>NC_060246.1:141750197-151750197 GCF_921293095.1 Ischnura elegans
AATTTTCACAAACCAATTTAAACCGCGAGTGTGATGGATTGGAGGCGGAGACCGCTCAGAGGACACT
Organism: Ischnura elegans; assembly: GCF_921293095.1. NCBI lineage: Eukaryota > Metazoa > Arthropoda > Insecta > Odonata > Coenagrionidae > Ischnura > Ischnura elegans. The sequence goes on from NC_060246.1 coordinate 141,750,265, forward strand.
GCCAAAAATAGATATAACTCGACATATGGATAAATTTGATCCTCACGGGGAAAACATTAGTTTATATCTTGAACGTTTTGAAAGGCAGGCAGATAGGGCCGGTATTCCGGAACACCAATTAGTATTTTACTTGACGGGATTACTATCAAACGAGATTAATGATATAATTTCTCGAGAACCTAGGGAAAAAGCTGATAGTTATGAATTTGTGAAAAATTTACTGCTTAAGAAATACAAATTGAGCTCAGAAATGTTCAGACAGTTATTTTACAAGCAGTCCAAATCAAATGGTATGGCGTGGAGTGATGTAGTATATAAAATGACTAATTATTTCCAAGGATGGATTGACGGGATGGATATAATTTCTTTTGAGGAGTTAAAAGGACTGATGGTGACTGATCAGATGAAAAGAAAAGTACCCATAGAGGTGCGAGATCTCCTGATAGACGAATGGCCAAATTTTAAGGATCCGAATGTATTGGCTGAGAAGTTGGATAGTTTTGATGCTATTAGAGAAAGCATGGGACGGAAAACCACGGATCATTACATTAAGGATCAACAAAATAAAAGGATCCAGTTTACAAAGCCGAAGACTGTTTCTGTAAATTCTGATGAAGAAAGGCGTGACTTGGCTATGGAAAAGATGCCTAAATCATCGTCTTCGGGACTTAATTTCGAAAAGAGGTTTCAACCCAAGTGCTACGGGTGTGGTTCCACTCAACATTTTCTCGCAAATTGCCCAAAGAAAAAAACGAAGGATAACGAAGAAAAAGAATTCGTTGGTTCTTTAAAAATTGAAAATAATAAAAATATGTTTGGCAAATACTTGACAGAGGGAATGGTAAATGGGTATTCAATGAAGATATTACGAGATACAGGTGCAACAATCGATGTAGTGGCTCAGAAATATGTTGCCCCATACATGTATACAGGAGAAACTGTTTGGATACAGCAAGCTTTAGAAGTACGCGATCGTTTTCTTCCTATAGCAGAAGTAGAAGTAATTGGAGAGTTCGGTCGAGTATTTGGGAAGGCTGTGGTAGTACAGAATGATTTGGATCGCGGTGTATATATTTTGGGAAATACCACCGCAGAATTAATTGAAAAATGTCAATTAGAGCAACAAGAAAAACATTGGATAAATACGGTGCAGACTCGAGCGGCAAAGAGAAGAGGTGAAAGACGAAGTAGATTCCAACCCAGAAGTTCCAGTAGCGGTCGCGATCGTGACAGGGGAGGAAGGAGAGCTCCCGCAGATAGAAGAATTTACATCTCCAACATTCCTTATGAATTCCGCTGGCAGGAGTTGAAGGACCTCTTTAGAACAGAAGTTGGTGAAGTTGCTTATGTGGAGCTGTTTAGTGATGATGGAGAAAAACCTAGAGGGTGTGGTATCGTTGAGTTTGAAAATGCAGAATCTGTTAAGAAGGCAGTTGAGAAAATGCATAGGTGGGAGTTGAAAGGAAGAAAACTTGTTGTTAAGGAGGATTTTGATATTGAGAGGGACAAGTATGGCAGGCCAATGAAGGAAGGTTCCAGTGGTGGTGGTGGGGGTAGAGGAAATGCTGGTATGAGTGGAGGAAGTAGTCGCCCCAGAGATGAACCACGGTCTAGCTGGCAGGCACCAGCACCTTTACCTGGTCTAATTGGTCCAACCTCACCTGCAATTCAGAACAAGTGGGGCAATACGTATGGACTGAGCCCACAGTTTTTAGAATGCCTGGGAATAAATGGACCCCTAGTCAGTAGATTGTTTGTTGCCAATTTGGACTACAAAGTTGATGAAAAGAAATTGAGGGATGTCTTCCGTCTCGCTGGTAAAGTCACTAATGCAAAACTTAACAGAGACAAAGATGGAAAGAGTCGTGGACATGGTGTGGTGAAATTTGAGCATCCAGTTGAAGCTGTGCAAGCAATATCTATGCTTCATAATCAGCTGTTGTATGATAGGAAAATGACAGTGAGAATGGACCGTGTGAATGAAAAGACTGAAGGCTTGCCCTCAAAGTTACCTGAAGGTCTACGTGGAATTGGTATGGGTCTGGGTGCTGGTGGAAACCCTCTACTTGATGTTTCTCGTGCTGCAGTGTTGCCAAGTGTGGTGTCCCCATCATTAGGATTGAATAGTACTGGTCGATTTGCTGATAGTCCACCTCTTCCAAGGAGATCAGCCCTTGGCTATAGCAGTGGAGCTGTTGCCCTGCCAGGTGGGCTGTCTGTGGGAGTGGGCAGTCTTGGAGCTTTGGCCGGTGGAGGTGACATTGGCAGTATTGGAGGCAGTTTGGGATGCAGCCTTGGGGCTGGTCTAGCCGGGGTCAGCTCATAAGAACGCGGATGCGCTAAGCAGGGCGATGAGCGACATCAAATAGATTGGAAGTCGGTAAGTGTTCGGGTGTGGCACCATCTGGCAAGGGGTACTCCAACGGCATCGCAATAAAATTTTGTCCAGTGATTGAAGCATTAAAACATTTATGGACAAAATTCTTAAAGGGTGGAGGAAAGACTGTAACGTCTGATTTTTAAAAGTTGTTATTTTGGTTGTGAAGGGTTTGTTTGGGGAGAGGGGATTGTTGAGTGAGATGTAAAAAGGAGAGGTTTTGTGGAGGATTTTGGAGATAATAGAAGGAAATAAAAAGGGTTCTGAAAATTAATAGTCTTACGTTACACTATACTTATCAAATTTCCACCATTATACTGTAATCATGCACCCCATGCAAAAAGGTTGCATAAAAATCTGCTTTCTATTTACTAATTAGCAGGCTTTAGAGGATGTAGCGAGCGTTTGAGGGTGAGTATTCAATCATCAAAAATTGCAAACAATTGAGATAGCAACGTTAAAATGAATATGATATGCATAGAATATTAAAATGCATGCCCAGGATATAAGATGCTGACTGAAGGAAAGTATACAATACAGTCGTCAGACGAAAAATCTTTAGGAAGAGGAGTTCACGGCTAAATAGGCATTATATATTAGACGCAGGGGTAATAGCACGAATACTTTGCTCTAAAGTCCAGACTTTCTGGTAAATCATCCACCGCTGTCCTATATTACGAATGCTGAGATTTTTCAAAAAAAAATAATGGAATCTCTTTAACATATGAGATAAATCACCTCAAAAGAAAACTGGTAAATAATCATCAATTCATTTTATTAATCATCCCATCCAAAAACTAATTGTTTCCGATAGAATTCCTATTAAGCAAAGCAAACACAACTCGAGTACTTTCATCACAAAGACAAATCATATTACTTTTGATTAAAATGACTCGTAAAGCCGGTTATAAATTCTAAACCCATTTAGACGATACAAACGGTGACTTAGGCCACATTCCCCTCCAGTTCCAAAGCTTCATTAGGAATGGCATTCATGTTTCTTGCCTTGGATGAGCTCACTTAACCATGGTATTCAACTCCTGACTGTGTACACAAAAGAAAACCCTCGTCATTTCTCAACTTGAACCAGACCGGGCACTAGCCAAAGGGAGCTAAGAGGCAGAACGTAATAGGACCCTTCGAAAGAACTCCATGAGTAATTACTAAAGAGGGGTGCCTTGAGAAAAAAGAAAGACGCGGAAGCCGAAAGGGATTCATTTCCCTGTCTGGGGGCACGCTCCTCGTGCCGAGCAACAAGTGTTGCGTCCTCTTCAAGCGGACATTGGGATAGCGGACAATTGTGGGCGCCATTTTTGACCTTCCGTTGGAACGCATTCGCCAATCAGACAACGATACGCAGTACCGAGTGACAGGGTGCAATCACAGTCTATGCGGTCGCAACGGGAAATTATTGTGTAGTAGATGTTTGCAGCGCTCCAAGTTGCAACCGAGTATAAGTACAGTAATATGCTCTGATATAATAGGTTAATTGATTAATTATATACTACAGGAATCAGCGTTTGCACAGAAAATATGAAAACCAATATTTTTAAGGAACTATATCAGAGAGATGGTCCACCCTCTATATCGTCACGTATCGATTCTTCTGTAGCTTTTGAAAAACTGAAGACCAACATAGACTATTCTAAATAAAAAATTGATAGCTATGGTAATGCAGGAAAATAACCATCAAAATTGTAACTTTGTGTATGCTCCAGATATTTTACTTAAAAGAGCCCAGATTAACGGACGATAAATATACGCTGTGTTGCAGTTATACTCGTTCACCAATGCATGGGATGGTGGGACTGTATGGACTGTGCTACAAAGTTTGGGCACTAATTCTCATCATCACTCTTTTATTTTATGCAAAAAAAAGGTCAAAGAATGATAATTTGTTTCCTTGGCCGCTAATTCATATCCTTTCCTAAATATCACCCCTTAACGCTAATTCCCATCATAATATGTATTTTTACAAAATTTACTTTTAAGGGAATAAAATATGAAATCTCATTACCAGTGAAACTGATACGCATGAAACGCACCAGCGTTCACATTATTTGGCGACTCAACAGAAATAAATAAACTTTTCGTGAATTAAATTTTATGTACTTTCATACTCAAAGAGTATCCTCAACTTGAATACGAGAGGTGCGGATCAAAACTGCAACTAAATCAAATAACAACATATGAATTGGCGAAGATAATCAATCCTACCTTATTCAGAAGTCATCTCTCGCTCAATTCCTGACCTTATCCTCTTGATCTTCCAAGTCGTTATCCGGGATGAAGGAGGATGAGAATTCAACTTATCATTAACACTGGAGCCCAGGTGCAATTGGCGAAGATGACACAAAGTACAAGAAGGTCAATGAACACATTCACAGCACAGAGGTCCAATTCATAACACGTGAGAGGGAGTGGCAGAGGCGATAAAATTCCCCAAGCATTTTACAGGTTCCCGATACCTGAAATTAAGGGAGAAAATAGAATTTATTCTCTGTTAAGACAAGCATTAAACTTGATACGTAATCGAGAGGATAATGAATAGCTGCCACATCGTAAACCATTCAGGAGTGAGATGAGATTGATCCGGACAACTCTTCCTTTTTGGATGTTAATCCGGTGTCCGGGCGGATTTTCAAGTATCGGAAAATATTCTCTTTTTTGATAATCATGATTATACAAATAGAAAATCTATTAACAGCCATTCATAACATCTAAAATTCCTGAATATTTCGTCAGCATAATAGGGCACAATGCAAATGCGAAAGGGGTACTTTCTCTTTCTCCATCTCTGTGGTCTGATGAGAGAAACAAACATTGCCTGGGTTAAGGGACTCACAATAGCCAATTACGTTTTCAAATTACATTCTTGCTTGGACTATAATATTCTTCAGTTAAAATTACTTATATTGCTGGAACAAATTTAGATCCACAGAAAAACATATTAAATCGTATTGGAAATAAATTTTTATTTTCTCTTAAAAATGAAATTGTCGTTATTTTTCAACATTTTCCCCTTTTGTCCTACTTTTCAATAGGTTCCAGTCCTCTTCTTCATCTCTTGGCGTCTGCTTACCCTATTAAGGAGGCAATACGCGTAGTGAAAACCTTTGATCATCATCATCAATCCTTAAATTGGTCCAGCGCAGCTCCCCTCCTATAAGAAATTAATCAAAACACATACGATCTATCGATTTAATCATCTATAACACCACATTTCTTCCACCGGCAAATTTTATCATGCTCATTGATAGGCTTCTCGATCAGCACGTAGAAAATTACGGGAGGCAGAGGACCCCTTGCCTGCTTTCTCCATTGTTTCCTCTTCGTAGCTGGATACAGATTTAATAGTAGCTACTTAGTATTCATATAAATTGTGGATATTTATACGGCCACAATAAAGCACTTCTCTTTCTTTAAAGATTGTGAGCAAACTATTCCAATCCACGCTATCAAAAGCTGTTTCTAAGTCTACGAACGCGATGCGTGTACTTCTCCCATTTCTTCTCCCAGTTTAAGGGTAAACACGGTTCTTACCCTATTACGGTTATCTTGTTCCCTTGCTTTCCTTGAACGAAGACATATCCGAATCCGGATACGCCTTCATCCAGTAACTCCCTTTCGTTCTGTTCTACAGTATATTATTCTTGTTAATATCCTCGACGAATGAGTCGTTTGGCTAGTAGTAAAAAAAATCTTCATATTTCTGCGTTCACTTCTTTGTGTGATTAGAAATTATGATGCTCCTCTTGAATTTCTTTGGAATTTTTCCAATTCTTTACATGTCGATGATCGTTTTGCAGACCTGGATTAATATATATTTTCCCTTAATTTTTAATAAGTCATGCTGGAATATCGTTAATCCCAGATGATTCATTCATCTTTAGGTCCTTTATTGCGGCGTCAAATTCGGATCTTATGTTTTAATCTCCCATACCATCCCTTTCTGCTTTACTTTACTATTCAATTCTTCACTTAATATTATTTCCATTATACACCTCTTCCAGTTAATCCATTCATCTCATACATTTTTCCCCATTTCCAATCAGGAGATTTCTTTCTCCTGATGGCATTGCATTTTGCCCTCTGCTCCTTGAGAAGGTTCCTCCACATCCTAAAGGTAACCACTACTTTTCCCTGCGAGAGGTTGTTCTGGATATCTTTGTAGGTATTCTTCATCCAATTATCTCTAGCTTTCCTCGATTTGTAGCTTATTTCGTTCCCTACTTTCTTTAGTGAGGTTGTCCTCACATCGATTTTAGCACTCATTTGCCTACTGATTTCTTCAATGTGTTCTATGACTTCATCTGCGATACATGGATTGTTCCTGATTCCTTTTCTTCTCCTCAGAACTTTATCCACATACTGTGGTACATTTAGATATTATTCCACCTTTCTTACACTGAAATTCCGAAATATACTCTTTTATTTTACTCTCTATTGCTTCATAAAATGCTACCTGAAGTAAAGCCACCTTATATTTTTCTACTATATTCACAATTCTCTTCGGTTCTTGCATTTAAGGTTGTCTTAATCATCAAAAATTATGGTCGCCTTTGGTATTTGATCCGGAGTGTCATAGGCAGGTTTTTACCTGACTTCTAAATCTCTGCTTCACCAATATGTAGTCCATTTGAAATATTTTCACATACCCTGGCATTTTCCAGCCGTGTCTACTTCAGTTGTGATTTATAAATTATTCGTTTACAACCACTAGCCTGTATTCCGTCCAGACTTCAACTAATATTTCTGTTTCTGCTCTTTCATTTCGTTTATCTAATCCTCATTCTCTTTTTATTCTTCCGTCCGAGGCTTCTCAATCAAAATCGTTCCAATTTCCGAAAATAATATGATGATCTTGCCATCTTACCTTTTTGATTACTTCCGTGATTTCCTCTTATATGTCTTCCATCTCTCTACCACCATAGCCATAGAGTCGGTGTACTCACTACTGTGGTCTTCACCTTCACTCACATGAATAAGAGCTGGTGCCCTATACGTCTCGAAGTCACGCCTTTTTCATAGACTAAAAGTATCATTCACATGGCCTATCTGTTATGAAAAAACTTGTAACCATTTGTTGTTGAATCAAAAAAGTGGAATAAACAGTCTAGTGAGTTTAAATACGCCTATCGGTATGATAAATATATACTTTAAAGATAAATTGTCAGACATAAAATCTCTGCCCTCCTTGGGTAAACAGGAATTATCTTACATGAAGGAACTCTTCGGGAAGGACGGGTGGAAATATATATCTTTATATATTATGCAGAGTATGCCAGGTATATCTACTGGTCGTATTTGCCGCTAGTTTACCTTCATGGTACTCCATTGCAGCTTCTGTTCGTCACCCGCCGTGTGCATTGACCAAGTGAGCACCCATCCTCGTAGTACTCTTCCATGTCAACCTTTCGGAAGAACAGGCACACTCAAATACCGGGAATAGCATTGAAATCTATTTTGCATGTGGTGAAACGGTAGGTAAACCGGATATCACCGATGTCCCGTCCCGTGAGACCCAAATCCTGTCACTATGACATACGCCGTAGGTATTCTATTATTGCGAATGTGAAAGGAGTGCTCTTTGAGGGAATTCACAGAATTCGAATTTATGGGCATTGGACGCTTATTTACATTTCCTCTGGAATTGATTCATTTCAGAGAAGCCGCATATTGTCTTCTTCGCGGTAGTGAATCCTCAAAGGCAGAAAGTAGGGGCAATAACCTTTCAGGATGATGACTACTATCAAGGCAGTTCTTACGCTTGCATCGTTACTATGAAAAACAGTGCCATTCTACTCTGCAATTAATTATCATTTTTAAACATAGCTCTGGTTCACAGCAATTAAGCGGAATAGCAATTAAGAGGAATCACCACTTCCGCTGAACTGTATGTGTTTTATCTTGATTCTCCGCATATTCATTTTTTAACTGCGTTACCATCATGACAATTTCAGGGTTTATACAAAACCCTGAAATACACACTTTCAAATTAATTATTGTCATTCAGATATTAAAACTAGCTGCATCTACACGGAAAATAACTCTACTTGGATATATTCATACCATTTAATTAACTTTTAACTAACTTATCATCCATGTAATTTATTTACGATTTTAAAAATTTATACGTGTGATAGAAGTGATCATTGAAAAACATCTGCCAGCCCCTGAAAATCTAACATGGTATCATAAATTTAACACAGGTGATGCGGCAGAAAATCGAGACAAAATGTGATAGTTTGAGCAGAATTAAAATATTTTGTTTGCTAATATTATCACTAATGCTAGTAAACAATAGCAGTATTGAAGTTTAAAAAATCCAAAGGAAAAAAACGCATTTAATCACCCCATCAGTTTCTCAGAGCACCAGACAATTGAGATGATCGAAATGATCGTCCATAAAATACAGCGTAGGTACTTCACCGTGGTATTACCGTGGGAATCTTAACAACTCCCTTTTACGGCAATGAGTCTGATAATACCTCTCCTCCCTGGCTACTGTGGCGGTTGACCGAGGAAATCAAGTTCTTTTGGCAGCATTGTTCAGAGTTCAGCGATTCCACCGACCATCCGGATTTTTCTACGCACAAAATATATAAGATAGGGAATCTACAACATCACAATAGTTTAACTCGAAACTATCGTTCATAAACTACTTTTTTCTTATTTCTTCTTCTTGGCCACGTCTATCTAGAGAAGAAATGTACACTATTCTTGCAAAAGTCAAACAACCCAACCTCTTCCGCTTTTCCACTCCTGCACGGACCTTCAATTGCATTTGCTCCTCGCAACACCCCACACATACACACCTACAATTATTGACTTCCAAGCAGTCATTCTCCCACCCATTTGTGCTAATTAACCTTTCAAAGGCCAAACTAACTTACCAACCGTTTTTTATTATTTTTTGCATATCCCAATTATTTTACAACTAATTACGAGATATCATGAAAGAAACCCCGAAAAAAAATTAATGCATTTTCAAGCATGCTCCCAAATTCCCACACGCCACAAAATTTTAATATTGTTTGAAAAATAAATATACGCTTGACCAAAAAAAAAGCTTAACAGTGTAATATATATTGATCTTTTGAATGAATGAGTATGTGTTACTGGAGAGCGAGTGTGAAAAATGTTGAATAAACCGCATACTCACTACAGAGGTCATATTAAAACCCATTTATGCCTAGTGTTCCATTTTTGGAACACCTGCTGTGACTTTCTAATTTAATGACTACGGCTCATTATATACAAATATGCCACGGTTTTTCTTTCTGTACCTCTTTATAAAGATATATTGCATTATGGGGCGAAAAGATTCAGTCAGTTTTGCCAACCCATCGCAGCCAGTGTGTTGAGAAATATCGGTCTTTTTGGTCAAGGCAGTTTTTCTGTGACCATCTCTAATGTTATATTAATAACTATTTGCCATTACTTGCAAATGTTGTAAATTTTTCCCTGCATGCTCAGTAATAGTTAACCTACAGTACTTAATGAAGAAATTTTTGAATCAGCGTATTTTGTTTTAGTTATAAGCTTTTATTTAACGGTGTTCCATTTTTGGAACACTAGGCAAATCCACTACTATTATGCGTGCATTCATGCGCACTGAAAATTTCACTTTAATTTTAAATCAAGTAAGTAATTAGGCGTGTAACAATTAATTATCTTCCCGGTTCATTGCTGCGCGCTTCTGATCATCACATTCATGGTTCTTCTGGCGAGAAGTTTTACCTTTTTCTGTAACCGGATGGTGATACTATTGAAAATGGCGGTGCATTGGCTTCTGCTTCGCCTCAACCTCTTGTTACTCAAAGAAAAGACGTAACCAAAGTTGTGCGCAAATAAAAGAAAGCCTATCTGACTGCCCAGCCAGTAGAAGGTAGAGTTTCAGAAGAACAAATCACGAAAATGAAAGCCCCTACAGAGTATTTAGAACTCTTTCTGGACATTGAAGTGAACCTTGAACTGGCTGTCGGTGTTTTTTGGGAATAATTTTCCTGAGTGGTTACGTCTCTGTTCCAAGAAGAAGTATGCTTTGGGAGCAAAGACCAGATTTGTGTAATTCTCTAGTTAGTGGTGCAATGAGACGTGACCGATTTGAAACAATATTTTCAAATTTGCATTTGCTGACAACTCTAACTTGAACCACATGGACAAGTTTTCCAAGTTGCGGCCTCTAACTGAGCGTCTGAATGACAGATGTATGAAATTTGTGCCAAATTAAATATACTTCATCAGCTTTGATGAGGCCATGATTCCCTATTTCGGTTGTGATGGGTGCAAACAGTTCATTCGGGGTAAGCCTATTCGGTTTGGGTATAAATACTGGTGCGTCCAGGCTACATTTGATGGTTTCAGCCTTATCAAGGAAAAAGTCGAACACTACTTACACCAATAATATGGTGTAAGTGCTTCAATTGTTTTACAATTCACTGAGGTACTCACACCGCAGCATCCCGGTAAATACCATTTTGTGTTCGACAACTTGTTTACAAACATTGCACTCCTTGATAAACTTCATTCAATGGTCCACCAGGCAACTGGCATAGCGAGAAAAGATCGCATAGACAAACCTTTATTATCTGATGCTACCCTAAATAAAAAATATTGGGGCAAATTCGATTACCGAATTGATGGGAAAGACAATATTGTTTGTCGATGAAATGATAAAAGTGTTGTGACTGTTGCATCTTCTGGTGCCGGAGTCAATCCTTTGTAACAGTCAGTCGTTATTCTCAAAAGCAGAAAGAAGAAGAAATATACAAATTACTCAGCCAAATTCAATCAAGGTCTATAATCAGTATATGGGAGAAGTGGGCCGAGCTGATGAAAATATTGACAAGTTTCAAGCATCAAACTGTGGAAAGAAATGGTAGTACTCGAGCCCTCCGGTTATTCTGCTTTGAGCTGGCTTTACAAATGCTTGGCAATTGCATAAAGACGATGTGAAGCCAATGGATCTTCTTGAATTTCGTCGCCGTTTGACCTGTCAATATATAGAGACATAGGGTAATTCTATTGAGCCTGGTGGGAAAGGGAGACCGTGAAATCATGAAATATATGAATCGTAAACTTGACTCACGTCATGACCTCATGAATCATCAGAATGTAACGCAGGGAAAGCAAACTCGCTGTGTCCAAAGCCACAAAAATACCACTTTTCAATGTAAAAACTGCAATGTATCCTTCCATGTTAAGTGTTAACCTGGATATCATTCTTAATAGTGAGTTAATAAAAGTCTGAATCAAATTTTTTGCATGCTATCAATGAGTACGTCATAGTAGTGGATTTGCCTAGTGTTCCATTTTTGGAACACCTCGTAATTAATTATTGGCAAGAGATACATTGTTTTTTCTTTCGGATATTGTTTTCATACGTATTTTTATTGACAATATGTAAAAAACAGGGTAAAATTCACATTTTTCAAACCTTCGGCATAAATGGGTTAAGAAACAATTTTGAAAATATATAATTAACGACCAACGTATACACAAGCCATGCGATTCGCTTTAAAAACACTTCCATATTTTATTTACACAACTAAAATAATAAGAGTAATCACAGATACGAAATATAATTTTCATGAATTTTTATAAAACTGTTCCCAAATGGGACTGTAAACGGGTAACTTCTCTTTTATCTAGTAGGTGCACACTAGGGTGGGCCGAAAAAAGGTTTTTTTTCCTGATCAAATTTGCCCTATGCGGGAAAGTTGCAAAATGATATAAGGATCTCGCACACAATTTTTTTTTCAAATCGGATAATATTAACCACTGCCGCCCGAGCTCTAAAGTTTAAAATTTTGCGAAAAATCAGGCTGATTTCAGAATCAAACGGCTATGAAGACGAATTTTATGAAAATATGGGATAATGGGTAATATCAAAGAGTGGATACATGTTTATAGTTTATGAAAATGAAACTTGAAGTTTTTTTGACAAAATCTATGGTTGAAAAAATGTCTATGAATTAACAACAAAATTATAGTATAGACCACCCGCACATCACAACTCATTTTTGCCTACATTTCTAAAACTCCATTTTGGGGGCTAAATTGCAGGTAAAATAATATATATTTCGATTGAATTTCATTTCTCATCAAATAAGTCATCATGTGGTAGTAAATAATCCCACAAAAAGTAATAATAAGGTAAATTATTTGAAATTAACATCAATCATAATGACGAATAACGTACCTGTGGAGCTATTTTCAATAAGAACTGCACACCCCCAGGCCACCGCTTCATCTCCAATTGCGTATTACATGTAAATGGAGGTGAAATGCATGAAGTAATTAAATTCCTTCAATTAATTTTTCAAGCCGTAGCAGCGCACGAATGGTGCTCAATTACAATGCGTTTGAATCAAAGTATTTTCCTCACGATATCGTTGTCATTCTATTTGTTAAAAAGCAATTTTAGAAGGCGTTCGCTATACCTGGATAGAAAAACAAGACGCAGGGGAAAAATTAAAGATTAATGACTTGTGTCTAGCTATAGAACATTATGGATTAAATCGCCCCTTAATCGGTTTTTATAATTCATCTACCAAAACTAAGCTCAAGTAGGTGATGAATAAGCAATGCCTTCACCATAACACTTATTTCGATAATCATACTAAGATAAATGAGGACTACATTCAGTAATATTTTTGAATACATAATACATTTACTGAAAATAATAACATGAAGATATTTATGCGGCTTAAAAACAATTCTGAAAATAATTAAAAATGTTGCGACTTTATGTTACACTCCGTCAACAAAAAGGTTATAAAAAGTAAAGGTATTTAGGCATAAACCTATTGATAAAAATAAATCTATAATCCTTGAAATGAACACGGTCGCTTTCAATCACATGAAAACTTCTTACGCTTCAATATAGTAATTACCTTTTTCACTGCATGTATAGATTTTTTTTAATGCGTTGGCAAATTTTTACATCAAAATTTCATAAGAATACCGTGAGGCTTTGTTTTTATTTTGAGTCACTGGGGTCGAAATAACTGGTAGGGGAACTCGCGAAAATGAACTCTGATGGTGAAGGGGTCGCAAAGGAATAAATAAATTAGAAATCCGGCGTTGAAAAAGGCGGAGAGAAATAAAAAGAAAACAACTCAGCCAGAAAAATAACACAGCCATGTCTCACGCCCAGAAAAGAATGTGCTCTTAAAAAACGCACTGGAAGGATACTCATAAGGAAGCCGAGGGAAATAGCTAGAGGAAATTCAAGGGGAAAGTTGTTTCACAGCCAGGGGAAGAGCTGCTTCAGAGCTTCCGGGATGAGAGCCTTGCAGTAAGTCAGAGAATATACTGCCGGTCCCAGGCTCCCGGAGGACTAATGGGATTTGCGACCACTATACTGCTCACTACCTTAAAGCTGGAACGAATTCCAGGAAATAAGCCAGCCAAACACCAAATTCAACTGCACCACGTGTTATCCCTATCAAAAGTTCAAGTTAAAAAGGAATTCACAGTCCCCACGGAATTGCCCAGAGTAGAACAGCCAGAAAATATAGTTTGTTATTTCTTCCGAATTATCCCTCATTTATAAGTTGTGATATAGGCAGCGTATGAATAATTTTGCGGTTAAGAACTAGCATCCTCCATCGATGTAGCTAGTTGAAGTATCATTTACCACCGTTACAGAGCATAAGACTATATTCGCATTAGCGAGTCAGCTTTAATTTTTGGATAGACATTCCGCGGCAAGTGATAACCAATTACCAACAGTAACTGCACCACGTGTTAACCCTAGCACAAGTTCACTCATGGAAATCATTATCTCAACTCAAGTTCCTACAATAGAGGAGCCAAGAGATATCGTTTTGTTTCTCCCGAGTTAATAAAATAATTATCATCCAAGGGGATCCATAAATGACATGAAATCATTCTGGCAGGTACTGGGCACAAACACCAGAAAGGAAGCAGTAAATTGAACCGTCAAATAAGGTGGTGTAGGTACACCATCTCACGAAAAGCCTTTTCCCAGTCCGTAGGACGTTACACATCAGAGGTGGATGCTATCCATTTCCTACCATCTCATTTCCTATCCCTGCTCTTATTTCGTGCTTAACGTCGCAATTAACTTCAGAACGCCACAGAGCGTCTCCACAATGAAGAACCCCGACACCATTACCACACAACGTTATTATCCACTGCGTCTCAAGTAGGTGCATCACGGCGCCTACCTTCTCCGGCCAATATCCAGGGGCCGCCCCTAATCCGATCCCTTTGCCCAACCCCGTTGGGGGATATGCTCCGTGGCTTATCAGCCACATCTTGCGCGAAAGCCCTCTCTCCCTCCCTCCCCGCCTCAACTATCACTTAAAGCGCCCTCTCGAGGTAATTTGGAGACTGGTGCTCCACTTACTTCTGCCACGTCACCCCTCCTCTCCCTTTCCCTCCTCACAGCATCCGTTAAGTACCACGTGCACTAACTGGCTCACGTTTAAAACCTTCATTTATTATCCGCGGGTGGTATTGCTTAAAAGGTAAGTTCATTCGCTATTAACACCACTGTTAAAGTAGTAACACCATCGTTTCGCTCACATGGGCAAAACACTACGTCGCGATATGTAACACCCACTTGATATTTAGTCTTATTTTAGTCATATTAACTTAAAAATTTAGTTGCTATTGTTACATAAACAACCAAACCATTTCTTCTCTAAACTTATATTGTAAAAAGTCATTGCAGATAAAGACAAATAAGCAGTAGTTTTTGTGCTCTCCTCGGAACTTATTGAGAGAGTGATATTAAATTATGTGATCGGTAATGTGCATGCAACAAAAGAAATATTTCTCTTGCAATGAAATTCATAACCTACCTACCACTGTTCAAAATCCAACCTATGTCTATCTAATCTAAGGTAGCAGAATGATGTGTATAATTCAAATTTCAAAATTTCCCTCTGTTCAGGGCATATTTTTACATATTGAATTTGATTTATATCTGAGATTTTATTCTCGAAAAACGCAGTAAGTCGTACTTCCAATCTGAGTCAAAGCATTGCACTAAAAACTCGTGCCTTTCAATGAATTCCAGATTTAACAATTTTTTCATGAGGAGATTGACGAGTTACTCCAGACCATACATTATAATAAATGCTCCAGATGTAATTGCTTTTCAAATCAACAATGGGTTTATTTCAGGCGAACGAGAAATATACATGGAAATTAAAGGAAGAGTCGATTCTAGAGACGTTCATGTCAGTTGACAAAACGAAAATTGCCAGCTGCGCGTTTGCATAATGAGATAAAATATTTAGAACATCAAATAAAAAATTATTTAAATTTTTTTATGATATAAGTCTGGAGAATGAATGAATGATGCCATCAAGGCAGCTAAAGCAGTGAAATTCCAAGTAACTGTCAATAATCAAATAGCCTGCATTCAATTGCATAAAAAACCACTATAGCTTATGTATCCTCTTTCACTGCATGTTCAAAATGCAAGCATGGATTTCTCTTCTGAGGCGGAATTTCCGAAAATAGCTTAAGAGCGCCGCATATAAGAAACGCGGGGTTATAAAAAGATCACCATCGCGAAAACTGCAGGAGGTAGGATGGGCAAATACCCACCAGCTGAGGGCTAGGCATTTGCTTGTAAATAAAAATTCATCTTTGAGGTTATAAGATGCCTAAGAAGGCAGTTTTATCCATCTATCGTACATATAGCATTGTTAGCGTTTCCTAGCCATAAAATCATAAAAGTATAGCCCAATGCACCCTAAATGAAAGAATGAAAGCAAGCCTAGCATTAAAGCGGAACAACTGTAACAAGAAGCTCACGTACAAAAGGCAAAGTAAATTTAAAACCACATAAAAAGTCACAAATGAGGTAATCAAGCGACCTTAAATCAATACCACAATACTAATAATTAAATAGCTAAAATGTAACATATAATTTCTATCGCATAACATCAGGCAATTTTGATCCATTTAGTCCGGTCTAGTGAAATGAAGAGGAATAAGGACAATGTTATAGCATAAAATATGAAGCGTGGACATTTTCATGAAAGATGTTTCAAGCATTTTCACAACAATACGTGAAATGAATTCCTCGTGTGATTTACAATTTTTTTAATATTATTCCAAAGCATAACTTAAGAATTAAAGTCTCTACACAACTAGATTTCATGAATTGATAATAAAATTCAATATTAAAAACGATTAAGTTGCCTTTCCTTTTAACCCTTTTATATCATCTATCTTTATACTTTCATAATTTCTATCATTTGTTACCCTCATGTCCACGCTCTTAAGCATAAATTACCATTGATCGTTCTAGCTATTTTCTCTCCATTTTTGATGGTAGCATCTCCCACAAAAACCTGACAATGGTTACCGTCTTTGCCCCGTCCGAAGATCATCTTCCCAGCGGTGGAAGATGAATTCCTTACTCATGCCTTGGCACAGCCACCCCAGAACTCCATGATGTCCAACTCACTCAGATGCTCATCAATCATTCCGTGACAGTAACCACCTCTCCCGAACACAATTATTCAGCGTTTGCCATTGACCCATTTCATTCCAGCTCAATGGAAAACTCATCTCTCTTGACCAATATTTTTATTCCATGTGATATTTTCTATCTAAGAGAGCTATAATGATCCTGGATAAACTACAATATTTAGGCCATTACAAAAGCCTTAACAGTTTTGCCTGAATGAAGATAAATGAGTCAGCGAATTTTGAATAATTATCCTCCGTATGCGGCATATGATAATTTACAGCCCGTAACCTACCAAAAATGACCTCGTAATTTAATTAATTAATTAATTTAGTGCCATCAAAATGAAACCAACATTATTTTTATTTCAACCACCTCTAGGTACAAGCTTCAATTTTTGCATGAATGCATTTTCCATGAACGATTTTTCAAAAATTTAAGATTTCAAACCAACAAATTCACATTTCATGCCAAAATTTTCGATTAAGTGACCAAAAAAGCCGTGACGAATCGTAAAAAGTGAGTTTTTGCATTATTATAAAGACTAGGATTTTTTCCTTTGCACAATTTGCATAGCTTTCTTTAATCATAATTTCTACTTTCTAACATCACTCAAAATGCATTAATTATTATTATATGAACTAAGTCCTAGAAGTATTTTCTATAATATGACTCGAAAATCCGAGAGGGCTAGCATAGGATTCAGCGTCACACTCGTCGTCTTTCATAATTAATATAATTAATACTAACGGGCGTAACCTGGTGGAAATCCATAATCGCAGGCATAGAGGGATCAATAACTTTGCTATTTCCACATAGTAAATTATTGAGATCGACCATGGTTTCGTTACAGAGTAACATTATCAAGGTATTATCATGTAACATTATAAAGGACCTTGATAATGTTACTCTGTAACGAAGCCATGATCGGTCTCAATAAATTACTATGTGGAAATAGCAAAGTTGTTGATCCTTCTATTCCTTCGTCGCCTTTCATTCACTCGGGTAGCCGTAGAAACAAAAACTTTTGACTGTTAGCACACAGCTCAAATTGCCTCACGTCATCAGGTGCGATTATTCGTGCGAGTCGGCTGAAAACTTCAGGGTAGAACTTTCTGAAAGGAGTGCGCGACTACTGGAAGGCATTGGAGATAATCTGATATTTTATTAGAGCCTGATTTTAGATAAAGGATGTCGAAAATTTGTTTCATACCCCTAACAGGGGAAATATATGGAGTGAATGTATTAGGCTTCCTTACTGACTTGGAGATCCATTTAAGATGATACTGGATACAAAATATAATAAATTTAAAGGCGTTTATATTCCGTTTTTAAATAAATGATTTCTTCATTAATGAGATTTAACTGTTTTATAAATAAAACTGTATTTATAACAGGCAGGGCTATGGTGATTAAATTTCGATTAAAATGTTTTAGATTGCAAAACGACAACGATGCCATTTCAATGGAATTTACGGATAATATGTAAAAAAATTAGTAGTTCCCGAATGAACATTCCAATCTTTTCTAATTTGATCAAAATTATATTTCCTGGAAAGAAAGTGAGACAAATAAGTCATTTTTCTTGAACTTAAAGAGCCTACTAAGAACGCAACAATTGATCCAATAAGAATAGAGCTCGAATGAGTGCATACGGAAAGTGTATGAGAGATTTAGAACATAATTTAGGAAAAAAACTTATAGTGCACTCCAATTATTTAATCGACTTTATTTACACATATTTACTTAATTACTTTCCACGGCCAACAGGTAATGAAAGTACCTTAGTTAGAAAATACAAATAAATCATAACGTTTGATTTCACTGGGAATACCATGGGTGGCACGGAGGCACGTGTCCCTCCTCCCAAGACGCTTACAAAGTAGACAAGATTTTCAATACGGCTGTCATTATGTTCGTTTTGTTTTGCGCTTTACGGAACCTCAATCATTTAATTTCATATTGTAATAAAGAGAATATTTCGAACAGTTATTATTTTATTATGTTTTTACTCTTAAATATGAAAAGACCGTTTGCCTGTTAGACACTTGCGCCGCCCTCAAGAAAAAATGCTGGAGTCGCACAAGAGGAATACTGTTCAATAATATCTTATTCCAGCCACATAAAACGATTGTGGTAGTTGTTAATCCTATGTAGCAGAGAATTAAGATAATAATTATTAATTCCGGCGGTGACATTGCCATCTTTTTATCGCCAAAAGGGAAGAAAGGAACATATATTTCTATATAGTATTAAAATACAAGAATCAAGCATTCCACTGCGAAGCACCTTTTGGATATACTTTTTCTTCAAGGAATTTTTCTCGTAAAAAATAGTGATATACCATCAACTATAACTGAGTGTTAACTTTCCATGATAAGGCGTATGGCAGGTGGTGAGGTTTTGTCATCAAGAGGCAAGTTAAAATTTACTAAGAAAACCGTTGAACCAAGATCTCTACTGGCGGTTAAAGTGACTGACATCAGGCATCCCATATTTCATGCATTTAAAAAATTGGTAATCCATTGGTATGCGCGTTTAGATTTACACACTAACTGCACTCAATATTTAAAAAAAAAACGCTCTACCTAATTACTTCAAGTAACGTTAGATGGTAATGAATAATCTTTGATTAGCTAATAATTGCTAATTGTATTTAGAATCGTCATAACTTTTTACATCACTGCAAAATGGCATAACTTTTAAGATGACTGATGATAAAATGTTAAACCCTTTTTCAACAGATTTATCTATAATGACGCTAGTTTCAAAACACCTGATTCATACCCGAATACAGCCGATCACAGATTTTGAAATTTTTATTGTCGACTTACAATCAAGGTAAAGGTTATTTGAACTATCCCCTCGTTTCTTTCAAAACATTTTCGTTTTAGGACCAGTTTTCCCATATTTATGCGTACTGTGCAAAAGAAGGCGAAGTAAATTGGAGCATGATATTTATAAATTCGTTGATCTCTTTGTCTCGACCTCCGAGGCGGCGGGGATAAGTCCTAGCCTCTCATACCGAAGGTCGCGGGTTCGGTCGCGGGTTCCAGTCCCGCCTGGATAGGTTGCCCTATCCAGGACATGGTTGTATGTGATTGTCTGTTGTTGATTGTTAAATATCCCGATGTAAAGGCCTCATTGTGCTGTTTTCGTGGGTAATTGAGATAAATAAACAAATAAAAATATCAGCTTGGACGAATTTGAATCTGATCATTCGGACCCTAGTACACCTTTCTACTTATTCCTCGACTTCTGTTGCATACACTGCTATAAATACAAAATCTAATTATCATATTCAATGATACTTCAAGAATAAGCTGTTTTCTTCGTA
The DNA here is from genome assembly GCF_921293095.1 of Ischnura elegans. Lineage (NCBI taxonomy): Eukaryota > Metazoa > Arthropoda > Insecta > Odonata > Coenagrionidae > Ischnura > Ischnura elegans. The sequence goes on from NC_060246.1 coordinate 141,770,443, forward strand.
TACTTTCCAAATTCCAAGGGAGAATGGATTCCACCCTGGGTGTCTACTCCTTTGTTCTTTTTAACTCATAAAGGGCGCTGAATCAATATACTACATATGTTGCGCTTATGCCCATGAGTTCGACAAACAAAGATGAACGTGGCCAATGTGAATTATTCTCTTTCTTAATATAAAACGAGCTAACGTGGTTAAAATGGAGAAAAAAATGCAATATTCAACTGCCACTGCCAAGTTTCAACTTTCCTTAAAGGGTACACAATACTACTTCAAGAAGAGCAAATTATACTTCACTAGAGGAATAGGGCCGTTGCATTAAGAGAGAGTATGAGGGTTCTGGGCGAACCCTTCTAGGATACAACGCACGGGGGCCGGGAACCAAGCCAGTGGCTTGTACGCCCGACCCCCCGGGGAGGGCGCGGAGAGGAGGGAAAAAGGAAAGAGGCGCCGCCACGATAGGAGCCCGACGACGCCCCTGGGGTAGGATAGGGAAGGAAGGGACGGGACGGGGAAAAACACCTTAACGCTATAGATGCGAAGAGGGCCCTCCTAATAGTGAAACTAGGCAAAGCCATTAATGTGCCAGCGATTTTAGAGGATTTTCCTATGAGGAAGAAAAATCCATCGATCAAATCGCTAGATAGGCCGTCACTTTCAAAATCCGCATCTTCTAATACACTGAAAATCAGCTTACGTTTCATTCTATTTCCCAGCCTATCCCTTTTACATTCATATCCATCCTCGACCAGCGAGCTAATACGAGTAAAACTTGAGGTCAATGTCTTAAAAGGGGCTTATCATAAGAAAATACCGTGGCTCATATCCCAAAGGCGTATCAACCCTGAAAGCTGGGACGATCATTAATTAGTACAAGGGAGAGGTAAACGAGAACAAAAAGGTATGCCTCCCATATTCAAAAAAATGATAAAACTACAGGTTTTATTCCGTAGCTTATTCCACTTAAGCTACCAAAATTTTACAAAAAATAAACAAAGAAAAATAAAGCCAAGTTTTATATTCAATTTCAGGATAAAGCTGATTTTCGGGGGCTTGAAAAATTATATGCGCAATGCAGTGCATAATAGGCTCAGTGCCGTCCCTGGGTAAACCAGATGATCTCTTTCCGCAACTGACCATCTTTCCAGTGACCCCAATTGATTTCAATGCAGAGATCGTAAATAATGGAGTCAGATTTCACTGATGCAATTTTATGATCGCATCCAGACCTTTTTTTCAACAATTAATTTTTATGATATCATGAAACACTTTTTCAGATATTTTTGATCATACGATGGTAATTAACGCGATTTAATTTTTGATTGCTTCGTGGGATAGATTAGCGAGTGGATTTTTTGGAATAAATGAGCGAAGCGAAGTGTAAGCAATTTATCATATCAAAGCAGTCCAAACTCCAAATAAAGGCTGATATAACAAATGGCCGTTAATTTATTCCTTCACCACGCATTTCCTTTATTATTCTCGATAATTTACTACTATAACCGTGATTTGATTAGCGTCAACCTACACCAACGAATATTCATCACAAAGAATTGGGTATCCCTGAGCAAAGAAATATTAGCAGGAAGTTTAGCCATAATCTAAGCAACATGTCATCTTTATAATCAGCTATCGCACTTTGGTCAAAAACGTGTTGTAATGGAAGCTCTTGCTCGTTGGTCATGTTCATCTATATCAAAAAAAAACTACAATTACAAAAGGCAATTCACTAACGCTCAAAAAGAAAATTTAGGCTGCCTAATTGTATTACATGAAAGTCTAAGTCACCACCTATTACGGGAAAATGTTATTGTACCCTTGAATTATCAAGTACATCTTTTTTCTAGAGTTAATGTGGCTTTTAATTAGAGCCTCTATATTCCTAAACCTGTTATGTTTTCCCAATTACTTTAAAATCTGTGAAAATACTTATAATCGTAGAAATGCACGCATAAAAATTTTCTTACGTAAATCCTCATCCAAAATCAGATTTAGTCTCTTACTAGCATCTTGTGTAACGAGCATCCGTTCGATTGCCATTGGAGAATAGGAACCTAGATGGCGTAGTTTTGCTCCCAGCGTCCCAGAAAGCTAAAGGTTGGATTCCCTGTTCAGGAGATTTTTTTCTCATAGCAATTCGTATGCTCGTTGGCTCTGAAAATGAATTCAGAAAAAAACTATATGTATTAGATTTTGCAGCACGTATAGATTTCAAGTTTCCCAGTATCCAATATTTGTTTACCCTTAAAATACCACTTCTACATAGAACTCACTTTAACCTAACAATATATGAAACATATTATATCTCACATTGCGTTTTAAATTTAAAATCTCTGGAAAAAAAGGGAAAGTTAACAACGTTCTCCGAAAGTAATGACCTTCGTCATGGTAGGAAAATAACAAATCTTATTCATTCAAGGTTTAAAAAAATCTATGCCACTCATACCCAAATCCCCGTATTTTTTTCAATCGTTTGAGTCATAAAATCCTTTTACGACACTAGAGAAAATTCTGTCTACTAATTAGTTAGAATGATGTATAAATGCAATGTCATGGATAATAGATTTTATCTTTCCGTGAATGAATTAAAACGACGCCACAACTACCCTGACATTAATTCTCTTCATTGTTGTTAATCTTCAAGAAAAACTGATAACTCTTCAAGTCTCTATTTCTTTTTCATTTGAAATATTATGACCAAGAACAGACAGTCCCGCTTAACTTCTCTTTTCTACTACCCATTCTGCCCTACCGACATACCTTAAATACCCTTAATTATAGTTTAGCCGTTTTATTCCTGTTATTGAAAATCTAAGTAGATACACCCGCTCCGGTTATTTCACCCTATTTTCCAAGAGCTTCCAGGTCAATTATGCCGATGATGGAAAGGGATATAGGTATATTTAACAGGAGCTGTCTGTTTTTTCTGACACTCAGATAATTTTTTATTGGTGATTGTTTTTCGGGTTCATTCCGCGTTGACTCATATTTTGCGGACGACAGTTTCGGGCGCGTTCCAGCTCCCGTCTTCGGGTCCAAAAAACTGGAACGCGCCCGAAACTGTCGTCCGCAAAATATGAGTCAACGCGGAATGAATCCGAAAAACAATCACCAATTAACTCACGGCGGAATCCTCCGTAGTAATCATTTTTTATCGTTCCAGCATCAAATATTTCCAGCATAAACAAAATGCCTCCGATTAGTTTGCCAATCTTCACAATACCAGTAATGCATGAAAAAAAATCCGAAATTAATTGAAGATAACAAAGACACGATGCATTCTGTGATTCACTTCCTCATCATGCCTCCATCATTCCTTCATTTATCGATCATCAATCAACATCCATTTCACAAGAGCGTCAATTCTACATATCCTAATTGAATTTCGAACGCCACGTGTCGGAAATCGGGAGTGTAATGCGAACCAAGCTCCTACTTCCTACATTTCAGCAAATCATTAATGACGCGTAGGACCCACTACTTGTCATGGATGATATATCGTGATACAGTGGCTCATCGCGATAAAAGCGCGAGGACAAAATGAGGAAGATTGAGGGTAGCTGTTGAGAATGAAATATCAATTTTCTGAGTCCGCTTCCATCATTTTCAGCACTAAGGCTTCCAACATAACATGAACGAGAGGGTAATGTATTGAACACAGAAATATGTAAAATAATGTGATGGAAAGGTAAACGACAGTAGTATACCTGGCACTTGGGAACATGAGTGGGATGGGAAGTTCATTGACCTCTACGTCATTGGGTCTTTGGTACGAGGAGGTGGGGGCGGGGTCATTGACCGCTCCGTCGGGGGGTGGGGGGAAGGAGTGGGGGGAGACAAGGAGGTCCTTACGTCGTTTGAAAACGAGGGGGGTGAGGAGAAGGGGGAGGGGTTGAGACTGTTTGTCGCCATAGCCTATACCTCACCTGTGCTAAGTGGCCAAAGTTTGTTGTCCTAGGGCCCCCGCCTCCCCTTGTTCTATGGAACCGAGAGGTTGTTTTAAGTGGTTTTGGAGCCGGGGGGTGGTTGGGAGGAATTTGTTATCCTCCCTGTAACTTACCGCGTTTTTCAGGCACCACCCGGGCCTTACCCATACGTTGGCATGTCACCTCTCAGGGTCCAGACTCCTTGGCGTCATAATTTTGTGGGACGGGAAGCCCCTCACGCGTTTGCAGGTGCTATTAGGCAAGCGGCCGTTATTTTCCCGTTGGAGGAGTATGGGAAAATGTCGAAGGTTGGATGTGGGGTTGGGTATGACGGAGGATAAACAAACAAGACACAGAAAGCAGAGAGTTCTGTCAACAGTGCTTTATTTCCTTAATTTACAGATCGGCTAATTCCACATAGCTATTATATCTGTGAAAATTTCGGCGCTACATCTGTCGCAAAGAGTGCACGCGCAACTACGGTTGATGCTAACACTCTCTACTGTGAAGGCGTGGGCTTGGTTATCGGCTGAAATTTGAGGGTATCTATCAGCCACTTCGGCCATTATGGCCTCTATGCACTCGGTGCACGCCACGCAGGTACACTGAGTCTGCGAAGTAGTGGGGGCTACATCGCAGCTGAGGAGTAGGTCCGAGTAATTTCCAAGTCTCGGCTCCGACACCTCGATCTGCTGGCATTCCCACCCGCCAGCAGGCTCGTCGACGATTATGGTGTTCGCCGTGCTGTTCAGCTCTCCTACGTCGGGTGTCAGATGCGCGGGGGACCAGAATCCATCAGGGAAATCGCGGTCCGCCGCTACCGGTGTGGAGCAGTGAAAACTATCTCTCTCTCCAGATGGCGACTCCTCAAAATCCGAGTAATCGGACTCCCACGACATATCGTTGACTATGTTCAGCTGAAATAAATGTAATAACCCCCATTTATATAAATAATAAAATATAACGGTGGATATATTTTCAGAGAAAATAAGAGCGCGATAGAGTACCCCCGATCGGGAGGAGTGTCTAGGCTTACCTCGTGCTCGATTTCATCTGAGCTGTCGAACTCCGAACTCCACGAAAGCTGTCGGGCGATCCTAATCTGAAATAGAGATATTATTACCAAATGATTTGAATAGCAATCGTTATCTAAGTCGTTGAATGTGTGGAGAGGATAGGACATGGTGCTTACCTCGTGTTCGATATCCTCGTTGGTGTACTTCGGCGATCCAACGTAACCCATGGTAAATAGTTTCTACGGTGCTCGGTGCTAGCGAAGAGTGAGATGCTTCCGTGACCGTGGGTAGCGCTGAATGACGAGGGTGGAACTTTAAGAACTGATCAGGAGTTTGTGGTAGGGAGAGGAGGGGGTGGAAACGGCGCTCGTCATTGGTCCTTTTCAGGTATTTTTCAAAATCACGCTCAAAAAACGGTTGACAGACCTGTTAATGGATATTCACATGCGTTGTAGAGACCGACATAGGTTCCGCGTCTAAAGTCGAGCTTTCATGGGTCCACGCAAGAAAATGGAAAAAAAAACTATGACGGTGTCCCAAAAATGGAATGTTCGGCGGGGTGGAAAAAAAAATCTTGTGGAAAATCAACGAAAACCAATCTATTCCATCTCCGACCACTAGTCGCTAAGAGGGTTTTAACTTACACTGGCGAGTGCATTAATAAAAAAATCACCTGTGGAATAGGCGAGGAGGTTTACTTTTGACAACATAGTGGAGCGGTTGTTTGAAAAGGGAGTAACAGCTCCTCTGAGGGTTTTCTTTTGACGGCATAACGGATGGGGGTGACTCGAAATCGGCGTGAGAACTCCTCTTCATTCCTCTTGAGAGTGAGAATATTTTCAAGGAGGCGTCGCCCCCTTCCTTTTCTGGTGTTTTTCAAAATCTCGCTCTAAGACGGTTGACAGAACTGTTGATGGATACAGCATAGTGGAGTGGTTGTTTGAAAAGGGAGTAACAGCTCCTCTGGGGGTTTTCTTTTGACGGCATAGTGGATGGGGGTGACTTGAAATCGGCGAGAGAACTCCTCTTCATTCCTCTCGAGAGTGAGAATATTTTCAAGGAGGCGTCGCCCCACTTGGGTTTCCTATATAAGGGGTAGTTGTCGTACGGTCGATCACTGTATTTTCCGAGAGTTAGCGAGAGATACTCTGTTCTCTGTCTCCACACAGCATTTGTGGGCAAGACTTTTCTCATCGGTGATAAGTCCGAAGTAGCAACTCTAGCCTACGCACTCGCAAGCCGCAGAAGTCAGCATCACCGTAGAGCAAGGAGCTTCTAAGGGGTTTGGACCTGAGAGATCGGAGTTCTTACGGGGTTCCGCCTGGAGACACCACTACGCGAGGGAGGAAGCCGACCTGATTGGGGCTGAAAGCCGTGAGTTGTGTTTACAATAAGAAATTTCATCTTTTCGGTGGGGGATTTAAATCGAGTAGGCGCAATGGAAGCAATTTTTGCGTGTGTACCTGCAAAGGAAATAATTCGCGCCCACCGCGCTGGAGCGTATGACACTGTCTCTCTTTTAAATGCCGCGCTGGACGGTTTAGTTCATCGCATGACAGTGATTAAGGAGGAAGTGGACATGAGCGACTTTGTGAGACTAGTGGGGGACGTTAAGAAGGCTCAAGACGCATCCGTTTCGGAGGTGGCTCGCGAGGAAACTAGCGATGCTAATCAGGCATTGGCTCACGGCATCGACTCATCATTACCTCTATTAAATGAAGAGTCATTTCTTCACACCCTTGAGACTGGTAACTCTAACAACGTAGTGGTGGAAGCTTCTCATGCTACGATGAGACCGCCAACGGCATTCGATGAATTAAATTTAAGTCAAATGGCGAATGATGTCGCTTCGCGTGACGATCCATTGGGATTCGAGGATGGGGATTCTGTATTTAACTCTCAAAACTTGGAGAGTCTAGAAAATAAATTTATTCGCGATATGGAGGAGGACATCCCTGTACTCACCGGTGAACTATGGAGCGAGGATAAACAGCAGGAGGTATTTCCGAGTGAACGTTGCGCCTCACCCCCTAACGAAGCAGGGCCGCCTTTAGATCATCGAGACGCTCAGTGGGGCGGAAGGGGCGAAAACAAATATTTCGCCATTATTTCTGAGAATCGTAGCAATCTCAGAAGTTTTCGCCTCCACGGGCGCGAAATAGTGTGTGTGCTGAAACCAGTGCCCGAGAATGGAGACCCCATTGAATGGCTCCACGAGTCTTTTGACGCTCTCCTTTCAGAACTCAAGAGTGGAGTACCTCCGAGCAGTAGGGCTGGGCTAGCAATAAGCAATTCTGAAAGCCCCGGGAACCCGATTTATATCTCTTATCGACGAGTGGACCAGTTTTCCGCTGAAGTGATATGTAAGAGTGTTGAAAAGGTGGTTCAGTCTAACGAGAACTTTATATTGCGGGGGGTATTGCGAGTTACGTTTACTTACGTGGAGATGCCGAACGGCGGTCGACGAAATAAAAATCGTCTGTGCACGTTTCACGAGTTTTGCAGAGGAAAGAAATCGATCGTGGTGATTTCAAACGACGATAAACTCTGTCTAGCTAGAGCAATATGCGTTGGAATCTCGCGTCACGTGGACACTGCTGCGATTTTTAAGGCAGTAAAGAGGGGAGGGAGTATGCAGACTGTGAGGGCCGAGGATCTATGTAAGGGGGCGGGGGTCAACCTTGTGAATGGTGGCGGCATTGAGGATCTAAACGCTTTTCAGGAGCATTTACAAGATTATAGAATAACCGTCTACGGGGATCGCAAGGGTAAGGAGGTACTCTTTGAGGGCCCCTCTACACTTGCTTCGGATGGTCGTGCTCGCAGATACATCGATCTTATTTATGGGGAGAGGCATTTCAATTACATAGCCTCTCTCCAGGGAGCATTCAGCTACTGCTACTACTGTAGGAGTTGCAGAGTCGGTTATAGCAACCAATATGCTCATAAATGTATGTCCGAATGTCCCAGATGCCTGGCATCTCCCCCGTGCGACGCTAGCATAGTGAGTGTGGCATGTGATTCGTGTAAAAGGAAATTTTACGGGGTCGGCTGTTTCGCGAAGCACCTAGAGAGGAGAGGGAGCGGAAGATCGGCTTGTGATATTATTAAATATTGCACGCTCTGCGAAAAAGTCTACAATGTGACTAATGTGAGGGGGAAGCATGTATGCGGGGAAATATACTGCCACGCCTGCAAGAGTAGACACGAAGCCGGTAAAAATTGCTTCATGTCGCCGGTGGCAAAAACAAACGCGTCCTCGAAAGTAAAATTTATTTATATTTTTTACGATATCGAATGCACGCAAGACACCCCAATGCCTGGAAAATCAGGAAATTTTCTCCATACTCCAAATTTCCTTGTAGCGCAGAAATCATGTGAGACTTGTATCGGTGTGGAATCTCTAGAGCATTGCACAGAGTGTGGAGAACGCCAACTGATATTTAGCGACAGCGATCCGGTGACGGAATTTCTGAAGAGTCTGGTGACACTGCGGAAAAAAGGATTTAAAGAGCTTATTTGCATTGCCCACTATGGGAAGGGTTATGACAGCCACTTCGTCATTAAGACAATGGTGGAGAAGATGGGCTGGACACCATCAATAATATCTTCAGGGGGTAAATTGATGTGTATCGAGTATGAAGGAGTAAGATTTATTGACTCGATAAACTTTCTCCCCATGCCGCTATCAAAGCTCCCGTCGGCACTAGGCTTGGACGAATCGTTATCAAAAGGTTACTTTCCCCATCTGTTCAACACTTATGCGAACAGAGACTACGAAGGACCGATGCCTGCGCAGAGACACTACGGCGTTGAAGGAATGTCACGCCAAGACGCTGGTAAATTTAGCGCTTGGTACGACTCAATGGTTGCTGCGGATTATGTTTTTAGAATGAGATTGGAAATCCGAAAATATTGCATCCAAGATGTGAATATACTGCGCATGGCCTGCAGCAAATTTAGAAAAGACTTTTTAATTTTAAACGAAACTGATCCCTTTCGCGAGGCACTAACGATAGCCAGTGCGTGCATGCGTGTGTTTAGAAAAAATCACCTAAGAGCCAGGGAAATAGCCGTCATCCCGCCAGGTGGCTACCGCTGGGGGGACACGCAATCGCGTAAAGCTATACTATGGCTTTTGTCGGAGGAGAGGCGACGGGAGATAAAAATATGTCACGCTGCTAATGGGAGAGAGGTAAAGGTTTTGGGAAGAAAGGTCGACGGATACGTGGAAACAGCTACCGAGATAGAAATCTTTGAATTTCACGGTTGTTTTTTTCACGGATGTCCTAAGTGTTTTAAGAATGGAAGTGAACCCATAGCCAACAGCCCCTCAGAAACAATGCGCTCACGACTGGAATCGACAGAGAGGAGAATGAAGTTCTTCACGGAGAGGGGGTATACCGTAACGCAGAAGTGGGAGTGTGAGTTTCAGAGGGAGATTGATCGCGACAGTGAATTGAGAACATTTGTGACCGAGCATCCGATTTTTCAGGAAGCTCCTTTAAATCCCCGCGACGGTTTTTACGGGGGACGAACTAACGCGGTTAAATTGTATCACAGGGTGAACGAGTCCGAAGGGGAGGAGATCCGATACATAGACATATGCTCGCTCTATCCCTTTGTGAACAAATATAAAGCGTATCCGGTGGGTCACCCTGTTGTGTATGTTGGTGACGATTGCCCCCCTTTAGAGGAAGTGGAGGGACTGATAAAGTGTGACGTTCTTCCTCCAAATGAACTATATCTCCCTGTTCTACCCATGAAGGCAAATGGGAAGTTATTCTTCCCTCTCTGTAGAACTTGCGCCTTGAACGAAAATCAAGGAGTTTGTGGCCATGATACAGAGGAGAGGAGCTTAAAGGGCACCTGGGTCACGGACGAGGTGAAGAAGGCTGTCGCGATGGGTTACAAAGTTCTTAAAACACATGAGGTGTGGCATTATAACATCACCAAATATTCTCGAGAAACGGGCGAGGGTGGACTATTCGCCAGCTACATTAACAAGTTTCTGCGTGTTAAACAAGAAGCTAGCGGGTGGCCTACGTGGTGTACCAGCGATGAGCAGAAGGATCGGTATTTACAGCTATTCCATGCTAGGGAAGGAGTCGCCCTCGACCGAAACAACGTTGAATATAACGCTGGAAGAAGATCACTAGCCAAGATATGTCTCAACAGTTTCTGGGGAAAGCTAGGTCAACGCGATAATCTGACACGCACGACAGTAGTCCGAAAACTCGACGATCTCTACACGCTGTTATCAAGTCCAAACGTCGAGGTGCTTCGAATGGTCGAAATCAACGACGAAGTCCTCTACGCCCACTGGGAAGAGGTTGCCGAAGTCGTCACCCCTGCTCCGAGTAGCAACGTTGTTTTAGCCTGCTACACCACAGCCCATGCAAGACTGGAGTTGTATAAATATTTGGAGAAGCTGGAACGCAGGACCTTATACCACGATACAGACTCAGTATTGTTCACGCAGCGCCCCGGAGAGTGGGAGCCTCCAGTGGGAGACTACCTCGGCGACATGACTGATGAACTCTCGCCCCTAGGAGAGGGGTGCTATATTTCGGAGTACGTATCTGGTGGTCCCAAAAACTATGCATACATAGTTCGCTCCAAAATTAATCCCGAATTCGAGAAAAGAGTGTGTAAAGTCCGTGGTGTCACTATAAATTCCTCCAACGACGAAGTGGTGTGCTTCGATACTTTAAAATCGTTGGTCCTCGAAGGCGCTCCTGGGCGGCGACTGACATATAAACATAGAATATACAGGACTAATAAGCACGAAGTTGCCAGTCGAGAGGAGAGTAAACTCTTCAGAGTGGTTTACACTAAGAGGAAACGTGACCTGGACTACGACACCCTGCCATACGGGTTTAAAAAGCGGAGATCTGACGGTAAATAATGTGAAGAAGAAACCTTAGTTTTTATTTAAACATTTTTTTTTATTTACGTCTACAAACACACTTATTCCATGCACACCTCTTCCTTTTTTTTATTTTTTTTTAAACATTTTATGCATTTAATTTATTTTTTATTTTATTTATTTTTAAAAATTTTATTTATTTACTTTATTTTTTATTTTATTTAATATTTCCACACACGCACACGCAGAAAGTCACACCTAAATAATTCTCTTTAATTTTCTATGTCAGTTATTATTTTGGTCCTCATTTTTCTTTTCTGTATTTTATATATACATTTATTATTTTCAAACCATTTTTCCCTCCTACGGATCACCACCTTGTCGTGGTGGATGGGCTTAAGAATTCCTCGTAGGGGGAGTTCAACTAAGAGTGGTCCACCATTCGTTAAACACACACACATACACACGCACTCACACGCACACCGGTTTAAAGAGAACACGCGGGGGTTGCCGTGATTTGATATTCGATAAAAGCGTAAACAAGATCGTCGGCAGCTTATTCGCTGAGATGGAGCTGCGACTGAAGCATCCGTTCTGCGCGATAATTGCGGGGCCTAGCTCGTGCGGTAAGACGTGCTTTACGAGTAGACTTATAAAATTTTCAAAAGAAATGTTCGATGTATCGTTTGCCGACATAATTTGGTGTTACGCGGAATGGCAGCCTTCTTACGAGCCTTTAAAAACCCTTGGTGTCACATTCCACGAGGGACTGCCAGACATGAAGACTATTCCAGCGTCAAACGCCGCTAAATTAATGATCCTAGATGATTTAATGATGGAAAGTAGTGATAGAGTAGTGGTAGATTTATTCTCCAGGGGTAGTCACCACAGAAATATAAGTATTATCCATCTTACTCAGAATCTGTTTCATCAGGGAAAAGGGGCAAGGGATATTTCACTTAACACCCACTACATTGTATACTTTAAAAATCCTAGGGATAGAAGCCAGATTTTGAGTCTTGCTAGACAGATTTATCCTAGAGATATCAGATTCTTGCAAGATGCGTATGACGACGCAACTGAAGAAGCTCACGGTTATTTATTCATTGATTTAAAACAATCCACACCCAACGCATTACGTTTTCGCACCAAAATATTTCCAGACGATGCGCATCATTATTTCTACCAGCCGAGGAAATGAAATGGAATGCGTCGACGCTATAATGATAATAAATAGAACCGGATACATGGTAAATGTTTTAGTCGCCATGAAGCAGAGGATAGCTAAACACGTCGATATTCTCAGCTTCATTGCACGCTGTAAGCCTTCGATACGAGCAGCAGTTCTCAAGGCGGCGGACCATGGGCTCACCAGATCAATTTGTGAAATCGTTGATAACACATTGAGAGGGAGAGTGGATTTAACTGTCGCGCAGAAGAAGCGTTTAGCGAGGCACAAAGCCCTACTACGCAAACTCGCGACGGGAAAAGGTTGCTGGCAGAAAAAGAAGAAATTAATTGTGCAATCGGGAGGATTCATTTTACCGCTACTCTTACCAGTGATAAGTGGTGTTATTTCCAGTATTATAAGTAATGGAACACGCTAAGAAAATGGTGCTCGTTCCTCATGAAGCCATGCATCGCATGAGTAACCCTACCGTTCCGATGACGAGCAACGCTCAAGCACTATCTGCTCTTGACAACGAGATGGAGCGAATTTTACGCACACCCTTGAAATCGGATAGTGAGAAATGGAACCTATACAAACAATGCCTACATCGTTTTCTACACTTCGCGGGAGAGGAACGGAAACCGCTAGTCTTACCGATAGTGGAAAAAGAACTCACTGCCGATGATGAAAGCTCCTCCCCTCTTGGGGTAGAGAGTCGCATTCCCCTTCGGTCCGAAATTCTTAATTCAGTACCGCTGAAATACAGGAGAAGGGCAGAACTTCTATTGAACAGAATCTCTCTGTCTGATAAAATTAGCTGGAGCTCTGATGGAACGGTTACCATCAAAGGCGGTGTTATTCCGGGGTCCAATATCATAGATCTAGTTGGGGATATAATGAGGGAGCGGAAAAATTCAAACCCCATCGGTAACGCCTCCTTTGCGTCGTTATTATTGGAAATAAACACGCCACTTGAATATATAGGGAATCGCCAGCGGCTCCATGTCATTAGAGGATACACGCCGGGGGTGAAAGAAAGTAGGGTGGAAAGAGCGCCGTTCATGCGTCGTAGGACTCAGAGTTCGCCAAAGAGTTCTGCCCCCGCTACGGAGAAGATAATTCAGCGTTGGACCCCCTATCGTTTCAAAAAATGAAAAAATCAGTGGACTTAATACTTCGAAATATTTATTACGACCCAGCGCATCCTGCGTCATACTCCGGAGCGGAGAAGCTGTGGAAAGCTGCGCCTCCGACTGTGTCGCGGAATGACGTCAAAATATGGCTCCAGAAACAGGATACATACACGCTTCATAAACCGCTAAAGCGAAAGTTTCAGAGAAATAGCTATATTGTCGACAATATGGACGATCTATGGCAGGCGGACTTAAATGATATGAAGCATATAAGAAATCAGAACGACGGATTCAATTATATTCTCACCGTTATCGATGCATTTAGTCGCTATGCATGGGCGGTCCCTCTGCGCTCAAAGACAGGCGCAAATGTGACAGAGGGTTTTTATCGAATATTGAAATCAACGAAACGAAAACCTCTCAAACTCATGACCGATAAGGGCAGCGAATTTTTAAACAAAACATTTCAGGACTTTTTAAAAAAGAATTCGATTGGTTATTACCACTCTAATAATCCAGACACCAAATCATCGTTAGTTGAACGCCTAAATAGAACTCTTAAATCTCGGATGTGGCGATATTTTACGATGTACAACACCAAAAGATACGTTGACGTCCTCGCGAAGATCGTAGACGCCTACAATAAATCAAAACACTCTAAAATCAAGATGGCTCCAGTGGACGTTACCGATAATAATATTCTTCAGGTGTGGAATAACGTCCACGGCGCTGTGAAGAAGAAGAAGAGCGTAATAGCACGCCTGAAAGCTGGAGATAGAGTGCGAATAAGTAGAGAGAAGGTGTCATTTCGCAAAGGATACGAATCGAACTGGAGTGAAGAAATATTTATAGTTGAGAGAGTTATTAAGAGGCGGCCGCCAGTTTACGAGATAAAAGATTTAGAAGGCGAAATAATCGAAGGTACTTTTTATGAACCCGAGTTACAAAAAATTACTCTATCTAAATCGAGGAAATTTAAAATAGATAAAATACTTCAAACGAGAGGGAGGGGGGTCAGAAAAGAATCGTTAGTCAAGTGGAGAGGATATCCCACCAAATTCAACTCGTGGATTCCTGCTTCATCGATAAAGAAGTTATGATGCCTGAAGGGTTCTACCTCACGCTCCCCAGTAACAGCTCTATGTCTAGTCATGGGAGCAACACAACATCAAAATTTACATGTCTTCTGCCTAGAAATATCTCTCTGGACGGGCAGTGGGAGGTCTCTCTCGCCGAGATTCACTTCCCCATGACAATTTGCAACGTTTATGGTAAACAGCGCGAATATTCCGTTTACCACGCTAGTAGCAACGACTCTTATTACAGAAAACTACCGGCGAGTCACTACTCATCTATCGCAGATCTCGTTGACACATTTAACGAAGATCTAAAGAAGATTTCTAGCTCTAACGACGTGAAATTTTCCTACAACGAACGGGGAGTTATTACAGTTGAGGCGAAAGACACAGTTGTTACCGTATCCGAAATTTTGGCGTTGCAACTAGGGTTCGAGCCTGGAGGTGACATTGCGGAGCAGAAAAAAGCTAGGCGCAAACCCGACCTCGATATCGGCTACCCATCTCAGATATACGTTTATTGCGACATCGTCGAGCCGCAGGTAATAGGCGATACTGTGGCCCCTCTCCTGCGAATAGTTAGTACGGCGGCCGAGAAAAAAAAATTCGGGCTCAACGTTAACCACGTTTTCAGCAGACCATTCTACGTTCCTGCCATGAAGAGAGAGTTTGACACGATAGAAATAGATTTAAGGACTCACGCGGGTCATCCCATACCATTTCTTTATGGGACATCAGCTGTAGTACTTCACTTTCGCAAGCATGGGAGCTATGGTAAAGATGAATAACAACTGCGATCCTTACACTCGCTACTACCTAAATCAGGTTGGAAGTGGGGTGGGATCTGTTTATCAGGGAGTTAGCTATCAAAAAGGTCACGGTATAGGGAAGTTTCTGGGAGGACTCTTTCGTTCAGTGCTACCATTATTGAAAAGTGGCGCTCGCACCGTGGGTCACGAGGCTCTTAGAACCGGGATGAATGTCATTGGCGACTTGGCCTCGAACGATGCACAGCCGGTAAAAAGGGTGATACGCAAACGCGTTCTAGAGGCTGGAGAGAATCTCATGAGAAGGGCAGAGAGTAAAATACGTGGCATGACAGGGGGTGGGTATATTCAGAAAACGCGTAAGAGGAAGTCTCAGTCGAAGTCTACCACTCGTGGCAGTAAGACATCTACTTCAAAGAAGAAAAAGAAGAATACATCGGCGGCACTTTCGAGAAAGATTTCCAAGCACGGCTTAAAGGATATATTTACCTAGAATGGCTTTCCTACACCATCAGTCCTGCGAATGTGTCAAGTCTGAACTCGATCTTTTTTCAGTGCCACCAACACAAACGAGTATCGAGGATGGTCAGTGGATACACTATAAACCCATTTCTACCCTGTCCGATGACGCTCCTCTAGAGTTCGTAATTCCCGGACATGGTGAAGAGTACTTAGATCTTTCGCATACGCTTATATCCATAACAGCGCGAGTAGAGCGACCGACACAGTTGGCTGTGGACGATTCTGTAATTGGACCGGTAAACCTGTGGCTCCATTCTCTATTCTCCCAAGTGGATGTTTTTCTAAATCAAAAATTGGTGACGCCCCCTAGCCATACGTATCCGTATCGAGCATACATTGAAACAATTCTCAATTACGGGCCCGCTGCGAAGACTTCACATCTCACGGAAGCGCTCTGGTACGCTGACACACCCGGGTTAATGGACGATTGTCGTAAAAATACAGGAGCCGTTAAAAGACGTCGATACACCGATGAGGGACGTTCTGTAGAATTAATGGGCCATCTACATTGCGATCTATTCAACCAGGAAAAATTTCTTCTGAACGGAGTAGAGATGCGTCTGAAACTCGTTCGGTCAAAGTCGGAATTTAACATGATGGCTTCGAGAATATACGACAACGTTAAAGTGAAAATATTGGACGCGGCACTTCTCATTCGTAAAGTGAAAATAAGCCCGTCTGTGTTAATAGGGCACAGTCGCGCTCTAGAAAAATCCACAGCGAAATATCCAATCACACGTGTGGATATTAAGACCGTCACGATTTCGAAGGATGTACAGAGTAAAACTATGGATAACATTTTCTTGGGACAACTTCCAAAGCGCGTGATTATAGGATTTGTCTCAAACGCAGCGTTCAACGGGGAAATGGTATCCAATCCATTTAATTTCCAGAATTTCGGCCTCACATTCTTGTCTCTGTATCTTGATGGGAAACAGATTCCAAACAGGCCGTTGCAACCTGATTTTTCGGGATCTGGCCTTTTCCTACCGGCTTATCACACGCTCTTCTCAGGCACAGGTATTCACTTTCAAGACGATGGCAACGGTATACCCAGGGACGATTATAAGGACGGTAACTTCCTCACCGCATTTGATCTGACACCTGATTTAGAGGCTAACGCCTCTCATTGGAGTCTACAGAGGCATGGAAGCCTTCGTCTGGAAGTAAGATTTAAAACCGCATTGGCCGAGACTATAAACTGTCTGTTGTACGCGGAATTTAATAATATTCTCGAAATTGATCGTCATCGCAATGTCGGGGTAGATTACAGTAGTTAGAAGAAATAAGCGGAGGAGGGGGAGGAAGTTACGCGCTGATAGAAACTATTAACTGTCTAGCTTACCCGTACCCCCTCTTTAATATCGCTCAGAAGATCTATAGCCATTGAAAGTGTATTATAGCGATGTGAAACACGGAGGGAGGTCGCTATGCGAATAGTTTAGGGTATGTTAGTCGGCGAGAGGGGGTGGGTTGGCAGTCGAAGGTGTATATAGCAGGGGTATGCCCACCTCCCTCTCACTCGCTATCGCATCCTCTCACGACGCGGCCCTCTGGTCGCTGCTGTATCTAAGGTCGATCATGACTGCGATAGTGGACATTCAGTGTTTAAAGGGGAAGGGGGGCCTGGTGGTGAAAGAATTATCCATTTTTAGAACTGAATGTCCGGAGGTGAAAACTTGGATATTCAAACCTCCATATAATGGGTTGGAAAGGTGTGACGCGGACCGGAAGCAGGATCATTGGCTTCGTGAAAATCATCATGGACTACTTTGGGAGGACGGGGATATTGATTACGACGATCTCAAATACGTTCTTCACTCGCAGTTATCCGCGTGCGAGCATGTATTTTCAAAGGGACGTGAAAAATGCGAATTCCTTCAGAGAATGTTAAAATACAGAATAGTGCTCGATATGCAAATTCTGGGATGTCCCTCTTTGAGGAAAATAAAATATAAAACCTCAAGAGACGTATGCAGGATTAATCCTCATCGGAAAAGAGAGTACGAGTGTTCGGCGAGTAATTGCACCAATTTACGGGATTGGTTCTTGAAAAACGGCGAGGATAAATTAATATCCGCTAATTTTCACATTACCTCATACGTTGGGGCCTCGCAACGATTTGCGCTGAACATCGAGCGCCTCGCGAGAGCTGGATTTTTCTATTCAGGCGTGCGCGATGTGGCAGTTTGTTGCATATGCGGTCTCGCTCTGGGGTCTTGGGATTCAAGGGATAGTCCAGAGAAGGAACATCGGCGATGGAATCCTTATTGCCCGCTGGTTACGATCCCCGGTACTTATCGTCCTCCATCCATAAATAGAAATGAAATAAGGTGGCATTCAGCCTCAGAGAACAGTAGCATTTTCAGCGATGGACAGTATTCAGCTAGACAGGGCCCTGAGCAGTCATAGAGCGACCGCTCCATTCTACGTGGGCGTGTTTGCTGCTGATGAATTGCCTTATAACTGCCGCCACCCCACTGCTCTAATTGTGAATACCGACCCCTCCTGGAAGCAAGGAACGCATTGGATAGCGATATTCATTGATGCTAACGGAAAGGGTGAATATTTCGACAGCTACGGAATACGCCCCTTCATCAAAGAGCATATAAACTTTCTCAACAGGGAGAGTTCATCGTGGCGATATAACAGGAAAGAAATCCAGGGGTGGACATCGGTGACTTGCGGAAATTATTCATCATTGTTTTTATTTTTCCGTTGCATGGGCTATACGATGCGTCAGTTTACTGCTTGTTTTAATTCGCGAGCCAGCGGAGAGAACGACTTAGTTATCCACCATATGTACAATATAATTTTTGGGAGGCACTGTAAGTCGAGTTATGTAAATAAACGGTCAAAATGTACGCAAATAGGCAGGGCACGAGCTCCCCAAAGTTCTACCCTGTGTTAGGCTCGCGCAGCCGCCATCTTGTTTCCCCTCCTACTCCCCCTCTCCAGTCTCCCCCCTCCATGGCCCACCCCCCACCACCGGGCGTGAGGGTATATAGAGGCGCCCTCCAGAGGCAGTGCTCACTACCTACTCACACCTAGCATCAGTGTCTCGAGAGCAATGGCCGGAAACGGGGAGACCTTTCGCACACCCAGGAAACCAACCAGGAGAGGCTCTTCTTCGAGAGGAGGTAGCCGCCCAACCCGCCCCTACTCTCCACGACCACCGAGCAGTGGGAAGTTTCGGCCTCCATCTTATAAGCCATCCTGCAGCCCTGATATCCATGCCATCGAAGAGGAGGCGAGGTCGTCGGAGATGGAGAATAGAGCAGCCAACAACCCTAGCGTGCCGGCCGCCGAAGAGGAGGCGAAGTCACCGCAGAGTCAGCGGCCGCGGGACCTAGGAGTTGTTGAATGTGCATATCGCTTGAATTTCTGCGATACCAAGCGAGTTTCAATAGGGTTGGACTTGAAAAACGCGTGCCTCCCCTTCATCGCCATTGCTAAAGTCGGTGGTCAGAGTTTGAAAATAGGTTACAGCGACTTTTGTGACTTGATGAAGTGTGAAAGTGTCGTAGCATCGTACTTTTATCGAGATACCGTCCCCCATGCCATCAGCTTCGGGAAAACTGTGATGAAATTCAAGTCTACATTCGGAATCAAGTCTATTGTTCTCGAGGATGTGAATTCATCTCACGATAACAGCGGTGTGTATCTAGCCAAAACGTCTTGGTATGGACTGTTAAACCTTGCCGAGTGTGTTAGACTCCGCTGGGAGGAACGATGTGAGTGGTCTCCACATGCACAAAAAATATTGGACATGTATGCGGACTCTATTTTTAATGCCGTGGATCGTGAGGAGGGCGAAAATCGCGAGTGCATTAGTTGGGAACAAGTGACGGCTGCTAAAGTGAATCTCGATGAGATAACCGACGCGCCGCCATCCTTGAATATTCAAGCGATTGCTGAAGAGATACACTGTATTCTAAAGACTCACGAAGGAAAAAAATTTCTTGTGGAGAATATCGCAGTCACTCATTCAGATTCTCCGGAATATTGAAAATGTTAATTAATCACTCAGTTCGTTTTTATTTCATTTTTGCTGTATCAAACGAATACTCACTCTGAATTATGTACTGAAAGTGTTTAATAAAATTATATGTGAAATGAACTCTCTGCTTTCTGTGTCTTGTTTGTTTATCCTCCGTCATACCCAACCCCACATCCAACCTTCGACATTTTCCCATACTCCTCCAACGGGAAAATAACGGCCGCTTGCCTAATAGCACCTGCAAACGCGTGAGGGGCTTCCCGTCCCACAATATTATGACGCCAAGGAGTCTGGACCCTGAGAGGTGACATGCCAACGTATGGGTAAGGCCCGGGTGGTGCCTGAAAAACGCGGTAAGTTACAGGGAGGACAACAAATTCCTCCCAACCACCCCCGGCTCCAAAACCACTTAAAACAACCTCTCGGTTCCATAGAACAAGGGGAGGCGGGGGCCCTAGGACAACAAACTTTGGCCACTTAGCACAGGTGAGGTATAGGCTATGGCGACAAACAGTCTCAACCCCTCCCCCTTCTCCTCACCCCCCTCGTTTTCAAACGACGTAAGGACCTCCTTGTCTCCCCCCACTCCTTCCCCCCACCCCCCGACGGAGCGGTCAATGACCCCGCCCCCACCTCCTCGTACCAAAGACCCAATGACGTAGAGGTCAATGAACTTCCCATCCCACTCATGTTCCCAAGTGCCAGGTATACTACTAACGACACACTGAAAACTCAAGGAATCATAAGTCAGATATATTTTGAAATAATAAACGCTTAAATTCAAACATATTAAAATAAAAACTAGTGAAATACCTGATAATAAATATATATATAAATTCTAATAAAGTAACTAATTAAGAAGAAAATAATGGGCTACGGCCCCTTCAATTATTGAAAATTTCAATTTTATTTAATGAGGAAGTTACGATAAGTTTTAGGCTAACATTTCAGATATTATAAACGAAAAACATGGCGCGTATGAAAGATTTTAAATTACTAATATTTGCTGGTCAATAGATATCTTCCTCCTCTCTTGGTGAAAGCAAATATGAGCTTACATACGCACCACATTTTTCTTTTTTGATGAGTGAAATCTCCTCCTACAATAAAAACGGAAATCACCTGTTTGTAAATTTCTCATCAGACATATTTGAAATTTTGTATAATTTAAGTGGCTGCTGGCTGCTTTTTAATAAAACTTGGTTTTCATAAAAACTACATGTTTTATATTGTAATATTATTTTCTACTTTTTCATTTCATGAGAATAACGTTGCTTCATTTTTTAGCTACATTTTTCTGTTATCACTTGCATTGGCAAAAATATACCATTAACGGGGTATCAAGGAAGATTCCGTCGGGTAGTAATCAAAAAATTGCTAAAACAGGGAGGGAGGGTGACTGGAGAATCTAAGTAGCATGAAGTGGAACATTGGGGAGATAATGAAGCGCCCACATGGAGAGATAATGGAAAATAGGAAGTTATGTGTGAAGACGGTAATTCCTCATATTAAAATACAATTTTCAATGTAAATAATAAAGGGAATGGTAAATTGCAAGCTTCTGTTGTAGATAGAAAAAATGTGAAAATACATCAGTATGAGAGCCTCGACCGGGGCCTCAACATTATGAATGCGGTGTATTCTGAAGCGACTTCGTAACAATTGTAATGATTGCAGCGCCTCCATTGGATATCGGTGGCCAATTTTTGGAATTTATCTCCATGATTAGTTATCATTTCTGAATCTTACTTGAGATGAATTTATTTCAGGCTTCACTTGTTGGAAATGAGATACATCCATGATAAAAACTACAAATGGTGATTTCCACACTTAAAATTAAAACACCACTACCGACCATGGTTTCGACATTCTATGTCATTTTCACAATTTCCAAGGACCTCAGACTTAAGCATACGCTGGAATAAGAAGGAACACGTCCTAAAAACTAGAAACCAAGACAACTTCTGCTTCGAAAGATTAATAAGAGGGAATAGAGGCTTTCTCTAATGAAGTAGCACAGGAAGGTCGAGATGGTAAGGGGGGATAGTCATGAAAATGAGCTTTTGAGAATAGCAAATTAGTTGAGAGGTTCCTCATGTATGCCCTGAGCGTTTTTGCAGCTGGAAGATTGGAAAGAGAATAGCATTTTGATGTGAATATGACAACATTGATCATCGTAACACGAAAATGCAATTAGCAGAAAACAGAAATTAAAGGCATTTTTCGAATAGCTCGAGGCATGCACCGATCGTTTGCACCGGCTTCATATCAGCGGCATTAGCAGTAAAATGATGATCACGGGGTTCCAATAAGCCCAATCCATCGCCACCTCTTCGTAACAAGGAAGTCGACATACTGTCCATTGCGACCTCCCTGATAGGTTAGATATCGCAACGGAAATACTATTGACCACCCAGTGCTCATTGTGTTCACATGCTGAGAAAACCCAATTTTAGAAAGAAGTCAAGCTTCCATAAATACGGCAACGAAGTGAAAAATTGGCTTGAAGAGAGCTGAATTTCATGAAAACAGATCATAATCTCGTCTTACGACATTATATGGTACTCTTATGATTGCCTACCATAAAATTATTTCGATGCATTATGCGAAATTAATGTATAAGGAGAAATTGAATGATTTGTAGAGCTACCAAAATTGATTGCAATTGATACTGATCGTGGCTAAGCTTTAAACCACCGAATGCGCCCAACCGATTTTTGAATGATATAGAGAAATGATATATGAAATGCTTTATAATTGTCGTATTGTTATTCGCAATTTCTATAAGAATACAAGTAGTTGTTATTTAATTTGGATCCAGCTGCGAAGAAGAAAGAATAAGGAAAGGAATGAGACAAGGGTGTGCTCTATTCCCTATAATTTTTCCTGCAATAATGTGTTCATTGAAATGTCTGTCAACGAAATAAAAGAGAAAGCATCAAGAGTGAAAATTCAGGGTGAAAAATTAGCGATTTTCCGAAGAATTTGAGGAGGAGAGAGTTACGCTGAGGTTATTAGTTGTGACAGAATACTGAGGACATTTAAACACTAATGGTGGTTTACGAAGAATTTCGTTATATGAATGATACTGCTGCCTTACCGGATATTAAGCGCGGGTAGAGTTCAATTTGGTGATGAGACGATGTCACAGTTTCAAGATTAATCAAATTACGACGCATTGTCGCCGCCCAAGGCCATACAAGTACCCTCAGTACTTTAGAGAGGAGCCCTGAATCATCTGGTCGGACATAAGGTGCACGTTTACGACGATGATAGTAGGCAATCAGTTGAACAAGCAACGCTTGGTACCTCAGGCGGTGGCGTTGATTGAAAGTAGTAGGAGGAAATTGATTTTCTTGCATGCCGCATAACATTACAACCACTATGATTTTGCGATGAGTGACTGAATGAGGAATGTTCTCAATTTCCCCTAGAAAAATATCACATTTCCCGATTCCCTTCTCAAAAACGCTTTTTCCGCCGTTAAACAAATAGGTAATTTACTCACTTTTCGCAAGATAATTACAAGCTAGGTGCGACTTTTCTCCAGCGACGAATTTCAGATCCAGAATTTCTTCTCATACACTTACATTTAAGCAAATCGAATTATTTCAATTTGTTACGATTTATTGAAGAATAAAAACCGTTCTTTCATTTTCCTCCAGACTTTGAAATTGAAAACCTTCTAAAATGCCAACTAATGAATACTATTGCAGCATTTTCTGCTCAATGAACTGTTTCAAATTCTAATTTGGCCGCAAAAATTGATCCACATCCTCTTTATTCGAAGTAAGGCCTTTTGCCGGATGCCTGTGAATATTTTAAGGTGGTTGCCCTCCAAATCGCGAGGCAACTCAAGTTCTTTTAGTTTTAAATTTCATGAAAGAGGGCAATGGTAGTTAATTTATATTCTTACTGACAGCAACCTTAAAACTCTGGTCTGAACTTTCATACTCTTTAAAAAGAGACCCGCACCTGAAATGACTGCGTTAACTGGAGACATAAACTTCTTGCCAAATGTGCGCACTTCATAAAAGATATTCTTTAGAAGTCCAACAAGTCAGAAACAGCTAAGGTAAAAGTTTTCGCTTTGAACCCACGAGCTCAAGTTTTTGGTTCAAAGTTGAAAGCGCGGATGCCAAATGATGTGTTGAACAGCTCATTAACTTTTAAGTTGCATTGGAATTCAAACATCAAACCACGTAAAAATTTCCTTGAGCCTTATCACTAGCGTCTCACCATGGCGCTATAAAAACTTTTAAGCTATGTCGCCACATCAGTTTTAGAGTCATCCCGACATTTCCCGATCGATGCTAGTCACTTAGGCAAGGTAAATGGCTGGCATAGGTTTAATCTTGAGTTCGCAGAGGTCCCATTAAGAAAAATCAAGGAAAATAAATGTGAGAATGGCTTGGTGTGAATTGGAAGTACTATTTGTGCAGCGTGGAAGCAACAACGCGAGTGGAAGCAGGGTAAAATGGGGTGCTATTAATGAGGGAATCCGCTGGTGAGTTCTTTGACGCTTTCTGGAGATGAAAAGAGGATATACGGACAGAGGATAAAGGAGACGTAAGAGCAGACAGTTTGGTTACGAGGCCAAAAGAGAGATTTAATGAGCTAACTTTGAAATATGTAATCGGACTCAACGTTTTCCGTCAGTTAACTAGTATGTTATTTTTCGGACAGCGGTAGCCTATAGTTTAGAGGGCTAAGGTAAAGGCAAGATGGACCTACGTACAAATACTGTTGAACCTTTAATTAAAACCCACCTGAAAGACTTGCAAAATTGTGACCTAATGTACGAAATTTAATGTTCCACAAAAAAAACTATCGCACAGACATACATGCTACCAAGCATCATCATTATAAGTGAAATCTTCCCTTATAAATGTAACATATACGACGGCTGAAACAAAGGAATTGTGACGCATGGGAAAAAAGAATATCATTCAACCTGCGCTTGTGGGCTCGTAACTCTTAAGACAAGGTAAAAAAAAATTCAAAAGTGTGCCATAAAGCAACTGTACATTATCCAGGAACTTCATGTGGGAAACACTTCGCTTTCATATTAACTCGAAACAGGATTATTGATATACGCGGAAAGAGATTTTTACCAATCCACCTAATTATTGCCATGTAGACCACAGTTGATTCTACTTAATAAACTTTTATTAAACTACTTAATAATTTTTGATCGAATTATAAACATGCGGTGGACTTTGGGGATATCGTTCGATTTCCGGTTATATAAAATGATTATTGCCTTAATAAAAATTTTCACTACGTGGTACACTCATAATGAACTCGGCAAAGGCTCTTTGTTGGATAGACGGCGAATTTTTGTAATAAAATCCTCATTTACCCTTCGATCCCACCCATCCTTATGCAACTACGTTATTTCAGAGAGATATCGTGGAGATATGTGAGTTAGGTGCTCTGAATTGTAGTAGAGAGGAGAAATAAATGGGGAAGGGACAGAAAGGAGAAGAGAAAGGAACCCGGGGAGTGCTTGATGTATTTCCGCCGCTCCTGGAACTTCGACCCCCTTCACGGACGTTTCTGCTCTTATGCTCGGATATCGAGTAGATGCGATGAGATAAACTTGTTGGCGGAAGGAGGGTGGAAAATGGAAGTGAAAATGAAAAATAATTGAAGCAACTACCAATCATCGATATTAATATCTATTAACCCCTTAACGTCCAAGGGACATATATGTCCCAAATTTTTGAAATTCTCTCAAATCCAATTGATACGGTCTATTATTGTATGGATTGGAATTATTGAAGAATAGGATCTTGGCTTCAAGTTTTATATTATTTTTTTGAGATCCTTTAGATATTGCACTTTTCACATTGTTATAAACTTTCACTTGAAATGCTATTTACGAAACGGAAATTTGATATTTTATAAAAAAATAATGATGAGATGAATTGGAAAAGGGCTTTCGGTTTATCCTTTATATGTATCTGGTCTGTGGAACTATAGCCAAAAACTTTTTTCATTTTGAACGAATTTTACCCTTACCGTCCATAGGGACATATATGTCCCAGACGATATCTCATAAACTATTAGAGATATCACTTTGAAATTGATATTTTTGGAATCTACGCACCAATATTAGCCTAAAAACGATATTTTTGTTTTAATATTATGGCTACATTTCTTATGGACCTTAAAGGGTTAATGAATATTCTGATCAACAGGAATTATTGCCTAGGCATTGAAATCATAAGGTCAGTGACGACTGATAACTATTCACTTAACGGTCGATATTGTTAATCAGAATGTCTTTAGCAAAATATTTCTCGATAACATAGGAAGATACACTGCTGATTATAATAGCCAACTACTATCTATTAACTATTTGGTGATTAGTTATTTAAACCATTGTGAAGTAATAAACTTTTGCATTTGTTTTTGCTAGAAATTATTTTATATAGTAAGTACTCAACGAGAATAAGGAAATACTTCAATTTCTTTAAATTCGGAGCAACAGGTCCGATACTTTTTCAAACATCATGTATATGCATAGAATTTGCTTCAAGAAACTTCTAACAGAAGAAACTTCATCACCTAACCCTTGCTTACAGCCTGCTCCCCCGATAAGTTCGTTTAATTTGTTTTTTTTTTTGTATATCCAGTGTGGCTTGTATCTCTCTTTTGCCAGATGTCATTGAATTACATAATTTTGAAACTAATCATTGCCAAAGAAATGCATGACCAAATAGGCATGGCAAATAAAGTATTTTAGGATTTCAAAATTGTGGACTATAACGTATCAGTATATGTTCTAATTAACTTCTGATGAATTAAATGGAATAACGAAACGACGAAATATTTTTTTACATTTTTTCGTCCTTATTACCTAACAGATACCTATTTAGTCTAAGTATTTAGTCTATTATCTCATATGAAAGTATTCCACGCCAAATCTCATGTACGGTAATACATATATGCCTTTAAGGACAAAAGTGGGAGAATTAAATTTTATTCAACTATGTATACCTTCCCACTGACTTACCTATCTTAAGCCTCCGTAGTAAGTTACTCAGGATGATCTGTCTGCTCATCTCTTCAAATCTACTTTTGGATATTACAATCGTACCAAAAAAAATTACCAAGATCACGTTTCATTAGAAAGCGGAATGCATGAGATTTTTTACAAAGTGCATCCACCATCCCCCGACCATTTTTGTGAGGATCGTCTAGATGGAAAAAGGTATCCCTAAAAAAAGCTCCGCAGCTCCTTCCTTTAAAAATCCTCATCACCGTGGCTCATGCTGCAGCAAAGCTCGAGTCGTCCATTTCCCTCCTCATTCTCTTTGCCTCGGCCTCTAGATTAGGAATGGAACGGATTCCCTTACGTCGCGATTTTGCCATTAAGCAGAAGTTATTCCCATCGTAATTCAAAGAAAAAAAGGGACTTAGAAAAGTCATTAACGGAATGGAGGTTCGAGAATGAATACTTAAAGTCACGGCAATAAAACGAATGGAAAAATTCCTCAACTCGATCAGAGCTGCGGAAACTGTGGAGACGTTCCTGAGAAAGGTACACCGCTAGTCCCATTTCGAGATTTTGAGGCTTATTTTGTAGCAACTTTTGAGACTAAGAAATCACGTAACATTATAGAAATAGTTATATTGAAGCGAAGTTACGTATACACATGAATTCACTCGATTTAATACACATAAAGATATAATCCAGCCGTTGCGTAAAGTGTGAATAGCTCTTCATTTTCATGGAAACGTAGTTGTCTTAGGAATTCTATATAACTTTCTTATAATTATGAAAAGATACCATGTGACGCAAAAATATCAATCTGTAATTAATATATCGTTTTACTGTGAATGCATTAACATTCATGGTATATACATTCCATAGTGCATCATACTGAACACATTAAATCGAAATAGGAAGCTATGACGTAGTGGAATGGCTCCATAACAGCAATGAAGAGACTTTTTGACTTCCAAGGTTTATTTAATACAGAACGACCGGTTTCGGCTGTAAAGCCATCTTCAGGTACATTGAAAAATATGATTTTAATATACCTGAAGAGGAATCGGCAGCCCAAACCGTTCTTTCTGTGTTAAATAAACAGTGGAAGCCACCAATTCTCTTCACTGCTATTATACTGAACACAGTTTCTTGGCACGTTAACATTCAATCCCAGCCGCATAATAAATGCACCAGGCTCCGAAGCGGCTTTTAAAAATTATTTTAAATTGGCTGCAGCTCATGTTTTCTCTCTGAAAATAGTCATTTTGGGTCTAAAATTAATGCTACAAATTTTTACCAAGTAAATTCTGAAATTTTCTCATTCAAGCTACATGCGGTTGCAATGAATGGAAATTAAGTAAGTTCCTTTTACTGTAGTTGAAAAGGAATGCAAACAAAACCGAAAACGAGAGTGTGAGACGGGGGTATTGAAAAAAAGATGAAGTGAAGGAGACAAAGCGTTAGAAAATCAGAAGCTGCTTGAAAGGTTTTTCGTGTTACCTTTAAGCAAACTTTAACCCCTATTTTGAGGCAAAATTTTCTCCATAAAGGGTTAAGTCTCTACAAGGGAACGTAATTAGCAGGCCTTTGCCTAAAAAATAAGACACTGTTCCTACAGCTTAAATCAGCCGCCAATCGTTCACTTTGTCGTCACCTTAACAACCAAAGGCCAATCTCTTTGTTGGTAAAGTGGGTGCACTTTCTTCCATCATTCCACTCTTTCTTCGTCCTTTCCCATTAGTCCCGACCCTTATTTTTTTAACTCATGAAAGCTGTGTTTTCCTGCTCTCAAAATTATCGAAATGGAATGTCAAAATGGTTTACTTTTAATTACAGTAAACTCGTGACCTAACTTATTTCTTGCTTTGACAGTTTTCCACCGGTCAATTTTAACATATCTTCATGTATTTATATGCTATGTATGTATATTCCCTTGAAGTTAGATCCGCTAGTCTGTGCGCCACCCTGCATTGGAGTGCCATCGAAGACTCGCATCTTCTCGTGTCATTTCTTAGAATCAATACTTCCTTTCCGGATCATATAAACGATTTTTTGTCAGAAATGACTTTAAAGCAATAACTCCTTCGAGGCAGGGGCTCACGGCAGAAAATTTTATTACGTGCAATGGGTCAAAGTAAATACAATGAGGCATTTTGTAACTATAAATGTTTCTCGGGCTTCCGCAATGAAAAATACTTAGTATAAGCGTCGATTCTAACGAGGTTTGTTTTCAAACGTTAGGACCTGTACTCCCTACTCTGTCAGGATTCTAAGTGTAAATATTTAACACGTGAATATTGGTCTCATTTACAACTTGTTTACCTTGACTCCACGTGGCGAAACTATGGATTTAAACACTCGAGAAGAGCGTACGCTGGTTCACAGCAGCATGAAGCGGAGTAACTTGACTTGGAAAAGTTGTAGCTTAAAAAAAACGCTTAATTATATGTTTTGAATTCAAACAGTTCGAAGGTGAAAAATATTTAATGCTTTCCCGACGAATAATACGGATAAACTTCTCCCGGTATTCCCACCGGGTTAGAATCGCCATTTCAGCCGAAGTTTCGAGCTTTGGCCAGGGGCCCATCCTCAGGGCCTCTGAATGTCGCTTCCAGAAAACTGGCCTTTAAATTGTAGTAGCCCTACGAGCAATGAGTCAGAGCTCAAAAAGTCGGTTGGTTATTAACCCATTGAGATCCCCGAGATAAGTTTACCCACAGTAGGAGGGTAATTAGAAATGCATATCAAAAATGTATGGAATGTTTGAAAGTTCTCTTGTATGGATTTCTCTCATATGAAATGGATGGTTTATTCACGGTGTCTGATAGGTGGAATCTTTCACTTATAGATCTGTATTATACTAAGTCAACTTTTGACAAGTTAGTTTTTTCTGATCGGGGCCATTGACTTCATTTATATAATTTCAGGTGAAGGAAAACGCCTATCATAAATACGTATTCTCAAATCGTCACCCCCAGTTTCCAAAAATAAAGGCCGGCCATTACTACTCATTCAACCAATCACTCACACAGAAAAACAAAAGTGAAGTGTTACGAAACTTCACTCTTTCCTTTTATATTTCTGTTACCCAACGTTAACAACGCGATAAATCGTTCACCAAACCTTGATTCTCCACCAACTTTGTTTTACGCCTCGTCCTTCGCCCTTTTTTTTCAATAAATCAACTTCAATCAGATTCGGATCTGCTCTCAGGGCATGGCTTGGAGGGATCTTCCAATCGATGAAATGCGGTCACCAATAGACCAAGTGAAAAGAGAGGTATTGAATGGATGTAGAAGATCGAAGGAGAGAGAGAGAAAATGAGCAGGCCACTCAATGCCTCTCCTGCGGTCTCTTATCTGCTACCGCTAACATTGCGAGCAGTCTCCGCAACTGCCTCTCTGAGGAATAGTTGAGTTCATTCTCGCCTCTGCATTTGAAACATAATTCGCTGATCACAAATCCCCCTAACAGAGAGGATATTATTTATATTGGAGTGTTTCAATCTATAACCTATTTTGGGCAAAAATTCCACAGCCGGTGTTTAAACCAAATTAACCTTGTCAAATCTCCCCAGAAATATTTCAGATAGAATACCTCTTGATAAATTAGTAGTGAATATTATTTTTCCGAAATCCAAAATACAAAGGATATGAACATTGAAAAATTATGGTGAGACCACAGAATGGAAATCCCACAGTATGGAAATGGTGGTTCGTGACCTCCTTTAAATTTTGACTGCTTTTCAAACAAGTCTTTGGGGGGGTTTTGAAAGACTCGAAACGTTTTTAGCGCCGGAACTCACGTGAATTTACCGTATTTGATTCCAATGCCTTTTCAGAAGACATTGGATGTATTCACCATTTTTTATTCACTATATAGACAGGTTAATAATTTGTTAGCTATACAAATAATGATTTCATCTACATGCTTTGGTAACTAGGAAACTAATAGCATTTTATTTAATGATCATCGAAAATGCAACCCAACACTGCCACTGAAAAATGACCGCTAAAAGAACTCAATAGATATCATGCGTGAATTACCTCGTCTAAAGCGACGCAACTAGTTTTTAACTATAAGTATATGTTTCATGTATTTCAGTTTCTTGTGCATTTCCATCCACACAATCCACGGAAATGTATTAAAAGAATGACAAACGCTAACGGAACGGGTTAAAATTTTAAAATTTAAAATGTGAATGTGGTCGAATCATAAATTTTATGCTAGTTATTTGTTTTACGAATGCTATGTCGTTCTTTATCTACGATCAATACTTTATATTGGTGGTGTTTCGTCGGTTTCCTATACTGTAGAAATAAGAAAGGAACAGACTTTCCCAATATACGTAGGACTACTCCGCTAAAGAAGGGGACTTTGGACCAAATTTATATCCCAAAATACGGATTGGGATACAAAGGACTGATCAGCATGCTGGAAATCATCATGAAAGATATTCTTCAGAGTTAAAACAAGTCAGAAACGGCGGAGGTAAAATTTTTCGCTTTGAACCTAAGAACCCTTCACTTTTTAACCTCATCTTAAATCAAACGATAGATATTTGACCACCGTAAAACTCGCGTCCCTAAATTCACCCAAAGATTCTTAGCACTGTTCAGTAAATCTCATGATCATCATGCCTAAGTTTGACGCAGCTCTCCTCTTAATTCTCCCATCAGCTTATCTTTTCACACCTACGTCTTTCTTCTCTTCCACACCCTTTCTTTACCTGTTACAATATTTTGTTCGAGGCCTCCCTTTTCCGTTCTTGCCATCCACTTGCCCCTCGACGATTGTCTTCATCAGGCCATCATGTCAAAAGATGTGGCTTATTAGGTTGTTCCGTCATATTATAAAGGTTTTCATGAGATTTCCCTTCTCTCCTACCCTAAGGAAAGATCTTATCTCAAATCATTTGAAAATATCATCCTAATTCC
Source organism: Ischnura elegans (assembly GCF_921293095.1). Taxonomy (NCBI): domain Eukaryota; kingdom Metazoa; phylum Arthropoda; class Insecta; order Odonata; family Coenagrionidae; genus Ischnura; species Ischnura elegans. The sequence goes on from NC_060246.1 coordinate 141,801,854, forward strand.
ATATTTCCAGTCACTCAGAGGATCGTAGAGGAAGAGTTCACGAGAAAACGTGAAGGCGAATCCATCTCGACTAATAGAGGAAGCGATCAAAATATGAGCTCAATTCAAGTATCGCCTGCGAAACTTCAGTTAAAAATACAAAATGTGAAAAATGGAGAGAGGATTGTGATAGAGATGACAAAAGATAATATTCGAAGAATGCAGAGACATCACAAAAAAGTAGTCAAACTGAATATTGGTAATGACATATAAAGAAATTGGAAGGCCTGGGTGCAGAAAAGGAATAAGAGAAAGTTATTTAAACATATAAGTAGACATTTTCAGGAAAGATGAAAAGAGAATCGAAGAATAATTTACCTTCAACCACATCTTTTGGCCATAGCCCGTGAATTCCGTGTCCATGGACAATTGTCCATTGGACATACATAATTCCCCATAATTCTATCCTTCTTTCTTTCAAATAAATTGAAGAGAGGAAATTGCGGTGGAATACAGAAATAGAAGAATTACACCTGTTTAGAAGGATGAGTAAGGACGCTGGAATATTAAAGATGGTTCGAAAAACTAGTCTGATAGTGCAACCTGTGTCTCTCCTATTTACCAATCCTCACCTACTGTAGGCACATATTATATGTGCAGTAGAGCTTGGATGAGAATAGCTAAATGAATAAAAGGGATACGTAAAAACTACATAACTCACACTTTTCCTTAGTAAATGCTACATTTTTTTGCATTTCATTTTAATTATTTAAATCTAGTTGCGGATTTTTATAGCGCTTTTAAAGGAACATTCCAGTTTAATTCCATCTGCAACTCATAAAATAAAAATTAAATGATTGTCTCACCATTGCATTTGATTCGTTGTTAGACACACATCTTTGCAGCTAATGCTGCAACTTTCAATCACGAATATTTCGCACTAAATATTCGCGAGTATTCCCCAATCTGGAGAGTGAGAGGAAATAAAGGATAAAAGATCGAAAGGAGAGTCAAAGCTAGAACCTTTTTATCCATCTGCTTCTTTTTCATCTTGTCATTACCTTTGAGAGCGTGACAGCAACACCTTCCGAATAATTCCGAATACTAAATCCATCCAACGAATTCCTTTTTTGATGCACACGTTTAGTGCAAAAGCAAATACCAGAGTCCGAAACCTCAGCATTGTAGTTCGGTGTTCGACAGAGAGTGTGAACGCACTAAGTTTCATAATTTCTCTAGAGAATTTTCTGATACCTACGAATAACATCTCGCTATATTCATCTCTTCTTAAGCAATTACTTTTCAAATGAAAGAGATCACGATGTGAATTCTGGAGTCGACATCTTTAGGAGAGAAAGAGATATAAAATCGATTGGCTAATTTTCCCAAACGACAGCTACACAAGCTTTCCCGATCTACCAAAAAATGTCTCTTCACCTCGCTCCACCCTCCAAACCTTCAGGAGGTGCATTCAGGTCAGGCTACGCCTTTCTATTCCCTATGGAGTAGATTAGGAGGGGTCCACGATCCTCCCAAGAACGCGTTGCCATAGAAACAGCTGATGGGAAATTTCTTTCTGAACCCGTCGCCTTCCTTCATCCATCTTCCGAAGACCTGAAATTCATGCCCTCGCCTAAAGCTCGCCTCTCCTACTCCGTTACACTTGGTATGCATGACCGGCCACTTTTGAACACATATCAAATGCCTAAACTCTAAAGTAGATGGATCTAAAGTAGATGGATACGTAAATCAAATTATTTCCACATAACTTGATTGTAGTTTTTTAAGTCCTGACGCCAAAAACATCAAAATTTAAGAACCTTTCCAAGGCAAAATACAATGTGTACAAATAACCATAGTATGTATTATAAAAAGTGATGATTAACCCCACAGGGTCAATAAATTTGGTATTTAACTGAGATAGCGAGGCAACAAATATTATCTTAGCAATATGAGATGAACTTCTGCACCCAAATAAATGACCCACTTGCGAGCTCATGGTTCAGGGCTGAAGTCTTTCCGAACTTTTACACCGGAGAGCAAGAAAGCAACGGTAAATGAGCTTCCAAAGAATACAATGAAAAAATGTTCCCTGAAAATGAGTCCAAAGGTAAAAAAATTGATGTGAATTGATCTGAAAAAATTGATGTGAAAAAATTGATCTGAGTTGACCTAATAGTCATACACCACAGTGTAGGAGAAATTGTCGATTTATTACTATTTTAAAACCATTTATGCTATAATAACATTCACGGCTTAAGTAAGAAGAAGTCCATTATTATTCATTAGTAAATAAATTCCAGCTCAAACATTGAAGGGATAAATATTTCACTCTGGACCTTTACCTTGTGATACGGACCTTGTCGCGGTGGATAGGATTGCACATTACTACTAACATTAGAGCTATACTGGTAAGATTACTTTTCAATTACTACCGGTAGGGCCACCATGTCAGATGGGTCGAAGGGTAGGAGCCAGAAGAAAGGTAGTCCACGTGATGTTATAACTTATAAAAAACTGTCGGAATGGAAGTGGGAAACCCTACCAACTATCTCTTCCCTGAAAACATGGAGAGCAATCGGATGGGCCTCGGAAACTCATCGGATGGGACCCGTCCGCAAAGGATGGGTGTCGTTCACGGCAGCAAGGTCGACAATTTCCTCGAAGTCGACAAGATCCTCGAGGTCGTCAACATACGAAACCCTTGTAGAGATTTACACACAGAAGTAACATCCAGGAAAGAAGAAAAGAAGACCAAGAAGATTGAGGAGAAGAAGGCAAAAATTGATATAAGGACTTGGATTGATAGTACAATGACTACAATCATATCAGCCTTTCTAATCATTTTATCATATATCTATTGTTATTCCGTATTGTTTACCGAGAAACCTATCTTAGGTTCCCCTTAGGAGATGAATTAGCGGGTAATTAAAACAGAATCTTAGACCCTTTCCATCCTTTTTCGTCTAATCTCCACAATTTATTGTTCTAATTTCTTGAGTTAGTGGTGAATTACGCATAGTGGCTGACAATGCTGTCTTCTATGTAAAATTCCACTCCAATTTTTAAATCCTCCCCTTCAACATAGACAATTGTAATATGCAGAGCAATGAGTGGAGGCTACAATAAAATCTCACCAAATCGAAGCACTCTATTTAAACCTTAGATTGAAAAACTCTTTCTTAAAATTTTCTATTGACAATTCTTTACTTGAATAATGATTCATATTTATCTTGTGCTGCCAGGAAATACCTAATATGGAGCGCCGACGAATATTTCGCTAGCATAAATAATACACATTAATATGCCTAACGGTAAAAAAAATCTAGGCGTTTCAATGACTCATGTTCGAATATAATGTTAAGCAACCTTATAATAGTATATAACCCAGAACTGAACTGTTTCCTATGTTTTACAAGATATGGGAATGAAAGTATCGTCTCGAGGATGATTTATAGCGACGCAGCTTGAATTAGCCTAACATCGACGAAACTACGAGGCATCCTCAGACGAAGAAGCAAATGGACGGACTTCAGAGATAACAAATAATCGGCACTCCACATTTTGGCGATGAAGATGGAACTACTCAATACAGGATTTCATCATGTTCTTTAGGCCTCTCGAGCATGAAAAGAATGTCAAAAGTATTAACTGATAACATTAATTCCACATTTAAGACCACCACCTCTTCCGTATTTATAGAGCTTCCAGCTCTTACCTTAAAATTTGAAAAAAGAGAAACCTCAAAGCTTGGACTGCCATTCAATTTTTTAACTTTGCCACCTCATCTTGTAATTGAAAACTGATTACTTCCTCGTCACACCGGGTAATCCATAAATGATGTTTGCAAGCCCTAGTTTATATTCTAATCATTTCCCGTGTAAATAATTTTAAAGTAGTAGCATATCATCTACTTTGGAAACAGTTTTCTGCGGGATATAGCCACACTCAACGAAATATTTAGCTTTTGAATCCCAGTTCATGTAAGATACCGTAATATTATGGCTCGTAAGTGCGTTAGCGCTCAGCAAAGCCTTGGTCTTTAGAATTCAATTTAAAAAATTTTAATGGATAAAAACTCTGCAAATTCGTTGTATGAATGAACAAAGAAACGTCTTCAGATCAAGAAAGTTATGTCCATAAAACAAACAGCACGGTAAAAAGTAGTCGTAAGAGTAGTATTGAGAATGGCTGCAGGCAAGTTCCTGCTAACAAAGTATAAGAAGTTGGCTTCAGCATGGGGAGGATACTGTGTAATAAACTTCTACTCGAGACATAGCGAAATATCACGGCGAATATTGTTGAGGACAGCGGCGTAAAGAGAAAGGAACGTCTCAGTTTCGCAGTATTTCAAATTTCTTGGTCATTTACCCAATCCTAAGCGATCACAGAGTAATCTTTGCAACGTTAAAAATTGATGTAGTGGCAGCCGTAAAACCTAAACGCAAAATTTACTTATTTGATAAATGCAACTTCACTAAATTTGGCGAGATGCTTAATGACTACTACAAAAAATTCGTAGTTACATCAAAGGACCAAAACACAGATGCGACATGGAAACACTTCCTAGAAATTCTGCGCCAAGGAATCAACGAACATATTCCGCAAAAACTGAAATGTGATAATAAAGAACCTCGCTGGTACAATAACGATGTCAGAAGGGAACTTAGGAAACAGAGAAAACTTTACCACTTGTACAGAAAATCCATCACGTCACGTAATAAATCGAAGGAACTTGAAGCTAAAGAAAGTTACGCTGCACAACGCTCAATGACCAAGAAATCAATGCGAACGGCAATGCGAAAGTTTAAGAAAAAAGTACTCGGTGAATTACTCGAAGAAAATCCGAAATCCTTTTGGTCGTACGCGAGAGAGCTTCAGGGAAAACATTCAACCGTAGATTCGTTATTTGATAAAGATGGTAAACTTGTCACCGAAAATATTGACAAAGCTAACACTTTAAATGCCCACTTCGAAAGTGTATACACTACTGACGATACTCAATTCAATTTAGACATCCCATATACTGATGATTTGATGGAAGAAATATCTATAAAACGTGATGGGATAACTAAACAACTACAATCGATTAAGAATAGTAAATCTCCCGGTCCGGAAGGAATACCCGCGCGTGTCCTCAAAGAGTTAGCTCCGCAGATCGCACCTTATTTAGAGATCATATTCAAGAAGTCACTCTCCGAAGGGAAGTTACCGCCCGACTGGAAAACTGCAAGCGTTACACCCATATTCAAAAAGGGAAACAGACATGACCCAGGCAACTACCGTCCGATTTCATTAACATCGATTATAGGCAAGATACTTGAGCATATCGTCGTTAGCAATATCATGACTTTCTTGGACAGACGTAACTGCCTCCATGACTGTCAGCACGGATTCCGAAAAGGTAGATCATGCGAAACACAGCTCGCGCTCTTTCTTCACGACGTTATAAAATCTGGTGAATCGAAAAGACAAGTTGACGCACTATTTCTAGATTTTAAGAAAGCTTTCGACACTGTACCTCACAACAAACTTTTATTCAAATTACAGTCATGCGGATTAAACGAGACAGTTTTAAACTGGATACGCGACTTTCTCAGAGATCGTAAACAAAAAGTTGTTCTTGACGGACTTAGCTCCGATGTTGTAAACGTTACATCAGGTGTTCCACAAGGAAGCGTAATCGGCCCCCTGTTGTTCATTATATACATTAATGATCTCTGCTCCCGCATTAGAAGTAAAATACGTTTATTTGCTGACGACGCTGTCATCTATCGCGAAATTAGTGATCACTCTGACTATGAAATTCTATCATCTGACTTAAACAACGTTCATTTGTGGAGCCAAGAGTGGGGACTCAAACTCAATCTGAGCAAATGCATGGCGGTACATTTCTTGCGGAATTCGTCCAACTCTAACCATGTTTATGCAGTGGATGGCATTAATGTAAAGGCAACAGACGAAGTGAAGTACCTGGGAGTTACGATAACCTCGAACCTCACGTGGGGAACACATATAAAGAATATTTGCGGCACAGCACTGAAGAAATTAGGTTTCGTCAAACGTATTGTGGGAAGATTTTCGGATGAGAAAGTAAAAGAAAGGTGCTATTTCGCTCTTGTCCGACCGCACCTTGAATATGCAGCGAGCATATGGGATCCGGTGCAGAAAGACTTAATCCGCGAACTGAATAAAATTCAAAGGAAGGCTGCGCGTTTCGTCAAAAACTGCTACGGGCGTACAGACAGTGTTACCCAGATGTTAAGCGAATTAGGCTGGGAGCCGTTGGAGACTCGGAGGCTGCGCGCTAGGCTTAGATTGCTTGAACAATTGAGAATGGATATCTTTAAGAGCGACACAGAGAACATAATATTGGAGCCACACTATATTTCCAGGTCCGATAGAAGTGATAAATTAAGAGAGATGTTTTGCCGAACGGATAGATACGCGAAATCGTTTTTCCCCCGAACCATAAAGGACTTTAATAAACGCTAGTCCCAACTTCGTTTGAGCACTTTATTTTATTTTATTTTTTGCTGTAAACGGCTGGTGTCCTAACACCCCCTGCCACACGCCTTTTAGGCGGCTTGCGGGGTATTATGTAGATGTAGATGTAGAATCCTACTCGCGCGTTTTCTCGTAGGAATATCTGGCCACTTGCAGCTTTCAAGGAGTCAATTTCGCAGAGAATAATGCATTCTCAAACATACACACCATTAAAGCATAGTCAAACTCTCATAATATGAGACGATGCAAACACATCGTCCTCGTGTGCCAAAGGTCGACCTCAAAGTACATCGCAAATTGTTACACATTAAGCGTCGTGCATGGATATTTGAATGTGACTATTTCTTTTTTACGTGTACAATGAAATATACTTAAGGTGTAGAAATTTAATACGTTATAAAATTGTAATACGATTTAATACGCCATAAAAATTAATAGATGCCTTAATAAAATAAATAAGTTGATAATTTAACACATTTAGCGATTCTTTTAAAATTTAAAATTATTCACTGTTCTGTGATACTAGCATGGATAGTAATGATAAGTTTTTCTATTATCTAAGGATATCTACTTGGCCCCATCTTTCTATCATTTATTTATTCACTATGATACTAGTTACATTGGCATTTATAAAAAATTCCGGCTCAATAATGGAGACTGCTTCAGTTATCCACTGTTTTTAAAACTTACATTCTCACATTCTAATTTCCTTTTGATTATATTTCTCCGGAGCATATAAAAAAATCTTGTTTGCAATGGAATAAAAGATTTGAAATTACTATAATTTAACACGAAGTAAAAGGTACTTAAAATTTTTATTTTCTGCTATAATTTTACAGAAAACTTATAAAAAAATGATTATATTAAGAAAATTAATAATCAAAAAGAGAGTTAAATCTGTGTTGAAGTAATGGGCTTGTGAATGCCCAGTGCAGGGAGGGAGATAGAATGGGAAAGGCGATTTCAAGACGATGCTAAAGCGGGGAGATTGAGAATGCCATTGTCGACCGCGTCGGAATGCAGCGAGGGGAGAAAATCATTGCTTGGCAACACCCCAAGACAAGCGTCGCGTCGGCGCCAAAGGATGTCGACCTCACGATACGTGCGACCGCAGATTAGAGGAAGATAGAGTAGTAAGGTTTGGCTGCGAAGTCGTAAGGTCTACATTTTTAACTGCGTTTGCCGACGAATTACAATTAGTTTCATTAAACTAAGATGCTTCAAGGGAAAATTTCAGAAGAAATAAAAATTAGAGTTGAGTGTTTTGATAATAATAACAAACATCTAAGTACAATTACGAAGTATTTGACACGTGGCATTACAGTTATTTTACGTTATGTTTCACTTGATGCATCAAACCAGCTGTAAAAATGTATTGACCATCGACATGTAACCTAATTTAAATACTTAGGGAAATATGGATTCGGCATGGCAAAAAAACGTATACATCAACAAGTAGTATCAAACTTGAAGTTATTTGTAACGGTTTCTCTATTTTTCATTTTAAAGGGACATAATTATATTTTGAGGCAGACATATTTTGCAGTATCTATTATTTGAGGGGTTAAGGGGGGTACAAGTGATTTTATTTCTATGCAGAGTTTGGTACAGAAATTGGTTTAAAAGATATAAAAATCTTGATGGCCAAGGGATACGATTGAGTCTCTCTTCTGTATTGACATTTTTATTGGTGGAAAATCAAATGCACTACTAAATATTTAGTTGATCTCGTTTGGAAGTGTACCTTACTCTGTTTATTAGAAAAAAATCAATTTTACCCCTCGGCTTCTCACTCCCTCAATTGAATAATGGATTGTTTTATTGGGTCTGGCTCTAATCATCCATCCCTAAATCCGTTTGGATGCTAAAAATACAATTAAAAAACGATTTAGACATCGTTTTCCAGGCTGGAGTTTGAAGACTTTTTTGAAGGCTGAAGTCGATACAATTATCCTTAAGTAAGCAACAGCCTTTCACGGGTATTACAAATATCTCTTGATGGCGCTCATTCTATACCTAATATACACTTTTAACGCTCTTCGGCGCTAAAAAATCAAGTTTATCATGACAAATGAGGGTGCTTGGTCTTAAAAATCTTTCTTCATCCCTCCATATGTCAGCGTCATTCGCAACTTCGACAATCACTCACTTTATAGGCTTCAGTTCCGTTCATCAGTCTATTAACTCGCCTTCTATGATGCTAATCGAACCCTTTCTGCTCTTGGGTCAATTTTATTTTCTACGGTAGCGGTTTTTAGGAAATATATTCATATTTTCACATCACATGTCATTTCCGAGCCATTTGGTGCCCATATATCTCTTATATTGCATCGATTACAAAAAAATAGAGTCCAGATATTATCTTCGGTGATATACCTCATGTGACGCACCGCATTAAATTTTATTCATTACATAACGGTAATGAGGCTAATAATCCGTAAATTTTAAGAAAAATAATAAAGGTAAATACGCAGAAAAGAAAAGAAAAATTTCCTGAAGTTATTTTAAGTAAAACTATGCAAAAGTGCGTATTCATTCGCGCTACCTCACACTTTTTAAGATATCCACGTCAATAATCGCAAAACCAACTTAAGGAAAGGCCCAAATCGAAATCATGAAATGCTGAGTACATCGCATCACGTTAGTGATCAATCGGGGCATATCTTCATTCACGGAACTCAACCCTAGAAAATAACTTTTTATTTACTAATCTATTTATGTACATTCATATGCGTCGAATACAGCGGCGTCGGCTATAAATTTTTACACATTAAAAATTCAAACTGTTTCCTACGTAGAGGCTGATTGGAGTGGAGAATTAAAATATGGAGATTTTAAACAGTCCAGATTCACCCGGTGAACGAAATTTATATTATAGTACACGATTTAATATCTTTATTTTTTACTATAACTTTAAATAAAACAGTTTCACCTAACTTTAATTAAAACAGTTTCACCTCTCCTCATTTTTGGATTTTCTCTCTAAATTTACTGTTTCACTCCATGTTTCCTCGGCTTTTCCGCGAACTATCAGTCGAGCTTACTTCCTAACAACTGGCTCCGTGCACAGAACGAGCATATTTCCGTCCACCAGAATCGCATGTCTTAATTCCATGGCTAGCATTTAGAAGTACCGAAATACATCGTGAGCACATCAACTGGACTGTCCTATTCCCACCGCCTCATCTCACCGATGCGTGTTTAAGAGACTTGAAACGCTCACTCTTGCACTAATCCTCCTCTTGTCTCCGACAATTCCTCCTCCTCAAAGCCCAAAATCCTGCGACATAACACGTCTCACACGAGACCTCCCATCACCACGTCCGACCGTATCAACCCTCTTTACTATATCCCTCTCTCTCTCTCTCTCTCTTCACACCCAAGTCCCCCTATTCTCATTTCCACCCCTTCCTTTGACTTCTCGCCTTTTGTGCCCGCATCTTCCGCTAAAGCACAAATGTAGTAGAGAGCGCGAACAGACCTTGCTCCTTTCCAACGTTACCCTCCTCATTCTCGGTCCCTTCCTTTCATCATACACACACCTACGACACCCTCCCGACAATAGATACCTACAAACAATGCCCTTTATGCTCCCAAGGCTCGTAAGCGCCAGAGATTTAATACGTACACTTCCTCGAGATCATCTTTGAGCCCTCTCCGGAAATCTATCCGTGTCACAAGTCTCCTCTTCCATATCCAACGGCAACGTAATATGCTTTCTTTCCTTTCCCCTACTCACAAAAACAAGCGATTTACGATTATTTACTGAATCGTTTCTAGGATCTTAATGTAGAAACTCTGCATCAATACAATTACCGATATTTCTTTCTTGCCCATAAATCACATATCCATTTTTCAAATTCCATTGCGCAATATGCGCAATTCCATTGTGCTTTCAAGCTTATTTGTTTACCACCTCTTTATTAATTATAGTCCTAATTAAATGTTATATCCTGATCATGGACTATACTTGACTTAACCTTGTCCCTTAAAGTTAATAATTTATTCCAGATTAAATTTCAATCAAACAAAGTTTTCCTCTCATCATAGAGGTAAAACGCTAAGTACATGCTTTGGTACCACCTCCACCTGTGATTTCTCCCCTATTTTAATGTTAGTCTTGACTTCTTCTCTTCTGCTGTATACTTATATCTTCGTTTTCTCTGTGTTTATTTTCAGTTGATATTTACCCATTACCCTACCCATATTAACCAGAATATTATTCAAATCCTCTTCTGTTTCTACTATGACGGCTTTATCATCGGAAAATCTTAGTATGCTTTTTCTTCATGGCTATTCACTCCCAAAGCCTTTTCTTTGATTTCATTAATAGCTTTCTCGATGTAAACGTTGAAAATTGCGGGTGACAAAGCACAGTCTTGTCTCACTTCTTTCCTAACTCTTGCTTCTTCACAGCTAGGCCCGTGATTATATCACCGCTCCTTGGTTTTTGTATAAACTGTGGATGATTCTTCTGTGATTATAGAGAATTATAATTTCCTTTAGGATTTCAAGCATTGTGTTCCAATCCACATTGTCAAATGCCTTCTCTAAGTCCACGAACGCAACGAAGGTTGGCTTGTTCTTATTCAGTCCCATCTCTATGATCATTCTAAGAGTCAATATTGCTTCCCTTGTGCCTCTGCTTTTTCTGAATCAAAATTGATTCTCATTTAGATACTCATCAGCTCTTGATTCTATTCTTCTATAGATGATCCCTGTCTTATTAGTATCTTCAAGGCATGGGTAGTCAGGCTTATGGTCTCAAAACCTTCGCAGTTCTAATCTCTTTCCCTCTTCAGAATTGGGATTATAATGTTCCTTTCGAAGCCCTTTGGTATCTTACCTGTCGAATACATTTCACTGATGATTTTGGACAGTTGGTTCAACGTCTTTTCTCCTGCATATTTAGCAGCTCCGCGGGAATATCATCAATTCCAGATGGTTTATTTATCCGAAAGTCTCTTACATACGCATCAAATTCTGATCTTAAATATGGGGCTCCCATATCATCCTCATCCACTTCCTTCTCGTTTTCGATAGAATTAGTTCTTAGGCTGCTTCCTTTGTAAAGTCTTCCAGATATTATTTCCATCTCTTCCCATTGTCTTCTTTTTCTCACTATCCTATGGCGGCCTCAACTTTTCCATGCACAAAATTCTTTTGTACGTCTTCACAAATATTTTTCATCCACGCTTCTCTAGCCTTCCTCGCTTTATGACATAATTCGTTCTTTATTCTCTCGTACAAATTCTACCCTTCCTCTATTTTCGCAGGCTTGTATTTTCTTCTTTCTTCAATGAGATCCAATACTTCCTGCGTATTCCATGATTTTTTCATAACCACTTTTCTTTTACTAAGAACTTCCTCAGCTGCTGCCTATAGACCACTTTTAATGGTTTTTAAACCTTAATGGTTTTTCCGATTCTCTTTCACTGATTTGATGGTCGTATTATCCCATATTCTCCTTCCTACAGCTTCTTTAAAAGCCAGTTGATGCTGAACCTCCTTCAACAATCTATCTATCTATCTATCTACCGCAGGTACGAAGCGATCTAGCGTTCCATGTTCCTATCCTTAACATTCTATCACCTTTGACCGATATACCCTACCAAGTAGTCCCCACCCGGGGATCCAAATGGCGGCCTAGTTTACCTCCGGAATATTTTACTCGAGAGAATTCCATCGTGTCATGATGTAAAGTGAGTGCAGTTGCTGCGACTCCTCGGGATGAAAATGTGGTGTTTTCCCCTTGCTTCCATAACGCAGTACTACAGTCGTTAAAGTAAATGTTACCATGCCCGTAGTTAAATGTGTGTCACTGCACCGACCAATATGGTCTTCTCCTTCGCAGATATGAAGGATAGCTGCTTCCCTCTCCCCCATTGATGACAGGCATAATTGTTAACGGCCCCCAACCGCCAAGTCACGGCATCTTCACACGCTTCGGTATCATGTAAATGGTCTACCTTACCCGCTCAGAACACCGTCCCTTTTTGTCCACGACTGCTTATTCGACGAGAGAACCCGCTTATCTCGCAGCTAACCTCTGTATCTAGAGGTCGACCCACCATCCGCAACCCGGTGGACGCACTCGGTGGCTTTCAGCTCAGCCGCGAGATCGATGACACGACAGCTAGACTATGAAAAATACCAGATTGTGTACCCAAGTAGTCTTTACTGGTGTTCCCAGAAAATTACTCAGCAAATATAAAAAAAAGAGCAGAAAAGGGCTCCTCATTAATCAAAATCGTATGCTACCATTGAAAACACAACATCACTATTATCGGAAACAGTAAGGATATGAAATACTAATGATTAGATTTCATTAAAACCAAATACTTTACCATCATTTATGATATTTAAGTTAATTTAATTAAACTGTAAACTATATAAAATCAAATTTCAATCTTGGCCGCGTATGAAGACCCCAAGTATCGCTCTTGTTAATAAGTATATACCCTGAGGAAACTTACCTGGCCCGTTCTCCCTTCTTACTTCAGCTTCTTGTTTTTATCACCAGCTAGATGTCACCTAAGTTAATCAATATTATTAAGTACTTAATTATTATGATTAAATAAATTAATATAATTAAATTAGCCAACTCGAGATACCATCGAAAACATCGATCACAGGAAGTGGAAAATCCTAAACAATGACTTTAAAGGTTTACCAACGGCTAAGTTAATCCGTATCTATCTATTGGGTACCAGTAAAGTTGTTTAGTGTAAAAATTCTAGACGAGCAAATGTTAAACATATCCATTAACGGAATGGGTGTTTGAATTACACTGATTTTATTTTTTAAATTAATAATCATGAAGAATAAGCCACTATCTTGAATGTATTTTGAAGTTTTTTGTGTTTATTTTGATAAACAATGTTTTTTGCAGTTTTATACCGGTAGAATTTTTCATTCGGTGGTCAATTTCAAAGACGCGAATGATAGAAGAGGAAAATGGATCGCCAAAGTTCCCTCGGGGTAAACATAAAGTTGAAGATAATTTATTTGTCAATTTTCCCGACACGGTAGAATGAATAAGACAAATGGAGGGAGCATTACCTAAAGTATGCACTTCTCCCATCAAAAGGAAATAAGACGACGTTGGGATAACATGCTAAATTTCCTCTTCCTAATTCCTAGTAAAATCGTATTTAATACAGGTAAACAGGAAAATAGAAGCAGCCATAAAAAAGATATGTCGATTCAGTGTCTTGCGGCAGAGACCTTGAGGACTTTAAAATGCAAATTTTTGCTATTGTTTCAGTATATTTATGCCTCTTCATCACATAAATGAATATGACAACATAATTATGAACTAATAATTAAATGGCTATAACAATATTTTTGCAAGAAAATTCTAAAAAATTATAACAATTCAGTTGTAAATATATTTAAATAAAAAGATTTTAAAATTTTTACCTAACATTTCTTGCATTGATTTGAATTTAGCTATTGATGTAACTAAGCTATTATAGTGCATACTTACCCTATAATTTTGATTTAATTGAATTACAATAAATTTTCCTCATTAAACTTAGGGGTGAATAGCAAGAAAAAACTCATTTATAAAATAAAAATAAGAGGAAAGATTAAGATAAAAACCCTGAGAGGGGGGCGAGCAAGAATCTTCCCCCCTCAGGGTGTATGCATAGCTTCCCCCCCCCCCCCCCTTCGGATGTAAGTTTATCTCGTTGTCTAGGAATGGATTCGGGGAAGATGTTCTGGAAAAACAGACATTTTTTAAAAAAACAGCGCTCTTTTGCGATCCTTGGTTCCTTTGGCATCCTTTTCCGACAGAAGGTCTCGGCCCTTTGCCCTCGCACGTAAAAGAGAAAGATAGGGAAAGGTCATTGGAGAGCAAACAGGATCGGGTGGTGCTGGACAAGATAGTGCTTGAAATCGGACACAGGGAAAGAAAAAGGAATGGAATAATGAGGGTAGGCAGAACAACATAAACCAAAGGAATCTAAAGTTTAAAGGGATGAAAGCGGTCGTTGATAGGACAAGAGGGACCCAGAAGGAAACTCTTATCAGGGAAGCAAAAAGAGAAAATGCTACCGGTATATTGGATTCTTACTGAGAAAACGTTTTTCATTAGACAACTATCTTGAAATTCTAAGTATGCTTCACGTAATGATACAACGCGAAGGTTGTTTTGGATGAGTGACGGTAAAGCTTACCCTGAACTAAAACACAGACGTGTGAATTTCAGGCATTCGGGGTAGGGGGTAGTGTCTTTCCCTATACAATCTCGTACTTCGAGGATTTTCAAGCATATTATAAGTGAAATGGCGGGGCTTACAGTAGTAATCGAACATTATCATACTGCTTAACTGAAAAAAGTTCACATGCGAGTTAAATATTAACATTATGGCTTGATAAAAATAGTCGATGCTTATAATTTCAACTTCTCCATTAGTTGAATGCATCCTCCAATTAGCGGATTTTTTACACAATATAAGATCATATGAAATATAAACAGCAAAACTTACAGAATTCAGTTCAGCGCCAGATGAAATGTTTTCATCTAGAGAAAACTGCAAAAAATAACCATTGTTTTACTAAACGAACCCGAAATAACTTCAAAATCACTTCAATAAAAAGGCTTATTCACCATGATTATGAAACATTTTAAATATGATCAGTATATTTACATAGCACAACTCCCCAGACGAGCTAATTTTTAACGGATATGTTAATTTTTGCTTACATAAAAGACTACTGAGGCAATATACATCGATAAAAGCGTCGACAAAAATCCTGAGAAACGATTATGTTTCTCAATGACACAGATAGGGTGTAACTCGGACGGTCATAAGTTGAAGCTAACAGTTTTCTAAGTATTACATATCAAGGAATCGGCGATTGGTACTTCAATAAAAGAGAACAAGAAAATTTTTAGCTATTACACATACAAATATGCTAAGCATTAGCTCGTTTACAGTTAAAGTTAAAATTATACAGCTATACTGAGATGTATTTAAACCACACTGATTAAATTAGCTGCAAGTACACCTCTCAGGTCTTTGTTAAGGATTTCCCACTTACTGCGATCGATAAATTCGCTGAAATTCCATATTGATTACTCATAGCTTTGAATTATTGATGCTAAAACAGTCTAACGGAGGGAAAAAAGACATTTCTCTTTCAGGTAAGCAAAGGAAGACGGGTCTCCCTGGCGAACGTGACTTGGAATGAAGAGAAAGGGCATGAGATTAGGAGAAGCGGGAACGGGGTGGGCGAACATGCAACGAACTCGAACATGCACGGGACGTGCAGTCGATATTTCCACTCCAATGGATGCTACGCCGAGTGCATTGATTCACCCAAATCACTGTTCCCTTCGAACGACTTCGCCGACCTCAGCAGTCTATGCTCACTTACGTTTCCACTCAAGGCTGCAGTCGAGAAGCTACTGAGCGTGAGGGATGTTCAGTGTGAACTCCGTTCACCCCTTACGCGGATTCGAAGAGTAAAAAAAAACATTCCGAATCAAGCAGTGATAACAAATTTCCATCACCGAAGCCGTTAAGTGGAAGGGTGGAAACATGTAATAAAGTTATATACACCAAGAATGAAGTTCGCCATGAAAAAATACGAACCCGGGTTTGAATCCCGATCAAGCCAATGGAGAACTTCATTCTAGGTGTATATAACTTTATTACACGTTGCCCCGCTTTGTACCCGTGCGCGTGATAAGGGGCATAGCTAGGAATTAAGGGTGGGGGGGTTTAGGCGCAACTAACTATTTTGGGATATGGAATAACCGCCAGTGTAAGCGGGATGTGCGGGGGCCCTCCTCATAAATTTATTTTAAGGTAAATGGTTCAAAATGGTGAGTTTAACAGCTGAGAGAATAGTTTGATTTTTTATCTGTTAGTCATCCGTCTCCCCAATATTAGTTACAAAATTTGTAACGTAAAAATATTTTTATTAAAAAATTCTCTGAGATTTAGGGGGGTTTAATCCTCCATAAACCCCCTCGCTGCCACTTCGCGTGAATACGTACAATGTCACTTGTTTCACGCAGTGCATCGAAGTTCGTCGTCGCCGAGTAGCGACGAAGTACGGTTTATATCTCCGACAATGGCTTAGTATGCACGACTTCCATCACATGTGCCACAGAGTAGACTCGAGATGTCAACGCCTTGTTCGATAAATTCCATCCTGAGAAGATGGCTAGAAGATGTAATTGGCTAACACGCCTGACCGGCAATCGGGAGATCCCGGTTCGAATCCCGCTTACGCCAAATATTTTTCATGCCTTGGTGTTTACAAGTTTGTATCCGTGCGTTTGATTGCGTGCAAAGCCTCTTGTTTCATGCAGTATGTGATAAAATCGTCATCTTTATCGTTTAGCTATCTCGAATTTATAACGGACAACTGGGGCGGAACAGGGATTATCCTGCACTAACGCCGCCTTCGGATTGGGACAGTGATACTCCTGACTAATTTTCCTGCCTTTCTTGAAACGATCAATTAGAGAGAATAAAAACTGAATTGTGATAAGACTTTATTGGGGATGATTTTAGAGCTCAGAACCAGGATATTCTTGGCGTGGAATTTCAATCAACCGGTAAAATCTGAAAATTCGATACTAACAATGGACTGGGATAGAAAGCGTGTGGAGAGAGGATTTCAGAGAAGAATAGAGTTTGCTAACATAAAAGGCAACTGCGGATAATTTCATCAAATATGAAATAAAATTGATAGAAATATCCAAAGAGGACGTAAATAAAATTACTTAAATGAAATTCGTGACAAAACCCGAGGTTTTCCGAGGGCAAAATTGCAAATTTTCATTGATAGAAAAGGATAATTATCATAGATTAATGATATAAGTTATCAAATATACCTCAATATAGTATTTATTCTTGAATGATGCCTTACATAAATAGCTTTTTACCTCGCATACAAAAGGTTTAAGTTCCCAAAAACCAATGTAAATCGATCAAAAACGTCCCTTCATAAATAATAATAAAGCTACCATGGTTTCCCTGTTGAATTTTACCAAAGAAATGTACTTTGAACCTTAGCCCTTTCTGGGAATCATAATCCATCGCAAAATATCCATTGAACAGGGAAAAGCAAGAAACATAACATCCATTAACACTTATTGATTGATAACCAGTTTGATTAAATTTATTACAACCTCGAACAAGCAACTATGGCCATTTCGTAAATGGATTTACGAAAGAATTTGGATGGATACAAATTATATATATTTGAAACATAATAATTCGTCCCTGAACCACCACTTTAAACATCCTTAGGATTCAACGACTAACTTTAATGAAGCCCTAACTCCTGTCGCTAATGGTTATTAATACGTTTTAGGCTAAAATAACATCATTAATGCATCGAGATGAATCCATTAAAGTTGTTTTGGATCACTTTATGCATGGCAGCCTCATTAATTTAACGCATAATCTAAATGTCTCTAAAATTGGAAACAATTAGTAACCTAATCGGTGATAGATAAATCGCCAAATCAAATAACAACTGCGTTTAGTGTTATAATATGCAGCAGTATTTGAAAAAAAAGTACCGCTAGAGAAGAAAATGTGAAGGATAAGTAACTGCAATCGTAAAATATACTAAATAAATACAATGGAAACATGGATGAATAGGTACTATTTATGCCCTATGATGATGATGAGTTTAATAAAATTAAGGCTTGAGTAAGGATAATGATTATTCATAAAATAATTATTCTACAACTAATAATCTTACAGTAGTACTCCTTAAACAATTAATAACATAATAAGCAAAGTGAATGATAAAAATTATTTTTCTCGAGCAACTCAATATTTTTACAAAAATATTACAATTTCTATCAGGGATATTTAACTTATCTCTGCGTTATCTTTCACTGATTACGGCTGGAAATCCCATTCACATTTAAGCTGAAAGGTTTTTTCACAAGCCAATTTAATAAAACATTTAAGAGGGAATGATTTTATAAATATTTTTTTTTCATTTGCATGGGAAAGTTCATTCATTTTACACTTTTAAAGTGGTATAGAATTTTATTAGCTAATAGCTCTCCTTCATTCTGATTGCAGTGCAAGAGAATAATCGGGGTAGGTTGCAAATATTGAGCATGAAATTGGCATTGAAATTTTAAACATCGTGAATGGATGAAAAAAAGCATGGAAATGTGAGGTGATAAAGTTCCCATGAGCTTATTAAACTTGAAGGAGAGACCAAGCGTGAATCCATAGTGAAAGAGAATTCGCATTAATTGCGCGTAAATTTATTCGAGAGGTTGATTTTGACAGCCTGGTGAACATTCACCCACGTATTAAATACTAACGTGTCAAGAGTACATTGTGATTCGACAATTTTTGCGCTCACTTGGCTTCAAATATACAATTACAGAGATCACAGTACGTGTTTCACAGGCTATGGACCAAGGAACCTTTTTGCGATGACATGAAATCTGAAAATGAAATTTCATTGAAGTCACTTTAATAATCCACTTACTCTGAATATGTGGTTTTCATTAACGATGATGTTATTCGATTTCCTCCTATATGCTCTAATGCCTGCATACGGATTCTGAAATATGAAGTAGCGAGAGAAAACATGTGCGCATTAAATTTAGATGATGATCACCTCTCACAGGAATGCGCTTGCCTCTCGGACCAACAGAGCTCATATTCTAAACCTCCAGTAGTCGCTAGTATCATATTTCAAACCTCGCCACTCTTAAAATATATTTCTACACCTGATACGTCATTAATACTTTCCGCTTCCAATTTAAAATACCATGCACATATGACTAACCTGCATTCCAGCCATTTGCGTTGCTGTTGATCGCTACTTAATGCAATACCTTTCACGAGAAAGCCATTTATTTTCAGAGTCAACTTTTTCCAGAGAGATAGTGTGGAACAGCATTATTAAATGATAAAAAGATATCATATTGTGCACTTAGCTTTTATTTCAAAAAATATGATACACGTGTTTCTATTGGCTTTCGATCATCAGGTTTTAGTATCAGAAATAGCATAATCCATTCACTTTTTATAAACTTGGAATGGTACGCATGTTAGTTGACGAAATAAAAACATTATCAATGTGCCCGCAATTTCAAAGACAACGGCGAATCATATCAATTTAGTGCCATCATATTGCTAGCAGGCAGCGTAGCAAAATCACCTTCCCGTAGCAACCTGAGAGAATAATAAGCTGTCTAATGCTGTCGTTATTCTATATATAAATCACTTTAGAAACCATGTTAGCTACACTAAATAACGAAGTTATACTGACTCAAAAATACGAAATTTTGTGCCACAAAATTTGAATTTTGAGTTAAATAATCTGCTATACACTCTTCAATTTCAGGATTCTTACCGTACTGTCATCTAAAGCGTATTAAACTTAAGAATGGAATAAATGCTTTTGTAGAAAATTCATTTTGCCATTAATCACACAAAAATAGCAACTGTCATTTAAAGAACAAATCTTAATGGAAACAAAGAGTTAATAAAAGTTGTCCGCTTACCACTAACATCAGGAAGGCAATCATCCTAAATTGGGATTACTCTGAGTAGCCATTTAATAGAAAGAGTAATGTCTCAATCATTTAATTAAATACTGCCATGTTCCAAACCCAAGCTTTATAGCGTATCAGCATAAAAGCAAGCAAAAAATACCTGTCTTTACACAATCATACCAAGTTTACTTTAAGTATTTTAGTTCCCAGACGCCACCTAAGGATGAAAGAGTAAGCTACGGATCTAGAATTTACAGTACCAGCTAAAAAAAGATTTACATAATTGATAAATCAAGAAAGATGATATTTTATGATTATCACCAAATTTATGCTCGGTGGAAATTTATGCCTTGGAGTAGAAATACGACAATTCATTCTCACAAGTTTTTTGTATAAGATCATTTTGGAATAAATATATAAAATGGTGTTACTTACAGAATACGCTTAAAAAAATAAGTCAAGCAAAGAAAATTATTCACACTAAATATAAAATATAATTACTTCAAATTCAATTAGAGCTGTGTTTGATAAAAGGAGTTTGCATGCAAATCCATCAATTTTAATGAACGGCTTCCCGAAATTTTTCACTTTTAAACAAAGGATTTTTACGCGCACCAGAACTATGCCATTGGTGAATTCAAAGCTCTCTAGGATTAAGATAGTAATGAATATTTTACAAAGCTGTCGGCTTTGTTATTTTTCCAGCCGCTGCGGAAGTGCTGCTGACACATTGAAGCAAAAGCTATGTAAAGCTCTCTCTGCACGTGGACGAAGAGAAAAAATTCCATTCGACCAGTGTTGTTCTCTAAATTTACCTTTCTCCCTCCCCGGAGTGTAAATATTTGGTCGTCCTGTATCCAAATTGAAACAAGGGGTTGGGAAGCGAGGGATGTAGTTGGCTCCTTCGACAAGCGAACTTGAGGGACAAGAGAATAAACCCTAATGAAGTGTCGCGATGGAGGGGATGAGATGGGCGGAAGGGAGGACGATCGCCACCCGGAGCCACGAGCACAAACAACACGAAAAACAACCGCAAAGCCCATTCGAGGGGGATGGGGCGCAGATAATGGAACTTTTTTTATAATCTCTATTTTCTCTCTCGATAATTTACGAGACATAAACTCAATACACGTGATAAAAGCTTTGTAATATGACCAGTGACTATTATTTTTTAATTTTCAACAGAAATGTCATGTTTCACTCATGAAACTAAACTAAATAGAATTATAAATATTAAAGCACATTCTTTTCTTGCCTCCATCCAAACAAAGCACACCAAAACCAGCAATGCAATGCTACCACTTCCGTCCAGAAGAACAACTTTGGACGCACTGTGTGATAAATTCAATGAATAAAATCAGAAATTCCAACGAGTAACATACATTTACACGAGAAGCTTTATAAAAAAATGTCAACCTTACAGGGGGGAAAACTTCATCTTCTCTAGTGAATATTACCTTATGAATATTTCTGAAATTATTTTAATATGAAGCATAAAACGCTTTATATTTAATTAAAGCACTAGTTTTAGGTGTCCCTCAGTTAGCATAAGGCTACCATCTTCTCATCTACAAGGCGTGGTTCAGGTAAACTTACCAACATTAATTAAAACGCATCACCTAGTTCACCAAACAAAAGTAAACAAAACAAGCGTCAGTCTTAAGAGAATTCATACTCTGATAAGTTTTTGCTGCGAAATTGTCATGTTATAGAAGTTGCTTAGCGGCGAACTAATGAATTCTCTTCTTTATGCCACCTCCAGTATCATTGGAGGTCTTTAACAGCAACCTTCATGATTATGTTACATTTTTCTGACCCACCAGCTTTGCCATCGAATGAGCAAGGTGAAAAAATTGACATTTATCTACATCAATCTTTCGGACACATGATTAATGATTGATAAGACGCATCAAAGGTATTCCCTTGACTTGACCAAAAAAAAGAATCAGGGGCATGAATGAAGTACCAACGCACGGGTCTGGAAAATGGGGCAAGTTAGAGGGATATGTTATTTTGCAGTAACAGAGCAGAGCATAAATTTTGGGAAGGGGATACCGAGAAATTTATAGGTAGGCGTTGATGCGAGAGGAAAAAGTATTCCGCCTTGGAATGTAGACCATGACTGAGATTAGGCTAGAATGTATACCGAGAAATTTAGGTGGCAAGATTGCATAAGCAACCGAGTTTCAAAATTCATATGTTTAAAATTTGGGCGATATATTTCTAATGGGTGGCCCCAGGTATTTTGAGCCTGGCGTCGAGGCAATATACCAAATCATTTTGAAGGTATTGAGGATAATCCTTTCACAGAACCCCATGACATTGGCAGCCACCACGGTGAATGAGGTATCGTTGGTGAAAGACATAAGGAGAACGAGTGAGGTTTGGCAACTTTCCCTCCCCTATTGCTATAGCCACCCCAGCTAACCCGCAAAGATAAAATGAACAGAGCATAAGTAGTGTAATGTAGGCTGCATTTTCCGGGTTTCACCGCGTCCTGGTGGTGTCGAAGACAACAGCTTATCCTGCATTCCAGCAGGCGTCTTCAGGTCGAAGTACTATGGCGTGTTTTGCCGTTATATAGGCAACCCAGTGGTGTATTTTCTCCCTGATTGGTCGCGTTGCGGCCAATAGCATAGGGGTATGGGGCGAAGACTCTCTTCCACGTACTGTGGAGTTGGTAGCTATACTCTCGATTGAAGTTATGAGGATGATTAGATATTTCAAGTACGATTATTTTAGATTTATTTTTATATAACACGGCATAGCACTTCGACCTGAAGACGCCTGCTGGAATGCAGGAGAAACTGTTGTCTCCAACACAACCACGACGCGGTGAAACCCGTAAAATGCATCCTAAATTACCAGCGCACCGCGGATGCCATCGCACCAACTTCATAAGTAGCTTAATTGCACGATTCAGCCACATTTAAAAGAGCTCAAATCGGTCTGGACATTGATTTCTGGACGTTTCCCGTGGTCTGGATTCTAAAAATTACGTTTTTGAAAATTGTCCTCCCCCAAACGCCCCTAAAAGTAATTATGTCAAGAGGCAGTTCACAACACTACTACAAGAGATAGAAAATTGAGTGTTTCCACGTATTTCCTAGGGTTTCAGACGGTTTTAGACGGGGTCGATTCAATTTCCTTTGGTCGTATCTCGTTTCATTCACCCCAAACATCTGTATGAAACAGTCAGTCGGTCAGCCTGTGGTCGGGATTGGTGTCGTAGAATTGTGATTATAGTCATTTAAGTCGTAGCCCTGAGGCCATTGCGACCAGGATACCTCTCCAACCAGTTGATTTAATTAATTTTAACATAGGATATATGCCAGGACTAATATGACATGTTACAGCTCCCTGTTAAATCTGAGTGCATGGGGCTGGATGGAGCGCAAGATTTCCCTATTCTTTTCAACTAACCTTTCCCCTTAACTTGCCACACTCTTTCGTCGGAAAAGGTTTTCTTATCCTCGCCTTGCTATCTGACCGTTTTTAAAAATAAGATTGCGGTTAAATATACGCCTGTTTGTGACGCGTGGTTGGAAGATTTTTCCTCGGATATCAATGCGGCGAGAAGTTTTCCCGTATCCTCCAGAACTTCAGGGACTTGTCATGACTGCAAAAATTGTAACTCTTTCGTAGCTCCCACTCTCAGTCAAAAAAGCCGCGATGTTCTATCCAGCATCACAAACTACGAAGATTTATTTTAACAGCACAAATACAGTCTTCAGAGTTTTCAATGGCAGGCAGTACGAAGTCTATGTACAATAATTCTTTCAATCATTAAAAACCACCATTTTTGATACGATTGTAAAAGAATTAGTGACGCAATAATGTTTCGAATATCGTAAATACTAAAAAAATGCTTTTATCGATGCACTTTTTAAAATTTTTCATCATTAAATTGTAAAAACTTATCACATATTACTCACTGTATCTTTGACAATGCCACCATGCGGGGAGAGTACCTTCGAACATATCTCCAAAGATAAAGATGGCAGATGGAAATTGTAATGAATGTCTTTTAATTTATGATAAAAAATAAATTTTTTGGAACATCCTACCATTTCATAAGTAGTATACACAGTAAGGTATAATATAAAATTGATAATAATGTCAATTCCAAAAATCAACATTCTTATCAGGGATAATCACGGGTGCAGCGAATAGGTGTAGGGGGATGTCCGGGGAATCCGGACCCCCCCCCCCAAAATATAAAAACACAATTAATTTGCTCTATATATCAAAACAAAACACTGAAAAATCATAAACTTACAAAATATTTCTTTGAAAAATGTAGTGTTTTCAATTACGAAAAGTATTTTAATTAGTTTAAGAACCTCTACTTAGTTTCGTGTGAGTAAAAAATGTTCCCTTTTGGTTTTGACCCCTTTCCCTCCCCGAACAAAATTCCTGGCTACTCCGCTGCACGGGTGAACTCTGGAGAATGAAGCGCGTTATTATGTATATACTATGTACATACATAAAAGGGGTTATTCCGATGATAATTATCACTGTCAGCAATTCTCAAGAAAGACGGCTTATTTTGTGCGAGGATATCATGGAAAAGCCTTTAGTTCCCATGCTTATTTTTATCTCTTCATCTCAAGTAATGCAAATCGCCAATTCACCAACGAACTCGTGGGAAGTGGGATGGAAATTACATTTTTTTAAAGACAAGTTATTTTTCTTGCGATGGCCTTTGAAAATCCTTGTATGAAACTTTATGCGCCTACATCAATGATATTTGCGGATTTTTGGTCAATACTCACAAAAAGAAAGATTACCCACGAACTAACTGCTAAATCACCTTTGAATTAAAATTTCCATCCAGAGAATTATTTGAGGACATTTTAAAATCTTTTCACGTTGTACTAGTACCTGTTTTAGTGGTCCCTGTCATGAGTGAGCCGCTGTAACTTCTCTCCAGTATGCAATGAATAAGTGTGTATCACTCAACGTTCGAAGAGTGGTAGCTTCCGCCCCTGATAAATGGCGATCTATAGACCTGGAAGCACTAGGGACGGCCGCCACTCAAGCTCCATAGAGAGTGCACCAAAGGTCTTGAAATGTCCACAAAGAAGTACTCCGTTCTTTTTCAATATTTTTTACGCTTTCAATGGTCTTCTAAAAACCCATTTGTGGAAGGAAAGCTTGAGCGAGTAAAAATAAAACCTCGGAATAGAAAAAAATCAATTCATGAAAAGCTCGAAAAAAAGGCTGTACCAGATCCAGAGGAGGAAAAAACAAAGCACTCTACGCATGCAAACAGAAGGTAAACGGAAAGAGTAACGGCAGTACACCTTTATGGAATCGTGTTCCACTTAGGAAATAAACTTGTAACTTAAATAAAGCTTGACCTTGTACAGCATGTTTTCCTTAGTCAACCGTGGGTTTATGTGACTTAGCGTCGTGTTAAATTTTTACATCAAGAACGCGCGTATTTATTATACCTTTATAAATACGCTGAGAAGTCTACACCGCGCTAGCCGATTTGTAGAAAGTGTAACATCTTTAATAATTAAATGGCACACATCTTGAGGTAAATTTTAATATTTCATCAATTCAATTACTGTACAAAGTTGCAATACATTAATCACTCCAAATTATAGCTGGCAGTTGTAATCCGATTAGCGAATAGTATAGAACCAAAATCCGTTAGTACTTTGATAACTGCGCTGTAATCGAAATAGGAAAACACTGAAAAGCCACTTTTTAAACATCACCATTTAGGATTCGGCATTGGATTCTGGACCACAATTGGGTCTATCAAATGCAAAAGTATGGCACATGTGAGGAATATATTTATTAATTAAACAGAAGAATTTAATTTAGAACCAGTAAGAATTCGTTTATTCATCAGTGGAATAAAGAAATCCTCCATCGTCTTGCTCGTCCTTTCAAAATCTTCCGAAATTTATGCATCAAGTTTCGTTCCCGTCTTCTTCAATATGTGATCTTCCTCAAATTGCGTACCCGTCTACATTTCTACCAGTTTTTCATGGCGAACACAACCTCTCGGCCACCAATCGACACCGGGTCAGTTCCTCCAAACTCTTTCTGAGGGAACTCAATATCCCACGCACTTGAAGTAAGAGCTGTTGAAATGAGATTGGACAAGGGGGAAGAGTGGCATGCCAGTCACGCTTTTGGTGCAGCAGAAGTTGGACACGGTGACGGAGAGTTAGGTGGAATGATAAATAAAGGAGGTAACGCATACCGTAAGAAGTAAATCTGCTGAAAGCGAGCCAATTGGGGATCGGGTTAGTTTGGTGGCGGAAGTGTTAGCTCAACACCCCGTGGGTCTAGGTTCAAATCCTCGTGGTGGCAGAGGTTTTACATATGCCTCATCCATGCTTGAATGCTGTACTGGGGGAATTTCAAGTGCGATATGCCGTCCGACGGAAAGGACGTTAAACCGTGATCCCCTCGGCGCCTTTCGTTGAGAGCAAGAGAGAGCAAGAGAGTCAAGACCCCAAGGAATAGCCACGCATCGCCGGAAGAGAGAAAGGCAAGAAAGGAGCTCGCCCGCTCAGTGCTTCAACCTGATGGTTTTGCTTGGATAGGTGAGGGTAGAGTAGACATGCCATGTACGTGCAAATTCAAAAGAAATCAGGATAGAGGGCCCCTCATCTTCCATGGCCATTGCAAGGACTTTGAAAATTACAGTATTCATTTATATTACTAGTAGGCGAATCACAAAACAACCAACAATCTCTAATTGTAGCTATGTATCGCGGGACGAATAAAAATAATTTATTTGGATATTAAATCAAAACGTTATAACATAAAATACTTGCTCAAAATGAAATTATAATAAATATTTGCTCGGGAGAGCACTCAAGGTGCGTCAATAAGGGATTTTATTATTTGCTTCCCAAGGATTCCTCCACGAACTCGAGAAACTTCATGTCATGCGCAAATCCCACTTTGTCATCTCACACCCACCGATATCTTCATTTAACCTTTTCTATTATCTCTAGAGTGAGATGACCACCCAATGAAGTTACCGATTCCACTATTCTTCGATATTTCCCTCAACACCATTGTTACCCCCATCACATGAAATTCTCTCCTAGAATCACCGTCAAATCCAGGCCAAATCCTTCAAACCCACCCTTTCGGAGCCTCTCCTTTAGTTTCCTTCCTCTTAGGCAAGACGTCTACTTCTCTTTTCCATCATACGCCGCGATAAACCTCCTTTGAAGCGCCAATGTCCTGAATTCCGACCCTCAAATGTGAATTCCGTCACATTCCAGAGCGGCCCGGCGCATGCCGCAGTGATTACCAAAATTCCTTCCACAATCCTGGCATCACAAAACAAAAAAAAATTCTGCCAGCACTCGTAGACAGAGAAAAAAACTACATGGCTTGCTCATCAGATCATTCGTCGCCCACTATTTACAATAATTTTTCATTCAATTCAGTGCTATTTGCATGACCTTGAATTTGGTGGGCAACTTCCGCATATGCTTCCAATTCTCCTATGATGGGTGTGAACAGGATGCATAAACAGGCATGATAACGCAGAGGATTCGACTTCAAAAGTAGCAAATGATATATGTGACGGTAGATTTGAACAATTGGCTATAGTGCTAATTGTCTTCTACGAGTGACATCCAACGTAAATTGCGGAAATTTTCATGATTTTGCAAGACGTTAGTAAATGCGTACCATTCCTTATTATATATTCCTCTTCAAAATGTTGAGAAAGTAGCTCAAAGAAAGAAATGCCAGCATTACGGTGATGAGGAAAGACTGGTCAGGTTGCATAACCTGAATCACATTTCCAACTAGTCTTTGGGGTAAAAATCATGGCGCAAATTTTCACAGAGCTTATTTCCCTGAATGAGACAGAGTTTTTGACGCTATTCTACGCATCACAACTATGAAATGAACTCATTTTCCTGGTGCTGCATATTATATGAATAATTTTATAAAGCGATAGAAAGTGATTTTTCCCCTTAAATTAAACCACTCAACAGTCAACATCCTCCTGGAATCTTTCATTCCGGTGAAGAAACACGAGGAAGAGGGTGGCCGAATATTTATCCTTCAAGCCATCACAAAAAAGTACATTGAGATGATGTCTTTTTTCATGCCGCAAATTAACGTTCATATTAAATTAATATGAGATCATTTCCCACTCATTAATTAATTCCAGTAATTTCCGTTTATAATTAAATCTTTTCCATGAATAAACAGCAAATATGTTGCGTTTGCCATGGTGTGTCTCTCATATATATAGCAAAAAATATTAGTCAACAATACTCGATAAAAGACAAATAAGAGGCTTCTTTTTAAGAGATCAATCCTGTGGCTAAAAGCTTAATAGATGATTTTTCTCCTTGTACCACCTTGTAACTATTGCTTACTAACTATTTCTCGAATTAATAAGAAGCTCGACCGTAAGACCAACAAGTTCCCATCCTGCCGCTCAGAACCTCACGCTATCCATACTTTTAAAAAAGTGTGACTATAATAGAGCTTTACTATTAATAACAATAATTAATATAGTACTTAGTGAGACTTTATAACAAGTCTAACAAAAACCTATTTTAAGTAGATATGTTCTATGTACTAGTAGAGCTGCGTTTGAAGACATGCACCTTGTCTATGTTGTGTTGTTTATGTTTTATTTAGATCATGAGAGGATTGTTGAAAAGAGATGCAAGGCATGAGATGCAATTGGAAAATAATTCCATTGTACTACTATAAGAATTTTTATAACGGTTCCACGGGATCAGCGATCTAGATCCTATTCGTTCGATCACTAGATACCTCACCCTACATTTCATGCCGACATAAGCCTTCTGCTCTCCCCGAGAAAACATGACGGATCATGGATTTCAAAAGAGTCATCTAATGAAGATTAGACGAAAATGACCCCTCATCGCTGACACCTCCCTCTCTGCCACGCCCACTCCACCCCCTCCCCTCACTCTTTCCCCTAATTCCCACTGTCCCAGACGGTGGCAACAGGTGAGAGGACGAAATTGCTCCATCCAGAAAAGTAAAGGGACGAGACCGGTGTTAAGGTTTACAGGATGGAGGAGGCGAGGCAATCCGGAAAAAAGAAATGAAGGCAGGGAGGGTGGCAAAGCGTAAAACACTGAAACAGCAGACTTTTTCCACCTGCGCCACTACCAGCAAGGGAGGTCATTTTCAATCTTCCTTATTTTTTTATTTTTTTCACTTTTTTGCAGTTTAATTTGGTTACTCTATTTAGCTATTGTTACATTTTAAGTTTGAGGCCCGCCATTTTATAATTGGCTACTGAGGGTTCGGCAGGCAATTGGAATCATAATCTGCTATTATATTCATAAGTACTGTGATTTTTGCTCTGTCTATATCAAATTATTTTCTTCATTTGTGTTAGTTACAGTTTTAGCATTTTATAGTA
This sequence comes from Ischnura elegans, assembly GCF_921293095.1. Classification (NCBI taxonomy): domain Eukaryota; kingdom Metazoa; phylum Arthropoda; class Insecta; order Odonata; family Coenagrionidae; genus Ischnura; species Ischnura elegans. Next base: position 141,831,250 of record NC_060246.1, read on the forward strand.
AAACTAAATAAAAAGATGAAATTATCCATAGATTCCCCTATAGTATAGAAATATTTCAAGAGGTCTAAAAATGGCCCCTTTCACCGAAAAACGAAAGATATATCATTGCGCAGTAACTGATGAGGTGACCAAAAAATGAATAGGATTTCAAATATTAGGAAGAAGTGTTTTTTCATGGACATGAAAAAATGCCAAAACTCACGGTTGGGAAACAAATGTGAAAAGTACTAACAATAAGTGAAAATGATCATAAACCGGGTCATTTTAAACCCTAACGCCGTTATAGCGTTAAGAATATTACACGAAGAAGAAGAGAATGATAAGGTAGTCAGACGGGAGGAACCATAAAGCAACAGACTAATTGATCATGGTTTACTGCTATCAAAGGGAAACACAGATATCGTTTCAACTAACATCTTCCGCGGGTTGCCTCCACTTACAGTCCGATTTTTCTCCTTATCAAACTCTTTTCCTTCCTTCGTCACGAATAGAATAATTAACAAAAAAAAAACCAGCATTTAAATCAACTTTAGAATTAGAACGCGCGTATTTATTCATACCATGGCATCAAAAAATGCAATTGGATTAAATAAAAACATCGGCTTTTCGAAATTCACACTGAAATGAACCACTGATTAAATAGTAAATAATATAAAATTTTATCTTAAAATATCTCTTCTTCCTTAAAATTAAAATAAATGCAATAATATTTAATCCATATTTGTGGCAGAAAATATTGAGTTCCTATTGATGTAAAAATTCCTGTGATCCTTCACTGTAGATTATGTTCCAAGAATATCCTTAAGAGGGACGGGAGAAACCATAAAGCAATGTGTTCCAAGAATGTCCTTTTTTAGGTTTGCTCCCACATATATTCCAAAGATGAAAATTATCTCTTTGAAACAAAAATAAGAAAATCGCCTTTCGAATGAAAAATATAAAGACCTATCCATTAAAAAACGAATATTAATTTCACAAAATTTTCCTAAAGGAAAGAATTATTTCCTGTGGGTATGTCAACTGTCTCTAGTCTCAAAGTTTTTTTGAAGTATTCGCTTCAGCTGCATTTCTTAAGAAATGCGGCTTTTCAGAACTATATTTCATCGGCCAGCTCTCAGGTCTCTCTGGATTCATCTGTTCTGAATATTTTTATATGCTCGAACGAGAGATGAAAATTTCATGGCTGACTACCGTTTTTCAGTCAAATTTTTACTTATGAATGCTAATTTTTCATTAATCGACAGTCAATCGCTAATATATATTGTAAAATAATCCAGATATGTGGAATCCATATTTATGTTCAAAATGATTCATTTATCCCTCTTTCTATACCATGAATCTTCCGACTCTTTTTTTCATAAGTTACGCCGTGCCCTTCGGTATTCAAAAATACATAATTGTCGGCTCAAGAGCTATAGGTAACCGTGAATCTGAATTCTCCAATATCTACGCAATGACTTAATTTTTCTTAATAGCTTATCAGGGAAGTATAGTTTTAGTTGAATATGGTTACCATAATGTTTTCAAGCTACGGATAGAGAGCATGAAGTAAATTGAATACAGGTACGAACATCGAAAATAAGGCTTTGGGCTATGAAAGGCTGCCTTATTTGGCTGAGCACGCTAACGACCTTTTTTGATTTACTCGAATTAAGCTGCACCAATTCACTTCTTTTCACTTACTCTCCCCGCATCCTTTCAACAAAATTCAAAAGGATCAAAATTTCGAGCTATCCCTTTTCTTCTATCAATCCTTCATGTTTCCAAAACATGAGAGCACCTCTCATGCCTTATCAATTATATTTTTATATAACAAGTATAATTACAGAAGCAACCTGTACCTCAGTATTTTTTTTTTATTCAGTCTAGTTACAACCGGCCATTTTCCCGACCTCTTTTAAGGAAAAACTCGTTTAATCACAAAAAAAACGAATTTTTATCACAAGAATATCGACAGAAATGCATTTACATTCAATAATTGCATCACCATAATGCATTCAGATAACAAAAGTTCCGGAATAGTTTGTCCATCCCTCCCCAATCTTTTCCCGATTTAACTTCAAGGAAACTTCCGCGAAATGCATTACTCAAAATTGAGTTACGCGGCAGGTTCCTGGTACTTCTCTCAATCTTTTCCAGCCACTACAGATAATACGTCCCCTCCCAATAGCCTCTTGCGGAAGAGAGGAAAAACAAACGCATGTAACGAATTGGTTCCATATTTACGTTGCACAAGGCTATGACATGGAGACTACATACAGGAGGTCCCTTTCAATCTCGTAGAAGCTTGATTTTTGTTGCCACTTAGGATTCATTTTAATGTTTCTAAAAATGTCCGCAGCGACGAGTGAAGAGATTACTATATTCTCAAATTTTACTGTGTAATATTAACAACCACGACGAATGGCATAGAAAAGATGTAAGTTTTGATTTGATTGCATTGACAGCAACAACACGAATGAAAATTCCGTTTAAAATCACTAATAATATCTAACTTTTCCGCAAAAATCTAAACGATCTGCCCGTCAGCGACGCGAGTGTCGAATTTTGTAAATCAACATAGGTAGATGCGCGGTAGGTGGCGACACATCTAGAGCCTGACTGGAGAATCTAACAGTTCTTTTACAGATGAAAATAGCGTAGAAGTTAGGAAGCAATATAATTGGACTTACATTTTGAGCATGCTTCTTTATAGTACTGAAGCATGGACGATGATAAAAGAGGAGAGGCCAACGTTGGAAGTTTTCCAAATTTGGTATTATAAAATAATGATGAAGATCAAACGGATAGATCGTGTGAATAATGCGGAACTACTAAAAATATAACGAAAAATAAGAAGTCTTTTGAAAATCTCGGGTATTCGACGAGAAAATTTAATCAGCCACATCATTAGACATGATGAATACAATCGTCGAGAGACAAATGTATTGCGAAAATGGAAAAGGTTGACCTCGAATAAAATATATGGAACAGGTAAAGACAGATGTGAAAGAGAATAAATAATTGGGTGTGAAAATATTGGCTGATAGGAGAATTGAGTGGAGAGCTGCGTCAAACCAATATTAATATTGTCAACCAGTGATGGTGATCATCATTACGTGACTCGATGCTGACGGAAATTATCGTTGAAGGTCAGCTGTAGCGAAGAACGGTGGAGGGAGACCAAGGATGAGATATATAGAGCAAATAATGAGAGATGTGAAGCAAAAGAATTATGTTAGTGTGTAAAGATTAGCTTGACTTGACTTGTGTTTTATTTTACTTGGCACCGGATTAGACCACAATCCGGTCCACTCTTCCCGCGGGACAGGGCTTTTACAGATAATATTGATAAAATATAGCAATAATTTGCACGTATGCCAGTAAGTCCATATTAGTTGATGCCATGATATATAGTCAAGTCCGGAGGCTGCGGGTGTGGAAAACTCCCTCCACCGATGTAACTTCCGCAGCCTCCGCTGAGTAGGCATCACGAACTCAGCACATGGATGTTTAAATAGAATGACATAAATAAATGGGCAGTAGGTAATAAAAAGATCTGAGACGGTAGTGGAGAGATTAATTTAATTTAATTCAATGGAATAAAGGCAAAAATCATTGAAGGATTGAAACTGAATTTTAAAATATTTGAAAGGAACTGATGAAAAGGCTTAAGATTACTGATGAATAAAATGATCAGCAACAGAAGTAATAAAAATTATTTGGATGTCTGCACCGGAAACAATTGGCGTAGACGTTGCTTAAGATAAATGTATCTGGCATCACGTTTTAAAGTTCGTTCTTTTTTGGTCAAATGACAAAAGCTGATAGAAGAATTGATTGGAGAGCTGCGTTAAAGCAATGTTAGGATTGATGACTGCTGGTGATGAACATGTTGATGATAATGAGCTCTCCGACGGGGAATGATGACGAGTTGGCACGAATTCTCCACCTGCGAGGGTGCTCTTGGAAATAATTATGCCATCTTACACATGCAGGTGGAATGCATCATGATGACATAAAATGGGGAGTTTTTGGCACCACTCTCGAGACTTTTTCGATGACCCGATATTTTTCCATGAACTGCTTATATTCACGGAAATAGACTCGGAATATAGAAATCGAGCCAAGAATATAGACACTGGATTCTCATAGCCACCTCGCCGTACCCCGAATCAAAATCTCATCATCCAACACACTGTCATGAAAACATTTCCCCATGGCGTTTGCTGCGCCTCCGGCATTTTACTAAGAACGCGAGCCGTATTGGCGCCATGGAAATTGATTACTCCCTGGAAAACGATAATTGACTTCAGGACCTCCAATCATATCTACTCTCCTCGCTAATTAGACAAATTATCTTCCGGAAAATATCCAGTTTCTAAATTCATGCTAATGACCTGAATAAGGAGGCATTTCTACTGCCTAAACGGTCATTTTTCGTGAAGCATTCCTCGTATTAAACTTGCACTATGATCTTCAAATGCCTAGTATATACTATTTTCACTTTCACCATGGTTTGGCACTTTTCGTTATTATCCTGCATTAGTATTCGCCCAATACTTTAACGAGGGTAAAGTTTTTACCTTCGAGAGACAGAAAAAACGATACCTCCACTGCACAAACGCTCAACTATCTCCCACCGAATCAAATCCGCTCATCTGGTACTACTAGGGCTACTAGACCTAGTAGTACAAGATGAGCGGATTTGATTCGGTGGGCGATTGTTGAGCGTTTTTGCAGTGGAAGTATCGAAATGTTGACAATAGTTTACTCCATGCGGTATGAAAACAGTGAGATGAAAATTCAAGTTTAAGATGAAAGATAAACCACGAAATAAGACCAAATATAGCAGATCGCGCGAGTGTGATGTATTCCCTCGAACATGGTACGAGGAGAGGTTAGGTGAGGAAGATCAGAAGAGACCGTTTGAAAATGCATTTTTAAGCGATTTACGACACGAGTACGGAGAGAAAGCGTTTTGCAATCGTTTCCAAGGGTTTCCTGCTGCACGGTCCGTAATTTATTTTCCTCAATATTTTTTTAAATAAAAAAAACACTCGACATGTTTGGAGATTGAGGAGAGATACAAAGAGAGAACAGGAAAACAAAGAATGAAGGCATGATTTTCGAATGCACCCAGGCAGGGAAATTTAGGTTTTTCAGCTAAAAGCAAAACGAAGGAACATACGAGAAACTATATTTTTACAGCCCTACCAGAGCGTCGCGGCCAAAAGCGAAAATTAATCCTTCCCTCGTTTTTCATGCAGCAAAAATAAAAACTTTTTTGTTTTATCTGAAAATGCGTGAAAAAATGTTTTTTTACGCATTTTCAAAATGATGATACAGAATAGTACTAACCGAAGAGAAATGATGGTAAAGGCAAAAAATTCCAGGACAATACGAAAGATAGATACATGATAATACTAATTAAAACATTAGATATGCGCAATGCCACAGCCAGTGGCGGATAGATCCCACCCCCCAAAGCTTCAGAGAAGCAAAATAAATTATTGAAAACTATTGTCAGTTTTTGACGTATAATAAGTGCATCTGCTTAAAGTTAAATTTTTAGTACCAAAATGATGTAAAATGTATTTCCAGGCATGTCATTTTTCAACAATTTTACCAGATTTTGCCTCCTGGGGGGAGGGATCACCACCCCAGGCCACCCCATCCCCCCAAGGCATATTTCTCGTTACGCCACTGGCCACAACACTTTTTATATTACTTAAACCCAGCAACTACATCGTTCTTTTTAGATTTCTCTACCTGAAAATGAAGTATTTAAATGAAAATTCTCTCAAGAAGCGGGTATTACTAGTGAAATCAAATCATGTTCCATTCTCTTTTTTTTTTAGACCAAGTCTTCGTAAAATACTTTCGAAATCTAATGCCCAAATATGCCTTCTCAACATTCAAATAACTGGAAACTTCTATTTTGGTATCATATTTCAAAGGTTCAATTGAAAAAACACTGATTCCCAAACACTGATTGTACAGTTGAAAAAACACTGATTCCCACAACTCTCCTGCCACTCAATCTATTAACAAAATATACAGAAAAACTAAACCATACCGAAGATATAAAGAACTGAAAAGTGTACGCAGCGTATCATAATGAATGCCACGTAATTAATAGACAAAAAAGCAGAAGAACGCTTTGATAAACTGAATGCGCGAGAGGAGAGGAAGAGTGATAAAAACTCAAAATGGAATGCGAAAGAAAGATAAATCCTACTATGGTAATAGACACATTCACAAAGAGGCTAGCTAGACGTGATGAGGCAGAAATAGATTCATTGCAATGGCAAATCACGACCGCAGTAGAGTGAGGTGAGGAGGAAGGCGGGAGGCAAAAGGGCCGATAGAGTCAAGGTATGCAGCAGGATGACAATTAATTGAGTAGGCTTCGACGGAAGAGCAACGGCAGGCAACAGTCAACGGAGAGGGACGAGAAAGTGAAAACGGTGATGCAGAGAAGTTAATGGATAAATCACGACATTAGAGAGCAAACTGAAGAAAGCTATCCTGGGTGAATAATTCTTTTTCATCGCAATGCTCATCAACTCTCCAACAACTACGCACGATAATGATTCTTATTTGAATATTTGATAAAGAATTTAATTGAATTCAGTACCTTTCCATAAGAATCGGTACTGAATTGTGAACAATTACGACTTTTAACAAAATACGATGCAAAACAAGAGTGAATGTAACACCACAACAGATGTTTCACTATACAAACGCCAAAGATTTGAAATACAATTTTTCAAAGAAAATATAATTATTATTCCTGTGCAAAGGTAAAAAACATTTTTAACAATGTTGGCAATTTTATCAGATGTTAAATTAATAAGGTACGTGAGCTCCTACCCTAATATTCAAATATTGTAGCAAATGCATATCAGTTTTAGGTTTCCGCAGAAATTACGCAGAGCGTAGGTCCAATCGAGGTTATGTGTGACTTAGTGGAATGATATTTTGATAAAGAAGATCTAAAAAGCTACGGGGGAAGCAAAAAAATCAGTGCCGGAACTGGGCGATAAAATACAAGATCACCCCATTTGCGACCCTTTCTACCTCCATAGCCATCTGATTTCGAGTCACCCTAACTTTTCTTTCAACCTATAACTATGTGGAAGCCCTGAGCAGCGTTGGCAAGGGTAAGGCTCCCTCTGGACCCATCTTGTACGGCTGCGGTGGAGGAAGAAAATACCAGCGGGAGTATGCATAGTGTACACGTACATAGTTCCATTATGTTCACTAGTTAAAGGTAATTAGAAATGAAGTTTGCTAGCTTTGAAGAATAATAAAAATGGATTGGTATATATTGTATACGAATTGGTGACATTAAGAATAATGACAGAGAATATGGCGCCAACGTTATTATCTTCATGAAAAGAGGAACACTTATATTTATTTTTTTATTACAGATATAACTTTTGGGAATGAAATTATAAATTTATCCAATTTCTTCGTACATGCACACGGGCCTTTCCCGCATCATACAATTAAAATTCCAAAGTAGTAGTGTCATTCCCTCTGGTTATCAAAACTGTTTTCTTCGGCCTTACAGCAGTATAATCGTGGTAGAAAAGAGGTATTTTGCACGAGCGTCGTCAGAATGGTGCATTAATCAAATCTCAAACTGCAATAAATGATTTGTAACTGCTCTTAACGATTCTATAACTCCATAATGATTGTAAATGCGGGACTGAATAATAGTTAACATTATTATCTAGAATATATTTACTTCGAACCATAACACTTGCCTGAGTTCCAGTGCCACTGATTAATTAACCATGAGATACCGCATAGTGGCCCAGGAATATTTCGGTCAATCACTGGTTACGGCACTTAGAACCTCCGAAAGGGAATAATCTGCTCACCCAAGCATTTTCAACCAGATAACCTGGCTGACCTCTTGTTTTGGTGGCATTTCTTTTTTCCGTCCTCATTTTCTACTTCAATTTGCGCTTTTTCCTTCGTCAGCAACACTGAGAAACCCAATTCCGTGCGTGTTCGGTCGTGAAAGAAAAGTAGTTCGATAGAGTGAGGCGAAGCAGTTTGCCGTTGGCATTATTGGACACCACTGTAATTTTGGTAACCCTTCGGAAGGCTCGGTCACCACATCTATGGCAGACGATGGCGGAAAAATGGATTTGAGAGACTAAAAGGAAGACCCTCGCAATAAGCAGTGAGATTGGATAGGAAAAAGTCACGAAAAAGATCAGTAGGCCATCATTGAGTTACAGATTATTTAATATAAATCGGTAGTTATTTGCAATAAAATGAAGAAACTAAGGAAATAAGTATACGGAACCTCAGAAAAATCAGGGGAAAAAATTATATGACCTCTAGTTTTATAGATATTTTGTTTACGTTTCATCCCTCATGATCTCAGAAAGGTAATATAACATTTGTTTCATTTAATCGCTGCAAAGACTTAAATAAGAAACCAATCAATTTAAAATTATCGGAATCTTGTTCTCCAAAGAAGCCGTTCTCCTTCAAACAGATCTAGCACTACTGAAATATAGTAACTTACCTGCATTAAATGAAGTCAGGAATGTTAATTAAAGTACAGCAACCCGAGAGCCTATTCCTCCTTTCTGCTATGAATGTGCCAATCGGGATTAACAACGATCGCAGCAACTGTAAAGGTGCCTCGAAAATTCAATAATTCTCCAATTCCCAACTTCGTGTTACTGATTCATACGCATGCAAGATCCCAATATCACCTTCCCCAGAAACACACCCTAATGTGCGGCAAAACCTCCATATGTGGAGGGATGAAATTTGATGAAAGATATCGACACAAGCAATTCCCCTTTCATTAGTCGAAGATGAACACTCGCTGATCCAAGAATGCGATGACGATGGTTCCTGCCAACACGATGGAGAAAAAGAAAATATTCTACATTTCCACCACGCCACTTACAATACTGACGTGCTTTCACACTTCATTCAATTTTTAAGAATAATGTCTAATCAGTAAGTACAACGGTGTGCTTCGTCTTCTCAAGAATGAAGTTAGTTTACACATAGAACGAAGAAGAGAGTTTATGGAGTCAAATGATATCCGAAAACTATAAGCATTAATTCAATTTACGTGCTAAAATAAAACAAAAATTTTAATGCCATTAGAGAAAATGTGAAAATCTTGAATTTATTTCCGCGTAAGTTTTCAGTAAAACTCATGAGAAACGAGCAGAGTAGTTAGGCCAAAGTTATTTCCTCCTTAAAATCATTGATTGTGCTATTCATGTCAATTTCTTATTCTTATCGTTAGTCCCCGCCCAACGAGGCTCTATACGGCATAGTTTACTCTAGTTAATTTATACATGGATATCCTGGGGAATCCAGATGTACTCAAGCTTCAGATACATCTCCTCACTATATGGGAAACAGTAAATACATGCAACACCACGAGTCTATGTAATGGAGTACAATTAAACGTGCTAGAGATGAAGATGGCTGTGTCAATTAGATATAATCACCAATGTCCCTTATCATGCATGTCGAAATAGAGAATAATCAGCTCACCCAAGCATTTGCAACCAGATAACCGGGCTGACCTCTGGTTTTGGTGGCGATTCTTTTTTCCGTACTCATTTTCTACTTCATGTATGTCATCTTTCTACTATGTCATCTTTCATGTATGTCGAAATGAAGCAACTATTTTCGTGAATTAGTCTCTTAAACATCTTTCTTTCTCATCGGTATGCCCTATCAGGGGGAGAAAAACTCCTAGTTACCACCTAAAACGGAATATTTAGTAAGCGTTCACTATGAGGGGCAATAGTACATGATTCCCCCACAGATGATTACCACTAATCTTAAGCTCCCATTGTAAAATGAAAGGTATTTAGTTATTAAGAATATTTTTTGAAACGGATACGAACAAATTTTATGGAAATGTAAATATCATGTACAAAATATTATACTTCCTTAATTTTTGACTAAAATTCATATTGAGAGTTCGAATGCAATAAATTCAGTTCAGCCCGTGAGGGTAAATTTGCAATAAATAGATGGCGCATATTAATTTCTAATCAAAAATTTAATTGCGGCTGTAAAATATTCCTCATGATCATACAGTAAAGGCCTGAAACATCCTGTCAACTGTGCATGCACGCAATGTAGAAATGAAACAATGCTGAAAAATTCGAGTGCGCGTATAAATATCAATGGTTTAAAAAATTACAAACACTTGTCACGGTTAGTTTTAGATAATCGGTTTTTTACAGGTGAAAACAAGACTAAAGGTCATGCTTTACAGCAAGATACTTCAAATAATAGTACAAATAAAAATAATTCATGTTGCTGAGTTAGCATCTAAGGTATAATGATTGTAAATACCCTGGGAGAAGATTTAAAACTAATTAAACTCGGGTGCAACTAAAATCGTCCAGGAGCCAGGAAGCTGCGGAGATCAGGGCATGAGAAATAATTAATGCTGAGAGCTTCGCCCAACATTCCTCACATCACACGCCCAACATTCCTCACAACACAAAAATGTGACGCTATTACTTAATTTAAAGGAAAATACCGGGAAAATGACAAAATTTATCCCTTGGAAAATATGTTTAATAATCAATTAATTTTCTCTGAATTTCACGCGCCGTTATTCAACGCCCTTTGTCTCATTTTACGACTGGAGGCTTGCTGTGGTATGTGCATAAATTTAATATTACTCAGTTGACACCCTCCACGTCCATGCGTACGTGATGGACTCGAAATCGATGATTCAACCCCACACCCCTCAATCTACAATCACTGCCATGCCTTGGGTTAGTTATCAAATTTCCCGCTGGCGCCATATGCCGCCGAAATTTTCTCTCCATCATTTCTGTACTCCATTGCTGACCACATCTGGCTATCCGTTCGATTGAATATAATCACTTCCAGGCCATTCAAATTTGCCGGTGTTCCTATAAATCTCCATCCTAAATCGTTACCTATTACCTCTAGGAAGCTCCTGATAAACAGTTAACCGTTTGAGCGCTAACGCTAACTGTACCATACGACAACAACTGGAATCCATAAATTCCCTCCTTGGGATATCACGAATATCCATTGCAATAGCAAAAAAAATCACACCTATCTTACTAATAGTGTCGCTACAAATTTCCATCTCGTATGTTTATATTTTTAATGACGAACATCACTTATAAACTATCAGCAAACAGTCTTACTCTCGATACTAAGGCAAATGTATTTTATTTTCCAAAGATAAAAATCGTATAAATTATTAAGATAATCTGTCACCGAAAAGTTATTACAAATATCTATCTTTATCATTCCAAAACAAAGTATAATAGAGAGTATTAAGCAATATTTTTGAAATTTTAGTATATTTGGAATTCAAAATTTGTTGTCTTTTGCCTTCGGTCTGTATTTCAACACATTCGAAGTCTCTCTATGGCCTGAAAATAATAACCAGCCCATACAATGTATATCTTTGATGGTCACCCAGTCTGCTTTTAGGCTTTTCTTTATCTGTGCCTTTTCAAACCTGGCTCACCTAATAATTAATTACACTGGATTATACATTTCATCAGTTTAAATTAGTAGGAATGCGGACAAAGCCCTCACCAAAAATTATTCTTCCACTCAACGTCCCAAAAAAATGGTTTGCAAGACTTGAAATAAGGGGGTTGATCTTTCCCAATCCTTCAACCCACTCATTCTTCCCCCTTCCTTCTGTCCCCATGTGTCCAGCATGACCACACATTAACCAATCATCAACTTCTCATCGTCCCATTTCCACTTCTTGTACAATGTTATTCTTATTCAACCACTGAAATCAATCAAACTTTCCGGTGATACAAATGGAGTACTTTTGATTTAAAATTCTCCCATTATAGACAAACCAAATGGGACAGTTTCTTTTGACAAAAAATTATATTTTCGGTCATTTATTATAATTTGTTCGTTTGCACATAAATTTATTGTAAACTCAGTAATGATTTTACATGCTGATAGATGGTATGGTTAACCTGATCCTTCCACTCAAAACCCGTTATTTCAAGTTGGCCATACATAATTGAAATGAAAATACTACAGCCAAAGGGTTATAAGGGTGGAACTGAGTATAAAACAATAGAGATGATACGCTAAGTAATATTGTATATCATATGGCTGACCACAAGAATATTTCGTCCTTGACGTTGGCAAAACATATTAACTACACTAACAATAAGTACGACACATTTTAACGTTACATCTTATTTTGTACACCATATTTATAACGAAAATACCTCTTCCACGAAAGTAAATTTGTAGTGAAGTAGTATTCGCACATAATATTTGTCATTAACCTCGTATGAATTTTTAATTCGGTAAGCATCATCACAATCACCAAGTTCCAGCAATCAAAATTTACTAGATAAAATATGCAAGGAGGAGATGTTTTTATACATTAAGTTCGTAATGTCAATCGCAGAAGGCAAAGAGGATAATTTTGTATACAGCAAGTATGTTTCAATACTTAAATTTTAGATGTGTCTCCTCCTTACAGTCCACATTATTTAATAACACCAATCTACGGAAGTTACAGTAATTAATTTTTCATTATTGAATTCAGAATGCGTATTTGTACGCAGACAAACGACTCCAGTACAGCTCTTTCAGGACATTATTTTTACACATTTTTAGTATTCCAATAGTGCTTTAATTATTTTTCTCTACCATGCATTTCTTAGCCAAGCTGTTCCCCAAAGTTGAAATGCATTTCAAGAAGCGTAAAAAAAGGAAAGGTCACTTGATTCCGAGTAACACAGAAAAAAACCTCAATCTCATCAAGCACCAAGAATTCTATCAAAAAATTTTTGTGAAATAATTTTTTTCTGTTTCTAGCCCTTCTCGTCCCGACTCCACATTACCTTGTACGGGATTATTGCTATGGAGACGGGGAATCATTGAAGACATCTCACGGAGATGATTTTGTTTTTGCTTTATTTTCCCGCTCTGACTCACAATAAGAGCTCAAGAAATTCCGAGATTAAGGACGGGCATCCATTGATTACGCTGAGAGCAGGAAGCAAATGCAATTTAACCGAGAGCATCTGCCGAGAATCCACATCTGATTCAAAGACCTATCGCTCCATTTTTAAATTCCAGAATAGGTAAAGAACTAAATTATACCCAACTTGATTAAATATTTGCTAATAAAGAAAAGCATCAAAATGAGGGTTAAATTTGAGGTCCATGACCCATTTTCACTGATTAATTTTCCTCGGAGTGTTCCTAATAATTTCATCATACCTTAATTTATCCCAAATCAGTTGGTCAAAAATGAGAATATGGAATTAAAAAAGAGGGTAGAGAATTCTTAGCAAATATCTTCAAACATTTTTTCCTTCCTAAATGGATCTCTCATGATGGATGAAATAGGAACCATTGTAATTCAGCTATACTTGCCTTGATAAAATTAATAAATATAAATTGGTGAATATTCAATACCCGTATACGAAAGACGGTAAAAATATGTTTTTTAACTGAAAAGTACTACTATTCTCAGATGTCATGGCGTACAAGGTGAATGTGAACCGCCAAAGTACAAAGAATATCTAGCAGCATCTTACTATATCAATTATCCACATCAAAAACAACCAACTTTATCAGCGGTCCATCAAAAAGCTATACCAAAAATGAAACCACCAATCAAAAAATAGACATACCCAGCGCCACGGGACGCAAAAGACATAAAGGATGGAAATGACAATTTTAGTGCACTGCCGCAAAATACATCACCCATCCGATGGATGTATTTCTTAAGTGAGTATTGTTAAAACTTCATCCTCAAGATTCAAGGCGGCTCGATGATAATTTAGATTTTTAAAGCGAGCAAACAGCACTCCAACGAGTATGCAGGTGGAAAAAAAAAACCAGAGATCCACTTTCTATCATCACAAAACTGGATAATATAAAACGAACTATGAAAAAATAGACAAAACCATCGTAACTGGACGCAAAAGGTGTGAAATGGAGAAATGACAATTTTTAGTGCACTGCCATAAAATACCATTCACCCATCCAACTGATAGATTTCTTAAGTGAGTATTGGTTAACAATGCATCCTCAAAATACAAGCAGCTCGATGATAGTGTGGATTTTAAAGCGAGAACGCCCTTCCAACGAGTATGCAGGTGGCAAAAAAAAAACCTAGGAGAATCGCTTACTATGCATGGCCCGCCGCCACGATGTTGACGCAATCGTGAGATTCTCACCTCCTCCTGCTTCACTACTTCTCTCTGCGAAACCGAAATCCTGCGACACATCACGTCTCCCTCGAAACCTCTCTCCATGGTGCTCTTCACCCTCAAACCAACCCTCCTTCCCTTCCTCTCCCTTTGTATATGTTCCTCCTCACATCACCACTCTGCGCTTCCGCTGCCTCGTCCTCTCACCTTCTCTTACCTTTATGCTGACTCCTCTTGTCTCTCCATATGCGTGTGTGTATACGTATACATATACATATATTACACGGGCACTCGGCTTCTCCTTTACCACAAAGCCTACCTTCCTCGGCATCTTGCCTCTTCCACCTCCTTCTCCTTTCTTCCTCCACATCTCACCTTGTCCTCGACCAGGACTCAATTTTCCCAGAGTAAGTCCCGCAGTTTTCTTTCACTCAAGCCGGAGGCGTCGGGTATTTCATTCATACGTATCCCTGGAATCATCCTTCGGTTCTTTCCTCGGGATCTCTTTGTCATAAGTGGCCTTTTCCCACTCATATCCGTCCCTTCCCTCAATAACTCGCCCTTTGACTACGTACTTCTAGCATCACCAGTCCTTGGCTTCTTTCTCCCGTCCAAAAGTCAATATCGCTATCTCGATACCTCCTTCCCCAATATTTTTTCAATATTACCCTGCAATATTGGATTCGTTCCGATTCCATCATTGGTAATACATTTCTTCTAAATAAGCCGTGATTGAATTTATTTGTTGTGTATTATCTCCCATGTTTGTGGTATTTAACATTTAATAAGCTGCATAATTTGTTTAAATCCGAAGTTTCTCACGTTTTTCTTGACAAATTAGAACCTGTTCTGAAATCTACGATGGTGAATGTCTCTTATAAATATGCAAAGACGGAATTATTTATCACGTTTAACCTCTTGTCTCTAAGAGCACTTTGCACCACATATGCCGCAACCCCCAATATTTTTTATTAGATGAAAATGTCCATTTTGCTTTTTTGAGTGATATAGGGTACGTTTAACCAGATGGTAAACTCTCTCTTACAAATAAGTAACGATCAATTTTATTCACAATGCTTCATCCTTCATTTATTGGAGTACTGTGAATACGCTGCAACTCTGCAATTAGTTGATTAAACCTCTAAAATGGAAGCAAAAACGACTCACCTCATATTCACTGCAAAAACTCTGTCAACCATCCCATCCATACACTAGTACCACAACCCCTCCCTCTCTCTGCAGACCCTCTTTTTTCGGAACTCCATTGTGTCGCAGGCTCTCCAATCCCGACGTCTCGTCAGACCCCTAAAACCTCCCTCTCAATCCCTTTATCTCAATTCAACCCCTTCCCACCACCCGTCCCCTAAGCATTTTCTTTCTTTCCCTCCTCCGCCTCAAGCACTGGTAAAATTCATTACTGAACCAGGCCAACCGGATAAAATTACGTACAGGTCGAATGAAGAAGCAGGGAAAACGTAATTATTGTAGTAGAAATTCGTCATAGGACCCAATTTTGTAGATTTCTCAATAATACTATTCTAAATTACAGCGATATCGCTCAAATAATATACGATAATGAGCAATTAAAAAAAGATAAAGTAACCGGAGTGCACAGCCTTAATATGCATACCAGAGGGAACTCAAATCACACGGGAATAATTTTATTTAGCTACATATTTCAACTAAATCCGAGGTTCGCGTAAATCATTAAGTTCAGACGGGAAAAATGCCCTCATAAGTTTACAAATCCAATTTTTATCAGCGGCAAGTCAGAGGCTTAGCGAGAGCACAAATCTGTAGGTGATAGTTATGAAATAGTACTTCGACTCAATAAAAAACTTACAATAATGGAAACTTCACTGATAACAATGGAAGCTTCTTCATATAGTGCATTATATACCAATTTATCCTCGCGGTGCAACTAGTTTCGACGCAGCGGCGAAATCATCAGGTACCCCATAAATACATAGTGAATACATACATACACACATAAATATATAATTTTCCTTTCATTTCTTGGAAAGAACTTCCACAAAGTTGAGTAGGAGACTATAGAGATTCACCTCATGTTCTCTACAAAACCTTGCTCAAACATTCTTCCTGCAACTTTTAACGATCACATTCATAGTGTTATCGAGAGACAATCTATTTCAAGCGCCACCATTCAATGAGCATGAAATTGGATTCACTCTAGAAAATGCTAGAAACTCTTAATTTTTTGGATAACCTATTCACTGCTTTTTAAATTAAATCGTTCAGAATGAGAAGGAAAGCTGAGCACCGAGATCAAATGTTATCGTTAAGTTTTTGTCCCTAAATTGGAGGTTGATATGATTGCGTAACGTTACTGTCGGGAAAGACCGACCGTGTGAATTTTGAGAGATTAAGGCTACGTAACGTTGATTAAGAGAGATTAAGGTGTCGTAACGTTGCTGTCGGGAAAGACCGACCGTATGAATTTTGAGAGATTAAGGCTACTATGTGGATCACCACGGGACACTCAAGGCAAGGCTACCCGTCCCTTCTTTCCATAATTTGATATTCGCATAAAATTGCATACTGCTCAGGGGGTACCATATCAAAGAAGCCTTCCACAATATTTACTGTCAAACCACATTTGAGGCCTTTGAGATTATGACATCAAAGGCGATTTGCTTGAGATGAAATATACCTGCAGAAAGGAAATATTTTTCATTACCCAAATAAAAGCAAAAATACCCTTTTTTAAAGTATGAGGAAGACAAAGCGTTTGAATACGAAATGATATATGGTCAACCTTCAATAAATTCTCAATTTGATCCTTCGTAAGGTCTTACCGAGGTAGACGATTAAATATTTCTTGTGGCTTCAGAAAAAAATATAATGGAATGAAGGCATAGGAGAACCGCGATCAAGAATAATATCAGTGTAGAAGAAAATATTTCGTTGCTAAAAGAAATTTAGCACAGCAACAAGTTTTGACGCAAAGCTGGAAGAATTTATAGGGGAGTATTTCATAGGCCAATTTTGATATACTTAGTTCTTATGTAACTTAGAAACAAAAAGAATATCAGATCAAATCGGTACCTAACAAACAAACCGGAGAAGCTCCTTCATATGGTAGTGAAAATTTATGAATGGAGGTATGAATAGCTTCAAATTTGAAAAAATATGGCTTAAATGCCACGTTATGACAGTGAAAACATCATGCATGTCAATGAAAAACGATTCCATTTAGATAAATTGTACTTCAACATTATATTAAAATAAAATTATTTGCCAGATAATAATTAATTCTGTCAATGCTTATCATCTAAATAGGAGCTTTGAAAATCATACTCATTGATACAAAATTTCGAAAACCCAAGGTATATGAAGGAACTTCTCCAAATTCATGGAGGCACCACGTACAAACAGTATTTGGAATACTGCAAAGCAAACGCGAATTTGTAACCATGTATTCATCTGGCGAAAATTTAGAATCACTTTCTCTATATGCATATATCAATACTTATATCTAATTGTTTTATTAAAAATTATAATACTTGATTCGGAGAAGATATCTCCCACGGAAGGCTGCAACAGGAAAAGCTCGCAATGTGTGTTTATTCCAACTTTAAAAAAGATGAAATTTAAAAAAATTAATATCATTCATTAAGTCTCCCAATCGATATTTATCATTACCTACAAATTATTCTCTTATGCCTTATGTTAAATAAAATACTCTTAAACTTTTAAACTTTCCTGATAAGCAATTCCGCAATGAAAGCAATTGTCAATTTATGGATTATATTGGTGGGTGCATTGGAGAAATACTCCGTCGTAAATGTATTAAGTTCAAAGAATGGTAGATATAAGATGCGCTAATAAATAAGGCAGAGTATACAAACAATAGGTTCCCTCCATCTTACATTTGATTCAGAATAGTTTCCCTTCCAAACTGATCTCAGTAAAAGGATCAGTTTTTGGTGATTATCATAGTAGGGAGAGGAGTAAGCGTGGATGTACTTCTCTCTCTTGATTTTAGCTGAATCAGAGAAAGAAGGAGAAGCTCAACATTCCGTTCGAATGCCGATAGACAAGGGCGAGTGTACCCTCTCTCTCTCTCTCTCTCTCTCTCTAACGAACGTGCCTCGGAATGCGACGACAATCGTGGATGCGCAGTGCATTCGAGCCCAACATCCAACTCAAGCATGCACAGAGTGTTCATTTCCAATCCAATGGGTGCGAGTGCATTGATTTCTCCAGATTCCCGATTCTCCCCGGCTAATTTCGCCCACCTCACTCACCCTCCCGCTTGACTCCCCACTCGTGTGATGTAGCAAGAGCGACCCTGAAAGATTTTTTACTCCGCAACGTAACCTTTAAAAAAAGGAAAACACGTTGATAGGATTAGTTCAGTTTCCGCAGGAACACAGTCATTTCAAAGGTTTCAAAGTGGAATCCCAATTCTAGGTTGGACTCGAGGTTAAGATCTACCTCGCCGATACCAAATTAGTATGCTTGCAATTAGACGGATAATTTGGACCCTTACGCTGACTGTTAACTACCTTAATCTACATATCCCATCTACCCGATATTCCTCACTGCCATTTACTTAAAAAGCTGAAAAAATATTATCAACGGTTTATTTCGGCATTTCGCAATTCCATTAAGTGCACTAATTGACCAAACCCCATAGCATAATTTATTTATAGCCAATAATTTATTCTTTATATATAATAATTATTGAATCCTTGCAATGAATTATACAACTATTGGCAATATTCAGCATTTCCATTCTCAATGCTACATTTAATAGTTTAGAAATTTTTATTGCATTACCGAAAGCAAACTTAAAAATTCACCCGTAAATGAGAATCAGATATTTGACCCAAACTGTAACTCCTTCACTAAAATAGATTGACTTTTTCAATTCTATAGCAATTTCCATGCTAGGTTCCACTAGAATATCTCCCGCTACACCCAACAAAAACATTTTCTGTCAATCGATCGACCCTTGAATTTCGATCCTTGACAGTTTGGTTCATTTCATCGTCGTAGTATCAATTTGAAAGTTGATTCTATATGTTATTCCTACAGATGTCACCACATAATTATATATACTCCCAAAGTTGTATGAAATTAAGAATCTTACAATACTTACTTGGAAAATTTATGGACTATTAAAGTAAAAATTATAAACCCAAAGGCTATCTAGGCTCACCGAAATGACAAGTATCCCTCATTAAACACAAAGTAAATATCTTTTCTCTAGCAGGTGCCCGGAAAGCGCTGAGTAGCAGGTTTTACTATAACAGTTCTCAAGGCTACGGAATCACCTAGGATCCAGCGACAGTATGTAGCGCCCGAGTTTCATCGTCGCTACCCCACCCCCTGACCGTGGCGCCTTTCACCGACCGCCAGGGATCATATATACATTCCCAGAATGCTTTGACCCTCTCCAGGCTCCTCTCCCATTCCTCTTCTTGCTGACATATGCGCAAAACACTATCCATGCATACGACTCCCCAATATCCCTCTCTCAAACCACTCACGTCCGCACCAGTAGCACCCTCTGCCACACCCCGATTCCTCAGCCAGCCAAGGATATATCCGTAAGAACCAATGCATTGGCGTTATGTTTCACCATGAGTCATTTGAGAGAGAGATGATGAAGGGACATTAAATGCCGATGAAAATTTTTGTTTTCCGATCTCAGACTAGAAAACACTAAAACTATTTTTAAAAAGACAATTGCGACGAGATTAAATACGTATAGATACACACATGTGCATGTTTCCCTATAAGTTATCATGCGTGAGACTGGTAATTGGACGCACATCTGGATCACGTGGGGTGATGAAGGGGGAGAGAATTGTTGTAATTCCTAGCATTGGTGAAGAGGCCTTTGTTTAATGCATGTTGTTTTTAGAATCAACAAGTAAGCAATTATTTTAACGAAACATTCTAAAGACTGAAGAAAATTTTTATTTTCGGATCTTAGACTAGAAAACACTAAAAATACTTTTCAAAAGACGATTCAGGCAAGATGAATATCATTCAGACATATTTCGAGATAATAATATTCAGACATAAATCGAAACATTCTAAAGACATATTTTAAAATTGTTTCTTTACTTACCCTCAATAATATCAACAACTGTCAGAAAATTGACCAAAGACCACTTCTCCTGGAGAGAAGGTATTCCGAATTGCAACTAGTATCACCATGCGGCAGGATACTTCCTACCCTGTGTATATTACATATATTTACGCTATGATTCTGAGATTGCTGCGTCTCGAATGAAGAGTTGAATGCAAGCATGCAGCGCTCTTAGAAAAGTCTCTGTAGATGCTGCCTTTAGCTTCTTACCGGCTGAACGTGGACGCTCGAGAATGGAATTATAAATCGGGTGAATGATCATCATTCCTAATGAAATTTTATTCCTTTAAAAAGTATCACATTTCGTTAAAATAAACTTACTTATTGATTCTACCAACATGTGTTTAACAAAGACCATACAGAATGATACGCAGTCGCATCATGTAAATTTGCGAGAAATGGCGCCCGTAGAAATGTCAGTAACATTACTGTGCGCCTGCATAATATTAGTTATTAAAGATACTCTTGACCGACAAAAGTCTTCGTAGGGCAGGCATCAACAACATTAGCTACGCCAGCAATCGCCTAAACGCCAAGGTGGGAGGCAATTGGGTCCCCCATGTAATTTCATGCAGCCCACACGACTGGGAGTTATCACTTATATGCTCATAAAAATAAGGTGTCATGAGAAAGCTTATTGATGAAGTTTATTTTGGTTAGTTTAATAAACTAAAGCTGTTTTGGGAAAATACTAGGGAATGCAACCAGAGGTTTTTTACTAATTTTAAAATGCGACCTGTCACTTCGGATATGGGGACCGTAGGTAAGAATAGGTTCGAGGCCACTATACTGCGCTATACATTCCATTGTGATGAGAGAAAAATTATTCCCCGGCGCCTGCATGTATTAATATGCGCCTGGCATAAATGTAAGTCAAATCGATATTCAGGTAAAATAAGCTGATATTCGTATAAAAGACTAAATTCTCACAAAATCCCTACGGTTTCAGCGCCACCCTAGACCACCCTCAAAGTTCCGAGGAAGCAAGTAATTTCCGAGTGAGCTTCAAACGATACCTACGTGGGGTCTCTAATTGCTGCCCTTCGCCATGGAGACTGAATAGATTCTTCCTTTCCACCCCATCTCTTTCCTGTCCTGTTGACTGAGTTAACGCCCACAGTTTCCACACTTATAGACTTGAATTGCAGTGTCTCTGATTACTTAGAAGAAAACCGTCGCCCTTCATTCCCCGCGAAATCACATGGGAACAGTAAATAGCCACCACTTGAGGGATACAGTGGATAAAGCAAGAGAGAATTATATCTTAAGTGCAGATACCAATTTGCAGCATTGAAGTATCGATCCTCTTCGAATTTCTATAGAAGCGTGAAAAATAATTGGCCGATCTCCGAAAAAAAGACACTTAAAGTGAGAAAAAGGCACCTGCCTGATTCTTTTACCTTCTCTCCTTTGATCTGAGTTGATGTGAGTCAACACACTTTTTATAGAATCCTGAGAATTCTTAGAACGCCATCTTAATTTTTTGGTGGAACAAACAAGTACTAAAATGGGATTGTCGAAAATCATATACATGAATCATAAAAAAAATATTAAAGACACAGGAAGGAGTAGCCTCCTCGTGTTGAAGTAAAGCATCCATTTTGTGTTTTTCCGCCCTCACACAAGCGATACAAATTTATTTCCGCCAACAGCGGAAGAATTTGACCTCGATCCTCTCGTGGATTAGCGGAAACAGTTCCCTCTGCGTGAGTCTGAGAAAATGCACCCTGAAGAATAGATACTCTCACGACAGCTAGTTTCAACAGTTCTTTGTAAAGGAATTCCACACAAAATTAAGCTTTCTTTTGGGTCTACAAACCTTAAAGTTCAGAATTCATGTATTCAACAAGATGTCAATTATAACGTATTTCTACATTGGCATTTATAGCATTGAAGGTGAGTGATATTGGCCGAAAATGCATTTTGGATTGGATCCACAATTGGAGATCAATTGGCCGAAGGTATGAAACATGGTTTATCAATGAAAAACGTAAGAGCCAAAAAGCACTCTTTCAAAGGTATGTCAATGTAAGTGGAAATCGCACAGGTGTACGTTTCTTAAATTAGAGAAAAAAATTTCTTACGAAAATTAATTGTATGTTCATACTACAATAACTTGTTTTCCATAGCACACGGTCGTATTAATAAACTATCTCCCAACCAATAGTGAGTACAAATTCAATTGAGCTATTGAACCGCGGATACACAATAGAATCCTTCCATTTAAGATAAGCGAAAAGCATCCATTGTATGTTTTTCCTCCGACCAACCTGGAAGGCAGCCATTGATTTTCACACACAGCGGAAGAATTTCAACGCGATCCTTTCACGTATTCGCGGAAACTGTTCGCTATCACGCACCCGAGCAGAAAGAGACAGAGAGAGAGCATCGGATTGGAGATATTTGAGAGGAATTGGATCGGGGAGTGAATCGGCTACAGAGATTGGGAATGGAAGCGCGGATGTCTTTTGCAGCAGCATCTGTGGAACGCGGCTCCGATTGGGAGTGTGCGGTGTGGGAGGGGAGTCACGTAGTCAGGGGAGGAGAGAGAGTAAGAGAGAGAGACAGGTATCAGAGGGAATGAGGATGTGGAAAAAGGTAGCCGATACGTGATATGAGTAGGCGCAGAGGAGTCGATCTGATGGTGATATCATCTTTGCTAACCATCGAGAGATCTATAGAGGCAGAATTTTTGGCAGTTTTAACGTTTGATATTTAATTATTGATATTCACGCCGATGTCGTTAGGGAGTTGCTGATGGTAGGAGAGAAGGGATGGTTGAGCAGAGAGAATAAAGGGAAATTTTCTCAAAGTAGTGAGGGAAAAATAAACTTTATTTTTACGAAAATGAAAAGAATTTGGAACAAAATAATCGTCTGACGTTACACAGTAACCTGGATTTATGTAAAATATTTAATATTAATGGAATCGATATAACTAGCTTTTACATGGTCCAATTATCACTTGAGATCTTAATAAAAACAAAATCAATCCTTAATTCAAAGAAATTGAAATTTTAACCGAAAAGTTTGCTGTATTAGGTTTTATGCGGGAATGCTCGTACGATTCTGTATGAATTGAGCTCAAATCCCAAAATAAAATGTTGCAACTCCGAAGTAGTCTTTGGCAATAGCGAAAATCTTGTATCTTGAAAATACTTCAACGCATCAACTTCATATTTTTCCGCTGACGATACATTCGATACACTGATAAGGTTAGGAAATTTCCATTAATGTCAATATTTATAACATTGATGACAACTTTATCATTAAATGTGATTAAGTACCCAAGAAATGTGTACCTATGCCTGTACGAGCTTTTCAATGTCAAGAGATAGTTTGATAGCAACGATGAGGTTAAATGAAATAATATATGTTCGAGACGAGTTTATTTCAAAACTAGCGTAGGTAATGTAAGATCAAGGAATAGAATAACATAATAAATACAATAAGGGAGACTACAAAATAGAGGAACAAAACTTGAGAAAAGATGAACACAGAAAGATAATGCAGAATCCTCACATAAAGAAACTGACGAGTCATGAAATGTTATCCTCTGAGTCAAGGCATGAATTTATAAGTAGGTCGAGGGTAAAAGAATAAACTGGAGAAAGTAATTAAAACTTACCCACATCAATGAGAGCTTGAAGAAGATGGAGGGAGAAAGATATAAAATACTAGGACTGGCTGGGTGGTGGTTACTGGAAAGGAACAAAAGCAATGCGTTCGTACATTTTTTTTAATAATTTAATTAGGACTTCTGTGACGAGAGATAGCTTAGGGAGCAAATATTCCATTGTTTAACTCACTCCTGACGAGTAAGGCAGCCATGAGGATCCACAATGTATAAAATTAATGGCTTCAAAAATATTACAGCAAATCCTCATCCACGTTGAAAGGTTAAGGTCGGCAATTAAGGTAACCGCTATATTTTTTTCTGACCGGGAAAGCAATTACTTATATAATCCTGTGCGTGGCCAATTTTTTAAAATATTTATGCAAGGTCACCGGTATAAATGAAAATTTTTAGCTTGTAGCTGATCCGAGTCTTTTATGCTACATAATGAATAGTGAGGATTGAAAGCGATATTATCCAATGAAACTAAAAAAAAACTAATAGCAAGCGATACAAAAGTTAAGTTCAAAGCAATGATTTTTTTCTTTGCTCTTAAAAAAAAAGAAGTGTGAAGGAATAGCAGAATATTTTTTTTGTTATCGTCCGATTCAAGGTTATTAAAATAGCGAACCCATATTACTTGAAAATAACTGTATTCATTACACTCAATATTTCCATTCAAATAATGCTATCATACATGCAATACATAGTATTCTCTTCCAGGACGTCATTACGATTTAAACTAACTCTATTGTTATTTCATTTTCTTCCCGTCCCTCTTTAGCTCTTAATTTATCCTTAAATTGGGACAAAAAATCATAAATAGTGGAATAAACTACGACTAATTCCACAATGAATTGCTCCAAAAACAGCCTTTTCTAGAAGGCTGAAGTGTATTTCAAGGGATGATTTAAAAATGAGGAAAGTAATCCGGCCGTAACACGCCAGTCACGTTCAAAGCTCCAGAAAAAAAGTCACCCTTGGCAATTAGCATCCCTGCAATCTGTCTCTCTTATCTTCTCATAAAACCTATCCAACTGCTTGAGATCTCCGGTTATGTATATGCTAAATCAGGGAGTTTAAATGGTAGCGGAGTGAGTGCACAGGGCATAAGTAAGAAAGGTGAAAGCCGCCGCGCACATATATGTCCTGAAAAGTAACCGTCGTCTGCCAGGTTTTAGTAGCCGCGCATGAAACAAAGCAGAGTACTTCTTCATTTGCTTTATAGGTATGTACATCAGCATTTTTATCATGTATTTAGGGACAAATTTTCGTCCACTTATAAAATAAATTATCCATAGTGGTATCGATTTTCATCTTTGTATGTGCCACATGTGTTTCATGTTCCAGAATGGAAGGAAAATATATGCAACAAAAGTATTTACGCAAAGCTTTCCGATGATAGTCCCCATCGCAGGACACTTAGTTATACGAGAAACGGGATACGAACAATGTAATTTGATTGGATGATATGTAAAAACAAAGTTAAAGTCACATTTTAGCGAAAACATTTTGAAAGACGCAGAGTAATTTCAAGCCACAATGCGTATTACAGATTTTTGTAATAATAGAAAAACATTATATTCTAGATAAGAGAAAATATTTATTGGTTATGAAATTATATGGTAAATTAGGGAGAGATGCCGTACATTTTTTTAAATGACTATATTTCGTCCTATTTTGCTTTTTCGATTAAAGTAATTAGTAAATATGGTGCCTAGTCTTGTTTCTGACGTACACACAAAAACGTATACTTATATCATTCTTCTCTTAGCTGTAAGACTTATTTTTGCGAATCATTACCCCGCGGCGTCTATCCCGTATGCTGCGGGTGACACGGTGCACCTGTTAGGGTGATACGCCGCATGTTATGGATACCGATTAAAACTGATTTCTGTATTCTGCAGCTCCATTAAAAAGAAAAATTGTCGCATTATTGAAATTTTGAGGAAAAAAAATATGCAAATACTTTTGATATGATATATTATTACTATTTTTTTAAACTATAAGCACATGTCTGCGATTTTAATGCAACTAAATGCAGGTTGTAAAACTACAGCTATGTTTATAGCATTATATTATAAACATAAATATGCAAAAACCAAGAAATTTATCTAACATGGGCTATATTTATCCAATTTTTATTGAAAAATTCAAGTTGTACCGAATAAGTTTTGTTAACAGAGACTTAATTTAGGAGTTTCAGAAGAATTCCAAAATTCAAGTTGAATAATAAATTACGACGGTTAATTTATCTTATACCTTGCTTAAGTCTAAATGTTCTCTTGGCTACAAACTTGTAATATTCAAAATATGCGTACAAATAATTAAATACTACAAATAATTATATATTAATACAAATATATATTAATACAAAAAATAATTTTTTAGTTTTAATATACACACTAAAACAGTTATAACGTGGCTGAAAACGTGTTATAAACCATTTGAAATCATTTTTCACTCCGTGTGGCGTATGAACCGCATGAGAGAAATGCGGTATATGTACCAAAGTTCAGTGCGGCGTCTCTCGCTTTCTCTTCTGGTGAGACGCCGCACCTTGTGGCTCTATGGAACTTTCTGTTGCTGCAAACTACAAACAATCGTATGATATAGCAGTATTTCAGCGTCCGATGCGAGTTTAGTGCAAGGCGAGGAAAAATTTTGAAGGTAAAATATCACACTTATCTCATTATTTGCGCCAAAAAATCTGTATAACCAGTGAAAAACAAACGGGACATCCTCACTTATTCCCTGGCATCTACCGTGCCCCTTCATAACCCCTCAGCCCGCAATCTGTCACGAAACGCCTAAACTAAGGGGGGTGCATAGTCCATCCCGAAAGCGGCGTCTCTCCATTTTACCCTAATAATTTCTTTTTATTAAATGTCGATAATAGAATTCATATTTGATCATTATCGCATGTTTTAATTTTTAAATCAGATCATACAAATACATATATAGTTTTACACTGAAAACTTTAGCAATTCGTGACCGTATAGTAAAGTAACTATTTTCATTTATAACGAGGTCGCCAGGAAGAGAAACGCTAATTTTTAAGCATAAAAAATGGAGATTCTCCTCTAATTATGTTAAATTCATCGATACACATTCATAGCGAAAAAAGTTAGTTACCACTAAATCTTCGTTAGATTTTATGGGAAGAGTTAATTAGCACTTTCTTCTATATGTATTGGGAAAGAGTATTCAATTAATCAAATTGAAATATTATCCTTTTAGAAAGGATTTAACATGAGCCATAAATTATGACTCTTGAAAATTATGAGTAGAGAGATAATAAGTGACATAATTCAAGGTAAAATACTTTGGCAAAAATGGAAAAAAATAAATGTGTTCATAATTCGCGCAAATTGTTCTCAAAACTTGAACGTAAGAGTATTTAGTTTCAGGATACGATGCTTCCACGCATAGATCAAATTGTGAGATCTACATTTTTAAAAGTCTGTTAAATTGAGGTGGAATGACACGTAAATGACGATAATATTAAAATTAAAACGCATTTTGCGTTGGCTGTTCTTTTGCCATCACAGTCAGGGCTATTTTCGAATACTAGAATATGTGATCGTATTTGATAAATGGTGTGATAAATGGTAATGAAACTCGGAAATTATCGTAAATGATAATAGTGTATCTCGTCTGTATAATGGTCTTATACAGACGAGATACACCATTTTCGTTTTGTCGGCAATGTCTTCTACCATTTGAGTGACATATATACGAGTTTTCCTAAACAGCTCTTTCCAGACATTTAATCACCATACATTCTCGAAAAACTTTCAAGCTCTAGTCATAATCTTTACAACGATCTCTGATTGACCATCAATTCCATTAAAAAAACCCTTCAACTAAGAAATCGCGTCGAATTAATTACATACGTGATGACTTCGCCAAAACCTACGATTATAAATTAGAAAAAAGGCTCTAAATTATGTCCAAGTGCAAAGGTTTTTAAATATAAGCTCACAAAAGCATTTCTAATTAGCAATTTCATTTCCATGTATCCTTGCGAATCATGGCTCAAACGCTAAAAATTCTATTCGACAATTAAATAGTTGCTTTTCCAATTATGTATTAAATTGTATTGCACAAAGAGAAAAAATGTATTAAGGGCGTTTCATTGGTATAGGCCTAAGTAATTACATAAGTAATTCACAATGTATAAAATTCGTATAAAAATCACTAATCCCGACTAAAGCAGTTATGTTTAGGCAAAAAAGGCTTTGTGTCTCATTTTCTCTCTCGTAAATACCTCATATTTAATGGATGCATTTAAAGACGCTCCAATTACAGTTGACATTTCACTGGACTGGATCTTCTTTCCGAGCTGTTTCTTTAATCTCATCCAGGCTAGAGACACCCTGGGTTTAATTATTTCTCTGCCTTCTCTACCGTCATAAGATAATAAGGTACCGGATTATATAGCATTTTTCTTAAATTTGCCTTCAAAATTAAGAGCTGCCTTCACAGCCATGAAATTAAAGCTAAAAATTCAAATAATGATAATAAAACAAAGAAACTCGGAAAGCCTTTTCAAGATACGGCTTCATTATACTTTTGATAAAAACGGCTAATAAGTCTCTCTTTATACAGAAGCAGCTCTGCCTAGGTAATACTACGATCTCTCTTCAAGGACTCTAGCAGGATATAAGCGCCAGATGGCAATTGAGGCATTCAAAAGAATCTGCAGAAAGGCATTTAATGAAATGATTCTCACGAGGCGACAAATTTTCATTAGCATCATCCAAATTATTATAAAATTAAAAGTTACTGCAATTTTACACCTATTCTTAAATTTTCACACCGGTTTCAATGTATTGTTTATATTCTTCAAGTACAATTTTTCTTGGACACAAAATGTAGGAAATATATTTAAACAGAAGAGAATTCAAATTACAGTATTTTTCAGAATATTCCAGTATCTCCTTATAAACTACAATTTCCGAATTCGGCCAGATTTGACCTAAAAAATTCGCCGCAGTAACACTAATTATATTGGCTCACTAAATAGAAAATCTCATTCTCAATCAATTCTATTGACGTTTTCGTGTCAAACGGGAATACACGCAAAAGGCTCTCCGCTGTTCATTATTTGTGTCATACATTATTGATGCATATACTTCGTATTTACTTCAAGTCTCTATTCATTAACTTAGTTGGGGCATATGACCTTTGATTTTTCCTGTTAATGCTATCTACATGACGACCCAAAAAAATAGCCTGGCATCGCAATATGCAATTGCAGTTTGATTTTTCATCCAACGTTACGACTCATTTAGATACGCTCGTGTCAATCAAGTGAGAGTTGGGTAACTTTTCTTTTACGTGACACGAGTGGTTTCTTCTTTTACAGCCTACAAACGTATTAGTGCGGATTCTGCCTATCTTCATGCGGCACATGTTCGATTCGTTAAAGAATTTAATTTACTTAGCAGTTTTCCTATGTCTTGGTCGGATCTCAAAAGAACAGTCAAATTAAAATAGTATCAGACCAACATATTTTATGAATTTTTCCTTAAGCTTTTCGAAATAATGTATCATTATCGATGAACTTTTATGTCATAGGTAACACTTAATAAATTCATTTGAATGACAAGTAAGTATTTCTGCAACAAAAAAAACTTTTTGAGCCCTCTGTTTGATCTTGAATGGAAGTGGTTCAAAGTCTATTGATGCTTTTTTACATTTTGGACAACCTGCTCTCATTTGTAAAGATAGATTCGGAACATAGTAGTTACAACTTCGATCCTCAATTCTGGGAGAAGATTCAGCTGAAAATACGCCAAACCGACGATTAGCACCATTTTTCATCGCCGGATATATTCCAGAGACATAAGTCATTTTCCGATCCTTATGTGACATTCTACTAAGCAATACGCGTTAGAGAGATTTCACCATGGATACTTTTTTAAAAACTCATAATGGAAAAGTGTGCCCCAAAAATTAAATAAATTACTTTTATCTACTAACCCATGCTATTCTATAACCTGAAATTGCTGGAAAGAAATTTTAGCAAAGAGGACGAAAAGTGTCCGTTTCCTCATTTATAGTAGCTTTTGTGATCGCACTTACTAATAGATTGTCAGTGGTCATGGTGCATAGGTGGGCAATAACACGTCTATCAAAGGAAAAAGGCAATTTCCAGTGGTTTCTAATTCCATTTATGGCACTGAATGACATTCTCGGGTTTAAAATATGCCTACGGGAAGCAAACTTAAATGTCTGAAAAGCGAAACCCATATCAATCGGTGGAAGTATAGAGGTAATCAGATTTTCTTCTTCAACCCTCGTGGCAGGCCATGGAATATCGAATATTGCATCAAAATTGCATTCATCAGTTGGTTCCTTGAAATAACAAGCTGAATTCTAAAAACACTCTGTTTTTCCTTCACTTCACAAAGAATATGCGATGTGCAATTTTCGGTAAAAGCATTATTTAACCCACATATCTTGAGTGATACATAATAGCACTAAAATTGCATCACTGAGGTAAGGAAAAAAATGCTATCTGGTGCTGACGAATAAACTACACCAATTTATTACAATTTTAGGACTAACGGTGCCAACTCTTCGAAACAGTAGTCCATTGAAAATAGTGAGATATAAAAGATAAAGTAACGAATGCATGATCCAGTCCAATTTGTAAAATCACTTCCCTAAAGTGCTGATATCCACTAATATAAAGAAAGAAGTAATTTAACAATCAAAGAATATTTAACACGTATCCAATCCACCTGTTTGTTTTTTCAATCGTTCAGAAACGCAGTTCTTCCGTATTGGGGAAGGTAATGAATATTTAACGATCGTGTTCTGGTGAATATATAAATAGTGAGAGAATTAACACTTTTGAATTAAATTTTTAATGGATTAGAAGACTTCATTTTTCAAACGGTAAATTGAGATTGAAAAAGCAATTGAATTTCCATCAGATAATATCCTTTCACCATTACTTTTACCTTTTCATCCTTTTTTTCATAACCTCCCTCCTCTAATGGCATGTTTATCACCCTCATATACATTCATTCCCAAACGTTTACTAGTCAATCATGTACATAGTATCATAAATATATCAGTCATTATATTTGGAAAGCAAAAGCGCACGTCATGTCTGAGAAACAAACGAAATGATACGCAAGCTGATCTGAAAGAACGAAGATGGGATGTGTCATTTTTAATTGGGCACATGTCCACCACAATTGACTTGGAACTTAGTTCAACATTTCGGGAACACATCTCCACGAATCATTTATCCTCCAATCTACGCTGCTCTTTCCTTCTCTTAGGCCAATGGAGTATTTCACTATTACTACGGCCACAACGCTGCAGTTACAGAGGAAATACTTACTCTATGCAGTACCAGTAGTAGTTTTACACAGATAAAAAGACGACAGGTTTGTAAATATTCCACAAATCACTACGGCATATTACACTGTTAGCTTCAATCATGTCTAAATACAGTTAACAGTGGAAGACAAAGTCGGCATCTTCCCTTATTAAGTAATGAATTCGGTACGTGCGGATTACATCCTAATTTCCCTCAGTCCTCCTTCCCTGAGTTCTATAGTCAAACTAGAGTGTACATATATTGTGAATTTGTGCGTATAAGTGATCAATTAACGCGGAGTTAACGCCACTGAAATAGAGCGGGAACGTAGAAGGAAAAGATTGTAAAAAGAAGCTTCAAAGGGATTTACACTACTATGGCAAAGAACTTCCCCGAGATTTTTTCGGAGTGACAGCGATGAGGATGACGCATAGATATAATAGTACCAACTGCTCGGCCCAAATCCAAGGCTATTACTCCAGTGGGATTGTCTGCCGCCAGTTATCTATCTTAGCTGTGCTGCATTTCTCAAAAGACAACGACCGTCAAAGCGGGTCATTTTCTATATCGCATGTCCTTAAAACCGCGAGAAAAATATTATCGACGCGGTCTCGAATATTTCCCGACCAAATTCTTATCTTGCGAACCAAATAAACAAATTCTAAGCAAAGAAATTTGACCTTTAAATCTCCAACGGTGCACTGCCTTCAAATCTGAATATTCTCGATTGGCTTCCATTCGGTTTGATTAAATTCTCTTAATCAATTTTGAATAGAGATAGTATCGAAGATTATGTACTCAAAATGTTCCTCTGGATATAAATCAACTGGGCAGACATCAGTCACACCCAAAGAAATAGTCTCTCGTCGGTGGGGTAGTTTTTCTGTCAACACAAATGTAATTCCTCCTTTGCCTAATTAACTAAGTAATCGATGCTCAACGTATTAAGATGGGAGATTATGGAACTTGGGAGGAAAATGAGTGGTATGTATTGGATAGTCAGCGGGGAACGAGCATTGGAAGAACTAGGGAGATAAATACCAGAACCAAAATTTGTGGGAAAAAATTATCGACAGTTCAAGATAACCTTCAGGTCACCATGAGCCTAAATAAAAAATTATCCTCACTGGAATAGGACCATAATTGACTGGAATTATTTAATAGCAAATATTTTGGCCCTTCTAAAAAACTTAAAATATTTTTTGAAGTTTTTAAGAAAGTAGACAGGTATAACACCGTCACAAAAATTTGGGTTAAATAAGGAGTATCACTGACAGATCCCTCGTTCACGGGTCATCACTGAGCCAACTCGTTTCCTGAATCCAAAGCTTAATCAAAACCTCTGTCAAGAAAAAATGGCATTTCCACACTGTGTTCTATGGGAATTTATTTAAGAAATATGAAAACGTATACATCTTGAATCATTCAGCGCAAATTATTTTTTTTTAGAAAATCCAAAGGTTATCTGTTTTTGTTTTCCACATGCCTGAGATTAATTACACACTTAAGCACATGCAATCACCTCCACCTCATGTTTTTGCCAATGAACAAATGTACACCGTGTTCGAAGTTAAGATACGTCTTTCGTATAAAAACAGTAAACAAATCGGCTCAGACAGCTGGAGAATGTCAATTTCAATAGATATTTACCTATAATGAAACAGTTTCCGGTATTAATCGGCGGAATTTTCCGTCAATGAGACAGAATAAATTAAACACTGCAATTTTACTCTTACGATCATAAATGTGGGAGGAGGACGGTATTTTCCCATATGTGCCTTGGCCTCGGTGGTTTGGGAAGGTTACATCATGACTGTGGGTACATTTAAGAAGTGCAGAAGTGGTGAACAGGTGGTGTACAGCTTTTCATTGACCAAGTCCTATCTGAAGCACAAGATTTCTACTCTCTATATTTCTTTCACTTTCTGCAATATGTAGAATCTGATCCTCCTTCTTATCATCGAGGTACTTAATCTGCGACAGCAATAATTTTTCTATATTAATTCCAGTTATAATCCTTTTGGAAAAATTAGAAGTACATGGAAATAAAAATCCATTTTTAGCGCATCATAACTTTTTCCCATTTCCCATCATCAAACTCAATTAAAAGGCTACATGTCGGCCCTAACGTTAAGCTGCAGGGAAGCCATCTTAACCGCTCTCTAACTCTCTTTACTCTGAGGTGACTTCAGTGTTTCATTTACTCTGTCTCCATGTCCTTCCTCTCGCGAATACCAGATTTTAGATACAAGACTATAATCGTCTACCGCGCAATGGAGTTTACTTTAAGACTGTGCCCATGGCATCAATTTTTCTTTCGCCCGTCGTCAAAGAGAGAGAAAGAGAGAGGGAAGGATTTTTTTCCCGCCCCGGGCACACGTGGACCAACTTCCACGACAACCATCTCCCCAGAGCTGAATATTTCCTCCGACCCAGGCAGATACGACCGGAACGGCGACTGGGGCGCCCTCTGGGAGACACCCTCCACCCCCTCATCCTGCGTCCGCAGCTCCCCCGGCGGAGATATGACTCCCCATCCCATTGTCCGCTACTCATTCCCTTGAGAAAACGGTCGGGAGAACCGCCAGGGTGTCATTTGGCCGTTCCCGATAGAGCTGACACAATTTGTCAGAGGATTCGATCGTCCGATTCCCAAATGAAGAGACAGCCAATCGCACATGTCATGTAAATTTACATAAATGCGCTGTCATGATTTGAAAGTTTTTCACGAAAAATTTAGCATGGAAAGTTGTAAAGACTGCGATACACCTATGGATGCAAATTTTAAACTTTAAGATAATGAAATGAGTGTTGACATATCATATGAAAGACAGTGTACATCAGTAATTGGTTCATTGATGCATGTACGTGAGCATATATAACTTTCATCAAAACACAAAAGCCATATCAATACGTATCAGTTATCAATCTCTCTCGTGAATTTTAATAATTTCTACATTTCCATTTCGGCTGTGCACGCAGCACAAAACCCATTCTCCGGCAGGTTTAAAATGGATTTGTATAATTTGCATTAAAAATAAATAAATGTTTCTAGGTGGAAAAATATTCCTTCCCCAAAATTAAAATTAATATTTTACATAGGAAAATGTCAGTAGTCCCTGATTTTTCATATTCAACACTTCTGAACGATTATCTCCATTCGTGTAAAAATGCCTTTAAAACATGCTTATAAAATTCACTACGAATTGCGATATTGCAGTCCCAAAAACAGACCAATATCGCGGCAAAATACATTATTACGGCAAAAAGATAAGTTATGGTTTTTCTTGTAACAAACCTGAGGCAAAGGGAACTACGAATGATACAATAGATATTTTGTTAGCTCGTACCGCTGATAGAAAAATTGTGTGTTTTCAATAAATGTTGGCGGCATTGCCTACGAAAAATATCATCCACTCTTTGGGTTAGAAAACTATAATAGAACACCAGGTGAGTCTTTTTTTAAGAGCGCTGGGAATTTAGGCAACGGCACTAGTCACTGAACTTACTATGCATGAATGAGCAGATTCGGTAAATTCAGCTAAGAGATGTAGGATGATTGTACCAGAAAAGGTAGTAATACATCAGCTTCATCATTTCCTTTTAATTGCTCACTTCTTGCACTCTGAGATACCAATTACGTATTTCCAATTTGGATTCAAAATAGACCTGATGAGTTCGAATCGGAGAACGACAGGTATTCCAAACAAGCAGAATACCACGGAGAGGAGAATCTAAATTTTCATTTCATGTTGAACAAAGCCTACACAGAGGAATGGAATCACTCAGAAGGAATCTGAATCACTCTGCATTTAATTTTTTCTGCTCAAAAACCTTGGGATATTGTAATACCAGAATTACCTGAAAAATCTATCTCCACATTCAATGTCATACCGAATAAAAGTTAGCATTCAATCTGGCATAGATTGAAAGTATCTAATTTCATTACAATTTATAATTTCAGTTAAGAGAAGAATAAGAAAAAAAAGTGGAATAAGCGATACCCAGAAGATGTACCAATCATAATATCTATCAAAATTATATCAATATATCTATCATATTCACAAATATTCTTTAGAGGCAATTCCTCATGTAATAAATATGTTAAAACTACACAATTTTAACAATTTTTCATCGTTGATTCCTCCTGCCTCATTCAACATTATCTTCAGAGCTCACACTTTCATTTGAAATATTCTTCCACTAAAAGGTACTCCAGAGATGAATTAGATTGAAAGATAAATCCAAGTCGCACCGAAAGAATAATTATATAGAAAAGCGGCGCTTTTCACATCACGCTATCACACCATGAGGAAGGGGGATAACTTTACCGAGAAATATGTACGCAGCACACGTTTGTCTTTATTTTCATTGGTTGGATTTTATCAGCCCGTGCGAAACAAAAGCAGCGATAATCGATAAAATTCGAACAATCCACTCGATTCATAAACCTGTTTTTTATCATTCTTCGGTAAACCACATTTCGAATGCTTCCTCTCTTGACTTCTCTGTACCAGTCCAAGCCTCGCTCTCATAAAGAAACATGCTCCAATTGCTCCATATGTAACATCTGATGAATTATTTCCAGACTACTATGCTTGTATTCTCAGCTGTAAGAAGATTCTTCTTTGTGCAGAAAGCCCTCTTCGCCTACGCTATTCTACTGACTATTTCTTTTTGCCTCGTGCATCGTTCGTTATTCGGCTTCCGAGGAAACAAAACTCTTTCAACTCTTCAAACCTTTGTTTTCCTAGTTTAATTTCTCTCCTAGCCTCCTCTCTTTTACTGCATACCATAGGCGGATTTAGGGGGGGCACGTTCTCCCCCAAGACGTTTAAAAATAGACAAAATCTTTATACGTTATCACCATTTTTATTTTGTGTAATTATATTAATTTCATTTTAATAACTTTCATATATAAAATAAACAGTGTATATATTGTATATTAATCTGCATCTAGATTTTATTCTCAAGTATGAGAAGATCGTTTGCCTGTCACTTGTGCACTCTTGTGCCCCCCTCAGAAAAAATCCTGGATCCACCCCTGCTGCATACTAATATCTTAGTCTTATTTTTGCTGGTTTTCAGATAATATCTGGCCATTATCCTTTCCATATTCAACAAATCTGTGGCGGCCGCACCTCCTGCCTCGCCGCCACACCGCTTGCTCGGAGGCAAGTTAAAGGGCGCTCCGTCATCGCTTCCTTCCAACTGTCTAGATAGCCCAGCGGTAGCGCGGTCGCCTTCCAAGCGGGCGGCCCGGATTCGATTCTCCGTGCCGGAAAATCTTATTATTTAATTTTTCTGGCCTTCTAGAATTCCCTTCTAGAATTCCCTTCTTTAATATTCAAGAAAAGTAAGATAGAACATTCTGGAAGTGGGCAAATTGAATAAATACTGCGGCCTTTTGGCCGGCAGTTCAGTGTGGAATTGTACACGAATCAATAAACATCGTCCAAACCATTCCATCGAATCTTCATTAATAGCAGCCTACTTCGACGCCGGCTACAAATCTTTCTTTAAGTCATTCTCTGTCTCTGCTATGATAGCTACATCGTCAGCAAATCGCGACATACTAATTCTTTCTCCGTGAATATTGACACCCAAAGCCCTCTCATCGATTCCATTGATCGCATTCTCGCTGTAAGCATTCAAAATTACGGGGGAAAGTACGCACTCTTGTGTCACTACTTTTCCTATTCTTGCTTTAGCACAGTTGGATCCACATTTTCTCACAGCTACTTAGTAATATACAAACTATGCACAATTCAACGACCATTGTAGAGCGCTCCAATTTCTTTCACGATTCTACACATTGAATTCCAGTCCACATTATAAAAGGTTTTCCCTAATTCGAAAAGTGCTATAAAAGTCGGGTTTTCCTTCTCCATTCTCTTCTCTACGAGCAAAGCAACCTAAGAGCCAAAACTTGCTCCTCCTGTGCCCTTGTTTTTGCTAAATCCTAATTGGTTGTAATCCAGGAATCCATCTGTTCTCCGTCGTATTCACCTGTAGATTATTTTTGACATTGTCTTCAACGTATGTAGGTCAATCTCCAAAAAAAACGTACATTTTCTATAGGTAAAATTTAAAAAAATTAATTTTTGTTTATATGAATACCAAAATTGTGTAATTACAGTTTGTCAATCATACAATCTAATGACATAAGTGGCAAATATCTTTAGTAATATTTATACTGTTTTTTCACTTTTTGCTGTCTACGGACATGATACTATGTATGTCCAAGGACATACCAGAATAGGAAATTATGTTTACTTAGGAGAGAAAAAATTTAATTGCCATTGCACATTCTGTAAACGGTCGTGGTGTATCATCATATCCGTTAACTCCTGTCATGTCCATTGACTGCAGATTTCATGAACACGGATATGACGTCCACGGACATGACGATTTCCTCTACATTAAATTATAGTTGGGATAGACAATAAGTTAGGGAACTGTCCTTAATACATTGAACTTGCATCTAATAGCTGTAAAATACATCTTAATTGTAATTAGTAAAAGATTTTTCATTTGCTAATTTTTACCTGTCCACGGACATGACTGATGATCTTGGCTCTTTCAAAAAAATGAACCAAAATTTTTCTTCCAGCGCTAAAACATTCACTAAAGCAAATACATACTCAAAAAAACTGATATAGCTGACAACATCTTTCTCTGCACACTGGTTGTTCAGGGTTGCCACAATATATTATGAATAATTCCCTCTTTTTCTTGTGTGTCCACGGACATTGCTTTTTCGATAGGACCAATGTTTTTTTTTATTTTATAATAAATATTATGAAATACAAGCAACCCAAAAAGACTATTTTGGAATGTTTATATTGTTGTAACTTGTTAAATAATAGATTCTATAATAAATTAATAATTAGTAAAGGTAGTTAGTATCATAAACACCTCTTTGAAAATCTACGTGGGACTGTCCACAGACATGACGAATCATAGTCTGTGGACATTAAATTTGGGGAATATAATTTTTTTCTTTGCTTATTTGTCACTAACATTAGTAAAAGTGTACATAAAATAATATGCCACTTTATTTTTGATTTACCAATATTGGTTTTTTATTGCAGTCCATGAACATAATTTTGTACGATTTTAGGAGAATGACCGTGTGTCGTCAAGCTTATGGTCCAAAGATCTTCGCACTTCACGCAATAATTATGTACGAAAATGATTAAAAAATACATCTGTATCACTTTCAAAATAAAATCTTGCTATAAATTTCAAAGACATCAAGCAACAGAAAAAAAACTACAACCTTGACGACCCGACTCTTTTCCAATGTATATTTTTGCTGTTATCTACTTACATCGACGTACCGATCAAAAATATAAAAAACACTTAATTAATATAATTCCGAAATTACAATGGAGAGTGGTACAACGAACGCCCATGTTTAAATTGAAGCTTTATAGCTAAGAAAATAATATTATTTCGATATTTTCCAATTTTTATCGATATAAGGAATCTGATAATATTTTACTCTTGCCATTTTTTTGATTGTATATTTGCTCGTGGTTGGCTCCTACTCTTGACCTCCCACTCCAATCATCGTCATTTCGTGACAAAATGCACATAAAACTGGGTGAACGGATATGAAACGCACTATTCCCACAGCACATCTATTTTTCCATGAAGAAATATATGATAAGACTCGATGAATAACGCTACCGCGCCGAACAAAAAATACATTCCCCAGAAGAGCTCTCTTCCCTCATCCGTCTTACACACGCCACTCCCCGAGAACGCGTGCTCCCAAATTAAATGGGGCATTGATGTCAGTTCATTCGAAGTCCGTACTGCGACCGGGAAATTCCCGTCCCCAATGAACGATTCGTAGTTGATAAAAATTAATCATTCAGTCGTTGATGAAGGGAAAAATAATATCCAGACAATTCACCAGAAAAAATAACAACCCAGTTCATAGAGGCGGGTTTGCCATGAAATTAATGACTGTCGAGTTTTCTATGACCACTGCACTATAACACGTGATGAGGCTCACTGTGAATCCTTGGTAGATCGTGAACGCACAGTTCAAGTAGATAGGTTCGAAGGTTGAGCCAAAACGCTTGCTCTTAGAGCTAAAGGAGCACGGAATGTAGTCGAGTTCATTTGCATTCGCGCATTTATACCTCATTTTAATTTCATAATCATGGTGTTTCTGAAAATTTATTTCTTAGAAAAGGAAACATACTGCAAGTAGTTACTGAGAGAGCCTAAAAAATGATGCGCCAATTACTGCGAAGAGCTTAATAGAGTAAAAAAGCATTAATACCAGGAACTTCATAAATTAATCCCCAACTGCATTAATTACTTCACCCCTCCATTGAGCAGTAGAAGATCGAGAGAGAAAGAAGAAAAATAAACACGTCTGCCCGCGTCAAATTACCTTCAATCAACATAGCAAAGTAAAAGAGGCGGAACTTAACAACGTGAATAAATTGATTAACGTAATACACTACCTGAGGGATCGTTCGGATAAACGTTTGCCAACATGGATAAGTGCTTATGAGATGCTTATATTAGTACAGACATCACATGGATAACCGAATATATGAAGAAGAAACGTTTTGGGTGAGAACACGTTCGGTCTGAAACGTCAACACGTTTCCCTCGAGTAAATATTTTCTGCTCGTGAGAGCGTAATTAGAGAGTTTGGGCAATTCACGAACGAGTATACTGGTAATCCACAGACCATGAAGAGTCTATCCATGAAATCTATTTCCGCTGTGTCTACAATTTCAATGTATGAGTTAGTTTAAACAAGAGTACGTAGTTCAGCACTCCAAGAGACTTTCATTTATATGTTTTTATCATTTGCAGAATATCATAAAAACGGAGGCACCATTGATGAATCTACCCTGAGGCCAGTTTTGCGACGTTATGTAAATCAAATCTGTGTCAAAATTCCATGATAAATGTTTTGTTATTTTACCACCAGTACACAAATTCAAAGATAAAACCCGCTAAACACATGCATTTAACCAAACTTATTGATTACAAATATGTACCAGATCGCTAGATTTCATTGTTTTTTGTATTTTGGTGTCCTCATAAAAGGTTTTATGTCCTTACATGATTTTTATCGGTTATGAAAGGCAAAGCAACGAAAATTAGAATCAGGCTAAAAATTAGGAAAATTGAAGTGCTACTATAACAGTGTACACATTGTGATCAATATTGCTAAACACTCTTTCATACGTAGTCTAATTAAAAATATATCTTAAAATCATTGACGTCATGGGAAAATTAGCACTGCCGGAACGCACTTTCCTTAACTTATTTTAGACGTGAAACATTACTCTGAGTGTTTTTCAATCACAAATTGTTATCTACATTTTATTACATTTTTTGTTTTGGCAACGAATGTATGAATTATAAGTTTTGACGCAACAAAATTGATAAAAGTGCTATTTGACTATTATGTCTTTTGTTAACCAGTGCCGGAACCGCTTTTTGGTGCGTTCTGGCACCATGACACCTCTTCTGAATTGAAAAAAACGTGATCATGATGCTCCTGATCATCTGCAGGGTTTAAAGAGACTGAAGATTGGCTCAAAGGTCACCAAAGAGTATTGTTTCTTTTCCCTAAGAACTCACCTTTAAAGAAGGTGCTCACTCTTCCTAGCTCTGCGAGTCATTAATCGTTAAGAGGAATTCCCGTCCGGTCCTAGCTAACTCCGTTTAGCATGAACCTCGCTCTGATTCTCAATGGACGTCGGAATAATTCAGATATCCGCAATTAATCACACTTAATAAGGTACCATTTTCCGGTTGCGTAAGTGTTTCCAGCGATATTTTTTCACATCATGAGGGGACACATGCAAGGAAACCTAAATAAAATATTAGTCTTTCTATTGACTTTTTTTGCAAGAAACTCAATAAAAAGAAAAATTTATGTTACCTTAAATGATACTTGCGCTAATAA
This sequence comes from Ischnura elegans, assembly GCF_921293095.1. Lineage (NCBI taxonomy): Eukaryota > Metazoa > Arthropoda > Insecta > Odonata > Coenagrionidae > Ischnura > Ischnura elegans. Next base: position 141,872,472 of record NC_060246.1, read on the forward strand.
AAACGGGGCTAAAAATAAGAAAACGAGTCCGTATTCTATAGTTTTGTCTATTGAAACATAGTGAACATGTTTCATTTAGTGCTAATGCGAGTCATAATCGTATTTCATTTTTCAATTATAATTTGTCCGCATACCTTTTGATATCGAAATAATATTATTTTCCCGAAACACCTCCGTGAAGTACTAAATAATGGAGGTAAATAAAAAATAATGGTGTGCAATTATTCACAGTACATTTATCGCACATACCAAATCAATTTTTTTCAGATTATTTAATTTATTATTAATTATTCTGTCGATTAAGGTATGTTTCCATGGAGTACTTCAAAAGAATTTTGGGAGTCTCCCAATCCATCCTTCGTGTTTATATTAAAGTGACAGAATATCACAATCAAACAACCTTTTACCGCACCCTAAGGCAATGCATTAATTTTTTTTCCATTTTTTTCCTAGATATTGTCAAATGTTTACTCAGAAGAGTAAATTGCAACAAATTTCAAATCGTTCAAACTATTTTTAGTTCTGAAAATGAAATGCGAGCCTGTTGAATCAAATGTAAGACTAGACTAGATTTCATCAAAACGGTTTATCTTTGTGGTAGACGAAGGCCCAGAATTTATCGCACCCCCGAGTCTATTCTTCGATCAGCAAAGCAAATAAAGCTTTGGCTGATCAGCGGAAAATCACGCCATCCGAGAGGTCACCTCATCTTTTTTGTTATCTCCGACTACAATCCTACTCTAGCGGGAAAGCCGGACGCAAACGCACCGCGGACACCCGAAGAAAGTATCTCACGCAACACACGTCGTCGCCCGTAAATTTGGAATGATTTATCGGACGCGAGAGCAGTTGGACGGCAGCGCATCATGCGTCGGCCGGAGGTTTCACGCGAGGGAACAAAAGGCACTGACCGGCAAACTCCCAGCGCCCTCTACCGTACAATGCGCACCTCCAGATATCAGACGATGCTTCCGATGCGGTTACCTTTTCGATCACCATTCGAAACTATCTTGCTAATTGTTATCCCACATTATCCATCAGAACGGGGGTCCATTAGAAAGTTTCTAGTCCGCTTTCAATGTTTATTTCTAGCCAGTAAAAAATATAATAAGGATCTCTTGCCTACAGTAATCCCACATCATCCATTATATCCGGAGAAATGCCTGAAATCATTAGAATTATAAGTTTTCATTCCACCATTTAAAGTTTATTTCATGTCAATAAAAATATAATAAGAACGTACTATTCTAAATGCAATAAAAGCAATTACCACCTGAACTACAGCGTAAAAAATTTAATACGGATAAACAGTTCTGTAGAAAACTAAAGCAAATACCACCTGCGCCACAATAGCACACACAATCTGGCCAAGTGACTGACATTTTACAACTTTAGAAAGCATTCCTGGCGTGATTTGGAAGCATTAAAACTACAAATGTTTCATTGCGAATACAAATAGATGAATCTATAGAATTAGTCAGTTTTGAGTACCAAGTTATGTAGCCGCAAAACCTGAATAAGGATGTATCATCGAATATTTATGAAAATCAACTATTGATGGCATTCTTTGCGTGATTTGGAAGCATTACAACAAGACATTTTACATCGCTAATACAGATATATGAATCAATAAAATTATTCATTTTTGAATACACAGTTACCTGAACACGGATATTTCATCGAGTAATCATGAAAAGCAGATGTGTTGTATTAAACTTAAAACTTCAAAATTTCTTTCAAAGTTCCAGCAAGCATATAATTATGCTTCATTGTGTAATTTGACATGCCCAGTAATATTAATATATAACTATATATAAGTACAATTAAATTACGTACTTACGTATGGAAAACAACCACAATCTCTAAAAGGAAAAGTCCTAACCTGCGAAAGAAAATGAAAATTATCATACGTAAACCCTGAAATATTGCATCTATTTCACGACGCATGTTTTAAAAATATAAAATTTATTTTTTAATTACAACACTGTATATAGTATTTATGCATTTGAAGTATATAATATTTTAATGAAAAATTACGGCATATGAAAAGTTAATGCTTGAGGATTGATGGCGTTTCTTAACTTTTGGATGGTTAATATGCTTCAAAAAAGGCAGCATTTTTTTTACCTGAATATGTATAAGCACCCTGGTTATTTCACTTAGTACTATGGAGGTAACTTATTAAGGGTAATTCATTCATGAGGATATGTGATTGACTTAACTACTTACTCGCATACATAATAAACAATGATGTGGTGAAATCACTAGCAGTAATTTCTTAAAAACGGAATGTACCTTCAAATGTGTTCTGTGTTCTGACTCAAGAATTCTTCCTATAGTTGCAGGCACAGCTATGATTAATATTAAAGTATAAAAATAATATATTTATAAAAACAATGTTTTGAAAAAGAAGAAAATAACTGCCCAGGGCCCCTAAAATTATTGAAAGCTTCAAATATGATTGATGAGAAAGTAAAACAAGTTTTAGAAAAACATTTCAAATATCAAAAAATGAAAAACGAGGTGCGCATGTAAGATTACATTCGCTTTCGCTAGGAGACAAATATGATATATATTGACCAGCAATTATTAATTTTAAACTCTCACATGCGCACCATTTGAGTTGCAATATTTTTCCCGGAAGTAAAAACAAGGAATCGAGTATAACAAAACGTGGTAACAACATTACCACAATTGAAAATTAACTTGATTTCCTTCCCATGAATCTGTTTTACTGAACAACGGCCACGATTTACCTTCGGTTCCTGTTGGATTTGCCACTGCTTTTAAAGAATACCTATATTCCAGATTTTTGTGGCAGTCCTTTATACCACCTCCTATACCCCTCTTCTACCCCGTTTCCCCTCTTATATTTTATGTTATATCAATCCCTTACAAAATGGGGAGGGGGGGTGAAGAGTGTATTCATCCCTTAAAAATTTTTGTATTCGCTACCATATCATATGCAATACAAAGCGAAGAAAAATGGTCATTTTTATGTTTTTTTTAAGTTTTTTTTTTCAATTTTAACCCCTAAATCTTTTCAACACCAGTCAATTTTGTCTCTCTCGTGACCCTGATAGCCTTAAAACGTCAGTTTTTTCAATCAGAAGCAGATAATATTAGTAAAAGTACCTTGAAAAGATATAAGTTTAGATACGAGGTTGTTTTCCCTAATTTAGGGGTTGCTCGTGAAAATGGAGGGTGATAGAAAAAAGCGGAGGTCATTTTCGGATTCAGCCACCCAAAATTAGCCAGAAATACGTTAAATTGTAGCCGGGCATTTTTTGAACATTTTTTTTTGCAGAACAGTGTTATTTGCCTGTGAAATGAAAACTTGATTGCTGGGTTTTCTATAGACGTTATCAAAATCACATCCAAAACATGTAGTTTTCCTAGACACCTTTGAATTAAAGTTATTATATTAAGTTATTTTGCTACAGTTTGTTCGAAATTCCTTAGTTACCCTCCACTATTTCCAGGAAAATTGATGTAGCGTGTTAGCATATGCATACGAAAATAATCTGTGTGGAATGAAACTAGTCGTCATTTTGCACACATTCCTTACGTACTACGGAACGCGTAGAATAGAATCAGTCGGCAAGGTCGTTAGGCATTTTCCTACTGAATACGAACCCGTATTCTGTAAAAAAAAACTTGTAAAAGGATCTCCGAATGTTCTTCCACGGAAAAGATTATACGGAAACTGTAAAGGAGGGAGAGATATTCTACTGAAATTATTTCTGGATATCTGAACGGAACGTAAGCCAGTTTTTTTTTAGAGTTACTTTGAATAGGAACACGCCCTACGGTACCGACGACGTTTTCCGTAGAATTTCCTACACTCTTAAGAAAATATTCTGCAGAAATTTCTTGCAAAGGACAAATGGCATTTTGCCCATGAGCTTAACTAATCAAACATTAAGAATGTAGAATGAAATTCCCTTCGGCCCTTCCATTCATACATTGCAACCTTTCAATCATCCTTTGATTCCATTTTCTAGGCAATCTATTTTCTACAATTTCCTCCAAGATTTCTCTTCGTGACCGAATGGAGTTGCTTGGATGCCCAATAATACCTAGGAGATTTTCCATCTCGAAGCGGAGGTGCATCAGGCGAGGGTAACGAGGGCCCAATGGCCCGATCCTCTGAATTCTTCTTCTATCCTATTCATTCAGCTTCCTTCCCCATCACAACATCTTTTCGAGCGTCATGAGAGAACACTTCTCTGTGGCCGGAAGAGAAAGCCTTTATTCCCACAATGCTCCACAATGGCTCTCCTCCCTCTTAGCTGAAACCTTCGACATCTGCCACTCGTCATGCAGCTCCCGGATGTCTTGAGTGGCCATGACCTTCTCCTTCCGCATGAATCATCATGTAAATATTATGAGATTACGATCTCAGGCGAAGGATGAAGGCCCTCTCACATAATAATATCTAAGATACATAAGCGTTTGTGGGAATAAGAGTATTATCTGATATGACTAGGTGAAATTTCAGCATAATGAAGACCGCTAAGCAATTTTAATCGGAAAATGGTTCAATACTGACCTAAGTTTCGAAGCAGTTATAGTGAAGACCAACCGACATTAAGCTGATGCAATGTTTCTCAAGCCAATTAGTCATTACTTTGCATTATAAGACTGTTCCGGTTCATCGTCATCAGGCTTGCGCATTATAACTTATTTCTCACTATTACTTCTTTCCGATCCTCTGGCCCGAACATCTAGATGTTTCGTAATAATTTCCAATCTTGTAATCGTTTTCATCCATACATCAGCATGTTTCGTAGACTCTCCCCGTACTTTTTTAACGTGATGAGCATGGTTCAGGAGTATTTCATCGTGGTTTATTGGCTTTCAGACAAATGTTTTCTCATTCCCGGTAAAAAAAACACGCGATTTCATGATAAAGGTTTTGGTTTTTATTTCTTTAGTTTCAAAAAATATATACGCACTTAAGATTGATTTACCTCACGTGAGTTTTTGAAATATTTTCACCGACGGTTAGTTGAAAATACTGAATTTATTTTCAAATATTTTACTAGTCTACTCCGAAATGGAGTAGAAAACCATCCGCGCCGAACAACCTTGAGAAAAAGCAAGCAATGTTTCCTTCAATTGCGTGAGCTTGCCAAACCTTCCCCTAAATCTTCTCTGCTCCTAATTGACCACCACCAGAATAAGTTTTAAAGTGGAGACTTTAGGCCGTATGAACAACTTCTCTTATTTAGTTTTTGGCTCTTAAACTTCCTTCCTCTGAAGATTTCATCCATTCAACGTGATTGGAAACGTAGTCCCTTTAGAAGAGGTATCCCTAGTCTAACTATACTTCGCTAAACCGATTCCTCCAAGACAGCTGTCTTTCACTCCACGAACCGAAAAAAGATTTCACTGACATCTCTTCCGCAAGGCAGAGCGCCCCCGTTTCGCATCGTCACCGCCACCTGTTGCCATTATAATGAACTCATTTCATTCGTCCTGGTAGTAGGGGTCCCTCTGTGTAAAAATCCCTATTCTGTGGTAAAAATAAACAAGATCGATTTTAGGCTATTGCTTATGGGACCAAGATTGACATGATAAAACAAGAGATGATAAGCCTGATTAGATGATTCCAACGATATCATTAGTTCTAACGTTATTTTTTCTATTTTTTTTTCTTTTCAGTACTCTTTAATAAGGAGAACTATCGGAATGGCAATGATAGAATATACAAATTTAACCTTAACACATTTATTGACGATTCGGGTTTCGACGACATTATGTCGTATTACATATGATACAATTGATAATATAATTTGTCGAAAAAAATGAAATTTTACTATAGATATTAGGGAAAATTTCGATAAAATTTCCCAATAAAATTATTTTTTGGTAATATAATCTTTAAAAATTAAATCAACGTATAAGTTTTTCTTCTGAAAACTTTTGCCATTTCGCCTAGAAAGTTTGAAGCTGAAAATTTCAATTTTGGCCTCGGCATTTGCTAACTCCAAAGAGTGCTTCTGTTCGCGTAAACGCTTCTCCTCGAAGATGAGTCTGTTCCTCTTAAGGGGAAAATCGGGCGAGAGCAGGAAGGAAGTGGTTCCGCTTATATAAGCTCAGTATAATGCAGATGTAAATGAGTGGGCGGTTTAAGCCTATAAAGGTAACTAGTGGGTCTTCCTATCGCATGTACTCGAAGTATACGCGAGGTATTTTTAATGATGTTCCATACGACATCTTCCGAGACGCCTTGAGCGAAACAGACGGTGCAAGTGAAATTGAAAACGCCAAGCGGCTTAACAATTTTGGAATAAAAGACTTGAGCGATCCCCCCTTTTTAAAGCCACCATATAACTCAAACAACTCATGCAATTCGATGAGAGAGAAAGAATGACTCTTGGACGAAAAATCATATCAACATGGTTCTCATGCCTCACGAAAAAGGTGGACCTGATACAAACTGATTCGAAATTCTCGTGTGTTACAAGGTACGTATTGCTGGCCGAAGGTTTTCTATACGTTCAGTTGACATAGGGCATGCATAGATACGAAGTCCCCCATCTCAATAGCCTAGGTATAGGCTATAGAAAAACGAATATAATACTATGCTACAATGCTATGCTACAATAATAAACAATGCAATTCACTACGATTTCCCCGTTCAAATTAGTGTTTTACACTTCTGATTCCGTCAAAGTTACTTTAAAAAGCCCTTTCATCTTTATTAGTTTAACCATTAACATAAACTACCGTATTTACTCGTGTAAGCCGCGCCTTCGTGTATCCCGTGCACCCCCATTTTTCGGTTGGCTCGTGAGCAAAAACTTCTTAGCGCTTTTTGGGTGCGGCCGTTTTTGGGTAATTTAGGAACTCGTGATTTATTAGTGAATCGATAAATTTAAGTTATGATACCATGAATATTAAAGTTACATAATGTCAGAAATGTAATTCTGACATTATATACCTATGCTAAACTCTGTAGAAATAAACTATAGGAATTTGAGGGAAAATGGCTTACATGAAAATATGGATGATTCGTGTAAGCCGCGCATCCCCCTTTTTTCACCGACATTTCCGGAAATAAGGTGCGCGGCTTCTATGAGTAAATACGGTACATAGAATACATATGGAATGACCAAGCTAAGATATATTGAGAAGTATCAAGAAAAAATATTTTTATAATAAAAAAAAAATTTTAAATATTTTTTTAAATTCTGTTACTATAAAAAATCACGTATAAAATATATCTTCACCTTGAAAAAAATTAAAACTTACATTTGCGATACCACTCATTGAACGGCACGTCAAAAAAAATTCCATTACCTTTCCAATTATTTCCAGAATGGTACCCTTTTACTTTCTTTCTGAATCCAAAGAGGTGCATCGAGTTGTAGCGTGCTTATGCAAATAAATGGATTTGAGAATTCCAAATACCTAGTGGCTACTGCCACTTACTTACACCGACCTCTTTTATGTAACTACTTTGTCCACTGCTTTTGGTTGATATGGATTTGACAAAAATAACTAAAATATAGACTTTTTCGCTCATTTTTCTTCAAATTCTGTGTTGATTAGGCTAACTAAGGAAATGACAAAATGTAGATGCTCTCAATCTGTCGCCATTTTATTTCCTTACGATAATTGTAAATTTTATTTTTCCAGAGCAAGAGTAACAAGCAGAATGATAAGCGAGGTTGATAGCGATGACCCAATTACTAAAATAAGACAGGCAGCCACAAACGCAAATAAGAAATCTACAGTATATTATAAAATCCACTTTCAACTACTAACTCATTCATACAAATGATTGATGTAAACGAGATGAAATACAACAATATGTTATAGAATCGACCCCCTCTGAAATCGTCTGAAACACAAGGAAAATTTTTCGAAACATTAAAATTTCTATTTATTTTTAACCAAGCTAAAGTCAGATTATCACTGAAAAAATTGATCCTTAAAGAATAAAAGGCAGATACAAAATCGTAGGAATTGGCAGTGACCGGAGTTAGCAAAGACTAGTAAAATTACATCTAACGCACAAAAGAAAAATACCAACGAGCAAAATACCTCCTTTTGACAACATATTATTCTCACAAGTTTTAACGGCTCGTCATGATTGATTAGCCCTGATAATGACTATAAGTTACTTAAACTTTACTAAAAGGTCGCTTATATAAAGTTAACAACAGTTTTTTTATTTTATGGAAAATTAATTTTTGAATACAACAAATAGGATGATTCGCATGGGATGCCTGTACCTAGTAGATTTACAAAAATGCATACATCTTCAACGTTTCATCTAACTTTGATTCCGGTATAATTGTAACATGCATTCTTGGGAAGACCCAACAGAAGCCACAAAATCGTACCTATCATGCAATGCATTGTGGAAAAAATATTCTGCTTTAGTGTAGCAAAAGATTTTTCAGGGTACCGTATAGTTGCAGAACCTTAATCACATCCGACACTATTGCTCAAGGAACTGAATACTATCTACCCTTCTGCTCTTCAATTACCCGAGCTGCTTCAACTAATTGCCTTCGATCGAAGACCAAGTCTCAGCAACCAAAGAAGAGTACCAGCACCCTAGGACGGAAGTCACCGAGTAAGAGGATCACATTCCCACGGCCCTCTCAATCTCCTAAAACACATTGCTACCGCAAAAACAGCTTCAAAACCGCACGAGGACGAGAGCGGTTCCACAGCGTAGTGGAGAGTGAAAAGGGGAGGACTGTAGCCAGCGCGTGGGCTCCCCATGCTTTTGAGAGCCATTTTGGGATCGATTCGGAAATGCTATCTACCTTAGCTATCATGCTAAATGTTGGCTTTTGTGCAAACCAATTAACTTGAAATTCGAAGTCGTACCTAGTGGATGAGGAAACTGGCTAATAATTGAAAATACAACGAGGTATTTCCCACAGCATTTTCACGGAAAAACAAAATATTAACGGAAATAGCCTATGAATAATTTAGAGCAGAAAAGAGAGTCGTACCACGGTATTAACATTCGCAAAATAAATTGTCACGGGTTCACATTCAGGGTAAGGGACGAAAATTGCTCAAAAAAAGTTCAAAAAGTGTGACAATAACGAATAGAACGACAAAACCAGTGTAATATTTCATAACTCCCATATCCGATTTATGCTGCATAAATATATCAATTGATGATTCTTTGTTTAACTTCATTCCCTCAGTTCTTTTGAGCTTTGCTAATAAAGAAAATCGGTGATTATCATTCATAAAAACGGTCCGGATTTCCTTTATTCACCTTAACACATTCAATTTCGAACTCCAATTTCATTAATTTTGCTATCTTTTCTCTCCTCATTGGTCCATTAAATTATTTCGCAGGCCTGTGGTCGCATCAATTTCTGCATATAACCAATCTGCATAGTCGCAATTTCACTAATGATCACACGGAGATCAATAGTTTCTAATTAAAGATAGTTAATGTTGCCTAATACATGGCATCTTTGCCGCAGAATGACGGAGTAAAAATTCATATTACGATAGTGAAAATATTTCCCTCAATTTTTTTAAATAAACTCCCATTTGAATTATTTCCACTATCAAGGATTTAAAAAAAAAAGTAAATCCCACCACAATCAACGCAAGTTCAAACGATTTTCAGAAAGAAATCAATTCTAGAGTCAATAAAAAAACTCCATTGGCTGTTGCCTCAAAGAGAAAGGAATTATTTATTATGTGAAATATAGTTATATTTATAAATACACTAGATGACGCGGTGAACTTCGTATCACCTTCATATCTATGTACATAAAATAATCAATTTCAGTGCACGCAAAAGTTCTCGCTAAAGCCAGAAAACGGTTAAATCGATTAGGCTAATTTTGGTAATAAAATATCTATGGAAGTCCAAAACTTTGATGCTCGTCCCGTCTTTCAACCCCGTTTATCTAATCATTGTGTGAAAGATAATCATAAATTCATACACAATGTCAACAAATAAGTACTTACGTACAATTTTTTAGGTCAGTACCGTTTGAAGCCTAACGCTATTACTTACTTACTTACTACTTTACTTTACTTTAAGATAGAGATACCAGCGAGGGGGCGGTGGAACCATTGGCATTTTACTTTTCCTCCAGCACAAATGATCAGTTAGATTCACCGCTGTATCTTAACGTCTTACAATATTGATAAATGATTTTACGTTTCCCCAACTGCTACTGGTTCATCAGCACAATAATCTACAGCCCCATCGTACCTAAATACTACTCGCTCAAGGAACACAGGAGCACTGCGTCTTAATTGATTAATTTCGTTGTGCCATGCTCGCTGTTGTTGTGCTTGATGTTCACGCACTCGTTGCATTCTAAGCCTATACGATTCATTTTGAGTTACTCTTTAACGCAATTCTACCAGACCAACACGACTATTATTATTATCTGTCTCTCGCTGGTCATCAGTACGGTTAGATTTGTGCGTAAGATTTGTAAGCAGCACATTTGATTTAATTTAAGTTTGGTCGCCATCTCCTTAGAGTTGTAAATAATAAAAGAAAATAAATTTCTTGCTCACTAAGCAGTAAATATTGTCACTATGTCAAATTACATGAACGAATTACTGTCTTAGCATAAATAATAAACGTTTAGTAACGAAATTAGTCTAAAGTAAGTGAAATATGTTTTAGCCCACTATATTTGTGAATAAATAATGATTAATGAACTTTTTAACAACTAAATCAAAGGATTTATTTTATGAATAAAGTTAGGAAGAGATGCCAAACTACCATTAACAATACTGACGGTCGTCAAGGATAAATTATCTGATCGTAAGCCGAAAACTCTCAAATTTCAACTCTTTTATTAACTAGATAGTATCTAATGCTTTGCCAAAATTCATTATCAATCACGTGAAAAACGAATCTTCATTGCAACAATAATAATTTGCATTAGTTTTTCTTTGCAATGATATATTTTTCAACTATATCCAACCATTATCACTTATTTAGATGTGTAAACGAAAATAGGTCTACAGTCTAATTATAAGGAACATCAAATGTATTTCTTATGGAAATGAGTCAGAGCCCATTCTAAAGCCTCATAGGCCTTGAGGAATAATGTTCTCACCATGTAAACCCTTCCCTTAACCTTCACGAACATTTTAAAACCAGAATTAGCTAATTTGGTCCATCCGTTCTCGAGTTTTAGCGAGACTAACGCACAGCAATTCATTTTTAACATATATAGAGATATGATATTATAGTGAAAATTTAAAAAATATATTAATGTGAAGTAGCCAAGAGATCAAGAACACACCCACTGCGAGAAATTCAATGCGCGGAGTGGGGAAGGAGTACGAAAATAGCCAAGATATATTTTCCTGAATAAAATCACAGAAACATGCTAAATAAACGTTAAGCACGGTAAATATGACGGACAGAAAGTGCAAACGTAAATTTCATTGATTTTTCTTTACATTTTATTGTTTACAAATAAGTATCTTTTAATTGAGTGCTATTTTTATTTTCATAAGTTTACGGTAAACTGTTCAAAAATGCAATTTTATGCTTCGCAAATATTTGGCTTCATTTCCGAAACACACATCCCTCGATACTCATAAAGACCAAATTAAATACATTACATTCACAAATCTGACTTCACAGATCACTCATAACTTTATTGTGTTCTTGATGAAGCAGTCAGCATTCCGAAGCATACACTAACCAATAATGAGGGATGAACTGAGACGCCATTAAAACACGATACTACTGCACGCAACACGATATTAAATTACATCTTCCCTCGGGGGATAATGTGCTTGTGCATACCTTCGCCCCTTCTATCGAATATCCTCAGCCACCCCTTGAATCCGTAATCCTTTACCCGAGACTCAGTGAGAGGAGGCGACGGACTCCGTGGCTTATCTGCCGCATCTCGCTAGAACATCCTCCAGCCTCCCTCCGCAAAAACCACCATCGCTAAACACTCCCTTCCTCTCCGCGAGAGAAAAAAATAACCCGAGGCGGGATCTCCATTTGCTTCTTTCGCATTGCCAACATTCTCCTTCCCTAACTTCCACACCGCACCTCCAAACCACCAGTCACGCACCCTTTCGTTTTGCTCAACAACTCTATCCGTATTCCTCTCTCCCATCCAAGGGTGGTTAACGATCGCTGTTTTTCGGAGGGGTGGTTCAGAATTACTGTGGCCTTGGTAATAATAACAAGAAATAAATAATAAACGCTTATATCGTGGATTCTTTGGTCCGCTAGGTATTAATAAATTGACAAAAAATAATGCCTTTACAAAATCAACAAATAAATAGAACATAATCAAAAAATACAACTCAAAGATCCTGAATTACGTGTAAACAATATTCATATTAATATTCATTGGCATAGATTGAATGAGAATGCTACTATAAAAAGATGCAACAATCAATATCTCTTTTCATTTCAGCATGCTGGATTTTCTAAATGATAGGCTATCCCTCGCATCAAATATGTGTATGGTAAGTAAGGAAAAGTGGGTATTTCATAATCATCAATTATTTTAAATATTTTTTGTAAAGTAGGTTAAATGAAATTTACACTCGAGAGCCACCTTAAAAATTATCATCTTTTCAGTTTTTCCAGCCAAAATGGCGACCGGCCGCCTCCCCAAATAATCCATCATTACTCACTCTCCCTTTCTTTGAGCACATTCGCTAGACCTTCGCGTTTTCTCTCTCTTTGTTTCCCTGGTCTCATTTCTGTCCTCCTCTTCCCACCCTTCGGCGTTGAGGCAGCCTTCTTTTCTTAGGTCTTCCATTATTAGTAGTTTCGAAGATAAGAAAAATAAATAATCCCGAAGCCCTTAGCCTCAATGACGTGTTCTTATGATTGAATGCGTTATCTCTGAAAGCCTTATTGAAGTGTCATTATGAAGTGAAGTCACCATGGATCAACGCACAAATACAGTATCGTGAAAGATATTTTTAATGACATAAAAATATCTTACATCCAGTGTTATTGATTACCTATTCATGTAAGTGAAAGGAATGAATTGTTAGCCATGGAGGATAATGAGTATCAGTACGGCAACAAGGTAAAGAAATAATTAAAGGTGAATTTCTAAACCTAATTAACGTATTCTTATGATTGAATTTGCTACCTTCGAAAACATAATTGAAGTGTCATTGTGAAGTAACGTTAATACGGATCAACATTTACAGTGTAACTACAGCAAGGGAGTGATTATCTAACGTCATGAAAACCTTCTGGCCAGTGGTGTATATTATGTTGTTATATGCGTGGAGCTAGATAGAATAGATACGTGCATAGTATTTTTATCTTTGGAGAATAATGCATACCAGTATGTCTATATCAAAAAAGGAGGGAGACCTAATTCTACATGATACGGGAGAGAAATTGTCCAAAGGGTAACTTATAGGTAATGAAATGGCCAAAGTAGTGATTAAAATAACAAAAATATACAAAATGAAGCTACATAGATAAGTAGCATGGCATCAGAGCACAAAACGGCTGAGAAAACGGCTGGTGAAGCAAAAATTGAAAAGAGCATAAAAATTGACTACTTTCGTCACCCTATTATTTTATACCAGCTTTAACATCCGAAATGAAAAATGAAGACTAATATCTAACAAAATTAGGAGAATTTTCTGCGAGATGTTTGAAGAAATCTATATATATAAAAGAAAGTCGAAAATCGTGTTAGTTAGAACACTTATAACTCGAGAACGGCTGCACCGATTTCAATGAGATTTGGTTCTTTGGATTCGTCTCAGGCGGGGTTAACATATAGGCCATTAAAAAAGGATAATTTCACAAAAAAATTCATCTCTTTCTAACAATATGTTTTTAGGAGTTAGCAACGCAACAGCAATTGATAAGTCGGTCAAAACTACCAATTAAATTATTTGTTTTGTTTTTACCCATTTAATAACTGAACTTCGTAACAATATAATATTTTAATTACTAAATATATTCAAAATATTGAAATTGCATTTAAAATATTTAATTCTAGCTAATTTTAAGCCCAGCTCGAGTTGACTCTTCACTACCGTGTTTGTAAACAAATCTCCAAGCAATTGTTGACAAAAGGTAATGTCCGTGTTCCTGTCGAGGAATCGAGCAGTTTGATTACACTTTCTCCGAATATTTGCAATTTTTTTTTGGAAGGTGAGCTCATCAACAAAGAGTTCCAGAATATGATTGATCACCACAAAAATCAAAAATGATTGATTGAGTGAGCAATTTCGACGGCCTAGAACGAAGATGTGGATCACTCAAACTAGGTAAATCAGGATCAAATAATTGGTACTCTGCATGAATTCAAATCTTTTAACTGAGTAATAAACGAAGACGAAGTCACCAACCATCTAACTGAATATATAAAGTCCTTGGACGTACCTTGCTTACCACGGCACGATTAACAGCTAAAGGAAGGCTCTGTGTTCATGATATTTCGAAACCTAAACTCACCATAGCTATCCAACGGAACGCGTTTGGTTATTTAAAAAATTAATAATGAATGTGACTCACGCGACTTTACTCAAAGGAAAACTCAAAGATGAGGAAGTTCTCATTCCTCATCTTTCCATGATTCCAACATATATGCCCTTTTGAGCTTAAATGTATTCAATTTCCAAGTAGTGTTGCATTCGCGATAACGATTAACAAATCGCATGGTCAGTCTTTCAGTTTTAGTGATGTTTGTGCTCATGTGCTAATGAAAACCCATGATTTTCTCATGGTAAATTAAACCTGCTATGTTTACGAGTCGGTAAACCATCCGCTGTATTTCTTCCTTCGCTTCAAGGGCGCAGCTAATACTACGGGTCTTTAGGGTATGGAAAACTCGCTAAGGTAAGCGAGAGGTGTGGGGGCCCTCCCCCAGACATTTTTTCAAGATAAATGGTTCAAAATAGCGGATTTTGCGGCTGTGTGAATAGTTAAATACCTATGTTTTGTTTGTTACCTATCCGTCCCCCTAATATTAGTAACAAAGTTTTTTATAAATAAGTTCTCTGAGCTCTTGGGGAGGTTTTACCCCCCAAAACCCCCCTCGCTGCGTCACTGCTTCGCTTCGCCATATTTATTTAGCGTCATCTGTTTTCTATTGCACCTGATAAAAGAAAAACTGTTGTTTATCATAAGGTGCTTGACGCACTACATTAAACCCGAATGTGTAGGACACACCGAAGTGCGTTTACGCAGTGCATTTTTTCCAAACAGAGATACTGTAACTGGCGCGCCTAAAGTCATTTGATACGAATGCTGCTGCTTCATAGGGGCTTTTCTTACACGATTTTGAGCATCAGTCAAGCGTCGGTCTGGCGTTGTGTTAACCTGCCCCGTGAACGGGCTAAGTTTACGCAAACGACTTGGACTTAAAAACTTTTTTTACGGTTAAAAGCCAGCATCAAATAGCCAGAAAGTGAATGCGTATAATTTTTATTTCATTAACTGCTTTATAAAACTACAATGCCCAAAATTTCTTAAGCTATTTTCATGCTCATTTACGTAGTTTTATTGAAATAGTATCTTATTTTATTATAATAAACATGGTTATAAACGATACAGCCGCTCTTGATTTATAAATGTGTAACTAAACTGTTAGTTCATTGATTGTTAGGGGGTACGAAGTCCGCCGGGTCAGCTAGTAGATGATAAATGTGAAAATATTTTTCGATTACCAAATATCACGGCATTGCAGGTAAATCCCCGTGCCCCAAAGGCTATATTTCTCATCCCCATTACTTCAAAGGCGATTTTATTAACAAGAATAGGACACTCAATCCGAAGCGCATACTACAATTGGGTTAAATTAATAAAGATCAAATCTCGTTATGAAATGCTTTGCTAAATTTTCAAGCAAATGAGTAGCTGATTTCCTCAAGCTTTAATACTGCGACTCAATTCTGGAGACCAACGTTGTCATTAAGAATTCCCTAGAGGACCTCCTTGCGAAACTATGGCATCCTGTTAATTTGGGCGTTGTTTCCCTGAACTCTCCCACAGCTCCCCTTATAACTTATCCACGTCTTTCACAGGTGTATTCGTGAAGAAAACATTAGGACACACCTCTGAATATTATTTTAGTCTTTATCGTTGGTAATACTACAATGCATACGAATCAAATTTTAATGTTTTTTGTGTAATTTATTTATAAATATTTCAGTTCAAATCTTGGAAGACTGTTATGACACAATGAATTTAAATGTTACGTTTTGATTTTGGAGGCGATTATATATCTAAGGGAAAGTTATTGGACCAGTAATTTTTTTGCAGAACTTTCAATTGTGCACTTAGATCTATATAAAACATGCAACATGTTCCGTGATTGTGTATTGATTTCTTTCATTTTTTTATTATCCATCGTTACTTTTTTGTGTAATTTGAAGAAAAAATGCTCTGTAGAGATAGAAATTAATGCAAGGCCGATATTTCCTTTTTGTATGTATATGCATCACTTGTATGTTCTGCTCCTTGCGACAGAACTCACGAGCAGAAATGGAGGTGAATTTCTCAGGCATACGATCAAAATAGAAATTCGACTTACCGTAATCGTAATTTGAGGTATTTTCCGAAAAATACTGAAATAGCTTTTCCGGCCAACTTCGGCAATGGATGCTTAGGTGGTTGTGGAATGAGAATTGCAGTTATCTGACCCCAGGATAACGAGAGAAAGATTGTATTTAACCAGATGTGCGCTGAGGTTTGGTTCAGAGGTTGCTCGAATATACCCGGAAAAATATTTGGCTTCTACGAGTCTTGTAGCCTTGCTATGACTTGAAAGGGACATCAAATGGTAATGGCTGGCATCTACCTTCACCTTCCCGAGTCAAAAATGCTCACAAATAAAGAGAACTTGTACGATCCTTTATTTTTTGCTTTCTGCTTTTACTAACACTATTTCCATGTGGTTTATCTGGAGGGGATTTGATTTTCCCCGCATTTTCTTCATACGTTGGAATTCATGCCTTAGAACATGTATTTCAGCATTTTGGACCAAATTCACTGCAGGAAAAGTTTAATGTGCATGTTTTGTCCAGGAATGCGGATTTACGTCCACTTAAATTAATTTCGATTTCATCTGGGACTACAGTTAAAGAATAAGACACATTTAGTATCATTTTTTCGGTGCACATAAGTTCTCACATCCATTTAGCAACATCTAAGCATGATCGGAGACGTATATTGAGTAATCGAATTATTGAAGTTAACGAATTCGCTTCATGAGAAAATTTGGAAAGAAATGAAAATTTATAACGAATATCAAAAATAAATTTTTTTAGGCTTTTAAGTAATTAAATAATTAAAAATAAACTTTTGTAAGCTTTGTAATTTTTAATAAAAATTAATATAGAAGTTGAAAATTAATAATGGAAATAGTTCTCTGTGAGTTATTCAAGCAACCTTAATGCGTTCTTGTAAACGACACGCTGAATGATGTGATTTGTTTACTATGATTCAATTTTTTATTATTTTGTATAAGCACTTGAAATTACGGTGATCTAAGTAACTTTCCAAGATGAAGGTTATTAAATATGTAGTTTTTCATAGCCTCTACTCTTAATTTGCTAAATACGTAGGGTTTTTCTCACTAAATAAAGAGACGATGATGGCGTGATAATGGCTGAAGACAGGAATCGATCCAGAAAATATGATAACCGTTTTAAAAACTACTATTGGGGAAATTTGGCATAATAACGCTAATAATTTTCTTCGATTTTAAGTTCGCATACCTTTATCACCTTTGAAAGGACATGGGTAAGGTATAGACAATCAATGAAAAAATTTATGTTGCGAGCAATATGCCAAGAGTTTATGAGGAGATGCATTTTCGGGCCTCGTCTTTAGAGAGGGATGATTTTGGGGAAAATAGAAAAAAGAGAGAGAATTAAAGCTTAAAGATCTTTCACTTGGAGCTAAACCGTGCGTAATGGCGACACATCCTCTAAGTTATGGTCCATCGATTCCAAATTCCCGAAATGGATGAGGATGAGGGAAAGGTTGGACCCCGTGCGAGAAGCGGGAATAGAAAGGGATTAGTATTCCGCTGGCGAACGAAGAAACGAAGAAGGGAGAAGCGAGTGGGCGAGGAGAGACGGTTGGACAGAAGGGGTGCGAGAGGAGGATGGGAGAAGGTTGGGAGTGGAGTGCGGGGGATGTTGATGGAGGGGAAGGGGAACAAGTGGTTCGGTTAGCGAATGCTCCGACCACAGATCGGGATCAGCTCCGAAGTAAATAAGCAAACACGAGAAGAGGTGAAGGTGGAGGAGAAATTGAGATATATTTGTAGAAGAGGTTACGAAATTCGTCTTGCATATTTGTCGACGTCGCTAATGAGGAAAAGCCTACAGGGTGTTTCGGAAGGAATATGCAATACTTCAAGAGGTGGTAGGGGATAAATTTTTAAGCATTTTTTGTTCATAAAATGCTGTCGCAACACCGTAGTTACTCAGCTACGGCAATGCAAATATTTTTTTAGAATCATCTTGCAGTTACCGAGTGACTAGTAAGTGATTATCGATGGCCTCATGGCCTTGCAATCATCTTTATCCGTATTTTACATTGGCATTTTTCCACTAATCGAGCAAATGCCGCAGGAAAACACTTGCAATCATCACTAATATTGAAAATTTTCGTCTATTCCTTTACCAAGCTAACTCTAGAAAACAGGAGTTAGAGAAGTATTGTGACACAGATGTTCTCTCCAGGGAAATTCAAGCATGCTAATATTTTGAAATAAAAAATCACAAAACACAGTATACGTGAGGAAACAATTAACTAAATTGATTAATTTTCAAGATTAATCTTAAAAACATACCGAATATTCATGCCAGCTCAAAAATGTCCCTTAGAAAGCAGACCCACAAAACCCAGAAAGAAAGAAACCGGGATGGAACCAGTGGGAATGAGCCTGCACAGGAGAAAATAGAGAGGAGAGGGAGAAGGAGCTGACCGATTCAAGACACGATCCAAGTCCCCAATTCCCCACCCCTCGGACACCCTCTTGTATCCCACCTGCCCTCAAATTCAGCCCTCTCTCCAACCCTTCGACTCCTCCGCCCACAATCCGACACCAACCCCCACAACCCTTCCGGAACTACTATCCGCCCACACCCATTTCAAAACTTCACAGTCGTGGTCCGTTCGGTTGGCATGCCTGTCGCCACCTCAACGGTCTCCTTCCAATGAAGCACCTCACCACCCTCCCTCATCCCCCTTCCCAGTAATATTCCACCCCACGCCCCAGACTCCTCCAGAGGCACTCGCCTACAACTCCGCGGAAGAATTGGAAGGAGCAGCGAGAGAGAAACAGAGGGACTTCAAAGCCCAGTGCTCGTCGTGAAGTTCCGCAGCCGTCTCCTCCGACTAATTCGATTCCGAAAGGAAGAGAGACTGGGAGAAAGTTGGGAAAAGGGATGAGAAGAAAAAAGAGAAAGGAGGAGACATGCGAAGGAATTTATTACTATAGGAACTGAAGCCATATGTTCCACTTGAAGGCCGCAAAGTTGCTGAAACCTGTACGGAAAGAAACATTATGCACTGAATCGATTGTTTAAGAAAAGGTCTCCAATATCCTTAAAATTTGGCACCACTCGTCAAACTGAAACCATAAAATCCTCCCGTGGTAGTTTACGGGAATGTTACTTTCTCGCCAGGGACTCCCACAGCCGCATAAGTACCAGCCCAATGGAAACTTTTGCAAGGCTGCAGGGACCTCGCTACGGTAACCTTTGCTTCTTCGGAGAGCTGATGGGACTCCACCAAAGATGTCACATTATTACCAAAATCACATTTATGTGGTAATTTATGGGAATATTACTTCCCCTTCACTTGCAAAGGTTTCCACTTGGTAGATGAGTATGCGGCTGCGGTAGTCGCACGCGACGAAGTATAATTAATTATTGTCGTAAACTATCACAAGAGGGTTTTCTGGTTTTCGTTTGACGAGTGGTGCGAAGTTTACGGAAATTGGATACCCTTTCTTTAAATTTTAATCTATAAAGGCCAAAGAGCTCATTTTTCAGAGCCTTTAGGCTACTAGGCTACTGATTTTCTACGCCATGAGCGTGTAATTATTTTTTTTGGGATAGATGAATAATTAAGAAAACACGACAATACTGGACAACGGAAAGGAAGTACTGCAATAGCTCTAAGCGGCATGTGGTGTGACTTTGAATGCTGAAAATTTTCCCCGTTTTGGAAGGGCACGAATCCACTGGACTCCCTTCTTATATACCCTCTTGTTCTATGCCACATGTGAAATAAACCAAGTAAAAAGAAAGTCGATAGAAGAAACCAGCAAGGATGATTTTAGAATTGGAGCAGATTTATCTTTAATTAAAGATTCTTCTCAAACATAACGGTTGGCAGAGTGTGAAGCGCAGCAAAGAAAAATAAAACAAAATTCTCATGTTCCAACAAAATTCACCTGAAATCCATGATCAACACATGAAATTTTCGCACCGTAACACATTAGAGACAGGTAAAATGAACATTTCCATTTTCATGGCAGGAGGTATGTGTAAATTTGCATCGCAACATTTCTTTCGTTATTTAACCATGCACGTGAGAAAGTGACAACACAGACAGAAGGTGGTTATTTAATTATTCATACCTGGACTCGTATAAAATACTCGAATCAATAACCGCGCAATCATGTAAAATGCCTGAATAGACGAATTGTTGTCGAGTTACCGAAATGTACAAACGGATTTTGAAGATGACGGGGAGAGAAAGACAGCCTGCGGAAGGCATTTTGTGACCACTAGGGTGGAAAATGCTGCTGCATCGGTAGCTTCTCATAAATGAAAATGAGGATTTTTTCACGTAGAAGGAGACAAATATAAGAAAACTTCGAATTTAAAAATTTATCGCCACGCTTTTTAAGTGTCACCAAATTCATTAGATATCAGATAGATAGATGGATTTTTAACATCCCATATTTTACTACATTGTAGCAATTAATTACATAATGAAGATGAGAAGAAGTACATAATTAAGAATTTTTAATGTTAAACCTTGAATTTCTTTGATTATGTATTGATATTACTTAGTCCTTTTGCCCACATTAGGGCGTAATTTTCACTAAATCGCAGCATTTGAAGGTAATTCTTCACAGTGTAACAAATATGAGTATTTTCAAGAGAACAGCACATCTTAATTAAATGAACCTTCTCAAGCGCTATATTATTAAAACTGTGCAGAGGCTAACCTTGATGATAGTCTGATGACTGCCACTAACTGCGACTGCAAAATTATCGTCAGTTCCAAAAATTAATATCAGAAATTTTGTTACTAAATTGCTCACTCAGCGAACTCGAGCGTTTGCAAGTGTAAGCTACGAGCGGATTAAACGATGAAATAAATCAAAAACCCTTAGAATTGAAATTCTGCGAAAAAAAATGCCACTTTCAGTCGCGTTTAGATGGACAAGACTAAAGAAATGAATAAGAGAAAAGGGTCCGTTTTCGTCACCGTTCAGACAATTGATCAAGAAACAGCTCAAACCCCAATTCATTGTCCACCCATCCATTTTATCGAAGGCTTGAGGCAGCGAAAGGAGGAAGAACATCCAAAAATATAGAGGCTCGTAAAAGCCATGAGGAATGAGGAGAGACGCAGCGGACGTCAAAAATAACAGAAAGCTATGATGCGTGGGTTAGCAATGGGGGGGGGGTAAGGCTTAAGGAGAAAGAACGACTATTCGCTGAACGGCGGATGAATGATTCGGCTATTCCATATAAGCACATAACAGACGATCGATGCTCGATGACAGAAGATCGTAAACGAAATGGCGAAAATATGATGAAGGACGAGGTTATGGTGGTGAGGGAGGAAAAGTGAAAATGGGACGGAGGAGAAAGGGGAGAGAAATGATGGGAGAAAGCGCACAAAAAAAAAGAAAATGGAAGAAATAAGAGAGGCTGATGAATTGATTGATGTCTCCTATCGATCCCCGCCGAGTCTGGAAACCTCGTTTAAAAACAAAAAGCATTGTCTGTGGAAAAACGAATATATTGCAGCTTTTGGGAGATACTAAAGGGCATGGCTTCGTACACGAGACTGAAACGGTCTGCAGTTTTGATCAAAAAATAATTAGTTAAGAAACACGGCATCGGATTAGATGGGAATTAGAAAATTCAAAGTTTCTTCCAATAAATTGAATCGCATGACTTCGATCCTCTCCATTCAAATACCTAATAAGTATTAATTTGAAAATCTTAAGTATGATAAAGGAACACAAATGGTGATTTCCACTCAAAAACTCAGCAACTGACCATGGTTTCAACTCATTGTGTCATTTTCAAGGTATCTTAGCAGACGAATCTGGAAATGATGCAAGGGAAGAAAAACGATGCAGGATCAGGTAAAACAAAAGTGTACACTTCAAACCCGCTCAAATTTTCCTTCTCATTTCATTTACTAATTTCAAAAAATGGTATAATATTAACAATAATACAGACCTTCAGCCTCATCATACTAATGGTTCAGAGCAAGGAATTATTTCAAAAAGACCAGCCGAATAAATAATTATCAAAATTATCGACTACTAATGGAGAATTTAGCTAAAAATAAAAGAACAAACTTAAATTAGAGATTAACTTTCCAAAGGACGACCGAAAACCAGTAGCACATTGGAGAACTGAGATTTTTTTCTGATTATTCCAAATGACATTCGCCTGAGAAAGGTATCCATCGACCTTAGTCTCACTTTACCGAGAAACGAAAAAGCTATAAATTCTGAGAACACTAAAAATTGTGATGCTAAAATAAAAAGCTAAGGTTTTTATGGAAAACATATATTAAGACCTGAACATTTTAATGGAACAAGAATTATGGCGTATTTTTCATAAATCCCACAACATGTTTTTTCCATCTTATTTGAATAAACACTTGTCTTTTTCGTCACATTTGCGTGATTATGGCCATTATAATTAGGCTTAAGGGCTGCACTAGTTTCACAGAGAGTAGGATGGGGTTAAAATAGCGTGACCGTCCACGCGTTATTTAAAAGTGAGCGGGAATATTACATTTTAAAAATTTCCAGCAAAATATCGGGAAATTATGTAGAAAACGCAATGAAAGGAGTACCTTTTTATTACTGAAAAAAGTTTGACATATTTTATTAAAATAAATGCGAACTTTAGATATGAGTTAAAATGCAGCTATTTCTATTTTTTAAGGAAACGAATGACGAATACTAATCTTGTTCAGATTTTAGATCACTTGCAGAAAGAAATTTGGTGCAGACGTTAAATGCCAGAACTCATAAGTATACATTAGCCATTGCTTCTTCATAGACGTGTAAAACCTCTACTCAAATACTTGAATTCTCGACCTTTGACATAAATGTCATATTGTTTTCGTGCTTATCCGAAAAAAAGCACCCGGCATCTCGCACACGATACCCGAGTATTCATATGCGATGTCTTCAAAGCACCACCTCACACACCAGTACTCGTTTCAGTCCCTTGATACAGAGACCACAGCAGAGGAGCATGATTTGAAGCAGCCTATCACCGGCTCGCGAAAGTAAGGAGAGCGATCAAGGGAAATCACAAAAAAATTGGCACATTGAGGATGAAATAATGCGGCGCGGCAGCCGGAACCACAGGAGAACCTGAAAGGGATAACTTTCCCATATGTAATAGCCGCCCCTCGTTCAGAGCAACAAGTGCGGAGGCGACTTTAGATGTCTGTGCTATTGAGAGATTCAGCCGTTCACTGTCTGGGACTTTTATCATTTCCTATTTACGCGATCACCACCAACACTGTATAGCTAAATCTTGTCATCAAATCTTGAAATCTATGTTAAACACAAATTTTGTAGTCATAAACTGATAGAATTCTACGAAATACCGTTACAGAGGCAAATACAAAAAAATCCATGGCAAGGCTAATATACCTATTAAATTTATACAAGGATTGAAATTAACGTTCACTTTTCACCACAGAACTATAAGTTGCACCTATTGAAATCAATTACAAACAGCTCAAATAATAATTTCACAATGGCGACGGATCCATCTCTGTCTATTTCCCACTTCCACCCTAGTTGACGGTACCAATCTCAAAATTTTAAGGATCTACGAAGGAAAAATCTGGCACCAATACAACGCCGCTGATCGTGGCCGCAAAGGAATTACTTTCCCTCGTCTTCATGCTAAGGCCGAAGAGCTCCAAAAACGATCCATTGTCGATGATGAGTCCTCACTTTTTTCATTTTTGAGAAATTTGAATCCCGAGGATTCACGAATACAGTCCGAGGACGCGATGGGAAAAGTGAGAAAAATGATTAATTGACGCCTGTATTTATTCCTTCGTCCGCTCGCTTTCCTCGTTGTAATCCTATCCTTCCATTTCCCTCTCCCTGTCCCTCAGTTCAGATTTGACAGTCTGCACCCATCCCCCAATAGCATTGATGAATTGGCACCGTCCGCCTCGCGTAGCACTGCTCAAAAATCTCTCTCGTGATTTAGTCATCGGACGTTCAGGCAAACAAAACTCACGGTTATCCTCCCAGAGTTCTTTCCCGCTTAGGTCCCGATTTACTTGCCTCTTTGTCGCTTTCGTTTTTGCACCGGAAGTAAAATACATTGATCCTCAAGTTCATTTGTTCTCTATTTCATACCAAAACTTCTCATCCAGGAAATTAATTTAGCGATTTAAAACCTCAAACATCTTTGCAGAGAAATCTGTCAGAAAAGTTTTAAAAAAAAAGTTTTTAAAAAGTCGCAGCTTTACGAAGTGTACTCATCTAATGATGAAGTGATATGCAGAGTATTAGATGACGAAAGAGTTTCCTAAAGGCACAGATTACGCCTTAGGTGAAGTTTTTTTTTCTGAAAATGTATACGATGATAATTTTGATAATCGCTGTATGGTGCAGAAGAATCTATATTGAAAGCATCAGAATATTATAATCTTTCGAGATGTGTTTATAATGTTTATTTAACGAATTTTTCAGCCACCAAGAATGGCATTTAAAATCCCGACACATACATATTTTACTTTAATAGTTTCCAGTTCTTAAAATTTATGCGACGATACTTTAAATACTAATCGCATGGTGAATAAATATTTATATTGAGAGTAGGTACAGAAATATTACAATAGTTTGAGATATGTAAGTAATGTTTATTTGCCGTAAAATCCTTCATTTATGGAGAGCATCATGAATGACTTAAATTTAAGAAATCTTGATAAACTTCATTAAAAAAGGGAGAAAACGGATTATAACAAAAAATGAGAAAGCTAATTATTGTCACTGCAAATTATAATAGATGGCAGAGAGGGACGAATCGCAGGAAGCTGGAAGATTTCGAAAGAACTGAATTACCGATGAAGGCAATGTGCGCGGTAACATAATGTTCAGTGTCAGAGCAAACCGCAGGAGATAGAGAAGCGATGGTGTGCACTGGCGGATATCCAGTAAATAGTAAATAAATAAAGAGTTGGAATTGATAGTTTGTTGGGTGACTTGGTGAGATGTTCATGTTGAATCAAAAAACCTTGTAAATTTCACATAAATGGTTTTAATAACAACCAGTTTCGTATTACAGTAGGAGTATGAGTATGACCTCATATGTAGGGACATGCTCGACATACATATAGGGTCTACAGAGTATGATCCTGGAGTATGACCCTAAATAGGGTCTTACCCTAAGAGTAAGGATAAGAGTATGACCCTATATAGGGCCTTACTCTTCCTGTATCGTGCATTTGCACTGGCGATGTCGCAAAGCGTCGAAACTGGTCGTTATCAAAAGCATTTATGAGAAATTTACAAGGTTTTTTGATTCAAAATAAAGAATTGGAGCTTTGGTTTTTAGTGAGCGCACCCTTCGGTCGTGCCCTTTCATCAAGCTTATTTTCTTCCGAGAAGAATTAATAAACATTCGAGTTCTCTGCTCGTCTCTTTCATAAAACTCTTTCGACTGCTCAAGATTTAAGGATTCAAAGGATTCCCATAGTGATGAAAGAGCGCAAAACGATCTCGAGGTGAATGCCTGATCACATTCTCGGAATTTCAAACCAAAGGTAATTGAAAATTTTCCCCGGAAATGATATCACGCTACACCTCACGGGCTTAACAGATACTAATGAGGAAATTTTCAGAGCTATAAGATTTCAGAGTCAGATTTCACCAGAAAGTCAGTCATAACCGATTCTTATGATGAAATTTTAAGATCGAACAGATTTGGAGAGAGAAAAATTGGGTATAACCGATATTCATCCTACTACTTGTAGATGTAGTGGGTACTCGTGGAAACGATGATTCATATGAGTAGACCTCTGCGATTCTCAAAATAAAAAAAATAAAGTAGAGGTGTAATCAAGATAACCCGGGGCGATGAAAATCATCGAGAAAGAAATTCGTTCACCTGCAATTTTTAATGCTGAATTCCTAACGAGGTGATAATCATTTCATTTTTCCAAGTGCTTCAAGAAAGTATTAAAAAAGGAGGAATAATGAATCCGTAATGCTAATTAAACAGATTATTTTAACCGAATCGAAATAAATTGACAAAAATGGGTATTAAATGTTCCGCATCACACAATAGCAAATTCGCCATATAAGGATATATTGAAAGACTCGGGATGGATTTCAAACTCAAATTCTAATCTGCAGTGTGACCGTTCTTGCACAACAGCTCTCTTCCAAATGACCTGTGGCACAACTCCTGCTCATACGTTCTCCTTCACCCTGGTCCTTATCTCATCAACTTCAATCTTCGGAGTCGACAGAAAATCTAGATATGAGAAACTGGCCTGCTTTGATAGCTGTTAATATCCCTCATAATAACTGTTATGACCATTGAACACATAAGACCAGGATTTGTGACTTAGTGATGAAAGACTGCGGCAGAGATTAACGCAGTAATCAAGCGTTCTCCAGGAAAATCACCGTAGATTAAATATTAAGAATTCGGATAGAATTAACGGAGGCAGGCGAGATGTAATGAAATGGCATCCTGATTTGATGAAAAAGAGTGATGGCAAGTTTTCGAATTTATTTCTAAAAATGCACGACGCGTTTCGACTTTAATATTATTTTCTTGCACATTGTACTTGAAAAGTGAATAACGCTGGAAGCGCGTCGTACACCATTAAATAAATTTTGGTAAAAAATTCCATCTCTCCTTTATATTTAATTAAGACTTGCACATCATTCAAACCCACGTGGCTTAGCATGAATAAACCTATATCAGTTTCAAAAGGAAATTGACATGAATTAAAAATATAATCTATGATACTTCTTAGTAATATAATTGAGCAATGGCATGACATTAAATTTCTAACACTTCCTGTACAATCTTTCTGCTCGATGATCCCACACTCATTATTTTTTTTAAGTTGTGCCAACTCCACAGCGTAATTTCCTTCTTGGCCATCATAATCTTCCCCCTAAGTACAATGATATTACCAGCAAAATATCCGCATTATTCACCATTAAATATCCTTATACCTCTACTACCTCTTTTCAAAGTCCACATCAATGAAACGCACACAAAAATTATATTTAAAAACCCGGGCATAATGTTTGAATTATTATTTACTTGGCGTTTAAGGAACAAATCTCCCTTAGGGTAGATATTGCAGGTTAAAGATAGAAAGATATTCTGACACATAGTGTATTTTATTGAGTACGAAGAATTATTTTCGCAGTTTCATCATCGTACACGCCAAAAAGAGCGACATTTTGGTGGTTCGGAACAGATCTCCTGTCACACAACCGATTCGTATGTGCTTATTTTAATTGCAGAAAAATTTATCGAATCGAATGGATTTATAACCTCACGCGCCAAGAACTTCATGCACGCATACAGTTTCTAAAAACGGACCGGCTGTCTCTGCTTTTGCATGCGACTGCGAACATAAACAAACAGAACACACGCAGGGATTTATTCTCCATGATTTACGCGCTTCGGGAGAGAACACGTTCCGTTTCGTGCGATAAATCCTAGAAATTTGCGGTTCGCCGACCGTCTCGTCATCCTTTCCAATGCGGTTGCTCAATGCTCGTTCTAAACACGGTGGAATTCCTTTTATTTCCCCAAATAGTCATTGGAAAAGCGGGAGGACGACAAAAATTACGGAATTCCAAAGCATTAGCACGCTTCGGGGAAAACAAAAGGAAAGATATGGCCGCCGAAATGAATTTCATTCGCATGACCGTTCGTTTCAAACTCGGAGGTTTGCCACTGAGGGATTGTAGAGGGGGAACCTGAGTACAGACTACGTCTTCCTGCATTGCAAATCTCGGCTTAAAATGTTTTGGAGCTAGATGACGTGTCCTGCTCCATGGGAAATAACCAATAATCGTTTATCAAGTCTTCATCTTTAGGTCATCAGCCAAAATTACTAAAAGTATACTACTCTCTCACGGAATTTAATCATAATTCCGCAGCGTAGGGATTAAAGGTAATCTCTTACCACAGTTCTATAAAGGAAAGGCAATCCGTATATTTTTTTGGCTTAACGATACAAATTTCACGCAAACATTTTCATAGGTTCCCAGGCTATCTCGAAGGCATTCATAAAGTTTTGAATGCGTGTTTTATAACTCTCCAAATCCACAGTAAGTACTACAATCTGAGATTTAATTTCTATGTTACGTAACTTTCGCATAATAGTTACTTCTATAAAATTCAAAATATTGACCAAAATTTAAATAAAATATATCTTTTTGCATATACTGGGTTCATTCTTCATTAGTAGATGACTTCACCACTCTGATTATAGTTAGGTCAACATTTTAACGAATACCGAATGCATAAAATATATACCGGTCCCCCAAAAATACCCATTGGAACATTTTGGTTTAATAACAATACCCTAGCAATATTCATAATAATACCTATCAGGGCAACACGCGAACGCAAATAGCTGATATGACAATGTAAACATGTAAGTAACAAACAAATTCGTGACATTAAATCCAAGAAAACCAAGTCCACTGAAGTCTCTTCGAGTCATATTTCTGCGCACATTTTCATTCAACTGCTCGCAACCAAAACGCCGTGGAGCTGTTAGCCTCAATAGAAATTCAAAGTCACTTGATGGCGCGTTCAGATACCACACCTCACCTAAGGGGCTAGATTCCTCTTTGAGATACGACAAAGGCACGACGAGGGATATAGAGACGCGAAAGTGATTGATTTCCCCAGATGCGGGTATTTGCGGTTCCACACACATACGCCGCTGTCGCAGCCCATCTCTTGCTAACAGATCTCTCTCTCCCTTTAATAACCCACGAAGCTCTTCCCCTCGAGTTTCTCTGGTCTGTGGTTTCCTCCCCGCGGCATCCACCAAACACTACACCCCTCAGACCTCATAGACATTTTGTGCTCCCTCGCACCCGTCCCATTCCTCAAACACTCACACAACCTTACTAGAACTCACACTCCTTCGATAAGTTAACACACTCAATGCTGAAGTTATGCATAGAAGCAATTTTTGTTTTGACAACATTTTTTTAAAAGGAGCAGTAAATAGATGCGATCAGTAAATGTTTTCAATAAAAATAAAATAAATGAAATCAGTAAAAATTTAACAAGTAGAAAAAACAACTTTCGATCCTTCCTACTGAAGACATTTTAAAGGGTAAAGGCAGATAACTTTCTGATGAACCACATATGGGCTCAGAAGGACTCAAAATGTAAAGGAAATTATGACCTTCTACCATAATTGTTTTTCTAAACTCATTGTAAAACAATCACCAGATCTTGCAGTGAATATTGAGGGAGATGGCTGGCCAAAAAACATCAGTAAATGTTGCCTAGAATTCAAGTCATCAGCATAGAATGTGTGAAGAGACTTCTTCCTGACACGAGCGCACACGCCACCGTAACCCCATACCGCTTCCACACATTTCCGAAAAAGGTTTCTCGATCTCGTCATCACTGAACCCTTTGCACCAACCTTCGTACTGCATCAACTAAAATCGACATAAGAACTTTTGGCAAATATTTACCTTTCAAGGTTGAGACAAAGAGAAACGGGCAAAATACGGTTCACAGTTGATAGCTAGTTTGAACATGTGTAACAAATATTTTAAAAATCCTCTGCTACCCTGTTAAAAATTTGTCATTCTCCCCATTCCATTATTAGCATTAGCATGTCCGCAGTGTCTACCTGGGCTGCTGAGCTTCATTTATTTTTATTTTTTTATATATTTCCATACCACTGAAAACATCTCTATTCGGCCTTTTA
Source organism: Ischnura elegans (assembly GCF_921293095.1). Classification (NCBI taxonomy): domain Eukaryota; kingdom Metazoa; phylum Arthropoda; class Insecta; order Odonata; family Coenagrionidae; genus Ischnura; species Ischnura elegans. The sequence goes on from NC_060246.1 coordinate 141,902,659, forward strand.
CATCGGGGTTGTTAACCTACAACAATTTAACGTACCCAATCAACCATGCCCTGGAGGGCAACTTACCCAGGCGGGACTCGAACCCGCGACCTCCTGTTTGGTAGGCAAGGACTTCACCCCTCCGCCATTGAGGCTGGCCGGCTTCACGGAGATCCACGAATGCAAAACGAAATTTAAAAAATGACACTAGAGTAGATATCCAATAAAATACTACAAAAGGTACAACCTACTTATTAATTCTGGCTCTCTCTAATACAAACACTCATACCATGGGCGTACCCAGCGAAGGGCAGGAGGGGGCGGCTGCCCCCCCCCCCCCTTGAAGCAAAAATCGCAAATGTCTTTAAGGAAAATAACATTTTGTCAGCAAATGATTTTAAAAACTAATAAAGGCCTGTCAAAGTTTCCTTAAAATGTTGATTTCATTCACCTTTTCCATGCTTAAATCTTACCTACAACTTGAACAACCATGGCTTGTCCCCCCCTAGTTTTGATCCTGGGTATGCCCTTGACTCATACACTCATACATACCTATTTTTACCTCTATCCCTCTTCCGAATAACTGTGTTTCCCCAGGTCAAGATTATCCACTGTTTATTCATATCTTATACATCGATGCAGGGAAGCATTTAATATCGTAAAGCACAGGAACAATCAGCAAAAAGACAACTGATGCCACGTCACTTAATCCAGAGCTAAATAAATTATTTTCTAAAACCGATCTCACAAGAAATTCGATTAAGGGAAATTTATTTAAAATATTCAAGGGGATAATATAAATGATGAGTATGTAACTATTCGAATAGTAGAACCTGCGTAACCCATCATTCAAGTTTATGACGCCTTGAGAAATTAAAGATAGAAATACATAATAATTGTGGGCAGGAAAGGAAAAGTTTGACATTAAAATAGGGTGCTAAACTTTAAAATTTATCAAAAAAATAATAATGAGTTTTCAGGATGTTCAATATGTTCATCATTGTTCATCATTCATCATCAGCAATAAATATGATAAGGTTCTGTAATGCTCTGTTGAGGTAACAATGCTATATATTTCCACTCCAACTCCAAAAATACTTATCACTTTCTTTCTCTCTCCCAATCCTTCAACATAGTACTCCCCGATAAACCAACTTTTAGGTTACACTCTTCAGTACCAACGAATAAATGCTAGGGATCTCCCACAATTTCTATTAAAATAACTGCTTATTAATAGAGATATTTTAGAGATAAAAACCGCCCTTACATAAAAGTTTTCCTCCAGCCATAACTTCTTCCTGGGCCTCATTCCCAAAGGTATTTAAATACTCATAGCGTTCAAGGAAGCGTAAAAGACCCCTTTCCTCGTTTATATTTCCCAAAAACTAGACATATCCATGCTTGCTTTTATGTTTTCATTTAATTTCAAAATTCCTTTTCTTGCACTATATTAACTTAAAGGGCCTTGAAGCGTGTTTGCTTTTTCAACAAGGCATATTTCTCTTCAATTTTCCTCATTCTAAGCGGTTCTCCATTTTCCTTTAGAGCCCTCGGCAATCTCTCGTAGTTAAAATCAGCAATAATAGAAAAATATGTTCAATTAGAGATAATTATCAAATCTCTTTGAAGAAGATAGATTTTTAAAGACTTATCCAACCAGCCTCTGCACATATCTCACATCGTATTTTTTTAATTTACTCCCACCTATTCCTATCGGTGAGTTTCCGTCAGTATACTTACGAAGAACTCTTCCTTCAATGGGTCTTCATGATAGACCACCATGTCATGAAATACATCCCATTAAAACACCCCCTCCTCCTTTCAAAATTCTAATTAAAAGTCTGCGTCCTCTTCCCCATAGCTACTCTTCAATGATTTACAATTCGATACGTTTTCTACGCAACATTAAACTTGTTTAATCTCACATTGAAACCTTATAGATATCTTCCTTCTGAAAAATGTATCATTTGCTACTAACAAATTTATGGAAATCTTAATGAAATGAGCGCCCTAAAAAACAACTTCATAATTTCCTAGCAGTGATCACATTTTCCCCGTACTTCGCGCCCCGTAAAATTAACCGTTTTGTCAACTTCATGGACTTTGTAACTCAACCTAGTGAAAACTAATACGTCTACAGCATTCATCTTACACGATAATTTGGGAATGATTTATTCTCTTATATTACCGAGAGTATCACTTTCTCATAATGCATTAATGTGTAAACAAAATTTATCGGCTGCCTTTCAATCCTGTTTCCCCAACTGAAAAATAGCGTAAGCCTCATTTTACCATTAGACGATGATGAAAATAAATTTTGCATGAAGAACTGCAAAATTTTAACTTTTCTTCAATAACTAATCAATTTACTCTTTTTTAAAGAAAAACTTCGACCCCTTTAAATCGTAAATTAGTGAAATTAAGAAGCAACTCATTTACCAATTGTGCTATGTAAAAATTTTGTATTCCAACTCAAGTAGAGAAATATGTCGCACGTGATCTTGAGCAAATATGTTCGATAAATGAACGATTCGCTAGTAGAAGTACATATTCTTAATGAAAAACATATCGCTAGAGTACATTCATAAGAAAGCATGCTTTCACACATTTTTCTCACTTATCTAACCAACCAATTGATTTACTCTTACTATTATATCGCATATACATATATTGTATTTACACATGAGCCATGTGATCTCAGCGGTAATGATTAAAATTGAGAAAAAAGAAACTTTAGTATCACTGAAACAGAAAACTACATGGACTTCCGTATTGACTCATAGTTAATCTCCAAGCAATCATTGGCCGTTTATTGGCTTGAAGTTACTTTAGTTATGCAGGGTTACTTTGAATCATTTTTTTCATTTGTTTTTTTTCTAAATTGTTAGTTCAGAGGTATTGTCATTCTCACATTCGGCGCGAGAGATCCTTTTAATTGAGGGTCTAATTTGAATTTCGCTATCTACTCTTCGCCAATTGGTGGGATACGAAATAAAAATGCCTTCATCTCGTTCGACACCACGGACGATAAGTTGCGATAAGTGATGCAGTTCAGGCAGTCGATTCTTCAGCGATCGATCAGGGGTAAAAATCCTCCGCGTGCGTGAAGGGAGCCTGAGGTGCCGAGGGATAGAGATTTTCCATGAAAATGCAGGAGAGATCGGATTTTATACTGTGAGAGAAGAGACTAGAGGAGGAAGGCAGAAAACCACGGGGAATCGTATAATAGCGTCCCACAGGGGTGATCGATAATTTGGGAGTATACAAGGCAATGAACTGCGTATTCCCATGAGGAGAGATTGAAGCAAAGATTGACTTCCCCTCGGCTCATCCTGCGCAGAATTACCAAAACGTTGACATTGATATTTGATCAATTCCGTAACCTTTTCTCGCTAATAATCAACTACTTACTTCATAATTATCATCTTCACAGTCGAAAATCTAAACAATAATTTCTATTTTAGATAAATCACATTAGATGGCCTAGTTAAATGCTGAAGGTTTAACTTTGAGTAGGAACTTTTGCATGATTGACATTGATCTTTGAAGTTTTATGCAAGTAGTTTGTTTGGTGAAGGCTTCGCGGGCTTCTGATCAAACAGAATATCATTTGATATTGTGACGGTTGCGGCCGTCCCAACCCTGGCCTTCATCCCCTCGTTCACCATCCTCACCTATTTCCTATCCTCCCCCTCCCTTTTTTTACCCAAGTATGCAAGGTGGAGTGGATGTGAGTGAGTCCGTGTGAGTGAAGGTCAGCTTTGACGAATGCCCAAGGTATCCCCCTATTTTCATTTTTTTTTTGTGTGTATGCGTGTGCGTCGGAACCCCCTCTTTTCCCTCGGAGGTGTATATAAGCCGAATGCACCGCAAGAAAAAAGAGAATTCTTAATTGTGTTACTGACTGTGCGATATCCAGAAAGTGGTTGCACTAAGAGAAAAAGTGAAATTACGAGGCAAAAGACATAAGGCAGCGAGCGGTATACAACGGGAAACCAAGTCGGACGATCAACTCCGGAATCCAAAGGTGGTCGCCATGGAGGTTCCAGGGGCAGCCAGGCCGCGCAAATATCCGTCTCCGAGAAAATAGGAGACCGCACAAATATAGACGAGCCTGCGTCCAGCCCGAACCACGGCACCAAGGAATGGAGTCATCCGGTGGTCACCCAGGCCACGTAAAGTTATATTGCCCTGACCCCAGTGATACCACCCCTGTGTCCGAGTACTTGTCCCCGTATGCAGCAATACGCCACTGTTAAGGCACCTTGTGCAATTCATCGACGCCTCAGTGATTTTTCTCATTATGCTCAGACTTAGTCAGCAACGGAACTTAAATGTGTAATTGGGACAGACTTTATTACTTCCCAGATATAAAAAGTGTAACGAAGTCTAATAATTGAAATAAGTCCGCTTAACGGCATACATTTTGGCTTTTGTTAGATATTCTTTTTTTAATTATTTCATGGTAATTTCAAATGCCCATTGCATAAATCATTTATTATTTCATCCATTCATCACTAACCCAATTAATTTCACTAATCAGGTTAAAAATTTCATGTAAGATGTTTCTTATTTTTGAATATATTTGTGCGAATGCTGAATGAAAAGGTCCTTTCATTTCTTTGGGTATTCCTACGAAACCTATTTATCTACCTTCACCTGCCGCCGAATCGTCACGCGCCTTACTACAATTTGGATCTCTTCACCACGAAACAAGCTGCGAACGGGAATCCCCCGCATTTATTGCAATGCTAAATTAAATCTTTCGATAAATCGTCCTGACTGGCAACTTAAGGAGGTTTATCATTTATGGGTGGTTTTCGCGGTTTTTATCCGGGCAACCGACGTTGAACCATTACAATATATTTGGATAGTTTTAATAATATGAATTCTAAGGCCATATATGTTTATTAAAGATGATAACACAATATATTTTATTATAAATAACTTCCAACATTTCGTACCACATATCATACAAAATACAAACAAGACAATGATTCGTCCTCTTTGGTGTCGCCTTAAAAAAATAAAATAAACCGTGGAAGGAAATTCGTTAAAATACGCATGCCTATAACTAAAATATTCAAAGTAATATCAACCAATACTTTAGTATATACTCTATCCACAATCAAAACTTTTATTCTTTTTCAACTAAAAGGAATGTTTATCACACGTTTCGGCATTTTTAATTTGTACGCTCAACCATCATATTACAATGTAAAATGCATTAAAAGTAAATGAACAATAATTAGAAGTACTTTCTGAATAATTTGACGCCACTGATTCCACCGTGGCCATCAGTTATAGAGAACTATCCTAAGAACTATACTTCGGTGGACCGAGTTTTTGTTTGTTCACTGATTTTGTAGAGGATCCTGAAAGGGTCTCAATCCCGCTCCAAGCCGTTGAATAGGCTGAGCAATTCCTTTCCACGAGCGTGCTGCCTGACTGATCCAACCCTTTGGGATTAACATTCACTCTCCATGGCAACATATCCCCGTCTGCATCCGTAAACAAAGCGTTCACAAATAAACGCGCGGAATTCCATGTCAACGATGGAAAGTATAGAATCCACGATTGAGTGATGGAAGAAAAAATATACTTTGAGCTTCCCAAATTCATGCGCGATGAAATGCGGAGGCAGGCAGGTGTAAAAATAGACGGGATCCGGAGATATTTACCGAGCAATCATGGATGAGTATACGTCTTCCGAATTTTTTTTCGAATGGCCTCAAAAATCGATGCAACCAAGAGAGCAAGAATTAGTCGCCAAATCGAGCGGCACGCATCCAATCCCCTTCGGACTCGCTCCTTTTGATCATTTTCATTCGAGCGGGAATCCCGACTTTTTTCATTTAAGCCACCGAATCATTTTTAAGACCTCAACTCCGTCTCATTTGATCTCTTCCCGTGAAGATCGCTCATTCACTGCGTCGCGATTATTTGAAAGTCCTCTGATTTCGTTCCTTGGCAACCGTAGAACCCTAGTTCCGGACATTATCCGCGAATATTTTCTCTTATAATAAAAGTGAAAATAAAACTTTATAGCCCTAAATATTTTTTGCAATTGATATTAATGTCTGAGGTTCATGGATATTCAGGAGACATTATTATCAGAGGTGGGTCAGCACCTACGATAGCACTTAGTTTCCACTTCAATTTCTTTCACAAAAAATATATTCATTGCAATATGGTACCTGGAAAAATACAAAAAAAATATAATTAAGACAAAAGAGCTTTCTTCCTTCCGCCCGTGCAAAGCTATGACATTGGTGGACGCGGCTAATTAGGTTCAATAATTTATAGTTCAAAATCCGGAGAAAATAATTTTTTTTACTAAATATCTTTTTTCATTATGCATCGTTTCGGTTGTCGCGAGATCGATGCTAAACATGTGAGAGGTAAATATACAAGTAATTGCTAAAAGTAGGCTTCAAACATTACTGAGGCAACTATGCATTCGTGTTGAGTTGAAGTACAACCCACTGATGCGGGACCATCTTCTTTTAAACGACAACAAGATGGTTTCCTCGAAACAAAACTTAACATACCTATACATATTAGCAGGAATTTGTAGATTGGTAGCATTAGGAAATCCCAATTTTACCCATCTTTATATCCGCTGTACACTTTCTTCAACCTCATCTCACAAAATTTTGTAACATAGTCAGAGTGCATCGTAATATTTCCTCTTCACGATGATCCAGAGCGCGTCGCACTCGGAATGAACGAAGTGAAAAGAAAACGGCTATCACTTTCCACAAATTGATACGTATCTTCTCCGAGGACTCCCTTGAACGAATGTACTTTTTGTACCACTGACCATTTCCGCCGTCTTCATTTTGTAGGGAAATGGAAGAGCCGCAGCGAAAAGTGATGGATAAGAGCAATCCATCCCTCGTACCATCCCTACAACGCCTCGACTTGCCTTTTCCGACTAGCTCTCCCACACCAAATGGGAGGGAGGGCGGAGAGAGTTGAGCGCCATGATTTATGCCGCAAAAACCGGCACCCATCCGCACTGCATTCCTTTTCGGCCCCCGAAATCCCTTTTGAACCTCCATCACAATTCGCCCTCTACTATTCTGTTGTCATTAGGCGCAGTTCACACTAAAATGGTATGATACGCGATAACAATACTACTGTCCTCGTCAAAATGATATTCCGCTGTACTTTGCAAATTTATATCTGCGTTTATGCGCATGATAAAATAATGGATAATACGTCGTTATAAAGAAAATTTTATTTTTAATTCTCTTGTTTTTTGTTTTATGAAAAAATCAAAAATGTAGACACACCAGTGCAATAAGTGACTCCTAGCACCGTAAAATTAGCCGTTTTGTCAACTTCATGAACTTTGTAACTCAACCCAGGGATAAATACTACGTCTACAGCATTCATCTTCCGCAATAATTTGCAAATATTTATTTATATCAAGAAAATGGCTTTTGAGTATTTTTGAACGCATATTTTGCCGTTAATTAACGAAAATGTTTTGACATTACCTGGAAATGCGGATCATAGAAAATTTACAAATAAATTGAAAGGTGTTTATATCAGTTTTATGTCTTATTTCGAGGTAAGCTGTCGGACTAGATACTTAAAAAATTTCGTTAATTAACAACAAAATATGCGTTCAAAAAATACGCAAAAGCCATTTTCTTGATATAAATAAATACTTGCAAATTATTGCGGAAGATGAATGCTGTAGACGTAGTATTTATCCCTGGGTTGAGTTACAAAGTTCATGAAGTTGACAAAACGGCTAATTTTACGGTGCTAGGAGTCACTTATTGCACTGGTATGTCTACATTTTTGATTTTTTCATAAAACAAAAAACAACAGAATTAAAAATAAAATTTTCTTTATAACGACGTATTATCCATTATTTTATCATGCGCATTAACGCAGATATAAATTTGCAAAGTACAGCGGCATATCATTTTGACGCCGACAGTACATAGTTGCTCAGAGTAGGTATAAAAGAGCAATTTTCGCTTTGTAGCAGGCATTCGAGGCCATTGATTAAGCTTACCCCATTAGAATTCCCTAAAAATTGCGGCGCTTGCTACATGAGGCCCTTTTCTTTCCCCCACAACCATAAAATTTTCATCTATGACCTTTTACTTACTCCATTGTTAATCCATCTCTTCCTGGTCCCTCTTTCTATCACTTCCCTTCGAAGTAACCACGAGTGCGGGAGACGATGGATTAATTTGCCTTACTGTTACACGCGAATTTTGACCTCCCCCTGAGCAAAGGATGATTGAAAAGGGGGAAAGCCTTCGAGGAAAGTGCTGACCCCTCCCGATTAATCAGCAATCCAATTCCTTACTCCTTTTTTCAAATAACTGGGATTTCTAGCAATTTCGCATTCATTTTAACCCAGCACCAAAGCTGCTCGAATCTCAAAATAAACTCCGAAATATATCACTGTATCTCTTACACAGTCACTACAATCTAATACAGGGAGTTCCAGGATTGCAACTGCCACCTTTTGTGATCCCATCATCACTACTATCGACTAGAAAATACGCGCTTGAACTAACCGCATCAGTCAACTTGGTGGCTTAGAGGCGAGGGGAATAGTGTTGGAATCACTTGAGATAATTTCTAACGGAAAAATTAATCTTTTGGTACTAAACTGCGGCGTTCGATTTTTTTAAGCATTTGAAAACGAAGATGAGTCCTCCTTGATTGAGTCTTTTTCGCTCAGAATAATCTGTAGATATTCACACACTATCCCTTATGCAAACAAAAAGTCAAGTTTGAGCTCTGTGTCGGACACAATTCCAATTTCTCACATTTTCAACTGGTGAAATATGACCTTGGAAGACAGAGTTTCCGTTCTGTTGCTGAAGGGATAGACGCAATGTGGCTTAATTACGTCAAAATGAAGTCGAGTATAGATATTGCATGGATTATAAGTTTGGAAAATGCATTCCTGAGTACATATAACAAATTTAAATCTAAATAAAATCCTTACACTTCACAATAAGATACTGAGACTTCGACTATTAAGGTTTCCATCTCATCGCCAATTAATTTTGGCAACAAATATTTTAGTTTAAAACAGAAATGCACTCACGAGGGAAGGAAGAAAAAATGCAATAGATTAAAATGGGACTTAAGACCCTAAAGAAGCATGTAAAACATCTGAAAATTTTAAGGTCACATTCCTCCATCTGGAGCGGCCGAATTTTCCCTATTTGGGTACATTTAGGATTGGAATTCTTGAGAGGATTTAGCGGAAAACTTTGTTAACGAAAGCCTATTTTTCAAACAAATAAATGTGCACAAGATGCCGAGGAAAACACTTTCTTCTTTGCGGTACGACAAAATGCTAATCCTCTGTGGTCCAATTTTTTTAAATTCAAGTAGTCTGGAATAAATTTATATTTAGGAAAAAAGAAATAATTAAAAGGATTCATTGCTGAACTTTTGAATGCTCTTATTTTATTGTTTAAAGTAAAAATCCAACGGTTTGTTTTGATTTTATGTATTTCCAATCAAAGAGTGCATTCCTTAAAAATTTTATGTGTGTGATATTTCCTGAAACACTACCCTTGCATCATCGCAGCGCCTTACCACGTCGAGCTCTACTCGACGTTGGACCTGATGCTAGGACTAAGCCTGTCGAGTCAGCCACGAAGTTGGACCGCTAAGGGTTAACCAGGGTTTGCTAGACATGTCGTGAATAATTCAAGATGATAACCCAAGCGAGTTATCCGTCACCAATAATAGACTGCTAGAGTGAGTGTTACGTGTCTTTATAAGAGCATAATTAAGAAAAAAAGTCGTAATAATCCAGTAAACGATAGCTAGCTTTCTTACATAAGACGAAACTTTCTCCTCCAAACGTTTCTTTATTGGGTACATATTTTCGTTTAAAACTTAATCCAACCGCCTTTAAATTATCATCAATACATACAATGGTCAACAATTCCCTGTGCTTCATATTTGAAAATATCACCTCAGTACCTGCTCATATGACTATTTAATATTTGAAAATCTTAGAAAATGTTAACCCTTAGACGCTCAAGGTACCGATGTATCGGCTTTCGGTTATCACTTTATAACGCTCAGGGTGCCAATATATCGGCCCCGTGTTTTAACCCTTTTAAAAATGTTTGTTTAAAATATTAGGAGTTGATTTCACTTGTTAGTGGAGATTATATTAACATTTTCCACTCCTAATAAAATGGTATTTCTTCTACAGTAGTTAGCGACCTATATAAACGAAAGAATTTTTAATATCGATACTTATTAAATAATGCCTGACGCGTTCTTGAATCGGACTTGAGCTCTACGGGAGTGAAAACGGAAATTTCCTTGGTAGCGAAAAGGTTAATTTAGGTCTATTCTTTATACTCTGAAAATTTCAAAGGAAATTTCAAGTTTCACGTTAGTAATACGCCGCCAAGCAATATAAAATACGAACGGTTGAGTGGAAGTAATTCGTTCTCTTGTGTCACAAGCCATGGCGATCATTATTTTCTGTACGATAGCTTTCACTTGAACTCGGCATCATATTCAATTATATTTTGCAGTTACGCTTTCATTTTACCGGAGGATATACTATTACACTGTTACCTTAAAATCGTGAGTAAAATTCCTTTCCTCCAGGGATGTGAGTAACATGACCCCTTTGATTATGAAAATAGAAGAATATTTTGCTTTGAAATTTTATGTAACACTCAAAATATCACTAAAATTCACTGAACCGAAAGTATAAGCCTTTTTTTAATAAATAACATTCATTTAGATACTCACAGTAGGTTTTTATAAGTGTATTATGAAAGTTCTCTCGAAACATTTGTGAAACAAAAGGTCAAAATATGGTGGTTGAATGTATAAGTTGACTGATATATGAGCTTTAATATTTGATGAAGGAATATAAGGATATGCACGTCCTTTCTGTTCCTTCCTCTCTTGCTTCAGGTCATAAAACCGCCGCGATATAGACAGCGCGACGACCTTTTATTTCGTTCCGCACAGAGCCACACGTCTCCATAAATATTCAAACTTCGCCACCTCGATTCCCATCGTTTTTACACATGGGGTTGCTGTATTCCTCTATAAACCTTTTTGTGGCCTCGGAAAGCTTTTTATTGAGTTCGGAAAAAATATGAAACTAGGGCTAAAAAAAGGTGCCGCGCGAGGGTTCACATTGCTTTCATCATGTTTTGAAAATGATTTTTAACGAGCGTTTCAAATGAATTCGTAAAAAGGCTCCACGAGGTATTTCCAGCATGTTTAAAATGGAACAGGTTTCTATGGATACGTACAATGTAGAGAATCCGAATTTTTTTTAATCCCATTGAGATTAGAGCCTAAAATATAAAGTGCACAAACACTGCGTCCTTTTTAGTAATGGGAAGGTGCTAAGTACCTATGCACTTTTTATTCACCAAAGCAGCAGCGTTTTTAACGCAGGAAACATAATCCTAAGCGCATGGATAGAAGTGCGGGCAATGTAAAATAGCGGTTGAACGCTTGAAGAGCTCTACTATTAACATCAAGGCAAATAAATTTGCATTATGCTACTCGAGTGCCGTTCTCAGAAGCCTAGCTGAATTCTTCAGCCGGAGAAACTGCAAATGGCCTCTTAATGCACCCAAATACTCCTCAAAATGAGAGAGTCTTTGTGTATTCCTGCCTCTGCTTAGTTTAGCCGCAAGATACCGCAAAGTGTAGCTCTAAGAATTAATGCCCTTTTTAAAAAGGCCTCATTAACGCACACCGTCATAAATTGAAGAAAAAATTGTAGCGTATGAAAGAATGTGCCCACGGCTAGCGTGGAAGCTTCGTTTTTGAGGCTTAATTTAAAAAAACGGCATTTTCAACGAATAAGCAAAATCAGTTGCTATTTTGGGCTTTTATTTCGTAACTATGGTAGATACACTTTCTCGAGAATTTTTTACGACTTATCCATGCGTCTCGTCAATTCTACAGTGACGCAAACCTCATACCAATCCCTTTTTTCGAAATAGAGAAAAAGAAACTATTTTCCTCCATAAAAATTTTAATTCTTTTACTTAAAATAAAATTACATCATCACACCTGCTTCAATGTGTTTAAAATGAGTCTAGATATCGCCATATTCAATAAATCGCCATGGGTATAACCCCTTTGAAGATGGTATTATAATAAAAAAAGCTCCAAAATATTTGCTCCGATACTAAATGCCGAGAAAAAATACTGATTTTACATTGATAAACTACCTAAGGGGATGTTTATAATTATTTCCTGCGAAATGAAAACTATTCGAATCTGAGGAAACAAGAATAACATTATTTTTTTCGTGCTTGAGAAAACTATTTTTCGGGATAAAAATAGTTTTTGGGAATGTAAATCTCGCATCAAGTTGATAACGTAACATTTTAATTGAGGAAAATTATATAATTTTTGATTTTCAAAATAACTGCTGCTGCCATGAGATGGTTAAGATGGTTAAAAAACATGATAAAGTCATTCAAATTACCACCGCTATAATTAATGCGCATTTAAACCCGCTGTTAGTAGCATATCTGTCACTCCAGTGTAGTGCAAAGGGAGATATTTTTCTTTTTCCTGTCACTGAAAAGGCATCCCTATTAAGATCAGCCCTCTAATGTCCAGTGCCGCTTCGGTTGGCAAGTGTAAATGCAAGTGTACCTTTACTGCAAGGGTAAATATAGATTAAGCGTTGCTCTTACTTAGTTAGTACGGGGAGAAATAGCATCCGATATTGGAAGCGAAAAGAAAAAAAACTTTATGGGTCTAAATGACTGATAGCCGTCCTAGGTGAAGCATAATTCCTGTCCTTCTATAGTCAAATGATCTATAACTATCAATTCCGTTCCATTTAAAATTTCATCTTTAATGCTCAACAAAAATAATAATGTTATGATAAATGGGGCGATCTCACATCCCAGAATGCACGAGAGGTATCATACGGAAATATAGTGGAATAACTTCAATAAAGCAACAACGGAATTATCAACAATGGAAATTTTAGCATGAAATATCACGCGAGAGTAATTTATCAAATAAAAATATCGTGTTACTATGATAAAACGCGAAACATTTATGCGGAATGAACGTACCAACGCCTTTATGTCTTAACGTTGAAAGGCCCGTTAAGTTCTGAAACGATCAGCTCGAGGGCGAGCTTGTGAGGAAGAGACAATATTTCGTGCGAAGATTTTGCGCGGGAGAAGTTCTTGGACGCTGTGGGGGTCGAGAGCAAGGGGAGGATAGGATTGGGGGAGGAATTCAAGCCTGGTGGGTGGGGGGAGGGATAAGATATGCCCCTGCCCTCTATCGGTCGGAAGTTTTGGTCCATTAAACGCTGCAAGGTTGGGGAATGAGGGATGCAGAGAAGAAGGGGAGTGCAAAGTTTTGAGCAAGAGATGGGCGGAGGAAAAGGGTTGAAGAACCTCAGCAAAGTGCTCCGGAGGGCCATGGAGGCTGTGATGCCGAAGCGGCGTTGTTGGAAGTTTTTTTTCCGCCTGTGATGAGGAACGATTAGTATTGGACCCTAGGTGGCCATATCTTTCGGATTTCGGAGCCCTAAAGTTTTTTGCGTCACTTTCTCTCCGGTCTCCAGGCCATTTTAAAAGATGCAAAGATTAATCAACAAGGGTTCCATCTTCATGCCGCGACGACGCGACTTTAAGGCAGGGGGTTACTCACGTAATAGGGACAGATAGAGTATCAGTTTGCTGAGGTGTCCCCGGAGTAATTTTCAGTCGTCATTCCCTGTCAACGTTCCTGAACGACGGAGAAGAAAGATTGTCTCATAGTTTAGGAGAACGAGGAAACTGTCGAAGTTTATCGCCTTGCAGGAAAAATTGGGCAAGAGAAGCGGCGACTGGTTGGACTATTTCTCACCCTTGGAGTCGGAATTCTTCGTCATGATATCGCTTTTTTGAGGAAGACATCTTTTAATGCCGGGAAGCATGAGTGGAGAGTATGAAAAAGACTTTGCAAAATGTCTAAACTTTGTGCAATTGTTGCAAAATTTTGAAATAAAAATTCCAAAACTATGTCTCTTTTTTATAGACCAAACTCTTTCAGAGAGAACATCTTATTTGGCGCTAGCGAAGTGTACACGTAGTTCTTAAATAAGAGTAGGCTAAAGCCGCCATTTTTTTCACCTTTTCTTTCGCAATTCCTCCCCACCCTCATACAAGGGCAGATTAACTCTACAATATCCACCAAATATTTGTCTTATTCATTGCTTAAAACTTATTGTTAGCTTGAAAATCTTGCGTGTCAAACCTGTAGACGATTACGAATCAATATTTAAGCTACCAAAATAAGTTTCACCTTTACTTTCGCAATTCCTCTCCACCCTCATACAAGAGCAGATTATCTCAACAAAATCCACCAAATATTTGTCTGATTCAAAGCTTAAAACTTATTGTTAGCTTGAAACTTTTGCGTGTCAAAACTGTAGGCGATTACGAATCAATATTTAAGCTACTAAAATAAGTGTTTTCTGTGATAAAAAACCGTAACTGAGGCCAAGACCGTATTATAAGTTTATAGGTAAATGTTTACACACCAAGTTGAATGAAGTTCTGTTGAATAATTTGTAATCTCCAGCCATGAAGCTGATGAGCTTGGCTCATTGAGGTGCATCACTCACTCTTCGGAGGTAATTTCTATTTTATTTACTCCTTCTACAAATCAGTATACGTTCTTAATGCATGTTGATGGAACTGCAGAAACTTGCATTTTAGCACAATAACAATATATCTTAATCTCCCCCTGGTTTTCATTGTTGTGTATAGATAATTAAGTCACTCCAGTAAATGCCACAGGGTTGCCTGAATAATCGATCATTCATGGTGTACTTGCAAAAGTTAAAATCCCTCCCGGCAAAAGAGGATCTCATTTCAGAGACAAGAAATAAATCGGAATATTCACCAATATGATTACAAGGGGATTGGAAACTCCATTTTTTTCGGAACACAGACGCGTGGTACGTTTTTGCATCTGTCTTATCACTGCTCGAAGCTGCCAATCAATTCTATCACAACCGTCAAATTTGAGCTCAAAGAGATTCAAACTCGTCAAGGATTAAGGGGAATATTCTTCAACAAAAAAATGTTAACTGTCCCACATTTCATCAGCACTCGTCTTTGATGCATTCGTTCCACTCAAATGCCCTAATCCGTCGCCCACGGAGAGTGACCACACGCCGTCAGCTCCACATCTTCCCTTTCCGTCTTCCATTTCGTTTTATTCTCTCACATAGATCCCACCGCACTCAAATAAATATCAAAGTCATATAAGGCCCTCGTGTCATCAACTCATATTCCTCGCCACAATTCGAGCACTTAGGGCCGGTTTTAAAATGCCTCATTAAGTTTTTTTTCGGAGTTGGTAAATCAGACTTAACGATGTCATCCACTGAAGGTCATCAGTTTATCTAAACGTTATTCTGACCAACTTTTCTAAACTTACACTCTCAAATATTCTCACGTTAACTTCACGATTGTATCATATTCTTATTAACGCTAACCCTTTCGCGCCGGACCTTCGTTGAGGGAAATTCTTCCTCATTACGAGTCTCTTGAAAATTTTCTTTACACCCCTGTGCGAAGCTTTTTCGCGTCGACAGTAGGCAGTGGTTCCCTCCTTAACCAGTTTTGGACCCAACTACGTAAGCGGGGCGCCGATCCCTTTCCTCGGCCTCTGTCCCAGACCCTCGAAGGATTAAAAGCCCCTTCCCAGCGCGAGTAAGTGGTCAACTGGTTAAAATATTAATGCTAAATATATGCAAATATTCGTTGTTCGCATAGATTTCTTTGAATTCAAAATGAACTTTGTGTTTTTTTCTGAGCGTGCAGTAATTTTAAACGAAGTTCTAACGTTGATGTAGATGTATTTAATATATTTAGTATATTTACTTGTTTTTCTATAACTCCGTTGTCATTAACGTTATAAATCCGTTTGAAATTTCCATGTGGTCAGCAAAAAAAGATTAATTCATTTCTAGCATTGGATTTCAAAAGTAAGCAATAAATATTTTTTGGTAAAAAACACTGCAAATAACAGTAGTTGACCGCGTGCAGAGGATAGGAAAGGGTCGACCTGGCGGCCGAAGAAGGGACTGGGCTAGCGTTAAGGCGGATCTCGAGGGGCGACCGCGTCCATGAGCCCGCCACGGTCACTTGACCTGTGCCGCACAGGCGCGGCATTCGTTGGTTAGGGTAGGAAAATTCACGCCGCACAGGAGTGGCATTCGATGTTCAGGGAAGAAAATCCTCGCCGCACAGGTGCGGCATTCGGCGCGAAAGGTCTAATCATGCATTACAAAACTGGCCCTTCGTGATCTAGCGCCGACCTGTGGGTTTCTTACGGTAGAGGCAAATGGTAAATACTGCCCCGCATTAAGTATTTCGCAATTAAAACGACAAAAATTCCGGATGTATAAAAATTGTAAGTTCCAAAAAAACTTTCTACAAAATAAAATAGTTGGCCAACGTGAAATAAGTGGAAGCCAAACCGCGGTCAGTTTGACATAAGCAAAGTATTCTAATTCTTAGAAAACAAACGGAAAATATATATTTTAAATGATAATAACATTAAGGGTATGATATTTTGTTAACAAGGTAATTCATTCAAACATTCATTGTTAATCAGAAAGATAGAAGGATTCAGACTATTGACTCTTTGAAGCGATTAATATTTTTCGGCTGTAGGGCATAATTTTCAGCACAAGGCTTGATATTGAATAATCTTTGCGCAAATATGAATAGGACTTTTTGTTAAAAATTTTTATTGAGATTTTCCTGACTTTGTCAAATGGTCGGCCGGAGTCGGAGCTCCATTCGCCGCCAGTATGCCATTACAATAACAGCACCAGGTGCCCTCTCGCTCACTTTCTCCCTTAGTATGCGTTTTGCCCTATCACCTTTAATTTTGCTTCCTCTCCGCTAAAACGTTTGCTCTCTATCTTTGGAGGAAACTTGAGGATCTCTCCCTCCCTGCCCTCCATGACAACTCGTGTCGCTAGCTCAAGTTTCAGCCCATTTAACGGTAAAATGCTTCTATTTATCGTAAATATTGGCGGAAGGGATGGCAAGTGAAACGAAAGAAAATGTTTCGTTTCCATCCGGAGCGAAACTGAAACACGAGGCGTGGGTTTAATTTCGTTCCCGCACGAAATTAAAATCACCAAGGAGTTTAGTTTCGACCCGGGACGAAACTTTACCCCCCGGGATGAAAATAAATAAATCGAAACTCCGCTGCTCACAATTAAAGAGGCTAAAATAATGAGCTTCAAATCGAATGGCCAGTTTGCGTTCACCACTTTGCTGCTTGCGGTCAAAATAGGAGTTTCCTCTGCACCTATTAGCGGTAGGCCGAACCTCTGCTTCATTCAAGCACAGGGGCGGATCCAGGATTTCTTTCTGGGTGGGGCACAAGCAAGGCCGTATCCAGGATTTTGTTCTGGGGGGGGTACAAGGATACCTCGTAATACAAAACTAACGCAATGATAATGGGAGTGTATTAAAAATCTTCCATAATTTTTTAAGGGTCTGGGGGGTGGGCACGTGCCCCTGTGCCCCCCCCCCCCCTAGATCCGCCTATGTTCAAGCATACTTCGTACTCGGTGTGTGGGTCGAAACTAAACTGTTTTAAAGTGAAGTACGTGGTCCCTCGCGCGAAATATATCCCGTGTCTCGCTTCGTCCCAGAGGTTTGGTTTAGTTTCGACCCGAAGTAATTTTGACTCCGATTTCGTTTTGAGCCCAAGTTTAGCACCCCGGGTTTAAATCTATTTGGTTTCGTTTCTACATTATGCTTCCGGGAACGAAACTATTGAAATTTTACAAGTTTTTAATTTCGTTTCACTTGCCATCCCGAGTTGGCGGTAGTTATGTGCAGAGAGGATGAGATGGAGGCTTTCTTTATGTCGGTGGCCAATGAACAACTGATCGCTATGAAATATGAAGAAGTTGAAGCCCGTCCGGTTCCTCATTAACGCGGCCGATTACCATAAATTTAAAAAAGATGCCTGCGCAAAATTCGAATGCTATATTTCAGGGCATGGCAGGGTTAAGGGGAAATTTTTTTACAGTATCTAGGTAAAATATCTTCCGAGTCACAATCTCATCCAAATATTATGCGCTGTGAAAAAATGTCAAGGTTGATTTATTTCCCATGAATTTAAATGGATCACATTCTAGAGGTACTAAGATTGCCAGATGAGCAATTTCTTGGCATCACTTGGAGAAGGGACATCATAATATTGTTTTCCAGAGGTAAGTGTTCATGGCAGGAAAACAACGGTTTTTTTATAGTCGATCGATTCTCACGAGTCGATCTCTATTTTCGATCTCAAAGCATAATATTAATCGATTAATAACACCCCCTCCCGAGTGCAGTTTAGTAATTGCGAATCTTGGGAAATGCCTCGAGTATTGCAATCCATAAATTGCATGGCAGGTACATATATCATCCATATTTGAGTGTTTCCCGCTTCTCAGAATTTCGATGACACTGTGACTTAAATGATGAAAACCTTTGTTTTTGCAACACACAGCGCACGCCTTTCTCGCCATCGATTTTTTCTATTTTTCCATATAATTTACGAGGTGGTTTTCCATCTTTGGAGGTCTTGGACTGGCTTCAGATTCGCTTCAACTGATCTAGGGCTTGATTAATAGCGGCTATCATTCCAATATTTTTAGTGGTTTTCTTATGAATGATTTTTAATGGCCAATCCTTTTTCTGATAACGATGGTTTGGCCGATGTAATCACTGGTCTAAATTGTGGTCGAGTCAACCTCATAAGTACGCTTTCAGACCAATTGAACAATCCCCTCATGTCCCCCGAAGCTACGCGAACTGGCATGCGGTCGTTCGATATAGAATAATTAACATGCATAACGAGATTCTGGAGAACAACAGTGGATTGTCACCATCAACAATTGGTAAGGCTCCGGCGTTTATATCGCATTAACGCCTGGGACTCAATGAAACCGAAACTTGAGATTGATGAAAGTGATTTCGTATCAGAAAAATAAAATACTCAAAACATATCCCTCAGCGTGAGTTCTAAATAGAATAGACATTAACCCGGCAGTGGTCGCGTGGGGTGTCCTAGACACCCCAGCCTTATATAAGCGCTATTTTTTCTTGAAATTGTGACTGCAATGACCTGTAACCTCCTCTTGCTGATTTTTTAAGCTTTCTGAGGATACATGTAAAAGGTTATTATAAAATCAATGTAAGTTTTTAAGAAAAATTACTTTTGTCAAAGCTCTGCAGAGTGGGGTGCGCCAGACACCCCACGCGACCGTTCTCGTTACGGTTTGCCGCCTAGTAGTTAAAGTCGCCTTGAATATTTTTCATCCATTTTCATCGCATTTGATAGCTACTTTTCTGAAACTGGCCATGAAAGTTGTCTTTTTACGTTAATATCAATAAATATTTATGTAAACAAATAGGAAGCTAGTAATTTCTTATAATGTTACAGTGATTTTTCTCGAAGTGAGCCACGAAAAATCGATCATGTAGTACGTACAGCACGTTAATTCAGTACACTATGGATTCCTGCAGTCTTTCTAAAAAAAGGAAAAAGCTAATATACTTTAACTTTTGATTGAAAATTTGGATGAGGAATTATTTGTTTCTGACGTCAACTTTTGTAGAAAATGCGATTTTTTAGAAGTGATTTTTTGAAGACTTCGTTCAATAACGATAGGGCAGTAGTTATTCAAAAAAATCATTATTTACATGTTTCTGTGAATTTACCATTGAAGGTTGGCCTTGTAATTCTTACATTCATCGTTTTCAATTCATACTAGATGTAAGTTACCTCTAGAGTAAATGAAAGAGTCTTTGTCTTTTGAATGAATCTTTGAGGGAAGAAGATTGATTCTGATGAAAAAGAAGATGGGTGTCATGTAGCTGCACAATGTGCAGCTACATGACACCCATCTAAGCAGCTACATGTAAGTATCATGTGCAGTGCACATGATACTACACTGAACAACAGTGCAGAGATGATGAACTTTTGTAAAAGGGAAGGGAGCTTATGTACGCTGGGACGTATGGAGTTGCAACGTGTAATACGCAGGGATCAAGACCAAACATAAGAACATAAAATTGTAGCAGTGTTACTGAGAAGCAAAAATAAATTCAAATTAAATTATTTATTATTATATAATTATATACTATTAGCAAAATAAATTCAAATTCAAAACACGAATGGTTTGTTTTCGTATAATGTTCATTGAAAAAATGGTAGAGAAAATTGTAAATTGCACTAATATTCAGGTAGAAAAAGTCACTGAAAATTATTCTCGTAAGAGAGATAGTGAAACAGACAGGAAAGACTTAAGTGTTCCTGAATAGAATTTTACTTTTAGCCAGGGCAAATAAAACTGAGTTACAGAAGTTTTTATTGTTTTGGAACCAAAATGGATAAGGAGTGGAAATATGTTATTCCCCCATGAGCCATAACATATTTCTCTTTTCCCCTTTATCTTTTCGTTTCGATAACGTGACTGCTAGAGTAGAGAAAATGAAAAGTGGAAAATTAGCACAAAGTAGAGATGTATTTGAGATGTTTGCTCGCAGTACACGGCAACATTATAGAATTGGGCCATGAGAAAAAGCTGATGAGCAAGTGATTCCTTTTCAAATAAGATGGGCATATGGGCAATATTTACCTTCGAACCCCGCAAAATATAGCATCAAAATTTTTGCATCGGCAAATTCGATTGTATTTGAAGATGTACCTACTCAGGGTGGCAACCAGAGGGTTCATTTTTTGTAGATAACAGTCCAAAAGAGGAGTTAAAGCGAATTATTTCTTTTGTAAACAGAAACGGAAGGAACGTAATTTGAACTACTGGTTCAATAATATTCCGCAAGCAGATGAAATTCTAGGCAATAATTTGACGGTTGCGGGAACAGTGCGCAAAAAATAAAAGAGATTTATCCCTGAAAGTCGTATAAGTAAAAGAAAGAAGAAAATAGCAGCTTATTTTGGTTTAGAAAGAAAAAAGCTCTAGTTTCCTGCGTTGTAAAATGGTCAAAGAATGTAATTCTTTCGCCAACAATTCATACAGCTATTTCTGTCAATGAATCCAAGACGAACAGATAATAAAAGAAAACCGGAAATATTGACCTTTTCTAACTGCATTGAAGAAGGTCTAGCCACATTAGACAAAATAGGCAGCACCTATCGTACAAACAGAAACATCAGTAGATGATCCATGGCCATTTTCTTTCATTTGACAAACACTGCTGACATCAGTGCGTTTGTTATACCTCGGTATTCCAATTCACAATCAAAATTGCAAAGTTTTCTTCGTGAGATAACTCGATTGTTAACTTTTCCATACAGTATAGATCCATATTGAACACGATCTCTAGGTACTTGAAAAATAGAGGAATATGCGTAAAATGAGCCGGAGAAAAGGATGAGGAGAAAACAAGAAAAAAAATTTGAAAGATGTGTTTTTTTCCAACAGATATAAAAACAAATATATACTGTGAACTGTGTTAGAAACTAATGCGTGGTACACATTTGCTGAAAATTTTGAGAAGTGATTAGATGTAAGTAAATAGTTTATATGATTTACTTTCTACATTCTTTAGATTCAATAAAAATTTTCAATAGCGCGAAATTGAACTTCTGTTGAGGACTACATATTTCTTAGTTTACCTTTCCAATGCTGTATTTAATTTGTAACAGGATTATTTCAATAGTTATAAGTGACCGTAATATCATCGTAAATTTTTCCTCAAGAATACATTCTGGGAAATCGATTCAATATCGATAAGTAAATTATTTTAGTACATTTATTAGTATTTACGCAAGGCAAAAAGAGGTCGACGCTGAAAATATGATGAGATACAGTGATTGATGTTTATAAAATTATATCCCATGTACATATTTATATCTCAACATTTCAATTGTGTTCTTTGGCTGAAACAAAAAAAAAAGTTGGCAATTTTTCCGGAGGAACTGGGACTGCCTACTGGAAAATAGGGTATTCAAAAATATTTTCTAAAAAATAATAAAAGTTGAATTTATGGTTTGAAATATGTAGTATATCCATTCCTAAGTAAACAAAGGATACGTCGAGATGTGAAATTTTTAAACAATATATACTATTTGAAAGAAATTGAAGAAAATCTTTTGGGGTGTCAGAGACACCCCACGCGACCGTTTATGTTTGGAAAATGGGCGCGACTACCGCCGGGTTAAATAATGATTTGAAATAAATCCATCACCCCAAATCAAACTCAACCAATGGAATCGATAGAATCAGCGGTCAATCAATGGTCCTCTCCGCATCAAACGAAGTTTAGTTCATAGCGGAGATTGACCACAAGACCCGATATTTCAATATTGGCTGTAGGCACAGCACCCGATTACAATTCTCTCTCTACCACCTCTCAAATATTAACCGATAAGCATCGCCTTTCGGAGGATGACGACCGATGGCATCCGACTACACATGGGGACTATCAATAAAGCAGTCAATTGGCCGAATTTTACCGAGATTCCCGATCCGGAATCGATTCCCGCTCAAGGCGAATCATTTCGTCTCTGCGGAATTTTCACACAATTTATCCATTGCGGGTAACTCCGTAAAAGTTATCACCGTGGCTTCTCCCGGTAGACTTATTAATTCATTTTAAAATAGAAAACAGCCACCAACACAGATGCATATTCCTATTTTAGATACCTAAAGTCGATAATAGAGTCAATAGCATGTAATTGGGTGAAAATCGGTGAAGAAGGTAAATTGGCCCTTGCCACTCATTTTCCTTATCGACAGCGCCTTTGCAGGCAATCTAGAATCTCCCGTTTCGCGTCTTCCACACATTTTCCTACCTACCCTCTCCTTCTGCATACTTCATCGCGTCCTCCCTCTTCCCGTTCTTTTTCCACTTTCCTTTTGTTTTCTCGCCTCCATCCGTCTTCTCGCTCTATAAAACTCAGCCCAAGTCTCCACCTTCCCTACTCCCGTACCACTTTCCCCCTTCACACTGCCCCCTTCAACCGTTCCCGCCTTCCTCCTCTCCTCTTCTTCGTCCCTGCCATTGCACCTGCCACGCCCCTATTCCCATATCCCTGGGTCTCATTCATTCTCAACTCCAGGAATTAAGTTTAACCCACAAAAAGAACCTGATTTATTCCGAGAAGAATTTTTATAAACTCCGACCTAGCAAAAAAAATCTACCTCAATACTTCGTTTAAAAGCCATCTACTTATTTACATTTTTTTGCACGAAAACGTGATAATATCACACGAAAAGGTATGCATGTAGTTTTTCCCTGACAGCCAAACACACAGAAATGATCTTTAATCTAAAAGGAATCCAAAATGTTCAGCCAAAACTTCCATATTTCTTTTTCCAATAGTTTTATGCATTCCTTATATGAATACACCATGTTGCACAAATTAAATGAAATTCGTAGTAATAGTGCAGAGAGCTTTCAACTAACTTTCATGGTATGCATATCACACATGCACATACTACAGCAATTGCTCACGACGAAGCACATCGAATATTACCGGAAAACCCGATGAACTCAGAATTTCCCTCGGAATAAAAATATGCACCCAAATTTCACCTTCCACGCATGCATGCTCTTCACCTTTTATTTTCTTAAGTCCCACGCCTCCGTCCTGTGGAGCAAGATGGCCCGAGCAAACTTCCTTCTTCGCAAACAATGCGAAGGGTCTCTTTTAAGTATTTTGGTAAACATTTTTCGAGATGCTCTTTCTCAGGGAAATATCTACGTCCCGAAAAATTCGTTTCTCCATCTCGTGGAACGTGAATAATCCTGCAGGTAGGCACAGTTCAAAACGTGTCGCGTTGGAGGAGGACACCGACCGCTCGCCCACGTGGATGGAAATCGCAGGGATTGCGAAATTGGGCCTGCGTGACGCAAGGAAATGTCGCTCGCCCGAGCGGAAGATTATTTGGGCGCCAGAGAATTCTCAACACGAGAACAGGACGTGGGACAAGTGGAGGAAAGCAAATATTTGGCCACTATTTAGAGCAAGGACCGGAAAGCGTTCATCAACACCGAAGTAAAACAGTTCCTTATGATACCTTAACAGTACATCTATTTAAGGCTTTCGTCTTATTTTAATATTGAAATTTATCTTAGTTTAAGCTCAGATGCGTATTTAGGAACTAGAAAATTCATAGGGTACTTCGAACAATTTTCTTTTTATCGGCTATTACAATTCCTCACGGCAATTCGAATAATTGTCAGTAGAAGAGTCCTAAACAACTTTAAAAGAGTATCCAAGGTGATGCAAAACACTCGAGTCTTAAAAATAAAATTCATATCATATCAAAAACATGATTCATATATTAGTACGTACATATATGTAATGCCATTCTTAGACACGAGGCTACTTGAAAAACCTTTATTTCCAAAAGTAGTGCGCAGCTCACTTTCACAAGAGTTGGCTCAAGACTTAACGAACACGGAAACGTTCCCAAAGTTACCAGTAGTTGGATTTTATTCGATAGCAGCAGTACACTTCGGCAAGTGTCGTGCAGGTCTTAAAAATTACCGGAATTTACTGTGCCGTAACTCGCTTGCGTAAGCCTTCTTCCTGAAAGTGACTTGAACAAGAACACTTAGAGATTACACTCACAGAGGTTAAAAATAAAACCTGAGAAAAAACTAAATGCTATCACACCAGGGACCGGAGTACTTTTAACGCCTAAAGTTGGACGATGAGTGATTTATCAGCGGAGCTTCGTGCTAAGAGATAAATTCCCAGAGCTGTTTTAACTGCACTTAATAATTAATAGGAGCAAATTCATCGCAATAATGGTAATAATTCATGTAGTAATTTATAGGAGCCAATAGTTGCAATTCTTTTGGAATCGATCTTGAAGTATGTAGTAAAAATAACTGCGACTTCACAGGCCCTTCTTGAGAGGAAAATGTTTATGTTTGTTAAAGATGATAATAATAAAAAAGTTTCACGACGAATAAAACAAAATTTCATAGCACTTTTGCACAATGGCACGAAGCAGTTTTCTTTTGAGCTCTTCTCATTCACCATAAATTAGTTCGAAACCCTTATGCCCTTTTTAGACGGCCGTTACCCTTTTCTACTCATTTCACGTCTTTCATTGCTCCTTCCCCTTTGTTTGAATTATGCCCTTCGTCCTGACTTATTATCTCACTTGGATACTATCAGTTCTATTCTAGCCCTCTTTTCTAGATAGCTTCAGCTCTATTTGTGCTCGTTTTTTCTCCCAGCATGGAGGAAGTGAAGAAACAATAAAGAAGGCGGCCACAATTAGAAACTCATGCATTGTTTAAATGCCAAATTGCGTCTTGTTAACTCCCATTTTACTTAATGTGTCTTTCAAGAAATAACCTGAATAATTATAATAGCGAATATGCGATGATTAAGGAAAATGAGGCGTCTCCTTCAGCAACAACGAGGACCAACGAGATCATAGTGAGTACCGTTCGGTGACGTCAGGCCAATGAGAAATATTTCCGTGTCATTTGACTTAGCCAATTTGGGCGTACATATACGGATTTGGGAGAAAACTTCCTTTAAAGTGAGGTACAGTCACTAGTAACAAATTTCATGCATTTTCCTTATTGTAGCTTCTGTGAATCCCAGCCACGCCTTGCCTCTTTTGATCTGCCCCTCACCAAGGCTCCGAGGCATTTTACCTTCCATAGAGAAGGGGGTTTGAGGTTTGGATTAGACCTCGCCAACCGCCAACTTTTTTATGCATCGTAATCTTCCTCTGCTGCAGATAATGACTGCATGTATCGCCACTAATGGGTTCATCCGATCTCCGCGTCCCTCCATCCACTGATGGCTCCCCTGTTTTTCGCTTTTACTAGCGGTCATTGCATCCAATGCGTTCGGCTGATGTGCCGTATCCCACGCATTAAGTCCCCATGTAATAGTGAGAGATGCCCTGCATGCACCTGAGAGCTAACTATGGGTCGTATGAGATTCGGAATTCAGTCGTTTCTATTGTATCGATAAACCTAAGAGGAATTTATCTTTCTTGATTTATAATTTTTATTCACATTATTTAATTAACTTCAAACTATGTAAAAGCGATCTCCAAGAGACCAACTTATTTCTAGTTTGAAATCTTTTCTCCTCCATTTTCACACAAATATATCATACACTCTGCGCCAGTGATTTTTTTTCTACCATGGCGCAGGGTTTACTTGTTAGTCTTGCAAATCCAATTTACCCGGTGGTGTTTATATTTGTGCAATGGAAGTATTTCGGATGAATAGCGTTCGTAAGTATGCAAC
Organism: Ischnura elegans; assembly: GCF_921293095.1. NCBI lineage: Eukaryota > Metazoa > Arthropoda > Insecta > Odonata > Coenagrionidae > Ischnura > Ischnura elegans. Next base: position 141,928,932 of record NC_060246.1, read on the forward strand.
GTGGATGCTCGGCGGGAGAAGTTCCAGTGGACTCATTCTTTACTCTAGTTTAAATCATCCTTGAGCGAATTTCCCATCGATCTCCATAGCCTATGGTCAGCATTAATTGATATATTTTTCAACATATGCCACGTCTTGAATGGAAGTGTTCCAATTGTAGGCACTAAAAACGAACTAAAGGTATCAAATTAAGGGTTTTTCATAGTTTAAAACACTGCTACCATTAAAAAACATGAAGCGTCATCATGAGAGTTAGTCAGTCAGATAAATCTGCAGAACATTCTCCGCTTCAAAAGCTATCCTTGAATAGCAATAAATTTCATGTATGATGGGGGATATTTGTTTCACTTCTATCGCACACGGGCTGTCATATAGTTCTAAGTTCACTCCGTTTTTATTTGCGATTCAATATATTTGCATAATTAACGGGCAAAATTATCCTGTTCTAGAAAAAAGCAAATAAATAAAATACTCCCAAATCTTGAGATGAGTTGGTCGAGAAAAATTATTTGATTAACCTGAAGAATTTCATTTGCCTTAATGAATTCGTTATCATGAAGACAGGTTGTTATACCTGGGACTTAAGATGCAAATATCAAAATACGTCACTAGATTTTTCGTAATATCAAAACTTTCATGGTTTATGTTAAGTAAACATATGCCGACATTTACCTGCATCTCATGTATAAAAATTTTACATAGTATTTTCCTCAGAGGTAATTTTTTTACATTAAAGATATAGGCAAATATTTTAGAGGGTCTACTTTATACAACCCGAAAATTTCAATGTGATGGCGTAGATTTAAAGCAAGTAATGACTCATCATGACCGTTCTTTTTTCATGATTCAATAGTAACGAGTATTATTGACCGATTGATTATTTATTTCCTCACCTCCAAAACAGTACTATTCAGCCTTTACATCGGAGTTTATCATAACATGTAACAATCAAACGTGCACAAAAATTCATGCCCTGGATAAGGGTAACTTACCCAGGCGGGACTCTAGCCCGCGACCTTTGGCAGGCGAGGACTTAACCCCGCCGCCACCGAGGCCGGATTGGTATGAGTATTGAGACTCACGGCAACGGAACTAGAAAGATAATTCCCAAATTTATAGCCATAAAATGCAGCTCCGATTCTTAAAGTGATACTGGAGTGTTCTCAATCTAGTAATTGGAAGTAATATGCCGTTGCACTTCAGCCTCAGCAGGTATTTAATAAAAGTCGTTCACGCGAAGGGACAATAAGATAAGAGAAAATCATAAAAATGAAGATGGAATGAAAGAAATTGGGAGGAGGAGGAAGCTTGAACCGTGAGGGAGAAAGGTGGGTTGAGTAGAGTAAGTTTGAGAAGGTATGGAAGGCGCGGATGGAATGGAGAGATGACGGAAGAGACTCCAGAGATATGCATGGGTCCAGGGTTATTTGGGGCAAGGGAGATGAATGGAGAGAACTGCGTGGAGGCGGAGAGAGCAAGTGTTGGATAAGTAGGCAAGAAAATAATTTCTTTTCCTCTCACGGGTCTTGGCAGGAAAAGATAGCCCTGACGCGGGAGACGTGGAACTCGTTGGCAGGAATGAAACGAGTTGATGCTCGTTCGGTCACGGGACAATCAGGAGAAGCATGCAAGATGTATAAAAAAATAGAAAGATGTAAAACAAGTAAGGTAAAAAACCGTTTCTGATGTTATACTCGGGTAATTGACCAGCGGCTTTGATTTACACGTAATTCACCAAACCGTCTCCATTGGAATCTGTCGCAGAGATTTGAGTTTCTCCGGATAAACGGATTCACATCATTAAGTAATGAATATTTCTCTCTTGTATTTCACTTTTATAGGCGAGTACTGGATGAAATGGTAGCTATATTTCACATAATAATTATGTTTTGACGAGATTTCTTATATTTACCATTTTACTTTTTAGCCAATGTCACTTTCCTCAGAATCTAAAGTTGTGTTTCGGGTTCTATACGGTGTAAATTTTTTATCGTATTTCATAATAATATTAGCATATTTTTGAGTTCCCATGTCTCCCATACAATGTAATTCATCTGGGTGTAACAGACACTACACATAAAAAATGAATCCATTCATACCATAGGTACGTAATTATTTCATTTACACAGAGCATGGCCTCTATATACTTAATGATAACATTTTGAAAAGGAAATGTTTAAAATATAATACCATTGGGAAAGAACGTAAGATGAGGTTTTTAAGTTAAACACTCCCAAGTACCCCGAAGGAGGAGATAAGTAGTGACTGAAAATGGATATTCTGGATGGATGATCGCAGCTTAACTAAAAGGGGCGACAAGATGCGTCAATAAATTTAATTTCCACGACGATGCCTTTAATCTGGTCTCCTTCTACTATCCGTTATGCCCAAATATTCATTAGGTACGTTAAACGAAGTTCTTTTATTAGATAACTCATCAATATCCTATACACGTTAAACTTTCGTATAAATGTTCCTCACATTTGAATTCCATCAATTCATTGAGTTACTTTCTTTAATTTATTTATTAATTAATAACATCGTTCCTATCACCAATTATTTGGAATCGTGGACAAAAAAACAAGAGATTTGAAAAAATCTAGCACTAACAATCAATATCGTCACGGAGAGGTTAAATGATTTTTTTTATTCATTTCCCATAATTAAAAATACCGCCGGTGAGGATTGCCAAAGATTTTTTTTCCGTTTCTATGCCGGATAAGGGTCATTAACCGCGGCTAATGACCTGCAATATACAGTGATAAATGGCAGTATCCAAAGTTTCGATTCTCGGAAAAAACCATTACCCTGCCAAATCAGAGGGATTTTAATTGTATAGGGCGCATTTTCAATTTAAAGTATCCCCCAAACCGCAACAATATTTGATTCCCATTCGGCTAAATAAGCGGGAAAAATAAAATGGTAGAGTACGACCAATGAACGCACCAAAACCTATTGCTTCCAGGCCGCCGCCACCGCGGTCAAAAGCAATGAATAAAAAAAAGGAAGCACGAAAATCCATTCCACGAAAATGTGTTTTTTTTTTATTATTGTATAGCCTTCATTTGAAACGGTGTTTCCAACTGGTTAAAAACCCGAAATTTTCATCGCTTGCAGAGAATTCCTCTCTATCCCTCTAGCTCTCGAATGCTTCCTCGTCCCTCCAATGCTCCACCCTACGCCTCCTCTCCCTCTCTACTCCTATCTTTCCCTTTCTCTCTGCCTCTCTCTCTTTCCCCGTCCCTACACACTTTATTCCCCAGTGTTTCCCACTGACTAATCCGCACGCATGTTACCCCAACTCCCCCAATGCCACACTCACCCATCCTCAACCCCTATGGTGCACAACTGAAGCCGTCAGGCTAACCTCACATCTACCCTCAAACATTCCCTTATTCTAGGTCCCCTCTCCATGGCCTCACTTGGGAAGCCAACACCTACTCCCCATCCTCTCCCACACCCACCTCTTCACCTTGAGCTTCGAAAGAGGTGATTGAAAAATGTGAAGGGTGGATTCATTTCGGGCTTTACGCGGTGGAAATACGATATGTCCATGATAAAATAAAAAAACACCAATAGTAGTAACTTATACTTCAATAAACAACTATGCTACCGAACATTGTTGAGACAACTTTTTTGGTATGAATACATGTGATAATATGTGTTTAGTCCCCTTCAGAATAACCTAGAAGTTTCGAAACCATGGTCGGTAAGAGAGTTTTATAACTAGTTAAAATGTGAAGTAATGTTATAGAAAAAGTAAAGTTAAAATGTGGAAATTACTATTGGTGTTCTATATTTCACTATGGATATGGATAAAATAGCTTTTCGGCCACTTTTAAGTATCAGTAAGAGTTTTAGAGCGCTCATAAACTATGCTACGTTTTAATGTAGGCTTAATCACCCACCGTTGTTTGTCTAGGCATGGGTCATTAAATGGATAAATAATGTCACGCGTCAGGAAGTAATGAATTATCATTTTCTTTGCTAAATCAATGTGTTGTGGAATAATAAAAAATAACGTCGTGGAATATTTTAGACCCACGGATTTGATTCGCATATAAATGATCGCAAACTTCTGAAAGGAAGAATAAAATACCAAGTGACACAGTAAAATATAGGAATAACATCAACCTCCATCGGCCGTTCAAGCAGAGACTAAACGGGAGAGGAAATAAGTAATATATAATATGCCCGACTGTTCGTCAGGAACAGATATTAAGAATCGCTCTTTTTACTGAAGTGGATAGAAATTAACGTTTCATCAAAATTAAAAGTTTAACGAACCTTTAGTTTCCATCGCATGAATTAGCGTAATTTTGGTTAGAAAGTTAGGACTAATAACATGCATCGATGCTTTTTTTTCTCTCTCACTTTTCCTGCACTGCGCGGCACAAGGTGGATAAACTCATGCTCAAGAAATAAGTGATGATCAATAGGATAGTATAAAGTTATGCTTTTGTACAGAATTACGATCAATATGGCTATTGTATCCGATGGAAAACCACCTTCCCTCTCTTCGGTCTCTTTCACCATCCATTACTACACTGTTCCCAATTCCCTTTCTCCTGCATTCCCTTGAGCATCGAAGAGGCGGTTGTGGAGGGAGGAAGGAGGCAAGGAGGAGTTTTTGTGGGTAGCAAGGCTAAGAGGCGTGAGGAAGTGCCAGGGGAAATTCACGATGGATAGAGGGTGAAAACCGAATAAAAACAGCGAACATTCTGCAGCCAATCGTTTTGTTTTTGAGAGTTTTGAAGCCCTTGAAATGCCTCTCTTCTATTTCCCTACCACATCTCCACCGAAAAGGCTGCAGGATTTTCAGGGGATTTCGATAGAATCATCATTTCACCTCTTTCTGTCGAAATTCAATTGAATACCAGCGTGCACGGACGATGAAAAGTGTTCCGCATATCCTTTCCGAAGGGTGCGGAGACTATACACCTATTTTTGAACATTTTTTCCTGTTTACCTCTATTCCTTTCATATATTTGAATGTTTGATCCTCTTAAACACGGTATTAATTAACTACCATTAGAGTAGGAGTGATGAATGCTCGAAACTCTCACATCAATTCCAAGGCGGTAAAGCAATTCAGTTCACAACGAGAATATTTTTATACTCAAAACAATTCCCAACGTAAATTCCACCGTAAAAATTTGAGAATTCATGCAATTTAAGATTAAATACAATTCCTAGCAAACGCCGTAAAATTTTTCCCCTTAAGTCTTTTTACCGATTTTTATTAGCGCTTCTAACATCATTAATAAGCAAGTGAAATAATGGCATTCCGTGAACAGAAAAATTTCATTGCAGTTCCAACAAAATACGGAATGCGAGCAAGATGCCAAATGAATAACCGATAAGAAAGGATGTGTTTTCTCGCAAATTTACAATTAAAACAGAGCAATGAATTATTTGATACAAATATTATCTACTATAAAATGATGGCCACCAATTGGAGCAATTATATTTACAGAAACCTCGGAATGAACTGACATTGCTGCTTTGATAGACCCCCTAATTGATATTTCAATTCCATTGAATTGACTTTGTTTATTTCATTATTCCGAAAAATTCAACCGTCATTACACTTGCTGAGTTTCTATACTTACGCATTTATTCATTCTTTTGAGAATAAATTAACAAGGGGAAGAGGAAAAAGAAATTCCACGCCTTTTTATGAAATCCCTTAAGAGATACTAAAATATCAGTGAATTCTGCAAATCTTATCGAATTATTTTTTGGAATCAATCTTCTTTAAGTGCTTAATTTGAACGGAAAGGTTATGAAAAAAGAGGTTAGAGCCAATAGCAATAATTTTGATTCAGGGTGCTCTTCCTTGAAATACTTCCTTGGTTCAAAATTCATTCATGGTCATTTACACCCCTCAAATCATCAGTTAACCATAAAAGTACAGTGTTGACTTTCTTTGCCCATGACTAAATACATTTAATATTCAAGACTATATGAAAAACTGGTCATACGTTAAAAAAATGTTTATTGCTTTTAAAAAGGAAATAACTTGGGCAATATTATCCAGGGAATCGCTTGAGGTTGTTCCCAACCATATATCTTAAGTTTGCCTATCGTCTTTGGCAATCCCTCCATTTACTTTGCGTTTAAGTTGAAACGGATAGTATTTATCGCAATCGGACACCAAGGTGACACCTTGGTTACATATTCCACCTTGACAGTTTCAAGGTTGAACACGAAAACAATTCAATTTTCGAAGTGTCGAAACGCGTCGACGCTTTTATAATGCACCTCACAGTCCGAAGATCTCATTTTTATGAACACTCTTTCCTGCCCTTCCACTCATCAAAAACTTTAAAATCGAAACAAATTTCATGTTGCAATTAAAAATTCAGTATTCAACTCAATATTAATATCACTCAGAACAGCAGCAACAAGCGTGAATAAAAGTATCACACCAGCATTCTTCAGACATGCGTGAAACGGATAACTCATGATGAATTTTATTCGGCTATCTAAGCTAGATTCGTCCATGTCTCTACTCCTTCTCTGTACAGCAAAATACTGTCATCTATCGTGAAATTACTGATCACTCTGACTATGAAATTCTATCATCGAACTTAGACAACGTTCATTTTTGGAGCCAAGAGTGGGGACTCGAACTTGATCTGAGCAAATGCATGACGGTACATTTCTTGCGGAATGCGTCCAACTATAGCCATGTTTATGCAGTGGATGGTATTAACATAAAGGCAACAGACGAAGTGAAGTACCTGGGTGTTACGATAACCTCGAACCTCACGTGGGGAACACATACAAAGAATATTTGCGGCATAGCCCTGAAAAAATTAGGATTCGTCAAGCGTATTGAGGGATGATTTTCGGATGAGAAAGTACAAGAAAGGTGCTATTTCGCACTCGTCCGACCGCACCTTGAATATGCAGCGAGCGTATGGGAACCGGTGCAGAAAGACTTAATCCGTGAACTAAAATAAAATACAAAGGAAGGCTGCGCGTTTCGTCAAAAACTGCTACGGGCGTACAGACAGATTGTAACCGTCTCATTAACCCTCATGATGAAACCATCCATGCTCAAACCCCCACCACCGGCGAACCTAGCGCATAACCTAGCCTTACGCCGAGGCTTAGGATTCACCGGCTTTCAAGCCGAGTTAGGAGCTCCATCGCCAGCGTTGTTTCTGAGTGCTACTTCTAAAGACCTCTTAACCGTCGATCAGCGAGCCCTAAGGATGAAGAATAATAATATGCGCATGGATTCCAGAAACAGCGCGTTCCAATAACATTAGAACAAAAAAACTGACCCCCTGCCAAACACCCTAGAGGTGGCTCGCAGGGTATTATGTAGATATAGATGTACCTGAGGTAAATAACAGATATGACATGAACAATCGGTATTGCCATTAAGTATGCCTTCATTCGGATAGCCATTATAGATGACATTTCAGAGCAATAACAAGTGAAGATGTTTTCTTTGGGTTGAATTTGAATATTTTTGTATTACACTGAAATGTATTTGTAGTGTATAATATCTCCTAGCATGGCTCTTACTCAGTCTTATTATACACTGCGGTAATTACACTGATTTTACCGTTTTGTTCCCCATCTTACCCAAAGATGGCCCAAAGCGCCAGTGCTCCTTTAAAAAAACTCTGCTTACTATCAATAATTTAGAGCCTCTGTTAGACGTTATTTACCGTTGCAATTCAGAGAAATTGAGAGCATATAAATTCGCAAATATTTAACTTCACAAATTAATTTTTGCTAACATAAACTCTGTATTTGCATATTTGCGTTCAAAATATTTAAAATCAATATCGCCATTAAAGTGGAAAACGTGAATAAAATAAATATACTCGAGTGGGGTATCTAAACAGAAGATATTGTGGGATTTATGGCTCATTTCATACCAACATTTGGAATCATAAAAGGACGAAGGATAGTTCGCGATTCCATCGCCTTTAAATTGAATTTCCGAGGGGAATTTCACAAAGCAAACATTTATTTCATTCTCATTTCATAACAGATAACAATATTCTGTTTTAATATTTACCGGAAAAATTGAATTTCAGAGCCAAATATAAATCAATGATCCAACCTCAACGAATACTTCCTTCCCAGATATATACTGAAAAACAGCTTAAGCCCTGAAAATACAAATACATCGACATTCCGCAATCGTGCTTTTATTTTGCTTCCATTTTGCACCACAAATTCATTTCTCTGACGGGAATATTATGATTTACGTATTACGATCCCGTTGTTTGATTCCAATATTTTCACCATTCATTTCAGGGCATAAATAATTCAATCAAAATAAAATGAAGGGATTATTTCAATCATATTGCATAATTATTCGTAACTAATCCGATTAAAATTTAATGGTATCATATTGTAATCTTTTTTAATTTAATGCTATAAAAATCTCGAGGTTAATTAAGGAATTTAATAATATTTGAACCATATCATCTATGTTTTAAAATTCAACATCCGATTCGAATTAATTAAGGATTAAACATCATCCCGCGTTTGAGGCAAAACATCTCACCAATTTGACTGATACACCTGTGTTCCACGACTCTTAAATTCCCACAAACAAGCATAAGCGTTAGGCTCAAGCAACAGAAAAAAATGCCAGATGTATCAGAAAGAAAATAATTAAAACTTTTCTTGAACTGACAGCATCAAAATTCAGCGTTTAAGATATAATTTATTTTTAAACAGAAATTAAATATGAGCCATATATTTGAATTTTTCAATGATAATGAAAATAGTAATCTTTATTGATGAGTTTCGAATGTCTCATATAAGGTAATATAAGACTAGATATAAGTCATTGCTGAATATTTTATTTTTTCTAGAACCTTATTATCCGGTAGATCCCTTTGTCACGCTATGCACACATATTTATTGACAGAATTCAGCAACAAATGATTATAGACATACAAACGTGCCACTTCCGAAAACTAACTATAAATTATATACGTTCATTTATAACTTTATGCAATATTGACTGGATAAATGTTACTTTCGCTAACTAAAATCCGTGCAGCTATAGAGAAGTTGAAGTGGAAGTAATGTTCATGCATATTCATGCACTAAAAACATAACATTCGCCGTTTTTCGTTGTGTAACAAAAGAATCAAGGTTCAGAGGTATTTCGCGTCGTACGGCTTCAAGTGGCCTTCCCATCGATTAGGGGGCATCGAAGGGAGAGGCTGGTGTTATTAGGGCGGAGGAGCGACGGAGTCATCATGGAAAAGCGACCACCACCACGGACCATTTATGGCAGATTGACCGCAGGCACACTGGATCGCCCTTCAACCGTCACCCCGCCGTATAACCCCTTCCTTAGTGCCTCTCCCCCAAATCACCCGGCGGCCCATGCGTCTCTTCGGAAGAGACGTCCCTACCAGCCTTGCCCTGAAAAGCCTCGGCCTATCAGCCTTGAAAAGGGGCGTCTGGCCAATCGCCAATGAGAGGGCTTCACCCATAATCCCACCGCCCCATAATCAACAGCAATTTCGCACAGCGGGAGTCAAAGCTCTTCTTTAAGTGGCCACACGCTCGAAACTTTATTGGATATTCTAGTGTTCGTATACGACGCCGAGAGAAGGTAAGAAATGTCAGTGGGATGAACAATTTCATCAAAAATTCAAATTAAAAGTTCAAAAAGCACGTCTAATAATCCCTCATTGGAAAATTTTCCGAAAAAAATATATAATTAAGTTATAAATGGATGTGAACTGGTTGAAAAAAAACAAAGATAAGAGACGCATTTCGTCAAAATCAGCTACAGTCGAATAGAGTGCCTAAATTGATTGTGACGTGGAGAACTGACATCCTGTGTAACAATGAAGATTCCATGTTGGGACAATAAAATATTTATAAAGCCGATATAAACTAGCATTAAATGAGCGATATAATTATTCAAACTCCCAAAACGGCTTGCCAAGGAGAGAAATTGGTTTCCTAGGCAGAAATTATGGACTGTAATTAAAATTTATCAAACTATAAAGAGTACAATAAAACCAGAGTTCACAAAGTACCTACTACCAGTACACTTAAAAAATGATTGGTTAGATTCTAATGATAATGATGAATTACGTAATAATATTTCATGCATCAAAATTAGGTAGTGAAAACGTTTTCTTTCCATCATGGAAAACATGGAAACGGTATTCAACCGGTCAGAATGGGAAGTAAACTTATTTCATAGCCTAAATGAAATGTTGTGATATAAAAGAAATGGAGCAGTTGAGATTGCATGGTAGGAGTCACGTACACAGAGGCGCAGAATACAACATTTCCTTTTGATCTCCAGTGCTAAAATTCGACGCCTCCATAAAACTTCGATGCTTCCAACAATGATGTGATCTATGGCATGTACTAAAATGTATGACGGCTCATTCCATCGCATGACACGTAATCCGCGTTACCCTTGTCTTCGGATAAAGGCACGTAAATACAGGCGGCGGGCTCCGAATTTGGGAATAACCTATATTGGGAGCAGAGGCTTCGTGTGATGTTAATAAAATATAACGGCTGCGAAAATGAATATTTTCAGCCGATAAAATTCAAATCAGATTAAAATTTAAAAATTCATTGTTTTCCTTTTCCACTCACTTCTCATGTATAATCATTTTTACAGCTAAAAAAGAGCACTGGCCCTCCCGTTTTCAAGAGTTTGTAAAACAGTAGCAAATTTTCATGCAAATTTAATAGTTGTATTTATTAAAAAGTAAGCATTCTTAATATTCGCTACCACCCGACCACATGGTCGAATTGCAACTATTATTTTATTAATAATAATTATGATATTTTTTCTCGTAATATCCGCCTTAAGTAGGATCTGAAATTAGTAAACAATAATTTAAAATGACACATTTTATTTTTCAATACTGCCCAAACTCAGATTATACTAAGCAATAACTGAAAGAAAAAATTATAAAATTAGCATTCAAATGTTCAAGCTGGAAGCTATAATGATCCTTCGTATTTTACCGAGATGAGGTATTAAGAAATCAAAAAGGGACAATAATTAGACCCAAAACTTTTCGGCTTACTTACTTTTTTTTCTTACTTACTTTTCGGCTTTTTTACTTACGACAGTAAACTTAAGGTAAATAAACTTTGCAAAGAAAAATTCAATGTATGTATGCGTGAACATACATAAGTCCTGATCCTTGGGCTAAAGTATTGCTGCGGTGGAAGACAAATTTCAAGACCGCAAGAGCTTCAATGGTGGAAGCACCTCTCATTTACTCTCGGGAGGACACAACATGCCAGATAAGTAGTGGCGAAACCATACAACATTAATAAATGCCTTACGATATCTAATGAAGTCGATCTCGGGAACAGAAACCTTGGCGATGAACAAATACTCATTCCATCCTTTACGTCCAGCATAACAATTCCTTGAACATAAAACCTCATTTTCGTCAAATTTCAGAATGTAACTTTATCAGTCCTTAACTTTATGGAATATCCACATGTTTCATACATCATAGCAGTAACGGTTTACAATTTCCTATTTGTGTTTATTTCTTTTGTGATACGTTGAATTTGAGGAAAATTAATAATCATACGTTAGGTTGCCAGGGTTTTGGTTGGAAATTCTTGGGATTGTTAGGAGAACTGGAAGGCTACGTTTTGGCTGACATTCGTTTTACAAATTTAAAGAAAATAAACTGTTCAAAAACGTTGAAACATTGTCGAAGTTACATAGTTAATGATATTTTTGGGTTATATTGCTGCATGATAATGAAATGTAAAGATGAAAAAATCATCCCATGCCTACATTTCCAGTTGATATGAAAATGATTCCAGCAGACGTATGCCCTTGCTTAAGATAAAAATATAAGTTCAAAATTATCCCATAATATGAGGCAATTGCTTATGAAATTTAATGAGACAAAACTCCACGCTAAACGCTAAATTTGGCCTAAAACTTACCACTTTTTAACCAGCGCCAGAATAATCGTTTCTTTTTAATCCGGGATAAAGCTCCCGATGTAAATGCACATCAAACGAGCTTGCACACAACACGAGTGGGCCTCGTTGGCTATTTTAAGTAACGCTATTACATCACGTTCCTGCATTTTAGGTCACGCCTCTCACTCATTAGGAAACATGAAAATCGCTAAACATTCTGAAACGTGCGGAAATATCAATTAGTACAACATGGCTCACGAAAGGGAACGATAACCACCACAAAAAACGAGGTCTGCCAGAAAGAAACCGCAATGAAATACAGTCGTGAAATCTAGGTCATCGAAAAATTTATGAATCACCAGATAGTTAACTACTCATTTGTTTGCTTAATATAAAAAAACTAGGCATATGATGCAATACAGCAAAATAATTGTATTTGGCAAGTTAATTCGACGGAGGCTTAAGTCAATAACTATCAATTCAGATATTCATGCCTAAACATAATGAATTAAATAATTAAAATCATATATTCTCTATCCTCAGAAATGACCATTTTAATAAAACTCGAAAACTTCCAATCCCAGAACTTAAATACTACCTTAGCTGAAAAGGAAAGCTGCCTGCCATATCATTTATCATTTTCTAAGTATCCGATCAATATCTAAACCGAATACGATTTTTAATATTACCGAAGTCTTTATCCATGAAAAAGATAACCATTGGTAGCATTTTATTCCTGATGAAACCTACTCCTCACTACTCCTTACGCAAGGTTACTGACAGAGGAAATGGGGACCATGCACATTCTATATTTCAAAAAAAATATATCAATAACCGTTGACTAAAAATTATGAACACTAATATTTCAGGCTTAACAATAGCCATCCTTCATCGTATTTTGAAGCGAGATTCCATAACCCAAGGAATATTTATGGAAGGGTATATTTAATTATACAACTTCTTCTTCTAACCATTATTTGAAGAAAAAAATAACACTGCAATGACAGAGAGATACAACCATTGGTATGGCAATCCAAGTGGATGTACGGCAGTAGTGGTACTCGCTCCATACGGAATACGATGCTGGATATCCCCTGGCTTGTGCTCTATTCCTCTCGCCCAAAAAGAGAATATAAAAGAATAAATATGTTAGCAAGCGTTAGATAGTGGTCAATCTTCAAGCTATCTCGAGTAAATCAAAACGTAGGAGAAAAATCTACCTATTACTGCATGAGAGGGTTTGACCTTTTCCCTTCAAGCCCCTCGATTTTTAAGAATAAAATATGCTATATTAAAATGGACAAACTATGTTAAATTTGATACCACAGGTGTTTTCGTATGGCTGCAAGGATTTCAAATTCACTGTCTCCTTATTTATTTTATGCATGCCAGCCACATGTCATCTCAACAACCATCAAAATGCCATGTGGCCACAAACGCAAACTTCTCGAGGTCGGGGTAATTAATGGCAAAGATTAAATCATGTTACGCGATGAGAATATTTCCAACACTATTTCATCGAATAAGCTCCCCAATTTTCTGCCCCTTATCTTTCTAGCCTCCGACTTACAGGAAAGGAAATCCTTAAGGCAGATGCTGACATGCATTCGAGGATACCCGATTTAAAAACCTCATCGGGTTTCCTTAAGAGAAAAAAAGTTCCAGATAATCTTCGCCCTTCGTCTCCCCGCTACCTTCCTCCCAGAACTTCCGTTGATGTCGCAATTCCATTACTAGTCTTTTCATTAAAGGAAAAGAGGGAATATAACCGAGGATCGACAGACGCTTTGGTCCCATTTTCCAGGAAAAAGTGCTAATGTTCACTAACTTCGCGGGCATATCAGTGAGAGAGGTCGATATCATTCAGACAGATTATTACGCCCGTAAAATATTGAATTTTTATTTGGTTTTCGTTTGTGAGAATATTAACTAGTGTAGATGTAAAAAAAAATCAAAACATAGCAGAATTCTAAATTAAGGTCATCCGTCTATCTAGCTCCTCGTCGGAAATTAGTCCATTAAGTTTCCTATAAATGACCAGCAGGAGACATACGGTGGACCTAAAAACCAACCATTATCAAATTAAAGTTAATCCAACAAATTTCCGGAAAAAGGTAAAAAAAAAAAATAACTGTATCACTGTAATCCATAATTTTACGCATACTGAGATTCACGAGAATCCATTATGAGAGACAGTAGCTCGGCAGAAAGAGTAATGCTCGAGGAATAATCGTTGTGTTTGCTTCTGTAATTTTATAGTCAGACTTCTATATTATGCTTCTATATTGAGAACGTATAATATGGCATAAACTTTAGCATATTTCAAGTTTTTTCGATAACGCCGAGACAACGTCAGCGAAAAAATTTTTTAAATCCGTAAGAATTTTTAATAATATATGTTATTAATCATTAATTTATTAATGCATCTGTTTAGATTCGAAGATTAGGGTCCTAACTCTTCAACTCTAGAGTGATATCTTCATTTACGGGGTCAAAAATGCATGAATACATACTTAATAACAGGGGAAAAATTTTTGTCTTACGTCTATTTTTCCTTGATTTCAAAGCTACAATAAACATTACCTCATAATTTGTATACAAATTCATGTTTACATTACTATACACCGAAATAGTTAGGTACACTATGGCCAAGGTTAAAAAACAAAATGCGAAATAGTTATGGTCTGTAGCATACGCGGATTTAGAGGGAGGCATGGGGCACGTGCCCCCTCAGAAGCTTAAAAAATAGGCGAGATTTTAAAGGAAAGTATTAATACTTTGCGTGTTTCGTAAGGAAATTATTGCACGTAGTTATTAATCCCAAATATGAGAAGAACGTTTGCCTGGCAGACCTTGGTGCTAACCCCCCCGAAAAAAGTCCTCGATCCGCTTTTGGTCTGCAAAGACGTTTTTCGGCGGAATATAGTGTCCACCTAAGTCTGGAAGTTAACGCTACCAAAACGAATATGAAATAACTCATTGGATGCTGGATGGATTTTCATTTAAAAGTTGGCAACCACGCTAGGACATGAGCGGACGTGGAGGAGTTTGGGTCGCACCTTCCGCTGTTGCTCAACTTCCAGTGTGGTCCGTGGTGAGCGGTGTTATGTTACAGCCACGGCAGGTGCAAGTAATTGGATACGGGGCCAAGAGATCAATGATGGGTGACAAACATAGCTTAGCAAGCAACCCGAAACTATGTCGTCTTCTCCCTTCCCAGTGAAGGAGATGCTTGTTTGGGTTGATGAGCGACAAGGGAACAGTCTGGCACCAAGAATGGAGAGCAGTTAAAATGTCATCAATTAAATGAATAACTATTTTACGCGTATGAGCAAATGCTGTCGAAAAAGAATGCAAGTAAATCAAATTGATAAATAAACTCCTTAGTATCACGGGGTAACCCAACTAAAGATATAACAGGTCTCCAAAATTAGCGACGATTAATTGCAGTTTTCTTAGCCGAGAATTTGGAGCTAATAAAAAGAGTTTAATAGAAGTCGTCGAGGGAATGAAAATGTAGTGAATTTTAGGGCAACTCCATAATTTATGAAATAAAACATTCTCAAGGTAATTGTTGGCAAAGAAAAATCTCACCTCTTGCCAATTCCATAGCTTACGTGAAAAAAAAACCGTTTAACATATTGCATACTTTTCACTTTCATCTAGGCGAAATACTATTTTAAAAAGTAAAAAAAAGTTTTCAAATGGTCACAAGAATTCACAACTCTTCGCAGATTTAAAGGTAAGAAAAAATAATCCAGCCAAATAGTAAAATCATGTATCCCCTGATCTTAAGACCAACAACCATCCCCCTCACAAAAAATCACTTCATTCGTACAAAACCGATCCATTCTCTCCAGCAGTAGTTATTTAGCTTTAATTTCAAGCGAACAACCTCAAGGCTGATTTTTTTCTCCGGCATTTTCTTTAGACGTATTTAAATAGTACATCGCCTTGGTATCGCCTAGCTATCGCCTAGATGAATGCGCATAGGAGATGAATTTTCTTAATCTACTGATAGCATTTTTTGCTTCACTCTTTTGAATAAAGACGCACAGCCATGAGCTTCGGTCAACGTAATCATTCACCAAACATACACCAACACCTTAACACCAACATCTTTACACCTGGAGGGACTGTGGAACAGGAAAGTAATGGATGGATGCTGACACCAGATAATAAAGTATTCTACGGATTAAATGGGTTTGCATGGAGTATTTAATGAGTATTCTAGCAGTCTCCCGCCCCTTCATGGGTTTCCTTTTTCAATTTATGCCAGCTCCCTTTCATTCTATCTAAAAATCCTATTCTCTTCCTTCCTCTCCCTCGTTTACCTATTCTACCCTCTAACGCCATTTTTAAATATTTATATTACAAAAATAGAATATTTAAAGATAAAATAACACAAGGTATTAATCATATTAAGGTAAGAATTTATTTTACCATTTTGAAATAATCTTATCAATGATACTGATTAATTTGAAGCCTATCTTAATCAATATACTAACATCGCTTTCATTTTTGAGCTCTCACCCCTGCACCTCCCCACTCTTAGGATGACCATTTAGTCCAACTATGACCGTAATGAGAGTGTTTTAACAACCATACATCCAATAAACTGCTGGAATGCTGAACGAAAACGCATGACATACAGATTCCATTAATTTTGCGATTTAGGTCAAGTGTACGGCAAATACCGAGTACAGATATTGGCCCTTAATTAGATGGCTGAAATAGCGCTTTTCAACATGAAGTAATGAGTATCAAGTAACTAAATAACGAGACAGTCATTAGGCGAAACTTGTTTCGTAAGTATCCTCATGATTCCGTGCCAGTAGAGTATTTTTTAAGGTAAGTCCTCATAAATGCACGGGGATAATATAAGGTATGTTTTTTTTAGTACTGATAATCCATATTAGTAATCCGTTTCAACAAATTTATGAGAGATATCGCGAAAAAAAAAAACTCAAGTAGTCTCCTAAGTATGCTCCTTCAGCATCAACACATTTCTGCAGGCGAGTTTTCCTTGCTGCGCACGCTCCCTGGAAGTGAATTATCCGATACATCATTCAGAGCATGCATATCGTACTTGTATCGCGTTGCTATTTTCTTCAGAGAAATAAAATTGATGGTTTGAGGCGTAACTTTGTGAAAGCGATTCGTTATGAAAAATGAAAAAGAAGAAACTTTGTGCTTTCACATGAATATTTATTTTCTTTCTTCTTTTTCATTTTTCAAAGAAATATTTCCAGACCCCCTGCAGCCTCGATCTTGCCCCAGCAGATTTTTTTCTCTTCCCCAAATCGAAAACTAGCATCCAAAGCCGCCAACATAGGACCCCGGATGCTGTCTGCAGTCGCATTTACACTACGTAAAATCACGTATAACAATGATATATGAATTATTGCAATGGAATGAAGGTTTTCGAGATCGAGATGTTATATAACAATGTTATATAAACTTTTTAAAGAATGCACTTTGGCAAGCCAAAAAAGTTAAATAACGTTGTTATATGATATTTAAAATGTGTTTTATAGCATTGTTACATGTTTCCCATCCAGTGTCAGTAAAGATCAAAAGAAGTATTGTAGCAATGCTACCTAAATTTGTTCATTAAACATTGTTTTATATCATTGTTACATAGTGTAAATGCGGCAGTAAGCGGCTTTCTATCAAAGCGTTCAAAAGGGAATTGCTGAGTGCGGACTATGAGTGCAAAGCGCCCAGGTTACATTAAATCTGCATTGAATTTGCATTTTATATAGTTCACACCATACAAAAATAGGATCGCAGTAAAAAAAAACAAGTGCTGAAAAAAATCTAAATTCATCCAAGGATGCCTTATCCGCTCATCACCGATTTTGATGATTGAAAATACTCAGTGGCTACAGTCCATGGTCTCTCGCTTCGCCGCTCGCTAGTGTCTGCGACAAGCCCAGCGAGCCGCCGAGGCACAGTGCTAAAATCGAAAAAAGCTAGCCAAAAATATTTTTTTTCATTTTCAATTTTGGAAAAAAACTATAATATTTTCTAGTTACAGAATAGTTGTTGAACACATTAGTGAAATAATTTTATTTTCAAGTCATTTTTTTCGGAGCAGAGACGTATGTCAAGTTTATATAAAATAATCTCAAAAATATTTTTCCATTTTCTCCAAGAAATAAGCCGACGTATTTTGTTTCAGAATGCCTAAATTTGAAGAATACCATAATTAAAAAATTAGCATTTTTAAAATCCGTTGTAGAGAAAGTTTTTAATTCTATTTCTATTTTTATTACTTCTTACTAAGCAATAAAACTTTCCTATTTTTCATGCATTTTTAACTTGATGTAGAAGAAAATTTTATGTTTTTAACATTGCCACCCAAAGATTTGCATACCACAGTACAAAACAAAGTGTAAGGCCATCGAGTTGTCGTAGAGTCGCTCGCATTAATGCCTAAAACTGTTACGCCATCCCGTGAGTTTAGCATTCGCTTAAGGTGGGATTTTTTCCAGATTTTGGCAGGAAATGGAAGCACTCATTCAGCCATCTCCCTAATTCCCAAGAACTCTTCAAACAGCAGAATGAGGGAGAAATGTCGAATCAACGCAAGGATTTCTTGTCATTTGTCTCCACAATTAAATAGCACACCTTTCACAAAAGCTGTTTCAGACAATAAAATAACTAACTTCAAAGGGAGTTTTCATTGGAAACAAAAATGAGACTTTTTTCACTGTAACGCAACGTAAAAATCTCAAGTCATAAAAAATTATGCATCATATTCTCAGTATCTATCACAGCCAGCATCTGTCATGGTAGATCAGACATATCTACCTTTAATATCCATTTTTGAAACTGTCTCATTAACCCTTAAATGACCGAGCTAACTTACAAATTGATTTTTATTATTGTTTGCATATCCTATTTCTTGATTAAAACTAACTCACATTCGGGTGTATGCCGCGTGTTGTAGTGGAGATTGCCCCGACGTTTCGCGACCGACTGCTGGTCACTTTTTCAAGGGAATAATGTTGGGATTGGTTTTTGCTGCCTTTTTATATATTTCAGGTGGGATGGGTGGGCGGAGGGTGTGAGGAGTTAGGACTGGAGGGGGAAGATAGTAAATAACCAATTTTGAAATGGTATAATTAACGGCCAATGAATACACAAGTTATGCGATTCACGTAAAGGGAAATACTACCACACATCATATTCACTACAAAAGCTAAAAAATTAATCACAGATAGAAAATATAATTTTTAATCCTTCTCAAATGGGAAAATTGGACTGTAAACGGTTAACACATAATAAAGTAGTAAATACGAATGTGCCAACATCACTCTCCTGATCCAATCAAAAGCTATAAGTTAGGTAGTACGTGTGTCACACAGCACATCATAGAAAGTTTTCCTGCACGAATGTTTTTAAATTTAATCATAAAATTATTTTGGTGATTTTTTTCATTTCCTCGGTTATTTAGCATCACAAAAAAATCAACTTTTCCTGGAACATCTGCACAGATGTTGTGAGTATAGATAGGAATCTAGAGGGAAAACTATATTTTGTTAATTTTTTTTCTCCCAATTGCAGGTATTTTTAGGAACAAATTGAAGTTCCCATATGAATTATGAGCTACGAACGAAGTTGGTTAGTTATGCAGACAGTTTTCAGGGTTTAATTGTTAAGCATCTCCGCAGTGAAAGCTTCTAGTGGCATGTTTATTCACCAAGTGGGAAGTGAAGCTCTCCTTTTACTATTAAGTAAGATGCAGCAAACAATATTTTGCTATCATATCGAATTAAGAGCTTATATCGACGCAAAACCTTGGAAATCTTCAATTTATAATTCGGCAAATGCTAAAATTAATATGAATAAGGAATGTCTATCAGCTGATCTTACTTCTCTTACGATTTTCGCTAAACATGGCATTCATATCAGCTAATTGCCGAGATAGAAAACACAGAATATTCAACGATAGATTGTTATAGAGATTTTCACTTGTTCCCAAATAACCTCTCCGACTTGTTTTTTTTATTTGAAAATACCATAGGCAAAGCTGATAGTTTTAGAGGAAATATTAAAAATATGAGTGCAAAGAAGGAATGATAATATTCAGGTGATGGAGAGCACCCGTCACTAAGTCACATGCATTCGTAACATGTAATTATAATTCAAAAATACAATTAAGGTACATTATGCGTGGGAAAAAATATTTATGCTACAAATAAAACAAAATTTCAGGATATATCACCGAAAAATACCATAATAAACATTGGAATCGGAAGGGGAAAGAGAAGAAAACTAAATACACAGAGAGCATGAAATTTATTTTCCGCATACTCACTAACTCCACCACTAATTCGCACCATTTGATCACTTTTAATGACAAGATATCAATCCCACTCTGAATTACAGTTAATACAACCGTATATGCACCAATTTTATTACCAGAGTTTGAAAAAGGAGAGGCGGAATTCCAGCTCCACACCAGTTACTGGAGATGTGGACAATTACCTACAGCAGCCACATAACTGTTTCAGTCACTGGCAAAGGTGTACTGTATCCCTTCGTCGCCATGTTTGTGGCTTGTGATTTAATCGATCTATCCACATGACTGCATGGTGAAATTCAGACCTAGCCTCTCGCAAACCAAACAGGTGCCGTAAGTTTTGATGTGGAGCCCACATAGTTTTTAACCGTTAATCCGCATTCAAGAAATAAGATTAACATATATCAAGTTGTTTAAAAGCTTTAGCATTAGATTTCACAATCAGTGGCGGATCCAGGATCGGTACGAGCTTGGGGGGGGGGGTTTAGCTGGGAGGCTTTTAGTATTACAGGGCTCTCCTCTACATATTCGAAAACTGAACAAAATAACCATTTTAAGTAGTGTAAATTGGATATCCCGCGTTGTATGAGATATGTCAAAAAATTGAAAGTAAAGCACTTAAAGTTTTAAATGAAATAGTAAATTTATGATCAACATGAGAGAGTCATCTTCTCTGGGTCCGCCACTGATTGCATTCAATCCTAAAAAATGGTCAAGTGACAAAGATAAAAATGTAATAAAAGAGATGGTTGATTGAAATAATTTCCGCACTCTTTAGTGGACAAAGAAAGGGAATGATTATAGATAAGGATTGCGTAGAGAAGTTCAAAAAATTGTTTGGAAAGTGTTTGAAATACTGAGAAAAAAGGTTATGAAAATACGCGAGAAAAATAAAATTGACAACGGTAGACACATGCACTCACTCTCCTCGCGGATTTCCTCTGAAGAACTATACTCTGTTCATTCTATCTCTGCGGGTGAGTGGTGTGGCCAAAGCAAGTGGAGATAAGGGGAGGGAAAGTTTCTCGACTTCGACGTGACTTTGCCTGTTGCCAAACCTTACGCGTTCTCCTTGTGAGTATGCCTTCTACCAACGGTGCCTCATTCAGCGAGGTAGCTGACAAATGTCATGGACTTCTGTGAAAGGATTATCCCCAATACCTTCCAAATGAGTAGGTATACTGTCTAGGCGCCGGGGCCGAAATACTTGCGGCCACCTATGACTCACACGTTTTCAGTGACAAAGTAGGGCGGCTATGTACATTTGGCAACGTTATGTTCGCTCCTCCTCTCTCTCTCGGTACTACCCCTCCCCTATCAGCGAAGCCATCCGAGAGCGTCCGGGCTCTCACGAAACCTCACCCGCAGACATAAAATGAACAGACTATAGTTTCCACGGAGGTCGAAGGAACACACGCACTCAGGTTAACGAAGATTGTTCGAACGTCAGTGACCACACCCGTCCAGTGAAATACAAAAAGTAATGATTTTGCTAAGTGACACGTACGTTAAAACACCCGCCTCGTAGATTTACTCCGATTACCCTACTAAACCCTTAACCAGTGACTTGCACGTTCTTGTTACACTACCAGTGACGTGCGGTCTAGGAGACCGCAATAAGACAAAAATTCAGAAAACGTTGCAAAGTCATTTTTATTGCTTATTTTAATGCTTCTTTGATTTCTCAACAATTATAAAACTTATATTTAGTATTATGCATTCCCAATACGAACCAACTTTTTCAGTAGAAATTGTTATTTGAAACAGGACCAAAAAATTGATATCAAAAACACTTGAGTTGTTATTACTATCGTACTTTTTTAATTTAGTACTTAATTATCCGCGTTATGCAACCAAAAAATCTTCCTTACAAATAATTAAATAGTATTATTCTTGAAAAATTACTAGGAGTTGTTTTTAACAACTTTTTTCAACTATTTCCACCAGAATTACGTTTATTGGTTTTTCCAATTTAGTGACGTGAGGTCTCACAGACCGCTTATCAAATTCATTTGCAAATTTTAGGAAATAAATTATGAGAACGTTAAATTTTAAGAGTGATATGTCCTTAATATGCAAAAATTAAGACGCTCACGAAGATTATAGATATTTTGAAATGGCAATTTTGAAAATATTCGTAACTTTAGAAACTCAGAGGTCTCTCAGACCGCACGTCACAGGTTAAGGGTTAATCTCACGCCATGGACCATCACGCACACTGAGTTGAAGAAAAGGAGTTGTAAAGGGTTGTGAAAGTGCCCAAAAACTAATTCCTGTCCCTAGGTTCTGAAATCACTCAAACTGCATTCCTTTTCACGGCTCTTTTGAAGGATTCAACCCGGTAAGGAAGTATCATTAATATTCGGAATTATTTCCATAAAAATTTAATAATAACAAAATAACATGAATTATCACTACAAGGCAACTTGTACCGCTCAGAAACGTTTGAATAGCAGATAAAATTGAACTTCCTCAAATTGAATCCTAGGGATCATACATCTGTACAGTCTGCAGAGTGCATTTTGTGTTTGCGATGAAACGATAAGCACATGGCATCTTAAAGCAAGGAAGAATCCAATACATGCTAATATACATGCTTTTATGAGGCTATCTATGCTACGATTTACCCATTTCATAAAGAACCTAAAAAAACATGAATCGACATTATGGTGACCCAAGCGGACTGAATTCAGGAATTTCACGATCAAAAAACCATTTTCCGAAGAGTAATCACGCAAAAAACCACTAAGAGGCAGGCGATAAAGTTCCTCTTGAAATTTGTAATTTAGTAAGATCACGGAGAGACGAAGTCACAATCACCCAATGAGGACAAAGATTGAGAGATAGATTCGAAGAGCAACCGGTAATCCTCCCTTATTCAAAGGCCGTCTCGGCTCGTCACCAAACTCAAGGTACGGTCCAGCACGTCAAAATCCTTGGAATTGAAGTCAAAGGCGAAGAACTTGAGCACCGAGATTAGGGTTGCCACGTTTGAGAAGGGTTCCAGGCTCAAAGCGTTCAAAAGTCCACGGTTCACCACATCGAGAGCAGCGTGATCTAAGTCGTAGATAGGTAAGAGGGGAGGGTATATGGAGTGGAGTTCAGCCGGATAAGGAAATCCGAAACCTAAATCCTTAAGATAAAACTAATATGAATCCCTAGTTTGAATGATTTCCATTGAAAAAAGAAAGTGAACTCAAATAAAATGAACTGATTACTACAGGGATATTTTGAGCCTTAACGGTTTAATTAACACAGTACGAGCAGTTGTATCGAAATATTCTCTGGCTCAATGGCATCTTCAATTAGAAATGGCCATATTCGTACGTGGGATTTGAGGAGAGTTCCGGACCAAAAGGTGAATGAGGTGAAAATTCCATTTTTGAATCTCATTCTATAAATAGTTGCAACAATGACACGATGAGACGCATGATTATTCAGGTTAATATAAATCATCTAAGTTTCATTACCGAAGTAAAAATGGATGTTAGCTGATTTTAAGAAGTTATCCGGCAAATATTTAAGCAAAGTGCCTCTGGAATCAATAACCGAGTCCGCGGAACTGAGTCACAACTTTTGAATTAATGCCATGAGTTTATTAGAATTAGCTACTACATTAGTGCTATAAAAATACATTATATTCCCTAAAGCATTCTGCATCAGCCAGCCTTCTGTTAAATAATGAATGGAAATTACAAAAAAATTAGCAAAATCTTGAGCGTTTAGACTTCTTATCGTTTTTTTCACATTAAAATTTTAAAATGTCTTCGGTAATAATGATACTGAATTTATGATGGTCAATTTTCACGTCACAGATTCATGAAAAATAAAAAGCAATTTGTAATTATTCCATACCATATATTCAGATCAAAATTATTAATAAAAATTAATAACATTGATAAGAGCTTCATTCTCAGGTGAAAAACATTAATCTAGGATTGTAGGGGTGGGTGGAATAGGAATGTAGATCAACCCCTGGATAAATAAGAAACATCTTGAAATACCACTCAAAAATAATGGAAAAATCTCCTGCAAGCACACGATGAGGAAACTTATGCTATGATCGGCTCTTTACTTAAGAAACTGGAATTGGAACCCAAGAGTTAATTTATAGAGGTCGCAAATAAATTCAATCTCGACAAGGTGAAATAGACTGCTACCGCATTCCGTTCACATAAAGAGAAGCTATAAAATAACTGTTTTCATCCAACATCTTCACGAATTCAAAGAATTTACCCATTTCAGAGAAATTTTCTACTACCAGTGACTAAAATTTTAATTAGGTGAAATATTGAGTTGGCTATTTTTGCTAACTAGCATAAATTAGACTCCGAGAAGAATTGTTTATAAACCAATAATTATAGATATTTTCTGCAAGGATATGATGCCTCAGCAAGACTACGTAAAAAGTTTTATTCCCACATAAATAAGTCATATTGTAAGGCTGCGAAGTAATATTTGGCTCCCGACGTATTACAACATTAGTCTTACTAAAACCGAAGCCGATATTTCGCAGTATTTTACACATTGTAATAAATTTTATCAACCACAAAATTAATTAACCACTAAGGGAAGCAAAAATGAAATAAGAAGCCACTTTGTAATACGTTCCTGATTCGGGAAAGTACCTTCATATTTACTTATGAGCATTTCAGGTCCTTAATAATCATTATTACATTTCCGCGAGAAGACAAGTAGGTAATTCATCTAGTTAAATCAAAAGCAATTTTAAGTTCCCAGAGGCTTCTTTTCAAAACTCTTAGAATGTTTATATAAACTGAGATTATAAATAAATACATGCGACCTTTTCGTTAGTTTATATCTTTATCATTAACCTTGTATTCGTTCCTATTACTGTTAGACCACGTACAGCACATATTTAGTTGTGTTTTAAGGCCACGAAATAAAATTTTGTTCCAAATGCATCAGAAAATCACCTAAAACAACAAGTATTATCGAAGCTTCGCGTAAACCTTTACGAATAAATTATTTTACACCAGCCACCTGGAGTAAGAGTGTGCCGCACTAAATTCTTTGAATCAAAAATCAAAGCTGATGATAACTTTGAGAAAAAAGTAATTATCAAAATATTAATTTGGTCTCATACCCCAAAGTGTTGTGACAAATTGCTGGAAATGCGTTTATTTCAAAACTTTTTTACGCGTAAATATAAACTGAACTTATAAATAACTGTCTGAAGCCCTTTAGTTAGTTTTTATCTTTATCATGAACGTTGATATCCATAGTAGGAATCCAACTTATATTACCCTACCGTCTCAAAGGAACCTAGAAACTTCAAAAGGAGCAACTCGGGGTTAGAAACCAAAAAGCTAACGATCCTCATTAGGATGCGCCAGTTTATCTCCGCTTCGCACACGGCGCTTAACAAAAACAACGACGTATGATGGAATATCCCTCCACCACAAAGGGATGGAAAAAGGCTCCTCGTACAACCGCAGGAATAAGTCCTTGACCGACTGAAGAAGGCGCAACGCACACTAATTTAAATCCTTCCCTTCGATTTCCCATTTTTCCCGATCTAACTTGCTTCGCTCCCCATTTGCTTTCGACTCGAATTTCTGCTCATTCATTCCACCGATTCGCCAACTACTCCCGTTTCCCTCGAGTAAAACCTTCCCCCGAGATTCACGCCCAAAGATTTTCTTCCGCATTCAAATTTATTCATTTTCCCCTTTCACATTCCATCCATTCAGTAGACAGTGGCCGTGATAACTCTCCTTAAAGTTTCGAAAGAACACCAGCGGCAATCCAACTCGTTCCACCATTTCCTTCACTTCGCTCCCATCCAAACCCTCGAAATGAAATTAAGAGTGCGGGGCCAAAGAGGGAGAGATGAGCCAGGGAAAGAATTAGGAAATAAATGTGGGCAAGGGCGCCCATTACCTACAATCCCCCGAATGATGATGGCGCAACACCGCTGAAATCCAAACTTCATACCCTCATCTGAAAGCAGCCAATCATCTTCTTACCTTCACCCCCTACGCACACATAGCTTTATGCTTGGAATAAAATACAACTATTTTTCCCACCGAAAACGTGTGCAATGTATACTACTCTTCCATTTTAATTCATTTCCGCTCACCGTAGCCATATGGCCACATCATACGATTGAGAGCACGAGAGGTTCTTGAAGAAAATCCGCAATCCATCTTGCTGTCGAATTTTCAAAAATAGGTTGTTGAAGCTTGCAATAGCTTACACTCCTTATTTTATAATTTTGAAGCCCACTGGTGGAAAGAGATGGGTGCGAACCGATATGAAATATTGACGCTGTCTGTAAATCACATTCAAGTGTAACAGAACCAATCAGGAGGAGGCATTATGCAGATTATTTAAACTTTCTTTCGTCCAAAAATATGCCTACTCAGAAGAGACATTTTATATATCAAGGTCACTCCTCGACATTGAGCAACATTATATTATGACCTAGTTATCGCCCAGAGTAGCTATGTGGCTATGTAGCTACGTGTATTTATGAAGAAATAATGTGAACATTATCACCAGAATACTTCACTAGATTATAGGAGCAACGTACCTAAATATCTTCACAGTGACAAGCATAAAGTTTTCTGAGCGAAAATGGGTTAATCCGACATGAAAGTTTTCTACCAGTTAGGTTAGGTTTTCATGTAGCATTTGAGCACCACTCGTGCCTGTCTCCCCTCCCAAATTAAACTTCCCTCATCAATACCTTAATCCACTTCCCTTTTACCCACAAACCCCGTTTTCGACTCTCCTCCTGGTCGCTTAATTAACGTCCTTCCCTCTAAAACCTCATCACAGGGAAAAAACACGAGACAAATTCCGCCGCTATTGCGAAATCGAAAATTCATTATTTTTGCTATAGTAAAATGTGAGATGAATATATTCAAATATTTCAAACGTGAGATTTTAACCTAATATGTACGACAATTCACCTTTGATATTCGTTTATCATAATTACTTTCCGAACTGCATTTACATTAATGTAAATAAGGGGCATAATTAGACAAAATTCACAATTACGCTCTTACAGTTTTCAAGGTCCTCAAACAAATTTCTTAGCGGAGCATCTCATATAATATACCCCCGCGTGGGCGGTCCTGAATGCGGGCCAAGGTGACAGAAGTGAAAGAAAAAACACGAAAAAATAATGAACTCTTTTGTTTGCGCCTCGAATTGTGGCGTCAGAGTGATAGAGATTTATCCTATCACTCCTTTCCCCTCGCCCAGGAAGTTTTTTTGAAGTCTCTGCATTTTTAAAATCGGATAACGGGTAAAGTTTACAGAGAACAAACAGGAAACTGAAAAAAGTATTTTTTTCCCCCGCAACATGCGGTTATACATCGCCGAAGGCAAGACGAAAACACTCAGCCCAGAGCTACGAGGTGAAGAACTAAGGCGAAGACACTTTTCAGGCAGTGAGAGAGAGAGAAAAATCTTGCTCTTGTGGTGGAATGAGTGACTTTTAATGATCCTCACTCCGAGAGAAAGAGAGCGCACGGGGGTGGAATATGTTCGTGTGTGCATCCATGCACGTATGCATGTGCGTGTGTACTTGACGATGAAATGGTCCATTTTTTATGGATTGTGTACGTATTTCGCCATCGATTCGGAGCTCATCCCCCTCCTATTATCTCAAAATTCTATATTATTCCAGCAAAGGCCTTCGTTTGCAAAAAAAAAAACACGCGGAAGATAGGAGCTATCTACCTATTAACAGTACGACTTCGGGGCTGCCCTGAAATTGCAAACGCAGCAAGCAGGCTAGCATGGTGGGTGGGTGGATATACGAAAGGTTTATTTTCCTGATGGAGAAAATTTTCCCACCCGACGAACGGAACAGTAGCCAAGAGAAAAAACTGCATTTATGAACCACTCCGTTGCAAAAAAAAATCATTATTGTTTAGGATAGGCACTAAAAGGTCGTGTGCGGAACGTATTTGGTTCCGCGCGTTATAAACACGCAATGCAACGGTGGAGTGCTCGTAAATCCCTGTGCGACCTACATTCTGGCTGACTGAACCAGAGTATTTTCATTGCAAGGCTCAGGCTTTCCTCTGTACTTCAGGAAACTAGATGCCTATTTAAAGTGAGCAAAGGGCCCTTAGCCAGCGTTCTCCTAACTTGAAATCTGCCTCGAAAAATAGGTAAATCCTCACTAATTCCTCTTCCGGGATGCGGGATTGATTTTCGACTGAGTAATTAGAGGAACCTAAGCGGTAAAAATGCTGTTTATGGAGGAAAAAAACTGTTGATAATTAACAGTAATCAACCTACGCGGGCCACGAGTAGCTTTCAAGAATCATAAATGGATGCCCAACAATAAATTTTAATTTTAAAAAGTTTTAATTTAAACAAATAATTATTTGATTACCCTCAGTCAAAATCAAAGCACGTGAACCAAAAAAATGTGCAAAACATGTCACCGAAGCCAAACATATTTTCGAGCAGGGAGGCTAATCTGATAGTTACACACATAATATACGAGGGAGGTGCAAGCAAATTCATATTTATAAATCATACACGAGAACTTCACACAGACCCTTCTTCGTTAATTTGAGGGATTGGCGTCAAGATGAAGCATTACCAAAATATGGAAAAAAATATTTAATTGCTATTTTTAGCAGAAAATCTTTAATCTACATCATTGAATAAACTTCAGGGAAAAACGATTTTTTTTAAATCCGTAAAATAAAACATTTTCCGATTTTTCAAAAGCTTTACGCGATGGGAAGATGGAATTCGGCCAGGAGATTTTTCCTATGTTTTAATGGTATCTATCAATCGCAAAATTTCCGTACCCTTGTGACTTGGAAATACCATTTTTACTTGCTCCCACCGCCCTACTATATACAAGTAATGTGTAACATTTTCTCTCGGGAATGGCTGGCGGATATTCTACCTAAAATGAAGCCCAGTAACGCTGTCTCCATTCCGAGCGGGCTAAAAGGGAAACGGAGAGATATGCAATACACGAGCTCACGCGCTCTTAAGTTAATTTCCGCTGGTATGACGCGCGGCCAATAGTTTTCCGAGAACTTCGCCATAATTAAATATTGACGCGTGAGAGCGCAGCGCGGTTGGTCGGACGGTCCCGCGTTTCCTAGCAGCGAGAGATGGGCTCGCTCGACAGACTTCCGGCCTAGGATACTCTCACCGGAAATTTTACCTCGGCCCTTTCAAGAGGCGGCCACACAACACTTCACCGAAATTGCAATGCAAAACGCGAAACAGCAAACAGCAATTTTGCAAACGTAAAACGTCGATGGCCAACTCGCATCTCGCCGTCACCTCAGAGGCGCAACGAGAGAGCTGTTAAGGGTCAGACAGTTTCGTCTATGCAGGCAGTCTCCCATTTGGAGTCAGAAAGGAGTGGAGGGGTGCTCTTCTAATTTCAAGTTTCTGATTGAGTGGAGGATGGTATCAAACAGTCATCGAATACACTAAAATGCTACTATATGCCGTGAACATCAAATGTCATGCTTGAAAGCTGCCACAAATAAATATAATAATGGAATCTTCTAACAAGGCGTACGTATAGCTTAGAGGGACCAAAGTTCTAAAGATCAAAATAAAGAAACTCTATCATTAAAATAGAAAAAAACTGTTGATTTAGAGACGTGAGACTCCCAGCAATAAGCAAACAGGACGAAAGCTCATGATATCCAAGATAAATATCTGTAAAAGAAAATCTATGAATTATATGATCAAAGAGGTGGATTGAGTCACTGGAAAGTCACAATTGATTGGCTGGAGGAAGGGGATGGAATTTTCCATTGATCACGTGTTTACGTATGCGTCACAGATTAATTCGTCCTGTTCAATTTCTTCATTGCTCGTTCTCAAGCATACAGTGACTTGAAACATAATAAAAGATACACTGTTGCATTTTCCTCAGAAGTTTACTTGACCGACCCAGGTTTTGACATTACACTATGTCATTTTCAAAGGTGTAATAAGGTAAGACACAGTGTAATTAAAGGTGTTATAAGGTAAGACCTAGTGTAATGTCAAACCTGGGTCGGTCAAGTAAACGTCTGTGGAACATACAATAGTGTATCTTTTATTATGTTTCCTGTCACCAAGTTCCACAAAATATCGCCATCAAGCATTAAGTTGATACAGTGACTTGTTTCTTTGCTGTTCCGGCATGATGTTTTAGAATATGCTGTGATCATACAAAAAAGTAAGCAGTAAGTACCTACACCTACCCCACCCATTCCAACTCCATAAAAGACATGAAATCCCCCTGCTTGAGGAGATATCACTTTAGATGTACATGCATTATATTTGCATAGCGTGAAGTGGAACGAGGTACAAAGTACCTTGGTAGACAGAGAGTATGGACACTGATCAAAGGGTCCCGGTGCATATCAATTTGAATCCTGAGAATCAACTCTCAAAAATCAAAAAATAGGATCGGAGGTCCACGGTCCATGAAATTCACACACCCATGGCCCAGTTCGGGGAGAGATGTACATCACCTACTCACACCAACCTTCAGATTGAAGCACTACATGACGGAAACGGACGAGAGATGCCACTGAGTGTCACAAAGCGCAATATTTGATCAATGGTTCTCCCTTGATAAACCTCTAAGCGATCATTACGCCGTCAAATACATCAGGGAATTGCATTTATGAGGGTCAATGCATATAATTTTAGTACATCAAGCCCATGAATTGACTTTTTTTACTATTTGAACCTTATTGAGTATTTCAACCTTAACATTAGCTAATTGTAGATCTTGTCCACTGCTAAAAATGGACTTTGCTACATGTTGTAATTAGGGGTGCCAGCTACCTTCTCTAGGTCACCCTCGACTTTTTACTATGGTCTGACTATCTCAAAAGAGCGCAGCAAAGAATTCCTTATAAGTTCGGAGCGACCGGGTATTAATAATTACACATGTAAAAACTAATGGATATCACAAATTTCTTCAAAATTTAAATAATTCTTTTTTAATATTACTGGCATATTTCTATTCGGAAATCTAATGATTGTTTGTTTTACAAAATGAAAAAACTATACCTGATTAGGATTCGAACCCTCCCAGAACCTTCGCGCGCGGCATAAATCCACTTCACTACGGAGCCACGCCCTCACAGGATATAAATAGTTGGTCAAAATATGAATCTAAAAAGAGGAAGTACCTCGCCACGGATCCCGAAAGAAAACACTCCGACGGTCGAACGCGTGCATGGACGTGAGTTTCCTCAGTGCATTCCCTCCGCTAGGGCACTTGCCCCGAGAGCTTGACTCCCATTTCGCAATCCCGGTCACATTCGCGTGTCCGCGTCGAAACTTGGCGATGTAAAGGCAAAGGAACAGACAGTTGGAACGAGACTCCTAGGGCGGGCTCGCAAGGATACACTCCCGGGGGCAGGGTCTATAAGCGCGAGCTTTTCACCTCTGCACCCAGAAGGGGGAGGACAGGAAGGAGAAAGGAAGGAGGCGCCGCCGCGATAGGAGCCCGACGACGCCTCCTGGGATGGGATAGGGAATAAAGGGATGGGACGAGGAATCCCGCACCATTACAAAGGCGACCACCACCAGCGAAACCAGGCATCAGCCATTGCTATTCTAACAATTTTGGAGGATTATCCTGTGAGGAAGAATAATCCAACGATCAAATCGTTAGAAAAGGATACAGACAGCTATGAATATTACAAAAGAGGATGCTAAAGTGGCCTCTAAATGTGCTGTCACCCACCGCGCATTTAAATGGATTTACAAAAGTCGCCACTCGCGTCGCTGACGGACAAATTGATCCGAATTTCACGGGGATATAAGGTATAGTTAGGGATGTTAACCGAAATTTATATACATGATGTTGTGATATATCAAATTCATAACTCTTCAATGCTATTATTCGCAATTGCAAAGACAAGACAGCAAAATATATTGGGAAAAATTGGACCGCATTGCGATCGTCACCGCACCAAGGACGTCTTTGTAAAACGACTAAAATTCGACTGAAGTGGCAACAGAAATCAGCCTTGTATGGGATGGAATTGGGCCTCCTCTATGCAGTCCCCTTGGATGCAGCTTACCTCGAGTGCCAATCCTCCAAGTTTATACCGAATCGGCCCGATCAATAAAATGGGACTCGTGAATGTCTACATATTATTGAGTACTATAGTGCCCACCAACCATGGCTTGCGTCTTTGCTGTCTATATTTAAAAGCATTTAAAAAATTAAAAAATATCTCCATAAAAATCATATCCTTGCTTAAACAAATTTGATGGGCCTTTATACTTTATAGCAAAGGTAACGAAGTGCTTCTTTTCCTTCACTAATACTATCAAGGTGATACAATGGCTGAAAGAAATTAATTATACAAACTTGAACAAATTTCAATATTATAATCAATTATCCTGATATTGTTCAATTTAAAAAAAATGCAAAATTTCAGGCGTAGAAATGCCTCGACGAAAGAAGTAAATTATCCAATATGCATGAAATCCATTAAGCATACGTAATATGAAAATTAATCAAAAACATTTTAGATTTATGATGATATTTTTATGAAAAAAAACTACTAAAACATCACAAAAGTAAATATTGCCTCCGGCCAAAATCATACATATTCCATCAACATTATTTTTTCTATTAAAATATGAAGAAAATATTTCTGCTATTTTATTCCTCCAAATGTTTCCTTTGCAACAGTAACTTCTTTCATGCATTCCTTAGTTACTTTAACTTCTTTCTCCAAATTTTCGTTGATGATCTAAAGGGACTAGAAAAAAATAGAATGGAAATTAATTACACTGTATCGTAAATTGTTACTTATGCAAATCAGTACGTACACCTTTAATAAAAAAGTTAAAAAGGCTTTAAAATAAAAAGATAAAAACAAAATATTCACAGGTCCGGTTAATGAATACTATATCAAAATTTAAAAATCTTACCCTAAGGAAAATATGTCATACAATCAAGTCGTACTGACGTATATATGAGACGCTTTCAACGGTCGCTCCAGCTGAAACAATATGCTGCGGTCACAGGCGAGTCATTCATTAGTGCATTAATCGACCTACCGTGTTGTTTAATTTTCAAGCACGGGTGATTAGCAGATTTCCAATTGGAAAAAACAAATCGGCTGTATTATTTGAGAAATGAGGGAGAAAAATACAAAAAATTGAGTAGCCGATGTAAACATATCATCCTTTGGTGACATGCGGTAAGCTATATTGAACGATTACGGCATCGGTAATGAAATATTACTCTTCAACTTTCCAAAAAATGATGTTTTTTTACAACCGCTTCATGGAATAATTTATGCACGCAACAGCTAGTCAAGACATTATTTTAATCCCTAAAGAGCTAACGATACTCGGAAAAAATATCACCTTCCTCATTACAAAGCGTAAGGCTTAGAGAGGTACTCCCTCGGTATGTTCAACAACCCGGTAGAGGTAACAGCGGCGCAAATTAACTAGTAAAAACGTGCAGTGGAACTCTTGCTCGTCATTAATAGCAAAGCGGGGGAAAAAATTAGAAGCGGGATCCGAAGACGAGACAACGTTGCGGAAATTAGACCGGGAATTAAATGGAAATAGGCGAGCCACGTAGGCAATGCAACTTCTGGACCACGAAAAATAAAATTTACGGCTGGACACTGCGGGAAACAAGCAAGCAAAAAAAAAGATGAATAATAAAGTGGGGAAATATCCCCGTAAGAATAAAAAGTTATCAGAGGCAAAGAGAAAGAGGGCCGAGGAGGTTTTCCTGGAAAGTTTATTCAGAACGTGATGGAGTGAGGAGGGAGTACAGGTCCGAAATGAGCGCACCACACCGTCTCCACAAAGGAAAATGAAAATGAGGAATGCTAGCCATGCCCACATCGACGAAACCTTAAGAGGACGTAATGAATCACGTGGGCGGATGAGATGTTTGACGAAAATTCATTCAATTTGCGTAGAGTTGGGGAATTTTTACTCTGACAAATCATCTTCTCTATTAAAATCCCCATAAAAAGCAATTTTTATAAACTAGGCATTTTTTAGAAACTTAAGCAAAATTAAAGGTAAAATTTGATTCACTGTGTGCGAAAATTTCACAGATAAATATCATTCGCCTCGACCGGGATTTGAGCCCTGATCTCACAATTTCCGATCGAGTTCCTTATCCAGTGAAGATACCGCGTCGTCTTCCCTCGCTGTAGAAATTTGTGGTATAGTCCACGAATTACCAGCGATACATTTTCGGACTATACCAAAAATTTCCACGGTAACTTGCATAACTGTCTAAAGCACTCGATCGAAAAATCGGGAGATTCGGGAACGAATCCCGGTCAAGGCGAATGACATTTTTCTCTGTGGCAATTCGCACACATTATGCATTGCGGGTGACTCCGTAAAGTTTTCACTGTGGCTAGTCACTACACAATTTTGGTCTCCAATTCTTTGCCGATTTCTAATTTTGTGCCACGTGCTATAAGATGGTTCACAGGCCTCCATACAATAGCTCTGATCATAGTTTGTAATAAAAAAATAAACAAACATTAGAGCTCACACCCGGGAATAAAGATGATAAAAACATCTCCATGCAAAGACGCACGAGAAAGGAGTCGAAGGAGTGGACTAAAACGCATGATGTTAATGGTGAACGCGGAAATGAAAGAAAATGGTATCAAATGAATAATCTTTAAATATATGATTTCATCCCGCAGCCTTCCACAATTTTCAATCACCTATGGATTGGCTGAAGGTTCAATATTTCCAAGTAAATTTGAAAAATATGTTCCGAAATCAGGCGTGGTAGAGACTGATAATAAAAGTAAAATTTTATGGGCATAAGTACCTACTTTTATCCGTCAATAGTCGAATCGAAGGCCTCGAATCGAATGCATTTTTAAATTAATTTATTGGTAATTTCAATTATCAACAACAATGTATCACTGGAACCATATTCCCTTGAAACCCGAACTGAAAACAATTGATTTCAATGCTCCCCGGTAAATTGCGGTAGTTAAAATGTTTTGGTACGAATTTTTAAATGTTAATGATTTCCAATGCAGTAGGTGTTCTAAGCTAACTTTTTCCACGGAAGTACAATGTATCACTGGAACCATATTCCCTTGAAACCCGAACTGAAAACAATTGATTTCATTGCTCCCCGGTAAATTGCGGTTGTTAAAATGCTTTGGTACGAATTTTGAAATTTTAACGATTTCCAATGCAGTAGGTGTTCTAAGCTAACTTTTTCCACGGCAGTTTGCCTACGGAAAGCAGACGTGAAATATCAAAAAAAAAAAAATTAATGAGAGAACAGTCCTCTATACATTTGTGACTATTAGGGGAAATACCGGGAGAGTAATCATGTTTAACATGCCACGAAACAGATAACCGCCGACCTGCCAACAACCTCACCGAACAGGGGCCGTATTCTGTATTTCGTCGGTACCGCACCGGTCGGTTTCCCTTCCCAGCCCACCGACGGCACATCATTCCGTACCGACGACGGTTTCCATACCGACGACGGCAAATTCAGCGATTCAGCGCAATCTCATCTTTTTATTTGCGGAAATTACGACTTAATGCTAGATTAAGATAAACAATATTGGATAACTTGTTAACAATGCTTATATAATGTGTGGTAGTAATGCTGTACCTACAGAATCGAAGGAAACAATATTACAACATCACAATAAAGTTTGTATGTGATGGAGATTGTTGTTGCTGGAATGAATTATTGAAACTATCCTTGAGATCGTAGTTTCTTTTTTTAAATATTGGTTCCGTATAATGCTATTTATTCATGATTTGGTAATATAGTTGTCATTAAGTAAGTTCCGTCTAAATGTTATCAACGGAAGGTTATGCCATTGGCACCGTAGCAGACGAAAATAGCATACCATGGAACGTGAACGTAGGATTCAAATGCAAATGTAATATTAGAGGAACAAGTTAGGAAATTGTTATAAAAATATGGAGCTGGGTGCAATTAAAAGAAGTGTAATGACGAGGAAGTAAATAAATTGTGATTGGGTGAAATACATATGTATAAGTTGCGCATTCCAAGTGAGAGAAAATGATAATATTGCGGTAAACCTCATACTTATTAACAAATATCTTCTTTTATCGTCAAGGGAATCAATGGCTGACGATGAAATGAAATATAGTTGCCCGTTACAAATGAAAGAAACTGATACCGTTGTGGCAAACTTCATACTTAAATAAAAATATCTTATTTCTATGCCGAGAGAAACGCCAAATTGATGATTGAGTGAAATAACAGTCGCCTATTCAGAGTGATATAAAGTGATAACATTGCGGCAAAACTCATATATAATCAAAAATATCTTTTTTATGTCAAAGGAGCAAATAAATGATGATAGAGAGAAATAAAGCCTATTACAAGCGAGTGAAAAAGCGGTAACATATATGAGAGAAAGTCATTATATGTTAGCAAACCTCATTTTTATTAACCATTATCTTATATTTCTGTCAAGGTAATTAATATAGATGATGACACAGTGAATTATAGAGGCGTATTCGAAGGGGCAGAAAAAGATAACATTGGAGAAAACCTCATTATTTACTCGGTGATGAGGTGAAAACAAAATAAAACGTACAATGCGCACCGGGGAATTCATGAAACCCACTAGTCGGTGGCCGTACCGACACCTCTTTGCTGTCGGTACGGCTACCGACGATCTCCCGTCCTCTCGTCGGTGCCGCACCGACCGGGTTCGTACAGAATCGCACGACTTCTTACCGGGAGTCGGTGTGACGTCGCACCCGACGAATCGGTGCCGCACCGATCGGTTTGGAGTTACAGAATACGGCCCCAGATTGGAGCGGAGAGACAGGCCCAAGGGAGTTTTTAGATGGATGAGTTTTGCCGCTACATGCGGCCATGAATGATTCATTGAAAAAGAGAAAAGTGTATCGTCAGACAATATCGAGTATTTTAGAGTCACGTCGACTGGCAAAATTAAACTAACGCCCCCGCATAGGCAAGAAGTATTCCTGATACCAGAGGATTAAAAGAAAAATATTTCATTGTTCTTTTATCGTATTTTTTCGCGACAATTTCGCAAAAAAACTTTGATGTTAACAAATTTGTTATCATGATTTTCTATCATCTTCTTTTAATGATCGCAGCGCCGCCATCGGATTTTGGTATCCATTTTTAAACTAAACTCCATGTTTTACTTAAAATTCTGAGTAAAAATCGAAATACAGTTCCAATCGTGATAAAAGTGATCGAATATTGCATTTCCATCTGGTTCTGGAAAATGCAAATTAATAGCTAAACGGAAAGTAGGTTAAATTGAGTTGCAAGATTTGACCCGGACAAAATGACAAATAACAAATCGAGTTTATAAAAACGTTTTAAAATACAATAGTTTCAATCGCTACCTCAAATTACAAAATCAACCGTAATATTTACCTAAGAATAGTGGTTAGTCCAATCATACATCTGAACTTCGTCAGAATTATGAGGTTTCCTATTTTGATGTGCACCGGCAGGTATTACAAAATTTAGAAGTATTAATAAAGAAGAAATCAATATCAAATACTCCGCTAACAAATCATAAGCATGAATCGCGCGCAGCTCAAATTCTCATTCAAGACGGCATTCTTCTGTCAGCACCGTCGCGTCGCTTGTTTTAATGAGGTTGCATATAAAAATAATTTTTTTGCAAATACTTAAATATTACGTTTATCGGACTGTTTTAAGAAAATATCCATCTTCATTATGAGTTCATGATAGCAATACAAAAAGCATACTATAAAATTATATATAAATGTGGTGTCAACAATTAAGTTTCGCATCCATTGATTTTTAAACCAAGCAAAGATATTGTTTCCTGAATATTTCATTGTACTCCTGCTACTCAAAAATGAAAGAAAAATATTCTGAATTTTGAGAAAATAAAATTATATGGAACAGACGATTTAACATGACATTCCAGTAATCTAGTTAGTAACTATTATTCAATTTACATTCACGATTTTTTTTTTCATCGGTAAATGACGGGTACATATGGATATCGTGCGGACTACTGAAAGCAAATAATATTTGCCATTGATTGATTATTTCCAAATGGCTGCAAATTAAAATTCCTGTTTCTGTGCAATCCTCCAACTTTCTTAGCTTATTATTTGGCTTCTTGGCCAAACTTTCCAGCTCCTCATCAGTTTCTCAAACACTTTAAATTACCCCATGACTTCGCCAAGAGTTTCCCTTGATTCACCATTAACTATTATCCTCCTCCTTTTCCAGCTTCTCTCTACGTCTCGTAATCCTCAAATACCTAAAATTCTCTCGGAATGCCCACCGCCAATTTCCTTTCCATCCGCCACGCTTACCAGCTACCGCCGTCTTCGCTTTTCTCCGAGCCCACATCTCAAATTCCTACTATCATAGCCTCTCCACAAAGGAGCAATCATAGGAGCAATATAACTTGGAGAATAAACAGAATCCACCGAGCAAAAACTTTTTTATCCGTTTCAATCTCCGCTCCTCCCGTGCCTTTCTCTTCCTACGGCGGCGAAATGCGCTCCGTTAAAGGGGGAACCTCATCATACGCATGAGTGGTAATATCCATCTGTGTATGCTTGGGGAGGTCAGTCAACCATTTGCCGAATTCGCGGCGAGATGATCTTAGCGTTCCCTTCCACTGCACGACCGCTATACATGACTGCACACCAAGGAGTAATCCGCTTACAACTGCATCCTGGATTTTAACCCTAAGTCTGAAACATCTTTGTCTCTTTTTATTCAGTGATGGAAAATTCTCAACAATATTAACTAAAGACGTTTTAAATTAAAATTTACTTTACGCCTTAAAGGTCTCCGTGCGAATTATGGCTATTATGGCTATGTGGGTGATCACCAGGCAATCAAATATACGTTAAAAAATCCAAATATTCCTTTTCTCATTGGTTTACTCAACCTTCATTCATGACAAATTCTGCATGACATTTCCCCTAGCATATATTCATGCTTCTCTGCGCAAAAGTTTTATCTCCGCTGGCCCTAATTGACAAAACGCTCATCTCTCGTGCATCCATCAAACAGGAACGAGGCTAAATATTTTATTCCGCGCTAGGAGGTGAGGGAGGAAGCAAGTTATAAAAGATAAGCCTTGCCCTCTTAGTATCGAAGGCTGAGAATTTTACATATTACAATTTACCATTATTACATATACTACTTCATCGTGAGTGTCTGAAGAATTGTTAACAAATGAGTTACCTAATACATCAAGTTTTTAAAGTTACATTACCTATGACTCACAGGCTTTGTTCATTTGATAAAAATTAGTTTGCACAGAATATTTTATGGAAGCCTGCAAAAGTTTAGGGAGTACTGAAACTCCTTCAGAATCTTTCATGGATGCACACCTTCTATCAATGGAGAACCTATTCCATAATTTGTCATCATCCATCCGTCTCTGAATCTAAACCCTTTTTTACGGTAAATACCTTCCGAATGTCACAAAATTTCGCCTACAAATTTTCCAAGGATTCTCATACATTCTTG
This sequence comes from Ischnura elegans, assembly GCF_921293095.1. Taxonomy (NCBI): domain Eukaryota; kingdom Metazoa; phylum Arthropoda; class Insecta; order Odonata; family Coenagrionidae; genus Ischnura; species Ischnura elegans. Next base: position 141,968,672 of record NC_060246.1, read on the forward strand.
CGCACATGGAAGCTGTATCTACACTTATTTTTTTCCTTTTAACTTCCCCTTCTTACTGAGGGCGCGTTCCGTAATTCTTTGGCAGTACTACCACTGCTGCTGCAAAACGGAACGGAAAACAGTACTGCCACTGTAAGTAAGTCCGTGATTTCGGAACGGTCAACAGTAGCTGCCGTTGATAATTTCGCGGGAAATAATGAATCGTGCAAATACCATTTTCAAAGTAAATTGGATATATACGTTGTAAGCATGAAAGTTCGAAATTGATGGATTGCAGCCAAAAGAAATATTTTTAAAATATCCATTGCAATTGAGGAGAGTCACGTAAGACCTTTAAAATTAAAATTATTTCAATCTCCGGTTGAAAAACGCCTTCAAGCAGTGCGTAAACATAATCAAGAACAATTTACAAGGCACCGATACCGGAATTAAATAGGTGTCTCTCAATATTTATGTTTGAAGCAAAGTTAAACGCAATACACGCTAGACACTTCACATTATATTTCGTACTTCATGGACTGTCACAAAACAATTAGGTCAGTATCCTGAAACTTAAGCAGATGATAACATGCGTACAGTTAATATGGTAGAAGAATGTAGTATAGGGAGACGAATTTCCACCGTGTAGTTAAAATTGCTTTCGCCATTACTTAGGTTATTATTATTCTCACACATTAAACGGTAAGGTGGAACAAGGAAGTCTATGAATCAATGCGTTGCATTGATGAAAGAAATCAAGAAAGTTTATGCATGCATTTATGTAACACATGATACACATACATGGATTGAAAACGTAATTTTAACAATAATAGTTTCTTGCGTTGAATTCTTCAGGAATTACTTCTTATCTACCACTGGAATTTACGAGACATTATTCAAGACACCATCGGTAAATCACACGAAGTTAGCGAACCAAATATTTCATATAGGTAATCAGACATTCATTCGCGCACAACTTGCCATTTTCACATCCAATACATATTTTTAAGTGGAAATTAGAGTTATTTTTCTCACTTTACGTGAATATATTATGAATTATGTCCGTTATACTTCATTTAATTGCGTGCCATATGTTATTAAACAAAGCGGTTGCTGTGTTTCAAAAACAGGTGAACATCAGCTTCCGTCTGCTTACTGCCGCTACTGCTGCTCTCGGCTTGCAGTAGCCACAGTAGAGTCCACAGTAGGGAACGTCATCAAATGACTGACGTCATCGGTTACTGTACCGTACTGCCAGTTGATTTTGGAACGGTTTGGCAGCACTGTCAATACTGCCAGTGAATTTCGGCTCGCATAGCTCGCATCATACATTTACGAGATAATAAATGAATGTTTACCCTAATACTTATTGCTGGCAAATTCCATGATATTATCACCGTTCTTTCGAAATTTAATCCCATTCCACTGAATTACTTTATAATGATATAATGGGAATAACTATATAATGGGAATGAGCGGAAAATCTCAGCTATTTTTAAACCATTCGACCAATATATTATAACAATATTTATCTAAATCCACACTCAAAAGCCATAGCCGTACTCGAAAGTCATAGAAGTGGTAAATGTATCTCAATAATTTCCTGAGTATTCAATTCGTGAGATTTCCGATTCCAAATTATCGTAATACACTCATTGGATCCATAATTTCGAAGCAAAATTGCCATGCGAAATAATCTCCGCATAAATTGCCCAAACACGGGTAGGTACATAATATCAGCGCAATCGAGTGGAATAATTAAATACTTGTATAATGGTGCGGTTTGCGGAGTAGATACTCCTCTCGGTAGGATGCTAACTACCACAAGCTCATCTCCAAGATACGGGAGAGGGAGGATTCGAATTCCATTAGCGGTTTTGTGGTTCCCGCTCTCTCGGACCGTTCGGAAAGGGACACCGAGGGCCATCGACGCACTAATATCGGGAAACACTCCACGCAAACCCGTACGATAAAACCCGCAAGCGAATGGATAAGGGCTAGCCCATTTCGAAGGGAGTCGAATTTCAATAAAAAAAGAAATTCGGCTACACCGCCACTCTCGATGTGTTTTCATGCCGCTGCCTTGGATGCGTCGGCAGTCAATTTAACGACCGTTTCAAAAGGTGAGGACACGACCGTTCAGTGGAAGCTGCAGAATGGGAATAAAGGGTGGAATAAAAAAGCAAGGGAAAGTTTAAACATTTAGTCATTTTATTCCCAAATACGATAAGTGAGCTCTTGTATCAAACCGATACCTTTAAAATACGATGGTGGTACCCAGTTTTATATTTTAATATAATAGACTAGGGGAATAGGATCGTGTTCGACGTCAACTGTTCAAGAAATTATTTCTAATGAGGGACTGCGTCCTAAGTTTTGGAAATGTTGGTCTACGAAGGAATTCAGCAATGAATATTCATCTCCATGATAAGACGTTTTTCTCTGCCAATTTAATAAATTGGCACTATGTACTTAACTAATCCTCTTATTTGAATAATATCGAAGTAAAATAGCTTCCAAGTATATGCATGGAAAAATCTACAAATGGGATAATCATCAAACGAAATTGAAAACCCTTCGACACTTTCTTTCCCCAAACTTGAGAACGGACGATCGGAGGGGCCTAATAGCCGTGCTGAGATTAGGAAAAGTATGAACAGGAAATAAGATTAACGTAAGCCGGGGAAGGAAAAAACAAAAATGCAAAATTGACGAAGTCAACAATGGTGCATCAACTCTATTAAAGTTAACCACTTCATTGATACAATAAAGCGAAAGAAATGGTATTTCAAATCAGGTTCTTCTCTTAAAATTGAAGAGGGCTCTCATACTCTCACACCAATTTCATTAAAAAAAAAGTTTGGTAACTTAGCCAACTATCATCTTATCCTCTCATTAAATACCTTGAGTGACGTGTAGATTAAGTGAGACAGGTTGAGCTGGAGTAGATAAAAATACATTCAAAAAAAATTAGATGTAAGTAAACAGAAGTGTTCAAAAATTTGAAGGCAATAACAACTGAGGATTTATTATATAAACCACTTTGTTATTACATGGCAACAAGTGTTATTACAATTGTAATTAATTATATGGAAACAACAAATTTCTTTCAAAAACGGCTTCCCAAAGTGGAAATGGTATTTCTCACTAAATTTATTAATTAATTCATCGCCGTGATTATTGTTTAATGTTATGCATAAAATATTACTATGGATGATAACAATGCATGCTACGTGCAGTCGAGTTACGAGTCTTTCCAATACCCCAAAGGCCCTTCCCTTCCCCCCTGGAATTTTTTTGTGATCTTTCTCCGCGAGCACACTTCTAATAAACTCCCAAAACTGCATCCAACCTACATATTAAGAACATCTGAAACAAGTTTTTGGCAACCTCTTTGTGAGCTACATAATAAAACAAAGGTCTTGTATCTTTTTAAAAGGATAAACCGACGAAGTTACTTCATCTTGGTCCTTTAGATCGAATAGGAAACCGTTAACAAAATTAACGAACCTCACGGGTCACAAAATCATTCCAACTGATTTTGCGTAAAATTATAACCTTAAGAGAAGGGTTAGTACTACTCAACACTTGAAACTTTGAAGTCCTGAAACAAACCTTTCGTTCCCGACAGTCGAGGATATTTCGTTCGAGAAAGTCACTCATGAATGCAGGTGGCATAATTGACGATGCCGACTGAAGAGCGGTAAAGTATCAGGGTCAAATGGGGGCATGTAATGGTAAAACGGTCATACAAATGCCCAGTAGGTAACTGCAAAGGGTTTTTCATGCGTAGCGGCATATTATATCATGGTTCGAAGCATTATTATTTTAAAAGAAGGATAATTATATAATTTTGAAATTTCGATGGAGAGATTTCAACTTCGATTCGGATGTATCACATGGTGGGCCTAAACAAGAGAGCAGATACCACTAACAATAAGGGCAATCGTATTCCAATTATACTAACTTCAAATGTGGCAAATCATGCATCACACGAGAATCCACGTTCGGCCTTATGTCAATCACAGGGAGGAACCCTCACTGGTAGGACCTTGCTCTCCACTCAAGAACACGTCGGTAGGTGTTCACAATACTGAAAAAACTACTTAATAACGACAAAATAAACTGCCTTTGGTAAACTAAAACGTGAAATCTTTTGTTCAAGGAAGTCCGAACATTGGGGACGCGGATGAAATATTGTCCCGTCGCGCTCTTCAAATCAAACACAAACTCCAGGTGGATTTACTCTCGGTTGAGTCCGACGAGCAAGATATATCAAGGCCGAACATAGAGCACAAGAAAACCACAAATATGGCATTCACGGCTCCCTGCTCCTTCACATCAAACTCAATTCTGCGACGAGTTTGAGATTCTCTGCATGTATTGCTCCTCTAAAACTTTTGTACTCACCTCTGCCCACGGCGAAATTAACACGGATATGTACGAAGAGACACGAGGCGGCGGCCAGCCCAGGAAGGAAATCCTCCTCAACCGCTGCCTCTCCAAAACACCACCGAAGTAAGGCAGAGGCGAAGGGACCGCTTTGCCCACCGAAGGAACGTAGAGAACTACAAGCACTCGCGAACCCACAAATGAAAGGGAAGGGTAGCCCTGCCTCCGCACTGCTGTTCGACACGTCAACAGATTGAGCAAGATGGGTAAAGAGGGTTGATGATCAAGCTCCTCGAACACTAAATAAGGGGGGGTGAAAAGTCTAGGTCGAGACACGAGAGAGGGAAGGGCAACATAGAACGGACAAGTTCCGATCAGGACTATAAGCCCAAGTCTGCGCACTCGTCTAAGTGACACCGGAAGAACCTTCTCCGACCCGCGGTCAAGTTGCCACTGTGTCGCGCGCGAGGGGAGGGGGAAGAGGGAGGAGAGTTTGCCACCCACCAACTGAGCGTGCGCGCCGCGAATCCCAACTTCCCCGCTCGAACACCGTCTAGTTCGTCACCGCCTGATCTTTTTTCGGATGCTACCCTTTCGTGCAAGGAAGTCCACACATCATAGACGCGGGTTAATCATTGCCCCGTCACAGTTTTCGAGTCTCCTCCATAACTATCCCTACCTTTATTGATGGATAAAAGATTTGCTATACGAGTAGCAAAATCAATACATTAGTCTTAAAACCCGCGGGAGCCAAAGGCAAGTGATAAGTTGCATAGCATCCGATGACGAGAGATGACTTTAGTTAAATTGTCGGGTAAGTTCATAAAGGAGATGATGCCTTCATAGATTCGGAATAATCATGACATTGATTTTGAAATGAAATTTCTCCTAATATTCTCAAAGGAAACTCAATAGAGGAATTGCGTGAACTTACTTTCTGCAGGTTTCTCTCCTTGACATTGCTAAAACCGATTTTTAAAAACACTTGCAAATGTTTTCGATGAGTCTTCAACAAACCCATAGTTGCATAGCATTTATTCTTAACTATCGAAGAAGCTTTGATTACGTAAACTTCATCTATTACTCCTTGCACTTTTTGTAAAGGGGAAAACGCTGGAGGATGATTGCCATTTCGACAGCAGAATAAGGAACTGCAAGTCTTTCACAGGTAATAATCACGCAAGAAGAAGATACGAAGGAGAGACAGCGCGTGGGAGCGGACTTCAACTATACAATCGAGTTCGTGAACACCAAAACTGACGATAAAAAGTCAGTTATATGAGTCAATACTGAAAGGAAAGTCCCCAAGAAATCAGAAAATGTGAACCGAAAAGTGCGGGTGACTCAGAAACACGTGCTGATGACTTATGTTTGAGCAGAACCTTCGCTGAAATGCCCTTCAGATTAACGGTATTCCAGAGGCGAATAACGTGAGTATCCTTGATATCATTGATAATGTAGGAACTGCCCTTGGCGTTGCAATAACAGACGAGCAGCTGGATTCGTGTTACCGCATGAGAAAAAAACGTTAATAGGGGAGGGACCACTAGGAATCATGTCAAATTCGTCCACAGTATTATCAAGGAAAAGGTACTCAACAAGAGGCGGATGAAGAGGAACCTTTCAACCTGGCTCTTAGGCTTGTCCCATGACACACTAGTGTGCATTAACCAAAGTCTGGAAGTAGGAAAGTCTAGTACTGGAAGTAGGAAAATCATTGCCACAGCACACAAAATGAGAGGTGAAAACTGATGCAAATACCTCTGGGTTAGGTATGGGACAATTTTAATGAGTAAGATCCTTTTATTACTCGAAAAATCTTTAGGTGATCTCATTAAACTATAAGCATTTACTTTCATTCTTGAGCAACGCATATAGAATTATGTTATTAGGTCTCAAACTATTTGTTTTCTCCTTCTCAAGATAATTTCAATTAAAAATAATTGTATTTTTCAAATTTATTTGCCTCAAAAATGCGAATTTCAGTTTAAATGCTGTAGCAATATCTTTATTCTTGGTGCAGCAAAAACCCAGTACTCTTCCACAAACTTTTATTTGCTGTCGACTATTTTCGACTGCTAAAGCGTCATTATCAAGACAAATAGTCTTGATAAATTCTCCAATGAGAATAACGTCATTTAGTCAGTCTCGTCATTGACCACAAATTATATTTATATTTTCGAACCATAGTGAGAATAGGGGTAGATTGTAACATATTAAATTTGGGTTTATCATACTGTCACTTAACCACAGGTATGTGTTCCTTGAATTGGACTCCGAAATTGTCAAAAGTGAGTATGTAGATACCTCCATTATTAAGAATAGTTGTTTAAATAATTTACATATATCTTTGTATTGGAGTGAAGTGTGTCATCAACATGATGTATCATCTTCACATGATGTTTTTTATAAGGAAACATAAGCCTCAAGTTGACTATTCAAGTTTTCGTTGGAATATTAAATTGGCTAATACATTGGTAAAGTCATGGATTACTGAGCTCGAAACGCTAAGTTGCTGCAATGAATGTTTTACCTCCGTAAGAATCCAATACTTGTAATGAGCACCATATTTATGAAAATAATGGGTCCAAACACGACGTATTTCTGGGAATCATTAGATTTCTTGATCATAGTAAAGTAAATAAATAAAAATTAATGCAATAACGGTACCCATCATCGTAGTAGCCAGATCTCACTTGTATATTTTTAATTTATATAAAGTTATCTTCCTATACATCGTGTGGGAGGATTGAAATTAATAATTTCAATTAGATCTTGAGTCAAAAATAAGAAAAAATAACTCATTTTAATTTTTCAGGCCTTACGTAACAGTAACGCGGATAAAATTCACGAGATATCTTGAGAGCTGGCGCGGCGTTGTGTTAAAGTTATCTAAAACACATTTATCTTATATGATTTACCCTGGGGAGAGTAAGAAGTTATAACCACAAATAGTTACCGGTTCCATCAACTTTAATTTCATATTTGTCCTTCACTTCCTTGTTGCTACTTCCTTCCTGTACGACACGATCCACAATTCACTGCCAGATTCGCAATTTGCTTTCAAGGGAGTTCCTTTCCCTCCAGTTTAAAAAATGTGGTTGTTTGAATTTTACGCGATTATCGTAATCAATAAGTGTGGTCCCTTGAAAGGTTCCCTTGAGAGCTTACGAGAGTAATCATTGACCTCCCCCAAACGAAAACATCCATTCAAACCCCTTACACAATGGGGTCAAGCGTAGCCAGGAAAGTTTTTTGCCCGTGGATATCATTCCAGGAACGAGAGATCAAGTTGTTGATGAGCCCTTAATGTTAGGTTTCTTTTTATACTTTTAAGAGCTATATATAAAGATAAAATGTAAAACAAAAATAGTGTTCTAACTAAATCCACGGATAAGAGTTCAGTTAAAACTACAGCAATCCTTTTTGAAAGCATCTTGCGTAGATAAAATTACCAGAATCCTATCTTGCGTTGCCAGGCCCAGTCCAGTATTATAAGCGATGAGTTTGGTAGTGACTGCCTGGTTAATTTTACCAGGCTACCGCTGAATTCAAGTATTACCTAAAGCCAGCGTCCCCTTGAGTCATTTTTTCCGTAAATGTTTTCATTAAAAAATAAAAAAATTAACAGAAATTGTAGTAAATCTAACTAGATTAATTTCTACGGCACGGTTTACTAATTGTAACGATTAATTTAGTTAATTCATACTTTACTACACTGTGTGGTAAATTATTACCCAGATCCTACTTATTCTAACTATATTTTTTTCCGTGCCTAGAAAGTATTTTTCTCATTTATCCAGCTTCCCAGCGCTAGTTCAACGATAAATAGGAAATGGCGATACTAGGTAAGTGAGAGAATACAGTATTTACTAATATGATTACAAGTACGAAAATATTAGACAACTCACTTTTGACCTCATTTTCTCATCGTGCTCTTTTTCCATCAAGTGAGAAATTAGCTGAGTTTTTAAAACAAAGAAACGCATTACTGAAAGGCTGCTCCCAGAATATTCTTTCAAGGGGGGGGGATTAAATGTAGGAGGAATGTATTACGGCGGAGTCCACTTGGAGAGGGTAAACTTTATACTTCAGTTGTACAATAAGGTTTCAGGGTGCGTTGACAGCTAGGGTAATTAGCACTACTAATACTGTATCTCCCAAACATTTATAGGATAAACGATTTTAATTTCTCCTGGTGAATACTAATGATAAATTCTTCTCGGGTTCTCAGCCAGGTTAATTCTTTCGTGTAAGCCGACGTTTCGAGAGACGGCTTGACTCCCATCTTCAAGAATCTGGCAGAGAACCAGAGAAGAATTCATCATTTCTAGGATGTTTGAAATCCTTGAACCACCTCCCCCGTTAAAGCTTGTTACGGTCTCTTTTTTAGTATCAGGAATAACATGTATTTGGGAGAATAATATAATTACACAACCACTATCAGAGGCCTCCATATCGAAAAATATTTAAATCAGTTAAATTTTAAATAACATAATGATATTAGCCTTACCTTAATCCAAAAGATATGGATTTCAGAAAAATCGAGATCTTGATTAGAATTTTAAATTAAATTTTAGAGGGTGCCCATTGTGCGCTGCCTAGAATTACGGAATACCATGGATTTCAACACCTCTTCAGAAACCACAGAAGAAATGATATGACAAAAAGCAAGAAAAACAAATCTTAAGAATCCCATAATAATGTTCTGCACCTCTCATTGCATCCAAGGTAAACGCCTTGTTTCTCGTAAAATGTTCACTATTTTGTAAACATTCTTACGGGAATATCTACGAAATGCAAACTAGGGTTACGGTCTTAGGGAGATGAGGTTGCGAAGAGAACGAGAATAGGCCTCCTGAAAATATCATCAAGAAAAGTTAGCGAGGGAAGGGACGTGATGCAACCACACCGGTTCCATTCGGACGATATGCATATATTTGGCCCTGTTCTCACTCCTCCCCAACCCAGCTCTCTTCCTCTGGGAATCGTGACGCATAAATTACTGTATACTTGTGGCCCAAGCCTGAAAAAACCATATTTTTAGGGAAGTTATCCGCTCTTCGTACGCAGCTTATGGTTGTTTTTTTTGTGCAATTTTCTCGAGTGCTCAAGTTATTCCACACTCGTCGCACAATTTAACGGACGAGCGTATTTCCATTTTAAGAGAATTTTTGTTCCTGGATGTCATTTTTCGTCCCCTTCGAAAATATTTATTTCTCCTTATAGTCTCAACGCCCCGACCAAATCGATAGCGATTTAGCCTCAGTCGATCGATGTATTTTTTATAGCTAATACTTTACAAGAGAAGTTATTCGATAAATATACAGTAAGTATTAACTACATGAATATCATGGTTTAAAACATAATTTGGCAATGATCAATATATTTCATACACTAGACACCGTCTACTACAAATGTTAGAATATCTAACCCATCATAGAGTGATCAATGCTTATCTGTATCTCCTGACCATGATATTGAAATATGCTTTCAGAGTATAGTATAATATATTTAATATACGGGGGACCTTACACCATAAGCGTTAATACACCTAACCCATTGAGTTATTTGGATAAAACTGAATATATATTAAACATGGAAAGAATGGCTAGATTATCAATGCTATTTAAAGTGACTTTTTAACAGTAAATTGCCGTTATAAGGAGACTATTAACGCGAATCTACTTCTCTTGGCTACTGATTTTTTATAAACATGCTGGAAGCATTTCTATTTCATGTCCCGCTGGCCGTAAGCCTATTGCTCTCATAACTCATGCTCTTCGAATTGGAATTTAAAAAATTATCAACTGCAAATCGAGAAGTCTAATAACAAAGAAATACACACTAAAATTATAACGGCATCAAGGGGAGACATTATTTTGGTGAAACGAGATTCTGAGATATTTTTATTTCGGTCTTTTATGGATATTTGAATACAAAAAGGAGAGAGGTTAACTTTTGGAATGGCCTAATGGAATTAGGTACCTTCTCCTCTCAAACGTAGTTATAGCGCTGCTGCTGTTTGAGCATTTTGCAACCCTATATTGAATCATCACTTAAGAGAGAAACGAGCAGATTTTAATCGGTGTATTCAAAGAATATTTATTTCAAGTCTAGTCAAATAATTAAAATAACGATTAGCAGTAGTATTCCAATTTAACTCTTTGATATTTATATTTTCATCAATTTTTGTTGGATCCGGAACGTTTTATGGATTAATTTAACACTGAATGACAACAAAGTAAGCAATATAGGAGCCGATGATTTAATGGTTACTCATAGATCTCTCAGAACTTGCCATTGAAACAATGGCTCCCGGTATACTTACACACTGCCATTCAGAAATATATTCATTGAATGCATGCACGGGTCTGCAGTAACTACTTCGAAGTGCAAGAAGTTTTAAAAATTCTTATTACATTAAGCCATCGCACGCACGAAAATCAGCTATTTTACGAAAACGTCAATTTAATGTCGCATTTAATAGTAAAGGGCTGTGGGGTTAAATTATTCAAACGTTCAATTTCAAAGAAAATATGAAGTTTCACTCTTATTGAAGGCATATGAACTGCAGTCAATGCTTAATTCATTTTTTAATTGAAGCGATTCACACTGCAGTAAATGCTAACTTTTAAGTTGCAACAGAAACATTTCAGAGCAATATAATCTCATTCGCCAATTCCATTCACTTTCGCGGCTGGGCGAAATCTTTCCGATTTGAAATTCTCTCGCGATTGCCATTCAAATTTCTTCTTAAACTTTTCCCTAACGGTCTCCTTCCCTCCCTCGAGCGGATGCTGGATGCGAATGGGATTTTAACGTCGCGCTCGCACCTGGATCTTCCCCTCTCGGCTTCGTCTCCCTCGGGAAATTTTTCATTGATTAAATTCGCGTTCAATCCAATTTTTTTGAAAACGCTGTAATTTTTATCGTGGGAGGATTTAATTTTTGGGGGAGAGATGATGGGATGATTTCATTATTGCTCGGCATTATCTCCTCGTAAACGAATGAGGTTGTTTACTTTTCAACCCGACCCACTTCCCTCCCACGCCGTTCCGAAATCTCCCCACTCAGCGAATCCTCCCTCTCCGTCCCTCTCTTTCGGTGCGTCGTCTCAAACTCCACCCCGCACCTCCCACACTAGAGCTTCCTCACTCCTTCTTGCCCTCATGCTCTGATACGAAAAGTCCTCCACCACGAATTCTTCGTCTCTAAGCGAAATTTTAATCAAAGAAGGCCCACTGAGACAAATTGGAACAATTCAAATACATGCTGTTCTTGCTTTTTTGTCCGAGGTTCCGCATTAGAAAATTACGACGTAATTGTGATGATTCCATTAGCGTAAGCGAAAGTAATTAAGGGGCATAGGACCGGGCATGCAGCCCTACCATCATCATATGCACCGACTCAAAGAGCTAGCCACCATCTATCTCCAGTATTTTCCCGATGCACCCTGTTGTGCAAGATATTCAAATCGCCCTATATAATATCTGTAAACGAGGACGCAAATTGTCGTTCCTATGGGTTCCCGGGCACGTGGGAATAGCAGGAAATGAAAAGGCAGATGCAGCTTCCAAAGCGGCACTCACGCTGCCGGCGCAGGCTTCGACATTTGTAACCTATCAAGACTTACAGACTGCTCTGCGCAGAATAGTCCTACGGAAGTGGAGTGACGTATGGACGAACGTAACGAACGACAAACTGAGAATGATCAAACCAGTTACGTCAATGTGCTCCTCTTCTATTGGGAGGAATCGTAGGGAGGAGGTCATCACTGCAAGACTGAGAATCGGTCATTGAGCCCTGACCCATTCCTATCTCTTCACTGAAGATAAGATACCACCGCGATATGGCTATTGTGACTGCCCTATCTATTACTGTGAGACACCTCCTGATGGAGTGTGATGAGTACCAGCTTACGCGAGACAGGATAGGTGTTAGGGGCAACCTAGAATGTATTCTGGGCGATGACTCCGACCGCCTAAGACGTATCATAGAATTCATTAAGAAAACTAGCCTTATAAATTCAATTTGATTAATTTATCTTTTATATCAATATTCCCAACAGTGCCGCACTTAACTGAAACTATAGTATATGCTTATGTCGCAATTTGATTGCGCGTTGTGCTAATGACCTCAGTTGCCGACGCACCAGTAACCCCAAACCTACTAATTAGGGGGCAGCATCTTTTTGTAGCAGCAAAAATGTTCCTGCATTATTGATCCGCCTATAATTTAAGCATAAAAATTATTGTAACTGCCGATATAAGTCTAAACTACATTATTTATGTCAAGAATGAAGTAAACTACAAGTCATTAGAAAATATTAGAAAGGTAGCGGATAGAAGATAAGAAAGAGTACACAGCTTCATCAAAGCAGTCGTTGGATCATTGACCAATGATAATAACAATATATAAAACACATAAACGTTCATTACGGAGAGCAAAAGTGGAGATATAATTCCTTTTTCTTTTCAATGCTCTCGATTAATTCACATTTTAACGAATTCAAACCGTCGAAATAAGCGTCTTTCAATATTATTTCAGCAAGGGGCCGCTGCAATTTTAGAGTAAAAGAGCGAGGAATAGATAGTCAGGAAGAGCGCGCTAGCAAAGGAAAAGAAGGAGGGGAGATGGTCTTATCCACTAAACAGTCGGTGTAGATTTTAGTCTTGAGTCCTATGCCTCGGGGAACCTCGCCAGTTTTTTCTCTGTGCATTTAAGTGCTTTCCTGCCCCTTTGTTTGTATGCTACTCATGGCTGAGTTGTACCAATGAAGTCTTCTCTCCGGAATGAGATTTTGTGAATTTTAATCCAATGCCTTTGGCAAGGAAATCACAATTTCTTGCTGATTGCTGTTCTAAAACGTTCTGTAAAAAATTTTTTCCATGCCGAATGATGCCATATTTTATGTCTAAATTTCAGACCTGATTCTTGAAGAAAACCGATGCACAAATATTTATCGAAAAATGATTAGTGTCCACTGTCCAGCGTATCAAGCCGAATTTGAGATAAAGCCTTCTGGCATGAATATTCGTAAACCCTGCCTTACGAAATGTTTTCACGATTGAAACTAAAAATGCTTATGAGCTTTCGAGCCGATTTCTTGCACGCCTTCGGTCTGTGACACATTATAAGTGGGAAGTAATTTTTGCTCTACAGAATTCAGTGTATTAGCACCGTCAACTTCTAACTTTTTAAAACTGCATTTGACAAATACTTCTCATACCAAAGACAAATACTTCAAATACGTCGCATACCATCATGAGAAGTATTACTCTTAAAATGTCTTAGCAAGGGTAGGAAAAAGGTTAGGGTTGATGGAATCTTAATATTTCGTGGATTGGAGTTCAAGGAATGGCGCCGGCCAATAGAAAATATTTCTTGAGTAGAACTTGGAACGGTCCAAAATCCAGCCATTTTCCTGAACCCAAATTTCCTTTTATTCTCCATGGAAACCCCTTAAACATTAAGCAACACGCCGCGTTCTGCGAAGCTGAGTATGAAAACGTAATCCGTGTAAACTCTTATCTGCGTTCCAAGAAGCCGCGTTCGGGAAATCACACTGCGGAAAGCTATGCTTTTAATGCCCGTAAGAATAAACACCTTGCTCATATTAGCATTTACATTTATAGGGAACCGGAGCGTGAAGAGCAGTGCCGTAAGTAATTCGAGAGATTCAAGAGTCGGACTTTGGACCACGCTCCAAGAGTTCAACTACATTCCTTTACATAATTGCGTCGTCTGTCATATACGAAAGTTTACGGCAACAATATCTTTCGCACTGGTTTGTTCATATGGGCCTACATTTACAGTGTAGCCCAGAGTGAGGCAAGTATCGCATGTGACTTGAGAATTTAATCAGAGCCTTAAACGAGAATTTTGGGCAGAACATTCAGCAAATTTTGTAAATAATATTTAATACCCTGTTTTTCTATAAAGTTCCTCACACTCCCACACCTGGCAGTAAAAATATTCGCGATTATCTGCGTGTATGCTTTCGGCAAACCAAGAAATAACAACAGATTACATGATTCATTTAATTAAGATTGAACTGCATTTGAGACGGAGGAAACGCAAATGCGCTGAAATACAATGACTCAGCAGTTTAAAGAAATTCGTCAGCGGTACATAGTCAGGTGCTCAGTTATCCGAAATCGCAATCAATAGGTAATTACATAAATTATAAACTATTTTATGTAAAAAAAATTCACGGCACAGATATGCTGCATAATGGAAATATTTGCAAACTATCGTGTTAATTTATTAATTGGGACCATTTTTTTCTCTTAGTAACGAGTCAAGTCTTAGATGATCGATGAATATCATCAAGGGAACGAATAGAACTCGAGGGATTGAAACATTGACCGAGACATCGCACCACGGCCCAGCAATATAAACTGGCCTTGCGTGATTTCAGCTCCAATTAAGAGTCTGCTATATGTCCTCGCACGCGTACATTTCCCGGGAGGATCCGGTGTCCGATTCAAACGAGAGATGAGATGCGAATTATAAAAATCGGTAGTCCGAATCAAGTGGATGTAACGAAGCGCGCTCTTTAATTCCCTTCCTCGCTCTCGCCCTAATCTCGGAGTGTTAGGGAGTTGTAAGCCCTCACAAAAAAAACCCAACCGCCCCTTTCTCTTTTTCGAAGACGATTGTTCTCCGAAAAGATCTCGCGACGTCCTCGACCGAGAAAATATATTCCATCGGGATTAAGCGATTTCAGCTCTTAGATGGAAGAATTCAACTTGAGATCCAAATCCCATTTTTCCACTCCCACACGTTACTCGACGGCTACGAGATATCCACAAGGTTTAGGATAAGTATACGAAAAAAAGAAGAAGGGGACGAAGAGAAATAGGTCCATCATCATCATAAGTCAACAATCACATAGATTGGTCAGACGTAGTTCTCCATTCCTCTCTCCTTTAGCCTTTTCATAGTGGAGTATTTGTCTCTTCCACCTGTCCTATTAGGGTCGTCCCTTACCCTACATCCTTGCCCTTCTACGTGTCCCTCTACGATATTGTTTTCATCAGGCCATCATGTCTCATAATGTGACCAACTAAGTTGTCGCGACTTTTCCTTGAGGTTTCAAGAAGAATTCTCCCACTCCTATCCCACTCTTCTTAACACTTCCACAACTATTCGGTCGATTGATTTTATCTTCATCACTTTTCGTTAGCACCACAATTTGAATGCTTCCACTATTGAGTTCTCTATAGCTGCCAACGTCCAAGCTTCGTCCCCTTGGAAAAGTAGCACTGAGGCATTGTTTCCTCAATTCTATACTCGTATTTTCAGCTGTAGAATATTATTCTTTTTAAAGAAAGCCCTCCTCGTTATTTACTTCGCTCCTATTCTAATGACTCTTTTTTTTCTCCTTCGTCCTTCGTAGGTAATTCGGCTTTTTAGGTAACAAAACTCTTCCATCTCTTGTTTACCTCGTTTAGTGTTTGTCCTAGCCTCTTCTCTTCTTCTGATTAGTAATATATTAGTCTTATTTGTGTTGTTTTTCCGCTGATATTTGGCCATTCTCCTTTCCATATTTGTCAATATCTTCTTCAAATCGTTCTCCTCAGCAAATCGTGGCATAGTAATTATTTCTCTTTGGATATTAACATCCAAAGCCTTATTTTTTGATTTTATAGACGGTGCACACATTATCTTACCCCATTCCTAAATCTCATATCTTCACAGTTGGATCCAAATTTAATCACATCAACTTGGTTTTTATATAAACTGTACAATATACTCTTCAAGTCGACAAATGCCATGATGATCAATGATTCTCGTCAGTATTGTGACGAACGGGTTTTGCGTCCGTTATAAAATAGAGCAAGAAACACCTCAGAGCGGGGGCGACGTAAAAAACGAGTAATTTTGGGAATGCGAAACGTACGGGATAATTGGAAGGGGAGGTTGAGGGTGAAAGACCACACGTATTCCTGGGTTGCGAACACAAGAAATGCATTTATTGACAAAGATCGCAATAATTAAATTTAACATACAAAAATATGGGGAGTAGCACTTGAAAAAATGTTAGTAGGGCCGGATTGTCAAGGATCAAATACAAAATACAAAGAAACCAAAAATCAACTTGATAACATAAAAGTAAACTTGAAATGAACTGCATTTAAATCTTTTCGCAGGGTTTAAAAAGTCCTCTGCTGCACTTTTGAGATTCAAGATTCACTAATTGTTCCAGCGCTTTCTTGCAATGGGAAAAGAGGGGGTAGGAGGGAGAAACGTTCTCGACACTGCTTCGACCGGGGACAGTGTGGGGACACGGTTGATTACTGCACCTTATTCGGGAACACGAGGTGGTGACGTGGCCGAGTAGACTTCTCATGCGCTCGTGATGGTTCCTCGTTGCATTTTCCAAGCCGACGACTGGGGAGTTGCCAAGGTGCTTTCTCTCTATCTCCAGTAGCCTGTGGCTCCAATGCTCCACCGACTCTCTCCAACGTTGGTGGCTCGATCAATCTCGACCGTCCTCTCCACCGTCTCTCTCCGATGTTGAGTGGTTCAATGAATGCTCGACCGACTCCTCCGATGTTGGGTGGTTCAATGAATGCTCGACCGTCCTCTCCACCGTCTCTCTCCGGTGTTGAGTGGTTCAAAGACTGCTCGACCGTCCTCTCCACCGTCTCTCTCCGGTGTTGAGTGGTTCAATGACTCGCTGTCTCTCTCCGATGTTGAGTGTTCCATCACTGACTGTCTCGTGAGAGGGGAAGGGAGGGGAGGGCAGTGGTTCCACTAGCGCGCTCTGTCGGGTCGTGATTCACCTCGTTTGCGCGGTATTTAAAAAAAATGCTATTCACACGCACACATGAAACAATTACATTCATACCAAATACACTCAAATAGTAACAAAAAGGAAAGGGTAGGAATTGTGACAAATGCTACTCATAAATGATAATTAGCGCTGCCGTTACAGTATGTTTGTGTCGTTAGGCTTTTAGTCCTAAAATTTTCATACATCTCAACTCTCTTCTTTTTGGTTATAGAAATGATGATGTTCTTCTCGAAGTCTCTAGGATTATCTCTTGATGAGTCCATATTGCAGGTGGTTTTGTACAGTTAAGTTTAATGCCCTGTATTTTTTATATGCTCTGCTGGAATATCAATACATTCGTGGAGCCTTATTCTCTATCAGGTCTCTTATGAGTATTGCAGTGTCAAATTCCGATATTAAGATCCTGTTTCCCCATCTTATTCCTTTTCACTTCACTTACCTCTTTGATATTAGTTTAGCTTAGCTTCCTTCCTTTGTATAACTACTCCGAGTATTCTTTCCGAGCCTTCTCTTAGTCTTCCTTTACAATCAAAATATTTCCATATTTGTCCCTGATGGTATTACATCCTGTACTTCGTTCCTTGAAATGGTTCCTTACTATTGTATAAGCCGCTTCCATTTTCCCTTGTATGAGGTTATATTGCACGTCCTCGCATATGTTCATCATCCACGCTTCTCTAGCTTTCCTCGCTTCGCGACAAATCTCGTTCCTTATACTCTTGTAACAATCCTGTCCTTCCTCAAATTTCGCAATCTAATTCTTTCTACGTTCTTTAATGAGGTCTAGGACTTTGTCCTTTATCCTTGTAAATTTTCTCCTCCCTAGAACTTCTCTAGCGGCCTCTATCCTACTAAAGACCACTTTTGATATCATTCCAAATACTCTCCACCGATTTCTCAGTCTGATCTAATCATATCTTGCTCTCCACCACTTCTTGAATGGATGTTGATTTATTGGCTTCTTCATTTTCTCTAACTGTCATGAGTTCTTCACTGATTTCTGGAATTTCAGATGGCATTTTCTGGAATTTCACTCGATTATGATCAATGTCGATACCCCCTGCCCCCGGGTAGCTTTGACATTCCCCCATCTGGTTCCTAAACCTCTGATTCACTAAAATATAGTCTGGGTGAAATCTTATTTTGTCTCAAGGCGTTTTCCATGCATATTTTCTTCGCCTGTGATTCTTAAACTCTATGCTGGCATTCGCTAATTTTTGTTCTGGGCAAAATTCCAGGAGACTTTAATTTTTTTATTTCCTAATCTTAACTCCCAGCAGAGTATCCGGTGAGTATATGCTCCTATCCTCATAGATTTATTACAGTTGACCGATGTGCCCTCTTGGCTTGTCGTCGCCCGGAAACCTCAATGGGACACTAGATTACCTCCGGAATATTTTAACCGAGAGAATTCCTTCATGTCTAATATTTAAAAAACGGAGTGGCTTCAGCTCCTCGGGATAATAATGTGGTTATTTCCCCTTGCCTTCCGTATATTAGTACTGCAGCTGTTAAAGTAAACTTCATCACGCCTGCTGCCTGCTGTGAAATTAGTTTCGCTGTACTGATTACTGTAGTCTTCACCTTCACTGTTATGAAGAAGAGCTGCTGTCCTCTCCTCTGGGTGATGGGAGGCATAATTGTTGATGGCCTCTCGTCTCTAAGTCACAGATTTTTCGCAGGCTTTGGGTATCATTTTGATGGTCTATCTTACCCATGGATAGACCCATACTACGTACATGGATAGACCCGAATCCGTCGCTTTTGGTCCACGACTGATATCTAGAGGTCCACGCACCAGCCCAACCCGGTGAACGTAATCGGTGCCTTAAAGCTCGCTCACGAATGAAAGAGGTTAAGAAACTTATTACAGTGAACCAGAAGGATATAGCTGCTTAGATGGTATATTCACATTAAGTTAAAAGCTTAAGAATGGGTGTATTCTATCCATTTCAATACGACATATTTAAATAACGAAATTATTGAAATTCAATCGATAGCAAATACATTAAGAATAGTAAAATGTAAACCCACAACAGAGCGATAAGTTGATGCTGGTGGTTGGATGTGGAATTAAAATTTTTTTAATCAGATAGTATCTTCGTATCCTCACTAGCGGAAGCGTTCGCTATAGACAGAGATAACGCTGCAAAATTGTTAAGTCGGTTATCATATGATCGTTATATACGTCCATTGCGATATTTCCCCAGAGCTGGCATTTTTCACAGGAGTTTATGAATAGCCATGTGCCTATTATTCTCGAACATATATTTGGGATGATTCACAGACGACTATGAATCTGGTGAGTATTCGTTCAAACGCCAGAGAGACGCAACGCTTTCCGATTTAGATCTTCCTCCTCCGCTTCGATCCCAAAGTTCTGACGCGGATTTTCGGGGTGTTTTCTGCGGTTGTAATTATAAATAAAGGCATGACGGAGGATGAGCCGTAACTCCCGTGCCTAGTTCCAAATTAAGTGGCTGCGATTCCGCCCGAATTGGACGAGAGGATTCCCGTTCGGAGACGATCTCTCGTCGAGCGGCACAACCGCCAAGTTTCGGGCTTGTTACTCTCTGTTTTTCCCAAACTTAGCCTCCCTCTCTCTCTCTTCGGGCTAATTGTAAGGGAGTAATATCAGTCGGCGGTGGGAGGATCTTCGCTACAGAGTTGGGCGCTGGGGAGGTGCAAAGTGGCAGCGTCGGCGTGTTTGTTGGGGTTTTAGGGTGAAGAGAGAGGGTTTTGAGAGAAAAGAGCAAAGGAGGATTAAGCAAAAGAAGGTAGGGGAGGTTGAAGAAGGGGTGAGAAGGATTTGATGAAGGGAGATGAGCGGGTAGTGATGGTGGAGTGGGAGTAGTGAGAGATAGGTGCAAGAGGAAGGGGTTAAAGTAGTTCACCTACCCCCCCCCAGAAATTCTTGAGGAAGATTGACTGGAGTATACCCCCTCTAAATACCCCCAACACCCGAAATATACTTCTTCTCCAAGTGAGCCCCTAAAACCCCCCCCGAAAACTTTTCTGGCTGCGTCCTTGGTTTTGAGGGAGCTAGAGGAAGGGAATTTAGAGTAGCTCAACTCCTCCCCCCCAGAAATTCTTGATAAATACTGACTTGAGTATACCCCATCTAAATACTCTCCGCTCCCGAAATATGTTTCTCCTCTCCAAGTGAACCCCTCACTCCCCCCCTCCAAATTTTTCTGGCTGCGTCCTTGGTTGGAATGGGGTCAAAGTAGTTCACCTTCCCCACCCTCAGAAATTCTTGATAAATACGGACTTGTGTATAAATACCCCTCACCCCCGAAATACACCCCCTCTCAAAGTGAACCCCTCGCCCCTTCCCCCCCCCCCTCCCCGAAAGTTTTTCTGGCTAAGTCCTTGGTTGCGGGGGAACCCTGCGGTTGAATTTTCCGTCGTCAACGGCGGAAGTAAGCGGAGGAAGGAAATTAAGGCGAAATTGAAAGGGAGCGGGTTGGTGGGATGATTATGAGGAGAGAGATGGAATGGGGGGGGGGTTGAGAGGAAGATGTGGGAAAATTCTGGGGGGGGGGTTATAAAAGGGGAAAGAGAGACGCAAAACTGATGAAGTGAGTGAAGGAAGGATATAGAAAGAGATTTGAGAGTAAGAAGATAGGAGGGAGTACAAGAGAGCGCGCGTGGAACGGGATCATTAAGCTTGAGGAAAAAGAAGACACGGCAGAGAGGGGCTTTTGGGACTAGGATATGCAGGTTTACATACTCCACTGAGCATAATGAGCTCCGCTCGGACTGCATAGTTTGCTCCAGAAAGCTTTAATAGAGAGGATGGGATAAAAAAATATAAGAATTCCGACCACTGACACATCCGGTTACGTATCACTTTTATTCTAACTCTTTATAAAGCGGTCGAATGGCTGGCTCATTCCTCGAGCATTCCCACGCTTTGAGGCCCACGTGAGATGAAAGAAATATTTTCTGAGATTTTTACTCATTCATGAGGAAATGGGGAATAAAAAATTAGGAGATCTTTAAATAGAAATGTATATATATATTCCTCCAAAAAGGATTCGGGAGCGTTGTCGAGGACAAAAGAAAGAGTGGAATTCTTAGTCTCGAGTTACGAAATGAAGTTTGAAGGAATTTCAGAGCGCAGATATTTTATGTGAGGTTCATTCTCTGGATTCGAGGTCAATAACTGCCGTAGATGGGTTCAGCGCAGTCTTTGATTACTTTCGTCGGAAAAATGAACCGCTCCACGGAAGAAGTGGTACGATAAAGGTTGTCAGGAGGGTAATATAAGAAGTGGGAGAGAGGTGATTGCTCGCAAAGGAAGCACTCAAAGTCATCCGTGGAATAATAATAAGTAAGCCTTGGAAGCCTTGGAAATATGAAAGGTTAAGGAATGAATTTTAATTAACTAGAGTCGTTTTAAAAATGAACTCCCATCTCAGAATATGGAGCATTATTTCGCCGTTTCTCGTGCATTCTTGGATTTGAACCAAATTTTGACTGCTAATACCTTAAAATAAAATATATATTCCACCTTCATTTGTACAAACACCTCCATTTCGGAATTAATATTAATTAATATATACGAGGGTAAACTTAAAAGTAAGGTCTCCAATCTTTTTTAAATTGGATATGACATGTAATTAAAATTGTTGGATATATTGTTGAAAAGGTCACGGATTCAGCTATTTTTTATGTAGTAACCCAAGCGCTTGATGACGTCCGCACGATGAACTTTTGCATCCCATCGTTATACCAGCTTCCGTCCACGTTACGAAGATAGGCGTTGATATCCTCTTGCACCTCGTCGTCCGTGCGAACTTCATCCGTCATACGTGTTTCTTCAAGGCGAACAGCACGTGGAAATCACTGTGAAAAAGAGTCCAAAAAATCATCTCCTTCCTCTTCAAAACGACGCACAACTTCTTCCGCACATTCCACGTGCTGCCTCTGGTGGTCTTTAGGTTACCCACCTGCAGTGGACGTTTGCGTGGCCGGAAAATAACTTGTGGAACCGCTTACGATCGTTTTTAACATCCATACAATTTTCACCGAGAACTTCAACCCATTGGCGATTAATTTCGATAGGTGCCACCTTTTTCCCCGTCAAAAAACCTTATGACAGGCCGGATTTCACATCTGGACGAAGACGTAAGGGGAAGCTCCATGCATAGCTATGCCAACAGTGAGTGATCGACTATGGTTCGCAGCGCTCGAGAGTGGTAGTGGACGAACCAAGAAACACGGTGGTGTTGGCGGATTGCGCCTAGCGTTTCATGTGGTGACGCAACGATATTGGAGACTTCTTTTTAAAGTCTACCCTCGTATTTTAAAAGCTGACTAAATGAAGCCTATCGTTGCATACCCTATTCAAAACCGGGTTTAAGGTATTCGTGGAGCCTACTAATCACAATATATTCAATTGAGAGACACATTCCAATGAGGCCTAATTAACCACATCTTCATTTTTTCATTTATCGTTTCAAAATGGTTAAGGTTATTATAAGCATATGATAACTACATACTCATTTTTGGACACATATGCCTAACGCCTCACTTAATATAAAAATCACTGAATTTCTTATCCAACAATAAATTAGCGACAAGCTATTTATATTTCATTGCGAGGTAAAAGTAGCCTACGGATTTCACTTAATGCTCAGAAAAAGGCATGTTAAATCGGGGTCTTATTTGATCCACGTGCTCCTCATGCGTGAATTATCGATCCCATTGCAGTTTTTTTATGGAAGAGACAGTGGCGTTTAACATCAGGGCTATCCAGAGTTCTAATGCCAAACAGGATTTTTCATTATCTCCAGAACTATAAAGAAACCCAAAGCTACAGAATTCCACGTTCATCAGTGTCAAATGAATGGCAACAGAGCAGGTCGAATGAAAGGCAGACATCGTTAAAATGACGGCATCGAATTAAAAAGTTAGGACGTTAGTCATTATTATAATGATTTTCACGCTTCAACTAATAATAATTTTTATCCATTTGTGGAATGTGAAGAGCGAGGCAAGTGCTCGAGGAAAAAAATCAATAGCGGAAGTTAAAATCCATTGAATTATTATTCACAGCAGTCCCGCAAAAAGTTCCCCTCGGTGGAGAAGCGGGACACAGTACTCATTATTATTCCTTTGGGATATATTCATACTCATAGTTTTTGACTGGCTGCACACTTACGCACAGAACCCAGTTTTTTTTTTTTTTTTTTTTTATGATGTCATTTTCTAAATTTTTCCAAAATATGAAAGTTGAAGGATAAAGTCGCGGGCAGCAATGTCCCTGGAGAAATAAGAAGGAGAGATGGATAAAAGAAGAATGTAACGTGAATTTGAAAACTGGAATTCGTATACATAATACAATAAAATTCTAACGTCGATAGACGTATGCCGCATCAGGGACAGTTGAGGATGGAAGCTTGAAGGACAAAAAGAAGACCTCTGCGCTGAGGAATGCAAGGGTATAGCAAAGCCGAGAAGAGGAGCAGAAAGCCCTAATAACACCTCGGCATGTTCTGGAGGTACTTGCTTTCATTGAATACAGCATGGCTAGTAGATAAATAGTAGGTAATTAAAGATAAGTAAGCGCTGCTCGGAGTAAGTATGTAGGAAACTCAAGAGACTCGTAGATTAAGTATAACGTAGAACAGCTTAGTATCAGAGTAAAGCCAAAATAAATTCAAATGAATTCAGATAGAGCAGAAGATTACCAATGGACGAACAATAGCTCAAAATAATTAAGCGCGACCTGGAGAAAATATGTTGAAATCTGCAGTAACCCTTAGATAAAGTACTTTAAGGGTTTTAAAATGGAACGCTGAACAATTCAGGAGCAGAGTTAAGCCAGAATAGATTCAAATCGATTCAGGCAGAGGTGTAGTAAATTTTACGATTTTAGGCCGAAAAGGGGAGGACGAAATGAACACGCGGAAAATATAAACAACAAAAGGTAATTTTCACGCTATATTATACAACTCCACTACCAACCATGGTTTCGACACGCTATTTCATTTTCAATCCTTCGAATCTATGATCGGTCTTGGAGTTTTATATTTAAGTGTGGAAATTACCATTTGTTTTTTATGTTCTATCGTGAATGTATCGCAATTGCGCAACGCCAGGCTTGAAATGATTCCATAAGCGGAAAATAGTCTTACGATCTGTTTCTAACATGACTCTGCCACTCGTTTCACCGCAGGCATTCTCAATTTTCCCAGCTGTGAGCTGTCCTTCACGAGCACATGAAGTCAAGCGCTTTATTTTGTATGACCAGGGTGCCCAAACTACACATCCCTTGAACAGGATAATAAACGTTTCTTCGTTAAAACTTTCGCGGGTGCTCGTCATTATGATTAAAAACTTTTGGGCTATGTCGCCGCGTCAATGCTTTGGGTGGCCCCAACGTTTCCCGACCGATGCTGGTCGCTTTTTCAAGGGATTATGGAGAGATGGGAATTTAAGATCTTTTATATAGGTATCTGCGTCAGATGGTGGGGGGAGGGGAGCCGGAGGTTGGGGGAGTGGGTTGCTGCTTGTTTCTTCATATTACGGGTTGCCAAGTACGGCTAATTTTAATGCCGGTGTCTCTGTTTAAATTATTCTTATCTTCTTTGGATATTTCAATGGCTTCTCTGACGAGTCTCTGTTTAAAACCTTTAACTTTGGCGAGGATTTGCCGTACTTGGCAACCCGCAATAAGAAGAAACAAGCAGCAACCCACCCCCCCCCCCCCCCCAACCTCCGGCTACCCTCCCCCCACCACCTGACACAGATACCTACCTATATAAAAGATCTTAAATTCCCATCTCTCCATAATCCCTTGAAAAAGCGATCAGCATCGGTCGGGAAACGTTGGGGCCACCCAAAGCATTGACGCGGCGACATAGCCCAAAAGTTTTTAATCATAAGGATAATAAACGGCATAAGAAATACGATATTTTCTTAAAAAATATTTTTTTGCCTTTTAATGACAATAAAATTCCCTCGCAAACTTGACAACGTATTTCTTCTGTTCTTGACCTCTTGTTTTAATTTTTGTAATATTAAATCATGAATGAATTTAATCTCATGGTAATTTACGTGAATTTCACTGCCGCTCATGCGGCATGTTTGAAATATTATTACACATGAAATCGTGAGGTTTAGCTCCTTTCATATAAAAAATCACCGTTTACTTTGTTAGTTAAACAAAATAAACAACCACATAAAAGTTTTGAAAATGTACAGTATTTGCAAAACGTCGGTACATATGTTTTTTTATTTTAAAGGATCTGAACCTCAAGATTTCGTGTTTACAAAAATTTGGCATGGTTACCGCGGGAGCCAAGTTGGAAACCAGACGACTTGGCAAAATAAAACGGATGAACACACTTTTTCCTTAACACTATGCTCCGCCTCCCTTCATTTGATTCACACATGTGGAATGGGTTAAGAGGAGATTCCCTGACAGTGTGGTAACTCAAATTTTTTCATCTATGCCTGAATTATTACAGAGAAATATTCTACCAATGGTGGATTTAAGTCCACGGATATTTATGAAAAAATACACAGGAGAACGAATAGGGTCACAAGGATTAAATGTATTGAAAACCACGAGGAGAAACCACAATTATTTTTTAATAATTAGCGATCGTTTAAAACACTGTGTCAATCGTAGAGAAGAATCATTTTTTTAATAATTTTATTAATTAATTTTTACGAATAGTTTAAAAATTTATTTCCATTACGTATCAGTCATCTCATTCCTCTACATTTCAATACTCGATTATGTGATATCTAGCCACAAATTTACTTGATGTTTAAAGAATTGTGCAACCAATGATAGTTTTGGTAAATTCAAATTTAATCTATTCGAAAACTAAACTCGAATCAAAGTACTTGGATCACGCCACTGGCAAAGATGAGTCATGAGGAAGAGAAATTACACTCAACTGATGACAGCATACACTATAGGGAGGTAATAAAGGGAATAAATGCAAAGTAAGGGGAATTATATCTCACAGGACGTAAGATATTGACAAAAATCGATGGGATGGAAACTCTGATTGATCTGATTCATCCGAAATAAAACATACATTTCTCTTTTTTCTGTTAAAAAAAGGTTTTACAGTGTTTCCATATTTACTTTTCCCATGAGACATAATTTTTCATTCACAATGGTATTAGAACCAGGATAAAACAATAAATCATCTAACTGGAAGTGAATCAGGAATGACTGGATGCGAGCGAAAACATTCGGTCAGGAAACAAAGGTGGATCAATAGATAATAAGGCCGAATTTTAATTGAAGCATGAAATCGAAAATATTGCAAATGTTTGCGTGGAAACTTATCCAAGCCAATTGCCTATAGGTGATGTCATTTGATAAGTAAATATTTACATAAACTGGCCAATTTTTTGCATGCTAAATATTTGCTTAAAATTTGAACACGAATTTTTGAACATTCCGAAATCAAAGTCAGCAAAAAAATTCAACAAATCAATATAAGTACCCAAAATATTTTTGCATACAGGTATATTGCCCTCAGTGAATTGTTCATGTTTTTCTATCCTCCATATTCTAGAGCCTTCTACATCCCGGAAAATGAGTAATATTCACGGAATAATTGAAAAATTTATCAATTGGCATAGGTTATAGAATATTCTGATTACCACTGTCCTCTTGATTGATTATTCACTGCAAAACATAGATGTTAGTACTCTTCACACAGGAGTTTCAAAATGAAAAGCTTGTTTCTAGGGGATAATTTCGGAAGGCTGAAGCATAAAATCAACGATAAACACAAAATCGACTTGATAAATCATCTAACCATAAACGCACCTCGTCTTGGAAAGCCAAACATTTTGGAGTCCAGCCCCTCACCCAATAAAAAGAAAAGGACACAATGCTCCTCCATCTTCGCGTAGAAAGATTACACGGCGCAGTCATCTTAGGCAATTCCAAGGGAAGATAATATCATGAATATTAATGAAATTATCCGGTTCCCTTGTCTTAAACTAGCCAATTTATCGATCTTGGGCCTTAATGTACCGCATCAACTCCCATTAAGTTGAAATTACCACTCAGGCTCCACCAATAAACGCCAGATAATCAATTTCTCTTCGTTGATAACAGCTGAGTGCCTTAATGAGAATTTAATGGGGATAAAACAACCAGAAAATAGTAATTTTTAACGAGGCTGAAATGCCAATAAATAAAGAAATAAATTATTCTGAATAAGTAGGCCAAACACCAGTTAAATTAGCAAAGGCAACGTAAGCAGTAAAATAGAGATACGCGAATGCCATGGTAATTAGTGCCTTAGAGTTCCTATGAACTTTCTTAGCAGTTGATGTAATCCTGAATCAATAAATAACTTGCATTAGTATTGGCATGGAAATGTCAAGAAATTGGTATGAAATATGTCATGAAGAATACCTTTCGATTCATGCAAAAAACCGTCAAGATAATTTCTTGAGTCATATTCTGAAACATTAATACTGTTTCCTCACATTAGCTCTTGAAAAAAGGCATTGATTCGGTCAAATCACTCTAGAAGTTTTACAATCACAATATTGACGCATGTCAGTCCTTCAAATTCACCAAAATATCATCAAGTGAAATCAGACAAATATTCAGGAACACTAAGTTTTTTAACGTTCTGCAATAATTTATTTCAACTTCTTGTTACAGAAATATATAAATTTACAGGAACAGGAATATAAAATTACAGAATATATTATTTTGCATTTTAAACTTCACTTTTAGTTCCTTAGAATCAACAATTTTGGGAACATCATAAATAATAATTGGAATACAAATGAAATAAAACTATCTCCAAAATAATTCACACTTCTCCGAAATTAATGCAAAGAATATTTTGCATATCATTTATTATCGCATTTTCTTAGAGGTTTATTTTTCAAAATATAGAAAACATTTTTAATTCAAAAATTATGCTTTGAATTAACTTGCCATCGATGTTATTGGCGTTTACGGTGATGCATTGGTAACGTTTTTAGATGAATTAAACTAATTAAGCTGTTGGTTCCCACCTCCTTTAAATGGATATATCCAATGAAGTATTGTAGCCGTATATTATCCGGCACAGAATCAACCACGTGAGTATGTTTAACCATTCAACTACCTTGCTCAGATGCGAAAATTTCCTAGTGCACATCGGTTAAGCGTAGATGATGACCTAAACACACCTCACAAGTATGCTTAATCAGTAAACTCACCCAAATTTCATAGACGTAATTGAATTAATATCGATGAAATTTTTCGTTCCACCAAGCTAGGGCGGAAATTTCGGCGGGAATAGATTTAACGGGTGAACTAAAGTGAGCCTATATATATATATATCCGCTCGCGCTCCCGGGTGAATTTTCGGAGGCGATGCGCTCCCAAAATAAACCGCAGATTTTAATTCGCTAAGCGGTTATGGAACAGCTTAACCCTTTAACCGAGAGAGAGGCACTCGGCATTCATGCATAAGCGCCCTCGATGACCTACCTAGCTAGTTTACGTAATTGAAGGACTCGAGAGAGAGAGAGAGAGAGAAGGAGAGATAGACCCAAGAGAGGCTATTGTTCGCCGTTTAAAATCGGCGACGCAAGGATGGAAGGAGGACAATGGAGATAGCATCGGAGTTACCCCTCGCCACTGCTTCTGCATCCCTCGTGATATTCTATGCTCTGGAGAATCCCCTCGACTCGGTCTGAGTCTCCCTAACTTTCTCCTTCGGCCACATATCCCACCCAAACCACGCTCCATCTCCCTGGGAGGTGGGAGTACAAGCCCTCTCCCCCTCTGTTGCCTCTCAGGAAAGGATTAAGTGGGTGTAAAAGGTACGGAAGCCGCCCGAAGCAGTCAGCTACCGCTAGGTAGAGCTAATTTCGTCATCTACCTCCAATTTTCGCCGCACTAGGTGTATATAAGGGTAATTTTAATCGATATTAATTCAATTACGTCTATGAAAATTGGGACGAGTTTACTGATAAAGTATAGTAGTGAGGTGTGATGAAGTCACCAACTACGCATAAAGGCCGGGACACACATGACCGCACCGAGCCCGCGCCGACACACGGCCGAGTGTTGGACGTGCTACGGCGAGAAAGGAAAACAATGCATTCAAACGCGTAGGGACACACACCACCGCACCGTGCCCGCACCGTCATCGTGCTTGGAGACCGCGCCGAGTCCGCACCGTCACCGACTAGTTCAGTTTACTTTTTGACGGTGACGGTGCGGGCTCGTGCAATATGGAGAGCGAGAAACTTATTGAAGGAGTGCGTAAATTCCCAGTTCTTGATTGATTTTCTCTGAATGTAACCATGGACTACGAAATGATCATAGTTACCATAAACAAACACCACAAATTAAGTTACGTTGAACTCCTGTGTTTCCCTTTTCTCAATTACTTAATACTGAATTTGTCGTTTTATTTTATTATAAACTAAAAACAGTATTGTAAATTTATATATTTATGCTTCCAAATTCTACTATCATATTATATTTAATTCATCCATATGTTTATCTCATTTTCTTTTTCATAACCAAGCCCTTTAGAAGATATACAATTATATCGAAGCGTTGGCTAAATTTGTTTTTTATTTATTTGGACTTAAACCCCAAGAACTCACAAAAATATAAATAAACAAGTTTAAGAAGAGGTAAAGAAAGAATAAAAATTTAATATGTATGATTAACGCACTAACACAGTTGAATTTTCCACAGTTGAAAGTTGAAGTTCAAAATATTATCTCTACTTGTACGTTAAAGTCTAATGTCATTTAGCGTTAAATCTTGGGCGTATTATATTCCCAGTGCAGCCCTCGCTTGCCACTCTACACTTCCAACTGGAGAGTTAAAGAAATCCTTGAGTTTTTCTCGAACAGCAAACGCTTCTCCTGTTGACCCTCCTCGTAGACTGGGTAGGTCTTGAAGATTGCAGGCCCTGCTAGGGAGTCTGGTGCTCTCAGTCCCATCTTTGCTTTCATTTAATGCTGATATGTTAATTCCTTCATTTTGTCTTATGAAATTGTGGAGGACGCAAGCAGCTAGTACTAAAGTCGTAATGTTTTCATGATTTCCTTGCAACCGTCGGGAGAAAATGCGAAACTTCTGTACCAAAATTCCAAACGCATTTTCAGAAATCCTCCTAGCTCGGCTTAGACGGTAGTTAAATATCCTTTTGTCATCTGTCAAACCTTTTCCAGGATAAGGTCTCATCATATACCTTTTAAGAGGAAAGGCTTCATCACTTACAATGACCATTGGCAGTTCGAAATTTGTTCCAGGTAGTGCTCCACCCCTGGGAACATTGAGCTGGCCATGCTCCAGAGCTCTTCCAAAATTCGAGTTTTAAAAAAATACCTCCATCCGAGTTTTTCCCGTAAGCTCCGACGTCTACCACAATGAAGTTGTAGCATGGGTCAACTAAGGCTAGAAGTACAATGGAGTATGAGTGTTTGTAATTCCAGTATAGACTGCCTGATAACTTCGGAGCTTGAATTGTAACATGCTTCCCATCCAAGGCTCCAATACAGTTGGGGAACTGCCACTTTTCCCAAAACTCAGATGCCACAGTGTTCCATTTTGCTTCATCTTGCACAGGCATGACCTCGTTTTGAATAACGTCCACTATTGCTTTACATGTACTGTGAATGATAGCAGCTACAGTCGATCTGCCCAGCCTATAGCTGAATGAAATTGTCTTGAAAGTATCCCAGGTTGCAAGAAACCTGAAAAAAGATATTTTGATAGATTTTAACATAAAATTATTATTCTAAAAGAATAGGAGGAATTTTTTAGGAGGGCCGGAAGAGTGCAGGAAAAGGTGGGCCTCGTTTCGATATCAGTTCCGTTGAACTCTACAGAAGAGGAAGACAAAATCAGGACAAGCTGCAGCCAAAAAACAAAAGTACAAGTACGAAGACATTTTGGAATTTTTGATCCATCATATTGTGGAGAGAGAAACCCTCTCAAATGTGCCATCAATAGAATACCAAAGGGATGATTCCGAATTTGACCCAAGAGTGGAAGAGCCTGAACATGATCCCGAAAGTGAGCTTGAAAGCCAAAACGATGTTTCTCAATATCCTGGTACAAGTTCACAGATTACAGTTCAGCCTACCTCTCTAATTCCTCCAGCTGAGTCCACGCAAGCCATTTC
The DNA here is from genome assembly GCF_921293095.1 of Ischnura elegans. Classification (NCBI taxonomy): domain Eukaryota; kingdom Metazoa; phylum Arthropoda; class Insecta; order Odonata; family Coenagrionidae; genus Ischnura; species Ischnura elegans. The sequence goes on from NC_060246.1 coordinate 141,999,992, forward strand.
TGGGAAAAGAAACCACTTTATTAGGCCATTGAATGCTACACGAAGGGGATCAAATTATGAAAAACCGGCGCAAGAGTCTCCTTCGAGCCAACTTATGGCGTACATATTAGCCGAAAAAGAGGCAGAAAAAAACATAGTTAATCCAACCAATCTTGAACAGTACCCTATCGATACTTTTCTTGCTAGCCTGGCTCCAGTTCTGAAATATTTGGACCCCGTATTATTAAAGCTGGCAAAAACTTCAATTTTCACCACTGTGCAAGACTTTGAGTTGAAGCAGTTATCTAAAAATGAAAGCGTCGCAGGCAGCAATGATTCCTCCTCACGTTCATCATTCACCAATGAATCACCTCATTACAGTTCCCTTAACGAAATCAACCAACAAATAACGAATCCACTTTCCGTGCATACGGCGAACCACGCCTCATTTTTTAAATTGTAAAAATAATAATATTCACATGTTCAGTATTAAAACTTTGGCAATTAAAGTATTGATTTTTTGAAATTGTGTTTCTATTACCACTGGTGACTCTCTTATACAATTATGCAAAACTACAGAAATTAGAAAAGAAGAATATTTGGTCATGTGTGTGTGTGTGATATATATATATAAATATACACACACACACATATAAGTACACCTCCTAAAAACGCACAAATATGGGCACATACCTTAAGCACACAGCCAGACGTTCTCTTGGTGGAATACATCTCCTCCAAAAAGTATCGTTCTTCTTCAGATGTTCTTGGAGCTTGTCGAGGAGAGGATGGAGAAGAAGGTATTTTTTGTCATTCGAAAATATCCGTAGAACTTGATTTCATCATACATGAGACGATGAAACAGGGTATTAAATTCTCCTTCAATGGTTCTTGATGTCCATGCACTGTCAACCCAAGTTCTCTTTCTTCGCCTCCTCAAAGTTTCCTCTTTATCCTCTTCATCTAGAGCCAAGGCAATCACCGCTAGATCACTGTCCCGAAAGTTTGAAAACATGATCGAGATCAGAAAAACACACCACGCTAGGAACAGAAATGAGACAATGCTGACGGCCGTCGCACGGGGCAGTGATGGGCCAGTGTGTTCTCCTACCACCGTCACCAACAGTCGTCCGTGCCGCGGCCGTGTGTCGGCGCGGGCTCGGTGCGGTTATGTGTGTCCCGGCCTTAACCGATGTGCTCTATGAGAGTGGTGGCACAGTAGATAGAGTTTTGGTCTACATCACGGCTTCAAATCTTGGGTAAGGCCTTCGGACACTCCCGAACCAAAATCCTCGAGACTACCCACGCCTCTTAAATGTGTGGTATCACACGCCTGTGGCTTAGTCTGGGATGAACTATACCTCCCAACCTACCTAAACCAGGTTTCAGGTAGAATCATGAGTAAGGGAAACGTTTTCATTTTATAGTGAAAAATCCTGGCTGGGAAGAGCATCTATAATGACGCGATCAGTCACGAAGCATATTTGTATAAACTTCAAAGCATATTCAAATTTAAAAAAATACATATATCATTTTGATATCATTTTAAATATTTTAAAATGAAAATCTCGATTTTCCTCATTAAATTCCCAATTTCATACGATCACGATCGATAACCAATTTTGGCCATGGGGTCTTCACAGCTAATTGGCTCTTCAATGCCGAAGCCAGAAGGGATAAAGCGTCTATGCGCTCCTTGCTCTTTACCCAGACATTTTTGAGCGGGTTCAGTTAATACACTCCGAATGAGTATCTAACCCAAATGCTTCAGTAGAATCCTTCAGTTGAAACCCTTCTTAAATTTCGAGCCACGGCATTTCCCTCCCGGAAAAGGCCTCATATTACATATTCCTGTCTCCAAAGTGGACATCCCGGAATGGAGCTGGATTGACTTTAATTTCCCGATCTTTTCGCAAAATTTAGGCACCATATCACCAGTTTCAATAACGATGACATTATTACGTAGTGACAAATATATTTGTGCTTTTATTTTCCGGGTTACGGCTTCACCTACGACATGAACTCAGGAACCTACAAGCAATCTATTAACTACCCACCTTAGCCCCTGGGTAAGAACTGGGACAAAAATAAAACTGCGAATAGTTATCATTTCCCCTTCGAATTATTTTTTTTCAAGGCGTAAATGAAATCCTCTCATCTAAAATTATGACAATGTAAGAAAATATTAATGCAGCTTCTTTGGCCACCTTCGAATAACTAATAAAAGTTTATGACAACCTGATATATTCACTAAGTTACGTGATGCATCTATTAGATAAAAAGTTTAACCTTACAACATCGGTATCCAATGAATATAATAACGGCAAAAATTAAAAGCATTCAGCAACCAAATGAGGAGCACTCTTCTTAATTTATTAACTATTTATTTTATATCAAACGCTTATTTCTACAACTTTCTTTTGGTATGAATTGAACATAGAAAATTTTGTTTTCTCTGGTGATAACTATGGAAAAACATAAATTTATGAAATATGTTATTCTTAAGTACTCCTACTCGTCAATCTATTGTTTCGGAGTCTTGCGTTGAATGAATTAAGTCGGTAAATTTTGTCGAGATTAGAATAACAGGGCATGAGAGTAAGATTAAGAAACAAAATACGGACTAAAATGATTGATTTCCAATATGAGGCTGAAAACGTACGACGTGATTAAGTTACCGGAAATGGTCAAGTAACACGCAAAGTAACACCCTCTACAAGATGCCAAACTTAATTGATAATCTATATCAATTATATAATTCAATTACTAGCTGGCCTCGGTGGAGGAGGGGTAAAGTCCTCGTCTGCCAAACAAGAGGTCGAGGGTTCGAGTCCCGCCGGGGTAGGTTGCCCCTATCCAGGGCATGGTTGTTAGTGAACGAGTATTTGTTAAAATTGTTGAAAAGCCCATATGTAAAGGAATTTATGAGCTGTTTTCGGTGGAATGAAAATAAATAAAAATAAAATAAATACTCAAACAGGCTGCGAATCATTTATACTACTCATCAAGAATTATGATCATCTGTCAAAAATGCCAGGATTGATATGATGCAGCTCTGCATTTAATTCTCCTATCAGCCATTCCTTTCACTGGGATAATTTTTCCTGCTATAGATCGTTCATCATTTGTTCCATGTAACCAATTCGACGCCTTTCTTCGCTGTTCTTCCGATAAATTTGCCCCTCATCATAACATCAGTATGTCGTCTTCCTCTGCTCTGAGGATGCTATATCAAGGATAATTACTTTGGCCCTATAAAAAGAATCCAACACCACGCAAAACTTACAATGCACTCATTTGCGTTAGGTGTAAACAATTTGATCATAATAGTGCATTTTCAAGACCGGAAAGCAAGCCTTTGAGGATGCCTAAGAGTGATAAGTGGCAAGACGTACTAGGATTGTCATCACGAGAACTCACGCGCAATGTCAGATCACCTAGTTAGGTAGAACGAGATGAGCCTCAAAGAAGAGGATTCTCCTCGAGGAAAAGACTTGTGGCATGACTCTGTGGCTTCAATAAAAAAATTCCAGCGACTTTAAAATGGGAGCATGGATATCGGGAGTCTTGGAACAAGACTTTCAGCGCGCGAGACCGCGTGTTCTCGGCAGGAAAATAAAAAAGGGTCCTCGAGAGAGAGAGAATGGAAAAAAAGAGGAGCTATCAAAAGAACTCATTTTATCACTCCCCTTTTAATGGGTCTCCGGCACAGAACGATGTCGTGCGTAAATTTACTCCTCCCTTCCCCCCCCCCCACTTTTACCGAAGCTGAAAGGAGGAGGAGCTACCATGTAACGAATTCAGGCACAAGAGAGACGGAACATTCCGACGGCGCGGCAAAGGAGAACAGCGGCGACGACGACGACGACGCTTGGAATTAATTGCGATAAGTGCAATTAGCCGTCTACATGGGGGAAGGAGCGGGGAAATTCACTTAGACCTCAAAAGGATTCGGAGGGCGGTGGCATTGTAGTAGGGCCGATGTCGTTGAAGCACTTCTCTCCCTCTCTCTATATCTCTCTCTCTGTGACGCGCATCGCGAAAATAATTGAGCATTTTTTTAAATTTATATCACGTTCGCTCCGCGCTTTTATTCCGAATTGCCAGATGAAAATAAAATGGCGGTGGATGAAAAAAAATTGTTCTTCTGATATTTATTGTCAAAGTGACGTTTTTGACACCTAATTCGCGAAGATGAAAAGCAGGAGTTTTAATACATTCTGCCTACTTGGTGTCAACAATGGCTTCAATGGGGTGTTTGCATGGATTTTTTTAGCGATATATGCGGAAACTTCACTTCATCCTAGATACGGAAATGCTATTTAAACTTAAATTTAGGGCAATTTTGGCCATTTCTGGCTGCGTAAAAAATTACCCGGTTTGAACGTCCGCGAAAACAAGAAAAATGAACATGGCCGCCTGTGACGTCACGTGCCCGTAACTTCGAGTACTTGCCGTACGGTTATGCTGGAGTTAATGGTTACGCGCTCTCTTGAACGGAAGTCAGAGATAAACTGTGCGCAATGTCGGCATATAAATGGTGTTTTGTACCAGAGTGTACAAATACAAGCAGCAGGAACCCTAGCAAAGTGCTTTTCGCGGTTCCGAAGGAAGAAAAACGGAGGAAGAAATGGTTTAGAGCTGCAAGAAGGGACTTCAATGTCTCTCTGAAATCAACCCTTTATTGCTGCGAGGACCATTTTAAGGTATTTTAATATTTATTACTGACGCTTATTGAATAGATGCTAATTTATGTATATGACACGTAAATTATTCATGATGAAGAGCCTTTAACATCTGCTGAATGAATCCATTAATCGTACAAAATAGCCAACGTAATGAAATGGAAAATAGATGCTTCCAAAAAACTGCAATTCAAAGGATGTTAATTGTTGACGAAGAAAACCTTGGAAGAAGCATCTAGTAGATCATAAGTAAACTGTTTGAGCTATGATTTTGGTATGTACAGTTAAAAATATATACCTAATGCTTTTTTTCATAGATGGAGGACGACATGGAAAATTTCATGAGGTGAAAAATGGTAGGAGGTCATAAGCTATTGAAAAAATGTGCTTTTCCCCACGTATTTGGCTGCCTGGAAGATCGGCAGAGAGCATTTACGTCAACCACCTGAAAATTACCCATGAAGAGGACTCAGCAGAGATTAATAGAAGACGCACTGAGTGTAAGTTATACATATGCTGCCCTCCCTAGGCTGGTTCTAAAGATATTTGTAGCCTCAATGTGAATTGATGAATATTACAGTCTTATTATGGGAACTCCTTATAGGTACCTACTTTAAGTGTAGACTGTATTGTTTATATTTGCCCTTTAAATAAATTAATATTTTAATTAATGAATAAAATAAATGATAATCACTAAATAGAAACAGTTACAGAGACATAAATGTGTTCTACAGGTATAGACTGACTAATATATGATATGCTGCCACATCATAGGCGGATCCAGGGGGGGGGGCACAGGGGCACGTGCCCCCCCCAGACCCTTAAAAATGTGCTAGATTTTTAATACGGTCCCATTATCATTTCGTTCGTTTTGTATGACGAGGTATCCTTGTGCCCCCCCTGAACAAAATCCTGGATCCGCCCCTGTGCAACATTGAAGCCTAATAACAACAGAGCAGTTAATATTTCTGAAAAATACTTCATATTAAAATGTGGCATCCATACTCTTGGCTTCTAACTATTGACTATACTTGGATTCTAACCCCATCATATCTGAAATAAAATGGGCAAAATAATAAGCTTGAAAGTGAAATAAAATGTTGTTAGTCATATATTTAATTCTATACTTATATGCCCAGTAGGAGTTTGAATATTTTCATATAAGCTCAAGTGATTATTGAAAATTTGAAGTGAAGAGTTTGGTGCTGCTCAGGTACTCAAATTAAAAAAAAATCAACTTGGTACTATGGAGATAAGGGTCTCGTTAAACGTATGTCAGTTACTTGCAAATTATTGCCTGAATTATGCAACTCATAAAATATATGCTTTTCTTTTAGGTTGATAAACATATCCCTCCCCATATAACCAGTCATGACTTGGATGAGGAGTCAGTGGACATAGAACTAGACTGCTCTGAAGCTCATGAGGGTGGAAATGCTGCATCCAACTATGAGCCATTGACTCTTACTAAGACATTTAGTGATGCTAGTGTCCAAACTTCTCTTTCTCACAGGAGTAAGGGTATTAATTGCAATATGACAAAAAAGGAAGTACTTAAAATTGCCACATCACCCATCAAGTTACAGAGAGATGTGTCGACATCTCCACTGAAGAGAATAGGTGGGGCTGTGGATGAAGAGGAATTGGAGTCTGTCACAACAACTGAGGGTGTGGAAAATGGCAGTGGGAGTGAATATGAGCCATGCTCATCTGAGAGTGATGAGTCTGCTCATGAATTTCAGGACCCTGATGCAATTCTCTCTTGTGTAAATAGGAAATCCAAAATGTATATTGGCGTGCCAGATGAGTGGTTTCCTCATGCAATGTCTTTGATAATGAAATACACTAAACTTGGCCAGAGAGACAATGTATTTACTCTCATGAAAATCAAGGTAAATGATTCTTTTGAAAGGATCGCGGATCAATTTTGCATATCATGTGGCCATGCATGTAAAATTTTTAACAGAGCTGTGCCAATCCTGGCACACACATTGAAGGAACTGATCTATTGGCCTGATAGGGCGACTATAAAAAGGCAGCTTCCCATACCTTTCATTGTACTATGGAGATGAAATCATCAGGTAACTTACCAAAGTGCCTTCGTTCCTCTAACTTCCGGAATGCTGAAGCACTCATTTTCCTTCAAATACTCCGCCACCATAAATACATCTACTTCTGGTAGATTATTTGTATTTCCTTTATCAAAATTTACCTCTAATGCCATGTTTTCGACAATTTTCCCAGTCGCAATGAGGCCTCATACGGGTAACTACGGGCAAGTGACGTCACCAACCGTATCTTCTCCCGCTGATTTACTTGGCATTTTAGCGATTTTATTATTCATTTAATAATATATTTCTCCATTTTACTGCATTAAAACCTATATTTTCTTCATCTACTTCCTTTCCTCTACACGATGAAGAAATATTTAAGCGCAAAAAATTTTTATGCAAACACCCCATTAAATATCAATTTTTCCCGTAAAATTTTTGATCTTGTGAAATGAAAAGAAAATTGATGTGCATCTGTGACTCGTACGTTGGAATGATCCTGCGATTTTTAATTTGAATTTAAAGTTTAGCAAATTATGCAAGGGGTATTTAAATGAGTCATTACAAATAAAAGATTTTTGTGCAGCGTTTTTCGTTTATTTCATTAGATATTGCGTTGTAAGGGAAATATAAACGTACCAAATGGAATTTTACCTTGAAATACACTATAAGTCAAGCCATAATTTTTTTTCGACGGCTGAAATTATGAATAAGAAAAATGGATGAAAGCAACAATAAAATCCTCTACATCCTAAAAAAAAGTCCAGAAAATAGCAAGTGTCAAAGAAAAACTTAGGTATCCATTTTTCAGTCATGCTCTAGTTCTCAGTAACAAATAGCATTTCCGAACAGGCGGACTTTTTAGATGCAACCTGTGGAATTCAAACATTATTAAAAGCTGAAAGCAAGTGAACCTCGAAACGATTATTGTGCGATGGCAATTTAATTTAAACAATCAAAAGAATTCAATGCTACAAGATTTAAAAATTTAGTTTTCATTATACACCAAAACAACTAGCAAAACTAAGCCACCTTACAAAATTTAGTTTAGATGCAATTCTCTCCATTCGTGGCATCCCAATCCTATATGTAGGTATACTTTAAGGAAGGACAGAATGAATACAAACGCTTTTTTATGGCCTCAGTCTCGTGCTTTTGTTTCTCATTCATTAATTCATATTAAATCCTACCCGAGTTTCTTTGAACACTTGCACCTCAAGAAATGAAAATGAGTCTTCAAAATTGCCAGGTATAATTTATTTTTGAAATTTCCATTATAAGGGCTACTGCGGTTACACACCACCCGCAGGAACAAATACATTATATAAGCAAACGTTACCGTCATTAAATGCCCCTCACTCTCGACGCAAAGGCCGTAGCGAGCGGGAAGAAGTCGAAGGGTTCAAAGGCCATCAAATCTTCGAGAGCTACAGTCTCAAAGTATCGCCCTCCAAATTCACCCCTATTATTCTCTACCAGTTATAAAAATCACCTGAAATTTTTGCCTAGCTTAGGACTTGCCACGGATGCTCTTTAGATGTAAACGTAATATAAATTACTAGCAGGCCACCCGGCATTGCTGGGAAGGATTGTACAAAAGGGCTGTGGACAACTTGGATCTTGGATTTCATGATCATAAAGGATTTCAAGTTATCCTCTTTGAGCGTGCCAAGAGGTCCTGACCAGCTGGATGTCGAACCGCAGAAGCTGCATGACGTGACATAACAAACGGTTGTGAGATAACGACGCAAAAGATGCGTGGGATGCAACCTAAAGTAGCATTTCGGGGTTCAAGAGCATGAGATGCACCTACGTACTAACTTCGGTTGCAATCCTCGCAGCCGTATGGAAACAAATAGCGGACATACAAACGGACATCTTCTTTTATATTTATATGGATGCTTTTTCCTGAGAAAGAAATTTTTAATTCCTTTATATTCATTTTTATAGATAATTATCGGCATTTCATGAGTTTTCTTGTAGTCTGCCATTTTTTTCCACCGTAGTTGCAGTTCTATCGTTTGGAGAATCGGCAATGTGCAAGTATTTTATCAGGAGTATCAATATTATCTGCTCTAAACGTATTATTTTTGAAGTGAAAACTTCTTTGGTGGCGTTAAGCACTTTTATAGGGATGGGGAAAAAGCATAGAATTCGCGTGAGCGTCACCGACCCGACACCGCGATCGCTACAGCGAGATATACATATGTATAGTGTGTACAGTGTATACAATGGTATAGGTTTCGTCACTGCTATACTTTAAATGGGAACAGTCAGTCTCGGAACTGTACTTTGTTAATATATTTTTAATATATGGTACAATTTAAGGAAGTTTCTTTTAGGTGTTAATTTTATCAGAAACTCATATGGGTAGCGATGAAATAATTGATATCCCAAATTTTAACTTTGTTGCAAGTTTCAAAAGAAATAATCGACCAGCAGGAGGAGTAGCTATTTATCAAAATGTGGACACACTTTATTATTGCACAAATTACATGGATGCGCATGCGAAATACGCCAGCATGTACAACACTACTACTTCTGATATCGGCGATATGTGTCGTTGCCACTCTGGTGACAGTCAGTTCATCATTATGGTTGCATTTTACATTTCTCCGGATAATTCATTACGTGCTATACGAGACTTTTTGTATGAAAATTTATTTATATATTCTCATGACGCATCTGCATTGCTTAAAAAAAATTGGAAAAAGATTTGATGATTTGCCAATGATTTTGAGTGGAGATTTCAACATAAACTTTGCAGACGATAAAAATATATCATTTATTGAATTTTTAAATAATGAATTTGGTTTAAAATTGTCAAATGAACGCAATCTCAGTACTACGAATATAAAACTATAATAGATGCTGTCTTTACAAGACATTTAAATAGCTTTGAATCAGTTGTACAAATTGATGATGATGGTGCTGGTCGTCAAGATGGTGAAAGTGTTGTTCAAACTGTACATGAAAGTTGACTTCTCAGAAGTATAAAATGATTAATGTAAACTAGTTTTAAAAATATTGTAAAATAGTGCAATAAAAGCATATTACGTTGTAACATAAATTATAGATGTAAAAATTTTGTACGGTAAAGAAATAAAAGCATATTATAATTTAATATATAAATGATGTTACTTTATATTCATACACATCGTATTTTTAATATTTATTTAATAATAAACAATTTGCTGAAAAAAAATAATTTAAATTTTTTATGAAAAATGAGTATTACTGGAAAAAATAGTTCTTTAATAATATTAAATCTATATAAAAAATAAATGAATAATAATGATTTCAGTTTTCACTTCTGTCGGCCAGTCCCACGACTGCCCCGTTTTTTTTCATTTTTGAGAGACAGAACCCGGCCCTCATGAAAATACTGCACGTTCTTTAAGATAGACAAATAACAACCTAAGGTGAGAGTAATTACATAACAATGCAAATAAAAATATTTACGTTCATGAAACAATAATGTCTACCTACTAAAATAATGAGCGCATATTTTACGTATCCATGCAAGTGCAACGTATCTAGGACTTAACTCCACATTTCATTACCGTTGTAAGATATTGAGAGCTAAAAATCAAAACTAGCCTAGAAATAAACTATTTCCACCACCGTTTCAAACTCCAGCTCCAGACCAGAAGTCGGCCCTTGGCAATATGATGCCGACTATCAATATGCCCAACACTGGCCATACCTTCGTGGATTATAGTGGTATTGTTATTAGCTCGAAAGCCTTGATTTATGTTCACGGCTACTCAGAACAACGTCTTTCTTCTTATAATAACCGACAGAGTGAACAGATATCAATAACGATGGCATTATAGCAATACTTACCCAAAATTCAGAGGATTTGTATCCATCTCTCAGTGGATTTAGCTGTAAATTTAACGCAATTATAGACAACTCTAAGAAAACTGAGTCTGAGCTGAGCTGGAGATGAAGCTGAGTCACAGTATCAGCTATGGACTAATGTCAAAGGAATGCTCCTCAGCAAGCCGTACTGCCATTATTATGTTCCAGCGATCCGGCGCTGAAGAAGAGTTTTGACAATTCCTCTTCCCTCATTACAGTACAGCAAAGCTTTCATCTTTGGAAGCAAGCGATAAAGAGTCAAAGCAAAAATATTTAGATTGGACTTCTGACTCCTCACCAAGCATAAGCCTTATCTCCATTACATCTTCTTCCCTTCGATTGTTCCATTCAATTTCTCCTCAAACTCAGGCGTGGTCTCATTCTCTCTCTCCTTCCGTCGGCACAGCATTCATACCCGCCAGCTATCGCATTAAAATTGCCTGGAATTCTTCCTCCTCGAAATAAAACCAATACGGCTTCAAAACTTCCATTTCTCATAAATACTAATGCCATGACCTCCTTCATCTCAGAAAAAAATATTCAATCAATAAATCCCAAAAATTTGAAGCGATCCTAAGTCACTCCCGATCTCTCTCATTCTATAAACCTTTCCGGTTACATCTTTCCCATTCATCCCACCTACGAAGAATTATCTGAAATTAGAAGGAGACGTATCCCTATTCTTTCCTACAGGATTTATTTTCCGGGGCTACGACATTTTTTTTCAAAGTGTGCATATATAACACAGGTCAACAGTGGTTTTGGTGCCGGAGCTTTTAAAGCTGATTTCAAGTATAAATGGGGTGCTGAATCCAAATATGATATTATTTTTTTCGTATCAGCTCTAGTTTTTAAGATACAGACATGTTGTTACTTGCATAAAAAATGTTCAATATGATGATATAGGATGATTACATAAATGATAAACCCACAAAATATAAAGACTGTAAAATCACCTACAATTACAATAGTTTTGCAATACAATTGAATACAAATAGTAACATTTTTACTGAAATAAAACACTTTGACAAGAAAAAAAGGCATAAAAACGTCACTCAACACTTCGGAGCTACTTTTGCGCGATTTTCTCGAGTGCACTTGGTCAAAACAGTCTCGTTTTAAGCACCAGCAGTAATCTGCCATCATATCATCTTCCTCGGTAGCGATCTTCTATTGTTTTGATTTCCTGGTGAAATCTTTCACCTTGTTCTTCACTCGTGTCGCCTAAATTTTCAGGGAAATCAGTCAACGTGACTGTGTAGGTAGTGAACTTTTATGCTCACATTACATCCGAGTGATTTAAAGTCAGTGAGCATATTGTTTACCAGCTCGAGATAATTATCTCCTTTGTCATTTCCCAGAAAAAATTTTATTTCCTCAACAAAAGAAAGCCAACTGTTTTTTTCAATATCATTCATTGACTTGACAAAAGCAGGATCCTTTGTAAGTAGTCTGATTTGTGGCCTATCAAAAATACCAGCTTTAAGCTTTTCTATTCTTATCTGCGGAATTTTTATTCTTATGCAGCCGAAGCATGGTCCATCATTGTCAAGAGCCTTTACAATTTGCTTCATTAGGCCTAGTTTAACTTGAAGGGGTGGTAAGGTGACTGTCTCCAAATCAACTAAAGATTCAGCATTAATGTTTTTTTACCCAACAATTAAGTTTTCTCTCTTTGAACACTCATTCTTAATCCAGTGGTTTTGTCTGTCCCTGCTATCCCAGAGGCACAACAAACAAGGATATTTTGTGTTGCCAAATTGCTGCCCAAGAAGAAAGTTCACCATTTTTAAATCTACACAAATCACCCAGTGATGTTCCTGGTATTTTATCTTCTGTAAGACCAATAATATTGTATCATATTCTTCTTTCATTTCAGTTGAATGAGCGATTGGTATTGTTCCAAACTTGTTAACATTGTGAAGAACACATTTTAAACTATGCTTGGAGCTATCAATGAACAAACGCCAATCTCTAGCTTCATGTTGCGGTAGCCCCATTCCTTTCAGAAGACCTCTAACGTCTAAACAAATTGCAAGATTGTCTTCTTGAGTTAAGAAGGGTAGCAGATCATTTTCCCTTTTGCGATAAAAAGCAATTTTGTAACTTGTTCCATTAAATTCTTTTCATGTATCCTTGAAGCTAGTAGTTCAGATGCTTCATTCGATAAGTTCAATTCTCTAACAAGGTCGCTTAGTTCATCTTGATTAAATAGTTGAGGATTTGTTGATACTGCCTCGTAGTCACTGCCACTATCGTGAATAGAATCAGGAATGTGTTCACATAGCTTGTATTCATCCTCACATATATCTGGTAATGTCTGAAATATTGGGATCGGGATTTCTTCTGAATGGGGTTCCGGGCGTCTAGCTGAAGGCAAATCTGGATATGTCCACTTGTGGCGATTGTTACGATTTATTCCCGGAACATTTACCATGCAAAAATAACAGTCGTCAATATGGTTTGTAGGTTCTCTACAAACCATTGGCACACCAAACTTTAAACTTTTCCTTTTTCCTGTAGTCCACTGCCGCTGATGTTCTGTACATGTTTCACACACAGCATGCGGTTCCCACGTTTTACCTTGGTCACCAAGCTGAACACCACAATATCCCAGGTATGCACCTTTCACAAGTCTGCAATGTTTCTCCTATTTTCTTTTAACGTATATTCCCCACAATTGTAACAAAACTTATCACAATGATTTACACAGCTTCTTCGAATTGAGCTCATATTTAGAGGGTGCTTTGAGAATTTGACCATTTGTTTTCGGGAATCCCCTTATTCCTTACTTACTTCCGCCTCTCCATTTTCAAAGACACGTACTCCTTTTACCCTATCGACCCTTTTTTACTCTTCTCCACCCCCCTGTGATTCTTCCCACGTGTCACTATTCTACAGTTATGACTAGGGTCCTTTTCCACCATCGGTTTCCCACATCCCTTAGTTGTATCTTTTCCACTGTCTCCACTCTGTACGACTGTCTCCCCCTTCTTCAAACACGCCAAATCCTCCCCAACCCATTTCTCAAAGGTATAAAGGTGATTTTCAAAGTAAACACTGCAGAGTGGTTATGAATTAGTATATTTATAGATTGACTTAAATTTGAAAAATATTTTCTGAAATATATCAAATATTTAAAAGAATCTAATCATAAAATGCGCCGTATCTAAAAAAGTAGAGCTGTTATATAAAAACGGATATCATATTTGGATTCAGCACCACACTTATTGTTTGTATCAACTCAAAAACTCCCGGCACAAAAAAAAAATTTTTTTTTGTTGGCCTGAGTAATCAAAGTTATTGATGCTCTTGTCCATTATTTATTTAGCCAATTTATTCATGGGTATATTAGCGGCCAAAAATCACAACAGTATTTCAAAGTAAGCCAAAATAATTTATAAAATTTTCACTGTTTGATCATGAGATGACTCTTCGATTTATGCAACACATCTTACGTTTACTGATAATTATTGATGGATAGTATCGGTGAAGATAATTACCATTGTTTAAGTTCTGAAAGAAAATAAAAATAAAATTGGTCTCAATCCTTTTTAGCTACAACTTGACAATCCCAATGTCATAAATAGGTTTTCATTAAGTTGCCTGAGTGTATTATCTACCGAATATTGCCGGTAGAAGCCTGAAATGAGATCTTCCAATAATCTCATTAACGTTTACAAAATGCCTATCCTAGTTCAAATTTTACCTATACCAGAAACGGAGGCCATACTCTCCATGACAATCGTGAGGAATGTTTAACTCCAGAAGTTACGTCCACAAAGTATCATTGTCATTTACTCCCTTGAAGGGATAAATTGGTAAATGATTGATAAAGTGGAATGATGATTGGCTATAAATAGCTTCTGAATGACAAGGACCCTGGTTCGAACCGCGATTACCGTGAAAATCTCTTGGCAATAAATATATATTACGAGATTGGCACCTTCAATTCACCGCACAGGGAGCAAAAACTCCAGAATTTTGATAGCATTAAAAAGCATTAATCAAAAGTACGTGATTTTTGATTGTTGTCTATAACCATTCATTGTTTAATTTTTGTTATTCTCGAGTTACTTATGTTTATTAAAAGTCATCAATGCTGTTGTTTTTTATCAGTATTAAACATATTTTTTGCTACTTTGTACTCTTGTTGTTATGGTTTTCATGAGTTAATATTATTAGCTGTCTATTAGTCCTCGTTATTTTTTTATTTTTGGACTTATTTATTTATAAGCCACAATCTGTCAATTTTTCTCGTGAGCCATCTTATTCCAATACACTGAAATGCAAAGTGGTGTTTGCCTTTAGAAAGCAATAAATAAATAAACACTAAATGTGTATGCCCCAAGCTGGAAAATGAAATTTGTCATTTATTTATGAGGACGAGTATGACACGTATTCCGGTAACACGGTGTGGGAGAGAGAAAATTAACTAAAGATTTCATTTCATCGGGGGTCTTGAGAAAGGCATTAAATCACGTTACCTTATTGTAGGAGATTTTGATAAAACGGTAAACAAATGAGCCATTTCCCCAGAAGAATAGCACTTTACCAATCTTCTGCCCTTCCCATCCCTTACCTGAAGTTCATCCTCTAGTTCTAGTGCGCATGAAAGTTACCACCCCAAGGCATTCAAAGTTTTCATGAAATATGCCGTTTGCGTCTCTAACTAGTAACGTGCACTCAAGTTCCAAGGGAATGAGGTTTTCGGTGACCCAACATAAGATATGCATTAACTGCATTAAAGGCTAGTTTAGAGCCAGGACTGTCTTTGAACTTCCCACTGCGGAAAGTTGGGCGAGAGAAAGTCAGAGAATAATGTCCACTCTTTGCGCAGGCTAGTTCAATTCTTGGAAAAGCCCAAAGAATTCTTCACTTGATCATCCACAAGCAATCATAAATATACGGTTGAGGAATTCTTTTAAAATATCTATTGAGATTTAACGGAACCTTTTAACTGCATATACTTTTGGCTCTGATCGTTCAGTTGTTGGCCTATGGTAAAATAATTTTTGGTATCAAATACATCTACTTTGTCCAAGAACGGTACGTATATTGTACATGGTACAAGAGCCTAAAATTACTAATGATATTGCTACATTTTGCGAAAAGGATAGATTTCTCTCATTTACATTATTTAACCTCAAAGTTATGAGAGACATCCCTTGAGCGTTTTCACCTGATAACTGCATCGTTACAGGCTTACATGGCAGGTAGTAAGTAGTACCGACGCTAAGTTAATATAGACTGATACATCACTAATTAAGGAGACTACCATCTCGTAAGACTTTCATCTAATTGAGTAATTGTCATCACAAATCAAGGGAAGACCGTTGTTGTGGAAAAAGTGGGTGAAATGAAAGGGGAAATAAGAAATTTTTCGCATACTGGTTTCATCATGACTCGGTAAAACACGCCTCGAAGTCCCTAGTTTAAAAATCGATAACAATACACCCGTAACGCCCGATATTAATTTTCACAAAGATCTAATGGCAGGATCGATGAATCTAGTTGGAGCCTCCGTAACTACTTCAAACTAGATTCTAACGAAAGGTTTAGACCCCATCGCTTAGGATTTCTTTGATGAATCCACCGCAGGCAGAGAATATCCCTTCTCAACTATTCTTCCTACAACCCCTTAATACCTCAGCATAATAGCCAGCAGGTATATGGGAACAGCCTGACCCTTTCGCCTTATTATAGAATATGCTTCAAGTGGAATGTACTCACCTTGGTATATAATCACTATCGCCTGCTTTACTTTTTCCGGAAAAATTAACATAGTGTGATTAGCAATAGAGCTTTTGCGGCAGCATGAAATATGTTTAAGTATATACGGCTATCACTTACTGGGGAAAGCGACCATTATAATTAACAGTTGTAATCAATTAATGATTAATAATCATTAGCCTATTAATTGGATTTTGAGGGAATCGAAATTTAGAGAAAGTTAACTGAACTCCACACAAAATAAAATTTATTCAGCATGAATTAATTAACATGAAACTATTTTTAAACCCTTACTCCACTAACCGGAAAATTATAAGATTCATTTGTGAGCTAATTCTCATGTTAGCTGAGGAGTGCTTGCAATACTGTTCCACACGGTTTTATACTCATACGAGAAATATTTGGTCAATTAACTTTCATAGCTTATAAATAAAGTCGTTAAGAAATATTTTTAGTCCCACTATAGTCATTCAATGCCACATTTCAGCAAGTGAAGGCTGGTTTTAATTCTTAAGTGACTATTTTCCCGTCTATTGGAAAACTATAGACATACTTATTGTCGATGCGGCATAACTGGAGTTCCTTGAATATCTCCACCCATTGGTATTAGACCTATGGAATCTAAACTCTACGCTGTATCCAAATAGGAGATTCGCACGAGAAATAAAAATAATAAATACAACAATGCGATCTGATGCCTCTATTTACGTTATGATCACAATATTCACTAGATTTAATATTTTTCATTAAACCAGAGGTTTGCTAACACATATTTTAGACACATAATTATCCGTCAAAAATATGTGTTAGCAATTTGCAATATAAAATAATTATAGTTATAATTGCAATATAAAATGAAAAAAATGGCATAGCCTTGTAATATTTTCGTGCATTTTTTTAAGGACTCGTCACTAGAAAATTGAGACCTTTCTGTAATTTCTAGTACTCCAGTATTAGTTAAGTAACTAATCTCTGTAAGTTATTAGCCCAAAAATGTAACTGTAATATTTCGAGTATCTTGGGAAAGGCATTATTCTTTGTGCACAGCATATGACTGTATGATTCTCAGAGCTAAAACTTATATCATGCACTGTTAACTTAAAAAAAGGATAATATTTCAATTTACTCAAGTGTGCATGTTGGAACACTTTTGTTACATTGGCCATAGTACCTTGAGTTATAAAATTTAGATGCTCATTCTGCTCTCTTGATTCAATCTTTAACTGACTGCAATCTACCTGATATGGTCCAGAATTGATATGCCTTAAACTCTCTCTGGTTGCATCTTTTTGAAGTAGTTTTTACTTCTCCTTTTTGGAGTTTTTGTAGTGTTAAATCCGATATAAAGATACTTCCGATAAATATTTCTTTATTCGTATATTGCACACATCTTGTCGTGCCCAGAATTACGAATGTCAAATGAGCGAGCTAAAATTCCCAGAGGGATCTTCGAGTCGCGAGGTACGATTTTTAAGTCCGCTGGCCGAACATAAATAAACTCGACGATAGCCGTCGAATATTACGGTGCTCAGTCCCACGTTTCCGATCACTCCGCCAGAGTTAGGGCGTTCCACCAGTTTCTTCCAAGGACTCTATACCCTTATATAAGGCATTGGCTTTTCCAATATGAAGACAGTATTTGCAATAAATCGTAATCAGAAGACCAATTGCGGAATATTGCGTTTTGCATGCCTCTAACGCACGCATAGACTCTTTGAAGGACAATCTCAATGTTTCAGTGTTATTTAGAAAGTATGTGAACTACTAGGGGTATTTACCGCGGGTACAGTTGCGATAAGTGTTATATTACTGATACTTCACCAGAGGAGCTTTACATGGAGTATTTTGCGAAGTACACTCAAATCGAGCATCATCTTCAATTCACAATACGTTCCTTTCATTCCATCTTTTAAAAATCCCGTGGTCCTCCGACCTATATCTACTTAGCTAACACTTATGAGTCAAACGCGCTTTTTAGAATTCGTGGTCCGCATTGTATTTGCTCCATGCCTTAATATCTCCTCTATCAGTATCTTCTTCTTACCCACCATGAGTAGCTTTCGTATCTTTAGCTTTTCATCCATTCAATTGTATCGATTATACATGCAGGTAGTATATAATACCAGTTAAAAACAATACATGTTATTTTCAGTGGACTAATAACCACACTCAATAAAGGCCTACTACACTCCAACTGCTATCCCTGGATTTTACAAACTAATCTTCGACTTGAAGCATCGAGTTAGTGACTGTCTCTGTCCAGAGCGCATAGCACTATATGTAAGGATAATATATACTCTTTTTTTCATGACAAAATGTGGTAAATTCCTCCCTTCAACCGCTGGAGAGATTGAGGAAAATAATAGAGGTGGAGGGTAAATAGGGAAAGAAAGGAAAGGGGAATTCGGGCACGTACGATGTTCAGTGAAAGCTTTTAGCGTCTGTCGTTTAGACAAAAAGTTCTTTTAAACTGAGCGATCGGAAGCATAGGATGGCCTGCCGCGATTTTCGGGAATCCTTTCATTATATACGATAAACTATAAATTTCCACTTTTTTGCCTTGTTTCACATATCCACATCATCTCCTAAAGTATTATTAATTGGAACAATGAAAAATGAAAAAGCAGGAGCAATTTCCACAATTTTAAATTTATTAATACTACCGGTTTCGCTTTACAGCATCATCAGGTACCTGATGATGCTGTAAAGCGAAACCGGTATTGGCTGTAAAGCGAAGAATTAATAAATTTAAAATTGTGGAAATTGCTCCTACTTTTTCATTTTTCATTATGTCACGTTTCCACTCCATCTCGCCTGAAACCTCAGATTAATTGGAACTATTTCCTCCTGATAAAGATGAGCTTTTCAACGAAACACACATTGTAATTAATTAAAAATACATGAGAATTGCAGTTCGAAGTTTGGAGCAGACTTATAGTTTGGTAAATACATTTCATTGAATATCAAGAGAAAGTAATCATGTGCACAATTAAGCAATTAGTTCAAATTACAAATGGCATTGGACTCTTGGTAGAGGATATGGAAGTTTAAATTTCAGGTTAAGGTCAATAGGTCAACGAACAGATTATTAAAAATGGTACAGGTGAATCGATACACATCGTCGTTAGAAATGCGAGTGAATTGGAATTGGTGGAATAATGACGGGGATTGTTAATTCTTATGAACGCTAGCCATCGTATCGATCAGAAGAAAAGTTATTTTCCTGGGACGGCTGCATGTAAAAATCTAAACTGAAAAATGGGCGCACCGGCCTTGGGAGTGGGTTGGCGGTTGGGACATTGAAAGGTAAACCGATTGAAATCAAATATAATTATTAACATAAAAAATGAACTGTCCTTATGAATATCCCCCTAATTATGTCCGCCTCATGGAAAGCACTGGGGGACTCAAGACAAAGGTGACGATAGGGAGTGGTAGACGTTGTTACCTTGCCTGCGGAGGTGGCACTGGCCTTCAAGAGACACCGTGTGTCCATATCTAGGGAGCATTTCTAAGGTTTCTTATGCTAGATTTAGTAGAACATATAAGCCCGAAATAAGAACAAAAAAACTCAGCTTGAAATACAAATCTGACAGCGATTTCTACTTTATTGTCGGCAAAAACAAAATGAATGTTTCTTTTTTACATAAAAATCATTTGAGTAGTAAGAATGTAAAAATGACTGTATTTAAAATTATAAACTCGATAAACTATAAAATAATTAATATGTAAATATAAACTACATAATAAATATGTTTGGACGCCGCAACTCTATTAGCGTCGAACAACCTACGAGTTCCTCATCAAAGAATGCCACGCGGGACAATACTGCTCCATATCTTATGGGCCCATTTACCCCTAAGAGTCATAGGCCCGTATTGGCCGCTGTTTTTCCCGGTACTGTGGCGGAGGATTACATAACCAGCCTAGGCGCTCCACCGACACCCTCTGAGTGAGGGACGGCTCCATTGCGAGTCGAATAGAGGAAATTACAAGCAAGTGGTTTTCGTCCTGGGGCCGTATTCTGTAACTCCAAACCGATCGGTGCGGCTCCGATTCGTCGGGTGCAACGTCACACCGACTCCCGGTAAGAAGTCGTGCGATTCTGTACGAACCCGGTCGGTGCGGCACCGACGAGAGGACGGGAGATCGTCGGTAGCCGTACCGACAGCAAAGAGGTGTCGGTACGGCCACCGACTAGTGGGTTTCATGAATTCCCCGGTGCGCATTGTACGTTTTATTTTGTTTTTACCTCATCACCGAGTAAATAATGAGGTTTTCTCCAATGTTATCTTTTTCTGCCCCTTCGAATACGCCTCTATAATTCACTGTGTCATCATCTATATTAATTACCTTGACAGAAATATAAGATAATGGTTAATAAAAATGAGGTTTGCTAACATATAATGACTTTCTCTCATTTATGTTACCGCACTTTCACTCGCTTGTAATAGGCTTTATTTCTCTCTATCATCATTTATTTGCTCCTTTGACATAAAAAAGATATTTTTGATTAAATATGAGTTTTGCCGCAATGTTATCACTTTATATCACTCTGAATAGGCGACTGTTATTTCACTCAATCATCAATTTGGCGTTTCTCTCGGCATAGAAATAAGATCTTTTTATTTAAGTATGAAGTTTGCCACAACGGTATCAGTTTCTTTCATTTGTAACGGGCAACTATATTTCATTTCATCGTCAGCCATTGATTCCCTTGACGATAAAAGAAGATATTTGTTAATAAGTATGAGGTTTACCGCAATATTATCATTTTCTCTCACTTGGAATGCGCAACTTATACATATGTATTTCACCCAATCACAATTTATTTACTTCCTTGTCATTACACTTCTTTTAATTGCACCCAGCTCCATATTTTTATAACAATTTCCTAACTTGTTCCTCTAATATTACATTTGCATTTGAATCCTACGTTCACGTTCCATGGTATGCTATTTTCGTCTGCTACGGTGCCAATGGCATAACCATGGGCATAACCTTCCGTTGATAACATTTATACGGAACTTACTTAATGACAACTATATTACCAAATCATGAATAAATAGCATTATACGGAACCAATATTTAAAAAAAGA
This sequence comes from Ischnura elegans, assembly GCF_921293095.1. Lineage (NCBI taxonomy): Eukaryota > Metazoa > Arthropoda > Insecta > Odonata > Coenagrionidae > Ischnura > Ischnura elegans. The sequence continues at coordinate 142,021,403 of NC_060246.1, forward strand.
AACTACGATCTCAAGGATAGTTTCAATAATTCATTCCAGCAACAACAATCTCCATCACATACAAACTTTATTGTGATGTTGTAATATTTTTTCCTTCGATTCTGTAGGTACAGCATTACTACCACACATTATATAAGCATTGTTAACAACTTATCCAATATCGTTTATCTTAATCTAGCAATAAGTCGTAATTTCCGCAAATAAAAAGATTGAGAATGACGACAACAAACTGTGCCAATGAGTCTTCACTTGTTTTTACCCTTCTTTCATTGGTGGAGACACGTGAAACTTCGGATATATTCGGATTTTCCCTGTTTGGGAAGGAAGGGGAACCGTACCGACTGGTTTGAAACCGACGACCTTACAGAATCGCTGAAAGTGTCGTCGTCGGTGCGGAATCCGTTGTCGGTACGGTTTGATGTCCAGTCGGTGGGCTTGAAAGGGAAACCGACCGGTGCGGCACCGACGAAATACAGAATACGGCCCCTGGTCCGGTTGGCTTTTTGTTTTATAATATAACCTTCCTTCCACTCTGCGACTTTGTTTGTAATCTCTATCTCGTATCTCATCCCTTTTTACCCTATACTTGAATGGGGTTGCCTTCTCTTTCCTCCTCCATCGGACCACACACACGGTCCTGTTTTTCCTCTACTACGGGATATTTTATGATATGTACCAGCGAAATTTGACCGAAATTTGACCCACGAGGCCTTTATTCCGAAAAATTACAATCATCACGACAACAGCGTACGGTGCCATTGGTCAGAGAGTCGCTTGTATGAATAAAAAAAACGTGTCGTTGAGACAAATTTTTCCCGGAATTCTTCGCCGCATCCCTTCCATGTAACATCCCTCCCACGCCCCGCCTTCCTCTCCTCTCCAGCTTCCTCCGGCACACGTTGATATGGGAACGAGAAACATGCACTTTTTTTCAATCTCACCCGCGGAATAAAGCCGTCTCGTCCGCGTTGTGTACTCTCACGTGTATTTCCTTCCCTTTCTTCCTTCCTCCGACAGCGCACACCGCCTCTCCACGTACAATCGCTCGTTCCCTTAATGCCCGCTTCCTCCGAATACAAGCCACCGCCCGCCCTCTGCCCACATCACAACAGCGTGAATGCAACCACCCCACCCACCAATCCTCACTCCCTGTTGATAATCCTATGACACGCAAACCTCTACTCTCCGCTTCATAATTACAAACTACATAGTTTGAAGAGACGTACCTATTTACCTGAGCCCCGAAATGAAAGTTCGTAAAACTAAGGGGTGTTATAACTGTGTGAAATGAGTGAAATTTTAAATTTGGATATGAATCAAAAATTTATATTATAACTATCTGCACCGAGGAAATGTAATTAATTTGTTTTATTCTATTTTTTATGCAGGACTTTAAAGTGGGAAGTGAAGAGGTCTCTCATTTTTCGGTACTTGTGATCAATAAATTTACAGGAGATGAAAGGCAAATGCTAAAACAACTTAATATCATAAGCATTGATGTATCGTAGTTTCATAAACACATTTCCAAAATAATGACTAAAAACTATAATTTAATGGGAGTCATTGCCACTTTAAACAGGAAACATTTTTCAGCATCATGAGGTTAGAAAAAAGCCACAAGTAGTACTTTCGCCTGGTCTTCGTCGTGGAGCATTCAGAGTATGATACGAAAATACCACTGAAGAAAAAACTTTGCCGATGTGGAATTAACTCACTCAGCGTGCATTTTGGTATGACTTCTTTGAGTTACGCCACTGGCTATTCCGCGGTTATTTCCTCGAATAATTTGGATTATAATTATAAACAGTACTGCATTGATTTTAGATAAGCCTTCACACACTTTTCACTCGAGGTATGACCGACCATGCCCTTCCGCCCGACCTAACTTTAGAGCTAAGTGCAAACGGAGATCTGTCTACATATCCTTGGACGCACAAATCCTTTCTCTCCATCTCTAACCCCGCAACCAACCCCCCCCCCCATGCCTCTCCTCTCCAGACGACCGCCATCCTTCCCCTCTGCACATATCTACATATACATATCTCTATCTCTCACTCCGTGTCTCCTCTCACAAGTCTCGCGCTATGAATTTCTTCCCTTATGAAGGAATGCCGGCGCAACGCCGAAATTGCCTCCGCGAGCAAACACAAAAAACGAGGCGAGGATCGCGCACTCCGAGAGTCGGATGGAAAGAGAGAGAGAAAAAAAGGGAAACGGGTCCAGAGCTAACAAAAGAGCGGAGAGGAGCGATAGAGAGGAGATGAGGAAATGCGCACCCTTGGATGGGGAAGGAGGAGGAGGCGTGGTATCTCACGATATACATGCATATATATATACATACAAATCTCCGTTTCGCGGAACCCTTTCCTTACCTCGCTTCTCCCTTTCTCTTCTTCTTCCTTCCACAGCGACCCTTGATTCTCTCGAGTACATCTTTCCATTTCCTCCTTTCCCTATTCGTCTTCCTCGCCCACTTTGTCCTTGTCCTTAACTCCCCCTACCTTCCTCTCGTCATTTTCGCACGTCTTGATATTTGCAGGGCGCTACCATTCCTCTCCGACTACTCATCCTTCATATTTCCACAGATAACTGTGAAAAAAATCATTTCAAATACATCTAGAGTGTTGTAAACGAGAATTTTAGTCCATCGAACGTAATGTAATAGTGTTATTCTATCCTAAATTTGGAAAATATAAAAGATTCTGTTTTTTAATATGTCCATATATTTCTCACAAAATATATCGTTTCAACTACATTCAAACTCTAGTGAGTTGTACTTCATTAACACGAGTTTCAGTCCATCAAAGGTTATTAAATCCTAAATTTGGATAGAATCAAATATTGTGTTTGATAATTGTTGAAACTTTGTCGATGGTATTTAATTTTGTTGATATTTTGTCCACATAAACATTTAGTCGTATAATTGGTGTCACCGTATGGCGGCATCTTCACATTTATAATCAACTTTACAATTCTGAATACAAACACGTTTTTTTAGCTCAATATTGCTTTCATTTTTAGATTTAATTTTACTTCTCAAGTCATTTAGGCTAAACAAGGCTCGAGTGTACAACAAGGTTTTGTGCGACTCAGCAAATATAGACGGTGATAAGATACCGACCTTGTCATTGAGAAAAAGGTTGTAAAATAATGAGGCGATTGCATGATGCTTGGTTCAAGGTAGCCATTAGATAACTCAGCCCGTAATTATCAGGTCACTTATTTTCTGATTATCAGACACATTGACGGAGAGTTTATATGGTAACTAAAAATCCATACTCTTATCAAAAAGGGTCTCTCTCTCCATGAACATCAAATTACGTTTCACAGATCGAATCCTAAGTACATCTTCGAGGTACTTCGAGCGAAAATCAATTTCTATCGTCGTTTAACGTACATTAAAATAGGAATCCTTATCACTGAGGGTCCTAAAAATTATTCTCGATCCTTGAATCTGGGCGTACCTAAAATAAATATGTATATATAATCCTTTTGGTTGAACAAAGAAACATAATTTGATTCTAATATGATGTTTTCTGATCCACAAGGTAGAAATTTCTCAAGTCCCCAAGCAACATAGAAAAACCAGATCGTGAGGTTTGAGAGACGGACGCGAAACCTTAGCCTGAAAAAACATAACCCCTTTCACTCTTTCCTCATCTTCTTTCCGAGATTCCTCTCCTCTTCGGTTGGGGGAGAAATCGTCTTTCCTTTATTCCCGTGCGCGCGGTGAATTTTTATTCTCGAGAATGGCCCAATCACGCAACCTCTAAATCATTCTTCCTCCCTTTTTCGGGCGGGGAAAAATGCACAAGGAATAAAAACCATCAACAAATTTTCCTCGGGAGATATGAAAAAAATATGAACGAAGAATAAAAGAAAAAGTTTTTGCTCGTCCGTCATTTTTTTCATCTGGCTCCACAGAAAAAAAAGGCCCGCTGATGTGGCCGCAGAGTCATGTCATCCCTGCAACAGAAGCGAGTTAGTAAGTTCCCAACCCACGCTCCTCTACGCTCGGATGACGCCATAGGGTTAAAAAAAAATGTTTCCAATCCTTCTGCTCGTCTTATCTATTTCTAGAATCGCCTCATATTTTCGTCTTCATATTCCCAAATTATTTCTACGCAGAAAAAAAGAACAGAAACGTCAATGTGAATCAAATTTATGAACAATATAAAGAAATAGCTTAAAAAAATATCCAAATTTTTCGTCAGCTCATGATAAAGCAAGACAAATTTTTTTGAACAGCTTTTTTACACAGAAAAATATAAACGCCAATTTGGAATCAAATTTAAGGGGAATATGAAGGGAGAGCTAAAAAATAACCAAATTTTTCGTCAGCTCGTGATAAAGCAAGACAAATTTTTCTATACAGCTTTTCCGGTTTGTTTGCTCTTGCCTAATCTCATCCTCTTTAAACGATATGTTTAATATTATTTCGTTCGCCATGCTTTACGGGAAATTAGTTACTCGTCGCATGATATTTTTTGCCATTAGCATGCTCATAAAATACACCAATGATCGGTGACATATTGCCTCGCAAAAACCTATCCAAGCGTAAATTCGTGCAAAGGCCTTATGGCAACATTTAGAAGGAAATTAATGCCGTAGAACCCACTCGGAGAGAGAGTGCATTAAAATTATCATTTTTCCGCATTACCTCGTAAAAGTTAGAGGGAAGAAAAAATACCTCTCGGCACTAAAAATCGCTTACATTTACGCGCGAAATTAAGTTGAGAAAACAAAAGAATATTCTGGTCCGTTAACCACCAGTCTATTTCATATTTTTGAATGCATTAAAGCAAGATCGATAAAAAAAATTTTGGGACCTCTAAAAACTGTATTAATACAGATTTTTACGACGCAAAAATATCCCCCCCCCTGGCAGTCACCATGCCCCCAACCCCTGCGAGGGTAGTTCCCAAGGAATATTATAGCCCAAGAGAAGCCCCTCACCGCATAAAACTCCAGCCCACCACCCTCTGCCATGCGCTCCTATCTTTTCCCTCCCATCCTCCTCACCACTCTTCCCACTCATAATGAATGTTTACTTTTCCCCTTTCACTTCTCCCCAACTGAATGACTCCCGATATCGTTTTTGCACAGTTAATACATTTAAAAGCTCCCGCAAACAGAAAGCGTCGACTGGATATCTCTCACAAGCCCGCCACCAATGTTTAATTTTTTTCGAAGAATTGTGGCGGTCATTCTTTCATCGGGCTCTTTTACAGCCACTAAGTCCTAAAGCTCACTGCGGCGAGTGAAGAGAGGAATTGAGGGTGTTTCGACTCATCTCTCCGCAAATCAATAGGAATTTGTCTACAGTAAGGGTTAAATTTATCATTTAAAAATCAGTTGGCCAAGCCGGGATTCAAACAAGGACCTCCAAATGGCCGATCAGGTATGTGACCTACATCACCAACCCCGTGCTCATCACAGCTCTGTTCTCTGGAAAATTGTCATCATTCAGTTATCAAGGCTTGCCGACGGAGTAATAATCTGCATTTTATTTCTAAAATATGTCTCTACAAAATCGCACTCGATCCCACTTCTTCATCACTTTGTCATACAAGGTACTGTCCTAATGCCACCTAAATTCAAATACTGATTTAAAATCATTACTTTTAAAATCATTACTTCCCAGCTCTTCTAAACAGTTAAACTTAACGTTAACTGCATAGAGATAATTTCTTACATCACTCACTGCAAAGTGAAATAATTCTAATCGCTCACCACTTTTTTTCCGAAATGCTTCTGCGGATTGAAAGGATAGTTTTCACCCTTGACCCTGACATTATAGAGAAATGGCCGAGCATTTCACTTTAACGGAAATAAGTGGAATTTGTTCCTTCTCATTACAGGGAGAAAAGTTATGGCCCCTCAAAATAGGTATGAGTTGATTATCCCCAAATCCACGTCGATGGAGGGCGATACAAAGGAGATTGGAAGGGTCAGTGGAGAGTTCTAATACTCACCGCCGCCTTCTCCCGCCCAATGCCTTTTTATCCATCAGCTTCTTTCAACTCTCCCTGAGAGCGCTCTAGTCTTTATCTTTCCCTCAATCTCTCCTCTTCTCTCCCTCTCTCTGACTCCCTCTTTTATAGAAGGAAGGGTAGATGCAAACCTTGAGTGAGGATGTGTTAAGTGATTTTCCGCTTTTGGGCGTCCTACCAATATTGACCAAGGTTGAACTCACATCACCCACTCCCACGTGTTTATTCACCAGCCATAGTCCCTAATTATTAATACAAGGCGTGAGTCATCTGGTCTATATTATTCCAATCCTACAAAACTACTAAATAAAATCACCCCTTCCAGGTCAAATACACCGAATTCCCTCCTCGTAGACCTAAAACGAAGTGACAATAGGAAGTTACTAAGTTAAAATTTTATTCTTACCTCTTAAAAAACTAATTCTGAAAAAATATGAATTTCTGACGCCGCTCCATTGCTTATTTATATTGTTGTTTTAGTTTATTCTAAATTTCCTTGATATTAGTCTATTGCTAGTTCCGTGTATCGCTAAGGACCGACAGCAAACACGCCGATTATACCCACCTCACTGCTCGACTTGCAGCCGTGAGTTATATTTGCATTATTTCAAGAGAAAACTATATTTCTACCAAATTTTGGATTAAAGTTCGAGAGGAGATATGAGACTTTGACAAAAAAATTGTTTCAATTAACAGCTTTCCATTACTAATGTTTTCCTGTTAAATTCCAACGAAGCATCTTCACTTCATTAAAGTACGTCCTTCCAATTTTGAGCACACCTCTTGGTTTCCTGCTCAGCCTCTTAAGTCTACATGGCATTTAGTTTGAGCATACAGCTTGTGGGTGGGTGCTCGAGTAAAAGTTTAAGACACCACTGACGACGAAAACGGGACTAAAGAATTTAAAATTCCCCGAGAAGAGGGCCTGGAGGGAAGAGACTCACCTTATCCTTTCCCTGGAAACCCAATTCCTGTAATGGAGTTGCGATTTTCCAAAAACTTTTTCCTCTCTCGATTTCATAAACGCCGAGGAGAATGCATCTCCAAGGGAAACTGTTTTAGGGAAGGTTTCTAGAGGACGCCGAAGAGATGAAGGGAGAGGGGGGAATGGAGTGGTTTAGGAAAGGACGATGAAGATGGGTAAGAAGAGGTAGGCAGGAGGACTATGTTCCTTAAGAGTGGGAGGTGGATAAAACGGGGTTTTCGGCGAGTCATGGAGGATGGGCGGCGTAGTCGAGGGTTGGAAGCACGGCGAGAGGATTTTCAGAACAGAAGCGTCCTCTTACCCTCTCCCTAACTTAGTCCCAAGGGCACTTTTCTATTCCCATGCCCCTAACGCTCCAATTCAATCCTTGTTTCCTTCACCTATTTACTTCCTTTTTTCCTCTTACTAGGGATAGACCAGAAATACAGTTTTTCCGAGTAATATTTACTTTCGCCCAATAATACCTATTGACATTAGAAATGCAGTCGTTTCCTAATCCGTCTAACATAGATTTTTTCGCGATCTTAATACAAGAACATTTCCAGTGAGATGTTCACAGGAGCTTCACTGGTGCAGTGATGGCAATATAGACATGATTCGGACATCAGTCTCTGCATGTTCTTTGGCAAAAACGATCATAAAATAGCAAATTGAAGTAAAGAGACACAGTTAAGATATTTTGCTTTGTTCATCTGATAAGCCCTCAATATTAATGAATAATATACCACAAAAGAGCTCTTGGAAGCAGTAATGAAACAGTAGCAGTTGGAAAAACAGCAACCTGTTTTGTTAGCATAATCGCATCAGACGCATCTTCCGTATTTATTGCTCTAAAAATTCCCTCTCGGCAAGTAGATATGAAGACTGCTTCTTCATTCAAGAGGCCTGTTATCCCCTCAGAAGATGAAAATGGTCAGTTACTGAATTCATGTTTTTGACGTCATGTTCAGCCGACCCTTCGTACCTTCAGTGGCTAAAAAATAAAGGCATTTTGCCAGGACTGTCACCTGGCAGCCTGTAGGTTTTGAGCACGTCACCTATCAGCTTCGAGCTATGCGATCAAAATAATGAAGTGGCGACAATTTTTCGAATAGAATACATCAATGGTTACGATAATTATAAACAATTCAGAATAGCCCTACTTTCATTCAATGCATCAATAATATTAAAGATGTATAACTAAAATCTTAGGTATAAGAAATAAGTATATGCATTGCAAAAAATACAATTCCTCTTATTTTTCCGAAGTGTCACAAGAAAATTGTTAGGTGTGAATTGCTTTTCCATTAAAATTTGAATAACTTGTCATCTCACTGACAGAAAGACCCTATAATTAGCAGAAAAGTAGTAAGAACGGTATGACTGATGAGGAGTCATCTGCCAGCTGCTTATTGAGTTGGGGACAAAGCCAAAGATCATTATCATAGTTAATATGTGTTACGGATTGCTTACAAGGCCTTAGGCGATTTATTTAATCCTGATTTGCGTTGACTATTTTCGATGTGGTTGAACCGAAAAGTAGACACCCGCAATCTGTAACTGAAGTCGTATATAACAAAGTTTTCTAACATAAAATACATGGAAGCAAAGGCAACCTTGATTCTCATAGTTGTACCTATCAAATTATTTCCTCAACCAGGCCGCATTCCTTTCAAAGAGTTACCTTATATGCAGTTTACCATCCACAATCACATTCATTCACTTGAGTAACCGTAAGAACTTGTAGGAGACCCCACAGGCGTATAGAAAATAATAGAAATATGTAAGGCAACCTATTCATCCTCAAATGCGAATTTTTCTATGCTTACGGATACATATTTATTTGCGATTCCGTAACCGACTTCTATCCCTTCGGAACACAACATAAGACGACTTTTGAAGTAATACAAGACCAAAGCCAGAACCTATAATAACGTGAGATAAGAATTTAGGATAAAGCCTATAGAATGGATATCCAGATTGCTATGCGTTTGGTTCCCGGCCATGTCTCGAGCAAAGAATCGTAAGCTGTAATCAAACAAGAGATCTGAGGCAGCACCGTGGGAGCACGTAGAAAAATGAATAGCATCTGGTGTTTCGGATCGAATCTTCTCACAATGGGAATCTGTTATCTTCCTTTCCCCCTTTTGCTTATAGCGACGACGGTTTGTTGGGAGAACCAAACGTTTCGTCGTCCGGATTGCGTCCCGTTCAAAGGTCCACGGCAGACGGGCGTCCTTCGGGCGCTCTCACTTAAGAGCGGGAGGCAATTGCAGAGCCACACTGCTCGCCCCAACGACAAAATGTCCCCTTTTTACCTCCCTTTTCCATTATTTCTCCCCACACAATCATCCTCCTTTTTTTCTTTCTCTCCCTTTCTCTAACCAGAAAAGAACCTAATAACCTTAGCTCCGTTGTCGTGCCTTCCAAACAGCACAATTCCAATATACCCAAAAACCTTTTCCCCCGTTCTTGCCTGTACCCTTCCCCTTTCCTCAGGTCCACCCATCGCCCCCACAGCTTCCCTCTCCCCTCCTCAAAATATCCCTCCTGTCCTTCCACTCCCCCACTCACCCACTATTCCTCCCCTCTCGCAAGGCCAATCTTCCCTCCTCCCATTCTCAATTCCATTTTGCAGCGATCGATCCCTCTTCCACCCTTTAAAGTGGGCGTTTTCCTTATCCATTTTTCTAAGGATCTTTTCGGCTGATTAATAATCGAATCAGGAACAATTTACAAGTTACTACTCGTTTGATACTCTCAGGGGCTGCTAAGCAGCATCGCAGATGCAGTCTGTGGCTCTTTAATGGTTATTTATCCTCAAACAGCCATCTTATTGATGGATTTAATGGTCAAATTAAGTTATTAATACATCAATTAAATTGGATAAAAGTAAAATAACTTTAAATTTTCTCATTTAACTTCTAAGATTTAAAAATAAGAGATGGTATGGGGATAAAATAGCGAAATTCTATCCTAATTGGGGAACAATTACAGAAATTGATTTCTTCTTAGTTTGACTGTCAATACGATGTCAATTGAGCCTGTTTGTACATATCTTTATTTGATCCCTCTTCTTTTAAAAATAAATACACATTTTCTGGTCACACTGCGACCGAAATACAACAGCATCTTGTTCGGTATCAATATTGAATGGAAGTTATGCTGAGCATAAAATTTAGGATTTTAAATATAGTTGCATTTACATATAGACATACATAAACGCATGCCGCACGTATGATTGTATCAATAAACGATTTTTAGCAATAATGCCTCCATATCATTGCCTTCTTAGTAATTTAGGGAGCAAGTGGGGCTTTGCGAAAAACGAAGTAATTACAGTTCTCAGGGTTTCCAAGACTGGTCACACCAAACGTAAGGCAGCTCACATTACATGAGTCGACTGCCCTATTTTCAGCTCCTTAGTTATTACTCCCGGAATATACATTTTTCATAAAACTGATGTCCAGCTGTTATTGATTTGATATAAACTAACTACCTGAAAAAAACACTGCCGGACTTGAGGGTGATTACTTTCAAAAACCTATTCAGTGCTGTGGGCTACAAGGTGGTACTCCTGTGATAAAATAAGTATGTCCCCCTCAACTTTCTCAAAAACTGAGTTTTGGGAAGAATGGTTTTCACAGTAACCACCAAAGTTCTTTTTAATTAATTTAATATAGCCCATTCTTCAGCAACAACCGTCGGTATGTTCTCCCATAAATTAGGCCAATATAAAGCTGAGCAACACAGGAAAATAAAATCTCCTCATGGTCTAACGATTGATTTAATTATACATATCATAAACGATAGAAACATTTAAGTAAACTTGTGTCGCTAGACTGGAATATCAAATATAATATGTATCACTTTAAACTCATAACTAATTTGAGTACGAGGAAAGAGCTTCATCTCTTTTTAAAAAATCGATTGAACAGAGATTGTTTTTATTTACTGCGTGTTCATGTGTGCGCAAGAACGGAAATTCCATCAAAGTTATAAAACACCAGCGAAGTATACTGGATATCTAACAATGGTTCACTTTGCGTCATAAAGCGGTTACATAGGACGGAAATCAAATTAAACTAGACCAAGAGTCCGGGGGGCCAAATTGCCTTCCAGAAATCATTACAGCGTTCTCGGATGGAACCTCCTCTCTTTACAGGATCCTCTAACTCGGCCTCTGCACATTTCGAAAATAAAAACTTCCTTTGTCTCGGCGCCCTCACAAGTCGCGCACACGAAATCGGAGATGAAAGGCACCACCTATCCGTGCGCCCCTGTTCTTCCGCCTCTGATCTGGCGATGTTCGGAGGAGCGGCCTTCAAAAATATCATTTACTTCCCCCATCTATTTCTCCGTCTTCAGCTTCGCCTTTTAAATTCAACTTACAAGTCTTTTATTTCCCAAAGAAGTTGGAGAAAATAAAATTCCCCTCGCCCGAAATCTCGTTTCTGATAAGGACTGGAACGCAGTGAATCATTCTGGGCCTTTTACCGAGTATTTCTCGGTAGGTTGGCTGAATCGAATGGACTGGACCTTCCTCTGGGGACTCGCCCAAAGGCCGCTTCCATCGCCTCACCTGAGACTCACTCTAATGTCCACTACCTCGTGTCGTTCCGATTCCTCACCCTCCGCTCAATTTCCACTCTAAACGTATCTTCTCCGCTTAATCTCCTCTCTTTCGCTCAGTCCTCTTTCCCCTTTCCTTTTTCATCAATTCATTTCCATTCGTATCTGCCGCGACTTCAGTATTTAATTGCTCAGATATATAAATTATACGTAGAATGGGGTAGAATCCACCACAGCCCATACCAGATTCGCGTAAGCATCCAGAAGCACAGCAACGTGGAATTTCCCCAAATTGTTGAAAGGAAATTCCCCAAAGTGAAATTTCCTTTCAACAATAATTATTCCACCGGTACGTGGTGTGATTCTACGAGCTACATATGAGTGGCATACTTCGTATTATTCCACGACCATTGTATATGGAATACCGTTTAAAACTAATACGTAGGAGTCCTTTGTTTATTCCATACATGCGTTAAATTGGTTTATTAAGTAACCTAGCTGAAAAATATTACAAATTTTTAAGTTCAGGTTTCCTATCCTTCTTCACTTCAAGCAATACCCATCCAAGTAAAATCCCCATTTTTATTGTTTGATTTCATGCCATTCTATTCTCTAAATCAGTATTTATAGGGTGTGAAATGAATGGTGGAAGCATCTATTTATAGAATAAATAAAAATTTATTCAGCAGTTCGATCAAATAGACTTACCATCTCCGCTTACTCTCCTCCCGAACCCCTATCTTGTCCCCTTTATCTTCTTATAACTATACTTGTTCCTCCAGTCGTTTCAAATTTTTTCGGCCCGGCAGTTCCACTCAGATTTCTTAGCTAGCTGTATTTTAGTTGCTCACATCATCCGCAATTACCTCGTCATTGGTAAACGTTATTTCTAAAACACACAAGGTGTCTCCAATGAATAAATTAATAAAGTCGTCAAGTTTTACTTTTAAATGAGTTGATGCAGTGATTCTTCTCTCGAAACAATGCAATAACATGGTATAAAGCTTGTCTGCAGTATGCAATCTCAGGTTCACTCGAGTGAACTGGATCCTTCCCTTGGAACTCGCTCAAAATCCTCTGCTGCCTTCTCACATGCGGCTCTCTCGCAGTCCACTCCCTCCTCTCCTTGCAATTCCTCGCCCTCCGCTCCGTATCCCCTGCGCTTCTTCTCTATTCCCGATCCCTGGTAAATACCGATTCTCCTCTCATATCTGAACGTGCGTCAAGTCATTCCCATTTGTATCTGCCACGACGATTCACAAAGTTTCGCACCTAGTTGTACAGTATTTAGTTGCTCACATCATCCGCATATTTCATATCAATGAAAGGAGATTGTAGCAGAGCATTTCCTTAAATCCAGTGGCGTAGCCAGGGGGGTTGGGGGGGTCCAGGGGTTCCGGACCCCCCCCCCCCCCCGAAATATAAAAGCACAATTATTTTCCTTCATAAAAGAAATCAAAATGTTGAAAATTCATGAATAAACCAAATATTTCTTTACTAGATGAAGTTTTTTCGATTATGAAAAGTGTTGAAATTAGTTCAAAAACCCTTCTACTAAAAAAGTAGTAGGTACCCTGTTTTCTAAAATTTCCCCCTTGCTTTTGGAACCCCCCCCAAACGGAATATCTGAATACGCCGCTGCTTAAATCCACGGAAATATTCCAACAGGATCACTAAAACAGAGTCCTCGGGATAGCTATTCTCAAAGCTTCTCCTTCACCAAGTTCTAGTGTTGCAATCTAGAGAACTCTGCCGAAGAACAGCGGTTGCCGCCACGCATCCAACTCTGAAAATTAGTCCGCGCCATGACGCCGACGCCAAAGTCTGCTGAAAATAAGATTTCGAATTTCATGGAACATACTCAGTCCTTGGATGCATACTCAATATTTAATCTTAGTTCTGTATTTCATAATGCTGCGAGTTCAATTTTCAGGCTTATCAAATAGACTTAACCTCTCCGCTTACTCTCCTTGTCTTGTCCCCTTTTTCTTCTTATGACTATACTCGTTCCAAGAGTCGTTCCGAATTTTATCGGCCAGGTAGTTCCACTCAGATTTCTTAGCTAGCTGTATTTTAGTTGCCCACATCATCCGCAAATTATAAATCAATTACACTAGATATTCCCTAAGTCTTTCCTTAAATTCACAGAAATATTCTAACAGTAGCCCAACTTTTTGATTCCCTTGGTGGTTCCACTGATATTCCTTGTCTGCAGTGCTCTGCTCTGGAAACAACATTTTTTCATAACGGCTGTTTCGCCTTTACCTCTTCGGTAATTATATCACTTTCAGTAATTAAAGAGAGCAAACATACACATTTTTAATCCTTGAAAGTTCCGCTTCCCCTATAGGAAAGTTTCGCTTTCAGCTTCCCTAAAATATTTCTACCTGTCGTTCGACTCAGTTGTAATTCAATAAACACTCAGCCCTATTCTCTCCCTCGCTTCCATTTAATGTTCATATCCTTTTTTATAGACGGTATATTCTTTGAAATGCAGGGATCGCCATGCTAATTCATGAGCGTGGCCGAAGTTTTAAAGTTACTGTTTCCTTTTGTCTAATAGGAAAACTTTCGCGGAATAAGACGAGGTAAAAAAGTTCGTACAGGTGAGGTGACAGGTGTACAAGTGAGTCGACTTTTAAAGAATCACATCATAAAATTAAAATCAAAATCTTTCCCTCGCAATAAAAAATTTTACTGAGATCAAATTATTAATAGCCTTTAAACCGAAAAGAAAGAAGCCCATTAAAAGAAAGATATTAGGAAAATTAGGATTGAATACGCTCTGAGAGATGCTTAACTCTTTAAAAAAAACTGAGCCAGGATTAAAACAATGATTAATCTGAAAAAAAACAACCGAAATCCTACAATATTTGTCATCCCCGAGGAATTGCGCACCTACTGCCCAAATATCCGGTTCCTCGGTCGCTTCTGTTTCTTCCCGTGCTCTCAAAACTTCCGCCTTCAATCCACAACTTTCTCTCTCGCCTCTTCTACTCCTCGTGCCTCCAATCTTCAGCCGAACTCCTAACACGGTCCTCAACCGCATCTTCTCGCCCGGCTTGACTAACGAACTCCAGCCCTTTACACTCGTGCCCTCTCGCCACGTTCGTTGCTTCAGTTTTTGCTGCTACGTTTCCGAGTCACGAAATCCAAACGCAGGACCCGCATAAAAGCATTTTGAAGTACAACATCATGAATACATAACATGTTAAATATCTTAGTCAAGTAGGATGTATTTTTTTATTTAAACTAAACCTGTTCAACGTTAAGAGTAGTAGTAATCCGATATTTCTATAATAGTTTTAGATTTCTTATGCTGATAAAAAAGCAAGGCGCTTTGCCGACTTTAACGTAAAAAAATTTCATCGTTGGGGAGTTTAAGGATTGAAAGTAAGCGAAATAAATAATAAAAAATTAAAACCAAATCTATTAAGGATTCGTACAGGAGTAATCCCATTTTACTTTTTAGAATCATCGCATTTAATTAAGAATAAAATTTTATAAAAGATTCAAAGAAAATGAAAACTATCATATAAATAAATCAGGCAAACTAAGTCTTCCGACTACAAAAAAACGGATCTACGAGTCCATGGCTTTTTACCCAACGCCATCAAAGAGGAGTGGGAGGCAGGATTTATCAAAGAAAAGAGGTCTCCCCGTGAAGATGAGCCCAACGCATCGTTGCGGCTATGCCCCGAGGGCTAGGATAGGAAAGGGATCTAGGAATAGGGATGGTAGAATCACAAAACCATCATGAAAGCGACCGAGCAAGCACTTGCGAAACCATCTTCATTCACTATTTCCTAGAGGGAGGGAAGGCCACCCTATAGAAAAGATGGCCCGGATTTTTTTTTCTGTGGATGATAAAAGAATTATTTATCTAAGAATGCATCTGATTTCCACTTCTTTTCTCTCTCTCAGCTTCTCTTTTAATCCATTTAAAGGCGTATTTTCCCAAGGACTTATAAATTCACGCTCTGATGCACGGAGTCATTGATGCACTCCGGCGTGTGTGAGAGAAACGAATCGCATTTATGCATTCTAACATTCGTTGCTGACGCCCACCACTTTACATGATGCGATTTTCACCGCAACTCAGTCTTACATTAAAATGTACTTAAACTTGTATATCTTGGGTATGATCGCCTTAATATTACTCTTTAATTTCAATACTTCCTTTAACACTAGATTCCCTTCTTCCTAATGACCAACCAACTCAATATAAGCATCATTACCGCCAAAATTCTTCCCATTGAGACATCGGGCTTAATTTGAAGCACTAGGGAGCATGCTAGAGAATAAAAAACACTATAATGAAGGCAGGAGGCAAGTCAACTTGGGAAAAGGGACCGGGTTAATATCACGTACTGGCACAATTTAAAGATTCAAAACATTTGCTACGAAGTTGCAATAGCTTCTCTTCTATCTTCCGTCACGTTCCACCATCCGTCCCGTCTTCACATCCTAATCTACACTTCTATAGAGAATGATTATATAGAGAATAATGAAACCATTCTATTAGGCAATGAAAATGGGTATTAACTTAGGAATTTGCGTTTATGTTAGCTTTAATAATTTCATTACCCATTGTCTATAAATATCGTCTAATAACCACATTTAAAAAAATATATCCCACTTCTAGTTTGGTTCATCAAGTAGCTCTACCCACTCTAATAATTCCATTTAACTGTTCAATGTTCTTCTTATGAGAAGTATGTTGCAATACGAGAGTGTCGAAGTTTTACCTTAATTTGGCTATAGTTAAAATATATCGCCGCCACATGATCTTTTCTAAGAAGCACTGAAGTTGGTACTTTTAAAGATCAAAAAATAGCTTTCAATATTTGCCTTTCACAATCATGATCTCAGTAAATCATGAAAAATTACTTTTCATGTCAAACATTATGGTATTTGTAAAATGGATATTTGCATCATTTACATCTTCAAAATATTCATTAGGGTTGAGTGGTCATGGAAATGTTCCGACGACTCGACAACGCGAGAAGTCAAACCTTATCTACCCATGACAATAAAATGGAAAAAATTCCATATTCCTTAGTAATTAATATAGAAAAAAACATGGCCTAACTCTTATTACATCAATTTATCTACCTGATGCAAATGAGTATTATCTCCTAATTTTACCAAGTAATATCGTTCGTCATTTCCTTATTATGTTCTCAATTCCCAAAGCCTGGCACGATTAGCTTGTAATAGCACTGTAAGGGACGTATCCTCAATTAACCCTTAATTGATCGATAATTTTCATGAATGCCTTAAGTTAAATGCTTCGAATCATGTTTACATCAAACCTTCCAATTTTAATCATCACTCATCATAGAGAACTTCACATATAGACTTCGTTAAATTTCTAAATAGACTCCCTTCTTAAAAATATTAGAGTATTTTTAGAATATAGAAATCAAATGATAGATATAGAAATTTACAGCCAATTTTCTAGTTTTTTTCTGGATGACGGAATGATGATAAATGTAAACCTAATCCTTCTCAGATCCTGCTTCCCTAATGGGATGCACAAAATAGCAATTTAACTTCTTATCTTAGCAAATTCGGCTACCAATTTGTAAAAATATGCAATTCATTTTAAAAAGGATGAAAGAGTAGGAACAGGAAGAGTTTAAGGGTAAAAAAAACTATTCCAGGGCATACATTAGCAGAAAAAACACTGTTAAATTAACACTAGTAGAATTTGGAGAGGCTGATTACAACAAGTCACGTATTTCTCGAACTGGTATCAGTATATATTAAATCATTTTTCCAGTTTTTATGCTACTTCCATTATTTCTACTTTCTTATGACATTATCAAATCAGGTTAAATGAATTGGATATTTTAAGAAGTTCATTTTGCATTTAGATATAATTATTTATTCTTATAAAAATGCGAATGATTAAAAATTTTCTGAACTAACGGGGTTCAATGACCCCTTTGGGGGTATGACCTCCTGATGACGTCATTAGTAAATTAGGTTATATAACAAAAACATCCCATTTGATGGTCGAAGATTACAAAATCTATATACATTTCAACTTTAATCCGAAGTTTTTTTTACTGTGAGTGCGATGTGGTTATTATATGGTTATCCGGCATACTAGAGAGAGCCCGGGGGAATCCAAGGGGGCAAGGATGGGAGAGTAGAGATTTTAGTTCTGTGGATGAGAGTGGAGGGTGGCAGAATGGAATTTCGTCGAGAGAAAGAGCTTCTCAGGCAAGAGGAGGAAGCTCGTGTGGATCCTTTTACGAGGGGGCCTTTAAGATCCGCCACCCTAAAGCTTACCGACTCCCTCCTGGCGCGAAAACGCCGTTTTTCTTCTCTTTGCGATCGGAAAAACCCGAGCGAGCCAAATCCGGATAATCGCGGGGAGCTAAACCAAACGGGATCTTGATCTTCTTGGATTTACGCCGGTCGAAACCGTGAAACGACTTTTTGAGGAGGAATCGAGAGTAAAATGTACTGAATAAATATTATTATCATTTTATTTCAGGGGATCTCATAATCTCATCATCCCATCGCCATCTTCATGCAAGTCAAGTATTGCGAATGCAATTAGAGCGCCAATCGCCCTTAATTAATCATTTTGTTAAAGTACAGTTTAAAAAGTATCGTGCTCGGTTTATTTCTATTTTTGCTTTATTTTACTTCCATATAAGGAACAGATAGTAAATTGAAGGCAAATCGGTATAAAAAAGCATTATAAAAAGTATTACTTCTTTTACTCCATTTTCGTAAATTTCCTTTTTCTTATGGAAAGGAACTAAAAACTAAAATGAAGGAAATTCTGTGAATGATGAACTAACAGTCACCTGAAACTCCTTCCAACTGCATTCAAATATTCACCAAAAAAAAACAAACTAAATATTTTTCCGACTTCGTAGTTTTCACACGCCTGTGGCTAAGTTCAGGGTGAGTTCTACCCTAACCTATCTAAACCAACCTACGGGTTGCGAGTGAGTGAGTGGGGTCAATTCTTTGAAGAGAAACAAGTAGTTCCACATGGAATTACTCCTCTCTTCATCAAGGATTTTTCCTTCATCTACATAAAAATCCATGGACTTAATAAAATTATTACAACTCCGTATTGTTTCTTGCAATATCTAATCGTTTCATAAGATAAAAAGGTGATGGTACCGGGCTGCTGGCAAGATATCACAATCCGCTTTTTATCACATGTATATACACAAAAATGTTTGGTGCTGAAGGTATTCAGCTGCCCAGTTTGGTCGCTAAATGGATGTTTTGACGCATTATATAATGACGGAAGGGCGAGTTCCGTTTTTATAGCACCAGTACTTACGCGTACAATATTTATCAAATAGCAGCTCGACTCATTGTTGCCCCATTCTCCCTTCCTACTCTTTCCAACTTCCATCGAACAATTCATCATCCCTAACAGTGACTCATTTTATAGTTGAATAAATGATGAATAAATAATGAAGGTATTCATTTACTTGCCAAAATGTTTAAATTAGCATGCATAAGAAAAAATATAATTGGATATGCTTCATGTAAATCCTTTGAATGCATTCTCCATAAGAAACCTCAGTGAATCTGTGGATACTTATAAAGGAGA
The DNA here is from genome assembly GCF_921293095.1 of Ischnura elegans. Classification (NCBI taxonomy): domain Eukaryota; kingdom Metazoa; phylum Arthropoda; class Insecta; order Odonata; family Coenagrionidae; genus Ischnura; species Ischnura elegans. Next base: position 142,040,526 of record NC_060246.1, read on the forward strand.
GCTAAAGGATTTTTATACACTTTTCACTTTCTTTCGTATGCAAATTCTCAGATCCGTTTTTGAGCTGCAAACTTTTATTTACCATTTCCTTTGTCAATTTCACAGAAGTTAAGAGTTGCGGCATTGCGTATGTTGGGAATTTAGTGTATTAAAAAGATAAACAAGCAGCCATGTCAGTTTATGAAAAAATTTTATGATTTCTGTGGGTGACATATTTTATCTACTTATTTTATTTTATTTATTTTTGAACTTCCCCGTAAACAGCACGTAGAGGCCTTTACAATGGAGGAATTAACAAAGCACGACACAAACACCCATTTCCTGGATAGGGACCACCTAACCAGGTGGAATCCGAACCCGCGACCTACGGTTTGGCAGGCGAGGACTTTACCCCACCGCCACCGAGATTAAAATTTAATGAAAATAAATTCAATCCCTGGGACAAAATTGAAGCTCAAGCGTGGGTGAGTATAAGCTAAGGATGCTCGAAAATAAAGGGTAACATGCCTCCAACAGCAGACTCGAGTCAAGCCCATCTTCCCCATAATTCTCCAGTGCGTTACTCGCTCGTCGTCTTTGGAGCTCCCGATAAAGACGATGAGGAAGTTGAGAATCGGAACGTCGCCGACGCCCGAGGACCTGACCCAGTTTTGCGACCTGAGAATAATCCTCATCCTCACCCTTCGCCCGGAAAACACAAGATCACACATTAAGCCCTTGAAAGCGTGTTCTGAAAAACTATGCCAGCCGACGTGAAAGGAATTTTTCGTACCGCAAAAGTCCGTTAAAAATTTAACATTCCGCTCAAATGAACAAAAATTATGAGGAACGTGAGCACCAAACACAGCCCTTCGCTCTTTATTTACGCTTCCTTTGCTCCTTACAACATCCATTTTGAACGCACTGTAATCCCCGAAAAACTTTTCAGAATCAAAACAAGCGAGCAGCAGATGGCGTTGATGGTGAAGAGGGGAATTGAGTTCGCTTAGAAATATTGGAGACATCTGACGCCTTATAGGAGGCGTGAGGGGTTGGAAGGCGAAGCTACTCACAGAATAATACACTAAAGAAGCGAAATATCGAAGGCAAGAAGAATTCATTATTCTGCTCTACTATACTTAACGCTGCCATTCAAAAACATCTGCACCCACAAGTAACATTCAAAAACATCATAATAAGGCCATAGAAAGATAACTTGTATGACAATAACCATTTCGTAATATCATTATTTCTTCACTGGGAAGAGAAAAAAAATCATTATTTCTCTTGAGTAGGGGCGGAGAAACTTAGTTTTAATGGGCAGTTCACCACTTCAGGGGCATCTGGGAAATATGCAGTACATAACGGTGGGGAGAGATTCTATCGTTATTATTATTAGAGCACCGGCAGATCGTACACACTTTTGAGTGGAATACGCAAGTCGTTGAGGATCTTATTCGAAAAATTGAAATGTTCAAGACAGTGCTCAATAAGCATTTTATACCGGGTAAGGGAGATTAATACTTGCGGCAAAAAAAACTCGTTAATGACAACTCTGCCATGACCTTTTATGACCATTTTTCTGTTTTCTCAGAAAAATGTCCTCTCCCACAGTTCACCACAGCTACTGAGTCGAAGGGAAATGAAATTAGCAGAGCACTTCACTCACCGTAACCAGTCTTGAAATGGGCTTCACTTAGGCTCCAATGTCCTCTGCATGAATCTCGCTTCCTATAGCTTCGTATTGCAGACTGATCGTAGTTGCATGATTATTTCCGTGGTCGCGTGCTACCTCTTTGGGGGGTTTGCTATTCTTTCCTTACGATGAATTTCCGAGCCGAGAAAGGGAACTTGTATGCGGGCACTTCTCACGCCCAACGTACCCCAAAAATCCAGGGTAGGTACCGGCAATAGAGAAAAAGGTTAATTTTACTACGCATCTTTCAATTTTCATCGAGTTTCACTCATACTCGTAACGAAAGAGTCGACGAAGAAGTCACGGACGTGACGAAAATTCGTGAAACGCACTAAATGAATTGAAAAACACTGATTTACTATAGGCAGAAAGTCAAGACGAAAATTCATCACCAACGTCATTGCTCAGCAAGCAGAAACCCGAGGTCATGACACTGGTATGGTGATGCTTCATTGTTCGCTCTTATCAGAGGCCATTCCTTTCATAGAGGTAGTGGTATCTCTAAAACGTCACAAAATGGTCGTCAGAACAAGCCGTCTCTTCCGACGCCACGGTCGGTGGCATGATAGCGTTTTTATGGGCGATTCGAATGGGTACAATTTCAAATAGCACTCCCACTACGAATTAGGAAAGTTCGTCTAATCAGAAAGAATTTCCATTCCGGTGACGAAAGAAGATGCAGTTAGCTCTACCAACACTTCGCAGACAAAATGGCGTCCCCTCGTAATACGTGATGTAAGAATGGTGTATATCGATTATGTAAGTGATACAATAGAGTGGAAAATTACTATTTTATATACATATATATAATTGCATTGTATTATAGTTATTTATCTAGTTATCTTTCTATGGCCTTACTATAATATTTATGAATATTACTTGTGGGTGTATATGTTTTTTGGATGGCAGCGTACAGAAGTGCAGTATAATGAATTTATCTTGCCTTCAATATTTCGCTTCTTCAGTGTATTATTCTGTGAGGGGCTACGACACTTGAATTTTAGAAACGTATTTTTACTCATATAATATTAACAAAGGATATGAAAAAGAAAGCAGTCGATTTCAACGGCCTTCCAGTTTACACGAGAGGTCGGTGACACAAGGTCTTTGTATAGACCACTAACCAAGTGCTTCAACTCGAAGATTAGTAAGGATATATTAGGGTGGAGCTCACTTGACTCTAACCCGTAAGCGTTTGAAATTCACCCATCCGCAGTAAGACCAATTTCTTTCAGTATGCGAGGGTCCGAAGATAAGCGGGATTTAAACCCGGGACCGTTCGATCAGCAACCGAGTGCTCTACCCTCAAGACCACCGTACTCTCCGTGAATAACTTTTATTTCAAAATTCCTAGACTTGGAACTCGATACTGTCTCTCTTTACATCTGAGATTACGTGAACCTTGACGCTGTCGGTCCATTCTCGTATCAGAAATCCTTCTAGAAAATACTTTTTTCTGAAATTATTTTCTACAATACTTTCGGTCTACGACGACACGCCTTCGCCGCTCGTTGACTGGATGCGACAGCCGAAAATTCCTCGCAAAAGTCTCTCCCCACGGTCCCATAACCTTCATCACGACCCTGAGAGCACTCTTACGGCGGCACTCCGCTCCAAAAGAAGCCGCCGATGAAAGTAATGCACCATCAAACTCGGGTTCTAAGAGATACTAAGAGGGAAAGAGAATGCCCCAGGGACATAGAGGGCGCAGAGTAGAGAGAAGGAGAAAATCCCTGGGTTCCTTAAGGTCGTCAGGGTCGCCATATAACACACCCTTCTTCCCTCGCTTCACATCCATGAGCTTCTTCTTCCTTCTCCCATCCTACCCGCATCCCTCCTTGGCTCATCCATCCTTTCCCCGCCATTCTTCCCACGTGCTTTAGTCCTTCTTCCTCATCCTTTGGTCCGCGCTTTGTCCCATAAGCCGAGATTTGAGGGCCGTCCTCTCCTCTCGGAGTGAGTGAGGGATGGAGTGGTTGGTCGCTCGCGCCGTTTATTTCGTTATCGCCCGCCTCCTTAGACGTGACATACGACCCTTCCTTCTTCTTCTAATTCCCGCGCACTATCTCCTCTCCTCCGCAATACTACCCTCGTTCCTTCACCCCGCCCCCCCCCCCCCGTGGCCACACCCCAAAAGCTCATAAACCGCAAAGAGGACATTACGCGATCCATCTTCGCATCCTCACTTCTTCACGTGAGAAAAATATTTCTAAACCCCCCTCGCTGCGCCACTGGTAATTAATGCTGGGCGCATATCATAGCCGTCATTAACGGTCATCGAGTATGCAACTACAGGCCGCAACAGATGCTTCCGCTATTTTTTATGGCAACAAAAGAGGCGTTCATCAATTTCTCTTACTACTGATGCACAATGTGTATCAGTAATGTGCATTGCACATAGGTTAAATTTGACGGAATTTTGGTATTTAAAATCCCAATCCCCATCATTCGGTTGTAAAACAAATTTATTTCTTAGTTTCGGTGGGAGTTGAGGAATAATTTTTGCCTTCATGCTGTTATTACTAGGATTAGTAAATAAATGATTTTTCAATGTCCACTTAGACTTTCTTTCAGTACAACGCGTTTCAATTCTACTGCGTCATGATCACGTACACTGGTTTTTAAAAGGTAGAATTTTTCTTTACGTCTAGCGAGTCTGCGAGAATGGGTGTCAGGTAAGGTGGAGGAAGTGGAAGGTCTCAACCATTCTCGCAGACTATATAAAGAAAAATTCTACCTTTTAAAAACCAGTGTACCTGATGACGACGCAGTAGCGTTGAAACGCGTTGTACTCAATCATAAGTCCAAGTGAAAACTGGAAAAACTTTTCTTTATTAATTCTCGTAACATGCTCCACAATATCTCGTCTGACACCGTTGACTCTGCTATTGTTAATTTTCACTACGCTCAAAATTTGATAGTCATCTCATAGTTGAATTTTGTCGTAACTAAAGTAACTGCCGACCACAGCAATATGTCAAATCATGGTTGACTGACATCGGTTAGCGAGTTGCACGAGTTCTTGGTCGTAATAGAGGAGCTTGTCATTCGGAATGAACTCGGTCGGATTAATTATAAATCAACCAATCATGGCAATAGTTTTTAATGTTTCTATGAATACCAGTCCTGACCAAGAATCGTGAATCAACAGTATCTAACATTCCTACATTTAGATAAAGGAGATGAGTTTTGCTTAATTGGATACTGCCCTTCGACCACGAGGGAAATTAATAGGGGCGCAGCCAGGAATTAAGATTGGGGGATTTAGGCTCAACTAATACTGGGGGGATGGAATACCCGCCAGGGTAAGAGAGAGGTGCGGGGGCCCTTCCCCAGAACATTTTTAAGAGAAATGGTTCAAAATGGTGAGTTTTGCGGCTTCCTGGGGGATATTTTATTTATACTTACACTTTTCTATTAGTAATATTAATCCAATGAAGTAAAATAGATCAAGCTTAAAAATGCACAAACTATTTATTTTATTGTATTTATCCCCCAAAACCCCCCTCGCTGCGCCACTGATAATTAATGCTGGGCGCATATCATAGCCGTCATTAACGGTCGTCGAGTATGCAACTACAGGCCGCAACAGATGCTTCCACTATTTTTTATGACAACAGAAGAGGCGTTCATCAATTTCTCTTACTACTGATGCACATAGGTTAAATTTGACGGAATTTTGGTATTTAAAATACCAATCCCCATCATTCGGTTGTAAAAAAAAAACTCCTTTAAAGTTCCTTATAAATAAATTCAATCTAGTGTCAGAAAAATGCATACGAATATTAAAAGAACTCATCTTTCAAAATCTTTGAAATCGCCAGAGCATGATGTGACAGTAACACTCGTACATTATGCTATATCTCCTCGCACAGACTTACCCATTAGTTATATATGTCAGCCATATTGCTCGGAAAAATAAGCGTTACGCTATTTTGTTAATCACCGGAACGCTGATTAGATTTCTCATCAGCCTATGAGCAATGTATAATCAATATTTTCTAAAGGAGAAGTTGGTTTTCTCCCTGTTTATGTGTTGCCTCCTTTACTTCGAAACTTAGATCAGCATGCTTGTTTTTCAATCGTTTCGAGTAAGGTGGCGTACCTCAAAACAGATCTGGAGCTGACAGCTTACTCTATGTTGAATATAGCTGTATCAGTCGCGGATGTTATTTTAATATTTTTTATGCTCACAAAGCTCAAAGTATGGAGAGCATTCTCCCACGTGTTCATTTTACCTAATGTATTGGCATTGACATATTATCGACCGAATATCTTATCAATTATCTTCATCTATTTATTCCTCCTGGGATTTATTCCCCATTATTGCATTACCATTATTATTCATAATACAACTTCAACCTATCCTCCAACCAAGAACAGCTTATCGCTTAACTTCGAACCCGTTCTTTCAATAACCCATTTACGTATTAGCCGATTTTATTTATGCAAGCGTATATACGGTAAAAATTATGATGAGTAAGATACACATCACGCATGAAATTTTAAAATCTGCTTGGAGAAGAAAATGCTCCCCTCGAAGAAAAATAGACAGGATACCTTAGGGGTTTCGAGGATTAACGAGTACATTTATAAATAAAAACCTTCATTATCGTAGCGTTGGCTCATTATTAAAGCAATCGATATCAAACATTGATAGACTCTCGCATAGGCTAATAATTCAAGAATAATAATACCTCTAAAATAAGATGAAAGTAGCCCTTCCGAATTTTTCTTACATTCTCCACAGCCACTATTGCCCTTTCAGGAATATACGGTACAATATAGGGTAGAACGCCCTATTGTTGGCACCCCCCCAGTTGTTGGCACTCTTTAATTAACTGTGTGATATTAAGAGACAGAGATGCATTGCATTTTGGATGCTTCTGTATTTAGAAGCAAAGAAGTTTACTTAATATGTGTCAGCGGTTCCGTCCACCTTACACCATTTGAGAAGTGACTGTGGACCATATAACCAAGTGCTGCATATTCTTTGGAGAAATTGGAGGTTTTCTTAGCGGAAAATTAAGAATGTTACTTCATTTGGATGCGTTTTTTATCAATATCAAACCATTAAATAGTATGAAACTTAGATATTTGTAGTGATAGTAATAGCTCAATGAGGATGTTTTTTACTTAGAGCCTGTTATCGTAATTAAAATTGATTTTTATGGGGTGCCAATCACTGGTATGTAAATATTGTTATATTCCAGTGATTGGCACTGGGTGCCAAGTATTGGAAATTTCATCAACTACAGTTATATAGTTATTTTGTTCGCCAAATGCATTGTATTGCTAGTATAAATGTGTATTTTATATTTTGGCTCATAGAAATGAGTGCAACCAGTACTTGGCATGGGTGCCAATAACTAGAAAAATGGGTGCCAATAATTGGATATAGTCAAATTAATAATTTCAAAGAATTCCAAGCAAAACAATTGATAAGGGATAATGTCAAAGAATTCGAGCAAAATAATCACGGAAATCTTTTTAAGGGCAATACTCCCGATAATAAGTGGTACCATGGCTTTTTACGCAGATACTCTGAAATTTCTTACCGTTCATTTGAAGGAGAAGAACTGATGCAAGTGCATGCGTGAGCGATATCCTATATATATCAGAGGCTGGTTTAAAACTGTGGAGAACATTCTTAAAGAACAAAGCAAGTTTGATATCCTCTCTGATCTGAATAGCGTGTTAATTGGCGACTAAACTTATTTCATGTCATGCCCTGAAAAGAACTTAGTGCTTGCCCCTCTGAATCCAAAAATGTATATGAAGTTACCCCCACCGTCACGTGAAGGCAACGCTGACCGTCATAAGTACCTTTTCATCCTCAGGAAATACGTGTCCTCCGATGGTCATCTACCTTCTTCAGAGGATCCCTAACAAAATAGTCCAAAAGGTTCCTAAAAAATTGGGAATAGGGCGCAGTGACAATGGGTGGATGAGGTCAGAAGTGTTTTTTAAATTTATTGGGAATTTTTTTCATCTTTATCTTTTGGAAAATAAAATCCCATTACCAGTAGTGTTGTTTGTAGATGGCCACAAAACCCATCTGCTATGCCACCGAAGTTCGCTATGCAAAGAATCTCAAATTATTCTAATTGCTCTGTACCAAAATTCTACAAAAATATTGCAACCCGCTGATGTGGCTGCCTTTAGGCCAATAAAGACTAAGCGGAAGGATGCCGTACTCGAATAGACCAAAAACCCTAACGCCGATAAAAAAGAGGATTTTGTTCCCATTCTTTAAGCTATATTGAACAACATTGACTTGTCTAGAATAGTTAAGAATGGTTTCAGGGCATTAGGTCTATATACATGGAATGCCGACGCAATAGATTATTCTAAGTGCCTAGGAAAGCGTTCATCCAAAGTCAGTGTGAATATCTCAGTTTGTAAGATGAATCCACTTCCATAAGATGATTTTTCTTTGATGGTTGGGGAAGAGCAAAGTGAAAATTTTTAAAGTATTCAACAAAATTTGGGAAAAGGAGAGGAATTCAGAGTTCTATATAGATTGTGGGAGCGCTATCAAATTACAATGCAAATTGATGGAGAATGAGGAAGAAGGAACGGGTGAGAAAGTAATTGTACTTGTACATAACCAGCATAACACAGAATATACGACTACCGATAGATTTCTGTGGAGACTGAGGCAGCATTATCTGAAATTCCTGCTGCGCCACACACAATTGAGAACCCCCTTTTGAATCCTCTATTATAGAGGCCGTAGAGATCATTTCCCCCGTTCACCAACTATTATCTATCACAAAAACAATGTCTAAAGTCTTTCGCCATTGAATCTCATCGTTCACTGGCATTGGAAGAAAAGTCGTACTCACACCTGTCAGTGGAAGGAATTTACCAATGGTATGTGTAACTCCACTGTGGGGCAAAAGAAGGTAGGAATTGAATGCAGTAGTTGCAAGAAGTTGTATCACCTAAATTGAGTCCCAAAAACACACCAAATGCATCTTTCAGATGATACTGTCTTTAATCTATATATTTGTCATGAATGCTATGAGTTTCCTGAGGACAGTACTTCCCAAAGTGATCTATAGATATTTTGAAAAGACAAAACAAATATTAATCTAAATAAATACTAAACATGTAAAGTTTTACTTTTACGGTCCAAAAATAATTTGTTTTGAGCGTAAAATCATTAAAACGCAAAATTTTAGAGTTAAATCATTGGATTTTCATTTTAAGATATTTAACCACCTCTCATTGTTTTAATATACTTACAGGTAAGATAATTATCGATTCAGTAGCTGAAAAAGGCTATATTTCATTATTATATTATAACTTAAAAGAAAATGTGCAAAGCAGTGCATGAAAATCTGGTGTGCCAATAACTGGAATACAGTGTGCCAATAACTGGATAAAGTGTGCCAATAACTGGGATTATGGTACTTTTTAAACAATTATTTTTAGTAAATAGTAGTATGTATAATATAAATCGCTAACATGGGAATACTAAAGCAACATGTCTCTCAGATCTAAGGCAAGTTATAAATAAACTGAAGTTGTGACACAACGGTCACAAGAGTTAATTTTCTTCGTTAAGGTCCTTAAAGTGCCAATAACTGGGTAGTTTACCCTATCTTTAAATTAAGACAGAGGAATGTTGAAAAATCGATAGAAGCTTCAACCAAAACTTAATAAGGGCGACGAGGGTTCAGGAATGGGATACCCTTGAGCTAAAAATACGCATTCATCTCTGCCAAATTAGATTTCCTTTTCATATGAAATTACATCAAGCGTCCCATCCAACATAACAATAACAGCACCCTCGTTAAGCCAACAGTTATGAAATCTCTTTTCCCATGGAATTAAGAAGAGGCAAAGTTGACCAGAGGCATACCCACGCCCATTCACAGGCCTCTTTGACGTTCAGAATTCTTGAATGAAAACATTCCGTTTCGATGAAACTTAATTTCCATAATCAACTTACGCGATTTATCAGTTGCTGACTAAATATAAATTGATACTGCGGAAAATGGAGCATAAGCACTGGGAAAACGTATATTCCAGTGCCTGCCTGAACCGTTTCGTTCGCAAGAAGTTTCATAAAAGCTCACCAAAAGAACAACATCCAAATTTCAAGAAGCCATTTTCGGTGAAGACATTCGACGAGCGGTCCAATGTATATTTTCCCCAGTATAATTACTCTCCCGTGTTCTTATAGCTGAGTTATCACGGAACCACCTTTTTCAACATTGCAATTTTCCTGCAGATTGGTCAAGGAATTAGGTCGAGTCCTTCAACTTGCATCGGATTTCTGTCATTGACGCTTTTTACAAGGTGTTTCGCCTGCATGTGTGGCGAGAAAACTTCCCTGATATGAAATTTTCAAAGTATATTAACCATTTAATTTGCTGTTCCCTTTCATCGTCGTTATAATAAGTCAACAAGACTGGTATGACGAAACTCTCCTTCATGCGATCATTTTTATGGTGACATATTTCATTCACAATCTTTCCAACCTATCCTATGTAACTCATTCAGGATCCTTCCTTTCCAACTGTCCTTCTATGATTGTTTTCATCAGGCCATCATGCCTTGTTGGTGGCCGACAAAGTTGTCCCGTTTTCTCCTTAAGGTTTTTAGAAGAGTTCCCTTTTCTCCCACTCTTATTAGCACTTCCTCATTACTTACTCGGTCGATCCATTTCATCTTCATCATTCGTCGGTAACACCACATTTCAAATACTTTAACTCTAAATACTATTCGGCGCATTAGTGTCCACCTCTTTTCTGATTCCACTTAAACCAATACAGAGCTCGTCAAAAATTAAATAGATTAGGGAAAAAAAGAAAAGCATTTACCGTATAAAACAAAAGCTGGGAAGAATTTATTTAAAGAATATTTCTGCTTTTATTTCCATTGCCGTTGACTGGGATTACTTAATGTTAATTACTGTCACCTTCGCAGAACTTCGCAGTGAACGCAGTTTCAAAAGGAGGATTTCACACCAAGGGCGTGCCCAGGATATAAACTAGAGGGGGCAAGCCATGTTCCTTCAAGTTGTAACACAGAAATGGTTATGAAACCAAAAGCTTCAATGAAACTATAAAATCGCTTTATTGGTTTTTAAAATTATTTGCTCGGAAAAAATAATTTTATTTTAATTACATGTTTTATACTAACATCACTTTTCTTGAATTTAAAGAAAATTTGTTCAAAAATTTTGTTCTGAATTAACTTACTTACTTACTTTTGATTCTAGGGGGCACCTGCTGGGTACGCCCATTGTTCACATGAGTATTCGTCGCTAAATTTAACGCGCCGTAGAAGCACTGCTACACGCGATACAGTCGCGTTATGCGGCGTTGCCGAATCTCCATTTGGAGGCACTCCTAACTGGCTTTGGCGATGGACTGGCGCGGCGGGACATTTTTTCGACAATATTCTATCTCGCAGTTCACTTAAGGCTCCTTTCAAACCAATCAATTTTGGATTCTTGATAAAAATCGGTCGTCCAATTCCAATAGTGAACAATTGGAGGGCATGGGAGCTTGCATACTGAGCGACCACGCACCGTTATCGATAAAAAAAAGTCGGTTGATAATGACAACCAAGCAAATGATTGTTTGACCGGTTATAATCCGGAGTATATGAAAGCAGCGCTCCACCGATAAAATGGAGTAGTTCACACGAGTATCTGTCGCTGAATTCGACGCGCCGTAGAAGCGCTGCTACACACGACACAGTCGGCCGACTTTTTGCCAACCGCCCAAAATCGGTGTGTGCAAGGAGCCTTAGTCCGGAAATTTTCTAGCCCTCGATTAGTAATAACGGCATATGAACTTGCATTTAAAGGGAAGACAGTGCACATATTATTATATCCAATTATATAGGAAAGTAGCCAGGAAATAATTAGGGGGGTTCATTTGGAGGAGGTACACTTCACATCAAATCTCCGAATGTGAACGCCTCTCTCCCATTCATACCAGAATAAATTCATATCATTAAACATTTAAAGTAATAATAAAAGCGACAAAATTCATTGATGAATTTATTCAAACCACTAACGCAAAATCTATTTCAAATAGCCATAATAATCAATCGCCGATATTTTCATGAAAAAGCTAAATAAAAGCATGAAAAATCACAAAAAATATATCCTGGGTCAACATAAATTCGTCAAATCTTGGTGAATTAATTTAGCGCAATACTTTTATTTCGAAATGAAATATGCGTGAAATAAAAAAGCAATAAAATTTTTACGGTGCTTGGTTATCTAGGAGCATAATGTAATTGCTCGAAAGGCCACCACCTTCCAGTAACGTAAACGAGTTTACTCTGCAGAAGTTTTGCGAGTTAATCCTTCTTTTGACAAACTTCTTTCGATAGAGGTCATCCATTCTACGGCATAACCGCAAAACGGGTCTATTCTCCAATACACAGCAAGGTCGAAGGGCTTCCGTCGGCATAGAGGGTCATTCCCGAGGGATAACCAGGTTGAAGAGGTCGCATTGAGTCCTTAAACCGCCAATAGGGCAAGGGGAGCGCAGAGCGAAACCAAATCTTCCGGAAAAGACAAAAACGGAGGATCGATCAGGGTCGAACAAAATGCAATTTTTTAAGGTTTTAGAATCCCGATCCAAGCGATAGAGTAGTCGAAGAAATGTTAGAAAATGGGATGAAGGCTTTCAGCCGATTTCCTCCCGGAGGCACCGCCGGCGACGTGCTTAATATTTGGGAAAAGATGGAGGGTGTAGAGGAAGAGCAGACCTCCGGGTGTATCGCAGGAGAATACTCCCGCAAGGGCATACACCATGGGGGCACCACCCACCTCATGATGAAAATTAAGAAAATACTAAGTACCGTAGTCTGAATTAACCACATAAACCAGGCGCGAGGACATGGCCGCAACATGGATACTCCGTCACATTTTTCTTAATATTTGTATGCTGAAACATAATGATACGTCCTCGTTCAAAATGAGCTAACCCAACATAAATTTGATCATAGCCACCTCTGCTAATATCTATATAAACTTATTTTTAAGCACTGCCAGCCTGAATATGCCCGACTAGCCCGAGTACGGGGTCTAGCCCAACCATGACATTTATGCGGCAGGGACGGATCCAGGATTTTTTCTGGGGGGGGGGGGGGAGGCACAAGGGTCTGAAACGCAAACGATCTTTTCATACTTGATATTACAAACAAGATGGAACAATTACTTTACGAAATGCTCTCTTGATTTCAACATGATAGTTAACAATATGAAATTAAATGATTGAGGCAATGTAATACGCAAAACAAAACGAATGTAATGATAAAAGTATGAAAAATTTTGCCTATTTATTTAATGTGTGGGGGGGCACGTGTCCCCCCTAAATCCGACTATGACATGAGAATTAGTATTTACACGCCGCCCACAGGAGTGATCGAGCTTCTGAATATGAGGAAAGGGATGAAACTCGGAAAGCTTAAATGGTGTTGGTGGGTAAATTATGAAATTTGAAGGGAGGCAGACGCACCCACCTAACAAGTACTGGGAGATAACTGAAAAAATTTGATCGGGCTCAATTACAAATTACAATAACAATGTCAAATTTGTATTTAATTACAATCTAAAATTACTCTGGAAAATTAATAAGTACGATTGCAATTACAATCACTAATTATTTTGCTCATGTGAATGATGCATTTGCAGTCAATATTTTCTCAAAAAAGGGGAACCAGGAGGCATACCAGCATTTTAATCATTATTTAATGCCATGGCAAGAAAAAATACTTAATACGTTTAATTTAGGCACTTAAGGCATAAATAAATATCCTTTCCTATAATTTACAACAATGGATGGGGATTTATACTCAAATGGCACAATGAAAATAAATGAAAAGCACTCAAAATAAGATCAGGAACGCCGACTTACAAAAAATATTGGGGGGGCCCAAACCGGGGATCTTGCCCCGGGAAATTTTGTAAGTAGTGAGTTTTAAGTTTTGAAAGCATTTTAGAAGAGTCATTTGATCAACATTAGAACCCTGATAACTCGAATCTAGATATCTGGACACTCCGAGGAAAATCGACAAGCCTGACACATTTTTTCATCATGCCCACAATGAATTTTTGTGGGGGTCCGGCCCCCTCAAGCACCATGGCGTCGGCGCCAATGAATAAGATGAATATATTTATGGCAAAAGGTTAATTTTTAAATATTTGAATTCACTCCGCAAAACAATTGCATTTGAAATTTTCATCTCATACCATGGGCTATATTTTTGTAATATTATATATAATATTTTTGTTGCTATATTGGATTGCATGACTTACAATGCAACATGATGAATGAATAATATTTAAGAAACTATAAGGATAACGGCATACCCTGACTTCTAAAACTACATAGGAAAATTTTTCATGTTGACAAAGAGTAGGCACAATTTATTTGGCAGGAGTTGATTACTCTAATTTACACAGAAATATACATTTTCTGTTTCAAGTGCCTCACTGTAGATAAAACAACATTTTTACTCTTTACTCATACATGAAGCAATAATGCCGGTACAATAAAGCCAAAAATGTGGCTCTAAATGATAATAATGCCTAATTCCAACTTGGCATGTAGCCCAAGGATGTTTATTCATTTAAGTTAAAGCTGATTCATACACAACCGTTATTGTCACTTAATATTTTAAATAATTTTACAAGTTTTCATCCAAAAGAGATTTCATATGCATAAACCACATGTTTTTAAAAGGAAATTGGGATTTTCCAAAGCCTCCAAAAAAATCAAAACCAAAAAAATCATAAACCTGCTCTATCTCTTTTTAAATTACTATCAAAGTGCTTTCATTGTAGTACCTAACCATATATGACAATATGTCAAACATATGTTATTCATTTGATAACAAGGCAAAGGTGTAACACCCAACCATTTCAAAATTGAATGAAAATCATTCAACAAGTACACTGATAAATGTCCTCCTTATAAAATAAGCCACAAACAAACCTTCCGTTTAATGGATACTTTGCCACATCTTGTGACTGCAAGCATCTTTCATCATCTGACATCAATCATCTCACTTTTTCCACAAACAAGCCTTGATACTCCCCTGTGAAGTGGAGGTACTTCCCAGTCACCTTGAAAGATGGGTGATCCAGGGTAGGTCCTATGGCCCACCCCCTCCAAATCCCCTGGCTACACCCATGCCCCTAGCTGTAAGTTCACAAAACATTGTCATTTATAGTACAGATAACGCAATAATCTTTTAGTAAAAACCATTAGGTTACTTACACTTATATTAAGTGACAGTTTAACACATAAATTCCACATTACATGTGTTATTTCAATTCAATTGTGAGACAATAAAATACATTTCTTTGGGTAACATGAGGATCAAGGAGATGATTACTCCATTAAATACTTAAAATAGCCAATTACGCAACTCTGCCAATAAAGTACATGACTGCCATTCATTATAATAAGCATTCTTAACATTACATGCATATAAAGACAACCAACAACAACTATATGTTGTTACGTGCAAACTTTGGCATTTACTCCATTTTCCATCCACTATGCAGTAGAAATACGTCCTCTATTTAGATACCTTCGCCTCGTATTCAAAAAAATGAGAACTAACAGAGAAACCTTGATGATTTAGTGTTCATCAGAAAATTATCTTAATCCTTGGTTCACCAGATTCCTCAGACAGTTATGAGTGGGCATGTATTTAGCAAAATAGCACTCATCTTAATAATCAAGAACATTTGCACAGGCAAAAAAATATGAGACATGAAAAGATCTCATAGCAAACAATATTTAAATACCCTTATTTTCACAGTCTAGGAATGCTTTTCAAAATACACTATGAACTCCAAAAAAACACACCATGAAATAAATACACACCATGAAATAAATACACACCAGAACATGTTTCTCATACATCACTTCCCTTCATCTTCAGTAAAAATATGATAATTATAATATGGACAGGTATTTCTCAGAGGGGCTTATGTTAAAAAACGGAAGTGAAAGACAATCACCTTTATTTTTTAAAAGGAATTTGAATAACTGTCAGAAGGAACTGGTTGGAACTCAGCAAATCTGTTCATTTCATTCTCAGTAAAAACGTAACTGAGATGTCACAATAATTAGAATTTATATTTTACAATAGGATTTTTGGGACAATGAATAATCCAGCATACATTCAGAAAATAGACTATAGGAATAGGAAAAAAATAGCGCAATTTGCATATGCACCCACAAAACCTTGTTTTGCTGTAATTAAACCCTTTTATAAGATCTAAAATGCAAATGAAACGAAAATTATAATGCATAAGTGTTAATACAAGTATAACCACCAAAGAGCCAAAATCATAAACCATTCCTCATACCACCTATTTTTTCATTTCTTTCTTCTTTAAAATACCATTCTTGCAAAGATCTAATGTAAGAGACTTTTATTTCTCTCCGGACTTAGGAAAAGATGGCTTATCTTAAAATCAGAAGCTAAGTCCTGCATTCGGGTACCATCTAAGTACAATGTAATTCTGAATACAATACTGTGCTTGCATGTGCTACATATTTGTCCATTCTATTCGATGCTAGGATGATTTTTTTCAAAAACTGCAGCCTTAAGGATTCAATATTAATCATTACAAATTATTATTTCAAAAATTATTTTCCAAGCACAAGTCCAAAAGGAGGTCTCAGATTCATGCAAGCACAGATCATGAAAATTCTTTCACAAAATGTTACTCTTCAAAATATATACATACTACCAAAGTTGCTATGTATTGCACTCAACATTTCTTGCATCCACACTAATGCAATGAAGGAATTAGACTTATTTAAACATTATTCAAAATTAGAAATTGCTCAATGACCATGTGAACGAGATATACTCCGGAATGAATGAGTGTATGTTTATCTATCTTTGTATTCCCTGAATATGAAAAAATCAAATCAACTCTACCATTCACAACTGAAAGCCCATTAAGGGAAATGGCAGCAGAATTTTTAAGTCCAGCATCACCAGTTGTTCAAATATTAGCATAAAGCCTCTTTGGCAACAAACATAATATAGTTAGAATTTCATTTATCACAGTCCCATCATTCCATTTCTCACACAATAAATATACATCAAGATGATGATGAGGAACTACAAATCCAAGTAGCTCTGAGGAAAAGGCAGAAACCTAGAAATTCTTTGGCACAGTTAACAAAATGAATATCAACAGATGAGAGAAACAGTGCATATTCCAGAAATATTGGACTAAGACACCGTGTAATTTTCATTATCAGTAAAATCCCGTTATATACTTTGAAATTTGTAAAAATGAGATGCTTAAAGAAACATTTATTCACTTGCAAAATTTATACTGAGAATATAAATTGAACTTCTACATTCATCGTTCTGTTTTGTTTCTTAAACTACTGGCTGTAAAATATATTGCCTGAAAGCCAGTAAGCACATAAAAATTATCTCATGTCAGTATAATCAAATTATTGCATTGAATTACAGCTATGTATAGTAAAATCGGTATTCCATTTTATATCGTCTAATGGGTTATTCCTTTGTAATCAAAGAATTCCACCAAAATCTATTCACAAAACCAGCCATTCTTGAAAGCAATGTAGCAACTACATTAGTAATTACATAATTAGCACAGAAAATTTTGAAAATTTTTGAAAAATATTTTCACAAAAGTAAAACCCCTTTTCCCAATAAACTAAATAATTTGCTGAACATGAACATATTTCATTTGTGACACTTTATACCATGGATAACCATGAATTAGAATTTTACTTAAGTTACACATTATGGTCAACCAATTTTAATGATAGAGAAAAAATACAACCATTATGTATTTCAATGAAATAGGCTCTTCATGAAGAAAGCATATTATAGAAACAGAAGTCAATACCACAACAAAAATGACTGTGGATGAATTATCTATAATCTTTGACTATTGGACTGAATTTTCCCCCCTCAGGCTGTACAACGTTGGCTTAAATGTACCGTTATAAGAAAATTGATAGTCATTTTCATTCATAAACTAGAAAGTCGAAGGATGAAGATGGAATGAGAGAGACAATTAATACCAAAAGTCTATGCTGTGGGACTTTTGTTGTCCTATTTCGCAGACAAGTTCATTCAGTCCCAATATCGCAATTCATAAAAACATTCGGCAGATATTAGGGAAAGAGAAATTGCAAAGATACATAAATCCTCCCTTTTCAGCCACTCTCCCATTAGTTTAAAATATATTTTCAATAATTTCAACTGTATCATACGGAAATCTAGCCTTTAAAGGAATATAAGGACTTATTGTACTCAAGAGAATGCTTTCTTAGCAATCTACTGCACTCATTTCTTCTAAAAATTAATTTTCTATCATAAAAATTTGGGTATGAATAAATACAATTTTGGCCATCTTATGATGCAGCTTTAGAAAGAAAGATAGTACATAAGTGCTACAAAAGTACCAAAAATGTACTCCACAGAGGAAAGAACTCTTCCATGACACGACCTTTGGTCCCATTTTCCCTGATTCTAAAAATGTGTTTAAAAGAAGTTCAAACAACTCAATCACTCAATTCTCTGAAAACACCATTCTACATTATTTCATAAAGAGAGAACAGGATCAACAACAAAAAAGTCCCGTAAAGTCACCCACCATTATTGATATGAAATGATGTAAAACATCAGCTTTAACCAATGCCCTTCTCTACACCTCTTATCCACCAAAAACAACAGCATCTAAAAGAGATGAGTACTGGAATGCGGAGGTAAATAGACTAGATAATCCACCATTCTCATCTCATTGCTGTGATTTGTCATCTCCAAACCCAGGCCTCGCACCAGTTTCTTAAAGCATTTACACACAGAAGAAATCAAAACACAGTAGAGAATTATTAAATCCAATTATAGTAAATATTTTTGGTATGATAGCGAACTCTTATTTCAAAATCCTAATTTAAACATCATCATGACACCCAACTGTCAAATTCAAAATAACGAGATTTTACTGAAAATTAATACTGCATATGAGTTAAAAGTTAAAATCACAGAGTGAAATAATTAAAAGATCATGACTAATAAGAGAATCCTGAACATTATTACATAACCCTTCTTCTCTTCTACTAGTACATAATGTTGGAAAGAGGAATGACATCTGAATATAACAAGAGTCCTCAAAGAGGTTCATTGACTTGCAAAACCAGAGCCTGGTTGTGCAGTGCAATGTCAAATTCAGCAGGTGGTTGCTCCCATGGCTCACCATCTACCTGCATAGGAGCCTGTGCCTTCAATTTTATCTGCCAAAAAAGAAATAATGTTTTAATTGAGGGTATATGCTTCAACAATAATGATCACATAATTTTGACCTCAAAATATACATGCGTACATATGTATATATAATAGGCTCTTGAACTTATGTTGGCCCGCCATAATTCAAAATGATCAGGCTTACCCATTTAAAAGATTAAAAAGGTAACAATACACTTGTTTTAATTAACATAATTTTATATCTCCCATTTGTATAAATCAACAATGTAACTATTAATTGACAGGAGTCCATTGTTAATTTGGGATGGATGGATTCAGGATTCTTTTCAGACCTGGGGGGGTGTGCTTGAATCGCTCGGGATTAATTCCGGCACGGAATAATCCCGATCTCTCATTCCGTGTCGGAATCTTTTTGCTTGGGATTTGGTGGGCTTGAAATTTTCTAGCCGATTGTCGGTTTCGAGTGTTGCTATCTAGATTCAACCCGAGCGATAGACGTGGCAATGTCGGGTTGAGGACGTAAATACGGCCGTTGTTAACGCGGAACCTACAAATATTTACAAAACAATCGACAGCAGAAATTCAGATACCGCTGATATAAATTAATACAACTAAACAACATAAGGAAATACTTCTTCAATTTGTGAAGGTTAGTAACTGGAACCAATTTTGATTCTATTGCTTGTAATATATAATGTTTTATATCAGTGTTTACTTTTCAGAAAATGAAAGCATAAACAACGGAAAACTAAAAAATAATTTTACTGCCAAAGGTGGAGCAATGCATTGGCAGGAGGTGACGCTGAAACCAGCTGAAACTTAAAGAATATATGAGGTTATGGGAGTAGTGGAGTAAGGAAAGAATGAAAATTGAATGAATGTATGTATCGCGAAGTAAAAACTTATCATTTTCAACCACAAATCATCGACACAGCTTCTCACAATTTTGTAAGTGCTGTATAACTTTTTCGCCTTATAAATAATAAAATAGATTCGGTTAATGAAGTGTTACGCATATTTTTGTTTGGCGATAATTTTAATAGTTTTGAATGGAACAATGTATCAGTATCATGAGTGATATATCTTTTTGCAGTCTTCGCAAGATATGCATAAATATGCTTCCAAGGGCAAAGCAGCCGCCCTATCAAAAGATGTAATCTCCACCGCGAGTGGAGCTCCAGTAGCTCAATATTTCCAGAGGCGGGTGGCTGATATAATAAGCGCAAATGCAATACTTGGCTATTTCAATGTTAACGAGTCAGTGATTTTTTATGAGGTGAGGTTTTTTTAAAGTTATCCTTTGAATAATAATTTTCTATACACAATGTTATTACCTTAATACTATTCCAAAAATTGGTATTAATAGTGTAAAATCATATGATACCTACTATGTAATTTAATAATTTAATACTCTAAATATTAACATTACGAACTTAAAAACCCTCATTGCCCTTTTTAAAAATATTATATTATTTACAAAATATTTTATTTCAGATACCAACACCAGTGTAGAGTAATTGAAAGACTTCCAGAGAAGCCACTGTTACTACAGGAAAAAAGTATTCTACCCGAAGTGAAGCAACTAGAGGAAACAAAAAAAAATTAATGCGAAATTGCTTAGATTGGAAAGGGAGGAACTAAAACTAGTAAACATGGAGGCCAAGATCGACAAAATTAATTTTTAGTTGTCAAACTTTGTATTTGATTATTTGTGTTTAATATAATAATTTAATTCTACCATTGAAATATTTCATATGAATACCTCTCCTATAACCAATAACTAAATTGATGAATTCTTCTCGGATTCTCAGCCAGGTTAATTCTGTCGTATAAGCCAACGCTTCGAGAGACGACTTTTCTCCCATTTTCAAGGTCGTGTTACTATTTGAAAGTCCAATTTCACAAAATTTCACCTGGCTGAGAACCCGAGATGAATTCATCAAAGAATCATCAATATCAAAGAATTCATCAATAGTATTCACCCGGAGAAATTAAAATCGTTTAATAACTAATTTGTTTACCTCCATCCAAATTGCATTCTCATGATAATCATAAATATTAACCTTAATAACTATTCCCCTATTAATATTCTTTAAAAATTAGTATATTCATACTAGCAGGGTTAAAAAGAGTAAAAATAAATTAGGATTACTACTAGGGAAGGTGAAATTAAATGAAATCTCTAGATTGAATAAGATTTTTTTTATTTCAACCACTTGAAATACAGTATGCAATAGCATTTTATTAATTAATCTAGACTCCTTGAACCCAAAAAAGGCATTTTTGTCACAACTTTCAGTGAATATTAGGCTTCTGTCCATTATAGATACGTTATTTTGTTTCAATCCACATTTGTTAACTTTGAAGGTAAGCATAAATAACGAGAACTCTTCCAAGTAACTTTCGGCGTCCAAAAATTACTAAATGCACCTTCAAGTACATCCTTTGATTTCGTTCAGCAGCAACAGGAAACATAGTTAACCACAGCACACAGACATTCGATATTCGTGCCAGGTTCTTCAACGCGTACAGTGGTGCTTTCAAGCATGTTAATTTATATGGTCTTCGAAAATTAACATAATGTTTCTGGATGTACTACATCACACGCGCAGCCGCGTATGTAGTGCAAAAATCTGAAATTGCATCATAACCTGAAGTTATGGCAATGAATATGCTTTTAAAATTTAGGAAACTCAAAGAATTCAAGATGAAGGGACTTAATTAGGTTAATAAAATTTAATCATAGGCACATTACCCTGATAGGATTTCAGCAAAAATGTTACTCGCCTTAGTTTCTACCGAAAGCGATGAGGATATTCCTTCGGAATGACATCTGTGAGAGATTCAGTCAAATCTCTTGTCAATACCTTCGAGAGACAAAGAGGGCTCTTAAATTCGCCGTCGCTCACATTGAAGGAATCCTCTGTTTCCCTGAAGTATCTCCTTCGTCCAAAAACTTCACCTTCTTCCTATTCTAATTCTCTCATCAACCGCAAATAAACCATAACATCCGCCATATTGTTCAAGATTTCGACACGGAATTATAATCTCACCTAACTACGACCACTCGACTTTCATTCCGGCACGGAATCAGCAGATCCCGAGCAATATTCATCTCGAGCGTTTCAAGCACACCAAATCACATTCCATATCGAAATTTTCCGGGCGAGTCCTTGGTTACGTATCGGAATTTATCTCGAGCGATTCAAGCACACCCCCCCCTGGATCTGGATCAGATCCTAGACTTTTTTCTTCGGATATTTTTGGATTCAAATGCATTTTCGAATTCCTGCCATAAAATGAAGTAATTATTCAAGTTTCTTATGAGTACATACCATCAAAGGAATGCTTGTTAGATTTACATACACATTTTAATATTTTTACAGATTAAAAATCATTTTTATAAGCTTTCAAATAATTTTTTTTAATGATAAAATCTTTACACGATCAGGATCTATACTGCGACACTTGCTTTTGGAAATGAAAATAGGTTTCAATCTTCGGATTAACCATTGACTGAATTTAAATATTCCTCACATAAGTTTCACCCAAATTTTGTCACTTTCTCATCACATAATGACTTGTCTTTCACCCGCAAATGCTTCAGTTGTGGTGAGGTGGATTTTGCACTTCCTCACGATAGCTTCATGTCACAGTGCACGCACATGGTTCTCATTAAGTCAATAAAAATGTTTCTACAGAATGAAAGACATTCGTAATTGGTGTATCATTAAATTAAATTGAAACTGCCCTATATGCAACACAACAATGTTTAGAACAACATTAGAATCACGTGCGATAAGTTGCGGGAACAGAACGAGACAACCACTCAGCGAGATGAAGTGGTTGGCAGCAGAAGAAATTAAAAGATAGGTGGAGGGGAAGGAGAGTGCTCCCCCTGTCTTTCAACAAATAAGGCTACAAATGAGAAAGTCAAAGACAAACATGTCAGATCTTGCTATTTGTGACGTCGTTGCCTTCAAAGCAAAGCTGGGCGACCTATGTGATATATACAGTTGGCGTTTCCAGGCCGTATTTTCCTGTTTGACGGTACTGATGCCATGCCTGTTTCTTGGAAAATTGTGCCATTTGGACAATGTTGAATATTGGTACAGCCTTGTTATCACTAAAAAAAACTTTGTTTCAATCAATTTGAGCTTAAAAAAACCTAAATATGTATGCATGTTAGGAATGAAATGCATTTGGTCTCATTCTTTTTGGAATCTCGTGCACGTCATCCAATTGCTGAAAACAATCGACACATCTTTGGGTCCAGTAAGTCACTCACCTACCATTTTTTATCCAGAAATGTAAAATTGAAGTAGGTAAGATGAAAAAGGTCAGCGGGTGAGATGGGGTTACGATGAAACATGCTTCCATTGCTCTTGTGTAACTTGTTATTTTCCTTTGAAGATAATGATTTATGGACTGTGTGGTCTCGGAAAGGAAAAAAAATATCAGAGGCATGGGGTGATGGAGGGCCAAGGGTGTTTTATTTATAATCTGTGACGTAGTCACTTTGGCATGATTGTTATCCTATGGCATTGAGATTCTCCCGATGGTTGTTCAATCTCTTAGTAAGAATCACACTACATGCCTGATGTATTTTGTCGTAAAAATTTCCATGGCCGGAATTCTGTGGCAAAACCCCTACTAGAGCTTTTACTCAAAATGTTTCATGAGAAAGACAAGCATCATAGTGCAACGGCACACGCGAAGGTAGGATCGGAACTCTTTCCAATCCCTTGTATGGGACCCAGCATTCACTGAAGCATAAATTTAAAATTTCGGATCCAGATCAGATGCCTTCAGCAAATTTTTGATCCAAAGTAGCTGATGAAGGGCAATATCCGCAGATATTTGGACCCGTGGTATCCGATCTGACCATCCATATTGTTAATCTTTGGTGAAAACTAGGTAGTTTTCTATCAGGGTTGTTTCTTATGCCTATGGATTTCTACAATCTTTAGATATAAAGAAATTATTATGTAATACAGTGGATTTACGCAACATAAAATTCACACATCACAAAAAACTAATGTGATGCAAGATTACAATCAATATGAATCAATGAAAACTGAACTTCAATGCTTAGTTGAAATAGACAAATAAATACTAACCTTAACAGAAGATGCTTGGCCTATACGGATTGGCTCAGACAAGCCAACCTGTAACTGTGCTATATGGAAAGAGGAATGGACAGCCATAATTTCCAGCTTTCCATCACTAAAGTCCTGGACTGGAGCCGTGTCACAACCTGATTGGAATATAAGTGAATCTGAGCATTAAAAAAATGTGGCATTTACTTTCAAAAATTAAAATCTTTCATAGCCGAAATTCAATGGCTTCACCAATGAAGTAGCACACTATGGATGGATAGCAAATTCATTTATAATTCAAATAGCATCTGTCATGAACATACTACAGGCATCCCCCGAGTTACGTATGTCTCGACTTACGTAAATCCGTACTTACGTAAGCGATAACCGTATTTCAAATGATTACGTTAATTTTCGAATGCGAGCGCGAAGAAGTAGATATTCGCTCGTACAACCTATGGTAGAAAAAATATCGAATAGTTATAGAGTTTTTTACGTGCTAAAAATAACAAAGTGACCCATTTTTGTCATTCCTCGAAGGAAATTTCATTAATTTCTGTAGAAAAATCGCTTATAAATCCCAAGTCAGCAATCAACGTGAAAATTTGCAGTTCTAGCGATGGATGTGGTGGCGTATGTGGTTGCGCTCATTTCTTTACGATACAACTTGTTATACAGCAATCTCTGAAGCGCCAACGCAAAGGTTCGACTTACGTAAATTTCGACTTACGCATAGTCTGCCGGAACGCATCTCTTACGTAACTCGGGGGATGCCTGTACTAGATATTTTGGGTTCTCTACTCCCTGCTTTTCAAAGAACAATCATACTTCCTTCTTAACTACAAAAGAATTTGATTTCTTGATTTTGAAAGCCATTTTCTGCCAATTTTTTTACTTACTTCTGAATATATAATCAGTTTTCATCTTCAACGATTTTCTGTGTCTGAATATAAAAGATGAATAGGATTTTCATGAAATGCGGAGAAACTGAAAGATTCCAGAATTTCTTTACAAAAAAAGACTGTGATGAAGGGAACACATACATTGGAGCATTCAAATCCATCCAACAATTTCTAACAGGAGAAGCCGTCCGATAAAAACATTATCTTTGAAACACACCACTGTTATTACAGATTTGCTTCACACTACAGTTTAAATTAGAGATGACTCAAATACATACTCAGGCAAGGAAAGGGGTACAATTTTGAATTCCCAACAATGAAGGTGG
Source organism: Ischnura elegans (assembly GCF_921293095.1). NCBI lineage: Eukaryota > Metazoa > Arthropoda > Insecta > Odonata > Coenagrionidae > Ischnura > Ischnura elegans. The sequence continues at coordinate 142,065,787 of NC_060246.1, forward strand.
ATCAAGCTTTTTTAATTACAAAAAATTAGTAATATTCAGTCATTACAACAAGTACTATTTTTTTTGTAGTGAGGAATTTCATACTTGCTGTAAGCCATGATCAAAAGCAAATAAAAAGCAAAGGAATTATATGATATCAATACAATACAATAAAGCTGTTTTGAAAGTAATGCAGAAAATAAGTCACCAAAATAGTTTATTTTTAATGGGAAGGTAATTTTCCCTGCCAACAAAGCAATGGATGTATCTGAGTCAATCGCTGAATTATAAAGATTAAAATGGACTTTCTGCACTTCTCAAATCTCTCTTAATTACATTAGGTGTCATCATTTTACCAATATTAGCTATCTAAATAGTTTTGAAATATAATTTATGAAATCATCAAAGAGGAAAATCTAGGATTTTATATTGGATGGAATACTAAATATGATCCAATGCCATATTAAGTAATAAGCAGTCCGATGTTATTGCCAAATTTCTTGCCACCCATCATTAAATACTGAACAATATTTCAATATCTATCTACAGACCCAAATTCTGGCACTTTTAAAACCCTGACTATCATACCTCCCGAAATGAAGAAGACAAAGAAAACTCGTTTCTGAGAAACCTTTTATGTTGTAAGGCAGGATCTGATACATACATAATTGTTTTTTTCAAAGGTGAAATTGCAACTATTAGCCATTTGTATGAAAAAGCCAAGATAACTCCTTCCCATTACTAACAGAGTGAGCAAGAATTTGAAGACTTAAAAGACATGTCATGCTAAACCTTTACATAGTACAGTAAATAGCCTTATCAGTTAGATATTGTGCATTCATAAATTCTTTTCTTCTGCAATTCTTACTAAGAAGACTACAGAAGAAAGCATTATGAACAATCAGGCCTATAAGGTCCATTTTTTTAGACAATGTTGCAGTCTTCACAGCACAGAAATGATGTTGACTGGAGTAAATGTGATGCCGTTAACATGAATAGAGTGATAATTAATGGAAATCTTATTCACGGCATGCAATCATATTTTTTTGATAAAAAAATCTTTACACTGAATTGAAATGAGATCTTTTTTATACTTGCCTGAACCCATTGCCCATGGACGGACTCCACCTCCCCATGACTGAATGTTGAGTATTACAAGTGCCTCCACAGGAGGGAGAACAGCAAGCTTTCCATCAATGTACACTTCCAACTGTTTATCCAAGTCTCTACACCCATGCTCCATCACTTCCCGAGTGCCATAAGTGAGGTACAAAAACTGTGACAAAAATAAGAAGAAACCATTGATTATGTTGGTAAAGCAACAAAATAAACCTGAATGAGTTAAAATTATTTCATCAATTTTGATTGAACATCATATGTAGTATGTATCATACTAATGAATAATATACTTTCTTTCTGGAAAATGCAGAGCACTCATTTGAAAGAAGGAATCTTTTTTTGGGAAATTTTTCCTGAGGAATTCACTATTATTTTCAAATATACACATTGAATAGCAATACCCACCCTATATAACAAATTTTAAGTTTATTTCATATAAAATTTATTTCAGGAGATTTTCAAATACATACTAAGATAATTTCTTTCGCGGTTTTTCCCATTTTCTACTTAATCCTCTTAGTGCCACGGGCTGATACATCAGCTCTTGCTTTACAGGTGAAAACTGCCACTATCCGATATATCAGCTTGAGCGTGGACTGGATTTAAAATCATAATAAGTTAGTACATTTTGTTTTATTTTTTATCCAATGTATTAGAATATTATTACCAACTAATGATTCCTTGATAATGAAATAAAATAAAGCATTACATTGATACCCAAAAAGTTACTCCATATTGTGTTTCTTCATAAAGTGCTAAAAAAATTCTTAAATTTACGATGACAATTTTTGAGAGTACATACCACCAAATTTCAGTTGCACTATTTCAAACCATTAACATACAAGAATACAGTTCATCATTTATTTCCATTAGCATTCACTTTGATTCTGCTATGCTTCATTCAACTTACTCTGTTGAAAAATCTGCTACTAAATATGTAAAATGGAGATTCTCTGGCTCGGTGGAAGTTGAGAGTGACTTGGGCATCAACACCAATACTCATATAATTGTACATGAACATTTCTTTCAAAGGGTGGTGCATGGGTAGATGGCGCATTGGGTGAATAGTAACTTTCCACCTGAAAAATTACATTAAAAAAAAGCCACATAAGTAATACGTACACTTTTTTTAGGTAACATTAACACTATTCCTATTCAACTTACATCAGTTGAAAATTTTTCAGTTATGTATATGTGCATATATATTACTACAAAACTAACATAAACATAGTTTCCATCAATGTGGATATAATGCATATTATCCATTTAAGTAGAGTCACTTTCGAAAGCCAGCCCACAAAACCGGCGAAGCTATATCAATCATTTTTCTAAGTCAACCTTCATGTATTGCTCGTGCATTCCAAGTCAACTGTAAGTCCATATGACATGATTGGCTTGTGTTAATTGTGCAAATGGACCAATTTACCCACACCAAGAGGCACAAGCATGATTTCAGAGATATAAATACGTAGAACTCCAGGGATGCCGACTTACAAAAAATATTGGGGACGCCCAAACCGGGGATCTTGCCCCGTGAAATTTTTTACGTAGAGAATTTTAAGTTTTTTAACCATTTAAGAAGAGTCATTTGATTAACATTAGAACCCTGACAACTCAAATCTTGATATCTGGAGAGACTGGGGAAAATTGACAAGGCTGACACAAATAACAAATTTTTGAGGGGGTTCGGGCCCCCTCAGGCCCCATGAAGTCGGTGCCACAGTAGAACTCTTGTGAACCCCCTCCCACAGCCAAAACATTCCACTTCAAAGAAAGTCTTGAAGAACACATGGTTTTCCTGTGGGTTGTGCAATACACGAAGGAGATAAAAAACCACGATATATCCCAGGGTCGTCAGGAAACGGAAAACAGCACACTAATATAATTTTCATCCCATTGCAAAGATAATGCTACAATATTTTTCAACTCTGCATTGAGAATGATAACAAGTGAAGTATCAGTTACTTCCTAAGTTTGAGTTTTTTTCAAAATGCAAGTAGTGTAAACACTAAAAATAACCACAAACTTCCATCCTAGAAACATAAAAAAGATATACTGCCATAGAGGAAGAATTTTTATTTTTACCAGAAAAAAAACAGGTAAAGCAGTTATTTTGTGAGAGAAGTGAGACAGGATTATTTTAAGATAACATTTTTTTCGGATGAACGTTCCCATGAGAATTACTTTCAAGATAAACATTATCTACTTTTTTTACCAGAGGAAGTTATGAGATATTTATGGATAGTGAAGAAAACAACATGTTTTTTCATTCCAATGCACCTTCCCCCTTTCTTTACATAAAAAATTAGATGTTTTGCAAAAGCCAAAAATGTTTAGAGACAAATTTAATGAAGATTTAGAAAGAATAATCATTGGCCATTCGGAATTTTTTCCAATGTTTTTCCTAATTTGGGGAAATTAGTCAGCAAGCAGTTTTCAGTATATTTTAAGCAGACTGCTGGAATAAAATGAAAGATAAAAAAACATAGTAAACTTTGTTCACCACATAAGATTAATATATAATTCAGAGCTTTTGGTTCTAATAATACAAGGAAATACATGTAATAGCATGGGATTTTTCCCATTTTTATTAGAACTATTTTTCCTGAACATATTCTTTGCACATTTGTGTCTTCAAATATTTTTGTAAATATCAGTATTTTTGGGAAACTTAAAAAGTATATACACATGAACAAAAATAATAAAAGTTTCTAAGAAAAGAAATATGTACCACCAATGTCATTTTTTCTCTCATTCCTGGTGCTACAGCTGTGAGTGATGAATTCTAACGCTCGATCTAAAATGGCAACTGTATACTTCACCTCCAAAGCAAATAGCAAGGTAAAGGAAATATTACACCCACGCTTCTGAAAGTATTGGTGAAATGACATTCAAAATTGCAATGCCTAACAATTAATATGTCAAATTTTCTTCGTATTCCGTTACCAAGTATGTAATTATCACTTGTTTAGTTTTGTTCCACATAATGAATTACCAACATTCCACAGTATTTTCCCAAATGAATAACACATCTTTGAGTACAACTTACCTGTCTAACGAAACCTCAGTCGCATTCTCCAGTTGCTCCATCACTACAGTAGGATCTAAATCTGAAGTATGAGTCCTTCCCCAACCAAGTACTTGCGAGAGATCATTTCCAGTCCCCAATGGAATAATGCCTACAGATGGTGGTACCTAAAATACAATAACAATAAATTTTGCTACCTTGATAGGTGCTGGATCACTAAGGTCTACACATTTCACAATAATATCACAATTATTCAGAACATTTTCTGATGAGCACTTACACTTAGCTCTAATATCTGTTCTTACTTACAGGAAAATGTCAAGAAATAGTTACTTGAATGAGGCAGTAAATAATTCAAAAATTGCACATAATAGAAAAAAATTGACAGTATTCCAGAATTTCCATGATCAAAAAACAACTTCCCTATAGGACCACTTGATAGAAAGGAAAGCAACCTAACTAGCTTACCTTCAACTGGAGGGAATCAATTGCATTCAAAACCCATCCAACTGTCCCATCTCCTCCAGCAACCAAGACTTGTGCTTTCACAGAACCTAGCAAAGAACACCACTGGAGTGCAGCCACTGGTGTGCAACCACAGAGATCTACCACTTGGGCAGGATTGAGAAATCTTCGGAAAAGAGACATTATCCTTTCACCATCATTATTCCCAGATTTCCTGTTTGCTGAAATGAAGAGCCAACATCAGATTTATTGATAGGTATTTGGATTCGATATCGCTAACTATTTCAAATACTAAATTCGCATAAGTAGCAATGTCATTGACATAGAAGTATCCAAAAGGGATGAACTGAAAGATATAACCCCCATCTAATTGTATTTAATGCACCAAAGAATATAAACAGCTTCACAAACACTCAACACGGAAACTGAAGTGATACTGTGCTCTACCAATCTCTGATTGCAACTAAAGTTCATCCCAATGCATAAAAAGTCTCCTCTGGCCCCAAGTAAATGAGAAAAATCCAATTCAATGTATTTCTCCATGAGGAATCAAATGAAGTAGGTTCAGAATGCCAATATTGTTTGTACGCTCAAAGATTTACAGAAAAAACTTTTGAACTGATGAAGATAAAGTGTAAAATGTAAAATAGAGCACAAATTTGTAAAACACAAGGTTTTTTAAAGGTGACTCAGTCAAAATTTGTTTTTCTGAACTTCATTTGGTGTACCTAATAAGTCTGTACTTATTTTGGATTTTCATTCTAGGCTCAAATTCTGTATATTAATCTGCTACACCCTTTAGTGAATTCAATATTAATTTCAACTTCTGATGTTTAACAGTAGAAAATTTCATGTGGGTGAATTTGTGAAAAGGTGCTCTAAAGGTTACATCAAAGCAGTTTTCGCAATAATTTGGGCACTTTTAATATTCTAAAAAGGCATCAGCATACTTTGGCTGGTACTCCTAAGGTGAAAAAAAAACACTGAGCAAGAGCTAAGAAGTGATGATGTGCCTTTAAGGGCCAATGGTGGTGGCACAGCCCAGTGATACTCACATTAGCACAAATGAATGATAGTCACTTATAGGAGGAGAAGGAATGGTCAGAATTTCTCACTGAAAGGCATCCCCACTTATTCAGAAATTATTATTATTCAGTTTAACCTGATTGCCCAAAAGCCTGATCGATTTTCATGAGAAATGTTATATTTGTCACCCTAGTAAAAAAATTTTGTTCCTTCTAAAAAACTCCGAGCATGAGTCAATTTATAATCATCATCATCATTATTGGTCAGCAATCCTGAGATTGCTTTGAAACAGCTCTGCACTAAAATCTCCTATCAGGTAATATTTTCAGTCCCATATAATTCTACTCCACTTCTTCACTTGCTCTTATATTTTATTCAAGGTCTTACTATCCCATTCTTGCCATCTACTTGTCCTTCTACAATAGTCTTCATCAGGCTATCATGTCTCAATATATGGCTGATTATGTTGTTTTGTCTTCCGATTAAGGTTTTCATTAGACTTCTCTTCCCTTATACAGTCTAAGAGGCACACCCTTATTTTCAGCTGCTTTTTCCAGGAAAAAAGTGAGCCTCTTACATGAGTCCATACAGTAATGTGTAGGCAACTATTTGCCTGTGTTCTGTGCAGAATTCAATATTAACCTTTCTCTTCTTTCATTTCCTAAGTCATATTTTCCAGTTATTCTTCCATCTTGACCATCACAGACAACAGCATTTCAAATACCCAAAACAATAAGATTTTCCTATTCTCTTACCTACTTGATTACTTCAGTGAAATCTTGGTAGATGTCTTCTACTTTTTCATCATCATAATCTGATGTAGGTATGTAAACCTCCACCATTGCAGTAGCTACAGGTACTCCAGCACTATGGGTTCAGTTTCTTTCTTAGCCATTACTGGCCTCTCATTACACTGCAGCAATCTGGTGCTCTTTCTAAGCATTATACCCACCTTAGCATTACCATATAGCATTCCCATGTGTATCATTCCGTAGATTTCATTCCAATAATCTTCTTCTTCAGGCCACTCCATTTTGCTAATTCCAAATAGATTGAGGTTCATTCTTCACATCTCTACCTTCAAGTTTTTCAATTTACCACAAGTACAAAGTACTCTAACATTCCATGTCCCTATCCTTAACATTCTATAACCTTTGACCAATCTACCCTCTCGAGTAGTCCCCACCTGGAGAATCAAATGGAAAACTTGTTTACCAACAGAATACTTTACGAGAGAATTCCATCAAATCATGATATAAAAATGACTGGAATTGATGTCTCCATGTTCCTGGGCTTCACCGCGTGGATTTTTCTTTATGACGACAGTTTCTCCGGTATTCCAACCGGCGTCTTCAGGTCGATGTCATCGACCTGAAGACGCCGGTTGGAATACCGGAGAAACTGTCGTCATAAAGAAAAATCCACGCGGTGAAGCCCAGGAACATGGAGACATCATCTAGACAACGCCGCGGAAAACTACGCATCAATGACTGGAATTGTTGCAACTCCCCAGGATAATAATGCAGTGCTTACACCTTGCCTTTCACATCGCCAAATTATAGCTATTTAAGGAACTGTTACAATGTCCATAACGAAATATGTGTCACTGTAGTGACCAATATCATCTCCACCTTTAGACACATGAAAAAGAGTAATTGCCCTCTATGCCAGGTGATGAGAGGCATTATAGTTGGTAGCCTCAACTCGCCATCTTCACAGTTTTTGATATCATTTCAATGGACTACCTAACCCAAGGAGAGATCAATACCCCTTAGATCCCCATCGCTTTTTGTCCACAACTGATAATTCAACCTATAAACTCATTTATCTTGTAGCTAACCTCTATACCTAGAGCTCCACCCACCAACCATAACCCAATGGACTCACTAAGTGGCTTTAAGTTTAGCCATGAGTATATCTGCTAAATTTATGAAAGCATCTTCAATCTACTTGAACATCAAGCAACAGTGCAACCCACAATGGACCTCTGTATAGTGGACTTCCTTAAAACCAAGTTGCCATTTTCCCAGTCCCGTAGAATTTTTATACAGAGGTTTTACCCCAACCACTAATATAACATGGATTATCAAACCTTGAGATAATGTTCAGTCAATATGAGAAAATGCACTTGTATTTTTCAACAACATTACACATTTCAAATTTAATCCTGCAAAATTATCCTAAATAAAACCCCTGAAAATAGATCTTAACAGCATTAAAATATTTTTACCTAAAACTATCAAAGGGGACCAGTCTGGCCATGCAGGGGGCTTTAATTCTTGCAGAGTGAGCCTCCTACTAATTCGTCGACCTCTTCTAGTAGATACAGATGTAGGTGGGACAATAAAGCTTCGAAAATTGCCATAATCACACACCTGAAATAGCAAAAATTTAGAGAATGCAATGAAATCGTTTGAGATCATGACATCAACAGTCATCATGGGTAAGTGGCAACTGTTTCTACAACAATTTTTCCAAAATAAAACCTTATTACACACAAATGCATGTTTCATCTTTCAGTGAATTATTTTCAACTTGACAAAAGGTACATGTTCAAATCAAAACAGAACAGTAAATTTATACCGGAAGTGAAAGTTTTATAATATTCCAAAAACTAAAGGAATGGAAAACGTTGCCCAAATTTCCAACAGATAACATAGCCCAACAGTTAAAACATGATCTATCAGTTATAAGCTTTAAATATCACAAGAAAATCAACCCACCCATAGAAAAAATACAACAAAAAAATGTTTGCAGTACACTAAATTGAGGATACTGGAATTATGAGCAAGCTGTAAAATAAAACCATTTTCTAATTAAATACATATAACTTAAGAATTTCTTTCAAAAAACATGTATGCAGAGAAAAAATTAACGATAAGTGCGAACAAAAACAAGATGATATTACATATAATGCTGACAGAAAAGGAGGAAAGTTCTCTACTAAAAGAAAAAGATCAAATACATGAGTGTCCATTATTCTAAATAGAAACCTCATGCCAAGAATCAAGCATGCACAAATTCATAACTAATCCCACATGATTACAGCTTCAATACATTTCATCCCATGCACCACCTCAGAGCATCTCCTTAGCCTCATTCTAAACTCTGTTCATTTCATCTTTGTGGGTGAGCTGGTGTGGCTAACGCAAGTCGGGGCAGGGGTGCAGCTTGGAACTAAGGCTAGGGGAGGCTTTAGGCGCAATACACTGGTCTGTCATAGGGTATGGAATACCTGCCAGGGTAAGCGGGTAGTGGGACCCTCCCATAGAATTTTTTTTTAAATAAATGGTTCAAAATGGTGAGTTTTACGCCCTTCTGAGAGATATTTGATCAATATATACACTTTTCTATAAGTAATATCAAGCCAATTTAGTGAAATGGATTAAACTTAAAAATTTCTCTGAGCTCTGGTTTTATCCCCCAAGACCCTCGCTGTGCCACTGAGTAGGGGTGAGGGGAGGAAAGGTTTCTCGACATGTAACTTTCCCTTTGCCAATCATCAGACAGCAGACATGGCCTAGCGCTTCAGAACTTCAGTTGCTCTCCGACCTCTGTATTGTTAACATCGTGAATTGGCTTGTGGAACAGTGTTGCCAAACCTCACGCATTTTCCGAGTATATCTTTAGGTGTGCCCTCCACCAACCGTGTCTCATTCAGCCTGGTAGCTTAGAATGCCAACGGCTTCTGTGAAGAGATTATCCTTAATATCTTCCAAATAAGTGGGTACATTGTCTCAGCAACAGGCCAAAAATACCTGCAGCCACCCATAATTCGTAGATTTTCAGTGACAAACTAGGGCGGCAATATACATATGGCAACGTTAAGTTTGCTCCTGCCCTAATTCTCGGTACTATGTAATATTTTTCATTAACCAAATTTGAGTATTCACATAAAGCAGACTCCCGATTATCCGGCTGCGGTTTATCCGTGCATGTTTATCTAACTTATGTGTGCACTTTTTCGATGTTCTCCATGATCTTTCAAAAAAATTAAAATGATACAAAAACAATGGGATATTGGCAATTTAATGCTAGGCTACACCGGGCTTATTACTTCTATTTGAATTCCCTTCTTTAATGGAATTATTTTACTTACTTGCTGACAAGGAAAGTTTCAAGTCTACTAGGACGTCTGCTCTAGCAGTGCTGACGACGATCAGCGGCAGGAAAATAACTCTAGATTAATTTTTACAGATTCTTCAATGTTTAACCTATCGTAAATTAGGAAAAATGTTATGAAAGATCTTTAATTTCATATTTCATATCGTAAATTCGCAATTATTGCCGTGGCCTCACATGCGGTTGAATACGGCCCACTGGAACCGGAGAGTTCATTGCACTCGGGGATGTTTATGCAGCAACGAGTCAAGGTCAAACTGGAGACCAAGGGAATAGTAGAAGTGAAGGCAGCAAGGGAAGTGGAAGTAGCGATAGCATGAGTCATAGGTGGGCACTCGCCTGTGAAGACAATTTTCATGATGGCTATGCACGATGGAGTGATTGCGTGCCCATTGCCTTCACAAGAGTTCCGTATCCCTGTTTTCCAAGCATCGTGGTGTGCGATCATGCTCAGTGATCACAGATCCGCATCCCGCAGCAGTTACATCCTGGACAATCTGCGCGAGACGCGACTATGTGGCATGGTGCCTGACACTGTAGTTTCAAACATCGCAAAGTGGTTTTGAAGCATTCGCGGCAACCACTTTTTGGATCCATGATCTTACAGCCACGGATGCGTGGTTTTCAGAGACCAGGTATGACACGGAGCAGTAGGAATGCGAGTACAATCACGTTTTCGCTGCTAAAAAGATCGCGGTCGGGAAAAGAAAGCTCTTAATGATTCTGGAAAGCAATCTAAAATAAAAGACGATTTGCATAGATATTTAATCGTTTGGTTTATATGAATTATGAAAATCAAATGATATTCATGTGAGAGTTTGGATTATTCGTGATTTCCGATTATTTGTGCTGCCTCTCCCTATCATCAGCCCGGATAATCGGGAGTATGCTGTAGTTTAATTAACTTGAGAAAGAATTGAAGTTCAGTTCACATTACGACAGTAATATTATGAGAATATCTGAGCATGCACATTCTTTCAATGTTTATCTTCCCAATTAATCTCAGCTTCTTCAAGACTCAACAACCTATGCAAGAAATGCACCACTGTGCATTTTCTCAGTTTTGAAGAGCACTCTAAAATTTCCAGCCTTACCTGTGAAGTTCAAATGTTTATATCCAGCAAGATCATTTATTAAAAATATTGCTTAAAAAACTGCTAAGGCCTACTATAAACACTTTGCCCGCAAACATACTAGAGGCACATCAATTTCATCCATATACATTTGAGCGAAATAAATAAATATCTGAGATGATAAAATTAGCAAAACAAACCATATGTGCACATGGAATGACACCAGAGACAAATGCCATTGGGCAAATCTACAAATAAGAGACTGAGATATTTTCAATACTAGTTGTTGGAGGCTAACGTTAGGGATCAAGTTAACATAAAACATAAGAAATGCATAAGCAAAAGGAGTCCCCTTAGGAATGCAGTGGGATGCATTCACGAGCCAGATACAACTCAAAGAGATAAGAAGGGGAGAGTGTGGAGTACAAATCAGTTAAAGTCAGCTTCCACTGGCAAATTTATGATGATTTGAGAGGACCAGTCAGTCTTCTGAAGATATCAAAAATTACAGTAAAACCTATTTATAATGAACCTACATAGAGAAAAATCTCATTACAAAGCATTGCCTCCCAAGCCCCTCCCGTATTTAACGCAGAGCAGAAAACCTCCTGTAATGAACGTACATGGGAATTGGGTTAGTGTTGTGGCTAAAGTGCTGTCTTCCCACTTCATGGGTACTTTGTGGAGGGCACATAAAGGTATAGCACTCGTCGGATCGGATGCTCAGCCATCGTCCCCTTTATGCCTTCCATTACAAGCAGGCTAATGTGATGGCGGGTTTCTCTCCACCCTTCCTTGCCTTCCCTTAAGGTACTGATGACCTCGGTAGTCAGTCACCTCCAAACATTAACCTATGTATTTTTGAAAACTCCAAAAATAATTTCCCAAGCCATCCCTATTAAAACCATAACTACATAATACATGATATCTATTATACATTCTATGTAGATAAGCATAGCTTACAGGATAAACCACTTCAATGTCTCTTCAAACAGCTGAAATTGAAACAGGCATTAAAATACAACAAATTACCAGAACATAAACCCAAAAAACAGCCATTATATACAATAAAAATGATTTCTGGATGGTTCTGAGTGACACTGTAACAGCAAGGTCATTAGGGTTAAATAACTATGTCCACAGAACTTCTAAATAATTCAGTAGAGCCAACATGCACAATAAAATTAAATAAAAAAAAATAATGGATCAAGCACAGATAGTAACCTAAGAGAATATCAGGCCAGCATCCATAAGTAGATTAAAGGGTTATTTACTTAATATAAAAGAAACAAAATTAGAGATAGTTTTTCTGTTTGAAAGATAATGATATTACAGATCAATGACTATGCAGTAAGAACTTTATTACTAAATTACAATGCAGCAAGCACTAAAACACAAGTGATAATAAATGTGATTCAACAGATTCGGCAAACCTCAGTAAACTTTTTGCGACAAGAAGCATGGACTGTTCTCTGGCACCAACAACACTGGTAGTCCACTAGTCCTGGCTCAACCCCACATTCTTCATCACAAACCACACATACAGATGCCAGGGGTAAGTTTCCTAAATAGAAAACCAATTCCAAAACCGCATTAAGGGACAGATGAAACAAAAATTTCAAGATTGATCCAGGGACACCCTTATACAGCAGAGGCACTCATTCAGTGATCCATTAATAGTTACTAATTCAACAATATGCAAACTTAGATAATGTAAAAAAAGCTGAAATGCAATTTAAGTTACCTATATTTTTCATGAATAGAAAAACTGAATCAATAGCAGTGACATTGGTATATTTCACATTATAGAAAAAGTTATTTTGATAAAAGTTTGAAGTAGCATACATATGTAGTTGGTTAATTTTTATGTACATATTTATATTTCACATTTCATTAAAAATTTTCTATTGTTAATCTATCAATAAATTTTTTAACAAGGCTAGACTCGAAAATTTTCCATTAAGAAGAAATTTAAATGGAAAAAGAGAAACAGTATCAAACATTAATAACAGCAGTATGAATTTAAAGTAATAAAATTTCAGCTCAGTCTTCATGGAAATTTTTTTATTTATTTTTTATACCTTGAATGCCTGGCAATGGGTACAACCATCCCTAAATGATAAATTTGAACACTCTTGCAACTAAAATTTCAAAGTTAGCATTTATAAAAACTCTCCTAGTTAGCACAATAAAGGATTTCTCAGTCTTAAAAATTTATGATGGAGCAGCTGAAATTGGGAAATCATACATGGTCATTTTACACATATGCAACTTCTCATCAACAAATATATTCATTTTGACAATCACAATGATAATATGCAGACATAGATGCTCTGAATATAGGGATACAGCTTACTCATTCCTCCCTAATAAAATAAATAGGCCAAGAGAAAGATAAAAAAGGTACTCAAATATGAGAGATAGAATTAATTTTAAAAATATAAGTGCAAAAAGACATTCCAGTTAAAGTAAAGGCATAGAGTAAGTGCAGACTTACTCTATGGTAAAACATTTAAAAAGTTCTATGAAACCATACAGTTATTCCTTACGCAATCACAAGATGAAATTGAACCACACTTCTGCAATAAACAATATCGAACTTCATAGAAAACATTTCCGGATTTGAGAAACCTTGACCTGGCCACAATGCAATTTCTAAAACAAACACAAAAATCATTTGATACAACACAAACAAATTTAAATTCTGGAAGACAGTGAAAAACTTAGTCAAAATGAATATGATAATATGAAACATTGTCATGATATCAATGCCCATATAAAAATAAACAATCAGTGTATTTATACATTGGTAGGGCAAGGATGTAAAGCTTACATGGGTGAAGCCAGAGAATTTGGCTGAGAGGGGACCATGGTACCCAGGGCTACCCACGCTCAAGGCAGTCTGGGAGGTAACCCCATTTCGAAAGGGGGTGTTTCTTCCCCAGAAGTATTCTAAAGATAACCCCCTCAGAGTGTAAATTGAGCATAATTTCTGATGACATTTTACATGAGTAGGTAATACTGAAATTTTTTATACACTCAAATTATTTTGGGGGGTTTAAGGCACCACCGGCATCCCCAAGCTAAACCGATGCTTATGCAGATTGGTGCTTTGCAGTGCTGAAACATGGATGCAGAGGAAGGAGAATAAGAGTAGCCTGTCTGAGATGTGAGAAGGGAGGAGAATTTTGAAGGTGAGTTGCATGAATAGGAAAAGGAAAGAGGACATATGGTGAATAACAATGAAAACCTGGTTAAGAAGATGGGAAAGACACAGAAAGCATGGATGCAACACTTACTAAGTAGAGAGGGTATGCTAAAACAGTGGAAATCCTAAAAAAAAAGGAGCACATATGTGATGAGTATAACCTGGAAGAAACACTGCTTCGCTTAGATCATCATCCCGTGGAAGTCTACACAAAGAACAAATACAAAAATGTTGATGAACAAACCATTATGTACTTGGAATCACTCTATAAATCGTTAAGTGTTTAGACTTGACAGGAAGTGTCACTTTTTCCATCCTATGTAAAATTGCCTTTACATATAGAAGTTATACACTGTCTCCTATCCCCTTTTTATTACCAGAAATGCTACAGCTGATACCATAAACATTCTTCCCCATCCCAATCTCCATAAAGTTCTTATTGCTTCTTCCACTTGTGTCTTCTTTCTCATATATTCGCAAAGACCTTCTTTTTAAGATATCTATTGAAGGTGCATCTATTTCTGAAAAGTGCACATACTATGCAAAACTTTTGCTAAGTATTTACTTACAATAATGAAGAATTTTTAAAATAAAATATAATTTAAATTGTGCCCCCAACACACCAAATTCATAAAACTTAGGGTTGTAACATTAGGGTTGTCGACGAAATATTCACATGCATCTATTTTATTGCCAACAATTAACCGATTATATTGTAAAATGAAAGCAGAGCAAACAACTAATACGAGCAAGCGAAAAGGCAAAAGGAAGTGAGGAACAATGAAAAAATATATCACCTTTGATCCAATGATGTTTCATTAGAGTCTTATCGCTGCAACTAACAGACTTGCATTTAAGAAGCTTATTGGCATTTTTGATGCAGGTAGTATCAGCGTAAACGCCACAGCAATCACAGTACGCTCCTTCACCCGTTGTAATCAAGGATTCGCAAATGCTGCAATATGAAGGCTGCCAAGGAAATGTAGGTATTTTACTATTATTACACTTAGAAACAATGATTACGGTACAGCACTTCATATAATAATAATACCACTTTTTCACAATGAAGCATCCATCACATACCTTGGAAAACAAGCTGGAGAAACACCAACTATGTTTCTTTGAAAGATCCCGTATTGGAACATAAGAGTCTTTGATAAAATGTTTCACTACCGCGCTGGCTCCAAGGAAAATGAAGATGGTAAAGAAAATGGATAAAAGCACGGAAACGGTACGGTCATCCCAAAATAGCAAAAGCGGCCACATTTTGACTACAATTATTGCGTAAAAATTCAAATGAATCTGAAAGATCGATTTCTTTCATTACCCAATGGAAACTATAATGCATAAATACCGGTTATTAGCTAACTCGGCGAGAAGTATTGAATGGAACCATAACTGCGATACGGGAAACAATAATCACAGATTTGATTTCCTGGAAACCTTGGACGAAGACATAAAATTTCACTTCCTGATCGATGACATAATGTTGCTCCAAAAGAAATTTAAAATATTGACGAACAGTCAGAGCAGCGAAGTACCTTCCAAGAGACACAATTCCATAACTTCATATCCAGGCATTTAATATCTGTGCTACGAAGTTCATCAATAAAATAACTTTTGCTCTTCCTGATAAACATACTTCAAAAGGGTTATTTTAATCACAAAACGATTCAATATAGAAAAATATATACCGCGTACCACGCATTTCGGGTCTACCCTTCAGATGTTTACATTTGTTGTGAGTGGGTGTAATTTCGTAATTTAGATTTAGTTTTCCACCGCTTTTCAAGTGAAGGTATTCAGCGCGATTCGGCGCAGTCAGTTGTTGATAGATTTCAGTGGGCGAAGTTGTTATAATTTAGATAAATGCTGGTTATTTTAGAAGATATCGAGTATTATGGTAGTTTCAGGATGTATTTCCTTCGCATTTAAATTGCATAGGCATCACAAGTATTGTATATTTATTTAATTTTGAATAATATGCCGTCCAATTAGGCCTCGTATCTTGTTTGTTATTAGGTTTGTTTTCTTGCAACTCTTTCATTTTACTTGTTAACTTTTGCTTTTGTCAACCAATAGACGGTCCAAAGTTGTAAGTGTAAAATAAGTAGTCCTTTGGATGTAATGCCATTGATAATTGTTTTGAAAGTCTGAATTGTGCCTTGGCGTCTGGGTGATTTCTAGCAATCTTTTCGTATATTAATGCGATGCAAAGTAAAATTAGACGCCCGTACCTATATACTCGCGTTTGAATGCTATCTGTGAGTGCTCGGGGTATTGTGTGAAGTCTCAGGTCTGATTGTCGTCAGAAATCCTCACCATTTGGAATGGCCGGTAATAACCATTTGTGAAATTTCTTTCTTGTAGTTAAACCTTTCATTTTGTACAACCTATTCTCTTGACAAGCAGGTCGTCGTGGAAAAAGGCCTGGCCTGAAGGTGATCGTGCCTGTGGAAGCACCTCCAGTGTAAGGAATAATTTTAAATGCTTTGATTTTGTTGCTAGAATAAATGCACTGTTCGCATGTCATTCTAGAGGTACATTTTGGCTTACGGTAGCCCCATTATTTCCTAAATACAGTATGGATTAAGGAAATCACCGAAGTTGAGAAGGTGGGACGCTTGAACTTTATATTTATCGATATCTTAACCTTCCTGGATTGAATCTTTTTCTCTGGCTGTTTTTTTATTAAGTGGATAATTTTTCTATGACTAGCAGTGCTGCTAAACAGAGATAGTTGTATCAGGATACTCGAAAACTGCAATATAGTCCTTACATCAAATTAGTTTTGCGTGCGATCTTTACCTGTACGTTTTTCACAAATCTAAATGGTTATTCTCTTTGTCTTTCACAGCACCCCACCTCGTAATCTTGACAAGAGGACTACCATAACAATAGGTGATACGACAGTGGAAGTTGAAGCAGATGATTTGGAAAAAATTGGAGACTTGGGAAGAGGAGCATATGGTGTGGTTGAGAAAATGCGACATGTCCCAAGTGGGACTGTGATGGCTGTTAAGGTACTTAACTGACGTGTGGCAGCTTTTTAATCAATAGGCTTATCCAAAGTTGAGGTACTCATGGCACAGTGGACACTTTTTGGTTGGGTCAGTCCAAGTCACGGAATTAGGTGATTGGGTCCTTTCTTGGAAAAGGGTTCCTCCATGCTTGCAACCCTGAATGTTATTACATGGGGGCCTGTTTAGAAGTCGAGGACAGAGAGTTGATTGGAGCCAATGGTGATGCTGGCCACTAGTAAACTTGCAAATGTCACCCATCCAGATCCTCTCCATTTCCACCTGTACCTCATGCTGATTTTTGGGTTACTTGCTTAACATTTGGAAGGGGTAGGTTTGCTGCTTTTAAATGCATCCTGGCATCATTGTCAGTAATTTCCCTTCAAATCTTTTAAAATACATAAAATATAGATGCCGGAAAAATATTACAAAAATGCAATGGCAAGTTACATAAGCTTTACTACTGTTTGCTTCTGGAGTTGAATATGTAGTTAGTCACACATGAGGAGTAATTTAACTTTTGAGGGACTGTTATGGTTTATAGGTATTGTCATAGAGCAATTTATTTAAGGTCTCATTCCCATGCTAAACAGCCTATGCGTTTTTGAAGAAGTTTTGGAACTGATCGATTGGGTCTCTCTGGTCAACCAGTTTCATGGTAAAGCGACCAATTTGAATTCGTTCCAAGCAGCATCTTGCTCCAACTCGACATGTAAGAAGTCTGGTGTGCACTTAGGCTTTCAAGTGAGAAAGTAAATTTTAGGAATGGATGAGGCAGGGGAGGGAGAGCTACATGTTCCTTGCTTCTTGTGGGGCCAAATGATTCCAGCAGATAAGTCAAGGGCTGCTGCAACAACTAACGAAATAAAATAACTTGCTTAGAGGCTCCAATTTCATAGATATGTTAATGGATGAGTCCTGGGAGAAGGATTTGCGCCTCTTGAAGGCAGCTGAGGCCACTGTCTTTGATGTTAAGGTGGGAAAGGGAATAAACATTCTTAATGTAACATTACTAGTTCAAAATCAATGTGCGAAGGTAGAGCAGTTGGGTTATGTAAATATAACGACAATCATCATATTTTGAGTACCACGCTTCATTTGAATTAATTTCAAATTAATGTTAGTCGCACTTCACAAATATTAACAGCTTGTATGCTAAAAGTTAATAATTAGTCTGCCTCTCTAAAAGCCAAGACAAGATCGTGCAAAATCTTCAAGAAGGTTCATGGTGATTTAGAGGTGGTAGGGAAATCATCTATATAGTCTTGTTATAATAGGGTAGTTTCCTTCATCAAAGAAAGGCATTGATTGCGTTTTGTTACCCACCATTACTGTATTCATAATATACAAATTATTTCGTTTTAGAAATACCGGTTTAGACGAATGGCAATGGTCCATTTTTATCCTCATTTGAAAAGGGCCAGATTGGCGCCCATGCGATGCCACTCCACGTGACGTCACAGGGACCTAGTTTCTATAGGAGAAGATAGGAGTTATACATCGTCTGAGATTACCAATGCATGCATGAGGCGCAGAGCTCAGGGAAACATGTCTTAATAATCACCTATTAAAACTGGCTAAGGTCGGAAAGTTTTCTTCGTTTGATAAGGTATTAATAAACCTTTTTTAAGCCAAGCGCTACCAGCCAGATGGGTACTCAGCTACCTGCTAGCATCCTGCGTCCTATCAGCGCTCAGAGCCTCGATCAAGGTCACCTCACAAGACGGGAGGGGGAACCAGAAATACGTCACTCGGAGAGATTTCCTTACCCGTCGCGTTTTCGCACGCTTGAAATTTTTCACTTTTCATTTAATCGCAAAAAATAGATATCGTCATTTAAAAATCTAAAAGCGTGAAATACGTACTCCAGGAGTAATAATCTTCCGAGATAGGCAATAAAAAAATAATAGGAAACCACCCTATTGTCTATATAGACAGTTAATATCTTTTATGATGTGAGGCACAATTTGGTTGAAGTTCTTAATATTATTAAAATTTGACATTGCAATATTTCCACCTAGAAATGTCCAATTTTACTTACATTGACAGCCCATGAGGGCTCAGGGGAGCCCTTGCCAACCTGAACAACACACCGGGGCTGGGAACCAAGCTTGTGGCTTATACGCCCGATCACCCGGGGAGGGGCTGGAGAGGAAGGAAAAAGGAAAAGAGGCGCTGCCACGATAGGAGCCCGTCGACGCCCCTGGGGTAGGATAGGGAAGGAAGGAATGGGATGGGGAAAAACACTTCAACGCTATATAAGGAAGAAGGCCCACTAAAAAGCAAAATCAAGCAAAGCTATTAGTGTTCTAACGACTTTGGAGGATCATTCTATGAGGAAGAATGATCCGACGATCAAATCATTAGATACTAGCATTGACAATTAAGTTAGAATATTGGTTGAGAGGTGTAGATGAACTTGCCCCAAAATCACCAAAAGAATTCCAAGGAAGTGATACTCAAGAGGCCTTCCCTACATCGCCCATTTCACCTCTCATACACATTTGCAGTGCACGGGTTAGGCGAGGCAAGTATGCTTGTTCTTGTGAAAACCAGTTAGAATCTTTTAGGAACATCATTGACATCTAACAGAGATTAGCAGAAAGAAAAAAGCCATATCATATTCTCGAACAACAGCTAGACCTCTGTATTCTCTAGGGTATTTACATTTTCCATTCCAATATGTGAGAGATATAGCATAATAATTCTACAACTACTCGAGGATAAAGAGTATTTTTTGGGCTGTGTAATTTGATTAGGGATGGTTGGATTGGATACATCGGATCCAAATATCTGCAGATATTGCCCTTCATTGGATACTCAGATCAAAATTCACTGAAGACATCGGATCTGGATCCGAAATTTCAAATTTATGCTTTAGTGAACGCAGCATCCCATACTAGGGAGTGGAAAGAGTTATGATCCTACCTTTGCATGTGCCATTGCACTACGATGCTTGTCCTACTCATGAACCATTTTTTTAAAAGCTCCCATAGGGGTTGTGCAACAGAATTGTAGCCGTGGCAATTTTTACGGCAAAATACGACAGGCACATAGTGTGACTCTTACAAAGAGATTGAACAACCATCGGGAGAATCTCAATGCCATAGGAAATACAACCACGTGAAAAGTGACTATGTTGCAGATTTAAAAAAAATAAACACCCTCGGCCCTGCATCACCTCATGCCTCTGATATTTTTTTTCCTTTCTGAGACCAAACAGTCCATAAATTATTATCTCCTGACGAAAATGTCAAGTTACACAAGAACAATGGAAGCGTGTTTCATCCCTGCCCCATCTCACCCACTGACCATTTTCATCGTACCTGCTTCAATTCTTCGTTTCTGGAAAAAAATGTTGGGCGAGTGACTTACTGGACCCAAAGATATCTCGATTGTTTTCAGCTATTGGATGACGTGCACAAGATTCAAAAAAGAATGAGACCAAATGCATTGGATTTCTAAAGTTTTTTTAATTGCAACAAGACTACCAATATTCAGCATTGTCCAAACAGCACAATTTTCAAAGAAACAGGCGTGGCATCAGTACCGTCAAACAAGAAGATACGGTCTGGAAACACCAACTGTATATATCACATAGGTCGCCTGGCTTCGCTTTGAAGGCAACGGCGTCACAAAATAGCAAGATCTGACATCTTCGTCCTTGACTCCCTTACTCGTAGGCAACAACGTCACAAAATAGCAAGGTATGACACGTTCATCCTTGACTCCCGAAAGTGAAAATCCACCTCACCACAACTGAAGCATTTGTGGATTAAACACAAGTATGCGATGAGAAAGTGATAAAATTCAGGGTAAACGTGTGTGAGGAAAATTAAAATTCAGTCAATGGTTTATCCGAAGATGGAAACCTAATTTCATTTCCAGAAGCAACCGTATAACAGTCTAGATGCTGAGCGTGTAAAGATTTTATCGTTTTTAATAAATAATTTGAAAGCTAAAAAAAATTATTTTTAATCAGTAAAAATATTAAAATGCATATGTAAATCTAAAAAGCATTCCTTTGATTGTGTGTACCCATAAAAAACTTGAATAATTACTTTGTTTTATGGCAGGAATTTGAAAATGCTTTTGGATTCGAAAATATCCAAATATTCGAATCCGAAAATCAAGGATCCGACCCGAATCCAGGTCCAAAAAAATCCTGTATCGGTCCATCCCTAAATTTGATGTTAATGTTCACATTCCCTGATGTAAAAATCTCATTCCAGCATGGAAGTAATTGAAGCTTTTTTTCATGAAGGTGCTTGGGATCCCCTTAGGACTACCCAATCCTTGCTTGCATTTACTTAACTTTGTCTCTCAGGCATGTGAGTGCCTTAAACTTTGAACTCTTGTGTGCTAAAGTGTTTGCAAATGAAGTTATTAGTTTCTTTTATCAATGCATGCTCCACAAATGAGTATAAATTCAACTTTCTGGCATTATCTTTGCAGAGGATAACTGCAACAGTGAATACACAAGAGCAGAAGCGACTGTTGATGGATCTTGACATCTCAATGAGGACTTCCGACTGTCCCTACACAGTGCAATTCCATGGTGCCCTTTTCCGTGAAGGCGACGTGTGGATATGTATGGAAGTAATGGACACATCACTGGACAAGTTTTATGCTAAGGTGTACCGAAATGGCCGACAGATACCTGAAGATATCCTGGGAAAAATCACACATGCAGTATGTGTTGTTAGCTTAATTTTACTATTTTCGGTGAATAAAAAACTGGCAAAGCAGTGGTGTATCCTGGAGGGTCAGGGGGCTCTGGAACCCTCCCCCCCCCCCCCCCCCCCACACCAAATTATGAAAGCGCAATTATTCTTCTTCATAAAAGAAAACAAAATATTGAAAAATCATGAATTTACAATGTATTTCTTTAAAAAAATGAAGTTATTTCGATTATGAAAAGTGTTAAAATTAGTTTAATCCCTCTACTTGGTACCCTGTTTCTAAAAACATTTTCACCGCTGGTTTTGGACCCCCCAGAACAAAATTCCTGGCTTTGCCACTGTAGCAAAGGTTAATACATGGCTATGTAGTGAGCTAAACTTCCACAGAATGTGATTTTTCCAGAAGTCTTTGCATATATTTTATGGTGGCTGGCATAATTAAGTAAAACTCCTTGTTGATGAAATGAAAATCATTATATACAGTATTTTGACGTTTCGCAGGTTTAAAATACTTCTGAGCCAGGTTTTAACTGCTGTACCAAATAAAGCTGTGTGGAATTACCAAATTTTCAATATACTTATTCAGCAATGAAGATCCACACTGTCAGCTGGCAAATCATTGAAGATATACCTGTCATTTCTCTTGTCAGCATTTATTCAAAACTAGACTCGGGCACAAAATTGAATCCATAAAAATAAAATTATTATTCAAAGAAGGTAGAAGTTTAAATGCAAAATAATAGCCTTTTAAAAATAAGTTAATGTGAAAAAATAGCTTCCACTGATGTGAGAAGACATTTAAACTCACACTAAATTTTTTTTTAATATGTTCAAATGGTATATGTACCAGTCAATGTAAGAAGTATCTAAACTACCTCTAACTAATGTAAAGAGATTGCCTGAAGTATTGTGAATTTCATTGATGAAATGTAGAATGTCATTTATGGGCTCACAACAACTTTTCATTATGTTAAGTAGAATCCATTAAGTCACGCCTGAAACAGCTAATTCCATTGCCTCATTTAATTAGGTAAATTCATATAAAAAAAAGTGTAACCCTCTTGATGAACAATCTGTGATGTTGGTGTACATACTCTGTTTCATAGGCTGCTTGTTTGTCACTAACTATGCTTATGAAAGTATACCGGGACTAGCCACGGTGATAACTTTTTACGGAGTCACCCGCAATGCACAAATAGTGCGAAAAATCCACAGAGGAAAAATCATTCGCCCGGTCAAGGCGAATGATTTTTCCTCTGTGGATTTTTCGCACTATTTGTGCATTGCGGGTGACTCCGTAAAAAGTTATCACCGTGGCTAGTCCCGGTATACTTTCATAAGTCCAGAGCGAACACCTCTAGTGTTCAAAGTTCGGGCTTTGCTCTCCGGCTGTGGCACCATGCGCACGACCTGGACTGCTAGTCGCATCATATGCTCAGCAGTCCATACCACCTTGTCCGGTATAGTCCACAAATTTCCACAGAGGAGAATGACGCCTCGGTAGCTTAACTGGCTAAAGCACTCGGCCGGAAATCGAGGGATCCGGGTTCGTATCCCGGTCAAGGCGAATGATTTTTCCTCTGTGGATTTTTCGCACTAACTATGCTTATAAAGTCATTTTATAAGTCATTTTTTATAATGTGTATTTTTTCTAGAGGTGTGGCACTTTTCTATTTTTTTATTTTTACAATGTAGTCGTCAGATTTTGAACTTAATATCATGACCTAACTTAGCTATAAACCCTTGGAAACACGCATTTTTTTTATTTTGAGTTATCTATCAAAGTAAATTAAAAAACTGATCAAAATAATAAATTTGTGTCTGCCACTAAAATCATGAAATTGGGTGGTTGGGTGAAACCCTATACCAAAATAATTGCATACTGGAGACCAAGTTGGCAATTTGAACAAATTTTTGGGTATTCAGTAAGTGTAGGTTCAGTATAGATGGATAGTAAAAATATATTCTTATCCTAACCAGTAAAATATTGCATATTTATTGTTGAAATTTTTATTTTTCATTTTGTTGACCCAGTGTTTTTTTTTCTTTACAGGTTGTCAATGCTCTGCATTACTTGTATTCTGCCTTAAGAGTGATTCACCGAGATGTGAAACCGTCAAACATTTTAATCAATAGAAAGGGGGAAGTGAAGATGTGTGATTTTGGAATCTCTGGATATCTGGTGGATTCAGTTGCCAAAACGATCGATGCTGGTTGCAAACCATACATGGCAGTAAGTTATTCATTTTTATCTCAGATTGGACAGCATGTTGTATTGTAATGAATAATTTTATAATATCTCGAAAACCAACTGAATGAGCAATACCAAACTTAACCAAAATAAGCTTATCTTGAGATAAGGAATCTTTGGTATAGTTTTGCTTTTTATCTGCATGTTAATTTTTTGTATGCAAGTAATTTTCTGTATGATATACCTTCCATAAGAGCAAATGTCAATTTGGCATTTTAAATAGTGTTTATCTCAAAAGCATATTCAATGAAGAGTTTGGCTTTTTTGCTCTGTGGTGTAGAGTGATTTTTATGGCTGAATCTCGTTCCAAAAATTTTCCTTATAAATCAGGAGTAAAATGTTTCACCTTAACTATTAGTTGTATGAAATGCTTATCCACAGTGACAGCCAGAAATTTTCATTAGGCCTAACATGTCTGATCTTTTTCTAACCAGTATAACCAAAATGTCATTTTAATCAGTGTAATTAAAAGTTCTCTTTAAAGATCTCAGTGTGTTAAGTACTGTGCACAAGCACAGAAATTGTTTGGTTAGTCTTACCTTTATTGTATGTAACTAAGGCAGTTTTTGATAAATTATCTTTACAGCCTGAAAGGATAGATCCACAAGGAAACCCATCACAGTATGACATTCGGTCTGATGTTTGGTCTTTGGGGATATCACTAATGGAGTTGGCAACTGGACGGTTTCCCTACAATTCATGGGGAACCCCATTCGAACAACTTAAGCAAGTAGTCACAGATGACCCTCCACGTTTGCCAGCCTCATCAAACTTCTCTCCTGATTTTCAAGATATTATTGCCCAGTGGTAAGTACATATGTTTATTACATCAAATTCCATTTCGTATTGAATGATTAATTGTTTGAATATGCATTTAAAAATCCTTAATTTTTTTCTTAAATTTTTAAAAGAAAACTTGTTCCCTCTGTAATGGCAATCTGTATAGCTTGTTTTAATGATTATATTGTATGTTTGTGTTTTTTAAATCTTTGCTAAATGCTTTTGCTTTTACTCAATAGAGCTAGAATTCATTGTAGCCAGAAATTTTTTGGGTACCATCAGGCCTCCTTCTAATTCAGTAAAACTAAATTTAAAATTATGACTGCATGAATTACTCCTGGAAATATCTAATGCTGCATCTCTTATTGAAAAATGCTTTTCTCCTCAGTGCAGTGGACACAGTAAACTAAGTGATTATTTCTGAGGCTGGTTATCTCTACTCTCGATGATTTCTCTGGTTTTTTGTTGTTACACTAAGTATTGCAACTCAGAAGAACTTACAATTAGTCGACTCAGAAATTTTTTTGCATAAATGCTTGTACAATTTCAAATGTGAAATCAGTTCCTTCATTTGATTTTTGCAATTTTGGTGCATATATTTTAGGGCTAACTGTGGCATCTGAGCATTGGAAGTAAAAGCTCAGTTTTTGCAAGTGCAATGGAATAAGAGTGGAAATATTTTTAAGCTTCAGTACATTTAAGCCTCCCTTTCTTTCTATACTTGTCTGACCCATTTTCTGTATTGAAATATGTTCATTGTGCATTCTCTGTGCTTGAAAAATGGTGTGGCCAACCTTCTAACCATAGTTGAATATTAAGGAACAAAATTATGCCAATTTACATCCTCTGTATGAGGAGTGTATATGCTCTCTCATTTTTAATTCCTATTTAATTAATCAATGCGTATCTTGTTTTTGTTGGTTTTCCTTTTTTACAATTGTAATTTGCTCATTTTTTCTTCTTTTGCAGCCTTCAGAAAGATTATAGATCAAGACCTTATTACAGCTCATTATTAACCCATTCATTCATATTGGCCCAAGAAAACAGAGACACAGATGTGGCCAAGTTTGTTGGTGAGATCCTTGATTTGCCTGAAGAAATTCCTAGGGATGGGAGGTAGCACTTTCCAATGTTTGTGTGACGGAAGGTTTACAAACTAATCATCACTGTTGCATAGACTTTTAATTAATTTTGAACTGAGTTGATTAATTCAGAATAATGAATTGATAGTCCTGGACATAATAGGGTGCTATTTTTTATGATAATAAAGTACTAATTGCTGTAACAATAAAAATAATAATATTTCACCGTGACCTCGTCTTTTTATTTTCCAATTATCCAATGCCATAACAATCAGGGCAATTAAGGAGGTGCAATCCCCCAAAACTGTTTTGGAGATGTGTTCTAGAGTTTATCCCCTCCAAATGAAAAACCTTAAATTGTACCCCTCTTCAAGTGAACCCCCACCCCAATCTTTGTTGTCCTTATAAGGCCTTGCATGAACATAAAAGTTTCTTCAAAAGAAAAAATTTTATTTCCCTCACCTTTACGGCGGTAATCATGGGTCTCAGCTTCCATTTCTTCACTCAAGCGTAGTAAAAATTGTAGGAATGTTGAAAAATATTTTAAGAATTATTAAAATATATTTATTCATTACATTTAATTTGTACCTACATATCATCATGCAAACAGATTGAAAGTTCAATCAACATGAGTCCATGAATGCGAAGCCCTGATTTTCTCAAAAACATTTTATAAAAATGTTGTATAATTCGGTTTTTTTTCACATAATTGAAAACATTTAGAAGGGGGAATTCATTCCAAGCTTAGTTCCAAATTCCAGCCTAGCCTTCTTTTGGTATCTTACATTTGCCCTGGAAAATTAAGAGAAAATATGCATTAATTGTAATTAAATTACATAAAAATTCAACTACTCTCAATGGTGGAAAAAAGTATGATAACAGTGAATGAAAAGTCACTTTACTATTTATAATGCTGGTAGTTATTTAAAATAGGCAGCTTAATTTGAAGTCAGATCCTTCCGCTCAATAGCCGGAATAAAACTAAGAAATTAATTTCTGCTCATGACATTCTGGCCATTAATTGAAGCAATTTTTCTTCGACAATGAAGGAAGAAATTTTTTTTTTGCACATAAACAACAAATTAATTGTGGAACTTATATTCAAATAAGTTCTACCCTAAACTAAAATTTGATTTTAAAAATATGTAAAACTTACTTATTTTCAATCCACTTAATCAACTCAGTTACAGGAAAAATTAATACTGGTGCCAGAAATCCAATAAAATGGATATGCCACGGAATATCTCCAAGCAGTAAATTGAGTGATTCATTGGCAGTATTTGTATTTTCCTCATCTAATTCAGTTTCCATTATAGAAATGGAGACTCCAGTAAAGAGTATTTGAAGACAAATTCTGCAAAGGAAGACATCAGATAATCACCCCAAATCTTGTTACTTATGCTCTCAAGGTGCACTAAAAAGTATAACCTCCTGCAAATAAAACCTTCAATTTTGGAATTAGTGAGTTGAAAAGCTATTACAAAAAAAATCATAATTTTTTGATTTCATTTGTGGTCCCTATGCCAAATTACTAATAAATGAAAATTATCTTCAGTAAATTGATGTATAATGTGAAGTCCAAAATGCTTGAAAAGGAAGAATGCATGGAAATGGAAGGAGCCCAGAACATGACAAAGAGCGTGGAAAAAAATAACAAATGGAAAATATTATACCAGAGAGAAAGGACTTATAGACAAAAGTGGATGGTTAGAAAAGGGTTAAAATAGGAACATTAATAGGAGCTCTTTGGACAAATATTTAAGAATAGATAAGCTTTATTTGCTTAACTTATTTTTAATAGGTACATATATTTTATCCCAAAAAATAAATTCTTCACATCAACATCTAGTTAAAACATTATAGTCTATTTTTTTAATACATGTCTGATTGACTAATTCTAAACATTTAAATAACATCCCAGCCAATAATAACCATCAACTGTGCAACCATTGTATTTAATATCAAATACATTTTTGACAGATGTAGTAAACATGATCAATATTCAATAAGACTTACATGATCAAGGAAACAGAAGCCCATAGCTTATTTGTGAGTGGATTTTTTTTCCATATGGGATAATGGCGATGTACAAAACCAATGGATATGGTGACTGAAAAAAATAAGCAAAGTAAATTATGAATAGGATGGGAGATTACTTCTTGAACACATTGACCACCATTCCAGTCATAGTGAATGGCAATAGGATTTTCTACAGTGGTGGATTAAGATCATAGTTTTGAGGGGGGAGAGGTAGGTTTCTCTGATCCAGGACATGGGTGTTTAAGATAGTCCATTGTTATTGACTGTAACAATATCCTGATGTGAAGGCCTTAAATTTGCTGTTTTCGGAAGGGTGAAGATAAATAAAAAGTTTTCATGCTTGTTTCTCTATTCTTATGTCGTTGAGACACCTTAGGCAGTCGCCTTGCCTGACTACTCGTATACAAATGTATTTATCTTACTCCCACAACAGTGCCATTGGATCAGTCAAAATGACCAGCTTTTTACCAAAACTTTCACCAGATGCCAAGACCATCATTATGACATCACTACATCAAAAACAGTGACTTTCATTTTAGACTCATATCAATGATATTTTGAAGTTTCATGGACCACTAATACGCAACTGATATAAAATAGGATCAGAGGAAATATGTATTCATTAAATATGAATCATGACGGTCAATATGTGAATAGCATTTGAAAAAAGCTCTTTAATGCAAGAGAAAAATCCCAAAATATTTAAAAAAAAAAAAAGATAAGACTTACCAAAATAAATAACGAGAAAGAAAGTTGCAAGTAGTTGTGCAAGGCATATTCCATTACCATGATCATAGCCCCATCCACCCCATTCATCCCAATTAGGCCTTAAACTGCCTCTGTCCTCACTAGGGGACAAGAGAGGATACACCATTGAACAGGTGGTATTCACACCCACCCTTGCCATGGCGGAAGCAACTTTGGCACATAAATGACTGAGCGTGATCCCAGATAACAGGATCACGATAAAAACTGATGGAAGGAACTTAGCTCCATAACACCATAACACAAGCAAGGCTACCTGAAATAAAGCATGAAATTTTTTGGGTGAAAAGAAAGATATTTTTACTTAATAAACTTATTATGATATGTGCTTATGTAGCACACAAATCAACATTTTCATATTCATTTCATTTTCTTTAAAAGAAAAAGCAAATGAAATTGAGTTGTAAAGCATTTTGGCATTGAAATTACTACAAGGTATATCATTGAAAAAAAATAATGAAGCTGTAGGGATTATTTTGCAAAATAAAACAAATACTTGCCTCCATAGTTACATGGCTCTGTCCCTTTCCTGTAGCCCGATGCATTACCTTCGGATCAGTGGGAGTGCCAATTAAGGACATTGCCAAGATGGGTATTATCACACAAATCAGCCATAACACTTGTCCTGTAAAATATTAGAAAAAAAAGCATGAAGGGTACGATGGAATGAAAAAATAAATGGCAGAAGGAATGACAAAAAATGTTGAGGTATGTCAATGAGATCAGAAAGTTACTAAATTATACGAGAACTGGTCCTGAAATCTTAAGAAAAATGAAAATCAACGAAAAATTGGCATGCAAGAATTGGCATTATCAATAAATACTTCCATACTAACGGCTTCCCCTACAATTTCTGACCATTTTTGAGGCATTGATATGAAAAAATATATGCGTTTTATTCGCATAAAAAATAGATTTATGTGTATTGAGTACCTACTATGAATTTATAAAATGACCTCAGGGGGACTATACTAAGTAGTAATTTTAATGCTAAAAAATTAGCTATTACTGGCAGAAGTTTTAATCCATCATGGCTGATGTCTATTTACCCAAAAACTACAGTGACTCAGACCAATAAAATGTACGACAATTGTTTTTTATTGCTGACATTTTGCAACTCTTAAGTAAAATTAAGTCAGAACATGGAAACTGATTCAAAAATAAAATATCATATGTAGTTTTAAGACTGAATGGCATCATTTCCCAGATATTAGGTAGAATTCCAATCAAGAAAAATGTGGAAAATGCAGCAGCATCTACAAGAAGCTCCACAGAAAAAGAAGTCTTTTCTGGTATTTAACTAACTTAAAAGCCAAACATTTTTGTGATAAGATGATAGTGGGTCAAAAGGGAGAGGAAACATGATTAGGAAATAATAAAATGAAATTTTTACTTTTTTAACTGCTCATTTTCTTTCACTTCACAACCAAAGTTCCCAAGGCCCAACCTTAACCTAAGAACTCATTGAGTAAAACTCTTGGACTTCTTGTCCCTCTCAGGGTAGAGCTAGACATTCATGAAAACCAACAATGCCACCCAACTGGTGAAATAAACCCACCCAAAAGTTAATATGCTCAAACTGTCATGATGCTAACTTCTAATTTCCCAGTTTTCATGTAACCTCAATTAATTTTTATGTGCCCTTATGCGGTCAAGAGTAAAATCACCAGGTTGATACAGACTTTTAATTGTTCTTGACTACATACAGAATTGAAGACCAGACATCAGAGAGCTACAAGTTACAAATATGTAGGGACCTCATAAAATAAAATTCATGGACCAACAGGGAAAAATGCGAACAAATTACTAAACAGTAAACTTTTCCAATCATTTATATCAATAAATTAAAATCATTAAAAACAATACAAATTCTTACTAGGTAATGTATACAGGTACTACCTTACCTGTTGAGAAAACAGGTGGGAGCATTAGCAAAACTCCTAAAAACTGTACAAGACTTAGGGAAACCACACAACTCATCCAGAACTGCACAACATTCCAAACACACTGCATGTAATGCCTTGACTACAAAAAAAAGAAGAAAAGGAAATAAATCCTTTGATGTTCAAACACAATAAATGCAGAGGATTTTTTGGGTTGTTTCATTATAAAGGCACAAAAATTCCAACATTTAGAGAATAACGTACACATAAAATCACTTTATTCGGTGGCGTTAAAACGTGATGATTAAGATAAAATATTTTTTTAATGGTTCACTATGGAAAGATAAAAGCAATTTTATGATCCTAGTTGTAACTGGAATATTTTATATTTGTGACAACATATGATGACATAGCAGAACATTGCAAAACATAAGCTTTGGTTCAATCCATAGCACATGCTACGCTATGATACAGATTTTGAAGTATAGATATTTATTATGTTCACTAAGGAAAGAAACATTTTCCTGGGATACTGTTCCCATGAGTGACAGGTATACATAAAGCTACAAACCGGCAAAACAAAAGGTACTATCAAGTGCAAATGGACTTCTCTGGATTCCTACTGGTTGTCATGCTGAAAAAGGCCAGGAAAGTATCTGTTCCGCCATGAAATCTATATCAAGTCCAACTGAACTTGAAGCAACATCACAAGAATACCTTTTTTATTTTCATAATACAACCATAGAACTATTACTAACACATTCGCTGTGGTGGGTCACACTTGACTTTCTCCCTCCGCGTTGACAAATTTAAAATTTTACTTCATTTTGTGTCTGTCGCCATTTTGCAAAATAAGACATAAAACTTGGTGTGTCTATAGTATACATGTCATATAAGTAGTGCAATTGGTGCGCCACTGGGGCAGACTTTGAGATACCATGCAAAATGGCCAACTTTGACAAAAATTAATTGTATTACATAGTATCACCAGGGTAGCTCTGTCTGACACTAGCCTCAGTCTAATTACAACAATACTAAGGCCCAGAAATTAGTCTAGTCAAGACCTAGAATTGGGCTAATGCCACATTCTTGAGGCACTGTACTGGGAGGACCTCAAAATAAAGGTCCCTGGCATAGTCCTTAGCTGCCTGAAAGGTGGTTCCTTAATATTCCTTCACTTCCGATCCACGCACACCCATTGACGGGAGGCTGCTGAGTGAAGTGCAACCTCTGTGCAGAGGCTATAAAATAAATCTAGGTAAAACCCATTGGTGGGTCACACCACCCTGAATGATGTACACCAGTGACCCATCGTTGGGACCCATCATAGTCTGAACTCGGCAAGGGTGATTCCGGCAAGCTCCACAGCACACATGTTAATGAATTGCATCTGCACATATAGCTTTATACATATGCACATAAAAGTGGAGCCCATTTACCAAAAAGTATCATATCATAAAGGAGAAGAAGGCATAGATATTAAATTTTTTGAAATTATATTTGAAATGTAAAAAAATTAAATTAGGGTGAAATTCTATGGAGGTAATCTGAAAATAAATGCCAAAGAACTTTCGTGTCAAATTTGAGTATAATTATACACAAAAAATAACACTAAATGGAATAAAATGTGAACAGACCTCCATGATCAAATGAAAGATGGAGATGGGAGCATCACGCACAAATGATAATGAGCACACTATGGAACTCAATGTTTGGCTCAGTTCTACTGGAGATGGGCCACAATCAGGACTAGTTGGCACATAGACTGGAACTTTCTGGCAAACTTGTGGATAGAGAGGTTCAACCCCCAAACTGAAAGAGACATTTAAAGTTCGTCAGACTAGCTGATTCTCAGGTACCCAAGAATGGCAACCTTAAATATACTATTGTCTCTCTGTACATCACAACAGTTACCACAAGCATTCTTCTGAGATAACCACCAAGACTAAAACAAACCATTCATAACCTCCATAAGAATGCCATTGTCTCACCACCAAATCCGGCCACTAATAATAACTATTAATATGATCCAATTTTATTTTTCTAATTCACTAGCTATAGAAATACTAAATTTCTTCATACTTGCATTGAAAGCATAAAATAATAAAAATGCAGGAATTAAAAAAGAGGGAAGGTGTTCTGACCCCAAAGTATACCATAACAAGCATTTAATAGTTTAATAATTATGAGAAATTGTGAAACATGCTAAGGTTCTGAAGTGGGCTATCAGAGAGGTGGACAGATGAATCCCTCTCAGGTCTACAACTTTATATCGTGACTAAATTAGGGAGAAATGATGTAGCATCAAGAGCCAGTATAATGCCATTCCACTTAAATAAAATCAATTGCAGGCATCATTTTTTTTATAATCCTGGGATTTCTACATGAATTACAAGATTTCACTTTTAACCCAGGTATTTTCAACACATTACCAATTTTCTGCCTGAATCATAATGGAGAAAGTGTGAGAAGGGTTCAATGTTACTATGAAATTTTACAGATCCCATAAAACTACTATTTGTCAATTAGCACATCATTTATGGAGGCATGAGTGTGACTGAAAATTAAAAATAACCATGTTTTGCATGCACTTTTTTACAGTTTTGCCATCATAGACAAGATCTATTGAAGTTACAAAAAAGTTAGGCTATACAGAATATGGATAATTTGATCCTCACATCTTAATTGAAATTTAAATCATAAAATTTAATACCAACTTTTCTCAGCCTTTTGATTTTTTTACTTTTTTAAAGAATTAATTTGGTATTAGCAAAACATTAATCCAACAATGAGCCCAAGTTTTAATTATACAATCATCGCTATGTTATGATGCAACTAATAATATTTTTTGTTATAATGACAAACATATTAGTCACACAAAATATGTATTTCCTATGCTTAGACTAGCACTAACTTTAAAACTTGTGTAAAATCCTGCTTTTCTACAGCAATTTCCAGAAAATTTATCATGGAAAGGATTTTTTTCAGCCTCCTGATGATTAAATACAACTTCAAGAGCTTATTTTGAGATTTCCATCAAAACTTTCTCCCGTCAAACTTTCCTTCTCAGTTCAGCCTCCTTATGACTAACTTTTATACTTGGCTTAAGTAATTGCATGACTTTTTTCCTCAACCAGTATTTTCCCTGTTTTATTCCATTCCCATGTTCAGTGTTACTATGTAATGCTGTCACCGAAAGATAGAGGAAAGTTTGATAATCATTTTTTTTTAATTGGCATCAATTGTTGACTCTTCCTAGCACTGAATATTGAGTACATCAGGTAATTCAGTACATCATTGAGATTCTATTAGCACCAATCTAAGATGAAAATTAGTATCACATGATTCATATTAGGAACCCCTAAGAAAAAAACTTGGAAAGCAATCAATACTAAAAATAATTACATATGTAACTAAATACTTAAGAATTTAGCCTATCAATATTTTTGTAAGTACGCCAAGAAGTAGAAAAAGTATTATATGCATACTCGCATATCAAGTTGATTTCGAACATTTTTACTACACTAATATCATGATTATGCAATCTAAATGCAAGTCATGAGTTAATTTCCAATGACAAGACAAGCTCTCTTTACTCTCGATGTCCAGTTGGGAAAAAGTATAAGCTAAGATTGCTTAAAACATGCTATTTCAAAGACATTAAACAAATTTTCTTACACACAATGCTAAATTAAAATTTTTAGTTTGTTCAATATAAATTTTTCAAAATGAAGAAACAGGCAAGGCGTATCTAATTCCTCTATTCACTGATTATGAGGTATTCCAACAGACCTTAAAACAAGGAAGGAGTAATGCATATGAGGACTACTTTTTTAATGAGTTTCCCCTTAAAGGGATCTTTCAGTACACTATTTACTTTCCTTTCAAACTTCAGTACTAAACTTATGAATATATGATTGTGAATCGCAGAAAATTGCAAATACAGATAAAAATAATAAAGAATGAATAAAGAACCAAAATCAGACTGTGAATGGATGCCAATGTTCCAATGAAAATTATACAATGAATTCTTTATCAATGACTACAAGTCATATATGTATTAGCATGTGCCATTAATTAATGCTAAATGATATTGATATAGAGAAATTTATACAAAAAAAATAAAAATCGTTATGTACACAGATAAATATGATTATGCATTGTTATGAATTATGGATGTGCGAGTAGCACTTTTTGACCTCGAGTTGAGTATCGAGTCGAGATGAAAACGACTTGCAAGTATCGAGTCGAGTATTGTAATTCTTAAACTACGCAATACAGCAAAGCATGCTCCTACATATTCTCATTTTTTTCAATCCCATTGTGAATTTTCTATTTTGAATGCTTAGCCCAATGTAAAAAGGAAAAGATAATGAGGAACGTTGAGGGTAATTGAGTCATAATTAAAAGATGAATGAACATTAACGTGTCTTAAACAGTTCCTTAAGCACAATTGAAATGAATTAACCTCTAGTAATATGTCATCAAAGAATGTATCCAAACTGCTCAGAAGAACCCTCAACAAAGATATCTATACAATTTTAATTAAGATTGTATACATAAATGTATCATGTAATATTCGATCCTTTCAAATTCTCATGCAGAAAAACCAATGGTTCTCCACACTCAGGTAGCAGGTTTTGACTTCTCCACATTACAGTATTACCGCCTGCAGAGAAATGTCTTTTGCAACACACTTTTGTAGCAGGAAAAGTACTTTCTTTCCAAAGTTTGGGAACCTTGAGAAGTTTTATAAAAAGTTATATCAACGATTTATATGGATCTTGAATATTTTTTACTGGACGAAGCGAACGAACTATAGAACTTAGCTTTAGCTTTGTAGATCAAAAAATATGTTTTCTTTCTTTCTTAATTCATTTCATCAACTATAGCAACTATTCTCTGTAATTTCAAGAGGGAAACTAAACACAGTAAAGGAATAAACAAAAATTAGCATTGAACGTACTTAGAGCACAAAAAGGCTAAGAGATGATCTACTTGTGACGTCAAACACCAGGAAAAACCAGCATTTCCCTCTAAAACCTAAAAGTTTCATTTTTTCCATAAAAATTATAACAATTTTTACGTATTCCCTCGGCGTTTGAGTAAAGAAAGTATGGTAGGGTATAAAAGTATCACATAAGAAAGTATGAGCGATGCAGTGGTCCACTCCAATCACCACGAATATGCCACCGTGCCGGGGCGGAAGACGGTCGGATGCCACGGCTGACGAAAAGGTTTTCGGTACCCATGTCGACTATTCTACTGGTTGACTGCTACGTATACAAAAGCTGAAACTCCCAGTTCAAGGAATTATATTCTACTACTCGAATCTCTTGAGTCAAATATCAATTACTCAACTCAACTCAAATTTTCAAGTACTCGCACGTCTCTATTATGTATGCTTTAAAAGTACCTACATGAGCAAATATATCAATGAGTTCATAGAGAACAACTTGGTGATACTATGGAAAAATTATACACATAAAAAATCAAAATTAAAAGCACACATCACATTATCCAAAACAGATTAAATCTGACTTTTCACAATGGTATGAAATTAAATGATAAATCTATCCCTCTTCTTAACAATAATTTTATCATATCATCCCATAAATTATTGTTCCTAATTAACCTTCTAACTCTACCATGCCTTAGGATAATCTTTCATTCATTAATTTATAGCTAAATTCATTTTGAAGTAAAGTGCATAGATTTAGGTGCCTACCTGGCATCTGCTTGCATAAATATTGGCATATTGTGAGCATTTGCCAGTGAACCCATCACACACACCACTTCTCCATACTCCTGCATTATGTGAAGCATTTCTCTTGTGGCAGATGGAGTGCAATCGGTAAACAGGGAAACTAGGAGGGGCACATTGTCAATCTGCTCCAAGTGAGGACGGATCTTCTCAATTCCACGAGGGAGCTTGGCCTATAGCAGTACACAAAAATGACCATTTGTTATTTGGATGAAACATTAAGAGCAGAGTTACTGAAAATCATATGTTAATCCCACCACAAGAATTGTGTTTTTACAATTTGAATGCCTAGCGGAAGTAAAGAAAACATTTATAACACTCATATTCATGAAAGAATTTCCATAACAGGGCTCAAGCATACAAGGGTAAAGTTATTAGTTTTCCGCCATAGCAAATGAAATGCTAAAGATGATATTTAATTTGATAAATAGAGCATTAAGACTCAGAGATAGCTTAAAAAGCAATATGCATTAAGATTGAAATAATCTGGAAGTGGTAAGAGTTCAAGTGAAATTTCACCTACACCACATCTAGAATATTTCCAGAACGATTAAAAAATCCAATTTTTAAACTCATAAGCTCATCTTGGAAGTAAATGTTAACTCTTTCTTCTAGCCATACATTAAGTAACTTTTCATTTTTATTTTGCATGATTACCACGGATTTTCAACCCCAGAGTCATGAATCCCTATCAATAAATAACCATAAAATCCCATGAGAATTTTCATGTAGACCCACCCCTTGGGGTAAACTCTAAGTAATGAACATACCCTGTTCGACATATCAAAATTAACAGGAGCACTCTGCTCTGTGCTGTCCGTGAGGCAGGACAAGGAACGCCAAGCTTCTTGCTGTGAAGTTAAATCCACGCTCTGGACCAGAACACTGTCTTGACTAGTCATAGGAGGGCCATTTCCACCCCTCCTCATTCCTGGACTCCTGCCAAGGGAAAATACGGCTCGTTGATCATAAACAGACAATGTTAATTTCACAGCATTCTTCTTATAGTCAATAACACCTAGAAGCAAATGAATGCACAGGGTTCATACTGACTTCTCGTTTTCAATTTCCCTGACTTTTTCCTGATTCCCAGTCCCTTTTTCTTTCAATTTTCCTGACTTAATATCAGCGGCAAAAACAGGGTTGGATTCAGCATGAAAATTAGAGGGGGGAGGGGTGGTCATGACCTTAGTCCAGGGAGTATAGAACACTCCTCTGGAGAGAGGGGTGTTCTCTGGTGTAAAATTTTTTGTAGTGAGCGCTACTCTATACAATAAAAACACCTCAAACTTCTCTCACATTAGGGACTTGTAGCCATGCATTTGCATATACACTCCCTTTACTCCTTCATAAGGATTCAAAAACTATTAGGACACCCACGCACTGGCAATTTAGATCACTGGCAACTAATTAACTTGGGCAAAACTCGCCCAAGAGTTGCCTGCCACCGTGCATTGGCCATAAAATAGTTGCCTCTCAAATCAGTTTACAACAGATCTCATGGTCAGCTACATTTGTTGTTGCACTCGTTCTGAGACAACAAAAAACCTTTTTAATTTTCTTTTCATCCCCTACATCAATCCAGTTTTCTATAACCTCCTCGCTAACCTCCTATCACAGTGTTTTTTTTCCATCTACATGTTTCTTAGGACGCGTATTGTACTGCACTAACTGTATGTCAATAAGCAAAATAAACTTTTCAATGTCTAGCACCATTAATTGAAAAACTATGAGACCTTTTCAATATGCCAACAGCAAAATACCTCTCAAGATGCCCTCTGAACAAGAGTCATCAAGCAACTGAATATGTAGTTAAGAGTGCGAGGGGTTGGGAAAAATCCCACATGGTCAATTCCTTTCAACAACAGTTTACTCACCCTAGGGATAGGTCCGGATGCAATTATTTAGTTGCGTCAACTAAAAAGTCACCTATGATCGGGGCAACAGTCAATACCGTATGTTTCATTGGAACTTCTTTCAAGCAATTAAATACAGTAGACTCTCGTTAATATAAACGACGTTATCACGAAATTCTCGTTGTTACGAAGCAAATCGTTGGTCCCGACGAAAAGGCCTATCCAAGCTATAGTAAAAGAAATGTTCTTACGAATTTTTCGTTTTTACAAAATTACGAACCTCAGTCCCGGTCCCAACGGTTACAAAATGAACTTTATTACGAAGTTCCACACATAAGCAACGGCATTTAGGTGGCTATTCGCTATGCTAAGTTTTAATAATCTTGCCACGTTTAAGTTCTTCTCGAATACTGTGCCCAAGAGTGTCAATTATGGTTTATTCATTTTACACGCTACATCATATATGTAATAAGCTTCATTCCTGTGGAGTCATGGTGACCCACTTATAACCGCTCGTTAATTGCACGTACTGTTAGTCCTCTTCCTATGCACTTTCGATTTACGAATTTTCAGAGATTCGAGCATTCAAAATTTTCAAATTTCGAATTTGGTGCCTTTCTATTTGAAGGTGTGGCTTACAGGTGTGGCTTATCTGAACAAAGTATGATTGAATCCGGCCAGAACTTAGGAACTTTTCAGCGTTTCGCCTGTTCTTCGTCACCGCGGGGAGCTATTCTTTCGGCTTCGGATGCGTCGCACGTCCAGCTAGATAAGTTCGTTGCAATCGTGAGTTAGCGCATAAGTGTAATGCGGTGTTGCATTCTGAAGGATAACCATACTCCTCGTTTCCTAGCTTACAGTCCGGCTGGCAAGAGTTATCCAATGACGGCACAATAGGAGGGGCGGATAACCCTGGGCCAGCACGGTTTACAGCCAATCGCTGTCCCCCAAACGTACCTCACACACTCGTCTAGTCCTACAACATTGTCAAATGCATGTGGAGCACCAAAATAAGCCTGATCCACCAAAACAAGCCCTTTCTTCGAATAACCAAAACAAGTGATTCCTCCTCTGGGTACTTCACGCTCATCGTCCCTTACGGCTCCTTTCTTCACAGAACCCTTTGTAGGCATTTCCCTTTCTTACCTGGTAACCTTAGCCTCAACCCCGACCTAGACCATTCTGCCCGTCATCGGACAACTCTCAGCGACCTGACTGTAGGTTTATCATTGGATTATTCTTCCTCATAGGATAATCCTCTAAAATCACTGGCACAGTAATGGCTTTGTCTGGTTTCGCTATTTAGTTGGGCCCTTTTCGCTTCTACAGCGTTAAGATGTTTTTCCCCGTCCCATCCCTTCCAACCCTTTCCCTACCCCAGAGGCGTCGTTGGGCTCCTACCGTGGCGGCGCCTCTTTGGGTCCCGGCCCCGGTGTGTTGTACCCTCGCAGGGCTTCCCTGAACCCTCATTACTTCTTGTAGGTTGATCAACTTTGGAACAGTCTTTGGATGCATCTAGTTCATATATCGGACTTACAGGTAGGGGCTCTTAAACTAATAAAAATTAAAAATTGCTAATAAAATTTTGGGGGGAGGGCCACATTATGAAAAAGGTCTGATAAAATAAGGTAATTATGAAGATATTTCTATAGAAAAAACAATTCTAAAACTTTGAACAGAGAATTGATTCAGCAAATTATTTTGGTAACGAAACTATTTTATTTAGTTTCGTATTCATTGAGACATGTCCTTCACAATAACTCATTTAAGAGACTAAATTTATAGGAAAGAAGGCCTCACAAGCACTCTTGGAATCCATGCGAAAAAATCAAAATACCTTAATGAATGAGAGTCAATAAAATAAGGTTATTATAAACATATTTCAGTAGGAAAAAAACAATGATTCTAAAAGTTTGGAGAGTGCATTAATTCAGCAATTTACTATGGTAACTATACCATTCCTGGGAAGTTAAATGAAACAAACTGCTAATGGCAGGTAGACATTGCAGATTTTAAGTAAGAGACAAGAAATATATGAAGTCTCACCTGGGGTTTCCCAGTCCCTTGGTAAGAGGGCTATCATCATCTCCTTGAAATGTTCCTTCATCCTCCTCAAATTTAACTTGGGAGAATTCCATGTTGATTGCACTCGGAGCAGAAAAGCTCATGGCCCTGGTGTAGCCTAGACTGCTGTGGTTTTATCAAAACATATATTCTTTATAATCATCTCATATGTATAGAAAAGCAATTATAAATAAATTAATATTTAAAAAACTACTATTTATGCCATATTTCAATAAATGCCACACACAACTATTTTATTCAGAAACCTGTGTTAACTGACTACCAAAAATGAACCACCACGTAAATAATACACCTTATTTAAAAAAGAATTTCAAATTAGCAAGTCAATATACAAATTATTCATTTTAATAGCAACAAATCATATTCATCAAAGTAATAACAATTTGAACAGGGTCCAATCATCATTGCAACATGACAACAATTTTCCAGAAACTGGGACATGAAAATTGGTATAGCTCACTGTAGCAAATAATTTCTTCACAAGCAGCTATGTAACGACCGATTCATGGATCCTCATTATTTTTTCAAGTTTTATGAATTAATACCTTTATTCATTTAGATATTTTTTAATATTCCAAGTTTAATGATAAAAAATCAACCCTACAGCTGCATGTTCCATGATTTAAAGGGTTTTTTGGGGATCCCAAAAATTAAGTGACAAGAGGGTTTTCTGTTTTCTTTACTCTACATAACTAAAAGGGTATCCACATAGTCAAAATATAAAATTCAAGAGCAATTCTAGGTTATCAAAGTTGAAGTTACAAAAATTTCTGGGAAATGATATATCAGTTTTTATATGTACCAATAGGTGATGTTTTACAAGTCTTTCATAGATTATAGATTTTCCAAGCTGGATCCATAAATTATGTAATTAAATAACTATAAAAGTTTTTACTGTTATAAAGGCAGTTAAAATTTTAGGTACTGGCAGGGCCATAATCCTCACCAAGACTATCAGGTATGTTCACAGAGTGTTTTTGATGAAGTTTGTGCTGCCACTATCAGCCAACCACAAGAAAATCACTTTACTTTGTAACGCAGGCATGTAGCCAGAAAT
This sequence comes from Ischnura elegans, assembly GCF_921293095.1. Taxonomy (NCBI): domain Eukaryota; kingdom Metazoa; phylum Arthropoda; class Insecta; order Odonata; family Coenagrionidae; genus Ischnura; species Ischnura elegans. The sequence continues at coordinate 142,107,072 of NC_060246.1, forward strand.
TTATGCCAGTGGGATACTTTGGTTGTACGCAGGTTGCCTAAACTGGTAATTTTTGGTCTATTTCATTCCCAAGTTACAAATATCATTGACCCTTTCCCCGGAAAGCTACTCATCACATGCAGCGGACAAGTGAAGGTTTTCATGGCACGCTACAGGAAAAACAAGAAGGCATGTTCATCGCAGCGATAAATTTCATTTCTATTATGCTAAAATTTATATTTACCTTTGGTTCTTACCAAAACAGCCATATTTATCATGGCCTGGTATCCATGGGCGTTTCGTTCCTAAATCTAGATGATTTTTCGATTTTTCTTTTAACTTAGGGCAGGGACAGTAGCAGTAACTACAACTCAATTTTGAGAAAATTTTGGGTCTAAGACCCTGATCTCAGTCCACAACTTTTAATAGTTAAGAGAAAGTCAGAGGATAAGTGCCCCTAGGATAGTTATCTACTAAGGGAAGATATAATTCAGGCAGTCGCTGGGAAAAAATTTCAGCTGCAGCTGGCTACAAGCCTATTCTGGAGCATTTTTACTTCGGCCCAATTTGGACATTGGAAATTCAAATATGCTCCAAAGTCTTCCATTTTTCACCAGAAACGAGTGAATTTTTTTACCCAGGCCAAGAGCACGAGAAGGTACTACGTAAGAAAGAAAAAGGGAGGAAGAAAAAATATGCAGGGAATTTTTGGCAATAAGTTAAATTGAACTTTCCAAAGGCATCAAATTAAAATCATCTAATGTGCCACCTCTCAGGTGTCAAACATAAGTAGTAATTTTGTCAGACAAGCTGCTGATATTCTATCCCTAACTTGTGGTGGGAAAAGATGAAGACAAAGCTATAGGTGCGCATTTCCCTTGTATGTATTTGGTCCGAAGTAACATGCCACTAGAAATGAAACCAATTTTCTTGAAGATTGATGGTGGCTGCACTAACTTTTCGGGGATAATTATTACCCTTTAGCACCTACAATGCTGGTATAGAACAACAAATATTTACAACAATTAATTTCATAAATAATGAGAATCAGTATCCAACATTTGTAGTATATGGTTAATTTTCAGCAACTGTTGTTGACTGAGCTAACTCAGTCAACAACTTAAATTTATGGGCATAGAAATTTACCTACTTAAAAGCCGCCCTTGTTAGTGAAATTATTTCAGGAATTGCTGACTTAGTCACAGAAGAGATAAAAAAGCAACAAAATTTCTATTTTAAAATTTCAGACTTAACCAATTTGCCATGATAGATAAGAGAGAATATTTCAAGGAAACATCCTAATTCCCAAAATTCAAATTTCCGACATGTCAAAAATGAACTAAGTTGAGTTGCTAATTGGCCTAAAGTAATTTTAGACATGAATATCTGACAGCCAAACAATATGGGAAATAAAAAATCTAAAAACAGTTCTTTGGTACCATCAGCCGAAAAAATACTATAAGTTAATTAGTCAAAAGCCAGGCTAACTGTGCCTTCCCAATCACTTTTTACAGAGGATTACACATTTTTCTGAGCTAAATGCACATCTATTAATCAAGGAAATTACCCACCTGAATGGCTAAAATGAAATATATTGCAATAAATACCAAAATAATATTTATAAGTAGATAAGCAAACAAAATACTCCAACTTCTGATATCTTAAAGGAATATGTATATAAGCTTGGTTCTTCTATTGATAGTAAGTCTGAAGGGGATAAGCAGATGATAATGCTTGGACTTCAAAGAAAACCAGCATTAATAAAAATTGAATATGTTCCAGTGTCCATAATCCTTCAGAATGCTTCATTCAAGAACCACATACTAAAATAATCACTGCATCTAATAGCATAATACTGAGAACTAAACAAGAAAGGACTGCTAAAATACCAATCATTCGGTAATAAAAATATACTATACGATGAGAACATTAAATTTCAATTTTATCATTTCTGAAATATAAATAAAAAACTTATTGCCTTGACTAAACATATTATTTTAAGAATTTTATTGATTACCAGAACATTGCTTATTGAATTGTATGGCTACTAGAAGGGTATAACGAATTAAACACTAAGAATCATGGCATAATAAAACTAGGATTGGTACACCTGAGTATTGCCTATTTTAACACCTGACTCCAGCCAATAGTCAATATCATATTGACCAGGGACCAATTCTAAATATAGACAATAATTAGTACCTATCTATCAATGCTTTCAAAAATCAAACTTTAAGACTAATATATTATTACTCTACAGGTTTAATAAATACTTATTACATATGTATTTGTAACAGTTAGTTGGGACAAAACATGTAATCAATGTAAAATTAGTAGAGATCAGTAAAAGTAGCATCTTAAGTATGCAATAATAAAACAGCAGCAATTTTGATGGCTATAAATAAACTTTACAGACAAATAATCCACCACTAAAATCCAGTAATTAACTCAAATCCCAGTAATCTAGGTTACCAAGTGAACAATTAGACATAAAAACTTAGAGGGTCATGTTGGAATTAGGCCAAGTGGATAGTACTGAATTTTACTGCCATGAGTACAACATTAACAATGCCCATTACATAAAAATATACGCAAGATGTAAGAAAATGGTCAGAAATAAAAATATAAAACACCAACATAGGTAGTACATAGACAAACATGAAAATATAAAAAAATATACATTTAAAGTCATAAATAATACCAACATATTAATTCAAGTCAAACAAAACTTTAAAAAATTAAATGTGCAAGTATCAAAAATATTAGGGGCATTGTTAAATGACCCACGTCGAAGAAGAAACATGAGTTATCATGTGATTCTCAAGAGTAGACTCCATATGATAATTGACCATGGAGGTTAAAACAAAAAATATTAGAACATTCCCCGGGCAAACAAGGAAGTAACACTATTGTGAACACAAAATCAGAAAATTTGGCAGATGCATCTAAAATACATCAATACCTTTTCAATGATGCACACACCTCTAGCTAAGGAGTATTCATTCGCTTAAAATATCACATACATGACATATATTGCTTTCAAATACATGGAATAAACATATACAAACTCAATGAAAATCAAACATGCGATTGACATAAATATCTCTGATTATTAGTGAGTCACCATTAGCTCAGCACACACAGCCACAGATTATCTTACAGAAAGTACAGTGGCTTCATCTAGAGTGGTAAAACTACAGACTTTTGGAAGGCATGAGGACTACTTAATCATGAAGAAATTGTTGAATTGGAATAGTGAAAGAATTGTAAGAAGAAAATACCCTTAGAAATTTCTCCAAACATAAGATGATTATGATGTTGCTGCACTGAGGCTTTATTTCAATGATTTTGTGCTCTACACCCATTTCCTCATATTGAAGTCAATAAGTCACAAAAATAGATGCTGAGACCTCTATCTCAAAAAAAAAAAATAATAATAGATTTTTTTCTTGGCTTTTGTAAATCTCTAATCATCTTTCAATTGGGAGAGGTTCTACAAAATATAAGAGAAGTAAATCCTGAGTACTTTTAAGGCCAAAAAAGTAATTATGTACATCTATGAGGGGATTAGGAGGATAAAGAGACAAAGGGTAGTGATAGCGCATACATTTAGTACCACGAAACATAAAAAAGCAAAATCCTGAGAATTTAAACCTTAGTATTTTTTAACTATTTCTATTCAAGTAAATTTAAACAGGTCAGTATTCCCAGGTATTTTAATAGCATTTACATACATCAATGAATAGAGTATAATCAGATCATCACCAACCTTCTCATTTTAACCAACAATTAATTATGTAAAATGAATGATTTTATGAGATAAATTCAGCATATAGGAATGACAGTATGGGTTTTATTGAAAAATAATACATCAATCTTGTGCCACCATTCTGCAGTAAATAGTAAAAGGATCACTAAAGTCTTGACTTGGCAATGCTCATTATCCTATGACATGGACAGTCAGTTTTTGTTTCAATATCTCTCAGAGTCTGACCAGAAGTACTATGAAATGCATAAAATTCACTCAGCACACATTGTTGAAAACTTATATTCTACTATCCGAGTGCAAGAACCATTATTTTTTAATCATTTCAATCAAAACTTAACCATTGACTGTCGGGCTTCATTCAAGTCATGCTGTTAGTAAGCCAACCTCATTGCCACCCAGCCAGCAAGTATATGTGAGTTATATATAGAAGATAGTAGCAGCGCAGTTAGCCCATAAATATGAGATATATTTTTTTGTAATATCACCCCAGACATTCAAAGCATAACGAGTAAATTGTTTGATAACTTAGCATAATACACACATGCACCACCACCACTGTAATACACTAGCCACCAAATTCTGTGATTTGGCCCAATGGTGTAACTAGGACTATGCTTTAGGGGGAAATTTTTGAAGAATAACATGCCTGAAAATACATTTCACATAATTTTTGCACAAAAAATTAACTTTATGCAGACGCCGTTATTATATGTCAAAACTAGACAATAGTTTTAAATATTTTTTTTTTATTTCTCTGAGGCTTTGATGGGGGGATCTATCCCCCTCACCCCCCAATAGTTGCGCCACTGATTTGGCCATTTCCAGAGTGATATACTGAGAGCCAGCAAGTTAGGCAATATGTACATGCATGTGTGTAATGTGGGTTGCCTAAGATAAATAATTAAACTTATAATAAATAAATTATTCTCTTACAATGAGCTCATGAATCCATAGCGTCATTTTAAAATGAGGACTGCAACATAATAGAGTAGTATTTGAATCAGGGTGTTACATTATTTTCATGTTTCTAGTCAGGTGAAGCCCCCAGTAAATTACAATTATTATATCCAGCGGATGATTTCATTATACCTCTACCCATTCATGAAGATGCATGTTATTACGTTCCTATTTCGTTTTTAGTACACGATACTGAATGGTAAATTTTTATTATCATACATAAAATTGAGACAAATGCCTTGCATTAGCTGCAACCCAAAACACTAATGTAATACAGCATACTATCACTAACAACCACTAAAAATAAAGATATGAAGGTTAAATAGTTGGTAAGGAATCCAAATGAAGAAAATGAATAATTACATGTGAGCCAAGAATGCCTGCTGAATAAGTAAGTGAAAGGAGAATGATGGGATATGGCTGAAGGGAGGACAGTAACATAAAAGCACTCCAAACCAGGAATATGCAGTTAGGTTGCATGCATACAAAATGAAAATAAGAGATTTAGAAAAAAGGCTTAATGGTATGACAATACAAAATTAAGGGTCATCAGAACCAACTTACCTATAATTAAAGTATCTTCACCAACAATTTTTAATTGAATGCAAAGGAACACAGAATTACAAAGAGATGGGTAATGAATACTAAGAATGACAACACATCAAACTTACCATAATCATAATTATTTATTTAAAAAAATAAGCATTTTAATAAAATGTATACCTATTGCATACTTGAAAGAAAATGGAGACCAGGTAATTAGAAATGACATAAAGTACAAGACATAATTTTATACTAATGAACTAAAAACCACAAGCCCGCTATGCAAATAAATTTTTATCCTGAAATTTATACAGAGAGTTCTTTTCATATGCCCATTGTTTTCATAAATTTCTATCCGTCAGAAAAAAATTATCTTTTCGTCCAATTTTACAACTAAAAAATTACAGCATTGTATGGCAAATAAATTTTCTTATCACACAGCAGGTTTAAAAATGTCTACCTGGTGTGAAAACTAATACTTCACAGTTTTATCCCAATTAATACACAGAAGAAAACATTTTGGAAGTACAAACAGTGTCATCCATTCAAATTATTATGCTCGGTTGAAACCAGAGTTTGGAGTAGGAGATATTTACAAAATTTCCATTGGAATATCTTTCAAAGGATAAAAATTCAATTATTTTCTGATTATATGCTTTTTCATTATAGGGTTTACTTGCCAAGGACCTTAATCTAAAGTGTATACAAATAGTGACAACCATCTGTAAACTAATATTTTTTGCACTATAATTTTAAAACTGGGCAACACCATTAGAAGGCACAAAAAATTAATTTTATTTGCATTAACCATAAGATTTGCACACAACAATTTTAATACCTTTGGCTAACAAGTTTCAACCCCTGAAAAGATGAAGATAACGTGATATGGATGCCATATTAAACACAAAAGAACAATTACCTACTCGGAGAATTCTAACCATATAGGGAAAAGAGCCAGAGCAAATTTTGGGGTGTCATTCTTAGTGAGGGAGTACATTTCGGGGATGTTCAACCACACTTAAGACTGTTATCTCCCAAAAATTTTGAAGGGCAAGATCTCCTAGGACCACTTGCTTCAGTCCTGGAGCACAGAGAGCCTCTCTCCTATCCACACCATGGAAGCAAAGTGTGCCCATTTCAAGTGATCATTTTGCCATCAAAGGTACGTGGGTCACACATATTCAGGGTGTCACATGTAACCTTAATCAACTTTGTAATTTAAATCTTACTTTGAGATACCAATTATCCATAATTACCCATGCAACTAGTGTAAAAACATCTCGTAATAAGTTAATTGCATCGGCTCGCAACTGAAATGGCTGGCCCACCTAGCCACTGGATTTTTTTAGAACCTGCATATTCTATGATCATGCATACTTGATGTAAAGGTGGCATCAAGATATGGACATGCTATGAGCAAGAAATCAGCTCTCTTCTCCTTCTTTAAGCACACGGATAGCTTTATGCTGAAGAATACCAGTAAACAACGCATTTTCATGATATCAAATACATATATATCTTGATATTTGAAATCTGCATATTAATCACACATCTTTGTATGTAGTTAAGGGTTTTGCAACATTGAAACACACTAAAACAGATGATTCATTCATATTTCTACTTGCTATTGCACTATAATTTGATACCGGACAGGAATCAACAATTGTCTCCCAAGCACAGCAGATCGGATCTTTGGTTTTTATCAAGTGAAATTTCATAAATATCATTTAACATTTCTGAATATGAAATACAAATTCATTAGTACAAATGAATTAAATATCTAAAACCTAAATTAATTCTACCTAATACTATCATAACAAATTACAACGTCGCATGCTAGAACATTAAAAAAAAGTGAGGAACTTATGAACTTTACAACCGGTGATGATTGAATGACTGAAATTAATTATGATAAATTGGAGAAAAATAGCGCATTTGGGAAAGGTAAATGGCATTGCATATGGGTATGGTCTCATCTGATGAGAAGTACAGGAAAAATTTCAGGAGACTTTTCATTTCCCGAGTGAATCTCAAAATCAACACATTGATTCCAGGAAAAGCTTCCTCTTCATTAGCAACATTTTGACATGTGACATGACTGGCATATCATAACTGTAGCGACCAACTCCTACATCCCTGAATTCTAAACCTAATCATTTAGAGCAAAATCAATATAGTTCCACACATTGAAATGTTACACTAGACTAAGAAAATTTAAGTTCTAAAAAGACACTCTCCCAAAACTTGAATTAGGCAGTAAACAATATATCCACTGGTTTTACCCCATTAATGATCCATCTATCCAATTGCCACTTCACTTTGTTAGCATTGTACAATAGCAACCCAGATTAGTACATTCCTTGACAACGTAAAACCCGAATTTTGCCACTAGTTTTGTTTGGATGCAAATTGATAAACTTGAAAATAAATTGAGACAAAATAATAACCGGTCCCCAGTTTTGTTTTTATTTTGGCTTGAGAGTAGACAAATCATACACAAACATCTAAAACGGTAATGCCATACTTAAAAACTCTATAGTCCATTGGTAACAGAGGAACATATGCACAGAAGGGGGCACCACAACTGTTCTCCCTCCATGATAGCAAGAGACATACCGTGCTCCGTGCAGATGCATCGAGTTCCCATCCTCTGCACGGCCTCCCCTCTCGCGTGGGTGCTGCTGCAGTTGCTGTTGGGTGGGGTACTTAGGTAGACTAAGGCGTGAGAGGCGAACATTGGCTGTTTGGGGAGTGGTTGATCTTGGCCACGAGCTGGAGTTACCACTCTCTGATCTGACGACCCAAGGAAAGGCAGCCAAACGACAGACAACGAGGGAGGGGACACACCCAGGACAATAAGCAGTCATTCCACTCACATCCCAACACCAATTCGTCATGCAAATTTGTGTGATAAGAATTGCAAAGAGTATTTACATTCTTCAAGGAGTGAAAATAATCAAATTCCAAAGATTATTATGACAAGCACCAACACTACACAATTGATAATTGTCATCATTTCAATTCTTTCTGAGTGTGCATAATTTCACTCAAGCATCATCATAGGTGAACAGAGAAGTTTCAATGAGTACTTCTGGTGACTCAATCATATGCATGTTAAAATTAAAAAATTAAAAAGCCAGGTTTGAGTCAAGCACAACAATCCATTTGAAAAACATCGATCAAAATGCTAACACATCAAGCTAATCATCACTCCTGAACATATAAAAAGCAGCAAAAAATTTGGAATCCCACCATTATGAAGGTGTTGTTATAAAACTATCTTGTTATTCCAGAAGACACTCATAACTCCAAACTTGACTTTCATTCCAAGTCTCATTGCAGTACTCATGAAAATAACCGGTGAGACTTAAAGAGTCTTGTGAGAAGAGAGAGATTCAGTATATGAATTGAGTGAATTGTGTGTTTTCTCATTTTAATTGAAGTGTGAACTAATCAATTTTAGAGATGAATTGCAATCTATGATCATGAAATCATCATTTTCAATTGTAGAAGAGACATATGAGCATTTTAATTGGTTGCTATTAGGAATCTCTTTCTTTTAATTGAAAGCAAATCTTAAGTATTCCAGAAACAAGTGATCAGGCTGAAGAATTACATATACAGTATGGAAAATTGACTGAACTGATTGAAAAAATATGCACTGACTAATTCCACTAATACAGATGAAAAAAAGGCCTTAAATTTGTCTATACATATTTCACTTTTGAAAGACCACAATTCACAAATATACAAGGAAATATAATGTCTACAGTATGTAGTTGTGATGAATTTATTTTTAAATGTAATTTGTTATTAGGGCATGCAAGATAAGTTTCAATCAAAAATATGCATCTGTAAAAAACTAAGTACTGGGCAATGGCTTACGTAAATAGCATTATCAGGCTTGATAACTGGTTGTCATGCAAAACCACAATTCAGATAAATGATTTGAGTAATGCCAGGGGACATCTCTAAAAAATCATGTTCAGCCTTACCATCGCTCAATAAATTATATATTTCCATGGAAAGCAATTATATAATCAGGAAGCTGGACATAAATTTCTGAACTGAACTGCACATTTAACTTCTCAATCAGGTCTTCATGCTATCCTATAAGATGAAATCAACTCACAACAACTTCATACATGATACACGTTTAAGCTTCAATAGCCACTGCATTGATCTAATTAACTATCAATTAATTTGTACTCCTGTTAAAGATGGTCACCTAGATAGGAGGACTTGAACTAGATAAGAAATAGAGTTCCTAGAAGAATTAATTTTTGACAATAATTATTCCATAAAAAGTGCACTTAGTTCATCTTTCCTGCTCACAGTTTTCTGTGGTATTTAAATGGTGAAGGATGTATATTCCAGGTTTCATTGTACTTTTGTGGTTGAGACAAGATATTCAGCATTCCAACAGGCATCTTAAGGTCATGTATGATGCTACTTTTTAGTCACTCTATGGTAAGAATTTCAACCAGAAGATACCTACTGGATTGCAGGAGAAAAAATGATCACTCAACAACAAAACAACAATGATTGAATCCCATAAGATTTTGTAATTACTGGAAATTTCCAAATTTTGTGGCTAAGATTCTCATAGAATTTGTCTAATTGGGAATAATAATAATAGATATTTGATCCATACAATAATGAATTGGCAACTTTTGCCCAATACTACAACTCTCTGTGAAATGTGGCAAGAGGCAAAATAAGACACCCTTGTGGACATTTGGAATCAACAAAATTAAGATCAATATACAGTCTGAACATATCTTTTGTTGCTTAAATGATTTCATGTGATTCAGGGACCATCTTGCAACCAAACACTCTAAATTTTTATTTGCATGTTTAATGAAAAACTCAAAATTCTGGGACCATGATCCATGATCCCTGGAAAATTGTTCCATTCCACTAGCTTATTCTCGGCAAATGGAAAATGTTCATCAGTACATGTAATTTCAAAAGTTACATTTTCCAGAGGAGTATTAAAAAATGTAATTCTATTATATATAAAATTTGTATTGCTAACTGAATAAAAATCCACTTTTGCTCGAGCATTAGGAATTTGTAAATATTATGGCTATATAATAGGGCGGATCGCAAAAATCGATTTTTTTCAAATCCATCTGGCCCAATGAAAAAAAGTTGTGGGACCGATCAAAAATAAGGCCTGAAAAATTTGAGACCTCTAGGTGAACCCCTGACCCTCGCTCAAATGCAATTTAGGGGGGGAGGGTCGAAATTCGAAAAATATAGTATTTTATGGTCATTCCCTATAGATTTTGCCGAGTTACTGCCCTTAAGGGCAAACATTTCGTGCATTTTGACGTATTTGTCACCGTTTAGCCACAAAATGCCTAATTTGAGTACGCGTCCGCGAAGAAAATATTCCAACGCCCACGCAGCGTCGCGGATACAAGAGCCGTAGACCGATCCCTTCCTCTCCCCTCTTGCTTCTCCCCCTCCCGCGCCTCCTATACAGCAAAATTCATCCCGCGTATGCTGCTAGGAGGTCGTTTATCTTTCATAATATAAATCGGAAGATGGTAAAAGGTAATAAAGGAAGCGACTTGTCCCTTATTAGGTGCCTCGTCGGCGTTGAACAAATCGATGTTACCAACTTTTAGAGGATTGATGAAATATCTTTAGATCCGAGAACGCAGAAAAGGAGCCTACGGTCTATGAAGACGCCTCTCGAATGGCTGTAAGGTGTGCGAACTATGGTGACTCTTCCCTTCCATTATGTGCGTGACTAAATGGATTTAGCGGAACCACAGGAAGTACTAAAACTTACGGAAAATGCTAATAGGCCAAAAGTAGGGTTTTTGTTGAAGTACAAAACTCAAGCACTTTAGAAGGAACATTTGAAATTATGCGATATTTTTGCGTGTAAGTGCAAGAAGGAGCATAAGGTTCCCCCTGATGAAGAAGTATATTGAGAGACCAGCGGAAGAAACTGAAGATGATGGCTGCTGGATTGGGTCCTAAAGAAACTCAACAGCTGATGAAAACAAGGAAATCGTCGGAGAGCGTTGAGTCGACATCGTCAATTCTTGTATGGGAAAATAGCATCAAACATTTTCTTCATCAATTCATCCGAAGAAAATTAAACTGAAGAGAAATCATCCGATTTTTATCTCTACGTACCTCATGAAATAAAAATTCAGGACTAAACACAAACTGGAAATTCTGCAGGGAAAATGCGTCGACAAAATGTGATAGAGGTATATGCAAGAACCAAGAAACAGCAATGATCGTCCCCGCAACTTTAGTGGACGCAAAAATCATAACTTTGTAAGATACATCCAAGGTAGTGTACCAGAATTACTTACGTAGACAGAAAAAGATACTAATTATTATTTTTTTCCCTTTTCTTGACCTCGTTTGTACTTTATATTGTTCTCATTTTTTCTCTCATAGCCATGATGATAGTTTACAATAAACAGAAATGTTGGCTAAAACTTTTTTGCATAACATACATTGAACTGCACTGCAAGAACTATTTTTTAACATGCTAATTATTGTGAATACAAAACGAGAGGTATCACAGGGCTACATTTTGATGGAATGAAAGACTATACTTTTGTCTGATGAAAAAGGCAAGAGGATTTATCAATCCAAGTTTAGAGGGGAATGTGTGATGTTAGTTGAAGAAACAGGGTCTCACTTTTGGGGGTTTGCCTCCCCCGTCGGAGGATTAGCAAAAGTTATAAAATCTGCGATTTTCGATTCCTTTCCGAGTGAAAATTAGATACACAAATTTAAAAAGAATTTGAATACGATGGTACCAAGAGAATACCGCCCAAAAAGGAGGCATCATCCCTATGCTACAAGCATAATTCCAACATCCCTTGCTGTGTGAGTAAACTCTTCTTGGAATTCCCACCGGGTTAATTTCTCCATAATGGCAAACGTTTCAAGCTCCGACTCGGGGCTCATCATCAGGGATAAATTTTGTTGAATCCCGAGAAGATTTTACCCACATCATTCGTCGGGAAAGCATCAAATCATATTTCATCCCTTACTGAGGTCTATTTGCTAATTGCACAAAGTTGACTTAGATTTGTGACTTAAACATTGGGAGGGCAATCTAGGGACAGAATTGGCATTGCTGCAAGGATGCGTTTGGCGGCCAATCCATGACTGCTTTTTTTAACTGCTGGATTTTAATATCGACTTTAAGGACAAGTGCGATGGTGGTTTGCGTAACATGGTGGAACTCCTTCGTGATGTACAAAGGTTAAGAAAAAGACTTCGATGCTCCACAAAATAAAATATAAAGGACTACGCGCTGATGGCATATTGGTGAGACACCGCAGTACCTATATCTGACCTTAGTGCTGCGGATTTTCAAAAATCTATTAATGAACGTTCAAGTTTGAAGTTAAATATTTCTTTTTATTATGCATACGGACGAGAGATTTCGTGAAGAAATTCACAAAATCTTTGTTGACAACAGCGAAAGACGAGGAATGTCATTGACATAAGAAATACAGATTGGAAAGCAGATAATTGAGTAATTCTTTCGCGATTGTTCCTCCACACCGGGTACTGAAACATTAAATATTAGTTAGACTTACAAAGAAAGACACACTGGGTGTGAATTTTGGTGCTTTTGGGGCGTGAGAGAGGCGTGTGGGGAGGGGATGCGAGCGGCCTTCGCCAAAAATCCATTTAGTCACATCTTTCGGACAGTGCCGAAATTGAAGCGCGTATCCAAAGTTCGCACACCTTTATAACCCCTCGAGAGGACTTTTCAAATTTTTCATAGACCGTAGGCTCCTTTTCTGCATTCTCGGATCTAAAGATATTTCATCAATCCTCTAAAAGTTGGTAACATCGATTTGTTCAACGCCGACGAGGCGCCTAATAAGGGACAAGTCGCTTCCTTTATTACCTTTTACCATCTTCCGATTTATATTATCAAAGATAAACGACCTCCTAGCAGCATACGCGGGATGAATTTTGCTGTATAGGAGGCGCGGGAGGGGGAGAAGCGAGAGGGGAGGGGAAGGGATCGGTCTACGGCTCTTGTATCCGCGACGCTGCGTGGGCGTTGGAATATTTTCTTCGCGGACGCGTACTCAAATTAGGCATTTTGTGGCTAAACGGTGACAAATACGTCAAAATGCACGAAATGTTTGCCCTTAAGGGCAGTAACTCGGCAAAATCTATAGGGAATGACCATAAAATACTATATTTTTCGAATTTCGACCCTCCCCCCCTAAATTGCATTTGAGCGAGGGTCAGGGGTTCACCTAGAGGTCTCAAATTTTTCAGGCCTTATTTTTGATCGGTCCCACAACTTTTTTTCATTGGGCCAGATGGATTTGAAAAAAATCGATTTTTGCGATCCGCCCTACTATATAAAACTAGATTTCTCAGTAATAATGAAGTTAAAAAGGTGGCCACAGAAATCATTTTTTACATACTTGTTACTGAGATTTCTACATATAAAAATGAAATCATCGAGAGTAAAAAGTTGTAGTTTTTCCAAAAAAATCTCATTTAGACAATACATACTGGAAATTAACATTTTTAATTTAAAAAAACTCAAACCTGAGACATAACAGAGTATATACAAATCAAATTAATACACCCAATAACTTAATGCCTTGAAGGGAAAAACAAATTGAAAGTCATTTCCTGTGTAAAAATCAGAAAATCACACAGCCAGCCTAAACTAGTCCTCTGATGCTAAACTTCCCTCAAATTGACAAAAATTAGAGAGAAAATTACTGTAACTAATATATGATACTGCAATAAACAAAATAGCACAAACGTTCCAAAATCAAAAGAAATATAGCCATGTTGACTTACTAGCCATCCAAATTTGACAATGACCAACTTCATGCTGGATATGAATAAATTGGATACTGGATAGAATGTAGAATCAAACATGCAATTGTTTCAGTCTTTGTAACACTGCCTAAGCAAGCCAATTACAACCGTGTGTGAGGAAATCATCTGATGCTATTGTTTCACTACCAATAAAAACCTTATGATGACTCAAAATGTCTTGCACCAAGCAAGAGTAAACTTCACGACAAAAACGACAATTATTCAAGCTGTAGCAATTGCCCTTAGTTACTAATAACCCTGAAGTTATTAATAACTTAATGAATTTTTGAAGAACCTAGTTTCACTGCATATATCCCCAGCCAGCACAGACATGATAGACTTGATTATTTGCTGTTCTCTCACATTGCTAATCCACTTCACAGATATTCTCCACATCTAATGAAATAGGTCCTTAAAACCACATCATAAAATTTCAAGTGGATGTTCGAGGAGAAGCATTTTCTTAACAATGGTGTGTAAAATAAATTGTCGTGTAATATTATTGCCATATATATGGTATGATCTTGTCATTTTCGAGCGAATGATGTCTTATAGTTGAACTCGGGCTGTTCACTTGCTGGACAGCCCAAATTCAACTACAAGGTAGTATATATGTATTATTTTATTATCAGACTATGTATATTGCTCATAACTACCACTTCAATTCATTAACGCAATCATAGCAAAATCCATTTATAAATGTTATAGGTGCACACCTGATGATTAAATGTATATTATATGTATAAACATATGATAGCGTTTTGGCTAAGAAAGGAAGTGTAACTGCAACAGCAAAAAGTGATATTTCAAATGATATAGGCGTGCACCCAGCAATGCAGATGAAAGGGAAAATTGCGCCACAGCACATCCTATACCACAGTGCCACCATCTACCTTGCAAATGGATGCAGTGTGAGCTGTGCCCACTGGGTTCAGATAAAAGTGTATGATCCATCCGTAACTCCTAAGTTAGCATTTCAACTGCTCCACACACTTTGTTGATCAACATATTAAATGAGGTACATATATGGTTTTTAAATTCATTCAAATCATGGATGCAATTTTTTTAAGTCCAAAACAGTTTCAAATTTTGATTGACATTGGGTTCATAACAGGTTGCATTCACAACAGGAATGGAGCCAACTTCAGGTTAAAGCCATAAAAAAAACAGGTTGAGCAAGTTCATTGGATATATGGAGTGCAAAAAGCTGACAGTCATTTCAGGGGGAACACCATTTCATTTTACATGGCTTGTGATGTAAGTCACTGTACCACAAACAATTTCAACTGACATGATCCACGCTACATGAATTAAAAATTATTTCGAACTTATTATGAAATATTCACAGAAAGCCAATTATGTACTGGCTAACCACATTGATAGTTTTGGCAGCAAAAGTGTAAACCTAAAGTAGAAAAATAGAAGTGAAAGCCAAAGCAATTAATTAACGACCAACTGACTAGCAACATGATCATGGCTCTGAGATAATCCAGGAAACGTAAGATACGTAAAATCGGACTGCAAAATCCAAAACCATATTCCAGATACTGCACAGTTGCTTTGCAAAAACTTGCACAAGAGAAAGCCATAGCTGGATGCTGTTCCATGAGCACACAGAAATGTGCCACCTTTCACATTCAAAAACCATAAACATAGAGCTCTCATGAAGATCAGTAATGTGTGATCATGCCATAGCACATCATGCAGTTACAGATGCACAGTTCTTGGATACAATTGCTTGAAGATACAGATATTTTCATAGACATGGCTGCCCCTGCAGAACACCAGATATTTTCATAAGCCAGTGTTACTCAAGTTTTCTTTTCACTCTTCAAGACTGAGAATGACCTAGACAATCTGGCAAGGAAACACCTTCTGAAATAAGTACCTATACTCATCACTTTAGTACCCGTGTTTTATTTTAATTTTTGTTTACAGGTAAGAAGACTTGATTTCCCAGATAGGATGCAGTTTTAATTAGTATCATTAATGACATAAGCTAAATTCACATGGGAGTGGAAAGGATAGAAGAAGAAAAAAACGAATCTATCAACAGAGGTCAGGGGTGAAGGGAAGGAGCAGACCAATATCAACTTGATTCTTTTCCACGCATCCATTTTCCGAATGGTCCACCCTGTGCAGAACTGGCACAAATCTGATCTAACTCCAAGCACTACTGACGAAATCACACTCAGCTATCGATTAATTAGCTAGATGCTTCTCTGCCTTCTCTGCACTCCAATCTGTGCATTTGGATTCAAGAAAATTCAAATTCAATGATATCACAGACAATAAGCCAGAGAAGGCTATTAGCATTCAGTAAGTGAATCGCTTGTGCATTTGAATGCCTCAGATTGCACTCTGGTCATACTGTGGATTTATAAAGTATGAATAAGTGATTGATAAACAAAATTTATGCCTCCAAAAATGAGAAGTAGAAAACTAAATTAATATGAAAGCGATGAGATGAATTAGAGAGCATCACGGCCTGGAGTTGAACACTATAACACGGTAGTATTCAGGCTAATGAGCAGGCTTGGAGTTGGCGGTGTGACTTAGACAAGTTGTCAACACTAAGGTAATGCCAGGACTATTTATAAAATAGACGTTGCACATCTTGCATTCTGACTTGCAAATGAATTAAAAAACTATTACAAAATACATTAGTTTGTGGCAATATTACTACCCTGGTGAGGCATCAATCAGCCCAGCATCAATCAGCCAGGCACGCAGCCTTTGGCAAGCTCTTGGCATTGCCCTCCATCAACAACTGACAGCCCAGCTTGCAGGCTGAATCTTCTCCTCGCATACAGGTATGCTTAATGTTGTGGATCTTTCGTAAAGAATCTATGCCCACAAGCCAGGTATGCATTCAGTTGAGTAGAGCATGCCAATTTAATTAGTGTGGTTAATTTATTGTATTCGTGATGCTAAGGAGTTTAGTGGTGGGGAAATTAAACATTGTAAACCTCTTTTTGGAGTTATTATATTTATCATCACTGGTAAAATGGGTGACACCTGTATACCTTCAAGTTAAAAAGATTTCAATAACTTCAAAGAGATACATCTCGTAATATCGATCACATAGAGAAGCAGTGACTATTTGTTCTCACTACATCCAGTTACCATTAGGGATTTAAATCTGGCGCTAAAGGTTAGGGTGGAACTAAATTATCAGATCAACCAATTAACCAATAATGATGATGGCATTACAGTTAAAATAATTTTTCCCATCCATACCTGATAAGATAAAACTGTAAATTCCAGTGAATACATAGAGTAACTGCATCATATAAATGTGCCAGCTTATTCTTATATCATGAATAAAAATAGCCATCATTCTTGTAAGAATTTTCCTCATATATGATGTCCACCTAGTCCTAAAGACAGAGAATACAGGTCACACATGCCAACAAAAGTAACTCTTTGATTTCTGTAATTAATTTTAACAGCTCATTCCGCTATGGTTGACTAGCATTACTTCAAATATTAGATAAACATTCCATGATAAGAGAACAGCAAAAATTACATGCAATTGGTGTAACACTTTAGGCAACCGACTCGGATATAAACTCCATCAACACATGGGGCAATTACTATCCATGACCCCATGCACATTAGCAAAGGCATTCAGAATACTATCACATTCAGAACTACATATCATAACATTCGACTAAGATAAAATTTACATTCACATCAGAGAGAGTGAGTTTTATCACCATAAAATAAAACATTTTTCCTCTGCTCTACCACAATTAATAGGCAATGGATGTTTGGAGCAAATATGTTTTGCACATGATGCTGAATAAATGGCTGCTTAAAAAATATATTGAAAAACTAATTCAGGGCAACATATGCACTATAACCCCTAAGCAGTCAACTCTTAACCGAATACCATAATCAGGTAAACACAAGCAAAAAAAAGTTAACACTAAAATAAAGAATACACCTCTAAAAATAAACCTTTTCCTACCTATATAACTAGCCATTACTCCTAACCTAGAACAACAAATGGATCTATAAAAAAAGGAGAATAGTTCATAAACTTTACCTTGTTCGCTCACTCAATAGTGAAATATGGCAGTTCCAGCCACTTTCCAGGCCCATCTTCTCAGAGAATACTCGTGATCGAAGTTCATTCTCTTTACTAAAGTGCACAAACCTAATGCAAGCCCTCTCTAGTTGTTCTATTAGTTGTACCTGTTGATTAAAAATTTAGATGCCCCTTTAACATTACAAGTATGACATATCACTTATAAATAAGAAAAATTTGGATACACGAAAAGGATATTTCCTTTTTGGAAAGTTCAGTGATTCGTGAAAATATCAACTAACCATATCTATTTGTGCCTGATACTGCATAGTCACCATGCCAATAAATATTTGATTGCACTGGAGGTCAAAGCATCCTTCAATGTCACAAACTTTTTCCTCCTGCCCATCAATCCCAAGGAGGGAGTCTAAAAAAAGTAGAGAAGAATTAATAAACCATAAATCCATGGGAGCGACCTTCAAAATGAGAAACTTCTTCTGAAAGGCAGTCTTTAAGTCATGTATATTGATTAATAACACAAACAATGATTATAACCCAGATTAATATCTTGCCTAATGCAGCACTGTTTTTATTATTACTTGGTCCAAAAACCTGAAGACAGGAGCCGCAATTCACCCAAAACTGTCGTTCACCACAGTGAGTTAACGTGGCATTAACCCAAAAAACAATGATCATCATCTACAGATCATCAACAAGACTTTCATGAGGTCAATAATAACCACCGAGAATTGCACATTTAAAAGAATGCATAAAAATTTGTTAGGATAACCAAGTGAATTAATTATTAAAGTATTCTGGGTGCAAATTTCACCCCAATATGATAAAAAATGTTAATTTTCCTTTTCAAATCATTGGGTGAAAAAAAAACTCTTCCAGCTATTCAGGATTTCAAAGATTAGAAACACCGCATATGGAGGCTGCCTCCTTATGACAAACCTGTTGAATGAAACTGAGCCAAGAGGCCATGTAAAGGGTGACCATTTGAGGAATGTCCACTTCGGTGAGAATCCCAATGCATAGGGGTTGGGCTTCGGTATGGCATGTACAGATGCTTACTATCAGCTGGAAGTTCTAAGTATACATTGGAAAGATGACTGCTAACCGACCTTGAAAGAGGACGGTATGCAAAAGCAGAACAGTAAGCTGTCAAGCTAGTTCTTTGATAGAAGTCCTGAACTTTTTTCCTGTAGAAATGAGAAAAGAAGGAGAAACTATTAAATATGTCAATTCAACAAGTGTGTATCAAGATGTTTTTTATCAGTTCCATAGAATAAATGTATTCTCCAACAAGGGTCCAATCACAATATGAAACAAATAGGGATAACAACAAATTCATAAGACAAAATAAATAAAACAGATTTAATCTCATGTTTTTCACGCCTTAAATTTTGTCACAGCCATTTTTTGCAATTGTGGCAGCTCAATTAACAAATCTAGAATTTAAATGACAGTTTTGAAAATTTTAATCAATTTCCATTTTGAACACAGAAATGAAAAAGGTTCCAATGGAACCTGGGCTGATCTGGGCATAAATAATACTCACCGATCAGCAGGAGAAAGAGGACAAAGGTCCTGGCCATCCCAGAATTCAAGACATGAGTCAAGAATGATGTCAGCAGTGCCTTGAGACATTAACTGTAAAGCCCCACTGCTGAGCTCCCGAACAACAGTTCCAACCATGTGAGGGAAAGGAAACTTGAGCTTGGTAATTGATAGGGATCGTGCAAACTTGATGTCCCTTCGAACCATTTCTGGTTGCTAAATGAAAAGAAAAATAAATCATTTTTACTTTGAAAGGGGTTTGGCTAAAGGGCATAATGAAGCTGTTACTCATATATAGTCCACCCTGGCATCACACAAAATTCAGTTTGTATTTATTATACCATCTGTATACTAAGAATTTTACAGGGTGTTGATTTTGCACAACCTCTACAACTTTTCATATACTTTTGCAAATACATATTTCCTGATTTTCTTTACAGTCAACTCTAACATATCCAGCTTCCAATTATCTGATTATCCCAGCTGTGGGCTCCCTCCTCTCATATCAGCTCAAATTGTAAAATGAAATTAGCATTAATGCAATTACTAACATGAATTCCAAATTTCATGCTTATTGGGAATGTGCTATACATATTAAAATACCCAAGTTAAGATAAATTTAAAACCTTAACACCTGAGGATGAATACCACTGAATGAATAAATTTTAATTGTAAAATGTCAAACATTTAAAAATATATTTCATCACTCACAGCATATACATGACATTTTTCCTATACCTTAGGCGGAAAAAACTAGTGCAGGGAGAAGACATGAGCCATTGAAGGCTAAAAATCTTTACAGATCAAAATGAACCATACTGCCCTTCCTGGAAATGCAAAACTCCTGTCCTCCTTATTGATAACATTAATCTGAGAGATTAAGAATACCCACATAGAGTACAGTAAAACATTTATTATGTACTTGTATCAGCTTAATTAACCAGTTTATTTTTCTGAAAAAGCAGGACAAAATGCTATTTAACCTAAATTTCTATGCAGTAGTGCATTGCACTGTTTTGTTCACTGACTTGGGAGTCTGGGAGCCAGTAAACACCCAAACAACCAGTGCAAGTTCAAACACCCATCTGTCACTTCATACTTAAATCTGACGCACAATACAACTAGATTGATGCGCACCAAGATGCTAACCCCATGAAGCCTTCTTGGTTTTGGCAAATGCCCTGGAGGAGGTAAGATGAGGTGGTGATATTGCGAGAGGATGATTCGAGATTAATCAAAGAGTAGAGCTGACGGTGAAGTGATAAAAGAGAAATTCATGAAGCATGCAGATTTTTACAGAAACCAAATGGGTAGAATAACCACTCAGATTCCTTAAGCTAAATGACAATAACAAAGACAAGAATATTTACCTAAGTTAAGTAAGCAGAAGTAGGTAGTTCATACTTGTGTAAATATCACTTACCATTAGAGCTCCGTGAAATTCACGAGACGCAATAATGCGAAATAACACAAAATTAAGCGAAATCAGTAAATAAAAACAAAATTTTGCATTTTTTGTGATTTCAAGAGAACTAGCGAAAAAATCATATCTAATGAGTCATAATCTATTAAAGCCTAAGACTTCATTGTTTAATGCTACTGACATTCATTTGCTGTATCTCATCACGATTCCAAGGTCAATTGCCTTGTTTTGTCTAGCGCATATTGAATTCACATAATATCGCGCACTGTGGTGTTGCCTCTGCCGGAATTTGCCGTTAAATTAATCACTGCCTCTTTCTTCGCTTCACATTTATCAATCCTAAAATTCTAGGAAATGTATAAAAAGACGTGCTTTCTCTCCTAAAGAATTAGGTATTCTGAATCAATTACGTCGGCCGCAAAAGAGTGTACATATAAGCTCATACGCCCGGCACGCGTCAATGCAAAGCAGTAATTCCGGTGACTCACCGTGACACAGTAAACAGCGTTATTGGATAACTTGTAGCAGGTAAAACGTAAGTGTGGGTCTAACTTAACAATTTTGTCGACTTAAACACAGCTTCTGGCTGGGAACAGGTGAGTGAGTCGTCTCGTCTGAAAGCAGCCTGAATTTCACACCGTCGTGCCGTGAACGGCGGTTGGCGAAAAGCTGGACTGTCAGAAAGCAGCCTCAATGTAGCACTGCCTGCATTTCACGCTGTAAATGGTGCACCGCCATGCCGGTGACCACGGGGACCGTCGACAGTGCCTCACCGTCAACGGCACGATTCATCTCGTTTGAAGACATCCACAAAGACTTATTGTCATTTGAAAGCACAAAGTGCTAGCAGTTGGGGAAAGGGAAGGAAGAAACAGGAAGGATAGGAAGAGAGGGGGTGCTAATTATAAGCGGACAGATCTTTGGATATTCAGTGCTCCACTGAGCTTCAATAAAAAAGAAAATCATTTCAACACATCCCCAGTTCAAATTTATTTGTATCCGATTGTATTAAGTTATGCGTGCTTTTTTCATGGCCTTTCTTGACCTATTGGCAACAGCTGTAATCAATACTAAGCGATTTTGTTGAACCTACCTTCCCTCGGCACCTAGGTGAGAGCTATCAAAAGGGAGCCTACGACATGAAAAATTTTGGTCAAAATGTACGTTATGCATTACTTATGGTTATACCAAAGCTACCAAACACTCGGTTTGAAAACACTGTCATGATTGGTCATGATTCGCACTTGGACAGTTTTTAATCACGCCTACAGCTTTATATATTAAACAAACGAAAGGAATTTTAAAATGCCGAAAACCTAGAGTTACCGTTCATACCAGGGCAAGTGAATTCGGCTCAGAAGGATTTTATGAGAAAGACAAAATATTACTGCGTAAATTTTGGGATAAAAGACTTGAATCTGAAAGACATGACACCTTGTTAAAGCACATCAATTGCGATACACATAAAAATGCGAAAGAAAGGGGACTCGCAAAATGACAGCTATCATTTGAACAGACAGTTACTCAGTCAAAGACAGTGAAGGAGGCGAAAGAGGAGTTTGTTGTCCCTACTACAGAAGCATTTTAAAATGGTGGAATTATTGTAAAGAAACTTGATAATCCAAAAATTCGGGAAAAGCTCTCGAAGTACATACATGAATGGTAGAGCGGATTTGCCATCTGCCGATCGTATTCGCCAAGACTACATTATGATTATAGGGAAAAAGAAGCAGGAAGAGCTTAAATATTGTGTTATTGGTCAAAATTAATACAATGAAACTGAAAACAAATTTCAGTACTATTTGGTCAATTTTTGCTCTAGTCTTCCTCACAAAGACAACCAAATGAAGTGTTGCGGTGCACCTTTTCTTGCTCGCTCTATAATATTAATGCTTGAACCATTGATATGTACCTTGAACCAATTCGTTCATTTGGTTTTATCAGAAATTTTGTACTGTTGAAATTGTATTTGATGTTATGTAAAATGCAAATGAAAAAGTATGAGCAATCGTGAAATGTGCACCAAAAAATAATAAAACACCTAGAAATGAGCAAAAATTTTAACACTAGACTAACACCACCAAGATTTTCTATAACACGAAAATCACAGTTTTAAAACGAATTTTAGCAAAAAATAAAACCACTTTCACGGATCTCTACTTACCACATGTCTGAAAGTTGAAAGCTGTTCCTCCAAGATAAATATGTCTTGAGCTTGATCAGAAAACCCGATTTGTTTGGCCAGCTCACATAGGCACCTAAAAAGTAGATTATCTACATCAAAGAGATTCCTTTCACTTTTCAAAGAATAATATGCATATGTTCATATGGATAGATTCAGGAAGGCCAATTTTCCATGGTGAGGGATAAGGGAGTGTAGTCTTTATAAATGAGGAGAGAGCTTTGAGGAAAGGAATTGCTAGGAATATGGAGGTAAGTCAGTTGATTACTAACCATGCCACACATCAGATTAGCCTAAACAAAAATGATGCAGGAGAAAGTAAATAGCATCAGAAAAGTGAAAATTAACAATTTTGGAACTATAAACAATTTGCTAAGAGTTTTCCTTAGGTTTTTATGATTTTTTAACCCATTTTAGATTATTTTAATTCTCAAAACTGTAGCTATTCCATAAGTACAGAATTACAGCAAAACCCCAAATAACTTCACATGGGTAATCCCAAATATGGGTTAACTACAACAGCAATCAAAGAAGATGCTCTATATAAACCAAGGATGAGTAGACTCCAAATGTCGATTCACTGACTCTCAGGCTTGGAATTGGCATCAAGAATCTATTGCCTAAAATTGATTCCTACACAATCAATTCCAGGAAATAAATATTTTCAACATATATCATAAGCTCATACAAATTACTAGTAAATAAAGTCATGAAATATTTTGTGCTATACTCCCCACTTAATACTAGTCTTTACAATCAGTTTAATATACTGGAGACCAATATCGCATGTTTCTGCCACCTTTATATGGCCACTTAAACATTATGATGTACTTTTTTATGGTGGACATAGGTGTACATCCTTTGGAATTAATATAAGAGGAATTGACCTATACCTAATATAAACCAGAGACAAAAAATTGAAATGAGGGAAAATTATAAAAGAGGGAAACAGCAATTTTTTAATAAGTAATTTACACTCAACATACAGCTATCAGCATTCAATTATACAATGAGCACCTTCAGGTCTCAAGACAACTCCAAGTTTTTCATTTACAATTTCAGGCCTCATGCCATAGTTCATCATTAAGAAAGAAAATTTTTGTGAACTTTGATAAAGTACAAATGGCACAAAGTGTACTTGTTTCCACAAATTTTATATTTTGTGTCTTTAATTGCAATTTGCGATCAACATTTTGACCATGCCCTGAGAAAAACCCTATATGAATAGAGTGAAAATCTTTAAGCTGTTTCATAAGAAATTAAATGATGTGACTCACGTAGAATCAAATAAAGAAGAAACTCACTTTTACACCCCCTCAACGAACACCTTGCCATGATTTTTCTTATAAGTTGCTGTAATTTCTCTTTCTCCCGAATGTGATGCTATTGTTTATTATTATTTATTTTGTTTAAAATGAATAGCTATTAACAACTGGCTGCAGGACTGATTGCTAAAAAATCAATGAAACGTCATACGAGAAAAAATGTGTTGCATGGCTAGGGAATCATATTCAAAAAAGAGAAATTTGGTCTTCATAAACATCTACCTCTTAACATCAATTACATGATATGTACACCCACATGGAAATTTTTTAGCCAAATGACACAAACTGATGTTAGTTTGTTACCAGCAAAAGTCAAACAGTTTGAATCAGCCTTAGTCGGCAAGTCGACCCTTACTCAATAGAAGAAGGTCTACCACAGTTTTAGTCAGGCTGATGTTCATTAATGCCAGAAATAAGTCTACCTTGCATCAATTGATATATAAATGTAAGTAGTAGCAAATTTAAGATATCAGCCTAACTTACCACGATCAGAAAAATTTCCATTTGAGCGAACCAAAACCTAAAAATTTTACCCTCATCATACATAGTTCCTGTGAATTTCTTCAAAATTTTCCTATTATCCTGATTGATTTTTTGTTGAGAAAAAAACTAGCATCAATTGCATTTGATTTCATTCATATAAATTAAAAATAAAATAAAATTGCATTCATCCCAAAAATTACAGAAGTTGAAATAAGAATTTCCTATGAAAGGTACTCATTAGTTAAAAAGTCAAATGCAAGAGTATTTCCATTTCCAAGCACGATATCACACAAAGTAAGGTAAGATATGGTAATCATAAAGTTTGTGCGAATATTGAAGGGATAGATTGTTATACACACAATTTTAAGGATATACTTCCATTCTCCAAGCAAATATCAAATATATTTTTATAAATAAAGCATTGGCTACAAAAAAGCTGCATGCAACATGGCAACATGATAGAAACATATGTATATTGTGAACACACAGAAGAGAGGCAGAACCAGGGATGAAAAGAGAGGAATCACTGAGAGAAAAAGGGAGGATATTCCTTCTTGGGCACAAATAATTGAAATGACAAAAAATATCAGAAACTTAATAGGAGTGCTTCATCTCCAAATAATACAATTAATCACATAAGCAACTCATTGCAGCCCAAGTCACATATGATTTCATTGTATCAATTACCCGTTTTTCATAAAATGAAGATTACCTAAACAGAAAATTATAAGCATAGAGAATATACTTCAGATATATTTTTTTTAATTCTACCATTTTGACATTAATTATTTTTTAATGCAATCACTACTTCTCACAAGATGCTGATTAAATCAGGTAGAATGGAGAGAATCAAATGAAAAAGTTGTTTAGCCTTTTTATAATCAGTATATTTTAAACATTTCCATTGTAAAGAGTTATATATAACTATTAGAAGTTAAATCAATGAGATCTTCACTTCATTGGTATATATCAAAAGCATTTCATTTAAATGCAAGGGCCAACTTAATTGGAAATATAAAATCAACAACATATTTACTTATTGGCTCCAGGAAACATGGCCATCTCTCCCCACAAATCCAGCATCCTATGGCATAAAATTTGTAAAGATAAAAGGAAAATGAAAAAGCTTCCACAATTTTCTTCTTTGCTAAAAATAGCAAAAGCAAAGGATGTAAGCAATGCATTTACAAAGGTGAAAACATTAACAAGCAACATAAAAAAGGCAAAACATAAAAGCAAGCATGACAAATACATTCACACACTGAACTTCGGCCATTGATGGCTTTTCTATACTTTGTGTACTCATACAAGTACATGTATATGCCAGGGTTCCCACTCTACCTGAATAATGAAATTCACGGCTTTTTTCAGGTTTTCACGGTTATTTTTCAGGTTTTCACGGTTTATTTCAGGTTTTCACGGTCTCAATTTCGCTAAATTCACGGTCCGTTAATACGCCAACAATAAGAAAATCACTAGCCGTATATCAACAGAAAATTAACATTCGCGACAAACGGCCGTGAATGTTAACGCCGCAATGAAAAGTGATATCTGTTATGACGTGATCTATCGTTTGCAAAATTCAGGCCCGACAAAAGGACCAGCCCAACCGCGCTCTTGCCTGGACGCCGAATACCCTTCGGACCTTCTTCCGTCTGGACACTCGAGGTCCTTTTTTAATTCCTCGCCGAGAGATTGTTTTTTGCGCACGTTGTTAATACTGCACAGTAACCGAATTTCCCCCACCCCAATATTTCTTATTTAACGGAAAATATTTTATGAAAATTGTTTGTAAAACATAATAAATCGAAATACAATTTCATACACCGTATTAGCACGAATCTAAGACGAACACGATTCTTAGACTACCCTCCTTTTTTGGAACTCCACTAGAGGAAAATTTTTTTTTCCTAATAACGATACGATTATAAAATGAATGCGGAAAAACGATCAATGCTTTATATTTTTGCTACGTTGCCTATGTCCCAGGAAACACAGGATTTTGGCGAGTAGTTAAGATATTCATTAAAGGTTTCAAACAATATTTTAGATAATAACAGGAATAGTAGTACTTTATCAAGACACATAGGTCATATTGTTGATTCGACCCATATCTCTTTCAAAATTCTGAAGGAAAACGCCACCTCACTAAAAAAATGTTTGCTCTCCACTCGGCATTTACACTGCTATTATGGATTTCAGTCTGATGTAAAAATTCTTATCCATCAAACACCATTTCCAGTACACGTATTCATGAGAGCAATGTGCATATTGTGCCTAAAACAACCGCATTCGCCGGTGCAGTGACTGATTGTGAGATGGATAACGAAGGCCAAAAATAGTCTATTACTTGAATTGTTCCTGTCTAATGAATATATTTTTAATATAATTGAGGTAGAGTGTAAAGCGTGAACAATGTTGCGTTAATCGTCAGCGGCACACCCACCTGGATCTTTGCCGCGAGAATTAGTAACGTCGCGCCGAAAGCTCGCTGTCACCCGGTTCAAACGCAGGGAGCGTGGTGTCCACAGCGCATGGCAGGTTTTCAAGGCTAGCGGTCTTCCAGTCACAAGATTGAGGGTATTGAATAAACGTTCCAATTTTTCTACACAAAAGGCCATCTAGATTTAGTTTCGAAAGTGGTCGCTGCAGCCAGTGGGAAGGCTAATTGGATGGAAGGGGGACTAAGCAGTGACCGAGGGAGGGGAAACCAAGCCAGTCGAGGAAAGTAAACAAGCTGATGAGAAGTGGTGTCATATTTCAGGAGGGGGGGGGGGGGAGAGAAAAGGCCTGCCCTGGGGAAAGATGTTTTTTTTTCTTCAGGCAACATTCGTTCCCACGCTTTTCTGACCCATGAGACGATGCTCGCCACAATGAATAGAAGTGCGCTCGCTACGAACGAAGTTGAAAATTTCTGGGAAGGTATTATTATCAAGATTGAAAGATTTTTAAGGTTTTAGGTTGAAATTCACGGCTTTTTCCAGGTTTTTTCACGGTAGACGAAATTCACGGCTAATTCACGGTTTTAAGGTTTTCACGGTTGAGTGGGAACCCTGATATGCATACACTTCTTCCAAAAATATTCATGCCCCCGTGAGATATGACAATGATTTAAAAAATTGATAATAACTCACTGACCAAATAAGGGATTACCATTTTAGGAATTAAAGAGTTTATTTCCAATACCCAATCAGCAACTTTTTAATATTCCAGATATATTTAATGAAAATGAAACATTGCTGTTATAAAACAAAACTCTAGTGCACTCTAAAAATAAAAATAAATCCAATATATATAAGTTTTTGCTTACAAACCAGAATAATTACAGGTAAATTTGCTATCAACCAAATACTATATTTGTATCAAAATAAGACAAAGTATTTCCAATCACAGACTTTTGAAAAAATAAACAGGAATTTCGGTAGGACAGATTCTTTATCAATTTAAAACTCAAAAACCCAAATAAATTAAGATAAATAACAAAAAATTTACGTTTAGCATTGCACTACCAGCTAGTACCATATGGTACTGCTGTGTGTTAACGGGTTAGTTGCAAACATTTGCAATACAATTTTGAGAAACCGAAAAATAATACACACACTTTTATAATACTGATAGCCCATAAAAATATAATGAACAATATATCCATAAATTTATAATGCATGTCGACCACCATAATTCAATATGCCAAGCATTACTCTTTCCAGCATAAACTTATTCCATCACACGTAATCTATTCACAGAAAATTAACTTACAGTTGAATCACCTCCGCCAAATATTTATGTAGGACAATACTAAATATATTCTGCCAAGGTGGTTGAGTAATATCCCCTAATTATATTTTTCGAGACTTATATTTAATAAATTTCTAACTTTTTCCTTAATTCCAACTTCTACAGTAAACTTCCAATTATGTATTTGATCGCAGATTACTCATGCTGCAGAAGTTCTGTAAATGAGTATCAGCCCCCTCTGATGTTTCCAGAAAAT
The DNA here is from genome assembly GCF_921293095.1 of Ischnura elegans. NCBI lineage: Eukaryota > Metazoa > Arthropoda > Insecta > Odonata > Coenagrionidae > Ischnura > Ischnura elegans. The sequence goes on from NC_060246.1 coordinate 142,136,170, forward strand.
TTCATTTAAAAAATTAATCAGATGCAAAAACTCCAAGATTATCATCAGGATACACAAGACTATTATTTGCATTAAAATTCCCTTCATAGGATGTAACTATTTTCTTCACTTGCAGTCAAGGAATGTGTCAAGTTTACTCAGACTTCTGCTCTAGTGCTACAGAAGACAATGAGCAGCAGGAAAAAAACTCTTGATTAATTTTAGAAGATTTCTTCAATGGATAAACAATCATAGATTAAGACAGCATTATCTATGATCTCTGAAAGTGTTTTCATATCGCAAATGTGCAATTATTGCCACAGCCCAAGGGAACCAGAGATTTTTGTTGCACTCAGGGATAAATGGTCGCAAGATCTCATTTGCACCCTAGCTATCACAACATCGTGATAACTTTTTGTTCACATACTCTGTCAAATCGAGACAAACTTGAGCCAGGCTTCCAACATGCCTCATAAGGATATTCGTTACACCGCCACCAGTCAAGGTAAAACACGAGAGGAAGGGAGTACATAGTGGAAGTGACAGCAGAGGATGAAGTAGAAGCAGAGACAAAGGGATTATTGATCGCATGAGCCACAGCCAGGCACTTGCCTTCGTAGTCAGTTTGCTGGAGTATATGAAATAGTGGGACTACAAGTATAATGGGATTATTGCTGCTAAAAGCAACTGTGATTGGGTAAATAAAACTCTCAATAAGTCTCCAAAGCAATCTAAAATAACTGACTATGTATTTACATGGATAATAATAAAATGTTTGATTTACATAAATTATGAGGGTCAACTGCAATTCGCGAAGAAAGTGCCTAATCCCTTGTTAAGTTAGGTCTTGAAGGGTAGCGGCATACATGTACAGCAGCAGCATACCAGCTGTCACTTCCTATCCCTTTCATGGCCTATTGCCAAAATTCATTCTTTTCAAATGAAAAACTTTGCTAGCTATAGCTGATCTTCACTACTTCGTTCAATTGTAATAGGCTCAACTATGTGGAAGTTAATACTATGAAAAGGAGACTTCGTTGATTTCCACTATTTTTCCATTTTTGATCTTCACTAGTTTACGAAGAAAAAACTGCATCAGCCATAGTTGAAAATCAGTGCATAGGGGTTAAAAAGGAAAAAATGAGCACATTAAATTTAATCGCAAGATACATAATTTACTTAGAAAGGTAAAATTATTAATAAAGAAAAAAGATAAAAAGCATGAAGAAATATAAATTCTATCACCACAATCAAAGCCTCTTTGTTTTCATGAAAATATACATGCAAACTGAATATCCTAATGGTGCTGAATTAACACTCTAAGGGACAGAAAAAAGAAAAAAAATGGCAAAAAAAACTCCAGTCTTAGCATGTATGTTAAATTTGGATATGAGTTAGAAAAATATAATGGAATTATATTTAAAAAGCTAAATATGTTGGAAAATAAGATAAAAAGGCATTTAAATACCGTATATCTCCGAATATAGTCCCCCCTTTTTTTCCAAAAATGGCCGCAGAAAAGTAAGGGGGGGGACTATAATCGAGTGTAATCCAGTTTAGCATACTAAAGGTGACCATAAAGTTGTAAATAACGGCATAATGGCTAATGTTCTCGTAGTCTTTCTATTTGAGTATATTTATGAGGATTATAATCGGAGATATTAGTAAATACTGCCACGTTTTACCGGAAATTTAGACAATTTTTACCACAAATGTGGTAAAGATACGATTCTTCCGATTCAAATAGCATATCGAATATGCGTTTTCACGGAATCCATCGGGTAGCCGTTAATTTTTCTTGGAAAAGTATTGTTAGAATAATTCAATCGACAATGATCACTTAATGACGCAAAACAGTAAATAATTAAAATGAAAACTAAACACACACTATCATTACATCAATCGAACACTGGAATTGAATCAATAGTATATGTACCCGTCGCTCATTTAATAGTTACACGATTTAAATAATTTCGAAAAATAAACAGATAAAGTGAACCTTTCGTGACGATTTAGCATTTCATTGCGTCCGTAGCTACTATACGTCCGTGCGGTTCGTGTTTACAACCACTGCCTTTACCGCCTTAACAGAACAAGAATGCGCAATAGGTGATGCATTTGTTTCTGAAAAGGCGCAATAATCGACGACTTTAAACCAGAAGTGCCGGCATTACTGCATTTGATCGAAATCCAGCGACTCAGCATCGAAAGTGTGATCAATTTATTGAGGAATATATTCAATTCGCCAGGGTAAGTAGGATCGATAAATTACGTCACATAACGTTTCGCAATTATTTCCGCGATATTTTCTTTATTAAAAATAATTTTACGTTCAACAGTGAGGTGATGGATCAAGTAGAAAGATGAGGATCAATCCTGCGGCAGATTAGAGGCCATCAAAGACGGAGTTTTGATGCCAATTTAAAAATAGCCGTTGCAGAATACGCCGTAAATCATAGTATTCACAGCGCTTGCAAAGCGCTAATACATCGCGGAAGTCATTTCGGGGGTCTCGATGCGGCAGATTCAAAGAATTAGAGGAAAATATCGTCGAATTTGTGCGCGAATGCAGAGCAGAAGCTCTTTGTGTAACTTATGCAATGATTTGCGACGAGGCATTGAAAATTGATATGATATTTTTTTCAGTTTAAATGTTTGTTGGAAAAAGTTTATTTCTTAATTTTATTACTTTGATATTTGTAAGTCCTGTAGTTTAATTATTTTGCTTAGCAGGCATTTGATGGCAATATTTTTATAATGTTTATAATTTATTTAACACAATTTTATTTAGATTTCCTAAATTCTTCAGGTCACTTGGATTTGTGATGACTTGATGGGTGTGTTACACTGGATCTAAGGAAGTTTCAGGGCCAAATAATGCAATACTGTTTATGGGATTTAAGTTAAAGCTTATATATTGACATTGTTTGTAGTCATTTGGAAATCAAAAATATTAATAATTTGTGAATGTTTAAAAAATACAATAGCCTTGGATACTTAAAAAATTTTCCCATTTCTTCATTACATCTGGTTAAGGAACTATAAATTACTGATACATGCAATGGATCACAACATGTTTTAGGTATAGTTATTTTGTTGTGATGGAAAATATGTGAACAGATTTGTTCTTAATCTTCACAGAAAATAATAGTTTTTATCGACTCTAGAATCTTAACTTGCTAACCACAGAAAAATTGCCTTCCTTTGCATTTTAAAATTTTTCCCAAAACTGAGGTCTCAAAATTGGGGGGGGGACTATATTCAGAGGGGGACTATATTCGGAGATATACGGTAAATATCACACAGCATATAACATACATATTCTATTAATCCAACTAACATAAACATAAAGCAATAAGTTAAGGAAGCAGAAGTTAAGGAGGGTATGCATGGCACAAAATAGCCAACAAATTTCAAGTCTCTGGTTTACAAGTAAGAAAAAATTATGGAACTGACTGCTTAAGCAAGACAAAAAGCTTGTTAACTCATGCACATAACATCTACATTGAGTGTGATAGGGGTAAACAAGCGAGGGCAGAAATAGGGAGAATGACGAGCAAACCTGCGATTAGTGACTGGCACTAAATCCTCATTGTACATGGCTTCACAGGTCACATGGGAGCAAAAGCGTGCATAATGCTCTTGTGTGTCCATGTTGCACGTGTTGAGGAGGATGGCCAAGCCAAGAGGCTTCAAGGAACTCAAATGACGCCGCCACGTCTGGTCATCAAATTGCAACCGGAAGGGACTACCATGGTCATGGGTGAGGTCCAACACCTCAGCAACGGTTTGGGAAGCACCAGAATCTAATGTACAAAGGGAATAAGAGGAATAAAATAACTCATTTTCACAAGTGACCATGCTCTTGACCACATTCAAATAAAATACAACCTTCGATACATTTTTCACACCTTGTGCAAAACAATGCTCTGATATTCTCAGCCTTTCAGGTTTAGCCTAAAATCAGCCATTTGCTATTAAAAATAAATACTTTTAAAATCCTTGCAAGTAAAGTGTGACCATTTCAAAAATCTAAAAATATCACTATAACAAAATAGATTAATCACTAACCATACTTGAGAGGAAAATCTTGATCAAGGACAATACATGCATAATAGTAATTTCATATTCATATCCATAAAAAGGATTAGGGGGCATCCATTAATTACATGTGGTGATTTCTGCCAATTTTTGAACCCTCCAGCGAGGGAGAGATATCATGAAATTATGAGAATTGACTCAACCCCCTCCCCATCCCCCTGACCTCACATGAGAGTGTTCAAAATGGGTATTTTCAGTGTTAATATGTTAATCTATACTTCATTGAGTTGAATTTATTAAAAAATATTAAAAGAAAATATAGAGGTTAACATAGCTTTAAGTTCCATGCTTACAGAATTCTCTATTAGCATGCATTGCATTCTTCCATTTCCTAAGTAAGTACCTTTGCTATGAGGTTGGTCTCTTTGCATCAGGTTGGATTAAACAGCAAAGGCATGATAAAAATAATGCATAAAACATTTATTGATCAATAGTATTTTATATCAATAAACAAATAAGTGCAAAACTAAGCCCTGATGTAGGTTTTATAATAAACCAAAACGTTGGCAAACAACTTTTTGCATTATATGACATGACCTATACTCCAGGAATTATTTAATCATTTAAAAAAATTGTTAAATTATTTTTATTTAAGATTAGTTATCACTATTATTTCAGTTTACTACGATCGTAGTCTAGAATCACATTTTACACTGTTTCTTGCGGAAAAAAATATATCAGATACTTGCCAGGATCCCCCTCTCACCCACGTGATATTTGGTGAGAATAAGCTTGACCCCCTTCTACCCTCCCTAAACGCCTCAAGTAATTAATGGGTCCCTCCTTAGGGAAAACAATAGCATGTGCTATACTACTGTATTTTCTCGTGTATCCCGTACACCCCCATTTTTGGGCCAGTTTGTGAGGAAAAAAAAACTTCCTAACGCTTTTTGGGTGCGGTCTAATACAGGAACTCGTGATTCGTTGCTAAATCGATACATTTACGTTTCCATGATTAATAAGATTAAATCATGTTAGAAATGTTATTCCTGAAGGTTTCCTGGTTTCAATGCTAAACTCTGGAGAAAAAAACAATAAGAATTTGAGGGAAAATGGAACGCGGCTTACATTAAAATTTGTAGGCCATGAAACCCCATTTTTTTCACCGGCATTTCCAGAAAATAGGTGCGCGGCTTCTACGGGTAAATATGGTAATATATTTTTGCCTGACTTAAAATATATTGCATCAGTTTTTATAATACATTTTTTTTAAATACACTATGAGTTTCAATTCTTCTTTGAAATCATTTGAGATTGACGATTTCATCAGACTTTATTTAGTTTAAGGATACCAGGACTAGCCATTGTGATCACTTTATGGGAGTCACCCGCAATGCACAAATTGAGCAAAAAATCCACAGAGAAAATATCATTCGCCTTGACCGGGATTCAAACCCGGATCCCCCGATTTCTGGCCAAGTGCTTTAGCCAGTTAAGCTACCAAGGCATCATTCCTACCTGATGATATTTGTGGACACTACCAAACAAGGTGGTATGGAAATCGGACGCACAGCACCAGAGCCGGAGAGCAAGGCCTGGACTTAGAACACATAGAGGTGTTTGCTCTTGATTAGTCTGGGGAGTTGCCACAGTGAGAACTTTTATGGGAGTCACCCTCAATGTAATTGAATGATTTTTTTCCCTTTGAATTTTTCACACAATTTCATACTTTATTTAGTTAATTACCATGGCTGCGGAAAGTTGGCTTTGGGCCATCGGTCATATCAACATCAGCTTCTTCACCTGCACCCTTGTAATGCTGTCCCACATCACCGCCAGCAGTTGGTGGAGCATTATAGCATGCATTCATGCTGATGACACTGAAAATAAATGCATATTTACTCTTATTAAAAAATATAAGAATGTGTAGTGATAAAAATAACACATATCCATAAAAAATTTACCTGGAAGATCTTGAGGTAGGCTTGGAACTTCGAAGAAAGAATACTTTTTCTGCAGTTGGATTTGGCCAGGAAAGAATTCCCTTCTTATCAACACAGCACAGGGCCTAAAAGCAAAGCATGGATAAAAAAAACAACTCATGGGGCAACAACAGCATTATTTACAGTTAAATTTATTGTAATTTGTAAAAAGTAGTTATATTGATCATTTTCAAAACCTTCCTTAGTGATGTAAAGACCCCCAAAAGGACATTTACTGCAACATGAATTGCAACAGTTAAATGTGACATCATACAAATTTGTTTAAAAGAATAGCTTTAAACTATCAGTTCATTCATCATACTAAAAAACAGAGGGTTACATTGTAAATGTTCTTTTTTCCCACATCTCCATAGCGGACATAGCTTGAATATAACATAGCTAGAAGTTCCATGCTTAGAGAATTCTCTATTAGCATTCATTGTATTCTTCCATTTCCTAAATAAGTACCTTTGCTATGAGGTTGGTCTCTTTGCATCAGGTTGGATTAAACAGCAAAGGTATGATAAAAATAATGCATAAAACATTTATTGATAAATAGTAATTTAACCACTTCAACTGCTTCTACTTCACAGCACCAAATCAAATACACATGCAGTTGCTTTTGGTGAAAATTGGCTCAGTGAAGTAATTAAAAATAGATACACCATACAACTTACCGTAACTGAACCAAGAACATGAAGAAGGTTAGCTGTTCGACAAAGGACTTTTCCCTTGCCAGAAATCACATCCAATAGGCAGTTATTAACTTCTCTCCAGGAGATTTCAATAGCTGGATGGGTTGGTTCACTCAAATCAGTCTCATCAAATGGATCCAGGGGAACAGGCTATCAAGAATAAGATGATGGTATACTTTCAGGGATAATGAAATACAACTATGTATTCAATACCATTAACAATGAGCTGAAATTTGCAATGTTACTAACAAAGATCCATCCAATAAGTTGTAATTCACAACTAAACAACAAATATTACTTGAGTCATCTTTTAGGTAAGTCAAATTTCCCATAAGAGAGAAAATAATTAAATTTATCAATATGTACTTAATGATACAACTGACAACATAGACATGTATAACTACCCGCACAAGATTTGTCGTAACTTATACCCGAAAGGTGAAAATAATTTAGCAAGTTTGAGAGATATAGTAAAACCTCCATATATTTTTCCATATAACAGTGAATTCTACAGGACTGGGAAAATGGCGACTTCATAGCAAGAATACATATACACCCATGTCTCGTATAGCACAAATTCGTTCCTCGGGGAAACATTGCAACGCAGTGTAGCCTAATCAAAAATTTTAAACGCTCTCGTGATAAAACGTGAACTGGCGCTAAGTACACACGAAATTTCTATCATTTTACGCATATTAATATTATTGCTTGCCTCAAATTTTCTTTTCTGTTTATATATTAATCGAAATCCATTGCTGTGCAATGGCCAAAAGTATTACTCGTCATTGGGTCCAGATAGCCGGCCTACCAAAGTAATTTATCTCGTCTCCTTAACAGAATGAGTTAATTTAGATCATTAATTAAGCGTGGGGCTAGTGGAAATGAGTTATTTTTTAAGCAATATTGGTTGAGACGTAATTTTTGCCGTCATAGGTTATCGGGCGATTGACTTCCAGGTAGAGAGTCTACGCTAAAGCCTTCAATGTCATCGGTATTCACAGGGGAGATATGGAGTGGTGGCCGAGTTGCGCATGAATAGCATCAACATATAAGAGGGTCCGTTATAGAGTCTAAAACACAATAGCTTCGTTCCCTCCCCGCAGTCTTAGGCCCTCTGCGTCTCAAGAATACAGTTCAGCAGTAGAAGGTGATTTCGATAGAGCCATGCAGAGTAAAAACCATGAGAAAATGGCAAAAAATAGGAATGCGGGTAGAAAAATCAAGAATTTATCAAGAAAAACCATAAACCTAGAAGACAAATTGATATAGGTCAATTGCTTTGAAAATGGAGAGCGTCAAAGCGATATTGCGGGGAAGTTTAAACGCACGATGCCTTATTCTGAATAAAGACGAAGTTAAAACATCAGTGACCTCAGCCGCACCAACTTCAACCAAGCGGTCTACACATACGGAAAGTTCATAGTGAATCAGTACAAAAAGACGAGAGTGGTAATCGCTCCGAGACATTTAGTGAAAGCTCCGGTTGGTTCCAGAATTTAAACGGCAAGCAGGTATTTTCAGTGCGGCGATATCAGGTGAATCTGCAAGTGTTGATAGCACAGTCACCGCAACATTTTCTGATGAACTCCAAGCTGTGATTGAAAGTGGCTCCTTTCCCCCTCAACTAGTTTTTAGTGTTGACGAGACGATATTCTTTTGGAAAAGAATGCATTCTCGTTCATTCATTTTCAGGGAAGGAAAACCTGGGTCAGATTTCAAGGCATTTGAAGACTGTTTCACGTAGCTGCTAATGACTTGGATAACTTCAAATTAAAATGATTTATCATTCATAAACTCCGCTAGCTATGAAATGGCATTCAAAGTAGCATTTGCCTGTCATTTCGATGAGCGACAAAAGGGCCTGGGTGACGCAATAGTTGTTTTTAGACTGGTTTGAAAAATCGTCAACTGCCGGCAATGCATTACGAACCCCTGAGATAGCAGATGTTAGCCCACCCGCACGACAGGAGGGAATTTCAAAAGCACGTAAGAATTTTTTTTTAATGTGAATAAAAGTCTTAAAATGCGTGCATACTATCTTTAAAGATGTTTTAAACTATAAAAATTTATATAAATAATGTTTTCTAAGGCTATTTATGGGAATATATATGTTTTAGAGGAAATTCAATACCCAAGACCTATGCTACCAGGAACGCATCCCTATCTTCCCAATGTTTAAACGCTCTCGTATAACGCAAATTCGTATAGCGCAAAGACCCCAAGGAACGCATCCCTTGCGCTATACGAGACATGGGTGTAATGATGTGCTTAGGGGGTTGCATTTTCCCAGGATGAGAAGAGGGTTCACCTAGAATGATGACATGAGCCACAAACATAGCACCTAAAGTGTTCTCAAAGGGACATTTTTTTCGAATGGTCAAAATTTCTGATGCTATTGACAAACTGAGCAAGTTCATAACATAAATAAGCCATCCCATGACTGACTGAATCCCTCACTGATGGATATAAATTCCTGATCACTTCCAGAAGAGTTGGACAGCTAAAATTTTGCATGGAGGTGAGGGCCAAAAAATGATTTGCAGGCAAATACCAAATATATCAACTTGTCTCACCCTTCCCCAAGAAATTATTCAAAATAGTGCAAATTTTTTTTTTATGTGCATGCCTCCATTCGATGACTCTGAAACATAGAGTATGGAATATTCAGGGGATCTGAACCTGTATTAATTATTCAGGTAGGGAGAGAATTTGTGCTTAATTTAGTGTGTTTTTTATATCTATTAGTCCCTAGAAGTTAGAAGAAGTTAGAAAATATCTTCAAACCTGAACTTCAACCACCATTCCAAACATCCTACAGGTTTATGCAATCAGAGTAACAAAATTCCTAGAAAATACCATATTTGACGGCATACAAGACGCACCCTTATTTAGAAGGCCACACACAAGGAAAAAAAGTTTCAATAGTCCGCGCGACAGCACGGTACCACAATAACTTAAAATGTGCTTTCTTTTAGTTCTCACGTTTCGTAAAAGCCAAATAAACAATCATTGAATGCAATTACCAAACATATTTTTATTAAGGAAAATTAAAAAACGGCAAGCTATTTTGAACATGATATGTAAATTTCAATAATGAATAAATGAGTGAACGGCAAGCAATCAAACATAATACAAAAGTAAAGCAGAAACAATAAAAAACACAGATTCAAGGAAAACGTTGCCTATCATGAAATTAGACTTTAACCACTTTCAAAACCATAAAAATCCTTTTCACTATCATCATCATCGAAAACGAGAATATCGTCATCACTACCGTTTCCATCATCGCTAGTATCACCTTCTTCGAATAATGCGTCGTCTTCTGTTCCGTCAAGAGCATTACTGATTCCGCACTTCTTAAAGGACTTAACAATTATTTCAGCCTTTAAGTCCTCCCAAGATCTTTTGACCCACTCGCACACTTGTGAAATAGAGGGCCGCTTCATTCTACTAGAGGGTGTGAGGGCGTGATGTGCCTCTCCTATCCACTTGTTCCATCGTTCTCGCACTTTTTCCTTAAATGGCTTATTCACCGATACATCTAAAGGCTGCAATTGGCTAGTCAGTCCACCAGGAATGACAGCTACCTGGGTTCTTAATTCTCTCGCTTTATTCTTTATGGTTCCAGTTCTATGGGCGCTAAACTGATCCAAAACCAAAAGAGAGGGTTTTCTTAAGAGTCTACCAGGTCGCCTCGCCCATATGTTCTGTAACCACAGTTTCATTCCAGCTTCGTCCATCCAGCTTTTCGGATGAACATGAACAATTACACCCGTTGGAAGTTTTTCTTTCGGATGAGTTTTTCTTTTGAATATGAAAAACGGCGGTAGTTTTGTGCCATCAGCACAACATGTTAGAACTACCGTATATCGGGTTTTTTCATGACCTGTGGTTTTTATGGTTATTGATTTAGACCCTTTAATACTCACAGTCTTGTTGGATGGTACATCAAATGTGAGTGGAATTTCATCCATATTTCCTATTTGACCGAGCTCAAAAGAAGTTTTCTTGCGTGCATTTATAACAAACCTATGAAATGCTAGTATTTTTTCTTCATAATCTGCTGACATTTTCTGTGCAATAGTTGTTTTTGTGCGCATTGATAAGCCTTGCCTTTTAATGAACCTGTAGCACCAGCCCTCAGACCCAGAGAAGTTCTGATTCCCATGTTTTTCTGCAAATCCTTTGGCCTCATTGATTATCATTTTGGTTGAAACACTTATCCCAGAATTCCTCTTATCTATCACCCAAATTTTTACGGCATTTTCAAGTTCAGGCCAAGATGGAGCTGGGCATCGAAGGTTATGTTTTTGTTTTTTAGCAGTCTTCAGTTGATCTTCCTGCAGTCGCCAAGTACGTATCATTTTTTCGGTAGGTGGTGGACCGAAATGCCTTGCTGCTGCTCTGTTTCCATGCACTTTGGCGTAGTTTAACACTCCTAGTTTATACTGAATTGTATAGCTTAATCTCTTGTTTCCTGTAGTCATATTTTCCAGGGTATTTTTCTTAAACAAATAGTTTTAAGCACTGATACCGACACGTTTATACAGAGTAGCACCGATACCGACACGTGTGTCGGGCGTCATACGTTGAACGAGTAGTACAATGTTGCACTATGTGCTACTCCCCGCTTCTTCGCACCGAGGGCGGAGCGAGCGCTACTAGTTTCATTTACTTTTTGACGGGAACGGTGCGGTGTCGGAAGGAAACCACCCCAGTTCTCTCTTTTGAGCTATATTTTTGTTGGCAAAAATTTAGTTAAACCTGATAAAATAATTATGGTAGATGTAGAAAAAGTTGTGTGTGTCTAGACCTTTATCCAGGCTAAAAATAGCATTCAGTATTGAAAGTTAACCTGTGTCCTTCACGTATAAGACGCAGGTAACTTTTTTGAGACCAAATTTAGGAAAAAAAGTGCATCTTATATGCCATCAAATACTTATATACATGTATTTATATTTGGCCTGTATATATGTATATATATTTTATGACTTCCTTATTCTGCTGCAGGTTAGGAATTCTACTCAAATGTAGGCATCTGGATGTGATTCCTCTGAAGGTATAAAAATCCTGATATTCCCACTCCTTCCCCTCAAAAATATTCTAAATGAGTCCATTCCAGTATTTCTGTGCCTACCTCCGGTCAACAGTCTATAACATCAAAAGCACAAATGCTATTGTGCTGGGGCATTCCTTTGCATTGGGGCACCTGGAGGCAACCTAATTTTTTCACTAGTCACCCTGGCTTCAAAGAGTGGAATTAAGAAGAAATTGCATGTAAACACACAGTAGAATTATTACTAAATGAAAAATGTCTCATTATGGAGGACATTGTTCCTAAATAGAGCCTAAGTTCATATGTCATTACTTATTTATTTTATCTAAATGATTATAAATACATCCCATATCCCAGGGAATAACAGTTTTGCAATATCATATACACTACACCACCATACACAAAGCCGCCATTGTAAATTCAACGTAATTATAGCATAATCATCAAAGTAAATTTAAAATTAATATAACTTTATCATCAAAGTAAACCATGTACATCATCTTAAATGCATAGTCATTTTTGCACATTAGAACTATCATCAAACATACTCATCTTAGAAAATTATACAAAAAAATATATCATATAAAATAATCTTTAAATTAACTACCATTAGCTAAACCCAAACTTATGCAGCTCATTTTCACAATACACCTCCCAATATCATACTCATCCTCTAGTCAAAATTAGATTTACTCTGGACACAAATACACTTTTCCTCCATGAAAAATCCAGAAAGGGAGTTTTTGTATTAATAAGGGTTCTCCATACAATATGAATGGAAAGGGTCTGGTACCACAGCCAGGACTTCGTATAGGGAGTTGTTTGTCAAATTTTGCTGAATGGAGATCCCTTATATAGGGATTTTATAGTATCAACTAAATAAATTTTTCAGCAAAGTCTACCAGGGAAGGAGCATTTTAAAAAACATGATGTGACCATGACCACAGCCCACTTCACAAACAAGCACAATGGCTTCCTCAAAGAGATCTTTCATCCAAACTGATGTTTGCAATGCCCTGAGTAGATTGGATGATAAAAAATTGGCATCACCAACATTGAATAAATAAAAATGTGAGGGATACCAGATTTAAATAGACTAACAAAACTATGGAAAGTTAATTGTCTAAGTACATAATATGTACCCCAGAGCAAAAAAGTGAAGTGGCTGAGTAGTCTTATAGAAAAAGGTCAAAACCAGGATAGAGGAGTCAATTATGGTAAGAAAAACATGATGGGCTCATAACCATTGGACATGTCACACATGCAAAGAAGGACTACGTACAAGAGGATCTCTTATTACAAAATATTCACTCAAAATTTCTTCAAGAAATGACACATTCTCATCCTTATGTGTATCACAAAAGTAAGTACATATGTACTCACCCGACTCTGATTTGTGGACTGGAAGAGTGCTTGGATGCGAGCCATTCCAAGTGAATTGAAAAAAAGCCAAAATGTAGGGAATACAATTGGAAGTAAAGGGAGGGATACAGAGGCAGGCAGCAGGAGAAACATTTCAGTCCAGTGACCAGCACCAACCCACTGCGACAGGTAAAGATGCCGTAGAATACAAATGAATATCACAGAAACCTAGAATAGAAATAAGATAACACAAAAATATACAAATGGAGAGTTTTAAATGACAAAAAAAATATTAATCAAATTAAAAACTTGATTAAAGATATCATTCACGTAAGAAAATCCTGCCAATAATTGCCTGTATGAATTTTAGCCCCTTGGATTCTCCAAGAGTTACAAATGTAACATCTAAATGTAAAGAGCACACATGATATAAAATCCTGATAGCAGAGAACTATCTTTAAATTCTAGGGTACTAAATTCTAGTTTATCATTGACCTCACAAGATCACCCTTCAGAAATGGGGTCCACAAGTTAAGATACTTTTTTACCCTCCATCTCATGAAGAGGTTGGAGTTTTGAAAGGAATTGAGGAAAGGGTGATCTCAAGATGATTGCATAACATGAAAAATCTCCCACTTATAACATAAGTTCAGAAGGTTCAGGAAGGGAGAATTTCCTACAGTGATTGGGAATAGATGAGCTACAGGCAGAACATGCCATATATTACACATCAATAACCATGAAAACTAGCTGAGAAAATGATGATGGATGAAAGGACATAAACAAAAGACATTAACCAAGGATACTCCACTCAAGTTATGATTCCCAAAATAAAGCTAGGAAACAAGATAGCAAAACAGTCTGCCAGGATTTCACAAGCCATTTGATAAAAAAATATTCAATAACTCAGAACAGTTAAATATTAGAATTAATTAGAAAAACATCAATAAATTTTTCCAAACAGAAGAGAACTGGAAAACATACAAGAATTGTGGGTACAGCAGCTTGCTCTATACAGGTAACCATGAGTAGATGCAATCCCCTATTTTGGCAAGATGCTGGCCTACTAAGAGCACCATTCAGGGCTGTTCGAAGGTTATTCAAATATGGGGTCTCTTGAAGAGCATGGCAAGCATTTGGTAGAGGTGTTCTGGCTTTGGGAACACTGAAAACCTCTCTCACTTGCTCATGTAATGGAGGAGAGTATACTTCCCCAGCCTGCAACACAGTGCCTTCCTTGTCCTGAAAGACAAAGATGAAAACTATGACTAAACATCACTTTTCACGATTAAAAAGAAAATTTGAATCTTTCCTCCATTTTATCACGAAACCCCTTGTACATGAAATTAACATGTATTCTTATCATTAAATACTAAGCTTCTATTCCAATAGAAATCCTAGAAAAATAATTCAGAAATTCATCAAAAATTCAATCATAATTTTAGTTAAAAATAAAATACTAGGAACAGAGACAAAAGTCATTTTTATTGGCAGGTGAGTATGAGAGTATACATGGCATGTAACCTTCCTTTCAAGACCATAATCAAATTTTAATTAATTCAGCCAAATTTCACATTGCAAGCAAAATTATGTTATCAATTAAAAAATATTAATTTAAGAAATAACTAAAAATTAGAGATGTGCGAATAGTATCCGCCATTACTCGAATATTTCGAATACTAGAAAGTATTCGATATTCGACATCTTGAATATTTATGCTAAAGGTAACCATCTCGAATACCTCGAATACTTTGAATTTTGCATCATACACTGTTGCACGCACGTCATTGGTAGTTGCTCGGAAAAATGTAGAGAACTAGTCGTTTAGTGCATGCAGCGACGTTTAAGGCAAGTTGACGAACTACATCAAAATCGTGGATTAGACCGGTGAAAAGAGTTCGACATGGGGAACCAAGAATGATCGGGTGAAAAAATCCGAAAATCCCTGATTTCCCCCCCCCCAGGAGAACCTCAGTGCCGTGGGATAGTAACTACTAGAGATGAGCCTATAGTATCCGCAAATACTCGAATACCTCAAATACTAGAAAGTATTCAATACTCGAGATCTCGAATAATAATGCTAAAGGTACAATCTCGAATACCTCGAATACTTTGAATTTTGCACCATACACTGTCGCACTTTCGTCGTTGGTAGCTGACTCGGAAAAATGTAGAGAACTCTAGTCCTTTAGAGTATGCAGCGGCGTTTTAGACAAGTTGACAAACTACATCAAATTAGCGGATTAGAGTGGTGAAAAGAGTTCGACATGGGGAACCGAAAATGATCGGGTGAAAAAATTCGGAAATCCCCGATTCCCCCACCAGGAGAACCTCAGTGCCGTGGGATGGTAACTACGTAGCACAATTCCCAAAATCCGCTACCCCCTCCATTCATCAGCCCTCGGACCCTCCTCCGACACTTTCTTCCTCTCCGAAATCAAACAAAAGGCCCCAGCTCACGCAGGGTTCGTATTACAAAAACCATAAATCAAAAGCTTCAAAAGAAAATATCAAGTTACAGGAGAGTAATAGAATCGTGTTTCACCCTTCCCTCTTTCTCCCCCACTGACCTTTTTCTGCCTACCTGCTCCAAAGTTCCCCATTGCTGGAGGTCTGGAAGGAGCTGGCTGGAGGAGGAGAAGGCATTTGAATATCACGCCATTATTGGATTGAAATATTAGTAATGTGCGAATAATTTAAAAAAGAATAAGACCAAACACGACGTATTTCTGACCTTATTTAAGCATTTTACACAAGGAAATACATGTCAAAATACGACAGAGACTTAGCATTCTGGCGAAACTCAATATTAGCAGCAGAGCTTCTCGGAAGTTGATGCGGTATTTTTTTCCGAAAACATATATCAAGTTGCAACTTATGAGTTGTGCTATAAATCTCTATTGTTACAGTCACAGACGAAGGGATATTTTCTCAGGATATTTGGTTTCTCCCTGATAGCAATTCGAACTCATCTTTTTATCTCATGAGAACTTCCAAAGATGGACTGAAAATAATTGAAG
This sequence comes from Ischnura elegans, assembly GCF_921293095.1. Classification (NCBI taxonomy): domain Eukaryota; kingdom Metazoa; phylum Arthropoda; class Insecta; order Odonata; family Coenagrionidae; genus Ischnura; species Ischnura elegans. Next base: position 142,152,305 of record NC_060246.1, read on the forward strand.
AAAATCTGGTGGAGAAGCGCGTGTATTTTGCAAAACACCTCGGATTGTCCGCTAGCACTTGACAGTAGGAGTGGGGGTAAAGCGAGCTACCTGTTGAAAATAAGAAGTTGGATGAGGCTGAGTATCAGATGGGCATGCCGCTGAAATGGCATTTGGTAGATAAGAATGTATACATCAGACAGAAATCCATCGTAGCAGTGTAAATGCCGAGACGGCATGCAATCATTTTTCGTGAGGTGATGTGTCCCCTTAGAATATTTGAAAGAGATGTTAGTTGAATCAACTATATGCCCAATTGTTTCCATAAAATTAAAATATTCCATTAATCAGCTAAATTCCTGTTCGAATCCTTTAAAGGAAATCAAACTTACTCCCCAAAATCTTGTGTTTCCTGCTGCATAGGCAACCGAGTCAAACATTCCCGCCTTCATCGTTTTTTTCGTCCATCCCCTTGAAAAACGATAGTAAAGAACGAAACATTCCACTGGATGCGTTTTTATTTATACATTCATCAAGGGAAATAGAAGAAGAAACGTATGTTTGATATGCTTTGCGCAACTCTAGTATTTGAGGTATTCGAATATTCGAGCAATGATTTAATATTCGAATTCGATATTCAAGTTCGAGAAATCTGCTATTCGACCCATCTCTACTAAAAATAATAACTCAATCTTCCTCTGAAAGGATTCCTCACTTAAGTAAATATTACTAATGTCAATGAAGCAGAACCTATCACCTATTGTAATGGTCTATCCACAACTTATTTTCTGGTTATATGTATTACTTACAATGAGGAAAATTCTATTATACAAAATTAAAATACATTTATAACTCAAGATTGGAGGAAAATTAATTGAGACATAAAAAAGCAGTGATATTACTGTAAAACCTCTGTACATCATAATGAAGGGGACCAAAATTAAAATTTGGGCGATTTGATGTATGGAGGTTCACTATAGAGAGGTTTTATTGATAGGCACCATTTTTTCATATCCTTTGGAAATGAAAGGCACTACTGTCTTTTAAACCATTATATTTGTGTGTTTAAATACACATGCATGCATCAGTGAAAATATATTTAATATTTAATGATTACAGAAAGCGAGCACTTTCGAATGATTTTTACTAGAGATGTGCGAATAGTGTCCGCGAATACTTGAATACCTCGAATGCTAGTAAGTATTCGATATTCGAGGTCTCGAATAGTTATGCTAAAGGTACCGTCTCGAATACTTTAAAATTTCACGTCATATACTGTTGCACGCACGTCGTTGGTAGTTGACTCGGAAAATGTAGAGAACTGTAGTCGTTTAGTGCACGCAGCGCCGTTTTAGGCAAGTTGACGAACTAGATCAAATTCGCGGGTTAGAGCGGTGAAAAGAGTTCGACATGGGGAACCGAAATAGGAAAATATACGAAATTCCCCGATGTCCCCCATCAGGAGAACCTCACAATCAGTGCCGTGGGATAGTAACTACGTAGCACAATTCCCAAAATCCACTACCCCCTCCATCCATCAGCCCTTGGCCTCTACTCAGACGCTTTCATCCTCTTCCAAATCAAACAAAAGGCCCCAGCTCGCGCAAGGTTCGTATTACGAAGACCATAAAGCAAAAGCTTCAAAAGAAAATATCAAGTTACAGGAAAATAATGGAATCGTGTTTCACCCTTCACTCTTTCTCCCCCACTGACAATTTTCCCGCATCCATCCAGTGCCGTGGGATAGCAACATTTCCCACGATCCGCTATCCCCCTCCATTCAGCATTCGCCTCACCCTCTCTGACGATTTCCTCTTCTCCGAAATCAAACAAAAGTTCCCAGCTCGCCCAGGGATCGTATTACGAAGACCTTAGCTTCGAAAAAAATATCAAGTTACACGAGAACAATAAAAACGTGTTTCATGCCCTCCCCCCTTTTCTCACCCACTGACCTTTTCCTGCCTACCTGCTTCGAAGTTCCCCATTTCTGGAGGTCAACTGTTGCATTAGTCATCTACTAGCCCAAAAGATGTCTAACAATGACTTTCGGCAATTGATATTACACCTTTATTAGATTGAAATATAAGTAATGTGCGCGTAATTTAAAAAGGAATAAGACCAAACACGACGTATTTATGACTTTATTTAAGCATTTCACGCAAGAAAATAAATGTCGGAAAGACGAAGAATAGTACGACAGAGACCTAGCATTTTAGTGAAACTCGATATCCTCGCAGCTGAGCTTCTCGGAAGTTGATGCGGTATTTTTTTCTGAAAAAATAGAATAAGTTACAATTTATGAGTTATGCTATAAATCTCTATTGTCACAGTCACAGACGAAGGGATATTTTCTCAGGATACTTGGTTTCTCCCTGCCACCAATTCGAATTCATCTCCTATCTCGTGAGACCTTCCAAAGATGGACTGAAAATAATGAAGAAAATCCAGTGGAGAAGCGTGTGTATTTTGCAAAACGCCTAAGATAGTCTGCTAGCACTTGACAGCAGGAGTGGGAGTGAAGCGAGCTACCTGTTGAAAATAAGAAGTTGGATGAAGCTGAGTATCAGATGGGCAAGCCGCTGAAATGGCGTTTGGTAGAAAAGAATGTATACATCAGACAGAAATCCATCGTAGCAGTGTAAATGCCGAGATGGCATGAAATCATTTTTTCACTAGGTGGTGTGTCCCCTTGGGATATTTGAGAGAGATGTTAGTTGAATCAACTATAAGCCCAAATTGTTTCCATAAAATTAAAATATTCCATTAATCAGCTAAATTCCAGTTTGAATTCTTTAAAGGAAATCACAATTACTCATCAAAATCTTGGGTTTCCTGCTGCATAGGCAACCTAGTCAAACATTCCTGCATTCATCGTTTAGTATTCGAGGTATTCGAATATTCAAGCAATTATTTAGCATTCGAATTCGATATTCAAGTTCGAGAAATCTGTTATTCGACCCATCTCTAATTTTTACCATGATTCAAGAGAAAATGATGTGATCTCTCTCAATTCAACAGTCGCTTAAAATGATTAGGATGGTTTGATATCTTTTATCTTATTTATTATTAGTTATGCTCTCACATGGAACAAAATGGTCATAACTAATGGTTAACGTGAAAATTACAGCATATTAAAGGTGTAATAAAAAAATAAAAGTGAAACATCTATTGCTGAAAATGTCATTCCACGTACATAATCGCGACTGCATTAATGGTCTCTAGTCATCTCGGTACAATTTGCGGAGGTAGTTAGGCAGTCTGGGGGGTGTCTCCTTGGTATGAAAAGTTGAAGTTTTCATGAGATAAAGAGGTTCACTAAAAAGAGGCTGGCCTATAAATTTACATGTAAATCTGATGGGACCGTAGGGGTGGTATGAAGTATGGAGGTTTATGATGTAAAGAGGTTCACTACATAGAGGTTTTACAGCAATATAATTTCCAAGAAACAGCATACTTAGAGGGGCATGTAATCTATGGATCCACAGATACATGGAATGGTATTGAACGAAGAGAAAATAATATTTTTAATAGGTACAATGACACTCCGTTAGTCAGATGAGAAAGATAACTATCACCAACCTCAGCTCTGAATGTGTTAATTCAACAGAATATAACACTTTGAATTAAGTAAGTATTCTCATAAAGCAACAGCCGTACTCAAATTTCTGAAATGGTTACGGTATAATTTATGCAAAATGGAAAGATATTTATAGGGAAGTAACAGTTTGATACAATTCAAACCCTAAAAAATATGTCATTACCTAATTATGCAGCACAGTAGCTGGTATGAGTAGCTAATAAAGAACATACTTGCAAAACAAACCGTTAACAAAAAAGGGTCTTCCATGCAACCACCACAATTTCTTAAGATCTATGCACATAAATACATATGTAATTTCAGAAAAAATAGTCTGAACAAAACTTTATTTCATATTTTGTTCACTAATAGTTTATTTGAAGTTCTTTTTTGGGATACTAATCTTTTATATCCAAACATGACTACATAGGTTATATTTCAAATTTTAAAGTACATATGGCGTACATGCTCCATGAAGATGATGTTTTTATGAATCTCATTGGTGGAAGTTAATGAATTCCATGCATGTGCCAAAACTTTCAATATATGTATGCACCAACAAAATTCTATTTTATTCACACTACTATACAAATAAACTTAAACAACAAAATAACCACTCACCTATAAATTGCTCAGTATAACAGGAACTGAAAATGTACACATAAACATATCTAACCTCTAAAGAGACACATGTGCCAGGAGCTTGTTGGCCAGGCCTCATCAAGACAACATCTCCAGCAACTAGAAGAGCCCACGGCAAATTGACAAGATGACCATCTCTGTAGGTCCATTGCAAAGTGATACAAGGAGAATATGGTGAACAAAGGTGAGGATAGTTGTTAGAGGACCACTGCACCTTTTCCGAGGCAACTGGTAGATAAAATAAAGAACAGTTATGAAACTCTGGGCAAAATAAAAAGAAATAAAAATGAACTTTACTTTTTAGTTTATCTTTGCCGCATACCTTCCAACTGAGAGAGAATGTAACGGATTCTCTGAGGAATTTCGATGTGACGAAGCTTGTTGTCCCATGCCACCAAAAAAAAGTTTATGGCAAGAAGAATAATTATAGTCAGCCCCTGGAGTGGTAAAAAGCTGTACCTAAAATAAAGAACATTGAAAAAAATCAGTTCTGTTCTTAAAATGAAGAACATACATACATACATAGTATGTATGTATTTATTTTAAAAATATGGCCTTGATAATTTCATTGTGTGGAAATAAATAAAACCACGTAACTGTATCAAATTATGAACTATGCATATTCTCAGCAATAAAGGCAACCATCACCATTTTTTTGAGGCAAATAAAAATGAAAAACTAGCATTAAATGCTAACTAATAAAGGGAATCAAACACAAATCCACATGCCCTGAAAAATTAATGAAATCATGTTGAAGTTCTAATATAGTATTGCGATTTCCCTAAATTTTCCCTAATTTACAGTCCATCTTTTTAATTCCTAGACTATTTATAAATGACAAACCAATTGTCAATAGGGTTTTTATGGAAAAATCCAGAAAGGTATATTGTATGATAAAGGTAAGCACCATTAGTACTGGAAGTAGAAGAATAATATAAACAATAATTTAATGCATTATTGGTGAAACTACTTCATATAAAGTAAAATTACTTTTTAAATTTATTTAATGAAAAGTATTTACATATATTACATCAAGTAGCCACGTTGACATGTTAGGAATGGGAAGTTCAAATCTTGAAGAGACACCAAGATGTAGAATGGTAATGAAAAATCACCCTAAGACTTTGACTCTGAGAGCAAAGAAGATTCACCCTCATTTTTTATTATTGTTATCCCTGGTATTCCTCAACTTTGCAAAGACACTGACATTTCTAGATTTTCCAGGCGGCCATCCAGTACGAAAGCATTTATTTATTTTAAAAATTATCCTCATGGAGGCTATGAAAAAAGGTAAAAAAAAAACAAAATAAGTTTTGTTTACAGGTCATTGATAAGTAGCTCACTCAACAATACTCCTGAACAACTTACGTGTGGTCTTTTTCAATCACAAAACCTCATCCTCTGTCTATAACAGGATTCACACCAAATTACCATTTTCAATTTTCCCTGACCTTACACCAACGGAAAAAGAGTAAACAGGGATTTTATGGAAAAATTCAGCAAGTTAGTATACTCTCGTTATTACGCACAACCTTATTACAAAGTCCTCGTTATTACGAAGCAAATTGTTGTTCCCGACGAAATGGCCTTTCCAATTCATGGTAAAGGAAACGTTATTATGAAATTACGAACCTCAGTCCTGGTCCCACCGGCTACAAAATAACCTTATTACGAAGTTCCAGGAATAAGCAATGGCATTTAGGTGGATATACACTACGCTACATTATTACCATTTCGCTATGTTTAAGTTCTCCTCATGCACTGTGTGCAAAACCATGAATTATGATTCTTTCTTCAGTAGGAGACACTTCAGTATACATACAACATCATATAATAAGTTCAACAGATTCAGGCTTCAATTGGTGGAAGTTAGACATATTTAAGTAAATGAAAGATCGTAGCACTTTTCCACAAGAATTTTTAATGCGTACTACATATTAAAAATTCTTGTGGAAAAGTGCTACGATCTTTCATTTACTTAAATCATATAATAAACTTCATTTCTGAGGAATCATGGTGACCCACTCATTACCACTTGTAAATAGGATGTACAGTTAGTCCTCTTCCTACACAAATTCGATTAACGAACTTTCAGAGATATGAATACGCAGAAAAATTCAAGCGTGCCCGAAATTTAAAATTTGGCACATTTCGAGTTGGCCGATGTGACGCGGTGTGGTGTAAAGGAATTCCCACTTTGGGCATAATCTGTTAATGTGATGTAAAGTGAGGAACTGTTCAGCATTTCGCCTGTTTTTCCTTCCCGGGGACAGCGATTTTTTTCCACTCCGGCTGCGTCGCGTGTCCAGCCAGATCAGTTCGTCACAATAGTGAGTTCGCGCACAATTGTAATGCAGTGTTGCATTCTGCTGGATAACCACACTTCTCGATGCCTTGCATAGCCTTATGAACTAACAGTTCCTAAAAGAAACATTCATACGAACTTCGTTATTACGAACCTACGGTTTTTCGATCGGTACTTCATAATAACGAGAGTCTACTGTACTCTGAAATATGGTCAAGCAGTAGTTGTAGTAGATACAACGTCAAATAGCCAAGCAGGCACTCCCTGTGCCACCCATCCAGATAGTAACAAAATGGCCACCTCACTGCTCGAATGGAGCAATGCTCAGAGCATTCAAACACAATTTTCATCTATTGGCTATGCCTCTGGTGTTTTTCCCTGACCATAAACTGATCTCCCTGACATTTCCAAGACTTCCCTGACCTGTATGAACCATGAAAAGGACCTGAACCAAGCACAACAGGGCAGTATGAGGTCAGATGGAAGAGAACAAGTATGCAGGAGTGATCTGTTTAGGGTAATACAAAGTGATGTACATGAAAGGACGGAAATGAAACAATGATAAATGAAGAGCAAACTTAGTGCATTGCTCTTCATTTATCATTGTATCATTATGTTCCACAACATCTCGCCAAACACCATTGAATACAACGGAAATGAAAGGTAACTTTGGTTTTCAGAGGGGAAACTGAGTACAAAGGTCATAAACATTGATAAGTAAGTGATAGTGATAGAATTTGGATAGGAGAAATGGAAGACCTCTAACAATTGTTGCGGCCCAGTTTTACAGCTGTCTACACATCTTAAGGAAGACAAAGGGAACTTGAAGGAAATCTTAGTCGGGTATAATCTATTAATAATGGAGGACTGGAGGGGAGCAGTACAGAAAGGGAGGGAATGTTATGAAGCTTGGGTTTATGGATTGAGAGCCAAAAATGCAAAGAGAGAGGAGGCAATAAAGTTTTGCAAAAACAAAATACTACCCACCATGAACACTTGGTTCTGAACTGACAAAGATTCCCCTTTTACATACAGAATCCCTTCATTTTCTTGCAGTGCTGACAATGCAATGTCTTCAGAAGATGGCAGATTTGCCAACAATCTCTCCAGCATCTTCAGGTCCAATTTTAATATGAAGATTGTGACAGGATTATCAGCAAAAAAAATTGAAATGGATATGAGACTGTATAGGAATGGCCAGGTAGCATTAAGAGAGGAATCATAAAAGCAGTGTAAAGTAAATTAGATATATGGGGAGCTTATTATAGGAATGCATGAATCATGAAAGAAATTATAAGGAAAATGGAGGGGATAAAGAAGATGGAGGAATGTAGACACAAAACAATTCAACAGGTGGTATAAGGAATTACAATACACCATATAGATATGGATAGAATGTAGGGTAATGAATCTAATGTTGCATAAATGTGGAAAGTAGAGAGGAAGTTGAGAAAGGTGGATGGATTGCGGTCTGGGTATAAATAGATTTTGACAGCTCGATTAAGACTTATATAATGGGGTCATTCACTGAGACCCAAAGTCATAGTCATTTGGAAGAATCACAAAAATGGAAGGGAAAGATAGGTTATGACAAAAAAAATCTTCCTCATTCAGCCCTTTATACTAAATTTTTAAATAAGAAACCAAAAAAGTTGCCTCCAACTCTTCATGAGTTGGTGAGTTTGAGTTCTGGTCCATTAACTTGCTCATTGAGAACTAGTCATTGAGGGAAAGAATCGATTACAACAATGGAAACAAACATGAACCACAAGAGAACAATGTACAAGACCAAGGAGTAGCTAATTAGCAGTGGTGGCTGGGTGAAGTACGTGACATCATCAACTTTTCTACAGAACTTTTAAGGTTGCTGATTTTTTGCCTTGAATAGCTTGAGAGGTAAGCAAAAAATATAATACGAAAAAATACAGGTATTTGTTTTTAATTTTTCAAACTCTATGACAATTATCATTAAAGTAAAATTGGTGAAGGGCATATACAATGATGAATAATCATTTTCTTTTAAGAGCATGATGAATAAAATAATAAACAAATTATATAACTAGACTAGCTGACCCGGCGAACTTCGTACCGCCTAACAATCAATGAACTTACAGTTTACTTACACCATTTATAAATCAAGAGCGGCTGTATCGTTTTTAATCATGTTTAATTTATTATAATAAAATAAGGATACAAATTATATAAAAATACGTGAATGAGTACCAAAATTGCTTGCCAGAAAGACATTTTCTTTATTGAATCTACAGAGGGTGAATCGGAGCACGTTTACGCGGATTTTTTTCAACAAATTTTCTTACGTTTTAGCTTAAGAAATTTTGGGCATTATGGTTTACTAAAGCATTTCATGAAATAAAAATTATACGCATTCAGTTGTTGGCTATTTGCGTTATTAGCTGTAAAAAAATGTTTTTAGGTCCAAGTCTGTTGCATACACTTGGCCCAATCAGGGGGCAGGTTGACACGACCCCAGACCGACGCTTGACTGATGCTCAAAATCATGCAAGAAAAGCCCCTATGAAGCAGCATTCGCATTAAATGACTGAAGGTGCGCCAGTTTTAGTATCTCTGTTTGGAAAAAATGCACTGCGTAAACGTACTGCATGCGTAAACGCACCACGGTGAGCCCTACACATTCGGGTTTAATGTCTTGCGTCAAGCACCTTCTGAGAAACAACAGTTTTTGTTTTGTTATCAGGCGCAAGATGAAGCGGATGAAGCTAAATAAATATAGCGAAGCAAAGCAGTGATGCAGCGACCCCCCCCCCCCCCCAAGAGCTTAGAGAATTTTTTTATGAAAGATTTTGTTATTAATATTAGGGGGACGGATGACTAACAAACAAAACATATTTAACTATTCACACAGCCACAAAACCCACTATTTTGAGCCATTTATCTTAAAAAATGTCTGGGGGAAGTGCCCCCACACTTCCCGCTTACCTTAGCGAGTTTTCTATACCCTACAGACCCGTGGTATTAGCTGCGCCCAAAACCCCCTATCCTAGCTACGCACTTGAAGCGAAGGAAGAAATACAGAGGATGGTTTATCGACTCGTGAACATACCACGCTAAATTGACCATGAGAAAATCATGGGTTTTCATGAGCACATGAGCACAAACAACACAAAAACTGAAAGAATGACCATGCAATTTTTTAATCGTTATCACGAATGCAACACGAATTGTAAATTGAATACGTTTAAGCTCATAAAGGGCATATGAGTTGAGATCATGGAATCTACGGAATGAGGACTTCCTAACCTTTGAATTTTCCTTTGAATAAAGTTGCGTGAATCACATTCATCACCAATTTTTTTAATGATCAAACACGTTCCGTTGGATAGTTATGGTTGGTTTAGGCTTCGAAAGATCATGAGCACAGAAACTACATTTTTCTGTAAATCGTGCCTTGGTAAGCCAGGTACGTCCAAGGACTTAAAATATTCAGATAGATAGTTGGTGATTTCGTCTTCGTTTGTTACACATTTAAAAGATTCGAATCCATGCAGAGTGGGAACTATTTGAATTTACCTCGTTGCGAAATGAGTTAAAACTACTCGATTCCTCGACAGGAACACGGACATTACCGTTTGTCAACAATTGCTTGGAGATTTGTTTACAAACACGGTAGTGAAGTGTCAACTCGAGCTGGGCCACGGCTGGGCTTACAATCAGCTCGAATTAAATTTTTAAAATGTAATTTCAATTTAATTAATATTTTGAATATATTTAGTAATTAAAATGTTATATTGTTACTAAATTCAGTTATTAAAGTGGTAAAAACAAAACAAATTATTTAATTTGTAGTTTTGACCGACTTATCAATTGTTGTGTTACTATAACTCCTAAAAGCATTCCCATACGAAAGAGATGAATTTTTTTTGTGAAATTATCCTTTTTTTAATGGCCTATATGTTAACCCCACCTGAGACGAATCCAAAGAACCAAATCTCATTGAAATCGGTGCAGCCGTTCTCGAGTTATAAGTGTTCTAACTAACACGATTTTCGACTTTCTTTTATATATATAGATTAGCTACGATAACAACAGAGGAGGTACCATAGGCATTTCATCCATGGGGCTATCAGCCTCTAAACGGGATAATTACCTAGGAGAGTCACACAAAAAATATGCCAGAATGAAAACCAATCCATTGATTAAAAGTATTACAGCTGACGTCCAACAGAGAGTCGTATACTGGCTGTTAGGATCCAGCGATTCATTGATCCAAGAACCATCTTGGAATACACTCTTCCTCCTAAAAAATCAATGGGATAGGAATAATCTGAATGAGACAATAAAAATCTTGACAAAAATTAGGCTTTTTCATGCACATTTATAATCAGTAAAATTCTTAACAAAAAAGATCAAAACCTTTTGCGCTGAGATTCTTCATGTTCAAGTAGAATAGATGAAATATCTTTATGAAGTCTTTTGAGAGCTTCCTTTGTCGTCAGTCCAATTTTCACTGTTTTATCCATGAAAATCTCCTACAATAAACAAATGTTGCAAAATTATGTTCATTAAAAAGCGGTATCATATAAAATATTTAATGAATAAGACTACATTACCTACCTTCATTGCAAATCTTTTGCAACATGCCACAATAGGAATTGATCCATTTGACAAAGGTCAATTACAAAGTTTAAGTGTGTTAAATGCAGGTAGCCCACTAATTGATGGACATTACAGAAAGAAAAAAATGTGTCAAAGAAATGTTGAAAGTTCGGGAGGAATCTTTAAGTGAAAGAAGAGATAAGAAGATTAGTATGCATGCTGTGGGCACATAGAATAGTAGAATAAGCACCAAAAGACCCCCATAGAAGCCTTACTACCAAGATAACATACATTAGGTAAATGGCTTAAATCTCATACATACTTGAGTATGGAATATACGATACTTTATTCTAACATTTATCATTTATCAATTTACATTTATCGATTTAATGGTATAAGAAATCATTTATCTACCTAGAGTCAAACTCATGAGAAAATATCAGTCACAATATCTTTAAAAGAGAATGATCATAAGCCTAAAGGTATGTATAATAAAAAGACTTATTGCAATTAAATATTTGTCTTACATCAAATGTAGCGGCTACTATTGGAAAAACATGAAAATATTTTTCTACACGACCAGCATGCAGTGACGGATCTATGGAGGGGGGGGCCAAAGGGGTCCCCCCTTTGGGTATCCAATTTGAACTAGATAGAATGGTAATTTTTTTCAGACCACCACTACTGCTGGGAGATTACCCCCACTTAGTCCCCCCTTGTACCAATTGTGGATCCGCCACTACCAGCATGGTAGGTCATGGAGGAGAGTATACAACACTCATACCACCCCTGCCTTTCTACTGTTGGGGACTTGTCAGCTATGATATGAATTCCAAACTAAGCATACTAAAAATAGACAGAGGAGGAGGCTACGTTAAACCATGAAATGTCAAACAATGAGTCTTGTAAAAAGAGACCAACACCTAATATCTGATTTATATTCACTACTCCATACATGAATTGCCCAAATTTATCTTGAATAACATATTTTACAAGCTCCGCCACAGAACAGCAATGATAAAACGGGCTAAATTTGTGATTATATAGAAATGAAGATGATGTTGCATGTTTAGGGATCAGAAACAAGTGGTAGCTTGAGATGTTCAAATTTAATTTTGAGTAAGTTACAATATTCCACCATTGAGATAGGAGGATAATATTTAAACCTTTTAGATTTTACAATAGATTAAGAGCTAATGCCATTCTTTTAATTTTTTCTTAAGTCCTCCTCTACTGAAGTCATAATTATGAGAAATTCATCCCATTGATATTCTCAAAAATTTTCAGCATTTTACTCAATCATCCGCTACCTACTATCAATTCCTTTGAGCAAATTTAACAAGTTGAACTAACTGCAAACTATCCACCTCATAGCTCGCCATAATATCTACAAACCAACTTTCAAATAAACAAAATATTACAGAACAAAGCAAAAGATTTCACAGCGTATGTAGATACTATTCTTTGCCATTGGACTTCCAAGTGACCTCCACAGAGGCCTGCATAAAATCCCCTCTGTTGGCCTCTTGAATAATAGATCACTGGAGTAAATCCCAAACATAAAAAGTAGCCTACCATTACACATTGCCGGCACCAGGATAGGGGCAGGTAGTGGGTACATGGGGGGAGAGTATGAGGATTCAAGGGGAACCCTTCAGGGATACAACACACTGGGGCCGGGAACCAAGCCCGTGGCTTATACGCCCGATCACCCGAGGAGGGGCTGGAGAGGAAGGGAAAAGGAAAGAGGCGCCGCCGCGATAGGAGCCCGTCGACGCCTCTGGGATAGGATAGGAGCGGAAGGAACGGAACACCTCAACTCTATAGAAGCGAGGAGGGCCCTACTATACGCAAAACCCAGCAAGCCATTAATATTCTAACGATCTCGGAGGATCATTCTATGGGGAGGAATGATTCAACGATCAAATCGTTAGATGGTATGTGGGGGAGTTACCTCTCAAAAGTAGTGGGGGTTTGAACAAAATTACCATTTTCTCTAGTGTAAATTGGATACCCAAGTCCCTCTCTGGATCTGCCACTGGATTTTAACATACCAAAAGTATGTAAAATAGGCCCAAAGTTTAGAGCTAATTTGTATTTCAATTCGTTAATGCAGGTAAATATATCAGAAAATATAACTAAATACTTAGCCCCCCCATAGATTCGCTACTGCCATTACACAAAATCCCCTAACATATTTAGTTTCAATTCCAAACAAAAATGCCTGCCCTTAACAAAAAATGGAGAACATAAATACATATAAGCTACCATAATAACCCAAAATGTTCTACCTATTACATGCACCAACTTAGTCACCCCATTAACACGCATGCCCACAAACACAAAAACTGCTCAATGACATTAGATCTTAGGTCAATCTTTGCCACACATTCTTTCATAAGGTCATTTCTTCAATGGCATTAACACAGGCAGGGGTGCTGAGTTCAAGGGTGTATTGGGTCATAAAGCAATGTCCCTCTACGAATCGTTGTTTGCTGGCATAAAATGCCTTTTCAGTCAGGTTTGTCTCCATAGGTGCAAAGAAATGTACAGGAAAACTTCATTCATATATACTATTACTTCAAAGTGTAAGTATTTCAAAATTTCAATCCACTAGAAACATACACCATAAACCAGATTATCCTCCTTAAATATAGCAATTAGTTCTCTCCTAAACAATAAATGTTTAGCAATATTTTAAATAGAATAAGATAGGTAGCAGCTAGCCTCAACAAGAAATTCAACCACAATGATGAAGATAAAATGGATAGATTGTGTGAGTAATGAGGAAGATCTGAGAAGAGTAGTAGAGGAGTCCTTTCATAACCTTAGGAAGAATGGGACAACTTAATCGGCCACACCACGAACGGTCTGATGAGAATCATAATTGAAAGACAAGTGGAAGGGACGAAGAGCAGAGGATGGCCTTGGATGAGATATATAGAGCAGGCGATGAAGGACGCAAAGCAGAAGAATTATGTAACTGTTAAAAGATTAGCTGATAAAAGAATTCAGTAGGGAGCAGCACGAAACCAATACTGGTATTGAAGACTGATGATAATGATGAAACAAAAAATAATCAAGCACCCAACATGAATTGAAAAATGAGTGCAGTAAAATGCAATCAACCAGACAAGTGTGACGACGACCTAGGATGGGCTCACGAGGTTACTCTCCCGAGGGCCAGGTCTGTAAGTCTTCACTTTTTACCTGGAAACCTCGGGAGAGAAAGGACTGTGGAAGGAATAGGAAAGGATAGGAGGTGCCACTGCAATGAGAGCTCGATAATGCCTCCAGGGAGAGGATAGGAATGGAGGGGAGAGGATAGGGAATCCCAACGCCGTCATTGGAATGGCGGGGGCCACTACTAGCGAAACCATAATTTATTGTTTCTACAGAAAGGAAAGATTTCCCCATGAGGAAGAGAAACTCCATGATTTCCTGTAAATAATCAACCAGACACTGACATTTTTTTAAGTATCCCCCTTCAGAAATTTTTCCTTAGAAATTTACCTGCCTTGAAAATTTTACCCTTCGGACATAGCCGCTGGACTTCAGTGAAAAGCATTCGCACAAAGGACAGGAAAAATACCGCTGACTCAAAAAGCTGGAGAGACTAATGCCGCAACTCTATCCGGAACCTGCCTTCTATCTCTCCCGACTCTTAAATAGCAGTCCTGCAGATGAATACATGGGTTTCTGGGAGTCCAGCAGAGTGATGTTCTGACCCATATTTCTCATTTATCATTCCTGAATGTTGGTTTTTACTACTTGTTATTAAGCTTTGGATATATATTGACTAGTTGATTTTTCTAATTGGTTTTGTTTGTCTTTGTGGAATTTTCCCTCATTTTGGGTCAGCAACAGGTGGAAAGAGTTATTCTTCCCAACAGTGCGAACATTTGTAACTTTCGGTTCAAAAAAGTTTCGCCAGAAACTTATGAAGAAAGTGTCAGTTATGGAAAAAGTTTACTATAAAGCAGAAAAGAGCCTATGGACATGGAGAGAGGTTGGAAAAAACTTATCTCTTTTTGTTGCTGCATCCCAAATAATTGACTGTCTATACTTAGGGATCCATTCAAAATAATCTCATAGAAGAATATCATGGGATGGACTGACTTCTTTGACAAGTGTGACATTCATGAAATCTATTTATCAATACACCTGCTGGTCGAGGGGCAAGAGAATTACTTCATACAAGAGATTGCATGTATAGCCAAGAAAAGATTCCTAATGTACAAGATAAAAAGGCTAGATAAGGATATGCCAAAGAAAGGAGAGATTTTAAATTAAATGATTTTTAACAAGCCCTCCCCACCACTGCAAACTTCCTCATCATTAACTCTGTTGGGAAAATTCTTTTCACTAGGAGACTCAATCTTGCAAATGCTTCCCTAGTCATGAGGAAAGAGTTTTCCATCCACTATCCCACCATCCTAACATTGCTCTCACTTGAGTGCACCAAACCCCTCCCTCTCCACTCCACCCATCATCTATTCCCCCAACTTTGCTTACAAGCAGTCCCCAAAACCAATTGTATTTGACAATATATAAAATTTTATTTCAACCAGTGAACCAGATAATGATGCTAAGTATCGAAATGCACTGCGCCAATAACATTAACTGGATCCAAACATTGTTATGCTCAAATCATTCATTCAAATGAAATTCTACGGAGTTCGGCCTGAAATAATAGCATAAATGCTAGCTTAATTATTTAGATCATTGAGATTCTAAGTACAAATACATATCCGTCATAGTGAGTGCGAATCCGACATCTTTTCTAACTACATGCTTAAGAATATCTACCCCATGATGCTTCAAAATTTGATATACGTATCCCTACAGCTGAGAATTCAAGATATGTCACATTATAAAATAATTCGTAGACATTTAATGTGAAAATTTTCTAACAATACAAAAGAATATCATCACTCTTTCCCATAGCAGCCAACAACAAGTCAAGAAACATTTACTACTTCTCATTGGAGCTATTGACGCTTTCCAATCTGTGAATATTGCTTTTACATGAATACGCCACGAAATTAAAATAAAATTTGAACTCCTTTGACAAATGTAGACAATGCGCTGATGTCTCAATTTATTGCAAAACTGGAACACTGACAATATCGAACATAAACTTGTTCAATACCTAGCAGGAAAAATTAATGATGAACAGTATGTTGGGAAAAATAAAAACCAATAAACACCACAGATATTGAGACTGGGCTACAATAAATTTAAAAATGGTAGAGGTCTAGGAAAACTTCAAAGCAAACATACAAGAAGTGAGAGATCTCTTTACAACGAAATTTTTTGTGTACATATAGGATACTAAATTATAGGTGCACGAACATAGTATAATTCTTCATATTTTTATATCTTTATCGATACTTTTGGTTATTTTTTCGTAATAGAATACAAATGACGGGAAATTCACAGAAAGGAAAGCTCTTCAGATATAAAATACAATAGAAACAAACCTTGATTGATATATGAGAGACAGATATTGGGTTCCAGGGTAACTACTCGCGAAATCTTCATGCCAATAACATAAAGAAAAGAGGCTTCATATTTTCCCGACCTCCGCCAGATCACTTGGTAAGCAAAAGATCTCACAACAACACAAAATCTGAAGAAAGCATTTGAAATCTAGCTAGTTTGGTCTGCTTCACCCGAAGCGCATCACCAAGTTCATTTGATTTCGAAGTTTCTCATCATTTCACTGTTCTCATCACGTTCTCATCATACTAATTTTTCATAATTTCTCATACCCCTTATATCGCGGTGGGCAGATGGATAGAAACAGATAAAAAAAAGATAATATAAAAACGAACTTCATAAATGTCCGATATTTTGGTGGAGGTGGTGATGTTGTGTCTTCGTAATTGTGATTAGACGCGATATTTTGGTTCCAAATGGCATGAATGAGACAACAAGGAAAAGCAATTCCTCCCGTTTCGATTGTCTGTTTTGACGTAAATAAGACTGTTTGATTTCACTGTAAACACAAATATGATCGTCGTTTGAGAATGGACCACTTAATTGAGACATTTACTCGTACTTTGCAATTGCTTGGGGATACACGATGTAAAATTCCGGATGAAACGTATTTGCAGTTACTGCTGTCAAAGCTTACGAAGGAAGGTAGGGTTTGTGTTTACTTTTGCGTGTAGTTAATCGTAAGAATTATTATTAATGGAGTTTCTATTTTCTCTGTAGAGAAGGGCAAGGAATTGTTATCCCTTCCTGACTCTGAGACCTTCATCAGAAAAACTCTGGAGAATAATGACATCGCTGCTGATGTTTCCATCAAAGTATTTTCTCTACAAATTTTGGGGTACTTGATTGCCGAAGAAGAGAGATTCATATCCTCAGAATTAAAAAATCTCATTGTTAAAATCTCGAAGGAAGACTTCAAGGCGTCTACTAGCTCGTCTTTGCAACTTGGTTATGTTACCCTGTTGTTATCATTGTTAAAACACCGAAGTGGAGTATTGTACATAGCTGAAAATGGTAATGAAATCTCCATATTTACCAATTCCTTAATTGTACTTCATGTTATTTGATGCCTTTAGCATAGATTTTAACCGTAAGTGAATGCCCTTGTTTTTGCAGAGTTATGGAAAGATGTCCTGCTCATCCATCAAAGTGATAGAAGCATATATATTCGTCGTGAGTCTCAAAAATTTGTTATTAGTTTACTTGGTGCCGTAAAAGATGATGAACATCTTAGTGACACAATTCTCATTGATATATTTTCACCCATAACTGCTACTAAGGATGTCTGTAGCAGTCACTTGACCCATGAAGATGAAGAAACAAACCCCATTTCATTAACAATTGATTTGGCTTGCTCCATTTTGGAAGCATCGCTAATCGACCGCTTGCCACATCTCTGGACGTTTTTAGCTGGCTTTGATTTGGAGGCCTTTGTTTATCATCTTTTCGATCATGCTGTCGAATCTAACCCTAACCATTCCTTCCTGACTAAGTTGGGCAAACTCCTTTGTCTCTTTCATTTCAATGCTGTTAGTAAGGACTCATCGCCTCCAGAATTGACTGCCCTATCTCATAAAATCATATCAATTCTGTCATCATTAATGAAGAAACATAGCATTTCGTCAGTTTTGGGTGTGGCATTGCAAAGTCTTTCATGTACTTGCAAAATTAAAAACACAGTGGAAATTTCTTTTGAAGATGAAGCTGGCAAAAGGCTTCTACTGAAGGACCAGCTGATATACTTACTGGTATGTAGTCTGTTTTATATAGCTAATTTGTTCAGATCATAAAGAGGGCTTGTAAATTCTTTGTTGCGATTGAATTTCAGTATTTATAGCAGCAAATTGACCGGTGCACATGCAATAGTCGTGGATTACGTTTGCATACTGGTCAATTTGTTGCTTTTACACTATGGTAAGAACTATGAATGTTTGGCATTGAAAGCAACCAAGCCTTTCATGGATTAGAAATGATGGTGGTATGGGAATTAAAAGCGATGTATCGTGTACACTTTGTCAGTCGTCATTCATGTTGCATTGCTTGTTATTTAGGACCACCACTATTTAGGTTTTCACCTGCTGTTGAACATTCGAGCTGGTAGCCATGACTAACTTGCTAAGTTCATTTGCATATGCATTAAAACCTTTAATAGGTTATTATAGATCCCATTGTGAACTATTTAAGTCCATTTTGTCAAGGT
The DNA here is from genome assembly GCF_921293095.1 of Ischnura elegans. Lineage (NCBI taxonomy): Eukaryota > Metazoa > Arthropoda > Insecta > Odonata > Coenagrionidae > Ischnura > Ischnura elegans. Next base: position 142,171,085 of record NC_060246.1, read on the forward strand.
AATGTACTCATACACTGATATAGTACCAGCCATTTGAGCGTTATACTGACACAGATAGAAAAATTTGAATGGGCTGTTAAGTCTTGTGCATTTGCATGTCTGACCATTCTCCCTCGTTTATCAACATTTTTGTAGACGAATTTATTCATGACACTACTCATGTATATTTAATAACTGCAATACCTGGTAATTATCTGGAAGTGACTTTAAGCTCTCTGTTCTTAGTTTTATTGTATCTTATCAGGAAATTTCTTCAACTTCTTGGCTGTAGTTTGGATATATAGCTAGAGCATGAACCTATTAAATGGGATGGCCAGCAAATGGCCATCACCAGTGAAGTATTAACCCTTTAACCCTTAGGCTGCGGGAGTCCTTGATTGTAGTTGCCAGCCATTGCAGAAAAGACCCCGTGTGCAGGAGGTACCTCCTGCCATGAGGACTGGTCTGGTAGAGTTAAGCCGCTTAGCGATGCTTATTATGAGGGAAAGTGTCCAAGTGCAAAATATCTGGGCAGCAATAAAAATTTTGGGTAAATGCAGTGGTTAGCGTGCAAAACGTATAAAATCATTCCTGGACTCTTAGGGTTAATGTACCAAACAATCCATTATTCCATACCATTATTTTTTTATGGGGTTGAGGCAGTGGCGGCGCATGCGTATACGCATGTTAGCAAGTGCACCCCCAAAGATGAATAAATTATAAAAGAAAACTATTCCTTTGCAACGCGAAGGATAAAAGTACTGTCTGCATGTGCAAGAAACATGAGCCTCCGAACGCTGCTGCTATCTCCTTTTCGAATTCACCGCTCTACAAGTGTGCGATCCCGTGGCATCATGCCGGGCGCATTTTCGGTCTGTGCGATCGCTTGAGGGTGCTCTGGCGGGACGAGGTAAGCTGTTCAAAGGGGCGATGGGAGCAGACTCAAAACCATGCGAATGTGCACGCGCATAATTTTGGTGACTGACTAGCAGGTAGTGTAGTGGTGTAGCCGCCACCTACACTACCTGCCCCAGGATCTTAGTCCGTCTACAGAGCCATCTGTATAGCCGTTTTCTACACTACTTCCTCATAGGGTGTAAGGAAAAGAGAATGAATTTCAACTACCGTCACTTGTAAAGGTGTGTTGAGAATAATTATTTTCACACATGCTAATATTATTTCTGTTCATGCAATTTTAAGGGTAGAGTGTACCAGTGATATGTTTTGCTTGCTATGTATTCTATTACGACGAAATATGATTCTCATGGATTAGGATTAACATAATATAATTAAATCATCCTATATCTGCTCTAATGCACACCCTAGATAAATTACCACCAGCCACCACTGGGTTGAGGTGAGCTGGGAGAATGCCATACCAACCAACTCTGGTGTGTGGTATGCATATGCCCCATTTTATCTCTCATTTAGTCTCATAGCATGTTATGTACAGCTCGATAAATACTGAGGTTGTAACATCCATTGGCTGCCAATCCTTCTTTGGTGGGCTCACTACCACAGTAGTAAGCAAATGGCTTGAAAACTAATATCAGGTGCTTATCCTCAATGAGGGCAAGGAGGAAGTGGTTCTTTAGGATAGTGGCTACATTTCAGAATAGGTTCATATGGAGGAGATACACTTCTCATAGTATGTACTAAAACTTTTCAGGATGAGTTGAACTCCTTTTCCTTCTCAACCTACTATGGCCTTTAAGTATACTAATGCTTGTGGGTTTTTTTTTCCCTTATGCCATGTAAACACATCAAGCAGCTTGCAACATTTGTTTTTTCAGTACACAATGCAGCTTTATATTCCTAATGCAGTGTTGCACGCTTTTTTGTGGAAATGTATAGGACGAATCTTTGCTGCTAATAAATGATAGCTTTCTTTTTAGAATCAGAAACTTCATCTAAGGCATATAAGGCATGTGGAAAATGAGGCATAAACGTGATTGTAAGTCTGTTTTCCTCTAAATTGAATCTAAAATGAACACTTTCTTGAATTGGTTGCACCGATTAATCTTTCACGAAGTGTATACTTATAACTTCAACTGCCCCAGCTCATATGTTAGAGTTTGAAAGGGGATGTTGTGATGCCTTATACCAAGATAATATTCCCTTTATACAAGGAAATTGCTGTGGAAAAGCTTATAATGCACCTATGAAGAGTAACCAGTCAGTGCACATAAAGAATGAAAATTCTGCAGAGGGGAAAATCATTCTATATCTGATCACTTGAACATTCAGGAGAGACAGTTTTGAATCCTGTTCAAGGCGAATGATTTTCCTTGTGTTTAACTTTCAAACTTTAGTATATAACCTTAACTTTTGTACTGGGAATGATTTATTTCACTTTTGGTTGCCTTTATGTATGTGCATTATTAACTTGTCTTTACATTTTTTTGTGTCTATAATGTAATCAGTGATAGGGAAGGAATTCCATCTTATCTAAAGGGTTAAACATAATCTTTGCTATTCCATGTTGGGACAAGTAGCCTTACTTAGTTTTGTTCTGGCTACCCAGGTAAGACTGTTGGCATTTCCTTGTTTAAAGCATCCTATTATGCATAGTATTATTTGAACATTACCCGCCTTTTTTTTCATGTGGCATCATTTGAATGTTCAAATGAGATTGCAACCTTTTTTTAAGCATAATGCGGTTTCTTCTCTATTTTGATTTAATTTTTATGTCATGTGTAGAAAGCGACATCATTAATCATTCGTTTGAATTCTCGTTAGTCCATCTGCTGATTTTTAGGCCACAGGGTGGGTTGTATTGGAGAGCATTAAATTTCATATTTACTGCTGTACAAGCCACTTGTGATGGTTTTTATGTTTTCTTTGATTGTTAAGACTTGAAAGTAAGTCATTCCGCTTGGTAAAAGTTTTGTGCTTAAAAATTAATGCAAAATGATATCACCTGTCTGACTAAAGTCAAAAAGGCTCTTTGCCCATGTATTTATTCCACAGTTTAGCGTAGCATTCCTGCAATGTACTGTTTTATGATGTGCCAATTTCCTCACAGAATGTTTGCTCAACAGTTGCATTAAAATGTACCATGTAATTTGTCATTTCACCCCCTTTTAATTTTTGCTCAATCTTACTCCCTTACAGTGGGACTCTCCTAGTGAGATAAGTCTGTTCTTTGTTGCCTGTTTGTTAGTTGTACAGTGAATATAGATTAGTTTAGGATTTCTGGTTCAAGTGTGAGTGAGGGAAAGATAAATATTACGAAGACATTACAGTGCCACCTTGAGTGTGCCCTGTCAAAAGGGTTATTAAGTACATAACTTAAGATCGAATGATTAGAGGTCATGGCTTGACGATAAATGGAAATAAAATTAAAATCGAAGTATTGAATTTAGGGAATTGAATGATGCAGTGATAGTTACGTAAGTTTTTTTCCTCCTATGTATTCAGAAATGAGCTCGAAATTCCTCAATACTTTTAACTATGCCCAATTTTTCTGGAAAGAAATTTGTATACATTCATTGGAAAACACATTTAAATTATTTATGTCATAGACCATTCTCCAGTTTTTTTCCCAATTAAAAATAGCACGAAGGAGAAAAAAAACTCATAGCAACCATAACTTGGTGGCTAACATTGCGAAAGCAATCTTATTTTACGTAATGATTGAAGCTTTCCCCAGGATTGGGCGTGTGTAAATAATTTTATCTTCTCGAAGGATTAAATTAGCTTTAATCAGCATTACTTGTTCACGCATGGTAGCCGCATGAATCGTACTGATTTGGTGTTATGCATATCGTCCTCTCCTCTCGTGTTATTTACGCATGGGTTTGTGAGTAATTCTCGGCATTAGTTCTACAAATCGTGATTTTCGCGTGCTTGATGAATCGTCATTTTTTTCAGTTAGTTTTTCGTTTCGTTGGTCTTCGTACCGGCGTTTGAAGAGCGTATAAAGGGGGTCCAATTGAAAATGCATAGAAGAGCGTTGTTCACGCAGCCAATCGAAATTAAATTCGCCCACTTCATAAATAGCTGGTAAAATAGATCATCTGCAATCAAAAATATCATCCATTCTAGCACAACCTCTTTAAGCTGGAAATTCCGCGTAATTTTCCGCTCGCTCGAGAATCCCGTGACTCATCAGAATTCCATAAAATATTGCCTAAAAGTAAGGGGAAGCTCAGCGCTCATTTGATTGGACCATTGTTCCCAGTAACTTTCCACGACTCAGACCGTGTAACGGTTTACAATTTTGATGTTTGGTGGCCTTTAACTCGAAAAGTTGACGGGGGATTAAAATGCTGGAATGGATTTGTTTTCGTTGAGCTCAAAAAATAGGCTACAAAATGAAAATGGCGAACGAGGCAACAGTGGGAGGGCTGTTATGGTATTTCCTCTTCTATCGCAGACCGAAAGCGATTTCATATTTGTAGGACACATTAGTGTGGGCAAACATTTCGTATGAACTTTCTATAATGTTCCGGATTATTATTTAAACGTTTTTACCTTAACGTGTAATTTAACGCAAAGGTTGGGTTGGATAGATGATGGTAGAGCTCACCTTTAACCAAACCTCAGACGTATAAATTTCACACATTCTGGGTGGGAAGGCCAGCCCTTCCCTGGTCCACCTCGCTTTTCGAGGATTTTTTTTATTCTACCAACGCTTCACCCCGAATGAAGAGAACGGCCTTAACTCATACATACTTTTAATTTCGTTCACCATCATCGTTCAATTTTAACTTCGCGATGCTCCGGGAGGCTGTCCTCATGAAGTAGTGAGGACTCCGGAACCGAGAGTTAACGAAAAAATGGGTAATACGGCCGAAAAAATTCGGTCGCAAGAGAAAACTTCGGCGCCGCTGACGAGTCGGAAATAGGGGAATGACTTCGGATGGCTTTCCCTCCTGCTTTCTCGCCGTTACCCCGTTACTCTCTCCCTCATCCTGCTCTTGTGACGGTAATTTTCTCACGAGGGCTAATAGAGTGTACCTGCGTCATCAGCCGCATTTTTGGCGGTTCTTCCACTTTCCTCGGTGGCAATGCCCCTGCTCGCATTCGTGGTCAGCGCTGCCGTATTACGAGACAGCTTTTTTTTAGAGTGAGACTAGTTGGACGAGTTTCGGAGAGGACAACGGGGTCAGAACTCTGTGGCCATCGAGTTGATCGGGACGGTGGCTAGAAATTGTCAGATACAGGCGATGATGTTTCAATTTCGTTACATAATACAGCTAGAGTGACTAGATTTTTATAACTCATTTTCAATGACTCTGCGGTACTTGGTGGGAAGCGAGTGCTATTTTATTCCATATAGGAGGAAATAAAGGACGATTACTTATCATGCATTTTAAATATAAATCGTATTTCACTGTTAAATTAATTCAATGCAATAATTTTCCAAGCTAACGTTTCCCGGTGATAGGAAATTATGTATGACCTTTGCAATTAGAAAATGTATGCGACTGGATCGGTTTTCTCCGCGTGTTATGTAATTAGTTTTGTTTTCCTGAAATTAAAATTTATGGCCACTTGAGAGGCAACTCCTGAAGACGAAAGTGTTTTTTTTATTTATGCAACCCACCTAGCATATAACTTTTCTCGCGTTTCTAGTGATATAGTGACTTAAATCAACGGTGGCTATGGAATTATTATTGAACTAATTCATTCCATGTAATTGATGCCGCTGCCATAATTAAGGATTTGTATAAATACTTTGGACCTTATCTCTCAAACATACTGGGTGGAGGTAGTTTTAAATCATTTACCCCTCCTAGTTGCTTCAGTCTTTCTATACATTTTTGAGTATTTTATAACAACTTTGTTTAGTTTTCTTTATCGGTTGAAAACTTTTTCTCAGAAACAAGAAGTAATGTTTATAATTGTATGCTTTCTAGTTTATTTCATACTTTTTTAGATACCATGCTTTAATTTTTTGTCAGTGCTCAACAACAATCAATAAAAATAGTGTGTGTGTTGGTTGTCTAGAGTTATAAAACTCAAAAATGAAATTAGGAATTATATTATAAGCACAGCACTTCGATGCATATCAGCATCAACATCGCCAGTTTTAAATTTCCTCTTTTCTAATTTTGCAATGCTTCATCACCTTCCCTGTAGCATTTCATCCATTAGTACACAGGACCTCTATTTATATTCATCTTTCAATATTTCCGCTGCTTTTAAGCCTGCCTTAATTAAGCCAACTACTTTTCCCTTCTTGCCTGGTGACGACGGCATGTCAAATCAAGATAGGAGGATATCCATCTCAATCCAAAGCAAAACGTGTTCTGGCATTGTGCTCCTCGGTACTTCTAGCAAAGCTAAAACTTCATCAAAATCAACTGCATTTTAATATGTTGCCCTTCAAATCTGCTTATTGACTGTCTTGTTTCCCTCAAGAGAAAGCTTACTATGGCTTGTAGTGATTTATGTCATTTCGTTGAGACATACAAAGAAAAGTTCAGAGGAATGTTTCCAAGTGCACATGATGTTGTTGAATGCGCCTCTATTCCGCAGAGTTCATTGCAATTCATGCTCTGGGTTGAGGGAGATTCAGTGATCGGTTGCATATTTGAACGACGAAGAAAGGAGACATCGCGAGTCATGCTCTGGGTTGAGGGAGACTCGGGGATTGGTTGCATATTTGGACGACAGAGAAAGGAGATGGTTTGCCTTTGAATTTTCCTCACCGACCAAAGAATAACAACCCTCTGGAAAGAAAAGTGATTTCCCCTCAGAGCGGTAGTGGCAGTGCAACCATTGTTGGGATACTTTTTTTCCCCATAGTACCTTGTAATGGTCTAATATCTTCATAGTCAGCTATTATATCAGTGACTGGTTGAGAATTATCTTAAAAATTTAGAAAAATTGGCCCCCCTTCTTGTTTGTATATTTTATTCTCAGGTCTCCTAAAATTTTCTGTATCCTGATATTCAATTTACTTTCATAAAGATTTAATCAAAATTTCCGGCTGAAATTCATTTATCCAATTCATTATAATTATGTGGATCAATAGAAATTTTTAGGCACTGTATGCTTTCATTCCTTGTATGCTGAGAAAATTTGGTGCATAACGATTCCACCTATGTATAGAATTTCTAACCTGTAGGTGGAAGGTAATTATACTTTGTAATATGAAGAATAAGTTATTTAGTTCTAGCATAGTTAATACTTATTTGTCACTACATATATTGTCTAATGGGAATTTTTTTCTGTAAAAAATTCGACTCTAGCCATTGAATGCGTGACTTGCTTGTTGAAAAAATTTTCCTTGTCAGTCATTTAGACTAAGCATAAGAAAAAAGATTTATTATCAAAATGTCATAGTCAGCAAATGATATATCAAGTAAAAATAAAGATAGGATGTCAGTGATTCAGATGAATGTGGAAGAAGGTAAAAACAGTCTTTTGTTGAAGTGCATTAGCCTATGTCATAGGTGTGTGTCATGATAATCGTTAGTAGCTTGTTGGGAAAACTTTTCTATCAATATTTCTATACTTATTGGCACGCTCATGTGAATTTGTATCAAATTTTGAAATTCCTAGGTGACTTTTGACAATGCATGAGTACTACCTAATTAATTATGCCACCATGTTGAAATAGAGTATAAGATTGATAATCCAGAATGCTTGGGACCAGACTAACAATATTTCCTGTGAATACCGATATCATTTGCCTGGGTGTAGGCAACACAGCAACACATTTTTTTCCTGAATGTGCATTGGCATCAGCAGAAAGGATGCATTGTGGAGTTGAGGATCAAGTATTGAGAAAAATGTGGAAGAGGGAAAATGGTGGTCTTAAAAGAGAGTGATTGGGGCAAGTGGAGTCATTCCCCTACCTTAGGAGCACCATCACCCAATGAAGTAGAAGCACAATGGGCATCAAGTGTAGAATAGCCCAAGCTAAGGTGCCATTCATGGGAAAGAGGCCGCTACTATACTCGAAGAGCATAAGATTGGAGACCAGGAATAGTATTTGAAAACATTTGTGGCAATCTATGGTTCGGAAGTTTAGACTTTCGTAAAAGAATAGTGGCCTTCGAGACATGGTGCCGGAGGAGGATGCTGCAGATAAAATTTATTTATTTCCCATTTCCCCGTAAAGAGCACATTGCGGCCTTTACAATGGGTTTTTCAACATCAACCACGCACAACACGAACATCCATGCCCTGGTTAGGGATCACCTACCCAGGTGGGATTCGAACCCGCGACCTATGGATTGGCAGGTGAGGACTTTTCCCCACCGCCACCGAGGCCGGCGATAAAATGGATGCATATGGTGAGAAATGAGGTTTATAGAATAAAAATAGGAGAATATAGGACTCAATTATTCACTGTACGCCAAAGAGAAACACATCAGATTGGCCATTTCACGAGATACAGCATTTACATGGGAAGCATGATGAAAGGAAAAATTGATGGAAAAGCCGCCTGAGAAAGACCAAGGGTCAAATGCCTAGGACAGATCAAAAAGGATACAGGGAAGAGCCTCAGAAAAGAACTAGCTTGGGATAGGGTGGAATGGAGGGCTGCAGTATACCAATCTTAGGATTTCAATTCTATTTAAGTATATAATCCTAAATGTGGAGTGATTTGTGATCAACATATGAGGAGCTTGAAGACTGTGGAGTATGAAACATTTTCCAGACCCTCTCACATAGCTTTCCTCTTGTGAAGACTAAGTCCTCTCAACCTGAGTTAATATTTACAAGGAATAAGATATTTGACCCTATTTTGCATTAGCAAAATGGATAATGAATATGGTACAAATAGACTCAAGTCATACATTCCTTGCAGGTGACATTATTTAATTTGTCTTATGAGTTCGGTTTTAAATGTGATTTAATTCATTGTAATAAGAGTAGTTGCATTACAAATGCAGTTTTGAAAAATTCATTGACATTATTTACTAACTGAATTTTTTGTTGCAAAAATATTTAGCTGAAATCATTTCTGCTTTTTGACTGCTTTTATATTTTAAACATTTTCAAATTAATGCATTCAAATTAACTTTTTCATGTCTCTAATTTAAAAAATATAGATAGAGAAAGATAATGCTAATATATGCCGTTATAATTTGCAATGCTTGTCTGGTTTTGCATTGGGGGAGAATCAGGATTGAATCAGCTGTCCAGTACTCTATTTATGGTATAATGTTAAATCTCTTTTAACCAGTGGTTCCCAACTCATAAAAGTCTGAGGAACACACTGCCTGGAATAAAATCGTGTGGACCACCCCCACCACATGCCCTACCAGTTGTTACCCTTCAGAAGGACCTTGTCCGTTGCCAAATTCAAGGGTGATTTTGCAAAAGTCTTTATAGTACTTTGAGAATTCCTTAAGACTTGCATATTCCCATCTAATTGAATAAACATTGCCTTTTATTTTATATTTTTATTTATTTACATATTACTATTCTATTTATATTCCAGGTCAGTCCCTTGCTCTTGGTTTCAGTTTCAAGTATTAAAAATGAATTAAATACAAATTTTCTATCACACATTTGTGAGACAACATCATCTGCTACTCAGCATTTAGCGATTCAGCTGAAAGAAGCCATAAAAAAGGCCAACAATGCTATTGACTTGGCTTACCTTGCAATGGTCTCAATTTTGCAGATAAAGGATATCTTGGACAGAGTAAGTATTTCAACATATTTAGCATATACCTATTTAATGCCCTAATTTCCCATCTGTCTGTTAAACTATTAAAATTATGTCTTTTTCAAAGACATTAATTTCTATTTTTCAATAACATCGTTAACTGTATGAGTTATATTTAAATGACGTGAAGTTTTCAAATAATGTCTATTGAGTACTCCATGTCTCTAAAATCGGCCAAATTTTTTTCATGACCTGTGTATTCAGCTAACTATTCAAGAAATATAATGGCAGTCAATAAGTAGCAGTCAGTCAGTGTTTTGAGAAAATGTATATAAATCATCTTTTACTCCCATGCTGAATATCAGCTTCCCTATTAAGAATACATTTTAGGAGTCATAAAAGTACTCATGTATATATATGTGTAGCTTATAAATGCAAGCCATTGTCTTATGTAAAAGTTCCCAATGCCACTGATATTTGTTTATTGTATTGCTAATGGGAATAATAATAATGTTAATATGAAAACAACCGATCAACTTCCATGAATTTGATGAAATGATAATATTTACATACTTCATGATTGTAACTCTAACTGTACTGATTTGGTATATCATGCTAAGGAGTTCAATCACTCAGTTGAAATTTAATGATTTTACTTATCATTAAAAACTGAAAGTTTCATACATCAAGATCCAATCGCTTACTTTTATTAGTTAAGGAAAAATAGTTGATTCCTAGACAGTTTTACATGGTGTTCATACATCTTCACAAGATAAATACAATTCAAATCTTGCAAAAGTAGAAGAGTTCATCATTCCCTAATTTTTATTGAGATTGGGATGCTTTTGTGAAAATTGGGATGTTTGGTCATTAAGGGTGTTGCATTTATGTTTTTGTATAATGTACTAATGAAATCATTACTATCTTTTGAACAGGAGACTGCTGTGGTTGCATTTCGTTCATCAGCATTTATGCTCTGGGGATTTGCCCGACGTGATATCACTGATAGTTTACTCCAAATTTCAAAATCTCCTAAGCTGCTTGGTGTGGTTATGGATGGGCTACGCTCTTTAATAGAGCTCTTCCATTTAACCTGGAGAGATTCATTGGAAACCCTATGTCTTGTGTCATTCACCATCGAGATCATAGAAAATGGTAACCCTCCTCCTCAGGTTTGTATGATTTGCATATTTTGATTTGTAATGTAGCAAAAAAATTATTTTTGTCATCATATTTTGTGATTGAGCATACCGCTCTCTTAGATTCATTCCTTTAAGTTGGATTTACCTGTATTTTATCTTTTTCTTTCATTTGAATTTGATGATGAGCACTGAAGTGTCCATTTGTCACGAAATTATGGAAATGTTTTGAAAAACATTTGGATATACCATCATTAATAACTTACAATGTTAAAAAAAACACTATTTGCTTGGATCACTTAATAATTTTGTGTCTCTTGGAATCCTTGAAGTGAATGTTATGCATCATGTTTATTCACCCCTTAGTCTGTAAATTATCAAAATAATACACTCAAAAGCTTATAAATCAATTATGGATTTAAGTTTCTCATCATTAAATAATAAAAATTGATTGAATACTAGGTGGTTGTTCAAGCATTTCATCTGATGAAAAGGTGCATTGAAGATTTCATTCCTCCCAATTTGGCCCTTCTTACAAACAGTCTTCAGAATTCATCACTTTCCCAGTTAGGCTCTGTGCTAGAAAAACGAGCTCATGACCTTAATTGGGAAGTGAAAGACAGTGTATATGAGGTGTTGGAGAGTATATCCAGTATATCAAATTACAGTGAGTAAAACGTATCCATTAAAACTATTTTCACTTTATTATTTGGTAGTTGTGATAAATTCATCAGGTAATCTCTTTTGTATTTATTACAGAATTCCCTGTATTTCAAGAAATGTTGCTAAAACATAAACTGTGTGAGATAGCTGTGAAAGCCGGGGTTATTGATAGTGAGCCATATGTTCGAGCATCTGCCCTGGCTTGCTTAACATCAATGGTTCAAGTTTCACTTCTCTGGGCAGAATGTTTATCAACATTGGACTTACCAGTAAGTTGATTTTTCTAAATCAAAAGTCTGTTGCCTATTTATTTCATTCTAATATCGACTGAAGTGGGGCACAAAGTGCTCTTTTTCTCAAAAGGTATTTTCACAAAAAAGTTGAATATCTTTAACATATGCTATGCTGTAATAATACAAGTATATTATCACATGTTTAACTGCAAGATATTTTTTCCAGATGATTGCTATAAATTCTTTGCAAGAAGAAAGTGAAGGGCTTGTTAGAAAGGAAGCAGCTAACCTCTTGGTAGAACTGTACAGAAATCATAGAATAGTGTAAGTTACTGAGGTCTTTCATCCATTTTTGTTTGATTTTAAGTCATTGAAACTGGTTTCTTGGTAAATGATAGGAGAAAACAAAAGAGATCTGTGAAACGAAATTAATTACAGTGAATTTATTACCCAAGTAAAATTTAATGTCTGAGAGCTAAATTTGCTGATGACTCTTACTATGTTTCTGCTTTTGTCTTAATGCATGGTATCATTTAGTTAAGGGATCGAGGTGACTATGGAATTGAGGGCCATAGGTTGCAATTCCAAATGAAGTCTGAATACCTTTGTCTAAAAATGCCTCATTGCATATTTTTGCTTCTGAGAGCCTCGTGGTTAATGCATATGGCTTAGAAATGGGAGCTGGGCCACTTAGAATGGATAGTATTTTTGGCTTTGTGGAGGATGCAGTCTGGCTTCACGTCTAGGGCTGTGCGAGACTCTCGACCACCCGAGAGTCTCGACGGTCGAGACGAGAATTTCATTGCTCGGCATTGTCGGGACGAGACTCTCGGCGCGGCGAGAGTCTCGCCTGGGTCGAGAGTCTTGACGAGAGTCGAGAAGTCTCGCCCCTTCGAGATTTCTCGACACCCGTCGAGACTCCCGGCTCCCCGAAAAAATAACACTATTTCTATTTTAGACATTGAAAATAATTTAGCAAAAAGATTATTTTAAGACATCATATACATTTCCAAAACTAAAAATAGTTGTAATATAAGATCGACATAGACAATTTAAGCATATTTTATTATTTAATCAAGCAAAATTGACTGGTAACCATGAACCTTAGTTACCATAAATAAACATTTCAAAAAATATATATAATTCTATAGAATTAAACGATGATCTATTCTTTTTTTAATTATCAAGTGAAAGTTTCTTTTTTATTATATTACTATAATATTTAACATTGATGTAACCCTTTAACATGCCTGTGTATCAAAATTATTTGCTCAATTTCATTACAAGCCCTGATAATGGATTGTAAATAAACGGAAACGTCGGCACATTTACATTTCAATTTAAAGACCTACACTTTATGATTCAAATTTTATATTAAATATTTCCAAAACTTAAAATAGTTGAAACATAAGATCGACATTGACAATTTAAGCATACTTTATTTTTTCTATAGAATTCAATAGAATTTTTTATATCTTTTTGAAATGTTTATTTATGGTAACTAAGGTTCATGGTTACCAGTCAATTTTGGTTGATTAAGTAATAAAATATGCTTAAATTGTCAATTAAATAAAATATTTTTATAGTGTGAATAAATCCATACAAGTAGTAAGGGATACCCCAGTAATCTCTATTAACGACTGATTGCGGTATTCATCAGAATTTCTCGCCCTTCCCGGGAGTCTCGACGGGTGTCGAGAAATCTCGAAGGGGCGAGACTTCTCGACTCTCGTCAAGACTCTCGACCCAGGCGAGACTCTCGCCGCGCCGAGAGTCTCGTCCCGACAATGCCGAGAAATGAATTTCTCGTCTCGACCGTCGAGACGAGACTCTCGCACAGCTCTATTCACGTCTCCAAGCTATCCATTAGCCTGAAAACAATAGAAAAGTTTTCAAGCCTTAAATTTAAAATATTTGCTCTGAAATATTATTAAGGGAACAAGAATAATATATAAAGTGAAATGAAAATAATGTTAAATCCCTGTGTAACAAATTCTATTTTACTGGGAAAATGGGACTCCTTGTCAAATGTACAGTGGTTTTTAAAAGTTTCTTCTCAAATTAACTGGCTGGCGCCACTTTCGCAGCAGTTTGGAAATTGAGTTTCGGTATTTTCTGTAGTACCAGTAGGAGGGAAATTTGAACAACATTCCCACATCCCTCAATATTGTTATTACTACATTATTAAATGGCTATGTATGCAGGATACGTGCAATGTTTAGTGCTACATGAATTGTGCAGCTCATGCAAGAAAATAAATACACCTCCAGAACTTCAATTTATTTTCTCTCGTTAATTGACTGATCCATCAAAGTATATTTTCATACAATTAACTCAGTAGCCTGATTATGAGAGTTAACGAACATAAAATATAGAAAATATCTGCCACAATGCCACTGCAAATAATGCCATACAAATCTAGTGTCACTAAATGAAAATTCAGTTTCATTTGGTGACGCCAGAAGACTGATTTGTTCCCGTGCATGACTTAAGAAAACACGTAATGCGACCCCTGTAAAGACATTGAGGGTGTTTGCTTAGTGGAAAAGCAGCAGATTTTCTACTGCAGTTTGTCGTAACCTCCTCGTCAGCCTTGAGAGAGCGGCCGCGCTACGACCGGGTCTACATGCAGCTAGGTTGGGAGCAGACAAGAAAAGAAACGACCAGGCGTAGGTTGACCCTGTGTTTATTAATCAAGTTTGGTTGACAGTGGAGTTGATTATTTGAGTCGTCGGTAGGACCAGCGACTCATGAAAAATTTCTGGAGCTCAAAGGTAGCTCCAGCGGTCAAGGCTCAGCAGCTCCCCTTAGCCCGCGTGCGCCATCTCGGCGTCAGGGCCCCGGTGTTTCTTGGCCGGTGAGCCGAACAGGATTCGCGTCACTCTTGGGTTGGCGAGCCTCCAGGGTCGCGGCGGCAGGTCCAGGTAGGGCAACAGCGGAGTGTCCACAAGGCTCAGGCGGTAGGCCGGAGGAGTAGGGGTGAGTGGGCTCAGCATCGGTGCCGGCAAGTCACTTAGTCCCAGCTGCCATGCGCGGACAGCATGGAATTGCGGTGGCGTTCCTTCCGGGGCAGCAGGTGGTGGTTGATGAGTCCCCTTTTTCAAAGCGGCGGCGTATTCCCCAGCGGCGGTTGGCTCCCGGCCTCGCCGATGCCACTGGTAGCTTCGAGGGAGGCGCAGCATCCGTAAGAATGGCAGCGGCTCCCAGGTCCTGAAGTACTCTGCCTCCCACCTTCGTGAGACACGTCAAGGTTAGTCACAGCTGCGACTGCGCAGCAAAAAAAGATCGGAAAGAGCGCGCCGAGGTATCGCACTGCTGCAACGTGCAAAACCCGATGACCCGCCGAGGTATCCCACTGCTGCGGTGGGCTCATGAAGTTGAGGAGACCAAAGGGGGCAACGAGGTATCTCACGACTGCGATGCGCTAGCTTTGGCTCCCTCCTTCACTCTGTATCTTCCAGGTCCGAGGGCCCCCTTTATGCGGCCCCTGCCTGGCCGTCCAGCCAATGGGAGCGCACCGTCCGAAAAAGTGAGAGGTAATTTTCCAACGGTCGGAGGCGGGGGTGGGGGAAGAGATGCCGTATCCACGTGTGGCTGTCATTACGCCCGTGGTTCTTCTGTGCGGGTGCTGGGGGGGATGGGGGCTCTTCTCTCGCCGGAAAATTCGAATCTCGCCCAGCTCTACGGAGTGAGCTTTTGGCCATGACGTAGGTGCACAACAAGTTACATGAATGTGGTGGTTCGAACCTGTACGGGGGAATATTTTTTCAATGACACAAAATGGCTGTAAGATATTTTCTTATCCACTTAAATGCATAAACTCCACACCTGTCATTATAAAATTTGTATAGCAAAAATTCATTTTGTTTTCTGCAGAAATCGTTGTTTATTTGTCTCGAAACGTCATTTCACAAAGCATAGGGAATACATTTCAGACAGGTATTCTTCTGCATCAAGTATTCTTTTGTATTACCCAAAACCTCTGCTACGATTGGGACTTAATTCCACGCTGCTTGTCACTGTAAGTGACAGAAATTGCTCGTTTCTGACACTTCTTTACCTCATTATTGTGCCGCTTAACATCAGTTCATTTATTTTTTGTTGGTAAATTGACTTTTTCTATAATCCTAATATGCAGAAAGTGTGCAAAAAACTCATCTAACCTGATTTTGCAGGGTATTGAATGGAAACTGTCCGTATAGACACCAAAATTCTATAAATATTGAGGTTTGCCACGATATGGTCTAGTATTTGGAGTATGCGACCGACAGCTGAGGTCATTTGCACCATGAGGCAAGGGCATGGAAGGGTTGGTGGAGAAAAATCTGGCATCAGCATCTCATAATTAGGCTTCTGCATTAATTGTATGGAAATATACTTCGATGGATCGGTCATTAACGAGAGAAAATGAATTGAAGTTCTAGAGGTGTATTTATTTTCTGGCATGAGCTGCACAATTCATGTGGCATTAAACATTGCACATATCCTGCATACATTACATGAATGAAGTAGTAATAGCAATATTGCGGGAGATGTGAATGCTGTTCAAATTACTCTCCTTCTAGTACTTTAGACATTACAAACTAACGAAATGTTTTTGGCACATAAGCAAGGACAATAGCAGCAGTAAGTGAAGCTCAATTTCTCTGAGGAGCAGAAGTGGCACCGCTCAATGTTTGAAGAAACTTTTAGAAACCACTGAACATATAACACTGAAGTGCTTTGTGCGTTGCGTTCCCACAAGATGATTAAAATATGTAGGTCATTTAGCTTAAGGGCTGAGTCTCAAATGTTGCTGCTGTAGTGTCCTTGCATTTGGATGTTATATATAATGGATAAGACATTCTCATCGCAGTAGGAAATTAAACATTTTTCATAATAGTGGTACTGTCTTTTTGTTGGTCTGGGTCTCTTCCTTTGGTGAGAGATTCTGATCACTCATTTGTTGCTTTTGGGCTGTTAGCGAAAGTGTTGCAATGTATGCATGTAACATATTAATTTTTACTTGGTGTGGATGACACCACCATTGGTTCTCACCTGCATGCCATCACTTCTGAGGGCTTAGTCTGTGAATTCAGTAACCTTAGCACTACAGTAGACTCTCGTTATTACGAAGTCAACGGGACCAAAAAACCAGAGGTTTGTAATAACGAAGTTCGTATGAACGTTTGTCTTAGGAATCTTTAGTTCATAAAGCTATACAAGGCATTGAGAAGTGCGGTTATCCTGCAGAATGTAACACTGCATTACAATTGTGTGTGAACTCACTATTGTGACGAACTGATCTAGCTGGGCATGCTACGCAGCCGGAGCCGAAAAAAAATCACTGTCGCGGGAAAGAAGAATGGGTGAAACGCTGAACAGTTCCCGACTTCATCTCAAAGTAAGTGATACATACTTCGTTCAGATTATGCCCAAAGTGCGAGTACCTATACGTCAAACGTCGCATCGGCCAACTCGAAAGGCGGCAAATTTGAAATTTCGGGCATGCTTGAACTTTTCCAATTTTCATTTCTCTGAAAGTTCGTAAATCGTATATAGTCGTTAGAAGAGGTTTTACTTTACGTCCAATTTTAGAGCGGTAATGAGTGGGTCACCATGATTCCACTAGAATGAAGCTTATCATATGACGTTGCGTGCTTACTGAAGTACCGTATAAGCGCGTGTAAGAGGCGCACCTTTTTCCCCACAAACTACAGCCGAAAATGAGGGTGCGCCTCTTACACAAACTTCTTATCTTCCCCCCTCCCCTTCACCGGTCGCAAGTCTAAGGGGAACTGAGTGGCCTTGGTTTTCAGTGTGAGTCAGTCATCTGTAATCCTAGGTAAAAAACAAGCGGCAGGCAGGGGAGTTTCTCCCTTAGTGACGTATTTTTAAAATGCTCCTGTTTGCTTTTCTTGTAAGCATCGCGCCGTCATGTCGGTACCCCGGAGGTGAACATGGAAAAGATCGCGCGGGGGTTTTTCGCTCCGGAGGGCGCGCTAAATTTACTGCCACGAGTGGGCATCCCGCGGCATTTATACTGCATATAGTAATCGGTTATCAAACGTAGAGAAACGCGTATTTTTGGATGACATACCTGGTCAATAGTCAATATTTGTCTTGCCGAGTAATTTCCATTACGCTGAGGACCTGATTTTCCAAAAATCATCTTCAGACGCTAATATGAGGATTATTGCAACTGAAAATTATATTGGTGTCAAAACCTGCGGTTTAAAAAATTCGAACGAGTGTGTTCATTGTTGGACTAAATTGTGGATGGAAGAAATCAGAAATGCTTATAAGTGAAGAGCGCGGAAGGAGAGGTCCAGGGGAAGGAGCGCGATCTCCGTCTTCGAAGCAAGCAACGAAATACGGAGGGGAAGGAGCGCGCTCCCTCCCCTCCGTATTTCAAGCTACGAGGCTATGAGCGAAGGAGCACGGGAAGAACACGTCCGATCTTGCATGTGACGTCGTTGCCTTCAAAGCGAAGGGGCGAAGGCGCAGCAATGTGATATACGCAGTTTGCGTTGCCTAAAGTTTCCAGTCCGTCTCGTCTGGTTTGAATGCGCTTATGCTACGCTTGTTTCTTCCGAAATTGTCCTGTTTGGACTATTTTGAATATTAGTAGCCTTGTTGTAACTACAAATCTTTGTGCCAAACAATTAGAGCTTAAAAAACTTAAATTCTGTCAAATATGCGTCGCGTTAGATATCTTTTTTTTTTAGCTTCGTGCGTGTCATACAATTATTGAAAGCTATCGAGATATCTACGGGCTCAGTAGATGACTCACCTAGCATTTGGCCTCCATAAACTGGGAGATCGATCAAGGTCAGTTGGTGAGACGGGGTAGGGATGAAACACGTTTCCATTGTTCCCCTGTAACTTGATGTTTTCCTATTTTCCTGTGGGGTCTCGGAAAGGAAAAATAAACGGCAGAGGCATTGGCTGATGGAGGGCCGAGTGTGGTTCCGTTAAATCTACGACGTGGTTATTATCCCACGGCGCTGAGATTGCCCCGGCGCTGAGATTGTTGTCCAAGCTCTTGGGAAGGTTCATGCTATGTGCCTGTTGTGTTTTGCCTTAAAAATTTCCACGGCTGCAATTCTATTACAATACTCCTGCGAGAGCATTTAAACAAAATTCTTCGTGAATAGGACAAGCATCGTAGAGCAACGGCGTGTGCGAAGAGAGGATCGGAACTCTTTCTACTCCCTCTTATGCCGCTATTACCGCCGCAGTTATCAAAATTTCCTCTTTCAATTAATAATGAAAGAGGAAAGTTCGATAACTGTCGAAATTCCAGGCGTACGTCTGCAACACCGCGCGATAGTATTTTTAAAAAATGCCGCAAAAATTTTTTCTCCATAGCTCCGATGCTCAAAATAGGGGTGCGCCTCTTACACGTGTGCGCCTCTTACACACGCTTATACGGTATCTGCTACTAAAGAAAGAACCATAATTGATGCTCTTGTGCACAGTGCACGAGTAGAACTTAAACGTAGTGCAATGGTTATAACGCAGGGTAGTGTATATCCGCCATAATGCCACTGCTTACTCGTGGAACCTCGAAATAAAGTTTTTTTTGTAGCCGGTGGGACCAGGACTGAGGTTTGTAATTTTGTAATAACGAAAATTTCGTAATAATGTTTCTTTTACCATAGATTGGATAGGTCGTTTCGTCGGAACCAACGATTTGCTTTGTAATAATGAGAGTCTTCTGTACTACCCAAAATATGGGTATGCCTCTCTCAAATAAATATTTTAAGTATCTTGTAGAAAAGGCTTGTATTTGGTTTATCATTAGCAGTTAAAAATGTAAAAATATATTATTGAAATAAGTGTTCTCTATACATTTACTCTGATAAAATGTTCAGCAGTTTAACATCAGAAAGTTAAATTTTGCCATTTTGCAATTAAAATTGAGAGCTAAATATGGGAATTGAAAAATCTATTGTTGAATAATATTATTAACTTGGATAGTCAGCCATTCATGGAAACCAATCATTAGTATTTTGGCTCATTTTGACCTTCTGACTAATAATGTGTGAGGGTCCATTCTGCCATACATCCCATAGGTATGCAAGTCTTGTTTGTTCTATAAAATCTCCTTTCTCCATAAAAGTTGTGAAGTTCTTGGGTGGCACTGGCCAGCTCAAATTTTCCACTAATCAGCTTGTTCTTTTATCTATGTGTGCGAGATTGAGTCACAATTGTTATTTCGTAATGTAGAGTTCATTATCAAAAATTCTCATTGGAGTTGTTGCATCAACTACGTAGAGTTTAAAAAATTGATGCAACAGCTTAGGTTAGGGGTACTTTTCTTTCTCTTGAGCCATGTTGCACTTTCAGGAAGTAGTTTGAAGAGGTTCAAAAGCTTCTTCTGGGTTGGAACCCAGGACCCTGTGATCTTATCCAAGCACTGTATCCTGCTTTCTTGGTTATACCATCTAGATAATAAATCATGAAAATAAACTACTGCATGTAATTTGCTTCTTTAGAAATTCATTGAAACCTGAGCTGTATGAAGTAATGTATGCAGCAGCAACCAAAGATCTACACTGGGAGGTTAAAATTAAAGCTCTGGATTTCTGCAAATCAGTGGCTGAGGAAAAGCTTGCTGACCAAGGAATGATAGATGGGACATTCCCTGCAATTACTTTTTCTAAGGTATTATTTCATTTTTTTTCCTTCAGACTGCAAAAATAGATTTTGTGAATAATAACTTCTCATTATTACTTGTCTGCATGTTTATCAGATTCTTATAAAGGAGGACAGGACTCTCGAAAATGGAGGAAATGACTGAGCTAAGGCTACGAATTAAAATTGTAATTGTTTATAATTTGTAGTTGATATCATTTTAACCTTGCACACAATCTGAATTTCACATAGAGTTAGCTCTGGGGCTCTATCGATGAATTACAATAGGGTAGGTTCCGTCATCAAAGAAAACAAAAGGTATTGATTGAGATTCGTTACCCACCACTAGTGTATTCATAATATACAAATTATTTGGTTTTAGAAATCCCAGTTTAGACTAATGCTAATGGTCAATTTTAAGCTCATTTGGAAAAGGCCAGATTGACGCCCATGCTATGCCACTCCATGTGACATCACAGGGACCTAGATGCTATACGAGTAGTCGAGAGTTTTACATCGTCTGAGATTACATGCATGCATGCATGTGGCACAGAGCTCAGGGAAGCATCTAATAATAATCACTTATTAAAATTGCCTTTGGTCGTAAAGTTCCCTTCGTTTCATAGGGTATTAATAATCCTTATTTAAGCTAGGCACTACCTGCTAGCAGGGTACTCTGCTACCTGCTAGCAGCCTACATCGTAGCAACGCTCATAGCCCCGCACCAAGGTGGCCTCACACTGAGGCAGCTGGAACCAGAACGACATCACATGGGCCTTTCCCACCATTCATACTTAGCCGTCGTGTTTTTGTGCGCTTGAAAAAGTTTCACTTTTCATTTAATCACGAAAAATAGATATCGTCATTTAAAAATCTTAAAGCATGAAATAAGTACCCAGGAGTAATAATCTTTCGATTTAGGCAATTAAAAAAAAAAGGAAACTTTTTTTTTAATTGCCTAAATCGCTTGCTTTATTCCTTGCTTTACATTCCACTTCTTAGTTGAGTACACTAACTGCATATTTTAGATTTGTTTTCTTTTAATATGTTGTGTTTTTAGCTTCATCAGTGGTCATTAAATGCTTTAACCAAGTATTGACCAGATCACATTCATTATAGTGCAACCTTTACTATTCCTTGTTCTTTATTCAGTTCTGTGTTTTTCCCATTGATTAGATATTGGCTTGAACCTCAAACCTGAAGGAAATAATAAATGTTTGTTTATATATGGTGAACTTAATTTTAGCATTGTTATTTAGTAAAACGTTGCAGTTTTAGCGCATTTTACTTGTAGAGGAGAAAAATGGCTTTTTCCTTACTTATCTGAAAGTCTTACTAATTATTTTCAGGTGGATCGTAAAATTGTCACCCTGGACCCTCCAAAAGTAAAGGAGTTAGTGCAACATGTTTTAGAAGAATTAAGTAGGCTTGGTTGCTTAAGAGCTCTGTTGATGGCTGTGAAAGACTGTGATTTGAATGTTTCGAGAACTGCTGTTTCTCACTTATCATTCCTAAGGAAAATTAGCCTTGAGAATAAGCTAATATCGGAGGATTCTATTGAAAGTAACTCAGGCTCCCTAACCTTAAGTACAGCTGATAGCGTGGGGAATTATTTGCTGCTCTTGGACTGTCTACTTTCCGAAAATGAGGTATGTAAATTTTGCTATCATGTTTATGCATCTATTCAAAGAGTTCGGCAATTTGCTGTGAGAGAGTAGGGAATGAGAAGTGAAATTGCATGGGTTTCCCCTTTACCTGCAAGGAATTCTAATCAGTGTGGTCATTATTTTGCATTTAATTATTTCCCCATTGCACATCATAGATGTGGCTGAGGACGCCTACCCTCAAACTTTTAGTCATTGAAAACCTATTCATAGTGTATGCTCTAGATTTTCATATTTTTAATGCATGTTCACCTCTGTTTATTGCTAAATTTTAATTCACTTTTCTTACCATTTTATTTTTCTACATATTTCAGAGTGGCGTAGAATCTGAAAGTGGTGCTGCCTCAATGAAAGGAAAGTTGTACATAAGCCCCCAAAAATTTCTTCGTTTCCTAAATTCTGTTGACTTAAATGTAGCCATGGAACAGAGGTGTCATTGGCTTAACCATTGTGGGAGCAATGACTTGCTCTCCCTTTTAGAAGATATTTTGGCATCTCATGGAGGCTCAGAGAGTGGTTTGAACCATGGTGTAAATGATATGGATTGTTACTAAGAGAAATGATCTAATGATTTGCCAATCGCTCCCTCCTTTCTCATGGGCCTATATTTTCAACATTCAATTTGAAGCAGTAGTTCACATTCACATGGTTATGTAGGTATTTTTGTCTACCTCTGTTGACTTAGCTTGCAAAGAAGTTATTATAATAGGTTCATACATATTAGCTTAATTTTTTGCTTACAAGAAATTGTTGAATCAACCTTTTGTCTGTGACTAAATATTAAGCCTATATATGAGCTGCAGGAATGTAATTCGCCTTAAATACTAACCATGAATCATTCATGGTACATTCAAAGCTTTTAAGGTGCATTATATCTTCCTCATTCTCCTTCCCCATGCTGTTTCTCACAAACCCATCGTTTTGTTCATTATTTGATATTTTATGTTAACTGCTTTTTGGCACAGGGTAAAGATGTCTCAGGTTTTTGTCAGTGATGAAGTGTGATGGAGGTTATGTTATGAAGTTGCCACTGATTTAGTGTGTTTTGATGGTGTATTTTGTTGATAGTGTTATGAACCATTGCTATACTTATGAATTATCTTGCATTACTAGAGTATTTACTTTATGTTGATAAGTTAAAATTTCTCCATCATGTTGTTTGAATAACCGACTTAAAACTATGGTACATATGTATCAGAGGGATTTGAGGTTAGTAATAATCCTGTTCAGAAAATCACACACCAGTCCTGAAATCTTACTAAAACTCAATGTAGGTACTGTATTTCTCCTAATATAGTCCCCCTCTGAATATATTCCCCCCCTCCTAATTTTGAGGCTTCAGTTTTGGGAAAAGTTAAAAAAATGCATTTGATTATTGTCTCCCCCTTTACTTTTACCTTGGGCATTTTTGGAAAAAAGGGGGGGACTATATTCTGACATGTACGGTATTTCAGCTGATTAATAATACCTGGATACATTTTTCTGCCGCCAATTACTCTGCTTCATGATGCACAGCTGAAGTCATCTTGGTTCATGTATTGTTTTTAAATATCATTAAATATTTAGCAATGTTTTGGAACATGGGCATACCCAGCAAGGGGCTGCCCCTCCCCCACCCCCCCACCCTACCTGAAGCAAATATCGCCAATCTCTGTAGGGAAAATAATATTTTTTTAAGCAAATAATTTTTAAAACTAATAAAGAGCTGTTACAGTTTTCTTAAAATGTTGATTTCATTCACCTTTTCCATGCTTAAATCTTACCCATAACTTGAACAGCCATTGCTTGGCCCCCCTCCTCCCCCCCAGTTCGGATCCTGGGTACGCCCTTGTTTTGGAACTCAAAATCATGGGTAAAATATTACCTCTAGATGTCTCATTATTTCTGTAGCAGATATAGATCATGATTTGTTATGGAGGGTGCAGACATTGTACCTGTAAATACCTCTTTCTTGCTCTTTTGTCTCATCCTCCATACTCTTATTTTGCTGTACATATAAGCCTATGACTTTTCAGTCTTGGAAATGTGCAATTATTTTTAAGGTGAAACAGATAATTAATTGTTCCTGGTTATGATTTGAATGGTATATTTTTGTAAACCAATATAAGTACGACCAACAAAGTTAGGGTGTAATTTTGAGGTTGTGTTTTACTTTTTTGTTAATTATAACCTGAAGAAAAAATTGAAATTAACCCATGCAACACTCTCTAAAGAAATGCCCTTTGACTTTGAGTGCAAGAATTCAAATAAAAAATTTTGTAACTACAAATAAACAGTCTGAGGAGCTGTGGTTTAGGTCACTTGCATGCAAAATGCTGTGTTTGATAATATGTTTCATAAAGATTCTATTGAAATGCTCCAAAACACTGACCAAGCATGTCCTTAATGTACTAATGAGAGGATTCCACTCAATCAGTGGTGGTTGCCTGAATCCCTGCTTGAGTCCTGCATAGTTGGCACTTCAAGCATACCACTCTGTCCAATGGATGGGATATTAACCTCTAGTTCCCTCAGTGCCTTTTATTTAAACCAGGTTACTGTCAAAACTGGATTTCTGGTCACCCTGCCCTCCTGCACTAATGACCTTAGCTTCAGCAAATTCATTAATTGTGGCATCGCAGTTCAAGTTTTGCTATAATCCTAACTTAGCACATTTAAAGCCCTAGCAAAGAGGGCACCTGCAGGAAGACAGAACCCACCTCCATCCTGCAAATAACTTCTACTGGCCTCCATTGATTGCTGTGGTAACTTATGTCAGTCATTGAATACTTTCTCATTATTACAGCTGCCTCTTATGGCCAAGTTATTGTTTTGGTGCACTCTTTACATTTAGTGCAGATTCAATCTTTGAATTGCTTTCATAAATGTCAACTTATTATGTGAAGACAATGCTTAGCATGGTTTCTGTAAAAGTCAATTTGCCATAACCATATTTTATAGGTATGTATTTTACACACATATGCATACTTATGAATTGTTTTTGAAGGCTAAATTAAGAAAGTTCCTTTTTTGGTTAGTATTCAAAATTATTCTTATAGGTTGTATTTGTCAAGTTTGGAAATATTCTTTGTGAAACTCTGAATATATTTTACTAATTTTTACAATAAAATTTAGAATGAATCACTTTTTTACTTAAGCATTTTCTTTTTTGTGTATGAAATTACAGTCAGCCTTTAACACATTGACCATCATGATATTTTAGTACAGAATTTTAGTGGCTCCACATTTTTTTTAATATTTGGGGTATTATTGGAGAACCAAACTTACAAACATGATTGCAAACGAGGACAAATTTTATCTATTTTGTAAAGTGACTGCCTAGAGCCTCTCCTGCATAGAAAAATTGTAGCAAATCATGAAACCACAACTGCAAGACGGACATGAGGGAAACCTGTGACTCACGTAAAGGGGGGTTGCTGGTGGATGATGGAGGTACATATACATATTATAACTTTATTCTGATTTTGATTCATTGGTGCTTTAGCATTGTCAGTCTTTTCCAAATTTTCCTCATCTGCTTATACACAAATTATTACAGTGATACAAAGCTCTTGACAGCTGTTCAAAAAGTATCAGGTCTTCACGCTAATGCATATACAGTAAGTACTCGTTTAACGTCACTTACCGTTCCTGAAAAATGTGACGATAAACGAAATGACGTTAATCGAAGCATAATATCCCATAAGAAACAATGTGAAAAGTGAATATCGGCTCCTAGACCTCACAATTCCTACGCAAAAAAAATGTTAGCGTATCATATCTGGGGCATTTTTTACGGTGGGAATGCCAAACTATCGCATAAATACGAGTTCCTGTCTTCATCGACAATAGCAGTAGTGACGTAAATCCTTCTCCATTTTTGTATCTTCCAGCAATTGCTTTTCGGCTTCGCTATGGTGGTCGCCCGGGCGAGCGTCGCCTGGGCATCATCATCGCTGAAACATCGTCGCAGTTACAGGAACCAAAATTATTGTGAACTCGGCGAAATAAGTCACGACAAAAACTCCGAGTTCTACAGGGAAAAATGCCTTGAAATAATTTTTTAGGTTCCTGAAAACCATTATGTCAAGTAAAACCTTGCGCACCTACGCAAGAATTCATTTTGCAGAAATTTTTGCTAAAACCGTAATCGCAATTAAGAATAAACACACCGTTTTACACTTTGCTTAGACTGACTGGATTACCGCCCACAAAACGAACAACCTGCAACGCCCGCTGCTTTGCGTGTTTTTCCTCGCGCGAAATTTAAAAGCCTTGACGTTATCGCGAAGCGAAGGTGCGATAAACGAATGACGGTCTCAAAATTTTCGTGACGTTATCGCGAAATGACGTTCAATGGGGTGACGTAGAACGAGGACTCACTGTAAGAGTATTATTTGTGGAGAAAATCCACGTTTTTCCTTCATAATGGCTTTTTTTCACTTTCAAAATAAAGATCATTGTGTCATATTTTACTGTGATCTCTGTCCTAGAGAAAAATTGAAGAGGCACTCTAGGCGTTCTACCATTATACTCCATTCACTTAATGTATCTGGGTAAGCTGGTGTGGCTAAAGCAAGTGGGTTTGAGTAGAGGGAAAGTTT
Organism: Ischnura elegans; assembly: GCF_921293095.1. Taxonomy (NCBI): domain Eukaryota; kingdom Metazoa; phylum Arthropoda; class Insecta; order Odonata; family Coenagrionidae; genus Ischnura; species Ischnura elegans. The sequence continues at coordinate 142,197,542 of NC_060246.1, forward strand.
TTTGACATGTAACTTTCCCTTTGCCAATCAGAAAACAGCAGGTGTGGCCTAGCACTTCGGCAATTCAGTCACTCTCCGACTTCTGTTGTGTTAACATAGTGAATCTTCTCATGGAACAGTGTTGCCAAACCTCACACATTCTCCTTGTATGTCTTTAAGTATGCCTTAAACCAACAGTACCGGCACTGGGCCTAAAATACCTGTAGCTACCCATGATTCACATGTTTTCAGCGACAAACTAGGGCAGCTATGTACATTTGGCTACGTGAATTTCACTGCTTCTCTCTGTATTATTTTACCTTATTTCACAAAAAGTATCAAAATGTGTGTCCCATAATAAAATATAATTGTTTTGTTTTATGCACTGATTTAATTTCAAAAATATACAAAACCCAGAGGAAAATGCAAGGGGAGAAAAAAGGCATTCCTCCTACGCCCCAAAGAATAACATATTCCATTTTGGAAAATGACTCCCTAATTACCAGTGTGGACTATGTAGTGACATATTACCTGGGTTGGTTTTATAATTGACATGTTTGCTTCGGAGCTGAATCTTGCCTCCCTCTTTAGACTGGCATTGACCTACCAGTGGGTCATAGGTGGTCTTTAATCTTCGTGGTAGGCCATTGGCCACTAACTTTAGGTGGTGCTGCACTCTATAGCCTCACACCAATGAATGTGGGTAGAGGGGAAGATGAGGAACAAGGGCCAGCCACTTATTGGTCCCACTGCAGTAGGGGAATACAATGGTGGCCCAGAATTAAAGCTAATCACCGAATGCCTGGTTTCAGCACTTCTAATTTTCGATAAATTTACCTCCATGTGGGCATCAGACTAGGGTCTGTGTCAAACGGAGCCTCCTGGAATGTCACCCATGTGGCACCTTCGGTATATTTTTTGACATAAGTTGTCATACTCCATGCTGATATGATCTCAGCAAAAGGGGCTATACAGCACCTTGAATTTGTGCATTGAGTACAAAATATCAAGCAGACAAATTTGATCATTATTAGAGGGATGAGTTGCAGATTTTTGCATGGCACATACTATGTAACCCATTAATGGGTCACACTTAACTTGCAGTGGCATTACATTGGTTACTATCCATATTATGGAAAGAAACAAGCTATAAGTATATAACTTCCCATTTTGTTTTGCATCAAAAACCACAAAATGAAGAAAAATGGTCAATTTTCCATCACGCAGGATGAATAAATGGTGTGATCAACCAGTGGGGCAAACTTGGTGAACATAATGAAGCCCCTGCTAACGAGAGCTGATGAATGAAACTTAGAAATACACAAAACAATTTTTATTATAAGCAAATCAAGGCCAAACAGTAGTAACAATAACAAATAAAGCATTAAACGCTATGTTATATATACATCATATGTGTAAAAATATATTTTTCATCATTTATGTACATGACACGAGAGAGAAGTTTTCACTGTCTTGGCTTTTAGCCCACCATCTCTTACCTATACTATGTTAAAGGTACTTCCTCAAACAATTGGTCTCAAAAAATGTACAATAGAGGTGTGTATTTTAATTGGAGTAATGGTTATAATTTTTTGAACTACAGTAACAATCTGAAAAAATTTAACAGCAAAATTAGAAATTGTTTCATAATAATTGTCATTTCAATAGTAACTATACTTATTCAGAGATAATTGTAAGTTGAATGTCGTTTTTATTGACTGCATTAATACATGAAAGCAGTACTTGGACTATATCAGTTGAAATTTCTGTGGCTAATCATGAATCTCTTTTTCTTTTCATTTGTCCATGGCCTGTATTATTTCCATCATCATAATAATGTCTGCCAATAGTGCATTGATCATAATTAAAAGTTAAGTCATTTCCTTGAGTACAAACAAAATATTTCTGCATTGCATCACAGTCAAAGTTGCTGTTTGCTTTGAAATCGAAAAATTGGTTCATTTTCTTTGTTGCTACATTTCCTAAATGCTCAGTTTCTAAATATGTCTCTCCCGGTGAAGCCATTTTGGGAACACTAACTCTTCGCTTTTTCTTCATTGCCAGCCCCCCACTGTAATCTTCATGCCTGAAATTATATCAAAATTAGGTTAAGCAAAAATCCAAAAATTCAACCAACATTCATAGCTGTGTAGCTGTTGTCTTTCACCAAAATGCCTGTTGTGTCCATACATATATGGTGGCATTACAATCAAATGCACTTTCAAAAACTATTTTTTTGTGTGCCAATAAAAGTTTTTGAAATTTAACAAGTAAGATACATTCTACTGTTGTTTTTATCCAAATTATTTTTAGCTTGTAACATTGTCTTTCGCAAATTACAATGTATGTCCTGTTAAAAAAAAAAGCATTAGTAATATGCTGGGATGAAAATTTGTTCAATTATTCAAACAGAATTGAAGAATGCTACGCTTTTCCATAATTCTTTGCAATGTTATACACCTTAAGAACAACTAGTTGCAGTTGGCACTCTTGGATGTATGATTTCACTTAAGGCATTAGATGATTTTTAGTTAGGACATTGAATATATACATATTTTACCTTGAAGGTAAATCCAAGAAAGTCGGTCGAGGGAGGATTCCGGTCATAGGAATTAAGTTCCCATAGGACAGGCGAGGAGCATTGGGAAAGACCCTGAAACAATCAAGAGAAATTTTTTGAAAATGCTATATTACACAGAAGAAATGCTAAATAAGACAACATATAATACTGAACTAAATTCTTCTATTTCCACTGTGGCCTAAGTCAGATAACAGCTGAACTTGAACAACCTCCCAGGCTATAAAGGCTTACCGAGATTCACACGGATAGCATACCGCTGAGGTCCATTGGGTGCTACAGCTTCTCCTAAATACAACCTAGCAAAGCACCTCACAGACCTCTTAGTGCCTCTGGTGAAACTCAACAAAAGACTACTTCTAGTTTGAAGAAAAGTACATGCTTCAAAATGGTAGATGATCTAGCCATGGGATCTCCTCCGTCGCCTACTTTTACTAAGATATCCATGGACGGCTTTGAAGAAAAAGTTCTCTATTTAACCCCCTTGTAGCTGAAGCATTATTTCCAATACGTCGATGACCCATTTGTCATCTGGCCAAAAGTAAGAGATTCCTTGGACCAGTTCCTGGGACATGTGAGCAACCTACATTCAAATACATACTATATTCACCATGGAAATAGAACAGCTCGGCCAGTTACCTTTCCTACATATCCTCATCTCACAAATGAGTAACATCAGACAAGAGAATAAGTTCTACAAAAAACGAACACATACAGACCTTTACTTGAAAATGTGGGCAATACTGTCATTGCTTCCATTGAGCATCATCCATCTCCAATGAGAACAACCTTCCAAAAGAACTGAAGCACCTCAGGACGTTCCGTGGAATGGATACTTCTCAAACCAGATCACAGTGGCCCTCAGAAGGACCTTCCCACCAATAGCACACGCAGATTAAGGAAAACCCAGGGCCAGGGCATGCTTGCCATAAATGTCGGGATAAATATTATGAATATTGAGGAGTCATAAAATCGAAATAATTCAAAAACTGCCACCCAAAATCAGGGACATCCTCGTGAGGGCAACGGAACCCATCAGACTCAAGATATTGTGTGCACAGTGTGACATGCAAATTTAGAGCAGCCTATATCAGTGAAACTGGATGCACAATTGAGACACCCCTCATAGAACAAGTGGCATCTACAATTACAACATAATGGGATATAAGCCATTGCAAAACACTGCTTGAATTTGACCACTAAATGATTATCAATGAAATATAAATTCTAGCCCACAACTCTGGCTTTCAGGACCAATGAGTGAAAGAGCGCATAGAAATCTGCCAGGAGAAAAATAACATCAACAGAGACCCAGGCCTCACACTAAGGGGCATTTGGAAACCCAGCTTCATAATTTTAGAGATGACTCCACCCAACATTCATGACCATCAAAATTAAAGAATGCTGAATGACACCGCAGCCAATCACTCAAAACACAGCGAGGACCCGAGATATTAATATTGGCAAGAAATTCACCTTCAGCAATCATTTCTTTGAGGACAGTACCCGTCTGCACTGTCTGCTGGCAGGTTCCATAACCACTAGGCCGGCCCTTATTTTTCAGAATTGCGAAAAGTTATATTTTCCTAGTCTCAAAATGATTCAAATGAGGTTTATATTCACGTGTTAAAATTTGGACTACTTAAAAAATAACAGCAACCCGTGCCCCAAGGGCCCTAAGTACCGAGGACCCTCAATTGAGTTTTTTGGGGCCGAAAAAGTGCTACCCTTATGTAAAACGTAAAAGTAAACCCCTCCTTTAGGACCGATTTTCTGTTTGTTTTGACCTATCTCTAAGCGTTTATGAGATATCGTCCGTCGTAATGCAATCCATCCCCCAGGGCACCACCTCGCACCGCGGCGCCGCTGAAATACGGCCCGCACCAGTTACTACAGACTTCCCCTCCACCCCATCCCCTCCCTCGGCAAAGACTTAGCTCCTGATGGCAAGATTTGCATGCTAGTGGTACAGAATTGAACAGGTTGTTCCTCTTCTGTCATGATTAATGTTGTTAAAGCCTACAATGTCAATTTTAACCCTTCAACGCCGTCCTATGTACTGGGTACTGGGTACCAAGCCCTTAAACCTTAATTTGTTGCCATCATACGGCCGCGAGCCATTCCACCATGCTTTGTTCCAAAGTGCTCTTTATGTACAAAATATTATAAGAATGTGTGATACAATTGTGTCTGTGAATTATAAAGGAATGAAGGAAATGAGCAGGGCTTTCATGGCTCCAATAGTAGATGGAAATATTCAAGAAAGAAGATATGAGGCAGTCAGTTCACGGATGTAGATCAATGTGGATAAATAGTTAATTCGTGTGTTTAGTGTGCAAAGGATAGAAAGTGTCAAGTATTTTTAGGATTGAAGGAGAAAAGTGGTGAAATAACTAGTTTATCATGAATACACGTGACGTTCACTTTAAGAGTAGGCCAATAAGGAAAGGCATGAAATCAAGACTAAATCCAGGCATTGAACTGGTTGGAAAAGGAAGTGAAGAAATACTTAAAGTTATCTACAGTTAGAGTAGTACTGTGTGTTTTTTTCTATCACCTAATGTGTTCGAAGTGTATGAGACTTAGGGCGAGAAAAACCGTAAGAAACGCGTTTCATCCATGGTACACAACGAGAATTCCTGATATTACGGAAAATAAGGCGATTGAAAAGTTAGAAAAATTACGCAAAGAATGGATGAACGAGCAACGACATAAAGAGAGAGCAGGAACTACCGTGGAGATGAAGAGAATATTTCGTAACAAAACTTGATGATTTGTTTGACATAGCAAGGAGAGGTACCATTGAATTACTGGCGCGAGGAGGAAAGTGCAGTTAATTTCACGGATAAATGTGCTAGGGCTGAAGAAATAAAGTTCTTACGCAATCAAAGAGGAGCACGAAATGCAGTTATTGGTGGAATAGATATCAATATATTCAAGAAGAAAGAAAAAGATGTGGTTCTCCGATGTGATTTGCTGCATCTGCTCTCAACAGTGACCCGCAGTTCCTAAAAAGACTTGTTAATTACGTAAGTGTTAACCTGGACATAGCGAAAGGAGTACAAAAGAGGTTTTCAGACCACTTGTGGTTCCTGAGTGAGGAATTGGTAGGCTTGTCATTCTTTGACAGATCCTTTTCTGGATGTGAAAAGGAAAACGTGATACGCCGTATGAGGACATGTGAGGGAAAATATGATTCACCGAAGAAGGCATTCTGTAAACATAAAGACATGACTAAGGTATCTATATCAAATTTTGTTACTACTAATTCAAGAAAACTATTTAATTCATTGTAAATATGCACTGCATTCTTTGATGTGCCCATGCGAGAATGGGATGAACATCCGAGAGAGATTTGCAAATTATTCGGGGTCCTCAAGTGGTAAATGATTGTGCCAAGAGAGGGGTGAAACTAATTCAAGATTTTAAATCAGTCACATAGAAGAAAGAGAGCTTTCAAAATTTATTACTGAGTGTGATTTTCCATGGTAGCACAACCCCTAACGTTCGCAAGGACACTTTAATTGCCAAATATGGTGCGTCAGTGAAATATTATAAATACACTGAAAATGTATTTTATTTTGGTTGATATGTACTGAAATTCATGGACAGAGTGAAAATAAATGGATCACTTAGATTAGAAATATTGTCATGGCAATTAAATTCTTTCTAACGTAAGCACATTTCTTCAGAGGCTAGATCTTGCCAGTGGGAGCAAAGTCTTTGCCGAGGGAGGGGATAGGGTGGAGGGGAAGTCTGTAGTGACTGGTGCGGGCCGTACTTCAGCGGTGCCGCAGAGCGAGGTGGCGCCCTGGGGGATGGATTGCATTACAACTGACTATATCTCATAAACGCTTAGAGATAAGTCAAAACAAACAGAAAATCGGCCCTAAAGGGCTTTACTTTTACGTTTTACATAAGGATAGCACTTTTTCGGCCCCAAAAAACTCAATTGAGGGTCCTCAGCACTTAGGGCCCTTGGGTCACGGGTTGCTGTTATTTTTTAAGTAGTCCAAATTTTAACATGTGAATATAAACCTCATTTGAATCATTTTGAGAATAGGAAAACATAACTTTTCGCAATTCTGAAAAATAAGGGCCGGCCTAATAACCACTGCAGTCTACAACCACTTCAGTCCTCAACCTTTTCTCCATTCACGTTTTAATACCCGATTCCAAGCCAAGTCCAACATTCAGACCTTAATTTGAATGGCGGGAGTTACCATCACACACCACAAAAGTGAGTTTATCATCATTGCTTCACCAACCAATAGCCATCTCCAATGAACTGAAGCACCTCAATGAAAAAACACTCCAGGAAATTTATAGCATGAGCAATCTATTGAGCGATATATCTCTCCGGCCCTAAATAGGACTTAAGACCATTTTTTTGTCCATAAGCATGGGGTCGCTATGCCTTAGTTATTGATGAATGGCATCGCTAACATTTTTTGAATGCACTTTGCAGTTAACACGAAAAAGCTTTTTCTTGGTCATCCAGACTTTTCGACATTTTTATAATACTCTGGATTTTTAACAACATTAAATTATTAAGGTTTGATGAAAATGTGCCATTTTAATTATCTGATATAATTAATCTTTGACCAAATCATAACTTTTGCTGCTATGAATGTACCTGGTATGTCCGCAAGGCAGGCTTCTGCAAACGTACCTTTTCTTCCTGCCTGATGTGCGCTCACCTCTTCCACCACATGTGATGAGTAGGTTTCCAGAGAGTGCACAGCAATGAAAGGGTTAAACGAGAGCTTTGAGAAAGTATCAACAATATGATTGCTCAATTTCACCCATTTTAGCCTACCCAGAAATGTAATGTCACAAAGAGAAAGAGATGATTGACATGGTGTAAATGATATAGAAACCTACAATAACTTTTAGTTTGAAAGTTGCCATGGGAGGATACAATAATCAAAGTTGTTAATCTTGATGATGTAAGAAAAAGATCATGGTAGTTCATAATTTTGCAAGTCAAATCTTAAGAGGAAAATAAATAAAGAATATTAAATAGTTAGTGGTGGTCTGAAAAATAATTCCAATGCTGCACTAAGACAACAAAAAGAAGCCCCATGAAGAGCTTAACTAATGAGTAAAATCACCTATAATGTCCAAAATAATGTTACCAGTTAGTTTAAGCAGCAGACAGAATTTCAATGGCAAATATAACCAGCTGAATATTTTAAAGTCAAAACGCATTAGAAAATTTTCTCCCAAGATGGTATATCTGCACCAGATATCACTAAATGTGATTAAATCAGAAAATTTTCCTTCATTAACATTTTAGTAAATCATTTTATGCTAACATTGGCTCAGTGTCATTTAATGATGAAGGCCCTATGTCATTTGCCGATAATGGCTAAACGTACTCTCCACCCAGTGGCGGATACATAAGGGGCGTGCTAAGATTGTAGAATAGGAAATCTAACCTGCGGAGAATGATTACTGCTCTTTTGGCCACAGTATCCTGAGGACGAACACAATGGGTGATTTCATCAGCAGCAAAATCTCTGCAATGAAAAATTGAAATGCATCAGTAACTTTGAAATTTTTAAGCTCTGGTTTTAGGAGTAATTTAAAAATCACTCACCTGAGTATGGTGACACATCCTCGTGTCAGTGGCAAACGGAATATTGGTTTAGAAACTCTGATGGGTTTGAAGTTGAACTTGCAACCAAAGCTCAAAATACTGTCACTCATGAATGAAACAGAAACAATTGGCCTGAAAGAAAGACAGAAATCAATCAAATTATTCAATCAAGTATTCATTCCACTGCTACCCAAGGGTTACTCATTGCCATGAAAATTCATTCAAAAGGATTTTGATGACTCTTCACCACTAGTTGCAACAATAAAATGCCTGAGCCAGGTTGAATTAATAGAACAATAGCTCAAAAGGAAAAAATATAATTCTATAGATAAACATTTTTCAAAATATTAGTTAAAACTCTCTCCTTAGATATCCAGCAGCAAGTGAAGCATGTGCTGTATGCCTGCAACAGGGTTTACATGCACCCACAGTCCACAATTGAAAATGAAAATCATTTGAAAAATACGGAAATTCATTCCAGTGGATTGAACTGTACACCCAAACAATACCTGTCAAAAATGTGCACTGGATCGATATGTGACACTATACAACCCCCTGGCTGATAAACGTTGATGGCAGCAGAGTTCACAAAGCCTGGTGGGATTAATCTCGCATCCACTATGGGCTGAATAACCAATGAGTGGATCCAAAATGGAATAGAATCCACCTCTCCACTAGGGTACAAACGTTCCATTCCAGGTCCTCTTTTCGAAAGCTGAGAACCATAAGTATATCCTTCACCAAAGAAATACCTATAATACAATAAATTGTTAAAATGCATAGGGTTTATTTCACATAAAACTCGAATTAGATTACTTACTTCGTTCTAAGAGGAGCTCTGTCAACTGAGCATGGTTTGTAAACTCCTTCATCTGCCATCGAAATAACTTCGTCAATCTTACTCTCAATTAAGGAGCATTGCTCATTGTTAAAGATAACAGTTTGTTCTATACCTGCGCGGATTCTTTTTACTATCAACGATTTGTCTTCCAAGAGTTTCCGAGAGTAAGGAAGGGTGGATCTGCAAAAAAAAACAATTCTTTAACAGATTTTCAAACTATATGACGAAACAAACAATTATCACTGAAACACACTTTGATCTTCTTTTCAAAATGACTGAGCCCGTCTTAGGAGTGTTCTTTCGAATTTCATCGCGGTTGCTATCCCCTGATGCCATCCTCCCAGCTTGTGAGAGGAATAATCAGTACCTAGCAGACAAATTGACCGAAGGACAAAGCGGGAGTGATTCAAATCGATGCTCTCGCATTTTAAAACAGTTGAAAGTAGCAGAGCGCATTATTTACTACGTTCACGATTTGATTTTGCTTTTGGACCGGCCAAAATTTTTTTATCAGTCAAAGGGATATTGAAACCAATATTTCCATTAAAATCTTTTCAGAATGTACTACGAAACAGATTAGTGCCTGATGAAGGAAGAAATCGTGGTTGAGATGGTGAAATTATTCGTATGTAATGGCATATATTATACTCTAATAATGTTTACATACTGATTCCCTGTCGATGTAATGAAGGAACTTCTCCCTCGCTAGATACTACGAATTTCCTCTTAATATGGTATTAACAATGTATTTTTTCTCTTTGTTGCTCCAGTTTAAGGCTATCGTTCATTAATAGGCCAAAAGAATGCTGAGTTCGCATGAGATTATGTCTACAATCCAATTTATGCTAGCATATCTTGATTAAGTAATAAAATTACTGGTAGGTACGTAATGTGATCTCAAAATTTTGATTTTTTACAATTTTGCACGCTAAAAGGAATTCGGTTGAAAATTTTATGTCTTGATGGTGCTTGCAGTTCGAACTAGAATTATAATTCTGGTTCGATACATAACCGCAAATAATAAACCAAACCCATAAAAGAAAATGGTCTATGTCTTCTTTTTAATATGTACATAGGAACATATTAAAAAGAAGACAATTGAAATGCTACACGAGGCAAGTGATAGTTTTTTCAAACCATATAATTAGTAAGGCTTTCGAGTTGTTGAAAGAAAAATAAAATGCTTTAATATTCTATCATTGACAACGTAATTATTTATTAGGGCATTGATGCAGATGCCAATACAGTACTTCCTGGCAGGGTAGGTCTTAAAAAATACTTCTACCAACGGCAAAATATTCTGCTACTTCAAGTCCTTGAAAAAATTTTCCACTCACTTTATATAATAAGCCACTCATGTTTGAAGATTACAAAATGGAAGGGCAAGTATGTTTCTTAGGGCATAATCAGGGTATCAGCAGCATCAGAAATTAGGGGCAGGAGGGGCACAAAGCCAAAAAGCTCAAATGAAAGTATAAGAGTCTGTCCGGAGGCGGCACTCCTCACCCTTTTAATACCAGACTTCATTCATCTCCACTGGCTCTCTGGTATGGTTGGCCCTAATCACAGCAGCTAATTGAAGATTACTCCCACCAGAGTAACTCCAGGGGCCATTTGTGTTAAGATTTCTATGAAATGTATAATTTCGTATATTCGAGGACAATGCCGTTTTTTTATCAACAGAAAAAAGTATCTATGTACTTTTTTGTAGTCAAGGGTTTGTTGTTTTACTTTGTTGTGTGTCTTTTAAAAATGTTTGAGAATAAAAACTCGAAGTAGATAGTGGATCCTGATTTTTTCCGGACTAACTGCCGAAGCTTTTATAGTTGCACGAAGACTTCGTCCACGGGTTACCGAAATAATATTTTTTATCAATTTGAAGGTGCCTTTTCACTATCTATATAAACTTAGCCTTATAATGAGGTCAGAATAAGCCCAGGACCCACATGGATAAAACACTATGAATAGATTAACTTTAAAAAAATAAAACTTATAGCTGAATTGAAACTTCAGTGCCTCCACAATCTTCCTTGGAATAAAAATCAGTCCATACCCACAGTGAGGAATTTTGTCAATGAAGAGTTTTTGGACAGTTAATAAAATATATCTTGTTTATATTTATGTATTAAGTTATGTTAACATTCATTTATTACATCGTCCTCTATGATGAAGCAACTGATCCCATTGGATAGAATTTTTTTACTTTTTTCTGGGTTTCTAGTTCAACATGAAGTCCACCTTATTTCAAATGCTTGCCTACCAACAGAGCTGTAAATAGTTTTAAGTGCTAGAAAAAGATAAGTTAAAGATATGAGGCTAAGGTCAGGGAGGCAACCAGACTATTTTGTAGCTAAATATAGCTGAAGTGAAACATGAATATCAACATATATTTCAATGCTTACCTTATAACATGATAAAAATGCAAAATAAAAATTATTTTTGGCATTAAGTACCACGCAATGACTACAAAACATGTCAAAACAAGTCATGTCAATAACATGCCTGATTAGGTATCCTCAGAAAGTGGATTTATATCCTCTTGAGGGCATAGATATTTTGTTATAAAAAAATGAAGTGTGTCATCTTCGATTCTTTGGTTTACATTTCACACAATTTTTTATATTTTTCCAGCCTTTATATCAACTCACCAACCTGTCTGTTTGTTTGTCTGGTACAAATCTTGTAACTCAAATTTGACTCACTTCCTGTGAAGCAAAAACGCTGAAATTTTGCACACTTCTTCATTTCCGATGACAAGACATGAAAATATAACTTTTTCTCTCCAACCCCCCTTTAACCACCCCCCAGTCAACCTATAGCCCCCCAAAACATGTTTTTGATCTAAGAAGTTCCAAATGGTCGATTTTCGTGTTTTGCGACCACAGTAAAAGTTATCCACTTTAGGCATATCCACAGAGTAGGCATTTAAAAGCATAGGGGTGGCATTTTGAAACATAGGGGGCTTACCATTCACTGAAAATTTAATAAATATAGTGACTTTTTTAATACGTCACTTTTGGTTTTTCGGGGTCACTGAGTTTTTTTGCTTTGTGTCATATATAAACGTTACTCATCCCCTGTAATCTAAATATAAAGGCTGGTTTAAAAAAAAAAAATTTTTATAAGAGCTTATTATTCAACTCAACTAGCTATAACTGACAATGATGTTTTTTTTGTGCTGTATTCTGTTTTGGGACCAACATACGCATGTGGTGAGGAAATTAAAATAATTATGCCAATTTAATCAGGGATAATCCATTCAATTGTATTAACCATACAGTCTTAATGGGAATTAAAATTATTTTTTCTTTCAGCATAGCAAGCATAAAAGATATAGGGCTACTGTTGCTTTTTATAATAGCACATTCTGCATTCCACGATAATAAAAATATAAGATTTAACAGCTATAATAGCCAATAGTCCTTCTGATGGAAGGAATTAGTTTCTAAGCACTCCAAGGCTCAAGAAGGGTCCAAAGAATGTTTCCCATTACCTTCTCTTATGATTCCCTTTCCACTCCAGCTCTTGAGGACCTGCATTGAATGTACAGTCAGTCATTGCATGTACAGCCAAATCCTTCCATCAATACAAAAATCAATCCTGCTGAGTTGTACAATGCTGGCAGGAAGAATTTTCTTTGGTGGATTTAGCCTCCCATGCATAGGTAGAGTCAAACAGAATATTCATGCATTTTCTTTTTATATAAAATTATTGGACAGTGTCAATCACTGCAACCAGTTGCTGTCCTACTACACCTGCCAGAACAAGTCCCTCAAGTGGTATAAAAAACTTGCTACTCATTTATTTAAAAAAATGTTGGTAAACAGATATATTCTGTACAACAAGTTCAGTGGTAGTTAAAAGAACTTATATGAACACAGAATGGTGGTAATTGAGAGCTTACTGTTCTCCAAAATAAGTGCATTGCCCCATACACCAACCAAAAAAAGGATCTATACCACTTTCCAGCGATAGCTGGTTCCAGGGCGAAGGGTAAAAACCTCAAAAGAAGATGCAGTGCATGTTACTCAAAGGGTGTGCGAAAAAAAATTATTTACATCTGCCCTGACTGTGAGGGTGAATCGAATTTCAAATCTCGAATTTGCTTTCACCCATGCTTCCAGGAATTTCACAGAAGGGTATAAAAGTTTTCATGTTTTCTAAATACGAAAAAATGTTTCGAAGTCTTTTTATTGTATTTTATTTTCACAATACATATAATGCTAGTTTTTGTTAAGTGATATCAAAATTTTAAAAGTCAAATACATATTTACCGATAATATTTCTGCAAAAAGAAAACACTTTTCTCCACAGAATTTCTTAAATTTCAAAATTTTTTGTACCAAACCATCGCGCTGTTCAGCAAAAAATGCTCGGCTACAATTATGGATGTTTCTGGCTAATTTTGGCTTTCTGAATCCAAAAATGACCACCGGTTTTTTCCATCACCCACCATTTGTACAAGCAACCCCTAAATTGGGGAAACCAACCCTGTATCTAAACTTATTGCTTTTAAAGGGACTTTTACTAATGTTATCAGCTTATGATTTAAAAAACTGACGTTCTGAGTCTATCAGGGTCATGAAAGGCACAAGCTTGACTGGGGTTGAAAATTAAAAAAAATTATTTTTTTCTTAGCTTTTTATTGCGAATAGAAAAGTTTTTAAGGGATGAATACACTTTTCACCCCCCCCCCTTTTTTGTAAAGGATTAAGATTACATAAAATATGAGGGGAAGGGGGGTACAGGAGGTGGTATAAAGAATTGCCACAAAAATCTGGACACAATTCAGATGTCAAAATATTTTTGCAACAGTGTTTGGGGGCTCATGATTCGACTGCCTTGTCCGCCTCACTTTTAAAGTAAGAGCTGAGACCTTTCCATTAAATACATTGGGAAATACTAATAATTCATCGTAAATACATTGGGAAATAAAATGTAAAAGTTACTCTTCACATGTTTTTACACGCTTCATGTGTCTTGGCAGTTGCACTTGCTGATATTCATCTATGGAATAAACCAGTGGTCTTTTCATTACGTCATTCTCTTTCGTGCTTGTCCGGTAATAATCTTCCAAGTTCTTTCTTTATTTTTCTAGTGGTGTGATTGATTTAGCATGTTATTTTGCAATAGTGTTTTCTTGCAATCATACAAAAATCATCCTAATTCATTTTGTTTCATCTATGGGTATTTAACATTTAAAGATCAAAGGTAAGTGATGACTGCAATTGTGAGGAAATCTTATGAACTTTATTTCAGGTGAAAAATTTATGACCAAGACAAACCGTGGGCCCCCAAATTCTGTTGCAGTGGTTGTCTTAAAAGTCTTTGTGAATGGTTAAATGGGGAAGTCATTCCCTAAATTTCGGAGTGCAAATGGTTTGGCGTGAACCCACTTTTGCCATTTCCATTTAACAGATTGCTATTTTTGCCAAACCGACACTATGGTTTAAAAAAATACAAAGCTCAAATGATTTATCCAAATGTAATGTAAGCAATTCACCCGGTGAAGCATAGTGATGCTATTCCTATCCCTAATGCTCCAGCTACCTACACCCTCAACAATTCAGATGTTTCAATTAATGAAGCTACACCGGAAGTGGAAGTAGGTCCTAATCACCGAGATGAAGATTACAGCCCTGATATGGAAGAACCCCAGACTAGTGTCAAAAAGGGCACCACATCCAATAACACAAGAGCTAAGTGATCTAATACAAGATTTAGATAAATACCAACTAGTGTAAAGCACAACTTTCTGGCTCGCATTTACATCAGTGGAATCTTTTGGCTGATGGTGTGAATGTTTCTTATTACAGATGCAGAGAGTCAACCCTCACTGCATTTTTTTCAACGGATGGTGAAAATAATGATCTGATTTACTGCACTCATATTGAAGGACTGATGAGACAATTAGCGATTACGTATAATCCAGACCAATGGAGGCTATTCATCGACTCGTCGCAGACAAGTTGAAAGGTTGTTTTGCTGAGCAATGGCTACAATTTTTAAAGGAAACCTACACTCCAGATTTTTGAGGCAGCTCTTTATACCACCTCCTATACCCCCCTTCCCCTCTTGTATTTTATGTAATATTAATCCTTTCCAAAATGGGGGGGGGGGTTAACAGTGTATTCATCCCTTGAAAAATTTTCTATTAGCTAACATATCATATGCTGTAAAAAGCAAAGAAAATGGCTTTTTCAATGGTTTTTAAGGTTTTTTTATTTTCAACCCCAGTCAAGTTTGTGTCGAGGGGTATGAACCCTGATAGGCTCAAAACGTCAGTTTTTCTAATCAGAAGCACATAACATTAGTAAAACTCCCTTGAAAAGCGATAAGTTTAGATACAGAGTTGGTTTTCCCAATTTAGGGGATGCTTATACAAATGGAGAGTGATAGAAAAAAACAGGTCATTTTTGGATTCAGTGACCCAAAATTAACCAAAAACACCGTAAATTGTAGCCGAGCATTTTTTGAACTATTTTTTTGCAGAAGTGTTATTAATATCCACAAGATTATTTGAAAGGAACTATAAATTATCCCATAGCTTATTCTAATTCAGGAAAATTTCTTGAGAGATATGCAGATTTTGACTTTTCCAGCAACAAAACAGATCCTGTATAGTCGATCCATCAATCCTGTACAGGATATAATTTTAAGTTAGCGAATGGAGAAGTAGCCTGGTAAATCAAAAAGCAGGGATTTGCAGCCTTTTCTAAACGGAAGCTGAGTATGTAAGTTTGGCAGCTGGGGCAAAAAAGGGTATTGTACTCTCTACAATCATAAAAGATATCCTTGGAAAGAACTGTATTAGAATTCTCAGTAGTGATATGGTGCATACATACAATGATAACCAGTCTGCAGCAAGAAAAGCAAATTGTGGAGACATCAAGGAAAGGTTAAAGCGCATAGAGGTTAGATATCACTTTGTACAAAGGGCAGTTGCTGAAGATAAAATAATTGTAGATTGTATGTCAACAAATAAATTGTAGTAGATGTGCTTACAAAGGGACTAAACACTGTTAAGATTTGGAACTGGATTAATCTATTAAATCTTTTAGCTAATGGAAAGCAACTAGTTTAAGTGAGGGTGTTGTACTTGTAACTTAGTTGCTAAGCTATGAAATAAATAGCAACAGCATGTTTTCTGGCAACTGCTATTGCATTGTTGCCCACTGGGCAAAAAGGAGTTGTGTCTCAAGAGTGTTTTTCTAAGACTGTTTAACTGTTCGGAGTCTATAAAAAAATCTAAATAACAACATTCGGAACTGTCTCAAGATACTACATTGCACATTAGATAACCAAAAATGGTTTTTCATTCACATTAACACGTTGCATACGGATGGCGAGAATTCTCATTTTTTTCCCGAACGTTCCGGACGGATGACGAAGATTCTCGTCATTTAGGCGCGTCAACCAAAACAATTTTAACGCATACAATACGTATTCGTTAGCACGTTTTCAGTTGTTGTTCGTTATTCATAATGAATTGATGCATCATAACGTTTGATTGGGTAAAGTTATATTCTAAACATTAGCTTTTCAACCATGTTTAAACCAAAGGCATTACGCCCGAATAGGCAAATATGTCCATTCTCAACACCTCCACCCAGAATCGGCGCTCCTCTTCTTACCAGCGTTGGAATCTTATTTATCTTTTTCCTTGAGTTACCCCCCACACTTGGCTCATTATTTCCAAAGAGTTTATCCACATGGCCTTGTTTTATCTAGCGAGTTTGACCCTTATCTCCATCGCTGCTTCTTCGAGATGCACTCACAGCAAGTGGACTGCTCTGCTCCGTCAACATAAACATTCTCGACAAAAGGAACTCGGGGACTCACAATGAGGCCCCCCAGTTCTTTTCGTCTATGCTATGGAGGAAGATGATGCTCTCTTACTTGTTTCTTGCCTCTGGGTGAGTTTCCTCTCCCAATGTGTCTAGAGCAGTTGGTGTTTCCCCGAGTCCCAGTGAATAGTGCATTTGGTGTCAAGTTTTTCTCGCTTGAAGGTTTGCTCGCATTTGTGCTCTAAAAACCACTCATAAGATTATTCCATATTATGGCATCACATCGGAAGGACAACACCATAGATGAAGAAGAAATTTTGTTAGACTTGTGTGCTGATGATTTGTCAAATGTACCATTAGGGTATGACGAAGATAACGACGAAAGTGAAAGCGATTCTGATGTTGTGTTGAATATGAAAACTAGAAAACCTATTCCTCTAGTTATCAGTGAAAGTGACTCCGATGCGAGTGAAAATGAAGACAATGCTTTGGCAGGAAGTTATACTTCATGGGAAAAAATAGAATTTGAGAGACATTTAGAGCAATTTTTGGGCCAACCTGGAGTGAAGCGATTACCAGAAAATTCCACTAATATCCTTGACGTAGTCTCACTATTTCTTGGTAATGATTTTTTTGAAATGATGTGCCATCAATCCAATTTGTATTACTGTCAAAATAAGCATAAATACAAAGAAACTCCAAAAACAGGGAAATGGTCAAACATAACCATGGCTGAAATGAAAAAATTCTTTTCTATTTTGATTATGATAGGTCAAATGAGGAAAGATACACTGAAGGAGTATTGGAGTACAGATCCTTTCATCGAAACAAAAATATTTAGAGAGCTACTGACGCGAAACAGATTTGAGCAGATATGGAAAGCGTGGCATTTTAGTGATAACGAAGCATTCTTAGATACTTCGGAAAGACTATATAAAATAAGACCCACCGTGGAATACTTAGTTGAAAATTTTCAAAATGTGTATAAACCAAAGCAGGAATTGTCACTTGATGAAGCCATGATTCCATGGAGAGGAAGGTTGAAAATCAAGACCTATAATCCTGCAAAAATTGTAAAATATGGGTTACTAGTTCGAATGGTTTGTGAAAGTGATTCTGGCTACATTAGTAATTTAGAAATTTATTCAGCCGAGGGGAAAAAATTAGAACAAACCATCTTGTCTCTTTTGAAGCCACATCTCAATCTTTGGCATCATGTCTATCAAGACAACTATTATAATAGTGTGAAAATTGCAGAACTGCTCTTAGATAACAAAGTAAGAGTGTGTGGAACCATAAGACCAAATCGGGGACTCCCTCCCGCGTTGAAGAGCGAGGCAAAAGCTTTGAAAAAGGGACAGAGCACGTTCTCTCGTAAATGTGAGGTGTTACTAGTGGTTTGGAAAGACAAGAGGGAAGTAAGAATGATCAGCACTGTTCATAACGCCAGCATGGTTAACTCAAAGGTAAAAGATTGGGTTACAGGACAAGCAATCAAAAAACCCACTTTTATCCTAAAATACAATGAGTGCATGAAAGGTGTTGACAGGGCGGATATGTACTTATCCTATTACTCCATCATGAGAAAAACAATGAAATGGTCGAAGAAAGTCGTGCTGTGGCTAATAAATTGCGCTCTTTTTAATGCTTTCAGAGTTTATAACACTCAAAAAAAAGTAATGGCATTCGATTCAAAGGCTTTTTGCTCTGGACCGCCAAAGAGTGGGCAGCGAGTAGGCAGGAGTCGAGTGAATCATCCTCGGACGATGACTGCGATGATAAGCCAACAGCACTGGCCCCTTCAAGAGATCACCCACAGCACTTATCGAGAGACCTTAGCAAACACCATCTCGTTCCTATTGTGGGGAAGGGGACGAAAAAATATCACATAAGAAGATGCAAAATGTGCGCTACGAGAAAAATTAGAAAAGAAACAAGGTATGTGTGCTCAACTTGCGGCATTCCACTCCACAAGGGAAAATGTTTCATGGAGTATCACACCAGAAAGAGATTCTGAAATTATTTGTGAGTATTACATTCAAAATTGCATGAAAAAATTTTAATTTTTAAATAAGTTATGGCATTTTTCAAACGGAAGGTTTGCTCAGTGAGTGATGTTTAAAAAACCGCCGGAACAGAGGATTAAAAGGAATTTAAATACCCCGGTACGCAACGTGTTAATGATAAAAAGAATCTTTTTCTCAGCGAAGAATGAAAAAAACCTTATCAATCATTATAAGTCATCTTCATGATCACTTTCTATAACAAGTAATCATTAGAAATTATCCTGACCTTTTGACTTTTAGTCTAACCACAAAAAATCTTATGGTTCTTCTGTTACAAAAAGGTTACCTTTTCTAAACAAGGTTTAATATTCATTCCATTAAAAGGGCAGTTATTTAATAGCATTGGCGTTGCTTATGCTCTAGCATCAACAACAATGAACAGCCAGCAATTCATTGTTGATATACTATGACAGCAATTCCGCATTAAATAATGTACCAGCATACCAAGGTTTGCATCATAACCCTCAGAAGTACCACGAAAAATAGGAATACTTCAAATAAAGCTTGACATTATATACAATAGAAGAAATCAAAACATTGAAATTGACTATTGCTGATAAAGGAAGCAGAAAAAATTATTTTCAAATAGCGACAATTTTCCATCTTAATTAGTGAAAGCAATTCCGTAATTATTCAATACAACCCATGATTATATAAACCACGGTATTTTTTGGGATACCTTAAAATTCTGTAAAATGACAGCATTAAGTAGAATAACAATCAATTTAATATTTCTTAATTAGAAAATAATGGCACACAAGATCTTAGGTCTATAAGGAACAAATAAGTACAAGAGCAATGAATTGGATGAAAGGTGACTTAAAGGCATGATGATAAAATGAGGAATGTGGACACATAACAATAACATACAGGAGAATGCAATATCTAGCTAAATAACAGCAGATGATGAATGAAACAAAGCATTAAGGACCAAAACGATAACAACTAAACAATAAAACTAAAATATCAAAACAAATTAACATTAAAATCACTTACAAGTGCTCTAAATGCATCCAATTATGAATGCTTGTGAGTAAACTGAAGGTGAAAACTAACCCACAACCATACCCTAAAGAGATAATAAACTGTACATCATAATAACATTTTGAGATGGCTTGACAGCAGATTCTTTGTTTCCTTGGTTGGACACAAGATGTGAGCAAATCCTGAAAGCGAATGATACCCTCATTTGCTCCTTTTATCCACTAAAGAAAATATGATTCAAGGGCCTGAAAGGATATACACTGTGGACATAATCACACAAATGATAAATTTTTGATAATATTTACATTATAACTGTAAACTAATAACTTTAGATGACATGAAAAAACAGGCAATGAATACGTCATGGACTAATTTTATGAATTTTAATCCCAATTGCTTAAATATAATTAAATTAAATATACACAAGTCTGCAATTCCCTTGGACTTAACAAGATAGACAGCAAATATTTTTCACAGAGAGTTTAATGTTATATAATGGAAATTATAATAATAGGTACATAATTGATGAAAACATCAAATAAAAAGTATAATGAAATTAAATCATCTCCTACCAGTCAAGTCACAAAATTCATTTAACAAAAATATATCTTCATCTCATAATTACAAATTTTCCACTAAATAATGAGAAAAAATTGTCCATCTTACTTTGCAATTTACTGACAGTTCCAAGTCACTCATAAGTTAATTAGTACACCAATCAAACTTTTAACTTTTGGAGGTAATTTGAGCAGGATTGAATAAATAAAGATTCACTTCAAACAGACAAATCCATCATTATGGTTTCCCCATTACAAAACTGATCTATAGCATCAAGAGTCAACGTGAGCTCGTTCCGCTGCCCTGAATTAGAGTGGGGAGAGACAGATCCACACCTTGACCCTACATCAATTTCACCCGTTTCATTTTCACAATCTGCTTCCAGCAGATGAGTGGCAAGGTGTATCTTAAGGTACACTTCATGGACAAAGGAGGCATTGCACTTGTTGCACACATGCTTCCGATTGCGGGAATGCAAAGTCTTGTGATCACTCAATGCAGCTGCAGTGAAGAATGCTGAAGAGCAGAGATCACAAACATGAGGGCGATCTCCATCATGACTCTTAAGATGATGGACCAGCTTATGATTGGACACAAAAGCTTTATCACACTGATCGCATTTGAAAGGTTTGCCAGTGTGCAGCATCATGTGTGTCATGAGGCCACTTTTCTGAGGGAAACGTGCAGCACAAATGGTACAGGCATATGGTTTTTCGCCAGTGTGTATGCGAATGTGTTGATTAAGAATGGAACGTACTGAAAACCCCTTGTCACAATAGGGACATCCAAATGGCCTTTCACCAGTATGAACCCTTTTGTGCCTCTCTAGATGGGAGCGCTTCTTGTACGTCTTTGCACAATCATTACAATAGAAACGTTTCTCACCATCCAATATAACCACTTCAGATTTTATTCTAGGAACTCGATCAAGCATGTCTTCTTCCTTAATGTCGCATATTTCTTGTTTAATAGCTTTTACCTTGGAAGATTTCTGACTATGGCTTTTCCTTCTTGGAGTACCCTTTCTCGGAGTACTCCTAGGTTTAAAATTAATTACTCTATCGTTACTAGCTTCTAACATTTTCATCACTCCATTACTAACTTCCTCAAAGAAGAAGTTGTCAGTTTGAACACAAGAATCGGAAAATACTTTCACATCTTTGTTGGGAGGACTGCTGTCTTTTCCTTCGAATTCAGAGCCATCAAAGGTATATTCTTTTCCCTTAATGGATTTCTCCTCGCTCTTTGATATACTTATACTATCCTTTGGAGCCTTAAAATTAGCAGAAGTTTGGAAATTACCGCCCTTATACCAGGTACTATGTTTTTGAATTTTCTCACGAATCCTTTTGCTTCTTATGTTTTTGAAGAGATCAGGAACTTTCTTTAAACCAACATTCCTCGCATCTTCGGCATTATCAGAGATCACATCTTCCATAGGATCAATTTCCTCTTCTTTCACCTCGGTTACTTTGGCATCATCGTCCGATCCATCTGTTATCAACGTTTCCGCATCTTCATCGCTGTCATCAGAACATTCTAATTCAATGCAATCATCAAATGATGACATGTTCATGAGCTTCAAATGCTTTTCCAAGACCTCCTTTCCAGCGGGACTGTCAGAATCTTGGCAAGCAGGGGAAAGGGGAACTTTCCTAGACAGTTGATCGCCATTCTCATCGTTATCATTTTTATCCGAATTCTCTATAGATGACTTAATAACTCTATTATTACCACGCCTTTTGTCTATTTTGATAACCGGAGCATCTACCGCTTTGCCATCAAGAGTTTTAATGGCACCCCATAAACTGGACCTAACCGGCTCACCACTGTCCTTAGATTCACTAAGCTTCTCATCCTTATTCTCACCTGATTCCTTTACTTCAGACCCATTGTCGGAATCCTTACCTAAAGCATTGTTTTGCACAATGTTCTCTTTATCTTTCACGAGGTTCTTCGGTGTATCTGCCCCGTTGCCTCCATCGCCGCTTTTGGCTTCGCAAGCTTGCACTTTCGATTTCCTACCGCCACTAGAATTTAAAAACTTAGGATACTTAGCCAATCCGTTACGAAGAAGCTTCTCTTCGACATCCGTAGAGGGTGATGCAGCGTAACCAGGAACACCGTCACCCGTAGCCGGTGACGAAGTGACCGTAAGCTCACGAATGGACAATATCGCGAGAGACAATTCCTCAGTGGTATGAAGGCACATCTGGTGATAGTGAAGAGTGCTTACGGACGAAAATTCGTCATCGCAAACAGAGCATGGGAATGCTGACACGGGCGCCATGGGTGACTTCAGCTACCAAGGGAAAATAAATAATGACTTTAATAAGCTTACAGAACGCATGGATATAATTATCAACCATAGCAAAAATGCGTTACTACTGACCGGTTTCTTTTAATCAAAAATCCCCGAAGAATGCTTCCGACGAACATCAACTCGAACTTCGATGAAAATGGTGTTGTCCATTCGGCATTATCGTTTGTACAGCACGAATTATTTAAATGGTGTACTTTAAGAAAACAAACTCCATTATACGATTCACAATTATGTAGTCAATCGTTCACGTGAAAACAACGGGCCAATTTTACTGCAAGACCATCGTTTGCGGGGATCTTAGACCATTTAAGTAAGTAGACCTGCCATTCGGGCGGAACGCTGTGGCCAACATCGCACGGCGGGGAAGTGAGTGGGATGAGGGAGCGTGACGTCACGGTTGGGACTGCAGACGATATTCCGTATGCGGGCTTGAGATATTTTAACGCTCATCCGCTGCAAAGTCGCTGAAAAGTGACGATATTGGGCACGCAAAATGATTATACACTTAATAAATATATTTTTACGATGAACTAAGGCATTTTATAGCCTTGACTGTGCGCAAAAAGCTAAATAAATCAAGATAAAGCGAGAAGCGATCGTATTAAATAAATTGATTAAGAATGTCATATGTAAACATGGGCGTACCCAGCGAAGGACAGGGGGAGCAGCTGTCCCCCTAGAAGCAAAAATCGCAAAAGCCTTAAAGCAAAATCAGTACTGAATTGAAACGAAAGTATTCAACAAATTTTCTTCAAACCAACGAAAAATGATATGTATTAGTATAAGTTAAGTAACTGAAATAAAACTATTTTTTCAATGAAATAATCTCATAAACTAATAAAGCGCTGTCATTATCTTCTTATAATGTTGGTTTCATTCATCTTTTCCATGCTAAAATGTCACAACTTGGCTTGCCCCCCCCCAACCCTAGATCATGGCTTCCCCCCCTAGACCATGCCTTTCCTCCCCCTAGACCCCCTCTAGGTAAAAAGAAGGGGTTCTGGCAAGTATCACGTAATTTTTTCCGCAAAAACCAGTTTATTGCGGTCTCGGTAATCTTCAATAAAAATAATTACACAAATCGTTTTATTTATAAACCCAACACAATGAAGCCTAGATTAACGTATTTACACTGAAAATACGCATTTTGAAAAATCCTACGTGAGATTAGAAAGAAGGCGTGGAGCAAAATCCCACGATATCTCACAAAGGATGAAGGGAGGGGTCCATAAAAAGGCAAAATTATTTTAGAAATATTACTTATTACAAGTAGATTAACCTAACGGTGACATTCTTAGAAAATGAATATTAAAACTGTCCCAACGGTCGTGTGTCATTTTTAACCCGTAATTATAGTAACTTTGCATCGAGCAATATTCATGAAAATTGGCACACTTATGGGGAAAGGTCCTAAGTTTTGTTGAGTTTAAGCAAAATTTTACAATTTTGACCTTTTGACCTCACAATGTGGGTCCAAACCAAAAATTTTAATTTGCCTTATGTGGTTTTAATGTAAAAAATCGAGATTGAAAAATGTCTGAATTTCATTGTCCAAAATGTCAATTCTTGGGTTTTCGGACTCAAGAAACTCGAAAAAAACTTTCATTTACGAAAATTCAACCGCTGACCCAGTAAGGTCACCGTCAAGGTCATAAGGGTGGCAAAAAGAATAGCATACCAACAAAGGTGTCGATCCATGGATTTTATAGGGCACCCAAGTCATTGGAATTGTCCAAATACCCGTATTATTCACTAATTGACCTCCAAGGTTAATACGGAGGTCGAAGGCCATAGAGGTAAACGTCCGGACATCGTGACACCCAGGTTTCGAATCATATATTTTGAAGGGTGCCAAAGTCGATTTTTCAGTTTATAGATCCGTATTGTTGATTTTTTGACCACCGAGGTCTCAATAGGGGTCAAAGGTCATAGAGTTAAATGTCTGGACATCATGACAACCAACGTGTCAAACCATAGGTTTTGAAGGGTGCCAAAGTCGGTTACGCAGTTCATTCATCCGTACAACAATTTATTTTGACCTCCGAAAGTCATAATGGGGGTCAAAGGTCATAGAGATTTTAGTCGACCGCTTTGACTTTCTGACCGCTTTTGATTCAGATATTTTAAACTTTATTCGCTACTTCGATTACCAAAATTTTATCACCCTCAATAACTTCAATAGCATTTTAAAAAAAGGTGATTGATTGTTTTTAAACTCTAGCTAAATTTGAGGATTCTTTTTCAAAACTCTCTTCTACAATTCTAGGACATTAAGCCTGATATAGAAAGTAGGAATTCATGGTGTGGTATAATTTAAAAATTCAATATACAGCTGACGAAAGAGGTAACTAGCGCGTTTTACAGTAACCAAGTATTTTCTTATACATGCGACTTCCGCAGTTTCACAAAATTCTTTCAGCATTTGAAGACGCACAGTGTAATGTAGAAATAGAAATATATTTTAATAACAATATTTTCCACATCTGCGGGCAACAAAAGAGCAGCTGTTTGAACGGCGTTATGTATCATGTGCGCTGCAAAACCGATTTGATAACTTGTGATGTACAGGCCTTAGATCTGAAGGAATGACTATGAAAAATGGCATGGAAAGACATCCTTCTGCTGATGCTAGTTTCTTTTCTTCGTTTTTATTATAAATGTCTGTATTTTGGAGGAAGATGCAGAAGTATTTAAATATCTTTTATGCTCTTGCGTCTCCAAGTGCTTCGAAATATCATTCCTACTGCCGTGAAAAATAGAAAATTACCCGTTACATTTCACACATTAGACAAAGTAATCGCACCTGAATTTTTTTAATAAAATGAGATTCACTTCTTATATGATCTTTGAATTTGCATCCTCTTTTGTTAGGCATTATGACAAAAATCTAAAAAATAAAATCATGTCATAAATAGTTTTAAAAAATTTCATTACAAACACGGTAAGTACATACCTACAAAATTACAAGAATATATTTATTAAGTTATTCAATGAATTAAATATAATTGATTGTTTTAAAGCAAATTTATCTTTAAAATTATTTTAATCCAATCCTCTCTTTCTTTCTAATTATAAATATGTTAATAGGTATTATTTATTCCCAGAATTTTCCGTAGCGTACGTAAATCGTAGGTGTCACTTGCAAAGCCGGCGCTAAACCTTTTTCCACCATCGCAAAATATAAATAACACGAGAGCTGTCTGCTAAGTAAAAAATTATGCATTTATGAAATAACTAAATTACTTACCTAAATAATATGAATGCTGATTTGTTGACATCCCTTTTTAGTAGCGCTAGCGCGCAGTTGTATTTGCATCGCATAATGGACCGTTTAAAAATTACTATATGCGAAGGCCTTGCCGCATTACTTCGTGGACGACCGGCGAAGTCTTTACACCATGACCCTTTTCCTCTCCAAAATTCCCCCCGTTTACAACTTTTGCGCAGGATTTCATGTTTTTATGACGATGTCCCGAATGATGCTAGATCGCTAACGAGATAAGAAAAAAATCTGCGGAAGTTTACTAAGGGCTTTGTCTTGATTTTACTGCCACAATATTTTTTCGTCGCTGCCAATGAGGAAAAATGCCACTGTTCGTTAATTGTAAGTTCACCAATCCAACCATGGCTGAGAGAATACTTCTCGTACATAACGAAATAAATATTAGTACTTTTAATTGAAAAATCGCGAAGAAAATGGTCAAAATACCGCAGTGATACAGTGAATCCCCATTCGTAGCCATGCGCTACGACGATGAGCGTCCCAACCGTGACGTCACGCCGCTTTAAAAGTGGGTGGGGAAGGAAGGGAGCGGAGGGGAGATGTTGGCCACACGGCGAGACATGGGTAGGGGTGGGGAATGGCGGGTCTAGTTCTTATATGGTCTAAGGCGGGGATTTTCGACAACTGAATTGCGATTATACAACAAGTTCAAAGAAATCACTGAAGATGTCTCTAGTGCTGCAAAACACTTCAAAGAGGCGGGTGGTCTTAGAATCTTCGAATCTGTATAGAGAATGTTAGATGTAATCACTCAAATTATGAAAATCTGTTTGTATTGAGAAGTGTGATAGCATTCTGCTGTGGTGAACATTCTTCGTAAATGTATTCAAGCTTATCATGACTGCGCGGTTAGGGACCAAATGGGAAACTGCAAATTTCCAAGAATTGGACGAATTTATGGCTGGCTATATGTAAGTATCGTTCGAACATATAAAGTAATATAATTATTGAACTGTTTTCCTTGGTCTTTGAGATGATATGGATTGGTTAATAATTGCCATTGAAAACCATGAATTGTTTAAGGCAATAACTTCCGATACTAGATAATACAAGTTGTTACTCTTTTAAGTTAAGCAAAAAATTTACTTTCACCCACTTTACATTCCAGTGAACTCAACTTTTATAGCCATTAAGATTTATTAACTCTTCTGCTAAAATCACTCGTTCGTAATTTGAATTAAAATGGCAATTATTAAATTTAAACATGGTCCAAATTTAATAATTGGCCATTGTACAAATTGGATTTTTTTCCTTTAATATATTACATTATAATGAATGTATGCTATAGCTACATCATTTATTCATAGAAATTTTTAATATTGTGGCTACGTTTTAATTCAGCGGCGTACCAGTATTGTTTAGAGCCCATTGCTCAGCTCCATATATTCCCGAGTGCATCGTGGCAATTTTTTTTTTTTTTAAAGGTATCTGAGGGGTATCTGTTTCCCATATGATATGGTATGCCACTGATTAGAGAGTCATCCATGCGTAGCAAATTCTTAAGACTCCTGGGTATGATTTTCCATGTTTAGTGTAGAAGCCATGTAATGAGATCCTTTTTTTCTTATTTGGCCTTCAGTTAATTATTTATCTTAGAATAAAGCTAAAAAGACAGCTCAAAAATGAACCTTTTTTAAATGATAAATAATATGGTCCATTGTCTGGTGAAAGAAAAAATGTGATGTGAGCCTCTGCACTTAAGGGTTATTGATGGTCAACAAGCAGCTATGCTTGTTGACCATCAATAACCCATTAGTAACCATTAGTTGACCATATATGCTTGAGCCATAGTGATCAAAGTAGATACAGGAGGTTCAAACCCTCGTAAAATGTTAGATAGGAATGATATGATGGATTCTCCATTATGAGATTCAATATTACCTACCTTTTACATTGGCGGTAGGACATTGGTTATTTGATAATGATGTTGACTCAGGCTGTGGTATAACTATGAGGGGGGATAGATCCCCCAATAGTTAAGACTTCCAAAGGACTTCCAGGAAGCTATAACTAGTTGAAAGACTCAAACCTGTGCTAAAGTCACATAAAGCAATATGTTTAATATTTCAAAATCCTGCCACATGAATGGCAGTGAAATACACATGAATTGCCATGGGACAATATTCCCCTGGACCAGGAATCAAACCATGGACCTTTAGCTTTCCGGGCCATTGCACAGACCACTAAGCTATTCAGACTCCCTAATTCCCATAGTTTTGGACCGAGGTTCATGGCTCTGCGCAGTGGCCCAGAATGCCAAAGCCCGTGGTTTGATTCCCGAACCAGGGGAATTTTTTCTCATGACAATTCATGTGTATTTCACTGCCGTTCACATGGCAGGATTTGAAATATTACACATACGAATCAAATGTTCAGAAAAACCAAAAACTTTGGGAATTTTTTCTCATAGCAATTCATGTGTATTTGAGTCCTAACCAGAGTGACTAACCTCCAATCTGGAGGACCGGGTAGTCCAATTTTGGAATGTTTGACCCTTAGGCTGATTTCTTGCCACAGCTATTCAGATCAGCCTTTCATTTCTTTGGTTCTTCTACTTTCCTGTTTGTATACCCAACTGCAGCCATTGATTGTTTTTCACATGTAGCCTTAGGCAGAAGCCCTCATACAGGGTGTTATATCAGGCCAGATGGACCTTAGTGTTTTTAAGAGGTCATGGGATTGGGATCCCATGGGATTGTTCATCATCATCATCACTGGTCAACAATCCTAGGATTGGTTTGACGCAGCTCTCCACTCAAGTAAAAGTCTCCGGGTACAGGATCTTAATCCCGCGACATGTATTGAAGCTGCTGCACGGGAAACGTAACCGGAAAGCCGTAAGGAGAAGAAACATCCTCACCTTCCCTCGAAGGACATTACAGGGGTGTGAAAAAATTTCCTGGGGGGTTCACTTGAAGAAGGGATACTTTTAGTGGGATATACTTGATGTCAGGGGCGCAGCTTAGAATTAAGGCTAGGGGGGGTTTTAGGCGCAACTAATACTTTGGGATGTGGGGGTATTGCTTACCCGCAAGGATAGGCGGGAGTTGCGGGGGCCCTCCTCCAGAACAATTTTAACCCTTAAACGGTCAAAAGACTTGCGATTTGGAAAAAGTTACAAAATTTGGCGGGGTGCATAATGTATACATATTTTATATGATTGAATCAAAAATTTTTTTTCTATATTTTTATCCCAAAATGTTTTTTTTTACAATAAACTTTTACAAATTGCAATATTTTGTAAGCGTAGTATGTCCTCTATATTTTTATCTACAGCCTTCATCTTTTGCTGAATGATTTATTATTATTTTATAAATAAATAACTGCCTACACAATTTTTTCCTCCTTAGTTTTTTGTTGCAAATTTAACATTGAACTTCTTGCAGTATCACGCGTTGAGGGTTGCGTTTCGTTCAAGGGGCAATTATTACTCCACCTTATACATTTTGGTGCAACGATAAACCTTTCTGTGCTGATTCTTTCCGATAAAAATATAAACAAATTATTTTAGATGTAATGTTTTATTGGGGGAGTGAATGAACTATTATATCCTGCATTTACAAAATTCTTTACAATAAAAAAAATAAATTTTCACTCCTAAAAATTATATAATTTTGCACATCACGACTTGTGAAATTGACTGAAACAGTCCTTACACAGTGCCAGATTGTATTATTTACATATTACGTTGCTCCTTTTCTCTTTCTTTTTGGTACTACAACTTGCACATCTCCAATATGTTTCAATTTTTCAGGCATATGAACACCTACATTCATAAGTTGAATTGTATTTTTTACTGTTGCAGCACCGGTTGAGCTTCTTTGCTTTTTCGCGTAGCCTTTCATTGGCATATAACCTGATTTTTTCTTAGAACAATAGTTGCCAATTAGTTCATTTACCAATTTTGACTTATAATTTTGATGACTCAAGTGTTTTTGCCCCTTATTCTTCAGTATTTCTGAATTGTTATATACAATATAGCTATTCACTATGGCAGTCAAAAAAATAGTGAAAAACTTTTACCAACCATTGACGTGATTATTTCTCGATACTATATGTAGATAGGTAGGTATTGATCAAACCTATCTACTCCACCCATATATTTATTGTAATCCACAATAGCCTCTGTACATGGCACTTCTTCGCGGTTGTCAATTCTATGTCTCCTCAGAACTTTAGTAGGATTTGCTGGATTGTGCATCGTACTATGTACTATATTATATGCCTAATCATCTTTGATTTCCAGTAGTACAAGCTCCATTTCTCTTGCCGATAAATTTTCCATTGCTAAAATTTGAGGAATCATTTATTCATAAAACGAAACGAAGTAATGTATAACTGCGTGTCAACAACAAAATTATGGAAAGACTTTGGCTATCGACATGTAAAAATATGAACGTACCTCTTTGAAAATAATCCTCTATTTTCTAATATCTCTATTCCAACTGTGCAGCAGAGGTTTTGCTCTTTGTGAGTTTCTGAGAAAGACTGCAGCAAAATGAGCCTACTGGGAAATGTCCTTTTCGTAGCTACGATCTCAGAAGAACACAAACTAGAGACATTTAGTGTTTGAATGATAATTAGCAGAGCCTGAATATTCTTCAAGTCGCCCACTGTTGAGTACAAGCGATACAATGTATATAATTTGAGTTTCATTTTACCCCCTCGTATATCGCGAAGATTTCCTCTCCAGCTCTACATTTGTCAACAGCTGATAACGAGTAAGCGGTTCACCTGGCCGAAAAAAGAGCCGTCCGTCTCGCCTGCTGGTCTAGTCTATCGCGTGAAAAAAAAATGACGTCACAACTTGACGGAGTCCGGGGAGGAGAGACTACCCAAGAGTCTCTAATTGCTAATCGCAGTAGTTACGTAATAGTTGCAACAATTGTTATTTGAGTTATTGCACATTATATTAGAATAATTGAAAAGGATGAAATAACTTGAGTTGTGATATAATGACAGTAACAACAACTTGTAAATATTCGTGAAAATATTTATAAAATAAATTAATTATTATTATAAATAAAAAATATAAAGTGAATAAAAGAAAACGTAATCGAATAGGATTCAATTCATAAGTGACAATTACTAAAAGAGTGGAAAATATAAACACCAATTTCATCGCGCAAAAAACTCAGAAATAGGATTGTGAGGAAAAAAGATGAAAATAAGGAATATTCAACACTTGAAAAATGCTCCTGTCTAATTAATGACTTTTAAAATACATTTAAATTAATTTTACAAAGACAGGGAGACAAACAAAGGATAAAAATCAGGGTTTACATGAGGAAGCAAAGAAATCATATACTATAGCAGGGGGTGGGAAATTATTATCCCAATGACCTATAAAGGGTTAAAGATAATGGTTCAAAATAGCGAGTTTCGGCTATAACGGCTTGTTTTGAAATAAAGGCTTTCTGAGGGATATTTGATTAATCCTAACACTATTCTATAAGTAATACTAATCCATTAAGTAAAATGGATTAAGCTTAAAAAATTCTCTGCCCTCTGGGGGGGGGAGGTTTATCCCCCAAACCCCCCCCCCTCACTGCGCCACTGCTTGATGGTTCATATTGGAGGAGTATACATTGTAGTTCATATGGTAAGGTATCTGTCAAACTCTTGATGGTTCCTTTGGAGGAAAATACGTGGTGGTTCATTCGGTGGGATTTGCATCAAACTACACACTAGAATTTCGGGGAGGAAGATAACCCCTTGACTTCCCCCCGCTCTATACGACCTTGCCAAAGGCGGATTCAGGCATAAGTTTGAGGATTAACTTGGAGCTTGGGCAAAATGATGCGTACCATGGGCATACCCAGCGAGGGGAAGGTGGGGGGGCAGCTGCCTTCCACATCGCAGTACTACAGCTGTTAAAGTAAATGTTACCACGCCCGTAGTGGAATGTGTGTCGCTGTACCGACCAGTATGGTCTCCACCTTCGCACATGTGAAGAAGAGCTGCTGCCCTCTCCCCCGGGTGATGAGAGGCATAATTGTTGGCGGCCCCCAGTCGCCAAGTCACGGTATCTTCACAGGTTTTGGTATCATTTAAATGGTGTACCTTACCCAAGGGTAGCCCAATACCCCCTCAGAACACCGCCGCTTTTTGTCCACGACTGCTTATTCGACGAGAGAACTCGCTTATCTCGCAGCTAACCTCTAGATCTAAAGGTCGACCCACCATCCGCAACCCGGTGGACGAACTCAGTGGCTTTAAGCTCAGCCGCTAGACTGGGATTGTTGTGCTCAATAATTGTTTTCAGTCAGATGTCTCATGTGACTTATCATATGTGTCATATGAAGTCTATCTGTAGCCAGGGAGGGTGCTAGAGGGTTGCTATCATACCCAAAAATATTTCAGCTTTCCCAAAAAAATATTGTGTGCAATCAAATAATGACAATGTTAATCTCGTATATGACCATTTGTAGGAAAATATTTTTGTGGACACTGCATATTTCTACAACTTTGTGTAAATATTTCAATAAAGTGGTGCCAAAGGAATTATTTCAGTTACAGCATTTTACATGGCTTGTGCATTACACTTATACCCCACCCCAATTTAATTTCTGATTATATGCAGTGGCGGCTCGTGAGTCAAATGCTAGGGGGGGCGCACTCCACCGGGGGGTCATAATTTTTTAATGTTTCGTGTATTTTATTAAGTTTTTACGGTAATCTAGGAATTAAATTCTGTGATGCCATATGTTCCGTTTTTTTCAACAAAAATACCTAGTTTTCCTAATAAAGCTTGATTAATAAATACTAAATGCAGTAGACTCTCGGTCGTACGGATCAGCTTAGTCCGGACTCTCGATGATACTGATCAATGATCTTGAAGAATAAAAATATATTTGCTGCGATATTTTGCAAATACAAACGAAAACACGTAACTTTAGGTTTTAGCGTCTACATTCTTCGTGCGGATATGCCCGCAATACACTTCTGTTGTTCGTTTTGCAATCATAATGCGTTATTTGTCAAATCTATACAACATTTGCAATGATTTAGGTAGCAATGACACTTGTAACACCTGAGGAGGGAGGAGAGTGTCACTGACTTCCGCTAGGCAACAAACACTACTAGAATGCGCGCGCTTTGCTATTGCAGATGTAAACTTTGATGGCGGTGTTCGCGTTGCTGCTTGAATACAGTATGATTTAAAATCAACAATTAAACATTTCTCACACATTTTCAACAAAATATGAAATACTCATAGGCCTTTAGTTATATTGCAAAAGTTCATCCTTCTTTCATTTTGTCCAGCAAAGTGATCAATTACACGTTCGTTGAAATCAGCGCTGGACAACATTTCTTTCACAACATATCATGGCAAGGGCACTAGTCTATAAATAAACAAGGGACGACACAAAATAGGCCGAAGAAAAATACGACCAAAAAGAACAAGGTGCCTGGACACAGAATTGGGACAATTTTTCCCTATATTTCCCTTAAAAAAAACGAGCACTGTTGATTAATTCAAAATTGTCTTCTTGAATGTACACACAGCACTAAGAAACTTCTTAATCGGCAATTACGCACAATTAACTCCTCGAAAATGATGTCTGAACTCATTTCACTCCGTTCTTTCCGAGAGTCTTGCCGTTACTATAAGGACGACTCAAGGGAGATAGAAGTCGTGGTCCACTAATGCTGATTCAGCTGAGGGACGAATTTAAGGCCAGCAAAGGCATTCAAGTAAACAAAGGACGTCACGGACCATCTCCTTGAGTCTAAGATTCATATGTGGTAAACACATGAGACGCCAACGGGTCGCATTTGGAATAACCGTCTCTTTGAAATCATTGCCATGATATAATAGAAAATAAGTTCTAGATCGTAGAAGAAGACGACTCGACTGAGCCACAGATGGGAGCTGTAAGGATTTCCGCACTGATATGAACTCTTCGAGGCCACTTAAATCAGACACAAGTGGGCATTTTCCGTCAGACAGCTACCGCTCTGCCGCTGAGGAATTAGGTGAACATGAACTAATACAACAAAGACGGCTAGAAAAATGATGAACCTACACACAAAAGGTGCATTGTACGCGGCACATCATGACATTAATTGAATGACTCTATTTAAAGTCGCGCTTAACGATTTAAATCATATTTAATCCTTCACCCTATCACGCACGCAACTATTTCTTAAATTATAAATCAGTGGGGAATGTTAACTGATTTTTCCTAATACTGCAGGTCTTTTGATAAATTTATCTGAAAAATAGGTACCGCATTTCTAATCATCGGGAAGACATGAATACATTGTTAAGGCCTAAATATTATTATATTAGTTTCCCCAAGGTTCTTGAAATTCGTAATCACAACAGAACTGTGTCAAATACTCGAGAATAGTTTTCCTTCGTCAATACAGCCTTTAACTGGTTGGATTTTATGTGTTCCGGAATTCAAACACCAAATAACGCAAGCATAATGGGATAATTTATTTACTGTAGCAATACCTACCAGCAATTAAAAATTAAAATCGTATAACTACACCCAGTACAGTGACCATTCTGATTCCGTAGGTCCCTTTTCTGTGGCAGCACCAAGTAGACGCCAGATTATACGCCCGCCGGCCTGCGCAGCGATGTCAACTCACTCGTCGCTCTGCGCATTTTCGGACGACGTCCCAAGACTTCCATAAGACACAACGTTAGACGCGTCATAGCACCAGCGGCCCCCACCACTACCACTCTCCATATAACTGCATGGGGATGGATTGGGACGTTCTGACCAGCGCCCCACGGCTACAAATACGAACTTCTCGCGCTATTTCTTTTCGTGTTTTTCCAACACTTTCGATGTATGGGACTGAAAAAACGCTTTGATTAATCAGATGTATAATTATAAATTAATGGATATTTATTTTTTTTTACTTTTTCAAATATTTGGGAGGGGCGGCGTCCGAGAGTCCTTATGGGCAAACCGCCACTGATTATATGCCTACCTGCAGCCGCACATAACATGATATGGTGAATGGGACTATAGACTCCATGTTTTTTCCCTCCTTTTTGGTAATACATATAAAATGAAAGTTTAATCTTATGCATACCTATGTCAAGAAAATGTTTTTCTGAAATTATCTTGGGTATTCTCAGGATCCGATATTTTCTAACAGCTTTGCCACTGTTAGAGTTGGTTTTGGGAGAAACTTTTGGAATGGATGGGTTAAAGGCATTATGTATTCCTGTCATTCTACCAATGTGTGAAAATTTTTCAAGTTGGGTCAGGTGTAGTTGATGTTCAAGATTTGGCACCATTTTCATCAATTGATGTCGATCAGATTTTGATTTGATATGAATTCAGATCTACCTATGCTGCCTATGTATCGGTAGCGAAAACATATTGGGGGTGCGCACCCCGCCTTGTGGGGCCGCCCGTATTCCCCAACATATTGCATAAACACAATTGTAACACTAACTGTATAATCAGTTTAATTAAAACTTTCTTAAACCTTAGTGTGCAGGGATGTTTTTTTAACACATTGCATACCGGGGTATTTAAATTCCTAGAAACGCCGATTTGGAAATATGTGCCTATTAGGGCGTAATGCCTTTGGTTTAAACATGGTTAAAAAACTAATGTTTAGGATATAACTTTACCCAATCAAACATTATGATGCATCAATTCATTATGAATAATGAACAACGACTGAAAACGTACTAACGAATGCGTATAGTACGCTTTAAAATTGTTTAGGTTGACGCGCCTAAATGACGAGAATCTTCGTCATCCGTCCGGAACGTTCAGGAAAAAAAATTACGAGAATTCTTGCCATCCGTACGTAACGTGTTAATACGTTTTGCACGCTGGCTGCGGCATTTACCCATAATTTTTATTGCTTCCTGGAGATATCTTTTATCTTTTGCATCTCCCTTGAGTTTTTTCTGTATCCACCACAGCTATGTACATAAACTGTCCCCCCCTGACTATACAGACTGATCTCTGTTGATTGGGACTGATATTAGATATTTGGCTTTAATTGTTGACTAACTGATGTCAGCTGACTCCAAAAATTTGTGTGGGACTCTTTTTCGTGATTATCTTTTAAGGCCCCATTTAAGTTTTGCCAGGTAATTTTGTGATTGATTGTCTACTATTGAATAATATAGCACTCCTGGAACATTGCTTACTCTGATGGACTTCCAGGCCTCTGTGCTATCTTCACCACCCCAAGTTCATGACTGGAGATGCAATGCTGGGTTTTTGTGCCCTTTGTACCCACTCATCATTCCTTTCAATCAGGATGTCAAAATTTGGTTTTCTTTCTCCTCTTTAATCTCAAAATTGAAGTGTTGGGTTAGAGGTTCATGTGGTCATAAAATTTCAAGTTCCTATTCTAAGATACCACATATTGAATATGCCATCCATGTATTGCATGAAGATTTTAGCAGAAGATGGTCCATGTCTTCAGCCTATTTCTCAAAATTCTCCTTAATAGATTAGCATTGGCTAACTACAGGGAAGAGGAATACCCTCAATGTGCTAATTGTGTTTTCTATTTGAAAGAAAATATACAAATCCTCATTCTTGTCTTTCGTAGATTCGTGCAAAAAATCCACAGAGAAAAAATCATTCGCCTTGACCAGGATTCCAACCTGGATTCCCCGATTTCCAGTCGAGTGCTTTAGCCAGTTAAGATACCACCATTAAGTTACCTCCCTGCGGATATTTGTGGACACAGCTGGACAAGTTGTTAAATTTTTGCACAACTTGTGCATTGCAGGTGACTCCCGTAAAAGTTATCACCGTGGCTAGTCCTGGTATACTGAAAACTTTCATAGATTCCCTTAAAAAATCAATCAGCTTCGATCAGGAAATGTTGGAGCCACCCAAAAATTGATGTGGTGACATAGCCCAAAAAGTTTTTTTATTAGCATTATTAATGCTTAAAATTAATAGCTTGAGGCATGAATTGGTGAAATTGCTCCATGTTAAATAAAAAACTTTGTAAATGTCACATATGATTTACAAAGTTTTTATGCAACATTAGCAATGCTGTTCGTTGTGAGGCTAGCAAGTGAGGTGAAGGAAGACGATATGGAAAGGAGGGATTATTTATTTAATAATTATTTCATCACCAAAAACGGCTCAAAGGCTTTTACCTTGGCTGTTCCTTGAATAAATAATACCTAAAAGATAACAAACAATAGCACAATAAATAAAAACTAACAGAGAACAAAATTTTTAAACATAATAAAGGGCACTATTGATTAGACAATGGTGAATTATTCAGATGACATTTTAAGGTGGCTTTGTAACTATAGTGACAGAGGAAAATAGGTCCAGGGAAGGATTTTTGAAGCTATGGAGTTAAGCAAGGAAGGGATTCGGTAGAATAGAGAGTGTTGAGAGATGGAGAGACGGAATCGTGGAATGTGAAGCAGAGAGTTATTTCATAAGGGGCGAGAAGGAATATGAAAACGGAAAAGAGGAAGAATTTCGTTTGTCCGTAGAGAACCGCTAAAGATTCTATGCAGAAACATGAGATCAGATAAAACATGGTGGCTTGTTATGCTAGGTATCCTGAGGGAGGAAAGGATTAGCGTTACGGGCGTAATATCTGAGTGTGGGGATTCGATGGCGAACCACAGCAAGAAAGAAGTGTACAGGATGGTTGAGCAAGTTTAGAGTAGTGGGGCAGGTGGTAGACCAAACTGGTGAGCAGTATTCTAGTATGGGGAGAATACATCCGAAAAAAACTGTTCTTAAAGCGGTAGGGTCTTGAAGGTCTGTTAGTCGATGTAGCATACCAGCAATGGCCATTGCTCTCTTCACGATCATCGAAATATGATCCAGAAATTTTAATTTATCATTTAAGATCACACCTAGGTCCCAGTGGGAGGTTACAAGAGGGAGGCTTATTTAAAAGACTGTAAGAGTGTTTCAGGGGATTGCTTTTTAAACTGAATGTCATCATCGCCGATTTAGAGGGGTTGAACCGCATTAGCCAAGTAGAGCACCATTCGGAGATAAAATTGAGTGCAGATTGTAGGGAATGTGAGTCGGTGGGGCGATCCACCTTTTTGAATCGTCTGCGTACCGCAGAACATTGCAGCCAAAAGGGCTTATACCATCAGTAATATCGTCTATGAAGAGTATGAATGGAAGGGGACCGAGGACGCGTCCCTGCGGTACACCAGATATAACTCGTAAGTATGAGGATGAGATGCCGTCAATAAATACCCATTGGTAACATGAACTGAGGAAGCTGTTCATCAGAGATAGAAACTTTGAATGTATATTGTAACGGTGTTTAAGTTTATGAATTAGTAATGTATGGTTAATGGTGTCGAAGGCTTTGGAGAATCTACGTAGCAAACATCAAGCTGTGAGTTAGACTCGAAAGAGTTGGTAATATGGTGGTGCAGTACCGCAAGGTTAGAGAGACACGACCCGCCGGGAAAAAAACCATGCTGATGGGGGGATATGTAGGGAAGGGAGAAGTGAAGAAGCCGACTATGTATGATTCTCTCAAAAATAATGGACAGTACCGGTAGAATGGAAATTGGACGATAATTTTCAACGATTCCTTTGGGGCCAGATTTTAAAATTGGTGTGACAGTTGTGCTCTTCCATTGTTCAGGGAACGCGCCATGGATAACAGGAGTAGGCACAATGGTGAATTTAATAGAGAAGTCCAAGTTGGGAACGGAGACAGGCCCTTCTAACTCGCTCAATTCTCCTACCTTGACCAGCAGAAGACTTCAATAAAAGTAATTAATTATATATGATGTTGCACATGAATTCCGTAATATGAGGGACTTTATTTCAACCTCCGATGGGCCATGAACAGAAGACGTAATGATTGATTAAAAGTTATTTCATAGGTAAATATTGAGTACACTTGTGGTGTCCTTTCGACATAATCACCTCAGCATTTGAGGATTTGGTGGTAACTGTGAACAAGCTTTACTGTACCTTCTTCGTTGGATGTTGCTGCCAATGACTTTATACAAATTTTACCTTCACCCTGAAGTTCATCTTCCGTTTGAAAACGCTTCTATCCAAGCCACATTTTTATTTCAGCATAAAGATGGAAGTCACATGGCACTAGGTCGGCATTGCATGGCGGGTGATAGAAAATGTCTCATTGAAATTGCTCAAAGATCAGTTAGGCTGCGTCAGCACTACGATGAAGGGCATTGTCATGGATTAGAACACTTCCAGAAGTCAGCATGTCTCTTCTTTTATTTTGAATGGAAATGGGCATAGTGTTTCACACTCTACCCACAGTGCATTAAAAAAATTCTCTTTTATCGGTATAAAGGTCAAGACATGTCAATGCTGAAGATGTTTGGTAATTTTTCTGTCTGTTGCTCCACAGTGCACTCTTGGCGGGATAATTAATTGAGGCAGTGTCGTTGATGAGATTGTCACTAACCTTAAACTAACAACTTATGGTCAGAAATGACTTGAGCATGCAGTGCGGAGGATGCGCAGTCGCTCTATGCCCGTAGTACCTGCATATCGCTTGTGTAGTGTTTTTGCTATGAGCTATGGTGGTTAAAAAAAAAACGTCATATTTCATCACTTGTGGTTATTATTACCTGACAGCGCCTTCAATTGGAAAACATTTTCTGTGCTACGAGTAGCATCAGAATATTTTAAACCTCTCTGCAGAGAGGTTTAAAATGCTCTGATGCTCTTTTATGGAGCTCTTTTTTGGGGGTGAGTTACCTGGGTATTTTCGTCCCTCATATTTGAGACCCAGCTCATTGTGGCACCCGTCCCTTACCCCGGCCACTGGACTACACCCTCTAACCCTTTCTTAGCACGAATCCAAGGTCAATTGGTTGTGTACCATGTGCTTTCTTCAACCAAAAATTGTATTTGATTTTCAATAATTTATAAATAAGGTATACCTACTCTCCTAAAATAATTGCTAATATTTTTTTAAGCACTGTGAAATATTAAAGATATTTCTAGCGTTAATTACAAAAAAGCTAGTAAATAAAAGGTAATAAGGCTATAAGTCCGGAAGTCTGTTTTTTTTAACGCTAAAATTTCGTTCACAAATTGCTTAAATGCAGAACAAAACAAAGAATTCGTTTCAAAGTATAAAAAATTGTAGTATGCAACAAAATATATCATTGAAAAAACTATTGACAGTATAAACACTTCGCAACGGATTTCTGCAGTGAGGATGATCATAAATGTGTGCGAGGGTCGGGCTTTATTGCATGGGCTTTTGAAAAGCAAAGCAATTGGGAGATAAATATGATATAATCCTTAAATCAACATATCCTGCCATGTTTGCATTTCCCTATCTCCTTGTCCTGATTGTATTTTGTCCAAGCTTTCAAAAGCTTCCATCACCTTCTCCACTCTCTGTGAATTTAAATTTTGGAGTAATAAATTAAGAAGTCACTTATAACAGAAGAGTGACTTCATTGAATACATGTTGTCTTGAAATTTTGCTGTTTGAGAAAGTAGAATACCCATGCCATATCTATCAGGTTACATTATCTTCCTAAAGTATTATCTCTTTAAGCAGGAAACAACCCCTGACCTGTTTGATTAAAAAAAATTTATAGTACACTAAATGAATTTGGCTGAACATCATCATAAAATTTCTTTCAGATCTCGTTGATGATGTGTCATGTGTAGAAAAAGATTCAATTTTAATTTATATGATAAATTTCTTGAACAGAGTCGATGATAATTTTTCAAGCTTGATAAGCGTCCCCTTTGCATGAAATTACACAGAAACCCTTTATCGAATGCTTGGTTTGAAAGTAAGGGCTCATTACGTAACTACCCTACCCAGAATGAAAGTGCATTCGACGATTCCGAAATTAGCGCGTTAGCGCCTTCAAAAATATCAATTTAGTTTCACTTCAAGCCATTAGGT
Source organism: Ischnura elegans (assembly GCF_921293095.1). NCBI lineage: Eukaryota > Metazoa > Arthropoda > Insecta > Odonata > Coenagrionidae > Ischnura > Ischnura elegans. The sequence continues at coordinate 142,238,402 of NC_060246.1, forward strand.
GACAGGAACATAAGAAATGGGAGATGGCAGGCCTGTTTGCCTAATTTGCGTACCTTATTTAAATAAAAACGTGAAGTCGTTTTTAGTCAATTTTGACCATAAATTAAAGTAGTTGGAGTGAATCACAGTATCATTCCCTGCCTGTGAGTTAATTTTTTTGACTTCGTCTATTACCCTAGTAGAAAAAATTGTGTTCTTTTGGTGTTCTTTATATGTTCATTCAGTGTTCAAGTGTTCTTTTGATGTTCTTTTGGTGTTCTTTTATGTTCACCAATTTCTTGGTGTGTTCTTTTGATGTTCAATTTATGTTCTTTTTATGTTCATCTCAGTGAACACAAAATGAACATTTTTCTTTATGTTCATTTTGTGTTCCCTTTGAGTTCATTTTATGTTCACCATGGTGAACACAATATGAACATTTTTTTATGCGTTCATTTTATGTTCACTTTGTGTTCATTTTATGTTCACCATGGTGAACACAAATTGAACATTTTTTTATATGTTCATTTTATGTTCACAATGTTGAACACAAAATGAAAATTTTTCTTTATGTTCATTTTGTGTTCATTTTATGTTCACCATGGTGAACACAATATGAACATTTTTTTATGTGTTCATTTTATGTTCACTTTGTGTTCATTTTATGTTCACCATGGTGAACACAAATTGAACATTTTTTTATATGTTCATTTTATGTTCACTATGTTGAACACAAAATGAACATTTTTCTTTGTTGTTCTTTAAAATAAACCAGTATAAAAATTCTCATTCCTTGGAGGTGATTGTGGATAACTGCAGTTCATGTGTCATGACAAGTAGTTTTACATAAAACAAGTAATACAGATGATTTTGGAGACTTTGTCTACCAAAAATGAGTTTGAATTTCGCCATCTTGAAATCCACAAAACTGTATTTTTTAGCAGTTTTCCATAATATTTCTAGAAATTTAAAATAATGAATTTCCGGGAAAATTATCCCAAAATGAAGGCATATCATCAAAAAATGGACATTGAACGATCCGAGAATGCAATCAAGGAACACCTGAAAACACTCTCAATATGTACTTTATTGCATACTAAACAGGGATAAGGCCTGAGCATTTGGCTTCTACTATTAAGTTCGTTTCTAATAAAAAAAGCTGGAAATAAAATGATTTGAAACTTATCCAAACACTGACATCTGATTCGCAAAGATGTGAAAGTGTTCATGGTAATGATGGGACTTCCGTGAAAGCTTTTTCTTTGTTGCTCAACAAAATGTTCTTTTTATGTTCATTTTGTGTTCTTTTGATGTTCAAAAAAGTGTTCATTTTGTGTTCAAATTATGTTCTTTTTATGTTCACAGACGAGTGTTCATTTTGTGTTCTTTTTATGTTCTTTCTGTCACAAAACACATAAAAAGAACATAAAGTGAACATTCGGTGAACATAGAAGGAACACAATTTGAACATTAAATGAACATAAAAAGAACACTGAATGAACACACTTTTTTCTACTAGGGTATGCTTTGACTACTATCAATACCCGTATTATTGACATATTGGAGATAACTATTCCTCTCTTGTGGAAAATTAACCACACAGAAACTTGTCAGAGGTACCAAATTATTCAAGTTTCGAGCAATGCTAATACCTTTAGAGGAATATAATTTAGGAAAATCTCGGATGTTCCGATGATGTAGAATAACATTCGAAAGTGCCGTTTATTAATATGTTCTTATCGTAATAGACTAGAAATTATGTTCCTTTTGGCAACCAACTCCGATGAATTATTTTCCATCGGTTCTTCTGCCCTTTTACATTATATTTTCCCTATTTTCACTTCGTCCTGCTTAGTGTGGGTTTGAAGTAGTGCGGTAGTGCTGTGGAAATAAGCATTTGACGGGTGCTGCTACCTGTGAGCGCGAAACAAACTACTTGAAATCGCGTAAGGGTTGCTGGCGCTACCTTTCGGGGAAAGGTCTGTCTGCTTCTTTCCGGAAACTTCGGGAAGAGATTTTCAGTACTGGGTTTCTGATTGGCCATCAGTATACGAATATGTTTCGACGTAGCTGATTGGCGAGCGACTCGGAAAATTGTAGAATGTTCTGGCTGGTGCAGGTGCTCGGACGAGAATCTATAAAAGCAAGTGCATCATCCTTGAAGACATGTCATTCTCGTTTCGTGATAAAGGAAGGTTGAGTGATCGATTGCGCGGTAAAACCTGCGACGAAATAATCAAGGAATTACGGGATCATCTTCATCAAGATAGAGGAATGTCTTTTGATTCATCGCCGTCCTGGGGAGGGTTTTCCTCAAGCCCGGCATTCGCTCGGGTAAGTTACTTGTTTATTTTTTTTACAAAACATAAGTTTTCAGTTTTCACGGAAGGTCTATTGTATACCTTTGGTGTTAGTATTTCTGTATGTCTAATGTCATCGTGTGTTTCAACACTTCCTTGTGTCAAAATGCGTTGCACTCATTGTGCAATTTATCGTAAGTCCAGTCCTCCTCTTTGTGCAAGGAATACTTCGAACCCTTTATGGTATTTGGTATTAATTCTTAGTATACTATAATAGCGCATCCTGGTTGTTGATGAATGAATGGTTTATATCTTTTTTTTGCAGAATAACGTTAAAGTTGTGTTCGTGTGAGGAAATGCTATCTAGCTCTAGGTAACCGCTACTTGAAGTGGTGCAATACATTTTCGTACAACTTAAGATTGCTTAAAAGTTTTGTAAGTTATAAATGCAAGTACTGCGAGTGTAGTGTCGGATGATTAGCGATGAAATTATCGTAATCTCTTGCCTGATAGGTTTTCGTCTTTGGGTCAATGCTTGTCCTGAATGTCAATCGTTCAACAGAAGTGAAAGGTAATCCAAAGTTAAGTAATTGGATTATTCAGTGTGTAGAGCGCGAGAAATGCATTCATGGTCGTTGAAATGATTGAATGAATGGAAATGATGCATCATGGGGTAGGAGTAACAGGGGCGGTTCTTGATCTATGACCTTTTTTCGTATGGCAAACGACATGTGGGCCTGTTTGTCATTCGTTCTAAAATAACGTGTGGACTCCATGCCCAATTTCGTACTTTGTAGTGAACTTAATACTCTCCGCAGCATAAAGCATAGGTTGTCGTGTAACCGCGATATTGTAGGTGCTCATCAGTGCAGTACTACGCACCGAATAAGTAGTGTTCATTTTGCTAATTGTTGAAATACTATATTTTCTACCTCATGAATTGTTAACGTAATGCCCCTTGAAATTATCCTTTGGTTGCTAGGAATTGACGAGAAATTTTAATCATAGGCGTAAAATTAGGTGTTTTCGGCAGTGACTCTGTCGCTATTTTTTATTATTTTCAATTGAGTTCTGTAAGTGGGAGCATTATACATCATCATGTCAGGGCTCGTACGGTATGTGTTTAAGAAATCCGGATGGTGTCTAATTCACTGAGTTTCGTATTTGATAGATTGATATTTGATGTATCACAAATGTGTGTGAATTCTTACTGCACCAGTTCAGAGGAATGATTATAGTAGAGTTGACCATAGTTATCTCTCTGACAGAAAAAGGGGAGGGAGATTTCTGTAGAACCGTGGGGGTTGTTTATGTTTCTCGGCCAGTCGGAGTCTACGGGCTTCACCTACTGTTGTCTTGATCCTTTTCTCTGTGGTAGCGTTCTGTTAATTATCTGAAGATGTGTATTATCATTTCTGGCCTGGTAACCGTGTTACTTCTTCTCAATCAAGCCTCCCAGCTGTCATGATGCAACTTCGGTTGTCAAGATTAAGTCAATATACTACAGGGAAATAGTATGCATCCTGTAGATTTTTGAGTCATTCGTATTTAAAACCTGTGATAGTCTATTTATACTTTTGTGAACTATATAGTTCTCCCATTACATTGGCAATAACTGTTTAAATGTCCCAATGGTGAGCTAGGTGAACTGTTAAGTTTGGTGAGGGAATCCTGTTCCTTCCAGTAGTGATAATTTTCCTTTTTCATATTGTTCTTGCAGTCTTTCTTTTAGAATTTTTAAAGATCATCATTCAGTTTCTGTCATGCTTTATACAGTATCAATGGGATAAAAGGCCTTCATTGGATTATTCTCTGCAGAAACAGTGAACTGGTGCTATGTGTCTTTGGATGCTAGCAACTTGGAAAAACCACCGCCGTGGGGGGTGGGGCAGTACACTAAAGTCGAAAAACATGTCTAATAGAAGAAAGAAGGGGTTAACGTACTATCCTAAGAGTTGAATTCTGGCAATAACCATGGTTGACTTGTAGATATCTACGTTAAAATATGATCTCTCTAAGTCAAAAAATGTCATTTTTTTGTCTTATCTGTTGAGGAAAATTTTTTGGCAAAAGACATTAACTGATTCCTAAGCTTAAAAAACAGGTTAACATTGCAATTAAGTGCTATGAGGCACAGATTGTGTGGAAGGGAGTACACATTCGAAGAGATATATGTAGTAAAGGACGATGATGGCTACAGCCTAGATTCAATGACAGAAACTACTGTTTCACAATTTTGTATCCCACTGGATTGATGGCATGGTGCAGTTTTGGTGTATTTAAACAAAACAATATGGGTGTGTAATTCATTTGTCAATCCTATACACAGGTTGTTATTGGGTTGTGGTTTAAATTAGAGTTTTAGCTAATTATGTCATTTTCTTTCTCAGTGTGTTATAGTAGGTAGTATTCGTGACACTGATATGTGCAAGTGTTACAGGTGAACTATTTTTTATTTCCTGTATTAATTTTCTTTTGCCTGATAATTTGACGAAATACAATCACATATCAGTGACCATAATGACCATATGTATTAGTATATATCCACTTAACAACCATGATGTATGTTGGCATTTAAATCTTATAGTGGTAGTTATGCACATTTCATCTGTAAGATTGCCTTCTAGGATGCTCTCTGAGGTGATATCTTGTGATGCATGCTTTCCATGCTGTGATGGACTCCTTGAAGATCTTTTATCCTATTTATACTGCAGGAAATGTGCTTAAAATTCCAAAGATAGGAGAAAAGTACTTGATTCAAAATGCTTTCCCGAAATATAGAGTAATTTCTAAATTGACTAGCCAGAAATAGTACAGTAAAGAAATCCTCTTATCATCTACGCTTTTGTCTGTAATGTATGAGAATAAAATTATCCTAATATTTTTTTAGTGCAAAATTATGGCAATTGACACATGCATTGAGGTTGTCCTGCTTCCTACAAAGATAGTGTCAGAGTACTCCCCTTAAAATGATCTTATTAAAGAACTGGAAGTTAGCTGGCATTTTGATGCTTTGTCACCCCTCTACATCAAGATTGGTGGTACTTTTTCTAATTACTCGGTCACCCTGACCTTAAGAAAAAGAGAATTCTGTTGTTGTAAAGTTGATTCTATGCAAAAACTGGTTTAAGATAGGAGGATATTTGGAGAAAAACAACCCTCAGTAGTGATACCTCTCCTTTGTCATATAGGTATTTCTGTGTACTGATGGACGGAATCAGTTGGACAGTACAGCATTAAGGTTGCAGCAATTGTATCCTATCATTACTTTGTTTTTTTATCAGGTAGAGGTGGAGTTTTTTTATGGCACCCTTCTTGAGATTTGGTTGCAGCTGCCTTAGTTAATTGCGATGTAACTGGATTGGTAGTTCTTGACGTGAGTGGACAGTTCACAAAATCGTTGCTGCATAGTGATTGGAATCATTCAACATGTTGTTGCTTGAAAAGATTATTTGCATATGAGAGGTTTTCCATATAGTTTATTGCAGTGGGTGAAATATGATTTCGAAAGATATCTATGAAAATATGCAATTTTTTTGCTTGTTAATTTTTTTTCAACTCGTAATTTGCTTCGTTTTCTCATTGATAACCAGGATGCTTGAACACCCGGCCATTGGCCCTTAGCATCGTGGCGTCATACTTTAATTTCATCATCGCTTGGGTATTATTATTGCTCGGTGGAAGGAAAATAGATAAATTAGTTTTAATCCAAGATCAGTTCATCTTTTCTCAAAGAGAATCTTCGCATAGTTATTTACATAGCACTCTTTGAAATACTGTAAATCCCTGCCATTCTCATTCATTTGCTCTACATTTTTGTCCCTAAGGAGTTATTTTAAGATGAAATTAATGATTGAGAAACTCTTACAAAATACATCTTCTCACCCAGTGTAATTGTAAATTCATGAGTAGTGCTGGTATTTAATAAGCTGTTGACTTTCATGTGAGGATATTTTTTTTGTTGGTAATACATGTAGTGACCATTTCTTTGTGACATGGGTGAAGATGTCTCACAAGATGTAATTATACAGAATATAATTCTTTATTTCTGAGTTGATTTTTTTTAGTCATGCAATTAGCTCTAAGTTGTGTGATTTTGAATATGTCCTTAACTTGTTTCTGCAGGCTGGTTTTCCCTTCATGGACCAAGATATGATGTCAGGTCCTGACATGAGAGCACACTTTGCAGACTTGGCCAATAGGCATCCTGAGTTTGCTGAACACCTGCGCCCTTCAACATGGAATACTGCTCCAGAAACAGACCCTCATTTCTTTCATTCCACTGCCTCTGGTCCAAGCTCATACAGGCAGCGGCATTCATCAGGAGGTAGTGGCTCAGGGTCCTATGGTGAAGGTGAAGCCATTCCCATACCAGTCATCCATGAAGATAGTGGTGGTGGTGAACCAAATTCTTCTCGCAGCAGAACTCGTAAGATCCCTCAATACGGCTTGAGGAACACTGTAGATCTTGGAGAATCTCAAAAATCTGCAGCAGCAAATGACAGTGAAGGGGATTCTCGCAGCCAGAGGTCATGGTCAGCACCACCTGACAACCGAACCCAGGCTGAAGCTCCACAGCCAAAGCGCTTTGTGACTAAAGTTGATGTGAACAACAGTCCTGCAAATCCTACCAGTGGAAGTGAAAGTGATGCACCTGTCGGGCCTGCATCTAATACCAGCAGTCCCGGGGGTAAACCACCACCATTTCCAAAACCACCTGGAGCCCCTCAAGCCCCTCAGTCCACTTCTAAATCTGGAAATGTGAGACATATTCCAATATTTGTTGAGGGCAGAGATGAACCTATTCTTCCCAAGACTCAGGAGAGACAGTCTTTTTCATCGTCTCACACAGCCTCGGGATTTGGGCAGCCAAATTCTTCCTTCAGCTATGCATCAGCAACACCTGGCAGCCATGCTTCTGCCTTTGCATCCAGCCAATCCCCTGCAGCATCAACTCGTAGTCAAAGCAGTGCTCCTCATCCTCAAGCCAGTGGGCCCTTCCCACGACCAACTGGCCCATTTTCGCATCCCAGTGCACCGTTCTCGCATCCCAATGCACCATTCTCGCATCCCAGTGCACCTCACCCTCAGGCAAGAACCCCTCACCCTCAGCAGAGTGCTCCTCAAAAGCCAAAGAATGAAAACCTCCCACCCCAGCCTCCACCACAGCCTCCTAAACCAACCCTTCCCAAAGACCCAATTGCCAGAGTTAAGGCCATTCAGGAAGAGGTAAATGAATTAAAGAAGAAAGTAGAGCGTTTCTCTGGGTCTAGGAGTGACAAAGAGTACATCTACTTGGATGAAATGCTGACCAGGAATCTCCTTAAACTGGATGATATTGAAACAGAAGGGAAGGACAGCATAAGACAGGCTCGTAAAGAAGCAATACGGTCGATTGAGAAATGTATTAGTGTTTTGGAGTCAAAAGCCCCTTTGCCTCAGGAAACAAAGGGAGGGGAAACGGGAACAACTCAGGTGACTGATGTGATGATGGAAGACTCGAGTGGTGCAGAAGCTCCAGTGGAGCCTCCTGATAATGGTTTTGTTCCAAATGGTGAGGCTAATGATTCCTCTTTAGAACCTATGGAAATTCAGCAGAAGTTAGGAGATCAGCAATCGAATAATGCAATGGCCAATGTCCCAGAGATGAAAATCGATGAGTCATCCCAAGCTGAAACACCTATGGAAGTCATACCAGATGCCAATAATGAAAAGGTTATACATACTACCTCAGAACCTGCGAGCAAACCTGTAGACTCGGCACAAAATGCCGAATTGATGGAAGTTGTAGCTGAGAGTGCAAATGTAAATGGCTCACAAGATGCTACCTCCCAGGAGCATGAACTTTCCAAAACAGAAGTGCAGGTTAGTGGTGGAGAAGGCAGTGATACGGTACCTGGTGAGACTGTTAGCTCTGAGGGTGTGAATAATAGCTGTGATGCAAGTTCTAACAATGCAAACAATGATGTAAATGTGAGCAGTGATGCTGCTACTGCCGAGACTGGGGTAAACATTGATGTGGGAGCTAACAAAATGACTGAGCAGGGAAAGGCAGCGAGCAATGAGATGGAGGCAGTGGCCGAAAGTGCAGTTAAAGATGGTGATTCCAAAGAGGCACCTAGCATTAAAAGTGAAAGTGTTGAGGAATCCAAAGATAGTACAACTGTGGCTAGTGAGGAAATGAAAGTGGTAGGAGAGGCTAGTGTGATTGATGCTCCTCCTGTTGATACTGCTTGCAAAGAGGGTTCATCATAGGAGACTGATTCAGTATTAATTTGACGAAGTCATGTTATTACAAATTCTGTGTACTTTTCCTCTTAGAGAGGATTCCTATTTAAATCATATTTGTCTAAAGTAGATGAGGTTGAGAATGTTTATTTATGAGGTGATGACTGTATATTTAAAGATTGCCTTATCACTTGTCCAGGTCAACTATATTTATGTCGTTTTATGTGTGTTTAATTGTTCAATTTGCTTTGTGATGCAAAAGTGTTTATCTAAGTCATTTTTTATTATCTTTGTTAATTTATAAATGGTCAAGTTTGATTCACTTTTTTATACTGACTTGTGTACATATTAAAAATGCAAAATGTACATATGATGTGATCAAACAGCAAATGTTCCTTTCAAGCTAAATAAATATAATCTGGCTTGTATATTTTGGAGTGTATTATTGTTATTATTCCATCCTTTCAACTAAGACCTCGTAAAAATACTTGTTGCTTTTATCAAGGGTTGAAGAGAGACTGTTTTTTTCCCATTGTGTAATCCTCTTGCTAGTATTATTTAGGAAGTACGGTTTGGCTTTGTATACTGGACTTTAATATGACAGTTGATTGAGGTTTCCTTGTTGATGTATTGACTCCAAAGGATTCATCGACGGTTTTGCATTCCATTCGTGCCCATCAATTTTCTCAGTGACTTAATTTTGTCTTTAAATCTCTGCTCTTTGAGCGATGGTCGCGGTCAGAGTCATGTGCGCGACGAACCCTGAATGCTCTTATGAAAGACGTGCTGTAGTCGGAGAATGACGGAGGGAATCTTGGCACTAATCCAGCTGGTTGGGGTCGAAAACATCTTTCCCAACACCCTTGTGGAGTTATTTTAAAAAGGCCGCTCTCCGAAGTTGCTCTTTCCAATTCTGCTGCCGACCGTGTAAATAAAAGTCAATGCCATCAATTTTTCGTCGCGGTGTGGACACTTAGGTGTAATTGATATGGTTCGATAAGCTTTATAGCGCTTAGTTATGCAGTATGTCGTAAGACATGGTAGGATCGTTTATCTGGCCTTCGCCGTTTCCTTCATGTGATTGAGTGGAGGAATTGAGCCTTTCTCAAGAATTAGGTTAAAATCTAATTGTCAGAAGAGGACTTTGTAGTTAGTGGTTGTGGTAAAGGGTGCGGACGGCAATTTCGGTTTGGTTTGCAACTAATTAAATGCGTAATATACCAGGTAACAATCTGATGAATCTATAATTTTAAGACGATCGTGGCCACATCTCGTAATTTTGATCATCATTTGATTATTTCGGCGTCGTATGCGTTAGAATTCGTGGATTTGTGTTGCTGGATGCGAAGAATGTCCGTGAGAAAACTTTCAAACTTTCGGATATTCTCCTGTTTCGTTTACGCGAGAATACGTAAAAATAATCCGTGGTTCACGTAGCTCAGGCAGCATCGTCCACTAATGCTCCGTCTTCCCACCCGTTATTCTATTTCGAACCTCATGCGTTCACCAAACGCTTCCTCTGGGCGGATTCCACATCATGGGGGAGTACTGCCGGTTTCGAGCAAATATTCGCCTGTTCTGGACGTGAAGGCTTGACTTCGGAGTGACGGCGCTCTACGGCTGATGTGTAAGTTGTGTCGATGGTAAAGGTGACGATGGTAGGAGTACAATTAAGATCTCTTGGGATGTTGAGAGCGTCTATTTATTTCTTTTACCTCGATATGACCTTGGTCACAATTTGGTAGAGTATAATTATAGGTGTAGAGAATTACGCTGATTCTACCGTGGAGTAATTTTATAAATTCCCCTATACCAGAGCCGGGTCAAAAACACTTGCAGGTCTCTCGATTGCACATTGAGAAGTTTTAGCGTCTTTTCCTCCCAAGTTTGAGTACTCTACAGCCCGCCGCTTAAAGCTATCATATTACTAACCCGTCTCCTTGTACTGACTTCATTTTTTTTATTTTAAATGTTATGGGGTATTCTAATTTAAAATTATGTTACCTTATCGTTCTTGCTTCCTCCTCCCCCCTCCCAAGACAATCTATGTACGCTTTTTTTAGCAATTTTATGACGAAGTTTAATGTAATTACGATTTCAATCTCGATAAAATGGCGTATGCAGAATCAGTTTTGCCTTCAGCGAACCCAAGAGAGGATTCTGTCCTGTCAATCACGCTCTTGGGGTTCTTCTCAAGGGATCGTATCTCCACTTACCCCTATCAGCTACGCCCATGGATTTGACTTACGTCCTCACCCTCCGCCTGCCATAGGAGGAAGAAGTGCAGTATCTTGTATCTATTACGAGTAACGCAGCCCCATTCTGATATTCGAAAGAATGTTGACGTCGCAAATGTTCAAGATAGCATTGTCAAATCCGTCGCTGACGTCGTCCTCGCCGCCCAGGAGGATGTAAATTTAAAGGAGCATTCCAAGTTAGGCTAGCATTCGCATTGCGCTGAAATTCACCATGGGTCATAATTTTACCTGTTTCGAAGAGGATGATGATCAAGGTAGCCTGGAAGGAGATTTGGTGAAACCTTCCCATCATGCAAGTGCAGCAAGTTCCTCTTTCGAAGAAAACTTGGCAGCCTGAATTTCAATGCATGCAAGTTCGCACTTCAAAATTTTTGCACACACCGAAAAACGAGGCCTTCGATGCTGCTTATCATTTTCGATGATCTATTCAGAGCTTTTGTTTCAATTTATTAATGATGGTAGTTAAATCATAGTGAGCGGCAGCAGTGGCGCAGCGAGGGGGGTTTTGGGGGATAACCCCCCCCCCCCCTCCCAGAGCTCAGAGAAATTTTTAAGTTAAATCCATTTTACCTAATTGCATTAATGTTAGCTATAGAATAGTGAAAGGATTTGTAAAATATCCCTCAGAAAGCCGTGAAACTCACTATTTATCCTAAAATTTTTCTGGGGTGGGCCCCCGCACCTCCCGATTACCCTGGCGGTTATGCCATACCCCCAGACACCCCAGTATTAGTTGCACCTAAACCCCCCAACCTTAATTCCTAGCTGCGCCCCTGGGCAGCGTATACACCTATACGTATACATGTGAGGGTATGGAATACCCACCAGGATAAGCGGCAGGTGAGAGATAAATAAATTGCGGAATTTTAGATAAATGGTTCAAAATGGTGAGTTTTACGGCTTTATTAGGGATGTTTTATTAATCCTTACATTATTGTATTAGTGATATCAATCCAATTAAGTAAAATGTATTAAACTGAAAAAATTCTCTGCGCTCTGGGGGGGGGGGGGTTATCCCCCCTCGCTGCGCCACTGCCGCTGCCAATTTACATACTCCATTTGCTTTGTACTTAAAATATGGTGCGAGTTATTTGATTCTCTGTTCTTCGTTCTACCGATAATAGGGACTTTAAAATTAATGTTGTGTTTCTACTAAAGTTATCATCACGGTCTTGTTTCTGATGGTTAGAAGTTGTTATTTCATGTTCTACTCAGAGTTACATGAAAGGATTAATGTTAAAATGCTAATTTTTCCACGTTATGCTGCGCGAGATAAATATCGCTGTAGAGCTTATATATGTAATTGGTACTATTCTCAAGTAGAATATTTTCTCTCTCCTAATTTATTCGGTAACACAGAATTGGCCGTAATACGAAAATATGATTTGCATCACTCTCTCGTTCCATTTCCTTGGCGCAATCTTACCGATCGAATGGGCGAGATATAACGACAGATTTGAACGCCCACCGAACCTGAGAGCGGGAATGACTCAGGCGCCGACGATTTCCTCGTACGGAGGTGACGCGGAATTCGACTGCGAGACTACATCTACGTCGCTCATGAAAGCCTTTTTGCCTAATGAGGTATCTCTAGTGCCATCGGTGACTCAGCGTCAATTTAGTCGAAATGCGTTTTCATAACCTGTTCTGAATAATTGGTTGAGCGTGAGTTATTTTTATAATTTGTTTTGAATGAAAGATATTGCTGGTGCGATGAATTAGGTATGCTAGTTCTATTCACCTTCTTTTAAAAAGCTATTTATAATTTTCAAATCGCAATAGGAAAATTGGTGAGTGCGTAATAATATGCCAAGCTTTATTTGGAGTGTCAAATTTATTATCTCTGGCACGGGATCCATTTTTAATCCACGTTTCGAATTATTTCTTAACCCCACCTCCTTATGTGTGGGTGCTTCTTGAAGTCAATGAGACGAGGTATTTCTGTAATCACTCCTTGATGACTCCCACATGGTTCAGCCGTGTGACCCACTTCCACAAATAAGCATCTGTTTCGACAGTTCATTAAAGCGGCGTGGATCTTCATGGCTGAGTCTGCGGCGATAATGAATGTCCCCCACTTTCAAGCTTCTCGGCTACAACTCTTGGTTTCGCTCTGTCCAGATGAAGATTTTTGCGCTCCTGCTGGCGTCGCTTTGGTTTCATTTTTGCACTTTCCTTTGCTTTCTATCTTGATCCAATTATTTTCGCGAGCTCACGTCGCGGGACTTTTTTTCACTTGCCTCCTTGGAAATGATTTATCCAGGTGCGTATGTAAAGGACAACTAGCACTTACCCCTCACTCCTTCCCCAATCAATTTGAGGAAAGAGATTTCTAGTTGCAAGCCGTCCACCTCCCGCTTCTATTTATTTTTCATACAAAACACTGAGTTGTCCTTTTTCATAATTAATTTACCGTATCTTGCATGGATCTTAGGCCTCCAAAGATATAATCTATATACGCTTCTGGATTGATGAACGGTTATTCGGCGATTTAGTGACAAAACATTACTCGGAATACATTCATCTCATGCTCGCATAATAGGTTATTCTTTGTTATAGGATTCGTGTAATTATTTGGCTTTGTGTCTAATTAAGGTGAGTGTCTCCTACATTCCTATGATAAAATCGAATTTATGCCGTGCTTTAGTAGATTGTGTTTTGGTGGAAGCAAAAGATGTGACGGGGTATACTGTTGAACTGTGAGCCGTGTCCGAATCTGCTCGTCGCTTTCGCCAAAAAAATAATTTAAGGGAATTTCTTGTTTGGGGGAATGCATTTTGGAGTGGTTTCATTTGCATGAGGTACTTCTGACTATCACCGAAACCGCTCTGAGGGTTTGAATCCGGCTCGCCACGCCTTTGGAACTGCTGGTATGAAGTGTCGTCATAACAGCTTTCCTGAGAAGAAATTTCATTCGCGTAGGGTGACGGGTGTCATTCCATGAGAATTTGAATCTTGTTCGTGGTTATCGTGTGAATACCGCTTGCGTTATTCTTAGTTTCTTGCCATTTCCTTGTTACTTATGTTGCCGAGGGTAGTAAAAACATGCGTGACGAATTAACATCTTTGCTCTCGACGAGATTGTTCCAGTCTGAATGCTTTAATGCATTTTTCCATCTTTGGAAGTGTTTTGAGAACTGTCGGAGGAGACCGGTGCCCTAGAATAATCAGCAATGGTAGCACCGACCTCGCAGAATATGGGCATTCTAATTTTCCTCACCTCGAAAGACACGTTCTCTCTTAAGGTTGGGTGTCAGTGAGAGAGACGCGAACGGAGAATCATCATTAAAGTGCGTATGGAGGTAACTATTGCTGAGGCCGTTGCTTGGCTGCGCATGGTTAGCCTTCCCTCATTTGTCTCTTGTTGGAGTAGTAGCGTCACTGAAATTTCGTGCCGGTTATCCCGTTAATTTATGACAGTGGTCAGTAAAAAATTTTTGTGGGAAGGGTTTATTTTTTAGTCGAAGTGAACTTCTGGATAGTTTTGTTATGGGTTCACTTATAGCTGTACCTCATTTAAGTTTTAACTAAATATAGGTAACCTAATGTTGCTTCTAAGCAACATCAAAAATGTATACATTTTAAGCTCTATCCAGGAACTATTTAAACTTCGTGTTCTAAATTTAGTAAATTTAAATAGCGAAATGTGTAGCTGTCACAATAATTATGAACGAGTGGAAATTTTTCATTTTTTTCGAATGAGAAGTCTTGAAATTTAACCTCTCCCAGGTAAAACTCTGGGTTAGAGAGGGTTAAACTCGTCATTCGGTGGGTTTTTAAACTCCTCGATCTCCCAGTTGGCTGCGGTCTTGTGTGAATATTTAAAATTTGAACGAATCCATCGCGTTGATCGATATAGGAAGTGTTTCAAGCTGCTGCGGCCGAAGCATTCCAAATTTCTGATATCCCCAGACTAAGGAGATACACTCTTGATTGAGACCTGCTATAGTTTCCACAATGTCGCGCTTATCAAATAAATTTATCATGATTCCATCTCTTGTCGTCTGGTGTCATGAGGTCAATCGACCATGATGCTTCTTGGTTCCTGATCAGCTTCTTCTTTGTGGAAGTTATATCGACAGCTGTAACGGAAATAAGTACTCTAAATAAATAACGCAAGTAAGTAAGAAAGAAATACGGAAGCATTTTTCCGCAATACTCGCAATTTTTACGGTAGCGGTGCAGTGAATGCGACCACCAGTTCTGAATGAGAGGGTAGAAAAGAAAAAGGGAATTCTGTTTGAAAAGGACGCATCACTCCCATTGGAGCAGAGATTCACTCCTTTAGAACTTCTGTCATTTTGAAATTTTCCTGGCATGCATAGTGAACTATGGTAAACATTTGCCTTTGTCCCCAATATGAAATATGTGTAATGGGAGAATAATTAGGTAAAAATTTCAGCTTTTATATATACGGGAAAATTTCTAAAATAGATTTATTTAATGTACCCAATCCCGCGATGTCAAGATGATAGGATAAGTTTTAGAATATTACTACGTCGCGAAAAAAGACTGCTCGAGTGGATGAGTCCATCACTTGAGACATTGCTGTGGAGCGTACCTATAGAAATGATTTTAGATGGTTTAGAATTTGCTAAAGTTTTGTTATCCTCATTTTATCCTCAAGGATGGCTTAAAAATATCCGCGGGTCTCCTCCCCTCACCCCCGTTGCTTCGGACGGTATTTCATACTCCCACAGCTGGAGGTCTCGCAATACAGGGGCCTACAGACCCTTAATCTGGTTTTTATGTCCGTGATTACATAAAATCGAGAAGACCCCGTGCGGAAAATATTTGACTGTGGATAAAATTCACCGAAAGTGCAGTCTTTCCATTCCAGCGATTGCGGTTAGTTTTTCTCCGGTTTCAAAGTTATGTTACGAGACTTTTTTGTTTAGGATTTGGATGGATATCTCTTTAGCATACCCAGGGTGTGCTCTTAGCTATTGAAAATCATTTACTATCATCGTTACTTGTCGTTTTTTCTGGTCAATTGACCATGGGCGGAATTCCGCGTTTTATGATGGGGCGTCATCAATGTTGCTTGGGGTTTAGGGGCTACGAAATACCTCCCACGGAAATGGGGTGGTCCCGTGTGTCCTTACCTGGAAAATTTGTATAAATTAGCTTAAAAAGATGTTTTAACCTATTCAAACTTTTGATGTTTTTGTTATCATTGTTCTTGAATGTACAGATCCCATACTTTTTTTTTCGGATAAATTACCTTTTAAGTTGTGGGGACCAGGCTCCCTCTGGCCTCACGGAAACTCCGCCCATGCCTATGAACATTTCTACATGTAAATTTAATGTGAGACTCCGGGTAGAAAGCTGTTCCAACTAATCACTTTACATGTAAATTTATATCATCTTAGCAGAGATAGGCGAGGGCATGATATTACTTCATGGCGACCGTGAGATTAACCGGTGAAAGTGCAGACGACTCGGCTGCAGGCCTTTCACATATCATCTATTCTCCGTTAACCCCATCCAAGGTCACTCCGCCGCTAGTTTAAGTCCTTGCTAATGGTAAGTTTCTTCGGTAGGTATTCTGGGAGTAAATACTAAATAGATTCATGCTATGTCTAACGATTTTTGGCTGGAAACCACAAAAAACGGACGCCCAAGAATCGAGCGACCTCGTTCCACATTCTATGACCTTATATCCGACGCCGGCGTCCCAATTAACGAAGGAGAATAAATGCCACAGGCGCCTATACCTCATGGGCCGTCTTGTTGAGGGCCAGACGGCGACTCTGTAACCGATGCAAAATCAAATAAGCGGTCAGACTTCTTCTCGCTTTCTACGTTGAGGCGTCTTTTTATGCCCGTAAACGACAGCTGGGACTCAGAGAGAAAGGCGTGTTGATGATGACTTCGCGTGCGAGAACGTAACTTATGTTAGTGCCCTTCGCCGGAGAATACCTTCGCCAAGGAAAGCTAATATGATCATTAAGAAAAGTCCTTTGATTATATCTAGGTTCGCGACTTCGTGGTAAAAAAAATATAGTTTTCGCTTATCTTATTAAAATGTATTGCTATCACGGACAACATCCAATGAGAATAAATGCACTACTATGGCGCAAAGGATGTGGATAATTCAATTCTTATATTTTTAAGTTAACAATTTTTCTTGTCATTGGGCCGATCGTAGCGCCATTTTTATACTACAAAACTGAGTTGACTTTGTTCATAGGATTCATTAGCTTTTAACTCGAACTTTAGTACGGTCATTAATACGATCTACATACTAATATTATCTTGATTATTATTGCAATGAGTGGATGGGCTTTGGGAAAAAAAAACTTTCTAGCTACTCTATCCACGGAATTTTTCCTCATGATTTCTCAGATTCCATCTTGTCTAAGTATTTTTGAGGAGCAAACCTAGGACCACGATCTGCCTGCAAAACAATTTGATTCCGTACGTTCTGTTTACATATTTGTTATGTTCATGCGTATGACAGTGAGTTATATTTATTTGGCTTATTATATTACAGATATTCAGCATATCAATACCTATAATTTCAAGAAACAATTCATATAAAATCAATACAATGCCTCGGCAGTCCTGTCAATTTGTACGTGCAAAGTAAAGATACTTAAAGGTATCCCATCTCTGCAATAGAGAATTTAAGACCTCAACGACATCTCGTAGTCTACTCTTAGGAATGGTAGAAGTGAAAAAGTTGAGACCGGGGCAAAATTGGACTTTCCATCGTGATACTCATAAATAAACTCTTCCCAAATCTAGTTTAGAGGAGAAACTGTTTTTGTTTGATTTACAACCATTCGGGTTTCAACATATTTCATTTTTTTAATTTTATCTCAAATTATGCTCTCATTTGATTTTCTTCTTTTCTATGTGACAATCGGTTGCTATTTAGTGGTATATCCAAACTCATAATTAATACACACTCTTTCGTCACCGGGAAAACACGATGGACTTATTATTACGGTAGCGGTCGTTGACTCGATAATTTCCTTTCTTACTTACCTGCGTTTCAGTCATTCTTTGATCTTCATCTTTAATGATTATTTATGGCAGTGAGTGTTACAGCCATCGTTGACACGTCGTAAACGGTAGTCAAAGATCGTTTTTCCTCGTTCTCTGCATACTGCTGGATAATTGAAAAAAAAAATGAGTTCCAAGGTCTGCGGCATCCGAGGGCGTTTGAGTCTGTGTAATTCTTCATAAAGAAGTAGCTGGAGGTTTAAACTCACTATGAGCTGATTTGCCAGCCACTATTTTCAGTGCGTCGGTGTAGTCTTCTTCTTTAAGGCTCCATGGAGGCAGTGGCGCAGCGAAAAATAGAAACACAATTACTTTGCTTCATAAAAGAAAACAAAATTTTGAAAAATGATGAATTCACAAATTATTTCTTTGAGAGATGTAGTTTTTTTCGGTTATGAAAAGGGTTAAAATTAGTTTAAATCCTCTACTTACTAAGTGCCCTGTTTTTCAAAAATGTACCCCTGGGTTTTGGACCCCCCCTCCCTCCGGAACAAAATTCCTGGCTACCCTACTGCATGTAATTTGCCTCCAGAGGTCATTTAAAGGAGTGCGTGTCTTAGGTCGGTTCGCTTGCACACTTCACATTGAATGGTAAAGGTCGCTCTAGAGATTTTTAGTTTCTTATATTAATAAATGAATTATTAGTGGGTTTCGTATTCTATAATCTATTTGATGAGTTGTTTGGCTGTCCATAACTTATATTAGCTCAAAGCGGGATGTTCATTAATTATTCATGCTAGAATTACCTATATTTTTTGAAGTCCTGACATACCTCTCGTATTTTAAGTTTCAGCCAAGATCATGCTACCCAATTTCTCCTTCATTTTTATTCATTGAATTAAGCCTTCCTTCGTCAGGTATTCGATTTCTCCACCTGATCTCCGGGTCACCCATTCCATCCTATCTCTGCTACATCTAGCTCCTCCTCGGTCATCTCTTTTCCTTTATCCAACTTCCGCCCTTTGTTCTTCTCCTGACATCCACGCCCCTCCTAAAGGCACACCCGTATTTCACAAAGGAATAAGTTACAACTTCTCTAGCCCTTAGCCCCGTTTTTCATCCTTATACTTTACTCAGCCTGTGTATCATAACATTTATGTACACTGGGCCAATTTTGAGACCTTTACCTACGTTAGAATTTGGTGCCCAAATGCTCTAAGCTGTAGTATCATTTCATTCAAAGGCGGATTAAGGTCGTTGTTATGTTCGTCACTTTCCTGCAGCGCCTTGGTTTTGTGCAATACCTATGTACATCAATAAAGCGTCTGAGTTCTGATATTCGTTGGAAAAGTGCAGGCTTTTAGATATTCATCGATTATTTTCAAATATTGTTTTTTTACACTTGCGGCGCAAAAATTTTCATTGGAGAGCCCTCTTAATTATTGCCGTCTTTTCAATTTTTCCCGAAATTTCGGGATGGTCGGCTGCCCCTCCCTCCTAATCTGCCCCTGATTATATTTCTGGTGGGATTAAGCATTTAACCTTTTATGGGAAGAGGTCGCTGCTTCATCGTGTGCGTGAATCACGTTCACTTACTTCTCCTCCAGCATAATTATGAAATCATATCAGTAAAGGCGATGGACTCTTCTTCTACGTCGTCCTGTGTCCTAGCCTTGCATGCTTTCCTTTCCCTAAATACCAAGTGACATCTTACTCGACGTGGGAATAACTTCGAACGTGGGGTTTATTGCAATTTATGCTCACCGCATCGTCCCTTTCAGTGCGCTTGCCAACTCTCCATTAGCATGCCGTTATTGCGACGGCCTAAAATTGCTCACTTTCGCAAGTTCAGGGTTATATTTGTGCCACGGATGTATGACATGGAGTGCTGGAGGCGAGAATTCGTTGGTTGATTGCAATCGGTGACGCATCCAGGAATAAGGATTTATATGATGGACAACTTTAAACCATTGGGATAGGCATGTAATTACATTTATTGGAAATGAACTTATTAATTTGAAGCGTCATCCACCGGTGAAAACTTTATTGCTTTACCCGCTGCATTTGTATAAGTGAGTTGTTTTTATACGGTTTGATTGTTTATATAAGAATTATTTTTGATGTCTTCTTGGGCTCAAAAAGCGACTTTTTCCTCTTTTAAAGCATTAGCATGCCCAAAATGTCGACGAAAATTGCAATAATTGCTGGATGGTGAGCCTGAAAAGATTTCACGAGATATTTTGCTTTTAATTTCCTTCGCCTCATTTTTTTCTCCCAGATAATATTTGCGATTCAGAGGCTGCCATTATCTGAGACCTATGAATCATTCTAGTCGCATTCAAATTCTTAAGACCTTTCTTTCCGTAGAATTTGTCATTTATAGCACCTCTCTTAATTAAAGAAATCAATTTCTTACGTGGTGAGTTTTTAAAAATGTGATTCCAATTACTAAGCCACCAAACTATATAATGTCAATTGAACGTATTTCTAAGGCGAATATTTCTATGGGTAAAATTATGCAACTTGATTGATTAACTGAGACCCAAACTTTTCCCGCACCTCACAGTACTACATGGTTTTAATTCTTGCCTTCTTGTATTGCGGCTAGTTAAATTTCAATTTCATGCGCCTATGGTTTTATCATTCCAAAGCACCTACATTGCGAAGAGTCTCAAATCTCTTCCATTTTGAAAGTTAGCATGCAGTAAGAGAGGAACCGGAAGGAAGTTTATGTATGGAGAGAGGATTTTGGGCTTTCGTAGTCTTTCCTGATTTCCTGCCGGATTCTATATTAATGATGGACGATTTTTTTTACTGATATAATTATGTATTGAATGAGATAAGGCCACAAGGATGTTAACATTTTCAGTCCTAGGATTTTTGGAAAGTCTTTCTTCGTGCACTGTTGATAATTGTATTCTCATTTAAAGTTCCTCATTACCTAACTGTCAACCAGCAGGGAAAGGGTATGCGACGTCGTTTTTTCCAATAACATCATTGCAAATTGTATAAATTTCAAAATTTAATATGTTACCAGAAAAGTTTATAACCACATCTACTGTCTCTCATTTAATGATAGCTTTACGTGAAATGAGCTATTTTTCAGTGAGAATGCGGAATTTAGCTTTCCGTTCTTATGTTCATCATTTTAATTACCTTTTCAATTAATCTATTCTGAAAATATCAGCGTGAAAATTCGAGGTAAGTGCGCCATTTAAAAGATCCGACGTTATTGAAAGTTTGGGAGCGATAAAAATGAAACAAAGCAGTGATTAAAATTGCGTTGTGCAATCGTTATTATGTACTGTCAACTAACCTGCAACGCACTCTCTCGACTTCTCTTTATCGACTTTCTATCTTTAACGAAGTAGGAAAATATGTGGACAGTACATACATCAAAGTTAAAGATATAAGAAGGGAAGGACTTGGATCTTGCCTGTTCTCGACGAAGTCCTTCAAGAGGATTTTGATTTAAGGGTATAAATCCCATTCGATGGTATGAGAGCTCTAGACTTGATGTGCACTTCCAATGGCAGTGGAAGTCGGGATGTGTCGAAAAATCTCATTTACCGCTTGGATAGATCCTTTATTTCTGGAAGTACTGCAAAAAGCATAGATTTTTCGGGAATTAGTTTTATAAAAGTTTATTATAGCTCTAGCGTTGGGGCAAAATTTTCCGGAGTGCTTATTCCTATGCGTGGAAAATGGTGAGGCTTGCAATTAGTTGAAACCATTGAAGAATATAGGTAGACTTTGCCAGAAAATCTTTTATTATTGCAATTACTCTACGTTCTCCTGCCATATTTGTTAATGCATCGATTTCTGAGATGCTGGTTTGGACTGGTATTGTGGCTACTGTGTCCCATTTTTCCCTGTAATAATAGCTTATCTTACTGCTGAAATTTATTTAAAAATCTTTGTATAGGTTCTCACTGACACCCATAGGCGGATTAAGGGGGTGCCCCCCCACACGCTTAAAAATTAGACAAGATTTTTTACACGGTTATCATTACTTTCGTTTTACTTTTGCAATACGGAGCCTCAATCATTTAATTTCATTTAATGAATTCCACATCAAAATAAAGAGAAAATTACTGCAGTAACTGTTGTATTTTGTTTTTAATCTCAAATGTGAGTAGATCTGTCAGATCCTTGTGCCCCCCCCCCCCCCCCCCTCCCCATAAAAAATTCTGGATTCGCCAGTGCTGCCACCGTCATGGATCGGTAAGATGGCATACATAGTGCGTAATTGTAAATATTCAGGTTTTCATTTCGAAGCTTCTCGCAGTTTTGTCTTCTATTCTGTAAATTTTAGGTAGTTATTGTTTTTATCGGAAAGAAAAATGGTCAGGTCATCCACTCCATAGAAGGAAATATGAGAGGAGGGAAAGTTGGCGTTGCCTTGGAGATCGTCGGATGGAGTGTTGCACTCGAAGTAGCCTACTGTGAGTCCCCACGTTGAAATTTGGATTTCTCATTAAAAAAAACTCCGCCACTTTCGGAATTGGAACCCAGGAACTGTGGATGGGAAGCGATGCTCTCTAGCCGTTAGTGATAACGCCAACTTGATCCCCTTGCCAAAGTTTCTGCGTTCGCTAATTTGGTCTCAGGTTGAAATCTGAATTCATCAGTGAAATCTCTGCCTTGTTTTGGAATTCAAACCCATGTCTTTTGGATGGAAAGCCATGCTCACTTCTCTGTGGTGGCTACTTCAACCTAACATACACTTTCCTAAGTTCCAGTTGGCCTCCTCTGAGAAAGATCTATGGTGGTATATTTTATAGAATTCTGTTCTTGGCAGAGAATTCATTGTTTTTATTTCTCCAATGCTAACGGTAATTTTGCCTAGTCGTCGTATTTTTTTTTGGGCTGCCAATGAGTGTTACGGGTTGACGGGTCATATATCGCTGCGCGCCGTTCTATGACTATCCATGAATACGAAAGCTGTTATGGGTTGTCACAGTCCACCAACGGGAGCGGAATCCCTCGCTCTGACGCTCAAATGCGTCGTCTGCAAGGAAGAAAGCAGTGGCTGACTCATCTATTGGATCGATATGGGAGCCGGAGGAATGGATATCCCCGCATAGTGCAACGGGGATTATTCCGAGTGATTGAATGTGAAGCACCTCCTTGATAGAGGTACGCATACTATATTTTGCTGTTTTTTGACAGCCTTACCTTCCATCGTGTCTCCAAGCCATTGATTTATTCATAGATTTGTAGATATCTTACCTTAGTTACTTGGGAAGCCAAAAAAAATCCGTTCGTCATCCTGCCGGTCGATGACAAAGGTTTGAAGACGCTCTTCTTCCTTCGGCTCGGTTCACTTTGGCGCTCCCATTTCTTCAAATTTTTACTCATGCTTATCCTCTTTATGTTGAACTAGCCGATCTTTTACCAGGTTACGCTGTGTACACCAACTTCTATTTTTTTGTGGTCATTTAATATGATATAGGCCAAATAACTTGCTCATCGAAGGGATTAGATAATTTTGGGAACTTAAAGCAATTGAGACAATGGGGAGTAATTCCAATCTAACAAAACTAAAACTGGTGCCTCTTTGGAAACAATATTGCAACGCCATGAAAAAGAGGCATTCATCATCTTTTGTACAAAGTATGCATCCATTCCGAGATTTATTTGAAGATTGTAGTGTTGGAATGATGTGGTAGACATATCTATTTCTATTAAATTTGGGAACGGCATAAGAACTTTAATTCCAAAGTGAATTATAATTGTTGCCATTGATATTGCAAATAAATTCCGAAACTTAGCATACCCTAGTTATAGGTTGTTGGTCTCGTAAAATTTGTATTGAAAATATAAGATTATAATCTACTGCGCGAAACTTCAGGCTTCGCTTTCGAGCAAGAATATTTAATTTTCAGTACGTTTCGCTTTATTTTCGCATCTTCTGGTGCGTGTAGAATTTTTTCCTTGCTAATTATTAGAATATAAAATTTCATCAACTTACTGATTTAATGTCTTTTTAGGTGTTTCGAAAGGCATTTCATTCTTTATAAGACACATTCCTCGCACGAATCCGATTGTCCATATGTGACTCATACTTATGGAATATCAGTTGTTTTCATCCCGATAGAATTTTCCTGGAAAAGAATCGGGTTCTACCGCGCATTTTCATCTCCGAGAAAAAGAGTCTTTATCGATTCGCTACATTTTCTTCCCCCATCGTCTTGCATCTCCCGATAGTCGCCCCCAACCTCATTCCCGTCCTTGGCGCAACTTCCAACGTATTAGTCATCGCCTTAACTCGTCCCCCTTTCCGTTCTTCTCTCCGATGGTCGCCCAAACGCAGCCTCCATCAATCCTCCATCTCAGCGATGGACCCTCTCCACGCGGTGTTTGCAGAGGGTTCCCGCCTCGCCACCCCCCGCCCCAGGAAATCTCTCCAAAGTGCAATTCTCGGCGCCGAGAAAGTCTCTAGATCGTGCGAGTAAGAGATAGGACATATGCCGGATGTGAAAACTGTGGTTCCGTTCATGAAAATTCATGCAACTTTTATGCACACTTTCATTTATTACACCGTAATTACTTGAGTGGCTAATTATTAGGTGCTTGTTTTGTTGACCATTTGTTAATTGAATGCCTAAGTATTAAAATACCTTAACTTCTTCAACACGTTAATGGTGAGACTATATGCAAGGACGGCTACTACCATTAAAAGTCACGTGAACGGGATGAGGCGTTCTATTGGGAATATGACGTAGTTAAGAGGCTTGGGTTTGAGTTTCAATGGATTCGAATTACTGATAGCAACAAATGAACCATTTTATGTTCCGTTTTGACATTGACTGCGTTGAAATAGTTTGAAAAATGAAATTATATTTTGGCTTTTTTGTTTCAATCGGTGTAGCTTCCTAAACTTTTTTTCTTAACGGACCTCAGGAAATAATAAAAATATCATGGCGGATAGACTCAATAAATACTACGACTTCATTTCCTTCTTTTATTATTTTTTTCGGATTATTGTTTAATTTAACCGATATCCTAATATGTCAAGCACTTTGAACACCGCTGGGCACTGGCGCACTGGGTAATTGGCTGGGTAGCTGGCTTCGGATCCAGTGCAGACAGACTTTATCCGTGAACTGCATAAAATACAAGGGAAGGCTGCGCGGTTCGTCAAAAATTGCTACGGGCGTACAGACCGCGTTACCCAGATGCTAAGCAAATTAGGTGGGAGCCGCTGGAGACACAGAGGCTGCGCGCTAGGCTTAAATTACTTGAACAACTGAGAATAGATATCTTTAAGAGCGACACGGAGAACATAATATTAGAGCCCAACTATATTTCCAGGTACGACAGAAGCGATGAATTAAGAGAGATGTTTAGCCGAACGGATAGATATGGGAATTCGTTTGTACCCTGAACCATAAAGAACTTTGATAAATGGTAATCGTAATTTCGCATTTACTTTTCACTTTTAAACGGCTGGTGTCCTAACACCCCCTGCCACACTACTTTTAGGCGGCTGGCGGGGTAGTATGTAGATTTAATGTAATTCGTGTAATGCAAGTCCTCCGCGGGACGCCAATTTATCGGGAGTAAGTATTGTTCAATTTCCCTGAAAAGCCTCCTGTTTGACTAAGAATCATATGCGCCTTCCTATGTCTATTCTGTAATTACGTCTGATATTCTGTAATTATGTCTGATATTACCAATGTTCGCGTTGTAGTGTTATAATTGTAATGGTTCATTTTAGGTGGCGTTGATCGAGCGTTGCTGTCGGTACGCCATTAACTACGGGTCAATGTGGAAGAACGGCTACGTCCACTATAATTCGTGTGAACAGGATGAGGCATTCAGTTGGGAAGATAACTCGGTTAAGAGCCTCGGCTTAGCATGCCGTCGAGCGTCTTAGAATATAACCACGGAGAAGGCACATTCAGCGATAGCAACAGGAGTCGCTGCTAATTTTCTGCCTGGTTTCACTCTTTGTGACCTAGTCTTTAGTTTCACTTTACCAGTCTTACTTCTAGTTTTGGTAGCTGACGTACCTTTATATGTTGATTTCAAATGAAAGAATAACTCTATTTAAAATATTCTTGAAAAAATACAGCCTGATTATGCAAATATTACCGACTACAATTTGATGGAAATAAAGTGCCTTAAGGTTCATTTATTGGTGGGTTCGTTGAAAATAGAATATGTTACCGCTGAAAATGGGTATTGGTGTAAGTCTCGAGGAAAACGCCAGATTAGGAGGTATGTAATTGGATAGGTGAACGCACTAAGCCCATATTTTTATGTTTCCGGTCCGTTCATACTGGCTTGTATACTGGAAAGGAATATTTTCGATCTATGCATACAGTGAATCAAAATATAACTTGTTACTTTGGTTTGCGAAATGGAAATAACTTTTTTCACGTCATGATCCATCTTCTAATATCTATTAGTTTGAGTAAAATTTCCAACTATCTCTCCTTTCAATTGAGATCATATTCTTGATTTATTGCTTCAAATCAGTAACGTATACAGAAAAAACACAAGGGGGGAGCAAAAGATATGTTGAGCTACCTATATTTTTATCGTAATGGAAAATAAAGTTTAATGCAACATTTAAGATATTTTTATTCAAACTGATTATACGCATATACTAGGCAATACTATCTTATGATAAAAAAAGTTACAATAGTGGTTCTGCAATGCGGGCAAGCCCGCAAGGGGGAGGGGCGCCCCCTGCGCCTCCATATGTATCCGCCACTGCTTCAAATGAACTTCATATTCGTATTGGAGATTTATCTTGTTTGATTTAGATCATGAGATTCATAAGATAAATCTTGGTAAGGATTAGTATTGAAGATAAAATTCTCAAAGGAAAGAAAACACATGGCACCCGACATGTATATTTAATCGTGGATTTAATCCGGTATCTAGAAATAATTTTGAAATGCGATTTTTATCTTGGTGATTACATAGCAAACCATTCCCCGAAATGAATATCAATCTCAAGTATGATGCAATTTTCTATCAGTTGAACTATATTTGCACGAAGACTAGATTTATTGTGCTTTATTACGGAAAGACTCATAAGTTTATCTTAGCGTGCGTTTTGTGCCTACTAATCAATCTTCATGTCGATGCTACAACCGTGGAACTTCCAATGGTTTAACGTTGGTGGAAAAAACATGAATGGGGGCTTTATTAAGTTAGGACTCGGCGTGGTAAGGTCTTCGAATTTTTGTCTGTGATTCTCAGCGTAATACGCATTTATTGCATTAATTTTTTAACAGGTTAACATTTTTAGAGGTTCTGACGTAAAACTACCTGTTTGAACGTCAAAACAGATCAGGATGCCATCTAGAGTTGTCATATTGGCCCCAGGTAACCCGATGAAGACCTTCCACTCTTTCAGCCGCGAAAATGCCTACCATTATTCATTCGTATCGATAGAGAAGTGGGGTTGAGGAAGTTTCATGGGTTGGGAGTCCTTACAGCTAATTAAATAGAGAACAAAATCTTCGTTATCGGTATATTATTCAACTATTGTGATCATATACGGGACAGAGAGTCGAGAATTACTGTTCTCAGGAAAATAACTACAGTGATTGGTATAAGGTACTTTCTTACTAGTAACGAACTGTAAGGAATGTCCTTATTCTAAAAATGTCACTGCAATCCAATTTAATTTAATTGTTCAGCAGAAAAGATCGAAGTGTGGTTCGCAATTGTGCGAGGAGGAATCATTAGCGATTACAGGGGGCATTAGCATGTATTAATAATAGCTTGGAGGCGGGGGCCAAGTTCAACGTAGGGCTAGGATAAGTAATTTTAAATAAATATCGTAATGCTATATATTTAGTACATATTTAAAATAAAAAAAATTATGAATTACGATAGTTAATTTATTAAATGGATGGGAAAGACCGGGATATTTGTGATTGTAAGCGACGAGTGGTAAACAGCCAAAACGCATTTAAGTTCCCTTCTGTCCAGGGTGGCAGGCTTCGAGGGCCTTCATTCACGCCCCTGCAGGGAGAAGAGTATATTTTCTCCCCACCCAAAATTCGGGAGGAGTGTTTGTTTGCTGATGCAATTCATTAATTTAATAGGTACTTTGAAACCGAGCGTCTTGTAAAGATTACGCTCCAAATCACTCATAAGGAGATCATTTATTACGAGCAATTTTTTACCCGGGCACAAATGCCTCTCATTTACTTGCCTTTAAGTGCCTCTTACCTTATTCTTGATGAATTGTAGTGAAAACGGCGGAATATGTGGAGCATGGTAAATAAATGTTGTAATATATTGTAATAAATGTTATAATATATCCATATGTTGTAATTTTCACTTTTTTCAACTTTATCACGACGCCTTTCATAGCGTGAGCGTCACCTTCAGGATAGTATGCCTACTATGTAATCGTATACCTATTTGAAGTAGTTACTATTTATTTTGTATCTCACTTGCGTGTATTCATTTTCTATAGAAAACTTGATACGCGCGAAGTAAAACCAAAAGAAAGAGAACTTACATAATCACTCGGAATTCCATCCAGTTCAACGATTACATTATCTCTGTTTAATAGGTACTTAGAGACTGAGACGTCATGAAATGATTACGCGCAAAATTCACTCCCTGGCAGATACCTCTATTGGGAACATTTTACTATCTTATTCTAGATCAATTGTAGATACGACGAAATCAATTGTAGTGGACGAAACTGTTGTCACGAAAAGTCAACTGACGCGACGTATACCCGGAATATTGGACGCTGATTATATTATATAACCTCATTTAGAATTCCTTATTCTAGGTACGCATCAAGGGCGTACCCAGGATCGTAACTAGGGGAGCAAGCCATGGTCTAGGAGTGGGCAAGCCATGGGATTTATGAGATTATTTCCTTGAAAAAAATAGTTTTATTTTTGTTACATATCTTATGCTACTCGCGGCTGAGCTTAAAGTCACCGAGTGCGTCCACCGGGTTGCGGATGGTGGGTCGACCTTTAGATATAGAGGTTAGCTGCGAGATAAGCGAGTTCTCTCGTCGAATAAGCAGTCGTGGACAAAAAGCGGCGGTGTTCTGAGGGGGTATTGGGCTACCCTTGGGTAAGGTAGACCATTTAAAAGATATCAAAACCTGTGAAGATACCGTGACTTGGCGACTGGGGGCCGCCAACAATTATGCCTCTCATCACCCGAGGGAGAGGGCAGCAGCTCTTCTTCACATGTGCGAAGGTGGAGACCATACTGGTCGGTACAGCGACACACATTCCACTACGGGCGTGGTAACATTTACTTTAACGGCTGTAGTACTGCGATGTGGAAGGCAAGGGGAAACCACCACATTATCATCCCGAGGAGTCACAGCTACTCCACTCAATTTATATAATGACATGATGGTATTCTCTCGGGTAAAATATTCCGGAGGTAAACTAGTCCCCCATTCGGATCTCCGGGCGGGGACTACTCGAGAGGGTACATCGGTCAAACGAGATAGAATGTTACGGATAGGAACATGGAACGTCAGATCACTTCGTACCTGCGGTAAGCTAGAGAACTTGAAGGTGGAGATGCGAAGAATGAACCTCGATGTATTAGGCATCAGCGAAATGAAGTGGCCCCAGGAAGGAGACTTTTGGAGTGGAAGCTACAGAATGATACACACGGGATCGCTAAATGGTAATGCTGGAGTAGGCATAATGCTTAGAAAGAGCGCTGGGATGCGTGTTAAAAGCTACCTGCAGTTTAATGAAAGGATGGTGAAGATAGATACTAAACCCGTAGCTACTCTAGTGGTACAGGTTTACATGCCTACGTCAGATTATGAAGATGAAGAAGTAGAAGATGTCTACCAAGATATAGCGGAAGTTATCAAGCAGGTAAGAGGGGAAGAAAATCTTATAATTTTAGGTGACTGGAACGCCGTCGTCGGCGAAGATCAAGACGGAATAATAACTGGGAAATATGGGTTAGGTAACCGAAATGAAAGAGGAGAAAGGCTACTTGAATTCTGCACGGAGCAGAGGCTAGTGGTTGCCAACACTTTATTCAAAAATCCCCTGCGAAGAAGATACACGTAGAAGATGCCAGGAGACCGTAGAAGATTCCAAATCGACTACATTCTAGTGAAACAAAGATTCAGGAACCAGGTGAAGGACTGCAAAAGTTATCGAGGGGCAGATATCGATAGTGACCATAACTTAGTTATGATGAAATGCCACCTTAAATTTAAAAAGTTGGAGAAAGCCGTGAAAAACATGCGGCAGGTTGAAAAATTGAGGGAGGTTCAGCATCAACTGGCTTTTAATGAGGCTGTAGAAAATAAAATAGGGGAGGATACGACCAACAAACCAATGGAAGAGAGTTGGAAAACCATTAGAAGTGGTCTGCAGGCAGCAGCTGAGGAAGTTCTTGGTAAAAGAAGAGTCGTAATGAAAAAACCATGGATCACGCAGGAAGTATTAGATCTCATTGAAGAAAGAAGAAAATACAAGGCTGCGAAAACAGAGGAAGGACAGAATCGTTACAAGAGAATAAGGAACGAAATATGTTGTAAAGCGCGGAAGGCTAGAGAAACGTGGATGAAAAGTATTTGTGAAGACGTCCAAAACAATCTTAAACATGGAAAAGTAGAGGCCGCCTATAGGATAGTGAGAAACCACTTTCAGGAAAGGGGCGTAAGATGTAATACCCTTAAGGACAAAAACGGAGAACTAATGATTGAAAACGAAGAAAAAGGGAAGCGATGGAAGGAATATCTGGAAGATTTGTACAAAGGAGCAGCCTCAGAACGAATGCTATCGAAAACGAGAGGGAAGTGGATGCCGATGACATGGGAGCCCCAATTTTAAGATCGGAATTTGATGCGGCTGTAAAAGACCTCAGGATAAATAAAGCGTCTGGCATTGATGACATTCCTGCAGAACCAATTAAAAATTCAGGAGAGAAGACGTTGAACCAGCTATACAAAATCATTAGTGAAATGTATTCGACAGGTGAGATCCCAAAGGACTTCGAGAGGAAGATTATAATCCCTATTCCTAAGAAGAAAAGAGCGGAGAACTGCGAAGATTTTAGGACCATAAGCCTTACTACACATGCGTCGAAGATACTGAGAAGGATCATCTTTAGAAGAATAGAACGAAAAGCAGAAGAATACTTGAATGAGGACCAATTTGGATTCAGAAAAAACAAAAGCACAAGGGAAGCAATATTGGCCCTAAGACTGCTCATAGAGAAGAGAATGGAAAAGAACAAGCCAACGTTCATTGTGTTTGTGGACTTAGAGAAAGCATTTGACAACGTGGATTGGAGCAAAATGCTTGGAATCCTAAAGGAAATTGGGGTTCTTTATAATGACAGAAGAATCATCCACAGTTTATACAAAAACCAAGTAGCGGTGATAAAATCAGGGCCCAGCTGTGAAGAAGCAAGAATTAGGAAAGGAGTGCGACAAGGCTGTACATTGTCACCCGTTATTTTCAACGTTTACATTGAGAAAGCCATTAATGAAATCAAAGAAAAGGCATTGGGAGTGAATATCCATGGAGAAAAAATTAGCATGCTAAGATTTGCCGATGACAGCCGTTTTAGCAGAAACATAGACGGATTTGAAAAATATTCTGGTTAATATGGGTAGGGCAATGGGTAGATATCAACTGAAAATAAGCACGAAGAAAACCAAGATCTTAATATGCAGCAGAAGAGAAGAAGTCAAGACTAACATTAAAATAGGGAAGCAAAAACTGATAGAGGTGGATGAATTCTGTTATTTGGGAAGCAAGATAACTAGTGACGGGAGAAGTAAGAAAGTAATTATCAGCAGAATAGCCCAGGCGAAGAGAGCATTCCACCAAAAGAGAGACTTGCTTACAGCGGGAAACTTAAATATGGAAGTTAAGAAACAATTTATAAGAACCTACATCTGGAGTATGCTCCTATACGGAAGTGAGGCATGGATAATGACCGCAGCGGAAAAAGCAACGATAGAGGCCTTCGATATGTAGTGCTACAGAAGAATGATGATAATCAAATGGATCGACCGAGTTAGAAACGAGGAAGTCCTAAGAAGAGTAGGAGAGAAGAGAAGCCTCATGAAAACCTTAATAAGACGGAACAACCTTGTAGGCCACATCCTGAGACATGATGGCCTGATGAAGACAATCGTCGAAGGACAAGTGGAAGGCAAGAATGGAAAAGGAAGACCTCGAACAAAAAAAATGGAACAAGTAAAGAGAGATGTGAAAGAGAAGAAATACGTAGGTGTGAGAAGATTAGCTGATAGGAGAATAGAGTGGAGAGCTGCGTCAAACCAATCCTAGGGTCGTTGACCAGTGATGATGATGATCTTATGCTAATATATATCATTTTTCGTGGGTTCAAATAAAATTTGTTGAATACTTTCGTTTCATTTCAATACTGATTTTTGCTTCTAGGGGGGGCAGCTGCCCCCACCTTCCCCTCGCTGGGTATGCCCATGGTACGCATCATTTTGCCCAAGCTCCCAGTTAATCCTCAAACTTATGACTGAATCCGCCTTTGGCAAGGTCGTATAGAGCGGGGGGAAGTCAAGGGGTTATCTTCCTCCCCGAAATTCTAGTGTGTAGTTTGATGCAAATCCCACCGAATGAACCACCACGTATTTTCCTCCAAAGGAACCATAAAGAGTTTGATAGATAGGTACCTTACCATATGAACTACCATGTATATTCCTCCAATATGAACCATCAAGCAGTGGCGCAGTGAGGGGGGTGGGGGGGTTGGGGGATAAACCTCACCCCCCCCCCCCCCAGAGGGCAGAGAATTTTTTAAGTTTAATCCATTTTACTTAATGGATTAGTATTACTTATAGAATAGTGTTAGGATTAATCAAATATCCCTCAGAAAGCCTTTATTTCCGAAAAAGCCATTATAACCGAAACTCGCTATTTTGAAGCATTAATCTTAAAATTTTTCTGGAGGAGGGCCCCCGCAACTCCCACCTACCCTTGCGGGTATGCAATACCCCCACATCCCAAAGTATTAGTTGCGCCTAAAACCCCCT
Source organism: Ischnura elegans (assembly GCF_921293095.1). NCBI lineage: Eukaryota > Metazoa > Arthropoda > Insecta > Odonata > Coenagrionidae > Ischnura > Ischnura elegans. Next base: position 142,271,128 of record NC_060246.1, read on the forward strand.
TGCCTTAATTCTTAGCTGCGCCCCTGACATCAAGTATATCCCACTAAAAGTATCCCTTCTTCAAGTGAACCCCCCAGGAATTTTTTCACACCCCTGTATTGTTCTTCGAGGGAAGATGAGGATCTTTCTTCTCCTTACGGCTTTCCGGTTACGTTTCCCGTTCAGCAGCTTCAATATATGTCGCGGGATTAAGATCCTGTCCCCGGAGACTTTTACTTGAGGATCTTGAGATCGACTCGTCTCGAAGCCACCTCTCGCGCGCATAACGTACAGGATGATGCCGCTTCCTCCCCCCTTCTCGCATTCCGACGCCCCGACCCCCGCCATTCCTCTGCCTCCGCTCGGTTCCGCCTCCCCTCATCCTCTCGAACGACTGCCGCTGCTGCTTGGGCGTCCGTCGCTGCTGCCAGACCGATCGCCTTTGGGGAGAGGGGACGCTGGCATCTGATGTGGCGACGCCGCCACGCAGGGAATTCATCTTCGTTTGGCGCGTCGGCACGCAATTGACCGAAAGGGCCTTGCAGTGGTTTGATGGGGTGGCGGAAGAGAATGGAGCCAATCTTACGGGTTTCCCGATGGGATAAAAAAGAGATTCAAGCATCTGGATGTGAGAAGGACCTCACAGATAGCTTTAAACCGTATTGCAGTTTCTAAGGCGTTTTGTGTTTTCGTTAAACATTATAGTGAGTTGTTTTTTTTGTTTAAAATCAACTCTATCATTCCATTCACGAAACATCCACTACAGAAATGCGACATGGCCAATCCCGGGCTCAATAATACCCTGTAACTGATGTTTCTGAACTAATAGACAGTTGTGGATGCAGGAAGGGGGATCACAGTGGTAATGACCCCCTCAAATTTTATCAAGCATTTTAAATTTTTATTAGTTAAATAGTTTTTGTATCCTAAAATGGCTAGAGTAACCAGTGGTGTAGCCAGGAATTTCATTCGGGGGAGGGGGTCCAAAACCTGGGGAGAAATATTTTGAAAAACAAGGTATTAAATAATAGAGGGTTTTAAACTAACTAAAAGCTTTTCATAATCGAAAAAACTTCATTTGCCAAAGAAATCTTTTGTAAATTCATAATTTTTCGATTTTTTTTTCTTTTATGAAGGAAAGAAATTTTGTTTTTATATTTCATTGGGGGGGGGGAGGGGTCCGGACCCCCCCCCCCTCGCTACGCCACTACCTCTAATCCCATTGGCGAAAAATTTACAACAGAAATGCGACATGGCTAGTCCGTGGCTCAATTATTCCTTTTAATTGATGTTTCTGAACTTTTAGCATACGTATAATGACCAAATACTGTGCATATATAGTGAAATCAGAGCCAGTATGGAATACTGAGAAACTTCGTTTGGTGCGGCGCAATTAACCGAGAGGCCTTGCACTGCTTTCGTGGGGTGACGGCAGATGATGGGGATGAGATGACAATCTTTCAGGTTTCTCGTGGGAAAAAAAGGAATCGAGCATCCAATTGCGAGAAGGACCTCACAGATTGATTTACAACTTAGTTTTGGTTGCAGAAGCGTTTCCTTTTTTTTCTCCGTGACATCTCCAGTGGCGCCGACTGCATGGGGCCTGAAGGGGCCCGAAACCCCGCAAAAATTCGTAATAAATCTACTATAGAAATTTATTCTTTTAATTATAGTTTAGGATTTATTTAAATATAATTTCGGTCTTTCCATAGCTACAAATTCACGGCTCTGTGGTCCAAAAGCATAATTATTACCATGCATTAAATTAGCTTTTTACGAAAATGCCGAGCTTGTTTATATTTTGTTTATTTTTTAAATCCAAAAAATTGTGTCAGGCTTGTCGAGTGTTCGGGATTCATGCCGTGCTTGTTTATGTTTTGTTTATTTTTTAAAGCCAAAAAAATGTGTCAGGCTTGTCGAGTTTTCGGGATTCAAATGTTGATCATATGACTCTTCTAAAATGCTTTAAAAAACTATAAATTCACTATTTTTCATCTAAAATTTAGAAAATTTCCCGGGGCAAGGCCCCCGATATGGGCTCCCCAATATTTTTAATAAGTCGGCGCTCCTGGACATCTCTAGTGACTTGTCCCTCTTATCCCATCCACAAAAAGTGCAAAACAGAAAAGCGACATGGCTAAATCTGTGCCTCAAAATTTCCCTGTAAAGGAAATTATTTTCTTGCGGCATGAATAAAATTCCCACATCCATTTCGAAAATACGACGCTAATGTTGAATATTGGTCATTGTAATATGAAGTTATATTTACCTAAACCCAGTCGGTATTGAAACATGATATAAAGATTTCGCAACACTCTTCTTCGTTGCCGTGGCAAAATTCACCCCAAAGGCCTTGTGTTTGGTTGAAAGACTTGAGGTGACACATGAGGATGGATATGAAGACAATCTTTGGAGTTTCTTGATGGAAAAAAAGAGAATCTTGCGTCCGACTGTGACAGAGACCTCACTGATTGATATACAACACGGCTTCTGTGGCGAAAGCATTCTGTTTTTCCTTTAATCTCTATTTCTCTTTCACGAAACACCTGAAACAGAAAAGTGACAAGGCCAATCTCGGGCTCAAAGCTTCCCTATAACGGCTTAACTGTCAAAAAATGCGCGCATGTATTGAATATTGCAAACTCATCGCTTTAATAGGGTGGTTTCCTATTATTTTTTTATTGCCAAAATCGAAAGATTATTACTCCTGGAGTACGTATTTCACGCTTTTAGATTTTTAAATGACGATATCTATTTTTCGCGATTAAATGAAAAGTGAAAATTTTCAAGCGCGCGAAAACGCGACGCGTAAGTAGGAATGATGGGAAAAAGTCCATGCGACGAGTTTCTGGTTCCCCCTCCCGCCTTGTGAGGTGACCTTGATCGAGGCTCTGAGCGCTGATAGGACGCAGGATGCTAGCGGGTAGCTGAGTACCTTGCTGGCTGGTAGCGCTTGGCTTAAAAAAAGTTTATTAATACCTTATCAAACGAAGAAAACTTTCCGACCTTAGCCAGTTTTAATAGGTGATTATTGAGACATGTTTCCCTGAGCTCTGTGCCTCATGCATGCATTGGTAACCTCAGACGATGTATAACTCCTATCCTCTCGTGTAGAAACTAGGTCCCTGTGACGTCACGTGGAGTGGAATCGCATGGGCGCCAATCTGGCCTTTTTTAAATGAGGATAAAATTTGACCCTTGCCATTCGTCTAAACCGGTATTTCAAAAACCAAATAATTTGTGAATTATGAATACACTAATGGTGGGTAACGAATCGCAATCAATGCCTTTCGTTTTCTCTGATGAAGGAAACTACCCTATTGTATGATGGTCGTGGAAGTATAATATTAATGCTACCCAAACCGGGTAAATAATGTAACTGCATATTCAGTTATACCGCCGACTTTGTGCAATTGACCGAGGACCTTGCAATGGTTTAGTGGGAAGAAGAGTGAGTAAAGGAACTGGATGGAGATCGAGGCAACCCTACAGGCTTGCAGCAGTGGCATAACCAGGAGGAGGGTCCGGATGCCCCATCCCCCAAAAATATAAAAACACAATTATTTTCCAACATAAAAATATTGAAAAATCTCAAATTTACAAAATATTTCTTCACCAAATGAAGGTTTTTCGAGTATGAAGAGTGTTAAAATTAGTCTAAAACCCATACTTAGTACCCTGCTTTTCAAAAATTTCCCCCCTGGTTTTGGACCCCCCCCCCCCACCCCCGAAAGAAATTCCTGAAAACGCCACAAACGCAACACAATAATTCCTTTGGAAAAGGAATTATTGTGTTGCGAGATCCTTTTCAAGAAATCACTGTCTGCCTGTTCTCACGATCCATACTTAAATTGCTGTTTTGAAGGCATTTGAACATGCGAATTTATTCCACAGAAAATTTTTTTTCTTCAAACATTTGGGTGAAATATAGTTATTGGCCTTCATAAAAAAGGCGACGCTACCCCCTAACTTAGTAGTTCTTTAAAGTTATCGCTAATTATTTAATATCTCCCCCTCCGCCATAATGGGCACATCGGTAGCAAGCAGACCGTATCCGTCAGTGACTACAAAAGCGATTTGGGGAAATATCCTTCCAGAAACATGCAGCTGTTATTTTCAGTTTGCTGATTTGAGCTGTAGCACATTATGCTAACACAGGACTAATTTATGTGTATTCGTTTTGTCAAACCTCAATTCTCCGTAATCTTTCCCCTACCAGCTGCCCACCTATTTCCAAGCGCGAAAATGATATCAGCATCTGGTCACCTTGCCAAATAACAAATCAATCAATGGGTAAAGTGACTAAGGACAGACCCATTCTCCCTCAGTGGTCGCTTCGAATACCGGTCGAGAAAGATGATGATGCTCAATGCAATTCGTCTTATTTGTCATCGAAGATAGATTTTCAAATGTTACTACTTGCGTCTTGGAGCCTGGCTGTAGTTGGCTGGCTATTTTTATAACCTGGCTGTAGTTGGCTTATAATACCGGCATAAACATATAGGTATGTGAAGTAAATGCCTATTCTCTTGCAATGGTAATTGGGAGAAGAATGCCAGCTGTTTCTTGTCGCTTATTAGGATTCATTTTCAGAAGAAAATTTTCGACAATTTTTTGCACCCGAGCGAATGATTCGAAAATTTCGACTTCCGCATCGGTTCCAATTCCTTTTAAAAGACATTAGTCTCGGTTCGATTTGGAATAAAAATCCTTCACACACTCATAAGTAGGTTTCTCTGCAGAAGGGGACGACCTTAGCTAATGAATCAGGTCAAAGGAGACCAAAGGTGTTGATAGTTCCAATGATGTTGCTGAAACCTTGTTCTCTATGAAAAGGTGACCTTACACAAATGAAAATCTTGTCGAGCCTTCCCTTCCAGCAGCTGAGTCATAGAAGGGTTATGAGTATATTTCGTCGCTGGACATGAGGTACGGAGTGATGCTATTTTGTTTATTTGCTAATTATTAGTTAATTGGGCATTGGGAGGAGATGGAAAGAGAGACCCTCGAGAAGAACCCAGTGGGGTTTATAAATTATTATTTATTGTTTATTTAAATAAGTGTTCACAGAGATGAAATTCATCACTACACATGTAATTTAGAAGTCAAGGTTGAAATGGGTTCAAATGTTTTCCATTTAGTTTTCAGTTTGCAGTTAACTTTTCTTTTTCGGACCCTTCGTTCTTGGGACAAAGAAAGGTCGATTTTCTTCCCTTGTCTTAGCACTTTGTCCTCAATGCTCTTTCTTACAAGAGTATTTGATTTAGAACATACCTTAAAAAATATTTTTCTTCTTCTACCTGCTGTTTCGATCTTTGTTCAATATTTTATTTTCTGTTGTCCCTTCTCTTTTCTCTGCCCCCAGTTCCCCATATCATTGAGTATATTCCAAACCTTTAAAAGTTTTAAATCAGTGCAAAACAGAGATATTTATTTAGTCTTATAACTCTATGTAGATATATACAGCTACTTCACCCTTATAATACATCGTTGATTTTTCACGATCGTTTTTCAGACATTTTGGATGTCGGAAGCGCGTGAGAGTCGGAATTCGGTCAGTGGACCAGACAGGTAAGAAAGCTGCTCCGAATACTATTCGTGCAGAGGAACTGGATAGTCACGATACCACGCCTTTTGTAATGAGATAAAAAAGTAATCCCTTTTATCCCTTAAGAAATTTTTACGAAAGACATCTGAATGCCCTTAAGGGATCTGGTACCTTAAATGGTCCGAGAGATTCTCTTCTCAGAACTTCTGAGGCAGCCGTCACGGTCGAGGATATGATGGCGACGCACCGGATGAACCACGCGTCACGACGTATCAAATTGGATTATCACATACGCATATACGAGCCTTTTCTCCGCCCGGCTTCCATAGGTTCCACTGTCAACAATGGGATGATGGCATCGCGCGAAATAGGAAATCAGTGACAAGAAGCAATGGTCGTCAGCGAAGCTATCTTTTACAATGAGCGTATCAAAGAATGCCGTTGCTTGCCTATTCATAGTGTCAACAACTCGGGTTGTTTCGCTCGTAAATGTCGAGTGTTCGTGGAAAGGACGGAGGGAAAAAAAGAGCTGGCAGTACTGCCAAGGCAGGTTGGCGGGATAAGCCCCGCAGTCGGCGGACGCCACATGACTGATCCTCGTTTAGAATTGGAAAGTATATTTCGATTACACTTTTTACACTCGTTGATCTCTCCATTTTTCGGGTTTCCGCAGCGTTGTTTGCCATAGGTTGACAGCAGTTTCGCCGGGAATCCACCAAGCGTCTTCAATCGAAACTGTTGTCAACCTATAACAAACAACGCGGCGGAAAACCGAAAGATGGGGAGATCAACGAATCAAGAACGCCACGGAAGACTACGGGAAAGCATTATAATTTTTGAACTGTTTCATATTCGTTCAGACCATGTTTTGTTTTACATCCGAGGCCTTGATAATGACATTTCACATCAAAGCCTTGGTCCGAACGAATGATTTCACTGCGTGGGATTCACATTCAAAGCGAAATTTTTCGATCGCGTGTTACCACAAAGTTAAACCGCAAAGACTAAATTTTGCCCGGTGAGGCTATTTTAAGAGGGGGGAGGTTGCGCCCCTAAGGCTAATATTCGTTGGTATCATTTTTTTATGTCGTATTTTTTGTTTCCAAGCTAACATGAAATTTTCCGCTGGAAGAAAATGTAATTATTTGATAATGAAAGTGTACGACCGTTTGATTCCACAGTTAATTCCAAAGAAAATAAACCAATTCGGTCATTAATACTTTATGATATTATATGGGTACCGCATTTTACTATCGATGGCATTATGATATTTATATTTTGTATCCGATGAGTATAAATTGTAATAACCTCGACGACTAGGGATTGAAACTTGATGTTGTTTTTGGCTACAGCGAGGAAAATAAGGTTCAATTTCTTAATGAAAAGTACGGCTCAGGATTTCCGCAAAGTTACGCCAGAGAGTTTCTCAAATACCACTTGAAAATGTTCATGAAATTGAAATAAAATTATGACGGCATACTCTCGTGGCTGACACTGGAGATTCGTGATTTTAAGAAATCCTGTGGAGGGCAATCCTAGTTATCACATTGTTCAAATGCTTCACAACACCAACAGATGTCTAGACGAGATTATTAATACTAAATCATGTATATTTTATTTTCGAAAGATTCTTCTCCCAGTTTCTCTCATTTTCTATTTATATTTTTCTTAGTAATACTTAAACGAATTGTCTTCTTTCTCTATAATTTATAGTTGTACTTTCAATGCAACAATATCATGTAAAAGACTGAAAGAGATAGAAGAGACATTGTCGGTCTTTCTGAGCATCGAGGAAGTTAGGAAAAAACTCGTCTGGAATCTCGTGAATTAGGCAATCATCGAGGGCCGAGACTCAAGAAGGGCACAACTCCCGAAGGTTGTTTCTCAAGGGGATTTGACGTGGGGGAAATCTATCGAACAGGATCTCAAAACCTTCGACTCTGTTACCTTGCGTTGCGTGTGGACCACGGATCAAAACAGCGTGGATTTTGTATTAATTTCAGCGGAAATCCTTGGAATCGCTACGGCGTACCTATTGGTATTTCAAATATCTTCTGACATTATTCAGCTAACTTGATACCCTATCCTCAGTGATTTTTTTGTGTTTTTTTTCATGAATGGCGTTAACATCGAATGATTCTTTGCGCAAAAATGTAATTCTGTTGATTTCCATCGCTTAGTTCGTCCACTTCGTTAGTTACAAAGCAAAAATGTGAGCAATCAAGCTGAGGAAATGTATTATTTTCGGAAAACTTAATCCCTTAACTTTTGAAAAAAATAATCTTGAACCTTCATCAATTATATTATTTCAACCCTGTCTTGTCTTAAATAAGATGCATTTAATTAATAGGCATTGTATAACATGCAAAACGCCCATTTTCCTTCTTTAATATGATGAAATAGAGTAAATACTCTAATTCGAATTAAAAGAGCAATTAAAGAGTCCTTGAAATTTCCTATTCATTTGTTTTATTAATGGTCAACTAAAATCAGTATTTGGCGGTTCGTGAAATACTTCTCGCAACTGTCTCAAATGGAGTTGCACAGCGTGACTGTTGAAAATATTGCTGCAGATACTCTTTTACATAACTTATTTCTTTGCGCAGTCATTCAATAGCACGTTTGGAATAAGATAAAAGTTAGGAATTCATTAAAAGCCTTGTAAATAAAATATCCATGACCTATGGGAAAACATAGTCCAGCATATGGTCCGAAAACCAGTCATGCAAGAATAATTTTACATTTTCTCTACCTGGAATATGGCAGTCTTTCATATTGAAACAATAATTTCTTGTTCGATATTGACCTTAATCCAAGGGGTCACGTCGAAATCTTATCTTCGTCGTCGGAGACGTCGCCGTCTCGACGTCGCCTCATGATGTCTAAAAATATTGATGCTGAAATCACCGTCTCCGAATGCATATCAAAGGTTCGATTAGAGCCACACATGCTGCTCCCAGAGTCATTGATAGACTTCGAACCCTCTATTTCAGCGTTTTAAAGGATGCTTGCTTAACTATAGTTGGGTCTAATGTACGTGTTATTCGCAATTTACGAAGAAAATGATCTCTTCAAGAGCTTTGATCGAATACCTCTTCGGACATAAAACTTTCCCACAAAGCCTGGAAGATTACAAAAAGTGTGTTCTAACTGAATCGTAGTTACTCTTATATCCTGAATAACTGAGCCTAAAGCGTTTTAGTCCGCATCCAACTAATAGAATTCATATTTTTAAACGAAAGGTACATATTGAAATGACCATTTTTATCTGCTCGTTAAAATAATTATCAGGTGAACCAATAAGAAATTTAAGCTGATAAATCTTGTTTATTTCATATCAACTGACGGTAATTTTAGATTGTAGTCATTGGCAGATGCATCGAAATACTTCGATCTTAAGCGATGGTCAAGGTCGGAGCGGACTGACCCGAAGAAGGGGTTATCATAAGAGATGAAATGCATATGGGATGAAACGTTAATTTAATTTGGAAGTTAGCCTTTTTTAATCGCAGTCTTACTAGAGTCGCGATGTGCTTCAGTCTTAAAAGCCAATGCTTGCGCTTTGCCCTCAGGAGAGAGATAATCTGCTTGGTAAAGGGTCGTAAATGACTACGTAAATACCATAGCATTTCGAATCTGCGTATCATTGGCTTCTATCGGCTCTTGAATACCAGCAAGTGTTTTGAGAGGGAAACTTCAAGCCGAACAAAAAGTTCCTTGCCATCAGCTCGATCATTTCTTCTTCTGTCTTTCTCGAGAGCGTGCTTGCAATTTTTTTATGTGCCTCGAGTTCCGGGTACGCTGATGCAGAGGTGCGGTCAAGCAGTTGGTGGACCTGAACGTGGGCGGAGAACTAACCCCGTATTCCCATCGATTCTATTTTGTAAACATTGCATTTTTTTCGTGGCAGTGGCGACTCCTAAGTAAATATATATTGTCCTATGTGCAACTATTAAAAAAATATTCTTATCGACTCCTTATTAATACAAAATTGGGGTTTCTGTGCAATAATGTATGAAAATTGCATTTGAAAATTGTAAATTTTCTCTAAGGCTGATGAGACATTTTGTGTTAAACCACGCGGAAATTGTTGATTAAAACTGTATTAAAATTACTGCATTCATAAAAACCTGATATAAGGCACGTAATAGCATTAAAATTATGATGAAAATAAACTTAGACACGTCACCATTCTACTTGAGTTAATATTTCCAAAATGTATGCTTTGATTACTTGTTAGTCGAGAAGAAAATGGATATGCAGTCAACACAAACTTCTGGATATCATGTTGACGGAAGAATATATTCAATGATAACCTGAATACTATGGTGCCTATGCTTTATTTTTTGTGTCGAAGGACGTCACGTACGAAAATAGTTTATTTAAATCAATCTAAGAAAATTTGTGAATGAGTGTAGGGCGTAGGCGGGGGAAACTGTCCCCCTAGAAGCTAAAATAAATGTTGTTCAAAACAAAAGTTATGAACAAATTTTCCTTTTGAAGAAAAATGATATTAGTATAGGACATGGAATTAAAATAAAAACCATTCATTTTACAAGCAAATAATTATATAAACTAATAAATTGCTGTCATAATTCCCTTAAAATTTTGGTTTCATTAACCTTTTCTTTGCAAAAAAATTACAACTTGAACGACCACGGCTAGTTTTGTCCCCCTCCCCCAGTTTTGATTCTAGGTACGCCCATGAGTGTTTACTCTGATTCGCACGGTTTTGGCGCAGTCAACTCCTAGTTGATATTCTTTCGACAGTAAGGCGCCCGATTGCGCTGAAGCGAAGAAGTCGCGTACAATTCGGCTTCCATGAGGCAAAATGTGAAGTGTTCCCTCACGCTGCCACACATTTTTGGTGGCATGCGGGTTGCATACACTCGCCATTTTTTTATCGTTCTCACTCATCCTAGGACCATAAAAGTCATTAATTAAATACACTAAAAATAAAATTAAAAATGTTTGATAAAGGTGGCTACGATCTGCCTTTCACTGATGTTAGAATTCGTTACCAAGCATATAAACAACTACGAACCATACAAATTCCATTCCGAAGTTCTAGGAGTAGCAGAGATGAGTAGATACGCTAGGCACAAGTTGTAATTTTTTAGTGTTATTGTAAGTCTTAAGGAGAAAGTTAAACGAAGATACTGGCTTCTATTAGTACCTGAGGATGATTGTATAACAATTGAAATACGTGTAGTGCTCTGTCAATAAATCGTGGGCAATACGATATCTTTGTTTAACTTTAGTTATTGTTCCATCTCTCCGAAGAAAGTTGACTTCTAGTATAGACTGAAAGAAATGTTAAGGAGGTTCCAACGAAGTTCAGTATTGTGTTTTTTCTTCCTTAGTAATGTCGCTACATATTTGTCCACATTGAAGTAAGTGTAATTATTTAAGTGCAATGAAGATCGTAATGCTACAGTTAATCGTTCTAATTTGGGCATTTTAAACTGCCTTTCTATGAATTCATAACCTACACTTTCTCACTAGTTCAACCAAAAAAAATGCAATTAAAAACCCATTTTAATTTAATTCAGGATTCACACTGGATTGAGCGATGTTGATTTCTATTACATTTTTTGCTGGATCAATATATTTTTAATCCCAAAATAGTTTATTAATTGTAAATTAATTATTTATTAGTCTTATAGCGTCAGAAAAAAACATGATTTCATACGAAATAAATTTGTTCTATTCTTTATCATGACACACCCGCGTAACTTTGATGTGTTTACTCGCTTAACCGTTTGATGACTCATAAGTTATTTATTACCCCACAAGATAGGACGTTCGATGCACATTCCGATATATCACAACTGATGATATACGTAACATCCAATCTCCTTTCTTTTTCATTGCATAACTCCTATCTTTCTTCGCACGTGAGATGGAAAATCCCAATGTGACGTTTCTGGTTTGCATGCACAGTAATTTTCTCCCAAGATAATCAATATAGAAATCCGAAGAGTATGGAGACCTTACCTGTCCATGAACTTAGCCTATTCTCCAATGGCCCATTCTGAAGAAGGTAAGTATCATGCAGGCGGGTGATAAATCATCCGTATAACGTCATTTCAAGGATCGCAATTCATTTGAACACACTACAGTGCTCTATACACCTTATAATTTTCCCATCACCTCTTGGGGTTCATATGGTCTCCCTAAGCTAAATTCGCAACTGCCTCAGGAGCGGAGACACTGCCAACCTTTTCAGCCGTTTAATCTATGAATATTTCTGCGGCAGGTCTTGGCGTTTCTGCATGCCAAAGTAGACCCGTGCAGTAACGGTACCCAAGTTGCATGCACACAGAAAATTTCCTGGCAAATAAATAAATCGCCGTAGGAAATATTATTTCATGCAGAGGGTGAATCCTTTAATGTTCAGAGAGGTCGGTCATGTTATTATATAAATTTGCACATTAGGAAACTTATTTCTCCTGAGAGTTTTATCATAAAGTTTTCCCTTGAACCCAAGCACAAATAAGGGAAACACATGAATGGTTTGCTCTGCATTTCTTTCGAGGTTCTGGACTGGTTTAAATAATACTAACTGCGCTGGATTTTCGAAGGACGACGCGCTTTTTATCCTATTTCTCAGCTTTAAGATGATTCGTCGGAACGTCGGCAGCATCTAAGCATATAACGAAGCTAAGATTAAGAGAAATTAGCTTTTTTATCGGGAATTCCATGAATTTCTTTCTTCTGTGGTAAATGAAAAAGAAAAACATACCCGAACAGCCAGAAAACATTATATTCACATTTTCTTATCATATTAGTTGGGTGCATCAATTTTCTATCATTTGTATCCTGTATGAATCCGTATCAGCATAAATGTCAGCGGCGAACGCAGTTTATGCTTGAAATGAGGCATTGGAACGTGAATTGCACCAATCCCCAGGCCTGTTCCGACGATCACGCCATCGTTTTCTCAATTGTCCGTTTTTTCAAACGCTTCGATACCCCCACCTATCTGAGTTTGAAAGAGGCTCTGTTGCGAATGCGTCGGATTAGGAAAATGCTTTCATTGACTATTGACCAAGCGTCCTTCCTATGATTCGAATATGACTTGTTTTTCGCGAGAATTTTTTTAATGGTAGCTAACGTTTTTCTACGACAAAAAATAAGCCATCGTATGCATTTTACGGGCAAAGTGTACTATGTAAAACCATATACCTGTCCCTAACAACACTGTTCTTGGAAATGAGCGATTACGCCTACTTGGATAATTTGCGTACCTGCTTCCGGTGCACTCACTCCCCTACACCCGCAAAATCTCGAATGGCTTTAAAATTTTGAAGTATTTAATTAAAATTTATAATTTTGCTAAATATGCGATATGGTGTTAACTCTTGATAATTATCGTGTATCTTTCAATATAGGTATACTAAAACGGGAATATTTAATTATGCATATATAAAAATAGTATCGTACATTTCAACTCTACAGGGTGAGGGCAACTGAGAAAGTTCCCCTAAACGTTGCGGCCTTGATTCCCCAATCAGTGTGGTCCAATAAAAATTTGTATTCAGCTATGTTTATGCCGCAATTTTTGTTACGTTGAAGCCGTTAAAAATATCAAATTCTGGACACTGATTGACGTTATAGGACTGGTTTACATAAATTTTGAAAGTTATGATCACATCATGCCGCGGAATATAAATGCGTTAAGTTTTATTTTGTTACGATTTGGCGATAATCTTTTTCTGGGATACAAACTATCGAGTTATGATTCAAAGGGAAGCCTCAATGTGTAACGGTTTTCTTATACGCTTTACTCTACAATGATAAGGAATTTCTCTCAGCTTCGGTTAATTTATTTATTGATTACCAGAGCAGTAAAATGAGATTATCAAAGTTTAATGCCGAAAAAATTCGTTGTAAAGGAGTGCATTCTTAATTCATTTTAAATCTTTTTTGTTTTATCAATATTGCTCTACTATCATTTAGCTCTAATATCACTTCTTTTCCTAAAAAGAATTGAAAAAAATCTATGCCGTACCGTCGCGCCGTGTAGATGTTGGTTTCAAATTACCGAAAGTGTGACGCAACTAAAAGAGCCAGAAATCTGCGCTTGGAGCTTCGAGTGCATGCATGTGTAGGGGCCTGGAGCACGGAGAATGCTCGTAAAAACGAGGAGTTATTTCCGTCTTTCTGCAAATGGCGAGATAGTCTTGGTCTTGAAAAATACTCGAATCGGAGGAAAAACGGTGAAGAGCGGAAAGCTTTAGTGGCGCAATATGGGCGTGTGGGATCTTGCCGCCTCGAAGTGCGAGGAAAACATGAAGACGCAGTTTCGCGGCGGTTCCTGGGCGTACTTTTCTTACGAGATGTGTCATATTTGTTTCTGCATACGTACTTCATAATTCTGAAATAACCTCTCTTTTTCACGTGTTTAAACGATTTCCGTCCGTTAGAAAAAAAACAGAGCCCGCGATTTGTGAAGACATTTTGGTGCATTGCTCCTATGGTCGTGATCACGAATCATAAAATGAAATGAAATAAATTCTGACTGACGTTTTTAAGGTTGGTAATGACCTCTCAGCTTATCGTAAATGCTTTCTTCAGTTAATACTCATTTTACTCTTTTGAAATGCAAGAAATCAAGGAAAGCGAGCAAGAAAAAAGTGGCGTGTTAAAATATCTACCTCACATTTTTAGCTGTGCACAAGAGTTTTAAAACTTGTTCTTTTTATGCAATGTATTTCCTCTATAAATAAATGGTGAGTTATATTTTCTACTTTTCGTTCCACGTTCTCGTTTTGTAGGTGGAGTGTGGTGACAGGAGATCAGACAATTATTCTCGAGGAACTTTCAGTTGGCATGGTGAAATGTATTGACTTCGACCTCAAGGCCGCTGCAACAAGGGATTGAAACCATTGCATTCATGTAGTGGTAGTTACCCTCCAGACCAGAAATAAAAATGAAGTTAAAATTTGATCTACTGACTCTCCGCGGAAACCCTCAGAAATGCCCTACACTACGACCTTTCCACTATGCACACATGTGATTTCCCCTCCCATCCCGCCGTCTACCCTTTAGCATTCGATGACGAGTGTAAAAAGTTGACGCCGACAATGGCACCCGAGCGTTTTAATTTCTTACACTTCCCATTCCCTCGGCAACGTTCCAAGGCAGAGAGAGAGCAGGTATGTCTACTTCTTCATCCTCACCACGTGTTCACTTTTTTTCTCTCGTCGATGTCCCTGCGCCACCCGAGTTATCCCTCGCTGTTACGGCTCAATCATTCCCCGGCCCCCTTTTATACGCAGCCCCGCAAAGATCAACGAGGCTTCCCTCAGTCCTTCCTTCCAACTCTTTTTGAGGCCAGTCCACTCTTCCCTCGAGGGAGAGTGAGGGAGTGAGTTTTATGGCGTGGGTGGAGTGGGGCCGTTCTCTTCTCCGTGTCGGGAGTCAGTGCCCTATCGCCCTACAGACCTATTCCTTCCTCTCTCCCCCCCCTCCTCTCTCTCTCTCTCTCTCTACCCCTCCCCACTTCCTTTTCGCACTCCATCTCCATCGTAGGGTCGCCTCCCTTTTCGATTTTGAAACGGTTACAAGATTTTTTTTGTTTTCGTATCATAGACTATGGATTAAATCAGCGATCTTATATCTTCAATTGTTTGCGAACTAACTTTTTGGAACTTGCTCACTATTAGATAAATACAGGGTGGAGAAAAATTGGTGTCGCGAAATTTTAACTTTGAATAGGACTAAACAGGGCAAAAGAAGTCGAAGAGAATACTTTCCTTCGGACATATCGATGCAAAATAATATTGATACAACTAGAAAATTGCTGTTTCCGAAAACAATGGAAGATGTCGTGACTGACTCAAAAACATTGTGACTAATTTTACTGTTCTGGTGTCTAGAGTAGACAATATATATTTATTTATTTTTGTTATTTTCAATCTTTTGTGCACTAAGCTAAGGGACAGGTGAAATTCGCAACATATTGGTTATTGAAATTCATATTTGGCAAAATAACTAATTTTGATTTTTAAGAGTCTATAATGGACAATGTTTATTTATTTTTGTATTACTCAACCTCTTGTATACAAAACTAAGGGTGGACTTATTTCAAAGTTACACTGATTAATAATTATTCGATTAGTAATTCCATTTTATCAGGAGTAGAGATTCCTTTGGAACCATTTTGGTTTATGAAAGAAAAACTTAGAATGCTATTTGGGGAAGGGTGTCAGGGAGATGCTCTAGAGAAAATTCAGCGTAACAGTTTTGAGTTGTATTTGCCGCTGTTTAAGCGATTCTTTTATATTCTCCCAAGAGATCCAAGCCAATCCAAGCTTCTTTTCAGCCCTCAAAGAAATGGCTTATATGAGACAATTAAACCCCATAGCAAATTGATTTATGGGTCACTCATAGTTCCTTAGCTAAAGTAACGAATGCCACGGTTGAACATCATTAATCTAAATTTATAAATTGAAACCAAGTCTCCATAATTGAGTCGAATAAATAATGCTTGGAGACAAAACGAAACCCCCTCAACAGATCTCTCGGAACAAAATCCCAACCCAAAAACAGTTTTTCAATGATACTTCATACTCTAATGCAGGCATTCTCATATTCGTCTTCCCTCATGTTCATGAAACATCGTGCGTGCGTTTTATGATTTTTTTAAATTTAAGGAAAAAGGGGAGGACTTGTCCGTGTTCACTGTGTTTATTGGCTCCAAGAACATATTTCATTTTCCGCTAGGTGGCGGACGAAAATAACTTCTCATTTATGATTTGGCAAGTGAACTTCTGGGTGTTCGTTTAAAGAAGTTATAAATACAGGGAGTTGGGTTGCAAAGTTGCTTTAGATGTGCGATGTTTTGTTATTAAATTTCTCGCATTGTTTAATCTCGCACGCACGGGTTATTTTATTTGTTTTTCAGCATAATGATATTGGATCATATAAGATGCAATGCGATGTGATTTTTCATAGTAATTACTTAATGAAGGAAAAAACGTGTTAGTTTAAACACGCGTGAAGTTTAGGTTAAGACTAACGTGTTTGAATGGTAGGAAAATAATAGAAACACATTAAAAGTAATAAGGAACAATTCATTTCTAAATGTGGTATTCCTTACTGGGCCCTTTTATTTTAATTTATTTACGCGGATAAATGGAATTTTTTAAATTCTTAGTGTTATTAAATATTTTGACTTCCACCAGGTATTTTGGCAACTTTTCTTTCCCATTGCTAAAATAAAATTATCATGTTATAAAAGTACCGAGTAAAACACTCTTGTAGG
The DNA here is from genome assembly GCF_921293095.1 of Ischnura elegans. Classification (NCBI taxonomy): domain Eukaryota; kingdom Metazoa; phylum Arthropoda; class Insecta; order Odonata; family Coenagrionidae; genus Ischnura; species Ischnura elegans. Next base: position 142,287,927 of record NC_060246.1, read on the forward strand.
TGATCTGGTGTTGATTTTGATGCATAAAAATTTCCCATGAGAATTTTTGCATTTAAAAATAGAATACTTATTATAATACTGTTTTGCTTTTAAAAAATTGAAAGGGGATATCAAGTTAATTTTCGATTGCGTGTTTAATGTAGTTTTTCACAAAACTTCGCTTGCTATTATCAAATCGTTAGAATGAATTCCTTGCTCGGAAATACGTTTTTGTGGGATTAGGACTCATGCAATACGTAACTAAGAGTTAAATGAAGAAATAAAAGGCCTCTGGGTAAAATATTTTTATTTTAATCAAGGTTGTATATGTTTCTTATAGAGGACCTACCCGTGAGTAAATTCGAATGTGTTAAACAGTGCTAATTTATTACCCTTAATATAAAAATCAGACGACTTAATGATAGCAGGCATGAAACTTCACGCATCTGAAAATTAACTTAATATCCCCTTTGAATGTTTTAAAAGCCAAAAAGATAATCTCTTTATCAAGGAAAATTTTTCATGCGTCAATTGGATTTTATTGGATTTCGGGGAGGCATAAAATTCCCAATAGATCTGCCACTGGTCTCTGTATCAAATGGCGCGTGTTCTAAAGTTTTCTTTCCGTTTCGACGGTGAGATCTGATGAAAGCTGGACCACGAACCAATACCCAAGAGTCAAGAGCCTCAAGCAGCAAGAGATAAATAGCGTGGAGTATGAATTAGAGCTTTCACTTGGGCGAGAATCGTGAGATAGGTCTGCAGAACTTGAGGATAAACTTCAAGGAGACTTTCAATGGAGTGCTAAAATGTACTGTAGATAAGACGTATGAATCAGCAGGCCAAAGCACTAGAGACCATTCTGGCCTTTCGTCACACTCACCTGTTTAATTTGTTCTGCTGATTAGCCAGCCACCGTCTGAGGAAAGCTATTACTCGCCACATCCAATTCTTTTTTATCATCTTCGACTTCGTTAGACTTCGAGTAACAATGGCAACGGAGGGCAACTTTTGGCGAGTGGAACACAAACATACGAGATGTTATAAAAAGTTACAAGAATTTACGTTTTTAAAATAAATTTTCATCCGTTCTTCGATATTAATAATGGTCAAATTTAAGCACACTCACAAATCTACCAAATTCCATTCACCGCTTTTAATGATCTTCCATGTAGGAACTTGAGGATTTCTTTTTTTGTGTTGTGTTCAGTTTTTCGATCACTCTCCCGTATCTATTCAATATCTCTGCAATATTCGAAAAGGCGTTCTTCCATTTTTCTCATCAGCTTCGAGAATATAGATACTTCACAGGGAGCAATGCCGGACGAACACGGTAACCTATCACCATAGTGGTTTTTTTCGGCTACACAGCAACGGAAAAAGGATTTGCGAGCGGAGTTTGATGTTGATACGATTTCGGCTAGTTTTTCCCCAAGACTTCACCAAGAAGGTTTAAGAGTAACACTAAAAATCATAATTATTATTACGGTCGGAATAATTTTTTGCTGGAATTATAGGCAACATAGAATATTTGCTACTTGTGGTTTACAGGCTTAGAATATCTACAGCTCTTGTATTCGGTGAGGAGGAGTTTCTCGTATCCTCCCTGATTCCGTCTCTGACTCGGCCCACAATATTCAAAATTTCTGGTCACTTCGTACATGCAACGTCATGTAATGCGATAGCTATCAAAATAATACATCTACATGGATGCGTGTCCTCAATGCGGTCATGAAACAAATTAACAGGCAATATGATCAAACTACAAATGATGCAGTTTTTGATAGAATCGAGAGCTGTAAAGGCTTTCACTTTTCACCAATCTCTACCTTTTAGAGGTCGCAAAGCGGATATGACGTTTGACCAGTCGTATTGTGTCTTTTTTCCGTGACATTATACGCATTTTATACTTTACTCTGTGTTTAAAAATCTTCAACGAATATAGATAAGTTATTTTTTTAAATATTTATCCGTATCTCAATTGTAAAAATTGTACTCCCGAAATATTTTTGGAGGTTTAATTTTCCAACTTGTTACGTAGATGTTATTTATGAACAATGTTACGTAGATTATACTATGTATAACCAGAAATGTTCAAAATGATAACGTTGGTATGAAGTGAAAAATGGGTCACGATAAAAGACCAGTTCAGCGGAGTGATTCGTCATTTTAAGTTGTTATCCCATGCTAATTTTTTGCATCGCGAACCGGCAACGTTTTGGTGGAGAGGAGAGCGGGAAGGTCGTGGAAGCAGGAAGATATCACTGGTTTTGGCCAGCGAGCCTCCATCCATGAAGGTGGCCAAGCCAAAGCAGAAGTTGGCTTGGAGCGCGGCACCTCTGTTAGCCGGCCCTGAGCGCGGGGCGCCAAGAAAGACACCTGCCAAGGACGCAGAGGAGTCTCCGCACCGCCGCCCCTTGGTTTGAGCCCAGGAAACGACGGATTTCATCCTCCATACCCCCTCTATCTCTATCACCTTCACGGAATATTTTGGTCAATTTCACCTTTAAGCAGCTTTAATTAAATTCATACGGCCTGGTCTCTTGGAGATCAACAGCTTAACTCGGCTCTTTCTTGTTTTAACGGCGGAATCTTTCTTGTTTTCGCTGCATACTCTACTCATTCAGATTAGTTTAATTTCCTGTCCAATTAAAGATATTAGGGATATGAATTTCATTCTCTCGAAATTATTTGAAGTGACGGATTTCCCCTTGTGGTAATTGGACCAGAGGAAGAAGCCACATAGTAATAATAGTATTTCATGGTATAGATTACCATAATTCAGTCATCCCGTTTCTTCTTACTATGGGTAATAAATTTGAGGGTATTTACAGATCACATCCAAATAATAGAGTGTAAAATAAAATGTTAACCTTCCGAATAATTTTCTTAACTTGTAATCGAGTAATTTTGCAAAGTATTATTTTTGCCATCTCATCACGTAATCATAATCTGACAAGATCCAAGAAGTTGAGATGAAAAAGTTATGGTTTGAGTCGCAGATCTCCCGTTTTATTCCCACGGAAGATATCTGAGTGACGATGGAAGGCAGCAAGAATGTTGGCCAAGCTTCGTGACTCAGTTTCTTCAATCGTCAAGTATATAGCTCCCTGCAAAGAGCCTACGCCGCAATCCGTCTCTTGATTTCGACGAGAAAGCTGGAGACGCTAAGTTCCCAAATATACCTGCAGCAGAGGAAGATCCCACCCAGTCGCTTCGTCAAGGAGCGCGAGGGTAAGCAGGGATGGTAAAGGAGAGGGAGGAGGCAAGGAATCTTAATGTGAACCAGAAGGTGGGTTTGATGTCGACATATTTACCGCGTTCACCTGGCAAGACAAATGCTCGCGTGCTTTCAAGGTCGACTAACTGATGCTAAGGTTGCCCGTCATCTGGCCCGGACATGCCCGGGTTTTAGCTCATCTTTGACTGGTGACGTAGCAGACGTTTGGATAATTCGAATCCAAATCGAGCCCGAACACCAATGCCTTCTTTTTTTTGAATTGTGTAACGAAATTGTGATCATTTTGAAACCAATTAAAACTTTTAAGTTCAGTTGCTTTTTTGTTTACTATTATCCTTTAGCAGACCTGTTCGTGTGAAGTTAATTTTAAATTCTTCATCTAGGTTCATCAGAGATAGTTAATTTGCAATTTATTTAACATATTTTTCGAGTTTTCAATTGAATTTTTACTAATCAATGCATGAACCGTGAGGCTGGATTCAAAATTGGAATCGGGTTATATTTCAATATTTCTGTATCAATGGAGAAAACAAAATTTATCACTCATCTGGGATACTTGTCCTCTTATAGTGCATCCTGAACTACAATTATCATTTGATGCTGCAAGCGAAAAGGTAAATAGGTGTGGACGATTTAGAATTCATTTAAAAAAGAGCTCTTTTAAATCATCGTCGTAGCACGCTATAAATAAAAAAACAACTAAAAATATGATCTCATAAAATGTAGTTTTATTAATCTAGAGTGATATTCAGAATAATTAAAATGAGGGTCACAGTGCCATGAGTTGAGGTTGCTTGCCCGAAGGAAACTCTGCAGGGGATCCGGAAGTTTCTAAAAAAATTGTCATTGGAAAACTCGTTTTTAAGTGTTTTAGCTTTAATATACAACATGGTGACTGTATTATATTTTTCCCTATAAAATTTTTATCAATGGAAAGTTTCGTAAAAACGACACAGACTACTGAGGAGGGTATATTGGTACCCACTTTTACCCCCACTCTCCCCTAGGTCCGCGTTATCAGTATCATATGGTCTCAGTTTTTGTAATGCTAAAGAAAGGGACATGGATTGTTGCCTTTGATAAGCGTCGTATTCTAGTCGTTCGAGTGGGTTTATATTGATTCTGGCTCAAAATTGTTGAACATTTGCCCATGGATCCCACACCATCGTATAGAGATATATCATGTATAGTTCATAGTATATTTCCCGCAGATAGAATTCACAACCTAATGATAGTAAAGCATGTTAATCCATCGCAAGTTTTAAAAGAAAATTTTTCGATTTGATAAATTCCAACATGCTAGAATGAAAAGAGAAATAAGTTGTTGTATGTTTTGGATTATTATCTATTATGCGATATTATGTTCACATACTCATTCAATAGATGTAACATTATGCACACATTTATTCAGGATCTTTGAGTTGTACTTTGTTTTTATGTTTTATACATTTTTCGATAATGTTAATATATTTTTTGTCGTTCTTTCATTAATCAATGTTTGAAAGACCAATGACTACACGACAATGAATTTTTAAATGCTAAATTGTTATGAGTTGCCTCCTTGAATTGAATTGAGTTATCCTTTAGCGACCATCCCTTTTTGAATCGTCTTTTTTAACATTCTTCCTTTGACCTCTTTCAGTTCTCAAATCCTTCTAGTCGCAATTGTGTCATCTCATATAATTCCTTCGTCAATAATTTTTTTAATTCACTCCACCCTTCATAGTATTTACATAAAATTTATCTGCCTGCTATCAGCAGCGGATACATCTTGGGGGCGTCCCCCCCTCTTGCGGGGACGCCAGCATTGCCTAACATTGCAGAACTACAATTGTAACTTTTGTATATCATAAGATGGCATTGTCTTGTATATACGTATTATCAGTTTAAATAAAAATTTATTAAACTTTTCATGTGACTTAATTATTTTTCATTACAATAAAAGTAAAGGTAGCCCAATTTATCATTTTCGCCCCCCCTTGAGTTTTTTCTGCATCCTCTACTGTCTGCTACATACACACAATCTTTCTTCGGATTAAAAAATGTACTACCAGAACCCCAGCATCGAATAGACTGGTATTTTATTGATTTAAAAACAAGAGAACATCTGAATAAGCAAAGGTGGAACGGGGCGGACAAAATTTGAAGCACGAAAATTCATCAGAAGAAAAATAATCCGCTTAGACGTGGATTAGAACCAGGATTCCACGTAATCAGGCCGAAAACGAATTAGGCACATCTAGGGAATCTTGAATTGAATTCAGACCAAGGATTAGTAACTGTGGTAGAAAACAGCTGCGACCAATTACAGGATCACAACCAAAAAAACTGGCCGGGAAATCGTTTCCAAATGCATACCGAGAAAATAAACAAGACGAAAGACCTTCCGTTAGCTGTGGAAAGCGTGGCCAGATGTTCCGCGAGAGTGCTCGCAAAAAGGAGAAGGAAAAGACGCGGCATTCGAATTAATATTATTTTTCTTTTGCGGAAGTACCCCATGTACTTAAGAGTGCATTTTCTGGTGACTCATGTTAGGGGGGCATCCATTAGGCGTTTAGGGGGATGAGGGGGGTCAGCCGAATCTCAACCAATCTTACATGGAGGCGAGGGGGGTCCTGGCAAGTATCACGTAATTTTTTTCCGCAAAAAACAGAGTGAAATTGCGAACTTGAAATACTAGTCTTAACTAATCTCAAATAAAAATAATTAAAAAATAGCTTTTTTAAATAATTTAAATGCAATGAAGCATAGATTAACGTATTTACTCTGAAATGGACTATGTTGAACAATCTCACGTGAGATTAGGGGGTCAGGCCAAATTTCACGATATCTCACTATGGGGGGTTCAAAAATCGCCAAAGTCACCTCAAGTAATTAATGAACGCCCCCTATGATTTTCCCATGGCTAGTACGCGGTTATTTCTTAGAAGACATGAAAAGGTCGGATTAATGAGTGCGCAACGATGCAATTATTCCCTTTATCTATTGCTAAATAACGAGGAATCACTGTTTTCATCAAAACCATCACATTTAGTTTTGTGGCTTCAGCGCGACTAAAGGAGAGAGTACCGCAACGCTGGAGAGTTTCCCAAGAAGGTGACGTAATTATGAGTGCAGTGACACGGATCTGAGAGATAAATAATCGATGTGTATATCTGAGAGACATTGTGAATCCTTTCTCTAAGCTTTCTTTGCATACTTTTGGCTTACTTTCTCCTTGACGTGAGGTAAACTTTCCTGCACACTTTATTCTTTAAGGCTCATTTCTACGAATATGATCCACTGGAAAAGTGTCCGATCGTAGGTTATTACACGGATGCCCAAGGAAAGAAGAGGGTATTGTTGTTAAGAAGAGGGTATGAATGGCATGATTTTTCGATCTTAGCAACCAAACGGTTTCACTGATTTGAAAAAACAAGGTACTGTCGGAATATTAGCATTAATAAAATAGGCAGACTTAATCAAAAATTTCACTTCCAGCTCAACAGCTGCACCGTTTGCGTTCTAACTTTTGTTCGATTCCATGCGTTATAATATTAATCTCTATATGTTTCTAAGCTCTCAACTCCGATTCAGACCGGAAAAGGCTGTATCTAATAAAACATTCCGCGGATTTAAATGAAAAATATCGATACTCAAGATGGTGCTTTGAGTCGGGAGTTTAAATGATAAAGTGACGAAGTGGAAATTTCCACTTGGGGAATAATGGAAAACTTTAGGATTGTGCGAAAATAACAATAAAACCCAGGCGGAAGACCCAGGCACATAGTTATCGCAACTAAGATTTACGTCTGCCTTCCTAATTATCATGCATCGAATTCGCATTTATAACCTTGATGCTATTCCATTGATTTTCCGATAGCATAGACTCGGGAGGGCGGAGTGGCGGTCGATCGCACCCCTGTTCAGCATAGAAAACATTTCAGCGCGTCATTCTTACAAACGACCGCGAAAGACGGAGGAAAAGGGCTGTCACGTGATCTTTGGCCACGCGTCGGCTGGGATTCCCAGCCCACCCACGTATCTATGCATGTCTCCGGCGTCGGAAATATTCGTGAGGCTGTGGCTGTGGCGAGTCTCACTCAGGACGCCCTTCTGAACAATCCACGCCCTCTATCGCGAGACTGACACACTCAAGAGGATGAAGATTTGACAGAAATCAAGCTAAAAGGGGGCTTTGTCGATTTTTTGTATTTACAATAACGCAGTATCGTAGTCTATGGGGGAACATCGATTTTTAATAAATATTCACAAGAGTTATAACCAGTTTTGTCGAAATGTATTCAGATTTTTAAAACCGGTTGCATGTGTTTTTTTGTGAATATGTGAAAGTTTTTCGAATCTTTTCGTCTTTTCGCCGTATAATGTCACAAATCGAGCCTCGTTGATCGAGTTCATTCATTTCAAGTGCCCCGCAGCGTGTGAAAACTCCGATTATACCAATCACTCCGATCTACGCTCAGAATATTTCTCTTCTTTTTTCCACTTATCCAAATTGACGTTCATTTTCCCTTTTATTAGAGATTTCCACTCCACTCGTGGGCTTTCTGCTCCTGGCATTTACGTGTTGAACTGATGGATATAATTAGACTGTCCAAAGTCGGAGCGATAAATTATCAGGCTCTCAACTAATCGATCGTCAGGTTTATGGACTGTCTCTGTGTCTGCCTTCTCTTTCAGAGTTATCGATCTATCTCCCGACTTCCTGTCTCATTAATATCGATTACCCCACCGGTGAACATTTCATTGTAAAGGTATTCGTCCCCTTCTTTTTCATACTCTTCCGCGCTTCCCCAGCTTTCGTTTCTCTAACTTCTGCGGGATCAATAAAAGGAAATCAGGTAAACTGAGTATCATTATAATACGGAGAAGATAATTTATATACCTCTATCAACTCACTTTTATAACTGCTACATAAAAATTTCAAGGTTCGTGTTACTGTGTGGGATGTATGGAAATATTCTCACTCTTTACCATTAGAGAGCAGTACCTAATAATACAGACTACAGAAATGAACTGGTCTTAAACACGCTCATAAAATTGAGAAACACTACCTATTATAGAATAAATTGAGTACACTAAAGAGAAAATAATCCTCTACTTATATTTAATTAGTGTACTTTGCTTCCCCAAACCTTCGCCAAATTTCTTTTCCTGGCCACCATTCTAACACGCTGTTTCACGCGCCTTTTAGACACCGATCAGTATGCGATAATAAACAGATAGAGAGACGGATTACTTCGGAATGTATCAGATTAAATTCACGACGGAGAGGGACAGAAAATGATACTTGTGTATTCCTCGGTCTGACAAAAATTATTTTATCAGGAGAAGGGACTCATACAGAAACAAGAAGTGATTCATTCATTGTTCAGCTAAAGACGATAGTTAAAAAAACTACATTCTCTCTAAACAATCCTAACTTCTGTAGTGTATTCGTTATATTTTCCAGTAAGCGAAGTCTATAAGTTACTGGATGGCGATGTTACTGTAAAAACGGAATTTGTTCAGTTAAAATGCTATGGTTTCATAGGCCAGAATGTCGGATATCTGATCTCAACAAATAATTACCAAACGATAACTTACGTTAAGAATATTTTATTTTAATGGGTGAGGAGAGGCAGCTTATAGGTGAGCTACGGAGGAGACAGAAGGTTTGGATGGAGCGAGTTTTGAGAAGGGAGAAAGCAGTGTTCGAGGGAAGAATGTTGGGTAAGCTGGGAAGGGGAAAGAAGAGAATAGGAGTTTTAGATAGAATGAGAGGGGGTTGGCCTTATAGTGAATTGAAGCGGGAAGTTGGGATGGGGGACAAACCGGAGTAGTCTGCAAATGTTCCATGTAAACCTACCGTATCTGGTTGAAGACTTCAATAATAATAAAAATAAATATAATAATTATGACGATGATGACAATTATAATATAATGATAATATCATGATTTAATATTTATAATTTATTCAGTGAAATCTGTTTGGGAACGCCGTTCACGAGTGTTCCCGCTTGCACAACAGAGCTCACTGGCGTTCTACCCCTGCGTAATGCACATCAAACGTTTCCTCCACTTGTTTGCCAATTACACGGATGGTATCCTAGCATCCCCTACCACTCGCCCGTGGGGCGACTCGCGGATTGGCGTGTAAATCCTGATTGCTACTTGTGGGCGCTACGAATTGTGATATTCGTGGACCCAGACGTAAGGTATAGCCGATTCTCTCGCCATTGATTTTTTTTCCTGCTCTCGCCGCATTCCACACTAGCATCCTATCTCAATAAACTTCGCCGTTTGTCTTCCACGGTTCTTGGCTTGTACTCCTCATTCTTCGCCGAGCCAAGATCTCAACATTCTCGAGCCTACGTTCATCTTTTCCAGACCAGCCGACCGTTTTTCTTTTTAGGATGTGTACCCGTCTCTACGCCCTGATGACTGTACCAAAGGAATTCACGTTGTTTGGGGTATTTGGAATAGTAAAAGCTGACGCGAACTAATTTTTACTTTAAGTATAAAAATCCCTACCGGATGCTATGTGGCCTCGCTATGGCGTTCAAGTCCGTAGAAAAATGGGCCGGACAATTTTAAGATTTTTACACCGTTTATCAATTATAACATTACTAATGTTTTGTAATGCATTCAATTCCGTGTACGGTAGCCTTAAAAATCAAGGAATTTTGTATGAGTTGGAGATATATACACCTCATTTTTGGACCTGAAATCCTTCATTCGCAGGGAAGGCTATTTTATATCCTTTTCATGTCTTCTTATATCATCATCTTAAGGCACCAAAAAGATACTTTGATTGACTGGTAATATATCAGAGCCAACCAAATATTTCCAAAGACTTAAGCCGAAGGGATGTCCCCAGTCTTGTCAGGCCTGTGTAGAGCGTCATTCAAGCATCCTCAGCCATGAATAAGGTTCCCTAACACCTTGGCTTGACAGATCACCTTCCCATTGAGAAAATTACACTCATTCTACTTCCAAAATTATTTTCATATAGATTTTTCCACACTACTGTATGTAGTAATGGCCAGCCTTCATCCACTTAGCAGATAGTTTCATTTATTTATTTGTGAATGTTGAGTCTCCCGACCATATTGAGAAACTCTCCATTTCAGTATACATATCAGTAATCTGCTTGCGGCATCGTTGAGTCTTCCCCCTCTCCAATTTATTTCCTCGCATATCACAGCGGATAAAATATGAGTAATCTCTATTTATATAGAGACAATATGTATTTATTTTGAGCATTATCAGCGCGAGGAGCGTTTTTAATGGACACAATGTAAATCCACGAATAAAGCCAAATATAACTTTATAAAAATTTCCTGGCGCCAACGGATGAAGAGGCATGCAGTTGAAGAAAATCTGGAAAGTTATTTCCAAGGGAAGGTGGAGAGATAGGGTGCCCAAGGACGACTGGGATACATGGGAACCACTGCACAAAAAATAAAGCTTCCTCGACCGTCTCCCAGGGCTTAAAAAAATCGTGTACTGAGCAGTGGCGCGAGCTTCAACGACACAAACGAATCGTGTTGGTCATTAATTCACCTGTTTGTGCTTGCCAAGTATTTTTTTTGCTGTTGGTTTAAAAGATGTTACGACATCTCAACCAAATAGTTCTACACATCCCCAAGGTGACTTGCACTTCTCCTTACTCTTACGAACAAATTATTTTATTTTACGCTAATTAAGGGGTAATAAATGTACTTAGAAATGGATAAAATTATAGGAGACTTGATGTGCAAGCTATCTAAAAACATGGGAGAAGAACTAAATAGAGAGAAGTGCTAAAATATAGCTTGGTCATTTTAGAGCGATGAGGGTTCTGTAAGATGCCAGAGTATCATCCCTCAAACGGGTTTAGTTGAAAATTTGACAAAAAATTCGAGGATGGCACAGGTAGCGAAAAGTGAGAAGAAAAACAAATGTGAATATCGAAATTCATCTCGAAAAATAACTATTTTCCTGAGTCGAACATTGCAAGAGGAATTAAATGATGCAATAATCGGCTCTTTGAGGAAAATCTGTTGTTTTGAAAAGGAATCCTTGTCCAATAAAACTTCTTTGTGCATCTTTCGAGTTATAGCATTTAATGCGCATCTGAATTTTTTGCCTCAGCTTCTTGACATAAGCAATTGGTGAAGTAAATGTTAGCTCGGAAATCCAAAGGAAATAAGGAATTTTTATACAATTTCGAGCTATATCATCCAATAGCGCTTTTATGAAGGAAATCATTAAAAACGTGAATTAGTTTCTAGCATCGAAAGCTTTAATGCATTTCGGTCTACAATGGGCCTCAGATGGGAATTATTAAGACGCATAGTCAGCCTCTTTTTTTTAATTCACATCATTCTGCTCGGTTCACCAATTCCCTCCGTCGCGTCCAAGGCATCTCATCTTACATGAGGTACTTCAAGTGCAACGAATTCGGATTGGGCCTCTTTCGGTTACCCACACTCTTTTTTTTACAGAATCCCAACACATCCCCTCCCAATATAGCGTAAGCTGTCGTAAGTTTTAATACCGGCGATAATCCTAATTCATGGCGTCAGGACCTTCTAGTTTTAGATTTGAGCTGATTTTCGAGTTGGCGTATCGAGTTCAGTACAAAGATGACAACCATGTCATTAAAGTAGATCTCTCCATACTACGTATATAAAATGGAAAGTTGTTTCCAGGCGCCATTCAGTAAAATTTGCCATAAAGGCACGGCAAAGAAGTTACTTATGTCAAGCGTTCTTAATAACCGCGAGTAGCATTCAATTTTAAGCAGACTTAGGAATGATAAGTCGAGGTAACAAAAATTGTTGAAAAATGTGTCCATAAACTTAATGCACACTTTTTTCTAAACTTTCTTCATCTGTGTGTTTCATCGATAGAATCTTGTACGTAATTGATTTTAAACCCTTTTCCCATTGTCGGATCGGCCTCAAATTTTGCACACCTGCTTGATTCTGAAGACGATATGTTTTTCAATAATTAGACATTTGAAGTGTTGTTCCAGTGTGCCATAATTAATTAGCTAAATTTTCATAAGGAAAAATAGTTTTACATTTCTCAATAGATAGCGTTAGTTATAACATTTTTTTGCGGAAAATTCTTCAGCAGCTCGGATATAATCAATTACCTCATTCACCACCGAAAAGTAGCAGATAGAAAATGATTAAGAAACATAGAGTTTCCCAAAACAGAATAAATTGCTGTAAATAGGGAAAAATAAGCTTTTAATTTCTTGGAAAATAAAGCGTGATTCTGATTAGGTCCAGATATTAATGTTGCGTGCCAAGCTTTACTCTTTACTCACTTATCATAGGCTCTTCTACACTCATCTCTATAATTTCTAACATAATATTAGAGCCCCACTATATTTCCAGGTCTGACAGGAGCGATAATTTAAGAGAGATGTTTTGCCGAACGGATAGATATAAAATTCGTTTTTCCCCCGAACCATAAAGGGCTTTAATAAATGCCAGTCGTAATTTCGTCAGAATTTCCTTTTATGTGTAAACGGCTGGTGTCCTAACACCCCCTGCCACACACCTTGTAGGCGGCTTGCGGGATAGTATGTAGATGAAGTATTGAAAAGCTTTTTTTGTTCTTTTTACTGTTTTTGCTTCAAAACATGTTTTTTAATATTTTTTATTGTAAATTTATTCCTGCAATGAGATTCGATATATTGGGTGTATCAGGTTCAATTCTTCCGTTCATTGCAGAGAGAGGACTATCTTTAGTGGAGGCAGTGGCGCAGCGAGGGGGAGTTTTGAGGGTAGAAATTTTTAAGTTTAATCCATTTTACTTAATTGGTTTGATATTACTAGTAGAACAGTGTATGGATTAATTAAATATTCCTCTGAAAGCCGTAAAACTCGCCATTTTGAACCGTTTATCTTAAAATTCCGCATTTTATTAATCTCGCACCTACCGATTATCCTGGTGGCTATTCCATACCCCCCACACCCCCGGTATTAGTTGCACCTAAGCCCCCCCCCCCAGCCTTAATTCCTAGCTGCGCCCCTGAGTGAAGGAACCACTCGAGAGGGTTCTTAGCTCGGCTGCAGAAAGCGAGATGATGTCGAACGTTGGAGAGGACTTAATAACGACGTACAATCGGCTCCCCGCCTTCGATACGACGACGCATCACGTCCGGAGAACGGAGAGCAGTAGCGTGACGGTGGCCTTGGTCTTCTCCTTTCGCGTCCCGCGGGCAGGTTCGGCTGGTCTGCTGCAGAGTCGTCCTGCCCGCACTGCGTCGTCGTTTTGGACTTGCGAACGTAGGTAATTTAAGAAGTGAAACATGATGAGAGACTGATCAAGTCGGACATTCGAGTCCGACACTCTCAGGTATTACTGGGAAAAGGGTTTTTAGAAAAAGAAGATTACTTGCTCCAGTCATGTATTTTTTCATGAATTAGTCTACTTCTTTTATAATTATTTTATATTAATACATATATTTAATTAATTTACGTTGCTGTTAATTGAAATATATGTTGCGTGTTTATGGTGTAATAAATAAAAATTACTATGCATTTTAAAATCCGTTTCTGGAAATGCTGTTTAAGAAGACAATAGAACCTTGGGGAGCGTGCCGCTTTATTCGTTAAGTGCATCCCAAGGACCATGGTGCATCCATTAAATGAATCGTACGGAGAATTTTATAATATCTACGCACCCTCTTGTATGAGGCCATGATATAGTGTTAACACAGAGCCACAATGATTGGCAAGACAATTCGTCCTTCTCATTCCCCGACCATCCTAAATATTTTGAAGGAACATTAAGAAAATTAACTAAAGGCACAATAAACAGCGATTGAAATACGTTTTATCGTCATTATTCCTCCCTTTTCCTTCCTCTATTTCTTCGGTCCTCGTAGCCAGGGGCGCAGCCAGGAATTAAAGCTGGGGGGTTTGGGTGCAACTAATACCGGGGTGTGTGGTGGTATGGAATAACCACCAGGATAAGCGGTAGGTGCGAGATTAATAAATTGCGGAATTTTAAGATCAACGGTTCAAAATTGTGAGTTTTACGGCTTTCTGAGGGATATTTTATTAATCCTTACACTATTCTATTATTAATATCAATCCAATTAAGTAAAATGGATAAAACTTAAATATTTCTCTGAGCTCTGGGGGGGGGGGGGGGGGTTTAACCCCCAACCCCCCCCCCCTCGCTGCGCCACTGCTCGTAGCATTCTGAGCTAATATTCTGCCATAAACTCTTGAAGCAGCTCGCAAGGCAATATTTAGAGCCTATTGTTTCCGTAAAAGAAGATGGTTACAAAACAGGGAAAGCGTTTATGTGAAGAAAATGGACCATAACATTAAACGAGGTTGTTAACAGCGGTAAAAAAACTCGTAACAATTACTAACCATTCTTTCATTTACCACGAGTGCTTTTACTCACCTGCGAGATCACTGCTGGTTTCACACACATTTTGGATATAGACCAGCTGCATTGCAGTATGATCCATCCCGATACATACTAAGAAATTATTTTGTTACCAAAGGTAAGAATCATATCGCGAAACACACATGAACCGCCTAAAAGCAAGGCGGATCCGATCGAACAGTTTTGGGTGTTGTTCCGCTTTCTCTGAAACTCTGAGAATTTCAGAGAAAGCGGGAAAGCGAGAAAGATTTCTATTTGGAATGATTTTTGCAGTGGCGTAACTAGGACTATGCTTTGGGGGGGATGGGATATCCTGGGTTGGCGATCCCCCACCCCCGTTGGGGAAAATGTTTGAAAAGTAACAAGCCTGTAAATACATTTCACATCAAGCCTGTAAATACATTTCGCACTGAAAAATTAACTTTAAGCAGACGCAGTTATTAAGTGTCAAAACTAGACAATAAGTTTGAATATTTTTTTATTTCTCTGAGGCTTTGGGGGGGGGGGGGGATCTATCCCCATCATCCCCTACCCCCATAGTTACGCCACTGGATTTTTGTAAGGAGAAACAGTTTTTCATGCATTCTTCACCCTGTCATTCAATACAGGAAAATTTAGGATGCGATGAAGTGGACGGAGTGGGTTTTTATTGTTGGTATTAAGGGTGGAGTAAAGCTGCAGTTGATGAGATGGAAGGAAGGGTAAGCGGAGGTAAGTTCTGTAGCTGAGAAGGTGGACAATGATAGTGTTGACATACGGGAAGAGTGGATGGAAGAGGATGCTGGCCAGTGTAAATACTGAAGTAATAGAAGAAGATACGTGATAGAATTCTGGACTAACTTACCTATATCGCTATTATTCCATTTCTCTTATCCGCTGACGAATTCGTGGGACCATTTAAATTCTCTGGGCAAGTCATATTTTTTTCGTAATGACAAATAATTAAGTCACATGCAAAGCTTTTAAAATAATAATACGCATATACAAGACAATGCCATCTTATGATACACAAAAGTTGCCATTGTGGTTCTGCAATGTTAGGCAATGCGGGCGGCCCCGCAAGGGGGGGTGGGGCCCCCGATATGTATGCCACTGGGGTAAGTGAATGAACTAAGGGAAATAAGTGGAGTTATATTTTTTCCACTCTTAAACAATCCAATAGGCCGAATGTCAAAACGTTTCATCACTGTTCATTCGATCTACGATACTTTTTTGCATACTTAAGTAGGTTATGAAACAAAATTTTTGAGATTTGATGAGAAGTTTTCCATCACCTAAATAGTAAAAAAATCTTGGTGGAAATAAAACAGAGTGATTGAAGCAAATGGAGAGGACGGACTGAATATCATAAGCGGCTATTTCTATGAAAATAGGGATTATTCCATACCACCGAAAGCAGCACTGTATTGGCCTTTTACATCGAGATTTTTAAACAAATTAACAATCAAACGTATACGAACATCCATGCCCTGGTTAAGGACTCCCTAACCAGGCAGGACTCGAACACGCGACCTCCTGTTTGGAAAGGCGGCGACTTTTTCCCGCCGCCACCGAGGCCAGCATAAATAGTACAAGAGTGTGTAAAAAGTGCAGAGACAGACGGATGAATTACGATTTGCATACCTTTCAGAGTTGTTAAAAAAACCGTTCCATTTATTCGCCGCCTTTCTAGAAGTCCGTGGTTCCTTGGTCGGCAACCCATTATTCGTTTCTTAAAAATCGCATAGAGGTCTTTTCAACCATTAAGTAACTTAATGCGAGGAGAAGTAGGTATCCAAAAGTGCTTACCACTTCCATTCCATTCTTTAACTGAGACTATACTTTCTTAAGTATTTATTTTCGACGAAAGGTCTCTAATCGCAATGGGGCCTAATTTTTTCCTGAAACGTCTTGTTAACCTAACCTTTTCATTATTAACCTTTCATCATTAACCTTCGAACATATTAACTTCGTACATACATAACAAAAAAATATTTGTTTCAGATTTACATATTAATTTCAAAAATTTAAGAGGAAAAAAGGAAAAAAAGAAAAGACAGTCTAATATTACCTGCTAAAATTGGAAATTTCCAGCATTGCGAGGTAGTGACTATTCGCAGATTTGCAAGGCATTCCAAATGGTACAGGTATTTAACGGTATAAAAATCGTTCTTGAACCGCCTTTTTCGTATTAGACTCCAAAAACCTATATTTCGATATGCCACACTCCATGGTAACATTGCGGTGAATTTTTTTCAAAATACCGCAGTTTTGAAATCGATCTGTTTTGGGCCCGTTGAAGTGGATAAGTGGGTTCATGCTGATGGTTTAAGCACATTTTATTGACGAACATATCCATATGAGCCCGGCGGTTTCCGAATGAATTGTGGAATCCAAATTGGTGAAAAAATCTCGTTTTCATTCCAGGGTTTAGGGCATCAAAGGAGAAAGTAGACCACGAGTAATCACAGGGAAAAAGGCAGAATAAGCGCATAGGTAAACACTATTCATGCATTATTACCATACCATATCTGCTGTGCAACATCAATCAAATTTTGGTGACGAATTGATTTTGTTCAAAATATCAGCTCTGTCGCGTGAATTTCATTCGTTGAGTGCCCAATATTCAATTCTATAAAGTAAGAATACCGACGCTTCCGAAAAATTCGATCGAAGAAATGAACGGCGAGGTACGTCAGAGTTCTTCTGGATTGGCAAGCCAACCTTTGGGAGAAATCCGTTAAAAGACGAGACCAACACCGACGCCCTCCACGCCTCCCATAATAATCCTACCCCACTAACCCTCATTTTGCCCGAAAGCATTTCCCCGTCCTCCGATCCCCATTGTGATGAACGCCATTTAAGGGATAAATAAAAGAAAATAATGAACGCCATCGCCGAGGCAACGTGGATAAAGCTCCGGCGTCACGAACGGTTTAAGTCACGAGGTAGGGGGAGGGAGAAGGAGGGATGGGAGGTAGGTGAACGCAGTGTCCCAGCGAAGACCTCCCTTGTGACCTTGTCCTGTGAGTGGAGTTTTCCTAGCAGTGATGGTGAGGGGCGACACGCAGCCTTATGAGGGGCAGGAGGGGGAAGCCGAGATAGATAGAAATTCTTCCTCTTACGTCACGCGGTTCGGTCTCGACCGCGCCAGGTGACATCATCGACATTTCTCCTTAAATGGGCACGGGTCGAATGCTATACCGGGAATGGTCACGCTCCGCCCGTTTCGCGGTATAGAGAGTCTCTCTATGTTATATCTGAGAGAGAGAGAGAGCACACACCGTCCTGCGGTTTCTTCTCCGAGAGCCCAGCCACCGTGGTCAATGACTGATCCTCCCTCTTTGTTTCCCATCATACCTTACTTCCCCATCCCACGGCGCATTCCTCGCCCCTTACGTAAGATCCCTCCGATTCGAAATGACTGCATCGTCCACGCACCAAAAAGAAAGAGTTCACGTTATAACGAAAAGCTTCATGGCTTCATACAATGCATACAAGAATATAAGTAATGAAATAAATTGTTTTATAGTTAAATGTTACGTTGCGAATTGTTGAAGAGTCGCACTCTTCTTGTATATATATAAAAAAATAAACAAATCAAAAAGCTGTTGAAATTGTTAGGGGTGGTGGGGCTCGTGAACATTTATTTTGTGGAAAACACACAAATAAAAGCAATGAAATAAAGTATAACATATTTAAATGTTATTTCACGACTTGTTGGAGAGAGGCATTCTTCATTTATATGTATTAAAATTAACAAATCAAATTATAAATTTTTGACTGCTAATCACTCCCATTGAAAAATTAGTTTTGGAGATATTTAAATGCCTTCACATTTCCCAATAAAACAACTTCTTCATTGGCAGTTTAGTGGAAGTGAGTTTTTGAGAAAACTGTTAATCCTAAAGGGGTAGGCAACCCTGAAAAACGTATGTAACCTATACAGATCATCATCGAGGACTTTACGCAGGACATTTATTCGTTCCGATTCTTCCGAGATCGCCTAAATGATGACCCTTTGTGTACCTACATGTCGGTTGTGCATATATCGGGAGGTAGGGATTTGTAGTGTTATGAATCCCTCCCAGAATACAAACAAACATAAGGAAAGAAAATATCTTTACGTAGAACCTCATCCCATCCATCTTTTGAATTCAGCAAGATTATTATTCGTTATTTTCACTTCCGCATCGCTGTGAAAGTTAGGTAAATAAAAAAGACAGCCTTAAATTTCATTCTGCACTGAACCACCAAGGAAAAATATTATTTAATCCCTTTCCTTGGAAGTATTGCATAAACAGTTGACTTAGTACCCAAGTCACGGACACTGCATGTTTTATATAACAAGGATGATATCAGCGAAAAAATCATTTGACTTGATTCCTACGCTCCAAGCTTATATTCCTGGAGCAATTAGAGACTCTCTATTTCAATGTGACAAACATTATAATTTCAAGGGGAGAAGTCATCCCCAAAAAGCCCGTCTCTCCCAAAGGGAGAATGACAAAACCTCTGCATGGTGTTATGTGGTAACTGATAAGTAATTTTATTCACCCATAGTCTCCAGGAAGTATGGCAGAGAAATTAAATTATAATCACAACTTTCCACAAGATGCAGCATAAACATTGAAACCTAGATGCGTTTTTCTAAATGACTTTTAACGATGGAAATTCCACAAGAATACTTGGGTATATCGAGGCTTCGAAGTGAAACAGATGGAAATGTTATCATGAAAAATATTTCCTGACGCCATATTCTGTGAGCAAGCGCGTCTTGTCGAAATGAAACTGAAATAATTTCTGAAAATATCTTCTTCTTTCGTGCTATCGTGAGGCATTCACGGAAAAGAATCTTCAAAACTAACAATTCATTCCATCGAAAAAGATAAGACCTATGTCCCAGAAACAATATGTACGTCTCGAAGATATGAGAACAATGCACATTCTTCAGAAATATTTACTATTTACGCCATCGAATAAACGATAAGGCTTAAATGACCGCTTCGTCACTCGGAAATAAATGTCGTCGGTGCGTCATCGGTACCAGCCGAGGATGCAGGCAGACGATGGGAATGAGTCTCTAGGGGCGTGTAATTTCGGAATCCTTATTTGAAGCAGAGATTTTTCTCTTCGGACCATTTAAAAAAAACTAACTGATCTAGAATAAAAATTTCAATTAATGGAATACGTTACCAATAAAATTGGACATATTATGCACAGCGTAACACCTCGATTCCTTGTCTCTTCATTATGTAGGCGGTGCTGTAGTAAGCTGTCGGAGATACATCAAGTTAAACAGATAAAGGTAACACCAAGAAGCCATGGTGCACTGAATTCACCGAGAAAGCCTTTAATTATCGTTCCCTCCGCAACTTCTATTTGATTCTGACTTGGAATTCTCTAAGGGGTATTTTTTTAAGTAAATGAAATTTTCGAAAAAAAAAGAACGAAGATTTTCCAGCTTAAGAAAAAGTAAAATTCTGCCTGAAAAATATTTTTCGTGCCATTGATGTGATTGATCAAAATTTTTACACGATTAACCGCTTCGAAACGTCACCCTTGACAAAAACGAATGATAATTGCATTGTAGGTGAGAAAAAATTATTTATCTCTTCGTATGTTAAAAACTTATCTCTTCGTCATATTTTGGGATTAAAGCCGCTTAGCTGGAGTTATACTGAAGATGTCAAAACGCGGACCATGGTTTCAAGAAAGCGCTTATTTGCGATTCCTTGGTCATGTCAATGATCAGTGCTGACAATAATACGTTCACAAATAGATGCAGTGGGGTAACTGGGAGTGGTAATGCTTTGTGGGGGGGGGGGGGTGGGATGGTATGGTCTGCGGTGGCAACATCCCCCTCCCCAGGCAATGGGGTGTCCGGGATATTATTTTGAAAAATGGCTTGCCTGGTAATACATTTTACATCATTTTTGGCACTGAAGATTTAACTTAAAGCAGATGCAGGAATTACATATCAAGACTAGACTATAGTTTTAAATATTTTTTTAAAGTTTAAAGTATACCGGGACTAGCCACGGTGATAACTTTTACGGGAGTCACCCGCAATGCACAATCGTGCGAAAGATCCACAGAGAATTAAGTCATCCGCCTTGACCGGGATTCGAACCCGGATCCCCCGATTTCCGGTCGAGTGCTTTAGTCAGTTAAGCTACCGAGGCGTCATTCTTCCCAGTGGATATTTTTGGACAACCGGAAGTGTTGCTGGACTGCTGAGCATATGATGCCATAAGCAGTCCAATTTTTTTTTCGCAAAGGCTTTGGGGGGGGGGGTCTATCCCCTCATCCCCACCGAATAAATGTAATACACAATTTTTCGAGCGTTTTGTTGAACGAATCACATTAATTCAAGGTTCCCATTCGATGGGATCTTTTACCTTCGGAATCTTGGATGTTATTAGGCTTAAAATATTTTCACTTGCAAGATTTACACGAAACAATCTCCACTATGAACTTCAGACATTTCAATGATCGATGTATCTTAAGCGTAACGTAATCGGTATCCATGTAACTGAAGTAAATGACCACATTAAACTTAACCGATATTAATATACGACTTCAGAGCAATGCTACATAAGTGCATAGGCGAAGTCAAGAGTTTTATATTGGGGGGAAGGGGGGGGGGGGGAGTGAGCGGGTAACTTACAATTCCGCCAGGGGTTTAGGAACAATGGAACAGGTGTTCCTGGAAAATTTGTTTCAATTAGCCTACGAAAACAGCATTTAAAGGTACTATCTAAGACTAAAATTCAATTACACTTTTGATGTTTTTGTTTTCATTGCACTTGAATATACAGGTTTCGTACTTTTTTCGTACAATTTACCCTTTAAGTTAACAAAATTCGCCCATGCATAAGTGACACGTAAATCGAAACGTGAATATCATCACTGAATACATCCGAGGATGAACAACGAAAACCTTCAAACCTTGGACCAGGCAAAAAAAACCCTTGCAGACGATGTCTGAGCGAAGAGTTTTTTTTTGAACGCGGAAGGCGCGTCTGCCAAAGCCTCGGTTCCCCTCCCACCCGTCTCCGCCTGTCCTCCGTTCCGCCCTCGCGACGGAATCAAAGCGAGAAGCCGCTCTCGAGTGATGACCACGAATCATTTTCCACGAACGCGCAGCAGCCATGAAACGGCGGCGCGGGGGTTGGATGCGTCCCGTCGGATATGCAAGGCTGGCTCCTCATTTTGATGAAATAAAGCCAATTCATTTGAATGACTATGAGATGGTCGCATTTACACTCCAAAGCCGGCTCTTTACTGCATGCAGCTAATGGTCATTACCATTAAAAGACATTTTTATTTATTAAAAATACAATATTTTTCAGTCTAATAGATGCTTTTTTTAAATTGTAGCGTAACCCTGAATAAAATTCTTCCATGCCGTTGATCCTTGAAGGCTATATAGCAGAATCGAGTAGGGGCATCAGAGAGATATAATTTTGCTCGTAGGTATAATTAATACAGGTAAAGTAAAAATGTTTCCAGTAATTCATTCCAAATTTTTTGCGTTTTATCTATATTAGAAGTTGGAAACTGCTCTGAAATTTGATATTTTAAGGTTATTTTTTTTCAACCTACCGAACCCCAAGTGTTTCACATCCTGCAAAATCCATTAAAGGACTCGTAAATCAGGTCCAGATTATAGCGGTCTACTAACAAAGCATAGACAGAAGGTCTCAACGAATTTTTGGTGGAAGTTTCGCGAAAATTTACGGCAATACGAAAATCTATAGTTTCCTCTATTAAATAAAAACGCTCTAGGTAAAAATGATAATGAGAGGTTTCTTAATAAATAACGAAGGTTTCCGTCAGCATGAGAAAAAACGCTTGTATTTTTTCTTGGCACAACGCAATGTTGAAGACCGTAAAAAAATGGTTCCGTAGCGGTTTCATTGTACCACCAAGATAATTCATTTGCATTTAGATAATAAAATCATCGCTACAACCTATGGTCTAATCATATTTTTGAAGCTGCGATTCGGCCGAGAAGTCTGCCAGTTTTTCATTAAATAATCAAGCACGAAAAATATCGCATGCCCTTCACGACGTATTGGAGATCAACTGCTCCCTGAGCGCGACGAAGAAAATAATCGGCATCCGAATAATCTTCGGGTATAAGTTTGTATTCATCAAGTAATTGAAATGTGTTCCAGATGAAAAATAGATAACCTCACGATTCTGTCCCTGGCCCGTTTTGACCCTAGAATCCTTGAAGACATAGGTTTACAGGTTTTCCAGGCAGGGGCGCAGCTTGGAATCAAGGCTGGGGGGGGGGTTTAGGTGCATCTAATACCGGCGTGTGTGGGGGGTTTGGACTACCCACCAGGATAAGCGGTATATGCGAGATTAATATATTGCGGAATTTTAAGAAAAATGATTCAAAATATTGAGTTTTACGGCTTTCTGAGAGATATTTTATTAATCCTTACACTATTCTATTAGCGATATCAATCCAATTAAGTAAAATAGATTAAAATTAAAAATTTATCTGAGCTCTGGGGGGGTTTTATCCCCCAAACCCCCCCCCCCCCCCTCGCTGCGCCACTGTTTCCAGGGACTGGACCACCAGGTCCTGAGTGGTGAAAAACCAACTCAGGCGGGACTCGCACCCGCGACGCTAGGAAAAGCAGGCAAGAACTGTGTAACCCGTTGCCACCGGGCCCGACAAATTTCTATTCATCCATCTGCTTTTATTAAGACCTGGTTACACTCGTACGCTTTAATTTATTGTGTAACCAGGCTTGAAATGCGTTTCTTTGAAATTTTACGGACGTCGCTCACCATCTTCAGAAGCGCATCGCGAGCGCAATACCCTAACCAGCGTCGATTGGGCGCTTCCGCAAATTTCGCACGCGGAGCGCCTGAATCATCGTCTATCGATGCAACATTGGACGTCATGGACAACTCCGCGTGGTCCCTCGGAAGTCTATTAGTAGACCTGTTGCTCCGCGCTATCACTAGAGAGCAAATTTAACTGACAATGAATGGCCGAACACGGATGCTGTGAAACTTGGCTCGGAGCCGGCACTTTCGGAAGTAGTTCTTAGGAGTATCGCTTACGAACAGCTGATTAGAATTAGAACGGTACAGGAATTAAAGAAGTCGATTTCCTGTGAACTCTTAAATTAGCGATGATATGACCCTATTAGCGGATTACGGGCGACCATCCTGCCAGGATGGCTATAGACATACTATAGTAAAATATAAAAATCTTAATAATGTACGTATTTTTACACAGCAAGTTTGTATTTCTTAAGTTCAAGCCACAAGACTAATTCTTATCATGCCCATCAATTTCTCTATGGAGATCAAGCAAATCTACTTTTGTTGAGAAATATTACCCTCCACACCAGTAACGTATAATTACCTACCACAAAGGGGAGTCCAAAATTAATGCAAGATTTGATTGAGAAAGTTTAAATGTGGACATTCCATGATATTTTACATTTTAAAAATAAAAAAAAACTTGAGGAATTACGATGGTACTTACTGGTAAATACATGGACAGGAAAAACTTTGATAACTCTGAGCATCTCATGGAGGTAGACAGTATAACGCTTTAAATGTTCCTCATCTTAAGGATAAGGTCAGGCCCCCATTATCCCATATTGCAGGGTGTGGTTCAAAACTTATTAAGGTAGGCTTGGCTACTAGTCAGAAGGATTAGAAGGGCTAAGTGAATACAGGTATATTTTTCAATATAGTTATCAAAAACATTATTTCATAAGTACAGGCAATTGTGACTAACTTGAGGTTAGTCAAATTGAGATGCTAAAAAAAATTTTTGTCCATTATCAGAGTTGTTTAAGAGGGCTGTCCACAAAGAGTCCACCTCCGATGAAGTATCGTATGCAAAATGATAAGGATAGAGATTGTATTCAAGTGAAGATAAATTTCATAATGTTTGCCACCAATTCACGTAGTAGAAACAACTCCAGAATCTCAAATAAAATTGATAGTTTGAGGCGTGACTCGGTGACATTGCTTCATGTTAAATAAAAAACTTTGTAAATTTCACATATGATTTTAACATCAACCAGTTTCAACAGGTGCAAATAATTTGCACCTGAAATCCTATGAGAAGTTTACTAAGTTCCATAATCTCATTAGAAACAAAAATGTTCAGTAATAAATACACAGAAATATTCAGAGCATGAAACAGAGGAATTAAAATCATTAAGTGAGCAATATCACCATTATCTTTGTGATGAAGGAAAGACACAGGTGCAGTATTAGAATGACTGCCAGTCTTCCTGACAGAATAAGTGCAGACTGTCTATATAATCAAACCAAAAAATGCCTAAATTTCCGCAAAATGAAAATGAAATCAATAGCACATCGAATGAAATATTTGGTTTTCTCATACATTTTAACTGATGAAATATAACCAGTATAGGCAGCCCGCATACCACTCAATCACTCCCCAATTGCAACTTTAAAATTACCCGACTACCAGGAGTCAATCAGAATGGAGTATATATCACCTCAATAGATATCGTAAATGAACATGGTTTAGGATACAAATAATCCATTACACCAAATAGGAAAACATGATTTGTATTTAATCTCAGCAAAAATATTACAATATTGCATTTCATACCACACACACATACACACAAATAAAAAATACAAAACAGAAAGGCTGTATAAACCTTAAAAAAAGAAATATGTCTACTATGCATGCAATCACAGCCATTCCTTAAATACACGGTCAAAGTTTTCATCTTCAATGAAGGGCTGGTCAATAGACCTGGAGAAAGAAAATTCAAACACTTTATGGAATACCAAACATAATCTAATTGATTAAAAGAACTAAATCTTTAATACTTGATAGATAAGTAATGATTCATCATTATTGTTTTTGTATTTCCTTATCATAATTTTCAATTCAGATGCTCTAATATATCTTGATGAGAATCAAAATACCCAAATCAGTAGTCCATGATACCAATGAGGTGATTACATCAGAAAGCAGCTAATGTTAAGATAAGGCTACTTTGAGACTGAATAACATTAATATGAAGCAAAACAAAAACATGATGCATATAACTAATAAGCATTAGGGACCAGAAAAATTGAAGGAAAAATAGAAGGGTATAGACACAGGTAGTAAAAAATGATGATTATAAAATACTTTTGAATTTTAAATTGATATGCTAATTTATGACCCCTTTTTCCAGACAAGGTTGATGAGATCAAGTAGTTTTCTTCCCAAGGCAAAGGCCACATTTCTACATTCCCATTGGTTTATTGCACAAGCAAACACAGCAATTTATTTCGAGTGTCCAGCCTCAATGAAAGTATCTTCTAAAAGATCAATCAGCAACAAACTATTACAAGGAACTTGATAAACAAATTATTTACCTGATCATCATTTCCCCGCAAAAGAGACACTCAGATGCAACAATGTTGTCAATGTCACCCTTGATTTGTTCTCTAGCACCAAGTGAAGATGATCCTAGAGAAGCTGTATCATCTCGCAAAGAGAAAGTTGCCAGCTGTTTCTGTGGAAGATAATTGAAACATATGCAAGTTTTACAAAACATTAGATGATGAACTGCAACTACTTACAGGGGAGTACATCTCTTTCAAGATTGGCTAAACTTTCATAAAACTCTTAAATATTACGGAATTAGGTCTTTAAGACAGCAAATAAATGATAAGTTCCAAAAATACTGACATTTCTAAGAATCATGAGCGGACAGAGATTTCACAGAAGGCCTCCCCTTAGGGAGGGGATAGGTCAGGCCGAACAACTTGTATAGCCCTGTCCATCACATTTGGGATTTTAAATGCACTGCATATGTTCATATGATTGGAATTATGGATTCCAAAAATAATACATAAAATCTTAGGAGGGAAGAATTAGCAAGGCATATTGGAGAGAAAATTAACAATGACTAACCTGTAAATCATGAAGCCTATTTCTCTTCCCTGTAGGCAAGAGTGGATGAACTTGATGAAGAAGGCAGTCTGAATGAAATAAATGGCCACATGGGAACACATAAAAAGCCCTTGCTAACAGCCGGCAGTCACAAACACAGCACAAATCATGTGCTCTAATGACAGTATGTCTGCAAAGATAAATCGAGAACATCTGCTACGATCATGCAATTACAACATCACCCAGGGAAAACATTATTTAGTACATTCTCCGATTATATCAACATCAAGTGAACATATGCAAATTAATATCAGTTTCAACTAATATTATGATAACCCCCTTATCCTAGGGTAGATAATCCTCTACTCACCTATTTCGAAATGACTGAATATCTTGTCTAATGACCTCAGCAGATTTGGTCGCCTCATCCATTTCCTCTTTTAAATCTTGAATATGCTGGTTGTATTCCTTCATGTAAATATGAAATCAACTGCTTCAAGAGTAATTCAAAACATAAAAAAAACCAGAGCTCCTAATACCAACAGCTCACAAATAATAATCTTACCTGCAATGAGGTGCAAATGGCATCTTTGAAATGGTCAATTGTAACAAAGTCGGAAAAAAATGGGAGTATATCCTCAATCTTGATCAGATCACACTGTTGAATAAATTCCATTGCTTCCTGGATATCATCTTTCTCCTTGACCACATGCTCAGCTACAAACAGGAAATTGAAGTTAATGATCAAATACAGTCAATGAATTTGGCACTAATGCTATTGAATTATAGGTAATAATATCTTTAGTAATCAAGGAAATAACAAGCAAAAGAAAATATGAAAGTCTAGCATTAATCAATTGATTCTGAACATCTTTACCTCATAAATACAATGAAGAGATAACAAGGAATTAAAATTATATTGAAGATGATATGTCAACATTGATGTTAACAAGTAATTAGTAACATACATATATGTATGGTATCAATCACATATTTTTTGTCTAAAAACAATGCCAGGAATCCCATGGCTTTGTCAGGCCATCTGAAGAGATCTTTTGATCATAATCTTGGCCTTATGAGTCGCTACTTTTTGCTGTTCCCAGTATTGAAATTTGAAAACTACATTTCACATTATGCTCGAAAGTGTAATGGTTTTATTGGCTGATGCAGAATGGTCTTTTCATAATTCTTAAACTTCCCTGATCGACCTTCGGAAATATGCATTGTTTCTTTCAATATTTACTTTGTTCTTCTATGCCAGAGGTTTGAAAGGGACCAAAAATTATCAATAAACATACATATATGTAGTGTAGGGTCCACAACTTCCATCAACACAACAGGCTTCAAAACTGACCAATACAGACATAACAATAATTCCCTAACACAGATAAAGTAGCGGTTTGAGGCAGAAAGCTAGACAGCCTCAATTTTAAAACCTATTTTATAGATTACATAGAAAATATCAATTAAAATTTTCCCTCAATATGATACAACACAGGCAATTATATCAATGATTTTTTAAATTTTAATTACATATGTATTTCATTCCAGTGAATGGAAAGGGAGAAAATAGTACTAGTGTGAGGAGTTGACATGATTCATACCTATTTTCAGCCATAGTCTTTTACGCAAGTCAGGATCAGAACCAGGTGTAGGCGGAGGCATTGAAGCAGTACGTTTAGCTAGCTCAGGTCCAACTTGAAGAGCAAGGTCCACTGCAGCCTCCCACATCCCAAGAAGTGTAGACAGCTGAACACAAGCTTCGGTGAGGTTGTGCTCACGGCATAGTTTCAGAGCGTAATGGATATCATAGCAAACTAATCGACCATCCTGCCCTGTTAAGTAGAAGGATAAAAGACAGTTTTTCAAACAAAACTAATTTCAGTGTGTAACAAAATATTATATATTATTGACCCAACTGTAAAGTTTGCTTTTGATGAAGGAAAGTATTAATGCAACAAGAGAGAAGTATATAATTAAACTAAAAAGTTTTCAGCACACTTGAATTATACACATGCACCACTTCAGTCTTTTTGACTTCATTACTAACTCCCTTGATGCAGTGAGTCAATACCTTGGCTTTCAAACTCCCTTTTCAGTGTGGCAAGTTGACAGACTGACTACGTAAATAACTATTGTTCAGATGCTGTGAACTATTGTCTATTGACTCAATTTAAATAGAATAAAAAACTAATCTAATATAAAAAACAATAACTGCAATAATGTATTAATCTAAGGTGTTACATTTTCTTGAATTACAGTTCATATTTCTAGCAAGCACCTCATTGTATCTCTTCCTAGCAACTCAGAGAAAGTGTCAGTATGCAAAAAAGAGTTTCAATAAATGTAATCTCCACAACAACTGAAGGCTAAAGACATCACATACAATCATTAAAATCACTAGGAGGATCAATTGATGTTAAGATCTTGGAAAGTTTACCCACAGTATTGAAAATTTTAAATGCTACTTACATCATTATTTGCCATTAAGTGTACTTCATTGATGACTATATAATATACAAATAAATTTGAACATGAAAATGGAAAGTTACCTTGAGTAGTTAGATAACTCATCAACTTAGGGGAATTTCTCTTGGCATATAAAGTCAGCAGATAGTTGTGAATTGCAGGCTCCTGTGTTCTAAGGGAATAAACACAGTATTCCAGATAGTTGATTACCTCTAAAACCTAGAAAATAACATGATAAACATGGTAACAGAAATTTGAAGCACAAGGCATAATATTAGATAGCACAGTACATCTATCATATAGATACATATACATATTTACTGTAATCCTTTCAATTTTCAATTGATGCTTTTTTTGGCTTTTTTTGTTAAATATTAAAGCAAAATGTCGAACACCTATTTTAAAAGTGATTTTAAGATCCTGAGGGACAATTAACTAGAACTACATTACCTGTGCATCGTTCTTGTCACAAGTTATCAATGCAGGAATCAGCTTGGATGGATCAAGGCCTCCCCAATGGTTTATAATCACTTGGAATGTTAGCTTGGGAATGGCTTGCATTAGGGTTGGAGCAAACTGATAAAACAATTCTTTCTTATTTTCAGTTTTCAAAATCTCTAAGGCTGAAAAGAAAAACCTAAGGGTCAGTAAGGGAAAATATGTATCACACTATAATTACTAAAACTAAACATGCAGAGCATCTTTCTTTAAACGCATCAAGTGATAGTAAGGGCATTTTTTAAGGTGACAATAATCAAGCTATAGATTTCAAGTTCCTTTAAGATGATGTAGGACAACAATTTCTTGTGATAATTTTAATCTATCATAAATTGAGGATAAATCGAGGGTTGCACCATGATATCTCAACCACTCAAGGAGGAAGAGCATTACATGAATGCAAAATAATAAACAAGAATGCCACCTTATGAAGAGGTTAAGGAAGCACTGCAGATCCAAGTTGCTCCATATAAATATACATATGAGGATTCAAATAAACCAATACATTCAATTCCCACATGCTTATCTCAGTGAGCCCTAGGAAGCCATCCTAAGTAAATACCGTACTTATATGCATAGCTCAACCTCATAGTCATTGAGTTTATAAAAACAGAGCACAAAAAATTATTTCCAGTGAATGGGAGCAAAAACTGATAGAGGTGGATGAATTCTGTTATTTGGGAAGCAAAATAACCAGTGACGGGAGAGGTAAGAAAGAAATTATCAGCAGAATAGCCCAGGCGAAGAGAGCATTCCACCAAAAGAGAGACCTGCTTACAGCGGGAAACTTAAATATGGAAGTAAAGAAACAATTTATAAGAACCTACATTTGGAGTATGCTCCTATACGGAAGTGAGGCATGGATAATGACCGCAGTGGAGAAAGCAAGGATAGAGGCCTTCGAAATGTGGTGCTACAGAAGAATGATGAAAATCAAATGGATCGACCGAGTTAGAAACAAGGAAGTCCTAAGAAGAGTAGGAGAGAAGAGAAGCCTCATGAAAACCTTAATAAGAAGACGGAACAACCTTGTAGGCCACATCCTGAGACATGATGGCCTGATGAAGACAATCGTCGAAGGACAAGTGGAAGGCAAGAATGGAAAAGGAAGATCTCGAACAAAATATATGGAACAAGTAAAGAGAGATGTGAAAGAGAAGAAATATGTAGGTGTGAAAAGATTAGCTGATAGGAGAACTGAGTGGAGAGCTGCATCAAACCAATCCTAGGATTGTTGACCAGTGATGATGATGAAAAATTATTTTCCATACCTTCATGAAAATTATTTTTGCTGATGTGGTGATGAACAACTTTCTCGAAGTCCCGGTTCAACATTGCAAACTGAATCATGTTATCCTTATCCCCATGGCTTGCCATCAGTTTGTACAGGGTATCTTGGTTATCTCTTACAGAACCCTAAAAAAGTTTAGAAAGAAATAACCATCCCAAAGTTCCCAAAAGTTCATCACAAAATCATCATGCTTTCACACACTGATAAACTAATAACTAAGTCTTTAAATGTAAATAAATTATATTAAAGATGGTATACCAGCAATCAAACATAATGAGGAAACTCAAATGAAATTTTCAGAGGCATTACAACAGCTCAAAATTTCCATCCAATAATGCAAAAGGCTACTTACTATGACTTCTTTCTTTGTTAGGAATGCGTCGAACTCCCTTTTCAGTATCATATACTCAGGTGTATCAGTCTTATCTTCATTTTTTAAGGTGCCAAGCTGCTTTAGAAACAATTCCGTGACCCAAACAACAATCATAGTGATTTGAGTTTTGTCCCCTTCCTTTAAAGTCTCCAGCTTCTGCAAAATCATAAAAATTACATGGAATAAACAAATACATTGAAACTACACTAAAACTCGCTTACAATGAATTTTAGGGGACTATCGTTCCATTTTGTAATAAATTGGATTTTGTTAAATCCATAAAAAGGATTTTGCCCCAATAAATCACAGGATTGCCAGCTAATATTCCATAAATCGTCTAAATTTAAGCAAGAGATCCATAATATTTAACCATCGTCCCACCCTTTCCATTAAACAGCTGTTATGGGAATGATTTTAAGATCAACAGTGGAACTATGAGGTGATGGCCGTAATTTCTTTATAAAATAGGAAATAATTCCTCAAAGGACCAAAGAATAGTTCATTATAGCAGGGATTTTGTATCATCTGAACTCATTACATGCAGGAAAATTAACATTAGTGATCATAGGAAAGTCCAACTCACCTCGTTATAGGCGGGAACATGTTACATGAATGATCACTATAAGTGAGTTTTACTGTATAATCAGTTACTAATTTGTCTATTATTTGTCTAGTCATGAACCATTTTACTAATTTCCAGGATCTAGATTAAGAATAAACAATAGGTCTGTTTCTAAACACCTAAGCCTCTTCAGCTAAGACCCTATTACTTCATAAATGTCATATTATTTCACAATGACAATTGGAAAAATGGACTACTCGTCGAGGCCATATTCAAAGATTAACTATATAATTCTTACTTCACTGCCAATTTTTTTTCCAGCAGTGATTTCCAAAAGCAAAATAAGATCAATTTAAGCATAATTTGCCTAGATAGATACAATTTATTGGTTGACTAACTTTCTACCGTAACTTGGTAGAGACAGACAGAAGCTTAAAGATTTTTTTTGGAATACATGTATTAAAAACTATGATTGTTGATATTTATAGTTCTTTTCCTTGGTGTCAACTCAACTGGTCACAACTGATTAAAAATTAAGTCCCATAAGATTAGAAGTGCAAAAGTAAGATAAAGTATCGCGTGCAACCTAGTGCTCAGTGTATTCCATGAGATTCACAAACTTATTTTTAACAGACTTGGCTTATGCACTCCAATGTCGAGGTGCCCACCTCTAAACTGATCTATACTCACCAAAACAGATTAAAAAATAATTGCTAAAATCAGACTACTTCTCCTTTTTATGAGAGTAACAGAGGGAAGTAAGCTCAGAACAATCATGCATTCGAAAGTTATAAAGGGGTCAAAGGACATGAAAAGTGGATGAAGAAAAAACAGAAGTTATATGAGATACGAAGAACCTTTGAAGCTACAATCAAGTTAAAATATTCAAAGGAGAGAATGATTAAGAAGAGGGAATAAGAAATATCACACTAACCTTAATAAGGAACATTTTGAGAGCCTCTATCTCATTAGCTTGCAAAAATTTAAGGGCAATCTCTTCAAATGAGCAGTGGGTTTTTGCATAATGTATGGCACTTTCTTCATACCTGGAATTCAATGCCGATTTTAAATCCATACTCATACATAAACTAAAAAAAACACACGAACAGGAATATAAGACTAAAAAAATCTTACTGCTCTTCTTCAAAGAAACTTTCAGCTTGCTTGATGAGCACTTGGTCCATGTGGGCAGGGTTATCTTGGCAATACTGCTTGGCAAGGTCAAACATGCCCTTTTCAACATAAACCTGAAAAAGTTTGCCAATACACCCGTCAGAATAACTAGACAACTCAATAATAAGCATGTATTACAATAATAGCCATTTAAACTAATTACATAAGGGTGCCATTTTTCAAAATTGATGAATGTTCAAGCCACTTGCTGAAGATACACCTCTCCTCCTTGCCCTAGTGTATATTGTTGGCAGTTTCGGAGAAAAGATTTCTGTGAGAGAATTGTGGTAATTTTTGGCTTCTTATTATGGCTCACATCATGGATTAACAATGCCACTTTGGAAACTCAATTTAATGACTATTTATGCTGAAATTCAAGACAACCAGACACTTAGGTTTACATTACACTTACGTGGATGCCCTTACAATTCTTATCTCAAATAATCCAGATTTAAAAATTTTTCATCATTGAACCTTGCTCTGTGGAAACACCACTTTGAGTCAATCCATCATCCCAACGATGCAGTGTAAATACGAAGTGCACTTATTCAGAAAATAGAGGCCAAGTTAATACAATTAAGCAGAAAATTTCAAAATGGATGGCTTGAAAGTGCATTAATGATACGAGTATAACCTGGATTATCCATGTTTTCCGATTATTCGTGCCGTCTCTCCCCATTATTAGCCCCGATAATCGGGAATGTACTGTACCCCCCAAAATTTAAAGATAAATTAACACAAATTATAAAGTGCTACCTAATTGTCAGCCCTGATCTTCTATTAACTATATTTGCTAATGATACATTTAAATCACTTTTAACATATCGTACGTGACAGAGGAGGACTTTTTGTTGGCTTTTGACAGAGATTACACATGCATATACAAATAACGGATCACAATTGTGCTGATTCTTCAAAAAATTACAAAACCAATGACTTTACTCGTAAAAACACACAACGTAAAATTACATTCAAGTAGAAAAATTAGGAAAGATATTGATTTGATTCGTACCTATAGGTATGTAACTACCAACAGTGGAATGAACTACACCCAAATGCTTATACCCCTGATTCCCTTCATGTAATTTCCTGTGCCCGGATAAAGTAATTAAGATTACCTGCCAAACATTCCTGTCTTCTTTTGCTACTTTGTACTTAAATACAGCCTTTTCAGAGTATGCCCATATAGTGTTCCTAACGGGATCTTTGGTGATGTTTATGAGCTGCCCAAATGCCTGAAAAAATGGATATGATGTGAATGTATTATTAAAATTTCCATTTAAGCAATACAGCATCAAAAAAAATAGACACAGCAAGAAACTGATGATTAATCTTTCCCTAAATTCTCAAGCACTAAAAATATATACTTCTACAACATACCTCATTATGCATGTCTTCAAAAATCAATTCATTATTCAGAGTGCATATTCCCTTCACATGGTCAACATACAGAAGAAGTGCATGGAATTCCGTTAAGATGAAGGAAAGAGGAGTGGTGGACAATTCTAAACTTGGATCAGTAGTTTTTGGAAACTGGACCATATCTGGATGGAATATTACTGTATCTGCTCCACTTAGAGTAGAGACATCAATCTGAAATTAAAACATTGCCATCAATTATTTAGTGCCTAAGTATGAAGATAACATAATGGCTATCAAAACCTTTATAGGACTCATGCATCTAATAGCCAAAGTTTAGATGATGGATTCGTTCATTGAGAGCCGAAAATGCAATGAGCTCATTGAACAATGCTTTTTTATTGGAAAGAGGAAGATTTCTTTGTATTCAATTATTTTTCCCTCACACATCAACTGAATTCATTTAATAAATTGCAATTTCAGCTCCGAGTGAATGGCCCCATTTATTAAAAGAATTCAGGAGAAGGAAGGGAAAAACAAATAATGATGAAAAAAATACCTTATCCAACCACTTTCTCGGAAGAAAAAAAAATGTTGAGCCCACTTTTTATTAGTTTCAGAGATCATTAGAGCTCTGGTTGAATTACTCAATCAGAAGGAACCTTTCATCGAGAGAAGGAATGACAATACACTAGAGTCTAAGCAGCAATGCAGGGCCGACATGCAGTTGAGAAGCGGCAACCTGCTTGGCAGGAGTATGTGATATAATCGCTTTATTGGGAAAGGGTGAAGGCCATAAATTTTTTGCCAAAAATAGCTTGAAAAGTGGGAGGTAAATTGAAAAAATGCATATTTTTTCATGTTTATATTCCACAGTATAAACATAACTACAGCCGACTCCCAATTATCTGGGTGAAGTTTTTCTGGGTTGCAGATTATCTGTGCATGAGTTCACGGTCCTTCTAAGTTTTCTGTGATCATTGTAAAAAATAAAATCGGACACAAAAGCACCAAGACATTTGCATTTTAAAATACAATGTTACACCAGGCTAATTATTTCTATTTTAATTCCCTTCTTAAAGTGGAATTATGTTATCTACTTGCTGACACGGAATGTTTCAAGTCTACTTGGGCGTCTGCTCCAGCATTTAAGGCAACGGCAGATCAACGGCAGAAGAAAAACTCTTGATTTATTTTAGAAGGTTCTTCAATAGTCTATCATTCGTAAATTCAGATAAATCTTATTTACAATCTATGATTGTGTATTTCATATCGCAAATGTGTAATTATTGCCGTGGCCTCGCATGCGGTTGAATACGCCCCAAGGGAACCAGAGATTTCGTCACACTCGGGCATGTTTACGCCATTACCACTGAAGGCCAAACTGGAAAGGAATGGAATAGCAGAAGTGAAAGCAGTGGGGGAAGTGGAAGTAGAGATAGCATGAGTCATAGCTAAGCATCGCCTGCATAAACATTTTGCCTTAAGTCCTGGTTTCCTTTAACCGCTATTGCATGATGGCATAATTGCGTGCCCCTTGCCTTCATGGGAGGTCCGTGCTCCTCTTTTCCAAGCATCACCATGCAGGATCAGGCTCAGTGATTACGGATCCGCGTCCCGCAGCAGTTGCATCCCAGGCAACTTGTGCGAAACGCGACTACTCAGCATGATGCCTGTCAGTGTAGTTTCCAATGTTGTGCAGTGGTTTCAAAGCATTTGTGCAAACCATTTTTCTGAATCCGTGACCTCGCAGCCACGGGTGCGTGGTTTATGGAAACCAGGTATTACCATATTTCTCCGAATATAGTCCCCCTCTGAATATAGTCCCCCCCCCCTAATTTTGAGGCTTCAGTTTCG
Source organism: Ischnura elegans (assembly GCF_921293095.1). Taxonomy (NCBI): domain Eukaryota; kingdom Metazoa; phylum Arthropoda; class Insecta; order Odonata; family Coenagrionidae; genus Ischnura; species Ischnura elegans. The sequence continues at coordinate 142,324,007 of NC_060246.1, forward strand.
GGAAAAGTTAAAAAAATGCGTTTGAATATTGTCCCCCCTTTACTTTTACCACGGGCATTTTTGGAAAAAAAAGGGGGATTATATTCAGACATATAAGGTATATGAAGCAGTAGGAATACGAGGACGATCACGTTATCACCGCGAAAAAGATCGTGGTTGGGAAGAGAAAGCTCTTAACGATTCCAAAAATCAATCTAAAATAATGGATAACATGCGTAAGTAATAATTGATTGTTTGATTTACGTAAATTATGAAAATTACAAGAAATAAAAGTAAAGTTTGGATTATCCGTGTTTTTCAATTATTTATGCCGCCCCTCCCCATTAGCCCGGATAATTGGGAGTGTACTGTACATATTACTGTACTGCACATTTTTCAAACTATCACTATCCACACTTCAAAAAAATTGGTAAATGAGTCCACTACCAAAAAAATTGTCTAATTACTATAAATCTACTATGGATCATTGGTTATCATTCTCCAGTTTCAAATGGCTATGATTCTGCAATGGTCAGAAGAGGCAACTGATATTCTCATCAAGATGGCCGCCGGTGTGAGAATGTGTGTTTTTCGGTGTGTTCTAGTTTTTGCCGTAACTTTGGTAATTACGTCGTCATGGACGTCAAAGTGGGTTCCTCAACAGTGTGTAAGTTCCCCAGCTATCGGTGCGATCAACGATTCAGGATACAACGGGATTAGATGCAGAAAAGTGGCTTTGTTCTGGAATGGCTTCGCCGTCGCCGGTCTTCCGACCCACCATTGCCGTGCGCCCGTCACCACCGGGACCTCTCGCGGCAACAGAGGCCGCTTCGCCCCAGCTTGGAAGCGCGTCGCCCTCCTCATTCTTCTTGCCAGTGACGTGAACATTAATCCCGGCCCCCTGTGCAGCGCTTACTATCAAAATGTTAGAAGCCTACAAAATAAGCTTTCGGATTTGACGTGTCACATCTCCGAACTTTCCTCATTCAAGATCATTGCGTTAACTGAGACATGGCTTAACGCGAACGTTTTTGATAGTGAATTAGCTTTTTTTTCCACGCACCAAATTTTTCGGCGTGATCGGGGCTCCCGTGGGGGCGGTGTTTTATTGGCCATCGATTTAGAGTATCCTGCAACCCGAAGGTCCGATCTTGAGACCAACTGTGAAATACTATGGACTCAAATCCATGTCCCTTCCAGCCACACCAGTGACTACAGCACGAAACTATTTGTTGGTTGTTTCTATCGCCCACCTAAAGCAGAACTGTCATCGCTCGAGGCTTGTTTTGAATCTGTGCTACGTGCCCGTGCATTAGGTGATGTGCTACTGTTTGGGGATTTTAATCTATCAATCGTCTGGACCTCCTCGTCACTTGGTTCCCCACGCAATCCAATGGACGATTTTTTCCTTGAACATTTCGTGAATGGTCTTGGCCTCAACCAGTGTAATCCTTTCCCCACAAGAAATTCGGCAACGCTGGATTATATTCTGTCCTCCTCCAAAGTGAGCTCCGTTGCTCTTGGGAGAAATATTTTCACCACAGACCATGACTCTCTCGAGTGCTCCTTGGCCCTTCCACTATCCCCCGGCCGTCGAGATTCCTCGGCCTCAACGCCTGCCAGGGTTTTCCGGTGTTGGAACAAAGCGGACTGGCCAGCCATTAACCGCGTACTCTCTCTTCTTCCTTGGGACCTCCTGGAGTGCGGGTCCCCTGACGAGGCCCTTCAACTATTTTATGACCTTCTTCATGCTGTTATCGCGGATTACGTCCCCTTGCGACGAGTGTCGAAGAAGCGGCCCATCTGGTTAACCCAAGAAACCTCTTTAGCGCTAAAAAATAAACGTGCCGCTTGGAAACTATGTAAGCGTCACCCCAGTCCTCAGACCCGTGAGACCTTTGCAAACCTCCGTCGCCACACCCGCTTCCTTCTTCGCCGTGACTACGCTAACTACGTGAAAGGGATTTTGGACGATATTAATGTTAATTCTAAAAGGTTTTGGTCCCTCGTTAACGCGAAAAGAAGAACAGCTCGCATCCCTAGCACACTATCTGCTGGTGGTGTATCGTATACAGGGGACTCTAGGCCTTCAGCATTCAACAATTACTTTCATTCCAACTTCGCCCATTCTCTTCCGAACACCTATCTCCCTCCTGTCCAGCCTATTTCCACTCATTCCCTCGGATCTGTCTCCACCACTCCTCCAGAAGTGTTATCTTATTTGTCCTCGTTGCCCACGGCGAAATCAACGGGTTCCGATGACATTAGTTCATTATTTTTCAATCGTACATCTACCAGTCTTTGCATTCCAATCTCAATAATCTTCAACAGGTTCTTTTCATCTGGAATTTTTCCTTCACAATGGAAAAAATCAAATGTAACCCCCATTTTGAAATCTGGCCCTAGGGACATAGTTGAGAACTATCGACCCATTTCAATATTACCAATTTTATCTATTATCTTTGAACGCATTATCCATAACCGCATACTTCATTTCACTCTCCCTTACATATCGCCTTCGCAGCATGGCTTTCTTCCTGGGGGGTCCTACCTGACCAATCTCTCTATACTGCACCATCATATAATTTCTGCTTTCGAAAACAGGTCCCAGCTGGATGTCTGTTACATTGACTTTTCTAAAGCTTTTGATTCTGTTAATCATACCCTCCTCATCCACAAACTCCAGTCGCGTTTTAATATCCATGGCACTCTCTTATGTTTAATCTCTAATTTCCTGAGTTCCCGCAGCCAAAGAGTTCTAATTGAAGGTTTTTCGTCGAATTACTTACCCGTTTCTTCTGGCGTGCCTCAAGGCAGTGTATTAGGCCCACTTCTGTTTTCTCTTTACGTTGACGACATTGTTGATGACATTCTTCCCTCTAGTTGTGGTGTTCTCCTCTATGCCGACGATTGTAAAATATTTAAAAGGGTTAACACCGCGGCTGATTCCCTGGTTTTACAAACTGCTCTTCAATCGCTAGAGAAATGGTGCAATAAATGGCAGTTGCGTGTGAATCCTGGAAAATCTACTGCGATGTCTTTCTCGCTGAAGAAGAGCACTATCACCTCCACTTATACACTAAATAATCAACCCATTCCCTCTGTCTTATCCCACTCCGATTTAGGCGTCACTTTTGACCAAAAGTTAACCTTTTACGAACATATAAAAACCGTTGTTAACAAGGCTATGGCAGTGGTTGGGACCCTATATCGGATGAGCGAGATATCCGAACCGAGTGCATTAAAATCAGTATTCATCGGATGTGTGCAACCCATCCTCGAATATTGCTCCCCCATTTGGTCAACTGCTTCTCCCACCACACTAAAATTAATCAACCGTCCACTCAATTTCTTCTTAGCAATAGTTCGACACCGCATACCTCACCTCAGATTCTCTTCACGTGCCGAAATACTTCTTTCACTTGGATTATTACACCCCAACCACCGCAGATTGACATTAGACATCAAATTTCTTTACCGCATCTTAAATGGGTCCTTCAGATCCAGTGATCTCCTATCCTTCTTTTCACTACGCATTCCTGCTCGCAAAACCCGCAATACTGAACTTCTACACCAGCCCAACTTCCGTCTGGCAATATCTCAACGATCCCTCTTTTCCCGCCTACCTTCTATTTTCAATTCAGTCTCCAATACTTCTTCCTCTCTTGACATCTTCTCCTCCCGCTCTAATTTTAATAACCAAGTGAAAAGTCTATCTTTCTGACACTGACCTTTGTATCTGTTGTATAAGCTGAAAATGATTGTTACTTATGATATTATTATTTTTTTTTACATGTTCATTATTATATTTATATAATTTATTTTGTTTATAAGCCCAATGTAAAGGCCTTAGTGCTGTTTTTGGTGTGACATAAATAAATAAATAAATAAATATCCTTCACTAAGGATGATTGAAAACAAGCATTTATATTTGACCTAGCGCAATATCCATTAAGCATTTTCAAAAATGACTCATATAAAACTTGAAATGCACTACATATGTATGCAGACTAAATATGTAATATTTGTCTGCAGACTATATTAAAAAGTTGTAGCCTTATTACCTTTCCGGTATACAGTCCTGATCCTGTTAACCAGGCAACATTCTTAGGCACACTTCTTGAGCTCGGGTAATGGAATTGCAGCTTTGAATATGATAAAGAACTGACCATTGCCAGGAACATTTCTGTGAATGAAGGAAAAAATAAACCAAATAAAATAAAATTATTATGAAAAGATTACGCATTTAATAATACACAATAATGATATTTTCAAGAATAAACAAATATTACATACCTGGTTTAGAGAAATATTTGCTGAATATTTGTTGCAGCACAGGTCTCTCGTCAGATCCAACAGTTTCTCCAATAAACTGATAAAGTTGAGTTATGGTGGTAACAATAATAAAATACCTATCGGTTCTGGGAACATGATGAAATTCTATTCCAGTGATGGGAGTTTCACTTCCTTTTCCAATGTCAAATACCTACAAAAATACCATCTGGTCAATTAGGGAAAATCCAAACAGGCCATTGGCTTTAACAACATAGGTAGTAGACAAAATTTTTCTTCTTTGGTGTGCAAACATTAATAAGACTTAACCCTATGGATGCTGTTATGATGCAATAACGGACACTTTATTAACAAGATTTCATTCAAAATTTTCATTTGAAATGCAAATAAAAAGTACTAGGACATAACTTCTTAGAGAACGAATAATGCATAAAATCCTTCACCTGTTTCCAATATTGCTCCAAGCTAGTCTGAAATATTCGGTCATTCTCCATTCCAATTTCACTTTCAATAATAATTCCCTTGGAGGTTCCAAGTAGTATTGGTCCGGTAGTATTTTCTGCATCATTACCAAAATTCCAAGCAACAGCTGTTATTATATGTCCTTTGAACTTGCTCAACTGCAATACAAAAGTGAAAAATAGATTTCCAGCATACAATTTTCAACACTGATCAATTAAAAGTGAAAGTCTTGTTTGATAGCTTTAATCAGGTATATTCTCAAAATTCTAACACCAGAGGCAAAGCATCTCAATAGCTACGCCCAATTACCTTTATCATAACAAGTGCTATCTAAATTTACAGTGACAAAATTGACTGAAAAACCAAACCACATAATACTTTTCATTGTTTAGATGCAATCTTAAATTAAAGAAGAGAACCAATTTAGGCATTTATTGCATGCACCATACATATAACGTTAAAAATCCAGTCAAATTGTTAACAAAAGTAATATTTATGAAACTGTTGTGATTGTTTTTGTTTGAATATGGCTGGTAATCTCCCAACTATCGTATTACTGTATTCATTTGTTTTTTTGTTCTTCACCGGAAGTTTGTTCTTTTAATAAATTGCAGTTTCGCCATGTTATTCAACACGTGTGGTCGTGTTCATTTACCACTCCTCCTGAATCTAAAACCATCGTCCCCCCAGTAACTATTTACAACAGGTTATGGGCCCATCGCACTTTCCACTGCGCTGCTGAATTCAGATTTCTTTATTTTTGTGGTAAACCGTGTGGTAGCAAAGATGCAAGAATCTCAGGTCACTTCGCAGGCGTATGGTTTCGAAAAACTCGTTGGGCGGGAAAACTATTATGACTGGTCGTTCGCGATGACGAACTATTTACGTCGTAATGGATTGTGGAGTTGTGTCCAGGGAAGTGATAATGGCGAAGGTAAAGAACGTAGGGACGAGAAAGCTTTAGCAGACATTTGCCTTATGGTGCAGCCTGTGGTATATCCCCATGTAAGGCCAGCTAAAACGGCAAAGGATGCCTGGAATGCTTTATCCAAGGCATATGAGGATAAAGGCAAGTGGCGGTATGTATCCCTGCTTCGTTCTATGTGCCAAATGAGGCTCGAAAAGTTTGAAACCATGGACACTTATATCAGCGAGGTGATAATGTTGGCACACAAGCTCGAGGGTATCGGTGAGCCGATGGCGGAAAACTTTGTTGCAGCAATGTTGCTTCAGGGGCTGCCAAATTCGTATGACAATCTTGTCATGGCCATCACGAGTGGGGAGAATGTCTTAAATTTGGATCGTGTGAAGACGATTTTGCTAGACGAAAGCTACCGGAAGAGCGTGAGTGCCGGTCAAAATGCGAGTGTTCCCGAAACCACTGCCCTGTATTCCAAGGGCAAGAAGTACAACTCTTCGACCATGGCTGGGAGTTCATCAGTTGTGAAGGCGTGGAAGTGCTGGAACTGTGGTGAAAAGGGGCATCTTAAAACACAATGCCCGCAGTCGCAGAAGAAGAGGGATCCGAACGAGAACAGAGCCGAGGTTAAGGGAGAGAAGAAAGGAGAAAATAGGAAACCGCTGAGAAGTCTTCTGTGTGCCCTGTCGGCTGCATCGTGTGACTCAGATTGGTTTGTAGATTCCGGAGCATCCGTGCATATGTCACCCCATGAAGACCGTATGCATGATTATTGTCGTGACGTTGACAGTCATATTGAGATTACTGTCGGAAATAACGGTAAGCTTAAAAGCAGAGGTGTTGGATCTGTGAACCTAAATGTAAGTGATCACATTTGTGAACTTAAACATGTTGTGCATGTTCCTGGATTGAAAGAAAATTTGATTTCTGTAAGTCAAGTTGCCGACAAAGGGATCACTGTTGTTTATGATAAAAAGGGTTGTAAAATGTATGATGATGACTTTGTCTGTAATGGTACAGAACTAGCTACTGCAAGTAGAACGAGTAATGGGTTATACCGTTTGGATGTTAAATCAAAGCAGGCATTTGTGTGCAATATTAATGATTATGAATTGTGGCATCAAAGAATGGGTCATTTGGGTATGCAAAATATGATATTGTTGCGGGATAAATTAAGTGATTGCATTGATTTCAAGTATGAACCTGCTGATGATTGTAATGCTTGTGTTCTTGGAAAACAGCACAGAAATCCTTTTCCTAAGGAAGGAGGTACTAGGGCAGATGAGGTACTAGGTCTTGTTCACTCTGATCTGTGTGATTTTGGTTCTAATGTAAAGTCATGGAGTGGGTCAAGGTACATTCTTACTTTGATAGATGATTTCTCTCGCAGAACGACTGTTTATTTCTTAAAGAGCAAGTCTGAAACCAAGCAGAGAGTGATTGATTTTGTAAATATGGCTGAAAATGTAACTGGTAAAAGGTTGAAAATTTTCAGGTCTGATAATGGAACTGAGTTCTTGAGTGATGAGTTACAGAATTTCTTTAAAAGCAGAGGAATCACACATCAGAGAACTGTAAGGTATACTCCACAGCAAAATGGTGTAGCAGAGAGACTGAATCGCACCATTCTGGAGAAAGTGCGATGCATGCTCTTTCACGCAGGAAGTCCTAAGGAGATGTGGGCAGAAGCAGCTAACACTGCTGTGTACTTATTAAACAGAAGCCCCCACAGGAGTGTCCCTGACAATGTCCCTGAGGTCCTGTGGTCAGGTAAGAAAGTCAGCTATGATCAGCTCAGGGTGTTTGGTTCTGATGCATATGCTCTAATCCCTGAGGAAATAAGGGGGGATAAACTAAATCCTAGGAGCAAGAAAATGGTCTTTGTGGGTTACTCTTCAGCTTCCAAGGGGTATCGTTTGCTTAATCCTGAAAACCCGAGAGAAATTCTTGTTGCTCGTGATGTTAAATTCATTGAAAATAGTTTCACTGCAATTAAGGCTATTGGTAAAGGGAAGAAGGGTTCTTTCAGTATGCCTGTGCCTGTAAACTTAGATGATGATTTGCCATTTACTTCAGTGTGTAATGTCAGTGATGATGTTCATTGTCAGAGTGAAACAAATGCCAATGTCAATCACATTCATGGAGCAGAGAATGATATTGAAAATCTGTCTTTTGCGGATGCAAATGAGGTGCAAATAAATCCTGGAAATAATGTCGATGAAGGTGAAAGGAGGTATCCTATGAGGGAAAGGCAAAGGAAGGAATTTCCTGGTTTTGAGTTATATTTAGCATGTGATGAAAAGGTAGAACCTACATCAGTTACCGAGGCATTAAATGGTACTGATAAAATTCATTGGAAAGAAGCTATGGAAAGAGAGATCAGTTCTTTTCAGGAAAACGATGTGTGGGATCTTGTAGACAGACCTAAGGGTGGAAATATAGTGCAATGCAAATGGGTTTTTAAATTGAAGCGGAATGGGGAGGGAGAAGTGGACAAGTATAAGGCTCGCCTGGTAGCTAAGGGTTTCTCTCAGCGTTATGGTATTGATTATCTTGACACTTTTGCTCCTGTGGTGAGACATGATACCTTACGATTGTGTTTTTCAATTGCTGTTGCTCATGGTTTGCATGTACATCACTTGGATGTTTCCACAGCCTTTTTGAATGGTTCACTAAGTGAAGACATTTTCATGTACCAACCGGAAGGTTTTGTTTCAGATGCAAGTAAAGTGTATAAGTTAAAGAAGGCCATTTATGGCCTGAAACAGGCTTCGCGTTCCTGGTATGAGAGAATGGATGAAGTCGTATTAAGTGTTGGTTTTAAGAAATCTCAACATGAGCCTTGTGTTTATTTTTGGAGAGATGGTGCATCCATGGTTATAATATGTGTTTATGTTGATGACTTTTTTGTATTCTTTAATGATGAAGTTCAAGCTGAGAAACTGAAACAAAAGCTCCACTCTTGTTTTAAGGTAAAAGACTTAGGATCAGTCGTGGATTGCCTGGGAATGAGGGTAGAAATGGGTAATGGTAAAGTAAAGTTGAACCAAAAACAGGTAATTTTGAACTTGCTGAGTAAGGTGGGGATGGCAGAATGTAAATCTGTGTCAACCCCTATGGTTCCTGGCACTCGACTGACCAAGGGTGAATCGATAACGTGTGATAGTGTACCTTACCAACAAGTGATTGGAAGTTTACTGTATTTATCAGTGTGTACCAGGCCTGATATATCCTATGCTACCAATTACCTCAGCCAGTTCAACAACTGCTATGGAAATGAACACTGGCAGTGTGTGAAAAGAGTGTTAAGGTATTTAAAAGGAACAATTGATGCAGGAATAGAATTCCGAAGGACTGAGAATAATCCGGATGTTTGTGGTTTTGTTGATGCGTCATTTGCTAATGACGTCAACAGAAAATCAGTGACTGGGTATGTTTTTGTGTCTGCTGGTGGACCAATCTGCTGGGAGAGTAAAAAACAAAGTGTAACTGCCTTGTCTTCAACCGAGGCAGAGTATATTGCCATTGACTCTGCAGGTAGGAAGGCCACTTACTTGAAGGGGTTACTCTCTGAGTTATGTGGTAGGAAGGGGCCAATTCTTTTATGGAATGATAACCAGAGTGCACTAAAATTAGCCTCTGACAATGGATTGCATGCTCGCACTCAGCATATAGAAGTGAAGTTTCATCACATCAGGGAACTTGTTAAGCATAAGAAGGTTGTCCTCAATTACATGGAATCTGAAAAAATGATTGCCGATGTGTTTACTAAGGCACTTAATGTGACTGCACACCGCAAGTGCATTATTCCTCTGGGTATGGTTAATTGTAAAAATGCAATGTAAAGTTGGTAGATTAAGGGAGAGTGTTGTGATTGTTTTTGTTTGAATATGGCTGGTAATCTCCCAACTATCGTATTACTGTATTCATTTGTTTTTTTGTTCTTCACCGGAAGTTTGTTCTTTTAATAAATTGCAGTTTCGCCATGTTATTCAACACGTGTGGTCGTGTTCATTTACCACTCCTCCTGAATCTAAAACCATCGTCCCCCCAGTAACTATTTACAACAGAAACACTTACATAATAAAAAATAATTCCATCAAAATCTTCCTAGTTTAACACCGCATACAAAAAAACCCATTTTTTTAAGGATGCAGAGAAAAGCAACAATTTTAGAATGCTAAGATCACATCAAGCAATTGGAAACAAGTTACATTTATTTGCAACCCAATTGGATTTTCTGCATCTTTTTTTTTTTGCTAATCCATCATTCATATCAAACTTGAGACAACAGGATTTCGGAGCTAACAGTAAATGATGATCACTCACCCAGTGATTCAACCAGAAGTTAGATATGGATAGGTGAGGGTAGAGATAACCCCTAACTAAGCTACAGGAATGTGAATTCCACTCATTAATGTGATGGGGCCAGTTCCTTTTCCTGGGCCACCTCACACTTTGAGGATTTTTGTTAAGGGTATCTGAAGGCTTCACCCAGGATTACGAACCCAGGACCAGCAGCCAAGGGCTCTATACCCAATAGACTACCATGCTCCCCAAACATAAGCAGTTCTAGGGGGGGTGGGGGGGCACGTGCCCCCCCCAATAGCCTTAAAAAATATGCAAGATTTTTTATACGGTCCCATTATAATTGCATTCATTTTGTATTATAAGGTATCCTTGTGCCCCCCCCCCCCCCATGATGGAATAATGGATAAGACGAGACTAGTATTTACAATTACTAAGATCACCATTTTCCTCCGTTTCTAGAAGAAAAAAAATTACATGATACTTCCCAGAACCTCCCCCCCCCCCCCCTCTTCCCCATGTGAGATTAGGTGAGAATTGGCTTGAAGCCCTCCCCCCCTAAACGCCTCACGTGAATAATGGATGCCCCCTTAGAATCTTTCAGGACATGGTTTATGAAACAAATGAAGATTAACACATCCAGTTTGTTCACTTATGTATACACCATGTCAGTTGACAATGTTATTTCTTTAGGTGAGTTTTTTTTCACTTTCTCTGTTTTATATAGCCAACAAACTCTCTTTCCCCCTCCCCAAACTCCCTGGCTGGATCTGTCCTTATCTTATATGAATTGAAAGATTGAATGTAATAGATGCTACATTTGCCCAAAGAATTCTTTACCTGTTTAGCTCTAGTAGATTTTTTGGGTACATAAAGAAGTTCAGCCTGAGCACCAATCAAGTCTGGTGAAAGACTAATTAATAAATGGTTTCCCAATGGATCCAAAAATAAAGATGAGATCTTAGTCTGGTTTAAGTGTTTATTGATGTCTATCTCTGAAAAGAAGAATTTCAATGGATAAGATGGTTTTCCAGAATAGGTACTACGTAGCTAAGTCACATGTAATAATTTAGGCTGTAAGAAAATGCCAACAACCGTTGAAAATACTGTAATAACCAGGATTAATCGTTTAAAAATGCGGCCAACGGCATAAAATTTTACAAAAAATGATTGTATAACAACACAGCACTCGCTAACGAATGCCTACAAACCATAAGTGGGTTTTAAGTCTGAGACATTGCCAACCTTCGTTTCAATCCCTGCTAGATATAATATCTATTAAGTTTCGATTCTTAGGTAGAATTATGAAGCTGATAATAATCAAGGCTTTCAAAGCGAAGGAGAAGGCCACAAAAAGAGTTGTTAATCAACTCAATCCATTGCAAGAATGTCAACACTAGCTTGAAACCTAGTCTTACCTTCAGGTGTATCTGGCTGGCGCAAGTCAATTCGAAGAAGCTTGTTATTTGCCAATGCAAGGACTAGAATATCACTGCTAACAACTAAATGGCATATCTTGTCTTGAAGGGGGTAATCAACCTTGTATTTGCTGAATATTGGAACATCTTCTTCTAGTTTCATGTAAATAACTCCTGTTTTGTTCTAATTGATAAAAATAATATTTTGAATGACCTTAATATTAATGCGTTGTATTTTAATCATAAGCAAAATGAACTTACCATTTCCGGCCTGGGTAAACCTGATTTACTTCTCTGAATTGGTTGACTGGACTGGTAATACGAAGCCATCGCGGAGAAAATCGAATAATTTCGGACCTATATTTAAGGTATCACTATCATCTTTCATCACACTGAACAAACGCAATGGCACTTTACCTAAACGATGTACAAGTATGTTACAGCTGTGGAGTTGGTTTTCCTTTACATATGAGATGTCATGGTGGGCGGTACCTAGCTTTACTTCATTGTCACGCACTTTACCGCCAGTTCGAATTTCATTTAGTTAGATGTAAGCTAGGAAACAAAATATTTTTACGTACACACGGAGAGAAACTGGTGAGGCGCCCAGACAATTTTTTACCTAAACATACTATTTGTCATATTTACTTCCCCAGTCGATGCGCTTGGTTGGCTGCTGGGTTGCGCTTAGAATTAGAGTAACGCAATTGTTTTTTGTTTGGAAGTTTAACACGTGTTTTAAAAGGCTCCTTGTGATAATAGACTGCATCATTTAATTATCAGCTTTATAATGACAGATTTGAAAAATGATCGTGTCGTTTTCGAGGTTGGCCAATCTACTGTATTTTTGGTAATTTAAAGCGATATTTGTGAATGAATTATTCCTCACGAGAAAATTTTGCAATTCCTCTTCAACACAGGCCCCGGTAATGCTGTCAACTTCTCTGGCCAAAAAGCTGTATTTGTATCAGTACCCTGTTCGTCCTAAGCATCTTAAGTACGATGAGTTACCTATTGTCCGTGTAAGTGTGTTGTGGATTTAATGTGTTCTTATGAATGCTATTACATTGCGTCAGAAATCTACGTTACGTCTTTTAATACATGGTAGTGGCATTGACATATGTGTTAAAAAATTTTCTTCACAGTCAAAGATCAAGCCACATCACCAAGAAGTGGAACTAGAATTACAGCTCAATACCAGAAGCCCCAATTATGATGTTGGCAAAGGAGAACAGATAGTTTTGAATTGTAGCAGTGCCAAGGGACAACCAGAATCATCGGAGTATGAAAGGTAATAGTTGCGGCTCTACAACATAATTATATCGCACGTAATTCGAGAAATTTAGGAGTATTGACGGAATTTATTACGAGACTAAGTAACGCCTGACTAATGTCTTCAAAGGTTAGAGTTTAATCCTCTTTAATGCGTTTCAGTATTCGTGGTGTCTCTTTTTATAATCCCTCCACATGTCATATGATCTAATAATATCCTATAATTGTCTGGATTTTCCATGTCAGTCTCTATTCTGTAACTACCGTTTTATCAAATTTGCCTCCTTCTTAATGGAAATGGCACAACATTGGATGTTTCTATCCATAGAGCATTAAATATATCTATAAAAATTATAAATACCTTTTATGCTCTCTTTTTGGTAACCCATAGCGTGTACATGGTAAAAGTTTAGGCCTTTTATAGTGCTGGTGTTACACTAGTTACAAGGGCGTACCCAGGATCATAACTAGGGGGGTAAGCCATGGTTGTTCAAGTTGTAGGTAAGATTTAAGCGTGGAAAATGTGAATGAAATCAACATTTTAAGGAAACTTTAACAGCTCTTTATTAGTTTTTAAAATTATTTGCTTGAAAAAATATTATTTTCCTTAAAGACATTTGCGATTTTTGCTTGTAGGGGCAGCTGTCCCCTCCTACCCCTCGCTGGATACGCCCATGATTACTTATCTTACGTTTGAAGATTTAAATGTATCCACTTCCACCTTATCAAAACTGAGCTTCATGAAATATTCATTCCGCTAAAACCGTTGAAGGAAATGGATTCTTCTCCCATGAATGGGGAATTTAGAAATTCTTCGTTCTTTAATTAGCCATCTACAAACTTAATGTCTATAATTTGCTATAATTACTTCATTTTAACTTTCATGTAAAGGGATGAATGGTTTCTGATCTAAATGACTTCCTGTCTGAGGAACTGTCAGCAAATAGTCATGGAAAACATATTGTTATGTTGAAAAGAACAGTGGACTCCATAGGGCCTGAGGGGGCCCGAGCACCGTCAAAAATTCATTATAGGTGTGAAGAAAAAATGTGTCAGGCTTGTAGATTTTCCCCGGAGTGTCTACATATCGAGATTCGAGTATCGGTTATCAGGGTTCTAATGTTGATCATGTGGCTCTTCTAAAAAACTTAAAATTCACTGCTTACAAAATTTCCCAGGCAAGATCCCCGGTTTGGGCCCCCCCAATATTTTTTGTAAGTCAGCATCTCTGGAAAAGAACTTCTTCTGTCCAGTTTCGTGTGGCTGTTGCCGTGATAAAATTGCAGTTTAGGACCTTGGTTATTATGAGAGATTTTTCCATTTACCTTTTTATTGGTTGAGATATGAGTCTTATATATAGCAGTGTAGCTCTGTAAAAACTCACCCACGCCTACTGACCTCATGGATCTAGAAAGGCCTGATTTGACTTGAGCCTTGGAGATGCTTGACTTGATTGCGCAAATTTCTTTTGCCAAAAGCTCAGCCTAAGAACATTAAAATTCGAGTGAAAATCCCTTTGATCTGCCCGCAACTGTTGCATTTGAGTCTACTGAAAACTTGCTCCTATGAAAGCTCAAAAAGTCATAATTTACATCCTAACATCTTACAGGCCATCATTAATCCATTTCCAAAAGCTCCCACATCTCACTGCCTTTGATTTTGATTTGAAAATTATGCAAGTGAGAATTGTATCTCAAGTTGAAATGCTATACTTGGCAGGGTTGTTATACATCTTGAAAGGTCAGGCAGTCAGGAAACAGTTGCAAGTGAATGGTGGAGTTGTATATAAATTGTCTAATAAAAGTTATAGTCAACATGGCTTGTTCAGTTTGGCATGTGAACTCATTCAACTTCATTATGAATCCAACAGTTATGGTTGCTTAGATAAGATTTGGCTGCTGAGCAGAATGATACATATTGGGGAAGGAACTATATATGTATGTACTTAGAGTGGTGAACTGTGGCCTGCCTAAGCAAGCTTTATTATTTTTAAACATTCTACAAAGGGTCATCATAGTTGAAGGAAGTAAGAGATGCTCTCTGCAAAAACTTACTTGATGAAGTCTGAAGTCACTTTTCCAATTAAAGTTAAGAAAATTTGCATTGATTGAAACTTTCCTATCAAAGTTTGGAAACTTTGCATGCAATTGAAATTTAAGTAGCTAACTACTGTATTTCTCCGAATATAGTCCCCCTCTGAATATAGTCCCCCTCTGAATATAGTCCCCCCCCTAATTTTGAGGCTTCAGTTTCGGAAAAAAATTATAAAAATGCGTCTGAATATAGTCCCCTCTTTACTTTTACCATTGGCATTTTTGGAAAAAAAAGGGGGGACTACATTCAGAAAAATACGGTGTATTATGTTGCAATAGTAGCAGAATATAAAATAAAAACTTCAAAGGAAGCAAAAATTTTATTTAGGTTTTATTTTTTTGATCTTTGTTTTCTATTTTGCACTTAAATTTCTCACATTGATTGAGTGTTCATTAACACCTCCCCAAGGAAGTTATTTCTGGAATAACCTATTGCTATGAATGCTTTCTATTTTGTTATCATTTCCCCCTTAATTGGCAAATATTTGCCTCGAGTGTGGTTTGGTTGTGTAACTGCATGGATGAGTTAAACTATCTCTACTGTTTTATGATGCTTTCAATTTCAACATATGTTTCAAATTTGTGATTGTGTCTTTGTCATCACTCTTTTGATTCAACTATGCGACATTATGTGTACGTATATGTATCACCTAGCAAACCATTTATTCCCTCAACGGTATTTTCCAGTTTTAATTATTTTGAGCTCACACTGAATCATACTTGGACCTGTCAGTACAGGTAGGCTACATAGCGAGAAGTACATAGTTCTTTAATTGTTCTCTGCTGGTTCCCTCATTTTATTTAAGCAGCTACTCCAGCAAAGTTTATCATTAATTGTCAATGGAAAGTACGTTTGAATGAGAGGTTTTTATAAATCGACAGAAAATTAGGAGAACTGTCATTTGACTATCAAGAAAATTTTACTCTGTCAGAATTTGACTTAGTGATTCTATTACAAAGTCTGTGGACCTATATTTGTGGTGATCCATGAATACCCACTAAAAGATGTTAAAAAGATAAAATTAAAAAGAATTATTTGACGTTGTCATTGTCTCATGCAATGAGATAGAACCGAATAGTACCTATCACAATCTCAGTTTTTGTGATGTTTTTCTTATTTATTAGATTAAGTAGAATCCTTTGTGGTATAGTTGCGACTATTGTATCTAATTTTTATGAATTTTATATTCACAGTGGAATGATGGATAAGCATATTCTTCGCTCTGGGCCAAGAGTTGTGGAAAATGCTTGTTCTTATTGCATTGGAGTGTTTCAAGATGGTGAGCTACTTGTTACTCCAATAAGAGGCATTGTACAACTACAACCTTCTTTTCCTTATTTGGATGCTGATCGCCAGCCTAAAGAAGATGCAAAAGAAGTGGAGGATGGTGTGTAGATGAATTCATTTTCCAAAATTCAAATTTTTTGTTTTCCGTACTTATTTTTTTATTTTAACCGCAATGTCTTCTAGTGCAACTTCTTCCTTGACTGTTACTATGATAATAGCCAAGAAGCAGGAACCAATTTATTTAAGCTGCTGCTAAGTGACTAACTCGTGTTCGAGAAAGTTAAGAATTCTGGAAGTAAAATTTGTGCTAGGGCAAATTTTTTAAGAAACTCAATATTTTAATGTATAGTTGGAAAGATGTTATTATAGTTGTTGTTGTAGTTGGTTGTTAACTTTGTACACAGTTGAGTGTTGATCATACCTTAAAATGGTGGAGTAAGCCCCGATGGGTGATCAATAGTCCTCGGGGACATTTTCTTAGCAGTTTTTTACTCTTTTTCTGTGCCTTGCTCTTTCTGTATATTTGGCAGACACCCACGCCTCAGTTATTGCAAGGGATGCATTCCTTGGGGTCTTTGCACTAATCGAATTTGCATCATGTGGGACCATTTCAACACGGGGAAGATAGGGATGCGTTCCCGGTAGCAAAGGTGTTGGGTATCAAATTGCCTATAAACAATATATATTCCAATAAATAGCCTTAGATAACCTTTTTTGTATAAACATTTGTAGGTTAAAATATCTTAAAAGATAGTAGGCATGCATTGAAAGATGTTTTTCCTTGTTAAAAATATTCATATGTGCTTTTGAAATTCCCTCCTTTCATGCGGGTGGGCTAACATCTAGGAAAAGTGCATGCTATATCAGAGGTTTGTAAAGGCCTGGTTACACGGTACACTAACACGTACAAGTTAATGTACGTTTGCGTGAATGATTTTGGTGGACCGGAGCGGAAAATGTACAAATGCATGAACCAAATTAGAAAAGGTTCTATTTTCTGTGCATGCATTCACACAAGTTGGGTGGTTACACGGTGCATTTTGGCGTTCATTCCCACGTTCATCCATTTAGACATTAACCTGTAGGTGTTAATCGTGTAACCAGGCCTTAATGCATTGCCGGCAGTTGACGAATTTTCTAACCAGTCTAAAAATTATTATTGTGTCACCCAGGCCCTTTTCTTGATCATCCAAATAACAGGCAAATGCTACTGTGAATACCATTTCATTGCTAGCAGATTTTTTGAATCATCATCATCATTAGTCAACAATCCTAAGAATGGTTTGATGCAGCTCTCCATTTCTCTCTCCTATCCGCTAATCTCTTCATAGCTACATATTTCTTCTCTTTTACATCCTTTATAACCTGTCGTATATAACTCATTCGGGGCCTTCCCTTGCCTTTTTCCCTTCCACTTGTCCTTCAACGATTGTCTTCATCAGACCATCGTGCCTCAAAATGTGGCCAACTAAGTTGTCCCTTCTTCTGCTTAATGTTTTTAGGAGGCTTCTCTTTTCTCCCACTCTCCTTAGCACTTCCTGGTTACTCACACAGTCAATCCATTTTATCTTCATCATTCTTCGGTAGCACCACATTTCGAATGCTTCCACTCTTGACTTCTCTGCTGCTGTCAACGTCCAAGCCTCGCTTCCATAGAGAAACATACTCCATATGTAGCATCTGATGAATTGTTTCCTTACTTCTATGCCGGTATTTTCAGCTGTAAGAAGATTCTTCTTTTTGTAGAAAGCCCTCTTCGCCTGCGCTATTCTACTGTGAATTTCTTTCTTGCTCCGTCCATCGCTGGTGATTCGGCTTCCCAGGTAAGAGAACTCGTTCACCTCTTCAAGCTTATGCTTTCCTAGGTTGATGTTTGTTTTAGCCTCCTCTCTTTTGCTGCAAACTAATATCTTAGTCTTCTTTTTGTTGATTTTCAGCTGATATCTGGCCATTGTCCTTTCCATGTTTGTCAACGTCTTCTTCAAATCCTTCTCTGTCTCGGCTATGACTGCTATGTCGTCAGAAAATCGCAGCATACTAATTTTTTCTCCGTGGATATTGACACCCGAAGCTTTCTGCTTGATTTCGTTGATGGCTTTCTCTATGTAAACATTAAAAATTAAGGGGGAAAGCGCACAACCTTGTCTCACCCCTTTTCTTATTCTTGCTTCTGCACCGTTTGGTCCACATTTGATCACAGCTACTTGGTTTTTATACAAACTGTGAATAATTCTACGATCATTGTAGAGTATGCCGATTTCTTTCAAAATTCTAAGCATTGAATTCCATTCCACGTTATCAAAGGCCTTCTCTTAATCGACAAATGCTATGAAGGTTGGTTTGTTTTTCTCCATTCTCTTCTCTATGATCATCCTAAGAGCCAAAATTGCTTCCCTTGTGCCCCTGCTTTTCCTAAATCCGAATTGGTCCTCATCCAGGAATTCTTCTGCTCTTCGTTCAATTCTCCTGTAAATGATTCTTGTCAGAATCTTCGACGCATGTGTCGTCAGGCTTATGGTCCTAAATTCTTCGCACCTCTCAGCTCTCTTCTTTTTGGGTATGGGAATGATGATGTTCTTCTCGAAGTCACTAGGTATTTGAATAATTTTTGAATAATTAATCATAACTACCTACTTATGAGAAGACAGATTATTGGTGCTGAACTCTATGGATATTTTTTTCTCTTTTTGTATTTACAAAGTGGTGGTGGAGTAAGCCTTTATTATCATGGTCCCAATCACAGTATATATTGGAGGCATATGCCATTTAGAATCTAATTTAATTGTGAATCCATCTTGTGTTTACCTGTTATAAATCGAGTTAGTGTCTATTTATGTATTTCTCAGTACATGTTGAGGCACTCTTGCTCATATGGACTTGACTCTGTGATACAAGTGTATCTAAATCTGAGGCAAGTAGGCTTTTAAAGTAATTTTTGGTTCGGTGACCAATGAGAAATGTGTTTTTTTTGTTATGTACTTATCTCCATTACAAGTGCTGGGTTTGATATCTTTGAGGCTTACATACCATTTAGAGCTGTCTGCAGGCTAGTGAACATTAGTGTGAATTATTTATCTTGTTGGTACTTTGATGATGGTACAAATTAAAGTTATCATCTTGCAAGGAGTGCATATATTCTTTTTATGAAAACATTTCCTATTGAATTGGGTGTCGAAACTGTAGATACTTTATTTTTATGTATGTTAATAGGGTAGTTGTACGGTCATACTGTCTTCATTGCTTATTTAAGAAATGAAGGGATAGAGGGAGGAATGTATGAGTGGTTAGGTGAGTATCTGTTCATATTTTTCATGGTTTCAGGAGGTTGGTTTGATATAGTGAGTCATTTACCTCTTATTGAATGCTCAAATATTTGCTTATTTTGCTTAAAGCCACCAGTGAGTTAGTTTGGTTCTTCAGTTCTTGGTTCCACCAGTCCTTGGTTAGGTTTGTTTGCTGTGTAATATGCTACCTATTGAAGGCTTTAGGAGATTTTGTTAAACAAAAGATTCTCTTGAAGAATTGGTTAATTCAACTAATGAGGTCTGGAGTGGCAAAAAAGTTAAAAAAAAGGAGGTGGAGCACTGTTTGCATTAGACTGTATCACTTTTATCACCAAGCCGGTATTTTATATTATGTTAAAATCATAAGTAAAATATTTTAGATATTAGTTTTTCAAACAGTAAAAAATTTTGTTAAGGCAAGGGCATGTACTCTGTTGTGAATAACTTGTTTTATGGGGCTTCAATTTCATTTGAACTCTTTGACTCTATGAAGATGTAAGGACATTTTTAAGGTTACATTTTGGCTTGTAAGTCCTTTGTTAATGAAATCTTTGCTAAATTTATAACTGCATATAAGCTATTGTAAAACATGTTGTACTATTTTAAATGTATTTGGATCCATGTGAGGGTTTGATTCTCCATGGAATCAGGTATCTGTTCATATTTTTCATGGTTTCAGGAGGTTGGTTGGTTATAGTGAGTCATTTACCTCTTAATGAATGCTCAAATATTTGTTTATTTGCTTAAAACCATCAATGAGTTGGTTTGGTTCTTCAGTTCAGTTCTCGGTTCCACCAATCTTGGAGCTCGGAATGGGAATCAGAAACAAAGCCAAAAAGAGCCAGTTAGGAAACCATTTGTGCACAACCTGAATTTTAAACTTCTATACATGTAGTACTACTTACATTTCATATTTGAAATTAATGGATTTTAAGGACCCATTGAAAGGTGAAATTAGTTAATTGAGTAAATTTATTAGTTTTCATGAAAATCGAACTGAAGTCATTCATAGCTTTTGCGTATTATTCCATAAAATTTCAACACTTAATTAACAACCGGAAACTGAGAACCGATCTGGAATCAGAATGGACAAAATGGTGTAACTGACCCAACCTTACTTGATACTAATTGGTCAATGTTTCATTTTTCTATTCAAGAAAATGCTGAAGAGGATGCTCAAAAGATTAATGTGAAATTTGCGCGCCAAGAGAGTGATCGCTTCAAGAAAGCTCGTGAGATGTCATTTGGTTTCCTTAATAAGAAAAGGGCGGAGGAGCAATGGTTTTCCACTAACTTTTACAATTCACAGTCGGAGGAGGCAGAGGTAAGTTTTTTCCATTTTCCCCAATTATACTGCATGCCCTAAGTATAGGAAGAAAAGGGCAGTATGAAGTCTTGTTTTAGTTTTATATTTTTATGAATAATAATTCTTGAACCCTGTATTGAAACAATGTTGTGGCCATTCCTTTTTTTGGAGTAGCCTACTACATCCATGCCAAAAACTGACAGTAGTTATTTTAAATTCATTTGGAGTACTATTCCTTGTACAGGAAAATTATAATTTGGGTTTCCTTTTTTTAACACAGCTTTGTTTTGATGCTGTGAGACTTAATGAAATGTTGAATGTTTTCAAAGTTGAGTGGATTAAATATTGATAAGTGATTGTTAGGAGTACATACCAGGAGTAATGCCTTTTTGCATCTCTTCATTTTGTTGTATAATCAATCTGGCAAAGCACTATGTTTGAATTTAAGTTTGGGATGTAATAATGGTCAGTTGTAGGTATTTAAAACCAAAATTGAATTTATTAACTTGGGATGAATTATGCATTGTAATGTTGATTAAGATGTACATGCAGAGATGGGCAGTATCGAAAATACTTGTATTTGAAATACGTATTTTTGATACATTTGTAGTTTGTAATTTGTATCGGAAATACATTTTCTGAGAGTATTTTGTATTTTGTAATGAAAATACATCTAAAGAGTAATTTGTATTTTTAAAATACATTCAAAATCAAAATACATGTAATTTTTTTGTGTGTAATTTGTAAGAGCGCGCGACGATATGGCAGGGATACCGAATTAGTATTAGCCTGTCATCTATGGGACAATAAATTGCCCCTTAATTTACTTCTGTATAAACCTATTCAGATGACCCGGGACATTCCTCATTCAATGTTTTAAATAGGAATGAAATTGAAGTATTGCAATTTCTAGGCGACAAATCGAAATGTCTGTCAACGTTAAGTGCATATCCGGCTGTAAAAAAGTTGTTTTTACGTTATAACTCTGGCCTCACATCCAGTGCTCCTGTGGAAAGGTTATTTTCTTTTGCAGGATTTATTCGCAATTGCAAAAGAAGTAATTTAGCAGTCTCTATGTTTGAAACATTATTGCTTTTGAAGGGAAAGGAGCTTTAAGGAGGAGTAAGTGAGACTAGTGAAATAAACAAATTATTACCATATATTCCCCATATTATTTAAGAGATTTTGCCCTGGATAATGGTCTGATTGCCAATTACTTATAAATAAGTTGTAAGAATGTTTGAGCCTCTCATTCTAAAAATAGTTCATATTTGAATTGATTTTAATTTTTTATTAGATAAGAACTTCGGTTAAGGTATGTATTTTGTATTTTAAGAATGTATTTTGAAATTACATTTGTATTTAGTATCGAAAATACAATTTTTAGAAGTAATTTGTATTTTGTATTTGAAATACAGATTTTAAAAGTAATTTGTATTTTGTATCTAAAATACATTTGACGTGTATTTTGCCCATCTCTGTGTACATGCATGTTTTAATCCAATAACAGTTACACTTGGAGTCAAAATTGCAGTTTTAGCAAGTTTGATAGCACTGGACGGCATGAAAATCAGCCCTGACACCATTCCTGCTTATTCTCATGTAAAATGACCTCCTAAATCCGAATATGAACTCTGTTTTTCCCCATCACCCACCATTTGCGGGGAAGCTCCCCCCCCCCCCCCCCCCCCCAATTTTTATCACTTTTCGGTCATTAAAAGGAATAAAAAGAATTATTTTAGCGTTTAAATTTTTTCTAGGGGTTTTGAGGGGAACAAAATCCTAAAAAATTAATATTTATGGTAAAGAGGTAGATTTGGGGGGAATTAGTCTCCGTAAATTGAATAAAAACGCATTGAAAATGATCAATATGGCATTTTTTTCACAAATTTTAACGCATATTATAAAGCTTTTTTTCCAGCTTCCATTTCACATCATCCTAAAAACCTATTAAGAAATATAAATGCTAATATAATCCTTTTCATTCCTCCAAATTATTGCAAAAGTGATGAAAATTTGAGGGGGGGCTTCCCCCCGAAAATGGTGGGTGATGGAGGAAAATGAATGTCATATTCGGATGAAGGAGGTCTTTTTATATGATAATCAGCAGGAATGGTACCAAGGCTCGGGAAAAAATTATTTTTTGCCGTCCAGTGTAGTTATATATTCATGGTTGGCCCAGTTATAATGTCAAAAACTTGTCTTAGCTCTTTATTATCACCCAAAAAAATTTATTTCACCCTTTAGAAGGCTCGATATGTGATGGTAAAGTATTTCATTTGTTTTCAAGATGGTGAAGGCTTCTTTTAAGTGTTGAATGAGGTTATTTACACCCTATCTCTTCATTGTTGACTTCTTGCTGCATATGTCCAATTAAAGCTAGTTGTGAATTGAGTTGTATGCACTGATACAGAACGAATTGCTGTCATGTTTTCCTGGTGTGTTGATTTAAGGGTGAGATATTTTTCTTTTACAAATATTTAAAATGCTTAAAGAAATTCAACTAATGATTAATGATTAACGAAAAATGGAAAGGCGTCCATTGGACTTTTTTAAGTCAGTTATGATATTCACTAAAAACAACAATGTTCTCTGATATGAATAATGAAAAGGGTACAAATATGTATTTTTCTAAATTAACTTTAACCACTACTTGACTGTAACAATGTAGTTGAGCTTAGAGTTATTTGGGAATTTAAGAGTGGGGATAGTCACTTCTTTATTGGAGTCCATTAAGGTCCCTGGGATCACCAAAGGTAATGTCCACTTTCCTTCCCTTGGAACCAAATATTTTTGAAACAAGATATCCATTCTTGGGGGAGCAAAATTTATGCCAGCAAAGCATGGCATTTTTGTGAAAGGATTAAAAGAGATTTTATGTTCTTTTTGCAGCAAGAAAGGCTAAAGTTGTTATCCTTCTCAACTCAAAATGAAGTCACTGGTCTTGACATCGAAAAAACTGACTACATGAAAAACCTAGTTCCTCCTGAATCTTCAGATTATTACAGTTCACCAAGTTCAACTATGGATTTAATTTCCTTGGATAAAATGAAAGCTTTAACAATGGGAGACCAGGTCAAAATGCTTCTACGAAGTGGTAAGTCTGTAGCTGATGAATGAATGTGATAGATGTATTTAACATATATTGTATTCTTAATGTGAACATTCCAGGATTCCATTTAGGGCAATAAAGATGACTATATGTTGTCTAAATCATGGGTTTGCAATGAGTGTGCTTGTGCTTGTAGGACAGCTTGTTTGAGGGAATTTGAAAATATTCTGCCCTTCTTTTTTACCTTATTTATTACTCATGAATGAATTACAAAGTTATAAAAAAGAGTTTACTTCTTTTTCAACCTATCTGATATTTCTATAACCATTGGCATTCATAAGTAGGAGAGTCCTTTGATCTAACAGTCCAGCATTCATTACTGTGGTATGCAGTGAAGGATATGGTACATCTTCTTAAGTAAAAATTTTGATTTTTAAATGGATGGAAAATTATCATGTTTGGTAATACCGTATAAGCGCGTGTAAGAGGTGCACCTTTTTTTCCCAGAAATTGCAGCCGAAAATGGGGTGCGCCTCTTACACAAACTTCTTATCTTCCCCCCCTCCCCTTCACCGGTCGCAAGTCCAAGGGGAACTGAGTGGCCTTGGTTTTCAGCGTGAGTCAGTCATCTGAAACCCTGGATCAAAAACAAGCGGCAGGAAGGGGAGTTTCTCCCTTAGTGACATATTTTTAAAATGCTCCTGTTTGCTTTTCTTGTAAGCATCGTGCCGTCACGTCGGTACCCCAGAGGTGAACATGGAAGATCGCGCGGGGTTTTTCGCTCCGGAGGGCACGCTAAATTTACTGCCACGAGTGGGCATCCTGCGGCATTTATACTGCATATAGTAATCGCTTATCAAACGTAGAGAAACGCGTAGTTTTGAAGGGCATACCTGGTTAATAGTCAATATCTGTCTTGCCGGGTAATTTCCATTACGCTGAGGACCTGATTTTCCAAAAATCATCTTCAGACGCTAATATGAGGATTATTGCAACTGAAAATTATATTGGAGATAAAACCTGCACTTTAAAAAATTCGAACGAGTGTGTTCATTGCTGGACTAAATGGTGGACAGAAGAAATCGGAAATGCTTGTAAGCGAAGAGCGCTGAAGGAGAGGTCGAGGGGAAGGAGTGCGCTCCCTCCCCTCCGTATTTCAAGCAACGAGGCTATGAGCGAAGGAGCAATGGACGAACACGTCCGATCTTGCATGTGACGTCGTTGCCTTCAAACCGAAGGGGCGAAGGTGCAGCAATGTGATATACGCAGTTTGCGTTGCCTGAAGTTTCCAGTCCGTCTCGCCTTGTTTGAATGCGCTTGTTTCTTCTGAAATTGTGCTGTTTGGACTATTTTGAATATTAGTAGCCTTGTTATAACTATAAATCTTTGTGTCATTAAATTTGAGCTTAAAAAACTTAAATTCTGTCCGATATGCTTCGCGTTAAATCTCTTCTTTCTTTGAACCTCGTGCGTGTCATGCCATTATTGAAAGCTATCGAGATATCTTCGGGCTCAGTAGATGACTCACCTAGCATTTGGCCTCCATAAACTGGGAGATCGATCAAGGTCAGTTAGTGAGACGGGTTAGGGATGAAACACGTTTCCATTGTTCCCCTGTAACTTGATGTTTTCCTATTTTCCTATGGGGTCTCGGAAAGGAAAAAAAACGGCAGAGGCATTGGCTGATGGAGGGCCAAGTGTGGTTCCGTTAAATCTACGACGTGGTTATTATCCTACGGCGCTGAGATTGCCCCGATTGTTGTCCAAGGTCTTGGAAATGTTCATGCTATGTGCCTGTTGTGTTTTGCCTTAAAATTTTCCACAGATGCTATTCTATTGCAATACTTCTGCGAGAGCATTTAAACAAAATTGTTCGTGAATAGGACAAGCATCGTAGAGCAACGGCATATGCGAAGAGAGGATCGGAACTCTTTCTACTCCCTCTTATGCCGCTATTACCGCCGCAGTTATCAAAAATTTCCTTGAATTAGCATTGAAAGAGGAAAGTTTGATAGCTGTCGAAATTCCAGGCGTACCGCGCGATAGTATAAAAAAATGCCGCAAAATTTTTTTCTTCATAGCTTTGATGCTCAAAATAGGGGTGCGCCTCTTACACACGCTTATACGGTACTTCTAATTGGTAAGCAATTGCATTCTTTTCACCTGGTGTGTTAGGCCTTTTTGGTGGTTTCGGAGAGGAGAAAAGCATGAGAATGATTCACCAAAGGCTGATGAGGGGAAGGATAGCAAATTTTAGGGAATGTGTGTGATATAGTTGCTGTACTACGGCGCTGAGCTTCCCCAATGGTAGTTCAATCTCTTGAAGAAGATTACCTTAATTAATCTTACCTCATACACAATCTCTAAATGAAGAAACTTGTGCGTAATTCATAGGCAAACATTTCAGTTCAAAAACTAACACTGACTATCTCATGCATGTACAAATACAAATTTATTTAATTCTAAGTAATGATTAGGTCCAATTTCCAGCATTATGTAAATGTATTTAGAAACGGAAATATTCGTGGATAATTTGACAAGAATGGGGTATATTCTTTCAATTTTGTGTAAATTTCCTCACTTTGTTTTTGCGCTTTTAGTGACCTCATAACAGTAATCGATGTGGATAACTTTTGTTAGCCTCTGATCTCTCTTCTTGAAGCCAAGGTGCATGCTTTCACATCCTTACTTACCTTCTGCACCTTTCGTCTGCTCTATTCAGGGTTGATAAAAATCATGATTTTTTTCAAAAAAATCATTTTTGTTAATTTTTTTGATTTAAATCAGATTTTATTGATTTAAATCGGATTTTATTGATTTAACCCCTTCCCTGATTCGGACGAGATATCTCGTCCTAAAAAGACGTGCAAAAACTGACGCGGCCGAGTTAACTCGTCCTATGTCAAGTTCGCTTCTTCTTCCGTGATCTGGACGAGATATCTCGTCCCCTTATTAGAAGTACGTAGTTTTGCCGCGAGAGTGCATACGTGTCTTCACAATGCATAATATCCTGCAAACTTCTACGTTTTTTCGAGGTCCAAAAGAGGGGAAAATCTATTATTTCTCGTAATGTTTATGTTTCTAAACCTATTGTATGTCGAGATGTGATAAATGAACAAAGAAAAATATTTAATGCGTTTTATAAATAACTGCGATGACTTTTCACAGAGTTTTTATCAATCGTTGGAACAGCCGAGGTGAGTCGGCAGACAAGTGCCGTATTGCCATTCTGAAGGTCGCGCGTTCGAATATTGCTATCGGAAAGGATGTTGTAATATTTTTATTCAGTAAATAAATTGATTTGAAACATTTTATAAACACTACCAAGCAAAACTATCATTACTTACTCTTCAGTGTAGTCGACGGGACCTCGTAAATAAATTACGTCCAAGCTGCTATTCCAAAGGTCGCGTGTTCGAAAGCCATTTCTGTAAACTACGTAGCAGAAGTCGAAAACTTTCTGATAATGTTCTTTTTCAGCAACATGGTGTCAAAATCTTCGCACCGAAAATCAACTTGCTCAGTGATGTTTTATTGCCTTTTTTCTTTATAATGACCAACTATATCTTTGTTTTTTAGTTTTCAGTTTATTACTTAGCTACAAATGCAACTGATTATTATTTCATTTCTGTAAGTTCGTCAATATTTGTGACCGTGCATAGATTTGAGATGGAACCTTCGGCTATTCAGCAATTTCTCCCTTCCAGGGAAGGCATATTTTCTATCTTCCAACCCCCTTGTTTATCCATCCCTTCTCTTCATCCATTGTTTTCTCCCCTCCGCCTTTCCTTTTACGCACTGTCGCTGCCGTCCTTTCATCCTTTTCATCCTCCTCCCCTCCGATCTCCCTTTCATGCAGCCGCTGCACCCTCATCGGTTTTTCTCTACTGCCCTCCACTTTCCCTTTTTACAGCCGCACATGACCCAAAACACTCTTTCTCACCAATTTTCCCTTCCCAATGCCTCTGACCCTCATGTTTTGATTTCTTTGCCTGGGTCCTTTGACCACTATCTGTTTTGGGTTACTTACACTCCTATTCCATAAAATTCTAGTGTCAGTTCTACGGTGTCTTTTGGAGTGTTCACAGCTAACATTTTTTTCCTCTGCGAATTACTGTACAAAGAGCTAGATTCGGCATAAAAACTCTTGTCCTCTGCGAGTACAGCACTGGATACGTCTGGTCAACAATCATTTGTACCGGGAAATGCACTACTCTTGACAAAGACTTTGAAAGTAAGCCAATGTCCTCCCAAGTGGTATTGTCACTTATGAAACCACCATTTGAAAAAGGGTATTGTGTCACGACAGACAATTTTTATACCTCTCCACAACTAGCCGAGGAACTAGTTTCTCATTCTTCTGATACTTATGGAACTGTGCGCAGAACACGAAAGGGGATGCCAGAGGGGCTGAAGAAGAAAAAAATGAAGAAAGGAGATGTGGCAGCTTTCCGTAAAGGAAAAATTTTGGTTCTTCCCTGGAAGGACAAGAAGGAAGTAACGCTACTCTCTACATTTCACAACAGGGAAATGAGAGAGGTGCAGAAAAGGGGGGCAGTGGTTATGAAACCCAAGGTAGTCATCGATTACAATGAGATAATGGGGGGTGTTGACAGGGTAGATCAGCATTTGGCTGACTATCCAATCCCATGAAAAAGAGGGAAAAAATATTATAAAAAATTATTTTTTCATTTGATGGAAATTTGCTTATTGAATTCATATGTTTTATATAGAAAAACAGGTGGTGATAATACACATTTGCAATACAGGCTGGACCTATTAGATAAAATGATTGAACTGTACTTCCCAAGTGTTCCCTCCCCTAAGGCAGGTAGGCCACCTGCAAAAGCCCATCCCCTCCCAATTACCGAGAGGCATTTCCCAGACATAATCCCACCCACGGAAAATAAGGCAAACCCAACTCGAAAGTGTGCTGTGTGCTCCCGAAAGCTAGATGCGCGTGGAAAAACGGTCAGGAGGGATAGTTGCTATTTTTGCCCTGACTGTAATGTGGGTCTTTGCGTTGCCCCTTGTTTCAAAGTGTACCACACAAAAATAGACTTTTAGTTTATATAATATTTAGTGATGGGTCGATTCCAAAATTTTATCGATTCCGATCCCGATTCCGATTCTGACATTTCGATTCCGATTCTACCGATACCGATTCCATCGATTCTGATGCCATAGGCTCCAAGAAAAATATCACTTAATTCCAGGCAACAAGAAAACTACTTTTAAAAATATTACTCTGTGAAAGAGTCAGTTGACAAAGGAATCTTTCATATCATTACTATGCAATTAAAATATAATAGCTAAATTTCAAAACAGAACATACCTGAAAAGTGGTGTTACATGATAGGTATTACTTTAGAATATTGGCACTCATAATATGTCGACAATATATATATATATCCAAACTACAAGGGAGAGCCCTGAGTACAGGAATTTTCATAGCTGTAATAAAGATTACATACTACATATATGAATTATATAATATTTGGCCCTATCAAATTCTCAAGCAGAAAATCCAATTATTCTACATGCTCAGCCAGCAGGTTTTGACGTCTCCATGTTACAGTATTACTGCCTGCAGAAAATTGCCTTTTGCTACACATGTGTGTTATTGGGCAAGTACTTTCCCACCAAAATTGCAAGATTTCGGAGACTTTGGAATTTTTATTAGAAATTATATCAACGATTTGTTGGATCTTGAATCTTAATGGAATTCAAGTGGACGAAGCGAACAACTATAGAGCTAAACTTTAGTTTTGTAGAGCCAAAAAAAATGCTATACTTCTCACGTCATTCAATCAACCTTTAAATCTCTTGCTTTTTTAAGTTAAAGAAAGAAACTAAACGCTACAAATGAATATTACATCGGACGGACGCAGTAATAGAAAAGGCTAAAAGAGCCTTGTGGTGTGAAAACTTCCCCTACCGCGCGACTCACCTCGGCGAGGGTGGAAAAGGAAAAAGGGTATCGCTTGTTGCCTTTCACGGAAACAGTTCATTTTTCTCTCTCTTAAGCATGCTGACTTAATCTCTTCACTTTACTTCAATACCCGAGGCATATTTCTTACGCGCGGGATGGTTCCGAAAAATATCCAGTCCTTATAGTATTTTCACTCGAGTAATGCGCTAAATGGTCTAGTCGATCTATACATAATCCTTTTTAACATCCTCAGTTTAGTGTTTTAAGTCAATGAAGACGATTATCCATGCTTTAAATGACGATTTTCAGGACTAATGTTTTAAAAACTTGAAAAATCGGCCTCAGTTACCGAGCCTCAGAGGTCCGCGGCGTGTAGGTCAGCCTTGACGCGCGATTGAAAAATCGCTCTTATTTCCTTCGTCGCAAACTTTTTTTCAAGACTTCTACTTAGTACTCTTTAGAAATCTCTACTTTATATTGTGGTTCAAATTTTCCGAGTTATATTTTTCGTAAACGAAAGATAATGTCTACTTAATGTCAAATTTCACGTGAAAAATGGGTCGGCCATTTTGCGTTGTAAAACCAGACAGATGAGAGCCAGAATCTTCAAAAGTCATTGAAAGTATAGGCAAAGCACCAGATCAAAGGAATATTGCATTTTTTATTCCACAAAACTCATATCAACGCAAAACCACTAGGATAAATTCAAAGATTTTTTGAGGAAAAACGATATCTCGTGTGGCATTGAAAAATTGGTCATGTTTGGGCCTCTGTATCTCACTAAAGGTTCGCATTTATGTAAAATGGCATATAAATCAATATTTGGTAATGATTTATGAGTATTTATGCTGAGTTTTAAGTCTCTATCCCCAAAAAGGTCATTTTGGACTTTATTCCAGCATTTTCCGATTTCGGACCAGTGTGCGCGGGGTAGGAAGACGATCGGCCGCCGCGGCTGGCGGAAAGGTATTCGGCGCCCACGTCGACAACAACAATAGTGTATTCGGCAAGCTGAAACCACTGAAAGGCCAAGGCATTAGAATGACTTATCGGCTTTAAAAACTGCATTATAACATGAGTTTCATGATAGCGCTTCCCGTCGGCAGATTGCTGGACCTACTAGCCTCGAATGCTCTGTAACCTTAACTATTCGACTCGACATCCGTAATGCTACTCGAAACGCTCGAGTCGAGTACCAACTACTCGATCGACTTGAATTTTCGAGTACTCGCACATCCCAAGAAGATATGTGTTTTGTTATTACGGTTACGTGGCGCGAAAATTCAAATGACTATTGGAAATGCGGTCGTATATTTTGTTGTTTGAAGTACTGCTGGAATCGGAATCGATTTTTCGCCTTGGCAAGTACTCGTTTTCGATTCCGGTTCTTGGCCGAGGATCGAGGAATCGAAGAATCGAGGAATCGAACCGACCCATCACTAATAATATTTTAAGGTGTTTCAAATTTGGAGTTTATATTAATATTTTTCTAACTCCATCGTCTGTTTTTATAGTGAGTAATTTTTGTGACTATATTATTGTGAATTATGTTACTTTATTTTTATGCAGAAATACATGAAATTTTTTAAAAAGTGATATAATAAGAGTAAATTTTAAAATAAATGACTTCGTAAAACACTTAAATGAATGTTATTTATTTAATATCTACCTGTAAATAATTAAAAAACGTAATAAAATAATATGACATTTTTTGTGATATTTGTTGAGAAATATCCGTCAGTGAAGGGGTTAAATGAGATTTTTATGATTCTCCATTCATCAAAAATTCAGTTAATTGCAAAACTAACTATTTGGGCAGCATATTGAAGAATGATCGTTTGCAGAAACAATAAGAGGCAACATACTCTAAACTTAATACAACATTTAGTCAATCAGGGGAGAGAACTATGGAAATGCCAATGGTATCAAATTAAAAATTACACCAGCATAATATAACATTGCCATAGGAAGTATCAAATGTGCAATATTATGCGGTTCTAAAGCATATGAAGTTTAGAAAAATTCTGTAATTGCAACTTTGTATGGTGCCTACGCTTAGAAGTTAAATCAGTGTTAAATCAAGTGATTTAAATTTTTTTTCAACGGATACTCTGGTATTCTAACCAAAGCCATTTTTTTAAATTCTCATGTTAAATGCATTCCTACGGTATCATTTCTATTTAAGAGCCACCATTGTGCTGATAACTGTCGATTCATTGTATTAATTAAGAAATAAAAATCAAAATTATGCAATTAAGTACAGCTTCCTTTTCTTGACTCTTTAAAAATCAAACATATGATCACATTATGATTTAAATCACCTGATTTAAAAAAATAAAAATCAAGTGATTTAAATCGCGATTTAAATCCTGATTCAAATCAAAGTGATTTAAATCAATTAACCCTGGCTCTATTACTTCACCAATCTCCCTTTCACGCACGCACCTTTGGCTCCTGTTTCTCTTTCTTGTGTTTCGTATCTCTTGTCTCCCATTCTTTTTCTCATCTGTTTCTCTTTTTCATCTCCTGTTCTACCAAGCACGTCCACTGGCTTTCTCAATCCAACCCTTGTTCTCCTTCTTTGTCTCGCTTTTCTTAAACTTGTCTATTGTTTAGCTGGGTGTAATACTAACTTTCTGGTGATTACTGTGTACCTACCACCTTTTATTACCTGGGTGTTACCAACTGTGGGATCCATTTTTATGTTCCCAAAGCTCTGGAGACTAAATTATTTATTATATTTATTAGTCTTTTTTTTTAAATTCCCTGATCTATTGCATAATTTTTACTATTTTTTGTGAACCTGTGAGACTGAGTTTCTTGATTGGAGTTTTACATATTAGATTTTGACTTTTTTCTTTCAGCCAAAATTATAGGATTTGGAAAATTGCTTGCCTTACTGAATCAAGAAAAAGAAGCAGTCAACGTTTTAAGGTTTTTACAAGCTGTTGCTGTCCTCATCAATGGTAACTGGGTTGTGAAAAGTGATGTGCTCTACCCTAAGGACTCAGAAAGTTCTTTTAATGGTGTTCCTGCTGACTTGATGTGTCGTGCCCGTGACTATATGGTGAGTTGAACTTAATTACAGTAAACTATTGTTATTATGAAGTCCATGGGACCGAAAAATTGTAAGTATGTAATAACGAACTTTGTGAGAGCATTTCTTTCAGGAATCATTACAAAAAGATACTTTGCCAAAATTCCTTGTCTCTTCAATCTCCCTTACTTATACTCGCACTGCGGAATAGCCTCAGAGTATTATATATGCGATTAAATTATGTACAAATATAGGAAGCTACGATGTATGAACAAGATGCATTCTGAGAGCTTGTTTGTAAGTTGATGAACCTATGCAAGACATTGAAAAGTGTCGTTATCCTGCAGAATGCAACACTGTAATACAATGTTGTGCTAACTCATAATTGTGACAAACTGATGTAGCTGCGCGCCGAGCCGAATAAAATGCGCTGTCGGCGGGAAGGAAGAGCGGGCAAAACACTGAACAGTTACTGACTTCACAGTGGATTTAATTGACAATTTTTTCAGACTGTGCCCAAAGTGTTAGTTCCTTTGCACCACACTGCATTGCACCGGCCAACTCCAAAGGTGCCAAATTTGAAATTTCGGGCATACTTGAAGTTTTTGAATGTTCATCAGACGAGGACTTATCATACGGCCAATTTACTTTACAGTCAGTAATGAGTGGGTCACCGTGATTCCACAGAAATGAAGCTTATCGTATGATATTATCTGGGTGGGAGGGAAGCATTTTCAAATGGGGAATGAGCTTCAATTCAAAGACAAAATTCATTGAAAGTCAGGTGGCAACATCCTATGAAGAAGGTAAAACTTGCCCACAGGCACAACGTATTCCCCAATTGCTGAGGTGATGATATCATAAGGACACCACAAGTGTGCTCAGTATTTAACCATGAACTAATTTTCAATCAATCAATTCGTCTTCTGTTCATTACCCGTCGGAGGAAAATAAAACATTTATTAAAACCTCGTATTTTCCTGCAAGCTTGGTTTTTTGCATTCAATTGTAATTAATTTAATAACTAAAAAATTATTAACAAAAACACAAAGGAAATCAAGTTAAGTACATTGTCTACTGATGTAATCAGTGCTTAGACAAAGTAGTTATAAAGAATCATTACAGGTGGTGTCTAGAGGAAGATGTAGAAACTGCGAGGTGACTTATGACCCATCTGCAAAGTGTTAAGGGCACATCAATGTTAGATGTAAATTCATATGAATGTTATCTCATGAGTTCAGAACTTAACGAGTTTCAATAATTATTTTTAATTTACTTACGAAATTTTGACTTCACACCGCAACTTACTTACATATATTTATGCATACATAGTTTATTACATACGTTGCCATACTCACTTTATAATTTTACTATTTCTACTATATTTTAGTGAATGCTTTTAAGTTTACATTTTAATAAAAAAATACCTGAAAAGCTTTTTTAATGCAAAGGGTTTTAAAGCCATCTTATTGAACAGTTTATTCTGAATGCTTAGTTATATGAAAGGTATATGTGACTGGCATTTGGAAGCCTGCATTTATAACCTAAGTTAAATGCTTTTTTCATAGATAATACATATCTTTGTGCTTGCATGTTTTGTTTTACAACCCTATATATACATAGATAGTTTACTGCAAGCATTATTTTTTTGTTGTACAGTATATTCCTCGTACGATTCTTTGCTTGATGATTTAATGATTATTATTTTAATTTTACAGTTGTCATTATTCACCAAAAATAAGTATTTGGACCGTAGTGAAATTGCTGCTACAGTGAAACTACCATTGGCAGAGGTCACAGAAATACTCTCACATGTTTCTCAGTACAAGGCTGGTAAAGGCTGGGAGCTGCTTCTTCCTTGCGATGAAGAGTTTATAAAAAGGTAAGTTTACCAGCCGAGAATGTATATATTCAACCTTGGTAATATGTGTAACCCTTGACTTACTTGGGAATGATATAAGTGGGAATAACTGTATCATAATTTATCATAAGAGTATCATGAGCTGTTATCATCTCCTCTCAGTTTTTTTATGAGTAAAAATAAGAATGCATTGTCCTGCTAAAGACAGAAAATCTCACATAATTGAATCAGAAAAGTACAAAACTGGTTTTTAGCTCAATGATGTTTGAACTGGCACGTTTTTTTCCTGTGGTATTGTGTGGGGCTGGTGTGGATCAAATTAAATTGAGAAATAGTCACACTTAAAATGTGACAAATATCTCCAACGTGCACTCACTTATGGACAAACTGCATTAAAGCCATTACCTGGAGAGAAAATTGATAGCCCCTTTATTAGAGACATGGAAAGGGTGTGGCCCACCGGGCTTTGCCTCAGATAGGAGAAAACCCTCTGGTCAGTGGGAGGGGGAAATGACTATTGTTGCCCATTTGCCCATGCTTTGCTAGTAGTAGTATTAGTATTGATCGTTAGGGTGCGTCGCCTAGGTCATTCTGCACCACTACTCAGTCATTAGATTCAAGTCGTACCATGCTTTGTTCATCGGGCCATTTAATGCATGGTGAACTCAGCTTTCCAAGAACCACACATCCATGGCAAAATGGGGGACTGTGGAAAAGTTGTTTGCATCACATGTCTGCACAATGTCTGAAATTAGATACCCAGACACCAGACCACACAGCTGCATCACGCCCAAGTTGCCTAGGAGGCTACAGTTGTGTGATGCAGTTCCATGATCAGGCAGTGCTTCTGCACCCTCATGTTCTCCAGAAATCAGTGATACAGAGCTGATTTAAAGGATAATATCATGTGATCATACTGCTGTGCTCATACAGCCACAGATGCTTTGTTCTGGGAAAATTGAGTTTACTACGTATCATGCCACTTACTGTCAGCATTAAAATGATGTGCCAGCGTACTTTGAAAATTTATATATAGACTTCAGTGCATGCCATAATTATGAAATACACGTCATTTAAAAAAAAATTTTATTCTCAATTCTGATTAATTTTTTGTTTTATGAAAAATTCAAAAATCAATACATGCGTTTGCAATAAATGACCCCGCACACCATAAAATTTGCTTAAAAGTTTCGTCAACTTCATGAACTTAGTAACTCAACCTAGGGAAAACTGCTTCGTCTAAAACATTCATCTTCCGCAATAAGTTGCAAAAATTAATATAAATAATGAAATGGCTTTTGCATATTTTGGGACGCATATTTTGCTGCAAAATAACGAAAAGGTTTAAACACCATCTAGTCCTATAGTTTACCTAATCTATAAAAATATTTATATTTGTGAATGTCAATGACTTCTATTAATGTCCTGTTGCCAAACGAGACTGCACCGGGCCAGTGCCGGTGACCAGGAAGCAAAGTTTCTTGCGCAAGACGTGGCAACGCAGCTTTCGTTTGCTCCAGCATATTTTTTTAATGCCCATATATAATCTGTACTACATAATAATCATGTATTTTTGGATCATAAAAAAATTGCAAATAAATTAAGAAGCGTTTCTATCGATTTTATTTTTTCTTTTGGGGTAAAATGTAGGACTCTATAGTGTTTAAACCTTTTCGTTATTTTGCAACATAATATGCGTTCTAAAAATATGAAAAAGCCATTTTATTAATTTACATTAATGTTTGCAACTTATTGTGGAAAATGAATGTTTTAGACGTTAGAGTTTTCCCTAAGTTGAGTTACAAAGTTCATGAAATTGACGAAACGGCTAATTTTATGGTGCACAGAGTCATATATTGCACTTGTGTGTCTTGACATTTGAATTTTTCATGAAACAAAAAATAAATCAGAATTGAGAATAAAATTTCATTTAAAATGACGAATAACTCATTATTATGGCATGCACTGAAGTCTAGATACAAATTTGCTAAGTGCAGCGGCACATCATTTTGATGCCGACAGTAGTGGTGGCAGGAACTATGTATATTCCAGGCTCTGTGCCTCTCATTTGTATCATGCATAAGTTGACCAAGAGCCACTCGGGATTTAACTATAAAATTGTGTGATTTCATGCTTAATATACCTGGCTGAGCTCTATATCTTCAATGTTCTATGACCAATTCTATGACCTGAGCATTGGCTTTAGCATTCATCAGGTTGTCTGGACGTATCTTGTACTAGTCTCTAAATACAACCCAATGCCCACCTTCAGCAAGCTCTTTCTACTGCCTGACTGTGACCCGCGATTCAATGGTGTGGTTAACTTAATTGTTTAAGTGATGCTTTAATGATGTGAAGGGGCCTGCATAGTAAACTACGTTCACCTTTATTCAGCGTTATCATTTACACCATTATTTGTAAAAGGAGTGAAACTGATTATTTTGAAGTTACCAAATTAAATGTTTATCACTCTGAATAGATGCCTTGTAATTGAGCTAATACCATAACTAGGACTTCTTGGCCCTCTTAAATCCATACTCATTTCCATGTTTATTACAGACCTCTTTAGCTGTGCATTATGAGTCACTCGCTATCACTTAATTCTTGCTATATTCTTGATTCACTCTAAAGGTTTTCTATTGTATTTCAATTGTTTGGTATTTTGAATTTAATGAAATGCAGTTCCTTCAAACATACTTTATTTTATCATAAACCTCAGGAACAAACATTTTTATTTACAACACTTTCTCACCAAGGAAATAGCCTTCAATGGTTACAAGTTAAACATTTCCCAAAATATCATATGCATGTACTAGTATCATCTACTGCCATTGTGTGATTGGAACTACATATTAGATTAAATTAATGTTACCAATTTTTCAGGTATCCAGAAGTAGTACAACGTCAATCTCTATGGTGGGAAGCAAAGCAACGCCAATTGAGTCAGCTAATGTCAGAATAGACTCCTCCAAGGTAATGGTTGTTAGTTCCTTCAATCTTCCCGTATGAAAGTGCTTCTATGCAGGAAGATATCTGACCCTTATTTATTAATAAGTTTGTAAATGGCATTATGGTATTTTATGATCACAATTTACCAACTTTATGGCCACTTTAATCTTAACATTCTCTGCTCACCCTCACCAAAAACATTACACTAAAAAAAAAAACATTACATTTTTTTGGAGTTTTGATCTTGATCATTTTCTTTTGTGACTGTATGCGAACATAGTGTGATATTGTGTGTAAGCATTCATTTTGGAGCATCACAGGGTCCTTAGAAATGATGAGTAAAGTTAGGGGAATGGAATCTTTTGACTGCCATTTGTAACCAATATAATTGAGCAAGCTATTTTTGAGTTAATGGGGGAGAATACAAACTGAATTTATGTGATACTTTTCAAGTATTACAGTGTAAATGAATGTTGTGGTTTATTTAGAGAACAAATATGAATGTTCTGAGAAAGTCTCAGGGTTGAATTATGTGTCTTCATATTTATGCCTTAATTGTGTTACGGCTATAGTTGGAGGTGATATTGTCATGTGATGACATTGAGAAGTGAAATAATCAGCCAAAGCTTTTTTCTTAATTAAAAAAAAATGTTTTGAGAAAAAAGGAAAAGTATCTATAATGTTAAATTTTTGTCATGGTAAAAGTTTAGGCCTTGTATTATAAGCATTTACTTTCAGAAGTTGTAATCTTATGTAATGCTGTGAAAGCAATGATTGGAAAACATTGTACTGCATAGTGTACATCAATTTTGTCTAAATATGTAGCTCCTTTAAGATGTTTTGTAAATATTTGTTAATATCAACATTTAAAAGTGAAGTTTATCAAAATAAACATTTTTTCTACAATTTTAGCTATCTCTTAATTTAAAGATATATTCTTAGAAATTATTTTTTCGCTTAAAATTTATTTAATGATGCAGCTATGTCTCTACTTATTTTAAAATTTTCTTGGATTTATTGAATAACTATTCTGTAAATATTTATTATTTTGTAAACATATGTATGCATAAGTATATTTGCATCAGACTCTTATAATTTACAAAGCATGTTTTTAGCCACCAACATTCAAATACTTACTTTGATCTTTAACTATCTGAAAATTTTGTACGTACTCACTGAACACTGGGATTATTTGGTCTTGATTATGTGTTTGGTTTTTTTCTCCTCCATTGGATAATTAATTTTTTCCATTGAATGCATTTCCATTTCTGTTATCTTGACTTACCCATTTATTATTAAGAAGTGCATTAATACTAGACTCATGTTAGGTGATTTATTTAAAATAGTCATACTATTAAAAAGGTAAAATTAAAAAAGTAGAAGTTATTTATAAAAGGACCAAGAGTGCCGATACTTTTAATCATGTACTCCAGTTAGAATAGCTTATTATGCATTTCATGAGTTACTTTTTGTGTCCATGATATTTTGTGTTGGATGGTGGACATTATTCTCATGCTCTTTGATTTTCAAACGAAGGATGTTTGAAAAAAAAATCATGAAGCTTTTCTTAGTATCTCTTCCATTTTCATTTTTTAACACGTTTTATTTTTTTTATTCATATTACGGTCCTAGTTATGAGGAGATTCAAAGTCCACCTTATAATTAATTGTATTATAATTCAATCAGTCCACAGATGGAATGTTATTAAAATATTATTAATATGTCTAACATCAATATTAAGTTTTAAAATTTTATTTTTAAAATAGAGCCTTATAACTATTGAACAACTTCATCTTTTTCTTTGACTTGCAATTATTCTAAAGGTTGGTCATGAGTGTAGGCTTTTCAGCTGTAATTGAAATACTTGAGTATATGACATTTTACTAGCTTGGTTTTCTGCATGAAATGGAAGCAATCCCACATGATTTGTGAAGTAATGATTTGGTCCAGTTTGTCTTCCATAAGTATGGCACTTCTTGTGTTTCATCAAGCAATATTACAAATAATTTACACATTTTTGTACAGAGATGGGCTTCTTATCTTAAAAATTTGGCTGATAGCGCCGACAAAACAGTTACCAGTAAAACTAGTTTTTGTGAAAGAACACTATCGGGAGCACTGCTGGCACTGGGGTCACAGAAGCTTAAGTCGCATGTGTCAGCAATTGGTGCGAGTTTCTGCTCCAGTTCTTTCCAGGAGCACAGTCCCACTCTGCATCCTTTGTAGTTGACTTTCCGTCCCTAAAAACATGGAAGAATTTGTGAGACCAAGTGTGTATGCGTTCACAAATTAATGCCAAGTTTTCCACACAAAAATTAAGGTATCATAGTAGTAAGACATGTGTGCATTGCAACAGGATTGGGATGGAAACTTGAGTTTCCAAACCTAATTAAGCTTCCTTGGGATTTTCGAACACCTCTATGTATGCGAAAATTTCTTTGGCTCAAAGCATGTATGCTATTGAGAGTTTTAAATGCTGTTACATTTAATCTACCTGGACCTTTGTGAAATTATGACCTCCATGGCAATGATAATGAGGTAGATTATTCATTTTTGTTTATTCTGAGCTAAAAATAAGAAGATTCTGAGTTTTATATAGTTTAATTATTTTTTAAATCTTGTAATTTAGTTTAATATGCTCAAGTTAAATGAACCTGATCTAATAAATAACCGGTGACTTCTTACATATACATATGTGTCCATTTTGTGAAATTACATTACATAATCATTGACTATTGGTTTTGATTGAGTACCTACTAATAAAAATAAATTTAATGACTTCATTTTTACAACTACAGATATCAGT
Source organism: Ischnura elegans (assembly GCF_921293095.1). Lineage (NCBI taxonomy): Eukaryota > Metazoa > Arthropoda > Insecta > Odonata > Coenagrionidae > Ischnura > Ischnura elegans. The sequence continues at coordinate 142,364,266 of NC_060246.1, forward strand.
GATAGGGTGAATGTGGCACTTATTTTACATTGACTTGCTTCTGCTTTTGGATAAAGAAAACTTTTATGCTTTAATTTTGAATGCTATGAATTGCATGATCGGAGAAAACAATATAAATTTGCTATAAAATTAGATGCTATATGTATAATCAAGAATTGACATGAATGAATGACTGATGTGAGACACATATTCGGTTAGACCTTTTAAAAAAGAGAAATAAGCTCAGTAAAGTTATACATTTTGTGAAATTATATTTTAAGCTAACATCCATCTATTCTGGTATTTCTTGCTGATTGCCTTTCATACCTGCAAGTACATCATAACTTGTGGTCCTCCAGGACTTCGAGGGCAGTTGTAGAATACCACCACCAGGTTTGCTGAGAATGGTGTCATTAGAGATGTTTTCCATTCCCTATCGCGACCTTTTGCTCTGTAGTCTTCATGTGTCAGCTTTTGCTCATCCTGTCTTATTCCCAGCCTTGCTAAAAGCATCAGCAATGCTTTGGAGTGGGTGAAGTAAAATATTCCACGTGGTTGATGGTTGCCCTCTCCTGTTGTACTCTGGTTCTCTTCTAAATCCTTGTTCAGTGCTCTGTATGGGTGAGAAAAGTACTTCCTGGTTAACTTTGGATAGCAAATAAAATTTATATAACTATTGATTACAAGTGAAGATTACATTCCACTGCATCAGTATAATCATAAGATTCTCACTGTATCGTTTTTGAAAGAGCAAGAGTGTGACCAGGATCAAAACTAGAGGGGGCAAGCTGTGGTCGTTCAAGTTGTATCACAGAAAAGGTTAAGGAAACCAAAATTTCAAGAAAATTATAACATCACTTAAGTCGTTTTGAAAATTATTTTCTTGAAAAAAAAATAATTGAAAATATTTTTTTTTTAATTACGTGTTTTATCTCAATTTCACTTTTCTTGGATTAAAAAAAATTTGTTCAAAACTTTCGTTTTGAACTTTTGTACTAAATTTACTTTTGCTTCTAAGCTGCCCCCAGCTAAGTGCGCCCATGTGAAAGGGAAATCATAGCAATGATGTAGATGATTATCTTAGGATGCATACATGCATGAAATGAGTATGGCCTGCATAATCATAAGATTCTTTCTGTATGGTTTTTGATAGGGTCAACATAGCAAAGTTTAAGATGAGTGTTGCAGGGTGCATCACGTGCATGAAATGAGTATGAGAACATGGAACATCACATCACATTTCTTCAGGCTTAGAAAAGTATAATTGGGATAAATTGGCTGTGTGATTGATGGGATGACTTCTGTAGGTGAAGGAAATATGGGGAAACGTCTGGGGTCAGAGTGAGGTAATCCTGAAGGTGATAAAGGAATGTAACGTGCATTTGTATAATATCCAACTAAAATCTTAACATGTCTGATGTAAGGGGTTAGAATCACTTGAAAAATCACTCTCATTTTCAGAATTTAAATTGAATACCACAAGCTTGCTATCAAATTAATTTCATGAAAGATATTTAGACACAATTTTCACCAAAGTTGGTGTGGATTACTAATTTTTTAAATCCTATGGGGTTGAAACTCTGGATTAAAAGTTAGTATTTGATTTTTTTTAAACCGAGTGTGTATCTCATGCTTTATTGTTTTGACAGCTGTGGGGATTGGCAAAGAAATGAGCATGATTGGATAGTGGCGCTGTCAGTGTGTGGGTGGTTTTTACGAATGTTTTTCTGTTATATTTTACTGGAACTTATGCAGCGTGTGTAATAATTAAAAGATTAAATTCCTTCATTGCTTATAATTTATATTAGGGTACTTATTTTCAAAAATACTCTTATTTTCAGATAACCATAACCATTTATAAGTTCCAAAACATGGAATGAAAAATTATTATACATAATCATACCAGCAATTATGTATACCTATTATTACTACCATTGCTATAAAATTTAACCAATTTGGTCAAGCTGTCAAGACTATAGTCAATCAATGCAGGTTATACTATATTCACAAGCTTTCTAGTTATCAAAGTTAGCATTAAGTAGCAAAAACTTTCTTCAGTTGAGGTGGTTGTCATTACCTAAATTTGTCAACAAAGTCCTTCACCAGTGGGCAGCCAAGCTTGATGTTGATGTCATTACCATATCCTGCTTCAATGTAATAACGGAGATCCTGTCTGTATTCCAGAACCTGAGGTGTATTCAAAATATTAAAAGGTATGTCATCAAATCATTACTTGCAATATGCTTTTATTGTTCAGTAATCATTACTCTTACCTGAAGTTCTTCTTTTGAAAAACATGCACACCATGCTGATATTTCGTTTAGATTCCACGATTTGTCATAGCGGCACATATCATACATTGCATCAATTTTCTCTGTAAAAAAATTGTGAATTTTTTGTGACTTATGCTTCATTTTAATAGAGTTGGAAAAACATAAGAAAACTTAAAATGAAGATTAGTGTGTACTGTTTATTCTCATGAAGGATTCTCATAAAGGAATGGGTTATAATGCCTTTTATCTATTTTCTTATGATGTTTTTGGAAGATAGTGACATCAAATTCCTGTGGATTCCTATTGAATATCTTGGTTATCACCTCTTCACATAATAGCATCTAAGGATTTTTACATTTGGAGCTGGGGTGGTCAACCAAAATGATCTTATGGGCCACTTTGGAAATGCATCTCAACTTAAAGAGCCTCTTATGAAATTATAGATTGCTGTTATTTTACAGGTGAATGCAAAAATAATGTTTTGTTTAATTCATTTTTTTCACTACTTAGGCCATGATAAAATTTTGCGGAAGTATGTTGAATCCCGTGTGCAGGAAAACGTTCAAGTCAGCCACATATAGGCTGCAGTATGCCCATCTCTTATTTAGAATAAATATACCTTTTCATATTAATATCATGTAATTATATTATGAATGACATGATACATTGCATGCATGCTATGAATATTTATAAATTTAGAGAAGTATCATGTCTTTGGAAATACCTAGAGTCAGGTTGTACTTGAATCCAAGGCGGCGACTGACATTTTTTATCAGTGATTGCATGTATACTGACTCTTCAAAAAGCTCAACTTCCTTGAAAGTCTCTTTTTTATCCATAAGTTCCTCCCAAGTAGTGCAGTTGCTGTAGGACTAAAGAATATCAGACAGTTACAGTATTTTTTACAGTTTTGACATGACAAACATGGCACCGATCATCCTCACAAGTTGTGTTCAGCTCACCTTTATGAGGCCATCGTTCTTTACTCCTTCTGGTTTAACTTTATCATGCCCGAAAATGCTCTTAGCAAATATCTCTGCACTCTCTCTTGTTCTCTCCTTTTGTGTGTGCCGAAACTGTAAGGGAATTAGTAGAAGCATCACATTTGATCCAATTTTCTTTTATAACCTTTGAATGAATGAGACATGAAAGTATTACTGGTTGAAAGTGTTACCAACATGTATAATTTGCTACTTTATCTTTCTGATGTGAGTTTAATACATATTTACAGATTTTGCAGTATGTTTTTCAAGTGGTGTAAGCTTGCACATTATTTTTTCTATCTAAATTAAGTTTGCTTTTTCCATGGAAGCCCGGATTGAAAGTTTGAACTTATTGTTAGTGCTAGTACAGTCTAATCGATTGCTGACTCAGGAGCTTCTAAGAAAACTGATGAACTCAGCGGCCACTATTATTTATTTGCTTTCCATTGCCCTTTGATGAAAATTTTCTCTACGTTATCACTCTTTCAGTCTCATGAAGTCCTGGGGTCATTTTGCTGTGAAGGAATTACTTTTTTTTACATTGGACTGATTTCTGAGAATTACTGCAGAACTTGGATTTCTCATATCTTAGGGTTACATACATCATGTTCAAGTCTTAAATACATTTAACTGCTGAAAAAATGCTTTGTTATCTCGTAGAGTTTACCTTTAATTGCTGTGAATATTCAGGAAATAAATGCACACATGTATTTTTTTCCTTTTTATTACTGTTTGTCGCCCAGTAGGGTTAAATAATCATCACTACACTTCACTAGGTATTATTACATACTTTAATTTATATGTCCTAGCTGAGCTTTAAGCCACCGAGTGCGTCCACCGGGTTGCGGATGGTGGGTCAACCTCTAGATATAGAGGTTAGCTGCGATATAAGCAAGTTTACTTGTTGAATAAGCAGTCGTGGACAAAAAGCGGCGGTTATCCGAGGTGGTATGGGTCTATCCCTGGGTGAGATATGCCATCTAAATGATACACTAAACCTGTGAAGATACCGTGACTTGGTGATGAGAGGCCGCCAACAATTATGCCTCACATCACCCGGAGGAGAGGACAGCAGCTCTTCTTCATATGAGTGAAGGTGGAGATCACGATGGTCAGTACAGCGACACTCATTGCACTTCAGGCGTGGTAACATTTACTTTAACGGCTGTAGTACTGCGATGTGGAAGGTAAGAGGAAACCACCACATTATTATCCCGAGGAGGTGCAGCTACTCCAACTTTAAATTGTCTGACATGATGGAATTCTCTCAGGTAAAAAATTCCGGAGGTAAACTAGTCCCCCATTCGGATCTCCGGGCGGGGACTACCCGAGAGGGTACATCGGTCAATTGTGATAAAGTTATGAGGATAGGTACATGGAACGTGAGATCACTCAGGACTTGCGGTAAGCTAGAAAACCTTAAAGTGGAAATGGAAAGATTGAATATCGACGTGCTAGGAATCAGCGAAATGAAATGGCCTGAGGATGGAGACTTTTGGAGTGGAAGCTATAGGATTATACACACAGGATCCCTGAACGGTAATGCTGGGGTTGGGATAATGCTCAGAAAGAGCGCCGGAATGCGTGTGAAAAGCTTCCTACAGTACAATGAAAGGATAGTTATGGTAAAGATAGTGACTAAGCCGGTAGATACCGTAGTGGTACAGGTTTACATGCCCACGACAGACTACGAGGATGAAGAAGTTGAAGACGTCTACGATGATATAAAGGAAGTAATCAAAAAGGTAAGGGGTGAAGAAAACCTAATAGTTTTAGGTGATTGGAACGCTGTCGTCGGCGAAGGCCAGGATGGAAGAATAACCGGAAAATATGGATTAGGAAATAGAAATGAAAGAGGAGAAAGGCTGTAAGAGCTCTGCACAGAACACAAATTAGTGGTTGCCAACACTCTATTTAAGAATCACATGCGAAGAAGATACACATGGAAAATGCCAGGAGACAAAAGAAGATTTCAACTAGACTATATTTTAGTGAAGCAGAGGTTTAGAAACCAGATAAAGGACTGTAAAAGCTACCCGGGGGCAGATATCGACAGTGATCATAATCTAGTGATGATGAAATGCCATCTGAAATTCAAGAAATTGAAGAAATCAGCAAAGAACACCTAGCAATTAGAGAAACTAAAGGAGCCAAAAAATCAACAGGCCTTTCAAGAAGTAGTGGAGCGCAAGATAGGACTAGATCAGTCTGAAAACTCAGTTGAGAATAACTGGACTACCATAAAAAGTGGATTTCAGGAGGCCGCTAGAGAAGTTCTAGGGATAAGAAAATGTGTTAAGAAAAAGCCATGGATCCTATGGATGAAATCCTAGACCTCATTGAAGAAAGGAGAAAGTATAAGAATACGAATACTGAGGAAGGACAGGCTTGCTACAAGAGAATAAGGAACGAGATTTTCCGCCAAGCAAGGAAAGCCATAGAAGCGTGGATGAGGAACATATGTGAGGACATACAAAATAACCTTGTAAAAGGGAAAGTGGAAGCGGCCTATAGAATAGTGAGGAACCATTTCAAGGAACGAAACATAAAATGTAATAGCATAAGGGACAGGAATGGAAACATTCTAATTGAAAACGAAGACAAAGCCGAGAGATGGAAGGATGGAGGAATTATACAACGGGAGCAAACTTAGCTCAAAAGTTCTCGAAGAGGAAAGTGAAGTTGAAAAGGATAACATTGGAGCAAGCATCTTAAGATCGGAATTTGACGCTGCAGTAAGAGACCTGCGAAAGAATAAGGCCCCAGGAATAGATGACATTCCAGCAGAGTTAATAAAAAATGCAGGAGAAAAGGTCTTAACTCAACTGTATAAAACTATCTGCGATATGTACTCAACAGGAGATTTACCTAGTGACTTCGAGAAGAACATCATCATTCCCATACCCAAAAAGAAGAGAGCTGAGAGGTGCGAAGAATTTAGGACCATAAGCCTGACGACACATGCGTCGAAGATTCTGACAAGAATCATTTACAGGAAAATTGAACGAAGAGTAGAAGAATTCCTGGATGAGGACCAATTCGGATTTAGGAAAAGCAGGGGCACAAGGGAAGCAATTTTGGCTCTTAGGATGATCATAGAGAAGAGAATGGAGAAAAACAAACCAACCTTCATAGCATTTGTCGATGTAGAGAAGGCCTATGATAACATGGAATGGAATTCAATGCTTAGAATTTTGAAAGAAATCGGCGTACTCTACAATGATCGTAGAATTATTCATAGTTTGTATAAAAAACAAGTAGCTGTGATCAAATGTGGACCAAACGGTGCAGAAGCGAGAATAAGAAAAGGGGTGAGACAAGGTTGTGCGCTTTCCCCCTTATATTTTAATGTTTACATAGAGAAAGCCATCAACGAAATCAAGCAGAAAGCTTCGGGTGTCAATATCCACAGAGAAAAAATTAGTATGCTGCGATTTGCTGACGACATAGCAGTCATAGCCGAGACAGAAAAGGATTTGAAGAAGACGTTGACAAACATGGAAAGGACAATGGCCAGATATCAGCTGAAAATCAACAAAAAGAAGACTAAGATATTAGTTTGCAGCAAAAGAGAGGAGGCTAAAACAAACATCAACCTAGGAAAGCATAAGCTTGAAGAGGTGAACGAGTTCTCTTACCTGGGAAGCCGAATTACCAGCGATGGACGGAGCAAGAAAGAAATTCACAGTAGAATAGCGCAGGCGAAGAGGGCTTTCTACAAAAAGAAGAATCTTCTTACAGCTGAAAATACCAGCATAGAAGTAAGGAAACAATTCATCAGATGCTACATATGGAGTATGTTTCTCTATGGAAGCGAGGCTTGGATGTTGACAGCAGCAGAGAAGTCAAGAGTGGAAGCATTCGAAATGTGGTGCTACCGAAGAATGATGAAGATAAAATGGATTGACCATGTGAGTAACCAGGAAGTGCTAAGGAGAGTAGGAGAAAAGAGAAGCCTCCTAAAAACATTAAGCAGAAGAAGGGACAACTTAGTTGGCCACATTTTGAGGCACGATGGTCTGATGAAGACAATCGTTGAAGGACAAGTGGAAGGGAAAAAGGGCAAGGGACGGCCCCGAATGAGTTATATAGGACAGGTTATAAAGGATGTAAAAGAGAAGAAATATGTAGCTATGAAGAGATTAGCGGATAGGAGAGAGAAATGGAGAGCTGCGTCAAACCAATCTTAGGATTGTTGACTAATGATGATGATGAGATAAGAATGATGCATTTATCATCTCTTTTGTGAGCTCGGTTTATGTCATTGTTTTATTTGCCAGAAATTACCTCAGTTTTACAGTTAATTTATGATCTCTGAGATGAGGGGATTTCAATAACTCACATAAAAATTATATAAATGACTCCCATGTGGTAAAAATGCCACTCACCACATAGCGATCCTCTCTGTAGCCTTCCCTGAATAGAGAGGGAAAGTTCATTCTCATTCTGCTACCCAAGAGGGCCATATCTGTTTTTCCTTGTGTCGCCAGTGTTGAAGCCATAGTTTTCCCTGTTTTCAGCTGCCATTTTTTCAGATTTTCTTTGTCAGGATAGCAAAGTTCACCATCTGAAATGAATTTCTTTATTTTTATTTATTTCCATACCACTGTAAACAGCTCTATACGGCCTTATACATCGGGGTTATTAACATGTTAACTATTTCACGTATACAAATAACCATGCCCTGAATAGGGATAACTTTTACCCAGGCGGGACTAGAACCCGAGACCCCCTGTTTGGCCGGCGAGGACTTCACCCTGCCGTCACCAATTGTCAAATCATCATTTGGTGGAGCAATGTTTATTTCAATCATTGGGGAAATCACTTCTATTGGTGTGCTTGACTGCTCTTCAATACTTTTACCTTTCAAGGTTACTTAGATTAGTACTTAATTCTTAGATAAGTACGTACTTAATTCTTTTATGAAGAAAGAAGTATCAATCTAAGTAACTTCTTCACAAGGGCATACCAAGGATCATAACTAGGGGGGGGGGGGGGGCAAGCCATGGTTGTTCAAGTTATAGGTAAGATTTAACTACGAAAAAGGTGAATAAAACTAGCATTTTAAGGAAACTGTCTCAGGTCTTTATTAGTTTTTAAAATTATTTGCTTGAAAAAGATTATTTTCCTTAAAGACATTTGCGATTTTTGCTTCTAGGGGGGGCAGCTGCCCTCTCCTGCCCCTCGCTGGGTATGCTCATGCTACTTCATAGAAGAATTAAGTGGGAGTTGAAAAGTCTTGAGCCCGAAATTTATGTTTTAACTTTCAATTCCCTATTTGTAATTGCACTTAAGTAGCACTCTTGAATAGACATAACCCATCAAATTTTCAGTTTTCAAACCTTAAGGAGCCTAGTTAAATTTCATTCCTTTAATTCTGTTGATTATAATACTGTACATGATTATGAAAAAATTAACGAATGTTTTACAAATTCCAATAACCTTTAATGCTATACAGATGGCCAAAATAAAATGGGTATAGTATTACTGATAACAATTCCTTAATTAATACTAATCTAAATATTATTTATTAAACTGCTGGTAGAGTACTTATCATAACTGTATTTTATGATAATCATGTGACAATACTAAAGAAACAGTAAAATAATTAGAACAAAATATCTGGTTTTCTTAACAAGAATGCAATATAAAATATTAAAAACTCCTACTTGGGGAAGGGTCTCCACCAGTGGGTTTGAGGGGTTTTGCAAATATGTTTCCTTACTTGGGGTCTCAAATTTGATCAAAAATGTGTTAACATAATAATTAAATGCTCCCTAAACTATATTCTCATTAACACCTTTCATTAAGAGCTATTAAATTTCGCTAATCCCGTTCCCTGTGACTCAAATGACCTAAGCTGTCCATCATCCCCTCCTTTCACACAGCTTTCAGCAAGCTTTCACAGTGGCGGATTTAGGGGGGGTCACAGGAGTGTTGACCCCTCCCCAAATTTTATAATTTCATTAATGTAGTTTTTCTATCCTTAAATGTCTAAAATTGTTTTATTTCATCCGTTTTTAAGAGTAAAAGAAATTTTAGGCTCCAAAATGCAGGTAAAAAATGGGTATTTTAAAAACTTGTACGCAGGATCCTCTCTCCCAGGGGAATTCCAAACTCCTCAAACCCAGATCATGACCTCCCCCCAATTTGATGCTGAATCCGCCCCTGAGAATGCATCCACTGTGAATTTAACATTTGGTTGGTATAGTTGCTTAAAATTTAACTCGGCCGAATTGGTTTGAAAAGCCTCAATTTTTGCACCGCCCACTCGGACGCCAAAGTATGGACCAAAATGAATTCTTACTTCTTCGTGCTTCGTGGTTCCTTAAGATCTCGTCCCTCAGGGGGTTCAGCTCTTGGAGTAGGCCCAGCTCATCCTTGCTCGGATTTCGCGTTCCGTGCCTCGCCAGCATCCACACTTGCGCCGGCTCGCATCCTGTTGGAAGAAGAAAAGAAAAAGCCTGAGGTTAAAAAATTGAATGCGCCATTCTCATTGTTTACCCTGCCTCCAGGGGTTAGGTCATTTCGTTGGGGGAGCGGGCGCGCGTTTTCTCTCTCTCATATCGCCGAGAGCTAAATTCTTTTTTCAGGGACGGGAGAAGATCAAGGAGCCAGCAAGTCGAGTGTTCGTGAGGAGATGAGATACTTGGCTTCGTAGGGAGGGACTTAAGTGCGTCGTAGATGGAGTTTACTGTGGGCGAAGTAAATTAGTTTTTATCTCCTTGAGACTTGAAGCGTCGTTGTTCTAATTGATTCTGGTTTTTCGATGATATTTTTTCGCCGCTAAATATCGTCATGATGACGATAGTTCATGAAGTTTCGGCGAGGAGCTGCCTTGGCGATGGTGGCTGCAAAGTCACACTCCGACATTTTCTCGTCATCACAGGACTCAAGGCGTTTTTACAAGTCCACGTAAGGACAGGGAATTTTACGGGGGTAAGGGTAATCGGGGATCTCGTGGTAGCGTCAGGAAAATTTTTGTCATAAAACACTAATTAAAAGAATCTCCGCGCCGTTGGCTGGGTGAGGCATTGAATTTTTGACATGGTAAGATGCATTTGGAAAAACATACATGTTCTTTAAAAAATAATTCTCTATTCGATTGATTCGTAAAGACGTCGTGTAACCATCGAAAGGAGGGTTTGAAAAAGTCGGAAATTGAGATTTTTATCTGGGAAAAGTCAGGGATTTTGAATTTGGAAATCTTGTAACAGCCCTGGAACAATGCGGTTAAATATTTATATAGCCGAGTCCATTGGGTGAAATGCTTTTTAGAATTCTCTCTTGGATCATGATTGTTCCATCGATTTTATCGATGAATTCATTTAGATTTTCTGGACTGGGGTGGTAGTTGTTGCGCTATTGTCTTTGTTGAGGATATTCGGTCTCGGTATCCTTTGTTTCATAAGTAAAACTTTCGGTATCCTCTTGAAAATTTCACGATACATAGAGGAGACCCTAATGAACATTTGATTGTATATGGAATTGGACTATTATGTGCCAGTATTTTCTCGTAGGTGATTTATTTTTTAATTTAAGATACTGGAAAATTTTGTAAGGATTTTCTCTATGTATGCGTGTACATTTCAAGACGATGCAATCAGATTTTAGCGAGTAATGCGCCAAGCAGATAGACTAAATACTACTGGCTTAGCGGGAGTGACACGCACTCGTAAAGTTTTGCGGAGGGTGATTTCGGAAATGAAATATCAAGCACATGCTGCGTGTACGTAGGGGAACATAATATCATCGGTGTCTTTATTTCTTTCATTACCCCCAAGTAGCTCCTTCAGGCAAGATTGAATAATAATTTGGCTGACGTGCTCTTTTGTTTCATGGAGTATAAGTATCATAGGGTCCCTAAATGCTGTTATCATCACCGCTCACCGTACTTCCATGTTGTCCTTGTCCTTACCCGCCTACACTCGTAGCTCGGGTGACCTAATCGTGGATGTCTTCGTCGTGATACTATTAAATTTGCGGTGGTATTACGGATGTGGTCACGCTCCTTCCATCGCTGCGCGAAAGGCACGAAAACCATCGTCGGGAATCATAATTGCGGCTCTCTGAGATCACAGCGCAGAAATAAGGCGCTGCCCATTAGGTCAGATGTCGCTGGCTGAAGGAAATGCTACTTTTATATGCAAGTCCCTCTTAAAACGCGTGAATAGGAATTAATTATCTGGCTCAAGCGTCGTGACATTCGGCGTAGGTCTTCGTGGCCGTCTCTACCATGGGTTCAATTTACACACGGCACGCGTCTACCTACCTTGATGTTTCCTCAACTTATTATTTCTGTGGATGAAAGTAGATAAATCTATCTTAGTAAAATATACTGCCTCAAAATGGCATGGCGCGGATTCTTTGGGCTTTGAGAGTATTCAAGGATGTTTATGCGAAAACTTTAGACGGTAAATGCATCACCATCCTCGGGGTGTTAATTGAATGCCTCATATGCAACAACATTTTTTTTTACAAAAACTCAAATATCGAATATTCATTTATTTTCTCTCTCTGCATCGGAAAACTTCCAATTTCCGTTGGAATCATCAAATTTGAAAATTGCCGCTTGTTGAAAATCGCATGAGCATTTCTTCTCTATCGAATCTAATTTGGCCCGGAAAAATAATGATTAACATAAAGATGCATGTCGTTAATTTATGGGATTTTAAAGCTTCAAGCGAAATTTTAATAGACTGCGTTTCTGGCCGAGTTACTGAGTGAAATACTAGGATTTATTATTTTCGGTTCATGAATCCAGTACCTAACCATTGCAATCAATATTCGTGATTTATTCACAGTCTTTGGTCAAGATTTCGTTAAAAACGATAACTTATCTTTGTGTTATTTACTATCCATAAGGATGCATCACCTTAATTCGACTTTCATTAAAAATAGTTTATTCAAATCTTTATTACTTTACAATAGTTAAATAAAATCAATTTTAGTCCAGTTAACCCAAAGTTAGACATTTTGAATTTAATTATTAGTGTGTTTAGGTAAAAGATACAAATGATTTGTGGAATTAGCGAGTCAGTTAAGCTACGACAACGGTGTACCAAGAGAATCTTCAAGAAACTCAGGAACCACTTGTGTTTCAATCTAACCAAATCGATTGGGGGGAGTGGAGGAGCGTGAGTCGTTGAAGTTTAAGATGGAGAAGAATATTTTAAAATTTTCATGAAAACGGCATGGCATTATTCGTTTATCGCCCCAGCCTTCTAAATCGGATTCCAGGGATTTCACCATCGCATCGAGAGCAGGGCAATAAAATGAAATAAGCGGAACAATCGGGTCGCTTGCTCTTGAGGCAGGATTGTACGGAATCGTGGATGAGGCGAGAAATGTTTCGAAACTGGAACCGACACGTCATGCGAAGGCGAACGGGAATAGATCCATTCGGAACTGATGAAGTAATTTCTATTTATGAGACTCGTGCTTCGTGATGGAAAATGCCACCGAAAAAAATGATATCGAAGCCATCGGAATAAGTGGGAGAGGTGTTCCGCTAATTCCGACATAGGAATATTCGTCGTAGGAAAATATAAGCAGGAAGAGGTTTCTTTATTTTTCCATGCATTGGCGGAAGAATTTTTTTTATCGCTGCCGTAGAAAGCTAGAACTACGATTGTGTCTGACTATTTCATTAAATCGCTATGTAAAGTAATTTTTTGTTACAGCACGATAAAAGTCGAGCCTCAATTATTATGAACTCGCTTCATATGCATCCACAAATATATAGGAATTTAGAGTTAGGCCCTTATTGAAACGATTCGATAAATTTACGGTAAAAAATAATTATGTAGACCCTTCTGTTGAGAATCAAGCTTTTAGTATGTCCTATATGGAAGTAAATAAAGTGGCGCAGCGAGGGGGGGTTTCGGGGGATAAAAGCCCCCTAGAGCTCAGAGAAATTTTTAAGTTTAATCCATTTTACTTATTTGGATCAGTATTACTTGTAGAATAGTGTTAGGATTTATCAAATATCCCTCAGAAAGCCGTAAAACTCGCCATTATGAACCATTATTCTTCAAATTTTTTCTGGAGGAGAGCCCCCACAACTCCTGCTTACCCTTGTGGGTATGCAATACCCCCACACCCGTAAGTATTAGTTGCGCCTAAAACCCCCCCTAGCCTTAATTCCTAGCTGCGCCCATGAATCACCATAACATATGGTCAATTTTTTAATCAAAGTGGTAAATGACGGTAAAAACTCTTTTTTATCTCCTAACCATTCGTGTGAGTGTATGAATCGGGCAAGTATTGACATTTCCATAATTTACTTATTCGAATTTTAATTTTTACTATATCTTAACTTGCATTTTCCTACAGAGGGGCCGAAAGAGATTGCATTTGGCCCATAAAATTAATAGGAAATGAAATAAAAAAATAGCTCAGGGTAGAACAATGCACCGCGGGGGGTAGCTAAGTCATACCGGTGACGTCACGCACGTCTTCATACGCCCACCCACCCTGCAAGTGGTGAGCGTTCGAAAGATGTCGCTCTTAATGAGAACTCCTTTGCGCACAAATTGCACCAATTCATTTCTCATGGCCCGCTGAGAGACCCCTGTGGAAGGGAGGGAACAAACCTTCCATTGTCGCGGGACGTAATTTTTATTTCCCTCTTTCTCCGCGAGATGACTTGTGAGCGAGAGGGCTAATAAGGCGATGCGACATGACATATTGCGGGGGCGGCGTAGGGGTGAGGTTATGCGCGGTTTTTCCTGGCTGCCAGAAAATCGCCTTGTCGGCGAGTAACCAGGAACATCCTGCCATCCGAAGCTGCTTTTTTATGTCAAGAAACTCATAACCTCGAATGGCCAACGCTCCTATCCCCGAACGCATCGACTGCGCGCTGATGGATGGCTGCGCAGCTGTTCTAGTTCCAAGTCTTGATATCGCATGCTCTGCTCCCCTCGGAACTCCAAAAAAATTTCAATCACGTTGCCGGCGTCAAAACCACAGATATAGAAAAAGCACACTCCGGGTCAAAAGAAAAAAAGTGGCGAAAGTGACATAAATATGTTGATGAGGAGTAAATGGCTACCATTACACTTTTTACTGATCCCCAACTACGTCATTCCCGAAAAATTCCTTATACTCTCTTTAATTTAAAAATTGCGGGTCAAAAATTACACAATAAAGAACATGAACAGGGATACTCACTGAATAACTCACATATTTTTGGGAATACCTTCTTATTACTTAAGTATTCCCCACAATATGCCGCCTTGAGAATCCATTTAGATAGAGGAGCCCTTCATAATAAGACACTCTGAATGTTATTCAGTATTTCGTAAAGTATAATGATAATGTAAGTGAATACAACATATTTGTAAGAAATCGTTCGGGGGAAGAACTCGTGGTAGTTCCACCAACGCCGCCAAATTTAGCAGTTTTCAGAGCGAAGGGTAAACCTTAGGTATATTCTATCACACAGTCATGCCTAAGGTGTTACCTCTTTAGCGTGAACAAATGACACTCTTGTCCAAGGTTGAATTAGTTAAAATCAGTCACAGGTGTTAAACACGTGAATACTGAGGTTATTGGGAAAATATTTCAGCGATTCGTCGAACATCATGCAAACAGTAAACATGTTAGAAATCTTAGCTGAAACCACCAAATTTGGATAGAAAGGATTTGGTTCAGCGGCAAACTTCGAGAGAAATGGAACGGGGAAATAAAGGTTGAAATGAAGGCTTTTATTTTGTTCCGCCGCATGTGCTTGGACCATCAGTGTCATTCTGATTTGAAATACCATGAGAGATCTATCAAAAATGAGAGATCTATAAAAAATACGGGCTCAAGCATTAAAGGGTGCTCTCAATTAAGTGAAAGATAAACTTTAGTAAACTTACTCAATATCACCAATACCAACAACATCATCACTGGTCAACAATCCTAAGATTGGTTTGACGCAGCTCTCCACTCAGGTATCCTGTCAGCTAATCTTTGAACACCTACTAATTTCCGATTCCGTAAATTATTCCGGAAAATGTCCGATTCGCGAAAGCCATTCAAAAAGGGATGAAGATAGAGCCAGGGCTGTTGCTGAACGAACAATTTCAATTCGGTAAGGAGAAGCATCGTAAAATTCCATTATGTTGCAAAAGAAAAGGAGGGTGCAAATCAAATAGTATGCACGCTTTTATTACACAATCAAACGTTGAAAGAGCGTTGAAACGCAAAAATAGCAAACTATAAATAGATGAGATGGATAGTGGTGAAGGGGGAATTATTAATTCAGCAATAATAATCAGAGTAATTGAAGGATACCGGGACTAGCCACGGTGATAACTTTATAGAGTCTCCCGCAATGCACAAATTGTGCGAAACAGAGAAAAAATTATTCGCCTTGACCGGGATTCGATCTCAACGATATCTATTTTTTCTGTATTCGCGGTAATATTAAAGTTCACAATGCGAGTTCGCAAAGATCCTATAAAATCGGCTTGTTCCCGGAAGTTTGCTTTCACCTAATTTTAGTCCTACTAAGCGTCTACTTGATGCCGGGAGGAAATAAATTATATTTATTCTTCTCACTATTCAATTGAAGAAACTGTCAGTCGCATTTTCTATCACAATCATAAATCAAATGGAGAAACATGGAGACTTTAATTCTTGCAGAAGACTAGATGGGCGCTTTATGATATCGATGGGTTAATAAATCTTACGTTGGGAGGCGAATTGGAATGTCATCATGAAATGATTGAGGTCGTGAATGATAAGAGACCTCATAGACTGAGGAGAGAACAGCGGCATACGAAATGAAAGAGTTCATGCAACGGAATCGCTCGCAAGCGCACGTGAAGAGTGGAAAGGGGAGAAAGTGTAGTTGATACATGGCCACTACTCATAATTTTCATGAACTGTTTCATATCATAGAGGGTGCAACGACCAGTTTATCTCAAGAAAGGACGCAGTGCCTTCGTAAGAGGAGTTAAAGAGGAATGATTGTGACTTATGGACATCGATGAAAGAGACTGGAAACACTATGGCGTCTCATGTAGCAAAATAGCCTCTCATTACTGTTATTGCAATGGCTTCATTTTCTCTCTGTCACGTACAAATGAATACTATAATTTAAAGCGTGGTTCTAGCAACTAGCCGAGGGGAATGGGTTAGAATTACCAAAGGCAAAGGATTTATACAAGGAAAAGGGAAGAGGGTCTGGAACTTCCATTCTATTAGGAATAAAGTGTTCACTTGAATTTACTCGTAAAATGCATGGTGGCAGGCTGGAGTGTCTTCTCTGATGTAAAGTTTGTTACACGAGCGTAAAAACTAGAACCATTTTGTGCAGGGAAGCCATAGGTTAATTATTCACAGTCGAAGGTGAAATTCGATTACTGAAATAAACACTTGCAATTTTCCATGGTTATAAAATTTATTGCGACCTAGGTTTAAATGTTACTGTTTATTTAAATGTGGAAAAACTCCACTCCATCTCGCTAAAATCTTTGGATTTTATTCAATATTAGATCAATTTATTCATTTAAGTAATTTTTATTTTGACATCAACAGTCGTATTTATGAAATTTCATAAGAAAATATGAATTGTTCTATGTTCACTTATTTTCCTAAGTCCGATGGTCTCAAGTTCCTAAGTAAATTTTAGGCTTTCTCCTCCAAATGTTTTTTCAGTAACTCCCACAATTTGGTGAAACTACCGAGGAACAAACGCGGGTATTCGCTAACGAGTGACACATCGACCGGTCGAAGTCAATCTTGTTTTTCGCCTAGTGTCATCTACACCATCAACCCATCCTTTTGAGTGCGTCGCGTCGGGACTTGCCCCTCGCCTCGGTGATGGATTACCCAGAATTGGTAGACTGGGCGTCCAGTCGCCATGGCACCAAGAATGGGGAGTTGGTTTCCTCGCAAATTGATCCATGGCAGATGACCGAGGGCACGACTGCAAAATGGGGTGGCCCCATTGTTTCCGAAAACGAATTTCCAGTTCCGGTCTGGTCCTTAGTGATTTTTGAAAGGGCTCGAGGAAAATAGACCTCAATTGAGAAGCTCAGAAAGGGAGTCTCTTACTGGGGTATTTTTTTCGTCGACTAATGCTGCGTAAAAGCATGCCAAATTCCTTCCCTCTTATGACCGGCATAGTCAGTTATTTACGACCGAACAGTCCCATCTTTGCGTTGAGTGACATGAAATTTCGGAACATCTTTCACGTTTCATTCGGTTTAACAACTACGACATCTCTCATAGGAAGCCGTTCGTAACATACTGCTCTTGCCCTTTGTAATAAATACATCCTTGCTCTCTCCATTCAACCTTTCTTCGACTCAGCTAATACATCAATTAAATTCTGTGAATGTATATATTTTTAGATTTTCATAAGTGTTCGGCTGGTGGTATTCCGACATCCGGGAAAGAATCAAAATGAAAACGCAATAAAATTCAAAATGCAATTTGGCTGGAGAAGACGGTAAAAAATTCTGTCTACAAACCTTCCTTCGCAAAGTTAGCGTTTCATTTGTCGACATATATTTTTCTTTTTATCGTAGGTCTCTCATTTTCACTTCTATTTTGTACGACGCGATATTAACTACATTTTAATCATGACATAATCATGTTTTCTTCGTCCCGAAAACT
Organism: Ischnura elegans; assembly: GCF_921293095.1. Classification (NCBI taxonomy): domain Eukaryota; kingdom Metazoa; phylum Arthropoda; class Insecta; order Odonata; family Coenagrionidae; genus Ischnura; species Ischnura elegans. The sequence continues at coordinate 142,382,114 of NC_060246.1, forward strand.
GAAAAGCTATCAAATGATTCTTTACAGTGATTGAAAGAGTTTTGGAGGAACGGAAGACTTGGTATAATTTCTAGGAGAGAAACCGGAAGTTCCAGGTCATTTAAATGATTAGGGATTTTAGGTTCATGGGTTTTGTCGGTTTAGCATTATTGAAGTTAACGTGGAGGAAAAGCGGAGTGACAATCGGCGCTCAAAATTCACCGCGCCTTCTTGAAATTAATAGACCCCATTGGGGATTAACCCCTGATCAGACAACTCAATGTTTGAGACAAAGACAAAGACAACTTATGTAGCCACTTATTGAACCTAAACCAGGAACGGGATCGTGTATGAAAATGTGCACCACCCAAATTCAGCGACATTCGAGCCCAAGTGTGATATATCGTTATTGTATGTCACATCGTTTATGTATAATTTAGTGTGTCATCTGTTTTGGCGCCAGTCAATAAATGGGACGCCATGCCTTAGCGTCACTTGCACAGCAACCATTGAGGCGTTAAGTCATTACAACAAGTCATTGCTATTTTTAGCCAAATTTAATGAATACCAATTAGTATAAAGACAATCGCTGGTGGATCGCTTTTCCTTAGGTTAATGCTTCTTGTAATCCGCTTCCAAAGTTTTTTAAAATCTACGAATCAGGATACAGCCTTAGATAACATGCATAAAGTAATGCATACGGATGGAACATATACTAATACTTATGTTTCGAGGAGTTATCCAACCAACTGCGAAACCAAAAACTTGAGTGATAGAGGCAATTCAAAATTGATGGAAAGGACGAAGAATGAGGAGAGAACATGTTGAATTCGTTAGAGTCGACAATGATTGGTGAAGCTATACTTTCTGTTTAAAATATTTAATCAGGGAACTTGTAGATGTTTTCCACATGAAACTTTTGGGGGAAGAATAAAAATAAACGACGGTGTTGAAATTCAGGATCCAAGCTAAAATATCATCCTTTCTTTCGTGCTATATAAATAATTGCACTAACAACTTCATTAAAATCGTGGTTTGACGCTTGATAATGTTAATCGGTTTCATTTTAGCATACGTATCGTGTTGGTACCACTGCCACCACATTTCATTCCTATCGAAAATATATCAATTTTTATGTTTTATCTTCAACACGGATATTTCTTAAGGACGCTTTTTTCTCTCTACCATGCCTTCTGCTAAGCTAAGTACGCTCCTTAGAAATATTTGAAAATAAAAACGCCTTTTCCAGGCAGAGGTATAGATGAGACCAGTAGTGCTGAGTGGCAGCACTCTCATATGCATGTTTGCTTCCCCACGTTTACTTCAGGCACTGGACGGTCGAAATTATTTCATCAAAAGCCTTTACGCGACATTACGGAGGAGAAATTGAACTATGAGTCACATTAGGTCATGAGGGAGAAAATTAAGCACGACTTGGACCCCTGCTGTATTAATGGACTTCCCAAGGGAAAGGAGGGGAGAAAATCATGCTCTGTTGAGCCCGGAAGGAAAGGGGTTTTGTCATATTTCACATTGTAACTGCGCATGCCTTCCCCACAGCTTACTTGCGTGGGTGGGGTGTATTTTTACTGGAGGGACTGTATGAGGACAGGTCCGTGGGTGGGCGGTTATCCACCCTCCTCTGTGGCATAAAAAAGGGCTTTATCGTCGGGTCATCGGAGGGATATGCCGCCGTCTAAGTACGTGTGGAACCCTAGCGAGGATTTGCGAGAAGACCAAGATTACGTGGGCCATGTAAAGAGGAGCGTAGTGATAAGGCTTGTCCCTAGGGATTAGAGGTATACGTTTATTTTTTTACTTTGATCATGCCTCTTGTGCCCCTCGACACTCTACCCTTCTGGTTGACTCCGACCACAGGATGAGGCAAGGAGTATACCTTGGAGAATATATATAAGGTGAGGTAGTCATTAACTAGCCATGTCGTCACGGAAATAAATCACTGCCGTTTAGTAGTCGGAGAAATGAGAATTCTTTTCGGGGAAGGTTACATGCTGCAAGGAATCAAAGAGTTAACGTATCTCCTGCAATTAATTACCACAATTTTCATCTTGGACTTTAAACATATTTAAATACTACGCGCTAGTCATTTCTCAGACTTACTTTGAAACTTAAAATATTTTTTTTTCTTAACATTCTAGAAGTTTTTGGTCTTTTTATTACTCACACCAATTAAATTCTTTTATATATTTAACATTTCAGATCCCTGTGAATAAAAATTTCCTGTACTCTTGAAACACGCTCTCAATATGTTTTATTTTCTATTTTAAAGTCACTAATAATTTTGAACTCCCTTTTAGAATTCGGAGTCCAGATATAACGTAAGTAATGCATTGTTTATTAATCACACAACATTGTATGAAATTACTAACTTAATTGGAGAGAAATTCTTGAAGGTCCTCGACTCGATTATTACTGAGGAAAAATATTATTATGCAACATAGACAAATAGAGAATGACAGTGAGTTACTTGCCGGAGCAAAATTTGGTATTCCCGTTCTCGGGGTAATTTCATTTTACGCCCTCTTCTCAAATTAGGCAAGCCATTAGTGCCGATGCGAGAATTTTCTTGCTCCGAACCCTCGACCGTGGCAATGTGCCGCGCAAGAAAACTTTTTCCGAGTGACAGGTGGTCACGTGCGTATTATGGACGCACCAATAAACCCTTCATAGATCCCCTCTGCTTCGGACCTCGCGAGTTGAAAAGTGAGCTGCACGCAAATGGGCCACAACGCTTTGTCACGCTCTTCCGTGAGGCTAGCCTGGGATGAAAAACTTGATGAAAAAGGAGGACGAATATTTCGCAAAGCCTGGAGAACACATTTTTCTTTTAAGACTTGTTGATATAATCTTACTGGGTTTTTATATGATATGCACCATAGGCGGATCTATGGCGGGCACGGGGGCACGCCCCCCCCCCCCAAGACCCTTAAAAAATATGCAAGATTTTTAATAGGGTCCCATTATCATTACATTCCCTTTGTATTACGAGGTATCCCTGTGCCCCCCCCAGAACACAATCCTGGATACGGCCTTGCCCCCCCCCCCCCCCCCCACCAGAAAGAAATCCTGGATCCGCCCCTGATGTCTACTAAAGCTTCTTTTACATTAGGATAGCAAAAAGTAAATTAAGCAATCTACTTACAACTTTATCCCTTATATTAACATAATGCAGGGAGAAAAAATAGATTTTTAAGCTATTAAAAAGTGGATTTAATTTGTAATACGTTCTTAAAAAGTCGTTTCACAAAAGTAAGCTACAATACCACCTCTTATAAGCTCTCCCAATCACTGTTGATGCTGTGTATCACTCTTAGATTGTGGAAGCATTTCACTGATTTAAAAAATTAGAAGTGATTACTTTCGTTTTAATACGCTGTGCATTTTAAGGGTTTTGTTGTCAAAGCTCTAAGAAGTACTTTCCTAACAGTTTAGTATTTTAACAGTTTCCCAGCACATAAATGAGATAATATGAAATATTTTGTCACGTTAATGCTAATATATATTCTGAAAATATATTTTCTGCGCCAAAAATCAAAGTAAATTTTTTACTTTACATTATTTTACCTGCGGCTTGTGAAGTTCTAATTTAGTTTACCGTGGCCTGCTTAGAACATTCCAAGATTACAAGGCATAAACAACCAATCTGCGGAAATATGAACACTCGTAAAACCTACACTCAAAAAAATAAAGAATATTGCTCACGTCATTTATTGTTTACTCCTTTCTCAGGTTTTACCGTCTTTATTGTCATCACATTTGGACATCTTTAGGGAGAAATTTGCAAGAAGTATCGTAATTATTCAAAACGACGACTATGCGAAAACATTGGCCTCGTGATTTTCGGTAATTTTTTTTTATCTGCCTCAGTAAGCATTTCAATCACGAGTTTCGTGATGCATGACGTTACTCATCACTGGCGCTCGGGTCGAGTTAAGCTCACTTTCTGTTTTCGAGGGTGCCCAACTGTTACCGTGAGAGTGATGCTTTTGAGTGGAGCGCGCCTCTTGACGTCTGGCGTAATTACTAGGCGGTGAATCTCTGAATTTCACCCCCTCATTACAAAGTGGTGTAATTTTGAGAAAAAAACGTATATTTTAGGGAGTCGGGAGTAAATTAACAATTCCAGTTTAGAGTTCAGTCGTTATGTAAAGGTCATCGCTAGTTTTTGAGTTTTGAGAGAGAGAGAGAGAGGGAGAGAGAGAGAGAGAGAGAGAGAGAGAGAGAGAGAGAGAGAGAGAGAGAGAGAGAGAGAGATGAAAAATCAAATTCAATAGCCATTCTTCCCGAGAAAAATAAACGGACAGTTTACCTTTATTTATTTGAAAATTTGCCTTTTCATAATATTGGGTAAAACTATTTTAACATCTGGATTAAATTTTTTTATATTTTAAGCAAAAACTATGAAAGAACGCTAGAAAGTTGCGATTCAGGGCACCCTCATCTTTTTTAATAAAGGAAAAAATAAACTTTGGCAGCATATCATCGTTAAATTATTTACTTAGTTTTGGTCAGTAGTCTACATCTAAGGATGAATAAAAATTAAGGATGAAAACCAAAAAGAATCTTTCTATATTCATAAATTAAAGAAACTATTAGCTTGCAGAATATACCGTGAAAAGGGTAATTATGTAGGTATGTTCAAATTTGAAGGTCGCCACGGGTACCTATAAACAACTTTTTCCTCTTCTACTTAACCTTTTTGCATACATGTATGTATGTCATCCTTCTCTTTACGAACATCATACCCTTCTCATCGTTCTTTTATACGTGCTCTTGACAGGACTTCCATTTTTCTGGTATGTGCATCCCATAAAAGTCTAGCGTATCCGTCTACCCAAACTCTTCCTTCCTTCTTCACTCTCTACCTGAACAACATATTTCCGTTTTTATCAGAATTAAATCCTATATTACGCATTTAGCAACTGGATGAAATTTTGCTGCGTCTTTATTAGTGCCCCTTTACCACTAAGAAGCAGCTGGAGAAAGTTAATGACAGTAAACCGGACGCATATAAAAGATATTTCGCCAATGCAATCTTGCTCTTAGCATCTTCATAGATAAGAATTTTTCCCCTGCGTATGTATAGTAAGTACTGTCTTTTACTATTTCTCCATCGAAAATGATTATTTAATTTTTTTGATATTTCATTTCCATATTTCCACCGTACCCCTCCAGACAGCACGCGTGTCGTATAAATGCAACGAACTTGACGCTGCGCATGAAATGGTAATCATTTATATTTATGCTAATTTGAACCAAATCCATGCATGAAAATACGTCGGAGGGTGCAAAATTAATGTGTCAAGTGTCGTGGCTGTTTCAAGAATAAATTAATGCCTCCTTTCGCCGGAGTCACTCTCCACGCAATATGCAGTTCCCTCCGCGCACGTAACCGGGGAAAAGAGGAGGGGTGCGAGGTACGCCGGAAAATTTTCCCTTGTGGCGACAACCCGCGATACACATAGTGAGTGGGTCACTAGTCTAGGGGATCGTATCTTTTGGCTCTCCGTTACTCGATATTGTTACATTTTGTACTGCCTACCAACAACCAACGGAGAATTTAACTTTCAGTATTGTGCAGATGAAATATACAGCTGACCTACTGAAATTTGTCGTTTTGTGTACAGCGTATAGTGGCCTTTACAACAAGAATCCCAAAATTACAACATAAAGCACCCATGCTCTGGATAGGCTGAACCTACCCTGGCGGTACTCGAACCCACGACCTCCGATTTGGCAGGAGAAGATTTTACTCAAAAAACCACCGAGGCCAGCAAACAAATAATTAGATTGACAACATATCACCTGTATAATCAACCCTGGTACAACCCCAGATCCCCCCGAAGCAAATTTCTTTCTATGTGCCTGGTACCTTCCGGCGTGCGTATTGGACGTGCGGGGTAGCGATCCGGTCACGCAGGGAGCGCGTATTCTTGTGACAGGGAGAGATGTTTGGATACATCGCGGAGAGAATTTAAGGCTTCCTCCGCACGACCCTGGATCCTTTATTGTCGCGAGCAACGTACGTAAAGGATACTCTCGAGGGTTTGAGGTATTTAAGAAGCCTTGAAAAGATCGGAATACAAGGTTGCTCTCGAGGATGCTAGAGCCTAAAGTTTGAGGGACAATTCCATTCTCGTGGGTGGGAGCCCCAATGGGGAGGAAGAAGCAGGATGAATTACAACTTGAGGGAACGACCCTTCGAGCTCTCTAAGATGCCAGTGTGCAAAAAAAGACTCGGTGGAGGGGCTTCGGCACTCAGACGGTTGAGTGCAAGAATTTTCATCCGAACTAATGCCATTCAAGTCTTACGCTTGCTGGCGGGATGTTTTTTTTTTGTCGAGGGACTCATGTCATGAAAGATTGCGGGGAAGGATTCGTCATGAAGGCTGGGAAAAAATACACCGCGTGAACATTGCACCCTGTGACCTCCGACAAGGGCATCTACATAATACCCTGCGAGGGTGTATTGCAGGGGGTGAACAATCACCAGCATGCAGCATGAAAGAGGACCCCCACATGCATACCACGCGGGCATAAAAATATAACGCACAATAACAAAACACACGTCCAAATTTTGTATGGAGTCGAAAATCTCAGAATTTGTTTTCAGAGCAGACCATGACATGTATTTTCTTTTGTTTGCTCTGATGGATTATCCTAGAGCATGATATAAATGTGGCGGTCCTCTTGCATGGTGCATTTTGGCGATTGATTACCCCCTGCCAAACACCCTCGATGTGGCTCTTATGTAGACAATAAACATTCATTCATCCATTCATTCAGATTCATGCTAAGGCAAAGCTTGCCAATGATTAGTAATTTCAATAGCAAATCCATCCCAGGGAAAATAAAAATATGAAACAAATCTTCCTGCAGCGTGACGCCATTAATTTTATGAATAGAAACACCGTTGCTATCCTTGATAGTAGGAGGGAAGAATGACCTTTTAAATCTCTCTTTAGCAGTTTAGCAGACATGGAAGAGTGTGTATTTGGCAGTTTTTCATTTGTTATTACCGCTACTATATTTGAATATAATTTTTAAAAATGAGGAAAATTCTCTACGGAAGTGAGGCATGGACAATGACAGCAGAGGAGAAATCAAGGATAGAGGCCTTCGAAGTGTGGTGCTACACAAGGATGTTGAGGATCAAATGGATCGACCGAGTTAGTAGTTAGGAAGTCCTAAGAAGAGTAAGAGAGAAGAGAAGGCTCGTGAAAACTTTGATAAGAAGATGGAACAACCTGTATAGGCCATATCTTGAGATAAGATGGCCTGATGAAGAAAATCGTCGAGGGATAAGTAGATGGCAAGAACGGAAAAGGAAGATCTCGAACAAAATAATACCCAAACGATATAAATGCTATTCGAATCAGTACAATCATGGTCTTTGGGAAATTCACTTTTCGAAAAATCCGTCATTAGCTTTTGTACAAAGCGAAAATAATAACATTGTTACGGTGCTTCAGTCGTTAAAGTATCTTCATAATTAAATATTTTGTTTGTAGAAGTTTTGGTTGAGAAGATCAAAAATTGAAAGAAACGTTAAAAATGAAATAATTTCAACATTAATTGTCCTGCTTGCATTGGGAGAATTTTATTTTTACAGTATATTTGCTGGCTTTTCCAACATTTCTTTGAAGCGAACTTTATAACATTCCTCCGAAGCGAACTACTTTAATTACCTGGTAATTAAAATTGAACGAGTGTAATAATAAGTGAAAAAAGAATAGGGAAAATTAATTTTTCCTACACCTCATTCTTTGCTTTAATTAATTATTTTTCGAGTTTAGGTTTTCGAGTTTTTCTGGATATTTTAGATTAGGTACCTACGTATTTGCTAGCGCCAAGAGTTTTTTCCGCGGTAAATTTTCCTAGTATATTATTACACTGTGGACGAATTCCATCTATATTCCAAGTATCTCTCGGACAAAATAAAATTACACCTACCTAGATGGAGTTCCAATGTGGTAATTTCTGAAATAAACGCTGTTTTCATCTTGCTAGCTGGAACATTAACGAGACTATCCTTGGCTCGAACTCTTTAATCATGAGAAGAGTACCGTGGAGCTACTCCTCTTGTTTACGACCAGTTGAAATCTGTTTAGGGGATATGGAAGGATGTGATTGTGAATGTTTACGGTGGGGCTTCTTTGTGTACTTTTTCCGACGAAACGGAGAGAGATGCCTACTCCATTCGACGGGTGGAAGTTTGATATAGGGGTGGTTGGGAACTAAACAAGTTAGCGACCAGAGTTTTTAGCTAAAAGATCAACAACGGGACGGAAGTATGTTTATTAACTCCCAGAGAACGTAGGAAAAATTAGACAGCGCTGTCGCAAGACTTGGTGCGACAAGCTCCGTCCCCATGTCATGACATTTTGGAGTTCGGCTTCTTTCAACCAGTGAGATTTTAACTCAAAGCCTTACAACGCTGGTAACTCACGCCTTACCACTTAGATTAATTTTTATCTTTACCTTGAATATTTCTCCGAGGATTGGTGCGCCTGTATAGCAATGAATTAAATAAAATTTACGTAAAGATATGCCTACATATTTAAATAAGGGGAGTAGACGTTTTGAAATGAAATATCCCTTGCTTTTTGGTGAATTAACTGGATTAATTTTTGGGTATTTATGGGTCCATTTGATCAATACTGAAGGTGGAGTAAACCAGCAAATCCAATGCTAGCGTCAATAAATCAAATTTTAGTCTTTAAAAGTAACTAAATTAGAATAAAATACTTTAATGCTTTATTAAATTTTATGATGACTAGTAATGAAATGAATCGTGATTTACCAAGTAACACTCCCTATTGCAACGTAATGCTGCGTGACCAAACTCTTCTCCCTTTCTACTCCTCACTGATTTATGGACGTCCCCCCACGCGTCACGGCGACGCAACGTGTTACATAGGTGATGCTCTGGAAGAGTCTTACGCACATGCGGAGTAATTTGAAAGAGAGAGAGAGAGAGAGGGGGGATTGTGGTCCTGGTCAAGCAAGCAGGGGAGTGCCGGGTAATGAGCCTGAAATTGAATTTCAGGTCTGCTCTTCTTTTCCTGTTTCTGAATACCAACCATTGCTCGAGAACATCTAAACGGTGGCTTTTTCTATGAAACTAATGAATGTTGAGGACTGCCACTGAACTTTTCAAAGTAGGGCGGGGGTGTAATTCGCATAAACAGTCGTTGTCTTAGCATTGTTATAAGTTAAATAAAATACTAATTTTTTTATCTTTAAATTTAATTTTGTGTTAATAACTAAAAAATATTTTGTGTTGTATTTCCTGTCTCTATTAAGTTACGCTAATAATATTTCACCGTAAAAACTATGAAAGCACACACCTTTGTTCGTTTTCAGAGGTTTATCTTGCCACTAATAGGTTGCTTACTTTAAAAATGAATGCTATTTATATTCTCATTCAAGTCGCACGCCATAGCCTTCCACACCTTGAAGCAGATGCAAGCGCCCGAATATTTCATTAAAATTAAGTGTCAGAAATATTATATCAATAATTTATTTTAATGATTTAAAATTTATGATAATGCCATGGAAATATTGGATGGATATCTTGAAAAGTAATTTAATTTAGAGCACTATTATGATATATTAAAAGGCTTACTCCATTATAAGGGGGTTGAGGGCCCCCGAAAAATTTCGCACATTAATTTTCACGAAACTGATGTTTTAGTTCTCGAGATAGCAGCATTCGATAAAATACATACATTAAATCGTTTCATCGGGAGTGATTCTCAACATTATTGGAGAGGGGACATCTATTAATTACATGAGTAGTGAGGGTGTGAGGGGACCAAGATGAATCTCACCCAATCTCACGTGGGGGTGAGAAGGGGTCCCGGCAACTATCACGTATTTTTTTCCAATGTAAAATTGTGATATTAGTAATCTTAAATATTAGTCTTAACTAATATAAAATAAAAATAATTAAACAAATTTTTTATAATAAATCCAACGCAGTGAAGCATAGATTGACGTATTTACATCGAAAATACGAATTTTGAACAATCTCACGTGAGATTAGAGAAAGGGAGTTGAGCTAAATCTCACGATGTGTCACTAAGGGAGGAGGGAGGGTCAAAAAGTCGCCAGAATCACATCACGTAACGAATAGACGCCCCCAAACCTATAGTACGTAATGTTTAAATTAGATAGATTTACATTAAATGCGACGTTGGGATTTTATTTAAACAATGAAAAATACATTATTTTATGCATGCTGAGAACCGTCAATACATTTTAGGTGATGCTCGAGCACCCAGGGTTCCCCGTTGACGGCGCCCCTAGCTTCTACGGTGGCTCAAATACGATTCTAACATTCATGTCAAGGGGAAGGGGTCAGCTATAGCAGTCGGATAACCCTGAGGAAACTGTTATGAATGGGGCTTAATGAGTTTTCCTGTAATTTTCAAGTTATTAACTCGCCCGTTGCGTTCATTCCGTGTGGGTCATCGGCTAAATATTAATGTGGGGCCTGGCGCGTGCCATGATTGCGCCTCTTTCCTGCTCCTCGTTTGCTCACCGAGGTGGAAGCGAGGGAGGAGGGCGAGGCAAAGGCTAGCGGATGACGCATTCTGTTTATCGGGAGCATCCCCCGCCGAATGGAGAGGGAACGATGATGCATTGGAGTTGCCGGCGGCGGCGGTGGCCCGTGGACGATGATGTCACTATGTCCCATGAGGGCGGTGTTTGGGGGGGGGGGGGGCGGGGGGGAAAGGAAGAGGGCGCAAATATGTGCGTGGGTAAGGCCGAGGCAAAAGCACAGGATTGCAGACTGAGGAATCGGCAATATTGCTCTCTTCGTTGTAGCGCAAATGTAGATAATCTTCGGAGATAGGCAGGGGGGAAGGGCGAGAGAAGTAGAGAAGGGAGAGATCAATGTAAGGCTATTTTAGTTGAAGATGTAACTACGTTACGAAACCCGGATCATGCCCATATTAATGAACCTTACAAAGTTTCATTCCTTTATTTCCAATATGGTTCACAAAGTCAAGCCTTCAGTTATATGTTAATTGATTTTAAATGAGGACAAATCATGCTAGTTTACAATGAAAACGAATTGGATTTTTTTCCTTTCTCTTGGCCTCAATTTTTAACATTCATTAGTTTTTTGGAGTGTAGGTTTCTAGGAATTAAATGCAAATGTTTTGGTAAAATATTTTTTTTTATTCTTGAAGACCTAAACTCCAAGACTCTAATCAAAGTTTAAAACAAGTTTGAAAGTTAAAAAAAGAACACTTTAAGATGCACGATAGCATTTGTAAATGGATAGTGAGTAGTCCTACGATAGCACTAAGCGGTGGTCTGTGGTCTGCTTAAACGCAAAACAAAGTCCGTATTTCGGGGGTGAGGACCCTGGCCTCCTGCCTCCTATTATGTACGCCCCTGGGAGAATGGGTCACGTATCGCATATTTGGGAGTGGAACTCGCGGATAAATCGAGTCAAGACATTACGTCGTTTATTATCATTAACGTTTATTCCCGGTTAAGGTAGATTCACAGGGATAATTATAGAAACTACCCTATCCTGTCTTCCTTCCCAAATTGGACGTCCGTTTTCATTCAGAGTAAGTCCTGCTCTTTTTCATTCAACTATGAATCCCATTCGCTTCTTCTCATTCCCGCTTACTTAACGAACGTTCTTCCCGCTAACGCGATTCCCTCCCAGCATGCCTTACCGTTTAATACGCGGCCCCTTCTAGATCCTTTCTATGCTCCTAGTCTCATCCAAAAGCAATAAGATATATACAACCGGAGTAATTTTCCACGCATATTTATACAAACTCAAACGGTTTCAACGTTTACCCATCATTTTCAAGAGAAAGAAACAAGGTTATAGGCTATTGGAAAAGTCACATCGTTCAATTGGGCGAAATTAGAGTCATCATGTTACATCTGAATGAAATAAAATATCTGATCGCAAAATTTTAGTCGGCTTTACGACCTTACGTAGAGTGAGCCAATGTCGGAAACCCTTGATTATTGTCCCCTAGAGTAATTTATTCTTTTCCGAAGGGCTGGGATTCTGATCCTGGCGGCGAAGGAGATGCCTCACAGAAATCGCGATACCTATTAGTGCGGAGAGAATTTCAGACACCTCATTTCTACGGAGTTATGTCCCTCGAACGGAATACGTGATCGCCTTGGCATGGTTCGGTTATAATAGGCAAGCAGGAATATGATGACGCCGGGTTTCTATCCGTTATTTTTCTCTAGTTTCAGTGTCTGAAATAAAAAAACTGCCGACTATTTCCTTTGAATCGGAAAAAATATGAATTAATTTCAAATTCTCTAGCTTTACTTAGCGGAACGACATCAAGATATGCAGAATAAAATCAATTTTTATAGTTCCACAGATATAATCTAATATATGCGGAATTTTATAAAGTAATTATATTCTACATATCGTGAATATGAATAAAATCAACTGTGAAATGTAAGTCCGTAAAATGCCAAAAAAATCATCAAGGAACGAAATGACAATGTCCCTCGTAGAAGTACTCATTGTCAGTGGTAAATCCAATTAATTTGCCCGAGTATTCAAATAGAACATTCGTTCTAGCCCAGATCAATTACGAACTTTCCGCAGAGTTCTGGATTAGAATTTCGAGGGTTGATTTCGCAAAGTTCTCCTCCCTGTTGATCGTGAACAAGAACGACCACGTATCGGCATCGAAAATTTTACTACCATTTCATTGAATTGCATGGAAACTACTTTATCAATGGAAAATATAATCTTTCTTATTTTTTTCTGAACACGTTCTGAATATTCGTGTGCGCCGTAGCGTAGGAAAAAAATCCAAATTCTAAGCATTCCCCGTCGAATTTTCCGATGAAATCAAGGCGTAGTTTTTAATATACCCATTTATTTGCCATAGAGTATAGATAACAACACAGGATAATTAATTTTTAAATCGAAGCATATCTGCCGGGGGATGAATTTTTTCTATAAACATGGTATACAAGATAGATACATCTAATTAAAACACAAAAATGGTAGGGAAAAGCAAAAGTGTTTTGTTTCCTATTTCATTGCATGACAGAGAAACCTCGATGTTTGAGCATGTGTGGGCTACATGCAGTGAGAATAGGTTGGATCTCTTAAGAAATGAGTATGTGACGAGATTATATCGTGTGATTACACCAGAATTGACATTTCGAGTTCAGAATAAATTGAAGACGTGCTATATTTTCAATGTCTACCGAACTCGAGTTTTACCTTTCCCGCACATATTTACTAACTCCAACGATTTCAAAGTTTACACGTAATTTTCAAGAGCTGTGTGTCTTAGAAACAAGGTTGTAGGGAAGGCCATTGGAAACGTTACGTCGTTCAATTGGGCGAAATTATAGTCATCATGTTACATCTGAATGAAATAAAATATCTGATCTCAAAATTTTAGTCGGCTTTACGACCTTACGTAGAGTGAGCTAATGTGGGAAACCCTTGATTATTGTCCCCTAGAGTAATTTATTCCTTTCCGTAGGGCTGGGATTCAGATCCTGGCGGCGAAGGAGATGTTTCACAGAAATCGCGATACTTATTAGTGTGGAGAGAATTTCAGGTACCTTCTTCCTACAGAGTTATTTCCCTCGAATGGAATAATAGAACGTGATCGCCTTGACATGGTTCGGCTATAGCAGGCAAACAGGCAGACGCCGGGTTTCTCTCCACAATTTTTCTTAAATGTTAGTGGCTAAAATAAACATAACTCCCAGCCATTTATTTTCGTCGGTATTTATTAATAAATTTCACAGTCTCTGACTTTCTGCGAAACCACATACGTAGAATAAAATCAATTTGTTAAGTTCCACAAACATAATATCACAAGTGCTATATTTTCTATATATTCTGAACTCGAGTTTTATATTTCCGACTGGGTAGATGAGCGTATGTGGAATTTTGAGGAGCATTCATGCACATCTAAATGATTTTAACATTTATAAAAAGTCCCTGCAAACCGCAATACTCTTTTTCTTTGTCTTTGCCACGAGTTGGACTCTTTTCATAGATTTGATGGAAGTGGGACATCAAATACCGTTGGAAAATACGGAGTTTTCCAATTTTGTTGACAGAGTTATCCTTGGGAAATATCCTACATCATTGCTTGATTTTGGGGGATTTTCTGACGCCGATGACTTTTCTTCTTGATTTTACCCTTTCGGTAAAGTCCTCCCGGTGAGAAGACGATATCACTCTTATCATTCGATATGAAGGCTATTTTTATCATCCAATGAATCAAAAGAGATGTCTCATTTCTATGTTCGCATTCCATTAAATCAGCTTTTTATCACAAAGCTAAGACATGGACAATCGCTGTGCGAGATTTGGCAATCATTTTAATTTCTTTACTATCTCTATAAAATAGTCCCGTCTATTTTATTTATAAAATAGTCCCGTTTATTATGAAAAAATCCCCGTCCTGATTTTATACACGAGTTGTATAAAATGCGAAAAAAACGTGAATTCGAAGGACGAATTGCGCGTTTATTTTTATGCATTTGATCGCAGAGATATGTGAGGCCCTGAATACGAGCGGTGAAAGGAGGAGGGGAAGCCGTGACGTCAAGGCAAGTGATTCAATCACATTTTGCAGCCGAGAGACGAGCGAGGAGAAATGTGCATCCTATCAATCTTTTGAAATCGTATGTTTGCAATATTTTTCAATCTGTATAACATTTCGCCATCCTTCCCATTGAGTTGAAGGAGGCCAGGGATGCGAGCGATTCGTCAACCGCAGTGGTGGGCGGGCCCTCACGGAGCGTCAGCCGCGGACTTCCGTCGATGGTCGCCCGATTTATGACCGACTGGTCATGCCACGGGAACCATAGAGAGATTTTTGCCGCGATTTGCCGCAAAAATGAGAGGACAACGGTGAATACAGCAAACTACTATTACGCGATAGGGTTCAGTAAATTTCAATCCGAATAAGTATGTGTGGTGATCATTGCTCTTTTTCTGTTTTTGGGAATCAGCATACGTCTGGGTTGCATTCAGAGGGAACGGGTTGGATCTCGGACTAGGTTTATTAAAAAGGCGAGAGAAAAATACATGAAGAATTCGTGGTTGACGAAGGATTTTAGCATGACAGTTCTAGAGGTAATAATTCAGAGAGTAGAATTTATTCAACATGCACTACAATGTGCATTAATTTTCCGTGACTTAATGACCGGCGTTGTGTTATTTAAATAATGCCTCTACAAACTGCAAGAATGTGTCTTGGAAGTTTTTGCCAAGAAATTAATTCTACTTGGATAAATGTGATGGATGTTTTAGGTACAAAAATTGCGTGACTCATCATCACAGTTTTGTAATCTTAAGTAAGGATACCTCACTCCTTCATTTCACCCTATCCAATCCTAGTTCTTTTACCTCCCAGAAGCTCTTCTTCCCCGTATCCTTCTCGATCTGTCCTAGATACTTGCTCCTTGGTCTTGAGACTTCATCATCAGTTTTTCCTGCCATTATATTTCCCACGGTGCAGCCGTGTCTCATTACGCGACCAACCCACAGCGCTCTACTTTGGCGTACAGTACTCCTCAGTGTCCTTAATCTTCCTATTCTTCTATACACCTCCTCGTTTCTCACGGATTAAATACGTCACAGTACATACATACAGGCCCGGAACCAGTGGCGGATACAGATGGGGGGCGCAGGGGGCGCGCGCCCTCCCCTTGCGGGTCCGCCTGTATTGCCGAACATTGCAAAACCACAATTGTAACTTTTTTATATCATAAGATGGCATTGTCTTTTACATGTTTATAATCACTTTAAATAAAATTTTCATATACTTTGCCTGTGACTTGATCATATTTTATTATGATAAAAGTAAAGATAACTCAAGATATGTTGCGCCCCCCCCCCCCTTGAGTTTTTTCTGTATCCGCCACTGCCCGGAACAGGCGGGGTATGTGCTTCGGGCGGCAAATTTCAGGGTGCGGCAAAATTTGAAAAGTTTATTGAAAAAAGTTATTTAATTTTTTCAAAATTATAAACGGATATCAATTTTATTTGGTTTTATTTGATCTTGTTGCACGTTTTATTGCATCTCAAAAATAGCTAACGCATATAGCTCTTAAAAAAATAGCTTTATTTTAGTGGCGGGGAGAGTGAGGAAGGGGTGTTAAGGATAGGAGGGCGGCAATATGATCTTTATCCCTAACAAAACTACTAGTTCTTGACCAGCAAGTATAAACCATGAAAACGTGCAATTTTATATCAAATACGTAATTGGTGACCAGTTAATCGTTTCAAAATTATTTTTCAAAGACAATATTCAGTAAAAAAAAAGCCCATATCAACCCCACTACCCATAAGCAAAGACACCTCCATGACGAGTCCCTCCAGAAGGTGAGAGTGAAAAGGTTGCGAGGAAAAATTGGAGCAAAAACTTTTACGGGTGAAACCTTTTCATTTTTTGCACGCGAAAGGGGGTTTGGCGCGCAAAAATGTTTAAACCGTGAGGGTCGCACCGCGCAGTGCCGCACTATTGATTTTTCTCCCCCTCCCTTCTCAAATATTGCACCTCTCCTTTAAGATTTCCCCGTGCTCTTCATGTCAACGAGGTTCTCGCACGAGTTGTTGAAGTGCTTAAGCACGCGTCTCAAGGGCGCACGCGTGCGTGGGGACGAACGTCCGTCGCTCCGGGGGATGGATGATGGTAATCGCCTTTTACATCCACTTGGTACGCCACTAGACACCCGTAAGTGTGTTTGGCAGGGGGTGAGTTTTCTGAAATATTCAATAGGATGTATACCATAGAGTACCATGATTACATTTGCGAGCTAAGCGGACGGCATAAGAAATTCCACTTTATAAAGGGCACATCTTAGTTTTCCGACCGTGGTTTGGAAATAACATCTGATTAAGCATTATTAAACTTGAAAAAAAAACTTAAACCGCGCTGATAATCGGAAGAAATATGAATTGAAACGCATGGTATCAGGTAGTTTTGAATGAGTTATAGTGCATACTTGTTATTTGATTATTGTATTGATATAAATATAGATGTTTCCTTGCTTAATTCTTAATTATCATGGATTATTATTTTGCTGTACAATTTCCAACCCATGGAAGCATATTGCGGAACAATTTTCATCCGCAGAAAATCATTATGTTTTTCATCTGCGAACAACAGTTGGTTATCATTGAATGAGGAGTCAAGTATTTAGTTAAGTTTGTCTAGTTTCGGTCTCAAGTTTAGCTCAATGCCTTATCACGGTCACCTCCCGCAATAGCTGGAGGGCTATTAGGGGAGGTGGCTAATAAATGTTATAAAATCGTGCCTACTCCCACAGTTACTTCTTCCACAATGGTGCAAGCAATAGATCTTTCTCTCCTCTACGTTAAGTATTGTCTTAAGCCAGTTAACTAAAATATTACGAGAAATAGAATTTCTAAGAAACAGTTCCGATATTGCTCTTCTGCTGTCACTACAGCCATTCATAGTTACAAGCCTTTTTTCCACATACAATTGAATAGCGAGACCACATTATCGCATTAATTTGGAACCGTAAAGAACTTGCTCATTCTACATCCGTAAGTAGTATAAGACACATCAGTACAAATAGGTATTCTCTTATTTGACTTTTATTTTGTTAGAAACCCGTATGTATAGGCCATAGCTAAAAACTATTCCAAGGTTTTTTTTACCAAGCTCAAAAGAGTAACTTTTAGGTAACAGTAAGCATATTATATTATCATAACGCAGTAATCAATAAGATTGCAATCCACTATTCTCCCCTTTCAGATCGATGATTTCATAAAGTACTGATGGGGGCTTTTTTATGCATCCCTTCCTCTCCTCCATCACGTACATGACCCTTGCCCTTTCCCGCGGGACCTTTCCCCTCTATTACGGCCCTTACAGACATCTTGAGGCTCGGAGAGCAGCTACTTCATCGAATTATGTATCATTTTCCTCTCAGGGCTCAATATTCTCTTTCTTTTATTTCCTTCTTCCACTCTTCTGCTTACTTCCCTGTTTTTCATTTCATTGCCCCAGGAAACGGAGGAACGTTTCCCTTTCAAAATGACTCAATTACTCCAGTTTCTCGATTGGTAGGTTGCGCCGAATACCCTCTCTCTCTATCATAACCGCATGCCCCCTCCAAATTTTCCACTCGAAGATAAAATACTTCATTAAATATGCATTTTATGGTTCAAGCCTGAATCACACGATCATTTTTTTCCGTCTCTCAGAGTGATAACTCCTGCAATAGCTTTTAAGGTGCCAAAGAAATAAAATCCGAAGATTCAAGCGTGATCTAGTGGAATTTTTCCGTACAGAAATAATTAATTGCGAATTTCCACCATCATGACATTTATTACGACCTAGGTTTCAATGCGACTACATCATGAAGATTGCATTTTAAGTACAAGTAACCATTTATATATTTAATGAGAGCATATCATAATGAAGAGCGTGAATTGGCTACATCACGAAGAAGAAGAAAATTGCAAGTAATTATATCAATATAAGACCAAAGAAATGATCGCTCGGTCTATCATTTTCTGAATCACACCATCATTCCTACAATCCCTTTTTTCATCGCTTATTCCGTCACTTTCCGTATTAACAACTGTCATTAATTTAAAGTTGAGCGTGGCGTTATAATCGCTGTCAGCGGCCGTGCGTTCTGATTGGCTGAAGGACGATGACGGCGATGGTTTCTGCGACGGAAAAAAGGACGTGCCGAGTGATGGTAAAAGGGACGGGATTCCCATGCCTCGAGCCATCGCGGAAAATGATCGTGTGAAACGGTCATTTTTCTCGCCATCATTGGAGCGATCGCTGGAGCAATCACTCGAAAGTAATGGAAAACATTATCGTTTGATTCAGGCTTAAGACTATTCTTCATAATTAGATAGATAAATATAATTAATGGTTACTTGTATTTGAAAAATTATAACCAGTCGTTTTAAAGTAGAACCATAGGTTATATGACCAATTAAAAATATCCTGATACAAATGCCGGTCGCATGCAACTATTTTCGGTAAGGGTTTCCTTTTTTATCTTCTGTTTCCTTTTATATTTCATCAGATATGTATTAGACTGATGAGAGGATTGCTATTATTATGCACACATGTATTTTCGGGTATCAGTTCATCTTATATCCGACATCATAATCGATATAATTCCGTTCATGAAATGGCCGCGTCTTAGCCGAAGCTTATTTTTATCTAGTGATCCTAATTACAAAAATCTCTTTCTTCATCGATGTCCACAATCGCTTATGTACTCCGTTAATATCAGCTGAAATAATCTATCACGCGATTCCCTGAAATGATCAAAGTCACTTTACTGCCCCTAAGAAATCGTGATTCTAGTGGAAGTCCGAGGAGAAATCCAATAACCAGGCAGTAAAGTTTGGTTTTATAGTGCCAGAATCACGGGAAGAATCAAGTTTAGTCTCCCGTGGTAAGCCACTTTCCCCTTGAAACTCCGGGAGCTGTTGGTAAGCCTTTCAAATCTCTTTCCCACGCAGTTATAAACAGAGGACGACTGCACACAGAGGATATTTTTTTCATTTACGCTCTCGACATAATGTTGCGTCACCGAACGACGAACGACTAGCCTCGGAAGTCAATGCCAACCGCCTCGTCCTTGAAATACTTGTCTATTTATTTTTTTCGCATTTCTCACATGACATTGCTTTTGCTGAGGAGAAAAGAAGATTAAGTTGATTGAGGGATTTACAGCATGGGGACGAATATAGCGGGTGAGGTTGGCACTAGGGAAGATAAAATATGTAGCTTTGAGGAAGATGAGATTGTGCGTGGAAGTCTCAAGATTCTGATTCGGTGGAAGCTCGGGCATACATTAAGGAGAGATAGAGCCCCGTCCCCCCAAATTTGAAAAAAAAATTAAAAATTAAGTGATTCAGTATAAAGTAGTTAATGAATAATATTGATTAGTGTCTTGGAGTGTCTAATAATTAAATGCAAAATTTTTGGCCAACGTTTCGCTTTTTCTTTCTTCAGGGCTTCTCCACTCTGCGGGTATTTTGTAGAGTGCGAGATACTTTCGTTACCCTCCTACTGCACGCCATAAAAAATAGAACTCCCCCGCACTCGCCCCAGGGAGCAATTGGACAAAAAGGGAGCTTCCAGCACCAATTCCCCAAACAGCTAATCCCAATTACTGTCGCCTAAGCGCCGAGTTTCTCGCCCTACCTTGCATGGGATACTTTAAAAAATAATAAGAAAAAACCTTAAAAAAACAATGAAAAAAATCTTAGCTATCTTCACCGCAGCAAGTGTGCATGAATTGGCTAGATTTAAGAACTTTTTATAACTTTACATTTTATATCATTTGAACTCAAATTATGGATAATTGGGTTCATTTAAAGAGGCTACATTGGACATTTCCCTCTACGTAACACTCAACCGCCACTTACCATTATGCATAACAACTTCACCAACTTAGGAACTCTCCCATTGTTTACATGCTGACAAAACTTCAGATCCTTCAATGAAATATATATGCATTCAAGCACCTCCACTCCGTAGTTCTTTTATGGAGTGAGTGATATATTTCTACTATCGTTCTCCAGCGAGTGCTCTAAAAATGCAATTCCCTCGCACGCGCGAGCCTTCGATGTGCTAGGGGTGCATTGGGAGAAATAGGGTCGTGGCGAGCGAAGGGATGGATGGGTTCACTTTCCCTCTCCCTTCCCCGCTCGCTTCAATTCCCCAAAAATCCAATCCGAATTACTGTCGCCTGTGTGGCGAGGTTGCATGGGCGGTGGGATGGGCGAAGGAGCTGTGGGAATGGTGGCCGATCGATGGCATCGGGCTCAACACTGCGAGGAGGAGTGCCCGCGTGTAAGCACGGGCGAGGAACACGTCCGGGCGGGGGAGGAATTGAAGGAAAGAGAGAAAACTCAACCCCCCGTGGAGACGCCGATCCGAGCGTTTGTTTTGAAGCCGATCCCAGCGCGGGGAGGGTGAGGGACTAATGTTTTTTAGGAGTCAGCTCGGGAAGTACGAACTGAGCAGTGTTATGGGTAAAAAAAAGCTGTACGAATGCCATCGTTTACGGTTATTTTAATATCTAGGTCAATTAACAGCTGTAATAAAAAACAGACATTGAAAGCCTTAGCAAAATGTATTTTTATTTAATTAATCGATTTAATTAATGGTTAGTAAGTTAGGTAATAGCTTAGATTCCTACTATCAATAATCAAATATGTGCAAAACTAAGGTATGTCAAAATTATTGCATATTCCCTTCTCATTTGTTAAATCAAATTACTGTAAAAACTGTTTTGCAACCTTTATTTATGTATCAATATTGTATATTAGTGCATTTTATTGTGCTCTCATTTTTTCATTCATAGCACCGAGGAAGGTTTTAAAATAAACCGAAACGTTGGTAAAAAAAACTTTTTGCAATATATGATCTATACTCCAGGAATTTTTTATCAGTAATGTAGAGGGATATATTAGTAAAAAAAATTTCACATTTGAAAATCCGAGGTAAAATATTGAAAAATAATAGGCGCAACTTGGTTTCCGGGTTGTCCCACGCGTCGATTCATCTTCGTGACGACCGTTTCGCCAGCGTTGCAGCAGGCGTCTTTAGGTTTTAAGTGTTGTCAAGTTACTTAAAACCTGAAGACGCCTGCTGAAACGTCGGCGAAACTGTCGTCGCGAAGATGAATCGACGCGGAGGACAACCCGGAAACCTACCTGCGCCTACTGCACCACTCCGCGGAAGCCTCCATCAACAATTTAAAGTTAATGGTTGAAACTTGAAAGTCACACATTAATGCATTGCAAGACACAAGAGGGATCGCCATAGCAAAGGAAGCTACGGTGATTTCTAATTGCGGAATACTTGTAAACTTGTTAAATTTAATATCAAAGGCATGTTGGGAAATATATATTGAAAGAAAGGTTCCCCTCTTTGGGTAAAAAAAAACCTCATTTTTGATTATGATAGAGAGAAATATTAGCGATGAAACCGTCAATGTCCATTTGAAATAAACTAAACAAGTATTCACGTGTACGAACACTATATTTTAGTATTAGCCAAAAGCAGCAAAATTTTAAATGTTTCCTTTCATTTACTCTTCGAATTAAAAAAAATGTGCTTCCTGGGGATGCCTACACGAAGTATCTCTTTTTGTCTAATCGTTAATATTCATATAGAATTCTGATTAATGTAAGACTAACACATCCATTAAAACTCTGCAATTCAGAAAGAAAAGACCTTTTTTACTTTTCTAATGTGCTTTCAAGATCCTTTGATTTTGGTGCGTCATCAATGGAGTGTCACAGAAAAAAAAGGTGCCACTCCTCGCTGTAAAAGGGAAGACAAATGATCCTCGAGATCTTGGAAGTGGGCATAAAGTCGACTTCAAAGGAGACGGAGTAGGAGCGTGGAGGAGGATGACGAGAATAAACTGGAGGGGAAGAGGGAACGGAGAAGAGCGAAGAGGAAACGTGAGGACGCATGGAGAACACGGAAAAATGTTTGTTACGCTTGCAAGAATGGGAATGCATTTTTAAGGGGGAAGTATAAAAAATGCAGAATTTTCGTAATTATGAGCAGAACTAAGAATTAAAGTTGCTCTACAAACACTCGTCCTTCATTCACAGCTCCGTGTTTACAACAGAAAGAATTAAAAAATAAGGATATGAAAATTAAGCAAAAAAGAAATTGGATCCACCGATCGACTATTCAACCTTTACTTGTTAATAGATCAAAGTCGGAAAATCATTCATTTAAGCCTTTGCTTTATCATAACAAGAATACAAACAATTGCTGCAAGGACTACAGTTATTTGTCCCAATCAATGACAAAAATAGGCATTTTTTCTGATTCTTTTCAAATCTATAACTTCGATAATTTTTCAGTAGGGTTTCCCTAAAATAATGATTTTTATTTTAATATATGACAATAAATCAAGATTTTAATCAATATTTTGTATCAGTATTGAAAGAACCAAACACCCAACAAACAGTTAATTACAGTTACAAGTTTACTATCCCGATTTCACTACCTTTTCTTTATCAAGCAATTCCAATACTTCACCCTGATTAGGAATTACATCCACCTTGACTCCGGTAGTGACTCTTTCGGTAATAGGAAAGCGTTAAGTTTATACTATAAATTGCCACTTTCAGCGGGAATTCATATATTTCGATGTATAATCTCAGGGTTTCCCAGCGTATCAGGCGCAGAAAATTTTCTCGGGGAAAAGCAGCGACAAAACGTCGGGATACATGGTGAAAATTAACCGGTGGAAAACCCGAGAATTTTTTCTGTACATATATGTCGACTTTTACAGTCGTGAAATGCTATCAATATTCTAAATCAATGCGTACTTCAGCATCCTCATTAAAATAAATTGTTGATTAATGGTGAAAAGCAATAACTGCAATTTTATTTTTGACCTCCTCCTAATATGGCTAAGGATATGAAAATTAAGCAAAAAAGAAATTAATCAGAGGTCATGCCATCAATAGTCTAAGTCATCGCGTATTTTGGTTTAGAAAATGAAGAAAATTGGCTAAGATATTGTGGTGCTGGCATGGATAGTATCTGTTTGTTGTTTGGGGATTACTCCAATATCTTAATTGAAATTGAATGTTGATTAAAGATGTAAAGCAATAACGCCAATTTTATTTTTGATCTCTTACTAATATAATGACCTAATTAGAGGTCATGTTAATGCTTGCAGCGATGCTATCATCGCTCAAGGAGTACCCACGTTATCTTATGATATTCTTGAGAGCCTTGTCCGCACGGTGCTATAACTCCACGGCCACTGGGCTACCGGAGAAGAAGAGCCCAGATAGGACGTGACTCCGTTGGGGCTCTCACTTTCCGTTCTCCTCGTCTTCCTCCTTTCAAGCACCACGATCCCTTTCTCTTCTCTCTCTCTTTATCTCCTCTTGCCTCCACAGCATCATCTCTTTCTCTCTCATCTTCCCCCCTCCACTTCACTCCCAGCTGCCCGCCTCAGAGAGAGGAGGAACTAGCGAGGAGAGGTGAAAGAACCGTTAAACGCGAGCTTCCCTCCGAGCTTCCCTGGGAGAAGAGGCGGATCCTCCTCCGATACACAGACGGGGAGAGATTTTGTGGAGGCCACGCCGAAGCGTTTTTCCTTCCATGGGCCATTTAGAGTCTCCTCTCCCGTCGTCACTGGACCGGTTGAACTCTTAAGCCCCGTTCACATTAACTCGACTTATTATGAACCAGACGCATGGTGGCGTTTTCCTTCAATCACAGCAATTGTGAAATTGATTTGAGAAGATTTAATGTATTTTTATGTCTTTTGTAGGACTTATCTATCTTTCTCGTTAATTTAAAGAGAACTTTGACACTGTTTTTGAGTCTTCAATTCCATAGTAACGCTGTGTTAAGTGAATTTAACTTAGTGTGAATTAGGCTTCATGCATTGCCAATATATACCGTTATATATCGTTATATACCGTATATATATATATATATATATATATATATATATATATATATATATATATATATATAATATATACCGTTATATGTATACCGTTGTATATCAGTATATCGTTATATGCTGATATTTAGCTCAGTGCTTCCCGAAAAATTTCGACTGATTATGAGACCCGCACAACACGCCGCATATATAACCAGCGCACAGTGCACAGTGGTCCGAAATCGGAAAAAGCCGGACAAAATTCCAAAATAGCGTTTTTTGAGGTAGAGACTTGAAATTTGACATAAATGCTCAAAAATGATTGGTGATCATGAAACAATAAGTCGTTTTTCATAGATTTTATTCATCCGTTCATTATTTCATCCGTTGCTAAGATACAGAGGACCAAACACGACCAAATTTCCAAAAACACGCCCGATCTCATTTTTTTTCGAAAAACTTAGAAGTTAAGCTGCTCGTAGAGTTTTGGAAGGATTTTAATGCAGTAAAAAACATTATATTCCAGTAATATGATACTTTATCTACATTTTCCATTATTTTTAAATATTTTGGTTGATATCGATGTGGTATAATGTCGCAAAATGGCGGCTCTATTTTTATGGCTAAACCTGACATAAAGTAGGCATTATCTTTAGTTTGAGAAATAATAGTTCTCCAATTTTTACTGAGAGTATTTAGTAAAGATAGCTTAAGAGTATAAAGCAAACATCTTGGAGAAAAATTTGCAGCTGCGGAAACGAGCGCAACTTTTTTATCGCACTTCACGTCCCGGCTCCGCGACGCGGACGCTGCAGCGTTAGGGACGTAATAACTAATAATAATTTTTGAAATAAGTAGTCTTTGTGCTTAATTCCAATGGAAAAATATAGTTTGCCTTGTTAATTTTAGTGCTGATACTTATAACGACGGTGAACTATAAATATAACATTTTCAAAATGGTGGAGGTGCCCCTATGGTGTAAGATACCCAATGTATTGCTTCGTTGTTTCGTATTGAGAACGCATAAGCCTTACTGAGGGACCCCACACCCTTAAAATACGTTTAAGAAAAGGGGAGTCTTAAGATGAGCTGGGGAATAATGTAAAAGATAAATTAATTTCGTCGTAATTTTATTGATATAATAGCGATGTAAATGGTTGCATATCATTTACATAAACGATGCGTCATAAAATTCAGCAGAGAGTGATAAGACATTAAAGGAAAGAAAGAAGAAAGACTGTGTAAGTAATAATAATTTGAGCATTACCGAAAGTGCTCTTCTTAAAATGTACGTACGCTTAGGTACGGGATTGTCTTATTTTATGGCATAGGCATAACTGGGAATATGCCTTGGGGGTGATTGGATGGCCTGGGGTGGCCACCGCTACCCCCAAGCAAAATATAGTAAAATTTTGACATGCCTAGAAATACATTTTACATCATTTTGGCACTAAAAATTGAACTTTAAGCAGATACAGTTATTATATGTCAAAACTAGACAATATTTTTAAATAGCTTTTTTATTCCTATCCCCTCATAGTTACGCCACTGGCATAGGATGATGGGATTCCGGGGGAGAATCATAGGTGAGTTACAAGCTATGACGTGAATTTATAGAGGAGCGAACATGTTTCTCGAGTCTGTTTCTTAGGTTGCTAATGAATAGAAATAAAAATGGTGTTATGCTTAAATTTTTCTTTTAGCGGAATGGAGGACTCGGCAAATTAGATTTATTGATGCATATGATAAGTATCTACTCATCGAAGTGGGATGTAAAATAAGTGATTCATCACATACCTTAGGCTGAAACGAGTGTCACATTCCCAACCGTGTTAATTATATTATACTATACTCTATACCAGTTAACAATGCGGAGACATGCATTATCGCCTCACAATAGGACATTTTTAGTTTCTGCACTAGCATTTCATCATTTAGATTACATTATTCCTCAATATTTTGGGTGACCTTGTGGAAGAAATTAATATTAAAAAACTTCAGAGTATCCAAAATTCCTGAATGAAATTCGTCTTTAACATCCGCCACGATGGACATGTCTTCGTATGGCGAAAAATTATCTTTATCTGCTGAGGACAGGCGGAAATAGTTGCGCGGCGTCTTCCTGTTCATCGTATTCTTTTTTCCGAACCATGTTTTTACCCCAACCACTCTCCCCAATCATTCACACAAAAAATGCGCCATCAGATCTATACTGTGCCCCGTATAGAACCACCAAATAACATCACATCCAAATATCTTCTTAATCAAATAAAAAAGTATGGATATCTCCTCCGCAAACTTAAGCGGAATAATAATAAACACACTTTATTCACATCGATATTTAATACTTACCTACTTCATATTAGTATGAATATCTTATTTATATTTGACAATAAAACATGCTATTGCTATATTGTTCATTGAGGTTTCATTTACGCTCCTTCGGTGTGCGAATGTTTGCCTTGAATATTTGTTGGCACGAAGGTATTGAATTCTTTTCTCAATCGCGGAGTGTATCTTGTTCTTTTCATCTGAGTCCACAAAAATTTTCATCTATTTTTTCATCTATTGTTTATACTCACCGTAATTATTGGATTTTTTATTTTTGATATTCGGAATCATGAAAGTACAAATCCTGTCGTAAAAATTAATGGTAAATATTGGTTCCCTGAGGGGTATTGTATCCAGAGTAAAATGAAATATTGCACTATAAAAGGCGCTTTGAATATCATCGAAAAACTCGTTTATTCACAAGTATTACGTTTCCTATTTTGACTTGACTCCACCCAATCCTCCTACCAACTTTCCAAATATTTCAGACGAAATCACACGGCATGCCCGGGGATGGACTACAGCTACATTCAGCTCGAACCGTTTTGGAACTTCAAAAGAAATCTAGAATCGTACATGGCACGGCTGAATAAATCGCCCACAATTATAAATAGTCCTGCCAAGCTTCCGTCCATCAAGCGATGTTTACAGTTCTCCGGACGGCGGCTTGGGAATGGAAAAAATAGAGCAGCGAGGGCGCTTCCAGTGGGAAGGTCCTAAGCCTAACAGCTGTCGTCTCGGAGTGATGTGAATAATGTGAATTAGGAGCTCTATGGAATATGCTACATTGTTGGCCATATACATAACACGGTCATGCATCTGAGCAATGCGACGCTAAACTATAACAGTGCAGTAACGTAGCTAGGATTTTGAAAAGGGGGTAGAGGGTTAATGGATATTTCGGGGCCCTTCCGGAGTAAATAGAAAACACCCAAGGGCAGAGGGGGGTTCGGGGATTTTTAACGTTAAAAACGTGATTTTAGGACTCAAAAACAGTAATTTTGTACCATTATTTATCAAAATAAAGTATTTTTTATTAATTGAAGCCATTTTATTTGTTTTGGCGCCTTTTTTTTAAAGCTAAAAGGGGGGGGGGGAGTTGTAACACGGAAAATCCCCCCGTGGCCACGCCACTGTGACAGTGGAATAACTTTGTGGACAATATATACTGGATCGCAATTGGTTATATTTTCCTCTCTAGTGGTTATCTTTGCACTGTAGTGATTCATGCAATGCGGCGCACATTAAATGAAAGATCAATTTCAACCGTTTGCGCATACGATTCTTCACTTTTTCAAGCATTGTTATTAAATAAAAATTCCGAGGCAAACGCCCATGAGGTGGCTTGCAGGGTATTTAAATATTTCATAACACCTCAGAACATATGCCTCTGCGAGCATTTTCAGATCAAAGGTGAAAACAATTAACATTTGACGATCCTATTGGAACTTGCGCGGCGTTTTCTTTAGAAGTCGCGGACTTAGCCCCGCCGCTACGAGTAATGGAGGGTAATCAATGAGAAACAGTTTTTCGTTAATCAACATTTCGTGAAGCCTTAGCGTATGTTCGTATGTAACTGTGTAATTCGTAAAAAAAAACCGCGCAGGCTGGAAAAAGAGCAAACCTTCCAGTGGCCACCCCGTAGGGCGGGGATCAAATGGACACGGGGCTCTCTCAGGTGCGGGACAAAAAAATTGCACCCTCGTCATGTTGTTGGAGCCTGAATCACACGATCATGTTTTCCGTCTCTAAGAATGATCACTTCAGCGATCGCTTCTCCGGACAGAGAAGTGATCGCTCGAAGCATTATTTTTTTCAATCATGCGATGATTATTAACGTCCTTTTTTCCATCATTCTTTCCCTCTTTTTTCTTCTAAACTGCGTTCCCACTGTCGGTGCGTAACTCTGGCCGACCGTGGTGTTACAATAGAGCAACACTGCCGTACTTTTTCATTGGCCAAAAGTCGATTCCAGCGATGGCTTTAGTGGCAGCAAAAGTTACGTGCCGAGGGATGGAAAAAGCGATGGGAAGGCCCTTCGCTGGAGTCATCACTCATATAATAGATCGAGTGATTTAGGCTCCACATTGGAAAATACATCGGATTCTTATGTCCTGCCCAGAAATTGTTAACCACTCAGCAGCATAATGATTGAAAATATTGAATGGTCTCTAGAAATGCTCTACAGAAATGATAATAGTAGTAGTTTCCTTCATCAAAGAAAACGAAAGGCATTGATTGCGATTCGTTACCCACCATTAGTGTATTCATAATATACAAATTATTAGGCTTTAGAAATCCCAGTTTAGACTAACGTTAATGGTCAATTTTAACCTCATTTGAAAAAGGCCAGATTGGCGGCCATGCGATGCCACTCCACCTGACGTCACAGGGACCTAGATTCTATGTGAGTAGTCAGGTGTTTTACATCGACTGAGATTAACTCTTAATGCAAGTGGTACAGAGCTCAGGTAACATCTCTTAATAATCACCTATTAAAATTGCCTACGGTCGGAAAGTTTCCTTCGTTTGATAAGGTATTAATAATCCTTATTTAAGCCAAGCGCTACCTGCTAGCAGGGTGCTCTGCTACCTGCTAGCAACCTGAATCGTATCGGTGGTATCAGCGCTCATAGGACCTTGCTCGTAGCTTCGCACCAAGGTGGTCTCACCCGGCGGCAGCTGGAACCAGAATGACGTCACACGGGTTTTTCCCAGCATTCATACTTAGCCGTCGCGTTGAAAATTTTCACTTTTCATTTAATCGCGAAAAATAGATACCGTCACTTAAAAATCTAAAAGCGTGAAATACGTACTTTAGGAGTAATGATCCTTCGTTTTAGGCAATCATAAAATAATAGGAAATCACCCTATTGTTCTGGAATATTACGCACGTTTTTAGTTTGATATCGCTGTCCGAACTTCAAGACGTCACCAGCGAAGTTGTTCCAAATTAGGTCAATACAATTAGCAGTGCATTGCGCAGCCATCACCCTGACGCGGGTTTATGACCTTTGTTCCATGTTGTTGGGCTAATCGCCGACCATTCTTTGACCATCCACTCTCGTTTGATATCTGATTAGCGGTGGACCATTCAGAATTGACTGGTGTTATAACATCGACCACTGATATAGAACTGCCGATTCTAGCCGAATATATAGCTTTGTTTTTATTGAAAACCCTTGGAATGTTTGTTTTTAGGGAACCAGTGGCTTCCTACACCTAGACGTATACGGATCACTTACCCTGAAATTTATTCAATTACGGAAGATCCCTACTCTCGTTGAATTAGGAACCTTTCGCGGAAAATTTTCGAGACAAAATTAAAAGGTGACACAGAAAAATATGTTCAGAGCACATTGAGAGAATGAATGAAGACTCATCTCTTTCAACGCCCATCGCTGTCAACATCCCCAATAATCGGCAACTCTTTTGGTTACCCTTCTGCCAACGCCTGAAGTCTCCCGCGGATTACGTATCAACCACGTGATCCATGAACCGCACTTGGAAACCACTGGCTCGAAAGAACCACACAGCTAACATGATTATAGCTATAGTTAATTACGAGGAGTATTTTATGAATAAAAAAAGATATTTTTTTAAAGTGACCAATTGACAAATATTGCTTTTTCGTGTCATTGTATTTGTGTGTTAATCTTGAGCTGAATGGTGCGATTCGCGCATGGCGAGAACTCACACCATTTGCAAATGTGCGTAGGTACGTTTTCAAAAATTATTATCAAGTTTGCGACAACCATGCGATGTGCCTGTTGCATTCTAGTGATAAGTACCCTCTGCCTCCACGGCGATTCAGTGAACCTCA
Source organism: Ischnura elegans (assembly GCF_921293095.1). Taxonomy (NCBI): domain Eukaryota; kingdom Metazoa; phylum Arthropoda; class Insecta; order Odonata; family Coenagrionidae; genus Ischnura; species Ischnura elegans. The sequence continues at coordinate 142,412,703 of NC_060246.1, forward strand.
CCCCTGAATGTTGAGTGTCTAACTTTTCTTTCCTCGCCCCTCGATGGGAGATGAGGATACCTCGAACACAGGATACAATATTACACTCGCATTAACACGCGCGCACACGAGACACGAAGCCTTGGACGAGGGACGCCGGAACATCCAGAAGCACGTCTGGTAGGGGCGCATTTCCAAGCGTGCGTGGATTAATACGTGCCTGCTGGCCACGGCGGGGACCAAAGTCCAGTAGTGGCGGCAGGCAGGGGACGCCACCGCGTCGTTTTCGCTTGTCGCGGGCTGGAATGTTCATTCGTCTGGCGTGTCGCTCATGTCCGTCAGTCGCGGCGGGAAGGGTGGGGCCGGCCGGGGAGAGAGATGACTCCGGAATGGGAGGGTGGGTGGGTGGGCGGGAGGAAAGGGTTGAGGAGCGGCGGAGAGGCATCAGCATGACTTTGGGAATGGTTGGAAACGGGGCTCCCAGGAGAATGGAGAAGGCGAGGAAGATGCTTGGAATGGATCCGAAGAGCACGGCGAGAAAGCATGCAGGGTTGCTATGCCGACCTTTGTGTACTCCTTACTCAAGCAGCACAAAATATCCATTGGATATGAGGGGGTGAGTAGTCAAAGGGTAAGAGTCATTTTTTCTAAACAGAGTTAGGTACAGAAATATTTTTAAGAAATATACAAAAACTTGGTAACCGAGGGATACGATTGAATCTCTGTTCTGTGCCGACATCGAGTGGAAAATATAATGCACTTCTAAATGTATACTTGATCTCGTTTGCTTTCTTTACCTTATTTCTGTGCCTAACTCTGTTTAGAAAAAAGAAATCACTTGTACTCCCTGGCTTCTAAATCCCTCAATTATATAATGGATATCCATAATATCCACCACATATCCATATCCATGGGAGATTTATTATGTGTATAAATTGTATATCCATGGCTGGATATCCAGTGAATAAGTATTATAAAAAATCTACTGGACATCCATTGAATGTCCACCTGATATTCAAAATCTACAAGATGTCCGCTGGATTATCGATGAATATACATTGGATTAACATAAAAAATCCATGGTATGCCTAGAAAAAGGACATTTGGATATACAGTGGATACACATCAGGCATCTAGTGATACCCATGGATGTCACGGATATCTACCATGGGTATTAATTGAATGTCAAGTGGATATCTTTGTGCTGTGTGGGCAGGTATAATATTTCGTACTTGTGCAACGAAATCGGTTAAGATACAGAATTTTCAAAATATTTTTAACTCTACGGAGACTCCTTTCTTTTGAAACTATGGACTCTTTAATTTGAGTTAATGGAAAAGATTTACGGCATCTAATTTAGATAAAAATGGCTGTTTTATATATACGTTCATGCGTGCGGTTTTACTTTCCAGAAGTTCTATCCACCTTCAAAATAATGTTTCCTCAATTGACAGGACTCGTATCGAAAATTATGTTCCAAAAGTCATTATATGGGTACAATCCTTATTGGAAACAAATTATATGATATGAAAATAGGTTTTTTTTAAACTGGGGATATCCCTAAAAGCTACGCCATACCCACAAAGCAACGACTGGAAGTTGGAAGTGCACATTGGGAAACCCCATAGAATTTTAAATGCATAGTCGAGTCACAGCTATTAAATAAAATAACTAGGCTGCGATATTATACAGGAATTATTACAGAAATTATAAAATAAAATGAACTAAAATTTAACAAATTAAAACTAAAATAACAAAATTATTTGGTTGTGAAGTTGAAAAAGATGGCGAGAAATCTTCAATCGCAGTATAATCCGCTTGATTGTACACGATTATTGGGGATAAAGCAGTGACATTCTCTTTCTGTCCCCACTTCGAACGCTTTAACATTATATGTGAAAAAGGTCCGAGAAAAATTAGAAATTTTTGATCCAAATATAGTCTACTCGAGTACGGATGGTAGATGCTTTCCACGCATTTTTCAAGTGAGTAAATTCAAATCAAATGGCCCCCATTTCACCGCCCAATTTTCTATATTGCTTATCCCGACTCAGGGGCATTGGAGAGAATTCTTGACTTTTTGAGTCTTGATTCTAAAGGCGGGCCCAATGTAAGTCCTCTCCCACGCGCAAGACGAGCTCGGTTGTTACCGCCCATCGTGACATTGAAATTGTTGTCGTAGAGCGCTCGATGACTTCATCACCGTCGTTGCTCACGATTTAAGGACTCGCATCGCCCTTATTTCGGAGGGAAGGTCGTGTATGCCGATGGACCTGACCCAGCAGACTCATGGGCGACCTTAACCAGCCATGACCCGACCGAAATGGGCCGAGCTCGTAACTACTCGTACTCGGAGATGAATGATTCCCAACTCGCCTCATCCATGCTTCCCTACTCAAGGCTCGAAGAAAACTTTATCATTTTCTGTATCGATTTTGACCCTTGTCATTAATTTCTTCATATTATATTCTATTTTCGTTTAAGGGACCGCCTTTTCCAAGAACCTAAGGGTTTATTTTGTGAGGGCATAGTTAAATTGTTTCCATTGAAATTAATTATTATAATGTTCGATTTGCGAATAAATTTTAATACTTGGTAGCATTACGTTTTAAGTCTTCATATTCAGTGCAGCCCACATATTTACATGTAAACTTACCCTTTCCAAAAGTAAATTAGTATCGTTTTTGCGTTTCATTTTTATAAATTTAGACGAATATGAGCAAAATACTCCCCTCACATGAATAATTAAAAAAAAATGTATTAGAGTTTTGTACGCCAGATTACTTATTAGCATGGCCAGCCGAATAATCGAAATCGTTGATCAGACTCAACGGCCACCGGACCAAAAAGGATAACAGAACTTCTGGCTGGTCATTCAATTAAGTGGGGTGGTGTAACGGTTTACTCAATGTATTTTCCTCCGAGAGTAATCACAAAGTGAAAAAACAGCACAACAATGAAAAATGCTTTAACTGCAGCGTAAAACCTAAATTTTATGAGTAAATTTTACTGTTTCCTCTTGGAGTATGTTCTGTGATTTCTGTCTTGGACTGAACTTCTTGCTCACCCTTTCAAACTCTCTTTAGTTTTTTATTACTGTTGGAGGAGTTTCTTTGTGTGCTCTCTGCCTTAGGGAAGAAATCGTGAAAGGTGGATTTCCATGGTAATTCACTAACTACTATCCTCGTAGATAGAAATGCTTGTTAGGTGTTTTGCTCAAGTTGTTTCTTCTTAAAAAAATAATCAGGTTAGAAGAAGGAAATGAATCATAGCTGATTCGTTTGCCCAAAAAGTTAAGAATGTTCAAAGAAGATTTTTTATAAGCCTTAGTGGAGCTATCAATGGAGAATAACTTGAATAACAAATAGCGATTTTTTTCTTGGTATTTTTCGTAAGCAAAGTTTATATTTTCATGTGAAGAAAAATATTTAATTATCGGTATATAAATATCACTCCTTTTAATTAGTGTAATGAAAAGTGAAGGCTCTCCATGATCTGATAAACGTAGAAATAAATACGACACATTTTTGTCCCCTCGACCCCTCATCGTGTCCTCCTGTATAATTCATTAACATACTAACGTTCACAAGAATTCTTGTAGCAATATACATATTTGTTTTTTTAAGGTTTTGTCATTAATTAACCCCTATTTTAATATCTATATATTTTTTCTGATATTAAAATCAACTTATTGTTAGCGGCGCTTTAAAGATTCGACGCGCATAGCACGAGAAGTAGGCGCTTGAGCGGAAAACGGAAAATGCGGGTCTCATTATTTTTCATACTCCATTACTATAAAAAAAATGAAAATCGAAATATTCATGCAAAATTAACTAAAGAAATTATACAAACGGATCAATTTTAAAATAGACATCAATAGTGATTTTCCAAAATAGAGGTATTTTATAAAACATTGAAGGGGGCACCGAGAAAATATAAACAGAATTTTGAGGGTAACGGATGAGAACATTTCTTTTGTTCCGTGTTTCGAATATAAAAGATCTCCTTGAAGCACGAAAGGTCGGTAAAACTTATAAACTGACGGACATTATCGGGTCACACGTAAACATTTTAACCGCAGTAATAACGGTAAGAACTATGAAAGCACTCTCAATTATTGCCTCCTGAAGAAACCTCCTGCACGAGAGGGGAAACGTCAAGGAAAGCGATAAATGATACGCGGAATTCTTCCAAATCAGGAGCACACTTGTAATCGACTAATGATAAAAACTAGTGGTCGAGCCTCAGCGGACATCTCCCAATCCCCGCACCCGTCGACGCGGACCTGCATTGTACAGCTCATCCACTCACCGCACATTTTACCTGCCTCGGTATATAAGAACGCCAGTTTTCCGCAGTGCCCAAAGCTGCCCTGGCAGCAAATGTCCGTTTTCCGCACATTAACCCTTACCCAACTTTCCTGACCGCGGGCGTCCACACGTCGTGTGTTGCTCATGTACCAACGGCAAAAGGCCGTCTCTCAGATCTTAAGTAAGTATATAGTTACAGAGGGTGGAGGAAAATTGTGACACGAAATTTTAGCCCTGGATAGCTGATGCCAGTAGGAACCAAAATTACCAATGATGATCAGGTAAAAAACGCAACTTTTGTGAACGACAGGAACTTTGAGCCTAGCGCTCCGATTGGCCGCGAGTTTGCCCTGTAGCAACGATTTTGGTTCAGACTGGAATCAGCTAACCAGGATTAAAATTTCGTGACACAATTTTTTTCCACCCCGTATACGTCTGGTTTATACTTACACACTTAAATGTCTGGTTTACACTTATAGGCAGGAAACGTCTTTATATTTTGTGAAAATAAAGTTGTATGTTGGGTGGTCGAGGCATATATTTAACATAACTGACCAAACCAAAAACCTACTACACGCGCTCCAGTTTGTTGATTAAGCCTATCTCATGCGTGCTCTAACGTCTCGCGAGGGATAAGTAAACCCATTTCTCTCACTTGCTCACCGTTAGTCTTCCACTTCCCGAGAAATTTTCACACAAAATAAAAATACCTGCTACTGGTTATATACGGAATGCTGACTTATGGATCAGTGGATGATTTTTTAGACCCTTTCGGACGATAATAAAATGTGCGGAATACAGCTGCGCCCCCCATGGACCATCTTCGAACCCTTACCTGAACTCTGAACCGTGCCTACGTGGATTATGGGCAGCCCCGAGTTTCGTGTCGAATCAGGAGCGTCGTGCTCGAGTGTGCCTCAGCTTCCAATCCTTTCGCCGCACCACTTGCGTGATCAAAAGGCCACTCATTGATCCCCTCTCAAGTTCCGCGAAGCTGCGCACAAAAAAAGAGAGAGAAAGACGCCTTGCCTCAAGTGGGATCTTGAGTGAGGTCAGCTTTGATTAAAGCGATACCTGCCCCGAAACGAAATCACTTTCCCTCCTCCCTCGAGACAGCCATATCGTCAACCTCCCGGCTATGCGTTTCTGCGTGTACTGCGTCATCGGAGATTGATGACCTCCCCGAAAACTACACTTGCGGAACAGGCATTCCTTAATAGGGTGGTATCCTATTTTTTTTTAAATGCCTAAATCGAAAGATTATTACTCCTGGAGTACGTACTTCACAATTTTAGATTTTTAAATGACGATATCTATTTTTCGCGATTTAATGAAAAGTGAAAATTTTCAAGCACGCGAAAATGCGACGGCTAAGTATGAATGCTGGGAAAAGCTCGTGTGATGTCATTCTGGTTCCGGCTGTAGCTGTGTGAGGCCACCTTGGTGCGAGGCTGTGAGCGCTGCTACGATGCAGGCTGCTAGCAGGTAGAAGAGTACCCTGCTAGCAGGTAGCGCTTGGCTTAAATAAGGATTATTAATACCCTATCCAACGAAGGAAACTTTCCGACCTTAGGCAATTTTAATAGGTGATTATTAAGAGATGTTTCCCTGACCACATGCATGCATTGGTAATCTCAGACGATGTAAAACTCCAGACTACTCGAATAGCATCTAGGTCCCTGTGACGTCACGTGGGGTGGCACCGCATGGCCGCCAATCTGGCCTTTTTCAAATGAGGTAAAAATTGACCATTAATCTTCGTCTGCATTGAGATTTCTAAAACCAAATAATTTGTATATTATGAATACACTAATGGTGGGTAACGAATCGCAATCAATGCCTTGGTGAAGGAAACTACCCTATTGGAGGTATGCGTTTATGCTCCGGCTACTGCCAGCTGAGCGCATTCGTATTTTTGGGCTACTAGATGAGCTAATTTGATTCGGTAGGCTATATTTGAGCGTTTATGCAGTGAAGGTATCGAGTACCCTTAGAGACTATTCGCTTGCTTAATGTTTTATATCCATCAGCATTTACGACGTTGGTTTAGAATGTGAGAGTACCTAATGAAGAATTAATCTGGTTTAGGTAAATGGTGATGGTGGAAATGTTCGTTAGGGGTCGCTTTCAGTATATAGAATATCCGCTCAACGTGCAATGATTCTGTCAAAACAAATTATGAAAACTTACTTCGTAATCCTCTATTGGCACCTTATCCATAGTCAAGTACATGAAATCTCTCTTCATAAAAAATGATATATTCGACATTGTCTCTCTAGCAACGTTAACTTTTTCAGTTCTCCTGGTAGCATCCGGGCGGGGCTTGTCTCCATGGAACTGTCTCATGACGTAACGAGCAGCCATTCGTCACAGCAAAAGGGGTTAATTGGCTCGTTGTTTCATTCCCCGTTCTTCCACTAGAATTTCCGGGTAATAAGTAAAATTGCTGTGTCTCTCTGTCACTACACGTGAAGGAGTCAAGTTTCACCTCGGGGAAACTGGCTTGATTGATAGGAATCTCCGAAGTATTAGATGAGCATGAAAAAAAACTTTGACTACTACTCACCATGGATCTGTTTCTTGACTTATTTTACTTCCGGGTCTACTACATTACGGTTTATTTATTTATACCTTTGCAAAATAATGCCGAATTCGGAAAGCTTGCGGTATGCGATGCAGTCACTGTAGAAATTGTGTGTGATCTTACGCTGAAAAACGCGAGGTTTTCTTTTATTTTCCATAACTTATTATAAATTCGCATATTTCACTAGATACGGGCTTAAGAATGATTAAGCTGGGAGTCAATGACTTACCTTTGTGGGTTTTTGGATAACTGGAGAAATATAGCACGCTTTTTCACTAATTCACCACGATTTTTACTGCACTGCGACTGTTTTTTAGAATGTTACATTTCCATTAAAGTTTTAATTTAAATTGCCGCTGAGCAGAAAGAGTGCCAGAAAAATATAGCTATGAAATGAATCACCGGTATCCGGACAACGAAGATATTTTTCACATGTTTCAATGCTTGAACCGAAGAATAAACTTCCTAAATAGTGGATAAAAACCATGATATTATAAACCATGAGCGTTTATGCGATGTGGTCTGGAGCAAGTGACATTGACACACGGCTAATACAGTGTTTACATAGTTAACATTTTTCCTATAATATTATTGTTCACCAAAAACAATAAATTCATAGAATTTGACCGTGCAAAACTTTCAATTTCCATTTCTTGTTTTTTTTTCATCATCACTGATAAAATAGATTAGCGACCTAATTAGTTCAGCGAAGGTTTCACACCGATCGTTTCATCCACCTTGCTACAGCTGGGATAACCGTGTACCGGGCAATCGCTTTTTTTATTTGTAAGGCCATTCGCCGCGGAACCTCGGCCTTTAAATGGTTTCCAGGGTTTCCAGGAATATACTCCCACTTTTCCCAATCCTTTACCACCTTACCGAAGATGTTCCTTTTAACCATTTACACAACTCGTGAGAAATGCACCGGCGGAAGTGAATGGGCCAATAAACAGTGGAACAATTAGCGAAGAATCGCGAAGTGTCAATTGGTGCTTCGGAAAGGCGTCAGGCACCTACGCTCATCCGCCTGCGCCGCATATGGAACTTTCTGAGAGGGAAGGATAACCACTATTGGGCCTCTGCAGTATACGAAATTCTAAATAGGAATACGAATTTTTTTTCAACATCGATAATCGGCGATTACGGTAACTAAATTCGGGAAGATTACAATCGTTTTATCAAAACCTTAAAAATACCAATCAGAAATTTAACCGGATTGCATAACGATAAAATATCAAAATATAACGGAAATTGCGTACCCGATTGGATGATACATCGCAATACATTATAGGGAGACAATTTTTATCGGATCACATTTCCGATAAATATTATTTTTTTACTTAGGTCATACATTTGTGGAACGTGACATTGGGTTTAGACGCGATATTTTGATTAATGCTATCGAGCGGTATATCATGGTACTTATTGCACAACCATTTATCGTAATGGTCAAAACTCGTAGTAAAATTCTCGACATATTAATATCTCGTGATTTTATCCGTTATTTCGATACATGGCCAAGTGTAGCCACTACAGTTACGGGAACGCCTACCTTTCTTCAAACCAATAATTTCCCCACTTCCCCGAAAGGGTAATTCGAGTGAAACAGAAAACCGGGCGAGAGCAATTTTGAATGGCGACGAAAAAAAAGGAGGGGCCGTTCCATGAGAGTTACCCCCTTAGGGGTTGACTACAAATTCCTCGACGGAGATATTCCTCGGCTGCGGTGCTAATCGCAAGAATCGTGGCGAACGAGTGTCTCGCCGACTGCAAACATGGTCGGCGACTGCATTCCTAATAAGCCAGCGAGAACTGGAATATTTCTTCGAACTTATCCTATTCTGTGCCCTCTTTCCACACAAATGCTAATCTGCACTAATTGGAAGTAATGTGATAGTTTACAGCTCTAGATTTTTAACAGAATTATTACTTTATCTTGCAGTCAAAGTCTAATTTTATACACACTATACGTTTGATATTGCACGAGCGTTCAACCAAAATTATCTTGCGGGACTGTTTGGAAATACATATTAACCCAGCAGACAGCAAAAAAATTAATATATTCCCGAGTAACGAGTATTATACATATTTAGTTGAAGTAAATTGCAATTAGTTCCTCTCCGTGGGCTTCGAATTTTCTTCGCTATCATTTGCAACTGATTTAGTAATCTTAAGTTGGAGTTTCAGTAGAACGAACACCTTGTTGTCGATTTTCATTTTTTTACATGAATATGTGTTCATAGCAACGCTTGTGTTGTCCCAGCTGAAGAGAGATGAATTACGCAAGTCGTCCCTCAGTGGGTACCTCCGTTTGTCAAATCGATGGCATCTGTGATAGGTTGGCAAACTGAACGTCAGCTTATCGAAGAAAAATGAGTAACCTGCACGTTGGGAGGGAGACGTCGCAACTGAAAGGGCATGAATATTTGACTTATAGACAAATGACCTTAAATTTCATAGCCGAAAAAAATCATCGGGTACGTATATTCTTTATTTTAGTGAGAAAATTGCTTTTGCAAAATGAATATCAACATGTAGTGCGTTCTTATTTTTATTGAAATATGATTCGGTAATGTAAATTCTCTGAATTCTTTGATTTCAGCCATAAAAATGGCACTGAGACAGAACTAACATATTTCTAGATTCAAAATTCAAGTTCTCATTTATTAATCGGGATTTATTATGACTTGATTGATCCACTCAACAAATTTTGTTAACACAAATCTTGGGATTTCAAAATCATACATGCGACAGGGAAAGTAGAGCCTAACTGTTCTACACAATATATTTTTCCACCAAAAACTTTATGCACTACGAATTTTACGGGCCTGGGGGAAGTATCGGTAGTTCATCAAGTTAAGATGCATATCTCCAGGCTCAAGGGCGTACCCAGGATCAAATCTAGAGGGGGGCAAGCGGTGGTGGTTCAAGTTTTAACACTAAAATTTAAAAATAACTATAACAGCGCTTTATTCGTTTTTAAAATTAATTTCTCGGATAAAAGTATTTTATTTTAATCACACGTTTTATACAAACATCACTTTTCTTGGATATAAAACAATAATAAATTTACTTTTGCTCCTGTTTGGGGGGGGGGGGGCAGCTGCCCCTCGCTGGGTACGCCTATGTCCAGGCGTACCCAGCCTATCGTGAAAAATCAGATTTCCAAATGTAGTATATTTGCAGAATCAAATCGAGTTTATCTTCGTGAGACACGCCCATCAATTTAATGTTATAGTTGATCGCTACCTCTTCATCTCAAATCGCGTATGTAATGAAAAGACGTGAAATCAAGGAGGAACGGGGAATCGTGAAAATGGGAAACATCGGAGCGGAGTGATGACTTGACGGGGGAGGAAAATAAACAAGGTGGGGGACTTATATTTTCCTTTCGGTGGACCGAGGGAGACATTTTCGGTAGATGGTCGTAAATTACGGACACGTCATCCGCTCCACGTCGTACGGAACTGTTTTTCATCCCTCTCCCCTTCAACTGGCTCCACATAAAAGGAAGAAAACACCCTATGTAGGTTTTTTTTATTTCATTCTCTGTTTACATGCACCAATAGAATGCTCTTTCTCTGAAATATTTCGTACCTTCGATCGTTTTTTTGTTTACCTTGTTGCCACTTTTTTCACTTTATTGATTTAAGATATTTGTATTAATTAAATGTTTTAAATTTTATGCCAGAAGTGTCTTGTGTATATGATAAATGTAAATATAATTTAAGCAATGAGGCAAATACTGTTACTAACAGACCAAGATTAGCACTGGATAAACGCTCCTTTCTGTACCTGGGACAAAGGTGTTTATTATATTGCATGCTGAAATTTTAAAGTTAAAATTTAAAAGAATTGTTAAATTGAATCAAAGACCGGATTTTTTCTCAAGAAAGTTTTGAAAATATATTTCAACTATATTTTTAATGCAACTACAGTCATTCACAGACACTGATTTCATTTTAAGGGCATACATTTTTTGTGATTTTCTGGTGGCTCAATTAATGTGCTATGAACTTTGAGACCACCTAAAGCTCCCGTTTTGTGTTGCAGCAATTTGTAATAATTATGTTAGAGTAAATAAACGTCATATCATATTATTATACCGCATATTTCAGGAGAATTTTCAATACTTCAGGAGGTGGTAGGGACAATTTTTTAGCATTTTTGTCCATAAACATGGGGTCGCGACTCCTTAGTTTCCGAGCTATGGCAACGCAAATCTTTTTTGGATACATTGTACACTTACCATGACAACGATTTTCTTGGGTATCCAGCCTTTTCGACATTTTATTAAATACTGTGGATCTGGACATAAAATAAATAAGGTTGGACGAAAATTAGTGATTATAATTGTCTGAAACTATTAATAGGGTGGTTTCCTATTTTTTTTATCGCCTAAATCGAAAGATTACTACTCCTGGAGTACGCATTTAACGCTTTTAGATTTTTAAATGACGATATCTATTTTTCGCGATTAAATGAAAAGTGAAAATTTTCAAGCGGCCGAAAAGGCGACGGCTAAAGTATGAACGCTGGGAAAAGTCCGTGTGACGTATTTCTGGTTCCACCTGTCGGCGTTTGAGGTGACCTTGGGGCGAGGCTTGAGCGCTGATACGATGCAGGCTGCTAGCAGGTAGCAGAGTACCATGCCAGCAGGTAGCGCTTGGATTAAATAAGAATTATTAATACTCTATCAAACGAAGGAAACTTTCCGACCATAGGCAATTTTAATGATTATAATAATTATTAAGGGACGTTTCCCTGAGCTCTGTGCTATATGCATGCATTGGTAATCTCAGACCATAGAGGTTCTCTCAGACGATGTAAAACTCGATGACTGCTCGTATAGCATCTAGATCTCTGTGACATCACGTGGAGTGACATCGCATGGCCGCCAATCTGGCCTTTTTCAAATGAGGTTAAAATTGACCATTAAGATTCGTCTTAAATAAAATACGAAAAAACCGAAGTTAAAAGCCCTACATCCAGTCTGGGGAATAATGGGTTAAGCTGTGCTCCCCTAGCCGCCTTTTGTTAAGAGCAAGATAATTCCGACGCCGGGTTTCTCTCCACCTTTCCTTCCTTACCCGTCCCTCATGGCGTAAATGACCTTTGCTTTCGGTCGCCTTCTCCAAATACCATACCATACGAATCCTAGCACCAAATTCAAATGCTTGGAATAAACTATACGCACGGATTAAAAGAACAAACATTTCAAACGAATAATTTGCAATGGCGGAACTATTGACTCACGCTTATTCAAGTGGAAATTAATTTTGATCCTCGAGGTAGGCGAAAAATGTTATTTTTCTTTGCTCAACAATGTATCCTGAGCGATCGTCAATTTGTTTTACTGGACGTGATATAGAAGCTAAGAGAGTTTATATTGGAAGCACGAACACTCAGTCAGTGGTGCTCTTCATATATTGCGTAGTAGTAATAGGAATAGGGATCAATGTGAAGAGTTTCCATTAATTTTAAAATATAAACACATCGTTCCTGGAATATTAAGTTGTTAGCGTTATTCAGGATAATACTTCGTGGACTATCTCATTTGTTGTTGGACGGGGCGCTCAAAGGCGTAGTCTTCCAAGTATGAATGAGAAAAAACTCATTGACCATACAGGTAATAGTTAAGAAAAAAAGGGAAAGTAAAGTCTGAATGTATGGAAAGTGAGATGAATGGGAGCTAAAGCTTGAAGCTTGCTTTCTATGAATTTTTCTGTTTTACATTTTCATCCATTTTCAACCCATGAATAAACAGGAATCGAAATCATAATCGATCATACTCAGTAATGGGAATTTCATAGCTTATGCTCATTAATGTCGCGATACTTCTCCAACATGAAGGTGGAAGTATCACTAGTTCAAGAAGATCCGATTTTAATGGGATTAAATCGGATAATACGACTAATGGGCGTTGCCGATGAACGTGGAACCATTTGTCAAGTTGCTGTCCCCACCAGTTGCCAGATGATCGATCCAAAGCTCGATTGCCAGCCGTGTAAGATCAACTTGCATTAAGACTCGCACGAATCAAAATGTTTCAACGAAATAAAAGCGCAAAGCATTCTAATGAAGGCATTATCTCCTGCTCTCCGGGGAGCATAATTTTTAGGCTTTTTTCACACTTTTAAGATACATTGGTGGTCTAGCAAGTATGAAGCAGGACGCGGTTAGATTCTAGGACAGCAGCTTGATATCTAGGATCGGTCTGAATTCCTTGTTGTCAAGACTCGATCATAATGTAATGAAGTACACTGCACTTTTTCCCGTATAAAATTAATTTAACAAGCCTATAACATGTATTACTCATCAGCAGCATTGTGAGAGCGCAGTCAGTAGCGTATATTATATTCTATTTTTGAAAAAACAAAAAAAAAAACTAGGTTGGGCAGAATCACAGAACACACTAAAAAAAGGATAAAAAACACTCACAGTAAGTACTAAATTTTCGGTGGCGTATTACCACCTTCCTCAGAGTTAGGTGGGAGACTACAGTAGGAGAGTTAGGTAGGAGGTACATGTGTCCTACCAAACTCTGAGGAAGGTGGTAATACGCCACCGAAAATACAGTACTTACTGTGAGTGTTTTTTTATCCTTTTTTTAGTGTGTTCTGTGATTCTGCCCAACCTAGGTTTTTTTTACGTTATTTACCTCGTCGAGGAACATTTAAAAGTGTCTTTTTTTGAAAAATATATTCACAAGTAAATAATCGGCGTACACATTTCTTGCTTTGAAATATAGCGATCCTGATTTGTTTCTCAACTGCAAAAATAACACGATTAAATAAGTAAATGTTATACATCGCATTCAAATTGTAATTCGACCTACAGTTTCTTAATATTCTCATCTAAATATAAATGCCGATCGGTGTAAATATTAATTGCCTGTTGTAGAAACATTTTCTTATGTTGACAACTGTGAACCTTTACAGAGTATCCAGAAAGTACTTACACTTCAAGCGTGATAATTTTACTGGAGTAAAATTATGACCATAGTTTTAAACTTTTTTCCATTAGAATTACCTTTGACGAGGCATATTTGATGAAAAGGCGTTAACCAAACAGAAGTTGAACGTAATGGTTTCCCCCGATATTAATCGGTTATCGGTTTTACTGTAACGTGATAAGTGGACTCGGGATTCTACCCGGTTGAGCGGGATATTTTCGTGGAATATTCTGGATTCGATACCCGAGAATCGTAATGATAAGAAAAAAAACCGAAAGTTACACAATGCACCAAGTTTTCCCTCCGCGAAACACTTTTCATTGAACTCTTGGCCACGAGATGAACCGACCCCATGCACACCCAGACGGCACAGGAAGTTTTCGTACCTGAATACGAGGGTGGACCATCAAGATACAAAAATCGCGCTTAGGAAGTTACTAAAAAGGTTTTGTTTCTTTATTTCCTTTAATGACGAAAAAAGATGCAAGAGGACTGGCAAATTCATATGCATCGATAAAATTGTATCTCATCGATAAAACTGTATTCGGTCTGGGACTATTTTCTTTCGCGGGTGGTGCCATCGTGCCATATCCTCCTAGAAAGATCACATGCCTTCACAAGCCGGCACAAGCCGTTGGAGATCGCATCGTTTACGTCACGTCTCACCACATTTCAGGGATTTTTGTGGTTAAGTTTGTGAAAAATAGAGTGTCTGGTAATGGTGAAGTTTCCCTTATTCTTTAATTTCATTCACTGGGCTTCAGAAACGTGTTTGTGAGATATTTTTGTTAAAAGTGCCTTTCGTGTGTGTATTGTCGGGATGTAATGAAAACTCCGGGACATGGTTCAAGTTTTTAGCTTTCCAAAAGATCCTGAGTTGAAGAAGAAGTGCATTTGGGCGATAAGAAGAAAACATTTCACCCCTACGAAAAACTGTGAGGTATGTACTCTTTCTCGCTGTAATTATTTGGATGTAATTTTAAGTTAGAAGTCCCAGACGGCACAGGAAGTTTTCGTACCTAAATACGAGGGTGGACAATCAAGATACAAAAATCGCGCTTAGGAAGTTACTTAGAAGGTTTTGTTTCTTTATTTCCTTTAATGACGAAAAAAGATGCAAGAGGACTGGCAAATTCATATGCATCGATAAAATTGTATCTCATCGATAAAACTGTATTCGGTCTGGGACTATTTTCTTTCGCGGGTGGTGCCATCTGGTGCCATCGTGCCATATCCTCCTAGAAAGATCACATGTCTTCACAAGCTAGCACAAGGCGTTGGAGATCGCGTCGTTTACGTAATGTCTTACCACATTTCAGGGATTTTTGTGGTTAAGTTTGTGAAAAATAGAGTGTCTGGTAATAGTGAAGTTTCCCTTATTCTTTAATTTCATTCACTGGGCTTCAGAAACGTGTTTGTGAGATATTTTTGTTAAAAATGCCTTTCGTGTGTTTATTGTCGGGATGACGTAATGGAAACTCCGGGACATGGTTCAAGGTTTTAGCTTTCCAAAAGATCCTGAGTTGAAGAAGAAGTGCATTTGGGCGATAAGAAGAAAACATTTCACCCCTACTAAAAACTGTGAGGTATGTACTCTTTCTCGCTGTAATTATTTGGATGTAATTTTAAGTTAGAAGTGGCTTCGGGATGTTGATGCATCAACATCCCGAACTATTCAGTACTGAAGTACTATAGTACTATTCAGTACTAAAAATGGTGATTCAAAATATTGTAGCAGCAATTCTTTTGAAAATTCTTGCATTTTAGTTGTCTTTTTTGTATTAATTCATTCGGTAAACGTGTGGTTAAAGGAGAAACTAGGAATAAGCTGCCAAGTTTATAGGTTCGAATATTGCTTCTTAGCTTGCCCTATGGTGTATTACACGTCGGCTTTCATCATTTCAAATTATCTTATGCTATAGTTTAAAACAATAAAAATATCAGGCATACAAATATTTACTATATTTACGAGCCTAGTAATTTGATTTCTCATGCAGAAATACCAAAAATTGGAAATGATTTGACCTAATAAGTTACATGGTATTTTATTATTTATTAATTTTAGGTGTCTGAGCTTCACATCGCACCTTGTGATATCAGAAAATAATCTGTGGCCTTGGACGAGAAGACGAGGAGAAAATTCTTGCTGAATTGGAGGTGCCCAGATTGGAGGAAGATACCATTGCTTCACTGTTACCTGTCGCCAAGAAGACAGACATTGTGGCAGAAGTGACATATTTGTGGATGTGGATTTGATTTGTGCAAGTTGGTGCAGTGATAGTGGACGTTCATCGGAGAAAGTATTGACGATAGTTTGTATGTGTCGACCAGTCCTCCTTTAAATAATTTTCTATTCGAAAGAGAATAAGAGTAATTGTTTCGCTAAATTAGATGTGGGATAGAAGAGAAAATTGGAAATATTATTGTGGTTGACAATAGAAAATACATAATATATGTATTGTATTTCTGTGGGTTTTTTCTTTCCTGCCTCTTTAAAATTTCTTGTGGTGGTGACTTCATGCAAAGTAAGTATAAAATCGGAGGTGTGATCTAAGAGATACCATGTTTTATTTTACA
Organism: Ischnura elegans; assembly: GCF_921293095.1. Classification (NCBI taxonomy): domain Eukaryota; kingdom Metazoa; phylum Arthropoda; class Insecta; order Odonata; family Coenagrionidae; genus Ischnura; species Ischnura elegans. The sequence continues at coordinate 142,429,108 of NC_060246.1, forward strand.
AGTGTTTATGCTGGTGATTTGGCAGGACTTTCATATTTTTAATAGGTTGATACATTTACTGCAGTGACCTAGAGACTTTTACTCATCCCAAATAATTTTTCAAATACTTTAGCGACTGATATGGGTAAGTTTTAGTAGCTGAGACTGAACTATACGTTAATTTTTGCTTGCATTTTGATGAATTCGATCATACTAATAGCAGATGTGTCAGCAATCCTGTTTCATCGGCAATTTTTATTTAAAAATTTTATTTCGTCAGGCTTTAGGGTAAGCTATTTAATGCTCGTGGGCTATGTGATGTCTTATTTAGTGTCAAAATTAATAAGAATTTACTCTTATTAACATCTCAAGGTTTCCATGTAAGTACGAGCCACTTAAGAATGCTAGGGATGCGTGAATTAGCCTTGAGAATCTCATTTTTCGCAGTTATTTAAGTGGCCGAGTAAGTTTTGTAAGTTCTCAATAGGTAAATAGTACTGTATCATGGTAATTAGAATTCATGATATAGTATTATTTACCTATTGAGAACTTACAATTCATAATGATTCATACATTCTCATCGATTGAGATTAGCCTGAGTGCTGTGTTCCTGCGCGCTTCGTATCCTATCGTACGTGCTTCGTAGCGGACATTCACATGCTGCGTACGCGCTTCGTCGACAGGCCGCGAATGGAAAGTATCCATTGACGAAAAGCGACGAAGCGGCATAGTATCCCCGTAGTCAATGGGTACTATGTACATACGAATTAGATACGGAGGGTTCTGTCCCGTCTGGGCAGTTATTTGCGTTCAATGCGAAACGTCAAGGGTAACGCCGCGCCGTCCCGAGGCTATGAAACCGTCGAGCTCCTCCTCTCGTTGAATTCACTTGCGGTCGGAACTCGCAATTGAGAGGCATGAAAGAGGAATTGAAAGGATGGGTGGGCGACGGATGAAAAGTGTGTGTGTGGGGTGTCGCTCCTTTTCGTTCCGCTGCGGACTGGACGCTTCGCCGTTGGTGCGGGCGGAGGAGGTGGCTGACTGGCTGTCTGCGCATTCATACGCACGTTAAACATCGCAGCGGGATGGGTCCCCGCCTGGCTGGAAATGGTACAAGCGGAGCGGACCGACCATGAACGTGGAGGAAATTCATCGAACCGTTAGGCTGCGAGTCCACACCTTCATGAGTAAGTCAAGCGCGCCGATATTTAGCGATCTTACAACGAGGAATGAAGCGTGTGTGAATATGTCATAACTCTTCGTCACATGTCCTGATAAAGCTACGCAGACTTCCCAAATCCTTTTATAAAACTGCGAAAAAAAGTAGAAAAATGAAATTCGAGCGGGCACCAGGGAACGACTGAAACCATTGTATACTGGCGTTTTACTTTTTTAGACCCATTAAATCCTGCTGTGCATCGGTAATTTGTGGAAAATCATGATTTTTGAGAACTTCACAGAAGATGTTTTTTTGAGAAAATTGTCAAATCATTAACGTTTGAATGTGTAATTAATTGATATCTCGTCATTATAAACTGATTACACGTAAGAATATGGAATCGTAGTTCCGTCTTCCTCCGCATAGCTGATCATAGTCACTAGCGCAATTGACGATGGTCCTAAAATGTGGAATACTTGTTATCAAACTTGGTGTCATTCCCTGCGACTCGTTGATATCCACACACTCTCATGGTTGATCGGACGGACACGATGCGTACGGAGGCATCAGCGCCCTCTCGCAGGCGTCCTGCGCCGTGGGAGAGCAAATGGAGAGATGAAAAGCAAGGGTCCGAAACCGCCCGACCGTGAGGTTCATTTGTTGGAGCGCGGAATCATTCAGAGCTGAGGCCGCCAAAGGAGGGCTTTCGAATAAAAAAAAGGCTTTCAGGGCGATCAGTCCATGAGAGCCGCCGCCGCGTTGAAATGGAGAGAATTCATAAGGGAAGAGGTTTTTCTTTTCAAACAATGATGCTTTAAATGCTCACCCGCGATAGAGCAGTGTGGGTGCAGGTGGCATCGTCATGCGCCCTTATGAAGCTGCGCAGCCGTCCGTAATACTTTTATAAAACTGGCATAATTATAGAAAATGAAGGGCAAACTGGTATTAGGGAGCGACTTAAACTATTAAATGCCATTCCCTTAACTTTTTGCAGCTACTTAATACTGCTGTGATTTCGGTAATTCGTAGAAAACCATGGCTTTTGAGAAATTGTACGTAGAATTCTTATGAAAAAGACTTGAACGTTTAAATAATGCCTGCCTCGGTTGCAGCAGGGTAAAATCCTCGCCTACTAAGCCGAAAGGCCGCAAATTCGTGCCCCGCCATAGGTTGCTATGTATATGGGCGTGGTTCTTCGTGTACGTCTAATGGTTGAATGTTATGAAAAAACGGATTTAAAGGCCAAATAAGGCTGTTTTCTGTGGAGTGTCTATAAAAATATACATAAATCTGTTATAAATTGATGTTTCGTCATTTTATAAGAAAAAACATCTAAATTTTATGCAATATTTAGGTTTGAAACCTTGAACTGCTGCCACCAAAAAAAAAACACCTCTTGCAAGGAGCAACAGGCTGTCAAGTATTATTTTATGTGGCACTTGTGAATTCAAAATCTAAGAAAAAAACACCTCAGTAATGAAGTTTGTGAAGGATGGACGTAGTGACGCCCTGAATGTTTTATACTCCCAGTCTGACGTATGAAGGGGTTTACGGTTGGGGAGGGCCACACGCTTGAAAAGAAAGAAAGGGCTATCGAATGGTTGGTGGGGGGTGTTTGTTTGCCGTTGGGGGTGGCGGGTTGAGGGGAGAAATGAAACAACGAGCAGGGTTCCTAATCGATTTTCGCCGGAAATCGATCCGTGGGTACAAAAGCGCGTGCACGCATAGAATATGCGACTTCCGCCCATAAAATTAATTTGATCTCGGTACAACGATCGCTCTCGGTGCACCTCCGCCATTGTTGCTGAAGCATTCACGAGGCGGGCCACGTCTGGGGAATTTTTCTCACTCTTCACGGCCGTGACGTGGGATCAAATCACGTCATTTTTGCCTATCGATGGGGAGAGGCGATGTTTTCGTGGGTGCAATGCGTGATGCCACATTATTCGACGAGGTGACTCACCGTGGATTTTCATGCATTTTCATCGCCTCATCCTTCTTGTCTTCGATGGATTTCCACAAAGGAAGCATTTGATCGTTTGATTATTTGCGAGCATCTTGGTTCATCAGCATATCAAAGGTTTCGTAGCTTAATCTGACAAATAGTGAGGTATGGGAGTACCCAGCGAGGGGCAGGGGGGGGGGGCAGCTGCCTCCCCCTAGAAGCAAAACTCGCAAAAGTCTTTAATCAAAATCAGTACTGAATTGAAACGAAAGTTCAACAAATTTTCTTCAAACCCACGAAAAATGATATGTATTAGTAGGTATAAGATATGTTACTAAATTAAATCTATTTTTTAAGGAAATAATCTCATAAACTAATGAACGCTTTTATAATTTTCTTAAAATGTTGGTTTCATTCACCTTTTCCATGCTAATATGTCACGACTTGGCTTGCCCCCTCCCCCACTAGACCATGGCTGCCCCCCCTAGTTATGATCTTGGGTACGCCCTTGTAGTGAGGATATAACCAGTAAGAAACCGATTGACTGAGCAATGCGGGTTGTAATTATTCGACAGGGTGACTCATATTCATCACCTCATCCTTCCTGTCTTCTATGGATTGCAACAATGGAAGAATTTACTCAATTGATTATTTTTCAGAATCATGGCTCATCAGCATACCAAACGTTTCGCAGCTTAATATGACTGATTGTGGGGATATAAACAGTTAGTAACTGAATGACGGCGATTCAGAAGTTCCAAACAGAAGAGCACTAACATTTCTGGCAAAACAACCTCTAACTTACAATTGAAGATACTTTTATTACCAATCGATGGTGCTAAAATAACAACACTTTTAGGATAGTACTTAGATTGAATAAAAATACCAATACAACTGTAGGAGTGCAATAAATAATGACTGCATATTTTCAGGAAAATCAATCATTCACATCCAGGCGGAATTTTAATTTTTATAGGATAGAAGAATTTTAACAGCCAATAACTTGATTCCCGACACTAAAATTTTATGAAGAGAGTAAACGTCACACTACATGTAAATGACGAATAAAGGCCTAGCAAATGAGCTTTTGGCAGGTGAAATGTAAATAATAGGTAAAGTAAAATAGTACGTTAAATTTGGCTACGAGTACGACATATTAGCTCTGCATTTTATGCTTCAAAACGGCCAGAAATAATATTGCTACTTAATGTTTTAAGCGTTTTTCCACAGATTTGAAATTCCGATCGGGGAATCCCAAAGACTGTTTTTTATACGAAAATGACAATACAGCTTTTGTCACGCATTAGTTAAAGGCATCGATTTTTGATAGGTCGAATAAACTTATTCTCCTTAATTTATCATAATAGTACTGAGTATTTTGCCGAGCAATGAATTTTTTTCATTTCTAATGAAGCAGATTCCGATCACAAAGAGAAAATAGATCATGAATAAAGAGTCAAATTCATTGGCATCCTGAATATTGACATTTTATTCACCAAGTCCTGGTAAAGTTTCACCTCAGATACCGACAAAAATACAACTTAGACAATAAGAATACATTTCAAACTTTATTGTATTACCCCTAAGCAGTCTATTCAAATGATTCGAAGAAGTATCTCCATGGAGTTCTTTTGTCATTTTGATCGTAAATAAAATTGAGAGAAGGAGATAAAATTTGCATTAAAAATTTCCACTCTGATTGACGCACGTTGTTGTTGGATTAGAAAAAATATGCACAATAATAAAGGAGTTAGCCACTCACAGCCAAAACCTACAGGAGTGGTACCTTTACAGAAAATATACAGCTATAAAACTACAAAGCAGAGGAAGTGTCGAAAGATTGTAGCATGGAAATAATATTAACGACACAAAGTATGAATTAGCGAAACAATACGCGATGATGGTTTGTTAGGAGAATCACTATATTTGGTACATACATTGGAATTCATGGATTTTAAATGGCAGCGTCTTGCTATTGAATATGTATGCGGCTCCTTACATCCTTATCATTCCTTACCTGTAAAAAGAAAGAAAACGATATTAATAAAAATCGCATTAGAAATTTAAAAAAAATCTATAACAATGTTCTTACTATGTCTAGTAGAAGACTCCTCTTCTCTCGTATCGTTTTTTTTTGGGCTACAGCCGAAAGTTAAGACTATTTGTATGTACAAACTAGGGTGTAGATAAACCCAGCATCGGCGTTTGCATAATGTTGACCAAGCGTTCCCAGTGGGTCACAATGCATGTCTCAAAGGAAGGAGTCACTTCACGAAGTTCCCTCATACCATACCCGTGCAGCAAACTCTATTCCTTTGAACAATCTTGGATATGAACTCATTAAGTGAACACAATCCAGGAAGTCGGACCAAGGATTGGAACACTGAGACCAGAAAATTCTACCCACCGCAACTAACTCAGCCTGTCGCTCACATCTAGGCACCGGATATGGAATATAACCGATTGTAAGTGCTAAATTTTCAAAATTTATCATGGAAGCTGAAGCATTCATCAGATTGTGAGTAGAGAAGATGATACCCGCACCAAGGGCTGGTTCTGACAAGGGGCGCAGTCAATGGGGGTTCCTCCCCAGACCAACTCCCGCGACTCGAACCCGCTACTCTAGGATTTTCCGCGAAGGACTTTACTCTGACTCCACTGTAGCCTGCCTTTTTAGGCGTGGCGATTTTAATGACAATACTCCTTTGAGCTTAGTGATATCTCCCTTGAGTATAAAAATTTGCCCGCACTTAGCACGTCCACAGGATATTTTAATTAAGACATTCATACGATTTCAACGTTACCATCATCAGATACATCCTTATGGTGTACTTCATAATCATCAGATATTTTCTCTCATCCTCTGGTACCAAAAGTGTACTCAATGATGTCATAACGGTGAAACCTGTTGTAATAGATAAATCAATAAAAAATCCTTTTGAGTTAAAAGTGCGTATTGATTTGCTATATTCGTGAATACTATCCTCAAAGTAACTCCAACAAATATTAAATACTTAGAGAAGTTTACTAGCTCCGTCACTGCGATCCGGCCTGACTCCTCATTAAGTCCTCGTACACTCCATTCCGACAGATCACTCCCCTTCATTCATCACGATGAAAATTTACCGCATATCAGCATAGGAACGTGAGTTCCCCCTTGGCGCAGCGCCGGCGCTCGACACTTCTTTGTGAGTTCATGGGGCGGGATTCCTGCTCGTTCCCCTCGTAAACGCAGTCCACACACTATTCTGCTGCTGGAGCATTATTATAGGCGAATGAGAAGGCAAGGAAGGAAGAGAAGTTTTCGGGGGAAAGATATTGGCGGCGTACAGTGCGAGGGTGCTTCCAGCGTGATGGGACGGGACCGCAGCGGGTATTCTAATCCCGCTTCGTCTCTTCTTCCCTAGGGCTTTTTTTGAGGGGAAGCCTCCCGCACAACACCCCATGTGTCGCTGTAATTCACCGGGGTAAACGACTCTCGAGAATTATCCGCTTGACTTATGGCTTTCCTCGATCCTCATGGGCTTAAGGTCAGTGGAGCTCGAACTTCGTGAACTCGGCGGGGGAGAAGAACCCTCTCTTACCGGCCCGGAGGAAGTCCACGAACGGAACCCATTAATTAGTAAGTTTCCGCGCCGTAAAGTTTCATTGAACAAACTCACGTGATTTAGGTTGCAGCGACATGACTTGTGCATTGAGAACAGGAAACATTGGTGGAGCCATAAATATATATCCTAGGTTACCCCATCCATCGTTACTTTTTGTTGTATCTGTGAAATTTGTATGTTTATAGAGAAAGAGACATGATCTTGTGGACAAGAATATTTTTTCATGATTCTGATAGTGTTTCAATAAGTTTAAGTGTCTTCTATTCTTTTATTCAATTAACTTTTCAACTGCATTTGATAAGAAGACTTTTATCTTCACCAATCACAACCAGTCAAGAGCACTCAATAATGTTTAGTTGCTTCCTGATAAAATGAACGATGCCACTTTTCAGACTGGTCTTATAGTAGTATGCTTGTAGCTATGCTATGGTTGTGGGTATGAATATATGAATAGATTTTTTTCTTTTTTCCCCTTCTAAATTCATCATAGAAGAATGATGAGGTGAAAGAGATATTTTGGCTTCAGGCTACGGAAGGAGAAGAGAAGCCACGTGGGTACTTGAAGGAAGAGGAGCAGTCAGATGAGGAGATGGATGGAGAGGGTTCAAATGATGGTTATGATGGCGATATCCCGGGTTCTTGATTCTTACAGAGTTTGAAAGATAAAAATAGCTTCCTTAGATATCTTCTGATGTCTCACCTTAAGAGGACACAACACTACCGCTCGAGTGGTCTTCTTTCGTATAACCAGCTGAAAACTTATTTTATCACCTTGACACTATCAGTACATAAAATTAGACCCTCGTAAACATTTTGAATGAAAAACATAGATTAATTTTCATTCAATAAGAATGAATTCCATACAGTAACGCCTCAAACCATCAACTCGTAAACATTTTTCTGTGCCTAAATATAGAAAATTAAACCTCATTATTTTCTCATCTCAAAAATTACTATTAATCCTCAAAAAACATCAACGAGGGATCCTAATTAAAATTGCATAACGAGTATTTAAGCAAAAAAAGTAAAAGAATTAAACTTTTTTTTAGCTTCACTTGTATATTTTAATAGGCACGACCAGGGTTTCATAGCGTAGTTACATCTTCAGGTTACATCCTCATCATAGCTACACCTGAAGATTTAACTGTGTTATAAAACCTGGGTAGATTCCATTTAAACAGTGATTTACAGTTTATTAATTTTTTTCAGTAAACCTGACAAAGTTTTATTCTTTAATTTTTTCCATAATGGAATTATTTGACACAGTTAAGCCTGAAGTTATCAGTTATAGAGTATTAAAGCTTTCAAAATATGCCCTACCTCAGTCTATTTACTTTGATGTTTGTGCCGAATCCTGCGAATTTTCTATAGACGATCTCATAATCGACTTCGAATACTTTCAACCCGCACCGGCACTTGGACAAAATGAGGTATTTTGTCGCGAAGAATTCATTCCTCAAGCAATCTTTTTCTCCGTCCATTCGCAGTCGTTTCCGCCGAGGACGACGACGACTAATGACTTTGCGGAAGCCCGGTCTCTTTCTCACGGCGGCAGAGGAGCGACAATGCATAATTTTTGGAGATAGCATCGAGGCGGTGGGAAGCACGAGTGAAGTGCCTAGGAAGGTCATCAAAGGCCCTTGGCCTCGCCCGTCTCCTCCTCCGACCACATTACCTCCCTTAACCCCCTGTAGAACATAAAAGACACATATTGCAAACGATTCACACGCTGTTCTGAAAGTAAACGAAAGGTGCTATTTGGTGCTAAGGGTGCTAATCGTCCGACCGCTCCTTGAATATGCAGCGAGCGTATGGGATCCGGTGCAGAAATACTTAATCCGCGAACTGAATAAAATACAATGGAAGGCTACGCGTTTCGTCAAAAACTGCTACGGGCATACAGACAGTGTTACCCAGATTTTAAGCGAATTAGGCTGGGAGCCGCTGGCGACTCGGGGGCTGCGCGCTAGGCTTAGTTGCTTGAACAATTGCGAATGGATATCTTTAAGAGCGACACAGAGAACATAATATTGGAGCCACACTATATTTCCAGGTCCGATAGAAGCGATACATTAAGAGAGATGTTTTGCCGAACGGATAGATATGGGAATTCGTTTTTCCCCCGAATCATAAAGGACTTTAATAAACGCTAGTCTCAACTTCGTTAGAGCACTTCATTTTTTAGCTGTAAACGGCTGGTGTCCTAACACCCCCTGCCACACGCCTTTTTGGCGGTTTGTGGGGTATTGTGTAGATGTAGATGTTCCGTACGTCTCGGAAGAAAAGCTTCATTTTTTTGGAAAACCATTTTTCAAGATGAGCTTTGTTTTCGAGAAATTGTATTGTGTGGAGGATCTCCGAGTAATATTCAACCATTCACCATTTCCTTACTCCTCAATGTTTTGTGTACATGGAAGTTCTCGATACAAGTAATCCATCCACACATTATAGTACATAAAATGTATCGCAAATCACTACGATGATATTGCAAATCCATGTTCCTATATTATTAAAAATGTTTATACATCGCTGTGCGTGAACATATAAAAATAAAATTTTACGTGTGTATTTTCGTAAGGGCGAACGATATCGTACTAAGTTTCTTAAATTTCTTCAAATATAATTTTGTTGTAATAAAAGAGTATTTTATTGCAAAAGTAAATCGCTTTATAGATACAGTTATGGATATGAACTCGGGAATAAGCATCAACAGGTGTTCTAAAAATGATAACTTAATGTTTTGCATCAATAATTGATTGGTATTTTCCAGCAAATATAGCACATTAAAATGAAAAAATAAAATGCGTAAAAAGGAGATAAATGTTTTTACTTTAAGACAAGTAAAAACTAAAACACTTAGAAAGTAAAAATATATCATTTAAGGATCGCCATTCGCAGAACTCTGAATCAACTGTATACCGTTGCGGAACTGAACGAGATGCTACAAGGTCGTAAAAAAGTAGTTTTAATGGGGCGAGAAAAATGGCTCTGGTTTACGGCGGGTGTGAAAAAAGTCCATGGTAACTTTGCGCAATACGATTCGCCGCTGTCATTCCCTGGGATTCTTTCCGCCAAGTATAGGCTTTCGGGAAATAAATCTCCTGAATTCCACCGCTATTTTTGCGAAGCCATAACAATCCCTAAATACCAGTATTCCCCGTCGTAGATGACAAGAATGCGACTTGTGGCCTCAGAGAACCCTTTGGTCTGTTTGCCGACGTAGTTATAAAACTATATGTTCAATATCAATCTAAAGGTACAGATATTTGAGAATTTAATTTATTTAGCGTTATTTAATAAATCGTTTCCTCACATTTAAGAATTCGTTTTTTCCAACTAACTGATTTTTGAGCGCATAAATTAACTTTCCTAACCAGCTTTCTCCTCCTTAATTATTACAGAAATAAAGTTAGAACCCTTAATTTCTTTTCCCGCAATATGATTGCTAATTCTCATGATTAGCTAAGTGGCTTATGGGGTCGGATGATCTAGAAGTGATAACTCAACACATCGTATTTATGATTCGTATTTTTCAGCAGGCAAGACTGTTGGTAATGTAAACATGAAAGAGATAAACATAATATGATATGGAAATTAGTAGTATTGGTGAAATATTTCTGATGAGACAAAATAAACTAGACTTTTTAGGGTGAGACGTCATTTTTGTATGAAATTTTGTTTTCGATGCTCATTGGATTTGCAAGTGATCCCCAATCTAGTATTTTTAGCCACTTCAAATTCTTGCACCAGTATAGTATCTCAATCGACAGTGGGTGAGAGGAATGACTTAATTAATATGATTTTAGCATACTTTTGAATCAAGGGAAAATAATTTCATATGCTAAAAATTTAAATATTATATAAATATTTATATTTTATATAATGTATTTATATTTAAATATTTCAAATAATTTCACTATATCGCTGCCATCAAAATTATTTCTTTTGTATCTAATTCACACCACTTAATGACGTTCGTAGTAAAATATAGTTGAAAAATACCAATTGACTTCAAGTAAAGTAGTAATGTGGATGATTTCGAAACTCCATGTTTCCATAGCATGAGAATTAGTTTCATTGAGCTTTTATATTTAGATGACAGATATACCTCCGTTCGCCCGGCCTTTCTTCTCTGCGAATCACTCTCAAAAAACTTACGCAGTAATTTTGAAAAAAAAAAATTCACGGTAAGCAGAGTAGATCTTTTCCAGCATTTTCTTGCATCTCAATTTTAAAAATTTAACGGAAAACATTTAATGATTTTAATTTTCAATAATTGATATTTGGGCAAATGTTGGAAGACTTATCCCCTGCGCACCAAAAATTTAATTATGGTAAATCGAATTTAATGGTGATTAGTTTTAAACGATAATTTCGCCACCAAAAAAGGTAAAATACGACCGGTCGGTAGGAAGTGATTAATGTATGCGAGTGATAAAGACAAATGTTGGAAGAGTTCTACCCTGTGGACTCCCAAAATTTAAAAATGGTAACTCGAATTTAACGGTGATTAGTTTTAAACGATTAATTCGCCAATAAAAAAGGCAAATTACGACCGCTCGGTAAGGAGTGAGAAATATCTCCATCCAAAGGAATGCATGATGATTTATAGATCGATTTACGAGGCTAATGTTGATAACAATCTTGTTTCACTGGTACTCTCTATAGTCAGTCATTACGAAAAAAATGCGGGATGATTGATATTGAGCAGAAATTTGGTGAATGAATAATGGACTCCCTCTGACTTGGCCAAAATGTTACTATTCAACGGAAGGCATTAATCCATAGCTTTATTGTACTTGTGATGTGATTGAAACGCTTTTGTTAGCAATCACAAGGAACCTATGACCCAGTTGCGCAGCGCCTGTTTGAAACTCCGACGCTGCAGTTGAGAATATATTCTAGAAGGCTATAGGAAATAAAACTCTTTAAAGCCTGGAGAATTTTATTTTAATTCTTTAATGTATTTCAATTCGGGTATTAGTGTAACTTTTGATATTTAAATACTGATGATGTTTGGTGAATACTGATATTTTATGCTATTAAGGTGTGATATTTAAATACTGTTGACGTTTAGTGAATACTGTAAATGTTGTTAGGGATCAGTTGTTGACGGAAGGAGAGGGGGATAGTTGAAGAGAGAAAGTGAGGGGAAAGTTGATCGAAGTAGGGAGGCAAAAAAGAAAACTATATCTTGACGAAAATATTGAATTGATTTGAAAAAAAAACAAACATTTAACGTTACAGACAGTAGAAATACCTGAATAGAATAAAAAAATAACTATAAAACGTGAAAAAATTGAACGAAATTTTTAAAACGTTTCAATGCGAGAAAGAATGCAATTTTTTTTTCAACCACGAATGGTTCATAGGTTGAGGTAATCTCGTCGAGAAATTTTTTTTGAGATAAACTGAATTAGCGTTTCCTCCCCAGGATCCGAGACAAAACGCGTTTGTTTTCCCTTGGGGATGAACCTGGTGTTGACTGTACCGTAATCCGTTTAGCCGTCCTGTCGTGATCCTTTCCTTCACTCTGAGGGAGCTAACGCCGAGGCTATAGAGGGGATTTCACCTCGTTCTGCAGTGTCCACATGCATTTCCTCCAAACAAGGACGCGGCACTCAGCGAAAACTTTCCCCGTCGTTCATTCCATTCTGCACACGGAGGTCGGCAACCTCTTTTTTTCCCCTCTCCACACTGGAAAAGACCACATGGAGGCGCGTCCTACAACATCGTCAAGCTTCCCGGATTCCGAGTTTCAATCATCGAAACTCTTGGATCGGATGATGAACCATCGCGTCTGACAATGAATGGAATTGCTGAGAGTTAACGTGCATTATAACTAGGGGTGGCAATCTAAACAAAAAATAAAAGTCAAGATCAGTAAACTTTTAATAGTTTCGTTCCCGGGAGCGAAATTTAGTAACGAAACGAAATGGATATACACTCGGGGAGCTAAACTCAGGGTCGAAACGAAATCGGAGTCAAAACTATTCCGGGTAGAAACTAAACTAAACACTGGGACGAAACGAGACACAGATTCTGTTTCACAACGGAGGGACCACGTGCTTCACCTTCGAACATTTTAATTTCGACCCACTCACCAAGTACTAAGTACGTTTGAATGATGTAGAGACTCGGCCAGATTATAACAGAAACTATTATTCAATCCTATCCCGGAGTTAGGTACGGTTAATGATACTCTCATGCTATTGAGTTAAAAAACGTGTGATTTTCTCATTTTATATTAAAATGAATTTGCAAAAGGCTCGAGGTTAGGTGCTTCCATTATAAAATAGTGTTGTCGGGAATGTTGAAAAAGGGTGGTCGACAAATTTCCAAAATTGGTTTTTTCCAATCTTAAATTATTTTTTTCATTTCAGCCAAGTTACGCTTCAACCGTTAATTACTGGCGCACTTGGGGGGAAATAAATAAGATTAGTCTTGTTCTTCAACCGGGAGAGTACGTGTATAGGCTCTTCAGTACAAAGTAGTCTAAAAATTAACCAGCAGAGAATCAGTTATGCTATTTGATCTATTTTCATTCGTATTTATTTAGCCTGCGATGAATATGAAAGGGACAGCCTCTCGCATTTTTCCGCATTTTCAGGGGTAAAAGACAAAAGGAAAAGGCCGGAAAAATATTTATTTTATGCATAAGATGGGTGCCACAAGTCTAATACGGCCATCCGAACGGATTCCCATGTAAACCAACATACTTTATCGATGTAAAAGTTCCCTCATTGATCATGTTATCATTTTCATATCATACATATCATTTGGAAAACTAGACATTCGAGAGCCAGAAAGCAGAGGAAGCAAATACGTTAAAATAAATGCACTTTTCAGATGGCTTTCCCATGAAGATAGCCTTAAGTACAGGTGCAATTCGATTTTGGAATAATTACTATAACTTTCCTCGCAAAGAGAGACGTAAAATAATTTTCATTGGCCGCACTTTGAATCATTCCGTCCAATTTAATTACACTAAATTCCGCGTATTAGCTCCCGCGCATTCTGTCTGCAATTACTCTTGAAACTGCCGAAAATTTTTCATCGTTCTCAACAAGAATGAATCTCTTTTTCTGCTCATCCGTTGGAAACATCTTTAGCCTTGCTTTCAGGCCCAGCAGAAAGACGAAAGCTGATGAAAAGCTTCCGGTCAAAGAAGGGAAGGCAAAAGGCTCGGACAATTAATCAAACGCAGCCGACATTTTAATGTACTCCGGAAATTTTATCATGAAGGAGAACTTTAGTTAATGGTACGGATTTCTTTCACGTCATCCTTGTCACGCACGAATATGACATCATACTATTGCCTCCATGAACCCCACGAAACTACGTCCTTTGTAAATTAGGAGAAAAAAACCAACTTTATGAATGGGGTAAGGAATTTTCGCCACGCTCCCTCAATTCTACAAATACCTATTTCATACTGTGGTGAAATAATAGCTAAATATTTCAGGTTTCATGCCTTTACGAATGACTACTGATATCGTTGTAACGATTCTTGGCAATTGAGAGAGAATTACTATGGCGAAATTCAATTTAAGGTCACGAAAGAGGAGATGAATAAATTTCACTGAGCGAGGTCATGATTGGTAATAACAATAGTATTCTTATAAAAATTCAGTAGATTAGGCAATAGGAAATAGGATTATAGTGATCATCAAATGATCTGCCTCATTAATAGACGTTTTTTTAGATGTACCAGTGGAAAATAGGCTTACATACTGTGGCGGATACATGCGGGGCCGCCCGCATTGCCTAGCATTGCTGAACAACAATTTTAACTTTTTTACATCATAATATCAGGAGTGGCCTGGCCAGGTCGGCTGGTCGGCGATTGCCGAGGGCCCCGAGATTAGGGGCCCCCACAACGCTCGTCCCTATCGTGAAGCGTATAGGAAAGGCGTAATAAAACAGACTCAGACCACTTGAACCTCAGTTTTTTTTTGCAATTATGAATTCTGCGTTTTCATAAATTTGAATTATTTACAATGTACTAAGTGTAGTATATATTATAGTTATGAATTAGAAATATAATTATGAATGGCTTATGAAAAAGAAATCAACGGAAGTTTCAGAAGATAAAAGACAACCTGGCGCTATTTTGAAAGGTTATTTTTGAGTTTTTTTTAGATTTCAATGCAGTTTCTAGGGAAAAAAACTCGCTAAATAGATAACAGAACCATAACGTATTATTCAATTTTACAAGCCGTGAAATTTCTACCCGTCACAGTATTTTTTCTTACGAAATTGTTACTTTTATCCACTTTTACCTAGTTTTTAAGAGCCAGAATAGTGCCAAAAACTATTTGCGGGTTTACAATTTCCTAAAATTTTCCGGGTAAGGGCCCTCGAATCTTCCTGTAAGGGGGACCCATACTTTGCATGTGACCTAATTATTTGTCATTACGACGAAAGTAAAGCTAGCTCAAGATATCTTTTACGACCCATCTCCCCTTGAGTTTTTTTTCTGTATCCGCTGCTGCTTTCGTGAAAAATGAAGGTATATCCAGCTAAATTTATTTCAAAGCAGAAAATCATCTAAATTGGATATATTAATTGCAATTTTTTTGATTTTAAAGATGTTCAGAATCAATTTTTTTGGGTGCTGTGATAATTTAGCTCAAAAGAATACATTAAATTTTAAAAAATCAAACCACATGAGGGTAGCGCTAATATAATAATTACCAGCTGTTACGGCTGAAAATTTATCGTCAACGGTAGTAAACACGAAGGAATATGATTTTGCGAATACTCTGCCACCTTGCTGATTACGCCTACACGAATCGCGCAAATGGCACACGCCAAGTCAGAGATTGGTGGCCTTCAACAGGCTTCGTGAGTTATCACGAAGCGAAGCGGAAAAGCTATTGTGCGTGCATTGCGTCAATATCCGCAATACCAGTTTCTGACGAATGAACGCCACCGTCGCGTCGCCCACGCAGCCACCTTCAAAGAGAGTCGCGAGATTGACCGCGCATTTCAGGTCAGCATTATTTCTTCTTAATCGGCATTAGAGAATCTGGTGCTGACAATCTTCAACAATCTGAATCTTAGCGCTGGGATGCAAACCACAAACAAGAAAGCGCTGATAAACGGAATTCACAATTGGGCGTATTACGTTTTGAATGACAGTACATACGGGGAACATTTTCCTCATAGGTATGCACTTTAAACATTAAGTTTCCATATCCCGTTTTTTCAAAAATCTATTTCAAGTATACATTAAAATAAGTATTTGGGGCCTTCGTTTTTTAATCAAATGTAGACATTTGGTCGAAATTAGTCACTTCATGGGTCAATCTTGTGTGGAATGTTCCACATAAATGATGTAACAACATTATTCACAGCTGATTCCCCACGGTATTTGATTAGAAAAGGCTGCAATTGAGAAACTAGGCTTTTAAGTTTGTGGTAACTCATAATTTTTTTGATTTGTAGGAAAAGATATCAAGGGCAATAAAACATTGATTTATAAATGAATGCAAACAGTTATGCTAAAAAATAAGTTGGATAATTTTACGGATTGTTACCAAAGCCTCAGTCAAAATAATTCTGAAGAGTTTCATTTGGAACCGGGTGCACTTGTGATGGTTCTTTAGGAGCGGTTTCCTAAAACATTCGGGAGTATTTGAGATCCTTGATCGAACTACAGCCTTGCAAACAACACTACGGCAAACTCTCAGTTTAAAAATTAATTTTGAGCTAAATATATATTGTACTCTCCTTCCTTTTACGTAGAAAGACTTGAAAATTAAACATCAATGGTATGCACTATTGTTACAGGCAGTTAATTGCGACAAGTCGTGGACTCACATAACTTCTATGAACTGACTATAATAAATCAAGAAAGCCGTTAGTAATTTTAGAAGAATCCATGAATATATCGGCTTTGTTTTAAATTAATAGTTTTTCTTATGCCGAATTACCTGGTGCTAAGGGATATTTGTCATTTCCTGAGATATACTGGTGACGCAGTGACCATAATAGTTGCGCATATAATTGTATTTTTACGGTTTGTTTCACGACCGGATGCGACGACAAAACAATAGGTACTAGTGATGGGTCGATCATGAACGATTCGATCAAAAAGATTGAATCACTAGGTGAATCAAATGACTCATGATTCATTTCGTTAAACAAGTCGATCATCAATCATCAATCACTCCGACTTCCGGTTTCATATCAATCATCTCGGTTTCCGGTTTGATTCAAAATTTGGAACGACCGATGCTTAATCTCTTTTCGTCAGGGCAGAAATGGTTGTGATAAAATTAAATACTATGTTATGAAGAACTGAATACTTGTGTAATCTTTTTCTTAAATGTTTTCCAGCAGTTATCAGTATTAATAACACCAATACACGTAAAAGGAAAATATTAAGATGACTCCTGTAGGAGAACGTTAAGAAGTAGAAGTTAAAGCTGGTTATATTTTATTGTGCCGTTCATAAAATTATCCTGCAGATCAGATTCGTGCATAGTGTGTGGTGTATTTTGTGTTATATTTTGATCAACTATAGTTAGAAATTATTTCATTAGTGTTAAGAAACTGTGGCAGTTTCGCCTTCCCAAATATTTTCATGACACTGCTTCCTTCATTTTTGCAATCTAATTTACTCATCTAGGAATTCACAATTAAAATAGTATATGAAATGATAATATGGATAGCAATCAGCGTTACCAATGCTCTTCGCAGATGAGGCAGTATTTATTCGATTATTCAAAGTGATTTATTACATCCATTGATTGAGTCTTTTCGATCTTGATTCCTTTTGAGTCTTTTCGATCATGATTCCTTTTGAGTCTTTTCAATCATGACTCCTTTGAGTCTTTTCGATCATATAGTGATTGAATCTTGATTTGAGTCTTTTCGATCATAGTGATTGAATCTTGATTTGAGTCTTTTCGATCATAGTGATTGAATCAATTGATTGAATCACTTATGTGACTCGAGTCAAAATGATTGAATCACTAAAATGATCGACTTTGCCCATTACTAATAGGTACCCATGGAATAACGACATTGAGGAATTTCTTCGGGGAAAGTATTGATTACAAAAGAGGGCTCGCACTATTTTTAACGCTTCGGTTTGCGATAATCCTCCGTTGGGATAAACAAAAAAACGTACTCTTGAGCCACTGCATTCCATTAGTCTATGGTAAGTCTTCGCCTGGAGTCAGATATCACAAAGATGCTTATAGTCAAGTGATAGTTTCGTCAGAAAATTCTAGCAAGCTATCGGAGAGCCAGTATAACTATTCATTGGTAGAAAAAATACTTAAGAGTATTATTATACAAAATCATATAAAGTAAGGCTGGAGTTTTTGTGCCTCATTTTGGTGACGGCACTGCAGCTTCGGAGAGTAAAAGCGCTAATTATTATACGTTACATTCCAAAAGAAAGAAGCCCTGGTTTTACTCAATACTCTCCTTAATTTATTTCTTACAATGGGAATTTTCCGTCAATTATTTTCTAAAGAGAATTTCTTGTCACCATCTGTAATAAATTTTCAGGGGTAAGAATTTTGATTATGCATTCCACCGCGGCCAATACCAGTGATTAGCCTATATTGCGGAACTGCGGAAAAGTCGCCATCAAAGTCAAAAGCCAATGCTATTCCACTCTGTCTATGGTTATCAGAATTTGGATGAGTGCCATGCATCTTATGAGGACCTAAGCCGCAGTGCCAGAGGCGCTTAAGAGGTTGAACATGAACAGTTAAACTCTTCACAACCGGTTATGTGACGCTGAGAATGCGCTATCACATCATCCAAACATATTTTCTTAAAAAGAAATACCTCAGCTGCTGAAAGGAGGTGAAGAAATAATAGACCAAATCATAAATTAGTGCAGTCTCTGGTATATGCATTTTCTTGACATATTTGCGTCTTGATGATGCAGCCAATTCGGACGCAGACTCAAAAAACAATTAGATCTTAATTCGTTGTCTCAGGCGTGACTTCATGGAATCGACTTAACATAATGAAATGGAAAAATCGTTTAAATTCCACACTTATTTATTGCAGTACGACCTAATTTTCGACGTGGTACGTCATATTTCATTACTATTAAGATAAATCAGATCTTAAGATTCATTCCTGATCGCACGTATCGTGAAGAAAGCGCCCAGACAATTTCATTATTATCGGAATTTAAGCACATTACAGTGTTAAAATGAACTATTTGGAAGAAATGGAGTTAATACCGGAAAAAATAGCCTGGCGATTCTGCTTCTTTTGCATAAGTTACTGCCTGGGCACGCCAGTGGCACGAATGTATAGTGCAACACAAATCGGCTGAACTATTTGCATCCTCTACTACGGTCGTTTAATCGGGACTGTATCTAGGTAATTTACTCAATAAGAAATGTTATCAATAATGAAATGATTAATAAATTAGATTCCACTATAAATAATAACGGTGGAATAATTTGAAGGTATGCTGCTAGAGTAGAAAGGCGCTCAGCGATGAAATCAATCCAAGAAAGACCTCAATAGGCAATTAATTTAACCGGATAACTCGACGGCACGAAGAGCTCCTCAACTATTTGGTAATTGTGACCTACTGTCTACGATTAAGCCAAGAAAAACAAGCGAAAAATTTAAGAAAAAAATTCGCAGGCATACTGAACACTAAAACAGAAAATTCAGCGTCAGCATAAAGTATATTTTAGGTATTTAAATATTTTTTTGAGTAAGGGTCGAATTACCCAATTTTACATACTGAGGAAGTCATAGGAATTTCGTCTAATGGAATACGGTAGAATCATTACATTATTCCACTCTAGACAGGTTTTGACAGCGGCGTCATGACTTCCACATCATAGAGGATTAGGTCTGGTCCTTTCAGTAAAAGACGCTTGATACTTATTGTTAGAATAATGATCTCGTCGTCATTCTAACGATGTCGTACGTAATTAATAAACAATGGGAACTTCGACTCGACGATTCAACAGCAGGGTTCGACGATTTGTAATTATGGCCCAGGCACGCGGAAAAGGATCAAGGCAACTGCGGGGAGTGTGGGCACTCAATTGAATATTCGTGTCGGGGGGAGTGAACGCCCGATTGTATTGAAAACAAACGAAACGAGAACGACGTCATTAGAGAGCGAGGCGCTTATTGGTGGCTCATTCGTGTCGGGGAACTGAGTTCAGGTGCCAATAACCTCCAGCAATCGCTCAACTGATTATCAAAATGCATTACTGCGGACCCAAAATCATTCGCGTAATATCTTTTCTCGGTGACTACACTTCGGTTGAGAAAAAAAACTTAAGTATTATTCCCCACTTTTATTAAAAAAAAAATTCCAGTTCCAACTCTTTTGAAATATTCAAAACGTGTTTTAAAAACTTCAAATGGTATCATAAATTTTGAAATCAGCCAGCACCAGTCAAGTAATCAAGGAGGGGACAGCCAAAAGTGGGGGTTCAGTTTACCAAATATTTTTCAGGTTTTCCAATTGTATGCATAAATTTTTGTTGGTAATAAAAATTTTAGTTATTCATTCTCGCCATTTTCAATTTCCGTCACCTTCACAATTAATTGGAACAATTACTAATTGACGTAAACAGGAAAGGCTGTTCTGCTATATGTACTTCACCTCTTTCCCAAACAACGAACTTCTAGCAACATAATTGGACAATACCCTTTGTTTATGTTTATGATAAAATTGTGGAGTATTTATTTTGTTATCTATTCGAGGAACCGAGGAGTTCCACAAAGTTAAACGACATTCAATTGCACTACCTCACCTCCTAAACCTTCCTATGTCCAGGGTTGCCAACCATTTCGTATTTTTCGTGAGCTCGCGTACGAGTATACCCAAAAATATTTTTCAAAGCATCGGTGACATAAATACCTTTCATGCTAACCATTTAAAACGTTATGAGGCGTACTTCTTTGGGTATACGCAGAATAACCGACGCTCTCAGATATAAAATCTGAAAAAGAAGTGTTTTATTCTGAAATTTTAGTTTATTTTAAAATTTAGATTTTTTTTTATTTAAAAAATAAATGACGTTTTATTTAAAAAATAGATGACGTTAGACAAACATTCATTTGAGTGACTAAATTTATCAAGGGATGGGGGCTCTCATGAACAATCTTGGAACTCACGAGGAAAAATCCTAAACACGCCAATGGTCCTGAGCGCTGATTGTGAGGGTTTTCCGCTGCCGCACGTTGCGTCGGTTGCCGGATATGGATGGATCGGCGGCGGCCCACAAGGTGGGAGTGGCGGAGATGACCCTCGCCGGCGAGGAGATTGGTATTCCTCGGAGTTTTAAGGGATTCTCGGAAAACCGGATATGTCACCCATCCGACTTCTCCCTCTCTCCCCTCTGGACCTCCATCTCCACCAGCGCTGGACCTCTTCACGACGCTCATTCTCCCTCAGAGATGTATATAGATTTACGTTTAGGGGAAGGGTGGATATCCCTCCGTTCTTTTCATCTATGAGGGGACTATCAGAAGCGACATGAGCATTGCTTTGATTCCGATGAAGAGCCTAAGAGACGAATAGTGATCGCACCTGCCAGGTCACTTTTGTAAAATCCGTCAACTAATATTGGCGTATTTGGACCTTCAGGTTTACCTATCTCTATGTCTCAGGCGAACTTGGGCTAAAAGGGTACTTTCCTTCATCGAAGAAAACGAAATGCATTGGTTGCGATTCGTTACCAACCATTAGTGTATTCATAAAATACAAATTATTTGGTTTTAGAAATACCGGTTTAGACGAATGGCTCCACGTGACGCTCCAGGGACCTAGTTTCTATATGAGAAGATAGGAGTTTTATATCGTCTGAGATTACCAATGCACGCATGAGGCACAGAGCTCAGGGAAAATTGTATTAATAATCACCTATTAACACTACCTAAGTTTGGAAAGTTTTCTTCGTTTGATAAGGTATTAATAATCCTTATTCAAGCCAAGCGCTACCAGCTAGCAGGGTACTCTGCTACCTGCTAGCATCCTGCGTCGTATCAGCGCTCAAAGCCTCGCCCCAAGGTCACCTCACTTGCGGCAGCAGGAACCAGAACGACGTCACACGGAGTTTTCCCTGCATTCATACTTAGCCGTCGCGTTTTCGCGCGCTTGAAAATTTCCAATTTTCATTAAATCGCGAAAAATAGGTATCGCCATTTAAAAATCTAAAAGCGTGAAATACGTACTCCAGGAGTAATAATCTTTCGATTTAGGCAATAAAATAATAAAAGGAAACCACCCATTGTGCTTGGCATTGGATGAAGATGATGGATCCACTAAAGAAGGGGTAGCCAAGATAAATGTAAGGCTAGGTCAACCCATTTTTAGCAAGGAAATATCATGTTGTTTTAAATATAAATAAATATAAAGGAGAAAGACAGCACCACAGATTAAGCAGTTGAAATACTTCGAATTAGACCGTTCGCGCGGTAGTGATAACCCTCTTAAGAAAAGGTCGGTGATTCTCTCCACCCTGAATGATCGGGCTTTCTATGCGGTACAAAATGACGAAGCTGTCCATCAAATAAAAAAAGCAAATATACTCATATTTCACAGTTGGAAACCTCCATAGATGACTTTCATTTGTTGTAATTTTTGTTTCAGCCTGGGGCAAGAAATACCATTGATGTGTGAATTTCGCACGGAAGTTTTTAAGTACATGCGAGTTCCAACCTACATATGGAGCTAACCTTGTGGTGGAAATGCTGAGAGAGCTTAATAAAGTTGATTTTTCAAACATCAATGTGCGATCATCTTTGGCTCAAATATTGATGAAAATATACTGATGTGATCGATCATCTGATGATTCAACACTATGACGAAACGCGATTTTTACAATAAATTTACTCCTATGCGGAAGATATTCACTGGTTTGTAAAATTATCGAGGCCAAGTTGGATAAAAAATGAGTGTGCACTGTTTTTGACCACTCAATTGAAGCCATACGAGGTCGATATAAAGAGTAAAAATCGTAATAAAGATATAGCTTTGAACAGTCAACAGGACGCATCAAACACACTATCGATCGATCGCATTTTGTTGTTTTACGAGAAAAAAGTTACTCATTAAAAACTTATGCCACAATTGACATTAATGCCGCGCGAAAAATCTCCCCTGGAGCGGGATTCCAACCACGGATCATTGCCGTTCCTGGTCACGGCGCAGACCATTACGCTGTCCACGTTCTTTCATTGCCATGTTAATTTTACCTCCGCGGTAAACCAATCTTCGATTCCCATGGCAATGTTACCTCAGTAAAATTGCCTGGAAAGCATAGTGGTCTAAATAGTGGCCCGTAAAGCCAAATGTTCGTGGTCCGACTCCCGGTCCAGAAGAATATCTTCTCATTGCCTCCTGGTGATTAGAGTGAATTTCTCCCTCGTTCACGCGTCAGATTTGAAATAAACTACACCTTTGTTTACGACTTGATATTTTCAGGCTAACTGTATGACTTAGAACTTCATCAATATGTGCCTGGATCTCAAATGCAAAAAAATACTACTGAGAAAAGACTAGGGTAAACATTTTCAACAAATTAAAAGTTAAGGGCTTAAATTTAAATATTCCGAAAACTATCGGGTGATAACGTAAGTTTTACACAAGTTACTGATCGTGAAAAATGACCACTGGAGCTGAAGCAATACATTCTATTGATAAGGATCGAAATTTTTCAGTGTTCCCTACCCTCGTAAAGCTCTGCATATAGAACGCAATGGAACAACAAGGCCTTGGCCCCCTGGTAGATGAATTCCTCCATATCTTGCCCTTTTAAGACAGCCATATTCGTCGCATCTTGGCCTTTTCCCTAATTCCTCGGTCCCTTAAGGCGACTTGCATGCTACCCAAAGCGCGTTTGTTCATAGTCAACTAACCGTGAATGTCATAGCATTTAACGCGGAGCGGTGGTGATACATAGCTTTTTCGGGGAAAAAAATCTTCAGCCTGTGCACTTCTCTCGCAATGATTAATAAATCACTCGCGGACTGTCCGCTGGTAACTCCTGTCGATGTCCGCTAAACGAAATTAATGCGGAATGTAAACATTAGCGACGTTTGTGAAAATTGCAGATTCATCTTAATGCTTTTCTGAATGAACTCTGATTAAATATAGTGAAGTATATGATTCAATAGGATGACCCTGAGTGACCGCAATGAACTCCTGGACCGAAAGCGTCGCAGCAATGAACATGAAACGAGGACAACAGTATAATTTCGATGGCGTAACGGTGGTTAATGTTTTTTTTTTCCCCGACGGCAAAAGACAATTATTCTATTTAGAATCATAGAGGACTGATGAAGAAGAAATCGCACAAAAAATTAACTTCCAACGAGATACTACAATGCTAGTATATTCAAGATCTCGGTTCAATTATTTTGCATATTTTTTCTTTAATTCTTCGTAAGGACTTGAATTGTTTGAATTCCCTAATATCTTATTTAGATTATTGTTTCGCATTTTAATACGGCCTTTTTTTGCCAGTGACATTTGCTGAAGTACCCCGCACGTAGTTTGAAAATCTGCTAGGAAAAAACAATAAATCAATTTAGTTAACAAAAAATTATTGTTTTAAAGTGCGTAGGTTTTCTTCTTGATTAATACAATGAACGCGAACGCTTACTTGTTGTCTTAACAGCAATTATGACGATCAATTCGGTTATTTTACACCCATCAGTGGCGCAGCGAGGGTGGTTTTGGGGGTTAAACCCCCCCCAGAGCTCAGAGAAATAATTCAGTTTAATCCATTTTACTTAATTGGATTGATATTGCTAATAGAATAGTGTAAGGATTAATAAAATATCCGTCAGAAAGCCGTAAAACTCACCATTTTGAACCGTTTATCTTAAAATTCCGCAATTTATTAATCTCGCACCTACCGCTTATCCTGGTGGGTATTCCATACCCCCACACACCTCGGTATTAGTTGCGCCTAAACTCCCCCCAGCCTTAATTCCTGGCTGCGCCACTGACTCCCATTGAATATTTTTGTCAATTGATAAACAAAAACGTCGTACTGCCCACTTCCACGTATTTCAAACGTTTATACACGTGTTGTAGAGCTGTGAAATATATGAAAAAGGGTAGTACGATATCTTTGTTTATCATTTGATATGCTGTTGTACGATACTCTCCAGAAAAAGTTCACTTTATTTTGGTCGACGCCGATTAAAACCGGCAACTTCTCCAAATAGGCTGCATGAACCCCATCGAGGTCTTGCCTACATAATTTACACCATCGGTGAAAATGCTCTCTCGCGGTACCTTATGATGTGGAACAATCGACCATCGCCAATGAAATTCGGGCGAGCCCTCCGCGCGTCGACGTGGCGTGGCAGGTGATGGGCGGCGCGCTTCTTGAGGGAAGCCAAAAGAAAGCGGTCCCCTCACCACCCGCTCGTCATCGCCCCTTTCGGAAACATTTCTCACGTGTGCCACTGAGGTCGCTCCATCGAAGAATTCGAGGCGTGCGTGTGTGTTGATGCCTCTCCAGGAAAGGACCAGATAAACGTCGGCGACCTTTCGGGAGACATAATTACACTGACCACATCACCATGATCATCTCGCTCTCCCCTCCTAGCCGGCGGTAATTTTTCTCGTTTTGTGAATGCTCGGAATGCTCTCTCCGTGAATCGATATCCATAACGAGAAGCAGCCGCGGAAAATAAAGGTGTTCCATCCAAACTTATCGAAAGAGTTCTATTAATATACGACAGGGGAAACGAGATTTCCTTTACAATATGCTGCCGGGTTTGCTCTACATCCTCCTTACATCTTAATAGTGATTTAACCGTAAAAGCGAGAGGTAAAAGTAATTAAACCAACCAAAATTCTTGAGATGAAATGCGTAAACATGATCACGGGAAAAAAATCATTGGGTTAACGTCAAATCGAACCAGGTTACCCCTGAGTTAATGGCAATTACTTCAAGGAATTAAACCCCTTAAGAAAATTGATTAAAGCATTCGAATCGGATTCGATAGCTAATGGTTCGAGTCTTGGTCAAAGTGAATAATTTTTTGTTGAATGCCGAAGGAAGGTGATTAACAGGCGGGGTACTCATTTTCACATGACTGGCGCAAGTGGGTTTGTTAACATAAGGAATTGGTGATGAAGAATAAGTGGCTCGCATCATATCACCATTTATGATAATTTGGCGTCTCGTTTATTTTCTATTTCGCTCGGGAATATTTTTAGCATTTTCTCTGCCACAAAATTTTCCTTTAAAAGTGCATGGAAGATATTTTTTTGTAGAACTCTGATAGTAAGCCGTGACTCGCTAGGAAAAAGATTTTATTGGTGAAAAACGAATTACAGATTTGAATTATCGCGCTAAAATTTTTAGTGTGTAAGTCACATCACCACAAAAAAACCTTACAGATCAAAGAAAACTCGATACAAACATCAAATTGGAAATCGTAGGAAAATGAGCACTCCTGCAGGATAACCCTAGTGACTCGAAATTATAAAATCGCCGAATTTTTTGTTGCTCAATCAAAAGTGTTGAGATAAAAGAATTGAAACTTTTTCTCAAGGGGATCTCGAGCGCGGATTCTCCGCAGTTTCTGGGACAAAGAATTTCGCGGAAGAAACAAATTTTATACCACTCAACTGGCACATATGAAAATGTGGCTTTCATTTTCTTCTGATGGAGATTTAGGCATCTTAAAATCTCATGCTGAAAAGAACAACTCTGTCGGCGGTACACATAGCGATGACATCATTTCCTGACTTTGCCATCGCCGCGAAAGACAAGGGGAAATCACAGAGAACGCCTGGGATTATATTATCGATGGAAAATTTTTCGTAAAATCTCCGATTCATTCGGTATACCAACTGGAATAGGGCGGCGGAAAATAAATCGCACAATACTAAATGGTCAAATATTTGAAAAATATTAATCCGCGCCGATATTGCGACCGTTACCAACTTATTTTCGATATTTTTATTTCACAAAGAATCAGATAAAAAAATTTGCATTGAGCAGTAGTCCTTGTCAGTTTTCAAGAAACAAAATTATAACGATCGAATTATTGCATTTTAGTAGAAAATAGCTGAGAGAAGTAAAAGTAATTTTTTCGAAGTAAATACCTGGAATTTCTTCGGGATCCTTCTCTTGAAAAACGAACTCGTAGGCTGTCTTCGTAGCGAAATGAAGGTAAGGCTCTTTGTCCGTCTGGTAGCAGTATCGCTCACCGTAAACAAACCCCAGTAGCGCGAAAACGCTCAACACGAGAATAAAATAATACTTGCTCACTTTCAGGGATAACATTTTCACAGGATTAGCGCGAATTAATTCCAATCACGAAGCCAAACTATTCGTCCACTCCTAACCCGTGTCCCTTCAGGAGGAGCGTTTGGAAACAGCCGATTTTTGATACTGATTGTTCGGAGCGTGGGGTAGGGAGATGGGCTGGAGCGGCTAGCAGGTGTGCGCAACTTCTCCGGCGCAGGATTGTCTGCTAGGTGACGCCTTCAAGTTGAATTCATTTCTCATGACGTAATTTTTCCCTTGCCTCCCATAACAACGGGTTTATACGTCTCGGCTTGAGTGTTTTTCGCATTCAATCAATCATCATCTTTTCACGAATTCCGTGATGAGGCCAAATTAGGATCAATCGGCCAAAACTGAAATTATGTTAATTCATGAGGAAATATCAATATCAATGCTCGCGCCAATAAAACATTAGGTGTTTACAAATGACAAAGTTAAGTCAATTTTTCGTATAAAATCGTATGCAGAGGTCAGTATTACTGAAAATGAAATTTGTTATTGTTTTAAAAACTATTTCACATATTAATTTCGATAGTTTGAAGTGATGGAATTTACAGCGGCTGTTGCTAGATGTCAGCAGCATCCAGGGAGAGTTGCGGTTGCTGCTGTCAATTGTTTGTTCAACGTCTTATGTCAGCCATTTGTCCACGAGGCGACCAAAATGGTTAAGAAAAAAGATTCCGACAAAAGTTCAGTGAATGCGGATGAAGGAAAAAGTGAAACGATTGAAAATGGTGATGGAAAACCACCTACTTTTAGCGATCCGCCCGGCTACGTTGATCCAATTTCTGACGAAGGTAACAGTCCATGCCCCTACCGGGTGGCATATGGCTTACATTGAACAAATATATCAATTTTTAAATATTTGTAGCTCTGCTCTAGCTTTTTTCCAGTTAACGTACGAAAACAAAATGCTGTAGTGTTATTTCTTAGTTTCATCTCAAAATTATTGACCATATTTTACGTATTTTGGCTATAGTCTTTAGTTGGTTGAGGGGCGTGATGATTTTTGACAATCTTTCTTGATGAAGCTGCTTATTAAATTTACACATTTTGAAGCAAAGTCATGAGATTAATAGTGTATCTTTTGTGCAGAACTCTTAGCTGATCTTCTGGAAATTAAGCCGAAGGAACTCGAAGGTGTGGACTCATTAGTAGTGGTGGACGGAGTGCCCCAAGTGGGACCCGATCGTTTGGAGAAGCTGCAGATTGTTATTAGGAAATTCTTTTCTAAGAGTGGTTTTATTAATGATTATTTCCCGGAGGAGAATGGGCAAACCAAAAAGTAAGTATTTTAAATACTTTTGTTGTGCCATCCACAATGATTCGATCCTAATGTATATTATTTTCTCGCAGGTACATATTTTTGGAATTTCCCTCTCCGGCGTTGGCTGCAGAGGCTGTTCGCCAGTACAATAATTCGAAGTTTGATAAAAATCACACGTTTCTCGTCAATCTCTTCAGCGACTTCCAAAAGTGGGTGCCATATGATACTTCGTAATTACGTTCAGATCTAGCACCTAAGGCCCAGCATTAAGAATTTATTTACATTAGGGTGCATGTGCTTGTACTTAGTGACTTTTTTATCCTCGTTTCAAGTGTAATGCTTCCGAAAGAACGTTTTACTAATGTACCTTTTTTTTTAGGTATGCTGAGATACCAGATGAGTGGGAACCACCTGAACCACAGCCATACAAAGATCAAGGAAATATGCATTATTATCTCCTAGAACCAGATGCTTTCGATCAATATGCAATTATTTGTGGAATCGGCCAGAGTGTTCAAATATGGCAGAATAGTAATCCAGAACCAACTTTAGTCGAAGAAAGATCTGTAAGTTGCTTTTAACTTATTTTACTCATCACCATTCAACATTCATTACGCGCCATTTCTCAGCTTTCTTGTTAGGGCGTCTGTAAGGGATTGTCTCATATGAATAGTCAAAAAATGGTGATTTGGATTTTCCTGGATTCGTTTTAGTTTTGATGAGCACCACCTTTTTTTGTTCTCTCTCCAGTAAATGTGATGAGTTCGATATTGCTGTTCTCTCATTGTTTGGCCGTTTTCTCAGTGACTCGAAAGGCCAACGAATATGTACTGCACATATTTGTAGAGGTGACAGAAATAATATTGAATCATGCCTAATACGAATGTTGCCCCATTTGGACTTTACTTAGTTCAGGGGTGACTTAAATATTGTACAATGATGATAAAATAATGCTGAAATCTATCATGTGATGATTTCATTGGCTTAATCTTTTCTGAGTACATTAAGTTCTGCATATTCGATTGTTTGACAAGAAAATTTTGTGATTTTTGTGATAAATTTTTAATTGAGTGTTGTATGCTATTTAAAATTCCTCGGGTAATATTCCTCCTCAGGTTAAATAAATGAGGTAAGTATTTCATAATCTGTGATTTCTTGTTTAATTTTGACATGAATGTATGTCATTGCAAGTTTTGTATTCATTTTATCTGTTTTAATATTTTTGCAGAGATGGACAGAAACATATGTCAAATGGTCACCCCTTGGAACATACTTGGCAACTTTCCACAAGAAAGGTGTAGCACTTTGGGGTGGACCCAAGTTTGAGCAGATTATGCGCTTCACCCACAACGGAGTACAGTTCATAGACTTCTCTCCATGTGAAAAGTAAGCATATGATCAATTTATTTTTGGCCTTAAACCAATTTTTGTATTCAATTATTTTTTCTCTTCTGTTTACAGTTGTGTGATATTTTTCCGTGGATATCGCAGTAATTAATATTAAACTCTGAAAAACTGTCATGTGTTTCAATACACTAGTTCTGGTATTGCAGATTTTTAAAAATCTTTGTGGGTATGGGAAATCAGGTTATTGACCTTTCTTATTGATGGCTATGCTTCCCGATGAGCTATGTTTCAATATCACACCATTTGAATCAAGTGAACCACTTTTTGCTATCTCTGGATAATTATGTTGATGGTGTATATTAATTTGTTAAAATGTGCATTTGCTTAGGGTTGCTTAAAACACTTAGAAACATAAATTGATCTACTTAAAGTGAGGTATCAAAGTTTATAGTCCGTTACAAGTGTAGAAAAGAATTTCTTATAGTTGATAATGGCCCTTTGTCAATTTTATTTTATTGTGGATTGTGATGAAATTTGATAAATAATGAGACCTTTAATGCACCTGTATTTTGGATAATGTTTGAACTTATTTTTACTTTCTTAATAGGTATTTGGTAACCTACTCTCCCATGTCAGAGCACAATTCAGAGCCTAAACGACTCATAATATGGGACATTCGCACTGGAAATGAAAAGCGGTTTTTTGGCACTGATGCACCATCTGTCTGGCCCATCTTCAGGTGGTCTCCTGATGATAAATACTTTGCTCGAATCAGTTTAGACATGCTTAGTGTTTATGAAACTCCGGTAAGCTTATGCCATTGTATTCTACTATAGTTTTATTTCGATTACATGCATCACTTACTTTGATTTCCATCAATTGATAGAATGTTTTCTGATTTGTATGGGGATAAATTGGTTATGTGAATGTTGTAACACTTTGTATTTGTTTTTAATTAGCTGTCATTACTTTGCAACATAGATGGTATCCCCCTTATATAATAAAAACAAACTTAATGCCAGCATATTTGTGAGTGTTAGATCCCAGACAAAGGATTGCAAGTGAACTTATCATTTCAATGAAGAACATGAACTAATCACTTGAGATTTGTAGTGGGGAATCGTTTAATACGAAATATAACTATTTGTTTTGTCCTCAAGTTTTTGCCATATATCATTTCCATTTTTAAATACTGGATGGGAAAATTACAGTCCTATCTACGGAGATTTTTAGAGCAGCCAAATGAAAGTAATGTCAGGGAACTCCAATGCAAGAATTCAGTATTATCCTAAAGTTGGACGTGACTAACTTTTGCCTTAAATGCTGAAAGCAGGGGTAGTAATAGAAATGTTCTCCCAATCTTTAGTTAACTAAAGTCTATGTAGTCAACATTTTTAAGATAGAATATTTTACGAAGTGCCCATGCATTCACTAAGGTATTCCAGCCAAATTCATATATTTTTTATATATTTCGTTTGCAGTCGTTTGGTCTTCTGCATAAGAAGAGTTTCAAAATTCCTGGAATAAGAGATTTCAGTTGGTCTCCAACAGACAACATAATTGCATATTGGGTCGCCGAGAAAATGGATGTTCCTGCAA
Organism: Ischnura elegans; assembly: GCF_921293095.1. Lineage (NCBI taxonomy): Eukaryota > Metazoa > Arthropoda > Insecta > Odonata > Coenagrionidae > Ischnura > Ischnura elegans. The sequence goes on from NC_060246.1 coordinate 142,460,285, forward strand.
AAGTAACCCTTCTTGAAATTCCAAGGTATGCAATATGTTATAATAGTAAACCTTGAGTTAATTGTATTTACAATAGATGTCATGTATTCATTTACATTATTCAAATATATGTGGGAAAAAGCTTTTTAAAGTTGACACTTTCTCTAGCTATAACATTACTTTTAATTATATTTTTAAATGTAACTGTTGAGTCTGGCATAGCTCTTCACTCTCATCTGACATAGTCTTTCATATACTCAGTTTAATTGTTGTAAATGCTTTTATTACTCTCCAGTAAAATTTTAACGCATCACTTTGGAAATTACCATAAACCACTTGAGGCAAAGGAGAGGGAGAATGGTTTAAGAGTCGTGGGGCATCACCAGTAGTATAAGAGGTGATTAGGTGTCACATTTTATGCACATAGGATCCTTAAAAATGCCATAAGAGAATTTATTTATATAGAGTAATGCTACTATATATTATAGTCAATTTATTCAACTCTCCAGGGATGGCCATGTGGGGGTGTAATTTTTTATTTGCTCGTAGATCAGTGTATATATTTAAAAAAAGTTAAGCAAATATCAAGTATGTATTAAGTAATCCAAAGTTAAATTGTTTGTACATGCAATGATGATTTCTCTGCGAATGATCTAAGATATGATTATTCATTTTGGCTTAATCTTTTCTGAGCATGTATATCTCATTTGTTTGACTTAACATTTAATTTTATTCCAAAAGTCATGAAGATTCATGTGATAAGTTGCATAGGAGCACTGAGGTCTTGATGTATAGTGAGTGAACTGTTATGCTTTTGAAATCTTCATATTAGCTAAAATTATGAGCACAAGGCTATCAACAGCAGGAAGATTAATAGGGTTTCTCACTGGGTCCGTTGGTTGATTAGGGCTTATCCACTAAAGGGGTACCAACCAAACAAAGATGGTAGGGGGGGGGCAATCAACAGAAGGACATGGTAGAATCCCAAGGACTCTTCCTATTACGAATTTGCCAGGAAAGGCTTCCCTTCGAGACCCTCGTTTATCTTTCAGTACTCGACTTTCGTGCAATTCTCACTTTCTTAATTCCAAATTGAAGCCTTTGACTTGACTTTCGTTCACTTAAAGTCAGGCTTTCAGATGTTGTAATTTTTTTAAATTCCCGGGATGTTCACTGCGCATCCCAACATTCAATTGTTTCAAATGGCAGTATATGCGAACAATACGTATGTATAAAATGAAGGGAATTATTGGTTGTTGACTTGAATCTAGGTGATTTATTTGAGAGAGACACTGCCTGCTATAGGCTCCTTCATCAAGAGAAGAAGAAAGCTGTAGTTCAGCCTTCATTGGAGAGATTTTTCAAAAATGTTGACTAGACATCATCAAACAGCTTTCAATAAAACTAGTAAGTTCTTCTTGCTAATTGTGTTTTGCCATTTGAGTGATGTTTTATTCATATACACCTTCAGCAACGGATATTGCACGTAACATCATCGGAATTGCGTTCCCTTATTGGTATGGAACTCAATAGTTCGACTTTCGTACAAGTTTTCAGGAACGCGTTGTGTGCAAAAGTTGACGACCGCCTGTATACAATTTCCAGGAATGTTTGAATAGATTTTTGGACTAGTTTCAATGCATACCTTCTATAATAATTGCAATTGCTGCCAAAAGTAGTCCTCTAGTAGCACTTATCTGCTAATGGTTCCCTGATAGCTTATTATGGGAGCTTGGATGCACATTCTATACCACATCGAATATTTACTGAGAACTCTGATCACTGGTCATTGCCTACAATTGTGTCTGTTCCGGCTTCTTTGTTCAATAAGATGAATGAATTAATCATAGTGTAGTATCCTGAGAAGATGATGGTGTGTTAATGGTTCATTATCTTTCTTTGTTCTATTCTTTTTAATTTCACTTAGCCTAAAATAATTTATACTGTATAATAGAAAATGCCTCATCTTTTTCTTTTCAGTCGTAATGAAATTAGAGCCAAAAATCTTTTCAATGTAGCCGATTGTAAAATTCATTGGCAAAAGTCTGGGGACTTCTTGTGTGTGAAAGTTGATCGCTACATGAAAGTGAAGAAAGAAAAGAATGAATATAAATACAGTGTAAGTAATTCTTTATCCAGAACTTCTACTTGTGTGTTTTCTTTGATTCTCCGAGGGAATGGAATCAAAATGTTGTGCGATGATGAAATTTTTTTTTCATAAATATTTTATGTGATGATTTCTTTGGCTTAATCTTTTCTGAGCACATATTGGTTTTTATCTTATATGAAAAATTTTCAAGTATCATAGTAGAGGTTTTAAAGTAGCCACAATAGGGTAGTTTCCTTCATCAAAGAAAATGAAAGGCATTGATTGCGATTCATGACCCACCATTAGTGTATTCATAATATACAAATTAATTGGTTTTAGGAATCCCAGTTAAGACAAATGGCATTGGTCAATTTTAACTGCATTTGAATAAGGTCAGATTGGTGCCCATGCGATGCCACTCTACGTGACGTCACAGGAACCTAGTTTCTATACGAGTAGATAGGAGTTTTACATCGTCTGAGATTACCAATGCATGCATGAGGCACAGAGCTCAGGGAACCTCTTTAATAATCACACATTAAAATTACCGAAGTTCGGAAAGAAAGTTCCATCGATTGGTAGGGGAATAATAATCCTTATTTAACGCAAGCGCTACCTGCTAGCAGGGTACTCTGCTACCTGCTAACAGCCTGCATCGCAGCGGCGCACATACCCTCGCCCCAAGGTCTCCTCACAGGGCGACAGCTGGAACCAGAAATACGTCACACGGGCTCTTCCCAGCATTCATACTTAGCTGCAGTATTCATTCAGTCTGTGATAAGGCAGCTAGAATGTCGCTTGAAAAAAATAATTTTGATAATGGTGACTTGTCTTGAAAAACCACTTGAATTACTGAAGAGGTGATGATCTCGTGCCTCCTTTATTGCTTTCTTGCTTCAGTCTGGTCTGGAAGTCTTTGTTATTGCCAAATTGAGTGCATTTCCAAATGTTATTTAAGGCTATTGTGCTCTATTCTACACTAATTAGGCATTTATTGTTTAGTTTTCCTCATTAATGGATCATGACATGCACCATTTTAGAATGATGATTTGGGAGGTTTCAATTTCAGGATTTTATTTATTTAAGAGAATTTTATAAGTATTTAGGTCTTTCTACATCGATGAACTAATAAAAATTCATTTATCTTTGGTGTTATACAGGGTGTATATTGCAACTTTGAAATATTCCACATGCGAGAGAAGCAGATTCCAGTGGACAGTGTGGAGATCAAAGAGGCTATTCATGCCTTTGCATGGGAGCCTATTGGCTCTAAATTTGCCATCATTCATGGTGATGTCCCCAATACATGTATCAGCTTTTATGGAGTGAAAACTGGTCATATTCCTTCATTACTGAGTATGTCTTGTTCTTTATACCATCTGTTATCTTAAATTTTAGACTTAAGTATAATGTGTTGCAGGGATTGCTGTATTAGGTAGTTTTATTTTTTTTAAATTTCGTATGATTAAGTATCCATTATTATTATTGCTTGCCCTTAAACTCATGAGAACACGGAAGATGGTATCTTTGTGCCATGATGAAAACTTTGATCATAAATCTTTTATTTGATGATTTTATTGGCTTAATCTTTTCTGAGCACAATATGGTTTTTCATTCAATGTTATTATTGTATGTAGTGGTTGTGATGATGACATGATTCATTAAGTTGTGAAACCAGGTTTTATGGTTGTCTGTGTTCTTAAATATGTGATGTGTGTGGCTTTTTGCAGAGAAATTTGAAAAAAGGGAGGCCAACTACCTGTTCTGGTCTCCCTGTGGACAGTTCATAGTAATGGCTGGAATCAGGACCAATGGTGGTGTTTTAGACTTTGTAGACACCAATGAGTTTGTGATCATGAACTCCAATGAACATTTTGGTATCTCAGATGTTGAATGGGATCCTACTGGGCGGTATGTCGTCACTGGAAACTCAATTTGGAAGAGCAAGGTAACTTTAAACATTTCTATTTTGAAATTTATCTTATGCCCTTAACGCATAATTGTTATTCATAGTTAAGTGGGAACACGGTAGATGATATTTTTGTGCCATGATGAAAACTTCGATCATAAATTTTATAATTGATGATTTTATTGGCTTAATCTTTTCTGAGCACAAAATGGCAAAGCATTTGATGCAGTTATCACATGTGTATGTTTTGATGGTGACACGATTCATCTATTTATGCACCATGGTTTTTTGGTTGCCAAAGTTTGAAAATACTTGTCATATTTGGCTTTTTTTGCAGTGAAATTCGGTTAAAATAATTTAACTATTTTTGACACAATTGTAACTGTAAACATCACTTTTATGCTTTAATTCTCTTTTGAATATGGTGATGAACTTTGTAGTTAAGAATGGTATTAGCTTACCTATTTCATGATTGTAGCATTTATGCCATTAATGGTAGGGTTAAGTATTGGCTCTGGTATTTTGACTCCACTAGGAATCGCATAATGTTGTTTTCTGTAAGACATGTTGGGGTCTCAAGGATTGCTCTCACTTGCTCTTGTAAATTCAATGTGGTCTACGTTTGTTCATCACTTACTGGAATATCTGGAAGGAATTCAACGGATCTCACCTATGTTTCAGTTACTTCTTGTTCTAGTTCGCCTTGGCCGAAATTAGTGCTTCATATGGGTGATGGGAATTAAAAAAGTAATCAGTATTTAAATAAATACTATGGCCTGTATTATCTAACTGCCTTAGCTTTCCTTGCCTTAAGTGCTAAGGAGATGAGCTCTATCAAAATGTGATCGTGTTTCTGTGCAATTGAGGCATGTAATCGGTGTCTCTCTCTACATTAGTTTTTAACCCTAGAAGGGCACACTGGGGTCCGGTGGACCCCAGGTGTTTTTTTCTTTGCTATAACTTTTGTAATGCACAAAATATTGAAAGCTCATACCAATGTAAATTTCCTTTTATATCTTAGTAAAAGTTTCTAGTGTGTGGTGATTTTTTCAACGCGCTTATTGCTTTATAATTTAATATTGAAAATGGTCTGGGGTCCATTGGACCCCAGTGTGCACTTCATGAAATTTTTTTGAAATTGCAAAAAAAAATTAACACATTTGTTTATTGCCTTTTTTACTGCAAATACATTTGTTATAATCGTATTTATACGTTTAAAGTAATTAAAATGCCATTTATCATTTTTTATCACTTTGGGATTTTTGAGGTCATCAACTTTTTTTGTGAAATATCTTGGTTTCCTCTTTTGCAAATAATTTAAGAATTTTGGAGTGAAAGACGTACGAACAAACTTCAATGGAATGGATTGTAGAGCAATATTTTTGAACATATATTACTCATAATAGTAAACTATTCATCAAACATTGACGTTTGAAATCATTTGGAGATCGAAAGAGAGAGCGAAATTTGGTTTCGGATCTGCCTGGACCAAAAGGAGCAGCGCGCGACGTCAAAACTCCCCGGCAAGCTTGGGAATTACTGTTGGATAGCACTTCACGAAATAAAATAATGACGCACACAAATGAGGAAATACAACGGCAGCGTCAAAATGTCACAATTCCTCAATCGTACCACGGTGATGTAGATGTTTAGGAGATTGAGGCTTTTTTTGGACTTCTATATTTTTCTGGGGTGCAGAAGACGTGCAACACAAATTTGTATGAACTGTGGTCAACTGAGTTTGGATCTACGTTGTATCAGTGCACCATGTCTCTCTGCACCGATTCCTGTTTTTGCTGTCAACCTTGCGTTTTGATGATAAAAACACCAGAATGCAGCGTAGAACGATCGATAATTGTGCGTCAATTCGTGAAATTTGGGAAGGGTTTGTAGATAATTGCAAGAAATATTACACTCCTCATGAGTATTGTACTGTAGATGAACAACTTCTCGGTTTACGAGGCCGTTGCCCCTTTCGGATATATATGAAAGGATAGCCAGATAAGTATAGCATAAAAATTGTAATGATGAATGATGCAAAAACGTTTTACATGGTAAATGCCTGGCTTACATAGGAAAAGTAGTTACCAATCCAGATGAAACTGTTCCGACATATTATGTACGGACATTGTCAACACCAATTCATGGCACGAATAGAAATATTACGTGCGACAATTGGTTCACTTCTGTTGAGCTTGTAAAGAAGATGCTAAAAGATTATTCAATAACGATGGTGAAAATTCGTAAAAACAAGCGTCAAATTCCAGTGGATTTTACAAGAAGTGCTGTTGTTCAATCTTCACGATTTGCCTTTGACCCTGACATGACCCAGGTGTCTTTCACACCGAAAAGAAATGAAATAGTGCTTTTGTAGTCATCTTTTCATTTGGATGGAGCTATAAATGAAGACAATGGAAAGCCCGAGATTATTTGCATGTATAATGCCACTAAAGGAGGAACAGACACGTTTGATCAACTGTGTCATGAATATACAACAGCCAGAAAAACCCTTCGATGGCCAATGCAGATTTTCTATGGCATGCTAGACCAAGCTGGTATAAACGCAATGGTTCTTTACTCTCATATTGATAGTAATGAAAAAATAAACCGGAGAACATATTTGAAAAACTTGGCTTTGTCACTCATCAAACCTCATTTGCATCAACGGATTTTGAAAAAAAAACCTGCGTTCTTAAATTAGGAATACCATTGCGGAAATTTTAAAAATTGAAATATCAGCAATTGATAAACCTGAAATCCTTCAAAGCAAAATACGATGCAGCTTCTGCCCAAGGAATAGCGACAGAAAAATAAGAATTATATGCTCATCGTGGCGCGCTCCGATGTGTGACGAGCACCGAAGTTATCTGTGTACTACCTGTACTGGAGTGAGAAATTAACAACAAAGCATTTTTTTCTAAAAATTTATATTTTACCTGTAAAATAAATAATAGTAATGTACATTTTGGAGCAATAGGAAGTCCTAATGAAATTTGTGAAAAAAATTAAAAAAAAATACACAGGAAAATTTCGTTGTTTTCAATTGTTAAAATTAATACGTTTTATGGAAAGAAAAAATATGAAAACATTTTTTACATGAACTACACAATGTAATACTTAAGCTGTTAAAACTATTTGTCTGTACATCTAAAACATTCGTAAGGGTAAATAAAAGTAGGATTGTTGACTTTCTTAAAGAACTTTTATGTCTTTGGAATGAAAAATATTGTTTTACTTTTATTTTAATATGGTTAAATAACTTATATTTACATATTTGTGTAAGAAACATTTCTATTATTGATATTTACTATATTAATAGTAAAAAAATATCAGGGGGTTGAAATTAAAAAATATTAAAGTTATGGGGTCCGCTGGACCCCAGTGTGCACTTTATGATTGAAAAAAGAAGTGTGCACTTCTAGGGTTAAGTCTGTGGTTCTATTAGAAATGGACTCAAGCGGCAACACCTTAATTATCCATATTAAAATTTTGGACTGACCTCTGTGTTTTAGTACACTTACAAGTAATAACTATGTTGGTGTAATGGATAAGTGTTCATCTTTTGAACTTCCTTTTGCAGGTTGACAATGGGTTTGTGTTGTATTCCTTCCAAGGAAAGTGCATTAAGCGCAATAATGTGGAGCAGTTCTGTCAGTTGCTCTGGCGGCCAAGACCACCATCTCTTCTTAGTGCCAAGCAACAGAAGGAAATCAAGAAGAGTCTAAAGAAGTACAGTGTTCAGTTTGAAAGCAAGGATCGTATGAGGATGACTAAGGCATCGAAGGTATGGTGGTCTTGTGATTTGTAGGTGTGATGACGGAAGATGATATTTTTGTGCTATGATGAAAACTTTGATCATAAATCTTAAATTTGATGATTTTATTGGCTTAATCTTTTCTGAGCACAAAAAGGAGTCTGACTGAGAGCTTTATACTTAAGTTTTTTGGTCCAATTTGAGCTCCAGTATTTCATTGCAATGTGCTAAAGTGATGTAAAAGTTGTGTTATTTTACAGTGAATTTAATCATCTTAAGTTCCACTCTTCATTCAAAAATATATTGTTGAACATTGCATTGATTCCTTGTGTAGAGGTTATTGAAGTAAATTTTTAGATGAATATTTTGAAATCAATTTTTTCTGCATTTTAAAGAAGTATTTTGGTGTAATACTAATGTGTTATTATAAATTTTGCTAGGAATTGGTGGAGAAGAGGTGCAAGCTAATGAAGGACTTTGAAGAGTACAGGGAGAAGAGGATTGAGCAGTATAATGAACAGAAGTTTAGACGTCTGGAACTGCGTGATAGTGAGTATTGATTGTGATTTCCTTACATTCTCTGAAAATATTATGCTTGAGCAAGGGAATGCAAATCCATAACCCTCTGGTGGTACACAATGTTGAAGTCTCATAGCTTGTCCACTTAATGTCTTTGCTTAAAGGACTAATGATAGATTTAGGCTGCGAATGACAGCTTTTTACTTGTTTGATTTGCTGCTCATGTGTACCTATAGCATACAGGTGACATGTTGCTGGATGCCAATAATTGCATCATTTGTGATTATCAGATGGTAATAGAGAATTATATGAGGCAGCAAATGATTGACATTCTAGATTTCTAAACCTGCCAACATTTTATCAAACTTCATATCAGAATATTAATGGCTTTTGTGTAAATTGATGCATTCTGCCCTTCTCAGCTACAATTTAGCTTGTTCTTAGTGTGTGAATTATGTGAAGTGCTCTTCACTGTTTTGTGTGCTGATACCTCTGATTTTATGTAAGAGAATGCTATCTTAATTAGTTTTTCATAGACAGGGCTTGTTCATTACTTTGCTGGTTATCAGGTGATAAGATAATGAGAATCTGATGATATTTGTTTTCCTAATTAAAAAAATAGCCTTAGTTGATCTCCATGTGTGTCCATTTAAACATGCCAAAATAAAATTTGATATTGCTGTTCCCCTATGTAGTGTTTGGTTTTCAGAATGGGATTCATGTGTAATAATGGACATTGCTCATACTTATAGTGGCATGCAGTGAAACCTTGATTTACTGTTCCTCTTACTTGCAGCAGAAACTGACCAATAGACAATGTTTAGTTCCCTAGCAGATCAATAAATGTTCATAGGTACATGTAAATTCATTCAAGAAACCTCTTATTGATGGAAAGGTCTCCTTGACTGAGTGAAGGAGAACCTGTCCATCCTGGACTGAGTATTCTTTGGGAATGTTTAATGCTTAAATTTCAACAAGCCTATCTTTATTTTTAATATTTTGTACTTACACTGTTTATTACTACATTGATGAAATAGTGGCAGATAAATCACGGAAGGTGCAGCAGGAATAGATCAAAGTTAATGACTATCCTTAAAGCTTATGAATTAGTAGTTATTAATGTGATCCATCGGACAAGTCTGAGAAGTAAATCAGAAAGATAAAAAGAAAAATTTCTTATTTAAATGTTAAAAATGAAATTAAACTCAAATTCATAAAATTTTAACCCCCTTCTATCTATTTTATATTGTAATCCAGGCTAATTTGCAGGCATGACTGAGTCACTTAGGTTTAATCGTGAGATTTGACCTAAGTTTTATTCTCTTTCCATTTGCTTTATTTAAATATAGGCATGATTGCTAGGAATATTTTTGGATTATACTAGAATTATTAATGTTATATCTTTTCCCGTAGAGTTGGAAAAAGTGTTCTGTGATATAATATTCATGTGCTATGATGTAAAAGTTAGTCAGAAATGTAATTGATGATTTTTATTGGCTTAATCTTTTCTGAGCACATGATAGTTTTTTTGTGATGAAAATTATACTTGAAAAGATATTGAGGCTATCTGTAATATTTTCTTGAAATGGTCCCGTAGCATAACTTCACTTTCACCGATACACCTTCTAAATTATAGTAGTAATTTTAAATGAAACTTGAACGAAGGAAAATAAGCGGAACCTAAGCATTTTTCAAGTCATTAGCTTTTTTAATTTGAAGACTGGTCTACGACTAATGTTGAGTTCTTTTGAGCTTGGATTTATTTTTGCTTCCAAGTTTAAGAAATGCATGCCTTTTCTCACTGAAGCATTTAATCCTTGTGTGTTCCCAATCCATTATGTCTCTCCTTGGACATTTCTTGTGTCTGCAAATCTCTTAGCTCCAGAGAAACTGAACAGGCATCCATTGCCTCAGCAATAGTTGCTTCTTGACTGTTTGACTGGAGTGGAGAGAAAGTTTTATAGTTGCATTGAAATTATTTTTGAGAATCTAAATGAGAGAATTTCAATTGCTTTGTTTTTGTAATCAACCCATCGCTGTTAAATTTTTGTTATGCTACGTATAGATTGCTGCTGTAGATTATAATATTGCTGGTCAAGATAATATTTCATGGTATGTGTGGGTCAGTGAAGAATTCAAGGAATGGTATTTCAGATGCACGTATTCAATATTTGTTACTCTTTCTTTTTACAGATGTGGATACAGATGAACTGGACTCGGACACCAAGAATGTTGAAGAGGAGGTAGTTGAATTTTTCATTAAAGAAGAAATAACATTTGTGGATAATGAGTAGTTGTCATGGCAAATTTTTGATCTGCTTTAAATAACTCCAAATCAGAGAACTGTTTAAAGTGTTGGTTTGGACAAATAGACTGGCATTTTCCACTGTGAACGTTTAAGGCAGATAATATCGGTAGGCATTGAGTGCCTACAGCTTCTCCCAAGAACCTGAGAAACCCCTCCTTGGAGGTCACTTCCCCCTGTATTTGGTATGAGGCAGAAACTTTTTACACCTAGACCTTCAGCGGATGAAGGTATATTTATAAGTTGTGAAACCTTTTGGGCCACTATTTTAAAGAAAATTCTTTTAATCCTAAAAACTCTAATTTACTTTAATTCTGTACAGTTTTGTGTATATTTTGGAAAGTACTATCATGTACCTTACCGGATATGTTGGAAAATGAATAAATATTGTCGATGGATTGTGCATGGCCAATCTCTGGAAAACGATCATCCTTTTTCTCCTCTGGGTGTAAAAATATATAAATTAATTATAGGTATTTACTCCTGTATTTATTTCTTAAGAACTGGAGATTTTCGGGGCTTTTTTTTCAATTTTGAAAGCAGCAGCTAGCTATTCCTCTCTATGGTATGGTGTGGTTAAGTCTGATGGTGAAATATATGGCTGACCTGGAGATCTCCATCTTTCTTTCCAAACAGTTGAGTTACAGAAATTTTTACCTTAAGGAATGTTTAAACAGTGAATTTCTAATTTCCACGGTACATTTAAGCCATCTCATAACCACTTAAGGTTGCTACAGGGTCTCCGGAACTCACTGAATTTTAATTCCGAGTCTGGTTTTAACTGTTTACTTAGAAAGCATATTTTTACCCCAGGAGCAGATAACATTGGCACACACAAGGCACTTCCATGGCCTTGTGATTACTCACATTGGCTCTAGCTGACTTGAGGAAGAAGACTGAAAAGGTTTGTTAGGAAAATACAGTGGAACCTCGTTAAAGCGAGTACGGGCTATAGCGAGACCCCCGCTATTACGATAGATAGCCGATGCACCGTCGATTGATCCTATAATAAGCATGTTAAAAAGTTAGTTTTAACGGGGCCCTTTTGGTGTTGGCTCTCGCCATAGCGAGGGTTTCACCGTCGGAAAAACTTACACCAAGATTCTTTAATCCCTGTAATTGCTAGCGATCTGTTAGGAATGAAGTTAATGGAGTGCTCAAATTTATGTGGTAAACTGCTGAAACAAATTCAATACGTTATTTCACTTCACTGCCGCATAACCTACAGGAACAATAAACATACACCAATGGAAAAATTTGAGGCATTAAATAACCGCGATACAGTTTTATCAGTTAATTTTTAAATTTTCAATGGAAAATACCAAAATTATAGAATGATTACGTAAATGCGCTAATTAAGTGCATAGAAAAATGGCTTCGTCGGTTGTGCATTGGCATAATGATTGACAAAACAATGAAGAATCTGAGCTTTTCCCGGTGAATAGCGTGGATGAAAGCTTCTCGGGTTTCCAACCGGGTCAGGGTCTGCACCACGGATACCCTAACCTGGTTGGAAACCCGAGAAGCTTTCATCCACGACAAAACAATGCTTTGCATGATTTTAATTCAGTGTGGCGCTTATAAATTGTTTAAATAGTTAGTCGTAGTTTGAGTAAGGAAATTTAGTGATTCAAAAAAACATCGCCTTTCGTCTGGATTTATGCTTACGTTTATCAGATAGAAATTTATCTGTCGCCGCACCACTCCTGTTCCTGTATAGCTGTTCGCAACAGGTACATTGGATATTATTTGCCCCACCTCCGGTAAAGCAACAATTCGCTATAGCGAGTGTTTATTGGTGCACCGTGGGGTCTCGTTTTATCGAGGTTGCACTGTAAACAGGTGACTGTTTTTGATACCATAACTTAACCGGTAGTGTTCTTTGGACCTCAAGCTAAGTACCTACTTAATTCTTGTTTGGCAAACCTTACCACAATGTTTGCCCATTCAATTCAGCACAAAAGTTTTAAGAAATCATCGAGCTGTCCGAGCAGCAGTGAAATGAAATGACTCCTTAACACTAGAAGGACAGGAGTTCCTCACTACCTAGAGGGACGGTATTTGACCCCTAAAATGTATTTTGGAATAAAACGCCTCGTTTTCATCCAATATTCAGTTTAATCGTATTAATAATTGAATCAGTTCATCAAAAACACTATTTAACATTATTAAATATTATTATCATTTTCAAAAGTTAATAATAATAATTATTTTAAAAAATCATTAATTAAACCATATTTAGTAGTCTATCAAAATTTAATCATTACAATATATGCTCTCAAAACAAAATTTGTGTTTTATATTTAAGCAATTGGGATACTGGGTTTGCAAAATTTGCATTCAAATTATTAATTATTATTACTTTGTTGTAAATCTCGGACAGTATTTTTTCAGCGCTGTTTCCACAAAATATTTTATGCACTGAATGCGTACATTGGACGATTTATTCATCTACATCTAAATCTACACACTACCCCGCAAGCCACCTAGAAGGCGTGTGGCAGGGGGTGTTACGACACCATCCATTTGCACATGAAAAGGAATTTTGAAAATGGAAAGAAAATTAATGCAATTCGGTGATATTTTTGGCACCATTCTCTTTTTTGTGCCCATGGAGATATGGCTGTTGGATTTGGAGACGTGTAAATAAAATGATACATGCTTTCCATCATATCTACTCCCGCTTGTTGTTCCCGAGTAAAAGTACATTATTGTTCTAGTTTGCCTGATTCTACGTAAGAGTATGGCCTAAGGTATTTTTGAACACTCGCTTTGAATGGATTACATGGATATTCATACGTCACGTCTAATTTTTCAGATCGTCCCAGCAAGTGAAGTTTTCCATTTTTTGTCTAATTTTCTGCTAGCTGGATGGATAGAAAATAATTGCTACAAGTTACATTTATTCCTGAATTCTTGTATGTCACGGTCACTTTAGTAACTATTTATTTCCCTAACGCTTGATTTCATGGCCAATCTTCATCTTTTCCACAATATAGAAATTCATTTGGGCTGTTTTTCATTTCACATCTGTCAAAACCCAGTACTCAATTCCAAATTTGTCTGGTTTATTTGGAATATACCTCATAAAAGGGCAGCTGCATTTCATTGGATAGAGCTGTGCATTTGCTGTTACGCCAAAGTCGCCATCGGATTCACTATCTTGGACTTATGCTTCCATCACACGAGGATGATGATGGATTGGTCAGAATGTCCTTGAATTGATGTTTCCGATTCACTTCCAGACTGATCTTCTATATTCCCTACAGCTATTTGAATGGCGACGGTTCTCTCCTCTTGATATATTTCTCGACTTCTTACTTTCTTCCTCAACTCGCTACTGATATGCATGCGAAAAAATCTTCAAACGAAAGCGCAATTTGGAAGAATCTTCTCCAGTTACATTGGAGGTATAAAGAGGTGGAGAGCATTAGAAATTCATACAAAAGGCAAAAATTTCAAAAGTAACGCTAAATGCCGTTTGCAAGGCAGGGACTCAAACTCCATCCGTATCCTGCTTCGTATCTTCGAAGAACTTGCAGTAATGCCTCTTCTCCGTCCTACGTGTGGATTCCAAGGGTGGGATATACAGTAGAAATTTACAGTCCACCTAATTCCTCCGCTCTCTCAAAAGGAGACAGGATTTTTTTCCCAGGGTTCTGTGTGCAGTCCAACCCCCCTCCCCAAACTCCGACGGGGTCAGGCGCCACTAAGGCTGAACACATGGCAAAGGGGCAAGGCCGAGTGATAGAGCCATCAGGCCAGAAAAATGAAACAGTTATTCGTAAACCTGATGCGGCGATGATGAAAAATAATGTCTCTAAGAGCTCTGAATCTTGGCCGACGGAAAACTGTCGTGGGATACTTGATGATTTTCCGGTGTGGATAGTGTAATACAATAATAAATAAACGATAAAAGAAATACAAAATTAAAATATCATAATTGCATGAATTCCACGCTAATCAAGGATTGAGAACGTTTTATTTCCGTTTGCTGCCCGTAAAATATCGAAAGATTGAGCAAAACAAGTCACTATGCTTAGGTTTTGGAGTACAGGTAGGAGCCCTTGGAACGAAACTGGCATTGAACCGGGTTCTTGCTGGTTCAAAATGAAGTAAATCATATACCACTCTAGCCACTTGCTGATTATAAGCTATACATAGCACAAAAGAGCCCACGGGCAAGAAAAAAAGTATAAAATAGCGTGAAAACAAGTTGTGGGTCAAATGACCCCCAGCCGTCCTTCTAGGTATAACATGTCATAAAAAATTTTAACAAAACATTATAGTTGAATGTTCACTAATTTATCAAAATATAGACTTAAAAGAATAAAGTGAAAAAGTTTCAAAATTTAAAAAAATATTTTAATAGGAGAAAAATAATTTTGAATTCTTAAAATGGGTCAAATGACCCCTGCCGTCCTTCTAGTGTTAAACATATTTCTTTGGCTGTTAGAGACAGCTCTGGAACCCACCATGTTTACTTCATTTCTTTTATTATTTCTCTTACTTTATATAAAATTATTTATATTTTAATCATGAAAGATTTTGTCAAAAACTGGATGAAATTCAACTGAGTAAGTTGTTACTGCTTTAGGCTCACCAAAAGCCATTTTGATCATGATATTAGAGGGGTGTTATTTATTATATATAAATCCACTCCTCGCCACCAGAGTAGTCCATATGCATGTGAAGCTATTAGAAAACATTGAAACTGTCAGCTGGCACAGGCATCTGGCTTACCAACTTCATCTCTAGCTGCACTTGCCTTTGGGCACTAGCACAATGCTAGTCATTGTGTCAAACCTTTGATTTGATTACATTGCATCTAGCACCTAGTGGTGGTGCAGGCTATGCAAGGGCATGTTGTAAAGGCCTTTCTACCGTGTCATAAAAGCAACTCATAGTTATCATCTAAATCTCGTTACACCATCAAGGTCAGGTTAGGCCTGAATTAAAACATTATTATCGTATACGTGCTAGAGCCAGAAACAGCCTTCATTCATGTGTGCATACTTTTTGTGTCAGTTGTTAATAGGCTTTATGCCTCCAATCACAAAATGGAGCCTTGAAGAAGAGAGCCATTATAATCTTAGTTTCGGTCCCTTGCTATGTTATGCTTTACTTATTAATTTATGTAACAGTTTTTGATAAATTTACCCGTTAAATAGAGAGCAATCTAACCTGGGTCTCAATCTGCCTGGTTTCTAAGGTAGGTAATTCATTCTTGATGATTTTGCGGCTTATCGATTTGTATGGGTGATCAGCCAGTAGCTCAACCCTTGTGTTACAATCCCTGGTAGATGGGTGGAACTCAATTGTTTTTGCAGGAATTCAAATTATACGAGTTTCCCTGGGTTGGAAAGCCACCATAAGTGCTCCCACTTCTTTTTTCTCGAGTGGCCTTAGGATGTTTCTCCTTAATTGACTGCACAAAATATTTGCTTGATACTATTTTTAATCCATGCCTTGACAACAAAATTCTCTCTTGCCACGGTGCTTGCAAAATAGATTTTACCTATTCCACCCTCAGACTCTTCCATTACGATCAGCCATAGGTATATCTAGAAGTGTCTTGCAGAGGGATGGTTTCATTGGTAATTTAGTTTTTAATGGGAAGAGGGAGGGTGTAATTTCTGGAAAAATTAAAGGTGGATTTCCAATGAGAGTGTATTTCACCAGCTTTACGAACAGTAGTTAAAATTATTCCATGAACATCTAAAAAGCTGCTTGCCTACACATGTTAGATCCAGTGGCGTAGCCAGGAATTTCGTTCGGGGGGGGGGGGGGGGGTCCAAAACCAGGGGGGAAATTTCTGAAGAATTGGGCAATAAGTAATGGGTTTTAAACTAATTTTAACACTTATCATTATGGAAAAAAACTTAATTTGTGAAAGAAACATTTTGTAAATTCCCGATTTTTCAATATTTTGTTTTCTTTTATGAAGGGCAATAATTGTGTTTTTATATTTCGGGGGGGGGGGGGGCGTCCGGATCCCCCCCCCTGGATACGCCAGTGGTTAGACCTCAAACACATATCTGAGATGCATCGCATACTAGTAAGGTTGTGGAGTAAGTAATGAACCCTGCCCTCTCTCCCAAAACAACGGCCTTAATTCGTCCCTGTGTGGGGTACACACTTGGGGGCGGGGGGGTCATAACTGAAGGTAAAAGGAAGGTACTGACACCATGTAATGCGAAGACTACGGATAATATGAGAATATCCTTTTTCAATCGACGTTCCAGCATTTCAACCCTTGATATTCCTTTAATAATTTCATCCTTTGTAAGTAGTTTTTTTGTGTACAAGTTTACGGTTTCTTATCAATGGGGGAGGGGGATAGCTACCCAAAATAAACCCTTATCTGGATGCGCCCATGTGACCAACCGATTAATTTTACGATCGTATTGTAGTAACTGTGCTAGGCCGTCCAGAGAGAGAGAGAAGCGGGTCTAGGATGGCAGTCTATCCTCCACCCCACTTTCTGGAGGGTGCCTTTAATTGGGCGGCCGTGTACACATACTGCATTGCTATGTCGTGCGATAAAACAAAAATTTTTGTAGGATAAATACCTACCAAGCGTTATTTTTTTCAACATCAATTTTTACGTGGGATTTTTTCATTATTCACATAAATATGATCGTTGCGTTGATAAATACGAATAGTCCGTGAACGCCTTATTTTTTGAGTAGTTATGCAAGCAGTTACGTGCGGACTACACGAAGAACAATGCGACACTTTTCTTATATCACCGAGGTCCTCACCCATTCAACGAGTCTTCATTCAATGCCGAATTCCTGCCCCTGGTCGTCGATTATGAGTTGTGACGCAACTTAGACTATTTCGGCAACTCCGGAAGTGCAACTCACAATCAAAGGTACTTTTATTCAAGGTCACCGATTGGACGAAGGGTCTCTTTCTTTTCTTCGCACCTGGAAGAAGCCACCTTCAGGTTTGCGTGGATGAGAAACACTATTCTCTTTCAGTCTTCCTTCGGCGATTCGGCTTCCTTATTTTATTTCATGGCCGATGGTTGACGTTCGCGATGTTCCGCACTCTTCATTCTTCTCCATGTTACTCATTATAAGGGAGCTGAAATTTTCAATTAAACCACCTTTTATTTATCAATTAAGCATGTTGTGCATTAGAGAAAGAATTCAACGAACAAAAGATTGGGTGGGCATAAAATAGAACAGGTGGAAAAAATATTCCGCTTCAAAAATTTCATTTTAAAACGGTGGTATGACAAAGCGGGTGTTAAAAGGAGAGGAGCTTAAACAAAAGAGATATTAATTAACGAGAGATAATATTGATTGTAAGCATTTCCATGAAGGGAGCTTAAAAAATTTCGAATGTACGTAGTATCTATGTGCAACGGAGCATGACTATGCCTGATTGATGAGTAAGGATAATCTTTGGAGGAGGCGACCGACAGCAAAGTTCATTTGCGTCATAAGGGAGGGAAAGGTGGAGAGAAACGCGGCAATAGTTAGCTCGTAACGAAAGGCGCCAAGGGAACCGCGGCTTAGCGTCCCATCCGACGGACGAAGTGCTTTACTAGAAGTACCCCGCCACCAGGCACTCAAGCAGGCTTCGAGCAGTCTTTGAAAAATCTGTCACCTCCGGGATTTAAAACCGGGCTCCCTGAGTGAGAGGTCAACACTTAAGCCTCCACACCAACCCGAACCCCTATGACTATGCTGAAGTGGATTTTTACATATTGGACTTTCGGGCACTTTATTTTATACGAAATTTATCAATATGGAATTAAATTGTTGAGGCTCCGTAATACACAAAACAAAACAACCGTAACGATAACCGTATTAAAAATCTTGTCTATTTTTTAAGGGGGGGTTGGGACGTGCCCCCTTCGCCCCCTAAAGCCTCCCTATGGCTGGCAGGAATGTAATGAAGGCTTTAGCATTCTAAATGAATCAATAATTATTATCCTAAGTGCTATAATACATACTGGAAAACCTTAGTTTAAGTGAGGATGAGGTCAGTAGCGGATGCAGAAAAAATTCAAGGGGGTGGGGGGCGCAAATAGTATCTTGAGCTACCTTTACTTTTATCGTAATGAAAAATAATCAAATCACATGCAAAGTTTAAGAAAGTTTTATTTATTATGATTACACACATTAAAAAACAATGCCATCTTATGATATAAAAGGGTTACAATTGAGGTTCTGCAATGTTAGGCAATGCGGGCGGCCACAGGGGCGCAGCTAGGAATGGGGGGGTTTAGGTGCAACTAATACCGGTGTGCGTGTGAAGGTATGGCAAACCCTCCAGGATAAACGGTAGGTGCGAGATTAATAAATTGCGGAATTTTAAGATAAACGGTTCAAAATGGTGAGTTTTACGGCTTTCTGAGGGATATTTTGTTAATATTTACACTATTCTATTGGTAATATAAATCCAATTAAGTAAAATGGATTAAACTTATAAATTTCTCTCAGCTCTGGGGGGGGGTTTTTACCCCCAACCCCACCCCCCCCTCGCTGCGCCACTGGGCGGCACCACAAGCGGGGGCACCCCCTATACGTATCCACCACTGGATGACGTTGGTGCGATGACTAGAGTGCAGTGGCGCCGACTCCATGGGACCCGAGCCCCCTCAAAAATTGGTTATGGGTGTGACGAAAAAATGTGCCAGGCTTCTTGATTTTCCCCGGATTGTCCAGATACCAGGATTCGAGTTATCAGGGTTCTAATGCTGATTATATGACTTTTAAATGCTTAAAAAAACTAAAAACTAACTTCTTATAAAATTTCCTGGGGCAAGATCCCCGGTTTGGGCCCCCCCAATATTTTTTATAAGTCGGCCCCCCACCTAGAGTACATGGTTCCTCCTGCGTAGGCAGGCCCCGCGATTCAATCTCATGGTGGCTGAGTTTTCATCGGGCTGCTTAAATGCTGTGTGGGTTCTTTAATTAGGTACTGCACTCCGTCCGTTGGACGTTCCAGCGTTCTTGGAGCTTTTCGTCGAGAGCACGCTGATGCCATCGCCGGGTTTCAATCTATCCTTTCTTATCCACCTTTTACTGTCATCCAACCTCTTCTAAATGCCGAACTACCTTGGTTTAAGCTATAAGTCCAAACGAACAGAATCTTAGAATTAGACGTAAACTGCACGACTCCGAGCCGAAATCAAATCGTTAAGGGCCCTTTGCGGTCCAACTTCGAGTTGAGCTTGACATTAGAAGGCGCTGCGATTATACAAGGGCAATGTTTCAAGAGATATTTCTCAATGAAAATTTTCAAAAAATAAACTCTTTGATTGAACAGATATAATATTATAGCCAGTGGATGTTTATTTAAACAAGAAAATAGGAACATTTAAATGGTCAGCTATCTATCCTGTCAATTATTTATAGATGCTATATTATTTTTTTGGTATTTTCGCAAACATTAATTTGGACTAGACTACTTGAATTGAAAAATATTGGACAGCAAATGGTTTACGATACAATCCCTGGGTGAAATACTAAAATAATAAACTTTAAAATTCTACAGCTCAAACATAGTTATATTTCTGTCACTTCTGCGAAAGTATGTTTCCATTTGGATTGAGGTACCTCAGGAACTCATTATATGCTTTGCAAAAAAGACAAAGAAAGGTTTTAACATTAGTGAAATTTCTCCGACGCAATGATTTTTTTTTTGCGGTAGCGTCATCATCACAAATCATTCGGAACCGGTACCTTCTCGCTTTGCAAATCTTTGACGGAAAGAATCGCTCATCAGTGTGCTTATGGCAACGAACCACACTATACGCATGTGCAATGTCGAGGAGAAGCAGAGAGGCGGTGAGCTGCTCGGCAAGAGTCAGTGACGTCATGAACTTTTCAGCGAAAAGGGTAAGCCTGTCAATATTTCGCCGCGGATAGCTCGAGTACCTTGGCGAAGGATCGAAAATAGGAGAAATATGGGTCTCTTTATTTTCCAAACTATATTGCAATCCACAATAATAAAATAATGATGGAGGACTCCATTGGCACCGCAGATTTTTTGGATGTGAGGATTTCCTTAGTCTGCGTAATGCTCGCCCACCATTACTCAGCCGATTCCGTTTGATTTACAGTAACCCTTCCCCATCGGCTTAAGACTTTAATGGTTATTTCAGTGCAGCGCTTTTAAATGCAGCCCAAAATGTTCCGGCAGTTTATCCGATCGTGGTGAAGAATAACTTCTCCACTCTATGTTACTCAAAGTTTCCCTTTGAGACGTCAATGACAGGCCGCTAAAAGCGACAAAACTTTATTGCACCAGCTGCTCTTCTTTTGGGCTTTCACTGGCTGTGAAATTGAAGCTTCCTAATACGACTCCCATCTGTTCGACACGCATTCAAAGACAGGTGGCATGATTCGAAGCCATTCTCGTTTTGTTTCCTTTTACTTTCTCTGGGGTTTTCCACTATTGTTCAGTTGTGTAGCTTTCATTTTGAATCGCACTTTGACACTAGCTCTCCTTGTACTCCGTATCCTCCTCGTGGAGTAGGTAGCCGTTGTTTAACGAGTGGAACGTGACCATGTCTATTAGGTTTGTCTTTTTTGCAAAGCATATCATGGTTTTCTGGGAACCTCAGTCTAAAATGAAACAGACTTTCGCATACGTTACAGAAATATAACTATGTTTGAACAACAGTATTTAAAAATTTACAAAAATTGGGTTCGAATTGGAGGTTATTTATTTTTCATTCGCAAATAAATTTGTTTCTCATTCATTGATTTGAATATTTTTGTACTTAGAATGTTATTCATTTAACTTTTTACCAAAAATTACCAAAAGCTACCAAAATTTTTTGGATGACCTAATGTTACCCTTTTTCAAAAAGTATATACCGAATGTGGCAGAGAAGATGTGTCATTATATTAAATTCTTAAGCGCTAAGTTATTTGTTTAAATATTAATCCAATCTTGCATTATCATCCATTATTTTAAAAAAATCGCAATATTAATGTCACAATTAGTGCAGAAAACTCAAATTTTTAGATTGGCCGTTTTTGTTAAGTTAGGGTACTTAATTCTAGATGTCACGTTTTACATTGTGATTAAATTTATTATGCCAATGTTGTAAATGATTCAGTATAAATTATTTATTTGTTGAATTTTTTGTTTCTGCAGTGATACTTTGACCTTCAGAGTACTGACTCTTTGCGTGATCTTGAGAATTAACTTTGTTATTTCTTTTATGCCGGAAGACTTAATAATTAAATTACATCCTACGAGAAATAATTAAAATGCATCCGACTGGATGGGTGTAATGTCCTCAATATGGATGCCATATTTGTGATTTCTCTTTTAGTTAAAAGTTTCGTAGGTTTGGGTGACGCACCCAAACCTGAGGTGAAGGAAAGGACTTGCCCATACATTTGGATGTGTCACCCAAAGGGAATGGGGTGATGACGAGTTGGATTTTTCAACTATTCTTTTGGTTGCTGCATCCAAAGAATATGGACTAGTACTTTGGATGTGGGAACCAAATTGCTGAGTAGCTCATCAGAACAACGTTTGGATACCGAATGAAAATTTTAGATCACCAGCCCAAAGGAATGCGCCCCTACACCTTCCTTCCTCCATTTCAACCCCACTACCCTTTAATATTGTTTTTTTTCAACCCATTTTGAAATAGGCCTCTAAGACAGTGCAAGTAAAAAAATGAGAAAACCTAGCTCTGTGGTTGTCATGATATCTATTATCACATAATTCAACATATTCAACGCAGTGGCGGATACTGATGGGGGGCGCAGGGGGCGCGCAACCCCCTTGCGGGCCCGCCCGTATTGCCAAACATAGTAGAACCACAATTATAACTTTTTTATATCATAAGATGACATTGTCTTGCATACATTTGTAATAAATTTAACCAAAAATTTCTTAAACTCTGCACGTGACTTGATTATTTTTTATTGGGATAAAAGTAAAGGTAACTCAAGATATCCTTTTGCGCCCCCCTTCGAGTTTTTTCTGTATCCGCCACTGATTCAACGTAGTCATTGATTCAATCGTATATAAACAGGTATTTCGTCAACACTATTAATCCATTTTTGGTAATGACATACATATAATACCGCTAGTAGTTAGCATAATACCGTTAGTTACCGTTAACTGCAAAGTCCATCCAAAAAAAGGTTTGCGTTGCTATAGCTCGGTGACTAAGGAGTTGCGATACCATGTTTATAATATCTGTTTGTCGGAGAACCGTCAATGATTAAGAATTACTGCACCTTGCGGACTTTCCCCGAAAAATTTCTAATTTGACCAAGAAAGCGCGGTACTACTAACTTCTCCTTCACGGATGAGGTTGCTAAAGTTTTGAGTTTAATGGTGTGGAGTGTGCAGAGTTGATTTCTGTGACGGTTGTGATTCGCTTCCTCGTCTGTTTTGGACGTCTTCCACTCTACCGGGCGATGACCATACGAGACATATGTGCCAGAGCGGAAAACTTTTCGCTTCGTACTTCACTGTGCACTGGACCAACTGAGGAAGTTAAGAGAGGCGTGAAGGAAGTCGAGATCGGGAAGGGAAAATATTTCACGAGAAACTGCTTATTTATTCGCCCACGGAAGATTAGTATTCGAGAGGAAAACTAAATCTTTATGAGGACCGACCGTTGCGTGAGTCAAGGAAAATCATCGGTTCCACAATTTCGTCTGACTAGTTAGTAAATAAACTACTTTCGCTCACAAAATTTCTCAGCGTATGGAAAAAGACGGTGGACCTCTGAAAATTTAGATTTTTCGACGAAGTTATTTTCCAAATCAGCCTCTCCCTTTCATAAGAGCTCTATTAACTACATACTTACGTCAAGAAAATGAACTTTGTTTCATAGCACTTCTACTTCATCAACATGTTACGATCTCGCGGGGTCACTCTTCAGAGTCTGTCGATTGAACTCGCCGACTTTTTTATCCTACGCCCTCTGGAGTTGGTTTTCGAGGAGAATTGCGGGAAAGGGTTTTCGCCTTAAACCTTGAATCATACGATTATTTATTCCATCCCTTTGGAGTGACAGCGATGGCGGAAAAAAATTACCGTCTCTCTCAATCATTTTCAGCTATGGCTCCAGGGATGGAAATCCCATCCCTTTTTCCGTCACTCGTCTCGTCTCGTTTCCGGCACTTGTCTTCAGCCAATCAGAACGCGCGGCAGATAACAGCGTATGTACACACACATATTAGTTCATGCATTCGTACATGATCTGTTCCGATCCACCAAAATCATTCACGCAAACGTACATTAATTAACTCGTACGTGTTAATGTACCGTGTTACCAGGCCTTAAGGGGATATTTCGATCGCGCGTGCCCCAATCCTTCCGCAAGATGGCGGCCCTCTCCAATCAAAGCGGAAGATACAGTCTTTTCAAGAGGACAGTGCCGTGGCACAGGAAATCACTTTGGGGGCAGCAGACTCGTGCGCATTGTGGCGCCCGAAGCCCTTGGGAGATAACGCATCTCGGGGCGCTATAAACACGACCTTGTCCCTTTTCCGCGAAAGAGCCGTCCGCTCTCGCCTCGGAGCGCACAAAACAATGCGCGGGGAACGTCATGAGCGAATTTCCGCGTGTAATCTTTTCGCGCGTGCTGAGTTACCACCTCTTGAATGAGGCGGAAAAGGTGGAAGAGGAGCTGCGCGTGTAATTATGCCGCCGCGCCTTAATGATAATGCGCGCGTTTGGGAACATTTCATTATTAGCGTTGGCATTCGGACGCTGATTTTTTTCGGCGAGGGAAGAGGACAGGTGATGAGCGTGTTTTGCCTCTCTCTCTCATCCGATACCACTTTTTTCCTCTCTAATGGGATTGTATATTTTCCCTGCCTGTGTTTGCCTTTTTCAACGCAATTGATGCATGCGAATTCCAAAAATACCACATGCTTCCTCCGGAAATCGGTCTCATCTTGGTGTAGTAGGTACGAATATTCACTCGTATGAGAGGTTACTTTCAGTCAGGCAGACAAATACTTTACGTTTAGAAACTTTTAATAGGCAGAATTGTGTCTCAAGAAGATTCGAACATACTTTCAAAGGCTTTAAAAAATGCTGTGAAAGCTAATATACAAATATGAAGATTGAAAGATCAATAAGCATTCACCAGAATTAGAGTCGGCTTCTGTTGAATGTTATAACGTTATAATATTTAGATTTCCTAATATCAAAAAACTTTTAGCCTAGGGATTTTTTTAAAACTTTGAATTCCTCTAAAGGCGCGGCTTGTAAAATTACACAATCTAACATGAGCATTCATTGTGTTTTCTTACATCAAAGGATCAAACATTGTTTGCAAATAGACACTGGAGATGGAAAGTGATTGTTGTATTTAAGTAAAATTGAGGGAAATGGCAGGATTATGGGTTTATTAAAACCATTGATGGAATTTGTCTCTTTTCCATAGAAAACTTAAAAAATGTAATTATTTTTTATTTGCAAATAATTGTTATAATGAGATAGGAAAATGAAGGAGTCAGATGTAAACGTTGTAGGGGCACGTGATACAGATTCGGCTTGGTGATAAGGGAAGCGGTCAAGATTTTTTAAAGGTATCATTACGATATCGCAGTCAGCAGTTCGGCGATACACGTGGAATCTCGTCTTGGAATCGCATTTTGGCGGTGATGATAGATGAGACGATTAACGTAATTCATTCCTTCTTCTTTCCGCGTAAATTGATTTTGAGAAACCTTAATAGTAATCCGCGAATTAAAATTCAAATTTAATTCCCATTGTGAATGCTTCGCAGTGATGTTGGAATATAATTAAATAATATTTAATTAATTTATTGCATTTATTTATTTAAAAAAATCTTCATCGTTCTGAGCTTTGCCTTTAAAATTAGGGAAATAACGTGTAAAACGCGTAAACATACAACCATGCCCTGAGTAGGGACAACCCAGGCGGGACACGAAACCGCAACCTTGGGTTGACAGGCGAGGACTTCACCCCTCCGCCACTGAGGCCGGCAAATATACCTGGCTGAATAAGCATTCATAAATATGCCAATATATACATACCAAGTTCTTAAGTATATGACAAATATAATATGTATACATACAGGGGCGGATCCGGATAGGAGTTTTTCTGGGGGGGGGGAACAAGGGTCTGACAGGTCTTCTCATATTTGAGATAAAAAATACAACATTTACTGTAGAAAATGTTATCTTTATTTTGATATGAAAGTTATTAATATTAAATGAAATGACTGAGGCTATGTAATACACAAAATAAAACGAACTTAATGATAACCGTATAAAAAAATTTGTCTATTTTTCAAGCGCCCCCACTGTAACCTACCCCCTAAATCCGCTTATGTGTACGAAAGAGAAAAAATGCAAATTTTTGGTTTTTCGTGACAGTAAGGAATGAAGGAATATTTTATTTTGAACTAAATATTGAGGAGTTAACTAGTTTTTTTGCTTCCCTTAATTTTATATGAAATGTTTTGCGATGCCATGCTACTTGAACGCTATCACGGAAATCATGAGATTTTCATCAAATTTTATGTCCTCGTTTACCATCCAACTTCTTGGCTTGTGGAAGGGTTGGGTACTTGAGTTTAATGAGCAAGGAAGTAAATTCAGTTCACATATTCTTCACCCGTTTATCCTTTTATGCGACTGTTTCAAATTTTAGGTATAACATCTATTCTCATTAACGATACGTTACAGCGTAATTAACTACAGTAATACGTTGTATGAAACTCATGATGGAGACTTTTTTCAAATATAGTTCGAACTGTCTGACGTACTATCAGGCAGAGTGATGTCGATTTTCAGATGGATCTCACTGTAAAACAAGAGAAGCTACATGACACGGTTAGTATGAAAGAGATGAGGAGTGAAAATCTGGGTCATTGCTTCCTGAACTAACGAACGCGTAGAGGTTAGGGCTCGATATAGCAATGAAAGTGAGAATATCCTTTTAGCTTGCTTTTTGGTAATAATTTATGGCAATAGTATGGAGAGGCGAACAACTTACAATGATTATGGCAAAAATCTTCCTTTTTTTAGTTCATTTCCGTCCCAACACATACGTTCTACCAGGGGCGATACGGAATGTCTCGTACCCTTACAGATTACCTAGTTTAGGTTTGGGTATTACGAGAGAGGTAATTCTCTACTCGTATTAACGAGGTTTAATACATGTAAACTCGTAAAATTTCTACAAATATTGGTTTTAGCCTTCTTTTTTGTAAATAAATTAAATATAACTGATGACTTCAGGCTTTACTTCGTGAAACCTCTCCTTTATTCCAAATTTAATTCAAAATAGCCACTTAGAGATTGCTGTATGAAAGATTTAAATAATATTTCTTCGCAGGATGTAACTGTATTCCCTCGATTACATTTTGATATGAACCCTACTTTCGTTCTCAATTTGAAATTAAGTAATTATATACTCGAAATGTTAGTTCTCCACAGTGTCGTGTACAATCACTGAATTTGGTCAGATGATGTATTCAACGGTGTTCGGCGAGAAGTTGGGAACATATTTCAATGATAATTGAAAATGAAAAACTTTGTGTATGTCCACAGTATTTATTATCGTACTACGTGTTTCAGCAAATCACCTTCACCATCACCAGGTAACTGAAACCTACATAGTGCATTTGTACCTGATAATGGCGAAAGTGACTCGCTGAAACGCGTAGTACGATAATAAATACTGTGGACATACACAAAGTTTTTCATTTTCAATTATCATTGGTCAGATGATACTGAAATATCCACATCTTAGAGAAGACCAAGGGTTCAGAGGATTTTTCGTGCCTATTTCTTTTAGTGTGTGATGGCTGAAAGAAACCAAACGGAGGCCAAAATAAAATGTTTTCAATGCTTTTGACTTATCCCGATTAAATTTATTACACCATTCACATAAAATGACTACATTTTTCGTGTGCATATTTGGGTACTTATGGGCTCCAATGTAGGCATATTTTAATATAGCCATAATTTTATTCAGCAGGGAATGGAACATATTCCCATCACGTGTACTTTGTACAGTTCATGAAATTTATATGCTACATACTACTAATATTAGATGTCCATATGAAATTCATAGATGCTAGGCACGTTGGGTAGAAACAGCATATGCAGTTCATACTATTCAGCATAGGTTTTACAATCCATTGGAAATATATGCATTGAATACATCTTAATTACATATAGCATATATATAATTTTTATCCGGGATCAAATTGGGATAATATTAAGGGAAGCTATTTCGGCGTATGCTGAATAAATCATCACATAAATCATACGGTGATTTCAACGCCCGACTTTGCTATATTTGTACTTTCAATCATATGAGTAGAAGATTGTGGCGTCAAAAGAGTGGTCTTTAATGGATAAAGGAAAAACCGAATTAACTAGTTTCGAGATTGTTTTGAAGGCTGTGATAAAATTTGTAAGTCTTGATTGAATTGAAAGCTAGGCTTAGTTGACGTTTGAAAAGCAGCAGAATAAAGTGAATTACCACTTTATGTTGAAGATGATAATGGAAAATTATGTTTCGATATACAAACCCAGAACTAGGAGTAGTGGAAAAGTTGGTTTACGATTAGTTCGTCTTTGCGTATACATAGGTCTAACTTCGAATGACTAGCAATGACTACTTTATTTGTAGCAATTAAATGGAAGAGAGAGGGCAATCCTCAAGTAAGAAAGGGGGTCAAAACGTCCTGTTTGGTGAGTGCAGCTATAAGCTTTTTTATCGCTCTTGCTCTTCCCTGAGTGTTTGTTGGGTGAAAAAATGTGTATGATCGTTTCGAGAAAAAAAGTGGGAAAAACATCTCCCTCTACATGGCTATAGTCGATTCGATATTTGTGAAACCAAAGTTTCCGCTTGCAAAGGAATCATTCACTCAGACCAGAAATAGAAATTCAGTGAAAGAATTCTGTAGGTTAAAAGAAAAGATATGTTACGACGAAAAAATCTTTCACATTCAACCATTCTCAGACAATTTTGGAAGAACAAACCTAGCAGCTGGCAAGTCAAAAAAAAGAATAGAGAATCGAAGAACCAGAGATACAATGAATCTCAATGAGACCGTAGTGGATAAAATAAAAAAACAGCAATTATAATGGTACGGGTCCGGTAAACTTGTACGAAATGAAGCTCCCGACTAAAATTTTGCAGTGGAATCCAGAAGGTAGATGACGAAGAGGTGGGAAAGAAAAATTGGATGCATGTGATACAGAAAGAAATGAGCGGAAGAGGATTAGATGAAGATTGAGGAATGATCGCGAGGCATGGAAATTGGGAATTCGGAAGACATAGAATGCCATAATCTGATAGAAATTTGAAATTCGCAAGTTGCTGCCCACTTTTCATGAGTTGATGACGTCCATAGACGTCACCAACTCATGAAATCTTCGGCTCATTAACTCGTTCTGATAGGACCACTCGTTGAAGGAAATAATCGCTCAAAAGAGTAAAAAAAGACACTGAACCACGCGAGGTCGAGGCGTAAGGTGCAATCAGCAACTTATCTGCGAAAGGGTGAAGACCATCGGGTTTTCACCGCCAATAGCGCTAGAAGTAGGCGAAGGATCGGGAAACGGACAAGTACGAATATAGAACCCATTAAGAAATAACGCACTCACTCCTCGTGGACAAGAAAAAATCAGGAACACTTGTTTACGGAAACGAAGCCACCCCGGTAGCAGACCGTCACGGTCGTGCGATTCCGGGAAAGCGGGTGGGATTTCGTGAAGGTCTTCACCACTCCCTCGATCTCTCCCTCAATATACCTTCAGCAGACAATCGCAGCGCAACCGATCGTTCCCCGAAGAGATTCTCCCAACTCGTGCGTTCAATACTAATGCGTCACACTGAATCGGGCTCTCGGGTGTCGATTCTCGTCCTCTGCCATCCTTCGCCGGCCACGCTCGCTATTGCGAAGTTGGTTCGTTTTTGACAGGCAGCGTGCTCGTCTGTTGGGTGTCGACTCGGGTGACCTTCCTGCTCGTCCTTCTCTTCCGCCAGCTGTTTTCACTACAGCTCGTGCTAGTGGTTACCAAGTTATCCAAAGAGGACGATGGCCTCCTCATTCTTCGTATACGTACAGCTCTTGTGTGTAATTCGGTCGCTGGTCCCACAACGTTTCGCTCATGTATAAACGGTATATTTGTCTATAATAATAATCGAAGGCTGATTATTTCGCACAAACAGCAGTATTACTTTGTAGATATTTGACCCAAATTTAATTCCACATTTATATACATACCAAACCTTAATTTTAAGGAAACTAATGTATACTTTTCTTCCTCTTCGTCAAGGGTGTAAGCTATCTTATTTGTGTTGGAGCGGATGAGTGATAAATGGTGTACCGCGAAATGGGAGATAAAATGGATTTGAGGATCGGAAAAGGTGAGTTACCTCGTTGTCTGTAAACATAGATCGTGTTCTTTTTACTCGCATAGTTATCTAAGCTATATGATTAATTATTTAAAATTAGAGATAACTGTGGTTAGAAACAATCAAAGTTTCAGTTCTATTTGTGATAAATTTTGACAATGTAATTTGAAATCAAAAAGCCGTAAAATGCGGTCATGGTCCTGAGCTTTGATTAGAGTTCAGCAGGTTATTTATGCGTAAACTTTGTAATTGTAACCATATTGCCTCAGCCTAATCATGGGGTGGAGTGCTGTTTGCGAGAGAAACAATACTTTTTGGGAATGATTCATCGGCATTTTCATTAAGTTTTATTGAAGCCTATGTGCAAAATATTTCTCTGAAGTTGTTTGTCTGACAGTAGGAGAGTGAGATGCCCTCAAAGCAGATATTTGGGGATGAAAATAAATGAAATTAGCAGGCTATTGTAGTTCAAAATATACCGGTAAAATATTTATAACTTGTTGTTATGGCTTCAGTAATATTTCTGTCCTACGATCAGTAACCTGAAGTCTGCACATCATGACTGCAGTAAAGTAGAGTATGTAGTGATGGATGGATGGTAAAGCAAATAAATAATTGATAATCAATATTAAATTTAGAATATACTGACTCTCTATGTACCTATCTTTCCTATTCTGCTCAACCATACTAAATGTTAGTATACTATATCCTGGTAAAATATAAGAAGAAAAAAATTAAGTAAACTATATCTTCATTATACCCTGCGAGCCACCTCTAGGATATTTGGCTGGGGAAATACACTCATACACAATAGAATATACTTCCAGGAAGAAATTTGCCAAGAAAACACCATTTGGCTAAGCCGGGATAGCCTTATCCCGGTGAAGCCAAATGATTTTTTCATGCGAATATCATCTTAGGTGTATTTAAATGTGCATCCGCGCGCGTGACTGCGTACAAAGTCACGTGTTCTATCCAGTGATTTTAATGCTAGAGTTGTTGACTTAGTTGACGGTTCATGATACGAAAAAAATTATTCCGCCCCTCAGTATTCCCCGAGGGTATTTGGACAAGAGTAGGAGGAGGGGTGAGCTTCGGTTGACCTTGAACGGTGGGAACCTCGTGAGAAAGTGGGGAGGGGAGGGAGTGATTTCACTCGGCGGATTAGGGCGGCGGGCGATTCCGGCTTCGACGACACCCGTGCACGCCGTGGTGGTTGTAGCGCACGCGTTTTGCGTGTCCGGAGGCAGGGAGGGGAAGTATTAAGGGCAGGGGAGCAAGTTTCCCCCCTTCCTTGGCGTGCCGTGGTCCCCGTTCACGTGCCATCGCGTGACGGCGTTCGGTCGGTGGAGCTCGCGAGAGTTTCGGCTGGACTCAATCGGCCCCAGTCCCCCTCTCTTGTCGTCGCGAAGTTGGGATGGATGCACTATAGTCATGGTTATATTAAATTTTGTTTTCCACTAAAAATAAATGTAAATTAGCTAATATGAAAAGAGATTTTTTTAAATTCACGATTTTTCCAAAAACTGATCATTATTATCTATTATTATTATAAAAATTAAAGTTTCAAGTCAACCCTTGTTTGGGTGGTAACATATTGGTTTTACGCAATTAAAACATGACTTTGCTATGAGGAAAAAACATATACATGGAGAAACACAAAACAGTAAGTAATACAATTTAACATTATCCAAAACATAATAAATATACAAAATGAAAAAGACCCTTCAATATTAGTCAACCTTATCATGAAGGTCTTTAGGTTTTGCGGGACGGGTTCAAAAACTTTCTTTGGACGATCGTTCCAATCCCTAATCCCCCAATACAAGAAAGAATATTTACCAGAATTTGAAAGCTGGCTTGTCTATTTTGTGCTTGTGATCTTTCATTGACAGATAGTGTGGCTCTCAAAATCTATTTTACAGGTGAGCAAGGTTTGGCACCCAAGCTTTTGTCTTATGGTGATGAGAAGCTTATTTTTTTTACTATTTAATGCAATTTATACTGTTTTTGAAAAAGTGTAGTTTCATCTTTATTATTTTTATTTTCTTCTTTTTTGTAAGAATATAAAAGTGAATTTTAAATATATATTTTTTAATTCATTTAAATATAATTCGTTTAATAAAAGTGAGTCCTTTAAGGCAACCACAACTTCGTCGTATAAAGTGCTAAATAGCGAAGCTTAAAAAGATGATTGTGTGAGGCCATTTCGTAAACCACATTAAAATTTAAGGAAATCAATCGCCTATTCCAGCATTTGAGCCTATTATCTTCTGATCGTTTAGCAGACGCGTTAACCAGACTGCGCCAGATGACGAAGGATTAACTCGCTAATACTTCCCTGAAGCTAAGCGAACACTTTCTGAAGCGTTAACTGTCAGAATGTGAGGACATCGCTTAATAAGATCTAATAAATTTATTCAATTAGGCCGCTTATACACGGTGAATGATCATGCTGAATGATGATGCGAATGAAATCTTTCGCCTTGTATGACGGAAAAATTCGCGAATGAACCGTCATGCGCATGATAATTCAGTGAAAATTATAACATGTTGTTTTTCTCGCATGATACTGTGAATGATCACGGGATCATTCAGCATGATCATTCACCATGTACAGCGGCCTTTAAACGTGGAGATCTCCCAACTCCACATATGAATCGCTAACTGTAGAAAGAAAATGTAGATCATGTCCAAGTTGTACGATTTTTGGACGGTTGGACAAAATCTTTGGCCAACTATCTTAAAATATTTTACTTACTTTATTAGTATATATATACAAGTTCCAAATGCCCAGTCATATCAAACAAAAATATTTAAACAATTATTATATATGATGCATATGGGCTTCCTAGGTTTTCTTTTTCTCTCCCGTTAAGTCAGCCAAATTGGACATGATGCCTTTCTGCAGTTATCGTTTCATATATATTGTACAATATTTTTTTTTAGCTGCGGACGGTAGTGACGCAGAGAAATGTGCTCTATTTTGGGGAGAATCCCACGGATGATAAGCCTAGGTGCCCCTCATATTCGCCCCTGGTTTGAATGGAAACCTATTCATAATTTTATTTCAGAATTTGGCCCCACCGTGATCTCCTTTGGAGTGAAAGACTGAATGGATGTCCTGCAGTCGCTGTCGCGTGGGCCGCGAGCTAAACGCCCCCGTGTTGTGAGTGTCGCGTGATCACGTCCCCTTCATCCTTCATTCCAGTCACGGGCTTTATTGAATGGGAACTGGTGTCGCGAAACCAATCCCATTCTGGAGAGTGGACTCTTTCGCGGTGACTCGCCTATTTGAGGAGTCCTCGTGCGATATTCTCGATATGTTGTGAGGAGTGGTTCCGGGATATCTGAGTCAGAAAACAGTCATCCAAGGATGGGGTCTCTGTCAGAGGGGAGTTTTGCAAGTTGTGCACGAATAATATAGCCGTCCGCGCAAAGCCTGAATCACACAATCTTTTTTTTTCGTCCTTCAGGATGAGAGCCCAAGCGATAGGTTTTCAGGGAGAAAAAGAATGATCACTCGATCCAGTGGCGCAGAGAGGGGGGTTTTTGGGGATAAAACCCCCCCAGAGCTCAGATAAATTTTTAAATTTATCCATTTTACTTAATTGGATAAGTATTACTTACTGAATAGATTAAGGATTAATAAAACACCCCTCAGAAAGCCGTGAAACTCATCATTTTGAACCATTTATCTTAAAAAAATTCTGGGGGAGGGTACCCGCAAGCTCCCGCTAATCCTGGCAGGTGTAGGATATTCCCAAGACCCCCCAGTATTAGTTGCGCCTAAAACCACCCCTAGTATTAATTCCTAGCTGCGCGCTGGACTCTATTTATCTATCACTTTCTGAATCACACGGTCATTCCCACTGTCCCTTACCACATCGCTTTTTCCGTCACTTTCCATTTATACAACTCGTGGAAAATTATTGCGTGAAACGGTCATTTTTTCTGCCATTCCATCATTGGAGCGATGGATGGAGATGTCCCTCGGAAGGGATAAAAATAATGACGGTGTGATTGAGGCTAAAGCGTTCAAAGTGGTCTTTCCCCCTCGAACGGCCGCATTTTACCTTTTTAGCTTTCATGTAACTTCTTTAAAACTCACGCAATTAACTTTAAATATTTAGGGTTTGAGAGAGATGATCTCTGTCAACATCTGTCTTTATCTTCAATGCGAACGACGCCGCGAAGGAAATGGCAAGGTCAAATTTTCTATTTGAGATTCCAGATAATCCTAACTAGGGTCTGCTCTGCATACCCTGACATTTAAAAAATGATAACCAGTTATAAATCAGTTACACGAGATGAAATAAAAACCGGGTAATAATTCGCAATATCGTACCTTTGTGTTCACCACGTTATCAAACGATCGATTTCTAATCAAAGAAAATACTCTAACAATAAGTCTAAATAATACTACACTAATAATGATATTTATAATAATAATAATAATAATACCACCTAAGTCTAAATTGTATCCCTAAGGAAATAAGCAGGTGAAGCTGATGCGTCCCTTTGAGATGATTCTACTTCTCAGATAATGCTGAAATAAAATTTCCAACTCGAGGGACAGAAAAATTATTGTGTTTAAATTGCATAATTATCCTGAAAATTTCGAGGTTAAAACTAAAGTTTTAAGTAGGTGGGGGGTGATGCATCCTATTATGAGGATTTTTGAGATAAGGCTGAAGTTAAAATTTCGAATTCAAGCTACAGAAAAATGTTGGAAAGTGTTAAATTTGCCTGAAAATTTCAAGATTATAACTGAAGTATGAAGTAGGTATAGGTGAAGCGTCCTATCTTGAGGTTTATACTTCTGAGATTATTCTGTCGTGTAAATTTCGAATACGATGTACCGAAAAAATGTTGAAAAGCGTCTAATTTTTTAAAAGTATCGCAAAATATTGAAGGGTATGACTAAAGTTTTAAACAGGAGATATGTCATAAAAAGACCTGTCGAGCATGAGCTTCAGCGGAAAGGGTGAGCAGGAAAAATGATGAGTATTTTTTTTACGATCCCGACAACCTGAATTTTACGGACTATTCCGCGCGAATTCCGAGAGATTATTCGGTTGGAGGGTGGCGTGGGTGCCGGGGAAAGCTAAAGCTGTGGTGGGTGGGTCCCTTTGCCCCTCCGCTCCGCCGCCGCGTCGATCTGGGACGTCTTCTTCTGACGGAGCATGTCCCCAAACACACCCAAACGAAAAGCACCTCCCTATTCTCTCGCCAGAATCCAAACTGGGTTGAAATTTCCGGAATATAGGTACCTTAGTTCGACGCGGTCAAAATTTTGAAATTGTTTTTTTTTTTTAGAGATGTGGTCACTCGGGAAAGGGGCCAAATTGAGCTTAATGGTGGGTTTTTAGAGATGTAGCTTTTACTGAGGATATGCTGTGCAGCACGCGGCTGAGCCTTAAGCTAAGCTCCTTGGCCTTAAGCCACCTAGTGCCTCCAACGGGTTGCGGATGGTGGGTCAACCTCTAGATATAGTTGTTAGCTTCGTTATAAGCGAGTTTATTTATCAAATAAGGAGTCGTGGACAAAAGGCGGCGGTATTTCGAGGTGGTATGGGTCTATCCGTGGGTAAGATAGGCCATATAAATGATTGGGGTTAGATGAAAGATGGGACTTTCTAGTCCAAATATCGCCCAATAAAGACGTTTATTATTATTATTATAAATGAGAAATTAAGCCTGTGGATGCCGTGGCTTGGCGACGGGAGACCGCTAACAATTATGCCTCTCATCACCCAGGGAATGGGCAACAGCTCTTCTTGGTGAGTGATATAAGTCAAGGCGGAGACCTTAGTGATTAGTACAGCGACACTCATTTCCCTATGGACGTGGTAAAATTTACTTTAACGGCAGCAGTATTGCATTGTGGAAGGAAAAGGAAACCACCAAATTAATATCACGAGGAGTCGCAGGCAGCTACTCCATTTTTTTAAGTATCAGAAAATACGTCACTAAGAAAACGCAAGCGGATACTCCTATTGAGGAGGATTAGAGCTTTTCTTAATTATTAATCTTTTGGTTCCTACGCAGCAACCTTCAGTGCTCTAGCATTTTAAATGTCTTTCAGCTCTTACAATTAGTGGGCATGGACCACGCCACAAATGCGCGAAGTTTAATTCCGGTAAACTATGGAGCTGACTGTGCCTGACTTGGGGAGAGACTTATGAAAACGATAGCATCCATTGCACCATGCCCTTCAGCCTTTTTATGCCTCACACAATATCGCATTGACTTATCAGACATACTAAAATATTTGTCAACCGATTTAGACAAGTTGTTAAGAGTCAGTTGCTACCACGTGAGGGACCCAGGTTCAATGCTTCATGCAGGCGTACTATTTTGCCGGCCTCGGTGGCGGCGGGGTAACGTTATCGGCTGCCAAATAAGAGGTCGCGGGTTCGAGTCCCGCCTGGGTAGGTTTCAACGGTTCAGGGCATGGTTGTTTGTGTACGTTTACTTGTTACATTTGTTGAACACCCCGGTGTAAAATGGCCAATAAGAGCTGTATCCAGAGGTTTGAGAATAAAATAAATAAATAAATAAAAATTTAATTGATCGACACCATTTTTTTCGTAACACGGTGAGCAAACGTGGTATTAACATGAAGGCGTTTATGAATTCCGCATGAATAAACTTTAAAAATGATCAACTATTCATACCTGTATACATCACGTGCTTCGGCTTCACTTGGTGGAACCACATATCAAATGTGCTAAATGATTAAATTATTAATGTTCCGAAAAAACTTTTATTGTTCCGACCCAGGGATTTCTTTAGTATATACCTTGATAATAACTATATCCTAATCGAAAACCTGGGTCGGAACAATTTTGCACATTTTTCATAGCTTGATGATATCGTCATGTCCACTATTATTTTAGCAGCCGTCTTAAGTGCTCTTTTTAGACATGCACTCTGAGGTGGAATTCCTTAGCTGAACGAAGTATAGTCCGGGAGCAGAAGAAGCAGTGGCGTAGCCAGTCCGAGGGGTCCGGACCCCCGCCGCCCCCCGAAATATAAAAACACAATTATTTTCTTTCATAAAATAAAATATTGAAAAATCATGAATTTTAAAGATTTTTCTTTAACAAATGATGTTTTTTCGATTATGAAAAGTGTTAAAATTAGTTAAAAACCCATTACTAAGTACTCTGTTTTTTTTTAATTTCCCCCCTGGTTTTGGACCCCCTCCCCCCCCCCCCCGAACGAAATTCCTGGATACGCCACTGAGAAGAAGAGAAGTGTTTTGGCTATAGGTGTGAGTGGATTCCCGCGCAGGGAGTGGAGGTGCCGATGACGGTCGCACGAAATGCTATCGGAAGTGAAGATGGCGATGGAGCGCATCCTCATTTCGGCGCAGGAATGCAAGAGTGGCAGCGCGCGCGCGAGAGAGTTTCTTTCGGCTGATAGATAGTAATATGGGGCGGGCGGGGAAAAGTGGTCTGATTTTTTTCGTCGACCATCGGCCCGGAAAATCGTTCTCCGGCCAGCCTTGATTTCCTGGTGGACACTCGACGCCTCTCTCGCCCTCGGCCGAAATATCAATATCTGTCAGCAGAGAGCAGTCTTGGCAGCTTCTATACAGGATTTTCTTTATTTGAACGACCATAAAAAAAGTGATTGAGTGATTCTGAGAGACCCATCAAAATGAATATACGACGGATCAATTTTCTAGAAGACAGGTGAAAGATTATAGCCATTATATACGTTAGTTAGACCTGCTAATGCAATAGACATATGGACCATAATTGATATGATGGCGATTGAAGCTGCCAACGGTCGAGCTGATATACTTTCCTTTCTGAGTCATTGATAACCACAGCGCTAAGAATTTGAAGTTCAGTCAGATGCGATGTGATTATTCTCTATTTTACTAGTCCAAAAATTAGTCGGCATCCCTTTGATCGCTCCAGTTAATCTAAGAAGTAGTTTAAAGGGGACTCCCGGCGAATTTTTTGTATTTTCAAAGGTGAAAATTTCATTAACATTTGATTTTTTTATTTTCCTATGGAAGAAAATTCATTTAAGTATCCGTAAATTTAGTAAAATATTTATATAACACGGAATTTATTGAACCTGTTTCACCAAGTCAACGTTGGCTTACCTGAAAAACGAATTATTTTGCGGTAGTCAAAGTCTATACATGTCGATTGTCCCTTTATCTGCCAAAGTTTATTTTTCTCCTAAAGTATTTCGATGGCAGTGTCCTCAATGGATTTGATCTCCCAAGAACATCACTCAACTCCGAAGAAAACAACTACGCGCAGTGCAGTTTAAATTTCTTTCCTAAACAGTGGGGGCATTGTAAAATTATCCCTTTCACTTCTCCCAAATGAACAATTATAAGTGAAAGTGTCACGTTCGTCTTTTCTTGAGACCTTATGTGTGATATTTCCTAAATATGCTCGACTGTTTACGCCAATCTTAATTGGAGGGATTGTTAACCGTTCAGTTTGAGGGCGATGTGTGGACGAATTCTACGAGGAAAGTGAGGAAGAATGGAGGGAAAGGAGGAGAGAAACTCACCAGCAGCAAGCAGCATTAGCCTACTCGCGTGGAAAGGCGCCAAGAGGTCACATAGCTGAGCGTCCGTTCCGTGGACACGTACAGCGTCCTCACAATTAGGATGCTCTCTTCACACCCACGTTAGTCCATTGCGGGACAAAGGAGCCCATCGCGTGGAACCCAAGGCCCATTTTTCGTCGCGGAAAAAATCCTCTGTCACCTTTCACTGAGATAAAAATTTAGAGAATTGAGTCGATTTAATTATTCAAAACTGCAACTATTTGTGTTTACCCGGATTACTGTATAAATTAGCATTGAATCTTGAAATTTTGACCATAAAGTTTTGTTTGGCGAATTGCATGACTGTATTTTATGGAATTGCAATTTTTTGGCTAGATATAAAATTGAATTCATCCGCCGTTTTAATAGCTTCTGATCCTCAAATATTTTGGTGTCCTAGCAGTGATGTCATGGTGCCGGAACGCCCGCGCCGTTTTGGCACTGGTTAAGAAACAACAGAATAGTCAAATAGCACTTTTATTAATTTTGGTGCCTAAAAATATCTAAATTATAATTCGTAACCAAAACAAAAATTTATTTTAAAATGTCCAGACGTAATTTCTAATAAAAAACACTAAGAGTAATATTTCCAATGTAAAATAAGTTAAGGTAAGTGCGTTCCGGAACTGCTAATTTTACTATGGCACCACTGTGTCCAAGGTAATTAGTTTCTTTGAGAATTTAATTCCAATACTCACTATTTTTTTTGTTGAGGTTTTGGTATCCATTCCAACGTTCACAATCAAAAAATTTGATTGGAACACCATGAGATTCATTCCTGTGAATAATTAAAATAAAATTTTAAGATTTTCCCATAGAATTCATGCCCTGTGAACTTTCATTTTTACTCTGCTATATCTGTTATAAATAGTCCTTTCTGTTTCTTCAATGCCTCTTACCTCTCGGATAGATTCTTTCGTTTAATTGGTTGTCGCTGAACCACATCCACGATATGTTATAATCGAAAACTACCATGCACAAGAATGTGTATTTTAGTGTTATTATTTTTCCGCATGACTTATGAATGCAAAGTAATATATTAGACATTTACGCTTAAATTCAGAGAACGATTCGTCTCCCAGGAACCTACATTGACATATATATATTTATGATGAAACAGCGCTGAAAGATGAAGACAGTACATTGATATCCCTGAATCCAATAATATATTTTATCCACTGGCATTACCGTTGAATGAGTTAGTTGAATGGAGGCAAAGAACGAGTAGGGATTGTAATATTATTTTGTGCCATAAATGGAATCTTAGTGTGTGGCAGTTCACTGTAAAAGATGAGTGCTGCCGATATTAAAGGGATGTCATGATATTATTTAAGATTGTAAGGTTAGGGGCAAAGATTCGCTGTTTTGATAAAATAATAAAATAATCCACAGGATTTACATGATAAAATAGTAACTTTAATTACTTTTTAAATTTAATTTTAAGAATTATTTCCTTTTGATTTTTTGTTAATATATTTACATTCTTAGATGTTTTATTCCTCCTCACAATTCAATGCTTAAAAAATAAGATTGATAGATGAAGAGAAACTGAAGATAACTGAAGGAGAAGTGCGCGAAACGGGAGCAGCCACCCTATTTCTTAAATATTATCCCACTTTCACGAAGGTGGAGCCCGTGAATCTGGATGTTATGGTGGTAATCGTGGAGGCATCTCGAAGGCTGCTTCCCGTTCGGGGGAAAAACGTCTCCTCGGTCGAGTAAGCAAGACGCTCGCTCGACGGATAACGGATTGGTCACGCCTTGGAGACTGGATGCCTAGGAAGCGAATCCTTTGACTATGGCTCGCAATTAGTGAATGAGGCGATGTGATGATAAGATTGTGGTGACGTAGATGGAATGAAGTCGTTAGAAATGTACCCCTTAGAGCTGCACGGTGAATTCGTCTGGTCTTGGTGTGAATTATAGCATTTCGAGCGAATGTATTAAATGTATGACGGAGTTCTGCATTATTCTGGCATAGAAAAAGAATGAAATATTGAAGACCCTTTCATTCGCCGATGTAACAATAAATACGGAGAACATGTTCTAAAATAAGTAAATCAATTTTAGGATTACGTCGGGAATTATAAAATTTGAAACCTATCAAATGGGAACGCGTAATTTATAATATTACCAAAACGTTTCAACACATCACATTTGTTGTTCTATGCGTCAACACTCTACGGTTATATCCGAAACGGAAAATTGAAGTACTAATATAAGTATGAACAAATTATGATGGGGAATTGAATGAACATAGAAAAGACAGCGAATATGATGTAATTTTTATATATAAATGTAACCGTAGTGCGTAGAAGTTCACTGTTAAAGATGAACGTAGCCAGAGATAAAGGGGTTAACTGAAATTTTTTCAAATTTTAAGGTTAGGGGCATTCTCAGCCATTGTATGCACCATGGTTTGGAGTTTTTTTTGCCACCAGTACATCCTGGTAATTTTTTAATGGCGTATTACCTCGCTACGAAAGGAAGTGCAACTATATCAAGCACAAAAAATCCATGATATAAACCAGATTTCGTAGGGAAATGGCGTGGAATTCTATTTTCTTTTAATAATAATCACCCGAATATAATATTCCCGATTACCAAAATGTTTTTAACCGTTCTACTCCCTACATTAAAATGTATATAGTATGGTGGCAGAGTTCCAAGTAATCCAAACGTTTGGAATTCATTGGATGGCTAAAGCGGTCACTTTTTCGCCGTCTTTATCATAATGTCTCATCCACTCAGTCACATCTGGGTTCTGCGCCAGCTCTTTATCGCAAGCACTCCATACTCTTACTCTGAGTCAATCCCTGGCACCAATTGTGGTGATATGACGCTCTTTCTTTCTAGTTACTGAATTTTGAAACCACATACAGACGGATGTTTTTCTAACACTGTTAATAATTGTGTTTTAGTTGAAATTTTTAGTTTTTTAACTAAAGATTCTATATAATTGTATCCTTTTTAAACGGTAATTTGTATGGTTAACACCCAGTTTACTCATTATCTTCACCATTCCCTCATCTGATTTTCCACCTTCCGCTCAACATAACATCAATTACTCTCCTTGTTATTAATAAACCCCATTATCAAACTCCTAAACCATCAAGTTAACATCCAGCCCTCTATCATAGTCTCTAGCAACCCTTTAGTACATAGCTCTACTTCTCATGCACGTCCTTGATCAGTTTTCTCTGCTCGTCCACCATGATTATTTCTTTATCAAGTTGTCCACATACAGCAAATTTTCCAGTTTACAGTGGCACAGTATAACAAATATAAAACATACAAAAAAAATTTAACAGAATAAATTAAAATAAATAACAATGCATTGAACGTAATCTTATTGACCTTAAGAGTTTCTATTAAGGTAGGTAAGAGCGCGGTTTGTAAATGTGTGGTTAGGAAAAGAGAACGGGTCAATGTGGTCTGGAAGAGAATTTTGTTGGAAGAGAGGCGGAAGAGGATGGAGCGTTTGGTCAGTGACACTCCGGGAATGGACATATGAAGGAGCGAATGCGTGCGAGTGGGTCTGCATGGAACTTTAAAAGTTAGATTGGAGACTAGATCGGGACAGTCTATGGCAGAGTTTAGAATGCTATGTATTAGTTTTAAATCGGATTTGAGGATTAAATTTGGAATATTAGATGCAGAGAGTGTAGGCAAAACAGTATCAGCTGGTATATTACGAATATGAGGGACTCTGTGCTTAACTATTTTGGTGACAAAATTTGTCTCACTTTTACGGGTCAAAATATTGGATGGGGCTGAGATGGTCCAAATGGGGGAGCAATACATTATAACGGGAACGAAAATAGTCGAAAAATATGCGCGTAATGCAATCGGGTCTGCAATTTCTGAGAAGCGGTAGAGGAGGCCAAGGAGAGACATAGCTTTGCTTTTAATTTTTAAGATATGCACACAGAAATTTAATTTTTGATCTATTTAAACACCTAAGTCTTTGATGGTGAAGATTCAACTGAGAAAAGGGAGTTTAAACTCTGGAACTGCTTCATTCTTTTTCATCTCCGTTCATCCCACCTTCTCCACTCCTCATCATTCCTATGTTTTAAAGTCTAAAGCCTATTGTATCCCTTTCCATAGCGTCTTCATTTAAACCATATGTAGAAAAAACCTAACCCTCACATACTCCACGTCATACTCTTCATTAGCTTCGTCATCTCACCATCTATTTCCTATTTATAAATTATTCCTTTTTAAGCGTTATGATCGTCCCACAATTTTTACCTGTTTTCCGTTCTTCTCCGTCGTGTTGTCAACTTA
The DNA here is from genome assembly GCF_921293095.1 of Ischnura elegans. Classification (NCBI taxonomy): domain Eukaryota; kingdom Metazoa; phylum Arthropoda; class Insecta; order Odonata; family Coenagrionidae; genus Ischnura; species Ischnura elegans. Next base: position 142,503,074 of record NC_060246.1, read on the forward strand.
TTTAAACTATTCTACTCGCTCAAGTTTACGGCCATATTTTAATGGTATAAATCCTGAAGTTCTTTGCTATTGCCTCTGAGGAATCGCACCGAGCTCCTTGGTGCGTGTCCTGTGTTATTGATTGGGAGCCACTTTTTCCATCTCCGCTAATCGCTTAATTTCTCACAGTCAAGAGAGTCTCGAAGTTTGTTGATCCAAATGGACAGGCTCCAGTTCACTTCACCTTCCATCCTTCCGGAAGTAATGCCGCGAATCTCGATTCAACCATATAAACAAGGATAACTCGTACCAGCAAGTTCATGTTTGCCAGTGCGCCACTCCTCAGACATCCGTTTCATTTGAAGTGCTTCAGATCTACGATTAATAATGCATTAGCTAAAAAAATAACCCTCATATACAGCTTTGAAAAATCACTTCAAATTCTCTATTTTACCGTACACATTCAAAATATCAGTGAATTCATAATTTTAGTACCTACTCTTGCATAAACCTCTTGCCGGTGTGGAGATATGTGTGTATTTTTAAATATGCGATCATCTAGGACGGAAATATCATTGATAAATTCAATTTAATAATCTTATAATGCTCTCATAATAACTTTGAATACACTTAGAACTTAATATTTGGATAGAAAACTCAGTTTTCTCCAGAAATGAGGCTGAACAGGAAGATAGAAACGTTAGTAATTATTTCTACTGACGTCAGGCCTTCAATAAAAAATAAATGCTCTGTTTGGAGTGTTTGGACAGAATGATAGAACATTATTTTTACGAAAAAGTGAAATTCTAAACCAAGACCAAAAACGCTGCTATCGGTCTGTTCCAAACCGTACAGGATTGGCGTCGAGGCTCAAAAGTACTCAAAGAGTCTTTTACGGATACCGACGAGACTGGAGGAATATTATATCCTTACTTTCCTGGAAGACTATTACATCCTTTATGTCTTCATTCTGCATTGAAGACACCTGCCCCTAATAAGGCGGCAGTCTAAGCAAAGTCAATCTCGGTAGTGAAGTTAACCTAGAAACTAATGAGATTTCCAACCAAATTATAAAGTCTGGAGCTCTGAATAGTTTGCTTTCCTCACATTAATTGTATCGCTTTTGCGCTTATGGTTTTAATTTCTAAAGACTTTCTAAAACTAGGGAAAGCTCTGCTGTTTCCATTGACCATTATCTTGCTAGATCCCTTATGGGGAATTGACCTTAATTATTTACTTTGCGATGCTTTGAATTTTCAGGATAGGGAATGGAAAGCCAAGAGTAAAATAATTTGTCGCAGTTATGTTGCAGATACGACTTTTCTCAGTATAATTGTTTAGACGGACTCTATTTAAAGAGTACTCCACCAGCGGATCTGGGAGGAGGATCAATGATAATGTCCGAGAAAATAAGGAGATGTATTATTACTTCCACTTTGAATAATTGTTACATGTGGACATGGACATAAGAAAGTTGAGATTCCAATTCTACGATGAGGTCGGCGATATTTTCTCTACTCTAAATCATACTCAAGGATACTATTCCTGATATCTAAAACTTCATGAGCTCATCTAACAGCTCAAGAATAGGAGAAAGATTCCTCGTGATTTCGAGACGTATTGTCCCTGAGTATGAGCAATAAAAAATTCCTGTGATAATGCTACCGTCGTATTTCTTACATTGCCAAACCTAGAATCATCATGTTCCGGCTCCCGACACAAGTACCATGATCGGGGAAATGAGTGTTGAACGTGAATTTCTGACCGATATTTTTTATAGGTATCTACCGTATTTGCCATGCGCTGCGTGATTGGCTGTGGTGTCATTCAGCGCTGTCCAATTTTGATGTTTCATTTAAGGCCATTTAAGGCCATTCAGATTTCCCACCCTGTTAATTTCTGTCATAACTACGTACAGAAGCGAATCCAGGATAGGGAAAAGGGAGGTGATAAGTAAGGGATAAACTCCCAACGGCAGTGGGGGGTCGGAACAAAAATTACCATTCTATCTAGTGTAAATTGGATATCCAAAGCTCCCTTGCCCCCCCCCCATAGATCCGCTACTGACTGCGTGGATGCTGCGATGAACACTCTCTCCCCGTAGAGTTGAGTGTAGTTCACGTTCAGATGATTTTCCGGCATACTGTGTCATGAAAGTCTATTCTGGGATTCGGGTTTCCCATTGGGTGCCCACGGCTTTTTCTTAGCGCGGTTAATAAGGATTTCCCGATGCCACTCAGTTTAAAGCCTGCATCACACGATCATTTTTTTTCGTCATTTTCAGTGATCACTCCAGCGATCACTTGAGTGATCACTCGGAAATGATCGTCGCGCGCAATTGTTTCTCGAGATGACTCCAATGATGCGAATTCCCATCACTTTTTTCATATCTCGTCTGGTCGCTTTTTCCGTCGCTGAAACCGTCACTGAAATACCATATCAGCCAATCAGAACGCATGCCTGTATCGAGCGATTGCAGCGCAACGTTTTAAAATCGTGGGAGCAACATAGGTAAACATAAACATGCAATAGTATATTTTCGTGATGCGTCCTATGACAACGAGTTGTGATATCGGAAATGATGCGAAAAGCGACGGCGGGAGGGACCGTGTGATTCAGGAAAATGATCACTCGAGCGATCACTTTTCCGGTAGCGAAAAGCGATCGCTTTAGTTATCACTAAGAGGGACGAAAAAAATGATCGTGTGATTGATGAATTCGAAAATTAATGGGAATACAATCTCAATGAAAAAGCTAATTTGTAATCCACATAAGCGGGTGAAACGACCCCCTAGGAAAATTATATATATATATATATACCTGGGAGGACAAGACACTGTACTTATAGCATAGGAACTAGTCTGAGCAGGTGCACATTTTTTTCTTTTGCCTGTCTGTATTTTTCTTAATTCCTTTTTATTATATTTTGCTGTTTTTGCTAGTATTTTTTTCTAACTGAACTCGTCACTGTTTATCGATGTTTAGTGATATATTTTATTGAACACCTAATAGGCACCAATTTTTTTGTTTTTCTTCTGTCAACTACGGTCACAATGGCCTTCTACATTCTCAGAGTTAAATTTGAACACTTTTGTTCTGAACTTGCATGGAACAAAATAGAAATGTCCCAACCCGACATCACATGATAACAGGGGCGCAGCAAGGAGTTAAGGCTAGGAGGGATTTTAGGCGCAACTAATACTGGGGTGTCTGGGGGTATGGAATACCCGCCAGGGTAAGCGGGAGGTGCGGGGGTCCTCCCAGAAAATTTTTAGGATAAATCCTTTACTTAATTGCATTGATATTACTTATAGAATAGTGTAATGATTTATAAAATATCCCTCAGAAAGCCGTAAAGCTCACTAAGTAAAATGGATTTAACTTGAAAATTTCTCTGAGCTCTGGGGGGGGGGGGGGTTTATCCCCAAACCCCCCCCCCCCCTCGCTGCGCCACTGCATGATGGGACTAGTGGATGTGACCGGTTGACTGCGGCGATAGCATATGTTTTCGTTTGTTTCGATTGAAAATTTAATTTCAGTCAAAAATGCCCACAAAGAAGAAGGAAGAGGATTTTAAAAGATTCTATCAATAAGTGTTTCATTTATTTAAGTTTTATATTTCTTTAAATGATACTGACGTTGAGGTTTCATTGTTGGCCTCAGTGTTTTGGTATTTGCGCAGTCACCTTGAGCAGCGCTCTTGTACACATGGGCGTTCCCAGCGAGGGGCAGGAGGGGGCAGCTGCCCCCCACCCAGAAGCAAAAATCGCAACTGTCTTTAAGGAAATTAATATTTTTTCAGGCAAATAATTTTAAAGACTAATACAGGGCTGTTACCGTTTTCTTAAAATGTTGATTTCATTCACCTTTTCCATGCTTAAATCTTACCTACAACTTGAACAACCATGGCTTGCCCCCCCACTAGTTTTGATCCTGAGTAAGCTCTTGCTTGTACACACTTACTCTAAGGCTAGTGTAGGTATATAGCCGTTGTCAACGCACGTCGGTCACCAATCAAATAAACGTCTTTACAGTTGTTAGAATATGGGCCACGCGGGGGACGGAGCAGATTTCTCCCGCTCACCATTTATTTAAGGTGAAGGTGACGACCTCAGTCACGTCCCCTCGCGTCACATCACGAAAGTCACGGAGGAAGTGGGCCCCAGTGGTGACGTTCCCGGGATTTCTAGGCTGACAGCGTTTTAGGTTGAAGTGTTTGCCGTCTCGGCATTGAAGAAGGCTGCCACCGATATCTATCGCGTATGGGGAGGGGGAGGAGGCGCAGTGTGTCTGAACGCTTGGACTGCATAAGCATTCGAGCGGTGCCGATTTTTCATCGTCCTAGGAGGCGACTCGAACAAGCGTCGAGGAGAGAAAGGAACAAAGATACACTCCGAGGCGAAGAGAAAAATTGTCCTTCCTCGTACTCTTTTTGATTTCGTTCATGGTGTTTCAGGAGGATTTGGAGAAAAAGGAGAAGTATCAGGATTTTGTTGAAGTTGTTTCGGGTTTCCTACCGGGTGAGGTTCTCCATCTCTGCCGACGTTTCGATGGCCGTGTCGTCCATCGTCATCAGGGCTGATGTCATCATCGGCTGATGTCATCAGGGCTGATGGCATCATCGTCATCAAGCCCTGATGACGATGGACGACACGGCCATCGAAACGTTGGCAGAGATGGAAAACATCACCCGGTGGGAAACCCGAAACAACTTCAACATCATCATACGCCGGGAAAAGCTCAGATCCTTCTATCAGGGTTTTAATGAAATCTACTTATGGGAATTTCATTCGATTATTTTTCATTCATCATAATAATAATCATAAAGAAGTGGGTTTCAGTGACTGCCTCAGTCGCCTCGAGACCTTTTCTTATATTAACTCTGTGGCAAATACTTCAGGAGGAATCTGCAATACTTCAGGAGGTAGTAAAGGAGACAATTTTGAATCATTTTTTCCATAAAGATGGGGTCGCAACTCCTTAGTTACTGAGCTATGGCAACACAAACATTTTTTGGATGCACTTTGCAGTTACCATGAAAACGGTTTTTCTTGGATATCCAGCCTTTTGAAAATTTAATTGTAAACTATAATTTTTAAGGACATTCTATAATTAAGGTTGACCGGAAAATTGCGATCATAATTGCTGAAACGATTTATCTTTGAGCTTCATGAAACGAGAGCTTTTGGTAAGCATGAGGAATACGATTGCCGAATCTCACCCATTTTCAGATTAACAGTCTCAGAAAATTATAATCGCACATTTTGAGTTGGACCCTATGTTTATAGCAAAAAATGCTGAATATTGTCTCCCTCACCATCTCCTGAAGTATTGCAGATTCCCTGTCTTAAATTTAGTGTAAAGAAATGGTCTCAAGGCGGCTAAGACTATCGTTTTAACCCACTATTTCATTATTATTATTACTATTATTATTATAAGGAATGAAAAATTATCAAATGAAACAACCTTGAGTTGATTTCATTAAATCCTTGATTCTTCTCCTTCTTCGTGAGTGTTTGATGTAATGAACCAAAAATTCCAATGGAAATGAACAGCATGAAGATAAAAGCTAAGGTAGGAATATTCCATCAGGGTTAACACTCATTTCGTGATCGCGGATTTTGCCGTTTCAATCTCGTTCGCAGGCGTAGAAGCCGGCAATTGCTCTGGTTAATATTTAATATTGGGTATTTGCTCATGCTCATGTTTTTTATTGCTCGTGTAAATTAGGGTCGAAGAGCAGAAAGAGTGGGGATAGTTCTGAAAGTAAAATTTTGGATTCCAAGTATTTTTTTTAATGGATAGGAGGCAGTGGCGTAGCCAGGAATTTCGTTCGGGCGGGGTCCAAAATCAGGGGGGGGGGGGATTTTAGAAAAACAGGGTACTAAGTAATGGGTTTTAAACTAAATTTTAACCCTTTTCATAATCGAAAAAACTTCACTTGTTAAAGAAATATTTTGTAAAATCATGATTTTTCTATATTTTGTTTTCTTCGATGAAGGAAAGTAATTGTGTTTTTACATTTCGGGGGGGTCCGGACCCCACGGACCCTCTCCCCCGGCTACGCCACTGATTGGACGGAAGAGTGCAGAGAAAGATGCAGAAATGAAAACTAAGTCTTAGGTAGAAAATGCCTGGTGATAATGGTATTCAAATCTAACCTCTTTTTTTATGATGCTTATAGCTTTTGGGGATCCACTCATGGTACTACGCAGGCAAGTGAACGGAAAATATCTCTCTATGATAAAGAGGGCACAATGTCATGTTAAAGTACGAAGCTGCAGCTGCTATGCCTGGCTAGTGACAGCATTATCTCTTTCACAACTTAGAGTGCCGTGCATGCCTTCTGAGACCTCTAGAGGGCCGATTCAACTTATAATCGGTACTATAGCGCTCGATTGCCTTCGGATGGCTTTCATACTACTATCCCATTGCTTTCCTGCAGTCCTATCGGAACGCAAATACTTGGCAAAAGCCTCTAATTCAGTGGATATCGCTCATACAGACAGGCTCGCGTGTTCTTAAAATACCTGGGAAAGTAAGTATTCGCAATCATGATGAAGAACGCTCTAAACCTGTCGAAGCTTCTCGTGTTCTTTTGGAGTCACTCGGGGAGTAGGGACGAAATATGAGGGGAATTTATTTCAGAAATTATTTGCGGCTCTCATAGCTAACACAAAGACGTTTCACAATCCCATTAAGTCAAATCGACTGTTAGAGGGCAAGAAACATACTCAATGTGTGCCCAAAATGAGAGCACAACACGGCTGCACAGTAATAACTAAATTTGAGATCAACATTGTGACTCCAACTTCAGCTTTACTATGACAAATGGAAAAAATCAAATGAAATACTTATAAAGAGATTATTTAAGAGCCAGTTTTACCATGTCTGGTTAGCGCTAGCTATAGTATGATTCTGCCTACAGCTTTGTCTGGCGGCGGCTGAAAATTCTGGTTAGCTGACCTAAGCTAACCAGAACTTTCAACCACCTCTAGATAAAGTGAAAGGTTGTGTCATCCTACGGTTAAAGTGTAGCAGGCTTATAAAAGTGGCCCTAAAAATTACTTCTTCTTTTTTAAGACTATTACATTTTATAGAAATAAAACTTACAATAGAAATAAAAAACATATAAACATACGGAGTCGCTGATGTCGGCCAATCTGATTCATAAGACGCATTGCCTGATATCGGATTTGCCATTTCAACCTTTGGTAGCTTGGTTTGAAGCCGATAATCACTCTTGTGTCCAGTCCATCTGTCGGAAGTCCCGATAAATATGCGAAGTTCAATATCGAAAAAGATCATGGAGCCGACCGCACCTAGCGTGAAGACCGAATTGTGCAACTGATAGCAGCCGTAATGCGTTGTGCTTCCACATATTTGCATTTACGGAAGTTGTATCATCTTTTGAGAAGCGGAAAATAATTCATTGCATTTTTAATGTGGGTACTTCTCGGTGAGAAAATTGAAATTACAAGAAGTTTATGAATTTAGCATAAATTAACTTGAATAACGACCAAGCAGTCATTGATGGGAAGTGTCGTCAGGTAAACCGTTATTCAAGATAACTTCTGTGGGTTTACAGGGTATTTTTATGCCTACCATGAATAAAAATTAAATTAATATGGAACGGTCGCGTGAGAGCACTGCACTGTACTGCCATACGTATGTAAATTGTATCTCCCCTCTACTGTATACCTATGCATGGAGATAATTAGAGATATGCGATCAGAACTACGATTTTGATAAAAAAATTCTAGAATTAGGGCTTTAAATTTGGAATAAACATCTCTCTCCTGTGTCACCTACGTGCCCTTTGTTCCTTAGCTATACAGCTAACAAAACAGAGAAACAATGAGGATGTAGATGATCAGTGAGTCGGTGAGTGTTAGACCCGACTAACACGCCATCCTCTTTCGCAAATAACTTTTCCAATTACTCTGCCTTATTTTACTTCGCAACGGGCACTTTCTCCTTTCCTTGCTCTGTTACTCATGCTTCTATGCAATGCGCACACATTCATTAAATTGATGCAGTTGCACCCTTACTGGGCTTAGGTTGATGCTCCTTGATAAATATAATGAAGTACCTACTTCTGTTGTGTACACCGTAGTCGCTTGAGAAAACAAGGGCATGCGAAAATTTTATCGCGCTGAACTGAAACACAATTTTCTATGCGAATTCCTGCACACCTTCATGATGATATCCGTTAATAAAAGTGTGGTTACTAAGGGGAACAAAGCAAAAGTCATAAAATTAGAAACGCTGGACGCATAACCTTACAAATCATTGCGTTTTGATTAGCTCCATTAATAAAAATTTATTTTAATTTCTTTTCCCACAATAAGTACTAAAAATATCGATTTTTATAAGAGACTAATCCTTAATTTGCCTCAATGAGATTATAATACTTGCGCGTGAATTTATATTTCCGAAATACAATGGCATATTAAGAGTCTCATATGGGGTATTTCTCGGTATTCATGTCTTCGTAGTAACCGCTGAATCTGAAATTACTCAGAATTGATATATTCAGGATTTCACAAAATCTGGTTTGTACTAATTATGCTTTTTGGAGGTATCGCAGTCGCCATACAATATCAAATTTATTTTTCAACAAAAAATTCTAAAATAAAGACACAAGACGTCCCAATACACAAAAGATTTAGTATGTCGTGACTCAAGCTTAAGTTTGAGCTTCTACAGACTAGAATGTTACTACGAAAGAAGTCATTTTTTTAATGATGCAATTTGGAAATAACGGCTAGTGAAAGCGAATTTTGGCTTTCTTTCGACCTATGAATACTGTATCTCTTGACTGCTTTCCGTCCTTCTCAGAAGTCAATAGAAACTTGGTAGCATACGGTGAAGCACGGACTCACGAATTATAATGGCCATGAAATGTGTTCCTCTATGATAATTTAAATTCCGAGGAAAGTGAAAAGAGAAATTTTGGGAAAGTTTACACACTATTTTAGAGAGAAGAATCATACAGGCACTTTACGAAAATACAACGTGACGATAAACCTGTAATTTTTATATAACAGCCGCATTGGTCCCTAAAAGGAAGATTCTCGGAAGGCCATCATTAAACACTGGATGAGAATAGTGTGGGGAAGTCCAATGAAAAACGACCGTCAGCCGGAGACACACCCAATTAGCGCCCTCTCTTTCGCCCTGGGCATATGTTCTCTTCAATTGAACACTCCTTTCCTCTCTTGCTCAAACAAACACACACTTTCTCTCCTAAGGAATCCTCGAGTGAATCGCCAGAGAGGCTAAAATGAAAATAAACTGACTCTATCGTTTCAATATGAAGATATTTCGGCCAAGGCATGTTGATATATCTCACGTGCTCTAGAAATTAATAGATAAAAGAAGAGTATTCCAAGCCATCTATGGCTGCCAAGCTATATGAAATGTTTATTCCAAATTTTATCCTCATCTATGGTCAACAATTTTAAGATTGGTTTGACGCAACTCTCCATTCAATTCTCCAATGAGCTAATCTTTTTCATACCTGCATATTTCTTCTCTTTAACATCTTCCTTTACCTGTTCCATATACTTTGATCGAGGTCTTCCTTTTCCGTTCTTGCCATCCACTTGTCCCTCAACGATTGTCTTCATCAAGCCATCATGTTTCAAGATGTGGCTTATAAGGTTGTTCTGTCTTCTTATTAAGGTTTACATGAGCCTTCCCTTTTCTCTTACTCCTCTTAGGACTTCCTCATTACTAAATCGGTTGACCCATTAGGTCCTCATCATTCTTATGTAGCACCGCGTTTCGAAGGCCTCTATCTTTGATTTCTCAGCTGCTGTCATTGTCCATGCCTCACTTCCATATAAGAGTATAATCCAAGTGTAGGCTCTTATGAATTGTTTCCTTACTTCCATATTTAAGTTTCCTGCTGTAAGAAGGTCTCTCTTTTTGTGGAATACTCTCTTTGCTTGGAATATTCTGCTGATAATTTATTTCTTGCTTCTCCCGTCGCTAGTGATCCTACTTGCCAAATAACAGAATTCATCCACCTCCACCAGTGCTTGCTTCCCTATTTTAATGTTAGTCTTGACTTCTTTTTTCCTGCTTACTAATATCTTGGTTTTCTTCGTACTTATTTTCAGTTGACATTTACCTATTACCCTACCCATATTAACCAGAATATTTTTCAAATCCTTCTGTGTTTCTATGCTATGACGGCTATGTCATCGGCAAATCTTAGCATGCTAATTTTTTCTCCATGTATATTCACTCCCGAGAGCTTTTATTTGATTTCATTAATAAATTTCTCGAAGTAAAAGTTGAAAAATAGAAGTGACAAAGCATAGCCTTGCCTGACGCCTTTCCTTATTCTTGCTTCTTCACAGCTGGGCCCTGATTTTATCACCGGTACTTGGTTTTTGTATACACTGTGGATAATTCTTCTTTCATTGTAGAGAAGTCCAAATTTTTTTAGGATTCCAAGCATTGTATTTTAATCCAAATTGTCAAACGCCTCCTCCAAATCTACGAACGCAACGAACGTTGGCTTATTATTTTCCATTCTCTTCTCTATGAGCAGCGTTCAGGTCAATATTGTTCCCTTGTGCCTCTGCTTTTTCTGAATCCAAATCGGTCCTCATCCAGATACTCTTCTGGTCTGTAGCAAGGGAGATACAATATACGTATGTATGACATCTATGATTAATAAATTTATACCAAAATGATGGATCAATTTGGCTTCTTCGATATCGTTGGCTTTTTTTAGAACTACCTATCACAGTATCTCAAATAATAGTCAATCGCTTATTTCCTCGCTTTTCCAGAGCAGTTTGATTCTCTAATGAATGACTAGATATTTATGTTTTCATGTTTATTTTAATCTGTCAATATGAGAAGTAAGTTTTCTATTTTTAGGACTATTATCTGGATAAATAAGAAATATAACTTCGATAAAAATTTAAGATAAGTCCACTCCGATGGGACTACCACATTCTCATCTTTTTAAATGAATTTTCTCTAGACCAGGATCTCATTGTCGAATTCATTGAACATTGAAGTCAGTTGTAAAAGGAACAGCTAATATTGGTAGACCACCATCGATGATCTAGGTCAGGGAAGCAGGTCTTGGACATTTCTCATGCCCCTCCTGGGCACATCGCTTCGACTGGAAGGGGAAATATCTTGGATATTCCTCGAGAACAGTAGCTCGAAATCGGAATCACGAGGATATCCTTATCCAATCCTCGTCTTGATCTCTACCCAGTCCACTGTTTCTCTAAGTCTCTACTGGGGGTCCCCTTTCCCCATAAAGTTTCCGGATGTTCGAAAGCACCGATCGTGGCGCACGGCAATTACACGAGTCAGTGAATTCCCATCGATGCACCAATTTGGTCGCGGCATTGCGGGAGAGCCTGCGGTGGTGACGAGGCGGAATTTTCACCCAAACTCTCCTCCTGCTGCATTCTCGAAACCGCGGGAACGTGCTCACTTGTTTTGTTTTCATCAGGAAGAGTGTGGACTCGTGTCGCCTCCGTATCGGTCCTGGTTCACCGCATGGCCCTCTTACTTTGGCCATCGTTTTAAAGGAATGCTTCTGTGGATGAGGAGAACCGCACACATTCTTTTAGCATTAACCGCAGGTTGTTTGCGATGTATTGTGGCCAGCGCGGCGGCATCCATTGCCGAAATATTGGCATGATCAAGGCATAAAAAATGTGCACCAGCATAATCACAGATGCATCTTTTTATGGTCAACATATTTGGTGCCAATAAACAACGCCTTTTTCTGGGAAAATAAGAATTAATCACTATTGTCCCGTATTTACATAGGTACAATTATATCTACGTTTTATCAATTAATTACTCACGTCATTTGGAAATGTGTTATGAATGCATGTTTTTAGTTATTTATGGTGGTTGTCAATATTTTTGCTAGGTAAAATCTTCTTTATCGCCATTTCCTTACGAAAAAGGTATCAGGTTCAAAGGTAATAACAAGAGACCTCGATTGCTTCATTGAAGCCTCTTATATTGCAACCGTTGTTAAATATTAGAAACATATGAATTTTTAAAATGCCGAGGATTTTTATTTTTCAACTCAAAATGTCAAGGCTTAAAGAAGTAGGTATCCATATATTGACCGTATTTTCCCCATGAATGTGCGATAAGAAATCAAACAAGCTTTGAAGCATTCCTTTTAGTAAATAAACGCATATGTGCGGAACATAGCCAATAACATGCAAATGTGGAATTCAAATTATAAAAAAACTATCACTTATTCCACTGTGTTTCAAAAGGAAGACACAAGAAACTCATTGGGAACATTTGAATATTTCATAAGAAGAAAGCTTTTTAGAATGTTTGATCTAACCAATTCTTTGTCATTTGCGTTGGGAATCCGTGATTTCAAAACTTTACACGATCTAGGCCGTATCCGTAATATATACTTCCACTGAATTCAAATATGAAATAAATGATTATATTTATCAAATAAAAACAATAGCTCGATAATCATATTTGGTTTCAGAGTAGCTCAATCTATTTATTATAGGATGATTCCCATATCCGCTCTTAGAGGCTATTCAGATAAAATGTAAGAATTTTTGACAGGACTTTTTCACAGAATCTTTGAACGATCCTGATAAATTATGTGCCGACGTAATCTTTGGGGGGAGGTGGGGGAGGGAGGTTCATCAGGGTATTACGGAAATACCCAACAGCTATGAGCGAAGAATTGCATACAACATCACGTACAAATCCATCATGAATCACTTTGTGCACGCATGTAATTGTAAACAACAGCGAGTTTAGGCCTTTTCCTTCGAGTATAGTATCAGAGGGCGGGGTTATTCTCGCCACTGACATCGGACAAAAAGGGGACGACGACAGCGGAAGGTCGACCCGCCCTCCTCGGCGTCCGCTTCACACGAAAACGACACCGACCACTTGTAATGAATGAAATTTCCCATGACAGGTGGACTGGGGAAGGAGGAAAAACACATAAAAAAACAGAAACCACGCCGTGAGTCCATCCAATTCCTCCTCCACCCCATCTTCTCTGTCCACACCACGTATACTCTTCCCACCACTACAACACACATGTACAAAGTCCCCCCACCCTCCGTACTGTGATAGAGAGAGGAAAGATTCCATTAATTTATTTGCTCCTCCGTGACCGTGGTGCATGGTGGGCCATCCGGAATGGGCACTCGCCCCTTTAATAAAAGGCTAAGCAAGTGGGACGCCGTTCCAGTTGGCCGAAGATGGAGGAAGGCGATGAAGTGCGGGGAGGGGCGGAGTGGGGGGGGGGAGAAGAGAGGGAGGGAGTGAGGTGGGGGAGGTTGGTGGTGAGAGAGGTTAAAGGGAGGGCCGCGAGAGGGCGCGGAAATCGGAGAAAGGGATGGGAGGTGAGAGTTTGGCGAGAGAGACGGTGATGAACTATTTCCGTCCAGCGTGACCAATTCGGGCGAAAATACATGAATGGATCGAAAAGTATACGCCGCAGGTATCCAACCGCAAATGGTATCCAAAAGTGCCTCGAAGACACGCGAAACCAGGAAAGTGAATTCTTGTCGACGGAGTGCACTTATTTTCTGCATAATGGTTGTTTTGGAAGCAGTTTTCTAAGAAGGAAAAATGCAACATATTTTACACACGCTTTTGAAAACGCTTAATCTGATATCCTCCCTTTGTCCAAGGAAATTTATATTAATTGTAAATAATAGCAGAAGCTCTGATTTTGATATCAAAGTGGAAAAATGCCTCGTAATACTTAAATAATGACGATGGATTGTTAAGTTATATATTTCTTCTTTTTGGCTCATTTACCCTCAGGATATTTTATTTTTAAGAAAAAAATCAATAATTTGTACGAAAAGATGCGCTCATGGACTCATTTTACTTATTTAAAATCAGAAAAGATCATAACGCAATAGATGATTTAATTTAGATAGAATATTAGATTCAAGACAGTATAGAATTGAATTGTCGCTGGAATTAACCATACATACTGAATCCATTATCCAGGGTTAAGAATGACTGACCTGCCAGATAACTAAATGCATAATACCATTAATTTACTTCACCGTTACATATTTCATATTTTTTATGCATAGAAATTTTTTCTGCATTGTTCTTTTTTAATACGCGCAAGCATCACCAGCTGATGTCTTCCTATACAATTTAGTTCAAAGTTGCATTGGTTCATACGCTATGTCACGTTCTCCGATTTTTCCCTCATTATAGTGTGGAGGAGAGCCACTCTTCTTAACTTTTTTATCTGTGACGTTGGAATTGGATTTGGCTGCCTTAAAAGGTCGAATAGTATCCATATGTCGCTAGAGGGATATCATGTTGAAAGAATGTGTTGAAGAATCAACCCTAATGTTTGATACTATCTTCAAGTTAACGATCATATTCTGTCCCTATCAATTCAAGCATGACGTTAAAGTTAAATTTTGAAAGCACTATGTGGATACAATATGCTTTTGCCTATCCGAAAATAATCAAATATAAATAGGGAAAATAGAACTCATGGTTATACTACAAGGTAAATAAAACCTTCCTTTATTGTATTAGAAAAACTTAATACCTTATGTTTTGACTATATTCTTATTTAAGGATTTTTGGTGTGAAAACATTTCCATACATTGTGAATTTTCTCAATATCTTTATTTTTAGCGAAAAAATGCCAATATGAACTCTAGTAGGTACTATTGCAAGGTAAGAATAGTTAATAAATACTCAAGAACTACAGAAAAGCAAAAGGAATCGCGGGAGGATCCAGGATTTGTTTCTGGGGGGGTGCACCAGGGTCTGATTGGCAAACTGTCTTCTCATATTTTGGATTAAAAACTACATGCAACAATTACTGCACGAAATTACTCCTTATTTGAATACAAAAGTTTTTAATATGTAAATATTTATAACTGTTGTATTAAAATATAAAATATATTAACATTTGTATTCCAAATAACGCCTATTTTTTAAACGTCTGGAAGGGGGGAGCCAACCAAAATCACATTCACATCAATTCACACCAAAAATCCTTAAAAAAGAATATATGAAAGATTTTAGTCAAAACGTAAGGTATTAAGTTTTTCTAGTACAATAAAGGAAGGTTTTATTTACGTGCCGCCGTGCCCTCCCTCTAAATCCGCCTATGGAAAGGACCCTTATTTCTGAATAATTAGACGGCTAGATCCAAGCAATTATTCTCGAAACTCTTCCCTGAAACGTAATAGTTACTTCTGCCATCAAGGTTTGAGGGACGAGATTGGAACGCAGAAGAAGGGAAGGCCACGCTATTGCCCAACACTGCGGACTTCTTCCTCCTTAGTCCTCCGCGAGAAAAATCCTCTGAAAACTCCCACAATTCGTCCCTCACATAAATCCCACCCATCAGTCCAAGCCACGCTCTCGGTCACGACACTGGCGTGAATTACCGACGCAACTACGGTGCCAAATTCCAATTAAGCAGTCACTCCAGCCGATAAACTTTTTAGTCAACCATCTTGGTGTAACGTCAACAAGCACACCTAAAATTCTTTTACGCCTTTAATTATCAATAGAAGTTCACGTAGCAATCAAGGATTAATGGGCCTTTATTTCAGGAATCACATTTAATGGCACGAAATCTATTATCCCTGAATCGAATTTTAAGGTGAACTATCCGTCATAATACCCGAGGGAAAAAAACTAAAATTTTTAAGCTCTCTTTGTGCGGAAGGCATTGAACTTACTCCGTGGGAATATATTCCGCGAGAGATTTAATTAGCTTGCGTTAATCAGCCACATTTAACAGTTTTAAGAATTGGATAAAGATTATTATGCGGAAATGTGGCTTCATTCAAGGAAAAATTGAATGAATTCGTGGAAAATGGAAGGAAATAGCCTGTTTAGCGCCTCGTAAATATGAAAAGAAACCCTCAAATAAAGCGTCCTTCGTGCATAATGTTTTGGATATCTATGAGAAATCCTGGGAGAAACGCTTTCCTTACCTCGGCAGTATAATCGTGGATGATTTTGCTAATAATGTCAGAAAATAATTGACACTGGTCGAAAATTACCCATGTTAATGAATTGACGGAGGTCTTAAAGTATAGCATATCCAAATCCACGTTACTTGGAGGTTATGGTTTCAGTTTTTAATTTTCTAGTACAGCCTTTACTCATTATTTCAATAAACACTAATTACATGTGTGCTATTCTATGAATTTGATTGCCCGTGGAGAAGTCATTAGTAACGTAAGAATAAAATATGATCTAATACCGGATGAATATACGCAACCGTTTATTTCTCTCGGCACTTGGCATTTAATAATAACTAGTGTATGATACTCATATACCAAGGGACAACGATGAACAATAAATTTAATCACATAATTCATCATTATAATAACCATTGAGTGAGCAAGCATGGGAGAAAGCCAAAATTTTATGATTTGCCAATTGCAAAATTAATGAAGAATTCGACTCCTGATAATTTTTGTCGCACATTGACTCTGGAGCGGAGAAAGAGTAGGCTGTTCATGCAAATGGTACAGTTTAAAATAAAAATTTATAAAGTAAAACTTAACAGGAGCTGATATGTATTTACTAGTGATTATGATTGCTAAGAGTTCACCAATTTGAAAACGAAAACGGTACGGGAAGAGTTTAATCGCGATCATAGAATTACACAGCCCTTGCGAGTCAAGTAAGGAGAAATGCGTAAAAATCATCATCAAAGCATTTTTCCAGCATTGCCTTAATGTAATTCCGGTGAATTTCGGTATATTGAGAGGAAAACGGACGATGAATGTGGTGACTCAGTGGTGGAGAGCGTTACTGGAGGTATAGCCCATGTTTCAGTTATTCATTACTTACACTTACTTCATTTTACGCATCGCATACGAATGAATCTTCGGTTACGATTCTACTCGACGGATTTTTATGTGGAGATTCATGTACGGACGTAAAAGTAGAACAATGGAAAGAAAAATGGTATGCATAGAAATCGCCGTTAAATACCGCGTAAGACCCCATGACGCCGAAAATGCCCTATACAGCAGGACTCTCGATGTGCGATTTTGGGCGTAAAAAAAAATTTTTTTTAGAAATGCATATGATTCATTTCAAAGTTTCATCTTTCTTCGTGCCTTTAACTAGAAAACATCAAATTTACACAAAAATTGACATTCCGCTCATTGATTGGCAATTATTTTATAATATTAATGCCAAATTTCAAGCACCTCCCTCGAAAAACGTAATTTTTAAAATTTTGTCGAATTTTATGTTCCGATTTCAGCCCAGTGTTTGTCTAAGAGTGATCTGAGAGTATATGAGGTGTACAGGCTCACTAAATACAACAAAGAGAAACGAGAATAGCGAAAAATAGCATATCATCTCATACTTATCTGTAATTAATTTTCGGATATTCATATGTAACCAATAACAATAAAATATTTATAAATAAAATGTAGTAAAATTCCAATGAATAAATCCAATTGTACTGGTTAATAGTTATTTACGTGGATCCTTTTTTGCCGGCGTTCATTTGCAAAACTATTTGAATAGAGCTTTGTCGTTAATTATTCTATTTACACTTGCACTTTTGAACTGGTGTTAGTGCCACCAGTAGCCAACTTGTAGCGTTGCATTCCGTCTTTTATTATACCACTATTCAATTTTTTGTATTGGCCGAATCTCTCACAAATTTCAAAAGTAGAAGGAAATTCGTAACATTTTCTCTCCTAATTCTTTCCCCATCGGATGATTTCAGATACTTAAATGCCTAAAATGAACAAAATTTTTGGACCCTCTCTCAATTCTTGAGGATATAAAAACCTACCTAATTTATACCTGTCTCTTATAGCTCTTTCAGAAAATATTGGCGTCCAACAAGTGGTTGGGTCGTAACTAGCTTTACCATGCTGGTCTGTAATATGAATTTATGAAGGCGTTAAAGTGACTGCTAACACCAATTACTTTTCGCCGAAAATTATTTATACATACTCATCCTGTTGACTTTCCCTTATTTGGCAATTTCTGCCTTTCTTACTTTAATTTCGAAAATCTGTCCTTTTCGGACCTCTTAGGAACTTTCTCCCATCCATTACCCCCGATGGCATTATATCACCTCCATATACCATCTTACTTAAGCCTATCTGTCATCCCTGTGTTTTCCGTGAAAATTTCACTTCCTTTCCCTCTACAGCTCATTTCCTGTAACAATCTTCTCAGAGGATGCGCGAAGAGATATATGTGATGGGCGGGGTGAAAATGCAAATAAGCTGGGTAACAGGTAACGGCGACAGCCGAAACGTATGTTAGGGCGGCAGAGGAAAGTATTAGCCGTGAGGGGAGAAAGGTGTTAAAAAGGAATGGCTGCTTCGCGACATTATCGAGATAGGCCATACTATTGATTTTCCACGTCAAATCTCCATGTACAGTGCGAAGCTGAATAAGTTATGCATTGAAGTTTAAAAAAATATATTTACAGCACCAAATAATGAAAATACATGGAAATATTTCAAGAACTTCAACAATCCTGAACCCTTAATACTTAGAATTCAAGGGTGATGAGATCTACATATTACCGGAGTATCTTCGTGTGGTATTTCATCATAATCATGTTTAAACTGAGGATGCGCAGACATACTAATTAGACTAGACGCAGGAGAATAATTATTAGGTGTAACAGGAGCAAAAGCAAATTCTAAGCACCACTGCGGAGGCTATATCCATCGCAGTTATGAAACCATCACTGAAACTAACCAGTCAATTCTTGATTTATAGGACAATTAACATTTATCATAATATGCCTCGCGGAGGAAAAAAATTTCTACGCTACTAATATTTTATTATGAACCACGTGTAATTTATTTGAATTTTTTTGGCTATAGGAGGATTGATATGAAGTTTTTATGGCGGCATGCTTGATGTTTTTGAGCACTGATCATGTACTGCGTAATTAGAAAGAGATAATAGTTCACACCGTTGTTATCTCTACCAGATTCAGCCATCTCGCAAGTAGTCCAAAATTAGCTACTTTTTAGCTGATTGCAAGTGAAGGAATGCTGTTATACCGCGAAATGATTAAAAAACAATACCCTAGTTTCACCATAAAATTATATCCTAAACTGTGCGTTGAATTTCGCAAGGAACAGCAAATTTTTGAAATTTAATTTTGATACGTATTGCATAACGCGTGAATGATTTTTAAACACCGTTTGACTTAAGATTCCAATTTTATTGCGTAAATAGTTGCTGTTTTCTGTCAATTGCTATTCAATTGGTGGTGTTGCTGGCATAGACAATTGTTGATGTCACTTGGAGTTTTCACCACTGCAGGCAATTGTGAAAATAAAGGAGAAAGCTCAACTACAATAGGGACAATATATGCAGTTACTTGATGAGGAAATGAAAGAATGGCAACATCATAGAATAGGCATAGAGAAAGGCGATGATGGAGAAAGAGGAGAGGGTAGACAGGAATAATAATCACCTTGGTACTCCGTGAGCAGATTCTAGTTGGAAGTGAAAGTGAACAAAAATAGGACAGACGGTGACAACAGTAACAAGCTGAGATATTATCAAAATGCTTGGTGGAATATATATTCATATCAAATAATTTTTCCGCGAGGCACAGCCACTTTTTTAGAAAGCCACTGGGAGACTTTAATACACCTTCCCAGGTTGGCGCCTGTTTCTGTAACCCTTATTATTCCCTCCCCCCTTCTCTCTCAAGATGCCCAGCACGGACCAGTATATGCCTTACTTAACATGCAATTACAATGAATTATTCCTTAAATCAGTCGAAATAAGCTTACTTAATTTGTGTTCCGGGTCATCTTGCACGTTTACGGCAGTCAGTATGGCCTCATGGTTTATTCACTGTTGCTCCATAACGTCACTTGGTTTGAAGAATTAGAATGAAAAATAAAGTTTTCCCTATAAAAATGCCCGAAAATTTGAAAATTTTTCTACATGTGCTTTTTTCAGTACTTTATTGTGTTTTAAAATTGATTAAACTACTTTAAATCTGTTAGCGCTAGCAAGGAAAATCATTGGCGATTTTACAGAGATCATCTATTCCTATTTTATTTTAGTGATTACGGGTATGTACAATAACCGTGTGATAGTTGATGTATGATGTTAAAATTGGTAAGGCTGTCCATTGGGACTATTTTTTTATTTTAGGAAAATTGTTTTTCATAAATTATTAATTTTAACGGTATTTTTTGAATTAAGAGAGATACATTGCCATTAGAACGACAAAAAAAGATACCATACATTATGTAGTGCTCTCATCAGTAAATTGAAAACGTGCAGCTTCTAGTTGAATTCCCTTGCCATATTGAAGGCCAGGATTTTTATTTTAGAACGAAGGAGATTTTTCTATGTAATTTGGTACTATATGATCCTTAACCAGGTTTTAAAAAAATGTTGTACCCCTGCTGCCTGATTTTTTGCCTTTGGTCCATCATTCCTATGGCTATTCCTTCACTTTAACATATAGCATTCATACTGTTTGTTGATCTGCTCTAATAGGTGACTACTAACGTGCTTTAGCCAGAAAGTTTAAACTTTGATGATGGAAAAGAAGATATTTAGACTTGAAAGGCGAGTGAAAGCGTTCCATTACAACTCATCATTATAGGCGAAACTCCATGAGTAATAGTTGTGATAACGAGTCAGAAATAACAGCAATCTATTTGATTGTTGCCTCGCGTGCCTCCTCAGAACATCTATCATTTCAATCGTCGCTTTCTTTGATACCTGCGAGGGCGGAAGAGGGAGGATTGAAGTCCCAGGCGATCATATCTCCGACCGTGCTCCGTCCACAGTTCCCTCGTGTGCGAGCGATGTGTTTTTGGAGACAGAGACCCGTGTCTTTCCCACGACGGAAGGATTGAAAATTACAGTGCTCCCTTTTTGGTAAAGCAATGACCCACAGAGGAAAGTGGTTTACTCACCATTTTGTCATTTCGAGGGAATGTTCTCCCTCACACTCTCTCTCGACTCGCAGCTTTTTTCCCCTCGAAGCGCACAGATGTTGTCGTCGTGCGGAGAGGTTTTCTGCGAATGCGTCTCACGGAGCAATCACGAAGCTATCCCCACTCTCTTTTGTGATGTACCGCAATGCCCCACGGAATCGAAAACGAATACAGAGTTCTACTCTGTGCGGCCCAATTGGGGTGGCAGAGGACGTTTTCGAGAAGCAGTTGGGAGAGGGCTGTGTAATTTAAGAAAGCTGTTCGTGTAAAAGAAGTGTTTCACTGATAACTCATGGGGCAAAATTCAGACAAAGCCATGCTTTTGAACGGAATTCAAGGCTAAGCAAATGTATCTGACTACGAGTCTCAAATATAAGTAAATAATGAAGTTGTTATACCTTCCAAAGCAAGAAAGTGATACTCGATATGAAGTTGGATGAATGAAATTTAAAGTGGGACAATTAGATGACGGATTCAATACACTGGATTAAACAGACTGAAAATAATTTAAATTAAAAAGAGAGAATGATAGAAAAGCGTTTAGTTACAGGAAAATTTAAAATCCAGGAGTTTGCATCATGACTAAAGACCGGAAAAACAATACCCCTGTGTAGCAGACGCGAAGGCCTTAATTGGACGTAAGAGCAGTTCAACGTGGATGGAGAAAACTACTTATCATATGAAACCATCATGCAACATCGTAAAAATTCACTTATTCGATAGAAAATACAGTTATATTGCCAGAGAAATACAATTCTAATATCAGAGTTCAAATTAAATTTAAGGTTGAATGGTGCATGTTTGATATAATTCGAAGGGTATTTACTCAGACCCTTTGAGTTAGATCATGAGTAAAATGCTAACTTGGATGCTGGAACATGGAGGTCATTGGTTGATTGTGAGAACTGAAGATAAACCTTGGCCTGATCGAAAAGGAAGAACTCGTTAAACGTATGGGAAAATTGATTGCTATCTTTCGTGATTGATTGAACTTCCACTGATTGATATAATCTCGAGACCGATAGGTTCCAGGTCGTTCAAGTTTTCCTTTCCTCCCTATTCTTTCATGCTTCTGCATGACGCCCATTCTCAGTTTTTCACACACGACATTCGGTGTCGTGGCTGGATATCTATCCTTTTCAGTATTTGATAAAAAATTTTATCACCCTTGTTGAAATGATCTCCCATTAAATAATAATAATTCCCTTCCACCTTTGAATGAAATTCCCTTAAAGTTGCATATCTGCATTTTTCAATCAAGTTTTGGTGGAGTTAAGTTTGCCTGTATCCCGCGTAAGGGATCAATAGGTCTTTGATAGGAATAAATATCCCATGGGATCTTGCTGCATATTTTTTACCAAAGTTGAAATCATTGCGTTGACCAAAAGGAATGTATTAATTACACTATTAGGCTCTCTTGATCCTCTTAGCTCTTTTTTCTCCCATTCTCAACCGCATTTGGGTGTACATACGACTGGATATAAAAATATGTAATTATTTTACCCCTACATGACGATCGTCCTTAAAGAGTGACCTCCAAAACTGTCGGCACAGTAAAAAACGTTCTTAATTGGGTAAGTGTGCTGCCTATTCATGAAGCCGTTGTATGTACTTCCCTTTTCTTTCTTTTACTATTCAGGTTCACGTTCACCGACTTCGATAGTCTCATCGTTGCAAGCCAGTGGGATTCAGACCGAGGTCTTTTGATGAACGTTTCCCGCGAGCTGTAGTGTAAAAAGTGAACAGTGCGTTGGGCTACGCGATCAATTTAACTTACGCGTTACCAGGAATACCCCCTTAAAAATTCAATAAAAAGTATTCTCTAGATAAATTAGAAGATATAATTTTATTTTACATTTTCCTACCCTTGAGATTTTTTCTTCAATATTCTGATGAATTTAAGCGTAGCGTGACACTATCCGTATCGTATTTAAGCGCTCCGTGACACTATATGTTTTTTATAGGGACAAGAACGATATCCTGAAGGATGAAGAGAAATGAATTATATAAAGAGTTAAAAAAAGGGTTCGAGATGTCCTACGGTTTAGGTTCTCGCGGAATTAGAATGGAAAATATTTCTAATCTTTATCAGTGACGTGGGAAGCCTTCAGTATTGCACGTGGAGGCATCGATTGGAAGAAAAAGTGGAACGACATGACAAACATATAAATAATCGGAAAAGTTATCTAGATATCAAATTTCACATTGTATCCCAGTTGCCCATTTATGATTTCCTCATACAATCATACCCTATTTGTAGCGTGCGGCCTTGAATTTATAGAGGGAGAGATATCCTAAGGAAGAGAAGTATATGTTCTTACTGAGAGAAGAAACAAAGATTTTGAAAGGGTAAGTCAGAGGCTTACTTAGAGAAGATCTGCTCCACCATGTTGCTCAAGCAATCAAAACTTCTAGAAGCTTATAGCCTTCAACTTTCCGGCGGAATGAAAGGAATATCCTGGAGGAAAAGGACGAAATAAGTCGATTAGATGGTGAGAAGAGAGTTTTAGATGCAATTTTGGTAGTTTAAATTTTGAGTTTAAATCTGCTCTGCTCAACCTTTTTCTTAATTTTCTGCCATTTGCAATTACCCCGCCAGTTTCTAGCTGGACTTAAATAGATATCCTGAAGGAAGAGAGAGAACTGATTTCAGTTGGAAGCGAAAAAAGGGTTTCGCTATATACCTGGGGATCAAAAATGGTATGTCATTCGCTTCATCTTTCTCATAAAATCGCGCCCAACAGCGTGTATCCTGCGAGTTTCTAGCGGGTCATTAGAGGGATGCAGTTGGAGGTAGGCAAAAGAAAGGGTTTTTAGAGGTAATGCGTTAGGATTACTATGAAAATATTAGAGAAATAATCTAGGTTCACGTGGGGCTTGAATGTAATATCTTCCTAATCTTCAGCAGTGAGGTAGGGAGGCTACAGCTAATTGCAAAAAGAGAAAAAGGGAAAGACAAAGCAAAAATGAAAATAATCGGTTAGGTTAATGTCGATGAAGGGACCGTGATTCGCCATTTTTGTGCATTTATCAACTGATAACTTATGATAGCTTAGCCTATGAGTTCCTAGCGAGGCAGAAAGGGATATCCTGAATGAAGAGGAGAAATCTGGTTATACGGGGAGCGAAAAAAGGGTTCTGTAGGGACTTTTGGGAGACCTACATTGTGAGCGTGGGGTGAGGGAGGGATATCCCTGGGAGGAGGGAACATTTGATGGAGGAGGGGGTGCGGGACGAGACCTACTTCCTCCTCCTCTGTGAGGGGAAAGGGAAGTGGGGAGGCGCGCCTCCTCGCTTGAGTCCTCTTCTTCCCTTGGGCCGCTCGCCGCACTCACTCTTACCGTAACCGCGTCAACAGGTGGAGCGGCACTTCCACGACCTCCGCGGACTCTCTCTTTTTTTCCCACCGCGCTCGGACAGTCCGGAAGGACCGACCG
Source organism: Ischnura elegans (assembly GCF_921293095.1). Lineage (NCBI taxonomy): Eukaryota > Metazoa > Arthropoda > Insecta > Odonata > Coenagrionidae > Ischnura > Ischnura elegans. The sequence goes on from NC_060246.1 coordinate 142,527,453, forward strand.
TCACTCCCGCGGAAGCCCTGACGCCTCCTGGGGGGAGTTCCCGAGCCAAAGTTTCCCGAGAGGACCTGCGTCTTCTCAAAGCAGTTGTGCTCGTGGTGCCGTCGTGAGGAATCGAACATTAACTGGTGGTGACAGTGGTATTTGGATTTGCCCCTTTTCCGACGGTGTAGTCTCTCGGACATCTCCGTGATAGATGAACGGTGAATGTAGTTACAGTGAGCAAAGGTGAGGGAAGGGACTTGAGGAAGTGAGTTGGGACAGCCGTGATATGAGCGGACAAGGAGTGGCGGGAAACTTGGAATTGAGGAGCAAGTGACTGGGATCTTGATCGCCCAGAGAAAGGTAAATATATCATTCACACTTCTTGCATCTTTACGCCCAGAAAAAATTATCGCCCGCCACGTCATGAGATTGGAAGAAAATTTCGTAAAATTTTCTTTTTTAAATCTTAATTCTCGAATATTTACGAGGGCTTGAGTTAAGCTTGTTCGAGAGGGGTGTCTATCCAAACACAGTTCGTTATGAGCGAGATGAGGATCAAATAGTGACGGCATGGCAATATTGAAGTTTGCGTTTAAGAAAAAGGTTTTGATTTTAAATGTGGGGCATATGATAGGATGTTGAACAGTCTAATATCTTGTGGAAGATTTTTATTTATTTAGTTTAAGAAACTTAGTTTAAGAGAGACTTAAAATAATAAGTATATACTCACAGCGAGAAGGGATCGTTAGTATCATAATCCCGAAAAAGCACCTTCTATCTTAATTAAAAGGAAAGGGGAAATGAAACCTAATTTTGGCTTGGGAAGGATTCTGCTAAGTCATAAGTTAGAGACCATTCGAGGGTTACTCAAGCTTCGTTACAAGGAAGGCAATGTGGGAAGTAACTAAAAAAGGAAAGAATCTTTGATTGATGAGGTCATAAAGAGGACTAGCAGAATACATAAACTCAAAAAAAAACACAGCGTGAAAAAAATTATTTGGATTCAGATCCATATCTGAAAAGTTTTCTGCCATACATTTTGAAATTTATAAGATTTGAAACAGGAAAAACTGAGTTTGAAGTCCAGAAAAATAAAATGATTTGTTCACACTGTCCCGATTTCATGGTGTATTTTTAAATCTGTGGACATTTATGCCTAAAAAATCATGCTAACCATGAAATGGTTTGAAAAATACCTCATAAATATATTTTTTGAATCAAAAATTAAGAGAAGTTAATGTTTTTGAATGAATATGAAAGACCGTTTCATCTCCGAGTGCTAAATTTCACCCTCATCGATTTCCTATGCGATAAATGAGTGCTGAATGTTAGATATTTAATTCCGTGACGACTGTATTTGTCAGGTATTTCTGATTCACTTATAATAAATAGAATCAACGCTCTGCAAAGAACGGGAGGAAAAATTAAGTGACTGATGATGAATTCAATTCGTGTAAACAGATTCTTCATCTAATAGGTTGCATAGCTCTCCTCTAGGAGATTTAAAGATCCGAAATTGGGCCATTCTGTCTGCGGTGCTCCATCAATCGTATTCGCGAGCCGCATCATAATGCTCGAGCGGTCGTATCTACTTCCAAGATTACAAAATTAGCAGCTGGACTTATGTTTCAAATCCATCTCATTAGTATTACCAATATGCCTTCACGTAAGCTTACTCAAAAGAAATTTCATGGATTTGCAATTATAATTTTGGTGAGGCAATTGCCCTGAGTCATGAATTTACCATGAGAGTGGATTGTTAGTCATGATCTGTAGCAGTGCATATGAGATGAATTTTGTTCACCTTACATAATGAATCACTCATGCTCGAATAAAACATTTGATACAAAAGTTTGCTAGACGGATATAAAATAGAATTTTGTATGATCAAACGCTTTAAATTGTTCTGTTACTTGAAGATATATCAATCGAATTGTTTGCTGTAGAAAAATAAGTTGGAAGAGTAAAACGACAATGGAGATTAGTGGGAAATTGGAGCAAAGGAAATAATGCGTGATATACATGGTGTTTAGGGAAAAAAACTCGTGACAAGAATCAATTTCCACAACCGTTTTCGTGATAAATTTAGGACTTCGAAGTTTCGCCGCCGCTGAGAAAAAGAGGACTGACCACAAAACAAGAAATATTCTGGCCGTTGTATTTGCAAAACCCTTTAAATTGAAAAATGAGAACATGCTATTGAGAATACGTTAATAAAAAAGATTTTTGTACCCAGAGAAATCCTCCGAATGAAAGAAATCAGATTTGTGTGCATGTTAATGGTAAATGTTCATGGTGGAGATTTCAACGCAAGAGATAGTCAGCATCTGTGAAAGCTTTATTTTTTCAGCTAAAATATTGGGAGTGCTACTCTAATCTTAATATTATAATTGCAATACAAGTGTGGTGTTTACATAATATGATCTTTATTGCAAAAATACGGGTTAAATTACTGGTCTAATAATCAAAGGGTGTTAATTTGATTCAAAGCAATAACTTTGTATTGTAGTTACTTTTCTTATTTCTAATAATGAATTTCTCTTAGCAATAGCACCAGCTCTGACCGTATATTTATGGATTAGTTCAGTCATCACAAAACATAATAATTTCATCTCTAACGCGTGAAATTCAATGGATAACTGTGTAGGGAATAAAATGAAGCAGACAATGCTTGATGCTAAGAGCGTCGTATAATTGCCTCATCATCTGAATCCAATTTTTAAATATTCAGTCAGCATGCATAGTTAGCTTTTGAATACATTGTTCGAGGAAAATAAATTTAGTAAGTTACCAGCAAATAAGTAATAGGAATAGTAGTTGATAAAGATATTTATTTTTTAACGTGAGATGAATCATTCACCCAGAATCAACTCCGACGGCGCATGCTGGTGGTGAATGTTTTGATTTTTCCGCTTGAAACATATCTCCTAATCCTAATTAACGACAATAAAAAATAACTTGCTTCAAGGTATGTTTTGCTTTCCATGTTTATTTTTTAAGGCTGATAATAATTAAGCAATTCACTAAAATGAATTTTCTGAAAATTTTGCCTTAGCCAATCTATTAATCGATTTCGGCGATTTTATTTCCTGTTTGATGATTTTTGAGTTACCTTCGGATTATTCCCGTCTTCAAAAAATTTGGAAGGTAGATAAACTAGTTTTGAGAACAAGGCCAGATGGTATCATTGTCCTTATTCCATGGCATTAAATGATCTCAATCGTGATGGAGATATTTTACGATTCGATTTATATGTAAAATAAGCGTAACACCGTATGTTACTCGTGGAAGAGAATATTGAAACCACACGTGATCGATTTATAGGCTATACACGGAGAAAGTATGTCTTTCAAACGTATGTCTTCACTGGGAATTTTAGCGCATTATTATTCCCGGAATACTCCTCGCATTGGAATCTGTTCGAGATTTGAATAAGGGGAGATGAATTAAATACATATTTACGCTCGGATCTCTATCTAAAAACTGAAGCATACCTTATGTTATCTGTAATTAAAAGATTTTTCGGGCATACAAAAGATATTATTTTCTGTTCAAGGTCAAAGTGCAAATACCTTGTACCAATATCCTCGAGTATTTTTATCTCCTAAACATCCTTAATCATATGCGAAGAGTTGGTTTCAGTGTCTGGTTTCCTTTTATCTATCCATTCACCGTCGTATACACGTAATCAACGGCTCGGAAGGGTGAACGGAAAATCCTTCCGTCCTTCTTTAGTGTCCTAATTCGGACTCCAGCTCAGCATTACCCGTTCTACTACCTAATTATCCCCTTAGATGTTTTATCTGTGAAACTCCACCCTTGATGGAAGCATGCCTTTATTTATAGAAATATTACGACCATGGAATTTGATCCAACCGCTTAAGATTAGTATTTGAAAGAAGGATTAAGTTTTAAAGGCCCGAAATTCAATTACAGTAGCCTTAAATACAATGCACGAGTAGGTACGCAGATAAATGGTAGAGATTTAGAAAGATACTAATGACTCGTAGCGCCATTGAATCAATTTAAGCGTAAGAAAAATCAAAGTTGTGCATTAAAATATATTATCTACATTGCTGACATGTAAAATATTTTATCAGATAAATGTATAATATATGTTTCGAATAATGGGACTGATTTTCAAAAGGGGGTAATCGTTGCTATCGCGATTTGAATAATTGAATGAAGCCATAACATTTTATAGTTAACGACTCAGAAATATATTATTCTCATTGAAGACGAAATAGTGCCTTGTGTCATTTATCATGCATAGTGGTACCTCGTGATATCACATTGGCTCGATAATTTGACAGAAGATATTACTTCCACATAGCAAGTATCCGGTTCGATTTTCCATTCCCCATTGATTGATCTTCATAACGGCAATTTAGGGGATGTCACCAGTATCATGACTCGAGAAAGGAATTTTAAATGAAATAATTGAAGAAAATTACGCTCGATAATCGCCTCCGTTTTCTTAAAATTACCTAACTGATTAGCACCGTTTAGAAAGTAGGTTGTAGGCTCTCCTTTTAACATACATACACTTTTCGAATATTTTGATTGATTTGAATAAATAATAAGCACTATGACTCGCGACTCAACATAGATTTAATCCATGTAAATTTGAGTGATATTATATTTTATGGGTACTTGGAAGTTAATTCTTCCTTTTAATGGCTCAATTTCTCGTAATCCTTGAATCTTAGAAGAGCTATCATGGCAGCGTATTGTCTCTATAAGCTTATGATGATATTTTAATGCTTCAACGTGAATTAATAACATTCCTTCCAAGTTTAAGAAAATTTTGGTAAAGCTAATAAAAATATCATGGATATAAACATATAAATGCAATAGCAAATTAAATTCCATTTCCAATATTTTTTGCTATCGGTTTGATTACGAGTTGATTTAAAAAGTGCTACAGATAAAAATGGCTATACGCCTATCTCTTTTTATGAATAGGTTCAATGAACTCCTCGGATTTTTAGTTAAAAAAATTGCTTTGATTTAAAAAAAATTCTTGAATAATTTTCGTTAGACTTAAAAAGCTAACACTGGTTATCAAAGGATGAATTTATGAAGACCTACCTCCACTACTGTCCCACAGTACTTCTTCATGAACTATCTTATAGACAGCATGACCTTTCTAATGAATAATTATTGTCCGGATGCTTGCAATTTCTGTAATAGCAAACGAAAATCGAATGTGGTGGTAAAGGGGTTAATTTTAGGCCGGGATTTGGGGCAGAGGTTCATCATGACATAATTATTATTTTTATTTAAATTATATTTTAGACAGCATGGGGTAGAGTTTCCAGCCCATTGCAGACGGCTTGCAATGGGCTGGAAACTTCAAAAAGGCGAGGAATGCCATGTGCTCGGAAGGAGGACACTCCCATTGACCGGATTTTATTTTGGCAGCTCAGGCATTATTAGTGTTTGAAGGTTACAATCCAAAATGCTTGGACAGAGTGAGTCGAATCAATAAAATCTTTAGTTGATCTTCTCGCATTTATTTGCGTTTAAATCGAACTTCGACTTGTTCTAAAACTCTTTCTAGCCCTCAGTAAGGAAACTGTGAATACGAAAAGCTTCTGGTCATCATTTGGTCACGAAGTCATTGTGATCAGTGGCAAAATCTATATAATTCATACATTTTTTCAATTGTAGTCGTTAATTACATTCAGATGAAATCAAAATTAAATTTATCCATCTGGGGATTTGCATTCCAATTGTAAGACATTTTTTTAGCTCTCATAAAACTTTTCTAGCCAAATATATTAACTTTATTAAGTTATTTTCAAGACTTAATAAAAAATTAAGAGTAAGTTGGAGGGATAAGCGAGGTATATGTACGATTTTACGCCGTTGTTTTTCCTCAACATCTTCGCTGCATTGTCCTCGAAACACTTTCGAAGCATTGTCCTCGTAGTGTTTCACTATTTAATCTACCGGTCACGATAGTTTAACGTTTCCCAGGCATCAAGATGAATGGCGACGTAATTTACTGAACAGGCAATGAAAACCGCGATCCGTGATCTAGCTCGCGGGCTATGCCGGTCGCTTGAGAGTTTCAACCTCTTGACGCTTTCATGACGGGAGGGAGAATAAAAAAAACGAAACGATTCCGTCAACAATGGGCCAGCCACATGGCCGACCATGGCGCAGCGGAACAGAGCTCACGCGGGTGAGAGGATGATGGCAGTGGCGTACTCGAAATCCAGGGCGGGCGGCAGCTGCGGTGCGCCGACTGCGTCACATTTTCTTGCCCGAGTCGCTTTCTCTCGGACGCGATCACGGAATCGGACGAGGGCGCTATGCCGGACACGGATCCTCTCCTCCGTGCGCGCCCGCGCTTAATAAAGCGCTACACTACGTGCCCGCGAAACATAATGATTCGGCGGTGGCCGGAACGCCGGTGATGTTCCAAGCTACCCGGCGATCGCGGAAGGGTATTATATGGAACGTCGAAAATCGCCCGGTTAAAATCCTTTTTGTGTGTCGATGAAAGGTTTTGGATTTAAGTCTCCCTTTTTAATGTTCCAATGTAAATAAGTAATTTTTTCGCAATTTTCTTTTGCATTATCTTCTCCCTGCGGCTAGCAGTAAACATATTCTGGGCCCTTTAATGTTAAATCAAATATAAGTTACGGTGGTTGAATGGAAAAATCTTTAGTATGAAGTGCAATATAACTTAATATGTTGATGGATTGTAACCGGCATGCAATGTAATTACACAAGAAGAACGTTAGCTAAGCATGATCGAAGGAGCTTCTCACATTGTGCCCCATACATGTAAAGAACAAAATATCCTCCAGTGTCCTTCCATATACCTACTTCTACCTATAACGCCAGGTATTTTAAATCGTAGGTACCATTAAAGTTTTAGACTCAAATTGCATGGGCTAAATATTTTTGCATATATTCTGGTCTCAAGAGTATTTTAGCAGAAATATTTTGGTATAATGTTAGGTAACTTTATGTTCTGTATAGATTTTATCAAGCAGATATGGCAGGATGTTACCAAGGGAACGCCAGTGTAGGTGTATATAACGCTTGTGGTAACGTATGTCTAACTTCGGAAATTAGCCAGTGTTTCTCCAGCCCCATTATCCGTTTTTTTATTCCCTCAAATCATTATTCAAATTTTCAATTCCTCAATGTTTTCTTTATTGTTTATCTTTCAAACCATTTCTGCTTTTCGTTTACCATCTGCCTCCAGTACTAAATTTAGGTAGGTACAAACCCAATAGTTGATCATTTTAGGAATTTTGGGAGTAATACACGTGGGTATGGACATTGATATTTTAAGTACAGTTGAAGAAACTCAACACTTGCAGGTATAGATGACATTGCTGTAGCTTAACTGGGGAACTGTGTCCCGAGGCACGGTACTCGAACTTCTTTTATTGGAGTCCCGCCCTCCGGGGATAGATATTACCGGATTCACAGTCATAAATCCCACTCCCAAGAAGAGAAACTAAAACACAATCCTAATATTTCCCTTTAACTGAGAAATGCTCCTGGGGATGAATTATGGAAGACCAGTTGCCTCAAATTGACTAAAAGGAGAACGGAAAACTTGACCAAATACGTACCTTCGTATAATAGCTACATGATCCGGAGGCGCCATTTTTTAACCCACTGCTTCACTGGGTTTCTCCTTTCTTTTAAATCGTTAAAAAAAATTTCATTACCAGTGGATTATAGTATTTTATTTAAATTCATCTATTGTAAATCTCATCTGCTCAATGTGCCTTCATTGGCATATTATTAGAGTTTCCCAATTTACGTACTCTGCGCATCTTATAGAAGAAATAAATATGGAACTTAACTGTGGGAAAAAAATCTATGACGTAAAAATTTGCCTGTAAATGTATTTGGAATGAACAATTTTTATGTATATTGAGAGTTCTGTTGCTTGGACTTTTACTGTGAAGGAGTATTGCATGTTGTAAATTATCAATTACAAGTCGAAGTGATGGATTTCTTGTGTTTCAAGAGGTACAGAAAAAGTGGATTGTCTGAAACAATTTCCTGAATGACTTGTGCCGTTTTGAAATTCACGACATCAATTCCTAGTACCACTTATTATCGTCGTATCCTCTCTTATGTCTATCAATCAAATACAATTAAGGTAACCTCTGCAAGAGCGAATCGGCAAACTTCATAGTTTTAATTTTTTTAAGGGTAATCAGAGCAATCACAGCATCTTTCGTTGTCAAGTACGAAGAAATGGAACTTTCTCGGGACGTTTTTTTTATCGCCGCCCTGGATATCGCGGTATACGAGCGTCGCTCGATTATCGGGGCTTCCCTCTCGGTTTTAACGGGCGCCAGAAGGCCAAGGTCAAGGCAAGCGGAGTCTCTTTCGGCCGTGGTTACGTTCGCTGCGATGAACAGGTGCGGATACTTCCCCTCTCCTCGAAAAAGAAATCAAGCGCGTCGTTTCATCCTAATATGATACGTTATGCACTATTTCAGGGAATGATATTAATGCTTAATACATGGGTAAAACGTATTTCACCCTCCAAGGTGCGGACATTTTCTATCAGATTCACTGTAGGACTAGAATAAGAAAAATAAATAACATAAATACGTGAACGGTTCTTACTGGTACTCTACAACGTATTACCTAAAAAAAACGTGGTTTAAATATTCTTTACGAATGAAATTTATTTTTCATTATAAGTATTCTGCCTCCTGGTCATTACTTAAATCTAGACCTTCGATTACATTACTTCGTCAAATAATTCCTAGAACATATCCGAAGCTATAAAATATCAAAGAAATTTTAAATTAGTAAATAGATGTTTTGAAATTGCACGTAAATGCGGTTTTAGCTTGAGGCAAACTTTCGCCAAAAATGACAACGTCACTATGAAAACGACACCAGAACGACAACGACATAATACAGCTAGCAAATGAGAGAGAGCATCTCAAAGTGATGATGTATTTAAATTAAATATTTACTATCGGATTAAATAAAAAGTCATTAAGCGGTTTTTACCCCATTGTGGTTTTTTCTTTCTAATTATTTCCGGTGTTTAGTTTGACAATCCAAGGTAAACGTTCCTCCTGCATCAACATAGGTACCCACATTTATGCTTGTATAATCGAACTTATTTAGTTAACTCTTATACACATATATCATCATACCAATGAGCAATCGAACTTATTTAGTTAACTCTTATACACATATATCATCATACCAATGAGCCGTCTTTGTGTCATGTATCCCTCCACGGTGGATATGGTCACTACGTTTTTCTTCTCTTTGACAACTCTTGAATTTTATCTGTAAACTCCTACTTTCTAATTAATAACCATTACCGTCTATTTTTCTTAAGGGAAGTTAGATGTTTTGAATATTTATTTCCATGGATCCCATAATTTTTTATTAAAATTACGGAAAATAAGTTATGGAATAGTTTTATTATATAATATAGGTTTATTGTTGGAAGAATAGAAGAGAGAAAAAAAATTAAATATTCTGAGAAAATTTTCCGGGGAAAGCGGAAAGAGGATATGTGCCTGTGTTTCTAATAATATATTTTAAAAAGCCTCCATGTATTTCAACCTATCATTTTCGTGCTGATTAGTGTTCGAGGCTTGAGGTCATTAGCGTCATTGCACATGCTATAATGGTTTTTTACGGTGATTTTATCTATCGCATAGGCACCTTTTTGGCAGCCAAAGGACCGCTACTTTCTCCCTGTAATGGGCTCTTGGCGGTCTTTAAGGAGAATATAATTATTCGAATTTCTTGGAGAACGAGATTGATCCTCCTTTTGCGGGAAAAATATCCGACATTTTCAAGAAAATAGAAAACGCGGAAATACTGAAACGATCCCGATACTTGGTCCGCATTTTTATCCTCACTTTATATTTATCTCCAATCGCCTCTTTCGCGCCCCCAATACTATTTTTGATGTGGAGTAGATAGGCGAGTTCCATTAGCCGATAGTTACACACTCGGAAGGAGAGAAACTTAAGAGTGGGCTCTTCAATTTTTTATTTGATTCGAGTATTTTTTCTGTTTAAAGTTGAAGTCGTGTTAAATGTGGTAGCCTCTATTGACGACTTGGAATATGTGAATCGAACCCGAATACACCAAATTCTGAAGTCCACGATAATTTCATAATTGAAAAGGTCATGTATTTTATCTATAAAACATAAAATTTTAAATTATTCTTAAAATATCTCATTGCATGCGTCGGATTTGCGTTTAGATATGAATAAAATAATTTTACAAACATGCATGAATGTTTTTCAATCGAAAAAAGTTTACAGATTCAAGAGAAATTACCGCGGGAAGGTCCTAGTGTTTCCCGTGTAACATTTTCTATCCTTTTATCTGCCTCGATGAGGAAAATTGAATTAATGGTAACATCGTAATCATTGTAATTAGTACAATAAACACTGAGAAATTAGAGCGATCCATGTATCTCTTAATGATTTGAAATTTAAATTTTAATAAAATCAAATTAAAATAAAATTGAATTCTTGCAATATTTGAGAGAATGTGTATACGATTAAATATTGTTAAATTCTTTACCGATAAATTTTTACTACTCATATTCTCATTCATTTCTCAAATGGAGCGATCAAACTTCAATAACCAGATAGGCAATCGTGTGCGCTACCTAATAATGCTGTAAGTACCATCATTCAGTTCATACGTAGTGTTGGATTATTGAATTTATAATTTAAATCTCACACTGACACGTCGATACAAATGAGAGACCCCACATTATGGAGACAGGTGTTTACGAGTTTTATTTTCAGTGGAACATGGATTATCTAACGATATCGCATTTTTGTTCAGTAAAAATATTTTCCCAATAAATCATCGAAAACACCTATTAAATCACGGACTTGTCACTTATTGAGAAGTAGACACAAGACACGATATAAATCATGTACCGCTGACGAGTGTGAAATGAGCATAACGGTTGACCGATCATGATAAGCGGCTCCTCAAGTAACTTCCAACCGGAAATTGCTACTTGCTGTCTCCATTAGTGACATTAAGATTTATGGAACGGTCTGGTTGCTTAGTGCTTGGATACAGGTCGTTGGCTCCCTGGACACATGGTGACTAGGTCCGCTCAAAACCAGTTCGAGTCAGTGATTTGTACTTTATTGCTCTGCGTTATGTCACAATTTATACAAAAAAATAACTGAAATGATTTTTTTCTCCTTCCTTGCATTTGAAAATAGTATTCCCTAAGAATAAAATGCGGAATAAGTTCGTATTCATGGCGAAACTGAGTTTTTGTGGGTCTCAAATGATCATTCAAAAAATGCTAGTGACGCAAGGCAGTACTTAATATGTTCGCTCCCGGCATTACGGTTCATAGATCCCACTTATTTCGACTTCGTGTCCTTCCTCTTTCCTTAGAGATCCTCTATTGCTCAACGACATAATTTTGAATTTTGAAATACACTGTCGTGTGAGAGAAATTTTTTTACCATCTCTTTCACTGATAGGGCGCTTAAGAAGTTTCATTTTTTCTTCGTCCGACATACCACCTTTGCAACGGTTATTGTTCTGACCTTTCTGTTGACAAGGCAGTCAAGGAGAATGAAATCATTGAAAATTTTCTTTCTAAGAATTATTATTCCCACACATAAAAAAATGGTCAATTTTGTTTAATTAAGCTGAAACAGGTAATTTTTTTACGCAGACAAACGTTGACTTCATGTTAATTTAAAAAAGACTGCTCAATATAATATTTCACGAAATGGTGTTTACAATATATTTAGCACTGCATATAAAATGAGTGTGTAACCATTGGATACTTATTAATTTGGACACAATTTATGAAAGTTTTTGCGAACCATATAAAATTACTCTTCCTCGAGGCTCTTTATAATGCATAACGTAATTTTTGAAAATTATGTGTCATGATAAGCTTTCATTGGCAGCCGTAGAGCGCGAAATTAAAGGGAAATTAGACGGGACAGGCCATAGTTGGATTCCATCCGGCCGAATAATGTCAAAATTAACCAGGGTGAAAAAAATGTCTTCCGGTTGAAAAGGCTGCAGTGAACCATTCTTCGGATCGACGAACGCCGATTGATTCATCTCTATGTATGAAATGATTTGTCCGCCAGTGGTTTTGGAGTAAGTATGCCATCTACACCTTGGTTGTTAGGCGGTCGGACGAGGATGTCTACGCCAAATGAGGCTCATAATTAATCTAAAGCTTTTACCTCCATCGCCATTTTGTTTCCGTCGCCGCGGGAGACGGAAACGATCTTCTCGTTCTCATCCGACTATAGCATCAAAGAAAACTCGACGCCGCGTCATTCTGGCGGGCGATCCCCAGCTTCTTAGACAATAGTCCATCAACTCCAGATTCCAGCTCCCCAGAATCATGTTCACGAAAAATAAGTACGGTGTCCTGCAAATTTTCAATATTTTTTGGACATTTTCTACGACATTATTCTTTCAGTGTCCTAATGATCCATATTTTTTTGCTTTACTTTTGTTTGCTCTGTTTTCAAAGAATTTAGCCTTTTTAGCAGCATTCATAAAAAATGGCTTCATTAATGGAAATTGAAACTTTCGTCAATGGTCATAACTAAATTTTGTTTGTGATGGGGTATATTCTTTGATTTTGACTTAGCAGCGGTTGCTGCTAGCGAGTTGGTAGTCGTATGCCTGCACTAGTGGCACGACCATTTTAGGCTGGTGCACACTCGGCGGTATAGGGACTGTGGTATGATTTCTGGTACGTTTGCGTTCAGCCATGCACCTGTAACTGGTTCAGTTAACTTCGAGAATATTTTATTACCGTAATTTCGATACATAATACTGTCCAAATGCAATAAAGCTAAATGAATATCGCACGTGATTTTGATTCTGCCAGTTGATATTTATCTTCTTGGGTGGTACTTGGTTTGAATACTGAAAAGTTGGCTGGCATTGACTAGGCATTCGCGCCGCAGCGGATGGCACGTGATTAAGTAAACAAATAGATTAATATGGCTGTGAGGCATGGATGCCAGTGGTGGATAAATCAAGGCTGGAAGCATTGGAAAAGTGATGGCTTAGAAGAATGATGTGCACCAAATGAATAGATCGTTTGAGTAATGTGGAACTTCCTAAAAACGAGTAGGAGATAAGAGAAGTCTTTTGAAAACCTTTGGGCGAACACAGTATAGTTTGACCATGTCATGGAACACGACGGTCAAATGAAAACTGTCGTTGAAGGACAGTGAAAGGGAAGATCGGCACAGGAAGACCTCGGATAAGATACATAGAACAGGAGATAAAGGATGTAAAATTGAAGACTTAAACAAAAGACTTAAGGAAAATGAAAGAATAAACTTTGTTACGTTACACTAATATATTTGAAAAAGCTCGACCGGGGTTTCATAATATAGTTAAATCGTTAGGTGTGACTATGGAACTATGTTATGAAAATGTGCATTTTGCACGGTTACATGCACGTGCTTTTTCAAATTTATTAGTGAACGTTACAAAGTTTATTCCTTCATTTTCCGTAAGGGAAAGGTTTTACATAGTTAAGCCTGAAATCATCAATTATAAAAGACTGAAGTATTAATAGATTGGCTGATGGAGGAGGAATGAATGGAGAGCTGAGTCAAATCAATCTTCAGATTACTAACAGGCGATGATGAAATAAAGGGCATGACTATCGTCTCTGGGAATATCTCTGGGGTAATATAGTGGGGCTCTAATATTGTGTTCTCCGTATCGCTCTTAAAGATATCCATTCCCAATTGTGCAAACAACCTAATCCTAGCGCGCAGTCTCAGAGTCTCGTTTGTTTGAACAATTGAGAATGGACATCTTTAAGAGCGACACGGATATTATTATAATATTAGAGCCCCACAATATTTCTAGGTCCGACAGAATCGATAAATTAAGAGAGATATTTTGCCGAACGGATATATATGCGAATTCCTTTTTCCCACGAACCATAAAGGAATTTAACAAATGCCAGTCGTAATTTCGTTAGAGCATTTCCTTTTTATGCAAACGGCTGGCGTCCTAACAGCCACACGCCTATTAGGAGGCTTGCGGGGTAGTATGTAGATAGATGTATATGTAGATGAATATGAGCGATTAGGTGGATAAATGACATTTAACAGATAGGGTTGATGGTTTCTTTGGCGGATAACATCGGATTGGTCCATGGTGTTGGAAGACCCGGCATTTGGGTTCGTCACCCACCTTCTGCTCTGCAACGTGGCGATGGGGTGAGATGAGGAGGGAGAGAGAGATTGGGGTGGTGTGAGAGGCGAATCGGAACCAAGTCACCGTCCTGAGGATTCGAGAAAGTGTTCGAATATGAAACCATCTCGGTGGGATCCAATTGGGTTAATTTCCGTCTCTGAATTAAATCGGCCTCAACGGAGGACTACGGATAGTATCACATGCCTTCCGGGTATCATCTGCATTCATTATGTCTCGAGACATTTCCGAAATGATTTCTATGATGAATTTAGAATTCGTCCCATGGGAGCAATCTGCCATTTTGGGCAAGTATAATTAATCACCCACCGTCCATCCAAAGAATGGCTTGCTGCCACTCTCTAAAGCGGTCCATTCATGGATTGATACCTTGTTTCCGCATCGTTTGGTTATTTTGACATCAAAAGTGATCTGCTTTGACTATTCGTACCATTTTATTCTTCAAAATTTAGCCTTCCCATTATTAGTCTCATTTTAAATCAATTTCATTTTTCAATTATTGGATTGAGTGTATCTCATTCCTCCATTCTCTGGTGCCCTTCGTCAACATTTTTATGTGGCTCTCTTTGTATATATTTCCAATGGCACTGCCCTCTCCTCCTCTGGCATTGAATCCGAAGATTAGTTGGCAAAACCTCCTTAGCCTGGATCTGTCACTGACTATTACTAGGTAATATATGGTACATTGTGTAATCTTCCATAATCAAACTATTCCAACGCCTCTGATATTACTTTATCCATTTTCATCATCGTCCAAGTTCCGCTGCTACACAATAGAAGGCTGAAGGAAGATATTTAATAACTTAATTTTACATGCAATTATCTTATCATTGGTACCTTAATGAGATGGTGATTAATTCCCTCTCGCCCGGTTGTACCGCATGTTTTTTTGTATCGGCAATAAAAACTAACGTTATCACTTACAAAGTCTTAGGATAGATAGAAGAGACCTTTGGAAATATTTTCCTGTGTTATAATGACAATGCATTTGAGAATTTACAGAAGTTAATTTTCCTAATCAGAAACAGATTCATATCAAAAAGGGCCTGCTTTATACAGCCAAAATATGTTGAAATTATAGTATAAATTCTAAACGAAGTATACGTTGCGAAAAACAACTTGCCGAGCAGGAGTGATGCGTACTCTGAAGGTTGAATTCGGTAGCGGAGTCAGCCACGTAATCAAAGGAGTGTGCCATATATCGTGAATATAAAGCTCACCTAATGTAGTGGCCGGGGTAGTTTGCTAGACATGGTCATATTATGGGTATAGGGAAGTTACTCATTGGTAAAAGACCTATTATCTTCAAATATGAAATTTTACGTACTTAAGCTCAACTTATTGTCGTTATCTCTTTCCTAAGTTATTCTATTAAAACATCTCTGAACAATACCCCAGATCTTTTTCTGCCATTTTGTTGTGCAATTATGACTATGGAGTTCCAGTTATTTGATTCCGTCCATTACGCTGTCATGGCGGAATCTCAATAGTTACCTGTCGAGGTTTATTCGCATTTCAAGGGAAGAAAGGAAGCTGAATGTCTCATTAAGAAATAGATATGAGTATTTTTCGTTTTCAAAAGATTCAGTTGAGTAGGCTTGAACTTAGGTGCAATATTATTGTTCCTTTTGCAAGCAAAAAGAAGCTCAGTGATAGACTTCTTCTACCATAGTTTCTTTTCCTTCGTTCTCGAACTACAATTTCACGATGGTGACTTTAATGAGCGTTATTTCCGTCCCACATAGTGAGTTTAGTGTCCTTTCACCAGTCGGTAATGTGGAATCACTGACGCTCGACTCGTCAAACTACGAGATAGCGCTACCATTACACATCATCGGAGTGTAAAAAATGAAAGGAAAAAAAGACTTTGAAGGCAATTCATTCACATAAAAGCCTAAAGTGAAAGTTTTACGGGATGCAATCACAACTGACAAATGTTAAAAACTGTAAGTGACTGGTGCGATGCCTGCAAACATTCATGGTATGTTTTGTCTGCTGGAAGGATCTAGTATAACCATGTTAAATGGCTTTCATTAAAAATTTAGGATATTCATTAATTTTCATCGATTTTAGAAATATTGGAGGCCTTTTCAGACCATTTCCCTCCGCCCTTAATGTCAGACTCTAAATTATTGGGTAGAATTCAACAATTCGTAGTTGCAATTGATTTTTTCGGTAGCTTCATATTCAATAATTAACTGTTTTTGCTAATTATATACATTGTTTGCTAACAATTTTCAATACAAATTTCATAGAATTCAAGATCACAGTAATTACTATTGAATTACTAAAAAAAGACTCGTATGTCCTAGGATGGAACGATTGTTCCTAAAATCTAAAGCAATTGGATGTAATGAAATCATTACGAGCTCACTGAAAAGTGAAGAATGATCGTAAGCTTTCCCGGCGTATAGAATTGTCGGAGGTTACACGGGATTTCCACCGGGTCAGATTCTCCAACTCCATCTCGACCGACGTTTCGATGGGCGAGTTGTCCATCGTCTTCATGCCCTGAACTCCATTGAAAATAATATTTTGTGATAATTTTGTTTGAATATCAAATATTTATTCTAATAATACTGAAGCTTTCTAACTGCGGAAAAAATGTGTAGCCAATATCATTGTATTACAATTTTTCGATTTATATGCTGGTATTTTCAAATGACAGTAATATTTGCGCGGATTCTTCACTCGTATTTTGATGTTACACTCCTGGTATACCGAGAAAATCAATCGATCAAGATGAAAAAAACATAACATTGTGATCTGATAATATTTTAATGTGTACCATATGCACTGAATATCAGAGTCTATACAACATAAATTCTTGTAAAATAGCCTGCCAAAAAATGATTACTGTTGTATGAAATTCCATTCGGCATTTTTTGGAGAGCATTGCATAAAAAGTACCCGGCAATCTCAAGCAAAAGATATTTCTTATTGGAATATATTCGCACAGAGGCTCTGAAAGGAATCAAATATGTAGAAAAATTACATATGAATAACTTTTTATTCTCCGCCGTATTTATTTATTACTTTACTATCTACCATTACTTTCTATCAATTATTCATCTACTTTCGTCGATTCGTATGTGTAAATATGGTTTCAACTGATCTTCCTTCATGATTTCAAATATTTCCAAACCTCACAATAGAGCAATTCAAGATTCAAGTGAGCAAATGGCACTTACCAGTTCCAACAGACTTTAATGCACAAATAATTTTATGTTTTCGATGTTTGGAGTGCGATATGATCATGAATTTCAGTTAAAAAAATATATAATATAGGTTTTTTTTCCTCTCACATTCAAGGTCAAGTTCGCTTCGTTTTCTTTCGAACCAGTTGAAAGAACGGCAAACCTGAGATTCGCCCGAAATCGACCCACTGCCAGCTTTCTCCTCCGTCTTCTCGAAACCTTGGGAAGGGCGGATGGCTTGTTTGATTTTGATTGACCTTTACTTCCTGCGTCACTTTTTCACTTGTCTAACGCGATCACGACTTCCGGTGTTGCTGATCCCGATACCATCTCAAAATTTCCCAGATCTTAATCCACTAAGATTATCGTCTCATAGTTCAACTGAATTAAAAAAACGTACCTTTAGGTGATAATACAAGAAAGAAAATATAATCGTTTCTTAATCAAAAGGAATATCGCGTCAAAAGAAATTTTGGAATTCAATTTGAAACATGGCCGCACAAAGGCATGGACTCATTGATATAAATGGAAGGAGGTAATGTATGCACAGTTACATTTCACAGTATCGAACTGTGTTGATATATGACGTCAATAGCAATGTAATTGTTACATAGCTTAAGATTTAAATTTTAATCACTTTTTATCATTGAAAATTGGCCAAGGAAATAAGTGGGCTTCTATTTTAAATTGATGTTTAGAACTAATTATATCCTCTTGTAATCCTATTTTTTCTTTGACTTAAAATTCAATGGAAAAATTTGTTTCGTGGTTTCATTTTTTGAATAGAGGTTTATTTTTTACGATTTGACATGGAATATCTGTTCGTCGTGTCCTTAGAGATGAAGGATAACATTGTGATCTGATAATATTTTAATGTGTACCATATGCACTGAATATCAGAGTCTATACAACATAAATTCTTGTAAAATAGCCTGCCAAAAAATGATTACTGTTGTATGAAATTCCATTCGGCATTTTTTGGAGAGCATTGCATAAAAAGTACCCGGCAATCTCAAGCAAAAGATATTTCTTATTGGAATATATTCGCACAGAGGCTCTGAAAGGAATAGAAAATGAAAATAGCTATCAAGAATTTTAATCTAGTAATGTTATTAGGCATAAACGGAAGTAATATTATTTTTGGTTTCACTCACCAGTTCAGCGACGTGCCACTCAAAGATTTTATTCCTATAGTACTTCCACAATTGCGCCCTTTTGTTGGTAACTATGTGATAACTTAGCGTTGGTCAAACACAGAGCGAATGCCTCATTCAATGAGTGTAAATATATCTACAATCAAACAAGAAAATATACAAGCAGTAATGATTGGTTTTATTTTGAGTAGCTTACGAATAGACTGTTTTAAGGTGGTAGCTTTTCACTAAACTATAACCAAGGGTCATTTAAGCTCACATTTTTTGTTTCTAAAGACCACGATAAAGGTCGATGATTACCCGAAGTCAGCTCTCTGCAGACTGCATAATCCGACGGAAAAGATTTCCTTGTAACTAGATAATAGGTACAAAGTGCACCACAAAGAATTGATGAGTCCGTTTTAATATATTTGCCCCTTCCTCTCCTAATTACGGTTGCAATTCTTTACGTTGATTCGCCTAGTGAATGTTTCATCGATGGATGGTCTCTCTCATTGAGGCCATTGCTTGTGTTTGTACGAATGGCTGACATACATAGCTCGCATTCCAATTTTCGGGTTGGATTTGGATTCATCCGTTGCTCACGAGAGCAGATGGCTATACTCGTCAAGCCACGAGCTTTCTGCATACTCATACTTTTCAGTCTTTCCCCTCTTGCTCTCCTTTCGGCATAAACATGTGGCGTTGGATATTCCCGTCTGCCACCTCGGGAGGGAGTCTGCTGGTGAACAGAAGTTCAACGATGCGTTTTCCATCCTTTAAAATACAACGAAAGGCGAATACCGGTTCACGATTTTAATTGTAACTCACCGCACTCACTGATATGTCACCCAAATTAACTAGTTTAATGCTTTACCATCAATATTTCCAATGTATTGAACTAATGGTAGGCTTATGGAGAGGAGCGTGGTTCCCCAAATGGTAGATCCATTATTCGAACTGTCCTGAGTTCGTAATCCGGGTGAAACTTTTGAAAACTCCCGAAAACTATGTTCCTAGTGCGAAATGGCACATAGAAAGGAATTAGCCACCATATCCTAAAAAAATTAAATTTACTCGCCTGTTGCTTAGTATAGGGTGATATCTATCCTCACTTATAGCCACACTAACATTCTTGTTGCATAAGTGATTTAGTAAGTGCCAGAATCCATGAATTCCGACACGGCATAAGTCCATGTGGCAGGAATTTGGAGTTAATATTGAACAGTTATTAAATATATTCTTGGGGTTTGTATAGTTGCCACTTCGAATGTTTTTTTATGCGAATGGATATATTTCAACATGAACATGGGGAACATTTGAAGAGTGAATTCGACAGTTTTAGATGTACAGAAAAAGTTGTTTGTTTCAAAATTTTGATGACTTTGAGGCTTTGAAATTCATTCAATTTACATAATAGTCTGTTGACGTATAGTCGAAAGAAACCGACCAATGGAAATATGTTAACGGAGTCATGGTGTTATGGGCGAGTATTTTACCTTTAGATATGTCTCACATTGTAGGTGGACTTCACGCGATTCATCCTGCGTTTTGCAAACAGTTATTTCTGTTCCTTGGTGCCTCTTCCTGGTAGCGTTGACCAAAATTTCTACTCAATTATTTCCGCCTGCTGCAGTGTGGTTCTTGTATAAGGATAATTCTTGAATGCACCGCAAAAGTAATTTCTGATAGTTCCAGGAAATGAGACGGGGGGCTCTGAAGCATGTCTCGTTTGCTGCTCAGGACACGTCGCCCGCCTCCAAATCTCACTTTACCGTTTACGTGGGCAATTAATGAGTGAGAGATCCGCTAAGCGTCCAACCTGATGCAATAATACGGTAGATAGTTTTATACTATCCTCAAAAATAACATAATTCACTCTGGATGAAAATTTTCTAAGTATTTGGAATATTTAGGCCGTTAATATAAAGGCTCTTATGAGTAATATTATTAGTTTTTTTGCGAAATTCCTCTTGGCCTTAATCCAACAGAAACGTTCTTTACAGGTTATTTCTCGAATACGATTTATTTCTCTTACCAGTAGTTGCAGAAGGAGGGTAACCAAAATCAACAAATCATTTGGTCAACGCGTGGTTAACAAAAGACATAATACTCAAATAACACTTTCATCAATTTTGGTGTCTAAAAATACCTAATATATACATTCGAAACCAAAATAAAAATTATAATAAAACTCAAATAAAAACTAGTAATAAATAATACACTCACACTTCTAAAAAATAGTTTAGGGAAGCACGTTCCGTCACTGCTAATTTTGCTATGACGTCACTGACTAGACGGATGGGAAAACGAGATGATAGAGAGACCAGTGAGGAAGAAATATGCGTTTTAAAAAAAATGGGACTGGAAATAATTTGCTGCAATGCGTTGGAATATTTTATGTAAATATAAACTTAAGTACAAAACTATCAACTCTCCATTTTTTATTTTTAGTTGTATTCCAAGTTTCATAAAAGCATTCAAAAAAATTTAAATCTGTGACATGCGGATGCCAATTCATTTTATACACTAGATTTAGTTATCCTTTATTTTCAATTTAGCGTACCAAAAAGATATTGATAAACATTTTGGCCGTGAATGAATAGAAGATCCACTACGCGTCATTCCTGATACAACAATACAGTCGAGAAATTTATACTACACTAATATATAGCATTAATCACCCTGGACGAAAATTTAGAAGTACTCGGAATATGTAGACCGTCGCGGCGTTAAAACAGATTAAAAAACAAGGTAGTTCAACTTAGAAATAACTCGAAACACGACTGGCCCAAAGTAGTTGCCCTCTTTCACAAATAATGAAGCTTAGCATTCTAGATACTGAGCTTTTACTGAGCGAAAATTACGTAGCTAGAACCCGGATCCTGGTCAAGGCAAACAAGTTTATTCACGTGGAGTTTTCGTATTTAAGGTGCACTGTGCTGTGAGTTAATTAATTTGTATCGTTTACTAACAACCGATTAGCCTACAGTTTTCATTTAAAAGAAACTTGCATTTGTTGTTCTCTGGGCTCCGTTAATGCTGAAGAGGGGATATGAATCACCATATTTATTTCAAAGGAGTCGAGGAACTCAAAGCCGCCTTTGGTACGTTTGTGGCCGAGTCAGCATCGTGATTAAGTCAATGTTGCAATGATTAATTCATTTCGATTTATCATTTAGGTATCTAGTGACTTACTCACGAGGTCATCCATGATTATCACCCCAGGGATTGAATTAAAAAATGCAAAAAAACATTCAAATTAGAGGCTATACTTTCAAATTAATAACTATGCTTTGTTACAGATTCCTCGGAGATTCAATAAAAAAATACAAAAAAATCATTCAAATTAGAGGCTATACTTTCAATTTAATAAATAAATTTGTTGGAGATACCTAGCGACAAAAGTTCATGACATGGATGTCTTCATAAGAGAAGAAAGTCCTTGATTAATCTCTTCGAAAATATTGCGGCGGACCTCGGACGTTGTCACAATCACATTCAGTTTAATAGCGATCTCGGCACGTCCAACGCCTGGGTGTTGCTGTCTTCTCTGAGGAAAAAAAAACTTCATTCTTTTTTGCTTCCCTACCTTCTTCTTCTTCTTCGCCTGTTGGTCGCTTCGCCCCGCATACCATGGCGGCCAACATGGCGCCGGAGCGCATTACGATTTCCGTCAATCGTCACGTGCTTCCCCGCTCTAATTCGCCACTCGGCCACAGACAGTTTAGAGCATGAATGTGTGTGTGTGTGTGATCGCGAGAATGTATCCTTAAACCGCAAGTTTCCTCGCTCATTCAATGCTCCACACTTGAAACTGGCCGGTGCGTTTCCAGGCCAATATCCGAGTGTCTCGGCTTAATAAGCGAAGGAAATGGGATGGGAGGTAAGGCTCTGGTTCACTGAGACTTCGAAGAAACACAAGTCTTTAATGATTTGCCATTAAATCATCCGCGGAGCTGGTATATCGTGACCCCATGTGCGACTTTATAGAGACATGATCGATGGACGTTTGTTCTCTTTTGCTTCGGGAGTCGTAAAATGTTTTTCCGAAGGCTGTTCTTCTGGCTTCCGCTTTATATTTTATCGTATTTGTTTTATCGGTTTTTCATTATATTAACAGGAAACGTTGATAATCGCATAAGCAAACGAAGTAGCTGATGATTGACATTGCGATGTTTTCCTCGTCGGACAGTAATGGAGATGAATTAGTTCCAATCGAGAAATGAGATTGTATCCATAGTCATCATTGCGCGTTTTAATAAATGACGAATAAATAAGCGGAAAATTAGTCTCTGAATATAGTTCCAATTATTATCCTTAAATATTAATGAGCCATTAGAATTTTCTACTTCATTCAATTCCTTTCCGTTTGGGTACCCCATTCACAGTTTGTTTACGATGTCAGCGTTTGAAGTTTGATCTTAATATTTTTCTTTGTAAGCTGACGAATGAACTGCATCAACCTCAGCTCTAAGATTTTTTTCTGTTTAACTTCACTGTTTTTATTTATTGGAGTTACTAAACACAAACCGGGAAATAGCAAAAAAAAACCTTTATCAGATATTTGTGATTCAATTTACAAAAAACGTCAAAACTATAGAATTTATTGACCATTTTTTTAACTTTTATTTTGAGGGTCTGATTTCTTAAACATATATTGATTTTTAATGCTGAAATACCGTACATTTCTTAATGCTAATATTTAGCTGGAATGGATCCCATTATGTTATGAATTATAAGAGGGCATGGAGATATCAAATTTTATATTCTGAAACATATTCTGTTTTCAAGGCTGAAAAATCTAGTACAAATGGTTTTTTATCCGAAGCCAAATGCGTACAATCATATACTTTGCTAACGATAGCTCACTGCCTTCACCTTCCGTCATCATTGTAGAGTAATTTCCGCTACTACAGTCAAATTTAATTTCAATATCTATTTAATGCCTCGATTTTCAGTTTCAGTTTTAAAATTTGTTACAACCGTGAAATTTAAACTCGTATTATAAAAAAGTACCGAACCAAGCTAAGTTGGTTAATAGGCAATGAAATGTTCCTCTAATTTACTAGTTTGTGTACTCTATATGAGTAGGAACTACATCTAGTGTATAGGCGACTATTTTTTTAAAGTTCTATCTGTAATTTTGCGAATTTTAGATTCAATGGTTTGAATTCATTTCATGTGCTATGAATTATTTATGTTACATGAACAATGCAAATCAATTAAATACACTATCATATAAGCGTAGTATCCACCTAATATCTCACCAAATGTAACCGTATGCTGTAGATAAATCGATTTCTTTTTCATGATCTCAATTGTATAATAATTAAAAACGTCTTGCAGTATAGGTCTGGAAATGAAATGCAAAAAATATTTTTTCTTCTTTTTATTTGATCACCATTTAATTATTTTTATATTTTATAGTTGTAAAATCATTGCAAAAATCCTCCATGTCTTGATGTATTAATTCATTACAACCATTATTCATTTGCCTGAAGGAGATATAGGAAACTTATCGAAACGTCGGCAAACATTTTTGCATTCCATTCCCAGACCTACAGTACAAGACGCTATTCATTATCATATGCTTTAGTTCATCAACTAGTGCAGAAAAAACGGCATAATCAGTTGGTTTATATTTTTTCTATGCTTAATTTTTTCCGCTCTTATTCAAATTGCTTTGGAAGTAAATTTGTAGAAAGAATTGAAGAGCATGAATAACTTCTTATTAATCACTAATAGTAACACACTCACTCGAAATAGAGAAAAAGTTCTCCAATTTAGAAATTTCAGCGGCCATAAGCTCTCTCTCAGCCCATATTTTTTCAGCCTCCACCTAGACCGCTATAATGTCTTCTTCATGGGTCTAAGAAGATAACGAGTTGGTGGAAAGAGAAGGGGAGATTGGGGGGAGGGGGAGAACGGGCGCCCATCTTAAGCATTAAACCTTCTAGAAAGATGTTTCCACTCTAATAATCACATTCTGCCACTAATGCGTACGAGCCTTAAACACAATGCTGTTTATGAACTGATTGAGGGAAATGTAGTTTTCAACAGATGGTACATTGACGGGAAGTAATCGTTGATGGATACTTGAACTCGGCTGCGCGTGAACATGTGAGTCATTTAAAATTGCGGTCTAAATAAAAAAAACTTCTGATGCTTCAGGGATGAATGGCGTGAGTTGAACGAAGAAAATGCTTCGCAGGCACCATAGCAGACGAATTTATTCGCGTCTGTCTGTGATGGAAAAATTAATAAACCACATTTAGAAATAATCTTCTGGAAAAAGCAGTTGTAGAAAAGTGCGGAAAAATATAAGCAAAAGTAAAGATTGAATTCATGAAGGAGAAAATAAGGAATTTTGAAATGGGGTGATTGAGTTGTTGGCAAGGTTGTATGAAAAAACTCCAAATAGCCTTAATATTCGGATTGACCCCAGCCAATGCCGATAAAAATGTTATTGGGCAGTCGAAAATTTTTCTAAGTGAGGTTGAATCCCAAAGGCAGGCCTAATCTTCACAGTTAAGGCTCCGTTCAAATGAGTCACTTATAAATTAAGAATCATTAAAAGACTTTGAGCTTTTTCGGGAAGAAAAGATGAAAGGCACTTGTCTCCATCTGAATCGAATACTTCGATGAACTTGTGCACCAATATTCCGATTTAATTATTACTAGATTATTCGTAGTTAAATAAAGAAAGCAATCCGAGAGTTATTCCGAGATTCATCTGTTCTATGTCAGGAACTAATCAGACATTAAAGCATGTCTTCTCCATAGAAAAATCAGGCTTCTCTTCAGAGTACAATCATAATAATTGGTTTCTTTTGATGGGAGCATCAACTCTAGCTTCTAAAGCGGTAAAGGTAATAATATACGAGGCTTTCACCAAATTTGAAATGCCTTGAATTTCTCGTCTTACAAATAGAATGTAATGCTTCCTTCATCGTTGTCCACAGAGGCGCCGAATCCATGGGGCTGAAGGGGCTCGAGCCCCCTAAAAAATTCGTTATGGGGAGGTGAGAAAAAAATGTATCAGGCTTGTAGACTTTCCCCGGAATGTCCAGTTATCGAGAGTCGAGTTTTCAGGGTTCCCATGTTGATCATATGACTCATCTTAAATCCTTTAAAAAAACTTTGAAACTCACTATTTATAAACTTTTCCGGAGCACGACCTCCGGTAAGGGCCCCCCCAATTTTTTCTATAAGTCGGAACTCCTGGTTGTCCACAACTGATGACACGCATGGAAATTTACCAGAAAATATCCTGGTTCCTCATCTCTTTCAGATAATGTAACGAGACGGTAATAATTTAGGTGAAATTATGCCTGCAAATCACACTTTTAATCTTTCGTGCCGTGATCCCTCGCATACAATTCAAAACATAATGTTTTCCAAGTAAAAGGAAACGATGAAATTACTATTGTTTGTTGTATTCCGTTGTTCTTTTGATTTTATCATTCCTTTCATTATTCACATCCTCTAACAAATGCTATGTAGTTAGATTATCATAAGTTCAACTCCCTGTTTCATTCAAGATAGATTTCAATGAATTACCATCGGGAAGTTTTGGAAAAAAGGATCGTCAGGTCATTCCGTACATTGATAATTTTAACTATGGCTTCACATAATTTACTTAAGTCATTTAGAGTAGTTCATTTATCTCCCCAAGTTTATATAGGAAGAAATACCATCTCCGAGGTTTTAGCAGTGCATCGAGCCGGAAACTACCTTCCGTAACCACTATTATATTTCATGGAATACATTTGGAAATAAAATATTACTTATCTCGTTAAAGTGATCCAGTAACCAAAGGCGTAATACAATTTATGAGTAAAAGGAAGGACTCAAATTGTCTTTATTTTAGATGATAATCTACGGGGAGTATTATCAGTTCTAGTTCCATCATCTGGTATTAAATTCGATTCTGATACACTTTCCTTGTTTCTACTAATTCTTTCTATGCCACGAAGAAGAGGAAAATGTTGCCTGGAATCAGATAATTATGATGCTATAATTTAGACGTGTACCCAATGTACGGCGATTTTCTCCGTGGTTTTGGTTTTATGATTCATTTTCTCACGCCATGCGTTCATAGCTCATGTGTTCTCAGCGTATTAATGTACACCGTTAAAGGAAATGTTGACATCGATTCTTATTCTTAAAAAAAATCACTTTTCAAATTTCGTATTTATGTTTTATTATCAGCAATATAAGCTTGATAAAGGCAAAAAGTAGTCCAACTGGCACTTACACACCAATGAATACTGGAAATGTATCTACTATTGAAGAATTCAAGGTGATAATTTTTCTTTTCATGATCAGAGAGAGTAAAGTTAAAACGTGAAGAAAGGAATTTAGTTCTTCAACCGCCTTTCCTCACAATTGAAACCCCTCGCTAAAATATGCCCCAAACGTGAAGTTCTACCATTGAAAAAAAAACTTATTTTTTCCTGTTCATCTTCTTGTCCGCAGGTCAACCGAGTGGAGAATTCAGAGGGTCCGAGGACAACGGATCGGCAAAATGTTCGCGCTGGGGCCGAGCGGGGCCGTGGTCTTCGCCACCCTCCTAATCGGTGAGTTACCCACTTGGCCTGGCTCTTTCAGGCATCTGACGTTCATGACAATGGTGGTCGTTATAATGATGCATATTTACCATCTATTGACGGAAATTTTAGTAATATTAATTTCCTCCATGATTTTAGACGCATTTACGGTGTGTCTTTTAAAAATACCGGCATTACTAAGGAAGCAAGGATTTGTGTTCGCTTAAATTAAAAAAAAAATCATAATTTAATACCAATATTACCGTTAGAACATGGATTTTACGTGTTACGTCATCTTTGCCAACATTGATCCCAAACCAAAAGCCTTACCAAATTCATAAAAGATCAAAATGCGAGTTTCAATTGTTCATCCAAGTTTCAATATCTTGCTGAAATAACGTTAAATTATTACTTTTAAAAATTTCACTTATTTTATTGGTACCATTTTAATACCTAATTCAGTGATTTGAATCTAGTCAAAAATGTGACACGTAGATTACACTTTTCCAGCCCTAAAATTTTTATTCCATTTTTTATGGAATGCACATGACTTTATTGCAACATTGGCCTCGATTTTTCTTGATTATTTAAATTTCATGCCCTGGGCATAGTATTTCCTATTAAATTTCAAGAGTGACTATACTATTTCAGGTAATAAATAATGATTCATTTGAAAGTCAATGTTATATTTAACAGCTCATATAAATTCATTTAAATTCTCCAAATTAATGTATCAATGGTGAAATGTTTGTTGCCTGAAGTTAGGCAAAATATTTGAGGCAACACCTTTTGCAGGTCAGAAATAAATGTCACCAATATTTTATTCTCGATTGCATTAAATAAATTCGTAGATATAATCTAAATAAATTTTATTGGTTCCCTTTTTTGAGCTGAAAAGATGGGGGAAAGCACAAAGAATGACTTGGTAAGACGGAAATAGTGTAAGGAATACATTTCAATTTTTCAATGCATGTCAGGTTAATGAGATTATTTAGAGCATAGACTGACACTATACAATACCAAAGCAAAACAAGATGCTTTGTCTCGTTGCTATCAAAGATTCCCTCGTCTTTGCAGATTGCCTAAGTCAGAAAAAAATTCTCTCGTAGGGATTCATTTGGAGTGGGTACAGTTGAGGACGTATAGCCCAAACATTTCGGTGGGCTGGAACTCTTCCACCCTGTTCGCTACTGCCTTGCAAAATGTCAATTTGATATAGGATAAATATGAGATACCATTTCATCTATTTTTCAATTTATTGCTGAACTTTCTTTATAATATTACTTTTAAAATAGTTACTTTTTGTGCGGGTACCATGTTCTAACACCTTGTGCGGAGATTTTAATCTGTTACTGTTGGCAAAACGTTAAGTGGTATTCTCAAGTTTTTATTCGCAGACTATCCATGAACGTCCTCCGTAAGATCTGCGCTCGATTTCTGACCGCGAGAAAAAGTATTACACTGCATGACCAATCTATTGTTTTTCTATGAGTGAAACGCCTTTCTATTTATAAATTCTCCCATCGAATATCTTGTCAATACACAGACGTGTTTTGCGGCTAAGATGCTCTGGAATTATGGGTCAAATTTTTATCTTCCATCAAAAAGAAGCTATAAATAGTTTACTTTTTACGATCAAAAAAATACTCATCCGTCCTCATGCTCCATTTCACTCGCGGTTTTTGAGCTTATGCCTACTATTTTCAACTCGCGGCGAGTTCTTGGAAACCGCAAGCACGAGGAAGGTGTCGTGGCCGAGATACGACCGCCAACGACTTCCCTGTTGTTTCTCTCTTGTGGGTTACTTTCCCGAAACTATGGAAGTGTGAACCGTGTTTTGTTTTCGATTCCGGAAGTATAGAGAAGGAATAAGTGTATGAGAGGTATTACATTAGTAGCAGTCGAAGTATTGTTTCTTTATAACCAAACACCCGAGTTTGAATCACATTCTCCCAATTCTTCACCTAACAAATAATGACTCTACTATCTATGAAAGAACTCCTTGTCTTCCGCTAGAATAAATATCATCGAGCACCTTATCTTTCAACTGATTCATTGAATAAATGAAATATTTACACCAATAACAAGGTCATGCAATGTTTCGCTAACAAATACTCATAAAATACTAAAATCTTCTACTTAGAAGTAATCTGTCCGGTAGTAAGATTTTTGAACTTGCTTCTATTGTTTTGATTATGAACGCATTCACAAGTTTTTGAAAACATTTAGGTAAGTCATAAAATTTCAGTCTGAATAGCTTCAGCACAATTCGCTCAAAACATTATAGACCTTAACTTTAATTTTCAGACAATGGAGATATTCATCCTCCTTTCCTCTACCATCATATCATCCTTTATTTTATTCCGACTAGAGTTTGACATTTTTTACAGTAATATTCCAGAATTTTACAGTAGAACTCCAATTCCAATGAAAGTCATTATTGAGGATTAAATGCAATTTAGGTACCACTCTACTTTTCTAGGAGTAGCTAATAACTAGAAGATATGCTGATAGATAGAAAATGAATATATTGTCAACTCTTGAGATAAATACACCGCAGAATGAAGTTCGCCATTAAAAAATATTTGCCTTAATCGGGAAATATTTTTTCATGTCGAACCTCTGGTGTATTTAACTTTGCACCCATGCACGTGACTGCGTACAAAATTTTTTGCTTGATGAAGTGACTTCAGATAAACTTTGTCATATGCTCATCTTTGGATTTTGATAGCCAATGATGGATGGAAAAAACATAATATGAGAGTAAAAATGGTAGCGTTATTTTACTTCGATTGAGACCTGTGAGTGGTACATCTCATCAACCTCATCTTTGAAAATTAGCCTCATCATAATAACATATGCAAAAACTTGATTTTATACTTTACCTTTCTCCGAAAAACAATACCTTCTTCTCGCTTTTACATTTGTATGGCGAAAATTTGTTATTATTAACCCTAGATAAATTAAATTTATTGTAAAAAATCGAGGTACATACGCAAGAACTCAATGAGTGTATGTATGTTAAAGTGGTTAATATTAAGGAGTATTGCCTCTGCATCTTTATGTCGGGTATTTGAAATTTACCCATTTTCAAAATTTATGGAACATACTCTATAAATGAATTAAAAATACTTCGCATTTATGAAAAAATGAAAGAGAAATAGCCTTTTTTTCTCTCTGATGTGTTCGATGGGCGAAATAGGGGCTTCATATTACATAATCCTGCGTAGAAATCATCGAAAATGGAACAGCTTTCTAGTTTCATAGGTAAATGTTACAATGACTTCAATCCTTTCAAACTCGATGGAGAACAGACGGGCGTTCAGCAAAATCTCAGGTGGAGTAAAAAAGACCCATTGTTGCTGTCTATTTTATGATATGGCCCGTAGTTCTCTCGCCGTGCCTGAACAGTGAAATATTGGAACACCGATCAGTGGAAAATTGATGGCTGGACCCAGCACTTTTTGCTTGTGCTAGAAGCATCCTAGTTTCCAAAGGCGAAAAGGAAACATCCATTGTAATTTCCGAATCACCCTCAATCTATGATCGACCGCATTTTTCCTTTTCTTTTTACCTCAAATTGTGCGCGAAATTGTGAATTGTACGTGTCCAACAATGAAGAATAAGAATGCATCCATCTATTCGATCAACCAAGGGTAAAAGGAAAATAGACCTACATAAACTGTTTTAAAAGCATAGAAAGCTAGGGTGACAGAATGTTATAATTGAGGTTTTTTTTAATTCCAGCATTAGAATTTAAAAAAATTTAGCTATGCATATTGTTATGGAATGAACCATTTATTTTACCGTTTTAATATTTGACAGATTACATAATCCAAGTTCAATGATATTACTTGTGAATACACGGCTGTGTTAACTTCTCTAGTCGATAAGTGTTCAATGACAATATCTCCATTACAATCAGCAACTTTCTTCATCTAAATTTAGTTTTTTTAATCGCTCTTTATTATCTAAATTAGTATAAAACTTTTGACAGTCAAAACGAGGAATGAGTGGTGTTCTTGATAATCACTGGCAAATTGGAGCCCACTTAAAAATATAAGTTTTTAATGCTTAGTCTGATTGAAAACTAAAATAAATGTAAATTGAAAGTTAGTTACAATTTTCTAAAAATACTATCACTTCACTTAACGACCAGTATTATGTATTTGTCGGCCTCGGTGGTGGCGGGGGGTAACGTCCTCGCCTGCCAAACAAGAGGTCGCGGGTTCGTGTCCCGCCTGGGTAGGTCTCCCCGGTCCAGGGCATGATTGTTCGTGTACGTTTAATTATTCAATTTGTTGAATAATCCGGTACAAAATGGCCAATAAGAGCTGTATCTGGTGGTTTGAGAATAAAATAAAAAAAAATAAAAATTCTCTTTTATTTTCATATCGTGATATAAAATGATTTTTTAATGGAAAATTGCTTGTAACTTTAATCTTTATACTAATTAAAGTATTTTCCCCCAAAGGCGTATCATTATATTCAAATTTTTAAAAATTCATTATTGTCGTATCATACAGTTTTCACCTTTTGCTTCATTAGACATCGCTGAATGCTTATGAGAATGCGGAATGCGTTATGACAGCTACATCCACTATGAACGGTGTCATATTGTTCCTTCCTATAAATCGTTTCGTCCTTCTATTTACTCTTATTTCTATTTTTCTAGCCTCTTCATCAGTTCTGCAAGGCTACGCCGAGAGCATATCCAGGATGCAGAATACCAAGCCCAGTGAAATAAACGGCATCACCCCTTCGGTAAGAATAACAACTTTACGTTATTCAAACCAGTCTATTCTGGCCAAATCAATAGAATTAACAAACAACATTCTTTCCCTTCCCTCTTCCATTCGCAATAAGGCCAACCCCCTTTCATCCTACATAAAAAAAATGTAAAGTAATTTTGTTAGTAGTGAAAAATGCAATTATATCAAATACTTCTTGCTGAGCCTCCCTCATTCCAAATGGGGAAGAATTAACAATAAATTCAGATTTTATCCCATGTTGTCATAATTTCCCACATGCAAGTACGTACCATAGAAGCTCACCTCAGTAGCAAATGTGGTATGCAATATTGGTAGCACTTTTTGGGTAAAAATTAAAGTTTCGAGTGGAAATTGTCAATTTGTGGCTATTTAACATGAGAATTGTTTAAATTGACGCTATTTTTTGATGTGCCAATGTTTCTATATGGTTTATGGAAGCATCCAAAATTAGTCTATATCTGGAAAATGTGCCCTCGAGTCTACATAGCAGTTAATCTAACGTTGCTTTATCCCCTTGACTTCCGGGTTGAATTTCTGCATACATTTTCACCGATTTTTTTCGCCAATTTCCTCACATTCCTTGATAGGCTACAGCTTAACATGCGTGCAAGAACTCTCTCTAAGGTCCTATTAATTGCATTGAGGGATGTACGGTCTTCTTTTTGAGAGGCACAGAATTGGAACTCTGTTTTCATGTACGTGAAAGTCACCTTCACAATTCACCGTTCAGTACCTGGCATCTCATACTGCCATGACCATTTATTTGATATAGTAGAAACATATTTTTTCAGAGGGAACATTGATCCCTAGCCCATAGGAGAGAGTTTAAAATATCAATGATTTTATATTATTTCTTAATTTAACTGATATAATTTTTTATTGTTTTGATCCGTGCAATGTGCCAATTTTAATGCAATGTATAACTCTATTTTCAGTTGCCCTGTATATATTTTTGTAAAGAACAAGAATAAACATAGTGAATTCTTCATAACATCTTTGTCTTTCGAAGTTAGTGGCTGGAAATGACTTACAGAATTAATTTTTAAGCCCTTGGGGAAAAATAAACTTTATCAAAAGCAACGTGAGTGAAGTTATTGCCGCCCAAATGCTTGCCAAACCAATAAAATGTCATATGGATCATTTCCTGATTTGTTATCAGATATTTTATTCTGGTATTCACTTGATTTTTATCAACTTATTTCTGAAATTCGTTCTGTTCTTTGGAGAAAGTGTCAATTGTTTTACCGAATTAGTGGAGCACATGCGTCAGCTTCCGTGCAAAATTTCATGGCAAAATTCATGTCAAATGCCAGTCAGATGTCAGAATAATATGTCAATCAGAATATGTCAATGGTACTCCAGTATCCATTTAGATCATATTCAACTGTTAAAATAAACTTCGAAATATGCAACCTCATCTCTACGGATCTTCATTTATCCTTTGTCTTCTATTTCAAATTTCGCTCCATTTCAGCCGATGGTCGACTGGACAATGAGCACCAACGGCTGGAGGCCTATGATCTCCCCTAGCGTCGCACCCGCTGAGCCGGAACCCACGAAAGAGTTCAACGATCCACCACCAGCGGCTGTTCCCCAAAATAAGCCACACAGGGTCCCACCCACCAACGGCCCTCCAAAGGCCCAGCCGATGGCAAGTCGTCCCCCACCGCCAAAGGCCTACGCTGCCAAGCCGCTGCATAGCAGCCATCACCCATCCATCGACCTTACCACCTACGTCGATGACGCCGACGAGATCCTGAGGCCGAGACCACGCAGACAGAAGAAGAGGCCTCCGTTCAAGACGGTCGACCCGGGTTCTTCCCTCGGCCTCATCGCCTCCTCGCCCTCCGACACGATCATCGCCTTCCGAGGCGCCAGCTCCGACTCGCCGTTCATCCGCCACGTGCTCGTCACCGAGCAGCCCTTCTCCCGGCACCGCATCCGGGGGCACTCCCCGCCGGCACCCCTCTTCCAGGCCGACCCCTCGCAAGAGATGCTGCCTCCCACTACGTCCCCCCAGTCATCCAGGCCGTCGTTTGATTCTCACTCTCACCACAGGGGCCGACCCCTGCACGAAGTGCACCATCATCACCACCAGCAAGGCGCCTTCCACGGCCCTTCCTTCTACTTCCAAGCACCACCCCCGCATTCATCCGCCGTCACCCATCAGCACCATCACCAGGTGCACCAGCAGACGCCACCACCTCCACCCCATGCATATCCAGCGGTGGCTAGACCCGCAGAACCTCTACCGGGTTCCCTTCTCAGGCCCCACAAGGATCGCCTAACCGACTCCAGCGCGTTCCGCACGGGAGGCGTTGGCTACCAATCCCGGCCTAACCCTGTGCAGTGGCCGGATTCTCTTGGAGATGGAAGGGTCCACTTCCCGGTCACCAGCACGCCCCTGGTCGAGGAGCGGCCCCCGCACTGGGACGAGTCGGTGGGAGGCAGGCAGGAGGGTAAAGTAGGAGAGAAGCCGGTGAAACCCGCCGCGCCGCAGAGGGGCAAGCCTCAGGGAGCTCCGGAGAACGGAAAGGTTAAGACCAAACCCCATCGTGAGCAAAGTCACGGGCATCAGTTAGCTAATATTCCCGTGGAAGAAGATCAAATATGGGGTGGTGTAGGTGGTGCAAGTGCGGAACTTCACGGACCGACCAAGGATCCCACGGAGGCTTCGGCCATCAAGACTAACGGTTTCGACTTAGTTCCCCAGTCACCAAGGCCACCAAAGAAACCGCTGCGAGGCAGTGGAGAGGGGAAAAGGCAGCGTCCAGGAACAAGGGAAGGTGGCCAGAACTTTCGCCAGAGACCACAAGAAAACGAAGAATCAAGGCCAATTGCTGCCGAAAATCCTCGTGAAGAGCGGCCGAGGCCATCCAAAACTAGGAATAATCCTAATCACAGGAAGAAAATTGAGAACAATGAGCATAGCGTCAAGGCAGAAGCAGTTATAGCTCACCAGGTGCCTGTGGTAATGCATGTAAAAGCAATCCCTACGGAAGAGGTGATCAAAGGCGTGAGGGGCGAAAGTGGTCCTCAACGCCCTCAAGGAGTACGAAAGAGGAGGCCAAAGCCCAACGCTAACAGGGAGCACCTGAAAACCAAACGGCCGGTCGAAGCACAAGAAGGGCATCAGCAACAGGAGGAACAATATCAACCTGCGCAGCAATACCAACCGCAGCAACAGCAAAACATCCAACAGCAGGAAGAATACCAAACAGCCCAAAATTACAGGCAGCAGATCCCGCAGCAACCAGAACAGTATCAAACAGTGCAGCAATACACACAACAGCAACAGTTGACCCCACAGAGGCATCCTCAGGAGGCAGAGGCAGAAGTCGATCAGTATCGTCAGCAGGTCTTAGATCAAGTGGCACAGCCGCAGCAGCAAGATTTAGCCGAGCCACCCACCAGACAACCAGAACAAGCCGAAAGGTTACCAGAATCACAACCAACCGAAGGACAGAGGCCAAGGAAGCGCGGGCGACGACCAAGCAGGATTAGGAAGCCACAGTTGGACACGAGAACGAAGGTGGACGGTGAGAACCAGCTAGCCCCGATGGCCGTGCAGGCAGAGGAACAGCAGCCAGCTAAGTGGACAGCATCACGGCCGAGGCCTATCTTGCGGACCCGAAGGCCCAAGCCAGAATTACAGCCCACGGTGGAGCCCAGCGGTTCGGGAGAAACGGCGCCAGCGTCATCTGAAGGAGAGAGGGATCATCAGCAGCCCAGTGGAATAGGACAAGTTGCACCAACGGCACCCACCCGCGAAGAAACAACTCTATTCGCACCCACGGGTACTGGAAGTTCATACCAAGTAACAGAAGTTCAGGTAAGGCTGTGAAAGCTTTGAAAGTGTTAGTTGACACTAGTTCAATATATTTTCAATATAAGTAACGTTAGGCATAATGATGATACTTACATAATGATGATTCACAGCGTTATAACGGTATCATAACGATTATACTGTTATAACACTGAATTTATCATGTTTTAAACTAATAATACATGGTATATTAAGTCAAATTGAAATCAAATATTATTCTTACCGAATAAGGAAATATTCTCCCGAGAATATGGGACAAGAAAACGTAGGCAATGTTTAATTAATGAACACTGACTACTTTCTCGCTATCAGACTTGAGATAAAGTTGATCAAGATTTTTCCTCACCTCGTATGTGTACGCATATCACGAATTTATCTGGATCTTATTTTTACTTTTCTTGAGAGGAAAGCATCTGATAATTGCTTCTTTATATCATTCTAACATGACTTGCTTTCGAGTGACCATAATATTTATTTTAAGGTTTAATTCGTATTACTTTCTAAATTTACGCTGTGTGTGCTGATATGGTGTGATTATGCTAATCACGGCTTTGATTGGTATTATTTTTTTATTTCTTAATGATAGGAGGATACTGAGTACACGCATGCCCAATTACCTCAAGTGCCTAGTTCGGTAGAGAGCTATCACCAGGAACAAGGTCAACTTGCGGAAGATCCCACTGGCTTTCCACCACAAAATGCACAACAAAACGAAAACATTCCATCGACTGCCGAAGGGTACGGAATAACCACAGTAGCGGAAGAGGAGGCAAACGTTATTCCTCCCACGTCCCCGACAAGAGTCCGCCCGCAAAGGCTACCCGACCCGTCCACTACCCTTGAAGCAGCCACGACCACCTCTACGGAAGCATCCACCACCACAGTCAGACCTACCAGCTCTGCATTCGGCATCCGCTCTCGCATCCGCACTGGAACCAGACCAAGATTCAGCGTCAAAGATTACCGCGAGCGACTCAACAGGCTCTCACAGCTCAGCGGGCACGGAAGGAACGGAACAGATGAGGGCGAGACCGCTGAGGGGACCACGGCGGACAGGGAGCCCACAGCGACGGGCGCAGGAACGACAGGCCCTGGCCGCGAGAGGTGGTATCCCGGGAGGAGGAAGCAGCAGACCCTACAGGAACAACAGCAAATGCAGCACCAACGGCTGCAGGCGTCCTCCACTCGGAACGACGGGCAGGAGGTGAAGGAGGAAAAGTCAAGGGTGGAGTCGGTAAGGGACAGATACAGGCCTAGACCACCTGCCCTCCGTCAGAGGCCCACAGCGGCCGCAGACACGACTGCACAGGGTAGTACGGCTCCTGGCACAGACAAGTCGGAGGAAACTACAACGGTTTCTAGCAGTGGAAACAGGTGAGAGACAAAAATATTGTTTTTTTCGAGTGCTGGTACATTCATACTCAACTGTAACTACTGAATACATCTAGCTGCAATTTCTTCAAAATTATACGCAGATGGGGTGATGGATGATGCGACGATAGTTCCTTTCCCTAAGGTATACGGAGGACACTCTAGGGGAAAAACACAAAGAACGCTCGTAATTAACTCGCATTCCCCGTAATGGACATTAATATTTTGTTTTTGCACAAATATGAGGAAGAAAAAGCTGACGTAAGCTGAAAATTTTCTTTGATGGGTAAACAAGCTGCATGAAATAATTTTGAAAAACGAAAAAAAAGAAGTTATTGGGTACTCTCCATCGCAAAAACGCCACCATTGAAATTACAAATGCCTGGCAATGACGGCACACATCCATCCTTTCGAAAGAATCAATTGATGACTTGAAGTGCGACAGCGTTAACTTTCTAACGAGGCGATGAACAACCTCATATATGCCCTGCCGTAAATGACCATTCAAGGGATATACCACCAGCAAACATCGTTGATAAAAAGGCATGATGGCATGATGCCATAATGGGTTAAATGATGGCATAACTCAAATTTATAAAAATATGGGACACTGATACTTAAAGTATTCATATATTCATTTCTGCCATCTAATGGTGAAATTTTAATGACCATAACTTTGAGCATATAACCCACTGCCGTGGTCAAAATTGAAAATTTTCAATTCAAACATTTTAATGCGTAACCTATCAATAGCATAGCTGACTTAAGCAAACTATGAACGCTGAATCTAAGACAATTATCACTAAAAAATCATGCATACCTTTCTTCAACTAAATATATACATATATCAATTATCATATCGATCGAATTGCATGGTAATTGATCTGGTCGGTCGACATTTATATATTAGCATTAAATACTCATTCTAGTTATACTCTACCGTACGGAAGATTAAGTACGAATTCTTTATCACTGATGTCATCTAAAATTCAGCTCATTCGACTTTTCTGGTTAATCGCAGGCTGTATCTGTTAATTTTCCCTCAGGTACAGGAGTAGATACAGGGGAAGACACACGACAACGACCGTGGCGAGTTCAGCGGAAGGCGAGGTGACGACTACGGAGAACCCGACAAGTCGCAGACGGGGTATCCTAACCACTTACGGCATGAGGCGGCCCCTTCCTCTGAGGGTGCGGCCTGGGCAGACGACTACGACGGAAGCCTTGGCGGAGAGCTCCACCACGCCCATGACCACTACCGACTTCTTCGAGGAGACTTCAACGGCCGCATACGCCGCGGTGACTTCAACGACCGAGGCCGCAGCGACGAGCACAACAACTGAGGCGTTGTCCACGACGTCGCCATCGCCGCCAACCACCACAGACACTCCTCCAGCAGCGGAGAACGAGGTGACTGTCCAGGTGGAGATGAGAGCACACTAGGGATTGAATCGATAGTACCATTATAGAAAGAAATCGTTCGGGGTTTCATTTTTTTAAATAACACCATGGTGAATTGGAGGATGTAATTATCAATCAGTTACTCCTCATTTGGTTTTCTCTCTCAGGCTATTTTCCATTATCCAGTATTATCATATACCTCAAATAAGCATGTCTCCTATTTCGAAGATAGCTAAAGCGCGAGTAGAGAGGGGTTTACATGATCTCTTTCGCCTTATTCGAGTACAAATAATAATCCAGTAAAATAACAGTTTTACCTGAAAAGATTTTTATTAGTGTGGATTTTGATTTTAGGTGTGCTTAATATTAATATTTTGG
The DNA here is from genome assembly GCF_921293095.1 of Ischnura elegans. Lineage (NCBI taxonomy): Eukaryota > Metazoa > Arthropoda > Insecta > Odonata > Coenagrionidae > Ischnura > Ischnura elegans. Next base: position 142,566,297 of record NC_060246.1, read on the forward strand.
TTATCAACAAATTTCGTGACACAAAATTAAAAAATCTGGCAAAAAAGGGCAAAAACCTATTTTTGTCTTATTCGGTGATATTATATTTTGTCTTATGCTATTCGCTTTTGTCTTATATATTCGCTTCGTATATTTTGCAGTATGAGTTTCTATTTCATAATTGAAGTAAATAAAACTTCCTGCAAATTTTACCACTTCGTTTTTCGCCGACGACCTTTTACGACTCCAGAAAAATTTTAAAAAAGGTGTTTTTTTTGCCTACCATCGCAGAGAAACAGTTCTCCTATATTAATGAAACAGGCTGACCATGGTGGTATTTTACTTTACAGTAATTTACTTATTTAAAAATTTCGGCGCTGAATCCGAATGCAATCCTCATTTACTCGCAACGTGTCGAATATGTTTCCAATTTCAAATTTTAAAAAATCGAAAATTTAACTTGCTCTGCAACTTCCATTTGATGTTTGAAAAGCCGGGAGAAAGAGGGGCGTGGCTTAGGCTTATTAAAATCCTAATTCCCAATATTTGCCAAAAAAAATAAGTGGAAAGTTGTACTTTTGTACGTATTTCAATCAATAAATTTTGCATTTCTCGTTCACCGTGGAAAAAACGCTTTTAATCTAGTTGGAATCTTTCGTTTAATTCCAATTCAAGAGTTACAATTTTAAGAACGCTTTTCGTGGAGGTATTGAACTTCTCATTTACCAAATTATTTTTAACGAGAGCTCATAACGTCGTACTTTCACATTCACCAGGTCAATGAGGCCGTTGACGTCTCAGTGTCGTCTTCGGAGGAAGAAGAGGAAGATGGTATCGACCTGAAGCAAGACTTCATTCAGCCCGGGCAGCTGGTCAACGTGGGTAGCCCCGTGTCCCTCAGTGTCCTCACCGAGAGCGGTAGCGAAGAGGACGAGGAGGAGATATCGCCAGAGCAAAGGGTCAGCGACCTCACAGTGTGGGCAACTACGGGGCAGACCGGAGGCGCGGCAGCGGGCGGAGCCAAGGGCTCCGGAAGGGGCGGAGACGGAGGCGCTGGCGGTCTCGTAACGTTCAGCGCTCTGCCTTCCTCATATCCAGCCATCCCCTACTCCCCCAGGCTCGTGACAATGGCTACGGAAGATCCCGTCCTACCACTGGAGGCCTTCTTCTTCGGTCCCTCGGCCAGTGGCGGAAAGAGCCCAAGCCGGGCGCGGTGAGCTACCGGATGAGCTGAAATCCCAATTGGAAGTCAACCAAATAAGAGTACATGATAAGCTGTGGAAATTTAATGGACCATGATAGATCTCCCACTTCTGCATTAAATGGTGGTGCATGTGAATTGTTTGGAAAGTAAGGCACTGAAATGACTATGATGTGAAGATGCCTTTTGTGAAAGAAATTGAGCAGTGTGTGCGAGATAGCCTCTTGGGTCTCAGAATGTTTGACTGTCGTTCCATCCAAGAGGGGCAGCAAATCGTGTATCAGTACTGTTTCATTCAAGTGGACCTTAGAAAAAGGTTTTGAATTTTACAATTTATGGTGACCATATCATTCAGTGGGAATGGCTCCTTATTAAATAGTCATTTCCAATTTTTTGCTTCGTATACCTTTATCACTGTCATTATTGTCTAGGTATTTTGTCCTCCAAACACTGAAAGACATAGCTTTGAATGGATAATGAGTATCCAATTTCTGTTTAAAAATCGACATTTTTTTACGTCTATCAGACGGAGGCTATGTAAAGATAACATATTAAAAACCATGTTCAAACAAGATACCAAAGGGCAATTCTATTGCAATATGATGTATTTAATCATCTAGCTTTGACAAATCGTTAACAGCTCTCATTTCTAAAAAGAATTATCATATGAAATGGTAAAATTGCAACACGCGGAATAAAATTATGATTTAAAATTATAACAAAATTTAAAAGAGCAAAATAACTTCTCGATCCAATTCTTGGCAGTGAAATTTTTAAATCTTGTATTAGTTGCATTATATCCAACATTGACGTAAGATTTCTTTATGGATATATCGCTTTGTAGCTCCATGAGATTTAAATAAGGTAGGAAAATTCGCCAACTGGAATGGAGTATGATGCTATTTGTTTGTTGATCGACCTTTTTTTCGCTCTGCGGTTTCTCTAATCAGCAGTGATGTAATAATTATGAGAGGTCATATACGTGATTCAAAGTGGTGTTTGTAAATTATTTATGTAATTATTTATCTGTGTAGACATAATATCAGCTAGCTTGTCTCAATTTTGTATTTAAAACCTTCTTATTGACTTACATCTGTATTTTTATTTGAAGAAACCAATTGCCTAAGTGTATACGACATCACAAGCCGTAAGTCTTATTCATTAACATCAAATTTCATTAACTTTGAAGATGCAGGAGCAGGTGAGTCACGCCATTTCAAATTATTGAAGTAAGTAAACGAAATTCAATACTTGGTGGAATGAAAACTTATCTATAAATAATGAGCAAAATAACTATGTATAAGAATATATAGAGGGAGTGTAACCGAGAGGTAGATAGTGTTCTTGGATAATGCAAAAAAAATATTTATGACATATACATGATTATTTTTAATCCGGATATAATCCCGTATGGCTAAACATTTACCAAAAATATGCAAAGCAATAGTTGGCACTCAAAAAATGTAAAAAAGTCCTGATCGTAAGCGTTAAGTACTAAAAAAATACATTTCTCACATATTAATTTTTCATTTGATTCTAGTTTGAGAATGTTGCATGTAAATAATTTGCTCTAGATGACTATTCTGAAATACTCCATCCGAAATACGTTTATCAACTAAATTTTTATTATTCGAGTTGCAGTCTACATATATTTTTATTACGAATACGTTTACGAACACTGTCACTGGCGATACAGCCCATAGTAGTCTTTTGGCATCCATTCACGTACCTCATTACCATTGAGGCTATCGTGATCCTGGAAATAAATTTAGCAAGTATTTATAATTCCATTCAATATTCTGGGATAATTTCAATATCTCCCAGTTATGGACACAATTGCTTCTAACTAGTCCATATCGTAAAATCATGTAATCGCATAACAATAGTCAACTATTTTCGTGCCTGTTAAAATATAAAGAGATTCGTGAATCTTCCGCGCAATTTTTGCTCATTTTATGCTAAGTCAAGAACATTTTCTTTTGTAAACACTGTTCAGTAGAGTATAATTCCAATGAAACTAGTCTTCAAGTTAAGTTTTACATGAGGCAACTAATTGCACAATCTAACGTGTGTACGAAGGCGCAGACAAAAATTGCGTCATGTAAAGTGGTGAATGGCTAGAACACATGCAAGAATGTATGAACGTGAGATGGCAGAATAGATCCTGCTCTAATTTAGTTCGTGCATTTGCGAACTTGTACGCCATAATGAAACATTAATCCAGTTGTTACTTGCACAATCACGTGCCCCGTGTTAAACGGCCTTAAAAAAGTCGTGGCCCATAAAAAGAAAATTATCCTGAACGTTACGCCACCAGCACAACGCCCCCGTTGACCGGCGGAGGAAGCCCGTTGAATGGAACGGCAGTGGGTCATGGTGAAAAAGGTGAAAGAGTAACAATCGCGATGACACTGTTACAAGTCACATGCAGCTTAAACAATTAAACGGTTACAATGGAGTAAAAAATTTGACAGCCACCTTGGCCTGCACCCTTGGTAATTGAGGTGCCGATGGCTCATAGACCGGGTTACCAGGTCCTCCCTCCACCCTTGCAAATCAATCAGCATTCTAAACAAAATTTCAGTCTTGCTAAGAGCTTTTTTTTTTTTATTTTAATTCAATGCCATACATTAATTAACAGAAATTCTTCAAGAATGATTAAAAATGGACCAACTGTAACTGAACTTTTAATTCAACATTTGAAATGCAGAAAACTATAGTGGCTATGAAGGGTGTCTACAAGTTTTTAGGAGTTTTGAAAGAGAACACTCTTTATCTCTCATTAATACATGATAAATCACAAAATACTTGCTATTTTAGTGCTGATACTTGATGCTGCTCCTAAATTTCAAGAATTAAATGTTCAATTGGCTATCCATCCATATAGTATTTGGAAAAATCTTGAAGTGGTTTTGATTTTACATTTTATTACCGTTTACTAATTGAAAGTTAATGAGAGTAGTATAATTCCTTGAATAAAGTCAATTGAAGTGTCTACCTGCTGGTAGGAATCCATTGCCGAAAATATGGGTCCTCATCTGATCTCATCTTCTTTCATCAGGTTTCCTCAAAATTGCCAGTACATACATTACAGGCTGGGATATTCATTCCAGTGATAAAACTATACCCACAGGACAGATCAACTTTGTGAATTGTAGTGGTGATCATCCCACCGACTATCGTGGCTGTTCAACATTCAAGTTCGAGGGGGTACAAAAAAAGGTGAGGGAGATTACAAAGGCCAGAGAATCAGCCAATGAAAAATCTTTCAAACATGCTCTGATGGCCATGAATAACTCATGAATTTCCAGCATTGTAATGGTCTCCAAAGACATTCCACCTCGATGAAATTGATTGTTTGAGGCGTAACTTTGTGAAAGCAATTCATTATTAAAATTAAAAAGAAGAACTTTGCGCTTTTGCATGAATATAGAAAAAGCATAAAGTTCTTTCTAATTTTAACCATTCTACCTCTTTCTACTACCAGCCACTCACCTGCCTTAGCGGAGTCTCCTGCCTACCTCCCCTTCAACGCGACAAACTCCTTACACTTCCTCAGATCAAATTTTTACATTCTCCATAAACAACTGTCTTTAATTGGGTCTACTAAAGACAACTACTCAAAAGAATATGTCCTCATTCTCAAATGTGTTTGATATTTGAAGATGAAAAAAAGTTTTTGGGCAGCATTCCACTATTCTTTTGGAGTTGCAGAGCTAACCCAAACTGCCAAAAGATGGTATTACATTCTAGCACTTATGGTGGGATGCCCTTAACCCTTTCATTGCGTAACATTTTCTCAGAGTTGTTTCACATTGGCGGAGAATTTTTTTTCACTGCATTCACTTGGTTTTTCGAAAATATGAAAACAATTTCAATAAAAAAGGGATTTTTATATTAATTTGACAATTTATTAAACAATTTGTTAATGGCATCACAGTGATGCCATCCGCACCCAGGTGATAAATGCTCCGGATATTTATGCAACCCGTTACACAAACATTATAAACGACGGACAACATATTTTTACATAGCAACTAAGAAGCTTGAAATAATTTATGAAATGATGGCGGAATTGAATTATAAAATAAGATAAATAATTTTTCAGATGTCATCCACTATCCATGCATCAAATTTTGGGTAAATAAAAGTTTTCGAATTTTAATTTTCACATCTAAATTTTTAAAATTACTAGTAACTTAGATTTGGATGCAAACATATGAAAGTTATTTTATCTTTTTGCCATTTTCTTTTGCGTTAATGCTGAACATATTAACTAATAATTGTGAAATTCTTTGAAAAAAGGGTTCAAACACAGCCCTGGAACATCTGCATATCATACACCATCAGAGTTATACTGATTCGCCGTTTTAGTCGTTCTAAGGACGTGAGGAGGATTATTTCTTCTGTTTGTCCTTAGAGTTTCAGTGGTGTGTCTTTTTGAGTAACTCAATAGATATTTGAACAGATTATTATAATTTTTATGATGATTATAATTTTCCATGCATAAACTCAGTAGAGTAGCCACGGGAGGGGGGGTTATGGGTAACAACCCCCGTTGAAGTGCCAAAAACGGGTAAAATGGCCCCCGCACCCTCCAGAAGGGCCCTCAAACCTCCGGCAAAAACCCCCCATTTCAAAATCGTGGCTACGCGACTGTATAAACTGTGCCCACTGAGGAGAAATCTATCGATTAATTTTCGCATGACTTTGTTTGCATGTCCCCTGCCTCCAACATCAGGATCCTTCGCCCCAGTGTAAATTATAGCATCTTGCACGAGGCCATTAGGCTCAGAAAGCATATATAATGTTATGCCGCGTTTGTGACGCCAAAGCAACATGGACTAATGAAGCAGAGTTCTCTAAACGTGTAATAAATTTCTTTCATTCTTTGAGTGAATAATTTCAAAAGGGGTCGAATTTTATGCAAGGGGTCTCTTGGTATCGGATCATCTACTCCAGGGTTCCCGCCAAACTGCATGCATCGGAAAATTAGTTGAAATCGGTCTCGGGAAAAATCGAAGATATTTTCCTACCTTTTCCAATAATCTGGAATGGCCATCTTACGATACTTCATACAATCATACATTAGGTATATCGGACCAAAAATGTCTTCCATACCCCACGAGTAAGATTCCTATGCTCGGTTATCCTTGAAGAACTGCATGTTGAGAGGCATTGGCAATATGGACCAAAGCCTTTCAGACGACAATAATTCCTCCAGCTCCACATACTTGCATCCTCAACATAAACCTCAGTTAACACCTATAAAATATACTACAATAAAATACATTACACTTACAAAATGCACAAGACTGATGAGGTTGCTCTTTTGCAGTAAGAAAGAGATGTAAGCGTTAAATTTTAGAACTGACGTACAAGAAATATCTAAACTTGACTGCTCCAGATAAAACGGCATCGTATAATAATCCAAAAATAATTATTTCTTTACGCATAGGAATTTTGCTGACTTTCTTTTCTGATTATAATAGCTCTATTTGGTCGAAGTAAAATATGTAAATTGCTTCAAAGTTAAAAAAAAAAACCTTCGCGGAGAAGACCCAATGCAGTGTTCCATGCATACACTTGAGTAAATTGTGCCAGAGGTAGTTTTATTGCGAGGAGATATTCTAAGCCTAGTTGACCAAAGGCTGATACATAAACGGTCTTTGGGGTTTGAAAATAGGAATAAAGTTAAAAATGAAGATGTCTCCCATATTCCACGTACGTGGCTAAATATATGTAAAATACCAAAATGTCCAATGGAAAAAGGCCATACGGTAATATTAGAAAAAAAATTTCTATAGAGGAGTGAAAATGCACGCAATCGAAAGATGTCCGAAGGAGAGACTGTACTAATAACGAGAGTCGCAAAAACTGAGAAGGAAAAGCTGACCTTTTCTACGACATGCACACAACAGAATAGTTGCATGGATTTCTAATAAGAATGGCAAAAATACTTCTAAAAATAGAGATAACAGGCGACACAGAGCGACTTGTAGTCTATTCCGCGATGACGGAAAACGACTTTTTTATTTGAGCCCCTAAATTCGATCTTTTTTTCCCCAAGGATTTCCCCAATTCTAATTTCTCCTTCAAAATGGAAAAAATATAAAAGTTTCACTAGAACCTTCATTATTTCCCGTGAATAACGAATTGGAGGTCGTAATTATTTCCACCTAGTAAGTTTAACAAACTCATAAGAAATAAATGAGAAAAAGTCGAAAACTCTATTTCTTCTTCCGTAGCCAATATAATCAGACCCCTATTGAAAGGATCGATCAGGAAATGAGTGGCAAATATATTATGGAAGAATGTTAGGAGTTATAACGGCATTATGTAAATATTAAGTTTAAACATTAATAAAAACAGCAACAGATTATTCAACTGTGTTTAGCGTGTGTAGGTATAGTGACCGTTATTTGAAATACGAAAATATTTTTCGTCAATGAGATGAAAGGAAATATTGTTTGAAAAATTTTAATGGGACTAAAACGAAAATAATAACCTTCAAATGTGGCAACACTTCGTACAAATAGTCAGAGTAAAGAAAATATCACATTAAAATTTTTTTGTAATGGCGAAAAATCTTACAAATAAAAAAGTACTCCATAAATGTAAAAAAAGTTTACTCAAAAAATATAAACTATTTTTCAAAAACGGAAGGCATATGCAGGTAGCCTAATCCATTTTGTGTGCGGGAAACCATCATGAGAGTAGATAGAACAGAGCGGAGGAGCATTGGGAGCGATTGAAGGACAGCCCGGCGTGGCATCAATGTGATGCCACCCGCCCGTTGGCAGGACCTACGCTGGGCATCAATGCTATGCCATCCGCACTCAAAGGGTTAAAGAAATGCCTCTTACCCTTCGTCACCACAGTAATGTTAAATGATTATTAAATTATCAGTGAGATCACTCAGCCCCTTTCAGGTGATCACAGTAAAATCCACATCAAAACACTAAGTACTGACATTTAATGCTGATAATATACTAAAATACATTTGTACATGGAATAGATTTCATTTACAATCTCACTTTCAAGCCTCTCCTCCTTGATGGAGTTCATCTCTTGTTACCTGCCAACAAAATAATCCTCACTGCTGGAGGGTGGAATGCAAAGCATGTAGAATTTGGCTGTTAACATACAAGAATGAGAGGCACAAATTTGTATCCGAAGTCAAGTTTGATGTTAAAGTGTCACTATCAGAGACCCACTTTGACACCAATAGTAATGAGGACAGTTTTGACTTATGGGTGACCAAAAACATTCGAAGACCCTCCACCACTAGTGTCATTGACAACCTTTTAATTTGCCACTATCCTATCTAGTCCAACATATGGTGTGCATCTAAAGGGATCTTCTCTATTCCACCCCTAAAAGCCAACTGACAATACACACTTTGTTAGGTGGTAAATTCATCCAATTAGGGTTGAGGTATATAATTAAAAAGGGCAGAGGAAATGGCTGAGAATCAGAGAATTACATGTAAGTTAACTTATAACCCTAGCACATTTCCAGTTTCACAGAATTGATAAAATATGAGTCATACTGTTTTGTCAGATGGACAGGTTTAGGAGTTAATTTTTCCACCCAATAATAAAGAGCTTCCATAAAAAGTGAAGGTAATTTAATTTCTTCATGTAAACTATACTGCCTCAAAAACATTTTTAATTATTATTATATCTCCCAAATATCTAATGGGAGTTTGAATTCCCTAAGCTTGCAATGGCTTTTTCATTATATTGCAAAAGTAAAAAATTCTTTTGTGTCTATTAACATCAACTTGTAAAACAGTTTAAGTCAATGAACCATTAAATAAAGATTTTATAAAAAATGTAATTTATTACAATAAAAACATACACTATGTACAAATGAAAATCCTTCCACAATTTCTTGAGAAGCTTCCATCTCTTTATGTTTTAAGCCAAACAAAGTGAGACAGAAATATATTTTTACTGCAGTGCTTTAGGGTCAGATCCTCCATCTCCAACATCCAACGACAGATGCCTCTCTGGTGAAGGAGTATCCATGCCATCACTAGGAGCTGTTATCACACCATTCAGAAGTACAGTGTCCTCACTGTCTGTGATCTCACCTATAATTAATTTAAAATGGTAATTTGTTAGAACAATATTTTTCCCTGTCTCTCAATTGATTACAACTTGGCACTGAAATTATGATAATTAATTCATTAAATTAATTAATAATCAAACTTTCTTTTGGATTTATGTTCTGAATGACTTGAGAAACAATTTTTCAGCATGATTCCACGTTCTAAATACTGGACACTGATGGCCACTAGAAAGAAATATTTTTTCATCCACATTCCATATGAGGATGTGCCCTCATTCCTCATTCCATCAGTATTTCATCCTGAACCATATATTAAACCAGTAGGGTAACTAGGAATATGCTTTTGGGGGGATAGTTAGGCCTGGGGGGGATAACTTTGGAAAAATGACATAGCTGGAAATACATTTTACATCATTTTGGTTCTTAAAATTTGGGTTTCACTCGTAATTTCACTCATAACTCGTAATGATACATGATCTTTAAATTTAAGCAGATGCAGTTGCTAATTGTCAAAAGGAGACTATAGTGTTAAATATTTTTTCCATTTCACTGAGGCATTGGGGGGGATCTAACTCCCTCATCCCCTGCATAGTTATGCAACCATATGTATTAAAATAACATAAAAATACCACCATCGGCATTCCCAGAATAAAAACTGGGGGAGGGGGCAAAACTAGCCATGGTTGTTTAAGTTGTAACTTTTTTGCACAGAAAAGCTTAATGAAACCAAAATTTTGTGGAAATTAAGACAGAAATTCATTATTTTTTATAATTATTTGCTTGAAAAAATAATGATGTTTATTTTATTTCCATGTCTTATACTCCCTAATATCATTTTTCTTCAGAAGGAAAATTTGTTCGTAACTTTTGATTTGAACCAAACTTATTTTCGCTTCTAATGGGTGGTAGTTGCCCTCCCCCCACCCTATCCCCTGCTAGGTATGCCCATGAATACCACTCATCCCTGTAAGTATGAAAATATAATCAATGATGTGAGCCTTTCACTTAATCTTTCATTGCAATAGTTATCCAAATTGTTTTTATATGGTATAAGTACAGCTATGTGAGAAAAGCAAACTCACCATATAAAATTGCAGCAAGTTCCCCTTCACTGGTGCAGTGGATGGCATCATACACACACAGTTTTTGAAGCAGTGACAATGCATCATCCTTCAAATTCATCAAAACTATTGGCTGTGCTCTTTTCTTATATTCTTTCATAACAGACACAAAGCCCTGAAAATTAAAATGTTGCTTGAAAACTTAATTTTAGACTCGATTGCACAAAAATTAGGGGCTAGAAATTAATTTAATGGCAAAGAAAAATCTTTAAATATTTGAATCTAACCTGAGTTCCATATGCTTTCATGTTTTTCTTATTAATTTTGAGGACTTTTAGAGTCGGTTTTATAATGTCTGGGTAACCATAACCATATGATGATAGAGCCTTTAGTTTAAAGTCTGCTCTAATACAGAAGCTAACCAGATCTTTCAACCATCTCTAGCTAAAGTTATAGGCTATTTCATCTTATGGTTAGCATTAAAATGGCGAAGTTATTGAAAAAAGGGAGCAAATAGTGAACATCAAACTTTGAAGCATATGGCTTAATTAGGACTCAAGATGTGATGTATAACCAAAATTGGCTTCGTGAAAACCATTGGGAAGGCATTTGAACTTTGTGCTGGAAAAAAATCTAAAAACAATTCCTAATAATATGTACAAAATTAATTGAATTGTACAAGACACAGGCGGTGGCTATTAAAGTTAATAAAAAAATGACAGAATGGATGGATCTGGGCAGGGGGGTAAGGTAGGTCCGCTGCCTTCAAACCAACCTATTTAATACATAGAGGAGATGGTCAGTAAAACCATGAAAAGTGCAAATGGGATAGGGATTGGAGGACAACACAGAAAATACATCAGGTTTACCAATGAAATGGTGATCCTGGCTGATAACAAGCTAAAACTTCAAGGAATTATAAAAAAGTTTAGAGGAAGGAATAAAAGGCTATGAATGAAAATAAATGTTGAGAAAAGGAAGCTTTAAATAAGAAGAGAAAGATGTGATGTAGCAGTATGCACCTAGAGCTGAGGAAGAAACTGGTGAAAGTCTGTGTGTGGATGTATGTTGTGTTGTAGGAATGCAAATGATGCCCTTGGGAAGAGAGATTGATGTAGGATCAACACTTTTGGGGTGAGTTATGGAGGTTGCTGGAGAAAGTGAAGTGGATGGATAAAGTCAGGAATGAAGAGATGCTGGAAAAAGGTGGTGAGGAAAGAACATTATTGATAACTATGCAAAAGAAAAAAGGGGAATATGATGAATAATACTTCAAGAGGGAAGGGGATTTTGAATGTAGCAGTCAAGGGTACATTGGAAGGAGATGTTCCTTCTTATATTCATACAATTTGCTACGCTCTTTCCTAGCTATACTTTGTTATATCTTTAAGATATTGTTTGTCCCACCACTTTTCCCTTGCTATATATAACCTGATATATTTCCAACCCGTATCAAAGGGATTTGACTCTTTTGCCAGTTCGATCTTCTGTTGCACTAATTACCTTAAAAATTCAAAATGTCAACAAAAAACTAATTCAACAGTCAATATTTCGTGTAGGTAAAAATCTTCACGGGATACGGCGTGGGTAAGATTATATGAGAGCGCAGACGTTTTGGGTACCGTCTCGCTACCCATTCTCGCGGCTCATTCATTCGGCGATATCCCGAGAAGATTTTTCAAATATTGTTCACCGGGAAAGTGTTAAATCATATATAACCCGTGTAGGTGTTTTTTTTCCTTGTCAACGCCAAAAAAATCATTGAAAGATAGCGTCAAAACAATTACTTGAATTATACCATGTATACCTACTTCTGACATCCAAAGCAAAAGGAAAACGTTGGTAATGTATTGTCAGTATATATTGATATCTCCGGTAACTTCCTCATTTCCTCGACTAATTTCGCCTCTTTTGCTATGAAATTGCCCTGAGCTACGTGAAGAAGAAATGATTTCATCTCGATATTTACAGCAGAAAAATTAGCCTATTGGTGAAGAGGATTTTTCCTACCTACGATGATAACTGAGAGTACCGAATTCATTCAGTCCTCTAATCCATTAAAATTGGGAATATAACTTGAATTTGATTTTGCAAAGCCAGGTTTACCTTAAAATATGGCCTTGATGACCGATTAAAATAAATGGCAATGTTTCAGTTTTCATCGTAATTTGTAAACTAAGATGAGAATTTCTGAAAAAATATCAATTGATTTGAAAATATCTGCAATATCGATGCGAAATGGGAAACTTTATCCCGACGAAAATGGTACAAAGAAGGCATCATTTTTATATACCCCCATGGTTATCATGCGATTTTATTTAGTATCTGAGAATATGTATTCATTTCTTGAAGTTAGCCACGGCATATTAGAAAGTGTCAAAGTAAAACTTTACTGGGATGAAATACTGGATTTATACACACTATTCTCTATGCTGACGTCTTTGTCGTAGTGGATCCTGTGAAGGGGATAATTACGCCCTTCTCTCTAAACCTAACTCCCAAAACAATACACATTCGGATATGGACTCTGGAATCGTTCACCAAAAGTTTTTATCGCGCAATTAGACATCGTCTGTCAAATCGAGACGGGGATATTATTATTTCTCACTTTGCGAGTGTTCTGTGAGGACTCCCCCCGCACCCCGTGGGTTTTAATTAATCAAAGATACACCATACAATACCCTAGAGTTGAGGAAATTTTTTGATATCTTTATCCGATTTCGTCCGTTGACTACAGACCCCAGGAAACATTCACAAAAAGTTTGATAACGTCAATAACTTTAACAAAAATGAATGAGTTTGTCTAAAATTTCTGAAAAAGTTGTTTTTTCTCCATGATAACCTATGTCCACTGTCTTCCGAATGGATGAGTTAACTGCAATATCAGGTCTGAATGAGTATCTTCATTCTAATGGTTTACAGTCCAAAAATGATGGAATATAATGGTGGATTTGATCATAGATCCGCCATCGCGTGTCTTAGGTTGCTAGAATGATGTAAAATTTTCTCAGGCAGGAGACTGTGAAGGATTATCAGGATCAAGTTGAGCCAATAGAAATGAGCTTACCATAGCCGCAGAATAATCCAAGCCTTTGAAGTGCTCGCAGTTGAGTACCAGTGGCTGAACGCCGTCGCCTTCACTGACTCCGATCCTGCCCAACTCCATGCGGATGAATTCTATCGCTGGGAAGTACAGGCCTGTATCAAGAGTGACCATCAAATAATCTCGTCCACCCGGCATCTAAATATCAATTAAATAGAGATAATAAGAATATGTAAATGGCTACAATACATTATATTTGGTATTACGCATGGTATCAGATACAAGTAGACACTAACATTTCTGTAAAAGAATAAACTCGCTCACTTCCATTATATTTTTTTTAATGACTGGTTTCGGTAGTAGCGCTTTTCTCAAAAGACAAAAAGTGCAAAAGTAGAAAACTGTTTCTGACAGAACGAAAAAATAAAGAGAAATGTTTTTCCTCACGGATAGGTATAGGCATTTGTTTTCCTCCGATCAATAATTGACTTCAATACATATTAGATAAGATTCAGTATTCAAACATCTCTGACAAAGACTATTTAATTTATTTTTTAGTAACGGCTGGTGTCAGAGTGTTGTTTATTCACACTGTAGTGATAACATAGAAGCACGCGATATGAGCAATCACTTTATTTGGTCCAATTCCTCCCAGGCATCCTTGGCTTGGTTAAATCCGATGATATCATTTATTAAATCATCAGACACGGATCTTACAATGATGGACATGGCTACATTATTGGCACGGGCACGTCTTCTAAGCTCTGCTTGGGTTAAAGTTGCTCCCTCTGCATATTCATAACCCGTGACCGCCTCGTAACATTCTCTCGATAGCAATTCCATCTTTACCCTGCACATCCATGCTGTGTAATTCTTCTTCGTAAGTTTAGGAATTGAAAATGATTTGTCAAAAGATTCTTCTCCGTGACTTGCCATCTTGGACACACCGGCCACCTTGCCTCGAAATCCAAACACGGAATATTCAAATCGCTTGAATACCGGGAGTTCTCATAACACGTTACTGATTGGGCTCCATAACCTGTTGTTTATTCACACTTTAGTGCTAACATAGAAGCACGCAATATGAGAAATCACTTTATTTGGCAGGAATTACACCATGACACACAAGAACATGAGCACGTGCGCGGAGGAGATAAAGCCAACTACCAGAGGGCACCACCATACGGGCTCATACCAAAACAAGAAAATGATGCGGGGTATTTTGTTTCAGCGGTTACTTCAAACATCACAATACAGAGCACCACAGGACAATTGAGGCGGCTTTCGGGACAGTGTGTGGATGTAGAGAGTAGCGTAGCCAGGATTTTAAAATGAGGGGTTTGCTGTATATTACGGGGCCCTTCCGAGGAGTACGAAAACATCCCAGGGGAAAGTGGTCATCTCCCGGAAAATTTAGGAATTTTTTATGTCAAAAACGTGATTTTGCGGACTCAAATAAAGTAATTTTGCACAAGTTACATTTATTGAGGCCATCTTAATCCTTTTTGGCTTCTCTTTTAAAGACTTAGGGGGTGGAGGGGTTGTAACCCGGAAACCTCCCAGCCCCCGTGGTTACGCCTCTGGATGTAGATATTTATATTCACATTATTCATTGTATTTGTCGTCAGCGAATGTGATTAAATATGCAAAAACTTAACGGGAAGCTCAGCCTTCTCGAATGGAGCGCCGCATTTTCTCGGGATTCACCTTCTTATGCTCCACATTTATCCTTGGCCGCGCCCACAGGTAAAGCAAGTGACCGCAATTCAGAGCAACGCCCAGCAGCAGTCCAATTTCAATGCCAAGGAGGAGACACACTACAAATGTAAGGATGGCAGCTAAAAAGTCTTGCTCTGCAATAAATGAAAAAAATGTTATTATAACACATTTTACGCTCTAGGATATTTACAGTAGAAATGTATCACATGAAAATTTCACTTTTATGACTATGGAATTCTGTTCTTGAGCCAATGATAATGAGGCACGCTTGAATAGATCAAAAATCTTTCTTCTAAGAACACATTTAAATCATGAAATCTAAGTATCCATTAAACATTATTTAAGCATATGTTACGGCGTGATTCGCATCGTAAGCCATGTGCTCCCAAGGCATATACCTTGGTAATAAAATATGCCAGAATTTAATAAATTACTTTATTAAATTCTCCTGCTCCAGAAAAAAAACTGAAATTATAAAATCTTACTGCTCGTTTGCCAAAGTTTCTTGTATATGCCGAAATCAGCCATGAACATCACAGCACAAATAAGGACTGCAGACAGAGTTGCTCGGGGAATGTAATAAAAATAAGGAGTGAGGAATCCCAGAGCCAACATTATAAGAGTTCCTGTGGAAAAGAAAGGTGATTGCATAATTACTGCATTAATCATCGCATAAATCAATTATACGTTCTATACCTCGCTATTCATGGAATTTTATAACTTTATTGTGACGGTTGCGGCTGTCCCAACCCTGGCCTTTACCACCTCGTTCACCATCCTCACCCGTTTCCTATCCTCCCCCCTTTTTTACCCAAGTATGCAAGGTGGAGTGGATGTGAGCGAGTCCGTGTGAGTGAAGGTCAGCTTTGACGAATGCCCAAGGTATCCCCCTATTTTCATTTTTTTGTGTGTAAGCGTGTGCGTCGGAACCCCCTCTTTTATAATAATAATTATAATTTTATAATTCGGAGTAATAAGCCGAATGCACCGCAAGAAAAAAGAGAATTCTTAATTGTGTTACTGACTGTGCAATATCCAGAAAGTGGTTGCACTAAGAGAAAAAGTGAAATTACGAGGCAGAAGACATAAGGCAGCGAGCGGTATACAACGGGAAACCAAGTCGAACGATCAACTCCGGAATCCAAAGGTGGTCGCCATGGAGGTTCCAGGGGCAGCCAGGCCGCGCAAATTGCCGTCTCCGAGAAAATAGGAGACCGCACAAATATAGACGAGCCTGCGTCCAGCCCGAACCACGGCACCAAGGAATGGAGTCATCCGGTGGTCATCCAGGTCACGTATAGTTTATTGCCCTGACCCCAGTGATACCACCCCTGTGTCCGAGTACTTGTCCCCGTATACAGCAATACGCCACAGTTAAGGCACCTTGTGCAATTCATCGACGCCTCAGTGATTTTTCTCATTATGCTCAGACTTAGTCAGCAACGGAACTTAAATGTGTAATTGGGACAGACTTTATTACTTCCCAGATATAAAAAGTGTAACGAAGTCTAATAATTGAAATAAGTCCGCTTAACGGCATACATTTTGGCTTTTGTTAGATATTCTTTTTTTAATTATTTCATGGTAATTTCAAATGCCCATTGCATAAATCATTTATTATTTCATCCATTCATCACTAACCCAATCATTTTCACTCATCAGGTGAAACATTTCATGTAAGATGTTTCTTATTTTTGAATATATTTGCGCGAATGCTGAATGAAAAGGTCCTTGCATTTCTTTGGGTATTCCTACGAAACCTATTTACCTACCTTCACCTGCCGCCGAGTCGTCACGCGCCATACTACAATTTGGATCTCTTCACCACGAAACAAGCTGCGAACGGGAATCCCCCGCATTTATTGTAATGCTAAATTAAATCTTTCGATAAATCGTCCTGACTGGCAACTTAAGGAGGTTTATCATTTATGGGTGGTTTTCGCGGTTTTCATCCGGGCAACCGACGTTGAACCATTACATTATCTATATGAATGGGTCATACAGTTCTGGGCTGCCGATGCAACTGTCTACCAGTTTTACCCCACAAAACGTTAACTATTTAGACTAGATTAGTTGCTATTGTTCTTTATCCTATGCTGATAAATTGTATGGACGGAATAAGATTAGTCATTGGGAGAATTAAGCGGAGAGCTGCATCAAGACAATCTTAGAATTAAGGAATGTTAATGATGATGATGATGATGATGATAAGAGTATAAATTTTTTTTATAAAAATCCGATACCCTTGCAGTCAGTAGTTGGTTGAATTGAGTTTTAATGACTCTTCACTACGTTTTCACATAGTTTATTTTTTTAAACATGTTTAACGATGACGGTTGTCTCCATTAGGTGCATTTCAAAACCGACGATGAATCAATTGAGCCACACTGAAGCTCGATGCCTTTTTTATGAATTACATGGGATAACAGGAAAATAAATCAAGGTATTCCAGGTCAATTCAAATTCCAAGTGCAAATGAACCCGCAAAAGCCTCTCTTCCCGGCTACTTGGCTGATTACCGATTGCCACCGCAAACCAAAATGAAGGTAGTGTACCTAACCTGTATATAATCCGGCCAGCAGTGTGCGCACCCCGCTGGCACTGCTGACGGCACTGCGCGTGAATGCACCACAGGTGGGCATAGAGCTGACGAAAGACCCCGCGATGTTACAAAGCCCGAGGGTCAGCATCTCCTGAGTTGCGTGCAATGTGCCTCCATTTGCTGAGGGAAAAAGATAATAGAAGCATGGTCATTACTTGATTTCAAAATGCCATCTGATTGAATTTGAGGACCTGAAATCTATAAAGGTCTTGAATGGAAATGGTGGAAAAAAATGGCCAAAATCCGAAATTATTGCACTTGTCCGTATCATCCTGACCTGGGACTTCGTGCCTTTATCTCAAATTTGAGAATAATATCTCCCTCTTTTCTGAGAAATAAAAC
This sequence comes from Ischnura elegans, assembly GCF_921293095.1. Classification (NCBI taxonomy): domain Eukaryota; kingdom Metazoa; phylum Arthropoda; class Insecta; order Odonata; family Coenagrionidae; genus Ischnura; species Ischnura elegans. The sequence goes on from NC_060246.1 coordinate 142,584,320, forward strand.
TTTTATATTCGAGTTACAGGTATGTTTTCACTTAGTTCCACTGCATAGATCCTCAAACTCTCATAATAACATCGCTAGTTTTATATAATCAATGCCTCATAACAGTGGCGCAGCCAGGAATTTCGTTCTGGGGGGGGAGTGGGGGGTCCAAAAACAGAGGGGTAAATTTTAGAATAACAGAGTACCAAGTAGGTTTTAAACTAATTATGATACTTATAGTAATCGAAAAAACTTTATTTGTGGAATAAATCTTGAGTAAATTCACGATTTTCAATATTTTCTTTTCTTTTCAGCAGCAAAGTAGCGTTTTTATATTTCGGCAGGTCCAGACCCCCCCCCCCCCGCCACTGACCTTATACTACATTGGTTTTGCGGGGATGGAGCAAAAGACCGCAGGCACCAAACACAGCCTCTCAACCTGCAAGCCTTGACACTCACTCACTGACACGCTAAGACACTCGCACAGGCGAAAAATAACAGAAGAATAAGCTCAAAAGAGCAGGTCAAGGTGTATATTAAGACAAGCGAAGTGCGAATAGCACTATTTCAGCTTCTAAGTGGCTTATCAACGCGGAAGTATAATATCATCACAACAAAACAGGTTCTAAGTGATCATCAAATTAGTTTCGCCGACCGTTTTTTGGGAGAGCGTGGTAGCCATAGTGAGAAGAGCGCTTGGCTGCTGATAAAGGGGACTCGTGTTCAAAGCCCGCAGACAAACCCAAAGAAAATTCTCAACGTGGCAAAGGGAAAGGAATTTCTAAAATGCTTGAAATTCTAACGTCTGGCTTAGTTCGGAGTGGGCTCTAACCTCGCCTATCCTAACCAACCTTCGGGTTGAATCATAAAGTGAGTGATCGTTTATTTAAGCTTGTGAAACAGACCATTACAAATGGTTTTCTCATGTTTTTTACATGAAAAGATAGGAATTATCTATATTCCTTTCCCATATTCCATGCAGTCTAATTGAAACAACATGTTTTTTTGCAGTAAAAATGTCAATGTACATGAGATTGCATGTATCAAAGAATTAGACGTCTTGATCAATCACAAAATGTAACACAGCATTATGACGCATATCTGTATTCTAGGTAGTGATATCCTTAAAAAAAATAAAGCAAAATGAACTTTTCTCGTCTCGGTTGATTTGCCCCATTTCTCTCTACATTTTCACCTCCGTCTCTTACGTCGAGCTGCCAATAGAAATTGATCAATTCAATCGGTGGAAGAACTAGGAAAATGTTATTTAATTAATGCACCGGAAACAAAAAGTCACTCTAAAAAAATATTGAAAAAACGTGCACCAGTATAATCCCCACAGACGATTGAAATGATAACGATGTAGGAAAATCAATATTAAAAAAGGGAAATATAAATGACGCCAGAAATTCTTTTAGCATAGAAAAATAAATCGCTTACATACTTCCAAACCTGAACGATCTTTTAAATTGTTGATATTGCTCAAAACATTGAGAAAAATAAAACGCTGGCCTATCTACCTATCAAAAAGTTTAAATGAAGGGCTTAATCGGGAATTGTGATTTCAAGAATTTGTGGTGAAATCAAAAATTTTTACCAGTTAGTCTCCCTTATTCAAAACAAACTACTGGAATTTATTGTTAATGGCAAAACTTCAATGGTAGGATTTAGTATATCCATACGCTTTGAAGACGGGTCCTCAAAATATCTAATAAGAAATATAAAAAATACCCGTATTTTTTATTCTTAAACATAAACATATATGGCATATACTTACCGTATGCCTTAGCGATAGCTATATTAACTAGCACAGATACAACAGGAACTATTAATATCCCCGTTCCCAATTCCGAAGCCATTTCTCCAAAATTATATGTGGTGTTTGCGTAAGTTGCTTGAAAAGGCGGAGGTTGAAACGACGGGAAACCTGGGTCAATTTGACCTGATAAGAAAAATATTTAAATCATGGTTGATGTCTTAAGAAGAGTACTGGACGGATTTAAAATAAATTTTAGACTAAACACTACAAATTAATTCACAAAGAATGCTATGGAAGTAAAATTCCTCTGGACCGGGAATGGAACCAAGGACCATTGACTATCCTGGCCACTATACTATCCAGGTTCCTTTATTCCCATGGTCCATCAAGGATTACAACGCCAAGGAACATGTGCTTCAAAGAAGCCAATACATAATAATGTGAACACCATGCGTGCGTTAAGGACGCGCTTGAGTGTAGTGTGATAAAATTTGATGCGATGTGATAATAATAAAAAATCAAATATTCTGCAGAGTAGCTTTCTATAAAAAAAACGTTCAATTACAAGTAAATTAGAAAAAAAGCACTCACCAGACAAAGCGAAAGGCGCTACACCCCAATTCCTTTCAAATACAAAAGACAGGATTCCTCCAATTAAAACTATCAATGCATTGCGACCAATTGTTAAAAACCACAGTATCTTTTCCACCACTCTGGCTTTTGGATTGGATTCGTTAGGCAGCTTCCCATCGGAGAATAACTTGCCAACTGGAATATCTTTCAGCTTCTACTAATGAAAGAACACTTGTGTTCAGACATATAAATAAAAAATACCCTCATTTTGATTTGAAAGCCAACCACTAAAACTATCCAATTTATCCATAAGTGCGACGAGATGAGATTTACAGTTTAATACAAATTTAAAACAAAACATTGGATATGACATATATATTTTAACCTAGCGTGGGTTCTGTTTTGTGTAGTCTCTCTGGAAATCCAAATAAATAAGACTGAAGTAAATACCTACCCTGAAGGATAGAAGAAAAATCATGGAAGACACTCCCAATATGGCATCTCCAGGTTTTGTTTCTTTCATGTGAGAGAAAAGCTTCCAAACATTGTCGATGAATCCTACAGATTTGTATTTAATGCCAAGAAGACCTTTCATTTGGGCCTCGCCGATGACAACGGACGTTGCGGCAGTAAATCCAGACAGTACTGGGGCTGATATGAAGTCCACAAGAACACCTGTGGGTTCAATGACTCTCGCCGATAATCATATTTTCTGCGATGAAAGTAAAACTTGCGTATTCTGCAAGTAAAAATTGACGTTTATTTGGCATTAAATGTATTCTTCAATTATGCTATAGATTATACAGGTCTCTATAGCCACAAATGATGATGGAACTCAATTGAAATGGTATCCAAAATATTTAATCCACAATCCTTACAAAGGAATCAAATAATGAACGGTTGCATTTCTTGTTTGGTTAGGTATTACATTTTCATCTGTTTGCAACAACTATTACTATTTACAACTACTCCCGGAAGATTTTTAGTTACTTTCGATAGGATCCTTTCAAGTGCGTATATTATAGTATTTTTGAAATCCATCTTACAGGGACTCTTTTTATATTAGTAAGGATCCTTTTTTCATTTATTTATACCGAATTCTGCCTTGAAAAAAACAAGCAAATACCCACAAATGATTAAATGAACCTTACACACAATCATTTCCTTAAACCGCCTTTCTCATGCAAAAAGGATATATATTAAATGGTAGCTAATATGATCGAGGAATATTATCACCAGAAATGAATTATTTTTGGTTGAAAAAAAATACGTTATGTGGGATCTTGAAATATGGTTCAACTTACAATAAATTGGATTAAATGCATTAGTATTTTCTTAGTTTTGTTAAAATTTGGCGTATGGTAATCAATAAAAAATAAATTCCGAAAAAATAGCTAATGGCGCTTACCTAAGTGGAGAATCCCAAAAAGAAGTTCCATGCATCCGGTGAGGAATGTTAATAGTATCACGAACTCAACAGGGTGATCCCGGGTGTATTCGTAGGTGAGAAGGGCCATCAATGAGGTAGGTCCAATAGAGACTTCTTTCACAGTCCCAAACACAATGTAAATTAGAGTGCCAACGAAGGATGAATACAACCCGTACTGAAATAAAATACAGGGCATTCCTCAGAGTCCAGTTTTAACTGGGTCCACTGAATAGTGTGTACAGTACGAGAACCTAATTTTGCTGTAATAACGCGACGTTAAAAATATCCTACGCTGAGTAATGTTCTTCAATTTGGCTATTTAGGAAATTTACTAAAATCCATCCGAAATTTCATGGTCGCAGATCGAGATATACTGACATATTGTTGATAGTTGACTCAGCTATAAAAGTGTTCTCCGATAAGAAAAGGTAGTAACGTTACAATCTCGATTTTTCATTCACGAAATTCATAATTGATTCGGTGTACTCGTGTTTGGATATAGGTTGCAAAGGAAAAGATAGCAGTTTTAAGGGTTAGAAAGAAAAGGGTGTTGGTTTAAGAGGCGTTATGGAATATGAGAGTGCTGAAAACAGCCCGAACTTTGTTTGCGTGCTTTGCGGAGAGCACCTAAAATAAAGCACTCCGTCCGTCGTTTGGGACGCTAAGCAGTGGTCCCCTTGGCGCCTTTCGGTAAGATCGAGTTTTTGCCGACGCGACGCCGTGTTTCTCGCCACCCTTCCTTCCCTACCCTTCCTTGATGCCGCAAATGACATCAGCAGAATCGTCTCTTCCGAATTTGATACCATACAATCACTTTCTAAGAGGGCTCAGTAAAATTATGTGCAAGGAGATGAGTTAATTGTGTCACGGGATACGGAGGAGAGGCAAGGACTATGGAGCAATAACGATGACAAGACACTCCGGGCTTTTGAGGTGAGGATGTGGAGGCGAGTCGAGAGGGTGGACCACAGAGAAAAATAAACGAAGGAGAGCTGGTAAGTAAAGGAAAATTGTGAGAAGATAAGGAGACAAAATGCTTAGGGAAGAATTGGGGGTGATGGATAAGAGATCCTTGATATATTATTAGTAAAGGATGTAGGAAGCCTGCAGGTTAGACGGGAAGAGAAGGAAAAACAAAAAGATTCACCAGTGGAATGAAGCCTTGACATACCAAGGTGAGGAATCAAAACGCGAAAAAGTACACTTCAGTAGACCTCTGTAGTTGAGAGAGAATATAAAAATCATTATTTTTCATTTTACTCGGAAGGCGGATGATTTTGGAAACATTGGAGTTAAACTCTGATGAGAAAGGTCGTTTCCATGGCAATAGTGTGTACCTTTTGGATGAACACCACATCTACGATTTCTTCCAGGTCAAACAAAAACTCTTGTTTAGATAACGAGTAAGACTGTGTCATTCCATATGAGTAAGCTTTAGTAGAGCGGTCGGAAATGATAAGGATCAGACAGGAGACTCAACTCGAGGTCCTCAATGGAAAATTCTGATTCAGAAGAAGAAATATTTACTCAAATGACTGACGCACCATCCCTATTCAATTCTCAATCACGTCTTTGTTTACGTAGCACTCTTGATACTCACACGCCTCCATTTTCATAAGTCAAGCCAAGGTGAATACATAAATTAGGCCGCAATCATTCCAACGAATGCTGCCACTTCGGGCACTTTGTAATCTGTTTTCGAACGCATCCAAAGCGCGGCGGTGTGGGCAGAGTGTTCCATTTGTTCTATATATCGATGGCTAAGTTCTAACAACACGTATCTCAAAAATAGCTTCTTTTCAGGAGAGAATGAAAACGATTAATTTTTTCTAATTGTACGCTAAAATTAAGAATCAAAAATTCATAAAACTGAAAAAGAAGCACACATTTGTTAACAAAGAGTTTTTTTGGTTGAATTCTATTTTTTAATGGTACTACACTTTTTTAAGATACCTGTGTCAAACCGGCCAAATTTTGAGATACGTGTTGTTAGAACTTAGACATCGATATTTGCAATGGTGTTATTTCAATCGTGAGGAAATGCATTGATATTTAACGATTTCGATGTAGTTTATCACGCCGAAAATAAATTTCTGCGAGCAGACATAACGATAGGCTATTTGTGGTGCAATTTGGATCGTTTTACATTCAGTGACGTAATTTGGAACTTTTGTGAAACCATAGCGGCAAATTACAAACTTGATAAAAGATGTATTCCAAATCCGGGGCCGTATTCTGTATTTCGTCGGTACCGCACCGATCGGTTTCCCTTCCTAGCCCACCGACAGCACATCATTCCGTACCGACGACGGTTTCCATACCGACGACGGCAAATTCAGCGATTCAGTATGGTCGTCGGTATCAAACCAGTCGGTACGGTTCCCCCTCCTTCCCAAACAGGGAAAAGCCGAATACACCCGAAGTTAGAAGTTATTTGACGTGTCTCCACCAGTGAAAGAAGGGTAAAAACAAGTGAAGACTCATTCGCACAGTTTGCTGTCGTCATTCTCAATCTTTTTATTTGCGGAAATTACGACTTATTGCTAGATTAAGATAATCGATATTGGATAAGTTGTTAACAATTCTTATATAATGTGTGGTAGTAATGCTGTACCTACAGAATCGAAGGAAACAATATTACAACATCACAATAAAGTTTGTATGCGATGGAGAAAATGTTTGTTGCTGGAATGAATTATTGAAACTATCCTTGAGATCGTAGTTTCTTTTTTTAAATATTGGTTCCGTATATTGCTATATATTCATGATTTGGTAATATAGTTGCCATTAAGTAAGTTCCGTCTAAATGTTATCAACGGAAGGTTATGCCATTGGCACCGTAGCAGACGAAAATAACATACCATGGAACGTGAACGTATCTATATTCTAAAAATTTAACGTAACATTTAATTAAATGTAACATTTTTATGTAAAAATATTGTATATCGTTGTCATCTTTGTATTTTATATTGTTCATGTTTTCACTTTCATAGCCCTGAGGATGATTTTACATAAATCAAAACGTTGGCTATAACTTGGTTTCATTTTTCCTAAACTCCAAGAAACATCATTAAAAAAATTACAATAAAATTCATAAAAATATGCAATATGGAATGCAAAATAACATTTCTTATTTAAGCAATGGTGTTAAGTTACCTGTAGGGGAATTGTAATCCAGCTATGTGTGAATGAGAAAGAATGGGCCAATAGATGCTCATTTTTCTATGGTATTCTGGAGTAGTAAGGGCTGAAGATTCGAACAACTTGCGAAGGTAAAAGGGCTCATTTCTGGCGTAAAAGACTTCACCTGGAGGAATCACTACATCACAATAAAGAGCGTCACACTCTTGAAAGATAAACAAACATAGAAGAAGTAAGGAATATTCTTAGTCACTGGGCAAAGGAATTATTGGCTCTCAACAGTCATCAGATGTTGAACAACTTGAGATACCACTCACTTGTGGACTGAGACCAGCCAGCAGTGCATATGCTAAGCTCTGGGGCAACATCGTGAGGCCAATCGTAATACCAGCAATAATATCACAAACGATGTCATCTTTAGAGTAGTTGGGAATCCACGTGAGGATGTGCACGAAGCTAAGGGCTTGTCTGGCGGCCCTCTTGGCGATCGAGGAAAGCGGGCCCGGTGGGAGGGCCTCGCGGATCGAATCGGCCCGGCTTCGACGATTCTTCTTCAGGGGAGTCTGCTGAGCCTTGGGGTCTTCCATCACAGGCTCTGAGGGAAAGAGAAAAACATGAAAAAGTAAATTGTGGAGGTCGGTGGAGATAATGTAGGAAGAAGTTGGGGGAATAAACTGAAGAGTGTTTAAAATCCATAGGGGAAAAATTAAGGTTAGATATTCCCTTGTTCGATTCAATTCGTCATCAATCGAGGAGCCTACAGAAAAAATCCATTCGTTATCATATTTAGAATTTTCAATGAATAAATATTCTGCTAGGTACACACAAATAATTATACATATTAAATTATATTTAAGAATATTTGGACATTTAAATGATTCGCTTATCTGAGGTAAATACTAGGACTTGAATTTAATTGTCATTGTTTCATTATTAGTAATAATTGAATATTCAAGTATGAGAAGAGCAAAAAAATGAATAGCAATCAATTATTTGATTAGTAAACAGTGCAGAAATATTTATATAGTTTTTTAAAGGAATTATTTGTTGTTATGTTGTTGACATAACAAGCAAGTATTTTCATAGATGAAGTGAGTCAAGTTTGAAATGTGGAAATATTCTAATGTATCAAAAACATATTAAAAATACTTGTATTTAACTATGCATTTAACATTGCACTATGCATGCGTGCAACTACGCACGATTTATTTAATTCATTCCTATCAATGGCGAAAATATTATATTTTAACCATATATACAGTATAATGACCGCTCGTTTTTTATCATACATATCATATCTCATTAAAAGTTTGGTATATGTTTTAGTTGTTTTCAAATGATTTTTCTCTATAAAATGTACAGCTTTTCAATGTTTTGCAATTAAGATCACAATAACAGATAAAAAACGGTTTATTAGGTTTCTCGAGCTTTTATTTTGAATAATAAATCTATCCGGGAGTTTTTGACTATTTGCGTAGAATCTTATAAAAATTTAATGAGATATTTGTAAAATACACCGCTCACCTATTGAGCTAGCTTTGCTAATGTTACCCAACCAACGCCTATGACAGGGCAATAACCATATGACGACCCATTTATGTCATCAACGTATCGCAACAAATCTTTGTGACAGAGAGAAAGTTCCTGCGCGACTCCTCATCCCTTTTCTAAATAAGTCAGGCAAAAACCCCACCTGTCCCAATTTGCACCCGCAATGCAATCGCGAATCTTCTATTTATGTATCCGACTCTATTACTTACTACTTCTGCGAAAAAGATAAAGCTCGTGGGTAAAACTCGGAGATTGAAAAATGGGAGTAGCAGCACGTATCCGAGGCTACGCAGCACGTATCCGAGGCTACGCAGCACGTATCCGAGGCTACGAGCAACTTCGCCACCGGCAATAAACTTCCGATGTGGCGCCTGTACTGCGCGGGTTCCACGCCGTCCAGCGTTCTCTTGTTTCCCAATGTTCGGAGTGGCGATTTAGGAGAACGCGCTGCTTCGTCGCAAACATTCACTAATCCCCGTAGCATTCGAATCTCACGCGCAAAATAGAATTCAACGCCCGTGTCATCAGTGCCCTTGGGAAGAACTCGTGGAAGTTCAGTGTTCGGCTGTTTGAACTTGGCCGGGATACCTCAAGCCCCTATATGATTGCACCTTCCTAAATCAACAGCCAAAGTAGAGTCTCGGGAATGGAAGAGTCAAACCCAACTTATGGCTCACTATCTATTTGTAAAGCAACTGCTGAGTTACGTTTCACTGTTATTTTGAAACCAACGGAAACCAGCCCATCGTACATATTTGTCCCCAACTGATGATCTACTACTATGGATAAAAATCCGCATATAATCTTTACTTGACGAAAACAGGATTCCGCATAAAATAACTTTTAGCATACCGAGATGTGAAAATGAACACTGTTAAAAGTAGCAATGGACATTCCTAAACTGATGAGCTTTATCTCAGCCGTGCCAAAGCATTGGCATTGCTTCACGAAAATTTCCGGAAAACATTTACACCTATTGAAAAGAGCATGCATCACTATCGCTCAAACGGGCAAATTTTGTCTTTTTAGCGACGAATGACTCGTAAAAAAATTAAATTTAACTATTGAAATTTTGAAGTGAGATAGAGCTGACCTTTTTCAATATTTTACTATATCATCACAACTATAAAAATTTGTTCCTGAGAGATTAATTTAAAAAATTCTAATTGAGAAATTAAGGAAAAACTTTCAACTCTGAGATTTAGGCAAATGTAAAATGGGTGTACTTTAAATTTCATAAAAAATTCAAAAAGATAGCGTTGATTTTAAACGAGTATAACGTCACGAAAACTACTTTTCAAGCTATAGTGCTGCGTACTTGTTAAGAGCAGTGGCAAAGAATATTTCCTCAATTTTCAGCATATTCAAAAAGAGAGAAGAAATTACAGCCTCGAATCCGAAGATGGTCCTGAAAGCGCTTCAATCCGCAAAGGAAAAATTTCGTGCGGTACCTGACTCAACCTGGGAGAAATACGTTTTATTCGATACTTTCATGTATAACTGTCCCGTTATTGAGGTCATTAGGGCCATATCTATATTTTGATGTAAACAGTGGATATAGAAATCCCAAAAAGAAGCAATATTGAGAAAAATGAAAAATGTGATTCAAGGGAAGAATAATGAAGGTCAATTGGAGGAAGAGAATCGCCGAAAAAAAAACTCCGCGTTAGTAGTAGGAGAGGAAATATGGTGGACTGACATTTGGAGAGGATTGAAGAAATTAAACATCTAGCTCTGATTTTACTACTCGGAAAACTCTTCGAATGCATCATGCATTGGCATGAAGGAAGCCTATTATCCAGTGATGAAAGAAATAAGAGACAATAGAAAAGCACAAGCGAAGAGGTCGTTCTACAAAAAGAAGAATGTATTATACGTTGAGAATGAAAGCTTAGAAATAAGAAAAAACTCATCAGGTGCCTCATTTGGAGGATTTTTCTTTTCTTTATGGGTACGAGTCTTGGACGATAACAGCAGCAATTAATTCAAGAGTTGAAACATTTGAAATGTCATGCTTCCGAAGAATGATGGACATAAAATGGATACACCAAGAAAGAATTGAGTAAGTGATATGCAAAATGGGAAAAAAGTCTTCCAAAACACGTAAGAATAAGGCGGGACAACTGAATTGGCCACATAAGTATTCAAAAATAGGATTTTCCAAAATACTGAAGGACCACGTGTTGTAGCACACCAAAAAAACCAGCCGGACTAGTCCCACTACCTCACTATTAAATTTTAAAATATGTTTAAGGTGCGACAATTCATCTATCATTTTTTCATGGCATTGAAATCGCTATGTCCCTATGAATCAAAAACTTACACGCTCAAAAAGGTATGCCTTAAACAATTTTCCACTGATACCTAGAGTAACTTTAGCTTTTCCTAGGGAATAAGGCGGATAAAATTCCCTCGGAATTTCAATCGGGTCAGTGTGTTCCATGCCTTCTCTATTGCCGAAACGTCGGTATTGTGTTATGCCTCAAAATTTCTAGCCTGAAACTTGACTGGATTACGCAAGGAGTTTTGCCTCGTTAAAAATCCTTGAAATTATATTCTAGGACCAACAGCAAAGAATTCAAGAGTAGAAATATTCGACACTTGGTTCTACCGAAGTAGTATGAAGATAAAATGGATCGGCAGAATACGAAAGTGCTAAGACGAGTAGAAGAACGGAGAAGGCTCCTAAAAATACTGATAAAAATACGGGACGTAACTACTTAGTCGGCTACATAATGAGGCAAAATGGCCTGATGATGGCCTTTGGCGGAGGACATGTGGACGAGAAGTAGGGATGGCCCCGATTGAGTTACTCAGGAAAAGTTATTTAGGGTGCAGGTAGGATAGCGGTATGGGTAGTTGCGTTAAATAAGTCTCAGGCTTATTAGTATTATTGACCTATGATGATGATGATGGAATTTCAGTGAGAGGAATCATTTCTCTTTGGTCATCTCAAAATATCAATTCCGAAAGACTGCTATACACGGCGACTGATAATTCAGCATGATCATTCACCGTGTATAACGGAACAATTCGCGAATGAACCTTCGTGCGCATGATCATTCAGTGAAAATTAGAACATGTTCTGTTTTGCTATCATGATCCTGTGAATGATCACGTGATCATTCAGAATGATCATTCGCATGATCATTTACCGTGTATAGCGGCCTGAAGACAGCAGTCAAAAAAATCTGTGTGTAGTATCTAGAGCTATCAAAGGATGGATTTTAAGGGGCAAGTAGATGGATGTGCCCTTAAATGAAGTCACCCAAAGGATCACTCACGTACGAATACTGACGTTAAGAGCTGGATCATGGCGGCTAAGAGACGATGTGTCCAATGCCTCAGTGGTTCAATCGCCCACGGAGCAGGAGGATGAGCCATTTTTCGTGTCCAGCGTTCAGAGGCTTCGAAAGAGACTGAAGACTTGGGAACGCCAGGAAATAGTCCTGCTTTTGTGTGCGACAGGGAAGAGTTGCATCCGAAGAAGTGATCGCATTGGACGTCCTTCAAATTGCCCTTCACACCCGACGCCTCGCTCTCACCCATCAATAATATACCTGGAAGCTATTTAAACGTAGCACGTTCACTTGAAATTGTCCCCGTGCTTTGACGTAACCGTTTTTCTTGCGGCATGTCCACGCTTTGGTTCGGTGAGCATAAAACTGTTCAACTCACGGATTATACAGAAGGCCTGTGAAGAATCATCTCCATAGACTTAAGCTTACAGAAGAAGGGATACATCTACGTATTTTTAAATGTATTTTGCATGACTCGCCCCAATTCCGATAAAAATAACTCAAAATGGCGAATAAAACACAGTATTTAAATTGAGAACATTGTAAAAATTAAAACTCTTGTTTTTCATCATCTTCTTGTTTAAATCATAACTGCTATATGTATGTTTCCCTCTTACATGTACTACTAATTGCTCGTTTAGCTTAGCAAAGTTAATCTTTCACGCAATTTTTTATTTTTGTTCCAAAGGTGATTCACAGAAAATAATAAATATATATTCTATTCTACGACGGAATACTCTCTCTAATTCAACAGAAAGCATTTATTGAAAGAGAAAATAAATAATGCCTTGCCCAGCGAAGAATATTGTTTGCGCATTGCGCGTTCAACGCTCTTGAATGTACTCGACTCTTTATAACTCTGAGTTTTTAGCCACACGATTATTTTGGATAAACGCGAATAATCGATAAGTTACCGAAAAACTAACTAGAACCCTCCCACTACCAAGTGTAAAATACACACTCTCGGTGCAGGGGGGCAAGTTACTCTCCGGCACCTGACCACGTATCAGGCTGTCAGAAAATCGTATCACAAATATTAACTGGCGAGTATATTGCCGATTAATGACTCTGTGGTTACCTCCCCATGCATAACCTAGTATGCACCCTACCAAACACATTCATGCTGTGCATCGGCTTCCGTTCTCTTTCCGCTGCTCCCCTTACCGCCCTCACAATAATAAAATTGAATAATCATAATTCGCACCTCGATTTTCAAGCAGAGAAAACGTAACATTTTTTCGATGGAAGAGGTTCCTTAGAGATAACGAGCGTAGTTGAAAATTACAAATGATTTCCGAATTTTTCATCAATACCAAATAAAATATAGTGTTCGCAGCGTTTGAATTCGCGCTAGTATCACGGCGGAGGGATACGTCGGGCTGACGACGGATGTGGCGGAAGGAGCGCCGCTAGCGTGCGCGAGAGGAAGGAGAACGGAGGCGGCATATTGTATGCGAGCCCTGGCCTGAGCACACGCATGGTCGTGTTGTACTTGTACAAATAAATGTGTAAATCCGAGAGTCTCGTGTCATTTTTAAAAGATCTAACAATAGATACTGCATTGAATGAAACCCTAAATTATAACTTAACAGAATAATACAGGCTATACTAATTAGATAGTGGCTAGAATCAATTACTGTGCTGTTTTTTTTTAACGATGAATTTTTACTTCTAAATGTGAGCACATATTTATATATAACCACAGAAAACTACGATGGGTATAATTCTTCAAACTTACAAAATTGAACTCTCCTAGATTTTGTAATGGTATATTGGTTACATCCTATTTCACTACTAATTATTGAAATTCCAACAAAAACGGGATGTCTCTAATTGCTTTCTCTTGCTAATTGACCCAGTAAATGAAAGTAATTTTTTCAACGCCTAAAGTGAATTATCTCACACTTTAAATAAGTACGGCGAAGGGAAAAATTCAGAAGTCACTGCTAGGTGAAAGATATAGTTTCCTAAATAAGACCATTACATAGAAACTTGGGTATCTCCTTTAAGTCAGATTCATGGGACATAATTTATTCTGATTTTCTTTCTATCTCCAGCACAGCGAGGGTGATATCCATACCACATCACCGAAATAAAAATTATGAAATTATATACTGAATATTAAATTAAAAACTACTCTGAATTTAACCATTGGCGCGTTCCGAAATTCACTGTCATCACTTTCAGTGCTGCCAAAGCGTTTCGTAATCCGCTTGAAGTACCTCGCAACAACCTATGACATCGGTAAATCGATGACGATATCGGATGCCTTCGGTATTATGGCTGCTGCATCCCTAGGGTATCAATAAAGGCAGTAATTATAGGAATTTTATTAACATAAGAGATTCGGCGGGCGATTTATCTTCCACTGTACTTTTAAATGAATGCCATTACCACCTATTGCTATTTACATGTTGGAGAGGATATTAGTATAGACGTGACGAGAGAAGATATGGATCCGAATGATCAATTTCAGTTATAATCGGCGATTATACCATTCGCATGTTTCAGATAGTGAAATTGTGTTATATAATATGCAAAAATAATATATTTAAGCTATCAGCAATCAATTCAGCTCGATCTGTTAACGTTCCAATAAACTCCAACTCTAAAGTAACTTTGGTTACTCCTAGTTGGGCTAATACGAGATTAAGGTATTCCACGTATACTTCCGTGATTATTACATATTATTTCATAATTTAGTTGTATTTTGTGCCATTTTGCTCTAAATTCCATCAATTCTGTGATTTATGCTAGTCAGTTACAGCAGGGCATTCAATATCCCCCAACATTTGGGAGGCAATTTGTGATCTTAAATATCTTCAAATTATGCATCACAAGAAAGTTTTATTCAATTTCTGAACAATTTAATCGGCAACTTAAAAAAAATTAACCATCGCAAATAACTGTTAGTTATTTTCATTTCCCTAATTTCACTAAATTGCCCTCGAGAGTAACTTACTTTCCTCCAGAGGGACCGCAAAAAAGGATTTTTCTCTGGATTTCAATTTTGTAGATGGATCTAAAGGCCATATAATTCTAGTTTATATACTCCTCCCCCAATAAAAACAATCTGAGTATCTGTGTTATTCCCAGAGTCATTTTAACGCCTTGATATTTTCTCAAAAAATAGAGTCAATATCATTAGTAAAAGACTTAAATAATTGTAAAAAAATTCACGGTGGTGGAGATACTTCCCTATTCCGAGTGATTGTAGAAAAAATTCCTTCCAAATATGGTATGGTGAGTCGACCGACTGCCAAGGTCATAAACTCACAACAAGGCAAATTTTGGGGGATTATATTCAATCCCCCTTGGTCGTAGTTAAACTTGATGAGCGTGTAATGCATGACGATTTCACGTTTAAGATTTTTACACATGTTACCGGAGTAAAATTTCAAGTTTGTTTTTTAATTGGCCTCGGTTTTTCCATATTATAAGCGATGACTACCATCGAAGTGGCTGAAAAACATTTTACCTCCGATTACTAACAATGAGACTCAACAACTTACATCTAAGTATGCATCTGTTATCGTGAAACATCTCACACTGTAAAAAAATACAAGCAAATGCCACAATCCAGCAGACTTTACTAATTCTTCTTCTAAATTTGGTGTTTTTCATTTAAAAATACTGATGAAAAAAAGACTTCAGTTCCTTAAAAGATACAACATCGTTAGCTTGAATCCAAGTGTCTTACAAGTTTGAATAAGTGGGTAGAGTAGATACCACAGATAAATCTCAGAACATTTTCCTCGTTGCCTCCCACAGATCCCTCACGTTGATGACGCAACATGGAATAGGTCACGCCTATTCGTTTGAGGAAAACCTTCGGACAGTAAAATGGCCCAAAACAATTTACATTTTGAGCCTGGTATTCGTCCTCTATGCCATTCAAATGACATATTCTGCAGCAAAATTACATTTTATTAAATGATTAAGGGAAGATATACTTAATTCGTGTGATATATCACACGCGAGCACTTTTTACTAAACAATTTTAGGAAGAATTTTCAGACTGGATGATTTTTTTCTTTTAGGAGGAGAGATAAAACAAAGCTAGTCTCGAGCTTACAATTAGATGTTAAATGGGTAGGTTGGGAACGGAAAGGTAGTAAGTCGTAAATGAAGGAAAATCGATGAGAATTCCATCGGCGTTATTAGCCAGCTCTAAATTATTGGCTCCCGGATGACAGGAGGCGAACTTCAGAGGAGGGCAACTTTCAGGAGAAGATTTCCTGAAGTACTCACGGTTGAAATCTCGAGTAGACCTTTTTGAATACTCCTGTATTACATAAATAGAAATTTTAGAGAGGAAATTGAATGTCACGAATAGATAATCCGTGTTAGGCCGCGTGGAAAATTACTCAGTTCTACTCTTTCTCTACCGTAAGGAGCGTAAATGAGGAGGGGTCGAGAGAGCCCGCCCACCCTTGCTCCCTAAATGAGCACCATAAAGAAAAAAATCAGTGCCGTAATGCAAATCAGTTGAATAATTCACACCAGAGGACATGACCGCGGTGTTCTTGTTCCAAATGAGTCAACCAAACCTTATATTCATTTCATAATCAATGGCGTAACTATGGGGGGGATGAGGGGAATGATCCTCCGCCCCAAAGCCTCAGAGAAATAAAATATTAAAACCATTGCCTAGTTTTGACACATAATAACTGTGTCTGCTCAAATGTAAATTTAAAGGGCGAAAATGGTGTAAAATGTATTTCCAGGCATGTCATTTTTTCAAAAATGTTTCCTGTCCCTACACTAACCACTTCATCCCCCTCCACCCAAAGCCTATTCCTAGTTACGTCAATGATTCATCTCTGATAATCTTAATGTTATCTATCCAACATCCTAAGTTATTCGACACCATGATACGATTGAAATGTACAGGCAAATACTAAGTGCCGAAATTACCTTCGACCTGAATGTCACGAATATATCTGAAGAGTCCTGACAGACGCGATTGCCACTCATCACCGAGGCTAAGCTCTGCATTGGGACCAAACCGCTTTTTAGCTAACGGTTGTCCCCTCAGGGGCGAATACAAGGGACCTGAGCATGAGGATCTATATACACTACTACCTATCATGGAAAAGTTGCACTAAATGATCACAGCGACAATTTATTTATTTCCAAGAAAAGTTACACTCACGTATATTCTGTGAGGTAGAATTGTCATACTTAATACTCAGCTAATTGTTGATAAGATCAACTCATACATATTCTGAAATTTTGACTATGATTGCTTAGCTTTAAACGCGTAATCTTGTAGAAAATCAGATCAGTGGAGTGGGAGTGATGCATACCCTTAAGCAATGCCGCAACTAGGAATATGCTTTGGGGGACATTAAGGGATCTGGGGGGCGACCCCACTCCAGGCAACGGCGAATTTTTTTAAAAACTGACACGTCTGAAAATATAGTTTTACACCATTTTGGCGTATAAACCTTGGGTTTCACTCGTAATTCTGCGGGAAACCTTCACAGCAGGGGAAAACATTTATATGCTATAAAATATTCTAAGGATTTGGGGGGGGATCCCCTCATCCCCCCACAGTTACGCCTCTGCCCTTAAGTAAGCAATTAACTATCAGACAATAGAGAGTGTTAAAATGTCCCAAGAGAATATTGTTGCATCCACCAAAGCGGAGCTGATTACAGGTATGATCTGGCGGCATATCTGGATCAGTATGGTATGTTCCCTCCTCACCCAAATTATCTATTCCACTAATCCCATCTTTATCTGAAGTCCTGATATTTTCCGGGAAATGCCCTGCGACGAAATACTGAGTAGTATGCTTTGAAAAAATAAACTCGGAAATATCACCGAATAATTGTACCACCGTACCATTGAGTAAAAAACATCACGTTGTGATTCACTAATGAGGTTTGACACAACTCGAGGAAGTCAGAAAATATGACCACGATAATAAAGACAAATGGAAAATAAACCATCGTATAAAAATGACAAATCCAGTTTGCTACGCTTCATCTGCTGTCCTTGACCTAAAAAAAGGGATATTGAGTCGAAATGAGCAAGTGATGACATTGACACTGTTCAATCTTATCTTCAAATATTCGGAAGGTTACACGCCGTGAATGTCATGATGTCTAAGCCAAAATAAATATTTTGTTCCATCTTTTTTGTTTTCAAACTGTGATATTTAAGTAGCTCATACGTAACTGCACATCACTAAAAGACAACAATATCCCATATCTCAGGTGCTCCAGAATACAGTCATCTATCAGCAAAGAAAACAACAGAGGCATTATCACCCGAAGAGGTACTGCAAATAAGGCTGAAAGAGGAAGGATGAAAAAAGCTGAGAAGGGATATTGGCCGAAAATTATCTGAATAGAATGGCTCACTCTTGAAAAATGATTGAGGTGTCCCTAAAAATAAAAAATCCACTACAGGAATATCAACTGACATGAGTGACGTATTCAAATACGAAGGGGCACAATTCTGCGGTGAAATTTCCTTGTCTAAATCATGCGTAGGAAAATTCGCATTTACTATACAGCGCCCTCGCCGTTGAAACCCACTTTTGGGGCTTGCAATTTTGCGCAAGTGCCTCTTGAAAACAGTTGTATGTCCTCTTATCCTACTCTAAAATGTACCCAAATCTTAAAGGCATTTCTCACACACAAGTTCAGGGATAATTTAGGAACGGAGGCTCACGGAAACCTGTAACTAAAGCGATCATTTCAGACTCGGCGCGGTCACTAGGGTTCCAATTGGGTAAATTATTCACAGACCTTATTCAAATGTTTAATTATTCTCATGAAGTGGAGTCGACAAAATGCATATTTATTTCTGAGCACTGAAGTGTAGAAAATATTGAAATCATTTGTGTTCAAGGGAAAAAATGCGTCGATTACAAATTGTCTTATAAATGATGGAAATAGAGACAGTAAATCTATCTTAGACGGTTACATTGCACAAGAAATTTTAAGTGGTTTAGAATCGCTAGCCCACGTTTGAAGAGTACTAGTTACAGGATGAATCGAGATGTGCATTACGGCTGATTCACTGAATAAAATCAAAAATCGTCAAAACTAAATGCAAATTGATAATAATAAGTTTCAAACAAATGAAATACTTGTGAGAGTGACCAAAAATCACCACGACAAGAAAGACGACTGGAGGGGTAATGACCATGCTGATATGACACGAAGAAAATCTATGTCCACTAGGCTTAACCGCTGTCCTCTACCTTCGTACATCTGCCTTCGCCAACTCATCCTAATGCCACAAGGTACAGTTATGTCACTAGCGATAGATATCTTCCTGAAACTGTATTCCTGAGAAGACTTAAGGCGCTTTACACCTAAAAGATTCCCCTGCCTTAACGTTTAGTGACAGTTTACTCACTTTGTGCCGAATTCAGAAAATAAACTCCTCTCTTGAAAACAGATGTGACCGCTTCAATCCGAATGAATCGATGATCGAAGCCCACGAGTATCCAGAATTCGGCGGATTCGCGGAGCGGAGACTCTTCCGAGTGATCGCCGCACCAGCTTACTTCTTCTGTCTTCACTCTGGACGTCCGCAATCCGCACTGGGGAGCGGCATGAAGACGCGAGAGGGATTCTCGGCTCACACGGGCTACAGCGACGCGGGGGTTGGGCAGGTAATTGAAGAGGGAAGGGGAGAGGTGTAGAGATAAGACTAGGGAGTAAGGAAATTAATGGGGAAATTGGTCAAATGGGGAGGAGGAGGAGAAAGGAACATCAAAAGCCAGGGCATAATCCTCGTCGACTTGAATCGTGTAAACAGAAGCGTCAAGGCATTGGAGTGAGGAGCACCGTCATTAAAAAAAAAGAGGGTGCTCAAAATGAACTACGTGATAAGTGAAGCGTAAGTAAGCGATCGACGACCCAGAAATTCAGACCAAGAAGGAAATACCGCTTAGTTTACCGCTTAACCCATTGGTTGTTTATATAGAATAGCACCCTATAAAAATTATTGACTTAGAAATAAAGAGCGGCTTTAAAATAAACATCATTTCACCTCCCTGAATAACCTAATAAATTAACATGTTAAAAAGTAATGCGTTATTTTATAGCACCTTTCGCCACGGTATTTCAGGAGAGAAAAAAATGTATGACGTTTAACAACATTTATTTAAAATAAAAATCATATATATACATTTTCCGGTAAACATTTCATATTGAAGAGGTCAAACAACATATCAAACAACCTCACAATGTCACAAGGCATGGCTATCAAAGCATAAATATTACTCCAGAAAGTGGAATAAATACAAGCTGCCACAGGTTCTTAATTTCAATTTCAGCCGGAAACAACCTCCATAGATCGTGCCATTTGAAGTTCACCGATGAACCGTCACCAGCAACAGCTATCAGTTTCACAGGCACTACATTATCTGATGGAAAAATTTGATGAAAAAAACATGATCAGTACAAATGTAAGGGCTAATTAGAAAACTTTATGTGATATAACAAAAAAACTAGTCTTAACATTCTATATATTAGACAAAAATGTGTAAAAAATATGAAGCCATAAGGAAGATAAATATATTGTCAATCTAATATTTCTAAACACCAAGACCAGTATAATGAAATAATAATGACTTCCGAATTGGAGAAATGTCTCAACAAATAACATTATACTACCGTATAACTCAATACTGATTAAAATCAAATCAAATTTTACAAACGAAAGGAAATTATTGAATTAATCTCGATAATGGTAGCCACACCAGGTTCTTAATAATTGATTATAAGACCAAATTTTCAAAGTTCACTCTAAAGGAAGTTTTAGCTGCAGCGAAAATTATTATGTTGTTGTAAATACCACATATATACATAATTTCACTCAGCTTTCATGGATTTTCCAATATACCTACTGTATTGGAAGGCGGCTAGACGTCAATTTACTAAGTCTTTTCAATATGAGAACTTCTATCGTCATTTCCTCAGTAGTTCTTTCACGTTCTCACTAATTCATACAATATTCGTTCATTTCATCTCCAAGAAATAATTCATCTTTAATTATTTCCACAGATTTTCATGCTTCACTGATCACATTAAGGAGTTTTACCTGCAATAGAAAGATGGATTAGTTCAAAAATACCACGCATATATGATATCACTCAGTACCCTTGGATTTTCAACATACCTAGAGTATAGTACGGCAGATAAATATCAATTAAGGTACCCTTATCGATACGAGAACAAATATTGACATTTCATCAATGTTCTTTCATGTTCCACTGATTCATAAAATATTTGTTGATCTCATTTCCAAGATCTTATCTACTTATGTTCACAGGTTTTCATAGTTCACTAATCACAACAAGAAGTTTTACCTGGAAGGGAAAGATGAATTAGTTCAAAATACCACTTATATATTCCATATCACTTAGTAGCAATTGATTTTCCAATGTACCTTCAGTATTAGAAGGCGGCCAGATGTCAAATTAGCATGTCTTTCGGAAATAAAGATATATATTGTCATTTCATCAGCAGTCTTTTCATGTTCCACTGATTCATACAATATTTCCTGATTTCATTTCTTAGAAGTACAACTCATCTACTTATGTTCACAGATTTTCATGGTTCACTGATCACAATAAGAAGTTTTAAGAAGAGGAGAGGGCCTGAAACACTGTGGGAGTAGCACCAGGGGACAACTTTAGGCGATCTAACTCGTAACTTTTCACTTCACCGTTCTTATTCATGTAAGTTACTCGGTGTAGGATATCCCGCTCAGCAAAATGCTTGACGCAAACTATTGCGCTTGAAGAAAGATTCCAATCCTTCCGAGGGATATTCTTCAGCCACTTCTGTCTACTGCGTTCATCTTTGGTGGACTGGAACACAGTCACATACCCCTTGTTTTTGGTGGATAGGTAGTTGCTTCTGCAATATGCACACAACAACGCTTGGGCCCCTTTAATGAAAGCAATGGAAAGTTGCATTAATAAAGATAGTTTCGCTGATCACAGAAAAAAAGCAGTGCATTCATGATAAGTTTGGAAAATATGAATAACATCAGTACCTGGAGACATATATTAACAGAGTTAACGAGAAGCCATTCGTCGTTCAATAATATACGACGTTATTATAAACACAACTACACATAGTTATTCATAAGGCACACCAAATATAGCAATCACTGTTAACCCGAGAATAATAATATTGTAAAAACAACGCAGCATTTATATCCCGACAAATACGCCTCGTTTCATTTGTGTACTCTCAAGGTTACTTCGTGGCCGGCCGCCAACAGACGCTATGCTTTGGATAAAATACTGCTGAATATCCACTCACAATTCACTGAGAATATCTTTAAACTATTTTACTTACCGTAAGGCAAAACAAAGTACAGAAAAATAATTCTTGTTCCCCCTTTTAAACCAGTATTGTTGCACTCTCAATTCCCCACCATTAATGGCCGGCCAGCATGTGACCGCAACACTTTTGAAGTAATACCTAAACGTGATTTTCCTCCTTCAGCTCCCAAAAATTATCTTAAAACTATTGTACGTACCTTTAGCCAATATGATATCCACAAAAGAAGTCCAGTTCTGCCTTTTTAACAAGAGATTTAATGCTTCTTTGGTTACACGGATACTCTTCACGCATAAGTCGCCATGCTCTCAAACAAACAAGATAGGACCCCGGCACAGCGTTGCCAAAATTCCATGTTCCGGCCTGTTTAAAGTTGGCCATGTCTCATGGCATGTGCATTAGGGTGGTCCTTATTTTTAAAGTTTTTTAATTTCTTTTGGGACGCCCCCCAGTTGTGTTCCATTTGGCGAGACAATAAATAATGTGCATGTTATCTATATTCTAAAAAACCTACTTCAGAACATTGACTCACTCATTTCTGGGGTGAACGTGACAAAATATGACAAAAAGTCGTAGGATATACCCCCTCTAAAATCATCTGATACGTTATAACGAATTAAAATACAAATTAGTTTAAAACTTAGGGCCTATTTTTAAAGACTTTGATACCACCTCCTGCCTATACATAGTTGCATCTTTTTATATCAAAGAATTAGCCTTAAATCACCGTTTTTGAGTTTTGAAAATCCCAAATTTCCAAAATCCCCGAACCCCACTTCGGCTGAGGGGCACCTATTCCCAAACCCCACCCCTGGTCAAAAACAAGTTCCGCCACTGGACACTTCCCAGACGGCACAGATCCTCCCGTATCTAATTCGTATGTACGTAGTATTCCTTGACTATGGGGATACTAGGCCGCTCCGTCACTTTTCGGCAATAGATAATATCCATTCACGGCCTGTCGACGAAGCGCGTACGAAGCATGTGAATGTCCGCTACGAAGCGCTTTCGAAAGGATACGAAGCACGCAGGAACACAGCGCTTAGGCTAATCTCAATCGTTTAAGTCGAAAATTAGATATATCGTAACTGGCACGATCGAAAAATGTATCGAACGCAGCACAATCGATAACTACCTACCATGGTCCTCATAAACCCTTGGCCCTTTTACGAGGCAGGAAAGAAAAAAAACACAGAAATACATTACAGATATTATTTATTTTCTTTAGTCAATCACAATAATATTTACAATTTTCTCTTCTAACCCACATCTAATTTGGCGGAACAATTAACTACTCTTATTCTCTTCGAAAAGGAAATTATTTAAAAGAGGACCGGCCGATACATAATAACTATCTTCAATGCCTCCTCCGATGAACGTTCACTATCACAGCATCCATTTGCACAAAACAAATCCACATCCACTTTAGATCTATATGTCACTACTGCCACGACGTCTTTCTTCTTGACGACAGGTTACAGCGAAGCCATTGCACCTTCCTCCAATCTGGGCGCCTTCAATTCAACAAGAATTTTCTCCCCGTCTTCTCGTCCAAGACCACAGATTATTTTCCGATATCACAAAGTGTGATGTGAAGCACTCACACCTGAAACTAATAATTAATAAAATACCATGTAACTTACTAGGTCACATCTGTCGTATTATTGTTAAGTGTCATAGTTATTGTATAAAGGTAGGGAACACTTATAGAGAAAAACTCACTAATGTACTTACTTTGTTAGAAAACACGCACTGATATACATGTATACATTGCAAAACAAAACACACACTACAATAGCGCTACCAACCTTACTTATACAAAATTATCCCACTGAGGTTATTGCCAACCCAAAATACATTCCAACAACATAATTTCCAATTTTTGGTATTTCTGCATGAGAAATCAAATTACTAGGCTCGTAAATAGAGTAAATAATTGTATACCTTTATATATTTTTATTTTAAACTATAGAATAAGAATATTTGAATTGATGAAAGCCGACGTATAACAAACCATTGGGCAAGCTAAGAAACAATATTCGATTCTATAAACTTGGCTGCTTATTCCTATTTCCTCCCTTAACCACACGTTTACCAAATGAATTAATGCAAAAAAGACAACTAAAATGCAAGAATTTTCAAATGAATTTCTGCTACAAAATTTTGAATCACCATTTTCAGTACTGAAGTTATGCATCAACATCCCGAAGCCACTAACTTAAAATTACATCCAAATAATTACAGCGAGAAAGAGTACATACCTTACTGTTTTTCGTAGGGGTGAAATGTTTTCTTCTTATCGCCCGAATGCACTTCTTCAACTCACGATCTTTTGGAAAGCTAAAACTTGAACCATGTCCCGGAGTTTCCTTTACAGCCCGATAATACCACAGCCACCTAGAGAAACTGTCATGCACGAAAGGTATTTTTAACAAAAATACCTCACAAACACGTTTCTGAAGCCCAATGAATGAAATTAAAAAATAAGGGAAACTTCACCATTACCAGACACTCCATTATTCACCAACTTAAACACAAAAATCCCTGAAATGTGTTGAGACGTAACGTAAACATCGCGATCTCCAAAGCTTGTACAGGCTTTGATCGGGCCTTCTTCCTAGGAGTAATTGCATCACCTGCGAAAGAAAATAGTCCCAAACCGAATACAGTTTTATTGATGAGATACAATTTTATGCATATGAATTTGCCAGTCCTCTTGTATATTTTTTCGTCATTAAAGGAAATAAAGAAACAATACTTTTTAGCAACATCTTAAGCGCGATTTCCTGTATCTTGATGGTCCACCCTCGTATTCAGATACGTAAAATTCCTGTGCCGTCTGGGATGTAATTACCTACAGGAGAATCCTCTATTGTTCCCGATATTCGTGATCAGGGTGTTCAAGCATTGACCGAGGTGTTAGACAAGGATGTCCACTATCTGGTTGGCAGGCTGATTCACGTGCATGCAGAGGAAATGGTGGGGAAAGAGTGTGATGAGTTTAGGAGTAAAAGTTGGTACCTAACGTTGCCGCTATTTTTAGGCGAACCGATCTTTCATTATGCGCCTACCTGTATCGGCAATACAGATTTTTAGCGAAGAACTTTTCAAGTGCAGTTCGCGCTCGAGACTACAACTCCAAAATGCGAAGAATAGGGGAGGCGAAAATTGTGGAAGAGAATGGAACGGAGGAGGGAAGTGAGTGAGTACATGACATGGCGAACGACCAACATAGTGCTTAAGTTCAACCGTGGATTTCTGAGACAATTCGACTCGAAGAGGAGAATACGGTATTTATCCGACAATTCTACCTCTTCCTTACACAAGCTCCACCACGGAATGGACCACGCCTACTCCGAAACTCAACGCGGCGAATATATGGGAGCATTCAAATTGGGTCGCTTATTTAGACGGAAGGGAAACCTAAGTGATGACGAAAATGTCATTTCCTTCATACACAATTTTCTCGTTAGTTATAAATAAAAAAAACACGAAGTATTCCGCCTATCCTACGTGATCGTCATTACCCCAGTCTCCCCTACTCTTACTGGATTTTTTCCCTTGTGATTTTACTGATTAATTTATGCCACTCTGGAATTTCGTAAAAAAGGTGAAAAAATACGTTTCATTGCAATTTTAGTGGCAATAGTTTTGGAGTCCAGTGAAAAATAATGATGCATTATTGGATATTAAAGAGAAAGCGCATAGAGAGATTATAAGTTAGAAATGTAACGGTCTCGTGTGATCGACAAAGGTTACTCGTCAACCCATAGTCTAGCTAAAATGTTCATGCTGAAAAATAAAAGGCAATAATTATGCAAGAGCATGCTATTTATTGAAATTTTCATAATAATTATTTCATAATCAATCAATTAAATTTGGTGCACTATACCAACGCTAGCTGCACCATATTACGCGAATTTAACATAGAAACACTTCTTGGTCGTAGGATCATTGCGCTAATGGCCATGGTGTACGATATCAAGGGATAAATAAAATCAATATTATTGTTGAACTGAACAGGGTTTTAAGAAAGATATGCGTGAATTTGAATTATAACCAACCGGGTATCAGTGGATAGTGGAAAAAAAAATTTTCAAAGAAAATAATGAACAGTTTTGGGGAAACGGTTATCGAATGGTTACCTTGGGGTTTTCGAATTTGAATTTGTTCCGTAACCGACAGAAATTTGTTCGGTTTCTTTCTCCAAAATCGGTGAACGGTGAATCGAGTGCTTTAGTCAGTTTAGCTCCAAAGATATTTGTGGGCAATATCTGACAAGATTGTCTGGACTGACCAGCATGTGCGCACTTCGCAAAGGCCGGAGAGCAAATTAGTCCAAATTTAGCAAATCCTAAATTAGTAAAAGCCCGAGCTTTGAACACTAATTGTAAGAGATATTAGACCTTGTCCACAAATTTCTGTAGCTGAAATTGTTAAAGCACTCGATCGGAAATCGGTGGATCCGGGTTAGAATCCCTGTCTACGGGAATGATTTATTTTCTTTGTGGACTTTTCGCACAATGTGCGATCTGCTGATGATACCGCACAGTTTGCACCGTGGCTTTTACGGGTATATTTGAATTTGCTTTAGGTACTTAAATGTATGTGAAAATGAATATGCTGAATAGACTGATTGTCAAACAATATGTCCATTTCTCATCGGATAACTTCGATTAGTATAAATTCGAATTTATGGTTGAATTATTACCTGATTTCGGTCAGTGATAGAGTACTAAGATGAAAAAAGGGTATCCTGACTGCATGGATGTATTCCTCCGGGTTGGAGCGAGGAGGTGGCCTGGTGTTCTGGCCTGGATATGAATTTTCGGTATAAGATTAAATGCAATAGAAGATACGGTAATTTAACGAAGCACCACAACGAATGGCCAAATTGATACTACTTCATTGATTGTTCTCGATCAATGTAAGGGCATCCATTAGCCACGCGAGGCGTTTAGGGCGATCTAACCGATTCGCAACTAATTTCACGTGCCGGAGAGTGGGGGTGCGGGCAAGTATTACGTAATTTTTTTTCCGCAAGAAACAGTGTACAATTGCAATCTCAGTCATCTTAGACACTACTTTAAACTGATCTCAAATTGTTATTCTAATAAAAACAACTCAATGAAGCACATTTTACCATGTTAACAATGAAAATACCCATTTTGAACAATATCTCGTGACATTAGAGGAAAGGGGTGGGGGTCGAACCAAATACTTATCACGATATCTCACTAATGGGAGAGGGTGGGGGGTGTAAATATCGCCTCACGTATTTAATGGATGGACGCTGTGGTGATATTACGTTCCTAAATAATTTAAATTAATGCGTAAATTATATTATAATGTATATACGTGATAGTGATTATACAACCATAAATATAATTGGTGAAAGAATCAATCGCTTCCACCTCACCATTGCTTTTTCGCAGTTTTTAAGTATTTATTGCTGATTTTTATATCAAAATCGATGAGCGAATTAAATTTGTAAACCTTACTTGTCTCTAAAAATTATAAAAAGCCTTTTATGGGCAAAATTTCAAAGGTAAGTCGTTTAACCGTCTCAAGAATCGAATCTGTCTCTCAAAATTCCTGTCAGGTAATCTGGCAGTTACGCCTCAATAGTCAATAGTCATAAATTTTATTTGCCAAAAGTTTTACCGTCCATTTTGCTACTACCATTGTTTGTCTCCCCCCCCCCTTCCCCCTAGAAGCAAATATCGGAAAAGTCTTTCAGCGAAATCAGTGCCTACTGAGTTGAAACGAAAGCATTCAACAAATTTTCACTAAACCCACGAAAAATGATATGTATTAAGATATGTATCTAAAATAAAACTATTTTTTCAAGAAAATAATCTCATAAACTAATGTCACAACTTGGTCTGCCCCCCCTAGACTATGGCTTGCCCCTCCCCCCCTAGTTATGATCCTGGGTACGCCCTTGGTACAAAACTATTCGAATTCCGGCTAAGCAAAATATTTTTTTAATGGCGCACTTCATCCTTTGGTGTATTTAACTTTGCACCCGTGCGCGTGACAGCATACGAAGTCACTTGTTTCTGCAGAGCTTTGAAATTCGTCGTCGCAGACCAGCGACAAAATAAGGGTTTTTCACTCCGACGGTGGCTTAGTAAGCACGACCCTCGCCACATGTGCCACAGTGTGGACTTGTGACGACAAAATCTTGTTCGAAAATCCAAATGAGGTAATAAGCACACAAAAATGACAATTGCGATTCTTTAGTAGGTACTTCACGAAATTCACTTTTACGACATTCCGGTACAATCAGTACATTAAACGGCTTAGTATTTAGTGTATTATGTAAAGCCTTTAGAGGTGGAGCCGAATATACGAGATGAGGGCCGACATTTGTTGTCAGGGTATCAAAAAGAATATATCAGGTATATGATGGCAGGAGTTTCCCAAATTAAAAAATCCATAACGTTTCGACAATTGTTATTGATAACGAAACGGCTTAAATGCGGGGATTAATACCATCATTCTTTCCAATTTAGCCCACTATAACCCATGTTGCTTCTATGTGATATCAATAATATATAAATTTTAAGCTTTATAAAGGAAATGTTTAAAATGCATAGTATTATGTGCTGTGAAGTAAATGGGAAATTTTAAAGCTAACAAAATAATTATATAGTTCATTGAATGATATACGGCCGTTTAACGGTCGAAAGAAAATAAATTCCCCAAGGCCGTACTCTTTGCTGGGAAAAAGGGGGGGGGGGTGGGTGGGACGTTAGAAGGATGACAGTGGGGTGATACACAAAAATAAAGCTCTAATACTATGAAACAATCAATCGAGCAAGCTCACTCACGCACCTAGCAGATTTGCTCTAAGGAACAAATTCCTACGTGGGTCGCAATCACACACACACTCAGGTTTTCGAAGCTTCCGATTACCCCATTGGCCCAGTCATATCAAAGAAATAGACAATATATATAAAACTAGCAAAATCACGCTCACACTCACGCACCTCGCGGATTTGCTCTAGGGAACAAATTTCCACGTAGGTCGCATTCAAACACACACTCAGGTTTGCACCCCCTATCATCCTTCTACCTTCCCATCACACCAACTTTTTGCGCAGCAAACAGTACTGGGGAATTTATTTCTTTCAACAACAGTAATAATGATTTAGTAGAATATTTTTACTTATTTAAGTTGAGAATTTTAACTTGAAATTTAATCTCTCTCTGAATCAGCTCTGGGTTTTCAATTGTTAAGAAACAAAATGTTTATAGGGACGATAAAAAGAGAAAATTTCAAATACTATTGGCTGTTCCCGGCGGGGAGAAAATTTCAAATACCATTGGCTGTTTGGGGCGGGGAGGACCGAGATGTTATGGTCCTGAAATGAAGGAAATATAAAGGTTAAATTATATTTTTGAATAGCGTTTACTGGCGTAAGATTTTAATGGATAGGTAGCACCTATTATCATTACTTAAAATTTTAGAAACATAATATTACCCGCCGACAAATTTTAGACCATATAATAATTACCATAACCATCCAAATTTTGTTATTAATATAAATAAGAAATATATCCTTGCAATAATTTGATAAAAAATGCGGTGTTTGAATGATAATTTTTTAAAATTAATTCTTCACTTAGTCCAACAATTTAAAGCCAAGAAATAGTCATCAATGAAATTTTTTTGTCTTACTTGTCATATTATTAGATCAAATTTTTCCGCTGCCTTAAATTTTACTTAAGAAAATGCAGTATTAATACATCTCTAAACATTAGAACTCTTATATAATGAAATGTAAAAAACTTAATCATTCCGCATAAATTTAATACTGTACGACCTATGTTTCGACGTGGCCCGTCTTCATCAGGCACATTTGCATTGAAGACAGATAATATATATTGTAGTCAGAAAATAGTTCCAAACCTAACCTAGTTTCACAAGGACGCGGGGAACGATCGCCGCTTTATACAAAGGCGGACGCGGATGACTCAGTGTCCGTTGTGTGTGGCTTGCCAAGGCTGGAGAAAGTCATACTGTCAAGTGCAATTCATACCATGTTGAAAAAAAACGGAAGAAAAATGCAAATATGAATATTTTCGCACGCCCACTCCCAAAACAGAAGACCGCTGAAGACAATTTATATCGAACAATAGATACAGCCGATGCAGATTGACACCGACGAGTGTTTGTGAAGCTCGAAATTGAAATACGCGGAAAGAAATTCCTAGAAAATGCCTGAGAACTAAGAGGTCATAAAAGATTAATTATATTTGGGGAAAAAAACGCTGCTAGCACTGAGCAGGAATGCAATCCTCGCGTGAGCCTATTGCGGATATTATCTTCTCATTAGTGTGTGAATCCATATTCCGTTGCTTGGTTGTATTTCGCGATCAATCGCGAAAAAAAAAATGATAAATGGTTTAAAATAGTTCCAACCTCTGCCACACGCCTATAGTCGCGCTTTGCGGTGTAGTCAGTAAATGCATACTACTTAACGAACTGGCAATAAGAGCGACGAGTTGAGAACTGATGGTACCAATGAATGTGTAAGTATTCACGAATTTTGTATCTCGATGGTAATGCATGGTATCCCGCGAGACTGGATAGGGCTGGGGCTTCAAAGAGTTAAAAATACTCATTATTGCCACGCAAAAGAAAATTCACTCACCTCTTGATGGAGGCCGGCTGCAGGCCTCAAACGGGACCCTCGCCTTGGGTCCCGACCCGCACAAATCGCACCTCCACGGCGGGGGCTGGGTGGCCCGGGTAGACCACCACGACGTCGAGCGGGACGACTACCTACACAGCTCGTACCACCCACTCTCCCAGGTGTTCCTCCGCTGTGACGCGCAAGATGAAATTTAGGTAGCCGATCCCGTCAACGCCCTCCAGGGTCCTCGGTTGATGCCGTGGAGGGGCCTGGCCCACATCTGTACCGCCATCACCCGCCCCAATAAGAACTTGCTCGAACAGTCAACCTGGGAAGATGTCATCTTCGCCTTCTTGGCCCTCCACCGTCGAATTGGGGCACGGTGGACTTTCCCTTGAGTTGCATGCATCCAGGGTTCTGAGAGCGCTGCAAATTCTGCCGATGGAGAGGCGTCATCCCGGCAGCCCTCCTCGCTCCTTGCGGGTAGATAAGGGTCTTCACACTTCTCCAGCCGTTTCTTCTTGCCTGTAGGGAAATGAAGGATATGACAGTCTTATAATCTCTACATGAAAACGATCGTCCAAGGGCAGGTGGATGCGAAGAACCGTAGGGAGTTACATAGGACAGGTTAGAGGCGTAACGATGGGGGTGGTATGAGGGGGATGGATTCCTCCACGAAGGGGGATAGATTCCCCCAGAGAAATAAAAAGAATATTTAAAACCATTATCTAGTTTTTACGTATAATAACTGCATCTGCTGTGAGTTAAATTTTAAGTGCAAAATAATGTAAAATGTACTTCCATGAATGCCATTTTTTCACAAATGGCATGCCTGTTCCATGGAGGAGGTCGGACTCCCCTGTGGATAAAATGTGAATATTTTTATCTCTATGCATCTTATTATGCATCTTTTTGCATCTTATTGTTATCTTTCATTCCCAATGCATATTCCTAGTTTCGCCACTTGGCCAGGTTGTTAATGATGCAAAAGGGAACAAACAAACCAGTATGAAGTAAAAAATTTATTTCCAGTGGCGTAGTCGGGGGCGGGGGGGGGGTAGGTAACAGGGGGCACGTTTCGACCCACCCAAAGCATTTCATATCAGGAGAAAAATATTAATCTATAAAACAAATTTATTCTGCTCCACCAATATATATTTTACAATTAGTGAAAAAAGTTTCCCGACGACCCATCAATTGATTAATTTTAAGGTCCAGAATAGCATAAAATGTTGTTTCTAGAGATAAAAATGTTCACATTCTACCCAGAGTGGGGTCCGACCCCCTGGACCTCCAGATCGTGCCCCCCCTAACATATCGTCCTGAATACGCCCCTGCCTATTACAATATAAACATAACCATTATTACACAGTACTGCTGGAAGTTCATCAACTAAAGTTGAGGAAAGGACACTTTAGCGATTCAATGATTAGTTCAATGTTTCCCTCTTTAAGTTCCAATAAAAAACGAATGTGTGATCCTGATATATTAAATAAATTACTTGCAAACATACATAAGCGCCTAAATGTCACAGATTAAATTCCTATTTTATGCATTTCTCGAAACACCGCTGTATGTGAAAGAGAATCAATTCAATTCAATCAGGCCTCGGGCAAAGGTTATCTGCTATTTAAGAACACTCTTGGCCTTACTTCTACTTTTATTAGGATTCTCATGTAATAAGACACTATGGATACGCTTCGTCGCAGTAATTGGTCGTCGCTAAAATTAAGCGAAAGCGATTTCGTGTAACACAGATTACGAGAGCATGAAATCTGCGCTTTAATTCAGGAAGCACGCCATCAAACGGATCACATCAGGTTTACGATCCCGAATATATTGTCAATTTAATTCCGTTCTGAGGGATATTACTCCCAAAATTAAGACTATACGCAACTTTTTGTGCATCAGCACTCGAAAACCGTTGAATTCTTCGAGGACCGACCAGCAAAGGGATGTATGATGATCATATCCAAGTGGTTGCTAGGCAATATCCTTTCCGCCACGTATTTCAATTAAAATCAGCCAATATTTAGTGGATTTAGGTCTAAAGATTCTGTCTAATAAAGGTTATGATACTCACACAAGCACTGACCCATGCTGGAGTCCAAGGATTAACAGTTATAAGCTGAAAAACTATTTTCAATATTACGTACGTCTGCTCGTGATTGCTCTTGATGCATTCGTAAGATGAGTAACAATAGTCCCGTAGTAACGGTTGGCGTTTGGTTTCGAAGGCATTATTGCTCCGGAACCGTCGCAGGTCATGCATTACAATAATGAATTACTACATGATATGCTATTGAATTTTATTTTCTATTTATGATTACATGCTAAATTAAAATATATGGCATAGAACGAAAGATTATAGTTGCGAAAATTTATCCCTAACCAGGGATTCCATCTGAAGTAACTACTCAATGTGGAATTGTAAATTGATACTAAGTGGCCAATTCATACGTTTTTTAGTGCTTCTAAACATATGAACAGCATTCAAATGTGTTGATGATTTATTTATTTTTTCATTTTACAACGGTCTATTATCGAAAACTGTGGATAGTGGGAATTGTAGAAAAGACTGCCGTTATATCGTTAGTTGCTCAAGCTGTAAGTGTGAGTATTCTTTACATGTTCCGACTTGTACTGAAATTTTCACGACATGATTGAGATCCCTTTCCAATTTAAGAGCGAACGTAATGAATTGGGCATACATTTTTTTCAATGCACATGTAACACCTGAATGTAAATTTGGGATGTTTTTCGAGAATTGTACGCAGGAAATTCTTTTTGGGGCCCATCCATTTTTTTAATTGCTCAATATTATTCCTAATGACCTTTTTTCGTCATCAATCATAGCTCTGGTGATTCTCTGATCACGTGTATTGCGAAATATTGCATCCAATACCGAAGTCTTGATTTTGCTGACCTTCTAGCCTCGGGATTTATTTTTCAACCGCAGATTGCTTATTTTTCTTTATATTATACAGTGGATAGCAAAAGTTTAATGAGGTACCATTTCAGATTGCGTGGGTACCTGGAATTTATTTTGCTTCACTTTCTCTATGAATGGGCCACTATTTATGCGAAACTAATGAGTCAACTTTTCAGTTTAGTTATCAAGGTGTTCATTTGCAAGCCTGAAAATAAATATTTATGTTCTCGTCTAATACTTTTCGTATTTAGAATATTGTTGATAGCTTAGCCGAATAGCCTGCATGGCATCGAAAATGGCATCGAAAATGGCATCGAAAATGGGCATCGAAACATTGAACTGAAATATAGAGAAACCAAATTTGAACCTGGATGGAACCTGTTAACCTGGGCGCCGACTGTAGAATGGGTCCATAGCAGTTCAAAATGGTTAAATCAGTACATAACCGCTCCATCTCTTCGGAACAAAAACTGTTGCATTAACCCTTGGGCTGCGGGAGTTCACGATTTTAGTTCCCTCCAGTGCAGGAAAGACCCCCTGTGCAGGAGGCACCCCTTGCCACGAGAGCTGGTCTGGAAGAGTTAAGCCCCTTAGCGATCCATAAGGTGAAGGAAAATGCCCAAGTGTAAGATATCCAGGTAGCAATAAAAATTTTGGATGAATGCCGCAGTCAGTGTACAAAATATATAAAAACGTTCCTGCACTCCAAGGGTTTAATATCTTGTTGTATCAAGTTAAGTGGAATATCACAGGCAGAGAGGGTATACAATAAAAAGAATTAAATTACCCAGCTAGCTGAGAATACAAGAGCAGAAGTAAAAAAAATTATTAAGATGCTACTAGTATGGAACATATTAATTTATGGGAGAGAGGAAATGACGTTGACAGCAGAAGAATAGCCGGGAGTAAAAATGCTAGCAACATGCAGTAATGGCGAAGAATGATGCAGAAAATAATCGACCGAGTCAGTAATGAGGAAATGGTTTGAAAAGTGGGATAAAATAGAAGTCTTCTCCTAACTCAAAAAGAAGTCCTGGGCGTCTGAGCACATCATCAAGATATTATCGGTCAT
This sequence comes from Ischnura elegans, assembly GCF_921293095.1. Lineage (NCBI taxonomy): Eukaryota > Metazoa > Arthropoda > Insecta > Odonata > Coenagrionidae > Ischnura > Ischnura elegans. The sequence goes on from NC_060246.1 coordinate 142,619,022, forward strand.
ATCATGATATATGATGGCCTGATGAGGGCAATCGTAGAAGGACGCGTGGACAGGAAGAAAAGGCAAGGGTGGCTCCGAGCGAGTTTTTAGGTACACATGAGAGGAAAAAGTGCGCCAATATGAATGGACCAGCAAATAGCAGAGTAGTTCCGACCGTGGTCGCTACGTGCGTGGTGAAAACGGGACATAAACGGGTCATAAGTGGCTGAAGGCGAAGTAAATGGGCGAATTTCGCTGCCAGAGGCGTGGTCTGGAGGGTCCCGACCCCCCACCCCCCCGAAATAAAAAAAACACAATTACTTTACTTCATAAAAGAAAACAAATTAATGAAAAATCATGCATTTACAAAATATTTATTTGATAAATGAAGTTCTTTCGATTATAAAAAGTGTTAAAATTAGTTTTAAACCCTCTACTCATTGTTAATGCCTTGATTTTCACAAAATTTCCACTCCAGTTTTGGACCAAATACCAAAGAACTCAAATAAAGCGTGCATTAGTTCGCATGGATTGACTTAGTGTCGCTACTATAAGGAGTAAATTTCGCTAGAACAGTAACATTATCGTAACAGTATATGGTTGGCCCCATACCGTGATGCTCTGCAAAGGCGTAGCCAGGGGGAAGGTCCGGGGAGTCCGGACCCCCGTCCCCCGAAATATAAAAACACAATTATTTCCTTCATAAAAGAAAACGAAATATTGAAAAATGATGAATTTACACAATATTTTTTTAACAAATGACGTTTTTTCGATTATGAAAATTGTTCAAATTAGTTTAAAATCCATAACTTAGAACCATGTTTTTAAAAAATGTTCTCCCCTGGTTTTGGCCACCCCCCCCTCGAACGAAATTCCTGGCTACGCCATTGATGCTCTGCCTATCTGCATGGCGCCAGGCTGCCCTGATTTGGAGCATTTTCGAGTCAATGAGACGCTCGCAGCGGAGTCCTCAAGAGCACAAATCCGTATTGACGCTCACCGCACTGAGCAGAGATAACAGCGTTCCCAGGGATTTTTTATGAGATGGGAGTCATCACGTTGAAACCAAAATATTTCGTCATACTACCATAGAGTAAGAATTGCTCTGGTGTCCGAAATCAATTGATGGAAGGTCGGTCGTTATATGAAAATATGTCGACGAACGCCCGCATCCGATGATTACCGAAGACGGGTGATGTCGTCTCGAGATAAGTTCACTATATCCCATATTTTCATCCCGGCGATGGCGAGCGATCTTTAAGTATGTATGCTCAAGTAAATATTATGAAAGAGAACCTTTTGGTTAACTGAGGTAATATGGATGCGGCAAATTTTTCATTAAAGCATATATAAACATGAGTTCACTTTCCCATTGAAGTATATTCTCGGGTATATACTGTTAATGAGTTATCCGAGAAACGCAGAATTAATCTGTGGTCTCTTCTAACAGAAGTTCTCGTGATGAAATCATCCTCTCAACCTCGGGAGACGGATTTATCGGTCGTGACCTTGGGGCATGAGTGTTTTATTTTTTACGCTGTCGCGTATTTCGTGGCGTGTTGCCGCGCTAATATTTTTTCAGGAGAGTTTTGAAACAAAAACTTTCACCGTTAAAAATAAACTGGCCCAGAAAGTACGCCCTTCATGTCAGCCGCTCACCTGTGCTAAGAATCTAGAGCAAATGGTAAAGAAAAAAAAGTATGTGAAATTGAAGTTGTTAAGCATTAAAATGTATTAATCGTGGAGCTGCATTTTCTTCTGCATATAATATTATATCAAAATTGACTTCTCGTATAAGTGGGCGGAAAGGTAGATTAGACTAAGTAATTTGCCCTTGATGTTGTTATTGTGCGCAGGGAAAGAAAAAAAACGGCGGAAAATCGCGTTTGAAACGCGGAAGATGTCCTTTGAGGTGGATGAGTCAAGTTGAGCGTTTTCACCCGTGCGGAGCGAATGCATTTCCCATTGGGTGATACGTTTATTCGCTTCTTCGTCCACGGACATGCCGCGAGACTCTAGTCCAGTCGATGAACTCATTGTAGACTTGTCACTGGAACGAGATTCCGCGAACTCGTCCTTCGCTGCTGCGAGTAATGAAACCGTTGATCAACGCCGCCGAGATTCGTGACTTTCTGGTTACGAGGTCGTCGCAAAGGGGCATACTTTGCTCTAAAAATCGTCGTATAGGCGTGAGGGCTATTGGCGTGTTTATTCCCAGCACACTCCGGTTTCAGTTTAAATGATTTTGATCCGAAGACGCGTTGGAATGCTAAACGGAATATTGCCCTTGCGTGTATAGAAAAGGACATGCCATTAATGTCGTTTCAGTTTATTAGGTTGATGCTGCTAGATTTCTGAGGTTTTATTACCATGTATGTCACGTGGTCTAATTTTGCATAAGAGTATATCTCCCCTGTGGGAATCTCATCATAACCTGGTCAACCAACGTTTCAGTTTCTGAGAATGATATTATTGACTTTTTAAATTAGGATTTGGATTTCATAAACTTAATTTGCCAAAGTTACATCGCCAAATATGAGTAAGGGTTTTGAATCCTTTGAAGAAGGCCATAATTCAAGCTCAAGGAGGTATTCAAACAAATTATTAGTCAGTGTGCGCTAGACTATCATTTTCCAATCGTTTCTTTCCTGCGGTAGTGCAATTTTTGATGTTTACGGTTCAATTATTTGGCACTGTTTAAATAAATACATAGCTGTATAATTCACATAGACTTAATAAACTCCGTATAAGTTGTAGGATGAAATTTCTCCACTTTATGCCTAAAAAGTATCTTGATAACTTTTATTTCACTCAATTACTAGTCATTATCAGTATCATTGTATTATTAAAATTAGGATCAATTCGCCGACTGCATGAACGGAGGTGGATGTCTTTACCCTTACTCAGAGTTTAAGGAGGAGGCTTACCCAGGGTTCTTCCATGGGCCTCTTACTTGGAACGGGTCGGAATTCTGCCATGTATGGTAGATTGGTAGATAACCTAATCCTGTCCTCTTTTTTTCGCTGACAACTGACATTGTTATGGTTCACGAGCGTATTCCTTACGCGGCATCATAATATGAGATCCAGAACTCTTCGACCCTATCGATTAGTAATTAAATACTTAAAGTTATCTCGGTGATTTGTCACGGCCAATATAAATGTTTTGGGCCGAATTGGCAGTAAAACGTTATCACTTTCCTCCAAGATGGAGCTCAGTCCCCTCATGAAGACTTTTAATTGTAATCTTACTGCCTTCGTGTTATTGCTAGTTGATTCAAAATATTCCAGGAGACAGCATCCAATGGCAAATCACTGAAGGGATAAAATTAATGGAATGTATCGGAGAATAACACCGGAAGTGCTCGAATATCAATGGATGAAGAAATATTGATAAGAAATTAAAGTATTTTTTCTTAACTTGTAAAAGAGTCAATTACGCCTGATAAGGTTATCAGTTTAACGTGTTCATTTTGACCTGGGTATAATAAAATTTTTGTTTTAACAAATTTAGTTTACACCTCACACGCATCCATCGATGAACATCACCTCTATATCCATTATCCATGCTACGAATATTTCATATCATCGATAGAAACTCGAGAAAAAAAATATCTCGTATCATCCCCGTGATTGATTACACAGGCCAACAATAAATATTTTTTTTCCTGAAAATACCTTATTCTTATGTTTTTTAAGTTGCTGAATCCAAATATGATGGTTTTAAAGTTGTATCACCCACCATTTATTCAAATTTTACAGTTTAATTTATGAAATCAAGCAATATTTTTTAGAATTTAACAGCTTTTTTATAGTTATAATAAAATTGAAAAAGTAGGTCTAATGAACGAAGATAATGAGAAGCTCAGCAAGCGAATCAGGAAAAGCTTACTGAAATTACTATATTATTAACAGTAAATATAAGCTATTTAACAGTACATACAAACAATTTTATAATGTAACACAGTGTTGCATTGATTTCCCTATATAACGTATAGGGGTATTATACTAAATATTAAAATACATATTGCTTGGAAACTATGGGTGATACAAAAAAAACTAAGACCAGGTTTGGATTCGGCACATAAAAGTCTATAAAGATAAGCTATTAAAATTAAAAAAGTTTTCAAACAGTATTTTGTGTTAGCCTGTGTTATCGTTGAATTCCGTTTTATGTGAGATGCGAGTTATGATTCGCGACCATTTTATTATTCCTCTTCCAGAGGTACGCCTGCGATGAATGTTAAGTCCAGGAGACACTTTCCCTTTCCCACGAGCGCTGCTTAGAAAAAAGGTCGGTCGATTCCGGGAGTCGAAGCGGACGGTCGAGATGGTTATGAAGTCGTGTATGAAATCTCACGCCTAGGCGACCGCACCGCACCTCTGACCTAGGTCGGCATGTGCGGTGGCGCAGGAAAGGAGGCGTTGGGGCGGCCATGTGCGGCGGACGGGAGTGTTCTTTATTTTTGCGCCTATTACCGCCCCAGTGTCGTTCACGACATGTCGTGAGGAACGTACTCACCACTCCCCCCCCCCCTTTGTTCCGCTTGCACTTTGATATTTCATGCGTTACTAGATCCATTCGTGTATGCTTTACTGGGCAAAGAAATAAAGTGGGCATCATAGAAAATAGGTAAAAAATGCTATATGTTAACGTGTTTGGGTTGATTTGGTGGTAATGTTTTATAATTAATGTTGTAATAAACATTCCGATAACTTTTTGTATCTTTTTATCGCCTTTACGACATGAATGCACTCGAAGGAATTGTGGAATTTGGGAATGGGGAATGATAACACAGGCAGTCATTGAAAATTATTGTGTCTATGAAAAAATGAGCAACGCTTAAAAAAATGTACATCGTAAGTTGAAATTAAAAAGTCGGAATAGGTTTGATTGTACAACTTTTAATCAAGAATGATTCTCGATAAAGTATTTTTAGTTTAAATTTGCAAATAATTTTTAATTGACACGTTCATCATCAACCTTTTGGTATTTCAAAAAGTCACGGTAGTGGTCAATTTGAAGTCCCTGTCATAAAGGAATTTAGTCCTCCCCTCTCAATCGTTATCCTCGGGATAAATCTTCTTCTCAATCCACAGTGGTGGAATTGTCACCGCTTGCACGAATAGGTATTCGTTCCAGTATAGATTTTAAAAATATATTTTGGCCTAATTTACTATAATTTACTATCGTATTTAAATTGTATTTAAATGAACCCAAATGTAAACTAGAAATGAGAGACGTCCAATTGCGATACCGCACACATTGAAGGAAGAAATAAATTGAGCACGGCGAAGTTTTTTTTATATTGGGTAGGGTTTTCACGCGTATATAGCTATGGAGTCTATTCGATAGAATATCTACTTACTGATAATTTTATTAGCGGATTTATAAAGTCACTTATCGATACGAATTCATGAATGTAAACTAGAATGGCATATCAAGTATTAACACACGTGACCATCCGGGGCTTGGGTTTTGCTGAACGATTCCATTTTAATCAACCACGCCCCTTCAGTTGAATGTGGTGAGGTGCTTGGGGTCACTTTACACGCATTGTCTACCACTTGAAGTCGTAGACTTTTGCGCCTTGAATGAGTGGGAAAATCATCCATCATAATTCAAGCCAAGTTCATCGACAGCTAACAACAGCGATCGAGGGAGAACCGGTGTCTCCGTAAAGGATGGCCATTGGCTCCAAATACCGGTCGCAGCCGGCCGTCTCTTTACTTTTTCAGTTTACAAAAAGAGATGTCTATCAAGAAAAGAATGAAGTTTGTTTGCTATTGAATTTCTCTTCACTGCATGAATATCTCCCCAAAATCTGTGATAGACATCGTTTGAAATTATGGGAAAGCATCGCTCGAGATCAAGCTGTCTTTTTTTGCGTGACGCAATACTAGCTTAAAACTTAAGCTATTATAGTGAAACGTTCAAAGTATAAAGAGTAGTCCTTATTTAAAATTTGCTTGCATTTGAAATATGAAAATCATAACTCATTATTTTCTCAGATGTAAATGAGTTTTGTTTGAAATGCACTAAATGTTGGTGCGGGTTTATTCCACATACCCTGGTAATTTCAATTTAATTGCAACGAGTCGTAACGGTTGAAATATACGACAAAATACAACAGGTACAGGAGGAGGGGAGCGAACTCTTAATTTCATAAATACGTGAAAACTACTTATACAATTAGGGATAAATTCGCCTCATACCAGCGACAAATATGTCCGCTCCACTGTGGTTTGAATTCGCACATGAACTAAATGAAAAAATTTACTCTTGTCACTGATGCGGTCAATCTTTACCTTTGCTCTTAAGCATACCTCATTAAGTCAAGGACTCCGACATGAGCTGAGTTCTCGAGTCGTGACTTAGCGTTTGGAGTGTCTCGTTTTCTCTGATTGAGTCGTGAGCGGATTTAGTCCTTGTGTCTTATTCGCAAGTCGCGAGTAAATCTTTACGTTATCACTTCCTTTGTTTACTGGATTTTGTTTGATTTATCTATGAACTCATAATCTGTTAACTACATAAACCTCACATTACCTCGATTGAGACATTAAACCAGAAATATTTTTTGATGATGCTCTGTTCCTATAATTACACACAATTTTAACCATACTTGCCACCCATAATTTATTTTCACGCCGTTAATTATCCATTACCTAATGATGCTGCTTGCGATTACCATCAAAGGTCACATTTGATCTCTACCAGAAATTATATTTTAATCTCATCCTTTCAGATGAAGGCTCAGTGAAATATGTGATGAGTTTTCAATTACTCCGAAGGAGATAATTCTAAAGAGTCTGATCACCTTATAATGGCTATTTATTAAGTTTAGGGTGGCATCAGTAGTCATCCCAGAAATAGTTTTTCTGTATTGCCATACTTAATTGACGTTTTCATCATTCTTTGTATTCATTATTGATTATATGACGACTTGCTATATACTTGCTATCACCACTGAAAGTATCCTAATGGTGAGTTAGTTGCATGTTCTTAGAGGAAGTAGCTGTCTCGTTTATGTAAGTATGATGGCAGCGTTCAAATAGAGAGTTTGATTAAGCAAATCAAACTCTCTATTTGAACTCTGTTTTGTGCAGCATTTTCAGTGGTTGATTTTGAATTCTAGGTAAAAATATGGCTCTTTTTTATTTCTTTAGAAGTAACCTTATTGCCTTTCGACGCCGGTCGTAGTGCAGTCCAATTTCTACATTTTTTTCTAATACTGATTTATCTCATATTTTTGAAAGCCGTCCATTAATTTTTGTTCCGTGGTGTGCGTAATCACGTATATCTCCTACTCAACATTCGTGTTGCTTAGTTTTTTTCCTTGCCGCCCATATGTGCCGTTTCTTTCTTCCTAATAATCCGCATCTCCACGCTTGCATATTTTGTCTTTCGGGAAAGAAATCTTGAAATTGCATGCATGTGTTTCGTATTCTACATGAATTAAAATTAAACCTAAATTAACTGAGTTTCGCAGATTATTCCCGTTTTTCCATTCTTTTAGGTACGTTTTCTCAGCCAAATTGGTCCTAAAATAGTTAACCATGCTTCTTTTTATCATTATAAACTTTTGCTAGTGGTTGATATGTTCGAACTATCTCAGTACATGTTCATCAAACTCTCTATTTGAACGCCGTTAACTGCTCAAACTTCGTATCTATATGACTTCAACAATAACACACGCTCGTCGGGGAAGTCGTCCATCCCTCTTGACGGGTAATACCTGAACGAAACTCGCTTTGATTTTGGTAATTTTTTCATTTAATCGTTATTCCTAACGTAACCTGTTGCTTTCAATTTAGCCTCATTATAGGATTTCTTGTGTTTTTTTGTGCAGCATTTCCGGTGGTGTCTCGGGGATCGACTCATTCCGAGGCTAGCGTACTCGCTTGCTACCTGTCTCTTGGTGTTAATAATGGCTTCGGCCTTGGCGAGAAAGCATGTCCTTTCCTTTGTAATAACTTGTATTTTATTTTTAACTGTGCGCGTCTCGCTGGTTCTTCTTCGCTCTCATCTTTTCTGAGGATTCGCTGAAAACAATGGCTAGGATGACCTCGTGTCTCATGGTTGTTAATTTTTTCTCGTAGCCCTGCAAATAGAAAAGCCCTCCTTGATATCTTATTGTGGCCACTAAATAAATTCGGAATCTGTGGCAATTATATGGTAGACGAATTAATTTACGAGATAGGGGAGGTTTTTCGGAATACGCTGGAAATTTTTAAACATTTCTATGATATTTTCTTTAGATCGGGGGATAATATTTCCTGCTATAAGTTCAACTGATTCAGGCGTTGATGTAGTGAAAGTTTGGCAAGTTAAAATGAAAGTTAGTTGTACTTTACCACAATAATGTAATGCATACGACGCATTTCGGCCTAAGAGCCAATCCGAATGCGTCGTACTCATTAAAATATTGTGGAAAAGTCCAACCACCTATCATTTCAATTTCCAGCCATCTTTATCGTTTGAAAGATATTTAGAAGCTCACGATTCATTTTACTGAAGCACTCCTATTATTTCTGGGTACCATGGTAATTTTTCTCTGAAGCTGCCTCAATGTCGCAAATAACCTGGATTTGGTTCTCGTTAAAGGCTTCTTTATGTGTTCGTCTGACCATATCTGTGCGATATACATATAGGCAGTGGTGCTAATACTCTGCAGGAACACCCGAGACTTCTAATTTCCCTCGGAATACAAGCGCAGGCGCATCTTGATTCCCGAAGTTTACTACCTTAGATGCTTTTCAGGGTGTATTTTATTACGTTTATTTGCCAGGTTTTAGCAGATCATGTTTCTTAAAACTTTCTCTGTATGAGTTGCAGTCTTTCATGTGCAGGTGATTCAGCGGAGAGTTTTACGGGATTTGCAGCTCGCGTGTCCATCTTCGCAGAGAACAGTTTCGAGGGCATTTCAGCTGGGTTCTTCACATCGATGAAGAATTGTAATGAAGAAGTAAGCTGCAATACTGGCTAAACTATTGTATGCTAAGATGGACAAATGAGGTGCATATCCCATAAACCTCTCTGCTAAATCTTCACCACACCACGAAAACCTACGCAAGGATCTCATGTGTAGGTATTTTCAGTCGAGTGGGATGGTCTCTTTGAACTACCCGCGTTCAACTCGGTACATTTAATTTCATAATCCAGGGCGAGCGAGATAAACATACGCCCATTAACATTCCTTCCATTTCTATCACGCTCCTAAATCTATCGGTAGATATTCTGTAGCGCGCGAGAGAACTCCACAAAGGGTGCCGATGTGAAGTTAAACTCTCTCCGAGTGTTGCGTTGACCGTAGTGGAGAGTCCACGAGTTTCTATGGGCTGTGATTTCATTAATATCTTTCCAGAAGCGAGTGTAAATGGGAAGGAAGAAGGGGAGAGACCCGAAGGGTGGGTGACACAATATCGTCTCACGGCATCTCGGCGAGGACTGGATTTTTTGCCCAGTCGGACTCGTATGGGCTCGTCGGAGTCGTTTCGACAGAGGCTCGCGTCTGGATGGAAGAGTTAGGGACCGCTTTCTGAATCGTACAGCAATCGAGTTATTTTCTGAATGCAAATGAATATTGTTGAAATCTTGCTTGTGTTTGCATGATGAAATTTCAATTTTTTGTATGTTAATATCAACTCATCTACTTTTTTATGATGGAACGAAAGATAATTTGTGAAAATCTCTTATTGTACAATAGCCATCAATTCTTTAGTGCCTGCTTTGTTCCGAGTGACATCTCATGTTCCGTAAATGGCAACAAAAAAAAAGATCGCTGATTGTCTGAAATCCTCAATTTTCGTGATAAATACCTTTGAAACCGGCCATTTACATTATCAGGCAAAATGAGATTCTTTGTTATGTTTACTACTGCCAATGCTAACTTGGTGCTCACAGTTTGTCGCCAAATTACGAAAATTGACGTTACTACTGTCTACATCGACCAACAAAGCCGTATCCATTGTAGCAATCCTCCAGTAAGTCACTAATCGCCGCCCTCGGGATCATAAGAAGTGTGGCTGAAGCTATTTCAGGGCGTCCCAACATGGCCGGCTAGCGTCCATTTCAAGAGTGGAAATGCCCAAAATTTGATTCTCAGATAGTGTTTCTGAATTGATTCAACAATCGTTTAAGGCCCTAGTATTATATAATCCAAAAATAAAGTTCAATCCAAATTTTATGGGCGGAGAAAAATTCTAGGTTACGCTTTTCCCCATGCATATGAATTAAGTGCAATGCTCGAGATCCTACCCGAGGTTGGCCATATCCACACTTTGGAGGAGGGGGTATCATTATTTCCTTTTTTTTTAATCCAGTGCTGTTATCAGCGACCATGAGAATCATTGCTGCCGTTTTCGATTTTGCGATAGCAGTCATCGAAAGCATTTCATCCAAAGCTGCTTCTTCGTACTAGTTTAAGCTACCGGGAAAGGTCAAATGATGGTGGACACGGCGGGAGATGAGAGTGGTGATTCGATGGGGGACTGGGCACAACCGCCCACGCCGCTCGTACAATCAGACCCTCCAATCGTCCGGTAGCCCTTCTTCCCAGTCTGCAACAGTATGTGTGCGCATGTTTGCAGAACACTGGAGCGATTTGGACCGAGATATAAGTCGACTGAAAACAGCAAGAGCGAGGGGGAAGGCGAGAGGAAATGCGGGGAAAACGACCCACGTACGAGTGTTGGCGCAGAGAAGCGGTAAATGTTTCTTCCGGTCTTGCTTCTGCGGGATGCCAAGAGTAAGGAATAATCTCAAAGATTTCCCGTGGGAACACGGTTTCAGTTCTAGTCCAAATGACGCCGATTGTAATTGACTTTTCGTCCTGTTTTTTTGTTTGGCTCCTGGTTGAGTGCCAAGCATAGGTGCATCTGCTAATGGTGTAGGTCATTCGCTCTTTTAATCCCACTATGTCCATACCTCGAATTAAGTTAAATTTACCGTTGTGGACTTTTTATGTATCACACCCGAATTGGAATCTCAGGGTTCAAGTGAGGTAACTAGAAATATGCTTTGGGGGAATGGGGGAGCCAGGGGAAGCAACCCCCTCTCAGGCATCGGGGGGGGGGGGGGGGGGTCCGGGAAAAGTTGTAAAAAAATGACATGCCTGGAAATACATTTTTACATAATTTTAGCGCTTGAAATTTAACTTTAAGTGGATGCAGTTATTATACGTCAGAACTAGGCAATAATTTAAATAATTTTTGCATTTCTCTGGGGCTTAAGGGTTATCTATCCCCCTCCCCATAGTTACACCACTGACTGACAGGGTTATTTATTCTCTTCTTGATATTTATCGTCTTGAGGATAGTTATGTTGTAATCGCTTGTCGCGATACATGCAGTATTAAAATTATTGCTCAAATCTTTCTTTATTTGTTAATTTCAAGCTGATTTTTTTTCTATTTTAATCGTATAGTAATGATATTTATACATATGATTCGTTTAACATCGTCGCGGCGTCTGAGTAGAATGCCATTCAAAATAATTTTTCAAATAGGCATAATATATTGACCTTATTCCTTATATTTCGATAATCGAAGCAGTGGTGACATGGATGGTATCAACGCTGGAAGTATTGCTGTGTAAGGAGTCATGCTAATAGTCATTTATCAATGTGTGTGAAATTTGCGCTCGTGTTTGTCTTTCATTATGGCGAGCCCGTAAAACAATATTGCCGAAAAGGATGTTCAATCATATCATCACTATTTATCAAGCGGGATGGATTTCACATTGGGATTGTTATTCAATATTCGATAATAGGGTAGTTTCCTTCATCAAAGAAAACAAAAGGCAATAATTGCGATTCGTTACACACCATTAGTGTATTCATAATATACAAATTATTTCGTTTTATAAATGCCGGTTTAGACGAATGGCAATGGTCCATTTTTATCCTCATTTGAAAAGGGCCAGATTGGCGCCCATGCGATGCCACTCCACGTGACGTCACAGGGACCTAGTTTCTATAGGAGAAGATAGGAGTTATACATCGTCTGAGGTTACCAATGCATGCATGAGGCGCAGAGCTCAGGGAAACATGTCTTAATAATCACTTATTAAAACTGGCTAAGGTCGGAAAGTTTTCCTCGTTTGATAAGGTATTAATAATCCTTATTTAAGCCAAGCGCTACCAGGCGGCAGGGCACTAGGCTACCCGCTGGCAGCCTGCGACGTATCAGCGCTAAGCCTCGCCTCAAGGTCACCTCACCGCGCGGAGGGGGAACCAGAAATACGACGTACGGAGAGATTTCCCATCATTCCTACTAACGCGTCGCGTTTTCGCGCGCTTGAAAATTTTCACTTTTCATTTAATCGCGAAAAATAGATATTATCATTTAAAAATCTAAAACTGTGAAATGTGTACTCCAGGAGTAATAATCTTTCGATTAAGGCAATAAAAAAATAATAGGAAACCACCCTATTGTATTAGGCTGTTGGAAACTTGATGATGCGCAGGTACCATTAGAACAGCGATCGTATCGTTTCCGTAGACATCCTTCCAAGGCGATCGGAGAGTTTGGAAAAGGAAAAACGTGTTGTTATTATTTGAATATGGGACGCTGCGATTTTTTGCGAGCGTAACTGGAATGAAAACTTCTCGGATGACGTAACTTTGCCCTTGGAGTTTACTTTGCAGCTGTCTTTGGTCGCCCCAAACCCCCCATACTCACGTTCTCTCGTCGCGTTGGTCCTGATGGCTTTTAAAGTGGCTTTATTCCGCCATTGGCGCTTGTCTGCTAGACATTGGCTCGATTCGATGAGGGGAAAAAGGGTGAATAATATCAATTTTGTTGTCAAATCATTATTTAGTGAAATTGTAAACACTAAATTTCGAAGACCCCTACTCCAATAGGTTATACCTTCAAGGTTTTCCACTTCTTTTTAAATATGCCGATTACGATAAAGTTTGAAAGTAAAGGGACCCTTATATTTTGCTCATTAATCCACCGCATACTTTTCGAACAATAAGGGATGAAAAATCAATGGCCTTCACCCTTAAACCTGTTAGTAAAAGTCGTCACGCATTACTGCCGAGGAGGTCGCCCCATAACAGCTACTCTTAGCTCTCGCATAGTTCGTTTTCGTTTCTGGTGAGCGATGCCTTTCTTTAATGAGCGGTTCTTTCCTGTAGGACTAAATGAGCCAAAACTCTAATAAGGTCTCCAACTCAAGAGAAATAAGCCTTAATAAATAAAAAGTATCGAGTTTTTTTCGTCATAACTTCTGCCTCCCATATATTTTCCGAATTATTAAAAAAAGCAACGGTTTCGGGTATGAGTGAACGGCTCCGTTTTACCTGGCTACTAAAATAAAAAATAATCGTGAACATTTCTTTTCTTTTTATTTGCGCCGCAGAAAGGAAAGAAAGAAAGATTGTAAAAGAGCAGGGTAAAAAATCAGCTAGAGGAAGAGAATCTGGAGGTAGAGTAAAGAGAAAAGTAAGTCAAAATGTTGAGCTTCGGTTTTAGGAGTATTGATTGGAAGTCATCACCAACTAGTCTCACAATCAGTGTTGCCTATTGGCGATGAATGCTTCATCGGAGTTTGAAAATAATTATGGGTCATACCATAGAGTAAGTATATTCTAGAGGGCTCATGGCATAGGAGGAAATCGTATCGACAGTTATAATTATCAAAAAGCAGGTAGATGACCCCGGAGTAGCTAGCAAGAGGCGAGAGGGATCACTTTCAAGGTCACCTTGCCTATCCCCCTTCCTTCCCGCTCCCCCTCTTCCTAACTCTGTTAGTCCCCCAAGCATCGAAGGAAGGGAAGACGATGTTTACATCGGGATGAGAGAGAATAGGCCGAATAGGCTCACTCCTATCAGCAAGAGGAATCTGGCAATAGGCTGGGTCCCATAGGAAGAATTTCTTTCTCGTTTGGTGAGCTGCGTCTTCCACGAATCTTCCCTCTTCTCTCTGCTTGGCTTTCCCCATTACTACTGAAAACAGTTTTACAACATGAAGCTGTAAATAAGTGTTTAAACTGTCTCATGCACTTCAAAGATTGCTGTCCGAAAGTCAATCAGGAGAGAGAGGGGATTTTCAGGGGGGTCCCGGGCCCTATAAATATATATATATTCGCAAAACTAAACGAATAGGCTATGAGTTAGATAGGGTTGCGGAAGTATTCACTCCACCACCACAGATTTTATGAAATTGTGAGAGGAGATATGCTCGAATATCGAATGATACTATGCGAGACAGAGTGATTCCTTTGACGAAGTGCTACAGACTTCCGCAATGCGTTACTGGAACATTGGCAAATTTGAGAGATAATATCGCCGATGGTATTTTGTCGGAAGACGTACTGAGCCGCTTTGTGAAACTTTCTGCACTCCATTTAATAAGGCAAGGAAATATTACCCGTGAATTAGTTCCAAGGTGAAAATTTGATGCAAAAGCGGAGACACATTTTTGATAATAGGAATTTTTTGTTTGGAGATCCTTATTTCAGGAATAAAGGTCATATAAAACGTAAAAGTTATCAAACAACAACATGCGAATAAATATACAGAAGATTTCACATTCGTTTAAATACAATCTGGTAGCAATTTTCGTCAACATTTTAATGCGTACGATGCGTTTCGGCTCACAGAACCATCATCTGGTACAATTTATTTATTTATTTATTTCATCCAAAAACAGCACGAGGCCAATTACAGAGGACTACAATAACAGGATAAATAATTTAATAAAATTAATCAACGTAACCAATAATTAACAAAAAATATTCAACAGTATTTACAAATAAATAACAAACCAAAATTTACCTTTGAAAAAAGGGGTGGAGTAGGATTTGACATGTTTGAAGAAGAGGTGGGAAACAGGCGTACAGAGTGGAGACAGTGGGAAAAGATACAAGTGAAGAGGTGCGGGAAATCCACGGGGGGTTGAGAGGAGTAAAAAGAGGGGTAGGGTAGAAAGAAAGGCGGCGCACAGTGGCCCGGATCGCGAAAAAGTTGGACAAAAATCATATTTTCGTTGGATGCCTTTGAAAATTGCTCTCTACACGTATTTTGGAATGCTTTTTTCGTTTCTGCAGTTATTTTCACGAAAAAACCTTATTTTAGGCGATACGTGGAACTTAAACTTATTAACTGGCTAATTGTAACGCTGACTGCATAGAAGAACGCAAATCATGATAATACATGAAAATAAATGATAATTAGTTATAAAGTATGAGCTAATTATCTTTGAAATTAGTCAATAAACAAAAAAGGCTAAAGTAGGGTTGTTGGGTTCATTGACTTACGTTAAAGAGGTGCGATTTCCAGATTTCGTGAGGTTCTTCTTTATGGACTAAAAGCAATTTTTAAATAAATGTCAAAGTAGTATTTAAGTGAATCTTTTATTCTCATATAAGCATGGTTAATGTTTTATAACTTTACGAATTATGTATTATAATTATTCATCATCAGATTCTTCTCAATCCCACCCATCCCTCTCCTCTTCGCATTCGCTCGCAGAATTTTGACACTCTTGCAAGGCCAAGAGATCACGAACCTCCCGCGAAAGATCTTTAAGGCCCCGACATTAGCTCAGTCAGTTCCTAATGTGCTTATAAAAGGGTCCGATGTCAGGATCAGTCACCGGAAAATATCCTCATTCGTATGAATTCGAGATATTGTTCTCGCGTGATGCTCGCGGTATTTTCTAATATCTTTATTGCGAGATTCCTGGGCCTCCTCCGATAGTTCTCCAATAGGAAGAAGAGCCGACTCGATAACATCTGCACCATGTATAAGCACTTTGTACTCCGTGGGTGGCATGTAAAACCAATCATAATGTCTCACAAAATTTTCCGCTGTTTCTAAGCAGAACTTCTTCAATTTTACCGGATCAATCAAAAATCCGCAAGACAGATGTCTCAAAATTGTTGAGAATTGAAAGATTAACTCTTCTTCTACTCCTGCAAATTAATTGACTTCAAGCAACTTCGTTTTCCTAACTTTGGAGCGCGTAGTAACGTCAGTGAATTGTTTACTTGGCCTACCTCTTTGTATATCGGAAGTACCTGTTAAAAAATAAGACTACTAGAACAATATTCCAGGGGACCCATGTCACCATTAAAATACTAGGAAAATACGAACCCGAGGTGCTTGGAAGGTTGCGAAATACATCAGGGATATCAACATTTTTGTCCAACCAGTTGCCATTCCTAAAAAAAAGAGAGTGATCGTGAACTAGCTCGCCATCTTCTCTCGTCGGAATAAAAAAATTTCATGTTCAAAAACTTAATAAGTTCAAGTTTTGCCTTTCATCTCCGTGTAATCTGAAACAACTCCCTAGTAGTATCCCTGTCACTTCAGAACATGAGGGGTGGGGAGGTCATTGACCTCTACGTCCCTGGCACTTCGGAACGAGGACGTGGGGGAGTGAGTGGGGGGAGGTCATTGACCGCTACGTCCCTGTCACTTCGGAACGAGGAGGTGGGGAAGACTAGGAGGGGGAGGCCCTTACGTCGTTGGGACTTCAAAACGAGGGGAGTGAGGAGAAGGGGGAGGGAGTGAGACTGATTGTCGCCAAGACTATATAACCGAGGGGAGAAGAATATTTCACCTGTGCTATGGAGACGAAGTGGGTTGTCCTAGGGCCCCCGCCTCCCCCTTTGTTCTATGGAACCGAGAGGGTGTTTTACGTGGTTTTGGAGCTGGGGGGTGGTTGAGAGGAATTTGCTGTCCCCCGGGACCTGTAACTTAACGCTTTTTCCTGGCAGCATGCCGCACTGACCTTACCCATTCGTTGGTATGTCACCTCTCAGGGTCCAGACTCCTTGTCGCCCTAATTTTACGGTGGGGTGGGAAGTCCTCACGCGCTTCCAAGTGCTATTAGGCAAACGGTCGTTATTTGCCCGTTGGAAGAGCATAGGGAAGTGTCGAAGGGTGCACGGGAGTTGGGTATGTTGGAAGAGAAACAAAACACTGAAAGCGGAGAGTTCTTTACACAGAGCTTTATTTTTCTTAATTTACAGATCAGCTAATTCCTCGTAATTAGCTATTATGTCGGTGGAAAAATTCGGCGCTACATCTGTCGCAAAAAGTGCACTCGCAGGTACGGTTGGTGCTAACACTATCTACTGTGAAGGCGCAGGCTTGGCTATCGGTTGAAAGTTGCGGGTATCTTTCAACTACTTCAGCCATTATGGCCTCTATGCACTCACAAGGGGAGACCATGGACCTTGCTCCGCCTTTTTCAATGCCGTATTTTTTATGGCCTTCGGAATGGTGAACACATCCCTGAACTAGTAGTGGTTCTGTTGAATGGGCCTTAGTTTGGCTGTAATTAATTAATTTTCATGCGGTACTTTTCACAAGCCGGGTATAGTTTCATGATATCGCCTCCACTAACAAGCGGGCTGGGTGGGGTAGTGGTTAGCGATTACGGCTACTACCCGGGGGACCAGGGTTCGAGACTTCATGTTGGCTTTATATTTTGTTATCTTCATTGTGATCATATGGCGTCAGATTTTTTAATTAATTTTAATTGCGACAAGTATAGAAATGAGACTATTTTTTTATCATCATAATGGCGTTTAGGTATTTAAGAAGTGTCATTTCAGACGCGGATAGGTGAAGGCTCCACTTTCTACTCTCCTAAAAAAACATACCGAAAGATTTGCGGCGGGGCTAAAACAGTGGCTTTTTTTCGAAGAAATGACATTTATTGGTGGGCATCTTGTTATTATATTGGAAGGGCTACGCAAGATTTTGGGAAGCGGCGAGCACAATTGGTGTAATTGTTGTTTTTAACCCTCCAGCGGGCGCGACTATTATTTCTACACAATCGGGCGAATGGCGTACTTTGCCCATGTGCATATATAATAACACTCGATTTTTGTTAAAATCAATCTTTATTTGTAGAAATTAGTAAAATCTTGAACATTTATAGGTGATACAGATATAAAGGTACACAGGTGGTACACGCCCGGTTGCGCGGCGTAATTTATACGCCACGTGTGACGGGTTCCTCTTGCTGATTAAAAAAATTAGCTACAATACCTCGAACTTTGAAAACTCTCAGTATAGACAGTCAAAGCACATTGTAGGAATACACGAGACCATTCTAGTCCAGAACGTACGTACGATATTGAAATCCTTGGTTTTCGAAGATTGACGTATTTTATACGCCGCCACGCCCGGCCCAGGGTCATCAACTTTTATTTCATTCTATTTATTAATGTAAATTATATTTCGGAATGGTTCTTTTAGCACATAGGTACTGTGTAAGTAAACTCCCTTTGGAGTAAAGTGAATTACAAGTATTCGAAAAATATGGCATTTTATAATCGTTTTGTGTTCTTATTAATTATGTCTGTACGCATGTTGTTGATCGCCGCGAGCCTTTAATGGCATGCGCTCTCGCGAGAGTGGTTTTCATTTTTAATGTGGAAGTTGATCAGTATAAGCAAAATAAATTAACATTTTGGCGCACACCGACCCTTGCTAGTGTGGTCTTCGTATCTCCGGGTTTGAAATGACACTGCTTAAATACCTAAACGCCATTATGATGATAAAAAAATAGTCTCATGTCTATACTTGTCGCAATTAAAATAAATGAAAAAGTTGACGCCATATGATCACAATGAAGGTAACAAAATATAAAGCCAACATGAAGCCTCGAACCCTGGTCCCCCGGGTGGTAGCCGTAATCGCTAACCACTGCCCAACCAAGCCCGTTTGTTAGTAAAGGCGATATCATGAAACTATACCCGGCTTGTGAAAAGTACCGCATGAAAATTAATTAATTACAGTCAAACTAAGGCCCATTTAACGGAACCACTACTAGTTCAGGGATGTGTTCACCATTCTGAAGGCCATAAAAAATTCGGCATTGAAAAAGGCGGAGCAAGTTTCGTGGTCTCCCCTTGTCAGTGCACGCCACGCAGGTACACTGACTCTGCGAAGTAGTGGGAGCTACATCTCAGCTGAGGAGTGGGTCCGAGTAATTTCCAAGTCTCGGCTCCGACACCTCTATTTGCTGGCATTCCCAACCACCAGCAGGATCGTTGACGATTATGGTGTTCGCCGAGCTGTTCAACTCTTCTACATCGGGTGTCAGACGCGCGGGGGACCAGAATCCGTCAGGAAAATCCCGGTCCGCCGCTACAGGTGTGGAGCAGTGAAAATTATCTCTCTCTATAGATGGCGACTCCTCAAAATCTGAGTAATCGGACTCCCACGACATATCATTGACTATGTTCAGCTAAAATAAATGTATTAACCCCCATTAATATAAATAATAAAATATAATTGTGGATATATTTTCAGAGAAAATAAGAGAGCGATAGTACCTCCGATTAGGAGGAGTGTCTAGGCTTACCTCATGCTCGATTTCATCTGAGCTGTCGAACTCCGAACTCCATGAAACCTGTTGGGCGATCCTAATCTGAAATAGAGATATTATTACCAAATGATTTGAATACCAAGCGTTACCTACATCGTTGAAATGAATTAAATGGGAAAATAGTTTGCAGAAACTACAATTGAGTACCAATGTATTGAGAGGATGGGACATGATGCTTGCGTCGTGTTCGATATCCTCAGTGCTGTACTTTGGTGATCCCACGTAACCCATGGTAAATCGTTCGAGCGAAGAGTGAGATGCTTCCGTGACCGTTGGGTAGCGCCGAATGACGAGGGTAGAACTTTAAGCACTGATCAGGAGTTGGTGGTGGGGAGAGGAGGGGGTGGGTACGGCGCTCGTCACTGCTCCTTTTCTGGTGTTTTTCAAAATCTCGCTCAAAGACGATTGACAGACCTGTTAATGGATATTCACATGTGTTGTAGAGAACGACATAGGTTCCGCGTCTAAAGTCGAGCTTTTAAGGGTCGACGCAAGAAAAAGAGAAAAAACGGTGCCGCTGTCACCAAGTGGAATGTTCGGTGAGGTGGAAAAAAATTTTGTTGTGAAACAACGAAAACCAATCTATTCCATCTCCGACCACTAGTCGCTAAGAGGGTTTTTTAACTTACACTGGCGAGTGCATTTATTAAAAAGTCATCTGTAGAATTGGCGGGGGTTTACTTTTGACTACATAGTGGAGAGGTTGATTGAAAAGGGAGTAAGAGCTCCTCTGAGGGTTTTCATTTGACGGCGTAGTGGATGGGGGTGACTTGAAATCGGCGTGAGAACTCCTCTTCATTCCTCTCGAGAGTGAGAATATTTTCAAGAAGGCGTCGCCCCCCTAGGGCTTCCTATATAAGGGGGTAGTTGTCGTACAGTCGATCACTGTATTTTCCAAGAGTTAGCGAAAGATACTCTGTTCTCTGTCTCCAGCTAGCAGTTGTGGGCAAGACTTTTCTCATCGGTGATAAGTCCGAAGTAGCAACTCTAGCCTACGCACTCGCAAGCTGGAGAAGCCAGCATCACCGTAGAGCAAGGAGCTTCTAAGGGGTTTGGACCTTCGAGATCGGAGTTCCTTACGGGGTTCCGGTTGGAGACACCACTACGCGAGGGAGGAAGCCGACCTGATTGGGGCTGAAAGCCGTGAGTTGTGTTTACAATAAGAAATTTCAACTTTTCGGTGGGGAATTTAAAATCGAGTAGGCGCAATGGAAGCAATTTTTGCGTGTCTACCTGCAAAGGAAATAATTCGCGCCCACCGTGCCGGAGCGTATGACACTGTCTCTCTTTTAAATGCCGCGTTGGACGGTTTAGTTCATCGTATGACAGTGATTAAAGAGAAAGTGGACATAAGCGACTTTGTGAGACTAGTGGAGGACGTTAAGAAGGCTCAAGACGCATCCTTTTCGGAGGTGGCTCTTGAGGAAACTAGCAATGCTAATCAGGCGTTGGCTCAAGGCATCGACTCATCCATACCTCGTTTAAATGAAGATTCATTTCTGCACGCTCTTGAGACTGGTAACTCTAACAACGTAGCGATGGAAACTTCTAGTGCTACGATGAGACCGCCAACGGCATTCGATGAATTAAATTTAAGTCAAATGGCAAGTGATGTCGCTTCGCGTGACGATCCACTGGGATTCGAGGATTGGGATTTTGTATTTAACTCTCAAAAATTTGAGTCTATAAAATAAATTTACTCGCGATATGGATGAGGAAATCCCCGTACTCACCGGTGAGCTATCGAGCGAGGATATACAGCTGGAGGGATTTCCTAGTGAATGTTGCGCCTCACCCCCTAACGAAGCAGGGCCGCCTTTATATCATCGAGACGCTCAGTGGGGCGGAAGGGGCGAAAACAAATATTTCACCATTATTTCTGAGAATCGTAGCAATCTCAGAAGTTTTCGCCTCCACGGACGCGAAATAGTGTGCGTGCTGAAACCAGTGCCCGAGAATGGAGACCCCATTGAATGGCTCCACGAGTCTTTTGACGCTCCGTTCAGAACTCAAGAGTGGAGTACCTCCGAGCAGTAAGGCTGGACTAGCAATAAGTAATTCTGAAAGCCCTGGGAACCCGATTTATATCTCTTATCGACGAGCGGACCAGCTTTTCACTGAAGTGATATGTAAGAGTGTTGAAAAGGTGGTTCAGTCTAACGAGAACTTTATATTGAGGGGGTTTTGCGAGTTACGTTTACTTACGTGGAGATGCCGAACGGCGGTCGACGAAATAAAAATCGATTGTGCACGTTTCACGAGTTTTGCAGAGGAAAGAAATCGATCGTAGTGATTTCAAACGACGATAACCTCTGTTTAGCTAGAGCAATATCCGTTGGAATCTCGCGTCACGTGGACACTGCCAAGATGTTTAAGGCAGTAAAGAGGGGAGGGAGTATACAGACTGAGGGCCGAGGATCTGTGTAAGGGGGCGGGGGTCAACCTTGTGAATGGTGGCGGGATAGAGGATCTAAACGCTTTTTAGGAGCATTTATAAGATTATAAAATAACCGTCTACGGGGATCGCAAGGGTAAAGAGGTACTCTTTGAGGGCCCCTCTACACTCAATTCGGATGGACGTGCTCGCAAGTACATCGATCTGATTTATGGGGAGAGGCATTTCAATTACATAGCCTCTCTCCAGGGAGCCTTCAGCTACGGCTACTACTGTAGGAGTTGCAGAGTTGGTTATAGCAACCAATATGCTCATAAATGTAGGTCCGAGTGTCCCAGATGCCTGGCATCTCCCCCGTGCGACGCTAGCACAGTGAGTGTAGCGTGTGATTCATGTAAAAGGAAATTTTACGGGGTCGGTTGCTTCGCGAAGCACCTAGAGAGGAGAGGGAGCGGAAGATCGACTTGTGATATAATTAAATATTGCACGCTATGTGAAAAAGTCTACAATGTGACCAGTGTGAAGGGGAATCATTTATACGGGGAAATATACTGCCAAGCCTGCAAGAGTAGACACGAATCCGGTAAAAATTGCTTCATGTCGCCGGTGGCAAAAACAAACGCGTCCTCGAAAGTTAAATTTATTTATATTTTTTACGATATCGAATGCACGCAAGACATCCCACTGGAAAATCGGGAAATTTTCTCTATACTCCAAATTTCCTTGTGGCACAGAAATCATATGAGACTTGTATCGGTGTGGAATCTCTAGAGCATTGCTCAGGCTGTGGAGAACGCGTGGAGACTGCGATCCGGTGGCGGAATCTGAAAAGTCTGGTGGCACTGCGGAAAAAAGGATTTAAAGAGCTTATTTGCATAGCCCACTATGGGAAGGGTTATGACAGCCACTTCGTCATTAAGACAATGGTGGAGAAGATGGGCTGGACACCATCAATAATATCTTCGGGGGGTAAATTGATGTGTATCGAGTATGAAGGAGTAAGATTTATTGACTCAATAAACTTTCTCCCCATGCCGTTATCAAAGCTCCCGTCGACACTAGGCTTGGACGAATCATTATTAAAGGGTTACTTTCCCCATCTGTTCAACACTTATGTGAACAGAGACTACGAAGGACCGATGCCTCCGCAGAGACACTACGGCGCTGAAGGAATGTCACGACAAGATGCGGATAAATTTCGCGCTTGGTACAACTCACTGGTTGCTGCGGATTATGTTTTTAAAATGAGAATGGAAATCCGCAAATATTGCATCCAAGATGTGAATATACTGCGCATTGCCTGTAGCAAATTTAGAAAAGACTTTTTTAATATTAAACCAAACTGATCCCTTTCGCGAGGCACTAACGATAGCCAGTGCGTGCATGCGTGGGTTTAGAAAAAATCACCTAAGAGCCAGTGAAATAGCCGTCATCCCGCTAGGTGGCTACCATTGGGGGGACACGCAATCGCGTAAAGCAATACTATGGCTTTTGTCGGAGGAGAGACGGCGGGGGATAAAAATATGTCACGCTGCTAGTGGGAGAGAGGTAAAGGTTTTAGGAAGAAAGGTCTGCGGATACGTGGAAACAGCTACGGAGATAGAAAGCTTCGAATTTCACGGTTGTTTTTTTCACGGATGCCCTAAGTGCTTTAAGAATGGAAGTGAACCCATAGCCAACAGCCCCTCAGAAACAATGCGCTCACGACTAGAATCGACAGAGAGGAGAATGAAGTTCTTCATGGAGAGGGGGTATACCGTAACGCAGAAGTGGGAGTGTGAGTTTCAGAGGGAGATTGATCGCGACAGTGATTTGAGAACATTTGTGACCGAGCATCCGATTTTTCAGGAACTCCTCTAAATCCTCGCGACGGCTTTTACGGGGGCCGAACTAACGCGGTTAAATTGTATCACAAGGTGAACGAGTCAGAAGGGGAGGAGATCCGATACAGAGACATATGCTCGCTCTATCCCTTTGTGAACAAATATAAGCCATATCCGGATGGTCACCCTGTTGTGCATGTTGGTGACGATTGTCCCCCTTTAGAGGAAGTGGAAGGACTGATAAAATGTGACGTTCTTCCTCCGAATGAACTATATCTCCCTTTTCTACCAATGAAGGCAAATGGGAAGTTATTCTTCCCTCTCTGTAGAACTTGCGCCTTGAACGAAAATCAAGGAGTTTGCGGCCATGATACAGAGGAGAGGAGCTTAAAGAGCGCCTGGGTCACGGACGAGGTGAAGGCTGTCGCGATGGGTTACAAAATTCTTAAAATACACGAGGTGTGGCATTATAACATCACCAAATATTTAGAGAAACGGGCGAGGGTGGACTATTCGTCAGCAACACTAATAAGTTTCTGCGTGTTAAACAAGAAGCTAGTGGTTGGCCTACGTGGTGTACCAACGATGAACAGAAGGATCAGTATTTACAGCTATTCCTTGCTAGGGAAGGAGTCGCCCTCGACCGAAACAACGTTGAATATAACGCTGGAAGAAGATCACTAGCCAAGATGTGTCTCAACAGTTTCTGGGGCAAGCTAGGTAAACGCGATAATCTGAGACGCACGACAGTAATCAGAAAACTCGACGATCTCCTCACGCCGTTATCAAGTCGACACATCGAGGTGCTTCGAATGGTCGAAATGAACGATGAAGTCTACGCCCACTGGGAAGAGGTTGCCGAAGTTGTCACCCCCGCTCCGAGTAGCAACGTTGCTTTAGCCGGCTACACCACAGCCCATGCAAGACTGGAGTTGTATAAATATTTGGAGAAACTAGAACGCCGGACCTTGTGCCACGATACAGACTCGGTATTGTTCACGCAGCGCCCCGGAGACTGGGAGACTACCTCGGCGACATGACTGATGAACTCTCACCCCTAGGAGAGGGGTGCTATATTTCGGAATACGTACCTGGTGGTCCCAAAAACTATGCATACATAGTTCGCTCCAAAATTAATCCCGAATTCGAGAAAAGAGTGTGTAAAATCCGTGGTATCACTATAAATTCCTCCAACGACGAAGTGGTGTGCTTCGATACTTTAAAATCGATGGTCCTTGAAGGCGCTCCTGGGCAGCGACTAACATATAAACATCGAATATATAGGACTAATAAGCACGAAGTTGCCACTCGAGGGGAGACAAAACTCTTCAGAGTGGTTTACACGAAGAGGAAACGAGACCTGGACTACGACACCCTGCCATACGGGTTTAAAAAGCGGAGATCTGATGATAAATAATGCGAAGAAACCTTAATTTTTATTTAAACATTTTTTTTAAATTTACGTCTACATACACACCTATTCCATGCACATCTTTTTGACAATGGCTACAGAAGATCCCGTCCTACCACTGGAGGCCTTCTTCTTCAGTCCCTCGGCCAGTGGCGGAAAGAGCCCAAGCCGGGTGCGGTGAGCTACCGGATGAGCTGAAATCCCAATTGGAAGTCAACCAAATAAGAGTACATGATAAGCTGTGGAAATTTAATGGACCATGCTAGATCTCCCACTTCTGCGTTAAATAGTGGTGCATGTAAATTGTTTGGAAAGTAAGTCACTGAAATGACTATGATGTAAAGATGCCTTTTGTGAAAGAAATTGAGCAGTGTGTGCGAGATAGCCTCTTGGGTCTCAGAATGTTTGACTGTCGTTCCATCCAAGAGGTGCAGCAAATCGTGTATCAGTACTGTTTCATTCAAGTGGACCTTAGAAAAAGGTTTTGAATTTTACAATTTATGGTGACCATATCATTCAGTGGGAATGGCTCCTTATTATATAGTCATTTCCAATTTTTCGCTTCGTATACCTTTATCACTGTCATTATTGTCTAGGTATTTTGTCCTCCAAACACTGAAAGACATAGCTTTGAATGGATAATGAGTATCCAGTTTCTGTTTAAAAATCGACATTTTTTACGTCTATCAGACATAGGCTATGTGAAGATAACATATTAAAAACCATGTTCAAACATAAGATACCAAAGGGCAATTCTATTGCAATATGATGTATTTAATCATCTAGCTTTGACAAATCGTTAACAGCCCTCATTTCTAAAAAGAATTATCATATGAAATGGTAAAATTGCAACACGCGGAATAAAATTATGATTTAAAATTATAACAAAATTGAAAAGAGCAAAATAACTTCTCGATCCAATTCTTGGCAGTGAAATTTTTAAATCTTGTATTAGTTGAAATATATCCAACATTGACGTAAGATTTCTTTATGGATATATCGCTTTGTAGCTCCATGAGATTTAAATAAGGTAGGAAAATTCGCCAACTGAAATGGAGTATGATGCTATTTGTTTGTTGATCGACCTTTTTTTAGCTCTGCGGTTTATCGAATCAGCAGTGATTAAATAATTATGAGAGGTCATATGCGTGATCCAAAGCGGTGTTTGTAAATTATTTATCTGTGTAGACATAATATCAGCTAGCGTGACTCAATTTTGTAATTAAAACCTTCTTATTGACTTATATCTGTATTTTCATTTGAAGAAACCAATCACCTAAGTGAATATGATATCACAAGCCGTAAGTCTTTTTCATTTACATTAAATTTCATTAACTTTGAAGATGCAGGAGCAGGTGAGTCACGCCATTTCAAAGTATTGAAGAAATTAAACGAAAGTCAAAGAATTAAAACTTATCTATAAATAATGAGCAAAATAACTGTGTATAAGAATCTATAGCGGGAGTGTAACCGAGAGGTAGATAGTGATCTCGGATAATGCAAAAAAAATATTTATGACATATATATATATATATTATAACCCGTCCGCCCGGTCTTCGGGGATGGGGGATGGATTCTTTGGAGGGTTCGCCCAAGGTGAGCGGGTCGTGGTTCGGGGATAAGGGAAGGTGGGGGAAACGGAAATGGAAAAGTGAGTTTGGGGTGGGTTCACTTGCTGAATGGAGGCTGGCGCGTACGAAATGACGAAGGCTTACGTAACAGTTTACAATTTCAACAACACTTTTAATAAACACTTCGACTAGAAAATGAACAACAAAATACATAAATGAATTATTCTCTGCATAAAAATATATTAAACTACTGCTACTGGCCAGTTAAATATCCTGTTTCAACAATTAATGGATAACAAAAGAAAATAAACTCTGTTTAACAATTTGTTGGCGTAAAAGATAGCAAAATGGTTGAATAATGACAAACGCCAATTCCAAATGATCACTTTCTGTCCTAATAACTACAATTAACCATTCACACACACGGGGAAAAGGGAAGGCATAAAAAAATATGAAAAAATGCACGGGAATGTATCACAATTCTTCTTATCTTGAATAGTGGGGGAAATGGGGCTCTTCTGGTTCTTCTGAATTTTGGGGGGAGTTATTGGTAGCTAAAGTACTTATCGCTCTCTCTGAGTTGCGGATGGATAACGCTTCCTCGGCTGTCTCCGATAAATCGTTACTGCGTCTCCTCTCGCTGTAGGATGAGAGAACTTCTTCCTTGGGCGCCGTGGAGTGACGTTTTCTATTGTGCGTGCCGGAAACTTCCCTCTCGTCTCCTCTTTCCTAACTACTGCCGTATTTAAATTTCACGTCGACTTCCCCGTATTGCTGCTTCTCTCTCTCTCCCTTCCACAGGACTGCATCAGCGGAGACCCAGAGCCTCCGGCCGCGATTCCAAGCCGAATAGAACCTTGGTCGTCGTCTGTACTTCCCTTTTATAGTCCCGTGGGTCACTTTCTGGGGGGGGGGGGGGGGTGAACAGGGGGAAAACCCCAGGATAGCAGGTTCTCGGCTATTCTTCAGTAGGGGAGGGGGGGAGGTTTCGCCAATGTCTGTGGAGGGCGGGGTTGGCGGGTTACATCACCTTCAACTTGCCATGTGCAGGTGTTCTTGTTTCACAGTGGGGTGGGGTAGAACTTGCTGCGAATCAGGTACACATCGGAAATTTCCGTTCTTCCTAGGCGGAAGAATCGTGGGAGGGGGATAGAAAAATACAGCACCGAGTCATTCACGCTTCACCTCCCATTCATACGCACACATTCGCAAAAATTACATAAGCCTTCCCTACCTCGTAAACGCCGATTTAAACACCCATGAACCGAGCCAAACGGCACCGGTTACAATATATAAATATGATTATTTTTAATCCGGTTGGGTATAATCCCGTAAGGCTAAACATTTACCAAAAATATACCAAGCAATGTTTGGCACTCAAAAAATGTAAATAAGTCCTTATCGTAAGCGTTAAGTATTAAGAAATTACATTTCTCACACATTATTTTTTCAGTTAATTCTAGTTTGAGAATGATGCATATACATAATTTGCTCTCGATGACTATTCTGAAATTCTCCGTCCGAAATACGTTTATCAACTAAATTTTTATTATTTGATTTGCAGTCTACATATATTTTTGATACGAATACGCTAACGAACACTGTCAATGGCGATGCAGCCCATAGCAGTCTTTTGGTATCCATTCACCTACCTCTTACTTTCTAGATCACCTCAATACCATGGAGGCTATCGTGATCTTGGAAATAAATATAGCAAGTATTTATAATTCCATTCAATATTCGGGGATAATTTCAATATCTCCCGGTTATGGACACAATTTCTTCTAGCTAGTCCATATCGTAAAATCATGTAATCGCATAACGATAGTCAACTATTTTCGTGCCTGTTAAAAAATAAAGAGAGTCGCGAATCTTCCGCGCAACTTTTGCTCATTTTATGCTAAGTCAAGAACATTTTCTTTTGTAAACACTGTTCAGTAGACTATAATTCCAATGAAACAAGTCTTCAAGTTAAGTTTTACATGAGGCACCTAATTGCACAATCTAACGTGCGTACGAAGACGCAGTAAAAATTGCGTCATGTAAAGTGGTGAATGGCTAGAACACATGCAAGAATGTA
Organism: Ischnura elegans; assembly: GCF_921293095.1. NCBI lineage: Eukaryota > Metazoa > Arthropoda > Insecta > Odonata > Coenagrionidae > Ischnura > Ischnura elegans. Next base: position 142,647,636 of record NC_060246.1, read on the forward strand.
TGAACGTGAGATGGCAGAATAGATCCTGCTCTAATTTAGTTCGTGCATTCGCGAACTTGTACGCCATAATGAGAAATTAATTCAGTTCTTATCTGCGTAATCACGTGCCCCGTGTTAAAGGGCCTTAAAAAAGGCGTGGCATAAAAAGAAAATTATCCTGAACGTTACGCCACCAGCACAACGCCCCCGCTTGACCGGCGGAGGAAGCCCGTTGAATGGAACGGCAGTGGGTCATGGTGAAAAAGGTGAAAGAGCAACAATCGCGATGACACTGTTACAAGTCGCATGCTGCTTTAACAATTAAACGGTTACAATGGAGTAAAAAATTGACAGCCCCCAATTTAAGACAGCCGCCTTGGCCTGCTCCCTTGGTAAGTGAGGTGCCGATGGCTCATAGTCCGGGTTACCAGGTCCTACCTCCACCCTTACATACCCGCTCATCTAAAGAGCATTCTAAACAACATTTCAGTCTTGCTAAAAGCTAAAAATTTTTAATTCAATGCCATACATTAGTTAACAGAAATTTTTCAGGAATGATTAAAAATGGATGCAACTGTAACTGAACTTTAAATTCAATATTTAAAATGCAGTAAAAATTATAGTGGCTATGAACGGTGTCTACAAGTTTTTAGGAGTTTTGAAAGAAAATACTCTTTATCTCTCATTAATACATGAAAAATTGCAAGATATTTGTTATTTTAGTGCTGATACGTGATGCTGCACCTAAATTTCAAGAATTAAATGTTCAATTGGCTATTCATCCACATAGTATTTGGAAAAATCTTGAAGTGGTTTTGATTTTACAATTTATTACCTTTTCCTAATTGAAAGTGAATGAGAGTAGTATAATTCCTCGAATAAAGTCAATTGAAGTGCCTACCTGCACGTAGGAATCCATTGCCAAAAATATTGGTCCTCTCTGACCTTATCTTCTTTCAACAGTATTCCTCAAAAATTGCCAATACATACATTACAGGCTAGGATATTCATTCCAGTGTTAAAACTCTACCCACTGGACAGATTAACTTTGTGAATTACAGTGGTGATCATCCTGCAGACTATCATGGCTGTTCAACATTCAAGTTCGAGGAGGTACAAAAAATGGTATGGGAGAGTACAAAGCCCAGAGAATCAGCCAAAGAAAAATCTTTCAAACATGCTCTGATGACCATGAATAAACCATGAATTTCCAGCATTGTGAAGGTTTCCAAAGCCATTCCACCTAGATGAAATCGATTGTTTGAGGTGTAACTTTGTGACAGCGATTCATTATTAAAATTACAAAGAACTTTGTGCTTTCGCATGAATAGTGAAAAAGCACTAAGTTCTTTTTAATTTTAATCATTGCCACCTCTTTTTATTACTAGCCACTCACCTGCCTTAGCGGAGTCTCCTGCAGAACCTACCTTCTCTTCAATGCGACAAATTCCATACATTTCCTCAGAACAAATTTTCACATTCTCCATTAACAACTGTCTTTAATTGGGTCTACTAACTGTCTTTAATTGGGTCTACTAACTGTCTTTAATTGGGTCTACTAAAGACAACTACTCAAAAGAATATGTCCTCATTCAAAAATGTGTTTGATATTTGAAGATGAAAAAAAGTTTTTGGGCAGCATTCCACTGTTCTTTTGGAATTGCGGAGCTAACCCAAACTGCCAAAGAGATGTAATGTATAACATTCTAGCACTTATGGCGGGATGCCCTTGTGGTGTAAGAACTTGTGGTAAATTCATCCGATTGGGGTTGAGGTATATAATTAAAAAGGGCAGAGGAAATGCCTCTTACCCCTCAATACCACAGTAGTGTTACATGATTATTAAATTATCCATGAGATCACTCAGCCCCTTTCAGGTGATCACAGTAATAACCACTTCAAAACACTAAGTACTGACGTTTAATGCTTGTAATATACTAAAATACATTTGTACATGCAATAGATTTCATGTACAATCTAACTCTCAAGCCTCTCCTCCTTGATGGAGTTCATCTCTTGTTACCTGACAACAAAAAAATTCCTCACTGCTGGAGTGTGGAATGCAAAGCATGTAGAATTTGGCTGTTAACATACAAGAATGAGAGGCACAAACTTGTATCCGAAGTCAAGTCTGATGTTAAAGTGTCACTATCAGAGACCCATTTTGGCACCAATAGTAATGAGGACAGTTTTGACCCATGGGTGACCAAAAACATTCAAAGACCCTCCACCACTAGTGTCATTGACAACCTTTTGATTTACCACCATCCTATCCAGTCCAACATATGGTGTGCATCTAAAGAGATCTTCTCTATTCCACCCCTAAAAGCCAACTGACAATACACACTTTGTCAGATATACTTGTGGTAAATTCATCCAATTATGGCTGAGTTACATAATTAAAAAGGGCAGAGGAAATGGCTGAGAATCAGAGAATTACATGTAAGTTAACTTATAACCCTAGCACATTTCCAGTTTGACAGAATTGATAAAATATGAGTCATACTGTTTTGCCAGATGGATAGGTTTAGGAGTTAATTTTTCCACCCAATAATAAAGAGCTTCCATAAAAAGTGAAGGTAATTTAATTTCTTCACGTAAACTATACTGCCTCAAAACATATTTTTAATTATTATTGTATCTCCCAAATATCTAATGGGAGTTTGAATTCCCAAAGCTTGCTATGGCTTTTTCATCATATTCCAAAAGTAAAAAATTCTTTTGTCTCCATTAACATCAACTTGTAAAACAGTTTAAGTCAATGAACCATTAAATGAAGCAATTTTATAAAAAAATTTAATTTATTACAATAAAAACATACACTATGTACACATGAAAATCCTACCACAATTTCTTGAGAAGCATCTCTTTATGTTTTAAGCCAAACAAAGTGAGACAAATGTATTTTTACTGCAGTGATTTATGGTCAGATCCTCCATCTCCAACATCCAACGACAGATGCCTCTCTGGTGAAGGAGTATCCATGCCATCACTAGGAGCTGTTTTCACACCATTCAGAAGTACAGTGTCCTCACTGTCTGTGATCTCACCTATAATTAATTTTAAATGGTAATTTGTTAGAACAAAATATTTTTCCCTGTCTCTCAATTGATTACAACTTGGCATTGAAATTATGATAATTAATTCATTAAATTAATTAATAATCAAACTTTCTTTTGGATTTATGTTCTGAATGACTTGAGAAACAATTTTTCAGCATGATTCCACATTCTAAATACTGGACACTGACTAGAAAGAAATATTTTTTCATCCACATTCCATATGAGGATGTGCCCTCATTCCATCAGTATTTCATCCTGAACCATATATTAAACCAGTAGGGTAACTAGGAATATGCTTTTGGGGGGATAGGATGGCCTGGGGGTGACAACTTAGGAAAAATGACATAGCTGAGTATACATTTTACATCATTTTGGTACTTAAAATTTGGGTTTCACTCGTAATTTCACTCATAACTCGTAATTATACATGATCTTTGACTTTAAGCAGATGCAGTTGCCACATGTCAGTAGGAGACTATAGTGTTAAATATTTTTTCAATTTCACTGAGGCATTGGGGGGGATCTATCTCCCTCATCCCCTGCATAGTTATGCAACCATATGTATTAAAATAACATAAAAATACCACCATCGGCATTTCCAGAATCAAAACTGGGGGGAGGGGCCAAAACTAGCCATGGTTGTTTAAGTTGTAACTTTTTTGCACAGAAAAGGTTAATGAAACCAAAATTTTAAGGAAATTAAGACAAATTCATTATTTTTATAATTATTTGCATGAAAAAATAATGATGTTTATTTTATTTCCATGTCTCATACTCCCTTATATCATTTTTCTTCAGAAGGAAAATTTGTTCATAACTTTTGATTTGAACCAAACTTATTTTCGCTTCTAATGGGTGGTAGTTGCCCTCCCCCCACCCTATCCCCTGCTAGGTATGCCCATGAATACCACTCATCCCTGTAAGTATGAAAATATCATGAATGATATGAGCCTTTCATTTAATTTTTCACTGCAATAGTTATCCAAATTGTTTTTTATATGGTAAAGTACAGCTATGTGAGAAAAGCAAACTCACCATATAAAATTGCAGCAAGTTCCCCTTCACTGGTGCAGTGGATGACATCATACGCACACAGTTTTTGAAGCAGTGACAATGCATCATCCTTCAAATTCATCAAAACTATTGGCTGTGCTCTTTTCTTATATTCTTTCATAACAGACACAAAGCCCTGAAAATTAAAATGTTGCTTGAAAACTTAATTTTAGACTCGATTGCACAAAAATTAGGGGATAGAAATTAATTTAATGGCAAAGAAAAATCTTTAAATATTTGAATCTAACCTGAGTTCCATATGCTTTCATGTTTTTCTTATTAATTTTGAGGACTTTTAGAGTCGGTTTTATAATGTCTGGGTAACCATAACCATGTGATGATAGAGCCTTTAGTTTAAAGTCTGCTCTAATACAGAAGCTAACCAGATCTTTCAACCATCTCTAGCTAAAGTTATAGGCTATTCCATCTTATGGTTAGCATTAAAATGGCTAAGTCATTGAAAAAAAGGCAGCAAGTGAACATCAAACTTTGAAGCATATGGCTTTATTAAGAATCAAGATGCTATCAATACACAAACGTATGGATGTATGTATAACCAAAATTGGCTTCGTGAAAACCATTGGGAAGGCATTTGTACTTTGTGCTGGAAAAAAATCTAAAAACAAATTCCTAATAATATGTACAAAATTAATTGAATTGTACAAGACACAGGCGGTGGCTATTAAAGTTAATAAAAAAATGACAGAATGGATGGATCTGGGCAGGGGGGTAAGGCAGGTCCGCTGCCTTCAAACCAACCTATTTAATACATAGAGGAGATGGTCAGCAAGACCATGAAAAGTGCAAAAGGGATAGGGATTGGAGGACAAGACAGAAAATACATCAGGTTTACCAATGAAATGGTGATACTGGCTGATAACAACCTAAAACTTCAAGGAATCATAAAAAAGTTTAGAGGAAGGAATAAAAGTCTATGAATGAAAATAAATTTTTAGAAAAGGAAGCTTTAAATAAGAAGAGAAAGATCTGATGTAGCAGTATGCACCTAGAGCTGAGGAAGAAACTGGTGAAATTCTGTGTGTGGAGTGTTGTGTTATGTGTGTGGAAAACATGGCCCTTAGGAAGAGAGATTGATGTAGGATCAACACTTTGGAGATGTGGGTGTGGAGGAGGATGGAGAGAGTGAAGTGGATGGATAGAGTCAGGAATGAAGAGATGCTGGAAAAAGGTGGTGAGGAAAGAACATTATTGATAACTATGCAAAGGAAAAAAGGGGCATATGATGAATAATACTTCAAGAGGGAAGGGGATTTTGAACGCAGCAGTCAAGGGCACAGTGGAAGGAGAAGTTCCTTCTTATATTTATACAATTTGTTGCACCTTTTCCTAGTTATACTTTGTTATATCTTTAAGAAATTGTTTGTCCCACCACTTTTCCCTTGCTATATACAGGGTGTCACATTTATCTTGAACACCCGAAATAACTTTTTGTCCAGATGCAAATTCAAAAATGTGTCAAGCAAATGTTCATTAGCCATCAGGGGGACATTTATCAGCATGATTGCCTTCCTTGTAGCTTTGTTATTTATAAAGATATGAACATCGGTATGTCTTTTTTAAATGGCACCCTATATTTTTTATTTGGCAGTTCATTACCTCTCCTAAAGACTTATTCAAAAATGTAGCACAGTGGACCATTAACATAAACACGGTGAAACAAGGAAAAATGACTGACTCTCTAGCGCTTAGTGCAGGTACGCAGGTACTACTCCAATTGCTGACATTGACGGTTAACAAATGAAAACATAGTAAAATGCACACCAGTCATAAGAAACTTGTCCACAGTCAGTGGATGAGTTTATTATGTTTTCATAACGTTGTGTTTATGTTAATGGTCCACTGTGCTACATTTTTGAATTGGTCTTTAAAAGAGGACATGATTTGCCGAAAAAAAATATAGGATACCCTTCAAAAAAGACATACCGATGTTTATATCTTTGTAAATAATAAAGCTAAAAGAAAGACAATCATGCTGATTAATGTCCCCCTGACGGCTAATGAACATTTGCTTGACACATTTTTGAACTTGCATCCGGACAAAAAGTTATTTCGGATGGTCAAGAGAAATGGAACACCCTGTATACCCTGATATATTTCCAACCCGTACACAAGGGATGTGTCTCTCTTGCCAGTTCAATCTTCTGTTGCACTAATTACCTTAAAGATTCAAAATGATAACAAAAAACAAATTAGACTTTTATTTTGGTCAGCATATAAGTATTTTACGTAAAGTGATATTTTAGTTATGATGAACAATTGCAAGAAAATATCAATATGTCAGTAACGTTCTTAGTTTTCATCAATAGAATGTCTTAAAACAGTGCCCCTGAGATCAGCATTCCAAGCCGTAGGCAACCCGTAACACACATTAATATTTCCGTATTATCACTGTAAATAACCCGTATAAGTGGTTTTTTTTCCTTCCTCAACGCCGAAAAAAAATTATCGAAAATCAGTATCAAAACAATTACTTGAATTATATCATATATACTTCTAAAATCCAAAGCAAAAGGAAAACGTTGGTAATTGTATGGTCAGTTTTGATATCTCCGGTAACTTCCTCATTTCCTTGACTAATTTCGCCTATTTTGCTATCAAAATTGCCCGGAGCTACGTTAATAAGAAATGATTTTATCGGGCTATTTACTGCAGAAAAGTGGCCTATTAGTGAAGAGGTATTGTTCCTACCGACGAAGAGAACTGGGGGGTTCCGGATGCATTCAGTCCTCAAATACATTAAAACTGGGGATAATCCTTGAATTTGATTTTTCAAAGTCAAGTTTACCTTAAAATATGGCCTTGATAACCGATAAAAATAAGTGGCATTTTTTCAGTTATTTGTCGTAATTTGTAAACTAAGATAAGAAATTCTGAAAAAATATCAATTGATTTGAAAATATCTACAATATCGATGCGGAATGGGAAATTTATCCCAACAAAAATGGTAGAAAAAAGGCGTCATTTTGATATACCCTCACGGTTATCATGAAGTTGGATTTAGAACCTGAGAATACGTCTTTATTTCGTGAAGTTAGCCACAGCATATTGAACAGTATCAAACTAAAACTTAACTGGGATAAAATACTGGATTTATACACACACTATTCTTTATGCCGACGTCTTTGTAGTAGCGGATCCTGTGAAGGGGATAATTACACCCTTCTCTCTAACTGAAGAATCAACTTGAAATTATGAAAGTGAACTTGTTTACTTTCGTTGCTATGTAATGTCAAGGATATAAAATTTGTTGATTTAATCTTGCTATTAACAATAAAAAATGAAACACTGAATCAATCGGTAAAATCTTTAAATCCCTCTGTCGGGTAGGCGAGGGGATTTTACATTTTTTGGAGGTCCCACCGAGATTCAGTGATCAGAGCGTTGTTTCGTGATAAGTACCTTCAGTGGCCATTCGTCAACGTTCAAGTGTGCAGCCGGAGAGTGGGAGAATATACATACGGAGACGACGCTAAACGTAAGGGTCACGCACCAGTTTGAGTGTCATTCACCGTGGTTAAATTCCCCATCTGAAGTGGAGTGAACAGCAGCGTCATTCCAGTGTGGTTCCAGATATCAACGGATTATTATTGTGCGCCGTATAATTAAGTATCCCGGTCGCAAGAGTGCGTAGTTGCCGCCGAGAAAATGGAGAAGCTTATTAGAGGAAAGAACGCGTTGAAGATACAGCTTTCTAGGTTGATGACCGATATCGAGAAGCTCCTTGCCCACAAGGATGAAGAACCTGATCATCTTGCCTTGGAAGTCGAGCTCACCCTGACGAACGACGTTGTGAGGGAATGGGAGGAGATACTCCACACCATCCGTAAGGAATTAGAGGAATCAGAAGCATCCGAAGAGGCCTTGGCAGATGAAATGCAAGCAGTAATGAATGTGCGAAGACGATTCATCGTAGTTCAACGGAAGTGTGAGAGAATAATCAAGCCTATTCAGCCTTCAGCAACGACCTTAACGGAAATGGGCACCATCAGTAACGCAGGATCAATTAGCAAGAGAAGCTTCAAAACTCCCCAATATTGAGCTCCAGAAGTTTGACGGTAAGTTGAAGTCATGGCTTGGATGGTGGTGTCATTTCCGAAAGATTCATGACGACGATTCACTCACGGATTCAGATAAGGTGGAGTATCTATCATTGACTATGGAGAAGGGGACAGAAGCTAAGGAGTTGGTGGAAAGTTATCCAGCCGATGACAAAAATTACCCCAGCAGCAGGTCTAATAGCCAGTCCCGCTCCTCAACGACATTCTTGTGGATTCTGTAATGGAGGACAAGAAACTATGGCATGCGTCAAGGCTCAGTCAATGACTTTCGATAAAAGAAAACAGAAATTGGGAGAGAAGAATCTATGTTACGCGTGTTTCCGGGGAAAGCATAAGAGCAGGGACTGTCGCAGTCATGTGAAGTGTATTGTGTGCCAAGGAAAACACTATCCTCTTCTCTGCCCTTCAATCAACTCATTACAAGAGTCAAAGACTGGAAAAGAGGAGAAACTACCACAGGATGTTCACCTCACAGCTAACAATCTGAATCGTTGTGCCAAGGATGTACTTCTGAACACTATAAAAGTTCGAGTCGTGGGAGAAAAAGGCTCTTCTAGTCAGGCTCGTGGGAGACACCGGTAATCAACGCAGCTACATAAATGCTTCTACTGCAACTCCAATTCAGGCAAAAACAATTGGAAGCGAATTGCTCAGGATCGTGTTGTTTGGAGATCAAGTTACGGTACCAGTCAAGCACCCGATAGTTCAAATAAGACTGGAGTGTCTTAAAAACAATAGAAAACGTTCGAGCTACTACAAAGGGAGAAGATCTGCGGAGATCTTCCCAAGGTGCCCCATGGACAGTGGATCATCGATCTAGCTAATGTGGGGATTCATATAAATGATGTTGGTGAGGGATACGAAGAAATCCAAATACTCATCGGCAATGACTATTGAGATTCCATTCTAACCGGAAATATGTTCAAACTGGGCTGTGGATTAACTGCAAGAGAAACAATCTTTGGTTGGACGTTGGGAGGGCCCGTCCCTGATGTACCAAGGATCGTTAGTTGTAACTTTTCCTGTACCATAGTCAGCAGCATGATGGCTACCAATCCGAGTATCACGGATTTATGGAATTTCGAAACAATTGGGATATCAGATACCGTGGCGTTCAAGACAGCAGCAGAGGAAGATGCCGAAGCGATTTCTTATTACAAGTCGACCGCACGGAAGGAAGAGATGAAAGGGCGATGCAATGTGGCCCTTTCTTGGAAGCAGCCCAAGTCAACACTTCCTACAAATCGTCAAGTAGCAGAGAAACGATTGAGGTCAGCTACGGCGAAGTTGAAGAAAACAGGAAAGTGGGAGAAATACGACTGCATTTTCAAAGATTGGGAGATAGAAAACTTCATCAAAACTGTGGATGATGGTGACAACGGACACTTTATTCCCCATCGACCCGTGTTCAAGGAAAGCCTCACTACTCCAGTTCGACCGGTGTTCGACGCTTCGTGTAGAAATGGACGGCTTCCCTCTCTCAATGACTGCTTATACAAAGGTCCTAATCTCATCGAGCTCATCCCAACAATACTCCTCCGGTTTCGGCTTCACACGGTTGGAATTTACGCTGACATCCGGAAAGCATTCCAGATGATGGGGGTCAAAGAGCAGGACCAAAACTATCAGAAGTTTCTCTGGTGGGAAGACTCAACCTGTGAAAAAATCAAGGTCTTCAAGCACCTCCGAGTAGTTTTTGGCGTAAGTAGCAGCCCGTTTCTTCTCATGGCTACTTTATTACATCACTTGGAGACAAAATCAGAGAAATATGCGAAGACAGCTGAAATACTGCGATACTCTTTCTATGTGGACAACTGCCTCGTATCCCTCCCCTCACTACAACAAGCAAAGACTTTAAGGAAGAAGCTGTACGAATCATGGCTGATGCAGGGATGGAATTGCGTCAATGGGCCTTAACAGGAAGAGATGAAACTTCAGCTGATCTAGGAATGCCTGCGATACTACCAGTTTTGGGGCAGTTGTGGAATCGAGAAGAAGACTACTTGACATTAGATATCAAGTCACAGGAGGAGTTCAGATTCATGTCAAAACGTCACATGCTCTCTATTGTCGCACAAGTGTTTGATCCAGTTGGATTCACCGCACCAGCTCTACTTCTGCCCAAGCTACTAGTCCAGAAGTCGCGGGAGGAAAAGGTTGGCTAGGATGACGCGGTTGGTGAAGAGATAGAGAAATTTTTCCGGTCATGGTATGCTACTCTTAACCTACTCAAGTCGATAAGGATTACACGCTACTGTCAACTTCAGCCCAATACCAAGAAAGAGATTCACGTTTTCTGCGATGCAAGTGGACAGGCATACGCCACTGTCCTCTACCTCCGATCTGAATACGAAGGAGAAGTCGAAGTCAAACTTCTCAGTGCCAAATCGCGTCTTGCTCCAGTCAAGAAGCCAACATTCAACAGATTAGAGTTGTTAGCAGCATTGTTGGGAGCCAGGATGGCAAGACCGGTGAAGGAAGTGCTGGGAAAGGACATCCGTTTTCAATATTGGAGTAATTTAACTACCCCCCTCGCTGGTATCTCTATCTTGTCATGATGAGGGGGCTTGCGTGCCTAAGTGAACCTGAGAGCTATGCCGGCGGGAGCGAAAGCTCCTGGTAGGGTCACCCAAGCTGGACAGGTCAAAGGGGATAGGCCAGACAAAAAGAGATACCCTGGTCCTCCAGGTTGGGGGTTGGGCGTGGGGTTAACAATCCCACACCGTAAAAAAATTTTCTGTTACGAAACCCATAAAGAAGCCTCGGAATACGGACGGATGGCAAACGATCAGGAACTCGAAAACGGAATACAACATTGACCTTAGCTACATGGAATGTAAGGACCATGTTGAAGGCTGGAAAAATGGCAGAGATCGCTGAAGAAGTATTGAAGTATGGGATAGATGTAGTGGCATTACAAGAAATAAGATGGAACGGAAATGGAAGAGTGGATGAAAAGGACTACTCAATATTCTATAGTGGGCCTAAACTGAGAACTGGACAATGTGGAACAGGGTTTATCCTTAATAACAAAATGAAGCAAAGCTGCTTAGGGTATGAACCTCTGGGGGATAGAATGTGTAAGATAAGGCTCAAAGGACGTTTTAGAAACTTATCTATCACCTCAGCTTATGCACCCGCAGAAGATGCTAATAATGATGAGAAGAATTCCTTCTTTGATCAACTGGATAGAGAATGCAGCAAGATACCTAAATATGATATGTTGATTCTCCTAGGAGATTTCAATGCAAAAATAGGAAGAGAGGACTTCTTGCAGCATGTAGCTGGAAAACACTCTTTACATACTGAAACAAATGGAAATGGAATGATGCTAAGCCAGCTGGCAGAAGCTAAAGGGCTAATAATCAAAAGTACCTGTTTTGCTCACAAAGATATTCATTAGGGAACATGGAAAATTGCAGGCACAGGAGTAGTCAACCAAATTGATCACGTTCCGGTTTCCAGAAGACATGCATCTTCAGTCATTGACATAAGGTCTGCAAGAAGCCCGAACTGTGATTCAGACCATTATTTGGTAAAGGCCAAGTTTGGGGAAAGAATTGCGAATGTGAGACGTATTAAAGGACCCAAGAGAATACAGTGGAGTGTGGAAAAGTTCAGACAACAAGCAGCTGTAGCCCAATACCAGGAAATCCTGTGTAAGAAATTAGAAGAAGGAGTAGAGAACCTGAGTGTAAATGACTCGGTAGAGAGAAAATGGCTTAATATAAAGAAGGCTATGGAAGAGGCTGCAAAGGAGACCATAGGAGAAAGGAAGAGAACAAGGAATGAAGAATGGTTTGATTATGAGTGCAGAAAAGCTATAGAAAGGAAGAATATAGATCGAAGGAACACCATCCAGAAATAGACAAAGAAAGCAGAAGACAAGCAAATAAAATACTACGAAAAAAGAAAAAACAGTACTTAAAAGGGTATGTGGAAAAGATTGAGGAACTGAACACACAAAATGAAAGTAGAAAGTTATACCAGGCAATTAAATGGATGACTAATAAATTTCAACCAAGAACAAACGCATGTAAGGATAAGAATGGGAGGTTGGTTGGAACAGAGGAAGAAGTAATGGAAAGATGGGCCGAGTACTTTAAGGAATTGCTGAATGTCAATGAGATAGATGAGGAAGATGAGGAGGATGGAGAAATGTTGGACATGAGGGTGGACACCAATATTAGTAGGCCATCAATTGAGGAGGTGGAGGAGTCGTTAAAACGGCAGCGGAATGGGAGAGCTCCAGGGTAAGATCAAATTGTACCGGAGTTAATCAAGTATGGAGGGAAAAATTTAACAAAGAACCTACATAGACTGATATGTGAAATATGGGAGAAAGAAGAGATGCCTGAGAAATGGAAGATTAGTTTAATTTGCCCTATATTCAAGAAGGGAGATAAATTGCAATGCAGCAACTATAGGGGAATCACATTACTAAATGTCACTTATAAGATACTTTCTTGTATACTGCAGAGGAAACTTAACACGTATGCTGAAGTAATCCTTGTTGAATACCAATGTGGCTTCAGGCCGGGAAGAGGAACAACCGACCAAATCTTTGTAATGAGACAATGCATGGAGAAATGTTATGAGTACAACATTGATCTACATATGCTTTTCATTGATTTCCAGCAAGCTTTTGATAGTGTCAATAGAAGAAAAATGTTGAAGGCATTGGAGGGATTTGGAATACCAAAAAAAACTAATTAAGTTGGTAAATATGACTATGGAAGGATCTCAAGCTAAGGCCTATATCGGGGACAAGACTAGTGAAGCCTTTAAGATAACAACTGGAGTAAGACAAGGAGATTCTCTCAGCAGTAGTATTTAATCTGTGTCTACATGAAGCCATGAAAAAACTGGGGTTAGAGGGGACAATTGTGCATAAATCTACTCAGGCATGTGCCTATGCCGACGATATAGTTCTAATGGCACGGAATGTGGATTCTCTGAAAGAAATATTCAAAATCTTAGAACAGAAGAGTAAGAATATAGGGCTCAGAATCAATTAGAGAAAAACGAAATACATGAAAATGTCGACCACGGAAGACAGAAGATGGACCAAAACGTTACATTTGGGTAGTACAACTTTGAGTATGTAAAATATTTCAGCTACCTCGTTACTAATTTAAACTGTAAGAACTCAATGACTGAAGAGATCAACAAGAGGATAATGGCTGGAAATAGAGCTTGCTTTGCTAATATTAAGCTCCTGAAGTCAACTCTTCTATCTAAGGAGATGAAATTCAAGATCTATAAGACACTTATCAGACCGGTCGTGACATATGGAGCAGAAACGTGGAACATCTCCGCTGGAAACGAGCAAGCTCTGCGGATATTTGAACGGAAGGTTTTGCGAAAGATATATGGTCCCGTGACAGATGGGGTAACTTGGAGGATAAGAACAAACAAGGAAATAGAAAATATTATCCGAGGCGAAGATAGTGAGATTTGTGAAGACCCAACGGCTAGCTTGGCAAGGCCATGTAAAAAGAATGAGTGAAGAAAGGATGCCTAAGAAGATTCTACATGGCAATATGGATGGAAAGAGAAAAAGAGGAAGACCGAGGAAAAGATGGATGCAGGATGTGGAAGAAGACATAAAGGCTATGGGGATTGTCAGATGGTGGGAGAAAGTGCAGAACAGGAGAGAATGGACAGGCGTCTTGAGGGAGGCCAAAGCCCATACCGGGCTGTAGTGCCGAGGAAGAAGAAGAAGTTATTCAACTACAGTTCTGGCATGGATCAAAAGAGGTAACAAGTGGGAGAAGTTTGTGTCGAACCGCGTCAAGGAAATTCTCGACATCACCACTACCAGCCAATGGAATCATGTACCTGGAGAAGACAACCCAGCAGATCTGCCTTCACGAGGGTGTACTCCGGCAAAATTGGTTGAATGAAAGTGGTGGGAAGGACCTAAATGGTTAACATTGAGTAAGGAACATTGGCCATGTCATACATCAGCTGAAATTGACGAGGATGAAATCAACAAGGAGCGGAAGAAGACGACAGTATCAATGATCTCTACTCCATTTCCGGCTCCAAGATTTTCCTCTTCTCAGAAGAATGTAACAGTCAGGGCAGCGGTCCATCGCTTCACTTACAATTGTCGTAACAAGACAAGGATTACTTCACCCATCATATCAACGAAGGAACTTCGACTGGCAGAGAAGACAGTATTGAAGGAGATTCAATGTCAAGCCTATGGTCAAGGAGGAGTTCCTAAAAACTTAGTCACGGTGATGGGGACCGATGGATTGTTACGAATTAAGTCAAAATTAGTACACCGGGAAGATACAACTGATTTCATCTCTCCCATTCTCTTACCACAGCATCATCCGTTAGTTGAAGGACTTATTCGGGATATTCACCTCTTCAACTGTCATGCAGGGATTCAGATAACTGTGGGGAAACTGAGGGAGAAATATTGGGTAACCAGTGCTAGGAAGACTGTCACTAGAATCATTCACCGATGTCCGGTTTGTAGGAGGCATGAAGCAAAAGCGTTTGAGGTTGAGACGGCAACACTCCCAGTTGCTCGTGTGCAAGACAGTGAAGTATTTCAGACCACGGGAGTAGATCTGGCTCGTCCACTTATCATTCGAGATGGACAGGTTTGGATCTTGATCTACACTTGTGAGGTCTATAGATGTGTATCACTGGATGTCATTACGGGATTATCAACTGAGACATTTCTCAACTCTCTGGAACGTTTCGTGGCCAACTACGGAAGACCGAATACTGTCTACAGCGACAATGGCACTAACTTCATTGGTGCAAAGAACATATTCGACAAACTGGAATGGGAGGAGATCGCAAAAATAAGTCAAGTCAAGAAATTGCAGAGGATACTAACCTGTGAAGCAGCACCATGGTGGGGTGGATTCTGGGAACGACTCATAAGGAGTGTCAAGGGCCTCATGAAGAGGATGATCAGCAAGAGCAAGTTGTCATTTGATGAGTTCCGCACCTGTATCGCAAGCGTGGCTGCCACCATCAATGACCGTCCACTTACAACCATTACCGAAGATGGAAATGATCTTGTGTCTCTCTCTCCATCCATGTTTTTAAGACGTACAATGCCTGGAGGTTTCCCTGAAGGAAATTTTGCCCAAGGACTTGAACAGAGCTACCGAAAAATGCAGAATATTCAAACCCAGCTGAAGGATCGTTTTCGAAAAGAGTACCTGTCCCTTCTCACCCAGAAGAAGAAAGTTAACATTCAGGGGCGGATCCAGGATTTTTTTCTGGGAGGGGCACAAGCAAGGCCGTATCCAGGATTTTATTCTGGGTGGGGCACAAGGATACCTCGATATACAAAACGAATGCAATGATAATGGGACCGTATTAAATATCTTGCATATTTTTGAGGGTCTGGGGGGGGCACGTGCCCCCGTGCCCCCCCCCCCCCTGGATCCGCCTATGTTAACATTCGACCCACTGCTGTGGGAGATGTGGTACTCGTGGTAATGTCAAGGATATAAAATTTGTTGATTTAATTTTGCTATTAACAATAAAAAATGGAACACTGAATCAATCGGTAAAATCTTTAAATCCCTCTTTCGGGTAGGCGAGTGGATTTTACACTAACCATAGCTCCCAAAACAAGACGCATTCGATATGGACTCTGGACTCGTTCACCAAAAGTTTTTATTGCGCAATTAGACATCGTCTGTCAAATCGAGACCGGGAATATTATTATTTTGTACTATTTCTCACTTTGCGAGTGCTATGTGAGGAACCCCCCCGCATGGGTTTTAATTAATCAAAGATACTTACGCCTTAAAATACCCTGGAGTTTTGGAAATTTGCCGAAATCACTATTCGATTTCGCCCATTGACAACGGACCCCACGAAATATTCACTATCCCAGGCTATACAGCGAGGAAAAATTTTGATTACGTCAATAACTTTAACAAACGTGAATGAGTTCGACTTAAATTTCGGAATAAGTGGATTTTTCTCCCAAATAGTCTATTTCAAATGTCTTCCGAATTGATGAATCTAACTGCAATATCGGGTCTAAATGAGTGTCTTCATTCTAATGGTTTACAGCCCAAAAGTGATGGGATATAATGGTGGATATTGCCCTCCCTTAATCCTCCGATATTTGATCATAGATCCACCACTGCGTGTCTTTGGTCACTATAATGGTGTAAAATCTTCTCAGATAGGAGACTGTGAAGGATCAGGATCAAGTTGAGCCAATAGAAATGAGCTTACCATAGCCGCAGAATAATCCAAGCCTTTGAAGTGCTCGCAGTTGAGTACCAGTGGCTGAACGCCGTCGCCTTCACTGACTCCGATTCTGCCCAACTCCATGCGGATGAATTCGATCGCTGGGAAGTATAGGCCTGTATCAAGAGTGACCATCAAATAATCTCGTCCACCCGGCATCTAAATATCAAAGAAATAGAGATAGTAAGAATATGTAAATGGCTACAATACATTATATTTGGTATTACGCATGGTATCAGATACAAGTAAACGCTAACATTTCTGTAAAAGAATAAACTCACTCACTTCCAATATATATATTTTGTTTAATGACCGGTTTCGGTAGTAGCGCCATTCTCAAAAGACAAAAAGTGCGAAAGTAGAAAACTGTTTCTGACAAAACGAAAAAAAATAAGAGAAATGTTTTTCCTTACGGATAGGTATAGGCATTTGTTTTCCCCCGATCAATAATTTACTTGAATAAATGTTAGGTAAGATTCAGAATTCAAATATCTCTAGCAAAGACTATTTAATTTATTTTTTAGTAACGACTGGTGTCCTAGCACCACACGACAATGGAGACGGCTTTCGGGGCAGTGCGTGGATGTAAAGAGTAGCGTAGCCAGGATTTTGAAATGAGGGTTTTAACGGATATTTCGGGGCCCTTCCGAGGAGTACGAAAACATCCGAGGGGAAAGGGGTCCTCTCCCGTAAAATTTAGGAATTTTTTACGTCGAACTCGTGATTTTTCGGACTAAAAGTAATTTTTGACGAGTTTCATTAATTGAGGCCATCTTACTCGTTTTTGGCGCCTCTTTTAAAGATTCAGGGTTGTAACCCGGAAACTCCCCACCCCCGTGGTTAAGCCTCTGGATGTAGATAATTATATTCGTATAATCCATTGTATTTGTCCTCAGCGAATGTGATAAAATATGCAAGAACTTAATGGGAAGCTCAGCCTAGCTCGAACGGAGCGCCGCATTTTCTCGGTATTCACCTTCTTATGCTCCACATTTATCCTTGGCCGCGCCCACAAGTAAAGCAAGTGACCGCAATTCAGAGCAACGCCCAGCAGCAGTCCAATTTCAATGCCAAGGAGGAGACACACTACAAATGTAAGGATGGCAGCTAAAAAGTCTCGCTCTGCAATAAATGAAAAAAAATATTTTAACATAATTTACGCTCTAGGATATTTACAGTAGAAATGTTTCACAAGACAATTTCACATTTATGATTAAGGGTGCGATTCATAGACGGAACTTTAGGCTAAAGTATACTTTAGCCGGGCTAAAGTCTGCTTTTTCCGTTTCATAAACGCCACTTTAGAGGAAAAATGGCCGAATCGTCACTTTACCGTAAAGTGCCCAACCGGAGCTCACTTTAGGGCTAAAGTGTCCTTTACGGATGAATAAATATGGCTGCACCGGCTGTTATTGAAGTTGAAATATGAAGATATTTGGGTTACGGAAATGAATATGAACTAATTTTTTGGTGAGAACACAGCAGCAAACTGGCGCGTTTCAAGAAATAACCATACAAGTAATATATGTCTTTTCCCTGAATATATATCGAGTCGGTATTGATGGAGATGACCCAATTCTTATATTTTGAAGTTTAACTCTATCGGTCGTGTGATAATTACAACACAGTAATTGGTTGAACAGGTTGGCATAATTTAAATTCGTTATAATTCGTCGGCAAAATAATATCGTTTGGCCAGCCAAATACTAGTTTCTACACCTTGCATTGCATTTTAAGCGTTTTCATTCAATATTTGCTTAATGTACTCTTTCCGTATGCCTCCATATCACGCTTAACATGTTTCTGTGATTGTGAAACTAGAGTCGAGTTTCTGTTTCGTTTTTCGACTATACATTTGCATGTTTAAAATGATTATATAAGATCTCGTCATGAAAGGCAGCAATAAAAAGTAAAACGTACTTTCCTTCATAGCCATATTATCAGCAGCAAAGCAATGTTTTCTCGAGGATGTAGGATTGTTATGAAATGTTATTTACGCAGCATCACAGACTTCACTGACTTTTCTTACTGCAAAATTCGTGTATGGATACTCGGGTTAGGTATTCACATATGTCGAGGCATCTTTTAAAGTAGACAAAGAGATATTTATTGATATAAGTCCATTCTCACATTCAACATGTTTCATTGCGTGGCCATTCATTCATTGGTTTTGATGATATAGATATTCTTGACTGTACATTCTCGTCGATTTCTCTAGAATATATAACCCCTTAGGTCAACATTCCAAGAATTAAAATATTGGTAAGCACAAAAGAATTCAACAAACACCCATACCTCATTCAAAATATGCGTCCAACTGAGACAACCACTGATCGGTAAATCTTCAAATTAATTGGCAGTTTCAAGTTAACGCGAGAGAATTTCACTATTTCACCCACCTTCAATGAACGTACACCATCAAACTTCGACTAACATGTAGTCCAAACAACCGTATGCAGTTAATCATAGAAAATGATCATAAAATGACGTGAAAACATCAGCATTTGAATATTTACTTCGCTGGGAACATCGAAGGATTACCAATGCACGAAGCTAATTAAAAGTGATCTTTTATTCAGCCAACTCAGTCATTAACGTACAAAATAGCTAGTGGGGAAAAGCTTTCAATGACGCAGTATTCATTTACATTTGCACATAATATGAGAAAACGAGAAAATACAGCTTAATAAGTCTTAGCAAAATACAACACGAAAACCCAGTCGCCAGAAACATGTAAACAAGTACGCATTTAATATCGTGTGTCATCTTTTTCTTCACTTTTTCGCAGCGTTCATTGCCAACACTCAAAAATTTCAATGCATGATCGAGACTTTAGGAGCTAAAGTTCCACTTTATAAAGTGAGATCCTTGGAACGACTCTGAAACGAACTTTAGCTAAAGTCTCACTTTACCGTAAAGAGAGACTTTGTAAAGTGAGCAATTTCAGTGTCGTCTATGAATCGCACCCTAAGGAATTCTGTTCTTGAGCCAACGATAAAGAGGCATGCTTGAATAGATCAAAAATCTTTCTTCTATGAACACATTTAAATTATGAAATCAAAGTATCCATTAAAATTTATATAAGCATATATTAAGGCGTGATTCATATTGTAAGCCGTGCGCTCCAAAGGCATATACTTTGGTAATAAAATATATTAGAATTAAAAAAAAAATCTTACTGCTTGTTCGCCAAAGTTTCTTGTATATGCCGAAATCAGCCATGAACATCACAGCACAAATAAGGACAGCAGACAGAGTTGCCCGTGGAATGTAATAAAAATAAGGAGTGAGGAATCCCAGGGCCAACATTATAAGAGTTCCTGTGGAAAAGAATAATGATTGCATAATTGCTGCATAAATCATCGCATAAATCATTTTTATGTTTTATGCCTCGTTACTCATGAAATTTTATAACTTTATCTACATGAATGGATCACACAGTTCTGGGCTGCCGATGCGACTGTGTACCAGTTTTACCCCACAAAACGTAAAATATTTAGACTAGATTAATTCTTATTCTTCTTTATCCTATGATGAGAAATTATGTGGGCGGTAAAAGATTAGTCATTAGGAGAACTAGGCGATGAGCTGCATCAAGCCAATCTTAGGATTAAGGAATGTTTATGACGATGATACAAGCATACAAATTTTTATCAAAATCTGATACCCTTAGAGTCAGTAGTTGGTTGAATTGAGTTTTAATGACTCTTCACCATATTTTCACATAATTTATTTTTTTAAACATGTTTAACCATGACGCCTGTCTCCATTAGATGCATTTTAAAACCATCGATGAATTGATTGAGCCACACTGAAGCTCTATGCCTTTTTTATGCATTATATGGGAAAACAGCAATAAAAATCAAGGCATTTCAGGTCAATTCAAATTCCAAGTGCAAATGAACCCGCAAGTTTCCCTCCCAGCTACTTGCCTGATTATTACCAATTGCTACGGCAAACGAAAATGAAGGTGCTGTATCTAACCTGTGTATAGTCCGGCCAGTGGTGTGCGCACCCCGCTGGCACTGCTGACGGCACTACGGGTGAAGGCCCCGCAGGTGGGCATAGAGCTGACGAACGACCCCGCGATGTTACAAAGCCCGAGGGTCAGCATCTCCTGAGTTGCGTGCATTGTGCCTCCATTTGCTGAGGGAAAAAGATAATTGGAGCTTCGTCATGATTTGAGTTCAAAATGCCATCAAATTGAATTTGAGGACCTTAAGTCTAAGGTCTTGAATGGAAATGGTAGAACAAAATAGCACATAATCCGAAATTATTGCACTTGTACGCATCATCCTGACCTGGGACTACCAGCCTTTATCTCAAATTTGAGAATAATACCTCCCTATTTTCTGAGAAATTAAATTTTTATATTCGTGGCACAGGTATATTTTCATTTAGGTCCACTCCATAGATCCTCAAACTTTCATAATAACATCGCTAGTTTTAAATAATAATTAATTCGTCACATCAGTGGCATAGCCAGGAATTTCGTTCGGGGGGGGGGGGGTCCAAAACCAGAGGGGAATTTTAGAAAAAACATAGTATTAAGTAGAGGGGTTTAAACTAATTTTAATACTTAAAAAACCGAAATAACTTTATTTTTCAAAGAAATCTTGAGTAAATTCATGATTTTTCGATATTTTGTTTTCTTTTATGCAGCAAAGTAATGGTGTTTTCTATTTCGGGGGAGTCCGGACCCCCTGTACCCTTCCCCTCGCTACGCCTCTGAACCGGGTTATACTGGATTGGTTTTGCGGGGATGGAGCAAAAGACCGCAGGGACCAAACACAACCTCTCAACATGCAAAACTTGACACTTACTCACTCCCATGTAAAGATACTCGCACAGGCTAAAAATGCCAGAAGACTATGCTCAAAAGAGCAGGTCAAGACGTACATTAAGGCAAGCGAAGTGCGAATAGCGCTATTTTAGCCTCCAAAACGCCCTTATCAATGTGGAAGTATGATGTCTTCACAACAAAACTGGTTTTCAGTGATCATCAAATCAGTTTCAACACCGTTTTTTGGGAGAGCGTGGTAGGCCTTAGTGAGTAGCGTGCCTGGCTGTTGATAAAGGGGACTCGTGTTCAAAGCCCGAAGACAAAACAAAAAAAAAACTTCTCAACGTGGCATAGGGAAAGGAATTTCTAGAATGCTTCAAATTCGCATGTCTGGCTTAGTTTGGCGTGGGCTCTAACCTCGCCTATCCAAACCAACCTTCGGGTTGAATCAACGAATGAGTGATCGTTAATTTTAGCTTGTGAAACAGACCGTTACATATGATTTTCTCATCTTTTTTACGTGAAAAGATAGGAAATATCTATATTCCTTTTCCTATCCACGCAGTCTGATTGAAACAACATGTTTTTTGGAGTAAAAATATCAATGTATGCAACAACTCATTGCACATATGGAAGAATAAGACGTCTTGACCAATCACGTTATTTTTCCATAGAATGATTAATGATGAATAAGTCTAGAAATACTAAAAAATAATAAAAATATTTAATTATAGAAAAATGTCACACACGGATTTGCATGAATATAAAGAGAAAAATTATTACAAAATGTTACCTAGCATTATGACGCATGTCTGAATTCTAAGTAGAGATATCCTTAAAAAATAAAGAAAAATGAACTTTTCTCGTCTCGGTTGAATTGCTCCATTTTCATGTATATTTTCACCTGTGACTCGTTGGTCGATACGTGGATAGAAATACACCAATTCACCTGGTGGAAGACCTAAGAACATTTCTTTCGCAAATGCACCCGCAAAGAAACGGTCACTCGTAAAAAATATTGACCACCATACACTGCCATAATCCTCACAGACGATTGAAATAACGATGGAGGATGGAGGATATCAATATTAAAAAAAGAAAATATGAATGACGCCAAAAATTATTTTAGCAAAGAAAAATAAATTGCTTACATGCTTAAAAACCTGAACGATCATTTAAATTCCCGATATTGCTCAAAACATAGAGAAAAATTAAACTTTGGCTCATTTACCAATCAAAAAGTTTATATAAAGTGCTTAATCGGGAATTGTGATTCCAAGAATTTGTGGTTAAATCAAAATATTTTACCATCATCTGGCTTATTCAAAAGAAACTACTGGAATTTACTGTTAATGATAAATGGGGAAATGGTAAGATATAGTGTATCCAT
This sequence comes from Ischnura elegans, assembly GCF_921293095.1. NCBI lineage: Eukaryota > Metazoa > Arthropoda > Insecta > Odonata > Coenagrionidae > Ischnura > Ischnura elegans. Next base: position 142,670,226 of record NC_060246.1, read on the forward strand.
ACGGTTTGAAGATGTATCCTCAAAATTTATCTGGTAAGAAATATAAAAAATATCTGTATCTTTTTTACTCTTCAACATAAACATATTTGGTATATGCTTACCGTATGCTTTGGCGATAGCTATATTAGCTAGCACAGCTACAACAGGAACTATTAATATTCCTGTTCCCAATTCTGAAGCCATTTCTCCAAAACTATATGTGGTGTTTGCGTAAGTTGCTTGAAAAGGCGGAGGTTGAAACGACGGGAAACCTGGGTCAATTTGACCTGATAAGAAAAAAATTGAAATCATGTGTGATGTCTTAAGCAGAGTACTGGACAGATTTAAAATAAATTTTAGACTAAACACTACAAATGAATTCACCATGGCTATGGAAATAAAATTCCTCTGGACCGGGAATGGAACCAAGGACCCTTGGCTATCCGGACCACTATACTATCCAGATTCCTTGATTCCCATGGTCGATCAAGGATAGCAGAGCCAAGGAATATATACTTCAAAGAAGCCAATACACAATAAGGTGAACACCATGCATGCGTTAAGGCGGCGCATCGCTGTAATGTGATACATTTCTAACTTGATGCGTTAATTGCGGTGAAATTAATAATAATTATGCATTGAGCATGGCATTAACTGTGAATTTAATAGACATTAAATAGGCAGGTTCGTAATTTATCACACAAAAGTCAATTTTCAGGAAAAAAAGGTAAATTTGAACTGTACTATTTCACAGAGTATTGAATGCTTTTTGGGATCAATTCATTTGGGATATACCCATGGCGGCATAAAAATCAAATTTTCTGTAGAGTAGCTTTCTAAAAAAACGTTCAATTACAAGTAAATTAGAAAAAAGCACTCACCAGACAAAGCGAAAGGCGCTACACCCCAATTCCTTTCAAATACAAAAGACAGGATTCCTCCAATTAAAACTATCAATGCATTGCGACCAATTGTTAAAAACCACAGTATCTTTTCCACCACTCTGGATTTTGGATTGGATTCGTTAGGCAGCTTCCCATCGGAGAATAACTTGCCAACTGGAATATCTTTCAGCTTCTACTAATGAAAGAACACATGTGTTCAGACATGTAAATAAAAAATACCCTCATTTTGATTTGAAAGCCAACCATTAAAACTATCCAATTTATCCATAAGTGCGCTGAGATGAGATTTACAGTTTAATACAAATTTAAAACAAAACATTGGATATGACATATATATTTTAACCTAGCGTGGGTTCTGTTTTGTGTATAGTCTCTCTGGAAATCCAAATAAATAAGACTGAAGTAAATACCTACCCTGAAGGATAGAAGAAAAATCATGGAAGACACTCCCAATATGGCATCTCCAGGTTTTGTTTCTTTCATGTGAGAGAAAAGTTTCCAAACATTGTCGACGAATCCGACAGATTTGTATTTAATGCCAAGAAGACCTTTCATTTGGGCTTCGCCGATGACAACGGACGTTGCGGCAGTAAATCCAGACACTACTGGGGCTGATATGAAGTCCACAAGAACACCTGTGGGTTCAATTTTTTTAGTGGATAAACATATTTTCTGCCTTGAAAGTAAAACTTGCGTATTCTGCAAGTAGAAATTGATACTTGTTTGGCATTAAATGTATTCTGCAATCATGCTATAGGTTATACAGGTCTCTATAGCCACAAATAATGATGGAACCCAATTGAAATGGTAGTCAAGATATTTAATCCACAATCCATACAAAGAAATCGAATAATAAATCGATTGCATTTCTTGCTTGGTAAGGTAAGGTTCAACATTTTCTTGATTAAATTTTAATCTGTTCGCAACAACTATTACTATTTACAACTACGCCCGGAAGATTTTTAGTTACTTTCGATAGGATCCTTTCAAGTGCGTATATTATAGTATTTTTGAAATCCCTCTTACAGGGACCCTTGATACATTAGTATGGAGCCTTTTTTCCTTCATTTACAAAGAATGCTGCCTTGAAAAAAAAACAAGCAAATACCCACAAATGATTAAATGAACCTTACACACAATCATTTCCTTAAACCGCCTTTCTCATGCAAAAAGGATATATATTAAATGGTAGCTAATGTGATCGAGGAATATTATCACCAGAAATGAATTATTTTTGGTTGAAAAAAATACATTATGCGGGATCTTGAAATAATGGTTCAACTTACAATAAATTGGATTAAACGCATTAGTATTTTCTTAATTTTGTTAAAATTTGGCGTATGGTAATCAATAAAAAATAAATTCCGAAAAAATAGTTAATGGCGCTTACCTAAGTGGAGAATTCCAAAAAGAAGTTCCATGCATCCGGTGAGGAATGTTAATAGTATCACGAACTCCACAGGGTGATCCCGGGTGTATTCGTAGGTGAGAAGGGCCATCAATGAGGTAGGTCCAATAGAGACTTCTTTCACAGTCCCAAACACAATGTAAATTAGAGTGCCAACGAAGGATGAATACAACCCATACTGAAATAAAATACAGAGCATTCCTCAGAATCCAGTTTAAACTGGGTCCACCGAATAGTGTGTACTGTTTGAGAACCTAATTTTGCTGTAATAACGCGACGTTCTAAAAAACATGCTACGTTGTATAATGTTCTTCAATCTGGTTATGAAGAAAATTTATTAAAAACCATCCGAAATTTCATGGCCACAGATCGAGATATACTAACACATTGGTGATAGTTGACTCAACTATAAAAGTTCATGGTGAAACAAAAACCAAGTACTGTTCCACAAACTTTTTTATTTTCTGTCAATTAGTTTTAACGTCTATAGCGACATTATCAAGACAAAATGTTTGCAAAAATTTTGTGGAACAGCACTTGGGTTTTGTTTCACCATGAACATTTCATCGTTCAACCAAGTAACGCCAAGATCAGTTGATTTTATTCAGCTATAAAAAATTTTCCGATAAGAAAAGGGAGTAACGTTGCAATCTCGATTTTTCATTCACTAAATTCATGATTGATTCGATGTACTCGTGCTTGGATATAAGTTGCAGTAGAAAAGATTGCAGTTTTAAGGGTTATGAAGAAAAGAGTTTTGGTTTAAGAGGCGATATGTAACATGAGAGTGCTGAAAACAGCCCGAACTTCGTTTGTGCGCTTTGCGGAGAGCGCCTAAAATAAAGCTCTCCGTCCGTCGGATGGGACGCTAAGCAGCGGTCCCCTTGGCGCCTTTCGTTAAGATCGAGTTTAGGCCGACGCCGTGTTTCTCGCCACCCTTCCTTCCCTACCCTTCCTTGATGCCGCAAATGACATCAGCAGACCGTCTCTTCCGAATTTGATACCATACAATCACTTTCTAAGAGGGCTTAATAAAATTATGGGCAAGGAGATGAGTAAATTGTGTCACGGGATACGGAGGAGAGGCAAGGACTATGGAGCAATAAAGATGACAAGATACTCCATCCTTTTGAGGCGAGGATGTGGAGGAGAGTAAAGAAGGTGGACCGTAGGGACAAATAAACGAGGATGAGCTGGTAAGTAAAGGAAAATTGTGAGGAGATAAGGCGACAAAATGCATAGAGAAGAATTGGGGGTGATGGATAAGAGATCCTTGATATATTATTAATAGAGGTTGTAGGAAGCCTGTAGGTTGGAAGGGAAGAGAAGGAAAAAAAAGATTCACCAGTGGAATGAAGCCTTGACATACCAAGGTGAGGAATCAAAACGCGAAAAAGTACACTTCAGTAGACCCCTGGAGTTAAGAGAGAATATAAAAACCATGATTTTACATTTTACACGGAAGGCGGATGATTTTGGAAACGTTGGAGTTGAACTCTGATAAGAAAGGTCGTTTCCATGGCAATAGTGTGTACCTTTTGGATGAACACCTCATCTACGATTTCCTCCAGGTCAAACAAAAACTCATGTTTAGATAACGAGTAAGACTTATACCTGTGTCATACCATACGAGTAAGCTTAAGAACAGCGGTCGGAAATGATAAGGAACAGAGAGGGATACTCAACTCGAGGTCCTCAATGGAAAATTCTGATTCTGGAAAAGAAATATTTACTCAAACGACTGACACCCCATCCCTATTCAATTCTCAATCACGTCTTTGTTTGCGAGCACTCTTGATACTTACCCGCCTCCATTTTCATAAGACAAGCCAAGGTGACTACATAAATTAGGCCCCAGTCATTCCAACGAATGCTGTCACTTAGGGGGTTTTGTAATCGCTTTTCGAACGCATCCATAGCGCGACGGTGAGGGCAGAGTGTTCCATTTTTTGTTCCATACATTTGCAATGGTGTACTTTCAACTGTGAGGAAAATCATTGATATGTAACGATTTCGATGTAGTTTATTTCGACGTCAAAAATAAATTTCTGTCAGCAGACATAACGATAGTTTATTTTCTGGTGAAATTTGGATCATTTTACATTCAGCGACGCAATTAGGAACTTTTGTGAAACCATAACGCCAAATTACAAACTTCATAAAAGATGGATTCCAAATTCCAAAGGAGAGAGAAAAAGTCCTGATAGTGGGAAAATGACTTGAGTTACCTAGAAATGTTTGCAATAACTCTGAGCTTCGAATGTAGGATATGCAACGTAAGCTTTCAGTAAAATATATTTGAGTAACCAGAAGGAAGTGACTTTTCCGAAAACTTTCCTGTTATTCCTAAAATATAATAAAATGCATAAAAATCTGCACTACGCAATGCAAAATACCTTTTCTTATTAAAGAAATGTTTTTTAATGTCGTGGAGGAGAATTGTAATCCAGCGAAGTGTGAATGAGAAAGAATTGGCCAATAGATGCTCATTTTTCTATGGTATTCTGGTGTAATAAGGGCTTAAGATTCGAACAACTTAGGAAGGTAAAAGGGTTCATATCTGGCGTAAAAGACTTCACCTGGAGGAATCACTACATAATAATAAAGAGAATCCCACACTTGAAAGATAAACTAATATAAAAGAGGTGGGGAATATTCTTAGTCTCAAGGCAAAGGAATCCACGGGGGAATCCACGTAGGATGTGCACGAAGCTAAGGGCCTCTTGGCGATCGAGGAAAGCGGGCCCGGTGAGAGGGTCTCGCAGATCGAATCGGCCCGGCTTCGTCACAAACATTCACTAATCATTAGCACTCAACAGTCATCAGATGTTGAACAACTTGAGATACCACTCACTTGTGGACTGAGACCAGCCAAGAGTGCGTATGCTATGCTCTGGGGCAACATCGTGAGGCCAATCGTAATACCAGCAATGACATCGCAAACTATGTCATCTTTAGAGTAGTTGGGAATCCACGTGAGGATGTGCACGAAGCTAAGGGCCTGCCTGGCGGCCCTCTTGGCGATCGAGGAAAGCGGGCCCGGTGGGAGGGCCTCGCGGATCGAATCGGCCCGGCTTCGACGCTTCTTCTTCAGGGGAGTCTGCTGGGCCTTGGGGTCTTCCATCACAGGCTCTGAGGGAAAGAGAAAAATATGAAAAAGTAAATTGTAGAGGGTGCTGAAGTTAATGCTGGAAGAAGTTGGAGGGAATAAACTGAAGCGTGTTTAAAATCCATAGGGGAAAAATTAAGGTTTGATATTCTCTTGTTCGATTCAATTCATCATCAATCGAGGAGCCTACAGAAAAAAATCGAGTCGTTATCAGGTTTAGAATTTTCAGTGAATAAATATTCTGTTAGATACAGACAAATAATTATAAAAAAATATTTGAGCATTTTAATGATTCGCATATCCGAGGTAAATACTAGGACTTGAATTTAATTGTCATTATTTTCTTAATTAGCAATAATTGAAAATTCAAATATGAGAGCGACAAAAAACTGAATGGCAATCAATTATTTGATTAGTTATCAGTGCAGAAGTATTTAGATGGTTTTTAATAGGAATTATTTGCTGTTATGCCGAGGACACCACAAGCAAGTAATTTCATGGACGAAGTGAGCCAAGTTTGAAATGTGGAAATATTCTAATGTATGCAAATGCATGCATTTAACTATGCATTTGGGTCAGATTTATCAAATTTCAATGGTGAAAATATTATATTTTAACCAGAACGCTCGTTTTTTATTAATGAGAATGCAGCCTCTTATTTAACGTTTGGTTTACGTATTAGTTTTTTCCATTGATTTTTCTCTTAATTTTTGGGAATTAACATTACAATAACAAATGAACACGGTAAATTAGGTTTATCGAGCGTTTATTTTGAATAATAAATCTATCAGGGAGTTTTTTTTTATATTTGCGTATAATCTTATAAAAATTTAATGAGATATTAGTAAAATATACCGCTCACCTAATGAGCTAGCTAGGCAAATGTTACCCAACCAACGCATATGGCAGGGCAATAACCATATGACGACCCATTTATGTCATCAACGTAGCGCAACAAATCTTTGTGACAGAAAGGAAGTTCCTCCCCGACTCCTCCTCCCTTTTCTAAAAAAAGTCGGGCAAAAACCCCACCTGTCCCAATTTGAACCCGCAATGCAATCGCGAATCTTCTATTTATGGACTCGACTCTATTGCTCACTTCCTCTGCGCAAAAGATAAAGCTCGGGGGTAAAACTCAGAGATTGAAAAAAGGGAGTAACAGCACGTATCCGAGGCTACGCAGACGAGCAACTTCGCCACCGGCCATAAACTTCCGATGTGGCGCCTGTACAGCGCGGGCTCCACGCCGTCCAGCGTTCTCTTGTTTCCCAATGTTCAGAGTGGCGATTTAGGAGAACGCGCTGCTTCGTCGCAAACATTCACTAATCCCCGTTGCATTCGAATCTCACGCGCAAAATCGAATTCAACGCCCGCGGCGAGCGTCATCAGTGCCCTTGGGAAGAACTCGTGGAAGTTCACTGTTCGGCTGTTTGAACTTGGCCGGGATACCTCAAGCCCTCATATGATTGCACCTTCCTAAATCAACTGCCTAAGTAGAGTCTCGGGAATGGTAAAGTTAAACCCAACTTATGGCTCACTAACAACTGCATCTGCTAAGTAAAACAACTGCTGAGTTAGGTTGCACTGTTATTTTGAAAACAACGAGCATAAATAAACCAGCGTAAATATTAGCCACCAATTGATGATCTAATACTGTTAATAAAAAAATCCGCAAATAAACTTCACTGGGCAAAAAAAGGTTTCCGCATAAAATAACTTTTCTGATGATGAGATGTCAATATTACTACTGTTAAAAGTAACAATGGACATTCCTTAACTGATGAGCTTTATCTCGTTATCCCGCTAACCACTCTGCGGGAAATGTAAATGGCAAGGCGAAAACACGATGCTTCAAGTCTTCAAGTCTTTGGACAATTCTAGTGCTTCGATGGGGAATATACATGCAAAAGACCAGACGAAAACATAAGAAAAAATACAATAATAACTAGTTAGCTGTTCCCTGATTGGGTACAAATAGAAACGATGCCTACGGTAGTAAGGATGGGCCAGGCCAATGCATTGGCAGTACTCCACAAAAATGTCAAGGAAGCATTTACAACAATTAAAAATGAGTACACATACATATCAATCAAACGGGGAGGGGATTTGGGAGGATCTTTTTGCGAGAAATCGCTTGTTTAAAAATTACAATTAAATTTTGATATTTTCAAAACAAATGGAGCTGATGTTTGTCGATATTACATTATATCTCAAATGTAAAAAAATTGTACCTGAGAAAATATTGAGGAGAGACTTTCAAACCTGAGGTATAGGCAAATGTTGGAAAGGGTGTGCTTTAAAATTCATGAACATTTCAAGATGGAAGCGTTGATTTCAAACGAGTAAAACGTCACGAAAATTACCGGTCACTACACAAACACCGGTTAGCACCACTATGAATGGTGCGAACGATGAAATTTTTAAGAATAGCGGCACATGAAAGAATATTTCCAAAATATTCAGCAGATTCTAAAAGAGAGTAGAAATTGCAGCATTAAAAACGAAGTTTGAACCAAAAGGGGTTCTATCCGGAAACTAAAACCAACGTGCCGTATCTAACCCCACCGGGGACAAATACTTTCAATTCCATACTTTCGGGTATAATTTCCCCGTGATTGCGGGCCATATCCGCATTTGGATCAAATCAATAAATCATGGACAGTGAGATCCCAAGAAGAAGCAACATTGAGAACAATGAAAATTTGAGGTAACGGAAGAACAATGAAGGTCGACTGGGTGAAGGGAAACTCCGAAAAAAACGCCCTGCGGAATGTTGGATAGAAAATTTGCTGGACTAATCGCGAGATTTAGAGAGGATGGAAAAGAATTATCAACTAGTCCTCATGTTACAACTCGGAAAGCTCTTCGAACTCATTATGTAAAGGTATTTAGGAAGCCGATTAACCAACGATGGACAAGCAGGAGGCAGTAGAATGCACATGCGTAGAGGCCGTTCTACAAAATAAGGAAACAGTGCATTAAGTCCTACATATGGAGCATGTTTCTGGACGTGAGCGACTCTTGGACGTTGACATTAGCAGAGAAGTCAAGAGTGGAAGCATTCGAAATGTGGTGCTACCGAAGAATGATGAAGATAAAATGGATCGGCCGATTACGTATTGAGGAAGTGCTAAGACGAGTAGGAGATCGGAGCAGTCTTAAGAAATACTATTAAGAAACGGGACGTGACCAATTAGTTGGCCACATTGTGAGGCATGATGGGCTGATGAAGACAATCGTTGAACGACAGGTTGACGAGAAGATGGGATGGTTCCAATGAGTAGCATTAACTACGAAAAGTTATTTTGGGTGTAAAAGAAAAGAAACACGTCAGTATGAAGGGGCTAGCAGGTAGGCTTTCCATCATTATAAAATTTATTACGACCTAGGTTTCAATGCTACTACATCTTCACCTTAAATACCGAAACCTATGTCGTAATACAATTTATAATCGTGAAAAATTGTAAATTTCACTCTTAGGAGTGTTGACTTATGATGACAATGGAATTTCACGCAAGGAAAAATTAACTCCAAGCATAATTTCCGATGAGTGTTGGCAAAAAATCTGTCTGTAACATTTAATACTATCAATGGATAGATTTTAAGGGCTGGGTAGACAGATGGATCCTAGTGAAGTCACCCAAAGGATCACTCACGTACGAATGCTGACGTTAAGAGCTGGATCATAGCGGCTATGAGACGATGCGACCAATGCCTCAGTGGTTCAATCGCCCACGGAGCAGGAGGATGAGCCATTTTTCGTGTCCAGCGTCCAGAGGCTTTGCAAGAGACTGAAAACTGGGGAACGTCAGGAAACAGTCGCGCTTTGTGTGCGAAAGAGAAGACTTGCATCCGAACAGTAATCGCAACGGACGTCCTTCAAATTGCCCTTCACACCCGACTTCTCGCTCTCATCCATAACGACTTTACCTGGAAGCTATTTAAACGTAGCACGTTCACTTGAAATTGTCCCCGTGCTTTGACGTAACTGTTTTCTCTTGCGGTATGTCCACGCTTCAGAAAGTGATCACAAAGCTGTTCAATTCACGGGTTATGAGGAAGGTGAAGGCAGGAATGAATGCAGAATCATCTCCTGAGACTTAAGCTTGCAACATAAGGGCTACATTCATGCATTTAAAAATGTGTTTTACACGATTCGTCTTAATGAAGAGCAAAATAACTTACAGCGCTCAACAAATCAAAACCTACAAATTGCAAATATTTGCAAATTGCAAGGTATGCTACATATACTTTTCGTGATGTTATTGCATACTTTAGTTGTATTTTTTGTGCAATTTTGCTCTTAATTCCAACAAGTCTGTGATTTATTCTATTCAGTTACCAGACCTTTCGCATTCAACAGAATTCAAATTGCTGATATTATTGTTATTCCCGTTATTAGTGCAAAATTTCCGCTGAATAAATGTCAGGATGACTGCTCTCGACCGTTCCGAAATTACAGCGCCTACCGCAGCGCCAGTATGTCAATCCATTCCGATATTCGGCAGCCCAGTCAGTGCTGGCAGTAAATTTAGGATCTCGTCCCATATTGTTGTGATGATGTACAGATATCTCTAATCCTGGGTTGTATGAATTTAAGATGAAATTCGTTACAGATAATTACTTTATTTTTCAGTTAAAGTCAGAATTCCACAAAGTTTTTATAGGACCTGAGTCATTTCAATTTACCTCAATCATACATTAACGGATGCAAAAGGAATAGGTCACAGAGGATATTCAAAAGGTAGCACAAAATTAGACCCATCAAGAGAGTTCTGTGGTGTATGACTCATTTCTCCCTAAACTGAAGGAAGCCAGTCCTGAATCGCTGTATTTAAACGGCTATGGACGATAAGATTCGGCTAAATGATATGATAACGAAGTTTGGCAATGCAACTGACCTCTCACAAAGCTATAGAGGGAAACTGCTGCAGAATAGATGGGTATTTGAATTTTCAATTTCAGGCACGCTTTCAGTATCCCTGATCGTTGGGAGAGCGATATGGGATCGTAAATATCTTACTCAAATTACATGTTACTAGACAAACAAGGCTGGTCTGGGTAAGGCTTAGGATTGTTTAGTAATACGTCTGCTGGCCAAGGTTAGGTTGAGACATACTACTAAACGGTTTCAAAAATCGTAAAAATAAGTGACGGAGGTGATGAGCGCTTCCCTATTCTGAGTGATTGTCGAAAACATTCCTTCCAACTATGGTGCTGTGAGTCGACCGTCTACCAAGGTCATATGCTCACATCAAGGCAAAATTAAGGAAATTATATTTAACCCCCCTTGGGTGTAATTCAATTTGATAATGAACGGATTATGCATGGTAATTTTATGACTAAGTTTTCACGCATGCACTTGGAATAATTTTACAGTGTGTTTCTTAGCATCATTTTTTTCATATTATGCAATACTACCGTCGGAAATGTTGAAAACCATTTTTCCTCCGATTACTACGATTTACATCTAAGTATAAATCCCTTGCTGTTAGCATCATACATCTTAGCATCATACCTCTAAATATAACAGACAAGTAAATGCCAAAATACAGCAACTTGTTTGATAATCCTTCTTCTAAATATAGCTTTCTTTTTAATTTTAAATGCAGAAGAAAATGAAACGTTCAATGCCTTAAATGAGACAAAATTATTGGCTGGAAACAAAGTCTCCTAAAACTTTGATTACGCGGTTAGAGTATCACAGATAAAACTCGGAACTAATCCCTCACAAACTGATGACGCAACACGAAATAAGTCACGCCTACTCGTTGGAGGAAAGCCTTCGGTCAAAATAAAATAGACCAACCAGATGATGGCTCAGTGAGACGAAACGCGTTGTACGCATTAAAAATTCTTGTGGAAAAGTGCTTCGATCTTTTATTTATTTAAATATGTCTAACTTCCACCAATTGAAGCCTGAATCTGTTGAACTTACAAATAATTTACCTTTTGAGCCTGATATGCGTCCTGTATACCAATCAAAAGAAAGACATCCTCAGCCGAAAAATTATATGTAATCCAATAAATTCTATACTACACTAAGATTGTATTTCATTTGGCAACAAATTCCGAAGCTATATCACACGCCCGAACTTTCTACAAACCCACTTTTAAGAAATATTTTCAGACCGAATGAATTTGTTATTTGGGGAGGCGACAGAAAACCAAGTTAATCTCAAGTATTGATGTCACATGAGTAGGTTAGGAACGGGAAGGTAGCACGAAATGAACGAAAATCAATGAGAATATTTCGTCGGTATCAGCCAGCTCTAAATGATTGGCTCACGGATGACAAGAGGCGTTCTCAAAAGGAGGGAGACAACTTTCATATGAGGATTTACTGACGAATTGAATGTTTAAAAAAAATGGAGTACACCTTTTTCAATACTCCTTTATCTCGAAAATAGAAATTTTAGAGAGAAAATTAAATGACACGAATATATAATCCGTGTTATGTCGCGAGGAAAACTACTCAGTTCTGCTCATTCTCCACCGTCAGGAACGTAAAGATGGAGTCGAGAGGGCCCGCCCACCCTTACCCCCTAAATGAGCACCATAAAGAAAAAAATCAGTGCCGTAGTGCAAATCAGAAGCATGGATCACACAAGAGGACATAACCGCGGTGTTCTTGTTCCAGATGAGTTAACCAAGCCTTATTTATATTCATCTCAGACAACACTACTGTTATCGATCCATCATTCTAAGTTATTCCCAATCACGATACAAATGAGACATATAGACAAATTTGAAGTGCCGAAATTACCTTAGAACTGAATGTAACGAATATTCCTTAAGTGTCCTGATGGGCGCGTTCGTCACTCATCACCGAGGTTAAGCTCTCCATTGGGGCCAAACCACTGTTTAGCTAATGGTTGTCCCCTCAGGGGCAAATAAAAGGGACCTCCCCCCCCCCCCCCCCCCCCCGTCAGAATGAGGATCTATGTACACAACTGCCGAAATTTTACACTAATTGTAAATGAACCCGGCGACAGTTTATTTATTTTTATGAAAAGTTTACTTACGTATATTCCGTGAGGTAAAACTGTCATCTTTAAAACTCAGATAATTATTGATAAGATCTAATAATAAATATCCTGAAATTTTCATTATGATTGCTAAACTTCAAACGCCTAACGTGCTAGAAAATCAGACCATTAGAGGGGGAGTGATGCTTACCCTTGAGTAAGCAATTGATTAACAAGTTTAGATCTTTCTGAACTACTACAGGAGTCGCTTTCGAATAATATATTGTTTTCCAGGCGCCTTCAAATGAATTTCACTGAAATTGGCCCCCTATGCGAAATTTCTTGAAACCCTCGCAAGCAAGTCATAACTTTATCTTTCACTCGTGATGAAACCGGTGGGGCATAATTATTAAAAGGGTGGTAAGCAACTCAGAAATGAAATAGCACCAATGATCTTCCAATCACGTACATAAAAATCCAATACTACACGGTACATAATGATTTCAGAATTTCTGTGTTTATAAGAATATTATTTAACTCGTTGAACATCAGCATAACTTGAATAATTTCAAAGTAATCAAATATGGGCTGCCAACGCAGTGAAAATTAAGGACATGAATACCGGGCCAGGGAGTGTAAAAATGTCCCAGGAGAATATTGTTGCATCCACCAAAGCGGAGCTAGTTACTGGTATGAACTAGCGGGATATCTGGATCAATATGGTATATTCCCTTCTCACCCAAATTATCTATACCACTAATTCCATCTTTATCTGAAGTCCTGATATTTTCCGGGAAACGCTCTGCGACGAAATACTGACAATGAGTAGTATGCTTTGTAAAAATAAACTCGAAAAAATCACCGAATAATTGTACCACCGTAACATTGAGTAAGAAAACATCACGTTGGTATTAACTAATGAGGTTTGACACAACTCGAGGAAGTAAGAAAATATGATTACGACAATAAAGACATATGGAAAATAAGCCATCGTATAAAAATGACAAATCCAGTTTGCAACTATTCTTGTCCTTAACCTTAAAAAAGTGATATTGAGTCGAAATGAGCAAGTGATGACAATGACAGTGTAAAGTCTTATCTTCAAAAATTCGGAAGGTTACACTCCGTGAATGTCATGATGTTTAAGCCAAAATAAATATTTTGTTCCATCTTTTTTGTTTCCAAACTGTGATATTTAAGTAGCTCTTACGTAACTGCACATCACTAAAGACAACAATGTCCCATATCTCAGGTACTCCAGAATACAGTCGGCTATCAGAAAAGAAAATAACGGCGGCATTATCACCCGAAGAGGTACCGCAAATAGGGTTGAAAGAGGAAGGAAGGAAGGCGAAGAATTAGAAGGGATATTGGCCGAAAATTATCTAAATAGAATAGTCCACTTTTGAAGAAAAGATTGAGGCATTCCAAAAACTTATCAATACACTATAGGAATATCAACTGAGTGACGTATTCAAATACGAAAGGTCACCATTCTCCAGTGAAATTTCCTCGTCTAAATTATAAGAAGGAAAATTCGCATTTACACAGCGCCCTCGCCGTTGAAACTCACTTTTCGGGCTTGCATATAAGGGCAAGTGTCTCTTGAATACCCTGTGTATTCTCTTATCCTACTCTAAAACCTACCCGAATCGTATGGGCATTTCTCACGTACAAGTTCAGGGATAATTTAGCAACGGAGGCTCACGGAAACCTGTAACTGAAGCGATCATTTAAAACTACGCGCGGTCACAAGATTCCAATTGAGTAATGATTCCAAGACCTGCGATTCAAACTTTTAATTATTCTCATCAACTCAGACGACAAAATACATATTTACTTCCGAGCACTGATTTGTAGCAAAGATTTCACGCAGGTGTTCAAGAAAAAAACACGTCGATTAAAATATTCCTTTAAATGGTGGATAAAGAGACGGTAAACATCTTTCTTAGACGCTTAGGTACCGTGTACGAGCTTATGGAAAATTGTTAAGTGGTTCATGTTTAGGATCGCAAGCCCATGCTTGAAGAGGATTAGTGTAAGGATGAATCGAGATGTGCATTACGGCTGATTCACTGAAGAAAATCAAAAATCAACTAACAAAATTCACATAGATAGTAATGAATTAAATACTTGTGAGAGTGACAAACAATTACCACGACAAGAAAGACGACTGGAGGACTAATGACCATGTTGATATGACGCGAAGAAAATCTATGTCCACTAGGCTTAACCGCTGTCCTCTACCTTCGCCAACTCACCCTATGCCACAAAGTACAGTTATGTCACTAGCGATAGATATCTTCATGAAACTGAATTCCTGAAAAGACTTACGGCCCCCCAAAGATTTCCCTGCCAAACCGTTTAGGTACAGTTTACTCACTTTGCGTCGAATCCGTAAATTAATTCCTCTCTTGAAAACAGATGTGACCGCTTCAATCCGAATTATTCGATGATCGAAGCCCACGAGGATCCAGAATTTGGCGGCTTCGCGGAGCGGACACTTCCGGGTGGTCGCCGCACCAGCTTACTTCTTCAGTCTTCACTCTGGGCGTCCGGAATCCGCACTGTCGCTGCACTCGGGAGCGGCATGAAGACGCAAGAGGGATTCTCGGCTCACACGGGCTACAGCGACGCGGGGGTTGGGCACGTAACTGAAGAGGGAAGGGGAGAGGTGTAGAGATAAGACTAGGGAGCACGGGAATGAATGGGGAAATTGGTCAAATGGGGAGGAGGAGGAGATAGGAACATTAAAAGCCAGGGCACAATCCACGTCGACTTGAATCGTGTAAACAGAAGACTCAAGGCATTGGAGTGAGGAGCACCGTCATTAAAAAAAAAGACGGTGTTCAAAATGAACTCCGTGATAAGTGAAACGTGTCTACAAAATGATTTTTCCCATACCAATTTACTAGATGAATCGCATTTAGAAGTAATTAGTGGGTCTCATGGCATGTGCATTAGGGTGGTCTTTATTTTTAAAGTTTTCGAATTTCTTTTGGGACGCTCCCCAGTTTTATTCCATTTGGTGAGACAATAAATAATGTGCATGTTATCTATATTCTAAAAAACCTACTTCCAACCACGGACTCACTCATTTCTGAGGTGAACGTGACAAAATATGACAAACAGTCATAGGATCGAACCCCTCTAAAATCATCTGAAACCCTATAACGAATTAAAATTCAAATTAGTTTGAGACTTAGGGCCTATTTTACACACTTTGGTACGACTTCCTGCCTATGCATAGTTGTATCTTTTTTATCAAAGAAGTATCCTAAAACCACCATTTTTGAGTTTTGAAAATCCCAAATTTCCAAAATCCCCGAACCCCCCTTCGGCTGAGGGGGTACCTTTTCCCAAGACCCGCGGGTTTCTCCCACCCCTGGTCAAAAACTAGTTCCGCCACTGAACACTTCTATTAACCGACAGGAGAATCCTTTTTGCTCCTGATATTCGTGATCAGGGTGTTCAAGCATTGACCGAAGTGTTAGACAAGGCTGTCCGCTATCGCCTTTGCTGGTTCACGTGTACGCAGAGGAAATGGCGAGGAAGGAGTGTGATGAGTTTAGGAGTAAAAGTTGGTACCTAACGTTGCCGCTATTTTTTAGGCGAACTGATCTTTCATTATGCGCCTACCTGTATCGGCAATACAGATTTTTAGCGAAGAACTTTTCTAGTGCAGTTGCGCGCTCGAGACTACAACCCCAAAATGCGAAGAATAGGGGAGGCGAAAATTGTGGGAGAGAAAGGAACGGAGGAGGGAAGTGACATGGCGAACGACCAGCATAGTGCTCAAGTTCAACCGTGGATTTCTGAGACAATTCGACTCGAAGAGGAGAATACGGTATTTATCCGACAATTCCACCTCTTCCTTACACAAGCTCCACCAAGGAATGGACCACGCCAACTCCGAAACTCAATGCGGTGAATATATGGGAGCATTCAAATTGGGCCGCTTATTTAGACGGAAGGGAAACCTCAGTGATGACGAAAATGTCACATTCCTCATAAAGCGATTTTCTCATTAGTTATCAATTAAAAAAAACACGAAGTATTCCGCCTAATTTTCATGAGTTGGTGACGTCATTAATGTTCCATGTCATTCATACGTTCAGAGAGAACCTCTAATTGAAGGAAGGAGTCGCTCACTGGAATTTAAACAACTTTGATCCACGTGGAACCGATGCGCGAAACGGAAGAGTTGCGGAGAAGCAGTGGCACGCTCGGCAGGTTTGTGACGTCATCAACTTATTCGCGAAAGGGTTAGACTGCCGCTTTTACGTCGCGAGTAGCACGTGAATTAGGCGACTCGACGAATCGAAAAACGAAATATCACTGGTCTCTCTATTTTTCAAGCTATATCACAATCGGAATTTAAAATAATTGATGAATGACTCCATTAATTGAAAGTACGGAACTAATTCCAAATTTTCCAACGAACATCGTTAACAAAAGCCCACCAACACCATCCATCCATCCACGACAGCCCGTTTTTCCGATCTCAAAATCGTCCAAAATGCAAGGCCTATGGAACAATAATTTGTATTAACGGGAATGTTGGAAAAATTGTTGAAATAAAAAAACAAATAAAGCATGTAGCCTGTAGCAGACATCTTCAATTAAAAATCATTAGCAAACGGCTGCTATTGCTAAAATAAAAACACAAAAAGAGAAGCAAAAGAAAATGAGCAGGAAACTTTGAATCTGATTCAGACACTGCTATTGATGAGAAAAGATTTGTGAATACGAATTATAAAGTGAGTAACTTTTAACGGAAATGGGTAAAGAAACCACTTCTATTAACGAAGACACCGGAAAAGATGGAGAAATGTGGTATCGGTGCAATACTTGTGCATTAAGGGCACATCAAAAATGTTCTAGATGGAACACCCCTGAGGGGTATTTATGTAACATGTGCTCCGGAATTTAAATTTAACTTAAGGTTCTTAAAGCTCATAAACTTATGTAAGCCTATTGGCACTGCCCTTAAAATTTTCAGCCCTTTTTTACCATGGAAAGTTATTTTTTAAGCCATTGACTTCATATTAAGTCCATATTTCCATTTACATTTTTGTGATTTCTTAAATGCGGAATTATTTAATGTAATAAACATAAATATTTCAGTTTAACGTGCCTAAGTCATCTAAAATCCTCATATTTCTTATTTTACAACCATTTAGTAGGACATGACATTAGCGACTGCTGTTACCCCAGGATGTGGGTAATACAGGTCAAAGCTGATTTTGCAACATTTTTAATTTTATCAATAGCTAAGGTTAATTAAGGCTCAATTGAGGTCTGAAATATGTAAACTATACCCACTATATGTTAGCAATTCCACACGATTGCGTTCCAAATTTAAAACAAAGTGAAGCTTTACACTCATTTTCCCTTACGTGACCATCATTACCCCAGTGACCCCTACTATGACCAGATCTCTTCCCTTGGGATTTACTAATTAATTTATGCCATTCGGGCCAATGTATGCCATTTCGTAAAAAGGATGAAAAAATACATTTCATTGTGATTTTATCGGCAACAGTGTTGGAGTTCAGAGAAAAATAGTGACACCGTCGAGGATATTAAAGGGCAAGCGCGTAGAGAGCGATCTTAGAACTCAGAGAGATTAGAAGTTAGAAGTGTAACGATCTCCTTTGATCGACAAAGGTTCCTCGTCAACCCATAGTTTAGCTAAAATGTTCATGTTGAAAAATAATATGCAATAATTATGCAAGAGCATGTTATTTATTGAAAAGAAACTATTTCATATCCAATCAATTAAACTAGGTGCACTTCATCAACGCTAGCTGCACCATATTACGCGAATTTAAGAAAGAAACACTTATTGATCGAAGGATCGTAGCGCTAATGGTCTACGATATCATGAGATAAATAAAATCAGTATTATTGTAGCAATGAACAGGGTTTTAATAAAGATATGCGTGAATATGAATTATGACAAACCGAGAATAAGTGGATAGTGGAAAATAAAAATTTCGAAGAAAATAATGAACAGTTGTGAGGAAACGGATATGAACCTTGGTTTGAATGAATTTGTTCCTCAACCGACCGAAATTTATTCGGATTCTTTGTCTGAAATCACGGTGAATCGAGTGCTTTAGCCAGTTTAGCTGCCAAGATATTTGTAGGCAATATCTGACAAGACTGGAC
Source organism: Ischnura elegans (assembly GCF_921293095.1). Classification (NCBI taxonomy): domain Eukaryota; kingdom Metazoa; phylum Arthropoda; class Insecta; order Odonata; family Coenagrionidae; genus Ischnura; species Ischnura elegans. The sequence continues at coordinate 142,688,769 of NC_060246.1, forward strand.
TGGTCAGCACACGCGCACTTCGTCACAGCCGGAGAGCAAATTAGTCCAAATTTATCAAATTCAAAATTAGCAAAAGCCCGAGCTTTGAACACTAATTGTAAGAGATGCTCGCCCTTCTCCACAAATTTCTGTAACTGAACTGGTTAAAGCACTCGATCGGAAATCGGGAGATCCGGGTTCGAATCCTTTTCAAAGCTAATGATTTTCTCTGTGGACTTTTCGCACAATGTGCGATCTGCGGGTGATACCGTAAAGATTGCACCGTGGCTATTACCGGTATATTCCAATTTGCTTTTGGTATTTGCATGCATGTGAAAATGGATTTGCTGAATAGACTGATTGTCAAAAAACATGGTAATTTCTCTTCGGATAACTTCGATCAGTATAAATTCGAATTTATGGTTGAATTATTACCTGATTTTGGTCGGTGATTAGAGTATTAAGATAATAAAAAAAGGTATCCTACCTGCATGGATGCAATCCTCAGAGTTGGAGCGAGGAGGTGGCCTGGTGTTCTGGCCTGGGAAATGAATTTTAGGTATAAGATTAAATGCAACAGAAGATACGGCAATTTACCGAAGCACCACCACGTATGGCTAAATTGATACTGCTTCATTGATTATTCTCAACCAATACGGGGGCATCCATTAATTACGCGAAGCGTTTAGGGTGATCTAACCGATTCTCAACTAATCTCACGTGCCGGAGAGTGGGGGTGCGGGCAAGTAATTACGTAATTTTTTTCCGCAAGAAACAGTGTACAAGGTGCGAATAACAAACAGTGCGATCTCAGTTATCTTAGGCACTACTTTTAAATGATCTCAAATTGTTATTCTAATAAACACAACTCGATGAAGCACATATTACCGTATTTACACTGAAAATACGCATTTTGAACAATCTCTCGTAACATTAGAGGAAAGGGGTGGGGGTCGAGCCAAATACTTATCACGATATCTCACCAATGGGGGAGGGTGTAATAATCGCGTCACGTAATTAATGGATGGACGCTATGGTGATTTTCTGTTCCTAAAAAATTTAAATTAATGCGTAAATTATACTAGAATATCTATACGTGATAGTGATTATACAACCATATATATATATTTGGTGTAAGAATCAATCGCTTCCACCTCACCATTGCTTTGTCGCAGTTTTTAACTTTTTCTGCTGTTATTTATACCATGGTAAAATAGTTCTCGGAGTATAGGTCAATATATTGTATGCAAAAAAGTTTTAGCCAACGTTTCAGTTTATTTTAAACTATCATCAGGGCTATGAAAGAAAAAAATGAGAACAATATAAAATACAATGATATATAATATTTTTGCATAAATAAATGTTACGATAGTTAAAAAAAGTTTTTTTTAAGAGTTTTTTATTTGTATCAAATTCGATGAATGAATTAAATGTGTAAACCTTACTTGTCTCTAAAAATTATAAAAAGCTTTTTATGGGCAAAATTTCCAAAGGAAGTCGTTTAACCATCTCAAGAATCGAATTCGTCTCTCAAAATTCCTGTCAGGTAATCTGGCAGTTACGCCTCTAAGCCAATAGTAATAAATTTTATTTGCCAAAATTTTTACCGTCCATTTTGCTGCTACCATCGTTTTTCTTCCCCCCCCCCCCTTCACCCCTAGAAGCAAATATCGGAAAAGTCTTTCAGCAAAATCAGTGCCTACTGAGTTGAAACGAAAGCATTCAACAAATTTTCACTAAACCCACGAAAAATGATATGTATTAAGATATGTATCTAAAATAAAACTATTTTTTCAAGAAAATAATCTCATAAACTAATGTCACAACTTGGTCTGCCCCCCCTAGACTATGGCTTGCCCCCCCCCCCCCCCCTAGTTATGATCCTGGGTACGCCCTTGGTACAAAACTATTCGAATTCCGGCTAAGCAAAATATTTTTTTAATGGCGAACTTCATCCTTTGGTGTATTTAACTTTTCACCCGTGCGCGTGACAGCATACAAAGTCACTTGTTTCTGCAGAGCTTTGAAATTCGTCGTCGCAGACCAGCGACAAAATAAGGGTTTTTCACTCCGACGGTGGCTTAGTAAGCACGACCCTCGCCACATGTGCCACAGTGTGGACTTGTGACGACAAAATTTTGTTCGAAAATACAAATGACGTAATAAGCACACAAACATGACAATTGCGATTCTTTAGTAGGTACTTCACGAAATTCACTTTTACGACATTCCGGTACAATCAGTACATTAAACGGCTTAGTATTTAGTGTATTATGTAAAGCATTTAGAGGTGGAGCCGAAAATACGGGATGAAGGCCGACATTTGTTGTCAGGATATTAAAAAGGAAATATCAGGTATGTGGTGGGATTTTCCTAAATAAAAAAAAATCCGTAACGTTTTGACGATTATTATCGATAACAACACGGCTTCAAAGCGGGGATTTAAACCATTATCCTGCCTACTTTAACCCAGAACCTATGCTTGCAATGTTGCTTCTATATAATATCAATAACGTATACATTTTAAGCTCTTTTAAGGATATGTTTAAACAACGTGGTATTTTGTGCTGTGAGGTAAATGGCAAAATATACAGTAGCCAAAATAATTATACAGGTTGACGAATCAACTTGAAATTATGAAAGTGAACTTATTTATTTTCGTTGCTATGTAATGTCAAGGATATAAAATTTGTTGATTTAATCTTGCTATTAACAATAAAAAATGGAACACTGAATCAATCGGTCAAAACTTTAAATCCCTCTGTCGGGTAGGCGAGGGGATTTAAATTTTTTTGGAGGTCCCACCGAGATTCAGTGATCAGAGCGTTGTTTCGTGATAAGTACCTTAAGTGGCCAATCGTCAACGTTCAAGTGTGCAGCCGGAGAGTGGGAGAATATACATACGGAGAAGACGCTAAACGTAAGGGTCACGCACCAGTTTGAGTGTCATTCACCGTGGTTAAATTCCCCATCTGAAGTGGAGTGAACAGCAGCGTCATTCCGGTGTGGTTCCAGATATCAACGGATTATTATTGTGCGCCGTATAATTAAGTATCCCGGTCGCAAGAGTGCGCAGTTGCCGCCGAGAAAATGGAGAAGCTTATTAGAGGAAGGAACGCGTTGAAGATACAGCTTACTAGGTTGATGACCGACATCGAGAAGCTCCTTGCCCTCAAGGATGAAGAACCTGATCACCTTGCCTTGGAAGTCGAGCTCACCCTGATGAACGACGTTGTGAGGGAATGGGAGGAGATATGCCACACCATCCTTAAGGAATTAGAGGAATCAGAAGCATCCGAAGAGGCCTTGGCAGATGAAATGCAAGCAGTAATGAATGTGCGAAGACGATTCACCGTAGTTCAAAGGAAGTGTGAGAGAATAATCAAGCCTATTCAGCCTTCAGCAACGACCTTAACGGAAATGGGCACCATCAGTAACGCAGGATCAATTAGCAAAAGAAGCTTCAAACTCCCCAAGATTGGGCTCCAGAAGTTTGACGGGAAGTTGAAGTCATGGCTAGGATGGTGGTCTCATTTCCGAAAGATTCATGACGACGATTCACTCACGGATTCAGATAAGGTGGAGTATCTATCACAGGCTATGGAGAATGGGACAGAAGCTAAGGAGTTGGTGGAAAGTTATCCAGCCGATGCCAAAAACTACCCCAATGTCATATGTGCCTTAAAAGAACGTTTCGGAAGGAAAGATTTGTTGCTACAAGTTTACATTCGAGAGCTCTTGAATTTGGTCATCACGAATAAAAATGGAAAGGAAGAAGTGACCCTTTCGTCATACTACTTCAAACTCAGTTCTCATCTGCGATCACTGGAAGCTTTGGAGTTAGGGAAAGTGGATCCGGAGACGTTTAAATTCCCACTTGTGGAGTCAGGCCTTAGTGAAGAAATTCTTCGTGCTTGGCATAGAAGCTCATTTAGCAAAACTGAAGGCAACCAACTCAAGGCGCTAATGGAATTTATGAGAGTGGAGGTACGAAGTGTCCAGCAGACCGACCTGGCTAAAGTAGGATTCCACTCCAGTGAACCTATTACCTCTCAATCTACGAAATCAGGAAGGACAAAAAAGGGAAACTGGAAGTCCAAGAAGGAAGATTATATTCCTACAACAGCAGGTCTAGTAGCCAGTCCCGCTCCTCAACGACATTCTTGTGGATTCTGTAACGGAGGACATGAAACTATGGCATACGTCAAGGCTCAGTCAATGACTTTGGATGAAAAAAAAACAGAAATTGGGAGAGAAGAATCTATGTTACTCGTGTTTCCGGGGAAAGCATAAGAGCAGGGACAGTCGCAGTCATGTGAAGTGTGTATTGTGTGCCAAGGAAAACACTATTCTCTTCTCTGCCCTTCAATCAACTCATTACAAGAGTCAAAGACTGGAAAAAAGGAGGAACTACCACAGGATGTTCCCCTCACAGCTAACAATCTGAATCGTTGTGCCAAGGATGTACTTCTGAACACTATACAAGTTCTAGTCGTGGGAGAAAAAGGATCGTCTATAGTCAGGCTCGTGGGAGACACCGGTAATCAAAGCAGCAACATAAATGCTTCTACTGCAACTCCAATTCAGGCAAAAACAATTGGAAGCGAATTGCTCAGGAACGTGTTGTTTGGAGATTAAGTTACGGTCCCAGTCAAGCACCCGATAGTTCAAATATGACTGGAGTCTCTTCAACACAATAGACAGAAAACGTTCGAACCACTACAACGGGAGAAGATCTGCGGAGATCTTCCCAAGGTGCCCCATGGACAGTGGATCATCGATCTAGCTAATGTGGGGATTCATATAAATGATGCTGGTGAGGGATACGAAGAAATCCAAATACTCATCGGCATTGACTATTGGGATTCCATTCTAACCGGAAATTAGTTCAAACTGGGCTGTGGATTAACTGCAAGAGAAACAATCTCTGGTTGGACGTTGGGAGGACCCGTCCCTGATGTACCAAGGATCGTTAGTTGTAACTTTTCCTGTACCATAGTAAGCAGCATGATGGCTACCAATCCGAGCATCACGGATTTATGGAATTTCGAAACAAATGGGATATCAGATCCCGCAGCGGTCAAGTCAGCAGTAGAGGAAGATGCCGAAGCGATTTCTTATTACAAGTCGACCGTACGGAGGGAAAAGATGAACGGGCGATACAATGTGGCCCTTCCTTGGAAGCAGCCCAAGTCAACACTTCCTACAAATCGTCAAGTAGCAGAGAAACGATTGAGGTCAGCTACGGCGAAGTTGAAGAAAACAGGAAAGTGGGAGAACTACGACTGCATTTTCAAATATTGGGAGAAAGAAAACTTCATCAAAACTGTGGATGATTGTGACAACGGACGCTTTCTTCCCCATCGACCAGTGTTCAAGGAAAGCCTCACTACTCCAGTTCGACCAGTGTTCGACGCTTCGTGTAGAAATGGACGGCTTCCCTCTCTCAAAGACTGCTTATACAAAGGTCCTAATCTCATCGAGCTCATTCCAACATTACTTCTCCGGTTTCGGCTTCACAAGGTTGGAATTTACGCTGACATCCGGAAAGCATTCCAGATGATTGGGGGTGAAAGAGCAGGACCAAAACTATCAGAAGTTTCTCTGGTGGGAAGACTCAACCAGTGAAAGAATCAATGTCTTCCAGCACCTCCGAGTGGTTTTTGGCGCAAGTAGCAACCCGTTTCTTCTCATGGCTACTTTATTACATCACTTGGAGACGCAACCAGAGAAATATGCGAAGACAGCTGAAATGCTGCGATACTCTTTCTATGTGGACAACTGCCTCGTTTCCCTCCCCTCACTACAACAAGCAAAGACTTTTAAGGAAGAAGCTGTACGAATCATGGCTAATGCAGGGATGGAATTGCGTCAATGGGCCTTTACAGGAAGAGATGAAACTTCAGCTGATCTAGGAATGCCTGCGATACTACCAGTTTTGGGGCAGTTGTGGAATCGAGAAGAAGACTACTTGACATTAGATATCAAGTCACAGGAGGAGTTCAGATTCATGTCAAAACGTCACATGCTCTCCATTGTCGCACAAGTGTTTGATCCAGTTGGATTCACTGCACCAGCTCTACTACTGCCCAAGCTACTAGTCCAGGAGTATTGGGTTATTTTTTTCAACAACAATTATAAAGATTCAGTAGAAAATTTTCACTTATTTAAAATGAGAATTTTAACTTGAAATTTAATCTCTACCTGAAGCAGCTCTGGTTTTGCAAGGATTAAGAAACAAAAAGTTTATAGGGACAATAAAATGAGCAATTTTCACACACCTTTGGCTGTTCCTGGCGCTATGTTTGGGGCGGGGAGGACCGAGATGTCATGGTCCTGAAATGAAGGAAACATAAATATTAAATTATATTTTTGAAATGCGTTTACTAGCGTAAGATTTTACTTGATAGGTAGCACATATTACCATGCACTTGAAGCTCAGTACTTGGCCTGTCGGATGGAAATTCAAACCGTGGTCTCCTCGGCGCCTTTTGTCAAGATCAGGCTAATCGCAAAGCCGGGCTTCTCTCAGCTTTTCTTTCCCCACCCTTCCCTCATAGCGCAAATAATTCAGCTACAAATGAGGTGGGTGACACGCCAAGGGGTACAAGCGATTTTTTTCTAAACGGAGTTTGGTGGAGAAATTAGGTAAATAAAACAAACGTGATCGACTAGATATTTAGAGGAGCATTTCAATTTCCACTCGATGTCAGCACAAAACGGAGACTCACTTTAAAGTACCCCTTGGCCATCAAGTTTTTGTTTATTTTTTCAATCATTTCAAGGGCATACCCAGGATCAAAACTAGAGGGGGACATGCCGTAGTCGTAAAAGTTGTAACAAAGAAAAAGTTAAGGAAACAAAGTTATAGCAGCGCTTTATTAATTTTAAAATAATTTTATCGAAACAATATTTTTATTATATATATTACACATCAATTTTCTTGAATTAAAAAAATGTTAAAAAATTTCGATTGGGGGGGGGGGGGAGTTGCCCCCAAAACCCCTCTCCCACTTCTGCGCCACTTTTCGAAGAGCATGACTTGTCATATTGACGGGAAACCTGCCCATTTTGATTATTCAATTAGCACGTTTATGCATTCGAAATTCCTTAAAAATGTAAATAAGCAGCGTATCTGCCATAACGATTGTCGTGTGGTAAGCCAAGGCAGGCGAGGCAAGAGAGACGTGATCGCTTTACAATTTTAATTTTTCATTTTGAAATTATTTGTAGCAAATTACTCAGTTGTATTGATAAATAAGGAAAAGGTTATGTGTAATGAATTTTTAAAATAATTTTAACAGAAACGAAGAAATATTTTAAATGATTATCAACCGCTAAAATGACGGATATGGGTCCATCTATGTAGCGACCCCGGTCCTTCTCGTGTTAGAACAAAATCACACCCCCTACACTCCCCCTTCTCATCCCCTCGACATACACATCCAATAAACTCGAGGCATATCAGTGAGAAAAAAGGGCAAGAAGTATTCGTCCATCATTGAATTTTGAAGCTGTAGGCCATAATATACTCGCACTGGGGATTGGTCCCACGTCGTTACATTTTGAAGCCCGTGGATTTTACATGTATAGTTTGCGAGAAGCCAAGAGCTATTGATTTGTTTTAATAAAACATTTCCTAATCCGAAAAAGAAATTTAGGAGCCGCTAAATGACATCACCTTTTAAGCAGGCATGGCAAGTGAAACGAAACGAAAATATTTCGTTTCGACCCGGAGGGAAACGAAAATACTAAGCTTAGGTTCAGTTTCGACCCGGGACGATACTTTACTCCCGGGAACGAAACTAAATTAATCAAAACTCCACTCCTCATAATTAAGTTTCGATCCCAGAAGTTGAGTGGAGGGGGATAAGAGAGAATAGTTTCGACCCATTAAGTTTGACATGCATGTAGAGAGGTTAAACATAAATTGCCAAGTAAAATCTGATGCTTTTCCGGCGAATATATTTAAAAAAGGCTATTCGGGCCATCCGGCTGGGAGCCCGAATAGCCTTTTTTAAATATAAATTGCCAGTTTGCGTTCACCGTTCCCCTGTTAGTAGTAAAAATATGAGTGCACCATGCATTTAATGGCGGTAAGCCGAACCTCTACTTCATTCAACCACACTTCGTACTCGGTGTGTGGGTCGAAACTTAACTGTTCGAAGGTGAAGCACGTGGTCTCTCCAGTGCAAAACATTATCTGTGTTTCGTTTCGTCCCAGAGTTTTAGTTAAGTTTCGACCCGAAGTAGTTTTGACTTCGATTTCGTTTCGACCATGACCAGGGATGCCGACTTACAAAAAATATTAGGGGGGGCCAAACAGGGGATCTTGCCCCGAGAAATTTTATAAGCAGTGAGTTTTAAGTTTTTTAATCATTTTAGAATAGTAATATGATCAACATTAGAACCCTCATAACTCGAATCTCGATATTTGGATATTACGGGGAAAATCGACAAGTCCGACACATTTTTTCCACACACACATAACGAATTTTTGAGGGGGCTCAGGTCCCATGGAGTCGGCGCCACTGACCCTGACTTTAGCTCCCCAGGATTAAATTCATTTCGTTTCGTTTCTACATTTCGCTCCAGGGAACGAAACTATTGAAATTTCACTTGCCATTCCTGCTTTTAAGCAAGACTAGATAAAGAGCTTAATAAAAAGGCTGAATAGTTGGGGCTCGAGAAAAACGCACGGAATTCTTTTCCACGGAATCAAATACGACAGCCCGAGTTCCAATCGGGCCCGGGTCCCTGGAGGGAAATATTTCCCGAGGAATACTCGGGCTTGTGCAAAAATACGTAAAAAATGTCAAAAAATTGTTATTGATTGATCGATCGATTGTTTGCATGCGTTTATTTATCATTGTTCATTTTTTTTCTTATTGATCTCGCTCTAATAATTTCATTTTTCTCTTCACGCAAACAATATTCTCAGCTTCCAGCATTACACATGTGCTATTTTAAAATTTCATTAGTAAACTGGCTGGTTGGGGCGAGTTTTACTCACAGATACAGAAACGATCACACAAGGGAGATATTTTGCTATACGGATGCTTAGGCATTTGTTGTTTCCAAGAATATTCGAGATAATTCCGGTCGTTTTAATAAATTCTGGTTGGGATAAAGCAGTTAAATATCTCTAATAAGCACCTTATTTACTTTTAACTTTTTTTTGCCCGCGGCTGGTGATTCAACAACATCTGCCACACGCCTATAGTGACGGTTTGCTGAGTCGTTAGTAAATGCAGACTACTTAGCGAACTGGCATCAAGAGCTATGAGTTGATAACTGATGGTACCAATGAATGTGTAAGTATTCACGAACTTTATTTCTCGATGTGATGGTAATGCATGGTATCCCGTGAGATTGGATAGGGCTGGGGCTTCTAAGTGTTGAAAATACTCATTATTGCCATGCAAAATATGATTCACTCGCCTCTTGATGGAGGCCGGCTGCGGGCCTCAAACGGGACCCTCTCCATGGGGCCCGGCGGGCGGAAATCGCACCTCCACGGCGAAGGATGGGTGGCCCGGGTGGACCACCACGACGTCGAGGGGGACGACTACCTCTACGCCGTGGGATCACCCACTCCCCTTGGACTTCCTCCGCAGTAATGCGTACGTAGAAATTCAGGTAGCCGATCCCCTCGACGCCTTGAAAGGCCCTCGGAATGTGCCGTGGAGGGTCCTGGCCCACATCTGGGCCAGCATCACCCGCCCCAATATGAAGTGGCTCGAACAGTCAACCTGGGACGATTTCTTCATCTCCTTCTTCGCCCTCCATCGTCGGATTGGGGGGTGGTGGAACTGCCCTTGATGCATCCAGGGCGCTGAGTCGCGCTGCAACTTCTGCCGATGGAGGGACATCATCCCGGCAGCCCTCCTCGCTCCCTCCGGGTCGATAAGCGTCCTCACAGTCGCCCTGCCGCGCACAGTGGGGCCAAACCCCACTCTAGACGGACAAAAGTCAAAAACTTTAAATAAACGCTGAAGAATACCCGGAAAAATCACCAGATATCATCATAATCTCCGCGGAAGCCTACTTGAAATACAAATTTATTTCTCAACATAATGACTTAATTCAGAACATAAACAAAAGAAGTTAAATAACTGTAAATAAACAAATTGAATAGGTAGACAATTACCGTATTTAACTAGATTAAATTATGATAAATAAATTGTGAAATCAGACAGGTCATCTTTGAAAAATAACATGCCTTTATATCGCGCACTTGAGCACAATACTGGGGAGGATAGTTTTTGGATGACGTCGTTTCTGTAGACAAGAGATTGTTCTTCAGTTATGGTAAACTTGTTATTTTGTTGAACTCTTTCAAAAAATGTCCCAACGAATCCGTCGTCTTCAAGGTAAGCAACCTTGCATATGTAACATCGAAAAGATGCTTTTGTTTTACCATAAACTTTTACCAACATATAGTCATCTTCATTGATGACGAGGTTTTCGCCTGAGGCCCTGTCAGTACTTCCATCTAGATCAGGGGAATCTAAAGAGTCACTATCCTGCACTGAAAAGTCATCTCCACCTTCTGATGATAACTCCACACGCTTTCGGCTTTTATTTGACTGAACTTGTTTGGAGGAACATGGGTTTTGGGGATTTAAGTACTCATCGTCGTCGACAAAGTCCTCAACACCGATCCTTTTGCCGGGTTTCTCATTAACTTTGATTCTTTTTTTCTTATCTTAGGAGTCTGATATTGTCTCATACTCTGAAGGAGCTCTATGAAACTATTGTCAACAGCTTCATTTTTCTCTTCACGCAAACAATATTCTCAGCTTCCTGCATTACACATGTGCTATTTTAAAATTTCATTATTAAACTGGCTGGTTGGGGCGAGTTTTACTCACAGATACAGAAACGATCACCTAAGAGAGATATTTTGCTATACGGATGTTTAGGCATTTGTTGTTTCCAAGAATATTCGAGATAATTCCGGTCGTTTTAATAAATTCTGGTTGGGATAAAGCAGTAAAATATCTCTAATAAACACCTTATTTACTTTTAACTTTTTTTGGTGATTCAACAACCTCTGCCACACGCCGGCGGTTTGCTGTGTAGTTAGTAAATGCAGACTACTTAGCGAACCAACATCAAGAGCTATGAGTTGATAACTGATGGTACCAATGAATGTGTAAGTATTCACGAATTTTATATCTCGATGTGATGGTAATGCATGGTATCCCGTGAGATTGGATAGGGCTGGGGCTTCAAAGTGTTCAAAATACTCATTATTGCCACGCAAAAGATGATTCACTCACCTCTTGATGGAGGCCGGCTGCGGGCCTCAAGCGGAACCCTCTCCATGGGGCCCGGCCGGCGGAAATTGCGCCTCCACGGCGAAGGCTGGGTGGCCCGGGTAGACCACCAAGACGTCGAGGGGGGCGACTACCTCTACGCTGCGGACCACCCACTCCCCTTCGACTTCCTCCGCAGTAATGCGTAAGTAGAAGTTGAGGTAGCCGATCCCCTCGACGCCTTGAAAGGCCCTCGGAATGTGCCGTGGAGGGTCCTGGCCCACATCTGGGCCAGCATCACCCGCCCCAATATGAAGTGGCTCGAACAGTCAACCTGGGATGATTTCTTCTTCTCCTTCTTCGCCCTCCATCGTCGGATTGGGGGTGGTGGAAATGCCCTTGATGCATCCAGGGCGCTGAGTCGCGCTGCAACTTCTGCCGATGGAGGGACATCATCCCGGCAGCCCTCCTCGCTCCCTCCGGGTCGATAAGCGTCCTCACAGTCGCCCTGCCGCGCACAGTGGGGCCAAACCCCACTCTAGACGGACAAAAGTCAAAAACTTTAAATAAACGCTGAAGAATACCCGGAAAAATCACCAGATATCATCATAATCTCCGCGGAAGCCTACTTGAAATACAAATTTATTTCTCAACATAATGACTTAATTCAGAACATAAACAAAAGAAGTTAAATAACTGTAAATAAACAAATTGAATAGGTAGACAATTACCGTATTTAACTAGATTAAATTATGATAAATAAATTGTGAAATCAGACAGGTCATCTTTGAAAAATAACATGCCTTTAAATCGCGCACTTGAGCACAATACTGGGGAGGATAGTTTTTGGATGACGTCGTTTCTGTAGACAAGAGGTTGTTCTTCAGTTATGGTAAACTTGTTAGTTTGTTGAACTCTTTCAAAAAATGTCCCAACGAATCCGTCGTCTTCAAGGTAAGCAACCTTGCATATGTAACATCGAAAAGATGCTTTTGTTTTACCATAAACTTTTACCAACATATAGTCATCTTCATTGATGACGAGGTTTTCGCCTGAGGCCCTGTCAGTACTTCCATCTAGATCAGGGGAATCTAAAGAGTCACTATCCTGCACTGAAAAGTCATCTCCACCTTCTGATGATAACTCCACACGCTTTCGGCTTTTATTTGACTGAACTTGTTTGGAGGAACATGGGTTTTGGGGATTTAAGTACTCATCGTCGTCGACAAAGTCCTCAACACCGATCCTTTTGCCGGGTTTCTCATTAACTTTGATTCTTTTTTTCTTATCTTAGGAGTCTGATATTGTCTCATACTCTGAAGGAGCTCTATGAAACTATTGTCAACAGCTTCATTTTTCTCTTCACGCAAACAATATTCTCAGCTTCCTGCATTACACATGTGCTATTTTAAAATTTCATTATTAAACTGGCTGGTTGGGGCGAGTTTTACTCACAGATACAGAAACGATCACCTAAGAGAGATATTTTGCTATACGGATGTTTAGGCATTTGTTGTTTCCAAGAATATTCGAGATAATTCCGGTCGTTTTAATAAATTCTGGTTGGGATAAAGCAGTAAAATATCTCTAATAAACACCTTATTTACTTTTAACTTTTTTTGGTGATTCAACAACCTCTGCCACACGCCGGCGGTTTGCTGTGTAGTTAGTAAATGCAGACTACTTAGCGAACCAACATCAAGAGCTATGAGTTGATAACTGATGGTACCAATGAATGTGTAAGTATTCACGAATTTTATATCTCGATGTGATGGTAATGCATGGTATCCCGTGAGATTGGATAGGGCTGGGGCTTCAAAGTGTTCAAAATACTCATTATTGCCACGCAAAAGATGATTCACCCACCTCTTGATGGAGGCCGGCTGCGGGCCTCAAGCGGGACCCTCTCCATGGGGCCCGGCCGGCGGAAATTGCGCCTCCACGGCGAAGGCTGGGTGGCCCGGGTAGACCACCAAGACGTCGAGGGGGGCGACTACCTCTACGCTGCGGACCACCCACTCCCCTTCGACTTCCTCCGCAGTAATGCGTTAGTAGAAGTTGAGGTAGCCGATCCCCTCGACGCCTTGAAAGGCCCTCGGAATGTGCCGTGGAGGGTCCTGGCCCACATCTGGGCCAGCATCACCCGCCCCAATATGATGTCGCTCGAACAGCCAACCCGGGACGATTTCTTCATCTCCTTCGCCCTCCATCGGCGGATTGGGGAGTGGTGGAATTTCCCTCGCCTCATCCACGGTGCTGAGTCGCTCCGCAACCTCTGCCGATGGAGGGACATCATCCCGGGAGGCCTCCTCGCTCCCTCCGGGCCGATACGCGTCTCGACAGTCGCCCTGCCGTTTTCGCTTGCCTGGAGGGAAATGAAGGATATGACAGTCCTATAATCTCTATATGAAAACGATCGTCCAAGGGTAGGTGGATGCGAAGAAGGGTAAGGGATGGTCCGTAGGGAGTTACATAGGTCAGGTCAGTGGCGTAACGATGGGGGTGGTATGAGCGGGATAAATTCCTCCACGAAGGGGGATAGATTCCCCCAGCCTAAGAGAAATAAAAAGAATATTTAAAACCATTGACTAGTTTTTCCGTATAATAACTGCATCTGCCGTGAGTTAAATTTTAAGCATAAAATGATGTAAAATGTACTTCCAGGCATGCCATTTTTCACAATGGCATGCCTGGGGGGGAGGTCGCCCCCTCAGGCCTAACCCTTCCCCCACTCCCAATGCATATTCCTAGTTACGTCACTGGGCCAGGCTCTTAAGGATGCGAAAGGGATAAATACGCTACTATGAAGTAAAAAATTTATATCCAGGGGCGTAGTCGGGGTGGGGTTGGGGGTGGGGGGGGGGAGTCTCAGGGGGCACGTGCCAACCTACCAAAAGCATTTCATATAAGGAGAATAATATTAGCCTATAAAAAATATATGTTCTGCTCCACCAATATATTTTAGCAAAAAAAGTTTCCCGACGACCCATTAATTGCTTAATTTTAACGTCCAAAATAGCATAAAATGTTATTTTTAGAGATAAAAATGTTCAAATATTACCCCCCCGGGTCGTGCCCCCCTAATATATCGTCCTGAATACGCCCCTGCCTATTACAATATACATATTACCATTATTACACAGTACTGCTGGTAGTTCATCAACTAAAATTGAGAAAGGACACTTTAGCGAGTAATTGATTTTTTTAAATGATTAGTTCAACCTTTCCCACATTAATTTCCAATCAAAAACGAATTTATGAACCTCATATCAATTAAATTGCATGCAAACATACATAATCAGCTAAGAGTTGCAGATTAAATTCCTATTTTATGCATTTCTCGTTGTATGTGACAATCAATTCAATTAAATCAGGTCTCGGGCATAGGTTATCTGCGATTTAAGAACACATTAGGCCTTACTTCTTCTTTGATTAGGATTCTTATGTAATAAGACACTATCGATACGCTTCGTCGCAGTAATTGGCCCTCGCAGAAATTAAGCGAAAGCGAATTCGCATAACGAAGAGAACGAGAGCATGAAATCTGCGCTTCAATTCAGGAAGCACGCCATCGAACCGAACACATCAGGTTTACGATCCCGAATATTGTTAAGTTAATTCCGTTCGGAGGGATATTACTCCCAAAATTAAGACTATACGCAACTTTTTGTGCATTAGCCCTCGAAAACTCTAATCCTTCGAGGACCGACCAGCCAAGGGATGCATGATGATTATATCCAAGTGGTTGCTAGGCAATATCCTTTCCGCCACGTATTTCAATTAAAATAAGCCAATATTTAGTGGATTTAGGTCTAAAAATACTATCCTAAAATGGTTATGACACTTACGACACATGCACTGTCCCATGCTGGATTTCAAGTTTGTTCAATTATCAGCTTAAAAGCTATTTTCAGTCGTCAAACGTCTGCTCGTGATTGCTCTTGATGCATTCGTATGAGGAATAACAATAGTCCCGTAGTAACGGTTGGCGTATGGTTACGAAAGCATTGTTGCTCCGGAACCGTCGCAGGTCAAGCATTGCAATAATGAATTACTACATGATATGCTACTGAATTTTATTTTCTATATATGATTACATGATGAATTACAATATATATCATAGAACGAAAGATTATAGTTGCGAAAATTTATCCCTAACCAGGGATTCCATCTGAAGTAATTACTAAATGTGGAATTGTAAATTGATACTAGCCAAATACTGATAGTGGACAAATCATACGTTTTTTAGTGCTTCTAAACATATGAACGGCATTCAAATGTGTTGATGACTTATTTATTTTTTCATTTTACAACGGTCTATTATCGAAAACTGTCGATAGTGGGAATTGTAGAAAAGACTGCCGTTACCTATATCGTTAGTTGCTCAAGCGGTAATTGTGAGTATTCCTTACATGTTCCGTCTTGTACTGAAATTTTCACGACATGGTTGAGATCCCTTTCCAATTTAAGAGCGCAACGTAATGCATTGGGCATACATGTTTTTTCATAGGGCACATGTAAAACCTAAATGTAAATTTGGGATGTTTTTCAAGAATTGTACGCAAGAAATTCTTTTTGGGACCCATGCAATTAATTTTTTTAATTGCGCAATACTATTACTAATGGCCTTTTTTTCGTCGTCAGCCATAGGTCTGGAGATTTTCTGATCACGTGTATTGCATCCAATCCCGAAGTCTTGAATTTGCTGACCTTCTAGCCCCGCGATTAATTTTTCAACCGCAGATTGTTCATTTTTCTTTATATTATTCAGTGGATAGCAAAAATTGATTAAGATACCATTTCAGATTGTGTGGTTACCAGGAATTTATTTTGCTCCACTTTCTCTATGAATGGGCCACTATTTATGCGAAACTTATGCGTCAACTTTCCAGCTTAGTTATCAAGGTCTTCATTTGAGCGCCTGAAAATAAATATTTATGTTCTCGTCCAGTACTGTCAATGTATTTCTGAGGTTTCAAGAAATAACCTATTTTCTCTCTCATATTGTTGCATTTTATAACCGAATGTCAAATGTGTAATAATACATTTAAAGTTATGCATTTCTCGTATTTTAGGTATGTCGCTAGTAGAGATATTTCTGCGTGTCCTTGATTTCTAGTCTTCAGTATAATAGGAAGATCTATGCCTTATATATTGAATCCGAAGACATTAATCGCTTTTGTTTTCATAATTTTTTTCTTCAAGAACTGTCTTCATCATAGTATAGAATGCGAACGAATTCAAGAAATCTATTTTAGAAAGATTACCATGAAATGTTTATTTATTTAAATTATTTATTAACTTTTACCATGCCCCATTTCGCCCAATGTTTCGCATTCCTTTTTCTCGCCCTCCGGGAAATGGGGAGATGTGTGGCGGTTTTTTTAAGTGAATCGCACTAGTTCGTAAGAAGCACGAATATTACAAAAGACGATCCTCAAGTCGGCCTCTAAATGTGTTGTTATCCGCCTACCATTAAAATATGTTTACAAAAGTCGCCACTCACGTCGCTGTCGGGCAAATTGATCCGAGTAACACGTGGAAATAGGGTGTAGTTAGGGGTGTAAACCGATATTGACATTAATGATCACGTGATCTATCAAATTCATAACTTTTCATTGCTATTCCTTGCATTTGCAAACATTACACCGCGAAATATTGGAAAAAAATGGATAGCATTGCTCTCATCACCGCGCTGCGGACATTTTTAGTAATCTATTAAAATGCGACCGAAGTAGCAACAGAAATCAACCTTCCGTTGGAAGGAATTGGGCCTCCTCTATGCAGTCCCCTTGGTAAGGAGTTCGAGAAGAAAGACGTAGCGAATAACGCGTGGGCTATGCTTGTGGACTGAAGAACATGATAAAGGATTTTTAATTTCTATTACAGAAGATTCCGGTTAATTGGGACATATCGGGACTTGTGAACTTTGCCCCAATTAAGCGGCTGCCCCAATTATGCGAACTCTCTTGTATATGGGCGTAAACGAACGTTGAAATGATGGAAAGAAGAATGAAGAATGTTTATAATGCAACCTAAGTTTATTAAACTATTAATTTGATTAATAAATCAGCGAATTAAGTTAATTTATTATCATTTTCAAGAATTATAACAATTTAGTTAAAAATATTTTTCACAGCCTCGGGTGATGCTGAATGAATGTCTTTTAATAACTCCTTTTAAAGAAAAGTCTTATCCTCTTGCGGATAGTATAACAACAAGAGCTTTCAAAATAGGGCAAGAATAAATTTGTGAAAAATAAGAGTAAATGAAAGGAGGAAAATATAAAAAAATAGTACTCTGAAAACAAAAAAAATTTAATTTCATCGCGAGTATAGTCTATGTCGCCGACTCATGGCCCAATAAAGCGGCATGCTGTCCCAATTAAGCGGAGAATACTCTGGGATATTCCTCTATTGGGTTCTGTTCATCAAGATCTACCCCAATTAAGCGGCTGCCCCAAGTAACCGCTGGACCCATTAAACGGAATCTACTGTAATACGAAGATTGTTGATAGCTTAATAGAATAGATGGACCATTGCATCGAACATGAGCATAGAAATATTGAATCGAAATACAGAGAAGCCAAATTTGAACCTGGATGGAACCTGTTAACCTGGGCACCAACTGCAGAATGGGTCCATATAGGAGTTCAAAATGGTTAAATCAGTACATGATCGCTCTACCTCTTCGGAACAAAATCTGTTGGATTAACCCTTGGGCTGTGGGAGTTCACGATTTTAGCTGCCAGCTAGTGCAGAAGAGACCTCCTCTGCAGGAGGCACCCCCTGCGAGGGCTGGTCTGGTAGAGTTAAGCCACTTAGCGATCCAGAAGGTGAAGGAAAGTGCTCAAGTGTAAGATATCCAGGTAGCAATAAATATTTTGGGTGAATGCCGCAGTCAGCGTGCAAAATATATAAGAACGTTCCCGCTCTCTAAGGGTTAAATGTCGTCTTATTCAAGTCCAAGGTTTTCCTCTTCCATTCCTCCAAATTCATATAATTTAACAGTCAGTCAAGATTCGGGATTCCATTCAGACCCTATCTGTTTTTCTCATGTTTTAATCTATTTCATAGGAAATAATGATTTTGCGAGGCAGTACTCCACAATATCTGGATAATCCTTTGGCGATTCATCACTTGATTCATTAGTAGTCTGATCAGGAGTGTAGCCAGGACGATGCATTGTGGGGGGGGGGGCACGACCCAGGGAGAAATGGAAATGGAACCCCCCTTTGGAGAAAACGCAAACATTTCTATCTCTAGAAATCACATTTTATGCTATTTTGGAACTTAAAATTACACAATCGATGGGTTGTTGAGATGCTGTTTAGCTAAAGCACTGTACAGGAGTAGAATTAATTTGTTTCATAGGTTTATAATTTTTGGCTAAAATTGATTGGCGTTGGGGGTGTTGGCTTGCCCTCCCCTGTTTACGCTACTGAGTCTCCAATGGAACATTTGTGTTACGAGGAATAATTTACGAAACTTTTCTCATTTGAAACTTACCCAGACATGATTTTCAGAGACCTTGTAGACTCTATTTGCACCCTCAACCCTTACACTATGGAGATAATTTTATACGCTTTGTGGTGGTGTTTTAATCGATGTGTTGGTTATAGAGACAGATACTGGAGACGGCTGCCATGACATATCGAGGATTTCCTCTAAATTTTCGGGTGTTCGCCGCGTAACTAGTTGACAAAAGAGAAGGGTGCTTTGGTTTACAAACCTGGTGGAGCTTCATGGTGGATCTTCTCTTTCTCCGCTGTGAGAATGTGATTGTTCTCATGATCGTAGAAACGAAATCGCATAAAGGTAATCCGATACAGCAGATGAAAGGGAATGACAAGTTATTAAAAAAATATACCCCATTCTACTATTCTATATCAATTTTTGAATAAGAAAACGCGAAAAAATTGCCGTCCAATTTTCAAGAGTTGTGGCATGATTCCACTATCATGGAAGTCGATTTATTGGCAATGGATGAATTAAGAAAGAAATTCTAAGGGGAATATCACTGGCAGCAGTGGCGCAGCAAGGGGGGGTTTTGTGGGAAAAAACCCCCCCAGAGCTCAGAGAAATTTTAAATTTTAATCCATTTTACTTAATTGGATTGGTATTACTAATGGAATAGTATAAGGATAAATAGAATATCACTCAGAAAGCCGCAAAATTCACCATTTTGAACCATTTATCTTAAAATTCCGCAATTTATTAATCTCGCTCCTACCGCTTATCCTGGTGGGTATACCATACCTCCACACAACCTGGTATTAGCTGCACCTAAACCCCCCCAGCCTTAATTCCTGGCTACGCCCTTGACTGGCAGAGAGGGTATGCAACAAAACGAGTTAAATTACCCAGGTAGCTGAGAATATACAGCTAGCTGAGAATACAAGCGCAGAGGTAAGAAAACATTTATTAAGATTTAACTCTTTCCCGACGATCAACATGTAAAAAGTCTTCTCGGGATACTGCGCGGGTAAGATTATATCAGTAGCCGTGAGAATGGGTAGCGAGTCGGTACCCGAAACGTCGGCGCTCTCATATAATCTTACCCGCACGGTATCCCGATAAGAGTTTTTACATTTATTAAGATGCTACATATGGAGCACATTAATTTATGGGAGTGAGAAATTGACGTCGACAGCAGAAGAATAATCCAAAGTAAAAAAGCTATCAAAATGTGGCAATGGCGAAGAATGATGAAGAAAATTAGTTCGACCGAGTCAGTAATGAGGAAGTGGTAAGAAGAGTGGGAAAAAAAGAGAAGTCTTCTACTTTCTCAAAAAGAAGTCATGGGCGCATTATCAAGATTTAATCGGCCATATCATGACACATGATGGCCTGATGAAAGCAATTGTCAAAGACACGTGGACTGAGTGATATGCCTAGGGCGGCTCCGAGTGAGTTTTAATGGACAAGTTTTTAGGGATATATTTATGCGAGGAAAAATGCGTCAATATGAATAGACAAGTAGAAAGAAGAGTAGTTCCGACCGTGGTCGCTACGTGCTTAGCAGGGGCGGATCCAGGATTTCTTTCTGGGGGGGGGCACAAGCAAGGCCGTATCCAGGATTTTGTTCTGGTGGGGGCACAAGGATACCTCGTAATACAAAACGAACGCAACGCAATGATAATGGGACCGCATTAAAAATCTTGCATATTTTTGTGGGTCTGAGGGGGGCATGTGCCCCCCTGCCCCTCGCCCCACCCCTAGTTCCGCCTATGGTGAGTGTAAAGGGGGCATAAGTGGCCGAAGGTGATGTGAACGGGAGAATGTCACTGCCAGTGGCGTAGTGTGTGGGGAGGTCTGGTGGGTCCGGTCCCCCCCCCCCCGAAATAAAGGAAACACAAATATAATTGTATATACAAACAAAAAATATTGAAAAATCATGCAGTTACGAAAGATACATTTAACAAATGAAGTTCTTATGACTATAAAAAAGTGTTAAAATTAGTTTTAAACCCTCTACTTATTGTTAATACCCTGATTTTCAAACATTTTCCATCACAGTTTTGGACCAAATACCATAGAATGAAAATATAGCATGCATTGGTTCGCATGGATTGACTTAGTGTCGCTACTATGAGGAGTTCATTGAGCTAGACCAGTAATATTCTCAAGGTAGTCAAAGTATTTGCAGAGAAGGTGGACCTCTTCCAACGTGTTTCATCAAGCCTATGGCTATAGTTCATCGAGCATTGGAGAGGAGGCATCTTGCTGCATTTTTATCATCTCAACTATTCTATCAGTTGTTATCTGAGCTTGTGAATTCGAAGCATCATCCTGCCAAATCACCAGGTACGTCTTTTCTTCATAAGGAGTATATGGCTGAATAAAATGCTAATTCCACCAGTAGTTACTATCTCATTTAATCTTAATAGATTCCAGACAATCTTGTCTTAGGAATGATTTTATGCTAAGATGATTTCAGTCTAAAACTTTTTGGCTATTGGTTTGGATTGATTTAAAATGTAGGCCTTCCAAATATTCTAACAATATGGCTTGTACAGTGAGTCCTCGTTTAACGTCACTTACCGTTCCTGAAAAATGTGACGATAAACGAAATGACGCTAATCGAAGCATAATATCCCATAAGAAACAATGTTAAAAGTGAATATCGGCTCCTAGACCTCACAATTCCTACGCGAAAAAAATATTAGCGTATCATATCTGGGGCATTTTTTACAGTGGGAATGCCAAACTATCGCATAAATACGAGTTCCTGTCTTCATTGACGACAATAGCAGCAGTGACGTAAATCCTTCTCCATTTTTTGTATCTTCCCGCATTTGCTTTTCGGCTTCACCATGGTGGTCGCCCGGGCGAGCGTCGCCTGGGCATCATCATCGCTGAAACGTCGTCGCAGTTACAGGAACCAAAATTATTGTGAGCACGGCGAAAAAAGTGACGACAAAAGTTCAGAGTTCTACACGGAAAAATGCCTTGAAATCACTTTTTAGGCTCCTGAAAACCATTTCGTCAATTAAAACCTTGCGCAAATACGCAAGAATTCATTTTGCAGAAATTTTTGCTAAAACCGTAATGACAATTAACAATAAACACACCGTTTTACACTTCGTTTAGACTGACTGTATTACCGCCCACAAAACGAACGACCTGCAACGCCCGTCGCTTCGCGTTTTTTTCTCGCGCGAAATTTAAAAGCCTTGACGTTATCGCGAAGCAAAGGGGCGATAAACGAGTGACGGTCTCAAAATTTTCGTGACGTTATCGCGAAATGACGTTAAACGGGGTGAAGTAGAACGAGGACTCACTGTATGTATCTGGGTGGCTAAAATTGAGGTCATTAAGACTTCATTTAAGTACTAAACAATCATTTGATTATTCAGTGCAGATTGACGTGTATGTTTTAATGTAATAGAAAACCCTTAATAACTCGTTAGTCGTAAATTAGTCGTCATGGAAAAGAACCAATAATGGGGAGTTGTTTATGTTTGTTTTATGAGGGAACACGGAAATATATGTAATCTTTTGTATGAAGGAAAAGAGGAGGAATAAATAAGTTGAAGAAAAGAAGTAAGTAGTGATAAGCTGGTTAATTCTATCGCTACAAGTACGTTAATTGGCGACCGTGACAGGACAGAAGCGCAAGGAGTCAGCGCTCGGAGAAGAAATAGAATCATGAAGATTGCTGAAATGAAGATCGCCCAGCTGAGGACGGCGCTGGCCCAGCGGGGACTTCTTACGACGGGAAATAAAGGAGATCTGGAAATGCGGCTTCGGCAGGATCTCATTGAATCCGGAGAAGATCACGAGAACTACGAGGTAGGACAAGAAGTAAGTGTAATGTTCATGAAATTAATGGAACAAATGAAGCTTCAATCCGGAAACATTAAATTACAAATCGAAGAAATGAAATCAGATTTAAAAGAAGATATTAAATTTCAAATTGAATCGCAATCCAAAATAATAGAATCAAGGATTGAAGAACTAAGTGAAAAATTTAGTGCTAGATTTGAAAATCTGGATGAGAGGATTACCGATATTAATCAGAGAGTTGCTTACTTAGAAATTAATGAACTTAACCTTTACACCGACCTTGAAAAGAAAACATCGCGATTAGATGGCTTACAACAAGATGTATCTGAAAGATTATCAAAATTAGAGAATGAAGTCTTAAAAATGGTGATTTCCGAAGCAAATATTCCATCAGCTACTTCGGTAGGGCTGCTGCCCGTTGATCCTAAAGTAATAAGGGAAAGCCTACCAGAGTATCGCGGTAGATTAGAAGAAGACCCGAAGGTATTTTTGATCAATTCCGATTCCTTACTTAAACGGACGAATCTGCCGGAAAATATTTATGTGCATTTGGTGGCACAACAACTGAAGGGACCAGCGGCAACATGGTGGAATAACATAAAGGGCCTGGGCCTGAATTGGAATGATTTTGGTAAGGAATTATGCCTCAGATTCGATTCTGATGGCGTAAGGTCTGCTGTTAATAGGAAATTCTTAACCGAAACGCAGCCTACTGGCATGAGGGCTGGCGCATTTATAATACAGAAATACCAACTTTTTAAAAGATTGAATCCTCAAAAGGACAGTGGTACTGCTTTACCCAACATTATTGAATTACTCAATGATAAAATGAGACCGTTAGTGAGAGTGGCTAATCCGAAGACATTTGATGAATTAAGGGAAGTCATTAGGAAACTAGAGGAGGATTACACGAAGATTAAGACTTCAACAGAAGAAAACGCTACTCCTCGAGAGACTGGATCTCAGAGGAGATGTTTTGGTTGTGGGAAAACTGGTCATATACGAGACAATTGCCCGGAAAACTACTAAGGGGCCATTCTGTCCTGGTGGAGGATGTCCCTGGATTCAACGTCACAAAGCCCCAGGTTCCAAGAAGTACAAAAATTAAACACTGGATCACTAAGAATACAATTGGACAGATTGGGATTGACCAGGACAGTTCCCGACCAGCCATAACGATCTGCATCAAAAATAAAACTTATAAAGCTATTTTAGATTCCCAAGCAAGTAACACATTTATCTCGCATAGAATAATGAACGATTTTGATGACATTGAAATTTCTCCTGGCAACAGAGTTATGGGTGCCGCAAATGATGTACTTTACATAGTACAAGGCCGAACATTCCTTAGAGCAAAGTGTTCCAATATAGACATTGATATTCCTGCATTAATTATTAAGGATTTGATCAGCGATGTGATCCTTGGCCATGACTTCTTAACTAAATATGGAGCTGTTTTAGATTATAATACTAATGAGATATTCTTAGGGAAAGGTACCAGGACTTTATTCATTTTCTTAACCTTTGTGCATCATGAAGGAGTTTCACCATGTTACGCCAACCACCATCGCATCGCATGTACCAGGACTAGACTAGCTTGGAGAAACGGAAATTTTTCTAAAAGTACAAACGATTGTGGAATCAATCTGGATGAGTTGAAAGTTGGTCCATTAGCACCCGAACAGAAACAAGTATTGATGAATATTTTAAACCAGTTTCCAGAGGTCATTACAGAGAGCATTGGTTATACTTCCACCGTAAAACATGCAATTATTTGCAAGAGTAATGAACCCATTAAACAGAGACCATATCCCATGAATCCTGACAAGAGAGCATTTATATACAAGAAAATACAGGAAATGGAGAGCGAAGGATTAATTGAACCATCAACTTCTCATTGGGTTTCGCCGGTTGTGCTGCCAAAGAAGAGAAACGGGGATTACAGGCTTTGTGTTGACTTTAGAAAGCTTAATTTTCAGACTGTGAGTGATGCCTATCCCATGCCTGATTTGAAGGACTTGTTGAAGAAAGTTAGTGGTGCTAAGATATTCAGTACTCTCGACTTAAATTCAGGGTTTTGGCAGGTGGAGATGGAAGAAGGCTCAAGATAAATGACTGCCTTTGCTACTCCTCGTGGTCTCTACCAATTCCGGGTCATGCCATTTGGATTGAAAAATGCTCCCGCCACTTTTATGAGGTTAATGGATGATATACTCTCTGGATATATAGGTGATTTTTGTCAAGTTTACCTTGATGACATTCTTGTCTATAGTAGAAACGGATTTGAAGAACATCTGATGCATTTATCTAAAGTACTGGAAAGACTGAAGATTCATGGACTAACTTGCCAGTTGAAGAAATGCCACTTTGTTAACCCCAAGGTGGAATACCTCGGACATGTTTTAACTCCTGAAGGTTTAGAAAGGCAACCAGAAAATAATAAGGCCATTGAGGAATACAATCAACCAAAAACCAAACCAAAGAAGCAAGTCCGTCAGTTTTTGGGACTTTGCGGTTGGTACAGTAGTTTTGTACCTCATTTTGAAGTAAAAGCTGCTCCACTGACTGATTTACTCAATAAGATAGCTCCCTTCAAATGGACTGAACGTGAACAAAGAGCCTTTGAACAAATCAAGGAAAGCATTTGTAATGCTCCAAGGTTGGCACACCCAGACCCCCGCAGGAAATTAAATCTACAGACCGATGCTAGCGATCTTGGACTTGGAGCTGTACTATTTCAAGAGACTGAACAAGGTGAGAGGAGGGTTATCGAGTATGCTAGCCGGAAGATGTCACCAACGGAGAGGAATTACTGCACAGCATAGAAGGAGGCTTTAGCAGTGGTCTGGGCTGTTGGGAAATTTCGAGGCTATCTTGAAGGGAGGAAATTTCAACTCTACACTGACAACTCATCTCTTAAATAGCTAAATGAAGTGGCTGGAACAAAATCGAAATTAATGCGTTGGTCATTGATACTAGCGGACTTTGACTTTGACATTTGTCATGTCCCTGGATCAAGTAACCAAGCAGCAGATAGCCTATCAAGAAATCCTGTGACTGAACCAAATTCAGACAGGGAATTAGTGGAGAGGGAAGTTCCGGAGTTAAGAAAAAGGAAAGAAGACTTACCTGCTCTTTTGGCTGCTACTTGCGAAAGGAAACCTCTCGATATGGACATTATTAGGAGATGGCAGAATAATGATAGGGCCTGTAAGAAGATGAAATCTTGGATTGGCCAACGTTGTGCTGATAGCAGAAGTGTTCCTGCTACTTTCAAGATGTGTTATAAGAATCTTCGTCTCGAGAACGATGTTCTTTTATATGTCTCCCATAATTCGGACCAGCCACCGGTGCCTTTGGTTCCAAGATCTGAAGCTAGGACCATATTAGAGAAGTTCCATGATGAGCCGGAAGCTGGGCATCCAGGACAGGAGGAAACATTCTTATCAATTCGTCGGCGATTCTTCTGGGTGCATTTGCGCCTAGACGTAAAGAGGTATGTACAAGAGTGTCCAGTATGTGCATGCACCAAGGCGAGCAACCAGAAGGCCAGTACCAGTTCAAGAGGAAGACGTCCATATCAACCCTGGGAAGTATTGGCTTTAGACCTGATGGGACCTTATCCTCGGACGGCACGTGGGAAGACTGGTATCCTGGTTGTCACAGATTTGTTAACTAGGTGGGTAGAAGCCTTTGCTATTCCCGAGGCAACGTCAGAACGAATACTCTATCTTCTGCAGACGGAAGTATTCAGTCGGTATGGTTATCCCAGATGTCTTCTCACCGACAACGGGTCTCAGTTCACTTCAAGGCGATGGTCTCAAGCATTAGAGGCATGGGGAATCGAACACTGGACTACACCTCTTTATCATCCTCAGGCAAACCCAACTGAGAGAAGGAACCAGGAATTGAAGAAGATATTGCGGATACACCTCTTTAACGAGAAACATAACAGATGGGACCAGCACCTGCATGAGTCTCTTTTTGCCATTAGACAGCGAGTCAACCGCGTCACTGGCTACACTCCGGCAGAGTTATTCTTGGGAAGACCGATTCGATGCACTGGCGACTGGGGAATCGAAGCTGTTGAAGATGAAGAGGATATCCCCTATATGGCTTGGATTGAGAATCATCAGGGAAAAGTTCACCAGATGTACAAAGAAGCAACCATACGCTCTAAAAAGGAAGCTGAAACAGTAGACCAGGTTACTGAAGAAGACTTGCAGCCGGGACAGCTAGTACTGTGGAGGAACCACCAACCTAGCAACAAGCTTCAGGGGTACCATGCTGGTTTAGCTCCAAAATGGATCGGACCTTTCCAGGTGGAAAATAAACTGGGAAATGGAGTCTATTTGATAGGGACAGACCCTCCATCCAAGGTTCACCGATCAGAACTGAAGTTAATACCCCGACAGCTACGGAGGGAAGATGGAGTTCCTGAAGAGGTCCAACAAACAATACCTACAGTCACGGCGACGGTAGAACCTAGGCATAACTTAAGGCCTAGGGTTGGCCATTAGTTATTGAGGGTTTTGGGGGGGATGATTGACGTGTATGTTTTAATGTAATAGAAAACCCTTAATAACTCGTTAGTCGTAAATTAGTCGTCATGGAAAAGAACCAATAATGGGGAGTTGTTTATGTTTGTTTTATGAGGGAACACGGAAATATATGTAATCTTTTGTACGAAGGAAAAGAGGAGGAATAAATAAGTTGAAGAAAAGAAGTAAGTAGTGATAAGCTGGTTAATTCTATCGCTACAAGTACGTTAAAATGTCTGAGTGATAAGGCACTCTATTCAAATATACTAGATGTTGTAACGGGTGTCTCTCGTCGGGTTTGCAAATTCAGTCTATTTCGACTAGAGGCCCGTCCACCACGTAAGCACGCGGATAGCTAACAGTGGAGTGAATAATAACAAGAAAACAAATAAGATAATAAGCAACGAAAAAAATTAAAGGTACTATCCAGGGTTTCTAATGACCTTGAAGAAAACGACACGTTTCAATAGTAGCTGTTACAAGCCAAGGTAAGATATTTATTTCTCCAACTATTTTTGGATATTTGGCAGCACACAGAAAGAACGGCAAATTTACAATACATTCTCGCCTCATCGAGGCCTATAGAAATCCCAACCACAAAGTAAAGTTTGGCATAAGGCGCACGTGGTCCCGAAGACCTGACATAAATGCACATGAATTGGAAACAGCAAGGAACACAAACCAAAATCAACGCTAAGAATTTATATCCCAATAACGGGCACGTAACAGAAAATCACGAAAAGCAAAATTGAACATTAGAAATCATCAAAGCCCTTTAGCCACATACCTTAAAGCCCTTTAGCCACATACCTCAATCCCTCACTCACACACACACACACACTGGTTTGAATTTTTAAGCACACTTGATGGAGAGATGTGGACTCCTGAAAGTTCGTAGGCCAAAAAGAGCTTTTTCGTGGCGAGCTCTTCTCTCTAGCATTTCCCTCATGGAGGGCAGCAGCAGCGTCGCACACTAGCAGACGCTTCATTCCGGTGGCACATACACCTGCGCGCGCCTCCTCGCCGGCGGGAATCCAAACTGGGCGCTCTGGTTAGTCTGCGCCATGCGTTAGCCTGACCTTTTCTCTTGCGGTGGTCAGCCGTCAGAAGAAGAAGGCGGGTATCGCCCAGACCACGGCCAGGGGTGACCAGTCCCTTTGCCGCGGACCCGTGGATCGCCGATGTCCTGAGTGCTCACAAACCTCAAATACATGCACACAACTTTATCAAAAAAAAAAACACACTTGATTATTGGCGTACGTGGCTATCGGATTTGAGCTTATTCCTCCCAATTACAGAGGCAATGAACTTAGATAAAAAAATACGAAATCTAAAGAAAATAATTTGTGGCTGAGATAACAAAAGAAAATAATTTTTTTTCTTGGGAGCAAAATAGATACAATATATTCACACATTCCAAAATAATAACAGAGTGCATTAGTATTTACAAAAAAAACTTAACCTTCCTCTAATTGCTTTACAATCAACATAAGGCAATAGAAACAAAATAAATATAGCTTTTAATCCTAACACCTCCCACCTGCTCCTTTGCCTCCGAACTTTCGGGATTCATTCTCCAACTTTTGAGGGTTACATATTCCCCCCTTTACTTAATAAAAAAAAATTTATGAGGTTGGGTTGAGAAATGGCTTTAAATCGTTAACATGCCATTTTCCAATACTCTTATGGTTCTCTGTTTCCAATTCATAAACATTATGGGAAATAGAACATCTAATACGATACGGACCCACAAATTTTGGCAATAATTTGGATGAAATGTTTTGAGCTGCCAAAGATAAAACAAAATTTCTCTTTAGTACCAATTCGCCAGGCGAATATTTGCGATCTCTTCGTCGTAAATTATAATATTTACTCTGCCGCGAATATGCCTCGGTAAGGTTCCGCTGTACTTAATCATGCAATTCCTTCAATCTATTTAAGCGAGTGGCCCAATCTTTTACTGAGCGCCTTTCAACCTCATCGGTTCTCTCGCTTGACCTTCTCTCGGACTTGCAAATATTCAATTCTCGCCCGAAGTTTAACAACGCGGGAGAATATCCTGTGGATGAATGAACAGCTGAGTTCATCGCAAAACAAAAATCGGTTAAATGGACATCCCATTTCTTATGATCTGTTCCTACAAAAGATGAAATCATAGTTTTTAAGACTCTATTAACCCGCTCAACTGGGTTAGCTTGCGGGTGATAGGGCGGGGTGTACGATAATGACATGCCATGATCTTCCGCCAATTGTGATATAATACGATTAACATATTGCGGGCCATTGTCCGAAACTAAAAATTTGGGTGCTCCCCATCGCAAAATCACTAACTCCCGCAACGCTGCCTTGACGGTCTCGGCCGTCGCACGCCTGACGGCCTTACATTCCACCCATTTTGTAAATAAATCCTGGAATACTATAACATACTGATTTCCTTTTGATGAGCATACTAAAGGTCCCATAATATCAGTTGCTACTACTAGCCAAGGTTCCTGAATCTCACGTGTACTCATCTTGCCAATTGGGCGTTGTTGTTCAACTTTGAACCGCTGACAGACGTCGCACTTACGGACATACCGCGCTACATCTAACACAAGACCAGGCCAATAGTAAAATCTTTTGATTCGAGAGCACGTTTTTTCTATTCCCAGATGACCCGCTTGAGGGCAATCATGATTCTCCTTTAGCACTGCTTTTATCCTTTCTTTCGGAAGACACAATTTCCATGGGCAACTACTGCCTTCTAACAAATGGTCTATTACCCGTTCTCTATGGATATACAATTCCCCGTTAACAATTTTCCAATCCGGATATTTCGCTGGACTACTTTGCACTCCAAGAAAACGCTTTCTATACCATGTGTCTTCACTAGGTGGTTCCTCCGTCTCCATATTAACCAAATCTATACATTCTGGGATACGAGACAATGCATCCGGCACCACATGTTCCGAACCCTTCCTATGCCAGACCTCAAAATCATATCCTTGGAGGGATAATGACCAACGAGCGAGACGACCGCTTGGATTACTTAATTTGTGAAGCCACTTTAAACTGCTATGATCAGTAATGACCACGAAATGATAGCCTTCCAAATATGAGCGAAATTTCTCAATGCTCCATAGCACGCTCAAACATTCCTTTTCGGTCACCGAATATTTTTGTTCTTGTGCTGTCAGTGAGCGACTCGCGAATGCAATGACCCTCTCAGAGCCCTCTAAGAACTGTGTAAGCACGGCCCCTAAACCGATAGCACTAGCATCCGTTTGCAAATAAAAGGTCTCTTTGAAATCTGGACACGATAACACCGGAGTGGAAGTCAAGTATTCTTTTATTTTCTCAAATGAGGATTGTTGCTCCTTATCCCACTTCCACACAATTCCTTTCTTCAACAAGTGACGCAAAGGTGCTACGATAGAGGAAAAATTGCGAACAAACCGTCGACACCAGGAAGCCATGCCAAGAAACCTGCGCAATTGTTGAATATTCCGTGGCACGGGATAATTTACAACTGGGCTGAATTTCTCCATATCCACCGACAAACCGTGTTTATTGACTAAAAACCCCAAATATCGAATCTCTTGGCAACACCACTCGCATTTATTCCTATTTATCTTCAATCCGGCGCTCCTCAATATCCGAAAAACTTCGGTTAATAGCCTTAGGTGATGTTCAAATGTTTTTGTAACTATTACTATGTCATCTAAATAGGCGGAGCAATGCGGCTACATCTCCGGTCCAATTAATCTATCAAGCAACCTTTGGAAGGTCGCGGGTGCCCCTGTAAGACCAAAGGGCATTCGCTTAAATTGGAATAGACCTCTCACCGGAACCGTAAAAGCGGTGATTTCCTTACTAGCGCATTCTAAGGGAATTTGGAAATAAGCCTGATGCAGATCAATTTTTGTGATATATTTCGCACTACGCAATTTATCTAGAATGGCCGACATGTTCGGCAAAGGATATGCATCCTTCTTGGATATCGCGTTTACCTTTCTAAAATCCAAACAAAAACGATACTTCCCGTCTGGCTTACGGACTACAACCACTGGACTCGACCAGGAACTTTGCGACGGTTCAATAATATCTTCACTCAACAAACGATCAACCTCTTGATTTATTACTTCCTGCATACGGGGATTCACCGGATAATATCTTTGTTTTATCGGAGGGTTGTCTCCGACGTCAATGCGATGTGACACTAAATTGGTGCAACCCGATAAGTGATCAAACAATCTTAATTCCCTCTCTAAAAATTTTTCCAGTTGTTCTTTCTCAAAAAGATTGTAGGTAAGCATTTACGATACAACGTCAGTATAGAGATATGATTGAACACAAAAGAGTCACTATCCTGCACTGAAAAGTCATCTCCACCTTCTGATGATAACTCCACACGCTTTCGGCTTTTATTTGACTGAACTTGTTTGGAGGAACATGGGTTTTGGGGATTTAAGTACTCATCGTCGTCGACAAAGTCCTCAACACCGATCCTTTTGCCGGGTTTCTCATTAACTTTGATTCTTTTTTTCTTATCTTAGGAGTCTCATATTGTCTCATACTCTGAAGGAGCTCTATGAAACTATTGTCAACAGCTTCATTGTTCTTCTGAACGCTTTCGGGATTCTGGTTTTCCTCGTCATCAATAATTTGTGGAAGCATAGACGGAACTTTGTTCCTGTTTAGAGGCGCTATACCGCACTTCTTAAAACCGGCGATCACATTTTCTTCCTTCAATGAATCACACAACTTTTTCAACAACGTTGGAAATTTATCCTTAGGAACAGTTGCTTCCGCTCTTCCTGGGCCCTTTTTCCACTCTTCGAGAATCTGTCGCCATGTTGATTTCAATGGCCGAAAAAATGCCACGTCCAGAGGTTGTGTCAGATGGGTGGAGTTAGCTGGGAGAAAAATAAAACTGATATCATTGTCTTAACACAACTTCACAGATTCTACAGATAAATGGGAAGATAAATTGTCCCCGATCAGAAATGTTCGACCTTTTTGTTTTTTCATGTATGGAAGAGCAACTCTCAGTACCCAATCTTCAAAGCAAAATGAATCAAACCAGCCAGACTTTGTTCGATTGTACCTGGAATTGTTTGGCCCACCCTCTGTCCAGCTTTGGTACAAGTGCATTGCCTTGTACACAACGTAAGGGGGTAAATAGTGCCATCAGTAGCGGCTGCAAACATCACAGACGTTGATGCCTTTGATGAGTTTATGATTCTTTCTATATATTTTGTCCCTCTACGTGTAATGACCTTTCATTTACCAGGGTCGTCACTTAGATTCGTCTCATCGTAGTTAACAATATTACGTAAAGGCATATCCTTTAATTCATTTGTCAGTTCATCAAAATAGTTGTTAATTGTTTCTGGTGTCACACCAGCTCTCGATCGTTTAATATTCTGCCACATTCTCATGGCCAGTTGATCCTTATGACGTTTTAAAAATGATTAAACAATTCACGGCCAGGGAGGTTATCTTTAAACCTTTTAACTTTTTTTCCCTCTTCGGTCAAAGAAGTCTTTTATAAGGAGTCGTAGAGTTGTAGTGTCAATAGGATAGCCCCATTCGCCACATATCTTCAGCCTTCCAACAAACAGTTGTTCTTCTTCGAGAGATAAATCTGTCTGACCACCATGTTTCTTCCTAATGGGGCCTCCTTTCAAGTGTCGATATATAATACTATAATGCAAACCATATTTCTCAGCAGACTTCCGAAGGTTTAGCCCCTTCTGTGCGTCAGAAAGTGCTTTTTTTGGATCGTGCTTTTTGTAGCCCCCACTAACCACCGATTTGCATTGTCTTGGAATTTTACATGGTACTGAAAAAAACAGCTGTGTCAGTTAGGTGTCTAACATAAATACATATTACACAATATGTATTTTAAATAGTATTGTCACGGGTTCTAATCTAAATTACCTGTATGCACTTGAGAATAACGCAGCACTTTCTTTAAAACACTTAAAACGCACGATATCTTGTCAGAACAGATTTCACTTCAATCCCAAGAATCAATATAAATAAACTGCAGTAATCAAGCGACGCCACATCACACACAGGCGCCGCTACAGTATAAATGTGATTTAGTATTAAATTTTTCTTGCGGGGTGAATAGAAACACTAAAAATGATTTGTTTCTATTCACCCCATTAATTCTGAAAACCTAACCTAAAAAATATGAATAATTTTTTAAACAATATATTGTTAAAGTTAAAGCTTAAAATAAGCCTCAATCTTTTATATGAATAATCAAACTATGTTTTTTACAGCTATTTACTTTTAAGAACACTACATATTCTGACTTACCTGGAAAGTTCAAAGTGGATAAAAAAAACACAAGAATCACGTGGTAAAATTCACCATGACAAACAAACAGGAACCAGTGCTGCCAACCAAACAAACCATTATTTCACTTTCAGCCTAAAGTGTATCAACCTTAAAAAAATAATAGTTGCCACTATTTACCTATAGTTATGTAGGAAATAGATTATATATTTTAAAAATGAAGTTTCGTTTCTTTTCACCCCGTTCTACGGTACTCGATGGGGAATTGTAAATTGATACCAAATGGCCAATTCATACGTTTTTAGTGCTTCTAAACATATGAACGGCATTCAAATGTGTTGATGATTTATTTGTTTATTCATTTTGCAACGGTCTATTATCGAAAACTGTGGATAGTGGGAATTGTAGAAAAGACTGCCGTTATATCGTTAGTTGCTCAAGCGGTAAGTGTGAGTATTCTTTACATGTTCCGTCTTGTACTGAAATTTTCACGACATGGTTGAGATCACTTTCCAATTTAAGAGCGCAACGTAATAAATTAGGCATACATGTTTTTTCAATGGGCACACGTAAAACCTAAATGTAAATAAGTGAATCGCACTGGTTCGTAAGAAGCACGAATATTACAAAAGACGATCCTCAAGTCGGCCTCTAAATGTGTTGTTATCCGCCTACCATTAAAGTATGTTTACAACAGTCGCCACTCACGTCGCTGTCGGGCAAATTGATCCGAGTAACACGGGGAAATAAGGTATAGTTAGGGGTGTTAACCGATATTGACATTAATGATCATGTGATATATCAAATTCATAACTTTTCATTGCTATTCCTCGCATTTGCAAACATTACACCGAAAAATATTGGAAAAATAAATTGGATAGCATTGCTCTCATCACCGCGCTGCGGACATTTTTAATAATCTATTAAAATGCGACCGAAGTAGCAACAGAAATCAACCTTCCGTTGGAAGGAATTGGGCCTCCTCTATGCAGTCCCCTTGGTAAGGAGTTCGAGAAGAAAGACGTAGCGAATAACGCGTGGGCTATGCTTGTGGACTGAAGAACACGATAAGGGATTTTTAATTTCTATTATTTCGAAGATTGTTGATAGCTTAATCGAATAGATGGACCATTGCATCGAAAATGAGCATAGAAATATTGAATCGAAATATAGAGAAGCCAAATTTGAACCTGGATGGAACCTGTTTACCTGGGCGCCGACTGCAGAATGGGTCCATAGGAGTTCAAAATGGTTAAATCAGCACATGATCGCTCTACCTCTTTGGAACAAAAACTGTTGGATTAACCCTTGGGCTGTGTTAGTTCACGATTTTAGCTACCAGCTAGTGCAGAAGAGACCTACTCTGCAGGAGGCACCCCCTGCGAGGGCTGGTCTGGTAGTTAAGCCACTTAGCGATCCAGAAGGTGAATGAAAGTGCTCAAGTGTAAGATATCCAGGTAGCAATAAAAATTTTGGGTGAATGCCGCAGTCAGCGTGCAAAATATATAAAAACGTTCCCGCACTCTAAGGGTTAAATGTCTTCTTATTCAAGTCCAAGGTTTTCCTCTTCCATTCCTCCAAATTCATATAATTTAACAGTCAGTCAAGATTCGGGATTCCATTCAGACCCTATCTGTTTTCCTCATGTTTGAATCTATTTCATAGGAAATAATGATTTTGCGAGACAGTACTCCACAATATCTGGATAATCCTTTGGCGATTCATCACTTCATTCATTAGTAGTCTGATCAGGGGTGTAGCCAGGAATTAAAGTTGTGGGGGGTTTAGGCGCAACTGATACAGGGGGTGTGGGGGTTATGGAATACCCGTCAGGAAAGTGGAAGGTGCGGGGGCTCTCCCCCAGAAAAAAAAATTTGATAAATGGTTCAAAACAGTGAGTTTGAAGGGTTTCTTGTGGATATTTTATGTATCCTTAAATTATTCTATGAGTAATATCAATCCAATTAAGTAAAATGGATTTAACTTTAAAATTTCATCTGAGCTCTGGGGGGGGGGGGGTTTCCCCCAAAACCCCTCTCCCACTTCTGCGCCACTGTTCGAAGAGCATGACCTGTCATATTGACGGGAAACCTGCCCATTTTGATTATTTAATTAGCACGTTTATGCATTCGAAATTCCTTAAAAATGTATATAAGCAGCGTATCTGCCATAACGATTGTCGTGTGGTAAGCCAAGGCAGGCGAGGCAAAAGAGACGTGACCGCTTTACATTTTTCATTTTGAAATTATTTGTAGCAAATTACTCAGTTGTATTGATAAATAAGGAAAAGGTTATGTGTAATGAATTTTTAAAATAATTTTAACAGAAACGAAGAAATATTTTAAATGATTTTCGATCCCAGAAGTTGAGTGGAGGGGGATAAGAGAGAATAGTTTCGACCCATTAAGTTTGACATGCATGTAGAGAGGTTAAACATAAATTACCAAGTAAAATCTGATGCTTTCCCGGCGAATATATTTAAAAAAGGCTATTCGGGCCATCCGGCTGGGAGCCCGAATAGCCTTTTTTTAATATAAATTGCCAGTTTGCGTTCACCGTTCCCCTGTTAGTAGTAAAAAATATGAGTGCACCATGCATTTAATGGCGGTAAGCCGAACCTCTACTTCATTCAACCACACTTCGTACTCGGTGTGTGGGTCGAAACTTAACTGTTCGAAGGTGAAGCACGTGGTCTCTCCAGTGCAAAACATTATCTGTGTTTCGTTTCGTCCCAGAGTTTTAGTTAAGTTTCGACCCGAAGTAGTTTTGACTTCGATTTCGTTTCGACCATGACCAGGGATGCCGACTTACAAAAAATATTAGGGGGGGCCAAACGGGGGGATCTTGCCCCGAGAAATTTTATAAGCAGTGAGTTTTAAGTTTTTTAATCATTTTAGAATAGTAATATGATCAACATTAGAACCCTGATAACTCGAATCTCGATATTTGGATATTACGGGGAAAATCGACAAGTCCGACACATCTTTTCCACACACACACATAACGAATTTTTGAGGGGGCTCAGGTCCCATGGAGTCGGCGCCACTGACCCTGACTTTAGCTCCCCAGGATTTAATTCATTTCGTTTCGTTTCTACATTTCGCTCCAGGGAACGAAACTATTGAAATTTCACTTGCCATTCCTGCTTTTAAGCAAGACTAGATAAAGAGCTTAATAAAAAGGCTGAATAGTTGGGGCTCGAGAAAAACGCACGGAATTCTTTTCCACGGAATCAAATACGACAGCCCGAGTTCTAATCGGGCCCGGGTCCCTGGAGAGAAATATTTCCGGAGGAATACTCGGGCTTGGGCAAAAATACGTCAAAAATGTCAAAAAATTGTTATTGATTGATCGATCGATTGTTTGCATGCGTTTATTTATCATTGTTCATTTTTTTCTTATTGATCTCGCTTTAATAATTTCATTTTTCTCTTCGCGCAAACAATATTCTCAGCTTCCAGCATTACAAATGTGCTATTTTAAAATTTCATTAGTAAACTGGCTGGTTGGGGCGACTTTTACTCACAGATACAGAAACGATCACACAAGAGAGATATTTTTCTATACGGATGTTTGGGCATTTGTTGTTTCCAAGAATATTCGAGATAATTCCGGTCGTTTTAATAAATTCTGGTTGGGATAAAGCAGTTAAATATCTCTAATGAGCACCTTATTTACTTTTAACTTTTTTTTGCCCGCGGCTGGTGATTCAACAACCTCTGCCACACGCCTATAGTGGCGGTTTGCTGTGTCGTTAGTAAATGCAGACTACTTAGCGAACTGGCATCAAGAGCTATGAGTTGATAACTGATGGTACCAATGAATGTGTAAGTATTCACGAACCTTATATCTCGATGTGATGGTAATGCATGGTATCCCGTGAGATTGGATAGGGCTGGGGCTTCAAAGTGTTGAAAATACTCATTATTGCCACGCAAAAGATGATTCACTCACCTCTTGATGAAGGCCGGCTGCGGGCCTCAAACGGGACCCTCTCCATGGGGCCCGGCAGGCGGAAATCGCACCTCCACGGCGAAGGGTGGGTGGCCAGGGTGGACCACCACGACGTCGAGGGGGACGACTACCTCTACGCCGCGGATCACCCACTCCCCTTGGACTTCCTCCGCAGTAATGCGTACGTAGAAATTCAGGTAGCCGATCCCCTCGACGCCTTGAAAGGCCCTCGGAATGTGCCGTGGAGGGTCCTGGCCCACATCTGGGCCAGAATCACCCGCCCCAATATGAAGTGGCTCGAACAGTCAACCTGGGATGATTTCTTCTTCTCCTTCTTCGCCCTCCATCGTCGGATTGGGGGGTGGTGGAATTACCCTTGATGCATCCAGGGCGCTGAGTCGCGCTGCAACTTCTGCCGCTGGAGGGACATCATCCCGGCAGCCCTCCTCGCTCCCTCCGGGTCGATAAGCGTCCTCACAGTCGCCCTGCCGCGCACAGTGGGGCCAAACCCCACTCTAGACGGACAAAAGTCAAAAACTTTTAATAAACGCCGAAGAATACCCAGAAAAATCACCAGATATCATCATAATCTCCGCGGAAGCCTACTTGAAATACAAATTTATTTCTCAACACAATGACTTAATTCAGAACATAAACAAAAGAAGTTAAATAACTGTAAATAAACAAATTGAATAGGTAGACAATTACCGTATTTAACTAGATTAAATTATGATAAATAAATTGTGAAATCAGACAGGTCATCTTTGAAAAAGATCATGCCTTTAAATCGCGTACTTGAGCACAATACTGAGGAGGATAGTTTTTGGATGACGTCGTTTCTGTAGACAAGAGGTTGTTCTTCAGTTATGGTAAACTTGTTAGTTTGTTGAACTCTTTCAAAAAATGTCCCAACGAATCCGTCGTCTTCAAGGTAAGCAACCTTGCATATATAACATCTAAAAGATGCTTTTGTTTTACCATAAACTTTGACCAACATATAGTCATCTTCGTTGATGACGAGGTTTTCGCCTGAGGCCCTGTCAGTACTTCCATCTAGATCAGGGGAATCTGAAGAGTCACTATCCTGCACTGAAAAGTCATCTCCACCTTCTGATGATAACTCCACACGCTTTCGGCTTTTATTTGACTGAACTTCTTTGGAGGAACATGGGTTTTGGGGATTTAAGTACTCATCGTCGTCGACAAAGTCCTCAACACCGATCCTTTTGCCGGGTTTCTCATTAACTTTGACTCTTTTTTTCTTATCTTAGGAGTCTCATATTGTCTCATACTCTGAAGGAGCTCTATGAAACTATTGTCAACAGCTTCATTGTTCTTCTGAACGCTTTCGGGATTCTGGTTTTCCTCGTCATCAATAATTTGTGGAAGCATAGACGGAACTTTGTTCCTGTTTAGAGGCGCTATACCGCACTTCTTAAAATCGGCGATCACATTTTCTTCCTTCAATGAATCACACAACTTTTTCGACAACGTTGGAAATTTATCCTTAGGAACAGTTGCTTCCGCTCTTCCTGGGCCCTTTTTCCACTCTTCGAGAATCTGTCGCCATGTTGATTTCAATGGCCGAAAAAATGCCACGTCCAGCGGTTGTGTCAGATGGGTGGAGTTAGCTGGGAGAAAAATAAAACTGATATCATTGTCTTAACACAACTTCACAGATTCTACTGATAAATGGGAAGATAAATTGTCCCCGATCAGAAATTTTCGACCTTTTTGTTTTTTCGTGTATGGAAGAGAAACTCTCAGTACCCAATCTTCAAAGCAAAATGAATCAAACCAGCCAGACTTTGTTCGATTGTACCTGGCATTTTTTGGCCCACCCTCCGTCCAGCTTTGGCACAAGTGCATTGCCTTGTACACAACGTAAGGGGGTAAAATAGTGCCATCAGCAGCGGCTGCAAACATCACAGACGTAATGCCTTTGATGAGTTAATGATTCTTTCTGGATATTTTGTCCCTTTACGAGTAATGGCCTTTCGTTTACCAGGGTAATCACTTAGATTCGTCTCATCGTAGTTAACAATATTAGATAAAGGCACATCCTTTAATTCATTTGTCAGTTCATCAAAATAGTTGTTAATTGTTTCTGGTGTCACACCAGCTCTCGATCGTTTAATATTCTGCCACATTCTCATGGCCAGTTGATCCTTATGACGTTTTAAAAATGATTAAACAAAGTCACGGCCAGGGAGGTTATCTTTAAACCTTTTAACTTTTTTTCCCTCTTCGGTCAAAGAAGTATTTTATAAGGAGTCGTAGAGTTGTAGTGTCAATTGGATAGCCCCATTCGCCACATATCTTCAGCCTTCCAACAAACAGTTGTTCTTCTTCGAGAGATAAATCTGTCTGACCACCATTTTTCTTCATATTGGGGCCTCTTTTCAAGTGTCGATATATAATACTATAATGCAAACCATGTTTCTCAGCAGACTTCCGAAGGTTTAGCCCCTTCTGTGCGTCAGAAAGTGCCTTTTCGATGGTTTTTGGATCGTGCGTTTTGTAACCCCCACTAACCACCGGTTTGTATTGTCTTGGCATTTTACATGGTAATGAAAAAAACAGCTGCGTCAGTTAAGTGTCTAACATAAATACATATTACACAATATGGATTTTATATAGTATTGTCACGGGTTCTAATCTAAATTACCTGTATGCACTTGAGAATAACGCAGCACTTTCTTTAAAACACTTAAAACGCACGATATCTTGTCAGAACAGATTTCACTTCAATCCCAAGAATCAATATAAATAAACTGCAGTAATCAAGCGACGCCACATCACACACATGCGCCGCTACAGTATAAATGTGATTTAGCATTAAATTTTTCTTGCGGGGTGAATAGAAACACTAAAAATGATTTGTTTCTATTCACCCCATTAATTCTGAAAACCTAACCTAAAAAATATGAATAATTTTTTAAACAATATATTGTTAAAGTTAAAGCTTAAAATAAGCCTCAATCTTTTATATGAATAATCAAACTATGTTTTTTACAGCTATTTACTTTTAAGAACACTACATATTCTGACTTACCTGGAAAGTTCAAAGTGGATAAAAAAAACACAAGAATCACGTGGTAAAATTCACCATGACAAACATACAGGAACCAGTGCTGCCAACCAAACAAACCATTATTTCACTTTCAGCCTAAAGTGTATCAACCTTGAAAAAATAATAGTTGCCACTATTTACCTATAGTTATGTAGGAAATAGATTATATATTTTAAAAATGAAGTTTCGTTTCTTTTCACCCCGTTCTACGGTACTCGATGGGGAATTGTAAATTGATACCAAATGGCCAATTCATACGTTTTTAGTGCTTCTAAACATATGAACGGCATTCAAATGTGTTGATGATTTATTTGTTTATTCATTTTGCAACGGTCTATTATCGAAAACTGTGGATAGTGGGAATTGTAGAAAAGACTGCCGTTATATCGTTAGTTGCTCAAGCGGTAAGTGTGAGTATTCTTTACATGTTCCGTCTTGTACTGAAATTTTCACGACATGGTTGAGATCACTTTCCAATTTAAGAGCGCAACGTAATGAATTAGGCATACATGTTTTTTCAATGGGCACACGTAAAACCTAAATGTAAATATGGGAGGTTTTTCGAGAATTGTACGCAAGAAATTCTTTTTGGGACCCATGATTTTTTTTAATTGCGCAATACTATTACTAATGGCCTTTTTTTCGTCGTCAGTCATAGGTCAGGAGATTTTCTGATCACGTGTATTGCATCCAATCCCGAAGTCTAGAATTTGCTGACCTTCTAGCCTCGGGATTTATTTTTCAACCGCAGATTGCTCAATAGGGTTGTTCACCATATTTTTTTTATTTAAGAAATTGAAAGATCGTACTTCAGAAGGAGCAATGACAATTATATTACGCTATTTTCTTCATTGTACATGTTTAGAGAAGGCTTTAAACAGTGACAAATTTTACGTTACGCCAAAAAGCCCTACTTCCATCTTGAATTGATGTGTGACGTCACAAGCCTGTAGATGCCCTACTGCAGTGTTTGAAGTGGCTCAGCAGGGTTATTCCACTTTTTTTAAAAGATCTCCAGCGTCTGCCGCCAGATCAGTGTTTAAAGAAAATCCAAATTTATCCTTTAATAAGAGTAATAATAAGCAAAATTACCCTTACTTGTACATATAGTTATTGCTCATCATATCACAAATAGCACTACAACGCACACATTTCACGAGCTGTCTTTTTGATACGTATATTCAGTATATTCCAAATCAACTGATTCAATAAAAAATTTGGCTCACAATAAATATAAAACACTAGTATTTAACACTAATAAAACATGACAATCGGTTTTCCAATCACTCTGCACACACAAAAGAATTTGCACTCCTTGAAGTTCGAAAGGATTCTCCACACCTCACTTACCACTCATCACTAACGACTTATAATCAGTTTACGTTATTTTACATTGACATTACGAAGACAATGAAATGAATAGGCTGAAACAAATTATTAAACTAGCTAAACCAGTTATTGTTACATCAAAAAACTTAGAATTTCACTTTCACTATTACCGTAACCATAGAGCAGATGCTCTATGACCGTAACCAAAATATGACCAAAACAAACAACAGCGCAACGAAATTCGTGAAATGTAAACACTGACGAATGCTCCAAATGAATTGGCAACAGGTATTAAAATCAAACAGAACTTAGAGGCGAACAAACGAATGAAAATTAATATACGTTCGATGTATCCTCTAAGTACAACTAGCTCAAATATGAAACATATCCTTCGCAATAGTTAGATACCTTAGATCGAAATGTATAGGGGTATAGGGTTGATTGAACCAGCATGGAAGAAATAAATAATTTCGTCGAAGATGTTACATTCACAACTCACTTCACTTGTCGCTTCACTCTTTACTTCAACGTCTATATGCAATCAATTCACTCAGGGGTACATTAAGGGCACAAATTTTGTTCACTTGCACTAGCGGCAAAATCAAAGTTCACTGCACGTAGGTAGTTTCCTTGCAAATGCAGCTATACAAAACTTTCAATTCCTGTCAACAATAGGTCTCTGGACAAAATTTTAATATCCCTTCAAATACTAACTAAAAATCGTAAAATATAGTAAAATTGTCATAAAGGCCACTTTAACGCATTTATTTCACATATTTTCTTAAGAATTTACAAAAGAAATGACCGAAACAGTTCCAAAAACACACCCACTTCAAAACGTAATTCCATTGGCCAGCCGGAAAGTGACGTCAGCTCATGCAATCGTGTGGGAAATCCAGTGGCGTTGCGCATTGTCACCAAATTTCTCGGTTTATTTAACGACTTTTAAGTGAGGTTTTATTTCTTATATATCTTCCGGAAGTTTTATCGTAAAAAAGCAAACGCCACGGAACTGGTTTCACCAAGGCTGACACCGGAAACTTGCCGAAAATTACAGCGGCAGCAATGTTTACTTACATAAGCAACCACGATATTGCTATATGCATGCTGAAAGCCGGGGAGTGAAGATGCATAGCTATGGAAATATAATATCACCGGCTCATGTAAAATACATATTAAATGTGTTTATGAAATTTAACAATGAAATTACATTTAATAGGGTCGGACGAGAAGATTACGCTGACGACGCCATTGGCAGTCTAAACATATGTTTAGGCTGCCATTGGTTGCGTGCAAATTATGCACAATCAAAACGAATGTATCGTTCGAGCTCGTGTGTGCCCCGGAAGGTAGGAATGAATAATGGTTACGACGGGGAAAGTGCGACCCCCCACCTAAACTAAATATAATGACCCGAGTTCCTAAATTTAAAGTAAAGCAAGGAAAACCAATCCATGAAGAAGAGAAAACAAGATATAGTTCTTACCTAACACTTCCGATGCGTTGATTCAGAGGGAACTGCGGTATAGCCTCTCCTCACAACCAACTAAGACTACGAGATGAACGGACGGGTATATTTCCTATGCATGTGGAACGAGAAATTAAGGGATAAGTATTACAAAGTCGTTCGCTCTGGTTTCATAACAATGTGTGGAATATGTTGCGCGACCGCCACCTGCTTCGA
The DNA here is from genome assembly GCF_921293095.1 of Ischnura elegans. Taxonomy (NCBI): domain Eukaryota; kingdom Metazoa; phylum Arthropoda; class Insecta; order Odonata; family Coenagrionidae; genus Ischnura; species Ischnura elegans. The sequence continues at coordinate 142,732,166 of NC_060246.1, forward strand.
GAACGGAAATACGATTTACCTGAAGGGGGTTCGCACTTATTCCGCAGTCGCACTTACCCCACCTCACCTTATGGAAACTAAGAGATCTTAAAAAATATTTAACCTGTTTTTGCTCGTGAGGATAGTTACAAATAGTACACGAGAAAGGTATGTTTTAAAAATATATATTTTATTTTTTAAAGTAAAACTTCTCAAATGTTGCTCTATATTGTTGCATTAGTCTCCTTGAGGATAACATTTTTCAAAAAGTGTCGGACAGAGATCCCCTCGAAGTGGATAAAGCCAGCAAGTGAAAATACTTTCCACTGGTGAAGATGAGTAGGTATAGGATTGTGTCAAATCTGATAAGCAATTCGTAAATATTAGAATTCATTTTTTTCATTCATACACATACGTCGGCACTTTCTCATCCGAACCAATCTTCGTTTTACGTCTTGGGTGACCGTATGAAGATATTTATTTGGAGCATTTCTAGTCGTATTTCTGCACTTAGGCACAATGCAGTACTTGAAGCTATACGCTGCGACATATCGAGGAATAACTACGACACGAAAAAAACGGCGTGATAACCACAATATCTCCACTGTAAACTTCAATAATGTGCACGGTCAAGGTGGTTAAGAACAACACTATTGCATGAGCTGACGTCATTCAAGATGGCGGCGGTGCGAATTACGTTTTTCCTTGATGGCTTGTAAGACGTATTTTAAATGCTCATAATAAAAAAATAGATGACTTTACAGCCACATTGTTATAACTTTTAGCTTAATTAATACACCTACTTTTCAGAAACGTCTTTACCTAAATAGGTGTTCAGAGACCTATTACACTACATACGTTGTCTGCCTCGATCGGATCGAGGGTACAGGCCAGCCGTACAGGCTTGTTTCGTCATCACCTCTATTTCAAGATGGCGGACCGTTTTTGGCGGCGTTTAAAATTGTTCGAATTTTGATTGCTAATAATTCCATCATTACTTTTTCAACGCATCTGTCATTCATCCCAATCAAAATGAAATGACATCAGAAGTGATATACATTCGTTTTTTTAGACCGTTCTGATAGGCTTGAACAACCCTATTTTCTTTATATTATACAGTAAAAGAAATACAAAACGCCATGAGTCACAGAGATTCTTTACGTAGGCACTTTCGAAGAACTCGGTCTGCTCAAAAATACAATGAATATAAAGTCTCCCGAAATAAAGTGAAGCAAATGCAGCATAATGCAAAAGTTAACTACTTCTTTTCTTGCTTATCAGATAAAGATGACGCTCGTTCTCTGTGGCAAGAAATTAAAAGATTGGGTCTGGGAAATTCCAGAAATGAACCCACCAATATTAATTTCCCCCTCAATGAGCTTAATACCTATTTTCTAAATAGTTCCACATCGTCTCATTGTATAGACGAGGAAGAGCGTCTCGATGTCAATACTTGCATTGAGCGTGAATTTAGCGATGAAAATCTTTATTTCCCTCATTTTACCCCCGATCTACTATTAAAATACATTTCAATGGTAAATTCAAACTCTTCGGGAGTAGATGAAATCAGTATTAAGGTAATTAAAAAGATTCTTCATCTAGCTCTTCCAATTTTGCTTTCAATTTATAATTGCTCGTTAGATTACTCTAACTTCCCCTCCTTGTGGAAATCTGCTCTCATTCAACCAATTAAAAAGAAGCCCAATCCTGTAGAAATGTCTGACTACCGCCCTATTGCAATACTTTGTGCCTTATCAAAACCTCTTGAAAGATTCGTGTTTAATTGTGTTACTGAACATCTGTCTAAAAATAATTTTTTAAACAATTTTCAATCTGGGTTTCGCAAAGGTTATAGTACTCAAACAGCATTGATTAAAATAACAGATGACATAAGACTTTCAATGGATAAGCAGAAAATAACAATATTGGTACTCTTCGACTTTAGTAAAGCTTTTGATTGTGTTAACCATAGTATACTTTTAAAAAGACTATCTAATTTGAAAATATCTACTTCTGTTTTACAATGGTTCCGTTCTTACTTGAGTCAACGTTTCCAGGCGGTGAATGATCGGAAAAACAATGTACATTCTGAATTACTCCCTGTCGAACATGGGGTCCCCCAAGGGTCAATACTGGGGCCATTGCTCTTTGTCATTTACATTCAGGACCTTCCAAATAAGATACGTCATTGTAAGTACCATCTATATGCTGATGACTTGCAGATCTATATTGACTGCGATCGCAATGCGATCTCTAGCGCCATTGCACAAGTTAACGAAGATATCTCAATTATATGTGAATGGGCGTCTAAAAATTGTCTGAAACTAAACTCACAGAAAACTAAGAGCATTATAATAGGCAGTGCCAAGGTCTTGTCTTCCATAAACATCGGCTTACTGCCTAAAATTCAAGTAAATGACGTAGAAATAGTCGCCACTCACGTCGCTGTCGGGCAAATTGATCCGAGTAACACGGGGAAATAAGGTATAGTTAGGGGTGTTAACCGATATTGACATTAATGATCATGTGATATATCAAATTCATAACTTTTCATTGCTATTCCTCGCATTTGCAAACATTACACCGAAAAATATTGGAAAAATAAATTGGATAGCATTGCTCTCATCACCGCGCTGCGGACATTTTTAATAATCTATTAAAATGCGACCGAAGTAGCAACAGAAATCAACCTTCCGTTGGAAGGAATTGGGCCTCCTCTATGCAGTCCCCTTGGTAAGGAGTTCGAGAAGAAAGACGTAGCGAATAACGCGTGGGCTATGCTTGTGGACTGAAGAACACGATAAGGGATTTTTAATTTCTATTATTTCGAAGATTGTTGATAGCTTAATCGAATAGATGGACCATTGCATCGAAAATGAGCATAGAAATATTGAATCGAAATATAGAGAAGCCAAATTTGAACCTGGATGGAACCTGTTTACCTGGGCGCCGACTGCAGAATGGGTCCATAGGAGTTCAAAATGGTTAAATCAGCACATGATCGCTCTACCTCTTTGGAACAAAAACTGTTGGATTAACCCTTGGGCTGTGTTAGTTCACGATTTTAGCTACCAGCTAGTGCAGAAGAGACCTCCTCTGCAGGAGGCACCCCCTGCGAGGGCTGGTCTGGTAGTTAAGCCACTTAGCGATCCAGAAGGTGAATGAAAGTGCTCAAGTGTAAGATATCCAGGTAGCAATAAAAATTTTGGGTGAATGCCGCAGTTAGCGTGCAAAATATATAAAAACGTTCCCGCACTCTAAGGGTTAAATGTCTTCTTATTCAAGTCCAAGGTTTTCCTCTTCCATTCCTCCAAATTCATATAATTTAACAGTCAGTCAAGATTCGGGATTCCATTCAGACCCTATCTGTTTTCCTCATGTTTGAATCTATTTCATAGGAAATAATGATTTTGCGAGACAGTACTCCACAATATCTGGATAATCCTTTGGCGATTCATCACTTCATTCATTAGTAGTCTGATCAGGGGTGTAGCCAGGACGATGTTTTGTGGGGGGGGGGCACGACTCAGGGAGTAATGGAAATGGAACCCCCCTTTGGAGAAAATGCGAAAATTTCTATCTCTAGAAATCACATTTTATGCTATTTCGGAACTTAAAATTACACAATTGATGGGTCGATGAGATGCTGTTTAGCTAAAGCATTATACAAGAGTAGAATTAATTTGTTTCGTAGGTTTATAATTTTCGACTAAAATTAATTGGTGTTGGGGGTGTTGGCGTGCCCTCCCCTGTTTACGCTACTAAGTCTCTAATGGAACATTTGTGTTACGAGGGATAATTTACGAAACTTTTCTCACTTTAAACTTACCCAGACATGATTTTCAGAGACCTTGTAGACTCTATTTGCACCCTCAACCCTTACACTGCGGAGATAATTTTATACGTTTTGTGGTGGTGTTTTTATACGGTGTGTTGGCTATACAGACAGATACTGGAGACGGCTTCCGTGACATATCGAGGATTTCCTCTAAATTTTCGGGTGTTCGCCGCGTAACTAGTTGACAAAAGAGAAGGGTGCTTTGGTTTACAAACCTGGTGGAGCTTCATGGTAGATCTTCTCTTTCTCCGCTGTGAGAATGTGATCGTTCTCGTGATCGTAGAAACGAAATCGCAAAAAGGTAATCCGATACGGCAGATGAAAGGGAATGACAAGTTAGAAAAAAATATACCCCATTCTACTATTCTCCATCAATTTTTGAATAAGAAAACGCGAAAAAATTGCCGTCCAATTTTCAAGAGTTGTTGGCATGATTCCGCTATCATGGAAGTCGATTTATTGGCAATGGATGAATTAAGAAAGAAATTCTAAGGGGAATATCACTGGCAGCAGTGGCGCAGCAAGGGGGGGTTTTGTGGGAAAAAACCCCCCCAGAGCTCAGAGAAATTTTAAATTTTAATCCATTTTACTTAATTGGATTGGTATTACTAATGGAATAGTATAAGGATAAATAGAATATCACTCAGAAAGCCGCAAAATTCACCATTTTGAACCATTTATCTTAAAATTCCGCAATTTATTAATCTCGCTCCTACCGCTTATCCTGGTGGGTATACCATACCTCCACACAACCTGGTATTAGCTGCACCTAAACCCCCCCAGCCTTAATTCCTGGCTACGCCCTTGACTGGCAGAGAGGGTATGCAACAAAACGAGTTAAATTACCCAGATAGCTGAGAATATACAGCTAGCTGAGAATACAAGCGCAGAGGTAAGAAAACATTTATTAAGATTTAACTCTTTCCCGACGATCAACATGTAAAAAGTCTTCTCGGGATACTGCGCGGGTAAGATTATATCAGTAGCCGTGAGAATGGGTAGCGAGTCGGTACCCGAAACGTCGGCGCTCTCATATAATCTTACCCGCACGGTATCCCGATAAGAGTTTTTACATTTATTAAGATGCTACATATGGAGCACATTAATTTATGGGAGTGAGAAATTGACGTCGACAGCAGAAGAATAATCCAAAGTAAAAAAGCTATCAAAATGTGGCAATGGCGAAGAATGATGAAGAAAATTAGTTCGACCGAGTCAGTAATGAGGAAGTGGTAAGAAGAGTGGGAAAAAAAGAGAAGTCTTCTACTTTCTCAAAAAGAAGTCATGGGCGCATTATCAAGATTTAATCGGCCATATCATGACACATGATGGCCTGATGAAAGCAATTGTCAAAGACACGTGGACTGAGTGATATGCCTAGGGCGGCTCCGAGTGAGTTTTAATGGACAAGTTTTTAGGGATATATTTATGCGAGGAAAAATGCGTCAATATGAATAGACAAGTAGAAAGAAGAGTAGTTCCGACCGTGGTCGCTACGTGCTTAGCAGGGGCGGATCCAGGATTTCTTTCTGGGGGGGGGGCACAAGCAAGGCCGTATCCAGGATTTTGTTCTGGTGGGGGCACAAGGATACCTCGTAATACAAAACGAACGCAACGCAATGATAATGGGACCGCATTAAAAATCTTGCATATTTTTGTGGGTCTGAGGGGGGCATGTGCCCCCCTGCCCCTCGCCCCACCCCTAGTTCCGCCTATGGTGAGTGTAAAGGGGGCATAAGTGGCCGAAGGTGATGTGAACGGGAGAATGTCACTGCCAGTGGCGTAGTGTGTGGGGAGGTCTGGTGGGTCCGGTCCCCCCCCCCGAAATAAAGGAAACACAAATATAATTGTATATACAAACAAAAAATATTGAAAAATCATGCAGTTACGAAAGATACATTTAACAAATGAAGTTCTTATGACTATAAAAAAGTGTTAAAATTAGTTTAAAACCCTCTACTTATTGTTAATACCCTGATTTTCAAAAATTTTCCATCCCGGTTTTGGACCAAATACCAAAGAACGCAAATATAGCGTGCATTGGTTCGCATGGATTGACTTAGTGTCGCTACTATGAGGAGTTCATTAAGCTAGAACAGTAATATTCTCGTAAAAATGTACGGTTGGCCCCATACCATGATGCTCTGCCTATCTGCATGGCGCCAGGCTGCCCTTTAGAGCATTTTCGAGTCAATGAGACGCTCGCGGCTGAGTCCTCAAGAACACAAATCCGTATTGACGCCCACCGCACTAAGCGGTGATAACAGCGTTCCCCGGGGTTTTTTATGAGCTGGGAGTCATCACGTTGAAACCAAAATATTTCGTCATACTACGCATACAGTTTACCTGCGCGCTAAGCGCTTTTCTTGTTTATCTAAAGATGCTGCTACCATCAACACAAACTCAAGAGCAATGGGAATATATCGAGGAGGCACCAGTCTGTCCCGTTGGAACTATATTTTTGATGGCACCATAGGCGCACTTAAATAGGTTTTCACGAAAGTACGGAGTGCGGTGATGAGCTGACAGCGATCCATAATTTTTCAATATTTGTTTACCCTTATCTGCATGGATTTCTAAATACGTGTCAAATATTTTTTTCTGTGTAAAATATATCCAGAAATGCTTCAATTACCGGGTAAATTTTAATAACCTTTTTAGCTATTTTTTATTTTTAAAGAAACATTTTAATATGTATCACATATGATACATTATGATTATAGACAACCTTTACATAAAATAGATATGTATCACAGATGTGGCAATTTTCCACAAAAGGTTTTCATTTCACTTATTCATTGAAAACTTCTCCTTGGCGCCCGTACCTTTCCTTATTACATATATAGATATCACTCAGGTAAATCATCTTACTTGTTTCTCATGCGGGGAGCTGACTTCCTTCAACATAATTAGAAGCTGATCACCTTTGTAACCTGCTGACTGCTTCGAGAACCACACAATATAACGACTCATACCATGTCTGATACACCATGCATTAGAGATGAAGAATTGTGCCCTACATAAATAACAGGCAATTAGTGTCGTTTATCATATTTGATGTCAATGCAGTTAAAGATTAAACAATACTTATCATCGTGAGGAATAGCATTGAAAAGTTATAAAATCGATGTTTCATTTCATTCCGAATATAATTTTAGGTAACATTCCTATTTGCGGCTTATTTTCCCGTAGAAGTAGGATCGCTTACTCCTCAGAGACTTTTGTAAACCTATTTTAATGCGCAGTGGTTGATAACACATCAAACGGCCAACTAAAAAATTCTCCATTGTAATATTCGTTCTCAAGAGTTTCCACGCATTGGCTTCCTTTGAGTTTGTATTCGTCAAAATAGCGAATTTCGCCAGATGTAAACGTAAGAAAATCAGATGTTTCAATGAGGATAAATCTCGAAAATTTACTTCAAATAGGTAACACGAATTTTAAAGTTCTTAATACGCACGTTTGTAATCGGCGCCCCCAATATTAAATAACCACTAATTTCAATGCTTGCCTTCAGTCTGTTTCTCTGACTTTTGTCTTTTTCAGAATGAAAGTTTATCAAACTGCTGTAATTAACCGTCAATAAACTTCAAAATTACATGTTCAAATTTATTCCAAGCTTTGCTCTGCATTTTTTAAGATTTGAGGTGGGCCTTTCTTACTTCCTGTAAAAACGTTAGAAAACCAGATTATCTTACGCTTTCAACTCTACGCTACGCTCACGACAATTCTCCAGAGGTCAAATATGATTTCATTAGATTGAAATTTCCTCCGATTTCTACCAAAATGAAAAATGTTTTTCAGTTTGGTCCTCAACAAATAAGGATTTTGCCAAATAACGTCATCATCTACTCTCATTTAGTCAGGCTGTATTTGAAGGGCAATTTCAAATCTCATGAAATAATTTTTATCGTGCTCTATTTCACTTATTTTTGCTTTCATTTTCATCTGTTGTTTTTTACATTTTCTCTCAATTTACAACAAATTTTTTAAATAATTTTAATAAAACCACTTACCATCAAAGGATCTCTATGAAGACTGTTCTGGCCCTATTCTGCCTTACTTACTCACATGTTGCTAAATGGTCACTTCCCGAAACACTTCGAAAGGTTTTCGAGCAGACGAAAAATTAGCAATCGCCCACGGGCAACGGAATACGCTTGCGTCATCGGGTATTTCCAGTGGCGGATCCCGGATCGGGACAAGGGGGGCTAAATGGGGGTTAAAATTCCAGCAGTCGATGGGGTCGGAAAAATTACCGTTCTATCGTGTGTAAATTGGATACCCAAGGGGGGATATAGCCCACCCCTATAGTTCCGCCACTGTCTGTTGCCACCTTGTATTAGACCAGAAATACGCTTTACATCAAACACGGCATGCAGGGGAGCCGACTTACAAAAATTATTGGGGAGACCAAAACCGGGGATCTTGCCCCCGGAAATTTTATAAGTGTTGAGTTTTAAGTTTTGTTAAGTATTTTAGAAGAGTCATATGATCAACATTAGAACCCTGAAAAATTGAATATCAATATCTGGACATATATCTGGACGAATATCGAATATCTGGACACTCCGGGGAAAATCGACAAGCCTGACACATTTTTTCCTCACACCCATAACGAATTTTTGAGGGGGCTCGGGCCCCCTCAGGCCCCATGGAGTAGGCGCCACTGATGATATGTAAATCTCGGCTGCTTCGATGTTCCTTTTCATAGAACCATTGAATGCGTGAAACAAACCCTGAAAACACAGGGTGGAAAAAAAAAGCGCCACGAAATTTTATAATTTAAAATTTGTGCATTTTCGACCGAAACAAGTACAAGCACCGAGTTATTTTGGTTCCTTATGGAATCAGCTATGCAGGGTTGACATTTCCTGAGACAATTTTTATCTCAGTAAAACCAAAAGTAGCACTAACGGGTTGGAGGGCAAGAGATGTACCTGCACACTAACTTTGGTCACAATCAGTGCAGCCGCATGGAAACCCATAGCGGACAGACAAACAGACATCCTCTTTTGTAGATATAGATAGATGATTTGAATGCAGAATGAGACCTTCGAATCAGTATAGTTGTCTTTGAAATGAGGATTTTCTAGGAATTGAAAATGAGCCTCGAGTTCTACCATCGAGAAGCCCCTTGGATTCAGTAAAACTTGAGTGTGGCATAGGCGCCTGGGTACACGTGACCCTCAATACACGTCTGGTTCTGTCCGTCGCGGCGGACGAGGTAGCAGAGTAGGGGCACGAAATCTTTGCTCATAGCGGCAAACAAATGATCTTTATAAATTATCTTCAGAAAATACTTATGATTGATAGACGAGAACTCATAATTGGCATTCAATACTCAAAATACACGGATTTCATGACTACTGTGAAATTTCAAATCCCGTTTCAATGGTTAGAGATTTTGGCTTGAAGCCACTACATGGCTTATACACAGTAAATTATTAAAGCAATTGCATTTATAAGCAATTTTAATGCAAGAAAAACAGCGATATAAGATGCAAACGAAAAAATGGCAACAAATTTAGGAGACATTGTACTTGATCACAAAAATATTTCATTTGCACAGAAAATACACAGAAAGCAAAAATATGCTTTAGAAAATATGACTAAAATCTTTCAATAACATAGAAATCGCATATTAGGAATGGAGATGGGATAGCAGTAGGCTATTGAGCCCAGGGCCTCTTCCCAATGCTATTTAAAGTTTGCAGCTTTACTTTCTGTTACCACAGAACAGGAAAAGATATTTCACTTCATGGTACAAATGATATAGGTAGTATAGGGTTCACCTAGAATGTCCAATGCTAATATTTTATTTCCACCCATAGTTTCAACACTAATCAGTTTTGTGAAGACTTCAAAGCATAAAAATAATTTGTGACCATTTTCATATCATAGCACTCAGACAATCAGTGTGAAACAAAACCTAGCAACCCTTCTATTCCTTATGCTTTGGATTGAAGTCAAAGATTGAAATTCCGTTGAAAAACGATCACAATCCTTAAATATTTAACCATACATTCAGCAATATCTCAGCATGCATAAAATAGGTTTACGTAGAACAAACTTCGATGGAGTGACTTACTCAAGCAAATTTCTTACTCGTAATTTCCATACCCTACCCTAATTCACCCTTGTCCCTTTCTCTTCGCTCATTCCTAAGCCTACCTGCCAAGCTGTAGCAATGTTGGTTGGTTAGGCAATTTTCATTGTTAGATTTTACAACTGAATGGAAACATTAATAGGGCACATAATTTTCGATAGGGTTTATCTTGGACTACTATACATAAGTATGTACTCTCTCTGTATAACACAAACCTAATGAACACAGTAAACGGAAAGGACATCTCGAATGACCGTATGATATAGATAAAGGTGCTTTCAGAAATCACTTTCCTAGTCATCAAAAAGAAAAGCTGAAATAACCACTGCTCTTGTACATATAAAATGATTGTGATATTCAGACTTTAAACCAACATGTGCACAGCTACGGTTATAGATGTTTTACTTTACATATTAATATAAAAATTCTAACCTTCCTCATTCAAAAATTCCTTTAAAAGGTAAAAATAAACTCCATGAAAGCTGTCGCCCACTTCTTATGAGAAAATGACATCATTAGATACCTGGTTCATTATCTTGTTCAGAAGGAAACGTTCATTTAGGGAAGAAATCACTATCAAGAGAGAAGAACTACTTGAAATTGATGTTCAAGTTCGACAAGCAACTGAGAAGTGGTGACCTGTTCGGCAGGAATGCGTGTCTTCTTCAATTTATCTGTCTAAGGATTCATTCTGTTGATTTTTCACAGCTAGTAAGAAGTAGGTAGGCAGGGGGACAAGAAACAGAAAAAAGGAATTCCTTTATTTTTATAACTCTATCAAAATCGACAACAAAAAAATGGTAAACCAGTCGGTTGTAGATTGCTTCTTTCCAAGAGTGAATTATGTATAATTATTTTAGGGGTGGGAGTGGTTCACTATTTTTTTTGCGGTGACTTGAACTTCCTAGTCTCCAATTATCTTCACACCTTGTTAGTTGCTGAGCTGGTGGCATTGAAAACTTGAATTAGACAGCAACCTTAATTATTACCATCTTTCTTATCATGTATCACCAGAATAACAGGGGGAGACGACCACTTTTACCAACAACTGAGCACAAGAACTGGAACTTTCAGCATTGAGAACAAAATTTTATTCAATATTTGTCAACGTAAAACTGAGATACCACATTCATATTTTTCAATGTGTATTTCCTTTAGGTCATACCCAAAAAGGAGTTGGAAATATTGCACATAAATGTTGATAAATTAAAGCTAACATCAAATGATGATGAGAATTGGCATGGAGGACATGTTTACAAAGCCCTTTTCATCAATAATAAATTACACTCAGCCAATAAATACGTATAGATCTGACTGAAAACCTAGAATGTATCAGACATTCATTGCTGTTTTAAATAAAGGGATCAGTTAGTTTCTAAAATAACTAAATAAGTGTTCCCGAAGTTCTTTAACTCAAAGGCTGGCTTGGATATGTGGGAAAACCTCACCCTAGACTAAGCCATAGGCATGTTAATTTCACTCATTTAGGGCAGTGGAGCTAATCTCTCCCACAGGGCCACCATACCATGACTTTTTCGATTTCTCATGCGAGTCCTAATAGTTCACAGAGCCAGGATTAGATCCTTCAATCTAAGGACCCATCAGTTAGCAGAAAAAAGTTCTGCTCAATACTCCCCAGTTAGGTAGAAGAAATTGTTTTAATATGCAATTGAAAATTGCATTACAAAACGGAAGGTTACTTTAGGTGGTGGCAAGCAAAGAAAGGAATCATCAACTTTTGGTTCATAATCTGAGCCAACAAGCTCCAGTAGGTTAGCACCCTTGAGTTTTCAGTCTTCATTTTGAGTTTAGGGAAATTTTACCTTTTACATATCCCTGTGGTGAATGTCACCAGAAAAAAAGGCCTGGTCATCCAAACGGGATTGGATATTAGAAAATGGAAAATGGGTCTAGGTTTCCTTAACACGTTCAGTGCCGCTTCAGTCACAATGACCATAACATGTACTTTGTCTTCTTGCCACTTTGGTCATTATGACAAAAGAATGAGCCTTTCTTTGGCTGCATAGGCCGCTTTTATAGCACGCCTTCGATCACAGCTACTTTGGTGATGCTTACATGATGTGACCAACGCAGTGTGCATAGCCGAATGCACACGAAAACTCAAATGGGAAGGATCCAAGTATTAAAACGAAAGAAAATAGAAAAACAATGTGCAATGGGTGAATTCGTCTAAAAGTCTGTGGCAGGGAACGTGTTAGTTACCTTCTCCCTCACAGGAAAATTAGAGTTTATGAAGCCCTATATCTTAGTTAAGAAAATTTGGAGTCATCTCTGAAAATACCAATATGAAAATTTTACCAAAATATTAATACATGCACTGTGAAATAACTGACTGGAAGTATATACCCCATAGCTTGGGCATACATGATACTTAATTACAATACCTTAGGCCATTATAAACTACCCTCATTCTCCCTAGGCATTCTTCCTGTAAATAACCAGTGATTTCGATTAACAGAGGTTTGTTACTCAAGCCCAAGCCACAGTGTAATGTTGAAAACATATCCCAACCTCTGACAAACCTCTACACACATTTTTGTAACATCTTCTTCTCAACACAATAAAATGTTCATCCTAGACTAAATAAAAATAATTGAGAGCTTTAAATTTTCATAAATAATATTACTCTCTTTTCAAGTTCAAAAATAGCTCTCCTCAATTTTTATCACCAATATTTGAGTAAAATTGGAGGCTTAAAATTTAACACAGTAAGTACGTACAAGAACTCTGATTTGCTTGTGAGAAGATTTCTTAGTTTCTCAAACAGCAACAAATAGTGAGTAATCAACTGATTGCGTATTACATAATACATATTATATGCTAAAAAAAATCACAAGAGAATGACAGTACTTGTGAATTCATGACACAAAATAAGATATTAAAACTATATCAGGACACTTTCTTACTCTGGTAACAATGCCTGCTTTACTCTTTGGCACATAAAAATTTGCAGAATAACTCCTTCCTGCATTAGTCAAAATTTTTGGGGCACAATTGTGCCCCAAAAATTTTGACTAATTTTGCTTTTTGAAACAGTTATCTTAAGATAACTGTTTCAAAAAGCAGGAAATCATAAAAATCATGGAATTCCAAGAAGAGAGTGCATCAAAATGCATCATAAAATTTCACCACTAAAATACAACATGATTGCAATAGGTACATAACCTGGGTTCATACTAACAACCAGAAAGCATGTGCAATATAGGTATAAACTTGTCTCGCTGCACTCCCTTACGCAGGAAATACATGAGTCGTTATGAGCATACTTGGATGAACTGTGGTTACATTGCTTAACATTGAACCCAACTTGTATTAGGTCAGTGAGGTAAGATTAGGTCAGTATTTGGATGCATGATACATTGTCAGTGTAACAAGCAACAAGGTGACATCATATGCATAGCAACATAGGTATGTACTAACAAAATGTTCTAGTACATACAAAGATATATATTACTTTTTTACCTTTTAATAGTACCTATTTTTGTTCCCAAAGGTTGCTTAACTCATCCAATATTCTCCATTCCTGTGACATAGGCAACCATAATAGCTCACATGAAATTGTGCCTCATCCCCAATGGCTATGCACATTTTCCCAAGGACATTTTGCTCATCTCTGATAGACAAGGGTACTTATTCTAGTATTTCCCACATTTGAACAAGGCTCCCAGGCTTCACCCAATGGTTAACAATGGCCACTGCAGTCAGAACACAAAATATATATCAACGGCTAAGTTCTAACAACACGTACCTCTAATTCGGCCGGTTTGAGACAGGTATCTTAAACAAAGTGTAATAACATAAAAAAATAAAATACAAGCAAAAAATTCTCTTTGTTTGCAAATGAATGCTTCTTTTTCAGTTTCATTAACATTTGGTTTTTAATTTCAGTGTACAAGTACATATAAAAAAAAATTAATCATTTTTTTTTGCTCTCCTGAAAAGTTGCTATTTTCGAGATATGTGTTGTCAGAACTTAGGTCATCGATATGCATAATATTTATATGATACGTCTGTCAAATATTAGCAGATATTTCCCTCTCTAGCAAATACCCAGGTAAAACCTGACCATATTACGCAACTCTCTGAAGGTCTCTAGTTCATAATCAAAAATTAAATGAAAGCACACATTCAAAATAAAAATTTGAAAAATGTCCGCCACAATGGAATGCAATAGGTAGACTCATTGAAGTTTTGTCATTATAAACATAATTCATTACATAAACAATTGATTAATGTAACAAATATTTCTTAATTCACAGCAAAAACTTGTATCAACTTCAGTAGAGCACTGCCAATAAGTGCTGGGATAAGAATTTTCTTGTTAAACAAGCATGATTTCAAAGGCTCTAACACTGGTTACACCCAGGAGCTTTTACTCTGATTTCCACTTTTATACTTCTTACTGCTTAACAAGGTTCTAAACCTTAGACACTTGAAAAACTTATTGACAAGATTCTACAGAGCTATAACACTGGCACCCAGAACTATCAGAGAAAATACATAACAAAAAATAAAATACAAAATTTTTAAATTAGGTAATAATGCATACCACAATGTGGAGGCTCAATATAAAACATCCATACACGTTACTGCAACGCCTATGCTTTCAAAGACTGAACAATTCCTTCAATTGCGCCATTGTATCATATGGCGAGACAACCTTATGGCCAATGGTTTTATTGCTAGAGAATATTTCATGATCATTTCCCCCTGGATCTGTTTTGTCACCAAAGAAATGAATTGACTCAAAATTTTGGTCTTCTACATGACGAAGGCAGTAAGTTTTATCCCACCCCTTAGGGAAGACATCAAAACTGATTTCACCTCCTGGAAGAAATAGATAAATTAATCAAAAGAAAATTTTAGAAATTCATCTTGTAATACCAACTTCTAATAAGCCTTGCATAAGAGATGAGGCCTGATCCCTAATTTGAAAGAGTAATTCATATGCATGCATATATATCACATTCAATAACCATGTAATACACAGGTTTTGTCAGAATTGAAGATTAATTTATCATTCCATGCTGGAAATACAAAATATTTCTACTAGAAAAATCTAATTATCTCCAATTTGCGACCAAAGGCCCAAATTAGAAGGGTGATAAGTGTTTAAAAACACTCAAAATATTCAGGAAATAGGGTCTCAAAAACACCTCCCCCACCTGATTTTTTTTAACTTAATGCAAATGATATAAAAAATTATGATTTGAGATAAAATGGCAAGTAATTTGGACTGAAATAAAATCTTGGCATTTTTTAGTCCTATCACTGTTCTCAACCCAGGGATGGTGAGTGATAAACCTTATTGAGATCACATCACCTATGGCCCATTCCTATTCAGGTGATTCCTTATTTGTACATTTTGGCAGCAATTTTTTTTCAAATTTTTAGTGAAAAATGAGCAATAAGCTGGAGTCAACCAAAAGAAATGGTAATAGTGCTCACTATATAGATTTCTATTTATTAAACCTGTAATGTAAGGTAAATGGTATAAGTTACAGGTATATTATCTAGGGTCCACCATTTCCCTAGCTGATTTAAGAAAGCCTACATGGAACCATGTGTGCAAGAATGTCATGGAATTCAACATCACAAAAAGTTCTACCGTAGACCAGTGAGACTGACTGGAAAAAGATGCCATCAAAATTGCATAAGACAAAAACAATATGTGTAAGTACATATTTTGAGACCAGGCGAAAAAACTTGGGTGTGTATCAGAGTCGAGAAACACTACCAATAAGACAAGGCCACCTCCTTTAAGGAAAATTCTTACTTGATTTGTCTTACCACGTTACGTACCGGGGTATGTATTCAAATTCCTAGGAACGCCGATTTGGAAATATGTGCCTATTAAGGTGTAATTCCTTTGGTTTAAACATTGTTAAAAAGCTTATGTTTAGAATATAACTTTACCCAATCAAACGTTATGATGCATCAATTCATTATGAATAATGAACAACAATTGAAAACGTACTAATGAATACGTATTGTACGCTTTAAAATTGTTTAGGTTGACGCGCCATTGTCAAATTTTGAACGAAGCTCTGCCGTCAATATCAACGCATTTAATGCAGCAACAATTTCCATCTTGTTGTTTATACTGAAATCGAGATATAAGTTACTACTTATCGTAACATTTCGGTTAAAAATTGTGAACGATGCTCAAAAGATAAAGAATTCAATTCGTAGTTTAAAATGGAACAAATATTTATTTCGAAAACTGACTGAATGAACAATTGAATGACGGCAGTCCCTTACCACAAAGAGGGGTAATATAAGACGAGGGGTCTGGGTACCTGCTCCCGGATTTCGAGGGTACGGCTTAAGTCCTGCTTTGTTGGGTCCCAAAACTAAGACCTCGAAAACCTGTGACTGCATTAAAGGGGAAGAGCAAGGAAAAGTATATTTTCTGCATTCGATCGCTTGCGGAGAAAAATCTACGTCGAAAATTTGCTGCTTTCATCTCCCGTGTCAAGAAACGTCCTGCCGCATTTTTTCCTCATTCGCAGGGAAAGGGTTAAGGAAAAGCATTCTTGTTAATAGCTTTTAACTAACATTTCCCGATTGGTGTTAGCTTGTTTTGCATCTTCCCTCTTCTTAATTAGTACTTCTTAGATTTTCATCTCAGTATATATTATGGCGGTACATATTCGCTTAAATTTTATTTCCCATCATTGTCCTCGTCTTCAAGGGTGCTGTTTACTCTATCGCCTTCTGAGATAGGTCAGAGAAAAGATTTTACACATACTTTAGGGCTCACTGCAGCAGACCCTGGTGTTTCTTGTATTTGTCAGGACCCTTAACACTTTGCGTACGGATGGCGAGAATTCTCCCCATTTTTTTCTGGAACGTTCCGGATGGATGACGAAGATTCTCGTCATCCTAAATATGCTATAGTGAGATAATGCATTCTCCAATATTGTTTAATCATGAGTATAAGCTTATATCTCCTCTAAATTGTGTAATATCTATGTGCCTTGAAAAAGAGCCTTTTTTTCCCGTGACCATGAATGAGAATTTTTTTTTACTAAAAGGAACCCCGGACTCACGATTTTTTTTCAACAGGATCTTTGCTCATACATTAATGATTAATTTAAACCGAACCATGAGTCTGTATTCGCATGGCGTTACCCTGTGGATGCTGACAATGAAAAATGGTACAAGCGAGATTTTTTTGTAAACTTTATTTTTTTGCAGCTGAATTACTTCATGCAGTGAATATTTGATGATAATCGTAGGATCATTATGGATCACTTATCTTTAGGAAAAAAAATCATGCCTTTTCATCTCACAGGAATGGAGTTGTGGATGAAAATAAAAATCACCATGTGTTGCACGTTGCGGCACTATAGGGGTCACGCCCAAATTTCAATTGCTCATATTTCATCAACAATTGAAAACTGGTGGCTAAAATTGTACACAGTTTCTAATTATACCAGAATGTATGACCATGGCAAGTTTCATGTAAATCCGAGTCGGTGGGTGTCATGGCCTGGTTGATTTGAAATGGAATGACCTGAATGTGAGAATAGTGACAAGTAGGCTGTATGTCATTGAACAATTCTCTCTGGACCAATTTTTATATGAGTGATGAACAACTACTCACCAATACTATAAACAAGCCCAAGATCAGGAAACTCTTTTCTGAGGGCTTCCACAAAGTCCTTCCGAATATTATGCTGTTTGTCATACTCATTGAAAAGCTTCCTTTCTTCCATTGAACAGGAACGTCCCACTGGACTAACGTTTATTAAACCTTTCCGGAATTCAATGAATGTTCCCCTTTTAAAGGGTAGTGTGAGCTTTGACATATACCCAAGACTGAAATTGATGAACTGTTGCAGTTTCTGTTCACCGATATGATCTTGTATTACCTATAAAATTTAAAAAAAACCTTAAAATTATAAAATGACAAACAATTTCACATTAATGCTTTAATATTTTCCTACCTTACTCATTTTACTAATCTAATACCTGATATTTATTACAGAACAATGTATCATAAAATATTCATCAAATATGATTCCACCTCATATACACCAACATGAATAATTGCTAGAAATTAGATATTCAAATATATATGGAATTCTCATGTTCACTGAACGATGAATGCATTCCTCTTCCCATGATTCAAAAACACATTTACGCTCCATACTTCAGAAGGGGCCAAATTAACTGAGGGGATTATTTTGAATGAAATCAAGCTATACAGAGGTATGTACACAGGATAATAATAATTGGAGGGCCATTGAATTGGATCTCGGATTTTCAGGAGGAAGCTCATGAAGGGTTCTCAGCTTCAGTAACTGCAAACTACACCAAAGGTTGCATGATGCAATCCGACACCATCATATGGGAGAATAGTGCGCACACAAGATAATGATGCATTTTACATCTTTGAAACGTTGGCACAGTGCAAGGATATTGTATCTGCTGCAAAAATAAATTATAATATATATGATATACTTAAAATAATATCATTCTCCGTTTGCTTACAGAGATCCAGATCGAAGACATGGTTTACATAGTCACATAAATCAACATAAAAAATAATTACTATCATAGCAATGGTTCAATTCTAATACACATATTGCTGCTATCGGAGGAAGTAAATGAAATACCAATTTAACCTATAAAAATGTTTACAGAGAGAAAGATTGGGAATAACTCTTACTATGAATTACATTACCTTGGTGTCCAATTGTACACCGTTTTTATAAGCAACCAATCCATTTTCTGCAAAAACGTAGTCAAAGCTGTTGATCACTAGAAGATAAAATGTTGGAAAGGTCATAAATGAAGCAATTCGCCAACAAACCTTGGAAATAGTGGGAATTCTCATTACCCTCATTTCCTCCCATTTGAAAAGCTATCTTCTTCAAGTCTGAACCACCTACAATACCGATTGATGAACGGGGTTTCACTTCATTATAAATGAAGTCTTCCATTTCCTTCTCAATGGTCTGAAAAGTAAGTCCAAACGTGAATTTCTGAGAGAGTTCTAGGGTAGAACTTTTTTTCAACGGACAAGAGCGCGACAACCTTGATTTTTCTAAATAAACATTGCACTTAGTGAACACGCTTGCCGGGATTACCTTTTGCGGAACTGTAAGGGTTCCATCAACATCAAACAAGCACAGTGTATTCTGCCGGTTCATTATGATTTTACTAAATTTACGTTGAGAATAACAGATACGGCTGTTATACGAGATAACTTCGATTCTCCTAAACCTCCAACTCAGTCCTAGTAAGTGTTTAGTGGACGGAAATTGCAGCACAATTGACAACAAGTTACAAAACCTGGGGCGAAATAAAAGGCAGAAATAAGACACGGTTCAGATAACAGTAAAGCATTAACACAGATAAAAATAAACGCCTATATGTATTCTCCTCGAACATACATTAGTTGTCTGCATCAGCAAATTCTATTTGTAAACAGATAAGATCTTGCAGCCGGCAGCAGGATCCACGTACTAACCATTTGAAGAAGAATTGGCGTTTGGCGTACTTCAATTGTTGTTGCGCCAACCCGCCAACATGAAATCAAAAACTTAGACCATTTAAGTAAGTAGACCTGCCGTTCGGGCGGAACGCTGTGGCCAACATCGCACGGCGGGGAAGTGAGTGGGATGAGGGATCGTGACGTCACGGTTGGGACTGCAGATGATATTCCGTATGCGCGCTTGAGATATTTTAACGCTCATACGCTGCAAAGTCGCTGAAAAGTGACGATATTGGGCACGCAAAATGATTATACACTTAATGAACATATTTTTACGATGAACTAAGGCATTTTATAGCCTTGACTCTGCGCAAAAAGCTAAATAAATCAAGATGAAGCGAGAAGCGATCGTATTAAATACATTTATTAAGAATGTAATTTTAGTAAATTTGCATGGAGCAATATTCATGAAAATTGGCACACTTATGGGGAAAGGTCCTAAGTTTTTGTTAGTGTAAGCAATATTTTACAATTTTGACCTTTTGACCTCACAATGTGGGTCCAAACCACAAACTTGAATTTGCCTTATGGGGTTTAAATGTTTAAAAAGTCGAGATAGATAAAGTTTGAATTTCATTGATCAAGATGTCAATTCTTAGATAGGTTTTTGGACCAGAGAAACCCGAAAATAACACTTTTATTTACGAAAATTCAACCGTTGACCCAGTAAGGCCACCTTCAAGGTCATAAGGGTGGCAAAAGGAATAGCATACCAACAAAGGTGTTTTTCATGGATTTCGATTCATGGATTTTATAGGGCACCCAAGTCATTGGTTCGATCAAGTCATGGATTCGATCCATGGATTTTATAGGGCACCCAAGTCATAATAAGTCAAAATTTTATCACCCTCAATAACTTCAATAGCATTTTAAAAAAAGGTGATTGATTGTTTTAAAACTCTAGCTAAATTTGAGGATTCTTTTTCAAAACTCTCTTCTACAACTCTAGGACATTAAGCCTGTTATAGAAAGTAGGAATTCATGGTGTGGTACAATTGAAAAATTCTATCTGCAGCTGACGAAAGAGGTAACTAGCGCGTTTTACAGTAACCAAGTGTTTTCTTATACAAGCGACTTCCGCAGTTTCACAAAATTCGTTCAGCATTTGAAGTCGTACAGTGTAATGTAGAAATAGAAATATATTTTAATGACAATATTTTTCACATCTGCGGGCAAAAAACAGCAGCTGTTTGAACGGCGTTACGTATCATGTGCGCTGCAAAACCGATTTGATAACTTGTGATGTACAGGCCTTAATGTACAGGATCTGAAGGAATGACTATGAAAAATAGCATTGAAAGACATCCTGCTAATGTTAGTTTCTTTTCTTCGTCTCCATAAATTGTTTTTACTAAAAATGTCTGTATTTTGGAGGAAGATGCAGCAGTATTTAAATATATTTTATGCTCCTGCGTCTCCAAGTGCTTCGAAATATTATACTGCTGTGAAAAATAGAAAATTATCCGTTACATTTCACACATTTGACAGAGTAATCGCTTCTGGATTTTTTAATAAAATGAGATTCATTTCTTAGATGATCGTTGAATCCGCATCCTCTTTTCTTACGTATTGTGACAAGAGTATAAAAAATAAAATTATGTCATAAATTGTTTAAAAAAATTTAATTGAAAACTCTGTAAGTACATACGTACAACATTACATGAAAATATTTAATAGTGCTATGCTAAGTGCTATGCTAATTTATAGAGCTAAAATGCTAATGAAGTTATTCAATATATTTAATATATTTGATTGTTATAAAGAAAATTTATATTTAAAATTATTTTAATCCAATCCTCTCTTTCTTTTTAATTATAAATACGTTAATAAGTATTATGTATTCCCAGATTTTCCGTAGCGTACGTAAATCGTAGGTGTCACTTGCAAAGTCGGCGCTAGACCTTTTTCCACCATCGCAAAATATAAATAACACGAGAGCTTTCTGCTAAGTAAAAAATTATGCATTCATGAAATAACTAAATTACTTACCTAAATAATATGGATGCTGATTTGTTGACATCACTTTTTAGTAGCGCTAGCGCGCATTTCAATTTGCTTCGCATAACGATGTTCCGAATTATGCTAGATCGCTAACGAGACAAGAAAAAAATCTGCGGAAGTTTACAAAATGCTTTGTCTTCATTTTACTGCCACAATAATTTTTCGTCGCTGCCAATGCCGAAAAAGGCCACTGTTCATTAATTGTAAGTTCTTCAATCCAACCATGGCTGAGAGAATACTTCTCGTACATAACGCAATAAATATTAGTACTTTTAATTGAAAAATCGCGAAGAAAATGGTCAAAATACCCCAGTGATACAGTGAATCCCCATTCGTAGCCATGCGCTACGACGATGAGCGTCCCAACCGTGACGTCACGCCCCTTTAAAAGTGGGCGGGGAAGGAAGGGAGCGGAGGGGAATGTTGGCCACACGGCGAGACATGGGTAGGGGTGGGGAATGGCGGGTCTAGTTCTTATATGGTCTAAGATCAAAAACAATGACAAAATCAACCCTCACGAGCGAATTTGTCAGGATATTCTATATTAAAGTCACGGTTAACTATTTGTAAAGTTCGTGCGATTAGAAAAATTAAACAAATAAAACAAATATAGTATTTTAACGTGTCAAATATTTTTAGTGAATGATTTAATTCATTAGACTCTTTTGACTTCAAGGGAAAGCAGCAAAGGGACCACTTGATTGGTGAATTGAATATAACCTAGCACTGGGAAGAGGGGACTTCCTTATAGCCTCAACCTCGCCCAAATAAAGACATTTCATTATTATTATTACTATTAGCACTGAATCTGATTTTAAGCTGAAACGGTGATGAAGTGTCTTGGAATAAGCGTTAGGTTGCTAAAATACAAATAAACCTCACCTAAAACTGAGCTTTTCTTTGTGAGGTATCAATTGGCAAACAGAAATTCAAAGTGTTCCCTATGAAAAAATTTTATAAATCTGTTTCAAATTTTTATACATTCTTATACATTACCATGGCAATGTATATGAATGTATAAAAATTTGAAACAGGTTAATACAATTTTTTCATAGGGGGTACCAAATCTCCCACCCCTCCAGTCTGTTGCTGGAGGAGTACATACTATAAATGACATATCCACCTTGGATTAATCTGTTGTGCTTCAGTGGGCCGATTGATTAATAATGTGCTTAAATTGATAATTTAAGCACGCTTATTTAAGGGAGCCTACTTCTCTTTTGTAGCTAAATATCTACTCATGCAATGGTATGTTATTATAATGACCTATTATGAATCGGTTTTAACATGGTGACTGTTTTGGTTCATATAAGTGTGCTGGAAGAAAGATTTTGTGCAAAAGATCCAAGACATGCTGGTCAAAGCAAAAGATCCGGTAGGATTGAAGACACCTGGCGTTTACTAAGTCCCATGTGGGTGTGGGAAGATATATGTACATTGGTGAGACGGGCCGCACTATAGATATGCAGCTCCAAGAAAAAAAGCACCACCTACGCCTAGGACAGCCTGAAAAGTCAGCCATCAGTATTGGATGGAATGCAGAAATATAGTTAAGTTTGACGACACCAAGATGTGCTCTGCTGATCCAATGGCTTTTGAGATCAACCATGGCCACTGTTAATGGAGACCATGGATCAACTCATCAAAGAGTCTTTTGAAATTAGTCTGGCCAAGAACACAGTCAATAGAGATTCCGGATATGCATTGAGCAACACTTGGGAACCTGTGCTCAAAACTATCCAAAAGGCTAAGCAAAACCATCACCAACACGCCAGCCAATCAGAGCGTGCCACTAATGGCAGCCAATCAGCAGTCACCTGACCACCGGAGTGACAGCATATATACTCTCACTCTCACTCGACACTCACAGCCCTGAGGACGATAGCCAAGTCAGCAATCGAAACGTCGGCAGTTATGCAGTTCCTGACCCGGAGGTGATCCCGAGAACTCCTCACTCGACAGTGTGCTGGAACTTTTTCAATATCCATCATCTGGGTATAATTTTTTAAGAAACCATTTCAAGAACAGAGTAGACCTTGTTTTCTGAAAGTGGAATCTGAGCTCAAAATTCAAAATGATTAGACAGCTATTGTAAAGAGATGAATATCAAGGAGTAGGCTCCAGTGATAAGCCACAAAGGCACTTGATTGCCTAGATGCAGAGTCTATATATTTTTGGCACACGAGCCAACAGCATCTCAACTATTATATACTAACCATTTGATGTTCATCATCAGATTGCAGCAGCAATCTTGAATAACAACAGGAATGGATTAATAGTTAGGGCAAAGAGGGGAGTGGCCGCCCTTCCTGGAAATATATGAAAAATGGAAAAGAATCTAAAAAAATTTCACATTATATTTGTTTTGCAGATTTCAGCGGATGTAATAATTTCACCAAGTTACCCGAAAGTCAATTAAAACATTTCTTAGTAGGTGGGGATCTCCTTGCGGTCCCTCGAGAAAAGGGTTTGGTGGGGGTTACAAGGGCCTTTTACCAGTTCTGCCCCTTCAGTCAGAAAAAAGCCTTCAGCCTCCTTGGCATTTTTTCTGGCAAAGATTGGAAGACTTCAATCTAACTTCCATAGCTTACGTGTTAATGCACTCCTCAGTAAAGATCCTGGGATGCCAGAGAAGTACAAATTTTTTAGCTGTCAATGGAAATATGGACTGGGGATGAGTGTTCTACACATAGGTACTGCCTGACAACTTGGGTGCAGCAATCATCATTCTTCATCACACATGGACCATCACCATCACTATATAATTAGAAGTTGTCTCCCTATTGACCCTACTTACACATCTACTCTTTGCTGCCAACCTTGTCTATATCATATAAGGTCTCTCAATATTTTCTGACCACACCAAAGCAATTCCAAATATCTAATAATAACTACTTAATGTACATTAGGGACGGTCATCAAACAACTTTTTTCGATATTCAACATATGTTCGACATATGTCAAAATGTAGCCCGAGGTACCAAATGAACAGAGATAAAATTTTGTTCCTGTAGGTTGACATCCTACGGTGGCACCAGGGCCATTTATGTTGAGAGTAGGCAACCCGAAACACATGCACTCTTTTTACGCTATTTTGGCGATAAATGTCAAGAATTTAATGGTTTTTACAGCCGATTCTACACCAGTCATGCCTGAAATTGTCGAGGTAAGCAACATAGATTGAATAATTACGTTTTTTATACAACCACTGGCATTAAAATGCAAAGAAATGTAAAAAACTGAAAATTTCTTAATTAATGGCATTTATTTTAATTTTGTGTCCTAGTATGGGCATGATCGCACTAATATGACCCTACCGTTTATATAGAACGACACTTTTCCCCTCTACCATCCTAAAGTAAGGATCTCCTCATCTCCGGCCCTCCTATGAACTAATGTCAATGCCCTGATACCTTCCTCTGGCGAATACGTGTTTCTTACATGCACTATCCTCTGGAAGGCTACTCTTTTCTCTTCGGCCCTTTCATCATTCGCCAAATTGCAATGAGGATGTTCTCTGGATGAGCGAAGAACGCTTTGATAGGGATGAATTTCTCAAGAACTGTACTTTTTAGGGAATTGTCTTAATCTCTGAAGCATTTGAATAACCTCAAGTTGAATATCTTTTGTTTATATTCATGTTTAGCCTAATTCTTATTATTATTGTTATTTTTATTGATACTTATGTGAATAAATGGCCAACTAAATTTAGAATTGTGCTAAATCACAGTGTTATCCTAATGTTATGGTTTCTTTAAAAAAATGTTTGTTTGTCATAATTGTCATAATGAATAGTCACCTTAAATTCTTGTATTTAGAATCTTTTATCTAAGTGCGATTATTTATTTTTCTGTAGAAAATATTGTATTGTTTGTTCATGCTCTTGGCGATCTGCACTGATTGCATTTGTCTGTAATTATATTTATTTACTTTTTTACTTCTATTTATCTACCAAGATGGAAATGTAGAAAGCTGTACTTTTATTTTCTCATGGGCCCCAGTGCCTACGTAATTAAACGACATTATTATTATCATTTCCCAGACATGTTTTTCTCCTTCTGTAATCTTCCAATTTTTCTTTATTGTGAACCACGTAGGAATGTAGAGTGTCATGATAATTTTGGTTATTGTTTTCAAAGCCACTGTTGGTCGTTTTGTTCCTATATGTAAACCCGGATTACTCTGTTGGCCGTCGTTCCCCATCTCCTGTTATTCATTCATAATCGCGATCAGCAAGCGCTTGTGGGATGTATCCCCTGGCAATACCACGAGCCATGTCCAGCAAATAGTTTTGGTGTGTGTTGATGAGTGATGAATCTAGTTCAAGAACAGGTAGACCAAGATCAATCGTCTGAAATTTCACTAGAGGTAGCTGCACACAGGTCTTCAGTTGGCGACCAATTGACCCATTGTAGCTATTTAGTCCAGTCGTCGGCCCATCAAATTTCTCCATTATATGACGAAGAGGGAGTTCATTTGAATGCAGAAGGCCCACAAAAATCTATAGGGCACTTCCGAGATGCACTTCGATGAAACATATAGCGCCTCCCATACAGCCCGTCGCGGTGTTCGATTTTCGTCTTGTCCTTTCTCCCCTCGAAGAACCATGCTATCCTCGGTCGGTCTCTTAGCTTTTCCATATCCTCTGCAGTTGCAAGCTCTCTTTATTTCTTCCTTTGGCACGTAATTTTCTTCCGGTCGGCAATCATTGATGCATTTTTATATATGACCTGGCTGACGTCTTCAAACGCTGCAGCTACGAGGACTGCTGCAAACCGCTTGCTATGTTGTGCCTTTGCAAGCAGCTTAAGGATGTTGTGCGACGTGCTATTTGAGGATGGGAGGGATGGCTGCCATTCATCGTCAATCACAGGTGGCGAGTCCTCTGGAACTTAAGAGAACAAAAACCTGAGTTTAGAACCAATTTTCTGGGCAAAGGATGTTGATGCCCACTTTTCAAATAATTCCTCCGTTTTTATTACTTTTGCAGCCTTCTTCCTAAGTTTTTCTGTGGTTTTCCAATCAATTGCCCCTATCTCTAGTTCTCTGGTTGATATTTGGTCCACTAGGAATGATATTTCTGTATTTTTAATTTACGTCTTGCACTTTGCCAATTTAGGAAGACACTTGCATTGAGCTACATCAAACAGTCTTTTAACATCTTCCTTAAATTTGTTCAAGTCTCAATGAACAACAGATGAATTTGTCTTCTTAGTGCTCTTCATATTTTTTTACATTTCATGTGGTTTCTCAAAAGTACTATGAGGATGCCGCGGTTTGACATTACAGGACCATACGCGTCATTCCACACTTGGCCCACTCTATTGGCGACAACATGGGCAATCTCCTGGACCGATGGATCAAATTCTCTTCTTTCTTGAATCTTTTACATCTCCACCCACTTAATGTAATATTTCATAATATCTTCATATGTGGGAAGATATCTCCCAGACAACTGTCGAGGAGCGCCAAAGAGATGACTCTCAACTGAAGAGCGTGTCAATACATTCATTGTTTTTTTAGTTGCTTCTCCATTTAAAAAGATCACATCGGCACGCAATCCTTGACTCACCAAACCTTGCGAAAGGCTGTCCAAGACAATTCACCAATAGCATATAGGGAATATATATAGTAAGGGAGAATAGATGGGAAATGGAGAAAGAGGAGAGGATTCTGGCATTGTTACTTTCATTTAATTTGTATTTACATGGTCTTCAGCAGCTCACCTCCTTCCAATCTGTTTACTTACCATTTCTCGCCACCAATTTCGGGTCCAGAAGCATGGGTGGGTATGTGAGAAACTCGAGTTGGAACCACCTCCATGTGAGGAGTTCTGGGTCTAACTGAGAGCCAGAGTGGCACCTGATCTCATGGTGGGCGAAGAACTGCAAAAATTGGAACACGGAGCCATTTCCCTAGACAATGTAGCCTAAGCGGTGCGTAGACATTAGTTCATAGGATTCATTGCGATCATACCCATACTAGTACACAAAATTAAAATATATGCCATTAATTAAGAAATTTTCAAAGTTTTTTACATATCTTTGCATTTTAATGCCAGTGGTTCTATAAAAAACGTAATTATTTGATCTATGTTGCTTACCTCGACAATGTCAGGCATGACTGGTGTAGAATCGGCTGTAAAAACCATTAAAATCACAACATTTATCGCCGAAATAGCTCAAAAAGAGGGCATGTGTTTCGGGTTGCCTACTCTCAACATAAATGGTCTGGCGCCACCGTAGGATGTCAACCTACAGGAACAAAATTTTGTCTCTGCTCATTTGGTACCTCGGGCTACGTTTTGACATATGTCGAACTTTGAATATCGAAAAAAGTTGTTTGATGACCGCCCCTAATGTACATAATAATTTGAAGGCTACCATTGCAGGACTCTATTATGTTAAATCCTGGTGCACAGCAAAAACATTTGATCATCCAAATGTGGCCTCAATTTCATTTCTGAGACAGGTCTTCCTTGCATGAAGAATGTACAATTGAAATGGGTTGTATTTCCTCTGTGCACAAGGTATATTTTGCGACTACACAGTACTTGCTGACTTGACTACAAAATCATAAGAGTATAGGCCTCCTGAAAGATTCACTCTAGTTGCAACAAATGGTGTCGTGGCCCAATGATACCGAATGGTACCATTTCACCTGATAAGTTAGACTAAAGACCACAGGGAAAGCCTGATAACTTTAGCCCATATAATTAGGTCAAATACCATGAAGAGGGTGGAGATATATATGTGGAATTAAACCAAATAAGTGGATTCAATCAATCTATTTATATTAAATGTTTACATGAGTACACAATACATATCACATATTTCCTCCAGCTGTATTTACACATATATTAGGAAAGCCATAGTTATTAACGCCTGACTTCTTTCAGTGTTTTACTTTGCAACAATACAAATGCCAACATATGAGGAGATCACGGACTCTTCCACAGATGAATGAAGCTTAATGAAAAAAATACATGCACTACAGCAACACAACACACTTTTCCATGTTGCAGCTGTACTGCAACTAATTATGTATATACACAGTGAAATTAATACAAAATTATATACACCACATTCATAACTGGAACTGGGAAAAGGAAAGGATGTCATATAACAATATTACAAAGTGTGCTTTGTTCCACGACTCATGATTATTGAGTTATTCTTTAAGGCATGGCCAACAAATGGGCTTAAGCATATTGTTCATCGCAATAATCATCTTAGTAACAATATTTTAGAAATGTCCTATTGTTGGGCCTTCAACATGCATACACCCCTCCACTTCTGTAGCCATACTCTTCACTATCAATATCGGATATTTACAATAGGGTAAATGTATACTTATCATATGTTGTACTCTACGTTATATAGAATATAAGGCAAATGTAATTCATAGCCTATGAGTATTTTATAAATGTTTCAGTCAGAGGAAAAATGTATATCTCTTTCTTTATAATAAATTAAATTCCTTCATGGATTCATCTTAAATTTTTCTCCAAATGAACGTGGAAAATGATTAATTCTTTGGGACAAAATACTTACATATAAATATGTTTCAATTAATGCATGACTTCTGCCACAAATCTCATCTATGCCTACAACTTTTAAGGTAAGGTTTTGGCACAGTAACGAGCAGCAGGACAGAAGGGACTAAAGGAAATGCATGGATCCAACTTGCAACTTAGGATGGGGCTCATTCCCGGGTGACTCACACAGCAGCTCCAGTCATACTTACATACTAACATAAAAAATTAACAATTTATTAT
Organism: Ischnura elegans; assembly: GCF_921293095.1. Lineage (NCBI taxonomy): Eukaryota > Metazoa > Arthropoda > Insecta > Odonata > Coenagrionidae > Ischnura > Ischnura elegans. Next base: position 142,761,396 of record NC_060246.1, read on the forward strand.
CATTTCGATTTGTGTGGCTGACTAGTTATCATTCATGGGCAGTTTAAGCAAATGAAGGGTTTTAAATAAATATTCCTATCTCATTATTTAACTAAAGAGTATCTTCACTTAACAAATGCCAGACACTACCCACGAGTTAAAGCATTAAAAAAATTAAAGCAGGGTAAAGAGGGGGATAGGAAAGGTTATATCTTCAGAGGGATATTACAAGAAAAATAAATAAGTGAGTAAATAAGGTGTGCCAAATACATACATCACGTTAAAGCTTAATACTTCGAAAAAACAAAACAGTGGCATCATTACCCTGGATTCATTTGCAATCATTAAAATCTACCACTTTTTACAGTGAAACACAGCACCTCTCAAATAAAAATTTGTAAAATTTAAGGATAGATAAGAAAGCAAACTGCATTCAGGCATATGCAATATGAAAATGGGCGTTTGACTTCAGAAATGTTTTAGCATACTTTGTTTTAATTCAAACATATCCTTATACATGTATGATGCCATGTAAATATAAGAACCATACTATGGTATGGTATGGAAAAGGTATGCTCTTGGGAGTAAGAAAGTGCAGGGAATAAAAATGCGACCAAAACTAACATTCAACAATATAGTATTAATATGTATTTTTCGGTGCCGATTCACATATGTGCAAAAGATATAACCAGAGAGATATGAAGCTTTTGAAACACTCAACCACATATTAATTGCAGATGACATAAACCAGATAAATGATGCCACTGAAAGTGTATGAGGAGACAACGAAGAACACTTAAGGAACTTCACAGACAAGATGAAAAAAATCAATACAAAATACATTGATTGGAATGATGAGATTTGAACTGGAGAGATCCTGAAACGAGTTACCGAATGAGGAAAGTATAAATTGGGAAAACCAGGCATTTGCACAAGGCCTAGACAGTAATGGCACTGCATGACAAAAAAAGAAGCATAAGAGGAGGAGGTCACGAAATAAAGGAAAAATTTCAAACAATATGTAGAAGTCAAGAGAGAGAAAGAGAGTTTGGTAATAGGATGGTTATATATTCAAAGAGAGGGAGAGGTAAAAATTGCCACAAGGAAAGGAGAATAATGGGTACAAGGTGGGCTATGTTGTAAGGGATGGCAGAAAAGAAAATTTGCAGCCCATCAAACACGCCCCACGTGCACAGGCAAACATACATACATACACACACGCACACTCTCTCTCTCATGGAGACTCAATCAAGCATACTCAAACACACTTGGCTCCCTTTACACTCTGAGGAGGACAGAAGTCTTTTTCTCGGGATGGGTCACTACTTGTATGCTGACCACCTCCCCAAGATCTCTCATTTCATCCCGTAATTTCCCCTGTACAGGTGCACAGACCCCTGCCTTCATGCAACCCTAGCCGTGGCAGCTGGTGTCACCGCTGCCTTGGGCACGAGTCCCCTTCTGTCTCCACGGGTGCAGAGGAGCCATCTTGAGTCCACGTCAAGTGCCACGGAGAGTTCATCACCCTCGAGGAATGCAAGGTGTCCACCAGCAGATGCATCACGGCTGCAAAGTGCACGCACAATCCTGGAAAGTTAAATACAGACATCCTCTTGACAACAGGATACATGTTCAGGGAAATATTATTTAATGACTCCTGACCAATATTTTCAAAACATACACCGCAACTCTATCAGTGATTCTCAAACTATAGGTAAAGGCACCAAATTTCCGTGATTAGCAATAATGAGTTCAGTTGACTTCAAAATGTATGCATCACATTTGAACGTAGTCCATATCAAAGCTGTGTAGAGAAAATTTGTGTTGTCCACATGACAATTATGTAGAGAAAATAGGTTTAACAGAACAATGTGTTTTCATGACTTGCAAAAATTTGGTGCCTCTAACTATGGCTTGTGATAGTCAACCAACAAATGACTAGCTACAACTCTTTAAGTAAAGTTCAAAACAAGAATGTGCATGAAAACAAGGTATGAGCAGTGAAAAATGCACAATTATGAAGTTGGGAATATGGCCACTGTAAAGTTTGTAAACAACTAACCAGCAAAATGGAAACATTAGACTATAGATAAAATTTTATCGAAAAATTCCACAGATGACTATGTACTCTAAAAATAATACATATGTTCAAGACACAATCCTTACACATTCTACAAGAGAAATGTTTGAATGAGAGAAAATTGGGGAACCCATAGCCTTAATCCTACTAAAGCTCATCCTAATTTCATCTAACTACACAAACCTAACTTAAAGACACGCAGTAGGTTGGCCCCAATAGCTCCACCAGGTTTGAAGCAATTAAAGCTGTGAAGACACTTTTACAGAAATAGCAATGATTACATTAATGATCATACATGGCACGATAAATCTTCCAGTTAAAACTATTCTGCAGTTTAAGGTAGAGTTGCAATTGCAGAATACTAAAATATATATACAGATAAATTTTGGAAAATATGTCAGCACACCCATCAACAGATATTTAAACAATAAGTGCAACATCCTAAATTAAGAGCATTGACCCCAACTTTTTGCTTCCCCAAAGATACCACCATCACCTAATTAGCAAGTGCAAGTATTTAATAGACAGCATTGCTAGCAACTTATAAATGTGGTACCTCGCTCATTTATCTCACTTCAAAAAGAAACTGCCAACCAGCTCAGAAATGTAGTTGAACACATGATGATGCCAAGAAGAGCCTATCAACCAAGAACATCCGAGCAACTGTAAATGATACGAATTTAATTCAAATGCATTATCAAATTCAAATAAATTGATCAGAACGACTGCTTGAGCCCAGGCCGAGAAAACAAATATTTACTTCCACAACAACATTGAAAAGGCTCACTCACCGCCTCTCTCCCTCCTGTTGCCCTTCTTTCTTGGTGCGCTGCAGTCCATAGCCAGAAGATACGGATGCTGGGCGTGGAACACGGGTACCAGGTCTTTGGGGAACTCTCTTCACCACACCAGTGTTTTTGCTGGTGGTGGAGACTGGTGTTCGCCCCCCACCATTATCGACTCCAGACCCATTGATGTCCTGCCCTCCAACCCCCTTTGAATGCATACTTGACTGAGGAGCTGTCTTTGAACGCTGGCGGTACTTTAGGACAGAGGGTTGTCCCGTCGGGATGAGGGATGGGGGATTCGGACGGACAGGGGAGGTGACGGGTCGCGGGATCCTCGACTTGACGCCACCGCCTGCCCCCCCACTCTCCTCCTCACCCTCCTCTCGCCCCGCCAGCATCTCCCACTGCATTTGCAGCCGGCGGAATTTGGCACCATCTGCCCTCGGGGAAGCCTGATTAGCGTTCCCGTTGATGTTCTCCGCACTCCTGCTGTTGCCCCTGGGGGCTTTCATCCCTGATGCCATGCCGCCACGAGGAGAATGCTCTGCGGGACGTGGGGGGGGCCTAGGAGGGGCGTGGGGGCGTGGCAGGGGGCGACTATGGGAGGCAGGGGCACTGCTCCTATATGGTAGACCCCTCCCCAACCGCAAGGGTCCCTCGTCCTCCTCTTCATCTTCCTCATCCCTATCCTCTTCTGCCTGGTCCTCATCATCATGGTCACCCTGAGAGTCTCCCCCACCTAACTGTGCGTATCCACCCAATCCTTGTTGCGACAGAGATGGAGCAGCCCAGCCTGAGATAACTGGAGGGCGCTGCTGTGGAGATGGGTGCTGCAAAAAGAAAGAAAAAATTAACACATTTTTTCACTAATAGTCTGAGAATCTCCACAAAATTCCAATTCGAGAGCACATAAATGTTGATAAGCATGAGATTCAGTGCAGTGGGCTTTGTGTCAGCCTTGCGCATCACTTGAAATTTGTCTGGGAGGGGCTTAGTCTAGTGCAAGAAGTGAAAAATAATCACAGCAGGTTATAAACACAGAGATTTAACGTATCCTTTCGAGTCATAGGCCATTTAAGTGATGGTGCTCAGGAAGAATGTTACTGATTGAAAATACTAGAGTGAAATGATTTTCACACCCAAGATCTTGAGTTATAATTTAATCCAAAATGTAAACAAAAAGAATCATCCAACCATATGAGATTGTGCCAATATAGGGAGGACTGGCATCAGCCTTAGGTTGGTGGAATTATTCCTAATGATGGAAGAATGCTAGAACTGATTTTTTGAAGAAATCCACCATTTTAAATAATTTTAATTACAGATGATATTCACAGCTTCATGAAGACCATTTATCATAAATTAACAACTAAAAAGGTAATTAAAATGAGACGGAATGGAACTATGCCCTATGTAATGATAATTAAGTTTTTGGCCATCTTTTCTTTCACTGTATCTATCTGGTTACACCAGTGCTAATCGTAATAATGTGCATAAAAAATCATTCACATATTATAACTCATTACAATGGTAAAAGCAATAAGAATGATGCAGTTAGAAAGAAGCAGTTAATTTCAAAAGTTTTAGGTTTTTTTTTACTTTCAAAGTTTGTGATGCCAATTCTGCTTCTCAAGGAAATTTACTTTTCCTCACTACTTTTGTAGTCTTTGATTACCCATGATTAATATTTCATTCGTTCATGATATGCACTTAAGAGAGAAGTTCTTTTATTGTTACGAATTAATATTTCTCTTTCGATTTATTTTGGATTACATGATGAGTACATTTACAGAGTACTTGCCCCAGTTCTCACTGTTGGTTTTTATTTTAAATATTGGAAGACTTGCATTACGGGCAGCTGCGTCAGCATAATGGATAGCATTTACTACTATGAGAGTGAAGGCTGCAGGATCACATCCCTGCCACAGAATACTTAACTCATAATTTTTTCAAAGTAAAGTAACATGTTATATAACAGTAACAAGGATGACATGGGAGAGTAGGATTGAAAATAGCAGAGATAAAATTGGAATTTGACGCTGCAATAAGAGACCTACAAAGGAATAAGGCACCAGGAATAGAGGATATTCCAGCAGAGCAAATAAAAAATGCATGGGAGAAGATTTTTATCTCAGCTATAAAAAACCAGAATGAAATTCACTCAACAGGAGATGCACCTGGTAACTTCAAGAAGAACATCAGTATTCCCGATCCCAAAGGGAAGAGAGAAAAGAAGTGCAAAAATTTTAGGACCATAAGCTTGACAATACGTGCATCACAGATACTGACGAGAATCATCTGCATAAGAATTGAACGAAGAGCAGTGAATTCCTGGATGAAGACCAATTAGTATCTAGGAAAGCAAGGCACAAGAGAAACAATTTTGCCCTTTAGACTGCTTATACAGAAGAGAATGGAGAAGAATACACCAACTTTCGTAGCATTTGTCAGCTTGGAAAGGGCCTTTGATAATGTGGAATGGATTACAATGCTTAAAATTCTGAAAGAAATTGAAGAGCTCTACAATGATGATAGAATTGCTCACAGTTTACATAAAAACCAAGAAGCTGCAAGAAAATCTGGATCCAACTATGAAGAGACAAGATTTGAGAAAGGGGTCGGATAAGGGTGTGCAATGTCCCCCAATATTTTTAAGGTTTAAAAAGAGAGAGCCATCGATGAAATCAAAGAAAAGGCTACAGGTGTCAATATCCAAGAAGAAAGCATTTGCTGACAACATAACAGCCATAGACAGAAAATTATATGAAGAAGACTGATCAATATGAAAAGGACAATGCCCAGGTATCAGCTGAAAATCAACAAAAAAGAAAACTTAGGTATGTATTAGTAAGCTGCAAAGGAGAGAAGAAGGGCAAACAAAGGAAAGAAGAAGGGCAAACATTGAACAAGGAGAATAAAAGCATATAGAAGTGAAACAATTTTGTTGCCTAGGACGCCAATTGACCAAGGATGGTTGAAACAAGAATCACATAGTCAATGGAATAGTACAGGTGAGGAGGGCTTTCTACAAAAAAGAAGAATCTACTTGCGTCTGAGTATACAAGTATGTATAGAATTAAAGAAACAGTTCATCTGGTGCTATACATGGAGCATGTTTGTGTATCGGAGCAAGGCTTGAACGTTGACAGCAGCAGAGAAGCAGAAAAGCGGAGCATTCGATATGTGAAGAATTATGAAGATAAAATGGATCGGCCACATAAGCAATGAGGAAGGGCTAAAAATGATGGGAGGTAAGAGAGCTCTTCTAAAAACCTTAAGGAGAAGATGGGACAAATTTGCTGGCCATATTACAAGGCGTAATGGCCTATGAAAACAATCGTAGAAGAACAGGTTGAAGGGAAGAGGGACAAGGGACGACCCCGAATAAGTTACACAGGACAGGTTATTACGTACGCAAAAGAAAATAAATATGTCGCAAAGAAAAGGCTAGCGGAGAGGCCAGAGGAATAGAGAGCTGCATCAAACCAATCTTACAATTGTTGACCAATGATGATAAATCAATACAGAATGATAATTTTGTAATAAATAACTTCTCCCTTAAAGTGCATATGTATTCACACACAAAAAAATATTTGCAGTGAGCAACCAAAGACAAGAAACAGAGCAAAGAAAACTAAATTTTCTTGAGAAGCAGAAGTGGTGACACAAACTTTGGCCTAAAAATTTTGAAAGTGACATTATATAAGAAGGGATACTTTAAAAATCACGGAAAACTTACCGGGACTAGAGGCTGTGAATCAGAATCATTTCTTCTCTGTTTTCCACACTCATAGAGCAGTGGCAGCCGGAGATTCAGAGATGAAAGTGAGCCAAGAGCAACACCAATATGACCAGTAAGTCCTCGAGTTGCAGTAGCTGCCAATGCCATGAAGCCATCAGGGCAATAATGCTTGGAAATAACTTCGTCTTGTTTACAGAGTTGAAGGAACCATGATTCAAGAGCATGGGTACTGAAATAATAAGATATTTAGATTAGTTAGCAAGATTAAATCAAGCATTTCATCTGATATATAGATTGATATGTGTCTGTATACTAGATTGGATAACTTTTTCTCATTTTAAATTGCTCACATCGACAAATTTATAGCAGGGTATACTCACTTGAGCAGTCCAATGATGAATGCATTGAACTTCATCTTGCCATCCTTGAGTTTCTCCTCACTATTCAGTCGCATCACTAGGTCCACATAATCCTTGTGTTGAGATCCTTTATGTTTAGGATATGGAAAATGACACAATAGAACTGCATTAAAAGAAGAGTAAGATTAACTCCAAGGAAAAGCATCGCAATAATAAATTTTAAAAAATGAAAAGAAAAAATAATAATCTTGATACATAATCTCTTACAGTCTAATTCACCAAGAGTTTTAGGGCAAAAATATTTGGCAGATATAGAGAGATAGATGGTCTGAGCAGGTGGAGAGTTATCAGAGTACAGTGATATTTTTCTCCCCATTTTTCCTTCAGTTCAAGTAAATAACCCCAGTTATGTCTTAGAAAATAGATAAAAGTAAAATTAATAAAGAGGGACATAGGGTAAACTCAAATATTTTAACAAAAATTAAGAAGTTAACATTCTGTTCATCTCCTCTTATATTTAAGTGAGCTAAAGCTTATAGAGACGAATAATTTGAGTGGACAGAAGCAGTTGGTATTCTGTTCACACCTCTTTGAAAAGTAGGGAGTAACAAAAAAGGAAGCCGAAGAAGGAGCACAAGTGTAAATATGAAATGTCCAGGAGAGAACACAATATATCTTTTTGATGGGTCCAAACTGCCTTCACTGCTTCCCATTTAAACTGAGAGATGGTATTTAATAAAGACATAGCCAAATTGAAGCACATTCATGCACATTTTAATCGGCCTACCTCCAGAAGCTTCAGCAATGCGCCATGGTGAATTGTTCACAGGCCCGAATACTGTGTCGATAGTTCCTTTGAGACCATCTGCCAACAGATCATGAAGAGCAGGACACAGAGTTTTGGTGGCCAATTCGGCCATCGCAGCAGCTGCACGTGAACCAGTTCCCACACTTCTGCATAACTGCTCTACAGCACCCACAACTGCTTGCGCAAGGGCTGGATGAAAAAAATTAAAAAGTTAACCAGGAAATTGATTCAATAATTCAAGACCAATATTAAAAATCACCGATAAAGTGCCTTTTACAAATGCAATTATCATCCAATGACTCCATGATATGCTAAATAAATTTAGAGTGGATCGTGACTTGTTAATTCAGAAGTAACATTGGTAAAGTTTCACCAAAAATATGATTACTGGCAGCAATCAGAGGAACATTAAAAATATCCCAAAAGAAAATGAACTCTTTGTACAAGCTCTCAAATTCATGTCAACAAATGAAGCAGAAAAGTCTAGATGTAGAGAAGTAACTGGATACAACATCACAGAATGGAAGATTTTCACTTATTTTCAAATTACTTCACATATGATCAAGTGACTTAGGGATCAGGATATCAATGAGAATAAACTATAAGGGAAAACCTTCACTCAAAAATCCACATGATATAATGCACATGAAACCTTAATGGAGGAGGAATATTTTAAGCAGGTAAATACTAATCAGCATGTAGAAAATCATCTAATTGTAAGACCTTCCAGACATTCATCATCAAGAGATTTTTTTAGGTGACAGCAGTCACAAACTACAATCCCACAGTCTATCAATGGACATGTCGTCCACCAATGGATTAATTACACATGCATAAAAACTAATGAAAATTGAGTGCCTTTTCCAGAGGCAAACACTTCGACATACAGTGAAGCACCTTCTGTCCTTCATTCAATTAACTGTCCATAGTCAAATCAACTGTTGATACATCAATTAGATCTTAAGCCTAAAATATCCCTCTACCATCTCCCTCCATTACCGTTTTCTACACTTTGGCCCCTTATAAAAACGAAGAGTACTTGGAAGAGGGATAAAATTTGCTGATAAAGCATGCCACAGAAACCAAAGTCAAAAATCATTCATGGATTATTGTTTTTTTTCCTATATCTTTCCTAGCTTCCCCTAAATTAACATGAAAAATTGGCACTTTACAAGATCAAACATGGTGAAGTATGTAATTAAGATGAGAGCAAAATCCGCTTACCTCTCTTCCCTGAAAGGTCAACAAGCAGTGACCTCTGATGAGCTCTTCCCTCCTCCGAGCTTCCCTTTTGCACCCAGACATCCTCAGCAAAGCTCACAGATTTCCTCTTGCCCCTTCCTTCATCGCACCACTGCCTACTTCCCACCCCACTCGGAGGCAGAGACCAAGGTCTTGATCGCCTGACACCCTCTGTGCCACCCCCTCTTGGGACAGGCGGCGTGGGTGGGCGCATTTCTGTCGCCCGCTCCCCACTGCTCTCCATCCCTGTGTCCACTCCCTCATCTTCCACCTCCTCATCCTCTTCATCCTCATCGCCCCACTGCCGCCTCTTCTCCGCCGACAGCCAGTCCTCCACGCCCCCTCCGGCCCTCAGCTCCCCCAGGCTCCCACCCTGCCCCCTGCGCAGGATGCCCCTGGGCAGCGGGGGCCTCGGCGGTGCCTCCACGCCTCCAACGACCCCACCGTCCTCGGCTGCCGGCAGCGAGATGGACCGCCGCGGAGGAGCGGGGGCGACCATCGCCGCCAGGCATGGATTCGCCGCGCTCTGCGTTCTCGGCGACTCGGAGAGGAGCGTCGAGGAGCCGCGGAAGCCGGAGGAAGAGGAGGGCGAAGCGGACTGATGCTGCTGTAGCGTCGTCCCAGTGGCGGACGTCGCCGAGCAGTCGCAGCACTCGCTGTTTCGCGTCCTCCCGCGAGACCTCTCGCCCTCCGCGGGCATCCCCTCCGAAAGCACCCTTCGATACTCGGTGGGCAGCAGCACCGCCAGCGACTCCCAGTCCTTGATGTGCCGGAACGAACGGTTTCTCAGCGCCTCCGCGTCGTTGCACGACAGCGGCCGCGCCCTGTTGCGCCGATTAACGTCGCCGGCCGCACCACCCGTCGCTGCCGCAGATGCCGTCGACTGGACCGTGCGGAACTTTTGCGGTGCCAACACCACGTTGAGATCGATCCCCTTCTGCCTGCGCTCCTCGAGGAAGCTGAGGTCCGGGAGAGAGTAGTTGGGGTAGCAGACGCGGACTGTGGGCGACCCATCGTCGGCAGACGCCCCCCGGTCGAGGCGCGCGTGGAAGGCACATGGGACCGAGTCGGAGCGACCAGACGTTTGCAGGCCCACGTCCGCCACGTAGACCGGCATCTGCGTGGAGGCCGAGCGCGTCGTCACGATGGACACGGAGGAGCGGGACCTCGGCGGGCGCGACGCTTGTTTCTGCTGGTCGCCCGGCGTCGAAGCGGCTGTCGAAGTGGACGAGGACGAGGTGGTCACCAGCTCCCCGTCCGCCGTCGTCTTCGTCTGCGTCCCTCGGCACTTGCCGTCGTCGCCGCGAGAGTGGACGCCCAACTTGGAGAAGGAGGACGCGTCCCCGCCACCACCACTACTACCGCTGACCACGACGTCGGGCGGAGGGCTCTCCGTCGGCGCCGCCGGTTCCTCCGGGATCTGCTGACCCCTAACCACTAGACTGTCCTCGAAGTGCGCCGAGTCCCAGATGCGGGAGCCGCCCTTCCCGCGCACGAACAGGCCGACAAGTCCACCGAGTCTATCGCCGACGCCGACGTCGTACAGCCTGACGCAACGGCCGGGGAGTGCGGACGCGGTCATGGCACCGGGAGCGGCGGCGGCCGCGGCGCGGGCCGCGAGTGGGGGCGGGAGGAGGTCGGGCAGGCTCCGACTCTTAGTGGCGGGGGCGAGGGAGGGGGCGGTGGCGGCGGAGGTGGAGCGGGAGTAGGAGGAGGCCGAGGAGGCGGAGGAGGTTGCGTTCCCATTGCCGTTATGGCTGCTGCTCTGGTTGCTGCTGCTCGTGCAGCTGTTGTCGCCGTTGTTGTTGTCGAGGAGGGAGGCCGCCGTGGAGGCTGGCCTCCTGGTGGCCCTCTGCAGCAGGCATCGGCACCGGGGCGGGCGGGGGGAGCACCGCCTCAGTTTTGACCACGTGGTGTAAACTGAGTCTGAGTGGACTAGACATGAGTCTTCAAGAGCTGAGAGCCGGGCTGAGCAGTTGTCCGATGTGCTTTCACTGTCACCTGAGATTTAAAAAAGCCAAATTTAAGGTTATCATGAAAATGATAAAATTCACCAATCACTGGCATGAAAAACTACTTAGTACACCACAAAGCACACAGCACTTTCTTTCCTTATATCACATGTTGAAAAAATTATAAACTTCATGAAAATTAACTTGGTATGTACTTCAAAATTGAAATGGAGTAAAACCTCTAAATTTTTAGCACTGATAATTTAATTATGATATCATCAACATTATGAACATATTTTCAATGACTCAGGCTCCTACCACAATATTTATATTTGATTCATTCACAAGAGGTTGCCAACTTTGCACAAAGAAAATGATTATAAATAAATAAATGAGCATATAAATGCAATGGTATGCTAAGGATCCAACACTTCTGGAAATGTCTGGATTGTGCTGCCCTTGCATAATATGCCCTCTAGGCAATTGTGAATTTTCTTACCTGTTTCCCTGTAGTCTGAATCTTCCGAGCAGAGCGTTACGCTGCCCTCGAAAGCAATTGTGTAGTTATTTTTGTTGCATGTGAGCATAATATCTTGTTCTGCTAGCAAATCACAGTCTAAGGAGTCCACACTGAAGTTTGCAGCAGCTGCTGGTAAAGGACTTTCCTTCACTGGCGAGAATAGGGGCTCAGACTTACATATAGACATGTCTGTAGACCCAGACTCCTCTCCCTAAATAATAAAAAAAATACAAAGGATAAGAGGAAACACCTTATGGGTTGGTCATCACAAAAAAACCTGATAGTGCTGTGGAGTTTATACATTCTTCAGATAAATTCTATCGACCTGGATTTTTCATTTATAAAATTGAAGGTATACTAAACCAGATAACAAAATCTCAATGTATATGCATACCTTCTTTTATGACATAGTCAGCACAACAAGAAGTTCAAGATAATGAGATTCATTTTAAAACTAAATCCTTCATTGTAAGCCATTCGCGAAAAAAGTATGTAGAGTACATTATGAAAGTAGCTCTTCAAAAATCAAGGTTGAAAGCCTGAATATCAAGTGTAGCTTGGGTTTCACAGTCTTTGAGCTTGAATGCATGTCATTGGTACTTACATGTATAATTATTTGGATTAACAAAGAATGGATAATAAATAAAGGATTGTTCCACTAATTTCATTACAAGCCCTTTAAATAAGTCACACTCACCTGTGAGCTGCTTCGTGGGCTTATTGAAGATTCCAAATCAAACTTGGCCATTAAAGATCCAGATACACTGGCAAACATTTCACCTTGACGATTTGTCTGGAAATAATTACAGATAGAGAATAAATGCTCTGACCTACATTTTGTAGCAAAAACATTCTAAAAAAATTATCATGGCACAAACCAGCAAAATTAGAACTATTAACACAGTAATAGTTAAATCTGCAAGCTTGAGGAAACCACATTTGCTTGCATTGACTCATAAAGCTTCAAACGGCAATGATTAACTAAAACCAAGCACCATCGTTTCATGAATGAGTAAGACACCCTTTGCTATTCAAACACACCCACGTAAAAAATCACCTTGGAAGAAATACAAGAAAGAGTGGGGCAAGTTACAATAGATGCAATGATGAGCGTTTAAAATTTACTCATTTAATAATTTCATATGTCAATAAAAAAATTTAGTGGATCAAGGTAATTTTATTGAATAGACATGACTGAAGATGTGATATTAAATCACAAGCAAACCATCATCCTTCAATTATTTTAGGTGCCACTATTCTTTTAAAACTTAAAACTAAAAATGCATGCATTCAAATTAAAAAGGGAGACATATAAGAAACTTTAAATGGGCAATTCACAGCTTAAAGAATCAGACTTTTTTATCAGAAATGTTTTCACAGAAAAATTACACCAATTGGATTATAATTACCTGCTGTACATCGGCACAGCACATTGTTGGCAGGGCAAGAAGAGAGTGAATGTCCTCTGTGCGGAAATCTTCCATGTCAATCTGTGCAAGATTCGCATCAAGATGCCTCGCCATGTCATCATAGCTAAGCAATGGAGATGCAGAAAGACAGCCAGGCAGTGGCACAGGTCCACCAAGAGACAGTGTTGACGCCATGCCTTGGTGTCTTGAAGTTGTGCGACAACAACTGCAACTGGTTCCAATGCCGCAAGAGCTGAGCAAGTTTCAAGGAGAGTAAAGAGAACAAATGTTAAATTCGATTAGTAATTGGCCCACTTCTAATGATATGTGATAAGGGCAAACGGCAATTTCCGTGAAATGTCACTGGAAAAGGAAGATGTTTCCAGTGGAGTATCTGAGTGCTCTTTAACAATAGGTAAATATCATTTTCACTAGAGTAATCTCAGGATAGAGAATAATGGAAAACATCATTTTTATAAAAGGCAAGAAGTACTTTATAATTTCACTACAAACAATTTCCCAGCCTCAGGAACTTTATATAGAAGGCTTACATTACATTTATAAATGTAAAGAAGGCCAGGCATGATTAAAATTTTACTTAAAAATGATTTTTAAAGGTTCAAAGAACTTATTAATTATAAATAAGGAATTTTCAGCTCTAAAGTTTGATGAAGAAAACTCTATCACCATGATTTCCATTGCTGAGGGTTTATAATGTACAAATATTTGACAGGTCATTAAGAAAATATGGTTATTACATACACTTTTGTAAGAAAAAACCAGGTAAAACTTCAGCTACTGAAAAATCAACTTACCCACATTCAGTCAACCATCTGCCTTCCACACTCTCATGAGAAGTAATGAGATCCTGTTTATTCATTGTGTTGCTTAGCTCTGTAATTATCCTTCCACCACCACGCCTACGAAGCCTTTCAGGGTCCACATTTCGATTCCAGTCACATTCACTGGACTCGGTACGATTTGCCATTACCTCAGTGGTCATGGCAGTTGGAGGCCCTGATGAGGGATAGGGCATCATATAAGACCAAAATAAATAAACAACAAAAAGAAATACTATTCAAGAATGCAGGCAACAGTTTCTTTACAAGACAGAATTATATATTTCTCTGAGATAAAATTACCAAAGATCAAAGCGACCATAAAGTTTAAGAAACTCTCAATAATACAATTGTGGCTCATTTACCCCAATATTAGGATAGATAGGAAGCCACTTGCAGCATAAAAATGCCTAAAATAATGCATTCCAATAATTTTTATTTATAGTCAACAAGATAAATTAAATCTCATAGTTACACAAATTACCTTGTATCATTCCAAAACATGCATAACTAAGCATTCAAAGTGAGGTTAGGTAATTCTAATCATTCCTACATGGAGGATGAAATTAGGGGTCCTTCTCACCTTGGGGCATTTGACGAACTGTCTGAGCGTTGCAAGCGCCCTCTTGCGCAACTGAAGGGATCAGCCTCATGATGGGCGGTGGTGGCGTTCTGCTTCTGCGCCTTTGCTTCTTTCCATGATGTCCTTTGGATGCTGGCTTTGTAGGAGCACCACCACCTAATCAGAAGAAAAAATTAACAATATGGTTAATCAATAGATACAGATGCAGTACTGGTGAAATTCTAATCTTGTGCTGGGTAATTCAAGGAATTTCCTTTCCATATGGACATATTTTTCCAGCAGGAATAAATTTTTAATCAATTCGAAGATTACCCAGCAATATTACACTCACTGTCATTATAAGAAGGTAGGTTATGTAAAACCATAAAGGGGATACTAGAATTCAAAAAATATTTTTAGAGATGATTTTGCTTGCTAGTATTGTTTCAGTGGCTCATCACAATTAATTAACAAAGCAAAACATCCTTTAGTACCCCATACATTAATGATGAAGCCTTTGAAAGCAGACTCATAACATAATGTGGGTCAACAAACAACGCTGTGCAGGTAAGCCCACTTTTTCAAAAGTAGATTTCTCATAAATACTTTTATTCTTCATTTATCTTTTTGCCAACTTTAACCTATTCAAAAAGCTTTTGACTCCATTAGCCATTATATTCCAATGGAGAATTTAGATTCACATCCACAGATAGCCTCGTAAAGAGCAACCACTTCAAAGCAATGCATGTGTCCTCCATGTCTACAGACTTCTCTCCCTAACTCAAAATTCTATTACAAAGAACCAAGACCTGGTTTCAGGCCCAAGAAAAAAGCCACTGCTAGGAGCATTATATGAGACAGCCACAGATATGTGGCACTCACTCAAATAGCACTCAAAAGTTCTTATGTTATTATGGCGCGAGGAAATTGAAATAAAATTTATTTACAGCTCGCATGAGTGTTGAAATACTACCTAAAGCCTACAAGGTGATAAAAAATTGCTTGAAGCATCTAACGTCATACTGCTTGCATGGAAATAAACTTGCCCCTGTACCTATGAATTAATATGCTTCTGTCATGTTGATGTATTTCTATTGACTGATAAAACATCATACCTTGTATAGTTGACATGTTTATGCTTAGTGTGAGAATAAAATATAAATGTGTGACATATAGTTCTAATATGTAAGGTAGGTGGAAGAAATTACTGAATATTCTACATAACTTTGAGCACCTCACTTCTTAAAGAAAAGAAAGTTTTCATTTAAATTAGAATGACTAAATTTGTCCCCACAGAATAGCAAACAAATCCACCCTACACTGACAAACTCTACTTGAATTGATTTTTCATATCCGGACCTAATACACAGGCTTTGGTTGAAATACACACACACTCACTGTGAACCAAACTAGTAGAAAAAGGTCCCATTCCACAATGATTTGTAACATTGGCCAATGATTCTTTTCTCTCTGGACCTTGACTGAGTGCTCCATAGAGTAACCCTTTCCTCCCATGGTTCAAAATAATTAAATAAAACCACATCTTTATCAACAAAGAATTCATTCACTGTCAATGCAAACGTTTCCTTGGAGTGACCATAGTCGAAGAGGGATTCAATCCCATGCATTGTGAAACTGGGGATATGGAAGAAAACGTTAGGGGTACTATCTTTAGCTACTTTGAGCAACTACCAAGGAAAAGCATCGGCTGCCTTACACTACCTGTAAGTATGGTGTGCAATTTCAACTGTTCTTGATAATAATAAATGTGTAAAAAGGTATTGTATTGCTTTCTGATGACTAGTATCATATCTATAAGTGGCAAATAAAAGAGAGGAATGCGAGGCTTATGTTTTTTAATGAATTAACTCAAATTCCAACAACACAGGTAGACATAATAGAGGAAATAAACAACTAAAATTGAGACCATTTTGCCGAAACAGACAAAAAATATGTATCCCAAATATGATATTTTGTCTAACTTGGCCACCATTGTCAACAAATACAACCATATTCACGGAATCACCGATGTTATGCCCATCAAAAGGTACGTGTAGTGTCGAATGCTTAACTAAACACAGATGGATGTCTTTCATTGATGGAAAAATATTAGCACTATCATTAAAGAGATAAAAACCATGAAGGTCTATATTATTAAAAATTTTCCAGTAAGTAATAAATAGAGACTATAAATTCAGCACGAAATAGTAGTTACTCGTATTTGGGTGAGAACGTTAAGGGAGTAGTGGATTCCGTGATAGCAGATCGATGTTCCCTAAAAGGGCAAAATGAGTCTATCCAACTTTAAAACGTGACACCAATATCCAATGCGTACTTAGTTTTATATCATAACATCATTGACCACAGGAGAACACAAGAAGATCTAAACTGATCTAAACCCTCGTCTACACCAGCGAAACCAAAACAATAACGCAGCCTCGCCCCCTTAACACGCTAAGCTGAACAGGCCACCTTCTCAACTTAAAATCAACACTGAAACCACGAGCAGAAAATAAACCAACTAAAATTTCGTGGGAAATGAAACATAGATGAAGCTTTTACCACATCCTCAATGGCACTATTTTTTTATTATTAGCCAGAAGAACCCGAAATCCGTCGAACACCGACAATCAACACACACATATCTATCCCTCACCTCCCTCAGTCGGCAGCAGCTGACTCACTCCTCCTGTCCCCCTTCCACCCTGCTGCGTCACTCTATCGATCCACAGAAGGCGCCGTTTTTCCACAACGTTATCTCGATATTTCGAAGGGAAAGAACTTCGAGGAAGGAAAGAAATTCACCACACGGGCGGCAGCGGAGACCTCTTTATCGACCCGAGGCATCGATTCTTGAACCACCGCTACGGGTGCCGCGCCCCTCGCAACGTCGCGACCATTTGGGGAGGCCCCAACTCGGACCCGACGCCAATGGCAGGCGCCAGTGCCACTCACAACCCTCGCCCAACGACGCCAAACACCGGCTTTCACAAAAGAGAAACACAGAGGGGTCCCCAGCCACGCCCTGCTCCGCAGTGGCCTTATGTGTGTATCTTCTCCCAAACACTAACAAGTGACTGGCTGCGAAGCGCATCAGGCGGCGGGGTTTCGAGCAGTCTGCGAGAGGGGCGGATCGTCGAGGTCGACTATTTTGCTTGAAGAGAATGGGAGGGATGAGCCTCTGGGATGAGGTTCTGAGAGAGCTGCTTGAGGAAGGCCAGTGGGATGGAGTGATGAAGCCTTTTGTCTCGTGCCTTCGTTTGATTTGGAGTGCTCCTCTCCGCCGCGCGAGCACTATCTGTCCCCCAATGAACTGGTGACACACTCATGGTTTTTTATGTTTCTCCCTGACATGTGGGAAGGCTGTCGCGTAGGGCAAAATCCTATAATTTTATCCTTTAGACTGGTTGAACAGATGTGCAGAGGCCGATCCCATCCTTCCAGTGTTAGCTAAAAAAAATTGAGCCTATGCCATACGCCCATACAACAATAAAAAAATAGAATGTGATGTCATGAGAAGAGGACCGGATTCATGCATCCCCTCCATGATAAATGTGTTGAAAATCATACAGTAAAGCTGAAAAGAGCTAAATCAGCGCTATCTTCAGAATTCACATTCTGATTTCACTGGAATGAGCGATGGAATCTTTCTGTCAAAATGATCACTTATAAATGAAAAAATTCTGTAAAGTGATGAGGGCCACATAACATTAAGTAATTTTTTTCACTAACTAATGTACTGTAACCGCCAGAGAGTAGCAAGTCCTCGGCTTGATCGTTAATTCCCCATAAACTATAGATGTCACATCTGCCACACAAAAGACATGGTTACAAGGAAAAAAAATGGGGGAAATTATAATATTATTCTTATACATAATAATTGAAATTTGCCTCGACGCAGTTCGATCATGCTTGCATATTTCAATGTGCAAAATCAACATTCTTGAAAGCTACTCGAGTTTTTCCCCTTGGTCCAACGCTTACTTTCTCAGAGATGACAATACACTTGTATAGACTTATTTCAAGTCCTGCTTCCTTTTTTTAAGAGTTCCTTTTTCACGAGGGTAAGGAACAACCCGCACCAGAGCAGGTCCATATCAAAGCTCAAATTTCTCAACCGAGGAACTGGAAGATGGTGTATCTACATATTTTCTGCGAGTCTTGACCGAACATGCAGTGGGAGACCAATGGCGCGTGAGATTTATCCCTAATTCAGGGGTAATTCCAGAGATGGTATGAAATAATAAAATGTCTGGCACGATAGGCAGGCATTGGCTGATATCCTTAAAAATTGACAGTCATATTCAGGGTTTATTCGTTGATGTGACAGAAACGGTTATGAGCGATAAGAAGTGGGTGATGGTTTTACTGATGAACATATTGAAAACTCTTTGTCAGGGAAAGTTTAACCCCTAGGAGAACTTGATAGGGGCTCTAAAATTTACGAGAACGTGAGGCATATGTTTATTCGAGGGGTGGCAGTTTTTTTCCCCTACAGTGAGCCCATTAACCGGCCTACTCCCCTTCAGATAGGGCGACGAAGGGTCAAGGGCTTACCATTGCTCCGAACGATATCCCCGAAAGGATTTGAACAATGGCGTTATGAAAAAAACTTCATACTTTTGTATCACAATTAAATACATAGTCAGCGTTGTAATAATGTTTTTAGCTGGGTTAAAAATGACGGGGAACGTTCAAACTCTGGCTCGGCTGAAATGAAAATTCACGGAAAATAATTCCGAATAAGATAACGAATTCCAAAAATCTTGATTGGATAAATTGTTATGAGGAATTTCTGAAGAGGAGGCGCTAATGACTGATTGTGAAAAGAATTGACAATAACATTAAAAAAGGAAAAAATACAAGTTAATTGCGATTTACAGTGATTGGTTTTCCTTCCCTAGCGGTACAGCGTGTAAAAGATGGAACATTAGATGTTATTAAACAATGGGGAATACTGGAATAGGATAAGAAGAGGAAACCAGGAGCTGGAGACTCAATTCCCCCATTTCTCCCTCCATTAAATCCCCTCCACTAAAATAATTACCACACTACCCTCTCGACTCATCACACTATAACACGCCGTACCAAAAGTGTAGCCAGGGTCTCTCTCTCCCCCGAGGAGGGAAGGGAGGGAAGGAGTGGGGAACTCGGTGCACGACCCTTTTCGACGGACTCAGAACGAAAGCTATCAACAACGTCCATTTCCTTTGGGGAGTGGAGGTAACTGACTCCCCCCCCCTGGTCCACCCATGGGCTACGCCCATGCACTTGGCTTTAAGAGTCATCTTTCCCTCCGCCTATTTCCTCCATGAACATGAAAAGAACATTTTTCCCTGTATCTACTGATACCACCTGATGACAATGTTGAACCGTCGAAAATCGTCCCAAAATAGATTTATCATTGGATAATCATTTAAGGCCATAATATTGCATCTACGCCATGGTGTTCCGCCATTGATGGCGACATTAAAGTGAAATATTATGAATATATTAGCTAATAATAACATCAGAGATACTTTCAATCGATAAAAGTCTGCATAAGAATGGTTACATTTTACTTTGTACTATAAGTGTTTCCCTAAGGCTATACTGATAACGTAATAAGCCAAAGTGATGCAGCGAGTTTGAAGTATGAGAAAAATTACTTCGATTATGAAGATCAATGGGATAAGGAACGAATGAACCGTGTCGAAATGTCGGATGGATAGTTCTGTAATGGATTCATGAGATAAGATCGTCCTCCACCGTATTGACCGGGAGAGGAGAAAGGATGAGAAACGAATCATTGAAACTAGAGTAAATGGAGCGAGAGGATGGATCGGAGCGAAAAGGTCATGGATGAATAATACAGTTGAGGAACTGAAGAAGAGAGACGTTAGAAGAGTCAAGAACAAGAGAATGGCATGAAGCGATGCATTATTGCTATGGAAGCGAGGGAGGCCTGCAAGGATAGTACATTATGAAGGACATTAGTGAGGCAGAGTCTCCTTGACCTAATATCGACTATATAAACTTAGCCTGCCAGCCAAAAAAGGAAAGTAATTACTTCGTTCACCAAATATGTGTTGCAGACTAAAAGATTCGGGAAAACGATGGTCGTTTTGTATCAAAAGTGTTGAAAATAACCACGCATTTTTCCATTCTGAGGTTAATCATTAGTTCCCATCATATGAAGCCGGATCTTACATTTGAAAGAAAGCAAAAGATGCTCCATTAAACGTGACTCAGTCATCGCTTTTTCTCAAGTTATCGTCGGCTAAACATCGATGCTGCCAAGGCTTCATGTAAAAGGGGTGTTAAAAATTGTTGACGTCACGCATCGATCGCAAATGAGGTGGTAAATAGGATTATCGTGGTTGTTTGAATAAAACTGTTAAGGTTTGGGTAGCGACAGTGGAATGGATAAAGTAAACTTGACGTAAAAAAACAATGCTAGAACGGCGGGATAACCGAGAAAGAGAGGATGTACAGAAACTAAAAAACGATTGACATTCAAAAATGAAAAAATATTCAAGTAAATAAAAGATCGTAGCACTTTTCCACAAGAATTTTTAATGCGTACAACGCGTTTCGGCTCAGTGAGAAATTCTTGTGGAAAAGTGCAACGATCTTTTATTTTCTTAAATATGTCTAACTTCCACCAATTGAAGCCTGAATCTGTTGAACTTATGAAAAAATATATTCTTGAGACGTCTGCTGACTTTAAAGAAAAGAAGGCAGCTGACATCAGCAGAGATATCGAAATAACAATAGTATTATAACCACTCTCTCTCTCTCTACTTTCTTCTTCAGCCATTACCCAGAGTACAAACAAAATAAAAATATAACGATTAATAAGTCATAATCATCATGTACATCGACGGTCATGACAAAGCTTTCAGTTCTGCTCGCTTGATTCTCAATAAGAATTCAGGGATGCCGAATTACAAAAAATATTTGGGGGGCCCAAACGTGGGATCTTGCCGCGGGAAATTTTATAAGTTGTGAGTTTTAAGTTTTTTAAGAGTTTTAGAAGAGTCAAGTGATCAACATTAGAACCCTGATAACTCGAATCTCGATATCTGGACACTCCGGGGAAAATCGACAAGCCAGACACATTTTTCCCTCACACCCATAACAAATTCTTGAGGGGGCTCAAGCCCCCTCAGGCCCCATGGAGTCGGCGCTACTGTAAGAATTTGTATGTGGGGGTAAACATCTATGCTTTTTTCTAAGTCTTAGGGCCCCCGCTCACTGGCAACTTTTACAAAGCAACTATTTAGTTGCTCTGTGGATGTTCAAATGAAACACACGATATTGACTGTGGCCCCGCGCACGGGCAACTTTTTAGTTGCCGCAACTGCCGTGTGTTCCATAGGGACTTCCTCAAAGCAACTATTTAGTTGCTCTGTGGATGTTCAAATGAAAAGCACGGAATTGACTGTGGCCCCGCGCACGGGCAACTTTTTAGTTGCCGCAACTGCCGTGTGTTCCATAGGGACTTCCCCAAAGCAACTAAATACAGTAAAACCTCTCTTAAACGAAACTCAAGGGACCGAAATTTTGCCGTTTCGTTGATCGGGAGTTCGTTCCCCGGAGGTGATGCGCACGTTGCATCATTCTAGGGGCTCGGAAATTGAAGCAAGTCTGCATGCGTTATCTTCATTCTACCTTCGCATACTTCAAAACAGTGCTTATTTCTTCAGCTGCAATGCAAATCGCGGGCAATAGACCACATTTAGGAAGCCTTAGTTCGTATTATTCAATCACTTCGCGTGCTTTTTCATCGGTTTTCAAAAATGTATGCAACGTAGCGGTGAGTGCGAGGCCATCCCTTTATTCTCAATATTTGAAATAGAGTACATGTATTCGCGAAGTTTACACTGAAAAATTAAGAATTCGATAGATTTGACCATTACTAATATAAAGTTAAAGTAACAGCGCCAATTATAGCTTCATCATGAAATTAAGATCGCTCTACCATAACGGCGCGAGTGCGACTTTCGTCGACCCATTAAAGCTCAGTGGGTGGCAGCATTTCTTTATAGCAATCGAATCCAGAATACTCCATAGCAATATTTGCGGTCGCGGGCTTCGTAAATAATTCATTGTACTAGCATCATTTCCATCGCATTCCGGATAGACAACTGCCGATAAGAAAACATCTTGAAAGGCCCTATGCAGGAGTTCTCGAAGTAAAATACGTCACGATTTTGAAAAATGAGTTTTCGAGAAATTATATTCTGCAACCCTCAGTTCGCTGGCTTCGCGGATTACGAAATTTGAGTCTATTCTAGTGAACTCATCAAACGACCCTTCAATATTCATGACTTTTGAGAGACCCTGCCAGGATTCACGGCTTTTGTCATCACTCTCCATCGCGTGGTCGCAGTTGACTGCAAACCGGATTGACAACTCCCGATAAGAAAACAGCTTGGAAGGCCTCATGCAGGAGTTCTTGAAGTAAAATAAGTCACGATAATGATGCTGTTGACTGCAAACCCGGTTTTTGCAAAATAACTAAATATGGTGACAGGTGCGACACGCTTCCAAGCTTTGCAAAGCCCTTGCATTACCTGCAAAATGGTCCTCTTCAATTTCGCCGATCCCTTACATCCATTCGACAAACCAAAAACTCCACTACAATCCGACGGTAATGCCGCTTTGCCGCAGTAATGACCCCTCGGTCGAGAGGTCGCAACTTCGCTATTGCAGTTGGGGGGAAGAAAATAACACGCACATTTTTTATTGTTAGTCCTATGTTTGGGCCCGTGCAGCGATCGAGGAAGAAATCTACTTTCCCCATGAGTGCATCAACTCCCGCCAACCACCGCTTAATTAATCCTGCTGTCATTCATGGATTTTTGCTGCTACCACAGGGGTGAGGCATCACCATTGGCCCAATCTAAACATGGCATGTTTAGACTGTGTCGTCTTCTTCATGCAACAATTGACGGGCGTCGCAAACCTTTTTCTCAGGAGAAAATCAACACCGCTTCACATCACGTTAGGACATCGCTACAATCGCCGACAGGCAGAGACTGACCTTTAGTATAAAGCACTCAATTCAAGTAACGTCTAGATCAATGGGAAATGTTGGCTTTCGTGTCTTAAGTGCGAATATTTTTTATCCAAGATTGCGGCAAATGCAGAAGTTTCTCCTATTTTTTAGATGATGTTAAAATAAACAATGTGAATGAAACAAGAGTAACTACTGAGTCATATATTAAAGATAATTAAGAGATGCAAATTTTGGCTTTCATCTTCTAGCGCGCACATTGTATCTTCCGTAATTTAGTTAAATTTTAAAGTTATCCAAGATGGCGGCCAGTGAAAAAAAATGCTTCTCGGAATTTACGCGTTGTAATTCTGTAAAGTATCTTAAACAACCGTCAAAAGAATGCGTTCGAAGTACATAGCTCTAGATATCATATCTTTGAGCGTGTAAATATTGGGACATTGAGTTATTTACGAAAGTCAGCATTAACATTTTTCGCAATTCGCCGCGAGCCGCGA
Organism: Ischnura elegans; assembly: GCF_921293095.1. Classification (NCBI taxonomy): domain Eukaryota; kingdom Metazoa; phylum Arthropoda; class Insecta; order Odonata; family Coenagrionidae; genus Ischnura; species Ischnura elegans. The sequence goes on from NC_060246.1 coordinate 142,785,174, forward strand.
GTTGGGGTCGGCGGAAACACACGACGGAAGGCCATGGTTACGGTTAATAATGACGATTCTGATTGGCTTATTCAGTGGAAGTCTCTGATTTGCCCTCCAACGCTACGAATATTAAATTATTCATATGAAAATAAAAATTTAACCGGAAAAATTGGTTATTGGGAGGTGAATTTCACTCGATCGCGCCGAAATTTCATTTCGTTGATCGGGAGTTTTCGTAAAAGAGGAGTTCGTTCATCGGGGTTTTTCACTAATGTGTTTACATAGGCAATTGGCCGGACCAATAGCATTTGTTCGTTGAACGGAGTTCTTCGTTTAGCGGGAGTTCGTTGAGGTGAGGTTTTACTGTAGTTGCTTTGTAAAAGTTGCCAGTGCGCGGGGGCCCTTACTCTCATCCACCCCTCCCCCGTAGTTACGCAAGAAAATCCATGAATACCACGCAACAATCTCCTTCCTTCGGTTTCCGATAAATGACGTGGTTACCGCACTATAAATTAGGTGACGTAACTAACTTCTCCAACGCGAATGATTATTTAACATTTGCTAGTAAATGGCTGGATTCTAGATTGTTTGGCGAAAACAATCCAGATCAGACTATTTACCCGTCGGTTCATCTACCGATTTCATGAATTAGATTACGATTTAGACCCTGAGCAGGCGACCAAATTAGCACGTCTGCATGTAGTCACGGAATTAGGTAGATGGAAGTTTGAAAAGCACTTGAGTTAACGAGTGCACTGAAAAAAAACAACGTTTAAAATTACTAAACGAGCAAGTTAAGCCTCCCCTGGCTCCAAGCCAAAGAGTTACCGGCCTTTACCTTCGTAAGTGGATATGGCTTCCCAGCTCTTAAAATCATTATCGGAAATCCCTTAACGCGAGGATACCGTGCTGGAGTGTTCGAAATAATACAGTTTTCCTTCGGCGGATGGCTCAAGCGTAAAGAGGGCTCAAAACAAGGAAGTGGGCACCAGCTGCGGATCTATTCCTACGTTCCCCGGAGGTGCAAGCAATTCGAAATACTACCGAGAATGAAGGAATTATTGCTTGGTTATAGATAATCAGGATGACAAAATTTGCATCTTTTAAAAATTCAATTGTATCCATTCCCAACATGAGAACATTTAAAAGATAGTAACACCATATAAAGACGAAGATGAGATATATCGACCAAGTGAGTAATTACGAAGTATTATGCAGGGTATGAGGAAATAAAAGTCTTCCAAAAATCCAGGGAAGCAGAAGGCACATCCATATCGATGGCTAAGTTCTAACAACACGTATCTCAAATTCGGCTGGTTTGAGACAGGTACCTTAAGCAAAGTGAATAACATTTAAAAATTAAATACAAGCAAAAATTACTCTTTGTTTGCAAATGAATGCTCCTTTTTCCAGTTTTATGAACTTTTGGTTTTTAAGTTCAGTGTAAAGTAAAAAAATTAATCGTCTTTTTTCTCTCCTGAAAAGTTGCTATTTTTGAGATACGTGTTGTTAGAACTTAGCCATCGATATAAACCGCATCATAAGACATGAGAGCTTGATGAATGGAATCATCTAAGGGCAGGTGACGAGGACGGCCAAGAAAGGCATTTACAGAACAATCGATTTCAGGCAGAAAGGAAAATAAATACGTTAACGTCAGTGTTGTCATGCTGCCGGAACTCGCCGGAACGCCGTTCCGGCACTGGTTTACATAAGATATAATTGTCAAGTAACACTTTCATCAATTTTTTGCCTCAAAATCTCTAAAAAAATGCATTCCTAACCAAAAGAAAAGCTTTTATAGTTATATCTAAAAATAATAACTAGCAATAAAAAACACAGAGTAATATTTCACTTGTAAAAAAGCTGAGGAAAGTGCATTCCGGCACTGCTAATTTTGCCACAACGTCACTGTTTAGCGTGTAAAGATAAAGTTTGAAGAAAATATTGAGGAGAGCTGCGTCATACTAATCTAGGATTGCTCACTAGCCAGTAGCTTAGGGCTAAGATAAATGTAAGGTTAAGGTAAGTAATTTAAAATAAGAACATCACAATATACTTGAAATTTAAACTAAATTTGCGATTAAAAAATAGGAAGTAAAACAGTGCTAGTTATCGTACAGGAATTATTACTATAGCTGTGGTGGGCGGAGGACAGATTAAACGCTAAAAATCTTCTTTATTTTGAGGGGGATCAGGTCACGTGACCCTCCTTTCATACGCCCGTATGTTGAATGATTTCGTTACGTGAGGGCCTCTCCCTGGAATTAAATTTAGCGCTGGATTTTAAATTTACCACGTTAAAAGTGACGCTAGGTTTCAAGGTATAAAATTATCTGTCTCTCCGAGAAAATATATTCTCTTAGATTTTGATGCGGAAAATTTTCCCTTTCTCCTCCGCGGACCCGCCACTGATGCGCACCGATGCAAAACACCAGGGCTTCCGATCACTCGTGCGCGAAAGGAACGCACCCCGAGATGCGAAACGGCATTCGGTCACTTTTTCTCTCGACGGGGGTGACACACCGGTTCGGGTCGATCCACATATGCATACCATCCCGTAGAGTCACGGGTGCACCGACTCGGTCGGTCGTGTGTGTGTGTGTGGTAAGTCGCCTTAACCTACAAAAGGTATTCGCAGTCGCTCGGCGAAGGGGATATTTAGGAGTGCGAAAACGGCAATTGGGTTTTCATTCGCGGTTGGAATCCAACCCGAGCCATGAAAGCAGTCGAGAGACGAGAGTAGAAGAAATCGGCGAGGACAGCGAGGGCGACCGTTCCAGTTCGCCATATGCACCGCGCCGCCGTGGTGTGGGAGACTTGGTGCCGGACCGAAACGAAACATAAAGCCATGCGCCACAAAAATCAATAGCCCAGAGAGAGAGAGAGGGAGAGAGAGGCAGGGCATGTAGTACATTCGAGATGTAATTCAAGAAGGAGCGAGGGAATTTCCGTCTCAGTTTTCGGGATGTTTCCACGCGGTGTAATTAACTCGCCACCAATGGGTCAGATGCCTCCTGCATTAACAAAAAAATGATTTACGTAAACATCCGAGTCTCTTCAGTCACTCGGATAGATTTGCGGCACCGGCGTCAATGACGATCCCCCAGTGTCCGGAGGAACATGCCGGAGAATTCATCAAAATTTTCCGAAATAGGAAAAGCAGATCGAATGGAATGCAAAGTAAATTCCCAACTCGCTAATTCAATATAAATTCCCAACAAGACCGCAGTGAGTGAAGAGGGTGTTGAGAGGTTTAAACACGACCTTATGTGTTCCTGATCCAATATGGAGGCTCCAAATGAAGCCTTTCCTGAAATGTATGTGAATTTCCTCTGAGAAATTTATTCTGGCCACGGGTTTAATTTGCAATTTTATTCCTATGATGCATGCATTATGATACATGATAAATTGATTTATTTTTCTCGACGGTGGTGTGTGGGTTTAGTCAACGAGAAATAACCAATAATTGTAAGTCATCGCGATCGTGAATTCAAAAAAAAATCAATAACGAAAATAACACCTCGAATGGGCGGAATTGACTGAGAGCCCATTTAAATAAAATATTACTCAGTTTCCACCGCAGAGGCGTGATATTTTATCCGGAGGCAAGTCGCAAGTGTATTTTATTTTACACATTCAACAGGATTGGAGAGGACACTCAAGAAAAACATAGCCATAACTTTCATTATTTTTTACATTATGTAATCACCACTTGCAAAATCAAAGGATTCAGAGGAATTGCGTCGAAATGTGTACAGGTATCCGATTTCCCACTGGTTTCGCTGCGATGGAGCAGGTGACTCACGAGGCAGAACCCGCTAACCTGCCAAGAGAGAAAGAGACTCTAGGGCTCATATCCAGGCGAGACAAACTAGGAACAACAACCGATGCTGAGAGACGTTTTTCAGGGACGAGATGAAGAGAAAGAAGGTGCCAAGGCTGTAGCTACAAAGGCATCAGAAGAGACACTCCAATGTTATGTATTCACACAAAACATAAACTACCACGCAAGTACAAAAGAAAAATCACGGAGGAGAGATAAATAAACTTGCAGCAAGCGGTCCGATCTATTTATCACGTATTTATTTGTATGAGCCGAGAACACCGGTTGGATTCCGCCCCCTTCGTGAATCTGTATGTTTTCTCCGCGAAAGTGATTCGTAAACCTGCCACTTCAGGGCGATCTCGAGCGATTCGCCTTGTAACAGGATTACACCGATGCAAGGGAGTGGGGGTGAGGCAGAGGGGGGATGGGAGAGGGGTGCCAGATCGGAGGAAGAAGGGAATGAGATCAGGGCAGCAAGCACGGAGTAGAGAGAGAGAGACTGCGGCAAGCAGATGCCATATTTGCTGACCAACAGGACGTATTTTTCCGACCGAATTACTCCTTAAATATTGCTTAAGCATGATTCACACGATAATTTTTTCCATCCCTTTCGAAGGACAGCTACAGCAATCGCTCCAATGATTGCGGAAAAAATGACAGTTTCACTCGATCATTTTCCGCGATGGCTCGAGGGATGGAAATCCCATCCTTTTTCGCATCACTCGGCAGGTCTCTTTTTCCGTCGGTGAAACCATTGAATGAAGGGCGATAAAAATGAAATAAATTTACTGAAGGTGAAATTATGGAAGTAGTCCAGGGGAAGTGAATTATACGGAAAAGGGCAGATTGGCAATCAGGTATCATATTTTCCCACGCACAGGTACATCAAATATCCCCTTGAATATTAGTTGCGCATTGAGAATTTTCAATCTAAATACTAATTATGAATGTTCAATGAAAGATAACGATCAACCAATGAAAGAGCAATGCATATTGAGGGATGTTTTCTACTGGACTTATTAATAAACTTTACAGGATACACCTCTTTGCATCTAAATTGGCCTAAAATACAGGTTGTGCATTCTGCGAGGGCAGTAAAATTTATGAGTTGAAATTTCAGTCTGTATGTAACTTCGGTTAGTATCAAAACTACTGAGCAGTTATTCGATTGCATTTCGTTTAGAATTTTTGCCTAAAAAGGTTGTTTCAGCCATGTTCTTTTCGGGTAAGGGCTGTCGGTATATTCATATTCTGCGTAGCCGTGCGAGTGGAGCCTTTCGCCGATGGTCACCATGACTACTTCACAGCTCGACGTTGTTATTCCGCAAGAACAAAAGTTACGGGATCGCCGAAAAAACACAATGTATGCGAGTGCAGAAGACGAAAAACTTTAAAATACGTAAAACAACGGAGGAGATGGCGTCGTGAACATTTTTCTCGCAGAAATTTCTTGATTTAATTGATAATTATCTCAAAAATGAAATACCATGGGAAATTCCCTAATAGGCAATGATGAAATAGGCAGCAAGATTTTTACGCCACTGAGTTCAAAACACGAGCGAATACGGTGTATAAATCGTGGATGACTTGAGGAATATTTGACACGGAAAGATATGTGATTCGATGTTTATGCGTACTTCAGCAAACGGTTAAATCTCCTGATTAGGAAAAGGAACTTAAAAATCGGACGTCAAACGCTCTTGGATGTAACACAGGTAAGCGACTGGTAAAAAAATCTATCTTCGCCATTCAGGTTGACAAATCGGAGCCAGTTATATATCCCACACCAACGCTGCACTGAGCCATGTCCATTATCAGCGGCACACTTAGCCCTCCAGTACCTTGGAAGAGATGTGAAAGTAGCGCTTTTGACTTGGGAATGCGACGACATTGTGACTTCCTTTTCTACTTTTCCGTGCCTAATACGGCAACTAAATCATGTGTCAACGAGGTACAGCCCGATGAGATGTGGAAGACAAGTCTTGTCTACACGCTTACTCAGTCAGTTTCTCTATTTCTCCGAAGTTTATCTTTGAGGCGTGAGGGGTATGTGACGAAGTAGTATAATAGCTGAACAATAACGACTAGAGATAAGAAACAAGGAAAATGAGCGCAGGAAGTAAAGCCAAAATTTATGGGCAACACCCAGTAATTTTCTATCCGAAGGTTTGTTCAACAGGCGAGGGCGGAGTTCCCCCAGTGTATAATCTTCACCACCTTTTCGATTACTTCAGCATCGTAGCTCGACGTGCAATTAAGACCACCAATCTCTAGATGTCGTTTGTCTCTTTTTCCTTCCGTCCTTTTTCTCAAAACTTCCTCGTCGAAAAAGTATTAGGCTTTAGATTTCTTTAAACTTCACTTTGCATCATTTAATCCTCTCATTGCTTCTGGAAAGATTTTTTCCAATTAGCACGTGACGTAATCAATTATTCCTCCCTTAATTAACGTCGAGATTTTAAGAGAGGAGGTCGGTTCATTAGGAAAGAAAAATATAAAACTATGATCAGAGAAGCAAGGTTGATTAATTTTGTAAGAATAACACATTGGCTTATCACTGAAGAGGGATGAATTCGCGGGAAAGTGATGAATAATTGCGATGAGAAATGATACGTACAAGAAATCCGATCCGTTGACGGGAACAAAACGCGACTGTTTCTCACATGCAGAATAAACTGAAAAAATTGATTTAAAAAATAGCATTCAGAGACAACGATAGCAATAACATAGAATTGGAAAAATACAGAAAAGGTTTATGTGACAGAAATTTGATGAGTTAGGTATAACATGAAATGAAAATGAGAGGAAATGCGTCTCAGAGATTTAAGAGAATAATTATTCGGACGCATGTATTTGAAGTGAGAGAGTGAGTTTCCCGCTGGTAACCTATCCTTCACCTGACCACATAAATTAAACAGCGAAGGATCTGAAGTTCTTTATTGATGATTTTCGTGTTAAATTCTTAAGTGGTCTCAGCAATTAGTTTTTTAATCTGTTCCTTCTGAAATTTGGAAGGCATCGGTAGGTGGTAGTAAGGAAAAATCATGGTTGCACCATGCGAAAGATAAATACCAGATGCAAGGAGCGGAGAGCAGAGCTACAGTGGAAACTAATATAAATCCGGATCGATGACCCACGATCACATGCGCTCTTCAGCCACTAGCATTTATAATCCAATTCCCCTAGCACACTCTTACTTCTCCCTTCCTCTCTTAACGTAATCCCATCGTACGCAAAGCATGCACATGATTGGAAAGGTAATGAGACTGGTACTTCCCTTCGCCTTTCCGGATAGGTCCGCCACCTAGATAAAACTATCTAAAATTGGCTTTGAATCTCGAGTCTCGTAGACTTCCACCCTTATTTGAACCAAGGAACCTCGGGTCAGCCCCGCCGAGCGCTTGACCCAATAGGCGACCAAACCGCACCTGTCGGGCTATGATGGAGATGCTGGCGCGAAAACACACCACGGTAGCTTTGCGAGGTTTCATTTCTCGTCCCCCTCTCCTTCTTCCTCCCCTTCATCGATGAACTTTCTGAACTTTCGCCGACGGACCGGCGGCGCCTCCCGCTGCGGCAGCCGAAGGCCGCCCGGGTGGCACGATGAGATTCGAGGGAAATAAAATAAGAATGACGCTACCCGTCGTAACCTTAACCTAGCGGAGGACAATATTGCGATGAATTGTCCCACTTATCAAAGAAGCGATGTTGAGGGCTGTAAAAAGAGGAATAAAAATGACGAACGAGCACAGTGGCGAAGGCGATTACGGACTGCGGAGCTGGGGCAATTAAACATTTATGCTAATTTTCGGGACACTAGAAAGTCTCGAATTGTGCGAGCAGACCGGAGGGGTGAAGGCCAGGGTGTGGGTGCTCCAAGTGGAACCTTAATCGATAGACTCATTACAGGTGGCCCTCGATACGCATGGTGATTCCTGATGGGAAAATCTTCTGCTTGGGAACGGGTTCTCATGGTGAGCAGATTCGGAGCTCTCTCGAGAGTTAGGGCTCAAATATCGATCCGCATTTTGCTGACATGTTGAAAGTAGTTCAATGAGCACTAAGCAATGTAAATCTATGCAGAAAATGGAAATTACACTTTTTTTTTAACAGGTAGACTTATCGTAAACCATAGGAATCAATCCTGAGAAGACGAATAAATTCGTTAAATTTGTGCATAAGAGCTGGAGGTATTTCCTTACCGATATCTAGAGAGCCCATCAATCTCGCTGGGCCGGTCTATTTTCGTGACCTTTATCTCCTTTAAAATTTATGCTGCCATCGTGAATTTGTCATAATATTAAACTAGACCATCATGTACAAATTTTCCTTTGTCTCAAATTTTAAAATCGCTCCTCAATATTTTCTCAGATGTAAATATATTATCTTAAAGATAAGGGGCGGATTAAGGAAGGTATCACAGGGGTCATGACCCCCCTAAATTATATATATATACATATATATATAAAAATTTTATTGGTTTAATAATTTTTATATCCTAATAAAGGAATAAAGGCAAAATTATATATGCAAATGCAAAATAATTCCCGAAGGTGAGAGAAGTTTAAGTTGTACTTGTCGCAGAGCGTATCACTCCCTACCGTAAAAACACCCCTCTCTCCCGGGGGGTATGTCATGCTTCCCTAACGGGCTAACTTTTCCCTTTTCGCGCACATGAGCTCCATCATCAGGCACTAAAACAAGTAAAAATGCGTATATATTGCACATTAGCGTTGCAAAATAAGTGATATAGACCGACAAAACATAATTACAAGATATGATAAGATAAAAAACACACATTTGATCATTCCTGAATTCAGATTGACGGTAAACGGCGTACATTTTGACTTAAAAAATATTAAAACTGCATTACTTCGACGGGCGATGAAAAGAATTCTGGATAAATTATTCAATTCAACATTCACACAGCATCAATTTTCGCAGATCTTCATACCAGCGGGTCTTTTTGCACGACACTCGATGAAACTTCCCGGCAAAGAGTTGAATACCTCTGAAAAGTCACCGAGGATTAATTTTCTCTCGGGTTCTCCTACCACCTCGTCTTTTCATTTGAAATTCGCAGCCGCAGGCGGAAATGTGAGGTCTCCAATTTCATTTCGTCGACCTCAACGTGTTGACAGAGCCGTGAACGCGGTACAAAAAAAAAGAAACCACCTCTCCAAGACGATAATCATTTCCATAAAACAAATGAAGAGACAATTGGATTCCAAGCCACGCCAAAAAACCCAATTACCATCCTGTCATCGTATATCACCTTCAGTCCAATTGTCTCATAGTGCATCGCCATCGGCTAACTACTTGCCCGTAAATGTTTCGAACGCCAAGGGTCACCTGATGTTAAACCAACACTTTTTTCATTGATAGCAGGGAGACTGGCACATCCGTCAATTCAGTTCTAAACAACGTGATTCGATAAGGGAAATTGATTCAATCCCGTCGTATCCCGTGGTACGAACGAAAGTGAAAAACTCTCTACCACCTGACACACTGATTCCTACTTAGTGTAACAAACCCGCGCAGGCCAGAAATGCTATTTGTTTAGCGTTATAAAAAGACAGGAATTTATTAAGATGACCCACTAAGAGGCGATTGCACTACCTTGGAGGAGGTATAGGAGAATACGATAAAAATGAAGTTTTCAGTTTTAGAGGGTTGCAGTAACTTTAGAGAGATATAAAAATTATCCCTTCCATAAAACAAATTAAGAGACAATATGCATTATCTCAAAAAGAAACATTAATTCTGACAAAACAACGGAGTTATCGCACTTTTTACTTGCATATTCAGAATTCACACACCTTGGTCGAAACATGATGAAAAACGTCTTCTAACGAGCATAACATTTTTCCAAAATTTCGAATGACAGCTCATATTTATCGTGTTTTTTTATTACTGGCTTGCGTAGTACTAGGCTATTCATCACAGATTCAAGAAAAGATTAAACGAATCTGGAAAGGGATGCATCACGTGATGGCAGCGCAAAGGTAAAAATGCTACGTTGATGAAAAATATTTATATCATTTAATATGTATTGTTTCTCAGTGTTTAATTCTCTTTTGAAGATATAATTAAACTCGCTTATAACGATCACGCATGTGACGAAATGCCGCATGTAACGAGGTGAGTTCGTGGTCCCTTGGACTATCTTATGATCGCCAATGTCAATTTCCTTAGTGCGCCTACGGATGATACGAAATCCCAGCTATTACTAACTATTATTTGATCCCATGGGGAATTATTGTTACGTACCCGTTGCTTGAATAAAGACGATTCACGGATTATTAGCCCGAAATCCTGTGATGTGCATAGCAAAATCCTTTATTATGGTCACAACGAAATCCCTTTTTAAACAAAATAGAACAATTGTCCCATAAAGTTAGTTATAAGCGAGTTTTATTGTATATAGACATGAGGACAGTGTTTTCAGTTGAATTAACAATCCTATTCTCACCCGTCTATCTCACTTCACTTTTCCCAACACCCGGTGCCAAACCGAAACGGACACCTAACTTTTGCTTCACTCGCAAAGGTGACATGATACCGCATATATATTCGCAAGTCATGCGCAACGGGAAGGGAACGTAATGGGGGTTGGTGACCGCCGCAGGCGGAGACCTGGAGGTGGTGTGAGGCAGACGGGCGAAACGGTGACCATCGCCACAAGGTTGTGCAAAAAGAACATCTCGTGTAGCTTCCCTCACCGCCCTCAAATCGGAGGATTTGTTTCTATCGGATGTGAGGGACTTTAATATTTTAAGAGGAGATACCATTCCTTCTCTAGAGTGTTATTCTTGACGCATTACCGGTTTAAAACTCAAGTCATAAATTTTAAACTATTTCCGCCCAGAAAAATGTTTCCTTGTTATTTTGAATATATGGATGTATTTCGTTTCTATGGTTGTCGTAAGCTATACTTTAAAAATATTATGGCGATGCAATCATACAACAGTTTTCTCAGAATGACCGGTGACCACATGTTTACATTGGGCGGTAACGTGTCAAAATCTCATGGGATTCATTTTCTACCAGCATAAAAAATGATCAAATCAGGAAAAATACAGGATCAAAGGATCAGGGAAAGCATATCCTTGGAGGAAGGAGAGTCAAAATCGTCTTTTTAGTTCCCTTCTATTTTTACTTTTATTATGCTTGGGTATTCTTTACAAACAGCCCGTGTCCATAGTGAAATTCCGATTCGCACCCGTCTCCTTCAGCAAGTGGGACTATACCTACCAGATTCAAAAATAAAATGATAGACGGATAAGGTTAAAAAAATTAAGCAGCACATTCGCAACAATTTGAAAACAAAATAGCGCGATTTTTTTCATCTCCATTCAAGTTTTCCATATGCCCAGCACGATACAATGCAGCCATTTGATTACAGTGGGCGGGGATGGATTAATATTTCTGGTTATGTAGAGTTGACCCTCCAAAATTTGCCTAAATCTCCAACGGCAAAATTTTACCCTGGTAATTTCTCATATTTCAAATACCTACGCTTGAGATGCAAGCAAACGCTGGCAGAGGTTTCCACTGAGTACCCTGAAAATTTATAAATGGCAGCATAAGTTCAAAATAAGCAATGCATCACGAAGAAAGAGAAAACGCCTGGTTGAGTGGGTGAGTGGGTGTGTTCCATCCTCTTAACATGTGTCGGCTGCTGAGGAGTGTTATGGAAAATAGATGACGGTGATCAATGAATTAACGTCGAGACGGAGAAATTCGAGTCCTTAAAACGGCATTATCTTTAGTGACGGGATAGGTAGACAGCATGGGGGAAGCGATGTTATTCGACCGGTATCCACTCTTCGACACTTAGGTTGGACACGCCCGCCGAAAAATAAACTGTAGAAGTTGAGTGATGTTATAACGTTTTACGTTTCAGGGTAGGAAACAATGACTATAGAAATTGGCACCACTTGAATTTCTTGCCGGTTATCGACTGTTAAAAAAAATGTCGCTAATATATTTCATGTTCATGTCGAAGAGTGAAAGCATTACAAGAGCCAAGTAATAGTTGAATTATGGGGATGAAATAAGCAATTTAAACCAAGCGGATCGCATCAAAATCATTTTCTTTTCATAATTATATTCTATTTCACAATAGTTACCATCATAAAAGAGGGATATTAGAGATAATTACACTTTTGAATAGTTTCAATTCCTTAATTGACAATGCATCGTTTATTTCAGTGTCCAAAGATATTTCGAAATTACTTTTCTCCCCAACGATTCAGAAAATCACGCAATTTCTAGAGCCATTCTAATGTTGTCCAGTGATATCTCACCAGGCACCCACTCATTCGTGGAGATCAATACCATAACAATCCTGAATAACCCGAATTTTATATAAGCTTTTATGGAGAAGCATGAAAAAATACCCAAAATTAAAATAACTTCCACTGCCGTTTCGCAGATATTCATGTATTTTTTCCGATTGTTTACCAAGTCACATTATCCCCCCAGGAGATTTCTGCGTTCCCAACCCCATTGTTGAAGTCAGTGCCACCGTTATCCGGGTGACACTAGGCAGGCCTGTATTTCCTCTAAAGGCCCGAAGGTGTAGAGCAGAGTTAAATTGGGACCAGTCCCGCATGATCAAATGGAAAGGAGGAAAATCTTTACCAAAGAAATCCTTTGAATAACCCTAGTGAGGAAAAACAATGCACAGCCAGGAGATCGATGTCATAAAATTTTATCCATAGAGTTTTTTTCTCGACAGTGTGAAACTTTTCTTCTAGTCCCGTAATATAAGATGATCCAAAAATGAAATATATCCAATTTTATACCGTATTAATTTTTACGGAAATTTTAATCTTAGTTTATTTCGGAATTAATAGCAGCGATTTCGTTGGCTATTTCGGTGAACTTAAGTAATAATTGCATTTAAAATATTAAAATTTACACTACCCCGTTTATTTTTTTGTCAGTCGAAGAATTTACTTGACGTTTATAAAACTCAGAATGAAGTCACCAAATCCACCCTCACAATAAAAAAAGAAATCTATCGAAGAATAGGTTTTTCGTTTACTATCAGTTTACTATCAAAATTGTATAGGTGAAGATCACTTAAGCAATAATTCTGAATTCCTTCACATTTCATTTCAAGTTTCGATTGACGACAAAATTTGTCAAAAGCAACAAACAATCTTAGTTGCTGTAACTTAGATTAAAATTGTTCGCTCGGTTGGAAATGCAGCAGCCAATGCTAAAAAATGTAATCAGTTCGATGCATCATTGATTATTGTGCGATTTGAGATTCACTGTGGTACCTCGGGAGCCTATCCCAACGAGTACGAGCGTTCGAAAAAAACGATCTATTTATCGCAGCTGTTTTATTTTTTTTAACAATCCTCATGCATCAGCAAAAATGTTGTATAGGATCTTGAGAGGATGTTTAAACAGAGTACGATGCGAGATGACGGACAAAGGCAGGAAAAAGGGAATTTCAGACATCGCAACGGTTGGAGACTCCGTAGGAGTGGGTTGTTCCGAGAAGCGAGCGGTCTTTTGCCTCGGGCATTATAAGGGAAACATGCTTAAGCGTGGTCGCAATCCAACAGGCAGAGGAGAAGAGTTTGCCACGAGCCACAAACTGCGCAGTACAGAGAAACTGCATTGCTGCAGCACATCAAATGGAATCGTAATGGCTTCATCTAGGCTGCACATTTGTTTGCTGCACCATCAAATAAATAAGCTCCACTTCCATTCTGCAGCAAATTAAAAAAAAACATGAAAATTAAAGGCAGCGTTCTGATACGAGAGCAACGGGAAACTTGACCAGTAAGGGAAGCCAATATCTCTTTTTTTCCAAGCAATCATTTATAATTTAAAATCAATTCTCAGAAGATAGACCCGGAGGGCATGCTCCGGACGACGTAAAACTTTGACTTCTGTTAGCAATCACTCCACCCATCATTCCCCAACTGCGCGTAGGAGTCAGCGGAGTACATAAATGAGGGACGATAAATTTATTCAATGCTGCGCATTTAAATACTCGTATTATTCACCCGTGGTTTTATATTCAAGCATTTCTGGTTTGCCTGGAGAGATTTCGTGTCGGACAGCGGAGCGGCTATTGCAAATGCTTCCGAGAATCTCTTTCGCCCTCCAGGATACATGGGCCGAGGCGGGTAGAGGCCTTCGGATTTCGAGGATGAAGAAAATATACAGCGTGTCGCCTTTTTTTTTTCATTCTATCGAGGCGTTGGGCAACGCGTTCGGGATTGGCCCGCACGCAACGTATACCATATTAGGAAGATAAGTGGCGCGCAAGAGGGCGGGGGCGTGTGTTTCGGGTCAGCCGTGCGAGATCGGCCAGTTCCTTTGACAAGGCGAGTGATTTAGCAGGCCGACGTGACAAGAGCTTCAAGCCGTCGCCGAAGCCGATCGAACCGCCATGCACGCGAGCGAGGATAAATCCACCCGTTGCGAAACGGGAGCGAGGTTATGAAAAGTACCCGCCGCAGTAATGCGAAAGGGAGGAAGACCGATTGCAAAAATTGGAAGATTAAACGTAAGCATTCACAGAAGAGAGCTAACTACGACTAACCTGATTAAAGAACAGAAAATGAGAAAAAGGGTTTTGGTTATCATAACTGATTAAATACATATTACCAAAGGACGGTAGGTTTGAAGATTTTCGCAGCCTTGACCAGATGGTCTCTGCATTATCCTCGGCTTCTCACCGCGTCGTTTGGATTTTGTTGACGACATTACAGTCACCGTCTTTAAGTCGTTAGTTTGGCCAAAAAAGCCAATGGAGGCGGTTTGAGCCCGAAGAAAATGCAGAAATTATATGACCTATGGAAGTTGGGGTTAAATCACTAATTGGGAGTTCCGTAGGGGTAGAACCATCACCATAAAGGGCACATTTATTCCTAATAGCCCAAAAAGGGAGGAACTCATGGTCCTGAATACACTTGATGAAAGGACGACGATAATAGAATTAATTTTATTATTAAGCTTAGACGTTTGACGTAATTTTCTCCTGAAGATAAAAACTCAAGCCGTTTTTAATAAATATTATTGGGATTAGAAAGTTATTAATACTGATTTTTAAAGCTAAGCACATAAATCAACCCACGCCTCAGAAAAGGGTGCATTGAGGAAATTTTAAGCGTTGGAATTGATTAAAATAAGGAACCAAATCAGTATTTTCAGTTGCCTACCGGTGAATTTTCGTACACTGAGTAAGTATAAATTCTATCTGTTACTTAGCATTTATGAAAAATGGGCAGGAATGAAATTTAGCGTTTACTAAGGTAATAAGAAACCATCGTCTAAAATTAATTCCGAGAAAGTAATTTTAGAGCCCATGAAGAATGAATACTTTCTCTATGACAGCGGGATTACAGAAAGAAACCGACAAATACAACCTTGTTTCCTCACCAGTTTCTAAACAGATCAGTGTGACCTCTTCACCCTGAAAATTCGCATCTAGATGGAGAATTCTTAGAATGAGGAGAAGAAGGAATTCACTGAAGAAAATTTCCATCCAGAAAGTGAATTTTCACGTTAATTTCTCTCTATTTCGGCCGTATACATTTCGATAATTGATCACATCTTCTTCAGGATGTTGTCATTAGCATCACATCCCTAACTCTTCTACCATCTTGTCTTATCTGGAGGACTTTGTCAATCCTCCCACCAATGCTTACTTATCTCATCAACTTGATTGATGTCCTCCTGCATGCGTTCGGCAAACTTTGTTCTAACCTAGATGTTCCAAACACTTATCCGTTTAGCAAGGGAATATTCTTTGCCATTTTTCGATTAAAATACCCTGCATATCCTCCCATGCTACTTCCATCAAGGTGACCTATTTCTCGAATCAACACTACGCCGTGCGACAAATCAAACTTTTTTCACTGAACTCATCGCGAACGAACTCCAAGTTTTATACTGCATTGGTCACTGGAGTACAGAGCCAACGCAAACGTTTCTGCTTTTATCCCAAGAGCACACTATATAACAGAGGAAGCTTAAAATAATATACATATAATCCAGTATTTGAACGGCTTCCAAACTTATGAAAAATATCCTCCCAAAGATAATCACGGCACACAAGCGAGCCTCGAGCGAGTTTTTCCGCTCTCGCATGCACAGCGATTTGTCACCCTCCGCGGGGGAACCGCGATTTATTCTCGGAAGCGGTATTTTATTCGGCAGGGAGCGGGTGGAGTAGTAGCACTCGCCGGCTCCCATGATTAAGTACTTCGATCGGCGGATAGGATACGGAACAGGGGTGGCTGAAAAGGACCGGCCCACGCTCATTACTTCTGCCTTTGTCGGGCACACGTACTGCACCTACGCGGTGGAAGAAGGGTGGTCGGAGGAAAGAGGGGGCGCGGTGGAGTCTTCAATGATTTCCTCCTTCCCCTCTTCGCGGGTTTCGCTCGCATGGGGAGAGAGAAAGAGAGAGAGAGAGAGAGAGGATGGCGAGATGGCGGCTGCTGCAGCATCTCGGAGGAAACGAGAGACTAGAGCGCGCATTGGCATCGGCGCATGGTGCCAAGATTGAAATGGCAAAAAACTAGATCAAGTGATGGATATCTACATCTGTATAGAACCCTTCAAGCCACCTCAATAGGCGTGTGGCGGGGGTGTCAGGGCACCAGCCGTTTACAAATAAAATGAAATGCTATTAAGAAATAACGCATAGAATTTATTAAATTTCTCATAGTTCGGGGGGAAAACGAATTTCCACAATTTGAATATTATGTACATCCCTGATATGTTCTGATATTCTGAAACGTTGGGTCTGTTTGGCTGACAACGGCGACAGCGCATGTATTCTCTTTATTTCGATAAGAAAAGTTATTCCCATCGCATTTTGAAATAACGACGGTGTAATAGCGCAAGGATTTTAATTAAGGCTATTTTAAATTATATTTGTAATAATAACTGTGTATTTCTACAGCTATTTATCCTGTAATACTACTAGTGTTTATGATCTTCACCATCATCAAGTGTTATAAAAATTGATATTTATAAAAGTACAGTGTTCCCAAATTTTTTTATTGTTATGCTTGCAAAATTAGAAGCATTTTATTTACAGAAATTCTCCATTTTCGTTTATTACCGCGTCGGTTGCTGTGGCGATGACAACTTTTTCTCTAGTACTACTACCAGCGTTATCAGGTCGAAGATGATCAAAAGACCTTTAGCAAACGAAAATAAAGATGAAAATTGTACATCGCGGAAATCTCTATTCTCACATTGTATTCAGTGCCAACATCAAATTTTATAGTACTAGATGATACTGTCAAAGCTAAGCGAACCTAGTTGCATCTAGGAATAAATAACTGTGAAAATAAAAAGATATCGCTATAAATACAATAATGTACCACGAATCGAAGCCTGAACTAATCTATGTCATCTTCATAATGAATTTACTGTGTAATCTGTTTCCATTCCTTAGGATAATACGGAATGTTAGGGTTTCAATGTTGGCCTCGGGTTTGGGCTACTGCGCAGTCTTCATGCGCGCCCTCGCATTTATATCCTCTGGGGCCTCACAGCATAGCGAGGGTATGCTAGTCGCGGCAAATGGTGGATATGAGGGTGGGAGAATGGGGACCCTAACCCTCTCCCTCCCCCCTCCGTTGACGTAAGCCAGCGTGGGAGGGGCCCTATGGCTTAGTGGTGTGAGGAGGGAGAGGGGATGAGGGGGTGGGGGGGCGTGGGCGCTCCAAATATAACCGATCCGTCGGGGGAGCCACCGCAGCGGCAGCAGCTTCAGGCAGCGCGGCGTTTCTCTCTCTCTCTCTCTCTCTCTCCTGCCGAGTTCGAACTCCGAAATTATCTTCCTCCTCTCGGCGGTGGTGTCGAGAGAGGTGACGGGGGATGAGGAATCCTGGGATGCTGGCTCGAGTCCCGTAGGGAGACCGCTCCACTGCTTCTTGGGGAGGGTGCACCGACGACTTAACTCACGGTGATCGCTCACGGATAGAGGTGAACATTTTGTTTGAGGTGAATACCCATTTTCCCTTCCTCGAATGAGAGAAGGTATGGCGATTTTCGATATCCGTCTATCTACGCCTTTCCATACCTCGCCACTGAGAAAAAAATATGCGCGGCGGAGCCGAGCAAAATCCTCAGGTGCTCTAGGACACGTTCGCGTTATGAAAAACGGTGACATGAAATGAATGGGAGAAGACGTCATATTCAGGCAAAAAATGTAACTGATATTGGATTTAATAAATTAGGCCTTGAAATGATCTAAGGGCGCAGAAAATGAAAATAAATTTTTAAAGGAGCGCTGAAACATTACCTCAACTATTTTTTCACTGACATATTTAGCGATTCAATGACAGAATTTCTCACATACAAATCAACCAGATGGTCAGCGTATGAATAGACTTGTAGCCACTAGATCAAAGTATTTTCTTTCGCGAAGTTTCTGCGATATTTCAGGGATGGGCAAGATAAGTTGATAGTAATCTTCAAATGATATATTATTACCTTCCTTCCGTCTCTGGTGAATAAAGGCGGCTAAAAACCGAAGACTTTATATGTAGAAGTTATCGAGCGAGAGGAAATTTGGCGCTTGCATGGATTTCACCATACATTCTCACCAGAAAACTTTGAACATAAACTTGGCCTGAACTAAGGGCTTGAATGCTCCATGGCGGTTTCTGAGGTCTACCTCCGGCAAATGGCTCTCCGCTTACGAACAACTATGCCGATAATTCTGTACACATTCTCACAGAAGTTGGAAAAACACTAGTAACATTCAAAATATTCTCTAAGTGGGGCACGTTTGTTAGAGGAGAGCATGAAGTATTTTGACGTCGGCGAGGAAACAAGCAAACTCGGAGGGTATTTTCCAAGCAGAATTACAACTTACAATTAGTAGCACAAAAAATGGAAACTAGATTTCAGGGATTGCTCCTCAAGAAGAATGCCGTCCAAGGGAATAAACGGTTTAAGATTTATTCACTCTAACCTCATGCTGCCAGAAGTAGGATAACCATTTTAGTATTGAGGCCATTCTCAGTTCTTATTGTATCTGGAATGTAATAAATTAGAGACGTTAGTAAAAATTTCCGACATCAAAACGCGGTGAACTCCTAATCAGCGTGTAAACCAACATAATCTGGTTAATGAAGGTACTCACTCTAACCACACAAGTTTTTTTACAGATAATGTTTAAAGCTTTTAGGAAGAAATGATGAAAAATAACAACATATTATAAAGAATATTTATTAATTATGATATACCTATCAACAAAGATTATGTTTTGCATAAATAAGTCGCTAGTTATTGTGTTTTTCATACCTGTACGTAGGCATGAAAGTGATAGCGCAATGAACTAAAAAACATTCATACGACCAACAGCAGAAAAATACCGACTCTGCGTGCGACACAGCAGGAATGTTAATAACACAGACAATAATATTTAAAAGTATGAATAGTAACTGATAATATGAAAAGGACAGTAAACGGAAACTTGGATAACTCATAATATGAAAATTATAGCAAAGAGGATAAGAATTATTATCAATGGTAATAAATTTGAGCTAAATATATCGCCTATTCTCTAAGCTGAGCTGAATATTTTTCCATGCTCTAATTCTAAAGCACAAGGACAGCTAGGGATGCCCTCCGACTAGTATCGTTTATTTGTTCTAAGTTTGGAGGGCGAAGTCTGCCGCATCCAAACACAGATACCCGACGAACATTTCAAGACCCTTTTCTCTTATCTGTTTGCAGAGCTCAAGATCTTCAATAAATGCTTGTGACGAAAAGGAGAAAAATAAAAACTTTACCTACGGTCTAGACTAATTATGAAGGAAAACAGATTGAAGGGCATAAAACAGTCTTATGTAATGTGATTATTTATCAACTCAGATATAATACACGAATCCGATGCAATTTATAAAATAACTAGCGTGGGTAACCGTAGAAATTCTACAGTGAATAAAATAAAGACGGAAGTGGTAAATAAAAAAAACAAATAAAATTTATAATAACTCACAATCAGATTAAATTCATTATTTTGTTCATCGGTAATCAAGCACAGGCTTCAATGCACAAACTCATAGTCCACATTAATGTTTACCACTCATATATTATTGATGGAAAGAGAAAAAATATCATCAAAAGAAATATGGTATACAGTAGGGAGGAGTACTACTAAACGAACAGCTGATGTGCAATTTTATCATAATTTTTCACAAAAAGCTCGATTACTACTGAAAACTTCTAGGGATCAGCACCAGGCGAAAAATCATAAAAAAATCTTTCATGGCGTGGTCAGAAATTTAGTGTGGTCTAGCAATTAACTAGCGTAAAATACGCCAGAAAAGGTAAAAATAAAAAAGTGCTCGATTTTTCCTTCGATTTAACCACAATCACATACGATCTCATTCGCAAGTGCACTTATGGGCTCAAAAAGAGGGAGGTTCATGATCCAAACTCCGTTCATGGGACATTGATATATGTTAGCGACATGATGGATTTCCACTGATGATAGGGGAAGGCAACCGGATGTTCTTCGGAGGATACATTTTAAACATACAAAGCGACGAAGTCCGTGAATCACCACTTGGACGACGAAGATTGCACGGCCTAGTCTGTACAACCAGGATCAGCCAGCCTTTGTCATCGGTGGCAGTGAAGTAATCCCTCATGGGCTTAAATAAAGGACAGTTGCGCAAGGACGAGTCCACACGAAGGACGAGGAAGGAGGTTCGATAGAGAGGGGGCCACAGGGGGCGGGAGTGAGCAGTAACGAGGCATGATCGGGAGTTGCATTTCGTATCCAGCGGCGACGAGCAAACGTGGCGCGCTGCGCAAGTTACCTTCGACAGCAATTTCAAGCCAGGAAATGGAAGGCCATGCACCGCAAGTGAATCTAAATAGAATGCCGAGGGATTGAGTGTACCTACCATCTGAATGCGAAGTAAATGGGTGAAGTGGGGGAACTTCGATTTGCCGTGACCAACGGCAAATCGGAGGCAACTCAGGGAGCCGACTTGAGCATGTCATCGAAGGAAAATACCAAAAAATTTCGTGATATATATCTGGTGATGCAACCAGACTGAAATTAGCTTTTTGCGAATGCCGAGGCAATGTGGCCCATCGTAGGCACTTACAAGAAGAAAGAAAAACGCGAGTCCTTTTGGCCCAGTTTAAATTGGTGCTTTCAGGAGAAGCGGCGACCAAAATGTACTTAGTTTCAGGGGTGCATAAATCCATCCAACTTCGCCGGCCTACAAATTAGCTGTGGAAAATATGCAGGTACTTTCTAGCGGAATAAAATCTAATGAATTCATTTTATCAAGTGTGGAGGTATGAGCTAGAGAAAATGACCAGTAGGTAATATACATTATTATTGAGGATGAATCCTGAGATTCTAAACTAGTAGCAAAAAAGTACTTCTAACAAAACAATTACTCTATCGATGAGAAATGGTATTAAAAGTCGGAGAACAGCAATCGTGCTAACTTCACGAAAAAGATTGCCCGCTTATAAATTTAGGCCAACGATGGGATCAAAGAATTACGGATCGATTTACTTGCATCAAAGTACTCCACAGAGTTGAGAAGGAAATATGTTGTATTAGAAAGAAAAATGGCAAGCCATCAAGAATTTTTGCGGAGATACAGTGAAGTGAAAATCTAAGAAAAGGAATTACTTAGCATGATTAAGCAATGGAGAGATAAATAAGGCATCGTGGGTCGATCAAATGAAGGCTTAGTGAAGAAATAAAACCTAAAGGCGGACAGAAAGACTGAAAAGACATGAATTAAGGACCATTACAAACCGATTTCCGGATCTATTACTGTAAATTGATAAAAAAATATGTTAATGCATGTGAAGTTGTGAGACAGGGACGGAATATGTCAGTAACTACGTCATTTATCAATTTCATTCCGAATAGTATTTAAAGTAAAGATGTGGGCAGTATTATTCAACAGGCCGTGGTAGTTGAAAAAATAGCTATTCATTCGTTAAAAATATTAAATGAGTATTTTTTGCCTCATTCACTACAGATTAATTGCAAAGCCTTTTTATTTTCCTTTCTTCCATCAGGGCAATACATCAGGTGGAGCAGAAACCTCTTGATTCCGGATAATTAAACAATTCAGATGTTTTAAATTCATTGATTAAAATATTAAAACGCTATCAGGGCGGGAGCAAATATTAACTATAAATCGCTCTCGGGTACGACTTGGAATTATATCCACCACAGATAATGTTTGATGAAGGCTCTTTTTCTCAACATAGCGCCTTTCTATAGCATATTCAACATAGTGCATTCCATAAGGGGGAGCCAGCCCGAAGGGATGAGGCCCTCAAAGAAAATTTCATTTCAAGCTCCACATGCCTACCGTTTAACTCCATTTTTCCCGTTACCCTAAAGAATATTTCTGACCCTCAACACCAGAAGCTGAAAAGCAAATGCTTAAAATAACCAAGCACCTGCTCGCAATAAATATAACGAGAAAAAGCCCTTCAACTCCGTAACATATTTCTTTTCGAGACAACTAAACATCAAATAACATTTTTTAATCGGTACTCCAGCTCGAAAGCAATTTCAATTTATTTGAAAATTTGATATTACATCGCTAAGTGACTAAAGATAACTTTTTTAACACCTTAAAGCATTTTTGATTAATACATTACCTAATCATAACTATGCATGGAGCCCAGGCAATTAAATAAAATACTGAAATGGTTTTTACCATCTGAGAGCAAATGGTATGGGTATACAGATGCAAGCAATGAAACTGCAGAAATTATCTTGCATTGAATAAACAACAACTAAGAGACAGTCAAATTCTTTTTTAAGGTGGAATCGGGATGGGTCAACTTCACATCTTAAATTCTTCGGGCTACCAAACTCGTTAGTGTCAAATGAATGAGCACAACACGAACTTGCTTGGTTCATTATAAGAACTTATTTATTCAGGAAGACGTTGGAACTCCGCAATCTTGCGACCCACGCCACACATTTTCAAACTTGCAAATAAGCATGATCTTGAAACGACTCAATCACTAGCGAGGCACTCTGAGGATAATTAAATTCCCGAGCCGAGAATTTGAATAAGTAAATCGTTCATAACGGTTCGCTCGGTCGATTACCAGCGCACCCACGCAGCGATAAAGCTCCTGGGGCGATTCGGAATTTCCATTCCGAAGAATGCCCACAACGACCTCAGCCGACGAGCACAATGACTGCCGTTCAAAACCAAACCAGACGTCAAGAGAACGGACCAATAGCCACGCTTGCCGCCGCCGAGGCCAAAGTCCAATAGCCAGAAAGACTCGACAAGCGAGGGAATGAAATCACGTGGACGTGTTCGTTCGAGGAAAAGATTTACCCGACTACCTTGTTATCTTGCGTGAATCATTCATTATGCTGTTGAGCATGTGTCCATTTGCTGTCATAATCAGTAGACGGAACAAGAGTCATACCTTGAATACACAAATTACTACCTTAACACGCAAGTCATTATGTCAAATTTTTCCAGTAATATAGGTGTTTCTCGAGAAAATATGCGTTTGGGGAAAAGAAATATGCAGATATGATCACTATAGGTAAGATGCTCCCATGTACGCGGGTCTACATAAACAGTAGATTATAGATATGACTTTCGTATATGCTTGAGAAATACATGTTTGGGGAAAAGAAATGTGTAAAATGATCACTATAAGTTAGCCAGTTACTTTGCGCACATGTCTACATACACAGAATATTAAAACTATATCTTTCAAAGATTTGTTTTTCGCAAAAAAAAATCCTTCCTCTGACTGTAGTCGAAAAATAGCTGCACAAAAAGATTTTTGTTGATGTTATGAGATGATATTTGTAATCATCAATTTGTTTTGTCTATTGTTAATAAATTTATTGGCCACGTATGAAAAATAAATTCATCCGAAATGGGCACTTAACTTTATTCGTCCTGTCTAAACGGTTGATGAATAAAAACTGGAAGCTAAATCATTTTGAACGAGTTGTGGAGCAAAAACAGAAAAATATAAACTTGAAAGTTAAATGAGTTACATAGAACTAGATATTAAGGATGAGAAAGAGAAGAAATGCGTAAATAAGATAAGGTTACCTGATAGGAGGGCTGCGTCAAACCAATCTTTGGATTGTAAACGTTTGATGATCATGATCAGTAAAATGTTTTGGTCATTCTGCCGTAAAGAAAAGTGGTTTTCCCCGGCTCTTTATTTCCACTAAATTGATGAACCTATAGTTTTGAAGACAACATTTGAAAGATTACCAATAAATTTGGAAAAGAATGACCTGTTACCTAAGCAAACACCAGGTCGTATAAAAGTATATTCGAAACCATATTTTTATTCCAGCTTTTATTGGAAAAGGCTCATCAAGTGGAAACGCAGTAAACCTTTGGGGATGCGTAGAGACCCTAGCTACCTTCCGCAAGTTTAACTTTGATGAGTAGTGCGACTGACGTCAAATACCTACATTGGCACCATTCCATGTGGACCGTTAACCGACCACGCACTTCCTAGACCCGTGGCGGAATTCGAACGACCGTCCCCCGCGTCAACAGACGGCTGAGGGTGCCCACTGGGCTAATCACGTGGGCGAGACATTACGTCTGCACGAAGATCCGGCATTTGGCTCAGGAGGGGCTCTCAACACAGTCGCTCGTGTAATTTTGCTGGGGGTCGTGCGAGACTTTTTGCTTTCGTCGCGACTTTACTTCAGGGGCAAGGCAAAGAAAGTGGGAAAATAGTGAAACAAGAAATAGACGAACGAGAAGGATAAATTCAGCACTTTCGGACTCAACCTTATGAAAATTCACAAGGTCATGGCTGATTAAAATTTACATTTTTTACACGCTTTTATGGCCGATTAAAAATTATACTTTCGTCGCGGATGTACTACAGGGACAAGGCAAATACAATTGAAAATGGCGGAAATAATAGATAGACAAACGGGAAGGATAAATTTTATTATTTCGGTCTCAAACTTATGCAAATTATTAAGGTCATGGATGACTAAAAATCATACTTTTTACACGATTTTCCCTAAAATTTGCCTTTGAAAGACTACCGCTATCTTCCAAGAGCAAATATAAGCAGACATTACAGGTTATTTATTACCAACATCCTCATTGTCGAATGCAAAAATAATTCGTCAACGAGCGGAAAAATTGAGGCGAGAGTTTGGGCTAAGTCGTGGATAGGGAATAGGTAAAAACAAGAGTTTAAACGAAGCCCTCGATAGAAGAGGTAGGGATAATAGAATAACGAGAAGAATAAAGATGAGGAATAAATTGTATGCTATCATATTACTTAGAGAGATCACAAACAATCGTAGAATACCAACATCTCACTTGGTGATTCAGCCTGAAGATTGGTCTGTTTAGGTGGAGGTAGAGCTCACGGGGGAAGCCACAGACATGTACAAAAATTTACAAATTTAGGGCAGTGAGCAAGCTCCTTTCCCCGGTCCAACCCACACAAAAATGATTTTTGGTTGGAGTATCCGAAGGCTACAACCGAGATTCGATCAGTAGTCCCAAGCGCTAACCACTGGACCATTCCCTCCTCCCCCTCGGTATCATAAAATATGAACTCAGGATTTGCAACCGTTAACGAGAATATTTACCGATATATCCTTCATCTCTGACTGCAGAAAAATGGTTAAGCCTACAGCAGGCCTTGGAAAACCTCAAGGAAGCTAGTAAGTGGCTTTGAAGCATTCGTAAATTCAACTAATTGGATGCGGTGATAAGTAAGATTTGTTCGAGGCGGATGCGTTAACTCGCCGAGCCCGGAGTAGCACGAAGATTGTGAGTTTCCTTACCACCTTAAATGTGAGCATAGTGTATTTATCTCGGAAGCAGTCAGCGAGCCATACGAACAAGGCAACTCAAAGTTTAAATTTTAACAGGAAAAAATATTTTCCGAGTTTACTATTTTGTTTGTTCCAATGGAAATGGGCACACATCATTGAGAAAATAAAATAGGCACACTAGATTTCTCACATTACAATAATCTTTTAGCATATTCGACAAAGAGATTATTTATAAGCTGCTTAAAATATGTGCATTATCTCTAAAGTAAGTACGCTTTCCCACAAATGTGATAAGATTTTCCAAGACGCATGAAGATAATTATTCAGTATTCTTACGGCAATAGTATCAGATAAAATCTAAACTGCGTCACAAAGTCTACATTTGATTGAAATTTGGTGGAAAATGTACTGGTAATGGCCCATTCCCAGCAACTACCGAGTAAAAAAACCCATAATTAGCCTTACTGACCTATTGCCGCGAGGAATCATTTCAAAGCCTTATATTTTACTAAACCCGAACTAAATCTGTACAACAAGGATTCCTTTTAAGTGGTGGTATTTTAATAGAAAGAAAGAAAAAGTTCCATAGTTTCATGCACAAGAAAGTGAGTCTTAGCGATTAAAGAAATCAGTTATTAGGTTGAGAAACAGAAGTTAATGAGAAACACTTCAATATGTCGTCGTAAATAGGGATTTTTTCATTTTTAGCTCCTGGACCGGTTTTTGAACCCTCATTGCTATTAACAAAAGTCATCACAAGGATAAATGTATTTCAACTCCACTCACTACCGCTCTACTAACAGCATTGAGAGCATTCTCGATTTTTTAAGTATTCAATAATTCTGCGCGCTAAGAAAATTAAATTTGAATTGTCATTATAATATTTTTAGGATTCGTTATTGAATTTTGGAAAAAAGCTCAAATGAAATTACAATATTAATATTTTTCTTATATTTATTGGAATCGCTAAGGCGTGCCATCTCCAAATTGGTTCAGTTTGCCCTTCATAACAATCGTAGTAAAGCAGAAATTTGAGGGTGGTTGATAGGGTCATGTCCTCATTATTTAATTTTGGAAATCAATACCTAAGGATCCGGAGCATTTCTTAAGCTCTAACATGAAAGACACCGATGAGCAAAATAAGTAAAACATACAAGCAGCCGACAATATATACATTATGTTTTGCACTGCGATTATGTATAATTTTAATGGCTAAAAAAGAACTCGTGCGTATGTAGCTCTGTAGCCGTACATCTCCTTTTTGATGCGCATTGCTGATTTTCAAAAGGCGGAGAAATGGTATGCTGAGAAACTATGGAACACAATAGAATGAGAGATTTGGCAAACACGTGAGTTGAATAGAATGATTATTATTAACGAGTAGTGAGGTTAGTAGAAACAGTTATAGGCAAAAACACAACTCATGCAAGCCACTAGTAGGAATGAGAAATATACTGAGTTAGTTAAGACTTTGCCTCCAGAAAATGATAATAATTTAATACGAAAATAATGGCGTAACTTCTAATACTGACAGGAAACTTTTCAAAATGATATCTGCCGATAAATAGGAAGCAATTAAGAATGATAAACAATACATGGTATAATTTCACTAGATCTGTTGCTGCCAAACAGTTCGAGTTCAAAGCTTTCTTTCAATACCAATCAGCAAGATCAACAGCATCATTTTCAAGACGAGATGAAGCAGATATAAAAACCAGTAAACAGCAATTTATCCAGAGAAATAATCGCGTGTATATTTAATAAATTTTGGCATTACCTCTTTCCAAAAAATATATCGCTGCATTCTCTCAACTTGATACGGAAACAGTTCAAGGATTTGTGCTAATGAATTCAAAATTAAATCACTGTTTACTGTCAAAAACTAAGATAAATACCTTAAGAACGATTATGAGGTAGACTTTCTTTTACTATTAAGAACAATCATGCCTTTTCACAGCTGGTCTATGCTCAGAGGGAGCACAATCTCTCTGGCAAAACCATTGCTCGTCTCTGCGGAAAATGTTGCACCCACATAATAAGCTTTATCCGTAACTGCAAGCTCAAGACACAGCGAGTAAACTCCTGACCACTCAATTTCCAACTCTTGAATCAGGGTCGTAAACAGAGAATCGTGCACTGGACGTCTTCCCAAGTCGGGCAAACTCCGCGGGCGCCATCTTCCTATACATGATTCTTTTTCTTTTTAATCCCTACGGATAATAAAATTGCGCGTTAATCTCTCAAGATGCCTGCGGGAAAGTGTCGTCGAAGCTTTACCCACTCGTAAGGTGATACCAAAAAAAGAAAAAGTTTTATTAGTCTTATTTCCTCTCGTTCAAGAGGGGGCTTACCCCCGTCTAGGAAGAGAACGCCCTTGCTCCTTGGAAAGCAACTGGAGAGCTCTGTTGATTCACGGACAGCGGCAAAAGTGGCGTCTTCGACGATGGCTCTGACACTCTTGTGGGGTTGAGTGAGAACCCTCAGTGCCTTGGAATGCGTAACCCCCGAGAGGACTCACAGGGTATACAACCCCCTCATCCCCACAAGATCATCTTCCATCCCCCAACGCTCTGCCTTTAACTGGGTTCCTATTTTCGGATTTACCGGCAGGGGAGATTTCTTTTTAAAAAAGGAGTCAGAGAAGAGATCCCCTTCTACGCTTGTGTGTACAAACACTTTCGGAGAGATTCACTACCTACGATGCAGCGTAGCGGCGAGTTATTTTCTTTTTATTTCCAGCAGCAAGCCACGTGAAAGAAGGCTCTCGAAACAAAGGCCAGGGCAAGAGAACCAATGAGTTTACAATAACATTGGTCGCTCCTACGCTCTCGGGAAGGGAAGATCAATGACAGTGGTGCATGCTTTTGTATTTTCACTGAGAGAACTATGCTTATTAAAGGTTGTTCTACCATACCAGATAAACGGTTAGCCAGTTTTTTAAAAGATGGTTGATATTTATTCACTGGCATTTCAATTTTTTTATGAATATATTTGTCCGAAAGGTGTTCTAAATGTTATTTGTCTTTGCTCAAATGCTCATTAATTAAAATTGTGGTAGGTTAAATTTCTACACAGAGGAGTGGTACGGAAACAGAAAAATCTTATGTTACCAGCAAAACTTTTTAGTTAGTAATTTTTTCGTTTTACCGAAAAGTAAAATAGATTTTCTTACATATTTATTTTCACCAAATGCTAGGTGATTTTCTTCCAAAAATGGAAATCGATCAGTAATAAAATATGCCTATAACGCAAAAATCAGGTTAGAAAATAAATAAATCAAAACTGTTAACATTGCTACTCAAGAGAGAGAGAGGAGATAATAAATTGACGTGAATAACACTAAACAACTTAAAATGTCGGAAATCCGTATGGCATTAGTTGGCGCTAGTGTAACTTAATCAATATTATTTAGAAATAGAAACAAATGAAATCAGCGGAAATGGTATTACAAAAGCAACCTTCTTTCGCTTACAATTGGCAAGAATAAAAAAAACAGATAGGTATACGAACGTTTTGAAGACAAAGGTTAAATTCCTCCGTTTAATTAAGATATAAGTGAAGTGCAATTACAGAGACATAGTACATACACGTGCAACATTGCGTAAAAATATTTCCCTGGAGTATTTAAGCACCACAGACTTTACAGCTCTTCAGGTTAATTAAATTTGACTTCACCAGTTGCCGCTCGATGGAAGTTTGCCAGTTTGTCTCCTCACCATAAACTTGGGATCATTGGAAAAATACCAAGACTAGTTCATTATGGAAAGGTTATATAAAAAAAGGTGCATAAACCTTCTTAAGTCTCTCATGAATCGCTGGAGAAAGAAATTTTAGTCAGAAAGATACGCTGGAAATCTTGTGAAAGAATTAAGGGTACTATGTATTCAGAATATAAGTTTTTAGTACAGGAAAATTTAATTTTTGAACGGAAGACTTTGCGCTTAATATATTGTAAGCTAAAAACTACCTTATGATATTAAATTATTTTGAAATAGTTTTTAAATAATAATTATCTTCATTGCAGAACTTCCGACCAAATATGAAAATTAAGTCTTCATTGGGACAGCGGACATGCTGAATAGAAAACTGTTGCTGATCGAATGATAAATTAATTCTCAAACTATATTCAACATTTACCTATAGCATATCCTAAGAAAATGGTTTTGCTGTAGCCATTAAAAGTAACACAATTCTTAGCCATTAAAAGTAACACCATTCTCAATAAAAAATTTTGTGACCTTAACGAAAATTCTCTTAGGAAAATTAATGAAGATATCTGATATGCGTTGCTACAGAGCCCAAATACATGATGTATGTACAAATCTTGATTTCCGTACAAATTTACCATGTAAAGTCTAAGAAGAAATCATAATCATATTGTCTTCCTAAGGGTTTGCTCAAAGATTAACGAGTAAATTAGGAATTGGCCCCTCCATAATCTTGGTGCCACGGAAAATGGGGTCAATGTACTTTAAATAATAGCAAAAATGATAAAAACATAAATAATTTATGAACCATTCATGATTAAAGACAAATTAAATCTTAGGTCTCTCTCGGATCATAGATCATTGTTAGCACAATGACGTAAACATATTACCCCAGCCAGTCCCTAAAACAACTATATAAACAATGAATATATTTACAATGTTGTCTTATTCAGTCCATTTGAAATATAATGCGGAGATTAAGCGAATATAAACGGCGCGGCGCTGTAAAGATCGCACAGCGGATCTGAACGCTAATATGTGGCGTCAATTGAAGGAATTAAGCGGAGTTGGCTCCGACGATGACAAAGGCATGCCGTGAATTGGCCTACCAGACACGCTGATGTCACCACCGATGAGATCAAAACCAATACTACGGAATGAAAGACCCATGAAAACACTAGAGAGAATGAAGTGAATACCAATAGCAATAAAATAAAGATAACAAAGCAATAGTGTATAATAATATATCGATGGCTAAGTTGTAACAACACGTATATCAAAGATAGAAACTTTACAGGAGAGCAAAAAAATGATTTATTTTTTTACTTGTATATAATTTTAATTGACAATAAAAACCAAAAATACATAAAACTGGAAAATAAGCATAAATTTGCGAGCAAAGAGTTGTTTTTTGCTTTGCTTGAATTTTATTGTTTATGAACATTATCAGCAGTATTAACTGAGACCAGCCAAATTTTGAGATACGTGTTGTTAGAACTTAGCCATCGATATGGACCTGATACGATAATAGAGCGTAAAACATTTATACTTCCATCATAAAGTGCTGCTTTAGAAAAATATGTAGAAAAAATGCTGGGTGCGGGATGAATGCAATTATTTGGGTTTTAGAACATTTTAATACTGGCACTTTGAATTTATGGAGAACACCACCTCCAACCGAAATGCATGAAATACTTTTGAGACTTAAGAAATATTATTTGCCCTTTATTTTATCTTAAAATTTTTTTCAAACTGCTCACATCTTGAGCACTAAAGAAAAATATGAATAATAAATTGTAAGCAGATGACATTAATTATGACTGTAGGAATTTGAAATAATATTATAAGATAAATTTTCAAGTAATTATAGCATCATCAAAGTATAAAAATATACAAGCATAGTTATAAAAATAAAATTTTAAGGTCCAAGTAATTGATACGTTAATTATTTATCGGGAAATGGACAACCGTAGAAAATAGCTTCACAAGATAATGAAACATCAAAAATGGTGAAAAGAAATTAAAACTTGGCAGCATCAATGATAAGTAAGACCATTTTTGCAATATCCAAAATCTGCTGTGCTGCCTCAAATATTTGAAACTGGCTTCTGAACCAAGCCTTTTAGAATTCTGGCCGACAACGCCTTGGTGAAGGAAGAGACATTTCTGAGATGATAATTGGAAATGATTAGCGCCGGTCATGACCCGAAAATTGCTTTTATTTTCCCGAGGAAAAACTCAGGCAAAAGCGTTCGACTTCCTCTCATTTAACCGACGTATATGCAGGGCGTATCTCTGACGTATTTTTGGATTGACACACTTGGAATTCCTGTTATTATTGATATAATATTTGAATTCCAAGGAATCTACAGAATTTGTCCCATTTGAGAATTTAGAGGCTTATAGAATTTACGATAATATTTTGCCCGCGAAATATTACCAAACTGATTGATACGCCGGCATATCATCCTCAAAATTCTCTATGTCAATGGTTCTTATTATTATTGCTAAAATTTGCACAAAATAAATGTCCTTTAATTAGTCACCTTAAAATTAGCTAAAATAACTGATATAGTAAAGAAAAAAATTTGAGGCGCCATCTTGTCAACCGTCTCCTTAAAAGAAATATATTCACACAAAAAACAGATACCTCACAATAGTAAACAATTGGTCTTTCAGGAATATTCATAAATGCAGTTTTATTTGGGTCAACCTTTAGGCATAAATTGCGAGAAATACGTTGACACGAGTCATGCTGAATCAAGGAGAATAATGGCGGCAACAATGGCTGCTGATGTGGAAGGCCAATAAGCGTCCCATGGCGCAATTCTCTCTCGCCGGGTGGCGCGCGTGCTGTCGCGGAGAATCAACAGGCAATGCCTGAGAACAACCACCACCTCCGCCCCAAAATGTCGATGAAAACGAGAACAAAGCCGTCATTACATCCAATCAACCCATCATTTCCTCCCAAAATTATATGCTGGCATAAAAATTTTGGTCGCCTCCGGAGAGACGTCGAGGGTGGAACGATTCAATCCCATGATTCAATGGCGCTTCCGGCCATCTTCCGTTCCCCATCCCCCCTCCATATAATCCGAACAAAAAGTCATCTTCACCGATTCCCTCCCACTCATGGGACATCGGAGCCGACGCCCTGGGGTGAAAACAATCATCCCTCCTCACCTTCTCCTGTCCCCGTGTCACCCGCATCGACTTCAGCCGTCGAACCCGTCGACACCTCTAGGATCTTCATGAGGAGGCAAAGGGCGAAGACCAACATGGCGGCGGGGCGCACCGATGCCGCCTCTGCGCCCCGCCGGAATAAGACCTCACCGGACACGGTGATAGCCACTGGTGCACCTCACTCAACGAATGTCGCACACCCGAAAAAAGACAGTCCGCGCGGTTATGTAACCGCGCCGAGAGAGACGATAATCCGACGATTAGCGAAAAGCGAAAGTCCTCAACGACGAAGGAATGAAATGATAGATTCACTTATAAAAGTTCCTTCGGTATCGGAGACCGCTATGACTGTTGCAACGTGACGTCCCTCAGAACGAAGGGTCCAAACTGAGGGAGGAGGGAGATTGGCTCCCTAACGAACCCCTTCGGAGGAGGAGGGGGAGAAAGAGGAGAAGAGGGCTAGGAGGATGAGGGAGGGGCTGGGGGGAGGAAGATGTAAAT
Source organism: Ischnura elegans (assembly GCF_921293095.1). NCBI lineage: Eukaryota > Metazoa > Arthropoda > Insecta > Odonata > Coenagrionidae > Ischnura > Ischnura elegans. Next base: position 142,818,187 of record NC_060246.1, read on the forward strand.
AGAAACAAGGGGGGGATTGGTTGGATGTGTGGACGCGAGCGGTGACGGGATGTGGGTTCGTTGGGTGTGGGGTTCGTGAGGATGTGTTTCGGAGGATGGGTAGTCTGCCGGGTGGATTATGGGCCGGAGGGTGGGTGCGGTGGATTGTGCGTTGAGTCAGTGTGACTGGCGGGAGACCGTTGCCAGTTGTTATTGTGGGGGAGGCGCGGAAGAGAGCGCCGGGGAGTCGTCGGCGGGAATAAGACGAAGGAAGAGGAGCAGAAGAGCGGCAGCAGATGTTTTGAAAAGTCCGAGGGAAGAGAGCCGCTCTCCTCAGCAGCCAGTGTTGCCAAAGCACAGTGGCGTAGCCAGGGGGTGGGGCACAGAGGGCACGTGACCCCAACCCAAACCAATCAATCTTAGCAGAAAATTATTAATTTATAAAACAAATATATTCTACTCCAGTTTTTCTCAACCACCAACTACTATTAAAATGGTGCCAATTATATTTGTATGATATAATATTTTTTTAACTTAGTTGTTTATTCAAAAATTGCTGTATTTGGGATTTGTTCTTATGGGGAAACTCAAAGTGTAAATAAAAGTTTATACATTCATTCTTTCTTTCAGCAATATGTTTTTAGCAAGCAAACAGCCTCCATACGACCCATAAATTCTGTAATTAGAAGTGCCAAAGTAGCACTAAATGTGATTTTTTAGAGACGAAAATGTTCACATTTTCTCCAGAGGGGGGTTCCACCCGCCTGACCCACCGGGTCGTAACCCCTCCCCTCCCCCCAACGCGTCCTGGCAACGCCACTGCTACAGCGACAGAGAGCGCGAAAAATAGAACGAACACTCACGATGGAGCCTCCAGTATTGTCAACTCCCTAATTGCTCGGCAAATTACTCGTAAAGAGTGGGGAAATCGGGATGCACGGGTGATCCACCGACTTACTAGCACTATCAGTTCTATTTCCCAACCAACCGTGCAACCAACTGAAATAATCTCCCGAGAATACCCAAATATACCCATTGATACCGTCGCCCATCCCACAGTGCTGATAGCGCATTCAAGCTCTCCCAAAACCGGTCGCTATATAGCATGCAATTCAACTATCTCCCCAAACAGTTTCATCCTCGTCATCACAAGTCAACAATTGCATGATTGGTTTGACGCTACACTCCATTCCGCAGTCCTATCTGCTAGCCTTTTCAAAGACGTATTTTTTCACTTTCGCATTCTTTATAACCTGTCCCATGTAACTCATTCGAGGCCGTCCTTTCCCTCTCTTCTATTCCATCTCTCCTTCGACGATTGCCTTCATTAGGCCATCATGTCCCATGATATGACCGACTTAGCTGTCTCGTCTTCTGATAATAACTTGGTATATTTCCCTTATAATAAAGGATGTCACATTCATGGGCCCTTATGCATCATCTTAATCTTAGCGGTCCGTTCTTTTGTCCTCCAGTTCACCAACATCGCCATTATTCAAAGCAATGGGGATTTTCACTAATAATCCACAGCCCGGATAATACGTGCTCTGCAATAATCGGATATAGCTGCATTCGACTCCAAAAATGGGTTCCCCTGGCAATTTACTTTCCCTGGATCACCTCGCAAAGTGAGAATTAATTGCGAGCAGTTAAGTCTGCTCTAAGGCTTCATACGGAAACCATACGTAGGACCAATCGGTCAGCAGTCATTCAGCCCACCTACTAGGCTATTGTAGTGATCCGAAAATGGAAGATTTCCATTTCCAAAAATATGCATAAATGTGTTGTTGTGTGTCGTCTCAGAATAGCTATGTCAAACTATGCCTCGGAATATGTATCTTTCACTTTCAAAAGCGATTAAACCCTCCTCTTCCTATCCCTACTTGTCGAAAACATCCTTGTTTCACCTTCCCCATATAATGACACGGCGGAGATGCTATTGTCACACTCACTTGCTTGACGCAGTTACTCAGTCACCAGTAGACTCGCCAATGGTCAGTCACAATGTAGCCGTCAGTTGGAGTCGAAGTGCGGGCCGTACGGCCCATTCTACCGAAGCGCCTCGCTATCCACCCATGCCATCACCAGCAGCTCCTCTCCTTCCCGAGACATTGGTAACATCCTAAATTTTGGCTATTCTGGACGCACAAATTCATTATTACTTTATGTATTTTCATTGAATTGATTTGGCAGTTGTGATTTTAATGGCAATAAACCTTTGGTTAAAAACTTGAAACATTTGTGTGTGATTAACCGCTTCCCGACACCAAGGGCAAGAACCCACAATTTAAAACGTGCGACCCGCGACTTAAGGTGTCGACGCCGCGACGTTACAATATTGCGATCCAAAGAATACCCTGCAGTGCACACGTTTTGAGTTCTTTTGGATCCTCTGCGTTGATAGTTAAAGATTGATATGGGCACTAAAAAGCTCCAATTCAAAATTAATAGCTGAATGTTGTTATTAGGTAGATAAATTTCTTACAATTTTAATTTCCTACGCACTCATAATCGTTCAAATAATATAATATAATATAATAATAATAATAAAATGCCATTATTCGGGTGAGGTTGAGACGAAGAAGTCCCCTCTTCCACCTAACACTATATAGAGGCCATGAGAGGTAGGATGCACCAGGTTAAGGGTGCTATTTTACTCAGTGGTATCTGTTTTTGAGCCACGAATCGTAACCACGACGGGTGCAGGCAACATAAGTCACCTCGCAAACTCTGACGCAGGACGAGTACCGCGAAGGGCACAGCAAAGCTCGCTTCCGTTGACTAAGCGGAGACGGCCAATGCCTTCCTCTCTACTCGGAAGGGGAAGCCGCATATAATTGCAGATATGATTTCGCCGGAAAACCACTCAGTGCTACAGAAATAAACGCCACCGTCTACGTCGGTTAGCTATCAGTCACTCATTCAAAACGAGATAAAAATGGAGACAGTCTTTCGTGCCAGCTAATTAAATAGTTTCGTCCATGTTTCGTCCCTGACTGAAAAATCTTACCACCAAATAGCCGAACATTTTCTAAGACCCGAATTGACTCCGACTAATGCCGCTGAACTTCACCTCTGCTGCAAAGAAAAACAATACCAGCGTCGAAAACGAGCGAGGAGATCACATGCAAACAGGGCAAAACCAACAACAAATAGATCGCCTCCATGGTAAATCACGGAATGAAATAATTTCCCCGCTTCCCTATCCTTTCTGCGAGAAACGAAACATATTAATAAGACATTCCAATCATCCACGATCGCTTAGAGATTAAAAAATATTTAACGCCACTCACCATATAGTTTGGCAAAAATGGCTTTTATATGGTGACATATTCTGCCAAGGGATACGCTCAAATATGGTTTCAGCAGTTAAAAACCATGGTTTCAGAATAATTCGTCACTCTACTCCGTGAAGGATTCTCGAAGCACCTCACTCGACTCTCGGAGTGATTGTTGTTCTTTGTATCTACATCTACATCTACATAATACCCTGCGAGCCACCTCTAGGGTGTTTGGCAGGGGGTGATCAATCACCAGTATGCAGCATGCATTTGGACTCCCACATAGCCACTGAGGAAGCTACTGCGGTCAGACGCGCAAGATAGCGGGGAGCCTGTGGCGATAGAAGGTTTATTAAGTATACTAAAGTATTTTATTAAGTTTTTAGCTTAAAAACTTCTTCGGACGGTGAAGGACCCACCTGAGCTTTCGTCAATTCATAGCAGCTGTGTACATAAACGAATAATTAATCATCAATAATTAATATTTTATAAATAAGTCCAGTGGAACAGCGATGCGGTGTGCTAACTCCCGATGGAATGATCATGAGGCCGGCCGAGTAGCCTGAGGAAGCTACTGCGGTCAGACGCGCAAGATAGCGGGGAGCCTGTGGCGCCGGTGAGGTTGACCGTAGGGTATATTGCTTCCGTCGGCAATAAAGAGACTGCCAATGCTTTTCATTTGCGGAAAAAGCAGGCAACAGGGTATTCCTGACGAATGCCTGGTTCAACTTTTCATGATGAAAAATATTGAATGATTTGGCACATTTCAAATAAGAAAACCTAACAGCAAGTAGTTTTATGGATGGTATTTAGAAATTTGAGCAATTCTAATATTACAGGACACAGTTCAACCTTACTGAACACACTATTTTAGGGTAGTTCGAACAGAATTATCAAGGGGATGACTAGAGAAGAGAATGAAAGAATCAAAGTAAAGTATTGAACAGAGTAATCCACCCAAAGTTAAAAAAAAATATTTCCCACTTCCCCGTAAACAGCTGAGAACGGCCTTTACAACGGGTGTTTCAACATTAATAATAGAATTTCACAAACATCCATGCCCTGGATAGGGACCATCTACCCAGGCGCGATTCGAACCGGCGGCCTACGAATTGGCAGGCGACGACTTTACTCCTCCGCCACCGAGGCCGGCCAAATTATTGAGGTTGTATCAAAACCTGAGAAATCGCGGAGACTTTAACATAAATTGCCACGAGAAAAGTTTCCTCTGGATAGGCAATATAACTGCATTGGTTTGCCTTTTCCGGCCACTGCGCAGGAAACTACGGCATCTAGGTCCTTTAATTTCCTTGGCGATGTTACGATTTTTACAATCGGGCTACACATTGTGGCCACGAAGTCCACCAAAGCAAAGAAAAATAGGGCTTCAAAGAAACTGCAATCAAAGCTGAACCTCGTTCCAGCTCTAAAGCCACAACTGAGGCTTAACTGTGAATGCGGATTCCATGAAAGCTGCTGCAAAAGCGGCGGTGAAATTCACAATTGCCACCAGCAAAATAATAATTTCGGTGGTTCGTTTCCCACTCGAAAAGAAATTCTGTCAGGTAAAAAATTTAAGAAATGCATATTAATAAATATTCATAAATCATATTCATGGGCTTACTTGAGGGATCTCAATCCTATGCGGTGACGTAACTTGGAATATATGCTTTGCGGGGATGAAGGGCCACTGGAGGGGGACCTCCCCTAGGCAACGGAGTTTCCGGGAAAAAATGACATTCCTGGAAATACATTTTACATCATTTCGGCACTTAAAATTTAACTTTAAGAGGATGCAGTTATTGTATGTCTAAAATAGACAGTAATTTTCAATATTTTTTTATTTCTCTGAGGCGTTGGGGGGGATCTATCCCCTCATCCACCCATAGTTACGCAACTGATCCTATGAAACGTTCGATGTAGCTCTCCACTCAAGTATTCTAACAGCAACCCTTTTCATAAATTCGTAGTTTTTCGTTTTACGTACTTACTGATGATTTTAAAGAATTTGATGACATACATATTTAATTAGACCATGCGCGGAAAAATGAACGTGGTTTGTACTTGGTTACAGAAAGTTTGTCCTTGACAGTTTTGAATTACACTTAAATTTAAGAAGAAATTTAAGGCTGTTGGTTATTGGTTGGTTGTTATTGGGAAGAATAATTAAGACCGAGAGAAAAAATACACATATAAAATAAACGATAGGCAACAGCATAAAATTTCATTGCAGCGCAATAGACATTTAAGGAATGCTTTAACAAATCCTCATTGAACTTATTGTTGTAGCATTTGTCAAATGCACGTGAAAATAAGTGCAATACACACTGAAACTATTCCTTTACGGAATGAAGCCAATAAAATGCAAATGTAGTTACCAGGGCTTGTTAACGCATGAGTTAACGCATTATATGATCTAGCCGAAAACTTCGTAAAAAGCCAACTCATGACTTTGTGTATGGAGCGAATGCATAGAGCACGTATTTAAGGCCTCCACTCTTAAAAATACACGTCTAATTCTGGCGCACTCTAACTAGTATTCAACTCTAACACGCGAGCTACTACCTCTATTTTAATGCTTCAAAGAAAATAGGGGCAATGCATTTTTGCACGGAAGTATCCACGTGGGAAATGTGATCAAGCATTCCTTCCATTCGTCAATGACTTCGTCATGAGCCAACTTCGAAGTTAGACCCCGCAAGTATGGACTTCACGGAACATTCCAATAATAGCCATTGCGTAAAGAACGTATGTTGAGAATGAAACTTTAAACAGCAAGTTCTTCATTGACCATATTAGGGACGTAAATGGACATGAGATAAATTTTAAGCCAAAATTAAACATTAACATCACACACCAAGAGTTGGTATATGTATGTATAAGAAAGGCAAAATTTAGTCAACTAGGTACTTCTATCTTAGGCCCTCATTGAATATTCCCTGCACTTAAATATTAATGCCACACAAGTATATTTTAATTTTTAAAAACGGAACAGATTTTGAATACACAATGAAAGGATAAGTATTGCAAAGAATTACAGTATATATCATTTAAAAAAACTCTTTCGGGTGCCAGATGATGTACGTTATTATAAACCAAAAGATATGGTGAAACCGCATTCGATTATATTTTTTGAAATTTTCTTAGAGAATCACAGAATTTTTTTCCATTTTATTTAATAGCCGTAGAAAAAGAGAATTCAAGTCATATTATAACTAGGAGCGATAATAATTGAATAAAATCTTTAAACGCAATCAGAGTACACTTTTCGTGTTAAAGAAGAGATTTAGCGTCTGAAACCTATTTATAACCCGATATTAATATTTTTAGCTGGGAAAATGCGGCATCCGTGCAAATGGCTGCTATTTTAAGAATGACCCGCTTATTTTGAGTCGCAATTCCCCTACGAAAAGGTTCGGAGTGGGGAGAGAAATTTAGAGTGGCATTAATTATTGCAGTCGCATAACTTATGCAGATGGGATAAAAGGATATGACTCAAACCAAGGTGAGTTTGTCTACCTCGCAGTAAGAAATCACATACAAAAAAATGAAAACGTGGCACTGAAAAATAAAATAACCTTTAAAAATTGAACGAAAATAAAATAAATTATGTTAATATAATGATACGCGGTGGAATATTCAGGCGAAGATATGATGGTAATAATTTTGTAAAATAAGGTAAGGTTATCGTACAAATAATAAAAGAACCAGTATTAGTAGTATTAGAAGTATTGTACCTGAGAGAAGTATTACACGGGAAATTATTTTCCAACCCAATAAACTGCACAGGGCCCCGATTAAACTTCAGCATCAATACTGAAACATAAATAGTCATAGTGACGAATATGATACTCGTGTTACATTTTTCTCTAGTTTGTGCTAAAGCTGATTTTATTTCCATGAAAGGAACACGGGTAAAATAAATGACGAAAAAATGTGTCACATAAAACTTTAAGGGTAGAATTTGGAAATTGAAAGGACTGAATCAACAAAGAAAGTAATGAATTACTTCTGGTAAATATGCAATAACAACTCCAAAGATATACTTAAATAGAAATTTTAGAAGTTAGTTCAATAAGTACACACCAATCTAATTCAGATAATAAAATACTAATACGTAAAACTGCAAAATCCTAGGCTGGGTTTATCAAGCTATAGGACATATGGAATATAAAGTTTACGGTGCATAAAAAATTCTCAAAAGGGAAATTTAATTGTTCAGAGGGAAATTTCTCTTCAAAAAAGGGAGTGCTGATATTTATCGCAGTCTCCTACTATCTCCCGCTAGCCGCTTGCTCCGCTAATGGAAAAAAATTGAGATCCAAGAGGAGGTCTGGAATAAGAAACGAAAAGATTTCAGGTGCATTACAATGAACGCCCATGGGCAAGGAAAGGTCAGAGGAAGCTGACCTACTCCAACATGAAAGCACGAGCATCTTCGAACAACAACAGAAAAGACCGCTCTCACGAAAAATGCCAGAGAACAATGAAATCAGCACAAAGGGTTGCAATGCTTAGGTCGCCACCAGAAATTCTCCTTCATAGATAAGTGAAGGGCAGCGTTCAAAATGTGCGTCAATGGAAAAAGAATTATAAGGTCCGAAAAAGTTTTATTTAAATGACTCAAGGAAGAAAAAGGATTGGGAAGATTAAAGGTTGCGTCGGAATTAGTCAACTATTTTTCCCATAAGTCGTATTTTCTTTTGCTGTCGTTATTAGTATATTTCATAAAGCAGTTAAGTGATCATAGGGATTAAATATAGGAGATTCCCTTCCATCCTCTCGTAGCTTTACTTTTATTGCCACTTTGAGCACATTTTAATCGGATTCCACTAATTTGGGTAAACTTTTCTTTACCGGGTTAGCTATTAACCCGGTCCAGTATTATATTTAGTTTTCCTTGGTTCTTCGTTTTAGGTATTCATTCCTTGGATTTTTCTGCAGCAGTTTTCCAGTCAGCTTTGACTTATGCTCTTCTTTTCAGCTGGTCGTCTGTAAAGCTACATTCTTCGATTAAGTTTCGCATAAGTAGTCAAAATATTCCTCTATATTTCTTCCCTGTATTTCTTCTAACATCGCCTTAAGTAGACCTTCTAGAGATAAGTTTTCAATTTCCTCAAGTATTATCCTCTTCTACGTCATCATTTTCTTGAATTTGTTCAATTTTATTTTGTGATTAACTATTTCATTCGTAATTTTAGCTTTCTAACTGAACGCGTGCAGTCTTCTACAGCACCACTATTCAATGGACTGAGGGCTCTTTTTATTTCCTGTCTTTCCAGTAGGTTTATCAGATCTCAAATCGTTAAACTATCGGTTTTTAAAGTATACCGGGACTAGCCGCGGTGATAACTTTTACGGGAGTCACCCGCAATGCACAATCGTGCGAAAGATCCACAGAGAAAAAATCATTCGCCTTGACCGGGATTCGAACCCGGATCCCCCGATTTCCGGTCGAGTGGTATAGCCAGTTAAGCTATCGAGGCGTCATTCTTCCCTGTGGATATTTTCGGACACTACCGGACAAGATCTCGATTTTTGTTGCATTTGATAGTTTTTTTCAGACCAGAAAGACAAAAGAAGAGTAGAAATAAGAGCTGGCAGGAAAATTGCTGCAGACAAACTCAAGGACTGAATACCTACGACGAATAATCAAGGAGTCCAAGCGCATTTTTATCAAAAACAGCCGAATAATACTTATAAATTTTATGAAGGTTGCTTTTTTTATTCCAATATTACACCCACATGACTTGATAGCAATGACTCCGGAATAGAGTAAGACAGGAAAGGTTGACGCCTGCTTTCTTGAAAAAAAGTCACTCCAGTCGGCCAATTGAGGAAGCCCTGCATGAAACGTCACCGAAAAATGAGTAGTTATATATCTACTTCCATCCGAGACAACGGAAGAAATTTGGGAATGGAAGAGAGATAGGGGGGCCTGGGGGCAGCCCGGGGAAAGTGACCTTTGGACGATGGGCCATCCTCTATCTCCGACTAATTGAAAAATTTATCTAAATACAAAGAGAGTGCGTGGAGTGCACAATCCATTACGCTTAAAGGTTGCAGCAAAAGTAGCAGATTAGATTTTAAGTGCTCCAAACACTGATTATGGCGTCGTCAACCCAAATGCAAGATCGCTCAAGGCACGGCAGCTTTGGACTAAACGGAGTGAAACCCACCATTTGAAAATATTAAAAGGGCACCCAAACTTATGTAGAATTATCAGAATATAAAGGTGTAGCTGAGTAAGTATATTTTTACTGACAAGGCCCCGAAAAATTGCACTTTCCTTCAGCAAAGGTGATTTTGAGTCAATCAACAGGAAAGAAAATATTCACAGACTGAAGATTTGAGCTTAATTTCTTGGACAAACTTGAGTAGAAGTGAGGTGGTTTCCAAATATCTCTCTACCGAGTCATTTCTATCGAATTCTTGGTTTTAATTGTATTATTCCCTGTAGAGAAATGACGATGTAAAAATTATATAATAATTAATTTGTCGAACACGCAAACGATGAATTGAAGTATAAGGTACCTACTGTATTAAAATACTCAATAAATAATTCTTTAAAATATTAATTTCCTTCGTACGAATAAAGCATGAAACTAATAATCCATGCTAGTGTGTCAATTTTTGTTGAAAATGGGAATAGAAGGTCCTACAAGCCCACATAGCTGATGGTGTGCAGCCAATAGCGATATCAATATTATCACGTTGGTTTGGACAGAAGCAAAATTTAGGAGAAATGTTGTCACGTAATAAGTGTGTATCAACTTTTACGCAGAAAAGAAGGCACACATAGAAAAAGATCGGGAAGAGTAACAATAGACGAGAAAAATAAAACATTTAAAATATTCAAAGGGAAAAAGCCTCCTACCTACAAATATTAGCAGATTTTTTAACACCATGCTTTACATTAGATGACACATTACCTCATTATGCTGCGACGAAACGTTTTTCGATTTCGAAAGCCAAGGGCCGTTATTCAATCATACCCCTTCAATACAAGTAAATACCAGCAATTAGGGATGATTCGACCCTTTAAAATGCTTAAAAATAATTTTCGCAAACAGAACTCTTGTTCTGGAATATGATGTTGCCTTGGATGGGAAAGTTTGTGGGAGTAGAAAGAACCAGAAACTGCCAAAAGGAAATCCTGTTTTCCCTTACATTCAGAACACAGAAGCCATTCCAAGAATTTTCAATCGCCACAAAAGTTTTACAGCATATAACACGTACATTTTATACGAACAACTTTACGCACTCAAAAGGGCCAAGTCCTCCTCTTTCGTACAAATATTGCCGGCGATTACACCATGCTATGAAGGAAAAAAGACATCTGACTCATCTTCGAGCATCGATAAGCAAGTTTCGGGGACTTGTTATGGAAGTTTCATCCCAATCGAATGTATAATTCCATTCACAATTCCCTCGCACACATTGGTACGTTTTTATTGCCTTCGAATGGAAAATTCTCCCACGGGTTTATACAGTCCCAGACCCGAGTCGTCGGAAATAGAGCCTAATGCACAGCTCTCGATTTCTCTGACTCCCATGCTTGGCAGATCCATCAACCCAGTTTGCTTCCCCTTTTTAAACTCTTCTCCAGACGCTTATAAAACAGGTCGGCTCGAGATAGGCTTATTTTAAGGAAAAGGATGGACTTACGGAATGGACGGCAGACGAAATGTTTGTGGACGAGAAAAAAATTAAGCAATTTGTATTCGCTTTAGAATTCGAAATGTAGTGAGTTGGTGGGCGCGGGGTGGGGTGAGGATAAATCCGACAGATGAGATCCCAAGCGAGAAAATAAGCATGCGTCTCTCGTAGTCGAAGAAATGACGGGAAGTTAATGAGAAATGCCAGGGGGCAGAAGAAAAAAATGGAGGAAAGAATTGTGGCAGGGAGACTGGAAAGCCGCTGCAGTTCGTTCGATAAAAGGACACCAGGGGGAGTACGGCGCAAAGACTAGAAGTAGGTGAATCGGAGAAGGGGGAAAAAATACACTGAGGACACAGGGATTTTCGGCCAGGAGAATGAGTGGGACGGTATAGGAATAATGGCTGTTGAAGGATCACGACAAAGCAAGATGATGAGAAGGAAGGATTTAATCTCGGAGGATGCATTAAAACGCCTTTCAAAAAAATGACAAAAAAGGAAGGAAAAATGGAATGATTATCACTCCCACACCAACATGGTATTTTACAAGCCACCTCTAGGGTGGCTGGGGTGGGATGATTTTTTCTCAACGATAACTGCGCCACGCCATGCATCGCTTCAGATGCTACAGACCGATAAATGCATCGCGAGTTCTCACCGAGTGTCTTGGAGACGCCCGATGATAATATCTACCACGCCAGCGGTTCCCAAACTGGGGGTCGCGACCCCCAGGGGGGTCGCGGGCCGTTCGGAAAGGGGTCGCGAGATGTGCGAATAATAAAGTGAACTATGTACTTAAACTTAGACAACCATTTTTAGGGGGTCGCGGCTAAAACGTATGGGCTAAAATGGGTCGCAGAAAGAAAAAGTTTGGGAATCGCTGTACCACGCCAAACACGTTTCACGAAATCGCAAGAATATAGAGACGATTGTTTTACATTGATCGAGATTTTTAATCTAGAGGAAGTACTCAGAAATTTGCAAACCTATGAAAACGATTATGATTCCACACATAAGAGAAAGTTATCGACCAAAAGTAACTATTTATATTTCGTTGAAAATTTATGCAACCGAACTGCATGCCGCTAAAGGTAATATGGTATTTGGAGGAGGCGACCGACAGCTGAGGTCATTTGCGCCATGAGGGAAGGGCAGGAAAGGAAGGGTGGAGAAAAACCTGGCGCCGGCATTAGCCTGCTCTTACCGAAAGGCACCAAGGGGACCACGGCTTAACGTCCCATCCGACGGACGTATTGTTGAGCTTGAAATGTCCTCCACACAACATTCAAGCAGGGATCGGGCAGTCTCAGAAAATTCTCTGCCGCTGCCGGGATTTGAACTCGGGCCCACCGGGTGGGAAGCCAACACTCTAGCCACCACACCAACCATATCCCCTGCATGCCGCTAAAGCACGCAAGAAATATTAACGTTACGGAACCAGGTACCGCACCGATCGGTTTCCCTTTCAAGCCCACCGACTGGACATCATTCCGTACCGACGACGGAACTTCCAGCACCGATCGATTTGGAGATAAAGAATACGGCCTCAGAGTACATCACAGCTCCACTAAAGATCCATTTGAACTCAAATTTCAATCGATTAATTGCGGTCTATTATTTCTCGCAGGAAACTAAATCATTTATTCCGCCGTCTCTTTTTGAATATAAATAAAATATACTCTAGTGATCATGTCATCCATGGTTGCATGTATACATGTGCACTCTGGTATGGTGCGTGTTATCAGAATCCATCCGCGTTCCCAGGAAATACAATTTTGTGTAGTTCGTTGAAAATATTAAGATAATTTTTGAACTTGAGTGAAGGTAGTGACGCAAAGTCCAAAGATTCATGCGAAGTTGAGCGAATATTTTACCAGTGAAATTTTCTGTAGCATAAAAGTTTCATCTGTGGAAATCACTCGGGTCGCATCTGAAGCAAAGGCAGTGAGTAAAAAGAACAGCTTAACTCCAGAATGTGTGACGAACCATTTGCTCGCTCTCACAATTAATAATGAAAGGAGCCCGCTTTAAGCTATCTCCTAATGGAATTCATGTTTCACGTTGAAGATAGAATTTTATCGACTGAGGTCCAAAGATCAATTTAATTGGACAAGCTTCCACTAATAAGAGTCATTATGTGAGTTACAGTTACATTGCGTGGTGATCGAGATAAGGTAAATAGAATATGAATATACCAATAACTATAAATTCCATAGGTAAAGATACAGTATTTCTATCAAAATATTGTCACTTATGAAAGCCATATTGCATATAAAAAATACTGGCCGTATATCATCATATTTTGAAAAATTTAGTGATTTTATTTATTTTTTGAACACTTTCTAGTGAATTGAAATCTTATTTCTTCTCATTTAGCAAGCTGAAAGTACCATTTCAGAATGATTGTATAAATCAAGTTCATTTTAACCCTTTCACTGCTGTTCAATCTGCGGAAACCTTCTCCTCACATGCGGCGAAAATGTTAAAATGCGTCTCCTAGGCCCATGGAGCAGGTACTTCCAGGATGGGTGTGGTACACCCTCCGAAGGGTCACTAATCCCCGACCCTATCCTCGACGAACTCACCCTCGCAAGACCGTCTCATCGGCCCTACCAGCGGGGGCCATACCTCCGGAAAAGTGACCGCTCTGACTGCAATTTGAAAATCAATCAATCAATCCGATCATCGAAATATGATAGTTTTCATCGCACTCCTGCCAATCAAGCAATCAAGTACGTCTTTGAACCGTGTCTCTGCGATAAAAAATAACGATTTTGTTAACTTTGCAACAAAACGTGGCTGCGGACCACCGGAAAATGGCCATTATATCAAAGTTAACAAAATCATTATTTTTCATCGCAGAAACACGGTTCAAAGACGTACTTTATTGCTTGATTGGCAGGAGTGCGATGAAAACAATCATATTGTGATGATCGGATTGATTGATTGATTTTCAAATTGCAGTCAGAGCGGTCACTTTTCCGGAGGTAGGGCCCCCGCTGGTAGGGCCGATGAGACGGTCTTGCGTGGGTGAGTTCGTCGAGGAAAGGGTCCCGGATTAGTGGGTCCCTTCGAAGTGCTTCATGGAAGTGCTGACCGTATGGCAGGGAGGAAGAAAAAGTACGTCCACCGCAGTCTGTCGTGCGGACGTACTAGGTACGTCCACAGCAGTGAAAGGGTTAAGTTAATTTGAAAGGACTGTGGAGCTAAAAACAGATGAAAATGGATAAAAAGTACAATGCGAGGTGAAAACAACGAAGACGAAAGTGTGTGATGCATGGCACAGCGCTACACAGGCGCGGAAACAAATGCTTTGGCTTTTAGGTGATTGTTCATGTCAATTCAACCGATTCAGGCGAGATGCAGTGGAATGAAAGTAAGATTATAAGTACTAAAATAATTTTGGAAAAGGCAAATTTTTGTTTATTGTTAAATTCTCCATGCCCTCTATATTTTTCCTTACCCATTCCATTGAGAACTAATTACCCACTGATGTTCCTGCACTTGAGGTATATTCATGTTGCGCATATATTTAAAAAAATAAGCATTTGTTTTTCTCGAGCATTATATGGGTTCACTGCTTCCGGTCTCCTGATAAACTCACGAAAAACTGAATTACTTCTCAATCTTTCTGGGTATAGAGTTTTTTTCCTCGGGGATAGGTGAGAAGAAGGGAAGACCCTGAATCAATATTTTGACGAAAGCGCTGCGCGCAAAATCAGAGTGTATCAAACAGCCTTAAAGTTTTCGCAAGCATTCGCGTTCTGATCGAAATGTTGGAAATCCTTTAAGGTAAAAAATAATTCTTTCTGCCAGGGCAGTACAAGAAATGACGTCAGAGCGTGCCTAGGCAAAGACGATGGAGTTATTAAGCGAAACATTGACCGTTAACCTCTGTTCAACCTGGAGAACAGTACGACAGAAGTAAGCCAGAGCCCGTTTATTACAGCTATGCTTTTCTTAAACGATCTCACGCAAGGGGGAGTTTCCACTGAAATACACGACGATACGGCGTCTAAAAAATATTTCTCACCTGGATACATCTAACCAACTATATGTTAGCTCTCATCAAGGATGCATCGAATTGTACTGCACAAAAAATATGGAACTATAAAAATTTGCCTCAAAGGGTTTTCATGAATTCATCCACTAGGTGTCAGTGACGACAATGGTGGACTAGGCGAAGCTACCTAAAGATCTTGATATTTTGCAACTATCATAGGCCATATCTTCGGAGAAAAATGACGGTTTGGATACTTTTATGCGATAGTTAATTTCTAATGTTATATTTTTATTACATTTTCTATCGCTGTTTGACGAAACGCTTAAAATGGTCGGAATTATTTATTTTAAATAGCATAGTTCGGAAGCACTTTACATGTTCCTCCAGTATTACAGCATCATTATAGCAAAGAATCGTACCATATACTATCTAAGTTCATCAAGTAACAAGAAAACGCATCTTAATTTACGGTAACAGGTGGTAGAAAACCTTGACAAGGCTCTCCGTAATACTAGACATTTATTTCTGATATCCGAGCCCCATACGCTAACGGCATTTTTCTAAGTGAGGCACGCAAGCATATTCATGGACGTTTTCCCATCGGATGTTTGCTTCCATTGTAATAAAAAATAAGTACCAAAGCTACCGCATTGCCGTTTAATATTAAATATAGCGTTTCAGGTGAGTTACATGGCGGTCTGTTTTCCGGCAATGCCATAAACCTTTGGTGACACAAATTAGCTACTAAATGAAAAAAAACTTATATTTGCTCGTAATTCACTAAATCGCTTACATCCGATTCTTCAAAAATATTCTTCTGTGATTCTCCTGAACCGACGGTGATTTTACGGGTTTGCCACCGTCCTTAGGGTGAATACTACTGGGCCGATACCACTCCCATATCGGTTTTCAACCCCTGTAGTGCTGAAGAGACGACAGCCTAAGCAGCTCCGCTGATATTGCTATTCCTGTAATTTCGTTAAAGTGTTATAAATTTTATGTTATTGATTTTTAAATGTTATCCGTGAAATGAACATTATTGAACACCTGAACTTACGACTTATTTCTCCGATGTATTCGGATCGCTTTACTCATCAGAGACGCGAGTGCCGACTTTTGTGGACACATTTAAATGCGCGGTGAATGACAGCACATCCAGAGGCCGACTCCTCTTTAGTAGTATCCTTGACTCCAGCACATACGGATTGGATAAAGAATTGACTGTCGGGGCGAGAGTGGCAGAGGAGCCCGCGCGTCTTTCGCCGCAACCCCGCGAGCCACAGCCCCGCCGTCACTGTTCTAAATTAGTGCGCAGAGGAGGAGGAATGTCGGCACTACCGGTGGCCCCGTTGAGGATCTGAAATTCCGCCCTGGGAAGAGGGAAGCCACCGTGACTCAACCCACCCGTCGCTGACAGTTGTGAGGGTAGGAGTCGCCTCTTTCCCTCCTTCACAAATGAAAGGAGATAAGACAAAGCGGGACGGCGTTCATCCTACGGTGGTCGAGGAAGCTGCGACGCACGGTGGAGGCCGTCACGCTGCACCTCTGTTTAATTGCCGTAAACAGAGAAAGAGAGACAGTGGTTGGATCGAGCCTCTTTTGATTCCAGATACGATAGCTGAACCTAATTCAGTGGAACCTATGGCAATCAAACACAGATAGCACTGGCGCCCAGAGCCACTCAAGCTAGGCGGCTCATCCCCTCCAACATCATGATGCTTTGAACCCTATCACCCTCTTAGTGTAAAAACCGAATGGATGTACATATAACCCAAACCATCAGTGGCGTAGCGAGTGGAGAGATCCGGGGGATTCGGACCCTCCTCCCCCTCGAAATACGAAATATAATTACTTTGCTTCATCATAACAGACAAAATAATTGAAAAATCATGCATTTGCAAAAGATTTCTTTGGAAAATAAAGTTAAAATTATGATTATCGTTTTTGAAAAGCGTTAAAATTAGTGAAAAACCCTTTACTTACAATTTACTTTACTTATAAAAAATAAAATTTTCCTCCGGAATCCTCTGGTATTGGTGCCCCCCGAGCAAAATTTCTGGCTACGCCACTGCAAACCATCCTCCCTTTACCCAACTCCTGGATTAAATTGATACATCAAATCATAAATGACACCTCCTCTCCGAATTTTTGTACTTTCCACGACGAATGTTAAGATCAGTTTTCTGCTTTTACCCATTTTAGTTATATTACTACTATTAAACATTTAGTTTGTTACTTCTGTTTATGGTACAAGTATCAAATAGTTTTCGATCTCCCCCTGAAAAATATTACTGTTAATAATGCACTAGGGGCTATGAACCACCCTCATGGGCACCCCTTCAGATAGTTATGCCTTGTGCGAGCTTGGACGATAGGTACTCCCGGCATTTCTCGCGATTTTTCTCCTCTATTCAAATTTTGAGGCAATCTATAATGGAGGCGGAAGCGTAAAAATGGAAAATTTAATATTTTCAAACCACAAGGTGGCTAATAATATACTGTATGTATGATTATTTATTTGATAAAAATCATAGCTGATGGAGGCTGAATGGGAGAATAAGCTATAGTGGGAGAGTAAGCTGTATTTGCCTATCTATTAAAAATCCATATTTTTGCAAATTTTTGTAAGGGGAAACTCTTTACAATTCTACCGTGCTACGAAACCATTTTGGATAGAGGAGTTCTTCAATGTTAGATGCAATGACTTCATCCGATTTAATGGACCTCATTGCAACCAAATATAGGAGATTAATCAAGGAGCTAGGACAACACTTCCTATTTCTCAAACTTTTTCTCCTTAGCCAGTTTTTCGGGACGAATCAGGGAAAATTGAAGATAAAGTAATGTTATTCACCCGAAAAGGAGCTAACAAAGCGCTACATGGAATTTGACTATCCTATAATTTAAGATGCAGCTTCCGGTGGTTGAACGGGAAATTCATCCTACGGTAGGGAAAATATTTCTATACAGAAACCTTGGATCGAAAGAGGATCTCCCGCCTTAAAACAAGGTATCGAAAACACAAGAAAATACCGGAGAACGAGAAATACCGACTCTATTGATAACAGGAAGGGCACTGCCGCAATGTTACCGCTGAAATTTTGGTACCAAATGGTAAATAAACAGGACACATAAAGCATTGCTTAGTGAGGAAATAAAATTAGATTAGGAAAGATGAAGCGGTAGGATTCCGATAATTCATTGAAAGGGAACTAAATGAGGGGAAGAAGAAGACATACGGCGGAATATGAACGATGCCCTAATAATGGGGAATAATTAGGCCCGATGAAATCATAGGAGACATAAATTAACGATGCAAGTATAGATAGCTACTGAAGGGAAAGTTTAAGAGAAACCCCAAAATTGTTCAGCACTATCCTTAATCCAATTAATAATAGGGATACTACAACAAGATGACGATGTGTACAAAAAGTTCAGGTTATTTATGACATGCTGCCCGTCCGTTAAGCGAGGATAATTTAGAAGGGAAGGAAAGACAGAGGGAGAGTGTTTAAAATATGGCAGGTGGAAGAATGAAGTTCGTAGGGAGATATTTAAAAGGGTCGAGAAAAAGACGATGTGTCGAAAGAGAATCCTGAAAGGGACTATGGAGGGGAGAGAGCTCAAGTAGGAGAGATGAGAGGGGGAAGAGCAAGGGTTGGAGAAGATGCCGCAGGAGATGGAGAATACGGAGAGAGAAAAGGGAAGAATGTAAGACCAACGGAATGTTTTGGCTCAGAAATAGCCTTCCTCAGCTTCTTACTCAACTGGTCGTGATTTAAGCATCACATGATTGGGAACTCTTGAACATAGGTTAGTATACATTTCACCATGAAATATTTCCTAGGTGACCGCACAAGATGAAAATGAAATGGTTTGATAACAAAGCCCATACATCAGTGGAAGTATCTAAAAAGATGTACGAAAATAGAATATAAGTTACGAGACACTCATTAAACATGAAAAAAACGCTAACCCGAATCGCGTCATGGCGCCAACTCCATGCGTTCAATTTAGGTTTATTTACCAAACCCACGGAGACAACAGAAGAGTGATAGTGTTTGGCTTCCAGGTGCTCAAAATCAGAAGGAAATCATTACCCTATTACCCGGGAGATGGTCATGGATTCTACTTCTACTACTAACATGTCGGGCATGATCCGTGACGCGTTTTTGGAAAGGGGTGGAGTCACATAAATTGATGAATTGATAACTACTTATAGGGAGAAATGATATCACCCATAAAAATGAAATTTTTAATATTAAGCGACACAGTACTTCAAAACTGCATACACTTTACATGGATGAAAAAAATTAACGTGATTTACGGAAATTCCCTGGTAGAATGAATTTTTACTGGAAACCCGACATTTCAAGACAGAGTACGTCAAGTTATTGGCTCTTATTGAAGCGGATATTACAAATGAAACATAAAAATAGAATGTTTGCGAAAGGATGGAATCCATAGATCACGGATTACAGAATTATTATAGCCAGTAACCCTTTTCTCATACTCGGAAAACTGTTTCCTCAATGACCTGGCTTTTAATCATTGCTTAATTCATTGCTTGGAGATGGATATGCTTAGGGAAGCTCACATTCATGCAGTACCCGAAAGGGTCATGTATAAATAGATATATTCAGCTTCATCGGAGGGGTATTGTTTTAAGCATGAATCCAGGTGTTTTTGCCCACCGGAGCACGCTTGATGGATTGCCAAGAGTGGCTTGTAGGTGCCTGGCCCACCAGCGGCGACAGCGTAAAAAATTAACGAGGAAACACGCCAATAGGATTGAGCTTGGGCCAGAGATAGGAAAATTCCGGACAGCAGTCTTCCCAGGAGAAGTTCCTGGCTCAGATGAATACGGCACAAGCTTAATGGACACCGGACATTAGGATTGTGACCTGTTTCCGTAGCCAGCCGAAGTGTGAAAACGCTATCCGTAATACACAGCTCTTAGTGTACCTTACGTCGTATCCAATCAATGCCGCTCATAAACTTGCCTCATTTATTTCTATACATTCAGTGAATACGAGTAATAACCATCAGTTCCCTATATGAAGACATTAAAAAAATTAAGAGACAAAGTAACAGAACTGTGGTACGAATTCCAGCAGGGAGGATGAAAAAATCAATGACGATGCAAGACTTAAGGAGGACGCCCAATCATAGAGGACGCTTCTACAATAGGGTCATAGGTTTTAGATGTAGATGTCCCTACAGCATTAATTTTGGCAAATAAAATCCAAAGTAGGACAAAATTTTGCCTGGTTAGGCATAACACTGACAACCTTCTAAAGGCGAACTATGTCATTGGTTTTACCCTCGCCGTTGAAATGAAGCAGTGTCAAAATAAACATACACACTCGACAAAGTTGCATATTTTAAGTAATAAAAGATACTTAGCATCCCACTCAAGAAACACCGACTAACTAAAAGACATCAGGTCTCAACTAAGCCTACATAATACCGGAAGAATCTTATTTGAGCTTTGTAACGCTTGGCATGGAAGTAGGCAAAGAAATTTTTTATAGAAACAAAAATGAGCATGAATTTTTTAAAGACAAATAATTGCACTCACCGATCACTAAAATTATTATATAAAAAACCTAATGTTGCCAACATTTAATGATTAATCATAAGAATCTATGACTCAGAATTAAAATCTGAAATGCCTATGTTATGCCTTGTGAAACTATGACGGATACGATAACTCTTGAGATGTATTATTTTGAATTTTATTCCGTGCAAGTTATTATAATTGACGAAGATAAGTTAAAAATAAAATAAAGAGAACTCAAAACTTTTCAAAACTATGTCATCTTCCGTTAGTTTGGCCTACTAATAGTCTTCAAATTATGCTAAAAAATTACTGTTTGAAGCTGAACGTAGATAGGTGCGGAATAATGAATATAATTACCCGTTGAGATATTTAATGCTGGGTCATTATTGTGGTGAGCTGCGGAAGTGAATTAAGAATACATATAAAATTAGAAAATATGATTAGATATTTTCACAAAGTATTCGTTATTTATTTATAAGCAAGTTTTCAATTAGAAAAATTAATTTTTTCCTAACAGGTATAAACCTGTAGTTACTGTAACTCGTAAAACCTAATTTTCTGTTATTCCCATACAAACTCATAAGAAATAAATTTTATATTTTCAATCAAAGACAAATAAATATAGTTTAAAATTTTCCATATTTTTTAGTTTTGCAATACTAGTGAAGTCCAATTTTTTTAATAGGGCGAATAAATGATTTGTCGTACACTCTAATCGGCATATCCCAAGAATTTGGAGCGAATTTATTTTTTGTGAAATACAAGGGCATGTTTTGCCAGTAAAAAAATTTCTAACCGGCCAATCCACGGAAAATGAACTATGTACGCAGTGGCGGCTCGTGAGTCAAATGCTAGGGGGGGCGCACTCCACCGGGGGGTCATAATTTTTTAATATTTCGTGTATTTTATTAATTTTTTACGGCAATCTAGGAATTAAATTCTGTGATGCCATACGTTCCGTATTTTTTCAACAAAAATACCTAGTTTTCCTAATAAAGCTTGATTAATAAATACTAAATGCAGTAGACTCTCGGTCATACGGATCGGCTTAGTCCGGACTCTCGATGATACTGATCAATGATCTTGAAGGATAAAAATATATTTGCTGCGATATTTTGCAAATACAAACGAAAATACGTAACTTTAGGTTTTAGCGTCTACATTCTTCGTGCGGATATGCCCGCAATACACTTCTGTTGTTCGTTTTGCAATCATAATGCGTTATTTGTCAAATCTATACAACATTTGCAATGACTTAGGTAGCAATGACACTTGTAACACCTGAGGAGGGAGGAGAGTGTCACTGACTTCCACTAGGCAACAAACACTACTAGAATGCGCGCGCTTTGCTATTGCAGATGTAAACTTTGATGGCGGTGTTCGCGTTGCTTCTTGAATACAGTATGATTTAAAATCAACAGTTAAACATTTCTCACACATTTTTAACAAAATATGAAATATTCACATGCCTTTAGTTATATTGCAAAAGTCCATCCTTTCCTTTTGTTCAGCAAAGTGATCAATGACACGTTCGTTGAAATCAGCGCTGGACAACAATTTCTTTCTGATTGAACACATGGCAAGGGCACTAGTCTATAAATAAACAAGGGACGACACAAAATAGGCCGACGAAAAATTCGACCAAAAAGAACAAGGTGCCTGGACACAGAATTGGGAAAATTTTTCCCTATATTTCCCTTAAAAAAACGAGCACTGTTGATTAATTCAAAATTGTCTTCTTGAATGTACACACAGCACTAAGAGACTTCTTAATCGGCAATTACGCACAATTAACTCCTCGAAAATTATGCATGAACTCATTTCACTCCGTTCTTTCCGAGAGTCTTGCCGTTACTATAAGTACGACTCAAGGGAGATAGAAGTCGTGGTCCACTAATGCTGATTCAGCTGAGGGACGAATTTAAGGTCAGCAAAGGCATTCAAGCAAACAAAGGACGTCACGGACCATCTCCTTGAGTCTAAGATTCATATGTGGTAAACACACGAGACGCCAACGGGTCACATTTGGAATAACCGTGTCTTCGAAATCATTGCCATGATATAATAGAAAATAAGTTCTAGATCGTAAAAGAAGACGACTCGACTGACCAACAGATGGGAGCTGTAAGGATTTCCGCACTGATATGAACTCTTCGAGGCCACTTAAATCAGACCCAAGTGGGCATTTTCCGTCAGACAGCTACCGCTCTGCAGCTGAGGAATTAGGTGAACATGAACTAATACAACAAGGGCGGCTAGAAAAATGATGAACCTACACGCAAAAGGTGCATTGTACGCGGCACTTCATGACATTAATTGAATGACTCTATTTAAAGTCGCGCTTAACAATTTAAATCATATTTAATCCTTCACCCTATCACGCACACAACTATTTCTTAAATTATAAATCAGTGGGGAATTTTGATCAGTGGGAACTGATTTTTCCTAATACTGCAGGTCTTTTGATAAATTTATCTGAAAAATAGGTACCGCATTTCTAATCATCGGGAAGATATGAATACATTGTTAAGGCCTAAATATTATAATATTAGTTTCCCCAAGGTTCTTGAAATTCGTAATCATAACAGAACTGTGTCAAATACTCGAGAATAGTTTTCCTTCGTCAATACGGCCTTTAACTGGTTGGATTTTATGTGTTCCGGAATTCAAACACCAAAAAACGCAAGCATAATGGGATAATTTATTTACTGTAGCAATACCTACCAGTAATTAAAAATTAAAATCGTATAACTACACCCAGTACAGTGACCATTCTGATTCCGTAGGTCCCTTTTCTGTGGCAGCACCAAGTAGACGCCAGATTATACGCCCGCCGGCCTGCGCAGCGATGTCAACTCACTCGTCGCTCTGCGCATTTTCGGACGACGTCCCAAGACTTCCATAAGACACAACGTTAGACGCGTCATAGCACCAGCGGCCCCCACCACTACCACTCTCCATATAACTGCATGGGGATGGATTGGGACGTTCTGGCCAGCGCCCCACGGCTACAAATACGAACTTCTCGCGCTATTTCTTTTCGTGTTTTTCCAACACTTTCGATGTATGGGACTGAAAAAACGCTTTGATTAATCAGATGTATAATTATAAATTAATGGATATTTATTTTTTTACTTTTTCAAATAGTTGGGAGGGGCGGCGTCCGAGAGTCCTTATGGGCAAACCGCCACTGTATGTACGTGAATAGACATACGAGACCAGCACGGACTGAGGCCGGAATTCAAGTTTATCGACGTTTCGTGCTTTCCGTCTCCCTGCTAATTGGTTTCCATAGTATCCGAGAGACCTTGCTTTTGCAAAAAAAAACTCTGAGCTCTATACTACCCTTTCTTACCTAGCTTGCCTTCGCCACCCATTTCCATTGCGATGTACCGTTCCTGACATGCTCATTGTATTTCTCGTCTCGGCACTCCTCACAACGTGCTCATCCATGCGTTTCTCGGTTTATTCTTACTCTGTAAGCACATGACTACACTTCTGATTGCCGGAAACCGCGGTCATTACAGATTTCCCCGCGATTTTTTTTCGCTCGAAAAGGTGTTTTTAGCTCATTAGAGATGTCACTGTATAAATGGCATCTCAAGTCTACTTACGTTTCGACATTTTCTCCCTAAGCTTGTTAGTTATTCTTACAGTAACTACCTCAATCCAAAAGGTGACGATCGAGAATGTCAGAATGAAGGAAGGTAAACATATTCCGCAACAAAAAACGACGACAAAAGATTTATAGCTTTGGTGTGCAAATTTGACTCGGCATGGATGGCATGTTTATCGATAAATTAAAGGTGATATATACAAGAGAAAAGGCAGAAACAGGTATGTTGAATGTACAGCTTTAAAATATCCTCTCTTTAACTGTCAGCATATTTCAGGGTGTACATTTTTATTTTATTTTTGAAAGAAATAAATCAGCCAATTCACTTGAAAGTAACGTTAATGAACATCTCCCGCGGTAAACGGCAACAGTAATCCTGTGATATTTATCAGCATTCCGTATTACTTGTATTTAAAGAGTATTCACACTGAAATACCAGAATACGCCTAAGTTTATGCATTCCGCAGGACAAAAATACATCGCCTGCTCTCATCAGCCTAGCAACAGAATATGAAGGCCGTTCTACGAGGGGGGACGGAATTGCGCAGGTTAGAACTGCATTAATTTCTAAAACTGGCGTGGAATTGCGCGAATGCATGAGCGAAATTAGATCAGGGGCTATTTTGCCATCTCACGTCCACGCATTCTCGCACGTGTTCTAGCAATTCACCGCTTTACACGACGCAATTTTGACTGCGCCTTCGTACACACGTCAGATTGTGCAAGTACGTGCCTCGTGTAATACGGCCTTAAGGTTCTAAATCTATCCTGCGGGTTGCATAGATTTACGCGTTTACCAGGTACTTCCTGTCGCTAATATCTCGTAAAATATTGAGCGCTGACGGCTGAAACCAAAAATACAACTCATGGGTATCAATTTTCTATCACCCAAGAAAATTTGAAGTGGTCCGGTAGTGACACTTGAGGGACATTCCTTGTGAGAACAGAAGAACATTTTTATCTGTTTCAACAACGAAGATTCGAGGACATAGCTAAAAACGATTAAGCAAAAAAGTCTTTAAATGTATCATCATCAAATGATTTTCTGCTGGTAAGTTCCAAACACCGAAGTTATCTCCACCTCCTCCTGTCCCATGCCTCCTCCTTGCTTTCCTTGTATCATATTTCTAACCTCACTTCGTCTGTCATCTTCAAGCGCGATAAATAAAACGTGCCATTCGTATTCTGAATTCCGGATGGATACACCACAATTTCAGAGTTTTAGCGTACTCTGTTTCCCAATCGATTCCACTTTTATTTCCCCCTCTAAGTGGGATTCTGTCAACCTAGATGTAATTTAGAAAAATAGTTAATTCCTTGTATGGATGCTTTAATCATGCCATGAATCTTACTTTCACTATGCAATAATTTTTCGCGCTACAGAGCTAAACTGATCGTAGCCCCCTTACAAGGGGGATATTTTTGCGGATATCAATCTGATTCATGTGATTATTCGTCACATTTCACGTAGCTGTGTGAATTTATTATACGTACTACATTATTTATTATTAAAAAAGGTATTTCAACATCTGATCTGAGGATGATTGAAGTTTCTACCTTAATATTTTTGCTAATTCCAAAATATCCCACATTATATCCCGACTCGAGTAAAATTTAATACGGAGATATTGAATGAAAAATGACAGCAAAGTGCCCACTGGGTATTAATACGTTTCGTGACTCACCAATCAATCAAGATATCAAAATTGAGATACGATAAAGATCAGAATACTTAGGTTATTAAGCGTGATTGTGTTTCTGCCATCGCGTCGAGAAAAAGTGCCATAACTCGAAAATACTGTCCATTCTCTACTTCGATTCCGGCATATTTTCCACAGAACATGATCCCATCTCATGCAGCTGCAGCCAGCACTTCACCACAACCCATCATGCGTCAGATCGTTTGCAATAGCGCCGTCTCACGCATGAAACTCTCTCGCATAACCCTAACAACCTTGAAGTCATCAAACACGACACTTGTATCTTATTCATGACGCCATCCAATGAACCCAAGTCGTATTATAAGATTTCAAATACCTCTAGCACGAGAAGAAAGGGTATAAAAGGTACTTACGAAGCAAACCATGAATGCCTGGCAATCAGCATCCTCGTCCATTTTAATTCCAATATTATTCAAACTTATCATTGTGGCCAACCAACTATTTTGCTTTCCTAATTCAATTAGTTATGAAACAGCTAGAATTCAACGGTATAAGCGATTAAAATGAAAAATTGAAATACAGGCTACCCCTTTAGATTGGGCAGAATTATTTTAAAATATATTTTACAAATTCACTAAGGGGCTCTAGAACCCTGTGTAATTTTAATAGCACATGTTTCTTTTTCACTCTCTCATATGAAATGAATGAATATTTTCAAAGGACATATACAAAACACGAATAAAAATTAATAATATTCTCACCACAACTGAATTCACGCGTTTGTCCAACTTACTAGCATGGAAGACGTACGCGATTACTCAATTATTCCATCCTATATTTTCAGAATTTAAACGCATCCAATAACCCATGGTATTAATCATCCTAAATGTCCATTCATTATAAAATGCAAAAATAACAATTCAGATAGAGAAGAAATTCTACGCTATAATCCTCAAGATATAGATATTCAGATGGCCTCTAAATGGATTGCAGAGAATAACGGCATATTAAAAATAGTGCCAGCCACGGAAACGAAAAAAAACCTCGCCATTTTGCAGCAAGATTAATTTGATTAAAAATTACAAATAAAAAAGGAAGGACTGATTTATGTAACAGTACTTTACTGGCCGTGAAGAATGCAGGAAAACTATTTTGAAATGCTTTCAACATTGCTGAAAAAATGGCGAAGCTTATCTCATAATATAGAACACAAAAAGGAAGGAGAGAGAAAATTTAGTGATGCTGCATCGTGCCAATATTGCAGGTATTTTACTTCTATTCGCGGACGAAAACGCTTAATATTCATTACAAGTGCCCTTTTAATTTGCGTTTTATTGACTCAGCTCCGGCGGTAACAAAGTAAATCACAGCCTAGTGTTCCACGCAGAGATCCATAAATCTCGAGCGCAATTTCGGCAACGCAATGACGTCATGCCTATCGGGGAAAATACCGAAACAGCAGCGACGGCAAGTCGTACAGAGTTGATGAATCCGCAGTCGGGGCTCATACATCTCCGGGTCGGAAATTACCTCGTGATTTACTCCATCAAGGAGACATTCAACTAATCGTGAGTCACGTCGAATGGTATCAAAATAATAGACTCAGTTCACGCTAAATCTCACTCGTGGAACATAAGCATGGAAATCTATGACTCAATGCACGCAAACGAATCCAAAGCATTACATCAAGTCTACGGAGTCGATTAATAACTTGAAGATTTAAATATGAACAATTTTCGGATATTTCACTCCAGGTCAGTAGCGTAACAATGGGGAGGATGAGGAGGATAGATCCCCCATAAAGCTTCCGAGAAATAAAATAATTGTTTGAAATTATTGTCTACTTTTGACGTACCTATAACACATGTTATGATGATTTCCCGTGGAATAACGATTAAAGCCCAAATTTCAAGTGCCAAAATGATGTAAAATGTATTTTCAGGCAATTCAGTTTTCAAAATATTTTCCCCTTTGCCTGTGGGAGGGTCGCCCCTATGGCCCACCCATCAC
Source organism: Ischnura elegans (assembly GCF_921293095.1). Taxonomy (NCBI): domain Eukaryota; kingdom Metazoa; phylum Arthropoda; class Insecta; order Odonata; family Coenagrionidae; genus Ischnura; species Ischnura elegans. Next base: position 142,845,959 of record NC_060246.1, read on the forward strand.
CCAAAGCACCTGGTTACTCCACTGCTGCCGGTAATAGCCACATTTCCATTGCGAGACTCAATTCTTGAGGCATTACTTAGTCATTGGAATTTGAAAACACCACCTTGCTCTAAGGATCAGATTAGATAACGTTTTAAGTCATTTATTTGCGGAGAGAATCAAATTATACGGTTGGCAGAGAAAACCTTAGGCGTGGGTTATGAAAGAAAAAAAAGCGAAGAAAAAAATAGCCTCGTGATCAAATGCCTGAGTAGAAGCGGTGAAAAAACTCAGGAATGACATCAATTTCAGGAATTCCTGAGATTCCGATCCACATTTTTTTCCGGAGATAAAGGAAATTTTCTTCACAAAACAGATATAAAATCACATCTCCCTCAAGGGCTGTGGCGTGAAATTGTTGGGATCGGAAAGAGAAGCTGCAAAACAATTGCATTGCGACATTAGGAGAATATCCACAATCTTAAATAGGCGGGAGGTTATTTTAAAAGAAAATAAACGGAAGTCGAGAAGCGATCCAGCACTGAATTCCCATGGAAGTTCACCCACCACCCTGCAGCATTTGTATGCGAGCTATAGCGTGTCGCTGCAGTATATTGGATGACCCAGCACGGCGCGCCGCCCATCTCCCTCAACAACGGAGCAGCTCCATGCGGTGAAAACGAAGTTTACGGCGGACGCCGCCGTGTGACACCGCGCGTGGTAAAGTCGTCGACCTGACGCGGAACTGGGATATCAAGTGAAACATTTAAAGTGCTTTGAAAAAGGAGAAGTAAAGGATCTAATGCACATGGGAAAGCGAGAAGCTGGAAAAGCTAGGAGCTTTACGAGAAATGGGCCTGACCGAAGGTTGCCAGACATGCAATGGAGAAACAGGAAACGTAAGGTCCGTAAAATAAATATTACCCAGAGCGATACTAGAGGCATGGATAGAGGTCAGATTCCACGCCGCTTCATGTTCGAAAGTTTGAATATCCTATCTGTGGAGACGAAAGGTGGTAAGAGAGGCACCAATAGAGTATCCGTAGTACCATAGAGTAGTATATATACTTACTCTATGGTAGTACCAATACTTTTTACGGCATTTTTACACGGGGCACGTCATTGTGCAATCTGAGGCGTGAATGTATGAAGGCGCAGTCAAAATAGCGTAGTGTAAAGCGGTGAATTGCTAGAACGCAGGCGAGAATGGATGGGAGATGGAAAAATAATATCCCCTGCTCTATTTCCGAGCTCGCTTGCTCGCAATTTCAGAAATGTTTTCAGTGCTAATCTGCGCTATGACATGCCCCGTGTAAAACGGCTTTTAGATCCGACAGAAAAGTAACATGAGGGTGATGTATTTCCAACAGAATGGTAGAAGAGCGCATCAAAGAGCCGCAATGATTAAAATAGATGGGACTTGAAAGTAAAGCGATTTGCCTAATCATCATAATGGACTTGCGGGCGGTAACGGTGACGTTTGAAACGAGTCAGTTCTTATCTTAATGATTATGAAACGAACTGGAATAGCAATAAAAAGAAATTTATCGTCATATTTTGAGAGGCGGTATCTGTTTTAAGAACCGTAGTGGGATTCTCCATAAAAAATAATAAGGATCGCCCAAGATTGATGCTAAAGAATGAAGGCCAAGTAGGGGCTGATGAAACATAATATTGGATAGGGAGGAACAAGCCGCTGCGATATCCACCAACCAGTCTTCGGGCAAAGACAAAAACTAGTTTTATCAAACGGAACGAAATACAAAGAGAAGAGCGGTATTGATGGTGAATATAATTTACGTTTTTGGTGGGCCAAGATCAATGCTTAGTTACGATAAATAATTTTAAAGAAAGACAACCCATGATAACTACATTGAAAATAATTTTATTAATGAAAATGAAGGAAGGTTGATAGTACTTAGGCATCAGCCGATAATTAGGATGCAATATGTTAGATATAAATGTCTCGCAGTTGACAACTTCGGACCACAGAATTCAGAAAACGATAATTAAAATTTATCTTCATTTTTCTTATGGCCTGGAGCATTTAGACATCCTCATATATTCGCCTCTGCTCGTATTAGGAAGGCACGGTCATAGTCACTTAGTAGAGAGAATATATCCGAGGTGATGAGCAGGAGTTCCTATTCGACATAAAGTGCCACTTCAAAACTCCGCCTTTTCGTGTCGCATTACCAACATCGTTCGCCTTTCCTTTCGTTGATAAGATTTTTTTCACTATTGGTTCGAATGTGATCGTCATAGATTTTACATATTTATGGTAATCGTATGCAGTAAACACCCGATCCGAATTCCCATAAAAGCAAGGCCGTGGACGTCATGGAATTCCATGAAATCTATGCGCTCCCCTCGCCATCTATCGTCCGGGCCGGCTGCCGTGCATCGCGCGCCGACCCCGGGCTTCATTGATTTCGACCCGAATGTGTGGGCTGTGAACGTTGCTCCGACGTCGCGCCGTCGTTGCCGGGTTCTCGATCTTCGTAGTCACATGGTGAAATAGAGAGAGAAGAGCACAGGGTCGTTAAAGATTCCCCATGTAGGAACCCTCGCGTGGAATACGTTAAGTGACCTTTACACGAAAAGAAAACGTTCCCCAGAGGACGTTCTCGAACGGGCACAAAATGGCGTGCAACGAGATACAAGAAACGGAGAGGAAAATCGACAAACCGAACATTCTAAAAATCAGTGCACTTCCAGAATCTCATGCACCAGGGATCTCAAATTTCAAGCCACCAGGAACGATAATTCGTGATACTGAAACAATGATTGTTCACCAAAACATGATTACGTCGCATTGACGTCATGATTGAATGACACAAAAAACTATATGCAACAGAAAAATATTAAATTAAATGTCGGCAAATCCCCGGCGATTCATAGCGAGCCCATTAAATGATTTAAATTGGCACTCTTGTGGGTTGTCAAATAGTTTTTTTTTTTATCTAGTGAGCAGAGCTTCTACATTATTTTCGCAGACACGCAGTAGCTGGCATCTTTTAGTATTAAGCTGAAAACTTCTTTGATATGCTTAGAATTAGGAAATAACTCCGGAGAAAATAACTAAAGTTGTTTTTCTTAGGTGTAAGTTAAGTTAAGGAATATATCTTTTTTTCAGATCAAGCAGTAGGCAAGGAGAAGTGAAAAAAAAACAAGGGATAGAACATGCAGTGAATTTTAATGACCAGAATACTTACGATATACGGTGCAAAAAATACCTCCCATATGATGGCAACTCTAAGCATAGCACTAAAATGCTGTGATTGTGAACAAAAAATTTCCCCTAATATATCTGAGGTATACCATCCGTAACACAACTTTGACCCTCAAAAAATATTAAAGTTGCTTGGCTGAAAAATTAAATTACTTAGCTTTGAAAACACCCGGCAAACGACGAAAAATCCAGTAAAACCATTCCGCGGTAACTCAAGGGAATTTCAAACTTAGACATGGGGTAAAAAACAGACACCTCAAACATGCATGGGTATCAACAGGCATTAAGAAATGCTGCTAAGTTTCCCTCGCCTAAGATTCTGGGAAAAGATAAAATAATAAAGCCAACGCATTTTCTTTCATTCCGAAATCATTGTGTCCCTATTGACAATTGAATTTATGCGTGACTCACCGATGTTGAGACAGAATATACTGGTCTGGAGATGGTGATTGTATTGCATTAAATCGACGAGCAAGCATTACCTACGAAAGTTGAATTAAAGACAATAGTATATGGTAAACAATAGCGTAATAAATCCGCAAAAGTTTTCTATGAGGGATTGGGGAGTGGAAGAAATCGATTTCTCGACCTTGAGACACTGTGTCCCCTGGCGCGGAGCCAAATTGCGTGCGTGCGTTAACTCTTCAGGCCCCTGCACGAAATAACCCAAAATGTACGTGGTTTCATGTCCCTTATCTTCATCTGCCAGGCTAATAGTAGAAGACTTAGGTTACATCGAGTGTGCACGACCATCAAATTATGGATTCGATTTCAAGAAAGGCTTTGGAAGGCATTGTCTACGTTATGTAACTCCATGCCATGCAATACCACCAGTGAATATAATTCTTTCACCACGTAACACTAGAACTCAGGAGATGAGTAATATTTCCGGTGTAGCTCTGAAGCCAAGCTGAATGCTAATGCTAAATAAATGATAAAATTGGTTATACCTACTACTAGTTCTTGGGATACTTCCGAAGACAACTATTCTCATTTTCGTTGAATCCATTAGCTAGAATAGATTTTATGATGCACTAATACTTATTTGCTTCAGTAATTATTTAATTTGGCAAATCTTGGGTCTTGTTTTTTCATCTTGGGCTGATTCATAATGAATAGAATCTGCTCTCGAAAGAAACCGTTCATCTTTGGTTTGCGAGCACCAGAATAATATGAAGCAGCAGATTGGCAATGATTAATATAATGGGATTCTCTCTTGATATGAACAACCGAATGTGATATTCAAGGAAAGCTGAGCAGAAAACTCAGAAAAACACTCCACAAACAGCATCTCTAATTTTTCGAAACGATAAATCATTAGCGATCGCTAAGTTGCCTTTATTTTATTTTAAATGAATCTATTTAATTCACATATTCATTTCACGGTTCAGACTGACATTTTCCAGCAGCACAGAGCGTGGTGTGATAGGTATTAACTTTCTAAAATAAGTGCACAATGTAAAAGTAATGTCGTCCATTTGATGAATGAATGCATCAATTATTAAATAATTACCATTAGCATTATTTCATGAATCCTATCGATTTCATCTCATCATTGTCATCCCCTAAGTGCGTAGCATCACAGGAAGGACACTGGTGAAATGAAATAAAACCGGAAACTAGTCCGTAAGCCATTTCAAATTGAAAATAAATATAACAGGAACTTGCATGTAAATAAATATAATGATACGTTTGTAATTGACAAAAAATTATATTTTAAACTAAAATACCACCATAGCCAGAAAAATGGATAACTTATGAGGTAAACATGTGAGATAGCATTTCAATAGAGCAAAATTCATCAAAATTTACTCATCCATCTTTTATAACCACAAAATAATTTTCATCACTATGCTCATTAACTGACGAAGATGTACATGCAATCAAATTAAATTCGAGAAAATGAATACATCCATTATCTGAAATTTTGATGAATGAAAATTTTACGGATTCACGCGGTGCACAGAAGATTTAAATTTCTTCAAAAGTCATACCTGTTATTTTATGATTTTCCAAATCACGGAAAAAATGAATATGTGATTGAAATAGATTCATTTTAAGTAAAATAAAGGCAACTTAGAGATTGCTAATGATTTATCGTTTCGAAATGAAGTCTGCAGTTACTGAGAGCCCTAGAAATTGAGAATCAAGCAGAACAAGAAGCAGAATCAGGTCATTTTTAAAAACTACGTTCGATAGTATCTGGATGGTAAAAATAAGCATTACAACTGCCTGCATAAGGGATTCGTTGGTGAATTTACTATACTGAAGCTCTTTTATAATGTATCGTCCATAAAGCTTGCATATGGGTCGGATATCGAACAGATTATCAACAGTCTTTCCACCGGAAGGACTCAAGGGAGAACTGCTGTATGCTCATATTTACGTACATAAAATCTTAGACAAGACATTCGTGCACGTATTCACATCAAACTAGTCTATAATTATCTTTTGTCTGATTTTGGATTCCGATTCACGTATATGGCACCAATTCTACTATCTATAATTCCTGCGGTACAGTAGCTACTGCTTGGATTTTACTCGATATGTCAATTCTCTCAATTTCATTCGTAAACTGTGATGGTTGCGAGAAGAATTGCCTGTTTGCAATATTGGTTATCAGATTTTATTCGCAAACATAATGTGGTAAACATAATTACTTTTAGACAAGATAAACATTCAGTGGTTAATAAGCATGAAGCCATGTTTATGCGTTGCTATTATAGAGTTTAATATCTTAGTTCCGTTGGTTACAAAAATTGGTACATAGGCAAATTTGGAGCTCCATTTGTAGTAGAAGGTTGCCGGCGAAATAAAGAGTAGTATCCATTACGATAGCATAACTGCTGGCATATGGTAAGTATACACCACCTAATGAAATGGAGGCACTTCAGAGTAATATACCCATAAAATCATAAACTCTATCAACATCAATTCAAGTATTATTTATATAGTTAAACTTCCTTTCGTTTCCACGAACACTAAATGTATTTTTGAACAATTTTGAAGGTGAAAGAAAAAATTATAGTTCTATTCACAGATTATTCCACTCACTAAACCTTGATAATCCTCTAAAGGTAAAACTTACTATAAAATATAAACTTGGGGTTCCACGGTTTTGGTTAACAAACGTAAATAGTACCAGAAAATCTTATCACACAAGGCCATAAAATTTTTTGTACGACGCAACAGCCGTTCTCACCATGGAATAAATACGACATTATCTGAGTTTTTAATCACCAAGATATACAAAATGGACTAAAAAATAAACCATAAGTCACGGCAAGAACTTATCTCAGGTCCATTCCCTCGATAAATCTGATATAGTGGATGCAATTTAGATTGAGAAGATGGCCGACCCTTCGCACTTCGTTCGCTTATCCCAATATCCTTGAATTCAGGCAACTCCGATAATATCTACCATCAAAATATCTCAATACCAATTATGAGGGAATAAATAATCTTCATGAGAAAAAAATTTAAAATAAGACGAAAATGCTGTCAAGGCAAGCTATTTCATGGACATTTTTTCCTCCTCCTATTGAATCCCTGCATCGAACGTACGCTCTCTATGGTCGATTTCAGGAAAGCATTGAATATCCGCAAATAATGAGATATCTTTATCCAAAGTATGATTGAGTGGATCGGGGTCCAGATTTATTCGAAACATCGGGTAGGCTACTCGTCTTAACACAACAAGACATCAGATGAGGTTTTTGGCATTGTGGACATAGGCAGGCCCTGAGATTTTAATCTGGCAATTTAAACAAACGCAAGAAGAGTAAAGGGTTGCTTTATATCCACACTTCAAACGAGAGGAATGGCGCAAAGATTTGTGGGGTGGTGAACGGTGTCAATATGCGCTGGTTACTCGAACCGCACGAAGACTGCAGAAAGCACAAATAGCTGAAGGCGACTTACAACGCGAAAGCGTAATGTTAGCGCAAGACAATCCATTAAATTTTCGCCGCGAGGGGTGTGTTGATAAAGATCAAGTAGATAACTGCTCACACTCCCAGAGATCCTCGACATTTATAAAGAGTAAAGAACTGGCATATTTTCCTTCGCCGTTATCTTCGTGTTGCAGGAAGAGTGCACTAATTTGCACGAGTGGGAGGGAGAATATTTAGCTCTAGTGCTTTTGCCAGAGGGCTTAAGAGTGGCAGCAGCCAACCCAGACGAGAATACATGAAACAGTACCCCCGTAGCCCCCCTCCAGACTTAGAAGGACACTCGAAAGAGACCGCAACCAAAAGCGACCAAAAGCGAAAGCGACCATGATAAAACATGAACTATAGATGATAATTTCAGCTCTTGTCATTGTCAAGTTATTCAATACTAGAGGGCGTATAATATTCCTATAACATCGCCTTAACTTCCCTCAGGGTAGCTCAACTTTTTCAATTATTTTAGTTTCTACCACACATTTGTGAAGCGTATCCGTCAAAAATACTCAATTCTATTCCATTCCACTACTTTTTTAGTATCGTTTACTAGCTATATGTGTCCATGATACCATGCGATAAATCCATGTTAAATAGTGAACAACAAATGGTGATTCCCTCATTTTAACATATAACTCCACTACCGACACTTTTGTGTCATCGTCACGTCGAAAGTGTGACGAAATCGATCCTATCATCCGTCATGCAAAGAGTCAAAACCATGGTCGATAGTAGAGTTATAAACTAAAGTGTGGGAATAATAATTTTTTGTTTATATTTTATCATGGACATATCGCATTGCCACCACGTCAAGCCTGAAACGATTTCATGAGGAACTTTCAGCACACGAATCGTGCGCCTCTTCCTCATTTCGACCACGGCTTCGCGACGCTGCCGAAGTCTGAAGGAGGGAAGAGAGACTTGAAGAAAATTTTAAAAGCGGTGACACGCTTTCACGACGGAATAGGGGGATAAAAACAACAATTACAGAGTTTGGGTAGGAGGGGGGGCCGTCCCCCGCCCGGGTATAGTCACGACACCACCCCCTTGGTTTTTACCCCTTCTCCTTTTGAAACGCCAGCCATACGTTCCACTTCGCCGGACAGTCAAAGAAAGGGGTTTTGGGGAGTGGATAATAATTTTCCACCGGATTAAGTGATCGACTGGGCAGAATGAGAGAGGGGCATGTGGGCACTGACGATAATAATCTAGGACCACCATCGAGCGGGAGGCAGCCGTAGTTGCTTAGGGTGAGCGACCGACAGATGGGGTATCTCATCGTCAGTGCACTATTGGGGACGGATGTGCTGTTTCGTAAAGGGCAGGGATTTTTAAGGTAATTTCGAAAGGGCGAGGATAATCTCGGAGCCGCCATCAGCAACCTTTTTCCGCTGAAGATGCAATGTGGTCCACAGTTTCAGCTAAATTTGATGGACGGAGCGACGGAGTCTAGTAGACTAAGCTTACTGTACTATTTTGACTAGTTTTCATATGGGGTTGTGATTTTATCACGAAGTGGTGATTTATTTACCAATGCGTAACACAGATTTAAGATGGATAATCGTGCGAAGCATATTTATTCAACGACGCTGGAATTTCATAAATGTGGGGTGGAATTTTTCTCAACAAACGTAAGTAACTATTAGCAGCCAAAATGGCTTGTAAAAACAGGAACGGAACGAAATTCATGACAATAGTTTTGAGATAACGAAATATGATGAGTGCTAAAGCCACTTTGCTCACTACTCACCAAATCAAAGGCCAGAGTAATTTAAGTTATATGCTACCTTGCACCCGCATAAAAAACCTGTGAACGGTGGAAAATTGCCCAAAAATTGATGCTCCGCTGCAGGAAGAGGAATATTCCAAAAAATCTCTCACAGTCGTATCGAGATTTATGTCCTTGTCATCGCCACGGGTGGTTCATATTCATGCCGCAACAACACTAATCTGATTCCCTAGTCGCAGAATTGGTTGTGAATGGGAAGTGGTGGTGTGAGGGCGCCCCCTGGGGAGGAAGGGTGGGCACAAAGAGAGAGGGGGAGGAGGAAGATAGGCACTCGATTCAGGAGGGATCGAGTTCATCAGGTCCCCCCCTTCCCAACGAGTTCGACCCGACACAGTCGACACCAGGCAAGCACGGGCAAACCCACCACCACCAGCTATGGAAGGGAATTCTCGCAAAAGGGGGAAGGATGGATGAATGGAGCAAGGGAGACACGAGGCGGAGGGTGAATATTTGCGGGTTAGAACGAGGGGAGAGGGATGGATGATGCATGTCTCGCTTGAAGGATGGAAGAATCCTAACGATCGCCCCGCTGGCCAGGAAAGAAGGGGGAAGGAAGAAGATGCACACGAGACGAGTGGGAGGTGAATTCATGACAAGCGGCGGGGAGGAGAACGATGACATTTACCGAGCAAGCTGCTTAGAAGAAGAAGAGGAAAAAGGGTCCTATTTTAGTCACCAACAGCCATTACGGGTAAACTTATCCCCACTGGGGTAAATACTCTATATTAGTCGACGTTTCCATCTCCGACTCGGGGCTCAACCTAAGGGCTGTTGAATGTAGTTTTGTTTGTTAAAAAAAAAAACAAATTAAACGATATTCAGCTGCCCTGGGTTGAGCCCCGAATCGAAGCTCGAAATGTCGGCTAAAATGGAGTAATTAACCCAGCGGGAATCCCGAGATAACTTTACCCACATTGTTCGCCAGGATAGCTTCAAAGCTTATTTTAACAGTCATTATGTTTCCGCCCTTTTGTGCAGAAATTTTGCTCAGTTTTTCCTCCTCATCATTTCCTCCATATTGGCAAATCTTTAGTGTCCGCCTCTTGCGGCGTCAACGGGAAAAACGTGGACAGATTAATATAACGGCACCCTGTGTTACTCGGTGAAATTAGTCAATCATGGAGAAAGAAATGAAAACACTGCTATTCCACAGAAACCGGATGATGTGACCATCAAGCAAAACCACGGTTGGGCATTTCAAATTTCAAAATTCAGAATTACAGTGTTTTTTAATGAGACAGTGCCTTTATTTGCATTTATATGAAATTGGTCCTTCTAACCCATAAGGATTGTCAGATGTTTTCATTATTATTTTTCATATTTATACATTTTATATTCTACTATCATTTCTCTCACAACACCCGAACCTTCAACAGGAAAGGACGACATATAGGTCGAGCATCAAAACGGTGGTCAGTATAGAGGACCTGATGACACAGAGGAAAACACTTGAGCAGTTTCAAAACATTGAATTTTCCCTAGGAAAGCACAAGATTTTACACGAAAAATTTTTTTTCCAATTTTTTCAAAACGCTAATAGGTAACACGCGAATTTTACTACTGTTTTTCCCTGACACTTAGAAATGATACCATGACTTGGATCAACAATTAATTATTCAATGCCCCTGAGGACAACGAACAAGAGGATCTGATACACGCTGACTAATTTAGAGGACCTGACCCTGGGGAAAACCCATGACCAATCTCGAAACTTTACAGGTACGCCGGGGGAGCACCAGATCCCTACAGAGCTACATTGAGACTTGTATTGTCAAACAAAAATAGGCAAAGCGTGGAATCTTAACACTGTTTTTCCAAAAATAATGATGCAATTCCATGGAGTGGATTCCATAGCGACCATAAATAAGAAAAACATTCAAAATCTTTAGGGAGACGGGGGAGCCGGGAGAATGGTTGTGACGAGAGATGGAGTGAAAGGCGTGAGCCTCAATATAACAACATGCTTAGAGAGGATGCAAAGAGGGAGAGAGAGGGGGTACCTTAATAAAACAACATGCTTGCAGAGGATGCAAAAAGAGAGGAGAGAGGTATCCAAAAAAGGACAAGGCACGAGGGAAGCGAAAAAAAAATAGGCGAAAAAGAAAAATCCCAATCAATAAAACGGGCATGGGAGGATGGGGTGGGGAGGGGGAGGTTGGTGAAAATTACAAGGAAATGTGAGCATGCGTGAGAAAGTGACGTCACGTTTTTGACCCATAAGGGGGAGAGGAGGGTGCCGTGAAAGGAGGAGAGGTCGAGGATAGGAGAGGAGGAAGGGGCGTGGAGGGGAAGGCGGAGGAGGGGAGGAGAGAGACGCCGGTTATCGACTGAAGTGAATCGGGAAGGGGGCGGACAGGTAGGCTGCGGAGGGGAAGAGGAAGGAAGACCACCAACAAGGGGGTTGCGGGGGCGTAAGGTGAGGGGGGGGTCAGGGGGGGACCTGCAAGGAGGGAGAGGGGGTGTTTCCCTCCGACACTTTCCGGAGAATACGAGGCGACGACCGGAGGGAGGGAGGGAGGGAGAGGAGTGGAGGGGAGAAAGTAATCGATTTTCCCAGTGGGAGAGAGAGAGAAGCCCAGAAACAATCGAAGCGATCATTGCGTGCGCTCTGTTACGTGATTCCCTTTTCGACGTGACCAGAGGGGTTGGACTCGGAAGGGAGGGAGACACATAAAGGAGACTAACAACACGCTAGAGTGGCCATTCGCAGAAAAAATAAAGAGCGCCCTCAATGCACAGGTTATGTGCGTCGAGAGGGGGTGGTTTTTAACCCACTCCCTCGCACTCGTTCGGTGGGTGGGGGGAAATGGCGATTGAGCCCAGCAGCTCGCATGGCGACAGATCGACGCAGAGAGACAAAAAAAAAGAGACCGACTCACTCACTCATTTGCACTGTCTCACCCTCTCGACACAATGCACGCGGAATTGAGAGAGAGGAAACTCGTTTTTTCGGTTGAAATGACATAACTCGCAAACACACTGCGCACCCAAGCGACCAGGCCATACTGCAATATGCACCGCCGTTTCACTCACTGCCACTCGTTCCTACCCGTGAGGGAACAATATGGAAATATGTGGAGTCTGAAAATAGCCAAACCGTATGATGCACAACCTATGAATGGCAGAATTTCTCCAGATATCACCGGGAAATAAATTCCAGTTTCTTCCAAACACACTCGCGTAACATCGCACATTCATGTTAGGGAGATTTTCCCCGTTCAAACGATTCTCCTATGCATTTATGCTTTAGTACTTCACTATACGTACCCGAAAAATAAAATAAAGCGAGGGGGAGAACACGCATTAATAGGAAAGACAAGAGAAAGCCTTCCCTCGACCGCAAACACAATGCGGGGATGCACTCCAGATATGGAAACGCCGCCACAGACATTTGACCATAATATCGACACGCGAGGTCCACTCACCTTTTATTTCTCTTTAAAACCGTGCCGACCGTGCAAATCCAAAAATTCCCCCGGGAAGGCTTCGCTCGAGTCGAGAAGAAGGCGGGTAGTAGTGGTAATTTTCCTTTTCTCTTCTCTTCTTATTTGGTCAGGATCTTCCGCGGATATTAAAGATGCATGTCACCGAGGCACGGTTCACAGAGGCGAGGGCGTTCCCTCGGGAGACGAACACGGCCTGCTGCGTCGGCGGTCGTGATGCCAGGCGAAGAAGAAGGGAGGAAGAAGGGACGTCACGGCGTCGTCTGCGAGGACGACGGTGAGTGCACACACTGTGATACTCTCTCGGGGTCTCTCCTTGGCACGTCCTGCGGGGGGTCCTCCGCTGAGGGACTGTGCATGCACGGAAGACGGCGGACGGAGGGAGGAGGGCGTGGCGGAGAGAGGCGTGGGGTGAAAGGGAGGGCGAGGAGGGAGGGTCGGGCGGGGTGGCGGGGCGCGCAGGCGCCGTGGACGCGAGCACAATGCAAAACGATGCAGAGGGGAAAGCGATGCGGAGGAGAGTAAAGGAGGGAGAAGAAGCATACTTGCCATTATTATCATTATTAATATTAAAGTCATTCCTCACGTTAGGCTCCGCGACCAGTTGCGTTTTACCTTCTTCCTTGATGTTTTATTCGTCTTTGTGCTATCACTTCGAAGAATATATAGAGAAGACCCTCCTCAACATTTAGGTTCGTCAACAATATCAAAATTTCACTTTCGAGAACATATTTTGGCGAAGATTTTACATTTTATACTCAGATAAATTCTGACAAGGGTCTACTGTAGATGCCCTGAAGAGCTGAAGATGGTGGCGTAATTTTTAAACAAATATCACGGTCACTGTCACGGTACGGTAAAAAAATACCGGTTGTACTTGAAAGATGTGTCATCTTAGATCAGGGATAAATGTATCATTTCATGTATAGCCCGAGGTGGTTATCTCTCCAGTACAGGGATGCCGACTTACAAAAAAATATTTGGGGGTCCCAAACCAGGGACCTTGCCCCAGGAAATTTTATAAGTAGTGTTTTTTAAGTTTTTTAAGCATTTTAGAAGAGTCATATGATCAACATTAGAACCCTGATAACTCGAATCTCGATATCTGGACACTCTGGGGGAAATCGACAAGCCTGACACATTTTTTTCTCACACCCATAACGAATTTTTGAGGGGGCTCGAGCCCCCTCAGGCCCCATGGAGTCGGCGCCACTGCTCCAGTATCTTCTTTAATTAATAATGAATCTTAATTTATAGGGGAAACAGGAATTCATATTTATTTAAGTTATGCTACTGGTTCTTAGAAGAGATTTCCATTCTAAGTTGACTGATTACTCCCTCGAGGGGTCGTATTTTGCAGTGACATACTATTTGTCTAAAAGTATTCCTATAATCTCGTAATTAAGTGAGACACACCCTTGTCAACACTTACCTGTAACTTAAGAATCACCACAGTACCTAATAGAAAATATAAAGGTAACAATTTCGTATTTTTATATAAAGCAAAGATTGATGAGGGTCTACTGAATTTATATGAAACATTGATGATGATAGCGTCATTTGAAAATAAATATTACCCCACGAAAGTAAACCAGTCGAGCGGGAATGATGCGTCCACTGAAGGTATGTTTATATGAAACACTTTACCAACAACTCTGGCCTGTCCCCATCCTAACTTTGAACTTAACTTTTTATATAAATCACCATGCAGCCTATCTCCTTCCACTCTATCAATAAATCATATTTTATTTCGTCCCCTTACCGCTTGCCTAACATCTTTCCCACTAAAAACGGCCTCGCGCGATCATCTATCGAGTGAAAAAATATTAACCAGCCGATCAAAAGCCTGCTGTTGCTATGTGAACGGCCGCGCTAGTATGCCAGCTAGCAATAACTGAACTCCACTCACTAGCCCGTAGCGTTTTGAGTGCCTTTACACGACAAGTACGCTTGGGGCACCAGGTGCGATGTTAAACATTTGATTGCTTAAAAGGCGATAGCAGAGAGCATACCCAACACGGTTTTAAAAAACCCTTCCCTTATTATCACTCGCTTAAGATCTTAAGGTACGGTATTTCGAGGAAGCGACCGACAGCTGAGATCATATGCGCCATGAGGGAAGGGAAAGGACTGGTAAGAAACCCGTCGCCGGGGTTAGCCTGCTCTTAACAAAAGGCTCCTAGGGGACCTCGGCTTAACGTCCCATCCAACGGAAGGAGTTCTGAACATGAAGTGCCCTCCAAAAAGCGGAGATCGGGCATTCCGAGAAAAATCTCCTCCACCTCCGGGATGTGAACCCGGGCCAACGGAGTGGGAATCCAGCACTCTAGCCGCCACACCAACCCAACCCCCAATCCCTATCTTCATCTTAACCAAGCATAAAAAAGTACGTTTTAAGGCTAAATTTACTATTTTAAATTAACTTTTTAAACTAAATTAACTAATAATTTCTAACTTAAAAACCGATGAGTTGTACGTTTAATTATTAAAATTTTTATTTAAATGTATGTATATTATATTAAATATATTATGTTTTTTTTACAGAGATTGACCTCAGCAAAACGTTAGTTTTTTGATAACTTTGCCAGCCATGAGGAGACGGGAGAAGAAGAGAAGGTAGAGGGAAGAGCAGGAGAGGTCTACGTGGGTGTCCTTGTCCCCGGCAGTCCGCCCCCTCGTTCCCCGAAAAATTTATACACGCGCCGCAACGCTTGTAATTGGGTGCCATAAAAATTCCCCCCTTCCCGCTCCCACCCATCACCATAAACGGCAGGGAGGAAATTTTGTGCAGGGGCGAAGCCCTTCACCCCGGGTGGACGTTTAATTAAAATCGAAGCGCCGATTTGAATATGTAGTTTATTATTATTACGGTTACTCTCGAAACCGGAATGGTGTTCTAAATGGGGGTTATGTTACATCTCCCCTTCGAGAGAGGTAGAGTAATGGGTGGCTCATAGGTGGGCGTCGAGTTTCATCCCTGAGATTCTATTTGTCGCGCTCGGTGATTGGAACATTGCTCCCACGGGAATGGATGCTGTTAACGTGATCTTGATCCAAGAGGCAAGTTTATTTTGGATCGTGGGTTTTACTTACAGCTTTACGTTTGGGATAAAAAATATACGACCTCAAATAAAACGGAATCAATATTCCCACCTAGTAAGGAGTAGATCCTAGGTATTTCCCCATTAATTTCATAAAAATTCAAGCACAGTTTCTAAAATATCGGAAAACATTTTATGGACGAAGTGTACATTCAATAACATTAAAAATGTTAAAATGGAGGACATTAGGGAATGAATAATGTTAATGCCAAATATGAAATAGCATGATAAAAAAACATATGAATTGGATGTGTACTTTCATCATTCAAAGTATTTAAGTTTTTGCAACCATTAGAGCAAAATGGTCGAATGTACTGTTTGGTTATGAAGTAAAGATACTTTGCTCTTTTCCAGATAATTATTTATTTAAAAATGACTCGACATGCTTCACAGCACTGCAGCATCTACAGTACTAGTGAAAGTATCTTTACATCCTATCATATGGTGGAAGCTTCCATCGTTCATTTCAATATGATGATGGTGATGAGAGCCGAGGAAATTTATGCAAGATTATAAGCCCACTATACACAAATGAGGCAATTTACTAGTTTAAGAAATTTTGTTCATAGAAATCGTAGATTCGGTTCCTGATAGAAACTTTGAGAAATGCTTTTTATCCTGTCCTTGAATAAAATTTAGGTCCATACATACGGTGTAAAAATATGCGTCTTCCATGACTTTGACCCAAAAAATTCCATAATTCATATACTTAAATCTTCGCTTTTAATTAGAAAGAATTCCAATGCCACCTATTTAAATTATTTTGTAGGATTTTAATTTAATTTATTTTCGTACGCCTCTCGCTTATCCGTGAAAAAAGGCTGTTCCCTAACAATGGCTACGGTGAACCTGAGTCTCCAGACTACAATCAGTGCTTTCAAGTACTTCAGGCAACGATGACGAGTGGTGGAAACACTCGAAACAAATTGAAAATGTTTCCGCCATTTGCATATCAACAAGTATAGAAAGTCAGTCGTAACCTTTTACTGTTTCTAAGGACGTTCTCTTCAGTATCACGACTTGAATAATTCCCCTTCCCTCCGTGAACCTGAACTCTATACCCCTATATGGAAGTAAAAGTGGCTGCTATTATTAATGACATTCAAAGTAGGTCCGGGGGAATCAATTCTATTGGAGCCTGTACTCGGTGGTTATAAAATATTCGCGGTGACACAGATTCACGAACGAGATTGGTTTTGCATCCAAGAGTCATTAGAATACATCGAGAGATTCACTAAAACGAAAGCGTGAGTCCGCATGTGGCGTAGTGTGTTTCACATCCTTACGACGCCAGCCAAGAGCATATAGCACAATGGAGAAAGCAGGGTAAATTCCCACTTTCAGCTTGGCAAGGAACGCGTACTGCAAAGAGAATAGGATTGCTGCCGACTTCGGTGCCCGGCAAACCTTCCCGAGGCTACAGATAGCGCGAGAGGAGATGTCGAAAATACATATCTTTTATTTTTTTAATCCAACCCCATCTTTCAACGGCAAGGACATGGGTACGGAAAATGCGACGATGTGGCGTATATTCCCTTGCAATAGCGGAGGCGAACACAATGCCTTAATATCGTTATGTGAAGGATGACCCCGGCGCGCCTGGGAGCGTCCCCTATCATGCACTTATCTCCTTTAAAATAACTGAAACCCGTGGCATTGAAATTTGTTCTAATTAAAAGAGAAGATCCAAGTATTGAAATACAGCAACTTTTGGAGCAAGGTCATAAAAGATGCATGTTTTTTCGAAGTATGCATGAACATGACTTTTATTCAAGGACAGAATAACAAGAATTTTTGGCCCGGAACCAAAACTACGATTCCTATGAACAAATGTTATTTAAAACCCCATGCGCAATAATATAGCTTAGTTGCGACATAATAGCCTCTAATTTTGCCATGTAAAATCTCATATTTTCCTTTTCCAAACGAATTCTGATTCAGGGCAACGTAACGACGCATCACTCCAGTACAGTAAAAATCACAAAAATAAGCACTCAATAGATTACATCATCAATGGTAGGCAATCTTGTGGTTTTGGTTTGACGCAGCACTCCACTACATCCTCGTCTCAAAAGAAGAGCGAGTTATGAAATACTGGAAAAATCCGCGAAGTAATCGCGCCACGGATTCACCGTCTCCTGAACGATAACTGAGTCTGGTGATTGGTGGGAAGTGTGATGTGTTTGATATCCCTTATTTTTATAGAGAACTAACAACAAAAATATTTGCATCCGAAAACATTTCGTAGCAAAACTGCATTTGTGGGTATACTATTCAAATCACAATGTTCAACAACACTCAGTTATCACTAATAGTTATAATCGGAGAACTAATTAATATTCCCGCCATCAGAAGCGGATCAAGGCCGTTGTTTAATATCTCTAGGTGGTAATGTGTCATAAGTTTGATATGATCAGACAAGTGGCTTTTAGATATTGATCAATTACTTTTAAACATTTAAAGGCGGACAGGTGCAGATTAACAGGAGCCGTTCCCAGTAAGTTCCGGAGAAATTGGAAAGATGATACTTTTTAAGGAGGTTCGCAAATGAAAGTGTTTATTTCACCTCGATTGTGCGCAATACCTCTCATCAATAATGTGTCTGATATGTGCAGACAAGTGGCTTTTAGGTTTCTATCAATTATTTTTTAAAGATTTTGTTAATATGGTGGCGGAAATATTCTTTATTTCTCCAATACAGTCGATCAAAAAAATATTTCTCAAATTCCTGTGATAGCAGTGAATATAGCAAGATATTAAATACCTTTAAGTCATCGAATGATAATTTGGTCGTAGAAGTTGACAGCGCTCAACCTGCGTCGAGCGGCATTTGGGAACACTGTGAGAAAAGGCACATCCCCAAGAGAGTAGGTTCTCAAAATAAGCCTCGCGCATCTACGTGCTGACTAAGGGGCTATTAACGATGAGCAAGGAATTTGAGGCAGAAATATTTGCCACCTCCTTCCTTTTACCTCTGACAGACAAACGCCAGAGAGCAACTTAATGGACTGTTTCGCAAGTTCCTGTTGTGGGAATAGAAGCCTTGACATTCGATGTGGATGTAGCGTAACAAGAAATTCAGCTGCGGGCTAGATTGCCCCTGATTCTCGGTTGGAATAAGCGTGAACACCACATGTTCCTTTATCGCACCACTCGTACACATCGAGGTGACGATGGAAACTTGCAAAACGCCGGTCATCACATTAAATGCACAAGAAACAGGTAGTCAGCCGTTAAAATATTCACGGTTTCATCGATGGATGCGGATGGATATTATACTCCATCCATGGTTTATTCATCCGCGATATGACGGGCATATTCGAGAAAATTACTGCCCTATACTTTTTTTACGATTCGGTAGGTCATCGTAAATGGAAACTTGAGCTTTGCACTGAATTTTTAAGCGCATTGCCTTTTCATTTCCTAGAGAAAAATGCCCTGACCTAGGTACTTCAAAATAATTGAACGTATCGGGCGAATATAACTAAGTACTGACACGAGAAGAGCAGTACAATAATAAGCTAGAGGAAATCATACTCTAGGAAAATACCGCAACTATTCAACGACATTCCGTAGATAAAAAAATTCGCAACACGTGCGTGGATGGGTGAATCAAATTTATGCTATCACGAAAGTTTTGAGCATTTGGAGATGCATAATTCAACACCATTATTGATAGGTTGGAAACCCTCGTTGGAGAGGAACCATTTATCTCAATCGACGAGACCACTTCTTGGAAAGACGTCAAAGTGCCTGCTACCACAAAATAAATGAGAAATTGACTGCCAATTACGTTGAACAGCGTGTGATGCCATTCAAAGAAAGAGCCTCCGAGTCAAGAGCATCCAAGATGACATTGAGGGGAGGTGGCCAAGTGCGGTCATGAATCCCAATTTAACACTGACTGGAGACTCAACCATGATTCTGAGAGCCTCGTTATTCTTCAATGAATAAACTCCCAGCCACCCTCTAGGCTCCGCAGTTAACGAACTCACTTTGCTCCGGAAGACAGCGCAGCAAGCTAATTCGTGCCCCGCTGAGAGTTGTTCATAACCTTGAATTAGTGCGTTCACTTGTTTGCCACCGACTTAACTCACGTGACTAATGAGAAATGTAGCGATCAACCGATATTTCCTTTGAACAGGAAGGCAAGACGGCACAAAAGTTTTTAAACGCAGGAGAGCTATGGTAGAAATTAACCGCACGGTCATTAGAATTCAAGCGCGACGGCTCCTTTGAATGCGAAAAGCGGCAATAAAGCGCCCATTCTTTTGTCGATCCAGTCGGAATGGAACGAGAGCAAAAGTGCCGTGCCAAGAATTTTCGCAAAGCGACGCCTCGTTGGTTTTCGGACGAAAAAAAACAGCAGGGAAAGCTGAGACTAGATGCATGGAGACACTGCTGGAGATACGGTACTTTCTCCACACGATTCCCTCGAAATGTGATTTAACGCGGTCGAGTACTCACTTTCCTCGTGCTGTATGCACTCCTTAAGCCACGACTTTTTAGGAGACCATTCCACCTTTAAAATATGTTCCCTATGCTAAGTGTGTAACATTATTATTTTTCTGCGTTGAAAATGGTTGAAGCCGAGTATTCATAGTATTCCACACATCCAATAAACGCAGTCTTTCATTCAAATTAATTCTTGACAGGCGAAAAATTAAAGCCAAAAATCTCAAGCAATAGATCTTGCTACGTTTCGACGAAATGCGCCCACTGAAAACTGAGAAAAAATAAGTGGATAGAGGAAATGTTGACATTTGTAATTTTCAGTTGTGTTTTGTCTCTGTTGGTTGGTTACCAAGATTGTTTATTGATCTGTATTTGTTAACAATCCTTATGTGTGTGAAGTTAAAATACGGTACTACTAAAACTTTTAAAATATGAAGAGTTATTGCATTTAATTCATTTACAACTACCAGTGCTTTCCAATAAAATACCAACAGAGGTTATGGGCCCAGCACTGGTAAATTATAAGAAGTAAGTGAAGTCTTCATAATGTCGTCTGACGCATCCGGTATATCGTCTCACATTAAGCCGTTGTGTGGGCGTGAAGGATATCCAACTTGGAAATTTAAGCTGAAGGCGTATTTAATAGATCAAAACTTGTGGCATGCTGTTGATGGATACCCAAATGATGATCATACTGATGCTGCTTCAAAGTCCAGGAAGGATGAGCGTGCCCTAGCTAAGATTTGTTTGTGCGTGGACGATTCCGCTATCATACATGTAAGAAGATGCAAAACAGCTGCTGAAGCATGGAAAGTTCTTGCCGATGCATATGAAGATAAGGGTTTTGCCCGGAGACTTAACCTTCAAAAGACTTTGTACCGGTTATCCCTCGGAGATTATACGTCCATTGAAGAGTACCTAACTGCCGTAATGGATACCGCTCAGAAGCTTGCTGATATTGGGAAGGAGATTCCTGATGAGGATTTAGTTGCTATTTTGCTTGGAGGTCTTCCTTCACATTACGACCCCCTAGTAATGGCACTCGAGAATTCAGGAGTTGAAGTAACGGTGAACATGGTGAAAACTAAACTCTTAAATGAAATGTCCAAAAATGATGGTGCAACTGAGACTGCATTTGCATCCAATGCGTCTCGAACTATTCCGAAGAAAAAGAAGTTCCCGAAACGCGACAACTCTCAAGATGGTATCGTCTGCTATGGATGCAACCAACCCGGCCATAAAAAACCAGACTGTCCAAACAAGACCAAGAAAACGGCACAGACATCGAGTTCAACCCACAAGCAGCTACACAAGAAACAATACACTTTATTCTCGGATTTAGGTGTTGGTGGTTGTGCTCAAAGCAATAAAAATGATTGGTTTGTGGATTCCGGGGCAACTGCCCATATGACTCCTCATAAAGATATTCTGTTCAATGTTAAAAGTAACTCTGGTTTGGAGATTGTGTGTGCTGATAAACGTAAGTTGCAGAGTGACAGTATAGGTGATGTCATGATTCACAAAAGTAATAACAACAACAGTATTAGTAGTATTTCTGAAGTTGTTCATGTGCCTAATCTTGCTACAAATCTTATATCTGTGTCAAAATGTGTTTCAAAAGGTTTTGTTGTAGTATTTACGAAAGAAGGTGCTAAATTTTTTCATGATAATGATTGTAGTATTTCAGGGAATGTTTTAATGACTGCTCTTCCCAGTAACGGGTTATATAAGATAGAGTCACAGGTATCAGAAAAGTCCCTGGCTGCTACAACTAACCCTTCTCAGCAAACTCTTTGGCATTGGAGGTTGGGACATCTCTGCCGCTATGGTATGAATCTACTGAGAAATGGATTAGCTGATGGAGTTGATTACGCCCCTGAGGAAAATAGAACTGTATGTACTGCATGTCTAGAAGGGAAACAGAGTCGAGAACCTTTTCTTAAAATCAAAAGTAAAAGGGCGACTAAATGCCTAGAGTTGATTCATTCTGACCTCTGTGGACCATTCAGTGTAAAATCATTAGAAGGAAATAAGTATTTACTTGTATTTATAGACGATTACTCTAGAATGATATTTACCTATTTCATTAAAACAAAAGATCAAGTTAGAGTAAAGTTTCAAGAGTTTAAAAACCTCATGGAAAAGCAAACTGGCCAGAAAATTAAAATTTTACGATCAGATAATGGTTCTGAGTATGTTAATAGGGAATTCTCAGATTATCTTAAGTCAGAAGGAATTATTCACCAGACTTCCATACCCCGTACTCCTCAGCAAAATGGTGTTGCTGAAAGGGGAAACAGAAGCATTGTGGAGAAGGCTCGTTCCATGTTGCATAGTGCCAGACTACCTAAGTCATTTTGGGAAGAAGCTGTGAGAACTGCTACGTATCTCAAGAATAAATCACCTCATAGATCCGTTACAGGAATGACTCCAGAAGAAAAATGGACAGGTGAGCGTCCCAACTTGACACACTTAAGAGTATTTGGCTGCCGAGCTTTTGTACATATTCCAAAGGAGGAACGCAAGAAGTGGGATAGCAAAAGCAAGGAACATATATTTGTAGGATATAGTGAGAATAAGAAAGCTTACAAATTTAGGGATCTTTCTAATTATATGAAGGTAGTCCATGCTAGAGATGTTGTGTTTTTAGAAAATAATTTTTCCGGTGAGAGCAGTACTGATGCTCAAATTCCTTTGGATTCTTACAATGAAAATGCAGATTCAACAAAAGATGAAGCTGCGGCTGCTGTTAAAATTCTTTTGGATTCTCCTTGTGAAAATGCAGACTCAACAGAAGATAAAGCTGGGACTAATGTTCAAGAAACTGCTAAGAGTCCTAGATATCCTCAAAGGGTACGTAACAAGAAACAATTTCCTGATCATGTTGTTTTACAAGCAAAAAATTTCTTTGACAAAGAACCTACCACATTTGAAGAGGCTATGCAAAGTGAAGACAAAGAGCATTGGATGAAAGCAATGATGGAGGAATTAGAGTGTCTTAGAAAAAATGAAACTTGGAAGCTAGTGCGAGTTGCAAATAAAAGTGTAATACCATGTAAATGGGTTTACAAATTGAAAAGAGACAATGGTGGTAAGATCATCAAGTACAAAGCTCGTTTAGTTGCTAAAGGTTTTGCTCAAACTCATGGTATAGACTTTGAAGAAACTTTTTCTCCGGTAGTCAGAGGTTCAACTATCCGTTTGCTGTTGGCTATGGCAGCAGAACTGAATCTTGATGTTGAACATCTGGATGTCGAAACTGCTTTTTTAAATGCCACTTTAGATGAAACCATCTATATGACACAACCAGAAGGTTTCATAGCTGTAGGTGAAGAGAAGAAGGTTTGTCTATTACAGAAGTCTATTTATGGACTCAAGCAGGCTAGTCGTGCTTGGAACAAAACAGTTCACAAGTTATTGTATGAGATAGGGTATATTAAATCAAAACATGAACCCTGTGTCTACTTTAAACATATTGGAACTAAAATAGTTATTATTACATTATATGTTGATGATTTCTTTATATTCTCCAATGATGAGAAAGAAAAGAAGAAATTGAAGGAAGAATTGAAGAAGAGATTTGTCATTAAGGATCTTGGCAAGATCAAACATGCCCTGGGAATGAATTTTACAAGAGATGAGAAGAGGGGAGTATTCAAGATAGACCAGAAACAATACATTAAAGATGCTTTAAAGAGTTTTGGCATGGAAGATTGTAAGATTGTTTCGACCCCAGTTGACGTTAGTCAAATGAAAGAGAAGGGTAAGGATATCATAGATGTCCCGTACCAGTCATTAATTGGAACTCTCATGTATCTCTCCGTCAACACGCGGCCAGATATTTCCTTCATTACTAGCTATCTCTCCCAGTTTAATAAGAAGCATACAGATATACACTGGAAGATGGCCAAGCGGGTACTTCGTTATCTAAAAGGTACTATGGAAATGGGACTCACATACAAATGCACTGGGAAGCCTATTTTTGGTTTTTCTGATGCAGATTTTGCAAATGATCTAAATGATAGGCATTCATACTCTGGATATGTTTTCACTTGTGCAGGTGGACCAGTCTCCTGGAGTAGTAGAAAACAAAAATGTGTTGCCCAATCGTCTTGTGAGGCAGAATATATTGCTCTTTCCGAGGCTACTAGAGAGGCTATTCATCTAAAACATCTTATTTCCGAATTATTTCAGGAACAAGAAATTATTACTATTTTTGAGGACAATCAGAGCGCTCTCAAGTTAGCAGAAAATCCTGTTTTCCATGATAGAATGAAGCATGTAGATGTGAAATACCATTTTGTTAGAGAACAAGTAGAAAACGGTAATATAAACGTAGATTTTCTCTCCACTGAGGAAATGACAGCTGACATACTTACCAAGGGCTTAAATCGTATAAAACATGAAAAATGTATGAGAGGTTTAGGCATGGTTTAAAAATAATTTTAAAAATTTGTAATTCATTTGATGGAAATGCTAAAGAGCTGTTTCAGCACATCTTCAATTACGGGGGGGTGTTGACATTTGTAATTTTCAGTTGTGTTTTGTCTCTGTTGGTTGGTTACCAAGATTGTTTATTGATCTGTATTTGTTAACAATCCTTATGTGTGTGAAGTTAAAATACGGTACTACTAAAACTTTTAAAATATGAAGAGTTATTGCATTTAATTCATTTACAACTACCAGTGCTTTCCAATAAAATACCAACAGGAAAAGCGTGTTCTCTGTGAAGGCGTTTGATGACCTTTGAAAAGGTTAAATCAAAGGGGGCATAAGGGTGCTGTGAACATATTCTCTGTTTTTCCTAATTTTACCCTGTCCTTGTCAACATGCCGACTTTCAAATGGAAGGTTGGTCATGATCATAACAGAAAATGCTTGTTCTCATGTTCGCGTTGGCTCTCGGATGTTTAACTATTAACATGCTCAGAAGACTCGCTTTTCTCCTAATTCAATCAATCTTGTTGTTATAAGTTTTGCAGTTTCAGTATGACGTTGTTTCCTTGGTCTTTAAACATATTTTCATTTCCTTGAGTCACATTACGTTGAAACGTAGCTAAATCGATTGTTTGAGATTTTTTTGGCATCAATTTTTCGTCGGTCAACAATTGATTTGAATGAAATCCTGCGTTTATTTGGTGTGTGGAATATTATGAATAAGCAGCTTGAACCATTTTCAACGCATAAAAATATTAATGTTACTCGCTTAGCATAGGGAACATATTTTAAAGGTGAAATGGAGCACTGAACGGGGAAAAACAAAAAAGCCGAAGAAAAGAAGGCTTATGGGACAAGCAGTGTAATATAAACGAAACAGGTGGACTGGACTCACCCAGAGAAAAAAAATGTAATTAGTAATAAATTGTATTTACGGCTAAAAAATAACGAAAGAAACTGAGAGGAGGATAAAGAAAAAATTACGCGAAGAAAATTCAGTGGAATTAAGGCAGAAGAAAGTCCAAGGATGAGTATTTATAAGTAAGTACAGAACTCAAGAAAGCTATGGTACATTCTCACATTTAGGACATGTCTTATTGGTCGGAGAATATATTTTATCCATCTCTTAATATTTAGTTTTATTGAAAAATTAGGGCCCTCCATTTAACCACATTCCGAAATCTTCCTTCCTTCCATCACATTCCCTTACATCGTATCTTCATCTCAAAATTTTATCGAGGAATCGAATAGCCTTCAGCCATTTTCATCTTAAATTCGTCCACTTGGGTATTACAACGATGTCCATCGATAAATGTTCACGCCCCATTTTCTGTCGAGCATTAACTTTCTTTACCGATGGAAACGCGAGAAATGATGCATGGAAGCGACTCCATGATTGCGTATTCCTTCAGCGTACGTCCCAAGTGTTCGATTCATTTCGTGATGAAAGGCTAGAAGCGTCCGTTTGATCGAACTGCATAGGCTTTTATAATTGATTGATCTTCGCCTATCTGTGCTGGTAGGTTGACTCTCGCGCACGGCTGCCGCGATGGAGCAGGAGCAGTCGTCGGGGGAACGTTTTTCACACGGCTCAGCGAGCGCCTTCAGAATGCTAATGAAGTCACTTCTCCGATCCCGCAGGCAATTTGAGACTCGACCTAAGTTAAACCACCTACTCATTGATCCCCAGTAAATGGCTTTTTCTTCGCGTACCATACCATCCTAATTAATTCAACAAATTACTCCAGTCTTCTGAGAAAATTCTCCATTCTTATTCATCAAATTCCATTCTCCCCATATTTATTATCAGCTCTCGTATTTTCTTATGTAATTGCATTGCGATGTGATCTTCGAAAGTATCAGAACCCTGAACCGCATTTACGCGTATTTACCGCAGTAAACCCATTTCCTCTATATTTCCAACAACTTGATTTCTCAATAAAACTCTTTGCTTGTCGTGAAGTCAGGAATTCCTGGAGTGGGAGGAGAGTGAAATCTAAGGATAGGGACAATACGAAGGCCACAATGCCCTCGAAACCACGTAAAATTGTAAATATGAAAATTGCTCAATCAAAAAGGGTCCAAGTGTAACGAAATGAGGTTCATCATTTTTCTCCATAGTTATTTTGTTAGACAAACAAAGAAGTCAAAAAGTTTTTAAAGCCAACATGCAGTAAAAATATTCATTTAACCATCATCAATAGCTTACGAAAACTGAGCGACAAAATCCACATTTCTCTTTGAATTCTTTCTGAACAACTTCCTTCCTTCGTCTTCATTACCGCTATCCCGATGTTTGCATTTAAGATTTTGCGCCTTGAAGTAATCTCTTTTATTTCTATACAATACTTCTTAGTGTTTGGCTCTTATTCTAACATGGCAATATTTACACTGTGATTTTATCGGTGGAAAATAATCGGAAGCGAGTGCAGCCAATGCAGACTCTCTCCTTAGGTGAATGAAGGAACACTGTTATTCCTAATTACTCTCGGAATCGACGTTTGTAAAGATTATATTGGGTGTGGTCCTTCGATATCCAGCAACGATTGGCATAATAGAATAGAAAAGCTATTCCAATAAAAAACTATTTTCAATGCGGGAATGGTTTTCATAAATGAATTTGGATTTCACCTGCTTCACCTAAATCCATGAGAATTCTAATAAATATCACTCAGAGATTTTTGGCAGTATGCCAGTCGAATACACATAGCGCCGAAATGAATATCGTGTTTAATTTTCCCTCGGAAATTGGAATGTCTAGCTATGGTCAATATCTGAATCACGCCAATAAGAGGGCCATCGCAAAACAGAAAGGATTGATGAAAAATGAATATGAATACCAATCATAGGTAGATCAACCAGAGGTTTAAAAAAAGGAAAGATCATCATTAATCTTTCATAGCAAAGGGCTGAAAAAAATTAAAATGATTGAATTGAAGCAATCATTTTAATATATCTTTTGCTGTCTTTTAAACACTGAATATGCTTAAACTCTATATTTAGCTTAAACTAAACTTAAAATGAACTTTACATATTTTTAAACCACAAAATATAAATAAAATATGAACAGAATAAAAAGAGGAGAATGTTAAAGTGTACACCGAAAAGTTTCTGATCACTGTTGAATTACCGTAAAAGTTCCCCGGCACGTTTAGAGCACCTTGCATTGTCGAAGGCACCTTAATTAGGGAAAGGGTTTTGGAGTAGAGTTCATTAATACACCTTGGCTGGGAATCGAAATCTGACCCAGTTCCCTTCTCGATGAAATTCTGGATTCCTTCAATTCAATGAGATATTTTTTATTCACGATTCAAGGAAAATTTCAGGTCAAAGGGAAAACCAGCTGATTTTTGTAGTCTTATCACTATCTATGGGTTCTATATATAGAGCAGGGTTTCAAATTTCCAGAAGGACGACATCGTTTCAGAAGGGATATAGGAATGTGATGAGGGCTTAAGTGCTACTAACAGGAATGATCTCGATTTAGGAGGCCCCTTATAATATAGGGTGGGTTTCATGGGCGTGGGTAGGGGGGCAAGTAAAAGCGAAAATAAATTTAGTTCAAACCAAAAGTTATGAAAAAAATTTCCTTTTGAGGAAAATTATATTAGTATTAGCCATGGAACTGAAATAAAAATTATTATTTTTCAAGCAATCAATTATAAAAACTAATAAATTTCTGTCATAATTTCCTTAAAGATTTCGTTTCATTAACCTTTTCTGCGCAAAAAAGTTACAACTTCAACGACCACAGCTAGTTTGCCCCCCCCCCTTCCCCAAAGTTTTGATTCTGGGTACGCCCATGGTGGGTTTAGGAATGTCTTTACATGAGGCGCAAGCTGGAAGTTTTGAGCTGGACCGCGGAGGAATTCGGAGTATCCAAAAGTATGAGGATGCCTGGGAGAATGGAAACTTGAGAGATTTGGGTTCGCGGCTGGATCCGCCTAATTGATAAAATTTTCTTCCCGCCGATCGCAGGTTATAATCTTGTAATCTGCCATTCATCTTCCACTTCCTTTGCCACTAGTATTGCAAGGGTTCAATGCGTCGGCGGAAAGAGCTAACTTTGGCCTTAAGTCGATTCTATTTTCTAGTATATTCGTAGGAAAGGATGGATATGTGCCATTATTATGAGGCAACTTTCATTTTTGTGTTCATGCTAAGGGAAAAGCAAACTTCCAATGAACTTATTTTGCCATTTTTCACCAAGCAGCTTCTCACCCAAAAAATAAATACATTACGCAAAAGCAGCAAGTATGCCCCTTAATTTTTCCATTAAAGCAATTGAAATATCCTCTATACTATTGCATAGTCGAGTACTACTATACTAATTATAGCAGCATTGTAGCTATCACTAAATGTACCATGGATTGAAACTTATAAACGAAGCCTTGTTTTCACTAAAATGTAAAAATACCTCTCCTATCGCCTCTATTTGAGCTTTAATCATCCGAACGAGGTAGTGATCTTTCTCGAGTGAAAAAAATTACCTCAACCAGTCGATCACTTTCAAGAACAGTCGGCCGACCACCCAAGCTCACTACGGTTCTGAATAATGAAGAATGGAATTATGCTCAGTATACTTCTCACTCGAATTCGTCAAGCCTTTCCGCAGCTGGAGGACACATTTCTTTTAATAAGCGCAACGAAAAAAAAATAATTCGGCGCCGCGTAGCAATCTCCAGTCTTTGGGCGGATGAGGTCGTTGGATGACATTATGATGCAGCAGACCCCTCGCACAAAAATGTGCGGACGGCGGGAAGGACGAGCGTGAAAAAAGAGCGAGCCAGTTAGTGTTATTAGAGGAGTAATTAGAGCAGGCGACCGCTCACCACGCACTCCACGCGACCTCCGTCCTTCGTTTCCACGACTTCTCCCTCACACGACGGCACGCCTCGTCTCGAAGGACTCTCTCTACAGTATACAAAAGGGTCCAAGTTAAACAATATAACCACTACTTCATTCATTCACACGGCGCATTGAGCGCAAACATACAAAAAAATGACAGGTAAGGAAAGAAAGGGATACCAACATATAATGGAAAAAGGACGAGGACAACAGTGCTGTATGTTCCTATCCCGTTCTTTCCTTAACTATGAATTTATTTGTATGTTTGCGCTTAAGTATCAAGGGTCCAATGTAAACAAATATTTTTAAGGATGAAAATAGATTTTTGAAATAAATTAAGCCATCATGATATTTATTTAGCCTTCATCATGGGGATAAAAAAGTAAATTTGATTAAAAAATCCAAATTATTTGAAATAAAAGGTAGTTACACTTTTCAACGATTATTTAATGCGTCATACGCAAAAAAGCAAACTACCTTATATTCCAATACGTCGAACTTCCGCTATATCACGCCTGAACCGGTTGAACAAACCCAAATTATCCTATGACTCTTCCCAGAACGACTTCTCTTTTCGCCGTGCACAGAGCAATAGGTTGACATTATGCAGTAAAAACGATAGATAACAATGCTTGACCAATTACTTTCTACGTGTTTCACGCGTTTAAGCTGTGCATCTCGCCGGACGCGGTTAACTTAATGATTTGAACGTTAAATGAAATACAGAACAAAAATATTAATTTCTAATTATTCTCGTTACTTGTAGTGCATATATATGGCATTTGTGGTGAATACTAAGGAAGCACAAAGGAAAATAAAATCATCATTAAGTACCGCAAACATCGAAATGCGGAAAATAAAGAAATGATTGAGAACCAAAATCGGAATGATTTTAATATATAATGAATGAGGGCACGGCCGCAGTATGCAATGACATTACTTCTTCCTCTAATTTTATTTTAATGTAAAATGTCATGGGGTGTCCTATTAAAATGAACATAGCCTAACTAAACATTAGCCACACTCTTTCCCCACTCAAATATTCAATATTTTGGTAGCCATATTGTTTCGACACTGCATCGGAAATTTTAAGCATAATATAGAGAAAAGACAATGCCGTAGGCTGTTCGAATAGTTATTTGAAATATACGGGTATAATTTGACTATACTACATAATACAACACACTCCTCTCCGACCTTCGATCTTTCCTTGCAAGACAGACGCCTTCATTCAAAAGGAGTCTCCGTCTCCTCACTCATTGTTGGATCCCACGTTCGTTAGGTGCTTCAGACGATAGCCGACCACGGATCACACCTCGCTTCCTTTTGTCTGCGGCCACCGCTCCTCCGCCTTCGCGGGCTGAAAAAAAAGAAAACAACGAGGAAAAAAAACTCAAGTTGACAGGGGCTGGGTGAGTGTTCCGGTGGATCACAATGGCACACGCGCGAGCCAAGTACTACAAGGAAGCCTCAGTGGGACGACGATCGATGCTCCGTGGGTACGACGGCGGTCCATTAAAAAAAAACATGTTTTATGTAATTCGTGCGCCATCTGCATCTTCTGCGACCGTCGGGTCCGAAACGGGACCTTACGTCTTTCATAGGAGGTGAAAATTAGACGTCCAGATTGGAAATTTCCACCTCCCATCAGGCAAGACCATACATCAGAGTAAATTAAGTGTAGGCTTATAAATTAAAAATTTTAAAGTGCTATAGAGTGGCAGGCGCGTAGCCATTGGGGGTGGTGTTAGGACGCTTCGTCCCCCTCACCCCAAAATAATTTTCCTTGCGACGACTCCCGCGATATAGCTGTTGAGGAGACCATTTTCCCACACGTATCTATCCTCTGACACCTAATTTTTCCGTATAGTTACATTTAATTATGCCTGCCAATTATTAACGATGAATTTAATTTTTAGCACAATGCAAACGAAATACGTAGCTGACTTAATGAAATGCACGGTTTTCCGATGAGTGTAAAATGTAACACAAAACGAATGAAACCATTTCGGGGTTGATGCGATGGAAATATGTATGCATGATAAAATATAAATCATAAAACGCCACTATTTTTTAGGAAATTACTATTTGTTTTTTTTAAATTTTATCGTGGATTCAACAAAAACTAACAGAATAGGCAACCCGCATAAGCCCCTATAATCACTTGAAGCAAACTTCTGGCTACGTACCTGCGGTGCGAATAAATAGATAGATATCGGCCTAAACCTGTTACACCTATAAGTAACTCGGCGAATTCATGCACACGGAAAGGGTACGTGAATGAAAGACTAACTCAGAAGTAAAGGTAAGAAAGAAAGGCGTGGAGCAAAGAGCCCAATTTCATGGTTATTTGTTGTTTCTATAAGTGGTTACTTATTTAAAAAAAAATTTGAAGTTCCATGAGTGTTTCACCGCAAAATTTTCCTTAGAATTGACTCCACTGGAAAACCAGGCTCTTTTGCTTATTAGGTCCGCACATGAAGGACATGGTGCTTTCTGGGTAACTTGTGATAGGCGAAATCCTCTCTGGTCTTCCTTTTAGTGAAGATTTGAAGATATGTGAAATACACTCCAATGAATGCCCGAGAATATTTCATTCATCGCAAATTGTGGTTGCCTTATGGTTCCAGAATTTAACCCCGCCAAGATATAATATTGCAGTTAAATAAAGCAGCCAATTTAAATCTCACAGCTACCCAACCAGTTATCCCATCCAAACAAGAATCTTAGTTATTTTAATAGAAATAATATGAAAAGCAAGTGAAATTTCTATCATAATGAAGCGGTATATACCATGACATGGGTTCCCTTATATTACTCATACATTATCTTGGCCCAAATGATAATATTTCCCAAACAAGTTGAACCTTTAGTCACGATATCATGTCAATTCACGAAATACGTATAAAAATATAATTAAATAAAATTTTAACAACGAAAATAATGAAGTTTCAAAGGGAATTAAAAAATCTATACACTGGTGGCACCCACACTGATTATTTTCTTAGTACGACACTTACCTATACATGCCACGTGCGGCATTCTAGCAAAGGTGAACACTCATTATAATAACACCCAGTACTTCGAAGAGGAACAGTACGCCCATTCCTCTTTACACACTATGGATATGGCTCTCACGACACAAACATACCGTGGGCTGCATCCAATTGTCTGCGGAAGACGCCTCGCCGGCGGCTACGGTTAAAGGATAGAGATTATGAACGCTACGGAGAATGACTACGATGGATGTTAAATTTCGGTTTAAGCAAGAGAGGAAACAACAAATGACGTATACGTCAACACCTACGTCTCAAACACACTGCTTGCATTGGTCATACTTACTCACCATGATCATAAATAAAGCCTGTTGTAGGAAGTGAACCGATATCATTATTTTATTTTTATTTATTCCCATGCTTCCGAAAACAGTTCATATTTGCCTTTACAACGGTTTTTTCAATAATTTAACAATTATACGTGCACAAACAACGTTGCCCTGTATAGTGGCAACCTACTCAGACGAGACTCGAACCCGCGATCTCTTGATTAGCAGGCGAAGTCTTTACCCCGCCGCCACCGAGGCCAGCGTAAATTTTAGAGTCACAAACGTTTTTTCCTCTTCCAAATATCTAGTTCACAGAAGATCTAAGACGGGAATATTCCCCGTGTAGCCACTCTCTAGTCACGGAGATCAGTAGGGAAATGACTGAACTCTTCCTGAACGGCTAACAAAATAGGTGCAGCTAACGGTTACGGCACGACCAGCGAGGCCATATGAGGAAGTGATATCCTTCCTGGTCTCCAAGCGTTTTGAACGCCGTAGGCTCGAGCCAAATCCTAAGCATGAGAGCTCAGCTCTTCAAAGCACTTAGCGTTTCATAACGTACAGACGCGATGGCGGAACCACAATCACATTCAGAGGTGTTACAGAGTATCACACTGTCTTTTTCTTACTTCTTCATAACATTAAAATTTTAAATAAATTTAATAAACATTAGCATTACCTATATCCACTGGCTGAATTTAATAGACCAAATCCACATTAAATGGCATAAAAAGCAGATTTTTCTCGTTTTTAAAAGATTTTTATGGATTCGTAACAGTGAACTCAAGCTCACCCCTTTCAATAAAAAATAAGAAAACCAACATTAGTATCAAGTTGAACCGATGAAAACTTCAAATTTTAAGCAATTCCAAATAAAGATGAAAGTTTATAATCATTTGAATGCAATCTCTGTCAAATAAAGATTTTTGCAACACAGTTTTACCTGTATTTGGATGAGCATTTAAGCAGGAACTTTGGCCTGTGTTTTTATACATTCGAATGATGGCTATCTAAATGGAAATAAGGTTATAATTAGTATATTTAGCTTCAAGGGAACATAGAAAAGAAGGCCATAGTAAACAAAGTAACATTATCTTCATCATCACTGGTCAACAATCCTAAGATTGGTTTGACGCAGCTCTCCACTCAATTCTCCTTATCAGCTATTCTTTCCACACTATTTAAGTATTTATTCTCTTTCACATCCTTTATACCTGTTCTATATATTTTATTTGAGGCATTTTTTTTCAATCTTGCTATCTACTTATCCCTCATAAGTTGTTTTCATCACTCCATCATAAGTAAGTCCAAATAAAAATATTAAATTCGATATCTGGGCGCTTCAAAATCAGTATCATTTGAAAATGATAAGCATTCAGTAAGTGAAAAGGGCAAGGGACATACATTTGGTTAAGCAAAAACTCACCGTGGGTTGACAAGCCTCTTTGAAGCTAAGGGTCTCGAGGTTTCGATTTCCGGGGACCTTAGTCGTCCCGGACGTGACTTGGAAGGACAGAAGAACACGGAGGGCGAGGAGTAAGCAGGAGGAAGGAAGGGCAAGAAACCCTCTCCGCATAAGATTATGATAATGAATCACAGGAGACAGCCAGCAGTTGCATTGAAAACCTCACTCCACCCTCCCAGGGGACAGCGCATTGGTTCTTCAATGGAGGCAGGGTTTGGGAAGAAGATATTGCCACACACATCCGCAGCAAAATGGACAACTGTCACTTAGGGAAAAGGAAAGGTTTTTTTGGGAGCCCCCTTTAAGATAGAATTATTGTGCCTTAAAGAGGGAAAAGCTAGCATATTTCATACCAGTCAATGAAAATTTTCACATTATTAGCAACATTACTTTAATTAGCCATCAAAAATAATAACCTCATTTTTTAAAAAAAAGAAGAAATAATTTTTTGTCAGCATATAGGATCGTTCAATTTTAAATGACAGTTGATGATAAAAATTTATAGTTTTACCCTCAACCCTTAAAAGATTATGCAAGTTATAATCACAGATTGAGGTTTGATTGGCATTCATGAATATTACTTTGTATTTATGCATAGCCATAATCTCAAATTTCTACGTTAAACTGAGCTTTCGATCCAAAAAAATGTAACTATTCGCCGTCAATTTCCACAGGGATAATAAAAGCACCACGGAGTTCCCTTATTACCCGTCATTACATATGTCATTCTAAACTTCTACAACTGAGAGATAAGACAAAATTGCGCACGTTAGCACTGCAGAACATTAAGATTAGTCGCAATATGATTTCTAGAGATGATAATTTATACTGTTTACTATTCCCTACTGAAACTTTCAAATGCCTCTATGCAAACCACATGGACAGTAATTTATACCTGAACAAAATCCATGCAACAATCACACGTAATGAAAAAAATATCGATATATAACCGAGAAATGATTTTTTTATCATATAAAAATATCAACTCCAGGAACCTAATTATATTAGAAGAGTTTTTTTCCATTGTGAGAAGCTTATTCTTTTCCATAAGCTGAAAGAGAAGTTTCTGAGGCAAAAAATAATTAAATATTTTAAATGACTCCGCCATTTTGCTGACCACTATCAACTGGTCAAGATTCCATAATATTTCCCCCGATTCATCTCAGTTTAAGTAATACTCAATGCACCAATTCAAAATAATAAATTCAAATTTTATCTTTTACTCGTTAGGTTTTATTTATCAGTAGGTTATAGGCATATTTATCCCGTTTTTCCTATCACAATTTATTCCACAAAAATTTAGAATGCATGCGTATGTCAATAACAAATAGATTTTATGCTTATTATTCATGTAAATTATTTTATATACCATTCACACATCAGACTCGTAAAGCTTTATTGGAGTTCTTTTATCCTTAGCTTTTCTAGGATGTTCCAAGGTCCATTTTCGAGTTTTTTTGCTAAGGCAACATTACTAGTTCCTGACAATGCGAAACCCCATTAAAACAGTATCTGGTTTAACTTAAACAAACTCTCTCCCTCCCTCGAAAAAGTGAAAGTTCAAAGAAAATTAGTTGCACATTTATCAGTAAAAACACAAAATATAATGCTGCTTCTAGAAAGTCGAGTATGATATCATAGAATAACTGCGTATGATAAGGCTTGAAATATTCTCTCTCTTATTTTCTCGGTAAGCTTCGTTGCTGATTTGCTTGCGACGGGTTTATTTTGCTTCGAACTCCCTGCTCTTTCTTCTTCTTCTTCATTATCACAATGTTTTCTCTTTTAAAACTGAACCATTGTGTGCTAATTGCTTCATTCTAAAATTAGCAAAACACGATCTTATTACCATACGCTGGAATCCGAGTTCATTGTTACCGATCGTCGAAAAGCAGCGGGCTCGTTAGCAACGGAGGAGAAGGCGAGATCACGGAAACTTTAATGCAATGAAATTTCAAAAACCTCACGACTGGTTATGAGGCAATCAAAAGAACAAGGGAGGCGTATTGGTTTCAACCACTCCAATTACCAGCGCTGTCATCCGCAGTCTATAAATATAGCCATTGCGGTATACCATACGTATAATAAAAATCTGAAAAAGTCTTCTTATGAATCCGGAATATGATTGGCCAGATGCCATAGCTAGTTCGTGACAAAGCCAAACCCCATTTTATCCACTTTCAACAGTATCTCGTCAGTCAAACAAACTCCCCCTTCCGAGAAAGTAAAAGTACAGCGAAAATAGGACACATGATTATTAGTCAAAGCATGAAAATATATGTTGCTTCTAGAAATCGAGTATAAGTTCCTGGAATAACTGCGTATGATGAGAATTTATATATTCTCTCTCTGCTTTCCCCGGTAAGCTTCGTAATTTTTTATTTGAAATGACAGCCTAATTCAATAAACTGGTTACGGAAGATGACCGCTTATCAACAAGCAGATAACCTTAACATTGCCGTCCGCAAATTCACAAAATCGTGAATATGCCATGTATGAGAATTTATGGGCTCTTGCCTGGAAACGAACCGGGCTTCTCCAATTAGAATAAACCAAACCTTTTCTGTGATAAAGATAGCGACACCAACTAAGTCAAAAAATAATCGAGAGATGTGGTGATGGAGGTCATAAATTATAAAAAAAGGCACTAAACGAGAATTCGTGGTTTGAGTTCAATTTAAGGTCAGTAATGTTTTTCTCCCTCGAAATTTCGCCTTTATGTTGATGAAACCTTCGCTCTGTTGGTGTATGCTATCATTTTGAATGGAAATCAGATGGAAAATTAGAGACAAAATGCTAGATCATATTTTTTCAATGTCATTCAATCCGCTAACAATGAAAGGTAATCCGGCAGATTGGATACGCCTTCTAATACAATGGATTACTCTGCGATTGAGGGTGATTAAGCGTAAGGAATTGATGTGAAGGTCAAACGGTGAAAAGGTATGGAGAAAACAGGAGAGAAATACAAAAGATATATTGCAAGGGATTCTTCTAACTGAGTAAATAATGGCAGAAAGACATTGAAAATGCAAAAACAACTATGTTTGTATTTTCCACCGTCACTTCTACCGACGCGCAGTGGGCTGAAACCGAAAAAAGGTGGATCAATTAAATTATGGCTTTTTATGAACTCGGAACTTGAAAATTTATGTATACACCCAAAAATAATCGGAAGTTAATAAATCGTATTCAAATCTCCATATCTACTCGCCGTTTCTTAGATAATAAGACATACACATGACTATGATTTCAAAGAAACGGCCATACTTAATGCTTTAAAAAACTTTACAATTTAAGTATTTGATTATTTCATTGGAACAATTTCATGGGATGAAAAGTTACTTCATTTATAACGAATAAACCCTTAACGTAATTTATTTTCATTGACTTCAAACGGGCACGGAAGCTCTGATGTTACAAAATGAGGGAAGTTAATTTCACGCGATATTCTGCTTTAATTTTAATTAAAACCAAATTCTAGCGTTTCTTAAAACATATCTATCAAATTAATAACATTAAGGGGTAGATGAAATCAAATTCATCCACTATTTACGGCTGTATTTCAACTGCAGTTATTATTCATACAACCAATAGTAAAGTTTAACTATGAAATTTCTATTTTAAATCTTATCATTACCGATGAAATAAAAATCCTCCTAACTGCCCTTTCAAAGAGTCAGCCTCCTCTCCTTTCTTTCCAGCCTCAATAAAGCATTTGGTGCGTACTATCTGAAAAAAATTGAAATAATTTCTCTGCCGAATCCTCAACGAGAACAGTAGATGCCATAATATTTTTTTAAATATTTTATTTCTTTCATTTTGTTTTCATTTTTTTTTTGCATGACCGAATATCGTCGGTAATGTCCCTATTCTGTTCGAGAAGTAGAAATGAAGTGAAATTCAAAGTTTATGCTTTTCGTTATAGCCTTTATATGACCTCTTTATTATCAAGTTACACTTACATTCTTTGATGAGCGCAAAACATCCTATACTTACTTAAGACATGGCTCAAACCCGCATGAATTCATCGACCGAAGGAACTTTATCAACCCCGGCTCGTGACGAGTCGCTAAAATAGGATGAAAAATGCGATTCGGAAACGAACGTCCGCTCTCGATTAAAAAGACTACATCCGAATTGGAAATGGAAGGTTGGTGTGTGTGGTCGCGGGAGAGTGGTAGGCTCATTCCCTTCTCTCATTCCCTACCCTTCAATTAAAATTCAGCTTCGGTATTAGGGGGGGATCCATGGGCACGAGCCGCCTTTGTGATCCTCCGGGCACGATTAGCGACGCAAGGAAAAGGATTTCCGCGCAATCATAAGCGTGAGCCAACACAAGCGACGGAGGACTGGGGGCGGGGCAGCGTTCTCGTATGACCAGAGCCGATTCGCACCAAACATTGACCGTGCACTCCTCTCCTCAAACGTTTGCTTACGGACAGAAGTTTACTTGGTGTTGGATATCCGAAAAGCCGCCCAAATCTGTCAAAATCATCAAACAAGGAAATTCCTTGCGATTCGGGCATGTTGTATCAATTAATTCGAGATAAATGAACACATTGGAGCCACATACTTCAATGACATTGAAATAAAAGGTAGTTTATTTCAATATCATAGAATTAAACGATCTTTCTCATCGTGACCTTCACTTTTTTCTCTTACGTTTTTTCGACATCCTAAAATTTCAATTTTGCGACGAAGTATTTTTACCAGAGCCGACACAAGCGGCGAAGCGGTATACTTTTCCATATTGCGATTTTGGATCTTAGTGATATGTCCCATTGAGGTATACACTGCCAAAAGTCTTTAATAGTAGTAATAATCTTTTATTTTTATTTCCAATGTGTCGACCTTCCGCTGCATCACGCCTGAATCACTAGGATTTAAATTCAATGAACATAAATGAATAGTTATAATATTTTTTTATTTCAATATGTCGAACTTCCACTACATGCCACCTAAAAGGTAGAAACAAGAGGTTATTACATCACAACATCACCGTTTTTGATAACCAGATTAAAAAATAGAAAAAAAATCAATGCAACTCACGAATGGAAGTGAGTCGAGACAATTTTTTTTTCAAAAAAGAAGGAACATAAATTTAGCGATTGCATTCATTTATTTCGGTCCATGCAGTTTCTATAGCATTGAAAATTGATCATATATTTGTCATCGACTTTTATTACTTTAATCTATATTATATGCAGTCTCTATACTATAAAACCCTCTGCAGACCACTGAATGACTTGTTCGTGCAAGTATTCTGGGTGAACGATACTATTTATTTATTTATTTATTTTCATCTCCCCGTAAACAGCGCATTTAAGGCCTTTTCAACGGGGAAGCTATAAAAAACAACAAAGGAGGACATTCACATAAGCTTATGCCCGGAATAGGTGAAACTTACCCAGGCGGGACTCGAACCTGCGGCCTTCGGTTTGGTAGGAGAGAACTTTAGAAAATAGATACGACAAAAGTCATAGAAATGACCCCCAACAAAATCATCCGACACCCTAGGAAAAATTGTCGAAACACTTAAGTTTATATCCATGACAGTGTTGCCAAATAGGTACCTCTATGCATTTATTTTTTGGGTCATTTAGGGGTCAAAAAATAGATTTTTCAAAAATGTCATTTTTTCGAATCTAGATCAGGAGATACGCCGAGAAACAGATTTTCAGATCGATCGGAGCATCTTTAATTTTCTTATTACATTTATTCTTTTTACTTGCGCACAAACTCGGGAAAGATTTCTAACAGTTGGAAGATATTATACTGAAGATGATCGACATGTCTACAAAAGAATTTTGGACTGCTCTTTCCGGTGCGTTTTAGCTGATTGGATTTATCTCCCAGCAGTCTTAGTATTTACTGCAATTTCATTACTTCGTGAATTATTATCTCTACAACGGAGGATGATACGCTGTTACGACGGAAGGAGATACGGTGTTGCGTCATAGGGCAGAACGA
Organism: Ischnura elegans; assembly: GCF_921293095.1. Lineage (NCBI taxonomy): Eukaryota > Metazoa > Arthropoda > Insecta > Odonata > Coenagrionidae > Ischnura > Ischnura elegans. The sequence goes on from NC_060246.1 coordinate 142,885,949, forward strand.
AAATTGTAAGAACTGGCCAGAAAGGTCGCAAGCATTTTCCGGGGGTTCTGAGAGGAGTTCATTCCCAGCGACCGAAAGCGAGTAAAACCCTAACATTGCCTCCAGCGAGAGGCCAGTTTTGAGAACAAGGGAGGGCGAAAATAGATTTTTCCTCGGCAATGATGTTTGCAGACGATATTAAACAGAGAGGCATGAATGAAGTTGAATACAAAGGGGCGCCGCGTTTTCGTAATGGGTAGGGGTGCCCTAATTCACATTAGAATTGAGGAGTGGGTCTTTAAGAAAATTTCGCCATTCAACCCACGTTACACTGCAATTTATGCGATTTTGAATTACCGATGCAAGATTAAAGCTATCATAATTCGGTTCATCGGGAACATTGATCTTACTTATTAGATACAAAAGATGCTTAAGCCACGAAGAAGAAAGATTGGTGTTCCAGATGTTATTATTTTTAAGGGGCAAGAAATTTTGAAGAGAGCACGAGAAGCCCGGTATTCGGCGCCCCAGGAAAATGTGTTCCTAAAATATCATTCAAAGATGATAAAGATCCCAAATTGAAAATATAAAATTACTATTCATGACTTTTGGCAGACCCGAAATCGCAAGAAATTAAAAGAATTTGGTAGATGAAGGGGAAAAATTGCACAAAATTTTTTTTTCTCATTTACCCATTATCTCGTATGCTAAAAATATGAAAACGTGAAAGTTGCCGCCTATTTTTCATGAGTTAATGACGTTATTAGAGCTATGATTCTCACTCGCTCACGGTGAATATTTTCCGAAAGAATGATTCGCTCTCAATTGCAGAAATATCCACAAACCACACCAAGCCCATGTACAAGACCGAGTTATACGTAAAAGCGAAGACCCTATCGATATGAGTTTGTGACGAATAGCTCAAGAGATAGGTGACGGATCGAGAAACGGAAAAATATGGGTTTCTTTATATTTCAATTTATCATTATGGACAATAAAATAAAATGGGCGAATGAGCCCATTAAGTCCACTTTAAACATAAAATGAGTGGATGAGAATCATTTTTTTTTGTCATTTTATATTCTACTCCTGTGCCCCAAAAAATGAAAATATTTATAACGCATGTCAGAAAAATAAAATTTGTGGAAATGTTTCATCTTTCTACTTGCCCACGAACTCTTGAAAGATTTCTAAAAGTTTGAAGATATTATGCTGAAGCTGATCGACATTTCCACAAAAGAATTTTGGACTGCCCTTTCAGGTGCGTTTTGGCTGATAATATTTATCTTTCGACAGTTTTAATAGAGAAAAATGGTCGCAATAAAGAAGTCCTAAAAACATGCAGAATGTAACGACGTAGCTTTAAAGGAAAACTACACCCTATCAAACTCAATTAATGGAACATACTCGTACAGGTTAACAAAACATGAACAAGTATTTTTTTAACACCTACTGGTCCGGCGCCCTTTCAATATGACTATCCCTTACGGCTAGGCATTTTTAATTTTTTTCGGGGAAGCTACAGGAATACAATTAAACTCACACAAATCGAGGATTAATAGATATTTTAAATACATTTTTGTCATTATGAATATATTTTAATGCATATTTTTTATTTTTTTCAAGAACAAGAACTCGAAGAGTCCAAAATAATTCCGTTGAGGGGAATCACCGATCAAAATGCAAAAACACGTAAAAAATACGGGATCGGATCACAACCACTGCATGCGCGAACACGTAGGTGTTTAATTACGTCAGCAGACCTTAATGCATAAGACCATAATGCAACGATACAGAGGTTCGAGATCACTACCCATAGTGTTTTAGCTGTTATTATTTTGAAGGGGTACGAAATTTTGAGGAGAGTGCGAGAACCACGGCCCAAGAAAATATCGATACCTCCTCTGCAATAACGCTCAACAATCGCCCACCGAATCAAATCTGCTCATCTAGTACTATGAATATTTTTATTTATATTTCTAGTACTAGATGATCAGATTTGATTCAGTGAGCATTTGTTGAGCGTTTGTGCTGTGGAGGTATCTATATGTGCCTAAAATACTACACAAAGACGATAAAATTACTTTTCATGCCACTTTCTTTGGCAGTGAAAACCACAATGGCTATATAACTAAGGTCAATCCCACGGGCGCCACTCACCGACAACAACGGTCTCTCCATCGTATAAATACAAAGCACCTATCGACGGTTAACCCTCATGCATGCATACAAGACCAGCTAATGGATTTCGGACGGACCCGACCTCGTCACCATGGTAACTGACGGCGAAACGGTCAACTTTGATCAAATAAAAAGTTCCCGTGGTTTGGCGGCCGTTGAGGCAGGCAGAGGCCGCAAGCGGTGATCGACGACGGGCTCTGAGAGGTTCAATGAATCACCGCGAAACAGTGGGTTGTGTAAGCGGTCGCTCTTGAGTACGCCCACTTTGGGCATGACCTTCGCTTTTAAAGGCCGCAAGTAAAGATGCTGTAATTCGCTCTTTTTAGGTCCTCGTCATCACTCTTGGTATGATAAAATGCAAAAGTGTCCCAAGGCTGCAGCCGGAGAGTGAATGCTGTACCCAGTTCAATCCTTTGAGCTGGGCCACATCAATTCCAGTCCACGCAAACCTTCGCTGGAGCCCACATAGAGCCCATTTCTACTTAATATAATTAATAAATGCATATATTTACTGTGCACAAAATATTGCAGCAGTTAATAACAATCATCTAATATTAAGTATTTGATTTTTATGAGTAAATGTAAAATATTGAGGTAATTTATGTTCAAATTTTATTTATGCTCAAACGGCTTCTCATAATTTACGGTTGAGAAAGACAAATAAATGAAAAATTCATTACATTAGGGCGATTATTTCACAGCAATTCAGCATTACGAATTGCAGGGGTTTGGTAGAAGTCACAATGGTAAAATATCATTCCCGCAGAAGTTCTTGTTAAATATCTGCTCAAACATAAAACTATTCAAGCTGATTCAATTGAGAAACTAACTCTCATTATTCAGGATTAACAACGGGAAACTAATTCACCAGCTATCGGCCGATATTTTTAAATAAGTTTAGCAACAAATATTTGATGGCACAATCAAGTGACACGGTATGTATGGCTGACACATATTTTGGTTCCTATGAAATGAATGGTATTGAATATAATGTAAATCGTACCTTACAAAATTGAGGATAAAAATAAAAGCGTTGGACAATAACTCATCGAAATCATATTTTGTGTACTTAATAGTCACGATTATATAATGATAATTAAAAAAATGATACAGCGAAATAAATGTCATCCTAATAAACTCATATCGTTCATGACAATGGCAATTATCATAATCGGCAAAAGTATTTTATGTATATTAAAAAAAATAGCCTATTAAATAGCATAATCTGTTTTCTAAACGGGCTACACATAATCATAAATGTGCGCCCCCGATATATCGTGTGTGGTTCTCCAATTTTCAGCAACACGGAGGATGAAAGGCTTAAATACATCAGCAGTGATATTTATTTTAAAGGATTTGCCTATGAGAGGAAAAAACGGAAACAGATTTAAAAAGCCAGTTTTCAATAATAGAAAAAACTTTTCGGCGTTAAATATTAAATGAGGAACTTACAATATAGGGCTATAAAGGTGAACAGTCACGCGGAAGACATTTTTACATTGTCCAGTCTGCTAAATGGGGTCATTACATTCAATGGAAGACACCCGAGACCCAAGAAAATGATCACGACCACTCACTCCCAAAAAAAAAGATTCCAATCTCTCTATGTTTGCCAAGTTCTTTGATTTGGCATGCGGTTCGGCGGCACTCGGATATCCGGACCATTAAGAAGGGCGAAAGACATGTCCTTAAGAATGCCCTTGGGGTAGAAGATGGATAGTGTCTCATGTTGTGATGACCGGCCGCGTACCAGATTATAACGAGAATTCTAAACCGTGCAATTGTGAGGGAAAAGGACATTTCCTATTTATTTCAAATCTGTGGCAATTATTATACCCATCTGAATAATCTTGATTTTACTGAAGCATCGATTTTAATTTCTTTTAGCGGCAATATATTCTCACTAAATTACAAAACATCGTTACTACGTTAAGATACAAGTGAATCTTCGTCTTTGATAGAAGTGACCATCGCCATGTGCGGGCGCTGATGTCAATTTTAAATAAACATTGCCCGTAATATTTCAACACATTTAAGCCTAGTATTATTTTAATCTTGCTCCTCAAAATATTCCGTTCGATTTTGACCATTTGAGAGTTCTGGACTGCCGTCAATGACGGCCCGTCATGTTTCCTTCAATAATGTGACGCTAAGTGGTACTTTTTCAGTTGGGTTTTCAAATAAGTGAGAAAATTAATACATTTGATTGGAAGGGGTAAGGAGTTATACAATAATACTCCAGAATATTGAGTGCTCTTGGAAAAAGGTTTATATTGTGAGGAACCATCCAAAAATCATTTTCCCGTCCTCAGTCATGATTGAGTACATCCACGTTTACTTTCAGTTCTGGAGCAGTATGTTGCTCATTTATGCACATTATCGAGAAATATATAAAAAATGAAGGTGAAAACAGCTTAGAAACAGCAACAAAAAGTTCCTTAAAAAGAGCTATGTGGGTGCAACATTTATGTGCATTACTTCTGACATAATTATCGCAGCCCATTTTTGCAGTTTAATAAGCCTTACTGTGTGGTGCTAGACCCTTTCCGATCTGTCGAATCAACAGCAGAACTGCAGTGGTGTACAGAAAGTAGGCAGAAATCGGAAGTCAATACGTGCTTGCCACGAGGAATACCCATGCTGCGACATTTTCATTCATTAAATGCAAGTAAGTTCATGTCCATCATTCGCAAATGAGCGTTAGGCTTATCTGCGGCAAATTCACAATATTTGAAAGACAGGGCAGGTTGACGCTACTCGCGGCTATTTTCGTGTTTGGCCGCCATTCGATGAAGAATTTTATTTGGGCAAGAAAGGTCACGCTAAATTTGATGTTTTTTTTTTTAAACCTTACAGCGTAGGAAGTCCTCTCGAAGCGTCAGTCAGTGGTAGCTAGCTTGAAACGACCCGGAAACGAACTCCCAGCAGCTCTCAGAGTTCCATTGTGTGCTAAATACGTCAGATGTTTTCATTAATAAAGCCATTCTAAATTACAGAGGATTGGAGTTCAGCCTAGACAAAAGCAAAAAAAGCAGTTATCGCCGTGGAGATAAAACAACACTATAAACGATCTGTAATGTATGCAATCTATTGTTACAATAATGGACCTAGTAGAAATTTTCCGGAAGATTTTTCATGTAGATATTACTTGATAGTGGATACCAAATGTCTAAAAAATTGAAATTATGCTACAGCATCATATTTAATGGTAGCATTGGTTCTCGCATAGAAAAAAGCGGGGATCATTCCCCCTCGATCCCCCCCCTGGCTACGGCCTTGCCTATCAATGGATTAAAATGAAAGCAGGCGATAGCAGAAAACCATTCTACCATGCTGCTTATGTAATATTGGAGGGGAATCGCGCCCAGCCACAAATTTAAAAGATAATGGCTGCAAAAGCCATTAATAATCCATGCATTAATAAATATAATTCTGGGAATCATGCGCTTAAACGCTACTGTAAAGGAATCCGGTGAATATCATCGGTTTTAGTCGGGCCTACCACTGATATTACAAAGAACATGTTAAATCATTGAGCTTTAACTTGCTTCTATTTAAGTTTGTACAAATCCTACATGAACATGTACGAATACTTGTAAAGAGCGGAAAACCTGCGCACTTCCAGTGCCAAGGGACGAATTATGCTGGACTGCGAGCTAACGCGCACTCGATCCTTAAAGGTAACCTATCAGAGCACGGGTAACCGCACGACGTTATGTGGACCATTAGACTACGAAAAATAATTTCTTTCTACCGTAGAGTTAGATAATTTGATAAAAGGTATCGCACACACACTAGGCACCACCAAAAGTAGTTAATTGTCCCCACCCCTCAAAATAGCAACTTCAATTCATCCCTAAATCTCGTTAATATGCTAGGTTAGGAGCAATCTCATTTCGAGTTACAAGCCATTTGCGGTAATCAATGAATGGCAAAGGCAAATTTCAGAATATCGAATCCCTTATCATTTCTCCGTTCCCTACCAATGAAAAAAAACCAAGAACCGCTGATGCGAAATTAAGTAAACGGAAAATGTCAGAATCGACATTATTTGCCCTCCAGAAACAAAAAATAGCCACACTTCACCAAAATGTCGGGATCCATTTTCTCCGGAAGCCCCCGAAGGCGGGTATTTTTTGCGCCGCGGGCAGCGTTGGCGATACGATAACCATCTCAAGAGAGCAATCGGCAACCGATTTTATTGAGCCGCCACAACACTTTGATCGCCCGCTTCATGGATAACACACTTCCAGCGAAGGAACATGTTGACAGTATTGATTTCATTTGAATTTTTAGACCTCACCGCCTCACGAATCAATCGATTTTCCCGCCATTTCCTTGCTTAAACAGATTTCACGGACGGATTTTGGGCCTTTAGAACCGGAAACCGATCTTGCTATGGAACCAATTCCATAAAAAAGGGCTTTTGAATACATAGGCGTGTCTTTTACACTTGAAAGATAAGAAAGTCTTTTAGCTATTCACGGAAAAATCGACTCAAACAATTGGTTTTGGACGACGCAGAAGCCAAAGAGATTATTTTTTTATCCCGAACATATTCATACTGAAAAAGGAGCACGGTTTTTTTTAAGTCTAACATGTTTTGATAAACCTTAAAGGCGATAGAAGGTGCTAAAAAAAAGGGTCGCACAACAAATAATATCGCCTCACATACTCTTCAAGGGTATGTCTATTTCTTTATGGACGTTCGATTCAGTTATAAGAAATTTCGCGAATAAATTAAACGAGAAAAGAACCAGCATAAAAGATGGAGACAGAAAATTAATGGGTTGATTATCAAAACAATGGTGTTTTCAAAAGGGTAACGCAAGTAGAGAGAAACTATATCCGAGAGACGTTCCAGTGCAAGGGAATGTTGAGAAATTAATGGATTTTAGTGATTTTAAGGACCCAGCAACGGGGATAATCCTTTAAAGGCAGCATTAGTATCGATTCGACAGGATAGTGGAATTAATTTCAGACCAAACATTAGTGATAGCTGAGGCTTTAATAACGAAGTCAATAGGGAATCGGGTTGGTGTGTATTTAGCGTTGGCTTCCCACCCCGTGGACTCGGCTTCAAATCCCGGCGGTGGTGGCCGACATTTTTAAGGCCTGTTTACACGGTGCATTAACACGTACGGGTTAATGTCTAAATGTATGAACGCGAGAATGAACAGCAAAATGCACCGTGTTATCAACCAACTCGTGCGAATGCATGCACAGAAAATAGAACCTGTTCTAATTTGGTTCATGCATTCGTACATGTGCCGTTCCGGTCCACAAAAACATTCTCGCAAACGTACATTAACTCATACGTGCTAATGTATCGTGTTAACAAGCCTTTAGAGATTGCCCGATCCCTGCTTGAACGCAATGTGGAGGACTTTTCAAGCGCAACACTCCGTCCGTCGGATGGGACGTTGGGAAGTGGTCCCCATGACGCCTTTCGTTACGAGCATGCTGATTCCGACGCCGGGTTTCTCTCCACCCTTCCTTCCTTACCCTTCCCTCATGGCGCTAATGACCTCAGCTGTCGGTCACCTTCTCCAAATACCACCGCTGCCACGAATCCAATAAAATATTAACACTGTCTGTCCATAACATGTAATTTTGTATTTACACAGTCTTAAGAACATAATTAACATTAATGTGTAAGAAACACATACCGCTCGACTAAACCAAAATGCTATAACGGATTTGAGGACGTGATCGCCAGCATACCGACTAGAGACGTGACAACTGGAACTCGACAATATTGAAAAATTGACGCGAGTCGCTCCAAACATCATCCATCACCAATCTCCTCTCATTCTATACCCATATCTTGAGGCTGACAGGGGTTTATTTATACGCCTGTTCGGCTAAAACAGCCACTACACTCGCCTCATAATCAGTCAGTGCCGAAACGTGCTGGGGGGGAAGCATGCCCGAAAAAACAATCTTGAAAAATGTAACCAAGTCCTCTTAATGCGTCGGAACTGACACGACCCGACGCCACGCGAGACGGCTCACACAGAGAGGCGAGCAGGACATCGACTTCAAAGCCCGTGGAAGGGATTTGAGGGAGGAAAGGATTATGTGGGGGAGAATGCGGGCAAGGAAGCGGGTGGAAAAAAGGGGGCAAGTGTGTGTGTGTGACGACGAGAGCGAGGGGGCGCTCCCTATGCTGCTCATGGCCGAACACATGACGCGCGGAGCGGGATCGCACTCTACGGGGGCGGGTTGGACGGGTGGGCGGGGACCTAATGTATTCGCGCACGCAGAGGCGGTGCGGACAGATGAGGACCGGCGGCAGAATGAACGTGACAGTGTGGGACTGATGGAGGAGGGACGACGACGCCGCCACCGCCCCGAAAAAAAAGAAACATTCCTCCAAAGAAGAGGGGCATTTAGGTACGCGTTGGTCGTCGCTTTTGCCACTGTCACGTGCGAATGTCCAAGGTTTCTTCTTCCGTGGTATAATTCTCCCATGGGATTATCTCGAAAGCAGTGCTTAATTTCTGCCGGGACGGCGGCGTTCCGGCACCTCTACGGGAGGATTGGGTTGTGCCGAAAATTTTCATCGTTGTTTTCATATTTGGTAAAGCATGATTCCTCATTATAGCTTGTATTGTAGTTTTTAAAAAATCGGAATTTTTTTGGTGGGGGGCCTAAATTTGAAAATGGTGTAGATTAAATGTATTGGAAAGCGTTTCGGTACATAAAATTTTCGAAATCAAACACTGCTCACAACCATTGCTCACCCACGAGTTTCAACCCGAATATTAGTTACATATGTGAGGGTAGAGTTCATTCTAGACGAAGCGATTGGCATGAGAAAATAGTGCGAACGACTCCATTGGCCTCCTCTGAAGCCGCAAAAATTTCAATTCATGAAAAAAAATTCGGTAGGCGGAAGGGAAATATAAGTTGCGGAGAAACAAATCATCCTCATTCTGCGATTCTATCTTTAATTAAAAAAATAAAACACGAAAGATGCCGCTCAGTTTTCATGAGTTGATGCCGTCAGTAGCGTTCAGGAAAATGCGTTGACTGAGAGAAAGAATGGCTCTCATGATTGCTAACAACAAGGAACCATGTGAGGCCGAGGAGTCGCTGAAACAAGGTAACCCACTACACAAGAGTACGTGACGTCTTCAGCTTATCAACGAAAGGGTTATGGCGATAAAATTGTCGCCGCGAATCGCTGAAGAAGTAGGAAATAGATCGAAAAACGGAAAAATACGAGTCTTTATGTTATTCAAATTCTTTCAAAAAAACAAAAGGTGAACGATCCCATTGCTCGATGGGCGACGCCTACGCTTAAAAAACATTCCAAAGAAGGGCGCTCACGCGTTGGTAGCTTTTGCCAATGTCCCGCATGAATATCCACGGTAATGCAATGCAATGCGATGCAATGTGCAACGGTTTCTGTTGTGGTAAAATTCTCTGCTGAGATTACCAATACTCACTCACACGCTTCAACCCGAAGGATGGTTCGATATGTGAGAGTAGAGCTCACCCCAGATTAAGCCATTGACATTTGAACAAAGTATGAACGGTCGGTAGGAGGCCAATTCTGTTCTTTGGACTACTTTTTCATTTTTTTGCCAGGCACAATATTCTCAAGTCGCACCGCTAGGATTATAATTATTATCTTAGGTTTTCCTGGCGTATCAGGTGCAGAAAAGTTTCTCCGAATCTTCGGAAGATCCCCTGAGGATGATCAGCAAGTCGCTGCTCGAAACGTCGGGAGACATGGACGACATCAACCGGTGGAAAACCCGATAAACTTTTCTGCATTATAATTATAGGTTACAGTTCTCTATATTGACCTCATGTTGGAGGCATTCAAGTTTCATTATTTTATCCTGTCGATTATATTTCTTTGCCTAGAAAAATTACCTCAAAAGAGTCCGAATTTGACCTATTTTGTGAAGCAGGGATATAATTTTAGCTGATATTTTCCGACTTGCGGTGGTTTTAAAACAGAAATTACAATCAGACAGGTGGTATTGTATTATTTACAGGAATCCCACTTCAACGACGGCTGATGGATTGCTCAATGCTCTGAAGTCCAAGTCTCCCTATCCCTTCCTGAGTATCTTCCTTAGTAACGTGTGTCAACATCATCCAATGTGCAAATATATAGCTCCGAAACGCCCGTCACATCCGAGAGGGCGTGTCCGGTCGGTATCATTTGATATACCGGGAGATACATATCCGAGTTTGCGAGGTGAAGTTAAGGGGATCGAATTGGCAAGGTGCCCAACGGGAACCGACCTTCTCCCAAGACACATTAGCCCAGACATCAGACGGCATGGAGTCCAAGAAAATAATGTAGTATCTCTTAACAGAATGGACTTCCAGTTGAGCCAAAAGCATATTCGAGAATTGAGTCTGTAACTCTAGTTGCTAGACCACAAATCCCGTGCTGCAGTGGCGCAGCGAGGGGGGGGGGGGAGGGTTGGGGGATAAACCACCCCAGAGCTTAAAAAAAATTGAAGTTCAATCTATTTTACTTAATTAGATTGATATTACTAATAGAATAGCGTAAGAACAAGTAAAATATCCCTCAGAAAGCCGTAAAACTCACAATTTTGAACCATTTATCTTATCATTCCGCAATTTACTAATCTCGCACCTACCGCTTATCCTGGTGGGTATACGATACCCCCGCACACCCCGGTATTAGTTGCACCTAAACCTCCCCCAGCCTTAATTCCTGGCTGCGCCCCTGCCGTGCTTAAACTAGAAAGTCTCATATTCCTCTGCTATCAATATGTCCGGAGGTTGCGGATATCAAGCGAATCGATACAGGAGTTATTGGTATTTTGAAATAAAATTTGGCGATTACGGTCTCCTAATCTCTCAATCAGATCAAGGAGTCTGCCATCGAGGAAGCCAAAACCGTCGAGCGTCGAGAAGATGCGGTTCAAGGATTCACTCTCATGATTGGGGAAAGATTAGCAGACCCAAACTGAAGGGCATTTATGAAAAAGAGGAAAAATTGGCTTCCGCGTATGTATCCAAGATATAAATGGAAACAATAAGTGATTGGTCTGATGGATGTGATTGGCTGGTTCCGACCTTAAAAATCTTTAAATATAGATCACTTCGATTGTAAACTTTATTTAACATGTGTTAAATGTTCACTAAGGTAGATAAGCGTTATAATTTCAACTAAACCCACCTCAAAGTATTAGGTTACTTTTTGGTACATCAGGTAAATTTGTCTCGGAGTCTTCCGTGGCGTACAGAATTTGTGGATTTCTCCATTTTCCGGGTTATCGCCGCGTTTCGTGGTCAGAGGTGACGACAGAATCCTGGCGAAACTGTCGTCACCTCTGACCACGAAACGCGGCGATAACCCGGAAAATGGAGAAATCCACATTAGGTAACTTTTTCCATTATAATACCACACTTGAGGTTTCCAGTGTTAGCATCAGCTTTTGGTTACTGCGTGGTTACCTTGAGCACTCTTCATTGCATTCATTCTATTCACTCTGGGGATCCAAAAGTCAACTCAAGTTGAAGTCTTGCTTTCGTGGATGCATCTTAATATTGATTGCGCCGGTGCAGTGCATTCACCCAATCAATGCACAACATGAAGAAGAACGTGAAGGACTTTTTAATCTCTTTCTACTTCAAATACTAAATAGATTTTCTACCAATATTGATTATTCCGTATGAGTCCAATGAGCCCAGAGTATGAAGATAAAATCAATTTTACCGAACAGATAACCTAGAAGAGGGAATGTCTGTTTTCAGCGGTCATTATTTATTTTACTTTTCATACTACAAAAATTATAAACCTGATATCAAATCAAAAAGTTACTCCCCCTTGAAGTAATGTTTGTTTTTAAAATGTAGTAGTAATGTTTTTCGTTAAAGCTGAAGCCAAAATTGAAAACATCAACTTCGGTATTATAATGGAAAATGGAAAAAGTTACCTAATGTAGCTATTAAGTACACCTGGAGATAAGATGACGGTCGATTTTAAAAAGTTTCTGGACTGATTTTCGGCACGCGAACGACTGATGGTTATTTATCCATGAAGATATGTTTAGCTGCAGAAGAGATACCAACGCTTTATGCGAAAAGTATGCTTAGGTCGCAACATAACCGATACCGAATAATACTCAAAATAGACGAATTACCGATTACTTGAAGATTAATCGAAGCAATCCCATAGCTTTCGGCCATCATCAATAGGTATTCAGTTCTCGTCATCGTGCACGTACTAATTCATTGTGTGATGACCTTTTTTCACATAAAAGAATGAAAATGAGGCAAGATTTCAAGAGTGAAAGCCATTCACCGGAGAGGTTCACGGGATATGCAACGCGTGGGTCCATCTACGTAGACGACAATTTCTCCGGCATTGCAGCTGGCTTCCTAAAGTCGATAAAGTGCAGAGAGTTAGTTTCATCCGTCTTTTACCCACATCTGTTGTCAGGCGTCTTATCGTCTAAGTCAGGCGTCCGACAGATAAGCATAAAACCGGACGAAACCATCTCTGGACTCTCTGCACTTCATCGACCTCAAGAAGTCAGCTGCAGTGCCGGCGAAACTGTCGTCTAAGATGATGAACACAAGTGGTACATATTTCGTAAACCTTTCCGCTGAATCCAATAGGTTCGCTTCCCTTGAGACATCTTTTTATTTACAAGGTTTTACGTCGATTTTTCATGAGAAGTGGAAATAAGGGGTTATTATTATACAACCGTCCTTCCTTCACCCTACGAAGATCACGTATTACTTTACCAAGACTTAACCTTACGCTATGTAAACGTTGTTTCTTGTTTATAGGCCCAAAAGTGTATAATTTATTACCTGATTCATGTCTGAAATCAAAAAATAATAACTCAATTATGAATGCAAGGTATGAGGGATATTTTTCTTTGATATAACACCATGTAATACATGTTCGTACCTACATCAATTCAAATGCTGTGCCGAAAATGTTTCTATGTTAGCATGACCTTATGTAAATAATGGTAGCCATGAAACAGGTTCTCCTTAATGGCTACCTAAAGTTACTCCTTAGTATGTAATCAATTCTATTCTGTACCTTTTATTTTTGGAGTAATAAAGCAATTTATTTATTTATTTAATCTTCACCACACCGCGAAAGCCTGCAAGAAGGGTGAAAGCCATTATCGCAGAGTCGCGGCCCCCCTGGATAAATCACGAGAAATCGACCATGTGAATGCGTCAACAAACGGCAGAGAAGCTGGGATCGCTTCCACGCCTCAGAGGGGAACGACTGTGAAGGCGATGGCAGTTCTAGCGTTTAAGTTGGGCCACCTGTAATCTATGCCGTAAAAATCCGAAAACGTTTTGGCTGAACCACGTCACATCGAGATCATTTCATGGGACCTGCCATGGAGAAAACCTGTTTAAATTTCTAATGAAACCGCGTCAAAGAAAGAAACATCATCGCAGGGACGCGAGACCATAAAGTAAAAAGATGATACTCCGCTCCAGTTCCAATTCATCTATAGACACTTTTGCCGCGAGCTCCTGGGACGCATGGACTCGAGAACAAAGGGAACCCACGCGCCGCACTGTTAAGAAAACCGCTACGACAAAACAGAAAGTGTAACACACATATTGGAGAGACTGGGACACGATTGGTTGAAGACTGGGAGGTCATATGCAAGACTATGATCGCTAGAGTATTTAAGGCCAAAAAGATTCATGGTGTTGCGAAGGATATTACTGAAACCATGGACTGCATCATAGTGATGAAATAATAACAAAATACTCGATAAATATTATATGGTACGTGATATAGATTTTAAGATCACACCCGATACTTGGTTGCATAGAGTGAAACAATATTCGTCCAGCTCAATTTATAATGAAACTTGCAGCGTACTACATATCTTGGCGATGTATGATGACGAATTTTAAAAAAATATTGCTCATATTCCGCAATACGTACTGCACGTATGAAGCACGGATGTGAAAAAATGTCGAGTATGAAAATATTTTTCATAAATTCGCGGACAATCATTTTTCTTCCCCTCGATTCTCCTCCATTAATCATTAATATGATTTACTTCCATTCTTTTATTTGGAGTAATATCAGAAAGAGATAGACCATATCAGGGAACTATGGGTAGTGAATATACTTAAATGTATTTACTTGGAATTAAAAAGATAAACCATCCATTATAAAAAATGTTCTTGTTCTACGGTTATGTGCACTATGCGCAGTGACAGATGAATCCAAGAAGGCGGCAAGAAAAGCAAAATATGAGAAGAAGACTTTCAAAAGAGAGGTCAGCTAGTCCTAAAGAGAGGACATGACGATAAAATAGGAAGGCAGGTGCCCCCGAGACAGAAAAAGATGAACGCTTAACATCAGAATGAAGTCCAGACACAAAGGGACAGATGCTCATAGCGATGCCGAATCGGAGGTTGTTGAACCGAGGCTGGGGGGAGCGAAATTTCGAAAAAAAAGTGGAAGATAAATCTCCTCTTCCGTAAAACACAGAAAACAAAAATTAAGGTCCAGTGAAAATGTAACAAAAGAAATAGAAGCAAATAAGTGAGCGATGATAAAAGATGTGCTGCACCAAGGAGTCGAGATCAATAACGAAAACCCCTGGAAATAAAAGTATCTCTGAGTAAAAGGCATGAATTGGGTGACGGGAAAATAAGAGGTAGAAAATAAAGACAGATTACGATGAGGATACGGGGACCCATAGAGAGAACCATACGTGGAACCATGCCCAGTGGTAGAACCCATTGATTGGGTCATCATTCTCGATTTAGATTCCTCAAAACCTTCAAGTCCAACGGCCATGACCGAGGATTTCGCGAGAGAAAATGAGACTATCGTCAAATTTTTGGGTTGAAATGAAATGCAGAGTCTATTTGTCATTTTATTTTCCACGATGCAGACAGTTCATGAAGTCATTGCCGTGTAAAAGAATTTTTCCTCATAACTTGCTCATTGCCACGTAATATAAAAATAATCGAAGAAAATGCATGAAATTGCATGCATGGTGGGCAATTGTAAACGCTAACCGGGCTGTTTCAATTGGAGCAAAAGTTGCGTAGGAGCTCAGAAATACGGAGATTGAGGTTGTGGAAATTATAGCTGTGCGGTGAGAAAATGCGCAGGAAGAAGAAACTTAGCCAAATAGGGTGTTATAGGGACTTCATGACACCCCGAATTTCTTCCATCTCTCATAATAATATTGTGTACGACAGGCTAAATACAAAGTTAGTTAGCGTATAATCATTTAAATACAACCTTATTTATTTATAAATGATGTATTTCTAAAATGTTGGTTAACTCTCTCAATAAATAAGTTAACGCGCCACTGGAATTTGCTCACTTTTGGCATTTATGACTTGCACACGACTTAGCCTCCCACCACCCTCGGTATTAATTTATGGGTGAGTGTCTGGTAAGAAGGACGATGTAATCAATGGAAGAAAGGGATGGAAGGGGGACAGTCGACGGGAAAAGGAAGGCTCAAGATCACTACAAGTTTGCGGAGTACTCCAAGTGAAAAGGACGAGATAAAATGGGTGCGTAGGAGAGCAGGCATCGCAGAAGCAACGGACGCGAGATTAGGGCAATTCTCATTTGTGAAGTAGTGAAGAATGAATACTAGACGTTTGGACTGGGTGCATTTACACAGCTAATAACAGCTAATAGGCTTCTGGACCCCTGACTAATTGCGTTAGATTGTTGAGAGTGTGCGAAAACTCGTTGAAATTTAACAATTGATATCCGAAGTTGGCTTTTTGGAAGGCATTTCTTCCGATGAAAATCAACTGGAAAATGACTTCTTTCCAGCCACTCATTGGATTCCACAGATCAGAGCCGGCCTTAGGGCGGGGCGACCGGGGCTACCGCCCCGGGCCCCGCGTTCGTGAAAAAAAATTAAAATATACGATAGTTTTGAATCAAGGTATCATAACGGCGTAATTACGAAGTCTGAATTTGGAAGGGGAACACATACTTGGCCGGAGAGTGGTAGGGATTCAAAATGCTCGAGTTCGTAGATGGGTTATAGAATTAAATATTTTAAGTGAAGGGCCCCGCAATGAAGGTTCGCCCCTAGCCCCGCACCTGCTAGGGCCGACTCTGCCACAGATTTAAACTTACGATTTTCCAATTGATTATTTACAGCAGCAAAATAATTCAAATTAAAAAGTGAAAAATTAAATCAATGAAAGCAATAATCAAAAATGTTACGTTATTATTTTCATTTCCTATTTTTCCAATATCCCGGATTAAAGGCTGTAAATAAATTTCTATTCACATGATCTCGTAAGCATAAATTTTGAACGATCTGGAAAGTAACGAGATCTGTGGACATTCCATTGTTTTCTTTAACGTTTACATATGCCCAAATTGAATGAAAATATTTATAAGTAATAATTTCATATGGATGTATAATGCAATGGAAGCTACAAAAGTAATGGAACTTGAAATTATCGGTAAAAGTATATGGTTATCAAAGCAATATAATTAAGGTACATTGATTAATGTTGTGAAGATTCAATAATTCACGCAAAAATACCCACTACAATGTGATAGTGCGTCTTACTAAGTAGAGCTCCACGAGAGTGCTTTACAGATTATTTCCTTGTCCCACACAATCGTCGCATAGCTCAAGATAGGAGGAAAAAAGCTAAGAGTTCACGCGGCCGGTGAACCATATAACAACACGAAGAAAGCCCTCAAAAACAGCAACTCATTCGAGAAGTCATTGAGAACTTCTCCCCGATGGATCCGCGACTCTATACCCACACTGGTCGTGTTCCACGGAACGCGTCGCGCTCTTCATTGCGACTTCGAATCCGACCAACAAACACTCGTCGGGTTTCCTGAGCCGAGAAATCTTTTCCGCCACATTCCTTCGATCCGCAGCCGATACAGGTCATTTTCATTCCCCATGCCAGCCGTTACCAATGCACGCAGGAAGTCTGACGCGTCCCTTGCGCACATCAGTATGTTTCTTGTTTCTTTTTTTAATCCTGCGGTCTCTCCGCAAGCGAGAGGAAAAAAAGAAATATGACGAACGCTCATGCTCTTATTTCATTTCCTCCACTTCATCCTCACCCCCCATCAGGCACACACTCACAGAGGCATTCCATCTCTTTCGCAAACCTCCCTTTTCTCTGGTTTATTTTTTGCTTCACAATTCAAGAGAGCTCGCGCACTGCGCTGCGTTTTGTTCATCTTCCCAAGCGAAGTTCCCCGGGGGTTTGTCCCCAACGCTAAGGAGAGAATGTAAATATTTTATTTGTCCATCCCATTCATTATTCAGACAAATGACAACCATCCTGCACTTACATCTCTGTCTGTTGTCGAAAATGAAGCGTTCTCAGCCGTTTCTTAAAGCGCTGTTTTTTCCGTCTTAATCTTTCATTTTCGTTGATTATAGTGGTAACGCAACGTTTTACTTAGAGAGTTACTTATCACGAAACAAAGACTCTCTTTAATTTATTTTGAACAACATGGGACAAATGAATACTTTTAGTGGATGAAAATTATTTACGCAACCTCAATATATTTAAAGTAATCGGTCTATGTTCACAACTGATAGTTGAGAGAATTATGGCGCATGAAATATACATGAGTCAGGTTTTATTAATAAGTTTAAATGGAAATACGGACACCAAGTATCCTAATGTTGTTTCAAAGTTAATGATCACAATTAATGCACGATATGCCATTGTATTACGCATGGTAGACTGATTTTGATCGAACGAATACCATGGAAAAATGGTAGATATTTTACATATTGAAGCAATTACCACATATTTTCATTGTACGTACAAAAATTATGCTTGTTATGATTTAATTATAATTAAATGGTTTTAATTGGCATTTTCCGTCAATAAGGCTGCAAAAACACGAGCAATTTAAGAGGATGGTCTGCAAGCTCATTTTCATCCGTGGAATTAACGAAATAGAGACTACGTTAGAAACAAATGACAAAAGTTTTCAGTTAAATGCGCAGTACGATCAGGTTCAGACAAATACATAACAGTAGATTCTTCTGCAAAGGAAAATCATTCTCACAAGAATTTATCAGGAAATTAATTAATTTTTATTCACCCAAATCACTGTAAGACTGGAGTCGATTAAAGAAAAGGCAAGTATCCACAGCAAAGTAATCCTGCAAAAGTATGGGCAATGGAGCAAGAATATTTTCAA
This sequence comes from Ischnura elegans, assembly GCF_921293095.1. NCBI lineage: Eukaryota > Metazoa > Arthropoda > Insecta > Odonata > Coenagrionidae > Ischnura > Ischnura elegans. Next base: position 142,904,286 of record NC_060246.1, read on the forward strand.
CTCACGCATTGATGCATACAATTACGGAAAAAAATATATGTGAAACAGCAATTACGAGGGAGGTGCGATATACAGTCGTATTCAACCAAAGAAAATGACGTAATTTAAAGTTGACATCGGGATTTAAAGTTGATATTTCCGCAGATGTTTATGCTTACTCTACGTACGCACAGTAACTCCACCTTCAGAGCAGGTTATTGAAATAAACGTGAAGTTTTCTTGGGTTTTCCATTCTAAATTTTCTCGGTTGAAAATGAGCGAATGCAAAATATCAATTACCAATTATATCTAAAGACTTAAAGAGATAGAAGGAGATCAGAAGTATTCCAATTATTATTTCATTGTTATCAATGGGTGAAAAAGAATGTATTTATATCGGCATGAATGTTTCAACGGCTGAATTCCGTGACATCAGATGCTCAAATTATTTGTAAATAGAATTAATTTTTTTTAAACAACAAAAAATAGCTGTGATGAAATTTTTTTTCATCCCAAGAGAACCATTTAACCAATAAGTAGGAGTTGATATCTATGGCAAATCCATGCAAATTTATGCTAAAATAACCAATGCCATATTCTTCCCCTTAGTGAGATGAAGCGATTGAAGAAAATTATTGTAAATAATATCGCATGTCTAAACTACTGTGTTTTGAATTGCAGACAGGCATATCAGATGCACATGTTATCGTTCCAATGGCTTCCCTCAACTAACTCTTAAAAGATAAAATCAATTCACTTTGTACTTTCCACACAATTATAATATTTAGCGACCGGTTTCGACGTGTTCTACGTCAGGGGCGCAGCTAGGAATTAAGGCTAGGGGGGGTTTCAGGCGCAACTTATACTGGGGTGCCTGGGGGTGTGGTATACTCGCCAGGGTAAGCGGTAGGTGCGGGGGCCCTCCGCCAGAAAAAAATTAAGATAAATGGTTCCAAATGTTGAGTTTTACGGTCTTTTGCGGGATATTTTGTTAATCCTCACTCTATTCTGTAAGCAATATTAATCCAAATAAGTAAAATAGATAAAACTTAAAAATTTCTTTGAGCTCGGGAGGGGGTTTTATCCCCCAAAACCCCACCCTCGCTGTTCTACGTCATTTTCAAGAGTCTAGCTTGAAAATGACGTAGAATACGTCGAAACCGGTCGCTAATATTAAAAGTATGTGGAAAGTACAAATGATTTTATTTTATCATACATAACTTCCACTAAGTTGATTCTCCTACGTTACCATTAGCTCTTTAAAAAACTGTTCTTTTCGTTAGAAATGAGTCGTTTGAGCAATGTCTTTTCCAGGTCCTGAAGTTATGAGATTACTCCAACATTATATTGCCGTGATTTAAGAGGAATAAGTCACAAATTACCGGGCGAGACTAATACTCTCGATTGGTGATAGACACCTCGACTAAAATGTTCAAATAAGATCGGAATGCACCATGTTTCTAGAGCACTCTTGATTAAACTGGAGAGAACTCGCAGTTCTTACGCGCGCGGCTGGAATCGATTTGACCCATTCCGAAGCAAAAAAAGGGGGGGGGAAGAAATACACATGAAATTCTTTTCCACATTAACGACGGCGAAGGTCATGGTGCGACTTCCACAGGCGGTTTGTTTAATTCTGGGTCGTTTCACTCCTCAATCAAGAGTGTCGCGGAGAGTATAGCAAGGTCAAGATTTCATTTCATCGATGAGAAAAATGCAGTTCACATGCAAACGAAGCTTCGGCAAAATCATGCTAAAAGATGAATAAAAAAACTTCCGCGGACTCACCTCCGGAAGATGCGTCTCGCCCGACCAGGTAGATATTACTTCGTGTAATGGTACTTGGATGAGCTAGCGAACTGCTGAGGTCATTTGTGTCAAGTGAGAAGGGTAGATAAGGAAGGGTGGAGAGACAGTGGCGCAGCGAGGGGGGTTTTGGGGGTTAAACCCCCCCACCCCCAGAGCTTAGAGAAAATTTTAAATTTAAACCATTTTACTCAATGGATTAGTATTACTTATAGAATAGTGTTAGGATTAATCAAATATTCCTCAGAAAGCCGTAAAACTCGCCATTTTGAACCATTAAATTTTTCTTAAAAATTTTCTGGAGAAGGGCCCCCGCAACTCCCACTAACCCTGGCGGGTATGCAATACCCCAACACCCCAAAGTATTAGTTGCGCTTAAAACCCCCCCTAGCCTTAATTTTTGCCTGCGCCCATCTGGAGATATACCTGGCACGCGTCGTCGGCATTATCCTACTCTTGATGATAGGCAGCCAGCGGTACCACGGCTTAAGGTCTCATTAACTGACGGATGGAGGGCCGCCCTTGAAATTCCCTCCTAAAAACACTTAAGCAGGGATCATACAACCTCTGAAAAATCTCCGCTATCATCGGGATTTGAACCCGGACTCAAGGTTAAATCGAAATTAGAAGCTTGAACGTGGTGCATGGACTACATATTATCACGAAGTGTTATCATTGCTGATTTCCGAACGCACAGTGTGGGAACCCGATCCCCCATAGGCGGATCTAGTGGGGGGGGGGGCACGGGGGCACGGGCCCCCGTGCCCCCCCCTCTCGACCCCCCCCAAGACCCTTAAAAATATGCAAGATTTTTAATACGGTCCCATTATTATTGCGCTCGTTTTGTATTGCTAGGTATCGGTGTTTGCCGTATGGTAACCCCTGAACAAGAACAAAATCCTGGATATGGTCTTGCTTGTGCCCACCCCAGAAAGAAATCCTGGATCCGCCCCTGCGATCCCCGATATTACTTAATCCATCAAAATCTATTAAAAATACGGCAGCGTAGGCATTTCAGCGACGGCAAAATTTTATTTAAAAAGTTATTTTATTTTCCTAATTAAAAATTTTTTAAATTATTATTAATTTATAAATATTAAACAATAAAATTGAATATCTTTAAATAATGAGAAATGAATGAAAATTCCTCATAGCAAGCATACGGTGCGTATAATTACAACTACCGTATCTAAAAAAATTAGCTTATGAATACATTACATTTTAGTGGTGATGTTAGGGGGAGTGAAAGAGCGAGGGGGGATCGGGGGAGGAGGGATGGCAAACTGATCTTAGCCACCTATGACAATATTCCAAGTTCAGGCCTTGATTAAGAGTGTTTAATCGATCCCTCCCGACAGATTTTTCGTGGCGTATTACACGTTTGCAACTTATACAAACATCTAGAAATTTCCAGGGCACAAAAAGTGGGCCTATATCAAAATTTGCCATCATCTCAAAGCTGAAAAATTCACCACACTCTTGGGTCTCCTTTATATATCCAGAAAATTTCAAGGTACAATCGCAAGTTTTAAACGAGCTATTCGTCGAAAAAAAGACAAAATACGACCGGATGAGGGGGATACGACATCGTAAGAACTCAAGTTAATTTTGAGAAAAGATTTATTTTTAATAATCTAAAACCATAAGTACATCAACGGTTGGCAACAGCAATTCAGCTTCATAATATGGCAATTTTCCGAAAAGAAAGTCAACTCTTCAAATGTTTGGAGTAAACGGAATATAGTGGACGTGAATGGGTTCATTCCATCATAAAATGCCTTCTTACTATGATAAAGCCCTAATAGTAATTTCACACGCAGTGCCATATGCTTCAATCTCATATAAAAACCACAGGCAAAAAATTGTCAACGAAAAACATTATTAAACTTGATTGGAATTCGAATTCAGACCTCCCGATGAACCGTAAGTGACGTGACCTGAAATATGGAGATCCGGGTTCGAGTCCCAGTGACATCCCAACGTTTTTTTTCGCGCAGAATTTCTTCATTTGGTGCTAAACGTTTTCACCAACACTCGTGAAAATATATAACATTATTAATAATCCAGTTCTTCAATTGAGAAGTAAAAATGCGCTTTTTTCTACACGAGATAAATGTATAACGCAGGAATTTAAAGGTAAGAAAATCTACCTACCTATGCAACTAAATGTATTCGTTCCATTACCAAAGCAACATTTTTTGATCAGTATATAAAACCCTGTTAAAAAAATGCCTTACACGAAACAGCTCGATGTGAAAATTGAATAAAATTCTCTCGTCCCTAACAATAAGTTCCTTTCGGAGCACCCCATGGGGTTCATAGAGAGTAATTCTCCGAAAAAGTGCACGTAGTCAGCGTCAATTTCTGAGTGTGTGTTCGAAATGTGTTCGGTTGGCTTTCCCAAACCAAGTTATTCCCATTGGAAGCAAAGTAATAACTACTACACATGCCATGCAAAAATAAAACCACGAAAACTCGGAACAATATCGCGGTTGCGGGCGGAAAGCGAGGCATTCTCTTTTCCCACCCGTGCGTTTAGCAATATTGGATCCCTCCACTTGATGCTCAAAGTCACGTAGGTATGCTAAAAACTTGGCGAACCAGAGCGAGAACAAATTCGTTAGCCCTTGGTCCTCGTACAAACGGCAAACCCTTTCCCGAAAGCCCAGGAATTTTAACTACAAGTGTTATGAAACAACGAGGGAGAAACCCACCGCACGAAAGAAGAGAATCCAAGCGAATTAGTTTTGAGGACTGAAACACGATTTTCTAACTTTGGGTGAATGCAGAGGCCCTTGAATTAAGCCAGAAAAATTCAATTATCGAAGGAAGAAAAAACAAAGAAGAAAATCTACATTTCTTATATCGATGAGTACGAATGTGTAGGCAGATAAAATAGAAATAAAATAAATCACCTCTAGAATATTCTTTGGATTCTGTCCGAGGCGCGTATTTATTTTATATTTACAACGGTCGAAAAATTTCATTGTCTTTAATTTAACGTGACCCAGAAGCATATGCGGATCAAGGGGGGGGCACGTGCTCCCCCCCCCCAAGACCTTAAACAATATGGAAGATTTTAATAAATTCCCATTATCATTGCGCTCGCTTTGAATTACGAGGTATCCTTGTGTCCCCCAGAGAGAAATCCTGGATCCACCCCTGCCCAGAAGGGAAGTTATTAAACTCCACTCCTCAAAGAAAAACGTCAATAATGAAACAGTAAATGCAATAGATTTTATTTCATTGCTAATAATTTTTAGAAAAGAATCGATAATTATAATAATCCGCAATCCGAAAATAATAATATGCAGTTCAAAGTAAACAGAGGTTTATAAGTATTTAAACGGTTTTACAAAGTGAAATTTGGGCCAAATTCTCAAAAACGTCTACTGCAAACTAATATTCTCCTGAACAAAACTGTGGAACCTCAATCAATAACTCCTTATTGCTTTGTTCAGAGAATTTATGTGGCACTTCCAAAATGATACCCATACACATGCATGTAATATTAAGTCGGGTACCCTCTGAGACTAAGCTAAGCTCTTCCAAAGGTGCTATTAAATATAAATCAGACCCAAATAAAGAGCATTCCAAAAAATCATTTAATTTGACGGATTAGAAACCTAATTTCACAATTTCTGGTAAGGTATGTGCAACAGTTGCAGTATTTTTCAGCATGCTAACAATTAACCACATACCTTGAAGAATACTTTTGACATGTCCTGACTGGTACCATTGTCTCCTATCACTGTGGATATGCCCAGATCAGAATGTGAACAGCAGAAAATAAATGAAGTCCCACCATCTTCCTTGGCAGGTATGCATGCCACGCCATTGACCACTCATTTAGTAGAAAAGTGGTCACCTGGACAGGTGGTTGCCTACTTCAATCCAGATGGACCTCAGCAAGAGCCTGGGCCAGCTAAGCGAGGGACCCTTTCAAACACTACCTTATGCACCAACTTATGTCTCTACCACTAGACCTTTAGGTACCTAGGCCCAGTATGTCATGCTTGTTGCATTCTACTAGCTTGATGATTTTTCTCTCTCTTTGCACATGCTTCTGCCCAATCTTCTATATTATTTCTACTGTATGGATACCTTTTTCTCAACTTATACGCAACCAAACTCTACAAATGACGTACCAAATTGCATAGAATTTATCAGAGAACATGCGACGGCATATCTTACTTCCTATTTATAGCTATTGTTTCTAAAATTGGTTTTTAAATAATTAAAAAAAAACAAAAAAAGAAAAACATAAACCGGTAAATATTCCTGACGTTAATGGTGCACAGACTGATACATTTGTTCATTTGCAACAATATCTCGCATTCTTTTAATAACTTTTATCAAAACGTGCCTGATTCCTCATTCAAGTCTCCAGTTGATACGTAAGTATGAGTCATCATGTGCGTTTAACAGAGGATAGTGTAATTACTTCCAATGTTGTGTTTGAAGAGGTCCTCTGACCTCAATTTGTACATGAACATTCCAATTCACTTTGTACATAAGACCCTGCCTTTTTTTCTACATTTTAAAATTAGAAACGTGCCTATCCCTCTATGGACCTGCATTGAAAAGAGTGGGGGAAGCCCGCTGGGAGCGGGCGCATCATGCTCGTAATGACATAATGCCCATATAGGTGGTTACTTCAGGCAAGAAATCCATAATGTTCCACCCCATCACATCAAATGAATAGAGCAGAGGATTAGTATATTGGAAAAGGGGTAGTGAAAAATTAAAAGGACTCCAGATTTTAGCATTAGAATAATCGTAGATCATTTGCTAACTCGTAATGCATAAGAATTTTTGGCCCACTTTGGTCCGCCTCTCGTACTTTTTACATAATGGAAAAGGCAAAAGAGTAAACAATACCTAACACACACATAAAGCTAGAAAAATATGCATTTTAACATTTGACTTAAATGACAATTCTTTTTTTGACTGCTGAGAAAAGACCATGCATGTAATTACAGTGCTTTGGTATTAAATCATAAACTAATATTACAAGAAATTAAAAAGTTAATTTTAAAAACCATGTTTTTATTTTCACCATAAAGAAGAAAGTGAACCACCCTGTCTTGGCCCAAGTGCTTAAACTCTATACGTAAAAGACTACATGTTCAAAACCAAAACCGTGCCATGCATTAGTTTTTTATTTGACACTGGAGTGATATCATCATCGTGTATTTGAGATATTTTAGTTGTAGTATAGTCATGAATACTTACAGAGTGAGAGTTTGATTTAAGAGGATGAACTTGATATGCACCACATTTTTTGTTTTAAACATGGAGTCTTTTATCTGTAAAATTTAAGCGTGGGATCTTGACCAAGGCAGGGTGGTTTATTTTATTCTTTTTAGTTTGAATAAAAACTTGGGTTTTTAAAACAACTTTTTTTATTGTAACATTTTCTTCCTTTTATAAAAAACATGGTCTTAGAGATTCTTTTTTATCTTTTGCAATAATGTCGTTTTCCCAATTTAATTTTACAAAAGTGAGGTCTATATTACCAAAACACCATGAAAAAGTGCAAAATATCACAGCCTAACACAATGCAGGATGCACAAAGCCAACTTTTAAAAAACATTAAAAATTTTAAGGGCATAGCGACAACAGTGCCAGGATTCAAATCTAAAATTCTCTGATTTGTAGTCTGACTTGTTATACGTAGCATTATAGAAAACCTTGTAGAAATTAGAAGAATTACATGATTAAAACTTAAGCTGCAGCTGGACAATCACTTAAGATGCCAATAGGGTGATTTCCTATTATTTTTTTACTGCCTAAATCGAAAGCTCTACATAAGGGTACAAAACTATATAACCTTTTACCAGAAGAATTGAGAAGTTTGTCTTCTGTAAATAATTTTAAAGTAAATCTGAAAAGATACCTGACTGGAAAGGCATTGTATAGTGTTGATGAATTTATTAACTATTGTAAAGAAAGTATGTAGTTTGATGTGTTAACCTATTAAATGAGAATTGTATACCTGTGCTTAAGGTTTTGTGCTGTGAAGTAAGTGTTGAAGTATACATGGCTGTTGTTCAGCTTTCACTATTGTGTGCTTGAAATTTGTAATGTAACTTTTTTATTTTAGGAAGATGTCTTTGTTTTTTGAGTGAACATTATCTAAAATACCAATTATGTATTATACTTGACGAAGCCTATACCATTTACTTACTTGTATTGGTTCTTTTGGCTAATAAAACTATTATTATTATTATTACTCCTGGAGTACGTATTTCAGGCTTTTAGATTTTTTAATGATGATATCTATTTTTCGCAATTAAAAGAAAAGTGAAAATTTTCAAGCGCACGACAACGCGACGGTTAAGTAAGAATGATGGGAAAAGTCCGTGTGACGTATTTCTGGTTCCCCCTGCCACCTTGTGAGGTGACCTTGGGGTGAGGCTTGAGCGCTGATACGACGCAGACTGCTAGCAGGTAGCACTTGGCTTAAATAAGGATTATTATTCCCCTATCAAACGAAGGAAACTTTCCAAGCTTAGGTATTTTAAATGTGCGATTATTAAGAGATGCTTCCCTGAGCTCTGTGCCTCATGCATGCATTGGTAATCACAAACAATGTAAAACTCCTATCTGCTCGTATAGAAACTAGGTCCCTGTGACGTCACGTGGAGTGGCATCTCATTGGCACCAATCTGGCCTTTTTCAACTGAGGTTAAAATTGACTGTTGCCATTCGTCTAAACTGGGATTTCTAAAACCAAATAATTTATATATTATGAATACACTAATGGTGGGTAACGAATCGCAATCAATGCATTTCGTTTTCTTAGATGAAGGAAACTACCCTAATGTCGAAAATTGTGGCTCTTACTACCTATGAGGACCTAGGAATGCTGTAAGAATACATTGTCATCTTGTTATGATCATCACTGAAAATTTCGAGTTGATAGCTAATCAGGAAGTGGGTTAAATTTTAGTCGCATGATTTTGCCTGATCAGACAAACAAAATCAAGAAAGTGAATTGATATAAACGCGGTAAAAAGGATATTTTTATATTCAATACACTCAATTTTGGACACAATAATGAATTCAAACACGTTCTAATATAAGTCCATTCTGGTAAAATTTTATTAAATTAGTAACAAATAGCAAAATAGAATCAATAACAATCTGAAAATCATCATTCAGATCCAAATATCACTGCATGAATTAAAGAGTATTAATTTAAATTAATGAAAGAATAAAGCGTTGTATCATGATCCTTCCCCATCACTATAAATGCATTGAAAATGATTATCATTCAGTCCTTTGCAAGCACTATGAGGGCTTAGGACCAGCAGCAGCAGAACGTGGAATGGGAAGGCCCAAGTGTTGGCAGAAAGCGTTACGAGATTCTCGGACTGCAGACATGTTTGGAGATGCCCAGTCCGTCTCTGCGAGGAGAGACAGTGCCTCATCCACAGATGCACCAAAACTCTCCTCACCCGCTACCAAAAGAGCCTCATACAGCAGCGCAGCCGTGGCTGTTCTGGCTCGCGATGCACCACAGCCAAGGAGAACAGCAAGCAGTGAGAGGCACCTTGAGAGGATGAAACAACAAAATGGTGTTCACCCCCAGCAGATAAAAGTGAATTGTATGAGCTCCGTATGTAGCCCTGCTCAAAATTTTTGAGGATTTGATTGAGGAAAATATGAGTTACAATTAATTATTTAGTAAAAGTTTGATTTTACACAGCTTGATTTTTCATACATATATCCACTATGAGAACGCTCACCTATTTACTGACTCTTGGTCTTTCATACTAAGCCCACATTTTGGTCCCTCAAACTACATGAAATGAAAGTTTTACTGTAATCCAGGAAATATATTTCTTCATAAGATTCTGAGCAAAAGGGAACTAGAGATACTATAGGGATAAGCTAATTTGTCTGATTTTTAAGGTTTTGAGCGGAATTCGTAAAATGCAAACATCAACATGAACCAAATTCAAGTTTTTCCTGTTAAAATTAATGCAATGTTTATTCATTGATGGTGAATTAATGCTCAAGTAATTTTGAGAGACCAGAGGTAACGTTTTCACATGAGCAGGAAAGCCCATGCGCCTGCATTAATTTCCTGAAGCAAGGATAGTACATAGGAGGCAAAATTATGAATTTTGTAGTAATAATCGAAGTTACTGCCACCTGTGGTAGCTGATAGAGGCAAGGTGTGCAGAACTTCATGAGGGATCACTCATTGAATAACAAATACATAGCAAGACCACTAAATCTTGGAACTAAAACTTAGCATTGATATATTCATCAGCAGAGTGAGCAAATAGAGGAGGATGATTCATGATTTAAGAGGAAGTAAAATATGTATGTATATGTTCAGACATAATAAAGAAAGAATAAGTTCTATTGATTGGAACAAATTATTTAACAGAGAAATCAAAAATAGAAGTTCCATGGAAATTTGTGTCATCTAGATACGCCGGAGTATTATAAGACACAGGAAAAAGCAAAATCTAGGAAAAAATAAATTTTGCTACAGGCGGAATATTACCATTTCCAATTTCCCAACCATAACTCCACGGAATTAAATCTAAAATATGAACTGGTTACTTACTTTTTAGACACATCAGGTGGTATTCCAGCCTGAAGAAGTTGGCAGAGTACACCAGCGGCAGCCATTCGCTTGTATACAGTAGGATTATTCAACATTTCCTTGCGTACAATTCGCAGAATTTGGGAAGGAAGGGATGATGACATACTTTCCTGATTTTCCTCATCCACAGGTGCTAAAAGAACAGGACTGATCGCTCCAGAACCAATAATCTGCTCAAAGCTCCGTAGAATAGGGAGAGAGAGGCGTTGAGAATTGCTATGGTCATCTGCTACTTTCACTAATTCATCACAGATTTTTTTCAATGTGCCAAAGGGTAATGTCTGAAGGTGACTGGCCAATGATTCAATCGACTTTTTAGCCTGAAAAATGCAACGTAATGAACAGTAGTTAGTAATGAACATGAAAATATAAAAATAAAAAGCTGGAATTGGGAAAGAGACAGTGCCATATGAACCATTAAAGGCAGGAGAGGAGGAGATTATAAAAAAGAATGACAGTGAAAAGAGGAAAAGCTGGAGATGATATACAGTGTAACATCGATAAAACGAGACCCTACGGCGCTCAAATAAACACTCACTGTAGCAAATAGTTGCTTTATCGGAGGTGGAGCAAATAATAGCCAATAAACCTATTTTGTATCAACACTTACATAGGAATACAATTGGTTTGGCGACAGAGATATTTCTATCCGATAAATTTAGAGGCATAAATCCACAGGAAATGCAATGTTTTCTTTATCTTAATAACAATTTAGCAATAGGGTGGTTTCCTATAATTTTTTTATTGCTTTAATCGAAAGATTATTACTCCTGGAGTACGTATTTCACGCTTTTAGATTTTTAAATGACAACACCTATTTTTCGCGATTAAATGAAAAGTGAAAATTTTCAAGCGCGCGAAAACGCGACGCTTAAGTATGAATGCCGGGAAATATCTCCGTACGTCGTATTTCTGGTTCCCCCTCCCGCCCGGTGAGGTGACCTTGAGGCGAGGCTTAGCGCTGATACGTCGCAGGATGCTAGCAGATAGCTGAGTACCTTGCTATATGGTAGCGCTTGGCTTAAAAAAGGTTTATTATTACCTTATCAAACGAAGAAAACTTTCCGAACTTAGCCAGTTTTAATAGGTGATTATTAAGACATGTTTCCCTTAGCTCTGTGCCTCATGCATGCATTGGTAACCTCAGACGATGTATAACTCCTATCCTCTCGTGTAGAAACTAGGTCCCTGTGACGTCATGCGGAGTGGAATCGCATGAGCGCCAATCTGGCCTTTTTCAAATGAGGATAAAATTTGACCCTTGCCATTCGTCTAAACCGGTATTTCAAAAACCAAATAATTTGTGTATTATGAATACACTAATGGTGGGTAACATATCGCAATCAATGCCTTTCGTTTTCTTTGATGAAGGAAACTACCCTATTCAATTTATAAGCGCAGCATCATCATCACTGGTCAACAATCCTAGGATTGGTTTGACGCAGCTCTCCCCGTTCTTTTCTTCCACTTGTCCTTCGACGATTGTCTTCATCAGGCCATCATGTCTCAAGATGTGGCCTATAAGGTTGTTCCGTCTTCTTGTTAAGGTTTTCATGAGGCTTCTCCTCTCTCCTACTATTCTTAGGACTTCTTCGTTACTAACTCAGTCGATCCATTTCATCTTCATCATTCTTCTGTAGCACCACATTTCGAAGGCCTCTATCCTTGCTTTCTCCGCTTGGGTCATTGCCCATGTCTCACTTCCGTATAGGAGCATATTCCAAATGTAAGTTCTTATAAATTGTTTCTTTACTTCTATATTTAAGTTTCCCACTGTAAGCAGGTCTTTCTTTTGGTGGAATGCTCTCTTTGCCAGGGCTATTCTGCTGATGATTTCTTTCTTGCTCCTCCCGTCACTAGTTATCTTGCTTCCCAAATAACTGAATTTATCCACCTCTATCAGTTTTTGCTTCCCTATTTAAATGTTAGTCTTGACTTCTTCTCTTCTGCTGCATATTAAGATCTTGGTTTTCTTCGTGCTTATTTTCAGTTGATATCTACTCATTACCCTACCCATATTAACCAGAATATTTTTCAAATCCTTCTCTGTTTCTGCTATAACGGCTATGTCATCGGTAAATCTTAACATGCTAATTTTTTCTCCATGGATATTCACTCCCAATGCCTTTTCTTTGATTTCATTAATGGCTTTCTCAATGTAAACGTTGAAAATTACGCGTGACGATGCACAGCCTCGTCTCACTCCTTTCCTAATTCTTGCTTCTTCACATCTGGGCTCTGATTTTATGACCGCTACTTGGTATTTGTATAAACTGTGGATGATTCTTCTGTCATTGTAAAGAACCCCGATTTCTTTTAGGATTCCAAGCATTGTGCTCCAATCCACGTTGTCAAAAGCCTTCTCTAAGTCCACGAACGCAACGAACGTTGGCTTGTTCTTTTCCATTCTCTTCTCTACGAGCAGTCTAAGGGCCAATATTGCTTCCCTTGTGCCTTTGTTTTTTCTGAATCCAAATTGGTCCTCATTCAAATATTCCTCTGCTCTTCGTTCTATTCTTCTAAAGACGATCCTTGTCAGTATCTTCAACGCATGTGTGGTTAGGCTTCTGGTCCTAAAATATTTGCAGTTCTCCGCTCTTTTCTTCTTAGAAATAAGGATTATAATCTTCCTCTTGAAGTCCTTTGGTATCTCATCTGTCAAATACATTTCAGTAATGATTTTGTACAGGTGGTTCAACGTCTTCTCTCCTGCATTTATAATTAGCTTTGCAGGAATATCATCAATACCAGATGTTTTATTTATCCTAAGGTCTCTTACAGCCGCATCAAATTCTGATCTTAAAATTGGGGCTCCCATGTCATCAGCATCCACTTCCCTCTCGTTTTCGATAGCATTCGTTCTTAGGCTGCTTCCTTTGTACAAATCTTCCAAATATTCCTTCCATCTCTTCCCTTTGTCTTTGTTTTCAATCATTAGATCTCTGTTTTTGTCCCTAGGGTATTACACCTTACGCTCCTTTCCTTAAAGTGGTATCTAACTGTCCTATAGGCGGCCTCTACTTTTCCATGTTTAAGATTGTTTTGTACTTCTTCACAAATATTTTCATCCACGTTTCTCTAGCCTTCTGCGCTTTACGACATATTTTGTTCCTTATTCTCTGGTAACAATTCTGTCCTTCCTCTGTTTTCGCAGCCTTGTGTTTTTTTCTTTCTTCCATGAGAGATATTACTTCCTGCGTGATCCATGGTTTTTTCATAATGACTCTTCTTTTACCAAGAACTTCCTCAGCTGCTGCCTGCAGACCACTTCTAATGGTTTTCCAACTCTCTTCCACTGGTTTTTGGTCGTATCCTCCCCTATTCTCTTTTCTACAGCTTCTTTAAAAGCCAGTTGATGCTGAACCTCCTTCAGTTTTTCAACCTGCCATGTATTTTTCACGGCTTTCTTCAATTTCTTAAATTTAAGGTGGCATTTCATCATAACTAAGTTATGGTCACTATTGATATCTGCCCCTGGATAACTTTTGCAGTCCTTCACCTGGTTTCTGAATCTTTGTTTCACTAGAATGTAGTCGATTTGGAATCTTCTACGGTCTCCTGGCATCTTCCATTTGTATCTTCTTCGCAAGGGGTTTTTGAATAAAGTGTTGGCAACCACTAGCCTGTGCTCAGTGCAGAATTCCAGAAGCCTTTCTCCTCTTTCATTTCGGTTACCCAACCCATATTTCCCAGTTATTATTCCGTCTTGACCTTCGCCGACGACAGCGTTCCAGTCACCTAAAATAATAAGATTTTCTTCCCCTCTTACCTGCTTCATAACTTCCGCTATATCTTGGTAGACATCTTCTACTTCTTCATCTTCATAATAGGACATAGGCATGTAAACCTGCACCACTACAGTAGCTACGGGTTTAGTATCTATCTTCACCATTACTATCCTTTCATTAAACTGCAGGTAGCTTTTGACACGCATCCCGGCACTCTTTCTAAGCATTATGCCTACTCCAGCATTATCATTAAGCGATCCTGTGTGTATCATTCTGTAGCTTCCACTCCAAAAGTCTTCTTCTTGGGGCCACTTCATTTCGCTGATGCCTAATAAGTCGAGGTTCATTCTTCGCATCTCCACCTTCAAGTTCTCTAGCTTACCGCAGGTACGAAGTGATCTGACGTTCCATGTTCCTATCCGTAACATTCTATCTTGTTTGACCGATGTACCCTCTCGAGTAGTCCCCGCCTGGAGATCCGAATGGGGGACTAGTTTACCTCCGGAATATTTTACCCGAGAGAATTCCATCATGTCATTATATAAATTGAGTGGAGTAGCTGCGACTCCTTGGGTTGATAATGTGGTGGTTTCCCCTTGCCTTCCACATTGCAGTACTACAGCCGTTAAAGTAAATGTTACCACGCCCGTAGTGAAATGTGTGTCGCTGTACCGACCAGTATGGTCTCCACCTTCGCACATATGAAGAGGAGCTGCTGCCCTCTCCCCCGGGTAATGAGAGGCATAATTGTTGGCAGCCCCCAGTCACCAAGTCACGGTATCTTCACTGGTTTCCATATCATTTAAATGGCCTACCTTACCCAAGGGTAGCCCAATACCCCCTCAGAACACCGCCGCTTTTTGTCCACGGCTGCTTATTTGACGAGAGAACTCGCTTATCTCGCAGCTAACCTCTATATCTAAAGGTTGACCCACCATCCGCAACCCGGTGGACGAACTCAGTGGCTTTAAGCTCAGCCGCGAGAAATGGAAAATAAGCTGCGATGCAGCTTTATCAGTAATTGTTTCAATTTTCAGCAGAAAGTAAAAGGACAGCGGAAAGTATAAGCGCAGCACTGAATCAAAATCATGGAAAGCCTTGCTTTGTCAATCAGTATCCCAATGCACAACCGAACAAGCCATTTTTATACGTAATTAGTGCATTTAGGTGATCATTCAATTAATTGGTACTTTCCGCTGAAAATTGAAACAATTACTGATAAAGCTGCATCGTGGCTTATTTTCCATTGATGTATGTTTATTGTTCCTGTATGTTTTGCAGAAGTTATGTGAAATAGCATATCACATTTATTTCTGCAAGAGAAAACGGTGGAGGGTGGTAGAATGATCCTGCCTTGGAAGACTTTATCTATCATCTAATGTAATATCTTCATTATCTACACTAAAAAGTCTGCTACACATTCTTAATGATGACATTAAAAATGCCTATGTTTAAAAAAAGTTCCATCTTGAGTGTTACGCCTGTGACGTCATTGAAAGAATATATTGAGTGTATCCAAGGCACTGCAATAAAAACAATGTGAAATAAAATTGGAAATATATGAAAAGATATTAACTACATATCATTTCACGAAAAATATAACGTTGATAATATGCTGACGTCACTCAAGTAAAACAAAAGCAAGCTCCAAGAAACTGCGACTAAATGACATGCATGGGAAAGATATGCAACAAAGAAATGAAAAAGCATACGCATCTGATGGACCCTAAGGCCAACAAAACTTACAATTATGAATGTGTAGATTTAAAATTCTCAATAACATCCAAGACAAAACAATAAAATACGCGACTGTTACACCTACATCAGCCTTTTTATATTAGAAAATAACTCGCCCTAAGGATAGGAATGCAATTTACATTAGCTGTAAAATTGTAGTGGCCCTTCTAGTTGTGGAAATGACTTCGGCACATCCACCAGACAGTCATAAACAAAAGTTTTGAGCACTGAATAGTAGAGGCCTTCACGTTGTAGAAATCCATCTTACTGATTTGTGAATGAAAAACTTTGCTGTTTCACAGCATGCTGCACAGAGCATTAGCCGTACCATTAGAGCCAACAGCTTTCATGTCAGAAATAATCACAATTAAAAAAATTGCAGTCGCCAACGGTTACGCTGAAAAATTAATCGACGATTTACTGGCAGGCAAAAGGAAAAAAATGTTAATCAAGGATTTTTACTCCTCAACCACAAATGACAAAGGATCGTGGCGACGCCTGAAGTATGTAGGACAACCCTCTATTAAAATAGGAAAGTTTCTCAAAGAAATGAACATTCATCCAGCTTACTACAATAACAGGAATCTAAAAAGCTTGCTTCCACCCATCAAAGACTCCATAAACCCAGCCCTCCATAGTGGCGTTTACCAACTAAAATGCAGTGATTGTGGTGCCAAATACGTGGGACAAACGGGGAGGAACCTAGCCATTAGAGGCAAAGAACACAGACGAGACTACATCAAGAAAACGGGGATGTCCCAGTTTGCCTCCCACCTCCTTGAAGGAGGACATCAGGCGGATTTCACCCCGGAGTTGCTGCACCGTGTGAAGAAAGGGTCACAAATGGACATCAGGGAGCAACTGGAAATTTTAAGAATAGTTAAAAAGAAAGAGCTCATCACTAATGACCACCTTTTCCCATTCCACTCCCCCCTCCTGGACATCCCAATTTCGCACCCGAAAAATAATCCCCATGACGCTAACCCACGCCGCCTTCCCTAAGTACGTTCCCTTTCCTCTCCCCCCCTCCTACGCGAAGTGCAACAATGTAGCGCTCTACAGACATCTCCTCTCCACCCCTTTCCCCTCCCCACCCCTTAAACTCTTTCCCCCCCCTTTTTGGTATATAACCCACAGCAACGCTACATGTACTGCTAGTCCTATGAATATGATACAGTGTATCGAAACTAGTCAGGAAAATAAAGTTCCAAATTGTAGAAACAGCAAAGTTTTTCATTCACAAATCAAAAAGTTTTGAGGTTTTTATTCACTATAAATTCTAGACGCTAATGGATCATTTCAATCCAACATCTACAAATACAAAGTAAGATTAAACAACAAAAAAGTCAGACACATTTAACTCACCAGACTTTCAGTTAGACTTCCAATACTGCATATTAAGCCAAGTATGAGTCGATATGTGTAGCGTGGAAGAGACACTAGGGTGACAAGACGAGAAAAGCTCTCTGTTTCAGTGTAGTGGGTGAGTCCAGTAGGGCCCTCTTTCGGTATGGCATCTATGAGTTCCATGCGATGAGGAATGTTGGGCACAGGAGGATCCCTTTGGCACAATAGAACTTTAAAATTAATTACTTTACACAAGCATACACATCATGATAAAAATGACTGCAGGCATTTAGAAGTAAGCCATCAGACAAATAGTTGATCATTATAAAATACATAAAGCAAAACAGCCCGGCTGATTATACATAAAAATTCAAACCAGAAATGTGTATACGAAATTATCAAAAAAAAACTAAAATAGAAATGGGAACATTATGGGAAATTAGAATTGTACATTTAGGCAATGTTAAAGTAAGATAAAAGGACTTTTGGAATTCAGTGACATCATGAAATTAATGCAGATTTAAAAAAGTATACTTGAAATGGGTAAATAATACATACTGACCATGAAAAATAAAGAATGCACAGTTTCCAATACCTTAGCTACAAAGTTCTTCATTCAGAAATAATTTCCTCAGTTTTGAAAGTGCATACCATTAACAAAGATACATACATACTTCACAACAAAATCAGTATGCTTATTGACTATAGTAAAAATAAATACTGTTGTCATAATTTAAAAATTTTCACCTACATGCAGAGAAGAGCTCCAAGTGCCTTGATAGCACAGTTCTCTAACCTCCCAATTGGCTCCACACATTGCTGAAGTATCCGTGAGAACATTTCTCCAACTAATTCCTCTGTGAGAATACTGGGTTTAGTTGATACCACAACTTGCGTCAAGACCTAAAATATTCCACAGAGGATTTAATAACCAATATGCACATAAAATAGAATTGTAACCCTTATTCAGTTCTAAAGTGGAAAAGCAAGGTATGCATGGAATGGCATATCAGTTGAAAAGTTGACAAATATACTCCAATTTAGAATAGAATCATGTTATCGCATATTTCAACCATTTGATAATACCAAATTTCTTATTTCCATGAATTATGTATCTTCATTGGATGATGAGACTGCATGGCTTTGTATGATTTCCAGGGAAGTCCTGAGAAAAATCAAGATAAGTGCCTTAAGAGACAATTTTCTACATCTAATTCTATCAACTACAGTACACTCCCGATTATCTGGGCTAACGATGGGGAGAGACGGCACGAATAATCGGAAAAAACCGATAACCCTAACTTTCACTTAAATGTCTTGTAATGTTCATAATTTACCTAAAACAAACAATATACTATTATTATTTATGCAGTTATCCTGTTATTTTAGAATGCTTCCTGGATTCAATGAGACCTTTCTTTGCCAGTTCGCAATCTTTTTAGTGGCGATAACATGATTGTACTCGTATTCCTACTGATCCATGTACGACATGGTATCGAAAACCACACACCCATTGCTGTGTGATCAAGAATACAGAAAAGTGGTTAGCACTAATGCTTCAAAACCACTGCTCGACGTCAGCAACTACACTATCAGGCACCATTCCAAGTAGTCGTGTCTCGCACAAGTTGCCCGGGTTGCTACGGGACGTGTATCCGTGATCACGGAGCACGGTCGCGCACTGCGAGGCTTGGAAAACAGGAACACGGTGCTCCCGTGAATACAGCTAGAGTGCGATCACTTCCATTTTACGAAGGGAATTCTAATAGAAATAATAAGCCTGGTGTATCCTAGCATTAATGCAGTGATTCCGATGATTTTGCATCAGATTTTATTTTTTTTTTATAAAGATCGAGGACAAAACTGAGCGAGAGTGAAAATCATGCACGAATAATCCGCAACTCCAATAAACCCCAGCCGGATAATCAGGAATCTGCAGTATATCTTTTGAACAAATGTAAACGATCATGGATGTTTCCAACCACCTCCTCTTCAACTCCTTTGCTAGCACGCAGTCTCGCTTTCCCATGGTCGTCCCTTCTTCAAATAGTTTCCTTCAATATTCCTCCATTCTGCAAGTTCCATAGATGTTTTCCAAAACACACTCATTGAACGTGTTATTCAAACACGTTCACGATATTTCTGGGACGATCGGCACTCCCTATGTCAGTCTCATTGTCCCGCTGCACTTGATTTCTAAAAAATGTCTTACTAAGATGCTC
This sequence comes from Ischnura elegans, assembly GCF_921293095.1. Taxonomy (NCBI): domain Eukaryota; kingdom Metazoa; phylum Arthropoda; class Insecta; order Odonata; family Coenagrionidae; genus Ischnura; species Ischnura elegans. Next base: position 142,923,731 of record NC_060246.1, read on the forward strand.
AAATTTAAGCACAGACTCAGAGGATCGATAAAATCATATACATAACGACACATTCTGAAATCATTCTTTTCTATCTCCTTAAGAGTAAAATATGCTTCTCATTCCACAACTTTGGTCACTTTATCTAAGCGCTGTCTCCGCGGTTGTCTCGTAGTCTACCGTGGCGATCTTGATTCGTTGATCTTTCCATCTTTCAGGTTTTCGCCATATTATTTGTCATAGGGTGATGACAGTTTCACCTGGATTCCACCAGATGTCTTCAGGTCCAAGTGCCGATATCGGCACTTGGCATCTCCTGTGCACGACGGTTTCTGTTCCACAATAATCCCAAGTTTTTTTATTTACATGCGCAAAAATGAACGTTTTTCGATAGTCCAGGAAAATTATTTCATTTTTTCACTGATTTGTTTACACTATGTCTCCCAAATACCTGTTTCAACACAATGAACATATCAGAAAATTTGCAAAACGTGATCACGAGAGTAAAATAATACAGTAGACTCTCATTATTACGAAGTTCACAGGACCGAAAACCCAGAGGTTCATAATAACGAATTTTGTATGAATTTTTTCTCCTAAGAATCATTGCAAAAAAACATACTTTGTCGAAATTTCTTGTCTCTTCAATCTCCCGTATTTACAGTTGCACTGCATAATAGCTTCAGGGCCAAATACACGATTATATTACGCGCAAATATAAAAAAACAAGTATATTCGTTGTTTCGAACAACGTGGTGTGACGTTACGTCGTAAATCTAGTTGATTTTTCACGTAGGCCCAGACAAGGGAAATACTCCAACCGTCGGTCACAAGCTGGATCAGGGAAAGACTCCAACAAGAAAAACAGCTCACAAGAAAAAGGTAGCCAAAAACAATTTACGAGTTATTACCGTTCGATATCTATTCAAAGTAGAGTATTCAAAAATCAGAAGTATTACAGAAAACAATGATAGTAATTCATGATGCCAAAGGAAACATTACCAGCTAAATACCAGCCGAATAATTGCTCAAAATTTGCCATGTCTCACTAGACATGCGTCTTTGACCAGGGCACGAGCAGAAGAGGGCTTGCCTGTTCAGGACAAGACAGGATTTGAGGGGAGGGATTCTTCCAGGGAGTGGAGGGGTAGCCAGGCGAATTCAACTACTGCGCCACTGATGCGTCACTGCCCCTGCAGAAACGGCCGCTCCGCAAAACACCATTCCCTGGTTTTGAGACAACAGCATACCAGCCAGAATTTTCCCCTCAACTTCTGGGTTGGAGACATCAGTCGAAACAGAGGGATATTCATTGGAACACATGGAGGGGAAGGAGATACTGGGGTGAGGTGTTGGAGGGAGAGAGAGTTGTGATAGGACAATGGTAAAACTTCTCACTCCAAGTGCAATACTAAGGCCTTAGCACCGATTTCCCCTTGCTTGCCAAGGAGTAAGTATTCTCCGCAGTAGTCCTATATAAGTCTTGCATTGCAGGTAGGTTGGTTCGGGGTTGGTTCGGGGTTGTTTCGGGGCTGTTTCAGAGGCTGATTCCAGAGGCTGAGTTTCCAGAGGCAGGGTTTCCAGAGACAGGATTTTCCAGAGACAGGATTTTGCAGAGACAGGATTTTGCGAGACAGGGCATTTTGCTACAGGGGCCTTTTGTGCGAAAAATCCTTTGCGCGAAAAAACCTTAGCGCGAAAAGTTCTTGGCGGGAGAAGTTCTGCGGATAAGTTCGGAGGAAGTTCGAGGAATTTCTGGGGGGGGGGGGAACCAGAGATTTTTGGGGGGGGGGAACACTAAAAAAATGCCACAGTGGCATGGTGCAATCGAGGGTTGATATCTTCCCAAATCCAGTAAGTCCTCGATATATGAACAAAATGCATTCCGAGACCTTGCTCATACGTTGATAAACCTCTGCAAGAGGTGAAAAGTGCGGCTATCCTGCAGAATGCAACACCGCATTACATGCGTGGGTTAATCCACAACTGTAATGATCTGATCTAGCTGGGCATGCAACGCAGCCGGAGCCATAAAAAATCGCTCTCAACGGGAAGGAAGAACGGGCAAAACGCTGAATAGTTGTTCACTTCACTATGCATTTAATGATACTTTGCTCAGATTATGCCCAAAGTGTGAGTGTGAGCAAATACATATACGACACTGCTTCGCAGCAGCCGACTCGAAAGGCACCAAATTTGAAATTTCATCCACCCTTGAATTTTTCGAATGCTCATGTCTCTGAAAGTTAATGAGTGGGTCACCATGGTTCCAGAGCAGAGGCTTATTATATGATGTTGCATGCATTCTGAAGTATCTCCTACTGAAAAAATAATCATAATTGATGCTCTTGGGCAGAGTGCACGAGGAGAACTTAAACGTAGTGCAGCGATTATACCATAGCGTAGTGTATATCCTCATAAATGCTGTTTCTTATTCATGGAACTTCATAATAAAGTTCTTTTTGTAACCGACGAGACCACGACTGGTTTGTAATTTTTTAATAACGCAAATTCCGTAATAACATTTTTTTTCCTATAGATTGGATTGGTCTTTTTGTCGGGACCTACGATTTGCTTCATAATAACGAGAACTTCATAATAACATTGTGAGTATTAACAAGAGTCTACTGTACATACCTTGAGACCAAATTTGTAGCACTTTAATGCTGTCTTTTCTGGTTCTTTTTTCTCTGATATATGAAATTAACTAAGAAAAATACGACAAATAACGTGTTATGAAATGCATTTTGTGTTATGAAAAGCAATTTGTGTTTTAAAACATAATATTTTATTTTTTAAAGATGCAAGTGAGACATTTTTATTTTACATTAGAATTTCATATGGTGTAATTAATATTTTTTGCAGTGTTCAGTTTTTCTGAACACTACGCCTAACCATAACCCATTATCAGAACACTTCTTCATTTAGTGAAAATATGGAGGGAAAACGAACAAAAGAGCGCAAGAAAAGGGCGAAAAATCAATTGGCCGCTGGCCGTCATAGTAGATACACAGCTTACCCCAGTCATTCAAGTGTTAAGCCAGGCCTCTATCTTAAACTCTGTTCAGCTGGACTATTGGCATTTTGTGTAAGGAGAAATAGACCACAGAAGTCAGGATAAAAGTGTCATTACCAAAAAGGAAATAATTAATGACTTAATCAATGAAGTTTGTCGAAGTGTGGCCAACCCATACAACATATGAATTAAATATAACACAGAACTTTATACCACACATCACAAGTTTTTCCCCTGCGTACCTAAATATGAAAGTATAATAGTTTTCATTAGAAACAAAGAGACAAAAATCACCCACCACAAGTCCATCCATAGATGCCTCTCTCACCCAAGCTCCAATATCACCTGTGCCATCTGCTGTGTAATCTTCCATTCCTTTCAGAAGGCAATTGTACATTAGAACAGCATGTTCTTCTTTCAGCTGGTCATCATCTGAAAAAGTAAGCAAAGGAGTAATTGGTACCCCTACAAAAGTTAACCCCATTCCCAATGAGAAGTTATCAAAAACACAATTCGAAAAAATTGAAGGAAGACACAGTAAATTCATAGTCGGGTCTTTGCCAAATTACCATTGTGCAATGTATGTGATTGAATTTCAATGGGACATAAACCATGTAGTTTGGATTTTTTCAGTCAAATGAAAACCTTACCATAACAACTTTTTGAAAGATGGACTTTCTCAAGTAGTTCCCATGCTCACTGTATTCTGATACCAATGAGCTAAGCATTAATTTCTTCCTCAATGGCATTTATGACACTTAAATCAAGATATGTTAAGAAAATCCATTAAATAGGGGGTGCACGAGATTATCCCAAAATTGGGACTCAATTTTTTGTTTAACTCCAAAATGGGTCAGAAAAATCGCAAACAAGGAAAGGAGGGAGGTAACTGAATGCCAGGGTCAAGACTTATTGTTAGCCAAAAGAGTTCCAGGGATACACAGAATGGAGAGATCAAAAACTTTCAGGTAAAATGGCATGATCTGTACTCTTATTTATGCCTTGATATTGGATGAAATCAATAATCCCACTACCTACCAATATAGAATACATAAATCTCATATTTTGTGACAAATGCAATTTTTAGACTCATAATTTTTTTCTTCTGAATTGACCAATTTGAAAAAATCTTCAATATTCCATGAATTCTCATTGCAAGTCAACCTACAATACCTATGCTGCCATGCAAACATTTCTGGCACAAGAAAATTCAGCAAATCAAGACGAGACACTTACCTGAGCTGTCATTTGGAGACAATTTCAACGTGGAGGCCAATGTTGAAAGAGATTTGAGTGCAGTCTTGCGACAATCAGCCCAAGCAACAGTCTCAGGAGGACTATAACAAGTTGCACATGCTGCCAATGCAGACACAACTTGAGGCACAAGTCCTTGAAAAGCAAATGCTGGCATTGCTCCTACAAGGAGAAATAAGATATGTATTAAAGATGTTTAAAAAGAAAAAGATAAATATATAGTACAAAATCAGCCACATCAATACCATTTATCACATCAATACCATCATACGATCAAAGATTTCTAATTAATACCAATGACTAAATATTTGAGTAATATAAAGTATTTTTACATTAAATTCCAACAAATATTACATACTATGCCTATTTAATCCCACATACAGGAGCCCAGCATATTAAATAACCATTAAGCTTGTTCCGATTAAAATTACAATATAACTCACACATTACCACCACAATACAATTCCAAAATGATCTCTGCAGAGCAATAACTTGAAGGAAAATGGAATGGCTATTCTTAGGCATGGCTATCAGGGTAAATTTAAAAATCATGGGCTATAACTAGGGCTGTTTGAGACTCTCGACCACCCGAGAGTCTTGACGGTCGAGACGAGAATTTCATTTCTTGGCATTGATGGGACGAGACTCTAGGTGCAGTGAGTCTCGCCTGGGTTGAGAATCTTGATGAGACTTGAGAAGTCTCGCCCCCTCGAGAGCTCTCGACACCCGTCGAGACTCCCAGCTCCTCGAAAAACATAAAACTATTTCTATTTTAGACATTGAAAATAATAAAAAAAAAAAAAAGATTATTTTAAGACATGATATATACTTCCAAAACCAAAAATAGTTGTAATATAAGATTGACATTGACAACTTAAGCATATTTTATTATTTAATTAACCAAAATTGACAGGTAACCATGAACCTTAGTTACCATACATAAACATTTAAAAAAGGTATATAAAATTCTATAAAATAAGACTATGATCTCTTCTTTTTTGTTAACTTACAAGTGAATGTTTCTTTTACATTATATGTATTACTATAATAAGAAACATTGATGTAACCCTTAAACATGTCTATATATCAAAATTACATCCTCAATTTCATTTTAAGCCCTGATAATGGTTTGTAAATAAACGGAAATATCGTAACGTTTACATTTCAATTTGAAGACCTACACTCCATGATTCAAACTTTATATTAAATATTGAGGTTAGGAGAAGGAAATAATTTTTTTTCCTAATCTCTTGTTGGGAACTTCATTAGCATCATGCACACTCTTTAAAAAAATTGGATGCAGAGGGTAAATCATTAAATAAAATACTTTTATAGTGTGAATAAATCCGTAAAAGTCGTAAGGGATACCTTTGTAAACTCTATCATCGACTGATTGCGGTATTATCATCGACTGATTGCGGTATTCATCGTAAATTCTCGCCTTACCTGGGAGTCTCGTCAAGACTCTCCCTGTGCTGAGAGTCTCGTCCCGACAATGCCTAGAAATGAAAGTCTTGTCTCTACCACCGAGACGAGACTCTCGCACAGCACTAGCGATAACACTGTAACTCAAAAGCTGGAATTAGAGCTGAAAAATATTGGGCACTTAAAATTAGCAGACACAGGTTCAATTAACATGAAATTTCCTAACACAGTGAAAACTATGCTCCAACATAACTATTGGTTATTTTAATACACTGGTTACCTTCTGAGATTGATACAAATCGCTAATAATAAAGAAGAACTCTCGTGAATAAAAAAGAAATTTATTGTTAATTATTTTCCTCAAACATAGCTCTAGCTCACTGACATGATATCTTTAAAGAATACATAGTTCATTCTTCAGTTACCACACTAGAGACAAATCTTATTTTACAAGATTCAAAATAAGTTTACTTACCCACAGCTAGTGAGGAGCCAACCTTTTCAATACGGCTGCCACCCAATCCCTTGATCAGACGCTGGACGAGCTGTGTACACTGTTCCTTACTGTCTTTCATATACTCCGTCAAAAATGCTGCAAGAGTGGGAGCTGCTCTTTCCCGCACTGATGCCTCTTTGTGAACCAAACATTCCTCCAAGGATTCACTCCACTGAGCTGATCATAGAGCCAGAGTAAGCATCCACATTCAGAGAAAAAATGCAGTTGAATGAACAACATGAATAAAATATCTCATGAAAATTATCTTGCTTGAGTACACAATAGAGGTAAAGAGAAAAGGAAGTGGGTTTTATAAATTACAGCCTGTATATTCAACAACCACATTTCTCAGCATCCAATCATTTGCAATCCACTTAGAATTTCAACAACATTCAGATTTAAAAATACACAACAAAAGGAGGGCAAAAATTATCTGTACTAATGGAGGGAACAAAAAAATAATAGAAAAAGAGAGAGAAATTATTCATGATCGTATCCATTGTATGCATGATTGATTTCCATGTCATGCTTTTGCTATATCTTTTGCTCCCATTCAATTGAAATGCCTTGGAGCTTTAGAGAATTCACAATTCAGGAGAAAGCCAAATCTGGTAATTAAATGAGACAGCGTAAATCCATCAACAATCAGTTAATTGCATTTTTGCATTTGTTTCTGTATCACCTATTCTCTATAACTATTCACACGTGCATATTTAAAATGTACATATCCACAGTCATAATCATCCTGTCTTACCTATGACTGGTAATGAGTGGAGTGGAAGATGAGCCAAAGATGAGTTCTCAATAAGCTTCAAAACAGCACACCACATAAGCTCTCCACCAATCCCACGGAAATATCCACAATTTTTTGCCTTTATTACAACTTCTTGGACTCCTTCAAGAACTCCGGCACCTTAGATTAACCATAATATGTATATTGAAGATTAAATAAAGAAAGACAAAGTTAACACAGTATCAAGACAATGTAAACTATTCATTAACCTACTGGGGTAGACAGAATTACCAATAGGTATAAGAGAAAAAAATTTTATTGCACAATAAATAATTTTTCTTTATGAATCAATACTCAATAAAATTCAAGGTTTTTATAGAAATAATATTCACACGCTGAAATGACATTAAGAATAAACAACAAAAATTTCTTTTTTTAACATTGAGTGGCTAATTTTAAGGATCTATACATATTAATATTTAAAAAAAGATGGCACTTGGCCATTTAAACAAATCCATAGAATTAAAGATACTGATCCTATGATTTGTAAAACAGAAAAAATTTCAATGCCTAGTTGGTGCTAATAGAAAGTATGCAGAGTCACATAAAGAGTAGATAATAACAATACGGTATACATGGAAATTAGCTTTGCATGGATTTTCCAAGCATTGCAATCAATGCGTGAGGCTTGACAGTAAAAATAGCAAAAACATTGTGTACTGAGCAAATATGTAAATCGTACTAAATGTTTGGCAGCAAATTAGAGGAAAATGGAAAACAGTATGCATTAAAAAATCATGAAGAGAATTGCATCAGCAAATGAAGTATTAATGAGCTAATAAATTAAAGACGAAAGAGCTGATGGGACGATTGTTGTGTAAGTGTAAATTAGAGACTCTTAGTGAAGAGCTGTAGCATAGGCCTCACCATATGGACTTGTTGATAGGGATGAGAAAAGACTGAAAGTGTTCAAGATGTGGGTATGGAGGACAATAAAAAAGGTGAGATAATAGAGAGGAAAAGAAACTTCCAAGTATGAGACATATGGGTGAGTTGAGAAAATTTTGAAAGGAGAAATAGACAAAATAGGATAGGGTCTGTACGTGGAACTATGTCAGAGAAAAAAAAAGGAAGCAGGGAAGGTAAGGAAGAGGAATAGAATATATTGACACAAGAAAGAATGAAGAAGTTCCAATGTAAATTCAAAAGTGAAGTTCAATATAGAAAGGGGAACAGGGTGGGTTGATTCACCAAATGATCAACGTACACCTACCTTCATAAGTAGAACACCTTTAAAAAATCAATAATAATAACACTCACCAAGAGCAATCGAATCCTCACCACTACAACAGTCACTGAGAGCAAGCACAACTTCAGCCAAGGACAAAACTGCACCATGCCTCCAATCCAAGTGACTAGATGTAAAGCGTTTCATAACCTTAGGCAGTACATCAGATGAAATGTAATATGGGTCTCTTTTAGTTAATACACCTAGTGCCTGAATGAGAATAATGAAGCATAGGTATGGGTTAATGCTAATTCTTACATTAATCCTCCTGCCATTCAAAATTAACAATAAATCACAATGAATGTGCATAATTTAGCATTGATCTGCTTCTTTAGAAGCAGATATACGTATGTATAAGTATTACCAAAACCTGATCAATCATGACCAATGGCATCTATCCTATTTACATTAAATTATCATCGTCAGTTACAGTTTTCCAAAAGGTATACTTCAGCACCCACAGTCAATTTCAGTCAAATTATACCTAAAAACAAAATAACTAGGGTTACCTTGGCAGACAAGTCTCTCACGGATGCATCCCAATGATTTATCTTTCTCTCCACTAGATGGTTGATTAGAGGCCGCCTATACTCTTCAAATCCTGCAACAAAGTAGCTACAGAAGGGAAATATATGTTAGTATGTGAGTTAACAGAAATGGTAACAGAAAAAATTGATAAGAGGCAATGAATTTTAATTATTTGCAATCAATAATGCAAAAAATAACATTAATTGATGTGGTTCTACAAACATAGTATGTATAGGTTTTAACCATTTTGAAGAATTACAAGCAAAATCTTGGCCATAACCCAAAAAATAACCTTCAATTATGAAAATTTATACCACTATTTTCACATTGAATTCAGCCATTCAGAATTAAAATGAACAAAAACTTGTCTAAAACCCCTGCAAAATATACTTTTTCCTTCAATACCTGCTGCCTTCTCCTTATTTATAAACACAAAATTTTTAATAATAAGCCCAGTGGTGGGAGAGTGGTGACCCAGTAGGTAGAAAAGAAAGCTTTGGACTCCTCACAAAGGAGTTTTGGGCTCAAACCTAAGTCGAAACTTTCACACACCCCTAAAACAAAAATACAGTAGACTCTCATTAATACGAATAATATTATTACGAAGTTCTCATTATTACGAAGCAAATCGTTAGTCCCGACAAAAAGACCAATCCAATCTATAGTAAAAGAAATGTTATTATGAAATTTATTATTGCCGAATTAAGAAACTCTGTCCCGGTCCCGTCGGTCACAAAAAGAATTTTATTACCAAGTTCCACAAATAAGAAACGGCATTTAGGAGGATATACACTACACTACGTTGTAATAACAGCGCTACAAGTTCTCCTCGTTCACTGTGCCAAATAGCATCAATTATGATTATTTCTTCAGTAGGAGATACTTCAGTATGCATGCAACATCACATAACAAGCTTCATTCCTGTGGAATCATGGTGACCCACTCATTACCATTTGTAAATTAGACCTACAGTTTGTCCTCTTCCTACGCACATTCAATTTACGAAATTTCAAAGATACGAACATTCGAAAAATTCAAGGGTGGATGAAATTACAAATTTGGCACCTTTCGAAAGGGCCGATTTGATGCGGTGTGGCGTAGAGGAACTCACACTTAGGGCATGATCTGAACAAAGTATCATCCTATCTGTTGAGAAGTCAGAAACTGTTCAGCGTTTTGCTCGTTCTAGCCTTCCTGTGGATAGTGATCTTTTTGGCTCCAGCTGCAGTAGCAGATTAACTCATCACAATCATGAGTTAATGCATAAATGTAATGAAGTGTTGCATTCTGAAGGATAACCACATGTTTTGATGCCTAGCATAGGTTTATCAACTTAAGAACAAGGTCTTAGAATGCATCTTATTCATATACCGACAACTTACTGTACTTGGGAAGATATCAACCATCGATTGCATCATGTCGCATTCTTCTATTGAAACCAAATAAAGTTTCTTGTTTTTATATATTTGCATGTAATTTAATTGCGTATGTAATATACGTGAGTCTGAAGCTATTTTTAAGGGCAACTAAAAGTACGAGATATTGAAGAAACAAGAAATTTTGATGAAGTATGTTTTATTATGGTTATTCCTAAAAGAAATGTTCAGACGAACTTCTTTATCACGAACCTCCGGTTTTTCGGTCCCGCGAACTTCGTAATAACGAGAGCCTACGGTATTCAAAGAGTGAAGTGGCTCAGAGAAAATAACTAGCCTCCTTACCTATAATGCAAGAAATTCACATGCCTGTAGTTCAGTCTGATGCGAGTCCTATCCTAAACTATCCTAACCAGATTTTGGGTTAAACCACTGAGTGAAACCATTCATGTACCATCATGTAATAATAAATTTTCATGACACATTCCACCACACTTAGTCTCATTAATCTCCAACTTTTTGTCTCATTTCTATTCCACATAAAACTATTCCACATAAAACTAATGAACATGTCTAACACCAGTTTTTCTATAAATACTGGAACAACATCCCTTATTTTTCAAAATGTCACCTAATTCCAGAAGCACAACCTCTGAAATTAAAATATATAATGCACGGCCATACCTGATTTTCAAAAAGCTGTTATTACGGCTGCCAAGAGCAAAATAATCAGCTATTGTCACAATTTCAATGCCATGAGGAAAAGTTCCCTGCCTTCCAACATTCTCTTGGAAAGCTGCAGATGCAGCTCTTCTGCAGTTTATCTGAAGAATGTAAAAGATATAATTATTGTATGATACAATTAACAGGAAGGTGCAAATTATGTGCGTCAAGGGGGAAGAATATCCATACTGTACCTCACGATCAAACACAGCAACACACAACAATGCAGAGGCAATGGTCTGCACATGAGGTCGCAAAATAGGTGGCTCAAAGGCTCGTGCTAAGGACCAGGCAACATAACAGGCGGCATCTCTCACAGATGCACCAACAGCAAAATTGTGTGCTCGAACATCATCATAATCCAAGCCTCTTAATACTGCAGCGACAACATCAGGCAGGCGAGAAGGGAGAAGCAATCCACGACGACCTGAAGAGAGTGTAAGATATGAACATGGTTTAAACTAGAGATGGGTCGAATAGCAGATTTCTCGAACTCGAATATCGAATTCGAATATTAAATCATTGCTCGAATATTCGAATTCCTCGAATTTCGAATACCTCGAATACTAAACGATGAATGCGGGAATGTTTGACACGGTTGCCTATGCAGCAGGAAACACAATATTTTGGGTAGTAATTTTGATTTCCTTTAAAGGATTCGAACAGGAATTTAGCTGATTAATGGAATATTTTAATTTTATGGAAACAATTGGGCATATAGTTGATTCAACTAACATCTCTTTCAAATATTCTAAGGGGACGCACCACCTCGCGAAAAATGATTGCATGCCGTCTCGGAATTTACACAGCTACGATGGATTTCTGTCAGATGTATACATCCTTATCTACCAAACGCCATTTCAGCAGCACGCCCATCTGATACTCGGCTTCATCCAACATCTTATTTTGAACAGGTAGCTCACTTTACCCCTACTCCTGCTGTCAAGTGCTAGCAGACAATCTGAGGCGTTTTGCAAAATACACGCACTTCTCCACCGGATTTTCTTCAATTATTTTCAGTCCATCTTTGGAAGTTCTCATGAGATAAGAAGATGAATTTGAATAGCTATCAGGGAGAAACCAAATATCCTGAGAAAATATCCCTTCGTCTGTGACTGTAACAATAGAGATTTATAGCAAAACTCATACATTGTAACTTGATATATGTTTTCGGAAAAAAATACTGCATCAACATCCGAGAAGCTCTGCTGCTCATATCGAGTCTCCCCAGAATGCTAAGAGTCTGTCGTATTTCTTCGTCTTTCCGACATTTATTTTCTTGCGTAAAATGCTTAAATGAAGCCAGAAATATGTCGTGTTTGGTCTTATTCTTTTTTAAATTACGCGCACATTAGTAATATTTCAGTCCAATAAAGGTGTAACACCAATTGTCGAAAGTCATTGTTAGACACCTTTTGGGCTAGTAGATGACTCATGCAGCAGCCGACCTTCAGACATGGGGGAACGTCGAAGCAGGTAGGCAGAAAAAGGTCAGTGGGTGAGAAGAGAAGGAGGGCGTGAAACACATTTTTATTGTTCTCGTGTAATTTGATATTTTTTCGAAGCTAAGGTCTTCGTAATAAGATCCCTGTGCGAGCTGGGACCTTTTGTTTGATTTTGGAGAAGAGGAAGCGTCAGAGTGGGTGAGGTAAGTGCTGAATGGAGGGGGATAGCGGATCGTGGGAAATGCCCTAATGTTGCTATTCCACGGCACTGAGTTTCTCCCTATGGTAGTTTCATCTCCTGGTGAAGATTTTTAAATAAGACTCATAAATTGTAATTTGATACATGTTTTTGGAAAAAAAATACCACATCAACTTCCGAGAAGCTCTGCTGCTCATATCGAGTCTCGGCAGAAATTTAAGTCTCCATCGTATTTTGAAATTTATTTCCTTGCAGAAAATGCTTAAATAAAGTCAGAAATGCGTCGCGTTTGATCTTATTCTTGTTTAAATTACGCGCACATTACTAATATTTCAATCCAATAAAGGTGTAATATCAATTGCAAAAAGTCATTGTTAGACACCTTTTGGGCTAATAGGTGATTCATGCAGCAGCTGACCTCCAGAAACTGGGAACTTTGAAGCAGGTAGGCTGAAAAAGGTCAGTGGTTGAGAAAAGGGGGGGTGCGAAACACGTTTCTATTGTTCTCGTGTAACTTGATTTTTTTTCGAAGCTAAGGTCTTCGTAATATGATCCGTGCACGAGCTGGGACCTTTTTTTATTTCGGAGAAGAGGAAAGCCTCAGAGGGGGGGGGCTAGTGCTGAATGGATGGGGATAGCGGGTCTTGGGAAATGCGCTAATGTAACTATCCCACGGTACTCAAGCAGCAGTTGACCTCCAGAAATGGGGAACTTCGAAACAGGTAGGAAGAAAAAGGTCAATGGGGGAGAAAGAAGGAAGGGTGAAACACGATTCTATTATTCTCTTATTTTCCGAGTCAACTACCAAGGACAGTGTACGGTGCGAAATTCAAAGTATTCGAGAGCGTACCTTTAGCATAATTATTCGAGACCTCGAATATCGAATACTTTCTAGTACTCGAGGTATTCGAGTATTCGCGGATACTATTCGCACATCTCTAGTATAAACATAAGGTAATTTTACAGTACAATATATCCGCCTGTACCAATTAAAGAGACATAATGTAAAGCAATGCATATTAAAAAACACACAATAAGAACCACATACTGAGGAGTGAAATTACTTTTGAGTAACTTGACATCATTGTAGTGAAGTTTTCATCAAGACAAATACTCATCATAATCCACCTAAACACAATATCCCTGTGATGAGCATGATGAGCAGTGTAACCAATGTAAATTAGTGTTCACAATAAGTATACAGTGCAACCTCGATATAACGACACCCCACGGTGCACTAATAAACACTCGTTATAGCGAATTGTCGCTTTACCGGAGGTGGAGCAAATAATAGCCAATATACCTGTTGCAAACAGATATACAGGAACAGGAGTGGTGCGGCGACAGATAAACATCTATCCGATAAACGTAAGCATAAATTCAGACGAAAGGCGATTTTTTTTGCGTCACTAAATTTCCTTACTCAAATAACAGCTAACTATTCAAACAATTTATAAGCGCCGCACTGAATAAAAATCATGCAAAGCATTGTTTCGTCAATCATTATATTTATCGAACGACAGTTTACCACATAAATTTGAGACTGAGCACTCCATTAACTTCATTTCTAACAGATCGCTAGCAGTTACAGAGGTTAAGGAGTCTTGATGAAAGTCTTCCGGCAGTGTAACCCTCGCTATGGCGAAAGCCAACGCCGAAAGGGTCTCGTAAAAACGAATTTTTTAACACGCTTATTATAAGGTCAATTGACGGTGCATTGGCTATCTCTCGTTATAGCGGGGGTCTCGCTATAGCCCGTACTCGCTTTAACGAGGTTTCACTGTATTAGACTGTGCATGTGGGAGTAAAAGAATGAAACTTTTACATTACATCCAATGAATGGTGTTAGGCATTGGGGTGGCTCTAACCTGATCCATAACTCATTACATTAGAAGCGTCAGAGTCAGAGTTAATAAAATGTACCGTGTAACCACCCAACTAGTGCGAATGCATGCACGGAAAATAGAACCTGTTCTAATTTGGTTCATGCATTCGTACATGTTCCGTTCCGGTCCACAAAAATCATTCACGCAAGTTTACAACTGGAATAAACCACTACATAATTATTTAAATCTTATGAAAATGATAGGAAGTAACAGCCTAAGTTAAAACTTAAGCATTTATATGTAATCACTTTCTGACAACTCTATGAATATGATTATTATACTACCTAAATAAGAATAAATGCATCACTTCTACATACAAAAATAGTCTAGGGAGCAATCAAGCAATTCCTAGTTCAGAGGATAGCTTGTATTCCCAATTATGAACATAAACATGACATCTTGTTAAGGCCTGTTTACACGGTACATTAACACGTACGGGTTAATGTCTAAATGTATGAACGCGAGAATGAACACCAAAATGTACCGTGTAACCACCCAACTTGTGCGAATGCATGCACGGAAAATAGAACCTGTTCTAATTTGGTTCATGCATTCGTACATGTTCCGTTCCGGTCCACAAAAATCATTCACGCAAATGTACATTAACTCGTACGTGTTAATGTATCGTGTAAACAGGCCTTTAGAGCCAGTATGATATGGAATGCAAAAGACACATGTAAAGCCAGGAGAATTGGAAACACGACAAATAATTTTAATCCATTATAAATGCATTTTAACAAATGGACAACTTGATCTGAGAACTAAGAGATAATGCCGATGGTGGACATTTACTAACATCAAATTAGGGAAGATTAGAATGTATAAATCCCAGGATAACAAGAAAACTTCTGATAGATTAAAAACCTTTCTTGACTTACCTGTATTTAGGTTTTAAGAAGGAAAATAAGTAGAGAAAAAAGGGAAATAAATTTGAAGATAATTACCCAGTTCAGCCAAAGCAAGAGATGCCCCATGCCATGCACCATCCGGCTCTCCAGGAGAAAACAATTCCAAGACAGTGGCAAGTATCTCATCCGCCATATCTAGAGGGAGTCTTGCAGAAAGACGGCCTAAGCCTTTGGCAGCTGAGTAACGGACACGGGTATCACAATCTCGAAGACCACCAATCAGCTCGCCCACAACATCCTCAATTTCTGCAGGCACCTTGAATCAGGAAGTAACAATTTTTGACCATTAAAATAAAAATGCAATAAGAGAGAAAGCAAAAAAAAAATAATATTCATATAAAATGATGCTTTGGAGAAAAAATTTTAGTGAACAACTAATTATGAAATCAATTCTACTATCACCACAGTAAAGAATAACATAAATTTCCAAGGCAAAATTTTTAATTAACACATTGACCACCTCGCCACTTGTAATGACTGGCAGTGAAACTAACCGCCTTGCAATGCCACTCATATTGACCGACAACAAAGCAACTGAATCCCAGGGTACATACTTCTTGTGCCAAGGGTTACCGTGAGAGATTGATTTGATATGGATCACAACCGATGTGGTCACTATGGCCAAATTACCTCAAAATAGAGTAAAATTTATTTTAGATTCATTAGAATGATGTATCTACATGACATGAATCAATAATACATAGCTAACAGAGAAAACACAGATGGCATCACAGGAAATACAGTAAATTCCGGTTATTACGCGCCTCGCTTTACCGCGGTTTCGGATATACCGCGGGTCTCACCATGTCCCCCGAGATGATTACATTGACCTTTTCTTTGAGGTAGGTAACTTTGTGGCGAATTTTATCTCGGCGTGACTACCGACGCGTCGCAACTTCAAGCGACTGTATTAACGCGGTTGGCGACGTATTCCATACATTGTTTCGTAGCCATAAAAAAAACTCGGTAATGCCTGATCGGTCGACATTGAGTCTTGTGAACTCGAGCTGAAAAGTGTGTTGCACGGCTATAATAATTTTCGAGATTCTGGGAGATTGAGATAATTCTCATTCGTACGTTCGCACCGCGGCGCTCAAACCAAGGTAGGTACTCAATGCTCACAGGCTTCGAGCATTTAATAATGAATGGGCTGTTTTACCTTTGTCTTAATATGAATATGAAAATTACTTTTTTACGAAAATTTTCATTGATTTTAGGGTTAAAACGATGTCTGCCAAAAGGAAAACTTACACAATAAAAGAAAAGTTGGGCATAATCGACAGAGTGAAACGCGGTGATTCAAAATCAAGTTTATTCAGGGAGTTTGGTGTTCCTGAAGGAACTATTCGTGGTTGGATGAAAGAAGAAGATAAATTACGATCATTCGTTGATCAAGTGGATGACGAAATAGGACTTGATAGAAAAAAGGCCAGATTGAGTGCTGCTGGTGATGTGGATGAATGTTTGTTCACGTGGTTTGTTCAGAAGCGCAGTGAAGGTGTTCCATTATCCGGTCCACTTTTACAAGCACAGGCAATTAAATTAAATAAACAAATAGGTGGTGCTCATGATTTTGTTGCTTCTGCTGGCTGGCTATCGAGGTGGAAAATTCGCCACGGGGTAGCGCAAGTTAACATGCAAGGAGAATCTCGTTCCAGTGACAGTGAAGCAGCTAGAGAATTCTGTGGGACTTTACGCAAGATGATTGATGAGGGTGAGTACACTGAAGAGCAATTGTATAACTGCGATGAAACCGCTCTCTACTACAGATTGCTTCCAACAAAATCACTTGATATTAAGAAGTCGGCAAATAAATCCGGAATAAAAATGAGCAAAGAAAGAGTGACTTTATTACTGTGCGGGAACAAATCAGGAAGTCACAAGTTAAAACCTCTGTGTATTGGTAAAAATCGAAGTCCTCGGTGCTTCAAGCACGTTAATATGACAGCACTACCCATAAATTACAAAAACAGTCAGAATGCCTGGATGACTCGAGACATTTTTTTATCTTGGTTCAATGAAGATTTTGTTCCATCGGTTAAGAGCCACTTAAGATCAAAAAAGTTAGAAGAGAAGGCTCTACTTCTGTTAGATAACTGTCCGGCCCATCCGTCTTCTGAGCTCTTGATATCGAGGGATGGCAAAATAGTGGCTTCGTTTTTACCAAAAAATACGACAGCTCTTATTCAGCCCATGGATCAAGGGATAATTAGAGCATTTAAAGCCCATTATCGGCGGGAATTGCTCACTAGTGTCATAAATTCAGAACTGCAGGTACAAGAATATCTGAAAACAGTCACCCTGAAGAATATGGCTTATAATATTGGATTGGCATGGAAGAAAATAACTTCAGCTACAATCCTAAATTGCTGGTCAAAGTGCGAGTATACAGCGGGCGATAGCATGGAAGACGAAGACGAGTTTTTGGGTTTCACGGAAGAGGACGCACGGGAAGCTTCAGATGTTCTTTCTAATAAACTATTTGTGAGTGATCTCGAGGCCTGGGTTCGCGAAGACGAGGAAACTCCTGTATCTGCTTATAAGAGTGACGAAGAAATTGTGGCTGCAGTCCAGAGCCGCGCAAAAACAGCTGCATCATCGGAAGATGAGAGCGAGAATGAAGAAGACGAATGTGAGGACGAGATGCCCAAAATTGTCCATTTATTACATAATATAAGTGAATTGATGAATTGGTTGGAGGGACAAAGTGATTGCGATAGTATTCATCTGTTGCACTTGCAAAGCATAAAAAATTACGTGACAAAGAAAAGCCATCAACTATCGCGGCAAAAGAAAATATCAGAGTATTTTAGTAACTCCCGTTAAAGTAGAGCGTCTAAATCATAAAATAAATATTTTAATAATGTATTACGCAAATAAATTGGCTATAAAAATTACCTATAAGGGGTTTTTTATTGCTTCCCACGTATTTCCCGTTATAACGCGGTTGTCCGATAACGCGGGTGTAAACTATGTCCCCCTAGACCTGCGTTATAACAGAATTTTACTGTATGTACCATGGCAGTCATTGTATTGATCATGCTTTGAGAAATAAAGATTAACAGATCTCACAAGGATAAAATTTTGAGAGTAGAAAGGAAGAGCAATGACCCCTATGCTCAGACATTCAAAACAATCTATAATCTCCTGGAGAAAACATTTATAAAGGACTTAAGAACTGTGTATAATAACGCGAAATATTATGCAGAATGTACAGTCACTGCTATTTGTGCAAACCATTAGACACATCGTAATTGAAGAGCAATAGGCATCGTCATTTACTTAGCTCAAGTGGGAAAAACATGAACCTTGACAAAGTCACTAGGAAAAGTATCCATTATTTCATATTTGTATTGATTGTATTGCAATAATTAACTACTTTTATTAATCAAGAATATTTTCATATTGAAAGCATTAATACGGCGTTTGAACCAT
This sequence comes from Ischnura elegans, assembly GCF_921293095.1. NCBI lineage: Eukaryota > Metazoa > Arthropoda > Insecta > Odonata > Coenagrionidae > Ischnura > Ischnura elegans. The sequence continues at coordinate 142,942,422 of NC_060246.1, forward strand.
AAAATCACTTTTTCTGTCCTTATATGGGATTTCTCCCGTAGCACCTCTTCAGGGACCAAGAAGATGATAGTTTTGAGCAATAATTTAAAAAAATTATTCACTTATTCATTTTTCCATAATTTCACTATAACCCTCAATGTTTCCACAGCTCTCATTGCATTGAATACCTAAAAAAACTACTGCTATCACGACTCTTTGAAATCCAGAATGTCATAGACCCAATAATAGTTCAAGTGATGAAAAAAAGGATACACAGAGTGATAAAAAAAAGCAATGAAAAGCCCTCTCACACTTCACATCCCCGAATATTATCCTTTGACTCAGGATAAAGCACTGCATGGCATCACTTGCTCGACGGGGGAACAGAGTTCATACATAATACATGGTGTCCACTGCAAAGCAAAGAAAACTTCCCTGAGATTTCCATGTTTCACAGAGGAATGGCTTTGCTTTCAAGGGTGTCATCTAGTGCTAAAAAATGGCATTTTTGGATGAATATTTCTCAGAGGGAAAAATTACCGATTGCAGGAATAGTTTTGAAGTAATTTTAATGCTGTGTGAAACATCTTATGTTAATATGTGAAGGAGATCAAGCAAGAAACTATTCTTGAAATGGCTAGTTATAGGAAGAAATCTTCCCTTAATACATTTACTGTGACATGATCCACTGGTGGGTAACACCTGACTTCCTCTCTGTGAGTCAGAAAATTCAACATTTTTCTTCATTGGCTGTCACCATTTTGAAAAATGAGATGATAGAGACATAAAACTTGGTGTGTCTATAGACTACATGGTACCCTATGTGGTTAATCTGTCCCCAAAAAAACATTTTTTTTAAATTTCAAAATCGTCAACCGGATTTCGATGACCCTCGGGTATACAAGGATAGGCGAAAAGAAATTTTCTAAAAATTTTAAATAATTAGTTAGCGAGAGGCACCTAAATATCACCACCCTTAATTTGTCATACGATTTCGGGAAAACTGTCACAATAAGGGTAATCAGGGTAAGTTATGGCCCACCGGGCTAAAATTTCATCAGTTTTTACGTATCTTTCACCATTTAGGCTTTGCGGCCCACGCAGCCTGGCACCAAGAGTGGCGCTATGCAATGCAGCTTGCGCGACGCAGCGCACTAGACGGCTGAGGCCGTCCCCCTCCCCTCCCTCTCCTCCTCACCCATGGTCACCCGCCATGTTCTCATGCTTCAGTGACTCTCTCTCCCTCAAATTCAGATTTTGAACTCGTTTCGTAGACCAAATCATCTCGGTACGTATGGCAATCAATCTTAACTTTATTTTGGAAAATCTTAACTTTATCATTTTCCAAAATTGGGAAATGATTTGCAGCAAATATTGCTTATGTTCCTCGTCGTTAGTAATACTGCTATTGAATTCCGTGATAAGGGCCACCTCCCTCTCGACTACATCATTCAACACCTTGAAATGTTTGATGTGCTGTCGAACTGCTAGGTAGCTTTCTATCGTTTCCCAATCCTTAGGATCTTCGTTGAGAAATTCATGAGGTGGCTCAAGAGTTAAGAAAAATTCATGGAACCTGATGATACAAAAAATGATAAATATTGAGTGTGAACGTTTTTAGGCACGGGTACTCCTTTCAGACACTGAATGGAATAATTTTCACGTTCATGCATTTGTCTCACCATTTTTCTATTAATGTGAAACAGTACCCTATGATCAAAAAATGACAAGCACTGTAGCTCCTCGCCTATGTACCACAAATGGTTAGAGAAATTTTCTTTAGCGATGAAGAGTAGCTCATTGAATTTTGGCCTCTGATCAGTGACACTCAGAGGCTTGAGGAATTTCAAGTCATTAAAGAGAGCCATAACCGCCACTGGTGTTGTAAACCAATACCACACGTACACTATCAATATAAATGCACATAAGCATTTCAGATTCATCTTGTGTTCTGCTATAATCTGCTGGCATTGTCTGCCAAAGATGAACATCAAAAGAGCGTATATTGCACGGTTCATCCACCGAGGTTCATGGGTGTGTGGTGGAGCTCTGATTTTGATGCCCGTTGGAGGATCTTCGCCATGGAAAATGATGGTAACGTTCAACAAATGTTACCACTCTGTCTCTAATATACAGACGCTTATGCACACTTACACACAAGCTGGAATTGCAAGTGTTTAGGAATTATTGCAGTGCAGATCAAGAGCAAAGTGCACGGAATAACAGCAAAAATCCATGTAAACGAAGCTGCCCCACAGCGAACTGATTTTGCCATTCACAATGAAGGTCCGAAAGAGAAGCGGGCGTGAGAATGCAACAGAATGCCAATTACAGCAGTGGTATCAGCTTCTGTGCTTTCGCAGAAGACGATTTTGGGGCTTGGACATCAGAACTTACAAAACCATGCCTGGCGAGGGAGGAAGGTTGTACACTCTGGAGGGCCAGTGAGAGAACCCTTTCAAGTTGCTACCAACCCCAGCGCCACAGTAAATTCTATGATTCTAAGCTCGGAAGTGGAACGCGTTCGGAGGGGCACTGGTGTTGATATGCGACTGTCCATCTGTAGCATTGTTCCACGGACGGACTGCGGCCCTCGAGTTTGGGACAGGATTTCCTGGATCAACAAGAGGCTGTGGGAACTCTGTGTGAGCATTGGGGCAGAGTTTGTGGATCTTCGGCCGGTGCTTAGATCGTGCCGGGCTCCCCTCAATTCGTCTGGGGTGCATTATTCCAAAGAGGCGTCGGAACGGGTGGATTGTAGGATATTTGAGCACTGTAGGTATTTTTTAGACTAGAGGGTAGGTCATCTAGCGGTGTTATCAAAGATTTAATTGAACGTAGCCTCCGAGGAAATCCACAACGCGAAATATATAAGAAAGTAAGCTTAGAAGCGTTAACGCCGGACAATAGCGTCATTATTCCCAAAACGCGTGCTTCAGAGAAAGAAAAAATATCAAATATTATTAGTACTGCCAATAAAATTCTCCCGCTGAGTATACAAAAGCCTAGAAAAGAACCAACCGAAACTCTAACTACAAAATATGACATTAACCTTGTTGTAGTTAATTGCCGTAGCGTAAAAAACAAGCGCGCTGAAATCGAGCATATTTTTCAGGACGCAGACGTGGTCATGGGGACAGAGAGCTGGCTTACGGAAGATATAAGCGACAGCGAAGTTTTTCCTCCAGAATATAAAATTTACAGATGCGATCGACGCAATAGAACAGGTGGCGGAGTTTTTATTGCAGTTAAAACCCATTTACAAAGCGCCGCCCACGAAATAATTGACAACGAAATTGAAAGCGTATGGTGTACAATTAAACAACGAAACAAAAGGAGTATTCATGTTTGCTCTTTTTATAGACCGCCGAACTCTGAAGTCGATATTATGTACCTTCTAGAAAATCAAATATCCGCATTTACTCAGAGAGAGTGTAAAGGTGTAACAGTAATCAAGGGAGATTTTAATCTTCCATCCATAAACTGGGATACTTACACTGTAAAACCGAATTCAAGGAATAAAGAAATCAGCGAGGTATTACTCAACAACTATTTCGCTCTCGTCTGACCGCACCTTGAATATGCAGCGAGCGTATGGGATCCAGTGCAGAAAGACTTAATCCGCGAACTGAATAAGATACAAAGGAAGGCTGCGCACTTCGTCAAAAACCGCTACGGGCGTACAGACAGTGTTACCCAGATGTTAAGCGAATTAGGCTGGGAGCCGTTGAAGACTCGGAGGCTGCGCGCTAGGCTTAGATTGCTTGAACAATTAAGAATGGATATCTTTAAGAGCGACACAGAGAACATAATCTTAGAGCCACACTATATTTCCAGGTCCGACAGAAGCGATAAATTAAGAGAGATTTTTTTGCCGAACGGATAGATATGGGAATTCGTTTTTCCCCCGAACAATAAAGGACTTTAATAAACGCTTGTCCCAACCTCGTTAGAGCTCTTCTTTCTTTTTTTTTTAATAGCTGTAAACGGCTGGTGTCCTAACACCCCCTGCCACACGCCTTTTAGGCGGCTTGCGGGGTATTATGTAGATGTAGATTCATATCTACCAGGAGTCCAGTTTGTTACATTAAATTCACAAAAGGTGAGGAAATTCACGTTGAGGACCAAAAGCATAATTTGTTGCAGTTTGTTCCTCCGTGTCGGAAAATGGTAGGCCATGGAACAAAGAAAGAGCTTCTGCTGGAGGAGCGACCATAAATGAGGAGGGTGGGGAGGGGAGGGAGACGGTCTCAGCCGTGGTGGCCCTAATCACGAAATTCAATAGCAGTATTACTAAAGACAAAGAACATAAACAATAATTTGCTTCAGATCGTTTCCCAATTTCGAAAAATGGTAAAAGAGGGTGCGAAGAGCTTGTTCAACTGAAACCTGGCATTGTTGAATAAGTTTCTCAGTAGGTTAACAAATTTGTGACAATTTTCCAAAATAAAATTAAGATTGAATACCATAAGTGCCGACATGATTTGGTCTACGAAACAAGTTCAAAATCTGAATTTGAGAGAGAGAGTCACTGAAGCATGAGAACATGGCGGGTTACCGTGGGTTAGGAGGAGAGGGAGGGGAGGGGGACGGCCTCAGTCGTCTAGTGCGCCGCGTCGCACGAGCCGCATCACTTAGCGCCACTCTTGGCACAAGGCTGCAATGCCTAAATGGTGAAAGATACGTAAAAACCGATGAAATTTTAGCCCTGCGAGTTATAACTTACACCGATTACCCTTATTTTGACAGTTTTCCCGAAATCATATGACAAATTAAGGGTGGTGATATTTAGGCGTCTCTCGCTAACTAATTATTTTAAAATTTTTGAAAATTTCTTTTCGACTATCCTTGTATACCCAAGGGTCATTGAAATCCGGTTAACGATTTTGAAATTGAAAAAAAAATGTTTTTTTGGGACAGCCTACTATGTGGTGCAATCCTAAGTTAGGTGTGATCAGGACAAAACTCGTTTCACTCAGGGACACGCGTGACCAAATACGTAGAGGGTCAAATTCTCACCAAACTGGACAGCCAGCCTCAACTTGACCCACCACATATCAGAGATAATCCATTGACATACAGTTTTGTGGTAAAAGTATATAATCTGTATGATAAATGACTCCACCCCCAAATTAAAAGTCAGAATAAAGTATTACAATATAAACTGAAATAAAAATGGAATTGGCACAATTTGCGTGGTGCCATCTGACACAATCCTCAGACTAACCCTCAGGTTACAAAGGCCCAAAAATTAGCAGTCCCAAGTCCTAACAGGGGGCACATGCCCCATTGTTGAGGCATTGACTGTATCGGGAGGGCCTCTAGCATTGTCCCGGGCTAGTGTGGGCCCAAAAAGTGGCTGCCACATGTTCCTCCATATCCCATCTATGTACCTGCTACCATCAGAAAAAAGCCTTCAAAGAGCAACACTACCTCTAGGAAGTGGCTAGAATATGAGCCTTTGTATGACACAATGGTGGGCCATACCACGCAGAATGGAGAACAACCACGACCCACCGCCATGCTCCAAATCTTATAACTCCATAGTTCCTTTACTTTGGGTGAGTCACAAGAATAAAACGAATTGGGCAAGTTTTCGTTGGAGGCTACAAGTGAAAAAGTTGATTTTTCCACGAAAATCACTGAATTTTTCTCCATAAGACCAAAAATACCACAGTAGGTATTCAATGTTTTCCAGATTAGCAATCACCCTGATAATATGGCATGGTACTTGGAGGAAGTGACCGACAGCTGAGGTCATTTGTGCTATAAGGGAAGAGTAGGTAAGGAAGGGTGAAGAGAAACCCGGTGTCAGCATAAGCCAGTTCTTAGCAAAAGGCCAACCAATGGGACCACGGCTAATCGTCCCATCCGACGGACTGAGTGTTGAAATGTCCTCCACACATCATTCAGACAGTCTTTGAAAATTCTCTGCCACCGCTGGGATTTGAACCCAGGCCCACGGGGTGGGAAGCCAACACTAGCCACCACACCAATCTGATCACCCCTGATGATAGCAATCGATTAGCTCAGGTTTTTCATATGAGGAAGCACCTAACACAAATTTGGCAAAATATAAAAAATAATGTACCTCTACATCATCATCTTGATCACAGTCTTCAGATGAGGGTGACAACAGTTCTCCATCACCTGCATTTTGATTTAAATTAGCAGCCAAAGATCGGTTGCCTCTCTGATACCTCCAAGTTGCAACACGTGGCTTCAGGAATGTTAAACCTACATTAAAAAAAGTCAACCTTAAACTACACATCATTTCTTTTACACAAAACTAAGAAAAACCTGATCTAGATAACCTCAACCTCCACCTCCCCCTCATACCCATCTTTTGAAACTATGTACATGAAGGAGGAGAGCATATTAAAAAAATAAAAACTTGTAAATCATAAGTAGTAACAATTGCACCAGCCTGAATTTTTAATTGCTGCCATCCTAAATAACTTTCAAGGATGACTTTATTATCAGATTTTGATGTTATTCATCTCTAATCAAACTCGCATCTCTTTGAGATGTATCATAATGAATTATTCTATTATTTTCACTGATACAAATATTAATACCACGTGGAAAGATACCTTAAGTCTTTCCAGGAGACCCACATGCTAATGTGCATAAATATTGTTAACTGTCAACAATAACCAACAGATCCCTTGCCTATCAACCAAGCAACATGCTAAACATAGATCTTACTGAGCTTAATCTTCTATAAAATCATACTTACCAATTCTTTGAACAACCTTTATGGAAAATTTCCTAGCCAATGCCTCCCCACTGGAACGAAAACCACTATCAACAACCCACTGAAGTAGTTTTGGGGTAAATGGCAGAAGATCCTCTCTTCCCCCATGTTTCAATAGCGATGCAACTGGTTCCAGACCACGCCATGATAAGCTCGTATCATTATTTTTCTAAAACATAAAATTCATACATGCATAAGCATTGGAAACTTAAGATCCTAGTAAAATTATACGGAAAAATTGAAAGACACAAATAATGGCACTCAATACTAGATTTAAAAATTGATTAAGAAAGCAAATATTTTCCTCCCTCATAAAAACCTTACAACTACAGAACAGATCCATAGTTTAAAATTATAAAACAATATACTAAAAGAAAAATCTATGACAGAGCATAAGGAGGGAACAAGTAAACAATAAACTGAAAAGGCATTCATGAACTACATTTTTAAACCAATTTTGACAATTGGCATTACGTCCTATGCGCTGGAATATTTCATTCAATGAAGTATATTTCGCTAAATGAAAAATATTGAACACCATAATGAGAAACCATGTTACCAGCAAGTACTCGATGACAGTGAAGACTACAGTAAATTGACAATAAGCTCAATTACAATTCCAACACACTCTGTAAACATGTAAACGGATACGCATTTTATAGAGCAATGCAATAAACTTCTCAAAGCCAAAAAAACAAATGGCATTACGGAAAAAATCATGCAGATGGACTAGACTCCGGAAATTAAGACAAAAATTTAACTTACCTCACAGCACCAATCGAAAAATGAACCTAAGTGCTCTTGCTTGACATCAGCGCGAATGAAAAATCGAGATGCAAGAAATATCGCAGCACTTTTACAGGAATCTCTAGCCATTATGTACCTTTTGCAAACATCAAGAATTCTGAAACAAATAGTCAACAATCAACTCTTGATTTTTGCCAAATGATTGCCATTACTTTAGAGGAATGAAACATCACCTTTCAATGATGGTTTTTCTGTCAACTCCATCGCATTCTGCGAATCCATCAATCCTTGACATGTGGAATGGAATCATAACAATTATTGACAGCCAAAGGAGAAGCACATATCTGGTGTACCATGTTTCCAAATCAGAAGGATCTTGTACTTCAAGGAGTTTCAATACCTTCTCTAGATCAGCCACCTAAAAATATATGACATTATTCGGAGTTAGAATGGACATGATTCTTTTCATCTCTAGCTATATTGTTTAGTTAACTTACTTGATGAGGCAAATGCCGGATGACAACTTTATGACCTCGTACTTTGACAATAAAGTAAATATACTTGAAACATTCATTCATTAGCATATCACAGTCTTCGCAACTTTTCACCATATCTATTAACCTATTCAGCATGTCATCAAGGTGAGGATCCAGTAGGTGAGGTTGCTCTTGGTATTCATCCATAATCTTACAAAACCTCTGAAATGCACCTTCTGACAATGACTGACTTCTACAGTTGACTTTCACATCATCAATTAGTTTCATTACTTCTACAACTTCTGTAAACATGTCATGAACACATCCTATTCCCACATCTTCTCCTCCTTCAATCTCTTTTATTTCAACCATTATTACGATTATTGCCGTCCGCAGCGGAGAGTCGGTCCTTGAATTCACGGCAGAATTAACACTCGCTTTGCAGGGTAAGATAAATCATTTTAAAACCAAATTGATGAAATTCATTTATAATAAGCTATCAACGATCCTTCGGTGTCATCTTCATCCACATTGTTTTCGCTAGTTTTCGCATCCCACTCAAGTCAAAATTTTCTACAGGCGCGTCATCTACGGCGAAAAATCGATTCAAACTAAAACAAAAGAGACACGATTTTAAATGGCGGGATACGATTTCCTGTGTGATTTTAGCCATTCTTACTTATATCTATCAAAGAAAAGGCTAAAAATATCTATTATGCACTAATATTAACAGCTATTGCTATGATGTGCTGATTTTTATGAAAATATCCGCTTCAAAATGGTAAGCACGGGTGAACCGTGTAGTATATGTAGACAAGCCAAATATCAGCATGCAGCAATGAAAGGCCGATGTAAGTTCTATAATGGTAATTATTCTCCAATCATCCCCATAAAAACAATAAACTTCTTTTTCTTCATATAGTATTAACATGTGGGAATTTCATCTCATACTCCTCGCACCTCTTGTCTAACGCATTCACTAGTGTTCACTAGCGCCTGCAGTCCCCTCGCTGATTGGCTAATCAGCGCCTGATCATCCGCGAACTTTACCGATTTAAACATCATCCCTCCCACTATCACTCCAGCTTCCAGCTCGTCCTAAGCTTCTCATTACTATCTCTTCAGCGTATAAGTTGAAAAGAAATGTCGATAGATGACAGCCATGTCTCACTCCTTGGTCAATGCTTGCAAACCCAGATTCTCCGTCGGCTACCCTCATTTGCGCAGTCTGGGCCAGGTACAGATTACGAATCAGTCACCTATCCCCCCAATCTAAACCTATTTTCTTGAGAATATCTATTATCTTTACGCAGTTCACCCTATCATATGCTTTTTCAAAATCCACGAAACAGGTATACACGTCCTGGTCATATCCTCTTTCGCCGCGTGTGACATTACGCTAATAGTCCTATAATCTCCGCATTCCACAGCTTTCTTTTTTCTGTAGCGGTATTAAAACCGTCTTCACGAAATCATCCGGCCAACATCCTTCCTCATAGATACTGCATGCTAGTTGGGAAAACCTTTTCATACTATCCCTCCCTAGATTCATCAGAAGCTCACATGGGATATTGTCCACGCCCACTGCTTTTCTAGCCTTCACATCACGAAGGGCTCTCTCGATTTCCGGATCTATTATCCCCAAGGCAATCCTCCACTGCACTTTCCTCCTCTAAAGTCAATCTCTCCAGCCTGTTCCTTCCGTCATACAGATCCTCCACGTATTCATTCCATCTACTCTGAACCACTTTTCGCTCGGTTAGCATCCTTCCATATTTAGGTATCCTTAATTTTAGACATGGCTTATCCTCTTTTTCCACCCGATAGCGACTTAATTTTTGCGTAAAACGCGCCTACTCCTCCTCCCTTCTGGAAATTTTCCATTGCCTCACACTGTCTTTTCCACCAAGCTTCCCTTGCCGTCTTAGTTTCACCCCGTAATCGATTATTTAGTTCCCTAAATTTTCTTTTGCCCTGCTTTGTGTCCACGTTCTTTCACTTCCTTCTCACCTTTATTTATCTTACCATTTCCACCGTGATCCACGGCTTCTTTATCCTGCGGCTTTTAACGCTTGCCAATTTGCTTCGACTATTCCCGTTTTCATATTATCCCACCCTTCCTCTACGGTATGTGTGTTTTCAATCTCCCGGATACTTTTCCCACTAGTTCCTGATATTCCCCTCTTCTATTCCCCTCAGAGCTTCTACATTCCATGTCCTCGCCTTCCTAACTTTCATAAGTCTTTTGAATCTTACGCTGAATTTTATGAATACTAGGTTATGGTCTAAATCCTCATCCGCTTTAGGGAAGATGCGCGAGTTTTTCACGCTGTTCCTAAACCTCTGATTCACCATGATGTAGTATATCTCATATCTCCCCCTATCACTTGGACTTTACCATATGTACCTCCACCCTTCATGATGATTTAACCACGTGTTTGTGATGAATAATTTGTTTCCCCTGCAAAACTCTGTTTCTTTCTCTCCCCTGTCGTTCCGCCTACCTAATCCAAAATCTCCTATTTCGATCCCATCCCTTCCTTTACCGACTGAGGCGTTCCAGTCCCCCATCACTACTACATTTTTCTTACCCGGGGTTCCTCTGATTATTACCTCGAGCAGTTCATATATCTCATCTGCTTCCTCCTCCCTATGATTACTAGTGGGCATGCAAACTTGAACACCACATGGTTGGTGGGTCGCGCCTCAATTTCTACCACCAGGATCCTATCGCTTACCTGATCTATACCTAAAACACGCTTATCCATTTTCCCGTTTTATACTAAAGCTACCCCTCGTTGACTTTCCTCCCCACCACTATCAATAACCCTATACCTATCGCTCCAACAGTCCCCACAATCCTTCCACCTCACTTTGCATAATACTATGATATCTATCCTCCCTTTATCTGTTTCCCTTTTGATATTTTCTAGCTTCCCCGCCCTCATCATTGTCCTCACATTCCACGTCCCTACATTTATTGCTGACTTCTTCTTCTTGGTCTTTTATTCTTTTTTCTTTACTGCTGCTGCTGCTGATGATAAGTCTCGGCAAGGATTTCGATTGTTGACGACCCCGAGGACCTTGCCGACTTCGCTGCCGTGAACGACACCTGCCTTTGCGGATGAGTCCCGTTCGATGAGATTCCGAGGCTCATTTGGTTGTACTCCATGTTTTCAGGGAAGAGATAGTTGGTAGGGTTTCCCACTTCCATTCCAACTGTGTTTTATACGCGACACCATCACAAGGACTACCTTTCGTCTGGCTCCTACCCTTCCACATATCTGGCAAGGGTGGTCCTACCGGGAATAATTTAGAATTTATCCCGCCAGTGCTGATCTAGGGGCCATAGGAACGCGCAAGCCTTTCCACCGCGACAAGGTTGTAGCCCAAGGGGAGGCCGAAATTGAAAATACAGGATAATTCCAAGTATCAGCTGCAACTCAGGTATTTCAGGGGATCATTTCCCTCAAACTAATATTAATGCGGCAATTATTACCGTTGAGGTATCTTATTTTCACGACAAATTCGTTTCCGTAACCAAAGTAGGCCCACCAAAACTGTAACAGGAAAAATGTTTCTGGGCAGGGTTTCTTTGGAGAGAGGGTGCTTTTTGGACGGAGTTCATTCCGAAAGGGTACAATGAGACCCTATATCTTGAAAAATTCGAACGGGTTGAAATCATCGATAGTAGGAACCCCTTGAATTTCACCCCACCCACACCCCCGTTCGTCACGGCCATGGCATCTATTCAGAAAATATTACATCTATGGATGATTTTATTCGCCTGCTGATTTCCAGACTGTAAAAGGTGATCTGGGTGAATTTCAAATATTGGCGAGGCCCCTGAAAATCCATTCCCATAATAAATCAATCTACCTATTTTCAATGGCGAGTCTGAAAATTCAATGGGGAAAGAGTGGATTTTGTAATAGCGAAAAGAGTCTGAATTGAAAATATCATATGAAACTTCGATTAACTTCGACTGATGATGCTTTAATCAGTTACTTCACATAAAAACGGTAGCGTTTGGTTGCACTAAGTTTTAGCTGTAAATGTGTACTCAAGCGAAATTCATATGGCACTTAATGCTAAAAATACTGTTTAGATCTAATTTTCAGTTAAAACACCGAAAAATTACACCGTGAATTTCGTTTGAGGGTGTTAAAGTATAATACTACCATCATTGCATTAGAGTGATACTACTCTAATAAACCTTGCCACCATAGTCGCAGCCAGAAATTTACTTCGTGGAGAGTAAGGAAGGTATGGGGGTTGCCTTAACTGGTAATTTGATGCCACTCTGTTTTTTGTATACTGTTTTATCTTTAGGATTAACACACTAAAAATACCACGAATTTTTTAGGAAGAAAAATTAAACAAGAAATGTTTTAATGGGAGACAAAAAAGAGCAATAAAGGTAGTATTAGAAATTGCTCTTAAACTGCAAGAAACGCAAGAATTCACAATTCAACCAGAAATATTATAATTTTAAGTATCCTCAAGGAACTGTCAGAAGGAATTATTGATCTTTATTTGCCACATAGTGTACCCGCTGATGAAAAAGCCCTTTCTGACTTCACACTCGTGGGCGTAATAGCTAAATAACGTGTAGATATTCCTCTTTCTGACTACTTTCACATACGTACCCTAGGTCTTGAAGGTTTGATTTATCTTTTACATTTGCACTGCAGCTAGAAGGATGTTGTTTGTTCTTTCTTTATTTCATGTGAATATATAGAAGCACAAACTGAAAAATTAATAGCGGTATCTCTCTCTCACTACTCAAATCATCAATGAATTGACTTTTTTTGATGCTAACGAATCTTGCTCTTTTTCTTTACGTGCTAATTCAAATGTTAAAGTGGCATTATAATTAAAGAATCTAATCATAATCTTCTGCAATTTTAGGGCGATTTTCTAAGGAAAATAACAGAACTCGTAATTTTTAATAAGTTTTAAATATTTTTTTCTAGTTGTTTACACGATTTGCCATCTTCGAATGAATCGTGCAAGTCTGTTTCCTTGCTCGATGGAAAGACTTCATCGCAGAATTTTATTCCTTCAGATGCGACTTCTCTTCCAGATTTATTCACCATTAAACATTTACCTACTCTGCCCTCAGATTTGTAGATTTTTGAAAAACTTAAAGGACAACAAGGTACCAATCTACCAAAATTTACCAATGCACCCGCAACTTCAGCGGTGATAGTTAAAATGTAATTTTCCAAAGAAATATCATACTCCATTAATTTCTGTTTCATAGGTTCAATTAATACTCTGCGGGCATATTTAGATTAATTCTGATCAGTCGCGACTTCTTCGCCTTGTGATATTTTTTTCAGAGGAACGAATGTTTGTATTAGTGTACCTTCTGTTGCGTGGCGAAGTCCATTCATAGAAAGTTGAAATTAATTTTCTCAGATCTAAAAAATATTTGTCAATAAATAAGTCGCTATTTTTATTATATAATAAATAGGGATTACTCATTTAAAAATACATAATTCACAATGTGAGTTGTCAGTGAATAAATGCGATTAACGTGTTGCAATTCATATTCAAGAAAAGTAACTCACTTACGCTACCTGCTAGCAAAAAAGCGGACGTTAGCCCAAAATCCTAGGATTCGGTTACGCTAATTCCGGGATTATGGGATTGTCTTTCGGGAATCGTGGGACTCGGTATGCCGGGATTACTATCCCTAGTCAGCATAAAGCTTAAATTCAAAGTCATGGTCGGTGTTTACTGGAACGGCCGCCATTATTATATCTCCTTTCGTCTCCTCTCATAATCCGCATGATTTTCCAAAAAAAATTTAAAGTTAAGGGTTCTGGCGGCAGCACTTAATAATGTCCCATTTGGAGCAAATTTCAAATATGAGACCCTAATATCAGTCCACAACTGTCAGTCGGTGAGAGAGTGAGAGGATACCTACCCCTGGACCAGTTGTCAATGAGAGGATGGATGTATTTCAGGCAGTATCCGTAAAGGAAAAATATTAATAATCATAATCTTCATTACAAGTGAATTTAAGACTAGATAGTGCTCTCCTACAATTTAATTGTATGACAATCACATACATACAAGCCCCGAATGGTAATAAATCCACATAGGCGGGATACGAAAACGCGACCTCTAGGTTGGCAGTCGGGGACGCTACCCCAGCGCCACCGACACCGGCATATATCCGGGGTGCAGAGGGGGGGCAGGGTTCCAAAAGCACCCTTTCTCCTGGCTTTGAGTCTGCTTGACACCATTCAACGTTCCAAGTACAGGTTATTACAATTTATTTGACGTAAATTCACGAATCTGATAACTAAATTGTTAATTATAGCTTACAAACCGTGCCACTAATATCCACCATACAGTTTATTGAGTGCTTGGAATAACTTGAACAAAATACAAACATAGGAGGAATTTACTTTTAAGCGCCACTTCAAAAGTAGAAAGAGCAGTACCTGCTACATCCCAAGTTAAAGGTAGCTACCGTGGAGCAAAATGATTTCCAGCATACGGCAATTTACAAAAGATTCAAATCTGCAGCTGGAGTAAATAAAATTTACGTTAAAAGATGTTGATTTTCCAGAAATGATTGAAATTTAGGACAATAACCAAATTTTCACATGGCCCTCCGCGATGACTTTCTGAGCTTGAAGTGCTGGCTTATTTCATTATCCCATAAACCACGCCTCAGTTCAAAATGACTAACAATAAAAGTTATTTAAAAAATAAATCATTCCCACTCCCTATCAGAGATAATCACGTCCCCATCTTGGTTTCCTAATCCTGCGCTCCTGCTTTAACCTTCGCTATCTTCAGAGCCTGATTTTATACAGTCCTTTCTCTCTAAAGTCATTTTTACCACATTTTGCCAATAACTGCTCGGCCGACGCATTATTAACACACGATTCATCTCTCTATAGTTGAAGTTGTTTCTCCCTCCCTCTAAACCCTTCTCTTTGATTACGTCCATTCCATTTGTTCAAACAATGCCAACTTCTAACGCATGTGCTTGCCATAAAGTCATCACCCATTCTGCCTTCTTTCATAATGCATAAAGACGCATCGCAATTTCAAAAGCGTATAACATGAATTACTAGTTTCCGTATACCACACATTAGACCAGGGAAAATTTTGTTTAAGCCATATCATCAATGGTCTATCAGGTATGACGAAATTAATACTGCCCAAAATAACAATGCCCATTTTTTTCACTCCCTCCAACAGGTAGGAACAGCAATTATGTAACTGCAATTATGTAATCAAACCGGTTACATAATATTCCGATACGCCCCAGTGAGAGGCTTGCTAGGTGTGAGAGAAGCGTTCCTCCAATTCAAAATCCAAGGCAGTTTTCCATCTCCTGGCCCCAATCTCGAAGTTTCTTTGTGGGCGATTCGTATGCATGCCTTATGTATTCTGATGACAAATGAATTGGCTTTTAATTTATATAATCAAAGTAAAATTATCTCTCATGGAAAAAAACGCAGGGTAACGCATATTCATTATCAACCTGCATTATCTTATGATAGCAACCTCGGGAAGGAGGAATTCTGCGCTCGTTGAACTCCTTGTAAGAGAAACGCATCATCTTACCTTTAATATATTAGTGGTTCTCGTCACCTTAAATCCCAATATAGGAGGAGAATATAGTAAGGAGCCTCGAATATATCTTTGAATAAACGGTTATTTTCAATGCACGGATATATATAATTCTTAGTCAAGAAAGGAGCACAAATTATTAAGTAAATAAAAAAACAACGACGCCCATAAATGCTGGATAATTATACGACGAAAAAAACGACGAAATAAATCACGACATATTATGTCATCTGTAACAAACAAAAAATTACTTTCTCATTCTGATGAGTAATGACTTTAACTATGAGATGAGATGAGATGAGTATGGCTGTAACTCAACTGCCAATCGATTGCATTATTTATTACCTGCAGGAGTTTTATGACAGCTCAATAAATTGTTAACAATACCGAAAGCGGCAACTATTGAATGCCGAAGCTTAAGAAACAATATTTTTAAATGAGAGAGATGCCTTGAAAAATATTAACTAGACGACTAAACTAACAGAAAAATTTTATTCAGGGTGATTTCCAAGCTCGTCAACCTTTATAAATGAAATGAGTGGAGGTTATCGAATCAAACATCCGAGTTCAAAAGGCTTAAAATTAACTTATGCTTTTTGATCAAAGAAATTGTTATAAATTTGATACCTATTGAATTTACCTCGATTCCGACTGTTTGAAACAGCTTTGTGGTTGTATAAAGATGGATTAAGTTCATAGCAAAAAATATTTGGGTATTGTTACTGACAAGTACTTGAAAAGGAATAATCATATAACTGGAATTTCAAAGATTCTCATGTACTAAACTTTCAAACTGTTCTACATTAGAAATTAGTGTCCTGAAACTTTCCAAGTAGCCTTTAATGGAGCCCTAGTAGGGTCTAGTTGGGTTACAGGCTGGTCTGCTGGGGAGCATCTTATAAAAACTCCTTGAAGCCGAAACTGGGAAAGAAATCTTCACTTAATTTACTAACTACGGCAAAAATATCAAAATCCATAACCACTTAGCGTTGATGGCATCAATCAATAGAAATTTAAAACTTTTTGTTACTATGTTGTTCATTAATCGATACATTCATGGCACCCACCACTTAAAGTGGAGGAACAGTTCCTGGCAGCAATTCTAGTTGTGCCAAGTAAGTTGCTCGTTCAACGGAAAAGCCAAGCGTGATGCGGTTAAAATGCAGGTGGCATCATATTTTCAAGTTGGAAATGTGAACGAAGCCTTCCGGAAGAATGTTTTATTCGGTGATGCTGAAGGGCAGGCCGATCGCTTTTCCAGGCATACGTTAGATAGAGAAGTCGATGCCAACTTCTACAATTCCACTCATCAAGACGGTATCCTTCTCCTTGAGCGCTGAGGAAAGTAAACGAACCCACTAAATAAATTATTACCGATAGAATGAATTGCGAGGAGCATCACATGATAACTTCCTAGCATACGCAATTTGCAGAAAAAACTTAGCATTCAAGTGACAGGATGCATCAAGTTGTTCTGAGTTTCTTTTTCATATCGTCGGTTACGGTTATAGTTTACGTAGCAGTAATATTTCAATGGTGACACTTCTACTTTTGATTTGTTAAAATTAATAAAATAATTTAAACAAAGGATACATTTGATTGGCACATCAGGAGGGGGAGTGGCCGCACCTTAGTAATTTCTGCAAAAATTGAAATGATGGTAATCCTGAATAAATGGCTCTTAAACAACATTTTTACAACACCTCACCAAAATATGTTTAAAAATAATTGATGAATATCTATAAAACATTGTCAATAATTTCTGGAAAAATTAAAAATGATGGTAATCCCTAATATGGATCTCTAATGAAAATATTTATTTCACCACGTTAACAAACAACGTTTAAAAATAATTTCTTAATACCTAAAAGCCATTTGTCTCCACATGGCAGACCTCAGACACATTATCACTAATAGGCACTCTCTACCACTAAGGTGAAAACCCTCAGTCCCTCAAAACAATGACCTGAATCCATCCGCACCTGTCGTGTAGGTTTGGTGAGATTTAAAGTTGTCTCTCCATCTTACGAAATTTTTGGGTGGTTTCGGGGTTCAACAGGACCAAACATCAATGAAATCCAAGCCACAATAACTTCGCCCTTTACCGTGAAATCTAGCGATGACTTAGAGCTTATTTAATGATTATGATTATGGTTTTGAGTGCGAATTGACAACAAATTCTCGGCATATGCAAGCCGCTGACCACCTAAGCACCCCCGAGGGAAATTCCGGGCTACGTGCCTGTTGGCTCGTCAGCTCACGTCGCGCTGTGGGGTTTCCATGGGTTGAGGCAGGAGAGTTGAGGGTAAACTGGGGTCCTTGATGGACCGCAGGGGTCTAACGCCTACCGCCATTGAAAATCGGCAAAATCACCACAGTAAACAAAGAACCCTAGATAGCGTAGTGGAATGTGCAGCTGCTTTGAAAGCCAAATATCCGTTGTTCGATTCCCGATTCAGGGTAATTTTTTCGCGTGGCAAATAATGTGAATAATCAAGAAAGAGTGTCAAATTTTACGCATTTGACCAAGACTCACAGGCGGATTTAAAGGGGGATTCAAGCGTCTGGGGGGCACGTGCCCTCCCCAGACGCTTGAAAAATAGGCAAGATTTTTAAGACAGTTATCAATGCGTTCGTTTTGTTTTGTGTATTATAGAGCCTCTATCATTTAACACCTGAGCACAAATCAAGAATGCAGATTTTCCGGTCATTGGTCATTACCTTATACCTATGCGCTCGAAAAAATAGCACCGCCCAAGTAGAATGGGACTCAAAACTGCCGTTATTATATATGTAACTTATTAATATTTCCATATTAATAACTTTCATATTAAAATAAAGAGAACGTTTCGTAAAGAAATTGTTGTATGTAGTTTTTAATCTCAAATATGATAAGACCATTTGCTTGCCAGACCCTTGTGCCACCCCCAGAAATAAATCTTGGTTTCGCCCTTGCCATGACTGAAATGAAAAAATCCTAAATCAAGTGATCCCTACCCAGTGGCATTGCCAGAGGGAAAAGGGGGCACGCGACCCCCAAACCAATTAATTTTAATGGAAAAATATTAACCTAATTAAAGAAAATTTATTCTACTCCAACAATACGTTTTAGCAAAACATCATCCCGAAGACCCACCAATTGTATAATTTTAAGTGCTAAAATAGGGTTAAATGTGATTTCAAGGGGATAAAAATGTTCACGTTATCCCCTGAAGAGGATTCCACCTACTTGATCCATCGGGTCGTGACCCCCCCCAACACATCGTCCTGGCTACGCCCCTGTTCCTACCCCTCTCTCTCCGACCTTTACCTATTGGAAAAAAATGCTGACTGGCTGCTTCTGACGTTTGAGTTTGCTTGTATGTAGTTCATTTCGCTTGAAAAATTCATTTTCCTTGAATTTAACTCAGAAGAAGAAAATGGTCCCACCAGCATCTGATATTGTTGATACTTTTGATTCCAAATATTTTAAGGAGGGCTGGACGGAAATTCCAGATGAATGTCTTGTTTCGTAACCCTAACCTCGAGGTACTCATGCTAAAATCCTTATTTCAGTCAAAGCATTTATTACTCTAGTCTATGAATTATCCACGAGAATGTAATAGAGAGTGATGTATGGTTATTAGAAAAATGGAATTCTTCAGAAGAGATAATATTTCGGAGAATAGGGAAGTGCACTAGTGTTTCAAATGCACCAAACACATTTTTTAAATTAGAGTTCAGAATAACATAATGTCGTAAAACCACAGTTTAAATCCTAATAGTGAATACTTGATTCGAGATGACCGTCTGAAATATGGAAAAATTCAAAGGCCGCGAAAACGGGTGTCCATGTTGAATATTGGCCGTGACGTCACAAGGCAGTAGCAGAAGGCAGCTTCTACACCGTTTAGTTCTACCACTATTATTGCATAGAAAAATCACAGAATTTGAGGGTATCCGTTTTTTGCTGTCATAAAATATCTTCAGATTATATATGTGGCTGCTTCTCTTTTGAGTAAACGACTTCATCATTGCGTAATATATTAATATTCATTTACGTGTCAACTTCAAGTTTGGAAAGAGTAGTACGAATAGCACATTGAATCTTTAATGAATGCATGATGGCATTTATTTTTCGCTGGGTATATTTTTGCACAATGCCGTTTATCATGCCAAAACTTTTTTTGTAAGAACCGAGTCAAACTAATAAACCTATTTCAGACGTTTGCTGCAAGACTTATTCGTTGCGTATGTATTCACGCCGGCCGGAACGTTCGCCCTTCGCTACTAGAATCATGGGATGTTAGCCTTATTTCCGAGCTGGCTGGTTGTTGCAATGGTTCGCTGTCCAGGATGGGTTCAAGAAAAGATAATCTTGGTTGGGAGAAGGGAAAATTCCAACGATTTATAAATGGTATACCAAACTTTGATGTATTTATGGTTACTGAATTTTTTAATAAGGAGGACAGGTTCAACGCTCCATAGAAATGCGAGACGTTAAGGCTAACAAGGGGTGACCGCGTACCTTGCTGCATCTTTTTCAATTAGGGCGTTAGTTAGGCGGTAATTAATTAATTTTCATGCGTTACTTTTTACAAGTTATAGATATAAATCCTAAATATCCACAATTTCCCAATGGGTCGGTTGGGGTAGTGGTAGAGTGCACGAATCTAAGGAAAGATGTTACCGGAAGGACCGTGGTTCAAATCTACGTCTTGGCATCATTTTTTGTTGCCTTCATTGTGATCATACGGAGTCTAGTTTATCATTAATTATAATTGCAGCAATCATTGACATGAGACAATTTTTTTATCGTCATTATGGCGTTTAGGTATTTTAGCAGTGTCATTACAAACGCCGAGATACGATGACTACAAGGGTTGGTGTGCGCTAAATGTTAATTTTTTCTTTGCTTATACTGACCAACTTCCACATTAAAAATGAAAACCACTCTTGCAAGAGCACATACCATTAAAGGCTCGCGGCAAGCAACAATATGCGTACAGGCATAATTAATAAGAACACAAAGCGAATATAAAATGCCATATATCTCGAACACTTGTAATTCACATTACTCCAAAGGGAGTTTACTTACTCAGTACATACCTCAGTACCTTGTACTCAGTACCTACCAGTTTACCTCAGTAGCAGTGCTAAAAGAACCATTCTGAAATATAATTTCAACTAACAAATAGGATGAAATAAAAGTTGATAACCCTGGACCGGGCGCGCTGGCGTATAAAATACGTCAATCTTTGAAAACCAAGGATTTCGACATTGTACGTACATTCTGGGCTATAATGGTCTCGTGCATTCTTACAATGTACTTTGACTGCCTATATTGCGAGTTTTCAAAGTTCGAGGTATTGTAGCTAATTTTTTAGATCAGCAAGATGAACCCGTCACCAGTGGAGTACAAATTACGCCGCGCGACCTGCCGTGTACCTTTATATCTGTATCACCTATAAATGTAGTAATTTCAACAAATAAAGATTAACTTTAACAAAAATCGTTTGTTATCATATATGCACATATCATGGGCAAAGTACGCATTTTGCCCGGTCGTGTAAAAAAACAGTCGCGCCATAATTCTTTAACCAAACCACTTTCAGTTTATAAATTACGTAGGTCTACGCGGAAGATGCTATATTTTGACTCAACACACTTTCTGATGTGACTGAGGTACCTATTAAGTAAATTATTATAATATAAATATCAATTTGATCTTAAAATACCTTCAAATGATCTTCAAAACAGAATATCATCGATAGGTAAGAGTCAGGAGCAGCCTTGAACCATTTATTCCGTATAGCTTGTGCTTAAGGCACGGGAATGAATATCTTCCCCAAGGTTTTTGTTTCGACGTCGAGATGAAATTTGGAACAAAAAATCATTTATAATTCTATTTTTAATTCATGTTTTCGGTACTAGACGACATTTTTAGGAAGCAAACTCCACCGATTCCCGGAAACTCTCGCCGCGCTAAAGAAGGCGACGGAATACAGCGATACTCCACTGGTGACTACTGCCTTGTGACGTCACATCTCAATCAAGATGGAGGCACTGTGTTTCAGCGCAACATGAAATTTTCCGACTTTCAAAACGTTTTAAAGTGCATACCCCAGATGCAGAAAATAAAAGTGACTATACTAATGTTTCTTTTTTAGGCTAAACTTTCAAATTCAGCAATAAAAAAAAATTAGTGCACTTCCCTATCATAGGTTCCCGTAGAGGATTTTCTAAACTTTGTACGTGCCGACACATTGAAATCATCTTTATTAGTCGGGTTTGATTGCATTAAACATATCATTTGAAGGATGATGGTAATGGGTGATACTCCTTCATTACATGAATAGAAGAGTTAAATCAGCAATCCAAATGGAAAGAGATTTTTTTTCACGGCTGGTTCCGCCGGGAGGCAGTGATTCCTCAGATCGCTTTGAAACCGTGTAAATGTAAATAAAACATTTTGCCAAGCAAAATTTCATGACTTATTCTTTTGTCCCTGATACGCGAATTCGATTTACTAGGACGGAAAGATTGCTTCTAGGAAGCGCAGTGCTTTTAGGCGACCTCAAAGAGCTGACGCACGATTAATGTTATGCACCACTGACATTAATTATCCATGATATACCACGTCATTTTATTCAATCGGAATATGACTCTGAATAATTGGTGGTTATTGAGTTCATATAAGTCGCTGATTTATGTTCATCAATGAATGATTTGGGATTCATGATTGCGGGTAACAGTTTATTCTTCATATCTTCCAAGCATAGTGCCATCAATATCACAGATCGTTCAACTCTAGCAATAGATAAAGATTTTCACTGTCATTGAATAAGGGTTCCCGAGTTTGAATTACCTTCAGGAGGACTAATTTCTTTTAGAATTTTATTTAGATTTCATCGAAAAGTAAGAGTTTTTATCGTTATCTAGCATTTTTAACTACATCTCTCATGCATGTAAACAAATATTGATTTTCAAGTAAAAATTAAAATTATTCACCATATAAAAAATGTACAAAGCCTTGCAGTTACAGAAATATAAAAACAAACGTAGCCTCGCATTCTTTAATCCGCTATCATACTATCTACAATTAACCTAAAAAAAAGAGCATTTAAATGTTGAAAACATAATCGAGTGAGCAAGAAATCAAAGGGACGTGGTCGTATAAATTATAGCTGTCAGATCGAATTTCCCATGATAAAATGTAACCACTTACCAATTTTTAGTAGAATGTATTTTTTCATGAAGACCTGAACACTAACCGAAGACTAACTTTTCATCTGGTTTCTTATCCCGCGTATTACTGTCTTCGATGCCTTCAGTTTAGAAACCCAAAAACATTTAGTTCGAAGCACCGCTTTCACCGAGACCACGATGGTTAGATTTATCCGAGAACCGTTACTGAGAGACAAAAACATCCTCTGCTGTTAAAGTATAATATTTTCAAGAATACCATCACAATAAATTAATTCCTAAAAGTCATTGCCCATTTAAAATAGCATGGCCTTTGATAGCGATTGCCTTGTACACGACGTGAGCACTTCTCGTGCACCCCAACTTATGTGCGCCCTAGATGGTCCAATTAAAACCATCCCATGTACACACGCAGAAAGAAGGATGACACACACTGGCCGTTAAGGATCTGAGTGCAGCGTCGGGAAAAATATCTCGAATCATCCGAGATTCCGCTTGTCTTCTCCTTTTAAGGCATTGGTTCTATATGACCATACTCATACACTTAAGGGCATAAGCTTTTTTTTCCTTCACCTTTAGGTGTCAGCGAAAAGAGGGCAGGAACGATAACCGACTGGTTTTCATGCTCTAACCAAATACGCTGCCAGAATTTGGGATTCGACCCAGTTAAGCCGTTACATAAACCGAAAAAGTGAGATAGTTGACCTTGATAAATGAAAAGCACACTGATCATAGTAAAAGTACACATGGCACGGAAGCCCTCAGTGCCACCTGCGGAACGATGAACTTAGACCGGACTTCATAGAGAGAAATATATTTAGAGGATGTTGAACTGTCTTACATGACGAATATTTACCGTCACACTAAATAGTAGTAAATGTAGGTTATATGTTAGTAAATAGGGTATAGGTTATAGTAAATGTAGGAAAATAGGTTAGTAGTAAACGCCACAGTTCATAGCAGAGGTATCAAGTTCACGACTTAACACGTGGAACAGGTTATGTCCCAGATTTACCGATGGTCATAGTTTTGAAAGACTACATTACTCATGACACGACAGCTTTGGAGAACACTATCTGGGAACTAATTGTAAGTCTAAAAAGAGTGAGTTAATGTAGAGACGAAACTGTTTCCTGACCACCACAATCGATAAATAATTAATTTATATAGAATTTAATTAGTCAGGGTCAAAGTTTACCCGTCAACCTTTCATCTCCCTCTTTGCCTGTTTCTTTTTAACCTTTTTGTAAATCTCCCGTAGACCCTCATAAGCATAATCCTTCCTCGTCCGCGTCTTAATCCGCACCCTTCGACGGGGACTTGGATCGGCCTCGACGGCGGGAAGGGAAACGCCCTAACATGATGGCGTGCGATACAATTTGCAAATATATTCTTTGAAATTTACAAGGTTTTTCTCATCGACATAAAATGGAATATCCCGTAACTCATCGAGCGCCTCTGGGAATGCACCTGTCAAACGTGGCAAAGTTGCCGAGTAGACATCGAATGAGGGCCCAGGGGGGGCACTTTGAAGGATACCACACACCGGGGCCAGGACCGATTATTCAATTTAAACGCCCGATCACCCGGGGAGGAGAATGGATCGGAAAGAAGAAAGGAGGGAGGCGCCGTAGGACGATAGGAGACCGTCGACGCATCCAGGGAGAGGATAGGGATGGAAGGTAGCAGTCGCGAACTATGGGGGGGATGAGGGGTATAGATTTCCCCCCCCCCCAAAGCCTCAGAGAAACAATAAAATATTTAAAGATACTGTCTAGTTTTGACTTATAATAACTGCACCTGCTTTCAGTTAAATTTTAAGTGACAAAGCGATGTAAAATGTGTTTCGGGCGTGTCATTTTTCAAAAAATTTCCCGGTCCCCCCGTTGCCTATGTGGGGGGGGGGGGTCGCCACCTCAGGCCATTCCATTCCCCCCCCCCCCCCCCAAAGCATATTCCCAGTTACGCCACTGGAAGGTAGGAGTTAGGGCACAGCCACCTAGAGAGAAGGTCTGTTCACAGGCGTGTGACGTCACTCATTGTAGTGCTACCGCCAGAGAGAACATGGCAGAATGAAAGTAGTCGTGGTGCAGTCTGCGACGGTGGTTTAGCCGCCGTAATGAAAATATAATTGATACCTAATTTACTCAGTCAAGAAGAAAATAGTCAGCGGGTTCCGAGAAAATACTGGCACGCCTAAAAAAAGTATTTTTCTGTCTGAAGTTTTTCGTTAATATTGCGTCTAATCCACGTACCATATAACTTCACCGTTCTCTAGAAAAAAATATTTATAACCGATTCATAAATTGTCGTTGTGAACTAGAAGTACTAGAAAACAAGATTAAAATCTGAAATAACTATCTGGAAAAGGCTCTTTGCGTCCAAAGAGAATTTATTCTTTAACACAAAAGCGTCGAAGAAATTCGATAGCATTAAGTGGTGATGTCAAGTATTTGATTAAACCTGGTTGCATTCCATATACTTTCCTTGGATAAATAGTATCTTTCTGGCAGATTAAAAAGGTGTTCACACAAGGTCCCAAATGGATCTATTAATTAAGAGTGAATTCTTATTTTGACACTGAATTAGATATGCCCATGGGCTATGAAAATCTTACCCTAGAGCCTGACGAAATAAGATTTTCAATGATAGTTACTTGTGAAATATAAGATCGTTGACACATCTGCCTTTATTACGCTCGAATACATCAAAATGCAAGCCAAAATATACGTATAGTCCAGCCTCGGCTAATAAAACGTACCCGTCCCAGGCGCTTTAGTATTTGAAAAATTATTTGGGATGAGCAAAAGTTTCAATGTCACTTCAGTAGATGCATCAATCTAATAAAAAATCTGAAAGTCCTGCCAAATCATCAGCATAAACATTTGTATAAAGAACACGACATCTCTGAAATCACACCTCAGATCTTACTTAACATGAATGAAGTAATCACCACAAGGAATTTTGGTGGCAAGAAGGAAAAAAACACAGAAATAAAATTCAAATATTTTGTATTTTCATTAGTCAATCACAAAAATACCTGCAATTTTCTGTTGTTACCATGAACTAATTTGGTGAAAAAAATACTGGTATTCTCTTTTGAACAAAAATTATTTAAAAGAGCACTGGCAAAATCCACAATAACTATCTTCAATAGTTTTTTCCGACGAATGTCCATTGTCACATCATATAAAAAACAACTTATAAAAAACAAATCCACCATAGTCCTATATATCACTTCAACCACTATGTTATTCAATCTTCTAGATGATAGTTCGGTAATTATGAAGAAATGGCACCCTCCTCACCATCTGGGCACCTTTAATTCAACACAAATTATCTTCCCCATCTTCTCCGGCAAGGCCACAGATTCTTTCCTGATGTCACTCGTTGTGAAGTGAAGCTCACACCACTAAAATTAATAAATAAGAAAATACCAAATAAATTACTACGTAGTTATTTCATTCCCAATTTCAGGCATTTCTGCATGAGAAATATATCTAATGACAAGGCCAGTAAATATAGGAGATCATTATAAACCTTGATGATTTTTTATTTAAAACTAGACCATAAGTTAATTTTAGATGATGAAAGCCGGGCACAGATAAATTACGGTTCATTGCACCAATTGTAAGAGAAAAACGCACATTTTCATTCACGGTGGTTCATACACACAAATAACATACTATATACGTTTCTGACGAGACTCATGAATTTCTCATGATTTGCTTTCCATGAAATTAATCAAGTAAATATCATTGGTCTTACGAAATGATACATAAGCTGAAATTAATTTGAACTCAAGAATCCTATCAAATTTATGTGCTTTCCCCCGTAATATAGATACTACGGCAAAAATAAAAGACTGGCAGTTTTATCGAAAATACTCAAGTACATAACATATCGCGTAAATAATTCAAATTGCTTTTCAACTCTAAGTTACAAAAGTATAGTTATATAAGCAGTTTTACTGAGTTTCAGACGTATAGAACAGCAGAGGGCAAGATAAGGAAGATTATTCGTTACTATAAACTTGTCTGCTATATTATAATTCCCAGAAACTCCTTCAACCTCACGTTTACTGAACGAAATAATACAAAAAATGCAGCTAAAATACAAGAATTTCCTATTGAATTGTCGCTTCTATATTTAGATCGCCACTTTTAGTACTGTCAACATCCCTAAGCCACATCTAGCTAGAAATTACATCCAAATAATTACAGCGAGAAAGGGTACATACCTTACTGTTTTTCAAGGAGGTGAAATTGTCTCTTCTCATCCCTCGAAGACACTCCTTCTTTAACTTAGGATCTTTTGGAAAGCTAAAAACTTGAACTTCGGGGCCACTCCTGAAGTTTTCTTCGCATCCCGGCACTACACACGCGAAAGGAACTTTTAACAAAAATGCCTAAAAAAATACGTTTCTTAAGCCCAGCGAATGAAATTCAAGAATAAAGGAAACTTCACTATCCTCAGAAACTTCAATTTCCACCTAATAACACCACAAAAATCCATAAAATGTGGTAGAACGTAACGTAAATACACTCGTAAACAAACTGGTCTCCAACGGCAGCCGGAACAACAGAGCACTTCTCGTGGTGACGTCAGAGCCTCAGCCGTCGCTTGTGATCTGATCAAGGCCTTCTCTCTAGGTGGCTATGGTTAGGGACATACCCGCGTTGCCATGGTGACAACGGGGCCCACTATTAACGAAACCATTAATTAACTTACCCATGAAATTGGTAGATTTTTTCTATGAAGAGAAAAATCCAAAGATCTTTTCGTTGGTTGTGCTGAGTAGACAGTGCGATGGGCCATTATGCATGGGAATTTCGAAGGGTAAGTGGATTGTTTTGCATGCCATTTTCAGCGGTCCAGTCCAAGTTGTTCGCGGTGGAATCGAAAATCATGTCCTTTTCATTAGTGGTTGACAGAATCAGTTTTCGGGGAAGAGAGAGTTGACAGATTTTTTAGACATTATTTTATTTTTACGTCCACTTTAACTGTGTTCTCTGCGTGAAGCCTTCTGGTGGAATATGGGTCATCGTGAACAAGGAATGTGAATCTCAAGATGAAAGTAAGTGGTCACAATGTAAGTGGTGAGGAGCTGGAGCGGTTTAATTATTTTAGCACGACACACTAGAGGAAACCGGATTCAGCATTTAGGACATCAGGATGAGAAAGGCGCTGGCAAAGGTGGCATTCGTGAGTTGGACAAAAGCTGATGAAAGGATCGTTATGCAAGAGTTTAAAGAAATAGCTAGCGAGTAGTTTGATTTTGAGTGGAGCGGAAACATGGGCACTTAGGAGAAAGTACCGAGAGGAAATACTGGAGTCCTTCGCGATATGGTAGGGGACAGTGGTGGATCCAGAGAGGGTGCTCGGTGTGGGGGGCAATAGGTATCAAATTTACACAAAAAAATGGTAATTTTGGTCGGACCCCCACAACTGCTGGGAGATCACCCCCAACGCCTCCACCTTGCCCGCCCCCCTTTAGTCGCTACCTTGGATCCGGGGCTGGGTAAGGAGAAGAATGAAGGCGATGAAATGGGCGGAAGAGATGAGAAACGACGAAGTGCTAGACACGGTGAGTGAGGAATGGAAACTTCTAGATGAGATACGGAGGAGACTGAAGGTTTGAATGGAGCGAGTACTGAGCGCGGAGGGGATGCTTAATTCAGGGATGGCAATCGAAACTAAACGATATAACTGATAACTTCTGGCATTACTTTGTGCAACCTCTCCATATTGGAAATAAAGGAATAAAACTTTTTAAGGTTCACTATTATATTAATATCGGTTTCGTAACGTAGTTACACCTGAAGATGTAACTACGTTACGAAACCCGGGTCGTGCCGATATTAATATAATAGTGGACCTTACAAAGTTTTATTCCTTTATTTACAATTTCCCGAAAACAAATGAAAGTGAAAACTAGTAAAACATACATAGTTTCGTTCCCGCGAGCAAAATGTAGAGACGAAACGAAATGGATTTAAACCTGGGGAGGACAAAACTAAACCTAGGCCTTGTATTTTCGTTCCCCTCCGGGTCGAAACGAAATATTTTCGTATCGTTTCACTTGCCATCCCTGGTTTAAATCCATGTTTGAGGGGAGAATGTTTGGTAAACGACGGAAGGGAAGTAGAGGAGTCGGATTGATTAATATAATCAAAGTGAGTAGGCCTTGTTGTGAATTGAAGAGGGAATTCCATATTGGAAGGGGAGAAAGGCTCAGCTAACTCGCAAAACGCGCCACGTAGCGGTGATGGTCGAAATTAAATGGAAATTGTTCTATCGAGTTTTAATCGCTCACTCTCTCGCCCTACTCTTTGATTCCGCCATGCGATCGATTGTAAAGAATTAAAAATCATCCGTTACCATTCTCCAATACCAGGTGTATGATACTTATTAGATTTAGCATATTTCTTCCTTGTTTAAACGTTAATTTTCTAGCTCTGACGTCTATTTCCGTCCGTCCTTTTTGCACACCTAGATAAATTAACTCTTTACGGTAATGGTTCATCATAAATCGTCCTCTATTCCCAGTGCAGTTCTTTCCTTTGTGTTTCCAAGCATTTCTTTTTTATGGTTTATCCACCTTTTGTTTTTCACTTCAAAAATTTGGCAAAGCTTCCTCTGCCGAATACAGTGCGGCAATACATTAAATTACTATGTTGGGTGAGATTAAAAATGAATTCTTATCTTACCGTTTATGATGGTCTCAACAGCTACCATACGTTGACGGAGTTTTGTGGCATACCTACTACCGCGCCATTGGTGATAATAATTATGATTCTTGGTTTGTATGCTCAAGGTTTTCTCCATCGTCGGATATGAATTTAAGAGGGAATTTTTACATGAAAGGCATGATTTCATAAAGCATCATAACATTAAGAGGTATATTATTTCAGGCTACCATTTACCACTTGTTGACTTATCTTTCCCATTCAAGGCTTGATTAGTAATTTTTGAATTATGTGAGGAATACATAGGTTGGTAGGTCGTTGAAAATATAGTTCAGATGATTTAAAAGCATAAGGTTACGTAGTTATTTCTCATTATTATGCTGTACTGAGGCTATTATTTGAAACTATCCACATACAAGGACATTGCATAGGGGAAGATAGGCAGATAAAGCTGCACAATATTCCAACCTATCTACCATGAGCAGGAAGAAACCTAGAGAAGGTAAATTCTATTTCAGATCTATGGAATAAACACACTACTACTACTACACAACACGAGTTATTTTATAAAGGCGACGATTTACGTTCAATTCCGCACTCTTTGGCCACCTGCAGTTAATCCCAGGGAAAACTTATACCTCGTTCACACAGCGTTGATCGTGACGCAAGTCCGCCTCTCCGTAAGTGTGCAGACCAAAATCCACAAAAACGTGTGAACTTGTACAAAGTTCCTTACCTGGTCATTTACGATGGTAAGGGCCGTCGTCCTAATCAAAACAGGGAAAAGTGACTGTAGATACTCATTTCGACGGCAACATTGAATGAATGAAGCATATTTATTCGAATAATATAAACCCTAGGGTATGCAGTTCAAGTAAGATGGAGAAAGGAAAGAACTATACATATATACGAGGAGGCAGATTAATTATTACCAGATTAATTATTGCTCCAGATTAATAACCTGCCTCTGACTGCATCCCAGTTTCTTCCTTAATGTCAATTACGTAAGGAAAGAGTCTTAATTTCCCGTTGATTATGTTTATTATCCTCAATAAGGAACACTATTTAAGAATTATTACACAGAGAGTTTTCTAGCTTGAGGAATACGGCTGGAAAATTTTTTAATTTGGTATATTTTATCTTGAATACCGTATTTGCAATTGCTGCAAGTAGCATCTGCGTAGTTTTTTTTATAATTAATTTTTAATGTGTACCTTTTTTTCACCAGCACTGAATACGCGTAGTTGCAAGTCACGCATATTTGTCTCATATTTGGTGTCACTAACAATTACTTTTAATATTATTTCGGCATTTTTTTCATAAGAAACATTGTATTTTTAAAAACCAACACGACATTGTGACTATGAACATATTTCCGTAAATCTGTTAAATTATGTGACGCAAAATCGTTTTCATTCACGGTACGAATGAAACGTCGAAAGCCACAAATGACAACACTAAATCACTATACTAATGTTAATGCATGAGGCTAGATGTTATCACGCCGTAATATTGATTATAGAACTTGTGTGGGATTAGAGCGATTTATAACGTCAATTTCTCATGTAACGATGACATCTTTCGAGTTTGTGCAACTTTGACTTGTTATATATACCACCGTTGCGATCATATAATATGCGGACTCAAAATACAGGTTTAGTGTTGATTAATGGTATGCTGCTGGAAGTGAGATATCTTCCGTGTTATAGTACAATTTATGCTATTTCGTGATGAATACTAGCATAATAGGTAAATACGCTAACAAAGTCCGAAATTCGAAACACGAAAGTCAGTAGTAACAAATACCATATGGAAAAGTTAGCAACTTGCTGACTGCTGTGAGGACAGGTAAACTGTTCAGATACAGATCGGTGTATACAGCTGCGATGCTTTCAATGGCAATGTTGCTAGTATCCCGCGATTATCTCTCTGTGTTGATGTAACTTCAGTAATAGATATTGGATGAGAGAGACAATTTTACTTTCGACTTGTAAAAATTTGGCACTCGCATTTCACTTCGTTCGGAAAAAACGCATTACGATGATATTATTTTTCATATATTACTTTAAAATCAATATCTGTAGTTTCTATAATGCTCAAGTTGATTCATACAAGCTAAATTGATAGGTGTTAAAAGATAGCAAAATTGTAGGAGTTTTAAAGTATGTTTGTATGCAGTGGCTGGTAAATCAACGTACGTAATCGTAATCAACGTACGTAATCGTAATCAACGTACGTTTAAGTAATCGAATCTTTAATTTAAGACGAATGCAATTCACGAAACAAAAAAGAGCGCTTGTTTCCAAGGCAACGATATTGAATACATAATGAATATTCGAAAATCTTGACATAAAGTTTATGGCTAATTGAATATTTCATTCGTGGTGGATTGTCATAACAGCCATGCGCGCTCACTATTTCGCAATTTTTTTCATAAAATAATATTGTGGTAAACTTATCAATGCTGGTGAAACTCATCTCCTAACACCAGTGGTAACCATTTAAGCTACGCGCTCCAATGCGTTGTCCTAAAAATATTAAGAAAGAATATGCGGATAGAGTCTTCTTCCAAAAGGCACATCTCCGTGAGTAACTAGAATTATTATTTATCATAAATAATGACAATAAGTGTAAGGGCATGGTTGAGTTGTCCTGACAATCATTATTTCCAGTGAGGTGGAGTTTCCTTTGACTCTCAGTTCCTATGCCTCCTAAGTTCAGTTTTATCAACGATTGGTCTCCAATGTTAGCAGTCACTTAGATTTGAGTCCAAGCGAAGGCACACGTCGAGACCGCGTTTTCAAGGATCTTTACGCAAAGATCTTCTAAGCCACCTCATATTCCATGCTGAAAGGGGGTTTATTTTATTATAATGAAAGGTGCTATGAAATTATTGAGTTATGAGAGGTGTGTAATTAGATCCAGGTTTATTTCAGTACAAGTTAATCATCTCCTTAGTAAGCATCGAATCCTGAGACCCTGGTTTTATTTTGCGGACAAGGTATCCTTTTGCTGAACTAGAATTCAAAGCGGAAGGGAAACGGGCAGATTTAGGGGTGGGAGTCATATAGGTCAGGATCCCCTACCAAATGTTATCAAATTTTTTAAAACTTTTTATTAGTTTAATAGTTTTTGTATCCATAAAAAGGAGTAAAGGGAGTGTATATGCAAATGCATGTCTACAAGTCCCAAACGTGAGAGAAGTTTGAGCTGTATTTATCCTAGAGCGTAGCACTCCCTGCAAAAATTTTACACGGGAGAACCCACTCTCTCTCCCGGGGGGTATTCTATACTCCCCGGGCCATGATCATGATCTTTCCCCCTAATTTAAAGCTGAATCCGCCTCTGGGGAAACATGCATGCGAGATTCCTTCTAAAACCACACTTACGGGTATAATACATGCGCTTGTTATGTCATTGCTAATATTTGTGACAGATAGTTTCACGGTGGCCGTTACAGGCTTAAAAATGCTAATCTAAGTTCCTTAGCAACAAATTTGGCTATTAATACTTTGAATGTGTCACTAAGATGAGGTGTCAGAGTTTTGGATTCAGTTTCGACATGTTTGCATCATGAGGGAGCAAAATACGTCGCCGTAACCGACTCGCACTTGAAGAAATGGGAACTTAATGGGAAAATTTCAGCTGGTAAGTTAACAATAATCGTAGAAAAAATACTTTCATAACAAAACTAACGCGTATCGTTAATGAGGACCGTACTGAAACCGCTCTTGGCTGAATTATTGAATAATTTTATCATAGATTTCTATTTCTGATTATAAGTAACACTTAGGGTTCCTCACCTTGACTAGAAAAGACGTCAACAATCTGCAAATGATGGGAATCTTTGACCCAATATTAATGGAGACACTGAACCATGAATCTGCGATATCTTTACAACTGGAAGAAGTCACAATAAATTATGTTAATGGTGATTTGGGAATTCAGTCAACCAGAAATTCTAACCTTGGTGTCATCCGTCCAACGTAGCACGATGGTGTCACAGCCTGTACGAATTACGTGCCGCCGAAGTGGAAGACGTCACGATAAATCATGTTAATGGAGATTTGGGAATTCAGTCAATCAGAAATTCTAACCCTAGTGTATTCGGTCCAACACGACACGACGGTGTCACAGCCTATAAAGATTACGTGCCGCCGAACCCCTTGTTTGCAGAAAAACGCCTTAAAATATTTGGATTGACGTCACAAGCATCAGTATCGCTACTACCACATCGAGGAAATTGCCTGGAAGAAAAAAGTAGAATTCAAAGATAGATAGCACTGATATCCGATCTGGTTGTCAATATAGAGCTAGTACAGGTAAGGGCGATAGTTATTTGCCCATGAACCTATTTTATCTACAAGCTGTTCTTTTTAACCGCTCACGCCACAGAATCCAATAGTAGGACGAGAGACAGGGCAATTAAATCTTAAAACAAATTTCCATGCAATCTCGTTTTAAAACATTATCGCCTATAATACAAGGATAGGTGGCAGCTGTCTAATACTACCACTCAGTATAGTAATGGATATAGTTTCTGATTCCTCCTCAAAAAATATGGACTACCGTAGAAATCGGCATACGGAGCAGCGTCCCAGCCTTTGAAATCCCCAAAGAAAATGCTCCATCGCACTGTCTACTCAGTAGCGTCTTTTTTCCAATAAATCCTTTGCAATCCTTAACTTCCTTATTTTTAATCGTAGAGAGTCAATAAAAATAGACTCGATTAAGTCGCGAGATGGTCAATTTGATGGCGATGAGAAAAAACTCGCATTTGCAAAGTTTACAAATTTGCGAATTGTATTGCACGATATCAGCTTCGGGCGTTAGCCCTCCCGCCGTGGAGGCATGCTAATTGTGAGTCCCTGTCGAAGGGTGAGGAAACTCTAGGCATCAGCGGCTTCACGCACTCTCCCATACTGAGCGATTAGTTTTCATGCAGGCCGTCGAGCGCTAGCATTACATTCGCCCGACTGTCACCGGCGTGAAACCTGGGTTGACATGGCTGTGAGGTAACCTGATGAGCTATATTTCTAAACTTCTGAAATCCGTAGTTCATACATGCTCTCAATGATGCGTACTTCAGTTTTTAAGAATAAAATTTAGCACTATTCGCGAAGACAGTGAAGCATCTTTCGTAAAAGGTCAGAAAATAACATGATGGTGCGAGCGAGGGAGGATCCCGCTAATGAGAATCTGCAGGAGACTACCTGAATCTAACGCCATTACCGCTCAAATGCTCCAACTAACCAAAAATTCAAAATAAATCAACGAGCGAGCCCATCAGAGGTGGCAGAGAAAATAGGCATGATCTTTATCAGTGGCGGATCTAAGGGGACTTTAGCCTCCCCCTTGGGTATCCAATTTGCACAAGATAGAATGGTAATTTTTTTCGGACCACCAATACTGCTGGGAGATTACCTCCACTTAGCCCCACCCTTGTCCATATCCTGGGTCCGCCACTGATCTGTATCTCCGTGGGATGTTCGGATGCTGTGCTGCGGACGTGATACGCAGCAGGCAGTCTTCGGCAGCGGCAGCTCTCTTTGATGCCCACAACTCCTACCGCCTCACCCATCGCCAACTCCTCTTCTTAATGGCGCGTCAGTAGCGTCACTTGCCCGGCGTCCACCTCCCAATTAGACACGTCAAGGAGCGGCGCCAGTGGATCCAAAGACCCACCCTCGCACCATCACCCTACCCCCCGCAACCCTCCCTCCCTTCTCCCCAACCGTTTTCTCCCCTTCCTCTACCCAAACCCATCCCACATCCAATCGCTTCCTCCCTCGCCACCTAATCGGCCATTCCCAAGTTGTTAACGGCCGGGCACCATACGCAGACTTGCTCTTGAAGTACCCAAACCGGTCAAGCAACCTTCAATTTAAACCTCGTAACCATATTTATTTTTGCGTGACGATCTGATAACTCATAACTCTTCGGGTGGCTCTTAAAAAAATGTAAAAAAAATCACCCTCTAACAACTCACGCATTGATGGATAAACTCGAATACGAAACTCCTTTCAGCTTCAATGAAATCTTCAAACTGGTGCGAGTGACGCTTGGTTACGAGGAACATACGAGATGGTATCCAGTACACCTCTATAACTTAAGACGCGTGTGCACCAGGCTGATAAATGGGAAATTCACTAGCTGTTATGAGAGTTTAAAATGAAAACAAGTTGCGAAAAAGGTATTAAAAGCCAATATGCATATTGCGAAGAGACATACAGATTTATTGCCCCACGAAGAACGATGATTTTCGATTTAATATACAATCCACAGACAGGGAGCGTGGGGAAAGAAATTTCACGAAAGGATATATGAGACATAAAATTTATACCGATTTATTGGTATTGAATGATTAGAGCGGGCTTTTTAGCCCGCCAATTGGAAGTGTTCCGCGAAGTAATGAAAAATGAGGAAACATGCCATTTGCTAATCGAATCGTGGGATAATGAAACTTGACTTCAGTTTATTGTCACGCTGACTGGTTATTACAATGACCGATAACTGTCATTTGTCACTTAAATGGGGAAGTTGATGAGCAGTTAAGGGTATATAAAATAAGGTTCACGATTGAGAAACCTGGTGTCATTATTTGATTGAGTGATTAATAGACTGCTCGGTGAGTCGATCGACAATTGACGCGTCGGATGAAGTGCTTGTGAAGTGAAGTGATGAAGTCGGATGAGGTATTTCTTATAAGGGAACGGAGAAAAGATGCAGACCGTCAATACTGGACTGCGTCCGCTGGAAATGAAAGGTGCAAAAGAGATGACAGTTCAAGGGGCCACCAAAAAAACGTACGGAGGACGGTGATTTCAAGGGATACTTTTGTCAATACCAAATACAGATCAAATTCCCGAGAAAAACGCGGAATAAAAATGCGTCTCTCTCGGGAAAAACCGTTGAAGTAAAAATACGTATGCTGGATATAATAATACGAAGCCGTTGTTCTTGCTACCACTCAAAGTGACTGATTCACATCCTATCTTAGCATGGCCGTCATCACTGGTCAGCAATCCTTCACTCCTTTCACCTATCAGCTAGTATTTTCACACCAATATATTTACGGTACATATTGCTTATCCTTCCTTACCTGCTTCATACATTTTTTTCGTTTTTCCGTTCCTGCAATCTACTTTACCTCTACGATTGTGTACATCAGTCCATCATATCTCAAAATATGACCTAAAATTATGTTGTCTTCTTATTAAGGTTTTCATGAGGCTTCTCTTCCCTCCTACCCCTCTTAAGACTTCCTCATTACTAAATCGGTATTTCCATTTGATCCCCATCATTCTTCTGCAGCGCCACATTCCGAAGGCCTCTACCCTTGATGCGGCTGTCATTTCCCATCTACATCTATCTAGATCTACATAATACCTTGCGAGCCACTTCTAGGTTAGTACTTCACTTAGGTTAGTTGGCTGCACCACAAGTCATGCAATCTATTTACGAGTTCTATCGCTGCCGTTATAATCTCTTATTGATCGTGGAAAAAAGACATTCTGAATCTGTCCGTTCTACAATCTATCTCTCTTATTTTATTTATATGATCCGATCTTCCGTAGTACGTTGGCGTCCGTAAGATATGCTTAACTTCGTTAGAAAAAGACACTGCTCTTGAATTTATCTTAAAGGTTTAGTCTACTTTTCAATCTACAGAGATTCCCATCCGAGTTTATCTAAGAGGTCAGTTACACTAACAAGACTATCGTAACGACCTTTCACATACCTGGCAGCTCTTCTTTGCACCCATGCTCACTTTCATTGAGAGGCATACTCCAAATATAAGTCGTGATTGTTTCATTATTTCTATGTTTAAAATTTCCGCCGTAAGAATATCTTTCTTTTGATGGAATACCTGGGCTATTCTGCTAGTAATTACTTTCTCGCTTATCACATCGCTATTTACTTTGCTTACCAGATAGCAGAATTCATCAACCCCTATCAGTGTTTGTTTTCCCTATTTTTATTTCATTCGGAAGTCATGACTCTCCCACTGCTTACCATTATTTC
This sequence comes from Ischnura elegans, assembly GCF_921293095.1. NCBI lineage: Eukaryota > Metazoa > Arthropoda > Insecta > Odonata > Coenagrionidae > Ischnura > Ischnura elegans. The sequence goes on from NC_060246.1 coordinate 142,979,882, forward strand.
GGCACCCGCTATGAACATTTTATGAAAATAAATTCAGCAAATTTAATCACATCCCACTGTTACCCTCTCTAAATAAAGCTTTCGAAGATGTTCATAACTGATTTAATTTATTTTGCAATAAACGCTGACTAAATTATTCTCGTCTTGCAGCAGACCTCAACTTTGATCTTTCTATCGAAAAGCGGTAAAAATTTAAAAGTACATACGTGGGCACTATTCAGGTTGAAACGTAATAATTATGCATATTGCGTGTAATTTTACTGCTCAATTTTTAATACAAAGAGCCCCTTGAGCAAAATATTGGAAAATATGAAAAGGAAACGTTATCAAAGGAAAGAGTGGAATATCAGGCCGCTAAATTGCGAAGATAAACAAAGTTTTATGAGACATAAAATGAGGATGATAGCAGACATAAGAAGAAAAAGTTTAAGAATTGACGACAGGTGATGGTACCAAATAAATAAAAAGAGCTCCTCGCTATCCTCAAACTCCATTCAATTCTACAGCCCCAATAAAAACCAGTCTCTTAATAATGATAATCAAAAGAGGAAACACGAGAGAAATTAAGCTGAATTTATGACTTGTAGAAATATTAACTAGAATTTTTAGCAACAAAGATTTTTAATTAATTGGAATGGAAATCAGCATAAGACAACTATTTGACTAGGTTTTGGAAGCATTCATTTGAGCTTCATCTTTTCAAATGCATGTATAAACAATCATCACAAAAAATCCAAATCCTAATTGACAAACAAGATATAAAATTCATTACAATGAGGTAGCCTCTTCAAGTACTTCCGTGATACCAATACCTTTGAAAACGCAGGTAAAAAATATCCTAGTTCCTGAATCAAATGCTTTCGTTGTAAAAAACTATTGATATCTTATTCGTTATACTCTTATAAAGTGATTTAAAACAGTGAACATGGAAAAAAAATTAGAACTTCCTCTTCTTTCGTCTCTCAATCACACAATTGCATATTTGCTGTTGCAAATTGTCACTCTACACGATTCAATTTCCACTACGCTTCATAACGTCTTCCATCTTGAGAAAAAAACACCAAAACACCTTGACACCTCCCCAGTCATGGGACATAGCTACTGTTATTTTTGGAGGGAATTGCATGTTTTCTGGTTGATTTGATGTTTACAAACAAAATAGCGATTTCTGGGAATCATGCCTGTATGCCTGTCGGTATGCTTGCTATCTGTATGAAGCTGACATTGGCCAGGAAGCACTGAAATAGTTGCAATAATGACATTTCACTTAGCCATGAGGGAAAAAATTCAAAGTTCGATGTATTGTATACATTACACCAGGACCGAATAGGACAAGGAGTTTAGTTAATTGCCATTTCCTAGCAGCCACATTACCTTACGTTAAAAATTGTATTCAGAGCCGCATGCATAACATGGTCATGTATCTTTATCATTTGAAATAATTATTTTTGTCTTGAAAAATCTTTTTCGCCCTTATTCGTTTGGTTCCATACAATTCGATAGTCACAAAAAAATCTGTCCATTCCTATCTGCCGAAAATATTTATCTACCTCTTTTTGTCCCATTTTCTCACTTAAATCCAAGCAATATGTCATAAAGTATAAATACATGCAAACGATGACGTTTAAAATAGTAAAATAAGCAGTTTTATCAATTTAGAGCAAGCAATGACAATTTCTAGACGACAACAGCTACATTGCATTCAATCTAAATACAACCTTTACATTACGTAATGTATTCTGAAGATGTTTAAGCTGACTGTAAGTCCATAACTCAGTTTAAACATCTCTAAAAATTAGGAAAGAATGATCATTTCCAGATCTTCAAACAACTTTAAGCCATAAACTCTATCCAAAAAAATTCCGGCATTTTCCGAAATACCATTTATGCGTTCTTCGGTCTGATCCGTGGAAGAATTTCAAGTGTGACGTAAGTCCAACTCTCTCCCTCTCTCTCTCTTGAGGACTGATATTTATTCTCTAGTGCTTGTGAGAGGTGGAATGATCAAAATGGCATGCTTTTTTCCTCAGAGTGTTTTGCAGAAAAAAACTTAATTATCATCCAACGCGCAGCTCGTTTGCAAAAAGTTCAATTCATAATAAGTTAGGTTCAAACAGTGAATTAACCTAAGACGAGTAAGATCGAAAAAACTAGTCCAACCGGTGGTTCTCGCTCATGTAGAGTGTGAGGTAGAGCATTTATTTGCTCGTTTTAAGCCTTAATGACTTAATCTACCAACGGATATAATGACCTTGCGCCTCCTTAATCATGTTACTAGCGGACCAACCGGCGTTGCTCGGGAACGATGGTACCCAGAGTACAGAAGTGTAGCTAGGATTTTTAAATGGAGGGGGTTTTACCAGAGATTTCGCCACGAGGATATCCTCTCCAGTGGCGCAGCGAGGGGGGGTTTGGGGGTTAAACCCCCCCCCCCCAGAGCTCAGAGAAATATTTAAGTTTTACCCATTTTAATTAATTGGATTGATATTACTAATAGAATAGTGTAAGGATATATAAAATATCCATCAGAAAGCCGTAACGCTCACCATTTTACACCGTTATCTTAAAATTCTGCAATTTATTAATCTCGTACCTACCGCTTATCCTGGTGGGTATTCCATACCTCCACACACCCCGGTATTAGTTGCACCTAAACCCCCGGCCTTAATTCCTGGCTGCGCCCCTGATCCTCTCTGGATATCCTCGATAATATGCATATAAAATAAAGTAATAAAGGCTCAAGGAGAGGAGGGTGGTAAGCCGGAAAAGCCCCCCGTGGCTACACCACTGCCCAGAGAAGTGGGACACTTGGAACTTGGAGCGCACGGAATAAGCTCACAAAACATTGATCGTTTCGTGTTCCCGTATGTGCGTCGACAAAAAACGTCATGTGAACGCATACCCCTGCAAAAAATCCTAAATAGATTAAATGGATAGTGGAGGCTGATACTTTGTGGTAGACTACTGTGGGATATGAAGTAAAGACACTTTTCAATTTTCCGCATTAAAATCTATTTAAAAATGACTCAACATGTATCCCTGCCCGGCTGCATCATCAGGACTCTCTCTGATGATGTGTCCAGATTATGCTGTAGTGCAGTAAAACGTGTTAACTCATTAAAAAAAATACATATGTGGAGAAGTGCAAAGTTATGGTATGCTATTTGGAGGATACGACCGACAGTTGATGTCTTTTGGGCCATGAGGGAAGGGTATGAAAGGAAGGGTGGAGATGCCAGCGTCGGCATTAGCCTTGTCCGCCTGGTCTCACCGAAAGGTGCCAAGGGGACCACGGCTCACCGTCCCATCCGACGGACGGAATGTTGCGCTTGAAATGTCCTCCACACAACATTCAAGCAGGAATCGGGTAGTCTCTCAAAGTTCTTTGCCACCGCCGGGATGTGAACCCAAGCTCACGAGCAGTGACGTCATGGCAAAATTAGCAGTGCCGGAACGCACGTTCCGTTACTGTTTTTAGAAGTGAAATATTGCTCTGAGAGTTTTGTTTATTACAAGTTATTATTTAAATTTCATTTTTAAAAGATTTGTTTTGGTTACGAATGTATATATTAGAAATCTTGAGGCAACAAAATTGATAAGTGTTATTTGACTATTATGGCTTTTGTTCACCGATACCGGAACGGCGCGGCGTTCCGGCACCGCGACACCACTGCTCGCACGTTGGGAAGCCAACGCTATAGCACCACAATAACCCAATCCCCATAACAGCAAAATATTGTCATTTCATAGCATGGTATGAGAATATTCTAGATAAAAAATTCCAATTGCTTAGTTATTTTGATAAATTCAATTTTTTGTCGAATGAAGCCCGTGGATTTTATGTTCGATAGACGCATAAAATAAATAAAATAATATCCAAACGCGTACCCACGGTTGAGAATATGGCATCAATCAGGAGGGTGCGCAATGATAGGAAATTGAGCGCAGCAGACGAAATCAATTGTGTCAGGGACATTAGATCGAGGAGAATTTGACGCACCAGCATTGATTTCTATCAAATGGAACCAAGAAGCTCCATTTTCTTCGACAATTTTGTCTCGGCAAAATAGACCCCTGCCCTCGCTAATTTCTTTCACTTCTCAAAACAAACATGAAGTCGAGTTTTCAAACACTAAACTAATGTATCACTTTTGTCCCGTGCACAATCAAATGGAGGACAGTGAAAGCATACTTAAGAATGGGATTTGGTGAGCGTTGAAGACAGAGTAAAAGCAGATCGGTATTGGATGGAGGCAGATAACGGGATTGGTATGCAAGAGAATCTTCATTATGAATATTACGCCCAAAAATGCAAATGACAGATTTCATGCCGAATCATTTCAGCGCAACTAAAATTACATTAAAATGGTCTCTACTGGAATAAGGGTACATTAAAATTATTATTATTATTGCATAAGTTACAATTTGGCAACTGGCCAGGTGGTAACATGTATATACAAAAAATAAAAACACAACATCCCCACAAAGTCACATATCAACTAGACAGTTGTACAAATTTTAAAATTTAATTAAAATTTCTAAAAAATTAAATACTTTTTCAGCTTTTTCTTAAATATTTTTACATTATTAGGAAAGGGCTCAAATAACTCTGCAGGCAATCTGTTCCAATCTTCAATTGTTTTATTCAGGTATGAAAATTTTTTAACATTGGTCCTCTGCGCCCGGCATTTGATTTTGACCTTATGATCGTTCCTACCAATGAAATTAGGTTTTCCCACTTCATTGCTTAATTCCCTCCATGCTTTATCCCCTTTGTATATTTTATACATACCGCAGAGTCGGTTTCTTTTTCTCCTACTTTCCAAAGATTCCCACCCTAGTATTTTTAACATGCCTGATACGCTCTCTATCCTCCGATGCCTACCCAAAACGTATCGAGCCGCTTTTCTTTGAACTCTCTCCAAGGCCTTTATATGTCCCACCTCATAGGGATCCCACACCATTGAGGCATACTCTAGGATAGGCCTAACTAGTGTTTTATACGCCATTTCCTTCGTGCGAAACTTGCTTCCCTTTAGATTTCTCATCACCCAGTGCAGTTTCTTGAAGGCTTTCTTGGCAGTATATTGAACGTTCAGCCCCCAATTCAAGTCTTTAGATAGGTGGACACCTAAATATTTACAGTTGTCACACCTAGGAATAGGGTTACCTAAGAACTGATAGTCCCTTTTGGTAGACTTTATCTTGTAAAGTCCTCTAAGAGCCAGCTTTTCATTCCTTAAGATTTTATCTATTGACAAATTTTCCAGTTCACAGCGCTAAGATGCCCGATTAAATGTAATTGTCGCATATATTAAGATCGACCGTACCTGGCGTTATATTTTCACGATAGGTCACCTTTTTTACGTTATTAGATCCCAAGGCTGAAATTTGCAGTTTATCATAATTGAGAACATTTTACTACGGAAAATACCCTTAATACCAAAATAATACTCCGGAAGTGAAACTGTGGCCTATTTACTCAATACGCGACAAAATCAAACTTAACGCTAACTTAACACATGATATGATCATTTTTTATCATATATGAAATATTTTCATCCTCTATATCTTTCATATTTCACAATTAAACCCTAGATTCTTAATAATACCTTAACAGTATTTTTATCACTCACAAGCCAAAAAAAAACGTGATACGACACGCTATGAGTTGTGCACTCGCCGACTTGGAGCGATACTTGTCAAATGGATCCATGAAGCTCCTCTTTCTTTGATAGTTTTGTCTCGACAAAATATAACCCTGCCCCCTTAAATCCGCCTATGCCCACAAACGTTTTTAGACGCCTGGGGTAATTTTAATTACCTTCTTTTAGCTGAGAAGTACGTAACGAGGTGAGTTGTAACAGTTTAGGATGATATTCAGATGTTGAGCCCATTGAATTTCAAAAGAACCATATCATAGCATTCTTTGAAATTGGATCCATATTTTTTTAAACAGTTTTTCAAGGCTCATTTTCTCGAATTTTCAACCGAGTCAAGCACAAAGTTGTCCTCACCTGGTTGAAAACCCTAGACCGATTTTAAAAACAGTATTTTAATCTAATCTTTTGGTTTCCAATAAATTGACATAGATTCTGGTTAGGTTAGCAGCCTTGATAAAAGGATTCACCGGCAACGACGGTATTATTCGTTGAATGATAACATAATTTCACTGTCGAAATGTAATCGTAGAGAAAACTTTCCAGTAAAGAGGCATAAGCGGATCAGTATGGAGGGTACGGGCGTTACAAGATTACACTTACCGAATGCGAGCTCCAGTTTGTGACTATATCGGCGAACCACAGTAAGGAGTCCGTCTGTTTAGCAGCGGTTACCACTTCCTTAAAGAGGTGCGATGAAACTGAGTCAGGATTTAGCAGAATGCTCACTAGGACCTTTCGGACTTGAGGTGGCATGGGCCCGAGTGGCCGTAGCAGCCCGTCGATTTTATGGCGAGTGGTGGACGCCATGGCTGGTTGCAATGCGATTCTGGGAAAAAAAATATTCTGCCTGTATTATATACCACTCTGGAACTACAGCGAGGTATTCGGATTGGCCACGGTTACCGCTGTTTTTGGATGAGTATGAGCAAAGATTTCTCGCCCCTTCGCTGAAAGGAACTTTTCCTTGGAGAGAACTTGAGCGGTCGTTTGCCAATAAAATGGGGAAATTAATGAGCAGGGTAAAATAAGGTGCACGATGAGAAACCTGGTGACATTATTTGATTGACAATCGAATATACTGCACTGCGAGGCGATCGACAGCTGACGCGTCGAATGAAGTGCTGGTGATGTGTTTCTTGTAGCGGAACAAAAACAGAATGTAAAAACTCAATACTTCACTGGGTCTGTATCTACATAGTACCTACTCAGTAGCAAAGATATAGATGAACTAACGAATGACCTTGCTGCTATCCAAGCGTGGTGCGATGCATGGCAGTTAGAATTAAATTTGAAACAATGCGTCGTAATGAATTTCTGGGAGAAGAATAACTCCCCACAACATAGCTATATAATTGGGGGTACCCAATTAGAGACTGTTGAATCCGTGAAATATCTAGGAGTTAGACTCAATAATGATCTATCGTGGAATAAACATATTCGAGAAATAACTGGTCAAGCTAATCGTAAAATAGGTTTTGTTAAAAGAATATTAGGAAATAGCGACGACAAAATGAGAGAAGTTAGCTACTTTGCCCTCGTTAGACCACATTTAGAATTCGCTGCCAGTGTTTGGGACCCTCATGAAAAAGGCTCAACAACAGAGTTAGAACGCGTGCAAAGAAGAGCTGCCAGGGATGTGAAAGGTCGTTACGATAGTCTAGTTAGTGTAACTGACCTCTTAGATAAACTCAGATGGGAATCTCTGTCGGACCGTAGATTGAAAAATAGACTAAACCTTTTAGATAAATTCAAGAGCTGTGTCTTTTCTAACGAAATTAACCATATCTTACGGACGCCAACATACTACGGAATATCAGAGGATATAAATAAAATAAGAGAGATAGATTGTAGAACAGACAGATTCCGAATGTCATTTTTTCCACGATCAATAAGAGATTATAACGGCAGCGATAGAACTCATAAATATATTGCATGACTTTTAGTGTAGGCTACTAACCTATGTAAAACTTAATGCATGTTTCTTAATTTTATTATTATTTCTAACAGCATATGGTAGTAAAATTTGTTAGTATACATGAAGCTTTTTGGACCGTGTGGTGTGTATGTGGGAGTCCAACTGCAAGCTGCATCCTGGTGATTGATCACCCCCTGCCAAACACCCTAGCGGTGGCTCGCAGGGTATTATGTAGATGTACTCTGCGAGGCACCTGTGCGGTGTTTGGCAGGGGGTGAGTATACAGCTACATCGTAGTCATCGAAAAAAAATTCGAATTCAAACAAACGCCAGCAGGCGATACGAGTTCTCAACAATCATACCAAGTTGACACTAACCATGCAAAAAAATACTAACTAATAAGTGGATAAGAAGTTAGTCATGCATTTGTATAAAACAAGTTAGGTGCCGGAGAGGAAAACAAGCACCAGCAAATCGAAACTGGAGAAGGGAAAAACAGAAAAATACATGCATTTGGTCAGTCCAGCTAGTGTAGCGATTAATTAATTTGATGGCACATTCGTTAGTGTCTCTGATAGTCCAAGGAAAGAACGACATCTAAAATCTCTCTGTTCTGCAGTCTTATCTTCCTCTTGCGATATCTTCCACCATAGTACGGCAGTAAGTAGTATTGGCTTAATACGGGTGGGAATAAAGTTCATTTCCCGGAAGTGAAATAAAATTTACCCGACGTATTACAATGCTGACATCTGCATATCTTCAGGGTTTTCTTCCGCGTCAGCTTGTTTGTAGACAACAGTTTCGCTGGCTTTCCTTCCAGCGTCTTCAGGTCGAAAGTGTCGGCTACTGCAGTTGATGATTTCCTGGTCTCTTAGGATCCAGGTCAGCTTTCCGCCCCTTTCGGGCTCACAGCTGTTGTTGCGTCTCTTGCATGACTTCCCACGCTGGTGATCTAGGGATCTTAATGAGGCTGGTGCTCGGCCAGACCCGTGGAGGCGATTGGCCTTTTGTAGGTGTCCCACCACATGGGGACGTCGGTAGCGTAGGATTTGATGGTTGGGTTCCCGCTTTCTTCTGCCTTTTCGAAGAATTTTCTCGCCGATTCTGTCAGCCTTCTTCGTACTGTTGGTTCATTGGCGATCTCGTATACGATCTCCTTGGGGACCCATCTTGGAGTCTTGTTTATGAGGCGTAGTATTTTTCGAATGCCGATTTCCAACTGCTCGATGTCTGCATTGGAGATGGAGCCGGACCAAACTGGGGATGCGTAAAGGATTTTAGGGACAATGACTGCCCTTAGAATCTTTAGACGATCGGTAACCTTAATATCTGAGGATCGTAGGAGTGGATGTAGGACGCCGAAAATGTGTCGGCTGTTGGTTTCTGCCTCGCTTATATACCGTATGCTGGATGGAAGCTGCTCTGTGATTGGCTGTCTGACTTGGCGCTTCTCTCTGATTGGCTCTTTCTTTGATGACTCTTTTTCAGGCACTGTGAAGGAAGTATCCATCTTCTCTTTTGAAATTCAACGGCGTTTTTTGAATTTCTATTGCTTCCCTGATTTGTCTTGGGAAGTATCGGCACTCCTTAACTGAAAGTTTCTTTTCCTCAAATTGGATGTCGTGGCCAGGTTCCGACCATGCATGTTCGGCGACCATACGATACGTTTATTCGTGGTTTTCCGGCGTACTTAGCCTTGCGTAAGTTGCAATTGGAGGCAAACTTTCTTCTTCAGTTCCTTTAACTACCACACCTACGTCATTACTTGAGGTGCCATATCACACGGGATGGCGCAAAATACATTAGATACAGTTTTAAGCTTATAATTCTCCTGTTTTGACCGCGTGGATTCATCAATTTACTTGGCCCTTCATCAAAGGGGAAATTATGACAATTGTCGAATTTTAATTGGATATAGTGGGAGAAACTTTATTCGTAGCTCTTTCTTCATCACTATTTTATTAGTATCGCATACCTAGCAATTAAATGAGGAGTACAATATATCTGAAATGCGAAGACATCAATCTTATAATGTGGTAAACATCTTCAACGAGGAATCTGTTTGATTAAAAAAATGCGTAAGTAAAACGCCTCGAAAAACCGGAATACCAGTAAAGTGATGTGGTATCAAACGCATCCCCCAAGATACGGAAATTGAAACATTAATCATCATCTGTATCAACATCCAATAAGTATACCCTTACACTTAGACAGACTGAAGATAAAAAAGTATCTAATTATTTTCCGCGCTGTGCAATGTTTTGCATGTTCTAGCTTCGTGGTTCGATTGCCTTTATGAGTAGTTGGCAAGTTTTGCTTTTGCATAAATGTGGGAGTATAATTTGTTAATACGCGTGACATTTCTATGGCCGTGTGGTGTGTATGTAGGAATCCTCTTGCGTGCTGCATATAGATGACTGATCGCCCCCTGCCAAACCCCCTAGGGGTGGCTCACGGGGTATTACGTAGATCTAGATGAAGATTTGTGCAAGCAATAAGTGTTCTTCACCGGAAGGACTCGCTGCGAAATTGGAAGAATGTTTTTGCATATTTTTTTCACTTTCCATTAATTTTCTCTTTCCAAATCTCTTTGCTCTCCCCAGCCTCAGTACTCACATTAATATTTCTTAAATATTTATTCACCGAGTGCGGCTGGTTACAATTCACAGGAGCTTACGTCCAGCGTGCATCTGATCCAGTTATTACGTCGAGGTTATCCGCAAGTGAATTAGAAAATTGAGATGCAAAATGTGTGCCGGTTGTCAATCGCGATGATTCCAAAATAGATTACCCTAAAGGCATTTAAAACTTTTTTCTTTAACTTTAATTTCCGATACAGTAGCATAATGGATATTTAAAGAATAAATTATTATTGTAAGTATTATTGTTATAATTATTTTTTCTCCTTAAATTATCTTCAGTTTTCCCTGAGTTTGTTTTACGTAAAGAGCACGGGTTCTCATAAAAAACGCTTTACTGTTCTATTGAGTTGAGATATTTTCTCGTGATGTAGCAAGTTGATATTATTATGGCCTTTGGTAGTTTAATGTTTACATTTGGATTACGGTTGAGTTCTGTAAAACTATTTTGTATTTGTTTTGGGATGATACCGGTAGTAGAGATGACAATAGGCGCTATAAAAACCTATTCCATATTCTTTTTATTTCTATTGCCAATTCTTGGTACCTACTTGTTTATTTTTCCGGCTGTTGTCTTTTCCATGCTATGTGAGAGCGGTACAGCAATATCAACTATGTAACAAGATCTATTTTTATTAGTATTAATTATGAACCCTCTTCCTGGGCGACTTATGCACCCTAACATACCATCATTGAGAGCCTTAGGCGCACAGTTTCCAGGATAACAGCTATTCTTTTTCAAGCTTTTTCGGGACTTGAAATGTCGTACATCTTAACTACTTATTCCTACTTTTCCTTAAACAAACTGCAGATATACCTACTTAATGCATAAAAAACCTGTTGTTACAGCGACATCGTAAGCAGTCAATATTACTCCCTTAAAAAACATGAAATACTTGTTTATTTCAGTATCCAATAGTTTATAAAGCCGATAAAATTGCTAGATCATTCAATTGCAGAGAAAACTTGGTGCGACATTTGGCTTAGAATGAGTTTGATGCAATATCATTGAAATCCAATTGTTTCTTAACTCTCAACTTTCATAAACTTAAGAATTAATTATTAAATATTTAATAGAAATAGAAGTGCGAAAAAATCAAATGGATAGGAAATTTTTTTCCTAGTTGAATTGAAAATATATTCAAAATACCTACGGATGGGAAAAAAATACAGGACTTGGAGTCTTATATAACCGGAAATATTTGACGAACAAACTTGGGAAATGGTGAGAAGGAAATAGTCACTCACGATGATGTAGGAAAGAAAACGTTACGTAAAAGGATCGGCAGGCTTTCGGAATTTATTATTTCTCCTCGAAGCAGCCTCTTACGTGTCCCTGTTCTCTTTGATTTGACCGAAGCTCCAAAACGAGTTTCAACTACATTTGGGCTGCGCAACGTCTTTCTGTGAAAAATGCATTCATTTCTTGGTTACGTAAGATTGAAATATTTAGTCCCGCGTAAATTAAATTGTTATCTCTCCGATGGGTCCCATTTGAGCTGTACAAGTATTTTATCGGTATCGCGGATATTTTTGTGGCAGAAATGAATAATGAGCAGCATAATAGACACATAGAAATAAATAGAAAATAATTAAAATATGCCCAATCCGAAAACTTCAAACCTCAGCCTATCCCTGTATATCGCTATGTTATGCATTTCTAAAGCCACGGCACACATTAAAACTTATTGCAAGCAAATTCGCTGATGAATGAATCAAACGAACGACTAACTTTCCGTAAGCTTGCTTGTTACCTCGGGTATATCGTGCGTTATTTGTTTTCAATACGGAACAGAATCGTTTTTTTTCGTTAAACAGGGTGAATTAGTAGCATTAAAACGTGTTATAGTTTCATTAAAGCAAAGGTTTTCATTAAAATTTTGAACAACAATACGTTACCCTAAAATTGAAAACCTCTATGAATCAACCCATCCCACTCTGCCTCAATCGAACTGGGCTCGTGAACCAGCATTTTCCATTGGTCGTGGGTTTAAATGCCCTGGTGATCTAATCCGATAGCCATACTATAATAGCATTACTCTAACATCATTATTATCACTGCCCATAATTCCAATTTCGCGAAATAATGCCCTTCGGAATTCATGCCAAATTCACCTTCATAAAGATAAAAAGAATCAATTGTTAAGGAAAACTTTTGTACATTTCGTTTGGATATGGAAAATTAGTAGCAAATTATAGTTTATTATACTGAGAGGCAGAAAATCCTTCCTGTAATATGAGCTCACGGGAGAATTTTAGGTCAGACTCGCACGTGTTTTTAACAGTGGGTAGAAAAAGAGCACCGGACTTATCAAAAGGAGGGTCACAGGTTTAAACTCGATGAGAGTTTGGAACCCCAATATTAAATCCTCATGGTGCATGGTGCGTAGGACTTTCCGACTGCTCAGGAGGATAGAATCCCTTCCACTAACATCAATGTGTAACATTCAAATAGGCACTCATATTTTTCCCACTAACAGGAGAACGGTGAACGCAAACTGGCCATTCGATTTTTAAGCTCAAAGTTTCAACCTCTCTACACGTATGCCATTGTTAATGGGTAGAAACTATTCCCTCTCATCCCCATGCACTCAACTTCAAGGAAACTTAACTATGAGCAGGGGAGTTTCGATATAATTTAGTTTCGTTCCCGGGAGTAAAGTTTCGTCGCGGGTCGAAACTTAACTCCTTGGTGATTTTAATTTCGTGCGGAAACGAAACTAAACCTAGGCCTCGTATTATTGTTTCCTTCCTAAACATTTTCGTTTCACTTGCCATACCTGTCCAAGACGACAGTACAATCACACGGAAATTCTTCAACAAACATCCCATTAATGTTTTTTCCCCACGCGCATTTACAATAATGCTGGAGTTGATTTTTCCATGCCCGGCGTTCCACCTTTTCTGATTTAAGCATCTCTAACTACAATATAACACTTTCACCCAAATGAATTCCAGTTCACATCTTCGATGAACAAGTTGTGTCAGGCTGATATCTAGGTCAAATTGACCTTCGATTGACATGGCTCGATCGGAATTTTTATCATGGCAATTCTTGTTTATTTCACCGCCGTTCACGCGGCAGGATTAGAAATATTACACAATCTGAGGATTGTTGACCAGAGGTGATGATGAGCTATCGAAAAAATACGCTAATAAAAATACCTGCTTGAAAAAAATACCATATTATCTATTGTAAATGGGATTAAAAATTATTGTAAATAGTTAATTGTAAATTATATTATTATTTACCCAAGGGGGGCTATAGCCCCTTTACCCCCCCCCCCCCCCCATAGATCCGCCAGTGTACCCTACTAACTTGTGTATACCTTAATGCAAGTCTCTGAATTTTCTTATAATTTCTAATAGCATGCTTTGTGTGTTCTAGCTTTATTGGCAGATAACCTTAATAAGTAATTCTCAAGTTTTTCCTTTGCATAAAAGTGGTAGCATAACTTGTTAGTATGGGTAAAGTTTTTTGGACCGTGTGGTCTGCATGCGGGAATCCAATTGCATACCGCATGCTGGTGATTTGATCACCCTCGGCCAAGCACCCTTGAGGTGGCTCGCAGGGTATTGTGTAGATGTATTTCATATGGCTGTCTGACGTCCACCACGACTAAAATGTTTCTTTGGCTAAAATACTGGGTGGAGAAAACTTGTGTTACGAAATTTTAACCCTTATATAAGTAGGAACCAAAATTACTGGTGATGCTCGTAGGTCGAAAACGCACCATTTTCTTACTACACAACATTGAGCCAAGCGCTCCGATTGACCGCCTGTTTGCACTGTAGCGGGATGCTTCTGGACAACTTCATGACTTCGAATGCTTTTGCATGCCAGAGATGGCGATGTATCCAAGTCATCCGACAACAGGGCTAACTCGCGGCCAATCGGAACGCTTAGCTCAATGTTTCTGAAGTTTCACAATGGCGCGCTTCCGACCTGAAAATCACTGGCATCCGAAATCCAGGATTAATATTTAGTGACCAAAATTTTCTCCACCCTGTGTATGAATCGCTAGATGCAGAAAGGCATGTCCAAGTTAAACGCATTTTCTTTTTTTCTTTAAGTTTTTGCTGGGTGCAAGACTCAGCGTTTCCTACTAAAAGGTAATATGTCATGCTAATAACATCGAGCCGACATGTTTCCTTTTAGCATGAAACGTTGAGTCTTTCCCCTAGCAAAAACTTAAAGAAAAAAGGCACTGTAATTACGGCTGCAAAGTGATATACCGCTACAATACTTTACTGCCACAATTACAGTGCCTTTCCCCTGTTTAAGTAACACCTAGTATCCGTGTGCCATCACGTTACGGGCACCCAAAAAAATTCCTTGCGGATTATGAACAAAACGAATAATGAAAACATTAACTCATCCAAAATAGTCTAATGACCCATATTTCAAGCTCTTCACCACTAATCACACGTACCGCCGCTCTTACAGCATTTTTTAAAAATAAGGCGAACTTTAATTTGCCTCTATTTATCGTATAAAAAATCTGATTATGTAAATTATAGCAGCTTGTTTGAATCACATAAGATAAGAGTTTCATAATTATTTTTATATCACAGATGTACTACGCAATCCTTATATAGCTTTTTCACGAGAATAGCAATCGTCCACATCCTTTGATAAACATGATCCATGATATTTTCTCGCGCACGTACCAAGGATTGACTTTGAAAAGAAAATCAAAGCATTTATCGTAGTTGCGCAAACCCGCAGATCAGGCCTATCGTCGCCTCAGGGTAAAATGAACTCGAGAACAGCATAATTCTCAACCTCAAATGATAGCTGCGGTAAGAAAATACTGTCTGGATAGATCGGTGAGGAAAAAATATTCGGTAGGCCCTCGTGTGCTGTGGGAAGAGGAGCGTTGATAATCCTATCCAATATATTTATACTGTGGCATTTGATGGACATTTTATGCTAAAGGTTAGAACGTTACTTATTATTGGACGCATACTATCCGCGTGCCCTACCACTAGTACTACCAAACGCATCTTTAGGGATTACTAACCTTTTACAAGTTTTTCTTTTTCATGAATGTGCACGTTTATTTTGTCACTATACGTTATCTTTTGAGACCTTGTGGTGGTCATCTTGCGTGCTGCATGTTGGTGAGTGATCACCCCCTTCAAAACACCCTAGAGGTGGCTCGCGGGGCACTAGGTAGATGTAGGTTATACTTCTCGGTACCGTTTTGTTGGCTTGAGAGGACAAGATCAAGAGGACTGAAAACGCTCGTGAATTGTCCATTTAATTCAACGAAAGTCTATTGGACATACGCGGAAGTGCACCTGAAAAGCATTTAAACAGCAAAAAAACTATTTTCAGAGACAAGAGTCTCGAATTTCTCTTTTGAGGGTGGGAGGAGGTAACCGTGCGAATATCGAGTCGTCCATCGAAGGTCGGGAATTTTTTTCCCAGGACAAGAAAGAATGCACGCAAAAACTCTGGCCCATGCCTCCAACCCTAATCTGGAGTTACAGATGGAATTTCAGCTATCCCCACTGGGCCGACGTGATATTTTATTCGAGTGGAAACGAGTTAATTCCGATGTTTCAACCGCATTCTTAGGTCGCGAGATATTTTTGCTGAATTTGGCAATCCAAAGGATTCAAGCGACGGAAATGATTCAATCACAGTTTTTTCCCGAAGCACTTGGTCCACCTTCTCCCCGAATCGTGACGAAAAGATTCAAGTACAATTTTTCGCAAGTTAGATTCTTGATCGAGAAATTATTACAATCCTCCTAACATCGCTTATATTCTAGGATGAAGTAAATAATTTTTGTAACGCTGCTATATCCTCTAAAGTTATTATTTACTATTTGTGCTTCTTTTATAAACCTGGTGGCACCGTGCCTCAAATGTGCGTATTTCTGCTTGTTGTGAGTAATACGATATCGTTGTATTTCCTGGAGTACAAATTTGTGATTATGATGTATTACTTTGTACTATTTGACATATCACTAGGTGAGCGTCGAAGACCCTCTCCGTTACAGTAGTTGGCTTTTAATGCGCAAGATAGAAACAAGGAGTGAAAACCGGGGCAAATATGTAGTAGATGCACACGAAATAATCATTAAATTCAACATAAATTGAAACATAATGATATTTTTGCAATTAAAAAGTAAAATTTCCCGTTGAGCGCGTATGCATTTAAGCACATACGAACTTTTGCGATGTGTGGCCAAAAATAACAAAAGGAGTAATGGAAACTAAATCCCATTGAGAAGCAGAAGAGTCTTACATTAAAATGGCCCTCACAATTTCTATAACAGCCCATCTCTGAAGGAATATGCTGTCTCCGTGCAGCGTCGTACCACCGCCTTCCTCGGTCTGGGTCGTTTCGCACAGCAAAAAAAATACTTTTCTTGTGTTTTAACGAGAGGTAGATTCACATTAGGCACACAACAGTACACGTAAGGTTTCCTCCCACTTATTTAAAATTCTCCGTTTCATCTACCATTTATTTATACTCGAAATAACGCCTACGATAATGCACTCCTTATGCAAGCAATGCAGATATCATGAGGTTCACACGTCATCAACATGGCGTCGCCCGAGAAATACGTTTTTGGCGCGGAGTTCAAGTTGAAACTTCAAACTCTTCCAGGAGCGAAAAGTTTCTCGAACGTAAGAATGAAAATTTAGCGTCTGAAGTATCGAAAGATTTTTTAGAAGTAACTTCCAAAAAATTTGCAAATACTCAATTATTCAGCGCTCAATGGTAAAATTTGGTGAGAGGCTTTCTTACACCCATTGTTTTATAAATCAAGCATAATATTTAGTAGTGTAATCCCTTCTATTGCGAAAAAATCACGCAACTTCCAATATTGGCCTCTCGTTTCGAAAGTAGATCAGCGTTAATTATATTTTAAATTTTCATAAATCACGACATAATTTCATTACTTTAGAATTCGCAAATCCTGATCTTTCTCCAAATCGAGGTGGTAATCGCATAAGTATGAAATAATTACTCAGGTTGAATGCACATTAGAGCACCACGTATTCCATCCAGTGCTAACAGGAATAATGGTTACTCTACTGACGATATCGACCTTGAATCCAATATGAACAATCACGTTTGCTACCCCGTATTTTCCGCAATGGAATCCAGAAAAATTTCGATAATCCTATTCATGGGACAATCAACGTTCGGTTCCAATAACCAGAACCTACTCCTAAGCTTGATCTCATCGATACCAGCGATTTTATTTTAAATAATATAGAAATCAACGTCCTTTGTAGTTAAGTCTATGTGTGCATCCTCCGAGTCATCTCTAAAGGGTATTAAAATTCAATGGCTGATTCTATTAATTACAGACGACACTGCGCTATTTGTAGCGGAAATTATCCCTCTTTGACTGGTAATTTATTATTCTAGTAACACCAGTAATTGGGAATTATAAATCTCTCTCGGACTCATGGCATGGATTTACGACCGTGATTCAACAGAATACAATGCCTTTAAGGAGCCGGAAAAGAATGAACTAACATCAGATTGTAAATCGATGATATTTCACCACCTTTCCCGATCATTTAATATACATAAATAAACGATTCTCATCCATAACGTTCATACCAAATGCTAACCATGCAAGGAACACCTCCCCGATCCAGGGGCGGATTTAGGGTGGGGGGGACCACAGGGGTCAACCCCACCCCCCCAAGTGTCATCAAATTTTTTAAATTTTAGTAGTTTAATAGTTTTGGTATCCTTGTAAAGGAGCAAAGGGAGTGTTTATTCAAATGCATTTCCAAGTATAGTATACAAGTCCCAAGCATGTAAGAGGTTTGAGTCATATTTATTGTAGAGCGTAGTAATCCCCACTGCAAAAACTTCCCTCTTTCCCTTGGGGTATTCTACTCTTATTCTACTCCTCGAACCCAGGACATGACCCCCCCCCCCACCAAATTTGATGCTGAATTTACCCCTGCCCCGATATCAGATTTACCGTAGGGAAATACATTCCCGAAAATAAAATCGCTCCTTTTAAGCAAAAGCTCAAATTTTATTTTCCAACGCAACTTCATTTTTTCTGGCACTGATGTATCCTCTTTAAGTAACGCGCTGATATACAAACCAGTAGAGTGTCGGGAAATCCCACAAAGTGCCCTTGAGATAAAATGAGTCGAGAGAACATTCCTCCCTCAAATGCTGCGTACACACAACAAAGACATGTCCATAAACAATTCTAACGTACAATCCTGTTTTTGAGACGGAAAAAACATTTTGTGAGGACATAGGTTTGAAGAAATGAGGTGATGGTACAAGGACAACAAATGAACCAATCAATTCTGATTTTAAAGGAGGCTGCAGAGCTTGGTCGTGGAATCGAAAACATTGTATCCCTGCAATAAATAGTACGTAGATAGAAAAGGTATGTCCGTAAAAAATTCTAAATTATGCTATTTATCTAATCCTGTTTCTGAGATACAAAAAATACATATCGCTTGAACGTAGGTTTGTAGGCGTAAGGTGATGGGACGAGGACATTGAAAAACACCGATAAATTTTGATTTTAAGAATCAGTGGAGAACCATAACCTTATCCATTAATTACAGTGGAAAGATCAATTTTTAATTAGGATTGGACGAAAGTTTCTCGTAAAAGTAACTACGATCACAACACGAGGGCTTTAAAACCGGTAGGATGTTCAAATAAATAATGTTAAACATTTTTAATTAGTTTCAATTGCGGTTGGCAGTCTGGGGCTGAAAATATTAATGCTCTTTGGAATAGGATATTGTTAAAATGAATGCAAGCCTTCAGCAAAAGCAAAGCTTACTCGTCGGTAAAAGCTTACGACAAGAATAATCAATCCAGACATGCCAGGGCATATGTCATCCGTGACTCACTAAATGCAATTGCGGTGTCAGTTACGCTTCATAACTGAGGAAAGCAGTGGGAGAGTTGAATACGTAAACGAAACATGGTTATGTACTCGGATATCGAAATTAAAATAGGCTAATTCATATTTAATACTACTCTTATTTGACAGAGGTGATCATTATAAATTAGACGTTCGAATAAATTTGTGTACATAGGGAAATACGTGAGCAAAAATGTATGTCACATCTTATTATTCTATGGAAAGGGATCACAAAATCCGTTTTTCCAGCAAACAATCATCAGAGTCATAAATGAGCCAAGTCAAAAGCAACAAGGGTTTGCCGTAAAAGGCATTTTTGAGATTTTTTAGATTCGTAAATGCTACATGAATGAGACTGAAAATGAAATAAGGGAACGGGATTTTGTGGACATCCGGAAACATTAGAAATCATCAACGCAAACATATTTGACGAGGAAGAGTGAAAATAAATTATGACAGAGGCCAAGGTGGTTCGGCAACTAAAAATTAATCACCTAACCTGAAATTTTACGTATATATGAAACAGCACAGTTGTCAAAAAACATACATACTTGGTGGAAATTCCTAGCAATAGTTATGAATGAGATTCCCTAATTTATATAAGCAGTACAAGCAAGGTGAGTGTTATGGAAGGTTTTCTGTGCGATGGTGGAAGAGTTGGAAAGGAAGGAAAGGAGAGGAACCTGGCGTCGGCATTAGCCTGCTCTAAACGGAAGTCGCCCTAGGGGCCATATTTTAACGTCCCATCCGACGGACGGATTGATGTGCTTGAAATTTCCTCCACTAAACACTCAAGTAGGAATCGGGAAGTCTGTATGGAACTTCTTCGCCACCGTTGAGATTTGAAAAAAACTAATGACAAAAGGTAAATAATTATTTAATATTTAGTTTACAGAAAAAGCGGATAACCTGCAACGTATATCTTTCAGATCGCCTTTGAAGCTCGGGAATTTCAGGGCATTGCCTCTTAGTTTGTCTGAGGCTGATTACTCCACTGGCAGTCAACCAAGTACAACGCTAATTAGATCGATGTTTGCATCCACATTCTCACCAAGCGTCTGACGTTGCGTCTTTTTTTCTCGACACACGCTTTACGGTTGTGGTTCTCCAAAGACCTCCCAACCTCTCCTTCCTCGTCTCTTCATCGCCACGTGGAGCCCTCCTCAAATCGCATCCTCCCTCCTTCCAAGGCCGACGAGGGTTAAATTTAAGTCAAACACCACCCCAAGACATAACACATGGAGTTATTCTCCTTCCCCTTGCCGGGAGACAAGCACACATTCAACTGCCCAGGATGACTCCAAGGTAGTTGGCTCAATTTCATTACTGACTGGGTCTAAGAACCACTTGAGAGACCGAGGAAATTAAATGTACTACATACGAGGAATGAAAAGCTTGGAAGCTTCATTGGTGGAGGGCACTTTTAAAAAGGTGCATTGCGACTGATCGTATATTGCCTTTTTTGATTTCTTATTGCTCATTCAAAAGTTACGTCTTCAACATGATTTTTTCAAGAATTGTAGTTGAGTAGACTGACTTTCAGTGGTAGAGACTGAGTAGATTCAGAGACTGTCCGATCCCCGCTTGGTTATTTTTTGCAGGACTTTTCAATGGTGGTTTTATTTCGTGGTCCCAATGAAGTCTTTCACAAAGAGCAGGCTTTTGCCAGTGCCAGATTTCTCTCCAATCCTCCTTCCCTACCCTTCCCTAATGACGCAAACGACATAAGCCATCGGTCTCCTCATCAAAATACCATTTAACATTTACCCTCATCTCAGATATTAAAAAAAATTACTTGACATGACAGAAATTTAAGCTGAATTTTTTGTATTTGAGATGCGGGAAAATGTTGGATAAGGGTGTTCTCAGCAAAATTATTCTGAAAATTTCAAGATGAGAGCATACGGTGGCAGCGGGGTACCGTCCTCGCCTGCCAAACTGAAGGTCGCGAGTTCGAATCCCGCCTGGATGGTTAACCCCTAACCAGGGCATGGTTGTTTGTGATTGTCCTTTGTTAATTTTTGAAATCCCTCTGATGTAAAGGCCAAATAGTACTGTTAGTCAAATGGTCGGGGTGATGGAAATAAATTAAATTAAAAATGAAATAAAAAGCAGGTGTGAAATTGCTTTAATAGAATTTAAGAAATGCGTGGTCCCTAATAATTTCTGTTTTTATAAATAAAGAAATGGCAGTTTAGAAAACGATGAGATCACCAAATATTAGCCAAAATCTTATTCATGGGCGTCTTCATTTTTCATCGACATGGAAATCTACAAATATGCTAATCGAAGTTTCTTTCAAGTCAATAATAACAGCGATCATAGTTGATGTGTAGTAAAATATTTCCACAAGTTCCAAATAAAACAATTCGCTTTTATGCATTGAAATTCTCAAAACTTTTCCGGTGAGCATGAAGGCTAAAATTACTACCTGGTTCACTCTAATGACAATCTTGATTGAATTTGATTTTTGGATTGGCTGGAATCATGATTGGATTGCGGTATTTGATTCTCTCGAGAGTAACATTACAGTGACTGCGTAGAATTTGCACCGGGACTGAGGTTTATGGAATCCTTGACGATATTATTCGATGCTGGATATAATATGACCGCCACAAGTGGGATTGTGTTTACACATATCAAGTACATAAATATCTTAATTTCACTGGCTGTTTGATTCAGCTTCTGCATTAAATCGCGAAATGATATTCAAACCACTAAGCACGCTTTCAGAGAGCAAAACAACAAAGAAATATAAAACGGCTATAATAGCTTATGCTACCGCTTTAAATTCATGATAAACAAGCGTCGCTGTCTGTTAAAGATGAATTGTGTTGGTACAACGGTGAAATATGTCATTTGTCATTTTAATATCAACTTCAAACAGGTGACACCATGGTCGAAGAACGATACCAATAGCATTACGTATTGGAATATAAGATGTTGATATCATTATTGGAAACAATTTATATTTAAAACATTAATATATTTAAATTAAGGCCGAAATATTTCACGAATGGCTTGATGACACACTAAATTCATGCAGGCTGAAGTTAACAATTTTATTTAGTATAATCGAAAAATTAAAAAATATCCGCATCAATTCCATATTTACATAACTGTGCTTTAGTAAATCAAACCAAAATCATTTGAATAAAACAGAAAAATAAACAATCTTTTTTTTTTGTTATCACTTACTATTAAATTTCTAGTTACCGCTAAAGTAGTGTAAAATCCTCTTTATTATCTTCCAGAGTTTGTTAATACATTCATGTTTCTCTGCCATACGGCTACGGCTTCTATTTGAATAAGCCAAGAAACACATTGTGTAAAACGGCCATAGAAGTTAGGGTCGGTGGCCCTATCTTACATGATAGTGAAACTTTCAACTTAGCGTGTACAGAATAATATACGTGTATGTATTCAATATATTAAAAATTAATGGAATACATTACTAAATTTAGCGTCCACTACACACGGCAAACTGTCTCAAGGTTATCGGATGGTGATTGAGTTTATTCTAGCACATATTAAAACATAAAATATTCATATACGACAGGCCTGCTATTACCGAGAGTTTAATTTTCACATTATGTAAAAACTATAACACTGCAGAGAATGCATTACAACATATATTTACCGACTCACCGTAATCATAAAGTTATGCTCCGCTTGCAAAAAAGGGAAGTTCAATGATTTAAAACCATCAGCAGAGTATGCCACCATGATTTGCTTCATTTAATTTCAGCTATATAATGTTTTCAGAAAAAAGGGATAAATATGATTATTTTGTAGCTAAGCGTATCATCGGAGGAATAGTCAATATTTCAGTTTTTTAATTCCTTATTATGCATTTCCTGCATCAAATTTGAATCTAGCTTCAGTTAAAATCCTAAAACACATTTTAATGTGAAGAATGATATAAGGACGCAGAAGGGGAATACTAGAAACAAAAATGGCATGAATGGGCATTGCCGTTCATTATTCTCGAAGATCCGTGATGCCGAAAACGATCTACTTTACACGTCCCTCTTGAGCGACCTAGAACGTAAGAAAAAGGTATCAATGTGCATAAAACGAGAAAAATACTCATTGAGATATATTTTCTATTTCATGAGAACTTCCTTTCAAACAACGCAGATAGATAATATTGAACTGAGGGGTGTGAATGTAAAGAGTTTCTAACGCATGAAATCGTTGCAGGCTTGACTTGATGGAGATGCGATATATCCATGATAAAACATCAACGACAAATGGTAATTTAAACACTTAAATACATAACTCCACTACCGACCGTGAAGAGTTTCCGGGAAATGTGCAAAGAAACAACAAGACTTACATAATTTCCCGTTTACTCGGCATATTATCTAGAATTTTATATTGCTAAACGAGCAATGAATATCAACGAATATTTATTCATATAAAAAATGAATCATTTGATGAAAATAACTAATTCGTCATCGCACAAGAAAGGAGAGCGAGTCGCGAGTTTCCAACGCCCGACGCGCTTAGCCGAGAGCCGACCGCGTGTTAAAATAAATTAGCGAAACTTTTGGCGTCGCCTGCGGATTTTTGATTTTCCTAGATGTATTTCTTCAAAATACTCCAGTGAAACCCGCATTACGAATTTTCTGACGTGCATATTTTTGTAACGTTAGTTTTGTTCCACTTTAGGTAAAAAATTAGCGTAAAATTAGCATTCGCTATTTTGTAGCATAAAGGCTCCTAAAAATCCGTTCAAAATCTCTGAAACTGTGTTAAAAAAAGAAATAACATTTTTTGATAGATGATATCATTTTACATCCCATTGAAATATTTAAAAAGCGTCAGAAGGATCTACAGCTGTAAGTTTTTTTCCGAGAAAACAGAAATATGCCGTTCCTTAGAAAGTTTTGTTATGTTTTCAGTCCTGTATCTAAGCAACAACAATTATGAATGGAAATTGATATCCGTTTCTTTAATTTCAAACCATTTTTTTTAATATTAGCAAAGTTTGAGATTCCTACCTCGGAAGAACGAAATTTCATAATTTTGGCCCACTTTATTTCGATTTCCGCGCTTTATGAGCCGTCATGAAGGCGACGCGGGCTACCACAAGAAAAACTGCACTCACTCTACTCTAATCAGGGAAATGGTCGATAATTCTGTGAAGAAGAATAATCCAGATATTTCTAATCTAGATACGCGTGAACGGCAGTGAAATTCATACTAGTTGCCAAATTAGTTGAGGCAGCCAAAGGCTCGTGGTTCGATGCCTGGACCTGGGAATTTTTTCCCATGGGTAAATATCGACTGTGAAAGAAAATTTACCATTGATGTCACGAGGAAGAATAAATTATATCACAAAGATTTCCTGAATAAGATCAAAAATGAAAACAAACGTGTATTGCATCTGAAATTACCGAGCAAAAAACAACTTTTACGTAGAACCTCTATTTGTGAATACATCAAACATCCAATTTCATTCTTTGCGTTAATATGATCTCTGCATTCTCTTCGGGTTTTCACCGCGTCCGTTGGGTTTTGGCGACAACAGTTTCGCTGAAATTGCAGTCAGCGTCTTCTAGTCGAAGGTCCTTCGGAAGGAACGGACGCGGTGAAAACCCGAAGAGAATGCAGAGATCATCTGATCAACGCCGCGACATTCTTCGAACCTACATTTGCATTAATATTTTTATTTTTCTCAATTTTAAATCGCCATTCAGTAATCACCCGATACATTTCCGTCGTATCAAATTTAGATTTTTGATGTGAATTTTCAACTTTATCAATACGAAAATGATATCATTTTTCATCCCAGCAATTATTAGAGCTTTAAAATGTGAATACCCTGCAATGTTCGGTAGATACAGTCTGAAGAGTGCTCCCTCCAATAAAATTGATCCTCTGCCGCTGTAAGAGCTCCCTCTCCGAAAATACACTCCCAACATAGGCTCTCGATATTAATTGGTACGACGGAAACTTTTGAGAAGTTATTATAGGGTAGTTTCCTTCATCAAAGGAAACGTAAAGCATTGATTGCGATTCGTTACCCACCATTAGTGATTTCATAATATACAAATTATTTGGTTTTAGAAATCCCAGTATAGACGAATGTTGATGGCCAATGTTAACCACATCTGAAAAAGGCAATATTGGCGCCCATGCGTTTCCACGTCACGTCACGTGACGTCACAGGGACCTAGATGTTATACGAGTAGTCAGGAGTTTTACATCGCCTGAGATTACCAATTCATGCATGAGGCACAGAGCTCAAGGAAACATCTCTTAATAATCACCTATTAAAATTGCCGAAGGTCGAAAAGTTTCCTTCGTTTGATAGCCCTCATTTAAGCCAAGCGCTGCCTGCTAGCTGGGTACTCTGCTACCTGCTAGCAGCCTGCATCTTAGCGGCGTTCACAGCCTCGCACCAAGGTGGTCTCACACGGCGGCAGCGGGAACCAGAATGACGTCACACGGGCTTTTCCCAGCATTCATACTTAGCCGTCGCGTTTTCGCGCGCTTGAAAATTTTCACTTTTCATTTAATCGCGAAAAATAGATATCGTCATTTAAAAATCTAAAAGTGTGAAATAAATACTCCAGGAGTAATAATCTTTTGAACTAGGCAATAAAAAAATAATAGGAAACCACCCTATTCAAGCAGATAATTTATCGTGAATAGTGTGTGTGTGTGTGTGCATCTAGTCTGCCATGATTAATGCATGCAGCGATGCGATATGACGGGTGTTTCGTCATCGATTATCATTTACAATGGGGCGCATTTAATCACATGCGAAGTTTTTCTTTGGGTCATACCGCAAGTACGATCATTGATCTTTTCCTTTCCCACTATGTGCTGCAATAATTTAGCTTCTTGTCAGTTTTATTTTGACATTTTTTGTGCCTTATTATTATAACTTATCGCATCTCTCACCAAACAAGATTCCTCAACGAAAAACATTCTCTCATGCAAGTACAGCTAAGCGTAGTGGTGAGTCAGACGGTGATGCGCGGAGACGAGTCAAGGCAACGCGCCCAATCATAGTCTCATATCGTAGACAAAATACACGTGCCGATATAGTTTGCACTGTTTCATTTATATTTATTTGCATGCGATATTTGTGCACGTGCCGCTCATGACGTTCGCGTCTTTCATAAAGTTTTTTTAGCGTCAAGGTTCGCACATTAATTTCGATACGGATGAAAATAATTGGTACAGAATTCTTTAAAGTCTCGTTCAAACAACATGCTTTGCTTATAGACTCGTATGTTGTGGCATTTGGCCATTAATAGGGTATCTGTATGCTAATTCAAATTATTCCGCACCATGAGGCTTGTTATCGGTTGCTGAATCGATTCACCATCTCCTAAATTTCTCGTAACTGTCGTCTCATCCTCTCTCAAATATCAGTCGGGACAGCATGTTGAAAATGTGTTGGATCTTTCTTGTTCTCTTTTTCTCCCGAGTGCCTTTGGCTCGTCATCTTTTCCCGCTGGCCTCACGTCCTATCCTTGGCTTTCCTCGCACCTCCCCTCACTGCTTTAGGAGATGGCACATCTTACCCCCAACGTAGGAATGTGGTGCGAAGTTGAAGGTTGTTGAGTCCTTGGCCTTCAAGACGGTCACTACGAGTTCTCTCTGTGTGACGCAATACTGTGTGTGTGGGAACTTGGAATCGGAAGCGATGCGTTTCGGACGGAGCGAAACCCCTGCCCAACACCCAAGAGGTGGCTCGCAGGGTATTATGTATATGCAGATGAGTGAAGTATAGATCTTGAATGGAGTGTTGTCCTGAGTAAAAATGGAAATTTTTAACCTACACCCGTACCCTATTCATGGCCAAATGCCACAACATACTAGTCTATTAGCAGAGCATGTTGTTTGAATGAGACTTTAAAGAATTCTGTACCAATTATTTTCATCCGTATCGAAATTAATGTGCGTGAGGGTACCTACTTATTGAAAATGGACACGCCCATGGCGAAAAATTACGTCTCCGCGGGGGTCAAAAAGTTGTAAGCGAACTGTCGGCAATAACGAAGCACGTAAGAGCGATGCGGGGTGGAGTAGCTTAAATGCGGTGTTGAACGGCATCAAAATTCCCAGGCATTAAAATTTTAGGAGATATACAGATATTTGCCTTGAATGCCGCCGCCCAAAATCGGTCATAGCAGATTGATGCGTCCTGGATGCACATTCTATAATCTATCTACATCTACCGCATGCCGCCTCAATAGACGGGTAGAGTTATGATCGCGTTGTTGACGTTCTCATATTTTTTTCATATTATATCGAAATTTCCAAGCATTAAAAATGTTAGGATATGCAAAGGAAATATTTTGCCGCCGACCAAAATAAGCCATTGATCTAACTTTATAGTATTTATAAAGTAAGGGCCGTTTAGACAGAGGAAAAATATACTCATAGGAAACACATTTTATTGGCACTTTTAGTTAGCTAGAAATCTCCCACGTTCTATACTTAATCGCCGTTCACTCTGATTGTTATGATAATAATATGAGTCCTCTGTTTCAAATATTTCAAAGCCTATGGAGAATAAATTACTAAGCCCAAACACCAGCCCGTTTTGGCAATAAACAGTGATAAATATAGCATAGATTATGTTGACGAATTTTAAAGTTTATCTAGAGAATGTTATGGTTTTACGATGAGTGAGAATGATCAACAAATATTGAGCGTATGCAACCCGCGTACCACCCAAAATGTCTGCCTGGGGTGGCACGCGCTTACTCTTGGGGCCTTATCTCGGGAACCACTGGTCACAATTGGAAAATTTTTGGTTGCAGCATGTCAAATTTCCAATGTATCGTTGGTTACCATAGAAAATCTGTTGAAAAATACCAGCGCTCGCTTGTCGCCATTCATATCCGAAAAACAGTCAAAAATGCCAAAATTTCTCAACTTTGAGTGAGATGCGGCACTTCTTCCCGTTATCCCATTGAAATAATATTTTACAGGATATGTTTTTACACCAATTGGCATAAAATGAGGGGGTGTCCCGAAAGAAATTTAAAAAATCGAAAAATAAGGACCACACCCATCACAGTGTGGCTTAGTCCAATTGGTTCAACTCTCAGGCGGCGATCTTCAATAAGAAAATTCAAGATTTTTAGTTGGGAACTGTATGACCACCCACCGTGCAGTCCTTTCCTTGCACCTAGCGACTACTTCCTCTTCTTGCACTTGAAACAGTGGCTCGGTGGACTACGTTTCGATATCGAAGAGGAAATCAACGGCGTTGTCAATTGGTTCATCTCTCAGGTGGCGAGCTCCTATGCAGACGGGTTAAAGAAGCTGTTGCAGCGGTACGGAAAATACTTACAAGTGATCGGAGATTAGGTAGAGAAGTGAAGCAGATTTGTAGCTAACTAAAAGTGCCAATAAAAATTGTTTCATATTAGTATAATTTTCCTTGTTACCAAACGGCCTTTACTTTATGAATATGCCTCGTAAATTTACCCATGGACGAATGCGCAAACCGTGCTTCTCCAGACGGTCTTGTATTCCCTCTCTACGCCTTGACCACCACCAAGCTGGTATAGTATGAAATAAAGTGAGCGTGACGAAGTTCATCCTGGAAGTTATGAAACAGCAATGGGCCATGTGCTGAATACGATTAATTTTTATTGATATTGAAAATAATGTATTTCACTAGGCTAATTCACAAAGAATGCATATACACAGCAGAAAAGACAGAGATCGAGCATTGATTTGCTTATTTTTATGAAAATAAAATGCCATAATATACTCTGGAAGGTAATTACGAGGATTTACGTTACTTTAGAGGTAACCAGAAATTGATGAGAATGTGGTTACTGAGATTATTCAAATTATTTTTGCTTGAATTACTAAAGTATAGTAACTTTACAATGTAATTGACTGGTCAATTTGATGTTCGATTACAATACATGGAATTTTTATCTTCAGCCTGCATGAATTAAGTGCGCCATCAAGCCATTCGCGAAGCATTTTGGCCTTCATTTACTTGCGATATTGCTTCGTAAATTGTTTCCAACGGTGATATAAACATTTCTCATTCCAAAACGTAATATTATTCGTATGTTACCTCGAATATGGTGTCATATAACCTGTTTGAATCTGATATTCAAATGGCATGTCTATGTGCGTAATTCCATTCTTGTAACAGGGATTTTAACTTTGATCATATTTCACATTTGTACCAATACTATCCATCATCAATAGGAAGTGACGCAAGTCTATTAAGAATTTAAAGAGGAAGAGCAAGGCATTAGCTGTTTTATGTTTCTATATTATTTTGTTTTATGATAGCGTGCTTTGTGGTTTGAATATCATTTCGCGATGAAATGATGTTCAGACGACGACGAGATGAATTTAACCACGAGTGAAACTAGGAAATTTATGTACTTGATACAAGTAAAAACACTCAGGTGTGATATTCATATTATGTACTATCAAATATCGCCATCGATACCATAAACGTCCGTCCTGGTGCATATTCTATGAAGCTGCTGTCATCTACGACTCGATGGAATCAAGGACACCAAACATTGCCTTAGAGTGAGCACGGTAGTATGTAGAGCTTTTAAGACCATTAGTAAACATTTGGTAATTTCTACTGCAGCGATTTTTTTATTAGGCACTTTTGGAAACATTAATCCACAAATCGACTATAATAGCTCATATTATTATTCACTGGAAGGAAACTCCGGCTGGCATATCTTTAGATTTCCATCGATGATAAAATGAAGATGAAAATCATTTCATAAAGTTTTGGCTAATATTTTGAACCAATTCATTTTGAGTCATTTTGAGTTGAATGCTAATGTGGCAAATTACACTGGACTGCAAAAAATAATATTTTCTCGAGCCCTGGTACCAATCCTGCTGATTCTTATGTAAAATGACCTAATGAATACGAATATGACATCCGTTTTCCTCAATCACCCAGCATTTTTGGGGGGAAGCCACTCCTCTAATTTTCATCAATTTTGCAATAATTTGGAGAAATTAAAAGGATTTTATTAGAATTTATATTCCTTATTGGGTTCTTGGGAAGTTAGCCATCGCTCAGGAATGCCAACATACTACGGAAGATAAGATCATATACATGAAATAAGAGAAATAGACTGTAGAAGAGTTCATGTCTTTTTTTCCACAATCAATAAGAGATTATAACGGCAGCGCTAGAACTCATAAATAGATAAGATGACTTGTGAGTAGCCTACTAACTTATATATGCATGTATCTGAATTTTATTATTATTTCTAACAGCATGTGGTAGTATAATTTTTCAGTATGCGTTACGTTTTTTGGGCTGTGTGGTGTGCATGAGGAAATCCAATTGCATGCTGGCGATTGATCACCCTAGGCCAAACACCCTAGAGGCTGCTCGTAGGTGATAATGTAAATGTTATGTAGATGTCATCTGGGGCAGTTGAATGCGTGGTCTGTTCATGGCAGAGAGGAGGACGATTACTCCATATTTTATTTCTCGAGGTGGTCATAGTCTTGATTTTCGACCGTCGTCGGCCTTGGAAGATTTTGTTCCACGTGGCGGTGGGATAAGGTCGAAGGATATGAATGGAGGAAGGCTCCACGTGGCGGAAGAGGAGAAGGGGAGGAGAGGTTGAGGAGGATTTGGAGAATCACAATCATAAAGCGCGTGCCGAGGGAAAACGTGCGACCTCAAATACTTCTACATATAAATAATACCCTGCGAGCCATCATGCAGCATGCAAGAGGACCGCCACATGCACACCGCACCACACGAAATATTATGCATACAAGCAAAATATACAAGCTTATTCATTTAAAAAACTTGCTTATGGTTAGTAATTATAGAGAAAATACATGCAATGTTAGAACTATGGAAAAAACATGCCATGAGTCATCCTAGCGAGTGACGCCAATAATCCTATCAATGGAGCCAACGTTGCTATCTTTAATAGTGCGAGGGAAGAATGACATTTTAAATCTCTCTGTTTTGCAGTCTATTTCTTTTATTTTCTTCTCATGATCACGTCTACCATAGTACAATGGTAAACGAAGGATATGATTCACGTCGTCTAAGAAAACATCTTCTTCGAAGTTCCTAAGTAAGTTAAGCCTGTACTTCGATCTACGCTCCTGTAAAGATTCCCATCTTAACTCATGTAACACACTAGAAACGCTGCACTTTTTGTCGTAACAACTCATCACAAATCTGGCCGTCCTGCGCTGTACTCGATTTGTTTCAGCTATTTGTCCTACTTCGTAAGGGTCCCATACGCTAGCAGCATATTCTAAGTGAGGTCTCACTAGAGTCACCTGGTAGCTTATTTCTTTCATCTTTTTTGGGCATTTACCGAGAATTCTTTTTACAAATCCCAGTTTACGGTTAGCTTTCCCGCATACTTCACGTAAATGTTTGCCCCAAGAAAGATACCGGGTAATGGTGACCCCCAAGTATTTAACGAACTTGGCATTTGGTAATGGAATCCCGTTAGTGGTGTAGCTCCTTCTTGAAGATGTATCCTTTTCTCAAAAATTCATCACCATACACTTTTCAAGATTTAATTTTAACTCCCATGTACTGAACCAGTCATTTATGGCGACGAGGCCCATTTCTAGTGCTAATCTATCGCTATGGTCGTAAATTCCTTTATACAACTACATCATCTGCGAAGAGGCGGATTTTGCTCGTGACCACGGTGGTAATAACATTAATGTAAAGATGGAACAAAAGAGGACCGATAACACTTCCTTGGGGTACTCCTGAGGTAACTTGCATTGTATCCGAGCTAACTCCATCCAAAACAACCCTCTGCTCGCGATCGTTTAGGAAATCTTTCATCCAACCAATTACCTGTGTATCTATGCCGTATACCTCCAACTGTTGAATTAGCTTTAAATGCGGAACCTTATCGAATGCCTTTCTTAAGTCTAAAAATATGGCGTCGACTTGAACATGCCGGTCACCCGCGGATAAGATATCGTGAACGAAGAGAGCAAGTTGAGTTTCACAAGACCTCCCTTTTCTAAATCCGCAATCCATTGACGAACGAAAGGGCGATGCCCTCAATTTCCCGATCTTCGAGAGCACACTGAAAGACATAAAAAATACATATACTTATAGCAGGTTGTCCGAGGCTTCCGTAATTAACTATGTAGATTTTGCAATTACATTCACACATTTCGCATCGAATGTTCTTTTATCGAATACTTAACTATTTTTATCAATATAAACAATGATTACAGCGGGTATCGCATTACTAAGTAAATGAGCGTTTTGTATGAGGCCCAACAATTAGGGAACTGAGAATGAAAAACTATTATATTTATTTGCTGCGTGAACTTGTATAAACTTAGAAGGTATTAAGACGTACTGTACATACATTCGCATTGTTTGAACCCTCCCTTCTCACGCTAGAAAAAGCAATATCATAGAGGCTAAAACACTTTCCAGTGTAACCACTCATTTCATTAGCATATTTAGTTACATAACCCGGAAATTGCGATAGACAGAAGATAAGAAGGGAATATTGAGACATGCACGTGTATCAATGATTGTTCTAAGAAAAAATAATATTCTACCATGCTGTAAGTTCAATTAAAAGAGAGGTAGGTTGAAAAATCGTAGGGATAATGATTATTTCTTTAATTTAAATCAGTGCCAGTAAGATGCTTTGAGACTTACCTCAAAGTTAGAAGGAGATTTTCCATTTGACCAGAGCCTGTACTCAATGCTGCGAGCTTTTAGATCAAACTGCCCCAATGGTGAGTTCAAGAAGGTAGCATACTGAGGGGAGAAATTTCCAGGAAAATCAAATTGATGTCTACTTTACGGGCGTAACAACAATATAGATAGTTCAAAAATATATGGTAAACAATGACGTCTGTTTCCACTTACGTACAAGGCAAGCGACACGTGCTAGCATTGCATCTGGGTAGGGAGATATTGAAAAAAATGTTTGTAAAACGAATGCAAACTAATCATCACCAAAATGAATCTTTCACAATGTGAAAAAATTATTCTTTTTTAGATCATCGTTTAAAATAAAAATCGGATTTAGAGTTAGTTCCAAGACAAATATCTCATAGGATCAAACATACTGCGATAGATTAAACGACGATCATCTCATAAAAAAATGTTCCCGAGCGTCTCTGATCCACGGCTTTATAGTTTAAATTTCCATTAAGGATCATAGAGTTAAACAGCTTTAATTGAGATATAATTCCATCTTTGTTTTAGGCTATTCATTAAAAAGTACTCCACCTAGCTAAGGTAGTTTCTATACAAGTCGTCCATTCAAGCTAGTCTTATATCAGATACACAATATCGACCTTCAGTTCCTAATACGCAATACATCATACTGAATACGTTCCCCTACTTTCCCACACAAAACAAGTTCTCTCTCTTCCTCGCTTGTACAGCACCTTTACTCCCATGAATGACGTCGCCATCCCCGCACCCTGCGGCATCACGTTAAGTCACCTGCTCTGTATTCAACTAACTTCTTCCTAAGTTTACTCTCCTCAATGTCCTAACTCCCCATTCCTTTTCATCCCTGAAAGAGTCCCAGCTATGCATTTCACCTCTAACCGTTATTTTCCCGGTGTTACTCCCATTTACTCATGCTCTCAGCAGCATTCTCACTAGTTTCTCCCAATACTCTCTATCAAGCACGCCTTTTCCAAATCGTGACGTGGCGTGACGCCTATATTAAAGGTGGGGATTGGGAAAATCCTAGTAACTACGGGAATATCTCACTTATTTCCATTTCTTGCAAAATATTGGAATATATTATTTTCAGTTCGATGACAGTCCATCGAGATAGCCAAAAACTGTTACGAAGAGAACGCCACGAATTTAGAAAAATGAAGGCTTGTGAAACCGAACTAACTCTTTTTGTTCATAACATCTTAGCCACGAGTAACAGACATATACAGACGCTATATATTTAGACTTCAGAAATGTATTCGAAAAGGATCCGCATTCAAAAATGATTCATAGGTTAGTAGCATACGCTGTAGAATATGTAGGTTGATCCTATTCTACAGACTGTCCCAAGGGTCGTGTGTCATTTTTGACCTGTAATTTTAGTAACTTTGCATGGAGCAATATTCATGAAAATTGGCACACTTATGGGGAAAGATCCTAAGTTTTGTTGAGTGTAAGCAAAATTTTACAATTTTGACCTTTTGACCTCACAAAGTGGGTCCAAACCAAAAATTTGAATTTGCCTTATGGGGTTTCAATGTTAAAAAAATCGAGATAGACTAAAGTGTGAATTTCATTGACCAATATGTCAATTCTTAGGTTTTCGGACACGAGAAACCCGAAAATAACACTTTTATTTACGAATATTCAACCGTTGACCCAATAAGGTCACCGTCAAGGACATAAGGGTGGCAAAAGGAATAGCATACCAACAAAGGTGTCGATCCATGGGTTTTGTAGGGTGCCCAAGTCATTGGTATTGTCCAAATACCCGTATTATTCACTAATTGACCTCCGAGGGTCACCACGGGGGTCAAAGGTCATAGAGTTAAAAGTCGGGCAATCATAAAAACCAAGGGGTCAAACCATAGGTTTTGAAGGGTGACAAAGTCGGTTAGGCTGTTCGTAGATCCGTATTGTTGATTTTTTGACCTCCGAAGGTCACAATTGGGGTCAAAGGTCATAGAGTCAAACGTCGAGCCATCATGACAACCAAGGTGTCAAACCATAGGTTTTGAAGGGTGCCAAAGTCGGTTAGGCTGTTCGTAGATCCGTATTGTTGATATTTTGACCTCCGAAGGTCACAATGGGGGTCAAAGGTCCCTTCCGAAAACTTTGCATTCCCTCGCATTCTTTTCCAACAGGCCTCCCATGTCCTTTTATTTTTGCGCCGCAGTCGATTATTTATTTTTCTACGCATTATGTGATTTGCCAAAGTTAAAGAAAAAACTCCGTTAAAAAAGATATTGGCTATGTTCGAAACCATAATGTAAAACATAAAAGTAATGGATGATTGAAATGAATCCAGCTTTTATTCACAGCAATGTGATAAAAATTTGACGATTAAAGAGAGATATCATAAAACGACAAAATTAATAGGATAATAAACTGAAATGTGAACATGGATTTTTCATTGTGCTAGTCAACCATCCAATTGCAGAAATGGTTTCGGATGCCATGATTTTCTTCTTGAATCTCTTGCACCATTACACTTTCTAGGGCTTCAAGTTTAAAATGTTTAAAGTTCGTTATAACGCACAGCTAGAATTGTCCAGTACACGCTGCGCGGACAATAATGCGCAGCGGCAAATGCATCTTAATGGAGATGCCAAGACGAAGCCACAACTGCATGTCTCTGCTTTGATGATATTGTTGGGTGTTAAACAATCTCATCAAAGCAGAGACATACCGAACCAATTTGCAAGTTTGAATGTGACGTGGGGTCCTGATAAAATTGCTGCCGGTAATGCTTGCATAACGAGGGACAGGGGAACTGCGGTCTTTACGTTTGAGCGTTACTAATGAAGGTCTAGTAAATGAAAAGGAGGATAAACGGGTATTTCTATTCGCTTACTAATCTTTAAAACTAATGGGACTTCAGCGTAGTTAAAGAGAAAATCCTATGTGGTATTTGACCTCCTGAGGACCTTTTCTGTAGAGAGAATTACTGGAATAATGTGGACACAGAGTCGGGCAAAAGGAATTCTAGGGAAATAAATAATCAACAACGGCGTGAAACTAAGAGGGCAAGGTAGGTTTGTCGGAAAAGACAGTGGATATGTGTACTAAGCCTCTCACTTCGTCACTCTTCAAAACCTTTGGTTGGGGACATTAGTTTTCCTATTATTTCAAAACATACCTCTATGACCTCTGACCCCATTGTGACCCTCGCTGGTAATAAAAATCGACAATATGGATTTAAAAACAGCAAAACTGACTTGGGCACAAAAAAAAATAAAATTTTGAAAAACAATAAAATAGTATTGAATGAAAAATATATTTTTTATTTACTATCACGGATACATAAATGGCAACCCTCGCATTTGCATACCTGTATGCAGAAATGAACACATCGGCAAATGAACACGACGTCTGACATTCTATTAATGGAGACATTTCCGTTGCAAAACAGTCATTTTATAATTTCGCCCTTTGGACAGAAAATTTATGGAGTGATATTTTCTTCAGCCCAGGGTGTAAGCTCAAACTTACTCCATTAGATATTATATTATCGTTGACGACAGAAACTTAAATTCGATTGAAAAGTTTATCGCATGCGTAGCTGGCCAAACAAATGTCGAGGGAGCCATAGTTGTCACCAGGGCTATGTGATTTAAACTGGTTTTCACTAGTAATTTTTATTTTGAAATTACAAAGTACTTCTCAAATATTTTAGTTAAAACTACAACAAACTAATTTTTTAAATTGTATTTCCGTTCAAAAATACAAATTAAAATAAGGTCGAAAACGTAATTCAATACAAGTTTTTCATCGCTGCCAAACTCTGTCTACAGCCTCATTCCCACGTTTTCTTCTTTCCAATCCATTTGCATGTTTTATTTTCGTTCTCTTCCCTAACTGCCGCTGGCTAGCCATTCATCACAGCAAAATCTTCCCTACCCTGAACATCCCAAATTATTTCCCAAACCTGTTCACGTACATTGACGTCTTCCTGCTGATAGCCTATGTCCTCAGAATATTTTAACCATACAGGTGGACCACAACGAAGTTAGTTGAATGAACACTGAATCCAGCTATCAGAATCCTACCACTATACTTGCCAATACCAACAATCATTCCCATAGTTTTACCAATGCCAGTCTACATTGAATTTCGACTTTTCCCACTTATTTTAAACCAATTCAATGATTCCAGTCCTAATCCCACCACAGTTCCCCTAATAATCTTCTTCACTGATTTTATTTTATTGGCAGTTGTGATAAGAGTTTGAAAAATGAAGAGACCCGTGTTTTTTTCGTTTTTCGATCAGTCGCCAATTTCTCGAACGACTAAAAATTGACGACCTTAGCCCTATTCAGTGCCTTATTTTGCTATAGGCTAATTAGACTTCAAGTTCAATAGGGGCCGACAGTCAATTTGTGATCAAAATAAACATTACACTATTCCAAAAACAGTGAACACTTTGACACTGAACCAAAAAAGGAAACACACAACGTTTCTAGGTTCTAGTTGGGACGTAGAAAAGCGAAGGTAAGAAAAGGAAATATTGCCGATGACCATTTTGAGCTTTAGAATGAATATTTAAATCATGACGATTGGTTGAATGAGAGTTACTGAGAAACTATATCATCTTTTACATTGTAATTTTTAAAATCTGTCGATAACTTTAAATCAAAAATAAATTGCCTATTAAATATCATTTTGGTCCGTTGAAGTCACAACTGGACCTCTCAAGCAAGACAGGACTGAGCGAAACGTTTTGAAGCATCGCAGTAACATCTTGTGTGCAGTGCATAATACCGTAGAGAGCACCGTAACGCAAAATTAGGGATCATATAACATTGCTAACTTGCTAGTAACACTTGAGATTAGTAGAAAGAGCTCATGTTTATGTAGATATTGAGACTGTTGCTTACGTATGTGAAATTATTGGGTACACTTGGGCTGTCTTTTGCTTCCGTATCACATAAAATACAGGGATAAAAACACGGAAAATTTTACTTTAATTAATACGGAGAGTTATGAATACACGAAGTGATTATTCAAAATTAATGATCAGTTAAATGAGCTTTTCGTATCAAGCGATCAACATTCAATTCATTTTGGCATGATATATCAGCAAAAATAAGTAAATACCGAACAAATTTCCCTAAATACCGCCAGTAAGAAATAACGCAATCGCTTGCAGAGATAAAGAAATTATCACCAACGCAAATATCTCATTGGACGAATAGCATATGACCCTAGTTTGGTGATAGCAAAAGGGTTATCAATACTAAGCATGAAAATGGCCTATTCCGTTACTATTTTGATTCACACCTTAATTTCAAATAATATAAAAGTTGGAAGGACGCTTTATTACGTATGCAAGTTAGACGGTGAGACATGAACGCATGTGAAATGCATTTACTGATGATTATTCTCATTTTCAATTTACTCAGGGGTGCTAAGGTTTCATTCTCCTTCCAGTCAACTCCAGAGGTCACGCGACGGTAGAACCCGCAATAACATTTCCGTCGTCACTGTAATGCCTTATATTTTTAAAGATACTGCATAGACAAACATTGCCTTCAAGGCCAGCCAGTATTACTTAATGACAATAATCTGCTAAGTGCAAGAGCTGCATCTATAGGCATTACTGCTTAAGAATAAAATCATCAAATGATTTGCGAAATACTTAAGTACATGATACCTTCCTCTTGCCAATAAAATATCACCAAGACTTGTTTCCTCGATTTTCACGGATCAGAGGATACCGCATGGTCTCCATATCACGCGGTTATATTAAGAATAGAATTCTCAAAAAAAACAAAGGATTATTAGATAATGCGAATTTATCTTGGAAAAGACTCCCTTAACAAATTAGAGAAAACAAGAAATGTGATGCTTAAAATGAATGATTAATAAAATTCAGAGGTAAGACAATCAATTCCAAAAAGCAGGACACACGAAAGTTGTTTTGAAGTATTGACTAACAGTTAACATTATTCTTTCTTTGACATGATAGGAGAGAATAAATCTCTCTGATGCTACAACTTGTATGAAAAATTCCAAATTCCAAGTAAAGGTGGGAAAATTTTTCAACGGTAAGACTCTTCTCAAAAGTGGATGGAACTTTCTTCACCCGCAGAAACAAAATCAGTGAAATATCCCTATTCGATGATACATAAGTACAAACTATTACGAGACGGAAACCGGGATTCAGCTGCATTAATATTCATAAATATTTCAAATTACGGCATTTGCGTGTGGCCAAACACAACATTCACAAGTAATGTCATTCAACCAAAAATTTCATAGAAGACAATGAAAAATAGACAAATAAAAATTCCATCTGCGTCAGGATAATTAATTATCACCGTCATAGGCAAGCAGTCTGAGACTGGTTCGACGCAGTTCGCCTATCAATTCTGCTACTTATCAGCTAACCTTTTCCTGCATTCCTATTTTCTGTAGGTCGTGGCCAACTTTTGCCGATTTTACTGACCACTTGTCTTCAGGAGATTGTATTCGTGTATCATGGAGACGCCGATTAGATGTCCTGTTTTTTTTTCAAAGGATTCCCAGAAGATTTTCTCTTTCCTTACACTGTTCTCAAAACTCACTCTTAGCTTTCTCTATCAATTCATTTTATCCTCATCATCATTTATGGCACCCATATTTAAAATGCCTTCACTCCCACTTTCCACAGCTGTCAACGACCACGTCTCTGTGACGTAAATGAACATTCGTCAGAGTGAACAACTGAAGACATGTTTCTTCACATTATATTTCATGTTATTTAATATTGAATCTATTTATGTTGTGTTTATTAATTTATGCTATACCTAATAATAATTATTAATACTCTTTTATTCGTGAAAAATATTTCACGAACTTTTTATCACTCTTTGTCACTTTGTGCAAGATTCCGCCTGCTCCTGCACGTTAATTATGTATTTCCATCCTCGATCATACATATTCATCCATCATACTTTCTCCACCTCGTCTTCTTAAGGCCTTGTATATTTTCTTCCCCCCGCTACGGCGAGACAATCTCCAACGCGTCATCCCCAACCACATTCCATCCACACGCGACCCTCCGCCCGCCCACTTCCGTTTTGTCATCATTGCGAGCACTTGAATGCAGCCTCTCGGCGTAGCCAGCCTTCAGTTGGGTGTTCAAGTTCATGCAATTTTTGTTTATATCTTCTGAGACTTCTTTAGATCCTTATGAGCTAAAATAAATAAACTTTCCTTTAAAATAGCTATGGAAATTCCAGGATTGTAGTAATAAATGGCAACATCCTCCGCGGTTTCCAATCGTGTTCGTTGTTCACAGTTTACAACAATTATGCATGCGTTCCAAGAGGCGTATCCAAGTCAGGCCACTCAGAGTCCTTTACATTGCTCTCTCAAACTTCGTAGTTATTACATGGCAATATAGAGGACTCTGAGGTCACTTCGACCTGAAGACGCCTACTGGGAGGCAGGCGCAACTGTTGTCACTATGAACAACGAACACGGTTGGAAACCCCAGAGGATGTTGCCATTCATTACGTAACACCGTGGAGGCCTTCACATTTACTTGATAATAGTAATAATTATACATAATAGCATGAGACTGGCTCGAAGAAAACACTAATTTGCATCGTGGATCAAAAAGGCTTTAGCTCGTTGTAACAACCCGGAGAAACTCATCAAATAAAAAAATGCTGAGATCAATCTGACATCACTCTATTAAACTAAGCCAATTTAATATTTTCCCATCTCCAATCGCAACATCAGGTCTCACCAAAATCAATCACAATAGAAATATCAATTCTTATCCAACCTGTTTACAAATATTATTATCCTAAATGTTGCTCCATCGAGATTTAAAAATGAAAGATCTAGTTAAATTCCCTAGTACTTTCCTCGTTATTGCACATGTGAAAACTCAATCGAAAGTCGTTGCACAAAACGGTTACGATGTAAACTAATCGAAGTCTTAATGGATCTACTTAATGGTAATTAAACGAATAATTGCTTTGTAATGCTAACATGAGGGGCTATTGGCATTTATTTACATAGACATGTGTACTTGAATATGGATGGAATCAATGAAGCCAGTAATAGAAGATCTACCGTATAAATTCATCTCACTCTCATCAATTTCTCCAACTGTTTACCTGGATCTCAATGGATCTCTCAGTGTGAATCAACATTCAATATGAATGAATATTCAGTACTTGATAAGTGTCTAAATAGGAATATAAATAGAATAAATAAGATTAAGAAAACAGGATTTCTCTAAAAAATGTACAAAAGTACTAAAGTGAAAAGTAAGCTTTTCATCGCTCGGAAATTAAAGAGCGTGGGTGCTGGTTATAAATGATTGTAAAAGGGTTAATTTTAAATGATTGTGGAAGGGCCTCATGGATGAGAAGGCACGCAATATTAAAATTTATACCTAATACGCTTGATTCTACGAGTGATGAAAAGTTAATTTTGCACTTTTTAGTGCATTTTAGGCTTTTTTGGGAAAATCGTGTTTTTTTATTTTATTTTTATTTTATGCTATTTAGTGGTGAAGAGTGTAGTCCATTAAACTAGAGCTGTCACAGAAAGTTCTGCAATAACACTTTTTATAAATATCTCCATTTGTTGAGAAAATTTTAAAGCTATTTTTCAATTTGAAATTTAGTTTATAAATTATAGCAAATATATATATTGAATATTGTATTTTCATCAGAAGCAAGAAAAAGTGCAAAATTTTTAGCAAATCCGACGGTGGGAAGTGTGTAAAAATCAATTACAAGATTCCATCAATGAAACAGGCAGACACCAAACAAGTTTAGGAACAGCGCCTAATAACAGAACAAGTGCACACCAACATAATCTACATCTGCATAATACCATGCGAGCCACCTCTAGGGAGTTTGGCAGGGGGCGATCAATCATCCGTATGCAGAATGCAAGGGGATTCCTACATGTACACCAAGTGGTCATAAAAATGTTACGCAAACTAACAAATTATACTTCCATGTTCATGCAAAGGCAAAAATTGCCAACTAATGACGCAGAAATCTTCCCATGAAGCTAGAACATGCTAAACACGCTGTTAGAAATACTTGGAAAATTCACAAATATTCAATAAGGCAAACATAAGTTATTAGGCTACATTACAAGTCAGCTTACCTATTAGTAAGCCCTAACGCTACCTTTATTACAAGTCAATTTACCTATTCGTAAGCCCTAACGATACCTTTATCGATCCTGAAAAAAACGACATTCTGAATCTATCTGTTCCACAGTCTTACCCTCTTATTGTATTTTTATGATCTGATCTACTGTAGTATGCTGGCGTTCGTAAGATATGGCTAACTTCGTCAAAAAAGACTATGCTCTTTAATTTATCTAATAGGCTAGTATAGTATTCGGACTACGGTTCTACATAGATTGCCTTAATGAGTTAGCTTCACACTATTCTGCGATGCACTGTCTCCTACTAGCGACCGGAAACATTCGATCAAGGCGAAGCATTTGACCCATATCCAGCGGCTCACAGGAGCACGCCCGATAATGCTTCAAATCAATTTTTCGGAGACCCCTCGCTAGCTGGCTCTTGCTGAATGCAAGCCATCCCTTCCAAGAAATCCGTCGCCGAGCCTGTAAAAAAACGGCCATTCTCTCGCAGCCTCCATCGCTGCAACCACCAACACAGGAGTGTAACGCTTACATAAGCTAAGGTCAACCGTCAGACCCTCCCCCCCCCCTTCACTCTCTTCCTCCTCCTCTCTCTCTTCATTGGCGTCGAGACTTACATAACAGCCGGTCAACTCCCTTCCCATCTCTTCACCCCCCCTCAAACCTTACGACTTCCCCCCGTTTTCAACCTCCCCCATGG
Organism: Ischnura elegans; assembly: GCF_921293095.1. NCBI lineage: Eukaryota > Metazoa > Arthropoda > Insecta > Odonata > Coenagrionidae > Ischnura > Ischnura elegans. The sequence goes on from NC_060246.1 coordinate 143,022,497, forward strand.
TGGGCGGGCAAGCGTTTTCCTTCTACTGCACCGTCGTATCCTCTTGCTTCTCCCACCCTCTCCTCTCGCCTCATAGGTACGCGCTCTCTCTCTCCCTCTCTGCCGTCGCGACTCCGAACAGCGGTAGCGATCTTTTCTTCTTCAGCTCCAGTGGGATGCTGCGGGCACAATAAGAGATGTGAGGGAAGAGCTCGCCAAGGTTCTGGAGACCTTGACATTCGATTGCTCGGCGATGAGGAATGAGACGGCTAACAATCTCCCAAAGACCCTTCCACAAGATATCGAAGAACCCGCCCCCCGGAGCGAGATAAATTAAATTTTTGACAGCTGACCGCTTCGAAGCGTTTAATTAATAACGCTCGTGTCGCTTAGTCATCTGATTTCACCGACAACCGTAAAGTAGCAAGATAAGGACTTCTACGGAGTCACGTGCAAAGGGGGAAAACGTGAGAGGGCTCCGGAGGGGCCCTGATATATACTCCTATTGGCTCTCCAATCCGAACAATCGGCTAGTTCATTAACGGTGAATCAAATAAAAACTTAGCCTCAGTAAATCATAGCCGATAGAAGATTAAATGAGAGCCCCTGAGATGAAAACAGGAATCAAAACAATGGTTTTCTATTGCTTGTAGTTACTGAGTACCCACCGGGGTTCTATCTCCCATGACATCATTATCCTACGCAGGATTCCTTCATCTAATAGGGATTGGGTTGTCGTGGTGGCGAGAGGGCTGGCTTCCCACCTTGAGGATCCGGGTTCACATCCCGATGGCGGCGAAAATGTTTCAGAGACCACCCGATACCTCATTAAGTGCTTTAAGGAGGTTAATTTCAGTATAGCACTTAGTCCGTCAGATGAGACGTTAAGATCTGGTCCCTCTGAGGCAGGGTGATTCCGACGCCGGGTTTCTCTCCACCCTTACTTCTCTTCCCTTCCCTCGTGGCGCGGCCTGAGCTGTCGGTCGCCACTACTCCAAATACCATACCATTCTCATCCCTCGATTTCAGTCGGATCCTTGACTGATTCACGACCTTTCTGTATGGTGGAATTTGGTGGGTAACATCGAAGAAAATTTTTTTCTCATTTTGCTGTATAAGGTATGGTATTGTATTTGGAGGAGGCAACCGACAGCTGAGGTCATTTGTGCCGTCAGGGAAGGGTATGGAAGGAAGGGTGGAGAGAAACCCGGCGTCGGCATTAGCCTGCTCTTAACGAAAGAAGCCGAGGGGATCACGGCTTAACGTCCCCTCCGACGGACGGAGTGTTGCGCTTGAAATGTCCTCCACACAACACTCAAGCAGGGATCGGGCAGTCTTTGGAAATTCTCTGCTACTGTCGGGATTTGAACCCGAGCCCGCCGGGTGGGAAGCCAACACTCTAGCCACCACACCAACCCGATCCCCTGTTGTAAAAGGTGTATGGCTGAATGTTGGAGACTGTTTCCACGAAGATTCGATTCTATTGACTATCTATTGCGTTCATTTATGTGTCCTCTGGCAAGGCTGAGGCCAAATAGGAGAAGCATCGCCATCATCGTGATGCAAACACTATGGACACCTGAAAAATTGACCAATGCATAGGTACCTACGCGGGTACCTGACTGATACCAGTGAGCTACCTCTAGGGTATATGGCATGAGAAGATTATTTTTACCCAAGACGCACTATAGAGTTTTCGCGTTATCTAGATTTATGTGATACCACATAAAACCACATGCACATATGTTATAGGGCTAAGCTCTCAACCGAGACAGCATCATTTATAAAATATTATTTTCACACACCAGAAATATAAAAATATGAACACCTTAACAAATAATGTAATAAACAATCGATCTGATTTTATTACGCGGAATATTATTCCGCAGTGAGATTACGATACGAAATATGTTACTTATACTGCTATGCGCAAGACCAGATTTTTAATCGCGTAGATGTGATCTTCTATCGTTCGTGGAAGAATTGTGCCTCTGAAACTCTCCATCCTCGAATAAATATACCTGATTTAAGGCCATCTGGGCATCTGCCGTTGCAAGTAGTGTCATATTTCATTCGACAAAATGTTCATTACAAGATTTAAACGACTGACAGACAGTGGTGCCCTTTCTACTTGCCGAAATATATTTTCAACGCTTCGACCGCCACTAGCCGCAAAGGAGTATCTTAAAAAAATCATTCCATTCTGGTTTATCTTGAATTTCCAGTCCAGAAAATCGTATGGGTCAAATTTGAGCAATATAATCGTATCGGTAATATCGTCCATCAAATCGTACGTCAGTATAGCCGTATGTCAGTCAACGCACGGGATGAAATTTCAAATACTGTCATTCAAACTTTATACTTCACGACCCCTTATTATATATATATATATATATTTTATATATATTTTTTTTAATATCACGAGATGTGGGTCAAATGTAAATATTATTTATTTTTTCAAACTTTGCCTACGTTTCGGACATTATATTTGTCCATCCTCAGGGCTATAAAAATGATAATGTATGATACAAAATTAGTTAAATACAGGCAATTTTACAGTTGTTATACATTAAAATACATGGAAATACATATTCAAAATTTACCTTTAAGTCTGATGTTGTTTTTATTTATTTACAATTTGGTTGCTTGGATTTCTTTCTTTGTTGGTTATATTGGTCTGTATTTGTGTTTGATATATTTGTTGAATATATCGAGGAATGATTTATATAAATGGATTATCAGAACAAATTACCAAAGTATTCAAAAAAACAAATTTTAAAATAGCACATAAAAACTATAAAACCCAACATAAACTCATATATTCTAAACTTAAGTCAAATACCCCTATGCAGCTTAGAAGCAATATCATTTATTCAATTCCATGTAAAGACTGTGATAAAAATTATATAGGCCAAACACGTCAATATTTAAAAAATAGGATCTCACAACATAAAGCATCAATTAAGACCAAAATTCAAATTTGTGCATTAGCAGATCATGCAATTACAAACAGTCACTCATTTCGTTTCGAAGAGGCCAAAATTTTAGATACAGAACCAGTTTTATCAAAAAGATTATTCAAAGAAATGTACCACATATCCAGAAATAAAAAAAGCTGCAATAAAAGAACAGACATTACTTACCTTAGCAAAATTTATCATAATTTAATAAATGACATAACCAACAAAGAAAGAAATCCAAGCAACCAAATTGTAAATAAATAAAAACAACATCAGACTTAAAGGTAAATTTTGAATATGTATTTCCATGTATTTTAATGTATAACAACTGTAAAATTGCCTGTATTTAACTAATTTTGTATCATACATTATCATTTTTATAGCCCTGAGGATGGACAAATATAATATCCGAAACGTAGGCAAAGTTTGAAAAAATAAATAATATTTACATTTGACCCACATCTCGTGATATAAAATAAAATAAAATATATATATATATATATAAATACTGTCATTATATGGCTCGAATTTTACACATACGATTTTCTGGACTAGAAATTCAAGATAAGCCTGGATGGAATGATTTTTTGAGATTCTACTTTGCGGTTAGAAGTGGTCGACTAATGAAACTGAGATCAAATAGTTTCCGTGACAATACGAAAGTGTTTGTCTTCCGTAAAGAAAAATAGTTTGTTTTTCCTCGGGGAAGGGGAGGGTCTTAGAAGTTCTCTCTCCGTTAGCTATGGCATGAATGAGTTCCATTTATTTCCTTGCGTCAACAAACGACCCCTTACACCTGAAAATTCTCTAAACATCGCGCCCGAGAGAGGATCTCATCGCGAAATTTCTAAAGCAGCTGCTGATATTTAAATCAGGGATACCCGATAGGAAGCCAGTCACAGTCGTTATACTAAGCCCATACTATTGGCATAACCGGTTTTTACATTCAAATGGCTACTCAAGGGCCTGTCGTGCTCAGATTCAGTGGGGTAGATTGCGGCTTCACAGCAAAAAAAATAAATGTTAGTTCAGCGGATGATTATCAAATCTCGGAAGGGTACAAAAAGTAACTCATAAACTATCGCTACATACCTGATGATAAGGAAGCATTGGTGACTGTAATGCGTAGACTTCAACCATCTCAAAGTTGAGGGATTTTCATTCAATTACCGCTATTATGAAACGACAGGTAGATAAATAGGAATTATTGACGAGAACTGAAACATCAGGGAAAAAGTTGTAATGTGAGTTATAGATAAGCGTGATTTAAAAATCGTGTACTTTTTCAGTCACGTATGCGTTTAGGGAAACCACGAAGCAAAACAAAGTAACTACTCCTGCAACCTTTCATCAGAAAATGGTCTTCATGGAGACTAAATTAAACTGGAATGATCTGACAGTCAACGCTAGCGAGGACGGCAGTAAATATTATGTTTTCATTAACTGTGGCACAAAATGGACAATGTTAGGTTAACCCTCATTTCAGGTTGTATCAAATAGCGACTTACATAAAATTTCTTAGGTATAGTTAATATTATAAATAAGATTCAAGACGACGCGGAATAATATGCTAGGTATCAATTCTGATTTAAATGTGCGCTGAAGAAGAAAATTTAAAAATAAGCGAAAGCGGGGAAATGAAACGAGTTGTCATATAAATTACTCGGCGAGAATAACCATGCTCTACTGTGATACATATAGGCATTCTTTTTATACATTACGAAAATAATCCACACAGCAATGAAAAAGTTTATTACTTTTAAGTATTCGTTAACAATTTAAGTATTAAGTATGAGTAAATGAATTGAAATGAAAGCGAGTCTGAGGAAAAGCATCACATGGCTCAGCTGTTACACTGATACTGCAAGATCTAAGGTCACCGTTTAAATTACTATTCTGTCTCGATACGTAGCGCAATTCCACAGCTGTGATCAAAGAGAAAATGGAGGTATTTAGGCCAAAGATCATTGCAAGGGCATGAGTTATACCCAGGTGTGAATAACTTCTTCGATCGCAAGTTCTAATTACGGCCAAGGCAACCTCACTATTCATCTTCTAGTGACGGAACTTCAACGGCAATAGATCATATCACAATAACAGCTCTAATCAAGAGAAAATATTTCACATGCAACATATTACCGATATGTGTAAATATGAGGAAATATTACAGCATGATATATGGGTACACTCACTTCTGTTTCCGTCCAGGAAATGCTTTAATGATCAATATGTCACTTAGTTTGCGCATACAATTTTAAATATTGCTAGAGAATCTTAATAATTAATTTAGTCACCTATACATAACTAAATAGCTATCATTAATTTATAATTACTATTAATTAAACAAGAGTTTCAAATTTTATCGAAAAAATGTGTGCAGAACATTATTCTTCAAAGTTTAAGAATATTTGTCTTAGTAGTAGCCGAAATTCTAGGATTTATGGAATAACACTCACCAAACAACATTATAAATTTATGCCACTCTGATTTTTTCCTGTCGATCTTGAGGCGCTATTTATGTAATTTCGAGTAGAATATGTAATGATTAAGATAATATAGCAAGGAAATTAACCTCATTTAGCGCGGGAGGTCATATCATGATCATGTTAAATTACGGTCATAAAATATCAATTTCATCTTACATCACAGTTTTTTTAAACTTTCTTGGTAGATTGATGATTTCAAACGAAAATAGATAGGAGAACACGAAAAGTTAAAATGATTGGTGAAATCAGTGAAGCGTTGAGCCAAAACCAGTCTCAGGATTATTGACCGATTTTCGCAAAAATGCAATTAGTTGCTGAGTTATCTGAAGCATAATTAATAATTTTCCCATGGAACGATGAATTTCTCTGACCCGATGAGTGGGTTACCGATCCATCACGGAAATCAACCCGGATATTGTCATTATCTACATATATTTATGTCTTAATTATTTCTTTAAATTAAAGTATCTCGTAAGTTTTACAGTCACTCATCCCGGTCCGTATTATCATTAAAAACTGAAAGGAGAATTCCTCTCTTTACGCTGAATTTTTTCAAAAAATTGTTTTCCCCTATTTGCGATAAAATGAATTTTCTTTCTTCCAATTCCATACTCGTCAGCAACCCCAAGCAAAGTCTCCACTCGTCTTCTTTCTAATGCATCGGTAACACCTTCATCACAATTTCTATTTTCAAGATGAAAGAGTTTGGCATGGATTTACGCAAGAAGCGATAAGATTATTTTTAAGAGCTCAATCTATTTTAACTTTAATTAAAACACTTTCAAATTTCTCCGATGTCTTCATTAATGATTTCTTCAATATATCATCCCAAGGGAGGACTGCGTTCCTTGTCGTGATGTGCAATAATTGAATGGGACGATTAATGGCAGCGGCTTGGGCAGCAAGTTAAATAGATGCTTCACCATTCAAGTGCACAGAGTGATGGGTGCAACACATAATGCGAGAGGAGACGAAGTAATTTTTCAATTGCCTTCGTGTGAATGAAAAACACGTTTTTGCATCTCAATTCATTTGACCGCCAACTTTTTTGGTTCGCGTCATCAATCAAATTGCCGTAGGAACGCCAGCGGAACAGAGGATCTCTTATGAAAAACGTAAGTAAACCATCTAACAGCCTCTAATAATGGTCTCCATTGAGTCTCAGAGAGTAGTGACTACGAAATCTTATACATGCATAATGTTTTGAAAATGAATGAAACGAGTAATTATAGCTCTAAGAATGGATCCAGTAAGAAATATAGATTGGTATCCAAAAGAGGTAATCTACAAGGGCAACTCCAAGGAATTATTACAATATATCACGAAAACTTTTCCCTGCACAACCAACTTTTGCGAACATATTGGAATTATACAACAACCCTTTGACTTGGCAAATGATGAGAATTTCATTTTTGAATGCTCTCTCAACAACAATTATATGCCGTCTAATTAAAGAGATAAATCTTTAACATAGAACGTATTACAACCACTCATTACAGCCCCCATAATTAAATGAAAACGAGAGATCATTTCTTAGAGTTAAACGCGTCGTCATGGAAGTTAATTGGACAAAAATCATTCAATTTTGCAGCATAACGATAAAGTAAAGCACTATTCCCTCCCAGCGCACCTACTATTTTCTCATAAGCATACATTTACATAACGAACGTCATCAATTCGGTTGTTTCCAACAGATCTGGAAGTAAGAGACATTTATGCCAGCAATTGTTTACTAAACAAGTATGTCCAGTTAAATCTTAATCAAAGAGTTCGACGCAAGAATATTAAACGTGTCCAGTCTTGGAGTCCGATTGAAAAAATACCTTATGCCATCATTCAACAGTACTGCCAAACAACAAAGCAGCGAAAACTTGCACTATTTTCCTCGCTTAGTTAAAATTCAATTAAAGTACCTGGGGGGGATATTTTGCCGAAAATTTGTGGCCCTACCAATTGACCACCGCATTCCTGAATTTAATGATGATTTCGGGTAAGCGTCAGTAGCCGTGTAATATGAATGCGATACCAAAGGCAGTGGTTGGGGAACATAAATACAGAAGATACCATTAAACCACTTTCTAAAAGTTATTCATTTTCGGGGGAAAAATATACGAGTGCCTCGACAATAGGGATTTTTCAAAATATTGCGCCACTGTCAAAAGATATTGCATTTTACAAGTTTATGACTCCACTGCTTTGGGTCACTATTTTTAAGCATCGCGCATTCGTCCGGAAACATTTCATACGCTCGAGAGTTTTGCAATATACTCCCTTTTGATCAAAAATTGGCATAAAACATACAACAAGACGTTAGGATTCATATTTAAAGACACCCAGTTCTGCATTTATCATTACTCCAGTTTATTCAAGGAGTCCTTCATCCACCAACACAGGTGACAAGACATTAGGTCTCAGTTAATAATTAACTAGCTTTTTTAGTCTAGACATATGTTTTTCACTAACTGGATTATTTTAACTCTGGCTACCATTCTCACACAAATGGCTTGTCCATCACTATTTCCCTCACGAGTTCAACAGCTCACCCTTGCTGGGATATCTAAAGTGACATTTTTTAGAGGTAGACGTCGCTGATCCGATCAAATAATTTTTAGAGAACGGCTTAGTGTCGTTTACATAAAAGTTCTCCGACACGATGGTTGGTTTAACACGCTAAGTATAGCCAACTCCGTTCTGAGATAGTGGCTAGAGAAATAAATACATTCAGAGTAAGAAGGGTATATTTCCTTTTCCACGGGCTGCTCATACCAATTGACGTTAATCCGGACTGCCAGAATTGATATCCAGTAGATGTTAGGTGGATGTGTCTGGAGGCTTTGTCAAATTACAGTCGTAAATCTTCCGGTCAGTAGATCGACGGTATACAGTTAAAGATACTACACCTTCGTCAAATTTACTAAAGATGACATGGTTTTCTCTTTTAATGCTATTATTTTTTAAATCACATATTACTCGATAAATGCTTCATATCGCCCAAAGTAGTATTGAATTGTTTTATTAAAAAGTGTGCTGAAAAATTAAAGCATACATGTGACTGGCTTTTGGTTTTCAGCCGTTCTATCCGGGAGGCTTTTGAACTCCAGACATAATTCTATTCCTTAACTCTAAGGAACACCATTTAATAGTGCCTAAGTAACTAACCATTTATTAAAGGATATAATTGCACATACTTAAAATATTTTAAAAAATCAAGTAATATTCCACAAAAAGGGTCATTTTTGCAATATATTATTGCTATAATAATAATAAATATTTGAATAACTTACAAAATAATGCAATGCATTTCATAGCATTTAAATAAATTTGCCAAACTTCATGAAATATCTCCACGTCACATCATTTGTCATTTATGTCATCATGTCACGTTCATCATAGTTCATTTATTTATTGATGCCGATTTCCGTACGCATGAATAAGTTGATTTCCACGACAGGTTGGCACGAGCATTTCGCCAAGGGATTAATCCACATATAACACATATATAAACGTTTGGCTGCATGTTTTTGACTGCGTTTTGTGAACATTTGATGTTTTTAGCTCTTGTTGCTTGCGGATGTATCATTTTAATGACAAATAGCACTATTCCTCCCATCTAATGCAATGGTAGCTCTCGGGGTCAATGAACTTCTCGAGACAGGAAACTATACACCCTTGTGACTATGGAGAAACAACTTTTATGTCTGGTTCTTTCCCAGCGAACAATAGCAGCGAAGATTACTTGGAACATGCACCAGGGAAGGTCCTCCACAGCTCCTTCCAACGTTTCGACAAGTAACTCGCCCATCGTCTCCAGGGAATCAGGAATCGAATGTTTGGATTCCTCGATTCCTGAATACAAAGGGCGAGTTACTTGTCGAAACGTTGAAAGGACAAATGGATGGCCTTACCCGGTGCAGGACCCGAGATATCTGCACTGCTGATGGTGAAAGAAATGCCTAACGCTTGTATCTGCGCTAGCACCCTTGAATTGTGCGAATTACAGCCTTCTGTCTCCTGGATAAGACCTGGTGATAAATCATCCTAATATCCACAAATCGACTTTACTAACTCCACCGAGAGATAATTTCGCCTAAATTCAACAATAAATAGTACCAATTTATCCATAACTACAGAGAAGAGCTGCCAGGTGCGTGAAAAGTCGTTAAGTGTTACTGACCTCATAGATAAACTCGGATGGGAATCTTTTTCAGACCGTAGACTGAAAAATAGACTAAACCTATCGGATAAATTCGAGAGCAGTGTGTTTTCTGACGAAGTTAGCCATAGCTTGCAAATGCCAACATACTGCAGTAGGTCAGATCATAAAAATAAAATAATAGAGATAGACTGCAGAACAAATAGGTTCAGAATATCATTTTTCCACGATCAATAAGAAAATATAACGGCAGCGTTAGAAGTCACAAATAGATTAGATGACTTACAGTGTGGCTTGCTCACTTATGTATTCCTTAATGCATGTTTCTTAATTTTCTAATTATTTCTAACAGCATGCTTTGTATGTATTGGCAGATTACCTTAATGAGTCGACAGGTTTTGCCTTTGCATGAATGTGGTAGTATAATTTGTTAGTATGCGTAACGTTTCTGGACCGTGTGGTGTACATGTAGGAATCCTATCGTATCTATACTGCATGCTGGTGATTGATCACCCCCTGCCAATCACTCTGGAGATGGCTCGTAGGGTATTTTGTAGAGGTAGATAACATTTAAAAACTGTCGAGTCACGTTCAAAACAATGAAATTAAAAGATGGCTGTCCCAATGAAGAGATTTACGCACACGGGTCCAGAAGGCGATGAACTTGGAAAAATCATTCTTACCATTAAATAATTCTACATAAATCACGATGACTTGCGGAATGAGTTTTAATTTTCTGCCACTAAAATTGGGAGACCACCAAGATGTCATTGGGATTAAGAGGCGTAATAAAGATTGAGGAAGAGGAACGACATCTTATACTTTTGGCGGAGAAAATTACCCGGGACCAATTCAGTTCGGCGGAGACAGATAGGGGCGCATGAAATCGATTATTATTGCCTTGAGAGAAAGAATACAGAAGGCTTGAGTACCAAATAAAAGTGATCATACAAGCGAGTTGACTTTTGAATGAGTCATGGACGTTTGCATTTTATTTCTCATTCAGAGAAGTTCTACCGTATACAGTATAGAGGTAAGGTTCCAAGGTATTTTTAGTCAAACCAAGAGCTTTTTTCATAAAGGACGTGGCAAAAGAAAGTTTCGGAATCTCATTTTATTTGAAATATTGCCAATAATTGCTCCATTTAAAATAATTTCCTAAGACCAATTTATTTTGCCATCTTTATGATCTCACGTTGGAATCGATAATAAGTACTCACTCCAAGTGACAGTGAATAATTTCTCGCGTTCTACACCGGGTAAGGTCCTCCATATCACCTTCCGACGTTTCTATGTCTATGACGCCCATATTTCTCAGGGATTAAGAATTCCAAAGCTATTCCGTCCGTTTCTGTATACAAATTGCCGTGGTTGAGAGCGGTTGCCCTTTCATCGTCTCCTGATTGGCCGTAAGTCCCCCTAAGGAGGAGGTCCCATTTATGAATACGAATCTACGTCTTAATAACCTTCAGGGAGTCCAATTGCATGCTGCATGCTGGTGATTTATCACACCCTGTCAAACACCCTAGAGGTGGCTCGCAGGGTATTATGTAGACGTAGATGCAGAATACCCTGCGAGCCACCTCTGGGGTGTTTGGCAGGGGGTGATCACCAGCATGCAGTATTGCAGCATGCAATTGGACTCCCACATGTACACCACACGGTCCAAAAAACGTTGCGCATACTAACAAATTATACTACCAAATACTGTTAAAAATATTAAGAACATTCAGAAACATGCATTAAGGTATAAATAGATTAGTGAACTACAATACAAGTTATCTAATCTATTTGTGAGTTCTAACACTGCCATTGTAATCTCTCATTGATCGTGGAAAAAAGACAACCTTAATCTATCTGTTCTACAGTCTATCTCTCTCATTTTCATTTATAAAGTTATTTGTACGAATGGAGAGTTACACATCGAAAGATAATGTTTGAAACCAAAATGATTGAAATAAGTTGTAGACAGCCGAAGGCTGGGAATTATTAAATATAAAAAAAGTGAAATACGTTGAGTGCGTGTTGCACATCGAAACGTCGGAAGGGGATATGGAGGACCTTACCCGTCGTGAGACCCGAAAATCTTCACTGCCATTGTTCGCCGGAAAAATACTAGACATTACACTCATTCCGAGTGCTCGCTAATCCATGAAATAGTTCACATTTCCCTTGTATAGGTTACTAAAATTATGATTAAATATTCACTACTTCCAATTTAATTTTCAAGCTCGGATGGGAAAATATTTTAATTTTCTGGAAATTCTTTCACTCGAAATCAAATCCAATCAAAATACCTACTTCGTTTTACGTTTTTCTTCGCACATTTGAAAATATGCCAATGTCTCATGACTTGCACTTCTAATTTTCGACGGGCATTTAAGGGCAAACGGGTCATAAAATTGATGATGGCATAAATGTTTTCGTAAAATATTTTATCTTTCATCTATAAAACATAAATTATGGTCCCATAAGCCATTAAATGCCCTCCGAAGCCATATATTTTATAGTCTCCCGAAATTTTAATACCTTAACCTCCGGCATTTTTATTGCAGATATCTATAGTTAATACTTTACGCGTTCAGCATGAACCTGAAGGCTGTTTCGCTGGGTTAGTGTAGACCTCAAAACCAAAGAAACTTTGTCGAGCCTACAGATTACACAGACATTGCTTTCTACATTATTTCCTGCAAGCCATTCCAAGGGTCTCCATTTCTTTCACCGGCGCTATTACCTTCAATTAGTAGAAGACTCTTAAACATATGCCAGTTCATTTGGATGGAGTAAGATTCTACCTAATATGCATTAATCTATTTAGAATGGGAAAATAAACTGCTACGGAAATTACTATCGACAGCACAGAGCTAGAAATTATATTATTTACAATACTGATTTGTGAATGAAAAACTGCTGTTTCTACAATTTGGAACTTTATTTTCCTGACTAGTTTCGATACACTGTATCATATTCATAGGACTAGCGGTACAACGACGACGACGATCCTCAATTTTAGCGGGCTTATATACCCCTGATTCGTCCAACCTCCGGTGCGTATATATACCACCTCTCCGGCTGTGGTGAATTTACGCAAGTGCGTAAAAAAGGGAATTTGACTCAACAAGTGTATAGGGACCAGTGTAACCTTTCCAGTGTAAGTGAAGGAGAAGTAGAAAGACAGGCTTCTAGTGAGCGCGTGCAAAAGCACTCTAAAAATTAGAAAGACTACAAGCTAACGGCATCGGAAGCCGGGAACGGCCCTTAGTGGCCCCAAAATGACATTTCAATTTTTACAACAACTATTTTTGAGCTTTTATCATTTTTATACAAGTAGCGTTGCTGTGGGTTATATACCAAAAAGGGGGGGCAAAGAGTGGAAGGGGGGGGAGGGGAAAGTGGTGGAGAGGAGATGTCTGTAGAGCGCTACATTGTTGCACTTCGCGTAGGAGGGGGGGGGTTAGAGGAAAGGGAACGTACTTAGGGAAGGCGGCGTGGGTTAGCGTCATGGGGATTATTTTTCGGGTGCAAAATTGGGATGTCCAGGAGGGGGGAGTGGAATGGGAAAAGGTGGTCATTAGTGATGGGCTCTTTCTTTTTGACTATTCTTAAAATTTCCAGTTGCTCCCTGACATCCATTTGTGACCCTTTCTTCACACGGTGCAGCAACTCCGGGGTGAAATCCGCCTGATGTCCTTCTTCAAGGAGGTGGGAGGCAAACTGGGACATCCCCGTTTTCTTGATGTAGTCTCGTCTGTGTTCTTCGCCTGTAATGGCTAGGTTCCTCCCCGTTTGTCCCAAGTATTTGGCGCCACAATAGTAGAATGAAATCAACCAAAAGGAAAACCCGGATAGATAAATATAGACAAATTATTGGAATATAGAAAATGGGTCAATAATTCGTTCCACAGAGCGCAATTCATTGAAATACGTATTGTTGGAGGAAAGAGTGGGATTTAAAATATTGCCCATATGCAGCCTATTTCATCTCTCCAACCCTTAGAGCTGTAGAAAGACGGAACCTAGATAAATTCATGTCGCCCGTACAAAGTTCTCAATAAATTAGCATTTTAAGTTCAATACATATTTTATCATTCGTCGAAGTTGAAATTTCCAGCACAACTCATTTCACAACTTTGAAACGTCTCCCTTGTCACCTCTGTAACTAATCTCATTCGACAATGATAATATATTTGCATTAGCACTTCGTAAAAATATGATAAAAGGATAATAATCTATGATTGAACTCTTACAAGTCGATTTCATTAATCAATTATATTACACGTTTTACAGAAAAATATCCGCTTAACTTATGCACTGATGAATTTTAACGAATTTCCCTACTATCCTACACGCACGAGAATTTCTCAATGTAAAGGCGATCTCACGCATTTGATAAGGTTTCAAGATTAAAAGCATTAGTAGTACGAACCAATATTGATACCATTCTGTACAATATATAAATTAAAATATCCTGAGAGGCCGTTTTACAACGGGTACGTCATTGCGCAGTTTAGCGCTGCATTCATTTCTCAATCTTGCGTGCAATAACTATTGCGCAGACGAATGCGTTACCGCTGTTCACGGTACTCGAAATCAAGCATTCATTCACGAAATTTTGCCGTCTGTTGTAGCGTGTTACTTGTTAGAACAAGGAACAAACGAAATTCACTGCGTTCCGTTGTTGACATACTGGTCTGTTTCAGTAAATGCACTGACACAAAGGCTTGATTCTGAAACTTAAGCAGACGATAATATGCGTATAATTAATAAGGTAAAACAGCGCAAAGTGAAACGAAGATCCCACGCATAGTTATGGTTGCTTTACCACTACCTAGAATTTATACTTTTCCGTGACTCGCACTAATCGGAATAAGACGGAAATCATAATCGAAAATTACAAATTTTTCACGTCTATCAAATTCATGGAATGCTCTAGAACAGGGGTCTCCAATTTACTAGGCCACGAGGGCCACATTCCAAGTTCCGAATCGCCCCGCGGGCCGGATAACAAATTTGCCCATTACTGAAGTATTCGATTCCAACGTCTACTGAAGTATCCGGTGGCGTATTTCTTATTTACGAACAGTTGAAGGCGACTTAGTTAAACGAGCCAGAATCGCGCGCTACTTGAAACGAGTGCGCGGGCCGGATGAAAGCCCTTCGCGGGCCGGATCCGGCCTGCGGGCCGTATTTTGGAGACCCCTGCTCTAGAATATTGAGACATATATGTAAATGGCGAATCTCATATCATTCGGAAAGGCAATGGATCTTACCATGAACTTAAACTAATATGTATGTTCAAAGAACGTACACTCGAGACGAATCAATGAATCATTCACTCATTAAACAAACCGGTATGGCAGGATAAGAAAGTTTATGCGTCGCACACGTTCCTATAGTTTATTACTTAACACGTATGCATAAATGCGCGAAAGACGATGTTCTAATGATATTTCCTTGCGTTTTCTTATCTACTAATGGAGTATCGCGAGGCATTATTCAAGACACCATGATCGGCAAATCACTCAAAGGTAAAGAAAGGTTTCTCGGGTTTTCCACCAGTTGATGTCTTCCATGTCTCCCGACGTTTCGAGCAGCGACTTGCTGTTCTTCCTCAGGGGATCTTCCGAAGATTCCCTGAGGATGATCAGCAAGTCGCTGCTCGAAACGGCGGGAGACATGGAAGACATCAACCGGTGAAAAACCCGAGAAACTTTTCTGCAGCTGATACGCCGGGAAAACCTAAGATCATACATCACTCAAAGGTAGCAAAACAAATATTTCATACATGTACTCAGACATTTATTCTCACACAACTTGTCATTTTCACACCCGGCACTTATTTATAAGTAGAAAATTAGGGGCATTTTTGCACAGTTCACGAGAATATTCTGAATAATATCCATGGTTACCACTGCGAAAACTATCGGAAATAATTGCTAAAATTGCGAGAATGCGAGCTCGAAATTAGAACAGGGGCTGTTTTGCCGTCTCGCATCCACGCATTCTCGATGTGTTCTCGCAATTCAACGCTTTACACGACGCAATTTTTATTGCGCCTTCGCACGTACGTCAGATTACGCAATGGAGTGCACCGTGTAAAACGGCCTTAAGGGAGGCACAGGGATATAGCGCCACAGTTTTCACGCTAAAATGGCCGAGGCAGACCACCTACACTCATAGAATTGTCAATTTGTTCATTAACCGTTAATTGCGCATCTAGCGTATTGGATCTGGAATGCTGGTATTAAGTCACCATCGGCCAAATATCCTTGAAAACTGAAGCGGCAAAAGAATAGCAAAACCATGTCTCTCAGTACCCAGGGCTACAAACGGGCATTCTACATGAATGACCGAGAATTGTTTCCTTTTTTAATCGGAAGAAAGTCCTCTCAATTTTTATGCAACATGAACATGATACATAGTAATTAAATGCAATATATGATACACATCATTAAAATACAGAAGATTGCAAAGTCCTAAAATATAAAAATGATAAACTATATCAACAAATTACAATCCCACAAAAATTTTGGCTGAATATACGAATTTTTCAAATTAGGTAGAACAAAATACGTGTAAATTTTGCCAATACATGTATTTTTTCGTTTATTCCTCCCTGCAAAATGTGACGACGAAAATTTCGCATAAATATATGAGCTTAGAACGCCATTTTGATAATACTCGCAATGCAGCATTTTTAAGCTTTTTCAAAGAACGCTTCAAAGGGTATTTTTTTGTAACTGGAATTCATAGTACGCCACAATGATGGGAGGGTTGGAATAAAATTAGTCTCTTGATGACATTTTCCCTTGATTATCTGTATTGTGCCAACCGCTAATAGATTTTACAAATGGCAAATATTGTTTCAAGAATAAAGCACTCAAGCTGGTGTTATTTCTCTCTTTTATGCTCAAGCAGAAAAATTGAAGTTAGCAACAAATGATTTCGATTAAAACGGACCTTGGCATTCAAGGGAATACCTTTTATCTTAATTAATTTAGGATCGATTAAATTGTATATTTGGTGTTCAAGGAGTGAAACAAGGAAAAAGTAGTCAGTACGTTAGAACTGCTATTATTATTTAAATAAATAAACATATATTACATAGAAATACATTACAGCCGCGAAAAGAACAGAAACTTTGGTTTATAGAATCTCGCAAGCAAAAATAATGGTCATCAGTTTTTAAAAAATCAATGGACTCTCATCTACATCTACAAAGTACCCTGCGAGCCACCTCTGGGGTGTTTGGCAGGGGGTGATCAATCACGAACATGAAATTGGATTCCCACATGCACACCACACGGTCCATAAAACGTTACGCATACTAAGAAATTATACTACCACATGCTGTTAGAAATTATAATAAAATTCAGAAACATGCATTAAGTTATACATAAATTTGTAGGTTATACTACAAGCCATCTAATCTATTTGTGAGTTCTAACGCTGCCGTTATAATCCATTATTGATCGTGAAAAAAAGACATTCTAAATCTGTCTCTTCTACAGTCTATCTCTCTTATTTTATTTACATGATCTGATCTACCGTAGTATGTTGGCGTTCGTAAGATATTGTTAACTTCGTCAGAGAAGACACGGCTCTTGAATGCATCTAAAAGGTATTTATCTATATATTTTATCTTGGTCTTCGGGGTGAAACCGCGTCGAGTTGTCGAATTTTAATGTTAAATTGTCGTTCACGAATTTTAAAAGAAAAACACTAGTAGAGCAGTTACAGGATAACCCAAAAGCATTTTGGTCATATGTTAGGGAAGTTCAAGGTAAACGATCTACCGTATGTTCGCTGAGAAACGACAATGGAGATGTGTTGACAAGCAGTTACGATAAAGCCAATTTATTAAATTCCTACTTTAAGAGCGTGTTCACGGAGCCTTCCGAAAACTCACCCGAGACCGATGACAATCCCTGTATTCATAAGATGCCAGCTATTGAC
Source organism: Ischnura elegans (assembly GCF_921293095.1). NCBI lineage: Eukaryota > Metazoa > Arthropoda > Insecta > Odonata > Coenagrionidae > Ischnura > Ischnura elegans. The sequence goes on from NC_060246.1 coordinate 143,040,031, forward strand.
ATTAGTACGCTCGGAATAGAAAATATATTGAAATCGCTTAGTCCAAATAAATCACCTGGTCCAGACGAAATCCCTTCTCGCGTATATAAAGAACTAGCCTCAGAACTTGCCCCCTACTTGCAGTTAATATTCAGTAAATCCATCAAGCAACACGAAGTACCTAATGACTGGAAAATCGCTAATGTAACGCCTATATTTAAAGTGGAGACAAGGAACAGCCATCTAATTACAGACCGATATCTTTAACGTCCATCTCTTGCAAAGTCCTTGAACACATCGTAGTCAGCTCGGTAATGAAACACCTAGACGCGCAAAACTTATTAATGGGAAATCAACATGGATTCAGGAAAAGCAGATCGTGCGAAACTCAGTTAGCGCTTTTCGCCCACGATATTTTAGTCTCCGGGGAAGACAACATTCCAGTAGACGCGATTTTTCTTGATTTCAAAAAGGCATTTGATAAAGTACCCCACGGAAAGTTAATAATAAAACTGAAATCTTATGGTCTAGACGAAGATGTCATTTCCTGGATTAGAGAATTTCTGAGCGACCGCGTCCAAAGAGTAGTATTAGACGGTGCAGTCTCCAATGAGGTTAGAGTGACTTCTGGCGTTCCTCAGGGTAGTGTCATTGGCCCACTCCTATTCCTTCTTTATATAAACGACATTGGCGAAGTAGTGCAGAGTAAGTTACGATTATTTGCAGACGACGCTGTAGTTTACAGAGAAATTCGTTCCAGCAAAGATATAGATGAACTAACGAATGACCTTGCTGCTATCCAAGCTTGGTGCGATGCTTGGCAGTTAGAATTAAATTTGGAAAAATGCGTCGTAATGAATTTCTGGAAGAAGAATAACTCCCTACAGCGTAACTATGTCATTCGGGGCGCGCAGTTAAAGGCAGTTGAATCTGTGAAATATCTAGGGGTTAGACTCAATAATGATCTATCGTGGAATAAACATATTCGAGAAATAACCGGTCAAGCTAATCGTAAAATGGGTTTTGTTAAAAGAATATTAGGAAAGTGCGACGACAAAGTGAGAGAAATTAGCTACTTTTCCCTCGTTAGACCACATTTGGAATACGCTGCCAGTGTTTGGGACCCTCATGAAAAAGGCTTAATAACAGAGTTAGAACGCGTGCAAAGAAGAGCTGCCAGGTATGTGAAAGGTCGTTACGATAGTCTTGTTAGTGTAACTGACCTCTTAGATAAACTCGGATGGGAATCTCTGTCGGACCGTAGATTGAAAAATAGACTAAACCTTTTAGATAAATTCAAGAGCAGTGTCTTTTCTGACGAAGTTAACCATATCTTGCGGACGCCAACGTACTACGGAAGATCAGATCATATAAATAAAATAAGAGAGATAGATTGCAGAACAGACAGATTCCGAATGTCATTTTTTCCACGATCAATAAGAGATTATAACGGCAGCAATGGAGCGCGTAAATAGATTGCATGACTTGTAGTGTAGCCTACTAACCTATGTAAAACTTACTGCATGTTTCTGAATTTCTATTCTATATTCTATTTCTAACAGCAAATAGTAGTATAATTTGTTATTATACGGGACGTTTCTTGGACGGTGTGGTGTGCATGTGGGAGTCCAAATGCATGCTGCATGCTGGTGATTGATCACCCCCTGCCAAACACCCTAGAGGTGGCTCGCAGGGTAATTTGTAGATGTAGATGTAGATGTCACTATTCCGAGGCCTGATCGACGTTTCGGAGGATGAATCGGCACTCATTCATCTGCGCCCGCCAAGCGATCAACTGAAGAGCGTTGGTTTGCGGCCTAGGTTATAATGGCTCGGCGGCAGAGGGAGTGGGCGGTTGCCAGAAGGTTCTAGTCCATGCGTGGTGGAATATTCCGGAGCGTCTCTACTGCCGCCTCTGGAAGGTTATAGGCTGGCTGTTTAGCTTCCCAATTATAGGCTTCATGTAGTGATGAGCGGAACTGTGAATTTCCAATCACTTCGATACCTGTGACTTCTACTCATCAGTAACGGCGATTCTTAACTGTGATTGCGATTACCAAGATGAATCACTCTTAAAACTTTGCGGTGATTTGTAGCGCTGCTATTCCTGCTACGTTTTCAAGGAATCAGCTCTCCTCAAAAGGGACGACTAAACTTGTAGAAAATTGTGAAATTAGACCAAATATTTTTTTGAGGGACTAGTTCAGATTCTGAGTTTATATTACGATAATTAAGTAAATTTGATATGGTAAAGGAATTGATAAGGGGCAATCATTAAAATCCCGTCGCCATTCTTTAAACATGTTTTATAATAAAACCATCACGATTCAAACCGTTAGCTGTATACTTCATACAGAAAATCTTATTCATCATAAAAGATGAATAAGACATCCTTATTTTACTGTTGGTAGCATCATGGTAGCTGCCGAAGCTAACTTCACCGTATTCACAGTCGCAGTGATTTAGAGTATTTGGCGATTTAGTCACCGGCAGTGATCGGCTACTTCTCTTCAATCACAGGTAGCGATACATCGCATACCACTCGGTAGCAGTCTGGTCTATCTTAACCGAATCCAGTGATTCAATCACAGTGAATTCGAATATTGAATCACCGACAGTGACAGCTACTTTTCAGTAACGGTGATTCAATCACAGTTAGCGATATATCGCTCATCACTCGCTTCATGCAATGCTGAGGTCATATCGGCTATCTCTAATGAAATTGAGCTTATGTCTCCTTATTTCTATCGATTAAAAAAGTTTCCTTTCAAAATAGTTGTTGGATGAGGCGATTAATTCAGCCCAGTCAAATTCTATGGAGTGTTTCGTTTCTGTTGAATCGATCGCAGCAGCTGAAATTCATGTGTTAGAATTCTCAGTGTGAAGATGGTGTTCTTTAACTTTGGTGGAAACTATGCTACCTGTTCGCTAACATAACGTTACCCACAACTACACTTTATGTGATAAAATCCTGAAGGGTTGAGAGGCATTTTTCCTTAAAAGGCCCAATTATTTGTCTAATTCTGTTAATTGATCGAAAAACGGTTTTATTACTGATTTTGTTAAAGAAAATTCCCTATTTCATCGGTGATACCTTGTTCGTAAGGTAAGACTTCATACTTGAATCGTTTCCAGGAAGGCCAATATGGTGGAGTATTAACTTTAACCGCCGAAGACTGCCTTTTTGAATTAAGTTTTTTTAAATCAACCATGGAAGTAAAAATAATATTTTCCGTCAGTTATTCTTTAGAAACAACCTTTAAATAGCTCGACATGAATTTTAAAGTTGAAGATATTTCCTGATTTGAATATAGAAGGGATTACACTACCAAATATTTTGTCTGATTTATATAGCAATGAGTTTAAGAAAGGCTCTCACCAAATTTTACCATTGAGCGCAGAATAATTTCGCCCCTAGAGCAGTTTGAAGTTTCAATTTGAATTCCGCGCCAAAAACGTATTTCTCGGGCGACGCCATGTTGATGACGTGTGAACCTCATGATGTCCGCATCGCTTGCATAAGGAGTGCATTGTCGTATACGTTATTTCGAGTATAAGTAAATACTAGATAAAACGGAGAATTTTAAATGAGTGGGAGGAAACCTTATGTATATTGTTGTATGCCGAGATGTAAATTTACCTCTCGTTAAACGCCAGAATAGTATTTTTTGTGGTGCCAAACGACCCAGACCGGGGAAGGCGGTGGTACGACGCTGCACGGAGACTGCATATTCCTTCAGAAATAGGCTGTTATAGAATGTGTGAGGGCCATTTTAATGTAAATCTCTTCTGCTTCTCAAAGAGAATTAGTTTCCATTACTCCTTTTGTTGTCTTTGACCACACATTGCAAAAATTTCGTATGTGCTTAACACTAGAACCGCGGACGGGACTTTTTTGTCCCATCGCCCTTTGAAAATGTTTGCCATTCATGTACCAGTGGTTTGATCCTTTTGAAATTGACTGCATTCCACTCATTTTTTATCGATCGTATCGGTTGTATCGAAAATATTGTAAGATGTTTGGTTCGCGAGAAAAACGACGACTTACCTAGAACCGCGGGATGGGACTTTTTTGTCCCATATGGGGAAAACATACAATTTCAGTTTTTTTGTACGCTTATTTTGTATTTAGCATAATAACAGTTTATTACGAAGGGGATCGATGCACAGGTACCGTTATTCTGCTAGTTAGAAGCGCAGATGGGAATAATCTGTGCACTTCGCCGGCCGCCTACTCACGCAGCGCCGGCCGCGTCACCTCTGCCCGGCGCTGCGCCCCTCTTGACAAACAACAATTTTGCTGTCAAAATAAGCTTACTTTATTCCTAGTTATACTTAACAAAACGTTTTAAACATTACCTAAACACGTGTTTTGTTCACAAAAACCACAAAAAACCGTCAATTATACTTAAACATGACAGTATCAACGTCTTTTGTCAATGGGACAAAAAAGTCCCATGCCGCGGTTTTGGTGGGGTTGGAAAGTTCAGCGGTTCTAGTGTTAAATATATACGCACTCAACGGGGAATTTTAATTTTTAATTGTAAATATATCATTCTGCTTCAATTTATGTTTGATATAATGATTATTTCGTGTGCATTTACTGCATATTTGCCCTGGTTTTCACTCTTTGTTTCTATCTTGCGCATTGAAAGCCAACCACTGCAACGGAAAGATTCTACGACGCTAACCTGGTGATGTGTCAAATAGTACAAACTAATACATGATAATCTCAAATTTGTACTCCAGGAACACTGCGATATCGAATTACTCACAATAAACAGAAATAAGCACATTTGACTCCCGGTGCCGCCAGGTGTATAAATAGAAAAACAAATAGTAAATAATAAACAAGGATAACTTTGCAAATCTTACAACAAAACAGAGAAATCGGAGGAAAATACTTACTGAATGAATACTAGCAAATAGTTAGAACTATCATTAAACGAAAGAGAATCATTGAAAAATTTATAATGTGTGGCTCCTTTCGCCAGACTTCAAACTGTACGTAAATGCTAACGACAGGGTTTTATCCGCCATTTTTCTCTTAATTTTAAAACTTCGCATCGGCAATAATAAAAGCATAATATCAAATACAGCGAAATTACGATTATAAAAAACCTGTTAATAAGAAGGAAAAGGAGCTGAAAAAATTATGAGAGACAGTCCCGACCCCTCAATCTTAACTACCCGAGCTCAAAGCGTTGCTCACTAGCCCACCGCCGCGGCGACCCATTGCATGTCAAAAACCATATAATAATTACTTTAACCACTAAGGGTAAAAACCGGTGCAAGTATGCAGTAAATGCTCATGAAATGATCATTACACACTACGTAAATAGATGGGGAATGATAAATTTGCAGCATAAAATAATTTGTCCCTTTGTGTGCATGTATATAATCACAAGCGGAATGTCAGCGAGGTGCAGCAGATAACTACGAAAGGAGTATAGGATACTAAATTTCCTTGAGAAGCAGAAGTGGTGCCACAAAATTTGTCCTAAAAATTTTGAAAGTGACTGTACGTGTAACTCTGATGTAAATATAAGTGAACTTACGGATATTTTCATGTAAAAATCCCCATCTCTGAGTTACTCTTTCATTTTGATGACAATTGTTTACCATTTTTCATAGAACGAAACTGACTTGAACATTTATCAGGAACATAGGTGGACCAAAGCGAGACCTCTGCTTTAAAAAATGCTGTTCCAACGAAATGTGAATGCAAATCCTAAAAGAAACGGAGAGAACCCCGAATTTCCTCCCTTCAGAGGGCAAGAAAACAGCTGTAGCTATAGCACATTTGTTCATTTATTTCACAATTTACATCCGGAAACTAAAAACCAGTAATAAGTAAAGGATTTTATGATGGTAAGTCCACAAATTAAAACATCCACGATAACTGCCGTGATTACTGTCCCTTTCAAAACATTTCATCGAAAGAAGTTTCATTTCAATGAAATGATTCTTTTTGAGACGAAAAATTGTCCAGAGTCCCTGTAAATAATGTCAGTACACTTCTGGTATCTGCCAGAACAAAATTAACATTGTGTTTCGCCATAACGATAAACTTTTGGCCACTATTTCCACGAAACAGTGTGTTTACGGATTCTTCTAGCATTACTCTCGCGACATTCATGAGGTTCACACGTCACGCGGCGTCAGCCAATAGAAATACGTTTCGCGCCGTGGGCGTGGCCGAAGCTCCGAGCGGACTTTCAAAGCAACTTATCTCGGTTAAAAATCGACTTTGAGCTCTAAAATTTGGCTTGTGTGTTTTTCAATCATATCTTTTTGGTTTTAAATAACGAAAACCAATTTTTAATTTTGAGTGTTCCCTCCTATTGTCTCACTTCAGGGCGCTAACATAACCATTGAACAATGAGATGCCACTATCTGAATCGTACAAATTAATCAATAGCACCGCTTCATAAACACCATATAATTTCCAGACGCAACATAATCATTATCTGAGTAACCGACACCTTTTCGAAATGGCCATTAGTAAACCTTGAATACCTTGAAATAAACGCGATCAGTTTTGATCGATTCGGTTTTAAAAGTTGTTCCCAAGGACAATAAAAACTCACAAAGATTTTAGAGGGAAACAACAGCGATTCTCCACAATGTGAAAATTATAGACTGAGGCAATATTTTTTACTTTCTTTAATTCCTAACGTCTTCTACGTATCCTGTAAGCATTGTATATTAATCATTATTTCGTGGGTTTCATTTTGTGAGGGTCACTCGTCAGGTAGCGTGAAGAATGCAATAGCAAATGCTTTCAAAATATATAAACTGATGGTAATCAATAAAAAATTAAGACTTCATAGATTGATGAAAACTTTCTCGGGATTCCCACCGGGTGTGGTATTGGGTTAATTCTCCCAACCTTTCAATGGCTGAGTCTGCCATCGTCTTCAGGGGTTAACTCTAAATGGTACTTTTTTACGGTACTTGACTCAAGACTTCATAAAATTCCACCTATCCTCACAATAATATTTGGGTCTCTATCCGTACCCGCAGAACATGACCTTATTCTACAACCACCACAAAGATAACAACAGATGTGGTGCACTGGCTGGTAGGATTTCATAGCAGGTTAAGTTTTAGGTCAGAAATCTACTGCCTAAGGGACGACGGCCGATGAACGGCGCACGTAACTCAAAGAATGAACCACAGCCTTTAGCCATGCAAGCCAGTGACCAGAGGTAGTGAGAAAGCCACACGCAGCACGAGATGAGAAACAAGATACGCAGTCTTGATTGAATTAACACCTCTCGCGCCCTCGGCTTAAATAAGAAACGCACTCTCCCATCACCGATCTGCGGACTGAATAATGCGGTTTCCATGGTGGCATATCGCGTTCACGGCACGTAAAACTGTTTCGCCACAGTGGATAAAATGGGATACCATGGTAAACTATACGTCACTTTTACCGACGCAATTGCAGTTGAACGCCACCAAAAAGGATGTTATACTCTGACCCGATTTTAAAACTATTTCAATGCTACTACTACAAGTAAGAAGCAAAAGAGAGGAGGCTAGGATAAACATTTAGTTGGGAAAACAAAAGATTGAAGAAGTAAAAGAGTTTTGTTCCCTAGGAAGTCGAATAAAAAACGATTCACGAAGTAAGATAGAAACAGTAGAATAGCGCAGGCGAAGAGGGCTTTCTACAAAAATAGGAATCTTCTTACAACTGAGAATACAAGCATTTCAGTAAGGAAACAATAGTGTGGTTTCCTTTTATTTTTTATTGCCTAAATCGAAAGATTATTACTCCTGGAGTGCGCATTTCACACTTTTAGATTGTTAAATGACGATATTTATTTTTCGTGATTAAAAGAATAGTGAAAATTTTCAAGCGCGCGAAAACGCGACGGCTAAGTATGAATGCTGGGAAAAGCCCGTGTGACGTCACTCTGGTTCCCGCTGCCACAAGTGAAGTGACCTTGGGGCGAAGACATGTGCGCCGATAGGCGCAGGCTGCTCATGCAGGCTGCTAGCAGGTAGCAGAGTACCCCGCTAGTAGGTAGCGCTTGGCTTAATTACACTGGACGGCATGAAAATCGGCCCTGACACCATTCCTGCTGATTCTCAGTAAAAATGACCTCCTAAATCCGAATATGAACTCCGTTTTTTCCCATCACCCACCATTTTCGGGGGAGCTCCCCCCCTCCAATTTTCATAACTTTTCGGTCATTTGGAGGAATTAAAAGGATTATTTTAGCATTTAAATTTTTTCTAGGGGTTTTGAGGGTAGAACAATCCTAAAAAATTAATATTTATGGTATAGAGGTAGACTTGGGGGGAATTAGTCTCCGTAAATTGTGTAAAAACGCATTAAAAATTATCAATTTTGCATTTTTTTCGCAAATTTTCACGCATTAAAAAATTTCCAGCTTCAATTTCACATCATCCTCCTCCTCCCCCGAATGATAAAAATATAAAACAACTAGAAACATCAGTAATAGTAAAAATGTTTTGCTGGATAGCATAGCAACAACAATTAAAAAATATAGCAATGGCTCGGTAGATTCACTTCACTACGATAGCCTCTCCCGCCTGTCCCGCTCAGGCTTGGACGGCAAATCTCTAGCTTTCGTAGCTAAAAAAGGAAAAGTAATACTTTCTAATTTTACGAATAATATAAGATTGAGATTTTTATACTCTCATTGGAGTTAAAAAGTATTCTTTCTCCTTAATCATGGAGTTACACAAAGTATCAGCCTCTCAAATCAATTATGTATATTGAAGTTGTCGTCACCTTCCTTCAGTATACCTCAAATGATCGCAGAGTCTACTCTTTCGGTGTTCTGGATAAGGGTCCTTCTTTCAAAGTAGTTTAAATTGTGCAAAACCGTAAAAGTTGTTGTACTCCGATTTTTTCCGCGTGAATGCCAGTATGGGCTTGAGTTGCGATTTTTACCGTTATTGAATGTGTAAATATGTTACGCGTGTGTAAAAATCATCCTCATCGCTTCAGCTATGTTTGCGGCGAATTGACTTAAACATCGCAACAATAACCTATTTCTTTAATTCTTAAAACTGAATATAAATTTTACTCTGACTGCCAAATTGGCGGTCAGGGCTAGGACTAAGCTCCATGTGTTTGCTGTACCACTTGTTACAGTAATTGACGAAATACTTGGTCAAACTACTATTGCTGCTTCTGAACTGCTTCCTTTGTGAATACAACTGCCGCGCCTGAGAAAAATATTACATCTCACGGAACTGGCCTCTGCGAGAAAGCTTCACACATGGTTATAAAAATGTCGCTCATATTTCCCTGGTTCCGACAGAAAATGTTCACTTGCCACCATTGCACATCAAACCAGAACAGATGAAATATTTTGTGAAAGCAATCGACAAGACAGGAGCCGAATTTCAATTTTTAACTTATAGTCTTCGTTTTAGTGAGGCTCAAACCAAGGAAGAAATTTGTGGGCCCCCAGAATAGGAAACTTTTCCATGATTCGACGTTTCTGAAACACCTTAATCATAAAGAAAATTGAGCCTGCCTAGGATTCTGAAACGTGTGTTAGAACCTTTTGGGTGACCAAGAAGTGATGATTATGTCGCATGTGTCGAGGAATTGCTGTCAGCGTATCTATCTACATCTACATAATACCCTGCGAGCCACCTCTAGGGTGTTTGGCAGGGGGTGATCAATCACCAGCATGCAGCATGCATCTGGACTCCCACATGCACACCACACCGTCCAAAAAACGTCCCGTATAATAACAAACTATACTACTATATGCTGTTAGAAATAGAATATAGAATAGAAATTCAGAAACATGCATTAAGTTTTACATAGGTTTGTAGGCTACACTACAAGTCATGCAATCTATTTACGAGTTCTATTGCTGCCGTTATAATCTCTTATCGATCGTGGAAAAAATGACATTCGGAATCTGTCTGTTCTACAATCTATCTCTCTTATTTTATTTATATGATCTGATTTTCCGTAGTACGTTGGCGTCCGCAAGATATGGTTAACTTCGTCAGAAAAGACACTGCTCTTGAATTTATCTAAAAGGTTTAGTCTATTTTTCAATCTACGGTCCGACAGAGATTCCCATCCGAGTTTATCTAAGAGGTCAGTTACACTAACAAGACTATCGTAACGACCTTTCACATACCTGGCAGCTCTTCTTTGCACGCATTCTAACTCTGTTATTAAGCCTTTTTCATGAGGGTCCCAAACACTGGCAGCGTATTCCAAATGTGGTCTAAGGAGGGAAAAGTAGCTAATTTCTCTCACTTTGTCGTCGCACTTTCCTAATATTCTTTTAACAAAACCCATTGTACGATTAGCTTGACCGGTTATTTCTCGAATATGTTTATTCCACGATAGATCATTATTGAGTCTAACGCCTAGATATTTCACGGATTCAACAGCCTTTAACTGGGTGCCCCGAATGATATAGTTACGCTGTAGGGAGTTATTCTTCTTCCAGAAATTCATTACGACGCATTTTTCCAAATTTAATTCCAACTGCCAATCATCGCACCAAGCTTGGATAGCAGCAAGGTCATTCCTTAGTTCATCTATATCTTTGCTGGAACGGATTTCTCTGTAAACTACAGCGTCGTCTGCAAATAATCGTAACTTACTGTGTACTACTTCGCCAAAGTCGTTTATATAAAGAAGGAATAGGAGTGGGCCAATGACACTACCCTGAGGAACGCCAGAAGTGACTCTAACCTCATTGGAGACTGCACCGTCTAATACTACTCTTTGGACGCGGTCGCTCAGAAATTCTCTAATCCAGGAAATGACATCTTCGTCTAGACCATAAGATTTCAGTTTTATTATTAACTTTCCGTGGGGTACTTTATCAAATGCCTTTTTGAAATCAAGAAAAATCGCGTCTACTGGAATGTTGTCTTCCCCGGAGACTAAAATATCGTGGGCGAAAAGCGCTAACTGAGTTTCGCACGATCTGCTTTTCCTGAATCCATGTTGAGTTCCCATTAATAATTTTGCGCGTCTAGGTGTTTCATTACCGAGCTGACTACGATGTGTTCAAGGACTTTGCAAGAGATGGACGTTAAAGATATCGGCCTGTAATTAGATGGCTGTTCCTTGTCTCCACTTTTAAATATTGGCGTTACATTAGCGATTTTCCAGTCATTAGGTACTTCGTGTTGCTTGATGGATTTACTGAATATTAACTGCAAGTAAGGGGCAATTTCTGAGGCTAGTTCTTTATATACGCGAGAAGGGATTTCGTCTGGACCAGGTGATTTATTTGGACTAAGCGATTTCAATATATTTTCTATTCCGAGCGTACTAATGTCAATAGCTGGCATCTTATGTATACAGGGATTGTCATCGGTCTCGGGTGAGTTTTCGGAAGGCTCCGTGAACACGCTCTTGAAGTAGGAATTTAATAAATTGGCTTTATCGTAACTGCTTGTCAACACATCTCCATTGTCGTTTCTCAGCGAACATACGGTAGATCGTTTACCTTGAACTTCCCTAACATATGACCAAAATGCTTTTGGGTTATCCTGTAACTGCTCTACTAGTGTTTTTCTTTTAAAATTCGTGAACGCATTCCTAAACGCTTCCTTCGTGGCGGCTTTAATCATCCTATATTTTTTAATTATTAGCTCGCGTTCATTAGCGGATAAATCCGTGCTGACTTTTTTCATTTTAGCATGACACGCTCTCTGTCGCCTCAATGATCTTCTCACTTCCGCGTCGTACCATCTCGGTTCGCTGCCTTCTTTTACTGTTTTACTAGGGATGTAGCTATTTATTCCCGAAGTTACGAGCGAAAGAAAAGCTTTCCAAGTATTCTCTACATTTAACTTTAATACTGATTCTTGAAACTCGGGGAAAGCATTTTTCAGATGACCCTTAAACCCATCAAAATCAGCTCTTTTAAAAATGAAAACTTTACGCTCTTTTTTAAAGTTTACAGCGGTATTTAGAGAAAACTTTGCAGTTACTACCCTGTGGTCACTAATTCCTTCGACAGTGCCAACGTTTACTACCTGATGTGGTATATTTGTCGCTAATAAATCAAGAATATTTTCTCCTCTGTTTGGTGTGGATGCTATTTGAAACAAAGAATTAGATGTAAATGTGTGTAATAAAGCCTCGCAGATCACTTTATCCCTCCCACCAGGAATGAAGCTATAAGTCTCCCAATCTATAGAAGGTACGTTGAAATCTCCACCTACAATCAAGTTTCTTTCAGGATACTTGGATGCTACGCTGTTTATTTGATTTTGAAAATCCAACATTGACGTTATATCTGAGTTAGGTGGTCTGTAATACGAACATAATAAAATAGTTTTGAATTTTGGACATTTAATTAAACACCACACAGATTCAACGCTGGTCTCAGTTACGGTTATCGCTTGGCTGACGATTGAATTCTTTACAGCTATAAAAACTCCGCCCCCAACTCGATTAATTCTATCTTTCCGATAAACAGTGAACGATTTTGGGAAGATCTCATTGTCTGAATCATCATCTGTTAGCCAACTTTCTGTTCCACAAATGACGTTACACTTCGTACTATGAATTAAATGGTGGAATTCGGGAATCTTATTTCTTAAACTACGGCAATTAACCACAGCCACGATTAAAACTTCGGAAGCAGTATTATTGCGATTCGGGAATAATTCTGATTTGCTTTTGTCGAATAGACTATTCACAGGCTCTATACCGCTGATAAATGGAAATGCATGTCTTATTGTCTCACTATCAATATGAATTGAGCCTTGACTGCCTTTGAACGTATTGCTCGACTGACGCTTTTCATGCTTAAATGTAATACCTGAAACGCTGATTTTTCTTTCTACTACTCTATTCTCATTTCTGGAAGAATTTTTGTCTGTGAAAAGTTTTGAACTTACCCCTTTATTTTTCAACCCACTACTATATCTACACTCTGCCCTGCTCTCTACTCTAAAAAAGACCTACAGTGCTCAAATATGCTACTCGCTACACGACTAGCCGACTCGGCCGTTCAGAGGGATCCGACACGATCGGATTGCCGGCCTAAGATCCACGAAGGAGGCTCCGATGTCCGTGCAGAAACGACGCAGCCTCTGGTTTATGCCTTCCACTCGGCTCCAAACCAGAGAGCCACGATCGATCCTCGGGACAAGACTGCAAATTGAAAGCTCTATGCCGACCCCAATGGTCCCACCCACCCGCTTCACTTCGGCATTCAGATCCCGGAGGTAATCTAGAATTTCCTCAGATCCACGGAAGGTGGCATCATTGACGCCGACATGAGCCACAACCCGCAGTCTGGAGCACTTCGTGCCCCGTACCGCCGCACCAACCGCCTGCGTCACCTGAGGAACACCGCCACCAGGGATACATCATGATGTTACACGGTCGCTTACACCCTCGCGGTCTGCCCTCTCCCGTAACGGGACCATCACACGACGGACATTGCTACTCCCTAACACTATGATCCCCCCCTTCCCACTCTGACGCCCCTTCCTAGGTGCCGGTTTCGGGGTAGGAGTAGGCACGTCAGGCACCTCGGAGTTTCCATCCGACAGCAACTGGTACCTGTTCGAGACGGGGACGGGATTTGCCTCAGCATCCCCCAAACCCCGTCTTAGAGTGACACTACCACCGTCCCTCCGAGACACGACCCTCCAAAACTCAGATTTACGGGGTGACGTGACCCCGTCATCGAGAGATGGACCTCGAGGAAGGCTCTCGATCGACCAGCCGCTATTTGCAATCGGGCGAACCCGTGCAGCCCCTGTGGCACGGCGACCTTTCGAAGAACCACCCCTCGGACCATTCCCCTCAGCGGTATCAGCCACCCTTTCAAACTGGGCCCGAAGTTCCCGCACCATCGTCTCCAACGCGGTAATGCGGTCTATTAGGCCATGGGTTGCAGCATATCACTAAAAATTCATTTCCTTCATTCACACTTGGTCCTTTTCATAGAATATTTTGGAGCAGTTTCAAATTAACATCGGGAACGGTTCCATGAAGATATCACCAAAGGAGAGGAGATTTTCATAGAAGTTGAATGCGGGCATGTTGGTATGTATGTATATTAGGCGTACTGCTGGTTTTTGTATGAGAAACTTCTACCTCAGTGTGTAAAGGGAAATCAAATACCAAATTACTTATGTTATACACCGTTCTTCACATTTGTTATTTTTCTCTTTGTTGATGCGCGTGTGGTATTGAGGGCGCAAGCGTGGTTACGTACCTTCTGAACTGTTGGCACAAATTTTCAGTATTTTTTCTATTACGTGTTCTTAAATATTTTTATTATTACTAATATGAGCTGTGGATATATTTTTCCATCATTCTGGGATATTTCGGGTAGAGGAAGATGGAATGGGAGCTGAAAAATGAAGAAAATTAGTGAAAAAATTGCGAAAAAAGGAAAGGTTTATAATTTTTTATGCGTTTTTTAAATCATTAACGGATACTAATCCCCTCAAATCTACATCCTTATCATTAATTAACATGTTTTAGAACTTTTCACCTCTATAAAACCTAGTAAGAAATATAAATTTTAATATAATCCTTTTCATTCAAACAAATAATTGCAAAAGTTATGAAAAACAGAGGGAGGGCTGCCCCCCGAAAATGGTGGGTGATGGAGGAAAACGGATGTCATATTCGGATTAATTAAGGAGGTCACTTTACACAAGAATAGGCAGGAATGGTACCAGGGCTCGAGAACAAATTATTTTTTGCCGTCCAGTGTAATGGATTATTACTACCTTATCAAACGAAGGAAACTTTCCGACCATAGCCAGTTTTAATAGGTGATTATTAAGACATGTTTCCCCGAGCTCTGTGCCTCATGCATACATTGGTAATCTCAGAAGGTGTAAAACTCCTATCTACTTGTATAGAAATTAGGTCCCTGTGACGTCACGTGGAGTGGCATCGCATGGGCGCCAATCAGGCCTTTTTCAAATGCGGTTAAAATTGACCATTAGCATTCGTCTAAACCGGTATTTATAAAGCCAAATAATTTGTATATTATGAATACACTAATGGCGGGTAACGAATCGCAATCAATGCCTTTCGTTTTCTTTGATGAAGGAAACTGCCCTATTCATCCGATACTAGATATGGAGCATGTTTCTCTGTTCGAGCGAGGCTTGGACGTTGACAGCAGCAGAGAAGTCAAGAGTGGAAGCATTTGAAATGTGGTGCCACGAAATAATGATAAGGACAAGTGAATTGACCGAGTAAGTAATGAAGAAGTGCTAAGTTGAGAGGGAGAAAAGAGGAGTCTTCTGAAAACCTCAAATAAAAGACGGGACAGCTTAATCGGCCACATTATGAGACCTGAACACAATCGTAGACGGGCAGGTGGAGTTTCCTGAGAGAAACTTCATTGTAGGTGGATATTACAACGTACCATCTATAGATTGGGAGACGTATAGATTCATTCCTGGCGGGAGAGATAAAGTATTTGCGACCTTCACATCAAATGCAATGCTTCAAATAGCATCCGTAGTTAACAGAGGAGACAGTATTTTCGACGTACTAGCGACGGATATAACTCATCAGAAAATAAGCATGAGTACCCTTGAAGGAATAAGTGACCATAGGGTAGTATCTGCTAAGTTTTCTCTAAATGCCGCTGAAAATATTAAAAAAGAACGGAAAGTTTTCATTTTTAAAGGAGCTGATTTTGATGGGTTTAAGAGTCATTTGAAAAATTCAAGAATCAATAATAAAGTTAAAAGTAGTTGGAAAGCTTTTCTTTTGTTCGTAACTTCCGGATTAAAAAGCTACATCTTTAGTAAAACTAAAATTAAGGTAGTGAACCGATATGGTATGACGCGTAAGTGAGAAAATCATTGAGGCGACAGAGAGTGTGCCGTGCTAAAATTAAAAAAGTCATCACAGATTTATCCGCTAATGAACGCGAGTCTATAATTTAAAAATATAAGTTGCCTAAAGCCGCCACGAAGGAAGCGATCAGGAATGATCATCATCATCACTGGTCAACAATCCTAGGATTGGTTTGACGCAGCTCTCCACTAAGTTCTCCTATCAGCAAATCTTTTCACTCCTACGTATTTCTTCTCTTTCACATCTCTCTTTACTTGTTACATATATTTTGTTCGAGGTCTCCCTTTTCCATTCTTGCCTTCCACCTGTCCTTCGACGATTGTCTTCATCAGGCCATCATGTCTCAATATGTAATGCATTCACTAATTTTAAAGGAAAAACACTTGACGAGCAGTTACGGGATTACCCGAAAGCATTTTGGTCATGTTAGGGAAGTTCAAGGTAAACGATCTACCGTATGTTCGCTGAGAAACGACAATGGAGATGTGTTGACAAACAGTTCCGATAAAGCAAATTTATTAAATTCCTACTTCAAGAGCGTGTTCACCGAGCCTTCCGAGAACTCACCCGAGACCGTTGACAATCTCTGCATACCAAAGATGCCGCCTCTTGACATTAGTGCCCCATTAACGTCTATATAGAGAAATAGCCTCAGAAATTGCCCCCTACCTTCAGTTAATATTCAGTGAATCCATCAAGCAACGCGAGTAATCTAATGATAAGATGTAACGCCTATATTCTACATCGGAGACAAGGAACAGCCATCTAATTACAGACCGATATCTTTAACGTCCATCTCAAGCTAAGTCCTTGAGCACATTGTTGTCATCTCAGTAATGAAACTCCTAGAGGCACAAAACTTGTTAATGAGAACTCAACATGGATCAGGAAAAGAATACAATGAGAAACCCAGTAAGCACGTTTCATCCACGAAATTTTAGTCTCCGGAGACAACAACACTTACGATCAATAAGAGATTATAACGGCAGCGATAGAACTCATAAATAGATTGCATGACTTGCAGTGTAGCCTACTAACCTATATAAAACATCTACATCTACATCTACATAATACCCTGCGAGCCACCTTTAGGGTATTTGGCAGGGGGTGATCAATCACCAGCATGCAGAATGCATTTGGACACCCACATGCATACTACAACGTCCAAAAAACGTCCCCTATACTAACAAACTATACCACTATATGCTGTTAGAAATAATAATTGAATTAAGAAAGATACATTAATTTTTACATAGGTTAGTAGGCTACACTACAAGTCATGCAATCTATTTAAGAGTTCTATTGCTGCCATTATAATCTCTTATTGATCGTGGAAAAAATGACATTCGGAATCTGTCTGTTCTACAATCTATCTCTCTTATTTTATTTATATGATCTGATCTTCCGTAGTACGTTCCGTTAAAACTTAATGCATGTCTCTTAATTTTATTATTATTTCTAACAGCAAATGGTAGTATAATTTGTTAGTATACGTGACGCTTTTTGGACCTTTTTAGAACTCGTAAATAGATTGCATGACTTGTAGTGTAGCCTACTAACCTATGTAAAACTTAATGCATGTTTCTGTATTTCTATTCTATATTCTATTTCTAACAGCATATAGTAGTATAGTTTGTTATTATACGGGACGTTTTTTGGACGGTGTGGTGTGCATGTGTGAGTCCAAATGCATGCTGCATGCTGGTGATTGATCACCCCCTGCCAAACACCCTAGAGGTGGCTCGCGGGGTATTGTGTAGATGTAGATGTAGATGTTCCATTGCTGCCGTTATAATCTCTTATTGATCGTGGAAAAAATGACATTCGGAATCTGTCTGTTCTGCAATCTATCTCTCTTATTTTATTTATATGATCTGATCTTCCGTAGTACGTTGGCGTCCGCAAGATATGGTTAACTTCGTCAGAAAAGACACTGCTCTTGAATTATCTAAAAGGTATAGTCTATTTTTCAATCTACGGTCCGACAGAGATTCCCATCCGAGTTTATCTAAGAGGTCAGTTACACTAACATGACTATCGTAACGAGTAGTGGGTAACTTAATGAGTAGTTGGCAATTTTTGTCTTTGAATGATTGCAGTAGTATATTTTTTTAGCATGCGTAACGTTATTTGTACTACGTGGTGTGCATATGGGAATCCTATTGCATGCTGATGACTGATCGCCCCCCTACCAGACACCCTAGAGGTGTTTTCAGGGTATTATGTACATGTAAATACTATTGTAGACGAGATCACGAGAAGAAGATGAAGGAATTCTACAGCAAAAAAGAGAGATTTACATTGCCATTCTTTCTTCGTACCCTCAGTTACCGTATAGTTTCCTGATCAATGAAATTAACGAATAAATTCGCATGGACGACTCAACATGCTTTTCTTCTTCAATTTCTATTTTTTAAATGTTCAACGTTTTGAATTCTCTTCTTACATTTTGTTCTATTAATTTTTTTCTTTTTCTAATTCTTTCAACTTGTTTATTATTGGTATTGTTTGACCTGCATTTCACCTCAAAAAAAATAATTTGCTTTATTTTAACCTAATAATACGTTATTTACTGACCGTGAATAAATTTTGCTTTCCAAGTGGGTGTTTTCGTGTTATTAAAGTATATTTTATGTTCGTGTTGCTTGTATTTGTGGAACCTGAGGCATGTTGGAATTCAATCACCCGCTGCCAAACCCCGGTGGCCAGCAGGATATTATTCTACATTTACATAATACCTTGCGAGCCACCTATTTGTGGCTAAAAGGTGGCAGATACGTCAAAATAAACGAAATTTTGGCCCTAGAAGATCAGTAACTAGGCAAAATCTATAGGGAATGACCAAAAAATATTACATTTTTCGAATTTTGATCCTCCCCCCCTAAATTGCATTTGAGCGAGGGTCAGGGGTTCAGCTAGAGGTCTCAAATTTTTCAGGCTTTATTTTTTATCGGTCCCACAACTTTTTCTCATTGGGCCAGATGGATTTTTCCGATCCGCCCTAATGGACATGCACCATTAACTTTGGCCATTCAAGAACCCGTTAAAATCAACTTTTTTAAGGCGAAGCTTGTTAGAATTTATTTATGGAGCCAGAATTGACAGCACACGCAAGGTAGGTAAGGTATCAGGTAGATATTTTTCCGGAATACTACTCATTCTCATTGCAGAGAGTAGGTAGTGGTCGCAGGGACAGCAGAGTTGGGGGTGAAAGACAGGACGATAAGAGAAAAGATTAAGTAGGAGACACTAGGAAGGGGGCGAGGTTGTGGCTGGTGGGTGCATTCGGGGTGGGACACCTGGGGTAAACGAGAAAAGGGGTGGAGCGGGGGTTTGGACAGGTATACCACAGGGTTGTGTGGAGTGCATCTGTCAGGGGAGTTCAATGATCTTTAAATGTCCCCAAAGAGGAAGTTCTTAGCGGAAGAAAAAACGGAGGAGTGGAATGTGATTCAAAATCACCATTAGCCACCCATGTCAGGTTTTCCCGATGCACAACTTCTGGTCACCCATTCTTCTTTTACAGTTTTACGGGGTTCGCTGGTATGCCTTAACCCTCCGAAGCTCATTCCGAGTGCTTTCAGAAACCCTAGAGTGCTTTTGGTCACTCGACTAAAAACTTTCCATGAGTTATTGAAAATTTTCCACTGGAAACTTTCCGAAGAGGAACAAGCTTTGCGAATTTAACAAGAAATGCTATTCTTTCAGGGCCCAGTTTCAAAAATACAAGTAATAGTTACCAAAACACGAATAAACAAAAAATGTTGTAGCCAAAATACGTTTGTCATGAAAGCAGTAGTTTGTTCGTGCCTGCTCTGAGTCCTGTTAATGTAAAGCAAATTACAAAGAATCCATTAAGATTAAAATTCTGAGATGCCTTTTTGCAGATGATGTTGTTGTACACAGAGAATTTTACGACCATAGCGATAGATTAGCATTAGAAAAGGACCTAGTTACCATAAATGACTGGTGCAGTACTTTGGAGTTGGAATTAAATCTTGAAAAGTGTATGGTGATGAATTTTTGGGAAAATGATACATCTTCAAGAAGGAGTTACACCACTTAAGGGATTCTATTATGAATAGCCGAATTCGTAAAATACTTACGTGAAGTATGCGGGAAATCTAACCGTAAACTGGGGTTTGCAAAAAGAATTCTCGGTAAATGCTCAAGAACGGCGAAAAAAACAAGCTACCTGACTCCAGTGAGGCCTCACTTAGAATATGCTGCTAGTGAATGGGACCCTTATAAAGTAGGACTGATAGCTGAAATCAATCGAGTACAGCGCAGGGCGGCCAGATTCGTGATGAGTTGTTACGACAGAAAGTGCAGCGTTTCCAGTATGTTACACGAGTTGGGATAGGAATCTTTACAGGACCGTAGATCGAAGTATAGGCTTAATTTACTTGGTAAATTCGCAGAAGATATTTTCTCAGTCGACGTGAACCATATCAATCAGATCAGATCATATAAATAAAATAAGAGAGATAGATTGTAGAACAGACAGATTCCGAATGTCATTTTTTTCACGATCAATAAGAGATTATAACGGCAGCGATAGAACTCATGAATATATTGCATGACTTGTAGTGTAGCCTACTAACATATGTAAAACTTAATGCTTGTTTCTTAATTCTATTATTATTTCTAACAGCATATAGTAGTATAATTTTTGAGTATACGGGACGTTTTTTGGACGGTGTGGTGTGCTTGTGGGAGTACAATTGCATGCTGCATGCTGGTGATTGATAACCCCTAGCCAAACACCCTAGAGGTGGCTCGCAGGGTATTATGTAGATGTAGATATCCTTCGTTTGCCGTCGTACTATGGTAGACGTGATCATGAGAAGAAAATAAAAGAAATAGACTGCAAAACAGAGAGATTTAAAATGCCATTCTTCCCTCGCACTATTAAGGATAGCAACGCTGTCTCAATTAATATGGTTAATGGCGTTACTCTCTAGGATGACTCATTACTTTTTTTTTCCATAGTCCTAACCTCGCATGTAATTGCTGTAGGAATTACTAACCATTGGCAAGTTTTTTTTATTAATAAGCATGTATATTTTGCTAGTATGCGCACCCTCGGGTAGATGTAGATGAATATTTTTATGTCCGTGCGGAGTGCATATGGCGGTCCTCTTGCATGCTGCATGTTGGTGATTGGTCACCCCCTGCCAAACACCCTCGAGGTGGCTCGTAGGGTATTATGTAGATGTAGATGTTGGTCGGTGAACTAGTAAATAATTACAGCAGGCAATACATATTATGGAAGATTTAACGAGGATACAAAAAGTCCCTTTTAGCCATCACAACTGAAGGTATCTAATCTGTGAATACTGCTGGTGCTAATTCTGCAAGAAGGTGCTGTTCATATTTTGATGAAGATGTGAATATCATTTTTCACATAATTTCAATACACCAATGGCACTATACTAACATACTATTAGTGGGTTAAACGGCAGATTATGATCATCAAGGAAAATTTAAAAAAAAATACGATTTCCATATTTAACTGGGCGACCTAGGGTTAGACACGTCGAATCATAATCAGGTGAAATAGTGCTAAAATTAGAAAAGAATATGGTGGGATGGCTCTATGGCTGGTGCGTGCTGGTCATTTATCACCCCCTGCCCGACACCCTAGAGATAGCTTGCAGTGTATTTTGTAGATGCCCCCGGGGACGGGCTCAAATACCGGGAATGGCAGAAACTGCCCTATCCCTACTTGAGTGCAGTGCGGAGAGCCCTTGAATTGCAGCACTCCATCCGTCGCGTCGGTTGGGACGTTTGACCTTTCGCTAAGACCATGCTTATGTCGTTGTCGGGTGTTTCTTCCCCTACTTTCCCTTCCCCATCCCTTATGTCTCAAATGACCTCATCTGTATATCGCCTCCTAAAAATACCATACCATAATGTACAAACGTAAAGAAATCGCTTCTATTCATCAAGCCGGAATTTGTATCATCTAGTGCTTCCACATTGAAAAGTTTTACAGCTTTTCTGCCGATGAGAAAACCCTTAGGAATTAAGTGGATGAAGCCATCGATATAATCCATGCATATTGATCCCTAATCCAGAATCATGCATACAGCTATTTTATAACAGGTAACTCTATGTGCACTGTTCAAACGACAGTAGACTAATGGGCAGAAATCGTATTTACTGAGTTATCACATAATTACACTGGGTATAAATTAGATGCCTGATTATCAGTCGCTGAACGATATAAATTTTGTCCCTCTTGAAATCGGCACAACCTGAGAAATGCAAGGAAATCTATCGTTGTTCAAATGAATTAAAGTTTAGAGTGATAATGGTAGTTTTAATTATATTTCTGCAAACCCCGAGAGACGATCACACCGATGTCATAAACATCAATAAACAGAGAAAAAGGTAAATCTTAAGAAATATCTTGGTAGTTAAAAAAACTGGAATGACGATTAACAGAGGCAAAAAAGACGGCAAGAGATGAATTGATTGTCGCATTAATTTCGTTTAATCACGAAGAGAATCCAGATGATATGCACGCCTTATTCATAGCTTCTTTGAAACTTATCGCCCCTTTATGTTACTTGGTTGGTGCACATTCCTACTTTTACGGTCCGTTCACCAACATTCCATGAACTTAAAACATGCCAACTCATTCTATTATTATGTAAAGAAAGGAGCCATTAAATCACCCGACTGCAGCAAGTGCGTAGGCTATCTGCTAAGATATTTAAAGCCATCAAAAATTTATGCAACTCTTGGAGATTCATTTGACCTTGGATTGTGCTTGATTTTTACCTTGAGAAATTGGATGTCAACAGATAGAACGTCTAAAACCAGGAGTGAACAAGCGGAGGAATGGCGATAGACAAAATATTTAGCAATAGGGTTTACCTCAAGCATAGCGACTAAAAGAACATGATATGATTATAATAGTACTAAGACAATTAGTTATATATCTAAGATCCATGGATTAAGGCTCCATTTTTCTAAGTTTCCGGTCATGCTTACGTTTTTTATTTTATATAGTGTACATCTACATCTAAAAGGTACCGTACAAGCGACCTCCGTGGTGTGTGGCAAGGGGTGAATCAATGCGAAGCATGCAGAACTCATGCTAGCATTCTATCTACATCTACATAATACCCTGCGAGCCACCTCTAAGGTGTTTGGCAGAGGGTGATCAATCACCGGCATGCAATATGCAATTGGAATCCCACATGCACACCACACTGTTCAGCAAACGTCACTCATACTAACAAATTATACTACCATATGCTGTTATATATAGTAATAAAATTAAGAAACATGCATTAAGTTTTACATATGTTAGTAGACTACACTAAAGGTCATCTAATGTATCTTTGAGTTCTATCGCTGCCGTTATAATCTCTTATTGATCGTGGAAAGAAAGACGTTCTGAATCCGTCTGTTCTACAGTCTATCTCTCTTATTTTATTTACATGATCTGATCTTGCGTAGTATCTACATCTACATCTACATAATACCCTGCGAGCCACCTCTAGGGTGTTTGGCAGGGGGTGATCAATCACCAGCATGCAGCATGCATTTGGACTCCCACATGCACACCACACCGTCCAAAAAACGTCCCGTATAATAACAAACTATACTACTATATGCTGTTAGAAATAGAATATAGAATAGAAATTCAGAAACATGCATTAAGTTTTACATAGGTTAGTAGGCTACACTACAAGTCATGCAATCTATTTACGAGTTCTATTGCTGCCGTTATAATCTCTTATCGATCGTGGAAAAAATGACATTCGGAATCTGTCTGTTCTGCAATCTATCTCTCTTATTTTATTTATATGATCTGATATTCCGTAGTACGTTGGCGTCCGCAAGATATGGTTAACTTCGTCAGAAAAGACACTGCTCTTGAATTTATCTAAAAGGTTTAGTCTATTTTTCAATCTACGGTCCGACAGAGATTCCAATCCGAGTTTATCTAAGAGGTCAGTTACACTAACAAGACTATCGTAACGACCTTTCACATACCTGGCAGCTCTTCTTTGCACGCGTTCTAACTCTGTTATTAAGCATTTTTCATGAGGGTCCCAACCACTGGCAGCGTATTCCAAATGTGGTCTAAGGAGGGAAAAGTAGCTAATTTCTCTCACTTTGTCGTCGCACTTTCCTAATATTCTTTTAACAAAACCCATTGTACGATTAGCTTGACCGGTTATTTCTCGAATATGTTTATTCCACGATAGATCATTATTGAGTCTAACTCCTAGATATTTCACGGATTCAACAGCCTTTAACTGGGTACCCCGAATTATATAGCTACGTTGTAGGGAGTTGTTCTTCTTCCAGAAATTCATTACGACGCATTTTTTCAAATTTAATTCTAACTACCAAGCATCGCACCAAGCTTGGATAGCAGCAAGGTCATTTGTTAGTTCATCTATATATATTTGCTGGAACGGATTTCTCTGTAAACTACAGCGTCGTCTGCAAATAATCGTACTTTATTGTGTACTACTTCGCCAATGTCGTTTATATAAAGAAGGAATAGGAGTGGGCCTATGACACTACCCTGAGGAACGCCAGAAGTGACTCTAACCTCATTGGAGACTGCACCGTCTAATACTACTCTTTGGACGCGGTCGCTCAAAAATTCTCTTATCCAGGAAATGACATCTTCGTCTAGACCATAAGATTTCAGTTTTATTATTAACTTTCCGTGGGGTACTTTATCAAATGCCTTTTTGAAATCAAGAAAAATCGCGTCTATTGGAATGTTGTCTTCCCCGGAGACTAAAATATCGTAGGCGAAAAGCGCTAACTGAGTTTCGCACGATCTGTTTTTCCTGAATCCATGTTGATTTCCCATTAATAAGTTTTGCGCGTCTAGATGTTTCATTACCGAGCTGAGTATTTTGGCGTCCATAAGATAGCATTAATTAGATTCGCACTTCTTCGACGCTCACAGGCCACGAACACTCATGGTAACGACACTCATTCAGACCAGAAACTAGGAGAGTGCTAAGGACAAGAACATGCTACCATGCAAATAAAACTACTCGCTAATAATTGAAAAACGAAAATCTGGCGTAGTAAGTGAATTTACATGAGTTATAACATGAAAAAATCATACAGATTTTTATTATTTACGAGTATAAAAATTCTTAACTACGCATGCAGAGTCTATTTACCATCTCCAATCAAAAAGATAATCAGAATGTGGTGCTTATCCTAATTAATGTTTTTGATTCGTACAGTCAGTTGATTATCATTTCAACTTTTAAAAATCATCCTGCAGTAAAATGAGAGTTAATGAGTGAATGTGAGATCTGAGTGCCATACAAGTATCTCAACAGACTAAACCCTCATTTATGGCCTCTTCTGCTCCAT
The DNA here is from genome assembly GCF_921293095.1 of Ischnura elegans. Classification (NCBI taxonomy): domain Eukaryota; kingdom Metazoa; phylum Arthropoda; class Insecta; order Odonata; family Coenagrionidae; genus Ischnura; species Ischnura elegans. The sequence goes on from NC_060246.1 coordinate 143,065,208, forward strand.
TTTTGTCCCGTTTCATTCTTTTTGAAAATTAATAACATCACCACCGATACATCCAGAAATATTCGCCTTTACGCGGACGAAGCAGTACTGTACTGGGATATAAAAAATAGGAGTCCGACAGAATAGCGCTTATGAGACATCTCAATGCTTTAAACGATTAGTGAGGTACTTGGAAATAGAGTTAAATCTTAACAAGTTTTTAGTAATAAGGAATTTTGGAAAAAGAAACACTTTCCCAACGAAACGTATGCAATTTATCTATCTAGGGTATTAATTGCAGGGCCTATTCTATGGAAAGCACATCAGTAAATTTGCGGGCAGGAAAATCGATATTAGGATTAAAAGAATTCTTGGAAAGTCGATGAAAAAGTAAAAGAACGATGCTATTCATCTCTGTCAGGACGCCATTTTGATTACGCCGCTAGTGTACGTATCCCGTATGAAAAAGGAATGGTTTCGGATGTAGATAGGATGCAGATGAGATCAGCGACATACGGAAAACATTTCCGCGATAAACAAAGTAGTGTAACTGAATTAATAACGACTTTAAAATGGGAAAGTACAAGCGATGGAAATATTAACATTAAATCTTTCGCGGAAATTTCCCAACGAAACGTATCTACATCTACAAAATACCCAGCGAGCCACCTCAAGGGTGTTTGGCAGGGGTTGATCAATCACCAGCATGAAGCATGCAATGAGGAACTTGCATGAATTTTTTTTATTTCACAGGCGGACAGAAAATTATTTTCTGAATTCAACAAAGAAAACCGCATGTAAATCTGAGTTTTCCTTCGCAAGATATTCAATGATAAATATAACGAATTTTAAAGCGCGGGAAAAACTCCCTCACCCTCCAAGCCACTGTCGACGAAGCCTCGATGACGTCAAAGGTGCCTAAACATCACACGAAGGTATTGTTGTGATTTTTTGTAATAGTTGCCTGCCGTTGTGAGAGCTCCGTTTGTGAGACGTGTTGATTGTTTTCTATTTAAAGATAAATATCCGACAATAGAGGCTCGAAAGCCTAATATTTTGTATTATTTATAATATTAATATCTGAGTAAGGACATAAAATATAAAACTGGAGTAGTGAAACCAAATATTTTATAATATCTAAGTAACATCGTTGTAGCAGTCTGAGCCACGGCCGTTGGAAGGGGGATACGTTAATTGTAAGCTGATGTTATCAACGGAATATCATTCATCATAAGTATTTAATTAGAACAATTTCAATGTTTACTTATGTCTGCTATGCTATTATATACAATAACTTCATCCATTTAATCGTAGGTACAGGAGAAATCGTCGTTTAGGACTGCCTGTGCTTGTATTATGAGGTGAATTCCAGTCAATGCAACTTTTGCTCGCTGATTGGAGACATCTAGGACCATTTTTTGTGCCAAAATAGTGTCATTTTCAACGTGGCATCTAATAATCACAGTGCCAGTAGTTGTAATGCACGAAGTTTGACAAGTTTGAAAAATATCGGCCAAGAGTTATCGGTGTTCCATCGTGATTGAATTGTAAAAAGTGCTATTACGCTATCGATAAATGTCTAACAGTAGTGTAAAAATTGTCAGTGGCGTGTTAACCTCAGTTGTTCACCGTAGATATGACATTTCACGATCAAGCTATCAAGATCAAAAGAGTGCGTGAAGTTTGTTATTTTATTATTTCAATGAATAGTAGTGAGAAAAGTCACCTGTGTCACTTGCGCGGGCTAATTTAAGGATTTAAATCAGTGAATAAATTGTTGTTTTCATCATAACGAGCTCTATTATTGTAAGTTGTACGTGATAAATATAAGAATGGTAGTGATTTCCAGTTTTCTATAATTGTATTTGCCTATTTCCCACTATATTTTTATGTTATATGCTAGTATATTGTCTATGGATTTACCTATATTATTGAAATAGGTTGTAGCTTGTGTGTGTGTGCGTTGGCAGCGGAACCGATTCGCGATCTCACATGTGGATTGTGTGCAGACTGTTTTGCGGTGAATTCGTACCGTAGAACGGATATCTTCTCCGCTAATACGGCGTTGCCAAAATCAACAGAACAGCTCGTAAGCTTACGATCGTTATCCTCCAGTATTACAAGTTTCTTTTACATCTCCATTTGCCGCCGACATATAGCAATGATTTGCCATAACAAATTCCATGAGTGTCGTGGAATCAATTTTTGGTGTCCCAAAAAAAAGGCTGGTGTCCTAACACCCCCTGCCACACCTCTTTTAGGCGGCTTGCGGGGTATTATCTAGATGTAGATGAATTTCAAGAGTACTGTTCGAACATACGGCAACGTTATCATCCATTTTTCTGATAACTAAAACATACGAAGTGAAACGCTTGTATTTCATCATCCCGAGGTTGCATTATTAATATCCCAAGTAATAATCGTTGCACAATAGCAATAGGAAAACTTGCCCAAGTTTAACCGAACAAAATAAAGTGAATATGAGCGGCTAAATACTCCCTCAAAACAAAATTTACAGCATGCGCTCAGCGTATTTACCAACTCCCTACGGTTGTTTAGGCACCTATGACGTCACGTGTAGCCTCGGCAACGCTCGGGTGTCTTCGCGCAGTGGTCGGCTCAGTGAATTTTTTCTCGATTTTAAAGTCAATTTTTTTATTTCTTTTGATGATGAATGGAGAAACTTAAGGTATTTCTGGGAGCTAATGTATCCATTTTACTTATTCAAAATAGTTTTTAGAGCAATCGGCGACCCATGCAAGTTCCCCATTGGACTCCCACATGCACACCACACGGCCCAAAAAACGCAACGTATTCAAATAATGGAGCAAAATCATTAAATTTAGAGTCCTTTAAGTGTAAAGTAATTACTCTTACTTAGGACTTATCCTGGAGAAAGCACATTCAGGAAATTTGCGAGCAGGCAAGTGGTAAATTAGTATTTATTAAAATAATTCCTGGAAAATGCTAAGAAAGTTTATACGAGCGATGTTATCATTCTCTCCTGGGACCACATTTGGATTTGGATAAACATAGCAGTGTAACTGAATTAATGAGGAATTCAGAATGAGACAGTCAACCCAATGGAAGGGAAAATTTTCGATTAAATCTTTTTCGGAAATTTCCAGTAGAATACTTTTTTCCTGATGTTCAAGATATTTTGAAGGAGTCTAATTATGATGGTAAAAATGATAACAAGGATATGAATATGGAAATAGACTGCAGAACCAATAGATTTTAGATGTCGTTTTTTGGCGAACAATTTGGGACCATAATACCTGCGATATTTTAGATCTAAGTTAGCTTGGCTCGGATTACGTAAAATAGGCTCTGCATGTATAATTAATAACTTACTGTAATACTAGCTATCTGCATGCATTTCTTGGCATGCTATAACTCATGAATGATTCACTCACTACGATAACTTTTCGTTTACATTTATTAACTTTTTATTAACATTATTTTTCTATTACTTAATTTTTTCACATGGTGGCATGTGAGTGTCCTCTACCGTATTTCAGCACTACCATATTTCTGGTCTAACTGCAACGTGCTGTCCTGTGGGCTTGGCCTGTATTCGGCAAGGGAGCGTGTGTTTGATTATCATTAGGATGAGTGCTGTATATCTGGTGTCACCCCGTTCCACACACCCTGGTGATGGCATGCACGATACCTCGTAGATGGAGATGTAGATATTTAGGGTACAGGGTATTTAGTAGATGTATTGAGGTGCCTGGCATGGTGTGAACCATCACCAACGCAACAGGAGTACCTTTCGTATTTTTGCCCAAATATTTCCATTTAATTTCCATGCAGTGCTATCATGTGAAGTGTAATACACCAGAATGAATAGGTCCAATTTATGTATATCTTTCCATATAACTTTCATGAATCTTACATCTGACTTGCATGCAATATAATACACTAATAGATGCTAGAATAACACTCACCAATAGATTAGATGACTTGTATTTTAATCTACTAACTTGTGTATACCTTAATGCATGATTGTGAATTTTCTTGTTATTTATAATAGCATGTTTTGTGTGTGCTAGGTTTATTGGCAGATTAAATTAATGAGTAGTTGGCCTTTGCATGAATGTGGTAGTATTATTTTTTATTATCCTTAACGTTTTTGGACCACGTGGTGTGCCCTATTGCATGCTGGTGATTGATCACCCCCTGCCAAACACCCTAGAGGTGGCTCGCAGGGTATTATATAGATGTAGACATAATATAACCAAACTCCCGACCATTCAAAGTAAAATTTACGTGTAAGTATTTACATGTTTGTTCATAATACCCTGCGAGCCACCTCTAGGGTGTTTGGCAGGTAATGTTTAATGACCAGCAATAAAGAGGATTCCCACATGCACACCAAACGGACATAAAAATATTACGCGTACCAAAATATTATACTTCCGCAATCATGCAAAGCCAAAACTTGCCAACTACTCATGAAAGCAATCTACCAATAAACCTAGAACAAACAGAACATGCAGTAAGAAAATCTAAGAAAATCCGGGAACATTTACGCAGTGGGTGGGTGGAAAGCACAGTTACGTCTACATAATTCCCTTCCAGCCACGTCTGGCGTGTTTAGCAAGAGTTGATCAATCACCAGCATGCAGCATGCAAGACGATTCTCAAATGCACACCACATAGCCATAAAAAATGTTACTCATGCTAACAAAATCGATTTCCACATTCATGCAAAGGCAAAACTTATGAACTACTCATCGGTGTTTGACATAATATGACGTGTGCGAAAGTTCGCTCTCAACACGGAAGTAATATGACGACGAAATGGCAGTGACATGGCAGACATGGCAGTAAAATGACGACGTGTAGTTTACAGAGAAATCCGTTCCAGCAAAGATATAGATGAACTAACGAATGACCTTGCTGCTATCCAAGCTTGGCGCGATGCTTGAAAGTTCTTGCATGAAAGTTCTTGCTTGAAAGCAGATCGTGCGAAACTCAGTTAGCGCTTTTCACCCACGATATTTTAGTCTCCGGGGAAGTCAACATTCCAGCAGACGCGATTTTTCTTGATTCCAAAAAGGCATTTGATAAAGTACCCCACGGAAAGTTAATAATAAAACTGAAATCTTACGGTCTAGACGAAGATGTCATTTCCTGGATAAGAGAATTTTTGAGCGACCGCGTCCAAAGAGTAGTATTAGACGGTGCAGTCTCCAATGAGGTTAGAGTCACTTCTGGCGTTCCTCAGGGTAGTGTCATAGGCCCACTCCTATTCCTTCATTATATAAACGACATTGGCGAAGTAGTACACAATAAAGTACGATTATTTGCAGACGACGCTGTAGTTTACAGAGAAATCCGTTCCAGCAAAGATATAGATGAACTAACGAATGACCTTGCTGCTATCCAAGCTTGGTGCGATGCTTGGTAGTTAGAATTAAATTTGAAAAAATGCGTCGTAATGAATTTCTGGAAGAAGAACAACTCCCTACAACGTAGCTATATAATTCGGGGTACCCAATTAGAGACTGTTGAATCCGTGAAATATCTAGGAGTTAGACTCAATAATGATCTATCGTGGAATAAACATATTCGAGAAATAACCGGTCAAGCTAATCGTACAATGGGTTTTGTTAAAAGAATATTAGGAAAGTGCGACGACAAAGTGAGAGAAATTAGCTACTTTTCCCTCCTTAGACCACATTTGGAATACGCTGCCAGTGTTTGGGACCCTCATGAAAAAGGCTTAATAACAGAGTTAGAACTGAGTTAGATTGAAAAATAGACTAAACCTTTTAGATAAATTCAAGAGCAGTGTCTTTTCTGACGAAGTTAACTATATCTTACGGACGCCAACATACTACGGAAGATCAGATCATATAAATAAAATAAGAGAGATAGATTGTATAACAGACAGATTCCGAATGCCATTCTTTCCACGATCAATAAGAGATTATAACGGCAGCAATAGAACTCGTAAATAGATTGCATGACTTGTAGTGTAGCCTACTAACCTATGTAAGAATTAATGCATGTTTCTTAATTCAATTATTGTTTCTAACAACATATAGTAGTATAGTTTGTTAGTATACGGCACGTTTTTTGGACGGTTCGGTGTGAATGTGGGAGTCCCATTGCATGCTGCATGCTGGTGATTGATTACCCCCTGCCAAACACCCTAGAGGTGGCTCGCAGGGCATTATGTAGATGTAGATGTTATAGAGCTGTATAACAATATTCCCAATCACGAAGCTCGAGGTTCAAAACTGTGCTACTGTTTCGAGCAATTTAAAAGATAAACTTTAGCCCTAAGGTCAGGAAAATTCAGTACCCAGCTCAGATTTCATGCTTGAATTTTGTGATACTCAGGTTTGCTTAGCACTGAATTTATAACAGATGCTTGTTCTAAATGTAGCCTTACTTCATTGTAGTACCTGTCCGTTTAGTATTAAATATGTGGATGACATCTACATATACAAAATACCCTACGAGCAACCTCTAGGGTGTTTGGCACGGGGTGATCAATCACCAGCATGCAATTGGACTCCCACATGCACACCACACTGTCCAAAAAACCTTACGCATGCTAACAAATTATACTACCATTTTCTGTTAGAAATAATAATATAATTCAGAAACATGCATTAACTTTTACATAAGTTAGTAGACTACTCTACAAGTCATCTAATCTATTTATGAGTTCTAACGCTGCGATTATAATGTCATATTGATCGTGGAAAGAAAGACATACTGAATCCGTCTGTTCTACAGTCTATCTGTCTTATTTTATTTATATTATCTGATCATCCGTAGTATGTTGGCGTCAGGAAAATTCCGTACCCAGCTCACATTTTATACATGAATTTTGTCATGCTCAGATTTGCTTAGCAAATGCATTTATAAGAGATTCTTATTCTAAATGCAACTTCACTTCATTGAAGTACCTGTCCGTTTAGTATTAAATCATTGGGTGATATAATATAACGTGCGAGGAAGTTCACTTTCAACATGAGGATGACGCACTCGATTGTGAAAATTTTTCGAAGCATTGCCAGGTGTGCTCCCACAAATGAAGACAACACGCGCAGCAGGGGGTTACGTGGTATTCCCGATTCCAAACCGTATCCTAGTGTTCTGCATCTTGATGCGATGTAAACAGCAGGATCATAATTTGCTTTTGCCTGGCTCTCACGTGACTTTGACTGAGGATTTTGCAGACTCAAACGAGTTTGTTAACGCAAGGACACAATTCTGCCGTTAATTTAATGACCTGAAATTTGGTCTGTTTTTCCATTCTAAGGAGGTGGGTTATCCATAAAAATTGCAAAATAATATTTCCATTTTTAAGCTTTCAGGCTCTGCTGTCGAAACTATGCTAGCGACAGAGAAGGGTCCGAAAATGAGATTGAGATTACGTCACACACTATAAAATTACAATGTGGAGGCTTGCCAGATATCATGCACCAGAACGAATAGGTCCAATTTGTAGATGAGGAAAAATAAAAATAGTATTACCATCTCCCGACGGTAACTTGTAGTTGCAATGAGAATGCTGTTCACTGAAAAATTAGAAGCCAGAAGAAGAAAAAAATTGCGTTCTGGGATATAATGAACAGAATAAGGTTCTACCTAAGACTGAAAATAATTGCAGTAAACTGATGAAAACAATCCATTACGCAAGAAATTTATCAACAGACTTCCGATAAACTGCAAACTGGAGAGCATTTTTATCAACGCAATTGTGGAAGAATTCTTCACAAATTCAGATAAATCGAAAAAATAACTCATCAAAAGAGAAGAGTGAAAATGAGCAAGGAATCTACATCAATAAATGACATCATCTGCATTTAATAGGGAGTAATTTTACCGGAAATGCGATGGTCTAAAGTTCTACATTTATCTATATCTACATAATACCCTGGGAATCACCCATAGGGCGTTTGGCAGGGGGTGATCATGCAGCATGCAAGATAATTCCCTCATACTGGCAAATTATACTTCTACATTCATGAAATGGCAAAACTTCCCAACTATTCATGGAAGTAGGCCTGCAAATACCTATGAAGCTGTAGAACTGGAAAAAATTGCTTTCAGAGGTAATAGGGAAATTCAGAAATATTCATTAAGGAATGTATAAGTTAGCAGGCTACACTACAAGTCGACTAACCTATTACAAAGTCATAACGCTGCCTCTTATCGATCGTTGACAAAAAGACTTCCTGTATCTGCCTGTTCTACAGGATAGTCTTTTATTATATTTATGTGATCTGATCTACCGTAGTATATTGGCGTTCGTAATGTATGGATAACTTCGTCGGAAAATAAACTACGCTTGAATTTACATAATAGGTTTAATCTAGCTTTCAGTCTACGGTCTGACAGAGATTCTCATCCGGTGTTGTTACAAAAGAAAGAGAACAACGGAAAAATGCGGTGTTATAGAAGATAAGAAGGGGACGGAACCGAGTCACTATCGGATTACCGACAAAGAGGGGTTTGGAAAAAATAACGTAATATTTCCAAGGGATGAGGAGAAGGAAAGAGACAGATAAGAGGAAAAAGTGGTAATAACATCTACATATTAACCCGCAAGCTGCTTCAATAGTCGTGTGGCGGGGTTGTTAGGACACCAGCCGTTTACAAATAAAAAGTACAAAAAGATTAGTATTCACTTGATTACATTTCACTAGTAGTGCCTTTCTACTGCTCGAAATAGATTAAGATGTATGGATATTATCATTAATTAACTAACAGCTTACCACACCTTTATCTATCTATACTCGCCTTTATTTTCATGCTAGAAACTTACTTATCACTACGAATTAAAAAATTATTGTAAAATACGTAAAGGTGGATAATTATATATTTATCGAAATAAATAAGTTATTGAAAATCACGTGGCTTTTTTAAGAAATTAAAATATTAATAGAGCAATACTAGAGTAGATAAGAGAATAACAGTTTTCAAAAATAAAAGTAGATTTAAAGAGGCATACGCCAAATTTCAGTACTTATATGTACATCTACATACTACCCCGCCAGCCGCCAAAAAGACGAGTGCCAGGTGGTAATAGGAAACCAGCCGTTTACACACAAAATCGAAATGTTCTAACGAAATTACGTCTATCATTTATTCAAGTCTTTTACCATACGAGGGAAAAAATAATTCCCATATCTGTCCGTTCGGCAAAATATCTCTCTTTAATATATCGTTCTGTCGGACCTGGAAATGTATTGGGGTTCTAATATGATGTTCTGCGTGTCGCTCCGAAAGATATCTATTTTCAATTGCTCTAGCAACCTAAGCCAAAGTGATTAGCCTCCGAGTCTCTAGCGGATGCCAGCCTAATTCGGATAACATCTGTGTAACGCTTTCTGTACGCCCGTAGCAGTTTTTGACGAACCGCGCAGCGTTTCCTGAGTACTTTATTAAGTTCACGGATTAAGTCTTTCTCCATCGGATCCCATGTGCTCGCCCGCTGTATATTCCGGAAGAGGGAAAAATAGCACCTCTCCTTTACTTTCTCATCCGAAAATCTTCCCACAACATCAAGGAATACCTCGCATGAGGTGCATAATGTGCATTACGAAGTATAGGCAATTATTGGAAATTGGAAGAATAGACATGTGTAGGATAGAATGTACAGCTGAATCATATTAATCCTAGGGTTGATGACCTGGAATGATGATGCCTTTAAAATTCGAAACACGATCTTGCCACGTGTACAACCAGAGACAAAGATCATTGTATATAGGAATAAAAAACCTAAGTCACAGATGTTGATCGTCTCCACCCAAATAAGGCCAATCGAACTCCATATCGATGGTTAGTTAATTACTACCCTTTCGAATGCACTTACTTGCCCGTGGGGAGAGCAGAAACAGTTTCCTGGGACTACTTTTTCAACCTGTTCGCAATCAATCTTTCTTAAGCTACTTTTCCCTCGTTAGACCCCATTTAGAATACGCTGCCAGTGTTTGGGACCCCCATGAAAAAGGCTTAATAACAGGGTTAGAACTCGTACAAAGAAGAGCTGCCAGGTACGTGAAATGTACTTGCGATAGCGATGTTACTGTGACTGACATCGTAGATAAAGTCAGATGGGAATCTCTGTCAGACCGTAGATTGAAAAATAGACTAAACCTTTTAGATAAATTCAAGAGCAGTGTCTTTTTAAACGAAGTTAGCCATATCTTGCGATCGCCAACATACTACGGAAGATCAGATCATACAAATAAAATAAGAGAGATAGATTGTGGAGCGGACAGATTCAGAATATCTTTTTTCCCACGATCAATAAGAGATTATAACGGCGGCGATAGAACTCATAAATAGATTGCATGACTTGTTGTGTAGGCTACTAACCTATGTGAAACTTAATGCATGTTTCTTAATTTTATTATTATGTCCATCAGCATATGGTAGCATAATTTGTTAGTATACGTGACGTATTTTGGACCGTGTGGTGTGCATGTGGGAGTCCAATGGCATGCTGGTGATTGATCATCCCCTGCCAAACACCCTAGAGGTGGCTCGCATGGTATTATGTAGATGTGGATGAAGGCATCAACCTCGTGGCGTCTTGTTATAGCAGTAATATGTCTCGAGTAATCTAGTTGATACGACTCACTCCGATGATGGTCTTGCGACGGTAGGTCCGATAGTATTCGGGCGACAGGATAAGAAGAGATCTTTTTACTAGACATTCGTGAAGGACTTGTGGCCAAGCTTGAGCTGAATCCAGTTCATTATCATGAAATACTATTCTTCCATTTTTATTACTCGATTCCAGTGCTCCCTGCTTTTTGGAAACATTCTTTTCATCAAAGATTTTAGTACGTGCTTTTTTAAGAAATTTATTATGCGGGTATTTGGCCTTGGTTATCTTATCTTATCTCAACTAGCCAATTTGTAATAAAAAAGGAAAGTAAGCGCCATAACCTAGTGAGTAGACTGTTAGGCAACTAGGCCAAAAGGTCAATAGTACAAATTCCGGGTAAAGCTTCCAGGCATTCCACGCAAAAATCCTCGGTTGGTGCACAAGGTGGTGCATGGAAATGCGGTGCCTTTCTGGAATAAAAGGCTTTGTAACACATTTTTCTTTTTGCACACTGAAAACTAGTGATTGATCACGCCTTAGCAAACACCCTAAGGGTGGCTAGAAGGGTATTATGTAGATGTAGATGGTCTATTCCAAGGTGAGCTCTACGCTGACCAATCCTAACAAATCTTCGAGTTGAGGCTCTGAGAAAGCGATAGAGTTTAAAAAATTAGTATCGTATTATTCGTGACGGTTTACATCCTGACATTAAACCGGATATTGTTATCTCCTCCTTACTCTGTGCAATTATCTTTGTGATTCATTTCCCTATCCTACACAAGCAGAGGACGAGAATAAAATACGGAAGGGGAGGAGAATCGGGAAAGCCTCTCGTTGAAATAATGCTCTCTCCCATGCATTCCGCCGATGCGAAAGGGGAGAGAGGGAATCCCAGTTTGGGAAGGCGGAGGGAAATTTCCTCTGGAAGGGGAGGAAGGAATGAGACACGCCGGATGATAATGGACGGAGTGGCGAGGTGTAAATACGAGAGGGGGTGCGGGGAGTAAGTACCTTCGCCAATGGGGGAGGCTTTGGGAGAGTGTGTGTGTGTGTGTGGAGAGTTCAACCCGGGGGTGAGGAGGGGGAAAAAAACTGGGGTGGGAGGTGTAACTCCCAGGGGGGAGGAAGGGGAGGGGGTGACGACTTTAGTACGCGGGGAAGGAGAGAGGGGGATGGGGGGGTTGGAAGAGGAGGAACCGGAGTCACGAAGGGGAGGGGGGATGGTTGGAGGGGGGGAGGAGATAGGGCGACAGGAGGGGGGAACGAAAAGGAGTCACTCAGTGAGTCCTCCGCAGTGTCTCCCGGCGCGTCCAACAGCTAGGAGCACGACGCCACCGAGGAGGTGGACCAACGACAGGAGTGGTGACTTTTTAATAAAAAAATTCATTTGTCTTCCATCCGTCACGCGAGCTACACACATCTAGGCAGCTAGCTTACATGGAGGACGTGGCCAACTACAGCGTGGAGTCGTTCGGGTCGCTGGAGCCCGAGACGCCGATGGAGTACTTGCCCTCGACGTCCTGGTGGCCTTCCACGAAACCCATCCGGCGCCTCCTCTACGCCCTCACCCTGCCCTCCGAGGCGAGCTACCAGCTCCCAGAGCAAGTTCCGGAGATATTCCGCGAGGTAAGTTCCAGTTGCAGTGGTTGTGCACGTTTTTTAAGATTTTGTTGCGGGTGAATCGGGAAAGCCTCTCGTTGAAATAATGCTCTTCCCCCTTGCATTCCACTAGTGATATCCATAGCAACAGCATTAGTTATCCATTGGGTAAAACGAAGTGATTCATAGGGTGTAATGAACAATAAGTTATATTGAGGAGAGATGTAGTGAAATTTCGACGAATTGAAATGAAAGGTAGTTGCACTTTTTCACATCGTTTTGCCTCTCCACTGTACGCCTGTTTCCCACCCATTCCTCATGCTTGTCTAATACTCCTCTATCCCTTCCTCAAAGTTACAAATGTGAAGTACGGATTCAATTATTGTGGAAAAGTGCACCTGCCTTTCATTTTAATGTGAGAGGGTGAGGAGGCAAGGGGTACCAGTGATTTGTTTTTCTAAACAGAGTTATGTACATGAAATAGGTAAAGAAAACAAACGAGATCAACTAAGTATTTAGTGGTGAATATATTTCGACTCGATGTCAGCACAGACTCAATCCTATCCCTTGGCCACCAAGGTTTTGTACATGTATTCTATCAATTTCTATACCTCACTCGATTTAGAAAAATAATCACTTGTACCCCTTGGCTTCTCTCCCACTCATGTGTGTTGGACAAACCATTGAACGTTAAATGGTGAAATAGAGCGACCACTCGGCTGTCCTTAGCGCCTGTTGAAGCTATGGGAAGCTACCATCGTTTCCCGAATGGAAATGTGTATCAGCGAATGCGACTTCGGAGTCGCGGTGGACGCGGAGTGTGGTGGCATCCGCGAGGGAGCATCGCTCGGCGCTATCGCACGTCTTCCCCTCTCGCCTCCTCCCATGCTTTTGATTCACGCTCCTCCTCGCCGCTATCTCCGCTATTCCCACACTCCTCCCCACCTTATAGATATCATACGCCTCGTCCTCTCCACCCTGGGGAGGAAAATTATTACTCCGTCCCGCTTTACTTACTTTTTTCCGTACCGAGACAAGCCGTTGTCTGGGTTGTTTATTTTTATCACCTTAGATGGGAGCGCTTAGGCCAAGTAAGAAAAAAAATTCAAGCCCCTTCGCGAGAGCACGTGGCCTTTTGTGTGTTTTAATTCTCCCTGAAGAGGATTCCCCTCCTTCCCTTTCCGCAGCATCATTAATGAGCCTCCTTTTGCAATGAAGTCGCTCGCTGCAGCGAAAACAAGGCATTCTCTTCCATCGCAGCGCGATAGAGTACGCCCGCGGTCCAAGGTGGCCGAGCCGGCGTGCGTGAGAGATCGCCTTCGTTACGTCCGCGATCCTTGCATCCCGCGCACGTTTTAACGACGAGTATAAAACAAAAGAATATCGCTGGTCGAGCATGACACAGCATGATTCGAGTGAGTGCTTTTCACCTTGCGATTATTTCTGGGTGTCACTGGAGGTGCGCCGTCCACTCCTCCTCCTCCTCCTTTCGCGGTGCTGCGTGCTTTTTTTCTGCTTCCTCTCGTTCGCAGTTTCCTCGGCGAGCGATCTCGCGTTTTCAATGGACGTCCCCCCGCTCGAAGGTCGCCGGGAGCTTGATACATTGTTTTGTTCTTATCCACAATAGTTCCCGATACACTGTGAGTGGCGGTTGATGAATGAGATGGAAACCTCGCCGTCGATCGTCAAGACACGCGACTGTAAATGAACCGGTGAGCGCGGACCCGTTTCCACGTGTGCCCTATTTGAGTAGCGATACGCTCGGACAGTACTGTGAGCGCCTGTCTTCCCTCATCTATAATTTAGTGGTCTTGAGTTTAAAAGAGGCGTCTCAAATTATGGATTTCCTGGTGAAGTAGCATTTTGTTGTGAAAGGGGATGATTTCTAATCCAGAGGGATGGTGGGGGACATCTACATATACAAAATACCCTGCGAGCCACCTCTATGGTGTTAGGTTAGGGGGTTCATTCACCAGCATGCAATTGGACTCCCACATGCACACCATACCGTCCAAAAAACGTCACGCATACTAACAAATTATACTACCATATGCTGTTAGAAATAATAATAAAATTCAGAAACATGCATTAAGTTATGCATAAATTTGTAGGCTACACTACAAGTCGTCTAATCTATTTGTGAGTTCTAAAGCTGCCGTTATAATCTCTTTTTGATCGTGGAAAAAGACATTCTGAATCTGTCCGTTATACAGTCTATCTCTCTTATTTTATTTATATGATCTGATCTTCAGTAGTATGTTGGCGTCCGTAAAATATGGATAACTTCGTTAGAAAAGACACTGCTCTTGAATTTATCTAAAAGGTTTAGTCTATTTTTTTGCTTGATACTTCGGTTAGTTGAAAGCGTTTGATTTTCATTTTAGATAAACCGTGTCCCTATAGACCATCAAAGGGTTTTAATACGTGATTTATCCACCCTTAAGTGTTCTATATTTTGTGTTTAATTAATTATGATAATACTGAAGCCTATGGGTTGGTAAAAATCAATTTGCTTATGATAATTTTGTACAAACTTTCATATCCTACAAACTTCTTCACGGCGCGAGATCATTCACGCTTTGCTTATGTCAACAATTGCCGGATCAAAATATATTGCTGAATATTAGTGCGGATATTGAACTTGCAACTAACTCAATTGAAGAAGTTTGATAAAACTCATTTGGTTATCTTTATATAGAACTTTATCGTTGCATAGAACTTTCATGGTTATCTTTCCCTACAAACTGTTTCAGCGCGGCAAAAAATATACTTGCAAGTAATGGTCGTGAATTCACGTCCCATTCACTTGCATTCGCTGTGATAGCCTCGGATACTATTTCTGTACCTTGATACGGCAGTTCTGCCGTAAATACGCTGTAAAACTGTGATGACCAAGAAAGTTAGTATTGACTTATTGGATTGGAAATCAACGAAGTGGCTAAATCAATGAGACAGCGTTATGACATATAACCACTTTTTCAGAAGGAAAGTTTCTTGTCAAACTTCTTCGTTAAGCCAATGTTTCCAATCCCTTGAAATTATATAATCAACTAAATAGCAGTAAACGTCTTTAGATACTTAAAGTAATTTTCTCGGTTGATGTACGGTATTGCGAAAATTTTAAATTTCATCACCCCATAGAATTCCCGTTAACTTAACGTAATTATTTTATGAAAATTTACTATTTTTTGTAAATATTACTCAAATAATGTTATTTTTCACGGAAAGTACAAGCATTTGAATAAATATATTAGTAAGCTAGGTTTTACGAAATTTCACGGTAACTAGTTACTTTATAAATTGTGACGGGTTCTTTTAATTGATAAAAGATTTTAAAAAGTAACTAAAACTGACATTAGTTAATTATTTTGGTACTCTTCCCATCACTGCTTTAGAGTAGCACACTTTCTTTAGAAACCAGAATTCCTACAGCATCATTCCATTCTTAGGTTGTGAGGACATAGACCACTTAAGCGAGTCAATTTTCGGATTGATGCCGCTGATGAGATTAAAATCGATGCGTTAGAGCAAGCACCCGCGTCTTGATGAAAGTGAATGTCCTCCGAAGATTCATCGCTCGGCTCCTCAGTGAATGCGGGCACGCAATGCGCCTTTTTCGGTGACTTGTGCTGGAGGATTAACTTCCTCTAAGATATTCGGAGGGGTGGAACCGAGAAACCCGAGGGAAAGTCAATTTTTTAAAGGGCAGAGCGCCAGGGAGTGTCGGCTTTACTTGCAGCCAGTTGTGATAGCAGTTAAGGCCTTCCACCGACCCCGATCTGCAGGCCAGTCTCCTGTCAACGCGCTGATCCTCTCAAACGAGCAAAATCACATAATTCCAACCTATTATTACTCGGACTCCAGCGATTTACACATTAATTCATTCGCTGTCATTCAATGATATAAAATTAGGTTTTGGCGAAAGTATAATTATTTCATACGTCCATGACTATTTTTTTCTGAGCTACTTTTCCTTCGTGGGGAGTCGAAATTCGCTGCTTCGTGAGTTGTCTTAATGTGACTCCGTGCAACTAAAAGATTAATCCTATCTTATGAAGGAAGCACAATAACTGAGTTGTGCCCTTGCAGTAAATATCGCCAACTAAGTTTAAAAGTGGAAGAGATCATTTACGTATAATTAATTGATTAATACGCGAACAATTGAATCGAAGATTTCTCGGGTTTTGCACCGGGTTAGGTTCTCCATGTATCCTTCCAACGTTTCGATGAACAACTCGCCCATCGTCTTCAGGGATTCAGAAAACCAAAAATCCATTGGAAATCGCCGGCGGGGGGGGAAACAAAAATTACATCATCATTATCGCAGACTGCATATATTTCCCCCTCCAACTTATTTGACTTTAAATGACGTTTAGATATTTTTTCGCTCTCTAATTGCTACATTATCGTAATGTTAAGTAATTATACGTAAATGATCTCTTCCGCTTTTACACAAAACTTGCCAATCTTCGCTGCAAGCGCACAACTCAGTTTTGTGAATCCTTCGTGATATAGGATTAACCACCGAGACACATTAAGCCAACTCACAAAGCAGCGTTTTCCGAATGATTTGGATTCCTGAATCCCTGGAGATGAGTGGGCGAGTTGCTTATCGAAACGTTGGAAGGAGACATGGAGGGTCTGACCCGTGGTAAAACCCGAGAAATCTTCACTTCAATTGCTCGCCGTGAAAAAAAAATTACATTGTCATTGTCGTAGTCCGCATATATTTCTCCCTCCGACTTATTTGATGAATTTTAAACTTTAAATGACGTTTAGACATTTTTTCGCTCCCTAATTGCTACATTAACGGAATGTTAAGTAATTATACGTTAATGATCCCTTTCACTTTTAA
The DNA here is from genome assembly GCF_921293095.1 of Ischnura elegans. Lineage (NCBI taxonomy): Eukaryota > Metazoa > Arthropoda > Insecta > Odonata > Coenagrionidae > Ischnura > Ischnura elegans. Next base: position 143,082,226 of record NC_060246.1, read on the forward strand.
ACTTAGCCCGAGAAATCTTCACTACGACGGCGATGCTTTGAGGGACCCTACGCACTATGGTGGAAGAAGCGAATAGTACAAAATAAGTGAAACATATTCGAGAACAGAGAGGTTATATACCCTTTCTTCCCTAAAATGATGACAGCCCGCACCCATCTATCCATCAGCCCGTTATTCTTCTCCCTCCACCCATGTTTGAGGCTGAAGGATGAAAGCATGCAATTATACCTTATTTGATACGGTAAGTAGAAGTGAGGATGAGAGAAGAGAAAGTGTGCGGTTGATGAGAGGGAGACAATTGAAAAAGCACTACACATGGGAGGATAGGAGGGACAACCTGCAAAAAAGATTTGAAAATTGAGACGCATTGGAGAAAGCTTAATCTAGGGACTCCGGGAGCAGTTTAAGAATTGTGACGGGCGATGTGAATAGCGAGAGAAATTGAATAGGAGATATGAGAAATGTTTACGAATTTCCCGTCAGAGATTTGAGGGTTTTTTTTCGGAAGATCGGAAAATTTGAAGGAAGCTCAAGGTCACCCGTATTAATATCTCTTGCATGGGCCATTAAAGAGTGAGCTGGAAGATTGATTTTTAGTTGAATTCTTCTAGTAGTATTTGTTATTCAGAAGCACAAGCAATCAATCAATTTAGTACTCCGACTGTGGGTGATTGAATCGTTTGTAGGTATCCACAGAGCTATAATTGTAAGTTAAAGTGACAATGTTACTCATGGCTCATTTTTCATGCCACTGATAGTGTTACTCGCATTTTGTACGTAAACGGGGAAATTTATGGTAGCACACGCCTACAATTCAAAGACACATTTTTAATAGTCATGTACAGTGGTAGTATAAGAAGATAAGTCGAAGTAAGCATATACTAGAAAAGTGAAGCTAGTAAACTTTCTATTAAACTATCCTCATTTGTTAGCTAGCTCATTTAGTTAGTAAAGAACAAATGAGGCTAGTTTAGTTAGTAAACTAGCCTCATTTGTTCTTTACTAAAAAACGCGGCACTCTCAAGAATAACCTGGGTGAAGAGGGGCTGACGGCTGGAGGGACTTAACTAAATTGCAGTAATGGGGAATAGAATCGATATAAGCTACCATATTGCTACTGGAGGTAGTTCTGTTTGGGAAAAAAATGCTTACAAACCCCTCACACGGATTAGTGGCATTAAAACTGATGTCGTTCTATACAATGGTTTCTTAAGTTCGAGAGACAATATCAGAGATCGAATATCGCATATGCTGGGCATGGCATATCGCAGTGGTTTATTATCCAGTTTCGCGCAATCAAGTACCCATCAATCACCAAACCACTTAAGACTGTGCTCCACCCCGTCTACCTTGCTGTGTGGGCTTAGCGGAAGTCGCAATAATGTTCTGTCGCCTAGCTACGGCATGTAAGGGAAGGCTTTGGCCTCATTCTCTTTTTCCCACAACCAGCGCATTGATAGGTCGATAAATCAATGGTAAACATAATGTTCATTTATGTCATGTTTACCATTATAACATACCAGAATAAATTGATTCAATACTTAATAATGATAATGCGCAACTAATGGCAATAATTTGGGATCTGAAGAAAGGTTATAATACGTTATACTTATTTATCTGTCACAGTGGCCACTGAAAGGTCTCCGGTCAGTATTATTCTTGGATTAGGACTCAGGAAAAATTATCGCGTTCAATAGTGAAAATTGATACACCAAAAACGTATTTGACTAAGAAATACATCGAGAACATATGCTATCATTATATAGTTTTCAGCACATTGAGGTGTCTTGCAGAATCACTTTTTCGTATCACCGAATTTACTAGTTTAAAAATATTATTTTTTCCCTTATTCCCGATTCTTAGGTTCCCGTGAAACTGCGTATCTTTCCTTCCTTGATCGCACGATCCGTGATAAAATCGCAAATTAGGGTTTCCAAGGTATTGGGCAGAATGGATAATTATTTTGGAACCCGTGAAAGTGGAGGTAGGAAGATCTTCGCGCGAGAGTTACCCGACGAGAATAAACCACTGCGATTGGCACAAAGCCAGGAATACGAACTGCGGCAGAGGTGTTGTTGGGAGTAAGGGAGTGTTTTTTTAACCTGCAGATGGAATATGAATGGTTCTGTTTTCAATGAATAATGTTCTGCTTCACTCAAACCGAAGGTCAGTTGGATGGACACGCGCTGAGAATCCCACGTTATATGCACGAAGATCGGATGACTTGCCGGAAAACAGGCAGTTTCCGTCCAATTTGAGATGATCAGCACTCGGCTATACGAATGATAAGTTGGTCTTTCGGGTGTTCTCCTTGAATCTGAAGTGTTCAAAGAATAAATCGCTTCGGGATGAAAAGGATCACTATAAGATAAAGAATACACCCGAGTGGGAGCTGCTGCGAGAAAACGACAATCAGATGAGGGGTTTTCCGAGAAGCATAGTATTCTATGCTTCTCGGAAAGAATGATTTTTCCACCTCTCCGTTTCCGGATTAATTTATCTGATTTTGTGATAATCGTCCAATCTATAGTAATGCGTTCACTCTTTAATTGTCCCTGCCGTCCTTTTCAACGATATTAGATATTTATTATGAGTTATTATTAAATACTAAGAAGTCAATATTTTTTGTAAGATACAACAAACTACAAGGACATATGGTGAACCTATCTATAAATGAACCCCCTCATCCCTTGTGATAACAATGCGATGCGATAGTTTTCTAAAACTGGAAGTGGAAGACAGGCTGCATGATTTGCAACGATGCGATGCCTGGCGGTGAGGCTGGCACTGCCTAATAAAGGTCTTCCTGCACTTCTAGATGAAAAATAAATATGTGCACTTATTACAATCGGATTGTGCACGACCTTTAGAATTTGGAGTAATATGGTGAACTTTACATATTTACACTGTATGGGACTGAAACTTTTTTTGGCAGGGAGTGATCAATCACCAGCATGCAATTGGACTCCCACATGCACACCGCACGGTCCAAAAAACGTCACGTGTACTAACAAATTATATTACCATATGCTGTTAGAAATAATAATAAAATTAAGAAACATGCATTAAGTTTCCATAGGTTAGTAAGCTACACTACAAGAAAACTTACAGCCGCAACGAAGTATCGAACCTAGGCCCCCAAGGTGAGAGCCGGATGCGCTCACCACAATACCAACTAATCCTAATGTCTTGAGTAATCTAGTTGATACTCACTCACTCCGATGATGGTCTTGCGACGATTGGTCCGATAGTATTCAGGCGACAGGACAAGCAGAGATCTTTTTATAAGACATTCGTGAAGGACTTGTGGCCAATCCTGCGCTGAATCCAGTTCATTATCATGAAATACTATTCTTCCATTTTTATTACTTGAGTCCTGTGCTCCCTGCTTTTTGGAATCGAACATTCTCTTCATCAAGGTTTTCAGTACATACTTTTTTATGATATTTATTATGCGGGTAGTTTACCATGGTTATCTCATTATTCCTTCACGACGAGCAGTATATATAGTAGGGTTCCTACTTTTAAGGTCTTTAAATACAGAAGCATCTCTTTCATAAATTTTTCTCGGGAATTAAATAGTTGTGTATCGCCATGGTTTTGACTGACGACTCGTCCACTGTCGTCAGGATGGATGAATTAGTTTGAGTGAGTAAAAAAATGGAAATCCCGAGAATTCATGAAAATTATTCCTCGGAAAAGAATGATATCACATATGCATCTCTTAACTTTAATTTTCCCCTCACATTTATTTGATAATGTACGACGCGTTTCGACCTTCAGGACATTCTCAAGTACAATATACTATTTACTGTACTTGATAATGACCCGAAGGTCAAAAAGCGGCGTACATTATCAAATAATTTTGTGGAAATATTTCCATCTCTTCATTGAATCATATTATACTTATCTGCTTATACCACAACTGTGCATGACTATTAAAAATGTGTCTTTGAATTGTAGCAGTGTGCAACCATAAATTTCCTCGTTTACGTACAAAATGCGAGATAGGATTTCTTTCCACTATATCTCTCCTCCCTCACTTACTTTTATTTAGCATCTAATATTCAAATCGTCGGCATTATAAAGTCCACGAATCAAGACAAGGTCATGGTATTTCACAGATTATTCAACTGTTGGTCATCCAATAGTATCGATACCTCGACATTTTCCTCGATAGTTTCCTCCACGTTCGAGAAGCGATTAATGACATCTTGATCGCCCATCTCACACCAAATTTATAGTATACGAATACTGTTTGCGCTACGCCTTGAGGCGGAAGGTCTTCGGAAAAAAATTATCCCCCTTATCTCTTCCTACAATGACTTTCCCATGAACCCCAACGTTGGACTTGACTGAGGGGACTTGAGCGATTAAGAGATTTTTTCAGCTTACGATGATCGTTGGGAATGCGGGAAATTCACTGTGGTATTGACAGGCTCGGAAAACCCCGTGCGCCAATTTTTTGATGGCCACATGCACTCAAAGTTCAGACATTCAGTGATCCCTCCTCGTCATATCGTTCCTCTCCGAAGAGATATGCGTGATTTATGGACTGACTTCGCTGAGCAAATCGGAACTCCCTCCGTTACAGAAATCGTTGAGCACTCTCGTTTTCCACAGGAATGTTTGTAATTCCCTGTCGCAGTTAGCGTTACGTAACGTCCAAAGCAGGCGGAATTTATGCCATTAGGTAACAGCGAGTTAATTCACTTCACCGCAATAATGTGCGCATTAACTTTTTTGCGCATTTATTAACCGATATATTTTGTTTTTATTTATCTGCCAAATCCATGGAGGCAGCTGATTCATAAACCTTGACTGTATCGTGGTGTATATTGTATCCAAGTAAAGAAAGCTTCATGGTGTTTATGCAGTTACGAGCAAGTTAGATTACGGGGATGCTATCTCCTTATACTTTTCGAGCCAAGCGTTCATCTATGCAGAGAGCTGGGATTGGGGTACAAAAGAAGTGTTGAGAAGGAGGTAGATGGATGAGAATCAATAGCAGTACGGACGGGAAGGGTAATTCCGTATGGGGTATGTGAGAGCCCATTCACACCCCTAAAAATGAAAACGGTCTCACTGATACCCATGTGGACACTTGCAGTCCCATGACTTTCCCTGAATTTTCTTGGCGGAGGTTCATGTATAATAAAAACCAAAGAAATAGCATGTACACTGATTACGGCAGAGCAATAACACGTGGTCGGGGTTGGGCTGTGTAATACCTCGTTGATACGTTTGAAAAGTTTCCTTACGTAATGGTTTTCCCATTTTAGCATGCTTTATCTTTTTACCTTCGAGAAAACGACATTTTAAAAAAATATGTCAGCATTCTTTAGACGTGATGACAGAGTTTTCATCGCAATTATGCCCTACGCAAGTATATGTAATGTATGTATGTCTTATCTGTCTTTCGATTTCATTTCATCGGTTAAATATCTGCGAACAATTCGTAAACATTAATGAGATAGTAGAATTTAAAACTTACTGGATGACACGATGCTTTGTAAGAGGAAATTCAAGCATTTTTCCTAAATTGTGCGTAAAACTTAAATCTAAAGTCTTCTTCGTTTTGATGTAATTACTGGAGTATTCCGAAGATCATTTTATCGCAAGGCAATTAATTAGGTATTTTTTTCCGTTAATTGCAGTCATATTTTGTTATTTATTCGGATAATCTTAGTGTACCCCAATTGCAGTATTAACATTGTTCAAACTATATGGTGGTTCTCATTTTGAGTTTTTTTTGTTGCATTACATAAGATTTGAAACTGTCCATCCAAAGCAATTGAAATTTTTTGACAGACTGCATGACGATAGACTCACTAAATGAGACTAATAATACGGAGCCTTTCATGGTTTACTTAATGTAGTGACACATTTCTGCCACTGAGATTTAATTTCCTCTTGACCATTTTTTTCCCCAATTTGACACATCCTTTTGACGCATTGATCATTAGTTTCTTTGGATCATTTTTAGCGCTCCCGTGCCCAATGTGTTTGATCGGTGCCGCCATTGGTATTGATAATAACCGGTTTGAGTGGTAGAGGTTGTCCGCCGAATCATTTAAATTGTTCACCTAATCCGATGCATTATTTTGCTTTAACTACGCCACGGAATATTATGGCAATCAAAGGCGAATATTGAGTACGTAGTTATAATTTACGTTTGATGCCTACCCGAACTTCTCTTACCGGCAAGTGGTGTGAAAATGATGTACTTCTCCTCGCATTTTAGGAAAAAAAAACAGACAAAACCTTTCATACACCGAATGGATAACTTATGTAACGGATCGATGATATTTCCGGCATACGTAATGTTCCGACATGTGCTAAAAGGTAGGTGTAAACCACAGCTGTTTGTCTTGGCAGTGCCAGGTCTTGCCACGAATAATACTTGAGTATCATGATGTCTCTCTCCTTGTCTTTATTGCAAAACGGTTCAGAGACCTTTTCATCGCTCTTTCCGAACTCTTCCCATTTCCTACACGGAGGTTATACACTGTCTATGTACACGACTATACTAGATGAACATCAAACTCGAGATGAAATGCGGTTAAAAACGCCATGACTTAGGCAGACGAAAATTGCGTTAAAGCCCGTTTCGCACAACTCAATTTATGCCTTATAAAATAGCGTCGAATTTTAGGGCTCTATTTCCGGAATATATCTGCATGCCGCGCGTCGTACTTATATTATGATATGATTTTCGAGCATGATTTTCGGAATTCGAAGTCCGGGCCTTTCTTAATCTTCATCGACTCGCTAGAGCTATTGGGATATTCTTCTATTGAAGCGTCTGTCAGTGTGGCAGGACCCGAAAATTTGGTCGATGATGCATTTATTTTAACGAAGATTCTGGTTTGGCTAAACGATAAATGTGGTGAAATCCTTCAGGGCAACAAGGACCCTACCCAGCGGATCTCTCACAGGTCTTTGGTTAATAATAACCGTATAAACAAGCTTACTCTCATATAGGCTGAATTTCATGATGAGGCTGATAAAAATAAGAATTTTGGGGGCAAAGGGAAATATCCAAGATCCCTGTAAACGCTTAGCTGCAGGACAGGGTTGACCTTATGTTACAATTTTCGTGCTAAGAGTAAAAAATACGCCATAGTATGAATAGAAAAGCTAATTGATACATTCTGGAATCATTTATTGCCACAAGTGTAGTAATTATGGTTTCAGTTCAAGCTGCGACAACTGTGAGAGAATTTTTCAATTTGCATAATTCATTGTATGATGTGATTTGTATGACGGAACCTAAAGGGGGATAAATTGAAGGTTTGTTGCGAGTGGCATTCATATTTTCGTCGCAACTCTCAGGGCAGTATGCGATGGCTGGAAGGGAATTTATGCTAAGAGCGTACGATTTTAAAAAGGCCGCAATGTATCTCAAACTTGTTTACTTCTCTGGCGAAGCACGTGTATCGGAGGTAACGTAGCCTACTTTTTTACTGCCCTCGATACAATATCGAGAAAGTCAATTCTTGTGGACTACATTTTAGTTTTGGAATAGACATCTTCTCGCCATCGCTGCTGCGGTTCTTAAGAGCGATATACGGTTTTCTTACAACGAAAATCTCTAAATTTATTGCTTTCAATTACTACATTTTATCTTCCTTTCTATTTCGTGTTGGCGTGTTTTAGGCGGTTATGAAGAACCCGTTATAAGCCATTCTCGTTCGAGTATAAACTCGATTTCGAAACTTAGAGATACGTGTTTTTTTAATCTCCAATAAATCACCTCGGTATTTCGCTGACTCTTGATTGAAACGCAATCCCTGACTCGTGACGGTACCCACCATTTTCTTTGCCAAGTTGGCTGAGCTAGTGGATTCACCAGGGTCACGGCTAATTACGCACCACAGGGTCCTCGCAAATTTCGAATTTTTAATTTTCTCAGGAGAAGGTTAAGGGCATTTGTGCAGCCAGTTCCGTAGAAGTAATTTGCATGGAGCATCGTGCCTAGCGATTTCAGTAGACACGATTGACAAGTTGCTGTCTGCGACGACACTCTTTGGAGATCTATCTTGACCACCTGCAACTGATAACACTCATACTTGATGGGATGTTACAAATAATTAACGACTTAGGCTTGCACTTCTTTTCGTTTCGAAAGTAAATATGATAGTAAATACGTGTTTGGGTTATGAAAAAAGAAAATCAATAGCAAGAAATGCCAGCACAGAAGTCTAAGATAAAGTATACCGAGATAGAGTTTCGCTGTGGGAGGTATCGTACTTAATTTCAAAGCTGACATCAATAATAAAACCTCAATCTGTTGCACTACCGATGCGTATTTCATTTCTATTTTCTAAATCGCGAGCATTTCGCATCTTGTCGATCGAAAATACCCGTGTGCAATTTGTAGCAGATATACGTATAGCAGAGGTAGGAAAAATTTATACACAGTGGATATAGTGCGCAGATGTGGTTAGTCTTTTGAAAAGGAGGAAGCACGAAGGATACGCTACATTTTCAGCTGGCAATTCCGCCTGCTAAATATCAGAAAGCGTCGAAATACAAAGTATTGTTACCATTTCTGCTCGGTCATTACCTCGTTTGAGAAATTGAAAGGATGTATTCGTATTTAAATCCGTCATGACAGAATTAGTGGGCATCACGATCTTTTAACTGTAATGCATCAAAAATTATAGATGGCTTTATTCTTGAGATGGCGGGGAGAGATTTCACAACCTAGCTCTTCAGCATAGTTTTATCTTCAATCCATACCTATTGTCATTGTTTGTAGAAACAATGACAATTTTCTTAAACACTTTCACAAAGGCTGCCAGTGGGTTTAAAGAGGGCACCCGGTGTGAGATTCCTTCTTATCTCATTGCATCATACGTGTGCCTAACATGGCTTGAACTCTCCTTAAATATCTTTTGCTTCATTCGACAGAACATTGACCTCGTTCAGACTATTTTTTGTCTTCCAATCCTGACTGACGTTGAGGAATAGAAGTCTTTCAAGAAAATACTTTTTTATATTTTAACATTCCCATCGGCCCCAGAAGTTATATTGTTTCTTGGATCAAATTCTAGGCCAAGGGAGCCCGTGACATGTGGATTGGTCTATTTAAAGCCTTTTTTCCAGTGTACTTCATCTAACTTTCCCTATCTGTTTACAAGAAATCTAACGATATACGGTATAAATATCTTCCCATCACTTTTTGTACGAAGATGTAAACGAGAAAATGTGACGGTTTTACTGGAAATGTATAGTTTTATAGCTATGAATTCGCAAAGTGTATCCCCAGATATTGACTCCTGCTGGGAGATTACGATATTCCGTTACTTTCACTGGTCGCATAAACATCGACGAGTGCTACGTAAACTCTTTTGAGGCATTCCTCACCGCTTAAGCCCTAAGTTTATAGTTAATAGGTCGATTCGATGAGTATTCTCCTTGAAAAGTATGACGATGCGTATGAATAAAATAATAAAATAAGATGTCATCCGTTTTGAGAGTCTCTATATCATCCTTATATACGACTTGCTAAGGAATTTTTACCTCTCACGTTTTTCTACGAGCGGCATTTACTCAGGGAAAGGGAACGCTGCCAGAGGCCGCCGATCTTGCGCAATTCGCCGCTAAGATTTGGTCTCAGCATCCAAACAGAGTGGGTTGCTTGACCTGAATGAAGCGGAAACAGCCGGTCAACGAGAAGGCTAGAAGCAATGGCACGTGTAGCTTAGTGTTAAGGCTGACGATGTGGCACTCAAAATCAATTTCATCGACGATAGTATCCTCGATCCTACAGGAGGCGATACATAGCGTGCAATGTGGCGTCTCCGTGTTCATGTAATTAGTATTGATGAACAATGTGTTCTCGTATATGTCGCTCGAATTCGCCAGTTGGAAAATTATTTCATGTTCAACACAGTACCATAAGTAAATCGGCACCTATTTACTCTATCCGTAAATTTTAGATCAGAGGGATGACATTGGATTATTTTCCGTGCGTCGTTCTACTAAGATCATAAGCTGTGTGTTCTCCCGTTCCACCAATCCGATTTCCTGAAGCAAAACTTCCTATATTCCTGAAAGTTTCTAAGCGCACAGAGTGGAGTCATCTATATATTGGCCTGTCTCTCAAGTATAATTATCTGACGGGTGCATTTAGTTTCAGGTTAAATTTTCGTATTAATTCGGTTATTTTTGACCAGGGTCCACTCTAAACACGAATAAAATTTTAAAGTGACGCTTTTCACCTGGGGCAGAAGAGAGGAAAATTGATTAAAAATATACGGCCAGACGAAACGAGCGATGCGTCCTCCGGGTAAAATTTCTAGTAGATCGAGGGTTCTCCACCCTCCCATCACACGCGCTGATTAAGGAAATCTAAAAATGGTTTGGGGTCCGTCAACAGCCTCCGAGCAAGTTATGGGGTCGCGCGGGAATGGACAATATCCACCTACGATGCTCATGTTATTTCTCTCCTAACCTCACCCTCCTCCGACGGCGCATCCCTCTAATTTTAACCGCTGCCGTGTTGTTTTTATGCGCGCGGAGGAATTGCAGTACGTTCTCATTCCCCCCTACTACTTCCTCGGCGGCCTGGATTCATCATTTATTCCCAACGAGGAAGTGCCAGATAGGACGCGTAATCTAAGACCGAAATAAGTTCGTTCCTGCGAATCGTTCGCTTTATCCTTGTCGTTACTTCAGCAGCTAGGTCTATTTCATCCGCCCGCGGGACATTCATCGTCATTGTTAAATAATGGGAATGTCAAATGATGGCTCAGGTTCACCAGTGTCGATTATTATACTCCTGTGTTTCATCGTTTCCTCCAAAGTGCAGGTTACTACTACCGCTCTGTAATGGTACCCGGTTGACGATGGAGTTGAGCGAGGTCCATATTATACTTTTTCTCCGTCCTTGCCTCACTTACTTAGATTTCATGTCTTAGCTGAATATAATCATGCTCGCGCATGACGTTGAGCTGTCTGCACCTAGAGTTTTTAGCATTGATACTATATTCGTAACAAAGTAACAATATCGCATTCAAAGATTTTGTAATTTCAAATCATTCTTTTTTTTCTCTAAATGCTATGACGTAAAAGTAACTACCATTCATAAGCATGCCCTGGGGGATATGAGGAATCAGTCGTTGGTCACTTGAACCCATGTAAATGTATTTCAGTTCAAATATTTAAAACTCTATGGAACAATTTCCAAAATGCTTGTTAGATGGTGTTTCCGTAACTATTTGCGGACAATGAACGTTCAGTAGACAACTAAATTATTTTGCGGCGTTAATTAAAAATTGATAGCAATGTACACAATTTAATTCATACGAAAGGTTGTCTATTACTCGCCAGCATGAAGCCCAGAATTGTGGATATTACGATCGCCAAATCCATAACAATTACCACTTTCTTCGAAAGATAATATTATAACTCTTAGAATTGCTTTTATTTCCTTACATGAAAATTTTGCTGGTAACGATATGTGAAGTGCACATTTTTTACCATTACGATTTTTATGTAACTCTTCTCAAAAACGCGCTGCATGAAAGACGCAGGAGATGCGTAGGTTCCGTACGGGATACGTGTAAATTATGAATATTGGGCACTTTTGAATATTTTGGGCTTAAGGCAGCCTACTACTTGATTTGTAAAATTTAATTTTACTGCCGGAATTATGTTTTTTTTAGTGGCATCATGATAGCTTTTTTAATATAACGAATCAATATCAGGAAATGTAAGAAAGCGTCTCGTTAATTAGGCTTACGAAATTCAATTAATTTGACAATATGAAGGCAATCACGCCCAGGTTATCTCTGAAGACGATATTCAACACTTCTTACCCTCCAGTATTTTTCATACCGTTTCGCTGGTGATTTTATTCTCCTTCCAGTGAGTACCCCAATACGTTCGGAGTAAGGACGCCATGTCATTAGTGCTCCTAATATTTGTAATCGACGCAATTCTTACCCTCTCCTTATTATATTCTACTTTTGGGGAATACGAGCTCACGAGCAGTGTGATTTTAATATCATTTTTGAACACAAATGTAATTGCGGATAGCGGGACGGTGTCTCGATTGGCTTTTTAATCCTAAAAAGCTTAAGAGAGAAAATTCGTGCGTAGTCCTTTACTCTCACAGCAATAGACTGGGATTATACCATTAACGGTAAAATATGGGCGTTGCTTGGGCTGAGCGTTGCTTTGAATTGTGTTTAACACTATATAATCGTGTGTTTCATAGGCCACGATGTCCGGCTGAGATTATAGATGCATATGCGACCGGACCACTGAATGATGTATAAGGATCTCTCCATCAAATCTGTAAAAAAAAATCCATTAGCTATAAATCGTGTCTTAAGTTCTTTCGTAAGGAAGGATTCACGATTACAGCCGTATCGAAATCCAAATCATTTCGTCACACGCGACACTCAGAAACCAAAATATTTTCTTTATTTCTTACCATTAGTGGCGATGTCGGTAGCAGAATACCAAAAAGATATTCTAAGCTCAAATACACGTAATCCAGGGATTATTGATGTTGTCAAATATTTTTCGCCAGATTAATCTGCTACCCGTTTGTAAAAAGTAAAAGAAGGGAGAAAAATCTCGATCACTATCGAAAATTTTCAGGAGCTTTAAATTCACATGGTAGCTGACCAATCCCTCCAGACATGGAAATTTGCACAGCAAAAGGAGGTCGACAAGGTTTAAACCCGTTCAACCAGCAAAACCACGGCCGGTCCATTTTATCTGACTTTCCACTTGCTAGGGACCGCCAAACCGTCCCGCAAATCTTTCTAGTCACGACTACGCGCCATCAGGGATTTAATCGGGTGAGCTGACTCCCAGTTGTCAAGCCTGTCTTCTAAGCTATCAAAGGCAAAAGCGCCTGGTGTCTGTAACGGTTTTAGCGTTCTAGGGTTTGACAACTGGTTATAGGGATTACATAAATTTAATTCTCCGGCATATGACGACACCCCTTACGTCAGCTATCAGCTGAGCCATTACAAACGTTTTCATTCAAAATGGCGATGCCTCTTGTATCTAACACGCTAAATCATCATTATTCCATGTTATATTGGTCCGAAAATTCTTTTTTCATTTTGTACGGCCGTCAAAAGTTTTTTTCCATTTCAGAGCATACTTTTAGTAAAGTCATGGCTTTCCATAATTTAGGTTAATGTATGCGTATTTGGCAACTGTCTGCACTAAATTTACGGAATGTGCATCCTTTTTACTATCAAAAGGTCGCCTATAGCTTAAACAGCCTATATAAATGAATACGCGACATATTTCAAGGAATTATTCAAATCGGGTACATTTTTACGCAAAAGGTTGCGTAAAGGGTAGGTACGAAGTGGCTTTAGAAAGAGTTTGGGGAAACGCATTCTAAATGCTATAAGTACAATATACTCAGTGAAACAGATCATCATCCGGGGTTGCGTACTAAATATAGGTACATTTTGTTTGCATCATTAGTGGAAATTGTACACATTTTCTCATAGAGTGGAGCCTTTCATTGGTTTTATGCCATCGATCTCTGTATTCGGTGTCCGAGATTGCGGTCGCGGTTGTCTGAGGGCCAGTCCGTGGGAATTATCGCCAGGAATTGCGGAAGGTTGTCTCGTGAAAAACTGTCTTATTACACGCCGTCCACTCCAACTAGCTAGTTCCGAGAAGGAATTCCGCCTGGGATAGGATGATTGTCCCGCCTCCACGCCGCAACATGGAAACCACCAAACTTGGCTATCTTAAGGGCTTCTGGTTGAGGTCATTTGCTATAAGGAAGTGCTCGTTCACATGGGATCACTTCCGCGGGAAAAGGGGAAAGTTACGTAAGAGCCAACAAGAGCGAGATGGGTTTGGTCTAAGTGACAGAGGATGGAGAAAATGCCGTTATACGTGGCTGACGCCTAAGCGCAGGTTGGATACATACCGGATGCCAAGACGAATATCTACTGGATCACCGACTGTTGGTATTTTGGATCAATAGTCAGAATATTGAGTAATCTATTTGCCTTCTCATAGGTCAGACATTCACAGGCCCTTAGTTCCATTCCCGGTTCAGTAAAATGTATTTATCGTGCCGATACATAATTAAAACTGTGAACGTTGACGCCTGTGTCGTACACTCAACTTTTCGTTCTTATCTCCTCACTCGCCATGATAAAAATATTTGCATTACAATATCAAATGGGACATACTTTCTCTATTGGGATTACTGGACAGTAAGAATTATAGGCTAGCGAGAATGGAAGAGGAAATAAAGGGGAGAAGAAAATAAATAGTATATAGCATGGAATGATATACACCTTGACGGGTATTGAAGAGTGAAGTTCAATTTCGGGGGAGGAAAATCGGTGGTTAATTCGCAAAATGTTCCATGTAAACCTGCCTTAATTGCTGGCATATCTCTAGTAAAAAAAACCTCAGGGTATTTTTCAAAATAAGGGAATAGCAAACAAAAAATCGTAAAATAAGATCTTCAGTTGCACCTATGAGGACATTTTTCGATTGTGTGAGACATTTATGAAGTCTACAAGGGCCTCCTCCTCCAGACATCACTTTTTAGTCTCTCTCCGCAACGGGGTAATAGGTACTTTAACTGTAGTCCACTCCATCCCTAGCCGACGCGGTGAGTACGATTAGACAGTCGTAAGGGTTTGGGTCACAATCCTGGATCGTGCCCGCGATTCCCCCTGATAGATGCAGCCGTGGAGGCAACGGGGGAGGATCCCATAAGGTGACGAGGCCGACTCCCTGCTCGTGAGTGGGCCTCGTCACATTATGGGTGGGTTCCAATAGGTCCTGCCCTGTCTCCTTTAAGTATGTAAGAGGAGACATGTCTCGGTATGGGGGCAGTAGCGGATACAGAAATAACTCAAGGAGAGGGGGCGCAAAAGATACATTGAGCTACCTTTACTTTTATCGTAATAAAAAGATAATAAAGTCACATGAAAAGTTTAAAAAAGTTTTATGAAATTGATTATACACGTATATAAGACAATGCCATCTTATGAGATAAAAAAGTTATAATTGTGGTTATGCAATGTTCGGCATTGTGGGCGGCCTAACAAGGGGGGGGGGGCGCCCCCAATATGTATCCTCCACTGCATGAGGGATGATTCTCATATTTTTGGTTTTCAAAAGTCGATGCTCTGACCTGCGGGAACTCTACGCCAACCTCCTCGCCACCATCCGCCGCCCAACTGCTCGGGGCCGCCTCCGCCGCCAGACCGTGGTTCATTAAATTCTGCATATAAGACTTCGACCTTCACCTGATCCGCGAGAATACGCCTCAATCCCTTCCTTATGCGGAAATAGCAATTCAAAGCACGCGAGTCACAAAGTGGGCGTCGGGAGCGTAACTCTGATACTCCGTGTCTTGGCATCCAGAGAGGGAGATTGAAAGGATTACCGTCTTCGTTATGAATGCGAAAAAAACGAGCTACCCCCGAAATATGTCTCTATTTATGGTCTTATGGATCCTACCACATTTCATCCGAAATCACGATTTATTCACAACCAGGACTCATCCATCTCTTGCAAACAAGAGTTTTCCGGTGAGGAAAACAATTGACACAGCACATTGGCGCAGCGAGGGGGGGGGATAACCCCCCCCCCAGAGCTCAGAGAAATGTTTAAGTTTAATCCATTTTTCTTAATTCGATTAATATTATTTATAGAATAGCGTTAGGATTAATCAAATATCCCTCAGAAAGCCGTAAAACTCCCTATTTTGAACCATTACTTAAAATTATTCTGGAGGAGGGCCCCCGCAACTTCCGCTTACCCTGGCGTGTATGTAATACCCCCAACACCCCTAAGTATTAGTTGCGCCTAAACCCCCCTAGCCTTAATTCTTAGCTGCGCCCCTGACACAGCATGATGTCGAGTTGCCTCCGCGATGAAAATTTTGCATTTCCCTGTCGACGAGGATCCATAACCTTTGTTGAGCCCTCCGGGTGACGGTAGATTAGAGGTACTAAGCTTTTGGAATACATTCATGAGTACATAAATGGAAAGTCCCGATCGACCATGTAGATACATTGTATAATTTTGCGATGAAGTTTCCGATCGGGTGGAAAAATTATACTTGATGGAATTTTAAATAGGTTCACATCAAAAAGATGCGAGATCAAACAATCCTGACATATCACTTCTTCATCGACGCCGATTAATATTTGTCTCATTTCTTTCAGTGTCAACCGCAGAATTGTGTTATTGTGTACTTAATAAAAAATGTACCTATGTAACATAAATGTAAAATGAGCACATTTAAAATGCCGAGACTTTCCGATAATATATTAACTAAGTCATATGTATGCCTGAATTTCACTACCTTCATGGATGAATTCGCTGCTTACGCATTCAAGTGCAGAAGAATTACTTTCAAAATTCTACAGAGAAAACACTCTCCCAGGGCACTACTCATCTTTTTCCCCGGCTGTGATGCGATTTCAAGATTTATCAATGCATTTAATACTTTTCCACAAATGCCATGTGTTTAGATTAAATTAAATTCGATGGTACGTTTTAATAATCACGTTAGAAGACTTGGTCTTGCTTTAACATTTTTTTCGTTATAAATATTTTATTTCCGTTACACAATTAAAAAATCAGTTACGCGATTATTTCTCCACATCCTGACTCCTAAAACAACCACAACTGCTTTTAAGTCAACAGTCGACTCAATGACAAGGTTTTTTTTACTTTAAAGTATTTCAATGTTTTGCTTAAGAAGACTGATCACTTGTAGAAATCCTAAATCTGAAAGAAAATTGCCTTTCATATCCGTCTACTGAAATAAAATTCAACGTAGAGATATAGAACATTGCTGACATGGTCTGATAAAATTCAACCGTTGTCGCGGGATTTAGATAAATATTTCCTCCATTTAATGGCAGCACACTTCTAGAACGTATAAAATCTAGCGAGATGACCGAACCGCTCACGCATCATCAGTATTCTGTTTAGGAAAGGTGTTCCGTGTAGCATCCACAAGTGGAGAGATATGGCCGTGTACGTGGGTAGCCTTTTAAGCGTCGGGAATGAATAAAACCATAAGAGGTACAATAATGCATTTTTTTAATTGTTTTTCAAAGTACTCTCCACGATAGTCAATGCACTTTTGCATTCGATATAACCAGTCAATATAACAATTATTCCATTCCGAAGTAGTGGTAGTCAAAATGGCTGTTTTGTAGGCATCAACCGCTTCTTCGGACGTCTGGAAGCGCTTTCCTCGTAGAATTTTCTTGATTCTGGGGAATGTGAAAAAATCATAGGGGCTTAAGTCCAGGCTGCATGGAGGATGATCAAGAATTTCGACGTTTTGCTGTTCCAAAAACGACTTTGTGACTCGAGCGGTGTGTGTGAGCTTCCATTGTCATGATGGAGCGTAATGCGTCGATTTGGGCTATCTTTCCGAAGCTCGGCGATTACTTTCGGCAAGCTTACGGACGTATACCATTGAGCATTAACTTTTCTTTGATTTTCAAGAGCAATCGTTGCTACGTGCCCTGATTTGGCAACGATTCGACGATTTTCTTGGAAACGCTGCGTGAGCGAACAACTTTTACCGGTTTGAGCTCACTTTGGAAGACCCATACTGAAGATTGGCGTTCCGATTCAGGCTCGTAGCTATAGATCCATGGTTCACCTCCACTTACGATGTTGTGAACGTGCTTTGATGCTCCTGAGTTGAATCGTTGTAGAGTTTTTCGACACCATTTGACTCGATCTGCTTTCTGTTCTTCTGTGAGGAGGTGCGGTATCCAGCGGGAAACCAATTTTTTAACACCTAACTCTTCGTGTAAGATCTTTTAAACTGAGGTCCCCGAGATATCTAGTGATGCCTGAATCTCACGGTATGCAATATGACGATCTTCCATAATTATGTTACGTACAGCATCCACGTTTTCTTGATTGACGGCGGTTTTTGGTCGCCCTCACGCGGTTCGTCACTGAGGCTTGAGCGTCCTCGCTGAAACTCTGCATACCAGCGATAAAAGGTTACGTTTGATGGCGCTTCTTCGCCAAAAACAACAAAAAGTTCAGTAACGCATTTTTGCTGGGTGAGGCTTCGTCGAAAGTTGTAGAAAATTATGATGCGGTACTTTTCATGAGTTAATTCCATCTCTTACAGCGACTAGGGAACTTTGACACGCCACCGTTTTAAAACTGCCGGGCCGATCTTAATGAAACTTTGCAAGGGCATTAACCAACTCAAAAAGTTGTTTATAAATACCATTTACAGCTGCTAGGCGATAAGGAACGTTCTATTCTCGACACATAAGAGTTTACCCTCGTATAGGGGTTCGGAAAAGGTTCTCTGAAGGATTCTTTTACTGTCCATGACCGACAGAGTTGGGTACGATAATATACCGTGTTAGGTCGAAATTCCATTACTGTTCTTCCTACCGAAAGGGATTGGTTGAATGCATCAGTAATCTTCGTGGCGCTAAGCCCCATGGATCCTTCCTTTTTATTATGCTTACAAAAGTTAAAGTACAACGTATTATTATAGGACATACTGATCCCACTAACCAGCTGATACGTGGTCCAACTGAAATTCGTTCAGTGGTATTCATGCAAGTGGCCCGTTCCTTACAGTAAATACAATTCCTACTGTTCCCCAAGGGTAACCATACAGGAATTAGCGCTGCAGCTCGGATGGTTCTCGACGGAACGAATAATCACAATGGAAAGTTCATTCGAACACCTTGGGGCTCGAGGTTAATTACTCAATCACCGGGCGACTTTGAAATACGAAGTTTACATAGACTTTGCGAGGTAAATTATCTCTGCGTGACCGGTCAATATTGGCTATACTTACTATGGTTGTAGTCTCAAGATTTGTTTTCTACTTCTTTCAATTTTCCACCTTTCTGTGCCAATTCCTTTACTTTCCATGCCTGTCCCTCTAAGAATCTTTCGTAATTTTCCCCAATATTGAGAGCCTTGACTCTTTCATCCTTCGGGGTACGTTTCACCGATTTTTCCTACGTTAACTTTCCTACGTGATTTCCGCGTCTCACCGCGTGGCCTTCGGTATAAGATGCTACTTATGTAAATCACACCGGCACAATTTTCTTGTTTAGCAAGCGATTACGCGAGAGCAAGCGGCACGGACGTATACTGCACAAGGTATTTTGGTATCTCGAAAGGAACTGAAGTCGATTTCTCCATCGTGCGAGTTCGAATACGAATGATAAACAAAATAATGACGTAGAGTATGTTCAGTTGTGATCGTTCACTTCATTTTTCTCGTATTACCGAAAGGGAAAGATCGACATGATTTTCGTCAAAATATCCTCTTATCTTTCCTTCCTGCAACAGAAAATTTTCATCTTGTCGTCCTAATAATTGGTTCATGTTACGTTGTGCAGCGCAACTGTCTGACGTCAGTTGTGCCGATAATGAGAGAAATCAGTGTTTGAACTGCGCGTCTATGTGCACTCCGCGAAGTTTCCCTAACGCCAGACTGATTGTCCCAGTTCAAACTGTGAGAGTGTGGTTTGGACCGCCCTTCCTTAGGTACTCCATTCTGTTTGCTGGTGAGAAGAGATAGACCACTGAGGCGACAGAACTCATCTCAAAGTTTCAACTCAAAAATGCTTGCTAGAATTTTGGAGCAATTATTACCAACAGACCCTGAAAAACAGTCAGAGTGATTGTACTTTTTCCTAATAGAAGGAAAAAAAACGCGGATGCGATATAGAATCTAGTCTTCTAATGATGCTAAAACTTCAGATCTAATCATAAATAAAAAGTAATGTCCAGTCTTTCTTCGACGACTAAATTTAACAGATTTATTTGCCGCCTTCCGTAACAATGGGCTGCCACAGTGAGACATCGAATGCATAGCTAAGAACGGCGTTAGCAGTTTATGCCTTGAGCACAACGAAATTCAAATTATGAAATGAGATTGCAGCTTTGGCATTCATTATTATTTTATTTTAGGGCTATCCTGACTACTTCCGACCAAACGGGCATTTCTCGCCATCCGTCGAATTTTGTTTCGTAGGTCGAGCGGAAGTAAAACCGCATGAGCAAGGATAACTGAGGTAACTTGGGATACTAATGTTTATCACCGTTTTCGAGGGTAAGATTGAAACCATCGGACGAAAATTTTAGAAACGTATCGTCGTGTAATATTTCGAAGTCTGCCGCGTGAACGGCGGTGAATTATGCATGAATTGCGTTGAGGGAAAATTCCCCTGGACCGCGAATGGAACAACGGACCTTTGGCTTTCCGGGCCACTGCGCAGACTTCTTTCTCGTTCCGATTTTTTAATATAAACATATTGTTGGATCACCTTGGGACATAACCTTTCGTTAGTTGAATGGAAAGTTTCGGGAAGAAACGGGTCTCCGTCGAATATCCAGCGATTGTACTCGTGGGGTGCATTTCAGCGGGCGCATATCCAACTCCGGTGGGCGAGTGCGAAGTGGAATGACCTACCTCCTCACTGGCCTGCTCACCTTGCCCTATCGCCGGGCCTCTGACCCGCAGCGCGGCGCGTGCGCGCTCCGGGGCAACCGGTGCGGCAGCGTGTCAGATCACGGTATCGCCCGAGAAATCACTTTCGCCGAACGACCGCGTCCTTGGCATGCGCACGCCCAGCCGTCTGTCAGTCTCCCTTGATGATGATGCTGATGATGATATGTTTGCACACATTCATTCCCCGAAGTCGAGGATCACAACAACAAGGCGAGCGCCCCCCGTATGCGCTGGTGTGGGTGGCGCAAGAAAAACATCCCGAGGATCGGAGGAAGAAGGCATTTGGAAACGTAGTGGGCCTATATTCCCACCGCAACAATTCAACGTACACATGATGGTTCCCAAACAAGAGCGCTCAAGGTACCTGCACAGTAACCACAAGGAGAGGTCATCACTGATAACCCAACTTATATCATTATAAGAAATCATTATATTATTATGTGAAATGGAAAATTTTGGCAAGAGAAATACTCATAAATAATTGCCATGAGAAAAAATTCTCCTAGACCAGGAATCGAAACACAGACTTTAGGTTTTCCATGCAATCAATATACGGAGATGAGTTGAGGATTGAATGTGATATGGAGAGCCAGTCGATTACGACGCAGTAAAATTCATTTACACTTTCAATACTGACCATGTAAAATTCAAGATTATCCCCTGTATAGGCTTCCGTTTTTCAATGCAAAACGCATGCATGGATGTCAAAAGAGCTGGGAAAATTAATGAAAAAAAATTTCTTAGCTGTAATTTGTTAGCTATGCAATTTTTTATTCATCATCAATTTATTATTTGATATCTCGTCAACTTATGTGAGAGTTCATAGAAAATGTTAGTGAAGAGTTTTATCTGGAGTGCAGCTCTCTGCAGTACGGAAACGTGGACACTGAGGTAGGAGGACGAGAGAAGATTGGAGGCATTCGAGATGTGGGTATGGAGAAGAATGGAGTAGGTGAAATGCACAGAGAGGAGGAGAAACGACGAAGTGCTGGACATGGTGGGTGAAGAGAGGCAGCTTATAGATGAGATACTGAGGAGGCAGAAGGAACGGATGGAGCTAAGCGGGCAGGGGACGTTGAAAACGGTGGTACAGGGTAGAATGTTAGATAAACGAGGGGGGAGGAAGAGAATAGAATATTTAGATATATTGAAAAGGAGTAGGCCTTGCAGTGAATTGAAGAAGACAGTGCTCGAGGGAAAGGGAGTCTCCTAGATTACTTCTTTAGTACTCCATGGAAATATACCTTAATCGGTAGAATACTATAATAATAATCACGTCAACCGCACAGAGGAATAGACACATAATGCGGGTAGCATAAGGTCCGATTTTTTCCCGAGCCGCCGTTTTCATTCAATTTTTTTCTACGCGATGTAACAATAAAATTACGAGGAAACTGAATTAATAATGTTCTGCTGGTATCGCCATTGGTAATTACCTACCTCTAATTTCCATTTCACCAAGTATTATGTATTTTTCTAGTACTATACTAACTACTAGTGATAGTCCTCTCGAGGTAATCGTTTATGAGTGGAATGCTTGCGTTTTGGAACAAGTATGCCACAGAAGGTAAGTATTTGCTTATCATGATATACCATGCTAGATTAACTAATATCTCCCGTAATCCACTGTCTGTATATTTTTAAGTTGTGTAGTATCGTTCTCCGTATTCCTTCAGGTAATAGCTGTTTGATAATAGAAGAGTCTCTCTCTATCGATTTTCATGCGACGCGACGAGTAATAGCGACGAGTTATAAAGAGCATTCGAGGGGCGAATGGTCCATTAAAGTCAGCATCCATTGGAGAACGTGGTGGACAATTAAATCTTCAATTTTAATACCATTTTCACCATTAAAAATACCCAGCAGTAAAACTGTGACTCAGCAGTAAATAATATCAAATTCCTTAAATACATCGTTGCGATTAAAACCTCTTCATATGCGAAGGTGCTCTGCAATACACAGGTTTGTGTTCAGAATTACGATTCTGAAAGATACAATGGAGCAGCAGACCCCAAAGCATTAATTATTCACAATATTTATAATGGTAGATGAGCGTTCTCCCAGAATAGCTAGAAATTCAATTCTAATAACGTTAACTGCCAAGTAACCTCCGTATTGAATCATTGATTCAAGTTCTCGTTCGTTTTGCGCGAGGAAAAGAAAAGAAAACTGTTTCAAGTCAGCAGGAATACGCTAGTTTATCCTTCTCTGAAACAAACTCGTTATTCTTTATAAAATGATATTAATCAGTTTCTCCGAGCCATGGTGGTACAATTTCTGAGATTTTTATTGCATTGACTAACATAATTCGCTAATTTAGGTATCTCTACCTTGAATAATTACCTTGATAACAAGTCATTCTCGGCAATTTCGAGCTTTACGATGTCGATGAAGCCGTAGAGCTCACCTTACCTGTTCTACCAATCCCAGTATTTAAGCTCTAACATAAGTCAGTGGAGAACATTAGTGTTCCGTCGTTTCGTTTTGATGCGCGAGGCCACGGCAGTCTTCATTTCCATTGAGGTGTGCCCGCTGGCTTGAACCCTGAGAGTTTATACATTTAGCCACGTGTCAGTGGATCTCAGAAGGCCAGTCGCGCTATCTTGAACCCGACACGCATCGCCCTCTCCCCTCTCCGTGAGATTCCAGACACAAGGGAGAATACGTAGCGGAAACTTGAACGCCGGATCCGAATGAACGTTTCAATTGGAATTAAGGTCGAGAAGTCGCCCTTCCAAGCGGGATCGACCGCAAGGAGTGACGAAGGTAGTTACATAACCAGCAGATCACCTGCTCGACTCTATTCAATTCAAGGTGCAGAATATCGGGTTGCATTCATTGATTTTTTTGGGTGTGGCCGATATTCGACAGGTTTATCAGTAACTACGGCGTTAGTGTTAATTTTCTTGGGCCATCTTCCTTGCGTAGGGTTGCGCAGGGGTCTTGTGCATTATTATGAAAGCTTTACAATTAAACCTCAGTAAATATGAGATGCATGCTGAACTGAAAAATCCACAAAACGTTGAGTAAGTGGAGATTAGTTCACACTGACGCCTTGTGGAATGCAAATTATTATTACCCATCATCATCAACATTATCTAGCGGAAACTTGTCAAAAAATTAGTCATAAATCCTTAGATTTTTGACGAAGTTCTCCATTCCTCTCTCCTATCTGCAAGCATTTTCACAGCGACGTATTTCTTTTCTTTTGCATCAATTATCCCCCAATGAAATTTATTTCCTCATCTCCTAAATAAATTTTACTGCATGAATTATTTCAAAACAATTAAGTTGCTGTTTGGATACCAAATTTCAGAGGTCCGCAACGTGCTCCGTCATTATTAATAATACTTGTATACTCTCCCTTATGACGTGGAATGATTAGGAGCTCGTAACTTGGGTGTCATGAACGTTGCTACCGAGACCTTAAAAAAAAATTCATTCATAACTTTTATCATTTTCCACGAACCAACTTCTTCCCTCTCCTAAGCAATAAGTTCCAGTATTCTGGGACAACCATAATGAATAATGAAATGAGATCGGGTTACTTTGAATGCAAAATTCACTAATTATACATTATCTAATGTTTGTCTGTTCTCTTCATTTAATTTGATTAGTAAATTTCCATAATTTTCTCTCGAGCAACTTGACACTGGAAATACAGCTAATCGTCTGGTTACGGAAGCATTCGTGTTATTTCCTTGGTTTACTTTTTCAATCGCTTGAAACATGAATCACCGGTGATAGGAGCAGCCGTGGAATACCAACCGGATTCCCGCTTTTTGTCTAGTTCCTTGACATGCGACCCAGACACGACCGTGCGTTCAAAGACTTTGTCTGAGGAAAATCTCAGACACGCGAGTTGGCAGGATCGCCCGCATTAATCAAACGCGGATTTATATAAATCAAATCGCAAATTTATATAATGAGACGCGGATATAGACTTTCCTTACTCCACAAAAACTTTATTTATATTATAACTAACATTAGTTTAGCCGCTCTGTTTGATCTTAAGATACCTTTGTGAAGAAGTATCGTTCAATTTATGGCAAAATCGATTGGTTAAATCACTCGGTTAGAAATTATAGCTGCGAATGAAAGCGAATATTTTCTCTGCAGAAATTTCCGAGCGCACCTCTAGGAGACTCCGCAAGATTTTACGGCTGATTCGGCCATAAGTTGGGAATTTGGAATTACTGAAGGAATTACGATAACTACCCTAATAAAGGTCAGTGCGTCGAGCGATATCATTCAGAGGCGTAGTATGTGGGTTAGAGGTAAGGAGTTACGCAGAGAGCAGGATTATGTGAACAAAGAAAGGAAACGTCAGCTTCCGCGAATGCTTATGTAATAATATTATTTTGGAACTGAAATGGGGTGTTGTCTTAAGTCCGATTATTGCGGAGAAAGAGGAGAGCTGGAAGGACATTGTGTTTTACGGCCTTCGAAGCCAACTTTGAAATTCAACATATGTCCCTAGAGGAATTCAAGTGTTCAAAGCAGTCGGCTTCAAAGGGCGCGCGATGGATTGAGGAGTTGTGTTGTTCGTTTTTTCATGCGCGTGCTAAGGCCGGTCGATCACAAATGGATTTAGAATCCTTGTGTACGCTCACGTCTCCTAGATGCGACGAATTGAGGAAGGAGGGTAAAGAGTTGGGGTAAAACGGAGGGGAAAATGGCCTAATGGAAAGTAGAATAGCCAATTTAGAAATGTATTTCTGAGTGGTACTGGCCAATAAAACTCGTTGTGAAGAATAGAGAGGTTACTCCGCAAAACCTCTCGCGCTCTACCTCAGCCTGCTCTGTCAAGCAAGTGCCCGCCATCTCTCTGCGGCTTTTAACATGCAGCTTTGATATATCAATTCAAACTATAGAACAAGTTTCCAAGCTGGTAGTGAAAGTCGTAAATTTTATTCCGACTGCGAAACCTGCAACGACAGGTTTTCAGCGAATAAATTCTGTACATCCCTAAATAACCTACTGCGCAACGCCGGCACCTCTTAAGATCAAATCAGGGTGAAAAGCATTGGGACGCAAACTAAGATCCTGGCGTCGCCAATTTCTAACTGCCAAAGGTCAGTGAAAACCGCAGTGAAACGGGTTTAACTGCCAAAATATTCTTAAGATATTTGAGTTTTTGAGTTGAGAGTTTTTAGTTGAGAGATATTAAGTTTGGGGGATTTCAATTCCTCTCAGTGAAACCGACCAGGTTGCATGTCTTGATGATTATGTAAATATTTATAGATAGGAGATCATTTTTAACGTGAGAGTTAAAGAGCGAGAACATATGAGAATCATATCATCTATTTTAGCAACACTAATTCTTTTCTACCTTTCATACTCCAGAGCAGTTGTGTAACTATGCGGGGGGGGACGAGTGGATAAGGGGATAAGATCCCCCCCCCCCCAAAGCCTCAGAGAAATTAAAAAGTTAGTTTAAAACATTGCCTAGTTTTGAAACATAATCATTGCACCAGCTGAAAGTTAAATTTCTAGTGCCAAAACCATGTAAAATGTATTTCAAGGGATGTCATTCTTCAAAAATTTTCCCGGACCCCCGCTCACAGGGGAGTGTTGCCGCTCGAGGCCATTCCATACCCCCCAAAGCATATCGCCATTGCTTCAGAGTTTTTATTGAGAATTATTACAAGAGACGATAAGCCATACGAAATGAAAATTTCGGCCGGGAATACTTTTTAAAGTATATCACCGCGAATTCATCACTAATTTCTGCCTATCTTGGCCTCGTTGGCGACGACGTGTAGTCCTCGTCGCGGGTTATAATCCCGTCTAAGTGGATTTCGCACCTCCTTGGGAATGGGATTTGTGATTGCCAAACATTTTATTTACAATAGAGGATCTTTAGGCCTCAAGTTGCGGAGAAAAGACGTAGTTTATAAAAAAGTAAACAGTTCTCATCACAGGGTCGAGAATGGCTTTAAACTTTTATACTTACTAAAGTGATTAATGCAGTAAAACAGTCCATTATCGGCTGTTAGCTGGATAATCGGATAGGTCATATGGGGCAAGAACCCATAATGCACCTCGAGGAACACTGGTGGCCATCTAAAAATATTTTTAGTAGCTAAAAGGTTATATTAGGCGTTGCAAGGAGCAAATAGCGCTAAATGATAAAACAAATTAATCTTCTACCTAAACCGAACACAAGGATACTGATCACAACAATTCTTTCACCCAGGGATTACGTTGAATTATTACGTTCGAGAAAATTTAACACACACACACACACACACACTCGACCAAACAGCTCGGAGCTCACCTTCTATTGGTTCATGGTGCGGCAAAATAGAGTTGTCTACTGAGGAAAAAGCTTTGACTCCAGCAAAGCTGGTAACTACTGTTTACCACTCGTGTCTATTACGTGACGGAGTCAATTCCGGTCGCAGTCACTCATAACGTGCGCCTCGCTCACCACAACATCGCCAGCGGTGATGGATGGGGCGAGGAGTGATGATTAGGGGATGCTATGAGAGGAGCGATTCGGGGGTTGGTGCCGCAATCCCTCCATAAATCGGGGGTACGTCACTCTTCGGCGCCGTCCGAGGCGCTGACGGACGTTCACCGCCCCCAACGGCGCCCTCCGCGAGGCGCTCAAGGTGAAGCCGGCGGGTATCCACGCACTCCCCGTCGTCTGCTACCTTTCCGATCAAAAGCATGCATGAGTAGCTGGATTATTCCGAGGAAAGACATCCCTTCGCAAACAATCACTACGCCACGCTGTCAACTCAAACTTTATCACATACAATGATCAAATTCTGAGTATAACAATCTCAGTATACCACTCATGCGTACATGTAGTCGTAAAATTGAGCAATAATTATAGTACTGACTAAAAAATGTTAAATTTTCACTCGTTAAAGACGACAAGAATTCCAAAAAAAGTGTTTGAACTGTCAAAAGACTTTTTTGAGAGCCTCCCTCCGGTTTTGGATACTAATATCTGTAATCCTAAACACTGTAATATTTCACTTTCCATTTTACTCACTAAGAGCAACTTTCACCCCAATATAATATCATATTTTTTCATGTTTATGATTAAAATACGATTTTATTCTCTTTAAACACTTTCACGTCTATGGAGTTTTTAATGCGTTTCTTTCGTTGACGAGGTTGATATAAATAATATTGCCCTTACTAATGAGCGTGATGCTGAAAATATTCCCAATTCATCCACCCATTCGACTAGCTCATTTTCGTAATTTACTTTACTACCGCAAGTGCCTGAATATTGGTGCAGCGCACACTACCGTAACTTAAAAATGTTCTCCTCACTTACATGGAAGACGGATTTTAGTTGTATTTCAGTCACCACTGGGCTCTTCAAGTATCGTCCCGCCATGGAAATATGACCAGGACATATATTTTCCGACCTATACGTATTATTGATCAAAGATGACCATTTGGCTACAACCATGAATCTTGCGCTCGAGTAATCATGGAGTAATTTCTGGAACTCTCGTAAAAGTAAAATTCTTGCGCAACCTTGGCCCGGAGTACGGAGTAGTGACAAAGTTTTCCAATAATAATTATCTACAGATGGGAGAACTTGACATCACCTTTCACATTAACGTCCAAGGGAATATCACGCGCGATTAAAAATACGCTGAATTGATATTGGTGTAATGTCGCACAACCATGGACAGAGTCATAAAAAACAGAATGTGTCACGGATTGAGGACGAGGAAACCCAGAACTTTAAATCGTTACTCATGGTGCAGAATATGAAATAGACAACTGTGCTTGATATTGTCTGCCTTCCGATGACCGAAATATCATCCTCTCTTCACATACTCTACTTTAACGTAAAAAAATACCGTTAGCTTGGAGATTTTATTACACTGATTGAAAGTCGATCAACGATGGGTTCTCTATAAGCCTTCATCACTATTTTGTCCTAGGGAAAATTTTGAGCTGTAGGTCCCTCGTGCGTAACGTATTGTTAGCTAGCGTTAGTCACTATCACAGCACATCACCGCCGCCCCACTAAAAATAAGATGCTTTAAATTATTTTCATTGCAATCTTCTCATATTACAAGACCCCAGAGAAGGCTTCATGGGAATAGAAAAATATTGATTATATTGTAACAGAAATTTCGGTGCTATTTCTGACAGTTGCACAAAATTTTACCTATAACTAAACGCTCTCTAAGAATGACGGAAGATCAAATAACATTTAAAAGTCGAATGAAACGTATAAATGACAAAAATGATGCACTCCTACACTTCTTCACTCAACCTAAAGCTCGGGTTTCGATCTTCATGAAATATTACCTTGAGGATACATCTACATACTACCTCGCAAGCTGCCTAAAAGGCGTGTGGCAGGGGGTGTTAGGACAACAGCCATTTATACATATAAAGGAAATGCGCTTACGAAATTATGACTTTCTGGTTCAAGGGAAAAACGAATTCCCATAACTATCCGTTCGGCAAAACATTTCTTTTCATTTATCGCTTCTGTCGGACTCCGGCTGCTCTCGACCTAATTCACTTAACATCTGGGTAACGCTGTCTGTACACCCGCAGCAGTTTTTGACGAGCCGCGCAGCCTTCCTTTGTTATTTATTCAGTTCGCGGATTGAGTCTTTCTGCACCGGGTCCCATACGCTAGCATGAATATTCAAGGTGCGGTAGGACGAGTGCGAAATAGCACCTTTCTTTTACATTCTCATCCGAAAATCTTCCCATAATACTCCTGACGAATCCTAATTTCTTCAGGGCTATGCCGCAAATATCAGTGACGTCATGGCAAAATTATCAGTGCCGGAACGCACTTCCCTTGACTTTTTTAAGAAGTGAAATATTACTCTGTTTGTTATTTCATTACAAGTTATTATTTATATTTTATTGCATTTTTTGTTACGGGTGAATGTATTAGTAATTTTAAGGCAACAAAATTGTTAAAAGTGTTATTTGACTATTATGTCTTTTGTTAACCAGTGCCGGAACGATGTTCCGGCGCGTTCCGGCACCATGACACCTCTGTCCCTTATACGTGTTCCCCAGGAGAGGTTCGAGGTTATCGTAACTCTCAGGTACTTCACTTCTTCTCTTGCCTTTATGTTAATACCATCCACAGCATAAACATGGTTAAAGTTTATGAACTCAGCAAAAAAATGTACCAACGTGCATTTGCTCAGATTAAGTTCAGACGTTTGCTTCGGACCTTTTGCTTACGATATTATGGCATTGAATATCAATCACAATACACGAACAAATGTTCCCAGCGAATAACAAGGTTTTCAATAAAATTTTGTCTCGCCAAAAGAAATTCTAAGTATGCATGTTATTTCTGGTAATGTCGTCATTCTCACAGCTTTAGGGAGTGGACAAATTTATCGTAGCCACACTTCTCATTCAATGTACCTATGTTGATTTCCTACCATCAACTGCACAAAAAGTGCCTCAAACTACCGTGAAATCGATATGATGCCTATAAAAATGGTTGATTCCATACCTAGTGCTAATCTAGATGCCATACGCTTAAATTGAAAGAATTCATAAATCTTTCTCGTTACCATTCTACGCAGGGGGTATAGAGTCACGTGCCACGAGAGAATGCTCAATCAAAAATGTTGAGAAGACTAGAAAGTAAGCAATATTTATTCACACCGTGAACCTATCCCATAGCATCCATTTCCACTATTAGCCGCATGGGACTTTTTCCGTTAGAATGCCTATCCCTCGCGTTTTCTCGGTTTCCTGACACTAGTGGCCTTCCGCAAAGGATCTGTTTTCTTTCACGCTTTTCTCGACAGACGTCAGATAAGTTTCTCTCTAGTGGTCAACCCGTGGTTTTGCGTTTTTTCATCAGAATCCCATTCCTATTTTCTTTACGAAGCAAGTATGGAATACCTGTTATAAAGTATATAATGGAGTTCCTCAGTCTTGAACCTAAATGATGGCCTTTGCATCGAAAATGCAAACAAAACCATAAGTTCAGACTATGTTTACCGTGTATCTTTCATTTCTACTTAATTAATGTAAATAGAAAAACTACGTTGGTTCGCTCATAGAAAAGGCATACCCATTATTAGTTAGCACCAATCCACCATCACTGTCAACTATAAATTATTTTTTCTTTCCTCAAGCTTTTGATGGAATGTAAAATTATTTGCAATCAAAATGGGAAAGGCAGGGACTCGTTTGTTCAGTCATTGCCTCAACCAAGGAAACTTGAAACAGTTTTAAATATGAAGGACATAAAAATTAAATGCCGTCTTTTGTAGCTCATTACCGCTATGCAAAGAAGATTAATCTACATAAAACGATTTTTAATATAAGATAGAATAAGATATTTTCCAAGAAGGCGAGGATATTAATGCCGTTATCAAAGAGGAGGCATCAATCGAGAAATGGTAATAAAATATTATTATCAGTACCAACATCACACTTATCGCTCGCTTACTTATAAACTAATACATATGAGCGTTTTTTGTGTAAATAATGGAGACCTGTCAATAAAACAAAATAAGACCTTCCTAATTGGTGGATATGTAAGTGGGCAGTGAATGGATATAATCTGTGACCGGGTTCGGAAAATTATCTTCTTACCCGATTTTCATTTAAATTAATGGTATATCATGTTTTAGTAAGTTTAATTTTCTATAATTAAACCTGTACCTACCACTGGCATGAGTGATATACCGTTGGACTACGACATATTACCCACGTTCTCGGGTATGGTAACAAGGAAAGCGTTGTAGTAACAGAACGATGGGTGGTAGAGAAGGTGTTTCTTCAAAGAGCACCACTACTGGGGCGACATTTTGAAGACATGCAACGAGCGACACCATTTGCACTGGCAAAAACCCAATTTCATTTGCCAGAAGTCACGTACGCTAGGGATGAAAAATGAGATTAGAGGCAGCAACGTGACATCTTGAATCACGTCCGAATGTAGCACCCAGCCGATCCGGTCGGAGAAAATGAATGACGCTAAGGCACTACTTATAAATGCTACATCTATGACACATGTATCACAAAGAATACAAATTAATGGTTTACGAAACGTTTCTTTATTTCCGATTAATCATTTTTATAAGTATGTGGCAGCTTCAAAGAGTGCAAACCCCACAAAAAAAGGAGTAGAGTTGAGTTAATATGATGTGTCTATCTTAATTCATGACAGTCGATCCTCACAGGGCTCAAGTTCTCCGCAGAGTAAACATGAAAATATCATGAAGTAGCGTTATCTCTGTTGACTCCAAATTTTAATACGCAGTCATAGATATTTGGTGACTTTTTGACCCTAATTAATAACGCTACGACTCGCCAACAAGTTTTCTAACGTCTGACACCATCAGTATCAGTGAAAACAACTTCGATGACAAAAAAATTCCCAAAGAATAATTTCCGCTTTATTCACAACTCTTCTCTCTTAGGAATTAACGAAATATTCTGAAAGGAATTATTTCGACCTTTGCATCTAGCGATCGTAGAACGGCAGCATTGGAGGAATGGGGAGAATATAATGAAATAAGGCTTGAGAAGAGTCGTTCCAATAAAACTTTTACTCCCATCAAAGTTTAGTTATAACCCTTATATTAAATCCGCGGTTTTTGAAGCGCAAATTTGGTATATCTCATGATTATACATTATTAAAATGTAGGAATTGACCGAGTTGGACTGCATTCCAACTGTCTCTCAGGCAGGATCGAAATATTTCCCTTTAAGAAGTCCGTTTTCTAAGAAAACCTTGTAACACTTACTTTCATCCACTGACAGTCTTTGACAGTCTAGAAGACCTTACTCGACATTTCTATCGTGTCTAAAATTGGAACAAGCATTATTTAATGGCATCATTGACTGATCTGTCTCCACAAGATACATTTCCTCATGAAGTGTCACTTCCAGTGTACCCTGAAACATACGAGCATTTTACATTCTCACACCGTCCATAAAAGCGTATTTACAATTAATACTATTCTATTTCCACAGTTCCTACAAAAACTGATGTTATTCTTTATCAGCACCAGGTCTATCTCCCTAATACCACCAGAATCCCAACTTTCGGAATCTTGTCGGTCAAGTGGGTAGTGCATTCTGCCACTGATATAATGGCCCCGAATTCAAATCCCAGAGTGAAGACTTGGGACCTCCAAACCATAACTCTTTAAGAGCGAGATATCCAAGGGAAGGATCCTGTCCCCCAATCCTGATAGTGTAAATTTCACCTGCCTATGGCTTAGTCTGGGGCGAGCTC
This sequence comes from Ischnura elegans, assembly GCF_921293095.1. Taxonomy (NCBI): domain Eukaryota; kingdom Metazoa; phylum Arthropoda; class Insecta; order Odonata; family Coenagrionidae; genus Ischnura; species Ischnura elegans. The sequence goes on from NC_060246.1 coordinate 143,114,946, forward strand.
TTTCCTCATCTATCAACACCCTTTGTGATGAATCACAGAGTGAAGGTGATACAAAACAAGCTAATAATTACCACTGGTCTATCATAAAAAATAAATTGCTACCGATAAAAAGTGTGCTCATTAAATAAATTTTTTCACCCTCCCAAGGCATAATTCAAGGGTGTACCTAGGATCAAAACTAGGAGGGGGGGGGGGGCAAGCCATGGTTGTTTAAGCTATAGGTAAGATTTAAGCATGGAGAAGGTGAATGAAACCAACAAATTCAAGGAAACTGTAACAGCTCTTTATTATTTTTTTAAAATTACTTTCTATTTTATATTTCTATTTCTATAAAAATATTATTTTCCTTAAAGACATTTGCGATTTTTGCTTCTGGGGGGGGAGGAGGCAGCTGCCCCCTCCTGCCCCTCGCTGGGTACGCCCACGGCCTAATTGTGAGAATTTAACTTAGTCTGGATCTCTAACCGCAGCTATCCAAACCTACTTAATCACTGAGTGATATAACATGACGATCATTCCCCTATTTTTCAAAAACAAAATATGAAATATAATATACAGTGATGACTAAGCAGAGGTTCATATTTGGTGGTACGAAAAGTAAATGAACCGATTGTTACAATGACAAATTACCTAGGAGAAGGTAGAATTTGAAGGACCTCGGTCAGGTCAATAACCTACTTGAGATGCTCGCGAAAGCTTATGGGAACACGATGCTGCAAGCAACAAAGTAAGAGGCGTGCTGTCTACGTATAATCGTTCCTAATGCGGTGAGCTACCGACACCGAGTGGTGAGAGCAGACAAGTTTGGAATCCCAGAGTCGGTCGAGCAGAAGGTTGCTTGCCGCTCACTCCAGTACGCGACTCACATGACAACACACCTCAGTAACTTTCTAGCCATCATAATCCTCTGCAATGAGCTGGGTAAATGACGAAGAATGGTACCTATAATGAATAAAATATTCAGTCAACCACGTGGAAAGCCCCATCTAAGGTATCTTGCGTTTAATGGATCAGATAACAGCATTTTAAGTCCAACTGCTACAGGACATGAGTTTTATGCGCATTTAGAGAGGCAACTCCTTCGGTCTCTTAGAACAATTTTTCTTTGCCTCGGCATGTGTCATTCCTCTCTTCGTAAAGTACCATTGCCCTTCTTTGGAGGATATGCACTGCCTCACTTGTCATAAATCTAACCCACAATTTTGAGATTTCAATTGCCCTCGACCCCCTTATAGCCTACTCAGCTTTAAAAAAACTGCCACGTCTTCGATTTTTATCACCCAGCATTTGTACTCCCTAGTTCACATCCCTTTCATTTACACTCACCTCCATTTTCTTCTACGCCTAATTCTCGAATATCCTCAGTTATTTCTCGTCTTTTCTCAAAATAGAGTCCACGTGTCTGTCCCGTACAAGGTTGCGATCCCATTTTTTATGTATACCAGAGTTTTTTTATTTACTGCATTGAGTTCCATTCGTTGGAAGACTTGCAGCGTCGACTACCTAAATATCAAAAGCAATTCTCCTAATAATGTTATACCTGCCTTGTCCTATTTATCTGAACAAACTGCATAAGTAATGAGGTTTCGTAAGTCAAAATATATTTACCGATGTGTATTACTGCTCTACAGAGATCCATTTCGTACGGTTTATTCGTCTTGATAGCTCCAACAGCTTGTTGCATGACCTGTCTTGCGTTACATCCCCTATTGATATGGTAACGTATTCAAGGAGTACATGAATGCAAGGCTCATTTGATTATACATGTTAAGTGTTCTACAATAACTAGCAATAGGAGTGATAACATTATTAGGCGAGGTATTTATTTGCTCCCATTGTCTGAGAGTATTCTTAAAGTAAGTGAGACTTTAATTGGATAGCTTTCAAATAGAAAAATATATAAATTAAATTAAACTCTGATAAATTGTGAACAAATACAACCCGGATTTTTTCACAATTTATCAGCATATATCTGTTTTGCAGATGATGTTGATAGTTTTTAAAGTACTGACAAAAGACGCAATCAGGGGGTGCTAAAGCAGCCAAATAAGAAGGCGGGGAAGAAAGGGCTCAAAGAGTTGCCGGAAATGCATTTTTTTTAATAAGTACGCCTGCTTAAAGCACTTACGCGCTTAAAAATCGTTCCGTTCCGCCACAACTCCTTTAATGTGAACTAAATTGCACCGGAATGATCCGCTGTGAGTTAGGTTTGGACAACTTCAGTGGAAAGCTACCGATATAAATGAACCTATTAGAGCCACGGCTTGCCTATTCCACCCCCCTCGTACACTTTATCCCTTCCACGCTGCTCCCGTCAAGATACAGAAATTTTCCTTAGAAAGCTGTTTCGCGACCATGTTACCTCAATTTCTGTTTTCAACCCCGCTGGCCTTCTCTTGCGCGTGCTGTAATTAGGTATGCCACGCCCTTATCTCATACAAAAGTCGAATTGTGCGTCGAGATAGGATATTTGAAGCACAAATAAGTATGCTTCTAATTGGGTAGTTAACGGCCATTCGAGGTTGTCTTTTTTGTTGTTAGTTGATTATTCATGCCTTTCCATATTTTTCCAAGTCGAAGTTGAATATATTTTGTGATGAATGAGGTAAAGTTAATATTTTTTGCCTTCATACATGCCATTTTTGAGAAGAACAGTCAGAGCGGCGATTTGTTACATTAATTTTTTGAAAGGCAACACATCATTACAATATTAAATACAACGAGATAACTACGAAAAATGCTGATTTATTGACTTAGCCTTTCTCTAACCTTCGTCCATTATCCTAATATTTATTTTTCTTTCCATCTCTGCTCATCATTTTCAATTATAAGCACTCATAGTGGTCTTTGCGTATTCTCTTGTTTTGATGCGTCTTGGTTCTTAACAGAGTGCAGACCCCGTGAAATATATGAATGCAGTATTTTGTAAACAGTGCTGAGAATGAGTTAGAATTAAGTATATGTATTGAATCGCTTTGTCGTTTTGGAATCTCTAACAAACACAGACATCATCCGTGCAATAATATTTAGCACGCCAATTACCTGCGCCAAATTGAGAGCTGCCCCAATTATTTACTAGAGTAGCTTGCGAAGGGTATGAGCCACTCCCTAATAGAATGGTTTCCGTCGCCTACAGTGTGTTTGCTCGTGAGTAGTGATGAATACTTTATAGCTCTTACTATAAAATAAAAACCGTCTGGTAAAGCGCGGGTAGTTTCCCAATCAAAAGTAAAATGTCTGGAATTCTTTAACAGCGCTGAAAAGTACTTCTACCGCAATTAATTCTTCATTTATTTTTGGTGAAATTTTCAACTATTTTCCCTACGAATGGTAATTACGCAATATATGAGTAATTATTCTTTTCGACCATTTTTCGGCATGGGTACCTACCATTAGCTAAGGTAGTTTAGCAGTTCAGGAATTGACATTTAAAATTTGATAACGACATCGAAAAATACGATACTATGATCTCTTCTCGAAAGGGCTGCGTAAAAGAGGTAAAACAGTCACAATTCTCGAGAAGCATGAAAAAGTAAGGCTGAAATCAAAAAATGTTCGAAGGCCGTCATCACTGAAAAGAATAGCAAATAGGTGAGAAATAGAAGGAGAAAAGCCAAACGACTACTTTTCCTAGTAAAAGAGAATTATGTAGAGCGGAAAATATAATATCGCCAATTTTCAAGACGCTTATTTTCCTTATTTTACGGTATAATTTAATGTAACTTGTAAAGCAAGCAACAATTTCATTTTCTACAATCTAACAGTACATTTAGCCACTATCACCCCCTTTCTACACTTTTTATGCTTTTTTATTTGTAGTCCTTGAGGGGAGGGAAAAATGTTCGGTCTTAGAGAAACTCGACGTAGGTATACTAGAAATGGCATGAGAAAAAATTCGCCTGGACCGGGAATCGAAACACGGACCTTTGGCTTTCCGGGCCAATGTGGAGACCACTACGCTATCCAGGTTCTTTAATTCCCATTGGCCCGGAAAGCAAAAGGTCCGTGGTTCGATTCCCGGTCCAGGGGAATTTTTTCTCATGGCAATTCTTGTGTATTTCACCGCCATTCACGCGGCAGAGTTAGGAATATTACTTGACGTAGGTAGCTCCTGACGAAAGTTCGAACCCCGAAATTCGGTATTGTACACCAACATTTTTGCGCCACCACACCAATCCGGACCCGGATCTCGATTCATATCAGTTAATTTTTGTATTGAGATCCCAAAAGCAGCTGTAACTAAAGTCTTTAACATTGTAGGCTATGAAAAAATTTCAAGAGAAATATCGAAAATATTTATTCCCTGAACCACTGAAAAGTGCCTCGGCGGGACTCAAACTCGTGGCCTTCGAATGGGAGGGAGGGGATCCGCTGTCTGAGAGACCGGTCAGAAATTATCAGTAGTTTACTTTCCAACGAGACGCAAACAGTTAGCACTGCATACTCATCACTTTATTAATTACTTGGATACTTTTATAATATACTTAGATACTTTGTTCCTTTATTTGACACTTACCTACTTACGATACTTACTTAATTTGAATTAGTTTGTCGAATAGTTGTTAATAGCATTCACCACGATAAATACTATACAGCGAAATTACTGGTAGCATCTAAGTTGACCGGGTAGCAAACAGAACCTATATCACGGCAAAGGCGGCTGTTTCTTAATACTGACTTAACCTGCACTGCAAATTCATTCGAGCACGCCGGAATTCATTCCCAGAGCACGCCGGAATTCATTCCCAGAACACGCCGCGCGGAATAACGTGTCTCCGATGTTTTCTTTGCCATAATCAGTATTAGCCACCTTACTCACGTCTAAGGCCCTCTTTAGGTACCCATTACGTGTCGCCATGGACCCTTTGGAATAATATTATACTTCGTGTTCATCAGAAGTATCACACATGTCACGACTCTTGACTCTAATCCATCCATTTTTCGTGAGGTTCGTTCAAATGCACGGCACGGGATGAGGGTGGCTTGGGTCCAATAGAAAGTCGACTACGACCGACGAGGAAGTAAAATCAGAACTCTGGGTGTGCCTGACAATAAATATATATTTGGGAATAGTTTTTCCATTCACAACTCACGATTTTCAGCCTCTAAGTTACGAGTTTCTTCTCTCATAAAAATGTTAAAATAGCAACCTATCCCATTCCGAGCCTCGACAATATGTTTTTTCACCTCGAAGTAACAGCCTATTCTTTGATACTTGATCGCTTATTAATGTTCCCATCGTCGGAAGAGTATGGAGCAGTATTGCTTCATTTTTTGTGAGAATTCGAAATAAACGAGATTTCTGATCCATATTTACTGACCAGATTTACCAAAAACCTCCAACTCTTTCAAACATCAGACTTAATATCACGAAATGATATCCGTAGATTTTGCGCCGAGATTTCCCACCGTTTAATTCCCGAATTATAAGTGGTATGAAATTGTAGGTCACCTCGTGTACTGTGCTGTCCTGGTAAGTTTTAGATTCACCATTTATAACAGGAAGTTACTTCGATACTCTCATAGTTAAATGTAGCCTTTACTCCGGTTATCTGGACGGGTAAAAACATGAATGCAGAAAGTTTTACGGCACTTGAAACGACTGCTATGTACACACCATATGCAATATTATCTCCCTTATTCATTACATTACCATGAAATTTACTCGTTGTTAAATTCAATTCGGAGGAGGAAGGAATATAACGGATTTATATTCTTAACGGATCTTCTGGAATATTCGCCGAGATACACGGCGATGAATCAAAATTTTATTCATCCGACCCGGTGAGAGACGCAATCTTTTTTTTCACGTGGAGATGTACCTAAAAGCTGGCACGACCGGCCTTGAATTGCAGGGAGCGCTACGTTGTCAGTGCATACGTAAGTGTGTAAATCACCCTCCTGTTCCAACGGCGCGACCGAAGAGCAGACAGCGATGGAATCATCAAGGACGGAGCGATTGTAAATTGGCGAGGTAAACGCCTTCGACGGCTCAATAGGAATATCCAAATGAGTCATCCACTGGCCAGAACACTTCCGCCATTCCACACCGAACAGCCCTTGAAAGATAATTTTTGGCCACAGTAGGTGGGTCCTTCATCCCACCCATCCTTCATTTTCATTTCAATCGATCTCTTATGCAAATAACTTGTTGAGTTTTGATGACATTCGATCTGCAGTTGGTGAGAGAGAGAGTTAAAGTAAATTGTCGTCTCCAGAATCATCTGCAAGCAAAGGGAGAAGCAAATAAACGATAATCAGAGGCGTTTACTAATACTTACTTGTTAGTCGCAATTGAAGCTATGACAACATTGAAAATTAACCTCATCGTTTGATATATTTTATATATAAACGGAAGACGAATAATATAAAAGAAGAATTTCCCCTTACAAAAGCATTAACAGGTATTCTGTGCAAGAATTCAGTTATTCTTTCAATCAATGCAGAACTAATCAGTCAGATATATAACTACAGCTTTGATTGATGTTCACCTAAACTTCTTTTTAATTATCCACAGTGGAATACCTCTACTAAATCTCGTCGGAATGAATACATCTATCAACAGTTTTAATCCAACTTTCGCATCTCCATAGTGGTGGTCTTCAAACTTAAGTAGAATTATGAGAAAATCTGATAATGAGGGTTTGAAATTCGCCCGCAATTAAGTGATACGAGCGTGCTGCGCCCGCTCCCAGCGCTTCCCCCGCTTTTTTTAATGCAGGTCCACAGAGGGATAGGAGCGTTTCTAATTTTAAAATGTAGAAAAAAGGCAGGGTCTTATGTACAAATTTAATTGGAATGATCATGTGCAAATTGAGGTCAGAGGACCTCTTTAAACACAACATTGGAAGTAATAACACTATCCTATGTTAAACGCACATGATGACTCATACTTACGTATCATCAGGAGACTTGAATGTGGAATCAGCCGTATTTTGATAAAAGTTATTTAAAGAATGCGAGATATAGTTGCAAATGAACAAATGTATCAGTTTGTGCGCCGTTAACGTCAGGAATATTTACCGGTTTTTTGTTGTTTTTTTATTATTTAAAACCAATTTTAGGAAACAATAGCAATATTTAGGAAGTAAGGTATGCCGTCGCATGTTCTCTGATAAATTTTGTGCATTTTGGTACCTCATTTGTAGAGTTTGGTTGCGTATAAGTCGAGAAAGGTATCTATATAGTAGAAATAATATAGAAGATGAGCCAAGTATTCACTGTCTGCGGGGTATACTTTTTATTGGGGTAGCTATGTAGAGGCAAATTTTGGACAGGTGAATCGCGAGGAACACGCTAACTAAGAAGCACTACTTGCTGAAATATACATTATTACGTAATTTGCTTGTTATATTGAAGTCAATAATTTTTTCGCCACAACGTAATACATACCTCGATTGCAAGCTTCAGATCTAGAGATGGAACAGCCATATCCGACAAGGTTTAGCGTCAGTATCATCGCCAATGTTATCCCTGATGGCATTATGGAGGAAACAAGTGTGTAACGGATTGGACCACAGGAGGAGGTTTGACTTCTCTTTCAATCCAGCTAAGCGTGTCTTGAGAGGATTTCCCATGTAATCTCATGGGCGATTCTTTTCACGTCGATATTCTATATGACTCTTGCGCCTCATCTAAATCTTTTCCATTCCCACCAAAGGACTAAAAAGGGAATATGTAATTTCATGAAGTTTACATTTCACTTTAAATTCTTCACATAATTTGAATAGCTATGATAACTCATTTTACACATTTGGATACGGCCGAATAATAGAAAATTATAATATAGATTAGATGAGCCGTCATTTTTTTTCTCCAAATGTTCATTCCGGTCCACCACAAGGCCTTACAAGGCGTGGTGCAATTTTGTATGTTTCCATCTCGTTATAAAATAGAGTATTTGAGTATTAATACATCACATCACCTTCCATTTCTGATCATTTTATGGGCATTACTCAACAGACAAACATTTTGGCTACACGCTAAAACAGAAAAAAATCGAATGAACACTCATCAATGAGTTTATTAGGAGGTAAAAAATATATTTTTTATCTGAGAAGGAGTTATTCATTGATAATTCATTCAAGATAGGTAGTCCAGCATGAGATAAGGACACACGACTCCCACTGAGTGAGTGACACACTGCGCATGAAAAAACGGGATACACGAAAGTCGACAGAAAACTTTCATTTCCTTTCGTTCGTATTCGCCTCGAATCTAGTCGCTATTATAACATTTGGCTTCCTTAGCTCGTGCCCAGTTTGTATTCCTCTTGAGTGATCTCATGGACAGGCTCTTATATCGACTTTCGCATTCATTTCCAAAACCTAGAGACACCTAGAATGAGGATGCGCCTCAGGAAAACTTTTCGTAACATGTAGGGAATGGCCTAGTCTATGGGTGTGAGTTTACCTGCGGTCACCTCGATGATGAAACGAGAAATCGCAGTGATTCTCTCTAGTGGAACAGAGTTTTTAGATTTGAGCTATCATTGAAGTATGAAATGACATGTACTACGTGAATCAATTGCGGCCTAGATGAATAGGGGTGCCTTGATTACGGAAATAATTTCCTTTAAATATTTTATTGAAGTCATCTTCCGTGCGTTATCTGCTCTTCAATACACGAATCATTTCATTTCCTTCGTTCAAGATGGTCAAGGATTTATAATTACATTGGGAATAAAATCTTATATTCTCTCTTTTATCTCATCGCTTTAGATGCCATTAATCCACTCTGGCCCAACAGAAGGATGAATTGCTTTAATGCTACCAGACGAGGAATGAAAGCGATTTCTCGCGGGTTTATCGACAATAGGAACGAAACCCTTGGGTCGGGTTCGCGGGATACACTCCTGGGGCAGGGACTATAAGCGATTAGCTTTTCTCCTCTGCCACCAGAAGGGGAAGGACGGGAAGGAACAAGGAAAGGAGGCGCCGCCGCGATAGGAGCCCGACGACGCCTCCAGGGAAAGGACGGGGAAGGAAGGGAAGGGACGAGGATTCCCGCACCGTCACAAGGCGGGCGGGCCCTACTATAAGCGAAACCAAGCAAACGCAATTAATATACTAACGACCTTGGAGGATTATTCTATGAGGAAGAATAATCCAACGATCAAATCGTTAGATGGGTTTATCGACAATATAAATGGAGAGCTGCGTCAAACCAATCCCAGAATTGTTGACTAATGATGATGAAGAGATCGACTATGGATGGACCGATGATTGCCAAACAAAATTTCTAATTTTTTAATAAATCCATTGAACTAGCTTTGAATTTCTCTTCTTGCTCGCAATTCATATCCAAGTCTGAACTCCATCTTTATTCCTGATATAAGAAATGTATCTAGACACATAATTAAGCTGGTTTTTATGGGAAAAAGTTAGTATCTCTACAATGAGCATTGGTTACTATAACATATCATAGATAATTAGTGAAAATCAAGGTTAAAATTATGTCGAAGCGAATGCGAGTAATAGGAGCTTCAAAAAAGTAGATGTTCGACGAAGAATTCCTTACTTGAAATATGTACTAAACTATTAATATTTGAAATAATATTTTCAGATGCAGATTCGTTTATTTATTCCGCTTGCGTTGAACAAGGTTTTCCGGAAGTTTCTCCGATTTGATTTCACAGTAAAAATTTTAAAAGGTCATGTATAGTAAAAACCTCCTGATTAGTATAATTTTATTTGAAACCAACCAGTATGATTCATAGATGAACACGTTTCGGATGGAAATGAATGCAAGAGAAAGGCCCACTCAGAATCACAAGCAATTTTTATTCACCTACATTGAAGGTACTTCGTGAAAAAAGAAGCTTGTCGACAACGCATCTCGCATTATAAGAATTATTTTTTTTCCTCTTATATTCTTGACCTTGTTTAATACATTTTATAATATTTCTTGGAGTTTAGGTCAATGTGAAACAAGGTATAGCCAACGTTTCGATTTATTTAAAATCATCCTCAGGGCTATGAAAGAGAAAACATGAACAATATAAAATACAAAGATGACAACGATATACAATATTTTTACATAAAAAAGCCACCTATTATTATTGATGGGTATATCTATGTATATTTTTTTTTACCTGAACTCCAAGAAATATTATAAAATATATTATAAGAATTTCAAATAATTATTAATATTTATTAATTGTTGGTTACTTGTAGCTAATGAATATAAATAGCAATGCCTATGCGCTACTTAATTTGAGGCTGTGCATAAACTACAAAAATGAAGGAAATAAAAAACGAAAGTACCTGCAGCGTGAGTAGCGACATTCTTAATAAAAGGAGACTAGAAAGCATTCTCCTGTTTATGCCATAAAATACGGCTGTTCATTTGAAGTCCTAACAGGATGTGGAATATCATTTTTTATATCTTGTTCGTATCTTAAGACGTCACCCGTCTGCTACGTGCGAGAAGAATTAGGGCGTAACATGACGTAATCCGCGCCGATTTTTTTTAGATAGACGTAATAGTTTTGATTGTTTACATTCACCGGTTTCGGGATATTCCACGCATGGAGCTTTCCTGCACCTTACTTGCTGACGTTAAAGGCTACACAAGAGGCTACAAAGCAAGTAAACCTGGATACCTAAGTCAAGAAGTGAAATGTTTTCTAGAAACATATGGGAAAATATTCGATCAAAAATCGTTTCCCTTTTTAATCCCAGATGATGCGGCCAAAATTATACGCAAAAGCTCGGAAAACTGGTTTGACAACCCCGGATGCTGATTATGCTGATAGCTATATCCCGTTTGCAAAAAATTTGCTAAATGTTGAGCATTAGTAGAAAACTGAAGGATTTAGTTCTTTCTCTTCCATTAATTGGATGAATTCTCCACGGGTTTCCCACCGGGTCAGGTCTGCTCTTGGGTTATCAATGGATAACTCCGCCATATTTCGACGCCCTGAGGACGATGGAGTATTTATCCATTGAAACGTTGGCAGTAGAAGACCTTACGCGGTAGGAAACCCGTGAAGAATTCATATCAGCAGTGAAAAGCGTGAGAAATGACATCTAAGTATGCAAAATGAATTTCGGTTCGTGCGATAATAAGTGGTGTCTCTTATATCTCTCCTCGGCATCAGAATCGAATGGTTATCGTATTCAGCAATGCATTATATCCCATTTGCATTAAATCTATGGCATTATTTCACTAGCAATTGGAGGTTACAATGAATTAAATGGATGTATCCTATTGTGTGATTTTTAGAGAACGCCCGTTTGTGATCTGACGAGAAAATTGAGTGAAATTGACGTTAAAAGCTAAATAACTCATATTGGACGAAAATAGCATGATTGATATAATATATTACTTTATCTAACTGTAAAAACAATAATGAGTATCTTAATATTAAAAGATAAGCTAATTGGAAAATTAAATTTAAAAACCTCTTCATCAATTCCCAATCATTTCACATATTTGGGGCCTTTGCCGGAGTGGCGTAGCCAGGGGGTGGGTCCGGACTCCTCGCCCCCCAAAAATATAAAAGCACAAATATTTTCCGTCATAAAAGAAAACAAAATATTGAAAAATCATGAATTTACAAAATATTTCTTTAAAAATGAAGTTATTTCGATTATGAAAAGTGTTAAAATTAGTTTAAAACCGTCTACTTACTATCCTGTTTTTCAAAAATTTCCTCCCCTGGTTTTGGATCCCCCCCCCCAAATGAAATTCCTGGCTGCGCCACTGCTTTTTCGCGGCTGAAATGTAAATGTTGATTCTTCACATGTGTTGAGCCATCATTCCTCAACATTTTAAATCGATCGGATCAAGAATGTGAATATGATTGCAGGACTGAGACAAAAATGACACATTTTCCATGTTTTACGAACGTTTAAACATAGATGCTTGTTTTGTGTGTTGAGTTCTGTTAATCCATTCTGGACCGTAGTACGCTGATTGTGAGCGAACGTGTTAGAGAGCGTTATGATTGAAGAGAAGTCCGTCGAAGGACGCTCCATCCCTCCGCCAAACCAATGCCAACCGCCTCTCACGCGCACTCCTCTCTCGTACTTTCGACGCGGGATTATGACCTAGGTCGCGGTTGGTCGTGTCCTCTCCCGCGCGACGCCGCACCGCATGCGACATAAATCTGCGATCGCAATGGCCTGGCCATCCGAGAAGCATGCAGAGGGGTCAAAAGGGGTGAACTGGAGGAGCACTTCCGTGAATTTACAGCTATTTCTTTTTTTTTTTGAAGACCCGCGCGTCCCTTGAGTCGTGGCCTTCGTCCGGCCAAGGCTGAGGCAAACCCTTCCCCATGTCCGAATATCGGTGGAAGAGACGAGAAGGCGCTCATGTCTACGGATTTAACGAGCATCGATTCGTTCAATGCTTCGAACACGCGCACAAAAGATGACACCATGCAATAGTCTGCTTATGCTGCCGTGACAATCCAACTCCTGTGATTCCGAGCACTTGCGGAAACTGGGTATTTTCATCTTGGATCCAGATGCTAACATAAGAATACCCAAGAACAATTAAATGCTAAGGTTTCTCAAGTGAGGGAGCTAATGTGGAAATACCTTACCTCCGAAACTACATTTTAGACTTTACAACGAGTAATTAATTGTCATTTGTAAATGTCTCCTTTTTACTTTATACTTCACCGAAGGCCTTCATAAATATAATCGTGCAACGAGATATCCAGCTCACATCATTCTCATCAACAGGTCATACCTTAAGTATTTATCATCTCAGATCTAACATTTAAATTCTACATATACAATCCACGCCCTCATTGTACGTTCCAATGACAAACAGGATGTGATCTAGTAAAAATGAGATTCAAAATTATAAAAGTAATTATGCTCTATTGCATAAATTTCGCAGTGTAATTGATAGGAAAAAGGCAGTTTTTATCTATGCTAAAGAGTCCTTTAGTATTTTTCCACTTTGAGAAAGCCGTTTTATGATTCATGTATAAATTCGTTTCGAATTTATCGTCCGACGAACACAAAAATGACATATAAAAACGTATTTTTCGGAATCTTTAGCATGACGTCACGCGTCTGATAGATAAAGAGTGATATCAACGCAGCTTCACGGCGTTGATAAAATTAAACCGAAATACGCAAAGGTTTTGAGTCAAAGCTCGTAATTCGTTAATATGGTTGTTGTTACAAAGATGAGTTCGATATCATTGCGACTTATATTGGTTCGAATGGCATTCCTTCCCGTTAAATGTCGTCTATTGTACAGTTATGATACTGAACAGGAAGGAACGGAAGGCTTCGTTAAATTTTTCGATTGAACCAACTGATAAACTTAAAAAGTACCGAATTAAAGATAGGTACCAAAAGAGAAAATTTCATGTGTATCCTCATTAAACTCGGTTTTTTTATATGACCAATCAGGGACCGATTTCGGCCTTTCCTTTTACGGATCTAGGATTATATCAAAACATTTTCCCAACAATAATATATCAACCCGTGATTATCGACGGAATTGAAGACTTGTCTCAATGCTTCATTTTATTCTCTTCTTTTCAGTGGGAAAGATCATCTTTCTTTAATAGTTTGTTCACACATCTCATTAACAATGGGCGATCTAATTTCGCCACATTATAATTTGAGTAAACTCCCTTAATAAATCGTTTCCATTAGTAAACTATTTTGTACGTAAGCAAATTTTTAATTATAAATGCAAAGATACCCTTCTGCAACTTGGTGGATTATAAAGTATTTGTGGTTAATTAAGCTAAGTTTAAATTACTCCTCGATATATTTATTCGTTACATTAAATTTAAAATTGTTAATGATTAAAATGTAATCCATTTGATATGAAATGATTTATTATTAAAGAATCTAAAGTGGTCTCGACCACATTAATGCTGGACAAACATAAAAGATTTCGTAAATAACAAAAGGCATACCTAAATCGAAAAGAGTGTTATTAGAGGGTGAAAATATAATCCAGCAATGAATTATTCTATGAATTACATGTGTGTGTTGATAGCGTGTTACGCTCCTCGATATTTTTGAAGCGTCTTTAATGATTTCGCGAGCCTAGGGGTCTCTAATCGAGCTTCACTGGAAGCATTTGATTCCTCCTCAGCGAATTTTAGCAATGTTACATGAATTCTATCAATAACATTTACAATTAGTACAGTTCTCCTCTGGCCAGACTGCGGATGTTTCCAAAAAGTGGTAAATGGTGCTAGTAGATGGAAAATCACAATAATTGTTTATTTTGAGGCCTTAGCTATTTTCTAACAAACAACATTGATGTTCTTTACCATCGTCGTAGCAAAGTGAAAATCGCTCGACTCCCGTCAGAACGCTGGACAATAGTGTGAATTACAGCGAAATACTGCAGATACATAATAATCAAATATTATCGTAGTAATGAAAGCTTTTTAATAAAAGTATACTAGTTTTGACAAGTACCTAATCTGGCTGGACAAAATTATTACTATAGCCACTTAAGTTTACAAAAATGAAACGCCGTCAACTGGATAATCAAGAAACGGAAATTTGATGGAAAAACTTCAAGTTTAATACTCGAGACTTGTAACGCAACATATCAGAAAGTCAAAACCATTTTTACGAGCCGGGATTCTCCATCAGCCGGCGAAAACATGTCCAATGATTTGGTGCCGTATATTCCCAGAGTGACAAAATGCTCCCCACTGAAAAGAGTCGCCGCATTCTTGGTGACCTGTCGCCGAGGGCAAAGATTTTCACAATCGAGCGCTTCAATAAAAGACGGCTCCCTCTAGGAGGGAAAACCAACTTCGGGAAGCGCGTCAACAGCTCTAGATTTTCAACCATAAAAGAGATAAGAGATGAAGGGGAAAAGGCAAGGCCTCGCGCGAGAAGATACCTCGCAACTGGCAACCACCATTCGGCGTGGGGCCCACCAAAGATATGACGAAGCTCCACGTCACCGAACGGAAGCAGCAAAGCCATTGGCCATCGCATTGTGGGATCCCAACGGGGGAGGGGGATAGGGATGGCGCCCCCCCCCTCCCAGAAACCCCCCTTCCCATAAAAACTTGACAAATCGAAAAATCAAATATTTCAGTATTACACAAAAATGCCATCAGAAAAATTGGCTTAATTTAAGTAGTTCTGAGAAGGTTAAATAAAAAAAATTCCGGGAGAGAAACACTAGGTACCTCCTAAAGTTGGAGCAACCCCCAGGAGTAGGTCCTGTGGGTGGTCCTGGGGTGGGTACTGCCCTACATCACCCTCCAAGCCAAATTCTTCTAACGTGTATCTTCGACAACTGCATGAACCATTGAAGTATTTATTTATTTACATATTTATTTCCAACTTCCCCGAAAACAGCGCATAAAGGCTTATACAACGGGGATACCAAAATAAACAATGTACAACGCAACCCACACCAAAAGAACACACACCGACACCCATGCTTTGGATATGGTCCACCTACCCCTGCGGGACTAGAACCCGCGACCTTCGGTTCGTCTGCTGAGGACTTTACCCCACACTCACCGAGGCCAGCAAAATATAGTCCTTGTGGTGATCGGAATTGCCATAGCATTTAATTCTTTGGCTCGAAAACAAATAAAACGACGGTTGTACTAAACATACACAGGTTTAAAAATAATTTGAGCAGACATTGCACATTTTTCCACAGCCTCAGTAACATGCATAACTCTAGTTGCGCAAAAAGATACCATTGAGGTAGATAAATAAAAAAGCAACATCGATTTCGAAAGCTTAAGCGAAAGGAGGAATCTGAGGGGTTGTGCACACAAGTTATAAATCTCAATCTTAGCCTCAAAGCTTACCTCGAGGAAGTCGGAACAAGTTAAAATTACTGAATTATCGTAATACAACTGCATCAACTACTGTAATCAATGGGAAGAATGGCTCTTTATCTCATCCAGTTCAACTCTCCTTTGAGAAAATCTCATAGTTTCCGCATAATTTATCATTTTGACCTCCGAATTGAATTTTAATGCAGTTCACCACAGATCTCCCGAGTCACGACTTTGGAATACGTTCTCTTTCAGGCAGCTTCCAAGAGACTGCTCTTTCATCGTCGGCTACCGATAAGTGTTTCTTTTTCTAGCCCAATAGATTCCCAAACATTTTTCTTCTTTCAGCCAAACATCAGTATGGTAAAACAAACTCTTTTAACGCACACGTATACCCATTATTTCACCGCTTGCAAGTTCGTGAAATTAGCTTCACTACTTTTTTATCGCACATAAGTGTACTAAGAGATTAATTTGTTTAATGATTTTCGAAGTTCATGTCCATAGGAAAATGAAGAGTACTTAGTGACATTGCGAGATAAGTTAAAATAAACTCAGTTCTGTAAACAGAGAGTTTAAAATTTTGAACATTTATTAATTCTTCCAAAGAAGGACTCTTGCCTCTGGCTAGGAAAACTTTGCTCAACTATTTCAGGTCCCACTCATTTAAGTGATGTTTAAATCGAGCTCTATTTAAAACTCTTCGTTTTCTACATATTATATCATTTAAAATCAAAAATGCATCATCTTTAGTCAACAATTCTGAGATTGGTTTGACTTAGCCCTCCACTTCTCTCTCCTATCCGCTTGCCTTTTCATAGTGACGTATTTCTTCTCTTGTATATCCTTTATAACCTGACCCGAGTAATTTATTCGTGGCCGTCCCTTGCCCTTCTTCCCTTCCACTGAAAAACCTTATAAGTAGGAAGTAGGAATAGATGCATATTAGTTAAGTCTCGCACGGACTCAATATCAAGTATTCTGGGGAGCATCTCAAGCAGATCCTCTCCCCCAATTGATGAGGCGGGTTGGTCTATGGCCTTCGGCGCCAATAGCTGGCTCCAGAATACCATGGCGACTTACAGAAGTTTGGTGATACAAGCAATCACGCAAAGCAAAGAGCTTCGGTCGCTTGATACCCTCCCCTACCACATCCCCCTCCCTTCCCCACCTCCTCCCACAGACGGCGTCGCCTCGAGGCCTCGGCCTACTGGCATGTTTTTTCAGCAATAAAGCTGCGCGACTTTTAATTCTCGTCAGGGATCGGGAGAGCTCACACTCGCGCCGAGTTCGACCTCCAGAATCGAGTGTTTGGCAGATAATCTTTGGCTTCGGGTGAATTTCGAGCGGGTGGGGCACTCCAGTCGGCTAGTCCTTATCGAAGTAAAAACTTTGCGAATAAAATAATTCTTAAGACAAGGCCGTAGTGAACGGGGGAAGGTATGGGTCAACAACTAGGGGAATAAGCACTACAAGTTCCACTGACTCATCATAATTCATAAATATAAAAGTACATTAAATTATTTAAAAGAAATTGTACTGGAAGACAATTTTTGCTGAGGAGACCACTAGCGCGGGGTAATTTATCCTTTCGCCCTCCGGTTTTCCATACTGCTACATTTCATAGTATCTGCCAACGATGAATTTAAATTTCAGAATTGAGCAAATTAAATCCATATCTGAGTTAATGAAATGTATGAAGCTTGCGAATTTTCAACAAAATGTCAGCATGGGAAATACCACCTAACTCCCCGCGAATCCAATTTCGGGCTACATTCCTGGGCGGTGGGAGGGTCTAACCTATCATAATGTCTGGTGGGGGATATAGTATTTGGTGTCCCCCCTCCAAACTATTCCTTCCTGCCCCCCTCGAAGTTTATTTACCATTCAAGAAATCCACCCCGAAACGAAAAATTTTTCTGACAGCAGCCTTTCCCAACGATCGTGATTCCGTAAGACGCAATGATTTTCTGAGTAGCATAATAGGAGAAAAACATGTGGAGAAGATGACAAGACGAGGATCCAGAATGTCCGTATTCCACTTTAGCAGATCAGGCAATTGTTGAAACTGCTTTCAGAACACGAAAATATAGACTTTAGACAAAGAAGATAGACTGCAGAGCTACGTTGATAAGGCATTAACTTAAACAGACAAGAACCAATCAGTCATTATATCGGTCAACCTCTTTAATGCTTGCTTCTTCTTACTTATTTGATGTAACTCGTCATTCGTACTTAAAATTTTTGCCAATGAAAGGCACGAAAATTTAATTTAAAAATTTAATTCTTTTTCGCCAACGAGACTAGGCAAAAATTTAGAGGTCATTTACGCAGTCATCATGGCTAACTTGTTACTGTATTCGATAGATATTGTAGCTCACGATCCTAGTTTTTCAATCATAATTTTATATGCCAAATCATACGGAGCGCTCGTATCGCACGCATCCTTCACTGCTTACGGCACAGCTGCTCGAGTATTTACGCAAGTGCATCAAGCCGAATCATCGACAGTCGCTGAGTAATTGCCCCGATGCATCCATTACAACGCGCGAGAGAGTCTTCTTCCCACGCTATGACCTAGTTTGGACTCACTCAGATGATCACCTTTCAAAGAATCAGGCAGAAAGTAACGACTCGAGAAGATTACCACAAAAGCTTTCCTAGGCGGTCCGTCGCATCGCCCTGAGGGCAGAAGAACGAGGAGGCGTCCTTAAATGAACTTAATACACTGTTACAAACCCTTAATTACCTTTCTCCACCCCCTCTTTTTATGTTACAGCCCGTTTTCACTTCGAAGTCGTCACTGCCCGTAAATATAACTCCAATCAAAATCGACAATAAAGTTGACCACATGACTAAGAGTCTCTATTTGGCTCACCACCGTATCTCAAGATTTATATTTCTATAAAATAAAGTCTCTTTTCTCCAATGATTGTACGAGTATGGTAGAAATCGAGGTTGTTTCGTGATTGCCTGGGAGATAAAGCACAATAACACGTCATCAAGCAATTAACGGAAGACAAAGTAGTCCACTGCTCCACAGTCGCGCTCGTTTCAAAGCCTAATGACCTAATGGCCGCTGCCAATACATCACGATTATCGTAACAGAAATCTACGCACTCTATGCATTAACGACAGAGGAAAGACACGCGTTAGGTAGCGGAAGAGAATGCGATATGAGGCCCGTCTCACTTGTCTAGTATGAAGGTTGCACGTGCCCAGATGCGTCTTCTCTGAACAGATCGATGAACGGCGATATGATACGAAAAACGGCACAGTTTCAATGCTAGAAATGAATGAATATTCACCCCTTCCATTTCCTTGACTGGAACAGGATTACATCCCCAACACGGAAGTAGTAATCGGAGCTGATTTCTGAATAAAATTAATGCAAGTAATTGGTAGCCAACCGATTAGTGATTGGTTTAAATGGGCAAGTAATCATACAGTAATCTGAAACAACAGACTTGCCATACGTAAGCTAAGAATATTTGCCACAAAAATTCATCTCATACTAAGACACAGAACTAAGTGTTGAGGTGGCTCACGTGTAGGATTTCTATCCAGCCATCGAGGGTTAGGGGCCTGGGGGATGGGATTTTTAGTTCACCCAGCACCCTTGTGTTTTCTGAATGAAAATACATTTAGTAATGTCCTATCACGGTCAAAGATCTCTTTAGGACAATCCACTACGATCTTTGCGCCAAAATAAAGCTAATTCTGATACCTAATTTATTCACCCATCCAACTTCCACGAATAAATTCCTTTCTACATGTCCTGAAACAAAATGTTTTAAGCTTTCAGTTAGTTGGCGTAAAACAAAGATACTACGAAAAGACTAATAAGAAAATGTAGTATATTTTCTGACGCCCCAAACCTCCAACGAGATTACATAAGATTTCCCCTGTCAACAACGTAATTCCCCCATCCTCCCCTGTCAGGTATAGGAATCCACCTTGGGTTTAAGGTCACTCTTCCGCACTTTCAAATTACCATAGAGGTACGGATTTGAGCGCAGGGTGTCGGAGTAACACGTATTGTAAACGTCGGAGTAACACGCACTAAGTAAAATATTCCTAAGTTTCAGCATGAATGGAGATACAGCTGAAGAAATAACAGTCAAAGATTAACAGTACCTCTTTAAAACATTTAATTCGACACCCGACTAGCCGTAATATGCCGACATGTTGCGGTATTAACCAGTGGTGTCATTGTGGCGGAACGGTTAATAAAAGACATAGGGTAATAGACAAAAACACTTTCATCATTTTTATTGCCTAAAAATTTCTGCATGAATTCGTAACCAAAACAGTTTTTTTTTTTCAAATAAAATGTAAATAATAACTTGTAATAAAAAACACACAGAATAATATTTAACCTCTAAAAAAAGTTCCAGCGCTGCTAATTTTGCCATGACGTCACTGGTATTAACTCATTATAATCCATTGTTGCTTCTAAGTAACATCAAAAATGTATAAATTTTCATTTCTATTCAGGAAAATTTTAAACTAAGTGTTCTTTTGTGCTGTAAATTTTAATGGCAAAACATGTAGCTGCCACAATAATTATGATTGAGTAGATATTTTATGAAAAATCTTGAACTTTAATAGCTCCCAGAAGCTGGGTTTGAAAGTATTAAGTGACAGGAGCTGATATCAATCATTTGTAAACAGCGGAGGTAATTTAGCAAGTAAGTCAGGAGACGAAATAAGAGAACGGTGTGACGCTGGAATTCCGTATATATTTACGAAAATGAAGGGAGGCTACTCCATACGGAGAAACGCGAATTCATTCAAAAAGATCTCCTCTTGCGTCGCGCAAGTTCTTATAGGATACAAGCCATCTGTCTCCCACCCATATGTCAGAAAATACAGTATTTCAGCCTCCCTTTCACTAAAACATCTAAGCGTTACACTTGCCTGACACCTCGCTTGTCAACGCGGTAGATAAAGATCCATTGAACTCTCCTCAATAAATTGGTAGGTCGTCATCATCATTATCATCGTACCTTTTCGCATTTGGCATGATTCTGACGGAGGACCTTCGTGGCCCCTTTGAGGTCGGCAATCGCAAAGCGCATAAGCAAACCTTTCCTCTGCTTTCAAGGAGTACAGCGGACGCTAATTCCTTGACCCCCCAAGTGCGTGTAAGAACCGTGAAAGGCAAGTGCGGGAGATTAACAAGTCGCGCATTGTCTTTTTCTACCTTTGATATTAACCTTGATTCCACCACATTTCTTTCGATAACATCAAGAGTAAACAAATCGCGTGTTTAAGTTGCATATATGTTCTCATGCTTCTTCCCATCCCCCTTATCAATGCTTGATTTTCTGCCGACGAAAAAATCAGCAAAATATATTACTTAAGGAAAACATTTACCAATGCTTTAATTTTAAAAATTACATTTTTGCAATGAAACCAATATTTAAGGAAGGCGACTCAAGGAGTGAAATGGCTGGATGGAGAGTAAAAAATAAAATCAAGTTAACGTCGACCCTTAACATTTTAGTGGTATGTGCGAATTTGCAAGCAAGTCAAAACCATGCTAAAAAAGATAAACATGCAATACGCCATATGAGTTTCGGGTCCATCAGTATTGTTACTATAAAGTTTTTTTGAGCACAAGCTGCTAATTGCGGCTGTTTTAAATTACACATCTCTCAATCCATCAGATCCTTTTCCAATGGCATTTGCTTACCAAAATAAGTTATTAATTAATGCACATCCGAATACATCTGGAATATCTTAAACTTATCCTAGTGAGTATGCACACACGCGCAACTAACAGTAGCTTTTCTCACTTACTTTCGTTCGCAATCACTTCAGAAATTTCATTGAAATTTACTTTTACACGTTCTGACTCACGATTTATCCATAGAGGAGGTCGGACCACTGAAAGCAGTGAAATTACTATTTTTACGATTACAAAATGATTTTCCTGTCGAAAAGCAAAACAACTGCCTAATGTTAACATTTTACCTTGACCATTTTCAGATTGAATAAGAACTAAGCTGGTTCATAAAACCAAAATTAACTTAGAAAAAACTGCGCAAAAAAGAGCTATCATTAGAGAAAATGCTGATTCCTTACAAGTGAAATTATATCACTTTACTTGCCATTTATCTTGTCAAAACTTCTCCTTACAATTGTACGCAACTCATTAATATCCATCATTTATTACAGTCATGGCCTTACTTTGTAACCTTAATAATCCTGGAGCATATTGTACTGAGGCTGCAAGGGAAGCCAAGACATCGCCTCAATGACACCATTACATCCCTCAGTCATGGTCTCATCCTGGAAACTGGAAGGTAAATACTAAAAAGTATATTATTACTCCATACAACAAATAACTCCTGATGCTCATTCCAATGATTTATTTTTATTAGTAAAATTTATTTTTCATTTAATAAAATTTAAAAATAACAAAAATAATAATAAATAATTTTTATTTTTGTTATTTTATTCCCAAACCTCCAAATACAGCTCATGTTGGCCATTTTACATTGGGGTATTCAATAAATTTAATGATTAAACGTACACGAACGACCATGTCCTGGACAGGGGAAATCTACCCAGGCAGGACTCAAACCCGTGACCTCTTGTTTGGCAGGCGAGGATGTTACCCCGCCACCACCGAGGCTGGCTCTTATTATTATTCTCCTACTGAATGAAAAAGAATTTCAAAGAGAGTGTGGCATGCAATTTAGTGGACTTGTTTCACACAAAGCTTTTTGATACTTCAAATCCATATTAATCCAAACCCATATTATGAGGTTTTACCATAAAGAGCAATTGGATTGGAGAGTGGAAGTGATGATTTATTTTAAAGTTTTTTGTCTCCCTCATTCTAGGCTTCTATTCCGTGGGGCAGAGAGCTCAATCTACATGTTAGTATATGATCGGTGGAGGGTGGTGGACCTCCCTTGGGACAGTCCATGGACGTGGTACATTGCTCTTTTGGCAGTGGACTTTTGCTACTACTGGGTGCACAGAGCAAATCACGGTAATATTTAATTCCTAGAGCCTGGCCACTCTGCAGGGGTGGATCGGTGAATCAAGACATGTATTTTTAGAGAAGGAACTTTATCCCATCTCCAGCCAAAAGAAAATTAGCACTAACCGCAGACTGCATTATTTAAGGATTTTAAGTAATACTAATTCAAAATAAATAACTACTCCTGTGTACTTAAAAACATTATGGAGTTTTCAATAATTTGATTTAACATGTAATCTGTCTTTCCAATCAAGTACCTTTGATTTCTTTAAAATAAAAAAAACCTTTTTGGAACCACATGAAACCTTAAGAGGTTAACATCAACAATAAAAAATAGCATTGACCAAATGTAAAATATGAACTAATGATGAAGCAACTCTAACAAATATTTTTTTTCCAAACAATAGAGGTCCATTTCTTATGGGCTCAGCACCAAGTTCACCACAGTTCTGAAGAGTACAACTTAGCTGTTGGCTTGAGGCAGTCCATATTACATGGCTGGTGTGGATCAGTGAGTATTATTTTATTGACTTCATTGTTCCCAAGCTATCATAATCGATTCTGAGAGTCACTAATATATTCGTTCAGGGATGATACTTTTCGATAAAAAATTGAAGGTGTTTTAAAAAAATCGAAATATAATATGTTACAATATTCGTATTGACACAAATATAAGTACCAGTTTTAACTTTGCCACCGTAGGCAAATTAATTTCTGTTTTCCATCTAGGTCAAAAGAGTGCATAATAGAGGAGAGAACTTCTTTGATCTGGATTCTATTTTCTCTCATGAAATTTATCTGAAGTAACAAATTTATCAGTAGTTAGTAGCCAGCAACTATCACATACTACATCACCCTTTGCTGCAATGCAGATTTTCTCAGCCAGCTTTATAATATTCTCAGATGTGTTTCAAGGTCCTAGATTCTTGAAGTCCTAGATTTTCTTGGTTTGTAATATCCATGAAATACAAGACTTCATCATAATTCAAAGTAGCTTTCCCAGTTCAGTCCTAAAAGTCTAACATTCGTAATGAGAACTCTGGTCTAGATAGATTGACTGGCACTGTTTTCCATGCATGCTACTGAAAATATTCCCTTTAAACATTACAAATTTTTATCATTAATGGTGTTAATTTTCTTCTCTCTTTCTATTGCAGCTCTTCTATCTGCCCATGGCACTCTTTGTGCCTCCAGCTCACTACCTCACTCATCTTCACTTCAGCCTCCTCTACCAATTTTGGATGCACACTCGTGCCATCAACACCTTAGGACCATTGGAGTGGGTTTTCAACACACCAAGGCACCACAGGGTGCATCACGGTGAGTGACATCACACCAAATCATATCCAAAAGTTTCTAAGGTTTACATCCTTTCGTATAAAAAACATATGTGCCATTATTATGACATATTAGAACTTTATTTTCCATTTTCAAGGCTTATCATAAAAAAGATGAGAGGTACGTACCTAATTCTTTACCAGCTTTTTTATTTGCTGTACAGCAAATAAAAAAGCTGGTAAAGAATTAAAAATGAATTTTTCAGAGCAAATGTACTGTCTTTCTCTCATTCCAATTACATAATATCACTGAAGCAGAGAATCATCAAAATTGTGACTTTTAGCGGTATGTACTTCCAAAATAAAGGCATTTGAGTCATAGGATAGGAATACATATTACTAGTTTTGAGTATTAATCACACTTTTTTAAATGAAACTCTTCCCACATTTTTACATCACAATAATTTCACTCGGCTAATGTTAAGACTTTGGCACCATACAAAGATAATTATGTTAACCTTTAGCTTGAAAAAGAAAAAGGACAATTTGAGGGATATGAATTCTATGAATATGTACATTTTGTAACACAATTTTTCATAGAAACTTCAACATTCTTGCAGGATGCAATTTGTACTGCCTAGATAAGAACTATGGTGGTTTCCTCATCATTTGGGACAGGATATTTGGCACGTTTGCTTCGGAGAAGGAAGGGGAGCAAATCATCTACGGTCTTGTCTTAAACAACCCATCATTCAATCCTCTTTGGCTTCAGGTATGAGAATCATGATTTAGTAATACATAGCTTTTTTCTTGGAAATAGATACTTACGGATTTCTCATGTGCATTATTCAAGTCAAATTTCACACCAATATTCCCTTTGTGTCTTTGAACTTAACATAATGGTATAATGAGCCATCAGAAATGCATGTGACAATTTTGACATACATCCTCTTTCCATAGGTATTCTATAATCAGCATGTGATAGAAAAATGGAGGTCAATGCAAGGATGGCAAAACAAACTGGCAGCCATTTGGAAAGGACCAAGTTGGCTTCCGGGTAAACCAAGACTTGGGGCTGATGAAGATAAGATAGATGTATGTATCAAAAATGACATTAGGCATCACAATGATTGTTATTTGTTATGTAATTAATTATGAATGCCTCAAGATTAATCTTAGATGGTTTAGAATATGATAAAGTAATCTTAAAGTAAAATCAACTGCTTCAAAAGTGATAAGGAAGTATTTTGCATCGTAGTACTTATATATACTGAAATCTGAGTGATAAACAAGTTTATTAATGGTTCCTTTTATCCTGGCAGGTGAAAGAGAGAGAAAAGTATGATGTCAAACTACCCACTTGGTGCAACCTCTACTTAATGCTGCACTTCTGCATTGTCATCATTGGATTTCAAGAACTGGCAGTTAGACACATGGTAAGGATTAGAATAAACAGGATCGCCTTGGTAAACCCATAATAAAGCACTTAATGTAGCATTCTTTGTTAGAGTTCTACAGCCTGAGCTATTGATTCCTATGAGCTAAAATATTGGAGGGGGTTATTGAATACGCAAATCATCTATGCCAGTGGCACAGCGAGGGGGGTGGGGGTTTTGGGGGTTAAACCCCCCCCAGAGCACAGATAAATTTTTAAGTTTAATCCATTTTACTTAATTGGATTAATACTACTAATTGAATAGTGTAAGAATTAATAAAATATCTCTTATAAACGTGCGAAAGATCCACAGAGAAAAAGTCATTCGCCTTGACCGGGATCCGGATTTCCGGTCGAGTGCTTTAGCCAGTTAAGCTACCGAGGTGTCATTCTTCCCTGTGGATATTTTCGGACACTACCGGACAAGATGTAACTGGGCTGCTGAGCATATGATGCCACAAGCAGTCCAAATCGTGCGCACAGCGCCACAGCCGGAGAGCAGGCCCGGACATAGAACACAAAGAGGTGTTCGCTCTAGACTAGTTTTGAAGTATTCCGGGACTAGCTGCGGTGATAACTTTTACGGGAGTTACCCGCAATGCACAATCGTGCGAAAGATCCACAGAGAAAAAATCTTTCGCCTTCGATTTGGACTGCTTGTGGCATCATATGCTCAGCAGTCCAGTTACATCTTGCCCGGTAGTGTCCGAAAATATCCACAGGAAAGAATGACACCTCGGTAGCTTAACTGGCTAAAGCACTCGACCGGAAATCGGGGGATCCGGATCCCGGTCAAGGCGAATGATTTTTATCTGTGGATCTTTCGCACGATTGTGCATTGCGGGTGACTCCCGTAAAAGTTATCACCGCGGCTAGTCCCGGTATACTTTAAAACTCTCTTATAAAGCCATTAAACTCACCATTTATATTTAAAAAATTCCGGGGGAGGGCCCCCCAATTACCATGGCGGGTATTCCACACCCCCAAACCCCTCAATATTGATTGCACCTAAACCCCCCACAGCCTTAATTCCTAGCTGCGCCCCTGATCTATGCCACATCTTCACAATAGTGCTTTCTTTCTCGCAGCGCCAGGCAGTCAACATTTTTTTCTTCACTTCATATGGTCACTTTCATCTTTGCGCATTTTACCTTATTTGCACCAAATTTATCATTTTCAGTCCTTTAATAACTTCAATTAGACTTAGTGAGAGGAAAAATATATGATTCATAAAATTTTATTCCCAATTGATGAAATTAAAAAACTGAAAATTTTTCACCTTTTTTTAACTTAACATTCGAATGTATAGATGTGATCATGAATATAGAGTTCCCTGACAGAAATAATGCCTCTGATTTTCAATTATTCCAAATCCATTTTTAAGATTAATCAGTAATCCAGTTATTTGAGCTATTAATTTGTATCCTTACAACTTCCTTAAACTGAAATCAGTGGCCCAGCGAAGGGGGCACCTTTTGAACCAATTATCGTTAAAAAAATTACTAGGGGAGGGCCCCCCCCCCACCTCCCGCTTACCCCTTGTGCATCCCATACCTTTGCTGGCCCCGGTGGCAGGGTTAAGTCCTTCCCTGCCAAACCGAAGGTCACGGGTTCAAGTCCCGTTTGGGTAGGTTGCCCCTACCCAGGGAATGGTTGTGTGTGATAGTCCTTGTTTCATGTTATTTCCCCTGATGTAAAAGGCCTTAAATGAGCTTTTTTCGGGGTGATGAAAGTAAATAAATAATATACCTCCCATACTCCCCAGTATTAATTGTGCCGAAAACCCCCCTAGACTTAATTTCATAGCTGCGCCCCTGACTGAAATCACATAGCTACATTTTTCAATTTATACATGTATTTATATAAATGTGACTCTTCTTCTTACAGAGCATGAGTCCATTGGCAGTTATCTGGTTCAGTGCCTACATCCTCATCTCCCTCACATCCATTGGAATGCTTTTTGACAACCGTCCAAATGCTTGTGCTTTTGAGTTTTTGCGATGCCTTTTGTTTGTATCTTACGTGCAGCACTACGGATCACCTGTCGTAGGAAATTTCATGGCTTTCCTACAAGTGTTATTCGCTCTGTCAGGTACCTTCTGGGCTCTTCAATCTTTGAAGATTCTACAGATTAAAGTCAAAACAGACTGATTTTGACAAAAAACACATTACGTCCACAATGACCATAGTTTACAAGCAAGCTAAGGAGCTTGACTAAATATTAAGTGGTTTTAACAGAAGGGCATTTAAATGCTCACTCAAAAACTTAAAGCCAGTGGCAAGTGGAATGCACAAGCAATATACAAGATACGATGAAGGGACCAGTGAAATATTTTTATGTATATTTTTAATAAATTTTTTATGTTGTAATTGATTTGTCTGATTCCACATTATAAAATGTTTCCGACCATATTTGGGCATTAAATTGACATTACTAATGAAGTGGGTTAAAAAATTTTAATCATTTATTTAGGCCTACTTTAAAATGGTAGAAAAATAAAATTGCTACTCAATTTTTACGGCTGATCAAGAAAAGTAGCCTTACCAAGATGAACAGTTTTAATAATTATAATTTTAAGCAAACGTTCATTATAAGGACAACTCTTCAGCCAAAACCTGATAGTCTCCTCTCAACTATAAGGTATGAAAATTTTCATAGGATACAGTGGATATCTCACAGTGGCGGATACAGAAAACACTCAAGGAGGGGGCGCAAAAGATACATTGAGTTGCCTTTACTTTTATCGTGATAAAAAATAATCAAGTCACAGGCAGAGTAAAATAAAATTTTAATTTAAGTAATTATACACATATACAAGACGTTGCCATCTTATGATATAAAAAAGTCAATTGTGGTTCTGCAATGTTTGGCAATACGGCTGGACCCGCAAGGGAGGGGCGCGCACCCCCTGCGCCCCCCATCTGTATCCGCCACTGATATCTTAGCATTCTTACAAAGCTAGGATACCCCAGGGGAGTGTAAGTTGAGAATTAAAGGATGTTCACCTGTGCAAACATAACAAGCTATAAATATTTACAAGTGGTTATGGCAGGATGAAGAAGGCTATGGCATATTCTATACTGAATTGCATGGCATGGAAACATGTAATGAAGGATTAGCAAAAAAAGGCTATAGAGTAAAATTGGGAGAGCTTGAGCTGACAAGAGCTGAAAACACATTCAATTAACATGGTAGGTAATGAATGACAGTGATGGACAGATTTCATATTAATCATACTAGCTTACACATGGTGTCCACTGTGAAATTATACATATGCACATATGAATTCAATACCTTGAATGGCTTTAGTGATCTTTATAATTCAGAGGCAAATAATTGAAGGAATTGTTCTGGAGAAAGCATTTTTGCAAAACTACAAAATTTAATTTGCGGTAATGTTCAGCAACTTTTGGAATGCACTAGCCTATTCTTTCTAAGGCCATATTCCACCATTCTTGGGTATACAAAAAGCAGGACCACCACCTTTAGGAACCATAAAATTCACATGAGTCCAATTAACTAATTACAGTGCACACAGCAGACTCCCGATTATCCGGGTGTGGCTCATCTGTGTTGCATATTATCTGTGCATGAGTTCATACTCCTTCGATGTTTTCCGCAGTCTTTGTAAAAAAAATAAAATCGGACGCAAAATCCGCAGGATATTAGCATTATAATGCATGGCTACACCAGGCCTGTTATTTGCATTAGAATTCCCATCGTAAAATGGAATTACTTTATTTACTTGCTGACAAAGAATGTTTCAAGTTTATAAGTACTTCTGATCTGACATTGCAGACGACGATCAACGGCGGGTAAAAAACTCGAGTAATTTTCGAAAATTCTTGAATGGTAAATGAATCGTAAATGAAAATTAATGTTACCTGCGATCATTATATGTATATTTTACATCACAAATGCACAAGTATTGCCCTGGACTCGCATGTTTGAATACAGCCCAAGGGAACCGCAGATTTCATCGGGCATCGGGCAACCGCATCAAATTCGGGCATGTTTACGCCGCGATTAGTCAATGTCAACCTGGAGAGGAAGGGAATAGTAGAAGTGAAGGCAGCGAGGGAAGTGGAAGTAGAGATAGTGAGAGTCATAGCCAAGCACCTCCTTACGTAGACAGTTTGCCTTAACTCCTGGTTTCCTATAACCACTGCTGGGCGATGGGGTGATCGCGCACCAGTTGCCATCACAGGAGTACGGTGTTCCTGTTTTCCAAGCATCACGGAGCACAATTGTGCTCTTTGATCACGGATCTGCATCTCGGGCAACCTGTCTGAGAAGGGAATACGCAGCGTGGTGCCTGACAGTATAGTTTCCGACGTCGCAAAGTGGTTTTGAAGCATTCGTGCAAACTATGTTTCTGAATCTGTGATCTTGTAGCCACAGACGCATGGTTTTCGGAAACCAGGTGTTCCACGAAGCAGTAGGAATATGAATACAATTACATTATCGCCGCTAAAAAGATCACGGTAGGGAATAGACAGCTGTGAATGATACAAGAAAGCAATCTAAAATAACATAAAATGAGCATAGATAATAATTGATTGATTTCCGCAAATGATGAAAATTACAAGAAATTAATGAGTGCTTGGATTATCCGTATTTTCTGATTATTGGTGCCGCCTCTCCCCATCATTACCCCGGATAATCAGGAGTTTGCTGTACATGGCTATATGCAGTTTCAAAGCATCCTTTAAGACCTCTATGGAATAAGTAAAATTAATGTAGACAGTTAACGACTTATCCGTGGAAGAATGTTGTGTAGATTTTTTTTGGGATTCACAGTGTCAACAGCAGCCTCCTCCAAACATGAAGGAATGACCCAAGAGTAATATCTAAAAAAATCAATGAAATTGAGTCCACAGCAATACATGAGAGAACTGAATGACTTTGAGGAGTTAGAGAAATACTTGAAACTGTTTCCATGTGAAAGAAGGGTCTTTCGGCTGAGTTGCTACTGATATACAAGTAGAAGAAAAATAACGACAGTTGACAGAGATAGGCAGAAAAAGTTGACAATGGTCACAGCATGGACCAACATGATGCAAGCTATAGAAACTTAAATTGCTGCATGTTAAACTCAAAATTTAAAAATTACTTACTTTTTGATATCGATAGCCCTCCTTATTTTGAGGCTTCAGTTTTAGGAAAAAATTTAAAAAATGCATAGGAATATAGTCCCTATACTTTTACCACAGGCATTTTTAGAAAAAAGGGGGACTATAATCAGATATATACGGCATTTGATCAGTCTGCAAGAGATCTCAGTTTGGAGGCAACTATGTAACAAGTTCCTCCATATTAATTGAAACACTTCCTGGAGCTAGGAGAAATTACAATCATAAATACAGTTATAAATAAATGTAAAACAATGGGTACAAAAAATGCTCTAACAGCCACTAAACTACAGAAAAAATTCAATGTTTTGGACAAAATCACTACAAAGCTAAACACGCTTAGGGAAAGTGATCACATAATAAGTTTGATAATACCACAGAGCCTTCCTGAAAGCCAACTTGTACAAAAGGTAGAAGAAAAAAATTGTTCGTTTATGATGCTTGCATAAAACATAAATGAGCATTTAGCTTAGTGAAAGAGTACATATTCCTGAAGTAACACAGCTAAAATTTAAAATAGGTCTAAAATATTATGATGTAAAAGTTCTGGGTATCACAAAAAAGTAATATCAAAATTAAAAATTGACATATTTTTTGTAATATAAATACATAATATGTAATATTAAATCACAGAGAATTCCATAAAATTATGGAGAAACTGCACAAGTCCCAGTCACTACACTCTGGCCAGCTAAGTTGGATGAACAATCAGCAAGGTACTTTCATGATCTGCAGATAAACATGGGCCCTGATCAATGGAGTGTTCAAGTGCGTTACGTCCTGATTAACCTAGGACTGCGTAGACCTTAGCCAATTTTTCCAGTAGCCAATCGAGAGCTGACGAGTATCGAGGCCACTTAGTGGAATGATCGGTAGATGGAAGATTTCCATTTCACCCAAAATATGCTAAAATGTGTTGTTGTGTGACGTCTGACATTAACCAGCTTTGCCAAACAATGTCTCG
This sequence comes from Ischnura elegans, assembly GCF_921293095.1. Taxonomy (NCBI): domain Eukaryota; kingdom Metazoa; phylum Arthropoda; class Insecta; order Odonata; family Coenagrionidae; genus Ischnura; species Ischnura elegans. The sequence continues at coordinate 143,146,500 of NC_060246.1, forward strand.
GGAACTGTACCTTTCACTTTCACGAATGGATAACCTCCCTCTTTGTCGAAAACGTCCTAGTTTCACATTTCCTACATAATGACATGATGGAGATGCTAGGAGACTCTAGACACTCTTCACTAGTCACTCATCTCTGGTCAATCAGATTGGTTTAGCTGTCTTTCCTTGGTCAGTTATCAATAACTGGTTACTCTGTAGTCATTCACTGACAGTGCAGTCATAATTTATGTCAGTATTTGCCGAACCATGGCCCATGCTACCAAAGTGCCTAGCTATCCACTTGTGCCATCACCAGTAGCTACTTTCTTTCCCAAGACATTGGCTTGAATTTAGGGTATTCTTAATGTACACATTTTTTAAAATTTATATCTTTTCATTAAATTGACTTGCAATAGGGATTTTACATGGAAATAAACTTTGCAGTAAATACTTTAATAAGTTGTGTGTGATTATTCACATCCTGACACCAAGGGCAAGAACCCACTTTAAATGTGACCTGCAACTTTGGAACCATAATCCACTCAGCCATGGCACTTTATATAATTTTCTTGAAATGAAAAGGATTTACAAGGAGCAGCAGTTCTTTGGAAATAAGGTCCATGGAAAATCCTCTAATCTCAGAATCTATTTCCCCCACGGGAATCCTTAATGTCACAATGATTCACAGTACGTCAGTTTAATCCGTTGAATATAAGGAGCCCTTTGCAGTACTGCTGGGCAGTGATAAATTAGTGGCAAACTAGAACCGTGACATTGGTTACATCCCCATAAATGTAGTTCATATGCTGCTCTAATTTTAGTTCGAAATATGTACAATGCCAACAAAAAAAACAAAAACTTAATATTTAATCTTTTGTGATGGTTATCCATTACGGTACTGCCTCAATTCTAAGTATTAAAGACCTAAGTTGATTCAATGATACTCACTCTTACATAAGCCGAACTCTATCTCGAACAACAAACAACACACCCTAGAGTAAAAATTTTCTTCCTTCTTCAAAAAAATGTTGGAGTTTTTTTTGTTCATATTTTGCCCCTAAATTCCAATGAAACTATATATTTCACAGTAACCATCACTTTAACTGAATTTCACAAGGAATTTATGGAATCCAAGGAATGAAATTATACTTTATACGTAAAAATTCTAAATATGCACATAACTTTCAGCCACAAAAATTAATGAAAAGGGTCATTTGGATAGGATGTACAATATGATGGAACCCAGGAGTATCAGCTGCAACTGGTATAAAATGTACAACATTAAAAAACCTAATTAACTTTTATCTGAAACATCTTGAAGAGGCATGCTGATGAGGGCCTCCAAAAACAAAGATATCCAATGATATCACAAGAAAGGTATATCAGCAATTCCATCAAAAATTATTTCAGAGCTTTTCCAATGGCGACACTTTGATAGCGGCAACAGAGCTGTATGGTGGAATTCATAAAAATATACTGTTAAAACACGAAACATGCATGAATATATCATCATCCATAACATGTATAAAAGCATGAACTCATGATTGGCTTTCAAATAGCAAATAAAGGTATCGAGGGTATGAGTGGCGTAACCAGCAATATGCTTTGGGAGGGAGGGTTAGCAGGGGCTACCCCCCAGGAAACCTTTTTGAAAAATATGTAACTTGTCTGAAAATGCATTTTACATCATTTTGGTACTTAAAATTCAACTTTAAACAGATGCAGTTATTATACACCAAATAACTTTTTAAACTAACCAGACAAAATAATCAACTTTTTGATTTCTCTGAGGCTTTGGGGGGGGGATTACATCCCCTCATCCCCCCCCCCCATAGTTATGCCACTGGAGGGTGTACAGGCTATGTCAACTACCATGAGGGTAAGAGAAAAAAATCATACTCACATAATAAAATTTGATGAAAATTTTTCATTTTAATTTTGCAAATAATTTACTGCCATAAGAAATAAATAAATTAATACTTCCACTCTGTTTAGTTCCATTAATTTTTACAAGGTACTCCATCCAAATACAAACAGGTTTCATCTACTCCTAATACCACTTCTCCTCTTATTTTACAACCACCCCATTCTGCATCTTTGGTTATCATACAATTTTCTCTAATACCCTCATCTCTAACCAGATTTTCATTGAACTGCAAATTTTCATTACATGTACACAAAATAAGACTTTCACTGGATGTAATTTTACCTGCAACACAACCCATTTTTCGACCCTGACTGGTATTTAAATATTATTCTTGCACATTAAATTAAATTATTTACATTGACAATGTACTAGTCTTATAGTTACACAGTTGACTGGGAATTTATCTATTACAAAGAATCAAACAAAATGTGCATCACATTAAAATACCCAATAACAAGTTAAAATAAAACTTGGTTACACTAAATGCTTAGCAACTCCCTGAGTAACAATAAACTTCTTCAGGGTTAGCCAACTTCACTCAAAACTTTTGTCATGCAAGCTGATAGGTACCAACAGTCAATTAAAAGATAAATAATATTAAAATACCAGTCTACATTAATTATCATTTAAATGAAATATCAATTGAGTATTCTTGTACAAAAGCCAACGGCCATCAGAAGGAAGGCTTTCGATGCGGAAAAGCATTCCAAGATGGCTTGAACTAGAAAAGTTTAGTGAAAAATGTTATGGAACCACCCTACTCTTCAGTTAGTCCAAGGATATCATTTCCTCAGAGAATAAATTAGGGCATGATGAAGAGGATGTGACGATTTCATGTATATAGTAAAATTAACCCAATCTTGTACAACAATTGATTTGATCTCATAGTCAAACACAACACATGGTCTTTTGAGCTTGAAAACTTGGTAGCATCCAAAGCAACTTAGGGAGGAGAAAGAATAAGTTAAAAATCAGGCTAAAATAAATAATTTACAAAATGAAGGACAAAGCTCAATTTGTATGACTAGAAAATGTGCTGAACATATTCATGATCACTTATGGAGAACATCTTTTTGGGCCACAAGGTAAGCATATGATGAGCTGTCGGCCCCAGCTTCTGACAACATTTGAACATGGTCAAGAAAAGGTACTTCACTACTGAGCAAGAAAGCGAGAGATTTCACAGAGGTCTCCCACAAAGGAGGTAAAACGAAAATACCAATCAGCCGGAAAATAGACAGGAAATACGGAGTGTGTCCCACCCTTAAAGAGATGTACAGAAAATGATTAAGGCAATGCATGTGTACACCTTGCAGAAAACTTGGTCCATTGGCATCATAATTTAAAAACATGCACTCATTTCATGATTGCACATGAAAACAACTTTTACACAAGTTCATATTTTTCAGCATTTTTCCATACAGCCGCATAAGTAAGGCATGGAATCACAGTGTAACGTATCTTGCCCTTAGCATAGTTGGATCCCCAAAAGAGGAATGTCTGTATTTCCAGTGTTCCACTAAGCATAAAATCACACGCAACTTCATAATCGACCACTTCACCAGAAAAAAACTTGCCAAACATTTGAGTGGGGTTACAAGGCACACCCCACTGTTATAAATGGACATTCAAAAGTTTTCACTCATCTTTCCAAAGAGAGATGAATTCTGGTGTGACAGGTCCATACACAGTCCAAATATGACACCACATTATTACATTCAGAAACAACCTTCTGAACCTTAGGAATGCAAAACAAATGCATTGGAACAAGCACTCCATTTGAACATTGCTCTGCAATGCAAAGGAGCTGATTGCCAGCCTTACTAAAGCTGCATCTATCTCTTTTTATATTGACAACCCTCTTTCCAACAGTATAAATGGCGCACGATACTGGGAAACTGCAACAGCTGAATAAGAGTCATACTTTAAAATATATATATTTAGTGTGTGTATATATAAGTGTATGACAGGTTCTCATTACAACTACTAAGGTAATACAAGTCGTAATATGGGTAGACAGCCTTTCTTTGTAAGTCCTATCCACTAACCCATGCCCATACTTTGTCTTTGGTGCAAAAGTACAACTATTGGTGCAAATTAATGCTTAGTCTTGGAAGGTGAGCAAGTGTCAGCCATTGTCTTGGCCACTTCCACCATGGGTCTGTGCTAAATCACACTAGATGGAAGTCGGTCAAAGGCTTCTGGTGGTGGAGGACCCCTCCTCCCTATCCCACCTTCTCTAGCTGCAGCCTCGGGGCACCCGTTCATTACAAGGAGCTCCACGAGGCTACCAGTTGATGCCAACATTGGCACTGGAAGATTTGGAGAAGACATGGAAGCCATGCGTGCATGGCTAAGACAGGTACGACCTTCATGATCAGCTGCTTTTATGTCTGCATTGTTCTGTTCAAGGAAATGGACAACATTTTTAATTTTACCAATTAAAATGAAACTGCAATGGAAACAAAAGGAATCACATCCAGGTAATCTTAAATGGCATAAAAAGTTCTCATTGATGCATTCAGCGCTACAGCTAACACTTATTCAAAATTGAGAGCATTTCAGATGATAGAAAGAAAATCATGACATTTCCAGAAACTCATCACATGATCAAACCTTAATGATTTCCATAAGTTTAAACTTTCATTACTGCCATGCATTAAAGATAGAGAATTCCCGAGGAGCAATAAGATATGCACATTGGGCTATCTAACAATTTCTTATAAACACCAGAGTCTCATTGAATCAGAGAAGAAAATTTTGTTTCTCAAAGGTTGTTTTATTCTTGAGCCATGAAATATCATAACTCTGGGATACTTCAAAGAAAGAGGTGTAGAGAGAAGTTGATGTCACTCGCCACTCCTATCCTTCCTAACCTATCACCAAGAATGCTATGAAGTGTTCCCTCACCTCACCTCGTCACATCAGTTGAAAGTCTTCATACCCTCTAATTACTCACATTTTAACATTATTGTGGATAAATGAGGATTTTAGTGGAAAATACTCTAGCAGCCAAAAATAAGGGAATAACGTTTTAAAAACCTAAGAAAATAATAACGCAGGTTGTTCACGCCATAGGGAGTCCTATGCTATAATCACCACTCTCCAGATTGTTGTTTGTTGGGTGCCCGTGTGGGCGAGAGTCTAATTGTTTTAAGTATTGTTTTCGTGTTTGTTGGCCGTGAACAGGAGTCTTGAATGTGTTGTCAAGCCGGGAGGTTCTCGAGCCGATGCTGCCTGAGGAGGACATCTACGGGAGCCCGACACTCAGGTGAGTGGTGATTTTGGATGGTGTGGGACTCCCGGCGCATAGTAATAATAATATATACAGTCCACTTTATTGCCGTTTAATACTCTCTCGTGTCGTGTACATAGGTTAAATATCTCATGAACATACTTCATTCACCTGGATGTCACAGGAGAGAGATAAACTTATCTTGTGTAACATAAAGATATACAAAAATGTAAAAAGCTATAGAAATATTCACCATTGGGGACTGAATGATTCCCGATTTAACTTTAGCGCAAGCACTTCACTAGCTCTCCCAGCTGGGATAAGTAGCTACTGGTGATCTTTCACAGGAGCTGCAGAATCGTGTGGAAGGGGCATCAAGAAACAAGTAAGCGGAGGGCTTCAGTTGGCACCTAGTGAGTGCCTAAGCAACGCACAACTGTGGGGTAAGTATATGCTCAGTGACATTATCTGAGGGAGTTTATTTCAGTGGAGAAATTTTGGGATATGGAGCAGCAACAGCCAAAATGAAAAATGAAAGGAATATCTCTAGACAAGAAGATTTAAATCATTGAAGAGGTGGAAGCCAAGCCATTGAGTTAAACTACTACTGCAGAAAAATATGGAATCCTGCAATCAACTTTGTCAACTATGGGGGAAAAACCTCACAAAAGTGGAGTCTGGCTTATTGCTGAAATAAATATTATTCCAGAACTGAAGCACCAATGAATGACATACATATCTTTAATTTGCAAAAGACTCCACAAATACTTCCTCGCTTGCATTTTACACAATTTCTTCTTCAGATATATTAAAAAATTTTATTGGATGATTGCACAAAGACAAAAGAAGTTACAAAAAACAGAACTGAGCAGCTTTTGCGATTTGCTGAAAAATCATAAAATTATTAAATCATAAAATTTCTTTCCAATTTAGGAATGAGTGTGAGTACCTAGAATCTTTTTCCCCACTGATTATTTACTTTACCATCCACTCTGGCGAGTTCATACATGCCATATTTAAATACCCCAATTCCAATTTAGGAAGAGAATCTTCACAAATAATGGTGCAAAGAGCAAAAAATGTATTATAGATCAATTCACTATAGGAGAGGTTATCATCAAAATTGCATCGCATTTTTATCATGCACACTCATTGATTTAAAAATATGCCATTGACTACTGGCAATTAAGTTAGCCCTGTATATGTATGGACATACAGTGATTTAACCTATCCAATAAAAGAAGCACCAACTTACCCACATCAACAGCTGTGCCATTGCCAAATTACCCATAGCACAGGCTAAGTGCAGGGGAGTTCTCAAGTCAACAGAGCTAACAGTTGTATTCACTATCTCCGGAGAATTGGAATGTGCCAATAGTAATGCCACTGCTTTCATATCAGACCTACCATTAAAAAAGAAATGGCATAAATTAGTCTCCTAAAAATAGAGAAAATCTTTATAGGAGAGAGAGAGAGAGCTGGATAATCATTTTATTTTTAATATTGGAATTCATCAGGATCCTTATTACAAAGCAGCCTGAACAACCTGTCCTCACTCTTGATTAGATTTCAAGGAAAGATGAAAACAGGATAAAAGTACCCAAACATGGAACCTAATGGAGCATAATAATCATCATTGGCCAGCATTGAATTTCTACATACATCAAACATATACCGCATTGTGTTCCAATGCATGCATGCCCTGGCATTGATTTTATGACACTGATACCTCATCCAGTACTAACTTAATTTACTTAACTAAAGAATTCACAACATTCCTCGACCTCTGGAATGGATTAATATGTACAAGGGCATGTCTATTAATTACAATCAAAGCTATGACAAAATATGCTTACCGACACACAGCATCAACAAGCTGCTCTCCAAGAGGAGGGTCAGATGAAAAGTTGGATAGAAACTCTTTTTGCTCGTATTTACTCCGGATCCAACGCTCCTTTTCCTCTCGGCTTGAATTTGGCGTAGGCTTAGCACGCCCATTTGTGTTTGCCTCCCAAATTTCATTAGCAGCAGAGTTCCCAATTGCCAGCATCACACTCATGTGGCCGGGACTGTCATGGAAGATAGAGAAGTGACCATGAATAGATTGCCAAATGAGGCATACGTATAAATGTCAGTCATCAAGTCATACCTCTACACTATTTTTCATAAAAGAAAGAGCAAGCCAAAATAATTGATCCCCTAAGGGCCACTCTATTTCTACCAAAGATAACCAAACAAATTAGCTTCATTAATCGTGCTTTTACTTTTTATTGATCCCATGAATCTGCAGCGAATCTCTAGGAATATTCTGGATAACACACTATTTACAACGATTCAGACATTGTTCTGATAGCCACCACATAAAGTCTTTGATCCGACCAACTATAGGTATAGAAATAGAAAGTTTATCCTCATCCCACAATGGGGAAAGCAATTAAATAAAGTCATCTGCAGCTTAAGAGGTAATCCTAATATATAAAAACTTTTTTTAAGCAAAACATAATTTTATACTCACGGCCATTCATCCAGACCCAAAGACCTTACTCTGGATATATGAGATCCAAGATTGCGATGAATGCCAGAGCATTCTATGCACATAAGCACACCGAGATTCAAACTGGCCCAGTCTGGATCTGAAGAAAATAATAATATCAATTAGAATGTATTAAAACATACACACCCATTAAGAAACTGAAGGTAATTTCTTTTAAGCCAAGAGGAATCCACCAAAATGTCTATTGCTGCCATGGTGACTTAACTGTAACTTAGGGTAATAACAGCAAAAGACATAGAAAGCTAAGGCAAATTGTGAAAAATAACTTTTATAGCTTCATTCATCCTTTCATACTTTCCGTCATTCATAGCTTTCGACATCCGACACTGAGGGTAAGACAATGAAAATTTCAGATAACTTTGGATAAACAAAAATCTACAGAAAGTACCTGCATCTCCTTTCTCAAATTTACAACATACCGTAGCCTTTTCAATGAAATTAGATAGCAGGCCAGCAAGATTTAAGAGCTGCACTGTGGCTACATATACATCAGAAATAACCACTCGTTCAATTCATTTCCAAAAGGCAGGATTTAAATCTTAATTAAAACCTTACGAAAGGGCAATAATTATAAGTGCAGTACACTCCCGATTATCCGGGCTAATGATGGGGAGAGACGGCACGAATAATCGGAAAACATGGATAACCCAAATTTTCACTTAAATGTCTTGCAATGTTCATAATTTACCTAAAACAAACAATATACTATTATTATTTATGCAGTTATCCTGTTATTTTAGAGTGCTTCCTGGATTCAATAAGAGCTTTCTTCGCCAGTACGCGATCTTTTTAGCGGCAATAACATGGTTGTACTCATATTATTAATGCTCCATGTAAGGCCTGGTTTCGAAAACTACACATCCGTGGTTGTGTGATAACGGATACAGAAAAGTGGTTTGCATGGATGCTTCAAAAGCAATGCTCGACGTCGGAAACTACACTGTTAGGCACCACGCCACGTAGTCGCATCTCCCACAAGTTGCCCGGGTTCCAACTGCTGCGGGACGTGTATCTGAGATCACGGAGCACGGTCGCGCACAGTCAGGTTTGGAAAACAGGGACACGGTGCTCCCGTGAGTGCAGCTAGCGGGCGACCACATCCGCTTTACGAGGGGGATTAAAATGGAAATAATAAGCCCGGTGGATCCTAGCATTAATGCAGTAATTCCGACGAATTTACATCAGATTTTTTATTTTATAAAGATCACGGAAAAATTTAGCGAGAGTGAAAATCATGCATGGATAATCCGCAACCTGGATAAACCGCAGCTGGATAATCGGGAGTAATCTGCTGTACATAGTTTGCATAGATTTTGGATGGGAAAAATCAATTTCTAAGACCACAATTCAAACTTGGATCCTCAAAATTCAAGTCTAGCACTACAACTAATTTAGCTACCAAGACATTATTTTGTCCAGTAGATATTTGTTGACTTAAGGAAATGCACACGGAAAGACACTCCACATGTCTGCCACACATTTTTCTACTTCCACATGAAGTAAACACTTACTAGGAGCATCACAATCCACACAGTGTGTATTCCCCAACAATTGAAGCCTGATGGACTGAACTGATGCAGCATCAACAAGGTTATTTTGTTGCACTTTTGACTTGCTACTTTCATTACCCTGAAAGATAAGAACAAATGCAACTTAATTCCAGATGACTTAAATTAGCTTGATAAATAAAATAGTAAACGACTAATTTATACCATTCTATCTACAATATAAGTTAAACTTGATTGTGATGGCAGAAATCAGTTTTTCTACAGACATTTATGTTGATGATTCATTGAAAACAAAAATAAACCCGTTTGATGGGTTAACTTGAAGCAAATTAAGTTTACTTTCACCCTTAAAAGATGACAGCCAACACAGTATTTGCAAACTGCAAACAATGGATAAAACTGCAGTAAATCACAGCAATATTAGGGTAACTTTCACATAGCTCATTTAATAAACCGATACATGTTTAATAATTGACAAGGCATTGCAACACATTATAATAAGTATCTCAAGGAAATTTAATTCATGGAAACCTCAATGGTAATTTTTTAATCCAAAACAGCTCAACCTGAGGAAAAAGTAAACAGAGGAGCATTATTCATGCAAGGCATACCTCTGGACATAATAAAAGGAAAATTTCACAGAAATTCAGAGACTGATTAAAGCTGTTGTTTCAGGGGAAGCGTTTGATTACTTTTCAAGGTACCTCGGTTGGATGCAATATTTCTCAGCTATAATGCAATGTCTGATATGCATTGACAGAAGGTTTTTAGACATACATTAAATATTTTAAAAATTTATTTGTTAATCCAGTGAAATACAGTGGAACCTCGCTAAAGCGAGTACAGGCTATAGCGAGACCCCCGCTATTACGAGAGATAGCCGATGCACCGTCAATTGATCCTATTATAAGCATGTTAAAAATTTCGTTTTTACGAGGCCCTTTTGGTGTTGGCTCTCGCCATAGCGAGGGTTTCACCGCCGGAAAAACTTACACCAAGACTCCTTAATCTCTGTAATTGCTAGCGATCTGTTAGAAATGAAGTTAATGGAGGGCTCAGTCTCAAATTTATGTGGTAAAGTGTCATTCGATAAATAAGTAGTTAATTTTGGTGAAAATATTGTGGCATTAGCATTTGCGAATGCTTGATCTTCTTTTGTTCCTCGGGCGGCAGAAAGCAAACGGCAGCATACCCTGACGTCCATAATTTGCGTGAATAGGAAGCATTTGATGGAACACACCATGGCCAAAAAAACATCAAACACGTCTAAGCGAGAAAATAAAAAGAAAGGAGTAATATGAGAGTGTCGAAATTAATTTATCTTCCTATTCGCTCTTCACGATTAAAAAAAAACAAAAGCGCCCAAGGAGAGCAGTCTATGTTGAGCTATAAGGAGCTTTGTTCGGGTGGTTTTGCCCACTCCAGTCTGCGGGAACTTCTGAGAAAGGGGCTACGCCTAAGCCTAAAGCGGAGTATTTCAGGGATAGATTGCAAATCGAGAATTTCAAGAGTGCAGAAGGTTGATTATACTAATGCAAAGCACCAAAGCGTTATTTCCCCTCATAATTGCAGGTGATCCCTGCGGTGTAAACCCGAAGTCGTGGAAGAAAGGACTCCAATCATAAGTATCTTATGAAGTATTCCCCGTGTGATATAACATAGACGAAACGGTACTTTTTTACATCCTACTCCCCGACAAAATCCTTGCAGTACGAGGTATTTCTTGCAATGATACCTCTAAAGGTAGGTAGTGCGCCTTAGCGATGATGTAGGATGTACGATGCAATGACACTCAGCGTGAATTGTCCGGATGGACGTATTTATTCTCCGTTGCGGATTCACAGGGGTGAACTATTCGCGTCAGTGGTCGGAGTCGTACTGGCGCTCTCTCCCGTCACGTGGGTAGCCGAGCATCCCCTGGTGGCCGCTGGAAGAACTCACAGAACAACTGACTCTCGTTTGCAGTGCCGTGGTAAACTCGGTGTATTATTTCAAATACGTCGCGAGCGTAACACTCGAAAAGGAACTTTTTTAACAACGGCAATTTTAATCACATCATTTTTCAAGCTTAGCAAACTTTTTACCATAGATAAAGAAGATATTACATAATCTGATAGAAAAAGTCTTCCAAGGCAGGAACGTTATACAACCTTCCACCATTTTCGACTGCAGAAACAAACGTAATACGTTATTTCACTTCACTGCCGCTAAACGTACAGGAGCAATCAACGTACACCTATGGAAACATTTGAGGCATTATATAACCGCGATACAGTTTTATCAGTTAATTTTTGAATTTTCAGTGGAAAATACCAAAGTAATAGAATGATTACGTAAATGCACTAATTAAGTGGATAGAAAAATGGCTTCGTCGGCATTGGCATAATGATTGACAAAACAATGCTTTGCATGATTTTTATTCAGTGCGGCGCTTATAAATTGTTTGGATAGTTAGTTGTTGTTTGAGTAAGGAAATTTAGTGATGCAAAAAAACATCGCCTTTCGTCTGGATTTATGCTTACGTTTATCGGATATAAATTTATGTCGCCGCACCACTCCTGTTCCTGTATAACTGTTCGCAACAGATGTATTGGCCATTATTTGCTCCACCTCCGGTAAAGCGACAAATCGCTATAGCGAGTGTTTATTGGTGCACCGTGGGGTGTCATTTTATCGAGGTTGCACTGTAGAAACTTTCATTGGAATTCCACCTTCAAGATTATGATCTTATCTTTCTTCCGATAATTATGCAGATGGAGGAGAGGTGGCTGCCCCTACTAATACCCCTTCAATCCACCACTGAATACGAAGCACGGCAAAGAAATGTAAAATTAATTTTTTACTAAATACACATCATGAATAATAAATATTTTGCAGTAATACTACTAGAGATGGGTGAAATAGCATTTTTCTCGATTTCTACCACCTACTTACTATTACTACATTTCTACTCTGTTTCGATACCCAATTTCCTTTCTAAATACAGTGGAACCTCGATCTATCGTTTTTAAAACTTTATGCTTCACGACCCCTTATAATATATATATATATATATATATTTTTTTTAGATCACGAGATGTGGGTCAATTCTCGTTTTTCAGGGGGATGGATGGGGATGTTTATTAACAAATTGAAATAACCAAATGTGAAAACCTTCATGTAAGACACAACCTTTGCAAACAAATTTTCAGAGAATTTAGGACGATGTGTGTTGTACATTTGAAATTAGAATAATTGTTAACTTTGCATCATCGAATGTCGATTACAGGCGGTCCCCGACTTTCGTACACAATGCGTTCCCGAAAACTTGTACGAAAGTCGAATTGTACGAAAGTCGAACCATTGACTTCCATACTAATTAGGGGTTACGTTCTAAAAGAACGGAATTTACGTACTAAAACCTTTTTTTTCCACGGCATTCATTTCAATTGACTTAATTTTAATAATATATTAATAAAACTCCTCAAATCATCTAATTTATTTCGATAATACGCAGAAAAAGCTAATATAAGTTTAAAAAACAAGAAATCCGTTGGCTATCGAGTGAAACTACGTCTTGGCGTTTAAGTTGACATTCCACTTATTACGTCCACTATAAATAAAAGGAAATATCAAATAGCATAACAAAATGTATTCGTTGAACCCGTACTCTGGATACCTTTTAATTTTTACACCAAAATTCGATATTTGGCAGGTGACATTCGTGATCGCGTATATTCCGCATGTTATTCAAAAAAGACAAAAGACAAACGGAATTCGGGTGATATTTCGTGCAATATCGTTGCTGAAGGTTTACATGAAAAACAGCACTCAAACGAAAAAACACAATCAGAAAGAAGGTCTTACTAGTTTTATTGAAAGCTATTCGATGATGTCTAGTCAACTTCTTTTGAAAAATATCTTCAATGAAGGCTTTCCTCTTCTCTTGATAAAGGAGCCTATAACAGGCAGTCTCTCTCCCAAATAAATCACCTAGATCAGAGTCAATTACCAACAATTCCCTTCATTATATACGTTCATATTGTTCGCATATACTGCCGATACTGCAATTTGAAACAATTGAATGTTGGGATGCGCAATAAACATAGCGGGAATTTTAAAAAAATTACAGACTAGCGTCCGAAAGTCCGAATTTAGCGTACGAAAGTCGAGTAAAAGGTGTCAATTTTGAATGTACGAAAGTGCGAATTGTACGAAAGTCGAGTGTACGAAAGTCGAGGACCGCCTGTATTGTAAAAAGCTCATTATTCAAGAAATTAAGTGATTTGATTATTCGAACGTCCCATCCCTAAATACTACAAAAACATATCCATTAACTGGACTGCCTCAGTATTTAAAGTATTTCTGTAAAGAGTTGCATCCTAATGCTTAAATTAAACATTTATTCACAAACATAACCTTATTCCTTACCTGAAGAGACTTGAGTATTTGTTGCTGAATCGCATCTACCCACTCATCACGCTCCTCTGAGTTGCTCGCCTCAAAATGCCACTGCTTGTTGTCCAAGGACACAATGAAGAATTCATACCCATCTGAATCTGAGAAGAGAAAGATGGAAGTCCACAAATTCATTAATAAGGCTAACAAAGAACTTAACATTACAATCGCAACCAAATGGATAAAACAGAAAGGGCAGGAAGTTCCAAAGAAAAAGTCAAGGAGAAACTGACCAATTGGATGCAAAAACTGTATTATAAAGAGATTCCATGTTAGACAAATCTGTATTTGATTAAAACTTAGCAATACAATAAGGAACATTCACTTTTGTTTAAGTCACTGCTGAGGGAATGAGGAAAATCATACAATTGCTGATAGACTTGATCAGCACGTTTGATGCAGATAAATATGCTAATCAATTAAGAATTGTGGTAAGGAGAAAATGAAGCTGCTAACATTTTTAGCCATCAGCCCATCTCAAGGTTACTTAATTAGAAAAGGACCATTAACTTCAGGGGAGAGGAAAGGTTGCATGCGAACAAAGGGCATGATTGGAAAAATAAGGTACACTAAACCTTAGAGAGTAAAACCACTCCTTAGAGTGAACTTCTTTACACCTTCAACCTCCATGCATCATACCTACTAACCCTGCAGTCCCAGAGAATTTTCGTGTAAGTTGATAGGGAAACCTCTATTCATCAATCCACTTCACTTCATAAAACCTCCACTCATCGTACCGATGCAATAGCCCTGAGACCCCCAAACTATCTACCTCCATAAATAGTACCGACATTTTAATTTTTTGCTGCACACGAGACTTCCAAAAGTTCAGCAAGAAATACATATTATACCCTAAATTTTTCTTTCTCACAACTTGGCTTATGGTAAAGTTTTATTTAATAGCCAGCTTTTTTGTTGGATTTTCAAGAAAATTTTGGATCAATTACTTACTTCATTATCTAATCAATACAATAAACATATTAGGTGGCTATTTTTTTGGTCAAAGAAAAGACCATATGAAAATATCAGAATGTGAGATCTTGTAAAGAACAAATTTCTTCGTCATTATGGCAATTAGGCTTGCTTAGATATGCCAAATAATATATAATGAAGCACTAATGTTGAGGGTTTGACAAATGATTTTTTATCAAAAAAGAAATGCATTTTTGCTTGGCATGCAAAAGTGAAATTTGCTGAACTAAAAGGGTAGAGTTGGTGCATAGTACAGGACATAGGTCAACAGTGGTGAGATAACTGAACATATGCCAGCAGGATAAGTGAAGTAATGGAGACTCATTCCTCATTAAAGGAGTATGTAAAGATTAACAATTATTTGTTCACATGCAATCCAAATGAGGGTGAAGTTATGGAAGATGAAGAGAATGAGAGATTACAGAGTAGTAGAAGAAGAAATTGATAAAGGGGATTTGGTATCACCTCTCTCCAAATCGAGGTCCAAGATGCATTGAATGCTATTGTGAGGTATTTTTTGAGGATGGAGGACAGAAGAAACAAGAAACAGTGAAAATATGCTCCAGTTTAACAGGATTGAAGGTATAATTTCAAAAATAGCTAGAAATAGCATAAATACTGCATACTATTGAAACCTCTTTGTAGTGGAGCCTTCATACATTATCACATCAACATTTTGGTACCTCCATGTCAATATAAAGTGGTTTAAATGTATTACTCTGCATCACATGCTTTGTTTCCAAGTAACCATAAGTCCAAACGTGCATATAAAAATTGATAGAAAATAAAAACAAAGCTTAAGCACATTGACTTACCATCACACTCTGTATTCCTCATACCACTGCTTTTCATTCTTCTATGGCGCTTTTTAACATTAGGAGTCTCCATCTTGTTGTCACTGCCATTTAGGAATGACTGAGAGCTATTTCCAAGGAGCATTGCATCGTCATTACTGCAATATTATGGAAAAAAATTAAACCACCACAAACGTAAGAATAAAAAACTGTTCTATCAGCAAATTAGCAGAGAAAACATCAGTTTGAAGCATCAAAATCACACTAATATAAGTTTCTAAATGCTTCTACACGCGATCACCTCTAATTTCTGTAGTATAATCTTCACTCACACGTTATCACATCCACACTCACCTACAAGTTTGATGAATTCTTGCTCCAGGTTCTTTTAAAATCTCAAAAGCTGTAAGTAATACTTTATCAGTTATCTTTTTATCCTTACCTGAAAAATAGAAGACATAAATTGTAGATACAGATGCTCCACAGCATGGTTAAAATTTAAAAAATCATTTGATTTTTCAATACTTCATATTTGATGAAAATTTAAAACAAGAATAATTAAACTAAGTTACAATACATCCGCAAATTTCAGCCAAATGTATCATCTCTCAAAATCAGATGAATAAGAACTGAAATTCATGCTTAGAATGGCATTATAAACTTTACCATTAGCATGCTGAGTAAAATAATAATAATAAAATTTTGAGTAGAAGAAAGATTTTTCAATAATACTATTACCTCATTACGACCATAGAATACCATCCAAATTGAAGGCAAATGCCCAGTAAAGGTGCATCAATACGTTGCTGAAAAAAGTTTATCAATGCAAGGGAAATTTGACTACCCAACTTGCCAAAAGGGGCACATTCTTTCCACATGTGTCCACTAACTACGACCCATAAAAACGTAATTTAGTTATATAAAATACATAGTTCCCAATTTTGGTGATTACATTTGGCATACAGAATTGGGTAACACAAGGGCAATTAGACTCTGCAATTTGCCGAAAAAGGCACATTACTGCTGTTTTGTTTTATTCAATAGCACCACTGAAAATTCCAAAGGCAATTCAATACTCCCCAGATTTTTCCCTTGTACTAACTCTGAATATAAATTTCCCTGAGATTTCCTAAAAAGGGAATTCATTGGGACCATGTATTACACCAATCGTGAAACATAACATTGAAGAAATTTGAGGCTTTGAAATCATCTACAAGAACAAGACATACATACCAACAAGAGATAGTGACGCCAAGCCTTCGGAAATACCTCCACCACCACCAATAGTGGCATTTGAGCTCAGAACTGATTTGGAGCCCCTTGGCTTCTGACCAGGCACCTTCACAGTCACATATTGTAGAGAGATTTCTTTTCCATGAACATCATCCATGTAGTCCTACAAAAAGTATGACATATCTGAACGACTTTCCTTTTTCCTTAGTGAAAGTTCATTAAAAATCATTTAAATCTAATTCAACTGAGCCCTTCAAAATGAATAATAACAATAATTATTCATTCTTCCCTAGTACTCTGATTGTATTGCAGCAGTGCATTAAATTTGGTCTAATCAGCACCATAAAAAATAATCTCATTTGATTCAGCCAGTATTTGAGAAGATTCAGAGATACACATAATTTAATATAGGACACACACAGTTCACTAAGGACCAGCAATTCTTAATTTTCTTGGTGCAGACAAGAAACTGCCGTAAAAATTTCAATCTGTGACAATAAGCATCTACTGAGATACCAATGGCAAATGACAACACCACAATATAACCAAAGGAAAATGGATACAATGGTACTTACATGAAGACTTGGGTGATAAGTTAGTCTTGCATCATCACATAGGGTAACATATTTCTTTTTCCAGTCCTTGTTAAGTGCCTTACTGCTTCGCTTGTACAGGTGGCCCTGTTTCAGTGGTATTGCCCTACCACTCCCCACCTCCCCACCCTGAGTAGCAGAGCCGCTTCCTCCAATACTGCCACCACCAGAACCGACACTACCATTTCGGAAATCACCCTTCTTGGATGGGGTGAAGAGATTGGAGCGCCGACGACTTTTCCTTGAAAGAAAAAAAAATGCCACCATATAGACATGGAAGAAACATCAAACCATAGAACGATGTGGTATTACTCATACATTTGCCAAGGTGATTGGTCTCACATGGGGGGGAGCAACAAAGATGTGTGAGACATTCAGTAGACTCTCGTTATTACGAAGTTCACGAGACTGAAAAACTACCGCTTTGTAAGTACATTTATTTTAGGAACTGTAAAAAAAAAAACCGTACATAATACAGTAGAACCTCACTTATGAAACTTTCAGCGGAAAACCAAAAAAAGTTTCATAAGTGAGGAAGTTTCATATGTGAGGTTTTTCGGTATTCAGCATGAAATCCTTTCCTATAGGGGCCGGTTTGTTTCCAGGATGCAATTACTCATTTGGAGGCAAGAAATTGAAGCCTAATAATCTTATTTTCACACAAGCAACACCACAGATGATGTGTTACTTTAAGAGAAATATAATTCTACATTCCTGAACAACATTATCCGCGGTTGAACATCTAGCATTTCTGGTACTGATCTGCAAGGCTATCATACTGGAGAGATTTCGGAATGATGACACTAAATGTTCACAGAGAAGCCAATTTTTTAAAAAAGTTGACTCATTAAAAGCAGTTTCAGGAAATTCATTTCACCACCTATAGGCAAACCCAAGATTGTAGATTAAAGAAATGAAATACCTAAGGAAAGTCATCCAAATTAACCCCATAACTAGGGAGCAAAATTTCACTAATGCATCACAAAGGCTTCACACCCTATGGACCAGGGTTCATGTCATGGCCGAGGCAGAAAGTTTTCAGAGATGGCTGTATCCCTGCTTGAAAGTAGTGTGGACGGAACTTCCAGTGCAACACCATGTCCGGCAGATGGAACGTTAAGCCCTGGTTAAGCCTATTGTTACAACCTGGCTAATTCCAACACAGGGTTTCTATACTCCCTCCCGTACCTCATGTCGAAAATGACCCCAGCTGTCGGTTTCCTCCCTCTAAATACCATGCCATAGATAATATGGAGCACCCGGCAGTGGCGTAATTATGGTGGGTCGATGAGGGGATAGATCCCCCTCCAAAGCCGCAGAGAATTGAAAAAAAAATTTAAAACAAAAGTCTAGCTTTGATAAACAACAACTGCATCTACTCAAAGTTAAATTTTAGGTGCCAAAATGATGTAAAACATATTTACAGGCATGCTCTTTTTTTAAATTTTCCGGGAATCCCCGATGCCTCGGGGGGGAGGGGGGTCGCCCCTCAGGTGCTACCATCACCCCCAAAGCATATTCCTAGTTGCGCCACTGGTATCCGGGATATTCCGTGACTAATTGTAAGACTTTTCCGGTGCTTATATCACTTTTTTTAAGTGAGCATTTGAAATAACCGTGCAACTGCCGTCAGTGATGATTGAACAAAAATATATTAAGAGCTCTAAAAAATCTCCCCTCTCAAAAATGTTTACGCACTAAAAAAGAATTTTTCCGTGAAATTTTAGTAATAGTAGATTGAATCTACCGGGTATAGCTTCTCTGTCGGCATTCTTACGCGAATTCAGCGCCGGGAACTTCGACTCACAAGCCGTGTGACTCATCTTCACGTAATATCTTGCCTCCTTATATCTGATAACAACACCGGACACTTTTTGTATTTCGATTTAATGGTAATAAGCCATTCCTGAGTTTAAATGGACTGCCTTATCTCTCGCGTTTTGAATTTGACTTAAATGATTACGTTGCGACTGACGACGCGAGTTATTCTCCGAGGACATTCGTACTAACTCTCGTTCAGTTAAAAAATAAACGCTTGCCAGCAGGCAGACTCAAGCTAATAGCTACTCAAGGTCCAACTTTGTTTCATTTAAACCCACTGAGATACAAGTTAGGTCAATTTTGATCGGCGCGCCGCGTCAGCAACTTTCCCCCGGCTCAATTCGTCCCGCGGATGCGGGATTAGCCCGCGGAATGAGACCATGCATGCTGTTTTTACCATCGTGTTGAATCACCATCGACTTACGTCTATACTGCAAATACGATAACCTCTTTTGGATGACCTTGGAAGCCAAATTTTTGGTACGGGAGGATTTTTAACGGCTCATTTAGGTGTTATTTCGCTGGGGCGACGGAAAACATAACCTTGGAAAATTCTAGACAATCTTCCGTTAGAGATAGATATTCCGAATTAACGATCATCTACAGCAGTTAAAATTAATATCTAATAAACAGCATCGCTCATTATTAAAACTTAGTATTCTTCATTGACATATCTATGTGATGAGCACATACTACCCCTGCTCCTGTGACTAAAATCGGCGAGCGTACCGCAATCTTCTCGTAGAGCAGTTATCTGAAAAGTCGTATAAGTGAGGTATTTTATCTCATTGGACTGGGAAAATACGTTTCGTAACCGAGTTCGTCGTATAAGTGAAAAGTTTCATAACTGAGGTTGGAAATACATGGGTTCATATGGGGTTATTCACCGGACCAAAAAAAATCGGCGTATAAGTGAGGTCATCGCATAACTGAGGGTCGTATAACCGAGGTTCTACTGTATATGCGATTAAATTACACAAGAAAATATGTTTCAGTTCCTCAATAGAAGAATGTGGCATGATGTAATCGAGGGTTTATATCTTCACGAATACAGTAATTCCTTGACATACAAACTAGATGCGTTCCGAGACCTTGTTCGCAAGTTGATTAACCTACATTCCAGCCGCCGAGAGTTGTCCAATGACAGGCAGAATGGTCTAGTTCAGGGTAGGGTGCAAGATAGCCAGGTAAGAAACCGAAACACCTACGTCACTTGTAAACAAAAGGGTTCCGTGAAGAAAGGAGTCGGAAGGGACAACGAGCGTGAAGGACTCAAAGGAAGAATCCGTTGTTTTGGCAATTAGAAAAAAGGGCTCGTTTTGGTGGTTCAGGCTTACTTTGGTGCTACATATGCATGTGACAACGTTGTATGACTAAGCGAGGGTGTGAAGTGCTTTAGGGGGACAGCGATTGGTTGCAAACCACGCTGGCGCACGGTTTTCCGCCCCTCTTTATGTGCTATCATCAGACACCCCTCACTGGCCAGACTATATGCAAGGCATCGAGGAGTGCGGTTATCCGGCAGAATGCAACACTGCATCACAATTGTGCTCTAACTGTGACGAACTGATCCAGCTGGGTATCTACCGATTGCATCGATGGATTTTTCTTCCTCACAGGAAAATCCACTAGGATTGGTAGAACATTAATTGCGCTTCGCTTGGTTTCGCTGTTAGTAGGGCCCGCCCGCCTTTGTGATGGTGCGGGATTCCTCGTCCCTTCCCTTCCTTCCCTATCATCTCCCCAGAGGCGTCTTCGGGCTCTCATCGCGGCGGCGCCTCCTTCCTTGTTCCTTCCCGTCCTTCCCCTTCTGGGTGCAGAGGAGAAAAGCTAGCGCTTACAGTCCCTGCCCCTGGAGTGTATCCCCGTGAGCCCGCCCTAGGGTTTCGTTTCCATTGATCCAGCTGGGCGTGCGACGAAGCCGGAGCATGAAAAAATTGCTCTCCGCAGTAAGGAAGAATGGGCAAAATGCTTAACAGTTCATAACTTCACACCAGACTCAATGATACTTTGTTCAGATTATGCCCAAAGTGCGAGTTTCTCTATGCCACACCACATTGCATCGGCCAAATCGAAAGGTGCCAAATTCAAAATTTGAAATTTTATAATGCTGGTATAGTGGAATGCAGCTCTCTGAAAGTTCTTAAATTGAAAGTGTGTAGGAAGAGGACTAACTGTACATCCAATTTACACAATTTATGAGTGGGTAACAATGTTTCCACGGGAATGAAGCACAGGGATATGATGTTGCGTGTATACTGAAGAAAGAACCATAATTGACACTCTGGGGCACAGTAAACGAGGAGAACTCAAACGTGGCGTAAGTATTAAAACTTAGCGTAATGTATATCCACCTAAATGCCATTGCTTATTCATGGAACTTTGTAATAAAGTTCATTTCGTGACTGCCAGAACTGGGACTGAAGTTCGTAATTACATAATAATGTATCTTTCACTATGGATTGGATAAGCCTTTTTGTCAGGACCAACGATTTGCTTCGTAATAATGAGAACTTTGTAATAACGTTGTTTGTATTAACACGAGTCTACTGTAAAAATAATTATAACCCATTTCCATTGCCTATTGAGCATATCCTCGGGTGGAGATTAAGGAATGTTCGGCAGGAGGGAAATAAAATACCAGCCGCCGACCAAAAAAACACAACCGAAAGCATGTATCCATGACATGGGACCAAGATGTAACTATTTCATAATGTGCAGGTACTACCAAATCACAAAAATGTAATTTAACATGACAACATATCATTAAAGACATGCAATATTTTCAGAAAATTTCTTAGTAACAAACATGATGTGGTTCTTGCCCATCATGTATGCTTAAGCCAAAATACTTTTCTTTATGATAAATGCATTAAATAATAAAATTCCTTTATCGGGACAAGATGTCTTCTACCTAAACCCTTAGAAACAAACAATCACAGTGATCACTACCAACCTAGAAGTCGTTGGAGTTGAGCTGGGCGTGGGCAGATCTTTGGTAGCCTCCTTATTTGTAGGAGGGCGTAAAAGGGACTCATTATGAGATGAGGTAGGCAGAGCAGGTCGAGCAAAGGTGAGAGACCCATCATCTGAGGTACGAACTACTGATGGTCTTGCAGGAGGGCTGTTACCTAAGCCACTCACAACAGTTTCCTGAGAACCCACCTGAAATAACAAGATATGATTAGTCAGGCCACAGGTACAAAACATATGTTTCACAATGTCACTTAATTATAACCTTCTGCACCTTTAAGGTAGACAATGATTGTTGCCCAAGAGTAAAATCCAGTTTGGTATTTCAACATGGTAACCAACCAATTCTTAAACCCGTATTACCCAACAAAAAACAAAGCCACTAACTAAGATGGATTGGTATGCATACAAAATATCTCTCGGCTATAATGCTCTTGGAAGTTCTTGAAGACATATTTTCCTCATGTTCATGATATCTTTTATACTGTGCTTCCTTGAGAGAAAGGGAAAAAAATGAAAAGCATACCTAAATGGACACTCCTTAATGCCTTCTGTGCCATAGCAGTCTTGGAAAGAGACTTAGTCAACAACCTTTACTAACTGTTGGATGTCAACAGGATTACTCTTTAACTCTAAATGAGAATGTTCCATAAGTCAGTAATATGGTTAATATAATAATCCATTAAACTATCTAAATTTTTGTCTTTTCCCCAAAAATATGAAAACAGTAGGTGCTACTACGTCTATATTTTTGGGAAGAGGCTGCTAACAAAATTGTGGTGGAGAGCAGGGGTCTGGGAGACGACTTCCAGAAATACTTAGACATTGGAGGACCATTGCCAGTAACTTTATATGATTACATGGCAAATAATGTTCTTCTTCCCGGCAAGAATGAGACACCAGAAGTGCCATTTGATGAACCAGTGGCTCATACCAGTCATAGCAGCAGGGACAACAAGGCAAAATTTAATGCAAGCAGTTAAGTACAGAGAGAGAGAATCATTTTTTATTAAGTAAGATAATTTCAAGTTTGTAAGCATATTTTAACACAGGCAGCGTAAAATGAGGGTGTTTAAAAATTCTCCTAAATATACAGGTTCCAATCAAATAACAACTTATTTATGCACAAAGACATTAAAATAAATGAATACTAATATTTTGGGAACACTAAGATTCTATAAGAATTTAACACCCATCAATTTTTTTGATTCAAAGCAACACCAGCTTTAATACAGGTTTCCATACTCCATCAGAAATATATTTTCATTTGCATTCAAGAAGTTAATTTTCTTTTCTTACAAAATTTGTGTAAAAATCTTCCCGCTAGAAGCACTTTTACAGCACTTCATGGCATCAAAGGGTAGGCACAACCCAAATCTCTTAAACCACATACCTCAGTGGTGACCGACTGCGTTGGCCTATGAGGTTGGCTGAGCATTGTGTGATGCCGATGGTGAGCGGGCGATGACCCAAATCCCGACCCAATCAGACTTGAGGGTTTGACCATTCCAGGTAGTGGGAAGCTGGGTGTGCGGGCAGAATTATTTGATGCCGAGGATGCCAGAGATGAAGGCATGAAAGCAGAGGCGTTGGATGACGTTGAAGAAGAGCCAGTGTTGGTGGAGGAGGCAGGAGGAAGGGGTAATAAGGGCTGGAGGGATGAGGAGGAAGAGGTGGGTGGAGGTGGGAGGATGGGGAAGGAGTGGTGGTGAGCGTGGTGGGACGGGGTTGAGGGGCGGGAACCAGTCGGGGTTGGCGTGGGGGGAGGAGCTCCCACAGAGATAATACCAGAGCCACCCAGGGAAGTCATTGGATTCAGCCTCTGCTGGACTATCTTCTGGCATGCTGGAACAAAAAAAAATTCCACATGAATTCAACATTTTCAGGTGTACCCTTGTGGAAGATCAAAAGTGACTATGTTTTAATCCCTTCCCCCATCATACCAATACCCTCTACAAATTCCTTCCCTCCTCCCGCTACATATAAATACCATTGGCTTTAGTTTTTTAAGGTTAATACCTGATGATGACTCAGTGGCTTCGACACAAAAGGGTCATTCCCTCAGACCCCAAAATTGCAAATTAATAAGATAAGTCCATAGATGGACCAGAAAGATTGTTGGAAATAAGAGAGTTATGACGAAAGAAAAATCTTCCCTATTCAGCCATTTTCTCGTGACTTGAAAATTGAAAAATGCAAAAGTAGCCGCCCTAAATCAACACCTATTAACATACAGATAAAATAATTTATTACATCTCCAAACATAATTTATCAAAGATGAACATGGTTTACTCACGATTAGATTGAATGACCTTTTGATTTACAGCATACTCCTGACTATCCACGCTAATGTTGGGGAGAGGTGGCAAAAATAATCGGAATATACGGATAATTCAAACTTTCACTTTAATTTCATGTAATTTTCATAATTCATGTCAATCCAAGAATTAACTATTATATTTGCATGTAGTCTGTTATTTTAGGCTGCTTTCCGGAATCATTCACAGCTATATTTTCCAGACCGCTACCTTTTTATCGACGAGAGCGTGATTGTACTCATATTCCTTCTGCTCCATCTAATATCCGATTCCCAAAAACTGTGCACCCCTGTCTGCAAGATCACAGATTCAAAAAATTAGTTTGCAAGAATGCTTAAAAACAGCTGTGTGACATCGGAAACTACACTCTCAGGCACCGTGCCACGTAGCCGTGCCTCGCGCAAGTTGCTCGGCAACTGCTGCATCACACGGTTCCGTGATCCCTGAACACAATCACACACGGTGATGTTTAGATAACATGAACACGGAGCTTCCGTGAAGGAAATGGGCACACGATCACCGCACCGGTTATAGGAAACCAGAGGTTTTGGTAATTTGTCATCGCAGGCGATTGCCTGGCTATGACTCAAACTATCTCTACTTCCACTTCCCCCACTGCCTTCACTTGTACTATTCCCTTCCTCTCCAGTTTGACCTTGACTAGTCACGGCATAAACATGCCCGAGTGCGACGAAATCTCCGGTTCCTTGGGGCCGTAATCAACCGAATGCGAGGCCACGGTAATAATTGCGCACTTGCAATATGAAATACACACTTACAGATCATAGACAACATTTCTCTCAATTTGGGATTGTTAAGTGAAGAATCTTCTACAATTAATCTAGAGTTTTTTCCCGCCGCTGACCGTCACCTACACGCTACAGCAGACGTCCAAGTAAACTTGAAACATTCCTTGTCAAAAAGTAAATAAAAGAATTCCCTTTAACACAGAGGATTCTAATGGAAATAATAAGGCCAGTGTAGCCTTGCATTAAAATGCAAATATCCAGGTGCTCTTGCATCCGATTAATTTTTTTATAAAGATCGCGGAGAACATCAAAGAAGTGTAAAACTTATGCACAGATAAGCCACAACATGGATAAACCGCAGCCGGATAATCGGTAGTCTGCTGTACTTATTTTTTGATAGACTAGTCTCATTATAATAAAATTGATACATCACCTACCAATCACAAAAGTAACACCATGCATTGCACCTCAGTGCTATAGCACAATCATGGAGTGATTTTGGCAAAAATATTATTTAACTTGAAGCTTTAAAGAATGTCCAAAAATTGCAAATTCATCACATCAATACAAACACTAATGGCACGGTATATACATGGAGGAGGCAACTGACATCAGAGATCATAGCTCTATGAGTGTAGGTAAGGAGGAAATAGTGGAGAGAAACCTGGTGTTGGCAATAGCCTTCTCTACATGAAAGGCGACACACAATCACATACAATAACGGTAACAGTATTTAGTAACTCATCCTGTTACTTGACTTACCATCTTGAAATACTCTTTCAACATTAAGGCCATAAGTTGCACATGTTTCATAGTATGAGCATCGCTTCAGATCTGCAGCAAGTTTTCGGGCTCTAGCATCATCAATTACACGAGGATTATTCTCACTGATGGCATCTGTAATAAAACCTCTCAACCAGTTATCTAACATACATAAGCAGAGGCACAAATAACTTTTCAAGATTTAGAACATTTGCTTTCCACAGAAGTATACTAAATTAGCTGCATTACATTATAAGCTACATTCACAATTTCCAAAACAAAAATTCCTAAAATCCATTTATAAACATGTGTTCACAAATCATTAGGGATATTCGCTTTGCAGAATGTACTGTTGGATCCAACATATTTACAATGATGATGTAGCTAGAAATTTTAATTGACCATAACTTAAAAATCAATTCCAGTCAGTTAAGCAAAATACGTTAAGTAATGATCTTCACCATTTCAGTAAAATCCATTGGCAAGCCTGCCATGATAAAAAAATACATATAACTTTGCTTTCATGGCCCTAAAATTTTACAAATTTTCCACAATATCAATGATTTGTCAACCTTCAAAGCATCATATCTTATTTATTCCTACCAACTTCTAAAAGCCCTACTACTTCTAAGATACCACAAAAAGGAACAATGCAGAGAAGATATTTGTTAAGTAAAAGCGACAGCAAGAAAACTGCAAAATTTATTTGAAATTGTCTCACCAAATTTCACATAAAATTTATCACAATTTCATTAATCAAGCCACAGCAGTCCATGCTATTAGTTTTGATATAAATATATCAAGTTTAAATTCATTGCTTACTTCACTGAAAACCTTTGCCTCCAGTTATGACTAACTTACGTCAGCCAAAGGTCATTTCTCAAGATAATATCTCAAAGTACTTACCCTGTGTGCCAACAAGGATGAGAGGCACCTCAGAAGAATTCCTAAAATGTGCCATTTGTGTGTAATAGCTATACACAGCATGAAAGCTTGCTTCATTCTCCAAGCTGAAGACAAATATAATGGCATCCACCCACGCAGCAAACTACAACGAAATTTAGAGAAGAACAATCTGATAAATACAATGGCAGTTATCAGTCAGAAATATCAAAGAAGTAAAAGATCGAGTATCTTAGGTTATTAAATTTTCTGCAAAGACATTGAAATCAGCACTAGACCACATAGCACAACAGTTATATGTGTGACATATCCTTGACTGACACAGTCGAGGATATGTCATACCAACTTTCCAATTAAAATTTCACTGACTTTTCCCTTATTTCCACACCAATTTCTCTGACTTTATATCAATTGCAACAAAGCCCTGAAAGAAGCCCCAAAGAAAAATGCAACAAGGAATAGTGCCAAACAAAATTTATTGGCAGGAGGTGACGCTGAAACCAGCTGAAACTTAAAGAATGTATGAGGTTATGGAAGTAGTGGAGAAAGGAAAGAATGAAAATTGAATGAATGTATGTATCGCGAAGTAAATACTTATCATTTTCCACCACGAATCATCGACACGGCTTCTCTCAATTTTGTAAGTGCTATAACTTTTTTGCCGCATAAATAATAAAATAGATTCGGTTAATGAAGTGGTACGCATATTTTTGTTTGGCGATAATTTTAATAGCTGTGAATGGAACAATGTATCGGTATCATGAGTTATATATCTCTTTACAGTCTTCGCAAGATATATATAAATATGCTTCCAAGGGCAAAGCAGCCGCCCTATCAAAAGATGTAATCCACACTGCGAGTGGGGCTCCAGTAGCTCAATATTTCCAGAGTCGGGTGGCTGATATAATAAGTGCAAATGCAATACTTGGCTATTTCAATGTTAATGAGTCAGTGATTTTTTTTGATGAGGTGAGGTTTTTTAAAGTTGTCCTTTGAATAATAATTCACTATACACAATGTTATTACTTTAATACTATTCTAAAATTGCTATTAATAGTGTAAAATCATATTATACTATGTAATTTAATAATTTAAATACTCTAAATTTTAACATTATGAACTTAAAAACCCTCATTGCCCTTTTTAAAAATATTATATTATTTACAAAATATTTTATTTCAGATACCAACACCAGTGTAGAGTAATTGAAAGAATTCCAGAGAAGCCACTGTTACTACAGGAAAAAGTATTCTACCCGAAGTGAAGCAATTAGAGGAAACAAAAAAAATTAATGCAAAATTGCTTAGATTGGAAAGGGAGGAACTAAAACTAGTAAACATTGAGGCCAAGATCGACAAAATTAATTTTTAGTTGTCAAACTTTGTATTTGATTATTTGTGTTTAATATAATAATTGAATTCTACCATTGAAACATTTCATATGAATACCTCTCCTATAACCAATAACTAAATTGATGAATTCTTCTCGGATTCTCAGTCAGGTTAATTCTGTCGTATAAGCCGACGTTTCGAGAGACGACTTGCATCCCATCTTCAAGGTCGTGTTACTCTTTGAAAGTCCAATTTCACAAAATTTCACCTGGCTGAGAACCCGAGATGAATTCATCAAATAATCATCAATATCAAAGAATTCATCAATAGTATTCACCAGGAGAAATAAAAATCGTTTAACAACTAATTTGTTTACCTCCATCCAAATTGCATTCTCATGATAATCATAAATATTAACCTTAGTAACTTTTCCCCTATTAATATTCTTTAAAATTAGTATATTCATAATAGCAGGGTTAAAAAGAGTAAAATAAATTAGGATTACTACTAGGGAAGATGAAATTAAATGAAACCTCTAGATTAAATAAGATGTTTTTTATTTGAACCACTTGAAATTCAGTATGCAATAGCATTTTATTAATTAATCTAGACGCCTTGAACCCAAAAAAGGCATTTTTGTCACAACTTTCAGTGAATATTAGGCTTCTGTCCATTATAGATACGTTATTTTGTTTCAATCCACATTTGTTAACTTTGAAGGTAAGCATAAATAACGAGAACTCTTCCAAGTAACTTTCGGCGACCAAAAATTACTAAATGCACCTTCAAGTACATCCTTTGATTTCGTTCAGCAGCAACAGGAAACATAGTTAACCACAGCATGCACAGCACACAGACATTCGATATTCGTGCTGGGTTCTTCTACGCGTACAGTGGTACATTCAAGCATGTTAATTTATATGGTCTTCAAAAATTAACATAATGTTTCTGGATGTACATCACACGCGCAGCCGCTTATGCAGTGCAAACATCTGAAATTGCATCATAACCTGAAGTTATGGCAATGAATATGCTTTTAAAATTTAGGAAACTCAAAGAATTCAAGATGAAGGGACTTAATTACGTTAATAAAATTTACTCATAGGCACATTACCCTGATACAATTTCAGCAAAAATGTTACTCGCCTTAGTTTCTACCAAAAGCGATGAGGATATTCCTTCAGAATGACACCTGTGAGAGATTCAGTCAAATCTCTTGTCAATACCTTTGAGAGACAAAAAGGGCTCTTGAATTCACCGTCGCTCACATTGAAGGAATCCTCTGTTTCCCTGAAGTACCTCCTTCTTCCAAAAACTTCACCTTTTTCCTATTTTAATTCTCTCATTAACCGCAAATAAACCATAACATCCGTCATATTGTTCAAGATTTCGACACGGAATTATAATCTCACCTAACTACGACCATTCGACTTTCATTCCGGCACGGAATCAGCAGATCCCGAGCAAAACTCAAAATCACATCTCGAAGGCTTCAAGCACACCAAATCACATTCCGTATCGAAATTTTCCGGGCGAGTCCTTGGTTACATATCGGAATTAATCTCGAGCGATTCAAGCACACCCCCCCAGGAGTGTAACATATTCCAGTTCAAATTCAAAATACTGCAAAAGTGTAGCAGTCTCTGATTAAAAATCTAGTAAAAGTCACACAAATAGGGGAACATATCCTATCTTGCCATTATTGTCATGATATGAGCTTATATGGTACATACTAATTTTTGCAGTCATCTCAGTTTCTATCTCAGCCCCCTTAGGCTTCAATAGGGACATTCTTCAGCTTAATAGCTAATTTTTGCAAATGGGTTATTAACAAAATTCTCTTTTGCATCAACACCCTCTTATCAAAAGTAAGTTTCCGTAACTCACGTAAGTGACAATTCGTTCATGCAAAACATGACCATAGGTCATTGATAACAATACAGCATTGGTGCCTGCAAGCGAGGCCAGAATTTTTAACCAATCACTCACTACATGAAGAATTCCTGAGTGGTAGCTGAATCAAGAGGCAACATCTAACAAGGGTCACTAATAAATAATAAATAGTCACCACAATATAGAAGATCAGAAGTTCACAATAAGGAGCTTTCGTTCTTCATGAGAAAAAGAGGAAATTCGTGGTTATTGCTGATGGAATCTATTGCTATCAAAAAAGGGCCT
Source organism: Ischnura elegans (assembly GCF_921293095.1). Classification (NCBI taxonomy): domain Eukaryota; kingdom Metazoa; phylum Arthropoda; class Insecta; order Odonata; family Coenagrionidae; genus Ischnura; species Ischnura elegans. Next base: position 143,176,767 of record NC_060246.1, read on the forward strand.
CAAAGAAACTGTCACCGCTAGGGCCAAATTGGGGCTAAATAAAAAGGCTCTCCTGAATTCACAATCTGGCAGAATTTGGGATTCTGAGCAGTTGCCTTTTCTGCACTCAAATTAAAGTATACTGGGACTAGCCACGGTGATAACTTTAGGGAGTCACCCACAAACCACCACCTTTTCTGGTATAGTCCACAAATTTCCACAGAGGAGAATGATGCCTCTGAAGCCTAACTGGCTAAAGCACTCGACCGGAAATTGGGGAATCCAGGTTAGCATCCTGATTAAGGCTAATGATTTTTTTCTCTGAGGTTTTTTACACAATCTGCACTCAAAGCTCAACTATATTCACTCTTTTCTCAAGAAAGGATTAGTTCCCTAGCTAAAAAGTAAGAAGTCTCTGCATTTCTTCCGGGTTTCCTTCCGCGTCAGATTGTTCGTAGACAACAGTTTCGCTGGCTATCCCGCCAGCGTCTTCAGGTCGAAGGTTCACCTTCGACCTGAAGACGCTGGCAGGATAGCCAGCGAAACTGTTGTCTACGAACAATCTGACGCGGAAGGAAACCCGGAAGAAATGCAGAGATCAAACCATCGCCGCGGAAACCTACGTTCTAACAAGTAAGAAGTCGTCAATGAATCCAAAAAAAAAAACTACCAACAGTGAAAATGATTACAGCCCACTAGTTTAAATGTAAAAATATTATCTTAACACCAATTTTTATATAATAAATAACTTCCTTGAATCTAATTCATCAATACATACATGGAGGCTCACTAAAACTAATGTTTTTGTTGACACTTTTTTTTACAATTATTGAATACTCTCATATTCATTAAGGCTCTACATGGTCTTTGCAAAAGTGTTCCTATGATTTGCAGAGTAAAAATAACTTTACCATTATGCTGTTGCAGAATCAAAACTTCAAAACATACCGAGAAACTGATACCAAAAAACAGTATGGCAGGTGTTGTTCAGCAGAAAATCAACTCTCAATTCCCCAAAATAGGCAATTAACACTTTTCATTCGTGCTACTGACAAAACATTATTCAGCTTGCATAGGGAAAATCAATTGTCACTAGTAAAGATTTTCGATAAGTTATCGATGTAATAACATCAATTAGACTTACTATCAAGTTAGAGAAAGTCCCTACAGATCAATTAAATCTGCCAACAATGATGTGGGTATTGCCTTCTCTCTCTCTGGATGCAAACAAAACACAACGCACACTTCACTGCTCAAACATAGCAAAGCTCCACATGTTCAACCACTATCTTCACTTTTTTCTGTGCCTCTGGATATTTTTCCATGGGCAATGCCTGATTTCCCTGAATTACAGTTTCAATTTTTATTTTTTCTGGCCAGCATGAACCCTATGATTTACATTGCCATCATCATATAATGATCTACTCTTTGATTGGATAAGTAAATGTTATGGGAGCCATGATTTGAAATTTGAATGGAGAATTCTAAGAAGACTTATTTTCCTCTGGAGATACAAGTGCTCTGAGATGTAAAAGACTCAACTGCTCTAAAAAAAAACTGCAGTTTCACCACAACCTCAAATGATTGTGAAAAATAAACTGTTCGAGATAGCCAAGAGAAATTTGACATTTCTTATCTAAATGAAATAATAAATAGTACTGAGTTCAGCCAAAAAATGAGCCAGTGGATGTCACCCCTGGTTGAACTGACATGGTAAAAATTAGCAACACATAAATTGGACTAAAAAATAACAATGGAAAGTCTGACTTGGTTATTCTGCATGAGTAATCGGGAAGCCATTAACTAAAGCTTTATTGTATCAAAAAAACTCAAGTCACAGGAGTTTCAAGCATGTTTCAATGGCAGCACAACAAAAAGTAAGAATGCCAGTTATGATTTCATTCCATGGTCCAGTGAGGAAATCATACCATCAGCTGGAAGAATCTGATTTTAAAAATTTCAGAGGGAAGAATCCTTAAGTTAGGTGCTCAAATTAAGAAGCCAGGGGCTCTATTCTCTAGCTCGAAGCGCGGTAGCTTTCTGGCGGAGAGAGGCGTAATTAAGCTACTAGCTCCCACATATATTCTCTAACATTGAAGCACCGGTGAAAGAGCTAGTGGAAGCTACCGGTAGCTTATTATTGTATTCTTAACAAAGTAGTGAGAACAAGTGATAAATTTTGTGACTAAACATGTATGTTTCGGAGTGAACTATTGATTGCGTCAACTAGTCGATTTCATTATTTGGAGAAGAAAAATGTTGCTTTTAATCATTTTATTTCACGTGAAATCTTTTTTGCATGAAGTCATTACTAGTGAAAGACAAAACTCAGATACAGTGATTAATATTGATGCTGCAAGAGACAGTGTGTTGTAGTGACGGTACAAATTGATGCGTTGAAATCATTACCAATGCCAATGTATCCACTGCACAGAGATGGATGTCTTTTTGCAAGTGTCTATACATTTATAATCAACTTTCCCATGCATTTTCAGCAATGATCTTTGTTGTGTAGAGAGTTAGGTGTTACATAGACGCAGACTGTGGAGAGATGGATATTATTGCGTTACAATGCAATGTAAGATGTTTCATGATAGTTATTAATAAATTTCTTGCTCCTCCAATGAATGAATGTGTTCATGATCTCATTCTGCTTTCATTTGTGTGTCTTTGGCCTTATACACGCATTTAAATTCAGTGCCGGTAGTATAAGGATGTGCATGTGTTTTGAATTTTGAAAAAGTGTATTGAGAGAAGGATAGGTAGGTTGGTTTATCATAATGATGGTCAAGTTATAATGAATCACCCTCGCTTGCAATAGTGCAAGGTTGGCGGTTGGCATGTAATACTGATTCATAAAACCATTTAAATATTAATTTAGCCATTGTGGGAACGGCACGGCAGTAGAGTTTTGTGTAAATATCGTTTGAAGCATATTGGGAGCCTAAAATGATTGCTTTAGGCCAATATGAGCGAAATGACATAACTTTCAAACATAATTTTCTCCACCTTCCCATTAACTTTGTTGAAGATATTCCTGAAATAATATATATTTATCATGTACACACAATACTTATCGTATAAACATGTAATTGCGATATTCTTTCTCAGTGCAAGAAGGAACAATCTCTGCACAGGAACAGTTGGTCATCAAAATTTTTGTATCAAACATGTAGAAGCATAAGGAGCGATGAGTGAAAAGTTCTCGGGAATAAGAACGACAATGTCATTGCACTGGTTTTATGTGTTTGTAGTTCACTAAAATTTTATCTTCACTATATTTACATGACCTACTGGTTATGATTATCATTTGTGGCATAAACTGCTACATCAATCGAAACTATTGAATTGATATAAATGCCGCATAGCCTTATATAATTATTTCTACGTATTTCTATAATAATGAAAGCTTAAGGCACTCAGCATTTTGTAATTTACAAAGCAAATTAATTTCCATTAGAAGAAAAGGTCAGCCAAGAACGACTACACTAAGATTTTCCCGCAGGCAACCCAATGAAACGAGCGAATTCATTGGTTCTAAAAGTAAAACTGAGTTCGCACGAAATATTTCTCATACCCCATATCCAGTCTGAGAAAGCTACCAGAAATGCTTGGTTTGAGTTAGCTACTCCCATTTAGGGAATACGGTTGGTGGCCAATTCTGGTAGCTAGTTCGAAGCTACCTGTAGGGGAGCTTCGAGTTACAGAATAGACCCCCAGGATTATGGTTAGATCTACATGTTGTTACACATAAAAAATGTTCCTCAAAAGTGTATCCAATGAGAAAATTTTGAAAAATATCAATAATTTGACCTTATTTTAAAATTAAAAACTCTTAAAGTTTCATGCTAATTTGACTTTTATCTTATTAAGAGGATATACACTTTGCCTTATCTCACTTTAACTGTTTCAGCATTCAAACCACATAACTCACAGTAAATACTAACCAAAATCATTTTCCTCTCACCTGTGCTTCAGGAGGACCGCCTTCATCCCGAATGAGCAACAGATGAGATTGCCCATCAACCACAACCTCTTTCTTGAATCGTCCACCTTCAGGTGACTCCTCTTGCATATACGACCCTGTGAGGTAGCGATGAACCAGCGCAGACTTGCCAGACGAGAGGGAGCCAAGAATTCCCAGGCGAAGGTCTGGCACATTGCGGCTAAGAGTCCATTCTTGGCTGTTCACAAATGAATCTGGGAAGATAAATGGGATAATATAAAGTAAAGAACTTTTTTCGTGGCAAGCGAGAGTAATAACCATGAGCACTGAACATTAATCCAGGCATGAAAAATAAACAATGACACATTTGCAACATTCACAATCTATTCTAACACCCTCTAATATAGATTTCTAACCAGAAGCCTTCATGCTTCATAAGGATAAAGGCTACACAAATGTTATGTATATATACGATATTCAGGGTTTAACTGACTCTTAGTGACTTCGGAGGTTTTTTAAAGAAAATTGCAGGCAAAGAGAAGGTATCATAGCATCACATCTAGCTCAGAACAACGGATGCATACCATACATGCTTTTTCACTTAGGTATTCATAAAAAAAAATCTGGTTCAACCTGAATGTAAAATGGTTAGTCAATAAAATATTTTTTATGCACATATTTATATATTCTGAGGAAAAATTAGAAGTATATCAGTGCTCATATGTAAGTCTAACAAGATGTATTAGGCAATTAAAAAAATTGCAGGAAAATAGGAATGCATCGATAAAAGACTAATGTCTAACACATTTTCGTAGCAAAATAAATCACTACTCTAAATCTAGTGCTAACCACACATTGATAAGCTGCATTGCAATATGTAATACTACCTGCATCCGGTTTTAATACATAGTGTTTGTATTTTGGTTGAGACATTAAGATTAAAAAACAATGACAGTAAACTCCAGCTTTTGAGTCCAATAAAGCTGAAGAAGCAATGTGAAATTTATTTAACTTTTGAGCCTACCTCACCATTGCTTGCACACACTTCAAAAATAAGGAAGAAAATACTTAAGGATTGGATAGATGAACTTATTCACCAAGAAATCATCTATTTATGAATTCAAGGTGTACTTTCCGATGAAGACTTAAATTAATGTGTAAGCACATTCAGCATTAAATGGTGGAAAATAGTGGACAAGTGAGGCCACAGTTAACCCTAGACCAAACTACACATAAATTTACCCTAATGGTTGGGGGAGGAGGAGTTGTGTAGGTATTATTTTCACAGGGCCACCTCACCAGAGGCTTCACCCAGGATTTGGATAGGAACCCTATGGTTAGATCCCAAGCAATCCACCTACTAGGCTACTACAGTTCCACCATTACAATGTTTGTGAACCTAAAGCTATTTTTATTCATAATTAATATGATTCACAAAACATTTATCAAGCAGTACAGAAGAATTAAGAGCTTATGAAAGAAATCACAGCTGAAAAATCTTTGTGTAACAAGAAGATAAACACAACTGCATACTGATTGATACTAATGAAAGATAATACAACAAGCACACTCAAATTCACAAGTTATTAACAACGGTAAGAATTACAAATCGTATAGCCTTAAAAATGGGTGGAAATGCGGCTATTACCAAGGCTTAAAACACTACTTGGTTGAAAATAACACATCAACTATTGGTAAGTAAAATGTATAACAAGGTGTAGGGAAGAGGACGTTTAGGGCGAGATAAATATATTCACTAGAAACTGACTAGATACAATCTTCACATCAAAGCAGCACACCGGATTGTCATAACAACGGTTGTACCATTTCTCTACGCTTGATTCCAGTAAAGACGCATTTTGAGTTACGACACGACATTGAAACCTTATCTTTTGGTAAGCATGCAACTTGCGATTGAAGGTTAAAAATATTCACCGAAACATGCCAAAAACGTATAATAACAAAAAGGAGGTTAATGTTAACTTAACATCGGATGGTAACAACCGTCACAAATGGCATATTCACCTTCTGTGCACGACTCATAAGGGCAGGAACCTCCCATATAAGGACCGAGGCTGAACACTACCTCGCTTCCGCTGTGTACGCACGATGAATACCATTACGCCGCTAATGACCGACCAATGCTTATCAGCGTCAATCATTTAACATCGCATCATTGAACATCCGATTGCAATACCCAAACTGGCAAAAAAGTGGGCGCTTCGGGGAACCGTCAAAATAACCAAAATTTCATTTGTAAACAAATATATTGTGTTTACAGCAAACCAATGTCACGACCGGAAACTAAACGATTCACAGTCCTGAAGGGCATCCTTATCTAGAATGGCCACAACTTACATATTCATGATGCCCGCGCATGAAATACATAAGAGTCGCATATTTTCTCTCGAGTTCAAACAACAATATTAGAAGCCTCTAGTCGACCAGAATATCTACACTAGGCCTCTAACTTCCAGGTCACGCAACATGACATTTGGGGGCATACCACCAGAGATGCGAAGTACTCCACTAGCTCCAGCAAAAGATTCTTCCAATCTACATGTAAATGTTATTAGCATGTAAACAACAATTCAAACTCGTGCAGTGCTTGTCTCACCTTCTATGCAGACGACGTGATCGCGAACTTGTTGGGCCACCATAGGATCCGGCACCAGGTCTATGAGGTCGTATATTGCGTAAATTGAAGGATGCACGCTTTCGAAGCGCTGAATTTCGTGGCGAATGGCCAGGGAATGGCCTGCCAGTGGCGATGAGTTCATCTCGTCGTCTCCTTCATAACCAGACAACGCCACTGCCACCCGCTTTTCTGTTTACGACGCAACTCCGCCCACCGAAGATGTACCGACGTCCCCAAACATGGCGCCTAAGGTGTTCCTAAGGGCGCGTTTAGTTCTCAAGACGAGGGAATCTCACCCAGTGGTCAGGGTAACAGCTCCATAAAATCATGAGACCTGTAGAGCTATCAAGTGCTTCAACTTCTAAAAATCGTGACACGAACACCACAAACACATAATGTAGGTCGACCGAACTCTGCTCACACTCAAACGGCAGTCGATATTACGCTCTGCCACCTGGTGGACTAGTTGTGAGCTTCTAAAAATAAAAACATGAGAGCCGATATTCTGGAAGGAAGAGGGTCGCCAACCAGCGCGTGGTTACTCTTTTAGCCGATACGAGGGCACGTAAGTTCTCCAGGCCACATTAGGCCTACTAGTATTAAAAAGTCTTCCAAATAGTGGTGTTCAATAATACGATGATTAGAGAAGAGGTGGTTATTTGCTAAATTACCACTATTCTCTTCTAAAAAAACTTCCATAATATAATATTATATATCTTTACCCACAGCTGTACAACTCGCTATCAACGAGTCCTTCAGCGGCAAAGAAACGCTAAATTCTAACACTCCAGCTCATATAAATTATACAAATTTTATTAAATGAAATACTTTCACTAATAGCCCATAAAGCTGAATTTTTAATGTAAGGCAATTTATTCGCCAGTTAAATTCCTTTCCTGCTGGGGAGCGAAGCAAAGAAATACTGACAGCAGTGGGAAAATCTGCACTCATGTCCTTTCATAGCGCTTAAATAAATAGATAACACAAAAAGATTAACAGAAACGTCTTTCGAGAAGGCAATCCTGGCTCTCATAGCACTGACCTCGTGGGAAACACTTCTTTCTTTCTTACCAGAGTATGGGCCAACTTTTGGGCACTTGTCGTAGGCATATGAACAGCTTGGAGCGGGCAGTACCATGGCAGTACGATAGGAAATTCCGGGAGGCCCTTGCCGTGAAGGACACCCTTGCCGTGAGGGATGGCCGGGGAGAGTTAAGCCGCATAAGCGATTCCTACAGTAAGATAAAGTGTACCTGGGCTCTACCCGAATAGCAATTAAAATTTTGAGAAACTGCCGTAGGTAGTCGAGCCAGTGGCGTAGCCAGGGGGGGGGGATCCGGAGCCCCCCCCCCCCCCCCGAAATATAAAAACACAATAATTGCCCTTCATAAAAGAAAACAAAGTATTGAAAAATCAGGAATTAACAAAATGTTTCTTTAACAAAATAAGTTTTTTCGATTATGAAAAGTGTTAAAATTAGTTTAAAACCCATTACTTAGTGCCCAGTTTTTCAAAAATTTTCCTCCCTGGTTTTGGATCCCCCCCCTTGAACGAAATTCCTGGCTACGCCACTGAGTCTAGCAATGGTCAAACGTTTAAAAAAGTTTTTCCCGCAGTCAGCGTACAACACGTTAAAAACGTTCCTGTGGTCTAAACGTTAAAGTATTCGTTGGTCTTTGATATAATGTCCTTTTGATGAAAACCCTAAAAATAATAGTAGAATTTCTTTTAAAAGTTATAAGGCGGTGCAAAATAAAAGGTATCCATTGGCGGACTAACATTTGCTGCAAAAGCAGCAATTAAAAAAAATCAAAAGCGGCCTAGTTAAAATAATCTGACCGCATAAAAACACCGCGATGGGCTATCTTCAGGAAAGGGTTGAGGATTATATTTGCTCAGTTGCCGTGAAAAAGGACCGGCAGCCTGCTAGGCAAGGTCAGCAAGCATAGGAAAACGACTACTTTGACAATTCCTTGCTTCGAAAGATCTCTTCACAGGGCTAGGAAAGATATGCTAAAAGCATTTGTACTGCCGAAATGATCTTCCCGTAAAGGAGCCCGGCGCGAAATGGTTAATGGGATAGGGTTAGGATGAAATGTAAAGTAGAAGCTCGGAAGGCAACTAGGAGAAGAGAATATCAGGAACTAGCGGAAAAAGTACAATACGCGAGATTGAAAATACAAGGAGAGAAGGAAGTGTAAGAATGAGGACCCAGAGCAGGGTAAAAGAATGTATAAATGATCGATTTCGGTGTGAAACTAAGAGAGCAAGGGAGACTTGGTGGAAAAGACTGGAGAGGTAGGCGCGTAGTACGCCAAAGTCAAGTCGCTATCGGGCAGCAAAAGAAGGCTAGCCATATCTAAAATTAAGGCTAAAGATGGAGGGATGTTAACTGAGCGAGAATACGTACAGAGTAGATGGAATGAATACGTGGAGGATATGTATGACGGAAAGAACAGGCCGGAGAGATGACTGTAGAGGATGAAAGTGTACTGGAGGAGGATAATCTTGGGTCGGGGATCATAGACGCGGAAATCGAGAGATCCCTTCGGGAGGCTAAGGAAGGAGTGAGCGTGGACAGTATCCCGTGTGAGCTTCTGAAGAATCTAGGGAAGGATAGTAAGAATAGGTTTTTCGAACTAATACGTAGGATCTACGAGGAGGGATGTTGACCGGAGGATGTCGTGAAGACGGTTCTAATTCCGCTACCGAAAAAGAAGAAAGCTGTAGAATGCGGAGATTATAGGACTATTAGCCTAATATCGCACGGGCGAAAGTGGTACTGACGATATTGAACAAAAGTATAGAGGCGAGGGCAAACGAGTATTTAGGCGAAGATCAGTTTGGTTTTAGAAAAGGAAGGTCAACTCGTGATGCAATAGCGATAATGAGGTCCGTGGTGGAGAGGAACCTAGAACATGATCAGGACGTGTATGCATGCTTCGTGGATTTTGAAAAAGCATTTGATAGAGTGAACTGGGTCAAGTTAATGAATATTCTCAAGAAAATAGGTGTAGATTGGAGCATGGGCGTGCACAGCGGCGGGCAGGAGAGGGCAGCTTCCCCTAGGTGCAAAAATAATTTACTTCAAAACGAATGCTTTGAACAAATTTTCTTTTGAAGTAAAATGATTCATGTATAAGGCAGGGAACTAAAATAAAAATAATTATTATTATCAAGCAATTAATTATGAAAACTAATAAATCGCTGTCATTATTTTCTTAAAATTTTGGTTTCGTTAATCTGCTTTGTGCTATAATGTTACCACTTGAACAACCATAGCTTTCCCCCATACGTTTTGATCCTGGATACGCCCTTGGATTGGAGGGATATGCGACTCATTCGTAATCTTCATAAGGCCCAGTCTACACAAGTGAGGGTAGCGGACGGAGAATCTGGATGGGAAAACATTGGCCGAGGAGTGAGGCAAGGCTATCCTCTATCGCCGCTGATTTTTTGCGTATACGCGGAGGAAATGGTAAGAGAAGCGTGGGATGAATTGCAATGTGGAGTGACAGTGGGTGGAATGATGCTAAAATTAGTTAGGTTCGCGGATGATCAAGTGTTCATTAGCCAGTCAGCGATGGGGCTGCAGGCCTTAGTGGATGGATTAGACAAGCGATTCAAGGAGTATGCGATGAGGATTAATCACAAGAAAACCAATGTAATGCGGTTTTGTAAAGCATTGCGAGCGAGGAATGTGAGACTCAAAAAAAAAGTAGGTGGGGAAAAACTTGAGCTGGTAAAACAATTCAACTGCTATTTACGCAGAACATTAGAGGAAAACGGATACAGTAGTAAGGACATCAGGAAGAGAATTTTATTGGCAAAGGAGGTGTTCATGAACCGGACGGAGCTTATCAGAGGGTCGCTATGTTAGAGTTCAAAGAAAAGGTTAGAGAAGAGTTTGATGTGGAGTGTAGCTCTTTACGGTGCGGAAACATGGACACTAAGGAAAGAGTACGGGAGAAGACTGGAGGCATATGAGATGTGGGTGTGGAGAAGAATGGAGAAGGTGAAGTGGACGGATAGGAAGAGGAACGACCAAGTGCTGGACATGGTGGTTGAGAAGAAGCAGCTTTTAGATGAGATACGGAGGAGACAGAAGGCATGGATGGAGAGTACTTAGGGGGGATGGTATGAAAACAGTGTTTGAAGGTAGAATGTTGGGTTAGCGAGGGGAGGAAGGAAAAGAATAGGATTTTTAGATAGGATGAAAGGGGGTAGGCCTTATTCTGAATTGAAGAAGGTAGTGCTTGAATAAAGGGGATATTCCCAGAATACTTCTTAAGTACTCAATTGAAACCTACCTTAATCAGTACAATACTATAATTATTATAATAATAATAATAAAATTAAATACCAGAATAAGTACTGGGAAATGAATTTTTCCTGACTAAATATTTTATTTAAGGCTGAGCTGGTTACACAACGTAACTGTCGTGATTGATAATAATGTTTCCTTGGGAAAAGATGTTTGAGACTTCGCGAAGCCAACCAACGAAGAAAAAAAAAGGTTTACGTTGTGCGCTCCATAGTTTATTTTAATATGTTAACGAGTTATGACAAAAAATTTCACCAAATAGTAAGCATTGACTCTATGGGATTGTCAATGTTTATCCTACCCATTCCTGCCACTCTTTGCTCCACGCTCGGAACCATTGGTGCCCCCTCCAGATATTTACAACCTCCTTGTCTTTCCCCCCTCGCCTCCCCCTCCCTCCCTGAAGATCGCATAAGAGAAGAGTCAGCCCAGCAGCAGTCCATTCACTCAATGGGTAATAGCGAGGGTTATCCCACCGAAGCGTCTAACAAAATATTTTGTAAGTATTCCTTCATTAAAATTGTTTTCATCATGTATGAAACTATCCAAAACGTGCCGGGGCAGGTTATATTTTTTAAGATTTCTTAGTTTTCTTTCAAACGTATTTTGTACCGTAAAAGATATTTAAAGTACTATGCTGTAGTTTGTTTTTTAAATATCCAAGTCAAAGGTATTTTGTATTTTGCATTTCAAATACATTAAGCGGTATTTTGTAAAGGCCGCTTTACACGGGGCACGGAATTGCGCAGGTTAGAGCTGCAGTTTTTCTAAAATGGCGTGGAATTGCGCGAATGCATAAAGGAAATTAGAACAGGGGCTATTTTGCCGCCTCGCATCCACGCATTCTCGCATGTGTTATAGCAATTCACCGCTTTACACGACGCAATTTTTTTTGCGTCTTCGCACTTACGTCACATTGCGCAATTCCATGTACCGTGTAAAACGGCCTTAATACAAATACAGTTGGAGAGGTATATTTTTGCATTTCAAATACTTCTCGGCCTGTATTTTACCCAGCCCTGGCCACAGTGGACATAAACATATTCCAGAGGGAATCTCCAGTCAGCCAATTCAAATGTATTTTCATCCACCGCTCATATAATTGAGTTTACAAAAGTCGCCGTTCTCGTCATAGACGGGCAGAGCAATCCGAAAATCAAGGAGAAGTAAGCTACCACTAGGGCTGTTAACAGAATCATAATCGTTAAATGTGAAAAATTGTCGATGTTATCTATCTAGGCCGGGCAAGAAGCATTTTCGTAGGGTGTTGACACCCTGACCGAGGCCCAAATTATCACTGCTCAGAAAAGGTTTAATATGCATTGGGCCAAAAGTCTTCAACTTTTTACCATTTGAGTACGAAAGGGTGGTAAATATTCACATTTTTTATTTAAAAAAATTAAAAAAATGTATTTTTGCTTATCCTAAAATTGAAGAAATAATTCGTTATTCAAATTTGATAATTATAATTATATATTTAGCCGAATATATTGTAATTAATGAATTTTGATGCATGTTCTTTTTTCCGCTGTGAAACCAATGCATAGCAACTATGCAACTATTATATAATGATAGCTACTTAAACACAGGTCCGCCTTCCAGGTTACCTAAAGCTCTTAATATTTAAAAAAAAATGTCTTTGTATGTCAAATGTATGGAGTAATAAAAATTATAATCATTTATATATTATCAAATATAAGTCTTTTCAATGCTATTTCTCGCTGTTATAATTATTATATGGTAAATATCGAGAATAAATGGATCGCTTTACTCTATTCGCTGAGCTGCGGATATTTTTGAAAGCCGTGGCAACCGATGTCAGCTTTCTACGAGACGGACTGATCCCTCCTCTATGCAGTATCAATGCATGCGAACCTCGGGCAAAAAGAGGAATTTTATCTCTTAAGAGCAGTGCCTGTTTTATGCCCATTTGGGGCATATGGCAATGAATATAAGTATTCCGATAAATGAAAATTTTGAAGCTATTTAACAAACACCGACCACAAAAGAAAGTTTGCCAAAAGTTTAAATACCACCATACATTACAGTGAATATCAGATAGAAATTTCATGTATTTGTAACGTAAAAGAGCTGGACCCCTTAAAAAATTAAAATACTTGAAGACTCTACTTGATACTCAAATAAATCTGACATATTATGATATGATTATCCTCTCCTCATCTCCTTTGCTGGGTTCAATTAGTACGACCAACTGAACTCAGTTGGGAGGGCACGGTAGATATGTCTCAGTTAAAATAAAAAGTTAAGGGGAATTCCGAGACAGAGCATGCATTCGAGAAAGAATAATTAATAATATTTGTGAAATTGAAACTTAAGGGCCCCCGCGCACTGGCAACTTTAATCACCGGCAACTAAACAATTTAATCACCCAAGAGTTGCTCGCTACCGCGCACTGGCGATTAAATAGTTGCCCCTCAGCTCAGTTTACAATGGATCTCGTGAAAGCAAGTTGTGTTGTTGCGCTCATTTTGAGACAGCGAAAAAATAAGCAAAGGAACAAAAGGTTTTGGGTACAGTATTTGTCCTTGAGGACTATCCTCTTTTTAGAGGAATTTACATAAACTATACTGTACGTAAAATTGGTAGGAGAACTTTCGTTTAATCTAAAATGTTGTTGCCTTTAATTCCAATTCATTTATCAAGTTTTTTTAAAATGATCACAAATTCAATCACCTAAATATAATAGATATCTCAATCAAATTAAATAAATCTGGTTTATATAGGTACCAGGAATGATCTTCAATAGCTTTAATCGTAAATTGGGCACTAGAGAAGCTGTGAAAATGGTGGAGTGGCTATTTAATATGGGACCAGATATCAGGGAAGATATACATCCATCTAGTTATACATGGAAAGGAGACTAAACTATTGAAAAGAAACTATGTTGGATCGAGAAACACATGAGGAGGAAACTCAAGAAAATTAAATATGACGCGAGCTAGGACGGATTGGGATGCAGTCAGTAGCGTAAATATGGGGGTGAGGGGATAATTCCCCCCCAAACCATCGGAGAAAAAAAAAGATATTTACAAAATAACCTAGTATTGAAATAAAATAACTTTATCTGCTTAAATATAAATTTTTAGCGCCAAAATGATGTGAAATGTATATCGAGGCATGTCATTTTTCAAAAATTTTCCCACCCCATGCCATCTCATCCCTCCCGCCCCATGCCATCTCATCCCTCCCGCCCCCAAAGCATATTCCTAGTTATGTGTCTGGCTGCAGTACAGCATTCTTTGGATTGCCATCACGATTTCAATACTGTGGAATCTTTGGGTATACATATTGTTTTCTTGTTTTTGGTAATCCTCTGTTCAGAATCACTTACTTATCTTTGACATGTAAGTACGATTCCTCTATTATATCCATGATAAATTTGAATGAATTTTACATTATTTCCGCCTTATATTAATTGTAATTTGCTTCGTTCAAACAACTTTCATTTTATAATGCTCACTAGTTTTAAAAAATGTGAAATTTATAAGAACCTGAACCAGAAAATAAAGAAGAACGTTAGGATTATATTTCAGCATTAAATTTTAAACGAAAAAAGTGGTTCTATGGAGTAACCCACACCTGTGCAGATTAGCTCCAAATTCGCTGCAGGAACGATTGGCGCCGCCTCAGTCGAACTTAAGACTCGATTTTTTGCATGGATTGCCGAATCTTTCCGTAAGGGTATATGACCGTTGGTTGTGAATTTGTGGCTTCCAAATACAATCCAGAGCTTGTTCAATAAATTTAAGTACCGCAAATAATCCCAAAAAGGTAATAGGGCCAGAGCAACATTTGCAGTAAAATTGAGAATTAGGAAGAAAGAACGGGAGGAAAAAAGTAAAAGAAATGGTGGCGTCGAGTGAAGGTGTAATGCACATACCGAAGCGGGAGGATACATCAACCTACCCAATGTGGTTTTTTTTTTAATAGGAATCCTATTTCAAACAGCAGAAATGATTGAAATAATTGAAGGTGACGACTTGAACGAAGAAAAAGAAATGAATCAAGATCAGAAACGTAGATGGAATGCAAGAAATTCCAAGGCCCAACAATATACCTATAGTCTCTACAATAGAGATCCGTGGTCCACCATGTAATATGCTGTGAAGCAGTGGTAGCTGGATAACCAGAAAGAAGAAGTATAGGAAGAAAAGAATTTCGAAGAATCTCAAGAGTATGAAGAAAATGTAATGAAAGGAATCAAATGAAGGGAAGGTGTAACTATGTAAGTAAAACATTCTGAGGTAGTTGTTTATTTACATAATGCAAGTAAGTGAATTTGTAAATATATGGCTTCCAAATACAATCCAGAGCATGTTCAGTAATTAATATTACCGTAAGTAACCCCAAAACTTAAAAACTATGAGATCTTTGCAAAACGCGTCCAGCAAAACACTTTCCAAGATGCGCTCCGAACAAGGGCCGTCAAGCAACTGAAAAGTTGCCAGTGCGCGGGGTTGGGTAAGCATCCACGCGATCTATTCCTGCCGGCAACAATTTAATCACCCTCAGAATAGGTCCGGACGCAATTATTTAGTTGCGGCAACTAAAAAATCGCCCGTGCGCGGGGCCGCAGTCAATTTCGTGTGTTTCATTTGAACTTCCACAAAGCAACTAAATAGTTGCTTTGAAAAAGTTGCCAGTGCGCGGGGGCCCTAATAGTGTAGTGGCGTAACTATGGGGGGATGAGGGGATAGATCCCCCCAAATCCTCAGAAAAAAATTAAAACTATAGTCGATTTTTGGAATTGAACAACTGCATCTGCTTAAAGTTTATTTTTTTGTGCCAAAATTATGTAAAATGTATATCCAGGCATGTCATTTTTCAAAAATTTTTCAGGACTCTGGGGAGGGGTGGGTCGCCACCCCAGCCCGCCCGCCAGCATATTCCTAGTTACGCCACAATAATAGTAAAAAGAAAGTGAACAAAATCGTTTTTTATTGGTATCTTATGTCTAAATATAAATCTTAATTTTAATATGAGCTAAAAACCATGTGGATTGGGTGCAGATTTACAGTGAATTGCATGATTATGCTTTCCTTAATCCTGTTTCCGACCTTTTCCAAACCAATACTATCACTGATTGTAACAATCCCCAGCGCTTTCCTAGGCGTCACCAATGATTGCCTTAAAAATTACTTCCCTTACCCACCCCCTGAAAATGAATAGGTCTCTAACAAGGGGAGTGTCAAAAAACCCGGCCTCAGATTTCAATCAAACTTTCTGGTGTCCACGAATCACCCCCCACGTGGGGTTGTTTAACCAATAGTTTAATAAAAACCGCAGTTAAACATTTACAGGTCAACTACGAGAAGCATCAAAAGAGACAAAAACCATAATAAGAAGACGGAACAACTTAATCTGCCACATCTCAGGAATAATTGCTTGATGAAGATAACAATCGAAGGACAAGTGGATGGGAAGAAAGGAATGGGAAAGCCTCGAAGGAGTTACATAAGACAAGTGATTAAAAGTGTAAAAGAGAATAAATGCGTGCACATATATATAGGTTATCAGACAGATAATAATCGGAGTAGAGAACTGAGTATATATACTTAAAAATACTTATAAGTAGGCGATATATTCTCTTCCAATCTTTGAATCGTTGATGATTATTCACAATTTTTTTTCACAAAAATGTGTATGGTACTAATTTTGACTGTAATAAACAACCATGCAGACAGCTCGATCAAAATCGGGGATTCTATGGGGCCATTGAAGACATGAGAGCAAGATCTATATAATAACCATAGGCGAAGTTTCGAAATATTTGAGGAAAAAAAATAACGGTCCTTGATGGCAAAGAGTAGGACGTAAGTTTTTTCAATATCTGATAAAGTTATTTGGGACTTGTTGAGAAAACAATTTCTGCTGATAAATGGTAGCTAGTAGCAGGGCTTCTCATATGTTTGTGGAAATTCATTTTTGCAAAAAATAGGTCATTATCCACTTGTGCGAAAAATCCACTGAGAAAAAATCATTCATCTTGCCCAAGATTCGAACCCAGATCCCCCGGTCGAGTGCTTTAGCCAGAGCTACCGAGGCGGCATTCTTGCCTGTGAAAAGTTTCGGACTATACCGGACAAGGTGGTATGGACTGCTGAGGATATGATGCCACAAGCAGTCCAAATCGCAACGCAACATTTACTATATCTTAAACGCAATTGCAACGCAAGCAGTAAAACGAAATATTTACTTATTTGATAAATGTAACTTCATTAAATTTAGCGAGATGCTAAACGACTCCTACACAAAATTCGTAGCTATAACTAAGGATAAAATCACAGAGGCAACAAGGAAACATTTCTTAGAAATTCTGCGCCAAGGAATCAACAAATATATTCCGCAAAAACTGAATAGTGATAATAAGGAACCATGCTGGTACAACAACGATGTCAGAAGGGACTTAGGAAACAGAGAAAGCTATACAACTTATACAGAAAGTCCATTGCGTTAGGTCATAAATCGAAGGAACTTGAACCAAAAGAAAGTTACGCTCCACAGCGCTCAATAACCAAGAAATCAATGCGAACGGCACTGCCAAAGTTCAAGATAAAAGTACTCGGTGAATTAATCGAAGAAAATCCGGAATCTTTTTGGTCGTATGCGAGAGAGCTTCATGGAATAATCTTCAACCGTGGATTCGTTATTTGACAAAGATGGTAAACTTGTCACCTAAAATATTGACACAGCTAACACGTTAAATTCCCACTTCGAAAGAGTATACACTACGGACGATACCGAATTTAATTTAGACATCCCATGTACTGAGGAACCGATGGATGAACTCTCTATACAACGCGATGGGATAACTAAACAACTTCAATCAATAAATAATAGTAAAACTCCGGGTCCCGAAGGAATACCCGCGCGTTTTCTCAAGGAGTTAGCTCCTCAGATTGCACCTTACTTAGAGATAATATTCAAGAAGTCACTATCCAAAGGAAAGTTACCACTAGACTGGAAAATTGTAAGCGTTACACCCGTATTCAAAAAGGGAAACAGACATAACCCAGGCAAGTCATGACCCGTCCAATATCATTAACATCGATTATAGGCAAGATACTTGAGCATATCGTCGTTAGTAATATCATGACTTTCTTGGACAATCGTAACTTCTTCCATGGCTGTCAGCACGGATTCCGAAAAGGTAGATCATGCGAAATACAGCTCGCGCTCTTTCTTCACGACGTTCTCAAATCCAGGGAGTCGAAAAGACAAGTTGATGCATTATTCTAGATTTTAAGAGAGCTTTCGACACCGTACCTCACAATAAACTTTCATTCAAATTACAGTCATGCGGAATAAACGAAACAGTAGTAAACTGGACACGCGACTTTCTGAATTATCACTTTATAGCACTTCCTTTTTATTTGTAAACGGCTGGTGTCCTAACACCCCCTGCCACACACCTTTTAATCGGCTGGCAGGGTACTATATACATGTAGATGAAATCGTGCACACAGCGCCACAGCCGAAGACCAAAGCCCGAACTTTGGCTACATAGAGGAGGTCGCTCTTGACTGATTTCAGTATACCGGGACTAGCCACGGTGATCACTTTACGGAGTCACTCGCATTGCACAAATCGTGTGCAAAAACCACAGGGAAAAAAATCATTCGCCTTGACCAGGATTCGAACCCGGATCCCCCGATTCCCAGCCGAGTATTTTTCCGTGTCGGGTATAGTCCTCAAATTTATACAGGGAAGAATCGGGAAGCTTAAATGACTAAAGCACTCGACTAGAAATCGGCGGATCGGAGTTCGAATCCTGGTCTTGGCTAACAATTTTTTCTCTGCGGATTTTTCGCACAATTTATGCGTTGCGGGTGACTCCGTAAAGATATCACCGTGGCTGGTCCCGGTATTCTTAAATTAAATTCAGTATCTACTTCTTGCACTCAGGTCTACAATTCTTCGTTGAAATGAAATGGCTCATTGATCAGAGAGAACTCAAACACTACAACTTGATGTGTATAGCATATACGGCCGTCTGTGGAATCGGAGTATAGCGGCCGCTCAAGCATGTGACATCCGAAAGGAGAGATAATTTATACCTTCCACTATATTTCAACTACTACCGCTATGTGCTATTCGATATTGATGTGATTTCAGTATGAAGGCTGCTAACAAGAAGGTTCTGAGGTAAGTTCAACGGAATGTGAAGAGTTGTCGAGGAACATTATTGCAGAAAATTATAGATAAATAATCGAAAATTTATCGCTTGTCTCCATCCACTCTTTTTTACTCCATTATTTTTACTTGCAAAGGTAATACAAATGATAACGTCTTTATATACAAGGACTCCACAGTGTTTGAACATTCTTCAAAGACACTTGACGAGGGTCAATTTTAAGAAATTTCTTGCAAGAGCTTTCAATGTGATAGGTAATATTGAGTACTTTGTTAAAATTTAAAGGTAAGGAAAGCCCATAAAACTCTTGATGTTTTATAATGTCAAAAATGAAATAATCGGGTACAATGCAGCTGAGGCGCAGCGACGGGGGCGGGGGCGTAAAATCCCCCCAGAGCTCAGATAAATTTTTAAGTTAACTCCATTTCACTTAATGGAATTAATATTACTTATAAAATAGAGTAAATATTAATAAAGTATCCCTCAGAAGGCCACAAAATTCACCATTTTGAACCATTTATATGATTTTTTCTGGAAGAGGGTGAGCCCGGACCTCCCGCTTACCCTAGTGGGTATTCAGCACCCTCAGACACCCCAGTGTTTTGCGCATAAAACCTGCCCTTAATTCCTAGCTGCGCCCCTGCAATACAGTGCGTAAAACTTCACGGCTTTTTAATGTTTTTATTATCGTGGTAGCCTTCAATTGAAGTTTATTTCTTCATTGAGCGCTGAACACCTCACCATATATTCCTTACAAGACCATCTTGGGGTGCATTACACTACAGGTACACAACAGGCATTATTTATAGCTATTAATTAAGAGGGCAATTAACTTTCATGTCCTCAAAATATTACCAATTTTAATGTTCAATATTTCATATGAATTCATTTAAAGTAATTTAGTTTTCCAAAGAACTTTTTTTTATTGCGCGGCAAAACTACAACGCTACTTGTTGATTACCTCTTCCGAACATTGATTTTCCTTTGTTTTCCCGTCTCCTCGTCTTTTTTCCTCTTGATAAGTAATACTTGATGTAGCCTCAGTGCCTGGGCCCTTTTGACTTTCTGAAAGTTTCAATGCTCTATTTTACCAAGTGTCTGCGGTTCAATGGCATCCCCCCTTCCCCACATCAACGGTCACCTGACTTTGAATCGTTCTATTATGTCATTTCTAACTACTTCCGCACTGTTATCGTAAAAGCTGTTCACCAACGGAGACCGTCCTTTCTTCCATCCACATCGTTGTGACGACCAATGGATACATGGATGCAGCTACGTAACTATTTGGTGCACACAAGGTATGCAGAGGTAATTTAAAAGGTGTGAAAAATGCGTGAATTTGAGGTTACAGTTACGAGATAACCTGGCGCAAGCAGCCGCTTACTGATCAGGAATAAGTTAGTGAGTAAAATATTATTAATGTGAATTTTTATTGCCGTCATAATTTGAATTCGATTACTGGGCATTTCTACGAAAATGTCAACTTTTTCTCTAACATTAAAATTTAGGCTGGAAATATTTTATCTTGATAAATCAACAGTTAAATGATCGAATTTTATGAAATCAGTATTGTATTTGCTCAAACACCTTAGTTACTCATTTGGTGATCGTTGAATTCAAGATGGATGCCAGAGATTTGTTATGAACTATTTCATTATAGTTTACAGAGTAATATTTATCAACAAACAACATAAGTAGTGTTCTATTGCATTGCGGGTCTTGTGTAGCATAGCTTTGGCAACGTTTTGAAACAAATATCAACTTTAATACATAATGTACATAGATTTTAAATACGGATATATGTGAACATGAAAAATTGGTAATTCCTTCACAAAAACACTAAATTGTATTTATTGTATCATACATTTATAAGATAGTTATTTAATTTTACTCCTAGAAAGGTAGGTTCAGGCACTCTTTAAGGTCTTAAAATTAGATTCTCTAAAAAATGCTTAATCGAGGCTACATAGCAGCGTGACGGAATTACTGTGACAGAATTACCTAAAATTAGGTAATACGAGGTGTGTGAGAAAAGTAATGAGACTGGCAGTACTGCGGGCGATCTGGCAACGTTGTGTCCACCGGCTTCTTATAGATCAATTTGTTCATCTCTTGCACTTCCTCAGTGTGAGTTTCAACCTAATACATTGTATACATTATTTTTGGCAGCGCCATAAGTGAAGTTGTTTTTTTGTGGCGTGGTACAAAAATGGAGCATCGGAATTTAGAGCAACGTTATGCGATGAAGTATTGTGTTAAGCTTGGTGAATCCGCGAGTGTGACTCTTGAAAAGTTGAAAAAGGCCTATGAGGAACATAGCCTATAAATAGCACAAGTTTTTCGCTGGCACAAATCATTTTTGGAAGGCCGAGAACACGTTGAAGATGAACTTCGCTCAGGAAGACCTTCAACTTCAAAAACTAACGAAAACGTTAAAAGTGTGAGGAGTCTTGTGAGCTCAGACCATCGTTACACATTAAGAATGGTGAATGACCATTTAAATTTAAACACTTTCACCGTTCATCAGATTTTGATGGATGATTTGAATATGTGAAAGATTTGTGCCAAGAGTGATTTGTATGAGACCAGACATTGCAGACAAGTGGATGCTTCACCATGACAATGCCCCGTGTCACATGGCCATTTCCATCGGTGAATGTTTTGCCTCTAAATGCATTGCTGTTGTTCCTAAACCCCCCTATTCACCTAATCTGGGTCCCTGTGACTTTTTCCTTTCTTGAAATTGAAAACTGTCCTCATAGGACATCATTTTGGAACTCTGGAGATCTTTCAAAAGACTGTGACCGACCAGTTAAAAGCCATGCCATTTCAAGACTTCCAGTGCTGCCACCAAGAGTGGGAAAAACACCTCCGCCGGTATATAGCTGCCTATAGGAACAAGTTTGAAGGGGATTACATTATTTTTTGAAAAATAAAATAAAAACTTAAGTGAGTAAAAATCAGTCTCATCACTTTGCTAACACACCTCGTATGTGTTTTAATAAGAATTCATTTAAGATATTTATGTTGAATAAATTGCACAGTCGTCTACCTCTGAGCTGATATTTTAGGTTATATAATTAACTTTGTAACTAGGTTTTGTTAGGTAAAGAGATAAATTATTTTTGGGTAAGCTGTAAAAAATATTTTTAGTGCAGTTGACTATAGTCTCCTTATCTCTACCATAAAAATACATTGCTTAAAAATGTGCTACGCAGACGGTACATGTGCATGAGTAAAAATAAAATATCCATAAACTCAGGTTGGAGTATTACTTGTCCAAATTTAATGTCTTAAAATTTAACATCTCCATATAGAAGTGGGCAATGTCTTGGAAAAACCTGCTAGTATGTCTTGTGACCTATGGCTGCTAGAAGGGCTGGTTAGACTTACACATACGGGAAACTGCAGGAAGCTCAGAATACACAGAAGGTGGGAATTTTATTTTATAGAAGCTACATTTTTAAAATTTTATCTGGTAATAATATGTTTACTGTTGATTCAGAGTAGTTTTGAAGTTAAATGACGTTATTCTTTTTGAGTTTGAAACAAGATGCAATTGGTAATTCCGTCACGTGTTTATTTGTGACTGTGATAAACATATTATTCATTTGTAGTATTGACGAATTGTGTTATCATAAGCAGTGACTCAAACATTGTTCAGAGCCGTATTAAAAGTTTTCAAATTCCTCTTAGATTCACAGAGTTTGAAGATGTTTGACATCATTACACATAGGAGGTTGACCTGGGAGTAATTCCGTCACATTTTAATTTTGGACATATTTAGAAGGTATTTCTATAACTAATTTTGTTTCTGTATATGAAAATCACCTTCAGAAATGTTTTTTGATCATGCACAGATAGAATTTTTACAATTATTATATATTTTAAAATTTTATCGAAATATCCAATTGCATAGTTTTCTCTAAAAGTAATTCTGTCACAAATGGAATTGCCCTTCTTACATCGCCGGTTGTCGGCAAATTGCCATCGAAATACAAAAATATGGTCGATATTAGTTATTTTATGACGCAATTTTACTAGTAAGCAATCCTTTCAATAGTTTCTCAGTAAATACGTAATAAAGGTATAAATTGAAATTCATTCAAACTTTGTGATTCTCCGGTAGATTATGCGGGGTATCAAAAATTCCCACTGGCGGGACTGACCCCCTATATAAGGAGGACGAAAATCGTGGACCGGCATCATCTTCGACCTGGAGACGCTGGCAGCAGTGCCAGCGAAGCTGTTGTCATCACCAGCAAACCTACGCGGTTGCACCGGAAACATGGAGAAATTGGAACCTGAACACCGCGGAAACCTACGTAGTCACATTCCCTCTTAGTGTCTGTCTCTTACGTGCATATTTCAGAAAACGTCTTCATAGCCATTTTCATGGGCAGCATTCCTAAGATAGGGTCTGCTATACTGCTTACATAGATCATGAGCACGTAGAGAGGGAAAGATTTGGTATGGACATGCTACGGACAAGCAGAAATAAACAGGAGTGATCGCGATTACGTGATTGTCAAAGTAAAAGTCCTATGCATTAAGTGTCAGCCATCGGGTTGAGGCAGCGATTTGAGAGAGCGATGACATTAATTACATTTTCGTAAACCCCCTCTAAAATGGTTCTTCGTTCCACCCCAAAATTTCAATGGAACACTATTCGCCGACACCTCATTGGGGACCCCTCATAAATATTCGCTACACACTTAACTATTAATCCACTCGGTACAAACGCACTAATGTGTGAACGATGAAGAGTTGTGAGTATTATCGCAGCTGTGATTTAGCTACTCTTACTCTTTTGCTTCATGAAGACTCGGGTACTAAACTCGATTGATTTTTTAGCATACAATCTAAATTACTTGAAAATCCTCATCATTCACACATTCGCGCTTTTCTCAAATGTTTTTTTTTCGTTCTGCATTCCTTAGGACTTCTATCTTTCAGACAACTGCCTTTATGGTGACCTTTTGAAATAGGAACCCACTTTATTCCAAATGATTGTGGCTCCTTCATTCTACGGCTAGCCATGAATTTCTTTGCGCACATACTATTATTCGAACCAAAATTAAAAATGAACGCGAGAAATAAACAAGAAAAGTAATTATACGAAAATCATATGAAAATATTAAAGGGTATGGTTTTTATAAGCGTTCAAACTGAAGTCTCTATACTTTTGGTACGGAGAGAAAGAAGTTCGCCCCAGCATTATTTCCGTTGTTTCCATTATTTCATAACCTCTAACATCTCCCACCATATGAAAGTATTTTCGCTCCCATTCATCAAGACCCTTTTAAAAGAATCACGGGTCTTTTGAACCAAAAGGGTAATGGTTTCTGAAGCACTGTGTGACACAATTCGAGAAAAGAATATTTCACAAATTGACAGTTGAGAAATACCAAAGAAGAAAACGATATCATTTCAGTGAAGCATTTCCCACTAACTCTGACATGAATATATTTGAATAAATGGAATCAGTGGCGTAGCCAGGAATTTTGTTTCGGGGGGGGGGGGGGGGAGGGGAATCCAAAAACAAGGGGGTCCGGAGGATAATTTTTAAAGAACAGCGTACCGAGTGAAGGGTTTCAACAGATTTTAACATTTTTCATTATCGAAAAATTTAATTTGTCAAAGAAAAATTTTGTAAATTCATGATTTTTCAATATTATACCCTTTATTATTTAATTTGTCTAGGTTTTATGATTAAACAAAAGGACAATCTTTGTTTATAATGGTATAATAATTTATCACTTGCGACTTTCCCCTGCCCCATGGTTAATTTATTTTTTTATGTCTCAATATTTCGGGGGAGGTGGATCCGGTCCACCTGAATCCACCTCTCTACGACACTGAATGCAATAGTTACTAACCCGTCTTCCGGCAAGAAGTGGAATTTGATATATAACTCAATAATAGAAGGATCAACAACAACTTTGCTTCTATTTCTGCGATTATGGATTTCCACCAAGTTACGCCCGCTACTACTAATTAACATTAATACACGGTGAGTGAAAATATTGTTTTTATTATTAATATTGTCATCAAGAGCGATTTACGCCGACTCGTAGTGATAGAAAATCATTTTAGCTCATTCACTCCCCCATCATCAAAATAAAAACAACACTGAACATTACGCAACATGCTTCAAAATTAGTATCCGGCGTAAAAGGATGGAGGATGCGAATGTTTTTACCACTCAGAGAACATGATAATCTTTAAAACGCATATTTTTTCCATCCATCCTATCCTACATTGAACTGAGTTCAACTCAAAACAATGGAATTTAGCATAGGGCGAAAGACCATACTACCGATACTACCGCAGGCCAGCAGAGGGCATATCTGGCGCCGCAACATTACTTTCGTTCACCTTGGCAACCGGTAAAATGTAGCCGTACGGTGACATTTTATCAATTGGATTTTCCAAGTGATAGAGAGCGGATGCGATAGCATATTGTGATGTTATAAACGAAGTTTTAACGCACTGGTTACAGTATAAAACAGCTACAGTGAATAATACATCAATCACTTGAGTAGCAGAGGAAGAAAATAGTCATCTCGCAGGGATTTGCAGTGAGCTACAGCCGGCGGAGTTCCAACGTCGACCAGCAGAGTCGGAAAATAACTCCTGAAAATAAGATATTGCATTTATTTCCTGCTACTGATATGCTATATGCTATTGATACCAAAGAGCAGATCTCACCATCTATATTTTCCGCCTCGTAGGTACACCATGGAACGAATTTTAAACAGAGTTGCATCCAGCATCTCTGGAAGTGTGCTGGGCAACAGCCTGGAGGAGAGGCTGGATAATGAGTATATTGTCCATCTGGAGCACATTCAACCGAACTTGAATGGAATTCCCAACGAGCTTCTCAATCAGGCAGAAAAATGGTTGATTTACCTGGTCGGAGTGACTACCAAAAGCCTGGAAGAAAAGGAGAGGCGAAACATCCACCTGTTCGTTCTCCTCAATGCCATGGCATCCGGAACTCTCACGGGTATACACAAGAACACTAATCCCCCCAAGCGAGGGGAAGCAATGCCTCCGCGTCCGAGAATGTTCTTCGACGACACCGAGGAGGAATCGCTGGTCGCGGAGGTCATTGGAGAAGAGCTGAGCTACGCTTTGTGCTCAGCACTCAACGGAGAGGAAGGTGATGGTGCAAAGTCGGCCAAAAGAGGGCGTGTTAAAGAGCATCCAGTGGCACGAACTCCTATCATCGCTAGTGACATCTCGCCTGGTGACACAAACCGTCCTTCCATGTCGGCTGAAAAGAAAAGAGAAATACACGACCATGGAAGGGGTAACACCGACGTTCGTCCAGATGCCGAAGGTGAGGTAATAAATTCAATCCATTCCAAACCTGTGGACCGTGGCACATTTAATCATTCTGTCGTGCGAACTGAGCAGAATACAGAAGGCAGAAAAGAGGGAATTGGTCGCAAAAGTGCGAGCCTCAAAGCAAAAGGTAATGTGATAAAGGCAAAAGGCAGACGCGAGGAAACAGATTACACTAATACTCGTGTCAGTGTTGAATTTGTGGTGGTAAATTCTCAGCTTTCCCCACCAAAAAATCCTGGCGCTTCATGTCGTTCTTGCGTGCCAGCTAAACGGAAGGCGGAAAGCTTAGATAAGGAAAAGGGTTACAAAAATGGGAACCTCAACGCCTAACGTTTCGCAATAAATGCGCGCCATATTGAATCAAAACAAGTTGATGGCTTTAAGGTGGGAAGAGAATAGCTGGAGAGAATGCCAGATTGGGATGCAGTTATATACACTTCCATGGCGAAGGAAATGTCGCATATCCTGTCGACGTCGCAAATGAACGCATTTATTCCGGCAACTATCGAGTTCTTCTATCCGAGAGTAAAGGAATTAAAAGGAAAAATGCAATTGGTGGCGAGAGTCCTCCCTTTCATGGGAAAGGTAACGTTATTAATGCACGCTACTTCTCACCAGAGCAAGTTTATGATTTGGAGAATTCTGATATGCCGCCTAAGACATTCAACCAAAGACATTCATCCGAAAATGTAAGTGCATAATTCAAATTGAATTAGAATACTTTTGCCGAGGGTAAAAGGAGGTAGGGTAGAGGGTTTCCTTTCTCTGAGGAACATTCAAAATATGTACAAGAGCGGGTATCGATTTCCTTGCGTGAGATCAGCTTTGAAAAGGCAAAAACCTAGATTCCGCGGTAGATCTGATAGGGTGTTTAGTACAATAGCGTTTTTTCACGTTGTTTCTTTCGATTGGAATTAGCATTTAAGTGAGTAATCACGAAGGAAGAGTAATGTAAATATTTCAATCAATACCGTAGATGAAGTAAGATACAGGTGGGAATGTATGAGAATAATTCATAGCCAAGTGCACAAAAATTGAAAAAAGAGATGAACTGCTAAAATCCTTGGTGGTGAAATAATTCAAACAATTTCACATGCTCACTTGAACGACTTAATCGTACAACTAATTATTAGTCTTAACATTCTCTCTACTTCCGGTGAGTAAAAGAACATTGAAAATCATATGTGAAACCTAATAAATGGTAATATGCTTTATCTTTACTGTTTTTTACGGTATATCTTTTCAAGGCGATAAAAGTTACAAAATTAACAAAAATTTGAAATTTTCACTAACATAAGAGCTCGCGTACCATTATTTTTAAATTTATTGTGATACCTTTTTAAATATGGAGGGATCTAAATTTTTCCGGTTTTAATTGCGTCACCCACTTCTCGAGTTCTTCGCAACGAAAATTTGATGGCCATCACCCTCTCGCACAAAAGTTGATGAGTTTAACAGCACAATCCAAGCTCATCGCCGCTTTTCAGCTACTCCTTGATCTTGTGCATTTGTCTCGGGTGGTTTGCATTCTCGCTAGCAATCAGTGGCAGATCCAGGGAGGGAGTATAAAATATGGACTTAAGTAAATGTAATATTGTGATCTTGTCGAATATATACAGGAGAGAATAGCCACTAAAACGCAAATTACTAAAAATGCACATAAATGTTTGTTTAAAAAAGTTAAAATTCTTTGACAAATTAGTAATTGGACAACGTTAATGTGTTGTTACAAACTTCGAAATCCTCAAAAATTTCGTTACCTCTCCGATCCCCCTAGTGCTGGGAAGTGACCCCCAGGAGCGCATCTTGCCCCCTTGTCCCTATCCTGGATCCGCCACTAATACCTATAACTCCCCTTAATATATGATTCTCCTAACAATGAATAAATGAACAAGAAAATACAATGAAGTCACCAACTCGTGGAAACCGGGTGACAAATTTCGTGTTTTCTTACATTGAACTTAAAGGAGAAAAAAATACATGGGAGGGATGTTTTTGGTCGAAGCTTATTTAAATTTTCTATAAATAATTCTTTCAATGAATAGCGACTTTCTGTGTGAACGACACCATTCAAAATTTAATGCTCTTAGTATTAGAGATCAGCTAAACATTATCCATAAAAGTATGTTTTATTTTTTTCACAGACGAATCGCATGGATTACGGCAATGCATGGGAAGGTGGAGAAAGAAGACATCATTCCCACACCATTATCGTTCATCCATGGAGGAATGAAACCAGTACCAACGCAGAACTGGATATCTGGGAGGAATGGTAGCTGGTGATACTCAGCTGCGAGGAAGACAGCGGAGAGGTTACATCAGATATGGCTTCCGATCTCCAAGAGTACGAAGAAATGGTACACGAATTGAAAAGGCTCGAGAAGAAGAGGAACTCCTTGATAAGGGCATACAACGAAGGGCTGATTCACTGTTCTTATGTCACAATAGGTGATCAAGTTCCAAATTATATTCCTTTGATCTTTGTAAAATCGAAATTGCTAGTTGCACGCATCCTGTTCATATAATGGCATGAAAAATTGTGTGAAAACATTCACGATGAACTATACTAGCTTAAATAATATTAATCGAACGCTTTCATTTTGGTCATTTTTCAATTCGGTGTGTTAATGTGATTTTTCCCTGCATGGCCAAATTGCCCTACATATCATGATGCATGTCACCAAAGGCATCGTCACAATATCATTATGGCATGCCAAAACCAAATTATATTTTATTTAGTGTACCTAGGGATGCATTAAAATTTGATGACGTGGTTGGCTATCTAATTGCATTGCATTATAATTTTTTACCCTTATTCTCCCATTGATCTCCATAGATTATATATTCCACTGAATTTCATTATGTGAATAACATCCAGCACGCGTTAATTTTTTTATCAACGACCCCGAGCTGTTTGATAATTATTTGTCCAGTTTTTTTAGTTTTTAATTATTGCCACTGTAAATCTCTATTTATGCCAAATTAAGCTAGAATGATGCGACCAATATCCACGTACTAGTTCAGGGATGGCGAAAATGACGGCTCAAATTATGACTCTCCCACGTAATCATTTTCAGAGATGGCAGGGATGATCACAGGACCAATTTCCATCATTTTTTTCCATTCAGTTTGCCATCACTGAACACTTACCTGGAATCAACCAAAGTAGTTTTTTCAATCGAATACATGGAAAATGTAGGAAAAACACGCAAAAACAGCACAATAATTTCGTATTTGTAGCCGTGGGGCGCTAGCCAGAACACCCCAATCGTTCACCAGTTGTATGAGAGTGGTAGTGGTGGGGGCTGCTGGTGCTATGACGCGTCTAAGCTAGTGACTTATGTCTAGGAGGACGGGAGTTCCGCGCTACATAGAAGGACGGCTAGGGATCATTTTACCCCTAAAATTTATTTAGGATTAAAACGCCTCCATTTCATCCAATATTAAGATTCATCATATAAATTGTTAAATCAGTTCATGAAAAACACTTTTTAACACAATTAAATATTATTTACAATTTCAAAAGTTAAGAACAATTATTTTTTTAAATCATGAATTAAACCATATTTAGTAGTCATTGCAAATCTAATTATGGAAATACATGCTCTAAATACAAAATTTGTGATTAATATTTGAACAACAGGCACACTGGGTTTACAAAATTTGCTTTAAAAATTAAAAAATTATTACTTTGTTGTAAATGTCATAGAGACAGTAATTTTTTTGCGCTATTTTCACAAAATATTTTTTTGCATTGAATGCATACATTGGAGTAATTTATCTACATCTACATACTACCCCGCTAGCCGCCTAAAAGGCGTGTGGCAGGGGGTGTTACGACACCAGCCATTTTCACATGAAAAGGAATTTGGAAAATGGAAAGGAAATTGGTTCAATCCGGTAATATTTGGCGCCTTTTTCTCTTTTTTTTTGCTCGTGGAGATTTGGCTGCTGGATTTGGAGACGTGTAAATAAATTGATAGATGCTATCCTTCATGTCTACGCCCGCTTTTTTATTATAAAATAGGATGGTTTTTGTTTGGTCTTCGCGACCTAAGTCTATTTTACTTTTTGGCCTAAAGAGGGCAGTGAGGGACTTGCCCCTTATCCCGACACCTGTCGGAATATTTCGTTGTCATGTTTTGCTTTCCTGGGACCATGAAGCGAGGAACCCGGCCTCACTCGCGGACGAACCGTCGAAAAGGTATCACCATTATCATCCAGACGTCTGACGGTGGAGCTGCTAGCCTGGAGACCTGGGGTAAGTCACTCAGTACTCTCCTGCAGACCCATTATCTTTTTTTCTGTTTTTTTTTGTTTCATACAATCCAATTTTCTTTCCGTAATAATTATGAAATGTCCGGCCTATCAATAGCTCACTCGAATTCCGCCAAATTGCGGACGGAACGAGAGTCAGTTTTCTTTTATTTGTTTCGGAAATAGTGTCGTCTGATATCATGTTGCTGAGTAAAAGTACATTCTTGTTTTATTTTGCGTGATACTACCGAGGAGTATGGCCTAAGGTATTTTTGAAAACTGGCGTGGAATTGATTACGATATTCGTGCGTCACTCCTGTTTTTTCTGATCGTCTCTACAAAATGTAATGTTTCTTCTCCGTCCTACGTGCGGATTCCAAGGGTATGATATACAATGCATGAGGACTCAGGGGAGCCCTTCGAGGATACAACACACCGGGGCCGGGAACCAAGCCCGTGGCTTATACGCCCGATCACCCGGGGAGAGGCTGGAGAGGAAGGAAAAAGGAAAGAGGCGCCGCCGCGATAGGAGCCCGTCGACGCCTCTGGGAAAGGAAAGAGACGGAAGGGACGGGACGAGGGAAAGACACCTCAACGCTATAGAAGCGAAGGGGGCCCTACTATTAGCGAAACCAGGTAAGCCATTAATATGCCGACGATTTTGGAGAATTTTCCTATAAATGAGGAAAATCCATCGATGAAATCGTTGGATGGTATGATATACAGGAATCATGAGGGTTCTAGGGGAACCCTCTTGGGGTTACAACCACCGGGGCCGGGACCCAAGCCCGTGGCTTATTCGCCCGATCACCCGGGGAGGGGCTGGACGGGAAGGAAAAATGATGGAGACGCCGTCGCGATCGGAGCCCGCCGACGCCTCCAGGGAAGGGAAAGGGCTGGAAGGAAATGGGAGTAGGGATAAAGCACCCCAGTGCTATGGAAGCTAAGGGGGCCCTACCTAGCGAAACCATGCGTGCGCAATTTTTCTACCACCATCCCGGGGAGATTTTTCTATGAGGAAGAAAAATCCCAATATAGGGACAGTGGGAGGTATGATATACAATAGAATTTTACAATCCACCCAATTCCTCCGCTCTCTCAGAAGGAGACAGAAATTTTGCCACGGGGCGCAGCGTGAAGTCCACCCGCCCCAAACCCCGACGGGGTTAGGCAGCACCACGGCGGGACACCTTGTAGTTATTCGTAAACCTAATGTGGTGTTGATGAAAAATAATATCTCTAAGAGCTCTGAATCTTGCCTGATGGACAACACTCATGAGATGCGTGTGATTTTCTGATGTGGGTAATACAATAATCATTGAACAATGAAAGAAATACGAAATAAAAATATCATAATTTCATGAATTTCACGCAAAGAAAAGATAGAGAACGTTTTATTTCCCTCTGCTGCCCGTAAAATATCGAAAGATTGAGTACAACAAGTAACTATACCTAGTTTTTGAAATACAGGAGCACATGGAACGAAACTGGCATTGAACCGGGTACTTGCGGGTTCAAACTCAAGCAAACCATGTACCACACTATCCTCTAGCTAATTATATTATATACATAACACAAAAGATCCCACGGGCAAGAAAAAAGTAGAGAATAGCGCGAAAACAAGTTGTGGGTCAAATGACCCCTAGCCGTCCATCTAGGCATAATCTGTCATAACAATTAAAAACAAAATATCATAGTTAAATTAACACTAATTTATCAAAATATAGAGGAAAATGAAGAAAGCAAAAAAAATTCAAAAAAAAATATTTTAATAAAAGAAAAATTAATTTCAATTCTAAAAATGGGCCAAATGTCCCCTGCCGTCCTTCTAGTGTCATGGAAGTCTTGGGACGCCGCACGAGCATGCGCAGTGCGACGTATCTAGTGAGTTGATATCGCCGCACCGGCCGGCGGCCGTATAATCTCAGTATTGCAGAACAACTCCCTACAACGTAGCTATATCATTCGGGGTACCCAATTAGAGACTGTCGAATCCGTGAAATATCTAGGAGTTAGACTCAATAATGATCTATCGTGGAATAAACATATTCGAGAAATAACCGGTCAAGCTAATCGTAAAATGGGTTTTGTTAAAAGAATATTAGGAAATAGCGACGACAAAATGAGAGAAGTTAGCTACTTTGCCCTCGTTAGACCACATTTAGAATACGCTGCCAGTGTTTGGGACCCTCATGAAAATGGCTCAACAACCGAGTTAGAACGCGTGCAAAGAAGAGCTGGCTCTTAAAAAGTAGAAAATGTTATTAAAAATAGCAATAGAAAAAATACTATGAAAAGTTAGAATTTCACAGCTTATAAAATCTAATTGTAAAAATCTAAAAAAAAGCTCTAAAGTAAGCTTTTCGAATAATGCTTCCAAAAAAGAATCGGGATCTCTTTATTCTGACTCCTTTATTTTTTTAATTTGAATTTTTAAGCTG
The DNA here is from genome assembly GCF_921293095.1 of Ischnura elegans. Taxonomy (NCBI): domain Eukaryota; kingdom Metazoa; phylum Arthropoda; class Insecta; order Odonata; family Coenagrionidae; genus Ischnura; species Ischnura elegans. Next base: position 143,209,860 of record NC_060246.1, read on the forward strand.
AGTATGTTGTAAATAAAGCAAATTAATGAAAACATTTATAATTGCGAAAGAGCTATGGTTCAAGTAATCGTAGTATTTTTTTATTACTCCTTTTATATAGGCTTTCCCATACACGCGAGTGTTGTGAGGGGCCCCTAAGCTCTGGGCGATCGCCGACCAGGCAAGGCCGTCTGTGGGTAGCATTATAAATAATTACAGTTTACGTATGAGGAATTGAAACTCAAATTAAATCATCAAAAATCGAAAAACACTACAGGCCTAAGGTTTTGTTTTACTTACTACAGAAAAATGCTATTTTGCAGAGACGGACAAAAGTATGCGAATTTCCATTTCCAATATGCTTTCAATTTTCATTGGTTCAGAATTCAAAAAGCCAAAAAATAACGTTTTGACTAGCTACATCTCGAACCTTCGTTAAGAAACTTCTTATCAAGATTCAGCGACCCAAAATCCAATTAAAGAGTAAGAAATCAAAGCTACTATAATGCTTAACAGGCAAAACTGCATTTTGACGCGGCTTCATACTAATTACCAGAAATTATTATTTTTATCGTTAAAGTATTCTATAACATGGGAGGATAAAGAACAAGGAAGTCGTGAAAGTTGATGAGAATTAACGTTCACATACCGTTTCTTGGCATTGAGAAGTTTTAGTTGAAATGAGTGGCTACAAAAAGTGTACAATTCGAATCATTGGCTGAATTTCGAAACATATTCGATACGGGAAATTTTTACGAGATTTGTTTAACTTTGAGGCCATGTATTTTGTTAAAAGAAGTGAACATTGAAAAACGGCGTGCGTCTAAACACGCACCTGTGTATTCGTTAAAACTTTACGAAGTTTCAGCTTCTGTTCCAAAAAAACATTTTTGAGGTTCTGTCCAGATTTGTTTGATTTCAGCATGTTGCGCAACTGTCCGTGTTTGTGGGCGTGAATTTCCTCAGGACATTTCCATCGCTTGGCCATTTTCTCCTGGAGTTTGACTCCAATGTCGTCGGACCAGTTGCCTCCGTGTCCGTTCTCGTCGGCTATTGGTGACGTTAAGGGAAAGGATGCAACTTACCTTGCCTGCCAACCCTCAAGTTTTTACCGACCCGATCAGTAAATTGGGATACATGAATGCCCACGTATTATTGCAATAGTGTGTTTTGACGGAGTTTCCGTCTTCCTGAATTTCAAAATGGCATTTTTTTCATCCAAACACAAGTCAAGATATAGAGTAAAACATGGAATCTATTGCACATAATGAAATACAAATGTGTACCTTACAAAATTCAAGTATGTACCTATTATGAATTTTTTCCATGGTCATAAACTAAATATTTTTTCCCTATTATTTACACTAGTAGGCGATATACGACCATTTTTCCCAGATTGTACAAAATACAACTGATCTGAAAGCAATATTAACTAGTTACATATTGATTTCAAACTATGTAGAAGTTTTGAGTAGGTAGTGATTTCTTTTACTTTGAGAATTTTTTATTTCAACTTTATTACTATTACTACTAGGTAGGTATTTCATGATGGAAAAATAAGCGTATTTTCATAGTTACATTTTGTTTTTTTTTTAAGTAATAAGATATGTTAAAAAGTTTAAAGTAAAGTAAATGAAAAATTAAAATATAGTGTACCCACTCAATGAAAATAATTTTTTGTATTATAGCATTACATATATATGAAAATATTAGTTAAAAAATCCCAAGATGCACACCATGCTGTAGAATATTTCCTAACAAATTTTTGTTTCATATTTCCCTGTGATATTCTTTTTCAACTCAATCTGTTTACATAAAGAGCCAGAAAAACAAGCTCAGAGATTCAATATTCTGTAGAGGAAAATACATTCCTCCTCACTTGAAAATTATTTTATGGTACTGAAATCAAAGTTGATGTTAGCAATATTTAGTGTTCAATGTAAAATAATTTTTATTTCCCTAACTTGGACACGGTAAACTGATCTTTCACCGATGAAAAATTTCTCCGGATTCCCACCGGGTGTGGTATTGGGTTAATTCTCCCAACGTTTCAATGGCTGAGTCTGCCATCGTCTTCAGGGGTTTACTCTTAATGGTACTTTTTCACGGTACTTATTTATTTATTCATATCCCTGGTTGCCATTATTGTTGTGTGCGGATGTAGCAATTAATTATGGCATTGCAGGCACTGCTCAGTTGGAAGCCTTTATCTTTGTTTAAGCTCTTCTCCTCAAGGCTAATAGCAATTTTCTCCTTTACAATTCTATCCCAATAGTTATTAGTGCACTAGTAAGGAAGACCGCAGCATTGATTAAAAGGAGTATACCAGGTCCCTCATGCCACAGGCACCAGTCCCCCCGAGGATGTATGGATTGCCAAAAATTCACAAAGATGGCATTCCACTGAGACCAATAGGGAAATTGCATACTTTTTATAAACAGTATGCTGATATACTACAGTAAACACTTAGTACCGCAATATACTTTTTTCCGCTTAAAATTCAGTTTTTACCCTAGATAATGACTCCCAAAAGTCTCCCGAGTTTCGCGGGCTAAAAAATACCGCCCCCACTAATCTTTGGCCGTGACGTCATAGTTCAGTACGAGTCCAAGATCCAAGCCCAGTAACTGCAGGTTTGGAAGAGCCACGTTGCGTTTAAAGGAGAACATGGCTGAAATAAGGAAAAATTACAAGTGGTGCATTGTTCCTCTGTGCAATAACACCCCAGAAAAAAATTTCGTCTGCATTCCCACGGAGGAAATTAGAAGAAAAGCCTCGATGCATGCCGTCTGTCGGGATAAGCGTTACGGAAAAATAAGAGTATAATAATCGGCATGATAAACCCGTGCGCCATGTGAGCGAAGATAACTTTAATATAAATAATATTTCCATATTTCATTGACTGAATAACTTGAAACTGAGATTTTTCGATAATTCGGCCGCCGTAGAATAAATACTCAACTTCACAACAAAAATCGAGATAGGTGTTTCTCGATGGTTATGATGGACTCAAATTATTTATGGCACTTGTTCAATTTCAGTTACGGAAGGACATAGAAAATTCCATGATGTTTAAAATCAAGAGAGGAAATATGAAAATACAGAGCAACGTTGATCCTCATGCATTCGAGTGCCAGCCAAGAAGACAGCGTTTTCTTCTACTGTCGGCGTCAAAATGATGTGCCGCAGTACTTTGCAAATTTATACCCTGGCTTCACTGCATGCTATAATAATGAACTATATGTCATTTTAAAGGAAATTTTATCCTAAATTCTGATTTATTTTATTACAAAAAAATTGAAAAATGTATAGACACGGCCAGTGCAATATAAATGACTCCGCGCACCGAAAAATTAGCCGTTTTGTCAACTTCATGAACTTTGCAACTCAACCTAAGGAAAACTACTACGTCTACAGCATTCATATTCCACATTAATTTACACTCGTCAGTGCGGATTAATAAAATGGCTTTTGGGTATTTTTAGAACTTATATTTTGTTATAAATTAATGAAAATATTTAAACATCGTCTTGTCCCAAAGATAAAGGAAGTTGTAGATGGAAAAAGAATGGAATCCAGAGGTGGTCACAAAAAATGAATCGCAGCATTCTTTGATTTTATTCTACGCCGGCTTGCTTTTCAGAAAAAGTTGAGTCACAATGAGGAATGTTCCGCGGCCCTTGATTTGGAAACTGTGGAGATAGAGGAAGACATGTGAATCAGCAATTTCCATTAAGTTGGTTGTCAGGATAAACCAAGGATCCATTTAAAGGTTGTCAGGCCATCGGGCCATCAGGCCAAGATAGGACTGATGTGCACCACAGGGGAAATGGGGTGTTTGAGGGAAAGTCAAACCCAAAGTTGCCCAAAGAATGTGCAGTTCTATGTTGCTCTTTCCCCAGTTAAAACCAAATAGAAATTGGATTGGGATGATATTTTCACCACAGGTTCCACTGATAGTGAGAGAGCAGGTGATCACAGTCATCGTCGAAGGTCATCCCTCTAGGATTTCTGATACGGAATTTTTAAGTGACAACCGATCGCAACGACGATGAGCTCGCCTTTACAGTAGGTTTCAGATATATCGTGAGAAAAGCTCCCAAAATGTATTAAAGACTCTGTTTGGAAAATATTCACAGTTTAATGCTACTTTAGGAAGGCTTTCATTACAAAAGTAACTTCTTAACACCTGAAGACGTTGTGTTTATTACATTGATCGAAGTGCGATTGACCGATTCTTTCTGCAGAATAGGAAGTGGCTTCAGGGTTTTTGAGTCACAAGTTGGTAGAGTGTCTATGTTTAGACTGTGGAGGAAGACGTGTGGATCAGCAATTTCCATTTAGTTGGTTGTCAGGATAAACCAAGGATCCATTTAAAGGTTGTTAGGCTATCGTATAAAGATAGGACTGATGTGCACCACAGGGGAAATGGGATGTTTGAGGGAAAGTCAAACCCAAAGTTGTCCAAAGAATGTGCAGTTCTATGTTGCTCTTTCCCAGTTAAAACCAAATAGAAATTGGATTGGGATGATATTTTCACCACGGGTTCCAGTGATAGTGAGAGTGCAGGTGATCATGGTCATCGTCGAAGGTCATCCCTCTAGGATTTCCGATACGGAATTTTTAAGAGACAACCGATCGCAATGACGATGAGCTCGCCTTTAGATAGTTTAGTTTCAGATATATCGTGAGAAAAGCTCCCAAAATGTATTAAAGACTCTGTTTGGAAAATATTAAAATTTTAATGTTACTTTAGGAAGGCCTTCTAATTACAAAAGTAACTTATTAACACCTGAAGACGTTGTATTTATTATATTAATCGAAATGCGATTGACCGATTCTTTCTGCAGAATAGGAAGTGGTTTCGGGGTTTTGAGTTACAAGATGGTAGATTGTGTTGGAAGTTCGTCTATATTATCGCTACTAAATTGAAACACTAATAGTCTGGCTTCCTCAGAGCTTCCTGTCGCCCTCCAGGCAATGTATTTTTAAGTTGAAAGTATCATCGACAGCTTCGAGGTGGAAATAAGTTCACCGTAAGACTCTCTACCGGACTGCCAAAAGAATACACATTTCACATGAGTATACGCTTTCGCCAATGTTATACGCAAGTCTCACTTTGTTATGAACTATAAAACATTTCAGATGCACATCGGTTGGATCCTTAAATTGCGACGATGTTGCCCGGGCGACCACCATATCGAATTCCCATCGTAAAAAATGCCCCAGATATGATACGCTAAATTTTTTTCGCGTATAGAAGCCGATATTCACTTTTAACATTGTTTCTTATGGGATATATGTTTCGATTAACGTCATTTCGTTTATCGTCACATTTTTCAGGAACGTTAAACGAGGACTCACTGTACTGGAACTAAGAAATGCCTCACAACCAAGCCGTCGCTTGTGTCCAAATGCCTATGCTGCTTCCTTCGCTTCCTCGTACTGAACTATGACGTCAATTTGCCGCTAGCCAATCATCGGGCGTTTTCGAGTCCCACTCGTATTTGAAAATTCTCTTGAACTTTAATGAATAAAATATCGCTAACGACATCAAAAAGTAATAAAACCTTTTCACTGTGAAACGCAAACATGTATTTCTACATGATTTTGGAGCTCACAACTGTTTCTGAAATGTATGCAAGTTCCCTATTATGAGCACTATAGGGTCTACAACATGCAATTTAGCCAGGCACCTGGCCAACCTACTTTCACCTTTCGTGGAACGATGTGAGCATCATGTAACAGACTCCAAGTAATTGTTGAAGACGCTGAAGACAGTGAGACTTGAGAAGACAGACATATTTGCCAGTTTTGCTGTTGTTTCGCTCTTCACATGGGTTCCAGTCGAAGAAACCATTAAACTCCTGGAAATTTATTTCGATCGGAAGACAGTTGGACTTCATGTACTTAGCTCTACGTACTTCCTGTGTTATGGACAATTCTATGAACAGACTGAATGAGTCCCTATGGGTTCCCCTCTGTCACCTGCCATCGCTAACCTGTTCGTGGAAGGCTTCGAAGAGAAGGCGTTGGACAGAGCCCCACACCGCCCAAAACATTTTTTGCAGTATGTTGATGACACCCTCATTGGGTGGCCACATGGATTTGATACGTTACCTCATTTCCTCGAACATATGAATGGTGTACACCCAAACATTAAATTCGCCATGGAAGTTGAAAATAACCAATGCATCCCCTTCTTGGACATCCTTATTGAACGGAAAGAAAATGGAAATTTAGGACAGTGTATACAGGAAGCCAACCCACACTGAACTATACCTAAATGCCTCCAGCCATCATCAACCAGCACAGAAGAAAAGCGTCCTCACAACACTATTCCATCGAGCCACAATCATATCAGATGAGGCTCACTTGAACCAAGAAATAGCACACCTTAAGTCCACATTTAGAAAGAATGGATACAGCCAAATGGTGACATCCAAGGAGCATCAAAAAAGACCATTTTGAATAGTGATGCAATAGAAGTAAAAGAAAAACCGATAGCCAGAGCCACTCTCCCATACATTTCCAGCTTCAGCAACAAGATAGCCCGGATACTCCGAAGGCATAATATAGATACAATCCACATAACTGCCACCAAGATTAAAACCTGCGTCGGGACACCGAAAGATGACTTGGGCCTCAAAACCTCAGGAGTCTACAGCGTCCCATGTGAGTGCGGTCACGTTTACATTGGGGAAACTGGCCGCACAATCAAAAAACGTCTGACGGAGCATGAAAGATGCATACGCCTGTTTTATCTGCTAAAGTCGGCGGTAAAGGAGCATTGCTTGGACCTCGGTTATAGGATGGACTTAAAAAATATGAAGGTTTTGGGCCGCACTAATAACTATTGGGATAGAATTATAAAGGAGGTAATTGCTATTAGCCTTGGCGAGAAGAGCTTACACAAAGATAAAGGCTTCCAACTGAGCAGTGCCTGCAATGCCATAATTAATCGCTACATCTGCACACAACAATATCGGCAACCAGGGATATGAATAAATAAATAAGTACCGTAAAAAAAAGACCATTAAGAGTAAACCCCTGAAGACGATGGCAGTCTCAGCCATTGAAACGTTGGGAGAATTAACCCAATACCACACCCCGTGGGAATCCCGAGAAAGTTTTCATCAATATAGGTATATGCCAGGAAAAACTAATCTTTCACTATTAATCCATAGAGAGAATGCAGAATTCCTGGTCAACTGGTCTTTATTGGTGATAAATTACTTGCTAATACTTACAATTAGTGATAGCATCATGAAATCATGAAGGCATGTAGAGAAGACAATTATCATAATTTTAAAATATATCAATTTTTCTAATTGCTTCCTCAGATTCAGTATCTTAAATATGCTACAGAGGTACTGATTTATGAATGTGGTCTTAGTTGGTATGAAGACAAGCCAATCCATCTTAGGGAGTGGGCCATGGAGGAAAAATCGGCAATATGTATACTTATGGGAGGTAAAGGTTTAATAGAGCCAAATAATTCATTCTGGACAATTCATTCCATTCAAGATGCCATACTCTCCGCTGTGGTTCTACTCTTTGCTTATTATATAAATATGGATGGAAAAAATTACTTGTTAATGTTACAAAAAACGTTTTTCTCTCAATAATTCATTCTGGAGGAGCACTTTCTTCGTTTTGGGCCGAAGAGCAGACTTCACTGTAGGATGTTTTCGTACTTGTAGAGGTTTGTTACAGGAGATTTTTTTGAGTGCATTGTCCATTGGACCGGTCGGCAACTTGATCAATGACTTCTAAATAGGGAGGTTTCCTTAAAATTTCACTGTATGGCGATTCAATGTACAGAGGTTTTACAGTGTGTACCTTGCCTTTGTGTAACTTATCTTTGGAACAGAAATTAATTCTTAAAAAAAAATATCTCAAGGAAAATTTTTTCAGAAACCAACGCTGATTGTTAACCAATTCTTTTTCCAACCAGGAGTAAAAAAAATTAAAATCCTGCAATGAGCTACAACAAACTTTGCATTTAATCCATTGCCTCTTTGAAGGCAAAAAGTATTAATATTGACAAAAAGAAAGTACACAAAACAACTGAGCCTACACCTGCTAGCTAGAGGTTTAAACGGTGATTACAAACTGTATAATGGAATAAATTAAAACACGATTAAATTTTTTTAAATGATTTAGCTGATATTTCTCCCATCAAGACCAATATGGCAGTAAGTAATAAACTATGGAGTCCTTAATTATTTCCCTTCCAAGGTTCTTCAAATATTTGTAGAAAAAATACCAGGGCTTCCAACTTAACTTGGGCTTCATTGCCAGAATAGTCCCAGCTAACACATTTTTCCCTTTGAAATAAAAGAATAAATATGCACAAATCACTTATGAATTAACTTATAAATATTTAGAGGTTACGAAAAACAGTTATGTGGCCAGCCACAGATCAAAACATGATTATTTGAGTCACATAATAAAAATATTTAATGGTCGTCAATATAAAGCATAATATATATTTTAAGGCTATAAATAGTTACATAAACTGTTAAAGCATGGTAGCATACTATATTAATTTATTAAAAAATCTCAACAAAGAGTCAAATGTGCCAATATAATAAGGAATGTCCTACAAGTGTCATGCATACTTCCTACCGATCCATAAAATTTTGATGTGCATCTTCAGAATAAACCTCCAAGCAAAAGCAAGCTCATTGTTAATTTTCCACCTTTTGATCACAATATCACCACAGGTTATGGGTTTCATTCCACTTTTAATTTCAATAATAAACCTAGTCACTCAAGCCATCATCATCGTCATCCAATCCACCTCTAATAGAACTGTACTTCTGCGTTGGATTAACTTTCTTTGTAGATCCAACTTCTTCCCAGTCACCCTCTTCCTCAGGGTCAGGAGGGTGAGAAAGATCTCCAGAGTATTTTATCGCTCCAGACTGAGCAATTCGCCACTCAAGAACACCAGTGGTGAAGTCGTCACGATTACCGAGGTCAGTGAAGCCAACAATGTAGTCTTTGGTTTTACTACCTGCCACAAGAGCAATAGTGGGAATGACCCGGATGCGAAGACGCTCTGCAATGAAAAAATTAACAACTATAAAATCCTATCACAAGAACACACAGGTCATATACAAGGATCTCTTCGATAATACACTGTACTTGTTTGATTGGTGACGCAATGAAGGGAGAATTTACTGGAGTTATGGTGATTAGGAACATAGGTAATAATATTTCATTGAGGTTTTCTTGAATATTGAGCAGTCCAGCAAACGAGTTCAAAAATTTTACAAACTGAGGCCAATTTATTGGGCAATCCATGAACAAATTACTTACTTTTGGGAAACTTCATCCATAAAGCAGAATAAATCAAAACAGATACATATTTCTGAAAGAAGTAGCCTCAATTTTTTACTAAGCCTATGAACCATTTTCTTAAGGAATTTCAGGGATACCTCAACAGAACTTGGGATGCAAGACACTCACTGTCAGCAGATTAGAGGTATTGTGCAACTAATAAAGATTTTGGTCCAAATAGGTAACCGTGGTTAGGGTTTTTTCATTGGCGTGGTTAGAGTTAGTCTTTGACTGGGAAAGTTATAAAGGTAATGTTGCACAATTGAGACTGACTTACTATAGAAATTTATGTACAGTGCAACCTCGATAAAACGAGATCCCACGGTGCTCCAATAAACACTCGCTATCGCGAATTGTCGCTTTACCAGAGGTGGAGCAAATAATAGCCAATATACCAGTTGCGAACAGTTCTACAGGAACAGTGCTGCGACAGATAAATTATATATACGATAAACGTAAGCATAAATCCAGACGAAGGGCGATGTTTTTTTTGCATCATTAAATTTCCTTACTCAAACAACTACTAACTATTCAAACAATATATAAGCGCCGCACTGAATAAAAATCATGCAAAGCATTGTTTTGTCAATCATTATGCCAATGCACAACCGACGAAGCCATTTTTCTATGCACTTAATTGGTGCATTTATGCAATCATTCTATTATTTTTGGTATTTTCCACTGAAAATTCAAAAATTAACTTATAAAACTGTATCGTGGTTATTTAATTCCTCAAATGTTTCCATTGGTGTATGTTTATTGTTCCTGTACGTTAAGCGGCAGTTAAGTGAATTAACGTATTGCATTTGTTTCTGCAGTCGAAAACGGTGGAAGGTTGTATAACGTTCCTGCCTTGGAAGACTTTTTCTATCATACATGTCAATATTTTCACCAAAATGAACTACTTATTTATAGAACGAGTTTACTTCATGAATTTGAGACTGAGCACTCATGTTAACTTCATTTCTAACAGATCACAAGAAATTACAGAGATAAGGGACTCTTGGTGAAGGTTTTCCGGCGATATCTCCGGCAAAACTCTCGCTAAGGCGAGTGCCAACACCAAAAGGGCCTCGAAAAAACGAATTTTTTTACATGCTTATTATAGGGTCAATTGACGGTGCATCGGCTATCTCTCGTAATGGCGGGGGTCTCGCAATAGCCCGTACTCGCTTTGACAAGGTTCACTGTATTAATGTTGGCCAAAGACACTTCCATCATACAACCAAGAGATTTGTACTACTGGTCAAAAAGTAAAATTTATTACACCTAGCTAAAATGGCACAATTGATGCATTACATCACACAACAGTATAATTACTGGGCTAAAAATTCACTGCCTAGCTGCTGTTTCCCATTTGTTACACATATAGCCAAAATACATGACATTTCCACTTACCAGTTAGGAATGGTGCTCTCTCAACATTTAACTTGCAGAAACGAGCTTCAGGATGCCTAGGGGCTAACCTCCGCAGATGATGATCAACAATTTTACAGCGTGGCGTACCGTCTTTGTAAAAGTGACACACAATGCCTTTTGAAACCTTACCAGCTTCAAAAAATTCTTTTTCTTCAGTAAGTTCACTGTACTCTCCATGACCCTGATTACCAAAAGTAAGAGTTCAGCATTAGACAAGAATTAAACAATGGATTAAGATATTTCATGAGCTGATTTACTTTACCAGTGCCTTCCACTCCTGCACTTGCTTTGCATGACGTTTCATATCAGCAAGTCTTTTGTCACGCAACTTGTCCAGGTCATCTGAATCCATTTTTTCTAGTGCCTCTAAATGCTCCAGTTCCGCATCCACACATTGCTCAACAACCTTAATTAACTGTCCCTGAATAGCCTCCTGAACCATTGCTGCATCTACTCCCGCCATATTGGAACTGAAAGTTAGTAATTAACAGATAATGAATAATGAAACAACACTCAAATTATTTTAAATTAAAAAATTCTTTTAATGTGTAAAAAGGCAATACTGTACATCAGATAATTAAAATAGGATACAAATTGTTATGTCACTTTTTTTACCAAAGAGCTCAGAAAAAGAAGGCAAATGATGAGGAAAATTTCTCAGACTCTTCACTTATGTTAGACAAACTTGCTCATTGTATTGCATAACAAGTAAAATAATGGATACTACCTCATGAAGAAGTACTAAGGGCCCCCCAAACAAAATGCTGACATGAAATGACCATGGGGAGTGACATTACTTTTATAGAAAAAAGCTACCATTACAGTAGCCATACATACACGTGGAAGAGAATAGGAGATACCAAATGGAGTAAACTACATATTATGTATACAGATTTACAGAAAAACATAATCATAAAATCTCAAAACTTCCAGCAGCAAGTGTGGATTATGATCATAATATGATGTTAATAAAGAGAGAGGTTCAACATAAAAAGTTGAAAGGGGGGAAATGTATAGAAAGACAGGGAAGAAAACATTGGGAGCCAATAGAAGGCAATGTCACAAGATAAAAGGGAATCTGAGGACAAGAAAACAATGCACACTAGGGGCGACATAAAAATGTGAAAATCAAGGCCACCAGAGATATAAATATGATACAGGGAGTAAGTAATTTTAAACCTGGGATCATAGAAGACATGCTGGACAAAATTTAAGAGAGATGAAATTCAGAATATAGTCTTAGCACAAGAAACTTGAATGTGCTATAAAAAGGTCTGAGACATTGAATAAATTACATTGGGAAAACATTGAGCTAACAGAAAGATGTAGAGTGGTCAGCATAAATACACTAAACACAGTTTCGCTATTGCTGCTCTGCAATAGCAGTGATTGCATTTTGATACCCAGTTCCAGTTTAACGCTTTCTGGCTTTACATTAATACTCCTGAAAAGTTTGCAATGGTCAGGGATCGCCAGGGCCAATTGACAAAATGACACCTTTTGACAAAATCAGAATTATCTGCTGGAAGTTTCTGCACAGAAAAACCCCGATTTAAAACTTTAATGAATGAATATGGTAAAAACAAATTTTATGCTAAAATTTAACAACACAGCTTGATCAAGGCTTTCATCATCAAGTCATAAATTTATTCATTAACCCCCGAGCTGTGGGAGTTCACAATTTTAGCAGCCTGCCAGAGCAGAAGAGACCCCCCTGTGCAGAAGGCACCCCATGCCATGAGGGCTGCTCTGTTAGAGTTAAGCCCCTTAGTGATTCTTATGATGAGGGAAAGAGCTCAAGTGCAAGATATCCAGGTAGCAATAAAAATTTTGGATTTAAATCAAATGGAGCAATAAAAATTTATAAATGTTGCAGTCAGCGTGCAACATTTGTAAATACATTCCCCACACTTTAAGGGTTAAAGAACCTTTCGACTTAGTTCTATGCCCATTTAAACTATTCATACTGCTCCATTTATAGGTTCGACAACCTATTTCCCTGGTAAACAGGGAGAATGAGTGATACAAGGCTGCCTGACACGGAAAGCAATACTGGTATGAAGTCATTGCTTGTATATTGCAATGTCTCGATGCAGTACAATATGACAATGACAGGGATGCTTCTTCACAGTTCTTGCTTTCTCTTCAATATTTTGTGAGGTTGTTTAATCTCCAATAATACATAAAAGAATCTAACGCAAGAGCCTGCTATGTAGGCATATAAATAGATTTAAAAAACGGCATTTGACATAATTAATCACAGTATACTTATTGAAAATTTTCAAAATTTTGCAACCTGCAGAATCCCTTACAGTTAGCTTAAGAAATATCTATCCTCATGTTTTCATCGAGTCAAGGTTGAAAATAACCTTAGCAAATATGAACTTGAACAACTGAAAATGATTAATCGCAAGGCTCTGTACTAGGACAAATGTTACTTCCCATGTAAACAACTTGTGCAACCACCTACTTCAAGGCCATGATATCGCTTCTGCAGATGATACAGCACTGTTTCAATGGGCAAAGGTGGACAATAATTTTTGAAAATAAACGATGAAGTTTAGTTTCGTAAAGAAATGTATGTATGCAATTGACCAGGAAAAGACGGTGTAAGTTGCTGTAGCATTTATAGCGTCAGTTCGCTGAGTAAGGGAAGGAAACACGCAGGGAAACTCGAGATAATCACTACTTCCCCAATGCAACTTTAACATAGAACATATATACTTACTCCAACACTTGCATAAAAGCCAACCGGCATTTTTACCCTTCAGTTTCATAGCACAAGAATCAAGCCTTATCCTCAGGATTTATTTATTTGGATGCATATGCAATATCGTATTCTCACAGAATAAATGGCTTAAGTTACATATTCTCTATTGCAACGGAAAATAAGGCATATAAAATATTCGATTTTCATCTGTACCTTTTTCGAACGACTTTTTCTAAAAGTATCACCTCAAACGAGATGTTATCACTTAAGATACAGCGAAATAGGTAACCCATTAGTATTAAGTCCAATTTTTTGTTGACAACCTCTGTGCCATGGAGCAAAACCGTCATAAGGTACCATGCACTTGATTACTCATTAAACTCCGCGATATATGGTCAAATATGAGAAATTTAACCACCAATAGGTTATTCAGCGCACATAAATTGAAATATTAAAGAAGAACCTCACCGTTAAATAAATTACTGCTACCAGTTGCAACTGTCAACAAAACGAAACCCAAGAAGGCCAAGTGCGTGCCGTGCGTTCGGAAGAAATGCGTCACTCATCTGTCATTTTCATTGAACTTCTCCTTGGAGCGTGGGCGCGTGGGCGTGAAACGGGTAAAGAAAAGATGCTTCATTTTTAGTTGTAGCTAACGCTTGATGACACTTTCACGTTTAAAAGGAATTTACACGGAAATTTAATAAATTTCATTGAATTATAGCATACTCTGGTTATTTACCACATGCTGTTGTCTAGAAATCGTGGCACTCGTGGCGCTAGTGCAATCGATGGTGGCGTATTTGAAATTCTGAAGAAACGATAAGATTGTCTCCATTTTCATTAAAAGTCGATGTAATTTACAAAGGTGATTAATAACCTGATGAATGCTAGCGAAAGATCCCTGCTTATACCGAGCTATTAATTTTACCATCAAAACCTCGGATTCTTTTGGCGCTGCGCAAACTTTTGAGAAGAAAATTTTATAGAATATATATCCATGAACAAAATAGAAATGAAGTTTGGTTTTGAGTACACAAATGACCACTTTTTATGGAATTTTTTCGCTTTTTAGGTAATTTACTGGCTTTTCCGCCACAAAAAATATTATTTTCGTAATCAGGACACTGTTATGAGTGTATTGGACGAAAAAATGTCGCATAAAGACGCGTGTCCGGAAAGTATATAAAAACCCTACTTTTAGATCATACAAGTCAGTGCACACTGTACCACGCATTATTTATTCCAAACGCCTTTGCCAAAATCAGCTTGGATATTGGATGCAACACATTTATTAATATTTATGCATGTAATTCATCCCTTACTTAAATGAATATTTTAGCATATATGCTATTTATAAATTCGGTAAAAATATTCTCAAAAAAATAATTTCGCTCCTTGACTCCAATTTCTAAGCATACAGAACATTTGTATTGATTTTTACATTTGCTATGCAGTAAAAGGAGTACATATAATGTGCTAATATCATCAGTAGTAGCTTACCATGATATGTTTAAAGCTGCAAGTCACTATAAAATATAAGATCCATGCAAGTAGCACATTAAAGAAATGGGAAATGTCACGCAAGTCAGCACAAACATGACAATTTAAGCAGAGTAGGATACAAGTCACAACTATGGTGTGTGACTCTCTCAAGCATCACTCCCATTTCAAGCTGGACTTACCACTGTCCATAAGGTACTTATCCTGAGGCCCAGCCGAAAGGAATAAGTTCAACTTTCCCCACACAAAGAAATTACATCTCAAGAGCTCACCAGAAAGAGATTATAACTATTGCTCAAAGAAAATAGTGTAAGTAATCTCCACTCTCCATGAAAAGCGCTAAGAGGATCATTCTATTCTTAGTTGCAAAAATTTAGTGTTAGGGATAGTGCTGTGCAAGAGTCTCGTCTTGGCGATCGAGACGAGAATTTCATTTCTCGCCGAGACGCTCGTTGGGACGAGACTCTCGGCGCGGCGAGAGTCTCACCTGAGTCAAGTCTTGACGAGACTTGAGAAGTCTCGCCCCTTCGAGATTTCTCGACACCGATCGAGACTCCCTTGCAAGGCAAGAATTTCCGATAAATACCACAATCAGTCGATGATAGAGTTTACTAAGGTATCCCTTACGACTTTTATAGATTTATTCACATTATAAAAATATTTTATTCAATGATTTACATACACTCTGCATCCAATTTTTTAAAGTGTGTGCACGATGATAAAAGAGTTCCCATCCAGGGATTTGGAAAAAAAATATTCCCTTTTCCTCACCTCAATATTTAATATAAAATTTGAATCTTGAAGTGCTGGTCTTTAAATTGAAATGTAAATTTTGCCGACGTTTCCATTTATTTACAAAACATTATCAGGGCTTAAAATGAAATTGAGCATATAATTTTGATGCATAGGTATGTTAAAGGGTTATCAATGTTTCTTTTTATAGTAATATAATAAAAGAGAAACATTCACTCGCAAATTAACAAAAAAGAAGAGATCATAGTCTAATTCTATAGAATTTTATATATTTATTTGCAATGTTTATTTATGGTAACTAAGGTTCATCGTTACCTATCAATTTGGTTAATTAAATAATAAAGTCAATGTCGATCTTCTATTACAACTATTTTTAGTTTTGGAAATTTATATGATGTCTTAAAATAATCTTTTTGTTAAATTATTTTCAATGTCTAAAATAAAAATAGTTTCATTTTTTTCAAGGAGCCGGGAGTCTCGACGGGTGTCGAGAAATCTCAAAGGGGCGAGACTTCTCGACTCTCGACCCAGGCGAGACTGTCGCCGCATCGAGAGTCTCGTCCCGACAATGCCGAGAAATGAAATTCTAGTCTCGACCGTCGAGACTCTCAGGTGGCCGAGAGTCTCGCACAGCCCTAGTTAGGGGTCAATAAAATACTTGGAGTGGAAATTATAGGTAATTGTAAAAGAATTTTATACAGTATCTGCTTGATAGCCAAAACTTTAACAAAATTTTTGGGTTCACACTTAAATCCATTTCATATTGTTTTATTTCATCCTCATAATAATTTGGAAATGCGTATCAAGGGGACATAAGACGCAACTTTGGCCATTAAGTAGCTCATGGAGAAGAGAATGGAAAATAACAAACCAACTTTCATAGCACCATTCAACTTGGATATGGCCTTTGATAATATGGAATGGAATACAATTTATAGTACTCAGAAAGGAATGGGCGGGTTCTCTAATGATTGTAGAATTTATAAATAAAAAACAAGAAGTTGGGATAAAATATGGATACAACAGTGAAGCAAGAAAAGGAAAAAGAGAGAGACAAAGATGTGCACTGTCCTCATTAACTTTTAATGTTTACGTCAGAAAAACCTACAATGAAATCAAAGAGAAGGCTTTGGGAGTCAATAGCCATTTAGAAAGAACTGTTTGCTCCGATTTGCTGATGACTTTGCAGTCATTGCCAAGACAGAGAATGATTTGAAAAAGACATTTTACAAATATGGGAAGAACAGGGCCAGATATCAGATGAATATCAACAAAAAGAAGACTTAGATATTAGTATGCAGCAATAGAAAGGAAGCTAGGACAAACATTAAATTAGGAAAACAGAAGCTTGAAGAGGTGAAAGAGTTTTGCCACCTCGGAAATTGAATAACAAGAAAGCAAGAAAGAAATAGTCAGTAGAATAGCACATGTAAAGAGGGCTTTCTAGAAAAAGAAGAATCTACTTATAGCCTAAAATACAAGCATAGAATTGAGGAAACAATTCTTCAGATGCTTTCATATTGAGCTTGTTTCTCAATGAAAACATAGCTTGGATGTTGACAGCTGCTGAGAAGTCAAGAGAGGAACCATTAAAAATGTGGCATAAATGAAGAATGAACAAGATAAAATAGATCCATCAAGTAAGTAATGAGGAAATGCTAAGAAGAGTGGGAGAAAAGAGAAGACTTCTAAAAACGTTAGGGAGAAGACGGTACAACTTATTTGGCCAAATTGTAAGGCATAATGGGCTGATGAAAACAATTGTAGAAGGAGAGGAGGAAGGAAAGAAGGGCAAGGGATGGATGAATTAAATAGAACAGGCTATTACAGATGCACAAGATAAGAAATATATCTCTGTGAAAAGGCTAGCAGATAGGAGAGCAGAATGGAGAACTGCGTCAAACCAATCTTATAGGATTGCTGACTGATGAAGATGATGGTAATTATTGTTATTTAATTAATGTATCACTCATGGGAACCCTCATTCTGAAAATTTAGGTAGTAGCCATTCTCAGCAACTCTGATGAGAATTTACATCATGGGAATTTTCTGGTATTCAAGTCTTATTTCCCCGTAGACAAGCTTATAGCTACCATATTGCATATTGGTACATTATAACCACTCAACAAAATTAAAAAATCAGCTTCACAGGCCAAGATACTAAAAATTTTACAATGAAATGAGGACACAGTGAGCAAAAGGTTAAATGAAGAAACATATATTTTCCTGTAGTCAAAAGGACACAGATTATGAGTATGTAAATATTTTCAGTAGCCACAGGGGTAGTAAAAAATGGAATCATGGTCTTAAATAAGAATGCCCGTTTACTTGAATTATTATATATTTCAACTTCAAAAGAGAACAATGGATGTATTAAATAATATCAAGACTGGCTCTTTTCTAGTGGTAACAGTAAAAGGGCAGGGATATGTTAATCATCATGTCATGATATGTACATAAATGCCAGCTTACATATTCTTTGAATGATTTCACACAAAATACAGTTTAACTAATGGGTTAAATGAACCAAATAAGATTTATTACAAGCAGACCAGAAATGCACTTCCATTTGAGTAATTAATGAAATAATAAGCAACAGGTTTCATGGCATCAGTCTCCAATAAAACACTTAGCACCATTCATAATTACACATCATTTTGGTAATACCTATTGTTTCCTAAATGACAAGATTTTACCAACTGGCTTCTGGCTAGTTAACGTAAATAGAATGTAAATAGGCAATATAAAATCCAAACCACTCTTCTAACAAAGACATATTTGGCACACATATTCTAAACATCTTTTCTAAATCTTCCAGGTTATGATATCTGTACAAGGGAAAACAAGGCCTAAAACTGTGATGTTATTAACAAATTTACAATAAAAATTTTCAACTTACATATACTTGTGACACATGACAGTAAACATAATTCCATAAGCAATAAAAATGATGAGATATAATTTACAAAAACAATGAGAAAATGTACATATGAGAGGTATAACTTGAGCAAATATGCTAATACATACTCGGTAAATTAAATCAATCTCTTTGTGCCTGACAATCATTATTTATCCATAAAATAAGAACAATAGCTAAAATTATCTATGCTTGACTACTCATCCTATTCTTATAATTGGATACAGTGAACTTCCCTTACAATTACATCACTTGGGCATAATTTTGTCGTAATGATGAAATAAAACTGTCGTTGCTAATCACAATGTCTACCTATCTATGCAAATAAAATAAATATATCTATGCCACAGAGGACAAAGATCACATAGTTCTAATCTATTCATATGTACAATTATTACTGCTGGTAGTCCATGCAATATCAAAGTGCAGTCAAATTAACGTATGAGTCCATGACATCAGCATTTCGATACTCTCTGACAAGTTTTAGCACCTCACACAGATATCAAGTATTTTGCTAGACATTCATTGGTCTCAATCGTATTTATACTCACGCAAAATACAAGTACAAGCCCTTTTAGTTCATGGTAGCTGCCATCATCTCAACTAATGAAGCCAAATCAACATTAACGTAAGTCATCTAAGACTGATGTTGTTATACAACTGCATGAAAAAATTAAAAATAGCAAAACTTGAATTGCATACAGAAAAGATATGTTTAAAATTTTATGCAAAATGCATCCTTGAAATTTTTCCTGAATCAGACAAATACAAACAAAAATATTTTTGGTGAGTAAATGATATTCTTCCAGATTAAAAAGTTTTCTATAAACATATTATTGTATTGGAAAATATATCATATACATATGCTCCACTCACAAAACACTTGTCTTCTTCATTTTATTTGCATTCTTTTCACAAGTACTGCGACAGTGAGCATACTGGCCTGCATATTAAGAAGATCAAGAATATCCCTCACAAAGTTTTGTATCTGTAGAAAATATTGACGGAGCTCAAGTATTGTCAGCAATATTTATCAGTAATCACATTATGATAGTTGAGCATGGACCTAATATATTTACCTAGAGAGAGCTGGTAATATGTATATTTACTCTACATGAATGACCTTAGTAAAGTCATACCCCAATTTATGAGTGCCTCTACATTAGACAATTGTCTGGGAAAGTCCATTAGTAACAGACTTCCAATAAAGGAAAGATATGCTTGAAATACATTAAAAGATATTCTTTTGAAATACACGTTTAAAAATCTATTAATGGCACCATCAAATCATATGCTCCTATGTCTTTCCAGTCATTACAAGGAAGAGACTGTCATTTGATTAAAATTTTAATTAACTGAATAAAAAATATATTAATATAAATACTTCTGGCCATTAATCATGCTACATTATATTTTTTGATGATGATGTTCCAGACTATCCTCAATAACCAGGCACAATTTAGGTATGATAAGTACATTTTCAAGGGTAATGAAGAGCATGCCCTTATTTACCTTGGAACAACTCTCAGACTCCTAAGCAGAGACGCAAGGGCTCCAGCCAAACTTTCAGCAGCACATTCTATTGCTGCTGTATCACCAGTTTCACTGGATCCCCCAACCCAACAAGCCACAACCCTTACAGCCTCACCAAATGCAACAGTCACATCTGCAATTTTTCTAGCCACTTGCCACCCTGGCCCTGACGAGGATGCCTCACATAATTGGGTGAGCCGATTCAGCAGGAGCAGGCACTGGTTGAGGTGCAGATCGAGAGACGAGAGCAACTCCACTGCATCTGCAAGCTGCTGTGGTTGTCCTGATGGTGCAAGGACTGTGGGAGGATGCAAACCAGTGGGCGATGAAACAGGGGATGCCACTCCAGGCCAAATGTGCTTCCCAAGCGGAGAATGAGCCTGCCCGCCCCCAATGGCAAACGTTGCGGCACGGATCAGCATCTTCGACTCGGTCACCAGCCGACGTGCCTCCAAAGCCATACGTCCCAGGCCACCACCTGCATCGACAGCATCAAAATCCGCTGAATGAGGACCCCCTCTAACGGCTCCAGGTGAGCAAGCTTCCAATCTGACTAGTAAACCACACAGCTCTGTCCAGGCTCCAGAAAGTACCTCACAATCTGGAATCCCAGAGTCTGGGCCCCCTCTTTTTGTCACAGGTTTGAGGAGAGGTGGTTGGTCTACCTCTGGCTCCCCAGCCTGAAGCTGCCTCAGGGAGGAGCAGGCTTGAAGCTTGTGCCTGTTCAATGCCACTTGCCTCAAGTCACTCATCTCCTCGGAACGAATGATTGGAGCTTTGGTCGGGGAATGAGAAGTGCCTGACTCCTCATTTTCCAAAGATGCCTCAATTTTTGACACAAGCTTCTGAACAATCTGAGATGAATTGGAAGGCAGCCTCTGCCTTGGTTCAAGGGGTACTGGCTCATGCTGGATGTGTGAAGTATAGCCATCTGCTTTTCTGATGCTGCTTGGGGTTAATACTTTGGAAAGGAGGGGAGAGCTGTTTGGAGTGAGGTTTTTTTTGGGAGATGAGGCCACTTCAGCCAGGTGGCTGTTCTCTCGGCTACTTTGATCTGCATGATATGGGCCCTTAACAGGAGATGAACCAGCAGTAATATCACATATAGCTTCAGCTGTTTTGTCCTGTGTTTTCAAATGTCCAACACAACTGCTACTTTTGAAAGTGTCATCACTCACAGGGTTATCACCAGCAAGTACTGTTTTTTCTTTGACAACACTAGATGAACTCTCAGAAACATAGGGAGACTGCCTGGGAGATGGAACAGGTTTCTTAGGGGATGACACACTATGTGTTTCCTCTTTTTTAGAGGCTTGAGGTCTCGAAGGCCGCTCCTGGTAACAAAAAAGTAAGTGATATTATTGCCCACTCTCTTTTTCACCCGCTAACAAGAGAAGACCAAAAATTATTATAATTTACAGCATGTGTAAAACTTTTACCTAAAAATAGATTGAACTAATGGCATTAAGGAGTATGTACCTATATCCACAAAAAATAATTCGTAAAGAAAGATGACCCACCTTATCTTCCCGAGAGCCAGAGGAGGTTCGGCTAAGGAGGGGAGATGACGGCAAGTCACTTGCTTGCTGACGCTTCTTCCTTTTCCCCTTGCCACAGCAGTAGAGGCTGGTCCCTTCTCCTCCCTCCTCCTCCTCTGTCCCCACGCCCTGGTCCTCCTCCTCATCTTCCCCATCCTCCTCTTCAGCCTTTGGCGCCACACCCCTCCCCTCGACTCCTCCATCCTCCCTCTTCGTCCCCTCCCCTTCGGCATTCCTCCTGCCTCCAGGATGACATAGCCGTGAGTCGCAATGGGATGGCCCCTCACTCTTAAGGCGGATGTGGGGAAACAGTCAAGGGTTACACACAAGACAATTCAAAAATTACATATAAAATAATGTAATTCAGGTGAATCTATTGTATCAGTCAAAGGTAAATTGTCCAAACTCCAATACAGCTAACCCAAGGCTGTACACAACCTCAGGGTAGCAAAACAGCAGACTAAATTTTTCATGATTACTATGATATGCAAATCCAATTTTTTTTAACTCTGAGGTTTTTACTGGCAAAGATGGGTTCATCACATGACTGTCTTAAAAGAACACTTGTTTCTTATTGGTGGACCACGAAGAATATGCTTACTGAAACTCTTGATATATTTCACAAGTTTCAATTGATAATGTCATAACTTTAATGACTAGTAAAGAAAATGGATGGGTATGAATTAATTGATGGTTCTGTTGACCAGTAATTTTCAGGCAGAAAAATCATACTTTAAATGTTAAATGGAGGACAACGGAAGTTTTCACAATGTCAGAGTAAGACCAGCTTTTCAAAAGTAGATACGTAATTCAGAGGTGTACTCACGTCTCGTCTTGTTCCTCCACCACCATTCGAGAATGATGGTGAAGATAGGGATGAGGTGGGGGTGGAAGAGGGCGACGCAAGGGAGGAGGCAGGGGGCGACGGAGGTGGTGGAGGAATGATGTAAGACAGGATCTCCTCTGGGGTGAGCTCTTCCACAGCACTGCCACCTCCACCCCCTAACCCATTGGCATCTCCTGAACCAGGGGGTGGAGGCATGGTGGACCTAGCAATGAACCACTCAAGATCCTCCTCTACTTTGTCATCCTCCATAGCTTCATACTCTTCCGAACCTGTGCCATTTACAGCTGCCCATGGAATGTCACTAATCCCATTGCCATAGATATCTGAAGGAAAAAAATACTTATTAAGAGAATGAATATCTGTTGATAGAAAATATGGACTATTTATGATTCGTAGTACTACATAAAATTTTTGAGAAGGTCTTTTACAACCGTCTGGTATCATACCTTGAGTCATTTAGTCTCTTGTCCCCTTCTCAGAATGGGTTCAGAAAATCTAAATCCACATCCACAGCCACCTATGAAGTGGTGACCCACATACTTTCAAATCTGGACAAAAGAATGGAGACTCTGGGTCTTTTCTTTGACTTTTCTAAAGCCTTTGATCTTGTCAATCACCAACTACTCCTACTAAAACTGGGTTTTTATGGTATACGAGGTACTCCTTATAAGTGGATTGAATCGTATCTGAGTGGACGTCACCAACATGTTGTATTATACAAAAATGGCACTCAGTTTATCTCTCCTGGTAAAGAAGTCCTACTAGGTGTGCCACAGGGCTCTGTCTTGGGTCCTGTTCTGTTTTTGCTGTATATAAATGATCTACCAGGTACTCTTAAATCTGTCACAGGTGTCAAACCTATACTCTATGCTGACGATACTAATGTTATTGTATCTGCCCCATCATTGAATAGCTTGTCCCTTACAGCAGTCACTGCCACTAAACTCCTATATGAATGGTGTCAAAATAATTTTCTTAAATTGAACCTTGAAAAGTCTGGCCTTATTCATTTTTGTAACAAAAATAAAGAATCCGAAGCAATACCAATTGTTGTAGAGGGGAAACAACTCCCACAAATTTCCAGTTCAAAGTTCCTCGGAGTTATCCTGCACAAAAATATGACATGGGTAGAGCACATCAGCAAATTGCGCAGCAAGCTCAGTTCAACATGCTTTCTCATAAGAAGCATCAGGAACACGGTAAATAATGATGTCTTATTGTCCATTTACTATAGTGAATTTTACTCGCACATTATTTTCAGTATCCTGTTTTGGGGTTCCTCTCCCCATTCTACTGAAATCTTTAAAATTCAGAAGCGAATTATAAGGCTGATGTGCAATGCCCCCTATGATTCACCTTGTCGTCCCTTGTTCAAGAAACTGGACATATTACCACTACCATGTGTGTATATTTTTCATTTACTTGCTTACACAAAAAGAAATCTATTTCATTACATTAAGAACCGTGATGTCCACCATCATTCCACGAGGCAAATTGACCATCTGCATGTTTCGTATGTGCGCACCAAGAATACCAGCGCTGGTCCAAATTGTATGGGCCTTCAACTATACAATAAATTGCCACCTGAACTTAAGGCACCATCAAGTGTCACTACTTTTAAGACCAACCTACTTAAATATTTGAAATTAAGAATGTATTATTCTGTAGATGAATTCTTAAACAAATTTTGATGTATCCTGCATCATTGTATATTTGTATTTATTGTATATATATTTTTATCTTGACGTGTCCTATATCCAGTGCACCCCTTGTACTTCTAGATCTCTGGACAAATAAACATTATTATTATTATTATTATTATTATTCTATGCTCAAAACATTCACAAAAAAATGAAAGTTGGTGTAAGTCAAAAGTAAAATTCCCTCTGACAGAGAGAATAATGACCTTTTCGAATTCTATTCCTCTCTCAAGTTAAAGTTAACAATTCCACTAATTTTTATTAATTAAATCACATAAAATTAGAAATAAAATGTAGTTGAATGAAAATTATGTTGTTCAATTACTGGTTCATTGTTCAACTATATGTTTAGTTGCTTGGCCAGTCTCCTCAATCCCTATCCAACTCTTTCTTTCATACCCTCCTCTTTTCTAATCTTCCATCTAAAAATAGTGAACATTATACATGATGGAGTGAATGAAAGATGATTATTAAGCATGATATTGAAACCAAGGTTAAAATATGAACTTACAAGCATAATACATAATTGTGAATGGCTCCCCATCTTTTTAATTACATCTTCAGGCTTTTCCCTCAATTACTAGGAATAATCAGAACTCTATCTTGACTTCAATGTGGAGGAAACTCAATATAAAGACGGAGGACAAGGGTCAATGAGTACACAGTGGTAATGAAATCCTGTAGGAAATAGGCTTTCATTTACTGTGGTCCAAGCAGCTGCTAGTTTAAGAACCAATGTAGAATATTAGAGGGAAAATTCCAAGCATTCAAGAGACAGAGAGAGAGCATATGAGGTGTGTGATTGACCAACCCTGATTGTCAGCAATAGGCCATTGCCCAATTCCATTAGATGTTGGCCAATGATTCCAGTATCCAGTTGAAATTCCATTGGACTGTCGCCTGAGAATTTCTCCTTCAAATGATGACCGATCAGCAAAGGGTGTGGGTGGTGAGCTGGGAGGCTGTGGGCCATTGCGATACTCAACCATGCCAAAGCCATCCTGAGAATGAAATGTAAGTCATAATATTGCAATAATTAATGGAATATTGGAGGTTAAAATTATTTACAAGCCTAGTAACATACAGTGGAACCTCGTTAAAGCGAGTACGGGCTATAGCGACACCCCCGCTATTACGAGAGATAGCCGATGCACCGTCAATTGACCCTATAATAAGCGTGTTAAAAACTTCGTTTTTACGAGACCCTTTCGGTGTTGGCTCTCGCCATAGCGAGGGTTTCACCGCCGGAAGACTTTCATCAAGACTCCTTAACCTCTGTATTTGCTAGCGATCTGTTAGAAATGAAGTTAATGGAGTGCTCAGTCTCAAATTTATGTGGTAAACTGTCGTTCGATAAATACAATGATTGACGAAACAATGCTTTGCATGATTTTTATTCAGTGCGGCGCTTATAAATTGTTTGAATAGTTAGTCGTTATTTGAGTAAGGAAATTTAGTGATGCAAAAAAACATCGCCTTTTGCCTGGATTTATGCTTACGTTTATCGGATAGATGTTCATCTGTCGCCGCACCACTCCTGTTCCTGTATATCTGTTTGCAAGAGGTATATTGGCTATTATTTGCTCCACCCCCGGTAAAGCGACAATTCGCTATAGCGAGTGTTTATTAGTGCACCGTGGGGTGTCGTTATATCGAGGTTGCACTGTACTTTGTGCTAACCTATTTTTAATCATCTTCTTTGGTGTACAATATATTTGTTATGTAACATCAAGATAACTTAAGACTTGAACATCAGAGGAGTACATACTTTTATGTTTCAAAAGGTGTCATCATAGAGAAAAAGAAACACAAATCTCGTCTTTATAAACATAGGTATTCAGCATATAGAAGTGTCTTCTCAGATTCACTCACCTCAAAATAGGTATTTTTTTAAGCAAAAACTTCAAGCACATTTAAACCATCTATAAGCAAGTACTTATAGAAACCAGAGACAAAGCGATCTCATGAAAAATTACACAGAGGTAAGATCTTTACTATGAGCTTCAGCAGTAGCATTACATAATGGCTTTTACTTTGTTAAAAAAGGAACTTCGTTACAATGAGATTCATAATAAGCGGGCTCCACTGTACTTGGAAACCACTCTACATAAGACAAAAATGAAATATTTAAAGTATTTCCCTTAATTCTTGCAAAACCTTACATGGACAAACATTTGCAATAAAGAGATCAGCTGCTAATGAAACCAGGGGCCAAAATCAGTACGTCTACTTCAGCTTGGATAAAATGAATGTAGGAATACATATTCCAAAGAGCATTGACCCTAATGAAAGATTGAAAAACCTCCAGCATTAATAGAATTAGAACCTGCAAATGATGAAATGAATGTATTAATAAACCAAGACAGATTGATAATGGATAAATCGATAGCCCCAATCATGACTCCAGTCCTGATTAAAAACTTGAAGATTTAGGAATTCAAGGTACAGTAAAATCAAAATAAGATAAAATATAGAGCTTTTCAATTACATAATATAATTATAAGCGCTGTGATCAATAAGCTTTAACTTTTCATTAAGATAAACTAACCTCATCTGGTGTAATAGGAGGTGGAATCATGGTCAAGTCAATGATGTCAGGGTCCAGATACAGAGTCCCTTCAGCAAAATCATAAGGCAGGCACTTATCCTCTTGCAGCCTCTTTAACAACTCCTGTAATTCAATTGAAATCAAACATCAAATGAATTCAAACAAAAATCAAGCGTCATTTTAAGCAACTTAATATTCAAGAAAACTGCTAAATTTACCAAGATAATTTGGCTCACAAGCACCTTCTAACTAGGTACTCGTAAATATAACAGAAGGTACTAATGGAAGGAACTGTTTCACCTCATAACCATGGTACACAGGCAGTAAGCTATAATCCTCAAGGTTTAAACATGGGGCATACCAAACTTAAACAAGTTCAATTTAAGGTGTAGTGAGTAAAAACAGGTCCTCTAAGGTTGTCCGTATCAGCTGTTTTTTTTTGCTATGGGATATGCTTCTTTAATATTATCTATTAAATGCCCAAATAAAAATATTGAGAATTTCATGGGTCTGTTGCAAAAAAAAACTTTTTTGAAACTTGTAGCAACTTCCCCCACAGCAAATTTGTAGCGGGTCATAAAAATAAAAGCATATAAGACATTCTGGGATAAATCAGATTATACTACTAGCTGTCACAAAATTTATCGAAAACTACAAAAATAAAAGTCCCCCAGGCCCATGACACTTAAAATATGTACATTCGTTACTGAAGTCTGAACTCACCTGCAACTCATGGTCTGTTGGCCTTGATCCTAGGGGCATCAGGGTATCGGGACTATGGAGCCCAAAGCTTGAATCACTCTGTTTAATGTGAGTGCCATTTGGAGTCATCCCTGTACTGTTTGCAGTCCCGGCTAAAAGAAAACAAATGAGTAGAAATATGTACTAGTACTTAAGTGAATTTACTTCCACACTTAGTGTTTTTCAAGAAAATTAATGAAAAACTAAAATATTACCATTTCCAGGTCTCCTTGATGGGCTATTGGTGGGTGTGCTCATGGAATCTGTATCACTTTCTGAGGTACCATACATGTTAGTGTTGATCTCTTGAGAATTTCCATCTTTACCTTGTCCTCCACCACCAGTCAATTCCATGCTTCTTACAGCCTCACTCAGCTCATCTGCATTGATCTGTTTTTGCCCCTGTGGCAAAATAGGTTTCATATCACATCAATCAACCACCCTAACTAATGCACAATGAAATCATGCAGTACATTATTCATATTTATAAACCCCACATGTATTTGGATATTTGCATTATTCTAAATAAAAAAAATGATTTGTACTCTCAAAACAGATTTAAGAAAAGCACCCATTAGTTATTTAAGTTGTATTTACGTACCTACACAGGATTATTGCACTCGGATTGATTGAATAAAAAATTACTAAATAAAGGAATACCACTTACTAAGAAGGATGCCTCTACTTATACATCAGAAATTCATGGGGTTTGAAAATGATATGTAATGATGAAATATTACAGAGACATAATTGGAGATAGCAAAAGTTATAATTGTGGGCAAAGCTCAAGGCTTGAGGAGCATATTCAACTTAAAAGCCATCCAAAAAAGGCAAACAAAAGTTTACTCCCTAAAGGCAAGCGAATATTGATGACGTAAAAAAATTTTCTAACCTGGGTTAGAAGTAGCAGAGAATCACTGTGCTTCAACTGGCCCATTTCTGACTTGTTATGGTTCCAACCTGGTTTGTTACTTTGGCCCCCATTTTCTGATGAGGATGATACCAGAGAGCTCTCAGAGTCGCTTTCACCCTCTTCCCAGGGGCCAGGGGGGACTGGCTGAGGGACTGGCACACAGCATGGACCCTGACAAGGAGCCTCCATACAACAGTCACCATCACAACAACCCTCGCCTTGCTCAGCCAAGAGGTACCTCTCAGAGTTCTCAACCAATGCTTGCATTTCAGCAACCCGCCTAATAACCTGAGATGAAATAAAAATTTTAAGTGTGCAAAACTGAAAGAAAGAGGTAATAAATGAAATTATTCCACTGTATGCAATGAAAATATTGCCAGACTGAGCTCAGGAGCGATCAGTAAAAGGTCTGATAACCTTAAAAAACAAACAGCCATAAGACTCCTTTTTTTCAGAACAGCTTGAAGTAGTCATTTTTAATAATCAGGCCCACTCAAGCTAATAGATTCTTCAGCAGTTCCCATAGTAGAAACAGGGAGATAGGAGTGCAGGTGGTCTGGAATCACTGAAGGCCCTTGACCAGACACAAATTTATGACTCTTGACTTTGTCATTAAACGTAGTTGAGGAGGCTTAGAGTAGCAAGGGATCATCTACGGATGCTCACCTCAGCATCCCTGTACTGTACTGTTATAGTTAGAGATTGTACTTATATTCTTAAACCAGAGCAACCTCATGATTAAAAAACTAAACTATTACGCTAAAACTGAATAATTTTCAGCTAAATGAACACATTCCATAAAACAAGTACAAATTATATATAATTCCAATAGATGATTAGCCTGAATAGAAAGTAATATGCATGTGTAGTTAGGAGACACTATAATAAGCATAATTAACACCCTGACTCTGTGGATGCCTTACAGAAAACTTATATTAATTGGATTCATCCTGAAAATTTTTTATTTCAAAGAAGGAGTTTGGCAGAAATCCTTCCAGATGTATCATACTTATTGTCAGAAGTGGTGTTTTGGTCTAGTTATACTAATAATAATAGTTTTTTTAAACATCAACTACTATTATTCTTGGTTCTATTCACATTTGAAAAATATTTTTTCATTACTCATAGAGAGAGTAGCATCTTCTCCACTGATGGTGGATGTTGTTATAGCACTTTCTACAGTTTTAGTGACCAGCTACCGAGATAGAGTATTCTTTGTGATTGCATTAGTTTCACTCTTCAAAGCTAAAATAATGAGGGGGATCGGGTTGGCGTGGTTGCTAGAGTGTTGGCTTCCCACCCGGTGGGCCCGGGTTCAAATCCCGGCAGCGGCAGAGAATTTTCAGAGACTGCCCGATCCCTGCTTGAGTGTTGAGGACATTTCAAGCGCAACACTCCATCTGTCGGAAGGGATGTTAAGCCGTGGTCCCCTTGTCGCCTTTCGTTAAGAGCAGGCTAATGCCGACACCATAGGTTTCTCTCCATCCTTCCTTACCAACCCCTTCCCTCATGGCGCAAATGACCTCAGCTGTCGGTCGCCACCTCCAAATACCATACCATACCTAAAATAATGAATCACCCCCACATACTATGTACCATTTTTTAATATTTTTAAACTTACTTCTTTGTTCCTAGCCTCGAGTAAGGCAGTGTCCCTCTCCAAGAGCTCCACAGCCCTTCTAGTCCTCGCTTCTCCATCACACACATTACGGTTAGCGTCCCTATGATGACTTCCTTCCTTGGAGTCAATGCTCCCATTCCTCTCTTTTTCATGCCCAGACCTTTATATAGAGATAAACATGACATTAATTGCATAAGAATAATTAAGAGTAAATAAACATAAACAATGAAATCAAGTAATTATAAAACTAGCAACATACATACATTGAGGCAATGGATAAGGCTTAGAACAGTAAAGCTCATCGACTATGACTTCAATAAAAGCCAGACCGACACAAAATTCCAAAGAGGGGGTGCAAAGCAAACAAAAGCACATAACACTCCCATTTTCCCCTCAATTCTGGTTAATTTTTGACAGCTTTTACAATCAAAATGAAGGCAAAAAATTCTCAATTTACCTAAACCCACAAAACAACTTATTTCCAACTCAGTATGCTAGACTTTGCAGCCAATTAAGGTGATAAATCAAGACTAGGCAACTACTAAATTAATGGGGATGCAAGTGATGGGTACAGGGGAGGAGTGGGAGGGTAAATAGGAGGGATAGAAGTTGAAGGGCATTGAGAGGCCAAATGCTAGCAGAGGACATGAAAGTAAATGGGAAATCCAGGGAGTAGAGGATAGGGGTTTGTAATTAGCCGGAGGCTATGAAAATAGGCAGCTGTGGGACAACCCAAAAGTGGGGTCCCTCGTTGGAAAAGGAATTCCCACTTCAGGGCTCAAGACAACACACCAAGTTTCTGTGCGCATTCCATTCCCTCATTCCCCTTCTTGCTGGTAAAAATTTGCCGATCCATATTAATA
This sequence comes from Ischnura elegans, assembly GCF_921293095.1. Lineage (NCBI taxonomy): Eukaryota > Metazoa > Arthropoda > Insecta > Odonata > Coenagrionidae > Ischnura > Ischnura elegans. The sequence continues at coordinate 143,240,793 of NC_060246.1, forward strand.
TGTCCATGAGTTACGCCTAAATCTCAAATTGCATAACATACTCTCATAAAACAGAATATATGAATATTCCACTCACATGTTGTTCATATTGTTGTCCAGGTGCAGATTAATGGCACTACCATTTGACTTAGAAGGATCAGGATACAATGGCAATGCAGTCCCGTTGATTGAAGAATATATGTCACTTCCTGGAATGTGCCCATTTGGCTTGCCCTGAAAAATATTTGAAAAGACGTATAAAATAACAAGCAATGAATCTACTGTGTGACAAAGAAATTACATTAATGAGTCCACAGACGTATAAAGCAATTTATTGATGCTTGACTTTAAATAACAGACACAATTATGTCACCAACACAGTGCACACCAGACTATGGATGACTGAGTCTAGATACATTGACTGAAGTGCTGCAGAATTAGATTCACAATCAGTATCAAAGCAGCCTTTACTTGGCAACATTAGCTCTTCAAGTAAGCTCCTCACCTTAAATTTACAAGCTCTAATAATAATTATGTCATTTCGTCGCTGTAACCACATTAGCTTTTCCCTGCAACAATTATTATGAGATAAATACAGCAAAATCTGGTTAAAACGTAGGTCTAGGAGATGGAGGTTATATCCATGTAATCAGCAACATACACTATTACAGAAACTATCTCAAAATGGGTGAGATTGCGCAATCGTATTGTTGACACTTGCTCAAAGCTCTCGTTTAATAAAGGTTAAAGATTCAATGTTTTAGACTTAATGCATATCTTCATCCACCCTTAATCATCAAATTCCCTTAAAAATCCAGAGTAATAAATAAAATATCGAAAAGACTAGATACCCCAGAAACACCATTTTCATGGTAACTGCAAAGTGTATCCAAAAAAATGTTTGCGTGCCATATCTCACAATCAGTAACTAAGGAGTTGTGACTCCATTGTTATGAAAAAAAATGCTTAAAATTCTCTTACCTACCACCTCCTGATGTATTGTAGATTCCTCCTGAAACACCCTGTATGCTAGAGGGATGTCAGAATTTTGATGATGGAAATCATGTTAAAGAGTTGTGAAAGTTACATAAGGCCCAAGTTAACACTTGAATATCTTGTTTTAACTTATTGGTTGTGTGATATTGCTATGTTCATGCATTCAAATTTTGTGTATTCACTATTAGTAGGCCCTACGTTGAGCCCAAGGCTTGCTTATAAGCTTAGAACTTAGAGACTCCTGAATATTTAATGGGATCATGAAACTGTCAAAATAATGTTAGGGAATTGATATTCCTTCACTATGGCACATAATAACACAGCTTCCAGAAAATTATATCGACTACAATGGAGATCTCAGACCATCTCCAGAGAAGGTTGAGACTTGGATTTTTGAGCATATTACATATTCTGGAAATCGAGCAGAAGTCAAGCAGTACTTTTGTGCTGCTTGAATCTCAAAAATTAACGACTCTCACAGCCACACCATTAGGTATGGAAAACTGAGGTAGATAAAGAATGCAATTAATACTCACAAGACCAATGTCAATAGCATTTGGCCCAGCCAAAGGTTGATATGGAGGCAAAGCAGCAAAATTAACCATGTGAGTGGTTGAAGCAGCACCAGAGACATAACTCCAGCTAGATGGTCGAACATGATGCTGAGTATGATATGGAGGAGCTAGAAAACATGAAAATGGTATGAAAAGCATTTCCTATAACAAAATAAAATAGAATAGAAAAAATTCAAGAACAGCTTGAAATGATTAGAAAGCCATACATAGCCCAAAAGGATGAAAAATTAAAAAAAAAATACACTCCAAACTTGGCATATTACAACAGTTGAAAATGGGAAGCAAATTTAATCAAAAATCACCAATTGAATAATATATATTTAAGTAAGTCAACAAATCAGACTGAAAAGGTTAGCCAATCTAAAAGTTAAAATATTAAATTTTCAGGGCCGGTTTTATACTGTCTGGTTGGCACAAACTGGGACATAAGCATAAACTGTAACCACAACATGAAAATATTTTAGTATTAAAGCAAAGAAAAATGTGTACAGAACAAAGTTTAGTTTAACTTTTGATCTTAAAAGGAAGACAAGCTGTCACAATCCGTCATAATTTAACTAGACATTACAAAACCGGCACTAAATAGAGAAAGAGAATGAATAGAAGCATAAAGCCAAAATTTCAAAGTTCTACTCTACCACGCAGACTTTAATAAATGGCGTTTGTATTTAGCATCCTTTTTCAAGGGTCTCACCAGTGAAACGATTTTGAGGGGCCAAGTCCAGATGCAGACCTATACATACACGAACAACATATTTGGTAAATTACATTTCTGTGAATTGCCACAGCAGCAGCAAGAATATGACACTCATCAGCATATTCAATAGCCACAGGGGATCACAAAATTACTGGTTGCCAATAGCTGCTTCACAAATTGAAAAGGTCATTTAAGCTGAAGCTCAGTTTTTTTCAGATAGGCACAACTTACCCAAGTCCTCTCTCAGCCATGCCTGATTAGCACGTTCTTTGGCGGAATTTGTCGTATTATTCGAGAGCCGTAGGAGGTTTATAGAGAGGGGCAATTCTTGACCAGTCAGAGATTTGAAATAGCCTTGCAAAACCAAAACAAGTTCCTCTGCATCCCTCTCCTCTAAGCTTAGCACCAGCTCCTGGAGATGAAAATACAGCCAATGTTAAATGAAGACTGACAGTACAAGGACTTTTCCAATAAAAAATGTGCAAAGAAAATTTCTAAATCCTGAAATACTACAAACTTTATCATGAAAAAGCCTAAAATTCAAAATGAAAAGAATGAGTTATGGCGAATTACCTTCTGATCAGCAGAACCTGGTAAAGTAATGGCCACCCGACGAGATATTTCATCTTCCCTGGATACTGTTACATGACCCATTTGCTCCAATGGTGCCAATGGAACTGGCTGTGAGGGAATAGAAAAAGCCATCACAATTACCATACCATGACAGTTCCTAACTTAGGAATAACCAAGAGGTCTCCTAAAATATTTTAAAATAATTATGTGCATACAATTAATTATATGCACATGTAAAATTTTACAAAGACTTTGGAAATGTAGCTGGAGTACTTTGTATGAGTGTGCTTAGCAGGGGCGCAGCCAAAAATTAAGGCTAGGGGGGGTTTTAGGCACAATTAATACTTAGGGGTGTTGGGGTATTGCATACCCGCCAGGGTAAGTGGGAGTTGCGGGGGGGCCCTCCTCCAGAAATTTTTTAAGATTAATGGTTCAAAATGGCAAGTTTTATGGCTTTCTGAGGGATATTTGATTAATCCTAAGACTTCGATGTAAGTAATACTAATCCATTAAGTAAAATGGATTAAATTTAAAAATTTCTCTGAGCTGTGGTGGGGGGGGTTAAAACCCCCCCCCCTCGCTGCGCCACTGGTGCTTAGTGCCTGACTGACCTTAGTGCTAGAAAAATTCTTAGAGATCAAAGTGGTCTATCAACAATGGTATAGATATCTTCAATTTGAAAGTGTAAATAATGGACAAAAATAGTCATGCAAAATAAAATATTACTATTATCTGAGATGAAGGTGTGAGTCACTAAAATAGCATTATATACCATATTTCTCTGAACATAGTCCCCCTTTTTTTCAAAAGTGCCCATGGTAAAGTAAAGGGGGGACTATATTCAAACATATTTTTTCCCAAAGCTGTAGCCTCAAAATTGGGGGGGGGGGGAAGCCTAATCACACCTTTTAAGATCACCTTTCATTTATGATTGCATACCAGTAGTTAAGCTAAGAGCTTCAAAGAAAACAGATGAAACTGAAAGCTTACTACATGTGTCTAATCACAAGTAATTCACTGATAATTTAAATTTTTACAAAAATTAATTCCAAACAAAATAAAAGAACTCACCACACTATTACGGACACCAACAATCTGGCTGATGCCAAATTTCGGACTGACAAGAACAACAGTTTCCATGTTGGAATCCTTTGGAAAAAAATTAAAGGAATAAGTTTCAATTTTATATGAACCTTCATGGTATGTAGAAGAGGAATTTCAAACATCAAATGAAGTGCATACCTGCAAATTCGTAGGGAAACATTTTGCTCCATATGAAGGTAATTCTGCAATGGTGGAGAGATAAAGCAACTTGGCTTGCAACGGAGTGGTCACAGTTTGACTAAGAGGGGCTCTAGTTCCATTCCCTGTCTGTCCTCCACCCTTCAAAAAATGGCCTATGAGTTTCCTTAGCTCTTTACGCTTCATTGTCTCAACCAAAGACACAGGAACAAATCTTTCTAGGCCAAACTCTCGCCTAAAGGTAATGAAAGTATGACATTAATTACAAATCATCCAAGGAAATACACTAGCTCTGAGAGCAAAAATATGCATACTGAAGCGTGAAAAACATTTTACCCCACGAAAAGAAGTTCACAAGTGCTGGTTATAGGGCATATAATTTTACAATAAATGTAATAAGAATGCAAACTGTCTTCGTTAACATTTAAAACCAAACAACTGATACTTAGGGGCAAAAGAATAGATGCAACAACACGAGGCAAACCTATATTCCCTCCAGGTAAATGAAGAAAAGATGTGGTGAAATGACAACTACATGAAAGTTGAAAGATTCAAATTTCTCGAGGAAAACTAAAATCATACAACATTTATGGTAAGATAATATGAATAGTTGATCTCACACCAAACGATGTGCTCTACCCACTTGGCCATCCTGTTAGCCAATAACAGAGGTGTTAGTGGACACTAATTCCCTAATTGTATTTCACTGAATATCCAATTCCGGTCTCATGAATTTTTTAACTGAAGAATATTTCTACGGATTTAATACATAAATGAATATATACACAGATTTAAATCTTTTTGAAAAGGGGGCAAAGTAACACGCGAAAAAGAATATAATAATAGAGAACAACTATGCACAGATGAAGCTACCTTGATGATCTTAGGATAACCCTTGAGCTTTAAATTAATTCACTTACTCTATTGTTTTCAGGGACACCTTTGGGGTGGCCAAGTTGTGAGAAAGAGCATGCTGGTGAATATGAAGAGCAGCAAGATGAAGAGCAACTTCATACTTCAATTCTGGGGCAAATCGCTCTTGGACCACATCATTGCAACACTGAAATTAAAAAAAGTGGAATTCTCCATCACTCAAGAACAGAACTCATGAATGCTAAAATATAATTCTCTGCAATCAAAATACATATTTGGGACAGAAAAATAATAATTCCTTCAGGAATAATAAAGAACTTCCTTGAGACTCACCTGCATGTAGAGGTAATCAAATGCAAGAGGATCACTTTGAGCAAGTACCGATGCATCCCGTGGAACAAAAGCAACTCTGAAGAGGCAACGAAGATTGTGAGAACCAGGACGAGCAGCTATCTATAATTAAATTTGAAAAAAATTGAATTACATACTAATCATTTATCAATCATTAGTTGTCATTTGATCCACATTTTATTGGATTTTTGTAACTAAAGACTTCCTTTACAGCAAATGGAGATTCATAAAATACAATATAGTACAGTTCCCACAAAATTTAGAAAAATTGACAGTTAATTAAATACAAATAGAGCAACAGTAATAGATGTTCTATTGGCATTCACAATATGGTACATATGTGACATTTTTGAGGACAATTGAAGCACCAATTACCCTGGCAATAGATTCTTCAGGATGTAGAAGTGTAAGTTTATTTCTTCTCAGTCCTTTCACATGCTCCACAACAAGTGAAAACATATGTTCTGACCCAGTTGGAGGAGGCCCTCTGAAAAACATTTAGAGAATCATTTAGTTTGACAGACATCTTGGCTACCTGATTGAACAATTGATACATGTACACCAAACATAGCATATGTATGTTCATTTTTAAATCCCGTGATTAACATTATTGGAAAATACAAACAATGCATGAGTTACTGAAAGGTAAAATTCCAAATTTTACTGCATCATAATACTTTTTGAACTGAAAAGGAAACCAAAATTTTTTTACAACAACATATGACACTTATGAGAGAGTAGTGAAAATGCTATGAATTCAACTCAAATATACCATAATCACGAATACCTGATCCAATTCATTAGTGAACAAAAATATTTTGAAACTATGAAGAGAAATATGTTTTTGAATAAATGCAAGATAAATTTTCAAATTACAGCATTGGGCATTTGCTTTTAAATGAGTAAGGTCAGCTATAGCAATGACACAGCCAAGAGAATTTTCATTCCACAATAAAACTCTTAAACTACTGCTTACACTGCTTAAATTTGTATACTTTAACTCAGCATACTTGTATAAATTTTGACCTGATCTGAAAATGAATACTTAATTTCAGTCAGTTTAGATTTGATTTAAAATTACTTTGTTTTGCATTGATTACAATATTTTTGCAAGTTTCCTTTTTTATTATTAGCAACATTCGATATTTTTTTAGTGATACCATCTACTAAAGGAAAAAAAAGAAAGTCAGCAACCCTGTTCCTTAAATACATATGTATTTCCATTAATTTCCCCTGACCTCCTACCGAAAACTGAATTCAAATAGTCTATCCCTTATATACTCCAATTTGGTAGTATCATTTTGGTAGATTTCATGAAAATAATATATTTTGTGAAAATGGAAGCCAGTTTGGGTTCACCAGATGTATTATAGAAAAAAATACAATGTTGCTGCTACAAAGGTTTGAAAGAGTTAAGGAACCCTGGATAATGTGCGTGTACTCACGGGACAAGGCCAAGTTTTTGTACAAGAGAGGCTGCCACATCTGCCACTCTGGTGCAGGCATCATACTTGAAAGACTTGGTTTGTCCATTTTCCAGAAAGACTTTGAGCACATTTGGTAAGAATGGGACTGCCAGCTGAGGCATGACCTCTCTAGCGCCATTTCTCGGTCCAGCACTGGGTCCTTGGCTAGGAGGGGCTGGCACACCTGGCACCCTCTGACCACCTCCCCAAACACCAGTATCTCCCATGGAGAAGGCCGATGGCTGCAAATAAAACAGAATAATTATACGAAACTGAATAAATACTCTCAGTATCAAAAATGCATTCATGTAGTGTGATGGACAACTGTACTTTAGTGGCATGAAAATGCTGGCCTTATTACTCAAGTTAGCAATGGATATTTCTCGCATTGTAATGAGGCATTGGTTTCTTTAGCTTTTAGCACAACTTTTCAACATTCTGCTGAAGTGATGAGCAAAAATAATGACCATGTAAGGCACACAATAAAAATTTAAATTCATAATACATATGTACATTGAATTGATCAAAAATTGAGGTGACCAAAAATTTAACAACATGGAAAAATAGACTTTTTAAATCAGCAAACCGAAGAAAAAATGTACATATATCCTGCAGGATTTTTGAAAAGGCAAGAGTATTTCTCATTTCACATTGTGCTATCATGTGATAGCACAATGTTACACATACCGGAAAAAGAGGAGCTCCATTGACTACAACTCCTTCAGCAAACCTCACCCTAGGAGGGTGTGAGCGGAGGCGAGCCTTCTTGGCTGCACTTAGTAATGCTGACTTCCTTGTGGACTGGAGTAAAATAAAAACAAAATAATTCACCCAAAATTGATTTAATATAAGTTCAAAAATAAACATTAACACGAAAATACCACACAGCAATGAAAAATGGAATGGACTCAGACGTCAAAATCAATTATATACTACCATTCACAATTCGGATTCATCACCAATCAATAATGCACTGCATAGAAGTCAGAAAATGCTATTTTCCAAAAGGCTTATTGGTATTTGATAGATTTTTTCTTGACAAATAATCCTTAACAATCTTGTAAGCAACAATATCAAATTACAGGAAAATGATGGCTTAAAGAAGCAAATAAGTAGACTAATTATCCTGCCAAGATAAAATAAACATTCTTATATAAATGAAACTTAAGGAATTATACAGAAAATAATCATTTGTAAACACTGAATACATACATTTTACCAAATGACTCATAAAATTTTACACTCAATCAATTTATATCTGAATCATGAAACCAAAATTCAAAACCAAAGTAAAAAAATCAAATACTTCTACATAACTCCACAAATTGAAAAAAATTCAAATATTTATCTCCACCTAGTCAAAAGATGCTTACATTGTCGAGAGGAGGTTGACACACACACAGTGTCACCGTATGACGACTGGAGCGAACCAACTGGATGACATATTCCCGTGGAGCCTCCCGGACTTCTTGTCCTCCAATACTGAGTATTTGGTCCCCAGGTTGCAATTTTCCGTCACTGGGCCCACCTTCAGTGACAAATCTAATGAAATAGAAAGGGATATTAGATTAAACATGAATGACATACTGAAATTATCAGTTAATATATAATAAATTAGGAACATATAATGTGAAATAAAAATAGAATTTGAGAAAAGTGATATCATGAGTCGTAAGAATAATAACTTTGCTATTTCCACATGGTAATTTATTGAGACCGACCATGGTTTCATTACAGCGTAACATTATCATGGTACCTTGTTATTATTAAGGTGTTATCAAGGTGATATCAAGGTGATCACCTTGATAATGTTATGCTGTAACGTAACCATGGTCGGTCTCAATAAACTACCATGTGGAAATAGCAAAGTTATTATTCCTTCTATTTCTACGATTATGGATTTCCACCAAGTTACACCCGCTACTTTTAATGATATCCTGACGTTCAAGCTTCTGTATAAGGGGGCCAAAGAGAATCAAGGAGAAATCTCTCCTGAAACTTTTGGGGGTACAATCTTACTTGAGCCTTCCCCAAATGACAGCCCTCCAAAGTGTATCTCCCTCTTATTGAACCCCCAGGAAAAATTCTGGTAATGGCAATGGCCATATCCTTGAAGACAAAGATTACTAAATAGTGATATGTTACAAGTGAAGGTGTCATTGACAGACAGTGCAAAGACTACATAAGTGGGTTGGAAATAATATGCTTAAGGAGACCGACAGCAATAAAATATTGATGAAGAGCAGATGTGAGGTAACATAACAAGACAACATCATTTATAAGAGAGATAAAACAGGTAAACAAGGTAGAGAGAGAACGAGTACTTCACTGTCTGCTGAAGTTGGCAAGGAGTTAAGATAGAGCATGCATAGGAACTCAAATAGAGGGTGCAATATCAGGGTGTCTAAAGAATGCATAGCCGGTAATATATGTTGCCCTGCCTTGCGCATTGCGGGTGGTATAATTTCAGGATATGCAGCAGCATGACTAATTGGGAGCTTTTCAATTGCTTCACAACAGGAAAATTCGACCACTTGTTTTTTTTTTTTTGCCAAAATACCTTTGGATTTTCCATATTGAAGGAAATTCCATTGTTTCTCTAGGAACTCCAAATCATCAGAAAAAATAAGCCCTGTTTCATGATAGTTAGAAAATTTTTGTGCTTAATTACCACGACAGTTTTTGGGTGGCCCCTACGTTTACCAACTGATGCTGGTCGCTTTATCAAGGGAGTCTGGTGAGGAAGGAAATTTTATTCATATTTATAGGGTATCTGTGTAAGGGTATGGGGGCATAGGTACCAATACATACATAGCCATCCCCAATCCCCTGACACAGACACCCAATAAATATGAATAAAAATTTCCTGCCATACCACATTCCCTCAATAAAGCGACCAGTACTCTTACCCCCCCAGACCCTTAAAAATATGCAAGATTTTTAATGCGGTCCCATTATCATTGCGTTTGCTTTGTATTACAAGGTATCCTTGTGCCCCCAGAACAAAATCCTGGATACAGCCTTGCTTGTGTCCCCCCAGAAAGAAATCCTGGATCCGCCCCTGACGAGCACCCGTGAAAGCTTAAACGAAGAAGCCCTGTTTTGTTCACTCACCTCACTATCACCGGCTTTTCGCTGCCGGCCACGAAGCCGAATCCAAGCTCCGGGTGCCTGGTGAGGGTGACCACTCTGGGGGATGGGGCAGCCTCATCATCTTCGTCGTCCTCGAGCACCTCCTCCGTGTCCTCCTCGCCCCCATCCTTTTCGCCCTCGCCCCCACCGCCCCTCAGCCTGCCACCCTTACCATCACCCACCACGCTCCCATCCTCCACTTTGGTCCTCTTGATCCTCCCCCTCAACCGCCTCGGATCTTCGTAAGTTGTCGTTTTATTCACGTGGCTGCAATTTTAAAGAATAAAACCAATTGTTGCGCATTTAGTCACAGAAATCATGAGGCAATATTAATTATCAGGAAACATTAGTTGCTGATGTCGGGTAAAAATAAAGGTAGTAACGACTGACTTGAATTAAAAGATAATAATAGTTGAAGACCATGGTCTCGGAGTAATTTTTCAGTGCTTACGCACGCTTAAAAAAAAAACCATCAATCAATATGTCGTAAGACTAATGCAGGAGCTAATACATCCTCATACCCGTAGTTTTCCACCGATGAACAGAAAAAGTATCGAAGACTTGGGTTGAAAAATAAATAGGTCGGAAATGACGTATGTAGTGCAAAGATTAAATCAGTGGCAACTCGGCTTGCAGAGACTAGTATACCTACCGAGTAATAGAGCTTTTTTTGTCAGATGCAACCCAGTTTTAGCATATAGGGGTCAGCCTTACTTTACGCGCGATTTTTTAAGAAACGTACGACAAACGTATTTACATTTTTTAAACATAGTTTTAAGTAATAAAAATTCAGATTTTCGTGACTTGAGGTCTATTTGGTAACTTTCAGGGACACAGATAGCAATTGTTTTTGTTGAAGTACGAAAGAAAATGCTTTAATAGTTACCCCTGATGCACGGAAAGAATCTCATAGTCTTCCGTCCGTCTTCCGGTTTTCCGTGTGGTATTTTAATGAAAATTATGACGGAACATTGAAAATAACATCGCACAGAGTGACAAATTTAAGGTACGAAGGCTCAAATGCAATAAAGCGAGTCGGCGAAAAAGCCCCAGGTCCAATTTTTTCCAAGACATAATGGAAAAATTGACTGCTTTTCCTCAGAAGGAACATTTAAGAGTATCCGATAACATGGTCGATAAAATTCCAATTTGAATTCCTTAAATAATCCATGTTTACTAATAGCGCATGACTGAGAGTAACAGAATCTAAATTAAGATGGTGATTTAATTAACTGCAAAACTTACTTAATAAAGTAGGATTTCCCTTGATGGTCAATTGCTTCCTCCCAGCCGAAAGGCAACGGGGCTTGTCGACCTGAGCCTTTACAAGTACCCCCACTGCCACCTCTTCTTTTCCATGGCCAGTTTTCAACGGGAGGGATCCACGAGGTGACCCTGGTCATGTGACTGCAAAGAAAAGAAATTGCTCGATAAGTTTTAAGGTACTTCAAATTCAAAGCACTATTATAACATACAGCATAGGAATAACTTTTAACTAAACTAATAATTAATAACTTTAAAAATTTAATTTAAAAAATCGTAGTCCGATAAGAATAAAAAAAACATAATTATTAATGGCTACCAGGGATATGAAAATAAATAAAAAAATAAGAACAACACAGGAATATCAATTCACTGGAACAAACTGATAGCTTGGCCAACATCACCCACAAACGCGGCATTAAGGAAAAAACCTTTGAAGATCAAGGGGTTCGAGACCTCATTCACGTAATTAAGATCGGCGACAAGAATTACGTTGAATTTAGCCATTTACTTAAAATGAGCCAATGATGAAAATTATCCATAAAAAATCAAATAAAATTACCAATGGAAATGAACAGGTATTCCGTCGTCTTAATGCTCTAAAATCGTAAACTCTCTTCACTAAGTACCCATTATTGGCCGCCGCTGTGGCCTGAGTGGTTTTAAATAAACATGGTAGTTAAAATTAGAATCGCAAGATATCGCACAAATTTCCTTCCGAACATTGCTCTTTATGCTTTTTCGCAGCACACAAAGCAAATTACTCCATGAAACCTTGATGCTCATAAAAATAATAATTTCCGTTAAACATAAAATTTAATTAAAATCGGCAAAATTGTAAAAATATTAATTAACACGTAATATGATAAAAACATATCTCCATTCAGTCAATGAAGATCAATTTTGTGGATAGAAATACTTTGAAACCAACTAATACAAAAAATTAAAACATTTTTTAAATAAAATAATTTTAATAATTACTCTTTATTAAAGCTATATATTTTAGCTATTTTCAAAGGAAAAATTTCGGTCGCCGACATCACTCAGACATACTCTCCTTGGACCAGCTGTAAAAAATTATATTGGCGTATATAAGGTACCCTATCTTAAAGAGCATATACTTAATCAAGAATATCAACTGTTTTTGGTTGGCTTGCGCGAACTTCATTTTTCGACTTGTGGCCATTATTTTTTTTGATTTTCGCACACTGCGCGACGAGCGTCCCGATTTTTCCAGCAGGCAAGGCCACGAAAAATTCTAGCAAAGAGAATTCGGAACCGAAGTTCCTCTTATTGACGATTTGAGTAAAAGAAGAAAGGACAGATTTAGCCCACCCATGAGCCAAAAGAAAAGATTCGGGAACATAAATTAACCGAAACGGTCACGGGATAGAGCGCGGGGGACTTCGTCCCCAGGTCGGAGAGTTGAAAAACGAGATTGAGTGTGTGTACATAACAAGCTCGACGTCCCTTCTCCACCTCCCAGAAAGAAAGCACGGAAGGAATGCCTGACTCGCACGCCCAAGGACGCGTTACCGCGGAAACCGTCAACACACCGCCTCCCCTCCCCGCCGCCTGACCCCACCTCACAAAGTCAGACGTAATCGCGGAACAAGGCGCGCCGGCGACGGGTTATTCGGAACCGTAGTGAAGTGGCGTAGGAGTGCGCGCGAAGGATGAGCAATCCGAAGGTGGGGGAAAGAGGAGGAGCAGACGGGAGACAAAGGAAAATTCTAAAGGGGAGTGAGGATCGTGGTGGAATTTTGCTCACAGACGAATTCTTCCCACAGGAACGAGATCGCAGTCTCGTCTTCCTCTCAGGAAGTAGGGGGGAAAAAAACGAAAGTTGTGATGAGGAGGGGCTTGGGAAGAGGGTAAACCCTCACATACACAATGCCCCTCTTCTGCATCAACACGACTAATTCCCCTAACCCCCAACCACGCTGATGGCTCCTCCTTTCATCCGGCCAACTCATAAAAAAACACAACAGCCGTTTCTAAAGGTTGAAGATATTTTTAAGCGAAAAAAATTGGACGTCACTCGAGGATGTTTTTGCGGACTTAAATGAATACCGCCTCATATAAAGGACCGAAATGGGAGATAATGCAAAAAATCATTAGGCTAAACACGAACGTAGGCAATGAATCCATATACACGAGCATGGATGCAACAAACGATCAATAGCGGGGCGAACATCTTGATTGCATGGATATTTCCTCTCAAACACGAAAGCCCCGCTGCACGCGTTTTTTACCCACGAAAAGAATATTTAAAAAAATAAGCCGTTTTTTACCAAAAACACAGCTAGGAAAAAAATTATTAAAGCCAGAAAACGTTTTCATAATCTTGAATAACTTTCAGAAAAGTCATTAAAATGTACGCTAAAATGCTCCCGTCTTAATAATGTCACAAACATTTGTTTAAAAAAATTTCGGTCAACCTTTCTTTGAGTCACTTATGTCTACACACATTTATGTTTCACAAGTGCATGCCCTGAGTGAAGGTTAACGGAGAGGTTCTTATTTGAGAAATTTATCGCGAATAGACTTAAATTTCAGATATGTAGTTCGACCTAAGTACGGAGTAAGGGGGCAAGTTGAAGATGGTAAACGTTATTTGGGAAATGGAGGAAGATCGGAGCGAAACAAGACCTTTGCATCAGCCTAATGCATTTCTCTTGACCTCGTATAGAAATTGTATACGTAGTGGGGCGATCATCTGAAAATAATCTCTAAATCTTCCGCAATATCAACCAATATCAATCACTCTTCGACATTCTAAAGTAAGCTCACAGAGTTATATCATTTGGACAATCGCTGAAAACCTTAGATGTCGGTAGGATTAAGTGGGGTGAGGTACCGCAGGGACCCCTTGCGAAACAAATACGACGGCTTTTGTTTACATCCGGTGATAGGGTCAACATAGATAAGTTTTCATTGATTTATTAAGAATGAAAGATGATTCCGTCAACAGTTCGTTGATAAAATTAAATTGCTTAGGGCATCAACTTTGCATACTCTTTCTACCTTTGCGAGACTGCTTTTACATTCCGATTAACATCTACTACAGACACCGGCCTCTGGAATGGGATTTCTATTTGATTTCAAGATTATATGACATATTTTTTCGATTTATCTACTGTGACGCCGATTTTCTTCATTTCATTGTTGTGTGCTAGCGCACTCACTTCCGATGAAATGGGTATCATTATAAGTACTCTCAAGGGTAGTATTACATTTTCAATGGTTTTTATCGACATCGTACAAATTGGAAAGTGCAAAACCCATACTACTTATACCTACTTAGCGGCAATGTGTAACCAGTGCGTCAAAACACGCGATACATTTCGAAATGTATTTGAAGAATGGGAAATAGTGTTTCGTAGAGGAAACTTACGTTGAGATAAAACATGAGCTACATAGATAGTGGATTTATCACCTTCTATGAAATTTCAGAGAATTACGAATTCTAAGTAAATTCTAATTTGTAAAGAATGAGAGAAAATACATCTAATGGGAAATAACCACTTCTCAGAACCAGAACCCCGGCAATGTTTCGAAAGCACCGTATGGTAGACAGTACTAGAAGATAATATATAAATAGTATATTCAAAGAGGGAAAGGCGATATTTGTACAAAAAATTACACTTAAGTTCCCCAAAACGATGCCTGACGAAAATATTAACTTTCCAATCCAGATAAAGATGACAACAAAGAACGATAAAACCGAGTGGTAGATGAATAGGAGAAATGATTCGCGAGATGTGCACTAGAATGACAGAATTCTGAAAAGCTATAGCGTAACAATCTTCTTCGTATTATTTACTTGAGACTGAACATACACATTCCCATGAACTTTGTTCATAATCGTACATCGTCCGTCATTTGTTTTTAATGCGGAGTAGATACAAATTTATTTTTCGTTACACAGCTTAAATCAAAAACATTAATACGTGTTATTGATTCACTACAAAACAAGTTCTCATGAAAAATATGGAAAAAATACAATATTAAAAGTGAAAACCTCTTTGAAGCTACCCATTCCACTCCGCCTCAATCGAAAGGAGCTCATGAATTAGCATTTCAAATTGGTCGTGGGTTTAAATACCAAGATGATCTAATCCGCTTGCCTTACTATATCCGACAATCACTCCATATTACATCACCGAATGAGACCACCACCAAATGGCGCATGATGGACAAAGAGAAGAATACGAATACGAAAATACCGGGGATCTGACGCTGAAAATCGGGAACCAGTAGCTCAATCGGAACGGACCGTTAGATAGATACCCATTATGTACCTAACAGTACGAAAGTACTTCCGATCGGAAGTCTAACGTCGATGATAACTGAATGAAGAGACATGAAAAACACACGGTATCAAGCTTAATTTCGTGGAACCGTTCTACTCTGAAGGATGCGATCAGTGATAAACCTTCTATGCTTAAGGGGACGCATCATTCCCACTTGACTGGTCTTCTTTCGTGACGCATGACTCATTAAAAACTTGTGTTATAATCTTGAAATTTCCGGGGTGTATTAATAGACCCTTTTCAACATTTAACGATGTTGACTTTCAAAGTTATTCATGAGTCTTTTCTCAAATGCACAATTTTTACTAAGGCAAGTCACGAAAATGTTGAAAACGTTCTTCTCTCTAAGCCCTGAAATTTTCAACATAGTAACGCTGGTTTTAAACGAGTACTTCGACGCGAAAAAAAGACAAAATACGACCAGTGGAGGTGGAGTGATGGGAACTCTTGATATTGATTATCCGTGATTGGTATTGTTTAAGGTTAATACGGATGTTTCCTACACTGCTTACACAGTTCCACAACTGCCTTGAAATTTAGTTAGGAAAGTTTAAACCCGAGACTACTAAACTAAATTAGTAGTCTCTGTTTGACCTGTATTATTCCATTAGCAGTCTCTTTTCTGTTTTCCGGAACGGGAGTTTTCCAGGAAATATAACGATAGCATCGGAAGAATTTGAAGCGCGGGCTCAAAGATGGCTGGATATGGAGATTGTGATGGGAACAGAGAACGTGAGTTGAGTCTGGTACCAGACAAAAAGGAGAGACTACGTGCAACCAAGAGACGAGAAAAAAGTCAAAGTCGCATCGTGTAGGTGACCACTGGGACTGGGCTGAAGTGAAAGGACAGGATAACTGGGAAAAGGATGATGGAATGGAGGGACGAGGGAGAAATTTGGGCTACAAGAGGGAAGAAAGAATTTTCTGGGTTCACAACGGATAAATTTATAGCCTATGCAACGGGAGACAAAGAATTTAGGCTTAAGTGAACACAGAAGGAAAGAAAAACTTGACCACATTCGGCAGCGTAAAGGCTGAATGTATAGGGAATACATCTAACTTTAAATGAGAAAGAGATAATTAAGACGTCCGCGTGACCTCTATAGAGACAATGTGATAGCTTGATACTGTCTTTTCTGTTTCCTTCCAAGATCACGGTGTGAACAAGAAAAAGCTACAGATTCAACCATATTCTGCCCACTCATTATTCTCTTTTAAGGCAGCGAAGCGATGAAGCTAAGAATCAACGAATGACTTAGCAATAATACGCTCCGAGTTACTAAAAAATAATATTAAATAAATAACTGCATACACAGTTCTGGTAAAAAAATACAAGTAAATCATCATAAAAACCACTGAAGACAGGATAATAGTCAAGAAATTCGAGAAAATATAACTTATAAATAAACATAAGGAGATAAGTGCCCTTTAAAGTAATAACTACAGAGATTATCCAAAAAATTGCCAAAGAGAGAATTTTAATTGATAACATCAATAACTTCCAGAAGGTATGAACCGACGAAGTGAAAGGATTTGAGACAGCTAAAAACTTTTCTTGAGTCAGAACTACATAGAGTACCTAATCTAAAGTGGTAGAGAGCATTTGAATGCCAGATGAATCAGGAGGACTTAGTTCTCGCTTATAATCTTTTTCCCAAAGATAAAGAAATAGTTTACACCATTAGCTATCCCAGCCTTCTATTTCCCCATCGAATGACATTCTTAATCGTAATCATAATCTATTAAAATTGAGAAATTTTGATTTAAAGTCTCCGACCGAAAACGCTTGCTCCAAAAGCGAAAGGCTCTCCTTTTTATCCACTCCCGATATATCACTAGGAACCTGCAAGGACCTGTAAAGAAGGCAATGAGAAAACCTCCCTTTTCCGTAACGTGTTCCTGCCAGCTTATGAGAATTATGTGGTTGAAGGATATGGTCGATTAGCCTGAGGTAAAAATAAGGGGTTCACTCGGGTAGAATGGGATTATATACAAGAGGGGCGCGGTGAAAGCCTGACCCGATTCCGAGGGCGGAGACGAGTAGGAGCATAGGGGGAAGGAGACGACCCCCGACTTGAATGGCACTTCCCCCAAGGCGGATCATGACGTCATGAGGCCCCCTTGGGCCATAGAGGAGGGCGTTCCCAAGACCTCTCCGCTGTTCTACGAGCGGCTGCGGTTCAAGAGAGGAAGATGACGGAAATTTTCTTGATCAAGGCCTGGGAAATTCTCCAAATTGCCGCTGAATCGATGCGTGCAGTTCACCAGTATCTGCATACAGCAGTCGCGTGGCCTTTCAACCAGAATTATGAGTCAGACAACCGACACGGTATTTTTTAAATCAAGCAACCAGGATGACCTAACAGGTTTCATCAATGGAAGGACTGGTGTAAATGTCGAGGGTCCAGCGGTGTTATTCAAAGATGAAAAAATTGCCTGAATTCTTCTAGGTTAATCGACTGGGTGAATGGCACCATCTCTAACATGCCGACTCAATCTGCCATCGTCTTCAAAGGTGAAGGCTGAAGAAGAATTAGCTGCCGAAACGTAGGAGACGAGCCATTCACCCGGTTGACAACCCAAAGAAATTTATACATGTTATCACCGTGAAAACCACAAATCTGTCGACAAAAATTTTGAATCAGGAACGAACATGCCAATTGATTTATACACTGCAGATACCCGATTAACAAAAATAAATATGGGCAGTACTTTATGGTAATTTAGGAATTGAAATGATATCACGAGGAAAAATTTGAGCAATTGAAAAAAGTAGTACATTAGAATCACTACAAAAAAATAGTGCAGCGATTGA
This sequence comes from Ischnura elegans, assembly GCF_921293095.1. Classification (NCBI taxonomy): domain Eukaryota; kingdom Metazoa; phylum Arthropoda; class Insecta; order Odonata; family Coenagrionidae; genus Ischnura; species Ischnura elegans. The sequence continues at coordinate 143,259,071 of NC_060246.1, forward strand.
TTGGTGTCGAACATACATGTGCAATTTTCACTATTAATTAATAATATCGGGCAATTATGGAATTTAGAAAGCCGCATACTGTGTTCAAAGCTCCTGTCATTGTTATCCGGCTGTAGTCGATAGACAGCTTATGCGATTACACCGTCTGATCCAATACCTGAGGTAAGACATTTACTCGAGTGCTCTCCGTAAATCAGCCAAGATATTTTAGATGTTTCTCGACAGCGAAAAATATCATAATTATATAATTTTCAAATAATGAATAGAAAATCGCTAAATGATGAAATTAATTGTATTTCTTCAAGTAGCCCCTTTTGGTGCGCTTGGAAACTTGCATTAGATGGAGTGTTGATTTCTCTACGTTAATCATTATAAAATTAAAAAACCGGAGAACGGAAAAAGTGTCTTGGTTCTCGGAGAAATTAAAATTAACGGAAGAGGATGAATAAACGGGCAAATTAGCGTGAAATGATGGGAACGCGCAGTATCGCAATCATTTTTTAAGTGTTTCACGCGATTTTAAACCGTGTTTTTATGATTTTAACCGTGATTCATGAAAGAATACATCTTAGGACGAAAAATAACATGGATATGGAATGGATAAGTAAATTCCGGAGAGGACATCATTGAGGCTAAGAAACAACTCAAAACAATTCCATTTCAGTACGTTTGCGACAGTTTGCGGTTATTTCTGCGGAAGAGTGATAGATGGCGTCCATTTCACGTTAATTTTGAGACCCATGCCCCGTTTACACCACGATCGTACCGACGTTGATCGCGACTACTGCACGTTTACACGTCTAAAAGTATGTCTAAAAGTTACCATCGTAACTCAGTGCTGCCCTCGTTGCGGAATTGTGTCAGATAACAACTGACGACGACACTGCGTGAGAAAATTGAAATCCTGGAAATTAAGAAGCAAAAGAATATTAATGTTTTCATGTGCTAAAACTGAAGCTAGACCGAACTGGCGGTAAAACGTTAAAGAATGTAGGTTTCTTTATGGGAATCTGTCCAAAGTTTAGCAATATTCATGCGGTAAAGATAGTAGATATGTCTCCTTGCTACGTTCCAAATTGGAATATTTTGCTAACTGGTCACTTTATTATAATATCGACTCAATCCGGATTGAACGTGTCCAAAATAAATTTTTCAAATTAAATAATTGCGATTTATTAATCTCTTTGTCTGATTACAACACTTCATATATTCTTTCCCTAGTTAATTTGAAAACTCTTGCACTACCAAGGATCCTCCAACAAAGGCATATTCCTCTTCAAAATTATCAATTAATATTTATATTGTTCCTATCTCCTTTATTAGTAACTTTTAATGGATCCCGTCATAGCTATATAAATCCTCACCTGCTTGTTTTTAATTACCATAGAGCAAATTATGTCTTCAACTCCCAGCTATGATGAGATAAAACTAAAACTAGTCACAACAGTCCGTGAAGTCTTTAAGAAACTAGATTCTTCGAGAGAATATGTCAAAACATTCAAGAATATTCACGCATTAAACGCAGTACATATTGCTGTTATAATTTAACTAGAAAAGGCTTAGATTTCGGCTTGATTCGGCACAAGTATTGATATCTCCATGTCCTCATCTAAATGTTATGGTTATTTCTGGCGAATTTCATTGTGAAATCCTGTATAAAATGATTTAATTGGTTAACATTTTGTGCATGTTTGTTATTTTCCATCATCTGTGAAGTATAATGTAAGGATACATGGTTATGGGTTAACCTGTAAATAAAGAAATGCATAAAACTGGTATAGTACAGAATATCCGATATCATTTGGTAAATAGAACATCAGAAAAAACTTTCCCCTAACGTCCTTCCATTTCCTGCTGAATAATGTCTTCAATCGTTGCCATACATCTTTGATATATTAGAGTTATTTATGAAATATCAGTTATTGTATCAAGATTGCAACGGCGCGAAAGAATCGTATCTGCATCGATCTTCATTTCGATCTCTTTTTTCTTGGCACACTAGCGCTAACCATCGTAAGTTCGGCAGTGTTAGGTACTAAGGCCTACGATGGTAACTCTGCGCGTTTACACGACGTTTTGAGGTTACGATCGTAAGGATCAACGTCGCGACGATCGTTGTGTAAACGGGGCACCACTTCCGACCACTAACTGACCGACTCATTCAAACAAATGTTTGGGGTGAACGAGACGAGACACGACAAAAAAACTCAGAGATTCAACACCGTCCAAAATCGTCTGAAACCCTAAGGAAAATTTGTCGAAACACTTAATTTTCTATCTTTTACGGTTTTGCCAACTATCTCTATACCCACAATTTTTGAGGAAATTTGGGGGTTAAAATTTTTAAATCTTCTTTCGAATCTAGACCGCGGGATACATTGAAAAACCAATACTCAAACCGATTGGAGCACTTGAAATTTTAGCCAAATGTTGCAATTCCTCCATTTCGTGAATTATTATCTCGACAGCGGGGGAGATTTGTTGTGGCGTCATAGGGCTAAAAAATAATCATAAGAACCGGCAAAGTGATCAGAAAAGGGTGCAGGCCTTTTTAGAGGGGTCTGGGGAGACAGCCAGCGAGCGTTAGTGAGTTTTTCCTATATACGCCCCAAAGTTGCGGAGCTAATTTTTCGTTAAATGCTTAACTTAAATGCATTGCTAATTTTCCATACACCGGCCTTTACAAGTTCTAGCATTCATAGGCTATCTTTCTAAGAGTTCCTCGTAGATTTACGGCTTCTTGATTGCATCAATCAGCTGCAACCGATTTGGAACTTTTACTACCTTCCACACTTAATGATCCAGCAAATAGTTCCACTTGTTTTTACTGTTCTTGGCTGTGTAAGAGCACGATACTAGAACCGCCACGACGGGCTATAGTGGTCACGGTGGTAAATCATCTGTTCAACAGCCCAGCGTACACCGGTTACAACTTCCACTTCCAGGAATGCATGCCGTGTCCAGCCGCAATCATACCTAGTTGAAAGTCATAAGGTTTGAAGAATTTATGGACATTTTTTCTTCACTGGAATGGTAGCGACGAAGGGCGCGTAAATTGTGACGAGGACGAACACTACAACTGAAGTGGGAATAGATAAACGGCACTTTGGCTAGCTGCGACAAAAATTCAAGTAAAAACATAAAAAGAAAGATTCGTACACTTCGAGATCCATTCTCTCAGTTTTCTTCTTCGCAATTCCCTCTGTCTTCGCAAACGCCAAAAACCCAAGTCAAAAAAATTTGACGCTGTGAAATTTTCCAATGATCATCGGAAGAAGATATGCCGATTAAAAGAGTGATTACAGACTCCTTTTTATTCTCAGCATCAACACTGTTTATGCATGAAATACTAAGATCTGTTCTCGTCTGTAATTCAGCAAATAAATCTAAAATCAATAAAGTAGTACGATTTGCGTGTAGATATCCGATGTAATACACCAATTTTTTATTTACAGCGAGCGGTTAGAGATATTATTTACAAAAATTCCTTAACTTTAAGCCAAAAAAATATTTTAAAAAAGGAATGTAGAGCCCTTTGGAATACCAAAAAACTAATTAAGTTGGTAAATATGACTATGGAAGGATCTCAAGCTAAGGCCTATATCGGGGGCAAGACTAGTGAAGCCTTTAAGATAACAACTGGAGTAAGACAAGGAGATTCTCTATCAGCAGTACTATTTAATCTGTGTCTACATGAAGCCATGAAGGAACTGGGGTTAGAGGGGACAATTGTGCATAAATCTACTCAGGCATGTGCCTATGCCGACGATAGAGTTCTAATGGCACGGAATATGGATTCTCTGAAAGAAATATTCAAAATCTTAGAACAGAAGAGTAAAAATATAGGGCTCAGAATCAATCAGAGAAAAACGAAATACATGAGAATGTCGACCACGGAAGACAGAAGATGGACTCAAAACATTACATTTGGGCAGTACAACTTTGAAAATTTAAAATATTTCAGCTACCTCGGTACTAATTTAAACTGTAAGAACTCAGTCAACGGAAGAGATCAACAAGAGGATAATGGCTGGAAATAGGGCTTACTTTGCTAATATTAAGCTCCTGAAGTCAACTCTTCTATCTAAGGAGATGAAATTCAAGATCTATAAGACACTTATCAGACCGGTCGTGACATATGGAGCAGAAACGTGGAGCATCTCCGCTGGAAACGAGCAAGCTCTGCGGATATTTGAACGGAAGGTTTTGCGAAAGATATATGGTCCCGTGACAGATGGGGTAACTTGGAGGATATGAACAAACAAGGAAATAGAAAATTTTATCCGAGGCGAAGACATAGTGAGATTTGTGAAGACCCAACGGCTAGCTTGGCTAGGTCATGTAAAAAGAATGAGTGAAGAAAGGATGCCTAAGAAGATTCTACATGGAAATATGGATGGAAAGAGAAAAAGAGGAAGACCGAGGAAAAGATGGATGCAGGATGTGGAAGAAGACATAAAGGCTATGGGGATTGTCAGATGGTGGGAGAAAGTGCAGAACAGGAGAGAATGGACAGGCGTCTTGAGGGAGGCCAAAGCCCAAACCGGGCTGTAGTGCCAAGGAAGAAAGAAAAAGAAATGTAGAGCCCTAAAATCTAAACATCAAAAAATAAACTGGAAAAGGTAATTGATTAAGTTCCAACAACAGCGGAGCTATTAATGGCAGTTGATAGATACCCCTTTTTCTTCATTTTTACAAAGTCCTAAAAGATGGATACCATTGAGTATTAATGACCACAACCATTTAGAGGTAGAGAAAAGCAAACATAAATAAAACAAAATTTAAAGAAACACTATTAAATTCAACTTAAAAAAGAGAATAAATGCTCCTCACCTTCGAAGAGTCATTCCAAAATTGAGCCAGCGATAACTCGTTATATTAAAAAGGAGCTAATTTATGTGACAGTATATTATTCAGAGTCAGCACTTACGATACAAGATCTGGAAATGATATATATGCTACTAAAAATATACCCTTGATTCCCATAATATATGGCTTGGTGATGTGGTTTCAGAAAGAGTAATGAGAAAAAGATTCTGAATCCTAATGTTCGTCTGGTTCGGGACAGGTCTCACAAACAATGACTACCCATTTCTTCGACCACTTAACAATAACTACACCGCGACCGTATGAATTTATTATTTCAATTACTACTTTGTGGACAGCACATTGCCCTGATGGAATTTTTATGATAGTTATTTTGGTAGATATCAAAGTCGGCTATTTTAAGGTCCGAATGTTGCAGGCTATTTAGATCAATATGACTACAGATGCCGACTGTGGCATCGCAGAAAAATAGTTCGCATATTAAAGTGAAGATACTCATGGGTAAAAAGGAAAGATTTGGAAATAGTAAATTTTAACCTGTCCCGTCAATTAATTATCTGGTGCACCAATAACCTAGGCTGCCATAAAGTAACCCAAGTATCAATCTGTTTGCATTTTGCCTCATATTTACGATGTATAGCGGAGGTTCAGTTCAACAGCGATGAGTTTTCGTTTTAACAGGGAGAGAAAAATACAGACAACAGCGAATGAGCGTCACCATAGAACTACGAAATAAGATAAATAATTAGAATATAGATCATCACGCTGCATGTGAACGTATAAAGCATAGAGTCCGAAATACCGAAGACTAAGAACAAACTGCATTGGTCCCCCTTCCATTAATCGCTTTGAAAGGCGGAACCTACCTCCAAAATTTTTACTTGAACAGTTATGCAGTTTCACACAATTTAAACCTGTGAAAGGAGGAAAGCAAAAATCACTTCTTTTCGCAACACATTTAACGGTCCTCTGCTTCGAGTTTTGCTCCGTTTGCCAAGCTGAACACATTCCGTTTCTCTTCAAGGATACTCTCTTTTCATCATCAGCCGCAATACAGATTCAATTTAACCTGACCCATTGATGTAAACGTAGTGATAAGCTTCTTACTCAATCAATGCAATGGGTTCGGGCGGTAACGCCTGATACTAAGGATATTAGGGTAAATAATGAATACGATAAAACGAGAAATTAATGAGGCAATGCATACATGCACAACCGTGGAAGGATTGCGAAATGAATCACTTCTTCTATCCGACCACCATCACCGCATATTCAAAAATATGCTTCTTTTTACGCACTTAAAGATAATTCCTTGAGATGCTTGGAAAATGTTCGCACTTTTCTCTCCACGAATGCTCGTGGGAATGCAACGTATCTTGGAGACATATAAACTATTATATTCATATAACCAATAATGGAGACACCTTCTGCAAATGAACAGAGGATCAAATGAGATCATTAGTACTGCCTAATGATTTGATACATCCTGGAATGAAAAATATTTAAACAGAATATCCTACACATCCTACATTCAATTATATACCGAATCGAAAAATGGTTTTAAAATACATAGGCTAATTAATGGATAGCCAAACAATGTAACTTTGAATATTAAATTCCGAAGGAGAATCACCTTGGCCATGCAGCTTATCTCAAGATGGTATCTATAACAACGATACGACGCACTTCTTTCAGAAGATTTGTGGAGCTTTTAGACAGAAACAATGAGCAATTTCGGACACCAGTAGTAATTTCTGATTATAACAGGTAGCAGGTGAATATGTCGAGTACAATCCCTTCATATTAGTCCGGAAATATCGAAAAAAATTGTGTCACTGTACGAATTAAAGTCTGCTTAGTAGTTTTCCAACAACCAATAATATTGTACACATAAAATTCTTTATTTACACAGTTTGAAATCAAGGAAGTTATTAAAAAAGTTAGAAAAATCGTTAGTTGAGATGCGACAGATAATTGAGACAGGTTTTATAGTTTTCACAGCTTTTTGAGGAAAGAACCACTAGCTTTAACAAGAATGCTTCATATAAATCAAACGTCGAGTTATAATTCATTTTACTTGGTGATTTGCGACACGAGTGTCACTAAACATCGCGTAGCTGTGGAGTATGGTAACACGAAATGACCTAAAATACGACACGTAAACTGATTTGCGGACGACCCCAAACGAGATATTCGGGCACACATATCGAGGAGGACCGGGAGCGAATGAGGAGGAAAACAGTGAGAGGCTCTTCCCGGAACCGCGGGGCGTGCCGCGGACGGGAAGACGAGGAAGGAGGTACGAGAGGAAAAAAGAGGTTGGGGGTGGTAGACGGGGGAATGGGGTATCAGGCTCAAGAAAGAGGAGAGGGGGGAAGGGGCTCCCCATCCGATTTGGTATGCCGGAGGCGCAGCCAGTCGGTCCGCCGGCCTCCTCTTCCATCCGCCTCCGCGGTGGCTGCCGTGTCTCTCTCTCCCTCTCTCGTGAATGGCTCTCGTCAACCTCGACAGCCGCTGCCTCCACCGCGGCGTCGACGATAGCGCATACAAAGGGGGCGCGGAAGACAAGGAGAGAGAGGAAGGGCCTCCCTGACAGCACGAAAATTTCCCAATTCCCAATCCCTCCGCCATCCTGCACGTGTTTGAGAGTGTCAACGGGAGAGGAGGCTCGGAAGGGTGGTTCGATCCTATGATGCATGCACTGCCGCCGCATCGATACCGAACATAACTAGGACCGAAATACTGGATAATACAATCAAGAAAGAAAGAAGTTAAACATCAACAAAAAAATATGGAGGGCGAAGAAATTTTTGCCCGGCATATTACGATGGAGTATTGCTTTCGGGGTAAATTCCTGGTGATGGGCTGGTTCAGATTGTCCAAGCAGTCAACGTTTCGGAGAAAGAATTATAAAGAGGGGTAGGCTAGAGCAAATTTTTTAGAGAAAAAAATAACTTCACAAAAGAGATATACTCAAATAACAGTAATTATCCAATGGAATCATAGCATGAAGACCTTAAATGTACATAAAGATCTGCTGTTAGCAAGTTACGTACAGATATTGCTCTCATAAATGAAAAAATGTGAAGTATCAAAGTTATAAGTTATGTTAAATAAAAATATTTACGATTTGGGATTGTACATGAATTCATTATGTCAAAATAAATACGGAAACACACTCTACCCTAAATCTCTACTCGGGGAAAGAGTTATTCTCCGAAACGTATTGGGGATGGATCATCTGAGTCAGGACATTACCCGAACGGAAGCCGAGAAAAATTATAAAAAATATACTATTTAACATCAGCAATGGACGGAAAAATATTATTCTTAAACAATCAACAACATTTCATCCACCTTTAGTTGGAACTGATTAATGGTCCATGGAGAAATCACGTGACTCGAGATAAGTAATTCTTAAACACGATGTGTTTGGTTGCACGTCATTCAATACTCACTCCATCAGTGTTTCATATCGAAGGTTGGTCAACAAAGGAGAGGGTAGAGCACGCCATAGACCACGCCAAAGGTGTCTAACATCACATAATCGGCGTAGGGAGCCCAGATCTTCCCCGGGGTCACCTAGCACTCTGAGGAGTTTTTTTTTTTTGGTATTCACCCCAGAATTTAATTCAGGATCCTTCCGTTAGTACCCCAGCGCACTAGCCACTACGCAACTATGCTACTTACTTCCATATTAAGATAGGGGTATGAAGATTGCGCCGCGGAAAACTTTGCAATGCATTTATGATGAGCTTTGACAGACGCTTCCGAAGCGATGACATTAACGTTACGTTGACGTCCCGAGAAGACGCAGGCATTCTACCGATAATGTTTTTGACATTGAGACGACAAGGGATGCCAGTTACTAACAGCCGCAGGAGAAGTACGGCTCACGTATGTACACACACGGGTACAGAGGTCGAATCGATTTGTCGCGAGGCTAAGTGTAATCGTATTTGGTGGGGGCTGATAGCAGAATAACTCGGATCACCTTCAGCGGATCGTCATCCAAGAATGGCGCGATGAAGAGATGATACGACCATTTTAGCAGTAGAAGATACCAACCTGGGCCATGGAGTCTAGAAATATCGCCAGTGGAGACGAAAAAGGCGAAAGTTACGAGCAAGCCGGCGTTCAAAAGGGAAGATTTCCTTGGAATGATGCTGTTAACAGTGCGGCGAACAAAGGAACAATAGACAATATGTTGTTAAGTACAAACTACAAAACTCGAGGAACGCCTTCCTAACAAGACGCGACCTACGAAATAAAAGAACTAGGTAAAGGAGGAAATTCAATGGAAGGGAAACAAAATATTTAGAGAAAACATCCACAGGCAATTAAGCCTTTCATTTTACTTTCGCTAAGCGATTTCAACGCTCTAGTTAGCTCACTCTCGGCATATTCAACGATGACATTTTACGTCACAGTTACTTCGCAAGCTCCACGAAAGCAATTCATCGCCATGACTGGAGTAGCTAGTCACGGAATTATAAGGTTTGTAATATACAGTTATAACCAGGTAACAATTTTCATACTGATATTAATTTTACTCCATAGATATTACTTAGTTAGGTTTCAAATAAAAATGCGATTCAATCAAGCGACGATATATGTTTTCATTCCATTCTTCCATCACCGTCGACTTGACAGTATTTTTGATACATTAAATAGCCTCACAAAAGATCGAAATAGTCGAGGTTGACCCCTACAACCAGGTCACGTAAATGCATGTCGTCTCTACCTGAGTAACCTAATGCACATCAAGGGTCTATACATCAGAGAAAATATGAACAAGAGAGATTATTGGCTTCTGAGCATGGAACCAAGGTTGAAATGGCTAATTCCGAGAGCACTGGGTGGATCTGAATGGCTAATTCCTGAAAATAGCCTTTGTTTTCATATTATTTATTTCGATTTGAAATGGTATTTCCGTTAATTTCACTGATTGTGAAAACAGAGATGTACTAGGATTTAAATAAAATAATGATTATTTTGCATCTAGCTCTTTACATTTCCTATAAAAAAATCTGAAAATGGGGATTTAACCCATTACAACCCAATGTTGCATCTATGAAACATCAAATATGTATACATTTTCAGCTCTATTCAGGAGATATTTCAACTACGTGTTCTTTCGTGGTGTGAATTTTAACACGTGGTGAAATATGTATTTGCCACAATATTTATGATTTAGTAGAAAATGTTCACTTTTTTAAAATGAGAGGTCTAGAAATTTTATTTCTCTCAGAAGCAGCTCTGGGTTAGAAAGGATTACTGTTGCCCGTAGCTTTTGGCTACAGCGTAGTCACTGTTCTACTAGTGGTAGTAGAACGGTGTATTTACTATGAGGTCTACGCCATGAATCGAGAATCGTGGAAGCATGAGGGGGGCGAGCCCATGGGCCCCCGCCCAAAAGAAATGAGTGGGTCGGAGCGGAAGGGAAGTGGGAGGAGCGGAAGGAGAGAGGAAATTGAACGTTGCAATGGGAAGAAGGGCGTTCACAAATACCCACCCCCACTCCTCACCACAACAAATCGATGTCTCGTATTTTCCATCCCGATGTCGGTCCGTAGAGCGATTCCCTGATTTCCTATGCACTTCTTTCTCCTCTCTGCGGTCGCAAAGACCACGGCAATCTATCGAAAGCACGACGTTTTGGACTCGGGGTGAGAATCGCTGACAGATGCGACGAAAAACAACGATGAAATTTCGAGGGTTTTGCACAGAGTTTACCAAATATGCTGAAATGTCATCGTATAACATAGTATTGGATGGCCTCCTCTTTTATTTATTTTATTAATTTTATTTTATTTTATTCTCAAACCACCGGATACAGCTCTTATTGGCCATTTTACACCGGGGTGTTCAACAAATGTAACAAGTAAACGTACACAAACGACCATGCCCTGGACCGGGTAAACCTACCCAGGCGGGACTCGAACCCGCGACCTCTTGTTCGGCAGGCGAGAACGTTACCCCGCCGCCACCGAGGCCTGCAAACGTCCTCGTCTTCTCTTCCTCAACCTCCACCAGTGTGCATCCTCAAATAATCCTCCCCATTACTATGATTTTTATTCTATAAAGGGCAGCTGTGACTAATTTTTGGCTTTCGAAGAGAACCCAAAGAAGTAGTTTATGTTTGGCGCTTGATATGAATCAGACAGATTCTAGACTTTAAAAAAATTAATGGCAGCATTTGAAACTATCAACTAGACAAACTGAAGCCCAATAGTAATATATTTAAATTCACATAAGAGTTAGTATATTTTATTTTCATATTTGTAATGATATTAATTGAATGCAACCATTTGAAATAGCCATGACATTTTCCATAACGAGAGCATAATATGATTACCTTAAGATTCAAATTCAAATATTCAAATTCGAATAACATTCACATCAAAACCACCATTGCATAGTAAAATTGAACATGGGAGTTGATCTACAAGATATCTCATCCGATGGAGTTCATATATCTGTTGTCAGAGAGACGGGAGCAACTGTACCTCAAGACGGTTAACCAATGATAAATATTGCCCGTTCACCTCTGATGCCAGTTCCTAGTTTCTACATAGAAGTGGAGCAATTCGAATTTCGATCTCTACCCTCATTTTTCCCAAGATCGGCAAAATACTCCCAAGTCAAAGTCTCTGCGGAGGGAACACCATTGTGGCGGCGAAGAGAAATGATGGATTACCCGAGGGGCCGACGAAATATTCCCAGGACGCTATTTCCAGGACGAATCCCAGCGCAGAGGTTGGACAAGCAGAAGAGAATGGATCTCGAGGAGAGGGTGTATCTCAGCTGAACCCGAGCTTCTCTTAGCATACCACCGACAACAGCCCTACACCCCCGAAATTCGGTTCGGGCGGAAGCAATCAAGCCCAAGGGGTTGGTGAAGGGGGCAGGGAAATCCTTAGGAGGCGATTTGAGAGAGGGATTCCGATACCAGTACGGGCTCTTCATTGAGAGCACAGCACATGCAAAGTACTGTGACCGACGGAAAGGACGTAGAACATCGAAGTCCAAGGAGGCATAGAAAACTAGAGTCAACCAAAGATTTCCACCCACACTTCCTCCAAAACCGTTATTCTTAGGATTAAGTTTTTTTTCTGATTACCTGCCAAATTAACGACCAAAAATTTTTTACAACAATTTATTGGTGCCGATGAAACGTAAAAGGGGCCCAAAGCCATAAATCGTTGTCTACATCAACGGAATTAACCCACTATCTTCTCTTTGAATTCCCCAGTAAATCACGTTCAATCCTTAAAGGAAAATGCCACCTACACTGATATCGGCCAGATTGGGCCAATTCAGTCGCATTATTCTCCCCGTATTTTTCCATGGAGTAGCTCAGCGATTTATGAGATAAATGTGACGATATATTATCTCATGCTTAAAATTAATGATATCCAGTTTTAAACGTTAGTGAATCATCGTCTTTCAGTTAATTCTATTATTTAGAGGCAGAGGCTGTCTGTACCTTAGGTAAATGACGCCAAATAAGCTGGGGCCTGATGAATAGATGTTTATCCTGACTCAGGGCACTGGCGTTAAAAAGTATAGCTTTATATTTAAAAATGCTTTCTCAGAATACTGATGTGTGTTACACTAAAAGTTTTCAGAGATAGTTCTACCATTTCGTTACTAGAGTTCCCAACACAAATTATCTAATTATTACCACTAATTTGTTATAATATAATGTCTTGGTACGTACACACTACACACCTCTTACTCCTTTTCTGTGCTCATGCATTGAGCTTTAATTAGATCACACAATTTCACCCAAAGTTAGCTAACTTATGAATAGTTTCCACTGATTTAATGAACGTTTCAACATTACAATTTTTTAAATAGCTCGACCATGCCTCATCATCTAGCTCTCATTTTGCGACTATTTACATTCAGTATCTAAAGCAGTCCAATACTGGCTGCATATAAATAACTGTTTGGTCATCTGAGAATCTAAAAAAAATTTAATTATAATTCCACTTATTCCAAATTAACTGCGTTAATGTCTCCGATCAATTTATATTTCTACAATTATAAGTACTTGGATTCTTATTTTATCAATTTGTTTTCTGTACTGACGATTTGAAAAGAAATTTCCGCTACACAAAATTTAGAAAGTTTCGCAAAGTATCACAGAGTATCATGATGGCTCAATGCACGTCATGAGGCGACTGGATCGAGCGGTCAATAATCTATCAGCTGATGCAGAGGCACCAGTACGATGAGTTCTTGTAGTGATCGATGCCACATATGACCGATGATGAGGAGGGACGAGGGCCTTCCGATGGAGGCAAAATGGACCCAATGCACGAGGAGCAGTTGGACAGATTCGAACTCGGAGAGGAAAGTACACAACTAGAGATCCCAGGAGGATATTGTTCGTATCCAACGAATCCCAGGAGATAGCACACTAGCAGCACTCGAAAAGTAAGCACAGAAGAGACTGGAAACAAAGGAGGGGTATGGAATAAATATAAGCTATGTAGGAAGTCACTCTGAAAAGGCATAACATTTATGAGAATAATTCAGTTGTAAACAAAATGTACTCTTTACCATTGGCGCATTTACGGCGATTTTAATACTCCCAAGTAAACATTTTTAACGTACAATAAAACGAGAGAATTTCAATCTCATAACACCTTAAAAACGTCTTTTAAGATTAATACTTTTTTCAAAATCTCCGGACCCCCGATTGTTTATCCCATCCCCGTTTTATCCCAAACACCACATACCCCGCGGACCTCTTCATGAGTCCCTTCTGCATACTTATATTCTTCGCTTTTGTATCTCGTGTAGTTACACCGGAGAAGGATCACGTAAATAGGATTTCTCCTTATTATTAATCCAGAATGGCAATGAAGCTACAAATCCCTTGAAAGCTATGAATCTATCAATAAATAGGGCGAACAGAACCAACGATTTTCTTTACGAAAGAAAAAAATTACGTCAACGGCCGATTTCATGGCACTTCTACGCTAAGGTTTCCTTCACATAACGCGATAAAAATTTGCAAGCCTGAGGGAGAAAAACAAGAAAAGAATTTTTTTCCCGGATCACCATTACGGAAGCCATGAAAGATACATGGTTGAACGAGGTCATTCGGTCGGAACCGACGGAAATCACCGCGGGGGGACAATTTGTTCAGAGCCTTCGGCTTAACCCGTACTTTTTCACGGCTCAATTGACTTCTAATCCTCGGATAAGGGAAGCTCTTTCTCTTTTCACGAAAGTAAGGAATTGCCTCAGTGAGAAATGGGGAGAGTTCTTACACGCTCAGCCTCTTAGCCTTGAAAGGATTAACAAATTTATCGAACTAATAAACTAAGATAAAAACGGAAAACCTGGCTTTTTATACTGATACCAAGTTTAACTATCTTCTCAGGCCATCGATTTTAACTAAAAACGGTTCGAGTCTTTTGCATACTGAATAGTCTCTGAGAAATCGAGAAGACTGAGAGATTTCATTAAATTGGTAGATCAGTGAGCATTACTCGGACTTCTATCTTCTTCTCCAAGTTAAATGCTATTATTTTAAAATTTAACTACAAAGTTTGCCTCGAATTTGCTATTGGGGCACATAAAAAGGTGAGAGGCGCCGTGATTCTGATAAAGCAGGAGAAAAGAGATAGGTACTGACAGAACTGATACTGATAGAACACCACTCCGAAAATAAATACTTACAGCAGCACTGCGAAGTGTTGCTTCATTATCCTTCATTGGATGCATACAACTAATAATGCCTGAGTTAAGTGAAACGCGTCATGCATCAATAATAATATAGATACTTATTGAATACGTACTATCTACATCTTGAGGGCAAAGAGGAGACAAATTTCTCATAAACTCTAACGCAAGGATTATGATAGTAAAAGATTTACTCAAAAAGTGTAAAATGTTCTTTATATCCAGCAAACCGAAACAAATGTCGTAGCTTACGGTAATTGTCAAGGAATGGCTTGAAAATATCATGAAGGACTAAAACTGGAACGGCTAGACGAAGAGGGAATACAACAAAGTTAAGCTTCAACATATGTTTAGAGCAGAATTTTTCAAACACCGAATACAGCCAGAGACAATCTCACAAATACGTTATCATGATTTCGTTAATTGTTAATAGTACGATAAAAGAAAAACCGACTGGAACATAACCGCATGTACTCTTTTGGGAAATCACTTACGGAGAGTCGTAAACGCTTATGTTAAATGGACGATGAAATGCAAAGTGATGGCAATAACCACCCTTTAAGGTTTTACGGGCGGCGGCAGGAAGTTCCACCTCTTTTCACGTTAGTAAAAACAAATACACCTCTCGCAAAACATATCATCAGGAGTAAACGGATCAAAGGAGAAGGCATATTTTGCCGCCCGCGACACAGGTGGGAGAATAGGAAAGGAAGAATACGCCGCAACAATATGTGACACTCTTTCGGGGAAAATTTAATAAATAATGCTATTGAAATTTACTTTCAACCATATTATAAGAGCGAAACTTGGAACGATGCTGGAAAATCGTAAAAAAAAAGTTCAGAGGAAAAAATATAGTTGCAAGAAGCAACCTACTGCATACCTCGAGAAGGGTACTGTATAAAAAGTATCAATTAATATTGCTCAATGTTGCACATTTTGATCGTAAATGTTTTTGTTATTAACGAAGTTAACTGCAGAGGCTGTAACTATCCACATACCTACAGATGCTGGATACATTTAAACACAGATCTGATTCCCAGCACCACTCTTAGTAAATCGACTATATTTTCTATGGGCCATGCAGGTAGGTATTTTCTCCAAAGCGAAACAAATGAAACGTATCGGACACCGGGGTAGAATTCCCAAAAGAGACATAAACAGCTACGCGGTTTTAATGCCTCACAACCGCTGAACATATGGTTCCCCTAATTTTAGATACCTCACAAGCCAGCTAAAGGGGTCAAAGAAGATATCAGATCAAAAAAATGAGAATCCTGATGTGAGCTCCACTTCACGGCTTTCGGGTTGATATCATCCTTTATTCATCGAAAAAGAAGAGCGTTATCGAGTTAAGTACGAAGAGCCCGATCGAAAATGCAAAGTCTTCTAGAGAAGCATGAGAGTAATTAGTGAAGGAACCATTGGAGCCATGATCGAGAGGAAATGGTGGGAATGAAGAAGTTTAAAGGTCAGCTAGATCAAGCGATCACATGGGTGACTAAACCAATGGACGCATAGGCAGACGCAGATTCAGGAATTAATCAACTCGTATCCTAGACTGCCTGGACTTTCCAAAAATTAAGGTGGTTGAAACAGTAATCGCTGGTCACAGAGAACTAATACTGATAACTGCGATCATATAATACAAAGTGCCTTTAACACGGAAGGGCAGATGAGTAGTATTTGGGAATCAATGATCTCGGAACATTTGGAGACACGAAAGATTTTTAGTTCACATTATGGTTCATAAAACATGATTTGACAACTGTACCGTGGCGAGAGCAAAAATCATAAAAAATATACTTTTTTCGATAAATTTAATCACTAGTGACCCTTGATTTTTTTGGGATCCTTACTACCATAGTTTACGTATTTTATTTTCCTTAGCAGACACGCTCAATTACACTTTATTTTAGAGGGTAAGTCACTTATATCCAGTGATGTCATGACAAAATTAGCAATGCCGGAACGCAATTTCCGTAACTTTTTTTAGAATTGAAATATTACTCTGTGTGTCTTGTTTATAAAAGTTATAATTTACGTTATATTAAAAAAAAATTGATTTGGTTAGGGTGTATATATTAGAGATTTTGAGGCAACAAAGTGTAATTTGACTATTGTGTTTTTTGCTAACCACTGCCGGAACGGCGTTCCGGCACCATGAAATCACTGATTATATCCTAGGATATCAAAAATAATTAGGAGTGTAAGAGAGTTTCACAAAAATAAATACTTCATCAAGAAAACGCTCAGACCATCTAAAATATTTAATCATTCTAAAAAAAACTTCAAAACACATTTGAGCATTGATGAAGTCAACTTTTTAAAACTTTCAATAAACCCCAATCGATTTCTATACCCTGAAGAAGACGATCAAACATTCCCAGTGCCTTCTTAATGGAAGAAAATTCGTGGTAGATGATGTACCGTTAGGGGTCCCCTTTAATTTATTTCCATATGCCCCTCTACGTAGAGAAATAGATTCACGTTGCAATAGATAGGTATGCATTAAGTAGCACTCAGCGAGGCATCCACCAAGGAGCAAATTTTCAATCGCTTAGCATTAAAAGTAACCAGTCAAGCTCGCAAACAAGTAAGACGAGAATAATTCGCATTAATTTTTTAAACGTGAAGCGACCACGAGACAGAGCCGAAGAAGTGGCACGCCAGAGCGAGATTATAAGATTTACCTAGGCACAAGAATATTCCGGCTGAACACCTTCCTTCATAAATGAATGGCCGGGATTCAAGTCTGCGGGATTGGGGTTCGCGATTGGGGTCGACTGACAGGATGCAACCAGCGGGATCCCGATATCCAGCGGGGCAACCTGCCAACTCCAGGGTTACCTCTAGGTACACGTGGATGCAATCTACGGAGAAGTAGAGAAATCGAAACCAGCAACTCGGCCGCTGAAGAGCATCGACAACATTGATGCCGCGAGCCACTCATAATGGAACCTATGACGGCACTGGAAAAGGATATCTGACATGATTCAACGCAGCACGCTGACGATAGACTCGTTAGTAGGAAAAAATATTATTATAGAAATTCTACAAAGGCACTGATGTGATGGTTTTGAGCAAAATGTATGACTCGATTCCCATTAAGAAGTCGTAAATTTTCAATCTTTAAATGATATTCCCTCGAAATTTTCTTTCATACGTCACCGACGTTTTGAGCATTAACATATTTAGGTGGAAATAGTTTTCATCATGATCATTCACACCGCAAAGTAATTAACGAGCCCAAATATTTCATATCGAAACGGAGGAACGATGTATAGGTTATTAACAGCGTAAGAGCCACATTCGAAATTGGAGAATCGGCGGATTCCCCACGAGATTATGCAAGATTCTTTTGAAATACCGTGGAAAATGGAGGAAACAAGCGGTCACACATAACACGGATACAAACAAACATATATATCCTGAATGTATTATGTATACGCTCTGCTTCATTATCCAACGAAATACTGTCGGAGCGAATGAATTATATATATATATATATATATCAATTCCCATGATTACATCCGCTACACCGTCATCTCGGGGACACTTACGATACGAAGTCCGTATCTGTAGCCACACATTACTACCTTCCCCGTCGAGCTGAAAAGCGCGCGCGCGGGAAAAAATTATCCAATCATATAATGGCGCCGCGTGCGTTATGCGAAGAAACCTTCGAAACGCTCGGGAAAAATGTAGCACGGGATCCGCGCACCCACGCGCCACCGACGCCATCTCCCCTGCGGCGGCCAAATAAGGAATACCAGCGCATTCCCCGAATTCATCACTGAGCGCTCCCTTTAACAACGTCACACAAAAAAAATAAGTTTAAAAAAAATACGCGACTCGTACACGGATTTTAAAAAAATAATTACATAAATAATAATAATAAACGAAAGGAATGAGTGCGGAGGTTATGAAAAAATGTACAAATAAAAATAATAAAAAAACATGAACGGAAAAAATAATGAAGATGAGTGTAGCACACGTCACTCCGACCACTCGAAAATTCCCTCTCTCTCTCATTTTTAACTGCGCATCGCGCCGTCGAGGGATAAAAAGGCAGCGAAGAGCGAGAGGCTTCTGCTGCTGCCTTCGGGGGCTATAAGAGCGTGTAGGAGAGGGCGCTGGATAGATCGACCTTTCCAGGGCAGCGAAACCTTTAAGGGTTAAAAAAAGAGGAGCTTTTTAGGTGCGAGGAATAGGGAAGAGGGGAAGAGGCGCCGGGTGGCGGCGAGCACCCTGTCATCGGAGATCTTGCCGCCCCCCGTGACCTCCCCAACAACCCACACCGCCCTCAGTCTCAAAATCCTAGAGCTTTACCGCCGTCGCCTCCAGTGGAAGGGGGTGAGGGAATGGTGGTAGTCTTCCCACCTTATCCACCACCGCTCCGTTCCAAACATCAAGGAATACACCAAATTCCAAAACTTGCCATCGTTAACGGAAAACGCTTGTGTGAGCGCGCTTTCAAGAAGGTTCCATCGCGACTACGCGATCCAAAACAAACACTGAACTCCCAACCTTTCGCATGCAAAGCAGTAAAATAAAGTGTTGAAAATAAAAATACTTTTACAGATGCATCATTAGATATTAAAGAGCAAATTTATGACGCAGAGATAAATTATCAATATCATCATATTTAAACGAATAATTTTTACAGCTTTTAGTAGGGTAAAAACGGCAATTACACTTATACATGGTGTATTGAACTTAACTATACAACACTGACTTTGCTAATACCACACAGTAAATGTCTTGAGTTTAATTTTTTCTCGAATACCAACAATATAAGGGCAAACCTTCATTTAGTTTTTTTGCTTGATAATCTTTCATATGTTAATTCGATTCAATTTTTTTCAAGAATTAGCAAAATTTGTTAAAGATGTTTCATTTGAAGTTATTAAAAATTTTAATCAAGCAAGCCGAATTATTTTAAAAACAAGTCGTGCAAATATAAGTATACAATATAAAAAATAATCGTGTATATATAAGAAAACGACACTTATGAGGGCAATTTCGACTACGAAACACCGATGAACACTGAATAATGGACCTTAATCCGAATTTCAAATAATACACGAACAAATTCACGATAAATCAGCACGAAAGAAACGAAAGTAATAGGTCGAACGCTTTTTCTCGGTCTGAGGGCAGTAGCGGAACGAAATTGCGAGAAATCGCAAACCTGCTTGCTACCCCAAGGATAATAAATACTATTTACGACAAATGGATTGAATTTGGGATACATTTCCATTAAAAATGAATTGGCTGATTTGAAATAACAAATTTAAAACGCATTTAGGATGTTCACTTTCATTTGAGAAGATGACTTTCATATTCCATATAATTATCTTCCTGTAGGAATACAGGAACAGACTCTGAGACATGGAGTTACGGTTTCAATAACAAATTTGCAGGGAAGGCATTGCGATCGGTTACTTGGAATAGGATGGATACAAAACTTAGTAAAAACGGAAGGCTATATATCCCACATCCTCATTCCCCCTTTCTTTCTAACACTGAAAAAAAAAGAAAAAAATACTTGTAGGTGGGTTAAAATGAAAGGAGACTAGAAAGGTCTCTTTAGAATGGGCCAAGTATAATGTACCCAAAAATACAAAAGAAACAAATCCTGTTACTTAATATATTCATCTTCATTCATTTAAACCTTTACTTTTTATAACAGTAAGATTCAAAGTGTCAATAGAAGGAAAAATATCTAGATAAAGCACGGAAAATGAACTATAAAAGATTAAATCAGAACTTCTTAAATTAATTCACTAGAGTTACTGTAGATACTGTACAATCATTTTCCGGGTTATCGGCAATGATAACACTTACTGAAAAACAATAGAAAGGTAGTTAAATAGAAAGTATTTCAGCTGAAATTAGAGTTAATAAGTTCCTTACTCAGGGCCAATCCGCAATATGAGAATTTTTGAGTGAGGTGTCAGAGGGCTTCACCCAGGACCTGTGCCAAGGACCCTTCGATTAGTAGTCCAACGCTCTACCCCCTGGGCTTTAATAGATCAGTAGCACCATTAAAAACTATAATACCGATTATAACTAGGCTTTCAATTTAATTATAATAATATTGCTTAACTTTGGCGACAACCATAAAATACATTCCTATCAGGCACTCTCCCTTTCAATTTCAATTGCGCACTCTTCACCATGATACCCCGGTATGGGCACCTCTGATCGTCATTATGTGGACGTTGATGGACTGACCATAATATGGGCAGCCACTAGCACACGCCACATCCTCCTCCACCCCTTCCTTCTCCCACCAACACTACAACCACCACAACCGAAAACCACGACTCCGATCCTGCCCACGCTTCCACATCCCAACCCACTTCCGGTTCCACCCAACATCCTAAAGGAAGAGACGGGCGTGGGGGAGGAGGAGGCGGGAGGAAGAGGCTCCCAATATAGATTCGTCATTGGCTAGGAGGGGAAAAAATCGGATGCTCGCATGCTCCTTTCCCTGATCACTTTGGCCCTTTTGACCCATTCCTAACAGACACGACTGTTAGAAAAAACAACAAGATTATTTCATCATACACTTACAAAGGAAGCGCTAAGGACGAGAAGGACTTGGAAAATCAAGGTATCGTAAGCGCCTTGAGCGCGTAGAGACAAGCACACGTGGAGTGAAAGAGGGCATCACGATCGAACATATCGTAAGTCATCGAAGGTTTTTTTTCCCCGAACCATAAAGGATTTTAATAAATGCTAGTCGTAATTTCCTTAAAGCACTTCCTTTTTGGCTGGTGTCCTAACACCCCCTGTCACACGCCTTTCAGGCGGCTTGCGGGGTATTATGTAGATGTAGATGAAGGTATGCTAAATGAGATGTTTCATTTTCGTGACAACCAAGGTCAGAAGATTATGAAGATTCTGGATTTAACACCGTCAAAACTCGACAAAAAACACTGTTTTCCACAAAAATGGGGTAAAATAAGGACGAAATCATCTGCAGGAGACAGTCTTAGGCCTTCCGAGGTGAACTATTTTCACCAGATAGACAGAAAAAGCAAACCGTAAAACTTAAGCATGCAGAACAGCACAAATAAATCACAGTTTCTGTTTCACCAACTCTCAGTCCATGAGCTGACAGGTGGTTTAACCAATCAGACCATCATGACACAAACCAAAACATGATAACAAAAATAAAAAAAAAACGACGATTCTCAGAATTTTATATCCACAAGCATGTAAAGTTCCTAAACTATGTCTTTTACCCGTTCACTTTTTTGGAAAGTTTCACCCACATTCCTTCTAATACGCAAGTTATTAATTTTTTCATAGAAATTAATTTTTTCATTTCTTTTCACGCGTGATTGTTAAATGTGAACAACCCCGATGTAATGGCCGAACAGTACTGTTATCGGTGGAGTGTGAAATAAATAAATAAATAAAAATCGCAATTTCTACATAGGATTACATAGCAAACATTGCATTGCAAGGGAACGGGGCAATTTTTTTCCAGAATTGCCAATAATCTTTAGTACACTTCGAGCGGAAGTAAATAAAACTACTGCAGGGAAAAATTGTTCCCAACATATACTTTCCACAGCTAAATCGTCCCTGGAGTACAGAAAAAGTTTACCTACATGGCAACTATGTATACCATGAAAAACAAAAAGGATGTAACTATTCATCCACTCAAAAGGCGAAATACGGTGGAACTAAAACTCAGGAATCTAAATAAAGTTTCCAATGCATGTGCTTGGCTTTAAAAAATTAAAATACGATATTGAGAGTAGGGGCAACACAATAAAGTTCATTTTCCGTAACGTTATCAAACATTATAAATCGAGACACTTAAGAAGAATTTGATCTGCCATTAGCAAATTAACATTTTAAATCAACAAAATGGTGAACAAAATATCTATTTGTATGCATAGATCAGTAGCAAAATTTATACATGGTGATTGCATTTTTGCCAAAAAACAAATATTTGAAGAGGATAGCGGGAATTAAATAGACTTTTATCAATATATTTAAGGGATTCGTTAACTGTCTACATGAGAATTTCACCATCACGCATCATTTGCCAAAATAATAAGTCTCCGGGACGCGATTTTTCATAAGGCTGCATTATAAAACCCAAAAGGTCAACATCACCCAAATTACTAACAGAGGCCAAATTAGGCACAAAAAATGACTGGAAAAGATGGATCCCGCAGAAGAAATGAAGCTCACCCTTTGCCCCTCACCGGGGGGAACAATGACAATTTGATACTGCTATCTTAAAATAAACAAACAAAAGCTAGAGGGTTTAGATGTGAGACTACCCTGCCCTCCGAAAACTCTCCAAATCTGGGTCTCGTACTTTCCAAAATTAAGTCGCATCTCCTTAATGTCTTCAAGGGCGCGAGCTCGACCGTGGCGTCCAACCTTAGTGCGAACGAGCCCAAATAAGAGGAGGTGGGAGAGAGAGACCGCGCGACCTTCAGCCGCCGGCGACGACGACGACATTTAAGGGTTTCTTCAGAACGCCAACGGCACCCTGTCCTCTGCGCCTGGCACCCGAGTCTCTCCCGCACGAAGATGAGCGGCGACATGGTGTGAGTTGGAATACGCGATGCCCCAATTATAGCTTCCGAGGCATGACAAAGTGAATGTCAAAACAGGTAAATTTCGATACACAATATCCTTCATGTTATGTGCTCCACAAATCTTCGGCCAAAAAAGGGGTTTCCCAGCCAATTTTTCTTTAAATTATATTTAAAAGTCGTATTTTTTTTTCAAAGTCTCCCAGGGATTCCTAGGCAGAAATATGATTTCGATTAAGAAAATAAATGTAACTTTGGCAAAAAAACTGATATTAGGTTCGTCATTACGTAAGTCTAGATAATGAAGAAACTTTGCAGTATCACCAGAGGCCTCCACTTATCGCAAATAAGTCCAAAATGATTGTATTCGTATTCCTCTATTTTAGGAAAACTGGGAACGCTTCCTAGTTGAGCTAATCGTCAGAACAATTTCATGTGATGAATAATACCTTCTTCTTCATGAAAATATTACCCACTGGTCTGGTACTAGCTTCTTTTCGGCTACTGAAAGAAGGCTTTGCCAACCATTTACTCATTCATCATCATCATCACTGGTCAACAATCCTAGGATTGGTTTGACACAGCTCTCCACTCAGTTCTCCTATCAGCTAATCTTTTCACTCCTACGTATTTCTTCTCTTTCACATCTTTCTTTACTTGTTCCATATATTTTGTTCGAGGTCTTCCTTTTCCATTCTTGCCTTCCACCTGTCCTTCGACGATTGTCTTCATCAGGCCATCATGTCTCAAGATGTGGCCTATAAGGTTGTTCCGTCTTCTTATTAAGGTTTTCATGAGGCTTTTCTTCTCTCCTACCCTTCTTAGGACTTCCTCGTTACTAACTCGGTCGATCCATTTTACTCATTCATAACGCGGTATATTATTGCCCATTCATCAGCAAGCCGCATCCTGAGAGTGAACCGACTAGGATCTAAAAAGACATTGAGTACCTCTCCACCACATCTCAAGCGACCTCGATGGCGAAATGCAATTGAGAGGGAGAAAATATTGGCATTGAAAATAAAAACATTAAGAAAAAGGCGCGTCGCCGAAAGGAAATGGTGGGAATCCGCGCGCATCTTCGCCGGTTTATATTTACGAGACCGCCAGCGGGTCGAATCGGCGGCAATTCATTTGACGGCCGTCGCCGCCGACAGTATTTCATTTTCGCCATTTTGCAAGGGAACGGCACGCGGGTGGATTCAACGACTGTGAGAATCATAGACGGCGGGTGACGTCACACCTGTGTGCTCGTTAGGCCTCCGAGTGTGTGACGTGATCGGATAAAAAAAAAACGCAAGAGGACATTAGAGTATACAGTCACAGCACTTTCAAGTACCAACGCTTTTAAGTATAAAATAGAGGAATTTTCAGCTTCTAAGAATGGAAACCATATTGAAATGGAAAAATCCGAAATCACGTGATCCTCAAGCATTCCCTGACTGGTTTTCTGTACCATGGAAGATCATCGATCGGATGATTCCATCGATAGCGTTTGTTTTTAGGTATTTAATTTCCATTGAAAATTTTATCATCATTACATTTAACACCAACAAAGAAGTAGCTGTATACGTATTTTAATAAAATTCATTCAAAATTATTGAAATAAAGAATTACTTTCTATTTTTCAGAACAATATTGAAGTTGGGCATCTCAACATGGCCTCCGCTTTTGGATACTGCGCAACCACCTTGGGTAGTCTCGCATACAAGAATAGCAAAGAAGCTTTCCTTTCATAGAAAACAATATCAGATCATGTGCTGGTATTATTGTAGCAACAGTTAGTACTTCGGAATTATGGTATCAAATATACTTTCGAACTACACGCAAAACATATACAAGTACCCTTGGGTTTTCGTACGTCAAGAGGTTACATACTCGCGAAGGCTTCCGTGATGATGAATAGCTTCTCTCTATGGTTTCTGAGTTTCCTCCGCGTAGTGTGATGCCTGATGACGACAGTTTCAACGGCATTACCGGTAGCATCTTCAGGTAAGAAATTGAGTTTGATGATGGTGTGTATACAAATAAGACATCGAACAACGCGGTGGAAAACCGGAAAACATGAGAGGCTAACGGGATAACTACCTGCCGTAAGAATGATTAAATATTCATACAAAAATCGTCTAGAAAATGTCATTACCTCAGGAATTAATGCGTGGAATTTCCAAATCACTGTGATTGAAAAGAAAATAAGCTTGATAATTCCACATCATTTGCTGGAATAGAGTGTAATTACCAAGTCTTTACTTTCCAATCACAATCATCAAGGAAAGAAACGCTCGCGGGAGAGGAAGACCGAAAATTTTTCGAAAAGGGAGCGAAGGACACAGAACCAAGATAACTCCGTCCAAAGTAGCAGGGAGATGAGTCGTAGAGTACGGAGTGGAGAGAAAGAAAAGGAGAAAGGGAGAGAAAGAGAAGGAGAAAGGGAGAGAAAGAGAGAGGGAGAGAGAGAAAGAAAGAGGATGACGCGAGAGGGGAAAGGATAGTGTCAGGAGAGGGGGGAGGAGGGGAAAAGGAAGAGGGAGAGTGCGAGTGAAAGAGAGAGAATTTTGGAAAAAAAAAGATAACGGACGTCTCCCTCCCTCCCGGCGAACATTTTCTTTCGCATTATTATTTTTTTCGGGCTTGTTTCTTTCGCAAACGCGAGAGAAACTGGAGCAAATGAGATACCCTGGTGCGCTCGTCCTGGGAATCGAATCCATTGTTTCACCAAGGCACGGGAAAAACCATAATGTACTGCGGGGAGAGAGAGATAGAGAGAGAGAAAGATAGAAAAAGGAATAGATAGAGAAAGGGATTGATAAAAAAATAAAAGGCGTTGCATTGCTAACAGAGCTGCTGCCATCGTCACCGGAAAATTAGAAATGTCATTCCGCGGGAAAAGTGGCACGGGGAAATTACGTCACGTCGAATCCGCTCACTTGCCCATAAATTTTATCGTGTACACTGCTGAAAAAGAGGTCAGGGCCTCGCTATGCATTATTTGGCGCACTTTAATGTAAGCCGCAAAACGGTGGAGCATATATCGGGGGGGGGGGGGGGGGGGTTCGGATTGAAATAAAAAATCGGAGAGCGTGGGAACGGCACCCGAGAGACGAGACCATTATAAGCGATACGAAGTATTGTCTCCAAGTATTTCATTTAAAAACAAACTAAGATCGGGGCACGAATTGGGCCACAGTTATTCGCGAAAACCTATATATACCCTTACACAGAAATACGTTTGAGCAGAAAAAATAAAGAAAACATTACTCCGCAAATAGTTGACGGATCTAATGGATAATACCGACTGTCAATAACCGTGGTTGAATGCCAATACTTCACTTGCACGCATGCGTTCATTCTTTTGCGGGAATTCAGCAATATGCACGTTAAACCACTTCTCAATGTATCTACAGAACTTCGAAAAGTATTCGATGTCGGAAAAAATTATACGACAGCAATGGAGCTCAGTTCTTGACTAATTTAGGACCTTAAACATGATGACCACCACTCAAATAAGAGAGACTAACGTCGACTACACTTATCATTGACTTCGTATGGTATTTTCTGCAGTAAGTTCTGCAATGGCCGCCGCCGTATACCACAAATAATTTTGTAAATCCAACTTTTAATTCCACTCAGCATCCCAATTTACTGAAGAAATGGTCACTAGGATTAGTACGGAATAATAAGTCAGTCAACAGTGACGCATCGCGGAGGTTCTTATTCATTAGGCTTTGATTAAGCATCCCTTGCCGAGACAAACTTGAGAGAACAATAGTCCAGACTTAATTGGCAATGGTTGTTTCCTTTCTCATAAAAACGAGTAGGCATTGTCAATGGTAAACCGGATTTGAATGATTCATGAAAATGGTTGAATAAACACACTAGCACAGCCAAAATACACGCTGAAGGCGCAAAACAAGAAAGTCGGTCTACTTCGTAAGTCCTTCGAAAGATGCTACCGCTATGCACTGGGTACATTTTTTTAAATGGGACTCTCGCTGGGACGGCAGACAATTTAAAGCATTAAATATTAAAAATTTCATTTTTTTTAAATTATAACTGAGGACTTGATAACTTCCCAACACTTGATACACCTTCACACTGCCTATATATCCCAACTTTTCACCACTCCAGCACAGTGTACCTCATTTCAGGTTCCACGCCAAGGAAGAAAAAGCATTCATAGCATACATATTTTACGAAATCAAACTTATGAAATACGCTTGAATTAGATAGAAATGAACGTGAATCTGCTTGGAGGATAAAAGTAACAAGACAGCGATATATATGCAACAGAAGTTTATGATATTTCTTTTCTCAATACGGGTGCAATTGCATAAAATGTAACATACAAATTATCGCCATTCAAAATTAAATTACAATGGTAAAAAAATAAAAGGGGAACCATCTAGTAGTAGGGATGGAATGTGACAAATTTTAGCAGCAGGAGGACGTACAATAGGGCGGATCGGAAAAATCGATTTTTTTCAAATCCATCTGGCCCAATGAAAAGAAGTTGTGGGACCGATCAAAAATAAGGCCTAAAAAATTTGAGACCTCTAGGTGAACCCCTGACCCTCGCTCAAATGCAATTTAGGGGGGGAGGGTCTAAATTCGAAAAAAGTAGAATTTTATGGTCATTCCCTAGAGATTTTGCCGAGTTACTGTCCTTCAGGAAAAATTTCGTGCATTTTGACGTATCTGCCACCGTTTAGCCACAAAATGCCTAATTTGAGCCCGCATCCACGAAGAAAATATTCCAACGCCCACGCAGCGTCGCGGATACAAGAGCCGCAGGCCGATCCCTTCCCCTCCACGCTCGCTTCTCCCCCTCCCACGCCTCCAATACAGCAAAATTCATCCCGCGCATGCTGCTAGGAGGTCGTTTATCTTTGATAATATCAGGTTCTGTAGTTTCTCTTTATTATGTCATCAGCGGATAGTCCTTAAAGTCGATATTAAAACCTAGCAGTTTTAGTACTTTCTGTGGTACCGCTAAATCCATTTAATCACACACATAATGGAAAGAAAGCGTCACTATAGTTCGCACTTTATAGCTTTATAGCCACTCGAGAGGACTTTTCATAGACCGTAGGCTCCTTTCCTGCGTTCTCGGATCTAAAAATATTTCATCACTTCTCCAAAAGTTGGTAACATCGATTTGTTTAACGTCGACGAGGCCTAATAAGGGACAAGTCGTCTCACTACGCTTCCTTTATTATCTTAAATCATCTTCCGATTTATATTATCAAAGATAAACGACCTCCTAGCAGCATGCGCGGGATGAATTTTGCTGTATTGGAGGCGTGGGAGGGGGAGAAGCGAGCGTGGAGGGGAAGGGATCGGCCTGCGGCTCTTGTATCCGCGACGCTGCGTGGGCGTTGGAATATTTTCTTCGCGGACTCAAATTAAGCATTTTGTGGCTAAACGGTGGCAGATACGTCAAAATGCACGAAATTTTTGCCCTAAAGGGCAGTAACTCGGCAAAATCTATAAGGAATGACAATAAAATACTACTTTTTTCGAATTTCGACCCTCCCCCCCTAAATTGCATTTGAGCGAGGGTCAGGGGTTCACCTAGAGGTCTCAAATTTTTTAGGCCTTATTTTTGATCGGTCCCACAACTTTTTTTCATTGGGCCAGATGGATTTGAAAAAAATCGATTTTTCCGATCCGCCCTAACGTACAATGTACACTGATAAAATACAGTCATCAACACCAGACAGGAGAAGCTTAGGTGAGAAATCGATACAAAAATATCACCTCTATTTGACACGCTTAGCTCGAGTTTTCAGGTCAAACGAAAAATGACAAGGATAAAAAAATGTATGGAAAAATAACAGCCATTTGAAAAAAGCCATCACTGATCAATATGGAGACAATAAGAACCAATGCAGTGCCATATACTTAAGACAAATATGGATTGAAATATGGATGCTTCGTAAAATATATAACGCTTTTTAATATATGCAGCCAACAAGGTGAATTTCATATTTCCGAGCATCTTAAAGGACAGAAAATAGAGTTGCTCCATTTCGATTCCAAACGCTTCTTCAATGCGACGCTTCATTTCCCTTATACTGATTCGTTCTATTCTATATCACTCTAAATTGTTCGCTTGCGTTACTTGATTACAGCGCACCATTCTACTCAATCCAACAATAACACTACTTTTTTAAACCCTCATTCCTCACCTAAAAATATAGTTCCCATATTCATTCATTTCCCGACTACCAAATTTCCCATCAAAGAATGCGATCCTGTGAGGGTATCCGGTCCACCCCTTTATCGTTAATTTTTTTCCAGTAAAATACTTCTTCTTTCGGGAATTTTTGCCCCTCGAGAGGTCGTTTCTATGGGTAAACGGTCTCCACTCCACAGCAAGCGAATGTTCGCAGCCATGAGTTACAGGCTATGGGCGCAATCTGAAACGAACTACCATGAATGACGACGATTCGACCTCGTATTAGCGCTCCCAGTTGGCAAGTAATGGCCGTATAGAATAACTGCCACGGAAGGGAATTGATAAAGAAGGCAAGGGAACGAATGACGCGTGAGCTACAGCATTGCGGAGGTAAAACACGCATCCTGTATCAAATTAAAAGATTTAACACTTTGAGCCATAAATATTTGTACCAGAGGGCTTTCACTCTCAGCGAAACTAGCCTTTGGGTTGACCAAAGAGCGATCGAAAAATTTCTAATCAACAAAAAGAATAACCTAAGATAAACAGTAGTACATAACATCTCCGCTTATCAACTTTAGATAACCAAAAAGAAAATCTAAGAAGTATGTACTAAAAACATTTAAAAGTTATACGCCAAAATTACCAGTTCGAACTGCTCTCAAAAAGACTAATATCGATCTCAATTAAACCTTACATTGGGATAGAGATACGAGCATTTAAAAAAAACAAATTTTATTAGTAGGTAAAATAAAAAGCAGTTGAAATAATATAATAGCAGTAAGAATGATTTCCAGAATAATGGCAGTAATATAAATTTAGCAAAGTATTATAAGAATATAAGAAGCAAACACTAGATATACGAGAAGGAATATCTCTAGTCAGCACGAAAATGGATAAAAAAAGATAAGTGGAATTCATTCTTCAAATTTTGACTGGGAATGTATAGTATTTATTAAAAACAGTCACGACCAGCAATGTCAAAGTTTCTTGTAACCGACTTCTGAAGTATGGTAGTCATATGTTAGTACTTACTTCGATAATTAAGAAAACGTAGAATATTAATACACAAGAATAAATTGTTACGAGAGTTTATACTTCATACTACACTTATTTAGTACATTAAAATAAATTATACGAGTGTTCACACCACAAAAACGTATGCGTCTACCAAGCCATCGGACAGAGAACATTATAGCTACACCATCATCAACACTGGTATAAATCCTAATTTGGTTAGACGCAACTCTCCAGTCAGCTATCTAATTGAAAGATATGCATAAATAAGAAGAAAATAATTAGGAATGTCCAATAGCAAACAAAAAACATGCATGCTGCCATGAATATTTGACGATTGAGTTATGATAAAATATGATTATATTTTCATTGAATGACAACTTTTTAAAATCAGTAAAGCATATTTGGTCGTTTAAAAAATCTTACTAGCTCACTTGCAGAAACCAAATGGCACATTCCTTGCGACCGAGAGATATAGCATTTGTTAAGGTGCGTTTACACTGAGTAAAATTTTATATAAAACAAATTACATACAACATGTTTTAAGAAAAAGTTACAAATCCATGTAACATATTTCATGCAACGTTTTACACGGATTTGTAACTTTTTTGTAAAACATGTTATATGTAACATGTTTCATATAACATGTGACACAGTGCAAACGCACCTTTAGGATACTCAAGGCATATTTTCCACCTCAAACACGTAACGTTAGCACCTCTCCTTGAGGTCAAGTGCAAACACTCTAAGGGAGGCGAAACTGAAATAAATTTGAGAGGAACCACTCGGAAGGGGAGCAACAACCACGATTCCACTCCGCCAGGCGACCTCGTAATTGCCGTTAAAAAAAAGCCATCTCGAACGAGCACTAAGATGTAGGGGCCACTACATTGGTGGCTCCTGAAACGGATCAAATACACGAGCCACTCCATTGACCTGCTAATCCACGATCGTATCAGCAAGCCCTGAACGATGATCCACACGTGGCACCCAACTTGGATCCATCTGTCTAACGTTCAGTAAAACGCACGTCAACCCTTTTGAGTTTTCCGCATTCTCGCATTGATTTTTTCCCTCGCAAGGCGTACAGAAACACGAAACACATTTCACGTCAAAGTTTGGACGACCTGTACTTCAGTCGATAAAGACTTAGCCGAGAAGAATTCAAGAGAAACGCGCCATATTGGATTCTTAGGCGAGAGAGGAGAAAAGTAAGGGGCTGATGACGTCAACTGCTAGAAAAAAAATAAGCTCCGCCTAAGGAGCCGGATCCTTACTTCCATCCACGTGCATATTCAAATGCTTTCATTCGCTGACCTAACTTACTCATTCCTTCTTCGTTTGCCCTCACTCATTCAAAGCCGGAGTCAAAAAGAAGTAAACTCGCACGCTTATCTTGACAGCGTCATAATTTCCGTACATTTATGTGTGTCAAATAGAAACGAACACAGGTATTCTAACCGTAAGATGGATCAAAAAACTTTAGTAGGAACGAATCTTGGCCTGAATACCTAAAACGTGAAACATTTCCACAACATGAATTTTCATGAGAAAGCAAGACATTAGGGAAAGAAATTCTATTTCCTAATTACTGAATTACCTGACGAGGATTTGAAAAAATAAATGACGAGTTTTTACAAAAGGTAAAGGCTTTTACCGAAAATTAAATTCGCCAGTCTTCAGGCTGACCCTTTTTCAATTAAAATCATAAATCTAGACCTTCGCCGTTAAGGCCATACTAACCATATTTAAAAGGGTATTTTTCCATAATCAATAAGTACTTTCAAAATAACTTAACATAAAAGTAATGATAAGTATAGATAATTTACTAGAATAATCTCACAATTAGTGAAGGGAAAATAATGTACCTAAATTGAAAATTCCAACGGCAAAATATATTTCATTCGTCTCAGAGAAACGACTACCTCAGGGGCTAAATCTTTCTGTTCTTTAAAACAGCCCATCCCAATTACAGCCAAAACAATCAGTATTGATGCAGAGTTAACACGAATTGTGAAGATGAAGTATCATCCCAAATATAACAATAATATGACTCTGATGGAGCATGAATTGGGCTCATTCCTGGATGGATCCTCCTAACTCTAAAAAAATCTTGTAGAGCTATTTTCTGAATATCCTATCTTCGAAAAAAATTTGTGTTATAATTTATGTCTGATGAGCGAGGGAAAGGAGCTGATTAAACTCGAAACATGTGAGCTTCTCCCACCGCTCACCTGAAATCGGACTTATCGAACCGACTTTGGCCCAGAATACACATAAAATGGAACTAACGAGGTAACTCGGCCATTAGCATTCTTTTTTATAGTAAAAGAAACTTGATTAAGTCGCTTGACTATCCAATACCAACATACCATTGGGGAAATGGGAGCAAAAACTGACATATTGAAGGCATGGGGGCTAAAATCCACGTGTCAAACGAATGGTTTGCTCAAAGGAATCACACAAAGGTAAATGAACGCGCAATGACCCTGGATATTTTATGCTCTATAAATAAAAACTTGCTCTTTCGTGGCAGAAAAATATTTTCAATTTATAGTCCGGCAGTGATGAAAAATCACGCGACAATCGGGAATGCAAGGATTGGAAGGGATTCCCGAAAAGCATTTTGCACAACGGAAAGCTTCCCTTGAATTCTCTCTGCGTTATCGTCTACCAATGTAATTCGGGTTAATGATTAATCCCTCGGTGTCAGCTTTAAACTCATACTGCTTCCCGTGGGCAAGGCTTAGCAGAAAGGATCTGGAATGGTCACAATAGGCCCACCTAACTCTCCGCATTGCGGTGATTAATGGGTAGCCGCGGCGGCGGCGCTAACCCGGGTTCTATGGACTCCATTCGTTCACACATTGGAGGCGAGAGGGGCATATGGGGAAGCAAAAGCATGGCCATGAATCCATTTAATACACCTCTTAAGAGAGAGAGAGGCTTTATTTACGAAAGCACCACCGAAACCCTTCCCAAATCACCCCACTAGCACGGTTAGTACTTTTTTAAGTACAGGTGCTGTCAGGGTGAAGCAGTTTTTTTAAGCCCCCACAAACCCAAGGTGGTCCCAAGGAAATATACTTTCTTATCGAAAAATAATATTTTAAAATATGTTATATAATTCCTTCTGCCTTGAAATTAAATGCGTTAAAAATATATTTTATAAAATATCTCCATTTAAAATGCAGTAATAAAACAATTTCCCAGAAAAACTCTTCCGATAAATTATTGTAAAACCCATAACCGAGGTGTGTCTTGGATAAAATAATAACTGCTGCAAAGTAATTTCCATTTATTAAAAACTTTTTTCAAATAAAAGAAACCACCCACAAATCATGAGCATTTATTCAGGCTATCAACAGAATATCGATGTTTGAATTTCCCGTCACCAAAAATTTTCCACACTAGGTTGTTCATTCCACAGAGTAAAATAAAAATTTTGGATGATTCCACAAAGTTTCCCATGATATCAAAACCTGAGTTTTATTAATGAATAGTTATATCGATTTGTATTTTACTTAGTGACATGAAACGTTTCAATAAAATCTTGCCGAAGAATTTACCATTACTGAGCATGTTAAGATTTTCGCAGGCCTTCGTATTCTCAACTGTATAATCCTCTGGAAGATAAAACAACACTCATTACCTTGTGGAGGCATGATGGTTAAGAATTCAGCAACGATTTCTTTGCAGATATAGATTTTCGTGACAAGAAAAATAAAACCTATGGAAATCTCGTGCCTTAGGTACCTGATGATCAAAAGAAGCGAATGTAAGGCGGTACAGATTCTCTAATACCCCTAAATTCACTATAAAACGGAGGATATTAACACTAACGGTCGACGAAAGAAAGAGAAAACCTTTTCACGAAATATTAATTCCATTACTTCTGGTTGAAATTGTGCCGGTATATTTTACCAAATGAGAAACCACTAAGTTATTTCCCTCACTTTTTTCGTAAGTATGCGGAATATTACGAAGTGGCTTTATGAAGTGGACATTTTGTAATATCTTTTGTTTTCCACTAGAATCCAAAAACGATACGGATATTTAAACGTTATCACTGTTTTTTTTTAAATCTCTTATTTATGATTTCCCATCACCAGTATTCATTTTCCGAATTCCTCCAAATCCAAATCTATAGAAACCTTGCATTAAAATAATAATATAATCACATAACTGTAAACGATAATCATATACTTAGATAAAAGTGCAAGACAAAACAATCCGTCGAAATAGGTGTCCCATAATTTCGAAAATTGAAGGTCTTTATCTTTCCCAACAAAGAAAATACCGACGTGTAACTCATGACCCATTTCAAGGGACAGAAAGGTCCACAGTACTTGACTAATGATGGCGAGGAACCACTTCGAATCAGTAGAAGGATTGCTATTTCAGCATCATGGTTGGTTGAAGTGCGTCCTTAAATCTTCACCGGATTTATCCATCGTGTGAAAGAAAGGTACAAAAACTAGTAATGCAAACCGTCCATGGAAGGCTCATTAGACAACGAGGGATACCCTAACGCTGAGACTGACAAGGTTTAAAAATCCAATTTCACCCGCAACTAATTAAAACATCCAGACACAATGGCGGTGCATATAAGCACCCAATTCTTGGCACTACATTCGTATCCGTAGGAAGCAGAAGATATTGTTTCCCTCATTCGGACTTATCATTTCCTCCTCAGAGGCCGTAAGGGCAGAAAATTCAGAGACGGTAAACGGATACAATTCCAGACTCCAGGTCAAAACGAATTAAATATTTCCGTTGGCCACGCGTTTCCTTGTTTATCATTGCTACCCAGTTAAACGTAGTGCAAACATTGGCTCTCTAAAGCACGATTTCACGGTATCAATAAAGGGTGATACAAAGAATATGGGACAACTGAAAACGAGAAGGGATAAAGTCACAGCATACCTACGTTAGAAGAGGAGAGCAGACTGAGGAAAATAGTAACATTCTCTCCAGGATTTCTACGATATGATATGGTATTATATATAATCTTGGGCTAAAAGAAACTCGTACGGACGCTTAGTCCAACATGTTTTTTCTGTTAATGATTTGTGCTCAACAGGTTCAAAAACTCACCGGAGACCAAACCCGAAATAGCTCGCGGCTCGTTTCGCGCATATCTTTGCGTTTCTAATGTTGGGATGGATGAGTTTCCACGTTGGGAGCAAAGATAGGAGGCGGAAGTTGATGAATCATGACAGGCCCCATTTAGCATCAACGATGAAGACCGTCGACTACTTAGGCCCGGGTGCCCATCAAGTCGAATCGCAGTGAGTCCATGACCTCGCCACGGAGCAATCGCAGCCTATAGCACGCCTGCCATAAATACCTAGTCCTCCACCTACGTCAGTTTGTGCTGCCTACATTTTCGGATCACAGACGGTTCCGGTCCAACGACACCTCCGTGACCATGATGCCAATGCGTCGCGAGCTAGAAAGCAATGCCTAATTAGTCACAGAGCCTTTGAGCTGGGCCAATTGGAGTAGTATTTATTTAAGGATGTCGTTCGTTCTCTTGCATCAATTCAATAAAGCGATCTCAAAATTATAACCTTTTCTAAACAAAATATTTCATGTTATCAATTCAATGCCTATGATTTTCAAGGACAAAAATACAAAAGAGAAAAATACAAAATTTCTGTCGAAAAACTCTTCACGTCCTAAACGAGAGCGCCATCTGGAATAAGAGCAACCCATAATCTACTTATTAATTGCAATTGAACAGACAAAGCAAAAAAAATTGTAGGGTCAACAGAAAAAAATCGCTGCACCTAAAAATATTTTGAGTGAAATTTCTCAAAAAGAATAAACTGGATTTTATAATTATTATATAAATGATGACAACGAAACAAAATCGACTCATCGTACCTTAAAAATTAGTAAAATGAATATCCTCATTTGAATAAGAAGCACAACTTACATTAAGACTCTTTTCTCCTCAGCTGAACGACGCCCGATCTTTTCTCATAGATATTGAGCAACAGAAGAATGATTCCCCAAAGGTATCCGATTAAAGTCCATAATTAGACATTACGCAGTTAAACTCAATCAAAGTAAATTTACTTAATTACACATTCAAACCGTAAGGAATTTACACCACATAGCTATAAAAATTACACGTAAGGAGAATAATATCACGAGAAACAGTATTTAACGTACGAAAAATCGTTTACATTAAAAAAAATTAAAGCAATCATTATTCTCCCTGGCAGGAGGAAACCTACATCCATTTATTGAATCCGCAAGATAGAAACAGCGCTAACAAGGAAGAAGTAGAAGCTCATTTATTTCCAACCGGGAACTGAATCTATCACCCAAAGAAAGACACGTATAAGAACGGGAAGGCAATTAAGGGAATCTGGTGGGAAAGGAGAGGAGGAGATCGATAACAAGGCGAAGAGAGAAAGAGAGGATAGTAATGAATTCCTCCTCCCGATGTAAGCTGCTACCGCGGACGAAAACCTCATCAGCCCGCTCGACCTCACTCCGGAATAACCCAATTGCACATCGCCATGACTACGCGAGACAATCGCTTGGGGAGCGGAGGCCTATTTTGCCCGAGATCCCGGAATAATACACGGCGGGAAGTGGAAGACGCTCTCCCGCTCACCACCCTCATATCACCCGCAAAATGAATAAGGATGGGAGTACCTCGGAGAGGTAAGAAGGCCTTGAATCCCTTAAGCATCCCCGAACACCCTACGAAATATTTATATTACAATCTTGTCTAACAGTGCAGCATCAATGATGTTACAAAGGAGCCAAGGATGAGAAGTGAAGCGTACATTGCATGTATATTCACCGACTTCTATTCTTTAGATTAACTTGAGACAGGTGCTCTATTCTCTCCCTTCAATCTAATAGCTCACAGGAGAATCCGGCAAAAGACAGGCAAAAAAGATCATTCAGTAACGAAACATTTCACTTTGTTCAACGCCTCAATGATCTTTCGAATGAATTAAAGCGCCTAGTTTCGGGATAATTACATTTATTACGCACTGATATTGCCGTTATTGTGTATTAAGAAGAGCGTTATTAATCGGTAATCAATTCATTCCTTACCTTTGCGTTCAAAAGGTTGACTAAAATTCGAGTGCATGTAGCCTATCAAAAGATATTTTTTTCTTGCATATGCCGTTGTACAAGATATTCGCCAAGACTAGAGTAATTAAAACAAAATCTACACTACGCTCTCCGATGGTGAGATAATATCGAGAGATAGGGAATGAATCCCATTGTTGGATTTCAAACGCATACACTTTAAACATGAAAACTCCCAGCCGAGCAAGGGACATTCCTCAAAACATAATTACAAATTTTCTAAGACAAAAATTTTCACTTACGGCCAATAATAACGAAAATCTCCGTAGTGTCACCTGCATCAAATCTCACATCCCTTTAACAAAGATAAAACTGGTGATATACAACGGGACTGATCACACTATACCCTACAAACTCGCACTTTCCTGTTTCTCCCAACTGCCACCTCAACGCTTCCATCCCATCGAAATGGACGCTCGAAGAACAGTATGGAGGCCAGCCGACAGAGTTCCGACGCATTTGTTCAGCATGTTAAACGCTGGCTCACAAGGCATTAAAAATTCATGCAGTCGAAAACGTCCTTTCCTTGCGGAGTTTAGTTTCCTGACAAAACTGCTACGCCGAATAAAACAACTTAGACTTACTTCTTAAATTTTCAAACCTAGTCGCACACTATGGCACATAAAAAATTTGGTATTTGGTGCATAATTTTTGTAAGCTACAATCATTAATTAAATCATAATTTTTACAGGTCGATTACCTAGTTGGAATATTAAAAAATACAGTTGTTTCGTACTAGCTTTCTGTTGATATATTAGTTTTTCCCGGTGCATTACTTATAAGAATTTCTTAACGACTCGTTTGTCGCTTATGCAATACATGTGAATTATTCTGCATCTAGGAAGCAGAAATTGTATAAAATCCTCCTCTTAAGCATCCAGGTTCTTCCAATGAATTTCATTTGCACCGAGAGAAAATCCAATTCATTTCTACCTTTTGAAAAAAAAGTACTTCGTATTTTTCTTAACACCATAAGTAAAGGAAACCGTAAGAAAAATGTCACTTCCAGGAAAACCATTCATCATTTCACTAAGCCTTCTATAACCTGCCTTCTCATCATATATATCCACAACTAAACGAGATGATCAATTAAGGAAAACGTTTTCATAGAAAAATCTACACTGAAATGTGCCAGGATACCGTCCTGGTACCTCGTAATTTGAAGCATTTTCATGACTACTGCCGACCAGGAAGACTCCCCTCGCCCTATTTTGGCAACACGGTTTGGTTTGATTTAGGCGTAGACAGATCGAGGACTAAATAAAGATTAATAAATACCGCATAACTATTTCTACATATCTGCATCATCATCCAATTTATGACCATAGCGTTGCGCACTCCATCGTGGTTATGTGTTGGGGTGAGGCCAATTTTTATAAAAATATCACCAAAAAATCTCTCTCGAAAATGGATATAATATTAGTGTACTCCCATCGCCCACCGCCGCACCACAACGGGAGACGGAACGGGCCAGTCGCACAGACATATCACCCCCGTGCGCAAGCAACGGAGCAAAGGAAGAGAGTGTCGCCCGCACGCCCACGCGAGCACGGACGAATTACACAGGGGGAAAAAAACACGAAGCAAACGAAAAGCATAGGGGCGTGCACAAGAAAAGCGCGCCTATCCGTGAAACGCTCTCCTTCCTGGGGCCGTATTCTGTAACTCCAAACCGATCGGTGCGGCACCGATTCGTCGGGTGCGACGTCACACCGACTCCCGGTAAGAAGTCGTGCGATTCTGTACGAACCCGGTCGGTGCGGCACCGACGAGAGGACGGGAGATCGTCGGTAGCCGTACCGACAGCAAAAAGGTGTCGGTACGGCCACCGAATAGTGGGTTTCATGAATCGTGGGTGCGCATTGTACGTTTTATTTTGTTTTTATCTCACCACCGAGTAAATAATGAGGTTTTCTGCAATGTTATCTTTTTCTGCCCCTTCGAATACGCCTCTATAATTCACTGTGTCATCATCTATATTAATTACCTTGACAGAAATATAAGATAATGGTTAATAAAAATGAGGCTTGCTAACATATAATGACTTTCTCTCATTTATGTTACCACTTTCACTCGCTTGTAATAAGCTTTATCTCTCTCTATCATCATTTATATTTGCTCCTTTGACATAAAAAAGATATTTTTGATTAAATATGAGTTTTGCCGCAATGTTATCACTTTATATCACTCTGAATAGGCGACTGTTATTTCACTCAATCATCAATTTGGCGTTTCTCTCGGCATAGAAATAAGATCTTTTTATTTAAGTATGAAGTTTGCCACCACGGTATCAGTTTCTTTCATTTGTAACGGGCAACTATATTTCATTTCATCGTCAACCATTGATTCCCTTGACGATAAAAGAAGATATTTGTTAATAAGTATGAGGTTTACCGCAATATTATCATTTTCTCTCACTTGGAATGCGCAACTTATATACATATGTATTTCACCCAATCACAATTTATTTACTTCCTCGTCATTACACTTCTTTTAATTACACCCAGCTCCATATTTTTATAACAATTTCCTAACTTGTTTCTCTAATATGACATTTACATTTGCATTTGAATCCTACGTTCACGTTCCATGGTGTGCTATTTTCGTCTGCTACGGGTTACCTTCCGTTGATAACATTTATTCGGAACTTACTTAATGACAACTATATTACCAAATCATGAATAAATAGCATTATACGGAACCAATATTTAAAAAAAGAAACTACGATCTCAAGGATAGTTTCAATAATTCATTCCAGCAACAACAATCTCCATCACATACAAACTTTATTGTGATGTTGTAATATTGTTTCCTTCGATTCTGTAGGTACAGCATTACTACCACACATTATATAAGCATTGTTAATAACTTATCCAATATCGTTTATCTTAATCTAGCTATAAGTCGTAATTTCCGCAAATAAAAAGATTGAGAATGACGACAACAAACTGTGCCAATGAGTCTTCTCTTGTTTTTACCCTTCTTTCATTGGTGGAGACACGTGAAACTTCGGATATATTCGGATTTTCCCTGTTTGGGAAGGAGAGGGAACCGTACCGACTGGTTTGAAACCGACGACCTTACAGAATCGCTGGAAGTGTCGTCGTCGGTGCGGAATCCGTTGTCGGTACGGTTTGATGCCCAGTCGGTGGGCTTGAAAGGGAAACCGACCGGTGCGGCACCGACGAAATACAGAATACGGCCCCTGGCTCGGCGAGCCTCAGCTCCGCTCATGCCAGACGACGCTGCTGTCGTGCCTCCAATGAAGAGGGCACTAATGCCAGCGCTGGCACACGGCACTAGATAAATTATTTCGAGCCCACCTATGGGCGACAAACAAAAGATGAAACAAAGGACGAGCAAATTACGAACTGCCTTTCTTCTTCAAAAAAATAGAAATGAAAAATTTAATTATGATTTCGGAGAGAAGTTATCGTAGGGTTTATGCTGATAAGGACCCCAATATCTCAGCTGCGATGCAGAAATTGCGGTCCGCGAATAAAAGTTCGGAAGTTGGAATAATGGGTCCATTAGTTCAGTTTAATTGACTAAACCAGATATGACGTTGTGGAAAAGGGACATGCTAGGGAG
The DNA here is from genome assembly GCF_921293095.1 of Ischnura elegans. Lineage (NCBI taxonomy): Eukaryota > Metazoa > Arthropoda > Insecta > Odonata > Coenagrionidae > Ischnura > Ischnura elegans. The sequence continues at coordinate 143,300,081 of NC_060246.1, forward strand.
TAAATACCGTTTCCGTAAAATCAAAAATATCTTACATAATTAACCCAAATTAGGATACAATTTTTTGGGATTAGTTAACAGCAAAATAAGCCGAACAAAAAAATCGGAACCGGAACTAATTTCTTTCATGAAGCATTGCAAGCCCAAGGTAAGTGAATGTGAGAGAATTCTGACTAGAGACAATTCTGAAAACTGCTTGAAAAATATTAAGAACTCAAGTCTGTTAAGTTCATTATATTGCATCGCATGAACGATTTTGATGCTATGGAAGTTTTTCATGAATAAGGTCAGAAGTCAGATGGAATAGAATCTCCATCTTTGATAAATTACTGACAATCAATACACCCTATATCAACTACTACTCGTTTTTTCACCGGCTGACCGTACGTTCTATGCAAGAGCGCGCCCAAGTCATCACACATTAACAGAGAAACACACATTTTAATAAAAGATAAACAGCACAAAGAGCACAGTAGAAACATATATTTGACAACTAGTAAATATCGATACCGCATTTTTACGAGAATTCGTCAAATATTCAATGATTCCAGAATAAATAAAAAAATACACGATAAAAATAATAAAATAATGATTTCAGAAAAATCAGTGCCAGTTTTCGTCAATTATCGACTTTAAATCATGAAGATTCATGGGATAAATGGTAGAGAACAAGCTACTACCGTCATTTACGCATGATTTTCACAATTGGGTGCACCACAGCGAAAAACTGCTAAGAAGCTGAATCATGTGCCACTTAATTCTCTATAATTCAAATATCCTCCATTTTAAGCTTCGACTTTCCCCGAAACTTCCGTTTCTGTTCTTCATAATTAAATGTCTGGCAATTTCGAGACAAGTTAAGGTGAAAAAAAATATCCCTTTCCATAACCCTTTCGTCAAGCACCACTAGCAAACATCTTTATCACAAAATCTATTAACTACGATGTTCGATGAAAGTAGACCGTAGGAATGCAATCCATTTTCTTATATTAAACACAAAATAAAAGTACAAAAAATATAACATAAATATGTTTGCAATTTTTTTTTACCCTCGAATCTAACAAGTTAACCATGACGATGTCTAACTGTAACAAAGAAGCAGGAGCAATTTCCACAATTTTATATTTATTATACGACCGGTTTCACTTACAGCATAATCAGGTGATGCTGATGATGCTGTAAGCGAAACCGGTCGTATAATAAATATAAAGTTGTGGAAATTGCTCCTGCTTCTTTGTTATGTTCCGTTTCCACTCCATCTCGCCTGAAACCTCAGATTATATGATATGTAAATGGGCGACACCCGAGTACAATTTGCTTTCCTCGATGCTTTCACTTTAGAAATAAGCTTAATTCAACAAATATTTGAAGTAACATCAAATTAAAGGCCTAGAAATAAAGACAGTAGGCGGCGTACTTTACAAGCACTGAGCCAACAGACGGTGGCGTCCCCTATGCCCGTCCCACATCCACCTCCGTAGTGACGACGTGAATGAATCCCAGCAAAGCGGTATTGCGCCATGGTATAAACAACTCGGCAAATTTAAAATCGTCTGTTGGACTGAGAGGCTTACGGAACGGACAGAGTCATCGCAGTGCGACAAAGTCAATCGGGACGGGGTCGATGCCATCCACACCATGACTTCTCTAGTGCCTCGCCTCCAACATGTCTTCAGCATGAATCACACGGCCAAACTTCACACAATTGCTCAGGGATCGCTTTAGCTTCATCTTTCGGGCACCACAAAAACTAAAAATGAGCAGTCACCGGGTTAAATTAGCCATCCCTTGTCGTATCATTCATGCGCGCAGTGCACAAGTTATTGCAGTTCTTAACTTAATTCACACGATTCCGTTCGCTAATAAGTTTGGCAATAATAAGGCACACTGATAGAGCAATCGGCGTCTTCCGGAGATGGAAAACGGGACACGTTCAGCGATGGGGAAAATAATTCCTATCACTACCGCCATCACGGAAAACGATAAAAGTATTATTGGTTGCGATTCCAGAATGTGATAGAAAAATCGATAGTCTGATTTGGGGTCACCCTTCAATTCAATCGGCCCGAATTACATGATTATTCTCAAAGTTTATGCCAAGAGATCATAATCATTGCTTCGAAGGCCTGCCCAGGGTCGTGTAGATGAATGTTCCATACTTTCGGTAAATTCACCGAGTCGTTGTTACGGTCGACAGCAGCGGAAAACGACTTGAGAAAATTAACACACCAATCAAGAAAGAGCACCAATAAAAAATAAAACAAAATTGCAACAAAAATAACTCCCAACCGTAAAATGCACACTGGACGTAAGCGAAATTGTGGCCGCCAATGATAAGGACGAGGTGAAAATACTCGAAAGCAGTGACGTAACTAGGAAAATGCTTTTGGGAGGGATGGGATGGCCTGGGGTGGCGATGGGGGTAGGGCATGGGGGTCAACGGTTTTTTTTAATGGCATGACTGGAAATACATTTTACTTCATTTTGGCACTAAATATTTAACTTTAAGCAGATGCAGTTATTATAGGTCAAAACTAGACAATATCTTTAAATATTTTTTTTCTCTGATGCTCTGAGGATCTATCCCCTTATGCCCTCATAGTTACGCCACAGCCCGAAAGTATAGTGTATTAAAAATTTTCACTGAAGCTGTCATTTTTCCACCAAACGGCCACATCCCGCATTGCTTTAAGACTTACAATTGGCATATCATCCACCGTCTTCAATGTTCTGGAAACTCCTGCCGCTTCACATGAAATGAAATTCCACGTACATAAAAAGGTAGTAACGAACTCAAATGACAAAAAAGAATCCTTATTACTAATGGCATCGCTGAAAGTATGCCAATAAAAAAATTAACGATCATATCAGCCATCGATGGAACTATTCCTCGAAAAATAATGAGAAAAATAAGACGTAATGATTCATGATTTCATAGGCCCACGACCACAAATATATACTTCTGCATACAGACTGTCCCACAGGTCGTGTGTCATTTTTTACCTCTAATTTTATTAACTTCGCATTAAGCAACATTCATGAAAAATGGCATACTTATGGGAAAAAGTCCTAAGTTTTGTTGAGTGTAAGCAAATTTTTACGATTTCGACCTTTTGACCTCACAATGTGTGTCCGAACCAAAAATTTGAATTTGCCTCATGTGGTTTCAATGTTAAAAAAATCGAGATGTAAAAAAGTCAAAATTTCATTGACCAAGAGGTCAATTCTTAGGTTTTCGGGCACCAGAAAACCGAGAATAACACTTTTATTTACGAAAATACAACCGTTGACCCAGTAAGGTCACAGTCAAGGCCATAAGGGTGGCGAAAACAATAGCATGCCAACAAAGGTGTCTAACCACGGGTTATAAATGGTACCCAAGTCAATGGTATAGTCCTCATACCCGTATTATCCACTAATCGACCTCCAAGGTTAATACGGAGGTCAAAGGTCAAAGAGGTAAACGTCGGTCCATCGTGACAACCAACGATTCAAACCATAGGTTTCAAAGGGTGCCAAAGTCGGTTTTGCAGTTCATAGATCCTAATTGTTGATTTTTGACCTCTGATGGTCATAATGAGGATCAAAGGTCATATAGTTAAACGTGGGGTCATCATGACATCATGTATATGGACACAGATATATACTGTTGTATATATCTGTGTCCACGACCAACGAGCGGGTGGTCACTTTGGACCCGAAGTCACGCGCGGCTCGATAATGGCTGCGACTCAGGTCGACCAGCTCCACACCGACCGCTCTCTCGTTCCTTAAACTCGGGCATGAATGATTTGCCTAGTTAACAAGCGCACAAGTGAGCAGTTGAAGGATGCGCCCAGCACGCTAGACACGGAGGTCGGGGAACGAGGCGAAGGAAATGCGGGAAACACAGTGAATCAATGCGTCGTCACGGGACTCTAGAAATACGTCGAGCGACTCTCAAAAGGGTACAAGGCGGTAGTCACCAAGAATAAAACGCACTTAAATCCATGGTGGCCGGAGAAGGCTCCACCGAGAAGGCACATGGTTATTACCGTCGGGTTCCAAATTAATATTACAAAGGGATCAAAGTCATATTCAACGAGAAAATTAAACACATTTTACAGGGTGGAGAAAATTATGTCATGAAATTTGAACCCAGGATAGGTGATGCCAGTAGGAATCAAAATTACTAATGATGTTTTTCTCTGGACAACAGATAACTTTGACAGTTGCCGAGATCTCGAGGACATTCATGCAAGGCATTCGTTCAAATGCGTCATTTCTAGTGTTATGAGGCTTTTCCCGCATATAAACCTACAACATTGCTGAAATAGGGCGACAACAAAACATCCTCATCCAATGACTAGAATAAAAAAGACCACACGCAAAATACCACAAGATGATGCTTTGCTGGACGGAGATGGCGATGTGTTCAAAGCATCTGGCAACAGGGCAAACTCGGGCCAATCGGAGCGTTTGTCTCAATGTTTCTTTAGTTTAAAAAAGGGTCGTTTTCGACCTAAACATCATCAGTAATTTTGGTTCCTCCTGGCATCTAGTATTCAGGGTTAAAATTTCGCGACAAAATTTTTCTCCGCCATGTATAGCTAATTCAAAGCTCAATTCACGAATACAAGGAGCACTCCCATGAAAATTCATAAAATAAACCCAGTCTACCTCAGGATTAATTCAGACATTGACCAAGATAGGACGTTTCCACGAATAAGACCACTCATGTAATGCTTAATATAGTACTCCTATATTTCGCGTCCTATAAAAAAAATGCGTTGAAAATGAAAACCTTTCTCGACTCTAAAACAAACTAGGGGACAATAGTGAAAAGAACCAGTTGCCGAGATCTCGAGGACATACACGCAAGCCATTCGTTCACATGCGTCATTTTTATTATAATGAGGCTTTCCCCACAGTTAATCCTGCAGAAATACTGAAATAGGAGCGACAATAAAATATCCTCATCCAATAACTAAAATAAAATATCACACGCAAAATATCGCGAGAAGAAATCATTGAAGACGATCAGGCATCCGGCGAAGGTACTAGAACTAGTATTTTTCTCAGAACTTACATATCGATGCCAATCACTAATTCACTTCTCGAGAGGGTACGAACGAAGTCCCGAAATTTCGAAGCATTAATAATGACGTGAATTTGACGTCAAGATCTCGAAATTCTCGATGAATGCAATTCCTAAGGGCAGGATTCGAAGAAATTGAGGCGCCACGACTGAAAGCATCCCTAAAATACCACACAGTCCTCTTTAGATCATTATTATACGAAAAATCTACAATAAAAAGAATGTAAAGTGGTCCACAGAAACGTACAAGGTTAATGTGTATGACAATATGATATAATGTATTCTACTCATACTTAAAATTTAATTCGCAACTTATAAAACATTGAACCACATGAAAACCAAGGGTATACTTGGAATCCACAGAAACATGTCGCACAGCTTGTCTTTTGAGTCGCAACTCAGCCTGAAAACATTCTTACTAGAACTTTTGACCTTATAATATTCCACTCTAACATTCAGCCGGTGAATACAGATACTTAGATTTTCTACGTGGATAAACACGATAAACATGAAAGTAGCACGGAAAATAACGCCCAACCGATGAAAATCTCTTTTCGCCAAAAACATTATAATGACAATCTCGATTGTAGACTATATCGGATTATTGGACAAGCAAATTTTCAACATTTTAGGGAGTCATTATAAAAGCTCTCAAAAAGCTTCGTAGTTGGGCTCCGTCAGCGAAAAAAATGTAAAATACTGGAAAATTTTAAGACAAGCAGCCTCAGGCGCAAGAATTTTAATGCCTAAATTTTTTTGCACAACGGCTTCGACTTACTCGACAAAAACGTTTGGCTTCCTTAGGCGAATCGCTAAAAATGCGCAGTTAGTACGAAATTCCATTTTGCTTTCATCAAACGCTTTACCAACATTAATGGCCTCTTAAAAAATTTCAACCAAGGTCAACAAAATTGGAACGATCCCACGAAAGCAGCCCACGATTTGATCGATTCATCTTATGTTTGTAATTATAATCTTAATTCATCAGCCTTCTCAGTCAAATGTGTTACAAGTAACCATATACTACTCAGTAAGCCGTCTTAAATTCATTAGCAGAGGGATGTTAGAATTTATGTAGCTCTGACAACGAACCTAAATAAAATACTAACTAAATTATGAACCAAACCATTCGAATATAAAATACTAGGATATCTTAGGCTTTGCCGAGAGTATTTACAATCAGAAAGGGGCAACAGTGAATGGATAAGTAAGAGGGAATCCCTCAAAATATCTCCGAGCACCGCAACAGAATCTCATCACTTAATCTCCGTACAGGTGCACAAACATGAAAAATAATACTTTCGAGGTCCTCTGCTCCAAATTGGTAGAAAAAATAAAACAACGTTCCCCGGAAAAATGAAATGGATATAATTAAAATGTTCCTTTTTTGGAGCGGGACTCTTCCCAAAGAAAGCTAAAAATATACCACGAACTCCAGCCAGCAACGACAGGTGGAGTCATATAAATTGGCGGTTCTAATCTAAGATCGTCATCTTTAAAAACGCCATTTAGCCACGCTTGCGACCCCAAAATGTACCATCCATAATATAGTAAAAAAAAATACTCGTCATTTAACGTCCCAGCCCATGTAAATCTAAATTATTTGGTGATGTAATGCAAAGCAAACATACATGGTTGTCGCCCTATTAAGGCAATAAGTTATTTAATCCAAAGGTGAAGCCACTCATTAACTTCTTTCCCCACATTTTTCTCGAGGTGGACTCACAGATGAGGGTTAAGAATAAGCGGTATTTCCATCTTCACCGATGCATACGTTTCCGAACCCACTGCGCAGTGAAGCGAGCGATTACTGAAAAAGCTAGTTGTAGTTGTAAGTGTTAGTTGTAGTACTAGTTGTAACTACTCTAGGCGACCAAGATGCGGTATCTTTAAATCTTTCCAACATGCTTACCATTAGCGTAACTTTTTCTCCAATTGAGCCTAGAGTTAAGATCCCAATTCCTCGATTCAATAACCTTCAAAAACTCATATGATAACGGGCTGTGAAATCTCAAAGAATTAGTTCCTCCAGACATAAAATCCTAATTATCACTGTAAGAAACGATACGTTTTCAGCTAGGGAAAGTCAACCACATGTTCACGACACACACACTGAATATAGCTCCAACGAGTCACTAAATCCACAAGAATACCATGAAAACAATCGTTTCCACCACTTCAATCCACGCATAAAAGTAAGAAATTGAAATGGAGGAGGAAAAATACGCCGATTTCTAGCAACGGATAGCCATCTGAGAGCGTTTTCTCAAGATGTGACGCACCGCCCGGGAGTGTAAAAATATTACAATAAATTTCACCGCTAGAGGCCGCATGAATAACAAGTGGGATGGAGGTCACGCGGACAGCGACCTTCGATGAAAACATGATGTCACAGAACCTCTGAGTAGGGAATGGAATTGACGCAGGGATAAACTTACCACGGTAAAAAACTTTTAAAAAATATATGAATAGTATCAAAACAATTTCCATTATTTGTCAGATTTCCTTAACATTCGTTCGCTATGCCGTGAAAATGACGGTGGGGCGTAGTGGCTGTAGGGCACCAAATATTGTCGAAGAGTGGAGAGTTATGGTGCGCAAAACTTGAACACACACTATTTAATGATTTCAACAAACGTTTCACACAATAAAATGAAAATAGTTGAGTTTTTTTCTGAACTATGAACTTTTATAATAAAATTAGAAAAGAAATTCATTACATTCATCCATACATCGTATTTCCTACATCCTCCCTATACCATTACCATTCACTGAGTGTAATTTTATCTTCGGATTCATACGTTATTCATTCTTCGAAAGAATTTTAAGGCAATTAGCAGACCTCCTTCATATACTCCTTACATTAAAAGAAAAAAATAGGGCTGTCCTAATATATTAAAACTATCATCCTACTAACAACTGAGTTTGTCAATATTTTGACCAATGAGCATTGGGAAAACAGAGAGAATTAGGTGGTTTCCCAAAGCAAACACGGCCACACAGCGAGTGATGCTCGTCCGCACAGCACTCGTAGGTGGGTTCCATTTTTCCGGAGGGGGTGGGGGAGGGACGATTTAAAGCCTAAAGGCTTTTTAAACCTTTTTCACAAGCCGCACCTTACGCAACCTTCGAAAAATTGACCCGCCCAGATATATGCTTCCGGAGGACACGCTCAAGGCCAACAACGTATAGGAGTGAGGCAAAGACGAAGATTCTCAGGAGGAAAAAAACTTGTTCCTCGCAGAACAACTTCGATTGGTCAATGATTAAATGCGCGTTAAAACTTCCCCGTGAAATCTTCACTAGATAGCATGACATTTTTTTTCAATTCTAGAAATAAGGTGTTAGATTTTAATAATAGAGGGGAGAAGACTTTAGTTTTCTATGTAACGATCACTGCAGAGCTTTGTTTATTCAGCCCATCGCGGAAGCAACAAGGGTAAGTGAACTGTTACTGTATTTTCTTCACATTCAATGGTAACTGAGACGAAATCTTTGAAAGGTGACGATTACTCGGGGAAAGGACTAAGTATTAAGAAAGACATTAGATAATAAAAGAAAGACAGTAAAAAGAAAGATATTAATCTAGAGCGTAATGTTTCCATAATGCAATCAAATAAATATATTTACCTAACAGTTATAAGCAACCTTATAAGGTGATCCACTGATTTACAGTAGGTTATACACGCGATTATACTTATGTAAATGCCATTATGGGGTTAAGAATTATGCTTCCCAGCTGGACATGTTAAAATTAAAATTGTTTATAAATATCTCAAGAGGCTATCTTGATATAGGTACATAGTCTGCCTAATACCAACAGTATTATCCTTACTAATTACTCAAGTAAAATCGACGGCTGGTCATTGCCTTTACAATCGCTGTCTCGTGATGTCTCGAAAAAATTTGCGAGAACTACCACATTAAAATAAAAACAACAACGAGGATAATGATTTATTTTCTCCGCGGTGGAAATTTGTGTCTCCGAGTCTGCACCACTTTAATAAAAAAGTGTTTCTGGAGCAGGGAAGAAAACAAAAAATAAATTCGTGATAATGAACACATTTACACTTTTCAAGCATAAAAAAGAAAATGGCGTTAATTTAAATTTATGGCCATACACAATCAACCGTTTGTAGGCAAAAAATTGGAGTAACTCGTAACTTGAAAGCACACGAATCCAGTATAAATTACGGTGGTTTCCATGCACCCAAAGAAATTCCGCCGAAGACAAGCCTCATATACAATCCATTTGAAGAATGTGCACCATAAAAAGGAGCCAGCGACTGGCAGGTTGAATTAAAAGGGTGCCGCAGACCGGCATTCATGCCATACCTAATCCGGCAGGTAATAACAAACTGGCACAAGATATCAAACTCGCAACGAGTACAGTCTAAAAAGGCACTGAAGATTTTTTCTCCGTTGTTTCTTTTACATATTATATACTAAATCTGGAATAAAGGAGCGCATTCTTCTTCTCAGATAATTTTATTTTATGTAAATTCCACCAAAAATACGAATTAAACTCTTAGTTTTGGAATAACGTAGAGTGAAACTCACAATCAGATGGGAATTTTACTATATTCAACAGGAGAAACTTCGATGACATTGAATTACCAAATTACAATTTCCCCTGAAATATGAGGCAGCATGAGGTAAATACGGCCGCACTGAGAACAGGATTTTGATGCATTTCTACCTTATTCACTTTTTCAAATTCATGTCACCGAAAACTCTGATCGTTATCAAATGAAAATTAATACAACTACTCATGGGAATACCAAAGATGATGGCAAGACAACGGAAATATAAAAGAATTATTGAAATAAAGTAGATCTAGGCACACTAATTAGCGGTAAACGAGATGAATATGTTATAATGACGACATGGAGGGACATAGTGCCTCACAATACACAGAGAGAAGCAGAAAGAGAAGGAAGCACAAACAGAAGGAAGCCTGACAAAGGGTACATCATGCTACGAAACGACGAAACTGGAGAGACATCTGACACCAACATTGGCCTAATTAAAATGATGGCGTCGTCATCAAGGAACGGAAGGCAACGGGAAGCCATCTTAATTACACTCCCGCCTAATTATGACGGACACAAATGGTCCATTCCCATCCACAAATACGAGATATAACTTCAGCAGTTTATCATCATCATCATCATCAATAAATAAGACACTCCCGCCGGGGCTTTTGTGGCGTTCTCCTCAGCAGAACGGATGTTTGGCGTTCGACATGGACATCAAGCAGTGGCAAGGAAGAAATATGATATTCATGCTAAGCACTTTATTTTTGCCGTATCACAGCAACACCTTCCGAGGCGGTTTCAAGATCGAGAGACATACACGACACCAATCTTGCTTTCCTCGACCCAACACGACAACCCTGACATCATTGCTCGAGGGGAAAAAGTTCACGAGAGACCAAAAGAGGAAGGCTAATGACTCAGTGAACTCGAATTGATTATTATATAAAAGCTTCGTGAATGTATACAAAACTCAGATATTAGTACACAAAATATACAATCGCAAATCGAAATAAAGACTGTATAAACACAGTGTTCCCTCACTAATGAAATCCAAATACGTAATTCTTCTATAATTTGTTTTTTATAACTATGAAAATCTTGAAGTTTGGTTCTTTTAAAATAAAAAAAAACGTATTTTCTGGCACTTAAGAAATGAATTTTTCATTCTCAAGGAATACGATCTGAAAAGATGAAAGGTACAATAAAAACAAAACCTGGTAAGTAAAAAATAATAATTTTACGGTGCAAAAAACATAATAACTACTAGATTTAAAATACAAATTACGAAAATTTATTTTACATACTTTTACATAGTTGTTCAATTTGTTATAAAATAAAGTTTTTGATGAATAACATTCGCTACCTATACTTTTGGCGTTCTCGAAATCGAAACGGTGCTTTTTGTTGATATCATGGTTAAAAAGTGCACAGAATTCCACGTTATTTTGTGAAGATGATTTGCGTTTTGCAATCATAATTAAAAGCAACCATCATCATTAATAACAATTATCTTTTATAAATGACTGTTACCTCAAGATTGTCGTATTTAGATGAATAATTCTGTCATTATATACGTGATCGTGGAGTAGGTACGAGATATTAGTCTTTTGATAGGTATCTAAATAATACAATTTCATAGTTGACAGACATGTGCATTCAGGGTAAACTACTCACGCCATGGTCTTGATTTTTATCGCATGGCTCGTAAACCTTTTTTACCAATAATTTGATTGACAATAATTTTCTTCTTTGATATTTTTCACCTCTTAATTGCAATGAATTGGCGCTGAATGTTTCTAAATAAAATCATTCAAGATTTTCTTCAGAAAAAGTTCATCCCGACAAACACACTCTAAAAGGAATCTTAAATACATTAGAGGGCAACTCTAATTATACGACAAATGAAACAGTGCACAAAAAGGTAGATGACGGAAGTAACCACAACAAACCACGTTCAAGTTTGAGGCAGGTATATTTATCTTTAATAAAATATAAGATAAGGCTATTAGCAATAAAGTAACAAACATATCGTCACGAGAAGATAAATAGTCACCAGACTTGACTGTCACTCGAAATCAGCCCACTTTAAAAAGTGATCAGCGCAAAATATCACTCAATACAAATGAGACATGTTTTTGAAAAGAAACGCAAAGCTAAGTGACAAAATTTCAGGAACCGTTACAAAAGTGCTAAAAGATATCGATAAAAATGTCAACACATTACTTACAATGCAGGACCTCGAGTAAAAATTAACTAACATAGGCTTAAACATAAAATAATATAAAAAACAACGGCAGAGAGATTGATGGACTGGGTTCGCAGCACTGTCTACAGAAATGGTCTTTAGAGCGAAGTTCTAGTTTGAGCATGATCACTTCGCTAACAGTACCGACTCGGCCATTCCTGCGGTAGGAAGGTAACTCCACGAATCCTGGCGGATGGGATGGCAAGAGGAGAATTGAAAATCCAAGCCAACCTGAATCACGGCAAAGAATGCCATGCTTTCCAATAGTTGAAAAACTATATGGACGAAACGCAGGAGTTTTTTTCAATTCCCCACCGGAATAAAGTCTTCAATTGTTTTTTTTTCTCCGGGCGGTGAATTGGAGTGCACGAAGCGTATTCCCGCGACCGCGTCGCTTCCATAGCCATTCTCCCTCACTACCATCCTCCCCCACCCCCCGTTCCGCCTTCCCGTCGTAATTTCTCCGACGACGCGGCAGACTACAACCCCCCCTTCCCAACCCGTCCTCCACTGATCCCCGAACTAATCCCCCAAGCGAAGCCGTCCACGAGACTTTTACTAACCAACTAGCACGGAAAACCGCGTCCCACTGTACTGCTCCACTTGCTGACCGGACCGTTTGTCACGGCGTAATCATTATGATTTATCGCCCTTGAACTTCAACGCGTCTTTGAAAATTCTCGCACGCGCAACGCATGCATGACTCACGCCCGCCCACTCGCGGGCTTCCCTTTCTCGTCTCGAAAGGTGTCACTGTTACGTGGCCAAATACAGTGGCGAGAGCGACCAAATCGAAATCAATCAAGTCCTTCACGCCCTCAATACCAAATATAAGTGAGGATTCTGGAGGGGACGATTGTTTTCTTTCCCAAATTTCGGGCAGATGGAGCTTGCACTCATCAAGTTCCTCCGCAACTATACCGCTGATTTCGTTTGTAATCGACGAAAGAAAGAGAATGACCATCACGTGACTAAAAGCAATTGACGTCAATGACTTATAGTTACTTTATTCCCTTGATACGAACTTGAACAGAGTAATTAACTTACCAACCTACTTAGATTAACGGAAAGGAGGCGGTGAAATACATTGCTGATAACAGAAAGAGGAACGGGATGGCCGTAAAATGATGAATTATGTGGAGTTTTCACTAATTGTAAGGCAGGTGGCCCCATGAAATCCAGAACAATTCAAGTCGAGTCAAGGAAACGACAACCAAATTACAATAATGCCAGAGCACCGTTTTGAGACACATACATAAGGATATAAAAGGATAATAATATACTCTAAAATCATCATTCCCTTTCTTAATTTTTCCCCTAGATGAATTAATTTTTTATCATAGACCAAAACCAGACAGCAGACGAAAAGAAGGCCTTAAAAACCAGCTTCGTTCGCAGCGAAACAATCTCTTCAGCACAAAGAGCATAGAACTTAAGCCTGAGCGCCGGGATAACATAGTTTGACACAAAAAAACGTAAGGAGCACAGATCGATTTTCAGAGAGACTAAATTAATCACCAAAACACCATATAAACAAAAAAGATGAAAGATTGAAGTCCTCCATAAAGACTGCAATACTCCAACATCACAAAAACTTACCTCCTTGACCAACAAAAGATATTTCCATTTTAAACAACGAACATTAGTTAGTCCCAGCAACAGAAAACTAGTAAATGATGGCAGGCAATACATCATGAATGACAATACAAGAAAGTGACAAGGAAAATATTTGGGAACATCCAAAAACCATAGGATGAGATAAAGTTTAAATAAAAGGGGGCTGGAGCACAAAATATGTAAGTATAGTTCTTTTCAACTCAAACGTAGTTGCGGGGTGAATTCAGAGCGTTAGATGAGTCCCAGGAAAAACCCTGAGAGAGTAGATAAAAATAAGGAAATGGAGAAAATTTATTCTGGAACATTGCCCAAAATTGTTTATTCCCTTTTTTTGTATATTCCCTCGTTTTTGAAGTCCCGCAGCGATTTTTTTCTCTCGGAGACCAAAAAAAAGAAGGCATTCGTGAAGCAGAGGGTGCAGAGAAGCCCGAATTCCTCGCAGTAGCGTGCTCATGTCGGCGGAAACGTTGCATCGATTACCCGTCAGTCTCCACCCTGGATCATGATTCCGGTCACACAACGACTTCCCGCGTGCGTCTCTGAGGAGGACCCATCCACTCGGATATCGAAGTTCACTCGACGGTGTCAGAAACATACCTTCGCCTTGAAAAAGCAAACAAGGCTCCACATACATCTCACGGCAACGGGAAATGTGCGCCGCGGAATACATACAACGAGTGATACTGCCACTTTCAGCCGAAAATGAGAGCATCGGAAAACCTACACGAGGCGGGTCTTTGACAAAAACGTGCCGAGATGCGCCCTTCACCCTGCGATGGATTGAGCTTTTCACAGAAATATCTTCTTTTTTTTTAACAAGAAGAACAATTCTGTACATTCGATCATGACCCGGTTACCAATTCCGGGGCACGATTTTTAACTTTCAATGATTCTAAATAAATCGGCTGGTAAGATGGTAGACGCTCCATTATAACTCGCCGACTGAATTAGCGATTAACATATTGACCATCACATACTTAAATTTCAAGATCATTTTAAACGTAGAAATTATTTAATGCGGTCACAGGGAAGTTTCTCAAAACATGTATCGCTTTTTAAAAATTTCACCTTTAAGGAGCCAAATGATTCTCAAGTATCGCTCAGATCGATTGCAACTTCTATTGCACAATATTTTTTTCAGAAGTCACAAAACGAGTATAAATACAGTGCGAGAAGGAAAACTATAACCACTGATAAAATCCTCTTAAGCTTAGCAACAGGATAAAATAACCAAGGTGCACAGTGTTACTAGCGACAACTTGCTACCTCAGAGACATAAAACACCATCAAATAAAATTCAATCAATTTTCAAAATAGCAGAAGAAACGGTGAACACAAGAAATAAGAGTAAAATCGTATCTCCTTTAAAACCAGAGGCAAACGCAACTAATAATGAATTTTTTTTTGAAACAAACGCAATGAATAAAAATAACAAAGACTAATATTGATCTGTATAGGGCTCATAGCATCTACAAGAGGGGCTTGAAAAACAATGGAGATAACGTGGAAATGATAGGATCCATGTTCGCTATCGCCACTACCAGCGGATCATGGCCTTTATCTCGAATGGCTTTTCTCACGCACTCTGAACCCCTAAAAGCCATAGCAGTTAATCAATACTGTTTCAGAAACAGGAAAAGATATTCTAATTGACTTTGAATACAGTAGATGTCTCTATCAAGGCTCAATGCTGGGGTCATTGCTCTTTGTCATTTACATTCAAGACCTCCCAAATAAGAGACGTCATTGTAAGTACCATCTATATGCTGACGACTTACAGATCTATATTGGCTGCGATAGCAATGAGATCACTAGCGCCATTGCTCAAGTTAACGAAGATATATCAATTATTTGACATAAAACTCACAGAAAACAAAGAGCATTATTATAGGCAGTGCTAAAGTCCTGTCTTCTATAAATATCGACTCGGTGCCTAAAATTCAAGAAAATGATGTAGAAATAGATCATTCTGATAAGGTTAAATATTTAGGCGTCATTCTAAACAAAACTCTTACTTGGGACGAACACATAGCATGCATCTCTAATAAGGTAGTTAAAACTTTGCACCAGTTGCAATGCTTCCGTAACCTAATGCCCACATCATTGAGACTCAAACTGGCGAATGCTTTATTGATTCCACACATTGAGTACTGTTCTTTGGTGATGCCGAACATTACATAATGTCAGATATCCAAAAAATTTAAAACTGTGTCCTGCGTTATGTGTGCGATATTGCATATTACGAGCATATCACTCCATACTATAATGAATTAAAAATTTTAAAAATTGAAAAAAGAAGAAAATTTCAAATGGGACTCTTCATGTACAAACTTTTAAATTCTGAAACTCCTTCCGACATTTCCCAGCCTTACACAGATAATTCAATGAAAAAAAACAAGGAATACTAGAAATAAAAATAAAGTAGTAGTACCCTGTCATAAAAACTACTATGTATCATAATTCATTTTATATCAATTCATGCTACGTATGGAATTCGATTCCGCAAGAGTTGAAGGACATCTCTTCAGTTGATTATTTTAAAAAGTTTTTGTTTTCATTTTATTTTCATGAAACTTGAAATGTATCAGCGTGAGCAGCTTGCTATTCATGGGTTTTCATGTTCATTAAATTTATCTCGATTGTTGTATGGTTATTGTATAATTTTGCATTGTTAAAAATCACTGAAAATTATTTATGTTGAAAATTACAGTTGTTATGTTGAGAAATGAAAAAAAGAGATTAATGCATGTTGTTGGATATCTTTATAAACATGTTTGTTTACATTTGTTTTGATGAAATTTCATGTATGAATTAACATTATATAGTAGTATAAATATGAATGACTGATAATGTATGATTTAACATAAGAATTTGTTATCTTTGCTTTCCAGTTCACTATCATCATACCGAGTGTTTTTATGATTTCTTTTTTTCATGCATTACTTTTTCAGACTGAGTGTTTATGTATTTACCAATGTAGGCACCAAAGGATAAGCTTCTAGAGCCAATAAAAATGTATCTATTTATTTATTTATTTATCTATCGGAAATACTTAAGAAATACTTTTCTGTTAGTGAGAAGTACACAAGGAACACTAATTATAACGCTAGAGGAAATGTATACCCCCATACGTCAGGGGTGACTGCATCTGTGAGGATTTCGTTAGCGCAAGTTTCTTTCAATGCACAATAATTGACTAAAATGTTTTTTCATCACTCGGCTGTGTGCCAAGCAGTCATTGACAGTCATTATTGGAACAGGCTATAGTAAGAAGGATCTTGCTATGTTTACCATTTGAGAACGTGATAATATGCTGAGGGGTGACCTACATTACTATAGATTAATGATAAAACTAAATCTCTTCTACCAATGTAAAAATATCAAAACAAGAGCGCCATAAATATTTTGAAAGCCATAATTTTTTTATTCATTAGACGGCGATCCAAGAGAACACGTTAATACAGAACATAGATAATTGCAGTTACTTGGAGATATATTTAACATACTTGAAGAATTGAGTAAAGGGCATACCAAATAAGAGTTTTATAAGCATCTAAAAAAGCTATTCCAAGAAAAAAATAATAAAATTTCTCTAAGAAAAAAACAATTTTTCCAAGGGGAAAAAAATTATCGTGATAGAGAATGAAATTTCCAAATTCGTAATTATATCGCGGGTGAAATCAGTTCAGACCTCATAGGAAAATTTAAATAATTAAAATCGGCTTAAATCAATACATTATATCGATCACTTCAACATCTCAGCAACGAGGATATCCATGTGAGTTACTGCGTAAGTACGTCTCCCTCTAAACCCTTCGAGAGCACTCATCTTTTCACCTCAACACGAGCATTAGATATAACATGAGGCAAAAAATGCGACGCTAGGAAAAAGAATGATGCAACCAGGGCTTCAAAATTACTTCGCATCTCGTCTTCGAGCACCGAATGAAAACCTGATCCATTTGGGATCTAAAACCATTGACGCGAGCACACATATTGAGGGCAACAGGCCCTTGAAGGGTTGAGCGACGATGCGGCAAAGGCAAACAAATAAAAAGATGTCAAAGAAGGTCGCTACCGGGTTATTTTTTTCCTTCCATTAATTTTCTTTCTGCGACTGGATTCTCGATTACATTCCCAGACGAGGCTCATGTTACGCCACACACGCGCCGGACGTTTCGACATGCTCACAAACAGAAATCTGTCAAAATCCCTTATTTTCCTTCTCCTCACAGTCCGGAGATCTCGGTGGAGGGAGAGAAAGGACCCGCGGAAAACCAGCTTTCCATCCAAGAATGCCGTTCGAGTCGGCGTCCGATCGAGACCCCTCGAGCGCGGCTACGACTCGGCTAGTGGTGGAAGTCGTTGAAAAAGCGTCACGTCCGTCGGCGACTTTCTTTCCACGGTCGCGGGTGACCGCTGAAGACTCGCTCGCCACTCCCCACTCCCCCTGTTCCCCCCGCGCATTCCCTTCATCCACCGGATGCCCAGAGCTCCTTCCACGCAGGGCGCTCTCCGCTGTCCCCGAGGGGTCGTCGCCGCCGCCAACATACCAGCGCGTTCGTAGTATTCCGAACGTCACTCGTCATCCGCGCACATCGGCATGCGCTTCCCAGATACACCGACGCGACGCCCGCCGCCACCCCATCCACCTCCGAACCAAATCCTAATGTCCCGTTCGCGTCAGTCGAACCGATCCAGGTCTTCACGCCTAACTTCCTCAGCTAACATCGCAACTCCAATGGGAGAAAAAAAACTCATGGATTAGCGAAGGAAAATCAATGGACAGAGCAGCGAGACGACGAATATAAGGCGGAAATTGGATCTCTTCAAGTAAATTAGTTCATGGAGCTGAAAAAAAAACTTTCCTACAAGTAATAGATGTCCCTCGCAAAAAAATATTTTTTTAAAAACTGACTCCGTCCAATAACTCTACTTTGTGCGAGAAAATGGCGATCAAGGTGAAGGCGTTCATTTCTACCCAAAAGTAATGCAACGTCATTCCAAGAAGTACCAACTCTGGGGCAACACTAATAATTAGCATGTAGTTAAATTCCGCAATTACACCGATAACGAGAACCAAATTGACCTCTCACAATGATATAACCCTTTCAGTATTACAGTTATTCTCCTCGTAAATCTTTGAAGTGCATACGTTTTATGGGTCTTGAACTACTTTCTAAATCACCACTATTAAAAAATTTATTAGTGCTAAAATATTCCGTACTATTATCACATCACTAAAAATCGGCCCAACAAACTAAAGCGAGCTAAATGAAAATATTGAAGTCCAAAAATATTATGCTCAAGTTCGCTCAAGAAAAGTGACGAGGTTATATATACAACAGGTTAGCCGTTGCAGCAAAGATTTTATGCAATAACATAGCATCGCGTGGTAAGCAGAGTAAAAGGTGCAAATTATTCTGGGCCTTTCGTTGAAAGCTAAAAAATTTAAATTTAGGTGTATCATGATGGTTCAATTATAGCATTTATTTCCTATTAATAATTAAAATCCTTGAGTTTTTCTATTGAGAAACAAATACATAAGTAGTCATCTATCGGCCCGATACCGCATTCAGAAACCGTTTTGTACAACGAAACGCGTATGCAAGTATAACAATGGTTTCTAAGATGTCGTGTGAACGGAAAACAATCGAATAACTAGCCAAGGAACACTTCCTCCACCAGCACCAACAATCACTCCCCAATTCAAATCCCTCTATCACTTCCTCACTTCCCCCGATTCAACGCCAACGATTTAATAACGGGACATCCGCTGGGCGCGCAACAATGTCCCCCTTGGCCCTAAAAACTTTCCCCCGCAGGACTCCCGAAGCTAACTTGTAAAAAAACAGGTGGAGTGGAGAGGGGGATGGGGGGTGGAACCCGCACGCATGACTTCCCCGATTGCACTGAACGTCACTCCCCCACTTGCCACTTCCGATCTCATTAGGATGAGAAAAAAATAATAAAACGGAAACGGAAAAAAAGAGACGCGGGAGAGACAAAGCAAGCGTAAAATGGGTGAGGTGGCCAAAGATGGCGGTAGCAGGTGCAGCTGGGCGGGAGATGGCGCCCATATGGTCGAAGCCTCCGTCATAGTGACGTAGTGATAAACAAGAGCGCTAGACTCAGCAGCGCTGAAGCCGAAAGTGGAGTCCAATAATTGAAACCACGCGACCTTTGAAAAATAACGGTATTCATAGAAATTGAAGCGGTAATACCCAAGGAAGCACAAAATCATTAAGCAAAATATTGAAGTAAATCAAGTTTTTCCTAACATATGGAAAGCTACGATAGCCCCAACTTCGAAATTTAACCATGATTTGCATGCGTCACAATGTTTAATATTAATACATTGATAAAATCGAACCAACAGCTGTATTAGCGTAAAAAATAATCATAAAAGCTGGTGATACAAATTTCCTACCCAGTGCACTTCTGCCGTTTTAGGAATTCTAGGCTTCAATTCTACACTCTCCATTCAACTTCTCCCATCTTCATAATAGCTTTTGAATTCACTTCAGATGTTTAAGCAGATACATATAGCCTCTGGACTGAAGTAAATATATTTGTTTTATACTTCTATTGAAGGCATTGATGAGAAAAATTGAGCCTTCAAAACTCATTTATCTTCAACTCTGGTTTTAAATTTGGTGTTAGTAAAATTTTTACAAGAAATAAAAAACATCATCGCTACAATTCAAAGAATCCTAACGATCTACCCTATTACGGAAAGGTGGAGGGATGGGACAGATTACTTGGTTCCGGAGTTTGATGCCAACGATCAGTAGTAGTATGGGGGGGGGGGGAAGGAATGATCACCCACCAAAGTCTCAGAAATATAAAATTATTCAAAACTATTGTCTAGTTTTGACGTACAATAACTGCATCTGCTTAAAGTTAAATTTTTAGTGCCATAATGATGTAAAATGTATTTCCAGGCATGTAATTTTTCAAAAATTTTCATAGACCTCGCGTTACCTGGGGGAGGGGTCTCCCTCCCATGCCATCCCATCCCCCGAAAGCACATTCCTAGATTAGATTCAACGATCATATACCCTTGGCCGAAAGCGTAGAATCCAAAAATGGCTCTTTCCTATCCTAACTCTGAGGTCGACGCGACGACAGGAAAAGACAATCGCCGGCGCAAGAGCGCTCTCGGAACTCGAACACAAACGAGTGTCACAACCCTACGGGGTCAACGGAGCCGCACGCACACACCACGCTAACGACACGGGTGAAGAGAGGAGAGGAGGGGGGGAGGAAAAGACAAGACTCGCTTAGCTCGAGAGAAGGCGGAAAAAAAATAGTCCGCATGCAGAAACCCTACCAGTTCTTTTCTCGTTTTTTCTTTCCCTTCCCTTCTCCTTTTAATCTCTCCGAGCCGTTGCTTACAAACAGTACAGCTATTCTGAATGTGGAGTAAGGAGGAGGTGGGTGGGAAGCGGGAGGGAAGGAGGGATATTTCCCACGCCACCCGTTCCGCGTGTCGGGAGAGGCTTAAATTCCGTTTTGACGCTCCGCTGGGAACACACACACACCGTACCGCCACGCCAGAAGGGAGTGAGATGGAGTGAGATTACGGGGCACGCTTCTCCCTTTTCACTTTTCCCCCACACTGCTTATCTCGCACATAACACACTCACTCCCCCACTCTTAAATGGTGTGCCGAGAGCCCTTCTCCGATGGGGGTCATGAGGAGCGAATAGCGTCTCCTCTCTCTCTCCTCTCAACTCTGGGGATTGGACAATGGAGCGGCTGTCTATGAAGACGGACTCGTCAGTCAACCTCAATTACCGACTTAAGACGACCCCCCGTCTCACTCTGATCTGATGCTCAAGAGGAAGCGAGGAAAAAAATTACACCGTTGAATTAATTTACTTCCGCTTCACTTTTCACTTTTCGATTATTTTTTGTTCAGATCATAGGGTGAGAATCTATTCACCGTGGGAATAGTAGAGACACATTCCTATTTTTATTCCCGACGGTATATTTTAACTTATAAATTGTTAAGTGAAGGCAGTCTGCATTGTAATAAAAGGAGAATACGTTGTTATCTCAGCTCATTAGCGGGATCACTGCTCCTAACAATAAATTATGCATGCAAAGGGGAATTGAAGGAAATTTACATCTTAATTCATTCCTCAGCAGCTACAGTTGTCTCTCTAGCAGCCACCGCTAGAAATCGCTGCAACTTTCATCGGGGATTGTAGCAATTGAAGTACTAGATGAAAGAGAGAGTTAAGGAAACGGATCATTATTGCCGAAATATAAAAATACAATTAAATTGCAGCACGTAATTGATTTCGGGATGAGAACATGGAAAAAATAACCATTAAAATAACTAGTACAGTAATAAGAGCATGTTACTTTCTGATAACTGTTATTTTCATTTTAGTGCTTGCACCTGGTGGGCATAAAAGCGGTTCCACGTGCGGGCTTTGAACGAGAACGGAATAAAAAGGTACAACATGGGTGGTACTCGTCGATCCATGAAAAGAGAGAATAAATGAACACAAGAAGGCCGTGAATGAAGATTCACTTTTACGCACAAAGACAATGAATAACTTGAATAAGAAAAGACAGCAGAGGGAAACTTGAAAAAATCAGACTAGAAAGTACGACTTTTCAAAAAAATGTGACACTTAATAGAGCACCTTCACGCAATCAAAAATAACTTCCCATTCTCATCAGTTAACTACAGCTAACGGCTTCCCAATCGCATACGGGGGAATGTGATACAAACAGTTGTTTCCAGTATGCCACCATTCTAGACGACTCAAATATCCTCTAACAGTAAACTGAAAGGCATTTCCTGAGACAAAGTTCACTCAGACCTGGAGACAAATGAATGAGGGCAATGAATAACCGCGCCGTACTGCTCGAAATGATTACTGTACGCAAGCATATTACGAGCGACGAACTGTGCGTTCAAGACAGATTACGCGTAAAACACTTATGGCGGTCAATGTAGCACAAAGCTTACTGTTCAAATTCATTCATCACGAAAGAAACAAAGAAATACTAGATTTGAGTCACAAAGTAAAGTATTGTTATTTGTTTGAAAAATAAATGAACCATGGAAAATCAATGACAATAGTGAGATTGCCATTTCAAGGCCAAAAATTGATAACGATCATGTTAAATATCGTCCCGACAATATACAGTAAAATCATCCAATTTTTTTACAGAAGAAGATGGTAGGTTATACCCAGTAAATTTATTAAGTATCTCTAACTAAGCCACCTAGTGCATAAAAATCCGATATAGTAAAAAAGCAAAATCATAGAATATGGGATGAATTTAGCAAGGAGGCTTACGAACGGAAAGAGGACGTATCACTAAAGCCAAATCGGGTGTATTTTGTCTTGATTTCCTGCCGTGTATCTAGATTAAAATTTATGCCATCACCAGAATATTATCAGAATATATATGCGAACTATAGTCAACAAACCTTCATCGCGCATCAAACCTCCGCTGAGGTAATAAGATAAGGGTTTGCCCACTCGATGCCAATAGCACATCTCCCTTCAGAGAAAATGTCAGCAATTTTCTTGACCAGTCTGTTTATGCATCCTAAAATACGGTCGGCCGCGTATCCGAATAGCAATCGTAGGCAAAATGCATTTAAGGCAGGACCGAGATCACGGACGGCTCTCGTTTTCCCCATTCAGGACGGGGACTAACTTGGCTACTTCCACTGGGGACTTACGGCTGCTGCCGCTCAATTTTACAGCACTAGGAGTAATACAACGGGTTAGCATCGATTCTGAGGAGACGGCGACCATTGAAGAGAATTAGTGCGGTGCCTTTATTTATACAAAATGCGAAAGAAAATCGATGATGCGATGGAGTGCATTGTGAAATCTCAACTGAAGTTTCCGTTTACGGCACCAACATAAAGCATACAATTACATTAAAATTTACCATAATTGAAGTGAATTCAATTTTAAAGCTGAGAATATAGCTCTATTGAGGAAACTTGAACGTAAAATTTTTGCAGGACACGTAGCATTACGATTCAAATAGAAGCACTGGCCTTCGATACCCGATAATCTTCGCTTTTCTGCGGGACAAAAAATTTTCCGAAAGAAAGTGAAAATGAGTTTTCATTCTTTCACTTTTCAGAATTAGATGCATTAATACGATGTCATCAATCGATTACTACATAAAAATTTAGTAAGCATATTCACTTCTTGGTTAACAAAAGAAATTTCCTTTCTCTACTTCACAAAAGGCGCTCATCTCTTGGCGGAATTCGGAAGAAATTCAATTTCAGTTCCAATCACAATAGGGCACCGCGGAGTCGACGCCAAAAATTACCACCAAGAATGACGCTGAAATTCTTCGAAGATTTTATCATATAGTTAAGCCTGCCAGGAATGAACTTTCACGCTCCAAATATGCAATTATGAATCACCGCAGCAGATACACCGACGCTCGAAGGTACGAAGAAAAGCAGAAACAATAGATAGAGATCTGCCACTCTCGGCTTGCCAGTCAGCTCGGAAACGAGATAACCTACACCACAAACGTGTGGGATGAACCAAGTGCTTTGTCACCCACGGGGAGCACGTGTAAATAACCATTGCATACGCATGGAAGAGGCGCGCACATAGCCAAGCATAGGGGCCATCGCATCTTGCGCTTCAAGGGAACAAGAATAATCGACGGCATCTCGAGCTGATAAAAATTTGCGTCTTCATCAAAACACATGGCTGAGCGAATACTGAGACCGTCACCCATTATGAAACAAGGCTGGCGGTTGTTCTTCTTATTTGTGAGCTCTAATCACCACATACCGGTGATTTTGAAAGCGAAATGTCATCCTAGAGGAATAAAACAGTTACCTATGAATGCTTCTTCATTAATTATTTCGTTTGAGGTTTATTTTTTATATTTAAGCGAGTGATATTTTACAAACTTCGAGAAGCAATCACAGAAAAAGTATCCGGGAAAAACGCTGATACCACAAAAGAAATATAAGCTGCACGAAATTCACAAGAATCAAATATTTCACCGCAATTCAATCATGCGCCATAGGGTAAATAGAACCACTGTCTTAATTCCTCATTAATGCTACGACATCAAAATCTCCGAATCTGAATCTTCTAAGAAGCATTTTCCAACATTTTAATCACAACCGGTTCCAACAAAACCGGTCGGAAAATACGATCGAGACGTAGGGGTCGACGCTTCGCGATGGTCCGTTTCCACGCCCATCTTTCACGCCTCCTTTCGCCGTCAGTGATCATAAGGCTCCGAAGGAAAGCGAGGAAATAATGAAGACTACTGCGCGAATGTGAAAGTGGTAGTACGAATTTACGACTCGCTCAAGGGAAAGAGCATAAAGGAGCGAGCGAGAGTTTTCACTTGGGAGTCATTTCACTGCCGAGTAGGAGGCATTGATGGTCAAGGGCCCGAGAGCTGGAATTCGAAAGCCGTTTGCCGCTTAAGTCACGCATATAACGTTTCATAGCAATTCCTTGACGGTATCGCAAATCTCTCGTACGGACGCTATAAACCTCCTATACACTACGCAGACCGTATACTATTTCCTGGTCGTCAAAGATTGTTTATGGATTTTATTGAAAATTGATCATATACTCACTTACCACCCTCCGGGATCAGTGTCTCCAAATGTTTTTGACATACTTTTCCATAGACACAATTAGTAAAATAAAGTCGAATACCGTAATACTTAACAAATTGATTGAATTTCTTCACATCACCACCACAATACGAGACTAATTATTCATTCTCAAAATTGCCTAATCTTGACAAAAATGTCATCAAACATAATAAAATTAGCAACTCAAGTTCAAGCATAGCGCAAACAAAATATTTTCCTCAATAGCCCTCCTTGGCTTGTCATTTCATACCTCAAAAGACGCTGCATTGGGGATCCATACTCAGTCACGAGAGCTAACTCCGATATGGTACATTAGGATCGATGCAAGAGTACCCTAAAATTCTAACGTGTTAACCGTCTCAAATTATATTGAAGGATAGCTTGATGCCACGTAGAGATACTTTCAAACGAGAGTAATAAAAATTACTTCTTTTATTACAGAAAAGTGATAGAAAGAAGGCCTCCATATGATTTTACAATGGCGTTCGGCAGCAGAACCAACAAACTAACACATATATGCACGGCCTGATAAATTATTAACCGAGGCCAGAGGCAAAACTGCTTTGTAAGGACCGATATGCAAGGAATTCATCACGCCACCACCGAGACCGTCAAAAAAACGAGTCTATCGGTCGAAGAAATTTGTCCGAGACCCCAGACGATCGCTTTTACGGGCAAAAAAAAATCCCTCACGGAACGTGAAGCAATAACCCCCTCTAAGGGAACCTGAATTCGCCAATAACCGATGTGAGGAGCAAACACGACACTAAAAAGCACCCAGGAACGCCGCAGGGCTGCTGCTCTTCCGTCTCCAGTGTGATACAAGAAGAGAGACGGAGAAGAGAGGTGGAGTATTGACGGGAGAAACGATTCGGAGAAGCGCAGGGGAGCAGCGGTGGAAGTAAAAAGAGAAGCGCGGCCGAAGGCGGAAGGAGAAGAGAAGAGGGAGGAACTCGCCAGCAACAAATTATCACGAGTGGCCAGCGGCCTGGTTCTGCAGGGCGGGCAGAGCCTCCGCCTCCTCCCTCATGAGTATGAGGGCCGCCGCGGCATACACCACGGCCGATAGAGTGAGAGCGGTCTAAATTGAGCTGTGACTGACGGTGGCAACGAACGTCAATCCCACAGAGAGGATGGGATCTCCCCACCCTCCAACAAACCCACTAACCCACCACTTGCCCTAAGGGGCGCCCTGACCGAAACATCGGCATGTGGGCCGGTGATACGCCTGTACAAAACCCGCATCACACCGTTACTTGATCCTCTGCAAACCCAGTATGTGTGCCACTCATGGGGGAGATATCGAGGGGCCTGGGGAAGATATCAAAACTATACTCCAAACAAGCATTCGCTAAATCGGGAGTCGAAATTGTGGAGAAAAGAGCGAGAAATTCTAGCTATATATAGGGTGGAGAAAAATTGTGTCACGAAATTCTAACCCTGGATAGCTGATGGCTGTAGGAACAAAATTACTATGATGTTTAGGGCAAAAACGCACCATTTTTAAACTAAAGAAACTTTGAGGCAAGCGCTCCGATTGGCCGCGAGTTTGTCCTGTTGCCGGATGCCTAGGATACATTTCTACCTCCGGCAGGTAAAGCATTTCAAGTCATGAGTTGTCCAGAGCAAACTCGCGGCCAATCGGAGTGCTTGGCTCAAAGTTTCTTTAGTTTAAAAATGGTGCGTGGAGTGCTCATAGAGTATTATATAAATGGTGCGTTTCAGACCAACAAATCATTGGTATTTTTGGTTCCTACTTGTATCAGCTATCCAGGGTTAAATTTCGTGACACTAATTTTCCCCACCATGTACATCGCAAGACAGCCCGCTCGGAATTTGGAAGGAAAAAACCTGCGTGCATCTACATTGCATTTCAGCTCGAGTTTGAAATGAACAGCTTTGGGAAATTTATGGCGGTGTAGGATCTTCGGCAAGCCGAACACGCCCCTTATAACCCGAATTCGGTAGATGAAGAACTAAGAATGAAAAATTCATGCGATTGGTAGAAAATCAATAGCCGCTGTGGGCTGTAACGACGAACGCAAAAATCGACACACAACATACTCGATCCAATGGTAGACCATGAATGTACGCGACGATTCCGATAACACTGAGAGAGCAAAGCAAGAAGAAAGACATGAGGTAATGCACAATATTCATAAGGGTAGATGCAGGGACCGTACGAATTTCGCAGCGGGATCGTCATTAATATTTTAATTTAGAAGAGACTGCAAGTGGTTGGAAAATGTAAAGACGAAAGGCAGAAAAATTGCTGATGAAAGAAACAAAAAGAAAGCCAATTACGACGAGGTGAAACGAGAAGTAAGAATACCAAGATAAGCAAAGGAACAACATGATGAAAGGGGCAGAAATAGGTGAAAATTAGGAAAAGGCAAATTCAATTAACTAGATAAAGATGATAGAATGTTCAATGGACACCACTGACATCTGAAGGTTTGACGGTATACCCCTACTTAACGCATCAGGGCTAACTCTATCTTCTGAAAGGGGAAGTAATTGTTTGAACCCCCAGCCATAGACAAATTTGCAGTAACCATTAGATGGATACTAGTGCCCTTCTCGTTTAAGTTTTCTTATCTGATTGTAGCCAGAGGAGGAAGCCAATTCAACAGTGATGGTTAGTAAAATTGATGTTGCACCGCTTACAAATCCTTCACGCCAGAAAAAGGATAATGTACCTAAGTATGTACGACTCCATTTACGAAGCTTCCATCAGTCTCATCCTTTATCTAAAGTATTATGAATCCATTCATTTGTACCGACCACTTCTGAGTTAATACGTACATATTCATTACAAAAATCACCAAGAACTCAACTGCAAGAAACAAGAATTTATTGAATGCGCAGAATGGGGCAATTAATACGCCATTTGCATAAAGTAAAACAGATATGATTATAACGCTGATATCACTAACATAACTCTTGTCACCTCTTCTAATCGCGGCAGTACATAGGCAAGTACCCAGTGACGCAGGCAGCAAATAGTCATAGCAGCTCTCATAGCATCCGCCTCTGAAACCGAAAAAACGAAGACCCCGAGGGCTGGGGCGCGTCCCGGGGTCAATTGGAAGATTGACGTCGGATTTCACCAAAATAATTGCCAATCGAGAAAACACTCCCCGTCCTGCTCTCGCCCGCTTCCTTTTTGCCGGGCCACCAAAGCCTGAGGGGTAATGGGGAGTGTTTCCATCCTCGGTCGAACCCCTTGGTGTGTACACTTCGCGAGGAGACGAGGAGCCAACATTTTCTCCGCCGGACTAATAATTGATCGATAGCCTCGGGACGGGCGCCACGCCGAAAATGTTTGTAAGAGGGAGGCAGCTGGCCGATAACGTCTGCTCTCGGCGAGGTTACAAGGAAGAGAAGGGAGAGAGTGACTGGACGATGAAACTGGCCAGTAGTCACTCGAGCCGATCCCAATGAAACGCTCCAAATATCGAAATTCTCAAATAGAAGTAAAAGACACTGAACTGAATACACGACACACCGAAAGTCTTCACTAAAGGGTAGCGAGTTTCACTCAAACTAACCCCAAAGCCGAAAAACACTCCGAAAAGGCGAGAAAAACGGCTGAGAGAAAACTCTTATAAACCAACCTCCAACTCCCATTCCTAATATTATAATTTCTTACGGAATGCACATCTCATGCTCTATAACTAATATCACTGCAACATGGTGATGAATTTCACCAACTATTAAACCCAGATACTAAAGCCAAAACACTGACCTTAAGATCGTGCTTGTGCTTGAATTGAAATGGAACAATTCCGGAACGCAATTCTGCCCAACGCCTATTACGTAATCATTGGATGAGACTGTTAACCTCGAATTATTCAAACACACAACCCTACGTCCAAAATTTCCGACCTGAATCATTTTTAACCTCAAACGTAAGCACTGTCTATCTACACATTTCCATAAAGTACAATAATAAAGCATTTTGTTTTAATTTAAAATAGCTATCAATTCTGCCGAATAAAAATGGCACATTTGCAATTTACTCAATTATTTTAGATGGGTTTCTTCAATCACGGCATCATTAGAAATCGCGAATTTTTCGAAGTGCAGAAATCCCTCTGGGGGAAATACGATATCATTTCCTTAACCCGGATATCTCGAACTCGCGTCGGTGATCAATCAAATTAAGCTTCAAAGCTATTTTTCCCCCTACGGAATGTTCTTACTTTTTTCACATGTGAAGGACTTCTTAAAGGTATTACCATGGGTTGGCCCGCTGTTATTTCCTCAAAGACATTTCTAACGTTGTTTACGTCGATGCCTTATGACACAGAAACAGGCGAAACCGATCGTAGATACAATCGTTGCAGAATTTGCAATTGCAAGTTCCTGATTCAATATCCTCGGGTTCAATCAAGCAATTTCAAATACTATTAATTAAAATCACTCATAATATAACCAAAGTACCCGTAAAATTCACTTCACCAAGTCATAACTTTAGGCTCACTAACCTGAGGAATATTTTTATGCCCATCAGGTCAATGCTAACACATAAGTCTGACAGCTATGGCGCTTACGTTGAGCTATATGGCTAGGTCCTCAACCATAGGTATGCAAAAATAATATGACCATAAAATATTTTTAATCATTCCGACACCATACAAAGGATGAATGAAATCATGATTTAATTTATTTTATCATTCACAATCAAAGTGAGAAGAGTGAAATTTTGGATCCAATTTAAAACCTGGGAATCAGATCTACGAAAGCATTCATTTATCATAAAAAATATTTTATCGGACTTTCACATTCCGCGACTTGTTCGCGCTTACTAAAGCATTAAAACCAAAAATAAAAATAACGCGCTTCAAATATCAAAAAATTGCTCAGTTAATGGACGAAATCGACAGGGTAATCCCGACCGTTGACCCTCCGACTGCCATCCTTAAGCCACCATCGACCGACTTTTCATCAAAGTTCCCTAAACTCACCAAACAATATTGATACTCAGAAGTATTAAAACTGTACAGGATAGACCTAATACCTTTTTTACGAGGCTAATTCCATTGATAAATTTCATATGCGAAAGTTAAAGGTGCTAACGGATTAAGTTATCGATTTTTGAGCCAAAAATTCATTCTTCGTGAGTCAATGATTCGACAAATATAATGTTTCCTCCCTATGGTAATGAATCGTAAGCTTGACAGACTGAATTTATAGCCCTTACTAAAAAAATTTCTGATGTAATCAATAACATACTTTTATCATTAGGAAAGATCAAATTGGGAAATAATAAAGTAATAGATTAAGCTAGATGTATTATAAATATGAGAAATATAACACACGAATGAATAAACATTGCCAATAAATTAGCTTCGAAATTGGAAAAAAAATCATGACGTGATATTACTGAATAAATATGATAATAGGTACGCTATCATGTGTTAATAAGAAGATATTTTTAGCTATATTTTCATATTAGAAAAGAACGGTTAAACAAATAAACATTAAATAAGGCGCTGGATTTTACTAATCCACAAACTTCACCTCAATAGACGCAGTTGTTTCTCCTCCTAGGTTCCAAGAAGTTGCTGCCTTTATTTGGAACGCGCGAAATCAAGCCATTAAAAAGTTTGCTCAAGGCCACCGATGGCTCTCATTGCAGGGAACTTGAAAAAAAATCAAGACTTGAATAAATACACCAACAAAGCAGCGCAACGGAAGCACGTCATAGAACGGGAACATTTCAAATTAAGTGACTTCCCTGGAACCGGAAATAAACTCCCACGATAATTTGAACGAAAAAAATTAATGAGCAAGAGGATTTCCAGATCAGTATTGTCATGACTTCGATTCCGCCAAAGATTTTTACCTGTCCCATTAAGGAAAAATAATTCTGTAATTAAAATCGAATAAGAATACGTAAAACATCAAAATTAATCAAATAACTAATTGAAACATACAATACTTGTCATGCAGTGGATTACCTAAATGGGTATTTCATGAAGCATACAATACTTGTCATGCAGTGGATTACCTAAATGGGTATTTCATGAAGAAATACATAGCGGGCTACTGAAAAATATTGTGATAACGTTCTGTAATGCGTCTCACTGCTGACGTGCTTTCAATCTGAATGTTGTCCCCAGTGCATAAAATGACAACAGATATGCGTGCATACTGAAGATAACCTTCTGAACAAATTTCTAATCAGAGGCCAATTTAATACGCTAGTGACTCGGCTGCAGGTTTCTATTGGCGTTTTGCCCGCATACCTCCCAAGTGGAATGTCATTGTTGAGATAAAAGCTTTTCGAGTCAATGGCCGCAAAAACTACTTCAGCGAAGACTGCAGACCGACTAAGTAATAAGACAAAGGCGCAATCGCTATTGAAGAGGGCTAGTATTCTTAGTTTTCGAGATAAAATCGCCGTTGAAAAGATAAAATGAAAGCATGAAATCGATTAAAAATCAAAATAGACAACAGTCCACGGCAAATAAAAACTGCAGATCGCAAAATATCTTCCTTTACAAATTTGGATGGTAACTACTTCTAATTCTCTTCAACTTCGAGTCTTGCCTGAATTCCAAAGTATCCAAGCAGATGAAATTTTAAAAAGCATTAAAGCCAACAATCTAAAATATTGAACGAAATGACAATAAAACGATGCCTCACACCCAATGCGTAGGCTTTCGCAAGCCATAATTAAGATTTTTGGAAGGATATCGTCCGCCCACGCTTGTCACTACTTGAATCTCCAAGCGCCTCTCAATTAGACGCGGTCCGTTCGTTCCTTCGGTGCCGAATTAAGTTATCCTCCGAGATGACGAAAGCGATTTTGAGGTTTAATTCTATTCAGAATCGATGGCTCCTCATGATGAAAAGATTACTATCAATCCTAAATTGAGCGTAGTCGATATGATAACGCGTCCTACTCCAAATTTATTTCATAATACATGAAAACATTATTGCCCGGTAGTTTTGAACATCGTCATCAATAATTTAACTCTCCCAGTGAGCTTGAGAATATGGAGAAACGAAAATATGACCAGGCAATTAAATGTGCAAAAAAATTAAAAATACAAACATGAAAACAATATTCAGTCACATACTCCCCTTAAATTTAACTGAAAAACGAAACACACACAGACGCCCCGATCGGAAAATTGCCCATACTTCGAAAGTACCAACCTAACCTTGAAAATGGGAGTTTTAAACATGAACTTCCCGAAAATATAAACTTTATTGGCGATGGTGAAACCCGACTTGAATTTTCACAGTCCGTTAAACATTAGGCATATAACCACATTAAAGAACAATGGTAGAATTCAAGGTCGGTGTACCCTTGGTAAAATGAATACCAAGATATCGCCACAATGACTTATAAAGCCGCTCTGAAGTCACGTTCCCCGGGAGTGACGCCTCAGGTGACTCCTTGGTATGCCGGTCACGATGGGAGGACACCACTGCCCCGGCTACCACGGCAACCCGAGACACAAAGGAGCTCCCAGCACACTTTTCTTATCTCGTGAGGACGAGGGGACCATTTGGAGATTGGGAGGGTTGTGAGCGCACCTGGGAAATTTCCTTCCGCCCCCGGGATGGGATGCAGGAATATAAAAAGAGTGGCCGAAGGGGAAGGCGACTCCAAGATACGAGGCGAAGCACTTCGGACCCATTCCCACACACCCAGCCACCTATACCTTCAAAAAGTTTGCACGGCTGCGTGACCAGAATTACTTTCCACTCCTGAGCAAAATGCCTCTACATCAACACCGACGTCAACAGCAATAATGGAGTGCTTGCCAATCAAGCAGTCATATGATAAGAATTACAACTTAAAAGATTATTCCACAAAAATGTTAAGAAAAAGATTAGAATGACCTAAGAAAGATGTATAAAGGCTTCGAACTTCCATCTTGGAAAAATGGAAAGAAGGCTTCAGGAAAAATATTTCCAAGCTGGAGAAGAAATTTGATGGTATATGCATGCTAATTCTGAAACGGATAACTATGAGAGCCGAAGGAATTGGATAGTATCGGATAGTTTTAGAGAGTATCGGATATTTTTTGATACTTTCGGATAGTATCGGATAGTTTTGGATAGTAACGGACAGTTTTGGAAAGTATCGGATATGTAAGCTAACTCTGGTGAGGAAAACAAAGCGAGACGAGGACATCGTTCGTAATCTTGAACGGGCATGCATTCGAGAAATTTACGCAGAAGCAAAACAGTACGTCTTACACAATACAGCACGATATTCGAACAGTGCATCCCAACATAAATTCTTGAAAAGGCTCATTAGGGATACTGCGCCACAAACTGTGAGTCTCACAGAAATATGAGCAGCAAGGAATCTGAAAAATGTATAAGGTTAGGGATTTAATAAATATTTTGAAGTTCTGAAAAACATCATGATGACATTCGTAATTAATTACGTACATTTACGAACAACGATTTTCAGGTGTAGGTAGGAGATTTAGCGGTTAAACAACAGGCATAATTAATACCAAATACTAATATAATAGGGGAAATTCTTACGGTATATGTAATGCAACCATATTAACCTTACACCATTGATCCCAATTCACTGATAGACCATTTTATCCACAAAATGTCAGGACCGCAAACACTAAACCATTTCTTACTAATAAATAACCACTAGTGAATACAACTTTTAGCAACATATCACGAACTTCACGCTTCATATATTACGTCAACAGTAAAGAACATCATAAAAATTACTCACAAAGTGAAGTCGGCATCTGCGTTGGCAAGATTCACGTGATCGAATGTATTTTTTACCATAAATCATAACTTGGTTATATTTAATCAACGGGTAAGGAGTAAACGAGTTGTAATTGCCTTAAAACCTTGACTGATTAGGACATTTGGCACTTTTTCTCCGAAAAAATCGTGATATGTACGAAAATGTCTTACTACTTCGGGTTGTACACGCAAATTAAAAAGACGCGCGGTTTCCTGTGCCACTCCGATTGCAGCGTATGAACAACATCGCTAAAACACTGCTTTTGAGGTGGACATGGATTTTTCCATTTTCTACCCGGAATATTAGATAAAAAAGCAAAAATTGTACTAAAATATAACGAAAAACGGGAATCTAGGAATGTACTAACGTCCCACCTCTCCAACTTCGTTGAAAGGAAAGGCTTAAAATCCACTATAAAAAGACTGACACAGCATAAATTTAAACTGGAGGAAACGTCAACCCAAACAAAGGTAGTAGGAAGTTATATAACAGCTTTCACCACATTATTTTGAAATACGAAATATAAAATTATCAGGTTTTTCGTTTTCAGTTAAAGTAACGTAACATTAAAAATTAGCTCAACCCAAAGCAAACGGCAAATTTTTAAATTAAAACAACAGTCTAGCTACGTTTTTCCGTCGGTAAATTAAGTAACATAAGGTACAAACAATTTTATTAATTTTTTTAACCACCAACAGGAGTAGTCAATATTAAAAATTCAGAGCATAATGTAAATAATTGAATTGAATACAATACTTATTAAAACTAACAATAATTGCCGCTTCGAATTAAAAGCTACCGATTAAAAAAAATATGCCAAAACAAGAGGTTTAGTTCATAATTCACAGCAAGGCTACTATCTCAGCAAACTGTTCTCATCAATGAAATATGTACTACACACTCCAGAAATTCTTTCCCTGCGGCTCATCAAAACAAAAGTGACATCATCAGAATTTTTCGCGGGATCCCGAAAAATATTTTACACGCTCCCATTTCAGGCCAACGAAAGGGAGAGAGCGAAGAAAGTGTTTGTTGAAATTCCATCCATGGGATATAAGAAGAAGGAGAAGGCGGCACGCAATTCTTGAGCGCGTCGCCCTTTTTTTCCCACAAAAGACCGTTTGCTTCCGCAAAACCTTTTAGGAGCCCGAAACGCGTCATCACCATAGAATGACTCACGATTACCCCCTCCTCCACTGGGAACAGAGCGAGCGCTCCCAGCGATCCGGAAGGGGCCGCTGATGAATGCCTTAACGTACGCATGGAGCGGAACGAAAAAAATACAAATCCACTACGTATGTGAAACACTTTCCGAGTCCCGCAGAGAGACGATCCGGTTCTGCTGGAGGAAGTGTTTTCAAACCGCGGGACAGTAAACTCCGAAGGATGCGCATCCTAAAACGTTTCCGTACTGAAAAAAAAGCTACTGCCGGAGACTTAACGATATACAACGGCGACCATGAGCTACCCCCTGTTTTTTTAACAAAAAAAAGGCTTATTAAGCCCGATAAAAAGTGAATGGTAAGTATTCACTTTCCACGTCATGCAAGACGCAAGGATGGGAAAATTTTTATTCACATCCATTCGACATGCCCCTGAGTCGGTGCATTTTTTTACGACACTCGCAATGCGAGGCAATTACATCCTGCGGGGAAATACGACACAAACAGAGTCAGCAAAACGAGATGACGACTCGTGATGCTGTAATGCCGAGAAAAAAAATATTAAAGCATTCGTCAGGCAAGTGCAAAGATAAAATACGAGT
Organism: Ischnura elegans; assembly: GCF_921293095.1. NCBI lineage: Eukaryota > Metazoa > Arthropoda > Insecta > Odonata > Coenagrionidae > Ischnura > Ischnura elegans. The sequence continues at coordinate 143,335,707 of NC_060246.1, forward strand.
TATTCCACCATGCCGAGCAGCGATAGCCTTACCCCATGATTAGGTAAGGCTCTAAAATATGCTTATTATTGAGATTCCCGTATGTCACTGACTTTTGGTATCAGGAAAGAAAAAACTAAAACAGCACAAAAAGTCGCGCTCATTTTTGAGATGAACGTTTACAGAAATTTATTCGATGAAAAAATGCTAGAGGGGAGAACTTTCCCGAGCAGCAAAAAAATATCAACACAGCTACCTTCCCAACTCGGCAATATATGAAGCAGAGAAGTTCAATAATAGGAGAAGCAGAAAGAGTTCCCGTCTCCCACATGCATTAAAAATTATGTCTTTCACACCGCTCGTGCAAACGAATGCGAGGCAATTTGTCCAATAGTAATTCCGGCGACCTCTCACTTTTCTCTCATGATGAAATAAAATTCGCACCGAAGAGAAGTGGTCACACGATCTAAACGCTATTATTGACTTTTCAAAAACGGTATTTTTTCCCACTGCATCGCAATTTTAACCAAAGCGCGGTGATGTATGAAAGGATTTGGGCATCCGAAAATGATAATAACCAACCCTTTGCGAAGTCAAGAAAACCATCCACCACCTAACTCAGTTGACTCATAACAGCCAAGATTCGATAGATTCGAGTACGTGAGTTCATAGACGGGGAACAATAACTTTAGATGTACAAAGTTCATAACAGTTGATATTTTTTTTAATTTAACACATAATTTATATTTTGCTGTAAAGGAAGTAAATACGAAACAGCACGTTGCCTGGCAAAAACAATTACACAAAAATGCATTCCTTAAATAAAAAACACCAATCCGAGAATTCCATGGGAGAAGACGGCGCGAGCTTTCAAAACCGGAAGGGATAAGCATCGAATTACATTCGTAAAACTATCTAAATAGAAGAATGCATTACTTGTACCCCATTTTTCACAGCAGAAAGACATACAACCCATCAAGGTCTTTTAGATAGACCAAAAAATGTTAAATCACGTAAAGCGTTTATTACTGAATTCATTCTTTAATACCCTCATCAGTATTTCAGTCGAAGGCTAACTCCAACATCGTTTCCAATGCATTTTAAAAACGATGGCGGAGCAAACAGCCACAATGTAATTATGAACCTAAACTCCTGACCCAGCGGCAAAATCGTGAAGAATTTATTTGCACGATCCGGAAAGCATCTAAATCTTAAAGACGCGTGAAATAAGTGGAATACATTGTGAGCCGAAATCAATTTACCCTTGAGGGGCAAGCAGTGAACGCGGCGGGAAAGAGCTTCAGGCCGTAAAGATAATGTAAGTAAATATGGGAAGAATAAATTGGCCAACCCGATCTTTTGAAGAATGTTATTACAGCACAGGATGAGGATGTCGTCACGTCTAGAGAACTGCCCCATCAGCACTTTTGCAGTGGATTGAGGAGGGTATATTTTTCAATGGGAAACACTTCTTGTCTTGAGAAATTTTGGGAAGGAAGAATGAGAGAGCCAAATAATAGTTACGCAAGGGATCTCAGCAGAAAATGTGGGTTGCACAAGGATGAAATGCAAAACATTACGGCGAGGTAAAATCGCCGCGTTCTCTCACAATGTAGTCGCTCCTTTTTGAGATCGCGAGCGGAAGGAAGGCATTAATCCCCCAAGGTAAAAACAACGACGCAACGCTAAAAGAAAAAAATCCAAGATCGCAATTCTAAGCTCGCTCAGCGATTATACAATGACTGTTCTCCCGAGTCCTAGGTAGTTTAAACTCACTCGGTACCCATTATTCTCAGCAGAAAAAAATACAAGCACCCAAGGTCTTTTATGGAATAGGGATTAAATCTTGAGAAGTCAGAATACGTTAGTCAAAATAATTTTTCGTTGCCCTTTGACAAGGGTGCGGGGTAGAAGAGCTAATTTTCAATTAACTGGGCCCTTTTTTTAATATTAGACAATCTAGTGAAACAAATGTAAAATTGCTCGCCATCTCTCACAATAAAAACATCGCATGTTACTTCACAACGGTAGATTCTTCATGTTAAAAATAATAAGGCATACATTTTGTAAGGAAAACAACTCGAACCAAGAAACAAGCAGACAACATCGGAATGCTCACATCCCATTGTTCTCGGAAAAAATAAATATCCCTCTTCACTAAACAGAGGGAAAATCGTTATGTTTTCTGGTATATAAACTTACTCCCCCTTAGCTTCCGTTTATAACACCTTAAACTAACGCGGCAAAATCGTTCAGAGACCGCACTAAGAATAGTGGGATCTAGAGACAAATATCGCCAATAGGAAACCTCAGCCCAATACTGAAAAGTCACGACTCTTGTATTAGTTTTCTCAGTGATGAGGCCAATAAAAACATCCTGTTTCATAACTAAAAACACAGTAAAACTAGTAGTCATTTGATCGTCATGAAATTATCTAGGTGTTTAGGGTAAAAAGACAGAAAGGAAAGACAACCTCAAGAAAGAAAGAATACTAGAGATGGTGTATTCTCAGCAAACAGTCCGAGAGGGGGGAGAGGCACATAGGCGGATTTAGGATAGGGGGGCCCAGGGCACGTGACCCCCCCCCCCCCGACTCAAAAAATAGACAGCATTTTTAATGCGGTTATCTCTACGTTCGTTTTTCGTACATTACAGAGCCACAGAGAGAATATTTCGTAAAGTAATTGCTGTATCTTGTTTTTAATCTCAAGTATAATAAGATCCTTTGCCTGTCAGACCCTTGTGCCAACCCCCCAAGAAAAATATCCTGGATCCGCACCCGGAGAGGCAATCACCAAGAGGGGGGAGGGCAAACGGAGGACCAGCATACCGTAACACCGATAATCGCCAGAATCAACGTCGAAGTAAATCCATATGCATCTTATATCGCGAGTCGTTTAGGATAGCGTTAACTTACACCTATAACCTACTCAGTAACAATTCCTTTTCCAAGGACAACCTAAACTACTATCTGCACTATCCATGCCCTGTAAAGCGATCCTATATTATACCTGGAGAAAATTCTATCCGTCCATAAATGCTTTCAGTCAATTCCGCGCGGAAGCACTCTTAGTCGAGGATATCTCGTGTAAAATTTAACAAGGCGGCAAAGGAAGAGCACCTGTGGCCATGGAATAATTTGCGATCGCCAGCAACGCCACTGCCTCATGAAGACGACCCAAAACCCAATGGAGTGAAAAATTCGTATCAGCACAATTGAGTACCTCAATTATTTACGGGGATTTTAGGGGAGATAGGTTAATATATTACAGAATGAAAGCGAATCCAAATTTGAATGGAGGAAAACGAGACGTTAGATAGTATAAAGTAACTTTTTCCAATAAACAGTATAAAATAAAAGGTACGAGTTTCTGTAACACATATGTGTTACAGAAACTCGTTCATTTTTACAAAAATATGCCCAAAAGGGCTACGGTACATTTTTTTAATGGAAAATTTTCTTTACCTGCAACGCGAAATATTGTCATAAGACATACTATTTCGATAGAAATCAATGAAATTAATTATCGAATTACAATCCAAGAGATTAGGCCAACATATGAATTCCAAGTTTCTCATGAACAAAAAATAACGATTGAAACGCTAACCCGCATAGTTATCAATAAAAAGAGAACCTCAGAAGCTCTGAAATTCTTTACAGCATCCGACGGATGACGTTGTCACAGCAAAAACTAACTAAGAAGTCTTTTCTCATCCCGTGTAACTTATCATTGGAAATTTATACTAAACCTTTTTTGTCGAGGAAAACAATGGTTAGCCCAATAAATTGCAGAATTTTTTTAATGCCAGCATTGTCAGTTAGATATACGAAGCACCTGAAGACAACGTTGATTCTCTCATTACGTATTCCCACTAAATGCAAATAACTAAGGGCAAAAGGAAGTTATTGATACGAAAAGTGATATTTAAAATGGAGAAGAAAAAGAGAAACTTCAGAAAAATCCTACCCTAGGTAATAACTGGTTTCGGGTTTTTCCAAAACTCGCAATTCACCTTGGGTGTGCGTCACGCACTCTCGGAAAATGGTCGGCAGCTAAGTTGAAGGAAAACATAAATAACCACAACGGGATACTTTCACATGAGTCTCGCTCTAAAACATACCATATTACATTCTTTGATCCCTCTTGAGGAATATGTGATTCCTTCGGCTCAAAAAATATCAAATTTATTCATACGAAATCACACAGTGTGCCGTACTCTTCGACGATGCATTTCAATAGAATTATCTTGAAAATACACGGATGCATATCGCTTTACACAAAGGAAATTAAGGCGTAGGAATAGATGTGAGACCGCTTTCCCCTAGACCTCAGACATCTCGTCAATTTTCATTACCCACCAAAAACAACCTGGGGACGAATGCGGCAGATTCTAAATCTCTTTCCTACTGCAAGTAAGAATAAATTCTCACTCTGCATAAAGAAAAGAACCCTATAGCATTAACCCTGCGGATAAGATGAGGGGGGGAGAAAAAATTACAAGAGGGTGGGCATCATTGAAAAAAAAATTGCCACTGACTTGCAGTAGAAGACTCGGCCGTCAGTGGTGACGTGTGCCGTCCATCCTGGTTTGAGGGGCTGTCCGTATGATCCGTCGGAATCAGCCTCTCCTCCACCTGGAGCCTCATGAATCCCCATTGTGGGGACAGCATCCTCCACCCCCACCTCATCCGCAGCCGAAACGACGCCCTCTCCGCCTCCTCCTCCCTCTCTCCCTTCGCCCCCTCCATTCAGCTCCCTGCCGACAGACGGCTGGGACCTTGTCGCTAACATTCAGGATCTGCAAGGAGCACAATGAGGGAAAAATGTGGAACTAAAAACTACATTAAAATTGTTTTTGGTAAACTGATAGTGGTTCACATCAATGAAAGATGCAAAAATAAAGGAGCGACGATGATCACTAGAGATGAGGACCAAAAAATGGAATTGAGTGAAGAAATCAGTTGCCGGCAAACAATTACTTTAAACAACGTACAAATCAACCACACAAAAGTGTTTACAACCACCTCACGAATTAGGCTGGAGCGCGATTGCGATGGGATGCAAACCAGACAACATTACAACCCAATAATGAATGCTATGGTTCGACTGACTGCGACTATCTAAATACAAAACATTAAACAGCTATGCTATGGTAATAAAAACTGATAAACCTCTAGAATCATTAATAAAATACAAATAAAGCAGAAATTGGAGGTAAATAAAGTCGCCCGCGAATTTTGGTCTATAAACATTCCATTTTTACTTAAAACTAGAATAGATAACAAGGAAATTAATAATCGCAACAAATATTTCAAACTCAAGAAACATATGCAAATATCGTACCAAAATGCAAAACAATAACATTTGATCCCTATCTCACGATGCGCCAAAGCGATAACGATGAAGAGTGCATGGAATTGATTTTTTAGACAACGACACCCACATGCATAATGGAGCTGTTCAAATTAATAAGGCAAATTTAGAATTAAAGGGGCGTACAAGATGTGAAACATAATGCACAATAAATACTCAAAAACATCAATACAATGATAACCCAAACAGAGAAAACATAAACAAACTACAAGGGACGGAAGAAAATTACTCACCCTTTCTGAGGTAACAAATGACCAATGAGCTATATGCCTTCCTTGATTAACATAATTAGCATTAGACCTTCATTAAAGTCGAAGTATCTTTTCCATAATGATGTCTTACGAGTAGATCACCATCTGTCAATACAGTATTCACTCACTTTCACAAATATGCACTACATGACCAACAGATACCATACGGTCAATCCAAATTACACAGAACACACATTTAAAAACACGATATCCGCACAATAATTCGTTGAAGTAAACTTCTTTCCTTCTAGGCACAACCCCTTTTTCTTGAGGCAAAAAGCAGAATGCTTCCTTCCTTAACCGTTCGCATTGGATAGCGTCCTCATCGTATGTGAAATATTTTGGAAGCTTCAATGAACAAACGAAGCTCGAAATTATACAAGCGAATGGCGGCTGCATGGCGGCCATATGAACTCTGGTGAGCAAATGGTGAGTGTGCTGAGGGATATTACACTTACTCATACATGTTCGATTGAGTCTCCTTATGGTTGATTCCTTAATTTAGTTAAATTAATGTATTTATACTTCATTAACTTTACTCTGTCCTATTTTTCTCTGTTTCGAGGCGTTTTAGTAATTGTAATCAAATGCACGTTCATATTGTTCTGAGGTGTTTTTCGCTATATTATGTTAATATACAATTTCAGGATAAGCTGTTAGTTAATATTAATCTGTTTTAAATTTGTAATTATGTTTATACATGCATTTTATTTAATATCGTGTATTCGTGTATAGCTTGAAAATTGATTATCGTGATTGCAATGTTTGCATTCATATGCCCAAATATTTTTGTCGTTAGCAGCGCTGTAGTTGGGCCGGTACGGCGTACCCCTAAAATCCAAACTCGTTATAAGCGTACCGGTTAAAATACCTTCGCGGCCGTGTATATAATGCATATATATTTTTGGTGAGTACCGCCTAATTTTTTTTCCAACTACAGCACTGGTCGTTAGGCACATTATTAAGCTAGCTTGTCAAACATTAACAATTTATTGACAGGAAGAATAATTTTAGAAACTTTTAAATATCCTGAAAGCCTAGTTAAAACTGAAACATTATACAGCTGGAGAGTTATAAAACAAAAATCAATACAAAATCGATTAAGTCAAATAATCCTTCAGTATTAAGGTGAAGAGACTTCATGCAGTGTTAGCCAAGGCTGTTTCAAAACAGTCTTTGGCATTGCATCAATTTGGTTATAGATTCAAGATAGTTCATATCATTTCCTTAACACACTCAATGCTGAGAAAATTTATCATAACACACCGCCACGCGGAAAAAATATTTTTCAATAATATAAGATATTATGTCTTTCTTAATCGTATACAATCATACATAGTTCAAAATTATTAAAATTTGCACTAGTACTAAAGAAAATATTAAATATTATAATAAAATTATAATAAATATATAATAATAAAAAGAAGGCAAAAAATCTGCTGCAAGCAAACGACTTGTATCCAGTCTCAGGAGAAGACACACTGAGACGCTGGGCACAATTGCAGGGTCTAGTAGAAGACGCGGAGACAGATGGCGGGCCGAGAAACCTAACGGGACCGATGCCTTGTATTCAAGGCATCCGCATTCAAGGCATCCGCATTGAGTGTGTTAATAGAGTATTGACTCCCAAATGACTAAAAAATCAATTGTTTATAATTTTGCATATGACCAGGTAACAAATCATAAATGTATTCATGACTGAAATTACCTATAATTCTATTAGGCATATGTCTTGAAAGAATGGAAAAGAAAGAAAGTCTCTGATTTGATGGGGGAGATGGAAAGAAACAGTTGCTCCGTTATGCAATTTGTATGGAATTAATTACAGCTATTGTTCATTATCTAAAAAGTAAGGGTTCACCCAGCAAGGGACAAAGAAGGAAGGCAAGCTCCTAAAAATCTTTCTGGTAACTGGGACTTTGGTAAAAGGGTGACTAGGCATCAGGAAGTCACCAAATGCATCTTGCTTTTATAAATGTATTTGTTCATACAGCTGGCTTTTTCTATGAAATTAAATTGTCTGACTTTCTACGTTTTGTTATTTAAAAAAACCCTAACTTTTAAAACACAATGTACCAAATGATGAAAAATAGCAGATGAGATTGTGTTCTAGGCCATAAAAATTATTTTACTCCCAACTGTAGGCAAAAATATGTGCTTAAAAGGTATTTTAAGGGAAGTAGATCATTCCGCATACATTGCCAATGTTTACCATGCTTGCATTAAATAGAGCTTACCTAACTGATGTGCCAAAAAATAAGTAACAAATGGAAGCTTCCAGTAAAAACAATATGGTTGACAAGAAATTTGTGGGAAATGGAGTGCAGTTTTGAAGACATTAAAGGATTTGTATCTAATGGTAAGATTGTACATACAGAGTATTTTTGCAGGATATTCATTAAGAAGGGTGTCGCGGATAATCACACCCTCTCAGCACCAACCTTTTTTGACCCTTCTTAGTGCAGACTCTGAGGGTAATTGCAGGGCTGCCTCCTTTTGGGGTTTATAACCCTACTAACGTTGTAACCCGTTGTGGCGTTACGTCGTAAATCTAGTTGATTGTTCACGTAAGCCCAGACATAGGGAAAACTCCAACCGTCGGTCACAAACTGGATCAGGGAAAGACTCCACAAACAAGAAAATCAGCTCACAAGAAAAAGGTTGCCAAAAAATTTACGAGTATTTTCGTTCAAAATCTATTCCAAGTAGAGTATTCAAAATCAGAAGTATTACAGAAAACAATGATAGTAATTCATGATCCCATAGGAAACATTACCAGCTAAATACCAGCAGAATAATTGCTCTAAATTTGCCATGTCTCACTAGGCATGCGTCCACGACCAGGGCACGAGCAGAAGAGAGCTTGCCTATTGCAAGACGAGACAGGATAAGAGGGGAGGGGTTTTTCCAAGCGGCGGAGGGGGTACTCAAGGCGAATTCAACTACTGCGCCACTGCCCCTGTTGACCGGCAGCTCCGCAAAACATCATCCCCGGGTTTGAGTCAACAGCATACCACCCATAATTTTCCCCTCAAACTTCTGGGTTTGAGACATCAGTCGAATCAGAGGGATATTCATTGGAACACATGGAGGGGGAGGACATAGTGGGGTGAGGTGTTGGAGGGAGAGAGAGTTGTGATAGGACTATGGTAAAACTTCTCACTCCAAAGTGAAATACTAAGGCCTTAGCACCGATTTCCCCTTGCTTGCCAAGGAGTAAGTATTCCTCCGCAGTAGTCCTATATAAGTCTTGGATTGCAGGTAGGCTGGTTTCGGGGATGATTTCGGGGATGTTTCCGGGGCTGTTTCCAGAGGCAGGATTTTCCAGAGACAGGATTTTGCGAGACAGGGCCTTTTGCTACAGGGCCTTTGCGCGAAAATCCTTTGCGCGAAAAGTCCTTGGCGGGAGAAGTTCTGCAGATAAGTTCGAGGAAGTTCGAAAAATTTCTGGGGGGGGGTTACCAAAAATGTTGGGGGGGGGGAACACTAAAAAATGCCACACCGTATTTAGATTGGAGAATGACTCGCGGAAGTTCAATGACGAGAGCAGGAGGGAGGTAATAGAAAAAACTGAATAATTTTTTATTGTTTGTAATAATGATATGATCGTTGTAGTAAGTATATCATGAATTATTGTGTATTTTATTGATGGGCAGGAGGAACCCTGGAGAATAATTTTTTTATTAAGTAAACGGATTTCCAGGGGGGATATTGAATATTTGCCAGTCGGAAAGGAGGACTAAAGAGTTGACAGAAGGGGTTGAAATATGGCCAGTAAAAGATTGGGTCGCTCACTTATATAAATAAAAGGAGTTGCATGATGTTGTGATACGGAACCTTACGGACGCATACTCTCGGCAGGGCGAATATTACTATCTCCGCTGAAGAGATCACGAATATTCGATTGGTGAGTTAGTATTGAAGCGGAACTTTGTTTTGTCTTTGGCAGCTCAAAATTTTTCATCTAAATTATTGATAAAATTTGTTGGACCATGTCGTATAAAACAATCAATTATACGTAATGTTTATGACTTGGAAACAGAAGACCAATAATAAAATTAAAAATATTGGTGGGTGACATGTGAAAGATTTAAAGCCATACCTCAGCCTAACCACAAAATATTTTTTTTAATTAAGTAAAGAAAGGGATTTGTAACCCGTATTAAGATTGGAGAATGACTCCCAGAAGTTCGGATACGAAAGCAGGAGGGAGGTAATAGGGCTACTAAAAAAAACTGAATAATTTTTTATTGTTCATAATGATGATATGATCCTTGTAGTAAGTAAATATAATGGAGTATTGCGTATTTTATTGATAGGCAGGAGGAACCCTGGAGAATAGTTTTGTTTTACTTTCATCCTTATCTTAATTTCTCCACTGTTAGCTATCCGTGAGCTCACGTGGTGGACGGGACTCTGGTCGACTTAGGCTAGTAAGTATTACCCAACGAGAGGCCCCCGTTACAGCGTAATTGGTTCGCAGTCAATCATGCTTTGTTTATATGAATTAGCTATATGGATAATTGTAGCTTGAATGTAAATTGCAGACTTTGCATTGAATTCCTTGTTTTATTCTGAGAATTGTCAAATTTTTAACAAAGCTCTACCATCAATATTAACACATTTAATGCAGCAACAATTTCCATGTTGATGTTTACACTGAAATCGAGGTATAAGTTAATATTTATCATAGAATTTCGTTTAAAAATGGTAAATGCTGCTCAAGAGACAAAGAATTCAATTCTTAGTTTATATTTTTTGAGAAAGGAACAAATATTTATTTTGCAAAATGACTGGATAAACAATTGTATGACTACGTTCCCTTACTGCTTAGAGGAGTAATACATATAAGATGAGGGTTCTGGGTACTAGCGCAAGGGAAGGGAATGTTTAAAGTGTGCTTTGTATTTGCAGATTTTGATTGTGCATCATGAAATATATGACTACTATCAGCGCAAAAAAGGTAGAACGCTGAACTTTAAACATTCATATGAAATTCTGCCGAAGCTCCATAAGGTCATGTAATATATTCTTTTACTCATCGATACACTTTTAGAGGGCTATTATTATGCTAAGAATCCGATATTACTCATAAAGTGACATATTCCATATATAAATATAAATACAAGATAAACCTATGTACACAAAGTGAATTGTAATTAAATATTGCATTACTATTACCTGCAAGTGACCCTCCATTACATTTATGTGCGAAATATTATGGGAAATGTCTATTGGAAAGTACACACTTCCGAGTGGCAATAAAATGTCTGGAAAAAAGTAAACCACATAGCATAGAGACTCCGAAATACCGGAGTGGAGCAGCATTATAGCAATTCGCTCTGCTCAGGGCAGCTCCGAAATGCCACTCCGCGCGAGTAGTCCACTCCGAATTCACTCTGAAGTGAATAGTAATTAAATATCGCATTACTATTACATGCAAGTAACCCTCCATTATATTTATATGCGATTAAGCACCTTGAAGCAGCAATGAAAATTCACTCCGCTCCCCTGCTGCTCCAGGTCCCTGGTTTGGTCTAATGGCCTGGAGAGTCTGAGTCTGGGTGAAGAACTTCAGAGTGGCTAATTCAAGAATCATAAAAAGCATCCCTAATTTAGTGTAGCTAATGATTAACCCTTCCGAGACGGTGGAGTTAGCATGATTGCTCTACTGAGCCCTAAGAGACCATTTCGTCTCCACTGCACCAAACATCTTTGGAGGACATTTTTTAAGAAGCGTGTCATGGATAGTCATACTCTCAGTACCAACCTTTTTCGACCCTTCCTGGAGGGAGCTCCGCATTATCTCGGACTTTGAGGGTAGTTGGGCTCCCTCCTATCTAAGTTTATTACCCTACCAGCAGAATTGGTTCCTGGTCAACTTATATTTATTTATATGAATTAGCTACATGGATAATTGTTGCTTGTGTGTAAATTGCAGACTTCAAATTGAACTTTTTTTCTGAGAATTGTCAAATTTTGAATGAAACTTTACCATCAATATTAATAGATTTAATGCATCAATAATTTTCATGTTGATGTTTATACTGAAATTGAGATATAAGTCAATATTTATGGTAGATTTTCATTTAATCATCGTAAACTCTCCTCAAAAGACTAAGAATTCAATTCTTAGTTTACATTTTTTGAGAATGGAAAAATATTTATTTTGCAAAATGACTGAATAAACAATTGTATGACCTCAGGCCATTGCCTCAAAGAGGGGTAAAATGCGATGAGAGGTTGGGACACCTGCTCCTGGGTTTCGAGGGTATGGCCTAAGCCCTGCTGCATTGGGTCCCAAAACCAAGACTTCGCGTACCTGCAACCGCCATAAAAGGGGAGAGCAAGGAGATGGATATCTTTGGCATTCGTTTGCCTGCATAGGAAAATCTCTTATGGAAATTTTCGTCTAGCGTGTCTCAAGGGCCATACTGCCAAATATTTCCATCATTAGTAATGAAAGGGTTTAAAAGTAATTAATAAATTTTAATTATTAGTGAACTACCGTGTTTACCTGTGCACCTTTTCTCCGAAAATGTTGGTGAAAAAATGGGGGTGCGCTGCTTACATGATTCCTCCAAATTTTTATGTAAACCGCGTTCCATTTCCCCCCAAATTCTTATTGTTTATTTATCCAGAGCTTGGCACTGAAACCAGAAAACCTTCGCAGGAATTACTTTTCTAACATTATTTAACCTTATTAATCATTGAAACATAAATTTATCAATTTAGCAATGAATCAGGAGTTCCTATATTACACCGCAACCAAAAAGCGTTTTTTTTTTTCCTCACAAGCCAGCCCAAAAATGGGGGTGTGCAGGATACACAAGTAAATATGGTATCATATTTCCTTCTCACCATACATTGATTTTGTCCAAAAGATTATTCCCTGTTCCTATTTTATGGTTGTTAAGCAGAATATAAAGTACCAGTGGGCTAATATACCCTATGAAATTGTTTAAGCTCTGCAATTGATAATCAATTGATGATTTTTAAACTATCATCAATAAATCATCTAATTGAATTTTCAGAAGATGTAACCTTGAGGTTATCTTTGATAAGGATAATTGTAGTTCAATTAATCCCATTCTAGGAATTCTAGCGATTCAACTCATGGGAAAATGAAAACTAGAGATTGTCTTACCTGGAAGTTTAATTTTTAATTAGGATAATTATGAACTAAAGGTCATTATTTGTGTGACAACTAGTTTTGATATTGCTTTATTAATATTTTTTTTTAACCCTTCTCTGCTGATGCCTACGAAAGCAAAATGTTTTCTGAGCTATGAGTAGCATGAGAATATTCAAAACTCTCTCTATTTAGCTCTTTTTTGGAGTTGAGCCCTGGTATTTTCATCCCTCCCATTCGGAACCCAACTCAACAGGGCCCAGCTATTACCCCAGCCACTCAACTGGACCCTCTAACCTCATCTTAGCAGAAGTCCACAGTCAACTTATTGCATTAGAAGTGTTTTTTAAAATAAATATTGCTTATGCTTTTTGATCATTTACGCAGTATAAGAATAACTAACTTTTTTTAACAATTGTAGAATTTTAAACAGATTTCTGGCTATGATAATAAAAAAGTAAGTAAACACAAGGTGCTAATATTGTAACTGGTTTATGCGTAGAATTGCTAAAATTTATTTTTTAAATTGGTTATGCATAGAAAAAACAAAGAATTCATTTCAAAATAGAAAAAATTGGATTATGCAAAAAAAATTTGTTTGCAAAAATCGTGGGCCACTCCACAATGGATTCCTGCTGTGAGTAGGATCATAAATGTGTCAGAGGTAGGGCCCAATCGTCGAAGAGTGGGACAAAGGTCTCAATAAGCTGGGTCTCAGGCAGAGGCTAAATGCCTTGGCCATTGCTACCTCAGCACTCCTTTCCCTTCCCACTGTGGGCTATTGCTGATGTCCATTTACTTATGTTGAATAATTAACACTGGCTCCATGCCCATGTAATGTCTTTCGTGTATGAAAATGCTCATTGGCTGTAGTCAGCTTTACGCACAAAAGGGTTAAAAAATGGAAATTTTTACATTTGATTCAACATTACATGCTGTAGAACTCTTTGTGGATCTGAAATGATTATTGTAAAAAAATATCAGTTAATTAGGCATTTAGTGCTGATAAAAGTATATCTTACAATACTTTCTTATTTTATTCCATAGCACTCTTACCCTCAACGTTTATAGCTTAATGGTTGCTTGAGCGACCACCTTGATGCTGGCTGTCTCCATGATTTTTTTTTTCCCAAGAGTTAACATTATGTACATACGTTTTACTTTGTTGCCTTGATAATCATGTGATGATAGTTTCCCCTTCCACATGCTCGAGGCAACCATTCTCGAGAATGTGGTGCCTCAGCCAAACGTTGAGTGTATGGGGACCATAGTGAATGCTGACCAAGAAGTGCACTGTTTTTACATTACACCATATTTCAGCTGGATTGGATTTATCTATGTGAGATATTTTAACTGTAGTCTTTTTAAGAATGTAATCAATCCGTTTTTGGAAAATAATTGTGTCATTTTATCACAGCTAATTTGCTGTAAGTGTTTCCCATGTAGGTGTGTGTTCAGTCAGCCTCTAAGAATGCAATAGGCTGTGTCATTCCATGGAATGAAAACAAATTTTGGCATTGTTTCCTGCTAAAAATATGGTCACATCTTCTTACATTTGTCATTTTTTCTCACATTTATAATTACCTGCCAACAATATACCATATGGTAGCCACTCAACCTTTATTCATTCTGACTATTGTACTTCAGATCTGATAGCTGTTGCAAGGAATGAACTTTGGATGATTAGGCAACCACAGTGAGTATGAGCTCAGGATCCATGCTCAGGAATAAGAGATCTTGGGTAATTGCTCAGCCAATTATGTATAATTATTTCAAAAGAAGAGAGTATGGTTTTGTGTGTAAGATTATAGTATGAAAGGTTACATAACATAAGATATTACTTTGAAACTAGACTGAGGCTGGCAAGAACTGTTACTGTCTGTAGAAGTCCTCTGGTCTGAATAATGATTTCTTCAAGCCTGCAATACAATGATAGGAAGTTATTCAGCTTTATATGCCAAAAAATAATGGAATGGAATGGTATTCACCTAAGATAGCCAAGCTGAAACAAATATGGGTGGAGGTTTAATAGATTCTAACCTCCCAACATTTTTCAATGATATTAGTTTCTTTTGCATGTTTATTAGGTCTGCAGAAGTATCATAAATTCTAGCATACTTTTTTATCCATCTGCCCCTCACCACTGTGCCAAAGTCTGATCTTACCTTTGAGTCTTCTCTATTGCTGTTTCTCCTACATATACCTCTATGATTATTATCATGTAGAGATTGTTTCTGTGATATAACTTTTCCAGACTTGTACAGAATGTATCCTTTCCATCCCTTCATTTTGTATCTTCCTCTTTTTAAAGATTTTTATTCTTATCCATTTTGCAATTGCACCCTCTGCATTCTTCGTTGAAGTAGTTTCTTACTATACGAGTGGCAGTTTCCACTCTCTCATATGCAAGTTTCCTTTTCTTCATTGCAGAGATTCTCCATCTAAATTTCTATAGATTTCCTCTCTCGGCAAGATATGAGGTCAAACTTAAAAATGAAGTCTCCTAAGTTTTTGCATCACCGCATGAAGCTCTAGGAGCAATTCATCAACACCACTGTGTTCCTTGGTTCCTCCAGTACCACTCGTGACTGCCACACAGAAGTTGTCGACCACTCATTGTTGGTACAGTAGCCGTTTCCAAGGAGCTTCCCCTCATGTCTCCAAAAAGGTGTGAAATCCGGTCTGTCAAATGATTTTTGATTGGGAAAAAGGTGGCAACTATCAATATTAATCGCCAATTGGCTGAAAATTGCGGTGAAAAATGTATGGCAGTTAAAAACGTTCATAAGTTGTACCACAAGTCTCTTTCCGACCATACAAACGTTCACTTCCAGGTGGATGCCCAAACAGCTCACCGAAGACCACCAGAGGCATTGAGTGGAATGTGCGGAAGACGTTTTGCACCATTTTGAAGAGGAATGAGATGATTTTTTGGACTCTATCGCCCAGTGACTTCCACATGTAGCTTGCCCTAAAGATATGCCAAGGAGGGATGGAGTTCGTGACGGACAACGAAGGTGCAAGAGGAGGTCAATGCCTACCTATGCAAAGCGGACAGAAGCTGGTGTGATGATGGTTTTCAAAAGTTCATCTTGCAGATGAGAAAAATCATTTAACATCAGGGTGATTACATCAAAAAAATAGCTGAAGCCAAGATCTTTCCAATGATTTATCCAACAATTTAAAAAAATACCATATGCAATGGCAAAAAAATTGGAGACCTTACTTTTAAGTTTACCCTCGTAATATAAGATTTTTCCTTGTACTCTTGCAGCAAAGCTGCCCTTCTTAATATTATGCATTTGTTTTTCTCTTTCTTTTTTCAAAAAGGTCTTAGACTTCTTCAATCGTAACATTTTTTCTTGGTATGTCTTTCCCTAGAACTTCTTAGAGGCTTACAAGGGAGTGTAATGTTCATGCAGCTGTTACCTTGGAACGTATTTGTGGTAGTAAGAGAGAACCTGATACTTACCTCTGTATTTCAAAAATATTTCCCAAGTGTTTTCTCTTTCAGAACTTGTTAAAGTGTGTTTTGGAACGGTATTCAAATTAGTATTACTTATGTCTTTACTTTTGCTTTGTATGTGGCAATGCTGCATCATAGAGTACCTACTGTTATCTATTGTGGAATGTGTCGCTATTCTTGAGAATTTTTTTTCCTGGAAAAAAAAAATCAGTTCATGTTCGGCAGACAATCTCCGTGGGAGTGAAGCAATCAATGGAGGCATGAGAAGAAACAGAAATCCCATTATAAGACCATGTGCTGCTACCACCTTCTCTCAGATGAGGTTTAAGGTGGATAAGGCAGGGAGTGGATTATGTGGTTAGGATGGTGAGCCCCCAGAGGTTAGTGTTGAGATTATTAAATCGGCAGTGGATTAATTTGGACTTATCGTGGAGGAAAAAAAGAACACACCAACTTAGGAAACCATCACCGGAAGACGACGCTCATTTATTACAGCATAACGGTACAATGTTAGCAAGTGCGCCAAAATTCAAAAAACTTATTCAATCTCGATTACACTCAGAAATAACAGTTAGGCATGGCCAGTTACTTCTTCATCTGGGTGGGACTGGTTACAACCTCAGCAAAGCATCGATCCTGATCAAAGACAGACCAAATTTTGCTCCTGGTCATTGGCCTCTACTTCTTTTGCAGTTTAATATTCCTTCAGGGATCATCACCCAAATAATCATTGGTTCTTGTCTACCATTGTCTGCTAATAATCCTCATTACTGCTTCTGCTTGTCTTAGTAAGGAAACAAGTCATCAGATGCTGCATATGGAGCATGTTTCTCTCTGGAAGGGAAGTGTGGATGTTGACAGTAGCAGAGAAGTCAAGAGAGGAGGCATATGAAATGTGGTGCTACCGAATGATGATGAATAAATGAGGAAGTGCTAAGAAGAGTGGGAAAAAAGAGAAGTCTTCTAAAAACCTTAATGAGAAGATGGGACAATTTAGTAGGCCACATCCCAGATAACACGGCATTTGTATTACATCTGTATTACATCAATAATACACAAAAAATACGTGCCCAAATACATATGTATAAGATGGAATACGATCGTATTACATCGGTATATTTCACGTAGAAGTGGTTCAAAAGTCCCTATGGATGTATGTATTCGTGCGTATTACAAATTGGAAATCTGAATACCCATACATGAATTATACATATGTATACAATGGAATACAATCGTATTACGTCTGTATATTTCACGTAAAAGTGGCTCAAAAGTCCCTCAGGATGTATGTATACATGCGTATTACAAATTGGAAATCTGAATATCCTTACATGTAATATACATATGTATCTGCAGGACCTCGTACACGAATTATACATATTGATTTTCTGACCCACATCCACTTAATATCAATATGGATCAAACGGATGAATAAGGAAACCAGAACATACAGATAATAAAACATTTATTCAAACAGAAAAATAAAATAATACACACAAATAACAAGTGTGGCCATGAATATTGCTAACAAGCATTAAGGGCCAGCAAACAGTAGGTGAAACTTAGTTAAAACAAATGGCACAAAGATAAATCAAGTACAAACAATGGTTTGAGTTGGAAAATAGAAAACAATGTTAGCACGGAACAAGCGTTGTAACCCATTGCACAAGAAGAAACCTGAATTCAGGAAACCAACTCTGCACAATTAGCCACTTTCTGAAAGGAGAAAAAAAGAAGTCAAGTTTAAAAGTCATGCAAAAATATATCTTTTTGTAAGATCTGAATAGGAGCTCAAGGCCTTTCAATTTTATTTTTTTTTTTTCAATTCATATAGGCAGTCAGTATTCTGTGAAGTCTGTAATTTTAGTACTAATTCTGTATTCTGAATGCAAATGAAAGTTTGGCTTCTCTGCTAGATTCCAGACATAAGTTTTAAATTTTTTCATTTACCAATTATGTCGAGGTCCCAGCTAGCACAGATTTGACCTTGTCCTTTGAGAAATCATATATTTTGGGGAAATGCTTTCATTTTACAAAATTAATAGCCTTTCTCTTAAGAAGAATGAGAAATATGAGAAAAGATCATATGACTACTTTTAAATATAAATTAACTAGGAAAACGTGAATCCATTGGTATGCTTATTTAGTACATGATACTAATATATTAGTACCATGATTTAGTAGCGGATGACTCACACAGAAAAAATATAAACTTGTGATATCAAATTTTCAAACAAATAAATTTCATACATAATAGATAATTTCAGGCTTAACTTTAAGAAACCTCTCCATTATGGTTAAAAAAAAATTTTCCCTCAAAGCTTACCTCGGTATTAACAATTCCACCTGGTCTTCTGGCTTTGCTTCGTCGTCTTTTCCGTAATCCATTCTCCTCTTGTCCAGGCCAAGCTATTTACATCGTCGCCTGCTGGGTATGCGCGAAAGAGCATGAAAAGAAAATTACAATTAATTAATTTGGCCCGTAAGCACCTTTTTCTTACATTTAATGACAAACTTTCGCATGAAAATTACGTATTTATCTTGTGTTAATAATAATGACGAAATGCACCTTGATTGACTGCATTTCAAGATGAAAGAAATATTACATTTTGCTCTAAGGGAACCGATATTACACGACCAATACTTCTTGTTCGTTAAATAATTAGAAGTAGAGGGCAAAACCGCTCGGAACCTCGAGGAATCTATTAGCATAGAGTAAGTATATACTTACTCTATGCTATTAGTGACAAGGCTACGCTGATAAGTCTAAGGTCAAATAGATGTTATGACTAAAGCATAGGATAACTAGGAATGCAAGAACTACAATACAGTAGGTTGTGGTAATAAACAGCGATAAAACAACTTACACGTGAACGAAAACATTCCTTTAAACAATTTTTTCTGCTCTTAATTAAGAGAAGAAAAAATGTAACTTCAGCCGCGAAGCACGGAATTACTATACGACGCATAATCTATTAATTTATACGTACAAGATTGACATTACTATGTTTTACCATATAACTTCAATGGACACCAGTCTCCTCGATACATAACTCAACAAAAAAGGAAAACAATAGCCAAACATAAACAAAATAATTACCTCTATTGGCGCAATGTGTTGACCACATTGCGCCAATAGTTGTATCCAAATATACTCAAATAACATAATTAATGTAGTCTATGTAGGCGTACAATACAATAAAAGATAAATCATACCTTACCTTAATAATCCAGTGACAGGAAACTGCTGGAGCTGGCTTGCACGAATCGCAATAACGTGTGGGATTGAAGCACATTTCCAGCAAAACGTAGCTTGGCTTCGGGTTGAGCACACCATCCACACGCACCGGTTATTGAGGATTAAAACACTATGTCAATTCTTCCAATAAGTATAATAATACAAACAAATATAAAATTAACTATACATCAGTAGCTAGTTAATAACGGATTTCCTTTTGTTTATTAGCGTAGATGCCGGAGTTCCTCCAACAGCACGTTCTCGTAGTCTCGAACGAAATGCCGAGGTTTACTGTCAACGAGATTATAACTGTATCACTCCCACTCACTTCCCTAGCGACAGTGAGCCGCGGAATTGAGAATTTAATTTTTTGTCTAAACAGTTACATTGAAATATTGTTTAAAAAATCAAACTTCGCATTTACTTTTGATCTGTGCAAGTACTATGTTTTGTATTTTTCATGTATTGTGAACCATTTTTCCATGTGTATATTTCGCGGATAGAAACTGAATTTTACATATGTAATACGTCTGTATTTCGCATGCATTTAAAAATTAACATAAATAGCCGCCATCTTTACTACCCTTGCTCACATCGACTAGTATACGATTTATTTTTAAGCTTTCTGGGTATAAATTCGAATGGATGAATGATCATTAAAATAGGGAAATCTGGCGTTTGCTGTGAACATATTATTTCTGGAAAAAATGTTTATGAACATTTCGCAAGACGCCACGAAAATCTACCTCCCAAGTATTACAGGAAACATACATAATGTATATTTTGTATATTTTTGACCACATTTACATATGTATTTCCTCTGTATTCATACATATGTAAAAGTGGTACGTGTTACACGATAAATACATTTGTATTTTTGTGTATTTTTGACCACATTTACATAAGTATCCAAATTTCAAAAATACACAAAAAATACAAATGTATTTATCGTGTAACATGTGCCACTTTTACATATGTATGAATACAAAGGAAATACATTCAATAATACATATGTACTACAGATGTAATACATAACAAAAATATATATGTATGTGACCCATGAAAATACAATATATATACATATGTATATCCAAATGTGTGTTGTTGGGGATTATGAGGCATGATGGTCAGGTGAAAACAATTGTAGAGGGATGGATGGAAGGAAGGGTACGGTACAGCCCCAAATGAGACACATAGGACAGATTGCAAAGAATGTAAAAGAGATGAAATTTGTCACTGAGAAAAGACTAGCAGATAGTAGAGTGGAATGGAGAGCAGTGTCAAACTAATATGTATTAGGATTATTGAATTATGATGACGACTGCTTTTACCTCATGCAATGTTGAGCTGAAGGTTCTTTGGAAATTTTGCAGATGTTCTATGCCTCCACTGTTCCTTCCCTCTATACTACTCCTCATTCCATTTTGTTAACCTTCTTATGGGACCCTGACTTTCATATTTGGGTACTGGATTGTAACCTTGGTCCAATTCCTCAGGCCCAGCTCCCCTACTAATTAATGCTGCAGGGATAAAAAAAATAATAATAATTCCCCCAACCTTACTGAATCTCTGATGGGATGCTGCATATCCCATCACTTTTCTTGCCTTTATATTTAAATTGGATGGCTCTTTATTTCAACCTCTATAATTTCTAGATATGCTCTACTTTCCTATTCTCTATCTGTTATCCTTTCATTCTTAGTCTCACTTTCTGGGATGACTTGCCTACCTTTACCACCTGAATTGGACCTCACCTTAGTATACAGAGCTTCTGCTACTTCCTCCTTTGGGAGCTTATCTATTTGACTATCTTAGCCAGTCCATCATGCCTCTGTTTTTACTTCCCTAATCTCATTTACCCCAATATTCCATATTTCTTACGTTACCTTTCTTTTTCCTCACTAGTCTTCTTCATAACAATCCTGGGTGCTGAATACATTCAAAAGGATTTTGCATGATAATAATAATATTTATGAGTATCATTGGTGTAAAATATCCATGAATGATAGCGGCCTTTATTGCCCTGCTATCCTCACTAACAACATGCAGAATTAAAAAAAATAGAAGTCAACTAACAGATGCCCCAAGTACAAAGATGGTATATACAGATCTATATAGATATCCTATTTGAAAAATCCATCATGAGTTGTAAAATATGCTCTACATAATAGATATCCTATTTGTTATATCCATGGCAAGTTGTAAAAATAACGTTAAATAGATATCCAAGCTGTAAATCTATGATATTCTTAATTGACATTGAATAGACATAGTCCATACTTATTAATCAAAGAATTGTAAGTCTTAATACAATTAGGGTTAACCCTTTCACTGCTGTTCAATCTCCGGAAACCTTCTCCTCACATGCGGCGAAAATGTTAAAATGCGTCTCCTGGGCCCATGGAGCAGGTACTTCCAGGATGGGTGTGGTACACCCTCCGAAGGGTCACTAATCCCCGACCCTATCCTCGACGAACTCACCCTCGCAGGACCGTCTCATCGGCCCTAGCAGCGGGGCCCTACCTCCGGAAAAGTGACCGCTCTGACTGCAATTTGAAAGTCAATCAATCAATCCGATCATCGAAATATGATAGTTTTCATCGCACTCCTGCCAATCAAGCAATCAAGTACGTCTTTGAACCGTGTCTCTGCGATAAAAAATAACGATTTTGTTAACTTTGCAATAAAACGTGGCTGCGGACCACCGGAAAATGGCCATTATATCAAAGTTAACAAAATCATTATTTTTCATCGCAGAAACACGGTTCAAAGACGTACTTTATTGCTTGATTGGCAGGAGTGCGATGAAAACAATCATATTGTGATGATCGGATTGATTGATTGATTTTCAAATTGCAGTCAGAGCGGTCACTTTTCCGGAGGTAGGGCCCCAGCTGGTAGGGCCGATGAGACGGTCTAGCGTGGGTGAGTTCGTCGAGGAAAGGGTCCTGGATTAGTGGGTCCCTTCGAAGTGCTTCGTGGAAGTGCTGACCGTATGGCAGGGAGGAAGAAAAAGTACGTCCACCGCAGTCTGTCGTGCGGACGTACTAGGTACGTCCACAGCAGTGAAAGGGTTAATAAAAGAATTTACTGTGAAAAAAGTTAATGTACTTGTTCTTTTTTATCACCTTTACCATCAATTCAAGAAGTAGCACGTATTTCCTTAGAAATTTTATTCCAAACAATATCCATGGGCAATATATGTTCTGTATACAATTGACGAGCAAAAATGTTTGGTGTGTATATCTGGGGATTACCAAAAACCATAATGAGCATAAGTCATAACCAGTATCTACTCATTTTATATTGTGAAGATATCTAAGAGATGTTGTACTATGGACCTTGATGTCCACTGTTGGACATTGCTGCAATATTGCTTGGTGGGTCTTTTGGATGCTTGACCGATATACATACAATGTTATTCGGATTAATATGGATACTGTATGGAATTCACATGTTAATGCCAAAAATGTTGCCTGGATGTTGCTGGGTTATTGATTGCTGCTTGGGATATTGGTCCTCATCTGGGGTAAAGACAGCCCCTTCACTTGTATTCACTGCTGAGTGGACTACCACTAGTAATTCTAAACATTGGTTTGTGAAAATTATTTTAAATAAGGACACTGCATGATATTTATGAAGGTGATTTACATGAAAACCTTAAGAGTGGAATTGCAATAATTTGTTGTTGTTAATACCAGGAATAACTTTGCACATGATTTTTTTTGGCATAGTCTGTCTGACATTTAACAAAAGTTTACCTACGCTTTGGAAGAGCATATAGGTACCATGCTGGAAGAATTCCTTATGTCATGTCTATTGCCACTCATGTACCAAGGTCTTCACCTATTCATTGATTCAGAAATATATGAGTCCCATTGCTTCTTTGAGTGCACAGTACACATAAAAGTCATGAGGAGTGATATACTGGATATTACTGACTTCTCTGGAGTTTCAGCATAACTTCGCTTCCTACATTTCACTTTCCAAACCTTAAGAAACACTACTGCCAAATACCAAATAACTCATATAAATTTTCAAATTTCGAAGGCACTTTTAAGTTTTTTATTTCAATACCCCTCATAGTACTTCCATGATGAGAAATAATAATATATACCATTGAGTATCACCGCATGCCACAACCATGATCATGCTCATGATTCGTTCACTAACTCAGATTACATAATATAATTTGTTTTCTTAATTTTCCTCATTTTTAGGGATCTGGGCTCCATCACCACTTACTTTATTCATACTTCATCTCTCCGTCACACCTCTATCAGTTTCTCCTCCCCACTATGTATACAACTTACATTGTGAATTACACACATTCATTCATCCTCATATGAGTACCAATAATGTATATTCAGTTTTTTTCTGGTAACCAGGGGCGGATCCAGGATTCTTTCTGGGGGGAGGGGGAGCACAAACAAGGCCGTATCCAGGATTTTGTTCTGGGGGGCACAAAGATACCTCGTAATACAAAACGAAAGCAATGATAGTAGGACCATATTGAAAATCTTGCATATTTTTAAGGGTCTGGGGGGGCACGTACCCTCCCCCCCCCAGATCCGCAAATGCTGGTAACTATACAGGCTTTTGAGGAGTGCCTAAGTGTTATGCCTGCCATAAAGGCCATACATGGAGCAGTCAGAACTATGAATTATTATTTATTTGTAAACTCACCATTTTTTTGGTCAGACAGAAACTATGAAAGAGAAATTTTGTGGTGAAAGTGATAGGAGGGACTCATTAGTCAAATATCTCCAGTGTTCAATTTTTTTAAAATTAATATTTATTTTTTTCCTTTACACTGGTGTCCAACAAATCTTTTCCTTCCTACTACATGCCTAATCATATGGCTTGAAAGGTAGTACCTATGTAGATGTATTTCACTACTCAATCATGTTTTTGGTTGATTGGAATTTTATTGGTTGAGAAATGGTGGTTTGAATGTCTTATGAATACATTAGTATCAATTTTAGCTTGTGGCCTTGATGAAGTCCAGAATTTTTACCAAGGGAAAATATTGAGGAATTTCTTACGAGTCCAACGGCACAAATCTCAGGTAATGGCAACATTTCTGGATTAATTAAGGCTTTTTCTCAGACTATAAACTCTTTTTTCTTCCTCTTTTTTATTTCGTTTAAATAGTAGCTAATTCCGCCGTTATCCTTGAGTTGGATTCCAGTAAGTGCTGTGAGCCTCAAAGATTTTCATGATAAAAGCTGTGGGAGCTGTTCCTTCCATGGTCATAGAAATATTTCCACCCCGAATTAAAAAAGTGCATATTTGCTTACTCTCATTTGACGCAAACTAGCAAGAAAAATGTAATAAAAAATTCTTAACGAATTTAACTTGTCACGTAGAGTAAGCACATATTTGATCAGAGGATATCAATTGAAGGCGGCGATTTAAATTCGTGACGACTACTATACTAGTTAACGCGTAATTAATGAGAGCACTTTAGCATTCCGGGTGTGTAGGCTATGGAAACATTGGTACTTGAGACTTCAATTTTCTTTTCCATAAATTACTTCAAGACGGGAGATGAATTATGGCGCCTTCGCGGAGCGTGGAAGGGGAGGGTAAATAGAAAGAGGGGGGATGGATGAGTAAGTGAGCAGGTTTCTCAAGGAGCAGGGGGTTTGGAGCGAGGATATGTGGCGAAGGGAGGAGGCACGCTCCGCGGCGCATTAATGAAGGCTGTTGAAAGGGACGGAAGAGGAGAAGGGCATTAGTTGGCGCCCGCACCCACTGAGGAGCTGATGACAGCAGCGGACGGAGAATCGCCTTCCTATACCCTACCTTCGAACTCCTCAAACGCGTGCCGCGATTCCGGCCGTGGAGTCACTCGCGATGCCCCTCGCCCGTTGGATGCCTTAACCAGTGGTGCCGACTCCATGGGGCTTGAGGGGGCCAGAGCCCCCTCAAAAATTCGTTATGGGTGTGAGGAAAAAATGTGTCAGGCTTGTCGATTTTCCCCGGAGTGTCCAGATATCGAGATTCGAGTTATCAGGGTTCTAACATTGATCATATGACTCTTCTAAAATGCTTAAAAAACTTAAAACTCGCTAGTTATAAAATTTCCCGGGGCAAGATCCCCGGTTTGGGCTCCCCCAATATTTTTTGTGAGTCGTCATCACTGGCCTTGACGCCGCACTCTTGCTCTCGTTAATTTGCATGTGTATTTTTATTGGTTATGTCATAGAGAATGGGTTATGTATGATTTTACTCTTTCCCGGCGAACAACATGTAACAACTCTTCTCGGGATACCGCACGGGTAAGACTATATAAGAGCGCCGACGTTTCGGGTACCGACTCGCTACCCATTCTCACGTCTACTGACAGAAAATTTGAAGTTCAGCATTAGGAGGGACCGGAATGGTCGAGTCCCAATTGTTGTCGCCGAGGACCGTGGACCAGCGTAGACATAGCTCTGGCAAGCATAATTCTTTTAAAAATTCTATTCCAAGAGCTGCTGATCGCATATGCGGTGTCTCTGTTGACATTTTTATTCAAATTTTCTGTCAGTAGCCGTGAGAATGGGTAGCGAGTCGGTACCCGAAACGTCGGCGCTCTAATATAGTCTTACCCGTGCGGTATCCCGAGATGAGTTGTTACATATGGGTTATGTGTTCAATTTATTTGAGTTATATATTTGTTGTCAAGGTGATGTGAAAGTTGGTTTTCCGGGGAGAGGTGGTTGAATAAAAAAAGGGAGAGAGATTTAGAACTTGAGAGGTTGAAACCTGTGCTTAGTTTATGAAATTTTAGGTACGAAAAGTTGAATTAAATCTCATCGATATATTTCTAGTTGACAGCGAGGCGTTTCAATAAGAAGCATGTCGAAGCATCCAGGGTTTTTGGGAGTTGTTACCCCTCCCATTGTTAAAAAAAATACCCATAAATAAAAAGACATTCCAAACGTGCAATCATGAAGGGAATTTCAAGCTTCGGAGCAGCTTCAAAACGTCATTTTAAGTAGCGTATTTTACAATTCTCTCTGAACCCCCTTTTCCATTGAGGGGAATTCTGTAACCCACACCCTCAGTAGCGACACCTCCCACATTAATGACGCTTCTTATACGTTTATGATGTGAAGAACAAACGGCTTGTATCGAGGGGATTGGTCTAATGATAAGGTATCTCTCATTTGACCCAATCACCATCAATATGAGAGTTTGTTCAAATAAATCGTGAGAGTAAAAATAAAATTCGGCAACCTCCCAACTTAAGGCTGCTTAATTTTGGATACTGCGTTCTTTTCATTTTCGAGAAAAATCCGAAGACCAATATTTGCGCATTTTACGCATATAGCCACAGTGAATAAACTATTTAAACGGGAAAATTTCGGCATATTATGTCAACCATAGTCCTTCACAAGTAACTATCGACTGCCTTGCCATGAATATGACGTCTCAAGATAACGAAGTCACCACCCCACTCCTACAGTGACTTTTATTATGGGTTCCGTAGTAAATTATGGGAATTCGAGGGAAAAGGATTATGTTATTGATATCCCAGCTTCTTATATCTACCTGCACATTTTTACCTTGTAATGCATTTATACACTGCAAATTATATTGCGGTAGATTTTCCGTTTCTTTAGAGCAGAAATTGTAAAAAAAAGTCCTTGACGTCCAAAAAAATTCGTTATACTTTTGTGGAAGATCCATTGTTTCATTTCAAAATTTCAGTTTCTTCTTCCTCGCACATGCATACCGATCAACACAGAGTTAACTGGTTTTGTTCGTTGAGAGAGGAGTGAAGAATGTAGTTTTGTTAGAATTGTAAAGCTCATCTTCCAGTGATAGAACCTATTTAAATTTAATATACGGGAAAAAGTTACGTTTCAAGACTATGCGCGGCCCGATTTGTCCTTTCATCTCCCTTATTCTTATAAAATCATGGAAATCAAATTATTAAAATAGCAATAATTTGAAGCAGTGTAAAATCAATCAATTTAAAAATAAGACTAAGGTACTTATTTCATTTCCAGCATTAGTAAATAATGTGACAGGAAACAATTCGCTTAAGCTTCGGATTCGAATTTTAGAATTGGACATTGCAGAGTTTTACCGATTTCTACTCACTACTTACATGGGTAAGTGGAGTACATATCTCATGCAAAGGTTTTTTCCTCAAGCATACACTTCAACTTTGGTATTTCATCCGTAGCAAATTACCCTAGACCATGATTAATGCATTTTTAAATCCAACACCGGTCTTCCTCGTTGAAAGGTGTAAGATTGCTTCGATAAATAGTGCTTCTTGCACCATTTCGAAGCATCTTCTTCAAAGCATCTCTCATCTGTCAAGAAAACCTTATAAGCTGTTATGGCAAATCTGCCAAATTTTAGGAAATTTTAGATGGTAAAATACTTCGACGTAGTTTTGAACAAGATCTCTACTATTTGCGCCTCGTGATTTAACCGCTTAAACTCCCATGATCTTCTTTTGCCTATTAGGATTCACGTGCCAGTCTAAAAGTGAAGGTTGATGTTATTTCCACTAAGCAATTATCTAAAGCCATTCGGAAATAGAATAAAATTACAATGGCTATGGAAGTTTCAAAAGTAAGTAAATGGAGTCCAGTTGCTGGTTAATTACAAAGGAACGAATGAACGATGTTAACAAATTGAGTGTCAGGTCCTGTAAAATCTACAGTCATCATGAGAGATAAACCATTTTTAAATGGCTCTATATTGTCAATATTTATGCACTTATTCCACCTGATCGAGCTAAGCCACATATTGAAAAATATTTCGCAGAAGGGTTCAATTAGTGATGAGGTACATACATTTTGGAGAGGTAAATTTGGTAGAGGTTCACTTAAAACCGTATCTCCCAAATGATTTGGAGTGGTTTTTACCATTTGACCACCACCCTCGCTATGTTCTCGTGCTCACGTATTTTCCTGTGTCATCTCTCTCCTCTCCTGAAGCCTCTAAAACCGATATTTGTCCGTTCCCATCGAGTTTATTTTTAAAAATAACAATCTATTCATAAAATGGTTCAACGAACAGATTTTTTTTCAAATTTCAATCTAGAGAGGTCAGCGTATGTTTCATACAAACCTATGATTAATAATAAATTGATTGCGCAAATGAGTTTTAATCGATATATTTCATTTTTAAAATTATTTTTATTTTAATTTCAAATAATTGAAACAAAATAGCTAAATACGCATTATTAAATTTTAGAGGGGATCTGAAAGTTTACTTAAAATACATCACTCGGTGACAAACTCATGACTCTAGGACGATGGTACAATTGTACAGCTTCCTGTTTTGAAGTTATTTGGTTTCGGAAAGACAGTATTACCGTCCTTCTTAATGGTGGGATAAAATATTTTAGATATGAAAACAGGTTTTACAGCTCAAATAATCGATAACACCATAAATTCATTTTGTGTAGCAAATTTCTCAAAACCACGTAATGAGTGAACTATTTTCCATCTCCTCTTCATCGATCACAATTGCTCCGACACTTAAATTGCACTTTTAACCGAAGAGTTTTCAAGCTTGAACAATATCCGTAACACTGCGACCAAAATGGCCGTGCCTTCACTCATTATTCAATCCAAATCTCTACCAATTTGGAGTTAAAGCTGATGAAACCAGGAAACACACTTTTTAAGGGATCAAATAAGCCCAAGATAACATCTTCATTGCAGGAGACACGAATGCGACGATTAGAACCAGAAGACTGACTTTCACGGCGAGGTGATGTATAGGAAGCAATCGAACAGCTGGCCTGCGGTCGAGGGGGGAACTCCGTCTTCCCTTGGTTTTCCCTCCGGATGCTTCTCCGTGGTTTTGCCCAGTCGCTTCCTCAGGGCGCCGGCGAGCGACCGAAACGGCTTGCGCACGGAGGGAGGCATATCTGCGGCGGCGGGAGGCTCGGGTTCTTTATCGCACCTGTTGTCTGAAGCCTCTGATGAGCCGGCCTTTTCCTCTGGCTTCCGGAACACCCAGCGAGTCTTACAGGTGCCGGGGTAACAACAGGTCAGGCAGACGCGGCGGTAGCGCGACTCGCTCCGTTCCTCATCTTCGCCTGGCGGCGGGGAACGGCAACAGTCCGAGGCCCCTATTTTGGCTCGCGTGGCGCCCCCCTCCCTCTTGCTTCTGCCGAGGTCCGTCCGAGAGGTTGCCGAGACGACAGAGACCGGCGTTGGGCCTACATGAGACTGAATGTTCGGGCGACACGAGAGTTTTGAGCTCTACTGCCTGCTCATCATCCTCCCTTGGGCAATCCAGTCTATTTGAGAATTCATAGCGGGGACGATTACAGGATGCAGATTGGTGAACAGCAGGGGGCGAAAAAAACGGTCCCGTTCCCTTTACTGATAAGTGAATGAGCAATGACCTTCCCACGTTTACCAAGTATGGATGGTTGCGCGTGATTCACCGAAGAATGCCCCTTTTTTCCTCAATTTTCCTTTTAATTTTATGCCTTTTTTTCTTTCTGACCAAATTTTCA
This sequence comes from Ischnura elegans, assembly GCF_921293095.1. NCBI lineage: Eukaryota > Metazoa > Arthropoda > Insecta > Odonata > Coenagrionidae > Ischnura > Ischnura elegans. The sequence goes on from NC_060246.1 coordinate 143,365,635, forward strand.
GACTGATTTAAATGCATCGCTAGCTTGTCATTCCATTCGTGCAACATACTTTTGGATTGCACCTATTGCTGGGTAGTTTTTTAAATTTCACAAGTTGAATAAAAGGCAGGCAATCGTGTCTAGGAGCTTGATTTTAATAAGCAGTTTATGTATCGATCAGATGTTTACGCAGCGTATAATGTTTATGAATTTTATTCTGGTTCGCCATCAGCTCACACTGAATTTCTGTCGATATTTCGAGTAACATCTCGTGTAAACGATATATGATGGATATAATTGCAGAATGTTGGCAGTAATGCATTCGCGAGTAAAAGTATTCTGTACGCCAGAAGGCAAATCAGTTAAAGAAAATCTGTTCTATAAGAAAAACTGCCACACACGTCATGGGCGCATTTAGGGGGGACACGTGCCCCCCCCCCCCCCCCCCGATTCTTCAATAACCGACCTCATTTTTAATATGGTTATCATTCCGTTCATTTTGTTTTGTGTATTACGGAGTTTCAATCATTTAATTTCATTTTAATATTGAAATAAAGATAATATTTCGTGCATTAATTGCTATATCTTGTTTTTAATGTCAATTATGAGAAGATCGTTTACCTGTCAGGCCCTTTTGACCCCCACCCAGAAAAAAACCTGGATCCGCCCCAGACACACGTACAACTAAACTTTTGGAATCAATATACTATACGTGGAGGTTGTCTGGATAGAGGTACTGCATGAGTTATGGGGCATGTTGAAATGAAGTTATTTTGATAACAACTGAATGATATTTCTGAGTACTAGCGCACACTTTCTGTTTTCGCCCGATATTTCTTTCGTCTTTCAACTGTATAACGCAAATGTGAAGCAATAAGACAACAGAGCGAGTTTCAGTTTGCTTAGGAAATAAGCAAACTATATGAATGACGAATGAAGCCGTGCTAATACATGGGTGCGTTTCAAGAGGGGAAATTTTCATTGGCGAGCTACATGGGATACCCCAAACCAATTTACGCTCGTTAGCACTCCGCCTGTGATGCCCTCGCGGTCGAATTCATCACGCAACTGGATGAGAGAGTCTCATGAGGTTATGCAGAGAGGCCGAAAGGCTTTAGACATTTGTTTGGATAGCTTTCAGTAGGTGACGAAACCATTCGTTTGTATGACCTAAGAAAGATTTTGAGCTCAAGATTTTGGCTATTAGACCGATAACTCCCAAACAAGAAGTATGTTCTTCAATGCGATACATTTAACGGAAGACAAAAATTTCAATGCGGTAAGTAAACTGATTTCCATGGAGTGATACCTGAAAAAATTGAAGCATCTTTTAGGTCGCATTGGACTTCCAAAAGGGCACCACGAAAACGTCTAAATCATGTGTTTCAAACGGAACTCAGGTGGCAACGGAATTGTCATGGTAGTCCGAATATTCGAGGATACCTGATTAGGTAAATAGGACATGAGCGCACTCTCAATATATGGCAGTATTTAATTGAAAGCGTGAACCACATGCAATAACAGCGCATCGGTCTCGCTATTTTTAGTCACGCAGATTGGCCATTGCACAGAGCAAAATATGTTTTAGTCTATCGGAGGCCTTGGTGAAGCCAAATAAGAACACAACTTTGATCAATTTGTTGCCGGTGGCAAGACGAATGTTGCGCGCGAGTATAAGCAAGGAAGTCTGGGTAGTGAAGCCTTTGCAAAAGCCCGACTCATAAGGGTCAAATATGCCGTGCAATTTGAGGAATCGAGTGAATATAGAGAGTCACAATTCATACTGCCAACACTGGGTTGGCTTATTAAGTGATTTAGATGCTCAAAAAGCTGTATCATAATTTCTGCCCTATTGTAAGTGATCATTTATCAGCCTAAAATAATGTCATTTGTTGTAGATACACCTTAATGAATGGTTTTTACTAAATAAAGTCTTTCGTGTATTGAAATTGTTCCTAGGAGGAATACTTTTGTATCTACTTATTAATCATTTATTATTTTATTCTGTACTTGAATTTGCCAGAATAAAGGCGCTAGAGAAATTTGTGAATAGCCAACCTGAGCATTAATAAAAAAAAAGTATTTGAAAAAATCGTATTCAAATATACTTTCACTCTTAGGGACGAGTTCATTGCCTCGGGGATTAATTAGTGGAGAGTTTACTTTAAAATAGATAGTCTGACAGTGAGGACTGAGGCGTTTCCCCAAAATGAATGTGCCGGTGGTCACCTCGCCATCGAAAACAGTTCGCTGCTCACCAATACCCGCAAGCTTCGGCTTCAGACTTCGCTGCGTTGCCGGTTACGCACGTCTCCCCGCCCACACCGCCTTCTCCCACCCCCTGAGGGGTGGAAATGCCTCCCGCCCCCTCACTCTCATCGCTCATTGTCTGTGGTGCACCGCACCATTAACCCACTTCCTGCTAACCGCTATGTACACACTTCCAGGTAGCTGATATGCGCACGATACAGTATATAGGTACCAGCGCGTCAATCCGACTCCTTGAGGGTGTAATAACATACTTCACAGAGTGAGTGCACTCCTCTCCATCACTATCCTAAAGTCTTAGGGAGAACCCTTCATTCGTCCACTCCTTTTGTCCTCACTGCTCAAGTTTATTTTAAGAGAAAATTGATCTAATTATATTCGGTTATAGGTCAGTTGTTCGATCAATCACAAAAATTATAGATTTACCTGTGGAACTGCGATGGTTACTCTTAAACGAAATCGTCATCATATTTACTATCAAAGTTATGGAGTTATTATAGCCTCTAATACATGCGCTGTGCGGTGTATTAAAGATTTTATAGCTACAGATTTGAGCTAATATCCACTAATGAAACTTCAATAAAAATTAAACTGCTGGGGACGGTAGATAAGATTTCCATTTCAATATGAACAACAGAACGATGGACCCCTTATTTATTTAAGCAGGGATGGAATAATATATTATGCTATATAGTAAATATGTTTTAACGAATTTATCTAATTTATTTATCCTAATCGCAATTGGAACGCTTGCGTTCAAGTTTATTTCATAGAAAGTTATGATTTTTGATGGTAAATCAACATCAGCATATTGCACCTGATGACCCCGTCATTGGATCTAAACTCTGAAACGAGCACTTATAATTAGTTCTAACGCTTTAAACCAACCTTATCTTTAGCTGTAGCAAATAGATTTCAGACTAGGTGTGAATAATTTTCAAAATCTGTCATTTAAAAAAATAACAGTTCTATTTGGAGGCAGAATATTAGATATATCGTTCAATCTACAATCTTGAAATGAGCTTCCGCAATTTTCGCGTACATTCGTACTCACGAATTATTCCAAACATTTTCATAATGTGCGCTTTCATACAAGGAAAACTTGATTTATAACCAAGCATAATATATGGAAGACGAGAAAGTACGGTTTATTTTCATTCATTTAACTCTCTGGAATTGAAACTGGAACGAATAACACTGGGGAACTCGCTGAAATACCCCCGTCCTCAGGATTTACAAACCATAGGGAGTGAAAAAGAAAACAAAAGAGTCTGCATTGGCCGAAAGTGGGTTCGATCATCTCTTTCCTCCCGAGGCGCAACAAAATATTTGGCACAGTCCCATCTTCACCCGCCTCACTCTCAAATTTGCTCCTTTCTCCCCTCCTACAAGTCAGCCGTGGAAGTATCTCTTCACCTCAGCCATCCACCCGTTGTTGGGGTTCCGACGTCCGGGAGTCCTTTTGAGAGACGCGTCAAGCACCCTTCGCACGGTCCTCCTCGGGCAACAATAGCCTCTCTCTCTTCCCACTCGTACCCGTCATCACCCACACCTCCCCTTTCCCCTAAACCCCCTCCCCTGTACCCCTTTCCCCAGTCCAAACGAATCCTTTCCTCCCTCATTCTCGCCAGTCTCCCTCCCTATATCTCTCTCCCTCCATCCCGCACCGCAATGTTAATCTCTACCTCTCCGCTGAGTCCCTTCCCGAGCCCCGCGTTTTGAATCCGACCCGCCGGCCGCGGCCAATGAGAGCCAATTGCCTCTCCCTCGTATCCCCGCCCCCCCAATCTCAATGCTATTTTCACATTGAGTGATTTTTGTCAGTATGGCCGGTGAATGACAATAGTGCATGACTCGTATCACAATAGCACTCCTTACGTAAATTATTCGGTTCTGTAAATTTGATGAAGTCAATTTTCATAAGAGTCAAATGGCATGCAACGACGCGTCGGTCGTGGAAATTCACGGTTAACCGTAGGATAAGAACCCCAATTGACTATTTACGCTTATGATGACAATGACAAATGCACCGACTGGAGAATAAACATGCTGCGAATTGAATCAGCTCTTTATAGACGTTCTGCAGACGCTATTGCTGGTGATGTACTCGCTTTTTGAAACTAAAGGAACGATTTTGGTTTGAGTAGATTATTAGGTCATCGATATTTTATTTTATTACAACGATATTCGAAGTGGCGGAAGATAATATCAACTTTTTTATAGTTAAATAAAATATTTGGAAAATCATATTCCTCCCTCAGTGACGTATACTGAGCAACCAAACTCGACCCTATAAACATTACGTGAATTTGTGGACTCTTGAGTTTAGCGACGGGAAGGTTAATTTAAAGGCATATTTTCCTCTAGATGCACACTACATTTTCTATCCTTAGTTTTGCTCAAAGATTACCAAATACGTAAAACTATGAAAAAATGCATGCACCAAAACACATCGCAGAAAATAAAACGAGGAATGATGTAATGGCTGATGCATTTTTCTACGATCTTGAGGTGTGGAATATTAATGCAGGTAAGACTTCTTCGTATGTTTAGTGAAAAAATATGCGATTAATAAAACCAGCCTGCAAATTCAATCGCAAGAAGGAATTCCAAACAATATAAGTGGCTGTAGAGAAAACGTAATTTCTCTTTCCCAAGTGGTCATTAAAACTTTTTATATAAGTGGAAGCTGGAATCATTTCTGTCAATGATATAGGCCAGAACTGATATTGACATGCGATTGAGTAAACAAAATAACGTATAGAATTTTCACTTCCATCTGACTTCTTATATTTTTCTATCCTTTTTCTGATTGTTGCCCATCACGATTTCAGAAGTCTTAGGAGTCTGAGAAAATTCCGCGCTTTGGCTTTCGCGAAAATCTCGCGCTCTCATCAATCACCTAGAGCAGGCCAAGTGGATGGCGTCACCTCATCAATTTTTCACAATTAACGTGCCATATCTCAAAATCTTGAAGATTATCTCGAGATAGTGATTATGAAAGAACTTCTCTGAAAGTTTACACTCCCACGGGATATTTTCATGCGTATTTTGGGGTCCCTAACTTCAGACACTTACACTAATATGGAATATGGCTTGCGAAAAAAATGTCGAAAAAAAGTGTGGCTTAAATTTAAAACTGCGGATTTCTCATTTTATTCTTGCCATGGAGTCAAATATATAGACCCCAAATAATATGACAGAGATCGAGCAATACTCTTGAATTCCTCTCTTATGGCACAGCCATAAGTATGAACAAAGAGTCCATAGTTGGATTCATACAGCTACTGGAATTCGGATCCTTCACCTGCTTTGGAACACTGCCGGAACCCAATCCAATTTTGTCTCTATTTCTCTATTGAATTACCATCTCTTTTGCCAATTGTATCGTTTTCAAGTTCATCCCTACTCTCTGTTACACCCCTGGATCTCATGATGACGCTTACGTGCCCTTGTCAGCCCAGCAATATAGCTTCGCCTCATATTTACGCTTGAAATCTTCCCTTTCGTTTAAGTGGGGAATCATCTTTAGCCTCATTCATCCCTTAATGGTCTTGGGATCACCATTCATCTCCATTCCATTTAATTCGCCCTCACCCTTAAAGAGGGCTTCCGGAAAGAGAAGAGAGCTCGCCAGTTACGACCGAGGAACTCCATTTGAGGGTGTTCGTCGGTGACTGAACAATTTCTTGGCGGAACTAATGCATTTATGGAGTCAAGGTTTAAGGTTGAAAAAATAACAGATTTCTTCTTTGCAAATAAGCTGATTATTGATTTATATAATAAGGTGCAATGGATTACAAACCACAAAATAATGCAGGGTTGCACCAAAAAGTTGTACTGGAAGTATTGGAAAAAGTATCTATTTTACCCTTATTTCGCGGTGTTCTGGAACAGTGTGTTTTATTCAATACTAGTATTCATGCACTGATGGCAATGTACAAAAATACTCATTGCGCACTAAAAAGACAACACAAAAGGCTTGATGAGTTGTATGTATGCAAGTACTTACCTACTGAGTACCACATTGAGAGACTCAAATACTGTGCACCAACCAATTCACCTTGTAGCACTCGTCATGAAATCTCAGTAATGTAGTGCTGTATTTACTGTACCAATTATTTTAGTGCCGATAACCGATTTATGATATTCGCATGTATGCAAAGCCCTTGAACCTAAGTACTACCATTGGTAAGGAATTGCCATTGACACGTAAAAGGAATGAATTCAATAATGTCCAGCTGAGGGTTTAAATAGGTGGCTAAACTTAAATTTAGTATACCTATAATTTTGTTACAAATAATGAAAAAATATTTTAATTGTAACCGAATCTCAATGCACTGAAAAATTAAAAATAGCCATTGTTCTTGACATAAATGGATCATAGCATATTTGCAGTAATGACTATCGAAAGATACATGGTAAATGAAAAACGGTAGGTGGAGAATGTTTTGAATTTCACAATACGTAAGGTAATTTCTTTAATACTATATCAGTGGTTTATTATGAATGATCAATTGCTAATTTGAGTTTTATGAACACGTGCATGGAACTTATTAAATGCTTGCTACTGAAGCTATGTTTCCCTGTACGAAATAAGTTACCCATGGATAATTTACAGAAATCATGCTTGAAATAAATAGCGCACCTGATTTTAAAAAAATTCCCAAATAAGTTCCCTGAAGATATTTCAAATAAAATGGTTGGAAATTTTCGGCTGGAGGTTTTAAATGGATAATGGACTTACATTTCAGAATCTGTGCTAAATAAAACAAAGAGCATAAGTAATTAAAAGTTTTGTAAATATATCGGAAGTTTTTACTTTACATAACTTTTTACCCTGCGATTTACCGGGTTTTTAGGGACCACAGGAAGCTATGGCTCACATTCATTGCTTTTCTCTTTATCACTGTTACCAATAATGCATGATGTGAAAGCTACAGGTGGCCGCTGGTTTCCTGGGACCATAAGTAAATACGTCATAGCAACCAAGGTTACCAAGGAAGAGAAAAAATAAGAATGTCAAAATGCGCAGATATATGGCTTATAGGTAACTTCCTAATGCAGAGTTTATACATATTATAGTTATTTGACATTAAATTTACCAGTAGTCCTGAACATTGCCTACCGTATACTTATTTTCCTCGGTTCGATCAAATTGTGATTTTTACCCATCAGAATGGACAAAGTGACAACAGTTGCGTGATGTTTAGCGCTCGTTGAAACCAATTTACTCTCAATTATGTAGAGGTATAACCAAGAGAATAATTAGTAATATGAACTGATAAACAATTACGACATTATTTCAAAAACTTCGACTGAAGAGACAACTTCCAAGAGAAAGCTTTCATTGCTTGGAATATACCAGTCAACGATGTGGACGCATGCGTGAAATTGGAGTCCAATGGCAACTAATACCGCAATTGCGGTGGAATTGAGTGATAACGGTTTTATAAAAAAAACAATGCGAATTAGAGTAATAACCAATGACTGATAGTGAGTGAATAGCAACTATGATGCTGTTCTAATTTGAATTAAGTTTGTGAACGGTCTTTGCCAAAAAGTGATATTTATGGTAGGTAGTGAATTATAGTAGGTATCTCTAAAGTTTAGCCTTCATATCGTACAGCACTATGAGTTATATTTCAGTTATTTCAATAATACAACAGTGTTAGCATTTTTCAATCAGTGCATTTACATATTTATTTTCACAAACTCGTCAAAACAGAGGACCGAGGGATTGGCAGAAATTGGTATTGAAAACTTGTCATGGATGAGCTGAAATAAGAACTAAGTAAACTAACATTTTATCACAATAGTAAACACATTTAAGGTTTTCTTCTGAAAATATTGGGTGCTGAATGAGATAAAGAGGCATCTCTTATTTCCGTAAAACGAAAAATTGCTTTAATGTATTCTAAAATATACAGGCGACAACACTTTTTAATTGGGATGAAATTACAATCAAAATTTATATGGTGTTCTCTTATTATATAGTAAATAGTTCATTAAATTTTTGAGGAGGAATTTAAGAAAATAGACCAGAATACGAGTAAATCTCCAAGACTTTTCTCACAGGAAACGACTAAGCGCAATCCTTTAAGAGTGGTAATTGGTAATTGACGGAAGAAAGGGACTCCTTAACTTCACCGACAATGCTTACAATATATTATTAATTTTTTAATACTGAACGGCTGGAATTTGTGATTATTTCCTCTGAAACTCATCTTGAAGACTTCAACAAAGACCTTCCATTCCTCTCTGCTACCCTTGGTCTTTCTCTCTCTTTCTCTGATTAAACATTCATTCCTTGGTGCTGTCGAACTTATTACTTGATTTCCCATCCGCGGCTGACGGAGACACTCCAACGGCTTCCTCGTCCTCTCCATCTCTAGAACTTTTACCTCTATCCTCTGCCTCGGACTTGGCTTCTGCTGTATCTTCCGGCGCGGATACCCTCAGATCGCCATCACCATCTTCAAAATCGTCTTCTCCCGCCTGGTGCCTCCCAAGCCCGGAAGCTACACTCCTCTTCATCGTCCAGAAATCGCCGAAACCGCTATTGAAGGTGTCTCCGTGAAAACCAGACGAGTCCATCTCAGGTCTCCTCTTGTCCGCGTGGAACATAGGGTTCATCCCGCGGTTCCGCTTCATGGTCCAGAAGTCCCCGAAGCCGCTGTTGAAGGTGTCGCCATGGAAGCCTGAGGAGTCCATCTCTGGCCTTCTCTTGGCGCCGCGAAAGTACGAAAGACCGGGAGAGTCCCTCTTCATGGTCCAGAAATCCCCGAATCCGCTGTTGAACGTGTCACCATGGAATCCAGACGAATCCATCTCCGGCCGTCTCTTGGCCTCCATCCTGCCCATCGGCATCCGCGCTCCCTCTTCGCCATTTGACCTCTTCATGGTCCAGAAATCCCCGAATCCACTGTTGAACGTGTCGCCGTGGAATCCAGACGAATCCATCTCCGGCCGTCTCTTGGCCTCCATCCTCCCCGTGTCCCTCTTCGCCCTGGAGGGGTAAGGGGTAGACGGACCCCTCTTCATGGTCCAGAAGTCTCCGAAGCCACCATTGAAGGTGTCCCCGTGGAACCCTGAAGAATCCATCTCCGGCCTTCTTTTCCCGTAATTCTCCCTCACTCTAACCGACCCCAATGGGTACCCGTCCCGCTTCATGGTGTAGAAATCCCCGAAACCGCCGTGGAAGGTGTCTCCATGGAACCCTGAAGAATCCATCTCGGGCCTCCGCTTCTCGGCAAGAGGGCGCGCCAGCGCGTTCCTCTTCATCGTCCAGAAATCGCCGAAGCCGCCGTTGAAGGTATCGCCGTGGAAACCTGAAGAGTCCATTTCGGGTCTCCTCTTATCCATGCTGCCCCCTTGTCCCCTCTTCATGGTCCAGAAGTCTCCGAAGCCACCGTTGAATGTATCGCCGTGGAAGCCTGATGAATCCATCTCGGGCCTGCGTTTACCCACTCTCAGCGTGCCCCAGGAGGGAGTCCCCGTGGGGGCCCTCTTCATGGTGTAGAAGTCACCGAAACCACTGGAAAAAGTGTCTCCGTGGAACCCTGAAGAATCCATCTCTGGTCTCCTCTTCCCAGGGTATCCGGCTGCCCTCTTCATGGTCCAAAAGTCTCCGAAACCTCCGTTAAAAGTGTCACCGTGGAATCCGGACGAGTCCATCTCCGGCCTCCGCTTGCCGAATGACCGGCCCTCCTCCTCCTCCTCCCGACCGCCGTGGTTCCTCTTCATCGTCCAGAAGTCCCCGAAGCCGCTGTTGAATGTGTCTCCGTGGAAACCTGAGGAATCCATCTCGGGCCTCCTCTTTGAGGCCGCGAGGACGGGAGACTCGGCGGTAGAGGGCGTTTCGTTGGTTGCCCTTTCCTCTCTCTTCGATGACGCCTCTTCTTCCGCCTTAGCTTCAACCGCGGGCTTAGCAGTTGAGCTCTCGATTGAACGCTTGGACCTCTTGTGGTACGATCCCTCGGTTTTCGGAAGGGCTATAGGCTCATCCATCCTTAAGAAAAATAAAGAAATTGAGAGGGTAAGAAACAGCATAGCACACTCATCCACTAGAGCAGGGGTCGGCAACCTTTTGATACGGAAGAGCCAAAACGTGGGAATGCGACCAATTGCGCAGATATGTTTCAACATTGCTTTTATGTGACTACCGGCAATGTATTTTTTTTTATAAAAACGCCCTATCCTTCCAATATTCATGCTTTTTATCCTCTTTGCAATATATGTTTTGTTTTGAAAATAATATAAAATAATTATTATTTTTTGCGAATGAACTGGAAGGCCGCAATTTGAAATCAAAAGAGCCACATGTGGCCCACGATCCGTAGGTTGCCGACCCCTGCACTAGAGTATGAACCCACCCCCAACAAAAATAGTACATCCGCGCCTATTTTAAATACCCGAATACTAGTACAAATAAAGTATAGACAATACATGATAATTCAGCAAAGAGTAAGTGCTTTGTAAAGGCCTCCGGGCCCTGTGTAGGTTTCTATTGTTCTCATCAAACAATGAAGTATTATTAGGTCATTAAATAATATTTAATAAAGCAATGCAAGAAAATATGTGCTTTCTGTTTTTATGCACAGCGATTTGATTTTGAAATGTACTGTATTTCTTTTTTGGTACTTAATGTCATTCAGCATGATAATATTAGGGAATTTCATTTTCTATTCAATAAATTTATCTTAGTATACATACGAAAAATGACTAAATGGACGAAAAATTGCTATCTAGATGAATGTCATCATACCTTCATATAATTACCACATTTTTTTACGGTGAAAAACGAAAAGTATTAAAGCGAGGAATTAGATTGTATCCAGGATATTTTATGGATACTAATTGAGGTTATCACTTCTAGAAGCAACACAGATAATTTTATGAAGTTAATTGTACCAATTACTTAGTAACCACGTTCGTGTATGTATTTGAATGCGTAATAAAATCGAGACTGAAAAATTAGAATGCGTGCGGAAAGATACCAGCTGATAATTCATACACAATATAAATCTGAGATACACCCACGAAAGGTATAAAATTAGACAATTCATTCCGACTAAAAACTTCCCACAAAGCGTTAAATCAGTTTCTGTTACCTTTCAAGAGCATGAAAAATTACATGAGCACAAAGTAGGAACTAACCCAATATTCTTGGCTTGAGTTTTGTTCTCTCTTTCCCGATCCTCGGATTCCTTGGCTTCCGATTCGGGTACCACGCTGCGGGCTGTCCTCTTCATCGGGTTGAATGAGCCGAAGTCGCGATAGAACACGTCGTCGTGGAAACCGCGAGCGTTTATCCCGAAGGGGTCTCGCTTGCTGACGGAGTAGGCGCCACCGCTGGCCGATGGAGGCCGATGGCGAACCATCAGATCGTGCAGGAGATCCGAGCTGTCCGCATGCCTGCCCAGGCCGAGGCGAGACAAATGCTCCCATCTCGCATCCTGATCGTCATCTGACATCTCCGGCGACTGGATTGCATTGCTTCCATGAAGGGAGTGGTGAGGCAATCTCCTTAATAGTAGCTCCGCTAGTAGTTTCTGTTCCAGAATGGAGAAAAACATTAGGTCATAATAAAAGGGGAATTTTAAGATTACATCTTTAAAAGATATCAGCTGTTAAAGAAAATGAGTTTTAATGTATGCATTAATAATTTTTAATATGTGCATTCCAACGCGTGTAATTTTCAGCAAATTTCTTAGCACGACCTTCTTTTCATGGTACATATGTTAAAACATGAAAGCGGAATAGGATATATGTTGTTATAATGTGGTTTTCTTATCGTAATTTACCATGATTACGAAAATTTATGTTTATCTTTATAGGATTCCAATAGGAAGCCAATTCATGCTTCAAGTATTGTTAAAATGACTCAAATAGCCACTCTAACTGCACAGGAAAGTTAAATCAATGCCTCAATGAAATGTCCCAACTGGTTGAAATCCAAAACTTGGTCTAAAGCCAGCTAACACAAATTTAGCCGCATTCATCCGATCCTTGACTCACTTCTTTATCCAGCAGTGCCGAGTCCTCGTCTTGGGATTCATATGTTTCACCGGGGACGCTTCTCTCATCATTAAACCTTAGTTGAGGATAAATATCTGAAAGAAAATTAAATAGAATCAGAGTTTCATTCACGTGCAAACTTCGAGGTAATTCCATAGATGTAAAAAAATCAATGATCTACTACTACGGACGGACTTCAGTATCACCTATATTAAAAAACAAGTTAGCAAAATGGCATGAATAAAGTCGCAGATTCATTCATTTAGTCGCATGTCATTCTGGAGAACTTATTGTCTCTTCGTAAAAATATGACCTCTCATTTTCAACGAGAATAATTAACGACAGGTATAACAGATTAATATGCATAAACCTTGTTAAAATCCTCCCAAGACTCTCTATGTACGCTTGTATTATTTAAAATTAAAACTATAATTCATTATTATTATTTTTATACGTGGAATTACGCCTTTTAAAAGGACTTCCACTTTTTTGACCGTATAAAAGAAGGGATTAAAAGGATACACGAAGCATGTTAACTTTTATAAGGACTAGCCAAATTGCTTCATATACGTATTGATGGAAATTATTGTAAAATTAGCATTACTTTGGCAGTTTTTTAACTTTCATGAAAAATCAGTCAAAACATACCTAAAAAAATACGTGCACACTCATTCGAAATGAAATTTATTCATAAATAGAAGCCAGGTAGATCCAGTAGATGGTTTCGTCATATTGAATGAAGAGCTCAGATGTTGCGTATCATCTGATAAGTATATTCAGGCAGTTAGTCCGATTTGAAAAAGTACGGCCATATTCTGAAGATCAATTTGGAGTAAGTTATAAAGAATTACGTTTCCGTTTCAAAAATCAGAGGTTTCATTCACGGCTGAGATTTTTTAGAGCTTTTTACGTACCTACTCTATTTCTTTTGGCGAGCGCTTAGTCCTCTGAAAGGGACTGTTTACAGTGGAACTCTTTGCGCCCTTTACCTGGGGAGTATGGTGATCATAATTATTTAACCATCCATCTGGCATTGTAAGGCCACTCTAACAGACCAGACCAAAAATCTATATACAGGTATTTCCTAAACGATCCTTACAGTTACAGGTAATACTGCTAGCATTGTACAGTTTAAAGTATAGGGTATGCGATAAAAATCGACCCTTCCTATTTCCAATCCTGTATTGAATATTTCCATCAGTTCGGCATGCTCCTCTAAAAACTGACATCCTTAATTTTGCTTACACACCGATTATGAACCTGTAATTAAAAACTACCCCTTTTAATAGAGAAAAAGTCGATATTCGAACTTGAGACCGCATAAATTGGCAGGCGAGCTCTTTGCTCAAGCGGTATTATTTCCCTCCACCATCGGTAAACAACTCATAATAACCAATCAAACATCAACTACTGAATGGATAATACAACAACTAGTTGATTTGAGGGTGGCGCCATGATTGCCTGTAAAAACATAGGATATTAATATCAGTGGTATCCTGCTTGCGCCAAGTAGTAAGATCAACTCTATTGAAGCTTGTGGTTTTACTACCAGGTAATCTACCAGTCACGGTAGATTTATCGACGAATCTGTGGAATTCATTCTCTATCTCGCTTCCACGACATCGTATTCTCTAATTTTTTTTAGTAAACTATATCTTCTGAATACCCAGCCCAAACACACCGTCTCTTCCCACCATTTTACTCCTGTCAGTTTTCTCCATGAGCGTCTTCAGTGTTCTCCATAGCTCCATCTCAATTCTCATACTTCTCAAACCGAAGGTTTCAAATCTTAACCACCTTCCTGGCCTGAGGGGTAACATCACAGCATTAGTGGGGTCCATAGAAAATTACTATTTTGCCTAGTGCAAATTTTATAAAATAGGGGGGTGGTTACAGCTCCCCTAAACCCTTTCTTTATCCACCACTGTCAAAAGTTTATGCTGAGCTTTGAATTCCTTGTTTTCGAAGGTAAAGAAAACCGCACAACTTTGCTTTTCTTGGATTTTTTCCTCCAAGCGGAAAAAAATCGGACGGCGAATGGCGAAATTGCGGTGCTTACGCATGCCATCCAATGACCCCGAGGCCGAGAGTCATCCCGATCCATTTATCCACTCTCTCACGCCGTTCACTCTCGCATCCGGCTTTGAAATACGAGCGCCCGCCCTCATTATATGCACCGCCCGCCGCGGGGCCTTCCCCCGACTGCGCCCGCGGCCGCAACCGGGATCCAGATTCTGGGTCAGCAATGCGCAGCCATCGCTCAGCGATGTTCATTTGTTGCCTCACTTGGGCAAGTAGAAGGGCGCCCGTGAGTCACGCCGTCGAGGGGCAAAGATATGGAGTGAAATGATGGCGAGGGAAGTGAAAGAAAAGGCCTCGCATCGACGGCAACGATTCTTGAGGTTAATATTCATGGAGAATAAATACATCAGGCGGATTCTGCGGGACTTCCAGTCGCCAGAGCGACCGATATTTTTTGTGTTTTTGCGCTCCCCGTAATAGCTAAGAATGCGATTACCATATTTTTTCATGCGAGTTCTCAGGAATACCAGTCACAAAATTCATTCGCACTGTCCGATTTGTCTAAAATTTTGCATCTGTCAGCTGTTTTTTTGGAATCAAGATTGTTTTCGTAAATCGCCGGTGGATTTTTAATTATTTTTTTGGGAACAAGCATTTGGTCAAAGAATGCCGGAACTTTTTTCGATTCAAAAATGCAAATTCGATCACTATTCAAAGGGGTACCTATATATTCCATAATTCTTTAAGTATGTTCTAAAATGTAATATTTGATTGTAAATGGAATATATTATATATTATTAAAAAAAACATTTAGTATTTTTTTTCATATTCACCACAAATTGCAAAACAGTGATAATTTCTAATGCGGAGTCGCAAATGAGGCAATGCATTCATTTGTATGAGTATTTGATCCATTAATTGAAAAAAAAACTTTGCTTTTTATTGCCAATTTTTTTAAGGATCGAAAACGAAAGAACTTTCTACAGTAAAATGGATATACCTCATTTCAAAGCAAGAGTAGGAAACGCCGAAAAAAGTTCCGGCATTTTTTGATCAAATGCTTGTTCCCAAAAAAATAATTAAAAATCCACCAGCGATTTCAAGTTTGAGCATAGGTTAAAGGACATGGGATATTCCCGGAACTGGCGGTGAGCTTTGTATTTGATCGAAACCAGAACCTCCGATTCCCTAATTTAGAACATCTAACCACGAAATCGCATTACGCAATTAGAAACCAAAATCCCGTTTTAAAAGCGCTGACAAAAACACTAGCGTCGAAAACTCATGTATACTTTGAGTACAACAACCTTTGAAGTACTCCAGCATTGATTGAAAATGGTATATTCAATGAATTTGAAACGAACTTGTCACAACAAATTAACAGGTATATATTTCTTTTACAGAGGGAGGTGAACCAAAAATGATTAAGTTACATTCTGATTGTGTTTTTGAAAGATGAATCAGAAATAACACCTGATACTGACCACGCTTAAAATATGGATCTTAACAAACAAATTGTACACTGTAGGTTTATAGACATCATCATAATATTCTCGCAATAATTTTTAATAACTACGCTCGTTGATTATCTTCTTTACAATCACATCTCGATGTATCGAGATCAACGATGGTAGGACTTTTCAGAGGCTAAAACCGGAGCCAGACTTACAATATATTTTCATTTATGCATTTCGCATTATAGAGTTCACTTTTCTCAGCCCAGCAATGCATTTCATTTAATGAAATTTTATGTTACGTTATGTTTTATGTGGTTTTCATTGCTCTAAAAATTTTCGATAAACAAACGTCACCCCTGGTATACATGGCCATCTGCATTTTGGTTTCCAACGTGACACATTACAGCAAAGCCATTGTGATGAAACAGAATATTAAAAAGAAAAAGAAAATATGTATGAAAATACGTCGAGAGCTCCACAGGTTCTACCCATATTTGTGCTCAGATCCATATTTGTGTTAAGGTAAACTTCGTGGGTTATGGCAACTGCATGCTTTAATTTAAAAGCAGGAAGAAGGAAAATACCAAATTTATGCAACACCCAAAATAAATATATCCCATAACTTTACACGCATTCACTGCGCCAAAATAATATATTGAAATAATCATATATTTGGTTAAAATATCCGCGTAACCTCTCCAGAAAGAAATAAATAACCATGTTATTTGAGATAAGTTAGCAGATAACAACCAATAGTGTAAAAATATTGATGGAATTTAGTAAATTGTCATCACGAATTGTGTCTTGTCAAAATGCAAATAACTCTCGCAAGGCTCAGGACTCAATTAATGAAACGCCTTGACGAGACATTAACGGGTGTGTCATAAATACAATCCTCATGACCATACCAGTCGCACCAGGTGAGTAAAGCTCTCGAAATTTTCTTCGTCGACTATTGCGATTATCTTGCTCAATTTGGAAACATAAACTTCTTAAGACTGAGCGGCACCTGAAACATTACTTCTCCTTCCTTGGGTGCAACTTGGGCGTAAGCGTAATCAACCGCTAAAAATTGGTGTCTCGGCCAACACTTCCTTATACCTCCAAAAATCCACCCACATTCCTCTTTTAATGCCTTGGTTTAGGCCCGGAACGAGGGCGAGGCAGAGGGGGCACGTGCCCCGAGCGGCTGATTTCAGGGGGTGGCAAAATTTGAAAAGTAATTAAAATGAGTTATTCAATATTTATTTTAAATTATTTAAAAATAATGATTAATATAGAAATTAATAAAAAATAATATTTGTAAAAATTCTTAGTAGCAAACATACGGTGAGTAATTTCAACTACATCATCTCAAAAAAATAGCTTAAGGATGTATCATATTTAAGTGGCGGGGGGAGGGCGAGAGAGGGAGCGAGGGGGTTTCGGGGGAGGGGAGCCACAAACTGATCTTTGCTCCCCCTGACAAAACTCCTAGTTCCGGCCCTGCCTTGGGTGACCCACTGCCCATTCCTACTTCCCACTCGTCTTGACCCATTGCCTTTACCCCCACCCTCACACCCTCCTCCAGCTGCGAAACGTCCGGATTGTATTAATCGGCAGCGAGTGAAAAACACTTAAACGCTCCTTTCTCAACTTTTATCGCGCGGCCGCCACATGCACCGGCAGTGTCCAGTTTATGGGTCCAACTCTTCGAAATGTGACGGAGGCCGTGCGAACGCGACGCACACGTGGCCCCCCGGGGTGGAGTGGAGCGGGGGGGGGGGGGGTTGGACCAGCGCTCTAAGTCAACGGCCAGGGTCCCCTTATGGCCCATTACCGCCGGCGGCGGACAAATGGCGCTGACGCCAGCGCCTTCTCTCCGCCCTCGTATATTTCCCCGCCCCCCAATATTACACTTATCCAGTCCGACACACGCCCTTCCCTCCAGGGCCGACCTCAGGGCGAGGAGCGCCCAAGAGCGATCTAGCTGGCTTGGCGGGAACTCTATCGCCGCGACTCGCCTTGAACTTGTCTCTACCGCTATCTCGGCTTGCCAACGAATCGAGGCAACGCTGACGGATATTAATACTACAATGTACAGAAAGGTCAGGGTCTCATTGTGAGATACTCAGGGTTCGCCTCGGATGGGAAATACCGAAGGAAAATCACGGCTTCACGCGCGATAATGAACATGTATGAGGTTGTAGATGATGATGAGGTAGGATACTCGATTGCACTGCAAGGAACAAGATTAGAGTAACGATGATTTGAGTCCTGCGCAGACATACCCCTCGTTTGCAATTTCGGCAGATTCCGATAACTCGAGATACGCCTACCCATATTAATACTGGGAGAAACTCAACGCAACGAATCAGGCTAAACGCCTCAGCGTGTTTTGAATATTATCAGGCTGGTAGTGCCAACGAATAAACGAGAATCGCCATTTAAGATGGGACAAGTGTTAGAAATTTCTTTCCTGAAAAAAAATCTTCTTTCTAGGTATAAGAACTAAAAAAACTAATAGGCTTAAATTTTGCTTGAGTTATTTGTGGAAAATCGCCTGAATATGTTTAACATGAATAGTTGAAATAACAATAAATGAATAATAGCGCAATGTTAGTAAACATTGATCGAGATAATTTGTGCGCACTTCGTTTTTTCTTTTTTATCATAAAAAATATTTAACTAAGACAAGAGTATCGTATATGGTGCTAAAAATACTTTGGGTAATAAAATGAACTATGAATGGACCCAGACCAAGCGCAGAATTACAGGGGACTCTCTCAAGACATTGCAATCCCTCAGCATTGATGCTGTGAAAATTCTGGAAGCTGCAATTGCTGCATTAATAGTACACATGTCTAGGAAAAATAATGCTCAGAATTCTTCTGCGGCCTTGAAACAAACTAAAACTAATCTACTGGGTATTAATTTATTCCTAAATCTATTGATTATCAATTGGAGACATATTTTCAGCTCCTATGGTTTTGTGCGCTTCATTGTCGAAAAAAATAAAAGTGTATTAATGCTGTAGCAAGTGTATTTAAGGAAACAATTTTTTGCATGAACAAAATATGAAATCTGCAGGAATCATTGCATTTTTTATTACTTAGCTTATATTTTTGCATTAGAATTGAAATTTATTAGAAAAACGTCAAACCAAGTCGTTGAATAGAAAAAACAGAAAATGCTTCTCGAAAGTGTGTCCACTTCCTTGAGCAAAAAGGAGAACAGAAATTTTCCGTCGCGGGGCATAAATTAAAGATTGCTTATGTCAAATTATAGCAAGAATGACTAAAACGCATTAGGGAAATTATTCTTAACTTAGGTATAGCCTGTACCCTCGAGACAAGAAAGTGGCGGAGTAATTTGATTGCGTGGATCAAAAAATGAGAAAATTCTGACACGCCCGCAGTTGGCAGATTCCCAGGAGTATAAAATTGTAGTTTTTTTAAATTTACAACGTTAAAGCTCAACAAGTAATACTCTATATTAGGTATAGTAGTAGTATTGACTATCCCCTGGTAAAATTTTAGAGCTTCCATTAATAATTTCAATAGTGTAATTCTTTGGCCAATCATCTTTTTCTAAGAAAATTGTGAAGGGCATGGTTGAAAATGGAGTTCACCTATGTCTCAACATTGAAATAGCCGATGCATAATTCTATTATGAATGCACAAAATTTTATTTATCACCCAAAATAAAGAAATAATACATAATGTCAGCATTATTATAGCATTAAATATTCTTCCCAAATTACATCATATCATTCTAAAATGGTAAGCCAAAATCGAGGAAATATGAGAGATTATGACACCAAAGAGCAGCTATTTCAAGACTATAGTGCGCAAAGAGATTTATTTGTAACGCTTAGAACGTCTTCAGTTGGAAAGCTTCAAATAGTCCGATTACTTTGTGCGTAGCCTGATTAAAGCTCTACATGGAAGTATGTACTTGAGAAAATTTAGCCGTCAACAAATGATAGCCGTGATATCGTCAATTTTTAAATAGGCCAAGCTTAACCTATTCCTCTGGATATTAGTGTCCGGATATGTGTATGCGAGTTCGACTTAAAAATATAATACTTTCATTCCATTCCGTCATACAAAATATGGCAACATTTTACCGAAGAACGACGTATTTCACAACCGATGAGATGAAAATTAATCCACCTCAAGAACTACTAACTCAGCTATAGTTTTAGAAAAATTCTCGTTTTGTTATTCAATTATTATACACGCTTAAATTCGCTAAAATAGAAGAGAGATTATATAAATACATTTAAGAGAAGTTTTTTTGATACTTTTACGAGTTTCTACTAAACCTGAGACATTAAAACGATCCTATGTGTTTCAAATGTGAATATAAACGCGAGAAATTTACCGTTCATTTCAAAGCATATTAAGGTAATTCATGAAAGCATTAAATTTTGCATGCGACACATAGTCACCATCTTTATTCATGATTCTCAATTAAAGTTATACTGATCACAAAATTCTTAGAAAAGTGGATTAACAAGTACAATGAAAATAATTTCCTGAGTACAGTGAATAACGATTAGTGACATGGCATTAACTTAATTAATTTCGGCTTTATGAAGAAGGAAGAACTTTATTCTGATGTAGCTATAAATAAAGATTACATTGGACATTTTATCCTCATTTTTTGCTCTCATGGACTGAAAATGAGTTAGAGATGTTTCTTTCAAGAATCATCAATCAAACGGGCTTGTTTGCCGATGTAACAATTTTTTTCAATCAATGCCGGGCCATAATAATGCATCTATGGCTAAATGACGAATGGCTAAAAGCATGTATCTATGGCTAAAAGACAACAAAAAATCGTTCCCATTCCTTCTGTAACAACAGTAAACGCGAAACGCATCTGTTTTTTAGATAATTAAATAAGACCTCTATACGAAAATGTGAACTGGTATTTTAATGCTTCCTTGATATTTTTCATTATTTTATAATAAAACCGGGCTTGCGATTCCAGGCACAGGCCCCTAGTCACTTAGTCTCAGATGTTTGAGTGTCTCTGATATTCACGTAAAAGCACAGATCGTCATCTCCGTTGCTTTTTTGTGGTTTTCCAAACTATACGAAGCACACGGAGACTTCCCATTTAGAAAATGCAAATAGGACCGTCAGGTGAGCTAGCTAACCTAACATTTGCCGTAGTCTTTAGTTAGTTTAAATGTTTAACATACTTACTATTTTGCGGACAGTATGTTTCAGGTGACAGTTCCAAGCAAAAAGATTATTATAACTAGTCCCAAAAATGAGCAAAAGGCTAAACTGAAGTGTTTTGATAATGATAATGGACAATAGATATCCATTAAAATTTTTTAAATATCTTGTTATAATACTAATTATGTTAGTCTCGGTGAACAAAGTGTTGATTAAGTAAAGGTTTTTTTTCAAATACTAGAAGTGTTCGTGGATTTTATGCGTGAATTTCTAGTCGGAATATTTTTCGCCTTGAATTTCCTCTGCAATGAAAACATGTTTTTCCAGCGATATCACTTAAGTTAAACACCGTTGAGGTTGGTCCAAGTTTGAAAGACAGGAGGCCCGATTTCCATCTTTCCAGCTTATTTCTGCTTAAGGCAGTTAGCAAGTGCGGAGTGACCATATTTTTTGAAATACGTTAAATTGAAAAATTTCTGTCGCGCCTTTTTAGGCATGACCTTTCTCTGTGATATAACGGCAAGCGCTGACACATGCGTAATGTGGAAAGAAAAATGCCTGCGCTGTGACACAATTTCTGCAGATGATGGGCGTGAGCCATGGATTTAGGATGAAGGTGGGGTCAAATGCAGAAAAAATGTCAGAACTCAATCTCAATAGGGAAAGTGTGACCCAATGAATGAAAAATTACTTTGACTCTTGCCGGAAAGCAGGAACCAAGAAGGTGCACGGAAAAAGTTCTATGAGAGTTCGCAATAATGCTATTGCTAGTAGTAAGTAAGTAAGTAGTAATTACGAAATAATATCCCTTGAATGTTAACAACTTAAAGGAGAGGGAATTTTGACGATAAATCGAGGAACTCTTGCGAGTTAATTAGCAGAATTACGTTGATATCTTCTCACTGATCTTAATTTCACGCTAGATTACTTCAATCACATTATTGATACGGATTTCTTACAAAGATACGCTTCGAAAATTTATTATTCTCCACCTTTCAAAATAATTCGCGGAGTGAAGATTCCGCTAAGTTTGCAAATTTCGGACAAAACGATGACGAGGCCATGAAATCGAACTGTAATGTTTTAAGAGATAAGTTTTTCTCTGTTATTTCTTTTTTGCTGTTTCATTAATTTCTTTTTTTTTTCTTTTTCTCTGAGATCACCATTATTATTGTTGTTACTCATGTGGTCCTCTAAGGAATAATATATCCAGAGCAAATTAATATCATTATTACAATATTATAAATTAGTCTTCCCTCTTTCATGAACTTACATGCTGATGAAAAAATCCCTAGACATTAACATAAACACTATTATATGAATATGAAAGGAAAAGGCTCTGATAACTTAGGTAATTATTCAGGTTTTCATATGCCGGAGAATTTAGATAGTGAATCGTTCGAAGCCCCTAATCAATGAGGGAACCAATACTGAACTCCATTAAGCCCATGGAATTCGCTTAAGTGCTTAATGTTTCGTATTTCGGTTATCGACAGCATATATCCCAATATTTGCTAATTAAAAGGTACTTTTAGCAGATTTAAAGTCGCAGTAACATTCTATAATTGCCATATGGCTTTTAAGTCACTGAAATGCATACGGGCATATCCAACTGAGTATTTCGGAACAAAAATGGGAGATAAAACGCCGGTGAATTCTCGGATTGGAGGTAAATACGAGCACACGTCCCAAGGTGGTAACCTAAATGCGGAGCTCTCAGCCTTTTAGGCCTTAATTATAGTGAAACAGTGGGGTAACTAGGAATATGCTTAGAGGGGTGGGAGGGTTTGGGGGGGGGGGGCAACACTACGTTAACACTAGACAACAGTTTTAAATATTTTTTTATATTTTTATGAGGCTTTGAGGGAGGGATATATCCCTCTCATTCACCTTATATTTACCCCACCGCAGTGATATACGTGAGCCTACATAGGGTAAAGAAAAAAATTGCTCAAAGAGAAGAACAGCGGAATATAAAAAGAACCTAATTTAGGAGAAAAGATTCGCCAACTACGTAGTGAGAGGCGTGGATTGATGAGAGAGGTCTAGAGAGCAAAGCAATATATGGTGGCAGAAATCGAGGAAGAGAGAGGATAACGGTATAAACCGTGAAGACGAGGGCATCAGTGGGAATGGGTCAAGGGATCAATGAGCTCATAATCTCTCACTCATACTTCCCTCTCTCCCTTTCGGGAATGGTTGGCTGGCCGAAGATAAGAGGAAGAGAATGGGGATATGCATGAGTGGGCGATGAGAACGGTGATTTACACTCAGGGGCCCTTTTGGGGAAGTGGGAGCCTTCCGGAAATGTGCAAACTGTCGATTGGGTGCCGGCGCAAACGAATGTGATCAGAGAGAATATGCGAGGCGGGATGCAACCGGCCGCACCTCGCGGCATCCCATCAATCGATGCCGTCGCATTTGCACTGCCCGAAAAACCACAGTCCACCGCGAGCTCTACCTCCTCCTCGCCGGATATTGCCACAATTACCCCTCTGGAATTTCCCATTAAGGTAACGTTTGGAGAGGATATCGATGGCTAGGCAGGTATTCAAATCACGATGACCAATGGTCATTTAAAGACAGCTTTCTCCCGATCGGTAAACGCCAGGATATACATGCAGGCCTAAAATGTCCCTTTTAAAAAATGAGGGGTGATTCCGATATCAATAGGAATACTTTCACGGTTCCAAATTCTATTTTGATAATTTGGATTTCCTGCTATCATGGAAAATCAGAAGTTAATATATTCATAAATATATTTTTTAACCGTGATATAGTTCGATTACAAATTAATTTAGTGAAAATCGTCGACTTGAATAATTTTATAACTATTAATGAAGTATGGAATTTCTTGATTGAAGCTTTCGCGGCTCATGATGATTAAAAGTAAGTCACATACGGGTGTATGCCGCGTGTCGTGATGGAGATAGCCCCGACGTTTCGCGACCGACTGCTGGTCACTTTTTCAAGGGAATAATGTTAGGATTGGGTTGTTGCTGCCTCTTTATATTTCAGGTGGGAGGGTTGGGCGGAGGGTGTGGGGAGTTAGGACTGGAGGGGGGAGATAACGAAATGTTGCGGATGACTGGGTTCCAAGTATTGCTGATTCTTAATCCGTTATCTCTATTGTAGTTGTTCTTGTTTTTCTTTATTTCTATGGCCTCGCGGATGAGTCTGGTTTTAAAATGTTTAATCCTCGCGATGACTCTTGATTTTTCGAAATCGATCGCATGTCCGGTGGCTTCGTGCTCCGCTACGGCTGACTTTGAAGGGTAACCCAGTCGAATGGCCCGCTTGTGTTCTTCTATCCGAGTTTTGACTGTTCGTCCGGTTTCCCCGATGTATTTCTTCTCACACGATCGGCAGGGGATTTCGTATACTCCTTCAATTTGAAGTGGCGTCCTATCCTTGGCATTTCCGAGGAGGTGTCGTACTTGGGCGTGTGGTTTAAAAATAGCTTTAATGTCAAATTTCCGGAGGATGTTACCGATCTCATCCGTCGTTCCTTTCACGTAGGGGAGGAAGACTTTCTTTTGGCTAATTATGTCTTCTGTGTCTTGGGAATTGTTCCTGTGGTCCTTGTTGATAATCTTTCTAAAATTTCGGGATATAGCTCCGTTGTCGTGACCAAATATGTATACGAAATCCCCTGCCGATCGTGTGAGAAGAAATACATCGGGGAAACCGGACGAACAGTCAAAACTCGGATAGAAGAACACAAGCGGGCCATTCGACTGGGTTACCCTTCAAAGTCAGCCGTAGCGGAGCACAAAGCCACCGGACATGCGATCGATTTCGAAAAATCAAGAGTCATCGCGAGGATTAAACATTTTAAAACCAGACTCATCCGCGAGGCCATAGAAATAAAGAAAAACAAGAACAACTACAATAGAGATACCGGATTAAGAATCAGCAATACTTGGAACCCAGTCATCCGCAACATTTCGTTATCTCCCCCCTCCAGTCCTAACTCCCCACACCCTCCGCCCAACCCTCCCACCTGAAATATAAAGAGGCAGCAACAACCCAATCCTAACATTATTCCCTTGAAAAAGTGACCAGCAGTCGGTCGCGAAACGTCGGGGCTATCTCCATCACGACACGCGGCATACACCCGTATGTGACTTACTTTTAATGAAGTATGTTTTAATTATGAGCTGAATCTTTTTTCGCCAAAACGTTAATACTGAAAGTATAATCGAAAACTGAAATAATAGTGGCTTTGAATGTGATTTAGTGTTGACCATGGTGAGTATAACACCAAATCCACATAAAAGCAAATAAAATGTCAGACCATTTCCCCGATTTCAGTTGAATATAAAATTCATATAAAATGCAATTTCTCATTTCTCTACAAATTTTTGAAAAAAAAATCATTCCCAACTACGCTGGTTACAACAAAACATTTTTTTAAGAACAGGCAATCTCATATGTTGGACAAATATATCTTGTAAAAAGATGCTATGAAAGATGTCACAGCATGAGTGCTAATATAACTCAACTTTTAACGGCTACTAAGTGGAAGAGGTGCAATAAGCTCATATTCAATGGTGATGTATGCAAATATATACCATAACAGCCGTTAATCTCGTAAACTCTTTCATTGTTCTTGAAACAAAGTCACAATCTCTTCCCCTTGAGCTTCTGTCACATAAATTTTCTTTATCACTTTAAATTTTCATAAATTTTATTTATTCTAGTTTGTGGAACTAATAAGCTACGGGAGTCAATAGCAAGAATAAAATACGAGGCAAGAATTAAGGTTGGCAAAATTAAACACTTATTTCACTATGCAGAGTTTTGCAGAAGAAATGCCAATACATATTCTTAAAAGATGAAAAATGCGGTAGACGGGTCTTCAAGAGACATTAGAATAAATTATTCCTGTAGGCAGTGAATATCACTGAAAATAGGAAGAAATAAACGAGAAGAAAGAGCATGTTTTTCCAGTTAGCGACAATTATTAATGCCGCATTAAATGTTTTTTCTACGTTGATACACCATGTAAGACACGGTTTCCGTCGTTACTTTGTCGGA
Source organism: Ischnura elegans (assembly GCF_921293095.1). Classification (NCBI taxonomy): domain Eukaryota; kingdom Metazoa; phylum Arthropoda; class Insecta; order Odonata; family Coenagrionidae; genus Ischnura; species Ischnura elegans. The sequence goes on from NC_060246.1 coordinate 143,391,592, forward strand.
ACTTCTTCATGTTAAAAATAAAAAATACTTTCTTATATTCCACATTTTATTTCAAATAGTACGACCCGGGTTCCTGCATATCATGCTATCATTTGGTGGAGGTGGATTTTACGGTGGTGGATGGCTATCTGTAGCTTTCTTTAGTAACATTTTTTAATCAAATCCACCATTCTCGGACAAAGTGTTGTCTTCGTTTTCTGTATGTATCTTTCCATTGTCAATTGATAGCCTACCTGATGATAGCATGATATGCAGAAAACCGGTTCGTACTAGTTGAAATAAAGTGTGGAATATAACAAAGTATTTTTTTATTTTTTAACTTGATACATCATAATAACAGTTTGCTGTGACGCTCTGTGAGAGATGGGCAAGTGGAATGCTCTTTCGTGTACTTTAGAAAAATTAATTGCAATTAAACCACATCTAAGTCCATTTTTGCACACCATCGTGTTAGTAAATTCATTTTTGAAATGAATGTACATAAATACACCTTTCATAAATATATTTAAATCAATGATTGTTCCAAGAGAATTTACGGAATGACGCACAGTATCAAAGTCGGGGAAAAACAAATTCGTAGCTAGACGTCTTTTTCTTTAGCGAAGCAGGGAGTAAGAAAACTACAATTACATCACAAAAAAAGAGCTCATTATAATGGAATGAATAATTATTTTAAAATTTGCATTCCTCACCAGTTTCTATTCTGCTGCAAGCTTTTGATATAGTGAAAGCTGTAGCAGTAATTTTAGTTATAATTTTAAAAAAATATGACATCATATGGATAAGAGGTGAAAAATGTGTTTAACTCGAGAATTCACAGAATTAAAAGAAAGATTTACAAACGGGAGAGTATCGCATGAAAGTTTGAATATGGGGCAAATAAAATTATGCATAACTTAGTAATGTTTCTTAAAAGGTGGGCATAAGTTATACGTTCCGGATGGAGCTCAAAAGTTTTCAAGAAGTTCAGACGCCGACCTACACTCGGAAAAAGAGTAACGATGATAATTTGACCGTCACGGGGTTCTCACTTCTGAACAAAGCTCTCTACATCCAAAATGCCGACTAAAATACGTGAGTGCCTTACTGCATTCAGATGAATCGCTGGAGCCCAAAATTGTTACAAAAGTATTTATATAAACTACGCATACATTATCAGGTTGAAATAAAAAAAATAACTAAAAGAAAATAAAGGACATGAAAATGAAATTCAGAAGGTAAAGGCACATACTAAAAAATTGATAACTTATACTTTGACTCTGTAACTGTGGACGGTTGAATCGAAGTGTTACTTTTAATTAAAAAAACACGAAATAGGCGTAAGAAGGGAGTCCAAAAACGTATAAATAAAATCGGTCGCAGGGGAGGACCTCTTTGATTGCATTGTTAAAAAGCGGCAAAGTTGCACCATGAATTTTAATTGGAAAAACTCTTGAAACATTTATGAGGAGCTTTCTCCTCTCCCACTCTCGCACCTTCCCGTTTACTTTCCCTCTTACTCATTTCCACCGTCTCTCAGCACGCGGGCTTACGAACTCAAAATCGGCTTACGCGCCATCAAGATGCTCAGTCGACCACTTATTTTCCTCATTTTCACCGTTCTTTCGGACCTATGAAAAACTACTTCGTGACGATATGATGTCGACCTCTTATAAAGATCCTTCAAGAAAACGCAAAAATACTTATAAATTTGTATTTTTCCGGTTCTATGAGATTTAACTCAACAATGTTACAAATACGGGAATGCGTCAATGGTTATGTTTAAATTATAGTTCCTTCCTTGTACTTTAGAGCTAAAATATCTATTCTGGCATAATTTGCCATGAAATCTCATAATTAACGAATGTTTTGAATGTACGGAGCAAATATATTTTTCTCCTTTCCTCAAAATCTATTTTATCTTGCATTTTCATAGATGTCATCTTTAAAAATTTTTTTGTAAAACCATTTCAAATGAAATACGGATAATATTAAACGTTCAAACTTACACAGAGAATTTAATACTTCAGCTCAAAAACTAATTCAATCTGTAGCTGTCTTCACGCTTCATTAAAATTTTATAAAGTGATCGCTTTGAAGTTTGTTACCATACTCGATATTGTATGAGCATTTTTATCTTACAAATACTTATTAAATATTTGCCGGGATGCAGTAAAAATATTTGCCGTTAAATACGTACTTCGATTAGAAATCACAGCTATGGAGTTGCTATATAGTGTATGTATTAGTATTGAGTGTATATTGGCCTCAAATATTCATGCTTTTTTTAAAATATTAGTCGCAATAGATTATCCATTATTTAAAGCGTGAATCCAAATCGAACATATTCGATCAAATGTAAGAGGAAATGGTATAAAAACATCTAGGCGCACAATGCAAAAGCATAGTTAGCAAAATATTCTGAGCTGAAGCCGCAGTTAGTGTGAAAATGTCAAAATATAAAAACTACCCAGTTAGTCGATGCAAATCTAAATCATAAAACGTCCATTACTTGGAGATCCTCAGATTACAGAGCTCGTAATAGCGCTCGAATCAAGTAGTGGCCCATTGTTCAAACACAGCCGCGGCCAAAAATCATAGTCACACCATGGGAATAATATCACGAACAAATAAATCTTATTCATCGGCATGTAAATCAAGTCTTAGGCTAGTCTTTCGATATCATTATAAAACAAAATGTAAAATATTTTAGAATTTACAAGATTATGGACTTAACTTCATTGGTTTGAATCAATTTAATATACTCTAATATAATTTAATACTAGACTCCTGATATTATTTTTAAAGTCTATCAAGCATCAGACCATGTTCTTAAAAATCCAAGAATTTAAATACTCAGAAAGATTCAAATGTACATTCTTATGGATCGCTTCTTAAAAGTACAAGAACTATGTAAATGTGATGAAAAATAATAAAAATAAAGAGAGGTAGATCTCTTAGTTGCTTAACGAAGAATATCCTGCAAGCTCAACAGTAGATCAATAAAAAAATCGATCTTTGCAAATGGCAGACGGCATACACCAATTATCCATCAAATGAGTATAGTAAAATGTATTATATGATGAAAATAGTTTTAAATTCAAAGTCTTTCATTCAATGTGAATGGCAGAATTGATGGATGACCTTGAAATTACTTTCAAAACCTTATGCTGAAGCTAATAAAAAAATTAAATTCCAAAATCAGTAATTTTACGTCTCTTTTTGGAAAAATTTTAGTAGATATGTCATTGAAATTCATGATGGTGTTTCAGTCTCTCAAATTTTATAACAGCTTCTTTAAAAAAAAAGAGCTTAAGCTAACGAGAATGGTGGTACAACACCATAAAGATGAAAATGAAAAACATGTTAATTAAAACATACTGGCAATTTTTCACAAATACTTTTGATAAATTTTCTTTGCACGAGCAGTACTAAATCATATTGCATTACCGCCACCGGATCCTCGCTAAATAAAATGTATTGAAGCCGGTCTTGCAAACAATATTAAAGTCTTCGAGGATAATTGCCTCTGGGTTTTAATTTTCTAATACGTTATTGTTCCACCAGATTAAGGTAGAAGCAATTCTCTAAAATGACTGATCGTTTAAGCGTGTTTACACGGTTAACATATATGAGTAATGCGCGGTGCATTTCTCGTATGTGTCACCAAGCACCGTGTTACCAGCCTAATTGTGCGAATGCATGATATAGCAGAAAATAGAACCTATTCTAATTTGGTTCATGCATTGGTAAATGTTCCGTTCCGATCCACCGAAACAGCTCATGCATTCACGCATTAACTCGTTCGTGATTATGAACCGATTAACCAGGCCTTTAGAAGGGTTACTGGTGCAAATGGAGGAAGATCCCACTCTGGCTACAGCCTATTTTGATCTCAATGAGGCTCGGATCCCGCGCTAGCCATTTTTGACCTGATAATTTACAAAATTTGTATGGTTCTGCTCATTAAAATAGTAAAAAATAGTAAAATCAAAACTGATATTGCGAACGAATGATAGATAATTTGAAACCAGGTATACTTTAAACTACACAATATACCCATTGTCGTCAATATTAGTACCGGAAGGTATTAATATTTAAAAATTTCCATCGTTTCACTCCATTTAGAATATTCTTAAGTTTATCAAAGTAAATGAATGTTAGATGGGAGGTGAAATTTAGTATTTTAAGTTTTTTATTAATTTAATTTTAGTTTTTATTTGATTATCCTAGTTCTATCTCTCCTTAAGAGCAACTACTTTGCCTATTTTTACCACTTATTTATTGTTACCACCGTTACTACTTTTTTCTGGGTTAAAATTTATGAGCGCTCATTATTGCTACGTGACAAGGGATGAATTTAAGTCACAACCGGTGATTAAATAAAATATGGTTGAATTCCTATAAGGTGAGTACCATTGTAACGATGGAAGCATAAGCACATTGTCAGGCTAATTTTCACAGATCTATAATGTAGAGTTCCATTTACCTTTCAGTGGTGATTGATGATGGAATTTAAACGGATTTGCTGGGCTGGACCTCTTGGATGATAAACCTTCCCCCGTCCAGTCATCGGGCTCTTCTCCGTAGGCGTAACTATGCTGCTAGCAGCGAAAATAGAATGGAAATAAACGATCAGTATCATTTATTGAGGAACCAAGATATTTGCACCATATAATCCCTATATTATTAAAGTAACTAAATGCCAAGGAAGACACTATGGATACATCATGGATTGCGTGTGGTTATAAGTTAATTTTATTGCTATCAAAAAATAACCACTAAAAATCTATTGATAAAACTATAACCCAAACCTTAAACACAAAATACTCAAAACTACCCAGAAAGTTATTGCTTCCCAATTCGAACGATCTACTTTTCATTCAAATTTCAAAATTGCAGTTTTCATTTTCAACATTCAGCGTCTCATAGTGATGATAAAATAATTACGAATTGACACTGAAAACTATAGAGCATTATCTTTTGACTGGAAGATAGTATGGGATCGCAATTCATTAATTTCGTACTGACCTCGATATTTTCCTTGGAATTCACGTGAGAGGATTTATTTCGAGTCAATGGTTCATTGTAATTTTGATATGGGTATTACAACGGCGATACCGAATTCTTTCTTTTTAGAAAAAATGTTACCCACTTTAAAATAGTCAATTTGAGAAGGCTTTTATAGCAGTGCTTATCATAAACTTGGGTTTCTTTTATAATATAAATGTTAGCCAGAATTAATCATAACTGAACTAGGCATAACTCCGCGTAAAATCTTGAGCGTATTACAGTTCACAAACGCTTAAAGGCACGTAACTACGTAACTCAACTTGGCGAGGTCATTATTTTAAAATAAGAAGGAATATGACGCGGCTTAATAATTTGGTCATAAAAGTTAAGAATTCCTCTAAAATTAATTTCATGAGTGATGCGTGGGCTAAGCTGATATCAGTGGAACAATTCACTTCGTGGCCCGGGTCATACTGAGGCAAGTTACGCCCGGTTAAGTTTTCGTGAACAAAGATTATCATGAAATCAGGGGAAGAAATCTCCAACATATACAATATTCAAGGAAATAACCAAGGAATAGTTAGCGGCGAATCTTTGCAAAGGCAACCACAAGTGCGCGAGAAGTGAGAAAACTCCACGGAACAAAAATCGTTCGCCATAACCGTGAATATGAGGGCGATAACTTCCGATTATTCCCCCAATGTTGATTTTGTGACATGTCAAACTGAAACCTGGATTTAGGGAAGACATAATGGCGAGGTGCAAAAGAACAATTTTTAAAATAGGGTCCGGAAGAAATTCTCCTAACCCAGACCAAATATCTACCGAGAACGGAAAAAATATGCTCTCTTGGTAAAAAAAATGAAAATGGACCATAAAATCGTCCATCACTCACGAAAACTCATTGTATTTTTAGTGAATCAGGCATTAAAATTGGTTTATTTTGACCTTTTCGCGTATGAATTTGTTTTAATGAATAATTACACAGGCCAACAACAAAATTTTGTTTGAAAACTTTTTTATTTTAATAGCTGATCTTCATCGATTTTTATGTGCTGAATCCAAAACTGGCCTTAGTTTTTCTTTTGTATCACCCATAGTTTCCAAGCAATATGTATTTTAATATTTAATCTAATACCCCTATACGGTATATAGGAAATTAATGTAACACTGTGTTATATCATAAATTTTTTTTGTATTTACTGTTCACTACATCGTGATAAAATTGATTGTATTTACTACAGTGTGATAATACAGGGTTTACTTGTCAACTGGAATTGGTCTACATTTTATTTCCCTATTTTCCTTGAAGCTTCTTGTGTAGCTTTTTCTGCGATGAACCGCTTGCTGAACTTCTCGGTGAAGTACCAACAGTAATCCCCCATTATCTTTGTTCATTAGACCTTCTTTTTCAATTTTATTATAACAATAAAAAACTGTTAAATTCTAAAAATATTGCTTGATTTCATAAATTTAACTGTAAAATGTGAATAAATGGCAATGAACTTTAAAACCATCATATTTGGATTCAGCAACTTAAAAAACATAATAATAAGGTATTTTCAGTAAAAAGGTTTTTTCATTGTTGGCCTGTGTAATCAGACGTGAAATACTTGAAACAGTGAAACACCAATATTGTTAATACTCTGGGCGCGAATTTAGAAGATTCAGTTTCGGATACCGGTCAAGGCAAACGATTTTTCCTCCATAGAATTTCAGCCTCTCAACGTGGCTCTTCTCTCCTCCTTAAAAGGAAGTGAGGTGAATTGATGATGACGACTTGGCCACGACGGGTCCACAGAGGAAGAAGAAAACGTACCGGATTTCGCCCCCTCCCCTCCTTCTCGATGAGGCTCTGCAGGAAGAAGCGGGCCAAGGCGTTCCTGTCGCTCGTCACTTCCGGTTGCGATGGGAATTCCGGTTGGCCGTCCGCGTAGGAGACGGTGGCGGCGGGTGCGGGGCGCGGCAGGAGCGCGGCCACGAGCAGCGGGAGCAGCAGGAGGGGGGAGGAGGGGGCGAAGGCGGCGAGCGGGGTGCGGGAGAGGCGCGGCGGCCACGGCATCTGATGCGGAGGGAGACAAGAGACGAATTAGTGGCGCGAAAGGAGTTACTTGCGCAACCGAAGAGGTCCTCCAGCGATGGAAGAAAAGAAGCCTCATTAGAGGGATAAGAGAGGAACATGCTGTCGAGGGCTTGATGGAAGGCCCTCGAATGAGGAAGCCTTCCACCTCGAGAGGAAAACGCAGCACTCAGTAGGCAGATGACCACGAGAGTACCTTGTTTGACGGTTTATTACGGCCCTGGACAGAACGTAGAAGAACGTGAATGACATCGAAATTAACAGAAGGCATTACCAAACTTGTTGCGAAACTTATATATATGATTCATTAGCCTGTATTTTCAATTTTCCTCATCGGATGAAACAAACCACTACTTCATTCAAAATTCCTATGTATAAAAATAAAACTTTTAAACCGACTCGATCATTGCATTTGATGTGTGCCAGATGATTTCATGTTGGAATTGTTGCATTGGGGTGACACTCTGCGTTTGATTTAAATTTATCTATCAGCAGATATGTTACATAGATAGAGATTTGTTTAACCTTTAACACCAAAGTGATTATGAAGTAAATCGTGAAAAGAGAACGAATTGAAGTACCTAAACCTTTAAGTACCTTAGAAAATGAACAATGCATTAACAAATTGACAGGATTTATAGATAATAGAGCAATAAACATAAAGTTTACAGAATTTTGAACCAATTTCACGATATTTGATCAACGCTTCCAAAAATTTGTGATACATCCATAACAGAAAATTTTTCAAATGAGCTTCAACATAAGGGAAACAAAATATTTCATAATATAATTCTTGATTTACTTATATACTATACACAACGGTTAAAAATGATCAAAATATTGTTTTACTTAGTGACTCAATAATATTATCACTGGAATAAACATTTCACACTAGAACAATAGCCCATGCATTACTTTTTCAATACGATTCTTGGTAAGTAATAAGTTTCAACTTGTAACCTAAAATAAGGCCATCTAATTGCAATATTGAGAAAAATAAGAAAAATAAATTCCCGACCATTCATAAACATATGGTTGAAGAGTGTAAAATGAAACCTACAGCAAAGCGGAAAAATATCCTTAGATACTCTATTCATATAGTTAGGTCGTGGACGTTCTCTCAATTTATCCTGGAATTCTAAGTACCCTCATTCACTCTTCCCATATAAGTTCCCTGCATAGGGTACCTCGAAATTACTTTATAATTTCTACTTTCTCATTCCAATTCCTAAGGTTTTCTTCTTTCTCCTATTCAGTGGCACACCGGCTACCGTAATCCTCTTATCTTTACGGTATGATATGGACTTCTTTAGTACTTAAACTACAAACTTTCTCCACCATTTTCCTTCCAAAGAGGCCATGCCTTGTGAAAGTGCGATGTTAAAGCAAGAGAAAACTTTCCTTACATCTTTCCTTTCTTTAATATTCCATTAGTCCCAGAACTTCTTAACTTTGAATATTTTCTACAATAGCGGACATTAAGAATTTATGTCATGATAATAATACTTACTCTCTTCATTTCGAAAATCAATCAACAATGGTTATCTTTGGCTCTACAAAGTTTTCAACTATCGTTACGTCTAGATCACAGTTTAATATCAGAGTTCATTGACTATCGCACATCTGATCAATGTGTCGAGATCGACAGCTATGAATGTAGATAAAGGACGATTTCTCTTTGCTATTCTTGACGCAGAAGTGTATCAAGAGATACAAGACCCATCTTCATGACGGAAATAGAAAAAACGAATGCCGCAGGCAAATGAAATATTTTCATTGTCTGGTATGATACAAAATCTAATTTTATTCTGCCTCATTATATCTCCCTCAATAATAAAGGTTGAATAGCAAGTTGGATCCTCACTCTTAGCCTGAGCAGTTTAATCAATAGTGCACAAGTCCCACAGAATAGATGTTAAGAGTTGATTGTTCCAACAGTCATCTATAACGTGCAAACTATACAAAGATGACAATCTATATACATCCGATAATCACTCACAATCTAATTTCGATATTTTACCACATTAACCTTTTAGGAAGGCTAGCATAGTAATTTTTCATATCGAAATGATGGCCGGAGTGGCTCAGCGGGTTAAGACGGCATTCCTTATTAGCATCCTGAAGTGTATGCAAACTTCCAATATACCGTGTGTGTTGTTGCATAACATACAGGATATAAATTAACTCTTCTAGCGCAACTACGTCACCCAAGGTATTTAGTAATTAATGGCCAAGTATTTCACTTTATCAAAAATAACGCTCTTTTCAAACAAGCTGATGGCAACCTGATACGAATTTGAAAAATTTTCATCTAATATACGTAGTATGCGCCATGATATGACTGTTTTTTTTACCTCGAACAAGTGATTAATAATAAGATGCACGAATTTGATTTCCTATCTGGTGAGGGAAGTTTGCAAATCTACTTATCAAAGTACACTGTCATCCCAATTTTCAACCAGACCAAATCCGAAATCCAAACGAAACTCAAATGAAAACTCGCTACATTGTTCCTAGAAGATATTATAAAGCTTTCTTAAGAAAACATGTTTCAAGAGGAAAAGTAAACCCGGGGGCACCCGTCGTTACTCATTTTCGCTTAAAGTAATTAAGAATAGGGTGGTTAAAAAGGGTATCCTTTGTTTCAAGATCAGAGAGATTTTACTCATGAGTCCAGACTCGGCCGAAATATAAGAGATAGTTGAACAGTAAATCAATCTGTATCTGTCCACGAAGTTTCAAATAATAATAGATGAAAAAAAATCCAATTAATATATTTTGTTTCAATAATATGACATTAATTGCCAGGGTAAAAAGTAATGAAAAAAACTTTTTCAATCTTTTTCTAGTCAGATACAGCGAATTTCTTCGTCACTGAGGGTTGGCATCAATCACATTTTCATACCGATAGAAAGCCATGAATACATGGAAGACTTAATTATATCCCAGATTTTTCGGGATTATATTAAATTTACAGAAATTGTGATTCGTGCTTTGTGTATTGCTATAGGTAAATATTATGGAGATAATGAAATATTTGAGATTTTCCAATTTATCATTATGAGTTAGGAGAATGTGATTTATTGCGAGGCAAATATCACCATATGATATCGTAAATATTTACATGAATGGCATTTGCAACACTAAAAACATTCAACAGCAAGATTGTAGAGTACCTCAATCGGGTCGAACTAAAGCCCTTATTACAACATTAAAGACTGGAATAAGGAAAGCTTTAAAAGCAAAATTTCAGTCGGTCCTCAACCCACAAAGTATTCAGGGAGAATTTTTATCAACGCTCTGCCCCTAAAATTAATACTTTTTTATTTGCGGAGAAAATTAGGTAGTTATAAAACTACTATCCTCCCAATTCCGTTGATTGTGTAATCTTTTATACGTGCAAGATGTATCAAATTTCGGGAGAGAGAGAATGCATGGCTCACAAGAAGAGAACTACTTACAATGCTAACATACACTTCTCATATGCTGACGTTAGCTTAACTTTTGGAGAATACTTTGCCGAAACCTAGAAAGGGCCCCGAGAGACGGATGTTATATGGAACGCCTAAGCGGGCCAAATCCGAATCTCGGGCTAGCGCAGGACTCAAGGCGTGATTCCAAGAGGTGTACATTCCTCCTTAGAACCTTATGATGACGCATGCAAAATGAGGCGAGAGCGTGACCAGCAGCCAGTGCGGGGTCAAGTCCACAAAAATCTGTTGAGCCAACTCAAACTCGGGCGCGAGGGAGCTCTTTCAACGCTGAAGGCTTTTCATTCCTCCGCCGGATTCTATTCTCGGTGCATGAGGACGCCTCTTAGGGCTTTGGCAAGCACATTCATTATTCCGTCCGTCACCCAAAGGTGGGTGGCTCTAGGAATTTGCGAAACAAAAATTTTTCTCATTTCATGTTTATTCATATTCCGAGTTCCCGAAAATCTAAGTGCTTTGGTCTCACTTAACATCGTGTTACGTTTACAATAAATAAATTCAACCTGCCAGGGAAGCCAACTTAAACTAACTTGAACTCAATGTTCTTGAAATTCATGTAAGATATGTCTTTCGACGCTCACAAAATGAACACTTAAGCGCGTGAGGACAGAGAATTTTAAGTATTATAATTGCGATAGCTAAATCCATTTAACTGGAACCAATATAGCTCCTATTTACAGCTATTCCAAGTTATATAGACTAAAATTATTTTAAAAGCACTCATGATTCTCTCAATAGTGGATAAACAGTGAATATTAAGATAGAACTTGGCATGCTTATGCTCAATTATAGTCGTAGTAGAACTGGATACATATTTATGAAAAAACATATATTCATTAAAAAATTTCATCATCTATGTCTTACATTTAGTCTGTTAATATGTTTTTGGAAATGAATGCAATACACTCAGTTTCCCATTTGATGCTTATGAGGCTCGAAAGGCAAAAAGAGCGTGGGGGTGGTGTAAAAGCAATAGGTAAATCACCACGTTTGATTGTGCATATTATAAGAGGTTAAAAATAAAATATTGAAATACCTCCAGGATTTTTATTATTCATTCTTTGGAATCGTGAGAAAATAACTGAATGAAGCCAACTTAAGGTAACAAGAGCTAACTCAACCCCTCGATGGAGCCCACTGTTTAGCTGTGCAAATACTGCAAGCTCCTTGCAACTTTCCTCATCCTTCCGACTCTAGTAACGCCTGAAGCGAGGATTACAATCCAGCCGTGACTTCGTTTAGCTTATATGAAGAAGCCCAAAGCAACTAGTCAGATGGACTGCATCATAGTGCCTTAGTTACAATTCAAAACATAACTAGACAAAATTCCTTGGAAGAGAATTTTATTTTCCATTAAGAGTTGTCAACATACCACATGTATATGTTACATGTTGTACCGATACTGCAGTTTACTTATCTTCTTACCCCACGTTCCAACTCGAAAATAGCGCTATCAAGACATAATTTTCCACTCACTCAATTTATCGGTTCGAAGATTAGAATTGAAAGGTGAGGTTAATTTCAGTAATCGATGTCATATTTTCAGGGAGTGGGGTAAAAATTATTTTTCTGAGTTACCTACTTTTGGCAAAGTTTCGATTTAGAATTGCCCTGGCATGACCTAACGGGATATTTTTAAAAGGCTTCACATGAATTTAAACCGGTCACAGAGAGCAAACCATAAAGTCGTCGGGTCATCATATTAAATTAATATCGACACTAAGCGGGCTTTTTAAATTTATTTTTTTGCGATTATGGTCGGAACACATTTCTAGCTCTTGAAATAACAAAAAAAACTCAAGCAAAAATAAAACTTAATTTTCTGCATTCCTTCTTCATGCGCAGACATTACAAACGTTAATTTATTACGTTCAAAATATTAATTATCAATATCAAATCAGATATATCAATTACCCTCTCCATTTAAAAATAACGGCAATTTTCAGCACATCCCTCTTACATAAAAAGATTCTAGTGGTCATGACTCCATAATGCGCTGAAATTACGGAACATGAAGATATTTTTCAGAGGATCACTAGCCTTCAACGACCAAAATGCATTAAGCGAAATATTTTTTGTGAAGCGCAAGCATGTGCAAATTTACTTCTTCACGTCACATTAAAAATATAAAAATCGCCGTTGATAAGCGAGCATTTCAAAAAAAATTAAAGTAACGATCGTATATAACTTCGTGGCAGTGATAAGTTTTTCTCTTTTCTTGATTACAGCGTTCACACATCACGAAACTCATTCAAATTTATCACAAAAAGGTGTCCCTTTGAATTACAACATATTCTACAATACGACATGAAGTCATCTTGAGAAACTTTTGCGTACATAGTTATTCCAGTGACACTGCATAAAACTGAAAATTATACCAAAGATTGACAGATATTAATTATGACTTTATTGATATAACTTAGCCAACTACATTCACAAATCTGTAAATAAAAAACTATTAGTCTCCACTTCCTGAATATTCTCTAAAGAAAGCATCTCACTCGACCAAGAAACAGAACTAGACCAATAAATGATATAACAATATGGCAATTAAGAGGTTCTGGTGAAAATGTCAGATTAATTATTATTAGTGTCTTTAGGAAAAATCACCGAGTCTATGCTGTGCATCATACCAGCTCCGCAATGACGCCCATGGCGCAGACACAGAGACGCCAGCAGACGTATTCAATGACTAGAGTGAAAGGGCTTACCAAGCACTAGGAAAACAGAGGAAAAGAATTCAGTCGCAGTAAAAGGAAAAAAGGACAATGGAAGACACTTCATACGTGATAGGACTTCAAAAGCTGCACAAACATTACGTAACTGCACGCGACTGAAGGCAAAAACAACTTTTGCAATCAAGGTCTAAATTTTCCTCAGCATTCTTGTTTGAAGTCCTTTATCACTTTAGATCAAGTAATTATATTTTATAGATCTGTTGATTAAATATAATGAAGATGATGTAATACTATGACAGTTTACGCTGAAAGACATACAGTAATATTTCTGGTTTATTAAAAAAAAACTTTGCTACATTTGGAATACCTGGGAAAACTATTACTTCAAGCAGAAAAAAATGGAAATATTTTCCCTCACTAATTTTTTATTGAGTTTTTTGTTCAAATTATTTCCAAGTTTTCTAATGACTTTTTTGTCAATTCATGGTGGACCAATTTTATTTTTATTTGCAGTAATTTCTCGTCTCGAAATATTGAAGCAAGGAAAGCCAAAATATTTCAACACTTAATCTCTGGATAGTCAACATTTAACTGTGAGAACTTACCAAAACGCTAGGCACATATAAATACCCATTCAGTTCCACAAACTTCACAATGGGAAAATACGATGAATATGGTTTCGGCATATCTCTGATCCACTACGTCAACAAGGCTGCTAAGGCCGTAATGGAGTAAGTTTCAATTATTTTTAGTGCATATACTATTATTTTTTTAAATTCCTTTAGATCACGCTCCAAAACTGCATTTTTAGTAATCGTGGTATGAAATTCATCTTCCAACAGACATATTTTGTCACAAACGCATCCTTCTATTAGTCAAAAGACTATTCAGCATTTATGACTGAAAACCTAAAAAAAAAGAATAACGCGTCACACTGCCTAATCTAAAGAAACCTTCATTCTATACCACTCATTTCATGCTATTATAATTTGACAAATAAAGATAACGTAATGATAAATCGTAACAAGACACCAAATTCTAGAGATTGGTAGGATTAATGGATCCAACGTAACTACTCTCCTCATCTTAGAGTGCAAGAGAGAGAACTTAAATTTTTTGGAGCTACGCGTTTTCTAAATGCCAAGGAATAAAAATATGAAATATGAATCACGGTCACTGAGGTATATAAGGCCACTGGGGCGAGTTAATAAACGATATTACGACTTGAGTGCCTTAATGGAACTCCTATTTGAGGAGCACTCAAGATATCATTCGCAGAAACAGATTTACGTCCACCAAAATGATTCCTAAAATAGTGTAGAACGACGAAGTAGACAGTAAAACTTCATTTGAACAAATATCCTGGTAATTTAAATGTCAACCGATCCGAAAAATTAAATGTACCATCAAAATTATTTAAATTTCTGCCTCAAACTATAATATGTTTGCTAAGTCAATGGTGGAACGCATTAACTAATAACAATGATGATAATATTTCCAATGATCGAAGGTGTCCCTAATTACGATCACTGATATATATTTGGACAACATATTTCAATACACCCATGTCCAAGCGGGAGTCTAACCCGCGACATTCGGTGGGGAGTCAATCCCGTCACCGAGGCTGGCAAGGTAAAAGTAAATTAAAATTATTACTTTCATGGAATTCAGAGATGAAATCACCAACATTTTGGTTAAAAGCAATGACAAACAAAAAGGATTAACAAAATGTATTAACACCAAAAATTTCTTCTTAAACATTTCCTACCGTTCACTGGCAGAAAATTAACTAAGCAGCAAAATAGTTATTCTGAAAAAATACTAAAGGTAAATTCCACGAAAAGGATTTAATCGTTAGGTAAAATCAATTTAAACAGCTTTGTCCAATGCCTGCGATTTCTTAGGAATTCAAAATCAAATATTCAATCTAATCTTGACCTATATGGTTTAGACATGAGCAAAGTAAAAAACTTAAATAGGAATAACTACCGCATTTACTTGTAATTCGATTTAAAAAGCCATTCATGCCTAGCATGAAAATAACTCACCCGCAAATTATTTCCCCAGGCGAATTATGGAAAAGCGTGGATGAATTTGAAGTGGCGTGAAAGTCAGCCAACGGGGTTCAATCAGTACCTGCATCTTCCAAGAAAGATTAAAAACTCAATGCATCGATAAAGCCGTTACTTTTCTATGTTCCGAGTCGAAAAACGTTAATGCTCCATACAGAAGCGTTTCCTTGTCAAGAATACATTGATTTTTTAAAAATATAATTTATGCTCAATCGAATTTTTTCTCTATCTCTGTTAACTTCATGCATGAACAGCATTTGCACAGCACAGTTCGATCAAAATTAACTTAATATTCGTGCCACTTTTAAAATATATTCGGAAAACCTAAAAATTGAATATATTTGCATTTTATTATGTATGACGGTGCAAATTAAATATCCACTCTATACATAGAAGTTCTCGACCGGGTATTAAACACCAGATGACAAGAAGAAATAAATCGATGAATAGATGGCAAATAAGGCTATAAAACTATAGCCACAAAAACAGGCAATTAATATTAAAATAAAAATTACACTTTAGATTAACTAACTCCTTTCCAATTTTTATAAATACCAATGCTCAGTTACCATGCACCGTAACGCTCGCTCTGAAAAGGTATTCAGCAAAGCGTAGCGTGATGCGGGTTAAGCATTGTGGACGTGCGTTAATCATATTCTCACACAGGGAGTGGCCAAACTGATAGGGGCACTTCCGACGGAAATGGGCTACCAAGGGGCGCGCACGTCGAAAGAAATTGATAAACGCCGCTCTAAAACAAGGACTTATGACCGAGGGTACGCGCAAACTGATATACATGTCGTTGAAAAGTTCACCGCATGAGGAAAAAAATGAGGGTGAATCAACAGTGAGAAAATTAACCTCGGGTAAATAAAATGCCGCAATTTTGAGAAATGGGTCAACATAGTTTACACTAACCCAAAATTGTCCCATATAAAAGCTCAATAAATACCACTCGATGAAAATAAAATTGCGATGAATGCTTTTCCCTGGAAATCATATCTACAGAATGAAGAACTACATATTTATCAACACTTGAGGAATGCAATCCACTCTTAAGGCCACACAGAATTGGATGAGAACCAAAGAAGGAAAAATTTGTGCTAAAGAAAGCTTGACGATGAACCTAGAAAGTATTATAAGGAATATCTGCTGAATAATCAGTAGTAAAACTTTATTTAGTCACCCAAAAGAGCGCACAAAGACATACCTACGTGGTTTTCCTTTCGCTTCAGTAGAGTTTTCATTCCATTTACCTCCATTTAGTCGACAAAGCTCAGAATGCTTAATTGATAAGATTGATTAATTTGATAATAGCAATTGACAAAAGTTCTGAGAATGCTGGTTCAAGTCTAGGTCAAGGCGATGAATTCTTCTCCTGAGGAATTAACGGACTTGACAGACGTGAAACGTATAAATGAAAAGAAAATGATGTGTAAAGGAGAAGCTAAACTGGTTTAAATTGATGGAAACAAAAAATAAAACATTTTTACGGCATCCTTCTTTTCCATATTCACTTCATCAAGGACAAAGTTGCCACTTCTAAGATAAACATTTCTCGACACCTGCTCCTCGATGTGAATACAGCTCGCGCCCGAAATTCGCATCGCCAATGGTAAGGGTGGGAACGACGCGACGGTCGGGAGACAAGGATCGGTTCGTTCCCCGCCGCGCATCCCACCAGCACTCAACAGGCACACACCCAGCGCGGACCCTGCACCATTTAATCAAACCCCTTCCCTCCCCCTTATCTCCCTTCCGGCGAGACATTATTCAGCGTCACTCTCCCTAAATGCAGCCTCCATTCTCCGCGCCGAAACATCAACTATCCTTCAACTCTCCCTTTCGTATCTTTTCATGCATACGGAAACAGGAACCAAAACGGCAAAGTCTTGACACATGCTCCTCTCTCTCACCCTTTAAACTTCAAGCCGTCGTTTCAACCTGCGGTCTCCACCCGAATTTCACCCCTTCTGCCTTCCATTTGCCCGAAGGATAACCCTTTACCCTTTCTACCACTACTCTGAAAATAAAAGCCTTTTAAAACTTCCCTCGAAGTCTCAATTTCTTGATAAGACAGTAACTGCGAAGTACTTGACTCAATCTTTCCCTCATTACCTACTAAGCTCATCTATTACTTCGACGTCTTCTGTTGTGGCCCAATCTTTTGCATACATATTTCTTGTTTTGAATGGATAGTACATATTTTTTATTCTGACATGTTTAATAGCTCGGGAGAGAGGAGATTGTATCAGACTGACACACTTTGTAGACAATCGCGTGAATTAATACAATTTTAGGAACAATACACGCGGTCGACAATCAAATGGCTTTGAATTTTCAAATATATTTGCGCGCACCACTGCATTACCGAAGGAATTTTATTTTTTAAGGCGCATTGTATTCGTCAAAATTTTTTAACATATTATTCGAAATTTAATTTAACCTGATAATTGGAGTAATACTACACGAGCAAGTGAATTGATCCGCAAATACATATGTAATATTATGCCTGTTGAATCGACTCTAACTGCCCGAGTTTGATACGCCAAGGCAATCTCATAAGAAGAATTACATTACACCTTTTACCTCTGCTGATTACGACTAAGGAAATAGTAATTTCCAAGGAAATTATAAAAGTTTCTGCAGAGTCTTGATGGTTTCGCAAAGGTGAGCAACTACTACTTCCTACCTTCTTCAGACGTTTTAAGCGTAGACAAGAAAATACCATTTCATTCTAAAATGATCACCTCATTAAACTATATCCACTCACCAAACCACTAAAAAGAAGCCATAACGCCAGGTTAAATTCTCTATTGCTGCCATTGTTTTAGATATAGAGCTATTTCCCATTCTTGCGACTTGCTATCTGATGAAAGACCATATAATCTATGTCTACTCTGCTGCCTAGTCCAGTTGGGGGAATACCAATATCCGAGAGACAGGAACTAATAATTAAGTTTACTCAAAGGAATATATTTTTATTTCTAACGGTAAAAAAAATCACACAGAGTACGCCAGCCAGTTTTGATGCTATAACATCTAATTTGAAAGGGCATAGCCATGCCAAAGAATAAGTCTAAAACATAACTTCCCCACCGGAGAGTTTTTTGAATTAGTTGATGCTCAATTCCTCCCGCACCAATTATGACCACGACGCCCCAGCTCAAAGGAGGGAGGAGTGGAAGTCGGTGGCCTCAATTTCACCCTAGAATAGTGCCACCACGTTGCCCTTTTCCACATCTTTTAATCTTCCCCATCTACATTAGTTGTTCCACGCACAGAAGGAAGGACCCGCTCCACTCACAATTCCCCACACAAAACCCACCCGCAGCGTCCTCATAAATATTTCTACAGACGCCGAAATGGAAGAAGGAGAGAATTTAAGAGGAAAACTAGGGGGGGGGGGGGAAGAGGGGGACGAAGGGAAAAGAGAGCGAAAGGTAAAGAGATGCCCCCCTTTATGCCCGTCCCCCTCGCATCTATCTATCAACCCCAAAATTCCTTTGCTGCCATATCGTCCTGTTTTCGTCAAGATATTGAATCCGAGAGTGATGAGGGGGGGGAGGATAAGGAAGGAGGGAAGGGTTTTGAGGACACACAGTCGTCTCCTTCGTCGGGGTGATCGTCAGGCTTACCCTTCCCGCGAGCGTGAGACCCTGGCCTACCCGTCTTCGGCACCAACCCTAAAGGAAACCCTGCCTCAATTTAACCAATCCCCCTCCCGAGCAATTCCCTTCCTTCCCATCCATTCCTCCTTGTCTCTTTCGTCCGCGACTCGTGTCTCCATTCGGAAGAGCAAAAAAAGGGGTGACGTTGGCTTATCTCTTCATTTCTCACATTCATTCCATCTTCATGCATATGTACCCTTTCTTTTCCTCCTTCCATCCATCTATCTTATCCATTTAGATAACTCTTTCCACATCTACTCCACGCACACATTCTCTGCGCATTCGGGAGCTCAGCGGGGTAATGCATTTTAAGGAGGATCGGGCTTTTGTGTGTGGAGCGACGCCTTTCGCCCTTGGCACGTCCGATGGCTCGATGAGAGAGAAGGAGAAAATGGAATTTCATCGCTTCAAATGTAATTCTTCAAGCCGTTCGTTTTCTGAGGGGGAATTGGTGTGAGGAGGGGTAGCGGGAGGTAGAGTGAACGAGAAGAACTCAAGGAGAGGGGGGAGAAACGTTTGAATTCGCTTCGATGCCGAGAATTAACGATGCGAGCGCGTGCGAGGAGATAAGCAGTTCGATTGCGTAGATGGCGCTCGGTGGGTCGGTGGCGATTAGATTTTCGCGTCGCCCCCGCCCACGGCACCCGAGGCGTTCAACCGACTGGGAACCACGTTAGCACCCACAAAGGATAGGCAGAGGGGGGAGGTGATCCCCTCCTCCCCGACATAAAGGGTTAAGTGACTGCTGTAAGAGGGAAAATAATCGCGTTCAGCCGAGGAAGAAGAAAAAATATATTTCCAGGGCCACGCATTACGGCGCGTGTAAATTATGCATTGCACGTTTAGTTTTTGCCTACTTCAAAAACTCGATTCAATTACTGACTCATACGGGGCGGGAAATAAATTATAAAGACTGATTAAATTGCCAACGAAAGGAAGTCTTAGGTGGTCCAATGTTTTCACTATATTGGCTCCCGAGCAACTAAATTCATTGTCATTGGAAATGAAATTTTGACCAAGAGAAACAATATGAAAAAAAGCCTATCCTTCGGAGCTAAATTACTGATGAAAAGTAAGCAAAATCGATTTTTAGATTGAAAAATATTTATTTTCCTTCTGAAAATTTTGAAAGTTTTCCATTACTAAAATGTATTAATTTAAACCAACATCAAAAATGTATAAATTGCTTAATCGGACGTCGATCTTGCCGCTCAATATGAATAAAACTCATCGGGATGGGAGATTTTTCTAGAATAACTTTGAATCCCACTGGCTTAGCGTGGACTCTTAAGTGCAATCATTAGTTAAAACGCTAGGAAAATTATGGTAATTGGCCTAAAAAGCTCTCCCATGTCGAGGTAACGACATGCATTTTTGCAAGTTTCTTTTTCTATTCGTTCCGAACCGACTTCCGAGCGGCGTCTTTCCTGCTATCGCATTTTCCTTCCCAGCCGACTCCCTTCTCTTTCCTCATGGTCACTCCGCTCATGATTGCGCTAGGGAAAGGATACGTCCCTCTCCCCCGACCGCTCCTCTCCCCCTCCCCTACCTCCCCATTTCCCCTTCCCGCTCCCAAAGACCGAAAAACACCGGCCACGCTGTTTACGGCGGGCAGTTTCCCTGCCCTCTTCCAAGTCTTCCTGGATTACCACAAGGCAGTGGCCCTATTCTTTCCATATTGTTCTAACCATTGCTTTAACCTCCGGGGAAGCCGAGTGCATGTCACTTTTTCCGGCCCCGGTATCCCCAGGGTAAAGTCCTCCTACGCCAATCAAGAGGTCGCTGATTCGAGTTTCACCTGGGTAGGCATCCCCTATCAGGGAATGGCTGCTCGTGCATGCGTAATTGTTAATTTGTTGAAAACCTCGATGGAAAAGGCCAATAAGTGATGTTTTAGCGGTATGGGAATAAAAAACTATAGTGAATCGTTGGGAAAGTAGTTGTCTTAAGTGCATGGAGTAAGTGTATCATTACTGAATAAAATAAACTTTTCGACGTCTTCCACTTGAAAATATAGCACCAATAGACTCAATATTAGTTGTGAAGGTTTCTTTGAAAAAAATGAAATAACTAAAATAGAATTTGCAACGGTTACTAAATATAAGACATGAAGTTAAAAGAAATCATCACCCCAATAAATTGAGAAAGCTTCACATTCATATGTGAAGGTTAATAAAACAGCGGACCGTTTTATCAAGAATACGAAAAGTTGCGGCTGCCTAAAATCGGCCAAGTAATAGGGTGTAGGAGTGGCAAATAGTCATGATACTTTGGAAGTTCCCGAAGAAGAAAGGTGCGGTAATGCCATTAGGCATCACGTTCTTCTCTTAAATAAATGCAACTCCTAGTGCAAATAACAAACTTAAAGCCTAGACGCGATCGCAGTATACTTTTGGCAAGAAGTTCTTGAATAACAGCTGGGGGCTCCAAGTCAGCCAAACGTGGAACTTATAGTAAATTAAAAATAACATCTGCAGTCCCCACCACTTCTCGCCCTAGACTCTATTCCAAGTAATTATAAGTACCAGTTTCCAGAAAAAATCTCATTTGTAGAATTGCTTCCAATGGAAATTCAGGAACACCGCGGGAAGGTTAGGTAAAGCTAATCTCCACTCTACAAGCCACAGCAATGGTCAAAAAACATTAATTGAACAGGAATAAGCTGAGGGTAGTACAGTTAACTCTCAAGCGATGCCTTTTGCTTATTCAGATCACATATGCCTTAAAGTAAACATTAAATTTGTACTCCTTTCCAGTAATTAATTTATAAAGGGAATTTTAGAACTGTTCGTACACTCTAAAGTGAATTTGGGAATTTTTATTATTACAAAGGCAGTAGATAAGCACTGAATAAAATCTAGTTAAAAATGATGAATTCGTGCAATTATAAAAATTTAGCAAAAGGAGGAAAAAGTGTGTTTTTTTTTAATAGATACGTGGTCTGAATGAGCTTCCTTTGATTTGACGTTCAATTTCGAAACAATGATGCAAATTTTAATTAAAGAAATATCACCCCAATAAATTAAGAAAGCTTCACATTCATATGTGAATGTAAATAAAACAGCGGAACCGTTTTTTCAAGTGTAAGGAAAGTTAGAATATACTTAATATATTAAAAATATAAAATA
This sequence comes from Ischnura elegans, assembly GCF_921293095.1. Taxonomy (NCBI): domain Eukaryota; kingdom Metazoa; phylum Arthropoda; class Insecta; order Odonata; family Coenagrionidae; genus Ischnura; species Ischnura elegans. Next base: position 143,413,704 of record NC_060246.1, read on the forward strand.
CGTAACAGAACCCCAACGGTGATACAATCTAATTACATTTTAGGCTTGTTTATGAGGCCTATTTCTAACAAATTTCTTTCGACCTCTTCTTCCTCTGTGTCGTCTTTTCCGTGTCTACGCACCAACGTGTCCCAAACCAAGAAACGACGGTACTTGAGTCATAACCAAGTCTTCCTCCCCCTTTTATTTCTCTTTATAGAGCGCCTCATAGTTTTGCGATCGGAGCATCTGTTCCTCGTAAAATACCCAAGACGAGCGGTGAGATGATATATAGGCGCGGAGGAGATACTAAGAGGCATTGGAACCAGGTCGCAGTGATATTCACGGACAATGCTGAAGAAAGCATTTTCGACGAAAAAAAATATCAAGCTGATTCGGATCGTTCAAAAAAAAAGTTTGGCTGTAAATTTGCAAGAAACGGAGTCTCGGACTCATACCGCATTTTGACTCGTGGCATTAAATGCCTTCCTCAGCTCCTTGTCGCTAGCTGTCGATCTGTCCTCCATCGGTAAGAAATGACTCCACATGGCCTGAGAGTACGGATAGGAAATACAAATTCATATTTAAAATTCAAATAGACTAAGATCCGCAAAGATGAATCCTAGAGCAAGTGATCCTCCCCCCTCCGACGTTTCCTGGTGAGGCGAGAACGGGGACAAGCAGATTCCGACGATTGTATTGTTCGACTTGTGGTGAGGAGTTTGTTTACATGCCGTTGTTTTCAGTTCAAAATTTTAAGTAAAACTATAATTGTCACTCTCGATGGCGGCGGGGTAAAGTCCTCGCTTGGCAAGGCGAAGGTTGCGGGTTCGAGTCCGGGCTGGGTAGGATCCAGGGCATGGATGAACCTGCACTTTTAATTGTTAAATTTCATGAAAACCGCGATATAAAGGCTAAATATCGCTGTTTCCGGTAGTGTGTCAACAAATAAATGTACATAAAAAATTAACAAACAAATATATTCACAAGGATGTAATATATTAACTTTTACCAGTTTCCACAAGGATATTGAACTCCTCCTAAAACTATTGACTAATGTCACCTTGAGCGCTGCGTTCAAATTTACTCTATGTTCGCGACTAGGAGGATTCAAATGTAAACGTGTATCTTATTTACAGTCATGAAAAAAATTTACAATTATTTTACTATGCGAATCTGAATATTCAAAAATGACCCGGTCTTTAATTTATCTCATTCTTAATTAACGTTTTTTCATCTCTTAGAGATCGTGGAGAAATTAGTGAAGTAAATTAACGCGACTATTATAATCCTTGTTCCTACGAAATAATTTGGTCGTGTCCCATAGGGGCAATTATTTCAGAAGAGTTATTAATTTAAATCGATACTATGAGCACGGGAAGCCCAACGTATGGCATAAGACATGCTATAGTTTTAAATTTGCAGATAACACAGGAGTAGGGGTCTGTTGCAAAACTAAAATTCCATATTCACGTCTTCATTTGATCATACGCAACTCAAATAATAAGGAAAAGAATTTGATTGGTATTAGAGCAAGTATTTTTCGGTAAGTTTCAAAAGTTACTTAAAATTTCCTGATAACCTTTCTAATTACTTATGGAAAATGATTTTCTAATATATCTCACGGTATTTAGTATTATAGCAGATGAAACGCGGAAAAAGTATTTCAAGTCATCCGTTAGAATATACTCAACATTCCGGGGTCGAATGCTCCATGGTTCATTCTGCTCATAATTATTATAATTGTAAGACTCATAGCAAAGCGAAAAGAATGGACAAATGCCATGAAGTTAAAAGGGGTCCTAATTTTTTTCAGAAAAATTATCAGATTAAATGATATTCAAAATAGCATTAAATCTGATTTAATTTCGCCTTACTTCAATAAAACAATAATCAACATTGTCCATTTCTATTCTGTATCATTTTCAGAGATACTCTTAAGTTATACAGTGATAACATTGCTTATCATTCCACAACCCCGCCCTTGAAATCCAACGTGGTCAGGTTATTTCTTCAAATCTGATGCCTATCTCTTAGTTGCGTGCTACGCACTGATTATATTAAACCCATTTCACAATGACGCGGACGATGGTACGCGCGCGGATTAAGTCCCATTAGCATAAATGGAAGCTTTCACATGAGCAAGGAGCGTCCACAAACGGAAAAGGCATCCTGCGCCACCAATCAATGGCGCGTTCCGTCCCCTTACCAGCAAGGACACGTATTCGTTCGCATTGGCGCGGGAGGTTACCGCGGACCACAGTGAACTCCCGAAGTTGCTCGCTGTATTAATGAATTTAGAAAAAAAGTATATCCTTGCTTAAAAAATATAACTCATCCTTGTATGTAGATTAAAAAAAAACCAAGAAAATTCATTTGGAGAACCCCTATGACTCAACGCAGTTTTAACGTCAATGACGTTCAGCACTTCTTCAAGCATCTCTTATCTCTTACTCTTAATTGAACTGAATTGGGGCAAAATTCCACTATTTCTTATTCTCGGACAATTAACTTAAAAAAAACTGACAACCCTAAATATATAACACTTTTATGACAGTTATCTCATATAACGTATCTTTGGGCGCATAAATGTTGCATGAATACTTGTAAAAATAAATAAAGTAACTATTACTACGGATAAAAAATCTCTAATGTTAAAAATAAAAATATATTCGCACAGAGAACTACTAATCACGCTTATAGAAGACCTTCAAACCTGTATATTCCCGTAGGAGGTACATATTAGTCATTGACGCAAGTCTTAGATCATCATAGTCATAATAGTCATTGACGCAAGTTTGTTCTTTCATAAGGCTATTATACAGAAATTGTTTTGAATACATTAAATTGCAAGAGATCCTAACAGACTGTCAAACTCGGTACAACTGAAGTTATTTCTCACCAGCATATTTGTCGCCCACGCGGGAATGAAAGGTCCGAGGAGATTCAGCTCCTCGTTTATGAAAGTCGTTTTGCCTTCCATTCCAAATGATTTCTCTAGACTAAAAGATTCAAATTCACATTTAATTAGTGTTTCTGAGGACCAAGCACAATGCATTTAGCATGATTGCCTCAATATTCGTATAGCAGATAAGTTAAATTGTTAATAATACTATAAACCCCTTGGTCGCCTTCCTCGATGTAGGCTGATGACTTTAAATCGTATTACATTCCGCTATTTTTGAACCCTGAATGCATTTGTCAACCAGAATCGACATGAATACGTTCCTGAGTAGATAATTATTGAATTGGCGTCAGCTTTGGTGTGCCTGTCACATTAAAAAAATTACCATGGATATGCAATACCGGGAAAGGATATGAACTCAGTTGGAAACTAGGCTCAACCCTCTAGCGAATGAATCGCAGAGTGCCGAAGTAAAATAAAATGCAGAGATCGCAACAGGAGAAGAGCAAATGATTTTTCCGTCATGTTAGAGGAAGGCCGACAAATATGCGCGCGCCGAAACGTCTGGAGCGGAATATTGTGCACAAAACCTTTTGCGGTCGCGTTATTACACTAAGGAGCGGTCACACAAGATGGACATTTGACTGATGTCCCCTTCCCTTATTAGCTTTCCCTTCTTCCCTCATGTCCTCCCGCTCCCTTGAAAAAAAGGGAACCCTCCCTCGCCATTCTTCGCCACACACGCGCGCATTGATTGGATGGCTAAAGTCTTTGCCTCACTTGTTTTCCGACCACTCTTCCCCCGCCTCGTTTGGCACCCACGCTCTCCCTCCCCATACCTCGGACAACGGTCTGGACGAAACCCAACCCCTCTTGTTTCCTCATCCCCCCCCCCCCCCGATTCCTCCGTGGGCTTTGACTTCCTTCCCTCCCGCCCAAAAGTACACAATAACTCGGCCACACGATATTGTTCGCCCTACCTCGACACTCCACGACAACTCCACCTCCACTCCCCTCCGTCTTTTCCAATCAAAGCTATTTCCTCGTTCTCAATATGTACGGCAAGGGAGGTACATGCCAGATAGTATGCGATAATAATATTTGAATAACGGTTAATAAGCAAAAGTATCGACAAATTTATGGCCGGTACCACAGCGATTACAGTAAAAATAGTGACGGAGAGATTTCTAACGGCGAAAGAGCGGGGAGGTACTGTATCCAGGGCTCTTCGGAAGTAGAGACATCCCATTTTCCCTGGCACACGTGACAAACCTGAGGGAAGTTGAATTTTGCCAGTCAACCAATCATTACATGCCCCTCAAAGAGTGAAGAGAGTGTTCAAGTCGAGTGATTCTCTCTCAGCTAACTTAGTTGATCGAGCATTCACAAAACATACACTTTCTTCTCAGCGTAAAGCATCAGTATACTTCGTTGAAACACGTACATATACGTTGAATTGAATCGAAACACGTTTATAACGCCATATTATTTTAAGTATCACCGCGAAGTAGTCACGTAGACTACTTTGCTATCAACACTCCACGACAACCCCACCAAGTCCACCTCAAATCCCCTCCGTCTTCCCCTACCACCTGAATAGCCCCACCCCCTTCCGTCTTTCCGCTTTTCCAATCAAAGCTAGGTCCTCATTCTCAATGTGTACGGCAAGGGAGGTGGTGACGGAGGGATTTCTAGCGGCGAAATTGAGGAGAGGGATATGTAAACATTGTTTTTCAGAAATAGTAGCCTCCTTTGTTCCATGACTCACGTTACGAACTTGAGGACAGTTGAATTTTGAAAGTCAGCCAAATATAAAAAGCCCCTCAAGGATTGAACAGGGTGATGATGTGGAGTGATTCTCTCTCAGCTAAATTAGCTGACCGAATATTCACATAAAATTTACTTTCGTCTTTGCGTAAAGAATCAGCTTACCTCGTTGAATCACTTACAGTTCATATGCCATATTATTTTGGATATCACCGCGAAGTAGAGTGGCAGATTATGATGTATAATGACTTCTGGAAGTCAAAGTTTTCAGAGATGTTGTTATCAAATTATACTAGGCGGACCACAGGTGTACCGCGAGAACTTTGAGAAAGGTCTGCCCTACAACCAAAAATATTTCCAGAGAAATGAGATGAAAACCATATTAGTAGGATCAGATTGGGCAGAGTTTTGTGTCTCAAAATTGTTAATGCATTAACGACACTTACTTGTTAAATATTTTACACTATTAAATATGAATCAACAATCTTCATCAATTATATTACAGGCAATGCTCTCAAGAAAGCTGAGAGCTGATAATGAGTGTGAAGGGGCGAGGGTGGTCCATTTAATCGCATTTTAGGGCGCGTGTCCCTCAAACCCCTGCAGGTAAGGAATCACGGTTCTACAGAAATTATTATCACCCGAACACCAAGACCAATTAAGACTATGACTTCTTTGAAGTCGTAATGTCATGCTTATCCAAAAAATTCGTAAGTCGTAATCCGGAGCGTAAAGTAATAATGATGGAAGCTGTCCCCAACTACCACAACACCAAAATTTAGTGAGACTTTTACTAAAAGAATTTAAGAGGTAGAAGTTAGTGTGAACACAAGTAGACCTTAAAATGTTTATAATAATACAGCACATGACGCAAAGCACGAACATGATTTTAGGCAAAAGAACGAAAAAGGTCTGGGTAAAGAGGGCGACATTACTCATTTGAAAAATATTCATACATTGACTTTATTTTAAGTGCATTTATGGGAAATCAGAACAGTCTGATGGTTACGAATAGATTTTCATGTTTCTCTTTTCATAATATGTTCCAAACATAATGAACATAAATGTACTACCTTATATGATTGCATTAAATTGAAGAAAAATTTTTCTACTTAAGAAAAGTATTGCTATAAAAGCAGCTGGTTGATGTATTTCCTTCACCCATGGTTGAACTCCTTTTTCCATTTTTTTATAAATATAGTCACAGACCTCTTCCAGCCAATGCTCTCACTATTTTGAACCAGTCCAAGATAAATTAACAATTAAATTACTTCCTCCCGCAACTACAATCTTCAGGGAATTGAAAAGCAAAGCAAAAAATGAAAGGTTCGCTCTTACCCTCAGATTATCAACATTTTTTCTAACTGCATGATCGCTGAATAGGGCTCAAGTAAAATCCGTTTTTTAACCACGGCTTCCTTATTCCATGACGATGCTCCTCTAACTCTAGTCGACATTATACAGAGTGGTATTATGATAGTCAAATTTGAATACACTTCATTTGATATATTACATCCCATTATTTAACAAACTAAAATATAAAATAATTTACGACGTAATGACACCCCACCTATTAGATATATACTCACGAACTAGTCGGAGAGGCTATTCATTCGTGGAATATTATAACCTACCCATATTATCCTTCCTCTACATGGCATTCTCACATTATAGAAATCTCTGGAGCCGGGAAACGGCGACGAAATAAAGTTTGTTAAATCTGACGCCTGGAAAATTTGCAAATAAACCCCAACTCTTAAGTTTATTTCAAGAAAACTGAACGTCACGACGTTAATATCGCTCGCTCGAGAGTATGATAAAAGAATAAAAGTGAAGGAGAAAGCTTTTTGATCGTTTTTCCTCTGTAAAAAAAATATAAAAGCAGTTTTATCTCCTGTCTCCTCAGTTTTCCATTGTCCTCCATTTATGAGGAGAGGAAGCGCGAGGAGTTAGACGTAAGGAAGGAGGGGGGCAGGCAGTCTCAACGCGGGGTGGGGAAAGATATGGGGGTTCTAACTCATCTCGGAGTGGTAATAGGAGAGTTTTCCCTCTCCGGAATAAGCAGCTTGCTAAAGAAATTACTTCCGAGGAGTGACCACGTCACCACCCAATCCAACTCTAAAGGTCACGGAATAGTAGGTTGCCTCCGATTCAATTAACCTCCAATTGAGGGGATTTATTTTTCGTGAGTACCGGTGGGCAAAAAATGAACTGTATTAAGGTGAACAATTACCACCACTAGGATAGCTGGCAAGTCTCCTTGCAAGTCCAAGAGAATTATACGTTATAAAAAACTACGGTTATATAGAATGACCATCTTGCAACACCGACCGCAAGTTTTTTCCTGAGAGAGAATGCTTATTTGAGAGATTTTTTACGTAGATTTCATAATTTTAGGGAACAATTACTGAAACTTAATTTAATAGCGCAGTCTTTAGAGAAGAAATGAGCGAGTGGAATCTGTATTATATAGACGAGATATAATCCAAATAATTTAATCCTTCACAATAACACACACTTCATTTACATCTAATTGCCATGTTACGCCACAGACAATTCTTGGGGCATAAATCCTTATTCTTGATCATTTTTCTACTTTCTGAGTCGGAACTAAGAAATTACGTACGCTAAACATGAGTTATGTTGAGCATCGGCCAGCGTGTCATATTGAGACAAAATTTGAATTGTATTACGTATGATGATTTACCACGAAACGATTTCAGATGAATTTTTCCCCGTAGATACCTGTAGTTCCAAAAAAGTAACCGTTTTTCATATAACGACCTACCATGATTATTCCACTTATCTACCAGATAGCAGAAGTCTACCAAAGTTTTAGAGCTAACATAGATTGTCATAGCACTAAACGTCTCAAAATTTCCATTGAATAATTCTAAGTTTTAACCTCTTTGAAAAGGCACATCGTACTATAGAATTTTAATTCAGATAGCAGTTCTAATCCTAAAGGGTGACATTAATTTCTTCTCCTATACTACAAGACTTAAGATGAAATATTTTTCCAAAAAATATCCTTTCCCTCGTAATGACCCATAAGCAAGAGTAGAGACGAACAATGTACACAAAAAATTGGATAGCACCGTCACCAAAAGATTTTTTTTAATTATTGTATTATCCATAAGGATATAATTTACTCACAAAAATGCAATTATATAATGAAATTACATCATTGGAAAAATACAATTCCTTCATAGTTGTTCACTTTTCAGACCAAATAATAACTGCATTGGAGAAAAGAGGGCTTTATGTCTGGTTTACTTTTTTCGTGAATTATGAGAGAATCAGAAAATTTTACAGTAGCTGGTTTTAAGGTAAAATTCTTTTATTCACAACAAAAAAAGTGGCAGTAAAAAGAGGAAAGGGAAATTTTTGCTAAGACTACCACTAAAAACTTTAAAAAGAAAGATCGATAGATAATACACAAAAAATATTTACACTACGGAAATCAGGTGCTTCAGATAAGCTCATGTAGAAGAAGGAGATAGCCATGGTTAAAAGTTCTTGTCAAGTGGTAATGTTCAGGAAGCAAGATGAAACGTTTTTCACTCTTGTTTGCCTAATCCCATAAGAGGCGGAAGGAGGAAAGGAGAGCAGAAAGTTAGGTAAATTATAACAGCTCATTCTTATGCATGGTCACGGGTACTGAATGCTCGTCATATTTTATTTACAAACCTATGATCAGATTTAAGGGAAAATTAATAGCATATACTATTAGTTAATAAATTGCCATGTTTTGTGTATTGTAATATATTATTTACAGACACAGGCCATACGAATTCCATATTTTCATTCCAAGATGGGTATGATAGGAACTCAATGCGACATTTTTAGAAAGTTGAGAGCAAATGAATGAAGTAACAAATGATCATGATCACATTAGGCGACTTTCATGGCGCGCATCAATATTTCTCATCCGTCACTCTCCACGTCACAAATATGATGTATGCTGATACTGCTTCAACTCGACTTTGTTGAGGTTCCTGCAATGTACCCAATGGCGGCAAACTGTCATGATTCAAGGCTCGATAGATGAGACTATAAACGTGGAAATTAATGGTGGGAAACATAAAAATGTACTGACTTAATATTGTATTTTAATCAGAATGATTAGAGAGCCACGTTTTAATGATGAGAGTTAATGCTTCATGCTTCACCAGTTCCCTCTTTTTCACTTAAAATGTAAAGGAAATATTCTAAATAAAATCTTAAAATTCAGATGGCGATAATACTGACTAGAAGAGCTGAAAGCAATCACGCCACAATTTACGTTTGGTACGAATGGAAGAACAAGGAGCCAATTCTTTAGGAAACAGGTACAATTAAAGTTTCGGTAAGCAAATCATAGGGAGTACGTAGTATAAGCATTCACATCTCGTCCACTGCCTCAGCGAACCAATTTTTTGTTTACAGTTCTTACAAGTGTACCTGTTTTTACAAAGACATGACATTCAGAGACAAATTAAACCGATTTTTTAGACTCCTCAAATGAAAATAATTCATAACTTCATTATGGGCGGGTCTCCTTCATTTAGAGAGGATAAAAAAATCAATTCTTCCACAATACAACACTTTGCTAACGAAAAAGCATCTGGAGTCCACAGGCCTCAATTTATTTATTCACACTACGCATTTATTCCAGCTACACGTAGTCACAGCTCGCCACCATTTCAGAGGGACTCTTGGAGCAGCTAGCACGGAACCATCTCAAACGTGCTCATGGCCTCGGCCAAGGTCGTTCCCGGCTCATGACCCATTGCGAATCATCAACGATGATGGTCAAACGGAAGCCTAAGTCCTTCTTCGAGAAATACACGTCGATTTAAATTCCTGAAAAGTATTCTATTTGTTTTTCTATTCATTTCAGAGCAGAAAATGTCATCAAATGTGTGGGAAGAGACGATGACGTTCTCAAACTAGAGCCTTCATTTTCCGAGACAATCCACACTGCATAACAAGCTAGCCCAGTATTACAATATACTTCAAGGAAAGGAAACCAATCGGCAAGATTGGATCGAATATTTGCTCAAAACATACCACAGTCAGAATAAATTGGATCATAGTATTACTACCATTGATTTTCTTACACTTGGACGAGACTTCCTATTGTAGTTGAAATATAATGTATAAATCCACAGCTTTTTTTCCGAAATAAGAATGTAACTTCCAACCCTCTTCGATTCTTTGGATATTAATATACATATATTCATTTAATACGTTTGGCGGACAAAATAACTGCTCTATTAGACTCCTTACAATAAAAATTGTGCATTTTGTAATAATTAAATAAAAAGAACACATGATAATCCCTCATAATTACTAACTAAAACATTGCGATGATCTATTGAAACCTTGATAATCAATGCAACGAACAAGTCAAGACAAATAAACGCTTTTAAGCTTTGCTTTCCACTACGCGACAGGAAATAATCAGGGTATCATAATCAGGGTAGTTGAGACCAAAGTATAGTTATCGGAATTTTATTTCGTCTTACCATTAACTCTGTATTCAGAAAAATTTCTCTTGGTCTCTTACGTCTAGCAGTAGCATTCCATCCCTGAAGATAAAGCTTATTAAGGGATAAAACGCCAAATCTACCAAAAATAATCCGTCACTGATAGAACACTCAAGATATTTGTTTCGTACCCATTCCCCGAACAGTCATTTATCACATCAAATATTAAATTTTGATATTGAATGAAATGACTATTTGTTAATTGCATTCGAATAAAACTGAGAAACGACCGTCTACTTCCCTACCTCAATTCTCCCTGCAGTCTTAACTTCAATACCCTCCCTTAAGTTTTGGAAAAAAATATTTCTACAGAATCTGTGGCAACTTCACTTTGAATTCAACAGCATTTTGTAATAACTTCATTTTTTTCATTAGTTTTCGGAAGAAAATTAAAAGCAAGTAATATGCCAGATGTGCAATCATTATACTTGAATAACGGTTAAGAGCTAAAATTATCGGCAAATTTATGTCCTGCGCCACAGAGATTATGATAAAGATACTGAATAACATTCCTTTTTAGTAAACGTAATTTTATTGATTGATCAGTTGAGAAATCAAGGAATATGCTCACCACGGGGAGGGACGAGGCGGCACCAATATGCCCAAATAATACTTGAATCATGATTAATAAGTAAAAGTACTAACGGCAAATTTATGGCCTGCACATAGCCATTATAGTAAAGATATTGAATAACAAGCTTTTTTCATCACAACGTACTTTCAGTGATAAATCAATTGAGAAATCGCTTTTCAGTGATTTAAATTAATGTCAATATTATTTTTCTCTTTGATTATTAATATTAAAAAACAACAAACTATTCTACAGATAAAAACCAAAATAAATTAAAATAAAGTGAATAACTGGTGGCAAGCTATCAAAATAAATTCAATCATTAGAACAAGTTATTTTTGTCTGCGAACGTAACTATACACGTTGAGAAGAAACCAGGGTTTGGACATGCTTCTCCAACTCATATCATCCCACATCTCCTTTCTCCCCCGTTTTAATCTCCCTCATCCCTATCCGCACTCCTCTCATCCCCTCCTCCTGATTCTTCCTCCCTCTGCAGATTAATTCCCGCTCCATCCCCTCCTCCACTTCCTCAGCTCTACCCCTCCTTCCCCCAGCCCCCATTCTCCTCTTAACTCCTGCCTACTCTTAAACCCTCCTCGCTCTTTTCCCTCCACCATTACCCCCACCCCTTCTATGAATTTTCTTTCTCGAAAGCTTGAGCGAAAAACAAACCATAAGTTTGGATTTCACGCCGTGGCCCGTCACGAGTTATGGCGTCCGCCGCGAAGAAGCGGCTTCTTCCCCCCCCCCCCCCCCCCGCAGAAAACTCACCACGGGGAGGGACGAGGCGGCGCCATTGCGCATACTTTAGCCCGGCTCCTTCTCATCACCGATTCTCGGCCCTCTTCGCCATTTCGACCTCAACGCAGACCCCCAATGGAAGGGGCTGGCGAGCGTAAGCGAGGTAAGAAAAAAGTACGACGAAGGAGCGAAGATCGGGGGAGCTAAAAGCACATTAATTGATATAAAAATTTTTATTGCGGAATTTTGAAGTCATAGAATAAAATTTAGGAATAAATTTCAGAAAACCAATGCATTTTTATTAAATATTGACTCACAATATTGACATTGACTTGTCAGTGATTTAACCCGCTGGTGGATTCAATGTGTGAGGATGATTCTCAGCCCTAACTACGCAACAGGCGAAAAAATTTCGCTCATCCAGAGTTTAGTGTTGTTTTCCATGGGTCTCGACCCTCTTCGCTGCTTTTTTAGTTTTCCATAGAATTCGCCTGGGATTTAAAACCGAGGCCCTTCAATTAGTAGCACAACTCTCTGACAAATGGTCAACCACGGTCCCATAGTAGCTACATATACCATCGAAAAAAATCTATTGCCGACCAACCCCGGGCAGTAAAGGTCTCTAATTTTGAGCTCAGAACGTTCAAAGCCTCTAGAAAGCTTCCTTTGAATGCACCATTTATTTCAATAAAATTAACCGTCAATTAATAGAAAAATATATCCGTATGTAATATCTATACGTACGCATATCTATATGAAAAGTATATATACAACCTACAAGGGCATAGTCTAAAGAAGCATATATTTTAGCTGCGTCTGGTAAGCTTTTAATTCTCAAATTCTTTCTATATTTAAGAAAGCTTGGAAAACGATTCCAAAGTTATGAACACCAAGGATAAAAATTAATTGACTTACCCATGATTCGCACCCAAACAGCCTGAATGCCGGTGTTGTGATGGAAGTATGCTACCAGTTACACCACCACTCATTGTTCAAACCAATACGATTTAAAAGGTAAAATTCATAGATTATTCATTTTGTAAATTTTATTTTGGTAACCATAAGTAAAATTTGTACCAACTTGTACAAATTTGATGCCCTATTTTAACGGAAAAAAACTTCAGATTTTCCAGATGAAGAACGTGGATGAAACATGATCTAAACCGAGAGAAGTCTCGGAAGCATTCATCCATGCTCTCCCCCTAACCATTATTTCTACACTCTATTGACCTACAAATGACGATTTTTGGCACCATGATCATCAAAACACTGGCTAAACGTTGAATTAAAGCCTGATCACGAAGAAGATATTTTTATTCCGCGTGTACGCAACACAGGGTGCAATGAGGTCGCAATGCCGAATACAAAGAGATACGATCCATATCGATTTTTTACTTGAAAACCGGTGATTAAACTAATACTTTGAAAATGATTTAGCCTTTGTTGTACAGATTGCTACGGCACCCCGATGATTCGGCCCTGAAAGCATGGAACATTTCGAAACGTTGGTGAAAGATTAAAACCTAGGAAACTATCCTACTTTCTCTAATCCATATTATTAAAGGCTAACGGTGAGCAATGAGTCTTCAATTAAAAGGTTTGCTCTTTATGGACGTGATTTGTCGACGAAAGTTTCAAGTATATTCTGAAATGGCGACTTGAAGTTAAGTAAGAGTAGTGAAATCTCCATTCACAAAGTAGTGCTATGTAATCGAGAATATTCCGAGAAGGTATTTCCCGATATCCTACCCATAGACAGATAACACTTCTTCCCTATCTCTCCGCTATCACCTCAGCTAGATTTGCGCTACCTCATCTGTGACAAACCGGAATTGGATTAGAGAAGGATGCAAAACTATTATTGCCCAAAGGCTTGCGCTATGTTTGCCTCTGCTTTTCTGTGACATGAATCTCAGACCATGTTCCACGACTGCAAACACATCTACATTAGGGATAACAACTGGTGACTTACCGGCCAGCCGACAAAAACACCGTAGCTTGGACGAGAAGTAAAACCGTTCGAATAAAAAACCTATGATTTAGATCTTCTCAGCATGTAGTTGCAAGTGGAAACAATGGATGACCGCCCCCGGCAGATACATTTGCAGGCCACAGTACGTAGATGACCTTAGGCGTTCTAGTCTCATTCCGAGACGGGATGCAAATGTTTCCGCAAAGCAAAGGCCATGGGTTAATCGTGGTGTTTCTTGTAGCCAGAACGTCTAAAATCCTAGAAACATTGCTTCTCACAAAAAAACACCATGAACAGTGCTGCTCACGTCGACGCCGCCGATGTCAGATTCTTTTATCGATTCAGTCAATACGGAATTCAATTTGAATGGAAATGTGTTCGCTCGTCATTTTCTCTTTTGATCAACAGATTCCTAGAGACATCAATAATTTTATTTTTAACTTTCCGTTGTTTCGAAATGAACAGGAGGCCCACTAATCTGGATGAAGGCTGTCAAAATCAGCTGTAAGTGAACAAATCACTGAACCTGAATGAGAAAAACCGAAAGCTTTAAATATAGACCAAAGAGAAAAATCAAGAAAATGAAGAAACTACAAAACGAAATTACAGAGATATAACGCTGAACCAAGCTGAAAGGAGATTCGCCCAGCTAGAAGCTACCTGGTGAATAATAAAATTGTTTGATATAAAGATCACAAGCGTCTTAAATAAAATTTCATTGGCACAGATTAAATTTTCAGGCTCCCCTCAGTGTCGTGCGGCAAAATTGCATAAAACAAAAGACATGGTGTTGAGTTATTGTTATCGTTTTTTGCCTCACGATAGCTATTAACGAAAGATGGCTATTTTCAAGCTTACAATCCTCTGAAAATTACTTGTTCGAAACAGAAAAGTAATGCCTAATAACATTCAGATTTTAAGAATGGCTTCATTCATTAGGTTATACATTCATATAAAACTATTGTTATACCCTCTGGATAATATTCTCTAACAGTACCGGCGAACTTTCCCGGATAAGTTCGATTAATACTTGCATTTTTTGGCTCAAAAAATTAACTTGTACATACAATGATTAAGTACAGTCCATTTAAGATTATTTGAAGAAATCTAATAAAGAAAAATGATATTCCACAAGGTCTCCACAGGAAAAGGCTATTTTAAATCCTCCATGCTCTGCGAAACGTTATGGGTCATGCATAATGGAGCATCTGGTGAAACATTTTCTGGCAACTACTCCCAGGGCCGCAGAAATGGGGTACAATTAGAAATAAGATTTTAATGGGCAATCAAGTCTTCTTCATTGAGATTAAACGAATTTTTTTATAACATATTTTACGAAACTTGACTCACGTGTGGACGATTTGGCAGAGAATTAGAAAGCATTTAATGCCGTTTAGCTTAAAAAATATCATAAAATTCAATTATATGTGCAAAACATACAATCATAATGGCATGTAATCACGGACAACTTAATAGCAAGAGGTTTCGGCTTAGGTAAAGCCAATATGGATCAAATTAATGTATCTGCTTTAGCAGAATAAATTAAGTAATCACAGTTCATTTTAGGATAAATTGATGTTACTGATAAGCACACAAGAGACTCTTCTGCTCACAGGATTCAATTACATGAATAACAAAATGGCCTCAATTTGGTTGTGCATCGAAGATTTATTTCGTACATACTTCATGGAGATGGATTTTCTCATCAGAAATTCCAAATAAGTTAGCTTTATTACAAATCTAAGAATAAAAAATGTTTTGAAGAATGACCAATACAACCTATGTATTTTAATGAGAAAACTAATTTCGATTCTCCGTAGGTCTTATTACGAGTACGCTATTAATAATTTTGTGATAAGGGCATATTTATAAGGCACTGAGTGAAAACGGATTTCCATCAGGCAGAACTTTCAACCATAAGTTGATGCACGAATATGGAAAAAAGTTCAAGCTTTGAACACAGCTCACTTACAGCCATTAAATAAGTCAATTGTAGCTATAAGAATCTTCTTAAACACAACTGAAATACATATTTTTTTCTTCCAGGGGATTCAGCGTAATGGTTATATTTATATGTTAGATTTACATGGAATTCGTTCATTGACTTTTTTTATTAATTAATATATCTTTGTTCGGGGAGAAGGAAGGAGACATAAATAACCCACCTCTTAACCTGATATGTAAGCCTCCAAACGTTAAGCTGATATTGGAGTCTACTCTACCACACAATCAAGAGTTAGGAGAGATGGTGGTGAAAAAACAGAATGGAGGGAAGATCAGCAAAAAATGTTTTGATGGGCATTAAAAGCAGGATCTTCGGAGGTTTTCCGTCTCCTGTTCAACCTATTATCTAAAAATACGCATGTCTTCCCTACGGCTTTCGTCTTATATCCATCATTTATTCCGCGCAAAATAATTCGACGGCACTTAACTCCGCCAGGAGTTCCGCCACACAGATGCAGAAAATGGTTAAAAAAAAAGAATTCACGACTCTGAGGTCTTCCTTCACGCGCGTTTCCCTCACTAAAAAGAACATAAAATTTGAAGAGTTCTTTTACCGAGCAATTCACGACGACAATAGAGATACACCCTCGTAAAATGACCATACGTTCTAATTACTCAAAGTGAGTGGGATTATATAAAAAAAATAATCGTTCGCCAAGTTTAATGTCTATGCTTTAAAACAGAGGAAGTCAAACAAAAAAGACAATCCGCCATGGTAAAAGGCCAAAAAAAAGAAGAAAACTCCCGAAACGAGTTTCACCAAGACCACCGTGAAAAGTTGCGGAAGATTAAGGGCGGTAAGAAAAGGTACTTAATTAATAACGTAGGAACAAGGCGATGATGGAAGAGGGTAGAAGTCTATAATGACCCCTGTTATTAGCGTTCAGGAATTAAGGGATGACGAGAATACGCGATTATATCCAATAAAACGGAATTACCTAGCCAGGGGAAGGGAAAGATTAGGCGATGCACGGAAGAGTACGGTTTGCTCGTGGTAAAGGCCTGTAAAGGAGGGGCAACATCAATATAAAAAAGGGAAGAGATAATTACACGCCGTGAAATAAAGCGGAATGCTCCCTGGAGGTCGTGCTCTCATGGTGCGTTGACCGAATATATGTCAGCACTGCATCAAGTTTCACCTTCATTCGATGCAAACAAAGAACCTGAACAAGTGAAAAATTCCCGCGCGCATCTGTTTAAGAGCAATGCTTGTAGTCGGTAAAATTTCCACAACGTTGTAAGCAACAATTGAAGGGTAGTTCTCGGAAATCACGTTATTAAGATGCGTGAACAACCAAGAGACTAAATTTTTGCCACAACAAGGACGAAACAAGGAGGAGGATAAGAAAAGTTTCCGTCCTGCTAAAAAACTAAAGGCCCTTTAATTACCACAATAATTAACTTTTTCCTCCACATCGATTTAAATGATGTTTTTATAATGAACCCCAAATCTCTTCTTTCCGCAAGACGGTCGAAATTTTTTTTATCTAAAAACGTAATGATTGTATTAATCTAAGCTAAAGATTAAATTAACCTAAAATACATAAATATCGGTCGGCAGTTTCCTTAAAGTCATCATTTTCTTAAAAAAATCAGGTGTCCACGCTAATGCTTTTCAACGAAATGCGGTGAAAATGGACCTACAGTTAAACGAAGGCAATTTAATACAGAGCTAGGTTAAATTTGGCAACGCGTTCCAAATAGACTAAATATAAACTTCGGAAAACAGATGCATAAGAAAACGTAGTATTCCAATGCAAACGGTATGTAAATGCTGCCCCCGGTTTTCAGAGTTCCTTAACTGGGATCAATGAATGCTCCAGTGACCCAAGTAAATGCAGTAAATATTGCTGTTCCAACCATGGAAAAAATTGACCATGTTCATACTCCCATAAATTAATTGCGATTACCTACATGAATCTTGACACGCCCGACCCCAGGTCAATAAATTCTATCTCACAAAATATCACAATTTCATCCCTATATTTGATTTTCACCAAGAAAATTTTGAAGAAAGGTCATTAAAAAATAAGAGCTTCACGTAGAGAAAATCAGGTTGGCGATAAACCGTCCTGACTTTAGCAGGGGGGTGAAGTAAAGATTAAAATAAAACCATGGCATAATGCACCAATCATCATACCTACTGGAGTACTACATTTTGGGATGATAATTTCATCCTTTCAATGGCCTGTCACATTATGTCTCCGGCGATAACCGTACGCAACAGGAAGGCATCTGCGAAAGTCAAGATCCCTTATCGCCTTCCCAATTATGGCTAGTCGTTCGCTCACGAGGAGTCTAAATAAAGATTTAATCGCTCGCCTCTGGGTCGTGGAGGAACACCGGTGACCGGCGTCAGGGCGAGGAGGAAGATGTTGGGGAGGAGGGGGGGTCCGAGACAGACTAACAATGAAGGAAAGGTTAAGGGCCCCATGAGTGAGAAGAATGCAAGGGAAGAGGAGCATAAAGGTGAGAAGGGGAACAAAAGGAGGAAGTATGGAAGCATAAGGAAAAGAAAACGAAGGATTGGTGAAGAAGGAACACCGAATACAACGTAAATAATGAATATGGTGGAATAGAAGACCCAATACTGATAAAGAGAGGGGTGTAATAGAAGCAAGTGAAGAAGAGATGAGGGAGAAGAAGAGGAAAGGAGAGGGAATAAGGAGGAGACAGGAGAGAGAATACAAGATAACTGACATCAGGGTAGCCAAAGGACAAGTCAGAGGGGCAGAAGACCAAAGGAAGGGACATGCGGCTATGAGTATATCGCTTTTATCGCAAATCTAAATACATAGAACG
This sequence comes from Ischnura elegans, assembly GCF_921293095.1. Taxonomy (NCBI): domain Eukaryota; kingdom Metazoa; phylum Arthropoda; class Insecta; order Odonata; family Coenagrionidae; genus Ischnura; species Ischnura elegans. The sequence continues at coordinate 143,431,979 of NC_060246.1, forward strand.
ACTAAAAAAGATTCCTTAAAAATTATAATTATTGAAAGGCACCCTTCATTGCTTTCTTCAGATCATACGTAGCTTTCTAAACGTATAATTTATAAAATAAATGAAGGCAAAAGTTGCCTAATATTTAATGATTATTAATGCTAGACAGTATGAAATGTTTCAAGGTCCAAAAACAGTAAAATGGAGTTTATAAACATTGTTGTTTGGATCCCCGGAAAAATTTGCCGGTCTTGATAAAAGATTGTCTCCCCAGCAGCCAATCGTTGATGGTCACCGATTGGAATTTATCCGATGGAGAGGAAGAATAAGGCAAGAGGAAATTGTCGCGAAAAGACAGTGCGTTTTCTTTTTGCGTCCAGTTCGACGTCAATCCAAGGGAGGGATGATGCATGAGGGAGGGGCGAGAGAGCGGGGGATGCTCTCGATGAGGCTCGGCGAGGAAGGAGGTGGCCATGGAAATTCGGAAGGAAAGGGACGAGGGAGAGGAAATTAGAGCCCCTCGTCGGCTCCTCCCATGCGGTCTCCTCCGCGCTGTTTTCCAATTAGGGAGTACGGAAAGAACTTTTTATAGCTACAATTAATAGACACACTCCGTTTTCAAAAATGGGAATTGATAAACCGCTGGTCGTCGATGGTAACGGAATTTTTATAATATTTTTTAAAAATCAGTTTTCAACTGTCAATAAGTGTCGATGGCGGTCGATTCTACATTGTCTTAGGCTGCCTCCCATGACTGTTGCTTCATCGGAGAGCTCAATCGCGAGTTGCATTAACCAGTACACATTGGGTAAAATTACACGCTCCTGTGATCAGTTGACGAATATGAAAATTCCGTAACCGTCAGCCAGCAGAAGTTGGGTATACGAATATTAGTGCTAAATTACCCTGCACATCAGGAGGGGCTAAAATATGTGAAGGATTTGTGGAATCCGTCACAGAGGCGGAGCGGCACTCACTACCCCTCTAGTTAAACCTGGGATTTACTGTTCCGAGAATTAGAGAACCACCCAATGAAAAGATATGTAGTAGATATTTTTCCCTAGGCATTCGTCTGCCGATACTCGCATCACGCGGGTGGCGGGCATATGTGCGCCTACGTCAAGATTAAATAATAAGCACAAATAGAGCGACCGCTAACTACAACACTTCCTGAACCACTGGAAAGATCACCGACCATCTGCAGGAAAACGAAATCCAACTACCTATACTTCATCAGAAATCACTAAGCTAATGAAAATCGATTGGCAATAAGCAAATTTTTGTTATCAACATAATAATAAAACTTGCCATTGTTTTTCATTTTACTATACCAACCAAAGTACCACCAAATGATGCTACCGTCAAGATTTACTCGACTTTGATGGGGCCGTAAAGTGGCCTCGTTCGGTTTGAATATAAAAAAGTGTATTGAATCCCACTGGTTAAGCTTAAATATGAAGTTCTAAAAAGTAAACACAGATACAATTTTCTGTAGACATAAGTTTAATTACGGCCATAAATTAATTAATGTCAGACATCGATAACTAAAATGAGCGTCACATCGTCCGACGCAAAAACCAGCGATTATGGCTTCGATCAATCAAACAAAGAGGGTAGCCCCATTCACAATGCTTCCTCGTGGAGAAAATGTGCGGGTCAGAGGTGAAGCGGGTGGGAGGAGTCTGGAAGGTGGGGAGGGGAAATTGGATGAAGGGGGAGAGAAGCTGGGTTGAGGGAGGAGGGGGTAGAGAAAATGCTTCCTGAGACGAAGGAAGGTTGGCAGGCGAGGAAACGATTTCCTGCGAGAATAAAAACCTATAATTGAGTACACGCCGCAAGACGGAAGTTACAATATTTTTTTTACAGAGTTTGCGGAATATTTTCGGACAACCACACGTCATGAAAAATGAAAGAATTCCCTTTGATAATTCGAAGTTGGGAATTCAATATAAAATATTCCATACTTTAAAAAGGGTCAAAACTTTAAAGCATATTTTCTGGCCATCTAAAATTTGCTCCCCTCTTCGGGAAATTAATATCGTGAGAGCTTTTGGTGACTAGTTCCTCTCCGGATTTCGATGAGACAGGAGAAAACTTAGTTAAGAGATTGAAATATAAGGTCAGAAAATTTAATATTGTTTTCGACGTAAATTACTTTAAAGTGCACAATATAATGTCACGGGAAAAGTCGTGGCTGATGAATATGCATAAAAAATTTTTAACTGATTCTTTTTTCAATATATGTTAATCGACATGTTGAATAACAAAGATATTTAAATTATAAACACTAAAATTATGAAATATGGAGAAGAAGAAAAAAATTGTACACGATCGAAATTTTCGTAGTACCGCCAGGAATAATTGCAAACATAAGTTTAATAAACAATGCTAAGCAAGATCATCAACATCAATAATTTTAATATTTCATATTTTATAATCCAAATTAGTTCTAGCCAAAAACGTTATTTGTGTTTAACGCTAAGTTTTTTTAAAAAGATGGAATTAATTAAATTTCAGTCAGACTAGCCAACTTCTTTCCTCGATAACGCAAAGTTCTAGAGTTGACCTAATTTAAAGTACAATCAAATTGTCACTTTCACATTGAAACTCAATGCCATATAAATGAAATCAAACCAAGTCGTCCGGTAACGATTTTTTATAACCTGGAAAGTTTTCCACCTTCATCCTATCAACCAATCCAAGGACCCATTGCGGAAAAAAACGTCATGAAGCTTGACAGAGATAATTCATAAATTCAAATCGTCCTTGTCTGAAAAGTGTCCTATATGAATGAAAAAGTCTTGGTCTAAGCTTATATTTCTTGTCTAGTTTCATCAGATGACTCTATGAAAGTGCTTCTTGTCCGATTTGGCTTTCTTTAAATTCTTCCAAGAAACACTATTTCATGTATCTTGAAGGATTGGCACGTGATCGGCGGCGCAGTTCACATAATTAGGACTGCCTGACTGCCAGTGAGAGGCCACGGACAGTAGTCCAGATCCTTCCCTTTAAAACGAAGGAACCGCGGGTTCCAAACAGGCCCAGGAAAGTTAGAAAATCGGATTCCAAACAGGCGAAGGGGGGCTCGCCGTGAAGTCAGGGCTTCGTTCTAAATTAATGATATTCCTCTCCATAGATTTTTCGCTTAAGGGCGTTCACTACTTAGGCCGCTCTTAAGCTACAAAAGTAAAGTTCTCACGAGAAACTAATAAATTTTAGTTTTTTAATATGATAATAAGGAACTTTTGGGTGTATTATTTATTACATTCTGATGCATTTGGGGATGCGCGGCAAAAACTGCATGGCCTAAAGTTAGATATCTCTACAAGGAATGCACAAATGCATGGATTAGATTCAGCACATATATAACCGCTGTAATTTTTCTCAGGCATGCCTGACTTTGCAAATGACTGCATGCATTAGGATGTATGATCGAGTGTGTTGAAAAAAATGACCTAAAAGCTAAAAGAGAGACTAATTTAAATTTTTTCTATAAATTACGATATTTATTCACTAAACTTGAGGTGAAAGGTATGTAAAAACGAGTATCAAATGATATTTATTCGTTTGATGATGTCATTAATTCATATACGTATACATATGAAACAATTTCACCGCTTGAGAAAGCCAACAACGTCTATTCGGGGGACTTAAATGTGGCATAAAATATAAACAAAAATATAGATAAAAATTCAAGTATCATAAGAGCATTAACATTGAGCAAGGGAAAGGGAAATCGTAACGTCACAAGTGACGTTTCACGCAAAAGGTAATAGTTCGCTTTCATTCCTAATAGTAAGTGAAAGGAATAATTTTAATAAGAGGACGCCTTTAAAATTTGAATCCTGAATCATCCGCTCTTCAACACTGTGCTCTAGCAGCCGTAAGTGACCAACGTTACAACCCCAAGCATGGTAGGTAATGCCATAAAACGACAAAAAAGTTCGAACCAGGTCCCGACACCGGGCGATCGAATCGGACTGGTTCACTGATCATGTTCTCGGGAAGAGTCGGTCGCGACGAAGGAGAGTGGGGAGGTGTTTGTTATCACACTCGCCAAGAGACTCTTGGAGCGCGCACCTCGTTAACGAATCTCGGAATCCACCTGGTAATCGATCATCCACCGCTTAATTAGCCCGACTAGGGAGAGCCACATGAGATGGCTGACATGGGACGTCTGAGGACACAACCCCTTCAAGTTTCCCAAAACCTCCCATCATACAACCGCCGCGCCCCCGAGAAAGTGTGAATCTGCGCCAGCGTAAAAGACCTCGGCCCACGCGAAATCCCCCCCGCCCCCGTCCCTTTGTGCACTTCGTTAATTGTTGCGCAAATTGTCGCTCGAATACCCTTGATGACGCGGGGCAGCATCGTAACAATGTAACCCCTCCCCGCCCATCACCCATCTTCCTTTTTCCCCTCGCTCTAATTTCAACTCCGCGAACTCGGTAGATTTGGCAATTTAGGGGGCATTTGAGGCCAATTTGGAACATTCATAAGTCTCCCTTGCCGCTCGATGAGACGCAGCATGCTTCCCTCCAGGATTGTTAGAGACTTTTTGTAATAGCGGTGTCAGTTGTCTCATTTTTTTGACAACATGTTTCATACGATTAACTAATGAATGCATTGTCTTTCATCGCTTTCCGTAGCGCTTAATGGAAATTGGTTAAAACAAAGACGGAGACATATAGGGCGAATATGAAGTTTAAATGAACAGATATATTAGGGATCGTGTAGGTGTGGTGGCTAGAGTGCTGGCTATCCTCCCATTGGACTCGGGTTCAAATCCCGGGGGTGGCCGAGAATTTTCAGAGACTCCGATCCCTGCTTGAGAGTTGTGTGAAGGAAAAGTCAAGCTCAACACTCCGTCCGTCGGATGGGACGTTAAGCCATGGTCCACTTGGCGTCTTTCGTTAATAGCAGGTTAATGCCGACGCCGGGTTTCTCTCCACCCTTCTTCCAATCCCTTCCCTCATGGCGCAAATGACCGCAGCTGTCGGTCTCCTCCTTCGAAAACTATGCCATAACGGAAATATTCACCAAGGTGACATTTAAGTAAAATCAGATCTATGTAAATGGGGTTATCTTATTACGCATGCAGACACCAGAAATCTCTCGATAATAGAGTAGATGGTGCAAAGAATGGTAAACATAACTACTGGGAGTCAAAGCGGAGGAGATTGTGCGGATTATGAAATGGGTCAAATGAGTTAGTGAAACAGTGGTACTCAGGAGAAAAAAAATGAGACAGTCACAACAAAGTCAAACCCTCTGATAGGTACAAGAAGTAACAACCATTAATAATAACTATTCATTAATTCTTGCAGTTAAGACATTTCTTAGCTATGCCAGGATTTTTCAATACAAAAATCCTGTACAAAATGGGGTATATCACATCACCGTAAACACGCCTCCACACCAAAATTCCTGGACGATTGGTTCATTTCTTTACACCTATGAAGATGTACTTATCAAAATATTCTGGGTTTTAGCTTGTCTCCTCAATGATGCATTGCGAGTAAAATGGAAATCAATGGATGACTTTGATTAATGGAATTTATGAACAGGATAATCAACATTGAAAAGGTCATCAACGATCTTTGAACCGAAATATTAAAATTACCATACCAATAAACCATTCTCATTTAATTTTTCGGTCATAGCTATCCACCTGATGATTCTTATGTTTTCTCGTTCATCTATACGAATTTTTCCCCTTTATCGGCCATCAATAGAGCCTTGTGTCTTAATACGTGTACAGTACTACCTACTCTGAGTTTTCATCTAAGCTGTCACAGGTCCTATACTTGCTGTCACAGGTCACATCCTCTTCGACCATTCGCTCACGTTTAATCCCCAGAGAAATTAAATTTAGATTGCTTAAAGCTAAGAAAATTCCATTCCGTTATTATTCAACCAAAGATATTACAACGTAAATAACGATTTTTTAATCATACTTGAGGGCAGATAACCACCTGTTCATGAACAAAAAGCATAACCAACACCACATTATCGTTAATAGTGCGGAAGACCTTAATGCTAGGATGATGAGTCACCTTGTTCTCTCCGCTATCATTACTTAGCGTATCATTCACTTTCAGAAGCTCCTCCGAGATACTGCACCCTCGACCCCCGCCTACGCCGTTGGTAGGTTCCGCATCCCCTCTGGGAAATTCGCTCCAGCCTAACCCTGTTATTGCCCTGCAGTTTTTAATCTCGCATCCGATTCGCTCAGACACTTCGTAATAAGAGCTGTCCGTTAACCGGCTTTTGACTCGTTCGATCATTTGTCTCCATTTCATTCTAGATTGACCTTTTATTTTCTATTGCGCGATCGTGTTTCAGAGAGTCGCTGGTGAGCGCTTTCATTTCCAAATTTGAGTACCCTCGATGTGTTGCCTTGACGAGAATAATGATTTCAAAGAATGTTTTTCGTGAAAAATCGCCATGGTCGTTAAAAACGAAAGAAAAAATCTCTTTCGTTCTTTGAATCCGTGAAACTGAGACTCAAAATGACTTTTAAAAAACTGGTAACAATTGCTGAACCGTTTCAGACTTTCGTTTGCATTTCCTTCAATCGTCTTTAGTAAAGAGAAAAAAAATGTAATTTCAAAAATAAAATGCCAACTGCCACAGTCAGTTTTATTTGATATAATATCTTTTTCTGATCACGCAGGAATGGAGCTCAAAAAATTATTACAAGACGAGTTTCCACAGGAACACTTAACAATATTTGCATCAAATAGACTGAAGAAACCCAGAAAAGTGGAAAAAATGGAAGAGAAGGGAACGAATAATAGTCAATGGTGAAGAGAAATATGAAATAACTGCACCGCAAGTAGTTATCTCCATCTACCGCATCATTATGAGAATATTCTGTTTACAATTTATCGAAAGAGAATGAAATAGTCATATCATCAGAATTGTTCATTGGTTTTAAGAGGAATTATTTATACTCCTACTCATCCCCCTGAAAACGAAGTATCTTCCTTAACGAAATATCTCGGCAAATATTCGATGTCTAGCATTCATTGATCACTCACATACACGCCAATGTAAGAGTATGTTCCGATATTTTCTTGAGAAACATAAATTAGCAAAAACAAGATATAACTGAATCTAGATACATTGCAAGGACCGCCTTCCCAGCGCATTTCCATACCTTGCTCCTACAACAGTGACCCCTATTAGGCTCACCTTCCAACATGTCACTCGCACAATAAACCCTTCCCATGAAATCCACTTCCGCCTTTCTGAAGCCACTTTTCATCCCAACGCAAACTCTCTAGTCATAGTATGACACATTTTCACACAAAAATAATAGTAAAGGGTTAAACTTGTGTAATTTTCAGAGGTATTTTTCAACCAATGTTGGAACATTTTTAAACTGCTCCTCACTTTGAGATGGCAAAAGACTTCAATACATGTCATACATCCAAATGTTAACTTATTCCCTGAAGAACCATCACGTTCGAGTGTTTCATTTTTCATAAGTACAACGCAATTTAAATGCGCTCGGAATAAAATTAATATAACATTGAAATGAACAACTAGTATCTACTCACTCAAAATATCCATTTGCGTGCATGAATAATGTAGAATTAGAAATAGACTTTCGTCAGGAGAGACTGCACCCTGCCATTCATTAATACTTACTCTTCCATATTTTATCCAGCCGGCTGTCGAGTATTAATATCAAATCATAGACTAAATTCCTAGAGAAAACAACTGGCCATCTGCACGACGAAAATTATTTGAAAATTAGTTCTTACCTCTATTTTACCATACACATTTCTCTTATTTTAATCAGTAAATACGCTGTCAATTTTTTGTCTCCAGTACTTAAAAATTCAAAAACGTTTTAAGTCGCTTGCCTACCGTCTCTCGCACTCAAGAAAGGTTCCACTTGCCAAAACGATTTTCCTTACGCACCATGCAACCCAATTCCATAAAAATCTTGCTTCAGCATCGATAAATTGGGCGTGAAATTGAAGAAAGATTATCTTTATGCAGAAAATTTCCACGCAATTAATTCGCCATTAGAAGTTCAGCTGAATGAACGCTTGGGTACATCTTTGTACCCAAGGTGCTCCAAGACTGCTACCCGCTTACTGCCACACATGACGCCTTAGTGTTGTACTGAGAAGAGAGCTCCACAATAGGTCGGCATGGAGCGTGTTCACTGCGTAAGTCGGACTTAGAGATATCGTGTAAACACTACTCTCCTCGCGTTTGGCCGTTAACTTGGTCCCCCGGGCTTGACAGCGCCACAGGTGGAGAAAGAGGGAATAAATCACCAGTGCCCTTAGCATTAAGTGCCAACCATGGTCGCTTATTTGCCGATAAACCTGCCCGTCGCATAAAGGGCTGACTCCCGGCAATCATAGGGGCCTTGGCAGCTGGGTCGATAATTTCGCTGGTATTCCAAGTCAAACGGGCTTATTGTTCCCCCAAACTGCTGCACGAAGGTGGCATGCACGTTCGCTTTTACGTAAAGGGTTAGAGGGACAGGTAAGGGTTAATTCCTCAATTCACCCTAAAGCAAACGAAACATAAATGCGGAAAGAAAAGAGGTATAAGATGAAGGGAAGCTTCTCCAACGCAGCCTTTAAAACGGTAGTTTAATGACAAGGAAAGAATTAGGGTCCTGAATTTAGAGTGGAACTTTGGTTTAAATAAAAATATTTAAACAGTCACAAAGCTGCGTAGAGTTGATTCCCGATCTTTTATCTTTACTTCGTATTAAAATGCATCCAAGACCTATTATCTCTATAACGTAGGTCAACTAAATTAACATTCCGATAGTGCATTTTCCAGATTATCATAGAAAATAAATTATACAGCAAGGAATGATATATTTATTATTAATATTTATTGATATGCAGAGCTGTAAAGTGAATTTTAGACTTCAAAAATATTTTTCTGTAGAAATATTAATTTTATCAATAAGTGTAAACATCAACAATAAGATGAGACAGAATGAACGAAGGTATTCTTTATCACCAATTTTTTTTATGATTAGCAAATTATTTCAAAATCTTCCGAACAATTATTTACAGATACCACGCTTTCATGGTTTTAATTATAAAGCAAAAGAAAATGAATTTACTTAATAATTTGAAACATATTCATACTCTAATCCTCATTTACTTTTATGTGCATTACTGTCGTATGAGACTTTACGACTCTTGCCTTTTCTACCAAAATGCGCTTGAGAAGTGCATTGGTTACCACAGTCACGGCAGCATACCGCACCAGAAAGAGTTCCAAAATGTAAAATTTGAGAAATCTGGATGCAGAGCACAGGAAGCAACCTAACCATTAACAAGCGACCACTAAGGCCACTAAGGCTTGCTGCGAGAGGCGAAGTGCATGGGATTATTTTAATTAAGTACATTCCGACTCAGAATAACTAGACTTTTTTCTCCTAAAATTACCACAGACGAACGGAAAATAGCATTTCCATGCTCAGCCGCGTAACTAAAAGCTATATTTGAACTTCTTCTGTCCGGTTCCAGCATTGTAGAAGCTGTGCTGTGGCTTAATTCGCAGAAGAAAAATTTCGATATCACAAAAATGTTTATATCTTGATTTAAATAATACTTGAAAGCTTTCAAGGAGTAGCTCCATTTGCCACCATCATACTTGGCGCCATTGCTAGTTATTATGTCCTCCTCATATGTTTCCACCAATTTTTGACGCCAGTATTCACGGACGGCATTTTCTTTTTCAATGTATTCAAATTCTGATTTACGTCTCGGAGTAAAGGTTTAAAAATGATATGCAAAATTATTTACGAAGTTTCCATAATTTTTTTATATCTCTTCGGGGCATTTTTCTTCCGCATGAATTTGATTGCATTTAATTGATACATGAAGGCATGAAAGACTATTACAACGTTATTTTTACAATAATAAAATAAGAAGGATACAATTGAACATAAATTTAAAAGATGAGACAAGAATTTTGACAAAACCATTTTTGCAAAGATATGTTTACCGATGGTGACTCAGTCAGCACAATACCATAGATACAAAAAATGGATTTTTTAAATTCTATCATTGTAAAAAAACGTTGTAACAATCTTTCATGCCTTTGTTTAACAACTGAATGTAATCATATTCATTAATAGCTATGAAGAAAATATTTAAAAATTCATCGAAACTTTGGGAAATAATTTTGCATATTATTCCTAGACCAATCAATACCCGAGACATTTATCAGCATCAAAACATTGAGGTCTTGAAAAAGAAAAAAGAAATTGATTATATTCAAATGTGGAGACTGCGTCCTCGTTTATAAAACTATGGCGGAGGTCAGCTTAGATGAACAAATTTTTTAGAGCAATTATTTTTTAAGCAATTTCAAAATGCAAATCGGCGCAATCACCGCGAAAATGAACTTCAGCCGACCAATTTGGACCGACCAACCAACAATGCTACTCCCGAGGGGAGTAGCATTGTTGGTTGGGATGGGGCACGACCACCGAGAGTCCTCTCTCTCGTGCCCCATCCCACCCTCTTTTCAGCCTTCGTGACGCCAAGCGCGCCCTTCCTCAGCGCCCTCTGCTCCAATGCAGACGCCGGATCATCAGATTACGTGAGCCGCAAATGCCTCGCGCGCCCCACGGCCAATATTTGGACCCTCCGCGGAGGAAGGGCGCTCCAACGTATGCGAATGCATATCAGTGGTCGACTCGAGCGGTGGCCGTTCTTTTATTATCCTAAGGGAAGCAATTCCAGGGCGCGCGTGGCCTTGAAGCTTTGGGGTTTGAGGACAGCCCTTCTTGATGACCGAGAGAGTCGCCATTCGTGACACACAGGATTTGCGAAAAATGATGAAAACTCCGTGCCAGGACTCCGGCCCGAGAGAGAACTTTGGAGAGACACCGGCAAATACGCGTCATTCAATTTGACTCGGATTAATCTTGTCAACGCAGTCCTTTCATCGCTTAATCTAAAACGTTCCGTTCATTGCCTCTTTTCAGCGCCTCACCCGAAGCTCTATTTATTGGACATGGCTTCCCAAACAACTGCAAGCTAGCTTACGTACGGGAATTGAGTCACTTTGAGCATATTCTCAGCAGAATGAAGTTTGAAAAAAAAACAACCAAAACGGCGTATCACGCGAGTTAAGCTGGAAGAAAATGGAAGGTTATGAGCTCTTTTATGAGCCGTCACCCACTGCTTTTGATTGGTCTTACAGATTCCTGACGAGAAATTTTTCCTTTGCCTTAACTTGCGGAAGAACGATTAGCACTTTGCTTGACTGGATGCTAGCATAATCTCGAGATATTGTTTTATTTACAACAATTTTAAATACCCTTTTTTAATCCATCCGTGCAGTTAAATCCATTGACGTAACTGATAAAATTTTCTAACTCATTCTTAACTGTGTGGTTTTATCAGGTTTCTTGGTTACTTTTACCCATTCTACAACTAGCAAAACAATATTATTTTGTCCCCACAGATGGATGTGAGTAGTAGGATTGAATGACTTATAACGGTGATTCGAATTGCAAAACGTCATAACAGTTGAAAGCTCACCATTTTGCATTTCTAACTCCTTGCCCAACCGGATAAAACATATAGGACATTTTACCGTTACCTATCTGAATATACATCGCAGACATACTTTAAATTCAAGCTGTGAAGTACCAACCAGATGCTAGCTAATTCAAACATTGCCAATCAACTAATTTAAATCTCCAACAACCACTTCTATAATGAAATTCCCCATAGTAAGAACCCGAAGGCTGGTTAGTCATAGGATGGAAATAGATCACCATTACTAGAATGAAAAGCAATCATTTTTTCATACCGGATAGGAATGCTTTCCGTTCTTTAGGCCACAAGCGATTTTCCCATGTAATAGGGAATGGCCTTTTAATAAGATCATGTCAACACCAGGAATACCATTCGGAGTGTTTTTGGGCTTCCACCGGAGTCATGAACCTCCTATCAGTGTGGCTTAGAACTAAAGAGAGGTAGCATAAATACTGGAACCTTTCCAATCGGATGACTGACGGTTTCAGAATTCAATACAATTATCACATTTAACCTATCAAAATGTACCTATTATGATTGAAAAGAGTTAGCAAACTAAACCGTAGGTAAAAATTTAAAATAGGCATCTCGGACTAAAAATAATGCATCCTTATTAACTCTGCTTCACTAATTTCACCAATCGTTGTAAAAGACTCCAATAGGTACGACTGAAGACTGTAGGTACTCATCAAACCTTCAAGTTTGATGAGTACCTACAGTCTTCACAGAGTCAACTTGAAGTAAACATTTCTAGTCTTTCGCAGTCATTGTTACATAGCACAGAATTGAAACGATAATATAACCTTCCGTCGACAGTTCAGTCGAAAATAAAACGTCTAACGATCTCCACTTTACCCAAAGATCACGAAACTTCTAGAAGCAGCGCTTGTGGCACTCACGAACGCTAACACGAAATTCCTTCGTGCACAGAGGATCTATATTGGATTATAGCCTCAATTTATCCTACGGCCGACGTATAGAAAAACGGAGATATTAGAGATAATTAAGCCCCCGAGTCCTTCTCTCACCGCTGTAACGAGGGAGCGATCATTTTCCATCGGTTTACGCGACGATGAAAGAACTCGCTTTCAGTGTGCCGTACTCACAAGAGGAAGCGCTCTCCTGTTTTTTATTTAAGGAGACACCCGCTCGTAAATTAACTGCAATCTCTCCACTCCACCGCGGAGCGAGACACAACACGGGGAAATGCATTCATCATGAAACCTAATAAAGGACGGAGACTTGTCGGAGCGCGCGGGACCGGTATCTCCCAGCCGGCGGCGGCAGTGCATTCGGAATCGGTGGGATCCGCGCGCGCGCCGCCATCGGCCGGCCGGCGTAATTCAATCCGGACCGCTTCCAACCGCACGCCGCCGCTAGAGGGCGGATGGAGGGGCGGAGGCTGTGCGTCGGGTGTGCTTTTAATCACCAAGGGAACCGCACGCCTCTGGTCTCGAGTTTAAAAAGGGGTCGAATGACTGACTAATTTGACGCACGCGCTCGGCGGGGAAATACTATTTGAGGGGAAAATACGGACGTTCTAAACAATTGCGTGCGGGGGAAGTGGGGGTTTGTTTGATGCAAGCTGAAAAATGACACAAACATTGGCTGGGGAAAATGACAACGTTGACGCACCGCCCATCGTTTTTATTTTCTTTTTAATTGGTCACGGGTAAATTCAAGAAAAAACCTTCGCCAAAGGTATAAAATTGGAAGAATTTCCAGAGATAACTACTGGATTGTTTCCAGTTTCCAAAATTGCGGATAACCCTTTATTAGTGTCCCTGAAATTGCTCAGAAATGGCAGGTAAAATGTCAGCAATTGCCACAAATACTGGATAAAAATCAAAGCACTCAAATGCCTACAAAATTATCGTCACACCATTACATAGATTTCAAATATCAAAGCGATCATGTCGACCTTTCATAATGGCAAAAGGATGAAGAGGTTAAAAATAAAACGATGCCTGAGGGAGTTTTATGCTATATTTTTCTTCCATCATAGTGATAATTTAAACTTGCAATCAAGCTTTCTTGGCAAAAAACCAAGATAGCTTAGCACCATAACATTTCTTCCAACAAAAACCATATTTTCATAAAACTCATATAGGAATAGGTTCACATCATCCAATTAGGTAATGGCCAGATTAAAAAAAACTATAATCACCCTTGGTAGTTGATATTCCCCAAAAAATCAGAAAAAAAACTGATGAGCAGTCGCTTGTATATTCATAAAAGACATTTAAAAATTTTGGCAATGAAGCATTGGGCTTGACAATATATAACTATTTTAATTTTCGCCAGCGATTTTCTCCAAAATCTAATAAAAATGGAATGATGGAACACACAATAACGTTACCAGAAATCACTCTTTGTTATCAAAATTTCAAGTAAAATGCTTAATTTCGTAGAATATTATGAAAAAAGGGAATTTTTGATTTCATTATAAGCACAGACAAATTGTGATCAGCATTTAGAAAATACTATATGATAGTAAAAATCTATTGGTGCGACACTTAAATTATGCGTGCGGTACTAAAATAATACTTAGACACGCATATACTTATGCCGTACTACCTAAAATTTCCGTATTAAATTTTTTGTGGCTAAAAAATGTGATTACACAAGAAAGCAATAAAATTATTAATTTTTATATTTAGTACTTCATTATTTATATTTATTGTAGCTGTGCTCATCTATTGCTAAAAGTATAAGGTTTATATAACGAAAATATTTAAATAATATTTACATTTATAAATACGAATGGCTTATGTAGGCTAACCCGTTAGCCTCCTGGAAGCGACTAACGAGGTTTTAGACTCCTTAGGGGCCTTATAAACTCCAACATTGTTAAATAAGAATGGGAGAGAAGATTTTACTCATGACCGGTGAATTTTTAATGGTTGCACTAAAATTAATTTATTTAAAAGGGCGTGGTAAAAATTAGCGAAACGGATGGTGAGTCTTTCTATTTTCTGTTGGTCTGAAAAATGAAACTGAACCAATGAGACGTAAGAAATGCAACATTGAGTGGAAGAATATGGGGCAGCGAAGTGGAGGGAGTTGGGCGGCGATGCTGGGAGCGTGGTCCAAGGGGATTTTCAACATCTCCTCGCATGGAGCAAGACCCGCCTGCCTGCCACCACGGGCGCGCGACCCTTTCGAGTGTCCGGCGCTGCCGACGGATAACCCCCCCAACAGCCAGCCAGCAGACCCTCTGCCTCCTCCCAAACGATCGTCCGGCCGGAATAACTCTTTTACGACGACCTCAAGAGGTCATTAGGGATCCGCGGAGGAGGGAAGGCCAAGTCGGGGTTAAACGGTATCCAGAGAGAGAGAGGGGGAATAAAAATATATAAAAAAGAAAACAAAAGGAGTGACGCATAGCGCCATCGTGCCATGCGAACGGAACGCCTTTCATCTGGTGGGCAAGAGGGTTAACTCGGCGGCAAATTACCCCTGAGGATCCGTCGCGGCTTATTTACGGTGAGTGGGAGGGCTCGTGTTTGTGCTTCCAGGCCCACAATGGGACGAATGCGGTGCTGGGACGATGACGGACAAGTGCGCGCCACGACAATCGATTGTCTCCCCCCCCTCCCTCATGACGACGAGTGGAGGTTTTGGTGACGTTCTGCAACGGAATAGCGCTTTAACTCCGCCGAAAACGAGAGTGAAATAAAAAAAGATCACTACTACTAAAAACACAAAATAACTACCTAAAAACGTAAATAAGTGTATACATAGAGGAAGAAAGAGGAAGTTATAACTTAAATCGAAAATTGAAGCTTGTATGTGATTTTTTAGCTATAAGACACTTTGTTTCTTCCACAATATGCATATAGTGAAATTGACAAAGTGTCTTTTATTTATACGCTATAACTTCGTAAAATTATGTATGGAAATATAAATATTATATATTTCCTTCATGTACTGGTAGAAAAACGAATAAATAGGGTCAGTGCATCAAAACAACGGCTTCACGCACAATACTATAAAACCATATTTCCATGAGATTTTCATTCTCCAAGTTAAACGCTAATTAAATTTAAAACGCGTTGCAGCCTTCACTGACACAATGACTCAGAACAAATTATCCTATGCTCCATAAAAGATAGGCATTTTGAGGAACCACTTCTCGGCATTTCGAGAAATATTCCAAATGCCTTGTGGGTTTGAAGATTGGCTTCATCAAACAACGAAATGAGATCCTATTTAATTTCCAAATTCGCTAACAGCATTTACGAATGAAACAACATTTTGGCAAATCAATCGTTTCCCAAGTGACAAGCTAGGTCAAAGGCCAAGAACATGATATAAGTTAAGAAGAAAGTCGTCCAACGCGCCGATCGGGATAGTTCAAAAAGTTTTGAAACCACTAGGGGAGAGAGAGAGAGAAAGCAATAAGAAAAGACTGCTGTTTAGTTTCAGCAAAGTAAACTCAACTGTCGCCCGTTCACGCCTCCCTCACCATGCTAGGGAAGCAGTTTTTTCGCATTTTGGCGTACACATATATAGCCCCCGAGCTTCCATCAAATTCAATTCTTTCCTAGTTCCAAATCAAGAGTGTAACTCGATCAACAATTGAGATGGTGTTAGTTTGCCGAAGGAAAGTTGAAGAACGGAAGCTATTCCTGCCGTAGCGACGACTCTGTAGGTGGATCAAACAACTTATCCTAGATGGTAACACTAGTTCCTTCAGCATTTCTATCTGTAGGGAACGACTCAAAGTTAATTGAAAAATTCCTTTTTATTCAAGAAATCTGCAGCTGTGTCCATTCCACTTGCTCCATGCTTTATCCTTCCATTTTTTCACCTACAGAGTATCGCTGATTAATGCATCAATACCCTCCTACCTCGTTCCTCATTTCACTAGTCTTTTGCATAATGTTTATTTATTGTAATCACATGAAAAATTTGATTATTCCTGCCACAAATTTTATCCATCGGTCAAAGACTTTGTATCAAGTTTTATATGAGAGGTATCTCGCGCCTAACTTGATTCGACCAGTCAAATTTTGGTTAAATTACGGTCTACCCCTGATATATAAATATGTTTTCTTCTCGTATAGCGGCAATAAAATTTCAGGATGCCATAAAATTAATTATTACAGATGAATGGGAATAAAGTTTCCTTCAACACAATTTAATGAGACATGAAGTGAAATGCGGATTTTCAAACCGAACTTGGTTCTCCACGCAGTAAAATTATAAAAATGTCGAAATAAGAAATGATAAGGGGAGCGATGGAGCATGCGCGCTGGATTGCATGTCATCCGGCCATCACAACAGAAATACATTATAAGTATTTCGTATTAATTTTAACCCTGAACCATTTTAGCACCATTACATCTAGGAGATGAAATATAATAATAGCGTTCCTTTACAAATTATGGTATTTATTACCAACACACGACGGCAGCTACCCCTGAGTTAATTCCATATGCCATTGCTCAAAACAGCTCATTAGAAATAGCCAGAGAAAAAAACCCTTGGTTAATTAATTAGAACTTACGCCATGGACACACTATCCACCATTTTTAGTATTTGTAAAGTGGATTCATTGGACGGTAGAGAATAGGACAATGAACGCAGGCATACTCCATTGACACTAATTCAAAATTTTAATCTTTAAAAAACACAATTTCTTGGTCCAGTGCTTTTGAAACTAAATAACTGATCGCCAATAACAAACTCATATTCAATTTTGAATTTAATGGCCTCTTGGAGTCAAAATAAAGTTGAGTAGTTAGAAAAATTCTGTAAAGCCATGTTCCCACCACTTCGATGAATTTAAGCATAATCGGTCAATTTATCCATGCTAAAATAATATAACGCCTTATTTTAATGGCTAAAAATTATTGAAAACCCGTCCTATATTTATTTCAAAACATTTATGAATATAGGACGCATTTTCTTTAAGGAATGATAATCTAATTACCTATTAGATTTTTTACTCTCAGGGCCCGATTACACTCAGTGATCACAAGAAAAAAAATTATTTCCCCCAACTTACAGGTAGGACTACCACATATACCCAATATTTCTTAATAACTTCTTCTAAAATGTGGAACTACCTCCCTGAAAACTCAAAGAAAGCAAACATATTGAAAACGTTTAAAATCAAAATGTACCAACTGCTTTTGTGAGAGGAAGGAAGTTCAAGGTTTTATAGAATGAAAATTAGTTTGTATTATACAAGATATTTTATCCATAATTTTTCTATTATAAGTGGGTTTATTTCTATTTTTTCATTTTTTCTCTTTCGGAATTACAGAATTCTTTTGCGCAATTTTGAGTCGAATGAGTGATTTGGGCATTTGTGGATTTTGTACTGTTTGTTTCCTTTAATGTCGATGAGAGTTAACGGTGGACATTTTGTATGAGATATCCAATTTATTAATTTTCATTTTGTATCTATCGTTTCGGTTTCTGCAAAACATCTTAATTCCTTTAATTCGTTGTCTCGGGCGTGACTCCATGGAATCGGCTTAGCAATCAAATGTAAAAAAAAACTTTCTAAAGCAACATTAAGTTTTACATTTCATTATCTTAATTTATATTTATACATTTTTCTTTTTTTATTAACACTACTACTGAGAGTCAATTTATACTGCTGATTGAACTGTTTACTTGCCCCGCAGAACTTATTGCAGGGAAAATATTTTTTTTTCAATTCTATAATAGGGATCTACACTTTTTAAGATGGGGAAAGAGAAGTATTTTTTTAAACTGAGATCAATACATTTTCAAATTAAATTTATGTAAGATTGGCTTTGAATCAAACACTTACACACTTACATGATTTGGTCACGCTGACCGCAAGGCTTCACGGTTCTTAAAGCGGAGCTGCAACGCAAATGAAACGCAGCGCAGTGCGGTAAACCCCTAAATCGACCGAAGCACGTGCACGACTACCTAGTTATTCAATTCACCCTGCTAAACACAAGTGGCCCGATTCCATTGGGACAATATTGTTTTGTTGTCAGGAAGTTCTCCATCCCGGCTTAATAACACCATTTAATCACTTATATATGTATACCGCACTTATATATACCTGAATAAGGCCGTATTCCACCAAGACAAAGGGTATTAACCTCTCATAGGGAATAGATCAGAAGTTGCCGAATTATGAAAACTATTCCAATTAAGATCGCTCTTGTTCTCTTCTATTCTAGATACGTATTTATTTTTACGAATATAAAATAGTTATTCTCCATTTTCTTCTATTTTTTCCCAATTTTTTGTGGACCCTAGCCTAATCATTCATGTCTTTCCACCAACGAAGCCGAAAAAATAAAACCGGGAAATGCCACACGACGAACTCTTAATCCAAAATACATCAATTCTCGAGATGGGGGATAAAAAAGATGAGAGAAAAAAACGTCTTCTCGAGACTTCTCCCATCATTTGTTAAAAAAGAGCTTCCCACATTGAGACATTAGGTCTCAATGTGGGAAG
This sequence comes from Ischnura elegans, assembly GCF_921293095.1. Taxonomy (NCBI): domain Eukaryota; kingdom Metazoa; phylum Arthropoda; class Insecta; order Odonata; family Coenagrionidae; genus Ischnura; species Ischnura elegans. Next base: position 143,450,962 of record NC_060246.1, read on the forward strand.
CTCTCGCAGGAAACGAATTCTCCAAACCAGGAAAATCAATTACAATCTATCCACCGTGTACTATCACTTTCTTGCATCATAACTCATTCCATTAGGGATACATGGAAAAGTTCTCGTCGTGAAAATGAGAAGTACATTCATATGAGCCATTTGAAAAAAAATACCAACTTATCTCATCTCGATTTCTACCTAGAATACAGTCCAAGAACGAAAGTAAGTCATAAAAAAAGTTGAAATCACGGAGATCCACCATAAATTAATTAATATTTGACTTTACCCTTTGTTTCAGTAATGTCTTGATAGAAAGAAAACTAAGTTACAGGCATCCGAAATGTAAATATTTCAAAGAAATGGCAAATTTTGATGAAAACACTTCTCAGTTTGATTCTCTTAAATTAACCACGTCATCAAATCCATCATGTTAACTCACGATAACTAGCCCCTTCTTCCTTTAACCCACCGTTCGGAAAATATAAATCCATATCGATACTGGCCATATCTTTGAAGCGGAAAATACGATTAAATATCATAGCCAGAAACGAGAACGGACCTACAATTTAAAGAGGGAAACGGAAGTTACTTCTTCTATTCCATCCAGAACGGAAAACCAACCGTTCAAGTACTCTCACGTGAACGAGAAATAAAGAGCGTCCCTGGAAATGTTCCACAATTTAGCGCGAGCGCTCCGCGGAAGATACCTCCCGGATAGGGTGACAAATAAAACGGGAAAACAAAGACGCAAGACGTACCGAAAAAATACTCGAGAATGATTCATAGGTGGGAGGATGCGAAGGAGAGAAGTTCATTATAGCCCGGCGGCGACGACGTCGTCGGAAAATCCATTTCTCACCCTCGGTGTACCAACTATCTTTCGTCGGCCTTTCCTTGCGCGATGCTCCTCTTTTTTTACGACTCTGCGAAACGAATTTCATAGGCCGGGAAGCTTTCGGGCAAGGCTCATTACTCGCAGTAGAACGGACACTGTGCAAGCTCTCTCGGTACGGGAGAGTAAAGGCGAATGCAAAATACCACTCGTCTCTTGTTCTCGCTCCACTTGAAGGCACAAAACGGTAATGAACGGCAAAGCTTTATCCCCCACTCCACCGCGACTCCCATACGACAACGCTGAATGAGCTCCTGCATCACAGAATTAACCTTCCGTCCTCTGTAATAACTCTTTATGGTTTCGAGATATCCGCGTCATGCGCTTATAATGCCTTTAAAACATGATATATCAACAATTCTATGAATACTGTTCAACTACAGCGAGAGAACTGATTGTGCGTCAAATTTTTTTGATTCATAAAATGTCGATCACTCCATAGATAGCATTTCACTGCTAAGGAAGAACAAATACCCATCATAAGTATGTGGTGAACGTTTACATGTTAATTTTAAAACCCCAGAGTAAAATGCCATTGGTGCTGTTTTAGGTGGTACAGGAATAAATTACTGTATTAAAAATGAAGATAAATGTAAATCAATGGCTGGCTTAAACCCAAATATAAGAGTGCGGAATAGCAGGATGTGCTTTCAAAGCCATACCCACCGATCTTATAAGGAGTATATTCCGAATTTATGGAGTTAAACTCAAAATAATTTTCGTCAGGGTGTTATGTAGAGCAAGTTCGGCAAAATTTAACCTTCCAATCTGTATTCAAGGAGGCATATTTTGCTAAGCGAGCAATCATTCTTCCTAAACATCAATTTAAAATAAGGAGGTACAAAAATCTTTATTAATAACTGTAAACTCAAGATTACCGACTAAGTTATCCCTCTGCCAAGTTGAAATAATTCTGATGTATCTATAAAGTTTTATCACACATGCTTGAAATTTTCTCGAAATATCTCAGGTAATATTTAATTTTTAGGAAAAAATCCAAGGATATAGATTCAATTCAGCAAAATAATGTGTTAATATAAAACCATTGTTGTATCTGACCGTTTGACCCCGTACCTTTAATGTGGTCTTCATGATATCGTAGTAAAAGTTTAATTTTTCAATATAGATTCAAATATCAGCAAGTCAATATATTCACGCCAGCCGCGGCCTAAATCAATGCCTATTTTTAGCAGTTACCGATCTTTTACACTCAGTTTCTGAGTATATAATTAAAGCTATATTATAGGAAAACGCACCACTGAAATTCAATCGAATTTTTAAGACATAAGCAAATTGAAAAATAAAAATTCTCTTTTGCTATGAAACATGGTTAATTACTTCCGTTTTTTTTTAAATGGTCGTAGTTTCAGTATTTTTACAACATTTATCCTCACAAAAGTTTACATTGAGCAGTATAAGCAAAATAATAAAGCCTAAGTAGCGCTGAGAGAAACTTCAAATGGCTTTGAAAAGTACCCATCCAATGGATGGATTATGTTTAAACAGGAATGATTTTTTACGTAGCCTGCATGTGCGTTGCCCAATTGCGCCGATAGAAGGACGAATGAAATGAGATGAGCGCGGAAAATCCTTCTTTTTTCCTTCTTCTTTCTCTCGGAGACTTTCCAGACTTATCTCAATGAATTCAAGGTTTGGGCAAGGGGACGAGATTAAATTCGAAAATTGGAGCAAGGAATGGCATTCACTGCAATATAAAGTGCATTAAGTGTAAAGGCGAATAGCGGGTAATTTAACTCTAATGAGGTACCTAGTTCTAAGTACTGCTACCAGCTCGGTACTCCATAGGTGGCCTTATGCGGCATATACGTAGTCCACATTTGTTACACTCTTACACGCCAGATGTGTCTAAATAACTTCGTTTTATTCCCAGAAAATGCAATCAAAAATATAGCTCGTATCTGAAAAACTGATATCTATCGATAAAACCGCTTACCCATCATCCCTATTCTTACCTCACTGGAAAACAATAAAAACCACCAAACCATCCTAAAACTTGCGCAATCGTAGTAATTACGGATAATTTAGTAAAACGCGTTTGAACTCCAAATGACCAGGTAATCTTTAAATCCTCTCAAATACGACGTTTCGCTCGCAGCAAGTCAATTTAAACCTGATGAATTGGTTTGCCTATCATTTCATCTGGCAGGCTAATTTAAAATTTTCTAAAATACACTTTTTGGCTCAGGAAATAGAAAGAGGAATAGAGTTCTGAGTAACTGTTAACCCTGACAAGAACTTCGGTCTGACAAGACTTCGGTCTCAAAAAATCATCGCTAAACAACACAAACACAGGCTCATCAGCCCGGGAACATCTCCTCCGAATCAAATATTTATGAGCCTACTTTAAATTTTCCCGGAGATGAGGCCTTGACACACCGAAAGAAAATTTCTCTTGCACTTTCTTGGAGGATCTTCCAGCCAGCATTAGTATGATAACTCTTTAAGTACCTGTAATACATGCTAGTTTTCAAATTCTTAGAAATTATTTTTCGAATGATATGGTCAATCACTGATTTAACAGCACTGAATTGACACCTTTATTAGAGAAACATTAACTCATTTGATTTATCCAACATTCTCATATATGGTCCGTGTTATGCACTTGGACAAACGATTACACTTTCAAATTAAAATAAATTATTGAAACCACGCATTTATATATTTATTAAAAAAAATTGTAATCATGATTATAATGCTCATATCGCTACTCACGGCAACGTTTAATATCATGAAGTACAATATTAATGCATCCGAAAGACTTTTAATATGATAAGAGATTATAATATTCTAATATGAATCTATCTTCCAACATTCTCATTTAACTTTAATCAGATCATAACTTGGGACTAAACTTTTATTCAGTACCAAGAAACGTTTTGATTATCGATGAATTCCAGTGGATGATTTCTTGTGAGATGAAAAGAAAGTCACGGATTGCGTACTGCAGCTTTCCGCTCCCATATTTCTTTGGAATAGGGAACCAATTTATCCCTTCGTATCACTGAGACGAATCGAGAGACTAGAATGCAGTTGTGCGTGAATCGATGAAATGGCGTCCCTTCGCCTCTGGAGCCTAGCCAATCGCAATTGTCCTCGAACGATGAACAAGTTTTGCAAGGGAAGTAGACTCCATAGGATAAAATGCCCCCCTCTCTGTGTGCTAGTGAATACGATGCGAGGATGAGAAGGCGGCGGGTTATTTTCGAAACCGCATTCGAAAAAACTCTATCCACCACAACAAGGGCCAAGTATGAGGCTGGAAACAGAAAGACAAACGCAAAAATTTACGTGTGCTTTATACGTATCAAGGAAAGTGGCTTTAAGGTCTAAAAACCTAGCTGGTGGGAAATTCATTGCAAAAACCCTGCAATTTTGCTCAATGAACATTAGAATTGAGAAAAAAACAGTGAAATGAATATCAGAGTGGGATGTGGAACTGCGGTTGAGATCGTGGAGCAGAGAAAAATGACAAAAGACTTTAGGTCATCGAGACCATGTGCTGTGAAAGACGGCAATTTTGACTATCAAAGTTCGTAGCTACGCTTCGAGGAGAAGGGTAGAAGCAAGGACAAGGCACAACACCTTATGCTTCAGAAGAATAGCTTTCCTCGTCATGATATTCATTGAGGAGTAAACATAAAAAAAGGATTAAACGTTTTAAAAAAAGTTACTTGGAAAGACCAGGAATGAGTTACTCGTGATCGGGAAAAAAATAAACCTACCTGTATTGATAAAATTCCATAGAGTAATTCATTTTCAGGATATAAAATAAGATACTGACAAAATGCTTGCTGCTATTTCGAGAAAAAGTGTCCAGCAAAATTCAAATGACATTTATGACTCGAATAATTACCTATCTGAGCGAGACAAACTTTTGAGAGGGTAGTATGCATCGAATTATTTTAATTAGATTGATATTACTACAGTAGAAATTAAATTCTCACATCTGCTTTACATTTCTACTCTCCGCATGCCGTCACTTCAACTTTGAAGAACTTTCTGCTTCTTGTCAGAGGTCTTATGAGTTGCAAATAGTAATAAACCATCGTTGAATTAGCAGTTTTATCTTTCGTCTTCCTTCTTCAATCACGGATAAAAATGTACCTACTGGAAGCAAAGAAGCCGTATCCAATGTTTTCCTCCTGAACAAATCCACTTCCCCTCCGTGGTCCTCGTACCAAGCTGGGATCACTCCGCTGCTAATGGACGCTTGTCCACGCTAGCTCGGAAATAATTCCTCCTTAGCCCTTCTGAGATTCTTCCCACGTTCAAAACCCAGCCATTCACCGCCATTCTTTACCTTTTCCCCGTCTTTAGACAACCCGTTCGACCATAAACCCTTGTTTTCAATGTACTGACCGTTACACTCCACGTTTTAGAGAGCTTTACATCCTACCAGGCTCACATAATTTTACCCTCCACAGATTAAAATCAACAAATCTATTAATATATTGCAGACATATTTATCACATAAAATTTTTACCGCATTCACAGAGATGTGATTTGTTGCAACAATAAGAAAAAAATCGTAAGCTATTATTTTGCATAGAACTGGACGGATGCCATCATCCGGCAAAAATAACCATGAGCCCAATTAAATGAAAAATGATCCGTCATCTTTCGTATTACTACAACATGGTGCGGTACTCCCACCGGAGATGTAATAAATGCAAATGATGACACTTGGAATACTTTGAGAAGGCGCTTTTTGTGCAGACAATCCTTGAAAGATATAATTAAAAAAGCGATATCTCACTAGGCCAAAACAACAACGGGAATTTTTTCTGGAACTCAAAGAAGTTAGCATTGGATTGAATGACTTTATATTGGAAGGAAAAAAAATTACTATTAGAAACAGCTTCGAACTCAGGAAGCCTAAAAAGTGTGCTGTGCACGTGGATATTGAGATAGTACAGGATTACCAAGCGCAAAAATACTATGAAAAAAATATCTACTTACATTATTTTTGCTATCACATTTCCTGATTGATTGCGCCGTAAGCCATTCAAATCATTATAAATCTTACGATTTGGGTCTAGCTAGCAATTTTAAGTTGCATCCTTATCCTCTTGTTGCACCTACAACGGCATTAATCGACTCCTTAGTCGCTAATTTCCTATAAAAAATTTCAAATATTTTATAAATAGACCGGAATAAGGCTTGAATATGCCTCCTGAACTGTGATTTATTATTTTTGACATAATTCAGCGCTTAACGATGAGAATTAACAAATTCTCAAGAAAAAATTTGATCCGTCGATCTCAACATTCTAAAGAGATTGCGCTGAAGGTTGGTTGGAGATGAAGATGGATCTATTTACTCTTAATACTCTGGCCTTAATGAAACGGAACGTAAAATTTGGATGAAATTTTCGATATAAAAACATGATATAATTTATTTTTCTCTGTCCTCATGCTAATATGCTTTGTTTGTGACAATATTCTTGGTATCATCCCATTTTCTCTCAATGACATAACTCACTATTAAAATTAATGTTACATAATATATTTTTTTATTTTTAAACATAATTTTCTAAGCTATAAATTACAAATGTGAATATGACACCAAACGAAATGAAAACTACAGATTTGTATTTAAAGTACGTGAGCTCAGATCAAGGCGAGATATTTGTCAAGCAAAAGCAGCATTACTCCTAGTATACAACAATAAAATATGTATGAGGATAAAAGAAGGATGGCCATGTCAGCTTAAAAAACCGAAACACAAAAATGAGGACGTTAAAACAGCATCCGTATGACTAAGTTTCACAGAAGTGTATTAAAAAATGGGTATTCGCAGCACCTTCTCTTAAAGGCATCAAAATACAAGTTCGGGAATTCTCACATCGCAGCTTGAAACTCAAGTCTCACTTCTGTCTCATGACCCCTCCACTTATAAGAATCCTCGTTGTTACCTTCAAATGAAACTCACTTCTGCTGCACAAGGGCTACCAGTTTTTAACCAGTGAAAGCCACATTCGAAGCTCTGAACAGGGAATAACCAGAGAGCAGAGCTCGAGCCGTTAAAGCGATAAAGATGAGAGGGTGTCTGCCGCGCCTGACCCAAGGGAAACCGAAAACCTTCACAGAAAGACCATTGGGCTATGTCCCTCTGTCTTGGACGAAGTAGCCTATTTAACTCCGGAACTTCAAGCCAGAACTTTCCTCCCTAGATACCATCTTTACAACGTCGAAACTACATGCCGAACTATTCTATGACTTTCTCCAAGAAGCGTCATCCCGAGATCACCACTTGGTTACTATCATGATTACTCTTGTTACATCCTCAGGTATAGTTCCATATAAATTATTGTGTATCTATATCTATTGCTAATCGGTTGGGATGCTGGGAAGCCCACGGTGCATTTCTTTAAGGGGAATCAGAAGTCGAGCCCAGGATTTCCCCCACTCAATCCGCACCCTTGATATCATCCTCCTCCGTGACCTTTACAGTGCAAATGACAACCACTGTCGGATTCTTCTGCAAGTAGGCAACCAATTAGCTCACTCCACTTCCGAGAATTACGAATTCTCGAGGATATCCGCCCCCTCCTCGCCAGGAAACTTCAGCCTCATTCGATTTCAATTGCTCGTAGGAGGAACTTCAAAACTCTCAAGACCATAAGGAATTTTTCCATCCCAAAAACTAAGAAAATGAGCTGACAATGCGAGGAAGAAAAACAACCGGACGTAACTTGTTTTCCCGATAAGAAAAGAAAAGCTGATATAATGTATCGAAGGAGAATTTAGTCCAGCCTAATAAGGCCATACGTCAAGGTTTCATTCGATGGGCTTATTTCCAATGCCAATGTATTTTTCTCCTTAAAAGTTGTTTATTCATCATGTAAAGTTGAACTCCCCATTTCAGTCTTTCAAAAATAAGCATGAAAAAAACGAAGGGTGGGGAAAAAATAGCTTTTTGGTACATATTTCTCTATTTATGGCACGGAAATTTTGGTGCTTCATAAGTACCCTGGTGAGAATATTCCTCAACCATAGTTCATAATGAATGGGATGAACTATATTTCTTAAATATATAAACACCTTTAAAATCAATTGGCAAGACGATAATAACATGATTCAAAATTCACTAGCTCTTGCTTTACTTTGTGGTATTCCATCGTAAGTTTTCCTGGATATACACAATTACTTTAGATTTTATTAAGATTATTAATTAAGATTTTAAAATCATAATTTGCGCCTGAAGATGATGATAATTCATTGAAACCCGGGTCGCGCTCTGATATAAAAAATAAGTGGTATATGTAATTGTGTATATCCAGGAAAACTGATGATAACATGAGCGCACAATTAGCTTGGCTAATACTTAGATAACTTCCAAATTTAAGCTTTCTTTAATTCGCAATTTCGATGTTTTACTCTGAGTGATTTCCAAAGCAAACTTTTTTAATATCACCCAATTTCATTACTGTTATAATTTTGTTCAATCGCAAGACTTTTCTACAAAAATAAGTATTCAGCACTTATTATTATCCATCTTAAATGTTTCTTTTCTCCCTAAAGCTTACAAATAAGATAAAAATAATTTAGCCACTAGAGACTCTTGAATGAATTAACTAATCATTAAGCTAAAAAAAATGGGTCACCGGTGTAAATCCGGTGTAAAGTCCAAAAATCGTTTCTTCTTTCTCTGTAGGTAAAACCCAAATGAACATAAGTTTTAATGAAAACCAGGTAATTCAATAAAACAATTCATAAACATTACCTAGATAAAATGTCTCCATTGTCTCTCTTCATTTTATTTCCTTTTCTTGCAGCAAAAAAATACCTTTATATCACCACCATGGTTGTTACTCAACATCATTCCCTTGTTTTCCAATTCTGCTCTCCTTATTTACCTTCTTTTTCACTCTATAAGCGGTATTTTACACTGAAAACCTATTCAACTTCTCAACTCTAAATTAGAAGAGGCAGCTTACGAGAAAGTCTCGAATAAAAGCTATCCGTAGGATAAGGAATATTAGGTTGTAAGCAATACGGCGTTTTGATTTCTCATTTTTATTAACATAATTTACTTCTTAATCGCAAATATTTCGATAACTATGTCAACAGAGCGCTCGAAATATCAACCCAGTAGAATATTTTGAAACAGTATCTCGAATAAGAAACGATTTTCTCTCCAATGCTTCTTCAGTCCCAAGTTACATTCGAAAAGAAAATTTTTTTCGCTTAGGAATTAATCAAGGCGGGGAAAAATAATACATTCATTATCACGGATCATAAAAAAATTAAAAGTCGTAGGTTTCCAAATAATCCTCCAAAAAAAAGATAAATATCGATCTACAGGTCCTCTTACTTTCTACCACCGTCATGAAAGCCAATAACATGACGTTTTGATTTTAATAGGGAAAAACGTCAAGGAAAAAGAATGGGTGAAAGGAAAGTAATGACATCAAAGTATGACGGAGATTCAGTCGGTCATTGAGAGAGGAAAAAGGGTTAAAAAAATTGCTAAATAGTTCCCTTGGTCTCATTTCACCTTCCCTACTTTCACATTTCTCCTTGGACATGAACGCGAAGAACTCTTCGAGGAGGAGACGTTTCTGGCGTCCTGACGACATCTGTCCCCGAGGACCGGTAAATGAGAGGGCAAACCGGCGACACTTTCCACAAAGCCTCATTAAGGAACGAAAAGTTGAGAAGGCACGGAGGGAAGTAGTGAGGCATTCTGAGGGAACTTGGACCGCCGAAGAATGTTGAAACTTCGGACGCCGAGGAGGCAATTGCCGCGGGACTCCCAGGACCGCGAATTTTGCTCCGTTTCCCTTCCCTTGTGCCCGTCTCTCCCTTCGAGCCACTCACGAGGACAAGAGACATAGGGGTCTTTATGGCACATAAATAAATCCTGCGGTTGCCGAATCACGAGGGCCATCCCACTCCGTGACAACCAGAGGATTTCCAGAGATTCTTTAATGCCCGAAATTGAAGTGTGTACCTGGTTAATCTCATAAGTAGTACATAACAGGTTATACAATGCTTCACATGGATTTGATCTTTCATTGACAGGATAAATCAGCATAAACAAGGATAAAGACGAATTCGCATCTTTAATCTAAGGCACGTGCATAGAAATTACCTTTAAATAATCATGAAATTTAATACAAAGATCCTAAAACTTTATTTTTTGTCTCTGAATGAAAATATCAAGGATCTTGTTTTTAAAAGTAATTCCGTAACTCTACCTAAATCGCTGCACAGTTTTATATCAATATAATTCATAAAATAAGTAATGGCTCACTGTCAGAGGCGTTGGAATAGACTAACTATGTCCCTCGCTGCGTACCTTAAAGTATATAAGTCTGAACTTCAATTGACATCCTAATGCCAAAACCAAAGTAACCCTCGAGTCATTGCAGCAGATAATTTCGCCCATTTCATTCGCTGCAGTAGTTTGTTTGACCTTTTCAGGCGGCAAGATAAATCGCCCCGGTGATTCCCCGAGGGTTCATATCCTGACGGCATCAATTCCAAACTACAAGGGAGCTTTTACTCGCAATATAGATTCCACCCAATTCAACTTTCGGCAGCGGGCCGGGGGCAGCAGCTATTGCATTTCGTCCCCAGCCCAAGGAGGCGCCTGCTTGTTGTTTGAGGGACGCCCACGGCCGGAATTCAACTATCAAAGTACAGGCCATAAAGGGAGACCCATCCTACCATTTTATTGTCCCAGCGAGAATAACGGACAGCCCCTCCCGTGGGTGGGAGGTAGCGAAAGAAGGATAGAACGCCTCCAACTAGCAAGCCTCCCAGCAGGCACACCCACACTGTGCACGATGAACGCACTCCGAAAGACCAGAAAGTGTAGCCTATGATCAGGGCCTCCCACACTGTTGGCGCACGGCGCAAATTAAACCGTTGAGAAAAATCAATCGTAAGGTAATGAAAAATTTGGAGTGGGTTTGAAAAATGCGTAAATAGATCCTCAAAGTCATAGCAAGTCAGCAATCCTAAAGGCCTGGTTACACGGTACATTAACATGTACAAGTTAATGTACGTTTGCGTGAATGATTTTGGTAGACCGGAACGGAACATGTACGAATGCATGAACCAAATTAGAACAGGTTCTATTTTCTGCGCACGCATTCATGCATTCGCACAAGTTGGGTGGTTACACGGTGCATTTTGGCGTTCATTCTCGCTTTCATACATTCAGACATTAACCCGTACGTATTAATATATAGTGTAATCAGGCCTTAAGATTAGTTCGACGCAGCTCTCCACTTAATTCGCCTATCGGCTTAACTTTTAAAGAACTTTAGAGGGAAGTGAAGAAAACCAAGTTCTCGTTTAGATACACTACCAAATTTAGTCCTGGGTAAGCAGCTGCATGCGAGGGGACGAGAGTTGTTGGGTTTCTGGGGGGAATGCTCCATCATCAGAGGGTAGGGGCAACGGGCACCCCTACCAACAATCATTTGTTACTGCCAATCTTTTCCTGAAATTGGGTGAGAAGGGAATCTCACGGGATTCGCCTTGGAATTTTAGCCCTCTTTTCAGTTCATTGAGTGAGAAAAGTAACTTTGATTACTACCGGCATTCGAAATTTCTATATGATGAAGATACTTCTGCGTATTTGAAAACTAAAAAAAGCTAAAATTAAATCGTATTCAATAACAATTTAGTATAAAAATTGACACAGCTATCGATTGGTTAACGTAAATTTTAAAAAAATAGAAAAATATCAATCGTAAATATAACGTCAACGGCACAAAAATTATCAGTAAAATTTAATTAGGATTGAGATAAAAATGAACACAGGACGAAATATTATACGAGCGATATCCTCTGCTCCACACACTACTGCAAACCTGTTTTATGTTTAAAGACAATCACTGATGTACCAAGAGACAGTTACCTCGTAACTTAAAATTCACTATCCGTCCACCACTAAGATTTCCACGAGGAATTGAACAATAATGGATGGATAATAATGGATTCTTCCTCGAGAAAAACTCGCAAAATCATCTCTATACAACCGTAATGCGTTAAACAGAAATAATTCATTGAACATCAATTCATAGAAGATAAAAGAATCACATAGCCTAAATTTCCATTGCATTTGGCGTCAGATCCATAGAAAAATATTCCAAGCATATTCCTAGAGGATGATTCCCCACAGTGAATTGTAAATGAGGAGTTGAAATCACTTAAGGATGAAATAATCTCAATAATCAACGTGGATTGAGTAAACAAAATTACAGGGACTCCATCAATCTCCAGGTGTACCACCAAACACTACTTTTTATAGCACAATGAATATTATTTTTTCTTTCCAACACCAAAAATAATGTACACTGAACGAATTTCCGTACGCATGGCCAAATTAGATTAAAAGCAGACTTTCCGCCGATGTCAGAACTGCAAGTCTCCTCCAATCTTTCAGATAGGTAGTCGGACTTACCCCTCACCAGGATAAATATTAACCGCATGAAATTCTTAAATTTTCCGCAGCTAGATGCGTTTTCAACTTTGAAATTATTAAAAATCTCTTTCTTCCTTATTTATTTACTTGTAGCGATCTAATTTTTACCAAATACCCTTAGGCAATCACAATAGAAGTAAATCATTTTTCCCTTTAAACCGCACGTTTCCAATCGCATCAATCACCGCGCGTAAAAAAAAATTCGGCTAGTCTATCACAACGCTTGAGGAGAAATCGTTTTAAATTTTATTTTTAGCGTGAGCATGCCAAACACCATGGTATGAATGAGACTTCACACTAATTAATAACCTAACCCACCGATGTAAAAAAAATTAAGACTGACCTTGGAATGATGGGCGCACGAAATTTTATCTTTCGGCGGCACTCAACGCGGTCCAGTGCCGAGAGGGGAGAGGGCGCGTTGACCGTGCTGGGTCCGTGCGAAGCCACGCTGCCTCTAGAGCGGCCTTCGATCGAGGGTGAAGGGGTAGAGGCCAGTGCGGCGGACGACGGCGAACGGTCGTGATGGTGAAAGCCGGCCGTCGACGGGGATAAAACTGATCTTGGCCGGCGCCAATGGAAGGGCGAGGGGGAGGGGGAACGGAAGATTATTGACGACAGGCTAAGGCGAGCGGAGATGCAAGGAAAAGCACTGAAGGGATTGGGGGAGAGGAGTGGATCAGTTAATGAGAACAAGCACGGCCGAGTTACCTATGTACGCATTTCTCATTGACAAGGATTTCACCGAAAGCAGGTCCAAGTTCAAAAAGATTTTAACCACAAAATTTGGCAATCATCGATTCGTGAACAATTACAAAGAGGGTATAACGTTTGTTTAGTGTCTTCTTGTATTGGTCTTGAAGAATTTAAATGCCAATTTTTGCCAAAGTTTCGGTATAATTACCAACATATCTTAATCAGGGCTTTTTTAAATGAATTTTCTTTCTTCCAAGACGCTGATAAACGGTAAACGTACAGGTCAAGAGAAAGAAAAAACTCAAAGGAAGGTATATTTTAAACTGTTCCGTGCTCTTCATTAAATTATTTTCAGATATCCGTCCTGAACCAGTTGAAATATTTTTGCCCGTAATCCGTGTATAGTCCAATTTTTGTATTGATATTCATTCAGATACTTGTCATTACCTTAAACATTTTTCCATGGTGGATTCCAATTTCTCTACATTTCTTTTTCTGAATTTCACAGAATCACAATGCTTCTTGGCGATGGAAAAAATAGTATCGAAACACAATTTAAGCCTAATTATAATCAGGTGATTAAAACAAGTTTTTGCAGACGTTTCTATGAGTAAACTTAAATGGCACTTGCAGCATTTCAATGTGGATACAAGACTATTTCATTTAAAACTAATGTACAAATTAGCCGAGGAGTCGGCTGCACTTAAGCAAAAATATAAAGATTCGATTTCCGTCAGTGAATTATACAAAAGAAATCCAGTCAATGAAAGCAGAAATATCAATCCAAGAGAAATTAAACATAATTTTTGTATTTACACAAACGTAACTGCGCTAAAAAGGAACCAAATGGTATCACTAATCTGTACCGATTCAGGGTTATATTAATCGAGATCGAGAAATGCCCAGACTCTCTTTTTTAAAAGGTCATTGCAGCACATAGCCCGTTTCCAACAGCCACCTTTTTAGCGGGCATTCGCGAGTCCAGTTTTCTCTGCAATGCTCATGGCTTTTTCCCACTTTCCCCGCAACCATCCATGTGCTATCATTTGTTTTCTCGGGGACTATCTCGTGGTTTGCCGCAAGCACCAGCAAGCAGCGACAGAATCCTCGGGCCACTGCGACGCCAGTTACGGCGCTGAAAATATAATGAACCCGATGGGAAGATAAAAACCACTTTTATGTCCACTCGTATTTTCACTTCCCGCAAGATAAATCTGTAAAAAAAATCTGTATTTTTCACTATCAAAGCAAAAGCGCGAGGAAAGGATACGAATAAAACCTTACTCGCAGCCAAATACATTAGGTTTTTTTCGTACATGGTCTTCATTGACCGCTGGACTTGAAAATGCTAAGTTAACTGATTCAATGATAAATTATTCAACCAAGCGCAAAAACGAAAGTGATAAAAAATAAGTCATGCAATGTCAAATGAATCATGCGATGACTTTTACTAACTAAACGAAAAGTAATGCGAATAGAAGACGACGGTCGAGGAAAGAATTTTATTGATCAGCACTCGAGCCTATCCCCCTTCACATAGAGTAAATGCGATGAAATAACGAAGTATGGTATTTGTAAATTACCTAAATAACCTTAGGTGACCAATTGTTACTCGTTCCGAATAGACGTCAATTCTGTTGCCGGGTCGACTGTATTTCTCACATGCTCTCAAATCGATTGTTTTGGACAGCTATACCCTCCAATATTTCTTTGCTCTTACGCTTGTCACATTCACCTCCGTCCCGTTTTATGGTCCACATGTCAGCGATAACCTTTATCGCAGCCAAAGTAAGCAAGCCAAAAGAAGAAGAGAGAGGGTAAGCCAGAAGGCTTTGGTGACGGATAGTAATTAAAGCTGCAAGAGAATGTCAGCGAGTGACACCAATTCAGTTATTTCCACGGCTAGAGCAATGAAACTTTGACCTAACATCAGAAAAAAATCCAATCGAAGGTTTTATTAAAAATGATCGCAAAGAAAGCACGATAGGCAATAATTATTCATTCATTATATTGCATATTTGTGAATAATACTGAATTCTTCTTCTTTACCTCAGGATGCAATTAGGAGAGGATGACTTGGAAAAGCCACTGACAACTAAGTTTCCAATGATCGAAAGGTGCCCGGCAGGCACAACAATTAGAATAGTTTTCTCAAATTGCATTGAAAAACGTTAAGTTATCTTGTTCTCTCAAATTTCTGCTATTTTTCTATTGGATATTTTAAATGCTATGAATTTAATTTCAGCCCAAATAAATACTTACCTTAAAGCCACCGGCTCTATTCTCTGTATTCTTTAGAAATTCTCCGCCAACGCTACCTTGATTAAATGTCGAGCCTTAGAAAAGGAATCAATAATATATTACACATTTTTTGCTCTAATTTAACATCATATTTTATCTGATTTAACTAATATAATACAATAGTTGTACAACATCCACGATCAAGCAAAAAAATATATTGATTTGTGATAAAATTGAAAATATACCACATTTCCCTGAAAGGGCTGGGAAGGAAAAACTATTTAGACTTCTTAAATATTCGAAAACGACACAAAATAACCTCTCGCTTTTACCTGCTAAAATATCTAAAATGATATTGCGATGTGCTAACCACTTAAGTACGTTAGAAAAATATTTTTCTCTTCATTATTTTGGATGCAAATTGTACATAAGAAGTACTTTGTTTGAAATAGCAGCCCTTTCGCACTACTCATAATTTTTGGTCTTGCTCCTATAGGTATAGCAATCCTCCTTGGATCTTGCTCCTATAGGTATAGCAATTAATACTAACAACTGACAAGCAACGGGATTGGTTGAAGAGGCACGGTTCGATAAGTTTTTGAAGGCACAAAGCATAAAAACATAGTGCCATTTTGCGAACACTTCGGTTCATCGAGTAAAAATGTCAGTGTTAAGATATATACGCGGCTCTGTTGCGAAGCCATGTAGTGCAAAACTAAGAATCATGGAAATATTTTAGACGTTTATTCAACCTCTGTTGAAGGCCACCTCAAAAGACACGGTACATGAAGCCTCTTCACTCACTCACCAACCATATGTAGTCGTTTTCCGCTGTATTGGAGGCAGTTGCCAATTGAATCGCAAACGAAATTGACTTAAGAGGCTTGAGGAAGAAGTCTCGAGGAAATACGTTCTAGCTGAAGGATCGAGTTTCTCTAGAAATACAGCGCTGCAGCTGCAAGGGGGAAAACCCTTATCGAGTTCCCGCTTCTCCCGTGACACGAGGGATTTTCCGACATCGCGGATTATAAGTAAACTTTTTTTTCATTTATTTCCTGCGAAGTCTAACGTGTACACCCCTTTTTGTCTCGAATACTTCGCCATGAGCCGAGCGAAAGGAATGAGACGTTGCGGAGGGAGGAATATTTTTTTTGTCTTCGTAGAGGGTGTGACGGAGAAAGCTCTAGAAAAAAAGAGGCAAAAAATACAATGGTAACGAAACCCTTGGGTCGGGTTCGCGGGATACACTCCTGAGGCGAGGACTATAAGCGATTAGCTTTTCTCCTCTGCCCCCAGAAGGGGAAGGACGGGAAGGAACAAGGAAAGGAGGCGCCGCCGCGATAGGAGCCCGACGACGCCTCCAGGGAAAGGACGGGGAAGGAAGGAAGGGACGAGGAATCCTGCACCGTCACAAGGCGGGCAGGTCCTACCATCAGCGAAACCATGCGTACGCAATTGATATTCTAACGACCTTAGAGGATTATTCTATGAGGAAGAATAATCCAACGATCAAATCGTTAGATAGGCAAAAAATACAGTATTTCTCTCCCCCACCATCTCTGGCACAGCTTCCACGTAATCCTGTTCAAGTTGTTAAGACACAGTTTGCCTCCTTTTCAAGCGCCGAGAGCTAATTTCATCCGAGGCTTTGGTGGCTGCGTTATAATTTTAATGCGGGAGGCCACCGTGTTCGGTGCGGGTGCACGAGAGGCGGGAAAAGGAGTTGTGCTGGCGAGAAGCCCGCTCTGCCCCGAAGCCAAACGCAAGAGACGCTCAAGGAGGCGAGGGCGCGCCGCGGTGGGGAAGTTGACTGAAAGGGGTGCAGAAACGAGAGAAACACAGGGGTAAATGTTACGAGTGTGTTGGGAGGAAGGCCTTTGGGGAGCGGATGGAGTTGGGTGGAGATCATGGGGGCACTAGTCGTGTGAGGGCGAGAATGAGAGATGGAGGTTTCGGTCGTGAGGGGATGGGGTAAGCGCGGAAGGTTTTGAGTGAGGTGCGATAAAGTTGATTTCAGGGTTCTCGGTGTGGGTGTGCTCCACGAGGGATTGTCCCGAGGATAGAATCGGGCGATTGAGATGAGTAGGTGGAAAGGTGAGAGAGCTAATCGAAGGTTCATTCTGTTGTATTTCTCGAATGTTTTTTAAAAAAGAAGAAGCTCTCCGTCAATATGAGGTATTTCTATGACATTTCTTGATGAAAGCTTTCACGGCTCATGATGATTAAAAAGTGACGTATGAGTATGTAGGTATGCCGCGGGGTATTTCGGATGCATTTTTTGTCCCGACGTTTCGTTGGTCACTTCTTCAAGGGAATGGTGGTGGTGTTTGATGCTGATGACTTTATATTTCCCACATGAAATATAAAGTCAATTTCAAGTGGGAAAGATAAAGTCAGCAGCACCAAACTACACTACAATTCCTTTGAAGAAGTGACCAGCAATCGGTCAGGATACGTCGGAGCAAAAAAATTTATACTATGCACCATGCGGCTTACAATCGTATGCCACTTTTAAATATTTCTTTGATAGCCAACGATTGAAATTAGTAGGTTAAATATGTAAGCCTTACGAGGCGATTGCTTCATTGCTTGAATACGAGTAATAATGCCTCAGCCAAAATAAAATTCGTGAAGGGTTTTAGAGGGGGGGAAACTTTACGAGGGGGCTAACCCAAGACTATACATCCCTAACATTTCTGGGAATTTTAGACCCCTTCATCAACAAATTCAATCGTTGGTCATCACACAAATTCCTTACTTAGTTGGAAATCCTCATTTAAAATTCGATAAATACGACGAAATGAACATTGTAGCTTTTTCAGCTTCTCTCACCTCTCCACCTAGTCATCTCCACCGCCTCATTCAGTCCTTGGGACGATTCCTCTTAGAACTCACAACAAGTGCTCCGAAAAACAACTTTATCGCACCTCCCTAAACCCTCCGCGCTTATCTTATCCCCCTCCTTGCTGTTTCCTGGAAGATGAGAAAAAAGGCCGTCCACAAGGAAGGTTTCCATTCCAAAACCCGTGGCCAGCCACAACTAGGCCAAACCGATTTGCCACTCACAAGCTTGGGTTGTAAACCAGCCTTAGGGATATGAAGCTCTAGTGTATGACCTAGGTTGTTGATGGACGGAACAGTGTGAGGATTGGATGGCTCAGGGTTAGAATTATTATCACCACTTCAGAGTTGAACGCTTCAGGCTCTTTCATATATCCCCATTGGGATGAAAAATAAATAAAAGAAAGACGAAAGACTTAGAATAGAAGTACTGAAATGTTGACCAACAAATTATTGTTGTTTTTTCGTCGATCGATCTATCAAAACTTATTACCTTCAGTATGAAATGGTAATCATCGGTAATCGACGTTCATCGGCAAATTTTCAGGAATAAACCTGATTTCAAACGTCGCGTCACAAGTAAACTAGCTCAAATACTGTCCACACCGAGAAGACACCATCCCTCGAGAAAGAAATCATTGCCCCAACTCTTATTTCTGAGCTAATATAATCCTTATCTGCCATTGTGTTGCCTAATCGCCTTACTGGAAGCTTACAAGCTGGAATATCGTAAAACGAAGTAATATTTAGATATTACTGGTCGTAGCTGGTATCATTGTTCTTAAAAATATCGTTTCCCAAGTAACGCGCATCAATATTGTTAAGAAAGTTTGAGAATTCTAAACTTGAAGAACCATCGGGTGTTGAGGGAGGCGGCTTAGTACGCGATTTAATTTTCAGATAGACTCAGACGCTTCACCTTCGAGCTTATAAAGCGGTTCAATCATCGTATCTGAGTGTTCTCAAGCGGAAGAACGATATACCTACTTCTGACTGCGATGAGCATTGTGTATGGATAATAGCTTATTATTGTGATTCAAAATCTGGTAGGCCTGAGTTTTGAGCCTTTAAAGTGCCGATTTCGCTGATTTCAATAAATTTATTAAATTATTAAGTTATTAAATATCTTTGTACCTACATTCATAAAATAAAAAGAGTGCGCAACACAAAAATATTATTTTGGTTGATTAAAATATAACATTAAAAATCTATTACTATTATTCGCACACTAATCCACCGCAATACGATAGGTTTCAATCGTGGTTAGCAATGTACTCCTAAAAATATTCTCAAAAACTATCGCGTTTATGAAATATTATGTATTGCATACCGATGTAATGATGATAATTTTAAATGTTCGAGAATAAAAAAGTAAAAAGCTAAAAGGAACTAATTTTAAACCCATATCCATGTCCACTTTTGGGTCATCATCATCATCACTGGTCAACAATCCTAGGATTGGTTTGACGCAGCTCTCCACTCAGTTCTCCTACCAGCTAATCTTTTCACACCTACGTATTTCTTCTCTTTCACATCTCTCATTACTTGTTCCATATATTTTGTTCGAGGTCTTCCTTTTCCATTCTTGCCTTCCACTTGTCCTTCGACGATTGTCTTCATCAGGCCATCATGTCTCAAGATGTGGCCTATAAGGTTGTTCCGTCTTCTTATTAAGGTTTTCATGAGGCTTCTCTTCTCTCCTACCCTTCTTAGGACTTCCTCGTTACTAACTCGGTCGATCCATTTGATTTTCATCATTCTTCTGTAGCACCACATTTCAAAGGCCTCTATCCTTGCTTTCTCCGCTGCGGTCATTGTCCATGCCTCACTTCCGTATAGGAGCATACTCCAGATGTAGGTTCTTATAAATTGTTTCTTTACTTCTATATTTAAGTTTCCCGCTGTAAGCAGGTTTCTCTTTTGGTGGAATGCTCTCTTCGCCTGGGCTATTCTGCTGATAATTTCTTTCTTGCTTCTCCCGTCACTAGTTATCTTGCTTCCCAAATAACAGAATTCATCCACCTCTATCAGTTTTTGCCTCCCTATTTTAACGTTGGTCTTGACTTCTTCTCTTCTGCTGCATACTAAGATCTTGGTTTTCTTGGTGCTTATTTTCAGTTGATATCTACTCATTACCCTACCCATATTAACCACTTTTGGGTGTAAAACTGAAAAATGAAAGTTTTTTTTACAGAATTGCGCTTGGGCGCATTATTTTCATTAGTTTCATTTCATAAATTAAATTTCTTAGGCACAACAAGGAGAGAGAGAGATTTTTTCACAGTATTTCATTTTTGGAACAATGGTAAACCAAATTCTCTCTTATTTTATGTCCTTTTGTTTTATCCCAATTTCAGTTCTCTAAAACCAATGAGTTCAACCCAATACTTCATTTTATTAGAGCACATCTCAAAGGCCACACAGGGATATTCTGACCGACTTTCATTCCATCCCATCGGTTTCTAGTTCCCGTAACTAAATTTCCACAATAATTTTGCTTATCCGTCCGAAAAATCCTTTAACAGGTATTGGATTTTGGATAGGTTTCACGGAGAAATATGTGTTCTTCCTCAGACAAATATCACCGCGTGTATTTCCTAATTTCTAGGGAACTAGGAATGGAAAACAAATTATAACTCATTCGACATCACTGGTGCAACTACCTCATGCTTTTTCCAGTGTGCCTTGTTTTCGGGTATTTCAGTCATGAGGGTAATTCTAATTTCAGTGAATTTTCAAGTCATCTCTGATCCCAGCACGTTATCAAAAATGAGCTCAGCATTCCATTACTTTTCCTCGAATCGGAACTATTCAGGGATGAAATAAGATACAAGATAACTTTATATATGACATTAAGAGTTGCAAAAAAGGCCGTTAAATAGATATTACGATGTAACAGTAGTTTAACGAGAAGCGCATTAGCAGCATTCTGATTCGAAGCATTTCAACGTCTTTTTAGCAAGTATGTACATGACATGTACTCCGCCGATAGGATTACAGTATTTTCTGACTACGAAGTTGAATCGAGGTCCGTTACATTAAATCAAGTAAAAGTTTTCCTTCATTATACTCAGCATGCTGTTACACCATATCTCGCAAAATAGAGTTGAATTTGCTCTAAGTAAAAGTTAATTTCATAGTTGATTAGCTAGCATCCCATACATTTTATACCGCATTACTCCTCACCGAACGCAAAAAATAAACAAAATAGCCTTACCGGATACCAAAAGAGCCAATTTAATATCGCAGTACACTTTATATATTAATGTAATTATCCTAAATAATTAGGATAGCAGTTATTGCATTCAGCACGGCCTACACCAGCTATTCATACGCAACGAGAATGATATTGAATAAAATTCACGAAATAATACGATTATTAGTGTAATTTTTAAGGACTTGCGGATATATTAACAAAACGTAGGATAAGTAAGTAATGAACTCACGGAGCTAATTCAACTTTTAAAAAATACACAGAGTGTCAAACACAGGAGGAACGGAAAAACTATTCTGGATTTTTTTATAAATGGTCTTAATATTAAGCAGGTATCATATGAAGAAAGGATATTTGGAAAAAATCAAATTGGTGGGAGAACTTAAAAATGTCACTGCGCACTCACTCGTTATAGTTGGAGATTTTTAAAAAACATACATTAAAATGGTTCAATAGGTAGTTCATACATTAGTTAAAATGGCAAAATTAAAAGGGAATAAATATAATTTTTATGGTCTATCCATTGAAAACTCGCTATTCCACAATTCATTTCTGCTTCCGCATGCGTTGGCCATTCTTAGCCGACTTCTCGACAGGTTTGCGACAGTGACATGTAACGATGAAAATCAAGGAATTTTTCACTAGTAAACTTCGTTGTATCCATACCAGTGACTTGGTCATTTCTCAAACTACCAGGTCAGATACATTCGCAGAAGGATATAATACAAAATATTACATTCACGGCATTTCATCTCAATTACACGAAATATTGGCCCTCTGGGCCTAATATTTTGATGCAACATGCATGCAAGCGCTCAGTGTGGAATCATTACAGTAAAATGAATTAATTTATTGGATAAAAAATGGCGTGCAAGACAATAACAGAATATTTAGGTTCAATAATTGATAGTGCTACTCCACAAGCACGTTTTCTCCGCTCTCCTTACTTATCTACAATGAAACAGGAGAGTTGCGAGAGGCAGATATTTCTTATCTGCCTTCGCCATGCCTTCCACCATAAGGAAAATAATTTTTTGGGAGAAATAGAACGGCCGATCAGGAATATTTGGGGAACATTAGAGAAAGGTAACCGGAAAAAATCGTGAGGTGAATCGCTAAAGACTTTCTCATGAACCCACGGAACATCAGAGCAGCCAGGTCTCAAGCTCAGAGAACCACAAGGAATATTTACAGAAATTAGGTAACTGAAAAGTTGTTTGCTTAAAAAATACTCATTTTTCCAATTGATATGACTTTAAAACGTAACTTGGGGTAAGATACGATGGAGGGAGTGACACTTCCACGATTAGCCGGAATTCACTTCAAAACCTGAGGTATTTAGGAATTTAGTTCCCTCGCGAATCCGGTCTGGCTCAGCTCAGCTCAGAGCCCACCAAATTATCTTATTCATGAATGCATATTGAGTCGTGACAGCTAAATTTAAAAATCTGATCGACTTTAATGTTTCATGATTAAATTCTGCATGTATTACTGTGATATAGATTAAATGCTTAAGTGTCAACCCACCTTAGGGTAGTGTTTTCCAGAGATTAATCACGCAGCATCATGAAATTTACTTATGATTTTCCAAAATTTTGTGCACTCCTTTTAGTTTTACCTCAATTTTCTAGGCACCATTCCGAGATGAAGACGTTAAAAAAAACAACAACAACAACCAAATCGCCATTTCAATGTGACACCAGGTACTTCGATATTTTACTCAACGAGGAGAGTGATAAAAAAAAACAAAAACATACTAAATTTGACTAAAGTAAACAAAGGCATAACGAATATAAATTATTTCTATCTCTTTAGGTGGCAAAAGAAAACTAATTTCCCCGGAAATACTTTACTCGAGAATTGCCAACAATCATATCTCTTCGAGCAGAAAAAAAATTCTGAATGAATGCTAATGAACCTATTACAATTCCGCGACACGTTTTAATCTGGGCACTCTCTCTACCAAAGAGGTTGCGACCTTTTCTTCCACATCTCCCACTGCGTTCATATTATCATCCTTTTATCACGCACTCTTTTTATTATATGATTACGTGGGAGCGACCACCTTTTCCACAAACTCCCTCTCTATCTTCACGTGCTTAACAAACAGGTCTCAAGCTGTGCAAACCGCAAGGTATTTTTACAGAAATTAGGTAAATGAAAATTTTCCCGATAAAAAATAATATTTTCTACAACTGATATAGCTCAAAAACTTAGAATTGGGTAACACACACTGGAGGGAACCTTGACCACCGATGTAAGCTGTGCAAACCGCAAGGAATTTTTACAGAAATTGGGTATCTGAAAATTAAAATTTGCTACAGCTGAGATAATTCGAAAATACAGAATTGGGTAACATACACTGAAGGGTACTTTGACCTCCGATGTAGACACTTAGGCAAAGGAAACTTATGGCTCACATTTCTGAGCCACAAGCTTCATTTTCAAGTTTAGATGAATTGCACTGTTCAGAGTGAATCGCCAGCGACCACTTTGTAAATTACAGAGCTGATTCTATGGTATAGCAGTAGAGCAAAGTTTAAGATATGCAAATTACTGATGTCTTACGGAAAGATGAGGAAGAAATACCTAATAACCTCTTTTTCTCTCCAAGTTCCAACATCAGAGGTCACACCACTTAAAATAACAATACCACTTCGACAAATTCTGCGATACCTTGGTATTTGTTACTTTTGCAATTTTAGTCATCCTCAACTCACAGCACGCCAAAGAGGAAAGGGGAAGATATGCAAAAAATGACATTAAGAGAGAGAGAGAGAGGGATAAGTAGGTCAAAAAAGGAGCCTATCGGAGAGATTTTTGCCTTTCGGGTGTCAATGGGAGTGCCCACCGCCCAACGTGGAGGGTCAAATTCTACCCTCCTCCACGACCCCAACGTCACGGACTCATTTCACCTGTGCGCGAAACGAGGTGAGGATATCTCAATGGAACACGAAACGAAAATTCTCCCCCCCCCCCCACACACACACAAGCCTTTCACCGCGCTCCTACGTGCGTGGGAGAATTTGCTCTCTTCCCGTGCTCACGGGCGATCACCTCTGGCTGCAGGCCACTGGGGGTGGAGGAGCGGGAAGGAGAAGGGTGAAAAAAGGCTCCTTGCGGGAATGGCGTTCACATGCAAACAAGAAGGAGGCGCAGGGAGAGGGGTGGGCGAGGAGGGGAAAATAATAGATAGGGGGAAATTGGATACAAGTGAACGCGGTCAATGTAACAATATGAGGACCACTTCGCAATATATCACACTATTTCCAACCGCTATCAACACTTAAATGTTCATATTGCGCTGACATTTTCTAAGTGTGGAAGAGTGGGAATGAGAAATTCAAATTATGGAGCATTGCGACGTAGTTATTTCATTATAATTTTGAGCTTCAGGGGAACTTTTATTCCATCGCAATTTCACCACAGTTGAGACTCTAGAGGTGGAATAAATGGTCATGGTCGGAAGAATGAAATTATCGGACAGGAGTTAGAATGGGACTCTCTACATTATCGTGGAGTTTCTCAGAGCCGTCCAAGATAAAAATTTAATGTAGGCTGACTTAAAAGCGGTTTTTTCCTAGCAGTTCCTGATTCTCTCAAATTTGTATTCCAGTGATAATTTTTTACATAACTTGGTGCTATATAGTAAATCATAAATGTACTGAAACATTCGTAGTCATATCCACATCAGTAGAAAAACGGTTGAAACACTTGATTTTCAGATAATAACTCCATTTGACTTTTCCGTCTTCGCAGTTTATGTAATTTTCTCGTCAAATGCGCACGGCACTAGAAAAATTTCATAATTGTGTGTTCATAATAATTCCATTCTTTTAGCTATGACGAAAAAGAGAAGATTGAACAAAGAAAAAGATTGCATTGGTAACAAATTTAAAAAAGATTGCTTTTTTAAAACTAACAAAATAGTTTTACTCATCAATGAAGCAGCTCGATTATTATTAATATAAATAAATTTATTTGCATAAATAAATAACTATATGTTGAGTAACTGTAGATGTTCAAATACAAGAGTTGTCATTAATCCGTATTGTCTCACGTTTCCGTACCGCGAGTTTCTTTTTCGAGCGTAGACAAATTTTAATATTCATAGTAAATCGCTCCATCGAGTATTTCGCAAACTACGGAGCTAATTTTATGATATAACTCCAGAGCAAAGTTAGAGATACGTACACTTCTGATGTCTTCCGGAAAAATTAGGAATAAATACCTACTTACCTTTTTTTCTCTCACATTTCCTACACTGGAGGTCAAGGCACTGAGACTAACAATGCAAATTCGACGCGAAAAAAGTCTCAGCCTTAAAATAAAAATTGCCCAACCCAGAACGTGAATCGAAAACCTTACATTCGTTTCACAAGTTTTTTGCAAAGTACGCACGAAAATCTTGCATTTTTTTATTTTATAGAACTACATACTATGTCGAAGGTTCGGATTCCTCCCCAAGTTCGTCCAAATAGAATGTTTTAGATAATGAAATTGTTTAACATAAAGTATGTTATGAAATAATTTCAGAAAAAGAAATGATTCAATTTTTCAGTATTTTAATTATTTTTCAAGGCTCAAGCAATGATGGAGTATTTTTGAGAATACAGAGCATGTGAAAAATGGTCTGATCGAATTTATCTTCCCCAACGGATATCTTCTTTCATTTCCTCATTTCCCATCCTACGAGCGCAAAAACGGAAACCAATGCAACTTCTTTTGCTGGATGCAAAATTACTATTCGGGCTCAAATTTCCGCAAAACGATCACACTTCGAGAGATGAACTGCTAACAAATGCGGCCACATTGACACACTTACACAACATCTAGCATCGCAACAACCGCAGGCACTGCCGGCAGAAATCGACATGAGCCAAAACTATATCCACCTACCTACATTCTCAAACAATCCAATTCGACGTCGCTGAGTGACTTTTTTCGACAGTCAGCGTTTTCCTCGTCCAAACTCCTACCTTTCCGTCATATATTCTCAAAGGGTATGAGCGAGTGTACAAACAACCTGAAGGCCGATTGATTTTTTTTTTCGAGCCAAGACTGCGAAGCTGGCCCGACAAGAGACAACTGGATATGGGGATTGTAGGGTTAAGTATCAAGGGATTATATTGAGACGGAGGCGGAGCGAAGGTTTAGACTCAACGGTAAGCAACGTGTCGGGGTACCCTTGAGGCTGACCCTTCGCATGGAAGACCCGAAGTAACTTCAACGGCTCGGTTTTGACGCGGGTTGATCCAACTAGATCCCCGTTATAGCGGCACCAAAGATATATCTGATTGTGGCAACGAATTGTTTGAGAACCCGTGTTTATTCAATTCCCATTGGTTATCCGGAACTTTGCTCTCCTGTGTCAACAAGCAGAGCTGTTTCGACAGCAATCAATTTTCTCTCGCAGCCAAGTCAAAGGAACCAAATAATAGGATATCATCATTATTTTTTCACGACTAGAAATTTTTTTCACTCTCCTGTAAGGTATAAGAAAAAGCTGAAATTTCAGAAGTGATTCCGCAACTGCCACAATTCTCCGCTTTTCCTTCGCAAATGAATCCGTTGAGGCTTCAGAATGACGCGTTACTAAAGGGTACGGTTCATATCCTATATAAGGTTTTATTTTAATTATGTATGAGGAATATTTTATGCCTCAAAAAATATATTCATTTGTATGAATAGCCCAATCTTCTCTTATTAAGCCATTAATCCAATATTACGTAAACATCTTGACCACGAGGATGTGTTTGGATCAGCACTCTCACTCATCCATATTGATTGCATAAGGCTGATCCTAAATCTGCCATGTAAACTAAAATGAAAAGGCCATGTTTATTCCAGTTGAAATGTCATCGAAGGACCTCATCATTCATTAACTAATGTACCGGTCGCATGATTGTGAAAGCGTCGTCCAAATATACCATTCTTTTTCCCATGCATGCCAATGCCTTCCGTCAATGGGCCTCGCGCCCGTAGGACAACAAACTCGAAGTTTACAATCCTTTGGGGGCCCTTGAAAAGTTCCCATGAATCTAGTATGCTTATTGTTCCCCAGAGGACTCCATAATCCATAAAGTTAAGCCACAGACTTACGTCTGAGTGGACATGGCGCTGAAGCTTATAGGGATGTAGGGAGATGAAAAACATTTTACTATCATTCTACACTTCTAAATCCAACAAGAGAAGAAGAGATCGTGTCCATGCGTGAACACTCATTAAATGAGAGTGCTTATGAGATAAACGATACAGAGATAAACGACCGAAGGTCCCTCATTTACTGACGGTGTACTTTAAAAAAATATATTTTTCCACGCGTTTCCGCATTCTATATTTTAACGAGGCTTAATGCAGCGTGATTAAGGGCTAAAAATGGCAGCCGTGTATTCAAATTCCAACTAGTGAAAGCGGAAATCCGGGGGGAGAACGGTAACTCTCTAAAAAGACATCTCATCATAACCCACAGTATTCGACTCTCAAAAATTTTGGCATTCACCCGTTTACTTTTTACACCACGCCAGTACTGGACTGTGCCGCGATTAAGGGTATTAAACACGAGAGAAGCGAACCCACGTCGCCTCGGGAACATAAGCTTCCTCCCGCCACCAAAGCCAGACGAAATAATTATCAGAGCACATTATTCCCGGCCCTCAGCTCGCCAGAGTGATATTCCGCAGGCCTCAACAACGCTCAGAGGGAAAGAGATACGCACCGCGAGATATTTTCGCGGCTCACACATATGCACACACGCTGCCGGCCGCACAATGGCCTCCGAGCGGGATCCCAATTAACGCAAAAAACACAAAAGGCACATGCACACCATCGCAATCTCTACGCTGCGAAGCAGGCCCGAGACCTCCCCAAGTGCGGAGGCGGCGGCGAGGGCAAGCACGACCAGCGGGAGAATGCCATTCCCCGCCCGGTCTGAGGCGGAGAAAGTGTGTGAGTCCACTAGAGAATGTGGGATGGATAGAGGGGGAGAGAGAAAAGAGAGAAAACAAACGAAATGAATGGCAACACTAAAGCGTGCCTACACATTACGGCGAGGGGCCAACGTCCCAAACTCGCTCACGCCAAACTAATAGGAAAGCGTTTTGCCAGGTGGGCGCAAGGTTTTTGTGAGTGCACACGCATACACACACGCGCGCGCGCGCGCGCTTGAATGACCTTCCGCCCGAAATGGAGAGGCAGAGGAAGCGGTAAGAAAGAACGGGAGAGAATGAGAGAAGGAGCAGGGCATGAATGCGAGAAAAGGGCGCTAGAAAAGCATACGCTGGAACCACACGTCTTCGAGGGAGGAGGGGAGGGAGGAAAAGGTCCACCTCCGGCCTCTCCTGCTGGCCGTCCAGTGGAGGGAGGTCGCAAGAGAAGGATACGGAGCACTTGAAGTGCCCCGTTTACGTCTCCAAAGGAACGACCACGGTCGGAATACGCGAGGTAAATGTGAGCTCGCATCATCATGGAGACCTTCAGCTCCAAAAGCCGCCCACGTACCGTGGTAGAGGCGATGTAAAACGGGGAAGTGCGAAAAAAGTAGGATTTTAAAAGGTCTAGAGATTTTGTCGCAAGAATAAGATAAAGGAAAATCACTGCAAGGAAATAACAAGGAAAGAGCGTCTCTTTCAATAGAAATACTCACATGGTTATCAGAAACATTCTATAAAGTAAGAACAGAGAGAACAGAAAGCTTTACACCTATGTTAAACGAATTAGGTTTTGAGCCGCTAGAGTCTCGGAGGCTGCGCGCTAGGCTTAGATTGCTTGAGCAATTGAGAATGTAAATATTTAAGAGTGACACGGAGAACACCGTATTTGAACCCCATTACATTTCCAAGTCCGGAAAAAACGATAAATTATGAGAGATATTTTGCCGAACGATAGGTATGGAGTTCGGTTTTCCCCCACGTTAAATCATTTTATAAATGCTGGGTGTGATTTCGTTACAGCATTTCCTTTTTTATATCTAAACGGCTACTGTCTTAACACCCAACGCCACACGCCAATTGAGGCGGCTTGAAGGGTTTTATGTAGATGTAGAACACGTTTTCGATATCAGTCCAAAAATTTGTCGGAAGGCGTTTCCATTGCCAAAATTGGTATGCATGGTGGTGGTTAGGACGAAGCAGAAGTGGTTATGTGTAAAGGCGGCGGAATGGCTTGCATATTAAATTAGGCTCAATGGAACATCATGTAGAGCCTATTCTGATCATGAAATTGGCGGATGAGGACGGGAAAAGGGTTGGGTCCAGAAGGGTAGATGTGGCAAAGATCGGAGAGATTTGGTTACAAGAAGGGAAAACGTGAAGGTGCGAGATAGGTATTATTGAGGAAGGTAAATTAGTGAATAAGTGATGATGTCTAATATACAATAAGCAATTACATATGACCATAAATAAGAGGATGATGAGTAAATAATGAAAGATATGTTTTTTTAACAACAGGTGGAGAAATGTATTACGTTACAA
Source organism: Ischnura elegans (assembly GCF_921293095.1). NCBI lineage: Eukaryota > Metazoa > Arthropoda > Insecta > Odonata > Coenagrionidae > Ischnura > Ischnura elegans. Next base: position 143,480,771 of record NC_060246.1, read on the forward strand.
AGGACACGGAGGGAAATAGCAAATCATTGGGATAAATAGGAATATCCAAGTGCACGCAATTCGAAAAGAAGGTTATTGAAGGAGAAGGAGACATCAGGAAGACTCCTGAGAAAATTAACGTTTACCAAATGGGGAAAATTATGATTGGTAACCTGATGCCTAAATATCGGTTCAAAGAACAGAGGAACACGGAGCGGAAAGTCAAAAATGTTAGAAACACAACGAAAGAACGTTTTGTGGGATTCAGACCCTTTGGGAGGAAGGTGGAGAAATTAATGGAATGGTAGTCGGAGGAGGCGACCGACGGTTGAAGTCATTTGCGCCATGGGGAAATACGGACGGACCGAGTGTTGATCTTGAAATGTCCTCCACACAATATTCAAGCAGGGATCGGACAGTCTCTGCAAATCTCTCTCTTCCACCGCCGGGATTTAAACCCGAGCCCACGGGATGGGAAACAAACACTACCCCCTAAAAATTACTTGTATCTCAGCGTTAGTGATGGCCTGATTAAATATTTCACATTTTAAAAATAATTACGTATAAAATCAAATGGGTGCTGAAATAAAAATTAACGGTTGATTGCAAAAAAAAATTCAGAGCTAACTTCGAAATAAAATGAAATATTAACACTCCCATTAACATCTGCTAAATTCGAAATAAAACTAAAAATCCCCCACTAACACCTAAGGGATCGTACAGTGTCCGATAATTCTCCGCCACCGGCGGGATTTGAACTAGACCCCACGGGGTGGGAATCCAACAATCTAGCCACCACACCAACCCGATCCCCAAAAGTTAATGACGGGGGATGAAGAGGGGAGAGAAAGAAGGGGAGAGGAGAAGTTGGAATGAGAGAGGTACGTCATCGTGGAGGAGGAGAGAAAAGATTGGGATTGTGCGCGGGTGCACGGCCGCGGGGCGGGGTGGCGGTTTCCTCGTGGTGCTTGTTCCCCAACGGAAGATGGCGCCCCTTGGCTAATGATGGAGTCTGAAGAGGGAGGAGTGGAACGCCTACTCGAGGAGCGGCGGTGGCTGCGGGACGAACGTGCGGGCCTCGGGTATGTATGCCGCTCCTCCAACCGCCGCTCCCATTCTCCCAGCCTCACCTTCCATGCTCGAGAAAGAGAACCACCTTCTTCCACACCATTCACTCCCCCCATCCCACCTCTACGTTTCTGTTGTCTCGCGAAACTCCCGCGAGTGTAAACGGCGAGGAAAGGTTATTCAAATGATAAAACGATGACGTAGAAACGTCGTAAGCCGATTAATTAACAAAGCAAAGACGGTGGAACCCGCTGCGACGGACCGTCTCCGAGGGAAAATTAAGTCCGAGCTGAAGTTCATGGCGCCACGAAATCTGCGAAAAATGCAGTTGAGGATGGAGGTGCATGAAACAATTGCGCGATGTAAAAATTTGTTTGGAGAAAGAGATTTTTCTCGCGTAAATAATTTTTGACGTGATTTTTATCCAACATCATAACCATACACTGAAATTAATTCACAACTTTTTAATAAAAAATGATGTATTTTTCATCGAACACCATGCAACAATAATTATAGCTGAAACAATACTGATACTTAAAAAATGACAACAAAAAAACCATATTTTTATGGTATATTTCTCAATCTTGTTGACGTATCCCTTTGTAAAAATAGTTGAACAGGTAATGTAAACTCCTATCGCAAGAAATTACTATTAGGCTAGTATTGGCGAAGCATATACAGCGAAGATTAGATATCGGTCGGAGATAAACATCTCGTAAAATTCTTTCAGCAAAGTATCATTCATAAAGAGCAAGCTCTCGGCAAGAAAAGTACAGTTATTAAATGAGTTCACTGATAAAGTTTATCCACAGTAATATTATGGATGGCTGAGCAGGGGAAATTTTTATGTCCTTCTAGTAGGCCTCATCTTACATTGGGAAAATACAATAACATCGAAGGCCATTACAATCTAAAATGCTCATCTCCAAGAGATTTTCAGCCATTAAAAAACCATCAACAACCTGACTAAGATACGCTCTATACATGATATGAGCGTCAATATATCCTCAATCATGAGACTAAGTTATCCGAGGACGACCGAGTATTGAAATTTCCATTCGTGAAGGAAATAGATGAAATGCAAGCGGGGAGAAATTCGTGTAGCTCTTTAGAGTACATGCTTAGAAGGAAATCCCTAAAAAATCGCTACGCCTTGATAGTTGTGCCTAAACTTCAATCAGAATTATTTTTCTGTAAAATATCATTTCCAAGCAGATCAAATCCGTAATGGATTCCGCCTTCCCTGGCATTCTCAATACGAAGTTCGACGCTTATATTGATGCTCTCGTACTCTGCGTCAAAACTCAAATTGTTTAAACGAGAAAAAGAATTTTATTTTTATTTTTAAAGATTTAGAAAACCTAAAAACAACCCTACATCTTACTAGTTTACATACGAATCGCATACTTTTCTCAAGAATTTAGGATTGTTTTAGTGACAGCATCGGTTTGAATAAAGGTTAAGGCTTTTGGACACAGATTTCGCGACTTCGTCCATAATTTTCAAAGTTTCCACGAAGAGTTTAAAGTTCATCATGAGAAAATGCCTTTTCCTACCTAGGAATGCGGTGAAATTATCCCAATTACCTCAAAATATAACATGAAAAACAAATCACTATTAAAACTGATATTTGAGGCCTAAAAGGGCTCCCAGTACTTTGTCACACTTCAGTAATGCACCACCATTGCAGCACCATCCATATTTCCTCTAACTAATTGCAAAATATAGAAATATATTCAACCTTCAAGGGTGCGAGATGATTCCATTTTCCAACAATATCCCCAAATTCATACTTTCAATCCATTAGAATAACTTTTAAACTCTTAAATTTGAAAACTAAAATCTCCTTAGAGAATATTTTCGAACTACATTCCATCCTAAAATTAGCTAAACGACGGATTAATAGAGTACACTAATGCAATTTCAATTACAACAAACTTTTTCAAACTACTTTCGCGAATCCGCGAATTTTGAATGCATTCTCGAATTTTCCTCAACACTTTACATTAAATTACAAGGTCGGCAAAAAATCGTTAAAATGAATAGAAAAAGACGGAGAGTTGATTTTTTTTTCTATTTGCGGAAGGTATAGAGAGTAATGACGCGAGAGGCTTGCATCATTTAGCTCACTGTCGAGTTGGGACGAGAAGATAAATTGTGACATGACGTTATAAGGGTCTCGGATGTCGTCTGGGACGAACGCATTGACGTAATTAGCTGAGTCTTTTTTATACATTCTCCCATTATTTTTTGAGCGAGGCAAGCATGCAGTGGCCGTGGGTTCTTTATGTTCGAGGCTAAGTACGTAGGTCACACTTTCAAGATGTAAGCAGAATTATTCGTGTAGCCAGATTTAAACGATTAAATTCGCGACGTCGCACACTGGGCTGAAATCGAAAAAAGCTGGACAAAAGTCCAAAATGACGTTTTTTGAGATAGAGACTTCAAACTTGGCGTAAATACTTATGAATGATTACCAACGATAGATATATGTGCCATTTTACATCAATACGGTCCGTTACTGAGATACAGTGGCCCAAACATGACCAACTTTTTAAAAACACGCGCGGTCCCGTTTTTCTTCAGAAACCTTTGAATTTAAGCAGGTGGTGTTGCGTTGGCATGATTTTTATGGAATAAAAAACGCAATATTCCTTTGACTTGATGCTTTGCCTATACTTTCCATGAATTTTGAAGATTTTGGTTCTCATTTGACTAGTTTTACAACGCAAAATGGCGGACCCGTTTTTCACGTGAAATTTGACATAAAGTAGACATTATCTTTCGTTTACGAAATATATAACTCGGGAAATTCACATCACAGAGTAAAGTAGAGATTTCTCAAGAACACTAAGCAGAAATCTTGGAAAAAAGTCTGCGACGAAGGAAATGAGAGCGATTTTTCGATCGCGAGTCAAGGCTGAGCTACACGCCGCGGGACCCTGACGTTCGGTAACCGAGGTCGATGTTCCAAGTTTTTTGAAACTTTATTCTTGAAAATCGTCATTTTAAGCACAGAACCTAGTCAATAATGACCTAAAGCACTATACTGATGGCATTAGCAAGGATTATGGATCGACCAAATTGACCATTTAATGCGTTACTGAGTGGAAATGCTTGGGATTGGATGTTTGTCGGAACCATTCCTCATATAAGAAATATGCTTCGGGTATAGAAGTAGGGTTAAAAGATTGATTTGGCATGCTAAAGAGAGAGAAAAACAAACTTTTTTCGCGAAATGCAACTAGCGTTACCTTTTTCCATTTCTACCCTCGCCGAGGTGGGTCGCGTGGAAAGGGGCGTTTTATGATGACCCACAGCCTTTTGAAGGTATTTAACAGATTCTTCCTCAAGGGTTTTTCCCTTTTCTCTAAAAAAATACGTTTCAACTCGCAGCATTCGATTTCAGCGACGCGTCGCGCCATGATAATTAAAAATAAGAATAAATTGATGGCCACCACAAAGATTCGTTTTTAGTATTTCCGTCGTAAGAGTGAGTACTTGCGGTTTCATAAAATTTCAAATGGCCCTAAATTGAGAGAAATTGGTAGATTAGCGTACACAAGTATTATGATTGACAGTCTTTGAAACATCAAAAAGTACTCGTTTCGATAAAAAATAGTTATCCGACAGTTTCACTTTAAACGAACGTATTAACACTAATTTATTATGAATTAATTATGAGTAATTACTAATTTATTAAGAAATTTTCAGATAAAATATCGAGATTTGTTAAAGATTGACAAATAATTGAGATATACAAGGTCTGGAAGTAATAACTAATCCATCTTTCATAGTACTAGTCTCATGAATTCAAGGGGAAATGGAGCATATCCGACTGATTAGAACTTTACCGTTGGCCATTCCCCGAAGTATCGAAGTGCTCGGATTCTTCAGCGATGCACTTAACTCACTTCGGGTAATCAAACTATTCGTAACACACCTTGGTACTTTTTAATACAAGAATTTTACAAGTATTCAACTTCGGCCTCTGCTTTAAGCGTCTACAGCTATGAATATGGGGAACACGAATATTCATTCACGCCCTCCCATAACCACCACATAAAAAACCCGAAACAATAGAAATGTATTACGCAAGAACTAGAATTCACGAGTTTCCATTGTGAAAATCATATTTTAAAAATACAAAGGATTTCTTGTTAATTTTATTGCACCACCAATAAATATTATAATTGGCCAAGAAGTCTCGAATAATCAACAGCCAAATGAAATTTGTTTTGTTTAAGACAGGGAAGAAGAAATAGATATAATTCTCGTGAGCAATTTTTTCAAAGGTTTGCTAGGATAGACCTGACAATCGTACGTCAGAATACCAAATAAAGTGGGTGTCGCCGAAATTACGTGCGGGTTTGGCGCCACAACTCCACTCTTACAAGTGTATATAGCAGTGATGTGTCTCCTTAGGTGTATTTAAAATAGCAACCTGCGTCGTGTACGTATCCGTAAAGATACGTGGTATTTTCTGCTGATAAGGTCCCTTTACTGACCGCAGAATGAATTACAACTCCCCTTTGGCAATTTCCACGGTGTTCATAACACCACAAAGTATTCCGAATTCTTCCCGCTGGGAAAAATGGTGTGGATATATCTCCATATACACCTTTGCACCTTTCGTCCTACACCTCTCAGGAGATAATTGCCCTTTCTCTCTTCCCTCTTTGCCACTCTATATATCCCACCGCATCTTCCTTTCTTTTTTTCTACTAACCCTTATTTCTCTCTCCTTTCTGTGTCTCTCTCTCGGGGCAAAACACTCGTCCTGAAGGAGAGAAAGACCGAGAAAAGAGACCTCTCGCCACATCTCCTCCGCTGGGAAAAAGTTTTGGGTGCGTGAACGCCCCAACGTACGGAGAATTCCAGCCATCTCCACCCAGCCTCCCTCTCCCCGCGCGTTCATTTCCCTAAAATATTCAGACGCGCGTCGAGTGCCCGCACCACCGTTTATTCTCGTTTTCCTGAGAAAAAGGGGGGACTCTAAGGAGGACACGAGAGGTTTTTTTTCGGATTGGTTGGTGGGATGATTGCGAGGACGTTAGCGGGTTCCCCGTCTCCGGTTCCCCGCGCTCTCGCGGGCGTGAACGCGCCTTACGGGTTGCTTGCGATCGTGCCGAAAGAGCGGCGGAATACGACTCCGCCAGAGGCAGCGAGTGTTGACCTCCGCGGGGAGGTGAATGAGGGGTGTGAGGCATCCTCCCGCTACCGTGCTGAGAAACTCGCTCTCAATCTCCCGCGAAATTTCTCGAGGAAGAGTCGCAAAAATTTTACAAGTCTTGAGGAGGAAAATTGTAAAAAAAAAACTATCGCATCGTTTAAAACATTAGCATTGTTCTTCGGGAAGTTATTATCTTGAAAATTTCATAGAGAAAAACTGAGGTCTACGTTTTCAGAAAAATTTCGTAGCATAAAAACTTCGGCACATAAGTAATCCCATTTCTAGAGTCGGAAGTGAAAGCAGCCATCAAAAATGGTATATTTACCTATAATTGCAAGCGTTGCAATAGGCACCGGATTTCACTCTCACGTATTCATTTTTATCATCCGCTAAAAAAATTAGCGTCCAATTACCTCCTCAACATAAAGACCAAATTTTGATGTTAAATTTTATATTCCAACATTAGCATGGAATGAAGTCTCCGATTCATTACGAGAAATACAAGAAAAAATATACATTTTTGTGCCACGGAAAAACATAAAGACCAAATATGGATGTTAAATTTTATATTCGAACATTAGCATGTCTCCGAATCAATACGAGAAATTCTATAGTAAATATACGTTTGGGTGCCACGTAAATCATATTATGCAGAGATGAGTACTTTTCGTGTAATTTCAAGAATATGAACAAATTTAGATATTCATTGACAACAGAAGAACCCTTTTTGCATTGTTTAAGATTCTGAGTATCTCAACCGCTTAAGTATTGAAGTATTGGCCCTGAAACAAGTTTATGGGCATTACGAAACAGCAGTGAAGATGGGAAAAATTACAGCCAGACAGAAGAAAAATGTTCCCACTAAATGACAGAAGAATGGGCAGCACCATCTACCAAGATGAATTCTCTGACTGTGAGCGTTACGTCAGAAAAAAAAACCTTTGTCACATCTTACGTAATATCCTACATAATTGATGCCTGGTGGAGTATTGGTTCTTCGACCGAATTGAAGAATGAAAAATGTATCAGGAATGCGTTCCAGAATCAGTGAAAGGGTTTGAAATAAAATAATGACGGGCATAAAAGTCTGCGACACCTGCTCCTTACGTGGCAGTTGATGTCTTCGGAGAGATGGCACTGCCAACTCTCTCTGTCTCTCTCTTGAGGTAAGAAAAAAAACCTCGTCGCTTCCGGCGATTCCAAACTTCGGCACTCGGCACGCCTCGCCTGGAAGCCGAGAGACGGGAACAGCACGACGCCCGGGGGCGCGGAGGCGGAATCGCCCGCTAACGTTTTTGCAGTCGTCGTGAGTAACGCATTCGATGCCACTCTCCTCGTGCCTGTTTACTTCTCTCCACAAAAAGGTGACCCCCGATTTAGTTCTTGGAGGCGATTTATAGAAAAAATGTGCACTTGTACATTGCTTTGTCATTGCAAAGAGATTTTCACATTATATGCGACTGTAATTTTTAAAAAAATACGAAAATGTAAGACAATGAACTTCAGAAAAGTAGTATAAGACACGGTCTCAGGCGTTATTTTGTGGAATTGCTTCATTATTGAATGAAATAAAATAACTTTGTTTTATTCCACACTTTATATTGAATAGCACGACCCGGGTTTCAACATCTAGTGTTATCATCAGGTGTTATCATCATGTTTATCATCACCTGATGATAACACAAGATGTTGAAACCCGGGTCGTGCTATTCAAAATAAAGTGTGGAATAAAACAAAGTTATTTTATTTCATTCAATTCAGAAAAGTAGCACTATTGACGGTGCTTAACAATAACATCGGAGCAAACATAGTGATCGTTAACCTATGCCGTTAGGCTTCCAATTTTTTGAGGAGGTACTTCTCACATAAGGATCTACTACATTCCCGAATTACGAACTTTTTTTAAGATACCGCTGAATTAGACTTTATATACACCAAAACGTATTGTTAGTTTGAAATATCTATAAGGAGACGTGACTAATGCGTTGAAATTAAGACATATCTTGTTGATCGGTGAAAGACTCAACACCTCTATGAATTCCAATACCTCCTTCAAAGTGATACTGAGTGATTAGTATTAATTTTCAAAACTAAAAGATTGCATACTAACATTCTTTGTCCTACCAACATGCTTGAAGTCCTTGGGTGCTAATCTATGTGTTCTATAAAGATATTCATCTTCTACAGAAATTATGTTATCAAAATAATAAAAAGTAAAATTCTGGGGTCTGAAGTTAAGGAATCTCAAAGGAGACCATTTCAAAAAAATACCAGCGTCCTCACATGCTTCATTCATTATTCCGCTCAATTGTATGAAAAAAGATAACATATAGAGAGCCTGGTCAATATATAGAGCTAATTATCTTAAGTATTTTATTTAACCGAATTACACAGCATCACACAGCAGTGAAACAAAGCTCGTTTTTTAACACAAGCAACTGATTTATTTTTACTTTCCCTTAATAAGCATCACTATCACAACGAAGGAAGAAGTAACCAAATTACTCTCGCCTACATAATAATAGCCATAAGAACACTACATTAATCTATTCTGACTTTGCTCAAAAGTTGCAGATTACCCACCAAGACACAACCGCAATCCTACCTTTGTAATTCTCCAATGGCAATCCTCACATCTGCTCGAGCGCGAGGTAACTACATATTCATCCTGAAGAATGCATGAGATGGCCCATGCGCAAAGTAGATTGGAATAAGCACAGCAACTCCATTCGAGTTGTAAAATTTCATCACGCCATGGATGCATGCCAAAATCATACTCTTTCTCCGAAAAGCTACGTTAAAAGATGACAGAAGCAAGAGCACGAGTACGCGGGTAGCTACTGTGGTCAACTCATAAACAATGTATGTTGCTTATAATTTTCAAGGATATTGTTGTCTAATTTTTCTCAGGACAAATATGTTTTCGCCTATAATCTTATTACGTAGTCATGCTTGTATACAATAAATTGAAAATAAAAGATCATTAGAGAAAGTGAAAGAGCAAAAAAACAAATGAGGAGGATATATTTTCTTGCCCATGTTAAATAGATATAAAAATACTGGACAAAAAATGCTTTTTGGCATTTATAAAATAACACTATAGTATAGACAGTATCAAAATGGACTACTATGAAGAATAACGTCATAATATATTGCAATAAAGTAAATTATATGCTAACAAAGTGACTATAAGAAAGCAATTCTCTAATGAGGTAGGCAAAAAACTTAATTTTCTATTGAGGAAGTTAATATTCTGAAACATTTCATTACATGATTGTTGGCATCATAATGTAAAACCAGTGAGTACAAAAAATCCTGCACTTGGTAGATTACTTTCTTAGGAAAGGAAACGGAAAGGCGAGAAAAAAGTGTATTCATGCCCCATATCACTGAATACATTATGCTTCAAAACTTTTAAACTAAGAATAGAGTCAAGGCTTGAAAAAATAATGAAGAGTGCAAAAGAATGGATACTAATTAACGCCAAATGCATGAAAGCGTGGAAATTATTTTAACTCTAAACTTCTAGTCGGGAAATAATGTGAAATATGCATCAAGGTTGACGGAAAAGGGACAAAATTGAATGAAAACTCTCGTATGAACTTTTATAACGGCTAGCGAAACGATATCAACAAATACGTTAGCATGTATTTACTTGACTATACTTGACTATTCATTGCTATTCCAAACTAAAACTGCAATACAGTGCTTGCGATACTTCCTACAATTATGCCAGCTGCGTATAAAGGGTGCTGGATGAAACCGAACAAAGTTCGAAATACAAGTATACATGTCCAACCTCTGATACAACAAACAAAATAAAGGGAGGTCAACCTTCTCCGATACTTACAATAAAAAACGTATTACGCTCATTATGACCATTGCATTGCTATGTTGATTTACTTCCTGAAAAAACTTTTCAAATATCATTATGAAACAATTGTCTCAGTGTTATATATGTTAAACGGCTCGAGCAATTGTTACAGTCAATGTCACTCATCTGTTGACATTTACCGGAGATAGGTTATCCGAAATACACTCACCCCGCCATTTGTCAGGTTTAACGCACTGATCCTTTGCTAGCGATGATAGCATGGCACCTTCAAAATATGCTCTCTAGATAAGATATCAAGTGATCCAAGTGTCACATTCATAACGCCAATAAAAGGATATTGATCTCTTGGGACGGACGATTTTCAATTGTCACAGTTATTACTTGGAAAGAAAATAAATTTCACGCATTGCATACATAATAACTGTCTGAACTATGACGAAAAAAACCGGGAATTCTACTCGTTCATTGACCATCATTGCAAGCGAAAAATTCTTCATTTCTGGTCTTTTAATTGGTTATTTTACGCCACTCCAAATTTTTTTTGCAGCACCTTTTACGGAGAATATTTTCCAGAAATTTTATCTCATATTTTAAAGTTAAACTTGAGACTTACAATTAATTATGATTTTTGTTTTTATCATGAATCACACCTAAATACGAAATATTTTATCACATATACGGAAAACCTACTTGCTATTTGCACTACCATTAGTTAAGTTACTAACATCGATCCAAACATTCATCATTACCAGTTACGTACTGTATGAATTTGAAAGTCGATCACACTACCTTAATGAGCAATCACCGAATTGCAACTCTTAACAGCTTAAATTAATTGATTACCACAGCGTATCCAAAGGGGTACAAATTTTATTGCCGCGAAATAAAAGCGGCAAACGTCGATCGCGAATCGATATTTTTTCCTGTCATCATCCTCATCTCGCCAAAGTGTCATTCGCAGCATCGCCATTCCGCCATGTCTTCGACTGCGAATTTAATAGAGAAAACTTTCAACCTAGAACTCCGAGGGAATTCCCCTCCAACTGTAAGAGGGGAGGGGTGGAAAAACACACACGGCTCCATCAATTTTAGCCTCCATTTCCGGAGGAGTTGGAGAGGGTTACGACTTCTAGAAATGAAGAGACGGACGGAGCCACGGGAAGCGGACATGACAGGCGAAATCACGCGTCCCGATCACGGCAAAGCATCACCCCCACAGTGACACACGCTAGACCCCATGAATTGGAGAGACGAATTTACGCCATCCATAAGTCGGCAATTTCGCAATGGTCGTACTACCTCTTCTCATAATGTACCCACGTTAAGGTTTATTGAAAATAATATTCATACTAATGTAATTCCTCAGGATCATTGGGTATAGCATTCTCCATTTTTCAATGCTTTTTTAGTACTAAAAAGAGCCAAAATGTACGATGAAAATTAAATTTAAACTGTTTGACAGTGATGGCTACCTTAAGAAATCTGAATTTAAAGTTACCTTCCTTTCTTGACCGGTAGCTACGTACGATATCCAACTTAGTCTTAGAAAGGAATTGTGAGACCAAACTTCTGCGTATAGTACGGTGTGCATTGTTGACCAACCATTCTACTGAGTGAGAAAGTGTAGAGTAAGATACTTAATATTTACAACCTAAAATGTAAAGCTCTATCAAAGCTGTATCAGCACCGTTCAATGGCTCAAAAACATGATTTATTTGAGGGCCTTTAGAGATTTATAGAAATATTGATTCAAATTGCGGCTGGACTTGAACATCAATGGAAGGGCGTCAATGAAATGGATCTCAGCCTCTTTTCCTGGATTGAAGCTGTTAACTTTTTAATTCACGGATATTAGACCTTCATACGTGCAGCGGTACGTACATTTTTATCGCTGAAGACTTATGAATGTGACATGAAAATTATCTTTTTTTTCTCAGAGCAAGACTGACCGCGTGAAAAGCAAAATAATGGCTAGAGTCGGTCTGTACAAGCTTTAATAATCTCTAGGTACCTGCGTCAAAATTATGGTGTTATTCAGACGTAGTGAGAGCAAAAGGGTGCGGGATCGTAGTTCCACAAAATAGCCTTCTCCGAGTTGCAGTCATTTTTCGATAGCTTTTGAAAATGAAGAACCTGATCGTATCACCTGTTACGGCTCGATAGTCATTCAGCTGCTATACACGGGACTCCTGTAATCAATTGCCACTGAGTACCAATTTTTGGCGACTGGTTGGTGGTAGTAGTTCCACCTAGCATATGCGAAGATAGATATAAATAGAGTATCCATCCCTTCTCTAAGTGAGTAATTGTAGCTTTCCTACACCCTTCATTACACCAGTATGTTACTAATTCAGAAAAATTTTTTTAATCACAAAAAATCACCTAATATCATTATTAAATGAGGGCACACTTGCATTCCCACTGAACCGTGTAATTTACTCGCCCCACACAACAACCAAATATTAAAATAATCTTTAAACCTACCGTATCACAAGGAGTACTGTACTATTGTCCTACGTTCGAGAATGGTTCGAAGCCACTATTACGTAAGAGGGGATGGTAATAATGTTCAGTACACGCCAATGGCATTGCAAATTTCACATCAGAGAACGCACACCTCTAATGGCCAGACAAGACTGTGAACAGCGCGGAGAAAGTCACGTCACGGAGAGCGATGGAGATGAGTCACAGTAAAGTTCGCGCCTGTGTTACCCTTTGAGCTTGTCATTCCCGCGTCACACTTCCCCTTCGTCGCCACAGAAACGCACCCATTTGTGCCGCATGCATGCGTCGTAGTGTGGCTTATGGCGTGAAGCTTGCTCGGAGCGGGCAAGCGTACCTACATCGCGGCGGATAGCATAGGCTGTGGTGAGTGTGAACAAGCATGTGTGTTACCCGCAAAATTCTCTCCTCATAAATTGCACATGCGGCCTTGTTCGGTCTCCCGATCGACTTACTTAAAAAAATAACTTCCGGAAAACTATAAATGATCATCATTTGTATAATTTCCGAAACAAAATCTCACACGAAATAAAACCAGACTTAGTAACAATAATATTTGATGATTCGATCCTTCGGAGGGGAAAAGTCGGTGGGAATGGAGATGTGGTGCTTTGCAAAAGTACTTGCACAATGCACAAAAAAGGACGGTGAAATGCTCAATCAACTGAAAATAGTTGTTTCCCATGAATTTTGAATTATTTTTTAGAGGCTTCTTCAAAATAGTTAGATAATAACGTAATATGTAATACTATAGAGAAGGCGATATAACAATCCGAGGCTTCATGAGATGGCCCTGTCAAGGAGATTGCGTTGGAACGCTCAAACCAGAAGCTTCCTTCACCGGAAGATTAAAGCCTTGACTTCGAAGTAGTGCTTGTAGTTTCTCCAATTGGTACACCAACGAGAAATCTCATTTATCAATAGTTGGAGCTGCTTAGCCCCGCATTTTGGAGAGCGCTTTCAAAGACAGTTTCGTTGTCTATGTAGTCGTCGGCGGGTGACTTTGGTTGCAGAGAGTGTGAACAGCCAATGAGTATTACTTGCAGTATTAAATGGCGCATGCGGCCTTGCCTGACCTCCTGGTCGCCTTAATCAAAGCATATTTTCCAGTAAACTATAAATCATCTAAGAAAAATAGAAGCTACCAATGCAGACAGCTGCGCTCTATCCCAAAGACTTCTGAAAATCAGTGGTGACGGTGGAAAACAGTAAAAGGCTAAGAACTAACCATATTTCTTCCAAGATGGGTGACTTAAAGAGTGGCGTCTGGCCAAAGGGTAAAGATTATGAATCACTCCCATTTTGGGGGCTTCACGAGGAGAAGAGAAGATGAAAGTCCTAATTCGAATATTTTACCTTAAATATGGGTCAGAAGATAAATTATTCCAACCGCAGTGAACGCTTACTGAGAGAGGTTTTTTTCTTTTCCTACAGTTTAAAACATACTCAAGTTACTTTAATGGTATTTAATTTGGTCAAGTGATGTTACTTATACTTACTTTAAGCACTCTAGATACACATATGTTCAATTAAAGCAAGGAAATTCGCGCAATTTAGCGAGTAAGAGAGCTGCAAGAAAGCATATGGCACGTTGACCAAAAGGGAACAGGCTAGACAGTGATATAATGACAACAAAACACGTTTTTGTGAAGAAGGCAGCTGTTTATAACCGAATAGACCGATAAGCTACGGAAAAAGAAAGAATTACGCGGTCAAAAATAATGCCACTAGAGCAATTTTGAAGGGAAAATATCTCTCAATATGTTGACTATACAATGAGACACAATGGATATTCACAGAGCATCATAGAAAGGAAAAAATACCACGAAAATTCCCACAAGAAAGACTGAGCAGCAATAAATATGTCCTCTAGATAAAATCTGCTATAAAAAATGGGGGAGCTATCAGTACATGAAGGAGGAGATTGGAGGGTCGCGGCCAAGCAATCTTAGGCCTGAATGACTTATGATGATGACGCATCGCGCCGACAAATAAATGGGCGGTCGCTGGGAAAGAAAAAGTGGCCAGTAGCACCCAACAGCACGCCGAATGGCATAGGGAGGGTAGTAAAATTTAACATTATCTGATAAGACTAAAACGCTCCGGACCGGAAGCTACTAAGTAATCTTTTTCAAATTTACTAAAACTATTGAAGTTTTAACAAATGGTCTGCGAAGATCTTAACACAAATTTTACAAATAAATCCTTTAGGAAAGTTTTTAGTTCCAAAGCCTTACGTTGTATTCCTTCTCACTATTTAATGCATGCAAAATGGGAGAGATCATAATTTTTCTTTTTTATTCAACAACTAAAAATAATTTTTTTGGTTTCGAAAATCGGTTGATACATAACAATCTTGACCTTACCACCACTTATTCATATTAATTTATAAATAAGAGAAATTTCCTTGAGATGAGATAAGATTCAAGAAACGCTAGGAATGGAGCCGAAAGAATCAGGTGTTAATTAGTACAACAAGGTAACTTTAATTGTTATCCCCAAGGTAAATTCATGCATTCTTCGTTAAAGGTGTGAATGTCACCGCCCTTCACGAGGTTATTTTAAAATAATTAAAAAAACTTTCTCCGCAAAAAAAGACTTGACGGTTTCTGTTCGAAAAGTGAAGTTAATTTAGTTATGCACACTCCTAGTAGGATCGAAAAAAATACTTGTGACGCATAAAGTGTCTTCCATCGGAAAACAACAAAAATCTTACTGAATTATCCAATTTCTCAGACAGTTCAACAATAAAAATACCCTAATGACTACGCTCTTCTACAAAATACCCGATTTTTACCAGATGAGCAAGTTAAATAGTGGCAACTTCAATTTTTCCTCCAAGTCATGGAAATCCTTCCCATTGCTGAGACTTTAGACAAATAGAGAGCAATCAGTAGTGCAGGGCGGCGTGGTGGAACTATTGGGGACTCGGTGA
The DNA here is from genome assembly GCF_921293095.1 of Ischnura elegans. NCBI lineage: Eukaryota > Metazoa > Arthropoda > Insecta > Odonata > Coenagrionidae > Ischnura > Ischnura elegans. Next base: position 143,496,263 of record NC_060246.1, read on the forward strand.
GAACAATTTATTCCTCCACCCTCCCTCTTATATATAGGAGACGACCTCCACAGAACTCCAATCCGGCTATTCGGCGTCAGTATCCTGTGGGTTATGCATCCGCGCTGCACCGAACCGCACCGCAGAGAAGGCTAGGAGAGTGGAACAGATGATGCGGAGCGTCTCCCTCGTCCGAATCCCACAACGCTCTCCCCGATTGGGATCGCAAAAGGGATACAAGGGAAATATAGGGGAAGGGGTCCTACCACTGCGCCACTGTTGCGCAGCCCTTGGACACACGACCCCTCTCTCCTCGACCGAGCCTAACAAACCCTCTTACCCCCACAAGCAAAACAAGTTGCCTCCCACGCAAAAACACACGCCAGTACAAGGAGTATCGTGGATGGAAGGGCTGGCTGGCAGCCAACCATCCTCTCTCTCTCTTCACTGACGCGCCACGGCATGGTGAGTAATTTAAACGGGGAAGAAGAACGGGGAGGCGTGTACTGACAATCTGCGAGCCGACGGATCTCAGCCCCCGTCAGGCGGACGGCGTCAGTCCCGACGGATTAACAAGTTTCTGACCGAGGTCGAGAATTCATTTTGGCACGGGGTTCTATCCCCTCTCCCACGCACGGAAAAGGCCTCCCTCTCCCTCCCGGTGGTGAAAATGAATTCGTATCAACCGGCGATGAGCGCAAACAGAAAATCTAGTCGAGTTTATTCCTTTCGGATGGAAAGCAAACTTCTCCTGGTTAAGGCTCTTGGTATAAATGTTCCGGGGTTGAAGCCATGAATAATTGAGCCTTCGAGGGAAGGGGATGAGTTCGCTGACCTCAGTGAGAACGCCCACGGTTTACCTATTCTCTCCATCCGAGGACAATGGCGGCAGGTTTAGAGGGGAACGGAAAATTTGAATATGATCTCAGTAATCATACTCTGATGATCAATGAATGAATAAGATATTAATGAATAAGAGTCACATGCCTAATCGAGCGATGAATATTTTCAATAACCTCTAACTAAAACTATCAAATCAAGTGATATATGAATGCATTGACAGACGATACACTTATGAATGGTGGTCATACTCCTCAATTATGGTGCTGTTTTTGCTAGTTATTTCTGAGACGAATATCAACTTCCAAACGTGTAAAATTATTAATTATAGCTCACTATTACCTACCACCGCTCGGACAACAACTCTGGCGATCTATGAACTCCCTATGATCCAGAAAATCCGATGGCTTATTTACGGGGTATCAGGGACACGATATTCCAACCCACGGCCTTGGAAATGCATTAAGGGAGCCCTCACCTCGTGGTCAACGATTAAACGGTGTCAGAAATTTTTTTCGTCACAATTAGTTTGAGTAGGTATGATTTTATAGTTTTCCCTCTAATTTATAGGTAAGAACTATTTCGGATGGGTAGCAAATTGAAAACGTGCAAGTAGCACACTGATGCAATGAGAAGGGGAAGGGCCCCTGAGATCTCAATAACCCCCTTTCGGCACTCCACAAAACCGTAATTTATCTTTAATGAACAGTAAGTCACTTGGCATCAGCAAAAGTAAAATGGGAAAAATATGAGTAAAATAATTTGATGGCAGGAACGAAGTTTAAAAGATGCTCTGTGATAACCAACTGTGGCTAGCTTTTGTCACTTTGAGTCACAAGAAATATCTATTTGAAACATGTTTACCCGTGACTACTGCTGCTTCTTAATCAACAACTAAAATAATTTTCATGAACGATTATATGTTTATTTGAAAAAGCAATCTTAAAACATAGTTTTTCTCCTATGAGGACTTGATCACTTGCTATTAATACAAAAAATAAAAATTACCTTTTAGTAAAACTGCAACTGCCGTTAAAAATGGAAAATCGGGGTTTAAATCATAAAGATGAAATATGATATTTAATGTTTTGACTATAAAATGCATAAAAATTCAGTTTGTTTAAGTAACTAATGGCTCAAATGTAGCTAGCAAAAAGTAAAAGTTATTTATGAAAGTATTGAAATAATGAAATATTGACTAAAACTGTCTTGTTTGCTGATGATATTGAGTTGTTACTTGAGTTGCTTCAGTTACGGTGTAAACCTATAAATCTTCGAAGGTTGCTGCTATTAAAAGGTTAATTGAACGACTAGCGACCATTTCCAATCCCATTTACTGGAAATCTAATCTCGATAACTTCAGAAAAAAAACAAATAAAATGTTGGGAGTATTCCTTTGCAATTACTGATTTTAGGTAAATTTTAACGATTTTTTCACCGTAAACTCAAATAAATGATCATGCCTCACAGTGAAGGCATCTTCACATTATTCCGTCTGAAATTGATGAGCTCATCGCATGCAAAGACAAGGATCAAAATTGAAATGGTTCAACTTTTTTAAATAAATCGAATCCTCACGTTCTTTAACTAACGCGATAGCTCTAGCTTTCTTCATCAACTTGATTGATTTTTACGAAAGTTTCTTTCACGCAAATCAATTTATTTTATTTTCAACATCAAAATTGTGGAGACATTTAGAAGATTGACCCAATATGAGCTCATCCTATAGAGTTTTCCTCGTTCCTAAATATCTGTATAAAACTTCCCCTTAGCATCAACCTCAGACCAGAGTACTAAAATAAATTATTTAATGTACATACTTCGCACCTGACACGCTTACAAACCATACTACCGGAGTAAGGCTAAACTATTATACACATTGTCATCGCAGCCTCTTAAATTTCAAATTAGTTTCTCATTCGACGGTAAATTTATCGTGGAATTCTTATACAGCTAAATAATTCCGAACAAATTCTTATCTGGAATATAGGCCTTGAGTTTGTAAATTTCGCATGCATATAATTTTGGACGACCGATTTCATCGCGGTGAGACATAATCCATCATATGTGAAATTCACAAATTTTTTAATTTTAAATGAAGAAGTTTCACCAAGAACCGCCTCAAACTATTGATTACAAAAACGATGAGCTAAAGCTGTGTACGATAAATTTCGACCCTAAAACTTTTGGCCAAATTATGGTGAATTCAACGTCGTTAACAGTTTCACTGCATTACTCATCTGAATTATATATCAGACTCTCAATACTAAACATTTTCTGCGCGCTCCTTGAGGCAAAATATAGCGCATAGCTTAGGAAACAGCTTTCCTCTCAGTAAAGTATAGTTGCCACAGATAATGGAGAGAAATCGGAGGCATCGCATTATTTGTGTGTAAGTTACCGCTAAGCTGGAAAATAAGCGCGGAATCACTTGAAGTGAAGCATAAGATATATTATCCACACAGTCAAGGTTTTATCCTACATGGGTATCTGAGATCATATCACGGATAAGAGTAGATATCTAAAAAAACGTTAAGTCTTAATTAAACCTCGTAACGGCTGTGCAACCCAGGAGATAAATTGATACTGAATAAATTCATTTCCCATTTGCTTCGAATGGATAAGCATTTGATTAAATGACAAGGTATTTCGGTTACCAGCTGTAAAGTAAAGGGACGAATATTAGGTCCCACTTTCAAAAAGAGAATCATATTAATTTACGCAGCATATTCAATTAAATCTATTCCAATATACCCTCTTCAAAAGATAACACAAAACGGAATTTACCTTCGCGTTGGTGGTTTAGACTTAATAAATACACACAGCGTGGAGCTACGTCTTTCTCGTTACTTCGAATACTCGAAAGATAAATGGTCTTGCTTCACATTCTTACGAGAATAAATAATACTTAACCTCTTTGCTACTCACTTGCATGAAGCTCATACATTCTCTGTGGCCTCATTCCGACTAGAGTAGCCAACGTAAACTTCGGCATTTAAGACAATGCAATGAGTATATTATGCAGCAGAAATCCTAACCTGATATCCGGAGAAAATACGATCACTCTACAAACGTGAGCAATCCACACATTAGCACCAACATCATAAATGCAGCCCTACAATAGAGCTCCCGGCAGCGTTCCTTCCTACCAAAATTCCTTGCGAAACTGTTTGGTTATTTTTACCTTATAAAGCTAATTTAATCATAGTTTGAAACACTATTTATCATCTTACAGCTTACCATGCTGGAGTTGGAGAATTAATTTTATCAATGGATAATCAAACACAGCTAGAGTTTTATAAAGTCGACCATATATGTTTCACCTCATTGTAAGCAATTAATAAAGTATAGATCTTTAACGCATTTATTTCGTATATTAAGTATTTAAACGAGTTGTACAGATATTAAAATAATGCTATTAAAAAACATTTATGTATTTATGGCGTAGCAATGGTAAGCGAAATCAAAATAAAATTTCGCATCTAAAAAACAATAAAATCCATCCACGCTAGGGGAGGTTATATGTTATTGTTCTGATAGAGCACAAACTACAATTCGTTAGTTATCAGATAATATTGAAAATAACTATGGAATATGATATCTCTAACTGCAGGGAGTTCAACATGTTTCAGCCACAATGCCAAAATTTTTCATTGTATTACCATTTATTCCCATTAATGCATGCAAAACTTTCGTATAGCTGTCATATAATGCATTGTTATTGCAATATATGTTGATAGGCTTATTACACGGTATAATCGACAATATATAACGATCTCTTGTAGATAATAAAGATCATTGGTCTCCGAAATTGTCTCAAATAGTAATATCCCCTCATCTCCCTTAATTCCTAGCATTCTCTGTCACAATAACCTTTTCCTCATCCAATATACTTCGAGAAAACCAGATTGTACAAGAGAATGCAATATATCTTTCATCCACATTTAATATCTACATTCCTCCGAAAAAATCCTCTCATCGCAAATAATTAATGTATCTTTGATTACATTCCTCATACTACCTTATTTTCTCCTGCCTTCTCTAAATACCACATTAATAACCTCCAAGCCACAACCTTTCTCTTTCATTAGGGCTTAGTTACCAGCTACCATCTATACCTTAGAAAAATCTCAATTAAAAGCTTCATCTTTATTTATGAGTGGTAAAAGGGAGTGCTAGGTAGTTATCCACAAATATTTCATGCCAAATGTACTTTTCTACAAGTGAGTATTGAATCCAAAGAAAATTATCTGATTAATCAACCATCATATATAGTCTATAGAACCTCTTAATGGGCACATGTGGAGAAATAAACATCAACGCAATGACTGAAAATAATTTTTATATTTTAATCATAAAAATTGAGAATGCTCATTTCATTTCCTTGAAACAGCAAAACACAACTCCCGGGATTATTTTAACAAAAACCACTTTTCTCACCCAAAAAGCAGCAACTTATTTCCCGCAATGGAATTTTGTAACTCTTTTGCGAAGGGATGACCTCCATTAAATTAGAACTATATTCATGTACAAATATGAAGACTGAAATACCTATATTGAAAACATTGGGTAATAATTGCACAGGAAACTAGAATTTCCTCTTCTTTAAATTACTTTGGCTGAAAGATTTAAAAATCTGTGAGACACAACAAATTCATCTGAATAAAAAAAATATTATTTTATTTAAATTCGATGAGATGAGACTCATTCAAAACACATGTATTCAAAAGATTACTCACTTTTTTTTCGTTTTATTCCCCTAGTGAACACAGATTTACATAGAAACAATAATGGTTATTGACACCCTGATTTTCCTAAGGAAGAACACATATATTTCGATAATTTGGCAATACGATCCGACAGATAAAGCATAAAATCTCTCAACAGCATCATGAAGCAGAATGAAAATAAATTTGCTGTTCCAACGTGAATTCTGACATTTTTCATTCGTTTCGAATGTAAATGCTAACGAAGTTGGAGTGGGAAGACACTGCATTTTCAATCTCCGTAAAACATGAAGGGAAATTGTAAAATTATTTTATCTGGCAGTGCTCCACTTGGAGGTTGAAACACTATGCCAAAATGTTTTAGTTGACCCCTTAAAGACTGAACTAGCTTACCAACCGATTTTTATTATTTTTATATACCCTATTAATTTTATACCTAAGTAAGAGATATTATGAAAGAAAACCCGAACAAAAACTTTTAAATGCGTTCTAAAGCATGTTCCCAGATGGGAACATGCCACAAAATTTTGCCATCGCTTGAAAAATAAATACACCCTTGACCAAAAAACTAAGTTTAACAACGTAATATACATTGATCTTTCGAATAAATTGGCATTTGTTACTGGAGAGCGAGAGTAGGGTAAAATATAGAATAAACTGCATACTCACTGCAGAGGTGATGAAAATAACCAATTTTAAAAAGGTATAATCAACACTAGTGTACGCACAAGTCATGCGATTAACTTTAAAAATACTTCTATACTTTATTTACAATAACAAAAGCCATAAAAGTAATCACAGATACGAAATATAGTTTTCATGAATTTTTATAAATCTGTTCCCACGTAGGACTGTAAACGGAGAAAGGACACATGAATACCCTGCGTGCGTCTATAATAAAATTAGAGCTTCTGTCTAGGAGAGAATGATATTGCTCATTAATACGAAAGAAGGCAGGTCCACGAACCTCAGCTGATAGCTGAAGATTAAAGTTGCTACAAGTTTAAGAATATGCAATACACTTTTATTCGTCAATATTACTGTAAAAGCAAACTCTACATTCGAAGGAAAAATAAAATCACTAGTTATTCACATTGCACTTCCATAGTTGGGACGTAATAAATAATTTTTATCAGGCCATTAAAATTAATCATCATACATTTCTTCCTCGTATTCTTCCAAAAACTAAAAATTCATATCCACAGAATAATAGAAAAACGTCCAAATAAGGTTTTTAAACGCATATATACTCACATTTTTTAATTTTTAATTAATAACGTATTTAAATCGTTCAGGCTCTCAAAAATACCTTCAATCAATTACAATGTCAACTTACCAACGGAGTGTATAAATAGATAACTGGTTTTACAATTCATCCGACGAATGAATTGAAACGGTTTATAAACAAGGTATAACTATAGTCAACAAAGGAATAGAATATCAAAAGAAAAAACTTTTTCAATAATCCAAAAGAATTTACTGTCATTCGGAGATATATTGAATTTAATTAATGCAGCACATTACTTTTTTCTCAAAAAAATTCTAGAGAGCGAAATTCAAAATGCCTTGACGAAATACCAAAAAAATTAAATCTGATAGGTTAAAACAGCATGTTTCTATCAAATCAATATTAGGCCCTTCGCTAATTATTTTTTCTTCAAGATTTTATTAAACTGAAAACTTATTCAATATTAACAGAATTTCATGTTATGACTATTCTTAGGGCTATTTTAGTTTCAAGAAACGCATACATTGACTCATTCATTTCCATACCAAAAAAAAGTTTTTTTCATTGAAGCCAAAAAAATTTTAAATTTAAACTCAGGAATCGAGATCGAACTCCAACTAATAATCTCAAAATAATTGCAAGCGAAATAAATTAATGACAAAGAACGGTAATCAGATCTAATTTAATAGATTTGTAATCACTAATAAATAGAGAATGGAAAAATTGGGCATTGATGTATTTCACCTAGAATATTGTGAGCAGCAAGAAAATCTGCGGGACAAGTTTTGGCTGATTTTTTATCGTTTTTTTTTCAATTTTGAGGACTACATTATACAATAAATAGCACGGATGCCCCAAAGGATTTTTTCAGGGCGATTATATCGTTCTAATCTCTACAAAAAAAGACAAAATCATCCAAATTCTCATCAAAACGACCAAGACATGTGCATTAGCTTAAGAGTATGTATTTTTACACGATTACAAGCTTTCGGAATGGGTAATTAACTCAATGTCTAATATTTAGTCGCCTGACTTGGTTCATTAAACCAGGTTTCTGCATTATTCTTTGATTTTCCTGGGCGAAAATATGTGTATATACTTCCATGGATTTATGTATTCACTATATTGTAAATGTAATTCTTAAACATGTGTCACAGGCAACTTAACATAAAACTCTACCACCTACTCCTGCCAACTGATCTTCCCTATATCCAGGGTCTTTTCTTATTAATAATATCATACTCCCATGTATTTTTCGCGAGAGAAACTTATCTTGTAACTAGTATCTTAATTTATAAAAGATTATTCAGGGTTTCTCGTATGCCAAAGGTTATACTATTTCTTTTTCGGGTGTCGCTGTTGTGAACATTTTCAAACGCAGCATTGCGAGGTTCAGCATCAAACACAAAGTCAGTGCAGAAAAAAACTAATGTTCCGTCCTTCCAACTTGAATTCAATTCCTACCCACTACTACATCACCATTTTTTTCTCTCCTTTATCAACAAAAGAAGAACATAGTAGACACCGTGTCTTTCATCCACAAGGACTACATAAAATGCAATATACACTCCTAGATAAATGAACTCCCTGATATGAACTGAACCTCAAAATCTGATTCCATTCCAGTAAGGTTTGATCTCGCAATTACTTTTCAGTGTGAGTTTCATCGGGCATAAATTAAACCAACAGATTGGCGAACGATCCTTTCTCCGAATGATAATATGAAAATGAGAGCAGTAGAGCTATTGTCTAACCCTTTAACTAGGTAAATTTAATAACAGAAATGCGGCCTTCAACACGATATCCTCTCGTCTTATAAAATAATTTAATATATTACTTTCCACCCAACGTATTTATTGCACACCCAAAACAATGATCAAGTAAACGAAGCTCTAGAGAAGCAAGCGATCAGAAAAATTAACATAAAAACTTTTTGCTTGACTAAATATCTTTTTCGTAAAATTCAGGAAGTTGAACTGAGCACTATAAACAATGATTCAGAGGCACAAATGGTAGCTTCATACTCCATTTAGCGTTTAAGAGCAAGGTATACGTTTGAAATATTCACTCTAATGGAGATTTTGGCCATAAATTAACATTGAAACGGGGAAACAAGGTGTCCATTTTTAATATCCTGGCATCAATCATAACCCTTACCCAATTAAGAGAGGAATTCGCCTCTGTCATAAAAGATATGGAAATCAATAAGTATCTGTCTTAAATTAATTTGACAAAGAAACGAATTGCGCTTCCAAATCTAAGAAAATACCATTTGTGGGATGGTATAATGGTTTCAGATCCGGAGGCGAATTCCAAATAAATATAAATCATTCGACAGAATAAAATATGAATTAAACTTACCGTGAAAACATTGAGTAACCTGAGCATGAAGCCATAACATTCCGTGGAAGTAAAATTTTGCTAGGCAGGTGCGGTGGTAATAGAAAACCGTAGAAGCGCTATAGCACACAACTGGGGAAATAAAGTGACTGGGACGTTAATTAATGCACTTCGTTCCGTGAACTTTCGAACGTTTATGCTGCTTATCTCCTCGAACTGGATAAATTGAGAGGGCGCGTGGCCTCTACGTGATACTCTCACCTCTGATTAATGACTATCATGCATTCTCTTCAATACACTGAACCAAATAATAATATTTCAAAACAATTCAATCTAGCTCATGGTATAAATGAATTTTCAAAGCATTACAAATACATAATACGCAAACTTTTCCGTTCCTCCACTTGAAAATATACCTCCACTAAAAGAAACGTGGATATTTTAATTTTTTTAATTTAATCATTTAAGGTTAATAGAATTCTCATGGACTTAGAGGGAAGCGCTAACTCGTGTAAATGCAATGCATTAAACCTTAATTGATAAAAATATAACGATAACCCCACAACTGATAACCGATAGACGATACGAAATAATTCTTTCGTCGCAGGCATCATCCCAGAAAGGACACAGGGAGATGAACACAGGCTTCATGAGGATGTAAATTCTCACCGCAGATGAGGAGATATTAATCAACCCGAAAACGAGATACGATTAATTCTCATGGACCCCATATCAACCCATCCCAAAGCATAAACGATCGTGTGAACCACAAAACATGGAAACGGAAATTGAAAATGGCAGCGCATAACAGTTGATCACTTTGCCGATACCGTAAAAAAATTGCACTCTTGGGTGCCTTACCGTATACCTGTAAAGTTATCTTTGAAAGCAGAAAACTGCACAAAACCCTACTGCATGCCTCTATAATATAATAGGCCTCTATAATATAATTTCACAATGTAAGATTGATTATAATGAATAAACTCATTAAATACATCATAAAAAATACATCATTTAGCAGTAAGAGTTGACAACATTTAATGAACATCGATCTGCCGCATAGAATTTTATGTCAAGTGAGTCAACACGACCTCTTTAAATTGCTTGAAAGAATAACAATGAAAGTCTTCGCATCAGAACTTTTCCGTTTGAATTTTAGATTCGCAAGCCATGAATCTTCATCATTTTCAGCAAGAACAATAACAAAGAAAGAAGAATAATATACGTCGATGATTCCGACGAAATTACCTGTTACGGACACAGCCCATACATCATGAGCTATTGCGTTCAAACGGAAGAAATTTCAAATGTTTAATCACGAAACTTACCAGATAAAAATGTATGCCTGTAGAAATCCATGTTGAAACATAAACGTAAAATAAGATACTTCCGAGTTGCCCTAGAACTATTTCATTTATGTAAATATTTAATAAGAGCGAACTATCCACCATGGTTTCAACTCTAGAAAATTGAACCTACGCATTTACTGGCGTGCTAAATTTTTAAATCTATTTCAACATGTCTTTTGGGTATCTTTATAAGTTAAAACAATAATAAAGTGGAGGAAAAATTGTCACCACTCACCCTTTCTCTGGGGGTGTCTCCAACAAGCTTTCTTCCCAAGCAGTCTCCCTCGACAGTCAACCTCTTCTCAATCCCTCTTCAGCCCTTGGCAAGGACCCTTCTTTCCTCCTGTTGACGCGGCGATTCACCGCCGGTGAGTCTCGTGCGGTCCGGGATGCGGTCGCTGTGCGGCCGGCAAGGAGCGCTGCGTGCGTGGAGGCCCTCGGCGGAGTGGAGAGTGTGTCGTGCGTCCGTGGAGCTCAGCCACGCGATCAACGGTAAGCAGAAGGGAACAAGCGACGGTCGCGGGGCGCCGGCGCCTTTTATAAGAAGGACAGAGAACCGGAGAGTGAGAGCGTGATGGGGAGTGGAGGCGGGGGAGGAGTGGGAGGAGGGGGAAAGGAAGAAAGAGAGGAGGCAGTGGAGGGGGGTTGGAAGAAGAGATGGAAGAGTTGTTTTTTTTTCTTGGGAGAGATGTTGGAAGAGTATAACTAACACTTCAAAAAAATGTTTGAAAAATAAATAAAATTCTCCTCTTCTTATGGGTTTGCCCCTCCCTCGCGCTTTCTTCCTCTTATCTCCCTCCCACTAACTCCCTAAAAACCCTTTTTCCCCCACCACTTATCCCTCCTCTCTAACTACTCTCCCCTCCATCGTCTCCAGAGACAAGACGCAGCCTCCTGCTCTGTAGTAGGGACCCGTGGACCACCCTCCTCTCTTGCACTTTTCTCCATCTCTCCCACTCCTCAAGCATAACCCCTTTATGCGTACCAGAAGCTTGGGTGCGCACCTACACCCACGCACCCCCCTCTCCCCTCCAACGCACCTCTCTATCCCTTTTTCTTCCCCCTCCCTCACTTACCCCTCCCCCCAACCTCCCTTCCGATGACGGACCGCGCCGCACCGCGTGACAGGTGTTTAACTAGAGTCGCCCCCAAAAGTGTGGGAGAGAGTGAGAGAGAGAGAAAGAGGATGGGTCACATGAGCAGCCGAAGTGATTGAGTGCGAAGGGTTTTTTTTCTTTTCTTCCTCCGTCTCCTCCGATCTTCCCGTTCTTTCTTTCGCTCTCCTCGCGATGGAAATGAATCGCCGCGGCGGCGCACGCGCATTCGATATTCTACCCCTCCTCTCCCCTCCCCCCTCCACTCTCATCCCACTTCCTCCACCTCCGCGTCACTAATCGCACCAAACACGCGTCTGCACCGGCAGACCCGACGTCGCCGCCAAGTGGTGACGGTGAGGAGGTGACGCTCGAAGCACCCATCTGCCATCGTAGATCTGGCGCTTTCTCGATAAATTCACCGCTGCGTGGTTTTCATCTCGGGGTTACCATCCGGGTGGGTTGGTCCATGACTCTGAAAGTTTTGTAATCGACGTCTGGCGCCATATTTCAGGCCTGCCGCGTGAACGGCGGAAAAATTTACTTGAATTTCGACATGAGGAAAAATTCCCCTGGTTGGGCAATCGAAACACGGACATGGCCAGTTTTAGACATTTTTCTAATGTAAGCAAACAGCATTCCGGTCGTCCCCCTCAAAAATAATCTGAGAGGTAGTAGGATTAGTACTGAAATTGGGCTGAGCGCTTAAGCGCCCTTAAGTTGGGCTTGTCGCCCTACGCGTCCGCGTACTTTGCTTACCGCTTAAACCGGCCATGACCACGGACCTTGGGCATTGGAGGCCACTGCATAGACCACTACGCTATAAAGATTTCTGAATTCCCGGAAGGTATATTTCCGTTTTTTGATTCCCGATCGATAGAGATTTTCCTTCATGAAAATTAATTATCATCATCTTACTTAACCTAATGAGGAGTAAAAATTCGGACCTCGAAACTTCGAAATCACGGACCAACATGGCCAGTTGAAAACCCGAGATGAAAATCAACAAGTAAATTCGTCGGAACATTCGCATTCCTACATCTTCCGGCATCGTTCATCACAAATTAGTGCGTCAACTCAAACCGGTCACCATTGGGCGGCCTAGAAGATAGGCCGGAGAAAAATTCATCAAGCGCAGTTCCATTCAGGAATTACTCTCTCATATTTTTCCCAGCTTAAAGTTTTTTCCTCGTCAGCCAGCCCACCTAACGTGGTTGATTATTTTAATCCAGCCCAGTTCTGTCTCGTCCATTGTTTCAACGATATTTAGTGATAGGTGAACTTGATTTTGCGATGTGATGCACAAAAGTTACCTACATAGGTTTTTCCACGTAGAGATCACCACATAGAAAGCATACTTCCAACCTCCCCACAGAGACAGCGACGTCATGGCAAAATTAGCAGTACCGGTACGCACTTTCCGTAACATTTTTAGAAGTAAAAAAAATTACTCTGCGTGTTCTTTCATTACAAGTTATGATAAAAGTGTTATTTGACTATTATTTCTCTTTTTAATCAGTGCACCATGACACTACTGGTGGGAGAGAAATTTCCTTTCCCTGTGCAATATTGCATCTCCCATGGATAATTTTCTTTCAATCAGGACACTGAGGAAGACACGCGGTGAGGTTTTTATCGTCCAAATAATTTTTTAACGGGAACTATTAGGCCTACAGCCGATTGCTCAATCCAATCAAAAACAACGCCTCTATCCTAGTCTCTGGGCATTGAATTCCTATGATTCGTTACACTTAAGCGTAAGCAGGTTGTTTTAATATAATCACGGCAATCAATAAAGCCTGAATCACACGATCATTTTCCCCAACCCTCGGAATTATAGCTCAGGCGATACGTTTTCAGGGATCAAAATAATGATCGCTCAACCCATCATTTTCTGAATCACACGGTCTTTCCCTTTATCCATCGCTTTTCTCGTCACTTTCGGTATTTATTACAGCCATTTGATTAAAATACAAACAGTGCGTTACAAGTGGTGCTAGCCGCCGAGCTATCTGATTGGCTGAAGGACCGGAAAAAGGGATGTAAATCCCATCCCTGGAGCCATCGAGGAAAATGACCACGAGAAAGGGTCATTTTTTCTACCATCGCTGGAGCGAACCCTGAAGCTGTCCCTCCTGAAGCTGTAAGGAAGGAAAAAATGATCGTGAAATTCAGGATAAAGAGTTATCAATAGTCTGACAGTTGACAACTTTACTTCGAAAACATCTCACATTTACTTCCTCATTTCTAACTCCACAAGCAACATCTATAGGCAATATTCTTATCAATCGCTATATATATCGATATAGTAAGCACTCCAGCGGGAAAATAAATTTGCCGAAATGCTGGCTTTGCTCGCAAGTTAAGCCATTAATCCTGAAACAAAACTGCGAAAGATGCTATAATTATTGTACAGGTAATCATCGATATCTCAAATACTGGGAGTGTCGAGAGTTAAACCACATAAAATTTAGAATGCTCTGACCTAGATGCAACTTCGTTCGGCCCTTAGTTCGCATCTGTCAGTCCGCCAAACCCTCATTTACGGCAAGCGTCAAATATCCCGTGGCCACGTAGAAAGGGAGAATATGATGCATTTCCTTGGCCATCAAACCTTTACCGGGGTATTATGAACGATAAAATGAAGCGCGAAGAGACGTGATGTGGTGCAATGGTTAGCGACTAAATACTGCTCTTATCTTCTGGTAAATCAGCCTAATTGGCAAAGTATCCCCTCTAAACATTCCATGCTAGTAGAATAGTATCAGTAATTCATTGTACACTGGGTGCATTAAATTATGTGGTAACGCTTAAAGTTTAGTAGAGTCACTAGAGTTACTTCGCTTCATCAGATACGAACTCCAAATGCACATTTGATTCTCCTCACGTGTTGTGAGAGCTCACCGTGGTTTGAGGTGTCGTAATACACATGTCATAATGTCTCAATACGAAGTCATGGACATAGTGGTTGAGGAGAGGCAGATTCTATACGAGATACGGAGGAGACGAAGGTATGCATGAAGCGGGTACTCAGCGGGAAAGGGATGTTGAAAACAGTGTTAGAGGGTAGAATATTAGGTAAACGAGGGAGAGGAAGGAAGAGAATAGGATTTTTAGATATAATGAATGGGAGTATGCCTTAATCGTGAATTGAAGAGGGAAGTAGATGAGGGAAAGGTAGGCTGCCAGAATAATTATTAAGTGATCCATGGAAACCTACCTTAATCATTAGAATAGTTAAATAATAATAAAATTGTCTCAATAATGGAAAGGGAAGGGGAGCTTGACGCTCAGGTATAACAACTTAGGTGGAATAGACAAATGCTTCCCAAATGAGGTGGATGACTTTCAAGCCCGGAGATCATTCCCGCAGCCATCCAGATGAGACGAAAACAAAAGTAATCACAAAAGAGAGTGGCCACAAAATAAGCTATGCATTGGACTCTGGCGCATGTTAAAATTCTCTCTCAGCAGCCCTCCAATTAAAAAAAAATCCCCACCTCCACCCCGCCGTCGATTCCCACGTGAATACGGAGGCGAAAATGATGTACGCAGCAACGAAAAATCGTCATCGAGCACTCTCCCACAAAATTAATGACTAGCATTTTGTCACCATACGTCGGATCGCCATAACACCCAACTCTCGCTATATGCCCACTCATTGACACCGTTTCTTTTCCTCGGTAATGCCTCTTTAATGCTGAAACAGCAAATCCCTCTCTCCCGTTCACCACTTAGCACTTTCCCTAACCCCGAAATCACCGTAGGGAATGATATCGGGGGATGAGGCACTGATGCTGCAATGACAACAGAGTTACAAATGGGAGTGCTACAAATCTGTCGAGGTAGATCAATCGTGTCGACAGTGTTTCCCAATGTCCGAAACCACAGTGATTTCTCTGCGACGTTGTTGATTTCCTTCCGTCTGCCTTGGAACTTTTAAAAATCGTTCTCCTAAGTGGCATGAGATAATTTATTACCCCATTAATTCTTCTGTCATTATCCTTCCTTAATGATTAGCGTTCTGAAATACAAGTGATGGACCATGGCTACTTTTACCTGCTGAGATGGTAGATATAGCAGTTGGATATTCATTCCTCGACATTGAAAATTAATTAGTTCGAAAGTGTTTTCAGACATGCAAATCGTCTTCCTAGAAGCTGAGAAGAAACTGGAATGAGTTCTAAAATATTAAGTTCAAAAAAGTGAACTAATTACTTTTTCCTGTAGAGGAAACATTCAATTTTATAGAAAATAAAGCCATCACGTCACAATAAACTACTGTAATTTTGAAATTACAGAATACCTTATTACTGTTTATAAACTAATTGCTCTTTTAATTCTTAGGATCCACCCGAAGCATATCTTACAAAATGCAATTACTGTTCTGATCATCTTCTCTCCTATCTGTAATAATCAACTTTTGTCTACTAAAATAATTACCACTAATTTAGAGTAAACCATTGCCCTGGCCTTTTTAATATCAAGGAGTACCCATTAATCTTAATTCAAATGTCAAGATGCAAAATATACGCGCCAAATTAAAGACAATTGGCCGAGGTTGCCATCATTCGAGGTTGAAGTTAATAGTAAACAATTTTTAATATTTATCCCACAAAAATACTGATGAAACAAAAGTTTCACATGATCGAAAACTAAATATTTAGGGTACCTATTCGTTAAATAATTTCCAGTAAAACCACATCAAATAGCTTTATTATATTTCTTTATGGAAAGGCTGTCTGATTTTTATTTATACAAGTAACTAAGGAAAATGATTTCGTCATCATTAGGTCAGTAGTGTGGGCAAAATAGTTAGTAATGTTGTCATCCAAGAATTTAACAACAAAACCCAGGTTGGGGATATTAATTTCCACCGGTCAATTCTCGAACAATTTCTGAAACACGAGATTTAACTATACGAGACTAAATACACGCACAGAATTTGCTGCGTTCAGCATTTTCTTTTTGAGTGGGATTCCTTAAAACTTCATGCCGATATTAAGAAAGCTCGGAATCGTATTGCCACAATTTAGGTTAGCGCACATGAGGTAGCACGATTTACATCTTGGGTTGCGGAAAGCCGCAAGGACAGCCAAGTAATGCGAGTTTCACAATCGTAACATTCAAACTTTTTCAAAAATATTTCAAGAAAGGCCGAGGAAATCAGAGCATGACTCTCATATTTGATACGAGTGCCTCACCAAAAATACAAATTTGGACAAAATATATCAATTTTAAGCAACAAACTACGTCGTTGGTTACCAAAGTTATTTTTTTCGAGATTAAATCAGAGCATATAATTTTTTTACCCTGGTTGAATAGTAAGAAGGGTCACAACTCCCAGCCCTATCATATTTACTATTGGAATAACTTGGTAAGTTAAAATGCATAAAATTATGTAATTCAGATGATAAAATATTTGAAATAATTAGTATAAGTCATGTGTTTGTCAAATTCGTACCGACTGCTGCCATATGGCAAACTATAATGAACTAAATAAATCGCGAATAATGGAATCTTACACAGCCAGAATACCCTAGTTCCACGCAGGTATATGCGTTTGCTAATCCATCTGTTAGTCTCAAACTTAAGTAGAGACTTCAGCGACGGAAAAAGTATCCCTGTCAGCGTGATCTTTTTTTAAACCGCGGAACTTCAGTGTCTCTAAATACTCGCACGGAATGTGCCTGCGTTCTGCATTTTATTCTTGTGCTGCATTCCTTAAAACTTCATTCCCACTGATTCGTGAAAAAAGCTCAGAGTCGCATTCCTTCGCAGTTGAGAAGCTTTACAACTCGTCCTTGGCCCGCAAACGCTGATGACATCTAGCTCCCAAAGCTCTAGTTTATTCCGAAAATTTCAGTCGCAACAGGATATCAGACGAAATTTTCTCTTTTGAAAAAAGTTCATACTAACTCTCCCTAATTGAAGTATCTAGTCCTAATTCCACTCACCCGCACCGGATGGTTACAATATCCTTTTCTCCATGAAGCATATTTCTTCAAGTGTGGAAACAATACGGACAGCATTAAAAAGGATTTCTTGGATGGATCGAGTAGTTAAAGGTGACGTTCGCTACCTGTGATTTTAGACATATTTCAAACACATAAATGGTGATTTTACTAAATATCGAGCACGATGAATGTTTTTTTTTAATTGAATAGCTTTCGGCTTAAAACATACCAAGAGTAAAACATGTGCCGACGAACAAAATTTAGATATTTTATTCATTGGGAAATTTCTATCTCAAAAGGGACCCCAAGAGACAAAAAGGAAAGCTTTGCCAGCAAACTCGAAATACTTTTTCAATTTAAAATCAATTTGCTCGTATGAAGTTGAGTCAAATAAAATGATAAGTTTTTCCACCATTAACTAGATTTGAGTGGAGTCTTCAAGAAGCTAAAACCATGGAGTAAGTATATACTTACTTTATGCTAAAACATATGTTTACTCACATAATCAAATTAATGGTTGATAATTGAACTAACTTTAACAAGTCTCACCTAATGTAACAATGTAAACAATGAAATCTGATGTAAAATGAAGTCAAAAGCGGCCAAAAATGGAGAAGAGCCCACATGCCCACCTTCCGATGACAATTGCATCACTCCGCGCACAATCAAACTGACAGAGAAAGCGAATATCCCAGAATCATAAAACATTCTTGAAAGAAGTCGTTCATTTCGCTCCTAAGAACGCTAATCCATGCAGTAAATTTACGTCCGACGCGAGTTAAAAGCCACTACCGACACACAGAGATAATTGGTTTTTACGAAGGAAATTAATACTCTCGGGGAAAGCACTTTAACGCAACGAGAAGCTACGCAGCAAGTGGGATGTTGAGTGGCAATACTGATTCCGTTGAATATTTATGAGGCCATTAGCTATTAAAGTCATCTGAATAAAAAGCGCATTCCGCCATTTCAAGAGCTACCAATAGAATTTGCGCTTTTAGATATTGATATAAAATTAGAAATTGCATTGGCGTCGAAAAAGTAAGCAGAACAACTCAGAATAAGTAACAAATTCAGACATATATAAAACTAAAGGTTGAAAAGGAAAACTAAACACATGAAATTTAATTTATGCTTAATAACTCGATGAAAAGGTAATCTAAAGCTATAAAATCCGGATTGACGATTAAAAGCTTATTTCCCGCCAGTATTTGCATCCGAACTTAAACCAGCTGCTTCGAATCAACTTCCGCATCATTTTTTTAATGGAGTCATCACACAAATTACGACTAGTACATTGCTCTCGGAGAAAAATTAGCTCCATAATTATCAGAAACTATTAATAAAAACAAATATGTTCGTAATTAAAACCTCCAAGGCCTTTATACTGGTATTTAAATACTTGGGGTCGTGAAAAATTAAGTAAAATTTGCAACCACTTTCGCAAAGGTAAAAATGCAAAATATATAACCTATCTCGCTATTCGGAAAGTGTGGTTCATCCAATCATCAATCTTCATTTATCCTGTACATAAACGCAAGAGTATTCCTCGTCTACATTAAAAATAATTTTCGGGCACTGACGATTCTTCTTTTTTCACAAGCAAAATAAAAATATGAATGAGACCGGCTGATCCACTTTATCGCATATCCTCTCTTACAGGGTCATATTCGTATTAAATATTTATCAGAAAGTTTATTTTCCCATGATCACAGCCAGAATTATTTTCTATCCGTGCCTTAAAAAATTCATTGGGGCCAGCCTGCATGGATTTGGCTTGGACCAATAGCGACTCGAAATGGGAGGTGGTTTATTTTTTACTTTCCCCCAGGATCGCTCGGAATTCGTTACTCCACCATCTGTGGCGCACAGAGTTTTGAGGGCCTGATTTGGAATTCGCACTGCATCTTCCATGTCTCAAAAATACCCGTACCGTGAACATGATACGTTTTTCCTCGGACAAATTCAAATGGAACAAATTGGTTCCCAAACTGAGACTGAGGTAACTACCAAAATTCGGCTCATATTATGCATTGAACGTTCAATATATCCATTAAAGTATTGCTCAATAAGTTGCTCGCTTTGAATGCATTATGAAATTGGCCGCCTAGCAATAATAACGTGGCTCCTTAAAGGCGAGAAGTTTTTGGAGTGCTTTTCCGAGTCCTTGAAAATAGAACAGAAAAGGTTGCTTTCCCCTTTATATGAATGGTTTTAATTCAAAATAATACATATATCTTTGCGACCGTGATAGAATAAGCAAATAAAAAATAATACTCGGGCCTCCTCTGAAACCCCGCCATCAGCAGGTACTACTTATTTATTTGACTTCCTTGAATTCCATCATTTATACACCAATTAAGGATTCACGCAAAATCGGATACCAAGTTCGTATTAATTTTATACGAAATACAATGATAGCATAATGTATCGGCGCTATTTAGTATACGATCAATGCAAAGAAATGTGACTGATCTAAAAGAATACAAATAACGAAACTGGAGTAATGTCAATGTCTCTTCGCTTTATAATTGCATTGCATCCACTTTATTTCTTCAAGCATGGAAAGTAGAATAAGAATGGCTTTTCATGTAATCCCAATTGAAAACATGAATTGAAAGCACAAGAATGTCCAATATCGAGAATCTATTAGGCAAACAATCAGAGCTATTCAGGTAGTGTAGCAGAAAGGAATTCTGCAAGAAGTTGCAACAATGTATACTGTACCAAATAAAGTCGAATTATGACGAATTCAATAAGTTGTACTTTCCTACCTGTTGTAAAATAATATTCCTGAAAAAACTGTAATAATATTCCCCTAATTAAAACAAGAATATTTTTCGCTAACACATTAAACCAATTTTCATTGAGAATCTTTCAAGTCATAAACATTTTAAGAAATCACAGTCAAAATTATAAATGCTTTACCAACCGTTTTTCCTTCCCAGAAAATATTCTATATGACCTATAAGTGCCACAAGGAGAGAATAAATTATCCAATGGAGCAACAAGAACACCAGTACCTACTGTTTCAATTTTTGTAAATTAGTAGTAAACATAAACACTGATAAAACTTATTTGTTAAAAGCATTCGTCTCAATTAGTGCATCTCATGGACTAAATTACAATTGCTTTTACAACACTAATTGTCCCCGTGGCCCAGATTCCTAATATCGCGAACAATTCCTCCCTCCAGCAGACAAAATATGTGCCGCAATTAATGCAATTACTGCAGGGTTCAATCGAAATCTGAAATATAAATTTTACTCTTGCACGCGAAAATTAGAATATCCCCAATGATAAAATTGCCATTTTACATTCCGATGAAGAAATAGAATACATGGATTTTTAAAAGGATTAATTAAAAGAGACTTGTGGACCAAAATTTGGCGACATCATATGCGAATGATATGGATGCTGGAAATGTTATGTAAAAACTTAGCCTTAAATCTCTCCGCTTTCAAAGCTTACGAACAATGCCTCATTTGAATGAGCAAATAAACTCTTCCGGTAACGTTTACAAAAGCAACGTCATTACGGCGACGCTTTGACGATATCTTGATGGTAATAAATTGCCTCCTCGGTAACTGTTTCATTATTTCGAGGCTTTTTTTCTGAGTGGACACGTGATAGCGAAGTCCGTTCGGACTCGTAGATTACCGGAACAATCTTTTCAGCGTTTATTTTCTCACAAAATACGAAAACTACAAGTCATGAGCGGTATTCACTTGTTAACAGAAATTTAAAATTCAGCCTAAGTTTTCCAATTATGCAATGATTCCATTACGTAATTACCTCGGCTACGCTCTTACAATTAGGGTCGCATATCTGGACCCGTTTTTGATTAATGGATCCACTGATTTCACCAACCAATGGAGTAGCAACTACAAATTTGAAATCTAAGGTCGAAATTAAAGTGGATGAAAAGAAAGCACACGACTTCTCATTTAAAGGTTTGACCGTCATTAAAGCAATTACTACAATGATTTGCAAAGAGCATCTAGTTTATAAGTATGTCAATAATTGGGGGCAAGTATTCATACTAGCTCTGAGTAGATTCAACAAATTTTTGGCATTCTGTGCCGTTACATTTCTTATACTTATTTAGCGAATAATTGGAGGCATTGCAGTCAAATTGGTAGGGAGTGGTCTTCCAATATGTGGTTTCCAGGTTCAATTCCTGGTTGAAGCTTTCGAAATAAAATAAAATTCCTTGAAATTTAACGTGGCCCAGGGAAAATAAATGGCCTCCTTATCCTTAATGCGTGAATCTGATGCTTGTTTTTAGCCTTATGCTTGAATCACTGACTGCACTGACGTTTCTTTTTATCATTAGCGCAAATAATTTTTTTTCCATTTTATTGATCCATTTTTACTGAACGAATTGATCATAAAGATAATAAATGGACACAAACCTTAAGGGCAAGGATTTCCTGAAATTTCCGAAAATACTATCAAATCAAATCAATCAAAAGTTACCCCTAAATATTTAATCTTGGACCGTGGTGTTAATACACTTTTTGATTTATTGATTTGGATACCCAAATCTTCCTCGAGAAACTTCACAATAGAAACAATTTTTGCACTTTCCTCTGGAGGAAACACGAGTAACCAATCATCTAAGTAACAAATAGTATTAATCTGAAATCTTTGAAAAATCTCCCATCTCACTGCTCTGGCCCAGCGCTGCATAATAGCCGGCACCAGAGTATGCCCCATAGGCAGTCTGGTAAAACAATAATACTCCTTGTCAATGTATATACCGTAAAACTTTTGATGCAACTTATAGATGGGGATTTGCAAAAAGGCATCAACTAAATCTAGTTTACATAGTACGCTCCCTTGAGGAATCGCCTCGAGAGCCTTTGCAGCGTCTTTTAAAGAAAACTTGGGTTTACGATAAAATTTGGTTAGCGCCGAGAGATCATGAATGATCCTCGTGCCCCCGCTTGACTTAGGGATTGCTATCAAGGGGTACGCTGCCACTGGTTTGGCCATAGCCCACACACCTTTCTGCACTAAAACATTCACCCAACGTCGGATTTCATCTGTAGCCTTCGTTGGAAGGAACACATTGGGGGCATTTTCGGGTAATGGGAGATTAGCCCCATCACGAAAGAGCTCACATACAGAGGCACTAGCATATTGAAACTGTTTAGCACAGGGGAAGAATTCCACGTGGAGAGGGGGAATTGGCGTGTCGTCGGCTGCGGGCTCCTCCTCGTCCGGCTGTGGGGCCGGCGGCTGCAGGGGAACCACGTCTGGCACAGTCTGGTTGGATTTAGCCGGGAAGGCGGTGAAGAAGTTGGAGACAAAGTCGTCCTCCAACCAGGACTCGTCGTCCTCGCGCAACTCGGACGGAACTTCAGATGATGAGTTGGATATAGAAGAGGGGGGACTATCTATAGTGGTTATGGATCTGTCACTTACCACTGAGACAGTGTCATCCTCTGATCCTATGTCCGGCAGCTCCATAGGGTCCTCTAGCTCGCCCGAGCCCTCGAAGTTGAGAAGTTCCACCAACCATGTATCGTCATCGTCCGGCTCTAGGAGGGCGTCCGTCGGAGAAAGGTCGTCACCGTGTCTCGAAGGAGCGCCAGCCGGACAAGGGACCCCTGGGCCCGCTGCTGGAGAAGCTGTTCTAGGATCGAGCGGTCCGCCCGCCTCTCCCTCGGCGACCGCGCCCTCGAAAGGGCTGGTACCCTCCTCCGCCCCCGGTCTGGCCGGAGGTACTTGCTCTGGGTTGCTTCTGACTTGGATTTTGAATGATGATAGTCGGGGCAGGGGCTGGAATTGTTTGCGGAGGGATACGAAGCAATTCGTTCCCCTGTGAGTCCCCCAAACGAAGGGCCGTCTCCCATCCATGCACTTGCACTATGCCTAGCAATCTTAGTCTATTGTAAACAATGAATCTTACTTGCTCAGGCAGGACCGGCCATTCGGAGGCAACGTTCAGCATGGCGTTCAGCTCGTGATTATCTCTCCTTGTTAATTTCGTGGAATTGCGGCCATCCCGTACGGTGTGGAACAAGCGGAGACACTCGTCTTCGTCGGCGGGAACGGGGATGTAGGCCGGAGGGTTGTCCACTTTAAGAGCTCCGAACGTCCGAGCTTCAACTGGCGGTGGTTGTGGTGCAGGTGCTGCTGCCGCGGTTCCTTGCACTGCTGGGAAAGCTGTGTGAACTGCTCCCGGAGGGCAACCGCCCAAGCTTGAACGTCCTCGGCCATCGGAAATAATGGAGGAGACTGGTTTCGAGGTGGCGAGTTAGACCGCGATGATCCGGAGCGGTTAGACGCAGAGTTACGCCTAAGGCGGGATCGAGTGTGCCTGGGAGAGAATACTGGTGAGCCCGAGCGGTTCGGGGACGGCATTTATCTTTACTTATTTTCCCGGCACACGAGAGAGATCTGGCGGGATCCTCCCTCACGCATGAAATTCGACCAACTGTCGTAACCAGGCTTCATCCTGCCTATATACCCACCCGTCCGCCGAGGAATAGGTCTACTCGGTCTACTCGGTCTCGGTCAAATTTGATATAGATACCTGACCAAGGTATCTATATCAAATTTTGTCACTACTAATTCGAAAAAGCTATTTAATGCATTGGAAATATGAACTGCATTCTTTGATGTGCCCACGCAAGAATGGCATGAACATCCTGATTACAAGAATTATTTGCAAATTATTCGGGGTCTTCAAGCAGTAGATGATTGTGCAGAGAGAGGGGTGAAACTAATTCAAGATTTTAAGTCAGTCACGTAGAAGGAAGAGAGCTTCCAAAATCAATTACTAACAATAAGTATGAATTTTCATCGTAGCACAACCCCTAACGTCCGCAAATACACCTTAAATGCCAAATATGAGGTGTCAATGAAAGATTAGAAGTACGATAATGTATTTTGTTTTGGTTAATATGCACTGAAATTCATGGACAAGTGAAATTACGAGTAAATTGATCACTTTGATTGGAAGTATTGTCATGGCAATTAAATTCTTTCTAACGTAAGCACATTTCTTCAAAGACTACATCTTGCCATCAAAGCCTTTGCCGAGGGAGGAGAGGGGGTGTAGGGGAAGTCTCTAGTAAGTGGTGCGGGCCGTACCTCAGCGGCGCCGCGGTGTGGGGTAGCGCCATGGGGTGTGGATTGCATTACGACGGACGATATCCCGTAAACGCTTAGAGATAGGTCAAAACAAACAGAAAATCGGCCCTAAAGTGCTTTACTTTTACGTTTTACATGGAAATGGCACATTTTCGGCCCCAAATATCTCAATGTAGGGTCCCCAGTACTTAGGGCCCTTGGGGCACGGGTTGCCGTTATTTTAAAGTAACCAAATTTTAACACGTGAATATGAACCCCATTTGGATCATTTTGAGACTAGGAAAACATAACTTTTCTCAATTCTGAAAAATAAGGGCCGGCCTAGTGTACACGCTCTAAAGAAATTTAACTCGTAAATCGTTAAGTAAGAAAATTGTCGACAATCTATGCCGAGTGTTTGATGCGATTTTTGCAACATTCAATCCAAGATTGTTATACACTGGTTGATTTTGTTAATTCATGCCATGAATTCATAATTACATGATTAAATAGCGTAAACGACATGATGAATGTATGCTAAAAAATTATAAATAATACCTACATAAATGACTTTTAAACAAACCAACAAGTATTATAATCAAGTACATGAAAATTTTCCCGCAAGTATATCCCAATTTCAAAAAGCGATATTCTTTTTGCTTGTTTTAAATAACACTTCATCACTAGATTCATGCGGTAATGATAATTTCTCTCTTGTTACATCTTTCAAAGATGTTACATCTTGTAGCATATTTTGTTATATAGATAGAAAGGTCATTTAAGCCTAATTATATAAGTATTAACCTCATAACGGCATCACTGCCATGAATATAAGCGTTTGTACAGGGTAGTACGAGCGTTATGTTTAAAAAAGTCAAGATGAATTTCAATATGACACACGAAACTGTAATAAGAAATAGGGCTAAAAAACACCCGAATCAGGCATAAAACAATCACATGGATATTTCTCTCCTTCATTTCACTCTTCAATGCCGCACTACAGGAGGACAGGCACAGACGGTGGATTTTTTTCGAAAGACTATTCACAATCATCAGAAACAGCTGATGATTTGAAACAGTGAAGATGATGAAGCCAGTTATTTTTTTAGAGCTAGAGAGAAACAAAAAGATAAAAAAACCTGTAAAAGGAAGATAACAGCATATTTCGGAAGTGAATTCTTGTGTGTCCACGTAAAATTGATATTTAGACTTTTGCATTGGACGCCACACGAGGGGAGAAGGGTAGAACTTCCCTTTGAGAATACGGTATTACTGCGGCTTTCATTCTTAAGAATAAGAAATAACCGGCAGCTTAGGTTTCGACACGACATAAAGTGCATACAATGACACCTTGATATGACATATAGCCGATCCAAATCCCATGGCAAGTATCGCTGAACGCATGAGGCAAAAACCTTCAATCCTGCAGTTGACATTCCCAGAGCGTGGAGATATTACAATGAATGTAACCATAGGAAATGATTAATCCACATAAATGCTACTAATTTCCATGAGATGATTTAAGAACGCTAATATGATGATCCAATGAGATTGATTCATGAGGACAGAAAATAAAGTACCGCAAGTAAACATAACTCAACCTGTTTTACGACCGAACCCGGCATTTATGCTGGTGCGGGACCCAGTGTCACGGATCGAGACTTCTTTAAAGCCTTCGTTTCGTTTGCATCGCCAGCCTTAATGAAGAGCAAGGATTCAACATCTCGCTCCCTCGAATCTTTAAGTACTACCAAAATAATTAAGATTCCTGGGTAACACGGCAGTCCCAGAATTGAAATGGTACATTAATGCTAGATTCCGGATCCAAGATATTCTCAAAATATTCTCATGGATATTTTTGCCAAGTTAAACGTAGTTAAGCTTAACCTAAACTTGAGATAATCACCATTGACGATATTTTTCAGCAGGAAAGAGGGATAAGTGTATAAGAGATATAAAATACCAGAACGTACCACCCACATGATGACTAACCAGGGAATATTGATGGGTTAAAATGGAATATTACAGCAAGCACCAACGATATATTTGTGGCAATTCGGCAGCAATGAGGAGTGTGGGTTTCCTTCAAGACTCTAATATGCTCAGAATGGTAGGATGTAGCCATATGGCTACGGTGGACGGAAATGGGTAAGTTAGTATATCTCTGGTTTATCTCGAAAGGAGGATTTACTATCCTAGTTCATCCAGAAGTCCTACACGCAAATTCAGCATCACTCAGTGTTTTGCGTCAGAAATTTTTTCTACCTGAATAACAATCATAGACTTTTTCAGCAGTTTAATGTACAATTATCGCAATGGAAATCAGTGATCTGAGGTTAAATATTTTAATATTCTTCCTAACCCTTCTCATGAATTTAATGGAATTGATCCCGAAACGATGAATTTCTATGATAAAAAGAATCTTGACTGTTCAAAAACAGATTCAGTTCACTAAAGCTACCCCGGTCTCTCGTTGCACTCAGTCTCACAGCTATGCTACCAAGTTGCAAAACGATCGTTGTTTCAATAACAAGTATTTCTTTAATAACATCGAAGTTTACATAAATCACCCCCCTTGTCATTTCTTCCTACCGAAAATCCGACATTTCCTACTCACCATTCCTTTAAACGAATTCATGTTTAGATCTTTTCACCAATTATTCCATATTTATCCATTTTTTTCCTTCAGTCACATAATCTTGATACAAATAAGAACATTCTCTCCCTTAATTTTGGACTGATAGTCAACTCAATTGCCTGAATGGTTGCGCACTCTTGCATAATTCATACGCTGAAGTACATGAAGAGCTCTCTTCCATTTTCCCAAGTACTCTTTTTTCCATTCTTACTGCATTTTTCGCACTCATGTACTCTAATGACTCGACTCCATTTTCGCTATAATCGCAACCTCCCAGCCGATAACACACGGTTCGCAGTCCCACCACGCCCCCAGCATTCTTTTTTTCCTCCGCATCCCAAGCCACTGCCATCAGCTCCTTCCAGCACATCTCAGCCGCCAGCGAACTTCCTTCTCTAAAAATCCCTCCCCTGCCTCCGTCGTTTTCGTCTCTGCCACGCCCCCTAGAACGGAAGTGTGGAAGCCATTTCTTTCAGAGTTTTAAGGAAGTATGGATGGAGAGAGGGGATAAAAAAATGAAACATTAAGCAGGGGAAAGAGCGCATGAGTGTAAACGCGGAAACATATCTCTTTGGTGCCCCAAATCTACACTCTAAGCCCCAGACTGGCGGGGTCAGTTTTCCTTAAAGAGGCTCGATTGTGGAGTACAAAGACAATAGTGGGATTTTTAAGCAAAATAACAGAGAAAAATACACCCGAGGATATTACGGAGAACTTATAGCTCCATCTGACAGCAATGACTTCTGAGGAATGAGGAACAATTTTTTGCCATAGAGGTTGATGCTAAGTCAACTATTTTAAACGTAAAAGTTGAAGATAATATACACTGAAATTCAAAGTTCGTGATGTAACTTGGTTTCCTAAGTTTCACCAATCAGCAACCTCCAATCACTTAGGCTTCCATGCCACTCCATTCTTACACTGGCCCTGTAACCTAAAAGACTACGATACGGATTTCTTTCCTGCCGTGTTTCTACTTCCCCCCATCTTATACCAACATCTTAGCGGTCACCATCTTTTATCTGACGTCTTATCTATCCGTCATCTTTTATCTTACATCTCTCTTCCAGGATATCGGCCTTAGTGATAATTCTTTACATATTATTAGCTATTACTATTTTTGCATATTTGCTGCGTTACTACTTCATGATGTGTTGCAAAATCCAATTTAGCAACCTAATTCAACTCTTTGCAAAAACTTCCATTGCAGCGTCGACGAAACTAGAATGAATAGCAGGATAGAAATTACAATAATAATGATTTTTTATGAATTCTTCTCGGGTTTTCAAACAGGTTAATTCACAGTGTAGGCCGACGTTTCGGTAGACGACTTTTCTCCTATTTTCAAGGCGTGTTACTTAATGAAATTCCAATTTCACACTTAAAAATTAAGTATAAAAATGGGAGACAAGTCGTCTTCCTCAACGTCAGCCTAAACGAATGAGTTAACCTGGTTGAAAACCCGAGAATAATTCATCAATACATTTCACCAGGAGAAATCAAAATCGTTTACAATGATATCTTATTATTAGATAATAATAATAATAATCATTGAAAATTAAATCTATGATGATCTCATTTAGATATTTACCTTTCAAAAATACTTCCTTTTATTTTAGAGCAAAAGCTAAAACCAATTTACAAGCCATTAATGACAAAATGACCCAATTCATGGATTCCTTTAAATTCCGAAAGCATAATAATTTATTCGTATGCTATCAGCACTTATATTTTCGCTCGTTCCATAGTACAAAATAAAATAATTTCCAACAATACCTTACTAAATCATTTTGTCGCAAATCTATTTTCAGCTAATAGAAACTTAAATTTTCAATTTATTTAAGGTAACTATAGAGTCAAGGATGGCTTCTAAAAACATAGAAATACTGTGTCGAATATATCTACTCATTCGAAAAAAACAGAGAATTCATTTTTATTTTACATATATATTCCCTTAGCATGGCTAGAGGAATTTATTTCCTAAAACCTGAATTATAGTATATTTCATGAAACACTGACGAGATAGCACGAGCGCAGTGACATAAAAATCAACTCAGGATCAACGAAGGCGAATCAAGTGAATGCTCGACAGCATTTCAGAAGCCATATTTTCCAAGCCACAAGACACCTTCCACTATGGGTAGAAGCTCCAAATGGTTCCAAAACAGCGTCTACTTTTAGCAACCAATATTCAGAACGCCTAGTTATAGACAAGTACAAGACAGTCCATCGACCCCTCTCTATGATCTCATGAACAGGGTTCCAAATCTTAATAGTACACAGCGATAGTTACTTATTTCCAGTAAAATGACAAGGTATGGACACTACAAGGTACGGTAACAAAGGGTATATGGATAAGACGTAAGCTAAATGATGGTGACTGCTAAGATATTGCCTGGGCATTGGACATTTTTCTTTTTATTCTAGAAGTTTCCATTGTACACTAGGATAGTGCGAGTGCTCTATAAAGTGCAAAATAGAGATTAAGACAGAGTTCCTTCCATTAAATTATTCTTGTCAATTTGAGAAATAAATTTCATTAAATATACCCCTATAGGCAGTTGGAAATATCACCACTACCACCAAAAAGCTAGATTTCTAGCTTTAAAAAATATAAAGCGAAAGATTCATGCGATAATTCTAAATGCGTACACGATAATTTGATAAAAAACATCAAAGCTTTCAGAACAACAAATCTTTAACCCAATTAATTTTGACCTGGTTTCCTTTTAATTAATAAGCTAAAAAAATCTCAAGAGCTTTGAAATGAAGAAGGCCTCTGTCTCTCAAAGAATGAGTTGTTAATCAAATCAAATAATTACTCTCGCAAGGAAGATCATGCTGGGGATGCTTCAGATGCCTAATGATGACTTCTTCTGAAAACCAAATCCTCGGGAGAATTACGCATCAACTGCAACTCGAACCCCGGACTTAACTCGAGGAAGAGACACGTGGAGAAATGTGTGCTAATGCAATATGCACCGGTGACTGACGGCAATGCGTCCGTGACGGTAAATAATCTCGCGGTGAAGCATTAAGGTTGTGTATCCCCTTCGCCGTTTCTGCGACGATAAATTTATAATTTCCGCACCTTCGTTATACCCAAATACGACTCGAGCGCATTTCCTGCCGATTTATAAGTCCCTCTCTTCCTCCAACTATGCGTAATCATCGGTAATTTGCTCTCAGAAATCGCGTAATGCTCCTCCGCGTGGTGTCTCAGTCGTCGGCTGCGGCGCCACGCCTAACGATACGTATTCCCGGTTGATAAATGACCAAGGCCACGGACGAACTCCGTTCGAATACAACCGAGGAACCTGAGAGATGATGCCTGAGGAGACGCTAATTGCAGAAACCCGACCTTCGTTAAGATTTTCCACTTGTTCTCCTCCCCCAACCCCTCTCTCTTTCTCCCTCCCTTTTTAATGTCCTCCTTTCTTATACTTACCTTCCCAACCCCCCTTTCCCCTTAGACTTCCTTCTCCTCCCCCTCCTCCTCCGTCTCAAGGGAGAGGAGGCTATTGCCCACGCTGTGTGCCGTACCTCCCTACCCCACTCCCTCCCTCACACCCCCACCCTCTCTCCCGCGACCCTCCCCTCCTCAGGCTCGTTTTCCCTGCAACAGGCTCCTCCGTTCTCTCTTTCTCCCTTGGATCTCCCCTTCCTCCCCACCATCGTCACGCCTGGTGTGCGGGGCCTCAACAATGTTCCCTAGTACCGTGCGGACACCTTCCTTCCTCGCCTCTCGCATGACGAAATCAACCGCGGAGGGAAAAATAATTAGGCTCGGATAATAGGCGCTCCCTTAGCAGCTTGAGAGAAATCATGTGTGTCTCTGTGTGAGTGAAAGAGAGAGAAGGAAAGTAAATAAAAAACATATGCAAGCATGCATTAAGAGGAGAAAATTTAAGGGGGGTGTTATTTTCATTATTCTTGGGTTGTGTAATAGTTCACCCAGTGCTTCTCAAACCCAAGAATGGCTTGCATAGTTTAGGGTGGGGGCTCTCTCAACACTAAATTTTAGAATAGTGGATTTTAAGGCTTGGGGACCAATTCCTTTCCATGAGGGGCTTCGCATTATGGATATTACTTATTTAGGGGTGTTCTAATACTCCAGCCGATTTGATCCCGAGACCCTTACATCAGTCGTTAATTCCAAGAACACTCCCTATCACTCACAATAGTACCGTTATTGTGAAGGAGGGGTTTTTACAGATTATTTCCGCACTCTATTGACACTGTTTGGGCTGGAAAATGCAATCACGTGATCACTCAAATTTTCTCCGTTACTTGATAAAATGGGGATTATGTTTCAGTAAATTCAGGAATTGAATATTTTTTTTTATATTTAAAAGTCAATATTTTATCCTAGAAAA
The DNA here is from genome assembly GCF_921293095.1 of Ischnura elegans. Taxonomy (NCBI): domain Eukaryota; kingdom Metazoa; phylum Arthropoda; class Insecta; order Odonata; family Coenagrionidae; genus Ischnura; species Ischnura elegans. The sequence goes on from NC_060246.1 coordinate 143,527,874, forward strand.
AAGTCTAAACAAGAATATCGACTACGAAGCATACCGACAATTAGAGCAATCAGCTTGGCGTATTTCTAGCAGCATACGGTATAGAAACTACGTAATTTTTCGCGCTTTGTTTATCTTTTCCTCAGATCTTTCTACTAAAACGAATTCCGGAATAAAAGACTTCAACCTTCATTTTAAAATATTTCCACTTCATTTCTTCCCATGTTCTCTGCTATTTTTAGCTATGCAAAATATAAAACGAAGCGCATGTAATTACACTGTAAATGAAAAATTATAGACATGATCCCATGCATAATCGATTTTTTTTTAAATTTTTTTCCAGAATTTCAGACCATTTTAATTGAAGATATTTTAAGATACCTATACTTTGCCAAATGGGTTGGTAAAAAGGTTACCTTTACTCCCAAATATTACTTGGTATTTTGTGAAAATTTCAGGAGCTAATAAGTGGACTGGTAACTTTAAGATTTAGGCTACAGGTAATAAATATTAAACGTAATGTCTTTCATAATGCATTAAATAATACGTAATACATAAAGTATTCTAACCACTAATGTAATAGGAATTTTAAAACTTATTACCTTACATTACTTTGGTCTCTGTACGCCGAGCTTCTCAGAGATAGGCACATTTTGGCAATCATTTCGTGCATATTTCCTCTTTCTGTTTTATCAATATCTACAAAGAATTTTTTTTCTTCGGGTCTTAAATTTTCACATGGTTTGATGTTTTTTATTTTATAGAAGGAGGTATAAATGCATTGAAAACTATTTTCTATAAAAACATAATTTCCATCGGCATAATTAGGGATGGTACCGAATTTTATAAAGTAACTATACTTTTATTTACACTAAGATAATCCTTCAAAAGCATTCTCTCGCTTCCCTTTCCTTTTTCCATCTTCAATCCGTCATTTTTTGCACCCCCGTCCCTCTCCTACCCTGGCACCATCACCAATGAATCGCAACTCTTCCACGACCCACAAAGCTCGAGTAATTTGATCTCAGGATATTTAGTGAGCGGCAAATCAATTTTTTCTGTCCACCACTCGATTGCTTTCCTTGCACCACAATTTCTCGCACCCAAGCCGAAGGACGGCCGACTAAAAGGCCAGCGAGCACTCAACAGGATGACCAAAGAGCGAGCACAGACCAAAACGTGTCGATGTTTTCCTCAAGCCAACACGACGGAAATTACAGAAATGGCTGGCGTAGAGGGTTGGTCCAGAATAGACGCCCGCAGACATTCCACGTACACACCACCGAAGAACCCATCGATGACCCTCGTACGTTATGCAAAGTGGGAGATTACGTCCTTCACTGCAAACCTCATCGCAAGCATTCAGAACTTAACCGTGCGCATTCAAACGTTATGGTTATTATCATGGCGGTCATTCACACCGCTCGTTCCGAACTCTAATAAGAATGCGAGTTTATCTGGGAAGAAGAATAAAGAGAATTTTGGCATGCCATTAGCGTCTAAGATTATTTAGCTATAAGTTTAAAGAAACGAGGTTAGATTAACTTTTTTTACATCCGATTCTTCTCGTGATATCAGCACCTAGTTACAAGCCGCAACTAAGTTTCTGAAAGTGAGTTATGCTCGCGGGATCTCAAAAAAGGATGAGTCAATCAAGTGATTTGATAAGAAACACCCATTTCGATGAAAAAAAGAAGATGAAACTTGTCCGACGAATTTTAATCTCTGATGAGTCATATTCCAATTTATACTCTGGACTATCTCTTAACTGATTTAAAAAATGTTTGCGTGAGCAAACGCATATTATATCTCACACATGCTGAATCATCACAAATATTTGACGCGAGCAGCTATCTCACTTAGGGCTCAATAAAGACTGTTAGAGTTACATCATGCGACATTTCAAAATAAAATTATGGAGATGCTATAAGTTCAAAGAAAAGACCACCCATTCTGAAGGAGTTAACCTATACACTCGTCTATGTAGTATTTTCACTCGAGATATTCCACTCCATTAATGCTTACAGAGCCATCAATAACGGCGATAGGGACACAAAATAGCGAAAAAATGCTTTATTCGATTAACCCGCTATTGCTTAATATTAGTTCATTAATGAATACCTAGGTGGAAATTCTTTTAGCAGCTCCTTTAGAAATCTATGTTGTTACACTTAAACCGCGAATACTTCAATTGTTTTGATTTCAGTATTTATACTGCGACCGACCCGTATCCAATTTTTCCTTTTGAGCATGGAAGATATTCGGAAAAAATTCTAATAGGGGAGAAAAAACGGCTCCTTAATATTCCACACAATTTTATTTACCCAGCTGGGTTTCTTCCACCGGGCGATTACTGCGTCATTTCCAAAGGTACAACTCGAAAATTAAATAATAATAATAATAACAATATTTTTATGTTTTGAGCTCCATCCACGTGAGCTGTTCTGAAATCCATTTTCCTTGATCATTTTGAGGAAATGATTACAAGTGTCAACACGGGATTGAATAAAAATAAATTATTTTTCTCTTATCTTACCTTACCTTTTGTCAATCATTGGCAATCTCCGGTTAATTGAAGGAAAATTTATTCATTCGAGAGAAAACGTAAAATTGGAACAATAAATAGCAAGCGCAGGCCGCTAGTATTTCTTCAAGGTGATGAGGAATAAGTGATTTTTCGGAGCTAAAATGGTACAAAATATCATAAGGCTTAATAAGAGAGTGCACCAACCGTTTATATTCAACGGAAGTAGGGACATAGTATTCACAAACACTTGGAGTACAGCTTTGACAAACTCTTCCGAGGAAAGTGACGAATTAAACACGGCATCCTTCATGTCGCATTACTACAATATGGAAAATTTACAAGAGAACTCAAATCTATAGATAAATATGTTTCCAGTATTCTTACACGTGAAAATATAGAATTTTCACAACATAGTGACATGAAAAATTGTGTTCACATAGAATTAGATAATACAAATTGGTTATGGATTAGGTATCTCGGATCACTATTCGTAAATAACGGGAAGTGAATTATCATTGGACTGCACTGAGATCAGGTCACTGAGAAAATAAAACTCACACGAAACGTCAACTCTTTTACCGTAGAATAATTTCTCCTTCAACAGAATAAATTTGTTTACATTTGCCTCACATTGTAATCAGGGCTGGTCCAGGCTAGCATACGAGCATTTTTGGGCAACCTTATCGGACTACAGAAAACAGTTCTAGCGGTAAGACTGAAGCATATCGCAGCAACTGACCATCCGTTCGGGAAGTATTGTAAAAAATAGGTAATAAACACTCAGGATATTATATTTTTGAGTAGGCTTTCGAAACGGGTTTTACATTCAACGCAGAAGTTTTCGGGTTTTTCATCGAGTTGGTCCGTATGCATAGACGACTGATTCATCACATTGCAGCAAGTAAGCTGAAAAAGACTGCTGCATTGTTGCAATGCCATCTTAACTGCAGTCAATACAGATGGACTAACGCCATAAAAACCCCGAAAAACCAATGTGCTGAGCACAGGATAGGATTGCATCATTCTGTATCGAGGAAAAAGTAAAATTATACTCGAAATGACATAAATCAAAATTTATAAATCCATCAATTCGATAATTGCTGTTAAGGATGTCGGAAGTCACAATACGCCAAGCGGCATATAAGTAACCTAATTCATTACTATTTCATATACCTAGGGAAAGGGAATGAAATTATTTTTTACGTAATTCATAGCTGCTAGACAAACCGCGAGAATAAGTACGTTCCCAATTTTCAAGTCGAGAACAAATAATGTCAATCGTTTTAAATTCACAAAGCTGAGCCACTAAAGAGGTACACAGGCATCAACTACTTGATAGAAATGAATTGGACTTGATCCATATGGTCAGAACAGTCTAATGCTGATTATCTAGCCATTTTTTCTACTTCCTTACTACTATTTCCATTTTTTTTTACGTATTTGAAACTAGACAGTTTCAGTGTTCCCAATTCCTAAATCATCCATTTAAACAAATAATCCACGAGGAACTCATCTTTTTCTTAATTTATGTGAAGCTTGTGATAAAACTTATAATGCATGTTTTCAGCCTTCCCATATGCCCTATTCGATTCTTATGCCAGAGAAAAAATATATGCATAATTTCCTCGTTACACCTTCGAAGATTCCTTGTCTTTTATGGTTAATATTTTTTTTGCTCATGTTCCCTGCTGAAAAGGAGGGCTCAACAAAAATACACCCGGGGTGGTATCCTAACTTGTAATTATTATTCATATTAATAAAAAGAGATGATGCCACTAAATCCACGATGTAGCAACTCAAAACCATCAGGTTCTATGCATTTCTGCAGTACGTGGAGTGCAAATCACTGTTGGAGAAAATATTAGTGATAAATGAGTTCAACCTTGATTTATAAGATTAATCATTTGATCAGAATACGTTAAAAGTTGGATGTTTTAAAATGATTTGATGAGCTTCTTCAATTAGGAATTGAATCACTTCAGATGAGCAATATTATATTTAAAAATCGAAATCTCAAGTATATAAACGGTTATAGCAGTAATTAATCAAAACTGTCAACTACTTAGTCCAAGCCCGCAAATTTGTGCATCAGATATAATCCTTAAATTAATCCTAGGCCGCCCACAGCAGAGATGCATGCGATACAAAATAAAATTTTGAGGGGAAGGATAACAATTGGGGGCACTTCAAAATGCATACTACATACAGACGGGGAATTATTTCTTTCGTGGGGGAATGCGCCAACACCATCGGGAGTGTAGGGGCATGGGCACCCTTACTCCAAACCCCTACGTAATAAAAGAAATAGAGATTTTCTAAGGAAGGCAAACGTGGGAGTCAACAAGAAGTATTCTGTCCATCCGTGAAACGTGGGGATTTTAAAGAGGAAAAAAACATAATAACTCAAAAAGCTATTCATCACTTGATCCTCACGTCAACTACAGGGATTTGCCCACCCCGTGACACTTGGTGAAAATCTCAGCATGACCTTTGACGATATGGGTCATGATGCCATATCCAGTGAGCGATTATATTAGTGAGAATTCTACACTTTCGTCTCGGGGGACGAAGATGAAAATTCGGCAGACCACTGCCCTTTGCGACATCCGAGATTTCTAAAATAAAAATTATTTTTTCGTAGGTTGATGTCACACGGCGGGCATGAAAGCCCTCTTGACTTGGACCACCCAGCAGTACAAGCCGACCCGGATATCGCACTACAATCATCAGCGACCGCGTCGAACACTTCGAAGCATCATCCCGGGGTCCGCTCCCCGAAATTTCCCCTCGCCCTCGCCGTAGGGCATAAAGTGCCCGCAGGATTCAACGCACTCATCTCTGGCGCCACATCACCAGTCGCGATCTTTGATAATATATGGCGAGAGACCCGATGAAAAATGCTCCCGCGTTAAAATGCCGTGGCAGTTTTTTCTCTCGCCGCCCTCAACGCACACACATATTCCTACTATCGTCATGATAAACCCCCCTCCGACACCTTTTTTTCTTCACATACATTGGCGAGGAAAATTTCACACCAATTGAGGTCCGCGAGGGGATTTGCGATTCGCTGCACGCGCCCAAAGCGTGATCCACCTTGCTCCGTCTTCGCCCAACCCCCCCTTTTCGCCATATTCCTTCCCACCCCCCGTCCTCAATTAGCCCCCATCCCCTTCGCAACCACCACCCGCCCACGATCTCATTCCGCGATGCCTCCTACCCTCCGCCGCCAACCCCCCGAGCCCCACCCTAAGTGAAGCTATGCCCTCACCACCTCCGGATTCCACTCCTATCTCCTTTCCCTCTCACTCCCTCTCTCTCTCTCCCTCTATTATGCTGCGAAAGCTATTACGCGAGAGTAAAACGCCATTATGTGACTAATGCACACATTTCGCATATAAAAATATGCACGAATTAAATTTTCAAGTTTGCAATGAGAGAATTTTTGTTTTGACTGAGTTTTTATTATGGAACGCTGAAAAAGTATTTTCTGCACCAATCCGTCCGAGATTGCATCTCTCTTTTTTTCCATCTACTATCTTTTCGTACCGACACGTCGGTACGTCGCGACGAAATACAAATTGTTTCGCACTAATTTTAACGCACTTATACGTTGATTAATCGTCATAACTCGGTATTGTTTCACCTATTACATGCGTATGGGAGGCACGGCTCTTTATATTCCTAATAAAAAGCCGACAGTCATCGTATCTTGTCCTTATTTTCACATCACATCACATGTATTTTAAATATTTCTTCATCCTTTATATTTACGTCGCACGTATTTTAAGCTAGCGTAAGGGAATATAAAGACTATTATAACACTACGTTTAACACTAATGAATGCATTTACGTGCAATGATTTCTTAGCAAATCTAAAGAATTCCTCACTACCACCAAAGGAAAACGGGATTCTCTCATAAATATCTTAACGGAAAATATTCATCTCTCTAACTACAGACCGGAATGGAAGCGATCGATAAATAATATATCATCGAGAATATGTTTATTGAATGATTATTTTTTAATTGAATGATCCAACTACTCTAACCTACTCTACTCAATCAAAGTCCAATAAATAATAGGAAATGGCCTCAACAGCCGATCGCCTTCTCCAAATAAATCATAAGCATACGGAGACGGACCATGACGTCCCGTGACCCCCGCTAGCGAGTTTCAGAAGGAAGGAGTGTCGCGCGTGCTTACACACACTAAAAGATATCGCCACACTCAAACTGGAGGTCGAGGATATTCTCTGATCCCGCAGCATTCGTTTTCATGCCTCCTGCATAAATAAATAAAATCTCTCAAAATCGGAGCATAAACGTCAACTGGGCCCCAGATATTTTTTTTTGTCCCCTCGAAGAGAGAAATTTACGTAATTCGAGCATGTCACGCGCCTCATTAGTTGTGCACCGATTTCAATTAATTTTTTCCGCGTCCCGGCCTCGATTTCAAGCTTTAAAATGCCCCACTCGAATCCCTGTATTCGTTTTCATCGTCGGGAAATCTGGATGGGCATATGTAGTTCCTCTTTACTGGCTTAATATTTCAGGCTTTGCTTCCGACTGATAAAAATGCTCAAAACTGAGTATCAAAAGCCATTTTTTCAATGAACTATATCTATGTATTCCATCGTTATTAAGCGCACTCATCTTAAATAATAGGACTAGGCAGTAGCCAACTCCCTGAATTAGATGATCTTTACCCATACCCATACCCATATTATTTTATCTTCATTTTTTTATAATTGGATTTGAAAAATCAATTGAAAAAAAAAACTAAGGGTGAAATGAACACAATATTTATCTTTCAGCAAATAAATAATTTTATCACTTCATTCCACCATTAGAATGAATATGTCTCATTTTATAACGTTTTTATAACCTCTCTCTGTTGTTTGTCGCGATGAAGCTGAAAATTTCAGGATAGCTCAAAACCAGATGATGATGCATTTTCCTCACACTTTTCTTATGATTTTAACTGTAACTCGATTGTTATTCAGATTTTTAATTTAAGTTTAGAGATTAGTTCAAAAATGCCCACCAAAATCCAAGAGCAGCGCTACGATCATTCTAAGGAACGAGAATTGATAGTCTCGTAACAACAAATTTATTATTATCAAAGTTCATTGAAAAATCGATCGAAGAAAAATTTAATTCTACACTTTATAGATTGAGATAAAAACGCTGTTTTTTGTAAAAAATATTTTCTTTTATATCGACCGCAATTTTGAGGTTTCATAAAAAGTTAACTTCCTCTATTAAAACTCTGAGACAGAAAAAAACTTTGAGGGCAAGTTGAAAACTTAATGGCACTGCACATTGCTAAAAAATGCCGCAAGTGATACGGATACTATGCCAAGGCGAAAATTTGAATTTGAGATTTGAGCAAAAGAGCCGCTGGTCTCCACGAATCGATTAAGGAAATAAATGATGGTCAATTTCATGAAGATACAACGTACCTATTATATATAGTAGGTAATATAAACTTCCACGGTTAATAATACCTCCAAAACATTTTACATATTGAAATATTACTTAGAAATTATATTATGTATATTTCATGGCTTCAAATTTGGCATTTCTAATATTATTTCCAAGTATACCATTCAAAATTTCTGTTTATTAGGTTTAGAAAACTTCCTTTATACGTTAAGTCCTCAAATATAAGAACCTAATGTCTTAAAACATTTTAATATTTTATTTATGGCTATTCAGATTTCATACCTGGAATTCACTCCAGAAATAATTAACCGCTACATCATTACAAAATTCCCGTTTGTAGTACTCAAAACGTCCTGAAGTAACGCAAGAGCCCATTGACCTTTTGGTAGCTTGATTAATATTTTCGGCACGCTGCTCGGGAAAGTGCTGAAATTCCCCTCGCAGGACATTTAATACGGAAGTAATGAATACCAAATATCATAGCTTCGTTCATATGGTCTCATGGTGTCCCACTCAAAAAGATGAGGAAGCATGTTTGCACAAAACTTGGTACTCTATGCATTCCACTCACGCCCACATACAGCTCTTGGTCGAGCAACGAAATAGTCTACAAATGGCAAATCACCAGATCAAATATCTTTCCAAAAAAGAGAAATACCGTATAACAATTTTAAGAGAAATTTATCTATCATGAAGCTTATTTTCAAAATGCTTCTACATTAAATTATCCATTCTATCCCTATTCATCCCTAACACGTAAGTTATGTAAGTTTCCATTTGCATCTCGCACGATTTCGAGTTCACATACATAAAACCATGAAATCTAAATCAACTCGATAAGTTAACCCAAAAGTTATTTTATTCAAATTTATAACCAAGGTATTCTGGGTAGGTGATCTAGACCCTTTCTGTGGGCCACTTGTTACCTTATTAAAGGAAACGAATCACAAGTACTTCAAATATTGTGTTGCCTAGAGACTCCAACCAAATTTGAGTCCGATATCTTTCGGTCTAACTCCCGCAAGCCATCTCACAGTAGGTCAAAAATGTCAAAAGAACGTATATCTGCGTTATTCGGATTTTACGAAGCGTACTCCCGAGAGGTTTTTTGATGAGGGTACATTTCATAAAGAAGTAATTGAATTGCAGCGTAGTAAACAAAAGCTTTGTCCTCACAGGCAGTATTTTATCTTCCAATGAAATAACAGAAAGCGCACTTTAAGCCATGTAATAGCTTATGGTATAAAAAACATGGGATTATTCTTAATTAAGTCCCTAGGCCAATAAAATACCACTCAGATTTTATCTTTTTAATATAACGACGGAACCAGATAATTTTCTAAAACAAACAGTGCAACATGCACCGCATACTTGCAATACAAATTAAAGGAGGCACAGAAAATTTTGGGAACTAGTCATTTCCATAGTAACATTTTCATATTTCTCTAAACTCAATGGTTTAACGATAGCATAAGACTTACTAAGATTATTTTTTACTTGACAGCACTTGTATTTCCAGCAGCTCAGAAATTCAAGAAACGTGACAGCGCATTTTCTATAGCTGGCGATTTTCAAAAGGGTGCTTCTCTGTAAACTAATTTTCTTCACAAAATTCTTCATTTATTGCGCAAAAAATATTCAGAATTTCGGCTAAAACCAGTGAGCTTATAATTTACCTCTAATGCTGAAAACAATCATAGGCGACATTCGGATACCGCAAAAATGTTCGCCATTTCTATCCTTAATATTCCTGTATCAAGTAATCTCCCACAATGGATCATGAACACGGATAAATAGATTCTACAAAGTTCTATGATGTATTTTTTACGAATGTGTTCTTATAAAAGCTTTCAGCAGAGTTGGTGACCAATAAAATTGCCTTGAGGATTCAATATTTTGATACCTCCATATTCAAGGGTCACTCCTCGTAGTTGCGCGTCCGACTAAAGCATTGGGCTAAAATGAAGGGTTGGCTTTAGATGAAGAGAGGAAGTAGCCAAATTAAGTGTCAACGTACAGCAACCAGAAGCCGATACAAAACCATAAACACAAAGAACGAGATTGACAAATACATACCATCATAAAATGAAAAATAGAAGAAAAATGAATAACAATCCATCAGAGCAACTAATGAACTAAACAATTGTGCAAACACAACGCTCCACGAAATTTAAAAAAACACACTTTGGGCTACAGCAACCCATACAGAAAATTAAATAATGATTTTTGGGCCGAGTTATTAGGCATTAACGAACGTTCATAACCTTTATCCTGGCTCAGAAATAAAACATCGTGCAAGTTACGCTGACGAAAGTAAATCAAAGCAGTGGATTTTTACGGGATATCATGTTTTATTTCTCAATAGTACAACCCCGGTAGCGATTGTATCACGTCGGGGTGTTCATCGATTAAAATTTCTGAACCTTTTACCCCAAAGTTTAGATTTCTACGAACGAGCAACATCTTTTATGGCCTCACACACGGCGCCACGTCAAGTCAAAACAGAGCACCATGATGTTTTCTTTCCGAAGTCCTTTTCATAATCAAATTCATAATCCCCCATCCACCCTAACCGCAACTCGGCGATTTTCGTTATACGTTGGGAAATTTCACTCCAAATATGCGCATACATCACGATTTTTTTCTTATCAACACCATTTTTGGATGAATCCTCAACGGAATGCGTTGTGCGAATCACCATTTTCATCTAGTCACATTTTAATGCACAAAATGAATAGACAAAAAAACTAAAACCGAAAATAGCAGTACAAAATTCATCCATATGCCCCAATAGTAAAATTATCGTAGCTATTCATATCTAATTTTGTATCTCATTTCCAAGGTGTGTTAACGAGTTCCTTTGATCGATAAATCTCCAGTAGGTCACCTTTAATTTATTGGATTCGGGTCAGTGTAATGTCCGTATTAGATTTAAAAATCTCTAAACCTAAAATTAAGAACCCTAAATACATCATTATGAAAAAATAAACGCAGTAAGTAGATTGCATAAACAAATTAACCGCCAGGTTGTACGGGTCTTCACATATATTGCTTACTTCTAGCTATGCTGGACTATTAAGCACGTATCCTGATTAATAACATTAGTTTCATATCCTGGCATTGGGATTTTTAAAATTTGAGATCGAAGGATAAATTTATAAAACCATCGTGGCTCAGTTATCGACTAAACGGAAGGGTTACACAATAGGTTTGAGGATATGATCCATAAGAGAATAATAGAATCGATATGGATATTTTAATAAAAATTATCAAGTTTTAGTGGAGTAATTAAATAGAGAGACCTCTTTCCCGGTCGAAGAGATGGAACAAAGCGGCGAGTAATGGTCATCTCATTTTTCATTGGCTATTGCAACCATTCCTGACTGACTTCTCCAGTAATTTTAGTTTGACTTTTAAGTTGTTTGCTTTGTACTATTTTTTAGGTTTTTCCCAGGGGATTGGTATCCAGTTAAAATGTCAGAATATTTTCTCTCGTCAGAGGGGTAATCTAATTTCAACATCAAATATTAAAGAGTATAGCCATTAGACTAACTGGCTTAGAAATAAATGAATTCATATAGAGGCTTCCTAAATTCATATTAACGAAAACAAAAACCGTTTTACTACATTCTGATAATGGCATGACAAAACTCGTTAGCCTTCAGTCTTCCTGTTAATTTTATACGACCTGCAGAATACTTAAATAATTGCTCGTGGAAAATGCTCAGAATAATTAACTTAAACAGACAGTTAATTTAAATCTTATGGAATGCCTTATGATGAATTGAACAAGCGCTCTGAATAATGGATATTGGCATTGTAAAACAGATATTTGGATTCACAGCTCACTATACAATTAAAATTATTTATTTAATACACTAAAGTTAACTTAGAAAATAAAAAAATATTTTCACAAGAAAATATAAGGCTGTGCTTCCTGATGTATTCTGGAATGGAATTTATCATTCTTGAAAACCTTCAATTATAATGTGGGTTAAGTATACACCTTAAGTTATGACCACATAGTTAACGAGGGTATTTTTAGGAGTTCCTCGTCAAAATATGACAGAAAATTACGCTATAAATACATGACAATGATGTTACTCCCTTAAAAACCTCCGCTTAGCAAGCAGTTATGACAGTAGAAGAGAGTCTCGCAAGAACTACATGAATATTTTTTTCTGAACAAGTATTTTCATACAACTCGAAAATTAGACAATTAAACAGTTGACAATCTACCCGGTTTCCAATTCCATCTTCCACTCAAATGGTTACCAGCAATGAACTTGCTTGAAGCACTGCTATTTATTTTGAGAATTTTCATTCTTTAATTCATCTAAGGAGCATGATTACTAACTACAGCTTTTTCAGACCAGGCAAACACAAAATTAAATAGTAAAATTACAGCATCAGAAATGATAAGGAGACTTGGAATGATAAGAGGAGGACATTAGTGTCCAAATTAATATATGAGTTTTCAATGACAGTGTAATAGGTTTGATTCGTTTTAGTAGAATTAGAATAGCCTATTTTACGTATTTGTTGAAGTATGTAAATCTCGGGTGCACGTAGCATCATAGGCAAGATCGTAGCCAAAATAGAAAACATGTTGTAGACTGAATAAAAAAATTGAATCGATATTCGATATCTATAATTGAATTCATCAGTTTCCATAGACTGACTTGAGAATGAGTCTTAAATAATAAAAACAAAAGCTTAAAAATAGAAGCAAAACTCAGTTCCTTGAGAGAGCCAAACATCCCTCAATCAAATATTTATTTTTGAAACGATTTTTCCAAACCAATATTTCCTTTGATACCTGCTCAGTGCTCACTGACGATCCAGTGGGTAAATTATGTTTCCATTAACAGATTAAATTTCAGAATTTATCCGCCCTTGGGATTATTTTGGAAAATGCACATTAATGCAAATAATTATTGCCCCCCCTCCTCTTAAAAGCAAAAATCGCAGAAGTCTTTGACGAAAATCAGAACTTTATTGAAACAAAAGTTTTCAACAAATTTTCTTTTAATCCATGAAAAATTATATTAGAATAAGGCATGTAACTAAAATATTTTTCTTTCAAGCAAATAATTTTATAAATTAAGCGCAGTTATAATTATCTTAAAATGTTGGTTTAATTCACCTTTTCCGTGCAAAAATGTTAACACTTGAACGACCATGGCTTTTCCCCCTCCCCCGTGGTGTTAATCCTGGGTACGCCCTTGTATGCATACCGTAAAAACGCACTCCGAATCGAACCAAACTGTGTTTGCCAACTGAATGCCCGATAATCAATTAGCCCGACTGATTATATTTCTATAACTGATACGGAAAAAAAGGAAATGTTGGGATAAAAATGAAGGCAATGCGCCGAAAAAAAATCCGCGTTTACACACGAAAAGTGTCGACGGGTTATCTATGTCTTTAAATGTAGGCAGTGTCTTTCTTTAGCAAGCAAGTGGAGTAATATTTTAATGATTGTACCTTGCATTACCATACATATAGTGCTCAGCACAAGCATGGGGCTGAAAAAAATCTAAAATATGGAGCACGCAGTGAAACTTGTTTAAAGCGGCCGCCAAACGCGTAAATGTGAATGTGCGACCGCTGAATAGAGGCGAGAGATGGAAAGTTCTCAGGAATGATAACTAATAAAAAGAGCCATTCATTAACTTCCAACCTGGAACTGGTAGGATTATATGGATATAGTTTTTAATCTTTGGTTTCAGGTATTTTTATAAACATTAATTTCAGGGATGAAATCAAAGCATTAAAATCCCATCCATGATTTTTTGCATTGAAATTTCAGCTTACTTTCAGGCCACATTTTCCTACGACTTCGGAGTCCAAAATGTATTTGAACTGCTAGTTACGAAAAAAAACATGGATGGGCAAGGCAGTTTCGTATACTATAAAGCGGCCGCTGCATGTGAGTAGGAATAATCCAGGCTTGTGCCATGGGCATAATTACTGATTGCAGAATACAAGAGGCGGCAGTTTTTTTTTATTAGAGATTTTTAGAGCGGTCATTACATTGAAAAGTTTTTATTACAAGAGATCAATTCCTAAATGATATTGCAAAGTATTTCATTGACGTAAAGATCGAGGTATGGATGCTTAAAGATTCACCATATGCCGGAAAAAAAACATGGCCGCCACTGTTGAAGGAAGTGGCAGCTGACAAGAGGAAGAATTTACATCGTTTATCCGAGAAATACTGGGAAAATCGCTGGCAAACGGAAGTGGGCGCCTGGGCCACTTTTACTGCACTAACTTTACGATAAAAATGCAATGTTTTCCTAAGGTGAGCGCAAGGATTTTCAGATTTTTTCAACGTCTTTTGCATTGAACTTTCTCCTAACTTTCACACCACATTTTCCTATAAACACGGAGTCCTTAATGTAGATGAATTGCCTTTTACTAGAAAACACGGCTATTCAGGTTTTTCATGGGAGTGACCACCCTGATTATGCACTCATTCCTCAAGGCCGCTATACACGGCGAATGACTTCATTCGCATGATCATTCGTCTGATGGAATTCAAGGATTTCAAGGAAATCCCAGTTGATAGGCACCATTCGCGCGGCCACCAATTAGAATGGCTACACGGACGGAGGTAAAGAGGTCCTCTTCTTAGTGGACGACGCGTAGGTCAGGTCCTTTCCACTCGGATGGCAAGCGATGAGCAGGAGGCCGTTGAAACCAGGAAACGACGAACGCCATGTTAAGCAGGGGGCGTACCGGGCATTTCCGCCGGGTGAAGACTCGATTAGCATATAAATTATTGTCGCTAGGGAAACCGCCTAGAAAAAGAAGGATGAGTCGATAAAGGCAACGACGGCTTGACGCTGTCGTCCCGCACGCGTCTGCTGAATACTTCGTTTAGGTTTAGTTCGATCAAAGCATCAACAAAATTTTTTCTGTCAAATTTAACGCCCTCCAATACTTTAATTTCATCCTTGAACATAGTATTTTGAGTAAAATACGGAGCTAAAAAAGTCTTTTTCGATTTTCCTAGTTTTTTTCCACCAGTGATCCGATTCCTAGGGCCCAAAAATGAAGACTGGATTGGCTTAGGACTCAATGAGATTAAGATATAAAATTCAGAAAATACCATACACCTTACACTTTTATAAACTTTCATCAAGCATTGGGAAGGAAAGATGGAAAATATTACAACAAAATAAAAAAGCAATAAAACTTCCTTATCATTAATTAATTTTCTCCGTAGGTGCTAATAACCTCGTGCTGACATCAAATAACATGAAAGTGGCCGTGAACTGATTAGAAGATAACGTTTAAAAAAATCTGCCGAAGGGTATCATAGAAAGTGTGGTGAGGAAGAAAGAAGAAATAAATGCAGTACATATCTCACGACAAGGTAAATATTTATAAAATGTATATACTCTGGCGCCTATTTTCCTACACCATCACCAACATACGAAATAAAAGTGGAGCATAAATTTCTGTCCATGGTCGATGATTTTCCTGTGAAGTATTTTAGCCCTAATTGCACCAATGGGGAAATCCGTTAAGGTAGGTACACCGCTGAGCAATGCGCGGCAATTTACAAAGTCTTTCATTTATTGCCGGATCTTTATTATTCTTCTCGTTGTTCTGTACAAACTCTAATATCACCGACTATGATAAAGCCGATAGTTAGTAGTCTTGGAATCTAGACGTTAGGCTTGGAGGGGGGGCACTTCACCTTCTCTTTTTCACCTATCCCTCCTAGTAGAGAACAATCAATCGATTATGACCTTAGGAAGAGCAATTTTTCTCGTATAATACAAGAATGATCGAGGAATTGGTTTTCCCTGACCCTCACGTCAAGCTAAATCCCGTGACCAGTTAAACACGTGTAGAATTTCCCTTCATCCAGGGTATGGAGATTCCTATCAATTTGTGATCATTAACCTCCGCCCCCACGAGGAATCATCCATTCTATCGGCCAGACAACTAGCCAAATGCAGATAGAATATTCCAGAGTCCCAGCTTATGACATTTAGTATATCTTATTAAATAACTATCAGAGTGCTAACTACCTTTAGCGACTAATTCCATTTCTATACCTTTTCTCAGAGCAGTTAATAACAGACATTACTAAAAATATCAAAGATTAATTCATCATCACTGGTCAACAATCCTAGGATTGGTTTGACGCAGCTCTCCATTCAATTCTTTTATCAGCTCATCTTTTCACACCTATCAATTTCTTCCCTTTCCTATCCTTCTTTACCCGTTCCATATATTTTATTATGGGTCCTCCTTTTCTTTCTTGCTATCCACTTGTCCCTTGACAACTGTCTTCATTAGTTCACGATGGCTTTATAAGCATACAGAAATAAAGCAAGAACACAATTATGAAATGCAACATCCTAAACCAAACAAAATCTAAATGCAACAACTCCGACTTGTCAGTTCCTACGATATTCTATACAGCTCCCATCACTAGCAACATATGCGTTATGGAAAGTGATAATGGTTGTAAAAAGTGATATTGTTGCAATGCAGAAATCGCTTTCAACTTATTTCACTAAAACTAATATCGGAATTATATCCGTGACAAATCAATCCAAGGGAAATGCAATCATTCATAATAAAAGAATATAAAGAATTAATTGATGAACACGGCCTCGCTGCCTTTTGCACGACATTCAATTTTACAACTTCAACCTATTCATCTCTCAGTACGAATAGGCTTCGCTTTCTTATAAACTTAGAAACCAAATTAGTTAAGCGAACGATAGGAAGAAAGTAACCACATACAATTAACAAACTCCATAAATATGAGAGCAGTAATCATAGAGTGCATACATAGTATATTTGAACCGGTGCATTGGAATATTTCTATGAAAAATATCTATCGTCCTGTTTTTAAAGAATCACATTCCTATTCATCGGTATATTTGTCAACACAATTCTCATTCTGGTGGGAAGTTCTGCCTCCAACTAAAGCGCCCCTCAACGAAATGACACTATGTGCATGGCATATTTACACTACGGGTTGCTTCGCTTTAGGATACATCATAAGTCAGGTTTCTAGTGTTTTTAACCATCAACGATCGAGGGGCATATATGAATAAGCATCATATGTTTTAAATTATCACAAATTTAATTGAGGTTATCAATAGTTCTAAGTTAAACACGAATCAAATAATCCTAACTGTGGCTTTAAATGATAATACGTGTTCACAAAATCCTTTTGCCATTAATGTACCTATATTTATGAGAAAAATCACTTGAAAAGACTTTTTTAACCGGACCGAATCTAATATTATGGAACGCTACGAGTACTCCTGCTTAAGAATAAACGCATTTTTTATCATTTCACCCAAAAATCCAATTTATAGTGACCACTTGGAACCTTATGAAGGAATAAAACTTACTTCATAATCAATAGAAGTGTTTTACTCATTTTGAGAGCATTTTTCCGTAATCGACCATAAAGTCATATTTTTCCCTGTCTGTATCCCCGAAACTATCATAGATACCTCTTCATAAAACAGATTTTTGGTATTCGACCACCATTTATAGCCTAAAAGTTTTTTGAAGAAAATATTTCATAATGTAGTCCTAAAAAGGGTTAAGTGATGAGGTAATACACCATTGAAAATGATATAAATAATAGATAAAACTGTATATTATAATCAAAAGTGAATTTTTTTCCAAATTTCTGAAGTTAAATTAGCTAATAAAACTGAAATTTAAATTAAAATCTAAGTCATGGCCTATCTATACCTATCACTAGGAGCTGCTTTATTTTGAAGTTGAGATTTCTATACCAATGACAATTAAAATCCACCTAGCAATATAAATGAGTAATTGTCCCTATTCAATTATTTTAGGAAAAATTTAGTACTGGTTATATGAAGCCGAAGGTTTACTTTAATATCTAATGTAATTCTGTTCCGATTCCAGAATGAAAGATATTACTTCAAAACGTATTTAAAAATAAGATTGGCAAATTGGCAAAATATCAAAATCCTGGCATCATGATTATACAAGGCATTTCTATTTACACAAAAATTTTACAGCACGAAAATGCAATTTTTGGCTCGTTACTTTAAATTATTTTTCATTTCATTTAGGTACCTGCTTGGCAACGCATTTATCACTTACAAAATATTTCTTTACACGAAACATTCATGAAAACTAGCCTCGCCAGTGCGACGCTATTCATAGCGTGAGTTAATTTCTCAAATATCATAAGAATTTCATCATATGTTTATTCATATCATATATTTCATCACCATATCATCCAATGCTTTCAGATCTGACGGGAAATTGCTGTATTTTTTAATTGCACCCATCGCAACTGTATTGAGGTATGTGCGAGAATCAATCATAATAACAGAAAAATACCAAATACCAAGTCCGAGCATAAAACATAGAAGAGTTTGTTAATATCCCTCAGATGCAAATAGTAAAGGTAGACGTCGAATTTTCAGACATAACTTCGCAAGATGCTGTCAATTACTCTCCTAACTTATATTGGTCCTTTGCGCAAAATAAGATGACAGTAAGAGATAACATTTGTGCAAAGATGAGAGAAAATAAAACTTTTGACCGCAGCGGGACACTTTTTAACGGGTTCCCCAGCAGCATTTTTATATTCAAAATCATAATTCCTACCCTTCGCGCATGCCCTTTGAGAGTGTCATCCACACTTCGTTCCACACTCTTTCATATTCCCCATAGCTATGCTCCGATGGCTTCTTTCCTTCAGCTGCCTTGACCATAAATAGAAGGAAAGAGTGTTTGGCATCGTCCCTAAGGAGAGTCAGCGAAGCTCCACCAAAACCGTATCTATTCTGCCCTCTATCAGCCTCCTAAACACACCTTCCTCCTTCCCTTGTTCCCTCCTCGGGCACGTCGCATTTATTTTCTTTACTCTGCACCTTCTACTTCTTCCAAGTAAGGCACGAGAACAGCCTTTGTCCCTTACCCTGTCTCGGCGCGAATAACTAAGCATTTTCCTTTCACTCCAGGCTCCCCAACTTCCGATGCGATGCTTGGATATCAGCCTTTTTTTCTTCATATTCTTCTTCACCAGGATTCTTATCGTCCGTCCCTACGTCCCTAAACTATGGTTTCCGTGACGGCTGCGGCGATATTTTTGGCCCTCGACCGCATTATGTAGACTTCTGATTCTGCAACACACCGAGCCAACATTATGCCCCCTTCATCTGTCCATGCGCTACGTACGTGGTTAAAATCTGAATGTAATATATAACTATGCAGTAAAATAGCAGTTAGCATGAATAAGGAGTACTTAAGTAATTAATTCTAAAATAAAGAACCATTAAAAATATTCTTATACGTACATTTCCACGATTACATTTTTCACGATTCCAACAACTTGAATGTATCATCTCGTTCTAGCTCAATTAGCCTTCAGCTGAGGGAAACGTATATTTAACGTATATTCGTAAAAAAAACGTAAAGTAGAAACGTATAACGCAGAAATTCGTTAAAAAATCGTAGAAACATTTAACGTAATTATAGAAACCCCCCTCAAACTAAATCCAAACCAGTACCTTCCTTGTCCTGAAACGGCCGCCTACAATATTCCATACGGATACGATGATGACTTGTCAATGACCACCACCTGGGGTGCGCCAGTTAATCTGTTGAGTAAATATTTTGCTTTTAAACTGATAAGTGCGTTGAGAGGAAAGTATTTGAATTACAGGAAAAATACTTTGGAATAATGAGCTAAGCAATTACATTTTCACAAAGTTGGTTCCTTTGAAATATGAAGCTTTACCATGACGCCAAGGTTTTTACACCAGGAGAAACATACTCCTTTGCCAATTTGCATCTTATTTTGAAATAAATATATTCTGGATGATTCTCGGTATTTTTCCAGAAGACTCTGCGTAGGCTGGCTGGACGCGCCCACCTGTAAGCAAGACCACAGCATCCTCTGGACCGAGGTAAAAATTCTTAGCCATTCACAAGGGTCTTCTGGCGAGAGAATATTTAGAAATTCGGCTTGACGTACAGCTTGGCACGACGGAACTTAGATTTTCATCGCAGCAGCACCAGGAGTCAGCTCTGAAGTGCATTGAGAATTACGGAAAAATCGAGCAATCCAATCGGACAAGTCAATTGATACAATATAGTTAGGTGATGGTCTAGTAAGTATAGAAAAGTAATAAATACGATGCTATACCACGATCGTGTAAAAAGAAGCAACTTGCATGGCATATCAACTTGTATCACACTCTTCTCCCACTTTTTCCCTCATTTATGACTTTGTTCCCTCCCTCATAATAATCTCTCTAACTTATCACCACCTTGGAAACGAAATGCGTATGCTATGAAGAAAAATTTGCTAGCTGTGATATGTGAACGTAGAATTCACGCACTCTCTTTCTTTAAAATGTGAGAATACTATGGGCATTTGATACTTTCAATAGACTTTTCATTTACCGTAGAAGTCTCTAAACTATCACCACAATATTTTCCACTGGCCTCAATGGATATTTTGTTGATTATAAATGCGATAATTAAGCACACAGAACGCGAAGCGGTTGTCATAATGCGGTGATCTAGACGTCGTCATGAGTTGCAGACTTCTCATCCTTGCCAAAGTTTGAAACCAAATACATGAACGACCCAATTAAACCGAGGCATAACTTTGCGTCTCATCTAGCCTAAATATTCCAAGCGCCAACGCACCCTTCATCCCAGTTCTCCGTCTACGCGCTGCAGGAGAAAAAAACACATCCATTTATTCAGGATGCATTACGGACAAACTTCCCGGCAAAGTCCAACTCTCCAGGAGAATCCCACTCATTACTGCCGATCCATAATACATGCTGTAAAAAAGTCTGCTTAAAAGAAGCCTGAAACATTTTCAATGGTACGAATAAAAACTCTTGGAAATACTTGACGCAGCAGGTTGAATCAAGGTATCCCCTAAAAACGGGAAATTTTCAGTTGATTCAGTTGATGGTATTTCTTTCATGAAAATAATCGGTACCCAACCTTGATTCGGTTCACTGAGATACCAAAAAAAAGCATCAACTTGACTTCAGTTCGTAAGAAATCAACTTGGAAACGACTATAAGGTCGCCTGTGACGTCGTTTCTTTTGAATTTAATGAGAACTTTTAAGACTATTCGTGGACCATTCTAAGAAAAATTCAAGGACAATGAAGTCCTAAATTTTTCGTTCCAATTGTGCGATACATAATTCACAAGCACCCAAATCGAAGACGATAAATCTGGAATTCTCAATTCCATGCGCTCACAGAATAGCCTATCAGGCCATTTCACTAATTTCATTTGGCGTAGCCTAGATTCAGTAATAAGGTTATCCTCCTCTTGCGCACAAACTCGTACAGGTCATTTTATTCTCATGACGTAAATATAAATGCAGTAAGATTGAAATTACGAACATTTAAGAGAATTAGCCGACGTTATCCTCCGATGGCAGGAACTACGAAAGGTTCTCCGAAGACGGCAAGGCTCATCAAAGAAACACCAGTAGCTGAAATGCTCCATTTCAACGAAGGAGTGGCCTTCAAGAACAAAAACATAAGTTCGAAGAATGATATTGTTTTACTGAGAAAACGAGAACTTAGTTTAAATCCTCAAAAGTTCTAATAAACAGACTGTGGTAACTACGATCTTCTATGACTTCGAATAAAACTCTTAAATTTAAAAAAATAATAATTTCACCATTACTAGTATCGTGGCTCTACCTTATCCTTAGCCACAATACAGGAAATAACCAGGCAATTGGTAAATATTGCGTCCAAATATACATATACACTGGATATGAGGAGCAACCCTATTTTTCGCTGCAAAGCGACAAACCTTATGCATTAAAAAAGAAGTAAAATAAAAATTGTGTACTCCCTTATGACCCATGAAAACTTACGCAGCTATTAAGGAAGTCATATTTTTTAAATACGACGCAATTTCACCAGGTAACGCCGCAAACAGTTCATTACGTTATGCGCAAATTTTGATTTTCTCAGTACGATTTATTGTACCTACAATCAAAATATAACAAGCTGTTTTCCATGGCTCAAGGATGGAAAGAAATGTTTTGTCGCTTCAGAAATGCCAGTGATTACAAACGGTTATCACCATGAGCAAGAAGGGGCAAAAAGCAGAACCCATTTCACAATCTTTTCAATTTCACTGCTGATGATTATAATCTGAAATCGGAATATTGAATCTTCCAAATAAGTCGATGAAACGAGAGCATTTCAGCAGAAATATTTTAGAATGGACGTTTTTATTTTGCAATTTTGGTTAGCAATAGGCCTAAATTCTCCATCTTCATGAATTGTAAGATTGACGAAAACGAAAATTCATAATGCTTAAAGCTTAACTATTTCTGCCCTTGATGTATACTTGTTATTTTCCGAAAATTTTCAGCAAAAGCTCATTCATTCCAACGAAACCAAGGATCATTCCATTATTGTGATATAAAATCGAAATATTTATTTGACCGGTAATTTTGTACCCCGTAGCCAAACAGATCGATTACTACTATCTATTTTATTTAAATGCAAATATATTTTTATATTCACCATCTATATGCTTCCCTCTTCTACATCCATTGCATTCAATCCCTTCCAAGTCTTCCCACTTTTCAGCCTTAATTCGGAGTGCAAGTTCCAATCCTGCAAACTCATTGGCCTTCTATCTCATTCACTCCCGTCCCTGATTCCTGAACTTTATACCCCGTTTCCCTTCTGACATTTTCCTTAAAAGATGGCTCCACTTTCAGAGAGCCCGAATCCAATAAGCGCCTTTTATTAGTGTGTGAAGTACGTTCTATAGAGGGAAACGAAGATTAAAAACAGGTCTCTCCATTTCATATGCCAACTCTCATTTTATATGTACAGTATTTACGAAAAGGGGAAGAATTCGATTCCGCTAAAATAATTAATTATTATATGTTCAGTTAAATACATGCTCTAATGGCGATTAATGATAATAAAGAAGTATCAAATTCTAATAACTAAGAAATGTTTCAAATAAAAGGAATGCCAGTCTTCATTACTCAGTTGATGACATTAAAATTTAAATAGCCGATGAAAAAATAGACCTATTTTAAAAGCCGTGTTTGTGATTTCTTGAAAAGCGAGTCTGGGGTGAGCTCTACACTCACCTACCCAAACCGAACTTCGGCTCAAATAACTAAGTAATACAGTGATGACACTCCACGAATGACCATGAACACGTATTGAAGGTAAACTCAAATGAACCGATATGAAGGAAAAATCCAAGGTCATTAAATTAATATATTTAGCCTCGCCATAAACGATGAGATTTCATGGAATAATTAGCAGTGGTAAAACAAAATTACAAATTATTTTGATAATCTTTTCAAAACATGAATTTGCTAAATTAAATAAATATTTCTAACAAACTATCCATTTATAATTGTGTGATTATATCGCTAGTGTAATTTTGAAATTACCAACAAGTTCTAATGGTAAGCCTTGTATTTAATAATACAATACTTATAATTTAATGAATACTTAACAATACTTACTATTTAATGAATAATTCAGTCACATCTTATTACTAACATAGTAGATAGATAGTCTCCAACGACAACATGTTAATGATAACTTTAAAATATTTCACTGAAATTTAATTTACGCAGAAATGGAGTCACAATAAAAAGGTGGACGTTCAACTCTAAATTGATACGCTACATAAGTTATAAACATTTTGATGAGGGTTTCCTAAACTAGATTTCTTTGGCATAAAATATTGACTCGAAACATCACTGTCTAATATTCTGTGACTATTATAACTACCAATCTTAGGAATTAGCCAAATACAGGTGGAATATTCCAGAGTCCCGGCTCATGACATTCAGTATATCTTATTAAATAACCATCAGAGTGCTAACTACTTTCAGCGACTATTGCCATTCCTTTCTAAAAACCCATGAAATTAAAATTTTAATGAAGTTAGAATAACACTTCGGTTGTGAATGATTACATAGTGGATTCACTTAAATCTGCTACTCGTACATTTACAGCTTCCCTCCTCTAAATTCATTCAACTTCATTCCTCTTGGTTTTGTTTACAATTTTCTGATACTCAGAGCAACTTCTTTTTGGTTAATGGCTTCGAAACATCTGTTCCTATTATTTATTTCCTCTACCAAGAGCAGATCTGTGGAAACCGAGGTAAATGACGAGTTTTCGATCTTTGTCATGCTTAAATTTTGGGAGATGCGCGTGTTTTTTGGTGACGTAGTAGTTACAGGGTCGATTATTAATAAATGCCAGGCTACAATTAATTTATTTCAAGTAACAAAAAAAACTTTTCGTTTGTTAATCACGATCATTATTTTGAGAGAAATATTTTATATATATTTCAATTAATGGTTGGGCCTTCACACATACGCTCAATAGTTGGCCAGATCATCTAACACCATCTTTCGTAAATTTGTATTTTATCGTGCCTCCCAGGAAAATAGCAGTCAAATTTACTGAAGGCAGAACTCAAAAAAGGTACTTTCCGACAGAAATGTATGTATTGCTCGTATTTTCGCCCACATCAGTAATTAAGGTAATAATTATGTTGCTACGGTAAAATATTACATTATATATATCAAAGAACAAAATATATAACAGCCAAAAATTATCAATATCCTCCATGTCTTCACAATTTTTTATCACAATGATACATATTGAGTGAAAAATACAACTGAAAAACTGAAAAAAAATAAGTAGACATTGACAGAAATGCGACAATTGGCCTACTGTAGTAATTCACTTCACTCTTCTGAAAGCTAATTCTGTCGGAAGAAAACTTGATTTAGACTCAAACTCACGACTTTTGCATCAAAGTCGTCGATTATATTTTTCAGTGTGTACCTACTATTCTTTTCATTTCATTCCTACCTGAGTAACTTAATAGACGGGACACTTCTCAGAAATATGGAGAAATATAAAGGTTCCTTTAAGTTCCCGGTGCCTTTTAAACCACCATCCAGATGTTCGCAGGATAACTTTGTTTTTAAATTACGTCGTATTCCTTTATTTTCATCTCCAAGTAATTCCTTATAATAGTGATATTTCGATTCCACTTTATCCTGCAACGATAAGTTCCAGACTTCACTACCTCATTTCCCCCTTACATGCATACCTTCAATCCATGGCTTTTTTTAATGTTTTGTCAACTTCATAGAAAGACCCTTATTACAAAAAAAATTCGAAAATAACATTTCATAAAAGTCCATTTCAATCCATGGCTTTTTTAATATTTTGTCAACTTCATAGAAAGACCCTTATTACAAAAAAAAATTCGAAAATAACATTTCATAAAAGTTGTCTTTCACAAAATTCAAGCTCCTAAAGGCCGATCATGGAATTCCTGGAGCAGTTTTATCCTTCAGGAAACGTCAGCAAGCGCACCGAAAGCCAAAGCAACACAACCGAGCAAAATACTGTAGGCCTTTCCCCGGTCGATAAGGAATTGGGGGGAGGAGAGAGCATTGTATAATCTTTCTAAGATATCCTTAACGCCGGCTTCCACCTCACAACCCCCAGCCTTCCATTCGGTCATCCCATCCTCCGTCACCGTCGTTCATTTGGAATTCACCCCGCGTGGGACGGCTCGTGGGAGTTATCTGAATTTGTATTTGCCGGCGTCGCCACGGAGAGAAGTATCCGTCCTTAAAACCCCCAACCTACTACTAGGGGAGATTCGCCCGTCCGTCACTACGCACCCCTGCCGCCTTCTCCGTCTTCGCCCTTGCGGGGGAAAATCGAGTTAGCGCCGTAGATATGAAGAACTTGAAACAGTTCCGCCGTCGTTCGCTCAGTTAGAAATGAATAAACGACTCGCACTGACGTTCACATGTCGCCCCCGCGACATGCCGGCTCTGCTCGCGACGGGAAAAAACTTGAGTGCTGGGACGACCTACATTACGAATTAATGGCAATTCTACAATATATATTGACATTTTATCCGGATAGTCGAGCGATCAGAGTCCACATTTCCTGAGGGTTCCCCAAATATTACCTCAAGTGGCCGCCAGTTCTCTAGACTTAGCCTCCCCGCACACAAATTCCAAGGCACCATATAATTACATTTCTCAAATATTTACACATAATCTAAGTCGGGCTATGAGAAGATTATCTTATCCATCAGCATCACCTATTAGGTATTTCTCCCATCCACTGTCCCCCTTGTCATTTTTCTGCATGAATTTTAAGTTTTCAACATTTCAGCATTCCTCGATTTTTCTTAGGCTACAATCAACCGAGCCCGATCCTGTAGAAGACATTTGATAATACCTCCGATTTCGATTCCTCGAGAAGTTTTAGTGTCAAAAAAACTCTCCATCCTCTCCTTGACCATGTGATTTCAGAGACAAAATTCATCTGCTGCTTCGCGTTAAACGAAGTATCGGTAAATACTTACCATTGTGTCGCGACATAGCTTTGTATCCTCTTTTTTCCAATATGATGTTCATTATAATGGCTAGCCAAGATTTATCCTGCAGGCATTGGTCTCAAAATTATTCGCAAAGTTGGAGATGAAAGAAACACTATCTCTAATTTCCAAATGCCTCTGGACTATTCTTGCCACTAAACACACCGTAAATATCAATAAATATGTACAAAGCTAAGCCCTGATGTTAGTTTAAAATAAACTGAAACGCTGGCTAACAACTTTTTTGCATCATATACATTTGACATATACTCCAAGAACTATTTGGCTACGGTATAGTTTTATCGAATCTCCAATTTTTGTCGGATCTTCACCAAAATTAGTATACATAACTTATTTCACATCCTAAAAAATCCCAAATCTCCACAACTATTTAACCATTCATTTTCAGATAGTTAATTTATTGTAAACAAAATAAACTGTTGCGCCTCGCAACCAAAATCACCAATACCATTACTGGCCAATCATAGCTTCTGAACAGGTGGAAACCAGTAAAACATGTTATTTGTAATCATTTTTATGGCACATTCGGCACATTCACTTCTCACATGTGCATAAAAATATTCCCATGCAATCTCAAGACCATCGAATCAAGTAAGTACCTAACTAAGGAAAAATATTTAGTACACCATGGTGAAGGGAATTATATTTAGTTTTATTGACTGGTAACCAGTTTATCACAAGAATAATTTTAATAACGCTATGATATTTTTAACCAGACGATACAATACACCTGCTCTTCAGCAAAGGATTGCAAGCTTCTAATTCTCTTTCACCAAGATGCCGACTCTGCGAGCTGTTACCAAGTATGAAATCCTCTGTTTGTCTTACTTATTTAGAAAAACTGGCCTCGTATAGAAATGATTACTCTCTACGGAGGTAATGCATTACATGCATATTAATTATTGAATTTTCATACGTAATTTATCCCCTATGAAAAAATTGTATAAACCTGTTTCAAAATTTTATACAATTTATACAATTGCCATGGCAATTGTAAAAATTGAATAAAATTTTGAAACAGGTTTAAACAATTTTTTCATAGGGGTAAGTGGAGACTGATCATTAATCTGGCTATAGTTTATCTTCAGATAGTTAAAGATCTTGCGGAAATGAAGTGCGACCTAACAAAGGCAAACATTTCTTCGTAAATGCATTTATTGATCATCTCTTGAGTAAGGCGAGAATCGAGTGAAATACATCTTACATACATCGCAAAAAAAATCACACCGGGATACACATTTGGCCCCATTAGCTCAGAAAACCGATTATTTTGAGCAATATGAATTAAAATAACTCACACTGATTGAATAGCCATACCTTAAAGTAAGCTCTTTCACATTTTCAAGCTCATATTCACAAAAGTGTTGCAGCTCGTAGGTTCCTTGCACACACACCAATTTTGGACGACCGTTAAAAAATTGGCCGATATTTTATCTGTAGAGCGCTGTTTGCACATACGCCCGATTTTAACCGATCAAATGATCACTTGCTTCGTTGTCGTGTCGGCTTTGGTGATCCATAGCGGCATTGGCCGGCTACTAACCGACTTTTTATCGGAACCGGGTCGTGGTCGGTCAGTGTGCAAGCTCCCATGCCCTGCAATTGAAATGTGGACAACCATGCGTGGCATGCACGTTTGGCTGGTGGTCCGTTTCCAGGGTAACATTTTTACCATGAAATTTTACCTGCGTGGATAAAACAATTCTTACAAGTCGCGAGGTCAATACCGGGGGCCCCACGGCCGAAGGCCCTGAGCGGCCTCAGGAAGCGCGGAGCTCTTCCATTTCCTTGGACCATGCAAATACATGAATTGGAAAATGAAGGAACACGCAACCCAGACGGCACAGAAACCTCCGTATCTAATTCGTATGTGCATAGTACCCATTGACTACGGGGATACTATGCCGCTCCGTCGCTTTTCGTCATGGATAATTTCCGTTCACGGCCTGTCGACGAAGCGCGTACGGAGCATGTGAATGTCCGCTACGAAGTGCTTTCGAAAGGATACGAAGCGCGCAGGAACACAGCGCTTAGGCTAATCTCAATCGTTCAAGTCGAAAATTAGATATATCGTAACTGGCACGATCGAAAAATGTATCGAACGTAGCACAATCGATAACTACCTACCATGGCCCTTATCATGAACATGCATAGCCCTTATATACCCTTGGCCCTTTTACAGGGCAGGAAAGAAAAAAACACAGAAATACATTACAGATATTATTTATTTTCTTTAGTCAATCACAATAATATTTCCAATTTTCTCTTCTAACCCACATCTAATTTGGCGAAACAATTACCTACTCTTATTCTCTTCGAAATGAAAATTATTTAAAAGAGGACCGGCCGATACATAATAACTATCTTCAATGCTTCCTCCGATGAACGTTCACTATCACAGCATCCATTTGCACAAAACAAACCCACATCCACTTTAGATCTATATGTCACTACTGCTACGACGTCTTTCTTCTTGACGACAGGTTACAGCGAAGCAATGGCACCTTCCTCCAATCTGGGCGCCTTCAATTCAACAAGAATTTTCTCCCCGTCTTCTCGTCCAAGACCACAGATTATTTTCTGATATCACAAGGTGTGATGTGAAGCTCGCACACCTGAAACTAATAAATAATAAAATACAATGTAACTTACTAGGTCACATCAGTCGTATTATTGATAATTGTCACAGTTATTGTATAAAGGTAGGGCAATAGTCACAACACACTTATAGAGAACAACTCACTAGTGAACTTCCTTTATTTGAAAACACGCACTGATAAACATTGTAAAACAAAACACACACTAGAATAGTGCTACCAACCCTACTTATACAAAATTATCCACTGAGGTTATTGCCAACCTAAAATACATTCCAAAAACATCATTTCCAATTTTTGGTATTTCTGCATGAGAAATCAAATTACTAGGCTCGTAAATATAGTAAATAGTTGTATACCTGAATATTTTTTTAAACTATAGCATAAGATAATTTGAAATGATGAAAGCTGACGTATAACAAACCATTGGTCTAAGAAACAATTTTCGATTCTATAAACTCGGCTGCTAATTCCTTTTTTCTCCTTTAGCCACACGTTCACCGAATGAATTAATGCAAAAAAGACAACTAAAATGCAAGAATTTTCAAATGAATTGCTGCTGTAAAATTTTGAATCACCATTTTAAGTACTGAAGTTATGCATCAACATCCCGAAGCCACTAACTTAAAATTACATCCAAATAATTACAGCGAGAAAGAGTACATACCTTACTGTTTTTCGTAGGGGTGAAATGTTTTCTTCTTATCGCCCGAATACACTTCTTCAACTCAGAATCTTTTGGAAAGCTAAAACTTGAACCATGTCCCGGAGTTGATCCTTTAAACCCCGACAATACCACAGCCACCTAGAGAAACTGTCACGCACGAAATGCATTTTAAACAAAAATACCGCACGAACACGTTTCTGAAGCCCAGTGAATGAAATTAAAAAATTAGGGAAACTTCACCATTACCAGACACACTGTTATTCACCAACTTAACCGCAAAAATCCCTGAAATGTGGTGAGACGTAAGGTAAACCATGCAATCTCCAAAGCCTTGTGCTGGCTTGTGATCTTTAGGAGAATATGGCACCACCCGCGAAAGAAAATAGTCCCAGGCCGAATACAGTTTTATTGATGAGATACACTTTTATAGGTGCAAATGAATTTGCCAGTCCTCTTGTATCTTTTTTCTTCATTAAAGGAAATAAGAAAGAAAACTTTTTTAGTAACTTCCTAATTGCGATTTCTTGTATCCACTTATATCTTGATGGCCCACCTTCGTATTCAGGTACGTAAAATTCCTGTGCCGTCTGGGAAGAGCCTGCAGTGATTACGGCCCCTCTATTTTTTTTCTCGCACTCGTAATCGCTAGCTACGTTGTAATTATCAAGATACGTCAGGGAAGGGGGACCCCATCTCACTCCCTTTTCGGTTTTGTTTTCACATTTTATCTCTAGCACCACACTCTGTGCCGCTAAATACTTTTTTACGCCATGGGTTACTAGTCCGCTCCTCTACTTTTGAATATAATTTGAAGCTCAAATTTTTTAAAGGAATACTTTATTTAAATGGAAGTAAAAGTACTCGCTGGGCAAAAATATCCATTTAGGCATGAGGAAACAGGCTGCACTTAATTGCGCTGTATTGAGTGGGATACCAGCCTTTGCCTTTTATTATTTATGCAGACTCTGCAAATTACTAAATTAATTTCGCTGTGAAGAATTAACACCCAGTAACTAAGTTCCATCCATGTCCTAGGTGATTTAAGGAAATGTAGAAATAATCTTTGAACGCCGAAAGAGCTGGTCTTCTATCGAAATGAATAAACTCTTCTTCTAGGTTTAAAGAAGTGAATTAAAAACATTGAGCATTCTTGTGCGGTGATGAAAATCTTCTATTAGCTTATTGTGTTCAATCCATTCTCAGTGATGAAGATGCATTCACTAACACTGGTGTTCACCCATATTATCGAGAAAATAGTATTCACACAGGCACACATGATTTACGGTGTATACACCAAGGATGAAGTTTGCCATGAAAAAATATTTGGCTTAGCAGGAATTCCAAGCTGGATTTCCCAATTGTGGACAGGTCGCTCTGAGAAGATGGCTTGGAGGTATAACTAGCTAACACGCCTGACATTTGCACCTGTGCACGTGACTGTGAAGACTATACATAAGCCATCGAATTGTAACTAGAACCCATTTAGCTAAGAGATTATACATAATTTATGCACATGTTATTCAACCTCGGACTCATACTATCTGAAAATTTAAAAATATCTTGGGCATCCATAATGCTACTAACATCATTCCATTGGCAATTAATTTGAGCATAAGATGGTTTAAATGAATGAAAGATTTCAAATTTTCAATGATAAGCATAATAATGGAAATATAGTAAGTAAATAATAATTTTCTCTAATTGTAGCCTGGATTCTTTGAAAACTATTGAAGACTTGGATGCCATGTGGAATATAATACGCCCTGAAATATCTCAAAGGACAAATAATAAACAATATACTTGCCTTCCCCACATAACTGATGGATACCTATACAACATTGGTGGTTTAATTGTAAAAACGTCACAGGTTAGACAGTGAAAAGATGGTCTAATTATTTCACAATCTCAAATTCAACCCTCCTTCAATGATATGAATATAAATTAACAAAGGGCAACTATATACAATAGAATGCCATTCATAACAAAGTACATGTTTGAAAAATTGTTCTCTACATCGTGATGACCTCAACAAAAAATTCAGGCAGGTTGCTGTTTCAAGAGAAGGACATTTTTACCCTTGGGTCCCATTGAATGCTTCCTAGATAAAAGAAGAACACTGGACCAGTGGGATGGCAGGCATTCTTTACTTCAATCAACAACTCAGATAACACACTTGGGAAGTTATTTACAGGTAAATTCATTATAATTATGATCATATGGTGTTCAAAATATTAAATATTACCAACATATTAAAAAAATGTCTATCTCATCAATTTAAATATCCGTTTGTGATGTTTACTAATTCATATCTAAAATCCAATGTCAAGAATAATAGGCTTCAGATGAAAACTTCGGCAGACATCAGGCTTCCCACACCAATTCAAGAGAATTTATTTTTGGGATGAGAATAGCTTAGAAGATATTTAGGAGTCTAACTAGAAATTTTAAAAAACCTTATTTCAGCATGCAAATTAATTTCTTGCATCACAGTTATTACCAAATTAATAAAACCCTAAAAATTCATTCCTTCCATTCCACGAATGCATTGACAATGCATTGGCTATGCACTGACTCATTTGCAACATAGATATTAGGTCATCTTTACACAAACTATGCATTGATTTCCATAGCTACAGACCTGAAAAATACTGCAACCAAATATCTATATGTGTATTATATGCATAAAAGAGGATGTCTGTTTGTCTGTCCACCATGCGTTTTCATACGGCTGCTTGGATTGCGACCGAAGATAAAACTAAGGTCATCTCATGCCCCAGAACCCCATAGTGCTACTTTCAGTTTCGTCAGACGAGTCATTTGCATCATATGCTCATTACCTTCGTTACATCACATCATACTACTTATGTGGTGGGGCATCCTGCCGGGTAGGCACACTTCTTGACACACTCAAAGGGAAAACATAACTCAAAAGGATTCTATGCTTAACAATTAATCCTCTTGGTACAAACCCTTTTCCTGGGTTATGTGCTCACACAACGTTTTTGGTTTACACATATACGGACACACACAATGATCAATCATGATGTGCAGTAAACGGAAATCATTTTTCCCCCTGTTTGCTGTTTCATGTTTTCACACCTTTTTTGTTCCTTTACCTAAAAATCCTGCAACGTGACCATAAATTTCAAGTTCCAAGTTTTCCACTTCTCCGTATACTATCCTTCCTGAGCAACACTGGGTGACTTTTATAATAAATCCCATAATATAGCGCCAAAATGCATATTCTATAAATTTTTCACATCAAGATGATTCCCACCAAAAATTTCAGACAGGTTGGCTCTTTTTTATGCAAATGATATTTTTTCCCATAGCCCATGAAAGTCCTCCTTTGATAAAAAATTTACAAAGGAATGCTGGGAATTATTAGGATTGGAACCTCATAACTTCATTAGACCAATCCATACTCTGTTATCCACGGCTATGATATGCCAAAAAATATTATACTTTGATCACTAAAATTCACCCAAGTATTGCTTCATTCCCACTACTACAGGTTACGGTAGTGAGTGATACAAAAAGGCAAAGAAGAGCCTAAAATTCTCTTCCCAAAATGTCTTTATCTTGCACCAGAATCATTGTCTGAAACTTATGTCATCAGAATGTTGCGTGCTTTTGAGAGGAGGTCCCAACTGTCCCACATTCAACCCATAAAATTATTCCTGAATTTCTTGCTCTAATACTAAGACACGAAAACACTCCAGTATATATAATAGAAGAAGTATTCATCTGGTTTTTTTCATCTGTTTGGCAACCTTCACCATCATCATCACTGGTCAACAATCCTAGGATTGGTTTGATGCAGCTCTCCACTCAGTTCTCCTATCAGCTAATCTCTTCACACCTACGTATTTCTTCTCTTTCACATCCTTCTTTACTTGTTCCATATATTTTGCTCGAGGTCTTCCTTTTCCATTCTTGCCTTCCACTTGTCCCTCGACGATTGTCTTCATCTGGCCATCATGTCTCAAGATGTGGCCTATAAGGCTATTCCGTCTTCTTGTTAAGGTTTTCATGAGGCTTCTCTTCTCTCCTACTCTTCTTAGGACTTCCTCGTTACTAACTTGGTCGATCCATTTGATCTTCATCATTCTTCTGTAGCACCACATTTCGAAGGCCTCTATCCTTGCTTTCTCCGCTGCGGTCATTGTCTATTAGGGCGGATCGCAAAAATTGATTTTTTTCAAATCCATCTGGCCCAATGAAAAAAAGTTGTGGGACCGATCAAAAATTAAGGCCTGAAAAATTTGAGACCTCTACATCAACCCCTGACCCTCGCTCAAATGCAATTTAGGGGGGGAGGGTCGACATTCAAAAAATATAATATTTTATGGTCATTCCCTATGGATTTTGCCGAGTTGCTGCCCTTTTAGGGCAAACATTTCGTGCATTTTGACGTATCTGCCACCGTTTAGCCACAAAATGCCTAATTTGAGTCCGCGCCCGCGAAGAAAATATTCCAACTCCCACGCAGCGTCGCGGATACAAGAGCAGCAAGCCGATCCCGTCCCCTCCCCGCTCGCTTCTCCCCCTCCCACGCCTCGAAAGCAGCAAAATTCATCCCGCGTGTGCTGCTAGGAGGACGACCATCTTTGATAATATAAATCAGAAGATGGTAGAAGGTAAAAAACGATGCGTAGTGAGACGACTTGTCCCTTATTAGGCGCCTCGTCGGCGTTAAACAAATCGATGTTACCAACTTTTAGAGAAGCGATGAAATATTTCCTTATCCTAAATACTATCAATAACTTTTTCAGTCCTTCACCTGGTTCCTGGATCTTAGTTTCACTAGAATGTAGTCGATTTGGAATCTTATAAGGTCTCCTGGCATCTTCCACGTGTATCTTCTTCGCAGGGGATTTTTGAATAGAGTGTTGGCAACCACTAGCCTGTGCTCAGTGCAGAATTCAAGTAGCCTTTCTCCTCTTTCATTTCGGTTACCTAACCCATATTTCCCAGTTATTATTCCGTCTTGACCTTCGCCGACAACGGCGTTCCAGTCACCTAAAATAATAAGATTTTCTTCCCCTCTTACCTGCTTGATAACTTCCGCTATATCTTGGTAGACATCTTCTACTTCTTCATCTTCATAATCTGACGTAGGCATGTAAACCTGTACCACTACAGTAGTTACGGGTTTAGTATCTATCTTCACCATAACTATCCTTTCATTAAACTGCAGGTAGCTTTTAACACGCATCCCGGCACTTTTTCTAAGCATTATGCCTACTCCAGCATTACCATTTAGCGATCCTGTGTGTATCATTCTGTAGCTTCCACTCCAAAAGTCTCCTACTTGGGGCCACTTCATTTCGCTGATGCCTAATACGTCGAGGTTCATTCTTCGCATCTCCACCTTCAAGTTCTCCAGCCTACCATAGGTACGAAGTGATCTAACGCTCCATGTTCTTATCCTTAACATTCTATCACCTTTGACCAATGTACCCTCTCGAGCAGTCCCCGCCCGGAGATCCGAATGGGGGACTAGTTTACCTCCGGAATATTTTACCCGAGAGAATTCCATCATATCATTATATAAATTGAGTGGAGTAGCTGCGACTCCTCGGGATGATAATGTGGAGGTTTCCCCTTTGGCAACCTTATAGATTTTAAAAATGCTAAGATTAATCTTATTGAAGCAGTTAGAAAAATAGCTAACATATACCATCTCTCATCCACATCCAAAATAATACTACTAGCATAAATAAAGTGTACTAGGTGAAACTTGAGGACACACTAACAAATCACAGAGTAAAAAAGTCACACACACAAGTCACATGAAAAATTACACATTGCACTCTGATATTTTAGTCATAAATGAATAAGCTGGCCAGAGTTTGGCCACTTGATATTTTCCAAATTAAGATAAACAAGTTTATATTTAATATAACTTTTTCATCATTAATAGTGCTATCAAACTGTAATGCATGAAGCAATATTTAAAGGGTAGGTATCATTTTTAGATTAGCAACAGGATGTAAATGTAAAAGTGATACTTGTGATAATATTGATGTCTATCACATATAAAAATGACATATGATGCTGCTTTAGTCAGTTTTGGAAAATTATATAGACCTGTTAGAACCAGACCTGCCAAATCATGATGATAAATATTAGGATTTTGATATGGATCCTTCCAAACTCTATATGCTCTAGCATACTGTAAAGAAATTTCAAAGGGAAAATCACTCACTGTCACTCGGGCAGTTATACATATTATGTATATATTTTTGTCTAAAGTACTTTTTTTGAGCAGCACAGAAAAAAATTTGGGGCCAATGGTAAAACATTCTGATATGCCCACGACTCCCAGAGAATATTCAATTCCTCCTTGATGCATAAAACCAATTTCTTTTGGAGCGACTTACTAATGGAAAAATATGAAAAGGGCAACGAATGCATATTAGGTCGGCCCTTATTTCTCATAATTACGAAAATTTATGTTTTCCTAGCCTTAAAATGATTCAAATGAGGTTTATATTAATGTGTTAAAATTTGGTTACTTTAAAATAACGGCAACCCGTGCCCCAAGGGCCCTAAGTGCTGAGGACCCTCAATTGAGTTTTCCAGGGGCGAAAAAGTGCTACATAGGACGGCATTGAAGGGTTAAAATTGATAATGTGAGCTTTAACAACATTAATCATGACACATGAGGAACAACCTGTTCAACTCTGTACCACTAGCATGTAAATCTTGTCATCAGGAGCAAAGACTTTGTCAAGGGAGGGGACTTTGTCAAGGGAGGGGACTTTGTCAAGGGAGGGGACTTTGTCAAAGTCTCCAGTAAGTGGTGCGGGCCGTACCTCAGTGGCGCCGCGGTGCGAGGTGATGCCCTGGGAGGTGGTTTGCATTACAATGGACGATATCTCCTAAACGCTTAGAGATAGGTCAAAACAAATAGAAAATCGGCCAATAAGGCACACTAGGAAGGCAGCACGGAGAGAGACTCACAAACCGTGACCGAAAAAGGACTTCCTTCTGTGAGAGATGACGGCAGGGCATTGAGAGACTAATCAGACTGTATCGCTCACCTATATAACGATTTGATCATTGGATTCTTTTTCCTCATAGAATGGTCCTCCAAGATTGTTAGAACATTAATTGCGTAAGCTTGGTTTCGTTAGTAGTAGGACCCACCCGCCTTTGTGATGGTGAGGGATTCCTCATCCCCTTCCTTCCTCCCCTATCCCCTCCCAGGAGGCATCATCGGGCTCCTATCGAGGCGGCGCCTCCTTCCTTGTTCCTTCCTGTCCTTCCCCTCCTGCGGGCAGAGGAAAAAAGGTAGCGCTTAGAATCCCTGCCCCAGGAGTGTAACCCGCGAGCCTGACCTAGGTGTCTCATTTCCGTTGTATCGCTCACCATCTAATACACATAGTCCGACTTTACTTTCATTTAATTCATTGAAGAGAGGTTCAATACTGTATTTATCCAAATTATGGTTGGACAGAATCATTCTCATTTGGATGATCATCAAAAAATAGTTTTGCACTAAAATTATTGCATTATGTTAATCACATTAACAATCAAGATAAGAAAAGAGATGACTAGCACATTGATAATTACAGAATAATTAGCCAACATCTATGTACAATTGAATTAAATATTTATAAAGCTGATGAAAATGTACACTGAAAAGATTTGTATACAATATAGAAATTAAAATTATGCTAACAATAAAAGGCTCGAACACGCCCACCTATCAATAAAGCATTAACTAATATGAGAATATTCTATCATTTTTATCAGGAAAAAAAAGGAGATGCAGTGTCCAGTAGGCGGTTCAGTAGACCAGGATTTACTGTAAGTTCTACTTATTAAATATAGCATACCATTTAGCTCTAATATTGAAACAAAATCCCAAAACTTAATATCATCAGTTTCCCTTGATTATATGGAGACTTCATGGTGAATAATGATCACTTTTCACTGTTACCAAACTACCATACATACTTACTATTGTGAGCCGCTCATTCACTTTTCTCAAAAAAACAAGCAGTTGAGAAAAAGAGGGTTGGCAGGTGATGCAGACCCTCCAGGCTATAATTTATGACCAGATCTTAACAAAGACACATCTCATCCAAACATTCAGACAGAAATTTGTTATGAGGGGGCTAGGGTGGTACGCGGGTTGCCCATGCTGATATTTTGTTGTTATTTCTTGAACATCGGAAAAGCATACATTCCATTAAATCAGCTATACATTTCATGTTTCATGGTGCTGAAATTAAACTTCATCATTAGTTCTTACAAGGTTTTATGAAATGTAACTATGTCCAAAAATGGAGAGTCAGAGGAGGCCTTTGGGCTAGTGGTCTCCTCAGCAGATGTATCATGTGTAGTTACCACAAGGGAAAAAATTCAGGGGAGGGGGCCAAAGCCGACAAAGCCCCCTGGTTATGTGCCTGATCTCATGAGACCATGATCACCTCAAGAAGGTTTACTGAATAGATTAAAGAATTTACTTACATTAAAAATTTTTCAACACAAAGCTCTATTTTAAGAATTGACAATGAGTGGCAGGGGGAATCCTAAAATATTATTTTCTTGAAATCGTAAATTATCACCTTAAAATAAGCACTGGAGAGGATACAAAAGGGACTGACTGAATAATGTATGTAAATACTTTGGTGAGCAATTCCAAATCTGAAGTGAGCTTAATAATTAAGAATGAAAATTCCATTTTTGGCTATAAAAATTCAGGTCGTAATTTCCATTTTAGATTGTACTGGAGGATATTATTGCACACAAAGAATTGAAACTGAACATTGAAAATATGTATATGAGGACAATGTCACCTGGAATTGACCCTGTTGGTAGGATTGTTATTGATCGTTCCAAACATCCAGGTAAGATAATGCACACATAGTGCTAGCATTTTGCACATAAAATTTGGGTAGTTGTAGGGTAAAAAAAACAACAACAGTAGTTGGGGTAGCAATAATGGGAACAACAGACAGTGCAGTTTGCTTACAGAGAGAGCCTCTCTGGTTACTCCTGACTTTAATTTCCACAATACTTTACATAGATACCTACCTTGAATCAATTTTAATCTAGTTTTATACAACTTGTTATAAGTAATGAATATTACCCGTAATACATTCATGAAACATAAAATTAGCTGCATTAAGGTGCACTATACTTTCTTTATTATTATATTCTAAAATCATAAATTACTTACACCTCATCACTAAATTGTTGTAGAGTCATGATTTTTGTCTAAGATTGTGAACGCATGGCTACCTATGCAAAAGGTATTGAATTAATGTAATAGCTTTCTAATGGTACTTTCTTTGAAAAAATTTCTGCCTTTTGAATTAACCCAAGCAGTAAAAACTTACATATAGCTAGTATCTTTAAAATTATTAGAAAAAATTTCTTTCGATCATTAATAAATTTATTAATAAAAATTAATTGCTCGGCCTTAGTCTCGCTAAAACTCGATAACGGCTGGACAAATTTTGGTTTTGAAATATTTGTGGTATTTCAAGGAAGGCTTAAACGGTGAGAATATTTTTCTGGAGGGCCCATGAGGCCCTGGCCTATTTCCATAAGAAATACATGTAAAGTTCGTCATCGATGCCTGCAGACCTTCTTTTTTTTCACATACTTAAATTAGTGATAATGGATGCATACATTTGAAACATATACCATTGGAAAAAAAAATAATTACAAATTGTTTTGCATGCATTCGATTTTCATTTTCCACGTGATTTATGGTGAATTTTCAAATATTGTTCTAACTAATGTCAAAATTTTAGCTTTCTCAGCTTGCCATCCCCTTGACGACCGTCAATATTGTTACATATTTAGCTTGACATGTCTTTCTGTTTATTTACAAAATAAATCCTTTGATTTAGTTGCTAATAAGTTCATTTCTCATTATTTATTCTAAAATTTAGTTTGTGAAAGCATTCTTCTCTAACATTCGGCTAATTTCGTTCTTAACTGTTTATTGTTTATGTTAAGTCACTCATTCATTAATACAGTTTGACATAGGGACACTATTTACCGCGAAGTGTATGAGAACTTTCTTTTCCTTGATTATTTACAATGCCAAGGAGAAGACGACCTAACTTAAGTCGTCGAATTCAATCAAATGACCTGACCTGCTAACCGTACTGATGACCAGTAAGAGACATAATAACAATAGTCGTTTTGGTATGGCAGAATTGTGTTATAGAGTGACTGAAAATGAAGCGGATTGGCTAACAATGTAACAAGTTTGTAACCATCAAACACAACAACAGGAAGAACAACACAATCGATTAAGACGCTGTGATCCTGGAACGAGTAGCATTCGACTAAGATTATCGGGTTGTAGGTTATTGTGCCAGTAAATCATTCGCAGTTGGGGAAATGAAAATCATTTGTCAATATTTTAAGGCGTTAAGATATAGCGGTGAATCTACTGGATTATTTTAGGCTGGTGGAAATGTAAAATTGCCACAATTAGTGACACCACCAGTTCAATTATGCTCATTTGTTTCTGGAAATGGAAATGATTCTTAACCATTATTTGCCAACATTAAAAAATATAACAGTTGTTTTCAATTGAATTTGTAATCTATATATATAAAAGAAAGTCGAAAATCGTGTTAGTTAGAACACTTATAACTCGAGAACGGCTGCACCGATTTCAATGAGATTTGGTTCTTTGGATTCGTCTCAGGCGGGGTTAACATATAGGCCATTAAAAAAAGGATAATTTCACACAAAAAATTCATCTCATTCCTATGGGCATGCTTTTAGGAGTTATAGTAACACAACAATTGATAAGTCGGTCAAAACTACAAATTAAATTATTTGTTTTGTTTTTACCATTTTATTGACTAAGCTTCGTAGCAATATAATATTTTAACTACTAAAAATACTAAATGTATTCAAAATATTGAAATTCTATTTAAAAAATGAAATTCGAGCTAATTGTAATCCCAGCTCGAATTGACTCTTCACTACCGTGTTTGTAAACAAATCTCCAAGCAATTGTTGACAAACGGTAATGCCCGTGTTCCTGTCGAGGACCTTTGAAAATTATTTTAATCGGAAGGTGAGCTCATCAACAAAGTGTTCCAGAATATGATTGATCACCACAAAAATCAAAAATGGTTGATTGAGCGAACAATTTTGACGGCCTAGAACGAAGATGTGGATGACTCAAACGAGGTATATCAGGATAAGATAGTTGGTACTCTGCATGAATTTGAATCTTTTAACTGTGTAACAAACGAAGACGAAATCACCAAATATCTATCTGAATATTTTAAGTCCTTGGACGTACCTGGCTTACCAAGGCACGATTTACAGCTAAATGTTGGCTCTGCGTTCATGATCTCTCGAAACCTAAACCAACCATAACTATCCAACGGAACGCGTTTGGTGATTTAAAAAAATTGATAATGAATGTGATTCACGCGACTTTACTCAAAGGAAAATTCAAAGACGAGGAAGTTCTCATTCCGAAGATTCCATGATCCCAACTTATATGCCCTTTTGAGCTTAAACGTATTCAATTTCCAATTCGTGTTGCATTCGTGATAACGATTAACAAATCGCATGGTCAGTCTTTCAGTTTTTGTGATATTTCTGCTCATGTGCCAATGAAAACCCATGATTTTCTCATGGTCAATTAAACATGGTATGTTTACGAGTCGGTAAACCATCCGCTGTATTTTTTCCTTCGCTTCAAGAGCGCAGCTAGGAATTAAGGATAGCGGGGTTTAAGGCGCAGCTAATACTACGGGTCTGTAGGGTATAGAAAACACACTGATGTAAGCGAGAGGTGTGGGGGCCCTCCCCCAGACATTTTTAAGATAAATGGTTCAAAATAGTGGGTTTTGCGGCTGTGTGAATAGTTAAATATGTTTTGTTTGGTACTCTTCCGTACCCCTAATATTAGTAACAAAGGTTTTTATAAAAAAATTCTCTAAGCTCTTTGGGGGTTTTATCCCCCAAAAACCCCCCTCGCTCCATCACTGCTTTGCTTCACTATATTTATTTAGCTTCATCGGCTTTGTCTTGCGCCTAATAACAAAACAAAAACTGTTTTTTATCAGAAGGTGCTTGACACAAGACATTAAACCCGAATGTATAGGGCACACCTTGGTGCGTTTACGCAGTGTATTTTTTCCAAACAGAGATACTATGACTGGCGCACCTAAAGTAATTTGATACGAATGCGTTTATTAGGGGCTATTCTTACACGATTTTGAGCATCAGTCAAGCGTCGCTCTGGCGTTGTGTTAACTTGCCCCGTGACAATGCCAATTTTACGCAATAGACTTGGACCTAAAAACATTTTTTTTTTGTTAATAACACATATAGCCAACCACTGAATGCGTATAATTTAATTTCATTAACTGCTTTATAATACCACAATGCCCAAAATTTCTTAAGCTAAAACATGAGAAAATTCATTGAAAAAAATCCGCGTAAACGTGCTCCGATTCACCCTATGTAGATTCAATGAAGAAAATTTCTTTCTGACAAGCAATTTTGATCCTCATTCACGTAGTTTTATTGAATTTGTATCATTATTTTATTATAATAAATTAAATATGATTAAAAGTTATGCAGCCGCTCTTGATTTATAAATGGTGTAACTAAACAGAAAGTTCATTGAATTTTAGGCGGTACGAAGTTCGTCGGGTCAGCTAGTCTTTGTATATTAAAGCACCAAAAAAATGAAAGAATATATTTTATCAGAAAGCATTACTGATGAACTGTGATGTAATTAATGTAAATGAAGATATTAAATCCATTAAAATTGTAAGGAAGTTTTAGTTGATAACCGCATTTAATACTGACAGACCACAAACAGTACTGACCGAAAAAAATTGTTGGTAGGTACTTATTTGTTGGCATAATTATCTGTAGCACAATCATTAGGAAAATGAGGCTGAAAGGAGGGGCATCAAATGTTTGGACTTGATAGATATTTTATAAACAAAATTAGACAAATCGGCTATGCTGCTTTTCGAGTTTTAACAAGAAGAACTAAATGCGATTGACTTATGAGTAAATAAATAGATACGAAGGTGATATGAAGTTCACTGGGTCGACATATCCCAAGTAGCAAAAGAATATATATTGAAAAATGATTTTAAAATTATTTCAAATAATTTTAAAATCTAAATATCATAAGATGGCTAAATTCATGACTTTTTCAAGATTTTAAAATAATTTTAAAATAATGTATTAGGTGTTGCTCTTTTTAGGTCTTGTACCATTTGTCCTCATTTTCTTGATAGTATATATACATGGATATGCAGGAAGCAATGGCTTATTTTTGCCAAAAATGTTCCTTTCTTAATTTCACAGAAAAATAATTATGTGAATATTATTTTAAAACAATTTCAAATTTATTTTACACATATTTTAAAATAATTTTGAAATAATTTGATAATTATTTTCTAATCATTTTAACATAATGGTAAAATCATTTTAACATAATTTTGAAATAATTAGGTCATTATTTTGAAATCATTATAAAACATTTTAA
Organism: Ischnura elegans; assembly: GCF_921293095.1. Taxonomy (NCBI): domain Eukaryota; kingdom Metazoa; phylum Arthropoda; class Insecta; order Odonata; family Coenagrionidae; genus Ischnura; species Ischnura elegans. The sequence goes on from NC_060246.1 coordinate 143,571,059, forward strand.
AACAAAAACAGTGCACTCATATAAATTTTCATTGGTACATATAATCTTAGTCATACCAGTATGATAAAATAAACCAGTATAAAAATTCTCATTCCTTTGAGGTGAATGTGAATAACTGACAAGTATGTAGCTTTACATAAAACAATTAGTGATACAGATGATTTTGGAGACTTTTTCTACCAAAAATGATTCCCTTTTTTCAAAACTGAATTTGAATTTTGCCGTCTTGAAATCCACAAAACGGTATTTTTTGGCAGTTTTCAATAATATTCCTAGAAATTTAAAATAATGAATTTACGGAAAAATTATCCTGAAATGAAAGCATATCACATCAAATTTCTAATTTAAACATGGACATCTGATTTCGATGTTTTCTAAATGTTCCTGGTAATGGTGGGCATTCAGTGCAAATACGCAGGTAAGGAGATTCTGTAATATTCACAATGCTTGTACAACTTCCTTCGATACACTCAAGCATGTTGACGCTAGGATAATTGTTAGGTGGGAAAATATATTTTTACTGTTTCTGGCACAGTTTGTAATTTCAAACGTATTTTATACTTACATCATAATTAACATAACAATTAGTCATATTAATAAGAGGCTGAATTAGTTACAACATATTTTAAAATCTATAATTCATAGCTCACACAGGAGTAGGACATATTTTAAACTTATGTTAAAATCATTTTGAAATGATGAAAAAAAGATTTATAACGTTGAAACAGAGAAAGCTAATATGTTTTCAAAATTATGTTAAAGTCATTTTAAAATGTTCTCGCAATATATTTTAAAATAATTTTTACATAAGATTTTGCTACTTGGGATAGTACGTACGTACGTACGTGTACACTACATTTTTTTGGTTTTCAATTTTTTTTAGATATATAAAATATATTTTTTTTATACATATAGGTATATATCTTTATATTTTACTAATCACTTTTTTAGATTTAGGAAACATTTAATAAACATTTACTCAAAATTTTAAATTACATTTTATTTAAAATAAATAAAAATATAAATAAAAGACATTTTTTGTTTTAAAAATAAAAAAAATACTTCTTTGCCATTATAAGAGATTTTGAAATAATCACTTTTTTATAATTCAGAAGCTTTATTAAAATATTTTCTCATGATCTTAAAATATTCAGAAATTTTCAAAAATAACAAGGAATGAACCATTTTTCTCTAGAATTGTCAACAGTAAAAGAGATTTATGTTGTCACAAAGATACAAGAGGCAGATCGATTGGAGTTAACAGGTACAATTGGACCAATGGCAAGAGTTTTCCATTTAATAAATAGATATCCTTTATTGTTCAACTGCGAAAAAATCAAGCTTAATGAAGAAGGCAAAGCAGTATCTAAGGTAGGTTAGCCCTAATTGCAAAAAAAAATTTATGGTTTCATGGTTTATAAGTTTAGAAGGTGGAAAATTCTGGATAGTTACAAGGGCACACAGGGTTTCAGGGTTGAATAACAGTGATCTGACTTATTTCGACCAAAATGTGGCAGGCCTTCATGGAATCAATAACATGACTGAATGATTTCCTCCAATTAGTGGTGTAGCTGAAATAGACTCATGATGTGGTTTAGCCCCACCAGTGAACCACACTAACATACTACATATGTACTCCCTTCATAAAAAAGATTTCTAATGATATAGGTTTAATAAATATCATACTACATACATGTATGTAGCTTCAAATTAAAGAAATAGATTCTGCAATTCGACAAAAAGCAAAGTCATTCAAATTTACAAACTTTTAATTGCTAAATTCTTTTTTTAAATCCTCCATGCAAAAGGGGGGGAATTCAGAATTCAAGAAAGACGTGGGGACAGTGGCTCTCCAACACTGGAGGATTTCTTCTGTACTTAGGGAGGGATTTGGGGTTCATAGATAACACTGATAGGGACTTTTAATCAAAATACTTCTTAATTTGGGGATGTAATTCAGGATATGGGGGGTTTTACTTATCAGGCCACTGACTCACGTTCACTGCTGAGGTTTGACTTCCACTAGTGGCTCTTTCTCTGTTGTTGCTACGCCTTCCACTGTCTCCATGGCTGAGGGAGTGGCTGGTGGAGTGCGATGGGTGACCTCTCCATGACGATGGAAGAAAGAAGAAAAAGAAAGGAAAAAATCCTGATGGCAAGAACTACACTTTAACTGTCTGACAAATAGGTTTCGGACTATTCTCTCACCACTTTGCATCACACACAAATAACAGAAATTTTAACGTGTTCCCTACTATGAACGTTCATGTGGAATCTTAAATGACTTCAAATGCTATTTAACAAGATTCCATATAGCATCTCTTACACTAATGGATAAAATGCTTGGTATAAATGTAATAGTAACTCCATTTAAGCCTGGTTGGGAACATGCAAAGGTGGCAATATTTAAATTGAGGAAGGATGAATATCCCATGGCAGAATATTAATCACAAACTTTTCTCTGAAATCTTCCAATCAGATGGTTACTACAAATCAGAAAAGAGGCTTCATCTATTAAAAGAGTGGTCATTATGATTGTGCTTCCTTTGAGAAAACTTTAATGCTTTGGATAGGGCATCATAAAAATAGAATTGCATCGCATACCTGACATGAAAAATATTTCCCATAAACAAGTCTCAAACCTACATTACAAATCAGAATTTGGATATTACATTGATATACATATTCCATGTTACATTGCCAAGGTGCAACATAGTCATGTGATGTTACTTAATAGAGAAGTGTTTTTATAGTATAAAAGAATATCTTCAATCTGAAATGTAACATTTTCTTATGTGAATTTGTTAATTTTGACGTGCCCTATATACTTGTTTTATGATTGTATCATGACATATAGTATCCTTTGGGCAAATAAATATTATTATTATTATTATTATTCCCATCCATTGCCATTGGTTCACCCAATTAATATTGCATAAAAGCAATTGAATCATGTTCCAAGACCTACTGAATAACCTGTAACTGGCTGTGATGATGAGTCATAACTTCATTTTCCCCAAAGGCTATAACCCTTTTCACTCCATGAGTTTCCAGTCAATGATTTTTTATGAACACCCATATAATTCTTCACTAACCGACAAAAATAAATCCTATGGAAATACCCCATTGTTGTATCATATAGTTGTATTCGCAGACAATGATAGCATTATTTTCTCTATAGAGAATATATATACAAGATAGGATCAAAAATCTGTAAGGCTGAATTTGTTGTGCAAACGGAGCATTGGAGGTGAATGGGACCACCTGGTTGTGGTAGTGAGGAGCCTTCCAAAGAGTCTGATATTTTTTCCAGTCACCAGCAGTCAAGCGGAGAGTAAGCGAGTCAATATCCATGAACCTTTATTAACCCAGGAGAGGTGCACGGCAAAATGTAACGTTAGAGGGTGAGAGCGGGGTCTCATCGACACCCCAAAGAAAATGTTTTTTTCTCTTTACTTGTAATGATACAGTTATGTTATGTTCTATATTAAATAGGTCCACCAAATTAGATTGATACTAAATATTTACTTTTCTACTATTACCATAAAATTGATAATGGAGAAATGCATTCAACCGAAGTTTTCTATGTGTGTTATTTGACATTCGGCATCGTATTGATGTTAACTTTACAACTTTGGGTTTCAAGGCATGAAATATCTTATTATACATGCTGAATGTAATGTTCTACGTGCTAAAAGAGAAAAAAAATAATTATCTCTCATGAAAGGAGAAAGCTCAGGGGAAGTCCTATGGCTCCGAAGAATTGTAAGGGTGCGTGGGGTGTAGGTGACACCCCAGGACATTCTAACTTGTTCCGATCCCGAAGCAAAATGAAAATTTTATGGGGTATTGGCAGCATTTTGTCAAAATGTATAAAATTTGATGGAATAAGAACTGAGGAAGAACTGAAGAAGGTGTAGATACCACAATGTACGTACAATGGGTCAAAGAAGAACCATGGGGTGTCGTTAACACCCTACACACCCTTTCCAAGGTTAATAAGTGCGGTCGTATTCCAAGACAGAGAAAATTCTAGAACAGGGCTATGTCATCAGATACCGCATCAAACTCAGTAAACCACCACGGAGACGCTAAGAATGATTGAGGATGCCCATGGTGATGCTGTCATGAACCACTCAACAGTGTTCTTGTGGCATAAGCTGTTCCAGAAAGGGCGAGAACTCATTGAAGAAACTAGTGTGCCGGTCTCCAGTCAACTTCAAAGATTGATGAAAATGTGGCCAAAATGATAAAGCACTTTGAGCTCCGACTGGGACACAAACATTCGTCTAATCGTTGATGAGCTAGAGAATTCGTCCTAAAGATTATTAACGAGGATTTGGCCATGCAAAAGGTGTGCTCCAAGTTTGTGCCAAGAATCATATGATTATTTTTATTTATATTATTTTGTTCATCCCTCATATGAGGGATGTCCAAGAAAAACCAAATTTCTTTGACAATGGCGCAATAACCAGTGATGAAACGTGGTGTTTTGATTACGACCCAAAGACCAAATGCCAGAGTGCCAAGTTGCATAACTATAAGCCCTTTAAACTGCAGGTCAGAAGAAAGATATGAGCAAGGTCGTGAAGACGTATCTCTGAGGGATTTCCTGGAAAGCGAATTTCATAAGGTGTGCATGCAGTGTTATCAAGTTGTGTTGTGTCGAAGCACAAGAGTGTTATTTCGAGGACTACTAAAGATTTGTACCGATTAGTCAAAAATAAAAATTTCAATTAATTCAGTTCTACTACTTTTTTATCCTACCCTGTAAGTACTTTATAAAGACATATTCAACATCTACAACAACCACTCATATCCTTTAATAAAAACTATATAATTAACTAATTGAATATTAATTAAGATTCAATTATAGTTAATTATATACCTTAAGGCCTGGTTACACGGTATTTACAAGTTATTGTGGTTTGCATGAATGATTTTGGTGGACCAGAACGAACATGCACGAATGCATGAGCCAAATTAGAACAGGTTCTATTTTCTGTACATGTATTCGCACAAGTTGGGTGGTCACACGGTGCATTTTGGCGTTCATTCTCGCGTTCATACGTTTATACATTAACCCGTACGTGTTAATGTGTCATGCAACCAGGCCAAAAGTCTGGAATATAAAAATTTATTCTCCTTCAGAGGGAATGTAGACATTCAGATGCGAGAACTGAGTGGATTAGAGGCAACCCGACGGAGAAGGTGGAAGGATCCTGGGGACCCACCTGGAGAAAGAAAGATGAGCAAGATAAGGAAGACCAAGAAATTATCCAATTAAGTAAGTAAATTCCAAATGAAATTTAATGGTAAACAGAGACAAGGCGACGCTGTTCTTGATAATTTCTATTATTTTCAGTGAAAACGGCGGAAAACAAACCATTTCTTGGCTCACAATAAATAAATGAAATTTCATTTACATGAAAATGATGTCTCAAGTCCGGAAGAGAATTTTTTAAAGAATATTTTGGAATGGAAGTAAATAGAAAGAAATTAAAAATTACCATGTGCTGAATAGTTAGCATCATCTCTCCAAAAAGCGGCAAATTCTTCGATAATTTATCTATGAACTTCAACCAACTTTCAAAACAGCATGAAATTAATAGGGCAAATCCTATTGGCTAGGACAGAGGACGTCACTTACATGCAATGGCGCATGGCGCATGTCATACAATATTGGGGTGCTGGTGATAGCTCTGTGTTAATGTAGCAGAAGTGTTGGCTACTGAAATAATAGCTGTTTGGTGTAATTACTGATAGCATTAAATTTGCTTATGTTATTTATGCACGCGGTTATTTAGTGGATTCTTTTTCTCTCCGAAATCCGTCACAACTCTTCTCTACATTACGTGTCTTTCGGTATTGCAAAAGATCAATATCGAATCATTATGTCTGTTGCTAAAATTCAAGAAGAAATTAATAATATACCCTTGGCTGATGATGATCCTCAAGGTATGCTACGTTATTCATAGCTTAGAAATTAACATGGTTATTTTTAATGTGTACTATTTTGCTTCCAGTAACCATTTACATCGATGCGTGAAAGCTAATCACCAGTTATACGCGAATGTTTACGTACTTAAATTTACAATTACTTATCCATTTCATGGATTGAGGATTGGTTATTTATTGGCCGCGGAAATTAAAGGGATTTATTTCTTAAAAGATTATCAGGAATGATGAGTTATTACCACCGTATCATAATTATTTATTATAGAAAGGGCTGCTTATTCTTCGTGCCTAAAATTAATGAAATCATTGTACAACAGGTCACCTCCAAATATGTATACTTCTGTCAGTATCCGTAGTTTTAGATATTTCTTGAACTCTTAAACTCCATTTTCACCGTAATGAAAGGTCAAGTAAAATTGTCTCTGGCAAATTTACACAATACCATCCTCTTCCATATTTGCGTGTATTTTTTCCCTTTATTTAATCAGCTTCTTTTGCATTTCCATAATGGATTAATGGTTTTTTTCCTTCGCCTAGTGACTTTCTTTATCTACCTCGTACTATACATGCATCATAAAAGATAAAATTTTTAGAAAACATATGGCAATAATCTATAATTTATCCAAACTATTCATAGGATCATAGGTGACCTCTAAGTGCATAATTTTGCGTTGCTGAATTTATCGGATATTTTATCGTCTAATTGAAATCAAGATTATGGAAGGCAGATTAAAAATTTAACGTCCCAGTCTTAGATTAGGTTTCTTGAAGCAGAAACGTCTAGAGGTGACATCTCTCTCAGCGTTCTACCGACGTAATTGTTGAGAGACTTAACTGGTCAAGTGTTACAGCTGTCATCAGGATTTGGAAGAGCCACCTTTCGTAGTCTCTTATACAGAGTGCTGTCATTCAAGTGCCTTGAAAAAAGGACTCAAGCTAAGCGCTGGTATTGGTGTATTGAAAGTCCGGTCCTTATCTCCACCATGATAGGTTTTTTAATTTGCTGTGTGGTACAGTGGCGGAAAAAATCAACACAAAGCTCGTTGGTGTCTGAATGTTGCTAGCTCAAGAACTATTTCAAGACGTCCATATCCGATAAGTATGCCCCCATAATGTTCTCATACAACCAAGAATTTTCAAACTATATACTCCAGGGAAATTTCAGGAAACTATAAACTTCAGGGAAATTCACTAACATGCGTTGCAGTATGACAATGCTTATCAGACCTGACTACTAATTCCTCCTCTCATTCTTTGTATTATAATTTCACCCATGTCTCACCTGTGTGATGCGTGATTGGGTGCTGCATTGACTATGTGGGCAATTTTCTAATATAAAATTCTTCACAGAAACTAGTTTAAGGTCCAGAGGATGTTGCATGACTATTGAGTTCTTAAACGCTATTAATTTGTTGAAATTTAACTCCTACCTTGCATAGCCATTTGGGTAGTTGACTGTGGAGTGAATTTAGAGTACCTTTTCAAATAAATATTAGGCTTGTGCTTAAATTTTATGGCAAATTGGGCATTGCTCTCTAATAAATTTTTAAATATTTTCTTACTATCATGGGACTGACTACTATTTCTTAGTCTGAGAAATATTTTACAGTCGGCATTTTCTGCTGTTTATTTATTTCCTGAGCTGACTACATTCAGATGCCAACGAGCTTTGTGTTTATTTTTTCCACTGCTGTACATAGATGGTCTCAATGTCATAGCCTCTTAGAGACTTGAAATATTTATAAACGAGTTACAGGGGATTACTAGCTTGTATAGTAAATATGTCCATGTACTTCTCTCGACACGTGATTTGCATTAACTGAGGAAAGAATTTATCAATTAACTCATCATTCAAATTAGTTTATTATTTAAGCACACTAAAAAAATCTATTTAGGGGTTTTTCTTTCTTTTTAAAAGTGAGCCAAACCAAGTAGTATTGTTAAGTGGTGCCTAGAAATAAACAACAAACTTTCAATTCATGCCTTTGTCTGCCTCCTAACAACTTTAAGCGTGCACTAAAAGATGATCAAATCAGCAAAACTTTATATCATCAAAATTATATCTCCAGGATTCTTGTTTATACAAATTACTATGTTTCTTTTAGTTACAGTGTATTAATGCATCCCAATATGTTAACTGGATTTTATGTTATTTTTTACTAAATCCTGTGACCATCACATTTTTTTAAAGTGGCCATCTGTCCCGGTTAAAATCACTCTTGAGGGCATCCCATCTATCTCATAAAATTCTCCACAATGTCCTGGTTATGGGAATTATGTTTTTACAATAACAGTTTATAACAGAAATCATAAAACTATACGGCAATTAGAGTTTAGAATAAAAAGTATCATAGTAATGTATAATATTTAAATGGGGGCTTTATCAAAAAACACTATCAGTTGGTAACGGAACGTCACTGCTGCTGGTCTGAATGTGAAGAGGATGGTGTTACATGCTCAGACCATGTTAAGAACACATTATAAGCCACAAATATTACTACAATCTCTATTTAAATAGGAGTAACATGGAGGTTTATCTGAAATTTGGAGGTCTATTTTTTACTTTATGGATCATTGTGGTAGTTTTCTTAGCAATATGATGTAATGGCTATTGTTATTGTTCTCTCATTGACCCTTGTAAATTTTTAGTCGTTATATCTGAAGGAGAAGGAGATGGCTGTGAAGAAAGCATCTCATCTCAGCAAGTTGGTGTTGGTGGAGGAGGCTCTATGATTGGCCATGGCCGAAGCATGGACTCCATACCGTCAACGTTTACAAATGGAAGTAGCAGTCCGGGGCCTCACAGTAAGATATTAGATTTCCTTATTCCATTTTCTTCATGCTATCAGTATGTCAAGTAAATTACCTGTGATTTTGTTTTTTAATTCAAAAATCATTCTTTCTTGGTCATTCTTCTTCATTGCAATACATAATTAGTTAAAACTCAGTGGCAATACATGACGTTCAAGCTAAGTCATCACATGCGTGGCAGGTGGCATATTTTCAGAGTCACATTTTTGTTCAAGAAATTTAACTTGCATGGATAAAACTCCTCTTAAAAATGATTGATGGAGGTCTGTGGGGCTTTAGGGCCGAAGGCATCAAGCGGGAAGTGCAGGGCTCTTTCAGCACCTTCGAACCCCATGGTTTTCATATTTTATCTAGAGATGTGTGAATAGTATCCGCGAATACTAGAAAGTATTCGAGATTTCGAAAAATTATGCTAAGGGTACCATCTCGAATACTTTGAATTTCGCGTCATACACTGTCATGCACACGTCGTTGGTAGTTGACTCGGAAAAATGTAGAGAACTCGTTTAGTTCATGCAGCACCGTTTTAGGCAAGTTGACGAACTACATTAAATTCGCAGATTAGAGCGGTGAAAAGAGTTCAACATGGGGAACCAGAAATGATCAGGTGAAAAAATCCGAAAATCCCCAGTTTCCCCCACCAGGAGAACCTCAGTGCCATGGGATAGTAAGTACGTAGCACAATTTCCAAAATCCGCTACCCCCTCCATCCATCAGCCCTAGGCCCCTCCTCCGACGCTTTCCTCCTCTCCAAAATCAAACAAAAGGCCCCTGCTCGTGCAGGGTTCGTATTAGGAAGACCATAAATCAAAAGCTTCAAAAGAAAATACAGTGCAACCTCGATAAAACGACACCCCACGGTGCACCAATAAACACTCGCTATAGCGAATTGTCGCTTTACCGGAGGTGGAGCAAATAATAGCCAATATACCTGTTGCGAACAGTTATACAGGAACAGGAGTGGTGCGGCAACAGATATATTTCTATCCGATAAACGTTAGCATAAATCCAGACGAAAGGCAATGTTTTTTTGCATCAATAAATTTCCTTACTCAAACAACAACTAACTATTCAAACCATTTTAAGCGCCGCACTGAATAAAAATCATGCAAAGCGTAGTTTTGTCAATCATGCCAATGCACAACCGACGAAGCCATTTTTCTATGCACTTAATTAGTGCATTTACGTAATCATTCTATTATTCTGATATTTTCCACTGAAAATTCAAAAATTTAATGATAAAACAATATCGCGGTTATTTAATGCCTCAAATGTTTCCATTGGTGTATGTTTATTGTTCCTGTATGTTAAGCAGCAGTGAAGTGAAATAACGTATTGCATTTGTTACTGCAGTCGAAAACGCTGGAAGGTTGTATAACGTTCCTGCCTTGGAAGACTTTTCTATCAGATAATGTAATATCTTCATTATCTACAGTAAAAAGTTTGCTAAGCTTGAAAAATGATGTGATTAAAATTGCCATTGTTAAAAAAGTTCCTTTTCGAGTGTTACGCTCGCGACGTATTTGAAATAATACACAGAGTTTACCACGGCACTGCAAACGATAGTGAGTTGTTCTGTTAGTTCTTCCTGCGGCCACCAGGGGATGTTCGGCTACCCACGTGACGGAAAAGAGCGCTAGTACGACTCCGACCACTGACGCGAATAGTTCACCCTTGTGAATCCGCAACGGAGAATAAATACATCCATCCGGACAATTCACGCCGAGTATCATTGCATCGTACATCCTACATCATTGCTAAGGTGCACTACCTACCTTTAGAGGCATTATTGCAAGAAATACCTCGTACTGCAAGGGTTTTGTCGGGGAGTAGGATGTAAAAAACTTCCGTTTCGTCTATGTTATATGACGTGGGGAATACTTCTTAAGATACTTATGATCGGATTCCTTTCTTCCACGACTTAGTGTTTACACCGCAGGCATCACCAGCAATTATGAGGGGAGATAACGCTTTGGTGCTTTGCATTATTATAATCAACCTTCCGCACTCTTGAAATTTTCGATTTGCAATCTATCCTTGAAATACTCCGCTTTAGGCGTAGGCATAGCCCCCCTTTCTCAAAAGTTCCCGCAGATTGGAGTGGGCAAAACCACCCGAACAAAGCTCCTTGTAACTCTACATAGTCTGCATTCCTTGGGTACTTTTTTTTAATTGTGAAGAGCGAATAGGAAGATAAATTAATTTCGACATTCTCATATTACTCCTTTATTTTTATTTTCTCGCTTGAACGTGTTTGTTGTTTTTTTGGCCATGGTGTCTGCCATCAAATGCTTTCTATTCACGCAACTCACGGACGTGCGGGTATACTACCGACTGCTTTCTGCCGCCCGAGGAATGAAAGAAGATCAAGCATTCGCGAATGCTAATGTCACAATATTTCCACCAAAATTAACTACCTATTTATCGAATGACAGTTTACCACATAAATTTGAGACTGAGCACTCCATTAACTTCATTTCTTACAGATCGCTAGCAATTACAGAGATTAAGGAGTCTTGATGTAAGTTTTTCCGGCGGTGAAACCCTCGCTATGGCGAGAGCCAACACCAAATGGGCCTCGTTAAATCGAATTTTTAAATATACCTATTATAGGGTCAATTGACGGTGCATCGGCTATCTCTCGTAATAGTGGGGGTCTCGCTATAGCCCGTACTCGCTTTAATGAGGTTCCACTGTATTAAGTTACAGGAGAATAATAGAATCATGTTTCACCCTTCCCTCTTTCTCCCCCGCTGACCTTTTTCTGCCTACCTGCTTCAAAGTTCCCCATTACTGGAGGTCTACTGCTGCATGAGTCATCTATTAGCCCAAAAGGTGTCAAATTGACTTTCGGCAATTGATATTACACCTTCATTGGATTAAAATATTAGTAATGTGCACGCAATTAAAAAAAGAATAAGGCCAAACATGACGTAATTCTGACTTTATTTAAGCATTTTACGCAAGGAAATAAATTTCAAAATACGACGGCATTCTGGCAAAACTCGATATCCTCGCAGCTGAGCTTCTCAGAAGTTGATGCGGTATTTTTTTCCGAAAACATATATCAAGTTAGAATTTATGAGTTGTGCTATAAATCTCTATTGTCACAGTCACAGACGAAGGGATATTTTCTCAGTATATTTGGTTTCTCTCTGCTAGCAATTCAAACTCATTTGCTTATCTCATGAGAACTTCTAAAGATGGACAGAAAATAATTGAAGAAGAAAATCTAGTGGAGAAGCCCGTGTATTTTGCAAAATGCCTCGGATTGTCCACTAGCACTTGACAGTAGGAGTGGGGGTAAAGCGAGCTCCCTGTTGAAAATAAGAAGATGGATGAAGCAGAGTATCAGCTGGGCGTACCGCTGAAATGGCGTTTGGTAGATATGAATGTATACATCAGACAGAAATCCATCGTAGCAGTGTAAATGCCGAGACGGCATGAAATCATTTTTTCGCAAGGTGGTGTGTCCACTTGGGATATTTGAGATAGATGTTAGTTGAATCAACTATGTGCCCAAATTGTTTCCATAAAATGAAAATATTCCATTAATCAGTTAATTTCCTGTTTGAATCCTTTAAAGGAAATCACAATTACTCGCCAAAATCCTGAGTTTTCTGCTGCATAGGCAACCTAGTCAAACATTCCCGCATTCATCGTTTTTTTCGTCTATCCCTTTAAAAACGATAGATCGAGGTGCCACTGTATACCTTTTTATTTATAGATTCATCAAGGGAAATAGAAGAAGAAACATTCGTTTAATAGCTTTGGGCCACTCTAGTATTCGAATATTTGAATCATCATTTAATATTCGAACTCAATATTTGAGTTATAGAAATATGCTATTCGACCCATCTCTAATTTTAACTCTTAACTTTGCATGCTTTATGGCTTCATATTCTTTTATTCGCTTTGGGGCTCTTTGATCACATTGTCACCAAGGTCCTCGGATAACTAGTCAACCCCTTCACTTAGTGTACTTTTATGTGTGACACTTGATTTAGAATGAAGAAAAAGTACTGGTTGTGTACAAATATCCATTTAGACATCATAAAACAAGTGGTATGGTATTTGGAGGAGGCAACCGACAGCTGAAGTCATTTGCACCATGAGGGAAGGGTAGGTGGAGAGAAACCCGGCATCGGCATTAGCCAGCTCTTAACGAAAGGCACCAAGGGGTCCACAGCTTAACGTTTCATCCGATGGATGGAGTGTTTTGCTTGAAATGTCCTCCACAAAGCATTCAAGCAGGGATCGGGCAGTCTCTGAAAATTCTCTGCCACCCCCGGGATTCGAACCTGAGCCGACGAGGTGGGAAGCCAACACTCTAGCCACCACACCAACCCAATCCCCCGGAAACAAGTGGGATAACCAGGATTTTGAAATAGGGGAGGTTTAGTGGAGATTTCGGGGCCCTTCGGGGGTGTATGGAAACCACCACAGAGGAAAGGGAGGATGTAACCCAGAAAATATTTCTCCCCTTTCCCCCCCTCCCCCCGTGTTGCTACTGCATTGCAGGAAACTGAGATACGAGGTTAATTGTGCAGTAAATATTGTGGGATCCCCAACTTCATTTTTCATGACTTTTTAATTAATTTTGTTGCAAATTTACTAAGTAAGTGCCAACCATGGTCTCAATTAATGGGGATGTATAAATAATTTTTGACTGCTGAAGGATGCCTTTTGAATCTTATTTAGAATAGGCTAGTTGATGGATTTTAGCAGCAAGGAAATGACAAACAATCATAATAAGAGGTGCTGAAAAAAATATACGTACAGAGATACAGCTGAATTGACACCCTTGACAAAGCAACAAATGGTAGTTCTGTTCTCACCATCTGGCACCATATCTGGGATAACTTTTCTAGTTAAATTGTGAGATCTAATGAGGCATAAGTTGCTCACAATTGAAGTAATCATTATCTTATGCCAAGTTATTATAATTGTTAATGCAAATATTGTGCAAAGTAAGCTCCAAAATAGGTATCTCCTTTCACTTGGTAACTTTAATTGGACAACAATCTGTTTGGTCCTTACAACCTTAAGCCTACAGCTCAGGTGGGCCTAGTTCATGTCGGAAAATAGGGAAAACTGCGCTTTCTACAGTAGCAGGAGAGGTATGCTCAAAGGTTTCCCACAGGTAAAAGGGAAGGGGAAAATAGGGGAGGATGCTTCCCCTTGAAATCAGTTTGCTGACTTGTTTTTGGTCACACACTTAGACCATTTAAGTAAGTAGACCTGCCATTCGGGCGGAACGCTGTGGCCAACATCGCACGGCGGGGAAGTGGGTGGGATGAGGGAGCGTGACGTCACGGTTGGGACAGCAGACGATATTCTGTATGCGCGCTTCAGATATTTTAACGCTCACTGTACAAAGTCACTGAAAAGTGACGATATTGGGCACGCAAAATGATTATACACTTAATAAATATATTTTTACGATGACCTAAGGCATTTTATAGCCTTGACTGTGCGCAAAAAGCTAAATAAATCAAGATAAAGTGAGAAGCGATCGTATTAAATAAATTGATTAAGAATGTCATATGTAAACATGGGCGTACCCAGCGAAGGGCAGGGGGAGCAGCTGTCCCCCTGGAAGCAAAAATCGCATAAGTCTTTAAGCAAAATCAGCACTGAATTGAAATGAAAGTATTCAACAAATTTTCTTCAAATCAACGAAAAATGATATGTATTAGTATAAGTTAAGTAACTGAAATAAAACTATTTTTTCAAGGAAATAATCTCATAAACTAATAAAGCGCTGTTATAATGTTCTTATAATGTTGGTTTCATTCATCTTTTCCATGCTAAAATGTCACAACTTGGCTTGCCCCTCCCCTCCTAGATCATGGCTTCCCCCCCTAGACCATGGCTTTCCTCCCCCTAGGCCGTGGCTTCACCCCCTCTAGGTAAAAAGAAGGGGTTCTGGCAAGTATCACATAATTTTTTCCGCAAAAACCAGTTTATTGCGATCTCGGTAATCTTCAATAAAAATAATTAAACAAATCGTTTTATTTATAAACCCAACACAATGAAGCCTAGATTAACGTATTTACACTGAAAATACGCATTTTGAAAAATCCTACGTGAGATTAGAAAGAAGGCGTGGAGCAAAATCCCACGATATCTCACAAAGGATGAAGGGAGGGGTCCATAAAAAGGCAAAATTATTTTAGAAATATTACTTATTACCAGTAGATTAACCTAACGGTGACATTCCTAGAAAATGAATATTAAGACTGTCCCAACGGTCGTGTGTCATTTTTAACCCGTAATTTTAGTAACTTTGCATCGAGCAATATTCATGAAAATTGGCACACTTATGGGGAGAGGTCCTAAGTTTTGTTGAGTTAAAATTTTAATTTGCCTTATGTGGTTTTAATGTAAAAAATCGAGATTGAAAAATGTCTGAATTTCATTGACCAAAATGTCAATTCTTGGGTTTTCGGACACAAGAAACCCGAAAAAAAACACTTTCATTTACTAAAATTCAACCGTTGACCCAGTAAGGTCACCGTCAAGGTCATAAGGGTGGCAGAAAGAATAGCATACCAATAAAGGTGTCGATACATGGATTTTATATGGCACCCAAGTCATTGGTATTGTCCAAATACCCGTATTATTCACCTCCAAGGTTAATACGGAGGTCAAAGGCCATAGAGGTAAACGTCCGGCCATCGTGACACCCAGGTTTCGAACCATTTGTTTTGAAGGATGCCAAAGTCGATTTTTCAGTTAATAGATCCGTATTGTTGATTTTTTGACCACCGAGGTCTCAATGGGGGTCAAAGGTCACAGAGTCTGGCCATCATGACAACCAACGTGTCAAACCATAGGTTTTGAAGGGTGCCAAAGTCGGTTACGCAGCTCATTCATCCGTACACCAATTTATTTTGACCTCAGAAAGTCATAATGGGGGTCAAAGGTCATAGAGATTTTAGTCGACCGCTTTGACTTTCTGACCGCTTTTGATTCAGATATTTTAAACTTCATTCGCTACTTCGATTACCAAAATTTTATCACCCTCAATAACTTCAATAGCATTTTTAAAAAAGGTGATTGTTTGTTTTTAAACTCTAGCTAAATTTGAGGATTTTTTTCCAAACTCTCTTCTACAATTCTAGGACATTAAGCCTGATATAGAAAGTGGGAATTCATGGTGTGGTATAATTTAAAAATTCTATCTACAGCTGATGAAAGAGGTAACTAGCGCGTTTTACAGTAACCAAGTATTTTCTTATACATGCGACTTCCGCAGTTTCACAAAATTATTTCAGCATTTAAGACGCACAGTGTAATGTAGAAATAGAAATATATTTTAATGACAATATTTTCCACATCTGCGGGCAACAAAACAGCAGCTGTTTGAACGGCGTTATGTATCATGTGCGCCGCAAAATCGATTTGATAACTTGTGATGTACAAGCCTTAGATCTGAAGGAATGACTATGAAAAATAGCATGGAAAGACATCCTTCTGCTGATGCTAGTTTCTTTTCTTCGTCTCCATAAATTGTTTTTACTAAAAATTTCTGTATTTTGGAGGAAGATGCAGCAGTATTTAAATATCTTTTATGCTCTTGCGTCTCCAAGTGCTTCGAAATATCATAATGCCGTGAAAAATAGAAAATTATCCGTTACATTTCACACATTTGACAGAGTAATCGCTTCTGGATTTTTTAATAAAATGAGATTCACTTCTTAGATGATCTTTGAATCCGCATCCTCTTTTCTTACGTATTGTGACAAGAATATAAAAAATAAAATTATGTCGTAAATTGTTTGAAAAATTTAATTGAAAACTCTGTAAGTATACACGTACAACATTACATGAAAATATTTAATTAGTTAATATATATATTAAATATAATTGATTGGTATAAAGCAAATTTATTTTTTAAATTATTTTAATCCAATCCTCTCTTTCTTTCTAATTATAAATATGCTAATAGGTATTATTTATTCCCAGAATTTTCCGTAGCGTACGTAAATCGTAGGTGTCACTTGCAAAGCCGGCGCTAGACCTTTTTCCACCATCGCAAAATATATATAACACGAGAGCTGTCTGCTAAGTAAAACATTATGCATTTATAAAATAACTAAATTACTTACCTAAATAATATGAATGCTGATTTTTTGACATCCCTTTTTAGTAGCGCTAGCGCGCAGTTCAATTTGCGTCGTATAATTGACCGTTTAAAAATTACTATAAGCGAAGGCGTTAGCGCGTTACTTCGTGGACGACCGGCAAATTCTTTACACAATGACCCTTTTCCTCTCTAAAATTCCCCCCGTTTACAACTTTTGGGCAAGATTTCGTGTTTTTATAACGATGTTCCGAATGATGCTAGATCGTTAACGGGATAAGAAAAAAATCTGCGGAAGTTTACAAAGGGCTTTGTCTTCATTTTACTGCCACAATATTTTTTCGTCGCTGCCAATGCCGAAAAATGCCACTGTTCATTAATTGTAAGTTCACCAATCCAACCATGGCTGAGAGAATACTTCTCGTACATAACGCAATAAATATTAGTACATTTAATTGAAAAATCGCGAAGAAAATGGTCAAAATACCGCAGTGATACAGTGAATCCCCATTCGTAGCCATGCGCTACGACGATGAGCGTCCCAACCGTGACGTCACGCCGCTTTAAAAGTGGGTGGGGAAGGAAGGGAGCGGAGGGGAGATGTTGGCCACACGGCGAGACATGGGTAGGGGTGGGGAATGGCGGGTCTAGTTCTTATATGGTCTAAGGTCACACATTGTCCAAAAAACACATCTATGTGGTAGTCTTTTTGATGTATGATACTGTGCCTGGGATAGGAAAAAAGATGGGTACCATTCCTGTTCATGCAAAATATAGTCGCTACTTCTAAAATACAAATGCACAAGTTTTTAAGTTGCATAATTTTTCTCCCACAAAAGGAATTCTAATCCCAAATCATGGAACATGTGGTCAAATAATCATATGTACAGAAGGAATTATGGAAGACAGGACTTTTAATTGACAAAATCAAGAACTCTATGGTAAATACCAAGGGAAGTACTGTTAGGGGGTTTCAGTGAAAGTTACCATTCTTACTGCAACACAATTTATAAATCATGAATGCATGTATATTTATGCATATCCTCACAGGAAAGAATGGATATTTTTTTTTAAATTGCCCAATCCCAACATTGGTAAATCTACTTGCCACCATCCAAAGCCCTTTGCCCTCCCAACTAGGTCAGAGGCACCTTACCCTCCCCTTCTTCACTCAAAGGTTCGATATTCATTAAACTTGGTCTGACTTAATCATTCAGAAATGTAAGCTTTAATATCAATTTTGAAATTTCAGAATCTTAAATTGTCCAATATAACATCATTAGCATTACAAAATTCGTCTTTTTTTGTAAAAATGAGGGACTCTAATGTGTACTTCTGCCTTTAATTCTTGTTCTAATTATTATTAGGTAAGAATTTTAATGCTGTAGTTAAGTTCACAAATTGATCTATGGTTGAATATGTGTATCGTTCTTAATACTTTACTCTTTATTTATTTATTTTTTAAGATTGTTTTCTCTTGGCTGTTTCTCACAACATTTCCCTAGGAAAAGTTCAATCACTCACTAGTTATCAGTTATTGTTTGCTTTGTTGTTTTCTGTTTTAGAAAGATCATCTCATAATATTCTTGGGTGAGGAAGTTAATGATACAAAGCAAGAATCATGTAATTCAGTGCTGTGCTGATAGTTCTATTAATTTAAAATTTTTTGCCTAGGCTTGGATCCTGACATCAGTCCTGATGAACAAGAAGAAAAGGCTCGACTAATATCTCAAGTGCTTGAGTTGCAGAACACTCTTGATGGTAAAAATAACCTTAAGGTCTTTTTGTCTGAAGTACTTGATCTTGCATGTTAATATATGTATTGATAATTTACATGACAGCATGAGGAAAAATAAGAGCTAAGGCTTTTTAAGTAAGAAATTCTTATCGGGTCCTCAACCAGGTTAATTCAGTTGTATCAGTCTATGTTTTGGTAGATGACTTGTCTTCCATTTTCAAGGCGTGTTACTCAATGAATGTCCAATTTCACACTGAACCAAGTTGATCATTTAGCGTTCACAACAATAAGGCTCAGGTGTCGTCCAATTGGCTGTCAACTCAGTCCAATCTGTACTGTACATGTACTGTGTACCACTGATTGCTTTGGGATTGATGTAATAAATCAAATGTCGCAACTGTTATACATGCCAGTTGACCTTCTGGTAGCATGATCAATATTTTGTGTCAAGCCTGGCCAATATTATTCACCTGGAGAACTTAAAATCACTTTTAATTGCCTTACTCATGCATTTGAGCTTTGGTTCTCAAAATTTGCCATTTCAAGCAAAGCCATTTTCTTTCATTTCTGTAGACCTCTACTTCAAAGAAGGTTTATTTCATTTATTGTGTATACACTTTACAATCTGCAACCTGGGAATCTCATTAAGTACTGGTACTGTGTACACCATTTTTTATATATTGTAAATAGTTAAAGTGTCGCTTAAGTATATTTTAAGTAATTTGTTTTCCAGAATATTTAATTTGTTCAAGAAGAGTAGTTCATTGATGCAGGGGTCAAGGCAAATTACAGTAAAACTTCGATTTTACGCACTTTGATTTTACATCAAGTCTCGTTTTTACGCAGCAACACTCAAGTCCGGCCGGAAAGCATAGGGAATTGCAATGGTGAAACTTCGATTTTACATCTTTTCTTGATTTTACACAGTTTTTCGATTTTGCGCAGCATAACCCCAGCCCCAAAGAGGTCGCTAATCTTGATTTTACGCAGTTGTCTTTCGGCTTGTTTTGAAAATCCGACTGGAGCAATATGAAGTTAGGTTATTATTTCGTCTCAATGAGTTGCAAAAATGAATAGAGGAACGGTTGAAATGACGCCGCGATGTTGAGCGTGAAACTAAAAACATCGTGAATCTAATTATTGCTTCCCCCTGTACCCTCTCAGTAATATTTCAGGCTCCTTTACAAACGCGAATATCGATCTTGGTTCAAATTTGCCGTAGAAGGATATCGACACCTAAAACACCCGGCAATCGCCGTGTATGCGTAACTACTTTTGATTAAGACAGATGATCGCCGGAGAAATTAACATTATCACCTTTGGTTTATTATTCTACTTATTGATCGACGCTGTTTATAACATATTTATTGTAATTACAGTAGATGGCCGTTAATCCGGAATTATGAACTACGGAAGATCTATCCCTAATGGAAGGTTATCTAGAATTTTGCCAATGTTTTCCGTCGCCCCAGCGAGATATAACGGCGAAATGAGTCGTTAAAAATCCTCCCGTGCCAAAATTTTGGCTTCCAAGGTGATCCAAAAAAGGATAGTCGTACTTCTTTTATGGACGTAAGTCGATGGTGATTCAACACGATGGTAAAAGCAAAGCAGCATGCATTATCTCATTCCGCGGGCTAACTCTACATCTGCGGGACAAATGGAGGCGAGGGAAAGTTGCTTGCGCGGCGCGCTTACCAGAACTGACTCAACTTGTATCTCATTGTCAGTGGGTTTAAATTAAACATAGTTGGAACTTGAATAGCCATTAGCTTAACTCCGCTAGGTGGCAAGTGTTTATTTTAACGGAACGGGAATATATGCCCTCGGAGAATAACTCGCGTCGTGAATCGTCATGTAATCATTGAAGTAAAATTCAAGATGTGAATGATAAGGCAGTCCCATTAAACTCTAGAATGGCTTAGTACCATAAAAGCGGTATACAAAAAGGGTCCGGTGTTGTTATCAGATATGGGGAAGCAAAATATTACGTGAAGATGAGTCACATGGCTTGTGAGTCGAAGGTCCCGGCGCTGAATTTGCGGAAGAATGCCGACAGAGAAGCTATACCCGGTAGATTCAATCTACTGAGGCTAAAATTTCATGGGAAAATGCTTTTTTAATGCGTAAAAATTATAAAGTGGGAAAAATTTTCGGACTAATAATCATTTTTTTATTCATCATTGGCGGCATGACGGTAGTTTTCGGTTATCTAAATAGTTCTCTTAAAAAAGGTGATCTAAACACCGGAAAAATCTGAACTTCCGAATATCCCGGGTCCTGTGTGCTCCGTATTATCTATGGTATGCTATTTGGAAGGAGGTAACCGACAGCTGGTGTCATTAGCGCCATGAAGTAAGGGCTGGGGGGATGGGAACCCTATGTTGGCATTAGCCAGGTTGTAATGATAAGCTCAAAAGGGACCAGGGCTTAACGTCCCATCTAATGGACAGAGTGGTGCACTGGAAGTGCCCTCCACATTACACTCAAGTTGGGATAGTGCCATCTCTGATAAGTTTCTGCTACTGCCAGGACTTGAACCCAGGCCCAGGGTGTAAAGCCTTTGCGATGTATTAGCGAAATTTTTCTTCCTCTTAATGGGGTCAATTTGGATAACTATCCTCAGATATCTCATTTTTTCAATCTCCAATCTTTGTTTGTCCGCCTGTGGTTAAACGGGTATCCTGAAAACTGCTTTTAATGAGAATATTTTCGAAAATTAGTTTCTCTGAGAGCATTTAGTATCACCATTCCGAAATTTCTCCTGGGTAACAGAAGTAATCTTAGTGCCAATTCTATAATCAATTCAATAATCTGGCAATTCAACCATTTTGTTCAACCATGGGAAACATTGTTCAGGAATGCAACATTGTTTCTCTTAGGGTAGCACGTCATCTGTGGTGTTGCTTGTGAGTAAATAATTAGCCTTCATTTTCTTGCTTCCAAATGAGTAATTGAATCCGGGAAACATATATCTGATGTGATTGAAAAGTATTTCATGCTCATTTACTGTAAAACTTCACATATGAGACTTTTTCTGGTTCCGTTTCTGGCTTAAATGAGAACTATATGTACAAAAAGGTATGACTAAGCCTTCTAAAAATAATGAGCAAGTGTTATCCTGAAAATTATACTCCTCCTCAATACCAACTCTTGATTTTTACACACTTGTATTTTACACTGTGCGGCATATTTCGGTCCCTCCAACTCCGTAAAATCAAAGTTTTACTGTATTAAAGAAATAACTCGAGAGAAAGATAGGTTAGGAAGTGACTAAAGAAGTTGATAGTCAATAAACCTTATTTATATCTTTTGCCAAATCGCTTACTGGAAGGAAAATGATCCAACCATGGGATGAATCATAATTTCAAAATGCTCCTGGTCTTGCTTCATGCAGATTATCAATCTTCTGCAATAATTCGTTAATGATTAGTTTCTTTGCAATTTTTGCTTTTGTCTGTGTGCCATTGTGTCTTTAAATATATGCCATAAATCCTTAGGACAGCTTTATCACAAGTTTTTTGAGGGAGCTACTTTGTTATGGGACATTATAACATATGTTTCATAACCGATGTGATAGTATAAGTGAAAAGTTTCTTGAGGAAGGTTAGAAATTCATAGGGTCTCATGGGTTTATTCACAGACCAAAAAAAATTGTTTTAGTGAGGTCATTATACATCTAAGGCTCTACTGTATATGTACTGTGTACCACTGATTGCATTGGAATTGATGTAATAAATCAAGTATCTCAGCTGGTATAAGCCAATTGAGGTTCTGGTAGTATGATAGACATTTTGTGTCAACCAAAATTCAATCATTTTCTCATATTTTGTAAAAATAATCTTCTATTTCCATCAGTACTTAAAAAGGAGTGGGTTTTTATATTCATTTATGAGGTAATTTTAAGAGAATATCCTCCTATTTTCATTGTTTTCAATGGCACCATGTGATTTCATGTTTTTTATTACTATAAATTTGATTTTCATCAAAGGTTGGTCGAAAAATTGGTAATAGATAATTATATATCTCACTATAATCGAGAATAAAAATAACTGCTTTTCCTATTTTTTTGTTTTTAATGTTAAAAAATCTATCTATTCCATGATCCATATTGGTTTTTTTCATAATAGATCTGTCTCAGAGAGTTGATAGTGTAAAAGAAGAAAATTTGAAGCTGAGATCTGAGAATCAAGTTTTGGGTCAATACATAGAAAATCTAATGTCTGCATCAAGTGTCTTCCAGTCTACCTCCCCTAGAGCATCAAAAAAGAAGTGAGCCATCACCTTATATTTATTTATTGCCTGGCTTTCACGGCTTAAAATGGTGAAGTGTGGAATATTGGGGTCTTTCATCACTAATGCAGGTCAGTTAACTGAGAAACTTATCCAGGTTTTCTCTTCAGCTCAACCTCCTAAGTATCACATTTTAGTGACTACAGCTCCACCCTATAAGTGTTAAGTATATTTTAGCTCTAATTTATGGTGGTTTGTGCTTTTGGGAACTAATGGTATTTGGTTGCAGTATTCCTAAAATAGAATTAGATTTTTTTAGAAGTGTATTTTAATGCTTGGTAGTTTTTTCTGATTTACTTTTTTCCCTTTCATAAATTGATGCAAGTACTTGATGAAATTAATGGTATTTGGTTGCAGTATTCCTAAAATAGAATTAGATTTTTTAAGCTGTTTTTTTATGCTTTGTGGTTTTATTCGGATCCACTTTTTTCTCTTTCATAAATTGATGAAGGTACTAGAATTTTTGCTAATGAATGATTCGTAATCAGTAGTGCTCATTGTTTATATTCAGTTTTAGAGGTTTTGCAATACATGTTGGTTCCTGGATGTGGATATACATTAGGATTCAATTTCTTGAGTAGGCTATTGCAATGACCTTTGGTTGATTTTGAGTGCATGTTGGGCCATGGGCAGAGGTGCCATTCAGCAACTCTGGTTCATAGCAAATTATTTTCAATATGCATGACTTTATGGCAGGTTTTGGGTAAGTTATTGGGTAAATTAGTTACATATAGTTACATATCTTGGTAAATAAGTTACGTTACATTTATATACGAGGCTTACTTTTGGCATTTAAAACATAATACATATATGTATCATCTCTTTTAATATAGATGAGCTCTGTCACTCTCATCTTATCCCATACAATGTAACACCAAAACAAATAGCTAAAAATTTCAGTTTTATTGTAATTTGATTTTTGACACATATCTGGTCTTCCTGCATTCCTAAACCTATTTAAAATAGTCAAGTAATTGACTTCCTTGGTAATTTGAGGTTACAACTTATTTGTGTTGCATCTTAGGGGCTATGAGATAAAATGAAGCACCAGTGTAACTTCAGTTAGTATCACCTGAACTTTATGATTAGGGAAAACTTTTTTCCTCACCGAAGAATGAGTTTTTGGGAAATTTAGTCTGCAACACCCATCCTAGATAGTCTAGTCGGTGGCATTTTTATATGAAACATTCTTGCTAGGTTTGCTAAAATGTAGAGTGGAGAAAATATTCCTATTTATAAATAATTTTTGCCATACATATACTTGCTTATAACAGACATTTTTATTTAGTTTAATTATTCTCTGATAGGAAACCGTTCAGGAAATTCTCCCAAATTTTTATTTTTTCCATCTTTCCATCTTTAGATATATAATTTTTTTGGACAGTGTGTAATTCAGTCATCAAAAACTTCCATTTTCATTCACTTCTTACACTATACAGCAGCTGGCAGGGGCGAATCCAGGATTTTGTGGGGGGAGGGGAGGCAGCAGCAGATAATTCTCCTTCAATCAATAAAATTTCTAATAGCGCTCCACATGTCATATGATGAAATCCCTAATGGCTACCGTATGACATCTATCATGTGGTGTTGTGTTACCGAAAAAGAACATGCTCGGTCATCAATGACCGAAATATAGGGAGAATCACCTTAGCACTTCCAGGTATCCTCCACAAACTGACCTTGAAACAATTTAAAGAAAGGATCTTAGGTTGAACTGCTCAATGACTTGGGCTTCCGCTTTTGAGGTCAGGTAGAGGACTGGTTAAATATTGGGCAGGTAATGGACTTCCTATCGCCAGCAAGGTTGAAAGGGTCATTATTGATCAATCCCTTTGCAGCCAAATTTGGAGTGCTGATGGTGGATAATAACTGTGCAACTACTTGTTAATTTAAGTAGTGAGAAGAAGAAGGTGTCCTTTGCTTATAAATAATTGACTTTGGGACCTTTAGAACAAATTAGACAAAATGTATTCAGTGATGGTATCAGGAGGGAAAGAGCAAGACATTCCATGAGGTGAAACAGGCTGAGGCTGAGTCAAAGGTCCAGGCACTGCTTTCAAATAAGAATGCCGATGAAGAAACAGTACATAATGTGTTCATTTTACTCCTGCTACATTTTTACGTGAAACTTTCTTGCTAGGTTTGCAAAAATGTAGAGTGGAGAAAATATTCCTTTTTATAAATAATTTTTGACATACATATACACGCTTATAACAGACATTTTTGGTTAGTTTAATTATTCTCTGAAAGGAAAGAGGTCCAAATTATCAATCTTCAAGTATAATTCATTCATGAACAGTTTTTTTTGCTTGTTTCAGTGTCATTCTTTCTCTGCATCTTGTGTAATATTTCCATTAAAAAAATGCTTAATGGCATGTTTTTGCATTCAATATAGCCATGCGTACAAATTGTTCATTTATTGCAATTTAGTGTCATAAATACTGTCAAAGAGCATATTATCAAATAAATAATATTATTTTGTGATATTTCTATTTCAGAGGATCATCAGCCAAATTCATCAAATGAATGTGGACACTTAGTGGTCTCCTGGTCCATTTTCTCTTTCTTGAGCTGGAAAATCTTTTAATAGTTGTGGCTCTCTCACTGCACAAGTCAGAGCTCTTAGAGACAAATGAATTGAGTTCCATGTGCTTTGAAGATAATGGTTTAACTTCTGTGATTACATTGAAGACTTTAAAGTTGGTTTATAGTTATTTCATGTCTCTAGAGAAAAATGTCATTTGCCATTAATGCAGTGCACTTCTATTTAGTAAAGATTGCTTGCCTACTGCCAGTGATATGCTTTAAATTAAACATGGTGTTACATAAAATATTGCATAACATCTTCATCCCATGAATGTAGTGTTTTTGACCCCACAATTTGGGTGTGTATTTATTTTAAAAAGTCAACTTTTGTAGCTCCATTAAAAAATGTGTCACTTTCACAAGCCTGGAAAAATTATACATTCAAAATGTTATACATAATACGTTTTGAAGTGTGCATTTAACTTTTCCATAGCACCAACACTCTGAGCAAGCATTAGTTAAAAGTTTGTTAGCTCTTCATTTTAACACACACCTACCTATTCACAATAATTCTAGCTATCTCGTACAGTGCTTCATTGAATATTACTGACAATACCCCATTAATGAATGGCCAATTTTCTGTAGGCCAATCTTACATTTCAGCTTTCTTTAGTTTTAATGTTTTAGGTCACTGCTAATTGGTGTGATTTTGTATACATTCATTCATATGTGTAATTGTAAAGTAATTTATACTTTGAATATTTGACTTGTTTTGGTAAGAAAATGATTTTTACTGTAAACTTTCATAATGTATATGTTGTTCAGCTATGTACATTCCTTGATTTTAGTTCCTATTCTGATATTTGAGTGCCCATCACTGCTAATGTAATATGCTCTGAATTGCATATAATTTGTGTCTTTGTGTATGTTTGCTTTTTTTGGGAAATGAAAATGCTTATTCAGCTATTTAAAAGATGGTGTGATTACCACAAGTCATCAAATTACAAAAAAAACTCCTATTTCTACCACTTAGGAAAGCTGTAAAAATACCTGAAATTGTTTAGAGTACATTTAGATATAGTGTATACTGCAGGGTGCCATTTTTTGTCAGAGAAAACTGTAAAATATAAATGCATTTGAAAATGTCAATCAAGTCAAAATTTAAGAGATTGCCAATCCATATCGATTACAGATCATTAAAGATGTGATGTTAGCTTCAAAGTTATGAACTTTCAACTGAAAATGACAATATTTTTATTAATACATTTTGTTCTGTCCAAGTGACCATATTTTTGAGTAAAGGGGTATCAGTCATTAAGAATATTGGCATTCATACCTCAATATGCAAGTTTTATGACCATTTTCAATTGATTAGAAAATTGTGATGCTTGCTCCGTGAATTAATTGTGTTAAGTTTTCAGCCAACACAGAATCCGCATGCACTGTTTCAAGGTTTGTCACATTCCTTGTCTTCAGGAAATGATGAGGGTTATAAAATATGATGTCAGTTCCATGGATTTTCTCTCACATCAGGACCTCGGAGAGCTTTATCCAAATGCATAGTTGAATTAACAGAGCTCTCATTTGCCACCAATCCTTGTGGCAGGCAACCTGCAATACATTCATGTATGCTGGCCTTTAAGGAAGTATGACAAAACAGAAAATTGACCAGTTGTGAATAGTGTATCATGTACCTTCACAGTTGGAACGGTTAACTTCCCAAACCCACCCTCCCTCTCTGAAAATGGTCAGTGTTCTTTGAACAAGGATCCCTCTAAAAATTTTCTCATGAGAATTCATGCTAATTTCACCGCTATTCATGCAGCAGGATTGGAATATTGAGCATTACTTCCATGAGCTGCTTTAAAGCCGGTTTGAGGTTCTACACCAGTTATGGCTTCATTGAAGTCCTTTTTCCCTCTCGTTGCCATCCTTTACAGACCGCGAGGACCTAACGTGTATCATGAGCCTCGGTACAATTGCCATGGGAATCCAGGAACCTGGATAGTGTTGTGGTCTGCATGGTGGCCCAGAAGCAATAGTTCTGTGGTTTGATTCTTGGTCCATGAGAATTTTTTCTCATAGCAATTTTTGTGAATTTCAGTCTTTCACGCTGCAGGATCAAAATATTATGCATGGATCCCTACGATTAAGGAATTTTTCTTTCTTAACTCGCATAATTAATTCAATCTCTAAATATATCTGAATATAAATCTGAAGACACTTTAAATTCCGAGTCCTCTCTGATTCTCACACACTATTCCCACACCAAATGTTAAGGCAATGTAGGGGACTCTGTGAAAGATAAGTCAAATTTATAAGTATGGTGAGCCAGGGGCCCAGCTAGGAATTAAGGCTGGTGCATTTAGCAATTTAGGTGCAACTAATACCAGGGTGTGTGGGGGTATGGAATACCCACCAGGATAAGCGGTAGGTGTGAGATTAATAAATTGCAGAATTTTAAGATAAATGGTGAGTTGTACGGCTTTCTGAGGGATATTTTATTAATCCTTTCAATATTCTATTAGTAATATCAATTCAAATAAGTAAAATGGATTAAACTTAAAAATTTCTCTTAAGCTCTGGGGGGGGGGGGGTTTATCCTCCAAACCTCCCCCCTCGCTGCACCACTGTCATGAGACATTGACTACCTACTGCGGCTCAGATCATAATTGAGGAGAAATGCAATGCTTTCAAATGAATCCACAATCAATAACTTCACCTGTAGGTTGGTTTTGATAGCTCACCACATACTAGTAGGCTTGAACCACAGGCAAATGAATTTCACATGCATAATAGGAGGGCCAGATACTTTCCTTGCACCATCTTGCTCTTTGGGGATTTAAAAGTGTATAATGTCTGAAGGCTACACTCGGTATCAGTTCCGAAGACCTGGCACTACAACCCACTGGGCAAGCATGCTTACCCGAATTCACCTTAATATAAGATATTCTTTCTCTACCCCTGTTGAATTTTTCTTTTGTTGGAGAAAACTTCATCTGAAAATGTAATTCCCCAGAGCAAGTCCCCTTAAAAACCCTATCACAAAGTAAATAACTGTGACCCCAACATCTCCTAATGATGAGCTGCATTAAATCCGTCATGGTCATGAGAAGATGTCCCTAGATATCCTATATGCCCGCAGAGAGTAGTCCTCAATACCAAATTCCAGAGATCCTACATTTCAAATTCATTCTCTCGCGGGAAATGTCGTACCAGCAGCCCAGAAAGTGTTCAGATTGCATATACTTTGGGCGTACATTGCAACCAACCAAAACTTTTACATTTCATTGTGCAAATCGGGCAACTTCATTTGCTTTGTAGTACCATTTCATGTATTTGGTTATTAGCTATATTTTCATATTTTTACGAGAAAAATTTTATAAACGTATTAGTTTACCTTGCAAATTATATTATATGCGACTTTTCACAGTCTCACAAGACCTGACGAATGTGTTTGAAGGCCGCAAACGGTGGTCCTACAATTTAAGGAGGACATGAAAAGTCGTGTTATCGCCTTTTATAGAATATTCTGAGAAAAATTATCATATTTTCGATTTTTTTCTGTCTTCGGACTGCCTGGGATGAATTTAAATTTTTATGTTGGTATTGCAGCGTTTGAACGCTTTGCCTTGTCCCTGAAATTATACTAGCCAATGGTAAACAAGTGGGTTTATTTTATGTATATAAGCTGCAGTGGTGCTGCAATAACAAAGGTATTTGAAAATGTCATCTTTGCAGAAAGCTTTGATGAAAGATAAATTGCCTCCACTATCCCATGGGAGTACTTCGGTTCATGGGTATGACTGTATTCATTTATTCATTGCATTAGTTGTCGTGTGCTATTTTTCTCCATAAAGTGTTTATAGTGGAATCTTCCATCAAGGGATAGCCCAAGTCGATCATTTCTGATTTCTTAAAACAGCGCTCGTGTATGATTTCTTCCGTAGAAGCTATTAATTTGCTTTCCTATGAAATAATGTGTCCGAAATGTTTGAGTAATTCTATGTCTTATAATTAGTGGAATGAAGAGAATGCCTGGACGTAGAAGGGACTACAGCCCGGTTCTTTGGAGTCAGTATTTCGGCGTTAAGAAAGACGTTCAAATTGATGGCAATACCTTTCGAGTGTATATAAAAGAATCAGAGGCAGCTGAAGATGATGACTCAATGCCCTCGGAGCCTGTTCCAGTGTTAGTTCTATTACATGGAGGTGGTTTTTCTGCCTTAACTTGGGCATTATTTGCGGTGAGTATATACTAGTTTTTTTTTATTTCCCTTTTTGTGTCCATTTTATTGTTTATTAGATGATGTACATCACGCGTCAACCTGACGTTCATTCAGGTTCTCTGCACGACACAGCTTTTGTTGGCACTTAGGGCTACGAGATATGCATTATAGTTGAAGCCATCGTTCTCTGGAGAGTGAAAGATTAGGTTAAGGCACATGGATTATTCCTCCATACTTGTGATTGGTCATTTTTTCTAATTTATTCATTTAATTCTTATTTGTAACCATTACTTTTTCAATATCTATGTTCAGTGAACGTTTGGCCTTTACATCAAATAGTAAAACTATTAACGTCTACTGAATTAATGTATCGAATGGGTAGATATATTAATGGAGGTCATCACTGACTTTTTGGAATGTATCATTAGGCCTGCTAAGTTTTACTTTGTCAGCTCCTTTGCTTGTGTTTCTTATGCTCTGTAGTTATATATGAATGGCACCTTTTCCCGAGGAGGAACGTTTTCATGCTTTTCTACTGTATTTTAGCATTTATCTTAGCTCTTTTGCATTGTAGGTGTAATTTAATACTCTGTTGTGCATTCCTTTTGACATTTGTTTCAACTAAAAGTAATATACGAGTTGTATCAAATCTTAATCAAATATTACACAAACAATATTTTATACATCTTAGTGAGTAAATGCCAAATCTTCTCCTTAATTTTGATCCTGATTTATCGTTTTACGGATGTTTTTTTTCTATTTTGTGGAATCACATTATTGCTATATTAATAGATTTAAGTATGTTCCAATTATCCCCATGCTCATTGAAACACTTCATATCTTGGTAAACATTTGCTTTATTTCTGAGCTGAGGCTGCCACCAAATACTTCCAGACTTGGCCTTGTCCCTATCTAGGAGGTGTCTGGTATTATTAGGTCCATGAAATAATTTAGAACCGTAAAGATATTGATGTATGGGACTAATATCTGTATAAGGGGTCCAGTCTGCCAAAAACTGCCATGTGCCATAGACCCTTGGTAAACACTTCATAACCTAAATAGTCAGACTCTTAAATTATAAACTCTAAATATCTTTTCTTTGTTGATTTGATGTCTTTTGAGTCAGCTGGACTTGGTAGACTGATGGCTTATTCTAGCATCAAAATTTTGATGCATTACCTCTAGTCAAGTATTATGTTATTGCATTACCATTAAATCTATTAACTGAAACAGCAGGACTTTTTAATATCTTATCTGTGTAGCCTCAAAAGTCATTTCCCATCATTATTTTGCAGTATCAGTATTATGTCCATCACTTTCACCTAAACTACAGATCTTTTTCATGTTTTCTTTGTGTAGCCTTTTCGAAATTGGAGCTCATGATGTCCTCGGTAGCATATTCATACTTATCAATTTAAACTTATTAATAGTAGTTGAGAATAAAACATGGTTCGTGCATGAAGTCTCAAAGCTCATCGTAAGAAGAAGAGAGTACTAGAAAGAAACATAGAGGATGGGCAGAATTGTTACCAGAGGATAAGAAACTAGATTTGTCATTAAAGGAGGAGGGTTAGAGAAATGTGGATGAAGAATATTTGTAAAGATGAACAGAAAATTCTTTTCTATGGAAATATAGAAACGGCCAATAGGGTAGTTTCCTTCATCAAAGAAAACGAAAGGCATTGATTGCGATTCATTACCCACCATTAGTGTATTCATAATATACAAATTATTTGAGAAATCCCAGTTTAGATGAATGTTAATGGTCAATTTTAGCCTCATTTGAAAAAGGCCAGATTGGCACCCATGCGATTCCACTTCACGTGACGTCACAGGGACCTAGTTTCTCTACGAGTTGATAGGAGTTTTAAATCATCTGAGATTACCAATGCACGCATGAGGCACAGAGCTCTAATAGGAAACCACTCTATTGTATAGTGAGGAGCCACTTCAAGGAAAGTGTTGAGAGAACCTAAGGGAGAAAAAATGGGGAACTAATAATTGAAAATGAGAACAAAGTCAAGAGATGGAAGAGATATGTGGAAGATTTTTAAAACAGAAAGTCTTAGAACAAGAGCTATCAAAAACTGAGGGGAAGAAGTTAAAGATGGCAGAGGATTTTAAGATCAGAATTTGATGCTTCAGCAAGAGACCTGTGGATGAGTTAAGCATCTGGAATTGACTATATTCCACCAGAGCTAATCAAAACTGCTAGAGAAAATACCTTGAACCATGTGTACAAAATCATTTGTGAAATGTATTCAACAGGTGAAATTCCAAAGCACTTCATGAGGGAAGAATTGACAAGGAATCCTGATTCTCTTGAGAAAAAAAGTGAATAAGTGTGAAAAGTTTTGGACCTAAAGCCTGACAACACATGTATTGAAGATATTGACAAGGATTGTCTACAGAAGAATAGGACAAGGAGAAAAAGAGTTTCTGGATGAGTACCAATTTGGGCTCAGAAAAAGCAAAGGCTCAAGAGAAACAGTATTGGCCCATAAGCTGCTCATAGAAAAGAGAATTTAAAAGACCAAGCCCATGTTCTTAGCATTTGTGGACTCAAAGAAGGCATTTAACAATGTGCATTAGAACTCAATGCTTAGAATCCTTAAAGAAATGATAGTTTTTTTTTTTTTTAGAATGACAGGATAATTATCCTCAGTTTATATTAATACCAAGCTGTGAAGTTGCAGAAATTAGGGAAGGAGTTAGGCAAGGGTGTGCTTTGTCACACACAATTTAAACACTTGCATCGAAAAAGCCATAATTGAAATCATAGAAAAGGCATCCGTGGTGAATATCCATGGAGAAAATATTAGCATGCTATGACGATGAAATTATGTCATTTCAGATAACCATAATGATAAGAAATCCAGTTACAAAATAGGAAAAATGAGTAAACTTTCACTCAATGCTTTAGGTTGGCCAAAAAGGTTTGAATGGAAAAATAAACTGATAACCAGTCATCTTTGATGTCATAACCTTACCAGTCCATTGTTTTATTGGCCCTCCAAAAATTTCAACGACTCACTGTGCACCATCCCCTTTGGGCACCCCTGTAAAAATGTATTTGAAAATATTTGCCCTCTTCCTCTTTGAAATAGATAGTCTTGCCCATGATAATAACTCTCTTAATTAAAATGAGTAGTGTTGCTATTAAAATAGTGGATAAGGGCTTCATTACTTTTCATTTGAATGGAGGTATCTGTTTTAAAGTGCATATGAAATTACTGGGCAATGGCTTTGTTTGGGTATTTGGGTTGTTGGGGCATAAATTCTTTCCCTTTCTATATTCAAGACTTCGATTTGAATCTTATAATCTGTAGAAGTTTATTAATTTGTTACATTAATATTTCTAGGAATGTGTTACCAGTCAAGTACAGTGCTATGTAATGGCAATTGATCTTCGTGGACATGGAGACACCCATACTACGGATGACTTGGACCTTTCAGCAGATACCTTATCTAGGTATGCTATGTTTGTGTTTCTAGTCTTAGAAAAATGAGAAATTGTTAAAAAAAAATGTGTTCTCCTACACCCTTTATGCAGGAGTTCAAAGCTTTGCGGAAGGGAGTTTTCTCATTCGAAGTAGGATATTTGCTATGTGGTGGTAGAGTGAATTAAATAAAACTTTTCTAGGATGTCCTGTATTTTTACCACAAAAATTAACTACTTATGTGCTTCGATCCATAGCATCGTCATCAGGTCAACGAGATACAGTGTGGAGAATGGGAAAAAGTTTTATTTAATTCATTCACCATGTTGTTCAACTATGTATATCTTGACACCGATACCCCCAGATACGTCTGTGGAAAAAAATCCACCATTCATCATATTACATCCAGGAGTTACCCCCAGATATGTCTATGTATATCTTGGTTAAGGCAGTTGAACTTATTTGGTGTTAGAATGTTTGTATAGCAACTTCTGAGTTGTAAGGATATTTTTTCAGTGAGGAAATAGAAGTATGGGCCATAGTTATTTAAATGTAATTCAATTTCTAATGGTTAAAAAAAGAACAGACTGAAGAAATGTGAATTTGAAATCCCTGATAATGTGGTGTGCAGATATTAGAATTCTCATTGGTATTATGCTTCAATGTCATAATCATGGCCCTTATACACTGGTTACTAATCTCCGGCTCGGAGTTTGTTGCCTGAGATTCCGCTTCCACCCCTCAAACACAACTATGGGCACAGTGCGCTGTCACCAGGGGAAATATGGAACTAACTGCGCTGTCGAAAGCATACACCGCCGCCGACAGTGCAGTTAGTTCCATATTTCCCCTAGTGACAGCGCACTGTGCCCATAGTTGTGTTTGAGGGGAGGCGTGTGAGGGGTTTGAGGGGTGGAAGCGGAATCTCAGGCAACACTCCCGAGCTGGAATATGTCGGGAGATTAGCAACCAGTATATAAGGACCATGGTCATAATAAATAGAATGGGAGAGAGAATAAATAGAGAAACTTGTTTAAATTGATCAGGATCAATGCTGTGCTTGGACATTCTGCTAAAGTTAAGAGGTTTCAATTGTATCTTCACAATTTTTATAAATTGTAGTTATTCTTGGGAGGCATGATAAAATTTAAATAAAATGAAATTAGATTTATTGTCTTTTGGTGTTAATCTATTTTTATTTTTCAGTAAAGTGTTTATTTTGGAAGCATATACATATTTTTGTTTACAGCCTCTCGTAATGATTTTATTGGCAGCCCGAGTTAAAATGGGATATTTTTCTTTTGTAGGGTGTAATGTAGATTAATTTTTAATCACATGGCCATATAATTGATGAAATAATGCAGTGTTTAAAAATGATAAAATCATCTTGCCAAAGAGTTTATTGATGTGTCATTTTAAAAGGAATGTCCTCCTATATAGAGTGCCATAAATTTTTGATCTTGGCAATCTTTTTACCTGAAAAGTACATATAATGGAGGAAGGAATAGCTCAAGGTATGATGCAGTTAGTATTATTTTTATTCAAATCTCTGCCGCGCTTGTTTATTTTGTTATGAAATCCTTTAAGCTATTAGTAAACAATTTCATGTAGGTTACCATTAAATTAGCCAATTTTTCTCATGTTACATTTTTTGTCAATTTTCTGGCTTACCTATATTTTATTCCTTTTCCTGAAAATTATTTCTCTTATAAAGATGGTGTGGGAATTTCCTCAGTATCTATATTTACAGTTTCATGAAACGAAAATTTGATGTTCCGAACGTTTTAAGATTTTTTATGATATGTTTGATTGTACACACTTATTTTTTCTCCTGTAAAATTTAGTAATTTTTGCTTTTTTGCTCACTTGTCATAATTGGTGGATTTTGTTTTTTAACATCACAAAGATATCTTTTCATGTCGTATTAACTTCTGGGAAACATACAAGTAAAAGTCGTCTTTAGCCAAGTCTTAGATGAAATAGTTAAAGATTCTTATCACTTTTGAAAACAACCCTGTGCATATAACAGTTCCTCTGGTGTCCATTACCACCCAAAGACTTTCCATCTGCCAACAACAAGTATTATTGTTCATCAGTGAGTAGCAACCTTTCTTATGTTTGATAATATTTATAAATTATATGTTTGTAAGTCAGTTATTTTTTAATACTTCAGCATGTATTTGTTCAACGTGAATAAGATTCTGTCTTCCAAAGGAATAGGTTCTTTGAAAATTAGGATTTATACAATGTTGTCTTGAATTCAAATGTGTCACAGAATCTAGTGGTAATCTTGCAATGAGTTATAAAGGTTTATGTTAAGCTTCTGATTGATTCCTCATTATTGGGGTAATATTTTCTTCGTATGTTTATTAGATTATTAAGTCTGAATATCAAATTTTTATTGTGGTTTTTATTTACTTTGATCACTCAGCACTTATCAAGTCTCCCACAGTTTTTTTTCTGTTTGATTCACTGATTTTCGAATTTATATATCAAAAATACATTTATGGAAACATTTAGTGTGATAAAGAAGGGAAAAGTTTGCATTTTTTCTCTGGTTCATGCATTTTTCTTTTTATTTCCAGTGATGTAATAGCTGTGATTGATGCTGTTTTAGGAGAGAAAGATGACGTCAATTCACATCCCCTCATCTTAATTGGCCACAGCATGGGTGGAGCAATTGCAGTGCATGCAGCTACAAAGATAGTGAACTCAGATTACAAAGATTCAGGAGGAGTAGTTGTTGGTAAGGCAATTAAATGTTTCACTAACTCTTGGTTAACTATGTGGTATTCCATTATTTCCTGGATTTAAACAGTTACTTATAAGTGGTATAAGTAACTGTTTATATCCAGGAAATTAAATGTTTGCTCACTTAACTCTTTGGATTTATTTCTACCTCTTTCGGTTGGTCTTACAGTATAACCTGTTTACATCATAGAGGAGGGGACCTAAATTTAGGCAATTAGATGTATGGAGGTTCACTATACAGAGGTTTTAGTGATAGGCATGTAACAAAACTCACCTTCCACTTCTTAATTTGTGTTACCCTGGGTTACAGAAATACACTTAATTAAGAAATAACATGCACCAAAATCACTTTTTACAAATTAAATTCAAAATGTCGTAAAGAAGACTAATTGGGCCCAATTTACAATCTGATATTATACAAATATTTATTGCGTAATTTCCCTTTCTGTTCCAATGGGCATAATCAAAAATTGTCTATACATACAACTGAACTCCTGTCATTGAAATCTTGGATAAAAGGTGAAAGATTTATACGAAGTGACTTGAGTTCTGCCGTATCTCTTCCTCCGCGATCTTTCTCTCTCGTAGACGCCTCCTTTTTCTTTGCGTCCCTCTCTTCTTTCTGCCGATCTTTTCAGAACACGTCTCTCTTTTAGCTCTCTCAATATACCACTATGTTAGCTTTTCTCCCGATCCTTTTTATAACATGTCTATCTCTTAGCTCTCTCAATATATGACTCTATTAGTTTTTCTTTCCGCGTCCCTCACTACCATTATTGCCTCCTCACTACGATTGTTAATTTTAATTTATTTATTTAAACAAACAACATGGCGGTTTGTTTACAGGCACCATTTTTTCATATCCTTCGCAAATGAAAGGCACTACTATTTTTTAAACCATTATATGTATGTGTTTAACCCAACATGCAAGCATTAGTGAACACATATTTATTATTTATTAATAACAGAAAGCGAGCGCTATCACATGATTTTTACCATGATTCGAGAGGAAAAGATGTGATCTCTCTTAAATTAACAGTCACTTAAAAAGATTTGGATAGTTGGAAACCTTTTTTTCTTATTTACTTTTAGGTATGCTCTCATATGGAACAAAATGGTGGTAATTAATGGTTATTGTGAAAATTACAGCACATTAAAGCTGTATAAGAAAAAAGATAAGCATGAAGCATTTATCGCTGAAAAAATGTCATTCCATGTACATACCGTATAAGCGTGTGTTAGAGGCGCACCTTTTTTCCCAGACATTGCAGCCGAAAATGGGGGTGCGCCTCTCACACAAACTTCTTATCTTCCCCCCTCCCCTTTACCGGTCGCAAGTCCAAGGGGAAGTGAGTGGCCTTGGTTTTCAGCGTGAGTCAGTCATATTAAACCCTGGGTCAAAATCAAGCGGCAGGCAGGGGAGTTTCTCCCTTAGTGACGTATTTTTAAAATGCTCCTGTTTGAATTTCTTGCAAGCATTGCGCCGTCACGTCGGTACCCCAGAGGTGAACATGGAAAAGATCGCGCAGGGTGATTCGCTCCGGAGCGCGTGCTATATTTACTGCCACGAGTGGGCATCCCGCGGCATTTATACTGCACATAGTAATCGCTTATCAAAGGTAGAGAAACGCGTAGTTTTGAAGGACATACCTGGTTAATAGTCAACATCCGTCTTGCCGAGCAATTTCCATTACGCTGAGCACCTGATTTTTCAAAAATCATCTTCAGACGCTAATATGAGGATTTTTGCAACTGAAAATTATATTGGCGTTAAAACCTACGGTTTAAAAAATTCGAACGAGTGTGTTCATTGTTGGACTAAATGGTGGATAGCAGAAATCGGAAATGCTATTAGTGAAGAGCGCTGAAGGAAAGGTCTAGGGGAAGGAGCGCGCTCCCTCCCCTCCGTATTTCAAGCTACAAGGCTATGAGTGAAGGAGCAAGGGAAGAACACATCCGATCTTGCATGTGACGTCGTTGCCTTTAAAGCGAAGGGGAGAAGGCACAGCAATGTGATATACGCAGTTTGCATTGCCTGAAGTTTCCAGTCCATCTCGTCTTGTTTGAATGCGCTTATGCTACGCTTGTTTCTTCCGAAATTGTGCTGTTTGGGCTATGTTGAATATTAGTAGCCTTGTTTTATCTATAAAACTTTGTGTCAATCAATTAGAGCTCAAAAACTTAAATGCTGTCAGATATACGTCGCGTTAGGTCTAATTCTTTCTAGAACCTCGTGCGTGTCATACAATTGCTGAAAGATATCGAGAAATCTTTGAACTCAGTAGGTGACTCACCTAGCATTTGACCTCCAGAAACTCGGAGAATTGAACCTGGTAGACCGAAAAAGGTCAGTTGGTGAGATGGGGTAGGGATGAAACACGTTTCCATTGTTCCCCTGTAACTTGATAATTTCCTATTTTCCTTTTGAGTCTCGGAAAGGAAAAAAAACGGCAGAGGCATTGGCTGATGGAGGGCCGAGTGTAGTTCCGTTAGGCCCCTTGCACACATACCGATTTTGGACGGCCGGTAAAATATCGGCCGATATTTTACCGGCAAAGCGATGCTTGCACACACGCCGGATTTTTACCAGTCAAACGATAGTTACCATGTTTTTGAGCCGGCGCTGGCGATCCACAGTGACAATGGCCGGCAGCTAACCGGCATTTTGCCGATGCCGGCGCGTGGTCTGTACGTGTGCAAGCTCCAATGCTCGCCCATTGTTCACTATTGGAATATGGACGGCCGATATTTTACCGGACGTCCAAAATCGGTATGTGTGCAAGGGGCCTTAAATCTACGACGTGGTTTATATCCTACGGCGCTGAGATTGCCCCGATTGTTGTCCAATCTCTTGGGAAGGTTCATGCCATGTGCCTGTCGTGTTTTGCCTTAAAATTTTCCACTGCTGCAATTCTATTGCAATACTCCTGCGAGAGCTTTTAAACAAAATTGTTCGTGGGTAGGGACAAGCAACGTAGAGCAACGGCGTATGCGAATAGAGGATCGGAACTCTTTTTACTCCCTCTTATGCCGCTATTATCAAAATTTCCTCTTTCTAATAGTAATGAAAAAGGAAATTTCGATAACTGTCGTAATTCCAGGCATAGGTCTGCAAAACCGCATGATAGGATAAAAAAATGCCGCAAAATTTTTTTCTTTATAGCTTCGATCCTCAAAATAGGGGTGCGCCTCTTACACACGCTTATACGGTAATTGTGGCTGCATTAATGGTCTCTAGTTGTCTCAGCATGAGTTGCAGTGGTAGTTAGGCCATCTCAGGGGTGTCTCCTTGGTATAATAAGTGGAGTTTTTACGAGATAAAGAGGTTCATTGCATAGAGGTTTGCCAATAAATTTACATGTAAATCTGACGGGACCGTAGGGGTGGTATGAAGTAAAGAGGTTTATGATGTAAAGAGGTTCACTACATAGAGGTTTTAGTGTATTTAGGTCATAGGTCACCTTGACCCTGTCAGTTTTGTTGCCGGTTTTAGACTTTTTTATTTGAAAGATCTAGAGGTCATGAATGGATAAGTGTGACACTTCATGTCTTAGTCATGGATTTTACTTGACATCCAAATGCTGAGGTTGCAGAAACATAAAATGCCATGAGAAAAATTCTCAATTGAATTGTGGACCTTTCATGCACCTTGAATTGTGGTTCATTCATAATGCAGTAGACTCCCAATTACCTGGCTGCGGTTTATCCATGTTACGGATTATTTGTGCATGAATTTTACACTTCTTTGATGTTTTCCACTAT
The DNA here is from genome assembly GCF_921293095.1 of Ischnura elegans. Classification (NCBI taxonomy): domain Eukaryota; kingdom Metazoa; phylum Arthropoda; class Insecta; order Odonata; family Coenagrionidae; genus Ischnura; species Ischnura elegans. Next base: position 143,610,656 of record NC_060246.1, read on the forward strand.
CTTTATGAAAAAATCAGTGGGACGCAAAAGCACCAGGATATTTTCATTTTAATGATAATAATAATAATCATAAAATAATGAAGGCTAAACCGGACTTATTATTTCCTCTGGAATCCTCTTCGTAAAAGGGGATTATTTTATTACTTTTTGTCCAATGGGAATGTTCTAAGTTTACTTGGACATCTGCTCTAGCATGCAGACGATGATCAGAAGTGGGAAAAAATTTTTGATTAAATTTAGAAGACTATTCAATGGTTAACCAATCGCAAATGAAGATAAATGTTTTCTACAGTCTATAATTGTACATTTCATGTCGCAAATGCGCAATTATTGCCTTGGCCATGCATTCGGTTGAATTAGGCCCAACGGAACTAGGGATTTCGTCTGCTCTCTAACATAGTTACGCCGTGACTAGTCAAGTTTAAACTGTAGAGAAAGGGTATAGTAGAATTGAAGGCAGTGGGGGAAATGGAATTAGAGAGAACATAGCTAGGCACTCGCCTATGTGGACAAATTGCCAAAAGTCCTAATTTCATATAACCACTGATGTGCAATGGCGTGATCGCACACCTGTTGCTCCGATTTCCTTTTTCCAAACATCGCAATGTGCGATCACACTCGGTGATCACGGATCTGTGCCCGGCAGCAGTTTCATCCCAGGAAACTTGTGTGAGACATGACTATGTGATGCAGTACCTGACATTGAAGTTTCCAACGTTGCACAGTGGTGTTCAAGAATCCATATTAACAACTTTTCAGAATCCGTTATCTTGCTGCCACAGTCACGTGGTTTTTGGAAACCAGGTGTTACATGGAGCAGTAGGAATAAAAGTGCAATCACATTATCGTCACAAAAATGTAAGGTGTGTAGTGTGTAAGGTAATGTGCGTAAATAATTATGGATTGTTTGATTTACATGAATTATGTAAATTACAAGATAAAGTGAAAGTTTGGATTATTCGTACCACCTCTCCCCATCATTAGCGCAGATAATCGGGAGAATACTGTATTTATTGTGGCAATTTTTGTTTCTGCTCAACAGCATGGAAAACCTGATGTCTATGGTTTGATTCCTTGTCCTGTGTCTTTCTTGTTACGATAGATTTCCCTCCCTAACAAGCATTAGGTTTTGGAAATTTGGTTTGAAGAAACATCCGCATGTGGCAACTTCTTGTCCCTAGCAGTCTTGAATAGTATAACATGCTTCCATGTTCAGTAATCAATGTCTTCATTATTAGGAAATGAATGTTTAATGAACAATAGATTTCCATATAGAGGTAGATTAACTATGATCTTGAAATTAACTGTTAGAGTTGACTCTCGTTATCACGAAGTTCACAGGACCTAAAAACTGGAGTTTAGCAATAATGAAGTTATAAGAACGTTTCTTTTAGGAATCGTTGAAAAAAAATATGGTTTGTAAAAATTTCTTTTCCCTTCTACTCATACTTATAGTCACTCTGTGAAATAGCTTCAGAGTCAAGGTTATAGTATATGCAATTAAATTATGCACTAATATACAAAAACAAGCACATTCGTTTCATTTTCTCAAAAGAAGAATGTGGCATGACTCAATCAAGGGTTGATATCTTCCCGAATACAGTCCGATTATGCCCAAGTGCAAGTTCTTCTACGCCACACCTCATTGCATCGGCTAACTCTAAAGGTGCCAAATTTGAAATTTTGGGCTTGCTTGAATTTTTTGAACGTTTATATCTCTGAAAGTTTGTAAATCGAATGTGCGTAGGAAGAGGACTAACTGTACATCCAATGTACCAGTGATGATGAGTGGGTTACCATGATTCCACAGTAATGAAGTTTATAATATGATGTTGCGTGGATGCTGAAGAAAAAAACCATAATTGATGCTCTTGGCACAGTGCACAAGGAGAACTTAAGCATAGCACAGTGATTGTGATGTAGTGTATAAAAACACCTTTAGTATATTATAAAATGCCGCCATTTAGTGTATAAAGGCTGTTGCTTATCTGTGGGACTTGGTAATAACATTCACTCTGTAACCCCCGGGACTGGAACTGAGGTTTGTAATTTCGAATTACGAAAATTTTGTAGTAAAGTTTCTTTTACAGTAGATTGGATAGGCCTTTTCGTCAGGACCAACAATTTACTTTGTAATAACGAGAACTTCATAATAAGGTTGTTCGTATTAACGAGAGTCTACTGTATTGGGTCTCCAGTGGATATTGTGTGAGAGTTTTGTCTCAATACTCCCGCATTAATTTTGTCCACAAACGTAACTATGAATGAGTTATTCTCCTTGTACCCATTCGAATATCTGTAAGTGTCTGCAGGGGGAAAGGTCACCACCGATGACTATGGGTTGTAGAGACAGGGTTCCCACTCAACCGTGAAAACCTTAAAACCGTGAATTAGCCGTGAATTTCGTCTACCGTGAAAAAACCGGGAAATAGCCGTGAATTTCGTCTTAAAACCTTAAAAATCTCTCTATCTTGATAATAATACCTTCCCAGAAATTTTCATCTTCGTTCGTAGCTAGTGCACTTCTATTCATTGTGGCGAGCATCGTCGCATGCGGTCGCATGGGTCAGAAAAGCGTGGGAACGAATGTTGCCTGAAGAAAAACATCTTTCAGCAGCGCAGGCCTTTTCTCTCCCCCTCCTGAAATATGACACCACTTCTCATCAGCTTGTTTACTTTCCTCAAATGGCTTGGTTTCCCCTCCCTCGGTCACTGCTTAGTCCCCCTTCCACCCAATTAGGCATCCCACTGGCTGCAGCGACCACTTTCGAAACTAAATCTAGATAGCATTTGTGTCGAAAAATTTGAACGTTTATTCAACACCCTCAATCCTGTGATTGGAAGACCGCTAACCTTGACAACCTGCTATGCGCTGTGGACACTACGCTCCCTGAGTTTGAACCGGGCGACAGCGAGCTTTCGGCACGACGTTACTAATTCTTGCGCGTTGCGGCCTGAAAACGAGAGAAGATTTCCGCTTATGGCACAGCATTACACAATTGTCGCATGCGTCGACCTGGAACTTGCCAGTTTTACGTCGCAACCGGAAAGTTTGTGTGGAGTTATTTACTGTCGGTGGTGATCCAGTTCCTCCTCTTTGTGCTATCTAAGGTAATGCTGTTTGTTTGTGTCGTTAAAGCCTCAATGCCGTCGCGATATAAACTGCTACATAGTCTCACGAATACAAGGATCAAGAACTTTGCTATTTCCTTGATCCTTGTATTCGTGATATTATGGATTTCCACCAAGTTACGCCCTCTACGATTAATTATGCTACATAGTCGTTCCATTTTTCCCAGAGCAACGGTAAGAAGGGAACATGATTTGCCTCTGATTAGAGAGATCGATTCAGTTTTGGTTTCAGAGTTTAACGATAGCAGAGAAAAGAAGTCATTACACTGCCGCTTTCAAAATAAAGTTATACAGTGGAACCTCGATCTATCGTTCCCGCATTGATCGTTTGCCGTTTCTGGTCCCAAATAAAGTTCCTTATAGATAATTTAATTTTTTCCCGCATCTATCGTTCCTCGAAGTATCGTTTCTCGCATTGATCGTTTGAAGATCGCGGTTCCGACGCAGAATTTTCCCGCATCCATCGTTTGACGAAAATGAGACGAAATAAATACAATGTGTCATTTATGGCTAATAATGACAAGCACGTAGTTGGAATCCTCCCCAAGAGATGTAACTACCATTGGGAGAAGCTCAGTGCCGTGGGAAAGTAACATTAGCGCATTTCCCAAGAACCTTTATCCCCCTCCATTCACCATTCTCCTCCCCCCTTCTGACGCTTTCCTCTTCTTCAAAATAAAAACAGGTCCCAGCTCGCGCAGGGATCTTATTACGAAGACCTTAGCTTCGAAAAAAATATCGAGTTACACGAGAACAATAGAAACGTGTTTCGCGCTCCCCCCTCTTCTCACCAACTGACCTTTTTCAGCCTAACTGCTTCGAAGTTCCCAGTTTATGGAGGTCAACTGCTGCATGAATCACCTATTAGCCCAAAAGGTATCTAACAATGATATTACTATGATGATACTACAATGGTACTAAGAAAGCTATCTGTGGCTTTAAAACAATGACTCTAAGGCTTTATAACAAGCTTCCGAAGAACCTAAAAGCTCCCATGAGTTTGTCGACCTTCAAAACGAAGTGTAAAAACTTTTTATTATCCAATTGTTTCTACTCAGTTGATGAATATTTATCTTTGTAACTGCCTTTGTATTTAAACTGCCATTTTGTATATAACTTGATTTTGTATTCATGACGTGCCATATACAATGTATGTACAATACTTGTCGTCTGGCAAATTAATAAATTATTATTATTATTATTATTCAGTAATTGCTATTATGCTTTTATTAGATTGAAATGTTAGTAATTTGCACGTTAAAAAAAAACGAGACCACATATGACGTATTTTAAGCAAGGAAATAGATGGAAAAATACAATGGTGATTTTTGGCGAAACGCGATATCCTCGTAGCTGAGCTTACGGCAGTTAATTCGGCATTTTGTTCCGAAAACATGATACCAGGTTGTTATCAGTTATCAATTTACGAGCTATACTACTACTAGTAGTCTCACTTGTCAGAGTTACTGACGAAGGGATATCTTCTCAGGATTTTTGTTTCTCCCTACTAACAATCCGAATTCATCTGATCATCTGGCGCTACGCTAATTAGAAAAGAATGGGCATCTTTAGGGTAAAAAATTTCATGGCGCAGTCATATGGTCACGCTTCGCCCTCTGCGTACCCCCGTACGCGATAGCATCAGTTCCGAACTTCACCTCGTACGAGTGGTTCCCTACTTTCCGGGGTGGCTGGACTTCGAACCACCGAGTGTTTTCCATGTGGGTTTAATAAAGTCATTTTCACTAGTTTAATTTTAGTCGTCTTCCGACCATGGCCCCTCCGAAAAAACTATTGAGAACTTTAAGAGATGGACTGAAAATAATTGAACATGAAGAAAAGAATCCGGGCTAGATGTGCGTGAATATTGCAGAGCGCCTTGGGTTGTCCGCTAGCACATGACGTTAGGGGTGGGGGTAGAGTGAGCTACCTGGAGAAAACAAGTAGAGATATGAAGGCGAAGATCGTGGTGGGCGTGCCGCTGACGATTAACGCAACATTGTTCACGCTTTACCCACTACCTCAATTGTATTAAAAATATATTCATTAGACAGGAACAATTCAAGTAATTGACTATTTTTGGCCTTCGTGATCCATCTCACAACCAGTCACTGCACTGGCGAATGCGGTTGTTTTAGGCACAACATGCACATTGCTCTCGTGAATACGTGTACTGGAAATGGTGTTTGATGGATAAGAATTTTTACATCTGACTGAAATCCATAATAGCAGTGTAAATGCCGAGTGGAGAGCAAACATTCAGAATTTTGAAAGAGATATGGGTCGAATCAACAATATGACGTATGTGTCTTGATAAAGTACTACTATTCCTGTTATTATCTAAAATATTGTTTTGAAACCTTTAATGAATATCTTAATTACTCGCCAAAATCCTGCGTTTCCTGGGACATAGGCAATCTAGCAAAAAAAATAAAGCATTGATCGTTTTTCCGCATTCATTTTATAATCGTATCGTTATTAATAAAGAAAAATTGTCCCCTAGTGGAGTTCCAAAAAAGGAGGATAGTCTTAGAATCGTGTTCGTCTTAGATTCGCGCTAATACGGTGTATGAAATTGTTTTTCGATTTATTATGTTCTATTAACAATTTTCATAAAATATTTTCCGTTAAATAAGAAAGAATCAATTTATTATTTTCTATAAACAATTTTAATAAAATATTTTCCATTAAATAAGAAATATTGGGGTGGGGGAAATTCGGTTACTGTGCAGTAATAACAACGTGCGCAAAAAACAATCTCTCAGCGAGGAATTAAAAAAGGACCTCGAGTGTCCGGACGGAAGAAGGTCCGAAGGGTATTCGGCATCCGGGCAAGAGTGCGGTTGGGCTGGTCCTTTAGTCGGCCCTGAATTTTGCAAACGATAGATCACGTCATAACAGATATCACTTTTCATTGCGGCGTTAACATTCACAGCGTTTTTCGCGTACGTTAATTTTCTATTGATATACGGCCAGTGATTTTCTTATTGTTGGCTTATTAACGGACCGTGAATTTAGCAAAATTGAGACTGTGAAAACCTTAAAAAACCGTGAAAACATGAAAAATAACCGTGAAAACCTGGAAAAAGCCGTGAATTTCATTGTTCAGGTAGAGTGGGAACCCTGATAGAATGCCCCCCCATGTAAAATGAGAGATTGTGAGGATTCCATAAAAATATGTATTTTTAGTACACGTATTTTTAATTAGTAAGCATAGAAATTCTATTTATTTATTCTAAATTTTTTTATCAAGGGGGTGGGATAACATTTTAACAGTCCCTCTGAATATGCATGTGCTTTTGCCTATTCTTAATGATTGAGGGCTACAATTGATTTTTGGCTCTTCAGTCATGAGCTTAACTCTTCATCCAAAATTGTCTTGTATACTTCACAGTGTATTAAAATAATTATGATATATTCATTGAAATTCCTTGCACCATGTTGGGTTATTATTTGAAATGGATAAAAAGAATTGGAGGTAGAGAAAGTGGGTGATTTATATGCTTTTTTCTCCTCATCTTCTCAAAGGTGACTCGGATGATGTTATGCCGGAGAGCCCTCAATGTGAACAGCAGGGAGGTAGTGATGAGGAAAGTAAAGAGCCTGCAAGGTAGGTGATCTCGTACCAGTACTGCGGGATAATTCCATTGAAATTCCTTATAACTTTTTCAACTGAATTCCCTTTACTTTTGTATAGAGCTGTCATAAAATATTGAGGCACCTTTTTAAGTAATGTTTACGGCAGCTCCTTAGCCATTCCTGTAGAGTTCTACACAGTTCCTTTGAACCTTCTGTAGAAATTATTTTCCGTAATTTTTACTAGCATTAATAATTAAATTCTAAAATAGGAAATCATGCTTTTCAAGACTAAAAAGCACTATGTAAGAGTAAAGAATTACATATTTAAAAAGAAAAAGCATATAAAAACAGCAATAATGGGCTCAAACACATGACCTAGTTAGTGCTTCTGAAGTAACTGCTGTAATCATTACACCAACATATCGTCATGAGGAAAAGGTGTAACTATGCAGCTACCATTAGCATTGGAATAGGTTGTCCTCATCAAGGTTCTGAGTCGTAAGGTCTTACATACTTCTCTTGTTCCCGTAAACTGAATTATAATCCACCTATGGTATAATAAATATCAAACCTCAACACTCAACATGAAACAACTGCGGTTCATGTATCTTCATCTTCAGTAATGCAGGACATCGCAGTGGATAGTATATTTTTGCTTTCATTAGGAGTTCTATTTAAAGTATGCTTAAACTCATTGTAGCCAATTAAGTATGTATTTATAACATTACGAGTGGATTTCAGACCATTTAAACAAATCCCCCACATGACTATCCCTCTCTGAAATAACCTTTCCAAAAATATTTAGGCAACACTCTTTTCCAATCCTTTATTAGAATTTATTTTGTTTATGATTATTTTATTCATACATTTTTTGACTCTCAGAATACTTACGATGAGAGTTGAGTTGAGCATCATTAGTTAAAGATTGGTCCATCTTGGAATGATAATGACTAAAAATCCCTTTACGTTTATTTTGTTAATTTCATGCTTATATTGCTCTGGAACCAACAAGCAAGTAAAATGAAAAAATATAAGTGAATAATTTTATGTTCCACTGTGGTTACCTAAAAACATTTATGCTCATGTAATCTAAATTTATGATCATGGATCTTGTAATACATGCATAGTCTTATTGTATCAATAACATACTTGCATTTTTATAAAAATTCTTATATAACTGAGTATATTCAACTATTTTTTGCAAGTTTTTTTTTTCATGTGGGAATCCTTTCCTCGTATTCATAAATTATAATAAAACTCTAATTTGGACCCCATCAAGCTTTAAGAAATTGGTTCTCTAACATTATGGTTGATCATTCCCCTGATCGAAGTCAGTAATTCTTTTTACTTCTTTCGGTTGATATTTTTTTCTAGAATTTGAACAAAAGTAGTGGCTACAGATGGTGTTTTAGAATGTCAAATTGGTTGACTGAAAGAATAATATTTGATGATTCACTTAATGTCTTTAACGCCAACCGCAGTCCTGGGGAAGAAGATAATGTGGAGTACAAATATGATGGTGCATATGATTCATCAGATCAGGATTTTCAAACAAGAAAAAACTATAACCTCTGCGGCGTAGCTGTCATTGATGTTGTTGAAGGGACAGCAATGGATGCATTAGCAGGAATGCAAAGTCTACTGCGTTCACGACCTCAGAAGTTTCCATCTCTGCCCAATGCTATTGAGTGGTGGTAAGTTCTTCAGCAGTTGGAGAAATGATGTATATTTTGTTTATATTTTTCATATGATTTTTTTTTCATTAAGGCAAGTGTGTATTTTTTTCCGTGTAGTGTCAGAAGTGGCCAAGTCAGAAATGTTGAGTCTGCTAGAGTATCCATGCCAGGACAGATAAAAAAGTAAGTACATAATCACCATTTCATTTTTTTCTTAATCTCAATTAATATACTACTAATTGTCTCTTTATGTTCTACGGGATGGGAGGATAAATACTTCATGAGATTACAGAAGTAGTTTGTAGTCGCTTCTGCATTTTGTCTCAATGTCTTGCCTTGTGGTGAACAAATTGGATTATATTTTGAAAAAATATACCTTTTTTGCCATTTTTTGTGATTGGGTAATCACCCACTTCAATCTGTGGGAATTACTGAGAAAGGCTTATGGCTAAAAGCTTTGCTAATGGCTATGTTTAAGGCTCAAGTGGAGTATTTCAGTGATAGATTGAGAATCGAGAACTTGGAGAGTTCGGAAGGTTGGTTATACTAATTCAAAGCACAAAAGTGTAATCTCCCTTCATAATTACTGGTGATGCCTGTGGTGTAAACCCGAAGTCATGGAAGAAAGGACTCAGATCCTATCGGAATGTCTTTAGAAGTATTCCCTGCGTGACATAACGCTGACAAAATGGAACTTGTTTACAACCTCTCCCCGACAGAACCCTAGCAGTACAAGGTATTTCTTGCAATGATGCTTCTAGAGCCAGGTAATGCGCCTTAGCGATGTGTTATGTGAAGAGCTGATTCTGCACTTCTAGCTTATCATATAACATTTGGACCTCATAAGGTAGGGGTATTGTGGGTTTATGTTTGAACAAGAAGGAAAGCTTAAGAAGTCAGGAGGGAATATGTCAAGTCTTAGCAAAAATGTTCCCTGACAGCAGTAATGCAAAGGGCATGGAGATCTATCTGACTTAAACTGCATACCTTGTAACACAGGGCCTTGTTCTTTCTTTCTTTCACCTGAAGCTGACTGATGACACATTGTTTGCAGAAATGCTTGTAGTTTGTTTTGATAAATCTTTCAATAGAATAATGAAAAGGCTTCAGATGGATGTAATAGTTTAGTTGTGGTTGAGGAAAGCCAGCAGGAATGAAGTCTCAACTAGGTGTTGGACTTAGTCATTTCTAGAACACTCAACAGCTTCAAATATTCTCAAGTGGTTTAAAGATTCTAGAGGAGATTGTAACCAGAAAGTCGTTTGTTCTGGTTGGCAGAGTGAAATATTTTTTAAGTCAATCCATAATTTATTCAAGGATTCTCTTGGGTGTCGTGCAGATTTTTCACATCTTACTGAAAGTGATGAATTTCCTCTGAAATTTCACTGTTGTCGATGGCTTGAGGATGGTCACATGTGTACAGCCATTTAGGTTGTAGCCCAACTAAAAGATTTCGAAACCTAGCTCATCAAAACTAAACCTATGGTGGAGTTCACTGAAGTTATTTCATTTATCCAATAGCTGAAAATCTCCATTATATCTTGCCAGAATTTATTTACTTATCATTTTTTGTTTATCAATATATATGCATACAGTCAAACCTTCTTATTACACACTTCTTGGGATTAATAAAATAGTTAAATGTAGGTGTTTATTGTAAAGATGTTCTAATTAGATATGGGTCGAATAGCAGATTTCGCGAATTCGAATATGAAATCATTGCTCGAATATTCGAATACCTCGAATACTAAACGATGAATGCTGTAATGTTTGACTCGGTTGCATATGCAGCAGGCAACACAAGATTTTGGGGAGTAATTTCGATTTCCATTAAAGGATTCGATCAGGAATTTAGCTGATTAATGGAATATTTTAATTTTATGGAAACAATTGGGCATATAATTAATTCAACTAACATCGCTTTACCCCCACTGCTGCTGCCAAGTATTAGCTGACAATCTGAGGCATTTCGCAAAATACAAGCTCTTCTCCACTGGATTTTCTTCAATTATTTTCAGTCCATCTTTGGGAGTTCTCACGAGATAAGAAGATGAATTGGAATTGCTATCAGGGAGAAACCAAATATCCTGAGAAAATATCCCTTCGTCTGGGACTGTAACAATAAAGATTTATAGCACCACTCATAAATTGTAACTTGATATATGTTTTCGGAAAAAAATACCGCATCAACTTCCGAGAAGCTCTGCTGCTCATATTGAGTCTCGCCAGAATGCCAAGTCTCCGTCCTATTTTGACATTTATTTCCTCGCGTAAAATGCTTAAATAAAGTCAGAAATGCGTCGCGTTTTATCTTGTTCTTTTTTAAATTACGCGCACGTTACTAATATTTCAATCCAACAAAGGTGTAATATCAATTGCCGGAAGTCATTGTTAGACACCTTTTGGGCTAATAGGTGATTCATGCAGCAGTTGACCTCCATAAACTGGAAACTTAGAAGCAGGTAGGCTGAAAAAGGTCTGTGGGTGAGAAAAGGGGGGGGGCGCGAAACACATTTCTTTTGTTCTCGTGTAACTTGATATTTTTTTCGAATCTAAGGTCTTCGTAATATGATCCCTGCTCGAGCTGACACCTTTTTTTTATTTCGAAGAAGAGGAAAGCCTCAGAGGGGGGGCTAGTGCTGAATGGAGGGGGATAGCGGATCTTGGGAAACGCGCTAATATAACTATCCCACGGTACTCTTGCAGCATTTGACCTCCAGAAATGGGGAACTTCGAAGCAGGTACGCAGAAAAAGGTCAGTGGGTTAGAAAAGGGGGGCGTGAGACATGTCTTTATAGTTCTCGTTTAACTTGATATTTTTTTCGAAGCTAAGGTCTTCGTAGTACGATCCCTGCGCGAGCGAGGAACTTTTTGTTTGATTTCGGAGAAGAGGAAAGCGTCAGAGTGGGTGAGGCAAGTGCTGAATGGAGGGGGATAGCAGATCGTGGGAAATGCGCCAATGTTACTATCCCACGGCACTGAGTTTCTCCCTATGGTAGTTTCATCTCCTGGAAAAGATTCAAACTAAGTGCCTGTGCTTATTAGCCATAAATGACGCATGATAAACACTTCGTCTCATTTATATGAAACCTGCGCGAGCAGGGGGCTTTTGTTTGATTTCGAACAGGAGGAAAGCGTCGGAGGAGGGGCCGAGGGCTGATGGATGGAGGGGGAAGCGGATTTTGGGAATTGTGCTACGTAGTTACTATCCCACGGCACTGAGGTTTTCCTGGTGGGGAAACCGGGAATTTTCGGATTTTTTCATCCGGATCAATTTAGGTTCCCCACATCGAACTCTTTTCACCGCTCTATCCCGCCCATTTGATGTAGTTCGTCAACTTGCCTAAAACGGTGCTGCATGCATTAAAAGACTAGAGTTCTCAACATTTTTCCGAGTCAACTACCAACGACGTGCGTGCAACAGTGTACGACGCGAAATTCAAAGTATTCGAGGCGGTACTTTTCCCATAACTATTCGAGACCTTGAATATTGAATACTTTCTAGTATTCGAGGTATTCGAGTATTCACGGATACTATTCGCCCATCTCTAGTTCTAATGCAATGAAAACTCATTACTGGGCGAATGACAAATATTTTGCTATTCTCTCAGCAGTTGTTGCTGCTCAAGTTAAAGAGATACATATATCTGAAGGCAATTCATAAATTTTAATGAGTGGTTTTTATTTTTAAATGATGTCAGTGAAGCCCTCATTGTTCTTGACATCATTAAGCTAATATATAATGGCAAATCGATATGCCACTGACTGACTCATCAATATTCGCAGCCCAAACTGTGATAGGTGTGGGTATTTGGCTTATTGGACGCAAAAGTAAAAAAAAATTCATCGGGAGAAAAAATCTGAAAACTTGAAAAAGTCGATTGGTTTTCGAGATATATCGACTTGAATTAACATGGGAGCCTTATGGGACTAAAACTTTTTCGCTTTTATTTTGTACTTTTAAACGTTTGAGGAACATGATATTCAATGGACATAAGCTAGATTTTTTGGTTGATTTTTTGGTATGGTTGCCATAGCGACAAATTGATATTCAGTATTTTTTATTATTTTTTGAACGTTTTCTATGCTTTTCTTATGGAAAAAGTTTAGGAATTTTTTTGACCAACTTGCAATAATCGTACGACAAATTCCTTGACTTATTTGGTAGAGAATTTTTTGGTTGATTTTTTGGCTATCTTGGAATTTTCATATGTCGAAACAATTCCGAGGAATAAACGATTTCGATTTTACATTGTCGTGATGGGCGAATATTCAAATTCGGATTTCGGCCTTGAGACATGTGCCATGTGAAAATTTGGAATCTCCTAGAAAAACCGTAAAGGATACTTCGTTCCCTTACGTTTGAGCTCACTTTCTCCGTATCCCTCTTGGTTAATTAATAATTAAATTCCGAAAAATGTCCTGCACGCGAAAAATCATTGTCGCCATTTTTTTGTGGAGCATACAACCTTAAATATCTTAGCAACCATTTCAGCTAGATGGATGAAATTTTCAGGGTAATAGCATCATTAAAATAGTCAACTTTTGCAATGGTGATGATTCCGCTCGATCGATTCATGTGCGAGTTATATCGATACCAATCTCCTTGGATACGCTTTAATCGCTAATAACTTTTTTGTTAATCAAGTTTTGAACATGGAAGTCATACACAATACAACTGATAATGTGTTTCATCCGACAAAAGTTAAATCAAGCGGATCGATTGATTAGACTCGAAGTTATGATCGATACAAGGTTGTATTCGATTGAGCCTTTTTTTGGGCTTATTTACATAGTTACAGGGATAAAAATTTTAACAATATGTAAGGAAAAGAATGAATTATGCGCACACATAAATTATTTAGATGAATTACGTTTCCTAATGAAGATACATCGATATGAATTTATACCTTTTTGTATTAGGCCCCCGTAAGAAATACACGCATCCCGTCTATCTACGTCACCAATATAAGAAAATAGGCTAAATTTTGAAAGCGGGGATAGTAGAGAAGGTAGGGATAACGCATTGACCAAAGAATGGAAGGGATATCAATAGGATTCCGGATTTTACAGTACAGATGTCACTATTGTCTAAAGTACGATTCGATTAGTATAGCAAATATGCAAATTGGCATAACTTGATTAGCGTATACGTTAGACCAATGAAACTTGGTGAACGGGTACATCTTGGTATTCCTCACAATACTCAATTGTAATATGTTTTGTATATGGTCTCACATGCGATATATATCGAATCTACTTTTTCTTAAAATATATCGAATTGCTATAACATGTAGGATTTAACATCCAAGGACATAGTTGACTAGGGATTAAATAGTAGATACCCATAGACTGGATTTCAAACCAATAGCATTGTGGATTTTACAGTACAGATGTCAGTATGATCGAAAAATCGATTCAATTATTATAGCAAATACACAAATTGGTATAACTTGAAAAGTATACCCGTTGGACCAATGAAATTTGGCGAATGTGCACATCTTGGTATTCCTCACAATTCCCAATAGAAATATGTTTTGTATGTAGTCTAACGTGCGATATATATCGAATCTACTTTTTCTTCAAATATATCGAACTGCTATAACATATAGGGTTTTACATCCAAGGGCATAGTTGACCAGGTATTACATAGTAGATACCCATAGACTGAAAGTTAAACCAATAGCATTGCGGATTTTACAGTACAGATGTCAGTATGATCGAAAAGTCGATTCGATTATTATAGCAAATACGTAAATTGGCATAACTTCAATAGTTTTTCCGTTGGACCAATGAAATTTGGTGAATGGGTACATATTGGTATTCCTCACAATGCCCAATGGAAATTTATTTTGTATGTAGTCTCACGTTCGATATATATCGAATCGACTTTCTCTTAAAATTTATCGAATTGCTATAACATATAGGATTTTACATCCAAGGACATAGTTGACGAGGAATCATATAGAAAATACCCGTAGACTGGAAGTTAAACCAATAGCATTGCGGATTTTACAGTACAGATGTCAGTATAATCGAAAGATCGATACGATCATTATAGCAAATTCGCAAATTGGCATAACTTGATTGCTATCTAAGTTGGACCAAAGAAATTTTGGGAATGGGTATATCATGATATTTCTCACAATGCCCAATGGAAATATGTTTTGTATATGGTCTCACATGCGATATATATCGAATCTTCATTTTCCAAATTATATCGATTTGCCTTAACATTTGGGATTTTACATCCACAGGCATTGTTGACCAGGAATTATAGAGTAGATGACTATTAACTGGAATTATAATATACAGCATTGCGGATTTTACAGTGCAGATGCAGTTTAATCGAAAGATCGAATCGATTATTGTAGCAAATACGCAAATACGCATAACTTGAGTAGTATATGCGTTGGACCAATGAAATTTGGTGAATGGGTACAACTTGGTATTCCTCACAATGCCCAATGGAAACATTTTTTGTGTATAGTTTCTCATTCGATATATATCGAATCTGCTTTTTCTTAAAATATATGGAATTGTTATAACACATAGGAATTTACATCAACGGGCAAAGTTGACTAGGAATTATATGGTAAATGGCCATATACCGGAATTAAAATCAAAAGCATTGCGGATTTTATATTACAGATGCAGTATAGTCGAAATATCAATTCAATTATTATAGAAAATACGCAAATTGGCATAACTTGATTCGAATATCCGTTGGACCAATGAAATTTGGTGAATGTGCACATCCTGGTATTCTTCACAAACCCCAATGGAAATATGTTTTGCATGTTTTGTCTCATTAGATATATATCGATTCAGCGTTTTTTTTAAATATGTCGAATTGCTATAACATGCAGGATTTTACATCCGCGGGCGTATTTGACCAAGAATTATAGGGTAGATGACCAAACGGGAAGATAAATCAATAGGATTACGACATTTTAACTTCACGTGTCAGTATACTTGATAATTCGATGATTACGGTAGCAAATATGCAATTTTTCATATCTGTCTAACTATTGATGTTAAACCGAAGAAATTTTATGAATATGTTTATTATAGCATTGTTCATGCTGCACCAATTAAATATATTTGCTTTCCAAGCTCCCATTCAACACATATCGAATCTACGTTTTTGTAAAATATATCGAACTGCTATTACTTACCGAATATAACATCAACGGGGACAGTTGAACATTCTTCGGTTCTTTCTCCAATTCAAGTTTCATAACCGTATTAATATATTTATTGTAATCAATGCGTTTTGTTGTTATAAACCTTCTTTAGATCCAAAAATTGACACCATTGAGAGACATACATCGTCAGAGAAATCCGAACATTACTTCATTATTCGAGACATTTCATTAGTCTCTGTTCGTTTATTTTCTAAAAATGCTGTTTTTAATTTCATTAAGTTTGCTGTATGCAAACATTATAAATCAAAAATAGGTGAGTAAATCAAGAGGTGATACAATCCTAGGGTAATGGCTGAAATACGATAAATCGCTTAAATTCATCTACCATACACTATATTTTTTTTATATTGCGTAAATCATTCATAATAAAACGGTTCCCCGAAGCATTGATCACCGTGGTTACTAGGATGGTCTTAAGTATTGTTGACAGTGAATGAGCGTATTGCCCGCATATTTCACTCATTTAAACGATATTTGGGGTGTTTCTTTCGCTTTTTGAACCACTTATGGGCACATGACTCGGAAACATGTGACACAACTATGTTCCCCCCCCCCTATTTACCCGCTTGATGAATTCAAGCGCCCAATCGACTCGTTTCTTTATTATTGCTATGGCACAAGATGATTTTTCCATGCCAGATATGGCTGGAGTGATAAATTGGCATCAAAACAACCACCTAAAATGTCAAGCCATTTTGGTTAAATTCCCCTCCCGAAAATTGCACCAATTGAAATGTGTTATCTTCCGATGTGCATTTTTTAGGTTCTTCATAGCAATCCAAATCACAAAAATAAAACAGAAATCATTTATTTAGTCACTCATAGGCAATTTGCATCGTGTGCTGTGAAGGAAACGGGCAAAATTGGACCTTGCATGTCCTGAATCTTAATTTTTTCTTCTGAGGAGGTGAAAAATATTTTGTGCCAAAAATTTATTTTGCTGTTTTGAAATTTTTGCTGAAAGGTTTGCTACTTAAAGAGTGAATGAAAATACATTAGTGGTAAATAGGAGTTAAATCGGGACTATAATTTTTTACTGAATACAGATGTTTTGCCCTGATGAGGTTTGTTATGTAGAGGTTTGACTGTATCACCGTACATTGCCCTACAATCATATCCATTTGTTAGTTTGTAGCATGGAATGTCTGTTTTTGCATATTTGAGCAAATATTTGTTTATTTATCCTTAATAACCAGCAATTTCCTTGATATGGGTTTAAAGCAGATTTTTTTTCATTAAAATTACTTTTCAGTGCCAAAACTGGACAAACAGCGACCAACGATGTAGACAGCTTACAAAACCAATCTTTTGATGAAGCTAGCAGCAACGATGGCAATGCAAACCCTGAAAGTGGATCAAGACTTTCCACTGATATGGATGATGCCATTAGAGAGGAAGAGGAAGGGGAAGGAAATGATTCAAAGCTCCCTGAAAGCTTTAAAAAGCCACTGGTATGTGTTTATCTGTAATTTAGTGTGATGAGTCTGCACATTTCACTTGTACCCTTTTTGATGAAGTACGTGAAAATCTAGAAATCATGAATGAAGGATTATCCCCAACTTTTAGTTTAAATTTTAAGTGCCGTATTTGACGACATACACAGATACATAGACATACATGTATGTATAAGACACACCCTCGTTTCAGTATGGTACAGACAAAAAAGAGTGTGCATGAAGGCGTGGCACCCCAACAACATAATGTAATTCCTTTCAGATCTTATACAAACATATAAATCAGAGCGAGACATCAAATGAGAGTGATTGTATTAATGTGATCAAACTCATTCAATATCTCTCTCCCAACTTCTTCTATATCGCAAAAGCGAGCAAAAAGATAGTAGTTAAAGTATACCGGGATGAGCCACAGTGATGACTTTACGGGAGTCACACGTAATGCACGAATTGTGCAAAAAATCCTCAGAGAAAAAATCATTCGTCTTGACCGGGATTCAAACCTGGATCCCCCGATTTCCGTTCGAGTGCTTTAGCCAGTTAAGCTTCTGAGGCATCATTCCTCCCTGTGGATATTTTGTGGACCCTACTGGAAAAGGTGTTATGGACTGCTGAGCATATGATGCGACAAGCAGTCCAAATCATGCGCACAGCACCACAGGCGGAGAGCAGGCCTGGACCTAGAATACTTTAGAGCTGTTGACTAGTTTAAGTACATATACCGGAACTAGTCACGGTGATAACTTTTACGGGAGTCACCCGCAGTGCACTAATTATGCAAAAAATCTTAGAAAAAAGGTATGTCTTATATGTAGAGGCAAAGATTATCGGTGAATAAAAACTGTGAATTTCGTCATAAAAATCTGTCAATTTTGGTTTAAAATTTCGTCATAAAACTGCAATTTCGTCATAAAAAAATACAGTTTCGTCATAAAAATTCATTCGTCACAAATATTCTTTTTTATCCCAAGAACAATAATTTCACCAATAAAAATGCTTATTGGCATCTTAAATATATTTTTAATCGTAAAAACCTTGACAAAGAAGGGACAAAGCAAATGCTAAAGGAATAAGTTAAGCATTTGTTAGATACACATACCATAAACACTCTTTGCTATGTATGTATGTATTTCAACCGCATACCGCTTGACAAATGCGGGATTTGTATACATGGGGAATATTTTTGATTGGTCTAAATTTCATTGTCTCATTGGCCTGCATGATGTAAAAAACGTATAGTTTTTACTTAACACATTGATAACAAAAGTCTTTAAGGTCTTACACAAAAAATATAATATCAACACATGCAAGTATGTGTTTATCTATTATCTATATTTTTTTTAATATGCCCTCTGAAATTGTTCACACTCTGGAATTTAAAATTGGCTGAATCCTTCTTTTACTGGAATTGAGATCCATTGGTCAAACTTGACTTTAATTCTACATTTTTGGAAGTTTAGTTGTTCTTTTATTTATATTTCCATGCATGGAAAATCCTCTTCCTGCATCTACATTTGCCACGGGTATTCACAGGGTTTTCACACAATTTTCTACAAAATGGGGAAAAATCATTTGAAAGGGCTAGAATTAGAGGAAGTACTGAAAATTCTTTTCCTTCTTCCTGAACGGATCTAACAGAATCCTTCAAAGCAGAATAGCCAAAAAGTTCTTGAGTTTCTCGTAATGATTATATGAGGACATAAGCAACAATTGTGCTTAAGTCCTTCACATCAGTTGTCAATATACACCTTGAGTTAAATAATCTTCCCATGGCTGTAATAATGCTCCTCCCTGGGTCACTATACAAGGAATGACAACTTGATATTAGTCTTTATCCTATTTGCTTCAGGACCTCACACATGGAAAGTTTCACAGATTTTTTGAGACTGTTAAGCGAAGATTCATTTTCTTTTCCAAACTGTGCATTGCTGACTAGGGTAAAGGAAGGTAAAGGTTGAGTCGGTTCTTAAATTTTTTCGGTTCTCGGTACCGTTCTGGTTCTCCCCCATCAGTTCTCGATATTCGGTACCAAGGATGAACTCTAATTAAATTTGCCATTAATTCAGGTAATTAAACAACCACAAGAAGTGAATGAAAATAATTTCACGAAAGATGTTAATTATCAAGAAAGGTCTGTTAAAAAAACTCAAGATCGCCTCCATAATTTTATTTACCAAGTAAAAAAGTTAAATAACACATTGTTAAGAATGCATGATCGACCAACATGTCTCATTGCATCAGGCATCCACTGGTTCTTTCTCCAGGTTTTTTATGTAACTTCTAAGTGAGATTAAAATACATTCTGTGATGTAACTAGCTTAAATTGTTACTTTAATTGACAACTGATTTGCATGCTTCACTGTCACAGTTCTTATAACCTCAACAATAAACTGCTCAACACGCCGGTACAGCGACAACATTCATAAACTGAGCGGCCAAGAATTAACGTAAAATTGTAATGCGGGGTTGCATTCTGCAGGATAACCACACTTCTCGACGCCTTGCATAGGTTTATCAACTCACGAATAGGCTCTCGAAATGCATCTTGCTCGTATGTCGAAGAATTGCAGTCAGATCAATCTTAAGACCACTCTCAGACGAAACGATTTTCCGCGGGTGCCGTTCACGGCACAGCACACGGCGTTGCAGAAAGTCGTTTCGTCTGAAAGCGGCCTCAATGTAGCATAGCCTATATTTCACGCCGTAGATGGGGCATCGCCGGGCCGGATTGAAATGGGCGCCGTGCCGTCAACCCAACGGTGTGTGGTTCGACTCGTTTGAAGACCTCCATAGACCTATAGTATGTTGAAAGAACGTCACCGTGCCGTGGCCGGCGGCAGGCGAAAAGTCAGCTTGTTTGAAAGCGGAAATGAGCGTGCTGGGGAGCAACTCTCAAAAGAAAAAAGAAAACATTGACGCCATGCAATCGGAAAGTAATATATGCGTTTTCAAATTTTATTTTTTTTCACTTTTTGGCCTTGAATACGCTGCGAACCATTTCGGATTTGGGCGCCAAATTCAAATCCTCGCAACAGTTCCGAATCGGTTCCAAAGCACCGACTTCATGCGATCGGTTCTTGATACCGGTTTTTTAAGAAAACTTACAGTAACGGGGTATTTTTTACCGGCAACGGTGGAAAATATCGCGTCAAATTCGCAGAAAAAGTGCTTAAACGCGAAATTTCGTGGAACCAAGTGAATTTCGCGCAACCTTGGAAATTTTGCGTTATATTTTGCGTTTCGCGGTTCGCGAAAATTCGGTGCCCCTACTTATATGCCGTCAAATGTGGAAAAATTATCCTATAACTGTAAATCCTTATGCAAAAATGTCTGTCGAAGTAAATATTGTGTGATGTGGCACTGCATGGTTAAAATTTTACAATTATTATATTTGAAATTCTATTATTCTTAGTGATAGCCAGAATAGTACACATTTCTTTTATGGATGTAAAAAATATGTTTGTGTGCACAATTTCATTTTTTTCTTCTACAGTTACAGAATCAATTCCTTTATTATATACTTATTGTTAGTGCCTCACCAGCACTCCTAAAAACTGCATAATTATATGCTGACATGCATGTCGCCTGGATATCTTTCATGTTTTTGCTGTTTGGGGTGGGGGGGTGAATACCGTTCCTGTTTTTACTGACTTAGAATGAAATCTATCGAGAAGGTTAGGTATTGGCTATTCACATATCCAAGTCTACCAATCCCTCAAGTCTTGGAGCAGGTTTTAGATTCAAAAACTTAAACAGGGTTGTTACTGGTTAAGAACTTAAGGAAAATCAAGGAAAAGTCTGGGAATTTAATGGTGAAGGAAAATCAGGAAAGAGTAAAGGAATCTATGCAATGCCAGCAACAGAGAAATTTTATTTCATAATTTTCATGTATTTTTTTATACAAGATAACTTTCGTAAAATAATTTGACCCCTAGCAATGATTTGCATTTGTATATTACATATAATTTGGTCAAACATAGTTGTATCTAGAAGCATATGAAAAAGGGGTCTTGATACGGAATGATAGATGTGAAACATACCCTATTTAAAATGGGAGAAAATTGAAAAAAACATATATCTGTGCATAGGCATCTTAACCCGAGATATGGCACGCGGGGTGTATATCACCCCATGATACTTCTTTATTTAATAAGAATAATTATTAGTATCAATTTAATTTTGTTGACATATTTAAAAAAGAACACAGCATAACTATATCATTTCAAGTAAAGAGAAAAAAAATATTTTCTTTGGAGTGTCGACAACACCCCACGCACCTTCTAATATTACATTTCGTCACTCGCCCTATCCTGGGTTAACCCTTTCCTGCCGGTGCCTACAAGAGGGAAGCATTTCCCATTCTACAAAAGCATGAGAATATTTTAAACCTCTCTGTACGGAGTTCTTTTTTGGGGTGGAGTTACCCTGGTATTCTCGTCCCTCCGATTTGGGATCCTACTGAACAGGGTGCCCGGCCATTGGACAATACTCTGTAACCCTATTTTATCACGAGTCCACAGCCAACTTATTGCATTACCAGTATTTTTTAAGCCAATTATTGCATTTGATTTTCAATAATTTACTGTTCTATAAGAATTACTAACATTTTTAAAAGCATTGTCGAATTTTATACAGATTTCTAGATTTGATAACAGCAAAGTTAGTGAACACTAAGCACTAAGTTCAGAAATCCATTATTTGTAATGCTAACATTTTGTTTAAAAATTGATAACGCACAGAATAAAATGAAGAATTCATTTCAAAGTATTAAAAAAAATTGTAGTATGCAACATAATGTATCATAGCAAAAACCATTGACAATATAACCACTTCTCAAAGGATTCCTGCAGTGAGGATGGTCATAAACGAGTCTCGCTAAGCTGGGTCTTGGGCTGGGCCTGAATGCATCCGACAATGGCTACTTCAATGGTCACTTCTCTTCCCCCACATCGGCTATAGCTGATGTCTGGTTGTTTGTGTAGAAAAATCCACAACGGCAATACCAGGTGTTAGGTCTTCTGGGTATGAAATGCTTGTCGGCTGTACCTGACGTTCAGCGTGAAAGGGTTGTTAAAATGAAATTTCAAAGGTATTCTTAGTGATGAAATTCCGTTGATAATTGCATGTTTTGAGTTTTTGCAACTTCGGAACTTTTAAAAATGTTTTCACTATGAATGTGGGTCACAACCTTCTGATGTGAGTGGGGGTGAATATGTTTATGTGGTAAAATAAAAATTTATATTTCTTGGAAATATGGTGTGGTATTTGAAGGAGGGGACCGACAGCTGAGATCATTTGCGCCACGAGGGAAGGGTAGGGAAGGAAGGGTGGGGAGAAACGTGGCGTTGGCATTAGCCTGCTCTTAACGAAAGACACGGAGGGGACCACGGCTTAACATGCCATCCTACGGACGGAGTGTAGCGCTTGAAATGTCCTCCACAGAACACTCAAGCAGGGATTGGGCAATCTCTAAAAATTCTCTGCCACTGCCGGGATTTGAACCCAAGCCCTCCGGGTGGGAAGCCAACTCTCTCGCCACCACACCAACCCGATCCCCCTTCTTAGAAATATTCTGGTATACATACCTATGATGAAAATATGAACCTCAAAATAAAACCTTAACTTTATATATACTGGGAGTAAGTACTGTAACTTTTGGTGAGTCATTTAAAAATGCATTTTTAAACTTATTTATTATTGTATTATATTTGTCCTTACTTAAATTTGTAAATAACTTTTTTACTTTTTGTTAGTATAATTTATCCTAGTAAGATTCAAGTTTTTTGAGTTTTGTGTTATTTATTCGGGAACTTTTATTGGAATTGTGTTTCGGTTTTAGGAAGTGAATGATCTGTCCTCCCTCCCCCCAAATTAATAACATTTGTTTCGCATTCAATGAAGGATGTTACCTATTTTTTTATGTACCCAAATGGGAATTTTATGTGATAACAGTTAGAATTTCTATCAAAAATGTGCTTTGCATTTATGATCCACATCCATTGATTTTCTTTCACTGAATTGTCATTTAAGTATTTTTATATTATAATTAGTAACAATTAAGCCTGATGAATAAGTCTCTTGCTTAATCTTTATCATTTTCATTCCTTTCCAGCCCTTGATGCAGTCACCGCCTAAAAGTGGTTACGAGTGGAGGATCGATTTAGGAAGAACGGAAGTATTTTGGCCTGGTTGGTTTCAAGGGCTATCTGCAGCATTTCTAGTTCTACCTGTTCCAAAGCTCTTGCTTTTAGCTGGAATTGATCGACTGGATAAAGCTTTAACTGTTGGTCAAATGCAAGGTACTACTTGTAATTTTAATCATCACACTTCAAATTGCAGGCATATAATCATGATGTGCACATTTCTATTATCACATTATGTTTATATAGGTTTAAGTAATCAGTGTACAATTAATTCACCGTCAAGTTATGTGAACAGTATGCCTTGACCTATTGATCTGTCTTCATTGTATTGTTCATTTACATAATTATTGTTATTCGAGTATTGGGGGATTTCATCTCAAATCAGGCAGATAGTGCAAAATCATGTCAGGTGACCATCACCGATTTCTCTGAAATTTATATATGTGAAAGCAGTATCCTTATGATGAATAGCGATGACTTAATCTCTGCTCAGAACTGAACCGTCCTAAAGTTACCGCCCCTTGAACATTGCATTGTCAGGCCTCAGAGTAAAAAATGAAAAATCACATAAATGCTGATTACTAAGGAACCATGGCCCTTAAAGCAGTGTTTATTGTTTTATTTTGAAGAGAATTCATTTGTGCACATTATGGCATAACTTGCAAGTCATTTAAAGCAATAATAAACAAATAGGACTTGTTTAAACAATAAAAATTAGTCATTATTTAACAATTTATTACTAAAAAAGGCCACCTTTTATTTTCTTTAAAATTTCTCAGCGGGTAGTTTAAATGTTCTTCTTTCAATTAAAAAAATAAAAAAAGGTAGTATTTTTATACTTTTTGTTTTAAGGCATGTCAAAGTTAGGCATGTTTTCGACGCTTTTACACCAAGATTGCATACCTTTAAGGGGGGAAATGCAGTTTCATTCTACTTAGCATTCATAATATTTCACTTTCATGAAGTTACTTTTTTTTAATGCTTTACAACATTTACTCATACGCATTCCAATGAGACCGTTTTTGGTTGAGTATTGTGCATTTGCTTTGCTAGATGCATAAAGAATATGTAAGGATGTGTTAAAATTTTGATCCCTTCAGTTTTGAATTACAGATGTTTTTACTATCATCCAGTGATTCAACCGAGAGGTTGGTTTGGATGGGTGAAGGTAGAGCTCACTCTTAGTAGTAGGTGTGTGAATTTTATACATTGAGGGTAGGAGGGTCTTGGGCTTTCCCTTTCTTTGGACTTTCCATGGGCCACCTAGCACTTCAAGTATTTTTAATTTGCGATTTCTGAAGGCTACACTATTCGAGACTCAAATGACCGATGGCGGCGCTGCTGTCAGTGATGTCAATTTCAAATATGGCCGCCAGAGTGATGGTAAAATCAAAACAATCATAAAGCATTGGCGTACAGAGAGAACATAAACCATAATATCAAGAGCTAATAAGATAAAAATATTCTATTAAAACCTTCGTACGGTGTATTACTCGGCTTCTTTCGTTCGTAAGAAGATCTAGAACTGAAGAAAACTGCTTGACGATGTAACTAAAACTGCTTATAATGTACCCAATCATTGCGATTCAGGTTTGATTCTCGACTTGCATCTATCCGACTCGTATTGCGTTGCTTCCTAGCCATTTCTATGGAATACACTTCAAAAGAACTTAATATCGTTCAATAGCACATCGTGCACAGAAGAAAAAAACACATTTATCAGACTAACACCGGCAAATACCATCCCGCTCATAATAATGGCGATGTATATATTGAGTATGTTATATTGAAAATCTCGAAAACAGCGATCACAGATATCGGATACTTTTATGCATTGGATATACGCTATTTTTCTACTTTTTTCTGCGTAACCTGACACACGAACGATTTTCAATTGAAATAACACTAAATTAATAGCTATAACATGTAAAACCAACGTATCTCCATTATAATCGTCCTAATGAAGAGCTTTCTGCTCCTACCTACGTGCGGGAACAACAGCCGTCGCCTCGCTTTGAAACAATTCTACTTGTGCTGCAGTTATTACAGGGTCGTAGAATTAAAAAATATTTAACTTCAAGTAACGGTAATAATTTATTTGAAACCAAAAAGTAGGTATCACACCGTAACTAGTCAATAAAACAGTGTAAAGGTCTCACATACACTATTCCTCATAGCACTACCGCATCATGACCATCGTTCCTCTGTTTCGAGCGTTCTCCACCAGGTGGTGTCTCCCTTGGCTGGAATCGCGAATAACCAGGATTTGTACTAAGCACTTTACCCAACAGGCTACCACAAACTCTTCTCCAGGTGTTACTGTAGCGTCTATAATTCTCTCAAAAAGTCCCCAAATTCCCTCCCCTTCTCACCCATCAGTTTCCCCCCCACCCACCTTCCCTTCCCACCTGCCACCAGATCTGTTACCTCATGAAGCAGTTTACATATGAAATTCTATTTCATTTCTGAATTTTGGCTGCACTTGAGTGTTGCTCTCTCAAAACTTCAAAGGAGTGATCTTATCACCCACAAGTAATGTATTCTTCTGTTATATCTTGCTTGGGGTGGAGGAATTCGCTAATTTTGTAAAGTTAAAATAACCATGTACCCTGCTAATGTTGAAACTTGTATACTTCTCGGCAATCACATTGATAGAACGAAGTATGTACATTAAATTTTTTCTATGGAAAAGAAAAGTATTACTCTTTTATGAGTTCCTAATTATGTTTTATGGACCCAACATGGGTTATGTGACATATTTACGTCTTAGTCACATAATGGCATCTTTAGATGAAGTGGTAACTGCATTACCAAACCTGGGCCTATTAAATGTAAATACTGAACTGTACAAAGTGTAATGCCGTTATGTACTATAAGAGAAACGATTCACTGAGTGAAGCAAGAAGATACACCCATGCCTCATATAGCGCAAGGGATGTGTTCCTTGGGGTCTTTGCTCTGTACCAATTTGCGTTATATGAGAGCATTTTAACATTGGGAAAATAGGGATGCATTTCTGGTAGCATAGGTGTTGGGTATCGAATTTCCTCTAAACCATATATATTCCTATTAATAGCCTTAGATAACTTTATTCATATGAACTTTTAAAGTTTAAAATATCTTTAAAGATAGTAGGCACGCATTCAAATACTTTTATTCATGTTAAAAAAAATTCGTACATGCTTTTAAAATTCCTTCCTGTTGTGCGGGTGGGCTAACATCTCCTATCTAACATCTGCTAATGCATTGCCGGCAGTTGACGAATTTTCAAACCAGTCTGAAAACAATTACAGTAAACTCTCGATTATACGAAGCAGGATTTTACGAAGTTTTTGATTTTACAAAGTGATATTGCGGTCCCGGCGAAAAGCCTATGGTAAATACATGGCGCTATTCGATTATACGAAGTTTCGAATATACGAAATGTTTTGAATTTACGAACCTCGGATCGGTCCCCAGGAGCGAAAAGCATTAGTTTATACGAACTATGGCGAAATATTTGACAACAAAACTAGTTATGCCGGCGTAAGTAGCTAAAAAAATCAGCGCTTCCAACTGTGGTTCATTAAAAGTGTGAAATCATAAATGATAGTGCAACTTTGGAGAGCAAGGGTTCGCCTAAAACCTCACGGTGGGAATTTAGGGGAAGTAGGAGTGCAGTAAAATATCGCGACTGACATAATGCCCCTATTTACGTGCCTATTCGTAAACATCGCATCGACAATACTTCGTAGTTTAACATGTTAGGAAGGTCGCGCGGGGTATTTCGTACACCCCTAATTAACCCTTTGCACTGCTGTGAACGTACGTGGTACATTCGCAAGGCAGGCTGCTGTGAACGTACTTCGAAGACTACTTGACTACTTTTCGCCGAAGCACTTCGAAGGGTCACTGATCCGGGAACCTTTCCTCGACGAGCTCACCCTCGCTGGCCCCTCTCTAAGACCCTCCGAGCGGGAGGCCTCCCTCCCCAAAAGTGACCGATCTGACTGCATTTTGAAAATCTATCAATCAATGCCATCATCAAAAAATAATTGTTTGCATTGCACTCCTTCCAATCAGGCATTCAAGTACGTCTCTGAACCGTGTTTCTGCGATGAGAAATAACGATTTTGTTAACTTTGCTAAAATGGCCAAGTTAGTAAAATTGTTGTTTTTCATCGCAGAAACACGGTTCAAAGACGTGCTTGATTTCCTCCTCTACAATCGCAAATTGCTGGAAATCGGCCGGATTCCCTTTGATAGCGCATCATGAGGATGTTCTCGAGGTTGGTAATTGATACAACTAGCCTAATAGAAATTCTACTGCTATAATATCACGGCTATGGTTGATTCGTTACGTTATACCTTCAGGAAGATGCAGCGGATAAAATCGCGGAGGAGATTAGAGGCTTAAAAGATGATTTTGAAAAATTCTTGGAAAAATCAGGAAGAGCACAGCGCGCAACATCAAACGATTATATTGCCCTTGACGATAATCTCCGGGCTTACGACAATGGGACGCCGGTACATACGTCGGAAGAAGCAGCGGCCGGGACTAGTCAGAATAGCAGTGACGGCAAAGATGTAAGAGAGGAAGTACCGTATTTCCCGGCCTATAAGACGCACCGGCGCATAAGACGCACCTGGATTTTTCAGGTTAGAATTTACGAAAAAAACTAAAATACTTGGATAATACAAAAAAGAATTTTAATGATAAAATTTTACATAAAAACGGAACTTTAATATTAAAAAATTTTAAAATCATTAATGAGCAAATATATCAGAGTTTATTCATCATAGAACCCCAGAAATTCCTCATCACTGCTGCTAAAATCATTCGCGTAGATATTTTCTCGGGAGTCGTCACTTTCCTCATACAAAATGTCAACTTCACTTCCATCTAGCGCATTGCTGATTCCACACTTTTTGAAAGACTTCATGATAGTCTCAAGTTTTTACTTTCTGCCAGGACTTTTTCACCCACTCACAAACGGTAGAAATTGACGGCCATTTCATTCTTCCGGTCGGTGTGAAATCGTGAGTTGGTGCCTCAATCCACTTTATCCATTCTTCACGCATAAATCCCTTGAATGGTTTATTGATTGAAACATCCAAAGGCTGCAGTTGAGAAGTCAATCCACCAGGAATCACAGCAAGATGCGTCTTCAGTTCTGTAGCAAGGATTTTTGCGGACTCCGTTATATGGGCCTTAAACTGATAGCACACTAACAAAGACGATTTCTTCAGAAGTCCACCTGGACGCCGGGACCACACCCTTTGCAACCACAGTTTCATACCCTCTCCATCCATCCATCCCTTAGGATGAACATGAATATAAATTCCATGTGGAATTGTACACTTAGGCAGCGTTTTTCGTTTAAAGATCAACAAAGGAGGGAGTTTTGAACCATCAGCACAACACCCAAGGACAACAGTATAGCGTGTTTTTTCGTTGCCAGAAGTCTTTATCGTAACTGTCTTTGCACCTTTAACGTCCACAGTTCTATTTGATGGCACATCAAATGTCAAGGGAACTTCATCCATATTTCCTATCTGTCCTATTTCAAAACACTTCATTTTTCTCAGGTTAAGTACGTATTTATGGAATTCGATAATTTTTCTTTCGTATTCAGGTGGCAGTTTTTGTGCTATTGTGGTTTTAGTACGCATGCACAGACCATTTCTCTTCATAAATCTTTCACACCACGACGTTGTCCCAGAAAAATCGGCAATATACATATCTATCGCCAACTTTCTCGCTTCCATTAAAATCATTTTTGTTGAAACAGTGATCCCGTTCTTCCTGTGATTTATTATCCAGGTCTTAACGTGCTCCTCAAGCTTTGGCCATTTCGGAGAACATGAACGTAAAGTTTTCTTACTCTTATTTGCATTCATTAAATCTACCTTCTGCTTCCGCCATTCTCGTATCATCTTCTCGGTTGGAGGTGGGCCGAAACGCCTTGCAGCTGCCCGGTTGCCGTGTTCCGAAGCATATTTCACGACTTCAAGTTTAAACGCAATACTGTACGACAATCTTCTCTCTTTAGATCCCATTAGGTTATTCCAATTTTGACTTTTTATACAGAAATTACCAAGTTTCTGTGCTTAGAAGCACATGTGCAGACTAAATAGAAAGATACGTATTATGAACTGACTGAACACCGCGCTCATACTTTGTTACCTAAGGTTGAGTGCCGGTGGTGCCGGTAGACTCGTGAGTTTATCGTGAGAGATACAATGTATTAGCATATAGATGACATCTCCTTTAGCTCAATGTATGTAAGTTTTGCAGCAGCACCCATTGCAAGATTAAACTAAACATGCTACATTGTATGCATTTCTGATTTATTCGGGAATTTTTTTAAAGGAGTTAGACATCGACGTATTAAAACTTTATTTCTAACAACCTGCTCAAAAGAGTGCTATTATCAAAATTTTTAATGAATTGAACTATTTTCAATGCCTGATACACTAAAAAATACTTAATGGTAATTATTTATCCTGTCAAAACGGTTGCTTATTATAGGACGAAGTTATACCCGTGATATCCGTATACCATCGGCGCATAAGACGCAGGCAAATTTTACAGCACATTTAGGAGAAAAAAAAGTGCGTCTTATCGGCCGGGAAATACGGTAATTTCACCAAATAAAAAAGAAGTACACGCTGCCCTCCAAACATTAAGATACTTTGATCTGGCTAACGAGTTAGGTCCCCAATTTCATTCCCATTTATGCAAGTGAGAAACCATGGTGGAAGCGGCGATGGAGAAGGGCAAAAAGAAAAAAAATAACAGCTCTTTTTAGTAATATCTATCTATCAACCACCAACTTATTTCTCAGGCTACTCGTAATGAAGACGCACTTCTAACTCTAACCATGAACTTTCTTCTCGCGCGTCTCCCCGTTTTCCCATGCCGAGAGATCTTTCTTTCCAAAGTCTTTGTTTACTCCCTCCTGCGGCCTTCTGCTGATCTTGCTGACACCCACCTTACGCATCCCAAACCCCTCCTTACCCAGCATTTCCCATTCACTCCCTCCCTAAGGTTACAGAGTTTGAGTGCGTCGTAGAAAAGTACGCCCCCCAAACGTAAACTGAGGCAGAGCTGAAGGCCCTTTCCCCACCCTTCTTTCTCCTGCCCCCTTCACCACTCGTTATGCTGACCACTCCTCTTTCCTCAGGCAATCCCCATCCCACTCTTATTCACCCCACCCACTGGGTAAGTTCTCCGACTGTGGAGAAGGGCATGGTTCATCTTTACCTGCAACGGGGGTAAGTTATTAACCGGAGAGAGGCTGAAGAAGTATCTTCCACTATCGGGGAAATGGTGCCGCGCTTATAACTGTCCCTTCTTCTCTGCTGACGTTTCAATTGAAATTATTTTCTTTGCTCTTTCCACACTATATTTATTTACGATTATGGCGCGGCTATTTTTTAGTGCTAAAGCTAAGAAAATCTTTTCTCTATGTAAATGATCCTTTGCATAACTTTCAACTCGCACGCTCCGCGCGCTCGTTAAGGGGCTCCGCCCCTTAAAAACCCCGGTTCCGGCTTCGCCGTCTATATTTGTGTTCGCTCGAAGACTTTTTAAGTTCGAATAATCTCACCTCAGCTTGGGGCCGGCTTCGCCGGCCAGGGGGTAGGGAGGCGCCCCACTCATTCCTCGGAAC
The DNA here is from genome assembly GCF_921293095.1 of Ischnura elegans. Taxonomy (NCBI): domain Eukaryota; kingdom Metazoa; phylum Arthropoda; class Insecta; order Odonata; family Coenagrionidae; genus Ischnura; species Ischnura elegans. Next base: position 143,641,503 of record NC_060246.1, read on the forward strand.
GGCTTCGCCGTTCCTCGCTGAAGGGCGGCTTCGCCGCCCAGGGGTTCAGTGTGCCCCCCCGGGGCTTCCCCGCTTAATATTCGGAACGGCTTCGCCGTTCCTCGTCTAAGGTCGCCATAGCCGCCCAGAGGGCGAAGGCATTTCGGAGCTGTTTCACCGTTTTTAGTTTGAGGGGAGTCCACAGCTTCTGCGCCGCTTGAACATCGGGGCGGCTTCGCCGCCCGAGGGTTACTGAAGCTCCTCCTCGCCTACGCCAGTTACTCCTCGGAACGGCTTCGCCGTTCCTCGTTCTGGGGCGGCTTCGCCGCCTTGGGATTGAGGATTTTTTTGGTGATGTTCCAGGAGGTGATCGGGGGTTTTCTGGTATTTTTCCCGTATGGTTTGCGGTGGGTCGCCCTCACCAAATATTCCGGATCTAGAGCTCAGAGGGGACGGGAAGTGCGGCGTAATGTTTGAGAGAAGTTCCCAAATGGGAGACTTAATGGCACATTTTACATTTGGGGGGTATTTCAGGGGGATTCCGGGGGTTTATGTGTGTATTCCAGGTGGTCACCATCCGTTCAAATAATTTCCGTGGGGATGAATCGTTGGGGGCGGTGGTATACTCACGAAAAGTACCCAAAAAGTAGAGTAATATGCAAAATTTTATTTTTAGGGGGGTGTATGTGGGTTAACCGGGGGTTTATAGGTTTGTCCTACCAGGGGTCATCAGTCGTCGACATCAATACCGTAGTGATGAGTGGCAAGGCTTGGGATAGTGGCGGAATCGTGACGAAAAATACCCGAAAAGGCTACTTATATGCAAATTTTAATTTTTAGAGGGTTTCGGGGGGTTTAAATATGACGATACCATATGGTCACATTCATTTGCTGTTATATCTAACAGTAGTGTGCCCTATGAACTCCATATTTCAGGAGTAATAAAAAAAAAAGGAAACCAGTCCCCGAAAAAAGTGAGTAGTGCCCGCCATTTTTATTTTTTCGCGTTTAAATCCATTGAATCATTTACTAGATGTTTATGTTTTCTGAAAGACAATTCATAGTTGTATGTAACTACAAAGTTTGAAAGAAATCAGTCGGTCAAAAATTGACAAAACATTGTGTTAATCTTTTGGAAATCGTAATTTTCGGTGATTTTCGGAATACTTTAATTTTTTTCTGAGTAACCAAGCACGATGAAAGAAAATTGTTACCTACATTTCGTAGACGAAGTGATGAGCATATATAGTAATCATTTTCGTTATCCAACACCTTAAATTAAGTCGAGGGGAGGGGAAAGTTTGATATTTTTTTCGAAAAATCAATTTTTGGACGCCATTTTAGCTGTAACTTTCTCAAATGGAAACTAATAAATTTACTTAATTACGTGCCTACGTTCATAAGCTTTCAAAAAATGCATTAACGACTCGTGTGGCACGCACGGTTCGCGCGCAGTAAAATAAAAACCGAAAGACGGTCACCGGAAAAAGCCCGATTTCGGCCATTTTGTCGTCCTAGCGACGACACGTGGCGGAAACTTCCGGTTTTCGGATTTTTCCTCCGGATCATTTCGGGTTCCCCGCACGCGTGCCAGATTTCAGCTCTCCAGCACGTCTGGAAGTGGTCGGGAATTTGTATCCATCAGTCAGTCAGTTACCCCAAGCGCTGTATATAATAGAGATATGGCGGAGAAAGGAACACGAAAACTAAATGACGTGAACGTACAGGTTTTTGCGTGTCATTTTTGGGAATTCACGCAAGTTAACCAATACTTCACACACGTTGAGAAATGATGAAACATCTCTTGTAGGAAAACAATCAATGCGGATAATAACGTTTCTATCTATATTTCTCCGATAATGGAAGATGTTTCTCCAGTCGTTTTCCGGTTAGAACCTTGCTCCTGTCGGCATAAAAGAAGAGAGAAATACCATATGAACATAGCACTTCACACCCGGTATGAAGAATATGGTCCTCATGAAGAATAAAGTCTTTCGTAGCAACGTCTGCAAAGGTGATGGAGCGCAGTATCCGGACGGAGAACTCAAACAGAATTTACTTCAAATATTCGCCAGAAGATATCCTACGTAATTTATGATCGTGACTGAATCTCAATGAAAACAACTAATTGAAAAAATAGCACATTCAGCTGAAAATACGGAGATGCTCGAAATATTAACTTACGAAGGTTATGATGGAAATGGGTTAAAGCCCTCGTTTTTCTTTTTTTTCTCGTCACTGAGCGATAGAGGGGGACATAAATGGCGGTTAGGCCGGCTGCCGCTAAAATTCCGTGGGTGCTGGAAACAAATATCTATCTCACGCGTACTTAATAGTTGTTATTCGCTCCTAACCACAAATTTATAACATTAAATTCTTATAATAGACTTTGCAATACATTATTACGTTTTCTAAACTGGTCGGGAATTTCTTAAGCGATCGTTGATGTTGAAGTATGAACGAGAAATGGGAATTTTTTGGTGGTATAATTATTTAACGATCTTTCACAGCATAAATCGATTACAAAAAGCCTTTTCTATGAATAATACCGGGAATAACCACCAAAAACATTTAAATAAGACCACTGAAGACAAAAAAGGGCGGAAGAAACAAAAGCGAACATTTTTTCGTGACTTATGAAAAAGGTTTGAAATTGCGAAACTCGATTTTACGAAGTGCCAATTTTCCGGTCCCACTGACTTCGTAAAATCAAGAGTTTACTGTATTGTGTCACCCAGGCCCCTTTGTCGCTCATCCAAATAACAGGCTAGTGCTAATTTGAATACCATTTCATTGCCGCGGAGTTTGTGAATGATAAATTATAACTGGCTTTAATTTAAAGTCCCCCGAGGCATTAGCAGCTTCGTAAAAGGGTCTTTAAATGACTTGAAATCTGACCCAGTTTTCCTTCCCTGACCATGAACAAACGAGATTGTATTCTTTTCCAAAACAATATCATCTTGTCAACACTAAAAACTAGTTGAGGGGGAAAGGAGCCACTTTCAATCGCAGCTTGGAGTTCATCAGAAAATATTGCAGTGACTGCGCTGTCAACACTTCCAGATTCACCTAATATCACCGCATTGAAAATACCTGCTTGGCATTTAAAATTCTGGAACCAACCGGAGCTTTCACTGAATGTCTCGGAGCAATTACAACCCTTGTCTTTTTGTACAGATTCACAATGAACTTTCCGTATTTGTTGACCGCTTGGTTGAAGTTGGTGTGGCTGAGGTCACTGATGTTTTAACTTTGTCTTTATTCAGAATAAGGCATCATGAGTTTAAACTTCCGAGCAATATCGCTTTGACACTCTCCATTTTCAAAGAAATTGACCTTTTTCAATTTCTCTTTTAGGTTTATGGTTTGATAAATTATCGATTTTTCTACCCACATTCCTATTTTTTGCCATTTTCCCTTGGTTTTTACTCAGTATGGCTCTATCGAAATCACCGTCTACTGCTGTATTCCTCTGTAGCACTGTAGCACTCTGAAACACTGTATTCCTGAGACGCAGAGGGCCTATGACTGCTAGGAGGGAATGAAGCTATTGTGTTTGAGACTCTATTGCGGACCCTTTTATGTGTTAATGATATTCATACACAACTTGGCTACCGCTCCATTTCTCCCCCGTGAATCCCATTGACCTTGAAGGCTTTAGCGTAGACCCTCTACCTGGAAGTCAATCGCCTGATAACCTTTGAGGGCAAAAATTACATATCAAACCGTATTGCTTAAAAAACTAATTCCCACGAACGAATTTTCGCTATATCGAAATTGTACTATGCGAGGCATGGGTGTACACCCATGTCTCGTATAGCGCAAGGGATGCGTTCCTTGGGGTCTTTGCGCTATATGAATTTGCGTTATACGAGAGCGTTTTAACATTGGGAAGATAGGGATGCGTTCCTGGTAGCATAGGTCTTGGGTATTGAATTTCCTCTAAAACATCTATATTCCCATAAAAAGCCTTAGAAAACATTATTTATATAAGTGTTTATAGTTTAAAACATCTTTAAAGATAGTATGCATGCATTCAAAGACTTTTAATCACGTTAAAAAAAATTCTTACATGCTTTTGAAATTCCCTCCTGTCGTGCGGGTGGGCTAACATCTGCTATCTCAGGGGATCGTAATGCGTTGCCGGCAGTTGACGATTTTTCAAACTTGTCTAAAAACAACTATTGTGTCACTCGGGCCCTTTTGTAGCTCATCGAAATGACAGGAAAATGCTACTTTGAATGCCATTTCATAGCTAGCGGAGTTTATGAATGATAAATCATTTTAATTTGAAGTCCTTCGAGTCATTAGCAGCTACGTGAAACAGTCTTTAAATGCCTTGCAACCTGACCCAGGTTTTCCTTCCCTGAAAATGAATGAACGAGAATGCATTCTTTTCCAAAAGAATATCGTCTCGTCAACACTAAAAACTAGTTGAGGGGAAAAGGAGCCACTTTCAATCACATCTTGGAGTTCATCAGAAAATGTTGTGGTGGCTGCGCTATCAACACTTGCAGATTCACCTTATTTCGCCGCACTGAAAATACCTGCTTGCCGTTTAAATTCTGGAACCTACCGGAGCTTTCACTAAATGTCTCGGAGTGATTACCACTCTCGTCTTTTTGTACTGATTCACCATGAAATTTCCGTATGTGTAGACAGCTTGGTTGAAGTTGGTGCGGCTGAGGTCACTGATGTTTTAACTTCGTCTTTATTCAGAATAAGGCATCGTGAGTTTAAACTTCCGCGCAATATCGCTTTGACGCTCTCCATTTTCAAAGCAATTGATCTCTTTCAAATCCTCTTCTAGGTTTATGGTTTTTCTTGATAAATTCTTGATTTTTCCACACGCATTCCTATTTTTTGCCATATTCTCTTGGTTTTTACTCTGTATGGCTCTGTCTAAATCACCTTTTACTGCTGAACTGTATTCCTGAGACGCAGAAGGCCTACGACTGCGGGGAGGGAACGAAGCCATTGTGTTTGAGACACTATAGCGGACCCTTTTGCTATTCATGCGCAACTCGGCCACCGCTCCATTTCTCCCCCGTGAATACCGATGACCTTGAAGGCTTTAGCGTCGACCCTCTACCTGGAAGTCAATCGCCCGATAACCTATGACGGCAAAAATACGTCTCAAACCGTATTGCTGAAAAAATACTCATTTCCACTAGCCCCACGCTTAATTAACGATCTAAATTATTTATTATCGTTCTGTTAAGGAGACGAGATAAATTACTTCGGTAGGCCGGCTATCTGGACCCAATGACGAGTAATACTTTTGGCCATTGCACAGCAATGGATTTCGATTAACATGTAAACAAAAAAGATGATTTGAGGCAAGAAATAACATTAATATGCGTAAATTGATAGAAATTTCGTGTGTACTTAGCGCAAGTTCACGTTTTATCACGAGAGCGTTTAAGATTTTTGATTAGGCTACACTGCGTTGCAATGTTTCCCCCAGGAACGAATTTGCACTATATCGAAATTGCGCTAATCGAAATTGCGCTATACGAGACATGGGTGTATTCATAATACGTATATATTATATTGTTTGTTCTATCACATTAATGGATTACATGAAAATCAACTCTAAATGCCAATTCCATCAACAATTGCCATAGTGTGGTGGTTTGTGTGTCAGATTTCGAACCAGAGGTACATAAGTGTCACTGGTTCAATAATACCAGCTTCCCATTCTTATTATTTTTTTCTAATTTCAGCATAAATTGGACCAAATGTTAGCCAAATTTACTTACAGGAGGCTCTTTAACTAAAGAATCAATTCTTTTGTTTGAGATTTTATGGCACTTTCTTTCTTATCTGGTTATGTTTTATCTTGTTTTAAGTGCAATGAGACATAAGGGAGGCATAAAACTACCTAAGATACTCAATCCGCAAGACTCTCATTGTTGTTTATAAAATTCTTGGCATTCTCTTCCAAATTACGCTAATTCTTCTTCAAATTTTTACAGGAAAATTTCAAATGCAGGTACTTCCCAAGTGTGGCCATGCTGTTCATGAAGATGTTCCTGACAAAGTTGCTGACGTGCTATCGACTTTCCTAGTCAGGCATAAATTTGCAGCTCCTTTGGCCAATTTTAACCGGTCAGTTGTTATGGCTCCAACTCCCAATTGGTCTGAGTTAGTCTCCCTATAAACCACTAAACTTTTAGCTGCCTACATTTGTAATTAAAGCCTGTAATCTTTTTGTAAATTATTTTGCTCCCTATTTTTTAGTGCTTTGAACTTACCTGTGATTAATTATTATAGTATTTGTAAAAAGTCGATTAGTTTGGAAGCTTTTTTATATGTATATATGCTAAGTACAACTGAAAAAACATTACTATTAATCAAGTAAAGCATTCTGAAAATTGAAGCTCATGAAAATATCTTTTTTGATGAAGGGTATAATTTTTGCATGGAGTCTGTAAATAAAGGTGTTTTCCATGCTGACAGTAGAAGTATCTTATATGTTTTCATGTACCTAAAGTCAGGTAGGGAATCTGGATTGATTGCAGAGAGATCAGTGGTGTTAATCATAATCCTTGATTGATATGTTCACTAACTGATTACATGCAGGTGGACCTTTATTCCAAAAGCTCAAACATTTAACCAGTGATGGTTAGGCTCCTCAATTTTCACCTCAAGTTCTATAACAGACTTGGTTTACAGATGAACATTCCTTCTTATTGAACTCACAGTTCACTAAACTAAGATTTCTTGTCTAGTATATTCTATTCTTCTTTTGAAAATTGATACAGTAGATTCTGGATAATTGGGACTTACCAGGGCTGGAGCACTTTGCCCCAATAAGGTGAAGTATCCTGTATATATGCATAAACAAATGTTGAAATAGGAGAAGGAATACTAATTAATGTTTATAAAGCAAAAAAAGTTTACTGCACTATTAATTGGTTCAATAAATCTGCAAGTAATGTATTTATTAAAAATTTTCAAGAATTCTGTTAGTCGTGGTCATGATAATATTTTTTGCAGCCTCAGGCAATGCTGGATGAATGCTTTTCACTAAATCCGATTGAAGAAAAATTCACTGTATATTTGTTAAGACTATGTGATCACTAAGTATTTCATTTACCTATACGTATGGGAGTACTTACGGTTGAAATCGTATCTGCTTATCCAAGGAATTTGTCAAATGTTCTCTGCTGCATTCTCTTCTTCCTTGTCTCTCTAACACAGTTGTCACAGACATCCAATGATGAAATTTGGTTACCTTTTTTCATTCTTGCATAAAGAAGAGACATTACCCCTCAATGACCTTCCTAATGTCCTGAGATTTCAATCAGCTACGCTCAACTACAAATTCATCTCCACCACTATCCTCACAGTAAGCTTCACCTTGTTGCTTGGATAATATGATTTCAACATTTCAACAAAACATAATGGTTATTGCCCACATCCTCTTATACTCAAAACTCTTATCTCTTAGCCTATCATATGTAGCCTAACTACTGCCACTGACATACTTTTAAATGACATTATGTTGAATAAGGATTCATGGTGCAGAAATGGAATCCGAATCCTCTACCCGATGGCCTATCAGTGAGAGTTCCAATTATAAGGCAAGAATAGATGCCCATGTAAAAATGCAGACTAATTTAAAGAAGGAGAAAATTACGGTATTGTGATATGAAAACATTTGAATTTGTGAGTATAGGGTTACTGTTGCTGACTCATGGCCCAATAAAGTGGGATTCTATCCCAGTTAAGCAGAGAAAAAACTGGCATATTCATTTGTTGGCTTCTGTTCTTCAAGACTTACTCTAATGAAATGGCTGCCCCATATAACCGGTGGCCCCGTTAACCGTAATCTTCTCTATTCAATGATTTAATAATGTTGTTGGCATCTTGGGCGTATAGCTGATAGGCTTTGTTGTTCATTTTGAGATTCAGTTATTGGTTTTCTTAATACTTATAAATTTCATGATTTTCATTACCAGTTTTTAATATAAGATGCTACCATGGAATGAATTTCTGCTGAATGATGCAATATTTAATCAACTGTCTCAAAATTAAATATGAGTCTGTCAAGAAAAGAGAAAAGAAAAACTTCTTCCAAAATCAATATGATGGGCTGTAAGGGTAAGGTGGGTGTTGAAAACAGATATTGCTAGTAAATTTCAATCAGAATCAGCTGGATTAGGCCAAATGATGATTATTGATGGATGTCCTCCCCCTATCCTCAATTCCTTGCATCCCAACACCTGGAAGGACCTATGAAACTCCTGTGATGCTTTTGATATTGGCTAGTTGCTGCTTGAGTTGGTTTAAAAGGAAGGAAAATTTTATAAAGGAAGGGTGAGATTGGTAGCTATTTTTCGTTTCCCTTGGAAATTATCTCCATACTGACTAGAAATTACACATGAGTTGTTCTATTGAGAACTAAAGTATTCTTATTCATTGCTGTTAGGATTGAGAAGCAGAGAGAGACTTTGAATGTAGTTATTTTACCTTCCATGTCTTGAGTGAAGCTTTTGCTGCTAATGGTAGTAATGAGACGAGTGTATGCCATGTGATACACTAGGACATTCGGTGCGATGTTTTGTGATCCACTGCTGGTAATTTTTTCAAGGAAAGTGACAACACCTGGCTATGTTGGCTTTTATTTATTTCAAGTGGTAGGATTAAACCAACATCGCAAATAATAATACAGTAAAACCCCACCTTGACGAACTCCCGCTAAACAAAGAACTCCATTTAACGAACAAATGCTATTGGTCCGGCCAATTGCCTACGTAAATACAGTAGTGAGAAACCCCAATGAACGAACTCTTTTACAAAAACTCCCGATCAACGAAATGAAATTTTGGCGCGATCACGTGAAATTCACCTCTCAATAACCAATTTTTCCGGTGAAATTTTTATTTTCAAATGAATAATTTAATATTTGTAGCGTTGGAGGGCCAATCAGAGACTTCTACTGAAATAAGCCAATCAGAATCGTCGTTATTAAATGTAATCATAACCTTCCTTGTGGTGTGTTTCCGCTGACCCTAACTCGCAGCAAATTGTGAAAAACTTAAATGCTGACTTTCGTAAAATAACTCAATGTCCCAATATTTACATGCTCAAAGATATGAAATCTAGAGCTATGTACTTCGATCGCATTCTTTTGACGTTTGTTTAAGATACTATACAGAATTGCAACGCGTAAATTCCAAGAAGCATTTTTTTTCACTCGCCGCCATCTTGGATAACTTCTTTAAATTATGGAAGATACAATGTGTGCACTAGAAGATGAAAGCCAAAATTTGCGTCTCTTAAAACTATCTTGAATATGACTCAGTAGTAACTCTTGTTTCATTCTCGTAGTTTATGTATTTCAATATCATCTCAAAACTAGGAGAAATTTTTGCCTTTGCCAAAATCTTGGATAAATTCTAAAAAATAAAAAAAATATTCGCCCTTAAGCGATGAAAGTCAACATTTTCCCATTGATCTAGACATTATTTGAATTGAGTGCTTTATTCTCAAGGTCGGTCTCTGTTACACTATTGAGCGATGTCCTAATGATTTCTGTCCTATTGATTTTCTTTAGAGGAAAAGGTTTTTGACAGCCGTGGATCGATGCATGAAGAAGACGGAGGTCGCAATTAAGTATGACATTCGGTCATCAATACTAGAAAATTCTTGCCTAACGGTCGGAGGGGCCTAACAGAAAACGCCTCGTTACCAATGTCAATGGACGGAATTTCGTTCGTGAGGGTGGGGGGGGTCCAAAACATGGGGTGGAATTTTTGAAAAACGGGGTACTAAGTAGAGAGTTATAAACTAATTTTTACACTTTTCATAATTGAAAAAACATCATTTTTTAAATAAGGACTTTGTACCCCTCAGACCTCTCCCCTGGCTAAGCCACTGGTGAGAGTGATGCCTTGCGCCTGTGGTAGCAGCAAAAATTCATGAATGACAGTAGGATTATTTCAACGGTGGTTGGCGGGAGTTGATGCACTCATTGGGAAAGTAGATTTCTTCCTCGATGGCTGCATGGGCCCCAACATAGGACTAACAATAAGAAATGTGCGCATTATTTTCTTCCCCCCTAACAGCACCAGCAAAGCTGCAGCCTCTCAACCGAGGGGTCATTTATGCTGCAAAGCAGCATTACCGTAGCATTTTAGTTGAGTTTTTGGTTTGCCAAATGGATGTAATGGATCGGCAAAATTGAAGAGGAACATTTTTCAGGTAATGCAGCGGTTTCACATAGCTTGGAAGCGTGTCACATCTGTCACCATATTTAGTTATTTTGCAAAAACCGGGTTTGCAGTTAACAACCTCATCATCGTGACTTATTTTACTTCAAGAACTCATGCATGAGGCCTTTCAAGCTGTTTTCTTATCAGCAGTTGTGTATCCAGTTTACAGTCAACTGCGACCACGCGATGGAGAGTGATAGCGAAATCTGTGAATTCTGGCAGTATCTCTCAAAAGATATGAATATTGAAGGGTCGTTTGATGAGTTCACTAGAGTAGACTCAAATTTAGTTATCTGCAAAGCTAGCAAACTGAGGGTTGCGGAATATAATTTCTCAAAGACTCATTTTTCAAAATCGTGACGTATTTTTCTTCGAGATCTCCTTCATGAGGCCTTTCAATCTGTTTTCTTATCGGGAGTTGTCTATCCAGAATATGATGGAAATGATGGTATTACAATGAATTTTTTACAAAGCCCACGACTGCAAATATTGCAATAGAATATTCTGGATTCGACTACTATAAAGAAATGATACCACCCACTGCGCTTGAATGGATCGACGAAATTCGCAACTCACTTAGTTATGGTAGAGCAATCTAAATTTCATGGGGATAAAGCTATAATTGGTGCTGTTAACTTAAATGTATATTAGTGATGGTCAAATCTATCGAATTCTTAATTTTTCAGAGTAAACCTCACGAATACATGTACTCTATTTAAAATATTGAGAATAAAGGGATCGCCTCGCGCTCACCGCTACGCAGCATCCATTTTTGAAAACAGATTAAAAAGCATGCGAAGTGATTGAATAATGCGAACTGAGTCTTCCTAAATGTGGTTTATTGCCTGTGATTTGCATTGCAGTTGCAGAAATCAGCATTGTTTTGAAGTATGCGAAGGTAGAATGAAGATAATGCATGCATACTTGCTTCAATTTCCGTGCTCCTAGGATGATGCAACATGTGAATCACCTCCAGGGAATGAACTCCCGATCAACGAAACGGCAAAATTTCGGTCCCTTGAGTTTCATTTAAGAGAGGTTTCACTGTAGTAGTAATAAATTTATTTCATCATTGGCAATGCATACATTTGCATGGCTAAAGTCAAGCAAGATAAAATACATAGACACCATCCTATTCACACATGCATGAGGTATGGAACATCAAAGTTCACAATTCTCCATAATTGTTTTAAGATATACAAAATTAAACAGATCGCAGAATGTATACATATGTGTACAGCAGAAAATACAAATGTGGATTTAAACATATCCTATAAGAATTTTATGAAAGTTATAGCAAAATTTGTTGACAGAAGGGCTCATCTATATATATAAATTTATGATAAAAGATTCATTTCCATAGTTTTTTTTCAAGATAAATTCCTAGGAAATTGATATCATTGAGCATATATTTCAGTCAAAAATGTGAATGCAATACATGTACGTACGAAGCTTGATGATAAAAAGCTGGAAAATGTATTGTGAAGCTTATGCATGGTCAAACTGTTGGACCAGAAGGAAAACCTATTTATTATAAATTTATGGCATTGCTAAAAAATTTGAAGTTTATAAAATATGCATTGTCAAATTTTTGAAATTGCTAACTGAGCCCATTCTTTGTGAACTTATGGCATTAATATTCATGAAGCACAGAAAAACTTTTTTCACAGGGCAAAGTTTGCTGACAAATGTGTTTTATTGGTTGGAATGGAGCTTTAATTTGGGAGAGATAGGAGCTTCTGGGGGCTGACTATGACTGGGTTAGTTCAAAGGAAAAAATTCTATCACCACTGCTATAGTTCAGTCTTCCCTCTCTCTAAAAACATCATATCTGGTTTTGCTAGTGATAGCTAACGTTACCTTAATGATTGGTAAACTCTTCCTTCCTTTCCTATTCCTAACCTGAATAAATTGTTGGGCTCTTAGTCCTGGTGGTGTCTCCTTCCTTTTTTCCTTCCCTTCCTCCCTGTTCATGAAATACCTAATGAATATGTCTCGGGACTCATTCCAGTGTCAGTAAATTTTTATAGATGGCAAAAAAACTCTTGAATTAGAAGGTCTTTAAGCTGGTGTTTGAATGATTTTGTACAGTTTTTCACTTCAACCTTATGATAGAAATATTTCGGCATGCTATTGAGGCAGCCGCTTGCTGTCTTTTACTTGTGACAATCTTCAGACTGGTGACAATGCAACCCAAGAACCTGCACTGTAGGAGGTAGCAATTTATTGTTTTATAAGCTATGTCCACCAAAAAAAATTTTCTAATTCATCCACGTCATCTAATTATGCCACTGTCTAATGAAGAGAAAGATGCTCAAGTATATCAAGAAATATCTATATATGTACATACAAGAAATTTACTCTAACCTTCCAGTTCTTCTCATTTCCCATTGTGAAAGATTTATTCTTTCATAACATGAAAAACTCCTCCCTCTTCTTCTGAAATTGTTCATTGTCCCTCCTCTGGTGACTTTACTTTCAAGTCATAAAAATAACACACTCCCCTTCCTAATATCTCGTCTATACTTCAACCAATGGATCAAAATGTCATTGCATCAATGAAAAGAAATTACTACATTGGCTTCCTTCTAGTGCTAGCCAATGAAGATGAAAGTTTAATGAACTTTTGTAAGAAAATGACAATTTTGGATGTCAGACAATATTCATGGTGTCTCTGAAGCTTGGTCCTCAGTAAAACCTATTACTCTAGCAAACTGTTCATAAATGTCGAAGGTGTTTTTGAGATATTCTCGGAAACAAAAGTAATTGATTACAAAGTGAGGGAATTAGAGACAACAGTAAAAAAAATGGAAAATGTAAATGCAGAAGACCTAATGGCTCGATTGGGGCAAAAATGAACCAGGCTTCCAACATCAGATGAAAAAAGACATTGTTTATGTCGTGACCAGTAAGGGTCAAATGGGAGAAGGGAGTAGTAGTAGAAGTGAAGGCAGCGGGTAAAGTGGAAGCAGAGACGAAAGGAGTAGTGATCGCATAAGTCACCACCAGGTGCTTGCCTACATAGACATTTTGCTGGAGTATATAGAGAAGTGGGAATACGAATACCATGAGATTATCACCACTAAAAAGATCTGCTGTTGGGTGAAGAAAGCTCTTCATGAATCCTTTAAGCAATCTAAAATAGCAAAGTATGTGTAACAGTAATAATATATCGTTTGGTTTACGTAAATTATGAATAAGAGTTAATGAAAGTGAAAGTTTTTAAAAGTAAATTATGAATAATAGTTAAAGAAAGAAAGAAAGGCTTATCAGTATTTTCCGATTATTCCTGCCTCCTCTCCCCATCATCGACCCGTATAACCGGAAATTTACTCGTGCCCCTTCTTGGACCTTAGCCAAGACCATGCCTCTTGGGAGGTAGAAAAGTTGGCTTTCTTATTCCTACTACAGAGGCAAGTTTTCACCATGGCAATGTTTGAAAAGTATATTTTTATTATTTGAAAATGAAAAGAACTTGGTAATAATCCTCATTCAATATCTTTAAGTATAACCAACATTTTTCATGCCATGTAAACTCAGAGTGCAATGTGTTTTGTTCACTTGCTTGAATTTGGCTGAATTACTCCCAAAAAACATTAATATAGAATATTTTTTATGCTTAATCAAGTTAAAGATAGCATCATGACAAAAAGGAGAGGGAAAAGATGTTCATAATTCTAGTGCAGTCAGGCCATCATCATGGTAGAAGCAGGAAGTTTCAGCAGAGATGAAAAATAGTAAATAATGTGCTTGTGGTGGGTATAATCATTTTACTTGCTGGATATAATTTGATGAAATGAGTGAAGTCTATACTTATATCTGATAATTTGTTCATTTTACACTTCAGAATATGCATGACTTGCTAAATAATAATAATAAAATTTCTCATTCTACCTCATGGCCTGGAAGGTTTATATGCTTAGGTATTGCCTCCTAATATTGTGTTGCAATCTCAGGGTAAATAACTTTTTTGGTACATTGTATATTGTATATACTTTAAAAGAGAGAATGAAATGAAGTATGACACATATTTATAAATAGTATGTTGAAATTCCCAAAAATGTAGTCTGAATTGTCCCTCATATATTATTGTATGGTGTATAAGGTAACCTTAAGTTAATTCTACAGGTGTCATTAATGCTTCACTCTGTGTTTCACGTCACCTGTTAATTATTCATAATCCCTTGTGCTGTCAATGAAAAATTGTGGTACCCTGTTCCTTAAAAAATAAACTGTTTTGGATTTTAATGAAATGGTGAAATAACGAAATATTATTTTCTGCTGGTATTAAATCTTAAATATTTTCTTCGAGGACCAAAAATACAAGAGTTTAAATTACTATAACAACCTTTGAAAACTTTTTTCTAGCTATTTGGATTTCCCTCAAGAATTCATTATGGCATTAATAATTGAGTATCTGGTCGTGTGAATCTATCATCCTCATCTCTAAATCATTTTCTTATTAGGGTTTTGAATAGTATGCAAGTATGCCATTACTACTTAAAAATTGAAAATAAAATTCTACTTCTTAACCTAAATGCACATGTAGTAGTACAAAGCTTGTAGCTGCATGCCTAATATCTGAGGGTGACTTCACTTTTCCCAGGCAAATGGTAACAGTCACTTCTTCTAGGGATTTCATCCGGGTAATCTCCTCAATCTGCATATTACATATTTTTAATACAGTGATTACAAGTAAAAAGTCAAATAACTGTAATTTTTACTGTTAACTTGGTTACTTGTGCTCTGTTACTCCTCAACTATGGCTATTATTATATTTTATTGCTTGGTGGCAATATTGACATTTCATCTTACAATGTTATCTTATTTACTTTAGGATCAAAGATAAAACTTATGTGGTGTCATCCAATCTAAGAACAATCAATACAATGTTGCCTAAAAATAATGTGCCTACTTAAAACGAAGTTCCAGTTTTAATGATATGCAAGTCATTCCCCTTTAGAGAGGGTCATTTCTATGTAATAAGTTCTACTCTTAGCAAATGCTTATTTTTATTAACACCTGCTTGTTAAAGCTACAACAGAGATATCAATAGCAGAGCAAGCACTCTCACATTGAAATCTCCCATAGGCACCTCTTTACTACTCTCCAACCACTTAAAGAACATGTCTGTATATATTCCCTGACATTGCTTTGGCAAAATTATATGCCTTGCTGCTCAGTGATTTTTTTCTCCTCTGTTCAGTCACCTCCTTCCATGCTACTATTTTAGTCCTTTGTGGTATGGTGCATCATTTGAATGCTATGTGACCAAGAATCACCCATTTAATTAGGTCCCTTATATGGACTGCAATGGAGATATAAGTAATAGTATTCAGAAATCAAGGTAAAAGAAAAGTATTTAGTTTTAAACTCTTTGAAGAGGTATGGAAGTGAGATGTACCTATTGTGGAAAGAAATAATGATGAGCTTCCACTACCTACTTCAGTTGCCCTCAAATTTTATTACGTTTCTGCATGAGTAGTTCATTTTGTTCACAAAATATTTTCCTTCTTAATTATCAGGCTTGTTTATCATATTTATTTTATTATATTAATTTTATTTACTATTTCATTTGATGTTTATTTTTTACTGTGAACATGTTCTTTTTCACTATTTAGGCTCATTGAAAAATATAGTTTTTCCTCATTCCTCATTTCAATAGGACATTTCCTGCTTGCTGAATAGCCACAAGTGAAGTCAGAAACCAAATCTGTGGCTGAAATTCTGTACCTGGAGTGGAGGAATCAATGTGCGGCGATCATCTCATTCACTCTTTTGACTGTTAACTTTTTTTATGTAAGACTATTCACTCCCAAAGTATTGTTTGAGTTGACTTAATTGATGCTATTAAATATTTCCCTTTACCTTTTTTTTCCTTTGTGTTGGAAAATTGATTGAATAGTACGTAATATTAGCATGGAAACAATTTGCTCAAGTTAAATGAGAACGGAATACCACTCAGATGATTGTTTTTGGTGAAGCATCATAAAAATAGCTTCATTTGTAAATTCCTCTCTTTTAAGAAAGGTGAAAATGTCTTTCCCTCGTGATTCTTCATATTGAAGAAATGGTGTTAGTTAACTTCCCATTTGATCTTGGATCAATGATTGTCATCACTTGATATCGTGTGAGTTACGTGCAAGTTCTAACAAGTGAGGGAGAGAAGGCTTTTAAAAAACCTTGATGAAGATGAATTCCTGAGTGTTAATACAGAATTTTGACCCGTTGAATCCTGGTACACTTGAATGCTTCAAAGGAAGTGTGAGCCAACAGTAAGATTTGAGATTTCATTCACGAACAAGGACAGCATTTTAGTACTTTATGTTAGTTAAGGGAGATTTTCTTCTTCTTTTGGACATCATTACCACAGTAATACTTGCTAGTATACATAAAAATAATTGGCTCGACCGAGTTTGATAATTTCAAAGTCTGAATTAACCTCATTTCGTACAGTCCCTTCATTAAGAAACTGCCATATTTCTTGTTTATTTTGCTTATTTTCTATTAAAATTATAAAAGTGCTGAGGTGATATCCAGTCAGGGTTGGATAAAAATTTAGGAGGGAGCAGTTCACTACCTCTTGTGGAGCCTGGAGGACAGTGCAAATGTACCTGATTTGGAAAATATATAATAATTTGTCCATGCACATTTAGAGTTTATAGGATAAAAAAAGAGGATAAACTGTTTCAAAATGGAGGAAAAATTTTGAAACATGACGTTCATATATTCATCACCACGATAGTAATAATAAATAGCCACCTCTCTCATCTCTCTAATATGCAGTAATAATGGCCATAAATGATTTCATTGTGATAAAATTCTAGTGGCATAGTTATTTTTGGCCCTCTGGTTCTTTCCTGGTGATATATGGGCACATGAAAAGGTAGTATTGTAATCTTTATTTCAGAACCCACATGAAGCACTTAAATTGTCTGTGTACACAAAAATAAAGTGACTCAATGAATTTTATTTATCACAGCTGGTGATTTAATAGTAGATGCCAGATTAAGTCATGGTAAATTTTCAGAAGGCTTCATTTTTTTCATGGTAAATAAGTGCTTAAAGTAAGTAAGTAAATAAAATGTTCTGTTTTTCAGTTTTCTAACAGAAAAAAAACTGATAAAAATATAGCTTTGTTAAACACTTTTTTATAATCATTTTTTGAATTATGTGAACATATTGCAGTTTTATTGGTAGTTAGAAACCTATGGCCAGCATAATAGTGTCTTTCTCTTTGATAAATTTATAAATATTGTTTCTTTTAAAGTTGGGACGTTTAAATCTTATCAACCTAAAGCGTTTCAAAAGAATAGGGATCTGAAAACTCTATTACTCCTGGTACCATGCAATAACAGGAAAATCCCATACAAAGTATGTAATTATTATGTACTTCCTAGAAATACTATCAATTACCAGTATAAATTACTGATTTAAAAAGTAATAAGGGTACTTACAGTTACAATTACTTCTTGCAAGATTTTCCACTCTACAGACCACCTGACAACCTTGGAATATTGCAGTAAAAATGTGGAATAATTGAGGCATAGAAATTGCTAAAGTTGCAATTTCACTGGCAATACATACAATTATAACTGCTGTACCAACACAGGGGGTGTCATTTTGTACCCACCGTAAGAAGGCTACAACATACTTAAACAAGTAAATTATGGTACTCGGGTACTGCAAGGAACTGTAGGCCTCAGTAAATCCGTGAAATTAGTGAAGTAATTGTCGATTATGAGCAAGTAGTCATTACAACAAAAGTAGTGATTCCTTTTTCACTACAGGGAGTAAATTACAATTTGTGGAAAGTAATCGTTACTAGTACAAATTATTGCAACATTAATTATTATAAGATATCCAATTACTTTTCTCTGGTACTTACCAACACTGGTAAAGATGATTACTAGCATAATTTGTACGGTATCTGGATCACTTACTGAGTAAGAGGGGTAGGAAGAGAACATGTTTTATGTTCATAAAATAATAATAGTAGGCCTAACTAAAGAAGGAATTTGAAAGTAAGAATGGCAATCAGTTTGTGAGATTGAAATTGTTGATTGAGAAGGTAAACCCACCATTACTGGTAGATTAACTATAATTATAAAGGCAGTAATAATAATCCTAAAATATTTTTCTAATATGTCTTATCTGCTAAAATATTGATTTCCTGGTTTTTTACTCATGTATTTCGTGACTTTCTATTGTACTAAGTATAACATTTACAGATAAAGTCTTTTTAGCCAGAGAAAAAAATTCCTGTGAAATAAAGTTAAGTTGCTCCAAGTCTTTGCCAAAATATCAACATCGCCACTCAAATGGAAGCATGTGTGTATTCAACCACGATTTTTGTATTTATGCTGTGCCCCTTGCAGTTTTTCCCCGAGCATGATAAATTTCTCTTACTGGTATGAATTCTGATCTACCGGCATCATGAACATTTCCAAATTGTCCTGACTGGCATAATTGTCTCTGAATGTACACCACTGACAAGAAGACTGAAATACAGGAAACAGTGCAACCCATGCCATCTTCTTTCACAGTCAAGCATTGCTGATCATTTGATAGGAGCAGTGGGAAGTCAGGTAGTGTTGTGGTTGAATACCTGCCATTGCAAGTGAAGGTGAGTATGGTCTTTGCCAGGCAATAAGCCTGGCGGAGGAGCCATGAGATTTTGTCCCCTAAATGATATTGTCTATCATTCTTAAAATTTTCCAGAATTTTTCACTATCTCTTATCTTAAGAATTGAAACAGTTCATAAGTAATGGTTAATATGCTCAGTTAGTATTCTATAGATAATTAAACATGGAAGAGGGTCAAGGTCCCTTCAGAGCTTTTACATATTTCCAAATCTTGGTTTCCAATTTTAACATGAATTCTATCCTAAACTGCCGACTACTTAATGACAACCACGAATTCCTCGCTCTTGTGACTGCATGTATCTTATTTGCTCATATGACTTCAGACATAAAATTAAATCCACCCAATAAAGTAGTTGATTCTCTGCAGGTGAAGAAGACATTCCACAGCTTGTTTTTTTGCTTGTGTTAGTGATTCAGGGTATTCACAGATAATAGTTGTCTGAAGCCAATACCTTATGTACAAATTCATTTCAATTCCTAGCCTAGACCAAAGTGGTTCTTTATTTTCATCCAGGACCGTACATATAAGTTTGTTTCCATTATAAGACCAGTCTTTAGCTATAAATTTTTAAGAAAAATAAGCTATGAGAATACGTGCTTATCAATAATATCTTCCTCGTCCATGCTCCTATTTTATCATTTGACTTGCTGTGCTCATGACATATAACTGTTTGGCTGGCCTCTGCTACAGCTTCTGAAAGACTCAGTCATGCTACATTTTATTAGCCTGAATTCAATTGAATATTTCTTCTAACTCAATGCTGCACATTGCAAGTATCTAAATGCGAGAGGAGGGAATTTGTTTTGCAGTTTTTTAATGATCAACTGGACTCTAGGTCTCATGAATGATAAACAAAGAATACACAGTAGAGTGTGTGTGCACTTAATATTTTTTGTGGCACCCCTCTCCCCCAATAACTCCTACCCTCTCTGGTGGTCTCCCCTCCACCCAATCTCCCAGTCATTCGGCACTCCTTTCCTGTAACTCTGTTCTTTCACTACTTATTTCTCCTCCACATAATCCCTTTTCCTAAGTAAATGTTGTTTAACACTATTTTCATCAACATTTGCATACAAACAGTACCAACTATTTCTGCTCCAGCACTTGCAAAATACAGTCACTTATTCCCATGATTAGCTTTCTACTCCTCCTTTTTACTACTACTCATCCCCATGTCCTTAGTTAACCCTGTTGTGGCCTGTTTACTTCAATCCACATTCCTAATTCATCAATTTTGGCTCATTTACTAAGTTACATCACAAGTGGCAGCCCTTCAGATGTGTATATTTTTGATGATGACCTCTGCTGACCTTGAGTATGTGATCTTTACAAATTACAATGTAATTAAACAAATAATTCATCAATGACACCATTTATTATCCTGGTATGATAAAATAATAACATACAACTACTACGTCTCTAGCAATGATGGAATGTTGACATAATTTACAGAATTAACCTCAAATGCATATGCTTTACAATTATCATGTACTCCTTTCATTAATTACCATTTATATGTACATGTTAATATACAAGACATTACATTAATACAAACCAGAAACAGACTTACAGCAACCTGTACAACACACCCAAAAAACAATTTAATACTCTTCATAAATAAAAAAAATTGTGCAGGTGGATTAATGCTTACAATGGCAGGCAGTTGTAGTTTTTAATATATATATTTCTATACAACAACAAAAACTCTTATCAATAGCCCAAAATTGATTATTTGTACACTGCATAAAACTGCAACCACAATAATAAGACCGATAATAATCAACCCCAACCTTAAAAATCACCTAATCATTAATTAGAAAAAAGGTCAACTATTCTCTGAGAGTCTTCAATATAGTAAGGGAAAATGCATTGCATCTATGGATGAAGGTAACATTATTTCATTTATTATACACAATTTTCTACAAGCATCCATTCAGGAAACAGTTCCTCTAATCTCACACACAATACCAAAATGAATGAATGCCTCTTTTCTAATCCATTCCTATACGAAATGAGCTCTGCTCTTGAAAATATTTAGATACTTAAATTTTCCACCCACTAATCTGCAAATTTGCGGTTGGGGTTGCGACCAAACAAAGATGTTCGAATTTCAGGAACCATCTGCTGTGCCAATAAATCCAATCTTGACTCTAGAGTGTTGGCCACTTTAATTTTTCCCTTCAGTGCAAGAAGCTCAACTCCTCCACATCTGAAATAATAATTAAATTATGTCAGTAAACAAGTACATACAGTCAGGCCATATCTTTATCCTCTGATTTAAGGCTTTTACCAACTGCCAGAACAACTTTGTCCTCATACATTGGATTTACCTGGAATCTCTCCAACAAAAATTTTTAGGACGAAAACAGCAGAGCAGGGACAACTCTATATACTTTCTTTCCCTCTGCACTACCTCTTTTCCAGGTGTTGACTCATTATGGAGCACACTCAAACGCCTTTTCCTCATCCTTCTGTACAATTGTACTACCTCCAGATTCTTCCTACAATGACCTTCGATTGACTTTAAACAACCATAAAATCTGGTAGGCATCTTTAAAACAACTAAACCTCCATCAAAATACAAAATAGTAACAAAGCCGCAGTCATCCTGCAACTGAGCAAGATGTAACACATGTCATATTCAAATAACCAAGCCCTTACCAGATAAATTTCTCACATTTCTCTCCAGACAATGTCACATCTTTTATGCACAACACAGAACATTGTGTACATTCTACTATGCCAAAAATGCCCCACTTTTAACATTGACCTATCCACCACCCTCTCTGCATCTGAATGAATGGGCATTACTCATCTTGTAATAAGTAATCCTTCATATTCTACTCCAATAACTATCCATGCCTCCTCCCACTACTCTTTATAGGATGAAGTATTAAGTGCTGGAATATTGGGCTCCATGTTTATTCATACAATCCAATGAGCACAAGCAAACATTAATATAAATTCATACAAGGGGAAAGGAATGTTTGTAACCCAAAACTAGGAAATCGGTCTTTCTATTGCAATGAAAGGTGAACACTAGTTTGATAAATGTCCCTGCTGTAAATGCTATTACATAAGTTTCAATAATGTATCTTAAACAGATCCTCCATAACATTTATAACTTGACAGTATTCTAACCTTAAGTCAATAGACGTGATATCAAAATAATATATTAAGTGTAGGATAAAAGAACCACATCCATGCAGCAAAAGGAGGAGCTTGACCCAAAATTTGTGCCTCAGAGGAAGTGAACTCTGCACCCACTCCACTTGCTGCATTCTGTTAAGACCATTATACACAGGGCACATCATTGCGCAATCAATTGCCTGACATATGTATGAAGGTGCAGTCAAAATTGTGTCCTGCAAGGCGGTGAATTGATAGAATGCATGGATGTGAGATGGCAAAATAACCCTGCTCTCCTTCGAGCTTGCATTCTTGTAATTTCAAAAATGTCAGTGCTAACCTACACTATATATGCTCCGTGTAAAGCGGCCTTAAGAACATTCTCCAAAAGGTCTCTAATTGGGACAAAGAGTAGCTGAGGAGGGACATGCCCCAATCATGATGGCAATAAAACTACTACATCTGCTCATCTTCCTCCTGTGCTTCAGATTCAGTTGCCATAGTTTGGATGGCTAAAATAATAAGTGAAATTGCTAATATTATTAGTGTAATTCTGATTAAAAAAACAGAGTAATCACAATTTGAAAACGTATAATGATAAAAGTCATGATTAGATGCCATGCTGAATATACCAAAAAGAAATTATAGTGTAGCCGGTCAGATTTCTCCAGTCCCACCCCTGCTTCAAAGTCTATTGCTATAAGGATCAAATAAAGGTTTTGTATGATGCGAGGCACGATATGGTCGAGGTTCTTAATATTAGTAAAATTAGACATTGCAATAAAACAATAAAACTCAGTGGAAATATTGCAATGCCTTATTTTACTAATCGAATAAAGGTTTTACAAGGGTTGGGTGAGTGGGTAATGCCTCACTGTGGGCACCAACCAGAAAAACTTATCAGAAGAAATAAATGGCAGAAAATTATTCTCCCTAGATGAAATAAAAGCATAGTTATAAACAGCATAGAAAGGAAATTTACTATAAGTTGTTCTTGTGATTAAGCGAAAAAGTAAATTTTCAGTAGGATAAAATTTTCAGCTCGGCATGCGATAAAACCTTTATCTCATTTATGCAGGGGTTATCTTACAACAAAGATTGTATCCATCAGAAATAATACCACCTTGTGCATTTGAATTTCTACTTCATGTCAGCACAGAACAGAGAATCACTCATATCGCTTGGCCACCAAGTTTTTCAATATTCTTCTATCAATTTCTGTACCAAACTCTGTTTGGAAAAAAATCACTTGTACCCCTTGTCATATCACCCCCTCATATGTAATTTACTCCAAACTACAAATATGTATTGTAGTGAGTCGAGTCATTTACATTTCTTGATAATATTCTCATGTTTCCAAAATTTTGCCCAAGCCTCCTTCGCCAAGAAATTTTTCTAAGTGAACAGGACTGAGTGAATTTGCCTTAGGTGATGTTCTATCCCTCCAACCTTTCCTCGTGTACAGCTAGGGGAGACTGCTATGAATGATCCCTCCAAAGACAAGGGGGGGAGGGGTATGGCATTGTGTGATCGGGACTGCTAGTAGAGCTTTCGAGAGTGGTGCCCCAGTAAAATACTAAGTGGTTCATTTCTTCCTGGGACTGAAGAACACAACTTTAAATTAAAATAAAAAACTGAAAAAATATTTGAGGGATAAAGATGGAAAACCATGTGTGAAACTTATGATGCACTCATGAGCCTATGGGAAATAAGTGTGGACAATGAGGTAGCATTTTGATCAACTCACATATCCGGAGGCAAATATGACTCCGTGTCAATCTTCAGATTAACAGTTTTCTGAGTGGCTTCGTTGTACTTCTGTTGAACTCCTTCAATAACAGATTTCACAAGTCCAACATCGACTTCCCTTACTCTTAGAACAACATTGGTCTCCAACAGCTAGAATATATGCAAGTTTAAAATCATGAATAATCCCAAGAAATTGATTTAAAAAATCATCTAGAAGTGGAAATGGATAATTATGATCCATCTTACCTGCAACAGCCCTTGGAGTATGAGTGAATGGAGGAGCCTCGAATACTGGGCTGGATTCCTGGTGACTTCCCCGAGTCTTTTGCGAGCTTCATCCAAGACTCGGCCGATGTGATCTTCACGTACTTTCAAGACTCTTAATCTAGCTTGATTTAACATATTGGAGGACTGGCTGTGGGTAAAATAGTAAATAAAAAAAATTGTAATAGAATTGACCCGTACAACATCCCCGCACAGAACGTATGATAGCCAAGAATTAACTCTTTGAAAACACTTAGAGATTACAACGAAGAGCTCTTACATTTTCTTCTGCAATTCAACTTGTTTCTCCTTCCTTTCATAGTATTCCATAATCTTGAGTCTCTGTTGTTGAACAAGACGGCCTTTCTCGATATTGAATTCTTCTTCTGCCTTGGCATCTATTTCTTCGGCCTTCTCATTTGCCTCTTGTTCGATGAAGGCCATCATATGCTTGATCTATTTGATAAATTATGAAAGTGAGTTCCGTAATAATTATTACTTAATGACATGATAACTTCACAACTGATACTAAATTTCGAACTAATTAGCGGGTTCAATTGAAAAAGTAGTCGCAATATGACAAAAATCATTAGCAGGCTTGATGAGCGGTGATAACCTATTTAATGATCTCACCTGTTTCTGCACATCTGCATCGCTTAGAGCCATGGCTGTAGTTTTGCTGCACAAACTTCTCGTTTAACACTAAAATACAGAAAATACTGCGAGGAACAGAATAATATTCACGTCCAACTGCTAAACAACCCCAAAACGCCTAGCAGATCATATGATATTGGGATACTAACTGGCCCAAACTAAAGGATTTTATTACCATATAAAATTATGTTTAACTATATTTATTGCCTATTATTTTTAAAATAAACTAATTAATTAATTTTAAAGATTCAAAAATCATATAATATTCCACTTTTTCATTTCATTTTTTATTTTAGTCACTCAATTGAGCAGAAACTTCCAGCATAGGTCGCTAATATGGAAGCACTTTGCTTACGAATAAATATCTGGAGAAGAAAAGTATAAGGCCCACGGAATAGCTTGAGGTAATTCATTACGCATGCTGTAAAAGACTAACAAATTTAGCTTATACATTATTCCTCCTTTTTATGAGCGTTCCACGTCTCCCTTAGCTGATAAACATAAGTTGTAATATAGTCAGTATAAACAACTACAAAGAAACATTTACCTTAAGTTTATTGAATAATCCATTTTTTTGGACCGTTAAAGTTGATTTTGTGGCACAGAAAGGAAATTAAAAGCATTACGATCCGGATACTTCTGTGGAATCAGATTATTTTGCCAAACGTCACATTTGTTTTGGAATCAACACAAGGTATGTTTTCGCTAAGCATACGAGTATTTGGGTTCATTCGGTTAGTATTTTCAGTGCTCCGGTATGAAAAGATGTAATATTATTTGCACCAGCATCATAATTTTTAAGTTTTCCCGTGATTATTCCTCAGCCAGTTGTAGTTAACGTCTGTTACGAGTTATTTTTCAGAAGGCTAGAATTTAGGGCATACATGTTGTAGACCTTGGCTGAGGTGATAAGTACTATAAACGAACTTCAATAGAATAATTACCTGTAATAATGAGGTAGGCTTGTGCCAAATAGCCAGGAAGCTGAAATGAAACTAATTGACTCACATTTGGGACTAAAATTGATAATTTAGTTTATTCCTTGTTATATCACTATTATAAGAGTTTTGCCCGTGATCATTATTTTAAGTGTAAGCATGGAAAAACTTCACTGTGGCATATTGTTACTACTGATCAATGTGATGTGGGAAAGACGTTGCAATTGCAGAGTTTGTATGGTGAAACACAACTACCGCTGAATAATGCTTGCAGATTCATGCACAGTAATATTGTTGATGGAAGTGCATCACAATACTTAATTTTCAGGTGATAATTCTAAGTGAATCTTATTTCACATACCATATCAGTGATCTTGATAAATCTCTAGTGACCGTTGCACATAGAACCCCTGCGTAAGTTCAAGTCTTCTTTGGTAAGTTGCAGAAGAAGCTGAAAACTACAATAGATATCCTTGCGTATGCTCCCTTAAGCATTTTTTCTACTTTTTCTCTTGTTCTTTGTCTGTCTTTCCTAAAGATACATTGTTGTTAAACTTTGGCAACGGTGTGCCAGGACAGATGTATCATTTCGGTATCCACTGTTTCAGTTTATGTTTACATTGTCATAATTGGTTCATCGGAGAAAGGTCGTAATGCATCAGTTGACGATAATGGGCTCGTGAAGTAGCATTTTACTAGCCTTCCGGTTACTTTACATTGACAGACATGTCCGATTATTGACTCCTTAGGACTGCAGGCGGTTGTCAATTTATGTCTTTTCGCTTGTCTGAAGTGTTGTCCTTAGTGAATCTAGCCGTGTATATTAGTACGCATTTCAATCAAAAGTGTACGACTGCAGTTGTTCCATGGCAAATAAATATGTGATATGTTCAAAACTGCTGCTATTTAACAATTTGTGAGGTGTGATTTCTATCCAATAAAAACCATCATGCCAAATGACTTATTTAATAGTTGAGCAATATTAATGAAAGACAGTAACCATACAGTAAATCTGCTGGCTCCGTAAAAAAGACGCCTGACGGGTTAGCATATCTCCATTATCATCTCCGGTGAATTATTTTTGGAAATCATAGGAAATGCCAGGTTTAGAGCATAAGCAAGTAAAACGCCCATGGTCATTGGGAGCTGGACATGGAATTAAAACTTCCTCCCTCGGAAGAACTTCAATATCCAAGGTACAGCCATAATCCGATGAATATAAATTTTAATGCCTCTAAGCGATGTATATGCTCCGTGTTCATGCACCATAGTTGCTGCTTAGTGTGCTACAATTAATTATGTTAGTGTGAACGATAACGGCGGCTGTAAACTATCACGTTTATTATTTTATGTTATTTCGAATGTTTTATGGACGAATGTAGAAGAATGAACCGCAGATTTGGTTGACCATTCGTGAAGATAATGCGAAAATTTGCCTGATCTTAGAAAGCCATGCTAATTTTAGTGCCCTTGCTTTTAATTCCTATTTAAGAAAACTAATTTTTCGTTACAATGTGACCAGTTGTTATTGATACCGCTTGAATAAGAAGGTAATTTATGATGTTTCATAAACATCACTTTATGATCTAAACTTTGGTTGAGAACCTTCTGTTGTTATTTGGAATTGTAATCATGACATAGTATCTTCTGTAACAATCCCATTAGACTTCTACGTGATTTCTATGGACAGCAAATGCTCTAGTGAAAAATTTGGCATGGTAGGACATGAAATTGAGCACGAAAAAGTAAACTTTTCTGATAAAATTGTTTTGTATTCATATGTCATCCTTATCGGAGTAAATTAAATCCCCTCACTTCACCACTAGATGTTATTTTTACAAATATTGTGTTAAATATTTTGATGAATTGGGTTCATTAAATATCTACTAATTTGTTTATAGGTTTACCCATAAGCAGTATTTCTGTAATGCTGCTGTTCCGTGTTAAGTTTTCAGCTATGTGCCAATATGTTTGTACAGAAATAGATTTTTTCCTTTATTCTTATACGAGAATAGTTTACATCCATAATAGGTTTATTTGTGTGTTTGTTTGTTGTTGCTGAAAATGTTCTTCCTGTTTCTTTCTTCAACCATTTATGTCTCATGTATTTGGATTAATTTCTTTGGGTATTTTGGGTGGAAATGTACCTTTGACGGTAGCTGTGTAACAATACAAAATCTTTTTTTAAATTATTCTTCTTTCCTAGCATAAAATATGTGTCAGAAACATTACTCACATCCTACTAAACTTTGGTCTATTATTATTTCTTAAGGACTGGTTAAATCATATGTTAACCTGCATGACTTAATGTCTAAATGTACGAACACGAAAATGCACTGTGTAACCATCCAACTTGTGCAAAGGCATGAACTGAAAATAGAACCTGTTCAAATTTGGTTAATGCAGTTGTACAAGTTAATGTATTATGTATCTAGGCCTTTAATCTCTAAGCTCAGTGTTTCCTTGGCAGCTCCTTGCTCGTGGGTGATATGTTTAGGCATATTTTTATTTGATAGGGCTCTAAATTCCCTGGTGTAGCTTTGCACTTTATTCTCACCTCTTTCTTACTAATCACCTACTTGTAGTATTATATTAGTTCATTATATTGCAGTAAACGGAGAATACATGGTGAATGACATAAGTAGTTCCTAAGTGGGATTGGGGGCCCTGTTGGGAGAGTGAGCATTGGGGCCGGGAGGGGGTGAGAGAGAGAGAGTCTGGAATAGCAAGAAAGTTAGGGAAAATATTCTCTGGACTTTTCCATGGCCGTCTTTGATTTGTATCGAGTGAGGATTGATTTCTCATTATTTTCTTTCAGGGTCAGCGACACAAGCGTGGTCAATCATCTCACCACCGCCAATCTCAGGGCAAAGGTGGCACCCGTAGTAGCAGTGAAAGTAGTGGAAAGGCGTGGCAGCATCACCGCCAACTCTGGCAAGGTGGCTCCATGGCCAACTTGAACTTCCAACAGCCACCTCGGAGCCTGGCAGGAGGTGGGGGAGGGGGCACCCAGGGGCTGTCGAGGGGAGCCTTTGGGGGTCCTTCTCCCTCATCCTCTTCATCTGGTCATGCTACTCCAACCCCAATGGGTGGTGACCGGGGACTTTTCTTGGGGGCTGGGGGGTCTTTTTCTTCTCCACCTTCCGGAAACTCAGCATCATCGGGGCAACCTCTATCTCCAAACCGTGGTATGCAGCCGGGAATGGGAGCAGCAAGGAATTCACTATTTGGTCAAAGATCTTTCCCGGATAGGCGAGGACTTCAAAGTATGGGGTAAGTTCATTTGTGCTTGAAGATATTGGGGTCATTTTTGTGGCAAATTGGTAAATTTGGACCTCTGTATAGTTGTGCTTTTGTTTTAACTTAGGTACTACTTACGAAATGTGCAAAACCTTTGCTGAGTATTCTATTAATATTTTTTATGAGAATGAATTTTAAATCATAAGGATATTTTGGTACTAAGAAAGTTTTTGTTTCATTCTTATTTAATTTTCCACTATTTCTATCATCCTTTTGCAGTATCTTTCATGATGAAATTCGCAATTTAATTTGAAACTTTGTAATAGGCGATTGGAATTACATTTGTGATATCAAGATTTTTTCATTTTCAGATAGTAGATATGATAGAATATCTGTCGTGATCTAAATTTCAAGAAAAACATTGGTTTTATGTCCTTCCTTCACTCACCTCATAGACCTTCATATGTTTTTTTAAACCAGCACACTTTTATCCGAGGTTGTTAGCTTGAAAGCTGGTTATTCTGAAGCAGAATTTGATGAGCTTTGTTCAGATGGGTCTTCGAACTCAGTTGTGAATGATGAAACACTTGGAAACTGAATTATGTAATAAATGAGCTAATAACTGTGTCTAGAAAATATGATGGGTGTATGAAAAATTAAATTATGGGTGATAATTCCATTACTCAGTTTTACTTTTACATGCCTGTGTTCATGAACTTGCATGATCTCATTTTGCATGATTTATGCCAGAGATACGAGTTTTCTTCTTGCATGGAATTGTCTTATTCAACATTTGGTCTTGGATTTAGATAATTTGTTTTGCCACTAAAATCTTTGTCATTGTGATGGTACTTTTCCCTCCATTATTTTTCTACTCTTCAGCTTTTCTCATATCTCTAAATTATTTGTGTAACATTTTCTTAATAATTTTGTGTTCTTAGATGTGTTGCAAAATTTGAAGCCTGCAAATTTTTTGTTGTAGCCATTTTGGTGCATGTTTGAAAATATCATACATAATTTCGAGGGTATTGTGCATTTAATCGTATACCATACGTGTTCCTTGTTGTAAGGAATGTTGTAAGATAGGCTACATAGTTCTATTTCGCTTAAACCTTTAATGACAGCAATTTTTATTGGCATTCCGATTTTACTCCTCATCAAAGGAATTGATCACCATTGTATTCCAAAGTTATGTCTATGTAATCACTCTTGGTGGACTGTGCAGGATCCGAATTTCTGTCATTTCTGTTCAATGAATATTCATGGCAATAATGCTAGACTTTGTGTAAAGGCTTTAAAGTATTTTTTATGATTTCAGAATATTGTGACATGTGTGTATTAAGTATACATTTATGTGAATTAGGAACAAATTGAATAAATTATGAGGGGATTTGGGTTTTTGATATCAGCTAATCATGGATGTGCTAATTGTAATTTATACTTTATAAATCAACTGCAAGGGTAAATTGGCTTTATTCTCCATGTATTGGCCTTTGATTGCATGGCAATACCACGTAAGCAAATTTTTTAAATTACTCAAGACATGTGTATGGCTTCTCAGGCCATTGTAGAGTCAAGACTGGTTTGGGGATAAAATCGGAAAAGATTAGATTAAGGTTAAAAATTTGTCAACACCAAGGTTGAAGTTTGCCATGAAAGTTAGACTTAGCCCGTATTCAAACCCCGATTTCTAGATTGCAAGTCAGGCATTAGCCAGTTACACCATCTTCTCAAAGCAAACTTCGAGATGGCTTTTAACGGAACAATATATTAAGTACTTCACATAAAATTAGCTTCATCTTTAATAAGCTTCTCTGGGCTTCATAAACAAGAAATGATGTATTATGAAACTATCTATTATTCCTCTGAAAAACTGACAGCAAACTAGGAGCACAGCCTATTAAAATTGAGTTGTTAACTGCCTTGGTGAAATTTCTGGAGTTCACTTCTCCAAGGCTTAATAAATCCATGTTACTTTTCATCTCATAATGTCTTTTTCAATGATTCATGGTTTCTCTGTAGCACATGCTAAAAATCTTACCCTAATCTGAAATGACTCAAACCGGTTTCTCTGTAGCACATGCTAAAAATCTTACCCTAATCTGAAATGACTCAAACCCCACACTAAGTTTTCCATTAATTACCCAGGCTCCTACCTAATTGTTTTAATGAACAGCCACTGACATATGTGTAATGAAATATCACTCTTAAGTGCTCCTTGCGATTGATTTATTTCTAATTTTTTCTGCCATTAAGAAGGTGATTTACAGGTGGTCCCTGACTTTTGCACACAATGCGTTTTTTTTTTATAATATTTTTTTTTGCGTTCCTGAAAACGTGTATGAAAGTGGTTTTTCTGCCATTAAGAAGGTGATTTACAGGTGGTCCCTGACTTTTGCACACAATGCGTTTTTTTTTAATAATATTTTTTTTTTGCGTTCCTGAAAACGTGTATGAAAGTGGAATGTATGGAAGTCAAACCATTGAGTTCCATACTAATTAGGGGTTATGTTCCAATAGAGAGAAATAGACGTACGAAAACCTTATTTTTTTTTCTTACGAAAAACATATTTTATTTTTATTAACTTATGTTTAATAATAAATTAATAAAGTAAATGAAAATAAAAGTTAAAAAAATAAAAAAACAATTCTGTTGGGTACCAAGTTATACTTCCCTCTTGGTGTTTAAGTTGACATTCCTCTTTTAATGTCCATTATAAATAAAAAGACCTATCAAAAAAGCATAACAAAATTCAATTGTTGAACCCTCACTCTTGATACCTTTAAATTTTTACATCAAAATTCCTTGGTGGGGTTCATATCATGATCGCCTATCCTCAGCATGTCTTAAACAGCACTCAAACGGAAGAACATAATAAGAAAGAAGCATTTTTATTTGTTAATTTTCTTGAAAGCTGTTTGATGGCGTCTAGTCAACTTTTTTGAAAAATCTCTCCAATGAAGGCTGAACTACAGCTTTCTCCTTTATTGATAAAGGATCCTATAGCAGCCAGTGTCTCTCTCAAAAAAATCACCTTGATTAAAGTCAACATTGTCCTTGATTGTATACGTTCGTATTGTCCGAATATTCTGCCATTGAAGCAGTTGAATATTGGGGTGCTCATTTAACATTGTGGGAATTTCTAAAAATATCTTACAGACAAGCATTCGTAAGTCTGGATTTATAGTACGAAAGTGAGCTAAAAGGTGTCAATTTGGAGCGTACGAAAGTATGAATTATACGTAAGTCAAGTGTACAAAAGTAGAGGACCGCCTGTATTTTATTTTGTCAGATATGTATAAAGTATGCTGCGACAAAACTCGATTAGTGTTGTTAGAGATGTGCAAACATGCACCACAACCATTTTCATCCCTCATTCCTTTTGTTTATTAGGTTTCATTCTTGTATCCCATACAATGGCTGTAATACGAAGTCAAAATGGATGAGGAAGGTGAATAATCCTCTTTTTTTGCTCGTGAAAATTACAATACAATATCATTAGGCTGGAAGAGATGGCAATAAGTTACATTGATAACTCAAGATTGGTCTTCATATTTTGCCAAAAGTATCCATCTCGTACTTATTATAAGTAGATAGTATCAGTAGCCACAAGAGGATTGTCCCTTCTTAGGATAGTTCTGTAATGTGGCATAATGTTAAGCCCTAATCCATTTATATCGTAATCTATCACTATCAAATCATTTGCATTGATATTCTCTCTTGGGTTGAGTACTGACCATGTGATAAAACTTGTTAACATAGTTTTGAGGCATTTGGGGTGGGAAAGAATGAAGTAAATGACCCAAGGCCACATTCATGCATTGTAAGTGTGCAGTGCTAGGTTTTAAAACACTTCATGACGTAAATTTTGCTACAGTGCAGTAAATTTCAGTTACAACACAGGGCTAGGGGGATAGAATTTACACCTGTGTTACTGGAAAACTGCATTATTATGAGAAGTTTATAGGAAACATAAAAAAAAACTTAACCTTTACATGATGGTGGAGTTCTCTCCTTAGCATGACTACTGGACTGAGTCCCTAGAGACTCTTCGGTACCCTCTGTAAGGAGTGTTTTTGCTGGACAATTTTCAAGAAGGGTTTTGCAAATAATCATACACTCTCAGCACCAACCTTTTTTTACCCTTCCTAGCTGGGACTCTGCATTATCCCTGACTCCGAGGGTAGTTGGGCTCGCTTCTTTTTAGGTTTATTACCCTACCAGCAGCATTGGTTCGCGATCAACTTATGATTTGTTTATATGAGTTAGCTACATAGATAATTGTTGCTTGGATGTAAATTGCAGACTTAGAATTGAATTCCTCATTTTTTTTCTGATAATTGCCAAATTTTGAACGAAGCTCTACTGTCAATATTAAAAGATGTAATGCTTCAACAATTTCCATGTTGATGTTTATACTGAGATCAAGGTATAAGTTAATATTTATGGTAGAATTTTGTTTAAAAATTGTAAAGGCAGTGCAAAAGACAAAGAACTCAAACCTAAGTTTATGTATTTTGAGAAAGAAACATATATTTATTTTGCAAACTGACTGAATGAACAATTGTATGACCGAAATCCCTTACCACGAAGAGGGGTAATATAAGACAAGGGTCCGAGTACCTGCTCCCAGATTCCAAGGGTAAGGCATAAGCCCCACTGCGTTGGGTCCCAAAACTAAGATCTCTTATACCGGCGATCGTCATGAAAGGCGGAGAGCAAGGAAATGTATATTTTCAGCATTTGTTTGCCTGCTTAGGAAAATCTCAGATGAAAATTTTCGGCAATCGTCTCCGAGGTCAAGAAGCGTCCTGCCAAATATTTTCATCGTTAATAATGGTGGAAGTAGTAAAGGGTTAAAGCTAATTTTGATAACTAATTTATTTGTGAAATACAATAGCAAATGCTTTTTTATGATTTTCCTTTGGCATGATGGTTAATAGCTTTTCTTTGTCACACAAGTCTTAATGTTTTGCAAACGTTAAAGATGGAGGTAATCGCTATCACTCCATCCCTCTAACCAATTCATCACTTAAAGTATCTTATCCAATACTTTTCTTTTTTTGGTATCTCTACCTCACATTCATTTTCTACTTCTTCATTCTCGCTCTCATCTTCCAATGTTGCTACTTTTCTTCCATGGCAGCCACAATTTCTTCATCGCTCTTATGGGCAGATATTGGAGTTTCTTCATCTTCACAAACTCAGGGCAGGAGATCACTCATAAGAAGTCTATTAGCAACATCATTTGTTGCTTCACTCCCGTCCTCTTCTGAAAAACCCAAAAACTCATCTTCGTCTTCCGTGCTATTTCCCGCTTTGACCAGCAGTTTTGAATCGAAGCTAAATTTATTTTTTCCATGCCAATCTAATATTGTTTGCCAAATTCTTCAGGGTGACTGTTTTCAGGAATTCTTGTACTTGCAGTTCTTACTTTGTGACAACTGTGAGAAATCCCTCTGATAATGGGCTTCAAATGCCCTGATAATCCCTTCATCTAAGGACTGAATGAGAGCTGTGGTATTTTTTTGTAAATATGTTTTCACAGTTTTACCATCTCTCAATTTCAAAGACTCAGGAGGAGGATGGGCAGGACAATTATCTAGCAGAAGTTATGCTTTTTCTTCTAACTTCTTAGATTGTAAATGACTACTAACCACCATCATCTTCATCAAGCCACAATACAAAAACATCATGAGTCATCCAGGCATTCTTACTGTTTTTATAAATGACAGATAGTGCTGCCATGTCAACTTGCTTGCAGAAAGATTCTAATTTGTGACTTCCTGATTTGTTTGTTCACAGCAATGAAGTCACTCTTTCTTTTCTCATTTTCATACCAGATTTATTTGTCAACTTTGTAGGAAGCAATCTGAAGTAGGAGGTAGTTTCATCATAGTTATACAATTGTTCGTCAGTGCATTCACCCAATTGCACCCAGTGCATCCATTATCTTGCATTTAGTCCCTCAGAACTCTGTAACTGCTTCAGTCTCACTGGAACGAGATTCTCCTTCCATGTTCACTTGCACTATCCTGTGGCGAATCTTCTACCTTGATAGCCAGCCAGCAGAAGCAACAAAATCACCAGCACCACCTATTTTTTTTTTAATTTAATTTCAATTTAATTAAATGCCTGTGCTTATAAAAGTGGACCAGATAATTGAACACCTTCACTTTTGAGCAAACCAGGTAAACAAACATTCATCCTATTAAAAGCATCACTTAATATTGCCTTTTTTCTGTCAATTCCTATTTTGTAATCCACTTGATTAACAAATGATCGTAATTTATCTTCTTCTCTCATCCAACCACAAATTGTTCCTAATGGAACACCAAACTCTCTGGATAAACTTGGTTTTGAATTGACTGCATTGTGTCCAACTTTTCTTTAATTGTGTACCTTTACCTTTAGCAGCCATCGTTTCAGCCCTAAAAATCAAGGAATAATAATAATTTAGAGTCATATAAATTAAGCCTTAGACGGAGGTGGAATAGCACATTCATAATCACATGCTTGAAGCCTGTGGAAATTTAATGCCTGCCTTGGTTTGAGCGACACTGTGCGAATGTAAGAAAGAGTATGATCTCCTGTCCAAATGACCTCTGGAGTATCTCATCTAATTGAATCTCGAAAATTTACCACTTTATAGCCGTGCGACACTCCTGTCAGCTCAAGTTCATAAGAAACAATGCCCAATTAGTAGAGGTCCGTGAAAGTGGTTTCATTTTTTGCTCAAATTCGTTTTAAAACCATGTGATTTCGGTGTTATAGAAAATCTTGGCAGTGTTATTATAATACTACAATTTTCCTATGTTCAAGGGCGTTTCATTATATTATGGTACACATTTCATGAATACTTATACTTTTATTAAGCATTTTACATAACATTTAACACAATTTCGATTGTGCAAAATTTCTGATAAAACTAATTGAAAGAAATAGTTCAACTTATAATGGTTCAAGGTATATGAATGGTTCAAGTATGTTGTCTTGGTGAATACAATCAGCAAATAGCAAATTCCCACTACCCCATATGTGTATACTTCGAGAGCCATTCCAGAATTTTTGGATTGTCTAGTTTTTCTACACCAAATTAAGCCTTTAAAAATGCTTCAGTAGTAGCAACAAGCTCCTCCTTTGCTTTCTTTGACTGAGTGACTATATGTTCAAAGGATAGCTGTCGTTTTGCGGGTCCCCTTTTTTCGCATGTTTATGTGTATTGCTACTGGTGTGCTTTAACAAAGTGTAAAATCTTTTATCACAAACTTTGCACAGTAATACTCTGTCTTTCACATAAAATCCTTCTCTGCTGAATTTACTTGCCCTGGTATGAACATTATCACTAGCTCTTGTCATTTTAAAATTCCTATCCTTTGTTCGATATTTAAAGCAGGAACTACGATAAAAAAACAGTCCAACCGCAAAACACAACCTGTCACGATGGTGTTTTCAAACTGAGTGCTGGGTAGCTACGGTATAACCATAGTACTGTATAACTTACAAATTGGCCAAAATGTTTCATGTCATGGGTTCTCTTTCGATAACCCTCACCCAGGTGTTGAGGGAAGGTAGGGCAGCAGTTAGGTACAACAAAATCGCTTAGTTTTGATTATAGCTGTTGCCAGTCGGTCAGGAAAGGCAGTAAAAGAAGCGCACTTAACAAAACATAATTGGATTCAAAGAAACTTGAAAAATTATTTCCCATTTATCGATCCTGAAACATCTAGAATGAGACACTTTCAAGCCTGAAGAATTAGATATTAGATTTGGCCAATGTCGAAACGTTTTTTTTGTATGACGTGAAATTCAAAGTATTCGAGGTATTCGAGGCGGTACTTTTCGCATAACTATTCGAAACCTCGAATATCGAATACTTTCTAATATTCGAGGTATTCGAGTATTCGCGGATACTATTCGCACATCTCTACTTTAAACGAATCGAATCGCACAGTTGATGGCACGGTGCCATTGACAGCCGCTGTGGTTACCACGGCACCCATTTCAATCTGGCACGGCGGTGCACCGTCTACGGCGTGAAATACTGGCAGTGCTACATTGATGCCGCTTTCTAACAAAACTGACTTTTCGCTGGCCACAGTTCACGTCACAACACCGTGAAATTCAGGCCGCTTTCAGACGAGACGACTCTCTGCCACACTGTGGGCTGTGCAGTGAACGGTGGCCTGGTCCCAGCCAGCGGCTGTGTTTAAGTCAACAAAATTGTTACATTAGACCCACACTCATGGTTTTCCTGCAACAAGTTATCCAGTAACGCTATCTAATGCGTCGCGGTGACTCACCGGAATTAATGCTCGGCATTGACACGTACCGGGCGCGTGAGCTTGTATTTCGGCTCTTCCGCGGCCGCGTTAAATTTCTTTCTGCACATTTTTAATTCATAATATCTAATTCTTCAGGTGAGAAAGCGCCTCATTCTAAATATTTCAGGATTGATACATGGAAATCGAAGAGAGAGGCTGTGGTAAATTTACCGGCAAATACTGGCGGAGAAATCACTACAGTGCGCGATATTATGCGGATGCGTTATGCGAGAGACTAAACGAGCCAATTGACATTGGAATCGTAATGAGATAGAGCAATTGAACGTTAGCAGCGTTAAACAATGAAGGCTTAGGCTTTAATGGATTATGACTCATTAGATGTGATTTTTTTCCCTAATCCATCTAAAATTGCAAAAAAATGCGAAATTTCGTTTTTATTTACAGATTTCGCGTTATTTCGTGTTATTTCGCAATATTGCGTCTCACGAAATTTACGGACTTCTACCAATTAGGAATTGCTGAGTTTTTTATGTGGCCATAATGCAATGTACGTATTGCATTATAGCCACATGAAAAACTAAGATGCACAATTACGTCATCGCGCAGTAGAAGCTATAGGAAACCAGGGCTTAAGGCTAATCATGTACGCTGGCAAGTAACTGGCTGTGACTCATGCTATCTCTACTTCCACTTCCCCAGCTGCTTTTACTTTTACTATTCCCTTCCTCTTCAGTTTGGCCTTGACTAGTAACAGCGTAAACATGCCGAAGTGTGATGAAATCTGCAGTTCCCTTGGGCCGTATTCATGTAAGGCCACAGCAATAATTGCACATTTGTGATATGAAATGTACAAAAAAAAGATTGTAGGTAACACATTTCTGAATTTAAGAATGATTAACCATTGAGGAATTTTCCTAAATTAATCAAGTTTTTTTTACCAGAGCTGATCGTCATCCACAATGCTAGGGCAGACGTCGAAGTAAACTTGAACCATTACTTGTCAGCTCATAGATGAAATAATTCCAGTTTAAGAAGGGGATTCTAATGGAAATAATTAGCCCCATTTAGCATTTTATTACAAAAATGCAAATATCTTGGTGCTTGTGCATCCAATTTTAATTTTTTAGAAAGATCGCAGAAAACTTCAAAGGAACGTGAACCCATGTACGGATAATCTGCAACCCGATTAACATGCAGCCGGATAATCGGAAGTCTGCTGTTCTTACTTGTACATATTCTCATGGTTCCTCTCTTTTGTGTCCAATGTATTGAATACGTCGCCAACCACATTGATATAATCTCTTGAAGAAGAGTGGTTACGATGCGTCATTTAGGATTTGCTGAGATTTTTAATATGGCTATGAAATAATTTTTGCACGTTTTTACATTCATGTGTGCAGTCGCCTCTTTTTTTGTGTCCAGTGGGTTGAATGGGTGGCCAACCACATTGATATAGATGCTTGAAGTAATGCTGTTGTAACTCGATGAGATAATATTCACCAGCAAGTTACGTAATTCTTACAAAGAAAATAGTCAATGTAATCATTTTGGAGGACATCATGTGACTTTTGGTATATCTGAAACTTTGGTAAAGTGATGCGCGTAATATCTGGAATTTACTGTAATAATGCTATCTATAATGTCTGAGGGTGAGAACAAATAAGGTAAACAGGATTTTATTGAGGAAGGGAAAAATGAGTAAATAATAGAAACAATTGAAAGTGGTAAGAGTCTAGGTTGTCTCTTGTTATGGTTAACAACAAGGAAATGTTCCCTGCATAATTCTCCACCAAGTGGCTGTCTCCAGAAATTGTTTAGTTCCAATTTATTTTTAATAACTCAATGATGGTTAATTGGATTTCCATGTACTGTATCTTTTAGTTAAATTGTATTTTTCCTGTGTGGAAGATGTTAAGTCAATATGAATTATGATGAATTTTGAAGTATGATGAATTTTAAATTGGAAAAGCTTATGAATTTTGATGGAAAAGCTTACGTATTTTTGCTGTTGTAGCAGAAGAAAGTCCAATATTTACATCAGTCATTTGTTAATCATAAATAGGTACATATTTTTGTTTATAATTACTTAAAGGCAGCAGTGGAATTCCAAGGCAAAAACTTTCCTTGAATTGTCTAGTCTCTCTCCCCTTGTCTCATCTTCACAGAATTATCCTTTCGTTACTCTGTTTAATCTCTTATAATGCCTAATCCTTTTATTGGGCATTCTTTGGCAGCCTACTTATGCATTTACACCCTTTTAAAGGATTTCCTATTCAACTCCACATAGTTGGAGTGAATTTTAGCAATCTGCATTAAAAAACATGGTCTGCTGCTGCAAAAAAACATCAATCAATGCCTCTTAACTCCTCTCTTTCCCCTCGTGTAACCCCTATCTCAGGCAATCCCGGAGTTCTTCGCCTGCATACAAGATGCTCTCATGTGGTGTATGGCTCAGATTTTGATCAAGCTTTGTAGAAAAATTTCTTGTTATACAAGACCTGCAATTCCTATTAATTTTAACAAATTTTGATATTGTAATTTAATGTAGATCGGTGAAGTGGGCCTCCATCACTGTAAATCAAATTTTAAAAGTGACTGACATATGCTAACTGAATGACTTCGGGGAGTGAACTTCGAGATGGGTTTTAACCGAACAATAAATCTTACTTCTAAACAAATCTCTTACTTCTAAATAAAACTCAAAACTTCACAGAAAATTAGCTTCATCTGCAATTAGCTTCTCTGGGCTTTCATAAAAAAATATGTGTAATGGAGTTATTCCTGTGAAAAACTGATAGCAAACTGCCGAGCACAGACTATTAAAATTGAGTTGTTAACTGAATAACGACCTTCATTATCTTTTGTGATTAAACTCTTTTCTATCCAGTCGTCAAATAATGTGTTGAAAAATAACTTTGACCAAAGAATAATACAAGAGGAATGTCAAAATTTTTCCTAAAATATTATCTTGAAATCTCTATCGGTTGCATTCATGCCCATAGTAAAGGAATGGGCTTTATCAAAATTATATTTTGTAATGCATCTTTTTTATTGTGTCTATTTTTGAGTTCAGCATCAATATTTTTAAAGCTCCAGTCACTGTAAAACCTTCAGAAAAATATTCTCCCTATGTGACATTCGTAACCACAACCTTCAGTTAGGAAAGTGCTTAACTCCTCTGAATTAATTGGATGAACTCATACTGATGATTATTAATTTCACTTGAAAAAAATTCAGAAACAATTCTGACATTATTTGAGATAACTGAGAGTGCCTGTGTGGTACACAATTATTATTTTTAAGTAGAAGCTAAATAGTCTTCTGGTTATCGGTTTTGAGTTGTAGAGTCAATTGCAGCAGTAGGATACAGTTTCTAGAAGTTATGAATCAATGACTCAGTTTGTAATGATTCTATTTTGCCCAAATCATTCTTCATAGTCTGTCTTGCCCACGTATGGGTGTTGTCAGGTCAGGGAATTGGCAGATAATGATGCTTTGATGATGAGACATGATGACAAGATGAAGACAATCATCGAAGGACAAGTAGTGGATAGAAGATAAGTGAAGTATGGCCCTGAACAAGTTGCTTAGGACAGGTTATTAATGACGTGAAAGAGAAGAAATATGTAAATATGAGAAGGTTTAATAGAAAGGAGTAGAGAGCTTCATCAAAGCAATATTTGGACTCTTGGGTCTTGATTTTTATTCTATCAGTCTTGTCTTTAAACATTTCCTATTCATCAACAACATATATTCACCATCATCCTCACTGGTGAACACTCCTTAGATTGGTTTGACACGGCTCTCCTCTCAATTCTCCTGTCTCGTGATATTTCCACATAAAAGTATTTCTTCTCTTTCACATCCTTCTTTATCTGTTCCACATATTTTATTTGAGGTCTTTCTTATCAACCTACCTTGCCACCTACTAGTCCCTTGACAAATATTAACCACTAATTTACTTAGGTACTTGCTCAGAGAACTTAAAAATATTTGGAAAAATTTGTTGATATTCATTACACTATTTTGTTTAGGTGCAAGTAAATTGTCTGCTAAAAAATTCAAGAAATTTCCTGCATGCTAGGTCAATCAAAAATTAAAAGGATATTGCAGGCTACCATATTTATCCTATATTTATAGCACCATTTTTTTTGTACCAATTAGTAAACTATTCCATTTAAGGTAATCAGAATGTCCCAGAAATGTATGAAATATTGCCGTTTATCAATTCTTTAGGATCAGTGGTATCAAGAAAATAATGTGTGTCCGAACTTGCTTCTATTAATGCAGTTGAATTTTTTTTTTTTTTTTTTTCATTTTTAGTAAAGGCGAACAATCTACATTTATGCGTTACTTTCAGTAGAATTACTACAATCCCTTCCTTTCACCATGCTGATAAGTGGTTGCCTTTGCCACTTAGGGAATTTTATACACCTCATGAAATCAGAATTATTTTTAATAACTCTAGTTTTGGTTCCCCATCTTTTTTTAATACTTGACTGTGACTTGAAAATTGTACATCTGTCTAAACACCTATTCTTTTTTATGTTTATTTTCACCAGGCTTCCACCCACTACGCAAAGAAAATCAAACACAGGACTTAGCAACAGGTAATAATAGTGGGGTTCTTATTTTTTCTACCTATTTTCTTTTAATTAATTATTTTTGTTATAATTTTATGTGTATATCCATATTTTTCCATGTGGCCACATCATGAATATAAATTACATATTTTTATGTTAAGGTACAAGTAAATGGAAAACATTTCCATTATTTTTGTCTCTTATTTTATGAAATCTGATTTGCAGGTTCTCTAATCTTACCAAATGCTGTTAGTATCACTGTGCAACTAATATCAGAATGGTACAGTGTAGAAGATGTTACTTACCTCTGCTATCATACGTGAAATTTTGTTGTCTAGTACAATTGTTAGTAAACAATTTCTTTTTGTATTCGTGGACAGATAGGTGTTCTAGCGAGAATTCTAATTGATAACCTAATTAGGAATTTGTCTGGTAATATTATGTTAATAAATTTTCATCTGTTTTTCTTAGATTTTCAGGCAGCTTCACTGCAATCAAATTGAGCTTATTTTTTTTAACCGCATCTCAACTACCTGTCATATGTTATAAACAGTTAATATAAAAACTTTGTGGGTGACTAGTGTCGGCTTTGTTTAGACTTCTCTTGTCGGGAAATTGCCCAAATTATTTTGGTTCCCATTCCTAATTTGGCACTATTAGTAAACTAAATGTGGTTCCAAATCTTTGTGTAAGTTATACTTACAAGGAAAGACTACCTTGCTCCACCTTTTTCAATGCCGTATTTTTTATGGCTTTCGGATTGGCGAACACATCTCAGATCTGGTTGTGGTTCCATTGAATGGGCTTTATTTAGGCTGTGATTAATTAATTTTCATGTGGTATTTTTAACTAGCCATATATAATTCAAAAATAGCGCACCCTTTCTCAGATGGGATAGTTGGTGTAGTGGTTAGCATCGTCAACTCCCACTGTGTGGGCCAGGGTCGGGGCTCTAACATGGCTCATATTTTGTATTCTTCATTTCGATCTCATGGCGACAAGTTAATTTTAGCAGCCAAAGGCATGAGAAAAATTTGTATCATCATAATGGCTCTTAGGTATTTAAGCTATGTCATCCCGAATGCGAAGATGTGACGACTACGCTAGCAAGAGTTGGTGTGCGCTAAAATGTTAATTTTTTGTATTGCTTATACTGATCAACTTCCAAATTAAAAATGAAAACCACTTCTTGCGAGAGCACATGGTATTAAGGCTTGCGGCGAGCAGCATTATGCGTGTAGATGCAATGAAGAAGAACACAAAACGAATATAAATTGCCATATCTCTCGAACACTTTTAATTCAAATTACTTTAAAGGTAATTGGTATTTTAAAGGTTTAACTACTAACATAGCACTTATATAATAAAAACAATTCTGAAATATTACTTCAATTAAAACATAGGATGAAATAAAAATTCATTATTTAAAAGTAACAATTATGCCATGTGTGTCTCGTGCTCGCCACTTCCCAAAATCTTGTGGGACGCTTCCAGCATAATAATAAGAGGACTACCTACAAATGTCATTTCTTGGAAAAGAAAAGCCATTGTTATTGCTCCCCTTTGGGAGAATCTTTCGGTGTGGTTTGGAGGAGGATAGCAAGTGTAGTATTCATATCTCCGCATCGAAATGCCACTGCTTAAATACCTAAATGCCATTATGATGATGAAAAATTTTTCTCATGCCTTAGCTTGCCGCAATTAAAATTTATTATTAACTTGTCACTGTATAATCAAAATAAAGTCAGCAATATATACTGTGGTAACGGAGTCTTGAACCCTAGCCCCTCAGATGATGGTCAATGATGCTAACCACTACACCAACTGACCCATCCGTGGAAGGGATTTTGGAATTACACCCATGTCTCGTATAGTGCAAGGGATGCGTTCCTTGGGGTCTTTGCGCTATACGAATTTGCGTTATACGAGAGCGTTTTAACATAGGGAAGATAGGGATGCGTTC
Organism: Ischnura elegans; assembly: GCF_921293095.1. Lineage (NCBI taxonomy): Eukaryota > Metazoa > Arthropoda > Insecta > Odonata > Coenagrionidae > Ischnura > Ischnura elegans. The sequence goes on from NC_060246.1 coordinate 143,685,158, forward strand.
CTGGTAGCATAGGTCTTTGGTATTGAATTTCCTCTAAAACATCTATATTCCCATAAAAAGCCTTAGAAAACATTATTTCTATAAATATTTATAGTTTAAAACATCTTTAAAGATAGTATTCACGCATTCAAAGACTTTTATTCACGTTAAAAAAATTCTTACGTGCTTTCGAAATTCCATCCTGTCGTGCGGGTGGGCTAACATCTGCTATCTCAGGGAATCGTAATGCGTTGCCGGCAGTTGACGATTTTTAAAACTAGTCTAAAAACAACTGTTGTGCCACCCAGGCCCTTTTGTAGCTCATCGAAATGACAGGAAAATGCTATTTTAAATGCCATTTCATAGCTAGCGGAGTTTATGAATGATAAATCATTTTAATTTGAAGTCCTCCGAGTCATTAGCAGCTACGTGAAACAGTCTTTAAATGCCTTGAAACCTGACCCAGGTTTTCCTTCCCTGAAAATGAATGAACGAGAATGCATTCTTTTCCAAAAGAATATCGTCTCGTCAACACTAGATCTAGTTGAGGGGGAAAGGAGCCACTTTCAATAACAGCTTGGAGTTCATCAGAAAATGTTGTGGTGGCTGCGCTATCAACACTTGCAGATTCACCTGATATCGCCGCACTGAAAATACCTGCTTGCCGTTTAAATTCTGGAACCAACCGCTTTCACTAAATGTCTCGGAGCGATTACCACTCTCGTCTTTTTGTACTGATTCACCATGAACTTTCCGTATGTGTAGACCGCTTGGTTGAAGTTGGTGCGGCTGAGGTCACTGATATTTTAGCTTCGTCTTTATTCAAAATAAGGCATCGTGAGTTTAAACTTCCACGCAATATCGCTTTGACGCTCTCCATTTTCAAAGCAATTGACCTCTTTCAATTCCTCTCCTAGTTTTATGGTTTTTCCTGATAAATTCTTGATTTTTCTACACGCATTCCTATTTTTTGCCATATTCTCTTGGTTTTTACTCTGCATGGCTCTATCTAAATCACCTTCTTCTGCTGAACTGTATTCCTGAGACGCAGAAGGCCTATGACTGCGGGGAGGGAACGAAGCCATTGTGTTTGAGACTCTATAGCGGACCCTTTTATGCGTTGATGCTATTCATGCACAACTCGGCCACCGCTCCATTTCTCCCCCGTGAATACCGATGACCTTGAAGGCTTTAGCGTAGACCCTCTACCTGGAAGTCAATCGCCCGGTAACCTACGATGGCAAAAATACGTCTCAAACCGTAGTGCTGAAAAAAAAACTCATTTCCACTAGCCCCACGCTTAATTAACGATCTAAATTATTTATTATCATTCTGTTAAGGAGACGAGATAAATCTTCGGTAGGCCGGCTATCTGGACCCAATGACGAGTAATACTTTTGGCAATTGCACAGCAATGAATTTCGATTAATATATAAACAAAAAGAAGATTTGAGGCAAGAAATAATATTAATATGCGTAAATTGATAGAAATTACGTGTGTACTTAGCGCAAGTTCACGTTTTATCACGAGAGCGTTTAAAATTTTTGATTAGGCTACACTGCGTTGCAATGTTTCCCCGAGGAACGAATTTGCGCTATATGTATCGAAATTGCGCTAATCGAAATTGCGCTATACGAGACATGGGTGTATATAAGGCTAGTTAAAAATGCGGCGTGAAAATTAATTAATTTCAGCCAAATGAAAGTCCATTCAATGGAACCACTACCAGTTCTGAGATGTGTTCGCCATTCCTAATGCCATAAAAAATTGAGCATTGAATAAGGAGGAGCAAAGTACGTAGTTTCTCCCTATGTTAGTTTAATAGATATCTTAATTGAAATTGTGAAATGATATAGTTTTTGGTATACAAATCAGAATAAATGGCAGGGAAACCACTTTGAACCTGATTGGCTCATTGATAGTAATAGTTTTATTCTGAGCCCCCTTCCTTTTCCTGCCTGTCTTCTCATTGTAATGAATCAAGGTACATGCCATAATGGTGGTGAATATTGCCCTGTGTTGTTTTCAGCAAAATAAAATTGAAACTCTCTCAAAGTTGTTATTAATATTATCCTAAATAAGCGTATTAATAGGTCAAAAAAATCCTTTAATATTAAAAATTGAGGTATTTTAGTTTCAAATCAAGAACAGGAACTAAGAGCCATTGGGTCAGCAGTTCATTGGCCTCATCATGAGACTCGTACTGAATATTTTAAGTATGAATTCATTGATTTTGTGAAGCATTGTTACACATTTCTTCAAGTGGTAATAAGGTTATTAAAACAAAAATTTGTTGCATTTTTTTAATTTTGAAACTGGTAAACATTCTGGTTAATTGGTTTGGAATGAAATGAAATCTGTGGTATGAATTATAGTTCTGCAGGGTGAAACGGTTCGATTTGGAAAGGAAGTGGGAAAATGAGCTACGCAAATACCTACTGTCTTCTTTGAGAAGCAAGGATACCCCCATTTGAAGCAGACATAAGTAGGGATGCATCGCATGGATAAATGAACTCTGGCAAAAAGGGCAATCAGGCTAGGGCGAGCCATATTTCATGGCTACTTTCAGAACATGACTGTCTGCCTCGTGTATGTATGTTCGATACCCCATGGTCACCTTTTTTTTGTTTTCATTTTTCACAAACATTCCATTTTTAATATTATTCTAGTTTTGTTATCTACGTGCAGTCCAATGGTTCTTGGTGATATTTTTTTCATGAAATATTCGTCATTTTCGTCAGTGATTTTTATATTATTCATCATGATTGAAGTGCTTACGCCGCATATCAGCAGATGTTTTCCCGGGTTGTCTACCAGGTCAGGGCATCCATTTCAGCCAACTTTTTGATCCTTGACTGGAAAATAATTTTTAGTGATAATAGACAGATTAGTTTTAGTGACGTTTGTATGAAGTTGTAGTCAAATTTGTTCCGTGTAAAGCAGTGAATTGCTAAAACGCACGCGAAACTGCATGGGTTTGAGATAGTAAAATAGCAGCTGCTCTAATTCTGAGCTCATATTCTTGTAATTTCAAAAAAAATTCAGTGCTAACTTGCACAACGACATGCCATGTATAGAACAGCTTTAAGTCACCTAAACACTTTTTGCAAGAACGAGTATAGTAGGAGAGAAATCTTTTTGTTCTGGAAAAGATCCTCTGAGAGGCAGGAAACACAGGAGGTTAAGGAAAACACAGAGGATTGAGGAGAGCTTCATAATGCCCTCCATGCATAATCTCTAGGATTCTGTTCAGACATAATGTCAAAACCATTCACAAACCTGCCTGAAATCTGAGGGATATTGTTTTTAGAACAAAGCTTTTCCTCCTTGCATCTATGTGTTGCCATGTGTATGCAGGATTGTCTATGGGGGGGCGACAGGTTAGACTATCAAGACCAACATGAAAGAGCTCAAACAATATCTGTGCCTGGGGTTGATAGAAAACTCAGGAATGAGTGGAGCTTCACCATGGACAACTGTATCAACTTCGACGACGTTTAAAAACTTCCACAAACTGCTGGGAATGGTGGCTGAGTCTTCTCCGAATCCATTTAAATTCATGTGGGAAGGAAAAACATAAACAGGGAATTTGAGTGCACCCTTAGCAGCACCTGGAAACCTGTGCTTAGAAAAATTGAGAAGAGGTGATAAGAAAACAGTTGGAATAATGTCAGCCAATCAGGGGGCTCCCTCAACATACTTTCCTCTGCTGACCAATCATGAGTCAATTGACCCATGAGGGAACCCATATAAGTTGATAAAATTCCAGGGATGACAATTATCTCACCTGAAAATGATCTTTCAGTCAAAGATTGAAACATTGACTCAAATGGACACCCTGACCAGGGGGACGACCAGAGAACTCTTCTTGACACAGTACATTATGGGTTTGTGATAAAGGTTGAGCAATAAAGCTAAAAAGCCATAGAGATATATGCTAAAACAAATTCCAGAAAAATGAATTCTAGTGAAAGTAATTTGTTGAATTATTTAGGTAAAAATGTCCTAAATAACCTATAAAATATTGATGAGTCCATATCCAGCAAATAAGACTTTTCTTTACTCTGACTTTTGCGTAGCTGCAGCCTTGTGAGATTTTTTCCCTGTGTACACTAGTGCTGCGTAGTCTTCCTTCAGTATGGTGTTCACAAATTACATTCATAATAAAGGTGTGTTTCATTGGAAATTTTATGAAAACTTATCTTTTTAATGAATTTTTTTTACCTTCCATAAGAAAGGATTCGGTTTTTGCAGAGTGCTTGATCTCCGCTCAAAGCCCTCTTACAGAAATCTATCCCTAACTTAATTGGATGTCATCTTATTGGTTGTAATATATTTAGTGTGAATTGAACATATAATAATGCCAGTTATGATTTTGGCTTACATCTTTAATGATACGAGTCTAGTTTAACTTTATTGGAGTGTGACCTGTTTGAGGGTATATGAATGCAGTGAATGAAACAATAGGTAGAGTATTCGTGCTATAGAAGGTGCCTGGTAACATTTTTTGCATGTTGAGTGATTAATTTCAAGATTTAGTACATCTAAAATTATTTTTCCTTATGAACTAGTATTGGATTTAGCATGTGAAGATTAAAGTTCAGTCAAGATATTTTTGCTTGCCTTACAATGTTGCTGTTGTCACTACGTACTTTGATATGATGCTATAATAAATTTAATATTTTATTAATAGTTTTAAATTTTTGTAGTTATTTGTTTTTTGTCTTTAAGTTTGTACTTAATCTTGATGGTGGAGGCAAGTATAAGCTGGCCGTAGTGAAATCATATTAGATACTTTTGTCATGAAGATCAGTATTTATACTTTTATAAGTGGTGGTAGTGTTACCCATTGCATTATCCCCATGTTAACTTGAGCATGCATGCTTGAAGAGGAGCCATTGATTTGTTCTATCATTATGATAATTATGCTATAGCTGATTCATTGGAGCTGCTTGGGTTAGGAAAAAGATACAAATCACCCTGTTATTTCATCGTCATGCAAATAAATATTCCTCCTAAATTAAAATTTTTGTAGTTTTCTGGTCCGTAAAATTTTAATTTCTCTTTCTAAGCAAATATTGGAGTGGCACTGGCTGTTGATTTCAATAGTTTTTAATTTACAGTCGGATTCATAAGTATTGCAACAAATGGAGTGGCGCCACTTTTGCCACAGTTTGGAAATTGAGTTTTGGTATTTCTATTGTACGAGTGGGAGGGAAATTTGAACAGCATTCCCACCTCCCGCAGTATTTTTATAACAACATCATTAGAGGGAAATGTAAACGGGATATGTGAAATGTTAAATGACTCATAAATTGTGCAGCTCATGCTAGATAATAAATCCACGTCGAGAACGTCAATTTACTTTCTTTCGCAAGTTGGCCGATCCATCGAAGTATGTTGTCTTACAATTAACGTTGAAGCTTTTCAATCAGAGATAACGAACATAACAAATATATAAAAAATCTGCCGCAATATCACAGCAAAAAATGCTACTTAGTGTTATAATTTAGTACGATTTAGTGACACTAGAAGACTGGTTCATTCCCTTGCATGACAAAACTCGTAACGAATCACCGTTGGGTTCAATGAGTGTGATGGACTAGTGGTAAAGGAGAAGATTCACCACGGCGGCAATCAGAATTCGGTGGTTCGAACCTCTTGGTAACGATCATTTTTTTTTAAAGATGTATTCCTAATATCAACGTAATCTATGCAGGTGACTCTTTAACTCTTTCCCTTGAATACTTTTCAAATATGACCGAATGAATATAACCCATTTCTTCAACTTTTAAATAACTTTTAAGTTATCATACCGAAATATATCTATTTGGAAATCTATTAGCCTTGCCTTTCATTCCTGGCAACTTTAGAGAAACACCACGGACGGTTCATTTATCCCACCTAAATACATCACAGCTAAATCACGGATGAGCGTGATTAATTAGTTTGGAGATATGGATTACCTCAATTTCAGCCATAAGTGCATTATATTTACAGTATATCTTCATTATTTTAATACACCTGCTATTGCTATTACTACCTCACCAGCCACCCCAATAGGCGAGCGGCAGGTAGTATTAGAACACCAGCCGCTTGCATATAAAAGGTCCTTTATCAAGTGGGTGAAAAGCGAATTCCCACACCTATCGGTTCGGCAAAATATCTCTCCTAATTTATTGTTTCTTTCGGAGCCGAAAATGTAGTGGTGTTCAAATATCATGTTCTCCCAGTCACTGTTAAAGATATCCATTCTCAATTGCTCAAGCAATATAAGCTTACCTCGTAGTCTCCAGGTCGCTAGTGGCCCCTAGCCTAATGCGCTAAACATCTATGTAAATCTTCCTGCACACCTGTGGCAGTTTTTCACGATTCGCACAGCTTTCCTTTGTTTTTCATTAAGTTCAACAATTAAATCTTTCTACTCCGTATCCCATATCCTCGTTGCATACTTAAGATGTGGCCAGACTAGTGCGAAATAGCTCCTCTCTTACAATTTATCGTCCAAAATTCTTCTCTTAATAAGCTTGACGAATGCTAACTTCTTAAGGGTTTTTAGCAAATGTTTTTATGTGTGTTCCCAGCAATAAGATCGAAGCCATCTTAACTAGATACTTCACTTCATATGCTGCTTTTATGTTTACCCCAAAATATGCCCCAAATTAAATATTCCGTTTTGGTTTGACAGATGACTATTCCAAATTCTAAGGCCGCAAAAATTACTCTGTGATCTCATATACCGTCCATGGCATCGATTTGTTTTATCAACTTAGGATGGCTTACTGCTTAAAGGTATAATATTTCATTTCCTCTAGCGAGCTTGTCAACTACTAGTGGAAGTGAGTGATTTTCCAGTGCGTTTACTAAGATCTCGGAGATTATACATTCCTTGATTTCGGTTTTAGAGTGTGATAATCCAAATTTATAGATGGGAGATTGAAAAACTAAATGCAGATATTTGAATATTTGATTTTCTAATTGTAAAACAATATCATTTCGTTGATTCATTGTGCACCATAAACTTTCTTTTTCATTATAAGTTGATTCGTGGGAGGTGCTGTGTGATTTAACTGCTAGAAATACTCCCACCACCTATCCGGTCATGTCGATCATGATCATATGTTCGTTTTCTCTGATTGAAAAGCTTCAGCATTAATTGTAAGACAATATACTTCGATGGATCAGCCAACTTACGAGAGAAAGTAAATTGATGTTCTCGACGTGGATTTATTATCTAGCATGAGCTGCACAATTTATGAGTCATTTAACATTTCACATATCCCGCTTACACTTCTCTCTAATGATGTTGTAATAATAATACTGCGAGAGGTGGGAATGTTGTTCAAATTTCCCTCCCACTGGTACAATAGAAAATACCAAAACTCAATTTCCAAACTGCGGCGAAAGTGGCGCCACTCCATTTGTTGCAATACTTTTGAATCCACCTGTACAATTTCACATGTACACTGGCTTTGCCAGTGCCAGAAAAGGTGTTAAAAATTCAAACCCAATCTCTCTTGTTTGGCATCAGAAATCTAAATGACTACCAGCAGTGGCAATGCCGGTATTCTTGACCATGTCTTGGTCTTGTGAAAATGACCTTAATATTTTGTTTTATATACTTCAAGTTATATTTTTACCCGTGGTACTGTTTTATTGTTATTATTAATCACAAACCCTTTCTCAAGCCTTGAGAGTAGGCAAAAATTCACATTCCAAAACTAAGGCCGACTTTCATTTTCTTATCCTATGGCAAGTCTGAGATGACTTCAGTCGCATTATTCCCAAGGAAAGTTTTAAATCAAACAAATGTGATAAAGTTGATTAAATATCACTTGAAGGCTTGCATCAAATTTAAGGGATTAACATACATCATGAGTTTAAGCAGCTTTTAAAGTTCTCCTAACGATTTCTTTTAAATTCTCCTAACTTTACATTGACAATTATATATTACTTCCCGGTAATGGAAAGTAATGTGTTATTGTCAAGAAAGGTGATAATTTTTTTAAATTTAATGTAATTTTTTTATATACCATATTTTGCCAAATGAAAATATTGGGTTATACAGTAGGGCAGTCAAGGATAGGAGAATCTGTGGAACCTAAACCCTCCTTTAGTACAATAATATGTCTTGCAAATCATCATGTATTCTGAAAAGGTTCCAAATATGAATAGGATGAATTAACAAGAGTTAATTTGATTCCCTAAACTGAGCTATTAATCCTTTCCTAATGGAGTTGAATATTTGCGTGTATGAGGTATTTCCACAAAATTTATTGCAGCATGTTGTATGTTGGTTCTAAAGATATCCATAAAAATATCCAGATCACCTTTAGCCTAGTTAATTTTTATTTTATCTTTTCATGGACTTTTTGTACCATTAACATTGCTGGCTGAATGCCCAGCCTTTGATCCCTGCCAAGAGGCTTCTCCTTCAAAATTGGGTGATAATGTTAAGGCACAATGATCTAACTTTTGCAAATGTTATGGTTTCAAATCATTTGCTCAGAATGGAATTGAAGCTCAGTTTCATGAAGTCTTTACATTATTAAACTACTCAAGCAATGTCTCATGATGTTTATCATGTAAACTTAAATAATCTCTATTATAGTTAGTTAATCTATCTGTGAAACTAAGGTGTATGAATTTAAATATCAACCTAGGCTAGTCATTCACCTGTTCATTTAAATTACTATAGTTTCTTCCTGGTTGATATCCCATTCAGTGCTCCAAATTGGATTTTGTTGACCAATCACGTTGTCATTGTTAGTATGTCTCCATGCCAAACTTTTATTGCTTTGGCTCATTGGTAATTTAATAGTATAGCTGCATAATTTTAATTTAGAAGTTTTTCTCTCGTGAAAAATAAAATAATTTCTTTTGACTACATTTAGAGAGGCGCTGATTCTCAAATTGGTATAAATGTGAATGTTTAGGTATTCATGGTAATGAATTAAGTTTGTTTTTGTAAACAATGTGATGATAGTGTTTATGTTTTCTTCTTCACATACATTCAGGCAATAGTGTAATAATAAGTTAGATTTTCTGTTACTTTGGGAAGTTAAGTGAAAGATTTATGATGGTGTCCTCTGAAGACTGCTTGAAAGTATCATCATAGGCCATTATGTTCAATTAGGAGTGAGCTACATTAGTTAACATTTATGAACAGAATTTTATTGATGAGAAATAATAGTGCAAAAAATTTTGATGCATATTTCAAGTGTGTTGTCGTCCTACCTTCTTAGTGAGGGAATGGAATTTATTAGTGAGCAAGACCTGGAAGAACTCTACAACATACGAATTAGAAGGTACCTCTTTGATTTTATGGATGAATTGAGTAATGAAGTTGAGAGAGAGTATAAGTTTCACCTGGCTCAGTTATCTTATTGAAAATATTTTGAAAAAGAAACTGGAAAGATTGTCCGTGAATGTATTTGGCATCATAAATTTATCATCCAGCATCAAGCTATTACTTATGCCAGGAATAAATCATGAACCTAGGAGTTAGTGGCATCTGAATTATTTATCTTTTCATTAATCACTAAAAATTTAGGCACAGATTGAGAAAAATATTTACTCTCCTGACATATGCATGTAACTAAGATTTTGATTCTTTATTAATGATATAGGTAATAGGATCACTTTGAAGTTAGGAGTATTGCTAGGTCATTTCTGTCTTAAGTTCTACCCTTTGTATTTAAAAGGTAATTTTTTATCTAATGATGCCAGGCATTAAGTATGGTAGTGATACAGGTGATCAGTTATGGACTTGCACAGCCTTGACTGAGTGTGTGCATTTGGGCTGCTATGTTATCCATAAGGATTCCTCCATGAAAATTGATTATTTCATTTTCAATTTTTTGAGATTAATGACAATTTTTAAACTTACCATGCAGTCAAGTGGTGTCATGTGCTGTAAACTGTGCAAAATATGATCACAGTTTGAGAAAATATGATGTGCTTAGTTTGTATAAGTATAAAATACGGAGAAAGAATGTTTATCTTGCGCTGTACTCTTATAATGCATGTAGAGTTTCTGTGCACTAGAAATTTGTCCATGGCTGCCTATGGTAGATGATGAGGGATGGGCTGCCTATGTCCAATCCTGTAAACCTGCTCTAAACTCTGTCCATGCTATGCAAACATTTGGAAATGGCAGTCTAAAAGATAAGCATAAAACGGGCATAATGCCTTGCCTACACCATGGGTTTTAGCGTAGAAATTCTTTGGATGAGACACTACTCTAGATATTGAGTCAAAACTTGGAGTGATTTCTATGTTCATTGCTGATTTTGAGAAAGTAGGCTTCACTGAGATTGTATGAAAAATGAGCTTAACTGAGCACAACTAATGTCTAAAAAAATATAAATACAAAAATTCCAATCATTATTAAAGCAGCTAATATTTCATCCTTGGAAATAAATAAGAATTTGTTTTATTGCATTTAATTTAGTAGATGATACCTATGACCACCAACAACATGATTTAAAATGGGTGAAGCCCAATACCAAATTCAATATCCGTAGTAGTTTCCCATTCAGAGTATTCTATGCTGGAGACCCACGGTAAAGCCTGAATCACACGATAATTTTTTTTAGTCCATCTTAGTGCTGACTTGTGCGTTCGAGGCATCACTTTTTTGGATCACATGGTAATTATTTCCATCACTGTTTTCAGCACTCCTTCCGTCACTTTTTGGCATTCTCACAGCCAGTCATTTACATTTACCTATCTCGTTCCCACGATTGTTAAACATTGCACTGCAATTGCTCTACATGGCCATGTGTACTGATTGACCGATAGGCAGTTTCAGTGAGAATTTCAGCAACGAAAAAAGTGACGTGCCTGGTGATGGGAATCCTCATCACTTGGCACGATGGCATGAGATGATCATTTCCAAGTGATCACTGGTATGGTCACTGGAGTGAGCACAGGAAAGTGACAAAAAAAATTATAGTGTGATTCAGACTTTAGTAAGGCATTTTGCTTGTTTTTACTGATTCATTTGAACCTACAATTCAAAGTGTCCAGACATGTCACACCCTGAGCTAAAAACCTGTTTGCAGTATTGGACAGCAGCAGCCAAACAATATGCTTACCATGGGCATGAAAAACTCTCCAATATACAGAAACACTCTGAGCCCTTAGATACTCATGTTAATAATGTGCAGAAAAACAATCTGATATTCACGCATGTAATTTTGTTGGACGTTTCGATCCAAAGAGGAGGAAACCATGTAAATTGGAGTTAAATGTATCTATTGGTACATACAGAATTGGACATCGTTAGTCATCATTTCCCACTTGTGGTAATGGTTTCCCCAATTTCATGAGAATTGCTCTGTGTATCTTGCATTAAATTAGCTGTAGTAGTCGGGTGGCTCATTCTATTTTTTATGTTGAGTTTCATTGCTCTTTAAAGTTGTTTGAAGTACACTTATGTTGGCACTCACTCATTCTCTGCACCATTTTCCCCAGGGTGGGGCTCTCTCCGCCCCCTCGAAGGGGAGCCAACCCAGGGATGGGTGGCTTTGGGATGCCTCCACAACAACAACAACAAGGTCAAAGAGGTGGCTATGGCAGCGTAAACCCCCCCTCCTCGTCGTGCATTATCATCTCATCCCAAGCTGGCCCCACCCCCTCCTCCTCCTCCGCCCCCTCTTCCTCCTCGTCCTCCTCCTCTTCGTCCTCCTCCATGCTGCCCTCTTCGATCTCATCCATGTCCTCCTCCTTGGTCTCTTCTGCATCGTCCGTCTCATCCTCCTCGACAGCTGTGGCAGCTGTAGCGGCTGCAGCCGCCCTCAGTAGCTTTCAATCTATGTTCAGCGGGGGTGGTGATGGAACCACCCCTCCTTCTCTGGATCTCTCTGAATTCCCCTCTCTCACAAACAGGTTAGCACTCTTTTTACATGGAAAAACATTTTTTTAATGTCTCTTTGTTGTTTTATCATTATTTTTTTACTTCACATAACATATATTCCTTCTACAATCACCTATTTTTCACATAAAATTTTGCTGTCGATGGTGATGCCAAGGCTTTTTTTTTCTGTCTCTTTTCTCTTTTGGGCTCTCTTATTAATGTCTGCTTGTTAGCACATAATTGAAAAAATCTTTTAAATAATCATCACAAATATTCCTATACATGCCCTTGCTATTTTTCTTCTGGCTATATCTTCTTGGGTGTGTGAGAATACTTATTTTATTCTCTTGTTTCATTTGCTTGGCCACCTTGGATCTCTTCATTTTGCCTGAGATTATTTATCGTGGGTTTCATTTGAAAATTTTCCATTTGTTCAGAAAGAACACACCGTTCTAATTTTTTCCAATTTTTTTGGTTTTGGGCTGTCTTTATATTCTGTGTATTTTCTTTTTGTAGACTTTGGAAATAATGTTTCATCTAATGCAGCTATATGCCTACAGTTTTTGCATGCTTATTGTACTGACTGCTATTGATGCATTAGTGTGGTAGTCAAATAATTGGATAATTAATTTTGACATGGAGGTGTTGTGAAATCATATCTTCTATGTTCTCTTTTCAGGGGTGGGCCAGGTGGTGGGGTAGGAAGTGGGGGCCTGGGAATTGGTGGAGGACTTAGCGGCCCAGGGGGTATCATGGGGAATAGTGGAATGGGTGGTGCAGTAGGTTTAAGCGGTATTGGAGTTCTGGGTGGAGGCGGTGATGGCCCTTCATTGAGTCAGTCCATGCCTGGGAAGCAGCCATATGGTAAGGAGTAGTGCATATATACTCTCTTTCATTCTATGCTAGTGTTGGGGAGTTAACATTTTCTGATTATTTATTTTACTGGTTCTTATTCAGAAGTTAAGTTTTTCCAGTCAGGTTTAAATAAATGAAATTAAAAAATGTTTTCATTTAGAAAGCATATGAGCATAATTTTGTTTGATTTATTGCAAAAGCTCTTAAGAGTATATTATGTTTCCATGAGTTGCTTTCTTCAACTAGTATTATTGTCAGGCCTGATTATGAAGATAGGTGTTTTCTGTGAGTGGAGCCTTATTTCCCTATGAAAAATGAAATGAATTATGAAATAATGCATTGAACCAGATTTTTTGTAACTCTATAGCTAAATGGGTGTATCTTTTCATGCTAAACAATGCCCCTCTGATTTTCTCTCATTTATGTCCCTCTTGATTCATACTTTTGGTCCTGCAGCCATCTTTTTCCACATTTTACATTATAGATGAATGGTGGCAGCATGGCATTTCTTTTTTAATGACCTCTGGTGAGTATTTTTCATAGTTCTTGGTCATTTGAATGTGCTTACCATGCCATTCGGGATTTTGAGGTGCTCTTTGTCTACCGACTTTAATGAAGAGGGAAGACCACAGCTGGCTGTCCTGTAAATACTGCTAAGGATGTATTCAAACTGCCATGCCACCCTTGAGAAATGATGCAATCAGATCATGGTCACAACATCTCAAGCTACTTCCTCCTTTTTTTAAGATGTCACCTCCGGTTATTTGCTGTTTTTTGCACTGCATTAATTTGACGTAAAATTTTAATGTCTTTTTAGTAAAACTATTTTCATGGATAGGTAATTTTTAAGTGGCTGTGGTTCTTTTTAAAAATTTTAGATTTATGAAATAATATCATTATTAATTGTTTTCACTCCTTGTCAGGATGAACTATATATTCGTTATCAAAAACAATTGTATTTTGTTGCTAGGGAAAGCCCATGTTTTTCAGTCAACATTGAAGCAATTGCCAGTGAATGAGTGGAATTTATTTCTGAAAACTTTTTTATGCCTTTTGCTTGAGAATACCTCGTTAACTAGCTTAGATATGGTTCCCTGGCTTTGTAAGGCCTATTTTTCATGAATAGTTAAGCTTGTTAAGTACTGATGGATGGGTGATTGTTACTCAGGTGAGGGGAAAAGTGGATTGTGGGATTTAAGAATTCTGGCCCCTAATTGACTGGTAGGACAATTGTGAATAATACCCTTGGAGGGTCTGGTCAACGTAGCTATGGTTTCATATTTCATGTGTGACAAGCAGTAGGAGGAGTAATCATTTTACCAATATTTTGCATTTTATTATACCCTTCAAAAACTTGATGGAACAAATAGAAATTTGATAATAAGTTGCAATTTAGCTCTTTTAGATAGAATTTTAAATGATATTCCTGTCGGGCTTTACAGTTTTCTAAATACAATATTGGCAATGTGTAAATTGGCAATGCAAAATGAAAGGCAAATTGTAAATCCTGTACTGTTGGATGAAAATCAACCTCTCACTTAATTAAAACGCTTTAGTGAGACAACTCGTTTCAATTCACTATCATTTTTTAAGTCTGACTTAGTTCAGATTAAGAACAACTCAAAATTTAGAGAATACAGGTGACTTTGTGACAGAGGTTATTCATTTAACTTCTACGGAAAGAAAATTTGACTTTAAGGAAAAAAATATTGCAGGTTTTCTAGAAGAAATTCCAAACTTGTGAACTGGTAAAAAATGAAAATAATGCAATCAATGTAGTGTAACAGTTTCAAAACATATTGTTGAATCAAATGCGATTTTCCACTTTTTTAAATTAATTGAGCGAGACGACAAGTCAAGTTTCGCTGAATCATTTTCTTTTTCTCAGAATGAATGATTCAGAAAAATCTTCTCTCGTTAAATAATTTTTTAAAGTGGAAAATTGCAATTCATTCAGCTCTATGTTATGAAACTATTACTCTTCATCAATGGTGGTACTTATGGTTGTAAATTAGTGCACATGATGATACTAAACTTGGATATTCTTCATGGAAACTTATGATATTTTTTCCTTGAATTCAAATTTCCTTTCAACAGAAGTTACATGATTAACCTACAGTGCTAAGTTACATTTGTTCTCTTGATTCTTAGTTGTTATTTTCCGTGAGAAAGTCCGCCTAACAGTCAATATTTCTAGTTATTTCTGAAGACATTCTTAGTCATTCCAGTTAATTTTCGTGATTGTTGTAGTTGAATTTCCTCTCCATTCTTTTAAAAATCACGCAGGGCTGTTTGCTTAGCAGTTGACTTGACAGTTGATAAAAGATCTGAGTAATAGTTTCTATAATGCAAAAAATGACAGTCATAGGAACATTTATCTATGCTTGTATTAGATAATATGCCTTATTATTAACAATGGTGTGACCTTGTAGGTTCTAATTTCTGATTAGAACCTAATATATGCTATCTGATTAGATTTGACCAGTAGTTCAGCTTCTGCTTTTTTGTTTTTGTTGTCTTGTATAATAGTTCATCTGTGATCATCAGCCATTTTTGCCATATAAGAGGCAGAATGGAAATTAGATAGAAAATGAAATTGGATTAGAGTATTGTTTTTGTGTGTCTATTGTTTCATGGCCTCAGGGAAAAATGTGTGCAGTAAATGATATAATGACATTGAATCCTAACTTTAAATTATAGGATTTTCTCTATAATTTACATCTAAACTAATACTGCCTCCTTCTAAGTAAACTTAAAAAGGCATGGCAGTTGGAGTGAAGTTACTCATTTTTAGGGCATTCAATATAGAAAAATCCTAATTAGGAAAAACTCATTAATTTTCTCTTCAGTATTTGCAAAAGAATGTTAAAATTGTGTGGTCTGATTGTGGTGTGATCTATTTTGAATGATAACATATTAATGTACTGTAAAACTCGCTTATAGCATTAATGCATGTAACAAAATCCCACCCATGGCAAGGTGAGTTTCCGGTCCCTCGGACATTCCTATAATTGCCAATGTTAAATTCCTTGCATGTAATGAGTTCCGATGGTACAAAATCTCCGCTATTAAGAACTACATATACTTTGGTCCCTTGGGGAATTATTTCCTCTTTTATAAATAAATTAAGGCCACTTAACCACTCTGCTACTTAACTGGTCCTTTCCTTATCATCTGTTGCTCTATCCTGTAGTCATCACCATATAGTTCTACTGCTGATGGTAAAATCTATTCCTTTACAGCCGTTTGATAGAAAGGATGGGATGATGGTTAATTGTCACAGATCTGTTGCTTAAATGAAGACGATTTATAGAATATTAGCTGGTAATCCAGTGATTTGTAGTGCAAAATCATTTATTAAGCATGTAACAAAATCCCTTTCATAACAAAATAGAACGATGGCTCCCCGAAATTTGTTATTAGCGAGTTTTACTGTCTTTTATAGCGTAAGTATCACATGTCGATATTAAGTCTACTTCTGATAAATGTGGCTAGAAGTGGTCCTGCAACCTCTGGACATCTTGCCAAGTTTGTTTGAATATCAAATTGAATGGTTGTAAATAATGTTGTTTTGTGGATGTACCTTAGTCAATAATATGGGCTTTATGTTAGAAAATAATTTTATCTCCTTGTGTTATGAATATTTTATGAGTGGAAAAATTTGTTGTTTTACGAAATGGGCTCATTTTAATCTTGCGGAGATAGTTGTTATTTAACTTAGGTGTATTTCCAGTACCCATTCCTGTGGAATCCCCATTAGTCATGCACCTTATTTTTTCCAATACCTAACCATAATTCTCTATCTCATCTTTTACAGTAAGAGTAAGTTTTGTCTGTCCTCCTGTACAGTGAAACCTCTCCCATTTAAGAAACTCCACTTTTCAATATGACTCCATGTTACTTACTATTGTACCAGTTCCAATCATATACAGAGGGAAAACTATGTTAAAGAACCTCAGATGTGCAAAATCTTTGTTTTATTGATTTATTAAGATCATGGCTGATGGCCTAGAGTGATTTCACCGTGATATACGAAGTCTAGTGCCCAAGGATTTTATACATGCATTCAAGGGTACCATGGTCTTGGTTCCAGCTGGTGTATCTGTGCACTTTCAAATGGGAGAACTGCAATTCCAATTTCCCCATTTTAAGGTGTATAGATATACCATTCTGAAACAAGATCATTGTCCCCTTGATTGCTGATATAATACCCTTGACACCACCATCTTTTCTTACCCGTGTTTACTTAGCTACGTCTCAAAGTAAAAAAGGCTAGAATGATTATAAATGATATTATTTTATTAATATCATTATTTCAGGAAAGATGGTGCATTTTGAATTTGTGAAATTCACGTGAGGAGTTTCTTCTAAAAGTAGTTCTGGGAGTACCATTAAGTCTCCTATCAGGCTTCTGCAAGATGAGTGGGAGAGCACGAGGCTCAGACCTTAAGAAACAGTTTTTGGGCATGCAATTAATTTGTCTGCTCCATTAGAACTATAATTTCCGTAAAATAAAAATCTGTTGAAGTTGAAAGTTATAGCTGTTTGCCATAGTGATAAAATAGGAAGGATAATGTGGCAAGGGAGAGTGGGAAAAGGACTGGTGTATTGGTTGAAAAGGCTCATTCAAGGTCAGTTAAATTAATATCAGTCATTGCTGTGATGTATTTTAATCGTCTAGATACTCAATGACTTGGTCAATGCTTAGATGGATCGTTAGAAATTCAATCATTGATGAGTTCAGTATGGACTCTACATTGTAAATGTTGCTGCAAATGTTGCTTCTCACCACATGCTGGCATTTTTTTCTCCACTTATAACTGAAATACTGGCGATAGATTTGTGGTAAATGGGGTAAAATGAGGGTAATCAAATGCTGGACTGGTTACAAACACATACAGCCTGCAATACAGAAAAACAACCAAAAAAAAACCAACCCTCTGATTTACAAAGTTTGGAAATTTGGGTCCCTTCATCTTCTTAAATTAGAGGTTCTACTGTATTGGATATCCTTTTTCATTTTGCCTTTCAAATGTGGCACCATCTATCATATCATAAGTTTTGGTAAGTTTCATTCCTTTTGTGTCACTTCTCTTATTTACTTTTATATTAATTTGTATTAACAACATTTGGCAAATAGCAAAGGGGTTCATGTTAGTTTTCAGGCAAATATTCATTTAGCATCGAACAATGTTAAATTATAACCTCATTGCAAAATATACCAGCCATTCCCCCTTAATGGTTTTGAATTTATTGAACACTGCATGATGCTGAGTAACTTCATGCATATCTTAGTTTAGTGGGATATTTTTATCTGTTAATTGTCTTATTTTCTTCAAAATGTTATTTGATAATTTTAGTTAACTTCTTCGGTGTGTATGCCTGTTACAATGGGTTCAGAAATCTGTTGGATTTTCAGTTTTCTTTCAGCTCTAAACAATCCCTATTAATTGTTTAATGTTTATTGACCATGTAGTTCATTTTAGAGTTACATTTTACAGCAGTATCCTTCTTAACATTTGTTAGGTAGTTAAGGTAACTGCCAAAATTGCTGTAACTCGAATGTCACTCAGGCTTGGGCTTTTGAGGAAAAGTATGATGCTCAATTTTTTTCTTTGATATGGTCTCATTATTGTTATTTTAAAGTTATTCTTTAGTTTTTTAGTGGTGTATTTCTTACATGTCCAGTATTGCCTGTATAGCCTGTTTAGCTCTGAGACCACATCAACTTTTTTTTCATATGGAATTTTCAAGTACATACCTGAATTTTCATTCTGCTGGGTTTGGCCAACCCCTTCAATATGATTGTACTTTAAAATAATTAATAGTTTGAGGCTTCGTTTGATTAAAAAAATCATTGCACCTCTTTATATAAAAAAATCTCGCTAATTTAGAGATGTGATAATTCTCCAGTATTGTTACTATCTGAGGTGATTTAGGAAGCATCTGCTTTATGCCCATGCTCATTGTTTATTTTATTAGTTATTTAGTTGAGAAGTATGACGTCCATAATATTTTTTTCAGCTACTGGGCTAGATTTTATATCTTATTTTTTACCATTATAGATGGTGTTCAAAATTCACAGTTAATACAAAAAATTCACAAATTTTTACAGAAGAAGATATAAATTTTCCAATCAAGGGGATGGAAGTAGGAATAAATTATTATTGTTTGATGCTAAGAGTAATAAAAATTATCCTTTACCTTTCATCAAGTCATCGGGAGTAAGGTATTGCTGTTTAAAAATTAATTTCCTAAGGGAAAGAGTCCTGGTAGAAATGGTAATTTGAATCCCTGTCGTACATTGTTTGTTAGTGTTTTATTATGATTTTCCCATAGTTGTGATTGTGTATGATTGGCAGTTCTTTGCTTTTTGCAGATTTTTTTTTATTTCTTGAGTGTATCGTTCATGACTGTTCTCATGCAATATTATTGGTTGTTCAGAATATTGCTGCCATTTTTTAAAAAGTATTTGCTCCAAATGATCTGCTTTAAAACATCATTGTTGATTTTTTTCTATTTTCATTTTTTATCTTGTCTAATACAAATTCCAATATAGTTAAAAACCTTTTCCTAATGTGAGCTTATTTAGCTTCACTGAACAGTTTGATGCTTAATACTTAAAAAAAATGTTAATGTGTATGATGTAGATTTCACTTAGTGGAATCCTTCCACATTATATGAACAAAACTTTGTGTTTTCCACTGCTTTATGTCAAAATTCTTTGTCCAGTTTCATCTGCCACACCATCATACATGTCTGACATCTTTAATGTTTTTGAAACCGAAGCGGGTCATAGAATTTTGTAATAAAGCAGTGGAAAACACATAGTTGTGTTTATATTTTAAAAATTTTCACTTGATACCCTTATTTCTTAAAATTCTTGCTTAATTGAATTATTTTTCCATTCATTTCCTGATTTGAATGCTATGCTTAAAAGTGCATTGATAGTATATACTGAGAAGCTAAGGAATACTGATTGTGACAGGCTGTACGTTAGCCTAATAATGAAGGGGGTAATGAAATTCATTTGAAGGGAAGTGGTGGTTAGGCTGTAAGCAGGATTGAAGAAATGAGTGGAATGCAATAATGGTGTGTGCCAGTGTGATTTGAGTACTGGCTTCCATGTAACATCCCCAATTTTTTGGTAGATTTAAGTAGTAAGATATGATTTCAAGTTACTCTCTTCGCAAAAGCAAACCAAGTGTCTAACACCTGGTATCCAAGAATCGAAGCTTAGGAAAGTTGATCGCATGAAGGGAGGTGCTTTTCATGAATTGGCAATGTGTTTAATAAAATTTAGCGATGGCCCTGATAATTGATGTCTTTGAGCTTGTAACATAAATTGATGTCAGATAGCAGCCTTTGAAAAACATATCTATGCTATATCAAAATAGAATTCGTTATGGGTGCACTTTCATGGAAAACTCGTTTGAAAAAACTGACTCGTGTTATTAAATAAACACATTAGCCAACCTTAAAAATGTATTGTCGATTGCACCTGATCACCTTTCCGCTGGTGATAATCTTGCCTCCATCAGCTGTTGGATTTGTTAATACTTGTGTTAGTGAAGAATGAGTTAGTCTTGTTCTTTTATGAGCTAAAACTTATTGTACCTAAGTTCCATGCAGAGGCTTTCACAGTAGCTTTAAGATTCAAGCGAGGTGTTCGTAAGGTTTAAGTCCATTTCTAAAATGATAGTTTCACTAGCATTGAAGCAGGATTCTTCAGGTTACATAAGTGAGGGTAGCAAATGTCAGTCTTTTTCAAGTCTAGATTATGGGGTCATTCACTCACACCTGAAATTATAGTACAATGAAGGATTGTGGTATTTGTAATGGAAATATGAGTTACGGAGGGAAATGAATCTTCTTCGGCCATTCTGTAATAATTTTAAAACAAAATAAATGGGAAAGTTTTGTAAGTTGGTGACATAGTCGTAGTTCTGGTTCATTTTCTAGGTCGGTGAAAACTGCTCATTGAAGGTAGGAATCGCTCACCAGAGTGTGAGCAATAATGGGAGGAAGGAAGGTCTGGGGGAGGAAGAGTAGCTGAGAGCCATTAGCCTACTCAACAGGAGCAGTGGCATCTTTAACTTTTTTTGTGGAAGGATTAGGGCTCGCAATTTTTTGCAGCAAATAGCTTGAGAAGTAGGTGAGAAATCAAAAATAAAAAAGAATACAATTGTATTAAATTTTTCAAACCCAATCGCCATGGACAAGACAAACAAATTGGTGAAGGAGCTTGAAGTTACATTTTTCCAGTGAGAACTGTATTTCTATATTTTAACCATGAAAAATTTTCCGGCACTATGGATTCTAATTACTCAAAAAGTGAGCCAATAGTATCACAGTTGTGTCAAAGTATTCTATATCCTGTAGCCCGAATCTCTATCATCTATGTCTAACTACATGGTATAAATTTCTCTGCCATGGCAGCACATAGATTTGCTATTTGAATTTGCCTGCCTTTATTTATGCATGTAGCTTCATCATTGATGGGTTCTGAGGAATGGCATGTGTTAATAGGTAGGAAAGGCAGTCTCCTCAATAACAGGCAGTGTCTCCCGGTTTAAACTAGCTGTAAGCCAATAAGTGATTAAATAATACATATTTCCATTGCCAGAGGCCCAACGAGACCAAACAGATACTTACGTGACAAAGATGTCAGTGCAACACACAAGTTTCTGAGAGCTCTGTACTGTATTCAAAATATCACTGTGGGTAATGGGGAAGGGTTAAAGCAAGCAAGGGTTGATTACTCTCATGTAGAAAGATAGAGTTATGTTTGGATTTCTAAATTGTATTTTTTGCTTCCTCTTGTTGAAGGAATTAAGTGAGCCAAGGGTGGGTCATGGTTATCAGGGTCAATGCAAGACAATTTACAGTGAGTCAGCCACTTCTCTTGCACTGGTGCCTGTGTGGGCGAAAGCATTATCTGGGCAAAATTTTGCTGAAGGATTAGGTAATAATATGAGTTTAGAAGGAAAGACATCAAAGGTAAGGCCATGGATGGGAAATATTAGGTTTGGCAACACAAGTAGTGGACTCACAGAGTTAAAAGTGGTGTGTTATTTGATTGAATTTGGAAAAGCCGCACAACGAGAAACTATTCCTCCACTTGTTTTAGACCTGCTCCCTTACCCTAAAAGACGTGTTAAACAGACTGTATAGTTGGCTAGGAAAATGTTACTTCTCAGTATCAGCAAAGGAACAAGGAATCTGGAAAGTAAACATCTATATTCATTTAAAAAGAGTGGTTTTTGTTGGCTGTCATATTTGGTGATGGGTATAAATTCACTGGCTATCATTTCCATGACCTGAAGACTCCTGCTGTAACTCTAGTGAAACTGTCATCTGTGTAAATGGACCAAACCTGAAAACCTCTCTGTTTAATCTTCAACCTGCTACGAAAGCCTCCTCAAGGAAACTAGACATAATCAATTGATATCAAAAGCTAGTATTGAGCTTACAAATAAGATGGTATCTGGCATAACTTTCGTGGAATTTTTAAATTCTTGTTGGTTCAACATGAAGTGGTTTGTTATTGAACCTCAGCAATGTGAGTTGTTGCCAGTGAACAATTTTGAATATGGTGAACTCTGATAAGATCAAGCAAAACGATATTGTCATTTTCAATGACATAATCATTTTTCCTAATGTGTAATGACAAAAAAGTCATTTTTTTAGTTTTCTTATTGCATACTGTCAGTCTCTAGAATGAAAAAATACTTCATGGAGGCCATTGCGATTATTGAATCTTATACTGGATCCAGGAGTAGCTGGAAATAATTCTTCGGCCTTTCTGTAGAGAATACCTGTCGCTTCACTTGGAATCATCATTTGCCAATTATCCTTTTATTTGCTCTATTGCAGTTCTCCCATCAGCTCTCTTATGAGCTTATCTTTTTACACTTGCATAGTTATTCTCTTTCACATTCTTTAATTCCTGTTACATGTATTTTATCCAAGGCCTACCTTTGCTGCATTGCTATCCATTTTTACTCGACAATTGACTTCACCTAATCTCGATGTGTCATGATGTGGCCATTTAGGTATTTCCATCTTCTTCAAAAGGTTTTCATCAGACTTTATCCCCCACTCTCGTTAGCACCTCCTTAATGCTCTCTAAGTCAATCCATCTGATTTTTATCATTTCATCTGAATCATATTTCAAATGCCTATAGCCTTGATTGCTCAGTTGCTGTCATCATCCATTCCTCACGATTTGTGCACCCAAAGCTATTTATACATTTTCATTGTCTGAAATTACACTTATATAGTTGTAGAGCAAATTGATATTTTAATAGATGTTGTGATTATATGCCAACCTTTTTTATTCCACTTGTAGTATCTTTGGAGTTTTAATGCTTGGTACGACATTGAAATGTTGTTTTTTGTCGCACTATCCAGTATGTGGCCGTGCAACATTATTTAGTTTCTTGGAAAAAATTGGCAAAATGTACTAGCTCTTTCTCATTTCACCCATTTGAGGCTGTTTGACTTTAAGGCAAGGCATTTACATTAGAGCAGAATCTGTCTGGAATAATGGCAATTGCTAACACTTTTTTATTGATACAACCATACTATTTGGCTGTTGTTCATTAGCAGTATCCTTTGTTTTTAATTAAAATTAATGCAAAACTTCTCTTTTATACTTTTGAAGGGCCTGGCTAAAAATGAAAACTTTAATGTCGTATACAAAGGAGTATAGAAATTTTTGGAAATAACTGTTAAAACCTGAGTAAGATTCGGAAAGACAAAAGATAAAGGTGTGCAAAATAGAGGTATCACTGTCACAGTTATGTGTTTGTTGTCATTATTTTACTGAAGGTAACTGGCAAAAGGTGGCAGAATCAATCTTAGCTTGCAGTTCCTCGTTGTGCCTCCTAAGATTATTGAGTCATTTTCCAGTGTCCTTCCATAGTTCGTGGATGTAATCTTTCCCTTTCTTTGGTGTATTAACTACATGCTGTTTCTCCTCAAACAGTTGCATTACCCATTATAAAGTAACTGCTTTACTTATCCACTTTTACTGCCTAATAACCACCTCCCACTGACCACCACATATTATAATCTATTTGTAGCTCTTCCCAATTATCTTTAACAATTTAATTGGTGTAGCATAAATAGCCCTAAGTGACATCAAGCAACCATGGGTAGTGATAGTAATGACCTTTTCTTGCTGCTATTCTTGAATACTCATTCTTAATTGAGTTTTGTAGGCCTTATATTAGTAGCCATTAAATCTTAAATCCATCTTTTTAGTTTTCTCCTTTTTAAATGTGCAACTCTTTTCTGTCCTTAATGTTAAGTGGCTTTACAAAAAGGCAAAAAATTTTATTTTGATTTATATTCTGAGATGAAGGACAATTAATTTTGGATGTTTTTTTTAATAGACCCTTTGAAGGTAGAGCAGGCAAAAGGCCATTTTACTTTTGGCCCCCACTTTTTGAAGGCCATAGGGAAGGCCCTGCCACCTTTGTCTATGATCCCAGGGAGGTAGGGTTTGGGGAAGAGCCCTAACGGGGAGCATCGCCCCAGACCCTTAAAAAAGGAGTGGGGTGGCCTGCCTTGGAATACAGTTATTCATTAATTTTGAATTGGAGAAAAGTGCTCCACTTCGTAGGTGATTATGATTATAAATTTACAAATGAAAGTATTTTTTTAGGGATCTATCTTGAGGAAGAAAAGGATAGGAATTTGTTAGGGTTTGTCTTTAATGTGGGGAAAGAAGGCTGTGGTGATAGGTAAAAAATTATCCGTGAATCCTTCCTTAATCAGTAGAACATCTTCAATGGGTAACAATGTAATGTAGGAAAGTAGGCTCTTCTCAATTGTATCTACCCTACACAGTAAAGAGGTTTCTTATTTGAAATTATAGCTCATGCTTATTTTCATTGTCATTATTGAACTCCAATCCTAATTTTTAGTTTTTCATGAGAGTCTCAATAAAAGTCTTTAGTTTGAGTGGGTCACATAGTGAAAAAAATTGAATTAAGATTCAATTGTACCAAATCCTACATTTTTATAATTTCAGTTTTTGATGCTCTTCATTGTGGATGTTTATGCATATCTTACTTTCAATTGTGGTTGAGGAAATGACAGCATTGAAGAGTAATCGGGATCACAGATAGGAAGTCAATACAATTCTTAGAATTTACTGGATTGAGTGGCCTTTAATGATATGCCTCTTGTAACATCTGTTGAAATAAAACATCTATTTTCAACTCAAGTTCAGAGAAGTGTAAACTCATGTTGTAATTTCCTGTTAGTCATTTGATGCTTTGGATATTATCCTTAGGGCATTAAGTCATAGAGCAAAAAAATATCCTAACTCAGTATGTAGGGTTATAAAGGAAATATTTTACCACAGGAATTGAACTTAGCAGAATATAATATATTGTTAATCTTCAATAGTGTTAATGGCAATGCCCTCACTGATCTACACGTAAATACAGTATAATTTTTTAGGGTCTCATAGAAATTTCACATCAGTTTTGAGGCAACAGTTTTACAATGCAGCCAAGTAAGTTATTGAGTATTGACCTCATGCATTTAATACTCTAGTCCATCCTTATTGTGTTTTCTGAGGACCCTTCAAAAAGTTAAAAAGCTAGATAGTGTAATATCTGGAAAAAATAGAATGTAGCTTCTTTCGTGATCAAAGTATGTTTTCTTTGTCTATTAAAAATGCCGGAAATTGTCAATAACTCTTATCGTATCGTCGCAATCATTTTCTCGTTATTTTATGACTTTATTTAGTGGTTTTTGATGGTAGGATACGCAATTTAAGATTATCTTCCTACCCATTTTTTTCTTCTCATGAAAACAGTTGTGAATGCAGAGGAAAAGTAATATATAGCTAGCTGGCATGTTGAGGGATCATGGATCATCAAATCATTTGTAATAGAAATTTATATCTATTGAAAGAGGTTATATCAGGTGCTGATCCATTTTAGCAATGTCAATTCACCTGCTGAACTTATGGACTAATTATTCCTGGCTTATATTATCCAGTGTTAATTATTTGTATGTAAATATTTCAGCCTTCCTTATTATTTTGTAATTTTATTAGATAGTGAATCAGTGATATATATGATTCATACTTTTAATGATCCTCTTTTAAGTTATATTAATTATGTAAACTCTTGCTATAATCTGTATTTGTAAATTCACTACTAGAAAATATTTTATGGTTCTATACGTTACCAAGTTGTAAAACTTCTAATTTTGCTAAAATATGATGAAAGTATGCAAACAGTTGTATTTTTATTTAGATTTATAGTGATTGGCTGTTTAGACTAGGAGCATTGACTTTTTACTTATGCATAGTTAACATGTGTAATTGATGTAAAATGAAAATCTCCATCAAATCACTACTGATACTCCAGAAGAATATTTGACTTGTGGAAAGGTGTAGCAAGCAGGTTTAGGTTTTCTTAGAAGAATTATATTTACTTAATAATTTGAGGAATCCCAGGAGTAGCCTATCTGTTGTACCACACTATAAAAATTTCTAAGGTTTTAGGCAAAGGTAAAATTGTAGGTTATCAATTCGTATAATACAGTAGATTCCGTTTAATGGGTCCACCGGTTACTTGGGGCAGTCGCTTAATTGGGGCAGATCTTGAAGAACAGAACCCAATTGAGGAATATCCCAGAGTATTCTCCGCTTAATTGGGACAGCATGCCGCTTTATTGGGCCATGAGTCGGCGACATAGACCATATACTCGCGACGAAATTAAAATTTTTTGTTTTCAGAATACTATTTTTTTTCCTCCTTTGATTTACTCTTATTTTTCACAAATTTTCCTATTCTTGCCCTATTTTGAAAGCTCTTTTTGTTATTGTATTCGCAAGAGGATAGGACTTTTCTTTAATAGGACTTAGTAAAAGACATTCATTCAGCGTCGCCCATGGCTGTGAAAAATATTTTTAACAAAAATGTTATAATTCTTAAAAATGATAATAAATTAACCAAAATCGCTGATTTATTAATCAAATTAATAGTTTAATAAACTTATGTTGCATTATAAAAATTCTTTAGTCTTCTTTCTACCATTTCAACGTTTTTTATGACCATATACAAGGGAGTCCGCCTAATCGGGGCAGCCGCTTAATTGGGGCAAAGTGCACAAGTCCCGATATGTCCCAATTAACCGGAATCTACTGTACTTATAAATAAACATATTAAGGCATTTGAGTGTTATTTTCCCAAAAATTATCTCTAAGGTAAAGCATTGACCTAAGTTTAGCATTCACATATTCTTCTTACAGGAGTATATTTTTGCTGCATACTGGGTCCATGGCGAGCATGTAAAAATTTATATAGAGAAGCTTAAATTCTTCACAATTTCATATGTTTTGCTTTTAATGTGGTGCACTTATTTCTAATATTACAGTTGGAATGGTGAAACAGCCAACATCTGAAGCTAGTGAGTTTACAATGTCCTCGGAAGATTTCCCAGCACTCCCAGGAACGCAGCAGCAGCCTCAGCAGTCACAGGTGCTTGGCCCCTCACAATCGCAAGGGCCTCCCTCACAGCAGCAAAATTCCGGTCTGGGCTCTGATGGGAACCCACATCAGCAGGCAACGACAAATGGAACTGTAACATCATTAGGACTCTCACAATCATCCAGTGATAAAGGTGAAGTCATCACAACGTCATCGAGTCGAGCTCCAGGGGCAGAAAAGGCACAAGCAGCCAAGAGAGGAATCCAGACATCACCTGATGGTTTGTGATTTCATGTTCTATGTTATCATTAGAGGTTATCTGATTGAATTGGGACCTTGTACTATGTTTAGGAATAACCTTGATCAACACCATTCTCAGGACACTTGTATTTTTTAGAAACATGCAACTATCTTTCACAGCACTAATACTTTTTTGTATTTGATGCTTGCACTGAACCCAAATTTTCACACTACACTACCTCTCATTTTCAAAGCAATTTTTTTTATCATCAATGAATATATATTCCTTGAAAGAAGCTTAAAATGGGCAAAATTTATTTATCAGACTGGAGAATAATATTGTTAAGTTATTTTATTTACTGTTTAACCTGAGGATAATTTTATTCTTGGGTAAAAAAGTTAATTTTATTCTTGGGTAAAAAAGTCGAGCACCTACAATGATAAACCTCTTTATAAGAAACCTCTGTGGAACATATGTCGTCCTTTCAAAGAAAATAAAACAGTTAGCATTTTCTTTTCTTAAGGGTGCTGCATTTTCATTCTCTTTACTGCAAAAAATACTGTTGAACAAAAGAATTTTTTACTCCAGTATCGATTTTCTATCTGTTTAGAATGAAATAATGAATTATGTAACTGTATTTTTATCCTCTTTATCAGTGATGTGATTTGTGATAGAAGTAGGTTGTGATGCTAGCAAAAGAATTCTTTAGAAGTTTTGATCATTTCAGGGCATATTTCATTTTATTGGCATCGCAGAGCCCAGATTTCTCTGGAAATGAGATTGGTTCAAGCAAATAAGTAACCAAATCTATGAATTTCTACTTGTCAATCAAAATATTCACGTGGAATGTTAGCAAGATGTGATGGAATCTACTGCATAGCGTTTCTTCATTGGTATTCTTCCCTAACTGCAGCACCTGGACCTTCGACTCTTAAGCTGGGTGATTTACCTTGATGTAATCTTTCGCTTCCCCATCCCAACACTGGACAAGTTTTGTATTAAATTTAATCTAATGGTTCTAAGGCTACATAAAGACTGGCGACATGAGTTATTCTTGGGTAGCCTTTGAGATGGTTTTCTGAGAAAGTTTTTCATTGATGGCTAATGCCCCTTTCAACTGTACTCTTGGTGAGCAGTCTTTCCTCTGGCTCTTATTCGTCCTGCAGAAATAGGACAACGCAATAAATTAATGAAATTTTTTTATTTTTCTAAGTGACACTATCTAGTAACTTAAAATGAAAGTGACAGATGAAGTATCTGGGTATTGAGATAACTTTAAACCTGTTGTGGGGAACACACATAATAAATATTTGCGGCAAAGCTCTGAAGAATAGGGTGGTCCTTATTTTTAAAGTTTTCAAATTTCTTTTGGGACACCCCCCAGTTTTGTTCTATTTGGTGAGAAAATAAATCATTAAATTTATTTTTGCAATCAGATGCCAGGAAAACGTGCCGCATCGCACTTAAAGTTTTGAAATTTTGGTATTTTTGGGTGTTTTTCGGACATAAGTGAAGATGATGTCACTTTCGGATTATTCTATCACTTGTTTGCCTTCCACAACGACTCGTTAGACATTTGCAGAGTATCGCCTCAAATTTCTTTCATTTCTGCCCATTGGTTCTCGTAGATATCGCACCGAGAGTGAGCCTGCGCCACCCCAGTCAGGCACTCTAGGTGGCACACGGGTTGCATACTCTCAATTTTTGTTGCTCATTCTCACTCGTCGTTAAAGCATGAAATTCTTTAGATAAACTTTAAACTTCATTCATACATTTCATACCCAGATGTATTGACTTCACAGGAATGTACATTATCAAATGTCAAAGGGAACCGTCATCAAATCATTTGAATTGAGAAATTTCTCAGGTACTTCACCCTTTCAATGTTTCATTTAGTAAAAAAAATATAATCTAGGATATCCCCACCAGTAAAGTGGCTAACAGACTCCAAGTTTATACATTAAAATAGAAGTATCGCGAATGATGAGAAAAATCCTATGACGATCACCAGCGAAATTCTAATGATTATGGTAGCATTTTCACTTAATTTGTTAATATTTAGAACAAAACTGCAAAATATTAGTCGGAGACTGAGTCCAAAAATTGTGAAACTAAGATGGTGAAACTTTGGCCACGCAGAAAGCTTGGAAACAGCACCTCCAGATATTTACCTCCTTTGCCGCAGTATTCCTACCTTAGGGAAATCCAGCAAAATTATTAAACAGCAGTCATTTAGATAACTTTTTCGGTCATTAGAAATGGTCACCCTCTGTAATGCAAAATCCTCTATGCAACAAAAAAATTTTCTGTTTCCAAGAAGCTAGTTATGAAGAGGTTTGGCTGTACAGCAAATAAAATAACGGAGGTCTCTAGTGGCATTTTACTGCTATTTTCATATGGAATTAAGTGTTTATTTTTCATACCTTTTGCTTTCAAAAAATTAATTGTTGTTTAAAAATATTTTTGGTTTAATTTAATTCAGAATAGTTATTCATAATACTAACTGGACCATATTATTTCTTATGAATTTTAGGTAAGGTTACAAATATTCCTGCGTCCATGGTTAAGGACCAGTTTGGAATGGTTGGGCTTCTAACATTCATCCGTGCTGCTGAAACAGATCCAAACTTGGTATCTTTAGCTCTTGGTCAGGATCTGACAGCTCTTGGTCTCAATCTTAACTCTCCCGACAACCTGTATCCAACTTTTGGAGGTCCTTGGGCTGAAGCGCCTTGTCGTCCCCAGGACATTGACTTTCATGTCCCACCTGAATACCTCATCAATGCAGCGATTCGGTAAGTTTGAATTTGACATGCTTAGGAAATTTGCTTGTATTTGTTTTGGTGTAGTAAGGAGTCTTCAATTTTTCTAGTCATCTTGTTTGGCTGGTGACTTCTTCACCTTGAAATTCAATTTCTACTCCTTCAATTTCACCATGAAAATTCTTTAATTAAAATTTGTAATTAGTGGTCAGGGTTGTATTGATGGTGGTAATATTTCAGCATTTTAAAGATAGTAAAGATAATAAATTTAAGTTATGATATAAAAATAGTAAATGAAAATATTGGCAAATAGTAAGCCTTTTAAAAACTCATCCTGTCTTGAGTAGAGTGGATCTTGGTTAATGTTCCTCAACTTTATTTTTCACGCATTACTGCATGCATTTTCTCAAGCAAGTGTCACAGTGCATGTACAATGTAATTTCAATTGAGCGGGACCAGACTCCTCCCTAAAGATATATATGTATATTTATTAGGGATGGGTCGAATAGTAAATTTCTCGAATTCGAATATCGAATTCGAATATTAAATCATTGCTCGAATATTCGAATACCTCGAATTTCGAATACCTCGAATACTAAACGATGAATGTGAAAATGCTTGACTAGGTCGCCTATGCAGCAGGAAACCCAAGATTTTGGCGAGTACATAATTGTGATTGCCTTTAAAGGATTCAAACAGGAATTTAGCTGATTAATGGAATATTTTAATTTTATGTCAACAATAGGGTAGTTTCCTTCATTAAATAAAACGATAGGTATTGATTGTGATTCGTTACCCACCATTAGTGTATTCATAATATACAAATTATTTCGTTCTAGAAATACCGGTTTAGACTAATGACAATGTTCAATTTTACCTCATTTGAAAAAGGCCAGATTGGCGCCTATGCGATGCCACTCCACGTGACATCACAGGGACCTAGTTTCTACACGAGAGGATCGGAGTTTTACATCGTCTGAGGTTACCAATGCATGCATGAGGCACAGAGCTCAGGGAAACATGTCTTAATAATCACACAGTCTGCTTGATAAGGTATTAATAATCCTTATTTAAGCCAAGCGCTACCAGCTAGCATGGTACTCGGCTACCTGCTAGCATCCTGCGTCGTAATAGCGCTCAGAGCCTCGCCCCAAGGTCACCGCACTTGCGGCAGCGGGAACCAGAACGACGTCACGCGGAGTTTTTCCCGGCATTCATACTTACCCGTCGCGTTTTCGCGCGCTTGAAAATTTTCACTTTTAATTTAATCGCGAAAAATAGATATCGTCTTATAAAACTCTAAAAGCGTTAAATACGTACTTCAGGAGTATTAATATTTCGATTTAGGCAATAAAAAATAATAGGAAACCACCCTATTTGAGCATTACGCCTCCGTCGTATTTCTTCTTCTTCCCGGTATTTATTTTCCTGCGCAAAATGCTTAAATAAAGTCAGAAATATGTCGTGTTTGGTCTTATTCTTTTTTAAATTACGCGCACATTACTAATATTTCAATCCAATAAAGGTGTAATAACAATTGCCGAAAGTCATTGTTAGACACCTTTCGGGCTAGTAGATGACTCATGCAGCAGTTGACCTCGAGAAAGGGGGAAATTCGAAGCAGGTAGGTAGAAAAAGGTCAGTGGGTGAGAAAAGGGGGTGGGTGCGAGACACGTTTTTATTTTTCTCGCGTAACTTGATATTTTTTGAAGCTAAAGTTTTTGTAATACAATCCCTGCGCGAGCTGGGATCTTTTGTTTGATTTCGGAGAAGAGGAAATCTTCAAGAGTGGGTGAGGCGAATGCTGAATGGAGGGGGATAGCAGATCGTGGGAAATGCGCCAATGTCACTATCCCACGGCACTGAGTTCCTCCCTATGGTAGTTTCATCTCCTGGGGAAGATTCAAAATAAGTGCCTGTCATTATTAGCCACAAAGGACACACGGCAAACACCTCCTCTCATTTTATCAAAAGATGGATGCGGGAAAATGGTCAGTGGGGAGAAAGAGGGAAGGGTGAAACACGATTCTATTATTTTCCGGTAACTTGATATTTTTTTCAAAGCTGAGGTCTTCGTAATACGATCCCTGCACGAGCCGGGACCTTTTTTTGTTTTCGGGGAAGAGGAAATCGTCTGAGGGGGTGGGGCGAACGCTGAATGGATGGGGATAGCGGATCGTGGGAAATGCGCCAATGTTGCTATCCCACGGAACTGAGGTTCTCCTGATAGGGGACACCTGGGATTTTCGGATTTTTTTCATCCGATCAATTTCGGTTCCCCACGTCGAACTCTTTTCACCGCTCGAACACGTGAATTTGATGTATTTCGTCAGCTTGGCTAAAACGGCGCTGCATGCACTAGACGACTAGAGTTCTCATTTTTCCGAGTGAACTACCAACGACGTGCGAGCGACAGTGTATGACGCGAAATTCAAAGTATTCGAGGTATTCGAGACGGTACCTTTAGCATAACTATTCGAGATCTCGAATATCGAATACTTTCTATTATTCGAGGTATTCGAGTATTCGCGGATACTATTCGCACATCTCTAATATTTATATATTTTATCAGTGAAAGGTGTAAATATAATGCTTTAGGTAAAGTTTGGTTGATAAAGTCAGTCATTGCTGAAATTATTTTGGCCTAGTACATATATATTAGCGAGGGTAATTTTTTTTGGAAAACATTGCATCATACTGGTGCCGCATCCCATAAAAATAATTTCCCATTCTGACAACTTTAAACAGCAAAACCTTCAGATTTAAAATCAAAGGCATCACAGGCATCTTAATAACAATTATCAAGTGGGCTTTTGTTAATATTTGATTATTTGCTTCGTATTCATAAACTTAAGATTTTTTTCACACCTATATAAGTGAAGTTTTTGGAAAAAATAAAGCTATTAAAAATTACCATTCTCAAAATCCTTAACAACAAATTTAATCAATTTTTGTGAGATTTTGGCTATCAAGTTAAATAGGCATGTGGCATGGGTTTCAAAGACAAAAAACATAATCTAAAACTGTCTTGAGAAATATTGTTTAGCTCTTTTACTGCAGTTGAATTTTCTCTGCACTGAAATTTTTGTATCATGAATCATTTGAAATTTGAATATAAAAGGTCTCATTTGCCTTTGATTTTCAATCATGTTTTAATTATAACCTTGCGCATCAATTGATGAGCTGTTCCAACAAAATAAGACTCAGGCTATGTTGATAGATGTGCTCTACAGTCAGTATGCTAATGAAATAAAAAAGTGTTGTAATTTGCTTGGGCTGAAGAGATGATGTTGAAATTCAAGAAAAAAATTATAAATTCAAGAAAAAAATTATATTGGTTATCGGTGAAATTTTAACCTTTTTATAGTATCTAACTGTGGCAAAGCATGATGTTCATCCCTTCTGCTAAGATATCATATGAGTGGCAGGTGGCCTGTTTCTAGGGTCCCATTTTTTTCGTGAAATTTGACCTGCATGGATAAAACAACTCTTAAAAACATGTGGTCAATATTGGGGGCTCAAAGGCTGAAGGCTCTGGATGGCCTGGGGAAGCCTGGGGCTCTTTCAGCACCTTCCATTTTATAATAATGTGCATTTTCACCTTCAGTATTCATCTTCCATATTAATGTGTACCTTTGTATTTTTCAATAGGGATAAATTGGCACCAGTAAAATTGAACAGGTATAAGGAGGATCTCCTCTTCTACATGTTCTACACTAACATGGGCGATGTTTTACAGCTTGCCGCTGCCTCTGAATTGTAAGTTGTCTGTCAGTTTTCTTGTTGGTTTTCTTTTCAGCATTTCGAATTACAGTGGAACCTCGATCTATCGTTTTTCAGGGGGATCGATGGAAAAAATGAATGCGGGATTACGCTTGATGTGGGAATGTTTGGCTAGGTTGCTTATGTCCCAGGCAACGCAGGATTTTGGCGTGTAATTATGATATTCGTTAAAGGATTTTAGCCAAGATTTTAGCCAATTACAGGTATACCAGTACTTTATCGAGACACTTTGGTCATATTGTTGATTCGAATAATATGTCTTTCAAATATCCTAAAAGAACACGCCACTTCGCTAAAAAATGTTTGCTCTCCACTCGGCATTTACCCTGCTATTATGGATTTCTCTCTGATGTAAAAATTCTTATCCATGAAACGCCATTTCCAGTACACATATTTACGAGAGCAATGTACATGTTATGCCTAAAACAACTGCTTTCGCCGGTGCAGTGATTGGTTGTGAGATGTATCACATAGGCCAAAAATAGTCAATTATATGTAATGTTCCTGTCTAATAAATATATTTTTCATGTAAGTTAGGAAATGCATAAAGTGTGTACAATGTTGCGTTAATCATCAGCGGCACGTCCGCCTGAGCCTCGGCTTCATCCCACTTATTGTTTTCACCAGGTACCTCGCTCTACCCCCACCCCTACCGTCATGTGCTAGCAAACAGCCCGAGGCATTCTCCAATATTCATGCGCTTCTATCCCAGATGCTTTTCTTCATATTCAATTATTTCCAGGCCATCTTTTAAAGTACTCACTTGTTTCTTCGGAAGGGCCATGGTCCGGAGACGGATAAAAATAAAACTAATGAAAATGAAATCTGACTTTATGAAACCCACACAGAAAACACTCGCTAGTTTGAAGTCAACCCACCCTGGAAAGTACGGAACCACTCGTGCAAGGTGAAGTTCGGAACTAATGCTATCGCATTCGTCTTACACAGAACATACTGCAGAGGGTGAAGCATAAGCATATGACTGCCCTGTGAAGTTTTTTGTCCTAAAGAGAAGGCAACTTACAAATTCTTTTCTAATTAGTATAGCGCCAGATGAGTAGATGAACTCGGATTGCTGGTAGGGAGAAACAAAATATCCTGAGAAGATATCCCTTCCTCAGTAACTCTGACAAGTGAGTCTTACAGTATAACTCTTAAATTGATAACTGATAATAACCTGATATCCTGTTTTAGGAAAAATGCCGCATTAACTGCAGAGAAGCTCAGATACGAGGATATAGAGTTTCGCCAGAAATCACCATTTTATTTTTCCAACTATTTCCTTCCTTTAAATGCTTAAATAACGTTAGAAATACGTCGTGTTTGGTCTCATTTTTTTTAAATGGCTACACATTACAAATATTTCAATCTAATAAAAGTATAAATCCAATTACCGAAACTCATTGTTAGACACCTTTTGGGCTAATACCGTATATGTCTGAATATAGTCCCCCCTTTTATTCCAAAAATGCCTGTGGTAAAAGTTTAGGGGGTGACTATATTCAAACGCATTTTTTTAACTTTTCCCAAAACTGAAGCCTCAAAATTAGGGGGGGGGGACTATATTTGGAGAAATACAGTAGTCGATTCATGCAGCAGTTGACCTCCAGAAACTGGGAACTTTGAAGCAGGTTGGCTGAAAAAGGTCATTGGGTGAGAAAAGGGGGGACGTGAAACATTTCTATTGTTCTCGTGTAACTTGATATTTTTTCATTGCAATACAATCCCTGCACGAGCTGGGACCTTTTGTTTGATTTTGGAGAAGAGGAAAGCATCAGAGTGGGGGAGGCGAGTGCTGAATGGAGGGGGATAGCGGATCCTGGGAAATGCGCTAATGTTACTATCCCACGGCACTAACCCTATGGTAGTTTCATCTCCTGGGGAAGATTCAAACTAAGTGCCTGTCATTAGTAGCCATAAATGACACATGGTAAACACTTAGTCTCATTTTTGTCAAACGATGGATGCAGGAAAATTATACGATGGGACTGCGATCTTCAAACGATCAATGCGTGAAAATGATATTTCGGGGAACGATGTATGCGGGAAAAAATTACATTGCCTCTATGGAGCTTTATTTGGGACCAGGAACAGCGAACGATGAATGCGGGAAAACGATCAATGCGGAACGATAGATTGGGGTTCCACTGTACCAGAAGTTATATTCATTGGTAGATTTTTCTGTTACACATCAGTTTTCAATTACTAAATTTTACCTCTTGTAAAAACCTCTACCAAAACCTCTTGGAGTTTGCAAATATTAAAATTTACAATTTCAATAAGAAATACCGTATAAGCGCGTGTAAGAGGCGCACCTTTTTTCCCAGAAATTGCAGCCGAAAATGGGGGTGCGCCTCTTACACAAACTTCTTATCTTCCCCCCCTCCCCTTCACCGGTCGCAAGTTCAAGGGGAGCTGAGTGGCCTTGGTTTTCAGCGTGAGTCAGTCATATGAAACCCTGGGGGTCAAAAACAAGCATCAGGCAGGGGAGTTTCTCCCTTAGTGACGTATTTTTAAAATGCTCCTGTTTTTTGCCTTTCTTGTAAGCATCGCGCTGTCACATCGGTACTCCAGAGGTAAACATGGAAAAGATCGCGCTGGGTTTTTTGCTCCGGAGGGCGTGCTAAAATTACTGCCACGAGTGGGCATCCCGCGGCATTCATACTGCATATAGTAATCGCTTATCAAACGTAGAGAAACACGTAGTTTTGAAGGACATACCTGGTTAATAGTCAACATGTCTTGCCGAGCAATTTCCATTACGCTGAGGACCTGATTTTTCAAAAATCATCTTCAGATGTTAACATGAGGATTTTTGCAACTGAAAATTATATTGGTGTCAAAACCTGCGGTTTAAAAAATCGAACGAGCGTGTTCATTGTTGGACTAAATGGTGCATAGAAGAAATCGGAAATGCTTATAAATAAAGAGTGCTGAAGGAGTGGTCGAGGGGAAGGAGCATGCTCCCTCCCCTCCTTATTTGAGCGAAGGAGCAAGGGAAGAACAGGTCCGATCTTGCATGTGACGTCGTTGCCTTCAAAGCGAAGGGGGGAAGGTGCAGCAATGTGATATATGCAGTTTGCGTTGCCTGAAGTTTCCAGTCCGTCTCGTCATGTTTGAATGCGCTTATGCTACGCTTGTTTCTTCTGAAATTGTGCTGTATGGACTTGGTTGAATATTAGTAGCCTTGTTTTAACTATAAATCTTTGTGTCAATCAATTAGACTTAAATTCTGTCAGATATACGTCGCGTTAGGTCTCATTCTTTTTAGAACCTCGTGCGTGTCATACAATTGCTGAAAGATATCGAGATATCTTCGAGTTCAGTAGGTGACTCACCTAGCATTTGGCCTCCAGAAACTAGGAGAATTGAACCTGAGACCGAAAAAGGTCAGTTGATGAGATGGGGTAGGGATGAAACACGTTTCCATTATTCTCCTGTTACTTGATATTTTCCTGTGGGGTCTAGGAAAGGGAAAAAAACGGCAGAGGCATTGGCTGATGGAGGGCCAAGTGTGGCTCCGTTAAATCTACGACGTGGTTATTATCCTCCGGCGCTGAGATTGCCCCGATTGTTGTCCAATCTCTTGGGAAGGTTCATGCTATGTTCCTGCCATGTTTTGCCTTAAAAATTTCCACGGCTGCAATTCTATTGCAATACTCCTGCGAGAGCTTTTAAACAAAATTGATTGTGAATAGGACTAGCATCGTTGAGCAACGGCATATGCGAAAAGAGGATCGGAACTCTTTCTACTCCCCTATTACCGCCGCAGTTATCAAAAATTCCTCTATAAATTAGCATTGAACTCTTTCTACTCCCTCTTATGCTGCTATTACCGCCGCAGTTATCAAATTCCTCTTTCAATTACCATTGAAAGACGAAATTTCGATAACTGTCGAAATTCCAGGCATACGTCTGCAACACCGCACGTTAAGATTTAAAAAATGCCGCAATTTTTTTTTTCTTTATAGCTTCGATGCTCAAAATAGGGGTGCACCTCTTACACCTGTGTGCCTCTTACACACGCTTATACGGTATGTTGAGTTTTTCATGTCAGGGATTTTTGAAATCTTTTCAAGAGCTCTTTGAAGAAAAATCAAAATCTGCTGAAGACGCTAAAAGTTTATGATCAAAGATTCTTTGCAGGTTCCATTTAAAAACTTCACTTAAGGCTCATTGGGTTTCGATGTTTTTATATCATTGACAATGATGTAAAAACATAGAAACATATTGAGTATTTAATGCAGTTTTTATGTGGAACCTGCGGTGGATCTTCCATTTATTGTGGTATAGCTACTCCAAATCTCACTTGAAGAAAACTAAAGTTAAGTTGATTTTTTTTTTCAATGCTGGTCAGGAACGTGGCCACTCGCACCTGTATTAGGAAAACTGCAACTCACTTTTTTGAGTGATGTTTTTTCTCTTCAAATTAATATATTTGAGTTATCTTATGAGGTTTCCTATATGTGTATGCCCTATACCGTAGTAACATGTTGGATATTGTACTGAATAAACAGAAAATTATTCACATTTTGGTCTTTTTAGCATAAAATTCCTCATAAAATTCTTTTTAACATGAAGGCCTGTTATGAGGTGGACTGCACCTCAACCTTTTTTAGGTTTAAGCAGGTGAAAAACTCTTATGATATCAAACGCAATTTTATGTATGTTCTCATGGGTAATGCTTTTGAAAATTAAGGAAATGAGAAAAAGGAACTATTAAAAAGTTAAAGATGCCATAAATAATGCCTTTCATCAAAGTCAACCGTGAATAATTTAACTATAAAAATATTATTATTCACATCATTCTCCTTGAGGAAAGGACTCTTATTGGCAAAGTTTGTGGCCCCAATGCCATCATTTGAATTTGGTTCCTTTTTTTTTCTTACTTTATAGTAATTATTTGACTTTAATTCATAGGTACAACAGAGATTGGCGATTTCATGTGGATGAAAAAGTTTGGATAACGAGGGCGCCTGGAATGCAGCTTTTAGAAAAAACCCAGAGTTATGAGAGGGGAACGTATTATTTCTTCGATGCTATCAACTGGAGAAAGGTAAGCTATTAAGCTCTGTAGAATAAAAACATGGATTTCCCCTCCTACCCAACCCTACTCCTTTAACATTTCATCTTATTACCTGTACGTAACCTTGGGCTGCAAGTAGGTAAATAGGTAAATAGGCAATAGGTAAATAACCTTGAGAAAGTTTCATTGTTTTCTATTTTATGAGTGTTTATTCTCAAGTCTAAATTTTCTTCAAATGCTCTCTCGCATTTTGTTATATTTGATATTTTCAAACCTACGTCACAATTTTTCAGAATTGAGTATTCAGAGCTCCTGTTACTCTTTCATTATATTATCATGAAAGGCATGCATTTTCCATCTCCATTTCTATTTTTGTAAATTACTGACATCAAGTGTGGCATGTACTCTTCAGCAGTCTTGTATGTGTTAGACAGTGCTTTTCATACTTTTATGCCTTTAGTGATCCCGAGACTCATAGGACTGATTGAAAGACTAAGGTCTCTGGCATTGGTTTTATCTTATCTCCGCAAGGCAGAGCGTAGCCTTTGATCAGCTTCAAAACAGACGAACTGGTCAATGTGTGATATAAAAAGTCATTCAACAATTGCATCTTGAGGAAATGTTGATACTCTTGAGGAGGAAGTGAGGCACACAAAAATTCTATGTAAATGTGTTATTGGTGCGCTAAGTGTGAAAATTTGCTGTCAGTGATTTTTATCAGACAAATTGAAACTCAGAATTTGTGATTGGCTTCAAAGTTTATTCCACAGAAGCATGAAGTGTTTGTTATTACCTGACTTTTTGACATTATTCTAGCCTTTAAAAAAAAAAAAAACTAGTTGAATATTTTAAGAGGTTTTCTACCCAAAGTTTGAAAATCATTGCTGGAGTGTAACATTTATCTGCCTTTGAACATTACTGTTTTTGCTAATATCATGCAAAAGTATTAGGGAGAATTATTATCTTTCTAGCAAGTTAATGAGAAGACGAAAAGTACGTAAAAAAATTCTGTCATATCACAACAGCCACAACTGAGAATAGATGGTAACAAAAGTATTTCAGTGTTAAGTTACCAGTAAAATAGAACAGCAATACTGCCTTTCAATTAGCGTGCTCCATAGTTATGAAGTAAACATAAAAACAACATTACAAGCAAAGTAATCAAGGAAGTAATTATTTTAATGGACAATCAATTCAATAAAAATTTTCCAATCGTAAATTAAAAAGCCATATCTGAGGAACCACTTGGATATTCAGTGACCCAAAAATAGCATCTCCATTGCTAACAACGCCCATAAAAGCAGGACATTACGTCATATTGACACAGTTGTTACATTAGATCAAAAGGGTCAAGGCAGATGATTTTTCTCTGTGGATCTTTCGCACGATTAGATCAAAAATTGAAATTCTTTGCCTGAGCACCCATGCAGAGGTACAGCAGTACAATATAAATGATTCTAAAGAATGATACCCAGACAGCTATTAATATAGTGGTTGTTTAAGTTGCCATCTACCTGCAACTGATATCATGACACTCATTTTAGCGTGATGAACTTACAATCTCTCCCTCATACCTCATGAGTATTTGTTCATGAGTTTCTATTTTTCTATGATATTCACAACATTGACTGGCAAAAAAAATATGATTTATTTCTATTTCAATCTTTTTTTCCATGAAAATGACAAAAATTGGCAAATAGAGAAATATTAATTTGTGACTACTCACTGGTTAGAAAGTCACTTCTCCAACTAGTGAGAAGTATTTGGCACTTATTACCACTTTTGGCACTTTTGAAAAATTTTCCTATCCGCATGATTAGGTAGCATAATCAGGTGATTGTGCTATTGTTAGTCTATGCCCTTTCTCAATTTGCATCCACTTTCTTTGTAATGGATAATGTTAAATGATATGATACAATACCACTCATTTAAAAGAAGATGCTAATTATGAGAGGAGCTTTGAAACTAATCAGATTTCTAGAGAAAACCTTGGAGCATTAACTAGGTGTGTATTCTCTTCACATAAAACAAATATGTAATTCAGAATTTGAGACAAAGACTACTTGCAGCCCAACCTCAAAAATAACCCAATCCTACCAGGTCCTTAAAACCAGAGAGAACCATATGTTTTCAACCCGGGAGGGACGATCCAAATGGTTCTTGGAGAAGCCTCCATCACCTCCTGAACCCGAAGAGTTTAAAGCACCTTTGCATCCTGGCACGTATCCCTTGTCCCCTGGCCTTGAAATGAGCATGTGTGATGTGAAGAGTTTGGCTAGCCAGAGACTTGCTCCAGGAACTTACTCTGTGTTTCCATTGCCAAGACTTCACCCACGTCCTTGGCTGCATGAATTTAAGTGGCCTCCTCTAGCCTCCTGATTTTTATTCAGTTGCAGTGGTTTAAACATCTAATTTAACACAGGACTTTGATTAACTTCCATCCCACCCTGTTATTTAATGTCTCTGTATATATTCTGATAATATATGAAATTAGATAAAAGTCATAATCAAGTTCATAAAATGAATTGAAGTAATCTCCAGGTTAGAATGATACTTTTATTGCTTGTCTGTGCTTTTAGTTGTAGAAAAGTATTTTTGTGAGTGATAATTTGGCAGGTTTAAACTTTCTACTCATTCAAGCTTAACTATATCTAAAATGGCTTACTCATTTTAAAGGGCCATTCCATTTAAGGTGTTCGTTCATATTGTACATTCCCTTAAACGTCTGCAATTATTTGGTGCATTCTAATTCTACTCAAAATAAAAATTATTCAAGGGTGATGTAGGTGAAAATAAAAGGTGATTACATTGTGTTAGTACCAATCAGGTTTTAAGTCCTTTTTTATCTTACATTTCTGAGTATAAACATTTTTTTGTGATTAATGGATTAGGTAGCTTTAAGCAAATATAATTTTATCATTGATGGTAAATAGAAAATTTGATATTGCCACAAAATGTACCATTGATGAATTAATATTTGGCATCGTGTATTATTGTGTCTCTGATAATTCCTTTTTTATTCCACCATGTAAAAGTACGTACTGTAATATTCAAGTCAGATGGCCTTATTTCATGAAACATATTGTTTTTTGATGTTAAAAAGTGTAATTAATAAGACTCAATTTTTTTTCTTTTCTGTCATTCTTTATATAACTTTGACAACATAATATTCATTTGACTCTGCTGCATAATATAGTTTGTTCCATGTGATTTCATCTTGAAAACATTATAGTAATTTCACTGTTAAAGCCAGAAGTACCAATTTCTATTTTCTGAATTATTACATGGTGAATCCATTTGAATGATGTCAATATCAATTTGTAATTGTCAATAGATTATCTCTAAATTGTTGCTATGACTTAAAATAAGTTGATTTTCCTTGTATGAGATGAAATGCCTAGTGAGGGTAAATTATGTTGGAAAATAAATTATCTTCATTATTCTATTTTGATAATTTAATGCTCAAATATTATTCTTTTAAACGTCTCGAATTATTACTTGAATAAAGCTATGAGATTAAGCTGATGAATGGATGGGTTTCAACTCCATTTACAGTGGAACCCCAATCTATCGTTCCCACATTAATTGTTTTCCTGCCTTCATCATTCTCCATTCTTGGTCCCAAATAAAGTTCCACGTAGGCAATGTAATTTTTTCCTGCATCTATCATTCTCCGAAGTATCGTTTTCCCAAATTGATCGTTTGAAGATTCGATCCCAACGTATAATTTTCCTGCATCCATTGTTTGAAAATGAGACAAATTTATGTACTATGTGTCATTTATGGCTAATAACGACAGATGGAACTATCATTGCGAGAAGCCGTACACGATAGCATCAGTTCCAAACTTCACCTCGTAAGAATGATTCCGTACTTTCCAGGATGAGTCGACTTCAAACCAGTGAGTGTTTTCCGCATGGGTATATAGTCAAGTTTCACCTTTATTAGTTTTATTTCCATTCATCTTTGGACTCTGGCCCTTCCGAAGAAACAAGGCAAAACTTTAAAAGATGGACCAAAAATAACTGAAGAAGAAGAAAAGAATCTGTGCTAAAAGCACATGAATGTTGTCAAATGCCTCGGGTTGTCCGCTAGCACATGATGATAGGCGAGAGGTAGAGCGAACTACTAGGTGAAAACAAGAAGTGGGATGAAGCCGAGGATCAGGTGGGCGTGCCACTGTCGATTAACAGAACATTGTTCACGGTTTACACGATTGCCTCAATCATATTAAAAATATACTTACTAGAAAGGAACATCAGATAATCGACTATTTTTGGCTTATGTGATCCATCTCACAACCAATCACTGCACCGGCGAAAGGGGTTGTTTTAGGTGTAACATTGTGCTCTCGTAAATGCTTGTTCTTGAAAATGCATTTGATTGATAAGAATGTTTACGTCAGACCGAAATCCATAATAGCAGTGCAAATGCTGAGACGGAGTGCAAACATTTTTTAGTCAGGTGGCATGTTCCCTCTGGATGTTTGAAAGAGATGTTAGTCAAATGAAGAATATCCTCTAATTGTTTCAATAAAGTACTAATATTCCTGTAAGTAGCTAAAATCTTGTTTGAATCCTTTCGTGAATATCTTAAGTACCCACAAAAATATCTGGGCATTTTCCTGGAACGTAGGGAACCTCGTCAAACATGCCCGCATCGATCATTTTCCAGCAATCATCTTTTTTTTTTTCATCGATCCCCTTAAAAGTGATAGATCACGGTTCCACTTTCTCTCTGTTGCAATGTTCAAAATGTGATTACTTA
This sequence comes from Ischnura elegans, assembly GCF_921293095.1. Classification (NCBI taxonomy): domain Eukaryota; kingdom Metazoa; phylum Arthropoda; class Insecta; order Odonata; family Coenagrionidae; genus Ischnura; species Ischnura elegans. Next base: position 143,728,891 of record NC_060246.1, read on the forward strand.
TTTAAAAATGAGGTATTGGAGGAGATGAAGCAGATAATTTAAAAAATTAGAGATGTGTGAATAGTATCCGCGAATACTCGAATACTAGAAATTATTCGATATTCGAGGTCTCGAATAATTATGCTAAAGGTACACTCTCAAATACTTTGAATTTCGCGCCGTACACTGTCGCACACTGTCGTTGGTAGTTGACTTGGAAAATTGTAAAGAACTCTAGTCGTTTTGTGCATGCAGCGCCGTTTTAGGCAAGTTGACGAGCTACATCAAATTCGCAGATTATGCCGGTGTAAAGGGTTTGACAAGGGGACCAAAAATGATTGGGTGAAAAAATCCGAAAATCCCCGATTTCCCCCACCAGGAGAACCTCAGTGCCGTTGGATAGCAACCTTAGGGCATTTCCCACGATCTGCTATCCCCCTCCATTCATCACTCGCCTCACCCACTCTGACTCTTTCCCCTTCCCCAAAATCAAACAAAAGGTCCCAGCTCGTGCAGGGATCGTATTACGAAGACCTTAGCTTCGAAAAAAATATCAAGTTACATGAGAACAATAAAAACGTGTTTCACGCCCTCCCCCCTTTTCTCACCCACTGACCTTTTTCTGGCTGCCTGCTTCGAAGTTCCCCATTTCTGGAGGTCAACTGCTGCATGAGTACCTTGGGATAGTTACATTAGCGCATTTCCTAAGATCCGCTATCCCCCATCCATTCATCACTTGCCTCACCCACTCTGACTCTTTCCCCTTCCCCAAAATCAAACAAAAGGTCCCAGCTCGCGCAGGGATCGTATTACGAAGACCTTAACTTCGAAAAAAATATCAAGTTACATGAGAACAATAAAAACGTGTTTCACGCCCTCCCCCTTTTCTCACCCACTGACCTTTTTCTGGCTGCCTGCTTCGAAGTTCCCCATTTCTGGAGGTCAACTGCTGCATGAGTACCTTGGGATAGTTACATTAGCGCATTTCCTAAGATCCGCTATCCCCCATCCATTCATCACTTGCCTCACCCACTCTGACTCTTTCCCCTTCCCCAAAATCAAACAAAAGGTCCCAGCTCGCGCAGGGATCGTATTACGAAGTCCTTAACTTCGAAAAAAATATCAAGTTACATGAGAAAAATAAAAACGTGTTTCACGCCCTCCCCCTTTTCTCACCCACTGACCTTTTTCTGGCTACCTGCTTCAAAGTTCCCCATTTCTGGAGGTCAACTGCTGCATGAGTACCTTGGGATAGTTACATTAGTACATTTCCTAAAATCCGCTATCCCCCTCCATTCAGCACTAGCCCCCCCTCTGTGGCTTTACTCTTCTCCGAAATAAAAAAAAGGTCACAGCTCGCGCAGGGATCATATTACGAAGACCTTAGCTTCGAAAAAAATATCAAGTTACACGAGAACAATAAAAACGTGTTTTGCGCCCCCCCCCCCCTTTTCTCACCCGCTGACCTTTTTCAGCCTATCTGTTTCAAAGTTCCCAGTTTCTGGAGGTCAACTGCTGCATGAATCACCTATTAGCCCAAAAGGTGTCTAACAATGACTTTCGGCAATTGATATTACACCATTATTGGATTGAAATAGTAGTAATGTGCACGTAATTTAAAAAAGAATAAGACCAAACGCGACGCATTTCTGACTTTATTTAAGCATTTTATGCAAGGAAATAAATGTGATGTGAGCAGCAGAGCCTCTCGGAAGTTGATGCGGTATTTTTTTCCGAAAACAGATATCAAGTTACAATTTATGAGTTGTGCTATAAATCTCTATTGTTACAGTCACAGACGAAGGGATATTTTCTCAAGATATTTGGTTTCTCCCTGATAGCAATTCGAATTCATCTTCTTATCTTGTGAGAACTTCCAAAGATGGGCTGAAAATAATTGAAAATCCGGTGGAGAAGCGCATGTATTTTGCAAAACGCCTCAGATTGTCCGCTAGCACTTGACAGTAGGAGTGGGGGTAAAGCGAGCTACCTGTTGAAAATAAGAAGTTGGATGAAGCCGAGTATCAGATGGGCGTGCCGCTGAAATGGCGTTTGGTAGATAAGAATGTATACATCAGACAGAAATCCATTGTAGCAGTGTAAATGCCGAAACGGCATGCAATCATTTTTCGCAACGTGGTGGTGTGTCCCCTTAGAATATTTGAAAGAGATGTTAGTTGAATCAACTATATGCCCAGTTGTTTCCATAAAATTATAATATTCCATTAATCAGCTAATTTCCTGTTTAAATCCTTTAAAGGAAATCAAACTTACTCCCCAAAATATTGTGTTTCCTGCTGCATAGGCAGCAGAGTCAAAAATTCCCGCATTCATCGTTTAGTATGCGAGGTATTTGAATATTCGAGCAATGATTTAGTATTCGAAATTAATATTCGAGTTCGAGAAATCTGCTATTCGATCCATCTTTAAAAAATACATTTTTTACATGAAACATTTATTAAAAAACATAAAACATTACATAAAACAAAATTGTTTTCCTTTCCTTTAACTTTGACTTAGGCTTCAATGCTTTATCAACATTTTTTTGCTTGCACACCGTTATTGCATTTATACTTCTTTGTTGAAAGGGTTGTAAGGGGAGAATAATGGAGAGTAAACCCATAGAATATAGAACTATGTTGACTCCAAAGATAATGCTTATCGTCTCTACGACAAAAAATGGTCACTGATGATAGAAAATTGGAGCTCCAAATGTTGATAAGTTCAAAATAAAGATCAAGTTTTGAGCCTGAGTGCTACTGTTGGGCCAGTTTTGAGAGAAAAAAATGAAAAAGAAGGATCGAACATTGGTCCATAGGAGAGTAACGTAGAGAGAGTGGGAGGATGATTTGGGGGGTCGATTAAGGGACTAAGGGGCATATAATCCAAAGCCTTTGTGCCGGTCTTGGCTGCAGTAAGGTAAAAGTCCTCACCTTCCAAACTATAGGTTAGAGGTTCGAGTCTGGCCTGGGTTACCTCTACCTTGGGCATGGGTATTTATGATTTTTTATCATTAATTGTTGCTTAACCCAATCTGAAAGGCATTCATGCTTGTAACTACAAATTGTGCTGCAGTACTTGGAAATAAATAAATACAGTGGGAGCTCAGTTTACCTAGTGCTCAAAATCTACAAAAAATCACTCTTTATATGGGGCCTCCCTATGTCGGGTTATATATATCCGAAGATGCCAGATGAAGCTCCTCAATTCCCATATTCTCCTTCACTTTCACCTTTTCTCTCTTGATGGTGATATTTCACAGAGGTGTAAGATCTGTGTTCACCTTAACTTGCGTACTTGTACATAATTTTGGTAATAAAATATTGCAAAACTATTATCAGCCTTGTTTCCTCAAAACCACGAATCTGTGCCTGCACGTTGTTCGATGTGTAGTGATGTGATCATAGATCTGGGATATTCCGGAATTGATGAGAGCGTCTAATCACAGTGGGACGGCCGAAACCATGGTCCAGATGCCACACCAAACTTGTTGTTGATGTAGTCAGGCACAGTCCCGGTAGCACATGGTGCATTCGCACCATTTGCGACATTCTGGAGCAGCAATTAACATGGAGCATTCATGAAAGAATGAGAAGTCATTATTTCAATTGTCCAGAACTAAGGGGTCTTTATAGTTAAATGTGAACATTGTGATAGTGAGGAGATAACACTGGGTCTGCAAAGTTGTGAAACATGAGGGAAAATAAAAATAAAGTGAGGAAAAATCTTATTTTTTGTAACATTGAAATATATATTTAACCTCTTTCTTTTTTATCTTTGCTATTTAAGCATTTGATAGCCATTTTGTCACCTCTCCGTTGTCGAGGAATCATTGACTTAGCGTAAGAGATGATAGAATCTTACATCTCACAATGACATTCATGTTTCTGGGTGAGATTATATGCATATCATAAATATATCAACTATTGGCAGGCATTTTTAATTTTCTGTAATTCAGTTGATGATCCCAAAGTATGAAAGTTCATTTTTATCTCAATTTTGCTTTATTTAATTTTAGTGTCAACCCTTATGATGCTTCATTCTTATTTTTTTTCCATTAATAAGATTCCTTTCCAGAGGAATCCACATTTTAAATAATATGAGTTTGAGCTCACAAACTGTAAAATTTGAAGTATGAAACTGTCCGGAAAGGAGTGAAAGTGGTCTAAAAATTGTAAAGAAGTCAGGAAATTACCAGATTGATAATAAAGTGGCCACTTTGACTGTGGTTGTAGATTACCATGAATGAAACAAAATTGTATTTGATATTGAGTAGGGTAAAGGAGTGTAATACATGATAAGTGGAGGAAACTAAAAAGAAGTAATGAGTATTTTAAATTTTCGTAGTTAAATTTAGTTCCACTTCAAATTACCTCCCTCATTTTTCCCTGCATATGTTACTTTTTATGCCATTAAGGTGATCATTTTTACTGCCTAATTACTTAGGACATTGACTCTCTGCTTAGGACTGCTCCAAATATCCACGGATATAGCCCTTCACTGGATACATCTAATCCAAAGTTTCTGAAGACATTGAATCTGGATCAGGAATTTTAAATTAAAGCTTCAGTGAATGCAATGCCTCATTTGAGTGGAAAGAGTTCCGATTCTCTCTTCGCATGCCCCAATACTCTGCGATGCTTGTCCTACTCATGAACCATTTTGTTTTTAAGTTCTCTGAGAGGTTACGTAACAAAATTTCAGCTGTGGAAAATTTTAAGGCAAAATACGACAGGCACATAGTACGAATCTTCCCAAGAGATTGAACAACCATAAGGGGAGTCTCAGTGCTTTGGGATAATGACCACATCAAAAGTACATCCACATCACGTATATCACGTAGCTCGCCCGGCTTCTCCTTGAAGCCTATGATGTCACAAGCTGCTAGATTGGACGTGTTGGTCCCCTGGCTCTCTCATCCGTAGCCTTGTTGCTTCAAAGACAGGTTCTTTCCCCTCCACTTCTCCTTTACGTGCTTGGTGCTTATGCTGCCCAACCCCTCTGCGCGCGGTCATCTCATTCTGTTTAAGTTCGCTGCAGTTGATGTCCATATCACTCTTAATTGTGTTGCAAATTATGCAGTTGCAATTTAATTTAATGATAAACTGTACTTATAGAATTGTCTCCCATAGTGTGGAAACATTTTTATTTGGATAGGGAGAACTCAATATATTCCATGTGCGTGCACTGTGGCGTGAAATTATCGCAAGCAAGTGCATAAGCCACCTTACTACTATTGAAGCATATGCAAGTGACACACAAGTTAGTATGCATTGAGAAAGTGACAAAATTTGGAGGAAATGTGTGGTATTTGGATATAAAGCTGTGAATTTCAATTAATATCCACTTGCATGAATGGGATCAACCCTTCTGGGTCTATATTCAGTAGGTAGACCTTGTCTAATATTGCAACCACCCCTCTTGGTGCTCATGGGTATGTATGAAAATTTTCATCCACAAAGTGAATGATTTTAGTTTGATCAATCGATTATTTTTTTTAAATTAGAGCTTATTTAAATAATAGCTTTATAGTATTTTATGTGTACATTTGAGGCACTTGGGAGGTGTGAAAACTAGGGATGTGCGAGTAGTACTTTTTGATCCCTCTGCTATCTAGTCCAGTCAAGTGGAGTCGTATGAACTATAGTAATATCTGGACGAGGCAAAATGATAATACATTCACCAACATATTCTCAATTTTCCTATCCCCTAGTTCATTTTCACTGGTGAACTAATGGCCTAATGTGAAAGGGAAAAGATGATGAGGAACGCTGATGGTAATTGTGTCAAAATTAGGATATGAATAAAATTAATGTATCTTGAACAGTTTGTATTGGACGTGTGAAACCTATAGTAATTTGTCAACATTGTAATTTAATTATGTATCGAAACTCCTTGGGAGAGGGTAGAGTAAAGGCATTTACACAGTTATAATGAGGAATCATGTAATATTTTACGACTTTCAATGGTCCCATGGCACTTTTTTTTGTTAGCATCTTTTTCGAGTAACTGCCGATAATTATGCGTGTGTGTGCTCTGTAAATAATGGTGCGAATTTGTTTTAGAGTCAGTAGAGAGTTTAAATTTATTCGCTTTGCAGTTTTTTTGTCAGTGCATGAGGTAAAGAAGTCCCAAATCAAAGAGACTGGCACCGTTGGTGTGCTTACAGAAGGCCTGTGGTCTAGGCCTACTCTTCCCTCAATGTTGAACGTACTTTGGCTTATATTAAATTGAGGTTCAGAAGACCTAAGATCATTAAGGTTTATCCTATGGCTAGGTACAGCAGCATTTAGTTCATTCATAGAAATCGTAGGCGCAGGCCTGTGATCACACAAGCCTTCTAAATTGTTTTCCACATTTTCTGCTATTTGTTGTTCACTTCATTTCTACCGCCTGGAAAACCTATGCATGCTATATGAAAATTTGTCTTAATTGTCTCAATGAAAGAAATGCGATAATTTGAGAGTGAAAGGAAGCCAATTTCTTGAAGGAAAGCAAGCTTGGCTCTCCTTGCCTACTACAGGAGGCTCCTCCATACAAACAAGACATTGGCACCATGCTGAAGGCCATGTTTCAGATGCCAACTCTCAAATATGTGACAACTTCAATTGTTGTAGTCAAATGAGTTTTCATTATGAGCGGGTGAGGAGGCAGAGCTTAGACAAGTGGGGGAGGATGCCTTTTGGGCGAGCCCAGATACTGTCGGTGTGTTTTGCTGATAGAGGAAGGGTAATACAGAGGGTGAGATGCAGAGCAGACTTGATGTTGTCAAATATAGATATGTACTGCCTTTACTTGTTATGGCAAACAAATGGGCCATGAGTATTTCAGGCCCAGCAGCGGGAAAATGTACAAGGTTTAGAAAGGATCATGCCGAATGATGATGGAATGGATTTCATTGTTTTCATCATCTTGCTCATGAGACTAGCTACAGGGCCATTCTACTCAATTGACTCCATATGCAATTTTTACATATTCGCTTCGCATTAAAGTAAAGGAAATAGGATAGGATATAAAAGTATGAGCGATGTTGCAGTCCACTCTGATTGCTCTGAATACGCCACTGGGTTTGGATGACAGTCGGCCACTGCTGCTGACAAAAATGTATTTGGCGTTCACATTGAATGTTATGGTTGTTAACTTCTACATATATAGCCAGCTGAAGATTCGAAGCCAAGGTAGTTTAATGATCTAGCTACCTTGCAAATGATTCATATATGAGTTTAATAGTAGTGCTTCCTATTGGAAGATTTCTAAACGTACTACCCTTTACAGCTCTGTAAACGAAACTATTTGATGCACAAAGGTTAAGAAAAGACTTAGCTGTTTCACAAAATAAAATATATTTGCAACCGGTTTCGATACAGCGTATCGCTGTATCGAAATGTACCGGTCGCAAATATATTTTATTTTGTGAAACAGCTAAGTCTTTTCTTAACCTTTGTGCATCATGAAGGAGTTTCACCATGTTACGCCAACCACCATCGCATTTGAAACTATTTGACTCAAATTTTCAAGTACTCGCACTCCCCTAGCAAAAATTATTATTTGCTAATGATGTGTCATAGAATATTTTTCACAAATTCTCATCCACTTCATTGAGGTGTGTAATTTTTTGTTGAAACGTAGTCATAGGATTTCGTAGAATTGTAGTTGTGTAAGAAGTAAATTGTGTGTGTAGAAGAATTGGCTTGGCTTTAAAGTTCTGGGTGAAATGATTCTTCATGGAGATATTGTAATTGCCTATTATCATCATGCATCTGACAATATTTCATTGTCAGATGCATTTCAATCATTCAATATTACATTTTATATTTCCTTTGAATCATCATGTAGCTTCAGCTGTAGAGAGTAGTCACGTTAGGTAAATATGTATGTGGATTCTTTCATAAGTATGGTGAAACTGGATAGTATTGCTCATAGATTCTATTTCAACCTAAGTTTGCCTTTTTGCCTTATTCGAAAATATGAGCGACTGCGTAGGATATCATTTTCCACATGTTTTTCTATCTTAAAGTTAAGCATTGAAATGTTCTTTCACTGGAATCAGTCAAGGAAGACCAAGCTTTCCTTTATGCAATTGCATTTTTGGAGGATCTTAAAAACTCTAACCAAAAGTATGCACCTGCACTAGTGTTTTGTTTGTGCAAAAAGTTAATTGGCTCTTAATCGTAGCTTTCGGAAACTTTTGCTGTAATTTAGGTTTTTTTTTATTTCCGGATATATTGTTACTTTTCATCATGTTTAATTTTAACTAAAGGAAAGCATTCCAACCATTTAGTCAGTTTATCTGTTGAACTCTACTCCGATCTCCTTGTGGGAGATATTTTCCATTCTTCTACAAATGGTTGATAAGTATCACCTTGATGAAGGCTATATTAAAACAGAATAAGTTTTATAAGTATTCCCTAATACAGACTAATGAGTGGGACATCACCTGCACTTACTTTATTTGTTTATTAAGTTGGAGATATGTGATGGTTCTGTAGATAGTAAAATCTCTGGTAATGATTAGTAGTGGTTAAGTATGGAAGGCCTGCAGTTATTGGATAGGTTAAATTAAGAGGCATAATTAGTGGTCAAGTAAGACTTGAGGGTCAACAAAGCTCTATAATATTGTCAGATTGATTGCTCTCTCACATCGTGTCTACAATGGCCGTGTGAATCCAGCGATTAGACCTTTACCAGAAGAGGAGGCGTGTGACATTTGGCAAAATAGTTTGTAAGACCTAATTTACTCAACCCAGTTATACATTAGGATATCCCTTTCCCTGGTGTTAAGTGGTCTTAAAGCATTTTGTCGAGGAGAAAAATTGTTATGAGCCATTTTAGATTGGATAGAATTTTATGGGCATTTGGTGTATTACTCTCCAGAATCAATAATGTTGTTTTCTTTACACTTGACACTGCATCAGATTTCACATCCAGGTTTTGAACAATTGATTAGTTGAATAAAAGAGTAAAATATTGTATAGACTTTTATTCATAAGAGTTCTTTTTACTGAGCATGAAATATTGTTGAATGAACACACTGGTAGCGTTAGCAATATTTTACTTTGGACTAGTAGGCAGTATACTGTTTATATTTGATTGTTTTTTCTATTTCATTATTCTTGTTTGATGTGATGGTTAAGTGTAATTCATTTATAATGCTTTATCTAGGTTGCTAAGGAATTTCATCTGGAGTACTCAAAACTTGAGGAAAGGCCTCAATTGCAGACTGGTCTTTCTGCTCACCAGCATAACATGCACCACCATCCACCTCCCCAAGGAAATCCCCAGGGCAACCCACAGCAGCATGGAGTTGGTGGCCCATCTAGCCAGCAGCCATCATCTTCACAGCAGGCACCAGCCGGGTCCTCACAGGTTGGCCTTGCTGTGAAATTGTGATCAATGATCTGCAATGGAGTTTTTCTCTCAATCATAGGTGTAATGACTGTTTTGATGTATGTACATAAATGTTTTTTTTATCCCGTGAAGGCTTTATTTGATAAGAAAACCATTCCCTCCAACCCTTGCATTTTTTAAGTTAGCACGCAGGCAAGGCCGTAGCCAGAAAAAGCTTGGGAGGGGGACATTCTCATGTAATAGAGGTGCATTTAAGGGGACTATTTAGCAGAGGCACACATTAAACAGTATCTGAAAAAAAAATTGTGGGAGGAATATTTTAACCAATTCCCTCTCCCCCTTCCCAGCCCCTACTGGCTACAACCTTTTCTGCTTATGAAATGGATGCAGTATAAATGAGATTGAAGTTTATTATTCAATCTTTGGTTCTCATGATGAATGGATGTTGAAGCAAAAGAAAATTGAACAGAGAAACTTGCCGTAGGTGACCAAAGGAATCTCCTTAAATAGATAGAAATTGTGTTTACCAAGATGGTTATTTTTTAGGTATGATAATCAAGTTAATTAAAAATTGGACTCAATTATTTAAACCCAAATTGATTAAACTCTTCATGCTCATATTAATATATTTCTTGGTATGTTCCAGTCTGCATGTAGTTTAAAATTAAATGTGTGCTTACTACAGTTTTTTTTGCTCAGTTTGAGGGAGATTCCTAAATGAGTAACAGAGCCATAGACATGCGTACTAAAACAGAGTTAAATACTTGACAGCACTGCTATTCGTTGAAAAATATCTCTACACACAAAAATAATGCCACCTACAAATTCAAAACATCCTATACTCCCAGTGGTAATTTTTGTCAAAAGTATCAAGGTAGCTTTTCAAAATAAAGTGGAAACTAGTTGGAACAAGACTTGATGAAATCCAAAAAAAGTTGTTGCTATAATAAATTCTTGCTTTATCTAATGAAATCAAAAGATGGTGTAAAATCGTAAATGTAAATTACAGCCTTTTAAATATGTAGCGAAAGCGGTTGTACTACTCGCCAGTTATAGCGGGAATGCATATATCCATATTATCGACCTGGAAAAAGCACAGTAATCTAAATATGAGAAACTTGCTTTTCAATATTTTCAAAAGTTTTTTTTATTGCTGATGATTGAGGATGAGGTCTTTTTACTGCAGAAATTTCAGGAAACTAAATGCTATTATTTCAGCAGACTATATTTTTTGCGAGCAAGGACAACAAATCCTTTCAAAATGTATCGCTAGTGAGCAAGAATACAAGCAGAAAAATTTTTTAGGAAGTATTTGTCGAAATGGGGGTCCATTTTCAGGGGGCTGATACCCTTGTAACCCCATTCCAACTGGCTAGTGAGGTTGATTTTTTTAAATGCTGATTAAAGGGTTAGGATCTGTGAGTGGAGTATGGTGTTCTGAAACCATCGAGCATATTAGTGGAATAAGTGACTGCGGCAATTTTATTTCGCCATTTGTTTGTGCATTGAAGGGTACATGGATTTAACGAGCAGGTTAGGTATTTTTTTTATAGTTCCCACCTGGATGAATTATGTTAGTAATTGGTCAATGGGCGGCCATGCGATGCCACTCCATGTGACGTCACAGGGGCCTAGTTGCTATACGAGCAGTCAGGAGTTTTACATCGTCTGAGATTAACAATGCATGCATGAGGCACAGAGCTCAGGGAAACATCTCTTAATAATCACCTATAAAAATTGCCTATGGTCCGAAAGTTTCCTTCGTTTGATAAGGTATTAATAATCCTTATTAAACCACCTTCTAGCAGGGTACTGTGCTACCTGCTAGCAGCCTGCATCGTAGCGGCGCTCATAGCCTCACACCAATTTGGCCTCACACAGAGGAAACTGCAACCAGAATCACGTCACACTGGCTTTTCTCCCCATTCATACTTAGGCGTCACATTTTCATGCGCTTGAAAAATTGCACTTTTCATTTAATCACAAAAAATAGATATCATCATTTAAAATTGTAAAAGTGAGAAATACACATTCCAGGAGTAACAATCTTTCAATTCAGGCAATAAAAAAAGTAGGTAACCACCCTGTTGTGGGTGTGCAAGACTGCAGTACAACACACGATTAAAATATGAAAGAAAGCCCATCCTAGCCAGCTTATGGTGTCAGATTTCCTTGAATTCTTAAACTGGAAGTTTATAATTAAGGCTATATTCCCTTAAGAGAAATATGTGGTCCCAAAAGGAAGGATTGTTTAGATCCGACGCACGTGCATACTATGGGATTTGGTAACATGAATGCCTGGTCAAGCAAAAACGCTGAGATAAAAGCAAAAGAGAATCAAGTCAGAAACCAAAATTTTACGCCAGTTTATATGTATGCGTGTAGCACAATCATTTGCCTTTTTCTCTTTTTCTGGTGTAATTAACCCAATGAAGGTTTTTTTCCTGATGATGTTGTGGAAGTCAAGGAAAAAATGTGGGTAAACCAAGAGTTGAGAAAGTTACTTGATAGTTAGTGCCATGTGTGGTCATGAAGTATGAAGAGACATGAAAATTGGAAAAAAATGATTGTTCAGCAATTGTGCATGCATCCTGTTACTTTCCCATCTTTCTAATGTATCTTGACTATTTTTTGTCATGATCTCTCTGTCATTGGATGAAAAATAAGCCTTCAGTGGTTTTTCGTGAATGGTAGAAATAATGGTGAAGACAAAAATGTATTTGTGGGTTGCCTACTACCTGTGAAGATGACCACTAGGGGCACTGTGTTAAGGCATCTACTCAATTAAAAATGAGCAATTAACTGGCTTATTGAGGCATAAATACATTTTAATTACTCATCATCATAAATGCATTCATCATAATCGAATTTTCTTTAATACAGAAGCCTCTAGAGGCTAACATTTTGAAAAATATTTTGCTAACTCAGTGGACTCAAATTTCTGTATTTATAAGAGACCGTAAATTGTGGAAAATTTAGCCACTAAAAAGTTTAACTTTGCTGGAAGGAATGTATTATTAGGTATTTTTGCATCTTTATCTTTAGAATCTTACTATTGCCATCACTTTAATTCGTTATTCAGGCATCTGGCAATCATTCACTGTACTAATAGATTCATATCCATTTAATGTGCTTCCCAAGTAAATTAATTTGACTATTTAGGTTAATGCATTTTCAATAATAGTAGGCGAAGAGAGTTGTTTCTAAGCCTCAGTTAGTCTTGACAAATCAAAATTGTGCCATTTTCGCATGGTGTGGTCAGTATTATTACGCATCCCAATGATAGTTTAATATTCCTAATAGTGTCAATTGTTATCAAAGATAAAAATTCAAAATTTCTTTTGAAATAATGATTTCATGAGCTAAGAGTTCGATATGATATTTGATGCAATCCATTGAATTTTTTCTGTCAGAATTGTGAATCATGTGGCTATGCTCCACTGAACACACTAACAGTGCATGCACACATCAACTTGACTCAAGTTGGATTTTGGTTAGTTCTCCGTTATAAATTAAAAACCTTGTCAGCCTTGCTTCTTTCAAGAAATGAAATAGAGTTGGACTGGTGACTTTCAAATTTACGAGATGTTCTCCTGAAAATATCACACTAGATGGCAATGGGCGATTTCTCCGATGCACCTAAGAGACTTGTGTGGTCATTCCTTATCATATTATCTGTCTGGGGCTATATTAGTCATTGTTGTCAAGAATCAGATTTCTGCTTTTGAATGGTGGATAAATATTTTTTTAACTCTTCATATTTGCAGTGTACAGGGTCCATTCAATAAGTATCGGGGCTGGTTCCTAAAATCAAAATTTATTGCAGTTATCATAATAATAGGGTAGTTTCCTTCATCAAAGAAAACGAATGACATTGATTGTGATTCCTTACCCGCCACAGTTATAGTGTTTTCATTATAAACAAATTATTTGGTTTTAGAAATACCGGTTTAGACGAATGGCAAGAGTCAATTTTATCCTCATTTGAAAAAGGCCAGATTGGCGGCCATGCGATGCCACTCCAGGTGACGTCACAGGGACCTAGTTACTATACGAGTAGATAGGAGTTTTACATCGTCTGAGGTTACCAATGCATGCATGAGGCACAGAGCTCAGGGAAACATGTCTTAATAATCACCTACAGTGAAACCTCGATATAACGACACCCCACGGTGCACTAATAAACACTCGCTATAGCGAATTGTCGCTTTGCCGGAGGTGGAGCAAATAATAGCCAATATACCTGTTGCGAACAGATATACAGGAACAGGAGTGGTGCGGCGACAGATAAACATCTATCCGATAAACGTAAGCATAAATCCAGACGAAAGGCGATGTTTTTTTGCATCACAAAATTTCCTCACTCAAATAACGACCAACTATTCAAACAATTTATAAGTGCCGCACTGAATAAAAATCATGCAAAGCATTGTTTCGTCATCATTATATTTATCGAACGACAGTTTACCACATAAATTTGAGACTGAGCACTCCATTAACTTCATTTCTAACAGATCGCTCGCTAGCAATTACAGAGGTTAAGGAGTCTTCATGAAAGTCTTCCGGCGGTGAAACCCTCGCTATGGCGAGAGCCAACACCAAAAGGGTCTCGTAAAAACGAATTTTTTAACACTCTTATTATAGGGTCAATTGACGGTGCATCGGCTATCTCTCGTAATAGCGGGGGTGTCGCTATAGCCCGTACTCGCTTTAACGAGGTTCCACTGTATTAAAACTGGCTAAGGTCGGAAAGTTTTCTTCGTTTGATAAGGTATTAATAATCCTTATTTAAGCCAAGCGCTACCAGCTAGTATGGTATTCTGCTACCTGCTGGCATCCTGCGTCGTATCAGCACTCCAAGCCTCGCCCCAAGGTCACCACACTTGCGGCAGCCGGAACCAGAACGACGTCACACAGGCTTTTTCCCGGGATTCATACTTACCCGTCGTGTTTTCGTGTGCTTAAAAATTTTTATTTTTCATTTAAACTACGCAGTGTAGCATTGCTCGACAGTGCACTCCATGCTGGTGCGACAACACCACAAACAATCATGCGTCACAATAATCAACCTGCTATCTCAACGCATGTCCAGAGGCGACTGAACTAAAGTGCGCCTGAATGGTGGGGACCCCTCTTCTGATCTGACAAGTTGGACCCCCATCCACCACATTGTGGACGCCACAGTGAACCAGTCCCGATACTTATTGAACGGACCCTCTAGTGTAAAGGATATTCAATTGCAAATTCAAATTACTAAATGGCAAAAGTTAATGGTTCAATTTTAATGCCTGAAATTTCTTCTCAATGTTGTTGAAATGAGAGACTACAGTTAAACAGAATGATAATTTTTATCCATATGTGAATGGCAATGCTATTTATCCTATGAATAAAAATGAATGAATCTTTGACTAATAATCTAAAGATGCCATCAGTCTGAATGTCTTAGCCCACAAATGCCCAACGAATTGTTGATACCAGTTGAAATTAATGTATTCGCTTTGAAATTGAAAAGACAATACCATTTTAGTCATACTTTCTATAAGAATTGAGACATTTTTATCCCATAAAATGAATGGTTTTTGTTCCAAGTTATTAAATTTCTGCCTTTGAGATTTGATAATAAAATTTATTTATTTTTCCTGACAATCCTAACTATTTACTGTGCAAATGTATTATTTTTTCCATTTTTTAAGCAGATGTTTTATTTTTCATTCAAAGGTTATCGTTAACCTAAAATTAGGTGATGAATATTATCTCTCCTTTGTTACATAAGAGCCTGCCCATACATAATAATTCAATTGTTTTGCAAGTCACAAGGGAGTGACACCACAGTATTAAACAGCAAGGATTTAAGAAAAAACGTAGGTACTGTTCATTTTACATATTGAAATAAATATTATAAATGGTAAATATATTTAGACATAAACTTATTATGTGATCTAGATACTAATCACTCAATTGATTAGAAATTTATTGTTCATTTTCCAATTTTTGTTTCTGAATGCTTTCTTGTATGGAACTAAAATATGATGGTTGTATATTTTCTCTAGCACGTTTGAACTCTTCAAATCAAACTCTAGTACCACCTGTCAATAGTGTCCACTGAGAAAAAAATATTTTTCCCAATCGCTGTCTTGAGAATTTCTTCCTGCCATGTTGTACTACCATAAATACCTTCCGTGCTCCTTCATGGACAAGTGAATGGTCAACCAGTCAATGTTTGATGGTTGAACAGCTGAACGTGTATTATACATCCGGCCGTGATTGAAATGTTGAACTAACTTGAAATGTTAGTTCGAAGTTGTGCCGCAAGATAGCTCTGAACTAGTAAATTATCATTTCCAATTTTTCTTTCTGAAATCCATTGGAAAATTTACAGGAGAGCTATTTTTTACATATGTAAAATGGTAGTTTAACCGGTACGCTTATAACGAGTTTGGATTTTAGGGAGTATGCCGTACTGGCCCGCACCACCCCAACTACAGCACTGATTACCATGTATCATTTTCTAATTTTAAACTGTGGCATTATCATTGTGAGCGAGCTCCTTTTTTTTAATGTTGGCTTGGTAAGGTTGTTCCTCAGCAAAGGGTCAAGTACCATACAAAATATCTGTGCTAGATTCAGTTGAGCTGAAATTAACTCTCTTAATGGAAGAGATAGTCTAGAGAGAAGAAGAACCCATTCATGTTCATTTTCTTCACAATACTTTGTTTTCTTAATCTTAGCATCTTTCATTTGGTTTCAAGTGGTTGTTTTGAAGTGAAGAAGGGCTAGAAAGGGAGGGTAGGAAATGGAGAGCACACCACTATTTGGAGGGACTGATTGGAGAAGTGATAGGGGAAAAGTCGAGAATGGTTAATCATAGATCAGATAATGAAGCTGTGATGGAATTGTAATGAATGCATTGTTATCCAAATGATCTAAAATTTACTATTCAAATACTGTACTTTAGCTTTTTGATCTTACATATTCTTAATTTGGGTGAAAAGTTTCTGTCAGATCTGGGTAGTTATATGTATTATGGTAAAGTACATTATTTAAAAGAAATTTAATTTTTAATGTGGGTAGTGATGTATATAAGATATAAAAAATGGTCACTTGTAGAGGTTTCTTTGGATTATTCTTTTTGCAATGCATCTATTTATGAGTTCCTTCATGAGTGGCGTGTTTATCTGCAACAATGATTTTTTTATATCTATGCAATGGTTGGGGGAATAAAGCATAAATAATTTTCATTACCAACCTGGTGTTGCTGATTGCCTTGTAGACAAAGTTGTGATTGGACTATACACACTGTTGATGTATATGTATATCCAAATCGAAATATATTTATCATCCTTAACTTTATGGTGATACATATACATATGCGTGTAAAATTTTAAGTCCTGATTAACATGAAAAAATATTAATGAATTTTAGTTCTTATAAAAATGTATTAAAATCGGCTTGCTCAAATCTCAGTTCTCTCTATGTGGTTGTGGATAAGTGATTTTTAAAATGATATTTTCCATGGATATGATTTATCTCTATTACTTTAAATGATGTTTCTTATAAGTTATTTAATTTTACTTCTCGTTTTGTACCACTAAGATAAGCATGCTTTTATATATATATTGTAGGCGACATTTCTGTTGTCAGCTTAGAAGACAAAGCACTTTGCTTTGTGGAAATGATAGTTAAAAGTAACTCTTACTATGAAAACCTTAATTAAGATATTTAACCATTTGACTTTTTTAATGATTGCCTTCCATATTTGTGGGAAATGCTGATGATTATCAGTGGCTATAGCATATCACTATCAAGGGTTTGAGCTCATTTGGTACGTGACTGCATAAGTTCATGTTTTCAACTCCTGACGTGACAAATTCTGATGAAATTGATCAGTTTGGCTAACTTATCATGTAAATTTTGCATGGGCTCAAGAAAAATCTTCACTCAGGGGGGTGTGTGCCCCTATAAATCCTAGTAACTAGGATTGTCAGTAACTCAAAAGTGTTTGAATTTAGTAAAGAATTTATTTTTGACTTTCTCAAATTTCCAGGAATGTAAATGTTGCCTTTTTCCTTTTTACATAAGTCAAATTTCTCACTAAATATGCTTTTACTTTCAAATAATTTGTTCTCTCAAAGTTCTTTCCGCACCAATGACAATATTCCATGATAACCTAGCCACTGATGACTCACAGTGATTTTCTGCTGAAGGAACCAAAAGTAGATTGATTGGTTTTTTGGGAATTCATATAAGTCAACTTTAGATTTTCCTCCACTGATATCCTAAAATAAAGTTAGCCATAAATTAGCTGGTAGTGCTGAATAATTTGCATAATTTTATTTGCTCTTTAAGTTTTAGATACAAATAAATTTATTCTTCTTTATACTCTCATATTCATGGCCTTACATAGTTTTTTTTACATTTAAAAATTTCCTAGGGTATTAATTCATATTTTTATTATATGTTTCCTTGTCCTGTTTCCTTCCAGCAGTGATAGTGTGCATTTGGTGCTTGAACTCCTTCAGGGGAATTCAGAAGGCACAATTGGTGGACCAACCCAAGTGTCATCAAGTCCCCCACCTCCCCTGCAACAGTTTCCCCAAGCTGTTGTGTACAGAAAGAAGTAAAAAACAGTTGAGACAGTCTGAAGCATTCATGCCTAACATGTTTTACAACAGATGTGACGTGGTGCTTAGGGCTGAAGGACATATGGTTGTGACATATGTACGATGGTGTAAAGTTGGGTGGAGTGTGATATCTGGGAAAAAGAATGGAGTTTTCCTTGTGGGAAAAGAGTGTATAAATGACAAGAACCAGATGAGTGAGCAAGGTACAGCGAGTGCAAGTAACTCGGTAGTGAGTTTGGGAGGCTGATGGATAACAGGAGCCAAGTTTGGATGTGAAAAAATATTGTGGTTAGAGAAAGTGGTTGGAGAACTGAGATGGATGTGGAATACAGTGGTCAATTTATAAAATGGTGGGTCCGCAGTGGGACCAAAGGAGTTCAGTGATTTAATTTGCTTTAAACAGATGGTAGCATTGAAGTGTGCGTGCTTGGTTTTGGCTATTGAACTTGCATCTTCATTCCGTTGAAATAGGTTTTAGGAGTGGCTCAAGAAACCCATGCATAAGGATCATTAAGGATATAGCAAGCTTTGTTAACATCAAGAGGTACTTTATTTTGTTTGACATTCTATGGTGCAGTCAGTGAGGTTAATGAAGTCCCCCGACCATCTTGTAAGCCTTAAGTGAGGCTGACTAGTCTAATCCCATCCATGTCAGTCACCCTGTAATTGAAAAACCATCAGAGCGGTGTATTCCTGAACTGGCTGTGTTTGTGGTCCCACTTGGTATTATGTTTGGTAATATCTGGCAACAGAGACACTTAGATAATGCTACTGATCCTGCCACAGTGATTTGTGATCTTCACTATGTCCAAAATGGTGATTGATGTATTGAAGCATCCCCTACCACTGCTTTTTTGCAGAGATCTCCTCTAAGGAAAGAAAGTAATATGAAAAATCTCATGAATTTTATTTAACCTTGCCTTCTCCTACAATGTCATTGTTAAGAAAATGGTAAAGTAGCAGAATTATTTCATACATGTACATGAATTGCCATGAGAAAAAATTGCCTTGGGCCGGAAATCAAACCTCAGACCTTTGGCATTCCGGACCACTGTGCAGACCACTATGCCATCCAGGTTCCTGATTTCCCAAGGCGATTGTACTGAGGCTCATGGTACTAGATGTTAGGTCCTCAATTCATGTATATTTCACTGCTGTTCAAGCAGCAGACTTCGAAATATTACAATTACAGTTGAGGACCACAAATCCGGAAAGCTTGGGACCAAAGGGTTTCTGGATTTCTGGTCTTCAGCACACGGAAAAAGTGATACACTTCTTTTTGAGAATTTTAATGCAATACATTTATGTCAAATCACGACGGTAGCTTCTGCCGCATAGTGGATGATAACTAGCAATAAATACATCTTTTTCTTCACGCTTAATAGCTTTCGCTGATAGCGATCACTAGCAGACTTTGCGATATCTATGGATACCTTCCTTAGTAGGACAGAAAATCTGTGCAAATGCTTCTATATTTTGCTAATTAATTAATTTATAAGTGCGTTCTGGCTCTTTTGCTCAATATTTGAGATCCCTACGTGTCCCAGCCTAGAAAGTACCTAGCTCAAATACCCTGATTGTGATGCAATATCTTGGCTGTGACATTCCTGCATTGCAAACTTTAGTTTTCATGTGTTGGGAATTAAAGATATGCTGGATTTTGAAATATATAAGTTATTCTTTTGAAGACATGTTATTAGCGCACATGTATTATGTAACAAGTTTATAAGTTTCACTTTAAATGAAACTATCATAATGATTTTGTTTTGCCTTGAAAAATCATCACCAATGATATTCCAAGAAATTTTTTCATGGACTCCTATTTTTTCCCAAGTGTACATTCCTTAAAGAGAACAACTTTTGCTAGAAAAGGATATTTTTAATGTTACTGATACCCGAAGTTTATATCCCAATTTCATTGGCTTTCCATAGATAGTATCATTTGTGTGCTGTTTAAAATTGTGATTGCTTTATAGTTTTATGATGTAAGGTTGCTCTTACAATTTAATATTCATGGAAAACGCATATTCCTTATGGAGTCAATAGACATTATTTTTTATTTAGACTAAGTAAAATTCAATCCAAGGAGTCATTACTAGGGACATGCAAAAGGTGGGGTTATTTATAGCCAAAAGTGGTGTTATTTTTCTACAAAAGTGATGTTATTTTGCCCTGGAATTGGTGTTATTTTAACGGCAAAATAACTGAAGTTGATTGAGAGCCATCCTTCCAGTGACCCTAAATTTAGGATATTATTGACCGGGAATAATTTAAGCAATACATGGCGTATTGACTGAATTCACCTATTTTACATATTTTATCCTTCGTGTATACATATATATTACATAGAGAGAAATTACTTTTAAATGTCTGTAATTTCAAATGAAATACTGTTATTATGACCAAGTTGTCATATTTTACATTTGTTTTCTTATCTGTTAACACAGTGCTATAGCAGGAAAGAAATCTTTGCAGAGGGGATCCAAATTTCTTAAAGGCGCTTACATGCAAACGATGCCTCAAACATATGAGTACATGGATTGCTTTAATTATATCCACTGAACACCGGGAATTTTGCTTTCGTAGTAATATCTGTAATTATCCCAACCCCAACATCAACTTCTCTGTCTCCATTGATTCCAGGCCATGAATTTTTTGTTTTTAAGTCAGAGTTCATGTCTGAAAACGGAACTTCTTGGGGATCAAAAACAGATCTTTTCAAATACATACCTATTTTTCTACTTAGGTCTTCTACCATAAGAGAACTAAGTTTGGTTGATGCCTTTTCAGCCATCTGCATAGGTATTGACTTTACAGCAGCTACGTCAGAGGTGTAGCAGATGTTTTGCAGATGTAATAAGTGGTTTTATCAAAAAAAGTAGTCTTATGAATATTCTTGAGGCTCATTTTTAACTTCCTTAACCCTTTCAAAACGGTGGAGTTCTCTCCTTAGCATGAATGTAGGACTGCACTCCATGAGACTCTTCGGTCCCCTCTGTATGGATCATTTATGTTGGACATCTGTTAAGAAAGGTCTTGCAGATAATCACTCACTCTCAACACCAACCTTTTCTGATCCTTCCTAGTGGGGATTTCACATTATCTTGGACTCTGAGGGCAGTTGGTCTCCCTCCTTTTATAACCCTATTTAATTTATAACCCTACCAGCGGCATTGGCTCGCTGTCAACTCATGCTTTGTTTATATGAATTAGCTATATGGATGATTGTTGCTTGCACCTAAATTGCAGACTTCCAATTGAATTCCTCGTTTTATTCTGAGAATTTTAAAAATTTGAATGAAGCTCTACCGTCAGCATAACGAATTTAGCGCATGAACCATTTCCATGTTGATTTTATACTGAAATCGAGATAAAAATGAATATGGTAGAATTTCGTTTAAA
Source organism: Ischnura elegans (assembly GCF_921293095.1). Lineage (NCBI taxonomy): Eukaryota > Metazoa > Arthropoda > Insecta > Odonata > Coenagrionidae > Ischnura > Ischnura elegans. The sequence continues at coordinate 143,750,241 of NC_060246.1, forward strand.
AATTGTAAATGCTGCTCAAAAGACAAAGAATTCAATTCTTAGTTTTTATTTTTTTGAGAAAGAAGCATATATTTATTTCATAAACTAACTGAATGAACAATTATATGACTGCGGTCCCTTGCCACAAAGAGGGGTAATATGAGACGAGGGTCTAGGTTCATGCTCCTGGATTTCGGCAATTACACCTGTGTTGGGTCCCGAAACTAAGACTTTGAGAACCCACGAATGTCACAAAAGGAGGAGAGCAAGGAAACGTGCATTTTCGACATTCGTTCGCCTGCGTAGGAATATCTCAGATGAAAGTTTTTGCCTTTCATCTCCCGGGTCAAGAAATGTCCTGCTGCATATTTTCGTCATTAGCAGCGGAAGGGTTAACTCTATAGAATGTGAGCATTTGGATAGTTTGAACCCTCCTGTAATTTTATTAAGTCAACCATCAGATTCCCATGGCATTTTGGCTACTTTGTAGACATTGTATGAATGCGGTTTAGACATCCTCCTGACAAACAAGTCGCCTTATTTCCTCGAAGGTGTTTCTTTGTGGAAATCATGAATTTTCTCCAATTCATGGGCGATTTTCATAATTTTTTTCCATCTGCTCATGCTTTTCCAACGAAAATGTTTTTCGAGGCGTATATTTAAGCCGTAATTTTTTCACTACATTGGCCGCTCGCCGACGCGACGAATTTTCGCGGGCCGCCGTTCACGGCACAGCGCCGTGAAATCCAGAGAGTCGTCTTGTCGGAAAGTGGCCTGAATTTTACGGCGCTGCGCCTGGAACGGCAGTCGGCGATAAGTCGTTTCGGCTGAAAGCTGTCTCAATGTAGTTCCATGTGTATTTCACGGACGGCGCAAAGCCGTTTTTTTGCCTCTTTCAGACTTTCGCTTTGCTCCGGCCGTCGTCCACGGCACGGCACTATGCTTTCAAATAACCATTGGTCTCAATGCATGTCTTCAAACAAGTCGAATCGCGCAGTTGGCACGGCGTTGTTGACGGTCAACAAGAAAGGTTCAGTCCGGCCCCAGCGGTGCGCCGTTTATGGCGTGAAATACACACCGTGCTATCTTGAGGCTACTTGCAGACGCGACGACTTTTCGCCGCCGTTCACGGCACGGTGCCGTGAAATTCAGGGCACTTTCAAACGAGATATCTCACGGCGCTATGCGAAATTCGTCGCGTCAGAAAGCGGCCAATGCAGTGAAAAAATTACGGTTTAAATGAACGCCTCGAAAAACAATTACGTTGGAGAAGCATGAGCAGAAGAAAAAAATGGTGAAAATCGCCCATTAATTGGAGGAAATCGCAATTAACACGAAATTCGCGGGAAAACCCCGGAAATCTCGTATTCGCGGGAAACCCCCGGAATTCGCGTTATCGCATTTACAACTTTTGCATGTCCCTAGTCATTACCTTAAGGTCAAAGTTGACTCCAAATTGGACATTGATTCTTGATATTTTTCTTTTACTTAATTTATTGGCATTTATTGACAGTCAAACCATGAATTATTCCACGTAATCTCTAAAATCCCACTTCTGAGAAACCATGCTATCTCTTCAATAGTAAGTAGTTGTGGAAAACAAAGGAATAAGCAAGAGGGTCTGGTTGGAAAAGACAAGTGTGGAGAAAGGGAAAATTATCAGTGTGGCAAGGTAGGTGCACCGTATGTTAAGGTAAAAACAGGTAGCAAAAGGCGATAAGTCATGGGAAGAATTAGGGCCAAGAATTGGATGTTGTTAATGGAAGGAAAGGTTCAGAACGGAAGGTGGGAAGATGCAGAGGTGTGTGAGACAGCAGAGAAAGGCCTCAAGGCCATTTCACACAGGGCACAGAATTGTGCAAGCTAGAACTGCATTATTTTCTAAAATGGCGTGGAATTGAGGGGCTATTTTGCCATCTCACGTCCACGCATTCTCGCATGTGTTCTAGCAATTCGCCACTTTACACGACGCAATTTTGACTGCGCCTTCGCCCGCATGTTAGATTGTGCAAGTACGTGCCCCGTATAAAACGGCCTTAAAGGCCGTTTTACACGGTACACGGAATTGCGAAATCTGACGTACGTGCGAAGGCGGAATCAAAATTGCGTCGTGTAAAGCGGTGAATTGCTGGAACACATGCGAGACGGCAAAATAGCCCGTGTTCTAATTTCGTTCATGCATTCGCGCAATTCCACGCCATTTTAGAAATTAATGCAGCTCTAACCTGCGCAATAGGGTGGTTTCCTATTATTTTTTATTTCCTAAATCGAAAGATTATTACTCATGGAGTACGTATTTCACGCTTTTAGATTTTTACATGACGATATCTATTTTTTGCGATTAAATGAAAAGTGAAAATTTTCAAGTGCGCGAAAACGCGACCCGTAAGTATGAATGCCGGGAAATCTCTCCGTGTGACGTATTTCTGGTTCCCGCTGCCGCCCTGTGAGGTGACCTTGAGGCGAGTTGAGCGCTGATACGACGCAGGCTGCTAGAAGGTAGCTGAGTACCCTGCTGGCTGGTAGCGCTTGGCTTAAATAAGGATTATTAATACCTTATCAAATGAAGAAAACTTTCCGACCTTAGCCAGTTTTAATAAGTGATTATTAAGACATGTTTCCCTGAGCTCTGCGCCTCATGCATGCATTGGTAACCTCAGACGATGTATAACTCCTATCTTCTCGTATAGAAACTAGGTCCCTGTGACGTCACGTGGAGTGGCATCGCATGGGCGCCAATCTGGCCCTTTTCAAATGAGGATAAAAATGGACCATTGCCATTCGTCTGAACCGGTATTTCTAAAACGAAATAATTTGTTTATTATGAATACAGTAATGGTGGGTAACGAATCGCAATCAATGCCTTTCGTTTTCTTTGATGAAGGAAACTACCCTATTCCGTGCCCCGTGTAAAACGGCCTTAAGAGATCAAAACAAAGAATATACATATGTACAGCGGATGGGGAGAATCTTGGACTGCATATTTTAGATGCGGAAATAGAAGAAAACGAGGCAAGGAAAGTGCCGGCATCTTTTCTGAGATTCTGAAAAACCGTGAGGTTAGAAGCCATGAGTTCATCAAACTTAAATGAAAAGAATACTTCTAAAAAAAATGAGGCCAGAGATTTTGTGTTGACTTCTACTTCTCCTTCCTAAAAAGAGATAGCTGTAAAATCTAGAGGCTAATGGACTGACATTGCTTGCGACAACAGTGGTGCTGAGAATGGGTATATCAGGCAAATTGGGGCGAGAGTGAAAGATTACTTGAAGGAATATCAGTTTGAAGTTGGGAAGGCAAAGTCAACATGTGACTCGAAATCACCACTGTCGAGCACTGATTAAGAAGGAACCTAGAATGTTAACAGGAATGTATGGATACTTAATTGATTTTTGGCGAAGCTAATTGGCATTCTCAGCAGAATTCAGGGGCAAGTGATTCATTAATCATTTTTAAATAGCTCAGACTGAACAAGTGAGTGAGAGGAGCCAACAGTGAATCGGGGTCAGCAAGCATTGGCGGAGGTGTGAGATGAGGTTATCCTTTATTGCTCTTGCTTCCTAAGGTTTTGCTGAACGAATGATAGGGAGAGTTAAATGACCAAGTTAAAATGGATGGTTTGTTTTAATAGCGAGGTTCAATGATGATTTGATGACAGCCAGTCGGCAAAATTGTTTCAAGCACTGGTTGACGCATTAAGTGAAAAGTGCAAAAAAAAACGGCATGGTACAGATTAGTCACAAGAGGACCGACATCATGTGGTTTTGTAAATCTTCTTGAGCAGGGAATGTGAGGCATAACATAACATTTGATGGTTACATTCTTCATCGGGTTGAACAGTTTAACTACTTTGGCATTAAATGGGAGGAAAATGGACACAGCAGTAAGGATAGCAGACAGAATTGCATCAGCAAAAGAAGTGTTGATGAATAGGAAAGAAAATAGTGGTAACAGAAAGAGGAGAACAAAATGTTTAGCAAAAGTGTAATCTGGAGCATTTTCTCTTATAATGAGGGAAACGTAGAAGCTGAGGATGGAGGATGAGTATGCTGTATAAAAAATGTGGTGATCGGCGTGGGTTGTCGCTGTTCTCGTGGTGTACGTGATTCTCGTTGTTTTCGTGAATCTCTTGGGTCCCGTCTTCGAAGAAATGAACCAACAATCCATTCCACAATTACCTATTTCGCTCGCTAGAGGTCTCATGTGTAAGAAAAATATAAGACACTTCCGTAGTAAGCTACTTCCCTATTCCCTCTTTTAAACTTATCTCTGTGTCTTACGTTGATCTGGCTGGGTATAGACTGAAGGGGTTTAAGATGTGGATTTAGAAAAGAGAAGGTGAAATGAATGGAGAAGAAAAAAAGAAGTGATAGGCATGGTGGGTGAGGGAGGTAAACTCCTGAGGAGACAATTAATCCCTGTCCTGAATACTAAACAGTTAGGGGATGATGGCAACCACGCTAGAGGGAAATGCATTTGGTGAGGGTGGAAGGGAGATGATGAGAATCAGCTTTATGGCTAGAAGGAAAAGAAGCATGTAAGCTATTTGTAAAATAAAGGGGGAACTTGAGTAAGGGAGATGGGACTAGCTGAGTTATTTCAAAAAATGTTTAGTGTGAACCTTACTTATTAGTTATTATGTAGAAAATCTTTAATATGCATAAAAATAGAGAAATAATATAAATTCATGTATGGATAATGGAGGCAAAACATCTTTGAGGCACTCTCACTTTTCTACATATATCATACAATGTTTGCTCAAGATTCGACCGTCATTGGTCATTTCCACATTTGTTATGTATATCAGTCAGCTGCCCTATCTACTGTTAAACTTCTGGACTTTGACCACAGACTTCAATTAGCTATCAATTGCTTGCATGGGGTTCATTTGAATAGGCCAGAGAATTGCGAGGGGAAAGTGGATACATAATTTTCAATGCTAAATAAAATCATTATCTTGGCCATTCACAGTTCCAAGAAGTACTATTGTTACCTTTTGCATCCAGTTGAAAATGTGTTATATATGTACGTCACGTATAACATATTTTCCTATCTCAGGTTTATCTTTGTTAACAATCTAGACCTCAGCTTTCTAATCGTGGGACACTGAATGTGTAGCCAATGTTTTGTCTTCCATGGGGGCTTCTTCATTGAGTCGTGTGTGGTTAATGGCAGGCATGTAGCTATAAGGAGAAATGGGCTTTGAGGGCTTCAGGCCCCCCACCACAATTTTTTTCCCTTGTAATGGCAGCCAATGATCTTTGGAGGAGACCACTAACCCAAGGGCACCTGTCATCTGACATTCCACTTTTCAATAAGTGTGGTCAACTTTCATAATGTATGCCAACAACCAATGGAGTTTAACTTTCAGAATTTAACCCATCAAATTAGGCAAATGAGCTACTTCAGCCTTCATGAATCTCATCACATGCATAAATCCAACCCTTCATGCACTATCACAACATTCAAGTACATTCATAGTGCACGTGGAAGTCAAAACTTTATTATAAACAAAACAAAACAAAGTTGTTTACGTAATAGACAATTAATGGGCAACAGAAATTTTGGGGTAGTTGATCTGACTGAACCTTTTACATGTTAATGAAAAAAGAGGTACTATTCCTCTACCTAAGGTATGGTAGCTGATGGTTTTGGGCCTCGTGGTGGAGTTCCTTGTTACGCCTTATCAGAGAATAAACACTGCAATTCCATATCATGAGAGTGCATCTAATTAATTACAAGAGGTGATTTCTTGACCCCTCCTCCTTGGTAAGATTAGGCTCCCTTCTCTCGTGACATTTATTAAACGAAAAACTTATAAGTACTTTGTATAAATATGTTATACGTGCATGATTGCATTGGATTAATTGAAACTAAGTCAATCATTTTTATTGACTTAACTGGTAAACGGCAGCATTCTGTGAGACATGTTTGGCCGGCTTGTTGAAGCTAAACAATAGAAGGGTGACGACTATATGCTACAATTCCTGGCTTTTGCATAACCTCCATAAGAGTTATTCTGAAGGATTTAGTGACACTTAAAGTAGAAACAAGTTTAACTTCTAGTTTTATCAATTTAATCCGGTTACACAGCAATTTACAGTTTCCTCCAGAAAAAAATTCTGCACATGATATTTGCCTCCCCAGTGTGAGATTTGGCTTGACCCTCTTTCCTTCCTCCCTCAGTATATATTCTGTAATAATAATAATGTCTTTATTCATTCATGCCATGTTAAATGATACATGAGAATGTTGTCAGAAAAAATAAATGAAAAACAATTCATCATTTACATACACATTTAAAAATATGAAATCATATCACTATATTCGTAAAGTTTAAGTCCAAAATATTCCTGAATGGAATACAATGGATTATTGCAGAGATATAAGCTTATAATAGACTTAAACCTATCAATTGTGACAAACGTTACATTAGATGGAAGCCTGTTGAAAAATTTTATGCCCAGGTTGTCAGAATTATAGTAGGTCTTTACGAGCCTACAGTGCTACAAAATTACATAACTACAGAATATGTAGTAACGTTTGGAGAATAAACTGACCATAGATGGTCAGTATGTGCATTTTTTTGAATAGAGGTCGACAGGTCTCTCTGGGGCCTGCACCACACAGAATCCTTAATGCCTTTTTCTGTAAAATTAATACTGATTAAGCATCGCCAACATGCCCCCACAGTCTGATGCCATAAGTTATAATACTGTGGAAAAAGCAAAGTATGCTGACCTAAGGTAGTCATCGCTTATACGATCTTTTAATTTCCTAAGCAAGTAAAGGGTCCAAGACAGCTTTTTACAAATGTATAAGATATGACTTTTCCATGTCAGTTTACCATCAAAATGAATTCCTAAGAGTTTCACAGGTTCATTGTCAATCTCAATACTTTTTAAACTGCATAGAAGCAGCTGAGTTTTAATCCATGTTTAAAAAAAGGCTGTTGGCAGCAAACCAGCAGTTGGCCTCAGCTAAAGTTCTCAAGGAAGGGCTCATTTCGCTGTGATCTTTGCACTTCTGAAAAAAGGTAGTATCGTCAGCATACATCACACTACCAGTGGAAACATTAAAAGGAAGGTCATTAATAATTACGAGAAAAAAAGAAGAGGACCGAGGACTGACCTCTGTGGCACTCCATGTTTCACAGTCAGGAAATTAGACTGGCCACCATTAAAGTAGACTGCCTGCTTTCATCCTGATAGATAGGAGGACAAGAAACTGAGTTTCTTCCTTTGGAAACCATAATACTGTAGTTTCGTCTTAAGAGTGGAATGGTCTACACAGTCTAAGGAAGAGTCACATAAGGTGACAGATTGGACAGGCATTGTTTATTTTCATAAGCATATATTATTTGTTAAACTACTGATTCATCGGCTAGATCAATAGATTTTCCACGGCGGAAGCCATACTGAGAAGGAGAAAAGAAGTTCTGACTCTCAAAATGTTTTAAGATTTGACCGAAGGCAATATTTTCAATTATTTTGGCAATGACTGAGATAGTGGTGATAGATCTATAGCTTAGCGGCAAAGTTTTATCCCCTCTTTTAAATACTGGAACAACCTGGGAGAATTTGAGTTCTTCTGGAAAGTAGCCAGATCGAAAGCAGGCATTGATCAATATTGATAGAGGATGAGAATGCCCTGTTAAAAATATTGTTCCTGATGACGTCACTCAATGATAAAGCTGGTTGCCATAGAAGAATATTCGTGGAAGTACATATTATTTTATGTCACTGAAGTGGCCATGTAAGTAACTTAAGTATGCTTCAATAGATGATTGAATATGTTAAGAAATGAAGCAAACCCATGAAGTTGTCAATTTACTGGTTAGCAAATATTTTATTATTCAAAGTCCCATGACATAATAAATACAAAAAATATTTACACATTGCATTTATCAGATATTGTTAAGGAAAAACATGATCATCAGCACCATTTTTTGCAATAATCATGTACGTTGCTAATGTGGTTGCTCCTCTTTGGCACCAGTAACATAAAAATGCAGTCAAATGACAAAGCTTTACAAACTTAATTTAATTGCCATTTATGACCACCAATTAATTATCTGGTTTTCATTAACATTTTTTTATTGCACCCAGTTGATGCTCACTCCAGTGGCAGATTCAGGGTCTTATCTTGGGGGAGTGGCAATATCTGCCAAGACTCAATGATAAATAGATGGCACTTTTCCACAAATTTATTGAGTACCTAATGTAAGAAGCATTTCGACCATTACATATCAACATTCGCAAGTCCACTCAAGTAGACTGAGTACTTGAGTGGATTTGAGAATGTTGGAATATGGATAACAGCCAATGTCTTGACTGACGCAGTCGTTGCGCATGTGCACGCTGCCATTTCCGGTCACAGTGTTTTTGGTATCTCTTGTATGTTGCGGTTAGTTCGCAGTCATACGCATACAGTCGATGTTGGTTGTCTGTAATTAATGTATTACAATATAACCATGAGAGGCGTTAATAAAGCAACAAAAAAACCAAGACGTCCGTAATTATTCCTAAAGAGAATGAATTAACAGTGGAAGCACGATGTATGTTACACAATAAATTTTGGAAAAGTGCCATTTCTTTATTATTAAGTCAGCACACCCTTCCACTACATCTTGCCTGACTCATTCACTTTTATCTGCCAAGACACTGAATTTAAAAAGGGGCAGGGGGGGGAGACTTAAGTGCTATGGGAAATTCCCTTAAGTTGGTAATTTTTTTGTCTCGCAAGGGAGAAAAATACCCTCATTTTCCTCCCCTGCCTCTTTGAGTCTGCTACTGGCTCACTAATTCTAAAAGTGAAAGTGCAATTTCAAGAATTAATGCATATAAGTACAAGGAATGTGAAATATATATATATATATATCGTTCAATAATAAATACTACCACTCAAAGTATGATTATTCTTTACGCTCAGAGCAACTGATCCACTCTGAAGTACAAATTTCAGAATCAAATACAGGATATGAAGTTCAAACCCAAACAGACATTTGACTATTTTCTGCACTTGCTAGGCAAAAGAATAATTCAATTCAACAATATAATTTGACCTAAAACTTAAATAAATAATAAAAATGTACATTTCTTTCACTTTTCAACACAATAACCTTATCTTTTGACAGTTATGGTCCACACACAGCATGCTCATTCACATGTATCACAACTTGAACATTTTTATACATGCCAGTAATACATATTATACATTAAATTGAATTTATAAATACTATTACAAAACACAATTTGACCAGATCACATGATTCTTGCACTACTTCCACATTATACCCAATGTTAAATATTCCATGGTGCAAATATGAGCATAGTTGAGTGAATTTAGAAATTACATTAAAATTTTCATGATACATATTTCCTCAGTTTTTAAGACAGGGTTAAATGTACTCAGCTCAATCAAAACCAGAGATTCAGTTTCTCATAGTTACAAAAATATTTAAGTATCTTTAGATAAACCACCTCCAAAATGGATAAAAATCAATCGACCCTGGTTTGTAATAAGGTCACTTGGCTGCATAAGGCTCTAAGTAAATGCATAGCAAAACTGTCTTGAAATTCATGATAAAACATGTACACAGTACATAAATAGAGCCAAGTATGAAGATGAAATGAAGTTTAAAAAAAAATGATCACAGTGTTAGTGATAAACTACAGTTGGCTTAAATTAACCAGTTCATTTGCTGATAAAGAACTATAGCATCTGAGAATATAAATCATTATTCTTTAATGTCTATATCCCATTTGGTTCAAGGAAAAATGCATGTATATTCCGTTCATTGAAACCTGTAGCATGAAATTTTTTAAGGAAATAACTGTGGATTTTCCAACTTAAGCCTGAATGGATTCACTCACAATTGCATCCAAAGTGTGTGACTTCCAAATAGAGATTTCCCTCAATAAGCAGATATTTAGTTTTCTTTTAAGAAGTTCATGATCAGTTGTTCTACTTATCAGAGGAATCAGCAGCTTTCATCAAATGCAAAAAGCTGTAAATACAGCTTATTCATACATCGATAAACCATTTATTTGAATTGTATAATAGCAATTTATGTAAAGCAGAATAAACGTAGCAGCCTTTTAGCAAAATCACTGGTTTTAGATGTTAATGCTATATTTATAAGGGTCTCAATGATTCGTGTTCACCACACATCTCAGAAAAATATTTATATTGGATGTCCAACAGACTTTTACATTAATAAAGTATGTCACCACATATTTTATCATGCCGCTGTGAATCCCTTGTGAAGGAGAAAAAGAAAGTTGGACTAATAAATAATGCCATCGTGGCTATTTACCAAATTTAGTTGAATTCATTCCATAAAAATTTTGCTCAGCTAACTATAAAAATTTTGATTGACTAAGGTGAAATTTTTTGTCACATGTACATAGAAAAATAAATTTACAAGCTTTTTATCCTTGGATTATAAAAAGATGCACAGTAGTTACCCCTTAAAAGCCTCTATTTGGTTAAATACTTCCCTAAAAATACAAGCGAGGGAAACACCTCTAGTTTGTTTATCAAGCGATTGAATCATTTTTAGAGTGGAATGGCAAATTTTTTGATCCACAAAGTAAAGCTTTTAAATAGCTTCTTGATAAACAAAACATGCCAATGATTTGTGATTTCGATAATACTACTTCCTAGAGTGATGCTTGAGTGATGGTCACTAAATCATAGAATGAACTAGATCAAGAACTTTATACTGAAATTTGTAGGTATAAAGGCTTTTGCTACCATACTATTACAAGTTTGCAATGGTATTTACACTAAAAAATTGTAAAGAGCTTCTTCACTCCAACTACTTGAGTAACCCAGCTAGCACAATCACAACTATTGACATTAATGAAAGAGCAATAACGGACCAATTTTTTTGACGACAATGTTTCTAAGATGAATTGACGGCAAAATGACGGCTATGCATTTCTCTTTTCTTGACCAAATTATTCATCCACTAATAACACGTACTAAAACCACTAGTCATCTTACGAACCAACATACAAATGTGATGTATGTTAATGCACAGGTGTGCATACGGGAATCATTGCAAAACAAACAGTATTTTTTAGAATACATTTTTGATATAGTAGCAGAAGAATCAAGGATTCACCGAGGTATTGGCACCATTCCTGGTAAGATGTGTGGGTGCTAGGAGAAAAGTATGCATTACAAATTAAATTATTTTGCGTGGTAAATATTTATGTTCACTCCATACCATTGTACTGTGCTCATGTGTGTTCAAAAAAGGACTGTAAAAGTAGTCCATGTGGCAAATAAAACACTATAAGGAAGAATAAGGATTCCACATGTAAGCTTGCTTTATATAATGTAATTTTAAAAACTGTACCCTACAAAGATGTATATACAAAAACTCAGAATGTGATGGTCGTATAATATAAATTCATTTTATCACCTCCTATTATTGCTTCATGAACTAAGCTTTATTCAGTTTCCTGTATGTGAAACAAGATATAGTTAGCGGCCATTAAAAAAAAAGGCTGGGATCTATCAACTTCTTTCCTAGATTTATTCTGTCCCTTTTAGTGAGGAATGTTTCAATCATAATTTGCTATTTCCATCTCTCCCCTATGCCATGACAATCAGTGAAAGATGACGATATATGATAAGATATTGAAAGTGGTCTCTTTGAAAATATTGTTTTATTTAGATGATGATTCCTCTGAGCTCTTGATAAGGATGATATAGCCCTAAATATGTGTCCAAAAATTTCAATTATTCAGGAGAAGTCATCGAGGTATGTAACTTCACAGTGTTGACTTCTATGTTCAGGACGAAAAACTTGCATGGAATGTTGCTTGACTGCATCCTCATCTTTTTCAGGCTGTGGTAGGTATGCAAATAAACAAGCTCTGTCTCCAGCCATACCCATACAAAACAACAAAAGATGACTAATTAAAAAGGATGATAAATTTGGATTTTTGGTTAACATTGTATTAAGAAATTAGCCCAGAGTATAGAGCTGATTGAGCTTGTATGTACTCTACTTCAAATTGCACATAGTTTCTTGTGTGTTTTATCATGCTATTTTGATATGACTCTTTGAAATGGTGGCAATAATGATAATTATTGTAATTTTCTGAGTTTGTTTCTCAAATACCAGCAGGAGTAAGCGGAGGAAATGTTGTGCTCTGGTTGAATCATCTAAGTTAATGTGAATTGAAGGGTAATTTGAAAATAATTCATTACTTGTAATTACATGTAAATTATCATGAATAGGTAGGGTTCTCCCCAGAATCTGTGTAGTTAGGTGAGTTAGGTTAAAGACACATACATGGCAACAACGCTTTAAGTGGGGGGGAGTTGCCTAGTACTTGAAGGGGAAAGTCGTCTGGAGGGGGCTACTCTACAATCTATTGCTCTGTTATTGGCAACAATTAAGTGGCACAAGACCGATCTGTGCTAGCTGGGAATATATTTCCTGCATTACCCGATTCTTTAAATGCTTAAAACATATGCACATTGGCTAAAAATGAGCTGCAATGATGCCAATCAGGACCCACCACATTGAATTATTGGTTTGATTTGCAGCCAGAGGCGTAGCCAGGAGGAGGTCTGGGGGTCCCAACCTCCCTCCCCCGAATATAAAAACATAATAACTTTCCTTTTCCTTTATAAAAGAAAACAAATTATTGAAGAATCATGAATTTACAAAAGATTTTTTCGACAAATGAAGTTTTTTCATTATGAAAAGTGTTAAAATTAGTTTAACCCTCTTAGTGCTATCCTTCTTCCTGGGGTACTGCTGAGAAATGTGTAAGATATTTTAATAAAATGTAGCAGCTACGAAAAAAAATACAAAGCTATTTTATTACATATCCATATGCCGTTTCTATTAAATTGATGAGGTTAAACTGGTTACTATTGACGAAATGTTTTTACATTTACTGAAATAAGTTATAGCAACGTAATAAGTTATAGAAAATTAAATAATGGACTATGTAAGAGTCTATATATCGGCCCACCACACTAAAAGGATTAAAACCCTCTACTTAGTGCCCTGTTTTTCAAAAATTTTCCCCCTGCTTTTGGACTCCCCTCCGAACAAAATTCCTAGCTACCCCACTGTTTGCAGCCCCAATAAATTTAGGGACAACACCACTACTGACAAAGCTAACAAATATCCTCAAGGACTTCCGATGAAAATTTTTTGCATCCAACACCATTTTCCCAAAAGTCAATTTAAAAGATACATACAAGTCTAAAAAGCTCACAAAAATAATTGGCGTTGTACATTGATGAGTTTAATTCAAGATATGCAAACACTGTGGATAATGCGGTATACAAATTCAATTAGGAAGTTTGGCACTGTGTTTCATTGAGGTTCAGGTTAATCATCATGCCAAGCCAAAAGAATAGGATTATAAATATTCATTTAAATTTCAACTTCTAAGAAGTATTTTTGGTTTAGGCCATAGTCAAGAACATTTACACCCTTTTTGCATGATGCTCAATACTGAATGCTATTTATCACTGAAAATTTTAATACCAGCCCTAGGAATTTTTGGTGCTCATAAGAGCAAGAACATTAAAATAAAATACAATTTCAGCAACTTCATTTCCTCCCTTCCATATACTTCGCCGTAACTCATAGTTGTCATTTTATATTTGTCAAAGATTGCAGCGACAAAATTAATAGCCTGAACATAAACATTCCAAAGCATCTACCGCCAAATACGTTTTCCCAACAACCAGGATACATACCATTTTCTGATTAATTAGAAAAGTAACTTTCCAACATAGATGAATGAAAGTTTGAATCAAGGTCTTTGATTTGACTTGAGATGATTTAAAATTTTAACAACCAATCAGTTACAATTTTATCATCCCATTCTTTATACTATTCATGAAGACTAGGAAAAAGTCTACAAACAAGAACAAATGACAATATCTAACACGGATAATAGGCTGGTCTAAAAAATTTCCTCTTGAAAGTCTTCTAAAACTGTCAGATAAACATTTAAAATACGTAAATTTAAAAAATAAAAGCAGCAAATGCTAAACAATCAAGCTTGAATGCAAATAGCCATCAGATGAACATATTATCAAACTATCAAAATGTAATACCTTCAATAATATAGTAGAATTTTAATGCAATTTTTAGAAAAATCAGTAATGCTAGACCCTTAATACACACGAACATTTTTCAAAAATAAAATAATCAATATTAATAGGAGTCATAATCATCTGATTTTATATACATCATGGTATCAAGAACTTACGTCCCTGCAAACCAAGAGAAAAAATATCACAAAGATTTCAGTGCACAAAAATTCAGTCAGTAAAACAGAATAAAAATTTAGAGGAAAAGAAGTTCAAGAAGTAAAAACAAACATAATTACAACCAGCAACAGCACAAGGTAAATACGGACTCTCTGGGGTCATTGCTCTCTTCCGCTACTGATGCTGAGGAAGGAATTTGGGAACTCGGTCCACAAAAGATGCAGGAAATTGCCCACATCTGCTTCCGATGCATCCCCAAAGCCACTCACAGTCCAATTGTGCCGTCACTTCAATAGTTTCACCTTCCTGTCAAGGGGTGTTTGAAAAATTAAGGATCAAAAGAAGTTCAAGCACCCATCTTCTCTGTACATGTATAAAGTATCCCATGATCATTTTTTCCAGTCGGTGATCCTCTAATACCAATAGAAAATCTGATCATGCGATTCTAGATAAACAATTTCCACACAAGTTCATGTTGGATGCTGGGATGAAATTGGATGGATTGGTTGGTTGGTAGGATGTTGGAAAAATGTAGTATAGGAAATAAAATGGGTGAAACGTACTACCACCCCTTGCAAAAAAATTGCCTGTCAAAAATATTATTTCCACTCCCAAACCTCATTTGTTAGATTGTATGACACATCAAATATGATTGATTGAAGTAACTGGCCTAAATAACAAGGCTTGCTTTCTGAACTTATTGCTTAAAAGTGCAGGTTGAACTGAATATCATCGGTTGAGGGCAAGCTAAGAACTGCATTCGCAGCCATGCAAGCAACAATTGCTGGGAGCCATGTACAGAATTCTGCCCTAGCATTTAACCACAGGTCCTTTGTCTCCCAATTTTTATAGAAGAATACTAATTTTATATAAGAATCCTATAAATAACTTTATCAACAGTTAGTGGAGCAGTCAAGCATTCCCACATTTGAATATGCTCAAATCTCTGTTTTTTGCTTGTGTCTATATCATTGCTCAGTTGCTTCGGTCAAAATGTTGTTGGATTGTTCTAAGTATCACGAGGTTGTGTCCTGTACAATCCTTTCCCTCTTACTTGAATTTTTCATCAAGTAATGGGCCAAAGATTGTTTTTATACTGCAGACAGGATGAAGAGTGATGTTTTTAATATTTGTGCATGAAGTTGAAATAGTAGTTCCCTCAGAGCAATGCGTGGTTTTTAGACAGTTTGAAAACTGCTAGTTTTTCATAATGAATGAGGCAATGGAGAGAAGATTGCGGTTTTCCACTAATTGTGAGATATAAAGTACAAGGATGCAAGGATTACTAGAAACCGAGAGACTGGGAAAGTGTGGATATTATGTAATGAGGTTGGTGCAAATCAATAGCAACTACTCAAGAACTCTGATGCCAATATGCCAAGAAACTGATAATTATGCAGTATGTCGAAGATCAGTATGTGGTAGAAATTAAAATGTGTAAGATGACAAAGTAAGCCTGGAAAAGACTAAAGAGAATATGTTGCTAAGTGGGAATGATGCACATGACCATACTCCTGGAGGAACTGAGCATCATACAAAGTGGAGGCGGCTGGGATGCCTGCGTTAAGAGATGAAAATCTTATCCCTGCCTTTATATTACGTTTGCTTTACAAGCCTTATGAAGGGCTGAAGAGGGTGCAGGAATAAGACAATCAGGCCATGGATTTGATGGTGGTGAATTCCAAAAATTATTGCTGGAAGAAAAGAGAATGAAATTGGAAACTAAAGTAATAAGAAGAAAGTAATAATTACTAGCATTAGCAGTTGATCAGATAAAGACCCAAAATTGAAATGAAAGAAGTCAAAATGGAAGAAGTGTAGTAAGTAATTTAAAGGGTGACTTTACTTTGTTACACATGCTCTTAACCTTATCCATACGCCTCCTCATACAAATGTCATCTGGTTTCTAGTGAGAGCCCGTGCTTGATGCAATTAAAATTAAATAGTAACATTTCCCATTCCATAAGCCATAAAAAATATGGCATTGGAAGGCGTAGCAATGTAAAATGGTCTCCCTTTGTAAGTCATGTTTCTGTTCAAATACGTAATTTAATAATTTTGTTAGGCAGAAACTTACGATTTTTCAGGAACTTACGGTTCCTGAAACATTTAGCCTAACTTTTTGAAGGAATGCTTCACAGGTTTCCATTTACAGAGGTTCTATCTGAAGACCTTTCTATCTCTAAAGACAAGCTAGCAGAAAAATGGTGGGGTGGAATCACTCACCTCAATGAAAACACAAAGTCTAAAACAGCAAATATCACCTAAATAGCAGTAAATCATTATTAATGATTAAAATAATGGTTGTGCACCCACATTGGATTGAATAATGAAAGAGCTTCACCTCAAATTCCAGGTCTTCTGGAGCTTCTGGCTTGAAAGTATATAATGCTTTCACCATTCGATCTTCCTTGCAGAGGTTGGAACTGGCACTGGTCTCCCCCGAATCATTCCAACTCTCCAAGGCAGAGTCAACATTACTGTCAGAAGGGAGATCAACGACAAGTCTAATAAAAGTCGATGGAAACATTCCAGGAGGACCTCCATTTTCTCTTTGTCCTTGATACCATTCATCGTTGATTTTCCGTATCAGCATTATCACATCTCCAGTCTGTGAAGTAAACAAATATTACTTAAACAAGAAATGGTTGTCGGATTCTTAACCAGAAAATATTATCAACATCAAAAATGTACGCCTTATTCCCACAACGAAAGTAATTCAGAAAATACATACTTGTCCAAATTTCCTCCCTAAAATTTTCATATTCATTCAGAAATGAATGTGAACACTGAATGGACTGATGGCCAAGGGCCTTCAGCAACCACATCTACCCTGTATATTCAATCATATCTATCTATATATTGAGAAATACGCATCAACTTATTTTTTTCAATTCACCTGATTTGAGAATGTCGAGAAGAAAAAGCATAAGCTGTATTTCCCAAGTTCTCCCTTCCAAAAGACAAATGGCTTGAAGTTTTCTTCTCATAAAGGAAAATTTTCCCCGACAATATATTTATCGTAAGTAAAAAAAATCTTTGCTGAACATTTCAGGACTAGAGCCAACAATTATACAATGCACAAAACTAATGTAATAGTGCATTATTAGTACAATAGAATTGAAAAATATAATCAAATATATAGGTATGAGTAGAAAAAATTGTGTTTTCACAATGATTTTTCTCTATATGAAATAAAATATTAAGTAGGCCAAATTTTAAGAGATTTGGGAAGTATGTATTTAAAAAAATAAAAATTCACAAACAATACTACGAAATTAAAAAATACTAACTTCTCAGCAGTGTGTGTTAACTGGACCATATAAAATGGTAAGACCTTAAGCAACACATTCTCTTTGACTTTCCGTATCAACAAAAAATGCCAGAAATACTGAAAATCACCTCTGTTATTAGGTTTTAGCATTATAATTATCCTTATGA
Source organism: Ischnura elegans (assembly GCF_921293095.1). Taxonomy (NCBI): domain Eukaryota; kingdom Metazoa; phylum Arthropoda; class Insecta; order Odonata; family Coenagrionidae; genus Ischnura; species Ischnura elegans. Next base: position 143,767,921 of record NC_060246.1, read on the forward strand.
TTCAACATTCATTATTTTAAGACTTTCTAGAAGGCATTCTAGACACAGTAACTGCAAAATTACTAAAAAATAAACCTGTCATTCTAAAGAGAACTTCATAAATGATACGCAAAAAAATTTTCAACTCACTTGAAATGCTAGATCATCAGGATGAGTAGCTGGGTAGTCAAATAAAGCAACGCCATGAGGCTGTTCCCTGGATCTTTTTGAATCACTTGCAGTAAAACTGCTAAGAGTTTCCTGAAATATTAGATATGTTTACACTTGAATGATAATCAACCCAATAAAAAATAAGGATACAAAATAGATATTTAGCTTCGAGAACCTATTAACCCAGGAAAAATTTCCCAAGAAAATTTTCTCTGGCAGAGAAGCAAAAGTTCAAGTTCCCCATTAACAATTGAGCTCACAGAGAAGAAAAAGATTTCGGCAAACCATGAATATAAAGCCAAAACTTACAAGACACTTTGCTATGATTAATTTATCTGCTATTTCCCTATTACTGCCTAGAACATTTCCTTTTATCTTTTTTTCACTATCTTAGACCTTTGAGTGGAAGAAGCATATTATGTATTACCCACCCATTTGCGGGTAAGACAATGAACATAGATTCAATTAGTCAAGAAGATAATTGCAGAATAGCCAGCTGCGTTACTTCACAATATCAACCATAAGTATACATAATGTGAGAAAATCCAACCAAGGAAAAATCATTTGGCTTGGCTGGATCCAAACCCAGACGACCTGAATTTGCAGCAGGCGTACAACCACTTGAAATTCCAAGGCATCTTACAGAGGTAGATGAACACACACCCACACAATAGATTTATCACAAATTATATCAATTTTGGGCACGGAAAGATAACAGCAATGTAGTCATCAAATAACTTCTGAGTGAGCCACATTGCAAGGGTTAAAGAAAATTAGATACGTAGAGAATATCTCAACATGCATATAATTTTTTTTAAAGTTGAAAAAAACATGAAAATGCACTGTTTGGCTCACAGCAGTGGTAGGTCTTTTGGAAATTCAAGACAAAGTAAATCAGAATTCCTACCAAACACAATCACCTCTCTTCTAAAAATCACCACTCTGTTGCCTGCAGCGCACAAAAGAGTAGGGGGGGGGGGGGGGGGGTGTCCATTAATGACACGAAGTGATTTTGGCAATTTTTGGACCCCCTCCCCCTCTTTTCCCCCTTGGTGAGACATTGTGAGATATGGCTCGATCCCTCTAATCTATGCTTCAGTGCATTGTATTTATTATTGATTAATTATTTTTACTTAATATTAGTTAAGATTAGTATTTAAGACAGAAATTTTACACTCTTTCAGAAAAAAAATTATGTGATGCTTGCCAGGACCCCCTCTCACGCGAGATTGGGTAAGATTTGGCTTGACCCCTCTAAACACCTTACGTAGTTACTGGATGCCCCCTGGATCAGGCTCACCTGCTCGCTTTTCCATGGTCTCGGAGGGAGATCCGGGGGCTCTTCACCCTCCCCCCCACCATCCCATTCATCAAGAAGTGAGCTCGGTGGAGGGGGCGGCGGTGGGACTGAGGGCATCGGAGGAGAACCTCCAGATACCACCTCTGTCACTGAGGCACATTCCAACAGATTCCTTTCCTTAGGTTTTGGCTTGGCCCTGATTATTGTTGGCATAGCACCCAGAATTGCAAGGTTCATAGTCCGAGGGACCTCACTTGGATTTGCCCGCGATGGACTAGAACCATTCGAGGAATTCAAGTTTCTAACATTAGGTCTAGCCGAGGAACTTGAGTGAAGTTGGGTGGAAGAGGTATTCCCTGTATACCAGATGGAATTTCCTACCCCAGCTAGGGTTACGTTCCTTTGCTGAGGTTCTGGCCAATCATCCGGGTCATTAAAAGTTGATATACCACTAGAAGTTAAGCTTGAACTAGCATTTTGGGCTGCAGAAGAACTTGGTGAGGATGCTGCTGGAGTTGACTGACCTGAAACAAAGCAGCAAGTAACTACATATGATGATATATAAATTACATCGAAATATTCAAAATGTGCAGTATACCAAATTCTAAGAGTTGTGGGTTATATTGATGAAAATTATTGACATGAATCATAAATAATAACATGTTTACAGTCAAACATGTCTATCAACATCGCCTTGACTTTAAACCAGAGGCAAAAGATTGGTTGAAGGGTTTAGTTATAAATGGCATAAAATAAATTCTAAGAGGAAAAAATTATCCAATTTAAAAATAATGTGACACTTTCTCAAATTTACCATGCCACCTACACGAAGAGAAAAAAATCTACATTTATGGAATGTTCTCAATGACAATTGCATTATAACCATTTATAGAATAAATACATATATAGAATAATATATATTCATAGAAACTTTCACCATTTACAAAAAGGATGATTTAAGATGAAATTGCTGTTCTTTCTTTTAAGTGTTATCATACCTTGATTGAAAAAATTAATCAGCATAAAGGCTGCTGATCAATATTTTCACGCATTTCATACATTAATTCTCTCCGGTTGAAATAAGGGTTCATAAAAATATATGATATTCAGAGTAAAAAAATACCCACAAAGACATTTGACAGTTTTACATTGACAGTTTTAGTACTCACAAAAAATAAACATATCTTCAATTCAGTAGATTCTTGATAATATGAACAATGTCATTACAAAGTTCTTGTTTTTACGAAGTGAATTGTTGGTCCTGACGAAAAGGCTAATAAAATCTATAGTAAAAGAAACATTATTACGAAATTTATGCTATTACGAAATTATGAACTTCAGCCCCGGTCCCGGTGATTATGAACTTTAAAACAACATTTCATGGGTAAGCAAAGGCATTTAGGTGGATATACGCTACGGTATGTCATAAGCATTGCGTTACGTTCAGGTTCTCCTGGTGCACTGAGCACAAGACTGGCAATTATGGTTCTTTCATCAGTTGGATGTACTTCTGTATTTACACAGCTACAAATAATAATCTTCAATTCTGTGGAATCATGGTGACCCAATCATTACCGCTCATAAAGAGGCCGTACGGTACGCCCTTTTCCTGCAAAAATTTGATTGACGAACTTTTAGAGATATTAATTTTCAAAGAATTAAGGGGTGTCAGAAATTTCAAATTTGGCACCTTTGGAGTTGGCCGATGAGATGCAGTGTGCCGGAAAGGACCTAGCACTTTGAGTACAGTCTGAACAAAGTATCAATTAATCCGTTGTGAAGTCAGGAACTGTTCAGCATTTTGCCCGTTCTTCCTTCCTGCGGACAGGGAATTTATTTTGGCTACGGCCGCATCGCCCGCGCAGGTAGAGCAGTTCGTCACAATCGTGAGTTAAAGCATTGTAATGCAGTGTTGCATTCTGCATGATGCCACACTTTTCAAAGCCTTGCATATGTTTATCAACTTATGAACAAGGTCTTGGAACACATCTTGTACATATATCGAGGATTTACTGTATTTGTTGGTAATATAATCACGTATATCATACACATGACTCAGAAGCTGTTCGGCAACGAGACTATGAGTATGTGAGATTAAAGAGACTAGGAATTTTGGCAAGGCATGTTTTTTGCGATGCTTCCTACAAGAAACGACCTTTTAAAGTTTGCTATTACAAACCTCCGTTTTTCGGAGCCGTGAACTTCGTAATAACGAGAGATTACTGTAATAATTATGTGACAAAATAATTCTATCACAGTATACTACATACGAAGTACTTTTTGATCTCTAAATAGAAGGTACTTTTTATACAACCCTAGTATAATAAAAAAGAACTTTATCAGAGCACCTCAGGCCCATTTATGGAAAATGATATTTAAAAATTCATTTCACAAAATTTGATTCATCATGCACATCTGAGTATGAGTTACATATTACATTTACATCCTTAGACCACACAATTACCTACATTACACATAAAAATTTATAGGTCACATATTTACCATTTAGTCTATATTTCAAGATCACTGCAGCCTCTTAACTAAAAGACATCCAAAATACGTACATGAAGGCATGCAACTTAGCTGCGAGCTATAGAAACAAAATGAGACATGAGACACCAACCCGCATGAGATACAGTAAACTCTGATTATCCAGGCTAATGACGAAAAGAAGTGGCATGAATAATCCTAATACGGATAATCCAAACATTCACTTTCATTTCTATTAAGTAGAGATGTGCGAATAGTATCCGCGAATACTCGAATACCTCGAATAATAGAAAGTATTCGATATTCGAGATCTCGAATAGTTATGCCAAAGGTACCGTCTCGAATACCTCGAATACTTAGAATTTCGCGTCATACACTGTCGCTCGCACGTCGTTGGTAGTTGACTCGGAAAAATGAGAACTCTAGTCGTCTAGTGCATGCAGCGCCGTTTTAGGCAAGCTGACGAAATACATCAAATTCACGGGTTCGAGCGGTGAAAAGAGTTCGACGTGGGGAACCGAAATTGATCGGATGAAAAAAATCCGAAAATCCCAGGTGTCCCCTATCAGGAGAACCTCCGTTCCGTGGGATAGCAACATTGGCGCATTTCCCACGATCCGCTATCCCCATCCATTCAGCGTTCGCCCCACCCCCTCAGACGGTTTCCTCTTCCCCGAAAACAAAAAAAGGTCCCGGCTCGTGCAGGGATCGTATTACGAAGACCTCAGCTTTGAAAAAAATATCAAGTTACCGGAAAATAATAGAATCGTGTTTCACCCTTCCCTATTTCTCCCCACTGACCATTTTCCCGCATCCATCTTTTGATAAAATGAGAGGAGGTGTTTGCCGTGTGTCCTTTGAGGCTAATAATGACAGGCACTTATTTTGAATCTTCCCCAGGAGATGAAACTACTATAGGGAGGAACTCAGTGCCGTGGGATAGTGACATTGGCGCATTTCCCACGATCTGCTATCCCCCTCCATTCAGCATTCGCCTCACCCACTCTTGACGATTTCCTCTTCTCCGAAATCAAACAAAAGATCCCAGCTCGCGCAGGGATTCCCTAGTAGAAAAAAGTGTGTTCATTCAGTGTTCTTTTTATGTTCATTTAATGTTCAAATTGTGTTCCTTCTATGTTCACCGAATGTTCACTTTATGTTCTTTTTATGTGTTTTGTGACAGAAAGAACATAAAAAGAACACAAAATGAACACTCGTCTGTGAACATAAAAAGAACATAATTTGAACACAAAATGAACACTTTTTTGAACATCAAAAGAACACAAAATGAACATAAAAAGAACATTTTGTTGAACAGCAAAGAAAAAGCTTTCACGGAAGTCCCATCATTTCCATGAACACTTTCACATCTTTGCAAGTCAGATGTCAGCGTTTGGATAAGTTTCAAATCATTTTATTTCCAGCTTTTTTTATTAGAAACGAACTTAATAGTAGAAGCCAAATGCTCAGGCCTTATCCCTGTTTAGTATGCAATAAAGTACATATTGAGAGTGTTTTCAGGTGTTCCTTGATTGCATTCTCGGATCGTTCAATGTCCATTTTTTGATGATATGCCTTCATTTTGGGATAATTTTCCCGGAAATTCATTATTTTAAATTTCTAGAAATATTATGGAAAACTGCTAAAAAATACAGTTTTGTAGATTTCAAGATGGCGAAATTCAAACTCATTTTTGGTAGACAAAGTCTCCAAAATCATCTGTATTACTTACTTGTTTTATGTAAAGCTACTTGTCATGACACATGAACTGCAGTTATCCACAATCACCTCCAAGGAATGAGAATTTTTATACTGGTTTATTTTAAAGAACAACAAAGAAAAATGTTCATTTTGTGTTCAACATAGTGAACATAAAATGAACATATAAAAAAATGTTCAATTTGTGTTCACCATGGTGAACATAAAATGAACACAAAGTGAACATAAAATGAACACATAAAAAATGTTCATATTGTGTTCACCATGGTGAACATAAAATGAACTCAAAGGGAACACAAAATGAACATAAAGAAAAATGTTCATTTTGTGTTCAACATAGTGAACATAAAATGAACATATAAAAAAATGTTCAATTTGTGTTCACCATGGTGAACATAAAATGAACACAAAGTGAACATAAAATGAACGCATAAAAAAATGTTCATATTGTGTTCACCATGGTGAACATAAAATGAACTCAAAGGGAACACAAAATGAACATAAAGAAAAATGTTCATTTTGTGTTCACTGAGATGAGCATAAAAAGAACATAAATTGAACATCAAAAGAACACACCAAGAAATTGGTGAACATAAAAGAACACCAAAAGAACATCAAAAGAACACTTGAACACTGAATGAACATATAAAGAACACCAAAAGAACACAATTTTTTCTACTAGGGTTGTATTACAAAAACCTTAGCTTCAAAAAATATCAAGTTACGCGAGAAAAATAAAAACGTGTCTCGCACCCACCCCCTTTTCTCACCCACTGACCTTTTTCTACCTACCTGCTTCGAATTTCCCCCTTTCTCGAGGTCAACTGCTGCATGAGTCATCTACTAGCCCGAAAGGTGTCTAACAATGACTTTCGGCAATTGTTATTACACCTTTATTGGATTGAAATATTAGTAATGTGCGCGTAATTTAAAAAAGAATAAGACCAAACACGACATATTTCTGACTTTATTTAAGCATTTTGCGCAGGAAAATAAATACCGGGAAGAAGAAGAAATACAACGGAGGCGTAATGCTCAAATAGGGTGGTTTCCTATTATTTTTTATTGCCTAAATCGAAATATTAATACTCCTGAAGTACGTATTTAACGCTTTTAGAGTTTTATAAGACGATATCTATTTTTCGCGATTAAATTAAAAGTGAAAATTTTCAAGCGCGCGAAAACGCGACGGGTAAGTATGAATGCCGGGAAAAACTCCGCGTGACGTCGTTCTGGTTCCCGCTGCCGCAAGTGAGGTGACCTTGGGGCGAGGCTCTGAGCGCTAATACGACGCAGGATGCTAGCAGGTAGCCGAGTACCATGCTAGCTGGTAGCGCTTGGCTTAAATAAGGATTATTAATACCTTATCAAACAGACTGTGTGATTATAAAGACATGTTTCCCTGAGCTCTGTGCCTCATGCATGCATTAGTAACCTCAGACGATGTAAAACTCCGATCCTCTCGTGTAGAAACTAGGTCCCTGTGATGCCACGTGGAGTGGCATCGCATAGGCGCCAATCTGGCCTTTTTCAAATGAGGTAAAATTGAACATTGCCATTAGTCTAAACCGGTATTTCTGGATTGAAATAATTTGTTTATTATGAATACACTAATGGTGGGTAACGAATCACAATCAATACCTTTCGTTTTCTTTAATGAAGGAAACTACCCTATTGTTTACATAAAATTAAAATATTCCATTAATCAGCTAAATTCCTTGTTTGAATCCTTTAAAGGCAATCACAATTACTCGCCAAAATCTTGGGTTTCCTGCTGCATAGGCGACCTAGTCAAACATTTTCACATTCATCGTTTAGTATTCGAGGTATTCGAAATTCGAGGTATTCGAATATTCGAGCAATGATTTAATATTCGAATTCGAGAAATCTACTATTCGACCCATCCCTACTATTAAGGTTAATATTTTACGTAAATCAAACAGTATAATATTATTTAGGAACATATATCGTATGTTATTTCAAATTGCTTCAAGAAATCATTGAGAGCTTTCTTCACCTGACAGAAGATCTGTTTAGTGGCAATAATGTCATTTCACTCATACTCCAACTGCTCCACTCGTACTCCAGTACACTCTACGCAGGCAAGCACCTGGCTGTGACTCACGCAATCTCTACTCACTTCATCTCTGCTTCCACTCCCCCCCTGCCTTCACTACCACTCTGTGTTCGACCTTGACTAGTCACAATGCAAAGATGCCCGAGCATGACGGAATCTATGGTTCCCTAAGGCTGTATTCGACCCCATACAAGGCCACGGAAATAATTGCGCATTTGTGATAGAAAAATACATTTAATAATCATAGATAACAATTTCTTAATCTATGATTGTTATCTCTTGAAGAAATTTTCTAAAATCAATCAAGAGTTTTTTCTGCCATTCATCATACTCGAGAAGACTTCCAAGTAAACTAGAAACATTCCTTCGGCAAGTAAAGAAAATAATTATTTTTTATCACAAGAATTTTATAATAAGGCTTGTGTATCCTTGCATTATTATACGATAATCCTGTTTTTTTTAGTCCAAATTTTTTTTGTAAAGATTGTGCATAACACCAAAGGGGGGTGAAACTTGAGCACGGATAATCTGTAACATGCATAATCCACGAATGGATTATTGGGAGTTTACTTTATCAGTATGAATTGATGCAATTACATATGTATTATATAATATTTATCAACACAAATTAAAAGCAAAGATACTTTTATTGAAAACATCATGAAAACTACACTCACGTAAAAGTTACATGATAATAAAAAAAAATTGAAATTGAAGTTTCGATTATAAAATCCCACAGAAAAGCTGTGATTATAAGCATTAGTGATCTTCAAAATTACTATAATTAAATTAAATGAGCTTTGAACAAATGTAAGTTTATAAAAGAATCAAAGCCCCAGTGCCCAGGAAATTGAGTAGCTTTCACAAGTAATGGCATGAAACTGTGTCTGCTTGTTTATTTTTGCAGGCACTGAAATCTCACAAAGCAATGTCAATGAAAATCACAAGGCAAAGTATGCCACTTCAGATACTTCTTAGGGTTTGAGAATTAATAAAAAGCATTGAAAGAGAGTCATGAGTGTATGCAACTTCAAAGTGGGTAGTGAGAAGATTTGGCAGATGAATCGATACAATGCATTAATTATTCTACAAAACTGTACACAAGCATAAGGACACAAGTCTATTTGTTGGCCTTGGCACAACAATTCTACAGAGGAAATGAATTTAAGCATGAAAAATAAACATAAAACGCACCACTTACATATACAGTAATTATAAAATAAATAGATGCTTAAATAAAATCATAAAAATTCTATATTTGTTTTATTTTACATTATATCTGTGGTTAGGTCCAATTTTCTATGAATTAAATTTTTAGCAAGTCAGGTATTATTTTGTTGCACTTCTGATTATTTTAAATAATTGAAAATCACAAATTATGCAGATCTCTACCTGTTATTGAGTGACAGAGGGCAACTCACTTAAGTATGGAGTTCCTACCACGAATTCAATTCATCACAGAGTTTGAAAACTTAATTGTAAAACAAAAATACTCAAATTCATTAACATACATTTTTTCCAAAATATAGCATAAATCTTCACAACATCCTCAGTAATGCAAGGCAGAATTTAATTATGACCATGAATAATAAGTATACTATCCCAAATAATGACCAAAATTGCAAAGGGAGACAAAAAATTAAAGTAAATTAAAAAGGTTTGAAAATATGATATTCAACGTTGCTAAAACAGAATTCTCTGGCCCGATTCATGAGTTTGTATTTGTATTTACGAGTTAATTCAGTTATAAATGGGTAGGAAATTTTCAAAACAAAATTTTTAATAAAGCTACCCCTTCCACTTCTACAACTAAAACATAGAAAATAATGTGACACTCCTTGAATAAAAATAGAACTACTAAATTTCCTTTCTAAAGCAGTTCTATGATTCAAACTAAGGCAAATGCAAAGAAAAGGCACTAGCTCACTGGCATAAGCTTGGCATCTTAAAAGTAGTCAAAGAAAAGGAAACTGTTCCTTAGCCAAAGAAAGGAAGACAATATATATTTGGATACATACTGCACACGCATTACTAGTAATGGCAGGACAATAGATTAAGGTGAAGGTTTCAGGCACTACCTATTTGCTGATTTGTCAAAGCAATGAAAGTGTTAACAAAATATTATCTCACCCCAACTCCAGAAGGAGTCCGGAGATCCACCTGAGACTGAAAAGGCTAAGACATACCATAGGGAAAAAAGATAATTCTTTGATTAATATTGGCAGCAAAATTTGATCTATCTGTATGAGTTCATAATGTACATTTTATAACCTTTAATAATAGATCCCCTTCTGAAGTACTCCACTACAAAAAATGTATACTAAAGAAAAAATAATTAAGCTTTGTCTCACAGATCACAGTCCATATCACAGTATAACATCTATTTATAATACATTACATCCGATTTCAAGAATATTAATAAACTATAAAAGTAATTATATAATATTTAAAGTTAAAGTAAAAAAATTCCTTGTAGAACACCCCTATTACTTGATAGATGACTACCCTTTGTAAGGGAAACATTTTCCTCAACTAATATACTAAACAAAATTATTGTTACAGCTATTGTAATTAAACAATGATTACTTGCTATGCTACATTTTTCTTCTTTATGTTCTGATTGTTTTTTTGTAATTCTGTAATTGTATAATGAATTAAGTCTCATACTCAACCTGTTACCTTCTGTACTGATAATTTTATTTAACTTGCGTTATGTTTGTACACAAACTTATGGGGCCAATAAACAATAAACAATTTAAACCATGACTGATGATAATGATAAATTGTTAAGTACCTACTTATGATTTCAATTTGATAAAATTTATCCCAGCATATAGAAAAATGTAGGGCATACAAATATTGAAAAACACTGTTACAGCATGTACTTCATAGAAATATTAGCAAAAGGTAACATCTATAATGAAACTCACCTTCCACTTTTTATTTTGTGTTACCCAGGGATACAGAAATACACTTAATTAAGAAATAACATGCATCAAAATCACTTTTTACAAATTATATTCAAAATGTTGTAAAGAAGACTAATTAGGCCCAATTTACAATCTGATATTATACATATATGTTGCGTAATTTCTCTTTCTGTTCCAATGGGCACAATCAAAAATTGTCTATACATACAACTGAACTCCCGCCACCGAAGTCTTTGGTAAAAGGCGAAAGATTTATACGAACTGACTTGAGTTCTGCCGTATCTCTTCCTCCATGATCTTTCTCTGTCGTCGCCTCCTTTTTCTTTGCGTCCTTCTCTTCTTTCTGCCGATCTTTTTAGAACATGTCTCTCTTTCAGCTCTCTCAATACACCACTATGTTAGCTTTTCTCCCGATCTTTTTAGAACACGTCTATCTCTTAGTTCTCTCCATGCACGACTATCTTAGCTTTTTTCCACCTCCCTCACTACCATTATTGCCTCCTCACTATGATTGTTAATTTTAATTTATTTATTTAAACAAACAACATAGTGGTTTTTTTACACATTATTTAGCATTAAAAGATGTAATCATTCTCTAGAAAGCCAATTTCACTGGTATTTTGTGTACATAGCAGCCTGCTGATGCACATTTCATGTGAGCAACTAGCAGCACATGGTTGCTACAATCGATGACCAACCTTATGACTGTGTACTATTTTTAACAATTGTTTAAGTTATGATATGTAAGATTTTGATGCCAAATGATCCACTACAATAAGCGCATAGCATAGAAACAGGTCTTGCCACCAAAAAATGTTTATCATGTGTTAGAATGAAAACAGTCAGAACAGGCAGAGATTCAAAGATATGACATCAACTTCTCCAGACCTTATGTCACTTCTGGCCAAATCTGGAAGTCAGCTTTCAATAAACAGTTACATATACCACCCATCCCAAGGTCGAAATTCCCACAATATATTGCTCATTCAATTGGAAAATCCAATTCGCAGCCACAAAAAGATTCATGCATCAATACTAAACCCAGGACCTAAAAACAATGCACTTCTTTTTGGCCAGTTATATTGTTGAAAAAACAACCTATCAAGTAAATATTTTCTGAATTGGGATGAAAAATAAATCTCACATCATCATATTTTACCTGTATTTATTTATTAAATAGGCAACTCTCTAGTTGTTTAACACTTAGGTTATAGAGAGATACAGTGGAAGCTCATTTTAGAGAGTACGGCACATTTCGATAATCTTGTTGTACTGAGTGATAGGCAGTGTACCACCAAAAGGCCAATGATTAACATATAAAAAAATATGGACATGAACAGGTGATTCACTTACAAAATATCTATAGCCTTCCTTAGCTTATTTTTGTGAGATTGCAGTATTTTGTGGTTCTTTCACAAAATCCAGACGAACGAGGCAGAAAGAGGAGAAACATTTAGCCAATTAGGCAACAGCGGAAGGCGATGGTGTGCAAGAAGTTGTGCCAAGTTTGTATAGGGTAGACTGGTCAGAAAATGGACAGTTGGAAAACAATATAGTCGCCATCGGCCTGCACCTTCTCTGTGTCACTGTCTATGCAAACTCTGGATTTTTTTCTACTTTTTTTGCCTTTTGTCCATTCCCACACAAAAATATTTCAAGGTTAAAGCACTTGTATCCAAGACCCGAGTGTTTCTGGCTATATGATATTTAATGGCATGATCCCTCATTACTTGCTTTCATGAGAACTCTATGTATATTGTTTCAAAGTGTCATAGATGGAGTGACTGAGCTGCATGCTCATGGAACTGCATCCTGCTAAAATTGCCTCTCATGCAACTTTGAGCAATATGAATATTTGGTACAGCATATGAAATATTATTTCTGACATCACACTGCAATTTGATGCTCCTTAACAATACCAGGCGATCCCATCTCCTTAGTCACATCTCTAAACATCGTGTAACACCCAGCCACGGATGCTTGGTAACTAGAAACGAGCACCGATAATTGCTCTGCAATATTTTATTTTTTAAATTACACATAAATACACAAGTAAAGGCAAACCTTTGGATTCTATGAGCACTTGATGCAGCAAGCGATATTCTGGGAATTATGAGTGCTCGTGAAATTGAGCTTCTCAAGTTTCCCTCTAGTTATATCTAGCCAAATTTCACAGAGATATCTGGAGGAATGACCTCTCTGGAATTTTAAATAAATTCAAAATGTTTATTTTATAAGCAAACCTAATAGAATCCTTAATTCATCAGATTGTATACATTTACAAATAGGGTAGGTACCTGATTCTTCAGAATTACAAAACGTGCTCCATGACCATCATCGTTTTATAAAATAGCCCAGAACTAGATGGGCTTGGGTTAACTGGCAGGCTTTTACAATGCAGTTGTGCATTCCATACTGGCTAATACTTCATTTTTACCTTCAAATAATTATATCTTTTGATTTTCAAAGTTCTTTCACCATAATGAATAACTGATTTCACATGCTTTAAAATAAAGATTTTCATTTGGAGTTAATCTACATAACATATGATCAAAAGCTTACTTACTGTTTGCCCAGGGATCGTCAATTGCACTTGAGAGAACCACATTTCTTGGTGCTGGCACAGGACTAAATGGGTCCTCTCCACCCCATGGATCAGAATGCGGTGTGTTGCCATTCACCATTTCCCCAAATGGATCAAAAGGGTCATCATCAGATGGGAATGCTGATGCAAAAGCATTACCCATACCCACCTACAATTGGATAAACCAGCGTGTAAATCACATTTCTAAGTTTTTTGGTGAACTGCATAGAAAGACTTTAGAAATAAACCACAATTGTTAAATAAGATGTGTTGCATGCCCAAGGAATTTCTTCGGAACTGCTCTGGAATTTTTGCTGTAATCACTGAATTTTTTATTGAATGGTTGGCACGATATCACCAGAAAATAAAAACCTACTATTGCTGAGGGTATGTGAAAAATATTTACAATGATATCCTGAAGTAGAAGTATTTTTCTGCCTTAGCTTAAGAATTCCACTTAAATATATCAGACCGGATGTGTAACCTGTTGGAGTATTCAATATCCTCCTCCTTCCAGAAAATATTCAAAATGCACTCATTTCAGTATTTTCTGACACACCTCCATACAAAAACCTACACTAAAAGTATGCACATGATCAGGCATCGCACATTCTTTTGCATTAAGTGTCTTTAGACAATAAAATGTCTTCACTTACCCTACTGGCATCTCCGGATGATACACCCTAAGAATTCATGAATTTAGTGGGGTGAAGATTGTATTAATACCGGATAACACACTATTAGCAACCAGCCATATTTGATGAAAGACAAAATATACAGATTTAAAAACATCGTAGGCCATGCTGGCATTCCTGCTTCTGATAAGCTGCACAGCTTGAGATGATACCCAACCAAGTGAAAGAAAACAAGACTATAGGTCAGAATAAAGGGAAAATCTGAGGAAAATGAGGAATTATTAAGTGAAATGGCATATAAGTGAAACATTTCACCAGTGAGAGCTTATTTTCCTACCTACAGCCAGTGGCGGACCTATGGGGGGTTATCTAAGGCAGCTCTAGCCCCCCCTTGGACATCCAATTTACACTAGATATAATGGTAATTTTTGTTCAGACCTGCAATACTTCTGGGGGTTTTCCCCATACTTAGCCCCCCCTTGTCCCTATCCTGGATCTGCTACTGCCCAGAGCCAATGTTCAAACTTTGTTTTGAGAGGTGAGGTTTTCCTTAATGCATTATACATACATTGGAAGGGCTCAGGATCTAGAGAATAACTTCTTCACAAGGAGATTTCCACAAAATTTCTCTATACACCCATGTCTCGTATAGCGCAATTTCGATATAGCGCAAATTCGTTCCTCGGGGAAACATTGCAACGCAGTGTAGCCTAATCAAAAATTTTAAACGCTCTCGTGATAAAACGTGAACTTGCGCTAAGTACTCACGTAATTTCTATCAATTTACGCATATTAATATTATTTCTTGCCTCAAATCTTCTTTTTTGTTTTTATATTAATCGAAATTCATTGCTGTGCAATTGCCAAAAGTATTACTCGTCATTGGGTCCAGATAGCCGGCCTACCGAAGATTTATCTCGTCTCCTTAACAGAATGATAATAAATAATTTAGATCGTTAATTAAGCGTGGGGCTAGTGGAAATGAGTTTTTTTTTCAGCAATACGGTTTGAGACGTATTTTTGCCGTCGTAGGTTACCGGGCGATTGACTTCCAGGTAGAGGGTCTACGCTAAAGCCTTCAAGGTCATCGGTATTCACGGGGGAGAAATGGAGCGGTGGCCGAGTTGCGCATGAATAGCATCAACACATAAAAGGGTCCGCTATAGAGTCTCAAACACAATGGCTTCGTGCCCTCCCCGTAGTCATAGGCCTGCGTCTCAGGAATACAGTTCAGCAGTGGAAGGTGATTTAGATAGAGCCATACATAGTAAAAACCAAGAGAATATGGCAAAAAATAGGAATGCGTGTAGAAAAATCAAGAATTTATCAAGAAAAACCATAAACCTAGAAGAGGACTTGAGAGAGGTCAATTGCTTTGAAAATGGAGAGCGTCAAAGCGATATTGCATGGAAGTTTAAACTCACGATGCCTTATTCTGAATAAAGACGAAGCTAAAATATCAGTGACCTCAGCCGCACCAACTTCAACCAAGCGGTCTACACATACGGAAAGTTCATGGTGAATCAGTACAAAAAGACGAGAGTGGTAATCGCTCCGAGACATTTAGTGAAAGCGGTTGATTCCAGAATTTAAACGGCAAGCAGGTATTTTCAGTGCGGCGATATCAGCTGAATCTGCAAGTGTTGATAGCGCAGCCACCACAACATTTTCTGATGAACTCCAAACTGTTATTGAAAGTGGCTCCTTTCCCCCTCAACTAGATTTAGTGTTGACGAGACGATATTCTTTTGGAAAAGAATGCATTCTCGTTCATTCATTTTCAGGGAAGGAAAACCTGGGTCAGGTTTCAAGGCATTTAAAGACTGTTTCACGTAGCTGCTAATGACTCGGAGGACTTCAAATTAAAATGATTTATCATTCATAAACTCCGCTAGCTATGAAATGGCATTTAAAGTAGCATTTTCCTGTAATTTCGATGAGCGACAAAAGGGCCTGGGTGACACAACAGTTGTTTTTGGACTAGTTTGAAAAATCGTCAACTGCCGGCAACGCATTACGATCCCCTGAGATAGCAGATGTTAGCCCACCCGCATGACAGGATGGAATTTCGAAAGCACGTAAGAATTTTTTTTAACGTGAATAAAAGTCTTTGAATGCGTGAATACTATCTTTAAAGATGTTTTAAACTATAAATATTTATAGAAATAATGTTTTCTAAGGCTTTTTATGGGAATATAGATGTTTTAGAGGAAATTCAACACCAAAGACCTATGCTACCAGGAACGCATCCCTATCTTCCCTATGTTAAAACGCTCTCGTATAACGCAAATTCGTATAGCGCAAAGACCCCAAGGAACGCATCCCTTGCGCTATACGAGACATGGGTGTACAGTGAACTATCGACTATCTGGGTTAATGGTGGGGAGAGGCAGCACAAATAATCCAAACTTTTACCTTAATATCACGTAATTTTCATAATTTAAATAAATCAAACAGTCTATTATTATTTGCCCACGCTGTCTTTTCTAATAGATTGCTTTCCAGTATCATGAAGAGCTTTCTCTTCTAGACCACGATCTTTTTAATGGCGATAACGCATTTGTACTTGTATTGGTACTGCTCCATCTAATACCTGGTTTCCGAAAACCATGGATCAGTGGCTGCGAGATCACAGATTCAGAAAAGTTGTTTGCCTGAATGCTTCAAAAGCAATGCGTGACATCAGAAACTACACTGTCAGGTACCACGCCGCATAGTTGCGTTTTGCACAAGTTACCAGGATGATACTACAGCTGCGGGATGCGGATCCATGAGGGCGATCGCGCACCGCAATGCTTGGAAAACAGGAACACAGAACTCCCATGTTCCTGTTTTCCAAGCATCACTCCATCGCACAGCAGTGGTTATTGGAATCCAGGGCTTAAGGTAAGCTGTCTATGCAGGCGAGTGCCTGGCTATGACTCACACTATCTCTACTCTTTCACCCCACCCCCTCCAAACTTTTTCTTCCACTCCACTGCCTTCTCTTCCTCTCCAATTTGACCTTGAGTGGTCACCGCGTAAACATGCCCGAGTGCAATGAAATATCTAGTTCCTTCGGGCCATATTAAACCACATTCGAGGCCATGGAAATAATTACACAATTATATTATGAAATATACAATTAAAAATCGTAGAAAACATTTTCCTAATTTACAATTGGTTAACCATTGAAGAATCTTCTAAAATCAACCAAGATTTATTCCCGCCACTGACTGTCGTCTGCAATGCTGGAGCAGACATCCAAGAAACCTTGAAACATTCCTTATCAGCGAGTAAATGAAATAATTCATTTTTGCCACAGTAATTCTAAAGAAAACAATAAGCCTGGTGTTGCCTTGCATTAAAATGCAAATATTCTGGTGCTTTTGCATCCAATTTTATTTTTTTCTATAAAGATCATGGAGAATGTTGAAGGAGTGTGAACTCATGCACGGATAATCCACAACACGGATAAACCGCAGCCCGATAATCGGGAGTCTGCTGCATGTACGTTTGTTGTATAGAGGCTTTACTGTAATTACATCCCCTAAAAGCTGCTGAGAGGAGCTCAAAATAGAAACCAACTTTGGTATGTTCCTCGGCGAGGTAAATAACGTAAAAAACCCTAGAATGGGCAGTATCACTGAACACACAAGATAAAGATTAAAAACTCACATTAATAACTGAATTTTCGGTGGCATTACCACCTTCCTCGGAGTTAGGTAAAAACGGGTCGTTTAGGTCGTCGTGTGAGTTTTTAATCTTTATCTTGTGTGTTCTGTGATACTGCCCATCCTAGGGTTTTTTACGTTATTATTATATATCTATATTATATATCTATTATTTTATATATATACACTTTGAAATGTTCCTCGATGAGGTAAATAACGTAAAAAAACCCTAGGTTGGGCAGAATCATAGAACCACTCAAAAAAGATAAAAAACACTCACAGTAGGTACTGAATTTTTGGTGGCGTATTACCACCGAAAATTCAGTACTTACTGTGAGTGTTTTTTATCTTTTTTGAGTGTGTTCTGTGATTCTGCCTAACCTAGGGTTTTTTTTAACGTTTTTATATATATATTAATAAGTATGAAAAACAGTATCCTCCGATTAATATAAGTATTCTGTATGGAGTCAACAAGACTTCAATCTGTCTTGCAAAAAACACAGAAGCTTCCTTTAAAAGATGTAGTGTATTTCATTGAATCTATAAAAATCACTCATCCCCTGTCAAACAATACACTAACTCACTGGACATACAAACTACTGGCAAAAACTTTGTAAGAGAATTTAATTATACAAACGCACAAAAATCAATAGTCAACTGAAGCTACTTGAAAGCTGAAGTGAATTGCTACTCTTTTAGCTAACACAGAACACAGCTGGATGATGCAATTATCTCATAGAACAGCTTTTGCACCTTTAGCAACTATTCCAGAAGTTGACTCTGGTGTAAAAGTACAAAAGCTCGAATGTAGAATAGGGAAATGTGGCTGCTCCTGAAAGCTCACAATATTAAGATTGAAAGCTGAAAATCCCAATTTAACACAAGTAATTTAAAAGAGAAAAAAATATCTGAAAAAATAGTGATTCATGAGATGGACAATAAGCAATCGAATGTGACTAGGTAATCATTTTAACCTTTGAAAATCCATCACTAGACAGACTGTCAGTATCTGCTCCAGTGCTACCGCCAAACCTTGACGAAGGAACAGGAGATGATGGTGGTGATGATGTGAGCAAATCCAAGAGAGGAGGAGGAGACTCAGCTTTTCGA
This sequence comes from Ischnura elegans, assembly GCF_921293095.1. Lineage (NCBI taxonomy): Eukaryota > Metazoa > Arthropoda > Insecta > Odonata > Coenagrionidae > Ischnura > Ischnura elegans. Next base: position 143,786,569 of record NC_060246.1, read on the forward strand.
TGATTTTCACTCAACATAGAAGGAGCTATTTATTGGATAAATAAAAAAAGACTAATAAAAAACTATTCATAAACATCCATAGGATAATGAGGCCATTTTAAATGAAAATTACATATCTTTCACAAAAAAATGCTAAGTTTGAAAAGTATAAATCAAAATAACTTGGCAAAAAATAAGAACAGAACAATATTTTTGCATAACAATAATAATAATTCATAACAGTTCCAATATTGGGTCATTCCACATTATCTTTTGCAATCAATATGCATTCCTATAACCATAATCAACTAGACTCCAGCATACAACACAAATTTAAAATAATACAAACCAGAAGTTGAACTCTTCATTATTCCTCCCATGCTGGATTGGTGCTTGCTAGGATGATGTCTGCCCAATTCCCGAGAATTCACTTCCCCACGACCACCATTACGCCTTGAATTATGCGCATGCCTAAAAGCACAGACACTAAAGTCAACAAAACAGAATGAAACAGTTAATGAATCAACATGTACAATCAAGCCTAGCTTTCTGGTTCTCTGATTTACTTGACCCCTGATTTGGTAAAGCCAATGCCTATATGGAATTTAAAGAAGCTCAGAATATCACAAAATACCAAGCATCAAAGGGAAAAATTAAAGTTTGGTAAATATTAGAATACCTTTGTTAACTCTGAGGCAGTGATGCACTACATATATCATTTCACAGAACAAAATTATGCTTATCATGAGTTGACAAAGTTCTAATACAAAGATGAAAACCTTTACTACCAGCAGCTAGATGTCAAATCACCAAAATGAAACAAGTTCTTTATTGAGCCAAAGGAAGATTTCATCAGAGAGTTCGACTACTTTTGTGATGGATATCTGCAGCATAAATCACACAAAAATGTCCACAAAGCAATCCGGATGCTTTGTGGACATTTTTTGGATAGGACTGAATGTCTTCAGTACTCACTTCCCTCTCCCACCTTTCCTTCAAATGGTATTCTCACTATCATGAAATGGTATTCTACGCACAAAAAGGGGTTAATTTCAAGAAAATAATATCTCAGGATTGGATACGGTAAAACATCATTAAGGGGTATAAAAAAGATGCAATTTGGAGAGGAAAAAAAAACTGCATGAAAGGAGTAAGAAGAAAAAATGCCCTCTTTTATTCTAGCTTTTCAGGATTCAGAAAAGTTAAATTATATGATGCAGAGTAATTGAGCTAGTATGCCATTTGAATTTAGAAGTTGCAAACTCACTTTGTAGTAAAATAAAATTCTGATTAAAGACTGGCTTAAAGTAAACTTATGCCAAAATAGTTCTGCTGACCTTTCATGTTTTCCATTGCCGCTCTGCCCATGACTGCTATCCTTATGAGGTCTCCTAGCTGGTCGTGGAGTAGTAAATAAGGCAGCCAATATGCTGGATGGGTTGGACTAAAACAACATTAACAAATATTCATTGTTAGGAATTTTTATAAAAATGCTAAATAGAACTATCTACAGCAAAACCTTGTTTCCAAGTATACATATGAATCTAATACTCTTATGGATTAAAATAATTCAATTAAAATCACTCATTAAATGAAAAGATGATCATTAAGTGACCACAGTAATAAAAGTTTTTGTTTTCTTCACAATACATTAAAAATGAAACAAAATGAAATTGAAACCATCTGACAAAATCAGCTTCAAAATATTAAGCATAAAATGAAATTCCTTTGGCATACTTTACTTACACCATCGCTTCATCAGAATTTGAACAAAAGAATTGAAAGAGTAAGAAGAAAAAAATGCCCTCTTTTTGGCATCCAGATACAACATATCCAGCAATACAAACAATTCAGATAAAATATTACTACCCTAAATAAACTTTCCCTATTTTTACACAGCATTTTATGTATGTACTAACTAATGCCATTATCAAGAAAATACCCAAAACAAATTCAAAGATACATTAGGTACATTTAATTGCATAAATACACAAGAAAATTCACATTATCCTTGGAAATTAATCGATAGCTAAGGGGATCCGTGAAAATACACACATCACCTCATTAACTCTCTGAAATCCAATAACAGCCAGAGATATTGGAGCCTTATCTGCACAACCAGAGGCGGATCCAGAGAGGGACTAGTGGGGCTATTTGCCTCCCTCTTGGGTATCCAATTTACACTAGATAAAATGGTAATTATCTCCTGCCCCCCCGATACTCCTGGAAGGTTACCTCCCGGGTATCTCACCTAGCCCCCCCTTGTCTCTATTCCGAATACATGCGTACAAAATAACTATGATGCATATCGGTAGGCGATGGATATGATCCCAACACTAATTCCAAGAATAGCCTGGAAACAATGCTGTCAATCATAGCAAAAAAGCTGATGTCACAAGCATTTGACATTTTTCCTAAGCAGGTGTATTTAAATTTAAAATCTTGAATAATTAACTTGATTGGCTCCATTGCCGTAAATCAACGAAGTAACATCAACCTTAGATATCTTTTCTCAATATTCATGAAAGTAAATGTAGTACCTTACTTTCATGAGAAACGCCCACAGTGCCACAACCTTTTCTAGGTATAGCCTCATGCTGGAGATTGCATAATTACTACAAGTTAGCCCTTTTACTTTGATGACTAAATTAGTGTTAACACTTGCACTGTTTACATCAAAATGCAAAATATTACCTTATGATTATTCTTGTGTGGAGCTCCATTGTGCTTCACATTTCTATTGAAGCGAGGTGGCGGTGGTCGAGGAGGCGGTGTCTTTTTTTTCCTCCCATTTTGATCTGGGTTATTGCCAAGGTGCAAATCTGACAATGAGTGGGTCATTGACGTCACATCAACTGCATTTTGATTAACCTCAGTTTCACTCCTTAATAAGAGTAAACAAAAAAAGAATTACACTCCTAGGATTGGCAGCATAATCAAAGGAGGTGGTAAAGGCAATTTTAAAGACTTTTAACATTTTGGAATTACATGGGAACTCCAATGATGCCGAGATTGTAGATTACTTGATATGAGGTGGAATACTTATTTTACAGCAATTTATGCATTTAAATCTACAAAAAAACATCCATTAAAGAATACTCTCATTAGTAAAATCTAATATTGCTTTTTTCTTTTTTTTGACAATTTAAGGCAAATGACTCAACTGAAAATAAGCACGAAAAAAACCAAGATCTTAGTATGCAGCAGAAGAGAAGAAGTCAAGACCAACATTAAAATAGGGAGGCAAAAACTGATAGAAGTGGATGAATTCTGTTATTTGGGAAGCAAGATAACTAGTGACGGGAGAAGCAAGAAAGAAATTATCAGCAGAATAGCCCAGGCGAAGAGAGCATTCCACCAAAAGAGAGACCTGCTTACAGCGGGAAACCTAAATATGGAAGTAAAGAAACAATTTATAAGAACCTACATCTGGAGTATGCTCCTATACGGAAGTGAGGCATGGACAATGACCGCAGCGGAGAGGCCTTTGAAATGTGGTGCTACAGAAGAATGATGAAAATCAAATGGATCGACCGAGTTAGTAACGAGGAAGTCCTAAGAAGGGTAGGAGAGAAGAGAAGCCTCATGAAAACCTTAATAAGAAGACGGAACAACCTTAAAGGCCACATCTTGAGACATGATGGCCTGATGAAGACAATCGTCGAAGGACAAGTGGAAGGCAAGAATGGAAAAGGAAGACCTCGAACAAAATATATGGAACAAGTAATGAGAGATGTGAAAGAGAAGAAATACGTAGGTGTGAAAAGATTAGCTGGTAGGAGAACTGAGTGGAGAGCTGCGTCAAACCAATCCTAGGATTGTTGACCAGTGATGATGATGATGAAGGCAAATGACGGTAGAAAGACCCAAAAGACTTTTTTGATATTAAAATATTCTTGAAATTACGTCCTTTGATATTAAAGTAGTGCCACTGTGCCTGTCCCAATTCACATTGTTTTAACAAAGTTAACTGCAATGCATATTCAGCTTTGTAGCACCGAAGAAGATTGATAATCAGAATCTACTTTTTCTATGTTGTACTGAAAGGCTTCCACAAAATTCACCAGAAGTTTCATGTCAAACGATCATAAATATGGCCACTTCCTGTACCAACTTCGGTGTAGCTAACATCAGTGAATTCATGATGATTATCTCTAACCCAAGAGAATGATTCAAACAGGGACTTCATCAGGTTTATGGATTAGATATAACAAGTTTTTACATTTGTATAAACAACTGTAACTCTGATGAGCATTAACATCAAACATGATACAACTGTTGTGAATGACTTTAGCTCCAACATAAAGGAAGGAAATTTTATCTCAATGTACTTTGACAGTACAAATCCATAAATTCTATGCATCCCTGTGGCAACTTGAAAAATTTGATGAAATTCTGATTCTGAGAGCACACTGAAAATCACAAGTTTTCATGCCATTAGTGATGCAACGCATAAGCTGCTTATGACAGCCCATCATCACTGCCACGAATTACCAATGAACAGACACAAATTTTGGCAAATGACCCTAATTCCAAAACCTAAAAATCAATCTGAAAGTCAATATATAAACAAAGAAATTTATCAAAAATAACTACATGTGGTGAAAGAATATCACCTTTTGTCTATCACAGTAAATAAGATCGAAACAAGAGGAATATCAACCCTTCCAATATTTTTATTAGAGGAGTTATATCCAAATAGAAAAACTGGTTACTGCGCGCCTCACCAAAGGATTCCATCCGGATGCAGCATTTCTCCCCAACGATTTGTCAGATGGCTCTGATCGGTGAATCGAGTATTTCATCAAGCAAATTCACATAAAGAGTTCTGTATGATGGATTCTTACCATGGATTATCCCAATCCAATCCAACGTTGGTTAGTCTCCTCTGCAAAGGTGCTCGGGCGCCTGTTCTTGTGTTACTGCCATTTGAAGAAGACTTAGGTGGTGCAGGGGCTGGTCTCAACGGAAGACGCATATTTGAACCTTAAGAAAAAGGGGGACGTCCAGGAATGATTATTTGGAGACAATAATGACAAACCTACAGCAATATCACGTCAATAACCAAATTTCCCTTCAAAGCTAAATAAATAATGAACAAAGTGCGATCTTGATACACCTGGGAGAAAATTTTGTACATAAATTAACTGCATATATTTGATACATGCAAGTTTCGCGCGTATGTGGTAACGGAATTATTGTTAGATCACGATATTACTTTATATTTACGGCCTGGTGTAAGCGTATAAACATCTTATAAATAATACTTATAACCGAGAAATTCCGTCACCTTTGCAGTCATACGGCAAACGACCTTCAACACAAACAGCAACCCATGCAGCACCCTGTTCACGTCAAAGCATATAGCTAACGATTTTTAATTCCATCACCTAATTAGATTTAAAGACGCCAGCAAGCGTAACATCTTACGAAACGAGCTTACAGGTGTGTGGTTCCATACGTAAGGAGAATGTAATAAACACTTCCTGCTGTGTCATTACTTTTCTTATGCTGCAAAACAACTGCCGGGGACCTAATCACACATTAATAGATGACCTCTACGAAAATAATAATGAGTAGTTAAGTTATGGCACAATAATTACCTTGTGTTGTATGTCTATCCATTTCCAGTCTTCAACCATTTCACTATCGTGAACGGCAGTGAGGACTTAACAATTGAGCGACTACTGCGAAGGATTTGTTGATGTCAGTTGATGTGCCGTAGTGTGGAACCTGTATGGAATTATTTTCCAACTCTGGTGGGAATTGGCACTGTCATTTAGACTTTTCGTGGTGCAAGTTCCTTCCTTATGGCCGAGGTGGCCAATTGAGGTCACAACATAATTTACCAGTAACCTCCTGTGATAATGGATATTGTTTCAACGCGCTTGAGATCACGCAAGATACCGTTATTGTCTTTTAGCAGGAGTTCGTTTTTCTGTCCTAGCTGTGATTTAGTTTCGTGGTGTTGTCGATATCATATTATCTTTTTCTGCTAAGCCTTTGGTAATTGACTCGGACTCATAGAATCCTAGCGTCCTAGTCCAACCTTCACGCCCCCCTCTGCTTAACTTATCTTCGTTCAGTGAAACAGTACTACTACTTATCAGTCAGTGTGACACATTCGGTATTTAATTTCTTATCTCCGACCGCGAATGATGCGACGTTTACCCCTCATGAATTTTAATATGCAAATGAATAGGATTCAGCGATGTGAGTGGCGTTATTTTAAATGTATAGGTTCAGTGATAAAAATATATTTAAATAATGTTTTTTTTTTCAAATAAATTGATGCTAAGTGAATTTTATTTTTTAAGGTCAATTTCTTATAATATAACTTTAATTCTGTCAGTGTTGTCATATAGAATTACTAATGTAATAACCTAAAAGAAAAGTGTTTTCCAAATCTGACGAGTATTTTAGAAATAAATTCGAAGTTGGGATGGGATTGAGCCATTGCCCTACTACAACATGAGCCATGACTGAGAGAATTTCGATAGCCGTACATCAACAAAAAATTGGAGTTCCTCGTTTCCATCTATCATGTTGAATATGAATTGGTGGCTAATTAAGTGGTGAAAGTTGTAGTTCAAAACAATATATCCCATGGCCCCATTAATTGTTTCCACTCATGAGGCACGCATTGGCTATTATGTTTATCTAGATACAATACTGGTGAAACTAGCTAGTTTCACCAGTATTGTATTTAGGAAACAGGAAAATTACACTAATCACCTTGGCCCTTCTCCCTTATTGAACTTCCCTCTTCAATTCACAAATATACCTATTCTCTTTTAATCTAATCATTAATCCTATTCTTCCTCCCCATTCCTGCTCACCCTATTTATATCTATACATACTCCCTAGGATATCCTTCCCTCAAACTGACCATCCACTGTTGAATGCATGACCCATCGAAGCACTATAGTTGTTATGGTCAAACAAGTTAATTATGTATAAGAAAGGACTATCTAGTCCCAAATTCGATTGTATTCATCATAATGTCTAACAGTTCCTTGTTCCTTATATATTCTCCATCCATCTCACCATGTTCATTCTCCTCATTACTACTCAAATCTTGAAAACTTCAGATGTTTCTCATTCTCTTTCCTCCCCACATTTTTTCATCATGACGAAGCACTTCACACCAGATGAGATTCTTCAATTGCCTTTTTTTTAATTTTTACGCTCTAATCCTTTCATCAGTAGCTTTCCTACTCTTGAATTCCTCCTTTGCCAACACAAGTCTCTTCCTGATGTTGTTATGGTGCAAGATCAGTCTTCCAATGTGCTGCTCTGATGTTTAACCGATGCCCCACCTATTCGAATTTTTGTCCATCTCCTTTTATGTTTAGCTTCCCATTCCAAACTCTAGAAGCTCTATAAACTGCATCGCTTTCATCTTCCTTTTAATTACCGTATAATTGCAATAAAATTAATATGGTTTACTTGACATTTCAGTCAGTGCCTGGCACCAACTGGCCATCAAACCTGATATTCAGTCAATGTCACTGCAATAAATCTGCCATCAACCATCTGCCCTTCAACTATAATTCTGTCATCAAGCTCCACTCATACCTTCATTATCATATTTTTCTCTCTTTCGCCTACACATTAAGCAACGTGGGCATCAAGGGACACTCTTGTCTCACACCTCCCCCAATGCTTGACGACACTGATTCTTTGCAAGGGTACCCTCATTTGGGCAGTCTTGAGCCATGTACCTGCTCAAGGGCGGATCCAGGATTTTTTTCTGGGGGAGGGGGAGCAAATGGGTCTTCTCATATTTGAGATTCAGAGCAGTATACAACAATTACTGTTTGAAGTACACTCTTCATCTCCATACTCCCTAACACAAAACAAAACGAAAGTAATGATTGCACCAAATCTGCATATATGCACAAGGGTAGACTTAAAAATAAAGCCTCCTATGCTGTTGTGTCACCCTATGAAGTGCTAGGTGCACCTGCAATCTGCAAACACCAGCGTATTCCTTGGTTCCTCCACCACTGCTCGTGAGCACAACAAACCATAGTCGTCGGCTCACTGTTGGCGTAGCAGCCATATCCATGGAGCTTCCCCTTACGTCTCTGACCAGATGTGAAATCTGGCCTGTCATACGTTTTTTGACCGGGAAAAAGCTGGCACCTATCGACATTAATCGCCAATTGGTTCTCTGAGAAAAATGTATGGAAGTTAAAAGTGACCATAAGCGGTGCCTCAATTGTTCCTTTCCAGCCAGGCAAACGTCCACTGCCAGGTGGATAACCAAACGGCTCCCTTAAGACCACCAGAGGCAGCACGTGGAATGTGCAAAAGAAATTGAGTGTCGTTTTGAAGAGGAAAAAGATGATTTTTTGGACTCCATCACACAGTTATTTCCACATGCTGCTCGCCCTGAAGTAACACCTAAGAGAGATGAAGTTTGCAACTGAGGACGAAGTGCAAGAGGAGGTATCTTCGCAATGTGGATGGAATTTGGTATGTCAATGGGATACAAAAGTTCATCGTGCAGACGAGTAAAGCAATCAAGCACCTGGGTGACTGCATCAAAAAATAGCTGAATCCGTGACTTTTTCAATGATATCCAACAATGCAATAAAATGTCATATTCCATTAAAAAAAATTGGATACCTTACTATTAAGTTTACCCTCGTACATTGGCTAGGAGCAAGTAAGGGAAGTGGAGGAAGAGTCAAAGATAGAATGAGTGTTATGCAGTAGCAGATACAGGAAAAACTCAAGGGGGGGCACAAAAGATATCTTGAGTTACCTTTACTTTTATCCTGATAAAAAAATAATTAAGCCACATGCAGAGTTAAAGAAAATTTTAATTAAATTTATTACACACACATACAAGACAATGCCATGGGCCCGCAAAGGGGGGGGGGGGTGCGTGCCCCCTGGACCTGCTAAGGAAGAAAAGATAAGATGGGGAGGGCTCATTAATGGATGTGAAATTGAAAAAGGGGAGGTAAATTGGGGAGATGTTTTGCTGCAACATCCTGCTGAAGATGCTGTTTGAGAGAGTTTGAAGTAAACTAAGGCATGCTAGATTTTTTATATGAAATTTGGCACAATGTCGTGGAAGTTCATCATATTAGTGAAACGGAACATTACAGTAGACTCTCGCTATTACTAAGTTCACGGGACGGAGAAAACGGAGGTTCGTAATAACGAATTTTGTATGAACATTTCTTGTAGAATTCATAGAAAGAAGGAAAAAAAAACAAACTTCGTCAAAATTTCTTGTATTTAAAATCTTCCGCACTTATGATCTTCAGCGTCAAGTGTATAATATAAATGATTAAATCATGTGGAAGTTCTTGATATACGAGAAAGATGCGTTCCGAGACCTTGCTCGTACGTTGATAAACCTACACAAAGCATCGAGGAGAGTGGTTACCCTGCAGAATGCAACACTGCATCACAATACTGCGTTATCTCACGGTTGTGATGAACTGATCTAGCTTGCAACGTAGCCGGAGCCGAAAAAAATCGCTGTCCGCAGGAAGAAAGAATGGGCGAAACGCTTAACAGTTCTTGACTTCACACTGGATTAAATGATACTTCGTTCAGATTCTGTCCAAAGTACAAGTTCCTCTACGCCTCGTCGTGTCGCATGGCAAACTCCAAAAGCGCGTTTGAATTTTTCAAATGTTCGTATCACTGAAAGTTCGTTAATAGAATGTGCGTAGGAAGAGGACTAACTGTATGTCCAGTTTATGAGCGTTAATGAGTGGGTCACCATAATTCTACAGGAATGAAGCTTATTATATGATGTTGCGTGCACATCGAAGTATCTCCTACTGAATAAAGAACCAAAATTGACGCTCTTGGGCACGGTACAAAAAGAGAACTTAAACATAGATCAATGATGATAACGTAACGTAGTGTATATCCACCTAAATACCGTTGCTTTTTCGCGGAACTTCGTAATAAAGTTCATTTTGTAACCACCGGGACCGGGACTGAGGTTCGTAATTACGTTTCTTTTACTATTGATTGGATAGGCCTTTTCGTTGGGACTGGTCGGGACCAACAAATTGCTTCGTAATAACGTTGTTTGTATTAACGAGAGTTTACTGTACAATATTTTCACAGGATTCATTTTAACACGACACATTTCATTGTTACAACAACATTATCAAGTGCTGTTGCTTGTTGTTACAACAACATTATCAAGTATTGTTGCTTGTTGTAACAACGAAACAAGGACAGGAGACATGTTACTTGATAATGCTATTTCCATCGCTCATCAAAATATTCGCAGTTTAAGATGTAACTTTGATCTGTTTGCTGCGTATCTACATAGTTTACCGTGTATGCCAGATGTAATAATACTCACTGAAATATGGGTACACAAACATGAACTGAACCTGTATGAGTTAAGAGATTATAAATATTTTGCTCGCTGTTGTGACAGTAGACGAGCGAGAGTTGTGATAGTGTACGTTAAAAATAATATTGAATGCTATTCAATGCTAAATAATACTGTTACTGCTGATTGTGTACTATTAAATTTAAAAATAGAATATATTGAACTTCACTTACTTAGTATTTATAGGGACCAAAATTTTCCAGTCATGCAATTTTTGTCTGAATTTGAGCCCATCCTTCATAGTTTAAAAAGTAATATAGTTGTTGTTGGTGATCTCAATGTTAACATCTTGCTATCCACAAATGATTCTGATCAGTATTTAAATGTTATGAGTTCATTAGGATTAACTTGCATGGTTAATGTTCCAACGAGAGTAACCACAAAAACGGCAACTTGTATAGACCATTTGTTCACTAGGATATTTAACTCCTACAAGTATGATCTTCAAGCTAATGTGCTGCATGAAGGCATTACAGATCATTCTATGATACTTTTCCGGCTCTGCATTAAGGATATTGTAGGCAGTCAAAGGATGAATTCAGATCATCCAAGAGTCCCTACCCCCTTAAAAGTTATAATTGACTATGATCGTTTCCAAAATGAAGTCGCCGAAACGGATTGGAGTCCTGTTTTAAATGAGACTGATGCGTCAAAGGCATTCTCCACCTTTCATGAAATACTTTCAAACAAACTGTCCCTTTCTAAAACCACAATCGTTAATAATAATTCTGGAAATAATCTTAAACCATGGGTGACGAAGAGATTAGTGAAAAAAATTGAAAGAAAAAAATATCTGTTGAAGAAACTTAGACGGCATCCATGCAATGACAGTCTAAGGAAGGAATTTGTTAAATATAGGAATGAATTAAGAAATGAACTAAGAGCAGCTTCTAGCAATTATTACTTACATAAATTTCAACAAGTTACCGGTAATCCTAAAGCTCAGTGGAATATATTCAAAGAGCTAACTGGTCAGTCACCACGAGGTTCACAACCAATTTCTTTGGATATACAAGGTGGAATTATTACTGACCCAATTCTACTAGCTCGTTTATTTAGTGACTTTTTCATTGGTGCATCAGACAATAACCAACATAGTTATTCCAAAGGTATAAATAATATAGTTAATGAATACTCTGGATATTCTTGCGTTCATTCCATGTATTTTGAGCCGATACTTCCAGATGAGATAATTAAGCTAGTGAAATCCCTTCCCTCGAATAAATCAGCTGGCTTTGATGAAATCACAAGCAAACTTTTAAATTTAATCATTGTTGAGTTAGCGCCTATTCTGGCGTACATTTTTAATTTAAGTATTACAACTGGTGTTTTTCCCGAAGTTCTAAAAAAAGCTGTAATCAAACCCCTTTATAAAAAGGGAGACATGTTATTAATCCAGAATTATAGGCCTATTTCACTGCTGTCAATATTTTCTAAAATACTAGAAAAGCTTGTGAAAAACAGGTTGCTCAAATTTCTAGAAAAACACCACTTCCTCAGTAAAAACCAATTTGGTTTTTTATGTGGAAAGGGAACGGAGGATGCTTTAGAGAAATACTTAACTCATATTTATGAATCTATCAATAAAAACAAACGTACTGCCAGTCTGTTCATTGACATTACCAAAGCTTTTGATACAATCGACAATGGCATTTTAATGCATAAGCTTCATAGAGCTGGTATTCGAGGAACTCCACTAAAATGGTTCGAGAGCTATCTTTGTACACGAATGCAGTGTGTAAAAATTGGTAATGTATATAGTGATTATAAAGTGATAACAAGTGGGGTTCCCCAAGGATCTGTCTTGGGACCTATTCTTTTCCTAATTTATATTAATGACTTATGTAATCTTGAAGTTAAAGGGCACATCACTGCCTTTGCTGATGATATTGCCTTAAGTTACGATAGTGAAAATTGGGACATTGTAAAAAACAATATGCAAATTGATTTGGTTAATCTTAGGAATTGGTTAGAAGCAAATAATTTAAAAATGAATGTAAATAAAACTAAATACATTTGCTACAATATTTGTAACAGGTATATAATTGACTGGGATTTGTACTACCACTCAAAGGATTGTCACATGTATGAGTGTTCGGATTGTTTGCCCTTACAGCGCGTGTCTAGTTTCAAGTATCTGGGAATAATCCTGGATGAGTGTTTAAAATGGCGTCAACATATTGAAAATGTTGCAAATAGTATGAGGCAAACTATATCAAATTTTTATTTCATCCGTAACAAATGCCCAACATATTTTTTGAAACTCATTTATAACGCCCTAGTAAATACCAGGCTAAACTACGGTGTGTTTAGTTGGGGTGCAGCTTATAAAAATTCTATAAGATCCATTGTTGTATTGCAAAAAAGGCTTATTAGAGTAATTTTAAAAAAGAGCCGTTTTGAAAGTTCCTTTCCTTTATTTTATAGTATAGGCTTGCTTCCCTTGAGACATCTTTTCATTTATAAGGTTTTACGTCGTTTTTTCATGAGAAGTGGAAATACAGTTAAGGGGTTATTATTATACAACCATCCTTCCTTCACCCTACGAAGATCATGTATTGCTTTACCTAGGACTAACCTTACGTTGTATAAACGTTGTTTCTTGTTTATAGGGCCTAAAGTGTACAACTTATTACCCGTATCATGTCTGAAAACAAAAAATAATAATGTAATTATGAAAAATATTCAGTCTTGGCTGTTTAAAATGCAAAGTGTGGAGGATTTTTTTCTATGATGTAATTCCTTGTAATATATATGTACGTACTTGTTGCAATTCAAATGTTGTGCTTGCTTCAATTCAAATGTTGTTCTTGCTTCAATTCAAATGTTGTGCTTGCTTCAATTCAAATGTTGTACTTACTTCAATTCAAATGTTTATATATCAGCATGACCCTATGCAAATGATGGTAGCCAAAAAACAGGTTGTCCTTAATGGCTACCTAAAGTTACTCCGTTTTCGGTAATTAATTCTATTCTGTACTTTTATTTTGTGGAGTAATAAACAATTATTATTATTATTTGTTCTTAATGTAAAAGATGGTCAAAGTGAAGTGTATCGTGTCTATTGCGATAGGCAATGGGGGTAGAGGAGATAAAATGGCTCATATTGGAAGAAAGACGGGATAATGCTAATTACAAAAGAGGATGGCTAAAATCAAGCAGTGAAAAAGTGCGCGAGATATTTTTAAAGCTCCCCATATTGGTATTTTAGATATAATAAATGTTATCTAACAGGAGGTAATTTACAGGGGAGTGAAGGTCAATGGGTGCAAATAATTTTGTGATGATACTTACTCCCACAAATCACTCTCAAAACATCATCTCTCTCATCTCCTAGCCTTTTCTTTACAAACTAATGGCCACGCACCCATGCGTGGCCTTTAGTGAGACAGAGTCAGAGTCACAACTCTCATTCTACTGGCTCTGGCGAAGAGTGTGGCTTAAAAATATGGCCTTTAGCTCCCTTAGAACTACAGTGCAGGTCTTGCTATAATGAGGTAGCTATGTCATACACCCGGGGACGCTGACTTACAAAAAATATTGGGGGGGCCCAAAGCGGCGATCTTGCCCCGGGAAATTTTTTAAGTAGTTAGTTTTAAGTTATTTAAGCATATTAGAAGAGTCATATGATCAAAATTAGAACCCTGATAACTCGAATCTCAATATCTGGACACTCCGGGGAAAATTGACAAGCCTGAAACATTTTTTCCTCACACCAATAACAAATTTTTGAGGGGACTCGAGCCCCTTCAAGCCCCACGGAGTCGGCCCCACTGCATACACCAAAAGAGTGGAGTTATACTACCGGTGAGAAATTTTTCTACGTAGCACACAATATGACATAAGGTTATAACTTAAACAAAATGAGGTCATCAGATCCTTAATGGAAATTTAACAAGGAAAATGACTCTTTTCATTATGTAGACACAAGTAAAATATCTATAGGATCTCTTTCTCCTATACTAATTTGACAATGGGATAGGTTTGTTCCTATAGGAAACTTTTAGGTTCCTGTGGGGAGATTATATGTTCCTATAGGAAAGTTTCATTTTCTTATGGGAACATAAAAGTTTCCTTTAAGAACAAACCTTCCCCATTGTCAAATTACTATTGGAAAACAAAGTCCTATAAAGATTTTCACTAGAGGAACCAGAATGTATGAAAAATTATTACGAAATTTAACTTCTTTGTTATTTGGGATCAAAGTCATGCATGTCACACATCACTGCGAACTGAAATAAATTTCCTCTGATCATAAACTAAAGCTCCAAATATGTATTATATTTCTTATAAATTTTCAGCACAGGTAATTCACATCAAGCAAAATTATCTAAAATACACCTAAATTATTAGGTACCGTAAACCGGGACAACTTTGCCAGGTTTTGAAAAATATTATCTTTGGTGCCCTACTAAGCTCCCTATTTATCCAAGAAAGGGCCTATCTTTTCATCACACAGAAAAGATATCGAGTGATAGCTTTTCCGCACACTTGTAGTCTTACGAGTTTTTTTCAGGTATTTATTAGTGTTTTGTTTTCGTCGCACCAAACTGAATATTTTGGTAGGCTATGTAAGTGTCTCGCCCTGCCCATTTTCTCAAACGTCAGTAAAAATTTCTGGTATCGTTCAATAGAGCATATAATTTACTTTCAAAATCGGTTTCAATGGTAAAATGTATGTAGTACTTAGGTTTAATAATGTAACTTGGCAATGTTGCACCAGGAAGCTTGGTGGAAATGGGACAACTTTGCCAACTGACAATATTGATATTTCTCAATTTCTAATACACTTTTTCCTAAGGAAGCGTTTTGCATATTCGTTTTATAGACCGTTCAGATTCCAAGACACTTTAATACCAAGTGGGGAGGCCACAGGTATCGAAATTATGATGACACTACGCTGCAACTTGCTGTCACTGCAGTGATTAATAATGATATGAGAAGTGGAAAAGCAGCCCTGAAATATAATATCCCACAAGGGACAATTGACAGTAAGGTATTGTGTCTCCATTCAAAGAATCTAGGGCACCAGATGGCATTAAGCAAGGATAAGGAAGAAGAGATCCTCGAACATGTGCTTGTTTATGCAGACCGGGGAATGCCTTTTGATGCCATAGATTGATGATTGACTCGTTTTGTTTTCTTACGCCATTGTCCAATCATTTATGACAACCTTTTGATATTTCACTCTTCAAACCTTGTAAAAAAATAAATGGAAAGCCATACTGACAGACCATAAATTGTTGAACTTTACTAGTTATTAAAGTCTTGAAAATAGATAATTTCCAACACTTTTGGCAAAAAAAATCTCAGTGCTTTGGATGAAGAAGGTAAAACGACCTCAAACATAATATCAGGATTCGACAAATGTAGCAAGGTGCCACTCAACCCAAAAGAAGTTTAGTCTTGAATTCCAGATGCAAAGAAAAGTGATCGTAATGACACTCCTACGAAAGTGAGTGCTTCATTTTTTATTATCTTCAAGCCTATTGTCGTCATCCAAACAAATGTTCACCATAGAGAAGAAGACGGAAAATTAATGTGACCCCAGGAGAAACCGCAGAAAAATCACACTTGATCACTTCCAAGCACCTTCACACCAGATCACCAGAATCATATTGGAGGAACTTGTTAATAGAAGAAAATTAGGGGAATAACCATAGTATATAATGTTCAATGTTTTGAGTAACTGTGTGTACCATTCTATATTTAAGAGTTTTCTAAGCTAAAATTATTTCTTCCATTGTTTTATTGAGGTTTCCGCTAGACATAACTCCATTGGCAAAGTTGCCCCAGTTCCAGAGAATCTTTGCCAACTATATTTTCAATTATTTTAACGTATAAACATTTACTAAGGTTGTAATTTTTTCACACATTTTGAAAGTAGAGAACAAGAGTAATGGTTGAAAATGGTTTTAAATCATTGTCGTACATGAACCTTCAAGAATGCAGTTGAAAAAGAAAAAAAGTGGCAAAGTTGTCCCGGTTTACGGTATTTGTTGGCTGCTTAGGAGTAATTAAGGTTCAATCTCAAGTAAACCAGATTTTTAACTGGCAGTTAACTATGTATCAAATGATGGAATAGGTATTTGTGGTTTAAAAAACCATAAGTGATTAATATTCTTTATAAAAATATTTTTATTGTTATAGGCAACAGCAAGAGCTTGACATAAATTGCACTTGCGTAATATACAAATATTTCCACTATCACGGAGCTCCTTCCGTTTGTTCAATGCAGGTAGTCTTCCATGCATAGAAGTGCACTATCTACACTGTACCATACAAATTCAACTTTCTCTCTTGATGAAAATGTTCACTAACACTGCTATAAGTTGGACAAAGAGTCAATTTTATATATTTGAATAAGGTAAAACACTTGAAAAGGCAGTTCCATGAAAATGGTACGTGAAACACAAGCTTCAGTTTAACCATTCCCTGGGGAAGTCAATGAACTGCATGGCATTAACCTCCAATACATCAGTTTTTTATACAAAATTACACAAAAAAGCAATCCAGTATTCAGACACACAGAAAAGATGTACAAGCAACCTATCACATGAGTAAAAATTGCATCAAATTATAAATAAAAAAACAACTACATACTTGCATAGGCTCTAGGAGATTTCGGAAATGCAATTGCCAGAGCTATAATTGCTTAAGTCCATAGGATACAGCATGTCCATATGTATGCGGGAAGCAAACTTCACGTAACATACTACTTCCAGGATTTTCAAGGGGCAAGTAGGAAAAACATCCTTAATAATGCCTCAGTGCTTTCAATAAATGGTGTGTTTCCTAAATGGTAACTCAAGGCACTCTCATGTCACTTCTGCACACAGCCATTTCACCTGAGCAGGCCATTTAATTCTGCCACGTTCAATAAAAGACAAATGCACAAGTTGTATCAAATGCTAAACCATCAATGAGCACAATTAGCAAGAGCTATTTTTTATGATTCAGACACTATTTACTTGAGTGGCAAAGGAGATACAACAAAAAAAGCTTAACATAAGTCATAAAAATATCTAGGTGGAAGTTTCACAAATAAAATATCTCAAATGTCCCAGCTCAACGGAAAAAAACTGGTTACTTGAACAATATGACAAAAAGAAAACGGCATCCTCATATCGAAATGACTTCATCAGAATTTATTTAGGGTAAATTTCATTTAGACACCCAGAATCAATTAACATGCACTTTGAATGCAAATAACTAGAAGGATATGAAGTTTACTCAAGTGCTTAATAAAAACTTTAAGCTTCACTTTCCTACTCAAAGCCACAGATAATATATTCCTAAATAATTTATTTGCATCTCCTTAAAAAAGACTGTCAGCTCAGATAGTCAATGAATACTTCCTTCACCCCCATTATTCCTTCGCATGATTCAGATGATTCATGACAGGAAGATTCACTGAAGTGGCCATGGCAATACTAATAAATATTACCATAACTAACAGTTCAAAGAAGCAAAGACAATTTAGATATCCACTTTTTCCAATCAAGGATACTGATAACAGTTGATTTTCCAAAATGCTAGCTGTTATTGAATGGATCCATTAGGGTATACACCAAATACTTCACCAAGGAAAGCTAATAAAACAAAGACTCCCATCTGGTAAAAATGACATGGAGTAATGAGTGTACAAGTAAGAAAATAATATCTGAGAAAAAAAGAAATATCCACAGAACTCACAAAGCAAAAAAATTAATAAAAAAACCAATGACAGTAAAATATGAGAACCATTAAACCTGGAAGAAACAATGCAGGAATTAAAAATGTATCTATCAACACATGAAATCGGTAAATAGTGCTGTTTGAGAACTGGATTGCAATCAGCAATGCCATCCACATCAATCACTAAGATTTAATTAAAGCTTTAGTTGAGTGGCTGAAAGCAATGTGTCACATTAAAATGAAATGCTAGAACAATGCCCACACTCAGTCTTTCATTATGTATCAACAAGATATTACCTCAAATGAACTGTAAATTTTATTGAATGTGTAAAAATAAATGCATTTTTTAATCTTCATATTAATTACTCATTTACCTCAAATCAGCATCAATACCAAGTAAAGGCATTTATCATTACAATTAGGTAATAACATCTGTGCATATTAGACAATGTAAATACATGAGAATAATTGCCATTTTGAATACACACTAAATATGAGATTCCATATTTTTGTACTAAGTAAAATACAACCAACACATACAAGTCCAAAAACACACATAAAGCTTGCAAATTATTTCTCCCTAAATTTATTCATGAATTAAGAAAAGCATAAAAGAACACTTAATATCCGTTTTACTTATAGCTCACCCATCAAATGTGACATTTTCCTGAGGGTGGTGGAAAGTAGTTGATATTTGAACTATATTCAAAGTGGTTTGCCCAATCAAGGGGAGAGTTTGATGGATTCAGCCATGATTAATGACCAGCATTAAATTTGGGCCTTCTGAATCATCCTATGTAACTCATCAACAGTCAAAATAAATCACAGGAAATAAAAAAAATAATGTCAATTCTGTTATCATAGAATTCTTGTATTAAAAGTTATAAATAAAGATTACATCCACTTGTATTGATTGTAACGTTTTGCTGCTCACATTTTGGAATATATTTGTCATGAAATAAGTGAAGCCACATTGAAAGCGTAACGTGTCCAAAGCCTCAGAATTCTGAAGGTAATAACTAAAAATAGCATATTCACAGCTATTGCTTCCCCATCAAAATCTACATGTGCAAGAATATAAGTGAGATACACAACTGATACTTATATACTAGTCTAAAAGTTATTGAGGGCTGATACAATTTCTCTTGTTTCAATTCCCAGCCATCATTTTAAAGGGTCAAATATTTTGTGGAAGTGAAGTACCTAACACAAGAATCATCAAAGAAACCGTGCTGTCCCAACTCCATCCATAGTGACAAAATAAGAATTTTATCAAGTTCATCATATTTTATACGTACATGTCTCTGCACACATGTGACTGCTTGCACAATTAAGTGAAGATAGGAAAATATAACCAGTAAAGAAAGAAGGAAATACTTTAGACCATCATTAAATATACTTTGAACAAATAATTTAAGGTCAATCAGGATACTTTTCAAAATGTATGTATCCATGAATTAGGAAAAAAAACGGAGAGGGTTTGGACGGTCTCTTTCTCTCCTCCACTTATGGAGAGTCTTATAACAAATTACTAATTGTATCCTTTAGGCAGATTTTCATCAGTATTTTTAAGATAAAAATATACCGGCAAATCCAACCTTCTAGTATAATGCACCTCAATGGCTTAAAAAGCCACATGCAAATCCCTCATTTAAAATATTCCAACGGGATATGTCATATGATTCACCGGAAAGCTTCACCATAAAATTGTCTCCACAAAGTCAAATTTCATCCATATTAATATTGTCACAAACTGCATTTCATTCAACCAAGTAATTATTTGGTCTTTGTAAATCTTTAAGTCATTTTCACTTCCGATTTTGGGACTGGAGGGAATTCTTCTGGTTTTAATTTTACCAATGAGGGTCAAAAGGTTGAGCTATATGTTAAAATAATATACATATAAAATTTAAAATATAAAACTAATGCATTAAGTACACAAGCTATTGCATTTAACTCACTTCAGTTGAATAATCCATAGACTTCACTGCATGCAGAAGCAATCGCAAAAAAGGCTATCTGTATTTACCTCCTCACATATGTAATTCCATTGAGCACAATGAAGCACAGGCACACCATAAATTTTCTGTCTCAACTACTTAAAAACTTGAACATTACTAGGAAGCCCTTACACCACTGGCTGCAATCAGTCAAACAAACATTCCAAAGAGAGAATCATGTAATAGGAAGAAAAGTAAGTAATATTAAGTAATTAAAGAAATAAACTGGTGCATATGAAGGGTAAAATGCGTAGTTTTGACTGCAATAAACATAAATGCACCTTAAAAAAGGCAGCAACAGATTCCAAATACCTTTCAATAATTTCTGAAAACAAGCCTTGGATTAAAATGATTTATCAATTCAACAATTTTAACTGTCATACAGTTATACTCTTCTGTAAATTTCCTTCGATAGCATTCACTGGACTAAAACATCTTAATGTCATTTTTCTCCCTTACTAGAAAAGAAGCTGAAGTTCCAAAAACAGGATAGGTCTTCATAGCTCCTCTTAGATACATACTTAGGATCTACACAATAACACATACCTTGATCCATTAAGTATTTCACAATGTCTTGATCATACTCTTAAAAAAAACACCACACACATACAACAATTCTGAGAACCCACTTCTTCGTTCCATTTACTTCAAGAGTCACAAATTTGTCACTTAAGGTCAACTTGAGCGAATTCACACTATGCACCTTGACATTCAAGTTGATGACATCAATCACCGAGTAGAGTATCTATTAGCTTTTGCGGGTAAACCACACTTTTGACATTTTAAATCCAGAGCATTGGAATAGTAACTGCATATGATTTAATCAAGCACGTCCAAATTAACTCTTATTCCATTAGTTAGGCATTAGGCTGAAGCCTAGAATTTCACTAGAATTCTATCTCAGTCTGGCCTATATATAGGTATTTTGGGAATAAATTCCACCAGAAGAACCTGGAAATCAAAAAAGAAGAAAATTTTAGTCCCATTTTTTGACATAAATGCAAGTCAAATGAGCATAACGTTTCATTTGTTGGTTGATCCCAGTGATTGCTGAAAATTAGAAAATTCATCACATACTCCAGAGAACATCTAGGTGATATGAATTTATTTGCATATTATATTGTGTTCTTTTTTTTTTGGATTTCTATAGCCAACAGCAGGACTTTAATAAACGCTAGTCCCAACTTCGTTAGAGCACTTAATTTTTTTTATCTGTAAACGGCTGGTGTCCTAACACCCCTGCCACACGCCTTTTGGGCGGCTTGCAGGGTATTATGTAGATGTAGATGAACAGATTAAGGGCCGTATTCTCAGTCGACTCTGTAGGGCCAACCCACCCAGGATACGTCACCAGCCCCAACATTAACCGATCTCACCCTACATATCCCTACATACGGCCGTTTTTAGAACTTGACAGGCCCTACTTGATGTAGGGTACCTGAACCAGCCCTACACCCTACAAAAACATGGCGGTTAAATTTCATCTGCTGATCACTTCCATTAAAGAATCTAAGTTATAATGCATATTAAGGGAGACAACCTCACACGAACCATTTTAAAATGTACAGAAACAGAGCAGAAAGGTAGTGATATTATGTACCACATTATACCAATCAAGTGAAATAAATAATAAAATTGACTAATGTCAATATAGCGGTATACATGCACCTTGTTTCTGCGCATATATATTAATATTTTTCACATTTGGCACTTCATATGCTTTTGAGAAACCAAAAATATGTTTTCATAATACCAAAGAAAACATATTTTCATGCCGCATTTGCCACAAAATAAACTTAACTACAGAAGGTAAAAGCAAATGACGAACCTTGATGATGCAACGGAATTTCCCATGTCAATGATCATATTTTCCCTGCACTTATAGCTATCTTGTACAGACCGCTGTTGAAGCAATTTAAAAACAATAACGTTCCACTTTTGGCTCAATATGAGAGTATTTGTAGCGATAAATGTACCGACACGACCTGGTGGACAACACTGATTGTTTATATACCTCGTGCCATTTCCCTAACAATATGCCCAAAAATTATTGGAAGTCTTTTCTTAGTTTCATAGTTAGGTCCCATTATGCAACCAGAATGGTGCTGTGCCATCATCTACGTCATCTCAGAGAACTTGACAAAGGAATGACCCTCCACCACTTATGTAGGGTCGACTGAGAAACGCATGTAGGGGTCTCTTGTTATGTAGGGACAGATATGTAGGGTCAACTAAGAATAAACCTTTGCTGTTTCAAGACGTGACAGAAAAAAAAACTTTCAACAGGGATGGCAGCCTCCAACTGAGCAATTCTTGGATGCCCATTTTGAAAAGACTCTCCTCCGCTAATATCAGGCATAGGTAGGGTTCCATTTTTTTGCGAACTTTGCAATTTTTGCTAACTTTGGCACATTTTCAGTTTTTACGTGAATTTTAATGTTTTTTACGATTTTTTCCACGATTTTGCAAGGATTTTTGATCATTTCGCTACTTTCTAAATTTGAAACATACAAAAAGCGCTTCTTTTTTAAACAAACCCGCAAATTAAGCTGAAGCCGCAAATTTAAACTACAGATTCTCGATGCCGCTGCATTACCTCATTCCCAAAACTCTCATTCGAAGCGTTACAATTGACATCACTATGCCGCCAATGAGTTCTTTTTCCCAACCAACTAAACATTGCTTGTTCCGACAAGTGCAATGAAGAAGACCTCGCAAAGCAGCCATTAGTACCTTGAAGACATGGCTGCATTCAAGAGGAGTGAGCGCTAGGCCTCGATGTGCATTGAACCAGCAGCTACGTGAACCTCCCTGACTGCACGATCCGGTAGGGCACCCAAGTTTTGGCTTTTATACCTCATAGCAACACGCCCCTAGTACAACGGATAGCTTCAGCAGCAACGAGTGCTAGGGCAAAAAGCGGCCTCAAAGAGTGTTCCAAAAAATAACTCCGACCTCGCAGCGAATGCATTCAGGGCCGTGGCTACTGCTGTTGCGATCTGGGAACCCACGACCCCTGTCTGCATGCGAACAAGGTGGTATGGTGACATATTTTAAATCAAACGCACACATGCTGTGATATTTTCAACTAAGATTGAGTATTTTAATTCGTTATCAAAATGATATTTTCAAGATGGCCACCATGCGCCATAATTTTCATAGCTCCTTTTCTGGCAGTCCTCCGCTCCAAAATTCGTTTACGGGAAATGTCTTGATTTTTGATAACAATAAGAAGTTAACACGTGGGTTTAAAGCGAAAGTCATATTGCTAAGTGTGTTTTTTTTGCCGTTAGGAATAGCAAAATTCATTAACATGTTTACGAGTATGCTGGCAAAGGATTTTACAGCAAATACACCTACCTATCCAGAAATACAGCAGAAACC
Source organism: Ischnura elegans (assembly GCF_921293095.1). NCBI lineage: Eukaryota > Metazoa > Arthropoda > Insecta > Odonata > Coenagrionidae > Ischnura > Ischnura elegans. Next base: position 143,809,990 of record NC_060246.1, read on the forward strand.
AGATACATCAAATGGTTTTCAGTCAAAGAATCTCTGTGATGATGCCAAAAATGTGTAGTATTCAGATGTGTAGATAGGCAATAAGTAAATGTGGGAAGACCACACAATTTATGTGGGTGAGATTGTTCTACTATATACTTCGTAAGCACATCTCCAATTCTATATTGCAAAATAATGTGTTGTTTGTGCATGTATAGTTATTAGGAGTAATTTATATTCATTTATTAAAATATCTCAGAAATTGTTTCACAAATAACTATTTCAGATCATATTATTTCTCTCCCCTTCAAAGGGTCCTACTTTATGGAATTACATTGTGGGGTAATTTAACTCATGTAATGGAAATTTTGCTCTAGCAACAAAGATGGTAATGAATTTTCTTCTCTTTTCTCTTCCCTTTTTCTCTCTCTTTTCTCCCATTTTCTTCAAAATTCTACCTACCATGATCACCTCACCCGTTCTAGAAATAACAGCCATTCAAACCAGTATTCCAGCTCTCTCCGCCTAAAAGGTCCCTACCACTCTGCCTCGATCCTTTATAATAAAATTCCCGAAGAAATAAAAAATAGCAAATCACCTTCCGAATTTAAAAAGAGACGAATGATGAAGAGAAAAATGCTACTACAGTATTAATGAATATCTGGAGGATGCATTATAAGGAAATTTTCTAGATGGCAACTTGAATGCCTATATTTTTCCATACTTTCTGTTAGTATTTTATAACCCTCTCGGCTCTGTTTCTAATGTTTGTATGTATGTATCATAGTGAAATGATTATCTTGAGAATTCCCAAGAACCTGGCAATTTTCAATCATGTATTCATGTATGTATGTTCGTATGTAATTATTTGTAAATCTCATATTGAATTTTTTAGCCTTGCAGATGTATAATTTGCCAATGGTGAAATAAATTTATTATTATTATTATAATGACTGATCACAGAACATCGCAAACCACTTTATATTCAAAATTATGACTGTGATCAAATTTACACAACTATTGAGTCTCAATTTATACAAAAAATCATTTTTCTCCTCTTATACCAATATTCACAGCCATAATAAATGTAGTAAGTAAACCATATGTATACCATATCAAATATTACCTAAATCAATTAATAGCCATGAGACTATGGGTAGCAAAATATTTAACAGACTTCCTTCCCATGCAAAGGAGTACACCCATGTCTCATATAGCGCAAAGGATGCGTTCCTTGGGGTCTTTGCGCTATACGAATTTGCGTTATACGAGAGCGTTTTAACATTGGGAAGATAGGGATGCGTTCCTGGTAGCATAAGTCTTGGGTATTGAATTTCCTCTAAAACATCTATATTCCCATAAAAAGCCTTAGAAAACATTATTTATATAAATTTTTATAGTTTAAAACATCTTTAAAGATAGTATGCACGCATTCAAAGACTTTTATTCACGTTAAAAAAATTCTTACGTGCTTTTGAAATTCCCTCCTGTCGTGCGGGTAGGCTAACATCTGCTATCTCAGGGATTCGTAATGCATTGCCGGCAGTTGACGATTTTTCAAACTTGTCTAAAAAAAACTATTGTGTCACCCAGGCCCTTTTGTCGCTCATCGAAATGACAGGAAAATGCTACTTTGAATGCCATTTCATAGCTAGCGGAGTTTATGAATGATAAATCATTTTAATTTGAAGTCCTCCGAGTCATTATAGCAGCTACGTGAAACAGTCTTTAAATGCCTTGAAACCTGACCCAGGTTTTCCTTCCCTGAAAATGAATGAACGAGATTGCATTCTTTTCCAAAACAATATCGTCTCGTCAACACTAAAAACTGGTTGAGGGGGAAAGGAGCCACTTTCAATCACAGCTTGGAGTTCATCAGAAAATGTTGCGGTGGCTGCGCTATCAACACTTGCAGATTCACCTGATATCGCCGCACTGAAAATACCTGCTTACCGTTTAAATTCTGGAACCAAACGGAGCTTTCACTAAATGTCTCGGAGCGATTACCACTCTCGTCTTTTTGTACTGATTCACTATGAACTTTCCGTATGCGTAGACCGCTTGGTTGAAGTTGGTGCGGCTGAGGTCACTGATGTTTTAACTTCGTCTTTATTCAGAATAAGGCATCGTGCGTTTAAACTTCCCAGCAATATCGCTTTGACGCTCTCCATTTTCAAAGCAATTGACCTCTTTCAATTCCTCTTCTAGGTTTATAGTTTTTCTTGATTTTTCTACACGCATTCCTATTTTTTTGCCATATTCTCTTGGTTTTTACTCTGTATGGCTCTATCTATATCACCTTCCACTGCTGAACTGTATTCCTGAGACGCAGAAGACCTACGACTGCGGGGAGGGAACGAAGCCATTGTGTTTGAGATCTATAACGGACCCTTTTATGTGTTGATGCTGGGGCCCGTGAATACCGATGACCTTGAAGGCTTTAGCGTAGACTCTCTACCTGGAAGTCAATCGCCCAATAACCGATGACGGCATAAATACGTCTCAAACCGTATTGCTGAAAAAAAATCATTTCCACTAGCCCCACGCTTAATTAACGATCTTAATTATTTATTATCATTCTGTTAAGGAGGCGAGATAAATTACTTCGGTAGGCCGGCTATCTGGACCCAATGACGAGTAATACTTTTGGCCATTGCACAGCAATGGATTTCGATTAATATATAAACAATAAAGAAGATTTGAGGCAAGCAATAATATTAATATGCGTAAAATGATAGAAATTTCGTGTGTACTTAGCGCAAGTTCACGTTTTATCACGAGAGCGTTTAAGATTTTTGATTAGGCTACACTGCGTTGCAATGTTTCCCCGAGGAACGAATTTGTGCTATATCGAAATTGCGCTAATCGAAATTGCGCTATACGAGACATGGGTTATGCTATTAAATTTATAGATGAAAAAAAAAATTTAAGTAGTTGGTTCTATATTCTATAATATTGCTGAATTCTTAGAATGCATAGATATTGCATCAATGTGGCTTGTGGACAGGGTGCTAGATAAATGTATAATATGCAGGGTCAGTCTAACCAGGTCGGCGATCATAGGGCTTGAATATCTTTTGTGGATGATTTAAATTAATACATGTGTTTATTTATTATATACTTCTTTGATCACTTTGTCTGTTGCCATCAATCGGCCTAATAACGATATGACAATAAAATTAATTACTATTAATTCACTCACATATTCCATCATTGAAGAGGAGTCACACCTCTGCTTAGCTAGCCTCCAATGCAGACCCAGTTTGTGATAAAGATGGCTATTTTCCCATTCCAAAAGTTTTTCTATAGAATGTTGGGTCTAAAACAAAGATTAACAATAATTAGTTACATTAGCTAAAAACCTCAAATTAGTACAGAAAACGAACAAATTCAGAAAAAAATCGTAGGTGAAAGAAAAAATGAACATTTAATACTAAAAAATCATAATATAGAGGCTCGAAAGGACAAGTAAGAATGCCTGAATGCAACACGTGATGATTCAGCTATACATGATGGGCTTATGCAATTTGTGTCACTGAAAGATATAATTTCCATACAAAAGGAGAAAAAGACATATGAACAAGACATGGTACATACCCGTTTTGATAAACAAAGGACTGGCCATAATGAGCATCCCAAAGTACAACAACAGCAAACACAACCACAAAAGAGCCACCGAGCATTCACAGGTAATGTCTTACGAAGAAGTGCATTAACCCGCCCCACTGTTTCTTCCAGCTCTTCAGGTGCAACTCTGGAAACAAGGCCTGGTGGAAACTCTGTGTCAAACCTATTGCTGAGTCCAAAACTGTGAAAAAGTATTCAGATAGAATTTTTTAGAAACAAATGTTATTCAACAAGACCAAAATTGTAGACATATTGAAATACATAGCAGAAAAACAAATACACATTTAAAAAAAAAGGTAATTAGAAATAACAATGGCAAATCAAGAGAGACTTATGCCATTCCTAAAATTTAAGGGATCTTATTAATACTTTATGTCAAGAATTCTACATTATTTGATGGATTACGTAAGTTGTTTTCTCCCCAACCATTTAAATCTAAGCTTCCTTTTACACTCACAGCATTATGCATTATGCATTATGCAAAATTGTTCAACATTTAAAAAAATGAACCTGAATCTAAGAGTTTCCCATCAAAAAAGCCCTGATGACGATGGATGACATGGACATCGAAACGTTGGCAGAGATGGAGAACCTCACCCGGTGGGAAATCCAAAACAACTTCAACATTTCCCGACAATTCTCTTATCTTACAAAATGTTTCATTAACTAATATGCCATCCATTACTATTCAGACTCACGTCGCTTTATTACATTACCTGCTCCATATACTTCATTATGTGCTATGCTTATCATCATATTCTGACCAATCATTCCACTTTTAAAAAGTGCTCTTCATCTTAGTTTCATCACAGTTTTTCTTCATCATATTAATACTTCCACTTCTGCCTCTTAACACATGTGCTGTCATTTCCAAAAGTCTACGTGCATCTAACCTCCACTCACCAGTTGAATTGATTGGGCTAAATTCTGGTAGTTAAAACTCTGGAGGGTTGGCACACAATGTACAAGAACTTTGGCCCTCACTGGAAAAGGCATATATGTATTGCCGACAGTCAATGAGGAAGGCTTGCGATGGCACTAGAATACCTGCAGTCAAACAAGGGAACGAGGATCCCCAGCAGAAGGACGTTAAGCTGAGGAACCTTGTGCCCACACTTGCATCAATCACAATTTTGCCATTCAGGCTCCCAGCCCCAACAACGGCACTTACTCCCTCTTTAGGATTCAATACAAGCCTTCCTTTCTTATGAAGATGGTAAATTGACATCGCAGACTACTGTATGTTTGGCGACTGACGCCATGGGAAGGATGAAAATCAATGGTGATTATTGTGACTGAACCAAAACCATGTCAATGCAGTTTAAAAAAATTTTTTTTTTGATGAGTGTGATAGCACTGATGATTGTATTCTCCCCACTAACATGCTTTTCTGGATTTTTTTCATCCTGAAATTTCTCGAAAACTATGAGAACACTCATGGATCGTAAAGTTAAGGCCAAGACAGATGCAAAGACCGCCAGTTTCAATGCTAGAACTGTTAATAATAATGTGCTGACATTATTAGCACTATCTTCCATGTCATTCAGAAAATTAAAAATATCATGCAATTAGATTGACACAGGTCTAAATTGTTTTGATTTGGTGAATATGACTGCATTCATAGTGTGGTCTTGGTCCTAAGTCTCAATAATCACCATTGATTTCCACTCTACACACAGAATCACTCGGCCATCTAGAAAGAATGGTAGCATTAAATCGACCATTGAGAGGAGCAAAGAGGCACACTTTTGAACTTCTTTGAAAACGATAGCATCACTAGCTATACCCACTAATCTTTTAACCTAATAATCGGTACCTTGGCAAGAATGGTAGATTCGACAACCAAAAATCTTTCCAACAAATTTTTGGATGATAAAGACTTGAATAAATGGTCTTGCTGGACTTCACTCTTGATCTTAGTAATAATGAACAGATGTCTTATATGACCTAGATGAGGTATAGAGTCTGGAGCCCCAAACAAACATCCTCTAAAATGAAACCATACCATAAGATTACCCGACCCGACAACGAACCGATTGAATTTCCACTCATATGTATTCCCTCAATTTTTTTTAAGGGCACACCTTTACAATGAATAACTTAATCTCATAAATCTGATTTGATCAACTCCAGAAATGATTGCTAGAACTATTACTTTTAATGCCCTAATTGGTACGCATATAAGTTTTCGTTTAAACAACTCATAATTTTTTGTCAGGTAAATTTTTCACTGGACACATCTATTAATAGTGAACAGCAACACTATTTCATGCCTAGGGAAATATTAACACAATGGTAACGTTAACTTTCATACTGTTTCGCAATGCTTAAGTAACTTTCGCACTTTCTTCGTAACTAGTGTAATTTGGCGTTAAGGATAATGGGGACATCCGTGACAAATTATTTCACGCAACACTTAGTGGCAACAATATACAAGCACAATTATGGATAACATAATACTATTTTCACCATATTAAAATCGACGCATTCGTCCAAACATTCGAAAGGCAATCACCAGGCCAGCTGTCTTAGAGAGAGCACCAAAACAAAATCAGCTGATTGCCTAAATACCCATTTAACAACTCAATAGGCCTTAAACGAGTGCGAGGTATATTAAACTCAAGATGTAAAACTACGGCAAAAACACAACTTAAGTAAATAAAGATAGTAATTGAAAGACAACGTTGAATATGGCTTAATTGTTACATTGATACACCAAACCATAAATGGTGCACAATGAGACCATTAGCCAAGGTTAGAAGCGTATGATATGTACTTGAACGACCAAACACACATGAAAATTAACTGAACATACACAGTCATGTTCCCTGCTCCTCGAATAACAACAGGGTCAGGCACCAAAGTAACGTAGGTGTCTTCCAAAACTCCTTCATTTTCCTCTTCATCTTCGTATATTGCATCAAAGTCTGCCATGATGATCGACCCTTTGATTCATGGGAAAAGGAAAAGACGTATGCGACTATGAAAATGTTGAGAATCATGAAAAGCGACCGCTATGAAAAATTTCTGTGTTTCAGTTATAGAATAAGCGAACCAATGAAACTCACTAAAATGTTACTAATTATTACTGAATATTATTTACAGAATAGGCTAATTATGAATGCACCAGAGCATGCTGTTTCTGAGAAGAAGGTATCGTATGCGACTGCCGCGCTGTCAAGGTTTTCACTTCTGTGGAAAATAAACGTTGTAAACAATTCTAGGGTTAATTTTAGATGATTGCACGGCTAGGAAGTAAGCAGAAGGAAATTCTTCACTGAAGTAGCTGTGTTAAATAATTGAAAGAAACATACGTTTGAAGTGTGAGATTGCTGATAAAATTTTCAATGTAATTGGTTTACTATTTTAATACTATTCGTAAAATCCATAACATTCGTGAAAAATCCTTCTTGTTATCATTGAAGTACTCACTGTCCTAGGGAAGATGGATTTTTTCACTTCTGACAAATTCGTGAACTGTTTTATACAGCTCTGATTCACTCGCTTCGTCGAAAAGCCTTTTAAACAACCGAATTACAGTAATTTGTTTAAGCCAATTGTTTACAAACAAGTGATTCCCTTGTCGAAAAAATACATTGCCACAAACAATGAAATGTTGTGCATGGTGATTGTAATCATTTCTGCGGATTGTTGAATGCTCATTGGCGAAAGGCCATGCTAGTGGGCACTTAGGTTCCTCTGAGGGGGGTACTGTTATAATTACTAGGTGAAATGCCCTGTCATAGTTCCATGCTGTAAGTCTTCATGTTATGTGGTGAACCTCATTCGCCTTAGACATTGCTTGGTCGATTGTGAAAGGTGAGTCAAATGATAATGATTAAAATAAGTACAGGCAGGTATCGGTGCATAGAAATAATCTACTGCCATTGGCGTACCCAGCGAGGGGCAGCTGCCCTTCTAGAAGCGAAAATCGCACAAGTCTTTTACCAAAATCAGTACTGGATTGAAACGAAAGTATTCAACAAATTTTCTTTGAACCCACGAAAAATGGTATGTATTAGTATAAGATATTTAACTAAAATAAAACTTTTTTCAAGGAAATAATCTCGTGAACTATAATAATGTGCTGTTATAATTTTCTTAAAATGTTGTTTTCATTCACCTTTTCCATGCCAAAATGTCACAACTTAGCTTCCCAGTCAACACAACAATTATGGCCACAGTGTGGCCATACTGTGGCCACACTGTGGCCATACTTCAATCCTAGCTATGCCCATCAATGCAAAAATAATGATTTTTTGGAAAATTAGATGCGAACCAAAAATTTTAATTTACCATCAATTTAAATAATAAATACGTTAAAATGCCCTCTGGTTGGCACCCCATACCCCAAGTAGCACTTTGCGATATAGAGTATCAGAAAGGTAAATGCAAATAAAAGTTCCTACTCAGTAAATGATGTTTGTAAGTACTTTATTATTGCAGTAAATTAACCATGAATAACATAATATAACCATTAATGATCGCCTAGGTTAGCCACTAAAAAAACATAACAACATTGCAGATAAGCTAGTATTACAATATTGCCTTGGATTTGAGACAATAACATGTTACACATCCACCTCAAGTTATTTTAGCTAGGCTTATGGACCAATCTGTAACAGGTAAAATCACATATTTAGTCATTACAACATTTACGGTAGTCTATCTAATCCTCTCCACATTTCAACATCACAGTACTCACGGAAAGACGCTGAAATAGATTAAATCAATAAATAATGTGGAAGCCTTTTCTCTTGAAATAAATACATATTATTCTTTCTTTAACACACTTTCTTTATATCAATGAAATCAGCCAACTCTCATTTTGATAACTCATCAACAAGTCTGCATCTATAGCAACCGTAAACAAACTTTATCATCTGTGGCAGTTGTGGCTTTCCAAAGTGTGGCCATAGTTGCATATGTGTATGGCAAGCCACACTATGGCTTGCCGCATGACAACCACAGTCTGGCCATAGTATGGCAAGCTGTGGCTAGCCATAGCCATAGTTGCCACAGGTAAACCACAGTTCGGCCATACTGTGGCCATAATTGTTGTGTTGACTGGGTTGCCTCCTCCCAGACCATAGCTTTCCCCCCTTGGTAATGATCCTGGGTTCACCCTTGTGTACTACCAATTGTACACTCAGCAACAGCGCAACAGGATGCAGTGGCAGAACCAGGAATATGCTTTGGGGGTGTGGGGATGACGGAAAATGGGGGGGCGACTTCCCCCCTTCCCTGGAAAATTGATGTACATGGAAATACATTTTGCATCATTTTGGCACTTAAAATTTAACTAAAAGCAGATCTCATTGGCGAAGCAGCAAGGGTTGTACGTCAAAACAAGGCAATATTTAAATAATTTTTTTATTTCTCTGAGGCTTCGGGGGGAGATCTATCCCCTCACATCCCCCATAGTTCGCCACTGATGGGATGATTTTCCAAGTGGCTGACTATGTGGGCACATGCCGTAGGAGAATGCCTCTTCTTAGCACTAATTTTTGGGTTAAGTTGAGTATCTCTACCCTTGATATCCCTGGACGGCCATACTGCTGCTAATATTGAAAACATCTATCTATATGTTGCAGGTATGTTACAATTTTTGTCTTCTGATCAGGGCCAGGTTTTCTTTCCCTCCTTCCATGGCATTTACCTTAGGCTACATCAAGGAGCTATGGAGAAATCACTGTTGCAGAATAGTAAAATCCCTTGGCAAATTTCCATAATGGAGTTGCTAGATGAAAGCATACTGTACATTGTACGGTTTATGTCACACTACCTGTCTATGGTTTTAGTTACACCACTTGTGCAGTTTATAATCTGTGGTCACATTTTTGATTGGGGTGAGTAATGTGACAATAATGTTCTGCACACTGCAACAGGGCCATTGTAATGGTCTGTTTTCACGTGGGTACATGATTTAGCCATCATCATTGGAAATCACAAATGTTGTGGCTACCAGACCATCTTTACTCTCCCTCAAGGCTATCTAGAGCTGGGCCACCCAAGAAACCACTGTTGATAACGTTTCCTGTCAACCCAGTGCTCTCCTATCACTAGAATATCCTAGACCAAACGAGAGGGTCCATATTCTGTTCCTTCGGTGAATGACTTATACAATGACATACCCTCAGGTTGTTTTGCAAAGGCAGTTATAGACACTATGGATACTTTGCCTTGGATGATTAAGCAATGGACACCATGCCTTCTCTTACGGCTGTTTTACATTATACAAGATCTTGTACTCTGAAACATGTACATATATTTCAATGACAGATTCTAAGCAATCTTATTTCTCATTCAATAATTCACACAAGCACTTGTACAAATATGTATTAGGTAATTTCTATCAGCACCATTTCTCTCAATTAGGGTTTCTGAACAAAACTGTACTAACAAATATGTATACGTGCTGTGCAAACTGAAGCTGGGCATTAAACTGCAACCAGTAAATAAATTTCTGCTATCATCCATAAGGAAATGGTCACTACTTCTGCTGATCTCAGTTACCTATCGTATTATTTGAGCGGTTGATTAGCCTTGCCTTATTCAGAGTTCATGCTGAGGTTTCTGCCTGGGACATTGACATTGAACGTAATAAAAAAACATTGAAAGGTGATAGTGCTCATGTAAACCTACTTATCCAATCATTTGAAACAATAACTTCCCACCAATTACTGCACCTGACTCTGCAAGGAATTCTCATCCTATGCTCTAAGGAAGAACAAATTATAAATCTCCTACTTATACGTATATTTAGAAATAATTTTCCGAAGTAAGTTCCCTAACAATGGCAAATTATCTCTGCTTGTGTTCTCTTCACCTTCAATTTGCTCCTACCTGATATCAATTTAAATTAGCCAACAACAGTGTCTGACTACAATGCTAAAACATTGATGCCAGTTTCTCTACTGCATTAAATAAACTTGATAAAGAGATGTGTTGTAAAATTTATACTAATGGGAGGGAGGCAATCAGAAGGATGACAGAACCGATAGGTGAAGATTGATACTTTTTAATTCATGTTAGTAAATGCAACGTACCACATCTGAGTGACTCAACTCTAGGACCTCGAACCTGCTGCAGTTCCATGTTGTGTAGAGGCAGTTTTAGGCATAATGGATGGACACGATGGTGAAGCACACAACTTTTGGGACCCAAGATCTATTGATCATTGACTGAAGTGCGATTGGCGTTTTGAATAATTTTTAATAAAAATAAGTTCAAGGACAGACAGTAATTATGACATGCGTGGGAGTCTTGCAGTAAGCAGACTCCCATACATGCATTTGCTGCTTACCTCAGCGACAAACTGAAAAGACTTCGATAAAAAGATGGATCACTTTTGAACAGTAGTGCGACATATGTCAAAGCAGGCTAGTCAAGAGAAAATAGAAATATATGATAAGTTAGCATAAAATTAATACAGAGCACAAATTAGGCAGGTGTAAAAGATATGATTGTAAATTGTACATACATGACTGGCAAGCTCTAGTCTTAACAAAAACGTTTGTTCTGAGACTTTACCATGGTCCCTCTTAGGCCTACCATACACGCTCCATCCCGGCCTTGAGGCCTGAACTGCACAGTTTGGCCGGAGCCTCATTGGTTTCCCATCCGGCCCAAGGAAACTGCGCAGTTTGGTCAGACCTCATTGGTTTCCCATTCGGCTGTCTGGCCGACGACCTGCCTCAAGGAATCGCCACACACTGTCAGTTTTTCCCTCTGTCCAGGACTGAACAGTCCAGACCTTGAGGCCAAACTGATCGTGTATGGTAGGCCTTAGGAAGTATGAAATACACATGTATATATTTAAGGATATTTGAGATAGCTGACTTCACTGATGAAGCTAATGATTTAGAATACATAACTTCCTGAGGGTAACTTGCCAACAGTGAGATTGAACATTGCTATTGTACAAAGATGGGTCTTGAGAAAAATGGAAACTTTCATGTAAATACAGTGCAACCTCGATATAACGACATCCCACGGTGCACTAATAATCACTCGCTATAGCGAATTGTCGCTTTACTGGAGGTGGAGCAAATAATAGCCAATATACCTGTTGCGAACAGATATACAGGAACAGGAGTGGTGCGGCGACAGATAAACATCTATCCGATAAACGTAAGCATAAATCCAGACGAAAGGCGATGTTTTTTTTTTGCATCACTAAATTTCCTTACTCAAATAACGACTAACTATTCAAACAATTTATAAGCGCCGCACTGAATAAAAATCATGCAAAGCATTGTTTCGTCAATCATTATATTTATCGAACGACAGTTTACCACATAAATTTGAGACTGAGCACTCCATTAACTTCATTTCTAACAGATCGCTAGCAATTACAGAGGTTAAGGAGTCCGGCGGTGAAACCCACGCTATAGCGAGAGCCAACACCGAAAGGGTCTCGTAAAAACAAATTTTTTAACACGCTTATTATAGGGTCAATTGACGGTGCATCGGCTATCTCTCGTAATAGCGGGGGTGTCGCTATAGCACGTACTCGCTTTAACGAGGTTCCACTGTATGTAGTATGGTGACATAAATCGATATGGTGACGAAGACCTAAACAACTCCTGTTCCCTAAGGCAACACATGTAAACATCTCACTCACTGGTCAACCACTGCAGCCAGAATCACTACGAATATTAGCTTTCCAGCCGAGTCTTACATTGTGTGCAAGGTCACAAACACCAAGGAATGTGTGCATTTCCTTCAGCTAATCAGGGCAGGGGTACAGCTAGGAGTTAAGGCTGGGGGGGGGGGGGTTAGGTGCAACCAATATCAGGGTGTGTGGGGGTATGGAATACCCACCAGGATAAGTGGTATATGCGAGATTAACTGTTGTAAGGGTGTCGCTTGCCGTCTCGTGTCAGCTCGGTTTCGCTTTAGGGGTAACAGAAGAATTAGACGCTGAGTCACACTCAAGTGATGGGATGAGTATCTGTGCAAGGAGAGTCTTAAGCTGTATGTCGGAGGGGGAGAATGTACCTGTCTGCTCTGTGAATTAAAGGTGTGGAACCAGACGTCTGACTTGTCATCTCACTCTGCCTTCTACGAGCCTGGCCCTTCCTATTAAGCTTAGCACTTACACTGGGGAATTTTAAAATACATGGTTCAAAATGGTGTGTTTTACGGCTTTGAGGGATATTTTATTAATCCTTACACTATAATATGTATTAGTAACATCAATCTAATTAAGTAAAATGGATTAAACTTAAAAATTTATCTGAGCTTTGGGGGGGCTTTATCCCCCAAAAACCCCCCTCGCAGTGCCACTGAATCAGGGTATACCTATTTTAATAACAAAAAATCCCAACTGCATCAACAGATAGAAAGGATATCATCTGCACACTTTATGGATACAATTTTTCCAGCCAAACCAGGATCGTTCATCCTCACAATTCATTTGAATGCAGCTGACCAATTATGGAGTGGCAATGACCACAAGAAAAGTTCCTGCATGAATACTGACAAGACAAATGCATTGACCAATGGGTCTGTATATACCTTCTTTAATGCCAGTAATTCTTGCCTCAGTTTCTTTAATAACAATAACATCCATGGTGAAACAAAATGGGTGCAAATGTGACATGACTTAAAAGTATGATGGGCATAATATCAGGTTATCTTAAAAAGCTATGTCAAATATGCAGTTGATATGTATAAATAATATTATTAAAGAGTAACAGCAAATGCTGAGGCAGAGAATTTGATGTTATGCTCTTGCTAAAAATTAAGGATTTCATGATAACAGTCAAATTAATAGCTAACTCATATTTGACCTATATTTGAAATGAGAGGATGAAACATATATTTCTTTGTAATGACTGGAGAGCAGAATGTGGAAAAGATTACATTCAAGGTCAACCAGTGTATTGCCAGAGATGTTATGGTTAACACTAGAATGACTGAGGGCAGTCAATTGACCGTTCGAGTTTTTCTTTCATGTACCATTTTGTTATTCTCTGATCAATAACGCTGAGAATTTTTAACTTCTATTGTTTTTAAACAATAATAACTTAAAATGAATTTTTTTTGGGAGGAAAAAATTCATGTCAAGATAAATGTCAGCTTTTACCTAGAATGACCGAGAGCGGTCAATTGACCGTTTTTGTATTTCATACGGTTTTGCCGATCCTTGCTGTCAATTTTGTCAACAATCATAGCATGCACTTTACCACACACGAATACTACTCAAGTTTGACTCTCATGTCTTTAAAAGTTTTTATGTGTGATTTTACAATTTATGTAAAGGAGAGACACACTAGCAAAACCATGGTATGTCGAGTCGTATTTTAAGTTGTTGGCTTTGGATGAAAATAGATCAGCACTCCTGTGGCTGCAAACTTCCCTTCTCAACAGCTTTTGTTTAATGTTTCAGAGTGTTGCAGATGGTGCAGCTGCACCATGTGTTCACTGGACTGAGTCGCGTTATGACTGCCTCTCATGCAACTTTCTGCTGTATGACTTTTTGGTACAATGTCTGAAATATGGTTTCGGTTATCGCACAACAATATACATAGTGCATCTTAAAAATTCCAGATGATCGCAGATCTGTCATCACCTCAGTACAAATTGTGTGACAAATGCGTGGTGTTTGGAAAAGAGTGTCAATAAGTATTTGATCAATTTCACATACAAAACCTCACACAAATACAGAAGTTCAGGTAGATATAAACTTATTTCTCTGTGAAATAGCACCAATATGAAAGAAAAGTGGTAAGTGTAAGTGAATATGGGAATTATGGGGCTTCATCCTTCACCTTCGGATGTTATGAGCACTCATTAATCTTACCTTCTACTGTAGTAAGAGCTTTAGTCAAAGCCACAGAAATGTATAAATGCTTCAAACATATCCTCAAAATGAATGAAGCTGTTATGAATTTGGTAACTCATAACCATTAGCAGGTATTTGAAGTTATTTAATGGCAAGTAAATTAAGTTAGCAAAAGTTTGATTAGCTTCATTTAAATAGATTTATTTTAAACAAATAGGTACAATATCCTTATGCTCAATTGTCAAAACCACCTTTTTGAGCATAAAAATTGAGAGGAGTCTTTTGCATACACTATTCACTCTTTCAGTATCAGGTACAGAAAATACTGACTTTAAGAAAGAATCAACATTCCTCAAAGTAAAAATTGTCTCTCTCATGAAAAATTAGTTTTTTTTTTAAAAAGGAAAACTCACCACATGAAAAACAATAAAAAACACACCATTCACACGCTATGACATTTTTCACAACTGCCACAAAATGCCAATTCTCTTGAAGAAGATACTAACACACTAATCTGTAAGAAATATAGCGCCCAGCAGTTTCTGAACTTCGAATAATCTTCACTACCTAAAATAAAATAAATTTCATTAGAATGAATCAATAAAAGTTACAGCTATAGCATCCTCCAGTCAGTGAGTAGGTTTGAATTCTAAGGTACAAGCATGCAATTAGTCATAGACACATGAAGCAAATTAATTTTAAAAAATCTCCCTAAAGCATAAATCTTGCCATGAGAAATATCCTCTCTTAGCATTAAATGTTTGCTCATAGTTACAAAACCTCTATATGCAACCCAATGGACATAAAAACTGTGAATGAAAATTCATTTCTGCGTCATACAAAATCATACGTGATACATATTTTTACTATATGCTTACAGTTTAAAATTAACAATGATTTACAGTAAGTTTAATCATACCACTATAGGTCTTCAACCTGGGAGTCAGCTTAGCTGGGGAACAGATATTCTCATTAAAGACATTGAAAACTTGATCATTCCTTCCCTTTTCCATTTGCAATTCCTGATATGTGGAGATTTAAATACTGAAATCTCATTACATACCAATCCCCTGAACTGGAAGACCTTATTCTGTTCTCCCACATTTATGTACAGCAAGAAATTTCAAATGAGAGGGGGTAAGCCAATATGTATTAGGATCACACTTACAAAGCTATAAATTATAAAGGGTGCAAATAAGTAAAAAATGCCAAAGGAGAGGCCAAACTCATGTTAAGGAGAACAAACCACGCCACACACAATCAATTACCTGGCCTCTTCTAAGACCGAAGTAGCGTGATATTGGATCCCCTGTCTGCATTCTGGGAAGCTGATTTTCTTTTAAATTACTCAAATAAGTTAAGGAAATTTCCTCCTATCTCATGGCAAACTGAGAGTAGAACGTGGCATTCTAAGGGGAATAATCCATCCAAAGAAAATAATGAGGTTTTTGAAGACCATAAAGGTATTAAATAACATTCAAGCATTGAATTGACTCGGAAAAAAGAAAATTAATCAAATTGACAAACTCTGATGCATAAAAAAAGATATTTGACTTTCACTTTATGTTTTAAATATTTTAAGTCAACAATGAAGTTACTTTCTTTATCATATAAAGTTAAAATAGTTGTTCCAATTCATCACCTCAAACTTAACAATGACAAAAGTTAACGGTTAAGAGTAGCCACACCAAGGGTGCAATAATGCAGATTGATGTTTTTCTCTAACGTGATGCATATAGAAATTTACTAAAGAGAAAAGAACCAGTTTTGGAAAGCAGTTGCAATAATGATGCTAAATAAAAATCAATAATAATGATGACAACTATGCAATTACTCTCCTGAAGAATAATCATAACTACATGGTGAGAAAACAGATGACTATTCAAGGAATTGTCAGCGATTCCCAGATTCTACAGCTGCTGGAATCTGAATTAAGTAATGCATTACTTTAGGCTCATAAAAAAATATGAATACCATAGTAATATTCACCATGCACATCACATATGCTCAATTTCCAACAGCTAAAGTAATTTCCTTGCTTGAATGTTAAGCTAATCAACAGTTTATGTAATCTATTTCATTCAATAAATATTCTAAATAGAAAAAAATCACCCAAAATCAGTTCTCAGTTCCCTTTTCTTTTTAAAGTTTTCAATATCCTAAATTAAGTATTGCTTAAGATGATTTCCTTGCCTCAATGTCAGTCCTGTTTACAATAGTATGAATTTAATAGCAAAATAATCACCCCAAATACCCAGGTTCTTGGTTCTTGTTCCTTTTTTAGCACTTAAAATTTGATATATGTATTACCAATTGCATACGACTACTAGTGTGCCTTAACATTAATCTAGTCAAATGTATAATCAATTTCATTCAATTGATCATCTATTTGCAGCAAGTTATCCCAAAGAGACCTGTTCCCAGCCCTGGTCATTGGTTCACCTTCCTTTTTTATGTGCTAAATTAACAATAGCTGAAGACAATATGCTTGACATAATGTTAATCTGGTCTAATATGGCATCAATTTCAATCAATTGATCACCTAATTATAAAAAAAAATCCCAAAATTAACAATTGCAGATTCGACTTTTTTGGCTTAAAGTTAATCTTGTCCACAATGGCAGAACCCGCAGAAAAAAATGTACGGTGTTAAAGAAACCTGTATGTTGCACCCTGGAAAACTTTATCTGGTCTCCTCCCCAACAGACTTAGAACTGTAGTACATGTTTGTGGTAAAGTTTATTGCCTCAGGCATCTTAAATCTCCTCTAATTTTGGGTTACCACAAATCATAACTCTATATAATGATTTATAACATAATGGAATGTAAAGAAAACTTATTAATTCCACAAAAATTTTATACTGTGGATCCTAGGTTTCAACGTGGCACATCATCATCTGGTAAATTTGTGTCAAAGACAAGGAATTACAAATAGTCTATTATGATAGCCTATGAAGTAACTAGACCATAACAGAGTTTAATGCAAGAGATGGAGAAAATTAGGGAGCAATGCCACCCTTGAGAGTAAAAAATAACCTACAGTGGGGATAAAACCTTGCTGTGAAGAGCATAAGTTACTTAACTACAAAAAGTATTACTATACATTTGATAACAAAGCACTTAATTCTACAATTACATTCAAGACAAAATTTGAGTCATGATGAATAAAGTCACACTTTTGCAATAGCTACCTTCACTTAATATCATAAAATAAATATAATATTCAAGAAAAGAACACAATTAAGATTTCTTATTTTAATTCATGATCCATCTTTATGAATGCATCAAAACCACATACATTAGAGAAGAATCTGAACCGCCTGACATAAAAACTTGCTTCAGTGCTTCAATCCATTTAGCCATTGATACCAGTTCAAATTCCACCTAAACAGGCCTTCAGTAGCCCAATAAATTTCTCTCTTACATTGAAAGAACTAATGTAAGTCCTTACCTGTCCTCTCTTCAAGCCAAAATAACGAGCCACAGGATCACCTGCCTGGATTCTCATCAACTGGTTTTCTTTCAACTTACTGTTAACATGAGTTAAGGATTAATCACAAAAAACTCACACATTAAATCATCCAGACTTCAAAGAAACAATAAAAAATTAGAGATTAGGCTTAGGCATGTATCATTGCTTGAAAGCCAAAAATATGATTTTATGAAAAGTCAGATTAGATTGTTAAAAATGGGAATGAGGATTATGATGAAGAGAAAAATTCAACCGCAATAGGGGTAGTTTCCTTCATCAAAGAAAACAAAAGGCATTGATTGCGATTCATTACCCAACATTAGTGCATGCATAATATACAAATTATTTGGTTTTAGAAATCCCAGTTCAGGCAAATGTTAATGGTCAATTTTAACCTCATTTGAAAAAGGGCTGATTGGTGCCCACGCGATGTCACTCCATGTGACGTCACAGGGACCTAGATTCTATACGATTCTATACATAGAGGAGTTTTACAACGCCTGAGATTACCAATGTATGCATAAGGCACAGAGCTCAGGGCATCTTTTTATAATCACCTATTAAAACTGCCTACGGTCGGAAAGTTTCCTTCGTTTACTAAGGTATTAATAATCCTTATTTAAGCCAAGCGCTACCTGCTAGCAGCGCTTGTATCGGCGCTCACAGCCTTGCACCAATGCGGCCTCACACAGCGGCAGCTGGAACCAGAAATACGTCATGCAGGCTTTTCCCAGCATTCATACTTAGTCATCACGTTTTCCCACGCTAGAAAATTTACACTTTTCCTTTAATCCCGAAAAATAGATATCGTCATTTAAAAATCTAAAAGCATGAAATACGTACTCCAGGAGTAATAATCTTTCGATTTAGCCAATAAAAAAAAATGGGAAACCACCCTATTGATTTATCATAAAACTTCTCATATAACAGGAAATGACACAGAGAAAGGCATTACCTTCCAATTATTATAACAATAAAGTTGGGAAAAATGGGCAAGTTACCCCAGGGAGGTATGCAATGTATGAATAACCAAAGCTTCTACCCAAATGGTATGTGAACATGTTAATGGCAATGCCCATGCAATTTTGATGTTCTGAAGGCTGTTTTACACGGGGCATGTACTTCCGCAATCTGACGCGCGTACAAACGCTCAGTCAAAATTGCGTCGTGTAAAGCGGTAAATTGCTAGAACACATTAGAGAATGCGTGGATAAGAGATGACAAAATACCCCGTTCTAATTTTGTTCATGCATTCGTGCCATTCCATGCCATTTTAGAAATTAATGCAGTTCTAAGCTGCGCAATAGGGTGGTTTCCTATTATTTTTTTATTGCCTAAATCGAAAGATTATTACTCCAGGAGTACGTATTTCACGCTTTTAGATTTTTAAATGACGATATCTATTTTTCGCGATTAAATGAAAAGTGAAAATTTTCTAGCGTGCGAAAATGCGACACGTAAGTATGAATGTCGGGAAATCTCTCCGTGTGACATATTTCTGGTTCCCGCTGCCGCCTTGTGAGGTGACCTTGAGGCGAGTTGAGCGCTGATACGACGCAGGCTGCTAGCGGGTGGCTGAGTACCCTGCTGGCTGGTAGCGCTTGGCTTAAATAAGGATTATTAATACCTTATCAAATGAAGAAAACTTTCCAACCTTAGCCAGTTTTAATAAGTGATTATTAAGACATGTTTCCCTGAGCTCTGCGCCTCATGCATGCATTGGTAACCTCAGACGACGTATAACTCCTATCTTCTCGTATAGAAACTAGGTCCCTGCGACGTCACGTGGAGTGGTATCGCATGGGCGCCAATCTGGCCCTTTTCAAATGAGGATAAAAATGGACCATTGCCATTCGTCTAAACCGGTATTTTTAAAACGAAATAATTTGTATATTATGAATACAGTAATGGTGGGTAACGAATTGCAATCAATGACTTTCGTTTTCTTTGATGAAGGAAACTACCCTATTTCGTGCCCTGTGTAAAACGGCCTTCAGGAAAATCATACAGTAACATCTCATGTCTCAACCAAAGATTTTTACAAACATGATTGTATTGAAATTATGATACTTAGAGGGCTTCCACGAACCTCTAAATTATGTCACATCGACCTTCTAAAATTTTTAAAGTTTTACAGTCGCTAGGGAGGTCCATCTGAGGAGCAATAAGTGATTAGACATAGCCAAATACTTTCCAAGCATCCCCAAAACATTTTTTTGTTACATACCTTAATCCATGTAACTGAAGCATATATTTATGGAGTAATAAACAGGCTTGGATGAAAAAATTGCTGTCTTACTTTCTTTACCACAAATGTTCCAATTTATAGAGCACAAATTATAAGCTATGACACTCATATAAGCTGATGTGTGCCTGCATAATCTGATTGAAGGCAAAGAAAGACAAAGCAAAAGTAAGTTAAAGTAAAAGCAAAGCAAAATTTGGTTCAAATTCACACACAAATAACACAATTTTTCTCAGTTCTGTACTCATAATAACTTTCAAAATGAAAACATTTCAGCATCCGAGGATTATGATTGACCATAAAGCAAGCTTTCGATAACCAAAGAAATGAATAATTAATACAAGAGTTGAGGAAACACCCACAAAAACCACCCGAAGTTAAAAAAAAACCTAGGAATATAACATGCATCACACAAAAAGCATTTATATCATTTACTAGGCAATGACTGTCATTCACTTAAACATGCCATTGATTATTATTATAAGGATTGAAACAATCACAAATCTGGCTTCAAGGAACCCACAAGCTCCAGCAAATTCCAAGCAAAAACAAAGTTTACCATCATCCAGAGAAAGACGAGACATCTTCACATCAGAAGATACGCATATAACTGATAGAATTATACCACAAGATGAATCTGACTCGGTTCATAATAATGGACTATCATAATTGACTATGACCTAATAAATGAAAATAAGATAATAACAAACAAGTTACCACCCATATTTTAATATCCCGTGTACCCCTAACATCTTAACAACACACTTCAACCCTTTCTCAAGGACCTACTCGCCGTTCTCCATTATAGAAAAGGGCTTTCAAATATGCTAAAATTGAAACTACAGATGAAATAAAAGGATACTATCGAGCAAGTAACTCCTGTTTCTCATCAGGCGTTAAAACAACATGTTCAGGAACTAACTCATGTTCGGTTATATTAATTAGAAGTTCAGACTCGAGAAAGTGTTCCAAGATATACTTTGGTGCCATGTCCACCAATGACTGAAAAATAGAAAAGAAAATGCTCTCATTAATAAAGCCTACGAAATACACAAATATGTTTATCATTGTACTGCTGTTGTAAGCTAATGCAATTTAAAATATTTCTGGCAAGCGTACGCTAAAATCGATATTATCAAACTTCCAGAATAATTTATAGGTGCAGACGTTGGAAGACGCAATTCTTAAAACACTTAATAGCTTGCCTGTTTAGCAGAAGGTGTCATTCCCTGTTGAACAACGATGATGGCACGGTGAATATTCTCCTCTTGCATCCTATGACAATATGTTTTAATCGTTCTGATACCAATTTTGGGTTCATCGGGAAAGAAAACGAACATCTGGTCTGAAAGATCACAAATAACATATAAAATTAATAGAAAGGTGCTGTAAATCCTCATACAGTGCTTCATCATGAAAAAATCTTAAGAATTAACTCTCCCGCATTTGGTTATGTAAATACTGGGGGAAAGATATCAAATTAACGTTACCACACCCAAAGCCCACAGCGCGAAGAAAGCAATTCCGACTAAAGTACTTACCGGTGGGATCGTCGTTGTGAGCAACCAACACAATAAGGTCACTTCGCGCAGGCCTTTTCTCACTGAAAATTAATTTTCGTCAGTTACGTGAGAGTTTAAGAATAAATGAAAGTTAGAATGGTAACTAGAATCCACTCCCCTATGAAATAATTGTATAAACATGTATACAATTTGTATACATTCTTATATAATTGTCATGACTATGTTAACACAAATTTTATACAGGTTTATACAATTTCTTCATGGGGGCTGTACCTTGCTTACCTAGGCTTATCCCCAAATTGTTCTTTGAACTGTTCTAAAGTTTGATCCAATTCATCTTGAGTAACAAGGTAGCCTCGATCGTGGCAAAGCTGGAAAATTGACGATGGATTATCATTCGGAGACAACTAAAAAACAAGCGAAATATTCAAGTAATAAGTACCTGCATGATTGTTTTCCTAATCCTCCAGAGTTTGTAAGTTTCTTGCTCGTCATCCATCGCGGACAGAAAGATAAACTTCAGGAGAGATGAGATTCCCTAATCAAACTAGCAGAATGCAAAAAATGTTATGCCCAAATTAAGTAAAATTGGCGAGAATACTTCCAGCTTCAGCAATCAACAACACAAGGTCCCGGCACGACCATTGTGCATTACGACCTTCATTTTGATTAACTAATCATCATAGTAATTGTAAACATTTTAATTATTAGTAAAATAACTTAATTACATATTCATTCGAACAAATTGTAAAAATAATTAAAATTTAACTACTTTTAAAATAAAAATAGGGTCTTCTATATTTTTATCACTCATACACATCGATATTTTGACGTATTTCCGGCGAACGGCAAGTTCCAGCCCGCCATTCATTTGGAAACGATTGGAAATGTCTGGAAGCGAGCTGTTGACGACCGAGAAAGGTCTTGTGAGCCCAGTAAGGCAGGTACTCTTCAACACTAGAAATATTTTATTGCGTGCATAACCGAGATGTGGGGTATCATAGGAAGGATAGGAAGCCTTACTACATTTTACGTTAACGCATGTGGGACCCCTCGAGCTCTCGTTATTGAAATGGCAGTGTTGCGGATTCTAGCACGTGCAAGTACGTCAGATTGGCACTTCGAATGTTAGTGAAAATTTTCCAGGTTGGAACTAATTTTATAATTAAGCATCAATGAAGGAGCATGGTGGGTTTCGGGGCATGGTCGTAGACATGGAGAATACATTATGTGTAATGTATTAATCATGGTCGTAAATTTATCGGTTTCGTTGCTCTGGGTAAGTTATCCAATTCCAGTGGTTAGGAGCTTTTATTTAGCTGAGCTAAAATTAAATATAACTGAGCCATAAATGCATGGAGGGGTGCATATGTTTAGGACTCTGATATATTCCATTTGGATGAGCGAATAGTGTGTGCATTAATGATGCAAATTCATACGTGATATTTCTTGTCGAAATTTTTTCAATGATGTGTGTTACATACTATGGATCACGTTGTCTGGGTTATCCATCCGTATTGGGATACTATTAAATGCAAGTATTACGGACATCAGAGTTAATGAAATTGTAATAAATTCTTTTCTTGCACTCCTCAGTGATATAGTGTGCTTCACTAATTTGAAAAGGGAACGATAATTGAGCATGATCACTCTTATTTGTCCTTGATTACACACACTATGGTTATTACAGTGTCTAGGTTTGCCAATTAATTGTGGTATGACGTGTAGATCATCTGATTTGTGTATAGTTTTCATATGGTGGTGTTTGGGTCTCAATCACCGTATCTTGTTTCTCTAACTGCAAAAATAGTTACTTTCCAAGAAAGAGGCATTTGTAATTGACTCTAAAAACTATATATGTATTCGTATGCCTCGAAATTTCACACTCCTTACTAAAAATTACCCTTCGAGTGGAGCTGGATTAACCTCTGGCTCAACTTAAAATGGATGTCACTTCAGCTCACCCACGACTGTTTTTTGAGGTGACAAGATGGATAACTATCAAATTCTCTCTAAATCTCGATTACTGCGCGATGGGCTCCCTTGTGGTGATTTTGTAACGTACGAAAAACGAATGCGATTTCCACACACCGCTTTTCAGCCCAGTATTGGGTTAATTGACTTGATTGCGACCGTCACACTTGTTATGTGTCGAAGTTTGTGCTTAAAATTACAAATTTACGTAATTGTCTATAAAGGTTAACATTTACAATTGCTTGTGTTGTATCAAATCTTCATTTTTCATGATTAGCACTTTAGAAAGTGTTTTTCTTGATAAAGTATGGGATGCCAATGTACTAAATCTTCCAGCACTCAAAGCGCCACATTATAGTTTGCCAAGAATTGTCTGTATGGATGGTTCCTGGTGAACGATGGTAGTGATGGTGGTGCAATGGAAGAAAATTAAATCCTTCAATCTCATGAGACTTCATCGCAGGGCCTCTATCTTTATGCCCAGTTGCGATTCGACCCTCATGGTGATTGTTACAATTATAACATACATTAATTCTTGCTCAGTGCTTTGTGGTTAGGAACGAATACTATCCTTGTTTACTGCCTATATCTATGTATCATTTAATATAATTTATGTATGTAATGAGAAAAATATATTTATATAATCTATTCCTTCTTACATGCACTATTAATAATTTTTTTGTTAGAAGATAATTACTTAATACATTGTTGACTGATCAGCTAGGGAAATTTTCTGTGCTAACCTTTAAAATTTATTCCACCTTTACTCATAATGCAGATACCAAAGTTAGAATTTAACTGGTAAAATTAATGAACTTGAGAACAATTGGTATTGTGTTTGAATTTGTGTATCCTTAAATTTTATGGCATCATTTATGCTATTTACCTGTGAATGGTCATGCAGGGTTCGCATGGAAGTGGGTGGCAAAATGGGTGGATGGGAATCATAATCCGCCAATCCATGAGATGGATAAGGTAAATGTTGGGAAAGACCATTTCATTCTGCTTTCTGCTCAGTCTTTTGATTCCTTCTTGAGGAGAACCCAGCTAATGTGGGTTACTTATGCAGTGCAACTTTCTGGAATTTTCTAATTACATCAATATAGCAATTGAGCAACATTGATTGCTGCTTCTTTTAAACAGGATTTAAGAGATTTTTATTTTATTCTCAATAGTGGGTTATGTTTCCATAAGTATTATTTCCCAAATTCACTATATTCTCTTGTTGGTTTACTTTATTGTAGTCTTGGCTTAGTTTCCTTGTTATTATTGATGACTTAGTGGCTGGTCTTAGGTCACTCCCAATGTGGTAATCCTGTAATTTCTTGTTTCCAGGATGGTGAATTGTTCTGACCTTGCAATGCAGTGCTGTACACTTCAAGGATTTATTGAGAGTGAGTTTAGTATTTTGACGTTGCCTATTTCTTCATTTTCCACAGAATCCAGTCGCCCAATCATTATGTTGGTGTCATGTGGGCTCTCTGAAATCGAGGACTGCGATCCTTGAATTATCTTAAAGAATGTGAAAGTTATTCAATTCAATGTTGTTTGTTCCTTTGAATTTCATTATATTATAATCACTATAACCATAAAATGGGTTTTCCATTCATTCTTCACCATATCAGCCAAATTTTTATTGCCATCAATGGCTACCACAAGATTTCATGGAAGTTGCATAGAATATTTTGACAGTGATAAGAAAAAGTTCAATTTTATCTAATTCACCGAATTGTTTCTATAATATGGCCAGTTGAAAACTGGTTCCCAAGTTTTGTTTTGTATAATCCTTAGAGGATGAAGGAAGTATCTTAAAAGAACTTGTCATTCATTTTGTTGGAAAAATGATGTAATGAAACTCAGTGACTCAGTGAAACTTTAATTCGTGAATTTTGTCTACCGTGAAAAAACCTGGAAAAAGTTGTGAATTTTGTCATAAAACCTTAAAAATTTCTCAAACTTGATTGTAGAATTTTGATTGACAGATCAAAAGAAAAATCGATGTCGTTCATGTTTCAAGGTCAGTCACGCGCATACACTGTCCACGCATTTATCTCCACATGTATATTTGAAGTGCAATTATTGGTTCGTGTGCCATGACGACACATTGATCTTGAGCCTGTTATAGAAAGGCCGGTGAACAAAGTGTTCATTAACGAAAAATCAGACTTCTTCACTTCCCTACCACCTTGCTCCCTCCATTTTTCCACCCACAACCTTTAGCCACACCTGAATTTTGGTATCGATAGGTGACGTCATGAGAGATAGCACTTTCATTGCTGCGTTCGCATTTCGAAAAATGTTAACTAGGTAAAGAAAAGTAGCAAGGGCTACTATTCTGGATGATTGGTGGTAATATCTAGTGGTATTATATTTTATTATTGATAATATCAATAGGAGAGAATGGGATAATTATAGGAAATGAAGATTCTTTTGTGTTAGAAAACGTTCGGAAATTCAACTTTAGGGAAATCATTGCATATCAATAGTTGACGAGTAGGGATATGTGTAAATAGTTCTTTTCATTTTAATTTTATGGTACATTCAATTACAGTTTATAGCATTTTGTAGCATATATTTTTCTTCTTTATTTTCCTAATGAATCATTGGTATAAGACGACAAAATTTGGTGGAACACAGTTATTTGTCGAAGTATGGAATTATTTAAATAATTATATGGTTCAGAAATTACAAAATTAAGGAATAGATGTACAGTAAGTAGATTAATATGAGGTTAGTGCCTGAATATCTATGATGCTAGTTGAGCATCAACATCAAGTTTCAACACTTAATTCCTTCAGCTGGTTGCATCTGTCACATGGAGATTGCACTGGCTCAAAAATCTGTTTGCATCCACGGTGTAGACTGGTGGACAGATAGTGCGATATGCAGCATTTCCAAACTCAGTTTTTTCTTGGCAGATGGCAAGAACCATTTGCTTAACATTGAAGTTAAGCTACCTGGGTTCTCTCTCAACCTGTTTAGTAGCTGCTGATAAAAATATATGAAGCAGACGGGCCCAACATCTACAGTGGCACTAGTGCAAGTCTCCAGTGAGACCACACTGGAGGTGAGTACTGAACTAACACTGTGTCCCGGTTCACGAGGTGTTGACTGGCCTACTGGCATGCACTGCCACCCAAAACCACTGGAACTACATTATCAGTGCCACGCTCCACCAGTTTCGCCACTTCTATACGCTATTGCTCTCTGCCACAATGCTACTCTAGAATCGTAAGACAGAAAGTTCCATCTTGTGTAAAAGCAAACAATGCAAGTCGTGTGGTAGAGGAACAGGGTAATTCGTTCTCCGATCGACAAATTTTAGTCTGAAGTGGGTGCAGACTACATATTTGTTGATGTCAGCTACTGACCCTCTTCCCTCCCGTTGACGGTGGCACACGTGGCAGGGATTGGGTAATATGCAACTTCAAACTTTCCACAGGAGTGCATCTAGTTATGTTGATGCAATCTCGGTGAGATCACTTCATGAGGGAACCCAATTCAATGTCAAATACCTATGGCAGGAAGGCAAAACCACTTTCGTTAGATGTAGATTGCTAACAATCTTTGGTTTCGTTTAAATAACTATAGTCATGGTCATAGTTAGAAAAAATACCATTCCCGGCAAGAGATGGCAAGGGGGGGAAGCATTTCTGTCTGCCGGTAGCTATTGCATAGATTGGTGAACTCAACGATTTCACGCCTTTTACGAATTCAGAAACAAGCGTGCGAAAATGGGCTGATGGCGGCGGTGTAGTTTGCCCGTGCCCATGGCTACGGTAGTTGGGAGTCCCAACCAGCTAACAGCTGGCCAATTGCTCTCATGTTATTAGTGGTGAGTGTTGGTGGAGCATTTCAATAGCACTCGGCCCTAAATTTATGAATTTTGCCATCAATAAGGCAAATTTGAGGTAAAAATATTTAAGTCCAGTCATCATGCCTATGTCGCGTTGATTCATGTGTATCGCATTTGCTATTTTCGTATCACTATTGATGATGATTGCATGGTAATCCAATGCATCTTCCAACACAAAAAGCGCCACATTGCAGTTTGCTGGGAATTCTCCATCTGGATGGTTCCTAGTGAACAATGACAGTGATGGTGGTGTCATGGAAGAAGATTAGATTACAATCCCTTGATACTTCATCACAGGACCTCTATCTTTATGTCCAGTTGTGGTTTGACTATCATGGTGATTGTGACAATGGAAGTAATTTTAAATTAAAATATTGACCACCTGAAAAAATTTCCCTAACTATGAATTCCATTCAACATTATTTGAAGATACCACGGTATTCTGATAAGTGTAAGAAATAAGGGAGATTTATTAGGTGTAGTTGTTCTTCTCTTATGGTGGTCTATTCCTGTTAATAGTGTCCTTTTCTATTTGCAGTGATTTGGGAGTCTCACCTAAAATGTTTGCAATTCTCCGCTGATGGGATGGTGTCTTGAAGGGTGAGTCATTTTAGCTTCTGAGGAGTATTTGGGTGAAGAATGGGTGGGTAAACCAATGTTAACCCTTAGACACAAGGTGCCAATATGTTGGCCCCGTGTTTAAACCCATGTAAAAATGTTCCTATAATTTGAGTCAGTTTCTTTTTTATACTGGCGATCATGTAAATGTTTATTACTCGTTAGGAAATAGTATTACTTTTACAGTATTTAGTGTCTGATATAAAAACAAGAATTTCTTTCCAAATGCTTGACATGTACTTGAATCGGGCTTTAAGGTGGTTAGAGTGGCATCGGCTGAAGTCAAGTGATGTATTAGGGCTACCTATTATTTATGCTAAAGTCTCCAAAGAAGGTAAAATGAAAGAAAACCAGGGGGTCCAACGACTGGGAAAATTGGGAATTACGCATGCATTTTAAGTCACTGGAATTGTCCATGAAGTATTGGATTTTTGCTCCCAACCAGGAATTTCAAAATCTTTTGTTTCAAATTCATTTCAGAAGAAATTTTTCCAGTTCAATGCCCATGTTGTGCCCTAAAATGTATTTGTTGTAATTTAAAGTGATTGTTGTTGTTGTAAACCAAAGTTGAAATTTAAAAATCTTACAAGGGGAGACCGCGAACCTTGCTCCTCCTTTTTCAATGCCGTATTTTTTATGGCCTTCGGAATGGTGAACACATCCCTGAACTAGTAGTGGTTCCGTTGAATGGGCCTTAGTTTGGCTGTAATTAATTAATTTTTCATGCGGTACTTTTCACAAGCCGCGTATAGTTCCATAATAATGCACCACTCATCAGATGGGTCAGGTGGGGTAGTGGTAGTGTTAAGGCAACCACCTGGGGGACCAGAGTTCGGGGCTTGTACTTTCTATATATTTTGTTGTCTTCATTGTGATAATACGGCATTAACTTTTTCATTAATTTTAATGCGACAAGCATAGACATGAGGCTCTTTTTTTATCATCATAATGGCATTTAGGTATTTAAGCAGTGTCATTTCCTATGCGGAGAAGTGAAGGCTCCATTTGCTACTCTCCTCAAAAACATACCAAAAGATTAATGGGGGCAATAACAGTGGCTTTTTTTTTCGATGATATGACACTTGTTGGTTGGCCTCTTGTTATTATATTGGAAGGGCTATGGAAGCGGCGAGCACAAGACACATTTGGTGTAATTGTTGCTTTTAACCCTCTAGCGGGTGCGACTGTTATTTCTACACAACCGGGTGAATGGTGTACTTTGCCCGTGTTTTGTGCATATATGATAACACTCTATTTTTGTTAAAATTAATCTTTATTTGTATAAATTAGTTAAATCTTGTACATTTATAGGTGATACTAATATAAAGGTACACAGGTGGTACACGGCCGGTCATGCGGCGTAATTTATACGCCACGTGTGACGGTTCCTCTTGCTAATCTAAAAATATTTGCTACAATACCTCGAACTTTGAAAACTCGCAATATAGACAGTTAAAGTACATTGTAGGAATACACGAGACCATTCTAGCCCAGAATGTACGTACGATATTGAAATCTTTGGTTTTCGAAGATTGGCGTATTTTCTGGTGACGTACTTGCAGGTGCATGCACCTAAGGGTTAACCCACTATCTCCAATTCTTCTACTTGTGATATCAGATTTTCTGAATGTCTAACATATCTTCCAGCACAAAAAGCGCCACATTGCAGTTTGCCGGGAATTCTCCATCTGGATGGTTCCTTGCGAACAATGACAGTGATGGTGGTGTCATGGAAGAAGATTAGATTACAATCCTATGATACTTCATCACAGGACCTCTATCTTTATGTCCAGTTGTGGTTTGACTATCATGGTGATTGTGACAATTGTATCAGAATACAGTGGGAATGTATAATTTTTTTCTTATTTATGCCTAACCTAAGTCATTATTTTGTTCAATGGTGGTTTTTATTCTTTAAGTGAGTTTGATGTGCATTTACATTTATTTTTAATTGTCATATTTTATGTTTTGGTCTTAATAGATATATTTGTGTTTTGTGATACCGCTTGAACAAATTTTCTACTTGTTTCCATTTATGTAAAAATATAATATAAAGCAAGCCCAAAAAGTAGCAAATCCCCCATTCCCAAGGAATGATAATGTGACAAATGAATGTCCCATATGAAAAAGACATGATACAGTGGAACCTTGTTAAAGCTAGTACATGCTATTGCAAGACCCCCGCCATTACAAGAGATAGCTGAGGCACTGTCAATTGACCCTATAATTAGCATGTAAAAAAATTCGTTTCTACGTGGCCCTTTTGGTGTTGGCATTCGGCATAGCGAGAGTTCCCATTGCTGGAAAATCTTCACCAAGAGTCCCTAATCTATGTAATTTCTGGCGAACTGTTAGAAATGAAGTTAACATGAAGTGCTCAGTCTCTAATTCATGTAGTAAACTGTCGCTCAATAAATCAGTAGTTCATTTTGGTGAAAATATTTGGTATTAACATTCACGAATGCTCGTTCTTCTTTGTTCCTCGAGCGGCGGAAAACAGTCGGCAACATACCCGGACCCCCGAGAGTTGTGTGAATATATGTAATGCGTCTCTATAGAGAGCATTTGAAGATAGACACCATGGCCAAGAAACACATCCAAGTGAGAAAATGAAAATAATAGAGTAATATGAGAGTGACGTAATAGGGTAGTTTCCTTCATCAAAGAAAACGAAAGGCGTTAATTGCGATTTGTTACCCACCATTAGTGTATTCATACATAATATACGAATTATTTTGTTTTAGAAATCCCAGTTTAGACAAATGGCAATGGTAATTTATAACTTCATTTGAAAAAGGTCAGAATGGTGCCCATGCGATGCCACTCCACGTGACGTTACAGGGACCTAGTCTCTATATGACTAGACAGGAGTTTTACATGGTCTGAGATTACCAATGCATGCTTGAGGCACAGACTTCATGTAAACATCTCTTAATAATCACCTGTTAAAACTGCCTATAGTGAGAAAGTTTCCTTAATTTTATAAGGTATTAATTATCCTTATTTAAGCCAAGGGCTACCTGCTAGCAGTCTGCATCGCAGGAGCACATCCTCGCCCCAAGGTCATCTCACAATGTGGCAGCGGGAACCAGACTGAAGTCACACAGGCTTTTCCCAGCATTTATAGTTAGCCGTCGAGTATTGCGCGCTTGAAAATTTTCATTTAATCACGAAAAATAGCGGGCCTGCTCTCTGGCTGTGGCGCTGTGTGCACAATTTGGACTGCTTGTGGCATCATATGCTCAGCAGTCCAGCACCTTGTATGGTAGTGTCCACAAATATCCTCAGGGAAGAATGACGCCTAAGTGGGGTAACTGGCTAAAGCACTCGACTGGAAATTGGATCCAGGTTCGAATCCCGGTCAAGGCGGATGATTTTCTGTGGATCTTTAAAACAATTTTAATTCAAATGGTTTCTATTGCAGTGCCGTGGTACACTCCGTGTATTATTTCAAATATGTACATCGCGAGCATTACAGTCAAAATGGAACTTCTTTTTTGAAATAACAGCAATTTGAATCTCATAATTTTGCATGCTTAGCAAACTTTTTACCGTAGATAGATAATGAAGTGGAAGAATAATTAGATTGGATGATAGAAAGTCTAGGCAGGATCGTTCAACAACCTTCCACCGTTTTTGTCTGCAGAAACAAATGCGATACGTTATGCCACGTAACTGCCGCTTAATGTACAGGAACAATGAACATACACCAATGGAAGCATTTGAGGTATTAAATAACCGTGATACAGTTGTATCAGTTGTTTTGTTTGAATTTTCATTGGAAAATACCAAAATAATAGAATGATCACGTAAATGCCCCAATTAAATACACAGAAAAATGGCTTCGTCTTGTGTGTACAGGCATCCCCCGAGTTACGTATGTCTCGACTTACGTAAATCCATACTTACGTAAGTGATAACCGTATTTCAAATGATTACGTTAATTTTCGAATGCGAGCGTGAAGAAGTAGATATTCGCTCGTTCAACCTATGGTAGAAAAAAAATTGAATAGTTATCGAGTTTTTTTACGTGCTAAAAATAACAAAGTGACCTATTTTTGTCATTCCTCGAAGGAATTTTTATTAATTTCTGTAGAAAAATCGCTTAAAAATCCCAAGTCAGCAATCAATCTGAAAATTTGCAGTTCTAGCGATGGATTTTGTTGCGCTCATTCCCGTACGATACAACTTGTTATACAGCATGCACACCCGAACTCCGACTTTCAACTATCCAAAACTTGTATCCTTAAGTTTACATCTGTGGAATTAAAAGAAAATGAAGTTCAAGCAGAAATTTTTATTGCGGAAAAGAATTGTACCCACGTAACGGCATTGAAATTTTGAGTGTTGGCAATGAATGCCGTGGAAAAGTTAAGGAAAAGTTGACACACGATATTAATTACGTAATTGTTTATATTTTTCTGGCGGAAAATTTTATTAAGCTGCATTTTCTCGTTCTCTCATATTGTGTGCAACTGTAAATGAATATTGCGTCATTGAAAGCTTTTCCCCACTAACTTTGTTGCACGTTAATGATGGAGTTGGCTGAATAAAAGCTCACTTTTAATTAGCTTCGTGCTTTGCAAATACTCTTCGATGTTTCCAGCGCAGTAAATATTCAAATGATGATATTTTAACGTTATTTTATTGAAATATGAGATAATGAAAGTATGTTAGCGTGCGTGAAAGATTGAGGGTATGTGCGTGTGAATGTATCTAAGAATATAGTAATTTACTGTTATTTTTTGAGTGTTATTTGCTCGTAATCCTAGACACTCCTCCTACGTGTATTAACTGTGACAGTGAAATCACCAGATTCATCGGTCAACGTAATATATAAAAGGCAGAAGATATAATGATTAAAGGTAGGTAGAAAATGCATTCTTTGGGCCCTTAGATCACAGTATAACGCAATGAATCAATTTAAGTATTCAGTTTAGTAATGTAGCGTTGAGATACCGTACTTTCCCGAATCCACGCAATCAGTCAACTCTGGGAATAATATTACGCATTTTGATTGGCAATGCTCGAGATGCAACTCTCAGACTATATTAATGTTTACCGATTTTGTTTCTAATAACGTAAGAATACGTGGTAGAGTTCA
Source organism: Ischnura elegans (assembly GCF_921293095.1). Lineage (NCBI taxonomy): Eukaryota > Metazoa > Arthropoda > Insecta > Odonata > Coenagrionidae > Ischnura > Ischnura elegans. The sequence continues at coordinate 143,843,180 of NC_060246.1, forward strand.
TTATTATCGCAGTGAATTGAATGAAACTTCACCGAGAATTTACCGCGCATTTCTCTGCTGAGAATTTCACCGCGTCGATGGAAATCTCTGAAGCACTAACGCAAAGGTTCGACTTACGTAAATTTCGACTTACGCAGAGTCTGCCGGAACGCATCTCTTACGTAACTCGGGGGATGCCTGTATTGGCATAATGATTGACAAAACAATGCTTTGCATGATTTTTATTCAGTACAGCGCTTATAAATTGTTTGAATAGTTGTCATTAAAGTAAGGAAATTTAGTGGTGCAAAAAATATCGCCCTTCATCTGGATGTATGCTTACATTTAACGGATGCTCTGTCGCCGCACGATTCCTATTCCTTTATAAGTTTTCGCAATAGGTATTTTGGGTATTACAGGCATCCCCCGAGTTACGTAAGATATGCGTTCCGGCAGACTCTGCGTATGTCGAAATTTACGTAAGTCGAACCTTTGCGTTAGTGCTTCAGAGATTGCGCGGTGAAATTCTGAGCGGAGAAATGCGCGGTAAATTCTCGGTGAAGTTTCTTTCAATTCACTTCGATATTCATGAACACTAACGCGTATTCTTGCGTTATTAGATACAAAATTGATAAACATTAATATTGTCTGAGAGTTGCATCTCGAGCATTGCCAATCAAAATGCGTAATATTATTCCCAGAGTTGACCGATCGCGTGGATTCGGGAAAGTACGGTATCTCAACGCTACATTACTAAACTGAATACTTAAGTTGATTCATCATGTTATACTGCGATCTAAGGGCTCAAAGAATGCATCGTCTAGCTACCTATAATCTTTATATATTCTACCTTTAATATACCGTATAAGCGCGTGTAAGAGGCGCACCTTTTTTCCCATAAATTGCAGCCGAAAATGAGGGTGCGCCTCTTACACAAACTTCTTATCTTCCCCCCTCCCCTTCACCGGTCGCAAGTCGAAGGGGAACTGAGTGGCCTTGGTTTTCAGTGTGAGTCAGTCATCTGTAATCCTAGGTCAAAAACAAGCGGCAGGCAAGGGAGTTTCTCCCTTAGTGACGTATTTTTAAAATGCTCCTGTTTGCTTTTCTTGTAAGCATCGCGCCGTCACGTCTGTACCCCAGAGGTGAACATGGAAAAGATCGTACGGGGGTTTTTCGCTCCGGAGGGCACGCTAAATTTACTGCCACGAGTGGGCATCCCGCGGCATTTATACTGCATATAGTAATCGCTTATCAAACGTAGAGAAACGTGTAGTTTTGAAGGACATACCTGGTTAATAGTCAATATCTGCCTTGCCGAGTAATTTCCATTACGCTGAGGACCTGATTTTTCGAAAATCATCTTCAGACGCTAATGAGGATTATTGCAACTGAAAATTATATTGGTGCCAAAACCTGCGCTTTTAAAAAAATTCGAACGAGTGTGTTCATTGTTGGACTAAATTGTGGATGGAAGAAATCAGAAATGCTTTTAAGTGAAGAGCGCGGAAGGAGAGGTCCAGGAGAAGGAGCGCGATCCCTCCGTCTTCGAAGCAAGCAACGAAATACGGAGGGGAAGGAGCGCGCTCCCTACCCTTCGTATTTCAAGCTACGAGGCTATGAGCGAAGGAGCACGGGAAGAACACCTCCGATCTTGTATGTGACGTCGTTGCCTTCAAAGCGAAGGGGCGAAGGCGCAGCAATGTCATATACGCAGTTTGCGTTGCCTAAAGTTTCCAGTCCGTCTCGTCTTGTTTGAATGCGCTTATGCTACGCTTGTTTCTTCCGAAATTGTCCTGTTTGGACTATTTTGAATATTAGTAGCCTTGTTGTAACTATAAATCTTTGAGTCAAACAATTAGAGCTTAATAAACTTAAATTCTGTCAGATATGTGTCGCGTTAGATCTTTCTTTTTTGAACCTCGTGCGTGTCATACAATCATTGAAAGCTATTGAGATATCTTCGGGCTCAGTAGACGACTCACCTAGCATTTGGCCTCCATAAACTGGGAGATCGATCAAGGTCAGTTGGTGAGATGGTGTAGGGATGAAACATGTTTCCATTGTTCCCCTATAACTTGATGCTTTCCTATTTTCCTGTGGGGTCTCGGAAAGGAAAAAAAACGGCAGAGGCATTGGCTGATGAAGGGCCGAGTGTGGTTCCGTTAAATCTACGACGTGGTTATTATCCCACGGCGCTGAGATTGCCCCGGCACTGAGATTGTTGTCCAAGCTCTTGGGAAGGTTCATGCTATGTGCCTGTCGTGTTTTGCCTTAAAATTTTCCACGGCTGCAATTCTATTGCAATACTCCTGCGAGAGCATTTAAACAAAATTCTTCGTGAATAGGACAAGCATCGTAGAGCAACGGCGTATGCGAAGAGAGGATCGGAACTTTCTACTCCCTCTTAAGCCGCTATTACCGCCGCAGTTATCAAATTTTCCTCTTTCAGTTAATATTGAAAGAGGAAAGTTTGATAACTGTCGAAATTCCAGGCGTACGTGTGCAACACCGCGCGATATATAAAAAAAAATGCCGCAAATTTTTTTTCTTCATAGCTCCGATGCTCAAAATAGCGGTGCGCCTCTTACACACGCTTATACGGTATTACATTGATTGATGAATCTGGTGGTTTCACTGTCACAGTTAATACACGTCGGAGGAGTGTCTAGGATTACGAGCAAATAACACTCAAAAAATAACAGTAAATTACTATATTCTTAGATACATTCACACGCACATACCCTCAATCTTTCACGCACGGTAACATACTTTCATTCTCTCATATCTTAATAAAATAACATGAAAATATCGTCATTTGATTATTTACTTCACTGGAAACATCGAAGAGTATTTCCAAAGCACGAAGCTAATTAAAAGTGAGCTTTTATTCAGCCAACTCCATCATTAACGTGCAACAAAGTTAGTGGGGAAAAGCTTTCAATGACGCAATATTCATTTACAGTTGCACACAATATGAGAGAATGAAAAAATGCAGCTTCATAAAATTTTCCGCCAGAAACATGTAAACAATTACGCAATAAATATCGTGTGTCAACTTTTTCTTAACTTTTTCGCGGCGTTCATTGCCAACACTCAAAATTTCAATGCTGTTACGTGGGTACTAATCAATTCTTTTCCGCAATAAAGATTTCTGCTTGAACTTCATTTTCTTTTAATTCCACAGATGGAAATGTCCAAACTTAAGGATACAATTTTTAATTAGTTGAAAGTTGCAGTTTGGGTGTGCGTGCTGTATAACATGTTGTATCATACCGTGCGTGCTGTATAACATGTTGTATCATACCGGAATGAGTGCAACCACATCCATCGCTAGAACTGCAAATTTTCACGTTGATTGCTGACTTGGGAATTATAAGCAATTTTTCTATAGAACTTAATGAAAATTCCTTCGAGGAATGACAAAAATGGGTCACTTTGTTATTTTTAGCACGTAAAAAACTCTGTAACTATTCGATATTTTTTCTACCATAGGTTGTACGAGCTAATATCTACTTTGCGCTTGCATTCGAAAATTAACGTAATCCTTTGAAATACGGTTATCGCTTATGTAAGTACGGATTTACGTAAGTCGAGACATACGTAACTCGGGGGATGCCTGTATTTGCTCCACCTCCGGTAAAGCGACTATTCGATATAGCGAGTGTTTATTTGAGTGCCGAGGGGTCTCATTTTATCATGGTTGTACTGTATTAAATTCCTTAACAACATGAATACTTGTATATCTTGCTGTCCAAATTTATTGCAGTGGACTTGTTGATGTGAACAATCCTAATATGAAGTTCAGTTTTTTTATGATGCAAGTTGTTGGTTCATTTCATGGTCCCTTGAACTTTGTAATAATGCGAGTCTATTGTCTTAAGAATTGAGTTGTTGCTTTTCCCTGCGCTATACTTTCTCCGAAATACTCTCTCATACCCTCTGCTACCTTGTCAATCCAACTTAAATTTGTCTCATCGTTCATGCTTCTTCCTGCTCTTCAAGCCTTTTCTCAATTGATTTATTTCTTTCCAGGGCATCCTTGGCCCCTACGATATTAAAATGGCAGCCCATTAAATCTACAAGCTTCCATCATTACCTAGATCAACTTAGTTTGCTCTGGGAAACTTCATTCTCACAATAAACTTACAAGGTAAACTTTACTGGGTACTGCTTATTATGATCTATAATTGCAAGAGTGAATGCTTGAGTTTACTTTTCATGTTTTAATGAGTTTGACTATGCACATGTTGTAATGTGAATTCTCGATTCTTTGCTTTATTAATTTTATAGTCCAATTAAAAATACGTCTGGTTAATGTGCAGTCAGCTTCCTCATTTGCCTGGCTCTGAGTTCTGAAGCTTATAAAATGAAATAAGTCTTAGTGATTCTTGGATGGTAATGTACTGGTCTGTTTCTCTCGTAAACATGACAACTCTACAGTTGGTAACTATGGTAATGTCCTGTGGAGTATCCTGTGAACCAGCAACTCTAAAGCAGGAAGCCAAGGAGCCATGGCAGACCAGGAAAAAACTGAGTGTAAATTGCCCAAGTCTTATTTTTGCCCATGTCGCCATCCTGACTTCGGTGAGTAATTTCCTGTCTGTGTTTTCATTATTGAAGCGATATTCAGTTGCCCATAACCAACATATTTTGTAGATTTAAAATGCGTTCATTGGTAAAACAAAGACACTGTAGGCTGTATTATTTCTTTTAAAATGCTTCAATTTTGCTGTCAGTTTTTTCCAAAGTTTCTGCAAATTTTCATTGTAAGGATTTGAAAATTCACATAATAAACAATTGCTTTAACCTAATGGTAATATATAGTTAAACTTAAATCATAATGGTAACCAATGTGACTGTCCATATTTTCTGTAGTGCATGAATGTTATGCATCAAGAAGAATGTTCAAGTAAATGATAGCGGAAATTTTACTTTCTAAAGCCAAATTAAATGCATGCACAACCATTTAAATATGGAGATTTTCCTAGTAGTGCAATAAACTTGATTTTTTTTCTTAAGATTGTTTGATATTTAAACATCGCATAGTACTTCATCTACAAAAAGGGAATTTTTGGAGTTGCTATTCCTTTGCTATAGCTTTTAATCAAAGCACAGAAGGTTAAGTTTGGCTTAATGTTTTTTAATATCTAATGCTAAACATTGTTATGTTTAACCTCTTAACCCATTTATGCCGAAGGTTTGAAAAATACGAATTTTACCCTGATTTTTGCATATTGTAGATAAAAATACGTATTAAAACAATATCCGAAAGAAAAAACAATGTATCTCTTGCCAATTATTAATTACGAGGTGTTCCAAAAATGGAACACTAGGCAAATCCACTACTATGATGTACTCATTGGTAACATGCAAAAAATTAGATTAAGACTCTTATTAAGTCACTATTAAGAATGATATCCAGGTGAACACTTAATATGCAAGGATACATTGCAATTTTAAAATTGAAAAGTGGTATTTTTGTCAAATTGGACACAGTGAGTTTGCTTTCCCTGCTTTACATTATAATGATTCATATGCCATGATGACGTGAATCAAAGTTACGCTTCATAGATGGTCCCCCTTTCTTACCAGGCTCAGTAGTATGACAATTTGTCTCTATATAGTGACAGGTCACACGGCGACGAAATTCAAGAAGATTCATTGGCTTCACATCGTTTATTATATGCAATTGCCAAGCATTTTGTGAAGCCAGCTCAAAGCAGTATAACTCGAGGGTTCGAGTACCATCTCTTTCCACGGATTGATGCTTGACACTTGTCAATATTTTCATCAGCTTGGTCCACTTACTTCTCCCATATAATGATTATACACCTTGATTAAATATTTGGCTGAGTAACTTTTATCTTTTTTTCTGCTTTTGAGAATAACGACTGACTGTTGCAGAGGATTGACACTAGTGATGGGCAAAGTCGATCATTTTAGTGATTCAATCATTTTGACTCGAGTCACATAAGTGATTCAATCAATTGATTCAATCATTATGATCGAAAAGACTCAAATGAATCAAGATCGAAAAGACTCAAAGGAATCAAGATCGAAAAGACTCAAATGAATCAAGATCGAAAAGACTCAAAGGAATCAAGATCGAAAAGACTCAAAGGAGTCATGATTGAAAAGACTCAAAAGGAATCATGATCGAAAAGACTCAATCAATGGATGTAATAAATCACTTTGAATAATCGAATAAATACTGCCTCATCTGCGAAGAGCATTGGTAACGCCGATTGCTATCCATATTATCATTTCATATACTATTTTGATTGTGAATTCCTAGATGATTAAATTAGATTGCAAAAATGAAGGAAGTAGTGTCATGAAAATATTTGGGAAGGCAAAACTGCCAGTTTCTTAACACTAATAAAATAATTTCTAACTACATATCTCAAAATACAACACAAAATACACCACACACTATGCATGAATCTGATCTGCAGGATAATTTTATGAACGGCACAATAAAATGTAACCAGCTTTAACTTCTACTTCTTAACGTTCTCCTACAGGAGTCATCTTAATATTTTCCTTTTACGTGTATTGGTGTTATTAATACTGATAACTGCTGGAAAACATTTAAGAAAAAGATTACACAAGTATTCAGTTCTACATGACATAACTATTTCTGCCCTGACGAAAATAGATCAAGCATCGATCGTTCCAAATTTTGAAACAAACCGGAAACCGGGATGATTGATATGAAACCGGAAGTTGGAGTGATTGATGATTGATGATCGACTTGTTTAACGAAATGAATCATGAGTCATTTGATTCACCTAGTGATTCAATCTTTTTGATCGAATCGTTCATGATCGACCCATCACTAATTGACACCGGCACCGGAAGATGCAACAGTCACATCGCTGTTATCATTCTATTTACAAACAATATTGCCTTTTCCATCAATTCGGTAAAGCCCGTATGACACTTGCCAATTTATTGGCCAATATATCGGCGCGCAATATTGGTTAAAATATTGGGCTTTAGGCATCGTATGACACGTACCAATATTTACACCAATATTGGCCGTTATAGTGTTCTAATACCCCACTAGAGAACGCCACATAACACAAAATGACAAAAGAGCATCTCAAGACGCAGGTTAATTGCCAATGAGCTACAGAATGGGAGGTGGCATAATAATTGTAAATTTAATAACTATTTCGAGGGGCTGCAAAGATATTCTCGAATTGCTCGAAATTTCATTCGGGTGAGTTCCTTGAATGATGAGAGATAGGCAATATGGTGATCTCATAGGTGAGCCAAGATAACGTAGCGGCTCGTTTTGGCTGGAATATGTTCATCGAATAAACAGAGATTGTGTCATCAATTGGGACTTTCACCCGAAACTTTAGCGCTCAAATCATGAAAAATAGTTTAATAATTGTAAAATAAACAAAATATAGACGCTATCGAGGAGAAACACGACGTTTTTATTCATTAAATATCCGAAATGTTATTTCCGAATTACCCACTTTAGACAGTTGATGTTTGTGAATTTATATTCTCTCAAAGTACACATTAATTATTTGAGCTATTTCATGGGTTGCTATGCTTGTAAAGTTTTTATATATGATATTAAATTTCCGAGGTGAAATGTTTTACAAAGAGCTTCTAGTTTTGGCCACTAGGAGTCGACAAGACTGAGTTCTGATTGGAGATTGGCCTCGAGAAAATAGAACCTGTTCTAAATTGTAGATTGGCCAAGAAATTGTGCCCAATATTGTGAAACTGAGATTGGGCTAGAAATTGGCGTGTGTCAGTGGGTACACAATCCAATATCCAATGGATTGGCCAATAAATTGGCAAGTGTCATACGGGCTTAATCAAATCTGCCCATATCTTTTTTATTTAGGGTAGCATCAGATAGTAAAGGAGGTTTGTCTACGCGATCTTTTCTTGCTGCACCTCTTGCTTGGTTGCCCATTGAGTGAAGTTTATCAAGGAGTGTAAAAAAAGTTATCGAACAAAAATGGTATTCACCAGGATGCTGCGTTGGGAGTGCCTCAGTCGATCGCAAAATAACTGAAGCACCTACATCATATTATTGGTATTGAGTGTTCGGGTTTTTTCCTTGATAAGGCTGAAACCAGTAATGGTAGACTAGACACGTTGGACCATACAAGAATTTACACCCAAACCGAATAGGCTTACCCCAAATGAACTGTTTGCACTCGTGACGACCAAAATAGGAAATCATGGCCTCATCAAAGCTGAAGTATATTTCATTTGGTACAAATTTAATACAAATGTCATTCAGACGCTCAATTAGAGGTCGCTGCTTGGTAAACTTGTCCACGTTGTTCAAGTTAGAATTGTCAGCAAAATGCAAATTTGAAAATATTGTTTCAAAAAGGTCACGTTTCATTGCACCATTAACTGGAGAATTATGCAAATCTTGTCTTTTCTCCCAAAACATATGTTGTCTCGGAACAGAGACGTAACCACTCAGGAAAATTATTCCCAAAAACCAGGTTCAAGTTTCAAGGTTCACTGAAATATCCAGATAGAGTTCTAAATATTCTGATAGGGTTTTCATTTTTGTGATTTGATCTTCTGAAACTACCTCCTACTGGCTGGGCAGTCTGATCGGCTTTTTTCCATTTGCGCACAACTTTGGTTACCTTTTTCTTTGAGCAAGAAGAGGTTGAGGCGAAGCAGAAGCCGATGCACCGTAATTTTCAGTAGTTTCACCATCCGGTATCAGCAAAAGGTCAGCATTGTCAAAGTTCTTGTCAGAAGAACCATGAATGAGATGAGCAGAAGCGCGCAGCAATGAACCGGGAGTTTATTTTTTGTTTCACATTGAATCGCTTGCTTGATTTAAAATTAAAGTGAATATTTCAGTGCGCCTGAATGCACGCATAATAGTAGTGGATTTGCCTAGTGTTCCAAAAATGGAACACTGTTAAATAAAAGCTTATAACTAAAACAATGTTTTTTCAACATTTTCTTCAGTAAGCACTTTAGGTTAACTATTACTGAACATGCCGGGAAAAATTTACAACATTTGGGCATAATGGAAAGTAGTTAATAATATAACATTAAAGATGGTCTCCGAAAAACTGCCTTGAAAAAAAAGACCGATATTTTTCAACACACTGGCTGCGATGGGTTGGCAAAACTGACTAAATCTTTGCGCCTCATAATACAATATATCTTAATAAAGAGGCACAGGAAGAAAAACCGTGGCATATCGGTGTGTAATGAGTCGTAGTCATTAAATTAGAATGTCATGTCAGGTGTTCCAAAAATGGAACACTAGGCATAAATGGGTTAAGGCTCCACTTTGTGGAAGTAAATTGTTTTCATAATTAGATTATGTGAACTTTTCCTCCAAATTTTCCTTCTAATTACAGTTTGGTGGAAAAATAAAATCTAACTATGAATTTGTTTAAAATTTGCTGGCATCAACTAGTGCTGCCTTGCACTGCCTTGTCTGTGAGGGCAATGAAAACAGCTTGAATGTCACAGTGTTGCTTTGCTGCCATTGTCTATTTTGCAGTATATTTGTTCTTAGATTCCCAGTGGAGTTCGCATTTGAAGCTGATCTAACATTATCTGATTCAGTCTGCTATATCTCCAGGGTTATTATTGTAGAAGTTATGAACATTACTCAGAAGGCGATGGAAGAATGTGCCATTGAAACGTGTTGAATCAGTATTTATTAAGGTTTGTTTGAAATTAATTATACCGGGACTAGCCACGGAGATAACTTTATGAGAGTCACCCGCAGCATACAAATTGTGCGAAAAATCCACAGAAACAATCATTCCCCTTGACAGGGTTTTGAACCTGGATCCCTCGATTTCCGGCACGAGTGCTTTAGCCAGTGAAGCTACCGAGGGGTCATTCTCACAAATTTCCACAATCCTCCATTTTTTCACACCTTATCAATGGATTTGTTAATCATGATCTATTAGGAAAGCACAGACAAAAATAATATCAGTTTAAAAGGAATACAGTGGGAAATGTCACACTACCTCCTATTTGTCTCTGGCTTTGTTTTCGGTAGTGTATTAAGTGTTGGGCACTCCTCTATATCATTACACTCAACTATGAGGTTACAACTATGCATGGCCTGATCAAATAGCTTCTTTTTGTGATCATGTGTGTGTCAGAATGAACATACAGTTGTTCGATGGCTATTTGTATTGTAATTGTGCTTTTCAAAGGTGATTCACGGGAATTTTTAACCTTTTTAATGTTATTCAGTCAATTAGCATTTGTTTCACTTACTTCCATGGGTATACTGTTAATAATCTAATCTTGATTATGTATGTCCTATCTATGTAAAGCCCTGCTTTTGGAATAACTAATTTAGAGAGCTGAATTTTTCAAAGCAATTCTGTCATTTGTTACTAGAGAATCCATTTGCTATGCCAATGCACTTACTAGTGAGTATATTTAACCAGCAGTCTGGAGTAGGAGGTTCTTATTTGTTAATGGAGAATAATTAATAAAAGTTCCAGCACTTGCTGAGGCAGTGCATCACTCACACTTTACTGGTCTTCTGTGATGATGTATATGTGATTTAAAACTTGCACTGGCACCTTGAAATTTTCATGCTGATTAAATTATGTCCTTTCAAAAATTTTGCTGCATTTTTTTCTCAGCCTGATGTAATATTTCAATGTTTGAGGTACAGGCAAATTTTGGTTAATGGTGTACTGAAATGTTGAGATTATTTACAACAATTTTTTAAAAAGTGACTGATTACAATTGAAGAACATTAGTGTAAGTTTTAAATGAGTAATACCCCACTGAAAGGTGGAAGTATAACCGCTCGAGATAATGTCCTGGAGATAGCCCTAATACTAAGTTTCTCTTAAATTAATCACTCATTCTATTGCATTCCTTTTCCTATGTAGGTATAACATGTTTCCTGGCAGAGGAAAGGAAAGATAAGGCCGAGGTGGTGTAAAATTAACATATAGCTGTAAGAAGCAGTGCTAAGAGGAGCATGATCCACCATGACTGTGGTGAATTCTAAAGGCTGCTGCTGCATGCTGATTCAAGTCTGCCATGGAGCAAGGTATTTTGCTGATTGAGCGACCCCCCAGCTACGACACCTTCGACACATGGCGGACAATTTCTCTTAAATTCAGGAAAAAGTGTGTTCAATTGAAAAATGGATTTTTTTTTGTGCATCATGGTGTGTTGTATGTGCCGAATTTTTTCTATTAATAAAAATAATTTTCAATTGTGGCCTTGTTATTTTATTTTATTTTTTTAAGAAGCTAAATTGGCGAAAATGTTAACCTATTTTTTCCATGAAAACTCTTTCATTTAGTTTGTTTCATGAATAGAAATTGGAAATGATGTAATTGCCAATTCCAAATTTCACCTTTTTTCCACTATTTAAAAAGACAGCAAACCTCTATATGGCATGCCTTTATTGTATCGAATTATGTGGAAGTGCTTCATTAATTTCCCTTTAGTACTTCAAATGAAATATGCAGGACACAGGTAATACCACTTTGAAGACTACTGCCTAAATTTGAATGACAAGTATTGGAAAGTTAAACGTGAACTCGGCAGATTTCATGGAGAACAGGGTTGGTGTGGTGGCCAGTGTTGGTGTACCACGCGGCGGGCTCAGATTCAAATCCCGGCAGTGGCAGAGAATTTTCAGACAGCCTGCTCAAGTGTTGTGTGGAGGACATTTCGAGCGCAACACTCCGTCCGTTGGATGGGATGTTAAGCAGTGGTCCCCTTGGTGACTTTCGTTAAGAGCAGGCTAATGCCGATGCCGGGTTTCTCTCCACCTACCCTTCCCTCATGGCACGAATGACCTCTGCTGTCGGGCACCTCCTCCAAATGCCATACTTGAAGATTTCAAATGTTCTCAAAATGACAGCCACGAAACTTTGAAACCCAATCTGGTGGTAGAAAATGATGGGTGTTCAGGTTGGAAGCTGGTAGATGGTACAGGTAAGTGAAGTAAATGAGTACTTTCAAGCTGTCTCAGTAGACAATGAAGTAGCTCAACCTGGATCTTCTGTTTAACCTCGAAAATGTCACAAATCCGATTAAGGTATAGGTTCAAGCTTTGAAATATTTTTATTTTAAAATTACTTTAAAAACGTAAAAAATCATTTTTCAATTTTTTTTGCTTCTTGCGCAAATTCATAGAGAAATATTATGTATTTCTTCGAAATTATATTCAGGGCGTTTAAAATTAATTTAGGAATAATAAGCTAATTATTTTGGAATAATTTAAAAACCCTCGTATAAATTTGCATAGGTACACAATGTTAGTTACTAGGTGTCCAAATAAACCAGTACAGAAGTTCTCATTATCTTCATTTATGTGAGGTGACCGACAGCTGCAGCCATGCATTGGACTACCAATGCCATTACCTTTACGGAGTCTCCAATAAGTACAAAAAATTCCGCCGGGGAAATTTGCGTTGATCAAGACATACGCGGGTCCAGGGCCGATTCAAAGGGGGGGGGGGCTGGCCATCCGCTAAGCCAATATAGAGGTAAATCAAAAAATCGGAAGAACAGAAAAAAACCATGTGTGAGGGGAATCTATGTGAAGCAGGGTTGCTTTTTGATTAACATGTAGTCGTCAACATTATGGTACTTCTTGCATTTCCTGTTGTTAAGTTACAAATTCCATCACCTTGAAACAGTGGGCCTCTCGGCCTTCCACCAAAATGGGCCCAGGACTGCCAATATACTTAAATCTGGCCCTGTCGACTGGCGAAATGTGCGTAATTGCAACGATAAGTTCTTATTGAATGCATTAATTAATGGTTCGTTAAAAACCAAATCCCAAAAATGTGTGTGATTCAATCCTTACATCACATTTTTTTTCAAAAAAAAAAAAAGAATGTTTTTAACGTCGATTTTTGAACCAAAAACAGTTATTTTTCTTCAGAAAAAGTTGTTTTGACATCGATATTAATATGAAAGTATCCATTTCAATATTATATCTTCCCACAGTCACGGAAAATTGCTTATTTCGACCTTTTGTACTGTACTTTAGGTATTACGGGCGATTTTGGCGACTTTTTTTTCGCAAAAAATGAATCCCATTTTCAAAAGTGTGAGTGAATTTCGCTGTTTTTAGGACTTATTTAAATTCACGAAAAGACCATTTTTGGCTGTTTTGGCATCGGATTTCTAGGAATATAAAATAATTGATGCACGGGGAAAAATTCCTGAAATGAAGCCATGTCGCTGAATGATCCATGAACGCACCATGTAACACCTGAAAACACTCCTAATATATGCTATATCACACATCAAAACTGCCTAATATAGTCCTGGAAATGAAGCTTTCAAAAGCGCAAAAACCTTGCAATTTTCTTCAAACTAAATCGATTCGCATAAACATTTGGGATTAGGCTAGATTGGGGACCCTCTTTCAAAATCGACTGCTAAAATTCTAAAAAAATAAAATGAAGCCGATGGATGCCCTTTATTTTTTAGGGGTGAAAACTGCCCCTAAATGCTAATATTTATAAAATTACATTTAAACTTAATATAGATAAAATTTAGTTTTGGTTAGTTGAAAAATGATTGTTTTATGCTATGGAATATAATTTCAGAATATTTTAACCCTTAAAAATGAAACCTTTATAGGGGTTAATGTAAAAAAATTCTCTCAAAGTAATAAAATCATTCGTCAGTGTTTTAATTTAATACGTTGCTGCTCAAAATATGTACTAATTTCATTTTGAAACTTTTCTTTGAAACAGCCCTCCTGTTTACCTCAGCTGATATCAAGGGCAAAAAGAAGATGAAATTTGTGCAAAACAACGTTTTTCACTACAGACACCGAACGACGTGCACAACCGCCACCATTCACTCGAGAAACTAATAGGGTGGTTTCCTATTATTTTTTTATTCCCTAGATCGAAAGATTATTACTCCTGGAGTACATAATTCACGCTTTTAGATTTTTAAATGACGATATCTATTTTTCGCGATTAATTGAAAAGTGAAAAATATCAAGCGCGCGAAAACGCGATGGCTAAGTAGGAATGATGGGAAAAAGTCCGTGTGACGTATCTCTGGTTTCCCCTGCCGCCTTGCGAGGTGACCTAGGGCGCGGCTTGAGCGCTGATACGACGCAGGCTGCTAGCAGGTAGCTGAGTATCAGGCCGATCAAATCGTTCCCGCTGCTCAAATACCGCGGGGGGCGGCAATCCCCTTGTCTACCCTACCAGTGCATACATACACAGTGTGAAGCGCATGCGCTCTACGTGTGAGTGCACCCACATATATGTGTATATACACAACTTAAGGGTATGTGTGTTTATTTCGAAGTCAATTCGAGTGTATGCGTCAGTGTCGAACATGTGCACACAAAGTATACACCGGTAATGTAGATTACCGGAAATCTGAATTATGCTTTTCGAATATTTCGAAAAAAATAATTGATTTTTCATGCATATGTCCTTCGTTTTTGATGATAGAAAATTTGTTTCGAAATTAAAACATAGCGTATTTTTAGGGCTACCCGGACATGTAAGTTAAATTCCTTCTTATTCCTCAGTTTTGAAAGGGAGTGAGGTCAAAGGGCTTACATAAGGTGGTGCTCGCTTGTAAATAGAGACTTTTAACGGCCATATTTCACCAAATATTTATCGCACAGAAATTTTAAACAAAGAAAAATATATGAAATTATAGAAACTACAATTCGTTATTCTATCATTTTTTTCGTATCGCCAGGATTTTTGGATTTACTTCGAAAGAAAAGGGTATTTTTGACGAAATTGTAGAAAATCGTTTTTATTTTTAGCGGCATTTTTTTTAGTAAGCATTTAAAATTAATGAAAATTCTAGGTTGAATTGATAATATCTAAATAAAAAGATCTGAAGAAGGAGAACAATCAATTTTAATTAGAGTTGTAATTAGTAGGTTGTTTTCTCCGATTTTTTTTGTATATAAAAGTGGGGACTGACCTTATTACTCAGTTTTGAAAGGGAGTGAGGTCAAAGGGCTTACATAAGGTGGTGCTCGCTTGTAAATATTTCTTTATATCAACTCACCAACCTGTCTGTTTGTTTGTCTGTTTGTCTGGTACAAATCTTGTAACTGAAATTTGACTCACTTCCTGTGAAGCAAAAACGCTGAAATTTTGCACACTTCTTCATTTCCGATGACAATACATGAAAATATAACTTTTTCTCTCCAACCCCCCTTTAACCACCCCCCAGTCAACCTATAGCCCCCCAAAACATGTTTTTGATCAAAGAAGTTCCAAATGGTCGATTTTCGTGTTTTGCGACCACAGTAAAAGTTATCCACCATAAAATTTTCCATCGACTCAGCCCTAGCTTGGGGGATTCGTCTTGCTTTACTCGGCGAGACCCCCGCTTTCGAAAATTTTTCAAAGTCCCTCCGTCGTCTCGGGTCCGGCTTCGGACTTGGAAAAATTTCGTCCGAATTCCGTCGTCCCAGGTCCGGACTCTGGACTTGGAAATTTTTCGGCACTTAGATTTTTTTCGAAAATCGTCAAAAAATTTTTCTTCCCTTCGAGCGCCTGCAGATTCGTAGTAATAAATATAGTGACTTTTTTAATACGTCACTTTTGGTTTTTCGGGGTCACTGAGTTTTTTTGCTTTGTGTCATATATAAACGTTGCTCATCCCCTGTAATCTAAATATAAAGGCTGGTTTTTAAAAAAAATTTTTTATAAGAGCTTATTTTTATCATAACTCGCTCAAATTTTATGCTACAGACTTTTTGTATTTTTAAATAAAGTTTTAAAAGATACTTGATCATAAGTTATTCTCTAAATATTCATAGTTTTGCCGTTATTTGACATTGTATCTCTCATTTTTAGAGTTTGACAATCAAAAGCTAACGATTCACAAACTGTAAAGCAGTAGCTCAGTCCATTTTGGTCGTAGAGGATATTATTAATAAGAATGTTCCTTGTTTTATATAAGCTAGAATTTTAGCACTTCACTATTTTTTTGATAAAGTGCATATTTTTCAATTTATTTGGCGAAAAATTGATTAAAAACGCTGATTTTTTTCGTTGAAAAACTGTTACTTTTAATCGCGAATAACTAATAAATATTGGAATGTTTATTTATGGATGTATGCTGGAATACACCTCAAGATCGGGTGGAAACCACTCCCGGGGTAATAGCGCCCGTAGGCATGATATAGATTTTGATCCTTGGTATATTCCCTATCAACTGTCAAAATTTTAAGTAAATAAATGCAGTTTGAAAAAATTGCAACCCAAAGTGCTTCATTTCTTGGACGTTGAAGTATATACTAGTAGTAGGCGTCAATACCAATGACGACGATGTCTACGAGTACCTTTCGGAGGCACTCAAAGCGGTATATAATAGACTCAAACAGTCATGTAGATACTAATTATCTTCATAATATCTTTGGTTTTTCTTTTATGATTTTCATGTGTGATACTCATTAGGGTGGGCCGAAAAAAGGTTTTTTTTCCTGATCAAATTTGCCCTATGCGGGAAAGTTGCGAAATGATATAAGGATCTCGCACACAAAATTTTTTTCAAATCGGATAATATTAACCACTGCCGCCCGAGCTCTAAAGTTTAAAATTTTGCGAAAAATCAGGCTGATTTCAGAATCAAACGGCTATTAAGACGAATTTTATGAAAATATGGGATAATGGATAATATCAAAGAGTGGATACATGTTTATAGTTTATGAAAATGAAATTTGAAGTTTTTTTGACAAAACTTATGGCAAAAAAAATTTCTATGAATTAACAACAAAATTAGAGTATAGACCACCCACACAACACAACTCATTTTTGCCTACATTTCTAAAACTCCATTTTGGGGGCTAAATTGCAGGTAAAATAATATTTGTTTCGATTGAATTTCATTTCTTATCAAATAAGTCATCATATGGTAGTAAATAGTCCCACAAAAAGTATTAATAAGGTAAATTATTTGAAATTAACATCAATCATAATGACGAATAACGTACCTGTGGAGCTATTTTCCACAAGAAATTCAGCCAAGGCTGAGAGAGAACAGAACCTGAACACCAAGCATTTCACTAAGAAGCTCTCTGCTTATAGTTTCGTAAAGAAACTACCCAGAACTCACCACGAGGAAGAGGCTACCATCGAATTCAACCCGTGTCTTCCCCAGCCAACCTTCCGAAGGACACGATTGTGAAAGCACATCAATTACTCAGACAAGATTATTTTGTGATTTTTTTCAAATTTCGGCTGAATTTCTTCGTTTCTTATGCCCAATAATGCCCATCCATGCCTGCGTTCTATACTGCACACGGTTACTAATGACTTATCATTCCAAAGGGAGGCTGAAATTGTTGCGGCGTATTTAAAAAATAATAGCTCATGGCTTCTTTAAGAGTCAGACATATTAGAAAGTTATTTTGAAATCACTTTGAATTAATGAAAATAATTAAAGTCTAAAATGAGAGAGCTTATGCGTTTTCAAAATAATTTTGAAATGAATACAAAATGTTCTTACATCATACGTTAAAATACTTTTTCATAAGATTTTGCTGCTTGGGTCAATGTACAGAACATGACCTAGTGTTCAATTTCGCATTGAAAAATCAGATTAATGTATTGAAAATTTACTATGTCCATGGAAAGTAAAACGTTTACAGTATAAAGGAATCAAATGATTTGGTGGCTGAGAGAAAGGATAGCCAATGATTCAATTTTTGCTCATTTCCTGCATCATATCAAGAGAAAAAGAAGTTTAAATCATGTTCCTACTGTGCGCATAATCTACCGATTCGATCGATAGATTTTTCTTCCTCTTAGGAAAATCTACTAGAATTGGTAGAAAATTAATTGCGTATGCTTGGTTTCGCTATTTAGTGGGCCCTTTTCGCTCTGTAGCCTAGTGTCCTAGTGTGCGCATAATCTACCGATTCGATCGATAGATTTTTCTTCCTCATAGGAAAATCTACTAGAATTGGTAGAAAATTAATTGCGTATGCTTGGTTTCGCTATTTAGTGGGCCCTTTTCGCTCTGTAGCGTTAAGGTGTTTTTCCCCGTCCCTCCCTTCCGCTCCTATCCTTTCCCAGAGGCGTCGGCGGGCTCCCATCGCGGCGGCGCATCTATCCTTTTTCCTTCCTCTCCAGCCCCTCCCCGGGTGATCGGGCGTATAAGCCTCGGGCTTGGGTCCCGGCCCCGGTGTGTTGTATCCTTAAGAGGGTTCGCCTTGAACCCTCATGATTCTTGTGCGCATAATCATGAGAAGAATGAAATGGACTTGACAGTCGACTATTGGCGTGAAATTTGCTGCAATGAGAATAGGGTAGTTTCCTTCATCAAAGAAAACGAAATGCATTGATAGCGCTCCTTACCCACCATTAGTGTATTCATAATATACAAATTATTTAGTTTTAGAAATCCCAGTTTAGACGAATGGCAACGGTCAATTTTAACCTCATTTGAAAAAGGCCAGATTGGCGCCAATGCGATTCCACTCCGCGTGACGTCACAGGGACCTAGTTTCTATACTAGTAGATAGGAGTTTTACATCGTCTGAGATTACCAATGCATGCATGAGGCACAGAGCTCAGGGAAACATGTCTTAATAATCACCTATTAAAACTGGCTAAGGTCGGAAAGTTTCCATCGTTTGATAAGGTATTAATAACCCTTATTTAAGCGAAGCGCTACCAGCTAGCAGGGTACTCAGCTACCTGCTAGCATCGTGCGTCGTATCAGCGCTCAAGCCTCGCCCTAGGTCACCTCACAAGGCGGCAGGGGTAACCAGAGATACGTCACACGGACTTTTTCCCATCATTCCTACTTAGCCGTCGCGTTTTCGCGCGCTTGAAAATTTTCACTTTTCAATTAATCGCGAAAAATAGATATTGTCATTTAAAAATCTAATAGCTTGAAATACGTGCTCCAGGAGTAATAATCTTTCGATTTAGGCAATAAAAAAATAATAGGAAACCACCCTATTGCTGTTAAATAATCCCGGAGATTCCGCGTTGCCGAAAACTATGTAGCTTGACCCTTTAGCATGACCTAGACCTAGCACGAATTTTGAGTTATTCTATCATAGCTGTTTTTCATATTGATGACATATTCCTGGGCAAAAAAAGCAGTTGATGCGGGGTTAAAGGGTGTGAATGCAATTTTTTTCTGGGAAATTAAAAAAAAACCATCGTAAATTGTACAGCTTTCGTTGATTCATTAAAATGCCTTTTACAATGCAGCGCTGTAAGACCTATACATTTCGGTGACCAATTGCAATAGCTCTGAATATATAATTATGCATGAAAATTTTGAGAAAAAAAGCAGTTTATTTTTCTGGCGTGGGTAGCCGAGCTCGGCGCACGAGTTCATACTTAAAAATATCAACCTAACATGGGTGGGTGGCCGATGGCATTTTGAGAGGGGGAGGATGGCGGCCTGATGGCTAATAGTAATCGTGCGCGTTTGAGGTACCTATCAAATGTAATACATTTTGTATAAAATAAACCGGACTTTTTGGCTATCCATATTAGAAAAAATATTTTTCAATGTATAGGATTTAAAAACATATTTGAAAATAACCACGATGAGACTGTTAAATGAAAGTTGTATAGCAACAGATGGAAAAAATGCCGAGCTAAATTTTTCAATGTAATTAGGTCACTGAAGCCAATAAAAGAAAGGCCTAGTTTGGAATGTATTGCTAAAACAACCACAGCTACTCTTTCATGCTAAGAAACCATTGACGTAACCAAATTCGCAAGTTTGAGGAATATAAAGATAGCGTTAGTTCATTTTATGCGAGAATTTGCGAAAAAAATGTACCATTTTGTACAGCTAGGGCAAGTTAAGAGGTCTAAAACTCTCCGAAACTAAGAAAAATAAGGAATAAGTTTCATATTACAAAACGAAACAGTTGTAATCTTAAAAAATATTCCAACAGCGACAGCACCTAATAACCTGCTTAGCCATAACCACCATAACCTACGGGAATCAAATAAACGGAAAAGTATTTTTTCTCCGAAAAGCATGGAATTTCACCCACCAGTAGGTCGGACGTAAGAAGCTATGGAAAGGGAAGTTTTATCCTGAATAATATGATGTGTGAACAGTGCAGTACACATTGCGGTCAGTTTTGTGCGCGCTAAAAAAGAATTCGCCGAACCGTTGAAATATCTGCGCTGTGACCCCATGAAAGATCATGCATACGATTGGCAGACACGCAGCCAGAAATTCACTTCGGGGGCAGCTTGGGAGGTAAGTGGGTACATGCATTGACATTTTGTCATCAATCCGTGCGCATCGGGAAAGCTTACATTTCATTAAATTAGCCACTTACCCCGATTGTATAATTTTGACAATTAAATTCACAGTTGGTTATTGGCAGAAATTATGGAATATGTGACTATGTCGAAACATGGAGTATCAGATGATAAGTGCCCCTGGGATTATGGTTTCCTCAGCAGATGTATCGCGGGTAGTTGCTACAAGGGTAAGGGTAAGGGCTACAAGTAAATAATTTTACGGGAGGGTGCTGAAGCCCCCTCGGCTAGGTGTCTGATGATAGAAAGATCTTCCTGAGACGACTCGAGGGCCTCATTTCACTTGTTACCGTGGGGTAGGTAATAGCGTAATAGCATAGATTAAGTATATTCTTACTCTATGGTAATAGTTACTGCCGGCATCTCATACCATTCGCTATTCAGCTAAGTCGGCATTTTATTCCGCTTCATGTTGCGACTTGGTACCTACCTCTCGCTGCTTTTCTGACCCTTTTGCTGATGGATATCTCGACCAAAAATCCGTCTCAATTTCCATGGAGCAGTAGCGTGTATACTGGGTGTTTTAGAAGGAATCTGCAATACTTCAGGAGGTGATAGGGGAGACAATTTTAAGCATTCAATAACATGAAGTATATTTACTTGGAGTCTGAGAGAAAAAGGATTATAGTTTTAACCACAGACGTATAGAATATTCCCCAGTACCTAATCCATATCATCATGATCAATATGAAAAGAGTGTAATAAAATGGGCCTGCATGGGTATTTTGTTTCCGATTCGCATGCATCGTGAAACGGTGAATATTTTGTCTGCGAAATGCTAAAAGTTGAAGTCATATGATATGATTTGCTATATCAGAAACGGCTGAAGTTAATGCTGTGTTTCCATAGCTGTCGGGACCCGAAATCACCCTGATATTTTTTTTAAATTACAAATATTCAGGCTCCGGGGGCAGTTGTTAATATTTTACGACTTTGGAAAAAATTCAGATCTTAGACACTGATATTAATGCGCACCTTTCATACATATGTATTTTTGTCATGTATTACATTTGTAATACATGTGTATTATTGAATTATTTCCTCTATATTCATACATGTGTAAAAGTGGTATGTATTACACGATAAATACATTTGTATTTTTTCGTATTTCTGAAATATGGATACATATGTAAATATGTTCAAAAATACACAAAAAATACATTTGTATGTTTCTTGCAATTTGGTTAATGCAACTTTGAGTAATGAATTGCGAATAATATATGGAGGGCTGAGAAACATATTGGTGTAATCCCCATTCTTACTCTGAGGGAGTAATTCAATTTTTAATGATTTTAAGTAAGGATGAGTCGGTTCTTAAATTTTTTTCGGTTCTCGGTTCCAGTGCGGTTCTCCGCCATCGGTTCTCGATACTCGGTTCCAAGGTTGAACTCTTATTATCTGAATTAATGGCAAATTTAAATGAACAAGATGTGAATGAAAATAATTTCAGTAAACATGTAAATTATCAGGAAAGCTCTGTAAAAAAATTAAGATCCTCTCCATAATTTTATTTCCCAAGCAAAAAGTTTAAATAACAAGTTGTTAAATAATGCATGATCTTCCAATATGTCACATTACATCAGACAGCCACTCGTTCTTTCTCCAGGTTTTTATTTAAAGAATTCAACATTTTTACCCTATCTGGGTCTAATCTATTCTTTTTTGGCAGAAACATAGCCTGCAGTACAGAGCAAGCGTTCACTGAAAAAAGTAGTGGTCGATGTTGATTTTGAAGGTCCGCGCAGAATATGCTTGGAGTACAGTTTCCATATTGCATAGCATGGTCCTTACATAAGGACCATGCTGCATATATGCACCATTTCACCATTGATTTCCTATGCAATAGCATCAGAATCAATGGTGAAACTCCTCCAACTTCTAACGACATCATCCGTTAATTTGCTGTAACTTGTGAATCAGTTCAAAATACATTCTCTATTCTGCGATGCAGATTAAATTTTTACTGCAATCGACAACTTATTCGCATGCTTCACTGTCACAGTTCTTATAACCTCAATAATAAACTACTCAACACGCCGGTAGAGCGACACCATGGATAAACTGGGCGGCCGTGAGTTAACGCAAACTTGTAATGCAGTGTTGCATTCGGCAGGATAACCACACATTTCGATGCCTTGCATAGGTTTATCAACTTACGAACAGGCTCTTGGAACGCATCTTGCTCGAATGTCGAACAATTACTGTATATGTAATTGATTTAATCGTAAGACCACTTTCAGACGAAACGATTTTCCGCCGGCCGCCGTTCACGGCACACGGCACACGGCGTCTCGTCTGAAGGCCGCCTGAATTTCACGTGAATGGCTGCCGAAGAAAAGGCATTTCGTCTGAAAGCGGACTTAATGTAGCATTGTCTGTATTTCACGCCGTAGACGGCGCATCGCCGGGCCAAATGGGCGCGATGCAGTCAACGGCGCGATTCCACTCGTTAAAAGACGCCCATAGAGACCGATGGGAAGTTGAAAGAACGGCGCCGCGCCGTGTCGTCGACGACAGCAGGCACAAAGTCAGCTTGTTTGAAAGCGGCCTAAGTGGCTGCGGCTACGGAAATGTTACAATCATAGAGTCATTACAGCACTTTAACAAAGGTTACTCTCTAAGGTTAGGTGCAATGTTGGCGAGAGCGACAAACTGACGAACCCCTGAATGCGCGAGTTAGCGAGCAACTCTCAAAAGAAAAAAAAAACGTGGAAGCCATGCAATCGGAAAGTTACATATGCGTTTTTAATTTCTCTTCACTTTTCGGCCTTTAATGCGCTATAGACCATTTCGGCTTTTGGTGCCAAATTCAAATCCTCGCCCCCGTTCCGAGCCGGTTCCTAAGTACCGACTTAATGCGACCGGTTCTCGATACCGGTTCCACAGCTAAGAACCGGGTACCGGAACCGACCCATCTCTAATTTTAAGATATCCATGGCAACCTACTCCAAAAGAATCTATCATCCTAGAAATACAATGGTGCAAGTCATAGTCACACTTGGGACCACAAGGTAGCAGCTCATACTATGGGAGCCATCAGCACACTTTCAACTTCTTTGTGAACTTTATTATTGAAAAACTTTGATTTTTAACTTGCACCAATATATTTCTAAGACTTTTCTTATGGGGAGAGAAAGAGAGAGACGGCTTGTCTACCTACAGTACTACTCTAGATCTGAGCACTCCCCCTTCGTAATAGCTGCAAGTGGAGAGGACCCCCCTAGTAGAGACCCTTGCGACAAAGGAACATTCCAAATCATCATGGAATATTCTCTAATGCTGTTTACTAGCAAGTCAATTTGTATGATTTAAAATATGCAAGCACTCTTTTTTGCGATTCGCAACTTCCCAAGTACGTTGTGGTACACAAGAAGTTGGAAATGACATTAAACAATGCTTGCATATCATAACCAATACAAAGTTTTATATTTAGCTAGACATAATTATTACGCATGCCATTTTAACATTCCCGCTCTCAAAAATATGTCACTCAGCAGACCATAGTATAATTAAAGGACTTTTGCATGCTCCATGAATAAACTCAATTTTTTCAGAATACCCTTCAGATACTTCTCGAATATCTCAGGAATATCAGGGGATATTCTATCTCTTTGGGAATATTGTCTGCATTTTCATTGGATCTTCCTCTGCTGTGTGGTAAAGTGTATGGCATTGAAACTTCAATTTCATATTTACTGATGGCAACCAAACTATTTTGATGCTTAGAATAATTTCATTATGCACACATAAATGGAATTTAAGTTTCTTTTTCTGGTTGCTGAATGGATGCATAGCACTTATGGTTTTTTAGCAGCAATGATGGATTTAGATATCAATGAATGATCTTTTGCATATGTTACTGTTGAAGCCTTTCACAACAATCATATAAAATATACATAACGCCATTGAGCTTATTACTTGTTATTTTTCTATCTGTGCAAAAGACGACCCTCGCTAATGGCTCCTCAAGTGTGGGCACTTACCACAAATGGAATAAAGTATGAGTAGGGAAAGGGAGCTAAAACCCAGGTGGCCCCCATCTGATTACGTGCCTGCACAGCACAATGCAATTTCATTTTTTCACGAACCCCAAGAACATTGTCACATCCGGCATTTTCTCAAGCCTATCTTAGGTTTTGAGCTGCATTAAAGTATTCCTTAATTTGAATTGTTTTGGTTCCTTATTCAGGCACCATAATAAAAAACTGAGGGAAGTACCTCAACTTAAGTTGAGGTACTTCCCTCTAGGGGAACCTCCATAACTTACCTCATCATTTTTCAAGTTAGCTTTTTCATAGTATAAAAAGGTGTTAATTTTTAGGAAAATAAGGTGGATTCAAAATCGTTTTTGCCATAAATCATTTTACTTTTGCAATTTTGTACCATATCTATGTACAGACCATATGTACAAAACATAAAATCAGAGTCTTATCTGTTGCACAAACACTTGAGATAATTTTCATTTTTTCTGGAAAATAAATAGAGCAGTTTGAGCTTTACGATGTTTTGTATTAGCAAGTCATCAATATCAACATTCACACATATGTATTCATATATCTCACACCTCTCTTTTTCCTAGAGTTGTATCTTTTAACATAAAAAAAACTATGTATGATCTTTCTTGAGCATACTATAGCACCCTCGTTCAACAAAAAAATTGAATTTTTTCACACATTGTTGCAGTGTAAGCAAATGTCTTACAATCATTCATAGAAATAACGGCACCTCTACTCTCTGCTGCAGCTCTTAATCATATAAGCGTATCTTGAATAAAGTATGAAAAATTACAAATAATGTCTAGGGTAGGTTAAATGCTTCTGGGTATAGTATTTTTAACACACATCAAAAAGAAAATGCAAAAATAAACAAAAGTATAAATATATACATTAATAGGTTTACACCATGACATCTACAGAATGTCCATTTCTGTATAGAAAATAATGGAATTTTTCATCACCTAATAATTAAAGATGTATTTGTTATATCACATTTTTCTATTGTGGATTCAGCTGTGTATGTATCCTTGTATGAATTTCACTGTACCAATTTGAATTTATGTAAAAAGAAATTTTCTTGTACAGCACACACAACTGCTTTGAGGTTTCTGTTTAGTATTTATGAAAACAGGGTCACTGTTATTGATCAAATGTGAAAGACTAAGTCAATTAACTTTTTCATGAGGCAGATGCAGGTTTGATTAATTCAAACACATTTCTGTATTTCAAAGTTCTTGTCACAATAGCAGAGCTGAGTTCATAGCCACATCTCTTTTCTGCTAAACCCTGTCACTGATTAGGGCTCCAAGGTATCTTTGCAGCAGCAACCTTTTTGATTCTGGACCCAAATAATGATATCATAACTTAATCTAGGCTCACAATCAGATGGTCAATTCACTATTAAGGTGTTTTAGTATAGCAATAAGAGAGAATTTTATCCAATCAATACATTGGAAGAGATTCATGCAAAACACTAGACACAAGCATAGTGAGATGATTTACCAAATACCTTGGGATATGCTTCTATGCATGCATTGCCAACACAATGCACCCACACGTAATTTTGTCATAATCTGAAGAATGACACATAATGCATTTCTCCACAGGGAGTTCGTACTAGGTAAAATACAGCAAAACACAGTCTGTCAATAATCACTAGCAATCACAGCCACATCACTTTTTAGATGGACATTTTCATCTTGATTGCACAAAGTCTGCACTACTAGCAAAATGGTTAAACCTATCACTCAAATATTCTATGAACACTTTGAAAATAGTTATCTTTTCCCAATAGCACAGTCACCATTTTATAAAATTAACTCATATATTGTATTTTTCACTGCAAACACGCATGTCTGCTCAGGTAGAGTAAGTACTTACATGAAACTTGAGGAATGGTTTCATTTTTTTTAACAATGCTCCTGTAATAAGAGCAGATAAAGAGGAGGCAACATTCAGAATAGAAACAAATCTGAGGATCAATACACTTTTTGGGCTGATTTGTACTTGTATTTTTAAGGTTTTGGCTTCCTAAGTATTTGCTGTGACTGATCCAACCAAATGGAGTCATTTATCAAACAAGCAACTTAAGTTTTGGCTTTGGACATAGTTTTATCTTCTATTCTTAAAAGAGCCTCCAGTTCAAGTATGAAGAAGGGTAGGCATGCTCCTTCCGCCAAACATTTGATGCTTTAGCGTAAAATAGTTTTGCTTCATTAAGGAACATACATCGCTGCTTAAAATTGATTAACTTTTAGCAATATCTGCTTCCATGGTTAATACAGCATTGGTTGGGTCATAGTGACCAGCAAGGTAATAGACGTCATTGTTGTCATAAACTGATGCATAACGTGAAGGCTCCATTTCATCTCCTGTACCTCCATCACCCATTCTCTTGCGATAATCCCCAAAAGCTAAGACCTCACATTTGTGTGATATGGTCTGCACATCATTCTCATCAATGTGTGGGGACTGGAATAGTGCTCCCTGAAAGGAAAAAATAAAAAAAATTAAGATTGATGGTGAGGAGAAATTAGGAAGCATGTTAGTTTACTCTATAAATGTGTACTCAGCTTCCCCATAAGGAAATCATTTTCAAAGCAATATTAATTGTCTTTTTAAAATATACTCCGATTTCATATTCAAGTATTCAATGAGATATCCACCTTTTCTTATGGCAGCATAACTTGACACTTCAAATTTACCAAGGGATATTTGTTTTATTTCTTGAAGATGATAGAACAAATGAAACACTTAAAAAATGGAAAACTAATTTTCTTTCCTTTAATCAATTTTTGTTAATTAAATAAATGCATAAAATAATTAAAAAATAAAAGCTAATTAAACAAATCAATTTGGAAATGGGTGTATTTTTGACAATAATCCCATTGCACTGAAGAAAAAATACTTATAGATGGCAAGTATATGCCAGGAAAAGTGACATACGAATACCTACACGCAACAATGAACTACCTACTGAAGAGAAAACTAACTGACACATATGCTACTTACTGGGAACTTGAGAGCTTCCAGAGAAGGACCACCTTTCGTTTCTTCGGGGTGATAGAACCACTTCACTCGGACCACCATATTCCCACCCCATGATTCCCACATTGATTCGATACTTCCAATGTATGGGCGATCAGGCCTTCCTGTAGATAAAAACACTGCACAATCTCCCACCTGAAAAATAATGGAGCAATGTTATCAGACATGTTGAGGTAATCTCAGTTGATACTTAGTAGAATTTGTTCATCTTCACAATAAAGCACAAGAGTAAAATCCACAGAACATAATCTACTGAATTGAGTTTGAGCAGCTTTCATTTTCAAGGCAATTTTTATTTTATTTTATGATATTGAAGTACAAAATCTTTCATGCTGACAAAGTTTAAAAGATGGATTAAAAAAAAAACATTGAAAATTTTCATCGTAAGAGCATTTCATGTAATGATCATATAATTTCATCCACCCATTCATCTCTCCTACAAGGCAATGCTCGCCCTTCCCACAACCTCAGACCATTCAGTTAATCCCCTTACCCTGGTGGCTCATACTATTCCAAAAGCAACTTCATAAAGAGTCACCTTCCATTTACCTCTTTTACTCCAACCCAATCTCCCCTCTTCAAACTCTCACTTTAACATTAAATTCCCCTTTCACTTTTTTATCCATGCACAACCAAACACCACAGGATACTGCACCTAAAAAATGGCACTCGGCTGCCAAATTCCAGGTCGGTTGATATTAAATGAAGTGTGGAGATTACTACAGTGTTTCATCATGAATTAAAATGCATTAGTATTTACCTTGATAGTCTCCTTCCCACGTTGAATTGACTTGTAAAATTCTTTCTTTCCCCTGCCTTTGGCTCCAGGTCTCTTGAATCCCCTACCAGACCACCTCCACAACTGCCTTGCAGGAAGGAATGCAGCCATCTTACTGCGACTCTCCACACTCGGTTGCCTGTCACGTTGTTTCCTTGCTGGAGCTGCGGAATTAACTTTACTGGGGGCTGATCCACTGACACCATCCTTCTGAAATGTAAAGTTATATTTGAATGCTCAATTCATATTCAGACCAATGCAATTATGCAATAAGCCCAACAATTGGATTATTTAAAGAAGTGCAAACATTAATGAGTTTGTATTTAAAGTTTTCAGGTGTACCCCACTTACTAAAATGGTTTTTTCAAGATGTTTTTTGGTCGTTACTAATCACATTTTGAATGAGTCGACTTTTGAGTGGAGGGCCAGCCATTCTCCTCCAGCATCTTCCCCCCCATGAACTGATAAAATTTTATCCACTGAAATATTGACTTATTCTCTCAAAAAATTGGCCGGCAAAAGCCACAAAATATCCCGTAACAATTGATATAGGTTGCGGAGTACACTCATAAACTCTATTTACAGCTGCAACAGCTTTAACCAAGAAAAAGTTGACATGTTGCTCACCTTCGAAGTCTTTTGCCCTGCCTTTTTTGCCATCGTCTCTTCAGAGATCTCAGCCTGGGGGATTTCATCACTCTCATCCTTATTAGAGGGGTCTCCATTGTTGCCCACTGCCTCTGTTTCCATAGCTGGGGCCTCTTGGGGCTCAATCGCTGAAGAGGGAGCATCACTTGTCTCTGAAGTGTTTGCCTGCATGCTGTCTGTGACTGATGTCACCTCCGCCACTTTGGTTTGACCTTCCTTCACTTTGCTCTCCAGTGTCTTCTTCTTCTTTTTCTTCCGTTTGGCATGCAGGACCTTAGAAGGGGAAGAAATTGCCACCTTGGACTCGGCCAACAAAGACTCGGCACTCAGCTCAGATGAGATGTTGTCTCCACTGGTGGTGGGGAGTCCACTGGCGCTGGATGCTGTGCAGTGCTTTGACCCTCTCCTGTGGTGCCGGTGCTTGTGATGATGGTGCCTGTGGTGCTTCCTGTGGTGGTGGTGATGACGATGTTTCTTCCCGACCAGCATGCACTTTTCGTCGCACTTGTTGCTCCTGTGCTTCTTGTGCTTCTTCTTCAGCATTGCTGAGAGATCGGCGGAGAGTTGATTTGCTGCAATGCCACTGCTTGCACTCAGTTCATCACAGTTCATTGCCGTTGCAGCTATCTTTGCCGCCAGCAACTGCTGACGCCTAAGCTTGTCTCTCTTCCTGGCTTTCTCACGTTTCCTCATCCTTCGCTTTTCCTTTTCGGCTGCCGTAAGCTTTTTGGTCACACTCAGGATTTTGCTGCCAGGCATAGGGAGGCCACTGGAATCGGCCTCAGCTAGTGAAGTTCCACCTGCACTTCCTGAGTTTGATACAGGTGTTGAGGAAGCGGACATGGTTTTCTCCTAGAAATATTGGAATTGAAAAAAATTCTTTGGTAAGTGTTATTAATTCCAGGTGTACATTATTCCGTAAATTTAATGAAAACTCTTGTGATTATCAAAAGTGTAGCAAGTCCAAACAAAATTGTGATGTAAACGTTAGGCAATTGTCAACTGTTACCAATAAAGGAGACGACGCAATCTTGGCGGCAGACTCTCATATAGTGTAATTGTGGTCTACATCCTTCCTTGGGACATTACAAAAATATTTTGCGAGGATATCAAATACCGAGTACATTTTTGTATTTTAAGGTTACTTTACTTGAACCATATATTGCTCTATTTGGCATTAAAAAAACATGTTTACAATAAATGCATCCCTTCATAGAAACCTTTTGTTGTGTTTTGAACTCTGATCATTTGACAAAATGACATGAAGTTCCAAATTAATATCCATGCACACAGGTGAATTTTAAGACCCTCCTTTTGAATTTAAATTTTGGCAGTATCTCACCATTTCCTTCCAATAGGAACTCTTCTTTCTAAGTTCTTGATCGCCAGTGGAATCACCATCTTTCTCATTCTCCTTCTTTCGTTTCTTTGGCTTGGACACTCCCAATGATGAATCACAGTTAGTTGGAGCTGATGATGTTGTTGCTTCTTCAGAGGCCGTCGGGTTGCAAGGGATGGGAGCATCCTTCTTCTCTTTCGAAATAACTCCGTCCGCTGGAACTCCGCTTGTTGATGCCCCTGATGCTCTTCTCCTTCGTCTTGCCAGTGACATAAGTGGATTTGGGTCATAATCTGTGAAATAAAAAGATATTAAAATAAATAAAAGTGTTAGCCATGAGCAAGAGGATATATGTTCTTGATGAGAGATTATTCACAGAATTTCACTTAACTTCTCCCAAAAATTGAATAGGCCTTGAATACAAAAGCGGAATTGAAACCTTTACAATGAGAAAAGGTTTCCATCTGCATATCATACATTATGATGAAATATAAAATTTTTAAGTACTGTTAAGACAGACCCTTGGTATAATTCATCCCAAATGTTTCATGTGTGAATCATGCATTATCATATTTATAAACTTACCAACAATAGGGAAATCCTGTGGTAATAAACGAATGTCATTGATATTAATCCGACCACTGTCTCCGTCATCAAATTCCACCCCAACAAATCGTCGATCTAACTCTGGGTCAGGAGATGATGGAGCAGAAACAATGCCAGGATACAGACAACGATATTGCTGGCTCCAATAGGCACACACACGGGTCCCAGGTTGCAAATGCTTCACAGAACCAGGCCTTACCTCAGCAATCTGAAAGAAAAGAAAGCCATATTGATTTCAATGCAATAAAAAAATCTTCTTCTAAAATGTTACCACGTATTATGCTTTACTTTGATCTGTCCGAAGTACTTTCATTAATTTGCTATGTAAAGGATTATAGGTCAAAGATTTTTTCCATGTGAAGTTATATGTAGTATTATGGGTTTAAATGATAAAAGATATGAGAAATACGCTACATCCTGATCAACTCAATTCATATATGACTAAATATGTAGCATGTAGAATTTCAGATTTTCCTGGTGAATAGTGTACTGGAAAATTTCTCAGGTTACACACAAATTATTGATTTGGGTACATGGTTCCAATATTTCTAGGGTAAAATGGACTTAACTCAATGAGGTGACAAACATCCCTTTTGGATTTCATCCATCCATGGCTTCCTATATATATTATGCTTTGACAGATGAAGGCTCTACTTTGTGAAACTGTGACAACTGGATAAAATGATTCAACAGGTTATTGTCTAATTACTAGTTAGATCCAAAAATATGGTAACACTTACTGCTTCTTTCAGGATTTCCTCTCTTGAGTAGATGTGTGGGCGGTGCCCCCTCTCTCCATCTAGAGTGATCCCATAGACGTCTGGGGCTTGAATTGCATTTATTTGTCCAGCATAAAGAAGGCCCCCACCATCTGGACTTGTCAAAGCTCTCAGGCCATCATGAAGGTCCTCCTGGGTTATCTTGCATGAACGAGGAGCTGTAGGTGTTAAATTGATAAAAGACATGAGAACAAAGCCACATCTTGATCGACTCAATACATACTTGACTAAATATGAGACTTGACATGAGACCTTTCAAAGAGCAATGCGAATCAAAATAGCTTTTTGCACAAATAATAAATATAATTCCAAGGAGCTATAGTGTTATTAATTAAAATAACAGGATCAATTAATAAGAATGACATCTCTAAATGCAACCCTGAGGAATTTTTTAAAGAATATTAGGTGATCAGGATTTCTTGAGCAATCCTAACTTTCTTAAAACAGTTGACTGAGTCACTACTGTTCACAATTATTTGGATTGGTTGGCAGTAGGAGTGGTTGATTTAGCGTAATTGGCAGCAAGGCCAGAATTTTTGAGTGGCGGCTCACTTTGAGGGCTAATTGTGGCAAATTATTTGAGGTCTCATATCACTGTCAAAATAGAAAAATTTCGAACGAAACACATTCAAAATGTGTTGGGTGTGCCACACAAACCCAACTGGCCTATACTACACTATGAGAATTTTTTTTTAGATCACCAGGCAATGTAAAATGTGGACTCACCAGGCGTAGCAGGCCTCTCTTTTAAGGCAATCAAAGGCACGTTTTCCCCCTCGCTGTAGCTGCTGCTCTCATGGTTGTCAGCGAAGGAGCGGGAGCGTATGGTGACCTTGGCTGCGGCAGCGGCACCCGAGAGAGTCGCGTTGCCCGCCGCGCCCACCGCTCCCACCGCACCCCCCGCGCTCTGGATCCTCGTCTGGCGCTTCTTGAGCGAGTGCAGCAGGTCGGAGGTGGTGGCCGCCCGTTCCCCGCTCCGTCTCCGTTTCTCGGCTCCCCCAGTCGTCGCCTCGGCCGCCTGCTCCTGCTCCCCTGCTGCTCCCGACTGGTCGGCCGTCGCCCCCGATGCCCCTGGTGTGCTACCGGAGGCCTCAGCTGCGGCCGCCTGCGCCGAGGCTGCAGAATTGGCGAGGGCGGCCCGCGCCGATGACAAGGCCGCGGCCTTCTTCTTCGCCAGGGCGATCTTACCCTTGGTGGTGAGCTTCTTCTTGCGCGGGATAGAGGGCTGCGGAGCGGCGGGTGAACCGCTCCCGGCCGCCTGCAGCGAGGGAGACGTCTCCGCCGGCGTGCTTGCCGTCCCCGACGAGTTGGCCCCCCACGCCAGCGAAGGCGGACCGCCTCCTTCGCCGCCCGTCCATGCGGGCCTCGAAGAAGCGGCCGCGGCGGTGGTGGTGGCCGAGGGGAAGCCCGCTGGCGAGGTGGCGACGGCGGCGGCGGGCGACGCTCCGGCTTCCTCGAAGGCCCTGCGGCGGCCCTTGACGGGCGACGGGATACTCGGCTGCAGCTGGATCCAGTCGTCCTCGTCGTCGCACGAGAGGCTGCTCTTCACCTTCGCCTCAGCCTTCAGCTTGGGCTTGATCTTGGGCTTGTGGCACGGGGAGGGACAGGGCGGCGTGGAGGCGGTGGCGGGCGAGGCGGGCGCCGTGATGGCGGACGGAGCGGGCGTCGCGAGGGGCGCCCTGGAGGCGGCATCTGTGGGTTCGGAAGGGTCCGGGGGCCCAACCACGAAGCCTACCACGCTCTTCTTCTTAAGCTTCTTGGCGGCGGCGAGGGCATCGGCTGCTGCCTTAGCGCGGTTGGGGTGCTTCTTGGGGCGGCCGGGCTTGCGCTTCCTGAAGGCGGGCGAGGAAGAGGGCGAGGAGGTGGCGGAGGAGGAGGAGGTGGTGGTGGAGGAAGATATGATGGAGGAGGTTGAGGATCGGGCGGAGGGCGGGAACGTACTCAGCGGAGTCTGATGGGGGGACGGCTGCTGCTGCTTCTCCGTCAGCTGCGAGGCGCTGGATATGGCCTTCCTCTTGCGACCGTTCACGAGGCTGCTGTTGCCCACGTTGGTCTGTGTTCAAAGAAGGAAACTGGTCAGTGAGAATATATAGGGATGCGTCGGGAATGGAATTCGTGGACTTCAAAATGAAGATACGTTAGGAGACAAAGGAGTCCACATAAGAGAATACGAACAGGTTTATGCGATACGTAATGTAAAAATGCATCCGAAAAAGTACTTGGGGAGAGCATTCCAACATAGACTACAAAGTGGGGGTATTATATTGACAGAAATGAGGGATGTATTTTAATCTCTCCCTTCAGTGGATGAAAAAGTTTCAGGTACACAACAAACCAACTATTGGTACACGAAGCGAGACTGGTTTGTTACAAGAAAATATTTAATACGCAAACTTTAATTTTCATAGAATATTTAATGCAGAAAACACCGGTAACAGTTTAAATCGCAATGATGTCTTGGATATTCCCAAAGAATGGGAATTCCCAGCGTTTAATTGATAACAAAAGTGAAGTGACGAAATCGTTGCTCGAAAAAGAGAATGTGGATTCATACATGTGCTGAACTAGTGGCGTAGCCAGGGGGGGTCCCGAAATATAAAAACACAATTATTTTCCTTCATAAAAGAAAACAAAATGTTGAAGAATCATGAATTTACAAAATATTTTTTTAACAAATTAAATTTTTTCGATTATGAAAAGTATTAAAATTAGTTTAAACCCTCTACTTAATACCCTGTTTTTCAAAAAATTTCCCCCCTGGGTTTGGACCCCTCCCCGAACGAAATTCCTGGCTACGCCACTGTGCTGAACTATTCCCTACCTACCTTCAAACTTGTCATTTTAATTAAGTTTTTATGCCTCTTATTCTTGCTGTCATATTCATATTGATCATTGTATACTGAGGGGTAAACTTTTTATGCTAATGTTTTCGAAACGGTTGTTTTTTGTTGTTGCATGGTACTACAAGCTCCATGTTTTTGTTTGTAAATTTTTTTCTGAGTTCACACATGCCAAAATTTGTGAAGGTATCATACACAGGTACCACTTTGACACCTAAAATT
Organism: Ischnura elegans; assembly: GCF_921293095.1. NCBI lineage: Eukaryota > Metazoa > Arthropoda > Insecta > Odonata > Coenagrionidae > Ischnura > Ischnura elegans. The sequence continues at coordinate 143,877,687 of NC_060246.1, forward strand.
ACATCCATATTTAAGCATGAAATATTTATGTTTTCCAATTTTTGTACTCCATTCTGGAGAATTAAAATAAATCAATTTAATTCCAAAATTCAATTCAATTACGTGCGCTACGCTCCCCGGGATGCTGAGGAGAGGAAAGAAAGCTCACCTCTGCTAGAGCGGTGGCGGTGGTGCTGGTGGGTGGTGCCCTTTTCTCCTCGGCTGCTTTCTGACTAGGAGAGAATCCGCCGACACCGACGGCGGGCTCTTTGCTCGCGTCCGAGTCGGGCTTGAGGAACCACAGCATGGACGAGTCGGACGTCAGAGATTCGAGTCTCTGCTTCTCGCCTTCATTCGGAGGAGGAAAGATTTGGAGAGGAAGAAAGAGGGAACAATGAGAATACAATTGGGAATTAGCAGGGGGAGAAGGAGGGGTAAGAGCTTGTGCAATTAGACTTCTAAAGCGATATTAGTGACCACGATGCAAGACAAAAATCAAAACATTCAGGCGGTAACACATGGTTAATCAGAAAATTTTGGAGAAAGTCAAACAAAAGTGAACGATTAATTTGATCAAAAGTTTGCTTGAAGTATCTTATTTTTTTCAGATAGTTGAAATTGTTATTCTTGGAACATTAATTTTGGTTTAATGCTATTAAGAGGGCGCATCAATCCCGCTTGACGGGTCTTTTTTTGTCACGCACTACTTATTTTAAACTTTTGCTATGCTGAAATGGGTCGGCTACTCTGAAGTTTCAATATGATAGATTTTTAGATAGGTTTTGAACACAAAGAAAAAGAGAGACAATACGACCGGTCGAGATAGAGTAATGCGTCCTCTTTAACAATGTTTACCTCCAATCAATTTATTTTTAAAGTATCAAATTAATCATTAACCTACATGAAAAGTTCCCTTTTAAGCGTAAAAGATAAAACGAGGAGGGGAGAATAACGTAAATACATTTAAATTTTTTTACTACACGCGCGAAAAGAACACGCTTAACGGTTTGATAGCAATATTAACCGTAATAAAGTCATGAATTAAAGCCCCTTAAAGAAAAAAAACTAAAAGGTTCGTCGAGGATTTCAATGATGCATTTGGTATATTCTATACTTTAAAACTAGACAACTCCCACTAATCAGACTTACAGAAAAAATACCCATAGCGACTAAATTACAAGATGATTCCAACTGTATCGGGAACTTATTCCAATTTTCTGGCTGAATTGGAATTGAAAAATGTTTTTTAAGCGATTTCCCATTGCAAAGTACCTACGCGTACGTTTCTGTTGACACCATAAAATTATTCCAGACTTTAACTAATCATCGATTGAGAAAAAAGACACAATCATAATTACTATTGTAATTATTTATTAGGCTACCGGATTATTATTTCGTTGGTATTCTTCCGGGTGAGGTAGATTTGAATAGAAATTTTTAGAAAATCTGTCCATGTTCCCACGTTGGATTCCCCTCTGCAATTCGCAATAAATTATTATTTTTCTTTCTTCATTTACTGTGTATGGTATTAGCTCATTCACTTACATTTTGGTAAAAATAATTAATTACAGCTGATCGTGATGGTAAGAATTATTTTGGAAATGTGTGAATTAAAAAAAATAGTGGCCTCGCAAACCTATCAACTCTTACACAAATGAATGCTTTCGCACAGTGAGGCCAAACGTTCCTCCATCCTATTTCCCCTGCAGCATAAGATTGACGTTTATTTGCAATGAGGAACACGTTTCCGACATATAGTGAATGTGACGAGGTCCACGGGAGATATATACGGAATCGATCATTCCGCACGTGCCTTATCAGCGCTTTCATCGTGTGCTAATCTTTGGAGGCGAACCTACAATATATCAAACGACACGATTATCACATCCACCCATTCATTGCTTTGGCATTGTGTCAATCGACGGGCGCTTTTCGGTCGATCCGCAACAAAACCTATCTGTTAAGGCTCCGCATTCAACGCATCTGTCGCAGTACTGAGCTTTCTTGTCATTCAATACATATTCTCTCAAACATTCCGCATTCCACCACTATGTACAAGCAAAATATAAGTCGCATGACTAAACTGTTACCTGGACATTTCTGGCTAATCAAGGATCATACACTTTTAGGGCCGACTAACTATGACGCAAGCGCCTCGAATCTATTTGCAGTTTTTTAAATACTTCAAGGGAACTTAATTTTATGGTCATTCACGTCCACAGCGTACCATGGGGCAAGAAAAATGAATCTTGGAAAATAACTGAAGGAAGAATTGATGCTTTCTCTAGATATTTTATCGGCGAAAATTTTTGGTGGATATCTCAAACGGGTGAAATTCTACATGCTGCTTAAGTTTTGATGCTGGAGACGTCGTCTTTCAGCCTTTTAGCAGTCGGCTATTGGAATGTCGGCAGCATTCTAGTATTTCACAAACCGGAGAACCCGAGCTAACTTCGAGCTATAACCTGCCTGAAACTTTGTCGCGCTCAGGGTTGGATCTAAAAAAAATCAGTGAAATTGGTATTGTTTTCCTTTTCTGGAATGGAAAATTTTCATTTTTTGATGCTTTCCTGGCGTATGATTCATAGGAACTTCTCTGCCTTCGAGTAGGATAAATGGGTCCATATTTCCTGACAACTCGAGAGCCGAATATAGACCCATAAAATCGGCTAGAAACCCCAGTGAATTTCATATTTTTAACCCAAGAGACGCACGATTGGTTACTTTTGGCTTCGATTAACGGTGCAGATATGCGCCACTAATGTTATGAACATACGAGAGCTGGGGATTGAAACAGATGAAAAGTTCCACTCATGGACTCCTTACGAGCATATATTGGGAAAACTTAAAACCCGGAGTGCATAAAAAAAATATATATATATTATCCTTTTTCGTTCATTCATACGCATGACAGTTAAATAATTTTTGGCAAAAGGACACCTCCACCTCCAAGGAACTCACCGCTGGACAAAAGGGAAGGAGTCAACTGCTTGGAGCCGAACGTATAGCACGAGAGCGACTGCTTCCTGACCGAGGGGACGGCGGCGGGGTTCGGGGGCGGGATGCGGAGGGAGGAGGGGGCGAGGAGCGCCTTGCGCGGCGCCGCAGCCGCCCCCGCGGGGGCGGAACAAGGGTTGAGCAGGCTGTTTCGGTAGTGGAAGGGCGAGCCGTCGAGGCTACCCATGCAGCCACCCTTGTCGTTGTGATCGCTGTTGTCGGTCGCAGTAGTAGTAGTGGTAGTAGTAGTAGAAGTAGTAGTAGGAGGAGAAGTAGTAGTAGTAGTAGTAGTAGTGATGTAGCTGTTGTTTTGCGTGTTGCGGGCAAGCCAGGAGGCACCGGAAGCGGAAGAAGCGGACACTAGCAGGCCTATTGGAGAAGAGCAAACAAAGGAAAGAAAAGAAAAAGTACTAACTGGTAATAAAGGAAAAAACTAATTGCGAAAGAAAAGGTGAGCAGCAGTTTCTTTTTTTTTTAATGTAAATATACTTATATTAATGCGTGAAGCGATAGAAAAAGAAATTTATCTGATAAATGATGACTTTCAGCAAAGTTAATGGTGAGCATGAGAAGACGAGGATTTTGATCTCCTGTCTTGCGAGTTTTATGTGAACTCTAATTCTATCCATCAATAACTTTCAGACAATTGATGTCATTAAGCCCTCCACAGAGAGAATAGTTAGCGTGTAAAGGTTAAAAAAGATAGGAGGGTTCATTCAGAAGAACAAATAGGCACAAACCAGTTAATCTGTCACTATAAAGACTGTTGTTAGGAGTTTTATACGCCAACAAATGCCAACATGTGAGTAAAGACACACGACAGTAAGAAGACTAAGCAAGCATTTATTTACAAACACATTCTGCCACTGTTCTACAGAAAAGGCCAAAGCATGCAAAATATATCCCATAGGCAGTAAATTAGGGGGTCAAGTTTATTAGCCATTAAAAATATTTGGAGTTAATTTTCCCAAACAAACATCCAAAAGAAATGAAATTGCAAATGTCAAAGTTAAAGTAATGATATTTTACGACGGTGAAAATAATATGCATGATATAGCATAGTTTTTATTTTTAGTTTGAAATTACTTCTGATTTTCTATATTTCATGCCAGATTGGATGTTTGCCAATTAACCGTGAAGTTTCAAGCTGAATTCGATAATGGGTTGTTGAGTACATAACATTTAAGGTTGATATGGGTCATATCATGACGGTATTTGGAGTAAGAGCTGAGACATTATAATATACATGTAGTTTCCCCATCCATTCCTTTGTTACAATATATATGCCGAGAGTTTCCATCGAACCATTAATGAGCGGAGTGAAGCTAAGTTTAAAAAGGACTCATTAGTTTTCAAGCATCGTTTTTCCCCTTTCCTTGAAGCTTTCCTAACACAAAAAACCTCAAAAGACAAAGAATGCTTTCAATATCAAACCAGATATAACCCCAAGACCGAATCCATCCCCCCTCTCCATATCTCCAAAGAAGCCGTGACGGCAAGCCACGAGCATGCATGTGAGTAATAACGATAACCTGATTGAAAGGATAGAGGATTAAGAAGATAACTTTCAAATACCATTGAAATGTAAAATAGAAGCCAGAGAAATTGAAGCGCTCACCAATAAAGCATAAGTAATTACCACTACCAATAAAGATAAACCTTTATCCCACAGAGTGTGAATGAGAAATGGAAGGAAAAAAATTGTATGATATTCGAGACGGGAAGAACTCCAAATATATTATTTTCAGTCACCCAACGTAGATGCTATCACCTCCCCCTGTACACACTGTTGAAATATCACCCGATATACACCCAGACAGAATGATAAAAAAATTCTTCTCCTTCTTTTGTGCGGCCGTCGCGTTCACCCACTTACTTGATCCGTTTGGTAGCTTCTCGACGCCGGCTCCTAACTTCGCCTTGGCGTCGCACGAGGTTCCCGCCTTGCTCAGCGCGGGAGACAATTCGCTCGCCTTCACCTTTCCACTGATCGTCGACGCCTTCAGCTTCACCAGGTTCACGTTGCACTGCGGCAACTTAAAGGCTTTCGCGGTCGACTCGGCCGAGAGCGCTTCGCCCGTCTCCTCTGGCTTGAACCTTGCGCAGTTGATGATCTTGTTGGCGGTCAGCGTGGGTGGCTTGAGGATATCTTTGGAGGCCAGCCTCAGTCTGGGTGCGACGTCCGCAGGGCCCTTGTCCGCTCCTCCATCCTCCTCGTCTCCCGTCTCTTCTTCGTCGTCATCATCCTCATCCTCCGAGTAGCCGCACTTCTGCTTGTGGTGTCTCCTCAGGGTCTTCCTCTGCCTTCGCCTCCTCCGCTTCCTCAACCCTATCACCTCCGTCACCTTCTCCAGCACAGGAGGCGATAGCTCCTTCTGGGGACTGGCCCCACCGCACGAACTGCTCCCGCTGCTACTGCTGCTCCCTCGCCTAGAGGCGGACAGGGCCGAGTTTAGCTGGGAGGGAGTGGCCAGCTTCTTGCCGACCTGCTTCCTCGGCCTCCCGGGGCCCCTCTTGGTCGGACTGGGGTTATCCGAGGATGCCACGGCACAGGATTCGGCTCCGGAGGCAGTGGTCGCCTCGTCTCCCGTCGCCTTTGTCCTCGAGTGCTGCAGGCGGGACAGCTCCCTCTGCTTCTCCCGGTACTTCCTCTGAAGCTCCGCGAGGCGCATCCTCATGTCCAATTCCATGGCGTCCATCACGTCCGGACTGCTGCCGAAGCTGCTGGAGCAGATTCCAGAGGAACCTCCAACAGAGGAGGAGCTGCCTCCATTTAGGGCTAGTGAGGTGAACGGGGAGGAACCGAAGGCCTTGCTACCGAGGCCTCCTTGGGCGTTGGCGCTTAGTATGCTCTGGAAAAGATTCTGCTGCACTTGAGAATATTGGAAGGGCTGCAGGGGTGAGGCCGTAGTACTGTTCTGCCCCTGGTATTGCGACACTTTACTGGCGATGAAAGCCTTGATTTCTCGCTCCGACTTGGGACTCTTGTAATTCCGGTGGACGTCAACGCTGTTGCGTGTCGTGGGCGAAGAGGACGCGGGTGTCGTTGACGGTGGGGACTTCGAGTCTTCTTCTTCTTTGGGCCACGAAGAGTCGTGATTCGAGTCCGGTTCGGTCATCGCCACCTCTTCCATAAACCTCTGCTCGGCGAGAGCACACAATAAACCGAGGCCACCCGAGAAACTGTTCGATGAGTCACCGCTTTGCTCCTGTTTGCTCGGTTCACTAACTGTATTTTCAACTTTTGTTTTTCCGTCACTAATACTGTCTAAAGACGCCTCTTTATCTAATCGAGGCGCCGATTCGTGAGAATCCTCCTCAACCTTCAGTTCGTCAGTCAAGTTTTCGTCTTTGGATTCCGATTTACCCTGCTCCGACGACGTCCTAGTAGGCATCACTTCGTTTTTCTCTAAGAGCGGCATGTCAGGAGTCCTGTTACTTTCAAACTGCTCTATACTGTTCGACAAGAGCTCCAGCCCACTGAGGTCCACTGAACCTTCGTTCGAACTCGCGGTCGGTTTCGCAGACTGCTCACTCGCTTTGGATTTTTCGGCATCCTCCGAGGGTGGTTGGGGGACGGGGCTCTGAAGGGGAGGCTGTATGACCACCAGCCTTGGCGGGGGTTTAGGGGTCGTCGGGGCGGGCGCGCACTGGGCGTCTTGCGAGTCAGTGGAGGTCATGGCGTCAGCGGAGGTGGCTACGAAGGCCGGGATGTGCTGCGTGGACTCGCTCGTGGTCTCGTCCGAAGAGGCGTTCATCAGCATGGCGGAGGAGTCGTCGTCGCTGCCCATCGTCATCTCCGTCTGGTTACCGGCGTCCTGCACCTGCACCGGAGGGGCGGCTTCATCCATCTCCTGTGCTGGGACGGCGGCGGCCGCGGGAGTCGCCGCGGACGATGGCTCCGCTTCCGCCGATTCGGCCCTCACTTCGGGCCTCACGGAAGGAACGTCGCTGGACTGCTGCGGCTCCGTAGTGTTGCTGGCCAAGGTCGCAGAGTTGGACTGTGACGACTGGGGTAGCTTCGAGTTTGTCGCTTCCGTTGCAGCCGCGCTGTCCACTGCCCCCGCGCTGTTATTAATGTTGCTCCCCCTGGATGCCACCGGAGTAACGGTGTCTTCTGGGACTTCCGAAGTCAAGCAAGGCGCTTCTGGAGGTGGGGTGAGGCACGTGTCAGCTGGATTCACGGGTGACGTACCCTGAAAGGAAGAACATGGCAAATCCATGGTCAATGCGACTGAATGGTGGGAAATGATTGTTAGAAATACCTAATTTTTAAAGTATTCCGTAACCTGATCTTCAGCTATTACTACGAATATCGGTGAATGTGTTTTCAATATTGCTAATTTTATATTTAACAGAACACTTATGCATAAATTTATTCAATTGGCCGAGTTCAATGATATTATAATATTGGCCGAGTACTGTTATATCTGTTATTTCAACCACTAGCTTAATAAAAATGATAACTGAGTTATTGCTACGAAAAACTAATGATTATGAGAGACATAGGGGCAAGTTTTCCGCTAAATAGATACATAATTTATTGAAATAAAAGATTTTTTCTCTAGCGTCAGCAATATTAATGTGATAACTACTTATTGTGTTACAAAGGCATCCGTAAGAGCCAGAACTGAACACCAGTCATTTTTAAATTTTTCATCCAATAGGCAAGAAACCTCACCTGTGACCTCCTACCGCTCTCAGTTTGTACTGCTGCAGACGGTTGGGCCTGAGTCATCCTGACCATCCCAGAGTGCTCGTAGAAGAACTGGACAGCGGGGGTGGAGTTGACGCCAGACGCAGTGGCCACTTGTGTGGCCGCCACCGCCGCGCCGGCCGGGAAAACGTAAGGCGGAAGGGAGGCGGATGTGGCGACCCCAGAGGCCACGCTCGCCGCGGGTGACACCACCGCCACTCCAGGGACCAGCAGCTCCGCCCCCCCGCGACGGGGATGCCCGAGATGCTGCTGGTGCGGGTGCAGGAACCCCGAGGGGATCCCGGGCTTCACGTCGTCCACGGCGATGGCCGCAGGCCGGGTCTCATCATCCTCCGGCTCCACAACCTCCACTTTGGGCACGGCGATGAGGATGCCGCCAGGAGCGAGGGCAGCCGCAACTGCAGTCTCTCCTTCCTCTTTCTTCTTGACGAAGTCGTGGACGGCACCGGGGATGACCAAGGTCGGCTGACTTTGAGCGCCCTGCTGCTCCGAGGACTGCTGCGACGGTTGCTGCAGCTGATGCGACTGGTGTGCCTGGTGGTGGTGCTGGTGTTGTCGATGTTGTTGTTGTTGCTGCTGCTGCTGGTGGATCTGGTGCTGGAAGAGTATCCTGTATTCCGTCTCAGCCTGGTGATGTTCGACCGCCTGGGTGTGGGCCTGCTGTTGCTGCTGGGAGCTGGGGAAGAGGATGTGTTGCTGGGGCGCTTGCTGCGGAGGTTGCGTCTGCAGCATCAACTGGTGGAGGTGCGGCGAGGTGCCGCTGGCGTGCGGCGGCAGGGCGGACGGGAAGGAAGGCCACACCACGGCCGCGGCGGCTGCTGCCCTCTGTAGGTGCTCCGCTGTGGGTGCACAAGAGATAAGGCAGGCGTGAGTTCCGTGCTAACGACTTTCTGGCGCGCGATGGGAAAGAGCGTGTGGGGAGAAACACTACAAGAGCCGGCGCCAAAGGAAAACAAACGGCTTAATTTCTGCGTCGGCGTTCCGCTCAAGATACGCAATGGAGAAAGGACTTATTTTCACACTTTTAAAAGGCCTTTTTACATTATATTTTCTGCTCTGATTTTCTGATGATGATGGGTCCATTAATGAAACCAAAATCCCCCTTCCCGTAGAAGTGCAGCCTCGGAAGATTTATGGGATAATGGAAAAAAAGAATTAATAATTTTTTAATTCAAAAATCACATACGTGATGGAAAAGAAAACAGCAACCAATTAATAAATGTAGTAATCGGGGAAAAGATACGGAATCAGGCGATAAGTAAAAGTAAACATATAATAGGGAGGATGAACGTTTCCACCAACCAAAACCGAAGTCTGCAGAAACTATATGATACAGATTTCATTAAAGAAACAGGTGTGTTCCACCGTCGCAAGAAATTATTTGTCGTAAAGTTAATGGGAAAAAGAAATAAACCTTCTCTGGAGTCAAAACGTGACGAGAATAGAATAGATGCATAGCGTCGATCCATGACAATAATGTTAATGATTTTTTGTAGTACAGAGCTCTTAAACTATAATAAATTTAAAAAAATACGGCTTCCAACAAGCATGGAGGAGCAATTATTTCGTAAAATCGATTTAATGATTCCCAAATACCGAATAGAGCAACCTGTATAGTTTAACATTACATAAAGTATAATCTACCGAGAGTGATACCATATACTTGTTTGATCACCTTGGCGACTGATTGTGAGAGGTCAGTCTACTTTTTTGAGTTGGTGTGTTTAACGGACAGCCACATGGAAGGTGCCAACCACTTTAAAAGCCAGTTATTCCCAGGCAATCCGTATTGCAGTTGGTTTGCACGAAGTCATTCGCCAAAAGATACTCCTTAACCCAACACCCCCAAAAAAATTTCGTTAAGGTCTCATTCGTAAAGATAAATAAAAAAGGGTACTAGGCAAGACGTTGCGTCATTGACCGGAAGCGGTATATAAACATCGACTGACGAAGACACTGTCGATTGGATACTCACCCAGATTGGTGGTCGGAATGAGTAGAAGCTGGCCCGTGAGCGGGTCTCGCACCAACTGGTAGCCGACGGGCGGCAGCGGCACGTGCTGCGCGTCGGTCGCTGGTGTCGCCTGCGAGGCACCCAGTTGCAAAGGCACCGGCGCTGCTCGACCCATGGCAGGGAGGGAGAGAAAGAGAGTCGCCATTAGAGACACACCCACACCGGCAGCGACTTATCTCCGGGCGCTCAAAAGCCGGAGGAGTGGTGGGGGGAGGCGGAGCTTCGTGATAAGGCGAGAGGAAGGCAAGGAATCAAAAACGGCAATTATCTGATCCCTCCCAGCGAGCGTCCACGTCACCTCGGCCGCGGCATTGAGTCACCGGGATGCATGCATTGTGCTCGACGTTTATATCACCCCGTTCCCGTGGCATATTGTGCAAGCCGTCCGAATTGCAAAGTTTCCAGGGGATTGTTCACGATTTGTTCAAGGAGCCTAAGGAAAATCGTTTTGTCGTTCATGAGGACTTCCTACTCCAATTACTAATTCCCTCCGTCAACAATAGTTTTCATTCATGGTAAAAAATTTCTCCCTGGTTATGGATAAAAATGTAAGCACTCTATAACATGATCAGCGAAAAAAAGAAAACTCAATGCCTAATATTTTTTTTGGTTTTCAGAAATTGAGTTCAAAAATGCGTAAAATGCATGAGCGGGTATAGAAGGTGAAATGGGATATTTTTTTTCTAGCGAAAAGTTGACACTTAAATAATAAATAAGTAATTAAAAGTGATAATAATAAAATTATAATATTAATTTGGGGGTATTTGAAAGAGCACAATAGTAGGAAATTGCAAACATTTCCGACTCACGTTCCCTAGACGGATGAGCAGGATAAGATTCTTTTTAATGAACCCTCCCCCGACTGTGTTTCGGCTAAGATTTTTATTGCACCCTTAAAGGTAGACAGACCGTGAGATCTCAGTCGATGAGACAGAGTGGGGGAATATGTTCAGTGCCATTATCTACCATTAAAAAGTATTACTAATATAATCAAATTGCATTAATAATACTTTCCGTGAAAGGTCACGGTCATGCACCGGGGGAACTGCAGATACGAGGCCCCAAACCATCCGGGAGTAGGTTGATTTTTGTTGCCTCTTCGGTCGCATTTTAATCAGTTTCCAAAAATTTTCACAGTAAGATAATGAGTGCAGTGCGATCCCCTTTCTTCCAATATTTTTTCAGTGCAGCACTCGCAATTGCGGGGAATGGCTAAAAAAATTATTAATTTGATGAAAGACATAATCCCGCATAGATATTTCGGTAAATAGCCCTATTCACCTATAGCTCATTATTTCCTAAATATAACTTCGTTAACCCATTTAAATGCGCTTTGGGTGACAACACACAGAGGCCGACTGGGGAATCCTCCAACGAAATATTCGTGCTTATGCACACTCGCAAGCGCCACTGTGAGAAAAGAAATGTGAAAAAAGGGGAGCGTGTTGTACCCCCCGACCCCCGTCATCTAAAAAAGCGAGTGGAGCCTCCAGGAATAGCTTTGGCCTAATGATGCAAGGGACAGGGAGGCGCTGCTGTCGCCATAGGAATGAGGAGGGAACATTAACTATAAGGGGATGCCGCAGTAAGGAAGAAACATCACGGCCACTCGTTGCCAAGGAATTCTTCGAAGAGCTTTTTCGACCCCTTCCCCCTCTCCGCCATCCCTTCCCCTCTCTCCTTATAATCCACTTGGCCCCACGCGTTGTCCCCCCCACTCCTCTGAGCAATAGTCTCCCTCACTCCACTTCACCCCATGTCTCTCTCTCTCTCTCCCACGTCTCAGCCTTGCTCACACAACAAACCACCCCATCGTCAGAGTACTTCGATCTAGCTGTGGGGAAAATATTGGTCTCAGCATCAAAACTTCTTCATCAGGAGGCGTGCCCTGGACAGCTAGCCCATTGGTAGGGCTCAATGATTTTCGCGAATGCAAATTTTTGAGATCTCATCAATTCTCAAAGTATTTAATTGTGGTAGTGAGGTCCGGAAACCGTAAACATTTTCGAAAAAAATCGTAAATTAAGCTACGAATACTAAAAATCTTGTAAAAAATATGAGGGCAAGAAAATATTTATTCGCGTGAATCAAGGAACCCTAATCGAGTCGTGCGCAACCCGGAATAAACTATCTGAAAACCACGTAATGAGCAAACTCTCCGGGGAAAGCTGTAAACTGTGTGAAGCCAATGGTCCTGGTTGCTATTGGAACCCTACAACTCAATGGTTTAGACTACGTAAATATAGGCGTATGTGTTTGCGCACATGGTTTATGGCAGAATACATGAACGGTCGACGATAAGATGCGGAGGTAGGTACTGAGTACAGTCAACAATCAGGATATCCGCTAGTCAAATGCTCAGTAATGGCGAACAATTCGATGGTGGAGTAAAAATACCTTACCTTCTTCGCACATTATTCCACACTTCACTACACAATCGGTAATGCAGAATATTTTGCCTATTGTAATACTCGTACTTTTTCTCATACTTCTCACCAGGGAATCACAAAGCTTTATTAAAATTAAAAAGAAGTACTTTGTGCTTTCACGTGAATATTTATTCACAAATTTACGACCATGATTTCAACGCTAGACGTCATCATCGGGTGACTAACGTTGAAACCATGGTCGTAATTTTGTGAATAAATATTCACGTGAAAGCACAAAGTTATTCTTTTTAATTTTAATAATGAATCGCTTTCACAACGCCTCAAACAATCAATTTCACTAAGTTTTACTTAAGTAAATTGTCTGTTGCATATGTTGGGCTCAAAAACCTATTTTCATTCTTGGAAATTTATTTCGGCAAATGGCAAATGCCTACCACATTATTTTATCGCTAACTAGCTTCAATGCATTTTATGAATTTTTAGGCATGTAGAGATGGTAATGGGGCGTTAAACAATCTGTGCGTGAAATTTTACTGGCGTCACTCTGTTTACATGATTACCACTAATAATGACCACCCATCTGTTCGCCATTACATCTCTCTCATTTTTAACCTATTCGCTGAAGCCTGCTGCTGAAGCTGAGCGATTCCATAATGACATTCTCTGTGTAACACCGCAAGGGTTTGTAAAGGTTCTATTCTAGAGCGTTGTCTCCGAGGTCGAGGTTCTGATAAACTAGAGCCCATCAGCCACCGTCACCACCTAAAGTTGTCGGGCTCTAAATTCGCATTCTTTGGACCCTTAAGGATCAAAGCGGTGCCAATGAATTTGGAGGGACTAACTCACTTACTCCGAAGGCCAGGGTCTCTCGTCCGGCCGCCAAAATTCACTCGACACACCGCAACCTTCTCGAGGGCTGGACCTCTAGCAGCGATGATAGGAACTGGCGCCGAGACTACCCGACGGTCAATTTTTTTTACGGTACTGAAGAGAGCACAAGTCATTTCGGAATGGTGAGCGACTCAAACAACCGCCTGTTTACGCTCCGGTGATGATTCAACGACTACAGGAGCGATATTACTATATATCGTTCATATGTGATGTTTCCGAATAATGATGACGATAAAATGGATCGACTGAGATTGTAAGGAGGAACTTTAGAGAGGGAGAAATGAGAAGTTTTCACAAAACCATAAGAAGAAGAAGGGACACCCTAGTCGGGCACATCATGAAGCGTGATGGACCGTTGTAGACGATCGCCAAAGGGCTGGTGTACGGGAAGTAGGGCCAGGGACGGATCCTAGTTACAGAGGACAGGTTGTCAGGGATGTAAAAGAGAATAAATGCATCACTATGAAAATGTCAGCAAACAGAAAACCGGGACGGAAGATGATAAGGCATGTTTTCAGATAGAAATGCGTAAAAAAATACGAACACTCAAGAATGAGAGATTTTTCTCATTACATATGTAATACGTGACGAGAAAAAGACTAAATACGTCCTAAGAGCAGAAGCGAATTCTTATCTCCATGGCCACTACTTTAGTTAAGGCAGTTTCTCTCTCACCTGGGAAGGTCTGTCCCTGTCCGAGCCAGAGGGTGTGGTGGTGGTGCAGGTGGTGCGGCGGTGTGAGCGCGGGGCTGTGGTGCAGCGGCGCCCACGAGTGCATCCCGTTGGCTACGGCGGCAGCCACCGCGGCCGCTACCTCGCCCCCCGCCGCCTCCTCGCACGGCGCCGGTTGTAGGACGGCGGCCGCACTCGGCGGCGCGGCTGCTACATAGCACGGAGCAGAGAGAGATGAAGGACGAATTAGGACAATCGGAAAACATCGTAGGCATAGGCAACATAGATATATCCATAGGTGTTGCATTCCAAAAGATAAGAAAAAACAGATATCAATAACATCATCTCATGCAGATGATGATATGGATACCTGTCAGGAATGTGCGAATTAAAAGTATCGGGAACTGTCGTCAAGTTTCTCTTTTTTGTGAAAATGACTGACACAGTATGCATTTTTGCCGCGTGATAATTTTATCTATATCTGGATTACTTGGTGTAATTACTTCAAACATAATGTTGTGTCGTAAAACTGTTCAATGTTGGCAACGAATTTACGGACACATTAGATGTTTTCACGTGGACGTATCAAAACTTGTTTCCTTCGGTCATTTCATAGACCCGACCATGTAAATAAGTACTCCTGGAGATAAAGTCTAATAATTAGAATGCAGAGGTACTTTAAGAATAAAAGAGAATTTAAAGACCCTCAATTATTCAAGTGATGCATTTTCCGAACGGAGTCACGTTTCCTAAAATCACAAGAATGTTTAGCACAAATGTACGATTCAGATTCCCCATGCTTAATAAATGATGCTTATACTTTATTGCCCCAATGATCAAAAATATCATTGATATTCAAAGGTGACACAACAATGTTTGAAGGCAGCTCGGTTCACTGCTCGCATAAAACGATGGTACAGCTGATAGTCCCCAACGGCATTTTCTTAAACTCTCGCAATAGCCGACTAATTACCCTTTCGATCGCAGCAATCAGGTTAAAGTTTGATTTTATTAGCGAAAACAAAATCATTAATTATGCAATTACCTTAAGCTACAGACGATTTATAATTCATGAGTATCGAAACGGTCAAAATTGATTCATCAATCGACGAACACTATTGAAGCACCCTGGAACGTTCAGTTGGAAATTTCTACAAAGTACCAGCGCGCTGCAGCGTAGCTATACGCCCCCAACAGCTACATCGGCTCAACTGCGGCTTAGCGCTGTTCAGCTCACGCGACGGGACCAAACAATCATCTCATTTTCAAAACTATGAACGTAAATTCGGGATCAGTACTATTGTCAGCATCTAGCAATAACACTTTTTAATCATCTCTCGTGAAATCAATACTCTCCTAACTTAAAATAAGGCGGTGAACAATTAAATTTCTCATTTTTTCAAATTAAATTTCAATTTTTTTTCTTGAGCCTGCAAGGCTCCAAAGCGGCCGCTTTCCTCGCCTAGTGCTAAATCCGACACTGATCCCGGTCAAGGCTAACAATGTTTCCAGTGCGTAATGTTCACACTTGTGTAACAAATCGAGTGAATCAGGATGCAACTCACCGATGGCGGATGCGGGTATGGAGGTGGCCGTGAGCTGATCGGCGGTGGCCGCGTTGCAGGCGGGAGCCACCATAGCCGAGGGTGCGGAGACGGTGAGGGTTGGGGTGGAGGGCGTTTGGGACACGTCCGTGGCCCCCTTGTGCCGGCCCTTGGGGTGGTGCTCCGCAGGGCCCCGCACCAACAGCATGCCGCCCTCGGGCCTCTTGTCCAGCTGCGACACCGGCGCCAGCGGAGGGAGAGGCGCCAGCCGGGGCGCCGCCTCCAAACGCTGTTGGCGGGAGACGACTCCGCCTAAAGCCGATTGGGGAACTGCAAAAGACACCCAAAAGAGGCTTTCGGTCAGTAACGATTGCAAAGGACGAAAACAATTGTAGCCGAAACTCAAACGTAAAACAAATAGGTTGAGCGAGTATTGAAATAATATATAACCTGCGATTCCCTGCTCCTGATAGGAAACTGGAGCGCACATGGGGCAATAGTCCGGTCTGCCATGGCGGCCAAAGCTCCGAAATTTAACCGAAAAATTTAGATATAAAGTTGAGCTATACATCTTTAACATACAGCCTCTCTTTCCTGCTACTGACTGAACTCCTACTCAGATTCGATGTGATTCCTTCAATTATTTGCAAACTAGCGAAAGGTATGCAGTTGTTAGAGGGATAATTAAGTGAGCTCGAAGCTTAAGTAAATGGATTAACCACGGGAGAGCACAGAGACAATTGTTGTGAACTTGAAGATTCAACCAATAGAAGAATTTCAATCATGTACCTCTGTCGGGGATTGAGATAGCACTCAGTAAGTCGTACACGACGCGTACAATTAACTAGATTAGCTACGAAATGAATAAAATGTCCAGAGCTAGATGTTACGCATCATGATATCCAATGTGATTCGTTTAAACCACACAGATGTTAACGCTGCGAGAGCGGAATTAATTGAATTACTGATGAGATGGGAAGAAAAACACCCATTGTTGACTCCAAAAATTTACTGCTCCGTTCTGCGATTAAATACCTCTCCGCATGCAACCTAACCATTCCTCCTCGTGGAGGACCTAGTACTTCACCAAAATTGTCTTCACCAAGAACTTTATAAAAACTGACGATCGATTAAAGCGATCGACGATCGACAATGATATCGAATCGCAATGGACATCGAACGACTAAAGAAATGGCTCTTATGCGTGTAGCATGACAGGAGACATGGTGCACTTACATTAATAGAAAGAGATCAGCTTTTCTCGCATTATTTTTCAAATACTTACTCTAATTTTCTCCATGTTTGGGTATAATGTACAAATGTGATACATCACCGCGACGTATGAGCGGGATTATTCGAAAAGGAATTTTATGGTTGTCAATAAGAATACCAAGTATTTTATCTCAGCATAGAAAAGGATTTGAGTCGATCGATATTATTTCACTGCAAAGAGAATACATTGAAGCGGTATATTATATTCTCAACCAGGATTTTCTTAATAAAAAGTTCAAAAGATCTGCACTCAGAAATAGATGTGTAACGTAACCGGAAAAACGACAATTAGGAGAATATTGAGACACTTTATCTACCATAATCACTGCTTAAAAAATAAAATTATTCGCTGATTAGCATGACATTTGTATTATAAAAAGAATAACTATCCAAGAAAAAGCTATAAATTTATATTTTCACGGCAAAAAGTCAAATATATCCTTGATCTTAATTCAATTTTAATGTATTCAAATCGAAGACTCATTTTGTTCTCGAGAATGTAATAATAAATTGACTCCGCTTCATAATGTTCGCAACGTTCAAGACATAAAGACGTACGTTGTATCCTCACCCAGGAACCTTCTCCCATCTTCATCTCCGAAGACTCTAAAAAAAAAGACCCTTTCTCTCATAACTTTTTATATTCCCACATCCCAACACCTAAAACTTTCCTCTTACTCATCTCCTTTAGCTGTAGGAGACATATTTACGGAAAAACTTCGCTGCACTTGGAAATTATGCGCTTGAAAATTTTGTTGAGTCAACGAAACGCGTCGTGCGAAAGTAAATCAGTGGAAATATTGCAATGCCCAGAATTAATTTTTGAAGCTTTCCCGGCGAATTATGTGGGAATATGTTTCTCGGGATTCCCATTTATTATTAGCCCTCAGGATGAGCTCAAAACGTCGGCTAAAATGGAGTATTTAACCCGGTGAAAATCCCGTAAAACGTTTACCCACATTTCAATGCCTTATTTTTTATTTTATTATTATTTATTTATATATTAATTTAACTATTATGGCCTAAGAAATGCAGCAAATGCGACACTCACCAGAGCAGGAGGCGGATGAGAGAGGAACTTGTGGGTATGGAGGCATGGCCGGCGCCGCCTCCTTCTTCGCCTTGGGCGGGTGCGGCTGCTGCTGGTGCCGCTTCGAGACGGGCGATTGCCTGCCGCACTCCTTGGGCGCGGCGGCGCAGCCCAGGGGCGTGGTGGTGGTGGGCGAGAGGACGCCGGGGGAGGGGGGCGTCGGCCCCTCCTCCACCTTGATGCTCTTGAGCAGGAGGGCGTTGGGGGACATGCAGAGGAGCGGCATCTGCGAGAGCGCGGCGATGGGGTGCGGCTCCGAGGAGGGCACCTCGCTGAAGGCGGACGCCGGCGTCGACCCCTCCGCCGAGTTGCGGCTCGTCGTCACCTCGGCCACCTGGCACGGGGTCGTCCCAGCCGACCCCGAGCCCTCAGACCCTCTCTCCTTCTTCACCGTCACCTGCAGCTGCAGCAAGCCCCCAGAGCCGCCATTCCACTGATCCACCTGAGGTTATGAATTAGAGAAATTGAGATCTGGAAGAGATTTTCACCGCAGACACACTTAAATAGAGAACATAAAATAAAGACACATAGACACACAAAATAAAGAAAATTAAGGGCGTTTCCAGAATGCAGTTCAAAATTCGTCCAGGAAAATATTTTCCCTAGGAATTTTAATAACAATTTCGTATTCCCCATGGATCCGCCAATGATTGATTAACCAAATGCTAAGGAACAGCAAACTTTAGTTTTTCTAGAGGATTATCGTACATTTAACTCAGTGATCGTTTTTCACTACACAAATTTCTCTCGCGCATTAGAAGGATAACGATCAAAACAGTAAGAATATACCCGTATTTACTCCCAGGTGACCTATGGGTACCTCTATTTGGAAATTAACACATTGATAACTCAAGAATGTAAAATTTGTTCCTTAAGAGGACGAACTCGTTATTTAGTATTCGTACATGCATAGCACATTGCTCCTCAAATATTATCTCGAAGAATATCTGAATAGGCCAGCTTACTTTACTATCCTATGAGGAGAAATAGTCCTAAAAAATCGAAATATTTTAGAGAAATCCGATCGTACCTGGCCGTGCATTCCGGGCGACGCTCCCTGCGCCAGGGGCATCTGCTGCTGGTGGGCGTGGTGCATGGCTAAGGGTGACTGCGGAGTGCCAGAGGAACCGGGCCTGGCGTGCGCCGCCGTGGGGGTCGAGCTGTCCCTAGGACACCTCAGGGACACGGGCGTCGTCCGGCTGCACCCGCCTCCCGACGACTTCTTCTGCTCCTCGTCCGCCTCGAAGCTACCCGCCAGCTTCCCTCTGCTGCCCGCATCCTCCCTTGAAGCGTGCCTCAACTCGCTGTTGGGGCTGGGGTCCGACCCGTTCCGCTTGCAGGGCAGGTCCAGCTTTGGCACGTGGTAATTGGCCAGCGACAGGGCGCCAACCATCCTCGGCTGGTAGCCCTGCGACGACGGTATGGAAGTGGGGATGGTGAGGATGGTCGTGGAGGTTGAGGAAGACGTCGTGGATGACGTCGTGGTGGTGGTTGTAGTGGTGGCCGTAGCCCGGTGGCAGGCGCATGCCGACCTGGCCTCCAGCTTGGCGGAGTTCACCTCTGGTACGTCCCCTTCCGGCCACCTCCGCTTCGATCCCCGCCTCCGACTGTTCGCTACGTGGTGGTCTACGGGGGAGGGCAGGGACTCGTGCCCACAGGGGCTCGGCTGTTGGGAGTGGGGGCCGTTCTCACTCTTCGGCATGATGAACCTCACTTCCGGCCAGTGTTGCTGCGCGGAAGTCCCGGTGCGACGCTGCTGACTCTGCTGTTGCTGCTGTTGTTGTTGTTGGTGTTGCCTGTGGTGATTGTGATCTTTGGAGTCCCGCGCCAACGCCATCTTGCCGTCCGAGTTGTTGGCGTCAACGGACGAGGGGGGTTTGTCGTAGCGTTTCTTGGCCGCCAACATCTCGAGGTTCGTGATGCCCCGGTCGAGGGCCGTGGCAGGGGCCAAGAGACCAACGTGTGGGCTCGAGAAGTGGGCCTGGAGACCCGCGCCCACCAAACTCCCCGCTCCGCCATTAAAGGAGAACGCCGACGAAAAGAGCGATTCTGGAAGATAAAGGGAAAGCCAGCGTAATCGATTGCATCCGACCATAAAGTGGGCAAATTCCGAATTAATGCATGCTGGAAGTTTGGTTCACTTTTGTGCTGGTACCCAATACACCCAAGACGTTACTCACGAAAAGGCCATTGTTGATAAAGAAATACGAAATCGCACCAATAAAATGAACGAGCTTATTGACTTGCTTTATCGCCATCGCCTGGAATTAAATATCTCAGCTTGGCATTTATTACCGATTAACCGCAGAAATGTCATCTCTAGGCAAAAACTGCGACGAATTTATTTACAATCGTGACGACAGAGCGTGAGTTTTAAATTAAAAATGTTTCAGTCGCTTAAAAATCAAAATTATAACAGTCCAGGATTATTTAAGATTTTACGATTAATTTGAGGAAAATAAGTTGTTTTAAATAGCGCTTAAATTAATGACCACAATTTCATCTCCAGATTGAAGCATTACCGCTTACACTTTACTAAACTCCATGCACGATCGGCGTATAAACCGAGATTAACCTATAATTCAATTACAGAGGCCTATGCTGCCAAGAAAATGTAGCTCAAAATTCAAAGCTTCAATTCATACAATTAGAATCATTATTATCAGATATTCATATCAGAATATTTATTCGTTAAAAAATTCGTTGCCTTTAGTGAGAATACGAGGAAAAAACGAATTTCGAATGAATGAGAGTTAGAAATAAAAAGCAGTGAAAAAATATAAAGGCAAAATACCTGAAAGACTAAGCACTAACATGATATCTTTCCGTTGAAAGAATATTTTAGCGTATGGCGGCATTTTCCTTCCAGAGAATTTCATAGAAGACACACATTTTCAAAGGACGTTGTGTAGAATACACTTGCTTTTTTTCACCTACTTTTTTTTAAATATCTATGATTCAAACTCACCTTTCTGCGCGGCGATGAAGCTGTGGTAGTGGTCGGCTGAGGCGAAGGGCGAGCCGGCGGCGGGCGAGTTGGCCGGGGATGATGGCGAGGGCGAAGGCGAGTAGACGGCGACCTCGGCAGAGGGGGAGTTGGCGGGAGCGGGCGCCGGGAACAGCGAGTACAGGCCACCGCCAAACCGGCCGAACGCTGCTGGGCGAACAAATAGGACTATAATAAATGGGACAAATATTGGCAAAATAAGGGTAAATTTCGGTGATTTTGGCGCTACGAAATTCCTTGGACCAACATTGTTTCTCATTTGGTTCGATGTAAAGGCTTACAGGCACTCAGATTATAGTGGTAACTATCCCGTAGCCTCAAGAAGCTTGCTTCCACTTTAAGAATCACAAAAAGGATGTTTCCATGTGTATAATAAATCCATATAGTAGGACGGAGTAATTAAAAGGCTAAATTTATAGATAGAATTCGATCCCGGTTTGAAATAATTCTATAAATACCAAAAACCACCGACTCAAG
The DNA here is from genome assembly GCF_921293095.1 of Ischnura elegans. Taxonomy (NCBI): domain Eukaryota; kingdom Metazoa; phylum Arthropoda; class Insecta; order Odonata; family Coenagrionidae; genus Ischnura; species Ischnura elegans. The sequence goes on from NC_060246.1 coordinate 143,898,737, forward strand.
ATTAAGGAATTTATACATGAAAGGGAATAATTATTTAAATATTATTATTATTCTAGCCATTTCTTTCTCAAACTAAGAATTTTTCTCAAGTTTCAATCAGCGAAATCATACCCTGGGCAAATATGTGGAAAAAAATATTGATAAGCTTCCGAAGGCAACAAAACAATAGAAGACTGGTTTCAAATACTCCATGCCACTTTCTCATCTTCTAACCGAAAATCATTCACTACTTTGACAATCCCTAGCCCTTGCTTGGTACGTGCCTTCCATAGACCTTAAACATTAAATCGTCAATGTCACAGATACTAGATCTAGGATTCTCGGCCTTGTTGTCCTTTGAATCCAACATGAACTAGTACCTGTGATACCATAATCCTCCATTTTGACCTTGAGACGATCATGCATTTCACTTTTTGATAGCCTTCTGTTTACACGATAGCGTGAATGAATAGGCAACTTAATTTTTGTCCTTATTCCTACGTCCAACTCTTGATCATTGCTAATTTCTACTTCAATCACAGGTATTCCAAAACATCATTTCTGGAATTCCAGTGAAGAATCCATTTTTATACCGATTCCATAACAAACAACATGTCTTTGGTTTACTTGAAGTGCCATATGTCGTCATATAATCAGTATTTGCGCTTCTCGTGAAAAGGACGTGACATTGAAATAAAGAAATTCCACCACTAACCTCCATCTATATTCGGAAACACTGATCCAAAAACCAAGAGAGAAGCGACCCCTCCGAAAAAAAGACACACTGAAAATTCAAATGAAACCTTCAGCTTGAAACTTAAAGCCAGAAGTCCGAAACACTGGCGGCGGTGCCGTGGATAGGCATAGGATTATCAAATCTGGGAAAAATAAAATGGGACGAATCCCCAGCGTATTTCCGCGTCACTCTCTCTCTCTCTTCCCGCGCGCGACCATACGTCTGCCTTCATCGATTCCCCTCTTTAAAAAAGCCCTATCGCTCTTTAGGGCGACCGTTTAAAGCAGAGCTGTTCTTAAAACAAGATGAGCCGTTATCAAACGCACGACGTCTCCGCGAACAGAATCGAATTCTCCGTTGGCGTGAGACCTATTCGACTCTCATCACGTGATGTTCCGTTCGACCGAGAGAGAGAGAGAGAGAGGGAAAAAACGGCGCGACAATTGGCGCGAGGGTGGAAAAACGCTATTGTAAATACTTAATGCGATAGTAGGTATATCTCTTCTCGCGGAGATAAACTCGGAGAGTAGTATCGAACGTCGAGGAAGACAACGCCTAGGTTGCCCATATATTTAAAACTTCCCGGAATTCTATTCCAAGGATTTCTTCTTAGAAATATTTAGATGGGAAAAGATGAACGCCGATGATATTTCTCAACAAGAGGGATTTAGACATTGTTTTATGCACGGTAATTAATGCATAACGGCCTAAAAAAGTAAATTCTTGTATAATTCAAACGCGACAATTTAATCAGCAGTGAAAAAGTCAACTAAAATTAATTGTGAAAGAGCTCATCTACCAGGTCTGCAGGCAACAATTTGAAAAAGAGGGTAGCCAAAAACACGTATTACGATGGTAATTAGGTAAAATTTAGTTGGAGAATTTTATGTGCTATAATGTGAGCTCGTGGTTTTCTTTGATCTTCAAATATTTTTCAGCATAAGTTTGACGTGTTAGCGTATAACTCTTTCTCTCAATAGAATTGTAATAATTTTATCAGTCGCTAACTAAGAAAGCAGTTCATTAATTGCAACGATTCCTCCAAAATTAACTACTAGCATAAATGCTCATAAAATTTTTCGATAAAAGTTAGTTATCGCTGACGGAAATGATGGAATAATTAGTCAATATGTTACAATTCATTAAGATTCAATTCATCAACGGCTTACCCTCGCTCCATCGTCGTACCCGTTCGAAAGGCGGGTCTCACGCGTTTAACAACGGGATAGAATAATAAATGCAAGGAGTAAATGAGTGATTTCAAATCTAATACTTCAAATAGAGGCAACATCGTAGAGTTACAGCTTTCATCTTAAAAGAAATAGCCGGAAGGAATCTATTCTTCTGAATTCAGGCTAGGCATCCAGTGAGGCCCAGTGAAAGTTGCCGTTACACCAAATGGGTTGATATCATTCATTTCACTGTACACTCCATGGCAACAATGTCAAAATTACCTACTAGAATGAACTGCTACAATCGTTCGATACAAATTATCCGCACGACCAAGACGCGCAGTAGGTATTCCACCCGCAAAAAAATTACACGGAAAACATATCAAGAAATCGCTTGCCATCATACCTCACCAAAGGACCCTTCCGATGTTCTTTCCTGAACATAGTAACTCACTCTTTCACCCCCCTGTCTCAACAGCCTGTTGTCAGACTAGAGCAGCCCGGCCATTAGTCAAATATTATCCGCGGGAGCAGATGCGATGTATAGATTCCGCAGGAACGCCTGGTACGTACATACAAGGGGCGCCCGGAAAATAGCTACTCGGTTGTACTCGTTCTTTCCACACTCACCCTCAAGCACTCAGAAAAAGGATATCTTGTCCTCTCTGCAACGATGACCTCGTTCATCAAAGATACAACGGAGAACATCCTATCAACTTCTATGTTTCCTCCTCCTCAAGGCTGCGCGGATGGTAGATTATGGGTATAGAAACGAAGAATGGTCTGACAAGAGGGTTAAAAAAACAAGTCTCCTTCGAAAAATTATGGTTTCCTGTCAACTGTTCTGAGAGAAAGACATTAACATTCGAATCAAAATGAAGCAAATCTACGCCGGTATTATACTACCGATTCCTTGAATATGCCTCCATACTTTTGAAGCTATAATATTCGAAAATGCTATTGCCACTTACGATTCAATACAACTAGTATATTTTAAGAACTACTTGGCATGATGAAATGTCTCGACAATCATTATAATCTCGCAGTGAACATCTGGTATCAGTTTAGTAATTTCGTGTTGTACACATACGCCGCTTAGGTACCATAAAAAATGATTGAGATACGGAGGGAAGGCTAAGTTCCGGATAATTGCTACGATGTGGAATAGACTTCGTGGATGGTTTGCTGTGGATCAGTAGCTTTCCCACGATACTGAATCCCTATATCCTTTGTGCAAATTGGCTTCGGATTACTTCTCGCGACAGTGCCCGATATACCACTGCATAGGCCATGACGGAATTGAGACGCTTCTGGTTATCCTTCGTTGAGACTCAGGCTATCGCCAGCCATTTCGTTTCCGACCGTATATAATTTCTACACTAGCTTTGCGATATAAGATTACTGAGGCAAATAAGACGGCGCCACATCTGCGATTTCCCAGATCTGCGTTACCAAGCACAAAAATAGTCATAAATGAAGAAGCAAACGATGGTCAACCCGAGGAAGAGAAGAGATTCATACAGACTGGGATCGCAGAAAAGAATCCTATGCCGACGAAATCTAGAATACCCACGTGAGAATACCAACGTTATGATTTTCTCGGCTCAATGAAACATTTTTGCTCAATTTTGGCGATGAAATTAAAAAACAATTTTATTCCAAGACTGCTTCGGATTCGCGCGTCAAGGTGTTTTACATGAAGGAAGGTGGGCTCGGCTGCCCAGTCGTTCAAGTTAGCCGGTAAAGCCTAAGGGTGAATCTTATGGTACCAGCTGAAACGGTAAACAGTTTCCCAAGATGATTTTTTAGTTGTGGTAAGACAACGGAGAGCGCGTAAATCTGAGCTAGTTTTCACTCATAACCAAACCGCAAATGACGAATTCGAAACAATTGGCTGCAGTTTTGCTTCATTACTCTATACCGCTATGTGTCAGCGGAACCGCTGATTGCAGACTGCGGATACGGGGGAAGGGTTAAGGCGAAGATAGCAAGCAGAGATTCACCCTCGATCCTTGAGAGAAGGCGAGTGGGGATTGTTGGGGAAGGGGAAGAAGAGACAAAGGAAAAAGGGGGAGGGGTGGATGGAAGTGGCAGAGTGAGTGGCTGGGGGAGAGGAAGAAAATAAAAGGACGGGAGGAGGGGGAGGGCGAAGGTATTAATACACGCATAAATATTGGCTCCAGGCCACGGGTGGCGTCTTGCTTTATTTTCTCTCTCTTCCTTCTCCCTCTCTCTCTCCTACCACTTCTTTCACGCGGTCCAGGCGATAGTGCACCATTTGACGCATATCAGTTCGCGACAATGCAGACGCCTGCGAGAGTACGCCTTCTCACACTCAAATACAGTAGATCTTCGGCCAAGTACTCGGGAATTTGAATGTGAAACATCACCTCGAAAACTTCATTCGAATCGATGACCAAGGGTGGCACACTGATCGTGCGTTTCCCGATTCAGGTGTTTGTATTCCTTCGCGAGCGCAAAGGCAAATGAGACATAATATTGAATTCGATCATGGTAATAAATGGTGAAGCCCGCCCCAAATCTTTTCACGAAATTTTTAGTACATTTCCCTGTCAAGCGAAAATCATAGCACGATTGTAACACTAGGTAAGGGATTACCCTACGCCTTGCGCACTGGACTGTTTCAACCCTGCCTTCCGCCCCATGAGTGACCACTCAAAAACTACGCCAAATTCTCAATGGATAGATCATTATTTCAAGACGTGAAAACAAAGATGCGGTGGCAGCATATTATGTGAAAGAAACTCCATCAGAAGTCACATCATGGAGAAAAAAATTCACATTGAGTTCGATAGTATTTAATATATTCCATGTTAAGACGTCATATTCACGGTTAACACACTTATGGACCGTGATCCAACGCTCAGCCGGAACCGCGGTCGGTGTGGAATAAATATCGGTGGAATATACGTAATTCAAAAGAAATTATGTATTGAAAAGTCTACGCCCCTATAATCTTTACTTCGGTACGCACGGCGGTTTGCAACGGAAGGGGAACGGGAATTCTCTTTTTTCCCCTTTCAGGACCTTTCAGGCTGGTGGTGAAGGGAGCAAGGGTTCGTACCCTATTCTCCGAAAATAGGAATAGGGTGTGAGGTGGGAGGGAGGGAGGAGCCGTGCCCCTTCCCCTCCCCTCGCCCTCCTCGGCACCCCCTGCGGAAAGAAAAGAGGGCGGGGCGGAGGTGGAAGTGTCAAAATTTTATCTCCCTAGAGGAAGGAAGGAAGAGGGCTTTTTCGGATCGGCGAGTATAGTAGTGTGAGTAGTGACGAGGAGCGACAGCGGCGGGGGAAATTCGCCTCGCCAGGCCTCGGCCTTCGAGCCACTCGCTCGCCGGTCGAGGATGAAGCGAGGCGCCCCTAAAACACAGCCCCATGTGGACCCACTCCTGAGCCACCTCCACGCAACTTGCATTGGCGTAATTAACAGATGACATAGGCAGTGGCGCCGACTCCATGGGGCCTGAGGGGGCCCGAGCCCCCCAAAAATTCGTTTCAGATGTGAGGAAAAAATGTGTCAGGCTTGTCGATTTTCCCCGGAGTGTCTAGATATCGAGATTTGAGTGATCAGGGTTCTAATGTTGACCATATGACTCTTCTAAAATGCTTAAAAAACTTAAAATTCACTACTTATAAAATTTACCGGGGCAAGATCCCCGGTTTGGGCCCCCCCAATATTTTTTGTAAGTCGGCGCCCCTGGACATAGGACTTAATTGGAAACTGACTTGCTGAGAAAAGTATCCAATTCATGTCAAAAGGTATTATTTTATTATTTGTTTTATATCTTGACGGATGTATACAGACAAATTAAAATAATCACGGCACCAAGGTTGGGCAAAAGCCACTGACATTATTCGAATAACATTTAATCATTGGTGACTCTTTTCACCATCCTCTAAGCTAGAAGAGGAATAGACAAATGAAACTGCATGAATGTGAAGAAGGCAAATGCGTATTTGACAGAACAAAGAAAGAAAATTTCAGAAAGTGCTTACACTGTACGAAGCAAATAGCGATGTTAAACTCGTGTAAATGTTATCCTCATGAGGGAGGTTTATAGAAATTTGAACGCTCGTAAAAATATACAATAATACAAGGAATTTATATCTATAGTCGTGAGAAATGACATTTTTGAACCAATTCTACTTAACAGGGGTGCCAGGCACCAGAATTTTCCCTAATAACCACAACTGGCCGGCTATAATAGTAATCACTCACACACAATCAGCGATTCAAACCGTAGATTGGTTTGGATAAGTGAGCATAGAGATTACTTAAGACTCAGGCGTGTGTATTCGGACACTCTGTTGAGGAGGGCCAAATCTTTTCACTGGGCCACCTCGCACTTGGAGGATTTTACAGTGGGGTGTCCCAAGACTTCACCCGGGATTTGAACCCACGACCATTTGGTCAGCAGCCAAAAGCTCAAACCACCTGGCTACCATGCTGCTGTTTATGATATTGTTACCAGGCCGATTTACGACGGTGGTAGGCTCCTTCAGTGAAGAAACGGGATGAAGTACTCACCTTCGGGCGGGTGGTTGGATGCGGGCGGCGGCCAGGGCACCCGGAGGCCGCCGGGCGCCCGGTGCCCCGCGCTCCCGAAGTGGTGATGGGCGTGCGGGGGGTGCGGCAAGTGGTGGGTGTGGTGGTGGGCGTGGTGGAAGGGGGAGCCGGAGGGCGAGGGCGCGGAGGCGGCCCCGGGGGCGGCCGACGAAGACGAGGCCCCCGACGAGGATGGCGAGGGGGCGGAGGGGGCGGGGGAGGAGGTGGAGGGGGCCGGGATGGGTGCCGGCGGCGGCGGCTGCAGCGAGCTGCCCAGCATGGCAACGAAGGCAGTGACCGAGGCGCCGCTTGCACCCGCCAACCCGCCGCCTGCGAAACAAAAAGAAAAAAATATTATCAGTCAACAGAACTATTTGATCTAATAAATAAGTTTACAATTCAAAATCATAAACTATCCAATAAAATAATTAACAGGTAAATTATTTGGACTCCCACAACTGCTGGGAGGTTTATCCCCCAAGCTCCTCGCCTTGCCTCCCCTTGTCCTTATCCTGAATCCGCCACTGATTGTATGAATACCGAGTGCATGAGTTAGCTCGTAGGTATACAATATTCTTGGAAGATTTTTGGTGCCGTACGGCGTTTTACCCGTTATTATGGCAGTATTATTTACAGCTATTACAGGTTGGTTCATCAGTAAACTGATCATAGATTTCTGCACGCATATAACGCATTATCACCTAGTAACATCCATTGACACCGCCATCCGCAGCAAAAACCTGAGAAATCATTTCTTTGATAGCATCCGATTCAATTTTGATGAAGTGAAATGAAATGATGGAAGGATATTAAGAAATAAAGGAACGGAGACAAGACACTAGGTTTTATGCATAAAATTAACGGATGACTTTCAAGATGAAAATAATATTTATGGTAACTCTAGAAGTTTTGTTTTACTGACGCCGCTTTAAAGGATTTATTAGCGGAAAAATTCTAACCTTAGTCCTATAAAAATTGTTTTACATACAATTCTAGGATAATTAACCGCTATCATGGTTTAGCATGCGCAAAATCACCAATTTTATTTTGATACTAAACAACACTGCGTATCCAAGCAAGGGTTTCACCAGTAAACTGTGCAGCACTTCCCTGTCGTGGAGAAGCCCCCACAAACGCGAAGGAAATAAATTTTTGGCCCGTGGGTGGACCGTGGAGCATCTCGGACGTCCCGTGCGCAATGTGATAGGAGCGGCGCAAGTTGCCAGGACCCGAAAACGGTCGAGAGCGTGGAAATGAAAAGAGGTGGAAAAACTTCAGACACACGTGCGCTGGAAAGATGAACGATTTTTCATTTTCAGGATTTCAACGGGGGAGAGTAGTGAGTGTGGCAGAGGAACATTCTCTCCAATATAGGGCGCGAAATAATAAAGGGAGCCACTCGACTATTACGTCACGCTCCGGAAGGAAGAAAAGAAGCGAGAAAGAAGAGAGAGAGAGGCATGTCAGAGAGTAGGGGAGGGGAGGGCGCCGGTGATCCGGAATCTTTCGTAACGGAGAAAATATATGAACGAGCCGAGGGGACGCAAGAGAGGTATGGTGACGATAAAAGTTTCGCTTATTCGGCGAAATTTAATTCTCGGATTTCACACACGCGATATGAAGTGTCTCTTCCTTCATCCTGAGCCGGGGAACGCCGGGAGCAAGCGACGGGAGTTAGTTCCGCCGAATAGAAGATGCCCACTCTTTAAGACGTCGCCAAACTTTATGCTCGAGACGCATTTCGATCTTATGTTAGAAGGGAAGGAAAAAGCGGCCGCGGGTGCTGACGAGCAGAAAAGGACACGCTCCAGAATGAATTTCGGATTGGGAAGGCAAAGGCTAGAAGATAGGTCTCTCCACCCTCTCCTACGCCTCTCCTTGCGGATAGTATCCCTATCCTAGGCAGATGGGTTGCCGTATAGGCGTGACTAGATTCACGGATGCTTTGCGAGGGATCAAATGACTGAAAATGCGGTCACATGATTCCGTGAAACAAGTCGGAGGAACGCGTGTCAACAGCTTTGACAATGACTGAACGTAGACCACCAGACTTCGCAATCGTTGATTTTAACCGTAAGTAAGGGACGCATCACGCTCTCTTAATCGTGTAAACCCATGTTGTATTTATTACCTGCAAATTACTCGCTTAACACTGAAGCTATCATCTTAAAATGATCAGAGTGTATAGAATAAACACTTGCCAACGTTCACCTTCACCTCAAACATTAAAATTTCAAATCCAAGAAAATACGCGGTAATTGTGTTGATATTCAAAATGAAGGCAAGTCTGACAAGTCACTACTCCATAAACCCTTAAAATTTCTACACGCAACGACAGCGGATGGCAACAGGTAAAAAGAAATAATCGATTCATTGGATAAAATAAATAGTAGGCAATATTTCCTGGAATCTCAGGATAAAAAGTACCACATCAGTTACGTCTAAAAATTTTCCCCCGTAGACGATATAAAAATGAATTTTATACCAACTAGCACGATTTTTTCACACGACAGGAAGTATGGAATGCGATTCAGAAGTCATTCCGGTGAGAAGAAGCATAAAAAGGAATAAAGAGGTTTGGATCATCCAATTTACGCAATCTCTCCGTATCTAGCGACGGGAATGGGCACCTTTGGAGAGACCAGGGAATCTATTGGTGAGCCCTATAATACACCTATTCCGCAAGCCAAGAGGCAATGAGACTGACGCTACCTCGCCATGGCCTCGTAATGAGAGAGAAAGTGACCTCGCCTGCTCGCGGGCAAAAACCCGAGCGCTGCCCACTAAATGTGATGTGACCATCAAACGCGACCTTTTGCGAACCCGCAGTGTACACTTGGGGTTTTTAATGAGATCCCTCGCTCCCAATAAGTGGATTCATTCCCTCCACACCTTTTCTCCTAATGAACGATACGAATAATACAAATTTCTCCGACGGCAAAATTGCGCTCCATGAGAGCATATTTCGCAGGAGACCTTGGAAAATGAGACGCATGAGTCAAGGAGTAATCTGATATTATACACGGCATTTATTTAATTAAGATCTACATTTTACCGCATCAGATTCGATACATTTAGTTACATCGCGTGACATCGATACCAAATACTGAAATCCATTAAAATACTTAAAAGACGGTGAATAGAATAACTCTCGTTAACTAAAAACTTAGAATGATCTATGAGCTCTACTTTGCTCCTCGCTTGGTTTAATTGTACCCAGAGCCGAAGATAAAAAGCTTCGGGACTCTAAATATATTCTCTACTGACAATGAGTGCACAGCTTCCCGTTTCCAATGTCGTCTGAATTTGGATCACTTATCAGGCGTTTGACTAAATAATGACAAAACTAAGAATTCCAATTCTAAAGAATCCATGCTATGTTTGAACAACCTCGATTACCCCGATATTTCTCTTTTTCTTAAAAAAATATGCATATACCTCTACACATAATATAACGTGTGGCTCGGCATAACAGAAAGATAGTCCGAAGAGACACGTGCATGCACCACTATATCCACAATATCATCGCATACAGATTTCGACACTACCGAGTATTGTGCATCCCTGGCTCCGGCCATTTAATTTGTTACGCTCCTTCTTTGCACCAATAAGGAACAAGAAAATTGTACCCATTCTTCTTTTTCCGCCCCTTCAGCGCCCCCTCGAACCCTTCTTAAAATTTAATGCAGCTTTTTTTCGCGGAATAATGGAATAAGTCGAGAGAGTGGAGTTGTGCCATTGTTCTCCGGCGCAGACACTGCGCCGTTACAACAAACCCAAGAACGCTTTCATCTTCGACTGAGCAAACCTCCAAAGCGGAGACGAAAAGGATGGGGCGTAATCACGCTAATGATGATAATCGTAAGGACGAGACTCGGAAGTGATGATCGAACCAGAAGACGATTATGGCTTCGATACACGAACCATTTTTGATTCTAGTGCCGCAAGACGGCCATCTCCCAAGAAACCGCCAGTAAAAGTGGGTACAGACAGGAATCGCGAGTACAAGGATTCGTCATTGGAAATGAGTACATGCCGAAATTGCGGAAGGAGTGCTAAGAATCGTTAGGCGAAGTGGATACAGATGGGAATCTGGGGTGCAAAGTCATCGCTACTAGGTACTTGATCCTTAAATGTACCAGTATGAGTTGTAACCGATATCGCAAAGTAATCGCTCAGCCCATTTCTATTAGGAGGAGAAGGAGCGAGGCAAGAAGCGGTAGTAGGTAGATATCGGACCGAAGAGGGGTCGGGGTGGACGAGGGGCATCCCATCCAATTAGCGGCGGGAGAGAAGGGCCACGAAAGTCGATCAAAAAGGGAAATTGCTTCATGCTCAATAAATCCCATGAGCGAAGGAGGAGGGAGCTTCCACATTTTTACCCGACCTTTTATCCCGTGGTCCCACACCCACTTCCCTTCCCTGGAAGACCACGGCAGACGGCCCTGGACGAGGGGCTGACCCGCAAGTGCGCCTATCTCGGCCGCCAATCGGATCGCAGGGCCTTCGCCTCGTAGATGGAGGGGGCTGGTCGCTGGAAGGGAGCGGCCGGGATCACCCGGGGTGGGTTGGGGGCCATTGAGGCTGCGTGAGCCACATGACGATGACGGGGAGTGTGTGATAAAGAAATCGTGGGGAAGCAATGTGCGACGACTATCGCGCTATGAATATCATCCGAGAATGGAGTTAGCGGGGAGCGAGGGAAGGAAACGAAGAAAAGAGAAATGGATCCACTTCCTGATATCATCTCCTTATTGATTATCCTATTGGAACGAAAATACGATGACATTTTATTCACTTTTCTCTATTTTGAGTACTCTCTTCTAGTTGAATTGCGTTCCTGAATAAATGGATATAATTACCAAGACTCTGAATTAAGCATTATGATGTCAACTTAATTTTAAACCTTAAGAAGCGATATCAGAGCAAATGCATAGGTATGAACGTCTCAGGTGGCCATTATCTTATATTTTGGGGTGAATTCTCATACATGCGTAAGCGGGGATGCTGCAAAACATTCACCAGGAAAGCCGCAAACCTTTCGTCACCCATATTTCTGCAACGTGAACTCAGAACAAGCTCAGAAGAATTTGATAAAATCCACTGCAAAATTATTATTGGTACGTGAAGACGGATTACTGGGTGAAACCGAAGGTACAAATAAACAAATGCGGATTTTACGAAGTTTGCAAAATTGTTCAAAATTTTTTTGGTCGAAACTCTCGCGTGCATTATAGCTGTTGGTGATGTTTTTTCGTGTGTGCACCGCGAAACTATTCTGCTCGTTGCCCGACGTTTCGCGTCATTTGCTAGTTTCTTAGGGAAAGAAAAAGTGACCAGCAACGGCCAGGGAACGTCAGGCAACAAACCGAATATGTAAGCGTGACACACCGGAAAAAATCATTAACGGCTGCTTTCATTTTATCGCGAAGGCAAAGAGTTACACCTGGGAATTTTGATCATATTTCTACAGTGACTTAGCAAAAAAAGTATTCCAGTGTTGACGAGTACCGCGACGCGCGGAGAAGGATTAATCTAGGGGGAGACCAACAATCCCTTCTAGGGAACCACCCTACCAATTTAAATAATACCCTTCGGTTCCTCAAGGAAATAAGTCTTTTTAATAAAATTTAAGTTTGCTCACCCATATAACGAAGTCTAAATGTACAGTGGCTATCCTTTTATTTTATTTCCATAGAAATATCAGAATTAAATGGTATAGTAGCGGTGCGAAATGACCTGCCGTCGACGTACCCTAATTCGCAATACTACTACTAATATTCCAGGGATAGGGAGGATATGCGGTTGTTTATACGCTTCGAGAGGGAGCTCGCATAGACTCACGCAATTGTTGCAGGAAATATTCCGATAATGCGGAGGTTTGAGGATGGCTCCACGGCGGGACCAAACGGTGGGACCAAACGGTGGGAACAGTCTCGTCTTCCTCGTCATCCACCCTCCCTCTCCCCACCCACAGCTGCTCACCGCGGGATCACTCTCTCTTCGGCGGCCGGCGGCGTCTCGACTGCACCCTTTCATCTGCCTCCCCTGGGAGTGCAGAGAGCAAGAGGAAACGACTTGTACAACATCCTCCGCCAGTTTCAATTTCACGCACCCCCCCCCCCTTCCTCGATAGTTCCTCCTCCTTCCACTGGCGCTGCGTTCGATCACAAAGAGAGCTCCCTTTCATTCATCCGGCGAATATCCCACCCTCCGCTTCGACATGCGTGAGGCATCCGAGACGCTCTCGCGAGCATTAATCACCGTTATTCTCATATCTTGAGCACCCGTCCGTCCCATGCCGCGTCAGCCAATCATCATGTGTGATCTCGCGAGGATATATGGCCTTCGGGTGACGAAAACAAGAGGAATGTGTGTGCCTCTTTGCTCTCCCTCCCCCTTTTCTCTTCTTTGCATGTTTTCTTTTTTTTTAATTTGCTTGCGGCCGGAATTTAACGCGTGAAGGCTCTTATCCCGCCAAAAGGCGTTACATATTTTCCATCAGGCACACAAGCATGGTTTAATGATGTACACCACCCATGGCGAAATTTTTCTCCAAGATTTTTTGTCAAATATTTTGGAACCATAAGTACCAAAATTTTGTTAAAAACGTGAACATTGATCCTGAAACATAATTTCAGAAATAATGACTTTGATTGATAACGGAAGGGATTGAACATCGATGACGTGATCGCTTGATAATAAACAAATTAAGGAGAGGTTTTGATGCATTGACTCTCAATGCGGGAGGGTGATTTTTTACGATCCACTCTCTAGCCTTGGTCGTGCCAAAATATACATAGCTTAGCGCTCATGGGCCATAAGTTCGGACAAGTACATTCACTTCCCCATGTTAAGTATAAATTCCCATCCTCGGAATTGAAAAATTCTATATATTTGCGATCCTTAATCAAGTCTCCACGTAGTCAAATGAAAGCTATCACTTCAGGCCTCCGCAGGGATGGATAAAAAATGCATCAGAAGGAATTCGCACGAGTCAGCAATGAGAGCAGCAGCCACGGCTGCACCCCAACGAAGTTAACTCTCACTCACCCCAGTCCAAGACTCCCAACTCATCGCACTTTCCGAACTTATTTTCGTCGACTCGAACGGCTTAGAGCTTTATGGGGGATTTGTCGAGCGCTCGAAAAAAAAAATTGCCGACCTGGTCATTCGGAATGGCGGCTCACTTGGAAAAGTCGCGAATCCCGTCAAGGATGCGGGCGCAGCCGTTTTCGTGGCGCAGTGCGGCCCTCCACATCCAAGCGGGCGAAATGGCTTCGGCGGACGGAAAAGCCACGGAGAGAGAAAGAGAGAGAGAGAGAGATCACCGGTGCACGAAAAAAAGGGAAATTTCTACTCCTCCGATACCATCATGCCACTTCGACCCCGCAATTCCCCCAAACACTATTGGAGGAGGAGAAGGGCTGCGGCGTTATGATGATCGGAAATTGGTCTTTGAGTGTAGAGAGGATGTTCCTAGAGTGGAGGGAAGCCTATGAGATGGGAAACACGGATGTTGAGAGTGAAGCTACTGCGAGCTATCGTGGGAGACGAACGAGCGCCGAGTGAGTACGAGGAAGGGGAGGAGGAAAATATTGGACGAGAGGATTCCTCACTCACTCACTGATTCAACCCGAAAGTTGGTTTGGTTATGTGAGGATAGAGCTAACCCCGGACTAGGCCACAAGAGAGTAGTGAATTCACACATTCAGGATAGTTCGTTTCCCATTTCGAGGATTATGATGCTGTTTTCGTGAAGGTTTCACCCAGGAGTTCAACTCGGAACGCCTCGATCAACAGCCAAGTGCTCCACTCACTCGAATACTAAGATCCCTATGGAATTCCTAAAAGGCGAATTTTGGTATTTTATGTAAACGAGAGCGCGCGATGTCAGTAGCCAAAAGCAGAGGCCACTGATTACGGGAAGTGGATTTTTTTTAAATTAAGTACTTAATAATGGATGTTATAATAACCCTGATACTTCTTCGTAAAATAAACGTTAATGGAAAGAATATGTCCAATTGAAGTGTTCCCCACCCTTTTGAAGTCGTTTTAAATTATCATATTTACTAAGGAGCGCGGCTCTGATGCGAAGTGGTGGCTTCCTGGAAGCCTTCATTTTCCTTGGATTGCGATCCTTGACTGACCGTAATGAGATCACCTCGAGTCAAGTCGAAGATCTCTGGTTTAATTTCCGATAAAACACAATGGAACCTAGTAGTAACCCACGTGCATTCCATGGCTTTGAACTCACCTGATCGAAAATCCTCGAGTTACCACGAAAATAACCACTTAATCATGAAATTTTGACGAAGCCAAAGAATAAGATAAGAAACGGTCAGTGAGGATGATCAATCAGCAGAAGGTCGAAATGGCGATCGAACATTGGGCTGAATGCGAGCCTACCCTCCGTCACTTGAGGTCCCGACGCGTACATGACGTCGGATTACCGTCATGCATGGCTTGCCCTTCCGACCGCGAGAGGGCCTCGAGAGGCCCAGGACCCATCGAACAATAACCGCTGATGATGCGTCCGCCATTTGAATGCATCGGCCATTGCGCAGCGAACGCAGGGATACCTACGGTATTAACTCGGTCCTTTCCCTCGCAATTGGACGACCGCATGGATTTATATCCTCACTCGCAATCTTCCATCTTAATCCTCGACAATCGCACTGCCGACGCCCTTTCCCTCACTTTCATTCTTTACCTACAAACTTTCTGCTGCTTGACGTAACAAACCGACGAAAAATTACGGTAAAAAATATAAATCGCCGTACAAATATGCTTCACAGAAACATAGGTAACTCAAACGAGAACTTTAATTGATGCAGAATTTCATTTAAAAAAAACTATAAAATTTCAAAAGAATAAATAAAAAACGCCAAGAATTTGGGTTCTAATAGGTTCGACAAAGTTGTCAAATAGACAGGAAAAATAACCTATTTGAAGTTGAAGCAGATCATTTTTCCTGTCTGCAAGTTAATTATCTTAGATGGATAAACTTAAAAAAAATCGAGAAAGATACAATAGGTTGTTGGCAAGGACACATTAGGTGAGAGAAATCTCATTCTCATGTTAATAAACCCTTAATTTGGAATTTTTATCTTTTTCGCTCTTTTCCAATGTCGGATCCCCAGCAGCTTGGGTGGGCCGAATCGGACGAAGCGCTCCCAAAAAGGATCACGAATTTTTTTTCGGGAAAGCCGATGCGGTTGGCTCGACCGGAGAGTCGTTGGACGTCTTCTGCTGGGACCGCGCGGATTGTTTGAGCAACGCGGACGTTCGTTCATCATCATCGAACGCGAGCGGATGGATAGGACTGCGTCGCTCCCCAAGAGGACCGCTCTTCGGCCACAATTACCACCCTGATTATCCGGAGGGATTGCACGTGGCGAGGCGGAGAGGGAATGGAGAGGGCAGGTATCGCGTGGATTGGAAATTACAATCGCAATGGAGGGGAAATTCTCAGTGACCGATATATTTGATTCTTTTTCTGCGAGTAAATTTATAAGGACATAGACCTAAATGACATTTATTTATTCCTGTACCACCGAAAACAGCTCATCCGAGAGATGAATTTAGAATAGTTCATGAATTGAAATGACGATTTCTGTTATTAATATAATCTTAATTTTCCTAATAATAAATTAACAATACGCGAACGTAATTCAAACAAGATATTTCGCACACGAGAGAATAACACCCCTTGAACTGTGACTGAAAGACGCGGCAACGATGCGGCTTCATTCAAAATCGCTGGTTCCGCTCTGGGACTTCCATCGAGAAACGCAAAATTTTCGTAGTGTCTTAGAAAATGGGGAGATAGCCAAAGACGCTCGACCATTCCCCACCATCCCACCTTTTGACACGCCATCCGGAAGAGTGACAGACTTGACGACACAAAGGAAACTAGTTCATGGCTGAGCGAACTCTAAGCGGAGAGTTCCCAGAAGTGGACACAGCGAGACGCTCCAAGCATCTCGAGCCATCGGCCAACGAGAGGAGGAGTGGACAGGAGGCGAAACTAGAAGAGGGAGGAGGGGGTGGGATTGGACAAGGAGACGGAGTCTAAGGCGGACCGAAATCTAGAGGAGGGATTGAAAGAGGCAATCGGAAAGAGATAGCACTCGACAGCCGAGTCGGAAGACCGTCTCGTTCTCCCAATTATCGGTTCCACGGATTCAAGGAAAAGAAATCGATGGGCCGAGAAAACATAGAAACGGCAGGTGAAGACGAAGGAAAAAGATAAGGTAGTCTGATGCGAACTGAAAAGGGAAAAAAAAAGTTAAATATAGCATCAAAACAAGGGGAATGGGATGTCTTTGAACAAAATGTCGTGAATGTACGGTACCGGCAAAAAGGAAGAGAGTTTCATTAATATGTAATGAAAGCAATAAAAGCAATAGCAAACGCGCTGAAATGGGTTTTCATATCTTTTCTTGCGCATTCCACGGTCTCAGAGAATTGTTTAAAGAAAAATTATGCGAAAACTTTCCATGATGGAAGTAAGTAAAACTTTCGAATTTCACTCATTAACCTTTAATTATAAGTTATAACACGACCCGGGTTACAGTACTTCGTATCATATTCGGGTGACCTGGAGATGAATTAGTTTGACGACGAAGAAATAAATCAATCGGCCACTCAATCTCCCTTCCACTTCGAATGCAGTTTCCCTTTCAGACTCTATTCCAAGCGAGACCTGATAAACTGTTACATCTCTACGCGAACTAGTCTCCCATTAGTTTAACTTGCCCCTCAGAAATGGACACGCATCACAATATTTATGGTTAAAAATAACTTCTTCGCGAGTTAATTACGAGCAACGACCACACCATCAACCTCTTCCACGAATGCATATCACTGTGATAATCATAAAAAGGCGGTTGATGCTGAGAAAGAGGGAAAGGAAGACGCCATCGTGGGAGAAGAAGCACTTGAGGGTGAGCGCTATTAAGACAGCATCTGCGGAGAGTAGACATCCAAATAGTCCTGGGAATCGTTATGGGTCCGCTTTGAAGGGGAGGAATTAAAATGAAAGGCACAGAGGGAAGGGAAAATCGGATAAGCTGCTCTCTCAATGATAGAGTCCGGAGTAGGAGAGCGATTGGAGGGAGGGGTGGGAGGCGCAGGGAGAAGATAAGAGCGATATAATACAGGGAATATAAGGTAACTCGGGGATCGGATTAGTCTCCATCTCAGGATTTCCCTCTGCGCGCACAAAAACCTCCGTTCCCAATCACCTTTCAATGGCTTAATCCCACTCAATGTGCCTCCCTCCAATATCCGCCAGCATCCTCTCTCACGACCGTCGTCCTTCCCTTTGATTCCTCCACCCTCCTGTGGTAAACCTCCGTCTCTTCATGAGCATGGCCTGAGACATCTTTCAACAGTCCGCATTTTCTCGGAACGCTAGAACGCCTTTGTCGGTTTTGCTTCCGGAGAAGACTACAACTACGACCAAAATATCCAATGCTACCATGCAAAGTTCTTCCCATTTACTGGTTACTAAATCAAAAAAAAACTAGTTTTTGGCTAATTATGAAATCAAACTGTGTTTAAATCCTTGGTGCGCCTAATTTTATCGCGGGAGGATGATAGAAGAAGACTTGCGGACAACATTCCATGAAGATAAAATTACGAATGCTGTAATTTAGGAAATCTTCATTTTCCTATATCCTCGTATTAGGGAGAGGTGGAGAATGGAAGATATGGTTCGCCAACTTTCCAACATTTCCGCAGAAACCTATCAGGGTTCTAGCGCATGGGGTGCGTAGTTTGATGAACAACCATTCGGATTATTTTCTTCTAATTAATCCGTACTAGCACACAACATACCAACCACTCCTTACCATCGAAGTTCCCTTTCCCAACTTTCTGCTACGTCTTCATTTCGGCTCTTGCTATCGGCCAAATCCTTCAAGCAATCTCTCGACACCCCACCTCACCTTTCCCTAACCCTCGACAAGGGCCATGCCCTCGACTCTGACTGTTACCCTCCATTTTACCCTTCTCCAGAACCCACAAAAACAGATGGAGGGAGGTGGGCTCCTTCGTAGCGCATGCCGGGGCACGAGGGAGAGGAGAGGAAGGGGGAGCTGCGGTCTTGGACATGAACGCTCGCACGGCGCGTGGTGGTTGCTAGGCGTCTTCAGTCTCGCGACGGAAGTCCTGGGGGGAAAAAGCGATGGCTCCGCCCATGGCACGTCACTCAGCTCTTCGCTGACGCCGAAATGTGCCCTGGAGGCAGAGAGGCAAGAATAAAAGCCACCTCCGCGCAAGGGAAACGTATCATAGGAACAACAACGTCTCTCCCGCACACATTCCAATAATGCGAGACAATTTTTTAAAAATAAACTGGAAAAGACGAATTATCACAAAAACACTGGTTTTTCCATTCTATAAAAAGCTAAAAATATTTTGTTACTCGTAAATTATTATTTGACATGCAATGTCTACCTTGCCGTAAAGAGCTATATAATGGGGCACGTCATGGGCAATCTACCGCTGAAGCCCGTAAATATTTACACGCAAGAAGGTAATTAATATTTAAAATGAAGCCAAATGTACTATTATTTCGTAGATAAATGGAGCAGAGGCTCAGAAAGCTCATAATGGGACGTTTTGATAACAAGGCACGTACAACGACGGAAATAATTATGAGGTGCGCGCACTACAAATTCGTACACAAATTATTCGATCTTAATTACGGTTCTTCACGAAAAACGTTAATCAACTCGAATGAAACGTTTCACCGCCAAATTGAAGGTGATTTTCAGACATATGAGCATTGTGAACTAACCGCGGAACAGTTTTTCAATGCTTCACTCATTAACGCCGCTACCTTAAAATAGTGGTCGTCATAATTGATAGAAATAGCTATTAATAATTCTATAATCTAGCGAGAAATTCCGAGAAGGCCATAATAATAAAGTATAGTGGGTAATTGGCTTAGCAAATTTTTTTTGAACTTTGAAAATTCTGCTTAATCGTCATGTATATGTCAACATTTCAAAAAGTAATTAATTCCCTTTTAATCATTTCTGAGCAACGAAAGTGACACAACAAGAGTTACGATTGATGCAATAGAAGCAGCGCAACAGCGTATACATTAGCTACGTTTGCTCGTGCCTACATACGACCGCAGAGTGGATGGAAAATTATATAGCGAGAGCTTGGGTGAAATTTCTCCGGCATTAGCCTATGCAAATGTGAAGGAAGCGGAGTTTTGATGACGCTGGGGAAGTTAAGGAGACGTGAAGGAGGAGTTGATCACCGCAGATGGGAGGGAAATCAGAATTACGAGGCGGAAAAAAGTGCAAAGGGGTCTGGAAGCGGGACTGGTGGAGAGAGAGAGGGATGGGGGAGAGGGGAGGACGAGAGAGGGAGTCGCAATCATCATTAAGGTGGATGGAGGCAATTCCACGCGTAACCCGGGGTCCGTCGGAGTTAATGCGTATTTGGTGGGAAGCCAAAAAATGATGAAGAGGACCTGAAAATCGAACCAGTGAATTTGGGACGGGGCAAAAAAAAAAAGTGTTGGCGGCGTCGAATGAGGGTTTGAATGAAGAAAAAATGAACATCTGCGCGCGCACTGCGGTTCTGCCGTTGACAGAAATGAGCCCGCGTGGTTCAAATCGAGTAAAATCTAACGCCGCATTTTCAAGAAATATCCCATGCGCCAACTCGAAGCTTTAACTACTAGTGAAAAAAATAACCAATAAGAAAGCCCAGGCCGTTTAATAAAACAATTAGAAACCATTCACGTGTGCTATCACAATATCGTATTGATATCGGGGGAAAGAGCCGAAGATTTCCCAATCATTATTATATACTTAACGCAAAGATTTGAAATTCAATTGAATTTAAAACTGCTTCTTCTTGAAGATGAACGGCGTTATTTATCCTATTATCGCAAAAAATTCCATACCTCTCAAAAAACCTCTTTCCTCGGGCAATCTGGGAGAAGATGCCGGCAATGATGTGATTTGCATTAAATATCGTGAGAAATCGGGACATTCCAACCAAAAATATTTAAACTCTGATAATTCGATGCACAAAAACATTTTAATGTCCTCAGAGCTCTTACATAATAGTATTTAATAATACAATGGTGAGTAACCTATTTTTATTTCCATAGATTTACGACAGAGAGTGAAAATTCTCGTAGGTTTGAGGCGTCAGCGGATCTAGGGCTAACGGCGGTATACGCACAGGAAATACAACTCTGTGCCTAGGCATGAATGGAATTCCTAGAAGATAAAGCTTTTAGAGTGTGGAAGTCGGTAAGCTTCACTTCCGCCGCAGTATAACTTCAGTCTCGCTTCCGCTCCTTATCGAATACAGTGACGGAGCTGCAGTGCCTTACTGTGTCACTCAGTGATTCAACCCGAAGGTTGGTTTGGATAGGTGAGGGTAGAGGTCACCCGAGACCAAGCCATAGTCGATTGAATATAACAGGGAGTGAATATAATACCTCCTATCACAGGGTCACCTTAGACTTTAGAATTTTGATTTGTGGGAGTACGACGGCCTCACGTATGATTGGAACCTGAGACTCTTCGATCAGCGGTCAATCACTCTACTCACTAGGCAACCACGCTGGGCTCATCTTAAAATTACTTTCACTTTAAATGAAAAGAAATGCCCCAGTTGCGTGATTGGAGATACGCGGTCTGCACTCACTAGCGTAAGCTAATAAACTGAGGGATTGTTCCCTGGAATATCCGTGGCAGTTCTCTATCCCTCAAATGCATTGCAATCCTTATAACCTCATGCCCACCTTCCACGATGAACTCCCCCGAATACCGTCGACAGCACGTCTCTCCTCTTCGCGTCGTTTCTCAGCACACTCCCAGATGGCGAAGGCATCTGCGTTGCGGCGGCCGTCAACTTAGCCGTTTGCTCATGCTCATTTGAAAGGCGATTGCTACTAGGATCTCATCAAGGGCAAAAGGAATTGAAATGGAGGATCTGTCAAAGGCCTTGTGTTTTTTCGTAACTAGAATTTGGAGAAGCAGCAATATACGAACATTCGAATTGATAATCCTGAATTGAATATTACTCCTGGTGTATCACATGTGATTTACAGCGCACATCACAATCTTGAAATTGCTAATTAGATCAGCCGCACGGACAAAATAAAAGTTCTCGCTTTAAACCAGAAAGAATGGTCAGATAATGGTCACTTGCGGTGGTGACCTACGGGTCCTAGGAGCTAAGGAATTTAGCCCCTGCCCCACGCTTGCCGTACGGTCACGCGGTCATGGTCGTACAACCTCGCGAGTCGCAGGTGACTACAAGTCCTTTCATCTTTCCGCGCGATATTAATCCACGGAGGCAAGCATACAAAGAAAGACCTTTCCGCAGCCTCACGTGCGCTGTGGTCAGAGGTGCCTGTGTTGAGCGCGGTTCCTTAAGATTACTTGCGACGCACGTATTCTGGAGCCTGGGACGAGCATTTACCACTTTCCTCAAGTCTGAGACCGAAGGGAATACGAAGAAAATCAAACTGATGGTTTTATTGACGTCTAACATGGGAGAAAATTCGGCGTTACTTCCGTAGGCCACCATGATTTTCCCTATAGATATACGCCGTAGTTTCAGAGATAATAGCGAAGCCTCTCAGAATTAACGTCCGAAAGGCGCATGCTATCAGAGATAGCGAGTTTTGAGGTGTTGGGATGCAACTACGCATGAACACAGTGGGTAGGCTGATGAGCTGAGGGTGTAAACCAAATAAAATGCAAAAAAAAGTTTGGTTAAAGGCGATTTAGTCTAGCAAAAATTCGAGACGAGGGCATCGGCAATTTCGCCAAAAAAGGTATGTTCCTCCTTTTTAAATAATCAAGATTCTATTTGAAATTCCTTGCAACACGAGCAACCACGAAGTCGAGACCTCAATGGACAGCGAAACAATGGCAAGAAGTTTCGCGCAAGTAGATCGGAGTAAAAAAAAAACGCACACTGCTAACCACGTGATGGCATTTCCTCGCACTGCATTACGGCAAAAAAACGAGCAACCTGAGTGCAAGCGCAGGTCCTCTCCGGCTCAAAGGCTGGTTCTGCACTTCCGGCTTGAAATTGCCGCGTGGGCAAACCTCCGCCAACACACGCCCGCACAATCAAAGAACACGCAATGCGATGCGCTAGCGGAGATACGGAGTGTCCTCACTCGTCCCACGCATGTGAATCCCTCAATGCACGCACGAAAATACGGGAACTCCTGCATTTTTTTCGTTTTTAATTCCAGCCCGAGCCCACGAGAGTAATTCTCAAATTGCAAAGTCACTGGCTTCAATCGCGACGGTGGGTGAACGTTTCCACCGTAGGAAGTGCCCTTAGTACCTGCAATTACTGAGAGTACGTAGGGTTCTGGCGTACCTTCTCCCACGACTAATATCATGTCGCTTTTGTTCCCAGAAAACATATGGATATAATGATTCCCACGTTCCAAGATACCTAATGCATTTAAGGATAACCCTTCATTAAAATAGGTCTCATTTAAATTTGTGGGGATCTCTAATGGCAGAGGCATTGAAAAAACTGGATTTTAATGGCTACTCTGAAGGGAAGAGAGAAGGAGCGAACTTTTATTTCAAAATTGCATTGGAAATAACATAAAACATATAAATGCTATGCATTTATAGCAACTTTTAGCTGCTATAAATTTCTAAGGCATGATTATAAACATCATGGACACTCCCAAGAATTGACTGCGATCAGTGAATACATGTATAGAAGAAAATTTTGGTGACATCAAGTAAAGAAGAAGAGAGCTCTTATGCATAATGAATGAACTAAATGTTTCTTATCAATATTTGAATGGAAAGAATTCTAGGTTCGCCTCAGACGATTTTGTGATACTTAATTTCTCTGGCAGCAAACGTAGGTATTATTTTATGCCCCAAAGAAATTATTCGTAATTTCTCATTGGGACTAAAATATTAATATGTATGTAAGTAATAAAACAGAGATGTGAGAACATAAAATATGATACTAAAATTTTGAAAAAGTTTTAGCCACGAAATTCTCGCATATATTTCCCACGATAAAGGCCACGCTCCGAAATATCATGATAGCTTTTAATCAGACTCAAAACATAAGCAGTGTTCAAAAAGGGTGACTCAGTTAAGCTTGATTGAGTTTAGCGTACTTGGGTGACCAACAATTACCGAAGGATCCTGACTCATGTGACCTGGAGCAGTGCTGCGGATCAAACGACTGGGCAAGCGAAAAAAGGCGGCGGCATTTTGCCGAATATCCAGCCAGGTGGAACCAGCTTTCTTTCGGTCCAGAACATTAGCGTCACCGTTTCGGGATTTTTATTTTCCCGGGCGAAGGGGACTGCTGATGTGGGCGGCCGAGGTGAAAGTAGTCGAACCCTGGAAAATTTTCCAGCACATAAAGCTCAATCACTGCGCAAAATGCCTCGGCCAAACATATGAGGGAATTGCACTGCGGCCAAATAAAAAAAAAATAACGAGGCAAATGGCGAAAAATAACCCTGGCACTCTCAGAGACCTCGACCGACTTGCCTCTCAACCGTTCCGAGGTTCGGCTCGAATCACGAATGAACTCTAACGAGAGAGAGCAACCGGCGAGAAATTGAGAGTTTCAGTTCTTTTGGGCGACCAAGCTTCGGCGTGCGCAAACTTTGACGAGCGATTATTGACGAAAAAAAATCAATTTGAAAAATATCATCCATTCAAACTACTCCCAGTCCGCTTGCGAATGACACTTATAGGGTTGAAATTAGTCGGGTCAAAGAAATTTTATGGAAATGCTGCCGAATGTTTTTTTTTATTATTTGACTGTTGAAATTTCACAGACTTATGGCCGAAATATTGCAAGCGAAAACTAATTATACTTCATCATTAGTTCACATATCCACTGGAATGGTAAGGAAAATACTGTAACCGCAGGCACCACATTACGGTGATGTATATTTTAGATAGCTCTTCTCAAGTTATTAGCTCGATAGTGGTTATCGCGGGCACTCAAATACAGAGGGCATCACACCCTTCACATCTTCACTATCACCAGCACTAGAACAGACGCATCCTTGCAATTTGTACATTGAAATCGCCCTTCTTCGTTGAAAAAATGTTTCCGTTCTTCTTCCCATCAACCTGCCTCCATTAAATGCCACATTTCCATCGTTTTTTTTCTTACAGTCACCGATCAGCCAACGCGAGATTTTATGTATACAACCAAAGTATTTATTACGAATTTTATGGATTGCGATAAGCGAAATGTATATATTTTATTTTAATCAATTTAGACTCAATGTCTAGGAGTATATAGGTCTTGAAAATATACTCCAAGACACTGATTTAACATTTAACATAGAGGTCAAGGGAAAGAAAAAAACTGAATTTTAATCAATACGAAAGTGAATTTAACTTTAAATAGAGCTATATAAATTACAAGAAATGTAATGGGAATCACTAGCCCAGGTAAGTGGGACCGTGTGATCGCGAGCGGCAGAGAAATTGCAAAAATTCCTTTCAGCGCTTCATTCTTCGCGTCCATCCCGCGCCCTCAAAGGAGCGCACCGAAAATCCAGAGGTGGGACGCGGAGGAAGAGAGGAAGATGGTCATGTGGGCTTGGGAAAACTAGTTTGCTTGGTGGGAGGCGGGTAGGGCGGAGGATACGGCGAGTGGGAGGGAGGGTGGCCAAATAAATGTACGGACAGGCCTTCCGTGCCCCGGGCAGCACCGTCTGAGCGGGCGCCTTCGCTCTGAAGCGTGGCTCGCACGCGAGTGCCCGTGAACCAGAGGCCACTGGAGCGAGGGAAGAATGCTCACGGGCTCCCAAGTGATTTCCGCAGTGATTCCTGTCGTTGTTTTCGCCGATAGAAAGGCGATGTGCCTCTGGGAAGAGCGGTACCGCCGATGTGCGACGACCCAATGAAGTGGGACAGTGAAAACGGGCGGGGGATCAAGAAGGACGATATTCATAATGTCAAACATGTCTATGCACAATAGCTATGTACAATGTCTCACAACGCAGGGTATGAGCTTCAAACAAAAAAATCACATCAACTGTTTTACTCGCAATCCTTCTTTGAAGCTTACGTGGCTCTCCAACTACTCCATAACTGCATTGAAGCGTACCGATTAGTAAGATGAGGTGAGAGAGCTAGACGACCCAAAAAATTCTGCGAAGAAAATATAATTTAATACAGATACAAACGCTACCCAACGATGTAAAATATCATGTCCATTAAAGCCAACACACAAAATTCAACCATTTGTCCCAAGGACACGACACGTAAAGCACGTATTAGCAACCTGGAATCCAGGAAATAGGAAAATATTACCTAAAAGCAGTTGCATGAAGAAATTATTTTATCCCATTTGTGGAAGGTAATTAATTTCAAAGTCACAATGCATAGGTGACAAATTCATTATTGTGTGCACTAACGTCCAAATTACGTCAAAATAGCGTCAAACTACGTTCCTTTCGATGACCAACAGCATCGCACCCCAATAATGTTATTATTTTTGGAAGGGAACATTGACAGGTTTCGGGATCTATCTGTGACAAATGAAGAAGAAATACCCCGCGAAAACAGTGCGATCCGTGCCGGGATGAAAGATGAGACAAGGTGCTCCTCTTCGACCACGCACCTGCGCATATCCTGACACACCCCTTGGCCTGTGGGTGGGGTCCATTTTTCGCGTGTCCGCGAACGATTCCGCGGCGACACTGCACTGTAATTAATTTCGGCGCAGGCCTTTGTTGCCGTCCGTTGTCGACGGCGCGGCAGAGGGCCGGCGCAGCGGTAGGGCCACTGCTGCGCCGACGAAAAACTTCATAATACCGTTTCGACGGTACATACGTTTGCCGTGCTGACACCGGCAGAGCGCTGTGAAATGAGCCTTTTGTAAATTTAATTAACCGACAGCGGGGATTGGTGGGGGAGGAGAGGAAGGGAGCATAATAGGTAACGGGGAAGTACACCCGCTTCGAGAGAAGAGGAGAAAATAAAAACAAAAGAATAAATAAAGAGCGCAGATTATAATCACCCGTACGCATGACGCCCGCCTCGCGACCTCATTCACTCACATACACAATACAATGGACGACGCATGCGAAGTGCGCACAGATTCGCATGGAAATGGAATTGTTTAATAAATTTCTCTGCTCAACGACGCCGGCCATTTCTCACGAACTATTCAAGCTCCGTGAAGCAGCCGGTTGGTACTATAACTTGACGCGAGTTATTCTTAGTAAACAAGCTTTCTCCGGCATTAGTCAGTGTGTAATATGAGCACAGTTTCCTTTAGAAAACGTGGAAACCATCCGTACGGTAACACTTACCAACTCATGAACTTTATCTCATAAGAGATTGCTACATAACGACTGTTGTAAGAGTGTTGAGGGAAAATATAAAATTAATTTCATCTTTTATGAACCCACGTTATGATAACTGGAAGTAAAAGAATATAAAGCCGGAGTGAAACAAGCTTGCTGATAAACTTTCCAGCATTAAAATACAAATGACGGCTTTTGCGGGGGAGGTTGAGTTTAACTTCAAATCCTAAATGCAAATCCAATGGAGGTAACAGAATGAAGACTTCACAGATGAGAAGTATATGAGCCCAGCGAGATATAAGGAAATCAGAACACCTGCAAACCCTTTTTTCCTTAACGCTTATTTTAATCTTTTCCATACTCTTCGGGGCGCTGGAGAATCCAACCCAGTCAATTAGAAATACTCTTTGGAAGTACGATCCATGTAGTAGACATAATGACGGAACGACATGTGGAGGCCTATGCCATTTCTACCCAACCACTTCCGGTAGACACGAATTTTGACAACATCCAGTTAGAGTCGTGCGTCAGATTTATAAAGTATACATAGGCTCCCATATTCCCATGAATTTATAGTTATCTCTCGAAGGAAATTCCACAGATAGCCAACTTTTATACTCGTCCCAACCGTATTCCAAGCGGGTAAATTAGAAGCCATAAGAAAATAAAATTGAAAAGAGAGATGGAGGAAAGGAACCATTCTCCGAATGGAAATGAACGTTTGGATATAGCAATGAAATGGGCTGTTGGAGTGAAGATTACAAAATAGGAGTGGAGTGGAAAAAATAAATGGATATGTGAGAGGGGAAACTTTCCGTTTGCTGATATTCGTTCTGTTATGTCTTCTTCCGACGTATCATAGAGCTGGAATATGGAACATACATTAAAACGAAGAGAAAACATACATATGTTCAATTCAGAATAGCCTTTAGCCTTACAGAAGCACTCAGAGTGGGCAAATGGTAACTTTCAAAATATAAAAATTGATTAACCACCCTTGATCCAAATTGGAGACAACAATTGGTAATACAAAACAAACAATCGTACTTCAAAACGCAAAAATGATGGTAATATCATAGTCGATAATTTAATCAGACTTTCATAATCGGTAAGGTCTCAAGAGACTCAACAACACGACAAGACTCACCAACACGCTCAACAAGAGAAAAGTGAATAAGAGGCATCAGGTGGTCTACGAAGAGGAAAGTGACCCCATGAGACAAGAGGAAGACGAGTGAATAAAAAAAAAATTTATTAAGAAATCATAGGTAGCCGGAAAAAGGAAAATAGGTAGGAAACGGAGAACATTTAGATAAGAAATAAGGAGGACAGTAACAGGAAATGGTGGCTTACACAATGCAATGGAATGAGGGTTATGTCCGTGGGGGAGGCAAAGAGCATGGGAAATGAAACAATAAGCCAAGAATTAGGGAGAGGTTTGATGGAGATTCCCTGAGGAAAACTGGCTGCGAGAGCGTGGCATAAGTTCTAGTCTTTGCGGAGATCCCTAGAGCAATGAATTCTAAAAACCAACCCTATTCTTACGGGGGCCATGGTCGGAATTGATAAAAAAAAATGCGGGCGAAATAAAACTTTCCTGCAACTCGAGGGCACGCAACTTTCGAAATTCCCGCAATCGTGTCCGTGTGCAGCGCAATTCGTCTTTCAATTTAACACCGGGGGCGCCCTCAAAGCGCTCGCAATTAGAAAGCGGTGATAATGAAAATCAATCCTAATCTCTGATTTAATCGATACAAAATGAGCGCCACGGGAGGAGTGGAACTATAAAATGGAAACGGAACGGTTTTTCGGGGGAGCCGAGAAAAGCTAGAGAATGATTTTAAGAAGAGAGAGGAATAAGGAAAGTGAGGAGTATGGCGGGCTCATGAACTCCAGCCATTCCTCATAACATCAGAAAATCTAATGAGTCGTTTCCCGCACGCCATCTCGGCGGCGCCGGCTTGTACTAACCACTTAAGGCAAGAGCGCCGAGCGAGTCCTCAAGAAGACTCTCATAAGTTTGCAGATTCGCCCCCGCACCTCCACCGCGCTAAAAGGGCTGCGAATTTCGTAAAGCACAGGCGAAACTCGAGCAATGACGACTGCATCATATTGCAGGGCCATATAATAGACTGTGGAGCTTTGTTACTGCGGCGCTTGAAGCGGCTTTTACCGCGGAATAATCTTTTATGTATTTTTCATCCCCCTCGCGGATATGCGAATCATCTCGACTACATTCCGCAGAGGGATTAAATGCGTCATGAGCGGCGGCAGAAAGTGACTGACGGTAAAACCTGCTTCCGAAACGTAACGGGCCGGCGTAACTGCTCGGGTAACATCAAATATAGCGGCGACCATTGATGGTTTCCAGAGGTGTGCCATTAAGTCGCCGTCGGAGGAATATTTGCTCCGCTTTGACCAATGGCTCGCGTGATTACCCACGCGATGAGGCGAGCGAACAAAATCATCGCCGCGTCAACTCACGTGCGAAAGAGAGCTCAAAACTAATCGAGAAGGAAAAATTGGCGCGAGGTTTATACACGTGCATACACACACAAATGTCACCTTAGTGTCTCCGCGCGCGTGAAATTATAGCTAAGCAATGGCGGGTAGAAAAGAGACACATACCGCGGTACCCACCATGGCCACTCCACTTTTTTGATACCGAAAGTATGTTGGTTCGACTACCGAGTTATTAGTGGATTTGCCATTTTTGCTAAAAATATTAAAGAAGACGATTTACACATAAATTTCGCTAGGCTCTTATTGAACGATACCAGTTGAAAACTTCTATCTATGGTATATTTTCTGCGATAACGTTCGTCAAACTTTTAGATTTCATCATTGTTACATATACGCAGGTGGCTAGATAGGGGATTTGCAAATTTTCCCTTGTCCAGAGATGAACATCGGGCATACAAACCTAACCAAGAGAATCATAATCACATGGGCCGTGCAAGGTAAAAGATCTTCAACCAAACCATTTCTTGACCTGAGCTAATAATTTGGTCCCAAAAATTGTTTTAGCTCCTTTCTATCGATTGTTTATTCCACTTTTGGGAATAAGCAACTGTCAGGTTAAAAAAAATCAATAACAGAAATAATCAGCTGACGATCGAAAAGACGATCGCACAACGTACGTCGCCAATGGATCGGAAACACCCTCGTGACATCCGCATCGACGCGGAGACCCTCGCGGGTGAGGAGGAAAAGCCATTTTTGTCGCCGAATAGGCGGACCGAACGGATCCAGATTTTCTCTCCTATTTTTTCGTCGGGCAGGTGTGTCGACGTTCCCTCCCGTTGGCGACGGAAAAGATTGGATGGGAAGGCAAGCGGAGAGGCATTTTTCGGTCTTCCGACGGAGCACGAGGGGCGAAGGGAATAACCTCTGATGGGAAGACGAAGCGGTGCGCTCTCGGCGGAATAGATAGCCCCCACTGGGGAAGGGAGGGATGAAAAAAAAGATGTTTAAAAAGCACCCACCTACGCCAGCCTCTCCCCCTCTGCAGGGACCGGGAGAGGAAAAGATAAGCACACAGTAGAAGCGGACGGAAATAATAATATAAAATGGTGAAACAGGGAAAAGGGAAGGAAGGTAGCTATGCTTCGCAAAAAAGGAGCGTCATGGATTGGAAGAAGAGGTTGTGGGCGGGAGGGTAAGAGATTCTGGAGCTGCAGACCGCGACGGCGTTATAAGCGGTGCCGGCAGTCGAGTCGTCTGGGGAGGAGCGGTGCGGTAGGGCGGGAAGCTGATGATGCAGCCGCCGTTGAGATGTTGCTGCTGCTGCCGCTGCTCTCTTGGTGCAGAAAAAAGGCCTTTGGCCCCGGGGAGTCGCATGGATGCAGGCGAGCGGGCATTGGGGGTGGAATGGGGCAATCGGCGTCGACCGAAGGCGTCCGTGCGGCGACGATTCGGAAGGATTTGACCGATCGAGCGAAGAGATGCAATGGGGCACGGGAAGGGGTAGGAAGTTGAGTGGGGGCCCAACACTTCCCCCCAAGGCGTCGTAGCAAGGAGGAAGTGGGGAATGTACGACCAGGAACGGGAGTTGAGCGAGAATGGATCAGTGAATTCGCGGGTGCCTGGGCTGGGGGAAATCTATAAAAATTCACCTCTCTCGATTTGAGATATTTCTCACTATTAAAGCGACCCTGATTTCAACGAGTATCAAGAGGAAACTGAATCCGTGAAAGTGTCAAAATATCATCAAGAACAATCATAAGTGCTACTCAATGTAGGTTCAAGTATCTATTCAGGAGGAATACTTATCAGAATCAACAATGTGAACTACCCAAATCCGTATCCGTCATAGAAGCGCAAAGTCGGATTCGATGCCCAATTTTACAGAAACTTGAAATGAATTGAAATTACATTGAAAAATGTACACAAGCTACACGTTTAAAGTTATTTCACAAATAAATTCGTGCCGGGAGGTCGGTCGCTGAGAGTAGCGTGTTCCTGTTGGACAGATAGATACGAGTGCAGCGTCTGTTTGCAGCAGCGGGCGGTTTAGTTAGTTCCCTTCCGGCGGAAACGACATGAAAGAAGACCGCGGAGGCAAAAGTGTACGAGAATGCGTGTGTGGGGGATTGTGGTAGGAGGTTGGGGCAAACATTTCTTCACGAGGGCGGTAAGGACTGAAGAAAAATGTACTACCAATAATTGCGGTGTGGTGCATGCACCGGAGTTGCCGGTAGAGGAAAATTGGCGGTTACCATAGCTATTACTCGTCTGTGGCTTCTACTTCTGATGTATAAAAAAACAAGATATTATCCTTCATTGAGGATTTCGCGGTATATGGTTGATAGAATAAACTTTTTAGGACCTTAGCGCGTAGTACAGGTGATTGCTCTGATATAAATTGAGTATATATTTCAACTCAAACTGGAAGCAGCCCAATCACCTTTGAAGAAGCGACCAGATGGGATCGCGAATCGTCGAGAGATGACCTATACTACGCGGTAAGACCCGAAAAGTTTATTTTATCAAAAACTTACCCTTTCGTAAGACGAGCACTTGATCGCACTGAATTATACTGACTGCCTTTAGATAATAATGGAATAAGGGGGAAGAAATAATGAGTAGGCTTACTGAGATGAGAAAGGGAAAGGTCAAGGGAGACACAAAAAGGTAGAAGGGTAGGGTGGAGTAGAAGAAAACCTTTACCGCAGACGGGAATGGAGAGGTAGAAGGAACTTAAAGTGAGCTGATATTCTTGTTTTTTCCCCTTCCTCCTCCTCCTCCTACTCAAAAGAAAAGCAAGTGAGGAAATGCTTGCCGGTGAGATTTCCGTGACGCAGCATTTTTTTCCCCTTTAAGGCGGATGAGTCGAATTTTCATGAGAAATCATTATCCTGAGTTTGAAATAATGGTATAATTACTATTTTCCCTTGAAAATTAAACATTAATTGCTTCATTTCAAGCGTGTGCCCGACATCAGTCGTCACCGACGCATCACATTAATAATTTTTCACCTTGCAACTCTGAATTTTCTGATACAAGAAAAAAAAGGAAAAGAAATTACATGACAAAATTTCAAGTTTGAAAATAGTGAAGTGCTTCGAAATAGTTGTAGCGATAAAATTTAATTTAAATTCACCCGACATTTTTATGGTTGTGTAAATGGTCCCTCTTAATGAATAATAAGCATAAGCTTAGACATTTGTAAACCCTGTTTCAACTCCAGATAGAAATACGGTTTAAATGTTATCTTCTCAACTATCTGGCCGGCTCCACGACTCATACTGGAAAAAACCAAATGAATCTGATTGAATGGCTTTAAGCGAATGTGTTCAGGTTATTATCCCAAAAATAACGTTGAATTTATCACAACTGGCGCCGTATGTTTTACAACCATTTCTTCGGTCCGCAATGGAGATTAGCGATAGCGTAGGTAATAGAAATTCAAAAACACCCCAGGTCTCTTTAGACAAAAACTCACGACAAATGGAGGGAAGGAAAGACCGATGAGTTACACCACCATCCTATAATGGAGAAAATATTGACAACTCAAAAGGATGGAGGCGGTTGAGTTGTACTATCGTGGCAAAAACAGGCAAATGCAAATAATAGACGGAAAACTACAGAAGAGAAGAGGGAGGGAGAGAAAAATAGAAGTGTCAACTTTTTCAGATATAATTGGACTGTCAGCTAAGAAAATTAGCTACGATGGAGAAAAGCGAAGGTTTCCCAAGCTTTTAAGCAACATTTCAGGACCTAATTTCCGCAGGATAACTCTGAAGAAACCACAAAATTATTACTTTTACGCTTCATTAGTTTTGAAATACAGGAGAAAATATATATATGTTGAAAAAGAAATCGTCTCTCAGCAAATATTGAATTACAAGGCTATCAGCGTGTTCTTCGATATAATAATTGAATAATAAACCACTGCATAAGATAAAGTGTCAATTTAATGGCGTCAAGTACGAGAAGCAGAAAGTTATCTTAAGTATTCCACACAATTTCTCCTGTTTAGAAAGTTAATATGCTAACACGCGAAGTAAAATTCTGCTACTGTGGCTTGCATCATCATTCTATGTTTGGGGAAAATACTGCATCGTTTTCGCTCCGACATTCTCAACGCACACAAGCATATTTAGAGACCGGCGCTGCTCATAGCGGAGCTACCCGCATGGCGCTGAAATGACGGTCAATGGTCCACCGGCGTCAGCCATCGCGAGGCACCACGAGGCCGTCGCTAAGGGGTTTTCAAAACGGAAGCCGCATTAGACATACCGTCTCCCATTCTCTCTCTCTCTACCCCATTTGACGAGCAGCTCCGCCAGTTATTTTGCGGAATAGGCAGGCGGAATCAGACGAGGCGAAATAAAGAGAGAGACGTGGGGGGGGATGGGAAGAAAGGAGGAAAAGAAATGTACAGATGATTCGGAGCTAGTGGGTAGGGGGCGGAAAAGAATAGAATAGGAGGACTGCGGGCGCTATTTTAATCTTTTTTCATCAGGAAAGAAAATAATTTGAAAAAAAAAGGTGGACCGCGTACCTACTCCGCGAGACCGTCTGCCAAACAATGCAAAGCGACAAAGGCAATGGACCAGCGGCCTGCCGGTCGTCCATGAGGACGATCATAACGGATAGGGTTGGGGGAAAACAGAGAGGTGGTTAGTAGGAGGGAGGAAGGAAGGAAAAAAAGAAGAAAGAGAGGAAAACAAATGCAAAGCACGCTCCGAAAAGCCCCGCCTCGCTCTCTCCCTTTCTAGCACGCGACCAACTCCCTCAGTCTCTTATCCTCCTCCCACCTCCTGCCATGCCACCCACCAGTGTTCCCACGCCCTCTTCTTTGGCTCTCTTTCCCATTTCGGATTGCGATGCTCAGCTATCTGGGCAGAAGAGCACGGCATCCATTATCGAAGCAGTATAGTCATTCGAACGAATCTCACGACGACGCAGGTATTGCAATACATCTCATCTCAATATCCTGTTTTCCCGAATTCTTTATGAGGGCCTTATTTTGAATAAAGACTCGTGTCTCTTCAAGGTTACAGACGATTTTTATCCATTTCTCCAGAACTGTAAGGCAGTAAATTTGCGCCATTAATATTATGTATAGATATTAAAACTTTAATTCGCGTTTACCAACATTCGAGAAATTTTCAGAGAGAGCAACATCGACTCGTCCCCGAAGGCATAGCAATAATTATTTCGGCTTAAATTCGATGCTATCGGGCGAAATACAAACATTAGCAACTCAGCTACATGATATCCGTGATTCTAAATACTCTTACGTTTAAGAGTCACACTGATAAATTTAACGAATGCGTGGACATGTTTTGCCATTTTGACCTACGCATTGGTAGACATTCTTGTTACGACGGATTTCGAATACAATAAACCGAACGTAAGCGGCAAACCTTCGAAGGGGACTCCTTGCCAGTGATGTTCATGAAAACCCATATTGCTCGCGTATGCATGTCCGCTGAAATATTCTAGGGTGAGACAGTGGAAGCAATACTCCATTCCAACAAGCAGCAAACGCCCTATTTGCACAGATGTAACTGAAACCCTCCCGTCCCCAATCCAACGCACTGCCATCATCGAAGCATTACAGCCATACACTCCCTCGCACGCGTGTCTGCTCCTGTAATCGCGACAAAAATGAACGAAAATCAAATGCTCGTACATCCCGGTTTCCCCTGGTGACGAGGCAGCGGACGTCCAGCGTGTGTGAAGGATACAATGGGCCTCAGATGCACAGCTTACTCCGCTTCGCTGCCACTGACAATATTTGTGTCCACGGCAGACTATGGCCCTCGCGGAGTTTGCGTCCAAAATAAAGTCGCCCACGGAACGACAGAGCCAGAGAACGACATATCTTTCGTTCTTAAACACCCCAATCCACGAAATAAACTCCCTGTGAACATGTAGTCATCTTGTTAGGACGCAAATTATTTTTATTCGGGATTAGTAAATCGTCGGCGAGGAAAAATTCACTCTTTTAATCGTTTCTGAAATGAAAGATATCACTGTGTCACTTCTCACCAGACATCCTTGCACGTCAAGAGTTAAGTTTTTCTTTAAGGGTAACATAATAGGAATAATTAGGAACATGCAATCAATGATTTCGTTGGTCATGTGAATGCGAGTCGTAAAGGAAAAAGAAAATAACTCTTTAACTTTGCTTTGGAAAGTAGCCGTGTTCATTTAACTTCAATTTACTCAATGATTTTAAAATTTGAGTGGGTTCAGACTTGCTTCCTCCAATTATTATTAATCTGTCTTGATGTTCGGCATATTTCTTTCTCGGATTTATTGAGTGAGAATAGCTAAAAAAGTGAAAATTTATATTTAAGCAGGTGTACGGAACAAAGATAAGATCCATCAGGACAATGAAATATCAGATTATTCCGAGAGATATAGTAAATCTAACATTCACCAAGTCGATAATTATTATAGTAGTCGTCGTAGTGATTATAATCACTACGATCTATTCTGCGTACACTCAACATTGTACTTTATCTCCGCTATCACCGTCGTAAGAACAGTAAACTGTAGGTATAATAGATTCGATTATTGTATCTTGTATTATAGTAATAGCTTGAACTCTAGTAACTTCGGGGACAGTCAATTAACGAAGAATTTATTCATTAAAAATATGACGAAAAGTGAGAAGTGTTAGTAGGCCTGAAATGAAGTTAAATACGATAAAATAATTGCCGATATGGGCAACGAGATAATGTTTTTGAAGAGGAAGCACTACGTAATCACGAAAATATAAGCTGATAGGATAAATGAGTGGAGATTCCCGTAAAACCAATTTTAAATTTGTTGACCGATGAGGATAATCGTTACAGAGAGGCGAAAGCTAAATTAATTTAAAAAATGGAAATGCCCTTATTCAAGACCAATTGAAACATAGTGAGAACGCAGTGCGAGCCGTTTTTCACTATTTTGACAACAGCAGGGCTATTATTATACCCCCCAATCTTATATACAGTAGAGCCGATCAATGAAAATCGTGAGAATTTATTGGAAAGGCAATAAGAACATGGTAGAAGTCACTCGGTCGGTAATGCTAATTTGTTTAATCATGGATATCGTCGTAAACTACCTAGTGAAAAAATAAACGAATTCGAAACGGATATTTACCAGAAGTTCTGGAAGCGAGAATTCCTCCTTGTTCCTTCTCAGGTCGTCAACTCTTTGAACTCGAGGCATTTCCCGGAAGGGAAGGGGTCGCCTGCATGCGTAAATAAATATTGCGCTCAAGGCGCCCAATCTGTGCCCGCCTCGTGAGCACGGACGTCTTCGTCGACGGTAGAGAGGGATACCACCGCATTGTAACGAATCGATCAGCATTCAGGAGGACCGTTCGCAGCGCTGAGAGATATGAGCGCCTCCCGCATTTCAATCAGAAGGCTTTCTCATACGCAAGCAAGTACTTCGAACATCGAACGAAGTTCAAAATAAAAGGCGATTCCCAAAGTCGAGCGAAAATTTCGGACGTCCAGTGGCGTAAACGAATAAGGGAGAGAAACAATTTTCTCTTTCAAACCTACGGTAAAACCTTCGCGAAATACGATCATATGCAATAAAAATAGAGAAGTCGGACAAATTGATAGCGGAAGGAGGCAAGTATTTCCATTCTCGGTAAGGAAACGACCCTTGATCTCGGGAGTGATGTAATTTTTTTGAGCTTGCAACTCCATAAATATAACGCCCACCATTTATCACTAGCCATGATACGAGACGATATAATACCTACAGATGAATTCCAATGATTGGCACTTATCAACACATTCCAACAATGGAGTTCTCATCCACTGCATCGATAACTTCATCCATTTCACACAATGCTGCGTTCCTGCGTTACTTCATTATTTCACTGCGTACCATCGATGTGTTCAAATACTTTCACTAAACCTGATATCTCCACACTATTGCTACTAGCTGGATCCAGCTCCATTTTTCTTAATGATCCACCACGCTTCTGAAAAAAATTCCCCGAACCGCCTCACTCTTTAATTTTAAATTCGGAGAGATCATCTCCGATAAAGGAACGGACATCCGGCACTCCACATTTACAAACCCGGTCAATAAATTTAAATGAATCTGTCAAGGAGCTGCAGTCACCGTTAGATCCTCAAAATAAAGGACGAAAACAAGAACGTGGGATCTTGCTCTCTCACGCATATCCATAATTTATGTTGAATATTACTTATTTTTAGTTGTTGAAACTATTCATAAATGTACCACCATACAAGTAAAAAATCACGTATACATTTTATTTATTTACCCATCTCAATTGTAACAGTATCACCATGCGGATAGTGATGAATTGTTTAACAATCCGATCATTACCAGAACGTTATAATCAGTATCATTAAAAAATATTTTCTATAAAAGCTCGCACTTAAATATGAATCCCGAATGTAGTAAACGCTTATTTTTCTCTCAGAACTTCAAACACTACTGAGGAACTGTTGAAATGGAAAGAAAACTGCTATTACTGGGCGCAAGTGGACAGAAGACAAAACTACGCTGGCAACACAATAGAATGCTGGCAATGATAACGCAAGGTTGGGGAAGGTATTTAAACCTAGGGTGCATTGGGGGAATGTGAAGAGTGGGAGGCCGCCGTATGATCAATCCGAGGGGAAAATGATCCGATCCGGAAATGAGCAGCAGCATGGGGAGGGAAGAGAGTGACTTTCCGAGGCAGTAGCAGCGCCATCATTATCCCTTGCGGGACCGGAGATCCTCTCCAGAGCCCGGATGCACCCCGACGATGCACACTCGCGGCAGGAAAGAAAAGATTGAACCACGGGCGCAAGGAGCAGAGTATAGGAAGGGGGGTGGTGGGCTCTTTTATCGCTCACAGATTCAGCGAGAAATGCCGAAGAGCTGATTTGGATGCGTCGGGAGAGGAGCACTCCGGATGCCGCAGGCCGCGAGGGAGGAGCGGGGGAGATGAGGGGGCCCTTCCTCGGCTTTCCATCGCAGTCGGCAGTCGCGTGCGC
Source organism: Ischnura elegans (assembly GCF_921293095.1). NCBI lineage: Eukaryota > Metazoa > Arthropoda > Insecta > Odonata > Coenagrionidae > Ischnura > Ischnura elegans. Next base: position 143,936,997 of record NC_060246.1, read on the forward strand.
GGAATTCCAAATTCAGGAGCTGGGCCTCCACTACGAGCGTAGCGGGGAAAGATTACAGAAGCGGTGTCCACGCCCGCGCTTCCGACTACTACCGCTTTTCCACACTCCTCATGACTCCAGACTCAGCACCTTACCACGTATAAAACCCTCGACCCACGTATAGCACCCTCGGTCTTATTTGGGCGGCTTTTCCATCTATTTTTCTCTCCATTATGTATTTCAAGAAGTGGATTTTTGTATTGTATGCCGCCATTTCTACCCATCAAATTCCGGTTCTTTTCTTTAAAATTTACCTTTATTAGACGTTATACTTTCTCAAATAATCCTCATTAAATGCTTCCTCATCGTCACCACACCATTTTTTTCTTAAACTCGCTACTGGCATTTTTTCTACTATTCATTATGTTGTCGAGGGCGCAGTTTTCCAGCTCAAGAGGTAGTTGGACGGTGGCTCGGAGATTCTCTATGTATTTCATTTCGTTGCCGGTAATGTAATAGGGTAAATTAAACACCATTCCATGCCCCAAGAAAACAAGCTACGACAATCTAAAAGCAATATTAAGACATAGGTACCTACATTTAAGTAATCTAACACGCAAAAATATGATTTCTGTGAAAAATGATTAATTCTTTTTTTTTGCAATGGCAAGTTAACTCATTTACTTTATGTAACTCATTCTAGTACACATTTTACACTCATAGCTATACTCCGATTAATAGTTTAAAAGTTTGACGAAAGAAGGCGTAGGGATTTGAAGGCTCTCATATCGGACTCGGTTCCCCCTAGCTATATTTTTGACGAAATATCTCAAAGGAAATGTAGTAATGCTCGTCATATCCATGCTCTCGATTCATCTTGGCCTTCGGTAAGGTCATTAAGTATGTTTTCTCATCTCCCGAGACGGTGGACTGACCCCATTCGGGATTAGTACCCAATGTGAACGCAGCCAAGGCACCCTCTGCGGAAGCACTTTTCACGGCCATCCTCTAAGGTCTCTGGAGCGCACTTCCTCACTGCGTCCGACAATGATGGGATACAATACCCCTCCTCACGAATTTAAGTATACCGGGACTAGCCACGGTGATAACTTTTACGGGAGTCACCCGCAATGCACAATTGTGCGAAAAATCCACAGAGAAAAAATCATTCGCCTTGACCGGGATTCGAACCCGGATCCCTCGATTTCCGGCCGAGTGCTTTAGCCAGTTAAGCTACCGAGGCGTCATTCTTCCCTGTGGAAATTTGTGGACTATACCTTGTCCGGTATAGTCCACAAATTTCCACAGGGAAGAATGACGCCTCGGTAGCTTAACTGGCTAAAGCACTCGGCCGGAAATCGAGGGATCCGGGTTCGAATCCCGGTCAAGGCGAATAATTTTTTCTCTGTGGATTTTTCGCACACCCCTCCTCACGGTTGGTCACAAATTGGAGAAGACGAAAACGCTATTCGTGAGGGATGGGACAGCGAAAGAAGGGTGGAATTTAAAGGAGAATATATGTAATTATGATGGAAGATTCCACGAGTAGTACCTACAGTGGACTTTACCATGGGTTTAACTTAGATGGTTCCGGCATACAAACTAAACTGACTTTGCGCGTGACTATTAAAACATAAAATTTCTCCGATTTCGTTTCTACTTGCACAATACGGCACCAATTAAGAAACTCTACGCATTAATCACTAACGAAAAACACGTTTAATATAGCGACTCAGACATGCGTTGTTGCTTTTTTTTCAAAACCGATTCCTCGGCGGAAAAAAATGCAAGACGATCAACTCACGATGGAATTCGCTTTTTCGATCGGCCCATCGGAACGGATTAATATCGCGTGGCGATCGTCTCCTGCAGTCTCCTCGTCCGCTCTATAATGCCGAAGAACGATTGTGCGGATGCTTTTTAGGCGGGACAATGGTGGGGCGTTGATTAATGCGTGAGCGAAACGGGAGGAAGAGAGAGAGAGAGAAAGAGAGAGAGAGAGAGAGTGATGTTAAATGGGAGAAAGGGTTGAGATAAAAGAGAAATGAGGAGGAGGCCGCGTGCGAGGCGGAGGAGGGTGAGGGAAGGGGTGAGTGTTGGCTGGCGGGGGCGGAGGAGCCGAAAAAAAACATAATACAAAGGGAAGAGATGAGGCGGGAGAGGGCAACCTGTTGCCTTGGGCTAAGGCTCCCCACCCCACACAATGCCACGGAGGGATACAAAGGGAAAGACAGAGAGAGAGATTTCAGAGTGTGTGTGCGAGTGAGAAGGTGGGTGAGTGGGAGGGAGGGGAGACGGATTCTGGATAGGATCAAAGGGGTGGGGGGCTAGGTGGGGAGTCTGGGGGTAACCTCCAGCAGTAGCGGGGGTCCGGGAGGTTGAGTGTATTATGAGAATTTCGAGGCTTATAACAACACATTAAGGGGTTCACATTTCTAATTTTCCAAAGAATTGAGATTTAAAACAAAAATTTATGCTTATTTTTAGTAATTTGGGTTTCCGGGGCTCTCCTCTCCAATATATTCGACAAATGAACAAAATTACCATTTTATCTAGTGTAGATTGGATACTCCTCTTTGGATCCGCCACTGGGTGGGTGGGAGGGGAGGCGAGGAGGGCGCACTGCATTATGGGAAGAGGGTGGGGAGGATCCTCACAGGTTGTGGGTAGAGTGGGTTTACTTGGAGTAGAATTACCAGGCAATAATATTTATGCCACGCATTAAAGATATTTAGGAATACAATCCATCCATATTGGTTTACTGGCATCGACATGTTTCACATAAGTATCATAAGTTCCACATAAAATATTGTAAGTATGAAACAGGATTACTAAAGCTACTGAATTCCTCTCGAATATAGCTGGTTATTGGAGTAACGTCGTGCCTTGTCCAACTAGATTTTTATTTATTTATTAATTTAACTTTATTAATTTATTTTCGTTCGCTATTTGTTGATAAAAAGAAGGGGATTGTTAAAAAGATAGTTTAAGAGAGAAGACGTTTAATAAAGTGGGGCAAATTGAAATTTCAAGAAAGTTTATATTATTTGAGGTATCCCGACGTCACATCGGTCGTCGTCCATAGAGATTAAATTTGCAAATCAAGATGAGCCGGAAATTCACCTTAAAAGTGACCAAAAAAATAGTTACTACCACACGATACGGGAAGACACCACGAAAGAAACAAATAAATACGAATGCGACTCAACAATGGGTTAAAAAATTTCTTCCGAAAAATTTTCTCGTCACCCAACAAAACGCGGTTTCATACACGAACTGATTCTCACACGATCTCGGATGACTGCGCGGATCTCTCAATTCCGAGCGGGAAAGGAAACGAAGATGAAGGGAACCGCGGCTTTTAAAGCCGAGCGAGCCATCTCTCTCTTCCGAGTCGGCAAAAGCAGAGGATGAGGAAGAGGCGGGAGGCGGAAGAAGGGGTAAAGGAAGACACGATGGTGGAGGTAATGGACAGAGGCAGAGAGAGGGAGAAAGAAAGAGAGGGTGGAAGAGAGATTGAGAGAAGGGGATGGCAGGGGGTGGAGGATGGGGCAAGGGCAATAAAAGGGAGAGGGAGGTGGGAGGGGAGGACCATTTGCTGAGCCGTTGCACGGGAATAAGGCAGCCCTTAGACGCCACCCATTCCACACACACACTCTCTCGAGAGACAAACCCTTCCAGTGGTGGGGGCTTGCTGGTAGGGGGGGAGGGCTTGCTGTTAAGGGAGGGGGTGGCAGGAGAGAGAGAGATAAGAAAGGGCGAGAAATGCGGTCCAAGTCTCCTCCTCCTCCCCCCGTTCGCTCGATAAGTGGGAAATTGAGAGAGCGTGAGGAGAGAGAGAGAGAGACAGTCGGAGGAGGAGTCCTCCTCGGTGGAGGAGAGGTGACAAGAGACCACGTTGGGAGAAGTGGTGTGCGAAACGATGACAGCCTGGTTGCGATTGTACCATTAATTATAAATAATAAATTCATTAACTGTTCTTGGACTCTAAATTCTTTTAGAACATATTATCAATTTGTATGTCATAAATAAATTGTGCTACAAGGTATAAATAATGGTACCTTTCAGTATCACGCACCGAGTTGCGATTAGTTGGCACTCTACATTCGTAGCTATATCCACTTCCGTCAGAGCCGGCCTTAGGGCGGGGCGACCGGGGCGACTGCCCCGGGCCCCGCGCTTTGGGGGGCCCCGCGGTCGTGAAAAAAAATTAAAATATACGATAGTTTGAAAACGCAATTTCAACTATTACTGTATTGTTAAGTCCGTGCAAGACAAAAAATTATATTATGAAAAAGGAATAATAATGAAGTAATTTAAAGTAAAAAGCGCGCTTTTTATGTTTACGTTATAATTTTATGAATAAATATAATTATAAATTTAATTTGTATTATACTATTTTGAACTCAAAGGCGTGATGGTATCATAACGGCGTAATTACGAAGTCTGAATTTGGGAGGGGAACACATACTTAGCCAGAGAGTGGTAGGGATTCAAAATGCTCGAGTTTGTAGATGGGGTATAGAGTTTAATATTTTAAGTGAAGGGCCCCGCACTGAAGGTTCGCCCCTAGGCCCGCACCTGCTAGCGCCGTCACTGACTTCCGTTGATTATTCCTTTATAAATCCGATTCAGAGAAAATTGCACCCCAAAAAAGCGGGAGGTTGCGAGTGTGTATGCACATTCGTCCGGGTGATTGAATTAAAAATAGAACTCGCTCTCGATTGTTTTTCTTTATTTAAGGAACTTTTAAACATTTTTCAGTAAAACAATTTCTGCAGCTTATAAAAAGACCATTCTAGTACACATTGGTCCATACTGCAGGCATAAGTATAAATCATCTGATCTCTTCTCGAACTTCTCAGATAGAAACACATTCGTTGTTGCAACATACTACTACACTTATCTAAGTTCCACTCTGACAAATGTCCAATCTCCATATTGAATCGTCTGTATGATAAGACCCTTAGACCGTTTCGCTCCGGTGTTTCCGCCTCTCTTTCCCTCTCACACATGTATCGGGCGGCTAACATAAGAGACGGAAGCGATCGCGAGTGTGGTTGGACTGGAAGAGGAGGAGGTGAAGGAGTAGAGGCCGGTCTGTGGCGGCGAACAGGTGTCGCACTTGTGGAAGGCGGCGCCGTGAATTATGGGATAGGACGAGCCCCCCTTGTATTCCGCGGGGCCGTCGCCGGACGACGAGAAGGGTGAGCGATTGTTTTGAGAGTGAGGCATGCAAGGAGTGTGCGGTTTGGCCATGATCAATCGCACCACCCAGCAGGGGAAGGGGGGAGAGCTAAGAAATAGTGGGGAAGGAGGAAGACGATCTAAATACTAAAATTACCCCCACTTGCGAGGGATAATTTATGGGGACGTCCATAAGAAGAGGTCGATATGACGTATTCCCTTTTCCTCGCGGCGAGACGCGGTGCGGGACGACGATGCGGCGGCGACGCGGAGACTTCTCGTCTTGAAAGGGACCGATTGGCGCAAATCATAGGGTGCGAGACCTGCGGGGTGGCTGCCACTCCTGCTGATTTCAGCGGGAGCACGCTCCTTCATGGGGACTCATGATCAATTTACTAAGACGTTCGGATGAATGCAATTTGATTATGCAAAGGAGGTTGACAGCAAATATTAGTTTGAAACGCAGCGAAGGAATTGAATCAAGGAAATCAATCTCGACTGGGAAATCGTCAAAGACAGACTCTTGATAAAATATTATAGACCATATGCAGCGATAAATGCGAACGCGGCAGTGAGAAATGATTACGCTGTGAAAAATTTGAGTTTTTTATTCCTCTCTTAACTGAATAAAAAAGGTTAGAACTTCAGAATTTACTGCGGTGATTAAGATTGGTGTTTTACCTTAACAGTTCCAGCAACTAATAAAGAAAACATATTTACCTCAAATCTTGTGCAAAGCCTCTCTAAGAATGCTCTAAAAGGAACCAATAAACAATGAAAAAATTGGGCAGCTCATACAAGGATTACCAAACGCCTAAAATTGCTTAATTATGAACAATCAAACTGCCACTGTTGAGATCTACAATATCGATTTCCCGATGCGAAACGAAGGAAAGTAGGTTGACGGCGGGGTTGGAGTAAACATGCGTTCGCCCGCATTAGTAAGCCAGAGAGTGACCACTTGGGTAAAAAACGAAATAAACCACCGCGAATCCTTTTCCACCCACCTTGCCCGATCTCGCCTCTCCCCTCTCTCTACCTCTCCTTCATAACTCCTCACCCGAAGACCCCGTTTGCGAAAAAAGAAAGCGGCGAATAGAGAAGAAGAAGCAGCAGCAGCTTCATTCTTCCCCCCTCGCACTCACGGTATCACTTTAAACGGAAGCCTAAATGGGGGTGAGATGCCACCCGCAACTGTGGTCGCCCCAGCCGAGGGCGGTGGCCGTGGGGTGAGGGCTTAGGGGATGAGGCACGAAGAAATAGGGTGGAACGGGTGGGGAGGGGGCGGAGCCTTGACCCTGATCGCCCGCACACCTGATGAAGGTGGGGAGGGGAGGGGAATGGCAGGAGGTGGACTTTCTCAATCCCACGCTACTTGGTCAACCCTTTCCATCGACCTCTGGCCATGTGGTCGCCGAGATAGCCGGGTGAGGGGAGAACCATGCAACATAAAAATTCACCAATAATCCAGCGCTCCACCGAGAATAAATTTTGAAGATACAGAGGTTGCCGCGTGGGATCGAAACATCACCATCTCATGGAAATCGATAACTTACCGATGGCACAAAAAAATAATCACGACCTGTCACCCGTTTTTATAGAATCTTCAAGTGAAGGAAATGCAACATCCGGGTCATATTATAAACTCTTTATTTTTACGTAATTTCGAGGATTAAAACAAAGAACATTGAAAATGAACAACTATCCATATTGGAAACACTTGTGGTAAAAAAAATGTTAGGAACTACACGTTTAAACGCTGTCAATGTGGATTTGTGTGTACTCACGCTTTTCATTACAATTTATGAGCCCCCAATTATGCCAAATCAAACGAATACCGCGAAATAATTGGCCCAGAAGATCATGAAGGGAACAGACGCAAATACCATGCAGAGGATAATGGCTGGCAGCCTGAAGACTGCTGATGGAATAGGCGGGAGGACGCCCGACGTCTCCAAAGAACAGCACGAAGTGTGGTTTGCACGCACGCCCCTGGAACTGGCGCGATGGAACGACAAACAACTGACTGCTGTTGTCGAAGGGAGGGAGAGGGAGAGGTGGAGGGGGGTGGGAGGTGAGGCAGGGGATTGAGGGGAGGGGGCGAGGAGGCTTCCTGGCAAGGCAGGAAAGCGGGCGCAGGAAGTCGTAATGTTTCATGTCCATGGTGGAGAGTGAGGTCGGAGGGTCGAATAGGGGCCAAAGGGGGGAGTGGGAGTGGGGGTGCTTCCAGCGCGTGCGTTAGGGGGCGGGAGGGTAAAGGGCGAGACCATCCAGGGCCAGAGACGAAGCTGAAGCGACAGCAACCGCGCGCACGTGAGAACGACAAAGTTGAAGAGTGCATGGCGATGAATGAGTTTGTTCTACCGAATGAAGGGTGGATGGCGATATTTGGTGTAACTGTGAAACAGGAATCATGATCATAGAGACACTAATATTCAAGGGCGGATTCAGCATCAAATTTGATGGGGGTGTCGTGACCTGGCTCCTAGGAGTATGGAATACTCCTCGAGAGAGAGGGACGATCTCCTGAGTAAAATGTCTTGCCGGGAATGCTGCTACGCTCTGCAATAAATACTACTCAAAATTTCTCACATTTGGGACTAACAGCCATGGATTGCATATTCACTCCCTGTCCTCCTTCACAACGATGCAAAAACTATTAAACCAATAAAAATTACAAATTTTTGAAAACATTTGGGGAGGGGTCATGACCTCATGACCCTGTATGACCCTCCTGAATCTGCCACTGGTAATATTTTATGCTCCACAAATTTTTTAATGGTCTGACCCAGCTTTTGACGCCATACACTATGTGATCCTCAACGGTACATACAATCCGTGATGAGGCTCTTCTAGGTTAGTTCGATGGACGATTTTTAGCAAACGATCTGAGAGTAATGGAATAGGTCGATATACAGGTAAACAAAATAGAAATAATGAAACGATTGCCATTAAGTAAGAACATTAGCGGTTGGTTTTCAATTTGGGTTCATCGTTTGGCAACTGACTTTATCAAGATTTTGATAATTGGAGCTGAGATACAAGTCCTCGTAAAATGCGACTTGTTGATTAACATGGGATTCACGAAGAAGACTCTGGCATACTTAATGCGGAGACTCGGGCATCACTTAGCGTATGGACGCTATTAGACTTTCGGAAACTATCAATAAAAATCCACATAAACAAATAACAAATTTCATCTTCGGCACCTTATCCTATATTTTGTTCATTTAAAGCTAAATTATTTCACTTACGACTCGCCTACAGCGGTTTTGGAAGAGTGCAGGTCATGGCATCTTACCTGCAAAGGAAAGAAAAGTTTCTTATTAGATCATGTGAAACAAGGGCAACACAACAATGTTTTCTGGTGAAATGGGACATAGTTTCATAAGAAAGACATAACCAGGTATGAATTCATGCAGTAATAATATATCCCATAAAAAAGTCATGGCGCTGCCAGAAAAAATTACAATACTGAATCATAGAATTAAAATTAACTATTCAAATCTTTTCACATGCTCTCAAAAGCGGTCAAATGTTATATTATACTGGCTCATGTACATCATGCACACCAGGCCTTTACATAAAGAAGATTCTATAACTAATCGAAACGTAAAAAAAACTAAAGAGAAACGGATCGTACCATCGTTTTCAAAGTGAACATAATAAAAAAACAGCAGTATAATCATCTGATGTTTCAGAATAAGCCAGCATTATTATACATGGAATACCAATGAGGCCAGTATGCTGGCGTTTTTCCAAACAGAGCCAAGACATGCGACTAACATCAGAGGGATTGAAGTCAGTTAGGCATACGTATTTCGCAGGAAAGGAAGAGGCACAACAGTGGTTTGACTCCGTCATGAGGAACGGAACCACGGATTGGACTTTACTCGGTTGGAACGGAAGGAAGAGCGTTATCAGGACGTGGGAACTTCGTCGACGATGTCGCAGAGCGAGGACTGTCAAAAACATGTGATCTCTCATAAGGTCGTACTTCCGCGACAGGAAAAAAAGCCTGAAGGATGCCGTGTTTTTTTTCATTCCCAATCGTCAAAGTGACGGATTGCCACGGGCTAATGAGTAATAAGAGTAATTACGGCGCGTAATGCGTGCGATATGAGATAAATATAATAATGGGTTATTGTGACCCACATCTCCGGAAGGAGCGTGAGATAGACGGCTGGTGTGGAGAAGGCTCGGCTGCTCCGCCGAGTGTCAGCTGTGGTGGGTGAGTGCGCAGCGCGCGAGTGTGTTTTTTTCAGGGCAAATGGCAAAAACGAATTATATTAGTCACTTCAGTATAGTGAAGCGAATTAAAAATTTGGGAATGAAAAAACTGAAATCAATCGACCTCGTTAATTTTGAGCTGACACTCAATGTTTGTGCTTTCAAGTCAATTCACTATTCTAAACGCTCTCTAAATGCACAAGAGATGTGAATAAAAACAAAGCATTTCTCGTCTTTCGATCGGTATTATATTTGAAAACTTAAAAGTGACGAACGAAAGCATAAAATAACAGGAAGTTCAGCGTGGGGATCTAGGGGGAACCTTATTTTTTTTAAGCAGAAACGAAGCAAAACTAACACCTGCGCTCTAACTCAACAATCGAAAATGATTATACTAACGTACATATGGAGTAAAATATAGAGGAAGCAATATTTCTGGATAGAGAAGAAACGAAAACACGTTATCACCGGCTGTGAGTGCAACTCCGAATTCCAGTCTCACTTCAGAGGAGAAAGTTTGTCAACTCAACAGGCGAGCAGTGATGCCATCGAGACCATTCATTTCCAAATGTCGGCTGATTATGCATTCAGGGCCCGCCCCTTCCTCGGCACCAGATGGGCACTCCTGATTGGACCGAGGTCATGAAAGGAGACCACGGCCCTTGCCCCTGCATGCCTTCCCTGCGAGGGAAGCGTAATAGTTCCACGCACAGAGACAATGAACCAAGCCCGGAGCAAAAATGAGATCCCTCCGTATCTCTGCACCTTGATGGCTTGCATAGGCGCCGACGGCCTGGCGTGAAAAACGCATTAACATATATATACGCACGCGATGCCAAGATGCCCCGATACGAGGGCATAGCAACGGATGGACGGCTCGAGAGCAGAGATCAAAAGGAATAAAAGGGCCCGACTAATCTCGGCTGATTTATATCGCATGGCGCGCGAAAGACTATTCCATCGAAGTGCTCTCCGGAAATACAATACTCGCCGTGTGATTCTGTTTTTGTCCCACATACTTCCCTTGATCGACTCTTTGAGGAATGTTTAGCAACGATGCAGACCTTCATTCCCACGGATTAAGGTTTTCTGTCGTGACGAGTGAAGTGTGAAGTTGGCAAAGAGGAAGGGGGTGAAGGCAAGAAGGATTAAGTTGGATTTGATCGCATTTTGCGTCAATTTCTTTTCGTATTAAAAATCTAAACCAACTTATATTTACCTTATCGTGCATCTACCACACACAACCGAAGAGGTGATCAACTTCGGATTTAACATACGTCAATAAATTTTCAACTGTAAGTGATGGTTCTGGGAATTTGCAAAATCTAATGAAGGAGGAAGTATTGTGCGGTCGAGGGTAAGAATATGGAATTTGCGATTTATTTGCAAAGAAAAATGCGTATTTTTATGTTTTAAAATATTTGTACCTCACAGATAAAATGCAGTATGAAATCATTTAAAATATTAACTAATGCGAAAGTGGTGCAGAGTATGAAACCGTATGACTAAAGATTGTAGCCCTCTTTGCCATCGCCGATACTCACCCTGAACCTCGAGTGTTATGAATCACCTATTTGAGCTCAGATAAATGCACAACATTAAAGTTGTTTGATGATTCTCATGAAATTCTCAGACATCTCAAATATCAAATTCTCAGATAATTATGAGGTAGAAGTAAATGAAAGGCTCGCAAAACAAACTGTAGAGAGGGAAGAAATGTATTTGAATAGACGGACACTCGCCCTGCCGTCCCTTTTTGGCATCGCACCCAAAATTTAATGCTGCAAAACAGATCCGCACCACCCACATAGGTGCCTCCCTATCTCCACGGCTCACTTCAGATATGTGGCGGGCATAAACGTAGCTAGGGCGTAGGAGTCGACCGACGGCGCCGGGAAACTGGGCCAACCAACTGCGGGTGCCTTTGCCAGGGCCTTCCTTCTGGCCGTCTTACACCACTCGGAAGTAGTGGGGGAGTGGTCTCCGAGCGCTGTGGATTGATGAAAACTCGATGAAAGCACTCGAGGGACTGCGGAGGAAGGCAGTTTGGCCGAGGGACGCAGTGTATATCAGGTGACCCTGAAATACCTACTGGCCTCTTGCCGGGACGCGCAAGTACCTTTTCCCTCTCTCTCTGTCTTGTGATGAATCGTGTGCGGTCCCGCCAATACCCCCCAGGGGGGTGTTCTCATTGCCAATGAGCTCGTCGTCGTCGCAACGAACAGAAGAGTCTAGCCGACCGAATGAGAGACTGTTTCCCTTTATCTATACGACGCTAATCGAGGAGCGAGCGGCGATGATGAAGTAAACAACGGCATTATTCGAAAATTATACGATGGAAAATTTGGCACAAAGAAGCAATGCAGGCGCACATCGCATTTGGCGCAAGTTTCCCTCCATTTGAGCTGCGATGGCGGACAAAGAAAAGGGAAAAAATAAGTAATACACCATTGATAAATGGTTGCATTGTGAATACCGTGCTCGAAATTCCTTGGAGATGTGGTATACCCAAGTTTGCAGAAGATCCTACTGCATCAATTCAAAGCTACGACGGAGAAATACTTTTATTTACTCTCTCAACTCTATAATAAATTGGACGGTTATATTATGAAGACATTAATAATGTGGGTATTTAAGATGAAAACCTACAGTTTTCATGATTTTGGGACATGTCTTTTATTGAGAGACAAGCCATTTCAAAGATTCCATTACCACCAACTCTCCAATGCCCAGTATTATATGCTAAGACGAGTACACGCATTGATATTCCTAATTAGCGTATTCACGAAATACCTATCTTTCAATTTCAAGAAAAGGCAGTGTCCTTTCCGTGATCTCTAAAATATAGGAAAATCACGCACGTTCTTGCGATGTGTAATCTAACCTAACGTAAGAAATTCCTCAATGCATTTTAGGAGCAACACACTCCATGCCAAGCATCTCAGAGGCGTCTAGTAGGGCACCAAGTAGATGCAGATCCAGGGGTTACTAGCTCGCGCCATCTATCACTACCACTTCTGCCTCAAAGTCCTTGCAAATGCAGATTCACCCTCCCGGCGTAGGTTAGGGTCGAAGCGGTGGGTCGGAGTTATAAAAAAAAGCATTACTTTTAGGCCTTCGAATCTTACCTCGCGATTTTGGTCTTCCGTCAGAAGAAAGGTGGTAGCGTGATATATGTGTATCGTATCATATTTTGTTCGGGAGAGGGGGAGTTAGGACGCAGGGTGTTTCTATGGGGTTGACGACACGAGAAAAAGGTGGGTCCAGCTTGCCTTGGAAGAAATGCATAACATTCTTGCGCCGTTCGGTTTAAATCTCGCCTTACATCTAGAGGGAAGATGCCATTCACATCCGGCTTATAAAGAGCCGTTCGAGCCACGCGGGTAGTATAGGAAGCGACAAGCTTTCCGGGAGATGAGACGAGCATAAAAAGGTATTCGTCAAAATTGCTCATCGCGTGGCGCCGGGCGAGCAATAAAGGAGATCGTTAAAGAGATCACATGAAATTTGATTTCATGTTTTCTCGACAGAAAATTGCAAAAAATCCATAATGCCACACGCATGCATATCATATACTTATTTACGTAATACTTTCACGTTTCAAATCGACAGGAGTTACAATAAATAGTGAACCATTGTTTCCCATCTTGGAAAAAAACTGGTTGAGGGAAATTATTACCGCGTAGTCAGCAAAAAGTTTGACGACAGGAGCGAAATCTGAAGAATAAATTACTTTCTAGAAATGATTTAGGGGCCATAACGAAATCCTCTTCTAGATTTATAAGGGTAAATTGGTTCCCCTGAAGATTTTTTTAAGTAGCCATAAAACACAAGCTGAGTCGCGGGATGGGCCGTGGGAACATTTGGGGAGTGTTCACGGCGAGAATCGTAAATTCATAGAATGAGCACGGAATATATATTCATACACGCACACGGCAAGTATGCCTATGAAAAGATACTACGTACATGACGCTAGGAAAAAAATACGACTCTAACTGTACATTAAGTTCGAGTCGACACGTGACAAGTTAAATGATCGAAGAAGGTATCCTCGTTTTTCGACGTTTTTGTTTTCATTCTACTTCCAATCAGACTAGGTACCTTCAAATGTAAGCACGGGGAAACTTGAGAATCATACTGGATATGTGTATACTAGTGCATTAGAGTTCTGCTTACGAGAAAGTGACATAAACCAGTAAATATAATTTTGTTTGAACGAAGCAGTATGACGCCGTGAATGAATACGTTATATATATATAATTACTTCATTTCAGCTAATGCCGATTAAAATTTCTGCAACAATCGCCATTGCTTGTGAGTGATCAAAAACATATCGGTATGAATTTTTGAAATTAAAATGTTTGATGGAGGACGCATGCTGTAGAGGCTTTGTCAAGAAATTGGAGTAGTATATTGCTGAATGAGGCCTTAAGTCCTCCGGTAGGACTTTAGAAGCCTCGGAACAATTTATCTAGTGCGTAAGAGAATAACGGTACCACCGAACTTCAGCTGGAGAGCTATATTGGTGGAGGAACTCGTAGAAGATGAGAAAAGGAAGGATGAACCTTAAACTGAGGAACAGCGACACCGAAGAAAAGTGGTGGTGAAGAAAAAGATGCTGAGATAAAAAGAGCAAAGAAAAAAGTGCGGTGTCTTCCGGAGCCGAGGAAGTAATAAAAAAAGATGTCTCGCGTATTTTTTTGTCACGGTCAAAGGAAAGAATTTATGCAGAGCGCAATCGTAAAAATGTAAAGAAAAACAATTGAACGAAAAAAAAAATCGAACGAAGAAGCGGGAGAGACGGAGCGAAAGGGAATACAACAATAGAAGATCGGTGAGAGCATAAAACGAGACGTCATTTAAATAAATAAGCCGTTTAAAATTCAAGAGCGTCCCTTTGCATTTACGGCACGCGCTGCATTAGCCGATGCGTGCGCGTTTCCCGAGTGCTTGGGACGAAAGAAGAAGGAGTACGTCGGAGGCCGGAGTGGAAAGAGGAAGAAGGATTCGCACTGCGCACCCTCATTTGTTTCCCTTTGCCGCCGATCGGGATTGATCGATTTGCCAGAGGAGCGATTACGGTCGATCGCAATTGAGGAACTTGCCAAAGAGCGAAGACGGAAGGGTGGAGAAGAACATTGGTACGGGGGAAGATACGTGCGGGGGCGCACTGAAATCATCGCCTTCACGTCTTCTGTGGCGATGGGACTGTGTCGCTCAAGAAACTCGGGTAAATCACTGTATGATTATTATCAAGGGGACAAGTAGACGACGAAACAGTTGAACGATGGCCGGACGACAAAAGGAGGACGACTACAGCAAAATTTGACCGCGAGTTTGCTCCCTAAATTTCCGTGAAGAGTGAGTAACTTTATTTCTATTTACTACGATACATTATTATTCAAAGTCATCAAAAATAAGATGAGGATTTAACGAACAAATAAGGCGATGAAATGATAAAGACTTGAAAATATGAGTGTCTTCGCATTACATTTCAATTAAAATGTATTATCTTCCCGACGCGAAGGCCTTAAATGATATTTTAATTAAAGAGAAATTTCCTTGGTATTTTAATGTCATCCTTCCAACTTCCCACCCTCCTCCCAACTTTTTGCCCAGCAAAGAATACGGCCTTGGGGAATTTATTTTATTTCAACTTTTAAACGGCCGTAGATCGTTCAATCACCTATAGAAATTTCTACACTGAAAGTTTCTTCTTTGATAGGTTTATACGATTAGAGGGGTAGGAAAATTTCCTTCGAGAGAAGCGATACTAAAATACGCAGTATCGAATGGGTAAAAGTTACTTTTAGCCACGAATCCTTCTTCAGTTCGCCAAATATATTATTCCCTAGAAAAAAAAACCGGAATATTTTTACACGGAAAGGACGCAACTACAGTAAGCACTCCATAGGACGAAAGCCACTTCCCACAGAACATAAAAGTACTGCTTAATCCCTTGAATTTTTCAGCGGACACACGCTACAAAATTTGAATAGAAATTGGAGTAGATACGGGGACAACGGAGGAAGATAACGAAGTGGGCGTGGCGGAATTACATGCACGTACACTCGCGAGGAGGTAAATGAGGGGGAAAGAACGGACATAAATGGGAAGGGTGGGTGAGGGGGCACCCAGTCGAACGCGGCGCACAAAGAGAAGCGAAGCTTTCGGTTAATTCCCACAGATTTGTAACACCTGCTCGGAATGGTGGAGAGTAAATCCGACAGGTGTCTCCTGTCATGCATTTCCGGCGCGGGGGGGGGGGGGGAGACGTGAGGGTGGTAGCACACACACGGGGCAGCGGCAGAGCTTGCTTGAGTGCGTATGTGTGTAGCGGCGAAATGAGTATTGCGAGGGCGGAGGGAGCAGGGTGGGTGGAAGGGGAGAGAGAGGCTTTTAAAAGAGCACACCGAGAGGGAGGAATGGATGGACAGTGGAAGAGAGGGAAAGAAGTGGGTATTTGAGGAATGGGTGGATGTCAATGGGACGCATAACCACTCTTCGGTCGGTCTTTTTAAGAGACGCAAACTTACGCTATCATTTTGAAATTATTGTGGTATAGAAAGTACTATAGACAGCCGTTTGACGAAATAACGACCACAATTATTCCATTTCGCGACGCCGAATCTGCTAGAATATAATCGATAATTCTCCTAAATATACCTATTTTTAATGAGCATACTTAATACTGTATCACATTGTCTTGCAATTTTATGTTGCTTTAAAAATATTGATATACGACCGATCGAGTGGGGGAGATGTTTCCTCTTCAAATACATAGGTAATTAATAGACCAAATGTTTATGTTTTTGATCGCCTCTTTCGATTTAAAATTAATATCGAATAACTCCGATCTATCCATCAATACAAGATTGCCTCCCCTTAATTAGGAGGAAACAACATTCTCCACGCAACAGCAAATACCCTACCCGGTGGGAAACCAGAGAGAACTTCCTAAGGTCTCAAAGAGCCAAACTTCAGAGGAACTTCAGAGGAACGCAAAATATTTCCTCCCAAGCGTTACGAGGGGGCGTTAATTTGAGGGGGAGGTGAAGGTGAGGAGAGGCGAGGGACGAACAGGAGGAACGGGGTAAGAATGAAGCCAGTGTGCGAGGGAGCGCTGTTCGAAATGAAAGAAGAAGAGTGCCTCTGCGTGCAAAAAGGATTCCTTTCGGAGAGAGAGAGAGAGAGAGAGAGAAGGGGAGAAGTTGAGTCTCACGTCCACGCATTTATTGCCCCATGCCTCCTCACTCGCCCACCGATCCTCTCGCCTCCTCTTCTTCAACTTTTTTTTGCGCAAATTTAGACCACTTAGCACGTCCCCCGCCCATCCCTCCCGAAGGTGCTCTCCCTCGAACAAAAAGTCCATTTCGACCCGATGACTAAGGTGCTAACTGAGGCAAACTTCACTACTCCTCTCCGTTTTCTTCTTCTTTTCCCCCTGCTAAGCCCACCTCCCCTTCCGCCATCTCCACCCACCGCTATATTCTTTCCCCTTTTCACCCACCACGTCCCATGGGCACCTTGAATCGCACCTCGGAAGACCTCACTCAAGGGACACGGCGAGAGATGCGGGTTGCGTTTCCCAAGCGGGATAGCGGCCTGCACCGCCCAGTTAGCGGCTCAAGATGTCAATTTGATGTGGGATTATTTTCAAATATCTTGATGGCAAGGAGGCGGGCCTTATATTTGTGGGTGTGGGTGCTTTTTGGATAAGTCCGTGGAAGTTCACTTCGAGCAAACCTTTCTGCATCTTAGCTGACTCAGAGAGAGAGAGACATTTATAAATAAATTTTTTTGCATTTGATACAAAATATTTAAACCAGACCTTTTATATTGGACTTATAAACAAGGACTTGGAATTATATAATAAGGAAAAAGGAAGAGGGATTTAGAAAGGAAGGATTTAGGAATTGACGATAGTAAATGATGAAATTAATGATGTTATATCAACAGTGGAAGTTTTGATGGAATTGTAGATAAGAGGTAGCCGGTAAGTAAGGAATGTCCAAGTCACAGGAAAATAGCGGTGAGGTAGATGGAAAAAAGATGAATTCTGTGTTTTACAGGAAGGGGTACGGAGGGTGAACAATGGGAGAATATTGTTATACCTTAAGTGACCATTCATGATTTGGTGGAAAAACCTCAGGTCACTAAGAGCCCGAAATTAGGAAACAGATATAAGATCAAAAATATCTTCCACTCCCGAAAATTGTAGATTTAGCTTTAAGCACACAAGATATTTGAAAATTATTTTAGCTAATTTCTCTTATCAATTGCATGTAATTAACAAAAGCGAGTAACATCAGAATCATCAGGAAAATACATCATTCACTAAGCATGGATGAGCGAAGAGTCAACGAGAATCTCAAAAATATGCCATATTCTCATTTTGATTCAAATTCAACTCTACAAAAGGATTAAACGTGACATTAGGAGAAATTTTGGAAAATGTTAACAGCTTCACTCCTCCGAAAATTCTTCGACACTAGCTAAAAAAGTGGAAGAGAAACAAGTTACCTTCTGAGCAGTTTGAACCCGCTGCTATGAAATGCAAGGTACCCAAGCTGATGGGCAAAAATTATAAACTTTTATTTCCCCACTACGGATGGATTGTTTTAAGATTGTGAACAAACCCTCCAGACAGTCGAGGACTTGTCTCGGAGCCTGCAGCTTCGATGACAAGAGACTTCAAAGAACCCCGCTGTGTGCACGAAATTTCACGGCGGTTAAGAAACTAAATTCCCCTGCTGGAGAGAGGAGTCACCTCTGCAATTTCGGATCGACCCTTGACCCCACAGACTCATCGTGCCCAGCTGCACTCTCTCCCCATTGTGAATTGCGACATTTCCGCAGCGCCTCTGCTTTGAATGTTTGCTCCCAATGCGACACGTCCGCCATTGCACTTCACCCCCGTCTTCTCTTCCCTCAAAAACAGCGCGACAACAACAGACGTCGGAGACAACGAGCGTCCTTTTGCGGAAGCCCTCTTTTCCTCCGAGCAGTGCAATTAACATTTGGAGAAACAAAAGACGGTGTTGCAGTGGCTGTTCTCCTTCCCTCACCTTCAACTCATGCGCACGAGACAATAACCTCCACGACGGCGTTTGAGACGAAAATGAAAAATTTCCGCGCAACGAGAAGAGAAAACGATAAAAAAAACCCTCACCCATTTTCATTTGCTCCTTTTTTCACTTTAAAAGTAAACTCCATCCTCTTTCTTTCATCGTTTCCATCAAGGGTGCAGAAGGACGACTTTTTTTTATCCAGAAGGTCCCCGAAGCGAGAATCGCACGGCGACGAAACGCTGACTACAGGCGTGAGGAGGTACATTCATTATTGCACGCGTCTCGTTTATTTCGGTACTCTGAAAACAAAACTGAGACACCTTCGCTCGAGAGCGGAGAGGAACATTATAAGGAATCGGGTCGCATAAATGCAGGGAAACATAAATTCAACACGACCAGGATGTAAACTTTAAGCTTCTTGGGCCAATGCTCGGTCCATCACACCTAACCTCTCTGTCGCACAAAGCACGGCAACTGAAATTAAACACTCAACTTTCTGCCAAAGTTTAGGGGGTCGCGAGTCTTGCAAGAGGTAGTTTTCAAAAACATTTCATCTCGACGATGAATGTTTCAAACTGACATTGAGATTTGAGAGGCAAGTAATTGTGAGTCATAGCTCATCTTCGTTTACACTCCTTATATGCAAACTTCAATCATTCAGTATCCCTCATTTTCGCTACTTACAAAATAATAATACAAGAATTTCTTATCTAAAACTAAAACTTCGGTCGAATTTATCCCTTGCAAAACTCGAAAATTAGGATGACATCGTTTTTATTTTTTCGCTATTGATGATTTGACTCAATAAAAATATAATGATCCCAAAAGAAACATACTTTCGTGGCGTACAACAAAAAATCTTTTGACCTTAATAAATTCTAAAAGGTTATACAAGTGTTTTCCGATGTTAATTATGCCACTACCTACTTAATTAAGAAATTAACGAGCGAAATTGATTTGTCAGTCTTAGCACGAGTGAGATGATACTATAAGTACATCAGGGATGAGAGAGGGCAGGGTAAATGATTAGTGCCTTGAGTCCTCTTTCCAAAAAGATTCCACAAGAATCATTTCGGGTAGACCATCCGGAAAAAAATTACAGAAGCTCTCCTCCTTCCGCGGATAGCATCCCTTATCATGAGTGAGTGAGCGATTTATATATATCTATCTATCTCGCTCTAGCGATTATGCGAGCAGGTATTGCGGAGGAAGAGGGGGACGTTGAGGAACGGGAAAGATTGCGGCTCACACTCACACAAACACACACAAAGTAAAGACTCAAACGGAGAGAAACACAAAAAACATCCTGGAAAGCTTTTTCGCTAAGAGGGCCTAATTTCCATGAGACGACGATAAGACGGATCGGTGGCGAATGGTGAGGGGGAAGGGGGCGGGGTGGATTGGTGAAACACAAAGAGAGATTGTGGGGGAGAGAGAGAGAGAGAGAGCAATAAAAAAAGCCACTGTTCGAGATGAGGAGGAAGGAGAGAGAATTCGGGGGAGGTGGGGCCCTCAGCCGCTTTAATCAGGACAATTACAGAGGTAAAAACAACTACTCGAGTCCATCGTACACTAATAAATGAGGGGGCTATTACCGCTAATTCGTCCGGAAGCAGGAGTAGGGGGTGACCGCCACTTATAAAAGGGGATAGGGCCCGACAGCGTATCAAGTGGCTCCCAACCCACACCCCCTCTCCCATACCGATTCATTGTTTTTTTTTCATATCCCCGTGCGATCGTCTTCAAATTTTTTGTTTCGTTCTTCGCGTTTCCGTCTTCCGCTCCTGTGAGTGTGCGCGTGGTGATTTTCCAACCCCCTCTCCCCCCTAAACTCGTGTGAACGCCCTAGAAAAACGGTTTATTGGACGGGAAGCGAGGGGAAAGAGGTTAGACCAGAGGGAGAGAATGAGGATGGGAGAATGTTATCCGGAAAAGGAATGGAAAAAAAAGGAATTGAAGAGTGAGAACTAGGAAAAAAAGCCCCTGTCCAATGAATTCGAGAGTGCAGAGCCATCAGGACAGAAGAAATAGAACCAGCGAAGAAATTGTCGTACATCTTTTCGGTATTGATTATTAGTTATTGGAGATGTCTTGGCGGCCCGATACGAGATTATCGATTTTTCTTTTTCCCTTCGCTAAAGCTTTCTCCGTCTCTTTCTCCATCCATTTACATCAACAAGAATTGCGTTTCATACGCTTATGGACGAGAATCATGTAACAATCTCATTCGTACAACAAAATTCACGCAGGAAGTTCATCCGAGAAAATTTCTTGGAATTTGGACCACGTACCAAATATTTATGTGCAAAAAACAGAAGATTTATATATATGTTAAGTTAGAAACACAAAGTTGTCGTGGGCGTGCTTCTATACACACGCTCTAATATGAGGCAATTTCTTTTCGCGAAGAGGCTTAACGCGAATATTTGCGCAAATTCCGCGATGGGAACATTGGGCACTAAGAGCCTGCGAGGGTCAACAAAAATGACAGAGGACAAAAAAAAAAAAAAATTATTCGAATTTTCAACACTCATTTAGATATTTTAATGGCAGAAAACGCTTAAGAGAATATTTCCACAACCTGGAGTAGCATAAAATATTCCATACGCCACACATTTCGTTATCCTTCGCTATCTTCCGGAGAAAAAGAATCTCCCTGAGAAATAAAATAATGCTTTCAAGTTTTACGATGAAGAATACGCTTCTGGCAGGAAGATCCGGTTTTTTTTCTGGTCTCGGAATGGGAGGGGGAGAAATTAGATAAATATTCTTTTCGTCTTACCAGCCAGTGAAAAAAAAAAAATTGACTCAACCAAATTATATCGAAAATAACCAGCGCTCAATATAGCTCGCACACACCCTTCACCCGAAAAGCAAGGACTGAAAAAAATTAAACCAAATTATTAACGAGAGTCACCTCGGAATTGGGATCATTTATGACCTCGTAAATCACGAACGGTGAAAGTAATATTTCCCCTAAAATTAATACTCATAATAACTCGCACGCGAACGCTATGGGACCGCAAACTGTGTAAGCTTACGAGCGCCATGACGCTTTGGGTAATAAAGCGCGAATGTAAGCTGGCGTAGGCGGCAAGAGGGAAAGTGCTTCGTGAGGTAATGAGGACCGTGCTGCGGAAAAGACGCAAGTGATCGCATTAAGGATACGTGGAAAAATTCGCCCTTTTTTTAAGAGAGGCCGATGGAATTCGGGTTAAAAACCCGACTTTTCGCGTTGTTGGGAGACGAGAAAACCCTCCGCGCAAGGAGGGAAAATTGAATGCGCGCCCACGTGAGGTCATTCTAGGTTTTTCCTTCCTTTGGAGAATCTAATTAAGGAGCGGAATTAGGAATAGGATTGGGCCGGGGTTCTGCACGAACTCCGCTAATGGGAGAAGGCGTCGTATAACCCTAAAAAAAACTAGTTACGACCTAGATAAGGCGATCGTTACAAGTTTCCGTGGGATTCACCTGAAACCTCGACCACGGAGGGCAAATGACGAGGAAGACCAGGAAAAGAAGCAGTGAAGACTTTCACTGCTAGACGTCTTGGAAAAAAATTCCTTCAGCCATCATTCCCCGAGTTTTCCTTTTATAATCCTACCATGGAATACTAAGCCTCAGAGCCTGGAAGAACCTTGAAAATACTGGAAAATGACTACCATTCCATTACCTACTGACAGAAAGTTAAAACTTGCTCGATATTTTGATTTACCCACATCACCATAAATAAATGATTTTAATAAAGCGATGCAGTCAAACGTATTGACCATTTAAGCCCCCAGCTATCAGGATACTGTACTAAACACACCACGCATAAGCTCAGGTTCTATTAAGATTTACTTCTGATATCCAAGCACAAAATTTTCGGAAATCGCACATAATCAAGGGTAAGAGCTACAATGTTAGCGAAAAGGCTAATCATAACGTACAAAAAGTGTTTGGGCCACAATTAAAAAGCTAATATTTGTTTTGCAATTATGTATAAAAAATTAGTTTAATTCTCTCACAATGAAGAAGTATGATATAAATTAGATTTGAAGGTTTGGATTGCTTCGCCTGTAAAAAATATTGAACGCATTCCTACGGCAGCGAAAGGTTGCGTATTTCAGACCTGGCAATTAGGAATAATATCAAAAGATTCGAGTTTGATTTTGATGAAGGTATCCACGAGAGAAATACTGTTCCACTTCTCTAGAATATTTTTTTCCACGGATATGTTTCGCGGAAAAGTGCAACAGTATATCTATCACTGACCACCGGAGGCCAAGAGAAACTTTCCTCAGCTAATTTTGAGGTTAATTCCAAAAAAATAGCAAAGTAACGCTGATAGTGCCGCTGACTTCAAGTTCCCATCTACCATCGCCATTCTTTTCTTCCATGGAGAAGACAAGAAAAAAAACTTCTCAAAATACATGAGCATGCCTATTCCATATTCCTCGGTTTTCATTTCACAGTCGCTTAAAGGGAGGCCTTATTCCATTTAGTGTGAGAGGAGATGAGCCGAAAACATAATGAATGCGACTTAATATAACTCTCTGCAAGAAACTCAATTGCAGGTGGCGCCTCAGATCTTTAGGCTTCCACCCTAGCCCATCTCTTCATTTCATATAGGGCGGCTTACTTCTTCGGCTTAATTTCCTCTCTTCGCTCACTAGTGGATGCCAGTCTCACGGGATGAGCATCGCGATTAAGTCGAAAAGTCTTGCTAGAGCCCCACGTCAATTTAATAACATCGGCATCAGGTCTAAAAATACAAACTCTTCTCCGATTACCATTCCGTTATACAGCTCTATTTCTTTCTGCAAGCATATGGTGCATTACATAAAAACATATGTTTTAAATAGGAATAAGAATACAGTTAGTTATTCGCTTCGAACGAAAAGCTCTACGAAAGGAGAATGAAGAAGACAATATCTGAATATTCGTGTTTTGCTTGACGGGTAACCAACGTAGAAAATCAGTATCAGAATCTTCAAACCCAAGAACTACCACTGGAATCGGCTAAGGTGCCATTTTTCTCAGAACATTATTTTCAAACGGTTTAGAGAAATTTCAGACTATGATTATGGCTAGTATGCCATTTTTGAGCTATGCAGAAAATTTTCATAGAAAAATAATCCAAGTGAGCCGATTAAATCTTAGCAGCCATTCCAAACGAAGTAAAAAAATTACTCTCTTTCAAAATTTCGATCCGTTCTGAGAATAATGAAAATTTTTGAGATGGTTCTTAACTCTGAAAACATTTCCAGACCCACCATGTTCAACGGAATTGCGATAGCACCGTTCACTCGTGGCGTTCCCCTCTTATGCCAATTGTTAAGGTCTACTACATGAACATCACCCTTGTTCGGTGCAGTGGCGTAGCCAGGGGGGAGGGTTCCGGGGGTCCGGACCCCCCGCGTAATATAAAAACATAATTATTTTCCTTCATAAAAGAAAACAAAATATTAAAAAATTATGACTTTAAAAAATATTTATTTAACAAATGAAGTTTTTTCGATTATTAAAAGTGTGGAAATTAGTTTAAAACCCTCTACTTAGTATCCTGTTTTTCAAAAATATCCCCCCCTGGTTTTGGACTCCCCCAACCCCCCGAACGAAATTCCTGGCTAAGCCACTGATTCGGTGTCATGCAATGCGCAGAAGACTGCCACCGCGACTATACCGCGTTATTTTCCCGAATGGATACAAAAATGCAGCTACCTAACTCTCCTTCACCCAACCACTCCAGCCGCACAATTAAGGGTGCTCTCGTCTCCTAATTTCAGCGCTCTCCCGCATTCCAAGAAGCTCCCCTTCCTCGGCGGTTCTCCATGCTTCTGACTCGCTCACCGCGCCGCACTCGACTTTTTTTCATTAACCGTCACGCGCCCTCCCCCCCACCACCAAGGGGGTTTCTGCGGATTTTCTCTGCCTCCAATTCCTTCTTTATGCCTCGCTTTAATTCCAAGAGCAAAAATGCTAGATACTCCTTTCGATCAAGTGTAAACATCGTAGGGCATGGTGCTCGAAAATCTGACCTTTGAAGATAGTGGAGAGTTATCATGACTCAAAATCTACCCACATGCCTCAATCACCTCTAATTGTAATTCATTATTGTATAAATGCATTTTTAATGAATAACTGCTGATCCCACCGACCTATTATAACTAGTTCGAATCCGGATAAAAAGTTCCATTAAATATCTACGTTCAATTACACGTGCTCCGCAGAACTAATAAAACTTGACTCTTTTTCCAAAAACTTTATCATTAGACACTTCAACAGGGCTACTCTATAAAATTTGGAAACGCACGCAGAGAAAAGGATTTTATGTTTTATTTTACTCCAAAGGTACTCGGTATACAATGCTTAATGAAAAAAATAGCTCAGTCATGCACAAATTCAAAAATATGTCCCAGAACTTGGAGCTCAAGTCATGTCGGCGTTTTCTCTCAAAATAGGCCTGAATACCCCGTTTTTATTCACGAAAGCTCGGAGTTATACTGCACAAAGTAAGCTCTGTTTCACCTCTCAAAAAATCTCTAAAAGTTGGAGAAGCCACTATAAAACAAGCCTTAAAAGAAATTATTCACAAAGGATATGAACGATAATCTCTTGAAATAGCCACTTAATTAACATTAACACTCGTGAATTAATGCCGAAAATCAAAGAGAAATTGAGGTGTGCGCCTTCGAAAAAATCGGGGAGACTACCTGGACACAAACCCAGGTACATCCATCTACAAACAACCACCGCGATTGACGTACTTGTGCAGCGTTGAAAGAATCAATTACGACGTAGCCTTATTTGGTCAGGTCATGCGGAGTTGTTCATCTGAAGGAGAAGGTGCTATCTGTTCCCTGCAACTCGTTCTCAGCGAAGCAACCGTCATCTAAAGATGGATGACGTGCTTTGGGGCCTCAGACGTCCTTGATGGATGGTGATGGACCCTGACGATATTTCGTTCAGACCAGCCGATGAGAAATGGATTTTTTGGTGAACAGGTACCGGCCCGCCACGGCCGAACCGGGAATATTTTGTCAATAACTGTGCGGTTTCCTATAGAAGACCAGAATCGCCCTTACGATCAGTTTTCGGTCTCATGGATGATGCATAATGTTTTTTTTCATTTCCGCAACATGTTCTTCTAGTTTTCAACCCATCTCCCTTTCATTCGTCCGCATTTCAAATGTTGTAAGGTCAGTTGCAGATGTTGGAATCTAGTGTATCCAATTTAGTGTATCTCCCTCTTTGCAGCAAAATTATTTGATCAAAATTCCTTCTATATCGGTTTCTGTTAAAATTCTGCGGCGACAGCTGGGATATCATCAACGGTCAATGACAAAATTTCCTAGTTTTTTCAGCTTTTTTAGTTTACGTGCATTAACTTTGTTCCCCTTCACAATAAACAAGTAATGTGCCTCATAATAGCTTACTGTGTCTGCAAAATAATTGTATCTATTTGATATTCAGGCAATGAAACACAAGTGTCCCACGAAGCCTTTCGTACAAATTGCGCATTTTATATTATATTGAAGCTATTGTATGTTCATTGGAATTGTCAACAAATAATAGATTTATGTTTTATCCTATACAGGAATTTCTGTCACATGAGAGCTAAACTAATACGATCAAGAATAATAGATGTCGTTGCAAGTATACCCTTACCCTCAGGGCAATCCATCTAAGGGGCCTTAACCGTCCCTCCCAACACTCTTCAGACCGTCTGACACTCAACTTGCAGGAAAGGGTACCCACCCACATTCATCGCTCTCTTCCCCTCCCCCGCGGCTCATCCATTTCGGCGATATTATGCCGACGACGTAGAAACCGACCCGCCCCTTGATTGCACTTTAATTACGGGCACTGCCGAAAATCAGTCGCACGCGGTGCGGGGTAATTGTAACGTGCTGTGCGCATTGGGACCCCTTAGGGCAAGGAGAGGAGGTAATTAAAGAAGATGGTGGCCCACCCTACAACACCACGTGAGGCGGGGGCACAAGGGGAAATAATGGCACAATAGGTGAGAGAAGACTGCAGGGAAAGGATCGAGGTTATACGGGCTTCAGTGTGCATTATTATATTCATTTCCATCTCGGGAATAACGCAAAGAGAACGCAACAAGAGGCAGAGGAAATATAGTATCGAAACCCCCTTAAAAACCGTTACTTTAGACCTTTTGATATAGGGGCCAAATGGCAAAATACCGGGGAAATTTTAAAGAGATCCAAGGCAACTAGATGTTACGCCATTTCGGTCTACTCGCATAATCTCCGTGCTATGTTAATTTTTTTACGACCCATTATCACTGACTGGTAATCAAATTCAATTTTTCGTAACAAATGGTTAAAAACAGGCGATAGATGTAACTTTGAAATCTAAGTAATACTCGAATGAAGGCTCACCTGGTTCCCCACCGCATCAAGTCTTCCATTGCTGACGTTTTGAAGGTTAACAAGTCCCTTTACCTCCAGACTTCAGTCAAGATGAAGGACGAGTTGACCTTCAAAACTTCGGCCATGGCAAAATTAAACGGGTGGAAAACCCGAGAAGCTTTAATGAATGGTGCTCACCGGGAAAAGAAACAACAAAAACTATATCCTATTTTACATATTACGTACTTAATTTTTCAACCACCACCAGAATCAGAAACGTAAAATAAATTGGCACTGCCCTTCAATTTCGCATCGCTCGTGCATGCAACTTTGCCGCACGTCCCTCGCTTCGGCGGCGAGATCATTACGGTTAATGAAGACGACTCGAAAGATAACGACCCGGGTAGAGGAGGAAGTCGGCAAACGCTCGCATCTCGGTGGCCCTCTTCCGGGGAATCGAAACGGAGCAGTCAGCGTGAGAGGGCGGTATCGCGGATATATAGGCTTCGAGGCAAACCTTAATCCCACAAAACGGCGCCATTAAGGCATTTGCATTTTTTCCAACGGCCGCCATCTCACGCGTTATCCCCCGTGACTCGTATTAAGCAGGGAGACCTCTTCCACGGATTGGTGGCGCGGAGGGGCGGGGGTGCTTTTGAGTGACACGCGTGATTGATTCGACTTTAATGACCGACCCGCCGTTCTTCGCCCTCGCAGAAGAAACTGATAAGAATTCGCCCTCGATCCAATCAGGACTTTTGCGTAAGCGAGAGAACTCGACGAGACAGCTCCGAGTGAAAGGGAACGGGGTTCCTTCGCCACATCAATGCGGCGAGGCCCTTTGGAGCCCAGAGGAGACAGAAATCCCGATAGAGGAACGCCAAGCGATACATACAGCTCGAAAGGGAAACAGGATCACCTGTGTCGATTCTTTGAAATGTGGAGAAGGGGGAATTGTCACTGGAAACGCCGAGGTGAGGGTCCAGCAAATGAATGCCCTAGGATAAACCTTAATTTTACGAATTTTTCGTGGGATGATGTACATAAATTCAAGAATACATTCACCCTACTTCGGCAAAACCTAATAGCTCACAAAGTACCACCTTGTTTGTGAAAGGGAAAGTAGCGAGAACCAATCCTGCTGTAAAAAAATGCATTTTCGATATTTTACATTTTTAAAGCTTATAAAACACCAAGAAAAGACTTTCAATGTGTGCCTCCAAAAAAACTGAGATATGCATATAGCTAATTAATTCCCACCCTCACTAAATATAAAAGTATACACACTCATTACTAAAATTTCCATCGGGAAATAATAATTGAGTCTTCAAATTTGCACGCAATTATCCGTATTATCACGGAGAAAGTCAACTCAATTGAAAACGGAACTGTGCAATATTACACCATCGACGTTGCTAAATTTTTAGCCAACGTATTAGGCGAAAGCAGAGGTTAAAACTACAGATGTAAAACCTCAAACCACATTCACAAGGTTAGGAAAACGGGAGGTAAGGGGGTATGGAGAAGGGAGAATAATTATTATTTTATGCAGTAATTAATCGTATCGTTAGGAACAGCAGGAACGGGACCTGCAACAATCAACACCTCATTAGGAAGGATTGTAACGACTGCGTGATACATGGCTCGGCCAAGTTTCCCTTAATTACTGCCGCGCCATGGCGGCGAGGCCCCGGAATCGTTAAGGGAAAGAGGAGGCCCTCTGCTCGGAGGGTGTGGAAGAGGGAGACCCCGCCTCGTCTCACCAAGGTGGTGCGAGCAGAAAGGGATGGCACCCGAGACATTATAAGATAAGGGCCACTGACTCAATAAAGAGGAGGAATAGGGGAACGGGCCACTCACGTATCGCTCGATGATCCGATTGATCGTAACCGGCATCGAAAGTGAACGACGATATCAATGGAAGCTATGGAATATTTTATTTCGATTGCCGCTGGTCTATTCAGAGATGATGAATGGACCCATAGCCGATTATCTAATAAAATTACATTATCTAGGACTCTCGTTGGATAAGCGCGGCGTACGAAACGACTTCAAGCGACTAGTGAAACTAATGCTTAGCAAATCGACGGTTCCCACATTGCCACACAGTGCCTACACTACGTCCACATTCTGGTACCCGCACGCCACAGAATGCAAAGGGAGTTGTAAAAGCAACAATGCATTTCTCAATAATAACCGCTAAAATTGTTTAATGATAGGAGTAGGCACACAGTGATGTGTTTCGAACGCTTAGAAACGTGGTAGATTGTAAACTGATAAGCACCTGAAAATAATTTTTAGGAACCTGGATCATTTGAATTTATGCAAACATTGACGCAAAAATGACTGTAGCCTATAGTACCAAGGCCGAAATTTCATATTTTTGTAAGAAACTACCAAAAAAACCAAACCCTCCATGACAGAAAAATAGCGGCCTACGGTGGCTGACTGAAGCGAACGCCATTTTCACTGCGGAGATGCCACTTAGCGAGCAACAAAGTACTGCCCCAGACCCTTCCCACACCTTATTCATGAAAATAGAATAAAAAAACTTCGAACGCGCTGCCAACTCCCCATTTGCACACCAACCAGCCGACCAAGAAGTCCTAGCTTCTCCTCATCGAATGCGCGATCCCATTTTGTACGGCGGCAGCAGGTGCTCCCGAGGGGATTACGAGAGGATGAACTTGCAGAAAGGATTGTGTGCAGAGAAGAGGCATCCGAGGGCGGGGGAGGGAATTCTCGGGCGTGCACACATGCTAGCGGGGGCGGACGATGTTAGATCAGAGAGGGAGTGTGGGATGGGAATGTGTCCGGTGAATATCGTCCGAGGGGGAAAAAAAAGATTTTATGCCGAAGACCATTTTTGGATGTTTTTATTTTTCCAACGGTTGAATATTTTATTTTAGTTATTTGTCTATCAAAATATTAAAAGATAACTCGGCTATTAATTTTACCTGCCAACGAAAGTGGTAGATCAGGGGTTTAGGAAGCCGTTTTATGCGGAGATGAGTATGGTATAGGCAGTAAAACCCATTGAAGTCCGAGCAATAGAGATGATAGAAGTAAATGAGTAGGTTTTTGTAATAAACAGGGTCTAACGTATTGTATGTGTATGTGTATATGTACAACCATCCAAAAGCATCAACAGGATAAAAACCCTGTACTCTTCGAACAGTATCCCAACGCTTGACTCGTTATGCTACCACGCTGCTAAGATATTAACCAATGCATTAAATATTTTAAATGCTGAGAGATTTCTGAATAAAATGAGTAATGGAAAGGGAAAAGACGTCACAGAAGATAAGCGAAGGAGAAGACTCCCCTCGCAGAAGAAGAGGGGTCAATTAGAGTGGGAGGGACGTTGATGCGAGGCCGATTGGGGATGACACGTCTGTCTGCCTGTCTCGCCTCCAAAGGGCCATTCTTCCGACGCTGCCCTCCCCCCCCTACGGAGGAGACGTCGAGGTTGTATCCACCCGACCCTAAGGCTTTCCAACATCTCCCACCAAGTCCACCTCATCGGCCGGATAGGAATCGTCCCCACAATGACAATGACGAGGCGGGGCGGAGAAGGAAAGTTGCCGCGATGGACACAATTTCAAACTAACAATCTTGTCGAATTTTCGTTATAGCCGAGTGAAGGTTTCAATTCTATGTTTGAAGAAAGACAAAATGTGAAGTTTCACTTATTATCAGTAAGTTATTTTTATACCTCACACTCTAGAGCAGAGCAGATCACTAGATATTTTAATGAATGATTACCTAATTCATGCTTTAAATATTTTAGGCTTGTTATTGCTTTCCGTATCAGATTCCTCATGCAGCGGAAGTAGGTAATTCTATACCCACAGCTTATGGAAAATGTTGGTAATGTGTAGGAATGTTGAAGACGTTCGTATAGCTCAGAGACCAATTCTTGATTTCAATTCCTCTTTTTCCGACAAACGATAAGGAAGCTATCATTGGAATCGAACAAAAAATAAAACGGCTAAGTTGTCATGATAAGAGCCCGTAGGCAACGAAAGAATTATGCGCATTAGCAAGAAAACATTAAATCAGTACGTCCTCTCCACGCGCTACATACAAATAGTATTACTCAAGCGAGAGCTCCAGCTTCATAAGAGAACTTGGAAAAACTTTTAAAAATGCGTGGCAGGTACCTTGAAGTACCAGGTTCCTCTATTACAAAAGCTATTGGTATCGACATAAACCCACCGAAGCCCGAGAAATGAGGCGTAGTTTCAAACGCCACGACGAATACGAATAAGAGCACTCGACACTAAAAATAGATAAAATGGTTACTCAGTCATTACACTTTCTCTTTCCAGCCGCGACAGAATCAATGACTGAGGAAAGCACTTTTCTTACGATAACGGCAACATATTTACAATGCCTCGGTAGGTGTGCGGTAGGCATGGGAAGAAAAAAGAACCTGAATTCATACTGCGGAAGAGGAAGAAATAGGATAGATTTTTTCTTTTTTTATTATCGTGCCTACCGCATTAAGCTGTCTATCCATTCCTCGCCGTTACCCCCGAGGGAGCACTATTCTGCGAGCATATAATGTACCCGAAGATCCATTTGGGCTAATGCATTTTGATTGATTACGAGCGCACTTCGCTCACTTTTGTCCGCGTGGAAGTTCTGCGAGGAGGAAAAGTGCGATGAATACGATAAAAGAGGCTTCAAGCCTTCGTGATTAAGTGAGGAGAGCCGAGAAATGAGCCTAATGCTTTTAACAACGTGACGCTAACGAAGATTTTGAGGGAATCCCTCCGAAAAATTCCAATTTATAGCGGGCCGGGATGGAGTAAGTGGCAAAATAATGTAATTACTCCGAGCGCAGGATCAGCCTGGGACGCTAAAAAAGGTTGAGAAGAAAAAGAGAGAGGGGGTTGGAGGAAGGATGGTGGAAGCATCGTGAAAAATTACGCGCAGCCTGTCAAAATAGATCCAATCAATGACGACGGAGCGAGAAATGATTTCCTTCTCATATAAAGAGAGCAGAGCCGCCAAAAATGGAACTTGGAGACGAATTTAAATCAAATTCTCTCTCCGAGGTCCTCATCTTTTCGGTTCCGATATTTTCTTAAGAGCTTTCTGCAGCCTGAGTATCATTTCGGAGATTGGAAGAACCTTCAACCCGAAATTTTGATTTTCATGGACAAGTCAACGTTCTCCAATTCACTTAAACCGAAAAAAACTGAATCACGCTTCGGGTTGCAATGACAGAAAATCACACCGATGACCATACTGCGTCGTTCAAACCATGAGAAAATTTCATTAAAAATTTTTTTGAAGGTTAAAATTTTACGATTGGGAATCTTACAAAATTAATCTGGATTTTTTCACTTTGACCAAAACCTTGAATCACGTACAGGGTATGGGTACGTTTTTTTTCCTCGCTACTTGCACCCGAGGGGGTATGGGATTTCTTCATCCGTAAAATTACACTGAGCAGGTATTCCCAAGAATTTCGTGAAAGAGATGTTTCGCGAAAGAGATGTTTCGTGAAAGAGATGAGAAGGAAGTGTTTTCTTAGAACTTTGGTGCATAATATAAATATATGGATCTTAGAATTTATTTTAGCAAAAAGGGCTTGTTTCATTGGGTAAAAAATATCCTGCATACTTTCGTGCACTTCCTAAATTCCCTTCCGTTTGCCACTAACTGAGAAACCAATTCTGAAGATTAAATGAATCATTGGCACATGACTTACAAAATAAAAATACTAACGTGAAACTAGAGGGCCTTGAACACCGAAAATTGCGTATACATTCATCTATTCCCTTGACTCCATCTTTTTCTGAGTACCTACTAAAACTTCGTCAGGGTCCCCCACTAACCACTCCTTTGTAGCATGCGTGTCCTTCATTCATCCATCTCCTTCAAATGCCTGGCCCCACCGCGGATGGCAAAGAGGAAGACGAGAAGGGGGCCATTACGGGAGGAATGCGCGAGGAGAACGAAGAAATGTGGCTCCAGTAACAAACCCTGTGGGACTCTCCTTTGAACTCCGCGCGGACTCGGAAGGGAAGTGTGTAGTGGAATGGAAAGAGAGGCGGCTAAAGCTGTTGCGGCACGGATGAGGAGAGGATGGGAACTTACGAGGGACGACGTTCGGATGACGTCGCAGAGGGGAGGAATAATACGAGAGAGTGAAAAAAAGCGGGCGTGGGGCGAAAGATGGACATAATGGGGGTGACAGGTGCCGCGATTCGAACGGGCGATTAAGTGACGTGGCAGGACGGGAATGGAGGGAATGCAGAGAGGGAAATATGAAGGTGGGTGGGAAAGATAAGGATGGGACGAATCGCGGCTGAGCTCAGAGAGCCGATGATATCTAGGAATCTTCAAGCAATGAAAACGCAGCGGCACACGAATATCTCCAAGAAACATCATATGTAAATAATTAGCGTGGCTACAAAGTAAAAATATTTGGTACTTAAATATATTAAGTTTTGTTTTTAATACCGTATATGGTTAACCTTACTAGGTTTATGTTGTCACTTGTTTAGATTGAGAAAGTAAAAATTCTTTAAAAGCACTGAAGGAACAAGTGACTTTGTACGCAGTCACGCGCACGGGTGCAAAGTTAAATACACCAAAGGATGAAGTTCATCCTTTGGTGTATTTAAAAATTCTTTAGTTTTAAACTGGTATGGCATGGTGATTGGAGGATGCGACCGACAGCTGAGGTCATTGTCGCACTGAGGGAAGGGTATGGAAGGAAGGGTGGAGAGAACCCGGTGTCGGCATTAGCCTGCTCTTAACGAAAGGCGTCAAGGCGTCACCACTGCTTAACGTCCCATCCGACGGACGGTTGTTGCGCTTGAAATGTCCTTCACACAACATCAAGCAGTGATCGGGAACTAAAGCAGCGATTGAGAGTCCTCTGACATTCATTTAGTACTGTTGGCATTCAAAGAATTAAGCATAAAAAACAGCACATAAACGCGGATAGAATGATAAAAACAGTAATGGCGTACAAAAGATGAGTGGAATAAACAACAGACCGGGGTAAGTAGAGGAAAATGATCGATAAAAGGCAAAACGCATTGCCGCCACTTATCCGCCGCTTCTATCTTGAAAC
Source organism: Ischnura elegans (assembly GCF_921293095.1). Taxonomy (NCBI): domain Eukaryota; kingdom Metazoa; phylum Arthropoda; class Insecta; order Odonata; family Coenagrionidae; genus Ischnura; species Ischnura elegans. Next base: position 143,970,920 of record NC_060246.1, read on the forward strand.
ATGCGTAACTGACAAACTGAGGCAAACGCGGTTTTCGGCAGTGAGGAGAAGAAAAAGAAAATTACGGCGTTATTTCTTATGGGATGAGCTGAGGAGGAGGAAGTGGTAGTGGGGCGACGTTTGAAAACGGCGCGCGACATCGCTCGTTTGTCTTTTTCAAGCAAACGTTACCGCCAAGTTTACTTCGAGTCACCCGAACACTTGAAGCATCGAAAAAAATGGAAATTATTGAACTATGACCTTTGAGAGGGGGTTGGAAAAGAAAAAGTCACGTCCATCAGCTGTCATCAGGAAAGACTCGGCGACGCTCTCCACGACCGCACAATAACAAGGGTCTACGGGCCCCCTCACTTTATCCATCTTTTCACTTTCTTCCTCTTTTACTTTTTTTAGCCTCTTTGGCGTCACAACGCGCGAAATTTGGTGCAATCAACTTTCATTCCTTTTAACGGTGGGTTGAAAAAAAAAAGAAGTTGGCTCGGCGGTTAACTGGAGTGGGTACGTCGTGAGACAGAGAGCGAGAGGAATGTTTTTAATATGAAATCCTTTAAAACCGATTACTGTTCAAGTACAGTTTCACCTTCCCATCCCAACCGCGACCCCCCCACCCCATCTTTTTGCTTTTTAGCTCGCCCCCGCGTGTGCACAACCACCAATCTTCCTCTTTGTCAAGTGACTGAAGCGTTCTTGCGACGACGGACCGTAATTCCCCAAAGTGTGCTCTCTCTCTTACGGCTTAATTTTTTTTATTTCCTACGCCCCGGCATCGTTCATGTTTCTGACGTGTGGGAAGGAGGAGGATTGGGAAAGGATGGGGAAGCGAGTGGATGGGTGGTGGTTTGGATGGGCCTAATTTTGGAAACCCCCTGAGGAAGGCAGTGAGCCACTTGCGGTTCCGAAAAGGGCGCCTCTCTTAGTATTACGGTGTTCGTTCTGGATTCCCGATCACAATTGCACGACCGCGCACCTTCCTGCTTATTCTACCCGACCACACACTCTTTCTAATTTCAATTTCTCCCGTGAACATTATGACTCCGACCTCCTCTCCGATGCTCAAGCTTGATAGAGTATGTGCGAGACGTGTCAAAATCGCTCGTATCCGTCATCTGAAGAGAAGAGGAACAATGGAATGACTGATGGGGACTTTCAAAAAGTCGTCTTCCTTCCTGGCATTACCTCCACTATGGTGCGTGTGCGTTATGAATTGTTAAATTTTACATGATCGCGCTGAAAAGAAATTATCTTAATTGTGAAGGGAAAATTTCTCGTCCGCTCGAAGTATTTATGGGAAACAATGGTAGAAAGGCTTGCGGAAAGTGATAGAAAAGTCATAAGCCTCAGAAAGATACCACAATCTTGCTCAATTGAATATTGAATATACTGATAGAAAGAAGGCAGCAGTTGTTTCGCAAGATTCATTAAACTGAACTATTGGTGAAGATTCAGTCACTCAGTGATGCACCGATGTAATTACTCGGGTTAATAGATTCATGAAACAAGGTAAGGGCAAGAAAATAGGAATATATATTCATAATTATGAAAAAAGGCCACTGACGCTAGTATCAGTACTGCGAACTTCGGGTGACGAGTTCATTATGTCAAGCTTGAGGACTATAGGAGACTGATTGTTACGATTGAATACCGTCTTGCTCAATAACTTATCTACTATATGGGACTTTTTGGCCCTGACGGGGTACAAGAGTCACCGTTTCATTTCCCAATCAAGTAGCGCCCGACCGGATGTATATTGGGAAATGTTAGTCCGCGCTTTTGAAGCAGCGGAAACGGAAGAAGGGGGCGTAACATATGGCTGAAAATAGGAGCGACAAGAACTGAATTAGGGCCGAAATAAATATGAAACAGAAATTTTACTTGATACGAATAAATCGATGATTTGTCCTCCGGAAAATTAAGCTTACCGAAAGAAATTTTTGGAAGAATTTATTAAAAGCCATTGGATCAACCAATAAAAATTGACGTAAGTTGAACCGGATCGATTGACTTAGCTTAAAACCCTTTTTCGATTACAATATTTCTTGTGGTATATTCAATATTGTAGTCAACGAAAGAATGCCTAACAAATACACAGTCACCCCTACTCATCTCCTTGGTATTCGAGATACAAATGACAATAAATAGGCTCCTGGTGACATATCGAGGCTTCAGAAACAGCCATTATCTCATTACTCTTAAAGTGATAGACTCTCTTATCATCTTCATTCCAGTGGCAGCACTATTTTGTTCTCACACTCAGTCTTTCCAAACGCGTCTCCTCCCAGAAGATCTAGGGTCAGCAGTTCACCAATTTCAGAAAGAAGCATGGGTGCGGATGGGCCACGGAAGAGGCGTCTCCTTACGTATTTCAGCAAGGGGGAGAGTGAAACGACATGAGATGAGAAGGTTCAATTGCAGTTGAACTCGCCATTTGTGGCTGGGAAGGTTCCGAAAAAGTGAGGGCTAACAGGATGGCACATTCTTCGAGAGCTAGGGAAAGAAATATGGAAATTGGGCGGACTGATGGTCACAATTGAAGTGGCGCCGAAATTTCAGTTTCAGAAGGGAACTATTCAGAGGTAGAACGGCGTTATTGCAAAAGATGAATTTGGATCCCTTATGGCACAAAAATGCATGCAAAACGCTGAAAAAAGAAGCTACAAAAAATAATGCACCGAACCAATAGGGACAATAAATGTAATTGCACGATAAAATGGCAAAACTAGTTCGTATAAAATGCGCTTCTGTTTCGGCTGGTCATATTTATTTATGCTCCTAACAACACGAATATTCCATAATGTAGTTGAGAGAAAGAAATATATCCTATTCCGCCGGCATTAGTAAACTACTATGACAGATGAACAGAGCATATCATGCAGGCACCATGGTAATTTAAGCTCATCCCCCGCGAAAAGAGATAAAAAGAGGAATCCGAGAAAGAGAGATTGATGGACAGGTAAGAAGAGGGTATTCGAGAAGCCTTTTGGGTTGAGATCGCGTCAGGAGAGGAAGATTCGGGCATGCATTGGGAGCAGGCAACCCTTAAAGCTGAAATGAAAGAGAGGTTTTGGGTTCCTCTTGGAGCCTGAAAGAAGAATGCTGAAGAGAGGGAGACCACGCGACGAGAGAGCTGGAGATAGGGCTGAGCCGACGCGCAAGATATTAAGCAGTGACTCGGCAGTCCCAGAGAGCAGTGGCGGCGACCTCGTCCGCCTCCTTGCATGCATACGCCCATCCTTACTGCACCCTCCCCTCCGCTCTGCAGCGCGCCTGACCTAAACAACAGTCATCACCTTGTCACCTTTCACCCTAGACCGGCACCAACCAGGCCGCCATCGTCTCCCCAGACGGCCGCACATATCTCCGCTACCGAAGAGAGGGCACGACTATCACGCAATTCTAGCTGGCAATTACGGCCTGAGTACTCCTAAGCCACTCTTGTATACGCGTCAGCATTACTCAGGGGCTGTCAGGGCGGCCTGGTCACGATGCCGTGGAAGAGAATCCGGTTGAGCCAAAGAATTAGCGCGGTGCTCTAGTTCGGGCTCCAGGAAGCTTCCGTCCCGGCAGATGCTGGTGCAATCCTAAGCTAGAAACTCACGCGATGACTGTGCTACGTATATTAGGTGGTAATCCGAGAATCAAAAGCACCGGAGAGATTATAATTGCAACAGAATATTGGAAAAAACCATAGAACAGCAAACAGTAAAATTGGTCACTATGATTTGGAACAGCTGAAAGTTTCGCTTAAAGGGCAAAAATAAAGTTCATCTCGTAACTTGGAAATTTTAGTTCACCTTTTCCTAAATATCCGATTCAAATTTTTAAAAAGCATTCACATTTAAGTTGAGCTCTTGAGCATCCTGAGTTCCGCGCGCGAGGCAGAATTGCAAGGGCGATAAGGAGACGATATTCTTATGGATATGGTGGAGGATGAAAACATACTAGTTAACGTAAAATACTCTCTAGAAGGACATAATTTCCTTCGGGCGCCCAGAAAAAGATATGAAACTGTTTGAAAAACAATGGTGGCTGAATTCGCTTGCAGTGTCAAAACTGATTTCAAAGCGGGATAATACCTACTAGGAAAAAAACACCAGGAAATTTCGCCTAAGATATCCATGGAAAACAAACGACTTATTTTTATTCCATTTCCCTTTTCCTGCACGCCATTACTCGAGTCGTCTCACAGGGGGCAAACAAGAATCACGTCACAACAGGAAACGACAATCAACAACGTTCTATTTCGTTCCATACGTGTGACTCAACAAGCAACTCACGACTGACATGTCAAAAACAACAAACTCCCACGCGGCCAACTCCATCTCCCTCTGTGGGCTGAAAAAAAAAATCAAGTTCATTCTAATAACACGAGGCGATGCAATCGCCCACCCTCGCCTTCGAGCACACCTTCCCCCAACTGCCAACCGTGACGCGTTTTACCAGTGCCATTGGCGTTAATGTCCCGTGGAACTTATCGAAGATGTGTTAACGGGCCGCGAAATGTTTCCGGAATATTTTTCAAGAACACTTGAAATACTCGTAATATGACTTTAAAAAAAAAAATCATGCTTGAAGATTGCAAGTTGCGTACATGCACTTACGGAGATTTCTGTATATTTTTCACGCGCTATTATTACTGATGGTATGTCACAACACGCATTCTACTGATTATACAAATTAATTAATGGTGCGTGATTATATCCTGTGAAAAGTTTGAGCATTGACCTCAGATCTTAAGGGCATTAAATAAACAGTTCATTCACCTGGTTTCAATGAATACCATTGTTCTATTTATTGAACAGAAAAAGAATGAGAAGAACATAACAGAGAGTAAATTGAATGCCTTAATATAATACTTTCTTCTCCCATTCGAATTCTTTATCTCACTTTTCTTAGATTTTTAATATAAGATGGATAAGATGATTCAATAACATCAGCCTGAGAGCCCTGAAATTTTTAAGCTACATAGATGCTGTACTTAGTAATCACCAAAAAAGTATAAAATCTTCCATATTTTAAGTTTCCTATTCTGTAACATCCTGAATCTGACCGTTGATCGCTTACCACCTCAATTAGGTCATTGGAATGAGACGTTCTCAAACATGGCCGCTTCATTATCCTGAGATAGCCTCAACTTCTTTCGCACAATTGGTTCGTCTGAACCCGGGATAATCGACGGAGCGCAGCTTTAGCCAGGAAGAGTGTCTAACTAAATCCTGGCTGATAGTGCAAAGGGAGCGCTGCTGATGAGCGGAAATGGTGAAGATCAGCGACCACGAGGGCGAGAGCCTCCCGAGGGGAAGCGCCACATCCGCCCGCCAAAGCAAAGGCGAGGTCGGGAACGTACGTTGGCACGTCGCGTAGAATGACGCGCTGGCTTGATGGGGGAGCCATTGCTCTCGGGGGGAATATAATCAAAACTCCCTAGCTCAGGAAGGGAGGAGCCGAAAGAAAAAAAAACAACATCACGCACGCACTATTCGCGATTTTTATCTTTACCATTCTCTCTCCTGCACTAAAACTCTCCTGCCATCGCAACAAGAGAATGCGAGGACGAATATAAAAAAAGTGACTGCAGTTGGAGATGGCCGACAACACAGAGGTCACACACACCGTCGAGTATGGGTGGATGGCTTGTTACAAGAAATTTTTTGTAAAAGAAGGAATGACAGAGAGAAACCGAGCATTGAAATGTGCTCACTTACACAGAAAGATGACATGGGATCCAAAGGTATAAGTACCGTTTGAAGAACTGATTGCAACAAAGAGGAACCAGCGTCTATTTATCACAGCACATTACCGAATCAAAATAAAATCACGAAGTACTAATTTTAGCACATACACAACCACACATCACATTTACTTAGGGATTTCTGGGCTCTTAAGCCTTCACGATCAACTTTTCATTAATCAAGGATAACTATTCTGATGCATTTTAAAAGAAAACTTAAGAGGGCAGATAGGTTTTTTGGGAAGTTGATTGTTGTTGATTGGGATATTTCACTGAAATTTGGAGAGACTTTAACCTCATTAGGATTGTATGGTAAACTGGAGAAATAGAGACGCGTTGGATGAGCAGGCTAACGATTGTTTTTTTCTGTTTGTACAGGAAGAGAAATTTCTTAGGGATTGCCTTACGCTGCCCCCTATCTAGTTCGGCCCTGCTTACAATTAGAGTTACCATTTCTTATTTTATGCGTCAGTGGCTCCCTTGATAATAATCATTAATCGTTATATTTTGCGAAGGAATGATGATTTTGAAGGATAACCTCCACCAGGTCCAGGATTTCATTCTAGGCCAATGAGAACTTGGCCTCGACATAATCCAGGACCCCAGAATGCCTTGAGGCGTATGACGAGAGTCACTTAGTTATTACTCCCAAAAGAGAGAAAGACACGCAGAGGAGAAGAGTTTGCTCATAATTACCGCCGAGTGACGCAAACCATTTGAGAGACAAACTGAAGAGATGCACGCACCCGGAGAAGTTCGTGATTTAATTCCATTTTTCCCGAAACCACTCCCCCTTTTTCCTCCTCCGTATCGCAATACATATACATTTAAAAACACACAGAAGACGCCGCCGTGGGTAACCGAGCAGTGCGTGAGAGGATGAGGAAGGATGAGGTCGACGAACTGCTGCTATCTGGCTGCGCTATCATCTCCTCTGGCTTGAGGGAGCTCCTCGCATTGACGCAGTCGTTGCAAATGGTGACGCATTGCCCGGTGCCCCGTATGAATGAATCCTCAATGAGCCGATCGCTATTCTGACGGACGGCGGTCATTGCTTGCGCTCGGCGAAGACGGGTTGAAGGCACTCCTTCGCCGCGGCGCAAGGAGAGACACAAGTGGGATCAGAAAATAGGTGAAAAGGGGGGGGGGGTTGGAGAGAAGCAAAGCGAACGGGGGCAAGAGCTAAGGGTAAACCATGGCAACCGAAAGCAGAGGCCAACATTGACCATCACGAGAATGACTTCGGGAAATTGCGATATTACAATCGAAGCTGGATAAAGTAAGCAAACAAGCCTTTGAAATTGGCTGCTCGGGTGAAGCTTAGTGGAATTTGGATAAACATTAGGCATGAAATTTGTTTTACGATCAGTTTATACTATTTCAAAACGAAGTTTTCGCTCAAATTTTAAATGGCTTTAAAAAAAGAGCGTCGAATCACAGCCTGATACCTTATTAAGGCGTTGGATGCAGGATTATTGAAAATTTAACTTACTTATTGGGAACTATTAAAACTCGCCATTGCTTCCATTTTTGATTCAGCCAATCAGCCATTTTCTCTGCCACGGTTAGTTAAAGCGAGGAGAATAGGTAACGAACGTTGTATTGGACTATTAATCCAGCTCAAATGCGCAGATTCCAAAAATCGCTCGTCCTCTCCGTACAGTATGGGGTAGAGTGCGGTGCGTTGTAATCGCGATCCTCGTCGCATACGCACCAATGTTTGTTGGATCCCTCTTCCGGCCTCACCCAATTTCATCCCGAAGAGCACTTGCTCGGTTCACGGACGATGGAGATATCATTGCTCGTTAAGGGGCGCCTCCCGACGATAAATAAAAGAAAAAAAAAACTCGACCCGAATTCGTTCGAAAGTGGGATGCTATCATTCATTCGTCATTCATTTGGATGGGAATAAATCATCGCAGTCCTATCTCTGTTGGCCGCTCAATGAGACAATAGGGCGATTGAGTTTAGTACAGCCCTTGTTATATCACGAGCCCGGGGTCGAATCCCGGCATTTCATCATGCCAGCGTTATCACAATTTCCTCTTTGATGAAACAGTCAAAACTTCACGAGAATTACTGAAATGTGTTCACGATACGCTAAACCCTTTACTGTTAATCTTGAACTAACCTAAGGTTAGGCTTCCTACACACTTCATTTATAATTCCTTAACGTGACTTGTTCCCTCAGATATCTTCAGCTAGGACCATAGGGAACTTCGCGGAGCAAAGCGTAGATGTTTATGCTTCCCAAATAATTCCATTCCATTGTCCCCCACGGCCCATCAAACTGATAAATCCTCATTTTTTTCCTTCCTCCCCCAATGAACAACCCACCAATCACCTGTTTTACTGCCAATATCCGACTTGAGGGCCATAAACACCATCTGGCTCTTGAGATCATCTGCTTCTCCTCCCCCAACTTCCCCACCACCCTAAAAACCCGGTTTAGAAACATCCGACGCTTGTGCTTATATGACGTTACTTGTCTATCGCTCGGTTGCAATGAAAGTTAGGTCTCGGATGCAGAGCGCATGGCCGTTCAGGATATCATGATAATTAGTGAGCTCACTCGTCTGCCCGTCTAAAGCCATCCCACTTATCGCCTTGCTCTTCCAAAGGGGTGCATTGTACTGTGAGACTGCAGGGCCAAGGCTGCTTGCTGACTGGCGACTCAGGGACCACCCACGCGGTTCGTGTTCACGAGAACAATAAACAGAAGGAACTCTCATATCTACGAGTGTGTGGGATTTCCTTCGGAACGAGGTACTTTTAAAAAAAGAACGAAAAAATTTCGCTGACCTTACATAAGAAATACTTATCACTTAAAGGGACTCTTTTTACCTTTAAGCAACTTCGTACTAGGTTGTATGTGATATTTTTCAGCCCAAGAGTGGAGGGTCTGTGGGATCTAACACATTTAATTGATCATTTGGTAAAAGGCAGGAGAGTAATGAGGATGTAGATCGCTGAAAGTTGTGCAATAATATTAACGAGACACGAAAAAATCACACCTCAAGCAACTTTAGTTACTACTACAAGATCTGAAAAGCGTACCAAGATCAAGCAATTTAAAATAGCACATACACCTCCTTGCTGACAGCAGTTATTTTACGAGGTAAGTTGGCTGGCGATGATAGTAGATGGATTGACTCGTATGACCACTTAGTTTGAAATAACTTCTGGACACACCTCACATCTTGAATCAATACAGTGTTGAAACAATGCAGAAACTCATGGGTTTCCAGGCAGCCACTTGAGAATAGAATTCACAAAGTCAGCATCAAAGCGTGCGTGCAACCGATACAAACCCAGATATACGGTCACCATCTTCGTCCAACAACAGCATCAACTGCCCCATTGTCTGCGACCGCCTAGAGGGGTATAGGCGCTCATGAAGACGCTCAAGAAACAAGAATTACCTTCTGGTATCAAACGGATATCCGTAAATATTTCAAAATTCAATAAACGAGGAGAAAAACGACACTACGCCACCTTCGATTACAAAAATGAGGGGAGGATGATGTCTTAAAGGAAATAACCGGGACGAGAGAGAGAGAAAGGGTGACACGCGTATAACATGCAAGAGATCGAACAAAGTGAACGGTGAGTTGGTCCACCGCCAGTATAATAATGTGGTGTTGCCCGAGCGACTCCAAAGTGATGCCACTTCCCTATGCGGTGAGTTACATACTGTGTTGGACACCTAAGTGGACGGAATCCAGGAGAGGAAACCGAGTCCGCATTCGCCCCCGAGTAGAATGCTTATCGTAGCGATCCAGGGGCGAGGTCTTTCACGGAAGAGGCACGGGGAACATAGAAGTTGGAGGAGAATAAGATTTTGAGAAGAAAAATTTGGGGACAAGATCATGGATCGTCATTTAGGCAGAGATTCACGGGAAAATAAAAATCGCAAGAAATAAAAAAAAATGCTCAAAGTTACACATTAAGCAACTCCAATCATTATTATCAGAACAGAAAAAAATTGCTAAGATTGAGAGATTTAAAATAATACATACAAATGGATTACCTTGCTGGTAGCAGTAAACCAGCGAGGTTAGTAGGCATGCAAAGACCTCGATGAAGCTTGAGAGGGAATTAAAACATTTGCTTTCGAAGACGGAAATTCGATTGCCGAAAGCTGAGAACATGCGCAAATATTTTCATCAGAGCTGGGAAAATTGATTTATTCTTCCATCACCTTCTAAATTCGGTATAAATCATCCTTCGACATCAACCTCCTTCCGTTTTCATAACAAAAGCAATACTAATCACATATTACGTATGTTCTACTCATTTCAACGCCAGCAAAGTCATTTCTTTGACTCAGAAATTACAATTTTCATTATTAAAAGAGGAGTGCCTACATTTTATTTCTTTATTTATTTCTTTCCCACTGCCCCGTAAACAGCACATTGCGGTTTAAGTTTTTCCTGGTGAATACTTCTGACAAATATTTCTCGGGTTTGCATCTAAGCACTACATGGAGACCTGTAATCAGCTGTATGGAAAACATAAGGGTTATACGTGAAGAATTTCAAAAGGCCTACAGCCAATCGGACGACACCGGAGCCGTATTGTTGTCCTCGGTAAGCGGTCGATCCAGTTTAGTGTGAAATTGAACTTCGATAAAGTAACACAGCCTTGAGGATGGAAGACAAGTCGTCTTCCGAAACGTCGGCTTACATAAAAGCTTTAACCTGGATGCAAACCCGAGAAATATTTGTCAGAAGCACATTGCGGTCTTTACAACGGGTTTCCAACGCTAACAAAGCACAACACGAACATCAATGCCCTGGTTAGGGATCACCTACCCAGGCGGGATTCGAACCCACGACCTACGGATTTGCAGGCGAGGACTTTACCCCACCGCCACCGAGGCCGGCAAATTTTTAAAATTACCTAATCAGTCGCCTCAAATTTTGCTACTCCTTCATAAATTAACTTTCGAAAACAATGCGGAAACCTTGCTGCGCCTACTTTCAACAAATTGCTTTAATATCGTGTATTACTATATTGGCATATTTCAAAAGCAGAGTAAAAAAATATTTTATTTTTTACCACCCAGTAATCCTGTTACGCCCCAAGTCGATAATCGAAACTCTTCCATGGAAAAAGAATGACGAAAGCTTCACGATGCTCACTCGATCGATTACCCGCAACATAGAGTGCAGTCAGAAGAAGCAGATCAAGGCATGCACTTCGGATAATCGATCAAAGTCCATAAAGGCAGGGAACGGCTCCGAAACAGATTTTCTTCCACGAAGCCGCACGTTTTCCTTCTTCCTGCGTCTCCTTGAAAAGAGAAGCCACTGTTGGTTGGAGGTGCATCTGCCGCGAAGTTAAACCAATTCCTTCCTTACGTATCTCGCTGTGAGCCCTCCTTCGTCCGCTTTCGGCATCGGGCGCGGAGGGGCGGCTGTTTGCGAGCGCGAGCCGCGTCGATTATTTGGAGAGGAGAACAAATATTTATGCAAGAAAAGGCGGCGACGGGAGTGGAGGGGAGGGAAGAATGAGGAGGGAGGCATGGGATAAACGTAGGGGAGGTATGGCACCCCCTCCTCCTCCTGGCGCCGGATGCCTTTGTCTGCCCTCCCAACCTGCGTCTTCCCAAAATGCATCCACCTAAGGCTCTCCCGTTATCTCAAATCGTTTCCCCTGGTTGGCTGAGCGGATTTCTCACATTTGTCAATACGTGTGATACGACATGAGAATCGCGACGATAATTTTCGTAAAGTATACTCGTGAACAGCCAGGAATTTACTTGAATTCAGGACTGAAATTTCCGTAATTTTACTCCTCGTAAAATAATACATTTTAATTTAAGATAATAGCGGAAAATAATTAAGGAAATGAATCAATCAATGGGATTTAATGAAAAAACATTATAATACAGGAAGCATTGAACTGATAACGTGACGCCCGTGGGAACGGTTTACCTCACCGAACGAGTAAGGTTTTATTCAAATGATGTCATCTATTATAGAAACAATGACATGTCGTGAAAGATAAGAGGAGATAATTTTCATTTAAAAAATTTCTTGGGGTCTATCGGAACAAATCGAGTATTCAAATTACGTTTCTGAGCTTTTTCACTCTGAAAGTGCTATCAGAATTTGCAGGTGTCCATGATACAGAAAACAATTTATTAGATCTTCGTGGACGATATCAAGGCATTTGCGAAGCCTAGTTTGGCGCGGCTAATGGGCAGCAACCCGATAGTTGCCTTTGTCGATATTACATCGCCGCGGAAACCTGAGACAAAGCAAATCATGGCGACATAGACTTATTGCAGCTGCATCCTGCGAGTGTACATTTCTGGAAGAGAAGGTGTGAACGGAGAGAAAGGAACGCAACCTTACACGTAGAAAAGGAACAGGAGCGACGCGCACAGAATGCATTCCGAAACAAAATGACAAATGCCGCCCGAAATATCATGTCCCACCTACGTCAACGTCACCGGAGTGACGCCTTGCCGTGATATAGGGAGTGGGCTACTCGTTATTTCTTTCTCTGTGAGAGTAAGAGGACGACCACTCGCGCCTGCCTCCCACGCATGTGGCAAAGTCATTGAGGGCCTCCCACTGCCGCACCGCGCGGCGAAACAAACAGCTGATGACCGCGGGTGCGAGGCATCCGATGACGCGCTCCTTTCGCAAGAGCACTTGGCATTGGTTTCACTTCCCTCTTATTGAAAAGGATGGCCGCGGGCGAAGAAAGAGAGAACTCCAAGAGTTCCTGAAATTCAACACCCGGATGCAGTTTAGGAAGTGACAGTAGGGGACGAATCCAACCACTCCCGTATTGCGGCAGGATAACATGACGTTATTATAAAACTAATCAGGACAATTTTATCTCTAAAACGCACGCTGATGGAAATATTGCATTCCTGACTGATACCACAGCCTACAAAAAGAGGCTATTCTAAAAAAAATACCGGGAAACTTTTACCTTTAGGACATACCCCGTCAAAATACAAAATTTTCTACTTATGCCGGGGAAATAATAAAAAAAAAATCACATGTACTGGATCTCAAAGCCAAGCTTGAAGATAATAATTTGTAAAGATTACTTGGCGATCCCTTTTAAGTATTATTTGCAAGATACTCCAAAATAATCGCAATTTTTGATAACACTAATGCTCCCTTGAAATGGTAATACTCATTTGACATGGTGTTTGTAATAGGGCTCCAACTACTGCCTCCGCAGTTTTTAGAAATTTGTACCTTTAAAACCAGCGTATAATATGGATGATCTCAGGTAGTTAGGAGGCTCCGCGGAAAAATAATTTTTGGTGGTGCGGGCTAAAACGGAAAGGTGAGGAGATAGGATATGTCCATTTCAACATCAACCCGTAAAACATTACTATCTTGCGACTTAACCAAGCATATCCTCTATTACAACTTGGCCAATTGGAATGGATTCATCCACTCGTAACTCCGTGAGGGACCTATGATTTTCACTCAACTTTCCATATATTCACGCAGCCATTCGCCTTTATTTTCGCGTTCTTCCACCTAGTTGCCATGAGATTCTTCTGATCGGCACGGAAACTCAAACGCGTGCATGCATTATCGAATGGCTTCCCATTGGCCCCATGAATAATGCACATGCGATCGGGCAGAGACCATGCCGTTGACTTCGTCGAAGAGGACTTCTCCGGACGAATGACGACTCTGAAATGTACATTGAATTTTTATACCATGTCCTCCTTATGGATCTAAACACTCTTTTCTCCAACTCCCTCCTTCCTCTTGAAGGATGGACGACAATAACGTGAAAGGATATCTCTTTGAGGAATCAAAAGTCTGCGAAGGGCTCAAAGACCTCCCTTTCTGACCCTAAAAAAGGAAAACAACAATGTATCCTCTTTTATGCTTACGACCCCCCGTCTTTCTTTAACTCCGCCGAAGAAAAATCACGACGTTCTGTCGAATATTGCTCCTCAGACCGCCATTCTGGGCGTAGTCTACGCCCGTTCGCCTCTATACAACTACTTCGGAACACGGATTTTCGTCTGAAGAGGTCACTGCATGAAATCGGCTGATCCCCACCTATCCACCTCTTTTCGATGACTCCAAATTCTCGGGGCTACTCTGCCTTCTCGCGCTTCACGCAATTCTTAAAACAAGTTTTTTTTAGTAGGTATAACGGAACTAAAAACTCATAAATGAGAAAGATAAGCAACCGATATAGTTTTTGAGATTATACACGTTTCTTAAGGGAAGCATAAATAATCACGGCAGACGCATTTCAGTAACATATAACGGCGTTCGGGAGCTTGGTACAACATTGGTCTTCTGACCTGATGGAGCTCAATTTCCGAGTAAAGCCTTTCGACATTCCTCAACAAAAATCCTCGAAGTGCGACGTAGTCGGTGGAGAATAATTGGCCTTCCTGCCCTGAATTTATCATTTTCTCACTCCTGCGGCTTAGTTCGGGTTGAGCTTTACTCTCACAAAACTAAATAAAACTTCGGTTTTGTCAGCCATTGAGTAATTAGCGAAGTGGGTACTACCATGGCTTAACTTGGCCTCATTTAAACGGGAATTTTCGGGTTCACCTGCGGAAGGTTCGTCATCGTGCTTCAGTGACTGGCAAAGTGTCTTCCTCTACATATGCATCATTGCTTCTAGAGTTATTCCTCCTCTTCTGTCCCCATCCCACTTCCATTCTTCCACTCTTTGCGCAGTCTCGCCCCATGTTTATGCATGCTCACACTCGTACGCCTTCGCCTATCCTCGCAGCGAGGCAAGCATCAAGAATCGAGCCGCCCTCGTGGGATGAGAATAATATGGACACAATAAGGAACGAGCGGTGCTTATGGTTAAGTCGCACCGCCAATGCTCCGACGCTTATCAAGTATCTCACAGGGATTCCAAACCTCATGTTTCCAGAGTTGCATCGCCGTGAGTCTTCATAGCCACTTTTTCTTTCTCCCCGCCGATGAATTCTTCCCAAGCTCTATTCTTTTGAATGTTTTGAGTAAAAAGTATTTAGAATATAAACACTGAACACTTTTAAAATCTAAAACGTTGTCTACGATGAAGTGATTTTCGAAGCGTTGGTGAATTCAGCTTGATACAGGTGAAAAGTTGTCCTGCGACCATTTTAAAGAATGATCAAATCCGGAGCAGCATCCAGGCATTATCACCTTCATACCTCAAAAAAATAATACGGTTGAAACACTGGAGAATCAAATCAAATAAATATTTTTGGCTCCCAATCATTAAGATGGACACGTCGCATAATGTGAGACTTAATTTGCTGGGTCAAATCAAAACGGGGCCCGCAATTTTTGAAAACAGGAGAGGTTACTGGACAAACAGCAGGGAAGATGCGAGTACATCGTTCACAGTTATTAATAAATTTGCTTCTGTTTGCATTAAAAAATAAAACTCACAGCTATTTCACTTTGCTATGGATGTGGCACACTCGGACATTTTGCGGGTGTTTGCAGCCCAAGCCATAAGGAACGGAGCATCCCAAACCGTAGCCTCGGCTGATCCGCGCGGCTCCTTTCCGCCTTCCCTTCCCCGATCCACGTCTCCTCCGCTCATTCATCTCTTTCCAATTCCTCCTCGCCTCCCCCTGCAACCCCACCTTCCCAAAGCAGGAGGAAGGCGTCGTTTTAAGTCCTCCCTACCCCCCGGGTGATGCCGGAGTAGTGAGAAAAATTCATCTTTTCGTCAGAATTTTCCACGCAGGGGGTTGGCGCGATGCAGACCGAGGGGGAAGAAAACTGTCAGAAAATAGTGGAAGAGGGAAGGGCTAAAAAAAGAGGATAAGAAAGAGGGAGTGGAGTCCGCTGGTAAAGTACGCTATTTGTCTGCTCAGGACAGTTCCCTAACTTTGGCGAAACCATTACACCAACCATTACACCCCCCCCCCCCGATTTCTTTCTCGATTCCCCATCTTCCTGAGCTTGCTGCGTGGCTCGATTAATGGGAGCCATCACGGATGGTTTTGGCTATCGGCTTACCACTGCTTTCTATGCTTGCGGTAGTTATCAGTTGCTCCCTTGCCCTCTTCACCACTGTCTTGATCACCGACGGTCGCTTTACCGTCGCTACTAGACTATAAATAAAACATCAAAAAGTAAAAAAGCAATTTTTACTTTTCACAATCGAAATTTCGAATCAAACAGCGAATATCACAGAAGATCGACCGAAAATCGACCATCACTTGATACTCGAATCGCCATCGTCAATCGGAAACTATCGATGCAGCATTCGATATTTAAATGCTCACCGTCAAAATCTAATTAGACTTCGACAGAAGATTGGAAATATCTCCCATTGAGCAAGAAAACACTCTCTCCCCTGAATTGAAAGTATCCTTCTCTAGCGCTCCACGCATTGGAGTGCGACCGGTAGACGTGACGTTCGATAAGGCTTTGACAACGGTGCCTGCGGGGGTGGATTTTCACGCGGTGCGGGTTGCGGAGGAGTCGGGCGGTGCTGTGGGAGACGAGGCCGAGGCGGAAAGACGTGACCGGGCCGTGCTCTTCTCGAAGGAGAAGTAGACAGGGAAAGAAAAGAAGCGGGCGGCGTCGTCTGAGCGGTGACAACACAGGCACGACGCGCGGTCGGGGCTCGTTACCAGCACAATGGGGGCCCAGCGGATGTTTGGGCGAATGGGCTGTCCTCATGGGTGGGGGGAGTTACAAAGACGGTCGTCTTTAAGGAAGTTCACCCGCGAGTGCGATGGTCAAAACCATACGCCCTCTCAATAAATATGCACCAAGGATGAAGTTCGCCATGATAAACTATATATCGCAATGAGAAGCTGGCTTGTATATTGGCCTGGCTTATACAATATATATCGCCCTTAGAAGATAGCTTAGTGGCGTAAATTACACAATGCTATAGACAGTAAGATGAAAAACTATGCGCCAACACCTCGAAAATGCTAATGCAAGCCGCAAAGACACCAATGGCTACAACATTTATCACGAATAAGGTACGTAAGGTATACTTAAGGAAAAAAATGATACCTAAGCTAATAAACACAGGATAACCCCTGAAACAAAAAAGATCCGACCCAAGCAAAGGCCAGAGAGAAAACTATTCCAGCCGAAAAATCTGTTTGATTCAACCATCTCCCATCGCGTACGGTTGACTCGGCTCCCGATGATACGCGGTCCAGAGTGAGTCTGTGACACAAAGCAATGTCTTTTAACATAAGAGAAGGCAGCTGAGAATTGCCTGTGCCTCCACACGAACGTCAAGCGACTGTCGGATCACTTGCTCATGTGTCGTCCCCGCAGTGAGTCACTCACTTTTATTGAAGCGCAGGGTGTCGCAATGCCGCGCCGCCACAGAGGCAGCGAACGCGGAAATTGTGAAAACTCAAGCGGGTTATCGCGGGAAGAATGGTAGGCGACGACGAACCACAAGAGGGAGCCACCAAGGCCCGTCTTCTCGGCCGAGAGTGCGCAAGGCCACGTTGTCCCAAAATTATATTTTTTTCATTTCCACTTCATATACTTACATTTTTAACTCGACAGCATTTCATCTCATTTTTGTATTAATTCCAGTTCATGCTTGAGAGTAAAACTGTTACACTGACAGGTTACCTCAGAGTCCTTACCATAGAGTACCTTATCTAAATGGACGATCTGTAGGCAATACATAATCTAAAATTTATTTCCAATACAAAAATAGAAAGACTATTTAAATAAGAGAAAACGATATAGGCCTGCTCGTATTAGTTATTACGCTATGGAAATACTTACATATTACCAGGTAAAGTTGATTTTAAGGCTAGATATAAACTCTTCCACCTACGCTCAGCCTGACAACACATCCGTATAAACGACTTCGGCTTAGTAATTTCTGCAAAAAGAGACGGACCTCAAGAATTTCCTGCAGGGCTTGAAATTGAAGTCCAGATATCCGATAGCATCACCTAGAATCGAACTGGGGACCAGCTCTGAGGACAAAGGGAATCCGCCCGCCGCTCGGCGCCCTTCAGAATACGAGGGGAGGAGAATTCTCGCCTCTTGCGAGGGGACCGGGGGTGGTAGGGGCGAAGCGGCCTCCGTTTTATTTGTCTTTCATTCCCTCGCGGCGGTGAGTGGGCGGCAGGGCGAACGAGCTGGGTGGTTCGTTATTTCCTCGCCGCACTTCCGTGCCGGCGACAGTGCGTCGTTACAGCACGCGCGAGAAATTGCTCACGGCTCTCTGCTACAAGGAAAGGGAGGGATGGCAGAATGGAAGGAGAGGTGTGGGCGAAAGGTGAGAGAAAATTGAAAGGACGAAGATAGAGAGAGAGGAAGAGGAGGCGGTTTGAACGCATTTCCTTTGTGCTTCTGGGGTGGGCGGAACTATACAGAGTGCATGCGTGGAGGAGACTCTCGGGTGTCTGCCTTCATTTGTTCGCGGGAGGGAGGGAGAGACTGTGCACACACACACACACACACGCACATTTTGTACCTCACGTCTTCCCGCAAACTTTTCTCCTTTCCTCTCGCGATGGCAAGTGAGACGAGAATTCTCAAGTGCAGCGAGTTCTTGGAGGAATATTGGAGGGAGACTCCACAGCCGAAATCGCGCACTCGGCTTCCGACAGAACTCTGCCGCCGCAGAAAAGAAGCTGTGAGAGGCGCCTCCGTCCCAAGTACATACTGCGCGCCCCTCGCGACGAGATTCACCGATGAAATTGGCAAAAATCTTGGAAAATCTGTCTATATCTCCGACGCGACCATCTCAAAATTCTTGCTAGCCGAGAAAAGGTAGTAAATGCAGCAGCGGATCCAGAATAAGGACAAGGGGGAAACCAGAATCGGGACTAGGGCTACAAGACTCTCCTCCACTGTATGTACTCGACGACTGAACAAAATTACCATTTTATCTCGTGCAAATTGGATACCGAAAGGGGTGGACCCCCTTGACCCTCTCTAGATCCGCCACTGTTGCCTGGGAGTATTTAAAGATATATCTTACCTTAGTTGTCATAAAAGAAGCGTTGTCCACAAAACTCTCCTGTGAAAATTCAATTCTCTAACGAACATCAAATGGCTTCCCTCGAATGAAGTTACTGTAAATCAGAATTTTCTAGTTTTTCTCTTTCTAGAACAGATGTTTTCTGATTCTTATGAGCTCATTATCCTCTTACCCCGATCATTCGATCGAACTTTCCATTATTGAAAGCAGAGAGGGAAAAGTTAAATCGAGTTTAAAGAGCGCAACTAAGATAAATATTTTCAGCATTCTAAGCACGTTTCGGGCAGCACTTGAAACGAGCTAACTCACGGCATTTCTTTCATAGATGGGAAATTACGTGTGGCGAGGTTGTACGAGGCACATGATACGTCATTCCATTGTGCTCCCGCAGGCCTCGATACCAAATATGTAGACTCAGCTCTCGGAAGTTACGATAATCGTTATTATCCAAGGTTTCCCAGAATAAACAAGGCTTTGGGTCAGTCGCATGAAATTCATTTAGCTGCTAATTGAAGTGATTTTTTTCTTATCTCAATGTTGGACTTGAGCAATTTAGAGAGAACCCGTTTATTTCAGTACTAATCACAGGTTTTTCCTTAATATTCCAGAATATTGGTTCAATTGTCCCATTGCCTATTATTATATTCGAGACGAGAGAAGGAAATGCCACGCTTTCAGTTGGTTAAACTTTTCTATGAATAGCAGAAGCACTACGCATCTCAAAATGGGACGCACTACTCACAGCATTTAATGGTCAGCGTAAATCCTCAGAAATATGAAACATTCTGAAAGGCGCTCACATTTGGAAACCGTCATAGCTATGAGAGAAAGGAAGCATATGCAGACATAAACGTATTAGGTTACAGTAGACATGGCATCAAAGCGGCCACCACTGGAAAATCAGGTCGCGTGATAAATGGTCACGGCCTTCGGACATTCTGCAGACGTCCGCCACGGCGATAAGGGAGTCATGCGCGTCTGCTCGTGGTCATCCCAGGGATGCACGGGAGACATTCGCAGCGAGAGAGAAACGAGAGCCGCGATCTGTTGCGTGCTATCGCCGGTTCTCTGGCGCCCCCACGCATGAGAACGGCCATGCACACCGCGCCCTGCGTTATCCATGGAATGGCCGATCCCTAGGACAAAAAAAAGGCCACGCGAGATATATACTCTCCCCGCCAAGTTCTCCTCAATTCCTGCACCGCTGTTTTCCATCTCAAACGTATCTCATCTCACCCAGCCTGCGTCGGGCGAAAAGTCATTCCCACCAGAGGATTTCGATTCATGAATTTCGAATCCCATTCCGAAAGTCGTCGCCGGAGTGAACGGGGATCCCGAGGAGGAAGTAAATACTCCTTTTAACGGCGGAGTGGAGAGAAAAACCGAGACTCTGGGATTTGAACGGTGGGAGAGACGGGATTTAAGATCCAGAAACGATTCCTATGCCGGCGGCCATGCAACTTTTAACTTCTCTCCCTCCTTGGGAGGGGAAGAAGCATTTTGGCGTAGATCAAAGGCCCTATATACCCCGGGACACACACAGCAAAGCAGCCATTAAAAGGGGTGGGGGAAGAACACTTTCCTTCCAACGCCCCCCTCCTTCTCCCTTGCAGACGGCAAAATCAATCTTGGGTCAAAGAAGAGAACGAGTGAGAGGGAAGGGAGAGAGAGAGTACAGGGCAAGGGCAGAAAAAAGGGGGAAATGAATAAGAGGGGGAGAGATCCATGTGGGGAGAAGCCAAGAAGAAAATGGCCGACCGATAAGGAGGAAATGGAGGGAGGGAGACTAGGATAGGGCGTGTATTCATTTGCTCCCCAACCCGCTCGCTCTCGCTAGAAGAGGGCAACTCGCCATAAGACTAAGGGCCCACTGATTAATGTTTAAAAATTAATTTCAATCGCGAACTTTCCAAAACG
The DNA here is from genome assembly GCF_921293095.1 of Ischnura elegans. Classification (NCBI taxonomy): domain Eukaryota; kingdom Metazoa; phylum Arthropoda; class Insecta; order Odonata; family Coenagrionidae; genus Ischnura; species Ischnura elegans. Next base: position 143,991,513 of record NC_060246.1, read on the forward strand.
CATACATAAAAATACCGAATGACATCGCATAATGAATGTTTTTTTTACGGTAAATAATTGTATTTTGAATTTAAATTCAGCCGATTCAGGCCTGGCATAGTGGAAGTTCGGAATATTGAAATCAAAGGTAGTTTAACTTCTCCACAATTATCTAATGCGCACCAGTTTAGTATGAATTGGTACGCAACTGTGGAAAATTGAAACTACCTTTTTCATATTTTGTACATACTTCCAATTATATTTTATCGTACGTTTTCAGCATAGCACTCATAGAGCAATTGCAAATTTAACGAATTGTGAAACGATATGGCTTCTGGATAGATAAATCATATGAAAAGGAAATTAAAAACAGGATAAAAACAGCACAATATATATGAAGGGGGAACAAAGAGTAAAAAAAAATATTTACGATAAATTTTCGACGCATAGAGGAAAGCCAATAAATTGATAGCCTATATGAAGATCCTCGTTCAAGAGAGGGATGTAAGCAAAAGTAAAATTTTCTTTACGAAAACCATTTTGGAAATAATAAAAGCGTAACCTGCTGAAGAAAATCTACCAGTCTGTCTGCAATAGCTGCTTTAAAATATTTCATACTTGGAAAAGAAAGCAAATAATGTCATCCATTTCCATTTTTTCATAAACATTGTTTACGAAGCGTAAATAATTTATGGAATGCCACGAAAAATGATGGAATGAAATGTGATGCTATTTATTACTTATGCTAGCCCTGCAAGGTGTTTCGTCTTCATGACCAAGAATGCATGTAAAATTTCAAGCCAATCAAGACAATGGGAAGTGAGTTTAAAGACAATAATAAGATTCCATCGATGAATCAGACTCACGGAAGCAAGCTAAGAAAAAGCGTGCAAAAATGAAGTGAATAAGACCACAAGAGAAACGGAGAGATGAAAAATATGCAATCGGAGGAATGGGGGAAAAACATGATGAGTAAGAAGTGGGTAGACCAAATGCCACGAGCTTCATTTTCGTTTCCCCATACATCTCCATCCCCTCACCCCTTCATCTCCCTTCGGTAGGCGGAGAAAAACACTAGACTCACAATTTTATAATACTTCATGCTTATGGACGCGAATATTTTCGCTGGTTAAAGCAATTTCCGGGAGGCTGGAACATGGGAGAGAGGGGGAGGTATGGGGAGGAAGTATAGAAAGGGAGAGAGCGGAAATTTCTTTCTCGCTTGCTCGGCCTGAATCTCCTCCGTCTTCCGATCCGTTCGCGAGGAAACCAGCGGACTCTTTGATAAAAGCCGTGGCGAAGAGAAAAGAAAACTTGGCGATGGATTGAACGTTGAGTGCAAGGCGGGAATGGAGAGAGGTTAGGAGACAGGGAGACAATGCAAAAACTTCTGCGCTTGGCGTTTTTTATTTACTTTTTCTTTATTTTTACTTCACTCCGCTCGTGCCACCGAGCGCGACTTCCGCTTTCAGTTTCCGCCATTTTGTCGCACATGCGTCGAGCCGTTGCCAGCCAACTTTGGACTCCTGTTTTGAGCCGGGAAATACGGCAAGGACTTCGAGTAGGTATTGAATTGGCTCCTATGTTTACACTTTCTTCCATCTACCATTAAAAAAATCAAAAGCAACGGAATTTTTCACAAAATTGAACATTGAAAAATAATTTAGTAGGAAGTACTCCGGTTTCTCTTTTCAAAAGTTGATTAAAATGCCATAAATTCAAATGAAAAATGATAAGAGACGAGGCGAATTGGTAATAAACATTCAGAAACTGTACACAAAAAAGGTGGGAAAAAGATCTACCACGCCGAGTTGGAAAAGTGTTGACATCTATTCATGTATCTCTGAAAATTAATGCGTGTATGATAATTTACAAGACTGAATTAGGTTATACACTGCTTGGAAGCATGTGACGGGATTAAAATCGGAAAAAAGACTATGAATATGCTGATAATTACACGACTGAGATGGGATAGTTGTAGTCTCACTCTCGCAAGTAGGAACTAAATATTAATAAATCTTATTATTCTTGGGGGCGAAGAAACCTTCCATCAAAAGAGAAACCTCAAACTAACAGCAAATCTAAATAATTACCGCTTCCATTCAGGCAAATGAGTAAATTTTAGACCTATAAATGCACGAAAATTCATTTCAACCACGCAAACACGAAGAAAACACTAGGAATAAAAGAACGTCCCCCTCCTATGAAAATTAAATGAAACCGTACGGCTAAACAACAACGGAAAAACACTCGGAACGAAAGAAATCCGAGCCCCAATTATCGGAACGACGAAAAGAAGCGAGGGAAAGACACTGGGGGGGAAGAAAGGCGATTGTAGAATCAAGGATGGAAGGGAGAGAGGAAGATGGAAAGACGAGGGTTGAAGCGTTCGTTATGAGAGATAACTTGGCGCGGGCATCACCTTTAAATATCTCCAGAGGAGATATCCAAAGGATACGGAGAGGAGAGAGAAGGAGGAGAGGGAGTGGGAGATAGGGGGAACTCTTGGCCCGTCGGAAAACGAGCCCGGCGCATGCGCAGAAGGGTGTCTGCGCCGAAGACGCCTGCGCCAGACGACGCCGTCTTAGGAGGAGGAGGAGATGAGGCGATAGGGGGAATGGGGAGCGAGGGAGGGTGGGGGCGATGCGTGTTTGTGAGCTGCCCCTGGGGGCTGGGGGTAGGAGGCCCACGAAGGGGTGGGTGGGCTGGGCGCCGAGATCGAATCATCCAAGACGACATAACAAGGGTGGGCCAAGAGGGAGCTTGAACAGAGTGGGAGGGGGTAAGTTTCAGAGCGCCCCCTGCATCTAAAACTCCCTGCCAAAATTTTCGTCCCCTCCACCCATGGTATGACGACGGTCTTGGTCGGAGCGTTTCCCAGCCATTCCGGGGTCCTCGCTGCCCGTCGTAAAGAAGACCGGTAACTGCTCGCGTGCATGCGGCCGCCGCTGCATGCGGAGTGACCCCCGCCCGAAACCGGAGGGAAAGGGGGGGGGGAGAATGGCCCTGATTAAAATATCGCGACGCGCGCGGGTGCACGTGAATCCGGTGAGAGCATTCCGTCACGGAGGACGAGCGTTTCGAGGATTTCCATCTAGAGAGAGAGAACATATCCCGGTCCTTACTCCCAAAACGTCCTCAGGGGGATGACCTTTCTTTCCACTGGCACCCTTAAACTTAAGAGCGAAACGAGTCGATGGGCATCGGAACAAAACGGAATTGCGGCAACGAGATGGGATTATAAAACCGGCTAATCAAATTAAAGGGGTTTCCTTCGGCTCGAATAACCTTTTACCGTTCCTTCATGCAGGGGAGCTATAGCAGAATCAATCAGAAACTGGCAGACCAGAATTCCCTCGAAAACAAGCCAGCAAAAATTCCGTAAAATCGCTGATGGCCAAATATTACTCGAAAAGACGCAAGACTACATCGGGTTTTGCGCGGTTTTGTGTTATTGGTCAATTTTTTTTGCAGGGCTAAACATTGTGACGCAATTATAGATGTAATACGCGGTTTAACTGAAAAGAGAAGCATCATCCAAAATTGCACGGAAACTCAAGTGTAAAAATGTATAAAAGAGAAATTATGGCTTCTGCGCATGGGATCAAGATTAAATGGCAATCACATGATAGTTCGGATAGATTTGATTGGCTGGATACGACGATAGTGATTGTATTACTGATGTTAACACGGACTGGAAATTTCCTTTCCATTAATTTTAATATCCTCACATAATGATAATAATGCCGGCCTCGGTGACGGCGGGGTAAAGTCTTCGCCGGTCAAACTAAAGGTCGCGGATTCGAGTTCCGCCTGGGTAAGTTACCCTATCCAGGGCATGAACGTTTGTGCACGTTTAATAGGCAAAAGTCCCGATGTAAAAGACTAAATAAAGCTGTTTTCGGTGGTGTGGAAATAAATAAACAAATGAATATATAATGAGGATCTTAACATAATCCATTTTAATTACTGTATTATCTAAATATTTCCATTTTCCATAGTAATACCGCAGTTAGGATTCCAATGTTGGCCTCAGATTTTGGCTACTGCGATCTGATGTATATTTTTACTCCTAGCTGTGCACTCTCAACCCAAAAAGCAGACCGACTGTGCAAATAATGCGACCAGAGGAACAGAGGCCAAGCTAACATGCGCGCTTAAAGCTAATCTCCTTCCAGCGAGCGGGGATGAGAACCATGGCCTTGACCGCCATCGCACTCTCAAGAGTGCTGCGGCTGATTTAGGACGGCGAGCGAAAAATAAATAAGCGCAGAACAGGAGAAATATCCGCCCGTCTGGAAGAGGACCCACTGCTACACGCGGCCTGCACAGCAGAACACTTCGCGGCAGCCAGAGACGCTGATAAAAAGGGGAGAGCATTTTCGTATTTCTCGGAAACAGATCCGAGGCAGACGCGGCGGGAACCATAAAACCCAAGTTAACAGTCGACGACGCCCTACCCGACTTGATCTTGAGCCTCCGAATCGTTGGACTGACGAGAGCGACCCCACAGAGGTAGTACCATATAGTCTCTGACCTTAATGATGAGCGGCGTGGAAGAGAGGCACCCACCAGACTTAGAAACATGATGCTGTCTCAAGAGACCCCGCAAATACTACACAAAAAAGTACTAAGAAAAAGATATCACATCCACTATGTGAGGATCACATTTTCCCGTACACCGCAACGGATTTGTAACGTTAATATGGAGATCACGTGAACACAAAATTTTTTACCAGGAACTATTGTATAAACCTCGTCCACTCAGACAGATTCTTAACCTACAACTCTGTGCAATGGCGAATATAGATCCCATCCTGTTGGGAATAGCAGGTCAAAGAAGGATTAAGTTTATTAACTCCAAATTAGGCCAGCACACAAGATTTTATTGATAAAGGAAGTGCAAGAGAACCAGTAAATACATAGGAACGTAAACGATAGCTCTTAACGGTGAATACTAAACAGTTCTAGCGATGAATAAATTCTTCATTTTGGGGGAACCCGGGGCCCTTGATCCCATGATGTTTGCTCCTGCCTCTGTCACGATAGCAAGAGACCGGCAGTACATGGCGAAAAAGAGACCAGGGTAACGAACTCCCGGAGGATTAGTTTTCCTGCTTCATTACTGGCACAGCCTTTAAATTTTGACTGAGAAATTTTAATAGATGGGAATTTTTCCCGGCACCCGTAACTCATTATGGGAAGACTTCATTACTTGCGGACCACAGTACCACATACAGAAGAAAATGGTAAGCGGTGATTAGGAAATGGGTTACAAAGGATTTGGGCCCAAGCGTCCGAGCAGGCTAACATCATTCAACGTCCTTTTTCGCCCCTTTCAGATCCGCTCGACAGCTCATCAATAATAAGGATCTCAGTAAACGGAGTGAAGAAGTTTCTCGCCCATTGGGAAACACAAGGAAAGCGTTGGCTGGGTGAAGGAGATTTAGTGTCTTCGTGTACTCATCTGAGAGGCGGTCGAAATGTGAACTACACTGGTGCAATTGATTTCCATTCTTGTCCCCTTACGAAAACGAAGATGGAAATTCCATAGCTCCACTTATTGCATTGACATTAAAATACAACGAAAATCAGTCTTTTAAGGCCTGCTTAATCGATGCATTAACCCGACTGAGTGAAAGTCAAACTACATGGTCGATTTTAGTGGACCGGAACAGAAAATGTAAGATATTATGAACCAAATGAGAACAGATTCTATTTTCTATCCACACATTCGCATACTTAAGTTGTGAGGTTACACGATGCAGTTTTGCGTTCGTTCATGTTTTCATACATTTACACACTCGCCTGGGTTGATATATCGTTTGACCAGGCCTTTAAGCTTTAAGGTTGATGCAGAAGTGGATAAGTAACTATGAAACGAGATAAATCTTTCACAATCAAAAAAGAAACACTAAATAAAGTAATTCGTATGGGTTAGGTCCGTCCTTTCTATCCGAAAAACAAGAGCTTAAACGTAAGGCGATGCGGATCGAAACCGCCACTTCGCGAAGGGGGGATCAAGACCGTTTTCCTATCGGCCGATGGCTCTGGATCTTCCCGGCCGGAGCGCTCCCCCGACCGCGGCGTCAACACCGGCATCCTTCGAGGCGAGAGAGTAGCGACCGAGACAGACACAGTCGGAGCAACCTCCTCAACCGTCCCGTGCAAATGCATTTGTCTCTCTCTCGGACGAGATCGGTTTCGCGAAGAGAGCAGCAGGGAGGGAGGAGGGAAAAGCGGGGGGAAGGGCTCCGAGGAGCCAGGGGGGAGGGTGGGGAATAGGAGGAGGAAAGACTACCAACATTAGTGGGGAGAAGAGCATTGCGGGGGAGAGCTGGGAATGCATCGTTTCGCCGGCGATCTGCTTCAATGGAGTAAGGGGGAGGGATGCGATAGGTGGGGGTGGGGGGTTGATGGGATGGGTTTGGGGGTGGGGAAGGTGAGAGAGAAGGAGAGGGGGGGGGAGGGGTGAGGGGCAGTGAGTCGATTTGTGAGGGAGCGAATATCCGGCCGTCATCTAATTCAAAAACGCCGCCCGCCGCGAGAGACGAAAATAACAACGGGGTGTTGGAAGAGTTGCATGCACTCTCGGAAAGTAAAAGTGTGACGGTGCCATTCGATATGGAGAGACATTTCAAGTGTGCACTCGTTTTGCAAAAAAAGTGATTCGGTAATATTGTCCAAAAATTCTTATGAACACTCATTTTCGTTGTTTGTGGCCCTAAAATTGTTGCCACTAAGCCGTTTGTACTTGTATTAAGTCCTAAAAATTTTTTATGCCAGAAGTGGCAATATGCCAAGTGGATGTGATAAATACAAATATAATTTAAGGAGGGAGTCATGTGTAGTATCGAACAAACCAAGATTAACATTATATAAACGTTGTTTTATTTACATGGGGCCAAAGTTATTTCATTTACTGCCCGCTAAAATTAAGAACATTAAATCACCAAATAAAATGTTAAGACTTGCCAAAGACTGGCTTTACTCACTAGAAATAATTGAAAATTTACTTTGATTTTATTTCATTAAAACACTCATGTATTATATACTGCATTATTATTTGATTTTATTGGCATACAGTTTTGTCATTTGATAGAGGCTCAATTCTAGTCCTATGACCTTGGAGACCACCTAAAGCTCCTTCTCTTTGTAGTCTTGTTATTCAGCTGTAAAATAAAAATGTACTTAAGAGTAAATCAATCATTATTATTATCACATCCGACGTAGCAAATGGCTTAGCTTACACTCAAGATGAAGAAAATGTGTCGCGAAATGCATTATTCATTCGCCCCTCATCTTTCCCTCGGCAATTAAGTTAGGCCTATAGTAGTATGTCTTCTTTCACTATTTACTTTCAATTTCTAAAAAAAGAATATAAAAATTCTGATGCTTCCCGAGGAGATAAAATAAACTAATACTCAAAGAAGTCATAGCGGACGCTGGTTACGTTTCCTGTCATTCTCACATCTTACAATGTTTCCACTGATACGATAGAAGGAAACGAACAATTTCCTTGAAAATGAACACTTTTTTAATTGAACATATTAGTGGAAATTTTCCGAGTAATGTACCATTAATTATGACATTAAAATAATGTCATTAATTTAGCTATGAAGAGAAAAGTAATTGTGATTCGAGAGGCGTGATAATACACCGAAGCAGAGACTGAGATGGAAGCCGCAAAAAAGAGAATATTTTAAACAGTATGATCCTTCACAGTGAAGCCGTCCCGCGATGACCCCTGAACGGAAGACGACTCGCCGACAAGTGCAATCGGTTGGAGGCGGCGGAGAGCACAATTAGGGTAAAAAAGCCATCAGGCCACATAGAAGTCCCTCTGCTTTCCGCAAAACCGCTCGCCATCAATCACATGAGATCGCTTTGGTCTAAATGCTCAAGATAAGTAGGTCTTTGATGCCCGCGTGATGAATGGATGCCGCCGATAGCGAAGGAAAGGGGAGGAGAAATTTCTACTAGTACGCAGAGATCTCGTCATTTTTCACCACTGCGTCATCAGGCGAGGATGACTTATGCCAATATTCGAACGTTAGCCCTTTAGTCATATTCTTTTACAACTCCATCACAAGACGGACAAAGGCAAATCAAGGACATACACGTATCAAGGGTCATTGAATAAGATTTCGATGTGCATACTTTCATTCGATCTAATTCTGTTGAACCTGACGTAATGACTGCATGACCTCAGCCACCTAAAAGCCACATTGGAGGTAATTTTAACCCCAGAAATTAAGAGAGAATCTCAATTACATTCCGGTTTGAAACAAAATGGTAACTTCATTTCCCCAAACTTGTGGTTACCCAAACCACAAATCGACTTGATATGCTGCCGCCCCAACAGATCATTCCAATGGAGAAAGATTTGTAGAATGAGGAAATACTGCGGAATAAAGCTGAAATTTGATACGCAAAACCAAAACAACAAGGAGGGGGTTGGTCGCTAAAATAAGAAGACTCGTTAGAGGACGCTCAGCTGAGGCGTAGAAAAATAAAAGCGGAAGATTCAAAGAACGCCCATTCAGGATTTCGTCAGGGAGAGGCTGCGAGAACGAAAAGCATTCCTCATTTCCAATGCCGCAGTCTCGAAAACCCTTTAAAAACGATGTTGGAGCACCAAGACATCCATCCGAGAAAATTTAAGACGAAAAAAAAAGAAAACCACGAAACGAACGGTCGTCATAGGCATACGCGTCGTTCCATTCCCTCCCACATCCGAGATGACCATCAAAAATCCTCTCTTCAAACTCCAAACGTCCGAAGCCCACCCCTAATTTCCTTACCCCTCAACCCTCACGAACTCTAAACATGGTCCATCTTCCTTTTTTTCCCCTCATGCGCCAAAAAATGAAAATAAAATGAAAGAAACGAGCAGAGAGAAAAAAATGTCCACCGCCCCGGACTCATTTCTACTCATTCTCATTCAGGTGCCGCTCCCGCTCTCTTGGGGGTGGGGGGCAGAGGGGGGTGGGAAAGCCTTTCCTTGCGGAAAAGTCGTCAACGTAGTTCATTTTTATGTCCTCCTCCAACCTCTCGCGAAACCCATCGATCCCAACCCTTATCTTCCTCTAAATCTTGCACTTCCTTCTTTTTTTTCACCATCATCATCATCCCTCGAGAGATTCTTCTTTTTTCTTTTCCCAAACGCTCAAGCGTGCTTGCTTCCGAGTTGCTCCTCCTTATATCCCAACCCACGCGCTCACGCACACAAATACGCGCCATGGCTCCCTCCCCATTGTCACGGATGGAGAGGGGAGTGAATGAGTAAAAGTAGCTTCGTTCCCGGAAACGATTGATATTTAGCTAAGTTTTACTCTCAATCATCTCTACTTCTTGTAAAATGATCATTGCTTTCTTTTTGCGATCGATAATTTCTCAATACAGCATTGCCATCTAGTACAAACAATAATCGTGCGAAAATTACCCGAAAGGACAAAAAATATAATTCTGCTGTTTTCGTGCTTGACTTTGTACGCATTTTCTTTTTAAAAATTTGTTTTTGGTACCCGTAACCGATATTAAATATTGAAATCTAATCGTACTTAACCCAAGTCAGTATTTTTTGGTACTTTAACCCAACATTGCCCGCCTCCCAGCAAGCTTCCATCCAGGGGCGGATCCAGGATTTCTTTCTGGGGGTACAAACAAGGCCGTATCCAGGATTTTGTTTAGCGGGAAGGGGGGGCACAAGGATACTTCATAATACAAAACGAACGCAATGATAATGGGACCGTATTAAAAATCTTGCATATTTTTTAAGGGTCTTGGGGTAGGGGCACGTACCCCCGTGACCCTCGCCCCCTAGATCCGCCAATGCTCCCTTAATAACAAGGAAAAGATGAAACAGAATGATAAAAATAGAATGAAGAGAAAACGATCCGCTTTCAGGGCAGCGCCGCCATTTTGTTCCTGCCAAAAAATGGCGGGAGTTCGCGCTGGCCTGTCCGCCTCTCTTGGGTCCGTGAGCGGGGAGGTTTTTTGGCGCGCGCTTTTTGATGGGCGGCATCAAAAGTTCGTCGCACCCGGAGGGACAGTTTCAGATATGGGAGGGGTGGAATGCAGAGGGAGGAGAGGGGGGAGGAGGTCGCTTGGAGGACGTTTTGGCCCGAGCGGCGAAACTGGATGAGGAAGTTATCTAGGGCAGCACACTCACTGAGAGCGACCGAATCGCTTTCGCGCCAAGTCCAACTCTACCCTGTACCAGAAGGACGATATCGAGCCCGGGAAAAGGAAACAGGACGATTGAATGGTAACATGGATCGCTCGATATCGGAAATTTAGGGATCTTAGTTCGCAAAATCAACCAGGTTACAGCCACGTATAACCTTATTTTGCCATATCCGCGACCCGATATCCGCGGTCTTATTCAAATGCTTCAAAAGATTTCATTTTGGGCAACTAAAAAATTAAAACCAATGTTTTACGGCGTTCGTGGAAATCGTGACGTGATAAATTAAAAAGTAAATTTTGTTGTATTCCAAACAGTATTTATTGGAAAACTCAACCGATTTCGACCTTTTCACGTCGGTCTTTATCTAGCGGTGAACAAATAGACATACAGACAGGGCGGTATATACCGCTCTAAATAAAAGTCTAAAATAATTTAAATTGATAAAAATATCAACGATGAAACCGATTGAGTCTTTTAACAAATACAGTGTAAAATACAACAAAGTTTACTTATCAACTAAAAAATGGTCATCTTGCCAAGAGGGGGGAATACAGATTCAGAGGATATGGGGGAAATAATCTCTTAGGACGAGAATATGACCACGACCTTTCTATTCTCTGTTTTTTCAATAGCAAAACCCAAACCTCTAGTCTACCGATCATATTTTACTACGCCTTGAGTTGTGCAGACATCTTCTCCCACTCCTCAAACCTTCTCGTGAAAGTTAGAGCAATAAAACGCACAGAAAGTTGACGTAGACTGTCAAGGGCCATAAAAGAGACCCTTAGAAAGAAGCACTAAAATTCAATCATTTACGCCAGCTCGTAATGTAATAATAAAACCAACGTCGCTTCACCAATCAGAAAGGACATCTTTCGCAGTTTTGGAAAATTTTCTCGAAGGAAAAGGCTACAGTCATCCGACCAGCATGTACAGCAGCTGTTTACGTACTTCGAAGAAGACAATCCAAACGAAAGGAAACATTAAAACATTCGGATTTTATACCAAAAGTGCAAGAGCGATTTACAGATTTTAGCATCAAATAATAGTAGCAATACTGTTCCAAATCTCTAAATATATAATTTATGAAAATGTCTTGGGGTCCAGGTTGCTTCACGCCACTCTATGAAACTAAAAAAGCAATATTAAGATCCAGGTATGGGAATAAGTGTCTCGAATAGTACTGAGACTACGGAAGTTGCTAAGCCATCACATGATGTAATGCAAATGGGCAACGATACTAATTTCACACGACCTCAGTTAGTTTACCGCACACACTAAAATTTTCTACCTTGTACTGGCTAGCAGAGTTGCTCTTTCAGATTTTTCTTAAATCAGCTAAGCTATTCTCAGCCCTCTGAAATATCTCGATTGAGAAATCAAATCGAAGATTGCAATGTACTCCTCTCAAGAACACGTTGGCAACCAAGACACGGAGATTGGCTTTCCTGTCATTACGAGCGTTCCCACAAGTAATGCCCACCTTCCCTTAATCCTTACGGTTCCGAGCGATCCCCGCTTAAGAAACGACTCAATGAGCCAGGAAAGAAAGCACGGACAGATCAGGAACTTAAATGACTCAGCGTGAGCATAACGAGTTCATCATCACTTGAACTTCCCTCCCCATACTTCCCGCTTCTGCCCAGGAATTACCGAGAGGAAGAAATCGGCTTGGAAGGAAAATTATTGGTGTTTCTATGGTTTCTGAGGGGAACTACACTGAGTGAAGTGGGGAGAGAGGGAGAAGCAATTTGAAGATAGAGCCTGAGCTGGAGAATGACGATGTAAAAACAAAAGAAAATAGGCAGGCGTATTATTGCACAACCTTCACACCTACAGTCATCTGTTAACCGATAGAAAGGTAACGATACATACCGTAATAGCCAAATGGAACAAAAGTATTTAATATCGTTTTCGGAGCTATAATTCATATAAGAATAAATCAAATATGATTTACTCAATGGTACAACATTGTAGAATAAAATTTAAGAACATAGCTTACCGTTTGAATCGCTGAAAAAACGAAGGTTTTCCCCAATTATGGTATTTATGCACCTAATATAATGCCATTCTCTATACCCCCATTTATTCCATCAAAATAATTTAGCTCGCTCGGCTATGGCGAAATCATGGGGGGGAGGTGAAAGTTCGGTGGCATGGAATCAACCAGGGTCTTTTGATCAGTCGCCAAATTCTGAGAGGGAAAGTGACCCTACCCTGTCGGAAAGGGTAATGGGAGGGTGACAGGAAAAATTAATACCGATATGCTAGAAAACGAGGTTGAAGAAGAGACGGAAGAGCAATCATGCCTTACGACAGGAAATGGGTTTCAAAGGGCACCTCAGAGAAAATTAACAACGCCGATAAAATTAAAATTCGAAGCTCAAATACGAAGTCCTTCCGTGCTCATCTGTGTCCAATATAAACTGTGAAGCCTTGAATGAATTGAACTTAGATTGACGGAACACAATTTTAGTTTATTCACAAAAACCGTATTCATCATCTAACCTCGTAATTATCTGTCCTCTGAATAGGATGTCCTAAAATTATATTTCTTTATGTATTCAGCGGAAATTTTAACCAACATCGACTATCCTCAAGCTACTTGGTCAGAGAGCTCTTAGGGATAGTGGGGACTAAATGGATTTCCATTTTAGTCTGACTTAAAGGAGGAGGAGACGCAAGACGGCTTTGTCGGCAAGAGGGAACTTGAAAGGGAAAGAAATGAAGGAGGAGATTATGTATTTTTTCCAGGGTTCCTCATTCTTTTTAAAACCTAAGATGGTCAGGGGATGGGGGAGGAGGAGGAGGGGTTTGATGATTGGACGGGATAAAAGGGATCTAATTAAAAAGGGTCTCGACGTGAGAGGGGTTCGCGGAGTGAAGGGAGGAAATGAAATTTCTCGACGCTTAAATCGGTCACAAAACTTTTCCGCCATCGATTGCCGAACCGTTGCCAGAATATCGGATCGGAGGGAAATAACAGCGAGGGAATCTCTACTACTCTCAATCTCTACTATCTCTATCACATACTCTATTCCAGTCCTCTACAGCCGTCCGCAATGCTATTTAAAAGGAGACTTGGCATCCGGACGAGGGGTCTTGAGAGCGAGGCCAGGTTGTCAAGGGAAGGTGATGAGCGGTAGTACTGAAAGTGCAAGTCAAAATAATGTGAGTAGAGCAGAGTAAAGGAGGGACAAAATGGGAGTAAAAGGTGTGTGATCTCGTTCTAAGCAGTCAGAATGAAAATGATCTCGATCTAAAGCATGGAGGTTACGCGTGTGCATTAAAATATACCGGAGCTTATTGATAGCACGAGGAGGAAAATCAGCAAACTAAGCTTTCAAATTTATCTTAACAACAGCTTCGAAGGAACTAAGTGTATAACTGCAAATTTCCATGAAAATTTGAGTTGATATCGAATATTCACTTACATTTAACCAATATCTTGTTTGCGAAATTACTACTCAATCACGCGACACAACCATATGATTTTTATGAGAGCAATTTTTTGTTTAAATCGATTCAAAATACATTAGATAATTGACAGACAACCTTGGGTCCAGGACTAAGGTAAATTTTGCCAGGAAAAAATCTCTTTTGCCGAATCTGAGAACATGAACAGCTATTTCATCATTTTCGGAAACATTCTAGCTTAGATGCGAATCAGGTGATTTAAGTCTTTAGGAAGACATTGAATCAATGAGACGCTCAAATAAAACGCTTTAAACGTCCTCCCTAAAGACTCGAGAAGTCTGAAGAAGAAAGTATATATTTTCTAGAAAATTCTCCCCGCGCGAAAGGCGCAAAACATTTCACAGGAATATCATGAGAGAAATTTTTATTGATCGGGATACTCCACATCTTTCTCTCAGACGGGCGATGGATGTCCCAAAATACCTGACCGTTGCCGAGGCAACAGAATTTTCCGGAAGGAAGGAGATGGCGAAAACAAAACTCTTACGGCAGCCAGTCGGAGGGTAGAAAATGAACCATCGAAAGTTGGGAATGAATGGGAAGAGGAAACGAGAAATGCAGGAAGAGGGGGGTGGGTTTGTCGGGGGAGGGATATATATCAGGAGCGGGTCTCCCTTCCTCTTGGCAGGGCCGCTCGCAGAGAATAGACGTGATAATCGCGAACGGGCGGAGGAGGGGGACCGGAGATTGGGTCCTGGGAATAAACTTGCAAGAGGGACAAAAGGAGGAATTAAAAATTAAACGAGAGGGAGGAAAAATACGAGAGAGGCGTCAAGTGAGGGAAGATAAGAAGGGGGGGGATCTGTTGTACACCGCGGGGCAGCACCCCTTTTTCTCCCCTTTGAATTCGGCGGTGAAGGTCCCCCGCGCTCTTATATACCGGGAAGTGTCCTAGCAATTGGACGGTGACAAATAAACACTTTGGCCCGGGCCCAGGGAGAGCGGAGGTGGGGACATTTGCGGGAGGGCGTTTGGAGAAGAAAGGGGCAAGTAAAACAGGAGGGCATTGAGTGGGTATTCTAAGGCGGCCGAAATTGAGATTAATTTTCCAGCTTCCCTTCGGTAATTATAAATAAAAAGATCAATTAACACGCACTGACACCCATCAACTTACGAGGAATGGTGCTGCGCATTAAAAATCACCATCACAACTTGCAATATGGATAAATAAAAAAAAACATTCTGTAAGCTAATGAAAATTCTACTTGCCGTAATGGAGAGAAACCTCTAACTAACACACAGTCTTTCATCCAGCCATTTCTGTTCGTACTCACCTGAAAGATAAAAGAAATAAGTTAATATACATTACTTTCAAATCCACGAAATTAAAATGCCAAATTTAACCCATGATAAAACTTTTTTTCATTGAGTTACTGAATATTCCATTCAAACTGATCAAAATTTTTGTGATTTTACAACATATTCACTCAGCATAAGTGCATCAAATTTATTCATAAAACGCTCACTTCAGGAAAATAATGTGGTCAAACATAAATCTTTCATTCCGGCAGGCCGAATAAATCTTAACAGTCTTCTAAACTTAAGGAAACGTCTTAAACACCAATATTATGATTTTACTGACTAAAAACTGTTTTTTTCGCGAACAACCTTTGGTATCTAGATGCGAGCAATATCCCTCGACAAGATGCATTGAAGTTGGCGATTAAAACATGCTGATATCCCTGAATCAAAACTTCCAAATGCCCTCACCACGTGAGCAAGCAACTACATCTCTATGGAGCCAATTACGAAACCCATTATTACCACAGTTTTTCCCTAGAGAAACAAAGAACCCACATCCGATTCGAGCCATATACTTAACTCTCAGAAACACTGACTGCATTCACTACATGAGAGAAGGGCTGGAGGATGGGGTCTCATCGCCATGACGATGAGGAATACAAAGATCTGCCGCCACCTTCTGCCTCCCTTCCTTTGAACCGAAACCACTAAAGTCATCTGTATGATTGCATTGCATGTCACGGTCGAGAACTTAATCGCTATGCGCTCTTCCCTCCACTCATTAGCTTCTCATTGGCACTGGATTGTTTCACCAAGCAGTGTCTTCAAAAGCCTTGCGCTAATAGCACCGACTCCACGACGGATATAGAAGACAATGATTTTGCCCTGGTACTAACAATAAGTATAGCCCCGACGTGGACTGATGATGCATTTATTATATATTTGGGATACATTCCTTATCAGATATGTTGAAATTGCTATTTTAAAACATACCGATAAGAAAATAATTATTAAATTTTCTCTGAAGTACTTCAAATCATTCAATAATACCAAAGGAACAACTTTAACTAGCGCTGCTCGGTGAGTCTAGCGTCATTAAACACTTCTAGAATTTCGCAACGTAACTATACCGATCCGAATGGATTATTTCAATGCAATATATCACTCCCAATTTTCGGAGGAATGAGTCGTTAACGAACGGACTTAGATAAAATGTATCCACGAAATGGATGAAACAGATGCATTGCCTCTCAAAACGTGGCGAAACCATTACGGATTTACATAACTCAGTACCATGACTGTAGTTGCTTATGTATCTCTCGTTTGTTTAGAAAACAAATGGAGGGATACCATGACAATTTCTTTTACCCCGCGTGGTGATTTAGAAAGAGATTAGATACGATAGCAGCGTATCACGCGATTTCAGCATTTGGGCACATGATTATTGCTCCAGTACGTGGGCCGTGTCAGAAGAATCTTTACTTCTCGGTCGAAATGGCACCACCGACACTAAAGAACACAGATAATTGTAATACATGATATTCGCTCTCTTTCGCCTTCTTTTCCACTTCCGATTCACTCGCACGGATTAGGTTGCTCGAGCAATTAAGAACAGATATCTTGCAGGATGACACGGAGCACATGATTTTACGGCCTCAATACATCTCCAGGTGCGACAAATACGAAATAATAATGGATATATATTGCCGTAAGTAACGGGAATTCATTTTTATTCCGAACAAAAAACGGTTTAAATAAATGCTAGGTGGAACTCATTAGTAAAATCACTAAATAGCACACATTAAAAAAAACCGACTGATGTCCTAACAGTACCTGCCACACGCCTATTGAGGCAATTTTTGACGTAGTTTGAATGTGTATATTCCCTCCATTCGCATAATCACGGCCTATACTGGAGAGGAAAAGAGGAGAGAGGGGTAGATAACTGATGAATGAGGGGTGTGGGGGGGGGGGGGGGGTTGGGAGCAACGCCAGATTAACTCGATACGAAGGAGAAGAGGGGGCGACAGATATCCTCGGTTAATCAACCCACCTCCGTCCCCGCCACCTTCTTCTTCGCTCGGCAAATGGGCTCCATGTACGCTCAATCCCTCTCCACGCACCCACGCACGTCCTGGACGCGCACACACAAACGTTCGTCTCATTCATTCACCCGCATCTCTTTCCCATAAATTAACATTCCGGTTCTCAATCGAAGGGCACCCATCGACTCGATCACGCGCTCTCTTGCTCTGGGTCACAATCACGCCCGCGGCCAGAAATTAGAGACGGGGTCCTTTGGGGCGGAGAACTGAAATCAGCGATGTGCCCTGGGATTGTGTACGCCTTAGACCTCAAATATGTATTTGTCTCAGAAAAGTTTCTCGAGTGTGTTCCACCGGTTGATGTCGTCCATGTCTCCCATGGACGACCGTCAACCGGCGGAAAACCCGATAAACTTTCTCCACCTGATACGCCGGGAAAACCTAAGATCATACATGTATTTGTCTCATCCTTTTCCCCTACGAACATAATGTTGAAAAAGAACTGCGAACACTCGACCAATTATAAGACACCGATCTCCCAACCATGTTGATAAATTACTTAATTTGAATCTCGTGGACTTTTGGAAAATTTCTGCTTTTCCCGCGAAGGAACTGAGAGTAATTTTTTTTCTTTTTGGCAGTTCAAGTACTTGTCTTCTCACCGATACTATATGTACTGTGGTTAAACATCGCGAGCGCCGTCTTGGTGAAAAGAGTATGAAATAACGTATATGAAACACGCATTAATGCTGATTAAATAAAACTTTTGTTCATTTGGTATAAAGTTCTGCGAATAGAATATCCAAAAAATGGAGGAAGAGGGATTGAGGTGCTCTTGCTTCTTTGCTGGCGACAATCAGAGCGTGCCTGGTTGTTTCTTGCTATTTGGAAGCCATTGGACGAAAATAAAATATAAAATCCCCTGCCCTAGCATGGCCGTAAAAACCCAGAGTAGGTTCTTATCTAATTCCCAGAATGTGATTGCGCACTCTTTTCTCAATTTCAATGGAACTGCAAATCGATACGTCGAAGAACAAACTCGCAGGGAAGTCACGACAGTGGTTTAGAGCTGAAGTTCTTCGCCAGAGGTCTCCCAAGTCTTGAAGTTGGGATGGAAAAAGCCGTTCGCATGCGATGAATGGTATCCTTTCAAGGGAAGAGTTAATCTCTCATTGATATCGCCTCAAAATCAAATTTCAACACCCTTCACCGTAGTTTCCCTATCCTGAAGTTTGTCCAAGTTATCAGTTGGCCAGAGGTTTGAGGCTTTTACAATGTTTACTACCATTATTGTGTTGATATGTGCATGCCCCACAAATTCTTTGCTCAACATACTGATACTGCATTTACAAGAATATTACAAATAATCAAAATGTTACTACGTAAATACTTCTTACTAAGTTGAAAAATATGAAATTTCGAAAATGGAGATTAATTGCTTAAAATTTTTAAATTCGTAGTTCCAAATTCAAGAGCCCCTTGTGTACATTTGTGTGAATCCCATGAATGAGGTTTGATGTAGGGCCACATAAGGATTTGTAAGACGCGAATGAAGGATCATCTGGACAGGGCCGTTGCGTCCGTTACAAGGTATCGCCTGAAAAGGAGAAAAGAAAATTACACCGGCTGAGGGCACGCACTAAATGACGCAATTACGCATAGTTTACCGCATCAACCGATGCCGCAACGTTGTTCCTCCAGCATGTAAGCGCACAATGCAATGAATGACTATTCTGGGACATGAACACTTTGAAAAGGTCGAGCAATCCCACAGTCAGCATGCCGCGCACTCTTGTAGCCTTTTTTCCACCAGCCACGCCAGGACTAATCCCCTCGGATGGTGTCCTATATTCCGAGGACCTTTCGAATCATGTGGCGACTCAGCACCAGCACGGTGTAGATCCCGTGAAGTGGCCACAGTCCCCATTGAAAGAGAGGAGATCGTCTCGTTAGATAACCCGAGTTTACCACCCCATTAAAAAGCTTGGCGCGGGAAAGACGCCGGCCGAGAGTGCCTGCCAAGTCGGAGACAGACAGAGGAATCCCGGCGCACTCGGGTGCTTACCTTTTGCGGCGAAAGCACTAGGATGCGGACTGTGCAGACTCATAAGAAATTCGAAATCGTCCCTCTCCTAAAAGTGCTATCGAGTCGCGGACGGGACTTAGGGATAGGATGGAGACGGAGGCACGGTTCACGGTACGCTCGGAAGCCTTAGAGGATCTCTTTCTGCAACCCCGAGATATGCAATATATCAGCGAGTTTGCAAATAGGCGCGCCCCTGCGGAGACATTGATTATGCACATGCCGACAAATGACCACGGTTCACTCCCAGAGAGAGTCGCTGTTGTTAATCCGAGTTACCGAGATTGGTACCGGCGATGTCGCGCCAACATGTTACTTTTAGGGGCTTTAAGGCGCTGAAATAGAAGCATCGTTTAAGCTGGAAACACAGGGCCTCAAGCAGAGCTGCTGGTGGGATGGAGTATCACGGAGTTGGTCCTGATGAGACATTTTTTAATTTAAATTTTAGGCAAAGAAAAGGAAAAATTTTCTGCAAATCAACGTCAGTTCAAATAATGATGCCTTATTCAGGTTGCTGAGGAGTCGCTCAGGTTAGACTTATGATCAATGAGAGCCTATCGACCCGAATACATAGATAAGAAATGATATAATTACTAAAAATTGGTTTCTGATTCACTATTTCGATGATATCACAGGATATCTTTTTGTATGAGAGAAGTTTTAAATTTCAATCGCTAAGGTCAAAACATAATGACGTTTTACATACTTCTAGATCGAAACTTAAAAAAATATCTCTTACTCATTGAGAAATAACCAAATCCGCTGGAGTACACGCATGATCAGAGCAGAGCGAGTGAGGTGAACGATAAGGTACGAATCGCAGTGAATTAAATAAGAAGACTTCACTCGGATAGTGGTGGGTGGGACTGGGAAATGGAACGGGCCGAGATGGACCGAAGCGATGGGCGAAGAGGTAAATGAAAGAAGAGAAGAGAACCTGTTCGGCAAGTCACTGCTCTCCCGCCTCTTCGGTCGGGAGTAAAAACGGGCTGGGTAGGAAGAGGAAGAAGAAGGAGAGAGAGAGAGAAAGGAAGAGAGAGGAGGTCCAGCAAAAACATAAAAAAGAGACCCAAGGGACAGCGAGCGAACGGCATCGGTGGCGGCGATAGTCGTTCCCCTCGCACCGCCGCAGATGGAGCGGAGGGTCCCACCGCACGAGCACCTCGGGAATAAAACGAAAAATAAATTGAAAAAAGAGAAGAGAAGAAACTCCCACAATCCCACTTATGTCGGCACTCGTTCCTACCCCTTCCCACACCACTCTGCTTCCCCACTTCCTCATCCAGTCCGCGAGGGGGCGCATATATGGGTAAAAGTGTCGCCATTCGCGTGAAAAAAATGACCTCAAGAAGATTTCAGCAAGTATCTTCGCTCAGCGCATCTCCTACCTCACTCCCACCACTTCATGGTGCATTCCCCGATTTCCCTTTGTGTAGGTACCCACACGCGAATATTTTACAGCTTAATAAAAGGGGTGGGATAAGCGAGAAGGCTTTGCCCCGATATGCTACAAGATCATCTTGGGGTCAAAACGGAAATGTAGAGGAGTTCAACGAGATGGACTACGTTCTAAAAACTGGTAAAGAAATACAAGCCAAAGGCACTCGGAGCCGCCAGACTGCCGGATGGGATTTTAAGTTTACTTAAAGCTTACCGTTATTCGTGAAGAGCCAGCTAGCATAAGCGTAAACCATACAACCTACCCTTTACTTCCATTCGGATGGCTATCCAATAGTCTCACTGTAAGTTGCAGATTCGTGTATGATAAATTTATAGTGCATACGAATTTAATGTTCCTTGCTTTTTTGACATGAGTCCATCTTACTCAGGAAACAATGAAAATAAAATCGGGGAAATTGATACATAACTCGGAATATTAAAGAGAACATTTGAAGTAGATGCATAAAATCTCTAACATCCCAATTTACTTCTCTGGACGCTTAAGTGCGTTGCTTCAACAATAGGGCCGCGCATGTATATGGAGAGTACACTGGTACCGCGCCACCCCCGGAATGATAAAACAATGATGGATTTAAGAATCGATAATTTTATGAAACCTGCGTCGATGCAAGGTCGCGGTTGTTCGTGAACGTGTAATTTTGAACTTGGTGGCAAAAATTCGACGTAAAAGTCCAATGTGTGCTGTCGTCGGTGGTATGGGAATAAATATAATAAATAATGCACCCCGTGATATTTTATTTATAATTTGTAAGAATAATAATATACATTAGGTAGTTGGTCTGAGGTGGAAGTAGTTGTTTTCACGTAGCATTAGCTTTTGATTTCGCGGAACGAAGGCGGCGAGCATTGGGGTTCGAGGCAATAAGGAAGAGCCCCTTGTGAGCAAGAGCGGTGGGATTTGGACCGGCGCGGGTGGAGTGTGGGACGCAATGATTGAAGTGAGTCCGATTCAGCTCAAAGATAAACTTCCTGAGATCCGTTCGCACACGACGAGCGGACCGCCCACGCACGTAACGGATCCCGGGCAAGAGACGCGGTCTCGACCGCCAAGCCGCCTCGCGCTCTTTCCCATCTCAAGACGACTGACGTCACGGATACTCGCGCGGGCATTCACAAATATATTTTCCAGGGCAGCTAATTCACTGACGGCCAGTCGAACCTTGCGACGCTGAGTCTCGAAGTACTCATCAAAAATTGAAACCTACACGATGTCCACATTGAAGAAATCAGCCTGCTTAGTGCCTACTTGGAGCTTGACCTCCAGTGTGTCTAAACGAAACCGAAGGAATTTGTTATAGAAATGGAAAAATCACTATCTCCATCTATACGCTAGACAATATGGAACTAAATAAAAATATTGCTGTCGGTATTTGCTGGATACCTTGCTGAGATACAGCACTGTAAAACATATAATCGATGAGGCTATCGACCACAGCTATTATCTACATATTGCACGAACCATATAGTTTTTAACCGGTGAATATAAAATTCCAACGAATCGTGAGAACGCACAAAGAGATTGTCATTCAGTAGGTACATATATTTCGTTCGATTCCAAACGGATTGTTTCATACACATTTCTTAAATGTTTTTATTACCTTCAAAAACGTACTATTTACTTAAAAATAAATATCCGTTTAATACATCCAAAATGTCCTCAATGCAGAAGATTACGTTCATTCGATTTACTGAACACTAATATAACACAGAAAGACCTTTAACTATTTTAAAGTGATTGTTTGAGGCGTAACTTGGTGAAAGCGATTCATAATTAAATTAAAAAGAAGAACTTTGTGCTTTCACATTAATACTGTGAACTATTATTAATGTGAAAGGACAAAGTTCTTCTTTTTAATTTAATTATCTTAAAGTGGTACGTAGGCTTCCGCGGCATAGGCGTAATTCCCCCCCCCCTCCCAGAAGCAAAAGTAAATGTAATTGAAAACGAAATGTTTCAACAAATTTTCTTTAAATCCAAGAAAAGTGATATCAGTATAAAACATGTAAAAAATAAAAATATTTTTTCTGAACAAATAATTTTAAAAACTAATAAAGCGCTGTTACAATTTTCTTGAAATTTTGCTTTCATAAGCTTTTCTGTGTTATAACTTCAACGACCACGGCTTTTCGCCCTCTAGTTTTATTCCTGGGTACACCCTTGTTCCGCGGTGATTAAATGGATAATTGTTATCCGGGTTAAAGCCGCGTTGCCTCATTTTTAGTAATCGACAGTTCAGGGCGCATTCCAGCTCCCGCCTTAGTATCCGAAGACGGTGTCTGGAATGCCCCCGAAACTGTCGTCCACCAAAAATTAGCCAACATTAATCCGGAAAACAATTACTCACCGTACTTTAAAATGTATTAACAAGTGCATCGTGGCGATGAACGAAAATGCATATTCCTTCTCCCCCCCATCTCTCCTTCCCAGATTTGTCTCCTCCTTCTCCTTACCTCGCATCCCCTCCTTGCCCTGTGCAGACTCCCGCGCCGCCTTCAACTTTTCCCCCCACCTCCTCCCATCTCCCGGACCGTCTAATCTATCTTCCTCTCCTCCAAATTTCTCTCTACCCCTCCCTCCCTCACTCTCCCCCACCACTCCTCCACTCTGCTTATCTCGCAGAGAACCGCCCGAACAAAATCTCCCCCGCACGGAAACACGTGACAGCCGTAGATCAGGTTGCAGGGGATGCGGGTTGGCGGAGGGGAAGAGAGAGAGAAATGGAAAGGGAGTGGAGGAAGAGAGACGAAGGAGGACGAGGGGGAAGAGAATAAGAGGGGGCCCAGTTGCGAAGCGGGCTGCGTCTTCTTGAGCGGTGCAGGGGCGAGGGGGAGGAGCTTTCGGAAGGCAAAACGTGGTTTCAGTAGCCAGGCAAAGACAATGGCTGCAAGGGGAGAGATTGCTTGTTGCTGCTAGGTGGTAATCTCGTCCTCTAAGGGTCAGTTTTCCTCCTCTTTCCACCTCTGGTCACCCTTAACCGGGACAGAATATAGCTGTCACCTTGACGAGAGGAAGTTGATGGTTTGAGGCGTCACTTTGTGGAATTTACTCATAATTAATGAAAATTGAACTTTGTTTTTCCACATAAATATTTATTCAGTCACGACCGCGGCCTGAGGATGACGCAGTGCGTCAAAACAGCGGTCGTGACTAAATAAATATTTATGTGGAAAAACAAAGTTCAATTATCATTCATTAATTGACGAGAGGATATAAAAAAGTAACATCGTAGTAGCATTACGTGCGTACGAGTAGTTTCGGAGAACGTTTAGTTGACCTCATCACTTTAAATGGAAAAATTCGTTTACTACGACTCTAAGACTTCACAAAATTATAATTAAAAATTAAACAAGCGATCATAAGTATGAGTATGAAAAAAGGTTTTTGGATCCTGCGCGTGCGGCTTAGAATGAAATGCCTAAATCACATAACCCTACACCCATCACATCACCCATACCTGATAGGGGTGACCACTGATTGGCTAGTATCATCGATAGCAATATTTGGATCGCAGTAGTAAGTTTGTTTTCTTCGGGGGAAAATTTTGTTTTCAGTTAAATTGTGAACTCACTTTGGAACACAAGTAACCAGAAGGAACAGAAAGAAAAGGATAATTAGCCTTTCATTCACTATATCGAATTTTTCTCGTGCAAGAAATAAACTTTGATGAAAGTATTTTCATGATGCTAAGTTGTATTTTCCCATGTATAATAATTTTAACGTATTTTTAGAACAAGAACAAATAAAATTTAATAAGGTTTAACGTTTACGTGGAGAACCAATTTTATATAAAAAATAGAGAGCTTTAACTTCTCAGTTACGTAAATAGAAAAAAAGGCAATTAATGAGGTGGTATGGAGATAATATGCAATCTCATCTTTTGCTGAAACGAATTTAGCTGCGTAAATGCAGTCGAAATAAATTCATGAAACCGGAAAAAACCAACCCTATTACCTCGCATAAGAAACTTCTAGGTGAATTGCTATGAATCCGAGACAACAATGGAATTGGGACCCGTGGACTTTGAGAGAGGGACGAGATTTTTACAAAGGGAACGAAGACTGAGGGGGGGGAAGGGGTCGGAAGGAGTCCCCCCACGAAGACGGAAGGGTGAAAGGTACAATTTTTTGTCACCGCGGGTCGTGGCATTAGCACGAGGGGGTATGGGCACTATAGCGAGCAAAGGTTCACGGGGGGAGAAGGGCACGACACGACAGAATTGAGAAACGGAGTTCGAGGG
The DNA here is from genome assembly GCF_921293095.1 of Ischnura elegans. Classification (NCBI taxonomy): domain Eukaryota; kingdom Metazoa; phylum Arthropoda; class Insecta; order Odonata; family Coenagrionidae; genus Ischnura; species Ischnura elegans. The sequence goes on from NC_060246.1 coordinate 144,016,230, forward strand.
GTACGGAATTGAGGCAAGATGACTGTAGAAAGGGAAGGGGGAGAAGACGGAGTATCTCGAAGGTTTTCAATTACTATTAGCGTCCCCCTCCCAGTCTATCGTGACGCGGGCCGAGTTTTCCCGAGGCACCTGTTCCATCATGATGGGGTTCGGCTCCCACCGATTCACTCCCCAACAACAATGAACCCAGGAAGCAGGTGGGTTTCCCTGCGGAAGAAAAGAGAACTTTGCGCACACGTATCTCCTATGTCGCGCTCCAATGAGGTGACGCTCTTGGTGGCGCGCAAAGCTCAGCGCTACATTCAAAAATGTCACCCCCGATCTCTCATTAAATAACATACTCCGGATCTGAAAGGATGTACATACCACCAATGGTTGGTGTGGAGAGAGAGGTAACTGCATCAGGTTATAAGGATGGGAGAGAAGTTTTGGATGGAGTGAGTGCTAAGCGAGGAAAAAGATATTTCAAACCGTGGTAGAGGGATACTGATTGGGTAAAGCGGAGAAGAGGAAATGTACGTACAGTCTTCACCGGTAGAATTAATGATATTAGACCTTATACATGTATAGAAAGTGATATTCAATGCGGGGACAAGCTGGGATGATCGGTAAAGCGCCGACTCCATATTAAAATAGCTCTGAGAAAACCTATATTGATGACTCTAAGTCTAGAATTACAGGCTCACTGATTCATTACACTGACATCACTCCTGTGAAATATGAAGATTGATAATAAAGGTTCAGAATCGGGTCAACATTTTGGAAGTCCAATGTGACGATTCCTCCTGTCAAATAAAGATCCAAGTTCTCCTCAATTTCTTGCAAGCAACGCTAATGCAAAGTAAATGTAAGAAAAGGAAGAAATCTTAAGTCTTTGCCCAGATTAGTGTGTCGATTTTCTTTTTCTTACCGATGACATTTAGCAACCGCAAAATTTTCCGGAATGACTGCCCCCGACATGATTGCGAGATGTTTATAAAAAATTTCAAAATTTATTCACGCCACTGTTTTTTTAATCAACCAAGCCATTGCGGTTATTAGGAAATCTCGAAGAAAAAGGCCTGATTTCGATTTTGGTATGGGTGACCACTGAACTTGATAGTGTACACGTAAAAGACTAAGAGGCCGGATGTAAAACCACGAGGAAAGCCCACATTTGAAACAAATAATCACTCTTCAGGGAGCCTTCCTGCGATGGCTTCCGGTTATTTTCGAAGAGACGGGAGCCGATATCAATTTCGCCTCAAGGTCTGGTTGTTCGGTTGATAAGGATGTCCTTAGTTATGCCAAGGGTATAAAGAACTCCACGGTGTAAGAGAAGAATTTTCAAAAAGTCAGAAATACGAACGATTAGAAGAAAAAGTTATAAGATTATGTCTATTGCCTGGATTCGAAGAAACACTTTATCAGAAAAAACTCACTACTCCAACAATGAATTTTAATATCAGAATGTTAAAGCATGCATAAGGTAACTCAGATATCCACGTACTCAAGCAATGAAACAAACAAAACTACACGAAACATTTTTAATTGAGAACAAACATTACAGCCTTTCCACGAATTGAGCAAATTATAATCAGATTTCAAAGGGGAAAAAAACATCTCAATGCAATAAGTTCTGCAAAAATGATTCAATATCGAATTTTATTCATTTTCGTGATATTCCACAAGAGGAAGTGAGGCTGACTTTTTTTAAAGGGAGACATTCGAGACTCTCACAAACTAAAGGTGTCAGTAGGCCTCGACGGAATCGACGCCTCGCGGTGACGGGAATATAATGTCCGACCCCACAAAACCATTCGATGTTTCGCACGCTGTCTCGCGATCAACTTCCCCGTCGATGCATAACATAATAAATTACGTGAACGGATGTGGGATCGGTGAAGGGAAGGGTGTGGGAGGCGCCGCACACACAAACACAAAGGAGTGATCGTCAAAGGCCGCCGTCAGGGCTGAGAGAGCAAGCGCGGAGAGAGAGAGATTAGGCGGCAGATAACGAGCAAACCGCAAAACAATAATAACGTCACTCAATCTGTCAGAGGAGACGACGACGTCACTCTCGGGAAGAGACCGGATCGCAGATGGATCTATTGCCGACTCTAGATGATAAAAGATTATGCTCTACGAAGGGAAGGGAACGGGGAGGTTTTGTGATAGTTACTTGACTTTTTAACCAGTTTTTTAATGCCACAAAACGAATCGGGCATCTGGCACAGGACACTAGCAGGAGGACTGCACACAGCTACTCCTCGCTTCCTCCCCCTGAAAATCAAGAAAACACCGCCTGGGCAATCACGGAAGTCGCAACAGTTGCAGCTACCCTAACACGGCACGATAACATCTGAGAATCAAGCATATATGGGTGTTTTATCCCTATCCGTTTAGTACTACGTGAGGATAAAAGTTGCACCAGTTTCGGTCACTTCTCCGAACAGCACTTTAAAATGCACGAATCGATAATAAATAAAAAGGTACTATGCCCATTCTCAATTTTACACCGTCAAAAGTTTTGAAATTTCTGAATACCCTGGAGTTGAGTAGTCTATTCCATTAACGCAGGCATAAACTAAAGGTCTATTTTTATCATCTAGGAGATAATTTTGTATCGGGCAGTTAGGAATACTCAGAGCATTTTGGACATAATTATTCTATCGCCTCATTTCATGTCATGGAGGTGTTAAATACACCATTAAGAGTCGGCGGTGTTGCTAATTAGAATTCGTTCATAGCAATGAATAAACGACCAAGTTTTCTGTTCCATTCTGTGATTTATCTCAAACTATTACGAAGCAGAATTATTATGGGAACTACACTGATACAACAAAGTACAAGAAAAAAATGAGGTACACAAACGCAAGCCATAAAATTATGATCGATTCCTAAATTGAAATACTTGCATCTATTTTCCACCAAATTTTGGCGCGAAAGCCATACTCTCAACTTGTCTGATTTCATCGCTCGCTTCTTCCTAACGCATTAATTGATGCGCCGAAGGCGCGATTATAGCTGTACCGGTGAACCCAATTCACCCTAACCAGCCAGGTTACATTAGAACAATTTTTGTGCGCAGTTGTTTGTGTTGTGAGGGTAGTGATTTGTTTGTGTGAGCAGAAACTTAAAACTATTGAGGAGGTAGATATTTACATTGGGATTACTTTAATACAATATTACATAATAACAGGTTATCTTTACCTTGATGATAAGGAGTTTGTTACATTTGCTATGGATGATGAGGGTGGAGTTACTTTACTCTCTTTTTATACATATATAAATATTTTTTTTTTTCTTTTGATTTTTTTTTATAATCTTTTATAATATTTTATTTTTTATTTTTGTATTCCATTTTTTTGTGTTTTTTATCATTTTTTTATGTTTTCTTTACTTTATATATATATTTTTTTTTCTTTTCTTTTCATATTATATTGTCATCGTCAATGTTAGATTAGATATGACATTTTATAAACCTTTAATTAGAGTGAATGAATGACTAATTTTCTAGAAGAAAGACATAGGAAAGACTCATAGGCGAGTAATGAATTGAGGCAGTTTGTATGTAGTAGGGATTTTTGGGTTATAATCCCAGATGTATTGGAGAAGTGTATTGTGGGTTGCCCCGAGTCTGGACTTGTTTATGGTTGGTCCTGTAGGAGTAGCAGTTGATTCAGGAGGAATTGTTTCTTTTCCACTTTTGAGTGGAGAGAGGAGAGGTGTGTGCTAATGTTACTGAACCACGTGAATAGTTCGTTGTCAGCAGGTTGGGGAATAGCGGATGGATCAAGTGGGGGGAATCCGTGATTGGTGGCGGCGGCGTATGAACGAGGTAGTGAGGGAGGAAGGGGAGTGGCTTGGTTGGTTGAGTTTGCAAGACGACGGGCTGCCATTGCAGCTTTTGCCGCTCGATGTTTTTCGCAGCCTCTGTAGCTGGCGGTGTGATCAGAAGAGCAGAGAGCGCATTTAGCTGGTTCCTTGTCAGTTTTTGTGCATTCTGACGACGCGTGGTCGCCTGCGCATTTCACACATTTGGGGGGAAGGCAGCAGTGGTTCTTGGTGTGACCTATGGCCTGACACCTATGACATTGAACGGGAATAGCTGGTTTTTTGAAGGTATCTATTTTAACGCCGAGACCGACGAGGTGATTGATTGCCATGAATTTAGCTGCGTCTATTGTGTGTTCTGTTATTACATGGACAACCTGTGTTGGGTATTTGGGGACTGAGGTATGGCCTAGGTCTCGCTGCCTTTGAGACGGTCGGGTGGAGAAGATTCTGGAGCATGAGATTACAGGGAATCCTAGATTTTGCAGATCTGTTAGTATTTCATTGTCATCAACTGAGGCAAAAGTACCTCGCAGAGAGAATTCTCTGCGCCTGTTTTCTTGCAGGCAATATGTGCTGTAGGGGATATTTAGGTTGTTCAATGTTGCTTTGGCTGCAATGAAGTCGGCTACGTTAGAGCACTTGATAATTGCAGAAGAGTTCGATGTTGCGTGAGAGATTGGAGGAAATTGGCAATTTTTAATTAATTGGGCATGTAGGGCTGGCCATTTGGAAGTATCTGCTACTTGAATGGGAGGTATTTTCTGTTTTTTATTGACTGCCATCGTTGAGTGAAGCTCATCTTGTGGGGTGGATGCATTGCAATCCATTAGATCGCCTGTTGTGGGGTTGACATTGGTGCTTTTAGCGGCCATTGCGTTGTTTACCGTGTTAGGAGGTGTAAGCATGTGATTGGCAGGTTTAAATTGGCTACCAGAGGGCGTTTTTGTTGACTTTGTGATTTTGGCCCTCTTAAGGGCCTCTGCTGGAACGGCTTGTCCTAGGACCTCGGGAGTGGTATCGTTGGAATTGTCATTGTGTGGGGGTTCAGTTTCAATAACAATCTGGTAATTGGCCCTCTTAAGGGCCTCTACTGGAATGGCTTGTCCTAGGACCTCGGGAGTGGTATCGTTGGAATTGTCATTGTGTGGGGGTTCAGTTTCGATAACAATCTGGTAATTGGTCCCCTTAAGGGCCGTGTCACTTATGGCTTGGTTTGGCACAGTGGTGGGAGTTTTTTGTCTTTGGGGTTTAGGTTCATGGTTGGTGGTCGCTTTTGACTTAGAGTTGGACTTTTTGATCGTCGATTTGTTGTTGACGTCTTTAATTTTGGCGCTGTCGCCATTGACTTGTGCCAGAGGGGCAAATTTGTTTTTGTCAGCAAATATGGGTGTGATTGTGATTTGCTTTCCGCGGTTGCGTGCGGAAGCTGACTGAAAGGTAGAGTCCAGACTCTGACAAGGGGCCTGCGCGGACCTCCTCTGGCTGGCCGGGTTTGCTGGTGGGTTTAGAGTGGTGGGTGTAGGAACAGATGGTGACGCGGCCGGAACTGGGATGGCCGGAGTGGTGGAATTCGGGTTTACTGCTGATACCGAGTTGAAAATGGTCCCCATAAGGTCCTGTCTGACGTCTGCCGGCAGTTTAGCGATCAGTTCCTTTACTGTCCGCAGCAGGGCATTGGTGTCCTCGGCGGCTGATGACGCAGAGCTCGTTGTGGCCGCCATGGACTCCATGGCGGCCTGATGGTAGCGTTGGGGAGGGCAGGGAGGGCTGTTTGGGGTCCCTAATAAGTGGACCCGGCCGCTTTCCCCGGGGGTGCAATGGGCGATTCTAACGGCCCAGAAGCCCGGGTACTAACGGCCAGGAAGACCAAGGGAATTTGTCGCAGGTGAAAAGACGCCACCCGAAGGTGAGAACCGCGACGGCTACGCCCAAATTTAGGTACAGGCGCAGCCAGCCGCAGCCCTTCGGGCGCTCTTTTGGCGACTAGGGAGTAGGCGTTTAGCCGATTGCGTTGTCTTCTTCCCACAGGGGGTTGCGTGAAGTCCGCGGCCGGAGCAGTTGATGGCGCGGCTTCTTCTGGGGTTGCTTCTGCCCAAGGTTTCAGATCGGAAGGCTCAAGCGTGTTGACGCTCGCTTCTTCCATATTCTTTCGCGTTATATACCTACTTGGCATATTCCCGAGGCCGGTTTGAAGTACTTATATCCCGCCAAGGACTCAAAGAATGAACCGAATTACATTTGTAGGGGAAGTAAAAGATGGGGAAAAAACTTCCGAGGACGGGAGGGATGGGAAATTGTCGGAAACGCAGCGCTCAAATTGCACCCACCCTCACCACCGCCAAGACCGCATGCCGAGGAGCAGTAAGAACCGGATGCAGTGAAGGAGGAGGGGAATAAAAAGGAAATGTGGGAAAAACATGGAAATGACATCTCCGCGATATCGCTCCAGTTATCCACGCCAACCTCCCACGCGAAACACTGCAAAAAAACCTTATAAATTCCCTCTCGTACCACTCACAACCAATGATAATCCCTCTCACCCGTTCATGAATGCGTTCCACCCACCCCACCATCCCTGAGTTTCAACCTCCCGTTCCTTTAAGGGCACACGCATACACACGTACAGACCAATCGATTTCGGGGGGAAGAGCTTTGGGGCCCGAAGAGCGAGAAGTAGTAGCTGTGAGGTATGGGAGGAGGTGAAGTGGGAGGGGTAAAGAGGAAGGAAGTGGAGTGGGAAAAAATAAGCCGATATACATCCACCCAACCCTCAAAACGCTTCCTCCCACCTCTTTTCTCAGACCCCCACCTCCCACCTTACATAGGGACATCCCCTGCCAAACACCCCCCTCTCTCTTCTCCCTTTCCCCTCTCCAACCTTTTCTCGACAGCGATCGTTCGGAACGAAATTATTCAAGTCCTCTCCGCTCTTCCTCTTCTTTCCGAAGACGCGGGAAACGCTATCCGAGCACGTATCGCGTTTGGGAGAGGAGGGGTGGATATTGGTTGGGCACGGTGGGTGTTTACAGAGACGCGGGGGAGGGCTTCTTATGGGAAAGGTGGATGCGGTGGTGGGCAGGGGGTGCTCGTATGTTGGTTGAGGATAAGGGGCTGCTGTGGGGGGGGGGGGATTAAGGAGGATGTGAGGCAGTGTAAGGGATCAACTCATGGGCGCCAAGGATGGCAGGGAGAGAGGGGTGGAGAATAAAATGCGGAGGTGAGTAGGATGTGGGCTTGTTGTACGGCTGCTTCATTTGCAGTTTGACGGCCAAGTGTATTCGTAATACTATGACTCGAATAATTCAATCTGTGATTCAAACCTGTATCATTTTAAAAAGTAAGTCACCATCATAATCCTTAGCTAAAAACCTTTGTCGATGAATGATATCAACCGAAACTGCAGTGGAAAGAAAACGTTGACGCTATCGTAGTTTTTCCCAAAAGAGGATTCTGAGAAAAGAGTTTTCTCATGTTACATCGCTCCTGCCCACTGTCTATCTTTGCGAACCCTATCCTATCCTCTCGCTTTCGATGTGAAATCGGATAACAAATCCCCGGGGCTGAACCCCACGATCCCTGTATCTGGAATAATTTTTATAAATATCGTTTTCGTTTTCAATTTCATGGAATTATCATTTTTGGCACTTGGGTGGAATGTTAAGGGAAGTCGAGGCATTTCCTTTAGTAGTCACCAGAGTTCGGAAAGAAGTTATGATGTTTGCTATGTTACATTTTATTCAGAATGAATGAAAAAGGATAAGAATTAGACATAACGTAATAAAGCTGTCAATTTAAAAGTGTAGATAACTTAGTAAATTTCACTTAATAAAATTAACTAAAAGAGACCCGGTCTACTAAATTACAGTTTATTTTTTAGATTAAGCGCCATCGTTACGAATGCACATGCTGGTGGAAAATACTAAAAAGGCGAAGAAAGAGAAGATGAAAATTTATCAAATAGCCATAAAGATCATTTCATGAATCATTTTGCACGTTTAGAATAGATATTTATTTGGAGAACGTTCCTTCCAGCCACAATGAGTGCAGGATGACTCCATCCTTAATTCGCAAACGACACAACGATCACGACATTAGCGGGTGATAACTTTATAAGAGCTCAAAGAGGTCGAAAGAGGCGATTAATGTGTTGGCGACAGTCGAATGGAAACATACGCAGGCATAAAAGAGAGGTACCGAGAGCAAAAAACAAAAAGATAAAAAATAACGATTGAGGGAGCGATTGCGAAGGAGGAAGAACACTCCCGTATGCGACGTCCGCCGCCAGCAATATCCGATTGTCGCTACCACCCCACTCGCTCACTCCCTCTCTCCTCCTTACCTCTAATGAAGACTTCTCGCGAAAATTTGCACTGGTGGCTGAGGAGGAGGAGAAGAAGGAGAGCACCAGTTCTTGCACTCGGAGAAAAGATGAAGGAAAGGGAGAAAGAGAGATGGAGAAAAGAGAGGGATAAAACGGCGGGAGAGGGGAAGGAGAAAAAGAGAGAGTGACGCGTGACGGAGGAGGAGGAGAGGCAAAAGAAGAAGAAGAGAAGGAGGAAAAAAAGAAGAAACGCGGAGGCCGTCGTCGTAGTAAGGGAGGAGTGGAGTGGTGAGGAATCCGGCCGGGGCGACCAGCTGAGGCAGCGCGTTCAAAACAAAGCCGTCATGCGTGGCTGCTCTCGGGAGACGCTGCCTCACGCGGAGGAAGGGAATGGGACTACGACGACGTGAAAAGGCGATAATTACACAGATGGGCACATTACCATACGGAAATGAAAATAGAAATAAAAAAAGGACGATGAGACACGCAATGGGAGGAGACGAGCAGTGCGTCGCAGATGAAGGAAATTCGTCTTCGCGTGCAAGCTCTCCTCCTTCGTCCGTCATTGCCCCACTGATGATACCTCCGCGACGCACATGTGCAAAACTGCATACGGCGGCGCGTTCCCCATGGGCGGCTGCGGCGGACGGTGCGTTGATAACCCAATGACGAATTCCGGACTGAATAAAAAGGCTATGTACAAAAGGCTACGTACAAGGGTGTACCCAGGATTATAAGTAGGGGGGGTGCAAGCCATAGTCTAGGAGGGGGAAGCCATAGTCTAGGGGTGGGCAAGCCATGGTCTAGGTGGGGGGGGGGGGGGGCAAACCAAGTGGTGACATTAGTTTATTAGATTATTTCCTTGAAAAAATAGTTTTATTTTAGATACATATTTTATACTAATACATATCATTTTTCTTGGGTTAAAGAAAATTTGTTGAATGCTTTCGTTTCAATTCAGTTCTGATTTTGCTGAAAGACTTTTGCGACTTTTGCTTCTAGGTGGAGGGGGGGCATCTGCCCCCCCTTACCCCTCGCTGGGTGCGCCCATGGCTATGTACGAAGTTCCCGAGAGGAAAATGGCATTTTTCGTACATCTGCTAATGTCACAGACCCTCTTCTACCATTAATGGCTCCCGAAAAGCTATTTGGTGAAACTAAAACGAATCTGTGATACTTATAATTAATGAAGTTGCTGTTAAAAAAATAAGTGCAGGAAGTATTAGTCACACGCAGGCATAGCTAGAAGTCGCATCGCCGCCGCACGACAGGTATTACCAAGTGACGCATTGCCAGTTTAAATGCTATGCTATCATCCTTTTCAGGATGCGAGGAGTGTTTGAGGTACAGGGAAACAGTGAAAATTTGACTCTGTAAATATCCTGAAAATTCCTAGATGACAGCATAATTGTTAGACAAAGTGATACACCACGACAAAATACCAAATATATACGACAGGTTGAGGGTGAGTGATGAGTCTTAAGACTTCAGAGTCGACAGACAGAGACTTCACAAGGACAATTGATTATTTTTCAAAATTTGAGAACAATCGTGAATGAGGAACAAAATATTGTTCTGCACAAAAAGCGCCAAGAAATGCAAAAACGAATGGAAATATCCCTGGGTACTGTCAACGTCTGGGCAGAAATTAAACAAAGCAGGTCGGGAGATAGGTCTTTGAGAATCGTGAAACCCAACTGTTGACAGAGTAATCAACAGCACATCGGGGGTGAAAAATGTACACCGCCTATCAACAGCTCGTGCTCTATCTTCGGTTCGCGATTGAAAAAAGAACACCAGACGCGGCAATCGCATCGGAGATTACCATCCGCGAGAGCGAGAGAGGGAAGCGGTCGGCAAACCGGGTGTCGCTGCACGTGTCGACTCCGGCGCCTGGCGACCCCGAAGACGGAGAAACTGCCGTCGAGATGGGTCCCAGCTGATCCAAAATTGCTCACTGAATCTCCACTTTATGACGAGGAGGGGTGGACGCAATCGAACGGTATAATTGGGGCAAATTGGAAGGAAGAGTGGTATCCCCGAGTATATCCGACGAGATACACAACCCCTTTCTCTCTCTCTCGTGCCAAGATTAAAATCGTTTTTCCACCCTGCACGCGGTAGCAGTTTGTGGGACATAGCGTAGTGGTTCAATTATAGTAATTACAGTCTTCCAAAACTCACCGCGAGGCTCTCCGAAAATGGGAGAGAAAAATTAAGCAGGAGTGATCATAAATGGCGGCTTCCCTTTCGTCATCAGGTGTATCAGTTCCGCCAGGGATAAGGCGGGATTGAGAACGCATGGATAGCTCCCGGTCTTGCCGAATGGGAATACGTAATATGCGGAAAATATACAAAAATATTCATCGCGATATTCTACTGGTGAGAATGTAGATGGCTTGGTCGATTAGGATCCGAGAATAATGTTTTAAAAATTATAAGAAATGTAATTAAAGGTTTTGAGTATGAAAACTACAAGCTGGTCAAAAATGCAAATTCTTCACCACAGTACAGAGTGAACAAGAATCCAATATGATGAAGGGGCGGAAATATAACTAGAAAATGCAATAACTTGGGGTAAAATTTATTTTGATCAAACTAATTAAGTGAAAATGCAACTCAGCGATATGGCATGACTGAGTTCATTCATGCAAGGTGCCAAGATATTTCCTCCTCTACCACGTTTCCTGCAAGCGATTTACTCGAAAGATATATAGATTATTTCCTAGAATAATATCAATGGAGCAAACTAGTTAGGGCAAAAAATTGTAATGCAGAACACAAAAAGCGGGCTAAATTTAAATTTAAATTGAAATTTAAGATGGTAACGTCGGCAAACAGAATAGTACCGGTAAAAATGAAGCCAGAGGAGAAAAGGCAATAGGGCAGGATGAGTCTCTTTTGCATACGGCCGCTCCGTTTCCATAGTTCCCATGCAAATTCCGAGGCGAGACAAAGGAAAGCGCTAGACTTCCTTCCTCCCGAGGTGAGAGATCATGAATGGGAATAGAAATAACGGTTCCAAAAGTAGAGGAAGAGGGGAGATAGTGATGTGGGCGGAGCCAGCTTTGGCGGGAGAAGAACATTTTGGGAAGTCGATGACGAGGAAGGGTCCGATTGTTTGCCGGGAGCCTAAGAAAAGACCTGAGCTAAGGTGCCTCTTAATGACGGAGATAAAAAAATGGAAGAAGACTATTCGTAGGAGATAGGGCTGGGAGGTACATTTCTAGGAAAGCAAATGCGCATAAAAACAGGGCGTATAAAGATAATGAAGTTCGCTTGCGAGTGACCAAAAGTGGACTTTCCTCTAGATTGCAGGGGACAGATTTGAAATCTGGGAGTATATTTGGTATTGCAGTAACACTAATTAAAACACAGGTTGAGAGTTTCGACTTGAAGTTTTAGATATTTTTTCAGACTACTATTTAGGAAAAGCTAAAGTTAGTTTTTAGAAGTTAACTCAAGGTTTCTTCATGGAGTCTAAGAACTGAGACTAAAGAAATTGCGTCATAAACATTTGGAGAATTATTAATCTTTTTCAGAGGCACTTTTCCTAAATTCTTCACAATAATTCTTCCCATTGAGCCTTCATCTTCTTACCATAATCAGTACCCACCAGCCTTAGTCACCGCGTTTTACCTTAACAAACTTCACCCCAAAAACTCTCTTAGCAATTACCATACAATTTTAAAGGAAAAAATTAACATAAACACGGGCACAGTTGGCCACCGACTGCCTTTTCCAACGCCGGAGTACAAAAGACCTCTTTCAGATCGTCCTCTCGTCACGAGCAATTCAGTCACTTCCTGCGTGACGTAACTATTTACCCATTTCACACACAAGTCGCCCTATGCCGCACCTCTGAAACCAGTCGCTCCACAGCGTGACGTGAATTATGGTTGGACCACAGGAATCTCACTGGCGAGGATCCTTGCCAGACAGATAGTCATGGGGCCTATCATTCATCAGCCCGATGGTTCCTTCATTATGGAGGATTATTTATTTACATAAGAAATGAACGCGTCCGAGAAGAATTCGGAGCAATTAAGCGAAACATGCTCTTCCACTCTAACCATTGGTCTATTTATCCTGGCATCTATTTATTAAAGGACACCGAAAGAAAGAAGTGTGGGCGGTGGTGATGAGCAAGGAGCGGCTGTGACAGCCTTGCGATGACTGTGGCCTATCTGCAGGGGGAAACGGTTGCTCTCTCTCTCTCTCCAAAGTGGCCGGGAATCCCTTAGCAACAAGAAACAAGAGCATGCAAACTATCAACCAATGGACTGATGAGTCATTTTGTCTCAAACGAACATATCCTTACCATGGTTTGTCATCCATTCACTCATTATAAACAAGAGGGTGGTACTAAAGCATTCGTGAATTACTTACAAATGGTGAAATATTTTCCACGACTTTGAAGCTTGTAGCCAGTCTAGGATGGTAATAGTCTACATAATAAGTATACCAGATAAAAACTTAGGCTTCCGAATTCATGTGGTAATTACCGAAATTTACGTAAACTAGTCACTACTGTCACTGTAACTCTTTTTTGCACTGAATTTCATGTTAATAAATCAACTTCAGTTTACTATCCTTGTTTGCTTCTCAACAAAAATGGAATCACATGTTCACTAAGCCGTAACTTATTTTGCTTTATTGTCAAAATCCTAACAGCAATTAGCGAGCTAACGAGGGTGTAGATAGGTCCATACAACATTTCTACTTGACATTAACAACGGAAAAGACTTGTGGGGAGAACAAAAAAGTCATTTTAATAAATGTGCACTGAGCCCAAGAAAGTTGCGCTTCACATGAGCGCCTGAAAAATTGACCATCGCTTCATGGGAAAGATCATTTTAAGAACATGTCACTTCAAGATTATGAGTGCAGCCGAGGAGGTTAGAAAATTTCTCACCACCGTGACTTTAAAGTAAAGTTGGATTGATAGGAGTGAGAAGACTGCTGCTGTCTAATGTACTTCGGTGTCGCCATCGATTCAAATCAGCCTCAGGTCACATTGATGGCTGGAATGAGTCGCAGATTTTCGACCGAGGCCGTGAATGTGGCATTTATTCCTTATCATTCCCTTTTATCCCTCCACGACATGGTGAGGACTAATTTCTCTACGCTTCGACAAGGGAACCTTGAGCTTTTCTAGGAGAAAGGGGAAGTTGGTACCTGATAGGCGAAGCACGGCTCACAATGAATGCGCTAGGTGGATGGCGACGGTGCATTTGATGACCTATGCTTTGGCTACCTCTAAACCGCCCAATGAAACTGGTGATACAAAAAAAAGCGAGATTCCTTTAAGGATGCGTCTTGGAACTTTGCGATGCAGCGCATTCTCACCCTCAAAGATCGGTTGCACGAAGCCATTCACGGCATTAATTGGTCGCCTTTGTGACGAAAAATCATGAAAGAATAATCGTAACGGCCGTCAAAAACCTCGATTGCCTGGGAGTTTTGTACGTGAAGCCGTGAAATCGATCCATATATCTAGAGGGTGTGAAATTGAGACCTACTTCCAGAAAAACCTCCAATAAGCATTCCCTTGCTCGCCAATTTATCGGTAAATTCCGATGAGGGGCAGAAAAGACTAGCTCACCACGACGAAGGCTACTGCACATGCACAGAGCCTTTTTTTTGCTAACCGGCTATTTCCTCAACCTACCTGACGGAGCTCTCGAGGGCACCGTATAAAAGAAATAATTTTCTGACACTGATCCTAAAAGAGAAAAACGTTCATTTGACCTAAGACTAGAGGAAACAAACTTTTGATACTGCTGGCAAAATTACTTTTACTCATGCGCCCTAAATGTAAAGCATCGCTTAAGAATTCTAATTATTACGCAAATTAAAAATTACACCCATTTATAACTATTGATAATAGGTTGAAAAACAATTTGATATCACTCCCATTTGAAATCAGATGTAATATAAAAATAGCATGTAATGTAGGACCACAAGGGGAGAAAAAACAACACAAAAGCACTGCAAAATTACATGGAACAATTGTCGTAAGCATACATAAGATATTCATTTAATCGGGAATAAACATTACCTAGATGCCCTTGGTACAGTAGTTCTGAACAAATTCTCATACTTTGAAAGCGGAACGAAATCACAATCAACTTACCCGCAAAATGCCTGTGTCGGCCGCAACAGCACGGAAACATATCGACAACCTCTTTTTATTAATTTGTCGGTGCAACCACGAGAAAGTAATGTTCTCCTCGACACCATTAACCGTATTGTTTCGGCCTCGAATCGGGATACGAAATTAGACCTCTTCCTGCTCCCCTCTCAGTCCTTGCGTTCGCTCCAGAGCTTTACTCGGGACGGAATAATTGAGAATTGAAATCAATTTCCCCAAAACGACCGTGGCTTTTACATCGGAACAATCGCATCTGAATAGAATGCGATGGAGAGGAGAGATAAGACGGACCATGGAACCGTGAACAAAGGCACACATTTATTTCAATTCCCTTTTATTTTTCCCTTTTCTTTCTCTCCCTCGACACTGGAATTAACCGAGTGCGTATCCGGTGGGAGTGCGTTGGCTTCGGTGCCCGGATGACTTCCGCATTGGCCGCGGAAACTTTGGGCCAGGACGACGCGACGGCGCGAATAGATTCCCACATTACAAGCGAGCCGTCACACAATTCACCGTTCGGGAGGGCGTGAGTGCGTTGCCATTAACATCAATGCTAACAACAGATCTTCGCCGGATGAGGAGAATGCCTGTGGTGTAGAGAATCCTTCAATCTTTTCCGGAGGTCTCCGAGGTCCCCAGCGCCTTTTGCTGAATCTATGCTAGTTAAGTGCATTAATAATCCTCAAAAGGAAATTATAAAATACTCGGGGGAGAAGAGAGAACTTGCACGTGAGGAACACCATGGTCAAATGCGATTCTAAGTGGAATTCAGATATTCGGGAGAAAATTTAAAAAAATTTGGTTAATCACCAGAAGTCGATACGAGCGATACAATATTTTGTTCAATTTCAACCATTGTTCATACGTTTCCGATGGAAACCGGTCATAGCTAAAAGCTCTGGTACGTATATTAGAACTTTAAAGTAGTTTTGAAAATTCTGAATGCGATATCAGTTTTTAATGAGAGCACAAACACGCAAATCCAACTTTATTTAGTCCAATATTTGCAGCGAAAAAATCACCTCGAAATAAATAGGCGTCATTTGAATGAGAGTTTCGGAATTGGGCTGGTGGGGTCGATAATCTAGCGTCAATATTCGCGTACGCCTCATACGCGAGTGTGCTTGCAGGAGGTGAGGAGGATTCACTGGATCTCCTGAGGGGATGGATGGCTCGGCGAAATTAGACGGACGGGTAGCGCGGCGCAGGGAAAGTTGAACGCCCGCCAGTAGCCCGCCCTCACGCCGGCTGTGAAAGCGCGTTCGCCCGGCTGCTTGCTCTCTTCGGACGAACCTCCCCGCTCGAAGATGGAAATGGTTTTTCAAGGGCTCCAGCCCTATCCGCGGGCCATTAAGTTTGTCGGCTGATGAAGTTTACTCCTGCTGCACACTCTTCACGGGTGACTGGCGTCTACACGGCCGAAATAAAACCCTTTTCGCACAGTGTTAACTCGCAGTTAACACTCTTAAGATGCCATACTGAACTTTCGGCGTTAGTGATTTGTGCATCGTGGTTTAGTATAGTGAAACGTGCCCAGCGTGACTCGAGAAAATCTTATGAATCTTCATTATTAAGTTAGCAATAACTATTTCCCAAAGAATGAAGCTGCGAATTTGTTTTAAGTACTGGACATTTGTAATGAATCTTCTAATTCGTTCAGAGAGAAATCGGTCGATTCACTTGGTGTTGAATGTAGGAAAATGTTAATTTCTTGAATCTGAAATAGGTTTCACTACTACTACCGAAATAATTCATTAGTAATTACTACATAGAGTCACTTCTGATGAATATTATTAGCTTCTTTGACTAAGAGAAAAATTCTAAGTTAAAAAAAATTGACTCCAAAAATTTTTATTTATAGAAAAAGTTAAGATTTGAACAACTGCCGTACTGGAAACGAATCAGAAAAGATATTTGCCCTAAAATGACGTAATGACACAGGAAAATCGTGTATTTTCCTAAAAAAGAGACTCATTCTTCAGAATCTGAGAAACCTCGCTGAGGTGGACATCCCGTTGCAACAGCCGAGATGCCTGCCTCTGAGCGGCAAACACCCGCCCTTTTTCCCTGGAAAGGCTCCTTCCGAGAAAAGGTGGAGAGGCACCAGAAAAACCTCATGCGGGAAAGCACTCATCAGGCTTCGGCCCTAACAATTTCTCCGACCCTGCCACAGCTGAAGAGTAAGTATAGTGAAAGAGGACAGGCAGAACCAGCAAGTTGGTCCCAGCGTCCCAGGTCACGACGGTGTTGGCTGCATGCTATTTTCGCCGCAAATTGTCTCATCTACAATAAGCTTAAAATCGGCCCTTGGGGCCTCTTCAATGCACGATCACAGATAACATTCTAACGTATCAGAATATGTTCAAACTATCTTTGGGAGAGTGGCATCTATTTTACGGCTGCGAATGACTCAAAACACAGCTAAAACATTACGTTAGGTGACGGACACGTAGCGTAATATAATACACACAATCATACCGGAGAAAAAAGGAATATAGCATTGTGCAATTGACGAAGTAAGGACTGTCATCTATTAAAAACAAAAACATTGCCAAAAAATGCAATGATGAAATAGTGAACAAGAAAATTCAATAATAAACCCGCAATCAGCAATACGTGTATAGCACGCAAGATAGTCTACCTAAGCCATTAAAATGTTCCACATACTGCAGAGCGATATAATAAAGCGCGAATCATACTCCAAAAAGAGTAAGCAGCAATGGCATACTGGTTTTAACACGACATAACTAATAATAACGAGTAAGTCGTGTCTATTGTGAATAGGCAATACTACGGATGGATAACATTGGTTTCACATGTAAAAAGTTAACGGGGAACCTCACCGAACCTCCTCGCTTCGACTTGAAGCCAAGGGAAACATCCCGGCGTTGGTGGAAACGCCGGCTGTTCCCGGGGGTGGGTTGGACGAGGAGTCTGTGGGCAGTACGTGGGTAGTTGGGTACTCCTCACGCTCACACATATAACGTGAGGGAGTGAAGGTCGTAACTTTCGGCATATATTTTGAGGAATGCGGGGTAAAGGACGAGGAGGAGGAGGAGCGTCTATGTGAGAATGGCCACCTTCCCTTTTATCCATTTTAAAAGCGCACTTCACGGGAAATTGGTGAGGAAGAGGGGTCGGTCGGTGAAGAGAGAGCCTTCTTGCCGTTTTATTTCCCTTTCCCTGATTTATTATTTTCCCTTCGCCATCCCAACCAGAGAGTGAGTGAGTGAGCTTTCGTATAGGATTTCCTCAAAATTTTCGCCATCTCTTGAGCGAAACGCTGTTGCTTACGAAGGAATTATGAAGCGGGGAGAATTTTCTTCGCCTGCCGTAGGAATAAAGACCCTGCGCAATTTCCTGGAACGAAATTCTTAATGGGAAAAGAATCGAATGACAACACACTGACTTCCAGCGTTGAAATTAGCTCGGGAAATCGAGGAATAAAAATAAAAATGATGAAAACGAAATGAACGAGCATCTATCCATAATCAGACTTGACGCTCGATGTAGCACGAAACGCATACGGAAGGTAGGTAAACAAAAATAAGAAAACAAGCGACAATACGGTATCCTGCGTTTCGCTGTCGTATCAAAAGCGCGCTTCCTGTTATGCTCTCTGTCGACCTGGCAGGTATTCCATTCCTTCAACCAGAGTGCCCGTTGAACCAAGAGGCCTACAGATACTTGTTAGTATTAATGTCATGGTACCTACTTGTTGTTAAAGAGTTGACAGAGTTTATAAAAGATGAATTCCAAAAAGATGAATTTCCAACATGAATTCATATTTTACTGACAATAAGATGACTCCATAGATGAAACTTCTATGGCCGATGTTCATTCTTAGCGAAGACTATGAAAAAATGTTGTGTCATTACTGATTGGCCTGGGATCGGTATCTTCCGGACTAAAACGAAAATAGTTAATTGTTTGGACTCCATTAAAAATCTAGCAAAAATATTCGCATTAGCCTCATATGCGAGCCGAAACACAAAACACTGGCCGGTATAGAGAGGGCGTAGTAAATGTGCTTGCAACAGGAGGCGAGGAGGATTCACTAGATCTCCCATATGGAATGGTAATGGCTCGGCGAAATTAGACAGACGGGTAGGGATGTAGGATGACTTAATTTTACTCACATATCCACCGCTAAGATAAGAAGCTAACAATCCTCAGACCGGTCCGAGTATTACGCATGTACCCTAGCCACCGTGTCAATCCGAACCATACCCAAGGCGTGAAATTCCTTTCCCGGGGTTTGTATTGTAGATAACCGACAGCTCCTGGTCCGCGGACTTACGCCACAGACCGATGTGCGCGCCGTGGAATGCAAGCGCTCACATTCTCCGCAATCAGCATGGGAATGGAGGAAGGGTGAAGAAGAGGAAAGAGTACACTTGTGGGTCGTGGGCGGGACGGCCACTCCCACACCGTCGCCACCCCCCACTCCCGCCCAGTGCGTATTTCAAACAAGAGAAGGCTGCGAATATTCGTAACTCGGCCTACTGCGCGTGACTCTGCACGCGGAGGCACCTCACGGTCGCGTCGCGGTCGTGTCGCAGGACGTCGGTTCCTCGCTTGAAGGCTTGAGAACGCGAAGGTGTATTGGAGAAACTAAACAAATCGACACGCCAGCATGGACGAGTGGACCACAGGCGAGGCTAGGACCGATCTTAGGATTTTTAGCGTCCTTCTATAATGGTGGGTTTGTGAGTAAAAACTTAATGATCCTTTTTGTGCAAAAATATAATCACTTTAAGGCACTTTCTGCTTCACCTCGAAATATGACAATCACCGTCCAATCAGAACGACGCGTCGTGACGTAGCAATTTTTTCACAGATCTATATCATGAGGATTTAAAACGCAACGCAACTTGCAAAAAGTCCAATTTGACAAAGAAAGAACGAATGAATTGTTTATCGCGAGCTAAGTGATTTTCATCAAAAAAGTTAAAGGTTTGCAAGAGTGCTTCTAACTTTCGGGAATCCTTGCGGTCAAACTAAGGCTCTCTATTGCGTCAACGATAAAATGACCAATTTTTTAGGTGGACGAAGATATTATGCTCCTATGTTCACCAGCATTACATTTTCTCAGATCTGACTAAGGGCTTCAAGATCTCAATAAAAAACTGTTTCACAGTGTAAACGACCCTTGCATATCGATCCATTTATGCTAGGAAGGATATAAAAACATTACCGTCATTAGTATTATAATAATCTCTATAAATCCCGGTAAATATTGCGAGTAGTTCGATTGAGTAATCTGTTTTGTAGGGAAATTATCTCGGGATAATTTACGGTAGTCCGCCGCTCCATGGATGCAAAGGAACCAGATGCCTCAGAAAATTCAAACAAGTTTGGCGCCTCGCCTTTGAAATTTATCTCACAGAAATATTATTTTCCGATAAAAATTCACTTCCCCTAATTCGACATCCATACATCTTCCTTTTGAACCCGACACGGAGCCATTCCCCCCTTCACTCCACACACACAGATCTCCTTTGGCGCACCATTTTTCTTTAACACATCTTACCCCCCAACTCCCTCCTCCACCATTACCTGGATCATGAGCGGAACATCTAAAACGAAGGCCAGCTGCGGGTGAAGTGGTGGGAGGAGGGGGTTGGGAGAGGTGTGGGAGGGTTAAAGTTTTCCTCACACCCCCTTCCGCAGGATTTGGGAATTTATCGGTCGATCGCATATTGAAAGGACCCAGACATTCGTTCCGAGAGAAATGGGTTATCCACAGGAATACGTCTGACGAAGCACATCACCCTGATTTTTGCTTTTCCGCCTTTGGTTGAGAGGGGGGTCCTAAGTTGCTCCGCTAGGAGAAGGGGTGGGAGGGGAGTTAAGTTCGTTAGGTGCATCGGATTCTGAATGGAAGGCGCAGGCTTGGGGATTAAGGAGGCGAAAAAGTTAAGCGCGAGGTCGGCCGCCATAAACCCCACCAAATTACGATAATGCGGAAAACCGTAAAGGGTCGAAGCGTAATTTGTGAAACTTTTACCCCACGACTCTACGCCCGACTGCTGGTGGCGACCTGATTTAACTAAAATGCCACTCTCCACGAGCTTAAATAATTGCTCTGAACTACGTGAGATTTAGGGAAGTAAATTTTTACCTTTGGATAAGAAGAATTGGGTAGAAATGACGGATGGAGTTTTTAGACTCCCATTCAACGAGTCTGGCTTCAGAGCCTGTAAAGTCACCGAATATATTTTAGAATGTTCGATCCTGATTTGATGTTGTTGGGGATATAATTCCAATTTAGCGAAGAAAACAGCCGGAAACATGTTTCCTGCCATCCTTTCATCCATAATGACTTAATCACCAGTCCTCAATAGTGCAAATATATCCTCGGTAGTAAGTCACATACGGCAAGCAATTACTTAGCTACGCATACATACGCACTAAAACGTCACAGAATAGAGTATGTTTGCCCAATTTTAAGCCTACAACCAGAAAATACTTCGTGAGCTGATGTTTCCATTTTTATTTAAATTAAAATAGAACTCATTTCTTCTTCATCTAAGCAGTGCCATGGTAAAATATTATGGAAAAAATGCACAAACGCCTCTAGTAGAACTACAAGACTTGTATAAAATGGAAATTACATTCGCCCACACATTCGCCTACGTTCTAAAGTAGGGTAAAAAATGAGTTTTCTTCCTTAGCTCATCACCTCACTCACACCTTGATCCTTGCATGCTTGGTGCGTAATGATGTTCGTTAAGAAAGTCATTCATAAATGACTTCCTGCGACTGCCAACCACGCCCACTAAGGGAGGACGGAATCCAGAGTAAACGATTTCATTCGCAAACGTCGTTGGAGGAAGAAGGAACCCCTTTCCTCGATGGGGACCTGGCTGTTTCATGCCCTGGCCTGGAACTGGGTGTGGCGCTGAATACTAAGGAGACTTCACTCTCCGCCACGGGGACCGACGAAAGGGCGGAGTCGCGAAGAGTGAGTGGGCCGGCGAAAGATTTGACTCCAGGGTGAGGTTTGCCCCAAAACCTCCTTCCGTGCAGCGACCGACGATGATGGAGTAACAATTGCTGCACCGCGGAAAAACTTTCGCGCGTAAAGACTAGGTACGAGCACAAAAGGGAGCCCGCGGTGGACTTTCACGAGACAATCGCATTTTTTTAAACCTCCAAATTCACTAAGAAAATACTCAAAACACAATGACCTCTTTGCACTCATTTCCTTCTTCGGTTTGGTAATCCTTAAAAAAATTCTGCACGGAAATCTCTCAAAGATTTATCTCCTTTTGCCTTACAATTATGTTTCTTTTTCATGTAGAGAGAGAAATCGAAAACTCTCCCGGTGAATTAACTGGATAAATAAAGTTCTTTCGTGTTCCCAGCCGGGTGAGAGAACTATCCACATTTTCTTATTTATTTTTAATCATTTCCACACCACCGAAAACAGCACTATTTGGCCTTTACATCGGGGGTTTCATAGAATTTAACAATTAAACTCACAAGAACATCCACGCCCGTGGTAGGGGCGAACTATCCAGGTGGAAATCGAACCCGCGAGCTCGAATCGGTTTGAAGGCGTGGACTTAACCCCCCGCCAACGAGGCCGGCCGGAATGATTGAGCTCAGGGTACTCGGGGTAGAAGAGGAAAAAAATTCTACACTATTGGGAGGCACTGCACGTAGGTTTAACGGGAAGTTCATCATGTCCATTATGATCACTCCACCATCTACTTCAGGGGATGGAGAGAGGATTGCGAACCCACCTACCAGCGGTACGCACTTACCCCGATCGCGAGCATCGCTTTACATCGCACTGCATTATGGGTGGCACGAGAGGCGGACTGCAGAGGGCAGGAGGGGAAAGGAGGAGGAAGAGAGAATGGATGTAGGTAAGGGAAGAGTGTGTGATAAAGGAAACGGTAGGTAGGCATATAAGGGTGGCGGGGGTGGGGGAAGCGGAGGCGGAGGGCGTAAAACTTTACAGCCGCATATTAAAGCGGGCCGTTGAGTGTTAAGGGGCGGGGTATGGATAATAAAAAAAAGAACTTCGATTGCCGAAAGGGTGGGATGGGAAGGGAAGGGAGGGCGGGGGGGGGGGGGGGGGGAAGGCGCCATAACTCGGCTCAAGAGAGCTTTTCGGTGTAACCGACGTCTTGCTTTTCATGAGCTTCGCGCACACACGCGTAGATATCCCTGCTGCAAGGATCCCATCCGGACGCACGTTTCTGATCCTCCGCGCTTAATTTTCCCTCTTGCCTTCATACGCGCTTTTATTTCCGACGCGGATCCTTTACGCCGCGTAAAGAGATATACGACCGGTGCTCCTCGCGTCCCAACTTTTTAATTCGTCGTCGTGCAAAGGAGAGTCCAAGAAAAGGAACCCTATTCTGAGAGGGTGGAGAAGGCAGCCGAGGGAATATCCCTGCTGCAGGGTTGCAACACAACGCAGCGCAGCATAAACTTTTTTTCGTTACCAACACTCGATCGACTAATTTTGGCGCATGAATTAATTAATTAATGGCACAAACCTCACGCAAATACTATCTTCATTAAAGTTTATCCAAGTATGGATCCATTTTCTTACTGCAGACACGGTAATTTGATGACATTTTTAGACGTTTTAGATTCATATTTCAAATATGATTCTTTCACATAGCCTCTGGGCATTAAGCAGCAGGTCAGGCTGAATGAAATAGAAGTGAGGAAAAATGAAGGAGCTAATTGTGAGGGCCTACCAGATATTTTCCGACGAATTATTGGGTCGGAGCGGCCCGGTGAGGAAAAATATTCAGTTACACCGATTGAAGAGGAGGAGAGGCGTTGAGACAAAATTTAAACTTCAGTGGGCGAAGTCTTACAATCTCACCATTCACACAAAATTTAATCGTTTCACTACAAAGTACACAAAAAAGTAAAGTACATCCAAAAATACCCGAATAAAGAGTATAAATCGGAGAATTATACAATACCTTTGTCTCTCGCACCCAAACGTATGAAAATACGATCATTTTACAGCGCATGTGCTGAAATACAGAACGTGGAGACAAAGGGAGGAGTATGAGAAATTATTTAGCTACGTTCGTCTTCACGTCTTTCGTGAGAAAATGAACGAACACTTTTCGACCGAAAATCACAATCCCTATTCCCGTTTAAATATATAAAAATCTCCTTAGAAACCAGTCAAAAATACGGAACCAAAGAATTGAGTTCTTTGCAGCGCAATCATTCATGCAGGGCGGTCTTTTTTTATTATTAACTGAGCGAATAACAACCAAATTACCGTACACTCTTGAGTCTCATTCGTTAGATTACTTTTGCAATGGGACACTGCTACACTTTCACACGACCACGAAATTGCATTGACCGATATGAGTTCGCATAAAAAGCTCAACAAAGGAGGAAGAAATCTGGATTAAGGGAGTTGAATTTACATTTTTTCCATATAGGCAGGCTATAAGTCACGCAACTTATTACGACAATACTAATGTAACATTATCTGCAATCCAAGAAACGTCGTGCTGAGCACGCCATCAGGGCTCCAAGAACGTATGCCTCAAAAAGGAATACCCGAATGAAGACGGGAAAAAGAACGGGAACATGTGGAGTTTGAATGAAGAAGAATGCGGCATGCGCGTGCATTTAAATCTCGAGAGTCGTCATTCTCATTTCCGAAACCTAGACATGCACCAACAAATGTTTAAAGCTCCTTCAATCAGTTCCTCACCACGTTTCCACCATAGAAAGTTCCTCAAAATTAAAACTTTGCTTCTACATGTGATGCGGGAATGTGTGGATTGCTGAGGAAAGACCGAATAACAGACGTCAATCGTCTCTTATTCCATAGCTAGGCGCAGCGACATCCTTGGTGCCAAAATCAGACAGTAACTTGATCCGAGTGTAGGTGTTTGGATGTAATTTTCATACGTAAATATCTTCGCAAGCACCTGTACAGATTTTCAAAGAACTAGCTATTTATGCCACCGTTAGCTTTTCTACGCCACTTACGCAGGAAGTCATGGTTCGAACCCAGGACAAGTCGAAAAATGTTTCCCACGGAATTGTCGCACCTTGAGTACACTTGCTGGCCAAAGTTCTCCCCTGACTAACTCGTGATCGTTTCTAAAAAAGTAATAATAAGTTGCTGTGAGCCGGAGAGAAGATTGGCCGGGTGAGAGGAATGGAACAAGGGAATGAGAAGTAACAGGAACGAAGAGGACCATCACCGCTCACCCTCCTAGGCCTGATACCCTTTTCATTTAAATGGGAGAATCCTTTCCGTGAAAAGTCAACAAAAGGAAGGTCCTCCCCCACCTCATTCTTGAAGGCTTCAATTTTTCTCCAAGAAAGAGAAGAGCGGACAAAAAAATGCAGGGGGTAGGTTGAGGGGAAGTGGGGGGGGGGGGAGCACGAGAATGAAAGAATGGTTGGGTTCCGGGGATTTAGGACAAAACGGAGAAAGAGAATTATAAAGAGAAGGAAAGTGGCAAGGGAGGACTGAATATCCTGCGTGTGGGTGGGAGGTATGGCTACCGTGCAGAGGCGACGCAGCCAAGATTTTCGGCAGGGCGGGCTTGTATATTCTGCGGGCCGCTCTCCAGCTATTGTTGGATGGGACCCCAAAGCAGGAGGAGATATACTTGGTTAGGGGGGGGGGGAGGAGGAGGAGGGAGTTTGATTAAAATCTTGTGTAAGTGGGCGCAGTGGGAAAGCCTCACAAGACGTCTTCCCTCCTGTCGCTGATACTGCTGCGGAGGGAGGAAGGAAGCATCGAGCCCCTCGAGGGGGAATTTATTGCTCCCAAAGTTTACCAAGACCTTTGTATATAGACTTGTTTCATTTTTTTTTTGAGTTTCAAAATGCGAAAAATAAATTATCCACGGTTTTTAATATGCGTGTACATCTGAGAGAAAGTAAGATTTACCTCCGCAACGTACACGTTCTTACTTTCTAGGCACGACAACGCGAGAAATGTTGAATGAATCCACCGCATAAATTTTGCCCTCACTGAATTCCGTGCGAACTTAATAATAAGCATTCGAGGCTGGTATTTGGAGGATCAGTTTGAGGATAAAATAAGGAGATGGAAAGAAAAATGAAGCTTTCGTGGAAGGTGGCGGGGAAATTTCCATTAAGATAGCAGCGTAACAGGGAAGGGTCAGATAGATTAGGCGTGACTCCAGGACGGTTTGAAGATATAAGATGAAAAACCTAAAGGTGAGGATACGGAAAATTATTCCAAGAAAAAAGTCTGCTATGGTCAAATGGCGTATGCGAGTTGCACGGAAAGCATGATGGAAACACTCCTTAGCGTAAAAAAAAACATTCGCAAGGCCGAGAATTGAACTCATTTCCCTCAAGTTTAATTTTAGTGGTATTTTTTAACTTCAATATTAGCCTTGAAAGGACTCTTCATTAAGCGGCGAGGTAAAATCGCAGTTTTACTACTTGAATTAAGAAGGTTCTTAAAGTTCAGCATGAATCGAAGTGAGATAGATTTACCTTGCTGCTTCATGATGTAAAACAATGACGACAGATTCCAGTAACCACTGCGGAGCATGAGAAAAATCTAGAAATAAGGATAAGACAGTTCGGATGACACGGTTGAGGAACAGGAGCAAGCAGTGTTGCACCAGCAATGTCCCTGGAACTCGGATCACCGAGACACGTAGAAGGACATTCACACTAGATCGATTGGATAATTACTTTTCACCCTTGGCCCTCGCGGAAGGGCGACAAGAAATGATTAGAAGATTAATGGTGGGATCCAGAGCGAACACCGAGCGACGCTGAAACGGCCCTCAAATTAAAGAGGCTCCAGCATCCATGGGAACGCAAGAAGAAGACTTGGAGCGAAGAAGGGGCTGGAGCGAGGGCAAATTAAGAATTACTGGATAGTGTGGGGGGCGTGGAGGCTGGGCGCGGGAGAAAGATGGGAGGACATCCATTGTGGCTGAGCCGCGTGGAGGCGGGAGGGGTTTAGCGTGACTATAACTTTCCCCGCACAAAGCGACCTCGGACAATTTGCACGCACCGGCCATTTTGAGGCTTTGCCTCCATACCTGCATTAACAACCTCGAAGCGGATGTAAAATAAAATAAAAAAATATAAGACGCCGGCTAGAAGCCCGGGGGGCACTCGGCGAATGTTACAAGTCCCGGGTTCGAATCCGGAAGAATTTTCTTCAGGCACGATCAGTTCCCTCCACATCACACCTCACCATCATTCACCTTACTAATAATTCTTTCGAATAAGGTACGCCAATAAGACACTACATTTCTTGTTTTTCAAGAATCAAGCCGTGATGACGAATTCACGGTTGATTGGTGTAATTTTTAAACTACATGCGGTTAGCTTCGATAAAATATCTTGTTGGTCTACATGTCAAGGGACTAAGAAAGACCAAGACCGCGATAAGGCGGCGGAGAGCAATCAAAAACGCCAATTACATTTGGAATTTAGCGCAAAATATTTTATATGAGTTAATAATTTTTATGTTAATGGCTGGAATTTTACCAGTACTGAAATAACCGATGGTCACTCCCAAAATTAAGAACAGGATAACCACATTATCCAACCGAAAACCTCGCAGGCGATTCATGTAGTACACCCTTGAATAGTGTACATTATGGGGCTTGAAAACATAGAAAGCAACAAAAAATATTTAATTTCCTCAGATTTTATGATATTTAGGACATTTTGAAGAATGATGGACAAGTTATAACCACTTTCTCCTTCGAGGTCTAACACTAAACTTGATAGGTACTCTATGATGACGATGCGCGCATAATATAGAAGCTGGTACGAATAAAACATTGAATTGGGAAGTTACGAAGCTACATCATTCAATGAGTACTCTTACCCTCCCCCTCAGATGGTGGGCATGTAAAAGAGACACCAACCGAAAAAGCGCAGAAGAATACGGAACGCGGGACCTGCGGACTCATGGGATATATTGAAAGAGGAGGCGAGGAAGAGAGGGATGGAGCCGCGCAGTGCGAAGAGAGCGAGAAAGGCTCTGGCGACTGCTGCTGCGTCTAACGGCCTCCCGCTCCATCTCCCCGGGTTTGAAACTCGATGCGGCCGTAAGAGAAAGGAGGACTGTGCCATAAGAACCCCCGCGCGCCTTCTATCTACAAGCTCCTCCTTGGCGGCGGCAGGGAACGTAGCCTGCAGCAGCCGACCCTTCTCTCGCCCGGGGGTAATGTTAGGGGGGGTGGAAGAGGCCCCCGGGAAAGGGGATGAGGCTGCAGGAAGAAGAAGAAGAAGAAGAAGAGGGAAGTAATGAGAGGAGAGGGTGGGGGAAGGACTGGAGGAGGAGGGGAAGGAGGAAGACCAGGCAGTGGAGGGGGGACGTGTGGAGGGGAGGGGGCTGAGGGTGGGGGAAAACGGAGCTAGAGGGGCGCCGCGTCGCGGAGAAGAGACGAAACTATGCCTTTCGGCATTGGATGGGACCAACACCCCCCACATAACCACATTTATGCATTCGTCTATTCTTGATTTTAGCCATCGACCATAAAAGGCTTAAGATCTACGGTAGGAATTATTAGGAACGGCAAACGGCAATCATTTATCGATGCGACCGGATTTTTCTTAAAAATATACAATTCAGCGGCCGATGCCTGAAGTGGACATCGAAAATCACAATTGTAGCGTCGATGGCATAATTATCTGCGCCGCAATGGGTAAATAGAACCATCGAACGAGCATATATCCTCCCCATTACACTCAAATCCACTTTGCTCTTCCCATTTTCAAAGCGTTCGAAATGTGATGTGAAGATAACATGGATCGCCCGAGTGTTGAGGTGTGTGAAGGTGCCCGAGTAAGTTTTGAAGTGCAAACAAGTGTGATAGAAAAGATCATTCTTCTAAAACCCTTATAATATGATCTCCCTCGAAACCTTTAAAACTTACTTAGCCACATGATGAGGCATGACGGCCTGATGACAATAGCTGAAGGACAACTGAAGGAGATAGAATGGACGGGCAAAAGAGACGGCACCTAATGAGTTACATAGGACAAGTAATGAAGGATATAAGATAGGTTAAACCCGTTAATATGAAAAAGGTTAGCGTATAGGAAAGCGGAGTAGAGAGCAGAGTCGAACCAATCTTCGGATTTATGACTCATGATGACGATTCCCATTTTCTCACTTCTTTTCCCCCAAAATGCTCCGTCTCTTTTAGCGCCCTCCTCTCTCTCTCTTCGAAGTCTCCCGAAACCTTTCCTGTGGTTCAAACAGGTACTTCTATTTCCCCGTCCTTTTTGGCTTCCTCTTCCACGGCCAAGCTCGATTGCATGAGTGGGTTCACCGTCCGACGGGAAAGGCCTCCTTTCACGGGCGAATGGATAACCAAATCAAACAAACAGACGTAGGGAAAGATAGGAGGGAGAGAGTGGCTTTTTCTATTTCCTCTAGTCAATGTTTTCGGAGCGCGCTGGACCCTCGCGATGGACAAGGTGTGCCCGGACGACCCGTACACGGATTATGTGGAATCCAAGCAAAACGTACTCGGCCGGGAAACTTAAGTACATAGGTGGAAAGTCGGCGGAACAGCTGGAGTAAAAATAGATGAATCTTATTTCGCCAATGGCAATCTTCAGAAATAAATTCACCCATTTACGCCCTCCCGCAGCTATCTGAAAATGATGTGTTTGTTAGCGCAAAACAAGCTTTTTAGTGGCAACAACCTCAAAGGTGTGCATAAATAATTCACCTTTGAATATTCTTGAATATTTTTACGGATTCATAGAAATACAAGAATTTCGTCTGTCGCCCAAAAAAATTATCCGACAGTATCCACACTGTGCACGTAAATACAGGAATATTGTAGCGCAAAACTGAGGATATTGGTATGCAAGGTGGTAATCTTACGACAAATCGAAAAATGCTGCATAAAAATGGCAAGGAAATCAAGTGCTAAGAAAGCTATGGTTATCGGGATAATAACTGCTCTGCGCCTGCATTGGAGACAATATTTTATTGTATTTAGATTCACTGTGCGTTTTACGCAGAATAAATTATGCTGTTAGGTGTGAGGGAAAACGTGATAAAATGAGATTGAGAAAATAAAACCAACCACAATTTTACGCCCTTATATCTGACGCAATGAGTGCTCATTCAATATTCAAGCAAGACACGCATAAGAAATTTACTGAAAAATCCATACCATTCACGGGAATCGAACTCGAAGCCTTAGCATTGGGGGCCTAGCCAGAGCTCAGCACTCTTTGTACCCATATGCGTACTCCATCTATGCACGACTCACGCCGTAGGAACTCGCACCATTGGCAAGAAAACTGGAATCGTCAATCGAGCTGGAGAGAGAGAGACTCGTCCTGAATGGAAGCGAGACTTAATTAAAAATTCCGCATAACTATTCCGAATGCGTGTCGGTGACCGGCTTTGCATCCGTATGGTCCGAGTTCACCCCTCCTTCTCCTTCCCATTGAACGTGTGTTCCGCACCGAGTCTTTTCTCCGTTCCTTCCTCCTTGACCTCACCTTCCAGCGAACCTGCCGACCCCCACGTGGAAGGGACAGAATCATCCCCAAAACTTTGCCGTCGCGCGCCGACACCCGCGTTTGGGCAAGGCGCGGCGGAGCGGGGTGGATAGCCCTGCCGCGGTGCCACCATGGGTTATGCATGCCCTGGGCCCCTTCGGACGTGCCATCCGCACCGTGAGCGGGGGGGGGGGGGGGGGGAGAAGAGAAGGAGAGGAGAGGCGACTTTCCGGGCACGGAGCAGAGAGGCGGGAGGGACGTGCCCTCGGCCGCGGAGGTCCCGGCCGAACCCGCCGCCACTCTCCGGGCCATCTTCTCCCTTCCGCTCGGCTCTCCCGCTGAGGGACTCGACTGCTTTTCCCGCGCGAAGCAACGAGCATTCACCCATATTAGCGTCTCCGTTAAATGCACGCTAAATGTGCACATTTCGATGAGTGACTTGCTCCTTAATAGTGAATTCTCCCAAATATTCGAGCAATTCAAAGGCATCAATTGTCTCCAATAAGTACGTATAAATGCGTTCTTTTGTCAAGTTCAAACCTATTTCCCCGATGAAAATTTTAACATTTTCTTTTTTTCACCACTTTGAATTCTACAGAATTAACAAATGCTAAACTATGGGACAAACAAAAGATTTTCTCAAACAACCACAACCTTTACTCAGGGAGTTTTCTTGAAAACATCAATGGCTACAATATGATTACAGAGAAATTTTTATTACTTGCTTAACCGTTAAACACATCCACATGGCGATAATAACTTATATTAGTAGCTTCACTACCTAAAGTAGTAAATAGCGACGAAAACCTTATTTACGTCACCATTGGCTATCGAGGATTGTTCTGGTTTCCAAGGAGCAGCTCCGTCTCCCAACTGCACTGTTGATGCCATTACCAAGCTTGAGTAAAAGAGTGGACAGACGAGTCCAAGGAAAGATCAGAGCCCCGAAGTCCGGTCTTCTTGCACCCTTTGAAGGCAAGAAATTCCCGTGACATTGTCGCTCGTTCGGAGAAAGAGGGCTGGGAAACAGGCGAAGGGTCGCGAATTTGTCGCTAGATTTATGGACCTCCCGTCGTCCGCTTCCACGACTTGACTCGTTGTTTGTGGTCAATCGCAATGGAGGAATATTTTTGCACACGTGTGCCGACGACACTGTGCCCATTGTCCGAGGTGATTCCACGGAAGAGGAGATAAACTCCGTGGAGAATGCGAAGGAGAAGAGTCAATGCTCAGCAGATAATGCTCAACTGCACGATAGGACACCCATCCACGTCCAGAATTGTTACTTCGAAGTTGAACAAGCAAGTTATGTTGAAACGTCTGGCTGGCATGATGCAAAATCCTAACTGCATCTGGTATTCTTGATGTTTTCACATGAATCAATTCGCTGTGTAATTATAGCACCCTATACCCACGCGGTGAATTTGAGTTCAATAATTTTGTACATCGGCACAGCGTAGAAAAAATACAACTTTTTTATTACTATCACACATTAATCTCCATTATAGACATGTATTCAACAGATGAAGTAGTAATAATAATAACATCAGAGCGAATCCTGCGCGCTAAATTCTTCCATAGCAGTCATCAAACTGAAAGTAACATGTTAAAATAACTATTATGAAAATTTCGGCCAAAGCTCATACAGAATCGCTTTACTTTTTGCGATTTATTAACGAAAACATGTTAACTGGCGTACACCTACTTGTAAACCACTTAATATCCTAAGATTTCATCACAAAATTTAGCCCGAGGAAAATTAATTTGCTTCGACCTGTTTTCGAACCAAGATTCCCCAAGCCCGCACCAGGTGCCCTAACCATTCGGCTACCATGCATAGAGCATCCGCCGAGATCGGACGCCCTCCCGACACCGATGACGAGGGAACAGATTAATTGCCGGGGAAGCGATAAACGAAGATCCCCACTGAAAGCAGCTACCGCTCGCCGCTTCACGGAAACATTCTCTCGAAGAGTCGGGGCGCAGCGGGCGTAGGGCGGAAACAGGCGACGCTCGACCCGCGCAAGGGAAACCAATTTGAAAGAAGGATACGAAAGAGCGATTTTTGGCCTCCACGCATGCATGAACGATTTCGAATCCAAGCTCATGTGACCTACCCTTATGATCTCGTTTAATTAGGAGACGTTTCCATTAGATTAAGATTTCAAGTCGTAGAAGACGAAACAGATTGCAATTTGAAAAAGTTTTTGTGTAAATGATAGCAAAAGAAGGTATAATTATATTCCAACTGTGCCTCTACTACATAAAAATTATACATTTTAAGATACGTGTTTCGCTACAAAGCTACAAATCAGGTATGCAAATAAATATTCTTACGTGGTATGATAGTACTTCAATTCTCCCTCTTTACTGTTTCTAAATTCCCCAAAATTAGACTGGTAACCGTTATCTGCCGTAAGAATTTAATTTTACAATTATTGCCTAGCTTACGTTGGAATATCGGAGTTACCACAGGGTCACCTAGCAAAGCTGTCGACCTATGTTTTCGGTTGCTTCGCAGCCAAGACAAGCACCCTCTGTTTATGCCGATTCCTGATGGAAAACCACGAGGACAACGGAAAGAAGGAAGGAAGACAGAGGAAAGAGAGGGGAGGGAGTTGTCGGGCAGCGCCTCTCGCGTGGAAATAGTTGGTGTGCCGCGCACGGTGCGTTCGTGCTGGAAGGGTTGATGGATGAGGTGGGGGAGTGCGGGGGGAGGACGGGGGGTGGCTAAGGCCGAAGGGCAGAGGGTGGGGGAATTGGGAAAATTAGATGAAGAAGTGGGGTGGGGAGGTATAACGTTAAGGGTTGAGGTTCGAGAGACATATTTGGGAGAGTGGGATGGGGGTAGGGGGTGATTGCTGGGAAGGAGAAGGGTGGGAGAGGAGGGAGCACAAATTAAGACGTGGGAGATGGAAGGATAAAATGAATTAAGGCGGCAGTGAGACAGAGGAGTTTATGGGAGGAAGTAGTCAAGAGAGAGCGGCGGAGAGGAAGTCGGGGGCGGCCGAGCATTCCGGGTCCCCGGCAAGAGGCCGATCGCCGCCCGGCAACTCCGACTTCCCGCCCAGACGAAACATCGCGCCCGGCAAAGCAGCCTGAACGATTGAAGCACCTGAGGAAGCCGGCCGAAAATAAAAACGAAAAGTCATTCCAAGTGCCCATAAATTCCTATAGTTCGATCTTAATGTTCACGACCTAGTCAAAACAGCGGCTACTTACAACGTTTCGAAAGCTGCCTCTTAGATCCTCACCAGGAATCATGAAGATGGTCGAGAGATCTGCCGAAACCTTTCCAGTAGTCAAATAAGATGGCCGAGGCAAAGACACTAGCGGAACGTTAACATTCTAGGCATATGTATGTCAGGTTCAGATTTTTGCGATCTCTCGCTTATCCAACTGGTAATGTTTCGATGATTCTATTAATCATCATCATAAGAGTACACGTCAAAGTTTCATCAGCAGCCGACAAGAGTATCATGGTAAACGGTGAAGCAATGAGATGATTCCCCATTCCACCTAGACTACGAAAATCCCACGGATCTTAAGTTTTTCCTCTGCATCATTTATGTCATCATCACAGGAATTATGTCATACAAACTACTAAAAATTTCATTAGCCCCTTATCCTTGAGGTGCAGCGAGGAAGTCGTATGGTCCGCCTTAAAATCCTAGTGTCCGCCGATACTTATTCCAAGTGTATTACGTGGTCCCCCGACTACAAGTCTCTTATCAAGAGCAGAAGGAGTAATACACAAACAAGATAGTCAGGGACATTTGTCCTATTCTACCCTTTGTATCTCATTACTCTTACGGATTGATATTTTCAGCCAAAACATTCATTTTTTCTTGGATGCTCATAAAATTTATCACTGAATTCTCCACAAGACACGGAACGCAATTTGCGATGAACTTCTGGGAGCCGTTGATAGCGGCTGTGACCTCAGAGACAGAACGCGAAACAAACACGAGAGCTATAATAGCTTCGTGAAATGGAGCAGTTATCAAACAGGATTACGCCATATTTTCTCTAATTAGCTTGACACTGTACGGCTCTGAAATTAGCATTTCCAGATTATGAAAACGCGAAGACCACGCACAGTGCAATACTATTTATTACCATGAGGTTTTCCCTTTGAACTTAATGCCTGAGAAGTCACGAAACTAATAAAATCGGCTTGCGCAGTGATTGACCAATCCTGAAAACCAAAAGATCATATCAGCAATATTGTGGATATTCAAGAGAGAGGGATAGTAGTTTATACAACTCATATAACTTTAGGACTAGAAGTAAACCGGTATAAGCTGTAAAACTGAGTTCTACCGTACAATTCTAGAGCCATTGGCAGCGGTATTTTCATCGCATATTGGCAATGTGAGAATTTTTTGCGGAAATTAAAAACTACCACTCAAATGAAACCACCCAATTTAACACATTCCAACCAAATTCTGGGTGCGAAGAGAATGATCTCAAGGAAGAGAAGTAATAAAAAAGACTACAAGACTAATTTACCATGAACGTCGTAAAGAGTGCTCGCTGCTGCAGAGAGAGAAAGAGGAAAGGCGACAGATGGGACGCGTTTAGAGAACATCACTTGTGTTCGGCCGGTCGTATATCGTCACATATGAGGCGAGGTATAGGTACGTAGGCTGTATCCTGAAATCTTCAGGGTATATAGTCTAGGCCATTATCAACGTCTGAATGTCTCTCAGGTATGGATATTTTACAATTATTTTTAAAATTTAGAAGTTCAAATTCAGAAAACTGTTGACAAAGTAATAAAAAATGACGGGTCACGATAAAAGATTGGTCGATACGCGTCCTCTTCAGGCTCCAGATTAAAAGGACGAGTAAACCGTGGAGGGATGGGAAAGGAGAAAACACGTAGAGGGGAGAGGATGAGGGTGGAATCATTGGTGTACTTACGATGGGGCGACTTGTTTCTGGCCCGAAAATGCCGCTCCAGGGATGGGTCGGCGGAATTGGGACACGGGCGGGCGGGAGGAGGTCCTCGTGGATGGGCGACGTTTGCCGCCGGAACAAGGGATTTTAATTGACACGGATTTGGCGGAGGAGGAAAGCAGTGGGGGAGACGTCATAGAGGAGAGGAAGGGGGAAGGAAGGAGCCAGCCATTCCCTCCCTCCCGGAAAACTCGGGATCTTAATGGGACGACTCTCGGTACGAATCGGGCTCAAATTTATCACTCTCCCCCGTCCGTGCGACCATCTAAACGTGGAGAAGTGCTGCCACGCTACCACCGCCACCTCCCTCCGTTCCTTCTCTTCAAGAGCGAAGCAATTGCCTCCGAAGATGCCTCCCTCTCGTCCGCTGTAAAATAAGATATTCCTCCGAGGAGCCCTACTCGCCGCCGGGGAGAAGATGCCAAAAGAGGAGACCGTTTTTTTATTTTCGTGTGACCGGCAATCAAGAGGGCTCTGAGGTGGGTGGGTTTAGGCTGATGAGGAGAAGAAACGCTCGCTAACGAAGGGTCCTCTGCATGCATTAGAATCAAGGATTCGACTCAACCGATCGATCTTAAATGTATGTCTCACTCATAGAGGTAGGCATGTATGCGTTCACCAAATACAATTCTTTGCTCATCCGTGGCTCCTTCCCGCTCGGCGAGAAATTGGAGAGTTCTATTTGCATTTTGATGTTTGTGGCATTAAAATGCTAACTCATTC
The DNA here is from genome assembly GCF_921293095.1 of Ischnura elegans. Classification (NCBI taxonomy): domain Eukaryota; kingdom Metazoa; phylum Arthropoda; class Insecta; order Odonata; family Coenagrionidae; genus Ischnura; species Ischnura elegans. The sequence goes on from NC_060246.1 coordinate 144,051,701, forward strand.
TTGAGCTCCAAAGTTTTCATGACGGGAGATCCAAATTATTTATTCGGCTGGGGTGGGTACAGCTGAAACTTCACCTGCACAACTTAACCAGCATATCGACCACGAAATTTGATGGTAAATAGTCCTACCTTGGAAAAAATCGAAATACTGGGCTGTAAGAGAAGGTCAGTTTTATCATAAGACGCTGCTCTTATAATAAAACTGACCTTCATTACAGGTAAATGAAAAATTCATAGGATCTCTTGTATTTAAGCTCAAGAGAAACTTTACAAATATATCTTTGAGTATGCTTGCTAACTATAGACGTAAAAGTTACAAAAACGCCTATTTCCGAGACTTTTTCCATCTTCGATTATCTGCTGACAAATTCGTATTTAATCTTTAATTGATAGACTCCAAATTCGCGGTGGTTAGCAAAAAATGAATATTTTCGGAATTTATTGAATTTTCTTGTGCCGCGGATTTCGAAGATCCGTAACTAATTCCAGTACCACTTAAATTTTGATCGTGCATTGTAGACATAATTCACGATATAACCAGAGTAAGTGCGGGAGCATGAAAAGTTAACATTATTGATTGATTAACCTATTAAACCCCTGAATGATCGAGACAAAACGTTTGATAATCATCAACGATCTACGATCATAGAAAATCCGCGGCAACTAAAACTATAAATTACCAAATTTATGCATCGAACCATTCATCGATTCCAACAGACCTACTCCCGTCTCCCTGGGCCTACACCGAATTAACGAGCACAAACGAGGAGTCACTCGAGGGGAAAAAGTGCCGAATCCTGAGAGAATACCACTCCGGGACCGTTTCCTTGGCGACCCGGAGGGATTCACCGCAGAATTTCGCGTCCGCCGGTGAGTTGCCTGAATCTACCTGAAGGAGAATGAATCTACCTGGGGAGACACGGAGGCCACCCACTCCGGCCGAGACCGCGTATATAGATGAGGCATCAATCGGGCCGCGAACGGCGAGTTATACACACGATGGAGAGAAGTAAAGAGGGAAGAGAGAGAGAGGGAAATGATTTGTGGGGCGGAAGGAAGTTGAGCGAAAAAAAATATAAAAGAGGAGGAAGAGAAGGGGTAAGTGGTTTTGAGGGCTGGGGGAGGGGGTTGGTACGTGTGTGGAGGAGGAGAGGGAGGAGTGAGATGGGATGAGAGCGTGGTAGGTGCCTTTCATGACGAGAGTGGTCGAGGAAGTGTGAGAGAGATGAGGCTTGGCCAGGGGGGGGGGGTGATGGGTGGGGGGCGTAGGAAAAATGAGTGTTACATGAATTACCGCTCACACTGACAGAAGGCCGCCGCGCGGCTGGCAAGTGGATGGGCCCAGGAACGTAAAGCAGAAGATGAGGGAATAGTATGGGGGTTTTTAAGCCGCACAGCACCTCCGCCTTGCGGCGGCGGCGAAGGGAGTGTAAGATCCAACTGCTTGCTATTCCATGCGCTCATCATCGTATTTCGGAGTGGAAGCGCGGAGGAGGATTCGCGTCGGTTCGCCTCCTGTGACAGGCCTGTTCTCGAAGTTTTCTTTTTCTTTTTATCCATCCTTACTTTAGATTACTAGGGAGTGCAAACATCTACTCATTTTATGACATTGATGTTGACAAAATAATCGTCTGAAAATAAATCGAGATAACTTTTCAATGTAGGAATACAAACCATGAATTGTCAGCTAAATGGACTCATTGGCATTTCAGGAAAATCATCACTTGTTAGTTGCACAAGATATTTTTAAAAAATTGGATCATGATTTGCGTAGAATAAAACCTACTTTTACGTTCGATCAATCCAGGTTAACGGAGGGGAAACATGAAACAATGAAAATAAACAGTAGATAGTTAAAATCAAACGAATATTTTTGCAAGGATGGAGAGATTATACTTTATATGAAGCTGATATTATAAGGCTTTCAAAATGATGATCATCAAACAAAAATTGCTTTTAATTAATAGATGTAACATGCGATGAATAAAGTAATTGGGAACGAAACGATAATTGAAAAATAAATGCCTTCTAATTGGTTACCACAAAATACGACTGGTCTAGAAAAATACCAACGATTCTAGGCCCCACGCTTTCAGTTCATACCGGCGACGATGAGAAATTGCTGTTATAACAAAGATTTCCATTGGGAACGCGACTTAATTCGTCTTGAACTACACCATAACAATAATGCTCTGACGTAGAAGAAAGCTTTTAATATTATGTCTCCGGTTTACGACCTCGAAACGCGACATCAAGAAGTGATGCCTGGCGGAGAGGGGAATAAAATCACGCATCCCATCGCGGAACTCCCAGGAAGACGACTCGAACCTATAATGCAAGAATCAGGGATGTACACGCACGGGGCATTACGACTCAAAGGGGAGGGGGCAGTGGAGGAGGAGGAAGAGGAGAAAGCTGGCGTGATGGGGAGAGAGGGAGGGGCGGAGAGATAAGCAGGGGATAACAGTGATCATCGGGGGCGAAATTGGGGCCAGCGCTTCACTCTCAGCGATCACACAAAAGGACGCAAAGGCTCGAATAAAAGGTTTCAGGAGGAGAAGAGTCGGTCTGGCAGAGGGTAAGAGTACGAAAGAATTTATGGGAAGAGAGAGAGACGGAGAGGAAAAGATAGGGATGAAGACTTGACCGGGCAGGATTGGCGAAAAACTCTCGGGCATAGAGAGGGAAGTTGACACTGAGGAGGAGAGGGAACGTGAATGGAAATAATGTGGAGGTACGGCGATAAGGGAGGTGGGGGTAGGCAGCAGGAGGGGCGGCAAAGTGGGTGGGGTGGGAAGAACAGGAGGAGTTGTGTACGGCAGGGCGCTGTGGGCGAAGCAGATGCGGGGAGCGGCCCCGGGAGATGAATGGCGTTCTCCCGGAGTGCCTTCCAGGCTTCTACCGCTGCTGCTGCGCTGACCCCGAGGCGGCGGTCGAGGCCGGCTGCTGATACGACCGCCCGCCCCTCTGCACAACAACCACCCCGGCTGTTCCGACTCTGTTCGCTGTAAAGCTCTCCTCTCGACCCCTTTAGGAGATGCACTCATCGGTCCAACTCGACCGGTCTTATTTTCGCCTTTTTTCGCGATGGATTATTTGTTCAAAACTTGAAATGAGCAAATGCTTGAAAATTTCAGGGTTTATAAAGTAAACTTTTATTAGCATTTATCTACTATTCATGAATTCCAATACAAAACAAGTCCAATCACCCTAGTGCCGAGACAAAACACTTTTTCTGCCCATCTTCATAGCTACTTAAGCCATCACTTCAACTTTTCCCAATTAACAGAAATGTCTTAGACTTAGAAAGTCTAAGCCTAGGAAGGAATAGGAATTATAAGCTAAATTTTAAATACTTGAAATACCAACCAGTAAATATTGAAGTGAACAATATTCTTATTTAGTTCCTCGGAGACACAATTTTAATTTTGAGATGCTGCTAAATACGGATAAGGGCTTACTCCTTATGACCTGAAAATTTAAAAATTACACTACAAGTTTTAAACAGGAAACGCTGCAGGAAAGAAGACGAAATACGACCGGTTAAGCCATACCTTGAAGCCCGCGAGCGGCACACACTCGGAGTGGCCGGGAATCGCGTGCGCATCCTCCCCGAGTCTCCGCCCTGCAAGCGCCTCGTCTCCTCACGTTTCACCCTTCACTTTTTCCTACCCACCACTCCGGCATTCATCGCAACCTCTCTCAGTCTCTTTCATCCTCCATCTGGACGAGTTCCTCTTTTTCTCCCCAGGCAAAGGACGTGAACAGAGAGTTAGGGGAGAATAGGGTGCCCCATGGATATGGCTCATTCGACAGAAAATATTTAAAATGAAAATCCTCGAGAGAGAGAGAAAGAGTAAAAAACACTTCTTTCCTCGCTTTCACGAGACTTTTAACATACTTGATCGTCTTTAGATGAGCATGCACGTGCGCTTAATGATGCTCGCATCCGAATGCACCATTGAATAAACATGGCTCATCACGAAGGTTTGCGTATGAGGGAGCGGGCGAGAGTTTCTCCTCGGGTTTGGAGAGACTTTCGTGTTTGGAAGTGTTCGGTTTTCTCCTCTGAAAATTTGAAATTACTCTCTTTCGGGGGATACATACTCTTTATGAGTTCTTCTAAGCATTCTCAAGTATTCAATGAAGGAAAAAGTTATTTTCCTGATTCCAGGAGAGAAAAAAGATCGATTTTTGAAAACCGGAGCATTATTCCCAATCCACTGAAGCATGAAAGAGCAATTTTTTACTCATTTAAAATTCGAACAGTAAAAAAAAACAAACAATTGCTTTTTCATTTAACTATAGGCGATGGGTTTGTACCAATATATCGACCGAGGTATATTAACTTACAGATTACATCCTCAAAAAATTATAGCCTCCCAGTGAGGAATGTAATTGAAAGTGAAGTTATGGCCAAAGGCGCAAATCATGTATCATGTCTGAGGGAGAGGGGTGTATTTCCCACCGACACTAGCGTTTTCCCGCGCATTTTGGATCTCAGTCTCTGTCCGATAGATGGCCAGTGGCCTTCAACGCAGCATTGGCTATGGTCTTCAAGGAAAAGGCGCGGGGATGTTATCGATGGTGGCGCAGGTGAAGGGAAGAAGGACATTCTATGCTAAGTGCTACATCTCCTTCGAGTTTGACGGAAGACTATTCCCGAAGCTATTCTTGCATAATCTACCAAAAGACCTTCGTGCGTCTCGGAATTGGCAGTTAGTATTGGAGATTTTGCCAAGGAATTTTGTTATGGTGTCTTTAGCGATAGAAAACCGAAATCCACCAAGCATAAGGGACATACTAAGCATAAGTAATGTTTTTTCAAGCCAATATCTGGCACCTTAGAGGTTATGAATAAGCGTAAATCTCAAATAATCAGCGACTCAATTTTAAAATTATACCTAACGAAGGATATTCGCTGGGATATGCGATGTGATACCCGAAGGAGTTATTCGAACGTTGACATTGGTTCATGCACTGATTCTTCTCTCAAATATCCAAGTCCCAGCGCACTTAAAGAAAAAAGGCATCGCAGCGCCACTTATCTACGAATATTCGAGCATACTTTAGTCAAGTATTACTTGACAGTCTACGACTACAGAACCACCCCCAATGAAACTCCAGAAGGTTTTCCTTTGAGAGATCGCGAGAATCTCTTTCGCACGCACAAATTTCGCGTCAGAGACGACTCGCGCGACCCACATCCATGAATAATTCCGCGCATGGCGCAGGCATGCATCACACCCAAATCCTCCCTAACTCACGAGAAGTTCCAAGACTCACGAGCCGTTTTTCCCACCGCACAGAAAGATGGATCGCGGCGCTGTTCCTAGCGCTGGAAAATATGCACGAGAGGAAATGCTCTTGAGACCATCTCCAGAGACAATGAGATCTGGCAGGAGGAAAGGAAGGATGCGAAGGCAAACAGACGGGCTCGCGTGAACGAGAAATATCCCGCGGGTCGACAGAAAGTTCGCTGCGATGCTGACGCACTTGGTCCGCCACCGAAGACGGGTCGGCGCAGATTTGAACCCCGGCGTACCACGGGAAAATTACCACGGCGCACCATGGTGAGGTAGCCCATCTTATGCCAGAGGCGTGCCCACTTTATGGAGCAACTATGGTCACAAGTAGACGCGTATACATGGGCAAAATTACAGGGACAAGATAGGCAAGCCAGCACGAAAACTGCATTTATGCCGAGCTAAAAGCAGCAAAATTGTGAAAAAACGGTGCATTGTGCTTCGAGCAAGTATAAAAAAGGTGAGTAGTTCTAAAGTCAGATTTCACTCACAAAAAGTGGTAAAGGATGCATATCAGTGTCCTCAAATCTAGCGCCCCACCCACAAGTGTTACCAGAATGGCCAAAAAAGGTGGAGAAATAAGGCCTGCAAGTCTCGGAAATCAAGAACTTGTGAATGAAGTGAGCATACCAGCAAGGTGCCACGAGAAAATTTGAAGCAGAATTTTGGAACATGGGACTGAATTGGCCATGCCCTCTCTCGACATTAATTTGTCCATTTTACCTATTAACTCAACGTGATTTCCATCCTGTCACCGTCAACAAAACCATAGCCATGCCAACCAAGAAAGGGGATTTTTGCTTGAGGAATCACGGGTTATGGAGCTTCCATTTTCCCTCAAACCTCCTTGCGCGGATGACGAGGTCTCTGTGCTCTGGGGTCCCGGCTTGCTCCGCCGCCGAGAACCGACTGGCCGCCCGGTCAAAAGAAAAAGAATAACCTCCCTCCTTGCCGCTAACGAACTCCCGACTCCTTCCACTCCCAGCTTCCCAATCTCCCTCCCCACTGTCCTTCTCTCCCACCCTTCCATTCCCCGATTACACACTTCTTGTGCCGCGCCGCAAGAGAGGAAACCGGTTCCCAGGGGGGGTGGGAAAGGGAAAAAAGGGTTGAGGAGGCTGGGAGGGAAGAGGGTGAGAGTAAGGGGGGGAGGGAGGAGATGTTTCACCCGCTGGAGGAGGGCGCGCTTGGGATGGGACGTGCACGCGGAGTACCGTGAAGTTGGTGAGGCAGTGGCGGGGAAGGCGAGCGATGGAGGTCCCGAGGTGATAAGGATTCGGGTGGCACTGTACTCAATATAATGGAAGGAGGATCGCCGTATTGATACCGCGCCCACATGACCAGCTGAAGTGCGATCGGCCATATTGGATAGGATCTAGACTTACGAATTTTGTACGTGGAATATTCGAATGTGAGCATTGAAAAACTGAAAACTAACAAAAATAATGCCAATGATTTTAAATCCAAATCGCAGTCCAGTCCGCGTTATTTAATTCACAAAAGAATGTTTAGGGTCGCATGATTTCTTATTAATTGACGCGCCTGCTTTACCGCTAATTTCAAAGGTACAGGTAAACTATGTTCACCACAACAAGCCAGTTTCCAAGTAATTAATTAACGAACGCATTTGTTTGTGCTCTGCGGGTAGCATACTGTTTGTGATAGCAGAAGCTTACACAATAAATTGAGAAAATGGCATTTCCCAGGCATTTAAATGCAGCGAAATGCTTGGAGAACCTTCGCAAAATGGCAGGCAGCCTTTTAGGCTTCACTATAGGATAAATTACGGTCAATCAATTGAATTCATTATGCCTTTAACCAGACCACAATGAAATAAGCACATGAGACTTTGCTGCGGTTACTATGCTAAGAACATTTAATATTTTAATTAACATGGGGAATTCTAAATCAAGTAATTTGTTGTGTATGAATTGGTGAAATATGAAAATAAATTGGGAAGCTACTTTTTAGACTTTTTATCTGGAATATTAATTAATTTTATATCAAAAGTGTGCTCCTTTATCAGTGAGCGCTCCTTTGAATGGTTTTATTTTTAAGGCAAGCGAAGATTTATATCTGATTTTCTTCGCAATCTGTAAGTCTTTATACGAGTTTTAACCTTTAAAAACTCGAACCAGTTAGATACAAAAATTTACAAGAAGATGACAAACAAATATTTCAGCGCACAACAGCACTCCTATTTCCCTTTCTCTATTAAAAGAGAGACTGGAGGGATGGAAACAGACAGGACGTACCCGCAAACAGAAATATATGAACCTCACCGAAAGGGGGGGGGGGGATTTTTTATATCTCCGCGATGATATCCACGTCTCCAGAGAGAGAGAGAAAGAAAGCCGATCTGCAAAGAGAGAAAGAGAGAGGACTTAACGTGTGGAGAGATAAAAATCCAGCTTCGCTCTGTATTAAAGGGGAAACGAAGAGGCTTCGCCGAAGGAGGAGGCGTGGGTGGGTGGCCCGAGAGAGAGAGACTCACTTATATTTTCATCGATATACACGGACGCCGAGGCGGAGGAGAGGAACAAAAAAAGAAAAGAACGAGGCGACGTAAAAAAAAGAAAATCAGATGAATGAATGGAGAGGCGCGGTGTGAGGGGTTTGGAGAGAAAGGTGCGTGAGGGGGTGGGTGGGCGGAAGCGGGGAAGAGGAGGGGCGGGTGGCGGGCGAGATATTGTTTCATATCCTAGCGAGGCGGAAATGGATGCTTCCTCTGCCGCGAAAATATCTACCCCGGATAAAATGTGTCGGGGATCGGTCCTTTTTATATACTTACATATATATCCTCGCGCTCCTTTCGTGCGATATTCTCCTCCTCCTTCCCTTGCACAAGTATGCGCGGAATCACTCGACGTTGCGGAGTGCAGTTTTGCGTGCAAATGTGTGCCATCATCCCTCTCGACACAATGCTCAACCGCGACGCGCACGCCGCTTCGGACTGACTGAGAGAAGGAGAAGAGAGCACTTTTCAATCATTGGTCTCGGCGTGAGAACGGGATTCAAAGAAAGCTGTGACTACTTGTAAATAGGATGGAGGATGGTTTCTCGCGACGAAATTTTCAGCGAGAGGCCCAGTTTGATTCTCGGGGGAAGATTAAAAAAAAGATGATGGGATGAGATATACCGAATCGTCCTGCTTTCGGCTTCGGAAAGATTAATGTAGCTAACGTCAACGTCGTGCAAAAGTGAAATTAACCGTGGAGAGGACACATCGCTGCATTGTTCTGAAAAGGTAACTGCAACATGTTGGCTGAGAGAAAAAAATGATTTTGTTACTTCTGTTGTTTTGTACATGACGGAATTGATTAAAAATGGCGGGCAATTGCATTAATACCTCTAAAATCCGAAGATCCAAGCACGATGGAGTGGAATTTTTCCAAATTTCCCTTGCAATTTTCTACGATTATAAAATTTATTACGACCCAGGTTTCAATTTAACTCCTTCTTTGATTCCTTTGGAAATAAAATGAGTCAGTTTTTCCTTTAAAGCGCACTTCAAAAACTGCATTTCGCATGCAGTATTGTTTGATTTTTCAAGACGAAAGCAATCATAACATCGTGGACATCCCCAAATCCTGCGATCACCGTAAAATCTATTCCGGCAGAGAGCAGTCGGAGTTAGAAAGAGTTTCTTCGTGGAATCTACAAAAGGAGCTTTCATTTACCACGACGTAGGTGTACTGTAAAATTTTGAGCGTTCCAACACATGAAACTTTACAACTGCACCACTGGTTGTTGCGGGAGGAGGCGAGCGGGGGAGGATGGAATCGCGAGCTACCCGAGGGAGACGCGATTCTTAAGGGGAGGAGAGAACAAAAGCTAAGGAGTAGGGCGGAGGAGGACCTTGTCTTGCCCGGCGGGAGAGGGACGCAACAAAATCCCGTGGCGTGTGCACGAGACGCACGAAGCGAGTCGCGGACGTGGGAATATAAGCACGTCAGCGGGAGCGATGCACGCACGGGACGATGCCGCGGGATGCTTCCTAGAGGGCATGAGGTGGGGGAGTTTAAGTCTTTTTTTATCTCCACAGAGGGTGGGAGAGAATTGAAGGAAAGGGGGTGGAGTAGGAAACTAGTGGGGTGTGGGCGAGGCGTGAATGCGGAGGTGGGCGGGGCGTGTCAGCCGTATGAAAAGCCTCGGACGTGATTGCTGAAGAAGGGAGTGAAGGGGCGGGATGGCGCACGGGCACGACGGCGGAACTACTCGGGCGGAGAGCGCTCCCCGAACCGCCAACGCCTCCCTGCATCTCCCCCTCGAAATCCCTTCTTCTTCGTGCTACCTTGGCGCGGATGTGGAAGGGAATGTTGAAAAGAAATTGCGAAAAATATTGAGTTTAAATTACTGATAGGCAGCCCAAATAATCACGACCATCGCTGAACTCTTGGAAAACGAAATATAATTATTTTGGCTTTCCTCTCGTAGTTAATAACGAAGATGTTGAAGGAACTGTTGATACGAAATTACACAAAAATTTACAGCCAAAATTATTGACAAGCTGCCCAATCATATCACTGTCACTGCTGAACTGTAGGAGAAACGAACTCTGATCACATAAATTTATCACATCTCTGATCAAATTGAGCCAAAACTTAAGAAATAATACCGCATATGCTGTCATCTAACTCAAACATTTGGAACAAGATAAACAATTTTAACTTCCGTACCCGCTACATCTAAGGATGTGAAAAGCTAAAAATTAATCTTTAATTAATGTGCTAAAAACCCATTCTATATATGACGGTAGGTAAATTTTATTATATCGTTCCAATCTCGATCTCATCATTGCAATCGATTTCTCTTCTTTCGTTATGTAAAAATGTGAAAAATATGGTACAATACGCCTGACAAAAATGATAAAAGGTATTTATTTGTAGAATTACGCCGTGTGGCGCAATGTTAACTTCAAAAGCATGACGACGAAGAAAACGAATTCCTCTCGTAACGTTACGAGAGAGAAAGCTCTTGGCCACTGTATGGTATCCTTGGGTTAAAAAAATTTCATACTTGCGCGCCAGAGGAGACAAGTATCGCCGTTTCATTCTCGGATGTTTCCCTCAGAATTGATGTAGAGCTCGCCAATACAGGCAACGAAGAAGGCAATTCTTTTGAACACGGCGCTCTAGTACAGCCCTGATCCATTCCGCAGAGATGATCGTGGGTCTTCCCACGGTGGACGGGGATAGAAGACTAGCTCTCGTGGACGGAGGGAACTCGCGTCGTCATGGTCACGACCAAAGTGCCCCGTTAGGCCAGAGCACAATGTTCCCCCATCGCAGGGGAGGAAGGCACGGAAGAAGGTCTCGGCCGGGGGTCGAACTCACGTCCGGATGGGGATCCGATTAGCGCGACCACGGCTGAATTCGTTCCCCGGCTCTATTGTGGGCGTCACGTATGAAAGGGCAAGGCCCCGAGATGATCGCGATGCTGTTGCAGAGGAAAGGACCATGAAGTCGGATGAGGCGGCATGGACCCCAGATGATTGCGATAGGGATATTCAGACTATAAGTACAGGATATACCACTGCATACACTGTAATGAAGTTTGTTTCATTTGTTGTATCGTACTTTTTGACAGAAAAGCGACGAAATTAGCGGTTAGTGAATGAGGTTACAATTACCACCGCCTGGTTTACTAGCCGCGAATACTTTTCCAAGTTAATCTCAGAATCTTTGATCATGGTTGACTCGTATCTTTTCAATATTGCATTTCTCTCAGGATATTTGCTCTAGATTTTTTAATACTACATACCGAACTTTAGCGATTTCTTCAATAGCTGCCGGATAAGCCGGGATAGCTGCCTAGCTTGAGGATAGCTTCGATTTCCCTACCCGACGAGGGTAAGGATTTTCATAAAGCAAAAATCTGTAATTAGATGAAGACGATAGCCGTACCTTAAAATTCATCATTATTTCCACTCCTCAAATCGGATACTTAAAAAAAGTGTCATTTGGATTATGGACATAAGTTTCGCGATGCCTCCTTGTGAGTTGGCGAGCAGATGAGCTTCCGTTTGCGCATGACTTCAACGAAACCACGAGAATAAGACGAGCATCAGTACGGGACTGAGATTTAAAGGCTCCCGAATCACCGCAAAGTGTCCCACCCACATCATTGCCTTCCCCCATCCATATGAAGCCCCTCTGGATCGGTGCTAAGTGCGAAACTGGACCCCATCTCTTCGCCCCGGAACTCCCTCGACCACGCACTTCAAGAACCCCGCGTCCCTTCCCAATCAATTTCCGCCGCTCCAGAGAGAAGGATCCGACCCGAAGGGTACCGCCGGTACAGAGGGGGGACTCAGCATAAGATGTCTCCAGGGAAGGAGGAGGAAGAAGAAGACACTTGGAGAGGGTACTAGCTCTCGAAAGCCAGTCCCTGGACCGAAAAGCATCCCCGCTTTGTCGCCTACAGTGGATGGGGGCGTAAAAATTCCTGGTGGCGATAAATTTTCGGGGTCTGTCGATTCCGGGGCTGACCATTCGCTTTTTTTACGATCCGTTCCTTTTTTTAATAGCCGCACCCGCTCCTACGTCGTCATCTCGAGTGCCCTCACTTCTGTCACCACCCTCGTCTTCTCAGGAGACATCGGGCGAAAGGCTAAAGAGCCCATTGACATGTAGAAGATGGTGGACCACATAAATGTCAGCAATCCAAAGAGGCGGAGAATATTTTGCTGTGAAGTAAAATGTATAAAATGCACTTGAAACAAGGAAGTCAATGGGAAAACCTCGCGCACAAGTTATGGACTAAATTACTTAGTATTCGGAGTCGATCTTTAATGATATATTTTTTAAGTCAAAGTCTGGGCGTTCAATAATTAAAATTACACAATAATGACGCAAGAGCGATATCAAAAGATGATGACCATTAGGAGACATTACAACTGACATGTTTACTGGGGAACGTGGTTCCTTTTTTGGCATGAAAAGGAAAAGACTGGATTATAATCCTGAACGAGAGTGAAGGCTCAGGGTAGCAAACAATTTCGTTCACCATGTCCGCGAGCAATACCAAGAACATACGAAACGCGCGCTTCTTGAGGAACGGAACAAGCGAACTCGTGAATCGACCAATTCTCCGCGAGTTCTATCGCGAATTTACCGCGCAAACAACCCGCGCCTCCGCCCACCTCATATAAGTAACGTGGCCACCCCCGTGCGAACGGAACGTCGCCAAACAAACGGAGAGATCAGCCGCATCGGGCGGATTTCGAGGTGGCGGCTGTTTGAGGTGAGAAAAGAGGGAAGGGGAATGAGGATCGTGCGGGAAGAGGATGCAACTCTCTTTCGCTGAGGAGGGGTCGAGGTGGCGGGGGAGGCTGCGAGTTGCCCTGGGTGGGAAGGAGGAGGTGAACGTTAGGGGAGGCGGAGTGGGAGAGATGGCAATAATAGGAAACGTTGACAAGGAGATTGTTGTAAGATACCATATTGAGTAGAGTGGCACAGTTCAAAGTAGCATACCAGTCTCTCGCGACTAAAAACAATTATTCGAAGTCTGCTGTAATTAATTGCCTCATCTATCAAAGCCCTAGATTAAAAGCGTCATTGAAAATGCTCTTCAACAATCAGGACTATTAGTAGTCCTCAACAAAAATAATCGAAAAATTATCTGAATAGTATATCAGATATTTTCACTTAATCAGTTACCAGTATATCAGAGATTTACTCAGTCTTACCTAGCATAATTGTATTTTATTTCTCGGCTATGGATAAATTCTTCATTTTGGAGAGCAGGAATATAAAAATTAAATTATTTTACCGATTCGTCTATGCTGTCAAGAATTTATACTTATTATTTCTGCTCAATTCTAGTTGTAGGTCTTTTACTAGCAGCACTCAAGCAGGTCAAATAGATCAATGTGTCAGGCATAATGCCTAGTGTTCGCTCTCCAAGATTACTGCCCGACAATTGAATATCCTTAACTCCGCCAGATTTCCTAACCATCGTCATCTCATCTATACATTTTGTTCCTACCCTCCCCCTCTTCAGTAAACCTGATCTTTTTTCCTTCTATGACAAGTACAAGAATTTTGGTCGCCAAGAAATGGGGGGTTCCCATAGACAGTGGAAGGAGCCACGGAGGAGCCGAATGACTGCAGCTGAGTTAGGCTTAAATCAGCGAGAGTGAAAGACGGTTAAAACAGCAAAAAAAAAATTCAAATACGCACGAAATGACGCGGAAAGAATAATTACGCAACGTGAACTGGAGGGGTCGCTTGATTACGAAAAAAATCGAGAAGAAAAAACAATGAAGGACGCAAAGGAGGGTTCTAATGGATTGTAGCGAGTCGGTTGACTGCTGCTTGGATACGCGGAAAGAGAGAGAAAGAGTAACATGACTCAGGGAATGAGAAGAATGCTGTGGAGGAACAAGAGGATCGATGTATTTGGACCAAGGTTAAAACAGGAGTGCACTCATTTTTGGGATAGGATAAAAGGGGTTTGAGAGGTATAAGATACATTTATTTGATGGGAAGGAATGCCTTACCCGAAAGGATTGGAACAAACACGCAGGAAGGTGCGCAATTGTTTTCCCCGGTGCAAAGGGTTGAAAAACGGGTTCCCCAAAGACAATTGCTTCGCGGAAAGGGGGGGAGTGTGGGGGTCCTGACATTGCTTTGTCTTCTTCTTCTTATTCTTACTCGGGTGACTGTGGCTGAGTGATTAAGTGTGCCCTCGTGAAATTTTGGCTCCTGCGTCAAGTGAGGGGGTTAAGTGAGCCGGGGGAAGACGTCGAGATGATGAGCGTCGAGGCGTAGGACGCGACTTGGCGCTATGAGGTGGCGATGTGACTTAAGTTTCAGTTACCGGAAAGTGTGGGAGTATGACTGTTCAAGAAATGAATCCCTTACTTTTCATTTCCCAAGACTTCTCTCGCGACATGGAGTTTAAAATCTTCCAAGTCCAATGATTAATGTAAGGGTTCCACAGGGTCTGAATCAATTGTGCGAAATATCATGCAGTGAGCGAAAGTAAAAGGACACCATCCGAGATGAATGCCATTAATTCCACCCATGTCCAGCAACATCGACTAACATAAGGTATCTGTTTTGACCGTAGATTTGCATAGATTTACACCTATATTTAATAAATCAAAATATGTGGCAGGCAAGAAAGGGCAAAGAAGAGAAGAAACTATCCTGGAAAAGAGAGAAATATAGATCTACAGAATGCCAATCTTAGGTTGCCGTGCAACGATGAAATCAATGTGCAGGAATAAATTGATCTTTTCCCGAAAACCTGATATTATTTTAATTAACATTCTTTGCAAAGAATACGAAAATGGTTTAAACTACCGTGATAGTTGCGGTTTATAAAAGACTCGCTCTTTTTAAAAAAAAGTTTTATATATTCCTTATGGCTAAGTACCCGTAAATAAACCATTTTGAAAGACGCATTTTATATAATTAAGAATGCGTATTGCAAACATGTTTCATCAGAAAAAATAAAATCAAATAAATATTTACGAAATTAGTCCAAACGAGCTCGCCCTAATTTTTGACAAGGTATTTTTAAAAAGATACCATCTCCAAAAGAAGTGGACACCATCAGACGAACAAAATCCCTCCTCGCATTTGCTCAGACAAAATTTAATCCAGAGTAGCATTATCTGCTGATACGTTTCCCTAAGTGCGGCAATTCGATTTGAGTGGCGACCGAAGGTTATTTCATGTAGATGACTGCGTCGTGCGTGAGTGCTACCATGCGGCGTTGCATTAATCGAACGGTAATCAATGAAATACGCTTACAACGGCTATTTGGAATTGTGGCATTTCAAATCACTGCGGAACACTGGAGGTGAGCTAAGCTATCATCATAACACGATAAGGTCCAACGGGATATACTCACCGATTGATTCCATCGTGGTCGCATTCAAACTATTACCCGCATTACCGATATCTGATTACTTCAGGTAAGATTAGGCTTGGATTTTATTAAAAATTTGACATTCTCCTCACGACGACGAACAAATTAGATGGCAGATATCACACAAAACCAGCTGGTATCTAACAGAGTTTGGACTCACATTATAGCCAAACTACGAGCATAATAAAGGTGCAGGATAAAAAATAGATACTTCGCAAAAATTAACATTTTGAAAACAAGCAAAACAAACACGACAAACTTGAAAACCTTTATGAAGTAAGCAAAAAACGTGTTAAATAGGGTTAATACTACGTTCTCCGTATTATAAGGATCGTAAGTTAGACGTCTAGTTGTGCGACGCACGATAAGATATCCATGCTGACTAAGATAAACAAAAATGAAATAGCAAACACGGGCGACGATAACGTCGGAAAAATTAAACAGGCGGAAACGACTGACACTTTAAGGTCTTACAGAATTAATTGCGCCCATCAATCAATGCGATGTCTCCCTTGGTCATTTTAAGTCGTCTTCTGCACTCGGATCGGGAGATAGTTCGATATTTTCCAGCGAACAAAATGATCGATTGAGTCCAACATAATCTTTTCATTGGAAATAAATTGAGCAAATCATGCGAAACAAGATTAACACACGGTTTTACGGTGAAATGCTGTCGGCATGGCCTTGAGATTTTTCTGTCCATTGACAACCAAGAGCTCAATCTTCGCAACGAGGTTGGATTTCTTTCAGGTTTTTTTTTTGAATAATTTAGCGGGGCTCACATATTTTTCTCCAGACAAACTCTACCATTAAACACGGTAGCCGTAATGTCTGCTTTTATTTGTTTATTTCCATTACCCCATAAACAGCACATTTACGGCCTTTACAATGGGGAATTAAAAATTAACGACATTCACACATTCACAGGCGGGACTCGAACCCGCGACCTTCGGTTTGGCAGGCAAGGACTTTACCCCGCCGCCACCGAGGCCGGCACTCACAATACCAATGTACTCACAATACCAATGAATAGGTATAAGATTATATTTTTTAACGTATTATAGTTCTTAACCAATTATTGGTTTCTCTACAGTATTCCCACTAAAGGTTTCCCTTCAAATGCATCTCTTACATCGGCGTGTTCCACAGAATACGCATTCGTACGTAGAAAAATAACACTGACTATCAAGTGCCTCTCCACAAGTTTCCACTCCGTCCTGAGTTTTCTTTTTGCTACCCCAAGCGCATACTCTTTGAATTCGCGACTGGATTCGCTCTTGGCGCCAACAACGGCCGTTGGTCGAACTGCTCCTCTTTTTCCAGTCACGGGGCTGACCGAAAGAGATGTAGCAATGGATTCGAGCCTCGATATCTCGGATGTGATCCCTTCTTCCTGATCCTTTTATCCCACACGAGTACACCCTTTTTCCATCTTGCTAAAGCCACGCTCGTATTCCCAGTCCTAATCCAAAGATACTTGACCGCCGTGATCCTAGGATTTTTCTCATTTTTCCAGTTTAGCTTTGAGATTTCTGAAGTTTCCAAGTCCATTCTCGTTTCCCATGTTGACACTAACTCGTCAAGAGCTTTTTCAATTCCATCACGCCACGTTATTCGTTATTTGAATAACCTATTCTTGGAAGCTCAAACTGCGTCGAATTTTACGTTTACGTATCTACCATGAAGACTAAGTACAGCATCAAAAGTCACATAAAGATATGATGGACGGTTACCACACGGACTCCTCCGAGTTCTACGACCTCAACATTAACTTGACAAGAAAATATGATAAGGAGAAGATATGAATGCACAGTTTTAAATGCCTTCCGTGTTTTGCCCGTTTGTCTTTTAGACTACGCGAGAATGAATCACTGTCATCTGGAAAGTCAACATATCCACCTTTATCGGTGGTGATGAGTTTTGAGGGTGTATACACAACGTAGAAAGGAAATCATCAAGAAAGAGATTACCTTTCAACAAGTAAAGCAATCGCTTTATCTTTTACGTCAATTACTTGACACATCCACTATTCCATATAAATCAAGGTAAAGTGTATAATTCCACGGAAAAATAACAACGTTTCCGTTGGGCATTGCATCATAAATATTACCGCGAAAAACACTTGATATTTAAAACGATATTTTTGCGGAGCATAAAAAGTCGCATTCAATTGTAAGCTGATTGCATAATTTAAAATAAAAAAAGATAGTTCACGAGTTTAAATAAAACTAGCAGTGAAATTTTGTCGGTTATCCATTAGCATTATTATCGCCATTTCCTTTTGCGCAACGTCTTTAAAGATAAGTAACTATCAAGCGCCTTCAGAGCATTTGATGACTAGTCATCGCCCGTCGAAAAGTCCGCGTAAACAAGGATGGAGATATAAACAAGAACGGAAGCCCGAGAAAACTTAAGCAGCTCTTATCACGCCAACATTATGTACAGAATTTCCCCCCAAGAGACCTCCTAGAAAACCCGCGAGATAGTTTCACCCATCGCGCCCCAAAATCCACCCCGTCCCCAGTGAGTCGGATTGAACCCCTAATTCCCGGGCACCCAGGAGATACGAAAATGCCCCGAAAACTCTCCCGCTTCCCTAGTGAGCGAGGCTTTCCACTCCACGGCGGAGAGAAGCGTGGGAGAAGAAGACGGGAGGCGGAGACTTGAAGGAGAAGGAGAGAGAGAGAGAGATAGAGAGAGAGAGAGAGAGAGAGAGAGAGAGAGAGAGAGAGAGAGAGTATGCCCCCAGCTGGACGGGGGACATGTGCTGGGGAGGAATATATATTATGGCGAGCAAGTGGAGAGGGAGTGTGGGAGGAGGTAATGAGGCGAGGGTAGGAGAAGAGGCCTGGAGGGGGGAGGTTCAAGACTGCAGGCGGAGAGGAGAGAGGGAGGAAGAAAGCTGTACCCACCGGTAAAGGGAGAGGGGGGAAGAGAATATAGAGGAGAGGGGCAGGAAAGATGGGAGGGACCGTGAATTATGGACCGGGAAAAGAAAACGGTGGCGATTTGCTCTTTCTCTCCCCCCCTTCCCCTCTCCCTTCACACCGACGCGTTCTCTCTCTCTCCTGCCGAGGTTCGCAGGTGGGCGGAGGTAAGGAGGGGGAGAGATCGTCAAGCTACGGGTGCTGGGGGAGGGAGTAAGGGGGGGGGGGAAGAGAGAAAAGGAGGGGATGGCAGAGCCTTCATGAAGAGACTCCTTGCGTCACTACGACTTCAGCATCATTAGCGCGCTCGCGCCCGGAGCGGATACCGTTGCGTCTCGCGCGTCCCACGAATGATCTATTCAATCCGAATGTGAGAATTGAAAATTGAAAAGCTTAGCGCTCTTGGAGAAAGATATGGGAGGGAAGTAACTATAATTAAAATGAATCATCGAGTCCAGAGTCGGACTCGGTGTGCTGTTTCCTTTCTACACACTGGAATAAAAGCGGTCTTCTTCAATGAAAGACAAAGATTTTACTGCTCCCAGCCATATTAATATATCCTACTAGAGCAAAAATCTCTAAAAGCAAGTACTGGGTGACCTAAAATATTATTTCTTATTGGGTTTAATTTGAGATTATTCGTTGTAGTAACCTTGATGGAAATCGCAAGCTTGCGGTATGAGATTTAGGAACAATTAACCAAGGACACTGATTAAGCTACACTCTTGTCTCCGCAGTTAGTAACGTCCTGGGTTCATTCAAAACTTTTCCCAAAACAAAATTAAAAAACGAACATTTTACAGCTATTTACCCCATGTACATACACCTTTCTTGAAAATAAGCCCCTAAACCAATTCTTGACAAGATACTGAACCGAAAACGATAAAATTTCACGATTAATTACAGTTACTATTCGGGCATCACCAATTTTGTAACTTTCATGAAAATAGGGTTGCCGGAACTAAGTTGAACGTCCTAGGTATAAAGTGAGACTGCCACCTTCATCGTCTTTAATGAAAGTTTGGAAACTTAGATTATCCATTCTCCAATGTTTGCCACCATTACCCTGCAGCCGCCTCATGAGCCCAGAATTTCTCGGGGTGGAATGTGGAGAACGAGACGGATCGTTCACCGACCGAGGGCGAACTCCTCATGGTGTCACGCACGATAAATAAATAACTGAAGGGGAACGGAATCATAAAAAAGGCAATATAGACTTTTATCACTTGATGAACCACCCTTATAGTCCACTATCCGCACCGCATTCGGCCAAAGTTCGTGCAAAGTATAGGCTGATAAGGTTTGATTTACTTAGAAATATATTTTTAAGGCTCAATACCCGGGAATTGGCATATCTTTATTCCACATCGGTTTCCCTTTGCTCTGAGGTGAATACCGGATCAATAATAATTCAGTATTATTGCTGAAAACTTAAGATTACCCGTACAGAAATGAGAAATTTTGTCATATCTGAATGGGTTCTCATTGCGTGAGGGAGCTTTAAATTGAGGAAGAGACATGAGTAACTTATGCTCCCTTGGAAACGCCAAGTTTTTCCGCATAGATATTTACTGGAACAAACTAGGCGGACCCGCAGGCCGCAAACGTGAGAAAGTGACAGCAAGTTCAGCAGAAAATATCTCTACCGTAGACCTCGTCCAGGTTACACGTACCTACTGGCAGCCAAAACGCCAACCTCTCAGCGGCTTTTCCGCATTTAGGGAGACGCATACTACTCCAAACCGAGGGTGATCCCACTGGTCCTCCGACATGACACCGAATTCTCCCAAGGCTCCGCTTGATCTCATCTCCCTTGTATCACACACACACGCACGTGTGGCCCTTTCTCCAAAATCTTCCTCGTCCTTGCCTACTAGGCCTCTTAAGACGCGAAAGGGCGAAGGGGGAGGCTGAGCATGGACTCGACGTAGCCAGCGTGGATTACTCGACGAGAGGCGCGCCCTGGAGGAAACTCCTTTTCGCACAAGCAAGGAGGATGGAACGCTGGATGTATGTGTATATATATCTCACTGGGGAGAGGAAGAAAGCCTTTCTGTCTTAAGGCCGCTTGCTTGTTGTCTGGGCGTGGGACGGTAAGAGAAAAGTCGCAGGGGAAGAAGCATCTGAAAGAGGAGACTTACAGGGGGAGGAGAGGGAATATATCCAAATAGGAGGGGAAGTGAGAAAACTCTTAATGATCTTAAGCACACTGGGGACCTTTTGTGGTGGGTGGTGCGTGAGGGAGAGAGGTTGGTTGACGCAGGACATGCGAAAAAGAGAAAGGTAAGAAGTACGACGGGAGAGAGAAACGGGAGAAAAAGTGCGGAGCAGGATATAGAATGAGGGTGAGGGGCAAGAACACAGGAACTGAGTTAGCGTCGAATCAGCAATGAGCAAATACGCGTGGCCGCGGCAAACGTTAAAAGGGACAGGCCGCTGGGTGGGCGGAACATCGTATTGGAGGAATGTGGAATGCGCGGCCTCCCTTTTGAAGGCCAGAAGGTAAACATTGGCCTCAAGGTTGACCCAAATATTTGAGCGGATTAGGAAAAGAGCGAATGAAATCAGTTGTAATTCACCAATGCGTACAGCGAGAGTTCATAAATTAGCTGGATAATTGCAATCCGAATTCAATCAGCTCCGAGCTAAAATCTGTTTCCAGCAATATCATCCTTGTTTACCTATTAAGAATTGAAACGAAAAGCTATGCGAATCCTTAATTTACAATCATGGGGACGGCAGCATTGTTCCGAGACGAGGATAGGAGAAGAAAAAATAAAACCTTGAGAAGAATTTATATACCTAGCTACTTTGTGAGATACGGCTGCGCCCGTCTTATTTCAATGTAGTTGGTAAGTATTGAGAATATTGAAAGAAGTCTGCTCATGATATTAAAATTTGATGCAATAAAGATTGGATAATTCCACTATTGAAAGCATCGTGGATACCAGCTCAATTTACGTTACTTTAAAAGTTATCACTTCCGCTTCATAATGATAACTATTTAATATCATGAGAACAAAAAAATTACCTAATAAAAATATTGCTTGTTCTGATAAAAAAATATTTGAAACTTACCACTGGTCCCCTCTAAAACATGCAGAAAAAGGACTGGCTTGAAAGCATTGGCACTGACCTGGAATAGAAGAAAAACACATTATAAATATTTTGCACGAATACATTTATATATTCACTACCAATTAAATGTCCTTAAAAATAAAACTACAACTATATACAGATGAGTAAAATAGTTGATTTAACGAATAAAATTTAAGTGAAATACATGAAGCATCAATTAACGCGTAGAATTATATTTTTTTTCGATAAAAAAAGCCTCTGGAACCGTCAAGTTCATTAATCCTGAAAATGAAATATTTGCGCAGAGGGTCCAATGAAAAAATATTTACGCATTCGCCAGCACTCCTTCTGCCTTGAGAGATGAATGCCTTTTGATGACAAACATATGAGAAAACGTCATCCCTCTGCATAAAAAAGCGCCATGGGAAAGATCTGTTTTCAACTTGAGCCTTTCATCTTGACTCACCACACACAACTTTTTGCTCGTAAGGTTTTTAATTAGATATTACCATGAAATTAAAAAAATATTAATGATGAAAGTAATTAATCATCCACTAGGATGTGAAAACCGTAAAATTCCGAGAGCAGAATAAAGTGATGAATATAGAAAATGTTTGGAAATGACGATCGATTCCCGTTCGAGTTTTGTGAGGCAGGAAACATTTGAAAACTACGCGTAAAAATATCTCGTAACAGTAGGGTATTCAGCTATCGGGACATGCTTGCAACATCGCGATACACATGGCAAAATAAGGAAAAAAAATGACACCTCCGCCCCGGTAAAACCTGAAGACTCCTATTTGGAGTGTTATTTTTGCGGGAAAACGTAGCGAAAAAATTATTCGGAGAAAAATGTAGTACGACTCGTGTTCATGCCCTTACAAGGGTCCATAACATGCTCGACTCACGCAAATATAAGCAATTAAGATGTCTTACGCAGATCGGGTCTGTTCCCCGCTCACCGGAATTCCCTCAGCCACTCCACCTCTCCCTCCATGGTCTCAGCGGCAGCCGATAATGGAGAAACTCCGGGTCCCTACCGTCCCGGCTGTTTTTTTGTGTGCGATCGAAATATGCGACATGGAAATTTAGGCCTCACAAGCAATTAGTGCGCGATGCAAACATGGAAAGTGCTGGAAAGGACGGAGAAAGAGAGAGGGAAATAAACAGGGAACGGGAGATAAAAAAAGAGAGAGGAGAGGAATGAGGTTGTGAGGTGGACGAGAATCCGCGAGAGGAGAGAAGAAAGGGAGTGAAACAAAGGAAGGCAGAAAAGGGACAAAAGGAGCCATTTTGTTTTTATTTTTGTGAAGAAAAAGACGGACGTCAAGGGGGATTTCTTCTCGACCACCAGCACCACCACTATTTTTCACGTCCTCTGCCGTCCGTTCACAGAAACTAAAGTTAGAGCGAGAGAAGGACAAGGGACACGGCTGGCGAGAGGAGGAGGAGGAGGTAGGGGGGATAATGGTTAGCGAGGCGACGAGGGGGTGGGGAGAGGTATAAGGACGAGCGAGAGGGAGAGGGTGGGGAGGGGGGGACTTGAGATGAAATTACGATAGGGTCGTGCGTGCGGTTCTGTGCGAAAGCAAGAAGAAAACCATCCCTACTACGCCCAATTCCACCCCCTTTGTTCTGGAAATCCTCGGCCGAGGAAACTGGGGAAAAAAATGAAAGGATTGGGGGTTATGCCTTTTGCAATGCGTCACTTTTGCTGAGTGAACTGCGCAATAGGATGGGGGTCAGAGTACAGGGGGTAGGAGAGTGTGAGAGTCGAGAGTCTCCACTCCTCTTTTTTTGCAAAAAAAAAGGAAATTCTTGCGAGAAAGATGGACGAGTGCTCAAAAGATGAGAGGATGGAGAAGGGAATGGTGAGGTCAAACGCCGGAAAAATTTAAGAAACTCTCTAATGTTATTCTCTCTCCCTCGAGTGGTGGTCCCTACCCATGCCTGGGTTTCCCTTATCTTTCCCCCGCATGTATGTGTGTAGGAGACCTCTCGTCTCGCCTTGAGCGGTACCCTTCCATCCCTGAGCTCCGCACTTATCTCTCATTCTCTCGTGGCCAAGGGAGAGATGTTGACGGTGCCCACCTGGCTCGACTCAAAGGTGGGAGAGCGGGACGCGGAAAAAATATGCGGGCTCAACAGTGCGGTGCTCACGCATCAATCCATGGTGCAGCTCCACTTTCGGCCGAGGAGCTGACGGGATGGCGACGGCAAGTTGGATAGTAAAGATCCCCGCAGTTGAAATAATAGAGAACGAAGATAATTTGCAGCTAAAAAAATAGAATAACTCACTTCCCCGTTGTTACCGCGAACTACTTCATATCAACAGAGTTTGATACGAATCATTTTTAATACGACACGAAGTGGCCGCGCCGTAGGCGCGAAGTTTAAACTGTACCGTCCTTGATCACATAAATTTCAGAGTGAAGTCCAAATTTATGACATTTTGAGGTCTCTCACAAGTTTTCTCTCTCTCTGCAAGGAAGCGGAATTTTTTAAACTGAATAGTTAAAAAATATGAGGCCTCAGAGGAAGAGAATATTAGCGTCCTCGCCACTATTTCAATCCACTTAAGTAGTTTAGCTTGAAGGTGGAATAAATGTAGGAAGGATTGTTCGAAGACAGCTTTGATATTCAGCATAAGAAATGAAGAAAATAGAGGTTGAAATAAATGAATAAATGCAGAGTTAATGATCTTTTGGAGGGATGTCTTCGGTATAGGCAATACATCAATGCAATACTACGTAGAAATTTTAGGGCCCCGACATGATTTCTATCTCAAGTGACGCAATGGACACATTCGAGAGACATCCATCTTAATTCATCGAAATACCGCAGGTGCACAGCTACGGCCTTCATAGAAGAATATTTTCGAAACTCTGTCGAGAACCCGGGGAGATATACTATAATAAACGACGTGAGGAGGTGAGTTTAAACTAAACGACGTGAGTTTAATCTCTGAAGGGGTTTGGTTAGAGCAGAGGAAACTATCTTTTTCGTGTGAGATAGAAAGAGATCGAGAGAGAAAAAAGAAATATTGGCGCGGTAGACGAAAGGGGTCATGGAAATCCTGAAATATATGATTCAGTGTTTTCGGACGGTTTTAGTTTCCAACGGAGGAGGAGGAAAGGGGAACAGGATGAAAGTAAGCGGTATCAGCAATAGCGGTGGAGGAAAAGGGAGAGGGACTATTCTCCTCCTCTATATAGGGTTTTCAACCTATATATACCCATTTTCGCCCTAAAATTTCGGCAACGAGAGAGAGAGAGAGAGCAAAGTCCTTCTATAAAGCACCCAGGGCATGAAAAGGACCCTCGGATCGCGAAGCTTCGTGAAAGAAACAAGAAGCTCCGAAAACTTCCCGGCTCCACTCTCACAGTCCGCGGGAAGAAGGACCTCGCTGGCTGAGAGCTCCGCACAACACTTTTTCGACTGCCCCCACCAAAGGCATGCGGGCGAGTCGGAGGAGGGGTTGAGATGAAGTTGGGAAGTGACGTGAGGAGGAAAGGTAGGATTGCGGGGTGGAGGAAGCAAGTGGGAGGATGGTAGGGACAGGTGAAGGGAAGATTGAAGATACGATAGAATGCCAAAAGAGGTGAAGGCCAGAGAAATAAAGTGAAGCCGGAAAAATTAATTCAGGTTGAGATAAAAATGAGCAGGTAAATTTTTAAAATAATAAGATAAATAACATTTTTCTCGAACAGTTTCGATGATTTGCGGGGCTAATGCTAACAAAAAATGCAACCCGTTAAAAACTGGAATTCAAAAAAATTGTTTGCGCGTAAAAACTTTGTTTAGAATTCCGCCACGTCACTCGAAAATTAGTCCAACGCTCGTCAGTTTTCATAATCTCGGTATAACACATCATGCGGATACAAAGAAACGGTAATTTATAGTCGAACATCGGTGGTTGATACAGCTTCAATGGTAATGCTAAATGTTTCCAATGTCAGTACCCCCAATACAACCGTAAACAAGGATATTATGATATGAACATTTCAACTAAAATTTATCTAGCTACGGAGAAAAACAAAGGATCCTACAACCATCGCAAAATATAGCCACGCTCACCACCAACTGTTCGCTTGCGATGAAGAAGTGCATCACTGCAGGAATTATGATAAAATACGGAATTCAAAATAGCAAGGGCTTCAGAGCACAATACGGAAGCCGGGAACGAAGCAGCGAGGGAGGAAGAGAAGACGCGGCCACGGATGGGAGACAAAAGAACAAAAAGATTACGGGAAACGAGTTTTTTTATTCGCTAAACCCTTCATTTTTTCTCTCCGCGAAAAAGAAAAAGGAATGCATGAAGAGTATATGGGTCGAAGTGGAAGAGGAAGAGGAGGAAAGAAGGACGGAGGGGGATGAGTCTGCCGTGGTGCGGAGGCGGCGGCGTTGATAAATGAGTCGCCGAACCTGTTCACGCATGCAACGCACGCATTAGCCGCGTGTCAATCACTTATTCGAAGGAGAGAGGAGGTGCAGGCGTGGAGGAAGAGGAGGACGCTCGTGACGGATTGAAGGCGCGAGGTGAAGAGACTAGTGGCGGGGGAATAGGGAAGAGAGGAGAATGCTCGATAGAGGAGCCCTTCTTCTCAGAGGAGAGGGAGGCTGCGGAGGGTGAGGCGATACTTCCAAAGAGATAAGGAGGGAGGGGATGGTGGAGGGGGCTTAAGTATAATGCGAGGGGTGGGTGGGGTGAGGTGGTGGAGGGGATGGCTTATGTCGGGGTGGGAATGGGAGCAAAGAGTGAGGGGGGGAAGGGATGGGTGTTGGCGGACGATGCGGTCCCTCCTCCGCGTCGCGAGATTCCCTCGTGGCCGGTTCCACGTGAGGTGTGCGTGCACCAATTTTTCATTCGGTTTTTTCGACAACTTACTCTGTTTCAAATATAAAAGAGAGTGTGATAAGTTAGTACGCGAATTAAATAGCTGTCAAACAGTACTTACAAACAAATATCAGCATGAATGCAAGAGATCTCCACTAATTGATGCCCATTGTGTTTGGATATTAAAGGATAACCTCCTACAATGCCGTCATGTTTGCCGTTCCACTTTTTAGATTTAACTTTGACGCATAATTGATGCTCGAAACCCTTTCACAGAAAGTGGCGAGTTGAGTTATTGACGTCACTCGTTAGATTTTAGCTTTACACTAGGTCTGATGACTTCACCAACTCTGCGAATAGGAGGCCAATTTCAGCAACTTTTGTGTCAATTTTTGGACTAATTGGCTAATTTTAGAGCTTCCGTTTGCGTGGTGACACAGGGACGCATTTACAATTCTCCTCGTTTAAGAATGAGGGTGATTTCTTTTTGGAGAGAATAAAATGCATTTCTTGGAATATGTTCGAGAGGTAAATCAGTTTTTCGCGCCATGAAATACAGTTCCGAAGGTGAATTTCTCGAGAATATACCAATTGTATCGACGACAACCGGCAATCACATGCTCTGCGGAGTCGCAATAGAAGTTAAAATGTAGGGAAGTAGAGAGGGTGGCACCGCGTGGAACGCGTCGTGAAAACCCGTGTGCAGACAAACACGCACGACTTGCGCAACTCGCGGAATAGGGAAGGGAAGGCTGGGAGAGGAGGACGTTCCTCTTCAATGAGTGATTTAAACGCTCGATGGGACAATGCGCGGGGGATGTCTTATTTGGAGAACCCGAGTAAAAACACCCGCTACGCCGAGAGAATTGCAACTGCGTTCACCGTCTTGTTCACTGACCACAGCAGCGAGCACAAGTCCACTTTTGCCCTGCAATCTGTGCTGCGATTACGCTGGAGGGTTTCATTCGCCATTATCAAGGGACATTCTCGCTCGTTTGGCTGACTGCAGGTGCGAAAAAGGACACCGGGATAGTGAAGGATTGCGGGTGAGCAAGGAACGATTTCCCACGGGCCCTTCTTGAAGGATTCATAGCACCATAGGATCCAAGAAGGTTAACAAGAGAGAATGCAAATATATGCAATCTTTAAACCTCAAAAAGAGAGGGATAAGGCCGTAGGAGGAGTGTGGCGAACATGTAAGATTGTTGCGCGGGATTTCAAACCGCATTTCCTGGCGCGCTGTATCGAATGACCGCAAGATTTCTGCAACCACTGCCGCCGGTATCTGCAGTGGAGAGGCCAAAGAAAAACGGGAATGCAGGAAAGACCAAGACATATGAGAGGGTCTCTCCTCTACCAAGGAAGGGATCGGTACCTTGCGCTAATAGGTGTCTTCGGCTCGATCAGGATTTGTGTTTATTATGAATCCGCCAGGAACAATTTAATGGCTGAGGTGCATATATACCTTTTTTTAACTACTCCTCGCCAGTGGGCAAGGAGTGTTTATCATACTCTCAGATGTTCATATTGCTCAGGTGATCATACATTTGCTGACAGAGGAAGTGGGGCCTGTTTAATCTGTAATACCAATATCCACGCCTAAGTTACAATGTCAATCGAATAAGAAGAGAGCTAGATTACTCGTGGGTCTTTATATTAAAATGGACGAGAATAAGAATAAACTCAATTGATTTCAATATCTTATTACTAGAGATAATTGAGATTCGTTTCCAGCTACATCAAGCAGTCATTCAAAGATCCATAGAAAACAAAATGGTCGAATCAATGACAAATGGGTTAGAAGGTAGAATATTTTTCATTATGCTTATCTCGTGGTAAAATAAGACAATTCCTCTCAAAAAGTAAGCAAAGATTCGAGTACTACATTTAAAAAATTACTATTTACAATAATGAAACGCCCTGATTTGATGAGTCAAAATAGTATGATTGATACGGAAGACCCATACAGGCATGAAGAAGGCGGAGTACCAGAAATATGACTTCGTGAGCTTGTATGAATTGCACTCTCACCACACTGC
The DNA here is from genome assembly GCF_921293095.1 of Ischnura elegans. Lineage (NCBI taxonomy): Eukaryota > Metazoa > Arthropoda > Insecta > Odonata > Coenagrionidae > Ischnura > Ischnura elegans. The sequence continues at coordinate 144,079,769 of NC_060246.1, forward strand.
CTACACAGCACCGTAATATCAAAACTTCCCTTTCAAAGGGGCGGCGGCGAGGTTCTGAGCCGCCCATTTCCAGGAAGCAGTTGAGGAATATGGATGATTTGGTCCGATCAGTCACAATGACTGCGGTCTAATCCCAACGCTCATTAAATCCTTGGTCATGAATGGAGATTGGGTACCAAGGCCAAGCCGTGCACAATTCCGCGCCGACAAAAGAGGTAAGTATGAGCGCAACGCACGCTTCCTCCGCCGGATTACAGGCTTTGAGGCCGGACGCCAAGGATACTGTGGGAAGGATATCAAAACGGAAAAAAGCTGGATCGCGGCGAATCGGTTCCCAAGAATTCTACACCGAGATTTTCCATCTCACATACATTGTGCGCAAAGTATGAACAAAATGAAGCAAGGGAGGAAGGCGCAACTTTGCGTCTCTCGCTTGATGGCCGCATCGTATCTTCCCAGCGATTCCGCATCCACCGAGGAATTCCTCTCGACTTACACTGCCGGACGGCTGCGGTGACTCTTCCAATGGTAACAGCCCGCATGCCATAAACCCGGGGATGATATGCGCATTTCAAAGCCTCAAACACGCTACATAGAGCCATAACCTAACCTGTTTACACCCTACGGTCGCACTCCTATACCGCTTTATGTTGCCTCGGGCCCTCAGTAGAAAGACTGATAACCATGCACGGAGAGTGCGCGTATAGGAAAAAATATGCACCCTTACCGTCATCGGACGGTTCTGTCACCTAGTTAAAGGAGTAAAAATATGTCAAAAAAACGAAAATGAATTTTAACCGTTAAATCCGCCGACGGGAACGCCTCTGCCCTCTGCTCACCGCGGTAACAACACCGAATGCACTGCGTCGCGAATGTAAGCTTTTGCAACTTCCACGACGGTGGACGTAAAAGAAAGACGACGATGGTGCGTAAAAAGGCTCTGGCACGCCACAAACCCCCTTTCAACCTCCGGCGGAATAAAATAAAAATGCTAATTCACGATGACTGCTACATTTCGCAGCCTAGTTCCCATTACTGCCGCCCGTTCCCGGGAAGAATTTCCGTTCCCTTACCCCCACCCCAACCACCCACAGCCAACCGAAGCTATTAAGTAGCCCACCACCCTCTCCATGGTAACAGAATACCGAGACAAGCCGCTTCAGTGCTGAGAAATTTCTTCTGAGCACTTACAGCGTCGGTGCCTCCACCAATGAGCAAAAAAAGATAGCGCCTATAACTTCACTTATGATCAGTTCCTAAACTCTAATGTTGACTTGAGATAGGTAAGCGTGGAGTTCGCTCCAGAATAATCCACAGGCGAGCCGAGAATATCTGTCAAACATTCGTCCAAAATTCTCGCAAGACCTCAGATACCACTATTGGCTACAGCTAATTTGACTGTTTTCACGAGAAATATCAAGCATAGGGAAGAAAAAAAGCGAAAAATTATATTTATATATAATGTTAAGCGCAACTATAGTTTTTCATCTTATTCCTGGTGCACGAATGACTCTTTACTAGAGAAATGCACAGATTCCTGCAAACTCTGGCGAAGTTACAGATTCGGCTCGCTTTGTCTGAAGCATTAGTCATTAAATTGATACTAGTTGAACTCTTGAGTACTAAAATCCCTTGAAATGCCAGAAAAGAACATAAGAAATTACATTAGTTAGGCCTAGGCCTAAACTCTTATTTCTTTCACATTCCATCGCTTCGAGTCTCGTCGATCAAATCTCAGGTGTCAAACGGAATGGAAGCAGTCCATCTCCCCGACGCAAACTGAAATTAAATGCCTCAAGGTTAAAAGAATTAACAAATATTAATGGCGACCAATTAATCAAGATGCCCGGATGAAATAAATCCTACATAAATTAATTGCCCCTTCTCTTCGCCCCAGACAAATTCATATTATATAATCGTCCGTCTAAAAAGAGCACTTAGCGCGATCCGCTAGGTGGGCAGACTGGCGAATGAATAGACATTTGTTATCGTGACGTGCCATCCTAAGGATCTCCGTGATTGAAGAGGAAATGCATTAGGTCAGCGAGCGGTATTTCAAAATCTAGTTGCGATGATTAATGCTCTCGGAATCGTCTGAGATCCAAAGCGAATTCTCATCATGCTGCTACAGGCATCTTCTGGACTGAGGAGCGAGCCGTCCAAGAGACGGAAGTGGAAGCAAGTCTAGGAGAAAAAAAGCAATTTTTCGCGATTGAAGAGAACCTTCAAGGTTTTTCTTTGAGTCGAATACTGAAAAAATGAGTTCCCATTGGGGGGGAACACGGACTTAGAACTAAAAACATCTTAATGACATTACATCAATGACGAAACAATTATCATGACTAAAAAGCCTTCCTAAACAATACCAACTTGATCACTTCTAAACGGTCATTATTTCCATCTTTTTTCCAATACCGAATGCAGGTAATCGGGAAGAGCAGAACGACATTACTCGTCGTAGCGGGACTCAATTTCATCCGAACGCGAACTTGCGAGTTTTCAATCAATTTTATGTAGTATAGGTGTGCTTAAACTTTAAAACAGTTTTCACAAGGTAACATGGTGCCCTATCAATTTCCAATATAGCTTGGGGTATGGCAAGGAAAAAAGACCGTAAAATTTGATACCTGCTAGGCTAGGCAAGTAAGCGTAAGTATTCGCTGAAATTGATAGTAATTTGAGCTTTCCCTAACTCAAAAATAAGTCAGCTGCTGTTCCAAGATAGTATAATTACCAATGCACCAGCGATTACTCTAAACTGAACAGTCGCACGATGTTAAGCCACGTTACATCGTCCAAATCTGCTGGGAACGAGTTAGCGGGTAGGGAGGAGGATATAGGCAAAGAAAAGGGTAGGGAAGAGGAATCGCCGATCGGTCTCCAGTTCAAAACACGGGAACACACAAAACACGTGCAATTCTTTTCAGCGGAGCCACCCACGCGGACCCTCGTTACGAGGGGCTTCAGCAAGAAACTGCACGTATTGCACTCCCAAGCACATCTCCCCACACCACGACACCCTCAATTCTACCTCCCGCCTCTCCACACCAAGTGGCCGTAACGAACGCCCATTCTACGAAAAGCAAACTCGCTCGATCGCTGCCCCCCCCCCCCCCCACCAGGAGCAGCTAGGAAAGAATGGCTGGGGTTCCAGGGAGATAAATAAGGCTGAAGAGCAGAGGCACAGATGAAGGATACACACGCTCGGGTCATTTTCATTTTTATTTTGAGAACGAGCCAGCGAAATGGAGAATAATTCGGCGAAATGTCCCGATTTCAACTACGGAGAGAGATAAGAGATAATAACGCGCGCTTCCGCATTTCGGAGTAAGGGGGGCCTCGCCAAGTTTTTAAGTATTCAAACGAGAGCGCGAGTATATTTCTCTGGAGCGGTATTGCCATGGTCGAATCACTGGCAAACTATACGGGGTAATACACAATCAAGCCAAGGAAGATGTTGTGCTCGACAAAACGGCGCTTCCAATCACATGGCCGCCTCCAATTGAGCATATATCTTTGCTTGATACCTGAACGGTGAATTAGCAAGCGTACCCTTAACTTCTCAACCGTATTTGTTTGAGATGTAAAGCTACCGAGGAGGTAAATGGACCAAAATGTCACTTTTCGAAAGTGTAATGAAAACGAGAAAATAAAATGCAATTTTCCACAGCTAGGAACAACTTAGAGTAGGAGAAAGCTCGTATTATTCCCTGAGAAGATAGGATCCAAACGCTGAAAAATCTAACTTTGTAAGATAGATAAATTTAGATCAAGGAATCCACATTTGTGAAAAAGGAAAATAATTAAATGGAGTATTACAGTTCAATCGAAGTTTTAGGAGATATTCATGAAACCATGCATGAAACTTTCAGGTTCAGCCCACGAGGACCATAAAATGGTATTCTTCTTACAATTTGGTAGACTAAAAGACGGCAGAACGGTTTTCTTTGTTTGAGCTGGCAGCGAAAATATAGTAAACAGTCACTTCCTCATAGCATAGTTGAAAACGAATCGCAGACGGATGAAAAAATATGCATAGCCTGAAACCAATCTCCTGAATGATAACAAAAGAAAAAAGTCACAATTCCTTATTTCATAACGAAGGCCTTACTTAGGGATTTTTTGAGCCGCGCGAATAATAAAGTCTATGGTCTCGGGGACTGATTTTCTTTACAAGAGAACAAAGGCATAAAAATATCCTCCCAGAAAATGGAAAATACCATTTTGTTAACTAAGTCAAAAACGAGATTATCTGAAAGCTGACGCCAGCAAGCACGATATCTCCGAATGGGGAAGCGTCGCTGGCTACCTCAGGAAGCATCCTATGCTATCTCACAGTCACTAGACAAAGGCCTTTTCAAACTGAACGTACGCTACGTCGCCTTACCGGTCTCGGGGACGTCTTAGGCAGCATAGAGAGGGGGAAGAAAAAAACAACTTTAAATTTCATACTACAATATCATAAAACTGGATTATTTCATTCATGTTTGCACTTACTTATTCGGCGATATGAGATACCTCAAAACACAAGAAGGATACACAGGTAGTGATTTTAATTTGAAGAGAAAAATGAGAAATAGACAAAATTGGATAGTAACTCAAAGAGAATGCAGAATTGAAAAAAAATTAACTGAAGTAAATAAAAATAAGCGTCGAGTTTGATTGAGAAAAATATCGAGTCCCTAAACGACCAAATTTTATCCACTGGCGCCACCACTATTTCAAAGAAATATCACGGTATAAGTGATGGGAAAATAAATAGGAGATTTTTACGAGAAAAAAATCCTTCTCCAATACTTGAACGCGAACTTGGACCCTCGAAATGTTAATCTGGTACACTTCAGTCAACCCCACCCAAACCAACCCATCCTCATGGCTAATTTAATATTATTATTATGATCATCATATCTTGTATCATATAATTAGTCGGAAAAAAGGGATGCGCTCGCTCCCTTTGCTCAGCGGAACGAAAAAATTCATAAAAAAAGGAGTGGGAAGGAGGTGGCTTGAGAAATTGGCACTACAGTGTGCAGTCGGAGGAGAGGGGTGGGTTTAAATTATGCCTTCCGGCCGTAATCATATCAGACAGAGAAGGAGATCCTCTGTTCGTGGGGAGATGCGGAGAGGGAAGGTTGGCAGAAGGAGAGAGAGAGAGAGAGAGAGAGAGAGAGAGAGAGAGAGAGACAGATTAAAAGAATGCAAGGCAAGGAGTCTTGTGGGGAAAAATTTAATATGCGCAAGGGTTGGGTTGAGTGCACGAGAGGAGGGGAGATGGCGCCGGGTATTTTACTTTCGGTTTCTTCCCATCCGCGATTGACACAAACAAGGAATGGAAAATAAGAAATGAAGCAGATAGAGAGGGGAAGAATGTGGAAGGATTGGTGGAGCAATATATAAATAAAAAAAAATAGTGGTGCAATGGTAAATTTTCCAGTAAATTCTTCTCGGGATTTCATCCGAGTAATCTCCTCCATCTCCATCGCTGCCGACGTCTCGATGAAATTATTTTCCATCATCATCAGAATCAACGTCGGCATCGAAGGAGAGATTGATGAGTTTACCCGGATGAAATCCATAGAAGAATTTCCTGTAACTATTCGCCGGGAAAAAGTGACGTCATAATTAAATTTTCCAGTTTGGGAACACTAGAAATGTTTGATTTAGCGACGGATAAGTTACCGATAACATTTAAGAACAACATTAAACAAGACTTCAAATGTACGTGAAGTATTTAACGTTATTGCGCATCATATTATATATACTTGCATGCCAAACTCAAAACCTAATTGCCCCCGGTCACGGTCATGGTTTCAACTTCCTGCCTTCTCCTCCAGTAAGTGTTGTAGTTACAAATTTTACAGATCGCTAATGTAAAGATTTTTTAAATACAACATGAAAATAACATTAAATTCACTAACTCATGATTAACTTCGTGGTATTCCATTATAAGGCTTCTTGGATTTTACACAATTACAATTTGCGCCTGAAGATGATAATAATTCATCGAAACCCGGGTCGCGATCTGTAAAAAATAAGTGGTATAAGTAATAGTACAAAATCCAAGAAAAGATTACATTCAATTTTATAATTATTTATACGAAACTTTAGAGAGAAATAATTAGCTGTTAGTTCACGATATTATATCCTATATAAATACCAAACTATACATTAACGTAACATTTTTAATTCTTGTTTATTTGGAGAAAAATTAATATATCGCAACAGACAGGCGAAGAGGAATGAAAGTTGTATTTCCCTTGTATCATTTGCACCACTCCTCCTCCCTTCCCCTTTTACCTCCCTTCCTCATTCGTGGCGGGGGAGAAGGAGGAGGTGAGGAAGAGGAGAGTTGTATTTTTCGGACGGCCTGACAAAGGGCGCCAGTGGGAGCGGTTACTTTAATCATCATAAATCATTTCCCTACGCACTCTCGCGCACACATGCTCAAAAACCTCTTTCTCCCTCCCCTCCACCTCTTCCACCTCCTCCATCATCACTCCATCCCCGTTACTTCAAATACACCCTCGTCCCTTAAACAATTTCCCAGGAATAAACTCCCAAAAATTTCACATCTATTCCTGCTCTTTTCTTTTTCGGACGTATACAGCGGTGCCCTCTCTTCCCTCCTACGGCGCGTGTGTAGACCGCCCGCCTGCCTCCGCAGGGTTTGCGTCCTGCGCCGAGAGGGGGCTCTTTCCTCCCCGCTGGATTTCGGGCCGTTTCGTGAAAGAAGGCGTTCTTGTCGCTATCACGCGAGCCGAGGAGGCGTCCGCTCGACGGCAGAGGGCGAATTGGGGAATGGCCGGGGAGGAGGCGGCCGTGACACTGACGGACGACGGACGGTTGGTGGTTATCCGCTTAATGAATTATCCCCCCAAGGCGCAGACGAAGAATCCTGCCTCGAGGAATCTCGGGAGTGGACGCTGAGGGAGGACTTCTTACGAAGCCACAGCCGTTCTGAGTCCGAGAAGCACGGCATCCAGTCATGCAGTGCCCCTGGGCTGTGCTTAATTTAAAAAAAAATTAGGTACCGGAACGCATACCCACAAATTTAATCCACACATGATTTTCAAATATGAGATCCAAAAAAGCAACTTTATGACTCTGATTACATCCGGTGTACTCCAGTGCTTGCTTGTGTAGGAAAAAATATTTGTTCTTTCAAATGGCAGGACTTGGTGCACTATTTTCTGGATAAGAACCGATTCCGGAGAAGTGTTTGAGGGATATTGGAGTTTTAGTCATCACGCTCTCAATATTTAGAGAAACTAAGAATTTAATAGAATGTGAATTACGGTTGTTGAGATCCATTTCCCTAGCTCAATTCAACTCGGAGCAATTTTACGAAATAAGGGAGTAATTCAAACTCCAATGAGGTCGTAGACGTTATCGCCCTGAATTGAATTGGCTTGACTTCTAAATCCAAGTCCCTGCACCATTGCGAGCCAAAAGCACCTCCGATACCCAAGAATCACAACAAAAATGATAAACGAAGGCCTTATCCCGTAGCAATAACTTAGCAAAATTCAGTTCTAGGGCATCGAACGTCTTTTAAACTGATTTTTGTATTTGCGCGCACGACCTTCCATTTTCTAGGGGACGTTATCAGGACATTATTTGCCAGGATGTACGATATATCCACTAAACAATGACTGGCCACAAAAAAATCAATCAATAAATAAACAAGAAAACGGCAGCAGCATATAATTTACTCAAGAGTTGGTTAAAGTCTGGAAATACTGATACTTGAACACCGGCACTTGTTTGATACCGGAAATAATCTAAAATCAGCCAAACACATGGAATCTTAGGAGTTAAAACAATAATTTATTTTTATATATTAATTCTACTCGGAACTAAACAACAAAGTACACCTGGCGTACATTTTTATGGGAATCAAAATTTACCAAGAAAACATTGTATACTTGATAAGAGAACGACAGATGACACTTAGCCGTTTCCATGGAAAAAAATCGGTGGCGGATGCGGGGTATCTTAGGATATCTCGCCGAGCCCTCATGCAGTCTCGGGCCAATATAAATCTTCGAATCAACGAAGAAAGATTGCGAAAAAACTCTTTCCAGAATCAAAATATTTGCCCGACGGAAGCGTCAACGACGTTGACAATTCAGAACATACACGCACACCTACACTTCAGCAGACTGAAAATAAATGCGCCGATAAGCCCCGTGGTAATACTCATGACTGGAATGGAGAGCGAGAGAATAGAATGGAAGAAGTGGGATGGAGATGAATAATCCACCTCCTGTGACGAGTTTATGACCGAAAAGTTTTTCACTGAAAAGAGTAGAAGAAAAAAAACAACAGAATTTTTTTTACATCGATGCAGAACCTCTCTTTGCAACTCACTCTCGTCCAACCAAACTATCGTCTGATCCAACTCTGAACGTTTCGCAGGCGGATCGAAAAGCTAACTCTGGTAGACCATTTGCTTTCGAGGAGAGTAGATACAAGAGCAAGCATGGCCGAGCAGAGGTATGCTTATTTGGAATATGCCGTCCGCTCACTCTCCCCCGAAGAAGATTAACAGCTCACGATTGACGGTTACTACGCAACGGGAAGGGTAAGAGGAGGGCGGGAGCCTCTTGAAATAATACATGTAGGAAAAAAGTAAAAGACATTCACGAGCGATAAATTCCGACTTGACATTTACCACTGGAAGGAGAGAGGGGTGCGGGGAGTAAGAGACGGCCGGACAATACAGCGGAGGTAATACGCTAAAAATCGGAAGTAATTCGGCTCCCTGGATAGGATCCCGAACGGAAGGGCAAGGTTCATGGTAGGTAGCTCTGAATGGCAGGAAGAGAACACGGGTGGGTCCAAAGTAATTTGAGCCCTTTGACCCCATGTCCAAAGTTATGAGTACGCAGTAAGGCCTGGGTGGAGGAAGATCAGCCTGAGGTAGCCGTGAGTGTCACGGAATTTTTATGCTGTACGCACCCCCTGTAAAGCTATCAGAGTTTTCTGCAATTATATCAGTTCAAAATACAAGTAGCCATGGGCGTAACCAGCGAGGGGCAGGATGGGGCAGCTGCCCCCCCTAGGAGCAAAAATTGCAAATGTCTTTAAGGAAAATAATATTTTTTCAAGCAAATAATTTAAAAAACTAATAAAGAGCTGTTACAGTTTCCTTAAAATGTTGATTTCATTCACCTTTACCATGCTTAAATCTTACCTACAACTTAAACAACAATGGCTTGCCCCCCCCCCCCTAGTTTTGATCCTGGGTACGCTCTTACAAGTAGTAGTGACGAGATTACACAAAAAATTCAAACCATAGATCTTCCGCAGGATGATTAGCAGGCGTCTGCATAAAAACATTTTTTCAATGTACGCGTAGCAATATGCATTGACTTTAATTTTCCACCATAATCTCGCACGAGTGGCTATGAGAACATAATTTTTTTTACAAAAAAGGAAGATCAGTACTTCCACCAGCTATCAATTTAAACGTTTGCGGCCGATCAAGTTAATTAATTATACCACAATGGAAAAAAATAGATGCCTTCACATCGCCATGCCGTTAATCCAGTAGAATATTTACAGTACACCATTTTAAAAACTTAATCATTAGCACAAATGAAAATGAAAATTGTGGGCAGATTACGGGCGAGTACTAGGATATAGAGAGGAAACCTAATCCCTCTTCTTCAGAAAAGCGAGGTCCGATATTCCACTGCTCTACAACTGCTCCTTCCAGGTCATTTTCGGATCAGGACATATGATAAAAAAAGGGATTGCGAGAGACTCAAGGAATGCACGGCTGGCCGGAAAGACGATGAGAGAAAAACTCCGCGAGATAGCTGAGTGGGTTAGAAGGGTCACTACCATGAGGTCCCTCACAACACGACGTGCGGAGGGCTTGCTCCCTGTATCCAAATAATTCCGAACATCATGCGACCTTTTTTCTTCTTCCATTACATTTTATCCAGCCAAGGGCAGGCCCTGAACGTATCCCGGATATACCCCCACCCCAGTCTCCGGAGGTTTGCGGGTTATCAGTTACGGAAGGGGCGAAAAAAATATGCACACATGAAACCGCAACGCGGGTCGAAAAAGAAAAACGCGCCATGGTTATACTTGTATCAAAGGAAGAAACGTTTGCCCACGGCCGGGACATCTGCCTTTCGGGAGACAAGTAGGCAGCAATTTGTAAGGGTCTCTGTCACCGAATTTTATGTGCCCGCGGCACTTGTTGTGAAGCCGTCACGAGTAACGATTGCCCCGGCGGATCGGTAGGCGGAGGCGGTTGGGGATTCTTACTAGTAGTTCAGATGAGAGGGACTCCTTCAAAGACATGCAGGGAACTGGGGTGAGTCCCTGCGGACTGTCAACCTGCGGGCGACATAAAACTTTACGAATTTCGCGGTGGCTCAGCGAGTTGGCACGGATCAAAACGATATCTCCTCCGTTTTCATGGCCTAGGGTCGCGTCGTTAATGTTCCGCAAGTCAAGTTCTTGTATTATATCAGTTTCGATGAGGACGCGCGATGTGTTGTTCCAAGTGTTTCTCCCTCTAACTCATTTGCCATTTCGCTTCAAACGATTGGGCACAAAATGCTCCGATCGCAACGACTCACTTCCCACAATGACGCACGTAAACTACACTAGAGGGCGCCAAGCCAAAATGAGAGATTATAGTCGCCGAATTTATCACTAGGTCATGTGGAACTCGCGATCTGTCGCCACATTTTCGCATGAAAATGAATAACTTGAAGCCTTGATGGCCACTCTCCCTTCGTAAGACACAAGAAAGTCGAACTATCCGCCGGAAAATGTATAAAAACGAGGATCGAAAACGTATTCATTTCGTGTCTCATAGGCCGGATTAAAATTTCAACCTAACCTTGACAAATAGGCGGCGGCTTAAAACGCCTTTCAACTATGAAACCATATTGGTGAAGGTAAATTAATTATTCATGAGTGCCTTAAGTTTCTGGAGATCCGTATATAAACGTTTTGTCACAAGGACCAGCTTCCCCCTCAGCGGAGAGAAAGGTACGGAAAATAAAAAGGGACACGCCAGCAAGAAAGCAGCACGAACACTTACACAAAGCAAGCAAGTCCCTACTCACCCATGCCTTACAAAGACGTCACACAAAATCCTTGCCGAGCACGGAGAGAGAGTTTACGAAGGTTTTTTGCCCAAATCAAACGGGTCGCGCTTTCGCGGCAGAGGAGAGACGGCGAGGAGGGAAGAGTGGTCTATAAATGGCAGAATGTCTGTCACACCGCTTACATATTTCATAAGGTCACTCGCTCGCTTCGAGCGAAATGATAATGACGGCGAAGCTGCAATGGAGAGGAAAGAAAAAGAGAAATCCAGGGGAAGAAGGAGACGAGGGCGGACGAACGGCCGAGAAATCTCCAAGAGTCCAAATCTCGCGCAGTGCGGCGACGACTAGCGAGCAGCATCTATGTCCGGACGATCGAAAAGAAGGCAGCGAACACTTTGAGAATAAAATAAATAAATACGATATTCATTTTACGCAATTCCATTTATTAATAACACAAAGTTACGAATATGCTACGAATAAAAGAAAATATTTTCGCTGATTTTTCTTATAAATTAAATTTTTATAAGCCTTTTCAAAGTTTTTGTTATGTTTTTGGGAATAAATTAATTCCCTCATTACCAGATAGCCACGTATCCAAGACTGTATTTGAAATAGGTAACAAAAAGCCGTGTAATTACAACTGATTCAATCTCACCACAGCTGATCTATTATTAAACATTTATCCAAAATGCGATTATATTAAGCCTTTACATTCGTGGGGACTTACCTTACGATTCATCTTATGCAGCTGAATGTTTACGGCTTGATAACAATAGGCAGAATATCGGGTATTATTAGTCTATTTAGCTTCATTAATGTAGGCGATTGTATAACGAGAATATTGTAATTATTACATTGTAATTCTACTATAGCTTCGAATTTTTTAGCAGCATCTTAAACTTCAATTGCATCTATTTATAGTGAACTAACATATATGAGACAAGCCACAAGATGTGGATGTGTGCGCCCACATTCAATCGAAGAGATGACGTCACAAGCAGCACGAGAAAGAATATTCTCTCAACACCCTCTTCGTGATATCCACGTACATAAGGATGGAGCGTAATTACCTAAATCGATCGAGAGACATTACGTATCACACCTCTCGTTTTCCCCGTCTTTCTCGCGGGGACTCAACAAGGAGGCAGGAGACGGAGCGTGCGGGTCCACAGATGCTGCAGTCGCACGGCCGCCGGGGAAGAGGGCCCCTCTCGCCGGGAGGAGAGGAGGGAAGTTCCCCCGGCGGGAGTCGGCCTCCCTTGTCGAGGAAAGAAGGGGCGGCGGGGGGAGGAGGAGGAAGAGATGAAAGTGAGTCGGAGAGGTGGTTTTTGCGGGAGGAGGAGGGGACCGAATGGCCGACGACGGAGACGGGTACTCGGGCGGCGCCAGGCTGACGACCGCCGCGCTGCCTGCCGCCCGGGATCTCTCCCGAGGAAGTTAAGCGCCGATTTTTCGTGGAGAGGCCCTAAGGATATCAAACTCGCTCACATCAGTCCGCTAATCGCAATCTGCAATGCAATCAGGGGCGGATTTAAGGAGGGGTGTCACAGGGGTCATGACTCCCCCTCCCAAAGTTTATCAAACATATTTCATTTTTATTAAAGCAATAGTTTTTGTAACCATGTAAAGGAGTAAACGGAGTGTATGTACAAATGCATGGCTACGAATTCCAAACGTGAGAGAAGTTTGAATTGTATTTATCGTAGAGCGTAGCACTCCCCACTATAATTATCGATATTACTTCTTATTTGGTGTCCAGGAGAAATTTCTTAAACCATCTCCTAGTACTTCGTTATCATCGTAGAAATCGAAACATAAAATAGCATTTCTTTACAACAAAATGTGTCACACCTTAATCCCTTCATTTTTTAAGAATAAATATTGAAACGCGACTGAAATATTGCTGAGGATTAATTGCACCCCAAAATATGATTGACATTAACCGCCATGAAGAATGACTGAGTTTTTTGGTAATGGTTTTAGGGTAAACTGAATGGATGAGGCGGATACTTTGTGGAGATCCATTATGAGATATGAAGTGAAATACTTTGCACTTTCAGCATAAAAATTTATTAAACTTTTATAACAATCCCGGTGTAGTATAAGTATAGTGTAGTGTATAAATATAGTGTAGTATAATGGGTAGGATTAATAAATTTTTATGTGGAAAGTGTTTCACTTCATATCTCAATGGCTTTAGGGGATGACAAACAAAAAATACAGCCGATTATTACGTCTACTTTGGATTCATTACTATTATTTTCCTGTATCGCACAATTTTTTCAAGTGTCCCACATTTTAGATTATAATGTCCTATATATCCTTGAGAGCATCTGGCAACTCCACTGAAGCGGAGCAAGATGGTCTGGGAGGATGCATTAGGGGCTGGAGTAGGAGTGGGAGCGTGATACGGCCGGGAAAAGAACGCAAGCGAAAGGATGATGCGCGGATGAAGCACATACAAACACGGACGCTCTCTCACGTACGCGCCCAATGAGTCACATCCACGTGTTGATGCAGTCGCCGGCAGAATAAAACAGGCATTTCTCATCCGCGCGACCAATATGTTCCCCAAGTCAAAACGTCTCACCCAAGGCGCTCACTACCGAAGCACTTGGGAGCCGTACAGACACATAGTCTTAGTTTTACTTCTGCGAGGCTGATCACTTTATCTGCAAGGGGGGGATGAAAGCAAAATGGTTGGGATCGTGATTGGGATTCGTCATGAGAGCAACTTACAAAATCGCACATCCCTGTTTCTCTATGCAAAGAACGCCAGCTACTTGTCGTTCATCTATGCAGTTGCACTCACACCTCAGAAGTTCCTCGTACTGCTAAAAGTCACGTCGAAATTCGTTTCCGTGGACTCTTTGATTGATTTTGCTTCATGTATTCTCAAAACTAAAACTAAAAATCAACAATTGTTTGATACGTAAGTTTCTGCTATCACAAACAACACACTACCCCAACAACACAAACATATGCGCAAAAAAAATTGTCTTCGTCATCTGGCTGGTTGAGGTAAACATGCTTTACTGGTACAGCAGTAACGCGACATCTAATGTGCATGATGGAGATTCGCGAATTGAGGAGCAGTATGTACAAACTCTAATAAGAATGTTCAATAATTTTGCATTACTGTCCTACTGACTCGTTGATATCTTCCTACTAGCATAAAAACATAACATCTAAACTCCTCATTCAGCTACAGCTTGCACCTCGAGGGGCTTTAGGATTCGTCTATCTCCCAATAGGAAATTTGGAATGTGAATATTTAGCAAGAAACATTTGTTGAGTTTAAATTAAGGCTCCTGCAAAGAGCCAAGGTATGCAACTTCCTCCGGCTCTTTAAGGATGAGAAATATTAAAGGCTGCCACGAACTAAATATCTTGGAATGAATAATATTAATCTTCATTTAACGAAAATGGCACTAAAGAACACTTCATTTTGCCCTAGAGTGAACATTCATGTATTCCTTCTGCAGGCTGGCTTCTGAGAAACCAAAATATAATAACAATCATTCTGCTTTAAGTAGTCAGATATGCTTGTACAGGTTCTTGAAAAGTTTTGGAGAAATTCATTGTGATCCCCACTTCCGGAGGAGTTCCTTTATGCTCCAATCTCAACCACTGACGCGGTGAATTTCTGCTCGGGCGCATTATAATCACGCGCTATTCCCTATGGATCGGCTAAAGACGCATATTTTCCTTAACTCAAAGAGCTATCATTGAGAGAGAGAATGAAGAGTTACGGACTCCGGAAACCGCCTGTCGCCCTGCAGGCAAAAATTCTTGGCCCGAACCGACATCGTCGTCTCAAGTGGTCGCAGTGACGCAATCCCAAATATTTCAGCACAAAAGAACTATTCACGGTATTCTAAGTGCGGTAAAGCTACTGGTCGTCAGCTCGGCCACGAAATGGCCGAATGAATTATGTCATTATCGCCTTCATTCGCACAGGACCGAAAAAGAAAATTGGTCAAGATTGCTTCGCCGTCCTGTTTTGGAAGCGACGTCAAACTTCAAGCCTCAAAGAGTTCCAGTTCGGCGAATAGGAACGTTCGCACGGTTTTCCGCAGAGCAACCAAGTCCGATGACCTATTATCGCACAATCAATCCGTAAAATTCAAATTTATGGGGGGGCCAGAACGCGCTCGAAGATCCTTGACCGGGCAATAAACGCTATCTCCCCACTAAAGCGGGAAGTTTCAACCTGCTTAACGGCGACCGTTAATCTGTGGGGGCACTGTCACCCCAATCGTCCGACTTGTCTTAATGACCTGAGTCACAGTTTTAGACATCCAAC
The DNA here is from genome assembly GCF_921293095.1 of Ischnura elegans. NCBI lineage: Eukaryota > Metazoa > Arthropoda > Insecta > Odonata > Coenagrionidae > Ischnura > Ischnura elegans. Next base: position 144,095,153 of record NC_060246.1, read on the forward strand.
TCGAGTTTAAATACTATCTCTAGCCTCACTCAAAAACTCTTGGCCCAAGTAATTAACGCTTCCTTCGGTCAAAATCCAGTTCTGAGGAAATTTGAGGATTCAGAAAAATTATATTTTTAGTGTCCAACATGCATTAATTTTTCAGTCATACGATGGAAATAAAGGTTCAGACGGAGTACCCCAGAAGCAAAATTAAACTTCACCAGAATCTTTGAGAGGTGGATTTGTTACGTGCGCCCTTGTATCTATGCGAATTTAAAACCTTTTCTAAATCTCCTCTATTGTCAGGAAGCGATTCCTTCGGTTTATTAAAACTCGGTCGGTATCATTCCTTCCGGTCGAGGTACCAATGTAAGCGGGGCGGCCTAGAAATGAACGAGATTTCAGCTAACCCGATGGAGACACCTGGAAATTAGGCGGAAATGCATCTAAGAATATAAGAATACAAGGAAGACAACCCATAACCTAAAACGTCCGTCTCAGAAGCAGTATCTCCCCACGGTCCAGTGACCATCCCCCTAGGCAGAAGTCAACATACTTTTATGTCCAGCGGGATTCATTTTCAAATTGCCATGGTTACGTGAAATGGTTTCATTTGTATTTTCTCAGGATTTATTACAAGGTATTTTGATAAATAGCGAACAACTACACTAATAAATTTATGCTCTCTTAAACATTATTTAATATGTTAGGCTACTACTAGAGTATTACCGGAAAAAACACTCCGTAGCGGATGAAGAGATTAAATTAATGAATTTCACTTCCTTTGTTAGCGCTCTCACTGTTAAAGGCGTTGAAAAATTTAAACTAACACTATTTCGGATCACGTGGAAAGAGGGCCGCTCAACCCTGGTCTACGGCTAAGAAAAAATGATCCAAAATCGGTCGGGTGCAATGAGAGGGGCCGCGGAGGATTACTCGCGGGGATCTCACTTGATTATTCCCTCGCCAACCCTTCCGCGCAAGGCGGCCAGGGCGAACGGCGGCCTCCCCTCCTTCACCACGCGGATCCTTTCAACGGGCGCGACCGCCACGCGTTGCCAGGCGGCGGAAATCTCATCACGGCACGACAACAACGGCCCCTCAATCTTCTTCCCCCTTTCTTTCCAACACCCACCCGGACCATCAATGAGATTTTCCATCGCGCCTCCTTCGCCAAGCTCAAACGCGAGACGGATGGAGTAAAAATAAATTAATATCCGATCCCACCCCCTCTACATTCCTTCTCCAATCATCATGTTTCTTCTTAATTACCCCGCGAAAGGAGAGATGCGATACCGCCGAGGGGTAAAGAGAATCCTAGAGCAAGAGTTTGTGCTAAGGGGGAGGCTAGGTATAATCTTCCACGGTCGCGGCGCTTGCGATAAAAAGCATGGCAGACCCTCGCGCACTAACACGCAGTAACCGGCTTTTACGCCCAGCCCGTTCCCTTGGGGACGGGGAAATGCGAAAAAGGCGTGCAGCAAAGTATGAAGGATTAAAAAAAATGATGAATCCGCTCACAGGATCGCGTCGTGGAAGGAGCTTACTATAAACTCCCCTATCCTGCTGCTATGCAGTCCTAACGCACGCACCCCCAGCAGCGGCGAAGGGGTGGAAATAAAACAGGCTGTAGTGCACGGGGGAGGAGGGTGACTTGGGACAGCGGGGGTACGAAGAGGGGACTCTTCAGTCGGAGAGCATGATCCGACAAAAAAACCCGGGACGTCAGGCACGAAGCCAAGCTGCGGAGGAGGGGTTGGGGAGAAGGTGACATGGTGTGAGGGAGACTAGGATGGGGAAGGGGGTTAGACGACGGACGATCCATCCATTACGAATGCCTAGTCGCACGCTATAGTCGCGCAAGGGGAGGAGGAATCGGCGAGCTGGAAATAAAATATGCCGGAGGGAAGGATGGCACCGCGAAGTACTGTTGAGCTTCCTCTCCGCTGAATCAACAGAGTCCTATACGAAACGGAGTTACGAGACACTTTCTTCCGACAGAACCATCGTGCCCGTGAAAATATCCATCCTTATCATATCCACGACGCACACTAAAGGAACAAAGAAGCAAGAATACGCTTGAAATGGTCTTCAGGAAAAGGATTTGAAGGAGCTGAGGGCACCATGAACTTCTTGGCGGTAATTTGTTGCCTTTTCTCCCCGCCCGACTCCTAAATTATGCATAAATATGAAAATAATTTAAACCTTAATTTATACACATTGATAATCGAAAAAAAACATTATAATTCACATGACGAGAAATTGACAAATGGTGTAACTCATACTGATAATCTTCCATTAAAACCGGCGTTAACAAGCGATTTGCTGATTACAAAAGAAATACATAGAGGGCGGAAAAAACTACACTGAATTTATTACAAGGTTAGCAATTTCAATGGTTTATGGACCCACATCAAAATTTATTGGAATATAAGAGAGAATACTGGCGTGAATATTATAACATATGAAGGTGCGTAATTATTTAAATTGAAGAAAACAACAGCTTGGGGCAAAGAAAGGACCATTAAAATACCATTCAAAGCATACATTTGATTTAAGTAATTCACAGTCGAACCAACATCTAAGCGCTCTCCCTAAATCTAATTCAATACATGTGCCTCGGAGAAGGATGGATGATATAGGAATCTCAAGGCCATAGCGTCTGTCATTTCTGGCCATTCCACGAGAATGAATACCAGGTAAATCTATTAGTTTGTTTTATTCAGGTATTGAATAACGCAACTTTCGGCAGTCACGGAATTCTTAATAGTACAAGATGCGCAATTTCACAGAGAAGGTAATAACGCCAACGATTGATATACTAAACACTGCCGTTAGCCTCTTGAATTTACTGCCGGTTACATTCCCACCAGGCATAGTAATAAGAAAAATAAACGGAGAAACGGGCCACAATTTCAAACACAGTGGCAACCAATAAAATCTTTGAGCCGGAGAGATTGTATAGTCCATAACTGATATAATTTGGGTCTCAGGTGGTGGTTGCGTGTTGTCGTGTTAACCGAAAAAATTTATTCCCCAATCCGAATTCCTCCGCAGGAATGGACATAAATTGTGTCGTGGGGCCTTCCTTCGTCGTCTTCCGCGCACTTCCAGGCTGGGAGAACGCGGCAGTAAATCGCCGGTCGGGGAGAGGCGAAAACGGGCCCGGCTAAGACTCGAGAAGTGCCTCGAGATGAAGGAGAAAGATGCTCGCCCCAACGGTGATATGAAGGTAGCTATGCCGCAAGAAATCAACCACGGCAATCCATCTATATTGGAAACGATCTCTGCATTTCGTCAGGGTTTTCTTCCGACGTGCGGCTTTCACAAGAAGTTTTTATATATTTCCTGAACCCTATATCCGTGGTTTCTTTAAGTTTATATTTTCGCGTTCACGGTAAAAGTTGATTATGTTCATGTCGCGAGACAAAGTGCGACTAAGTGAGCCGAAAGGAAATATCTACAACTACATCTACATACTAACCTGCAAGCCACCTACAAGGTGTTTGGCAGGGGGTTTAACTAACAAATCTTTGCATGAATGTGGAAGTATAATTTGTTAGTATGGTTAACATACTTCTGACCGTGTGGTGTGCATGAGGAAATCCTCTCGTATGCTGCATGCCGGTGATTGGTCACCTCCAGACAAACACCTTAAAAGTGGCTCGCAGGGTATCATGTAGATGTAGATGTAGCTAACCCTTTGGCGACGGAGTCGTTCAGGACACACGCGTGAAGGTTAGCGGCTGGTTGCCGCGTGTCTAAACTGGACGCTGACGCGACCATTGCCTCTTTCGGCCCTCCACCTTCCAAACCACCACCCTCCTTAGGAGCGAGAGAGTAATTACTCAATTATTCATGGCCGATGAGTCGGGACGGGAGGAGGCCCCACGGAGCGACGTAAGAGAGGAACTCTCTTTCTTCTCGAGGCGAACGGGTGTTGGCCCGTTCGGAGAGCGCGAAGCCTCCCTCATTAAGATGGTGGGCAGGTCACCGCGAGGAGGAGCGGTCAAGACTGTCGAGAGGTCGCACCCGGTGACTTCGGCGGCGCGTGCAAGGGACATAGTACCTATATACAGTGCGATGACCGGGGAGGTTGCGACTTGTGTTGGCAACTCCCTCGACGACCGCACGGAAACACAAGGTTCGCGGGATAGTCGTTTTCCTTCTCGAAAGAAACACGAATTCAGGAAACTTTGCCGGAAAATACGGATAAAAAGCTTAATATAGCGTCCTAATAGCAGGGATTGATTAATAAGAATCATCACTGCCAATTAATAAACCTATTGAGTTAACACTTACCATGCTGACCTGACTGCACCCTAGTGCTGCACATTTTCAACGCTTTAGTGTTATTTCTTAACGACCAAATTTGAGGAGTTTGGTATCATTTTAACGAATGCATTTTGCTTTTATTTTTTTAATTTGTTTATTTAAAGTTACTTTGTTAAAAAATTGGCAAACTACGTTTTTCCAAAAGACGGATGGCGTAATATTACCCTCATAGCACGCAAACTGTTAACCAGCGTCTTGTGGCTTAAAAGTGAACGATTCTTCCCCTCTGCAGAGGACGTCTTCTGGACAATAAAGTGAAATAGAGTCCTATTACACCTGAAGAGGTCCCCGGCAGAAGGAAAGAAAAGTTGACTGTTAAGCCACAAGACACTGCTAAAACCGAAAATTTTATTAATTGATAACATATGGCCCGTGAAAGTTCTCACAACTTCATCAAGAATCATTGCTGCCTAAAATATTGAAAGAAATCGTTTAATTTCCAACTACATTATTTATCGAGGAATTCACATTTCACGGCTGGTAATTAATGTAAATAGTCTTTATCATTTGGCTAAAATTGATAAGGTAAGGAGTGGAAAACTAAAACCAGTGGTAACTTCAGTCACGTATTGTGGAACCTATTTCTCCTCACCAAGAGTTGGATGTTGTTTAAGAAAAAATTTCTTTTCTTCTGGATCAATCATTTTTTATTAGGAAAAGCAAAGAAATAAAAACTACTTAATTTTGCGTATACAAGCACTTTGGAAAATCCGTTAATACTCTCCATTGATTTTCCTACCTGGGTCATCACGAACTTTTCTCTTGTAAACAATTTTCACTTCGTCAAACCACTCAAGCTCGTCACACCATTAATCCCACCGCAATTCTTTTAAAATTCATATCCACATCCTTTATCATGTGCGATTAATCTAACCTATTGATGCCCTCCTCAACGCGACTTGGTCTCTCCCTCCATTCATTTACGTTACCTCCACCATTTTCCGGCCTTACGTCAGTTTTCCCCATTCTTACTCGTTGGTTTTACCAGAAAATACGAGTCACGACATGCACAACTCCAACGTACCTATATGAACGGACCCGTTCTCGATACAAGAGCCAATTACCTCCAAGTAGGTACGTAGAGTATTACTGCAGTTCATAGACCAACCAAATCGAGATCTCCGCTGCAAACAAAAGCCACGCTTTTTCCCGAAGGATTGAAATTTATCCGCGAGCGGGAAAAAAAGTTTTTCCATTATTTCCATAGAACAGAATCACTGGAGTGAATGCATGCATTATGCCCACGACGCTGTCTCGCCATGCGAGTCTGAGGACTTGTCATGAGATGGAAAAACTACAAAAATTCGTCGCTTATTTTCAGAGGAAACGAAATGAAATTCACTCAAAGTGAAGGGGAACCTTGGTCAAAAAAATGTGTACAGCCGTGGTCAAGAAATATATTTCTCGTCGGCGTTCTCACCATTTGTCTTCATCATTCCCAAAGTGAAGATTGGACCTTAGGTGCCTTTCCCTCGCACCACTTTTCCTTCCCCATATTTCTTGTATTCCTGCCAGGAGTATCGGCTGATTGATAGTGCGATAGTGCAGCCAGGGCTACCGACAACCGTTGGCCTCCTCTTCACATGACGGACTTCGTCTCCCGAGGGCGGGTCTTTCGACTATTCTTAGCTGGACGTGAAGGGAAAGGCTCGCTTGTAGAGGGGACAACAGACGAATGGAGTCCATTAGTATTGCAAAGCGCAATTATTGCCCTTCCACGGTCGGTCAACGACACTCCTCGAGCCTCGGGACATTTATGACGTATATTTGAGTTCTACGCCCAAAATGACATGAATAGAAATGACACAAGAAGGATACGACTTTCTCCATTCGTGGAAGTAGCATTTGTCTCAATATTTCCCTGTTTTCCCCAAAATCTTCAAAATCCAAGCGTTTCCTGTCAGAGATTGAATCTAGAAGCTTCCTCCCGAAATGGATGTTCTTTCCATTTTCTACCACTGACATTTCTCCATTTATACCCATCTCCGGATCATTCATTCATCTCTTCAGTTTGTGCTCTTGAAACTATATTTCCACTTCTTTCCACTCAGGTACCATAAAAAAGCGAGCAACAAATAATTGCACAAAGGACTACTGAAATATATAGAAGTCGTATTAAAGTAGATTTGGAGGAGGTTTTATGTTTTCAGCTTCTGATAACTAACTCATCTCTAATCACAATGACAATCTGGCTGAAACTCGTACCGATTGAAGAAAAACCAGTTATACCTCCACTTATCTTAAATCATCACCACCTCCTCTTATGATCTTACTATACACACGTCGATGATTTTTGCAAATATCTAAAGAACCAAACTCAATTGAAAATGATGATTTGTGGCTAGGAAGCTTCCACGGCGGCCAAAGATGCGACAGGGGCGACCTTTTTCTGGCGGGCGCCATTTGACGAACAAAAACGACCGTTAAATGGAGAGGGATTTCTTAGACACATAATTGCGACTCCGCGACCGCGAATGTATGCACGTTTAAAACACATACAGATGCGAGGGCGAGATCAAACACCATTGAGGGCTTCCAAGACGATAGGGGGTGGGGGGGAAGAGGAGATAGAGTGGGAAGCAGTGAGATGAGGGGAATAGTATGGTGGGAGGGGTGGTTGGTGGCGGCAGACGGATGCACTCACTGACGAAAGGGGGAAGAGAAGATAAGAGGGGGGGGGGGGTAATCTTGTCTCCGTAGGGTCCCTCTGCCCCCTTTTCATCCTCCCTTTCACCCCCTCCCCTCGCCAAGTTCCCCGAATACCCCCACCCCCTCAAGCTCCCATGAGCAACGTAACCTTATCCTCCTCGTCACCCTTTAGGCCAGTCACCATGCTCTTTGTTTACCAAAAATAAAACAGCAAATCAAAAGGATTAAGAAGACGACTAACACACGCAAACGAGGATTATTGTACAGTTTGGAGCCATGACTTAGGGATGCTCAACTCACATAGAGCGATCCTTCGACCTTCGACGCTTCGACCAAAATTGATGCATGGAGAATGGATAAAAAATTATTATATTTCAATGGTAATGCCATAGCTAAGATATTAACAATGCGAAGAAACTTGCGGACATACACCTCACTACAATACTTGTTGACGGCAATCTGAGACGAAATCAATTGTGTTTTCACTCAAATCTTTGCATTTCTAAGAAGATGAATATAATAAAATGATAAAAAAAGAGCTGCATTGCATATCGAGTCTCAGTGGGAGCAATTGCAGCCACCAATCACTGAAGACTTGGTAATAATAAATAGTAGTCTGTAATGGCAGTAATAAAATATTTCGAACGGCAATTCTCACCATACATAAGCCCATGAACATATCAGGACGAGTCACAACAATGTCTACTCCTAGGAAAGTCATCATAGAGAACCGAATGGAAAACGACCGGTGGCATATAGACTGCCCTACAATTAGTGACGGTGTCATCGAGTCTATGCTATAACACGAGATTAGCGCCAAATAATAAACGCCAGCTCGGGCTGCGTCAACCGCGTGAAAACAAGGCCGCCAGTCACACTCTCTCCCACGTGTATCCATCCTGCACACAACACCGGGGTCGCAAATTCTGACGGCAGTAAGCGGAGGGAGCAAATTAAAGCCAGCAGTGCCTCCTCAATTTTAGAGGACCCCCCCCCCCCTCCCCCCACCTCTAACCGCCCAAATTTATATCGCATCGCCGCCGCGAGAGAGAGAGAGTCGTAACATGCGCACCTAAGATAGACGGAAGCACTAAATTTGGAGGCACTTCTCACATGTGCCGTTTTGTCGAGGGGGCCGAAAGCCAAATGGGGGACGGTGGAAGGGAGTAGGAGGAGAGGGGGGGAGGGAGAAAGGGTTAGAAGAAGGGGTTGTAGGAGCGGGTTGAGAAGGAAGAGGTTGGTGATACGCGTCACGTGTATACTTGAATATACGATTGAAATTCATTGCTAAAAATGTTGTTCGGCTGTAATTTAATTGTTACAATTCAGAAAAGTTAGAGTTAAATTTTTAATCGCCAAAATTATTCTTCGACTGATCATAACTCACTCCCGATAATATTATTCTTTGATCAATTACAATGAAACTTTTATGAATCACAAGAAAAAGGAAAGCATTCACACGACGCGGGGTCCAATGCATATCAACCATTATAGCCTAGTGATGTTGTCGACGATGCATCGTTTTTCTTGAGGTTTAAAAAAATTTAATTTACATGATCTATTGGCGATAGGAAATCTGAAGGCTACTCAGGATGTTGACACACACTGCTCAAAATAGAATCGCTCATTTGTTGAACTTTGACAGCTTAAAATGGACGAATCGCGAAAGTTTAACATACAAGCCACTATTTTGAGTCTTCCCAACAATGTGTAAACATGTAGAATGGATAAAATATGATGTAATGTAACTAAGAGAAATAAAAAAGAATATCAATGCAACATAGGACGAAAGAACTATTGTTAAATTATTACGAAAAATGCCTTAAGACACAAGAAAACCCTTGGACGAAAACGAGCGCAAAATTCGGATGAGTCGTATGGAAGAAATGGAGAGTGTATGGAATACGAGTAATGGCGCGAGGTATGGGGAGGGGTTGGAGAGGTCTTAGGGGGAGGTTGCCTTGGGTGGATGCAGCGGAGGTCGAGAGAGGGATACCCCTGGGGGGGGATCGGAAGTCACGGGAAGGGCGGAGAAAGTGATGGGAGCGGAGAGGTGGGGGTAGGAGGGAGGAAAAGGTTACAGGTTACAGGGTAGAGTGGGAGGGGGGTGGAGTGAGGGTTATGGCAGACGGCGACAGGGTAAGAGGGGAGGGGAGGACATCCCGACGACGAAGGGGTGGAGAAGGTGGGGTTGTGTGTGGGTCAGGGGATATGAATGAGAGGGATCCTTTTGAAGGGGGAGAAATGGAACGAGCAAAAATTTAACTTTTTGACGAAATGAACACACAAAATGAACGCACACACATACAAAATCGTACTTACAACAACCATATCTCATTAAATAATTTTAAGATGAATTTGCGACCCAAAGGAAAAATTAATAAAAAGGCAACGACAAAATTTTGCTCTCGCATTACACCAATACAGGAGCATTATAATTTTGACTTTTTAACTAGGTACATGCCAAAATCACGTATTTTTTAATTTTCCTTGCACTCGGGTTTTTCCGTGTGCAGTCTATTTAAGGTCTGTATGCGGAGACGTTATGCTTAAAAATAAGTTTGAGCAGCACATTTTCCAACGAAACAACACAGCGGACCATCTAAACGTGCCCTTTTATCGAAGCATACTAACAAATTTCAGAAAATAAGGATATTCAATTTTAATACCCTCATCTCATGCTAAAAAAAATAAAAAAACTGACTTCCAAAATGGAAACTTCCGTGGTAAAGAAACTAGAGAACGCGGTGAATCTGTAAAAAAACGAAGAAAAGCTTATAAAAGAGGACCGCGAAATTTAGTCAATTTGTAATTATAAATATTCAATTTTAATTACTTTATTTCAGGGAAGGGTCCACCGAGTATGCAAAATACTGCCTTCCCACATTGAAATTCCCAGGGTAAAGAAACTAAAAAACGCGGTGAATGTAAAAAAAAAATGCGACGACAAGCTTAAAAAAAGGTGGTAAACTTGTAATAAACTTTTAGAAATAGAATGCAGGACATTATTTTCAAAAGAAGAGATGAAGAAAACATCGCGACGACGCGAAACGGACCAGTGCCAACTCCTCCTCTACCTTCCGGATCGACAAAAGAACCGCGGACATCGTTCCGTGCTCGGCAGAGGACAATGCAGAAGTATACAGTGCGCGGAGGCGAAATCTCGAGTGAGCGGGAGAATGTGCAGCAGGAAGAGGAGAGGAGGGGGATGGAGAGAGGGTAGGAGATAGAGAGAGGAGGAAGATGGGGGAGAGGAAACAACACACTCCTCGGCCTCCCCCACCTCCTCCGTCGCCCACATGATCGTCATCACAGCCGAGAGAGGCGGCCTTCCTCCCCTCTCCACCCGCGGGCAATCAAGAGGGGGAGAGGTGAGGAGGGGACCACAACCCATCGGCTGGCCATGCCTCGGCCAGACTAAATAAAGAAAAAAAAGAAGTAATGACGCGGCGGCCGTGGAGGGCAGGGGGAAACGGGAACAAATGGCATAGAGGGAGGGGCATGTCCCTCCCTCTCTCAAGGTTCCCGCGCGGCCATCCCTCGCCACCCTCCACCCCCGCCCCTCGCGAAAAACCACCGATGTGCATCCCTATCTCGCAGATCATACTGCACCCAAAACTTTCTCCCATCGAGTTATTCTTAGGATGCAGTCTCTTCATAGTGATTGATAACATGGGATTAATTACTGTTCTCGCCGGGACGGTGTAGACGGGAGGAATCCTCTTCTCCTTACTTTCAAGCATGTAAAATGTATATTTACTTCATTTCATCCGATTTATCCTTTTTATGATATATAAATAATATCTTCGCATAGTTGACTGAAAAATATTTTTTTTGCTAAGCATCGTAGGATATTACAGATTCCCATAGTAGATATAATAATTGCTCTGAAGTTTATGGGATAAAGCGAAACTTCGCTGGAATCTTTCACCATACGCATCCATGCGTACCTATTATACACATGAAATTTTTTTCTCATTATTACTAACTATTATTTGTCATAAACCATGAAGGTCACATGAAGCGCTTTGGTTTATTATGGAATTTTCACTCCCTCGGAATTACCCTTGATTTTGCTTGCAGAATATTATGTTCACATGCATGCAAAAGCTATTACCAAGGGGGAAAATCCATACTAATACGAATATATGTTTCCTAAGTATTTAGAAGTTACTGCTTCATCTGTATCTGATACCAGGACGGGATTATTAACCCAGGAGGCCTCCTACTTCCCCGCCATTCACCTTGATTTAGAACCCTCGATCCATTCTCTCCTCCTGTAGCAAATATCGAGTTATAAAATTCGCTCATTTTATTCCCTCCTTTCATCCGGTCTCAAAAACCTAGCCATATACTTTTTTATTACATCGATTTCTAAAGCTTATTCACTCCATCTCATCTCTTTTGCTGCTTTTTCTGCCGACCGAGGCCCTGGGAAACATCTTGGGAAGCAGGATGTGGGCAGAAGGCAATGTATTTGAGATTGAAAAGCCGAAAAAGACTGTGTAAAAGAAGCCTCCTAGCACATCTGAAGGGGAAAATTCATTATTAATGTTGAGCGTACAAGCAGAAGCCAAAAAAGCACTCTTTCTTATTCTAACATAATGACTTATCCCAGTTACGACTTCAGGGACGGGAAAATTTCTCACAGAGTGGGATCTTGGTAGGCGCAATGTAGCCAGTACTTGCAATAAGGTTATGTTCATTCTAGAGGAAGAGGTAAAAAAATGAAGCTCCCACTTTGACTGCCAAAAAGGAACGGATCGCGTAGATGTAACAAGCACACCACTATTTTAAGTATTGCCAATTATGTAAAAACATTTATTCATAGATAAAATCAGATTTCATCTACATAATTATATGCTAATAAACAATAATTAAAAATAATTTTAATCAATGGGTCAAATTATTAGGTCCGTTATTTTGTGCTCTCGTATTATATATTTGAATCGTTCCTGATTTGATTAAACTGACCGGTTACGATAAAACTGAAGAAATGACAAAAGCGTTGTAGACCCAATAGCACCCCTCCCTGGCTTCGTCACTGCAAACTAGTACAGCTAGTCGTAGAGCTCACGCCCGGAGGAGTGAGGCAAGGATAGCTGCACAAGGAGTTGGGCTAGCAAGCAAGCGAATACCCTTGCTCCTTCATGCCCACCGCGAGGCCTCCGAACGTTCCGCAGCCGGTGGCCTCGGCTCGAGCCTCGCCTCTTCGCCCCTGAAGAGAGAGACACTTCGAAAGTCTCTTCCCTTCTGTCTAACACAACGGGCCATCCCTCCCTCCCTCATTCACACTCTCTGCCTCCCATCTCCTTTCTAAACCTTGCAACCACCCTAAACCTCTTCCCCCCCTCCAAGTTCCTTTCGCAACCAAAACCTTTGCTCCCCAAGCACAGCAGTAAAATCCCATTAACGAGCCGTAAAGGGAGTGGTGGTGGTGGTAGAGGTATACGAATGGAAGGGAAGGGTTTGTGTGGAAGGGGTTGGCGTGGTACCGTAGCGTTGAATGGGGGTGGGGAGGAGGGAGAGAGTGGGAGGGGGAAGTAAGGGCGAAGTACACAGATAAGCAGGGAAGGAGGGGTGTTCTCAGAGGACGGTATGTGTTTGGAAGTGTATGAGCGTGCAGCAGCGTGTCCATCCGTGCGTTGGAACACATGCGCATTCTGGGGAAAATGCCTTCCTTCTTGAAGATGCTTTCGGTGGGTCAATAGATACACACACATGCATGATGGGAGGGACGAGAAGAATTAAATGCTCAGGGTGGTCCAAGTCGTGGGGCGGAAAAGCTTTTGGTTATTTTTTTTCCTTTCACTCTCTATTTAAACCACTGATATGTTTTTCTTTTTCCTACCCTCCCACGTAAATATCTGAGGATGAACACACACACACACGTCCGGCATAAACACAGCGCCGCGGCAGGCACGTGGGAATCAAAGATTTCCCGGCGGGAGACCGCCGCTCTCCCCGCCTTCTCAATCTTCGCCTCACGCGGAGTCCCGGGCACATCTCCACGCAGCGGCGCGCCGGCTGATAGCGCCTTCGCTGCCCATTCCTATAGCTGCAAAGCTGGCGACGGCTTTTGCTTCGTGCTAGGGCGCCCCTGAGAGTGGCATTTTTGCCTATGGCCAAGAGGACTGCATAGAGGAAGCCCAGTTGCATCCCATAGAAGGCTGATTTCTGTTCCCTAATCGGTCGCATTTCAGTCGGTTTTCAAAAATAGCCGCGGCTCGGTGATGACTCCAGTGCGATCCACTTTTTCCCCAATATTTTGCAGTTTGATTTTTTTCATTACGAGGAATAGTACTGAAAATTAATGAATTTGGTAGATCACATCATCAAATTTATAAATTTCGGTAAACACCCCTGATTATACCTTATTTCCCCCTTGAAACTCGGGTCAATTTGCCCATCAGCGACGCGAATGGCGACTTTTGTAAACCCGTTCAAACGCGCGGAGCATGACAATACATTTAGAGACCAAATTGAGGATCCTCTATATGTGATATTAGTGCCTATTGCTATCAGTTATGAAACATCAAATAAAACAATTCGCAGTTAAAAATTACTTGATTTTATCGAGATTCGTAATCGGCTTTCCAAGTTGATAGTCCGTTGCACTTTCAGTTCCAGAAATACAAAAATTCTCTACGGGTAATGATGAACTTATTGTTAATTAACTGTCTCAACTGAGAAACTCACAACTGGAAAATGTATAAGGACATTTTCACAACGAACTTAATATTCTGGTTTTTATATCTTTGCACCTGTGAAAGTTACTGCGCACGAATTCACTTGTTCATGAGAAGTTTCCTGACTTCTTCTTTCACTTTGAGGTGGCGATACTTCGACATAATTTCTGCGCGTTGTAATTAGTATTAAGAAAGCCGTATCCTGAAAAATATATTTGAACTGAAAAGGGTAGGTGATGGAAGGAGAGATGTTGAGGGAGATGAAAACACTCTGAGGGAGAGACGGAAGGTTAAAGTCACCGCAGGGCAAGTTCGTGGTGAAGGTAATTAATAGAATAATACTGATGAATGGATAGCCTCTGAGACCTGGCATATCACAACATCTATTCACGATAGATTTTCAGCTATTTACTCAATGTATTACAAAATAGTTCAACAAATATATTCACAAAAATAGAATGAAAATGAAGAAATAACACCACATTTGCCAATCTGCGCTTGTATCTGAAATCAACTGATAAAGAATGATTTAAATTCAAAACTTACTTTAACAAACAAATTACATCCATAGAGTATAAAACCGCATATGACCCTAAGAACCCGATAAAAAGATGATTTAACAATGGCAACTTACGCTTGAGACATTTTGGATAGAAATAAAATATTCCAGTCCAAGTCATTCAGTGCCCGCAAATTCAAACCAAACTGAAATGAGTTCTTCGGAATGAAAGAGACAGCGCACATATGGAGGGTCTATATTGGTCATAACTACGGTGCATAATGAATGAGGGGAATAGTAATGACAGTCTTGATGAAGAGAATAACTCGACAGTTACGGAGGCGAGGACTGAGCTGGAAATATGATCATCTTTCTCGCTCACTGCGTTGACAGACGGAATATTTTCCCAGTCCCGCTAACTCACATAATTTTCGACTAAGGAACGAAAAACTGGGAATTTACGATGGCACCAGAGAATATTCTCATAATTACAAAGATAGCCATTCCTTCATGGTAGTCGTGTTTTTATTAAAGAAAACGCATTCGGCATTCCATTGCCGCCAGAAAGCAGCTAAGAAGGTGATAGAGGTTTGAAATGGTTTTTGAGGGTAGGTACTTTTGAGAGCGGATGAGATTTTGAAGCTGTGTACCCCACGAAAAAAACATCTCACTCAGAAATAATAACTCGCATATTTTAAAATTCACATCAAGCAAAAGCTGTGAGTAAACACCACTAGGAAGTACTCCTGAGTTTGACTGTACTATATTTGGCGGGGGTGGAATCATCAAATGTCATGCAGAATTAATCATAATGAATACAAACCAAGAATGAATGAGCTCAACCATTGCGAAACAAGCCCACTGCTATGTTATATATTTCGTGATAACCTGATCCCTCCCTAATTGTATGCAGATAAAATAAAGTCACTCACTCCACTATTATAATCACCTTAAGTTTAGACCAGTGATTCCTTGTTGACGCGAATAGCTAAGTTAATCCTATGTTTAATGATTAATCACGACAACGTTGCATTTGCGGAATGCTAGAAAAACAAGTATTTCTGGGCAGATTAAAAAATATTTCTATCGACCTCACTGGAAGTTGTCGAATTTCTCAACATAAACACGTTCAACTGACCATTATACAAGAAGCATCAAAACTGCTGGCTGACACACATCTCATGCGAGCGTTAATAATATTTTCACTTCACGATTTTTGATTATATTACTAGCTTTCATATTCGAAAATCACTTTAAGAAACCAAAATATAAACTTCCCAAGAAACATACATACTTCCTAAGAAACCCAGACGTGAACGACAAAAAAACATTTGAGATCGCGAGAAGGTGTATCACAAATATTTGTCGAGTCTTATGAAGGCTGAGAGATCGAGGAAAATTCCGTGCACCCAGCTGTGAGATTCTAACGCAAAAATCTCCAACGTCTCGCGACGTGATGCGTATTGAGATACCACTCGATGATGATTGTCTGCGTTTTGTTCATATAGCCCTGCGAAACGCTAAGCGTCAAATCGAATCGCACCACCCCTGAGAACGACAGGATACCGGCAATTTTCCCCCACCCGCGCGAAAACACCGGCATAAAGTTCAACGAATGGTGATGAAACTTCAACGGACCCGTATATACCTACACTTTTTCGTTTCCTAGGTGCGCAATAAAGCATTCGCTTTGGACGTCGTTAGTTCCGCAACATCAACTAGGGGGCGCTCTCGATATTTTTTCCCCCTAAGCATTTTCCATTACGGCCAAGTCGCGTCATTTCCCTCGGACTCATAGGAGACGTGTTCTCAACGATTTCTTTTGAGCATTCTCCCCTTTTGCCAGAAGGAGACTGGATGACGGTATAAATGGCGGTCTCTTGGAATGGGTATCCCACTGATAAAACTCGCAAACTGCAGCGACAGCTTCGGTGTAGTGGTGGCTATTCACGTGATAGCACCTAAGGAAGGTATCAGAAATAGTAAAAGTTGCGCAACTCATTGAATTGAGCCCTGCTTTCCCTCGGAGGATAGAAAACGTACTTATTAATTGAAATCTTCATTTATTTGAATTCATTTCATAATTACCGTCCCTGGCTAAACTAATTTTTGCTACCAACCTTCTTAGACTCCTTCACCTTTCTCTATTGTTTTTGTCCATTAGTGATTTGCATTGTATTGTTGGCTCGCGGGAGCTCGTTCGATCATACATATGTGATGTGCTACGGAACTTTTTCATAACCACGAAGAGCACATGTTAAGTATTGCACATTGATGAAAGCTAACCCATATATCCTTGAGATGCCTATCATGGTTTTATGAGCATTTAAACCTTTAAATAATGGATAAGCCGTATCACTTAGCTCGGACTCATAAGAGAAGTTGGATGAGCGAATTTGATTTTTCATTCGCATCATTTTCCGGAGAAAGAGACGCCGCAAAGGCAGAAATATAAAATATTCTAGAAGTAGTTATCTTGCATATATATGACCAGCTCACCGCAGCGACAGCTTTGGTACAACGGAGCTCATTCATGCTAGGGGATGCCTGGATACTGGAAGGAGTAGCTCAAGCCCCTGTCAGGCCGCCTCTCCACGACGCCGTGCGCAATTGCACGCCTGGTTCTCTGCCTCGGCTATGGTGTTCAGCAGCGTGCGTATCAATCGCGTACCCGTGCTTCGGGGCCTTCCGAGAGCCGCGTTCGTCTCTCAAGCAGCGCGGCGGCGGCGTGCCCATCGAGGCACGCAAGATCTCCCCGCTATGCAGCGTCTGCGGGATCTCAAAGATGCAAATAACGCGTTGTGTCCTTCCGCCGAGAGAAGGATCGGATTGTTGCGTCGGCCAGATGAATGGCTTCCCATCAAGGCGAACGGTGTTCGAATCCCAGCTGCGCAGGAGAACTTATAGCGGAATTCCTGGACGTGCGTGCGAAGAATACCGAAAGAGGAGTACAGATAGATACTCTGTCTGCCAAGTCGGACGCCGAAACTGTTTACAACCATCCCACACTATAGCGCGGGAGGCTGGCATTGTGGTATTTACGTTTTTCTCCCTCCACCTTCATGTCTAAGTAAGCCGACCGTATTCTCATATACTGCTATCGTCCTTCGCGTGCAATACATATCACCTTACCAATCATACCTAAAGTAACAACACAAAAATATCCTACACCTTATGGAGAGTTTTTTTGTGCTTTAATCAGTGGATGAATTACCACGTCAATCACAAAGACAATGTTCAACAACATACTCATCTTACATGCATAGGACTCGATATACCCACGCTACTTCTACATTTGAAGCATTATGGTATCCTGCAACAACGGAATAAAATGGCCGGAGACGATAAATCAAGCATAGAAATATCATAAATTTTCCCGACGACGAATGAACAGTGGAAGGTGCTTACTGATAAGCGAGCCGAGAAATTCTACTCGAGATACAAGTTTACGGAATGGTTGGTGGATATTGCGGCGGACCATTGGGGAGGATAATCAAACGATAATCATTCATTTTATGACGGCTTTAACTCAAGAGAATTAATGCAAATAATCAAGTAGCCACGTAATAAAATTTTCCATAAAAGAAAGAAGAGTCGAGATTCGCCCAGAGCGATCATCAAGCACTAATCCTGGGCTTCCTAGAAACGGAAACACTCGGGTACTATTACGCACCATGATGATGCGGAAAGAAATATTGCCCATTGTATGGACAGTGTCTCTGCAAAAGGGACAATGGAGTATAACTCGCCGTTCTCAAGACGAAGAAAAACCATCCTCGCCGCGCTGGTAAATCTTTGATACGAAAAATACGGGGAGCCAACAATGTGAAGCATCCGCAAGCGGGATACCACGGGAATTCAAATTTGGTGAAGAGGTAGCAACGCGCGCTCTTTTCAGTGCAGTGCCACTCGACAGCTTGTTTACCCGGGATTGGGCCCGGGAAGACGTCAGGGTTTGTGCCTCCAAGTGCCGGGAGTATCGATCCCACCTCGCCCGGACGAGAGAAAAGTCGGGGGCTCGGCGGAGAGAGGTTTGACCGCAGCCGAGGCGACGGATGCCGGGAAAACGGAGAGACGGATCCCGGGGAACCGGAAGGGTGCTAGCTCCACTGGCATCAACATGGCAAGAACGAAGGAGATGGCAGCATTCTCGTTATTTCTCTCCTTTTTTCACAACACTCATGCAGCTCTGAATTGCCGAGCATGGTTAAATTGCGCCATGCATACGAGGAAGTCAGCTCCGACCGCGATCATTCCCACGGTTGATTAACCCGAGTTCGCCAGTATCGCAAGCTAACTATCGTGGTAGAAAAGCGAGATGAAATGTGACCGCGGCTAATTAGATGATTGCTCATACTCTCTCCAATGGGTGTTTGAGCGCTAATTTGATACAACTGTTATATTCAGTTGCAAGTGCACTTGAGTGGTGGAAACCCCACACTCAGCAGGATTATGGACGAAAATAATGTCTTCCAGTTTGCTTCATCCTTTGTCTCTCTTCCGGAAGAGGAATAATTTCCAAGGGGCCAGATAGATATCGAGAAAATCCTCAACCGAAATATCCTCGATACAGTTCGTGACACGTGAAAGGGAAAATGTCAGAATTTTTAGCTTACAATACTTGGATGATCAGGCGCTCAGTGGTAATTACAGAAACAGGAAGCAATATATTGTCAGCCTCCACGAAGAGCTAAAACTCAACTCTGCATGCGTCAAGAATGTTACGATAACTCAAGAAAGAGCTCGGAAATCGTTGAGACCTGGATTAACAATGAACGTAGTAATGCAATGCATAAATATGCATTTTACGCATTATTCTATACGTCTATGAAGCATCATCCCTAAAGTCTAATGTCAAGCTCCCATCCGAATGTCCCTATAAAATGCATGCAACGTGACTGAAAAATCTTTAAAGCGAGCAAACCTAAAAAATTGATTATAGTTATCATAAGGAAAGCCTAAGTTATTGGCAAATGTGAACTTCAGACGCATACCTATCTAGTCAAATTGGCTGTACTAAAGAATGGCATCGTGTATTGTCGACAATTGTGTACTACCGTTAATAGGATATGCTGCCCGCATAAATTTGGATAGGATTCTTGTATGAATTGACCAGTATGCTTAGAGGCACATGTATTGCATCCCACACGGATGATAAAAATTAAATCTAATTTTCATCGATTCTGATCACCTACAGTAACCTTCCTGGGTTTTGTCCGCTTAATGGCACAGACTGTTCTAAGGGCTCCGGAGCAACATCACATTTCCCTTCCAAGAACGTTCTCGCGGCCACTATGGATCATCATTTCGGGGTAAACAAGTAAAAAGATGGGTGCTTTCCCCGCGCGGGTCCATCAACGGGTCTAGAGCGTGGGACTCGGCCGCTGATGGGGCGTCGCCTTGCCGGTCGTCCCACCCGCGGCGCCCGCGAGTTAAAAACATCTCCCTCGCGGTCCATCAATCGTTCGTCCACCAGCTCTCACATCCTCCCTCTCTCTCTCCGAAAACCCCAATTATCCTCTCAATAGTGTGGGTCCCCGCCCTCTGAACGATGGGAATGGGAGAGAGAGGGGAAGGGCGGGCAGCCCCAGTCATGCGCATTTCCTCCCAACATTTTCGCTATCAACCATCGCAGACTGCACGATGGCCCGCCATTTCAACCCTCCCCTCTCCTCCCGCTCTCCACCCCGCCCACCTCCTACTCCCCTCCAAACGTCATCCCTCCCTCCCTCCCCACCCCACTCCCCCGACCCACCCACACGTTATCCCCACCCCCTCTCAAACAGTCTTCCCCTCCCTCCACGAGTATTATTATGCCCCGCAGTGCACCCACCCCCCGTCCTCTCCTCTCCTCTAGTATTCCTCCCATAAACACTAACTCCCTCCACTCCTAGCTCCTCCACCCACCTATTATATCTCATCATACAAAACCCCCTCCCCCCTCACCGCTCCCTCAAGGAGGGCGGGGGGGGGGGGATAGAGTCAGAAAGGGGGCTATTTGCCTCATCTACAGGCTCCCATTCCCCACGGTCTCCCAACCCCACCACCTCTCCCAGTCACTATCTCCCTACACCGTCACTTGTATCGGAAATGGGAATTATACATGCGTGTATGTGATTATAGATGAATGTGCGTGTTTTCATGGACACGCATGTGAATGCGCCGATGTATTTTCGTCGATGATAAATCATATTGCATTCATAAGCGTAAAACCACATTTTCGATAAATAAAAAACCTCGCGCCGAGCGGGATATTGCTTAGTAACGAACTTAAAAATATTTTGAACGTACCGGACGAAGAAAGAGCAAATTTTCAAACGTGAGCAACGCGTATGAATTTTCAGTTCCATTCTTGGAACATAATTTATCCATTCTTATTCTATTATAATATTAGTAGCGAGAAATAATCTGTCATGAGGCTCACGTAGCTTAATTTAATCCAGCAAGTTTACAGACTCATTACGTTGAAAAGATACATAGTAAAAGTAGTAAAACGAATTTTTTCTCCACAAAAGAATTTACTGTTTAGGCTTCAAAATTTCCACGATAACAAGATTTGGAGGGAAGATTTTTAATTTTCTTTCTGTTTAAAATGTCAATTTGTACAATCCAGGGAAGAACATCACTCGCTCACAGTAAAATAAGCATTGAGTAAAATTTGGACGTAACTTGGTACGAATTCGTCGCAAAGGCACGCTAGCCGACTGCACTCCCATCCACCGTCATCGTCCTTCACGAGTATTACCTATCACCATTCTATTGTTACCTAAAGTAACCTAACAAAAATATCATACAGGAGAGTTTTATGTGTTTTTATTAGTGGATTAATTACCACGTCAATCACAAAGAAAATGTTCAACCATATAAAGAACTCGATATACCTACGCTAGTTTTATACTTCAAGCATTGTAGAAATACAAAAATCTCAGGCACGATTTCTCGATGAGAATATAGTAATGCACCACTAAATAAACTCTATCGGCAGAAAGAGGGGAGGCGAAAAAGGTTCGGAGAAGAGGGTTGCATACGAGGAAGGGGAAGTTGGGCCGAAAGGATGTCGACCATAATGCGAGGTGGGAAGTTGTTTTTTTTTCGTCTCCCATCCCCACCTCTGCCCCACCCGGCACTTTTTTTTCGTCCGCCTTCCACGTTTTTTTTATCCGTGTGAAGGGACTGGGTCGGAGGGTTGGCATCAGCTGATCGCTCGCTGCCCACGCTCTTCCCGGGGCTATCTTTGTGACCGCCTTCTTCGCCCGAAGAAATGACCGACCAACTTCGCCTTCAAGGCTAGCGCAAAGGATCGATTATGTCAAATAATTATCGACGTGTTTGGTCATCGTGATAGAATGGTAATGAGATGGAGTCGACGGTGGGTATCTAGCACTTGAAGCCGTGAATTTCATCACGGCGCAAGTATACTTGGCGGGAAATTGCATGGGCAGTTTTAAGTGAAATAAGATCGCAGGCATTTTTGCTTCATTAATATCATATCTCTGGTTAAATAATACGATTAATTAGTTTGTAAGTACATTGCTGGGGATACTAGGAAAGTAGCCACATTTTTTTCTATGAAATGATTTATGCACAGAAATTATTAGCTGTGGTGGTCTTAAATATGAACAAAAACTAGCTTGCAAGAAAACTTTTTTAATTTAGCTCTTACCTTTTGGATATGATAGTATCAATTCACTTTCTTTTGTCCATATCCGTTGATTCTACAAAAGGCAATTATCTGTGGATTTGAATGTCGAATTAGGGCTTTCCAAATGGATATAGTCAACTCTCGATATTCAAGCAAGTGACTATATTATGCCAAATGGTCAATGTGACCAATCTAACAGGCTTGTGATATTGTACTCTTGTTATCATGTTTTATACCTCCACCCCACAATCCGTAGTAAAAATCGGCAAAACTCGAAGACTATCGAAAACTGAAGACCTTCAACCATTGTAAATTAGCAACTGCAGACAATCAACGAGTATTTTGAAATAGGGAGTAATGACTATTGAAATAGTTTCCCATTTTTCTGTGCAAATACTGGAGATAATGATCGAATAATTTAAGACGCAAAACAACGTGTTAACTGGTGAGCTTATCAACTTAAAATTGGCTAAAAATTATACATCAGCAATTCCGATCTCCTTCATTATGTCCGAAACCTATGGACCCCACCGACCTATTCCCTTGAGGAAACACGAGCGTTGCAAGTGTGTCGTCGTGTCTACAAATATATGCATACATTTTTTTACCCTCTTCCTCCGCCCCGAATGACTCCTTTTAGTTTTAGCCCCAATGCATTCACCCCTCTCCCACATGCAAACACATGGCCATCCACCACATACACTCACACATACGCCCTTTCTCTTCCTCCCCCTCTTCGCCTCACTATAAACGCCCCTTTGGCCACGCCCCTAAAACCACCTGTGCCGGAGTCTCTTCACTTTTTTTATTCTCCTCCGAAAAAAATATTTTATGTTTTTTTTTCGTAAAAAACTCTCATCCTTCTCTCTCTCTATCGCCAGGGGAAGTCCCTCCCACCCACACTCGCTGCTGCCCCTTGTTTATAGCCCCAGCGAGTGCGCCCGGGGGATGACGACGGGGAGAGCGGCCGCCGTCGCTGGTGTGTCCACGGCGTATTTTTCGGGGGCGCGCAAGAGGTGTCGCCGACCGCTCGGCCCATAGGGATGATGATGCTGCCCCGCGTGGGTGGACCCAGGGATCGGGCGAAGAGAGCCAGCGGTGGCGGGGAAGGCGATGGCATGCTCCGCGGCATCGGCTCCGGCGAAAGAGCTCGCCTGCATGAGCGTAGAACAAGCCGTCGCGTCGGACCTTGGATTTTAATTGCATCCCACATTTGTTAGCGCTTAATTTAAAAGTAGCCTTAAATGTGTAAAAAAGTGGAATTTTCCCTTTTCATTAATTTTTTTTCTCAAATTAAACTTTTTTGATTTACAAGTCATACTTAGGAAATGATGGTTTCACTTAACTTACCACCGCCGATATCCGTTGATTCTACGATTGGCTATTATCTGTGGATAATTGTTATCGTTAAGTGCAGCTAGCCTTAGCTAGCCATATTAGGATAGGATAGCTTGAGTTTACTAATTTATTCGATTCTTAAGTTAGTGATAGGTAACAGAAACTATGATAAACATCCTGTCCGCCGTGTTAGAATTAGCTAGGCCCACAATGATGCCTTTTTTTCCAACCTCGTTAACTTTCATTGTCACAACGAAAGCTCAAATGCGGATGGAGTAAACGGATCGGGTTGGTATGGTAGTTCTGGGTTCCCATCCAGATGGTCCGTATTCAAATCCTGGCGGTGGCAAAGATTTCTCAGAGGTTTCCCGATCCCCACTTGAATGATCTGTGGAGGGTACTTCAACTGCGCTTCAAGTGAGCGTTGGCGGTAATAAGAAAACGAGAAAAATAACGTGAGAGGTAGAATTATTTGCGACTAAATATTCACTTACATCATGTATTACGTAAACACGAAGGTGGACGGCGAGGTGACGACATTTATCCATGAATGGAGAGTAGAAATAAGAAATGGAATAATCGCAATGCCCACGAAATGTCATTTTTTTAAGTTTCGAATACCCTTGGAGCTAAAGATTTACTTATATGAGTAAATATTCGTACAATGCCCAATGATTGTCCTTATGCTGCCCTTTCCGTCGCACAGAAGTGAGAAAGCGTAAAGCTCGGGGGGTCAGATCCCAAAGGCGGTGGTAGTTGGGCCGCCCTTGACTAAGGGCTCGGCCTTAGACTCTTCATTCCGCGCTATTCGCCATCTCGCCCGGCGCAGGAATTCGCAAAAGACTTTGCGACGAAATTTGCCCTCGGATGCCTCATTACGAGTCAAGGCAGCGTAAATCAAACGAGATATCGGAACTACTTTTTTTTTCAGCGAACGGAAAGGGTGAGTCGACGAAGAGCTGGCGTTCAAATCGATGAACAATTACTCCACTGACGTTATCTCGATACTCGGGAGAAAATACTGTGATTGTATGTAAACTTCTCGTATAAATATCGACCAAAAGAGCCAAAATATATAGTCCAAGCGATATGTTTCATTGTCGTCTTACAAGGACTAATATCCACCTCAAAGCGTTTTTATCAATACCGCCACAAATTGATATTTCACTTGAATAATAAACAGACTGGTAACTAAACAGAAAGTTCAGTGACGCGCTTTGAATATCTTCAGGCAAACGAAAAAGAATAGACTATGCAAACTTCTGGTAACTAAAGCAGTATGTCATTTTTAATTGCACCCAAAATATGCAATCTGCTACAATTCATTGGAAAAAGTAGGCCCTAGAACAGAGCTACATTAAAGACTCCAATACAAAACAGGTTTGTTAGGCGTCAATTACCCCCTGTAATTTGAGTTTTATACTTACTACTTTAAAAGTAGATAATATGAGTAAAACTTGAGCATTAGTTTATGTGGCACAACAGAATTGCGGCATACAACCCTAGCAAAACAGCGATTGGGCAAACTCCAAATTTAGTAGTATTAATAGCATTCAATTCATTAGGTAATCTTAATTTCTGATGAATTCTTTCACTATCAGCAATATGGTAGTCTTCGTCTATTTCTTAGCCGAAGCCTTTGTGATGGATGAAGCTAATACTTGGACGCATAGTCGGAGTTAATGCATTCAATAGTAAAGCAGGCAATCGGAGCCACAGGCTTTGGACTGATACATATGAGTCCTCATTGACAAACGCAAAAATTATTCGTAAAAGTCTCACGATTCTATCGCCAAATTGAGATCATGACGTGCCGTTTTTCTCGCGTGTTGACGACGCCCGTGGCAATTAAAAAGTGTAACACCAACTCCGGTGTCATGGCCAGACATTTCGACGCCCGGGAGGAGGATTTTTTTTTATAGAGGCGGCTCAGCCCTATTATAATTCATGCGAACGACAAATATCCGCCCTGCACGCACCCACGGAGACGCCCATGCAATTCACGAATATTGTTCTTTCTCTTGAATTTTTTTGTTTCCCAGCGACCGCGAGAAAGGAATCGCCAGCGGCGACGCAAGTTCAATCCACATCCTCTTCGCTCACCACTGCCAAAATAAAAAAGAGCAGGGCAAATGTGTAATAACTAAGGAGATCTGAAGGGAAGTGGATGCACGGGCGAAGGCGCCCCGGCCGCCCGAGGCGGCCTCGGGATTCCTCGGTGGCTGCGCCCGCCGAGAGTATGGCCGAGGCGGGCCAAGTGTGGGAGAGGCGAAGGTGTAGATCGTGCGGCCGGTATTTCTCAAGCAACGCAGTCTGTAGGATCATACCAACCGTAACAGGATGATCAAAATTCTGAAAGTTAATTTCGAATTATTTCAGTTGACAATAATTTCCTCTGCGCCGTAAGTACATGGTAGTATTGAAAAATACCTTGTTATTAAATTAATTTTGAGTGTTAATTAAGTTTAGTATTAATATTAGAAGAAAAATAATCGACATCTCTTACTCGAAGTAAAATTTTCGAATTCCTCGAATAAAAATGAAAATATGCAATTTTGGAAAAATGTTGAGACCAATCATAAGAAGCTAATAGTCAGTTTCCGATTATTGAAAGCGATGAACTGGTGAAATAATGCTACTTTTGACTATGCACGACTTTCCAATTGAACGTCGAAGTTCGAAGTCGAACGTAGAAGTATATCCTGACGTATACGTATTGTTCCTTTTTGTGAGAATATCAGTGAACAGTCAAATCTTATATTTTGATGAGCATGTTAATCTCACCCCAGTTACAGTACTACGCCAAAAATAAACAATATAAATATTGAAGAACGAAGATTTTGTAGTGCATAACGAAGTACCTGACATTTTCATTGAGTTCCAGCAGAATCCAATCTGTCTGACTGAGCGGAAAGCATTCGAAATGATTTTATCTTGAGCAAACTTACATTCCGGGAGATAAATGTTCAATACTATGATCGGTTTAAATGCTGGTTTCAGTTACCATAAAAATAAATAAACGCTAATACTCGCACAGTAAGCGACAAAACAATTTGGGTCACAATACTATGCAACAAACGCAGCACTCCGCTACTTCTACTAAGATGGCACGGTTCGAGTACCCTCCCAACTCATAAAAAGAACAAACCTAAACCCTTAATGCTTGTGACAGTATTGCGCGCTATTTTACCAGGAAATGCCGCCAGTGAGTGATGCAATGGGAAATTTGGATTAGTCGTTGAGTTTATTGTAAGCCAGTAAAGAGCATAGGTTACGGCTGAGAACTCAACATTACTTTCGTGGCAGATTCCAGGAACGGAAAAGATTCCAAAAAAATTGATTTTAACGCAATGAAAACATATAAACTAATTATCCAGCATAATGAAAAAGAGATTAACCACTGTGGAAACGTGAAAACCGCCTTCCAACTACGGCAAAAAAATTGAATACAATACTCCTGATATCTTCCAAAATGAAAATACAACCTTTGTTCGTAACCGTTCGGATGATTGACATCATAGTTGGCACGAAATAAAACTCTTCAGACCACAGGGCGTAAAAAAATTGAGTATTATTTAAAAAATTAAAACCATTCCTTTCAATCGTGGCGCCAAGGTGTAGAGGAAACAAATTTAATGGATCGAAACGCAATAAACTCGATAATGGTATAGGGTTACCGCGCTATAAGTAATAAAAAGAATGAGAAAATCTTATATTGTGCGCTGAGAAATCGGTAATTGCGAAAAAAACTAAGTTCTGCCGCAGCCTTGCACGCCATTTTTTTCCCAAGTTATGACGCATTTTGGGGAATGTAACCGCGGCCGTCTTCACAGCAGTGCTAAGGCTCAGTCAGCAGATTATCGAAGCGTGTAAATAACAACCGCCAGGCCGGGCGATAATTGACTTGAAAGCAGAACGGAATGGTGAAAGAGAAGCAAGACGTACTAGCACTGTCTTCGTCCACAGATCTTTCCAAATTTAACGAAATATTTGCTTCAAGCGAGACATTTTTTGGAAGTACGACTTCGGCGGAAAATTCCAGAATCGAGTTTACCTCGAGGGGTAATAGGACTAGTTGAGCAATCTTCAACACATCGTCGACAGATGAAGTTGATGCCCTCGTAAGCAGCAATGTCAACAATACTGGATTATTTAGGACACCCGATTGCCACTTTTGCAAACTAAATCGTCTTGTTTCGGATAAAGGGAGGAATTTAAAATATTTTTTTTTCCAGATAGATGGAGTACATTCACCAAAATTATCCCTAAGGTTGGAATAAGACTGTACTCAGTGAATACTCAGGAGGCAACGTTTTCTTGAATTCGCCATGACGCAACTATCTACGACAAGGAAGCCTTCGAAGACTTAAAGACTATTTCGTGCTCAGCGATAAAAAAGCGATACATACGACAAAGGGGGTATTACTGATTAAATTAGGCATTTTACAAACGTTAAGATGACATAGTACTCCATCTTTGCCGGCCATATTTTTGATTTTTCTTTTGCAATGAATCACATGTTCAAAAATTCCGTTATCACCTTGATATTTTCAGGCTGCACAGCATAGAACGCAGTCCACTTAATTTTACATCTGAGGAAGAACTGAGCTATAATTTTCAAATTTAAAATGCAGCAAAATCTTGGCTATGCTGAGTCCTAAATACCATGACAATTTCAAGACGATAGGATCAGTTTTAAACGAGCAATAGGTCACGAAAAAAGCCCGGTCGAGCCCGAGAGCTGCGATCACTCGAGAGGCAGATGTGGTATCTCGCCTCTGCGCCAAACACCACTCCTCTGCAGCGCCCGAATTTTCCAAAAAATGAACCGGGCACCTCACAGGTCGCGAGGTTTTCTCCTCCCGATGGACTTTCATTAAACGACTCATTACCAATTTGACCGTTAAAGGCTGCGCGGCAGTCCTTCCAAGGCCGGATAATGGACGGGCGTGTTATGTTCTCTCTCCACTCCTCTCGGCTAGAGAATTAACAGAGAAAAAAGAGAGGCAAAGAATCGAAAATGCGACGCGAAGGCAGCAATTTTACGCGCCTATCCCCCCACAAAACCCGTAGGAGATCCCGCCGAGGAAGGCGAAGGGGCTTTGGCGAGGACCGGCCGCTCCCCTGCGGGGAAGAGCCGGGGTGAAAGCCACCGAAGAACGAGCAGACGACTATGAATGCACCCATAGTCGAAAGACCCCCTCCTCGCCTTATCAACCCCCGGCGAACCAATCTAGTGTTGATCGCCTAGGGCTTCCATGATTAGGATTACTGCCCACAGTTGGAGGTGAGGGGGGGGGGGATGAAGAAAGAGAAGTAGTTAGTTTACTAGCAGGACTTCCGACTTCATCACCCCGGATTCCAGAAACAAAAAAGTCCCTCTTTTATATCCGTCTCGCATTCATTGCACATATCTTCTGTCTCCCAATGAGTCCAAGTGGCCTGCTCTTTCCCAGTCCTAAGCCCCCCCCCCCCCCACAGCCATGCACCCAGCAGCTACTGAAACAATGGCTTTTCCAAGAATAAGAGTTTTTTTATAGCGAAATAAGGGGGTGAAATAATCCGGAGCTCGAGGGTTCTGTAGTAAGTCTTAATTAAGAGGCAAACTAATGCATAATAGAGAAAACTACAGCACTCATTTCGGCCCGCAATGAAAATGCAACATTCTACTTGAAACACAGCCGGCTACTGATAAGAACATCCCTTTTTTCGTTAAATAAAACGCAAAAAGTTCAAACGGTCACCTACCCATAGAAAGGAGAAAGTGGCATAGTCATTAGAATTATGCATCAATTTATGTTTTCTACCTGTCCTAAGCGATTCTCGGAGGGGAAATTCATATTCACAGAGGAGTGATGCATATGGCAGTTGATGAGAGTACTTGGAATGAATCTTGGGTCCACAGTACAGTGGAGACAACAAATCATTTTCCATTACTCTCATACACAGGCTCTATTTTTAACCCTGCCCTTGGGTGGAGAAATATTAATACTAAACTCTACTCAACTATATAGTAATCCGCCTGATAGATATTTCAATCCTCATTCTCTAGACTTCGTCGCCTTTAACCCAGGGCAGGGCGCGCCGCGAAATGTAACATTAGAAGGCTCGTGGGGTGTCACTGACACCCCAAAATAATATTTTTTTCTCTTTCCTTGGAATGATATAGTTATGCTGTGTTCTTTTTTAAATAGGTCCACAGAATTAAATTGATTCTAATTACTACTCTTGTTAAATAAATAAGAACCTTGGGGTTATATACACCCCGCGGGCCCTTTCCTGGGTTAGCCAGAAAACGCAGGTCGAACACTAAGGCAACACCCAGATTCATAACTTTACTCATCCCCACTATATTATTAGTGTTTTAGTGTATTTTACATTTTCTTTAGACAGATGCATACTACAGTGCGGAGCATCTCCCAGTCTGGTTATCCGAGGCGTGGGAACACGCGAAGAACGCAGACACACGCACTGCGATACGGAGCGCGGAAACGCCGAGAGGAGAGAGGGAAAGAAGATCGCGGCGAAATCGTCGGGGGCGGAATCGCTCACTTCGCCCTCGCATCGACATGCAGATTGCCACTTGATTGGGAGGCGGCCGCCGAGGGAGCGCCACCACACTCGGGCGGCGGGAGGCCGGCTGCCGGGGGCTCGCATAAACTTCGGGCGGAGGGTGGAGCAAAACGACACTCCACGAAG
Organism: Ischnura elegans; assembly: GCF_921293095.1. Classification (NCBI taxonomy): domain Eukaryota; kingdom Metazoa; phylum Arthropoda; class Insecta; order Odonata; family Coenagrionidae; genus Ischnura; species Ischnura elegans. Next base: position 144,124,986 of record NC_060246.1, read on the forward strand.
GGTCCCGGCCATCGCATCAACGACCACCGGGAAGAGAGACACGGCTCTTCCACCGTCCCAATGGCCCATAACCCCCATCCCGTTCCCTCGAGACGATGATGGCGCGGAAAAGCTCGAAAAAGAAAACCGGAATAATACAAAACCTTAGTCTTGAAACAGGGTGAAGATAGTCATCGACTCGACGTAACATAAGAGCCCGAAAGGGGTAGAAGAAGGAAGGGATGAAAGGAAAAGGAGAGTCGTCATTTCCGTGAAAAAAATGTCTCCGCACTCACCATTGGGAATTCTAATCCTGAAGGATGGAATGAGAGTGAAAGGGAAATACTAGATACGATAAGCAAATGTCTTCTTATTTTCACTCCTCCCCCCCTTTCGCAAGATAATGCAAAAAGCGTCTTTGAGAATAAGGCGCGAGGATGTTGCGGAATGAATTACGACTCCTTAGGGAAATAGTTAACACTCTCTCGCGCGCAATTTTCCGTCGGAGCGATGGTCCTTTCCATTCTCCACCGTGAAACGGCGTTCGTCCCGCGGAGGAAAAGTTGGAAGCGCCCTCGGTCGAAATTTGAAATGTAAATTCGACGCGGTAAGAGTGCGCTAACGGGTTGGCCAGCCGCTCGGACCCAAGAAAAGGCTGTCCTCACTCAGTTTCGTCTCTTCTGCGGCAGCGACAATAATCACGGCCAGCTTCTCGTTGTGTTGCGTGAGAGAACGCTCTAAGACCATTCACCCTGCGACAAAGATATCTGTTATACCCACGGTTAGACAATACAACTCTAGCATTCGGATCGTCTAAATTTAGAGAACTAGAAGCACTATTAAACAATTTCGACCTACTTAGCGCATGATTCATTAAGCCTACGAGGACAATTATGGAATATTTTGGAAAAAATGAAATTGTAGATAATTGCTTCGATTTTATCATTAATATTGATATTATCCTGCTTGGATCTTTCGATGTTATGGTCTAAATTTTATCACTCACTTCTTTAATATGTCTACTCCGGCGTTCCTTTTCAGAACTACAAGAAATTACGCTCATTAAATCGATCATGCGAATATCCTATTAAAAATAATGATTTGCTGTCACTGATGCTGTAATATAATAATTATTTTTAGTTGAATAGAAACAGTATCATATTAATGCACCCATTCACTGTACGTGAATACTCGCAGAGATCAATGAACTAAACTATTGGAGCCGTAATTTCATAAGGAAAAGGAATGTTAACACAGATTTGTTTTCTTCGGTCATATTTTAAGATAAGGCCTGAATGTGCTGTTTATCAGCTCAAGATGAAGGCTTAGCAAACGCATTGAAGGTAGTAAAAATATCAGAATTATCGCGCATCTAGGCACACTGCAGATAGGACAAAAGGAACGATAGATATTGACCGAAACATCTAAGAAAAATCCTGTGAGAAAGTCACCTCGATGCACTCACGGGAATTAACTATTCCTGTACTTGGAAAACGTTCGAGCACGCACCAATGTTAGGTGGGCAGTAGGAGGGATTTCCGAGGCCACAGAGCAAGTAGTTATTTCGTAACAAGACGCAAGTAAGGCCGTAGTACCTACGGAGTCGACCACCGTCTTCTTTCGGGACGTGACGCAAGCTCCACCCCTTCACCTGCAGCCGAACATTATAACGCATCTGCGATTGACGTGGTGAGGGCGGAACGCGGCTATACAATAAATGAGCGGTCGATTGTGAACCATGAATATTTATAGGCGAGGCGCACTCGGCACGAAAAAGCGTTTTCACTTCCTCGCGAAAAGCGGCCATAAATGTATATTATACACGAAGGCATAAAAATGTACACAATTGCAAGGAAACTCACATCCCAACGAGTACTACGAAAAAGAAAAGAAATAAAAAAATAACAAGATACTCGCTAAGAGACACTTGAAGAACGACCGCCGCTAATGGGAATTCCTCTGTCCCCCTGATACTGTCCACTTTCCTCCGAGAGCATTCTTCGAGATGCAAGATCTTGATGTATGCCCGCACGGGCACCTATCAATCCACAACGAACCAAGTCCATCGAATCCGAAATTGGGAGGTAATTTACAACATTATTCACGAAAAACCTTCCCAGCGATTGTTCCCCGTTGCGTACCTCGTAAAGTAATTGAGGGGCGAGGGGAGAATTCAGAGTGGAAGCATTTGCTCTGAATGCAAAATAAACATCACATCTTGGTCTCGGAGAGATGGACGGTGGACAATTGTCCTCTCCAACTCTCGAGTTTAAAAGTAAAAAAAGAGACACCGGCAAGAGGGAGGGATAGTGAGGCAAAGCGGCATGGGAGCTGCTAAGAAACGAACGGAAACGTAAGAAAAGTGCACATTTGCTCTTTGCTCCAGTGGTATCTCCGGTGGTAGCCCAGGGCTACTTCTGTGGGGGAGACAGGTGGGAATCTTCCCGGCAAGTGATAGAGGACCCGCCCGCAGAGTGAATCGCGACTGGACCGCTGTGACTTGGAATGGAAATTATGAAGCCACACGCAGAAAATACGATAATTTCTTCCAGATCAGAATTCTCTCACAGCTTAAAATAAATAACAGCAACTTTCGTGTACCGGATCGTTAATCTGCTGAAAACTCGACCAGAATAAGAATCACGAGTTAAGCGTATGCTACAACTTCAAGACTTTTGACATGCATTCTAGTAAAGACTAAATTCTAAAAACACGATAAGTTCAGAACTTAAATAAGAAATGTTACACAAGCATAAAGAAGAAATGGAATTGGCATGCATTCACATTACATAAATGAGAAAATAACGAGTACAACCGAACTCCTCCAAAGTACTCATCTCAGCATAAACTTTAATCCATTGAAAGGGGATAACACGAACAGATACACGCTATTATGAGCATTTAAAGACGTAAAAATAACCACAGCAGAGAAGGTAATATCAAAGTACGCTGCAACGAGTTCGATTTAACGCGCCTCCATCTCCCTCCTCCAAACCACATAGATCCCAATTAGAAAATTGACGGCTGATTTTCCCGCAGTACAAACTTTCGACGGCGATCTGGGCATACAGAAAGGGGTAAAAAAAGTACTTCCAAGATGTGAAATACGAAGTCCTGTATCCTCGTTTAATATTTTGCGTGAATTCTCAGGATCTATCCCCCCAAGTCCTCCGCATCCTTTCGCAAGTGAATGCAATATTCTCAAAACTTCTTCCAAACCTGCCGCCTCAGCTCCTTCGCGTCCTCAGAAACCCCTCTTTGTAAACCGAAAAATATCTCCTCCCACTCCACAGTGTCAACCTGAACCTCCCCCACCCCAATCCTTGGCTCCCACCCCCCTCCCATATCCACTCCCTCCGCCCTCACGAAGCAGCATTGCGCCCCCACACCTCCGATGCTCAACTCCTCCCCATCTGCATCCTATTCCGCCTTCATCTTCACCCTCTTCCGTCCACTACCCCCTCTCTCGACATCTCTCGAAAGCCCACTTCCCCCACCCCCTCCCCCCATCCAATCACCACCCTCACTTTCAGATTTTTCGATAACCACCACCACCACCGCCCCCAATCCTGAGAGACCCCTTCGGTGCATCTCTAAGGGAAAAGAACAAGAAGATAAAAAATTCACGGTAAAAATTCAAATCCCAGTCGCCTCTGCGGTTATTCCCGTATTCCTGTTTCTCTTACTATACACGGAGTTATTATCGCTTTTTTTCCCCTCTTCTCTTATAAAAAAAGGAAAAAAAGAAGAAATCCACAGAAATATTCAAATCTCGGTCGCCTCCTCCAAGGTTGTTTCCTTACTCTTCGCTTCCCTTACGGAGTTATCATCTCTCCCCTTCCTATTCACTCCCGATTGCGAGAAGGAAGATTGTATGTATCGTCCCTCTCTCCCTACTTCCAATTCCTTTTCCTCGTTTCCAAGATCGGCGCCTGGCGACGGGATGGAAGAGAGGAATGAGAGGAAGAAATATTTTCCCCCGCCCCGAGACGAGAAGAACAAAGGCGGGTCCTTTCGGCGGAATTTCGGGGGGACACGATGGATGCGCGGCCGGCGAGATGAAAGCCCGCCGGCCGATGCCGCGAAATGCCTCGGCTCGCTGCTGCACCGGGCTGAGGAGACCCGGCACCACCGCTCGGAACGGGATTTTTTGGGAGATTTCGGATTCAAAGTTATGCGCTGGGAAAGCATTTAGTAGGGCCGGTTCGGTGGTTGGAGATGAGATGGCGACCGGCAGCTGAGGTCATTTGATGCCATTAAGGGAAGGAAAGTAATGATGATGGAGAGAAACCCATAGACCGATAGAAAACAGAGACCATATTCAGGATTGGCGTTCCCTTGAGCCTTGGAGAATAGGGAGGCTCATACCGAAAGGGTTTATCATAACAACGTTGCGGCAATGAGAAATATATATTTCAGGAAATATCTTAGTACTTTTCTATAAATTTAAGAATATGGCCAGTCCCAACGTCGTCATATACTCTGCCTATTCAGGTTTATTGCAGAAAATATCCAACACAAGTAGCTTTTAAATCGTTCGATCTACTACATAAATTTGTGGAAACGTTACATCATACTATGATTATGTATATGTTTTACCAATGAAATCCCGAGATGATGTAAGCTATTGTACATATTTTGCAAAAAACACCTTAGAATTTTCCACAAATCATTCAAAAATTAACATCAGTTCACGAATCCCATAGTGAAGCACAAACAACAAAATAAGGCAAAAATCTAAAAATTCTTCCTGGCGAATCGCAATAAAAACACGTTTCATCGAACTTCCTTTTTCGAAAACTTTGACCACAAGACGACAGCTTTATGGGATGAAAGATATTTTTCTCACTTCACTTATAAATCCCAGAACATTTTCTAAAATCCCATCTGCGTTAATTATGGCCTGTGACCTAAAGCTACCCGTCGCGCGCCTCATTGGCGCCTTGATGGGTAATCTTATCAAGTAGATGAACGACAGTATTCACACCCAGCTATGGGAAAGAAGGAATGAACACAAACTGGGCGAAGGCAACGGTGTTATTCCCCTCTCCAACTCACGGCGCACAAAGGTCCTAAACGAATGATTCTACACTACAGCATCTAGTATATATCTGATTATCGCTGCCTGATTCAAATCCGCATCGTCCGCATCGAAGCTGGGCCTCTCTCGTCTAGACAACCCAACACCCCGTCGAGCCCTGGGCTTGCAGAGGTTTGGGACCTGGGATCCGCTAGGTGGGCCACCCTGCCCCTCTCTGCCATCCGGTGAACGGTCGACCATCCATTACGCTGTTTTGAAACTTATTCGGTATTGCTTCGAGATTTCCGAGATTTGATTTGGCGAGACTGACTCAATTTGTACGAAAAACTCGGAAACATTTTAAAATTTCCACACAAAATTATGAGATTCGTCAAAGATGAGGCACCAAACGCACGAATACTTCGGGCTCGTCACGTACGTATGATGTTCAATAATAAGGCCACACACTTTTCAAAACTAATTACGAATGGACTGATGTACGAAAGATTAAAACTATCAACAAAAACTCGTGACGACCAAATCGTTCTGCTGCGGTTCTCAACCGAAGCATAGTTGACTTTCTTCAATACCATGGGTTAAAATAGCGATTCCATAGTAGCATGCGCTCTATGTATGTATTCTTGCCAACGAAATTTTAAACGAAAATCTTTCTTAAGACTAAATCGCAGATATTTTTACTTTAACTCACGCTCCGGTGGGGATTCGAAAACACAAACAAGAATCTCAGACAAGGAATTCATTTCACCGCCAACGAGGCGTGCAAGTAGGGAATCGTAAGGTACGAATGTGCACTTGCCGGAAAACGCGAGATCAGATACAAGATGCCGCCACATACAGAATTCTTTCACATTCTCCACCCACGGGGTATATTACCCCTGAGATAAAAGCTAAAGCAGTATAGGTGTTGTTTATAGTCAGAAACGCTTCTCTTTCTTATAATTTACTTAGTACACTTATCCTAGAGCACGAAGTACATTACATACATACACGAGCGACATAAAATTACGCAGTTTACTTCACTGGCTAGTCACTCACTTCCCATAGCTCCTTCTCTCGGGAATAGCAAACGCGATTGACCTCTGGAATCACATCGTCGTGGAACCTTATTTGTAGGGTTGTAAACTGTCCTTCATGGATGGACTGCAGTGCCACAATGTGCTGGAAAAACATTCGAGTTGGGCGATCCTCCATTAAGACGATTATCAAGTCTCGACGGCATTGGAAAAAAAGGGAAAGTTACCCAACGAAGATAGATTACCGCCAACGTTTTCATATCGTTTTCACATACAGCAAGCACGAGTGATTCGGGACAGTGTCATGCATAAATTGCCGTAAATTATTCGCATATCTGACTCTAAAATTTTGGGACTAATATTTATTTTTTAACTTTCATTAATTAAAATGAACGTGAGACGCAATCACCTGGTAATTCAACAAAATTACAGAAAATGAAATCGACAGCACTAGCAGGTGAATTCTGAAAACCTACTTTCCTTCCGCGGTTGAAAATTTGTGGCTGGATCTATTCGAGTACATATAAGCTGTAGGATATTAAGCTGCGTTAACTGCAAGAAGCGAGTCTTCAATCCATCATCGTGGTATCAACACCACACTAGTATGAGGATGAGAGCACGGAGGCGACCACCCAGTATTGGCGGCCAGGCCGGGGTAGGTAGCCGATACCCACCGACAAGCTCCGGCGTCGACTCACCCACCAATACGCTAGAGACTAGCGGCGATAGGCGCTGCTGCTCCCGCGAAGCACCACCAAGTGTCACCCCAACTACGGCAAATTCGAAACACTATTTTCCATGCATTTTTCTCTTGATAGAAGATGGATTTGGGCACAATTAACAACATCGCTAATATTTGACGACTTCAAGGTAAGCAAGGAAAAAGAACAAAACTAGCAGTGCACTTCTACCAATGGTTCAGAGACTTCAGGTGTAAACACATTCCAAAGCAGAACAACGAAGTGAAGAAAGACATGCCACCACACTTAATCTGCATTATTTCATACAATGACTGAAGAGGCTATTCACTGTACAAGAGAAATTCTCGTGATAAGAGGTGAAACAAAACCGTAGGGAAAGGTTGTCTTCGTGAAAGCACAAAAAATTCAAATTAATATTTATAATTATTTTTTGGCACCAAAGAGCGGAAATGGCTTCGTATTCGTTATAGAAAAAACTAAAACCGGCTATCATAAGTATCGAAAAACCTAGACTGAACTGAATAGAGACACAAGCGACTTGATTGTTAGGTTAAGTCCCTGGTACATCTCAATCACTACCGCGAAGCTTTCGCAGAGAAATTCTCTTTTTAAGTGAGAAACCTGTCTTGTCAACCCTCATAATAATACCCTTAAGTAGATGATGAGCGAATATACCAATCCTGCGGGGTATACGTCACGAAATTGGCAAAACGCTTTGAATAAATATATGTAATTCGACTAAGTGAATTAGCCAATTAATTCGCAATAATAAGAGAAGACAATTATTAAAATTGACGTATAGAGGTAGGGTGACACTGATCATTATCGAGAGTAAGTTGATTGATATCTTCATTGCAACCACGACCTCATACCATCCCCTCGATCGGCAGCGACCATAATGTAGGAATGGAGCTCGCGATTACGGCTGCTACCAAAGAGCCGGTAAATATTTTAACACTGGAAAAATTTGCGCCAGATCGTCATTTATACCATAATAAAATGGAAATGAATGTGCGAATACTGAATATAATCTTCGGCATCCCAAGGCACTGCATACTGTTTTTGTTGGTTCGTCACTAACAGGCATAAGCCAAAACCTGGATCAAAATTACACAGAACTGCGCTAAATTTTTCATAGACCTTTGCATCAACTTATCAACTTTATTTTTATGTGACAAAAATTTTGTTTCCATTCCTCGGCAATGAAAATACTTCACCATATCGACGAATTCTTCAGGACACGGTAATAACTAGCAGGAGACACATAGTCGAACTATGATGCTAAAGATGATGTTTGTGAAACGGATTCATTTAACTGGTAAACAACTCTTCGAAATTTTCTGGGAAGAGTTTACAATTTTATCCTCGCCGTGAGAAACACGAGACAAAAGAGAGGGGAAACCCGAACTCCGAAACCTTGGCGAAGCTATTTTCTAGCGACACCATCACCACAACAACAAAAACACCGACACGCTTTCGGCATGCACGTAAGCAGAAGACAAAATAACAAATCGAAATGAAAATTTGTGTACATATTCAAGAACGGAGACAGGTGCGGAGGGCTGGTTACAATAGTGCCGAGTCAATGGGAGATTATGAGGGGCAAAGCGCCTTACCTTCGACGAAACACAAATCCACGGCGCCGACAGTGGGGTTCACCGCGAGTGTCGAAATGCCTCCCTCCGTCGAGGGATGACGGCCGTCATCGCGGGACCTCGTGGGATCTCGCCGGCCGTCGGAAGCTTCCTGGTCGAACGCGAGAACGCTGGGCGACGTGGTCGCTCCCAATAGACCCCGATCATCCACCTATGCACGAGGGGTACGCAAAACCGCTTCGCCGCCGAGACAGGATACCGACACAACCGTTTTGTTATATGTTCGCCGGGAGTCGTGACAAAACAGTTATGTAAAATTACACACAGCACTCAAATAATCCTTTCCGTGTCGAACCAAACCAATCAACACACTCCGGTCAAATCCTTCAAGGTTGATGTTTATCTCTGTTTCACTCAGCACACTTTCGGGCTCTCAAGCTAGAGAAAGTAAGTAGTATCCAGGAAAGGTATCTTCACTGCAAGAAGGAAGCACCTCTTGGCACACAGCTTCACGTTGAGAGAGCTCTGCACTGTTCCACTGCAGCCGCGCACTGTCCCTTCAAAAGTACCGGGATCGAGGCTTCTCGCTCCGCCTCGCACGATCTCTCTCCCACTCCTCCTGGGGCTGTATACATATAATCCTTGTGTGTGAGGAAGGAGGAGGGGGGGGGGGTGAGAGGGCCGCAGAGAGTAATATTCCTCCGAAACCGCAGTTGCACGGTAAAAATCACACTGAATACCGTCGTATCGGATGCAGAGACGCCTCCTTTTCTTTTTCCTCCAACTTGTCCACCCGAATGTGCCGATGGATGGGGGAGAACCGGACGCACTCCTTTTTACGCACGCACTGTAAAGGGGTGATAAACCGGACTAGATGGGTCACAACACTGGGCAGCACACCGAAAAAAAACACCGGTTTTCTACACACTCACTCTCTCTGTCTTCAAAAATTTTCCCTCCTTGCATAGAAGGAAGAGAGGCACACTGTACTTTCCCGTCTTTTCGCTATCTCACCCTACGAAGCACGGCAGGGTGCTCCTCCCGCAGCGGTCGCGGTGTCTTCTGCCGTCAAGTTCCTCTCCTTCCTTGGCTCCCTCCCTACTTCTTCTTTCCTCCGCCCCCACTACTCCTCCGTCGTCTAAAACCGCCCTCCTCCTACGACTCCTGAGAAAACTCCTCCTAAGGTCCCGCCCACTTCCGTGCACAAAAACCTCCTACTCCGTTCCGCCTCCTCCTCCGGCCAAAGTCTTGGGCCTTGCCCCGCCGGCACCGATACAACTCCCGCCAGCATAATCTCTCTCTCTCCCCACCTTTTTCCTTGCCACCACTACCAACGCAAAGAGTTTTTTCGTCTTCTTCTTTTATCCTCCTTAAAACCACCTCCTTCCACTAAACTTTTCCCCACTCTCCCCAGAACTCCTTCCTTTTCCTAATAATCCTTCCCCTTATCCCAGAGAGACAGACGTTCGTTCACAGCAGCTGAGGGCGTCGAAGAGATCGGATCGTAGGTTCTTGACGGATGGGTCAGACAACTTTCTTCCTGCGGTTATCACTCTCTTCATTGACGTTCTGGTCTATTGTCTTCCTCCGCGTATCCTTGCTTGTTGCATTAGCCCAATCTGTTTCCCTACGTTGCCCTACTATTTTCTGGCTAAGTTCGTACGAAAACCCCCTTTAATAATCTATTCAACCCACTTAACACAGGAACTGTCTGAAAGCTTGTACCTCAGATGTGACCGACCCGTCTGGTTAGAAGCTCGCGGGAATACCGTTAGTGATAACCTAGCTAGCACCTCTCGCGAATATTCGGAAGAACGCCGCGAAAATACCCTGTCTCACTAATACCTATTTTTAGCACCCTTGGAAAACCTAAATCAGATCTTCAGTAAATTTCCGTAAATATTATCTCTTAATGTCCCTGCAGGCGAGACGAAAGCGTTTTTAATATTCTTTATTCGAACTCAACCTAATCTTCGAAAATTCCCTTAGTCTAATATATGCGAAAGTTCTAGTATTCTCTTCTTTGGTAGTAGTTCCTATAACGCAGACATGTGTTCTTACGACAGTTCACGTGCGTTAGAGAGAGTGAGTGAGCGCACCGAGTGGTCAAACGCTTCCTCGGCTGTCGAGCCCACCCTTGCCGGCGAATCCTTCCCGACCGGTAGCCGCGCGCCCCTAGACTCCGCGTACTAAGTCCGCCCTGGGAGCCCAACGCGAGGCGCGCGAGGGAGAAAACGGCCGACCGGCAGGATCGCCTCCACGTGACGGTAGTAGTAAGCGCGGGGTCGAAACGGCGGGAATGACCGGGGAGGCGATGAGTCCCCGCCCGCCAGCCTATATAGTGTGGTGCGCGGAAACGCGTGTGTTTTGCAGTCCGACCGAGATGGAAGGACGGCTCCGGCGGCTATTCATGTGCTGTGCGTCCTCCCGGCCTACCGACCATAGCGGCGAGGTGGATGGGAGTCGAATGAAGTGTAGGACGAGCCGAGGAGAGTTCCCGATGTGTCGACTGACTGCATGTGTGTGGGTCCCGAAGGAGAAAAATTGCACATGTGTGCGTGCGTGCTGTGTGGACTGAAGGGGAGGCCACCGCGGAGGTGGGGATCGCATGTGTCAAGTGCAACGTGGATGCACACGTCTCTTCGCTTTTGTGTGCGTGCGTGACTCGGAAGGGAGGGATAGACGGAGTAGGGAGTGGGGATGCACGGGGAGTTATAACAGTAAAGAGGAGGGAGGGGGCAAGAGAGCATGCCGTGTATATACGAGTGATTGCAAGTCACCTTCTCTCCCCCCTCCTGATCATACCCCCCACCACCACCACTATTATCCCCTCCCCACACAACCCATCCAAACCAACTCAACGGTGTGTCTGTGTGCGTGCCTGAAAGTATGCAAGCTATATAGCGTGCATTTCGATTGCATCTGTGTGCGTGAGTTAGAGAGGGGGGAGAAGAGCATGTTTATTTGGCGCACTTTGTCGAAAACTGGGCGGGGTTATTCCCGAGGAGGATTTTATTATTTTTTATCCTCTCCTCCATGTATACCCTCTCCGTGCAGCTCCTCCCCTCCTAGATTCAGGGGGAAAGGGTGGGGAGGATATGAGCAGGTCTCCCTCCGAATGGGGCGTAGTCTTCGGGACGAAACTGTACACGGAGAGAGCCCGCACTGTGTGCCCGTGAGAAGCAGAAGGGGCGTGGCCAGGCAAGCCCCCGTGGGTGGAGCCTAAAAACCTTTCGAATACGTCGCCAGTGCAGATGGGGAGGGAGGGCGGAGGTACGTGGGTGAAGGGGAGGGGGAGAACGTTTGTTTTGAATGGGAAGGGAGGGTGGGGGACCGAAGGAGGGGAAGTATTTTTAACACGATGACGTTCTTTCCCGCTCTCTCTCTCATCCCGCGCGGAATGCAAGCGGCAACCCCAAGCGGGTGCAACCGGGGGGCCGCGCGCGAGAGTCCCCTCCCCCGTTCGGCCATGGAAGGAGAGATTGACAGCGACGAAAAATAAAGCGAGTGGGGGCAGAGCACGCTTTTAATTGATATACATTTTTTTTAATCCATCCACTCTCGCGAATCGAAAGGTGTGGCTCCGAATTGCGAGGGCGGGACTCTTTTTCCTCCCTGCCCCCTTTTTCTTCTTTGCAAACCTTTTCAGGCTTCTCTCCCTCCCATTTTACTCCCGAAAACGAACACCAGTGCAAATATTAAATATCTTTTTTTTATTTTAATTTTTTTCCCTCCCCTAATTTCCCTTCGTACCTCTCTCTTCTCTTTTTCGCTTTCTGTACCTCCTCTCGCCATAAATGCCTTACGCGCAAGCGTCGGTTTCCATGTGCATAAGGTTTTTTCTGTTTATATTTTTTTCCTCTTTGTTTCTGAAAAACCTTCGGCATTTTTCGAAGCTTCCCCCTCTATCCTTTCTCTTCCCCCCTTCCCATTCCTTCGCCTCCCTCCTCCCCTTGGGCCGCTCATCTAAAGCCGAAAAATTTCGGAAGCAAAAGAAGATTTCACCTTCCTTTTTCAGCCATTCCCGGAGTCGCCGCCGTCCCAATGGCAGCGCGTTCGCGAGTTCCCTCCCTACTTTCCTTCTTTTTATTTCCCTCCCCTACTCAATTCCCCTCTTTTATATTATAACTCGGTGTGTCGTCCCGCCCTTCTGGGGTGGACGCTATAAACGCGCTGGCGGGACTACCGTCCAGTGTAGCCGCGGCCGCGGGAAAAAGGGTCGTAGACTCTTCTTTTGCTCCGTCGACCAAAAAAGGGCGAAGTTTTCGTTCGCGCCTTTTCTCCTCCCCATTCCCGGGCGCCCGCCCTGTCCCTCTGACGGAGAATGGGAGGTCGATCGCCCCGAAAAGGCATTTCGTATGGCCGGGGGAAAAACTGGATGAGAGGGGCGAACGCGCTGGAGCGTTGCCGGGAAGGGAAGGTACCGGTTCCGGAGATAGGCGCCCGCCCGCGCCTCCGTCCTTAGAATGCGACTCAACTCCCTTCTCTTTGGTCAGTCTCTCTCTTTGGAGTCGTACGCAAGGCTACTTACCTTCTTATTTTTGGCCGGTTGTATTTCCCTGAATACTTTATTTAACCTCAAACTTATGTCTGCTTACATGAGCAAGATATAGATGCAGTTTAATAAGAACCTTGACTGATGAAGATTTATGCGATGCCCTTTTTGAGAGCTCTAATTGAGCTGAGAAGAAAAAATCCTAAATATATGCTTATTACTTTACATTATATTTATTACCATTACATAAAATGCCATCAATTAATTTCAATGAATGCTCCCTCAGAAAAGAGTGAAATAATATTTTACGCATGCCGTCTGGGTTTTTGTCATTACCGTGCTCTGGTTAATTTGGAAAAATGGCTAGCCGGGAATATGCCTGTGCCATTGTTTAATAGTGTTTGGACTACGGTATTAGCTATTTAATGAGAGTAAATTCGTCGAAAAGTATTATTTCTACTTACGACAAGAAAATCTCGATTTTGCATGTAAATAATAATTATATTACCACTCATTACTTGAAACTCATAGTAAAATATGAAAGAGTCATCAGAAAAGGTAAGAGATCGGGAACACAAATACTATTTTAGTATAATTATTATTTATCACCCTCTCCTATTTTATTTGCCCTTTCCATTTTTTACCTCCTCCATTGAAAAAACAAAAGGATGATTTGTTGGAGGCCAAATACATTCATAAGGAATGATACCACTCTACAAATTACAGTAGCATCAAACAAGGGAATAAAATAACGATGAATGAGGAGAAACTCCACAGCCATGTCTTTCTAACAAGGAAAAAGGAGTTAATTGATCAGATGTGTTATTCATTACAATTCGAAAGGACACGAAATATAAAGAATGAAGCGGGTCTGAGGGAAATGTAAAAATATTTCCTTGAAAATACTTAGGTTTTGTATTATCACTAAAATTTAATTTTCATCAAATCCAAAGGATAATTCATCAATTGGTTTAAAACTTAGTCATAATTTATAATAATTGGCCGTTGAAATACATTTTTCTCTGGTCATGAAGTGTTGAAATATTCCATTCATGTTGAATTTCACAGTAACACTTTCAACCGGTTGAGAACCCCTATGAAGAGTCACTATCAGCGGAAGCACTCGCCATTGTATCATTTTTTCTTCGACAATTCCTATTTTCTGTACGATGTATTTAAAACTAGCGAGAAATTCACCAGAATTGGAATTTTTATTGAGATTGAAAAATGAGAAGGAACGCCTCGTGAGGGGTAATCAGGAAGTAACTGATGTTCACATGAAAATTATGGAATTCACATGCCATATTTCTATCTACTGGAAGCAAGGAAAAACTACCCATTGCTGCGAAATGGTCATCGGATTAATATTTTTTCAAAGAAAACTTTTGGAGTAATTGGGTTGTTAAGTTAATTGCCTACAACTAGGGCGATGAAATGCTAACTATACACTTGCTAAAGAGAATTCTTGGGTATTTCCGTGGAGAGAGTATAGAATATGCTGAATGCATAATCAGAATACACAAAGTGGCAAGAAGAAAAACTAGTGGAGGACATATGCATGCAAGACATTTGAACCGTGATTAACCTTTCTTTGAAAATGCATAGGTCTATGACGGCCTATGCATTTTGTGGATAAATGGTCTTGATAGGCCCTCACAGTAAATATAAACATGGTCGATTTTAGGCTTCTGCGTATGCGAACGAGAATTAATTTGCAAAATCCAAGATGACATCGCTGGTGTGATGTGTCTATTCTAATAAGTGCGACGTTAGCGTTTACTTCGATATTGTTTAATTCAATTGAAAATAGTATTATACTTACGGGAATAAATTAGGTATGGGTTTTGATTTTAATATACTTAGGTATATTTACTCATTTGCTGTATTCTTGCATTTTCCATTGTTATTCTGAAGTTTCCTCAATGATGGCATCGGCTTTGCGCAGCTGCCTCATACGATCATGAATATATTCACTCTGCACGAAAGGTAATTAAACATACTGTATTAACAATATACTTATAAACATTTTCAATCTTCCTTCACGGCAATTGTAAATCATGGCTTATTATTTTTTCCCTGAAGCATACAAAAGCAATTTTTTTCTTTGAACGGGATTTGAAAAATTAGAAACTTTGTGTTTAATTGTATCTATTAAACTGAATAGCCCAGCATTCTTATCGGCGTACGTGAAATGATCTTAAACCAGGGTAACGGCCGTGTATATTGAAGTAAGAATGGCAGGGATGTTGCAGGGGTTGCATTAACACTATGCCTCCAAAGTATAACCATATTCCTTCACGGTGATTGTAAGACACGACCAAATAATATTTCCTGAAGGATAGAAAAAAAACAATTTTTTTCCTTATAACAGATTTTGAAGAATAATTAATTTTTAATCAAATTAAACATAATTGCCCTGTATCTATATCGGTGTAAGTGGAATGATCTCTAACCAGAGTATCGGCCCCGGATATTGATATAAGAAAGGCAGAGATACGGTGGGGATTGCACTAACACAATGCTTTCAAAATATTTTCATTTTTCGTCACTGTAATTATATCACGTAAATAATAATTTATTCCCTGAAATATAAAAATGACAAATTATTTCCTTAAAATAGAATTTGAAAAATGAAAAACTTGACCTTTAATGAAATTAAACAGAATTTCCCAGTGTCCTTATCGGTGTTATTGGAATTATCTCCAACCAGTGCATCGGTTCTGGATATTGAAGTAATAATGAAAGGGATATGGAGGAAGCTGTTAACACCATGCTTCAGAAATATTTCCATATCCCTTCACGGTAATTTTGTGGCATGGCTAATATTTTTTTCCCTGAAGTACACAAAAGACAAATCTCTTCTTGGCCACTGAATTTGCAAAAATAATAGAACTTTATACTTATTGAAATTAAACTTCATTGCGCAATATGCTGAATTCTAATCTCCAACGAGAGTATCGGCCCTGGATACTGTAGTAAGAATGAAAGGGATGCGGAGGTGGTGTTAGGACCCTGTGGCGGGAGAATGTATTAGCAAACCGCGGTGGGGGTTGGAGAAGGTGGGAGTCGGAGTAGGAGGGGGTGTCGGATGACTTGGGCCCCGCGAGGGATTGAGGCAAGAAAATCGGGACTCCATATACACCGCACCCTCACACATACACACACACCAGCCACTCTCTCTGCCTCGCGAGTTTATAGTTCAATGGCTTCCTTGGAGTTCCCCTCATCTACACGGAACACTCTCACTACCAACGCCTACCCGTTGCTTCGGTAATACCCGCCCATTAAACTCGAGCGGGGGAGGAAACAGAATTGAAAGAGTTCGTGGGAAAGGGGTGGTGGAACAGATAGAGAGAGAGAGAGAGAAAAAGGGAGCTTTCTTATTATAGCCATTTCTCCATTTTCTGCCAGTCGAAATTGTTACGAAAGGACTCCCCTCTCCACTTCATCGAATCATCTCGTTTCGCGAGGCTGACATGGCGGACGAAGGCGTTCGTTCCATGTCAAACTTTTATCCGCACATACATATAGATATGTATATACCGAGGCAAATTATACATCTCCTTTAAAGAAGTCGCTTCTGGCGAAAATGAGATCCTTATTTTCAAGGAGTTTCCGCCATAAATTCTGCGCAAGTGGTGGAGGTACGAGGAAATAACATCGTGGGATAGAATGGGCTCGAAACTTGTGCTCAGACGCCAATAATATGAATCTCGGCGAAGCAAGTTGATTACCGAGAACACGATTATGTTATTATGTATGCGTATCACAATATACATAATATGTGGACTTAAAACGTTTATGTTATTATGTTATTATGCATGCGTATCACAATATACATAATATGTGGACTTAAAACGTTTAAGTACCTACTTGATGAAATATTATGTGAGCAGATAAAATATCCCCTATAATTTTTTTTCATTTCTAAATGCAGCTAATGGAGACTGTCATGAAAGTTGTCCATCCCTAAGATAACTGCAATGATATTTTTATTCCTGTATTTGTCATTTATTCTATTTTTTGACACTTTTAGGTTGTAATTAATTAGGTGTAATTCAGTGAACTTTGTTTTTGGTAACTAATCAAACAGCAATAAGAATTTATTATAATAATTATCATAATTTTATTTTTTACGAAGAGGGACGTGAAAATAAACATGAGGAAGTGGTATAAAGAATCGAGGTCTACCGTATAGCAACTCTAGGGCAAAAGCGCCGTGTAATATTTTAAAGAGCATGGACAAAATTCCATCCAAATAGTTTTTAAACCTGGTCTTACGCTTTTTAACCAAACTCTTTTGTCTGTCGAAAAATGAGATTGCCGTTTGGAATCTTCACGTTGGATGACCATTGGAATACATATTAAACAATTAAAAGGCATGGTACTTTTTCACACAATTAATTTAAGACGAACGGCCTCGTCGCAGAGGCGACATCTTTAAGTACATAAATCGTTATTTTTATTGTTATTAAGTTGTGTATTTGGTCGCTATTACGCGTTGCTAGGGGAGGGTGGCGTTGGGGTTGGAGCGTTACTTAAATTGTGTGAAAAATTACCATACCATTTTAATGGTTTACAATGGATTTTCACGAAGTTAAGCCTGAAACAATCTAGCTTTCAGAATACATATTGCTAATAATGGTCATAATCGCTCCCTGCATAGGCCCTCGTTACAGGGGCAAGGGGCTGAGGAAGAATTTCGAAACAGTTCTTAACCTGAATTAAAAAGGAGAGAGAGAGAGGTAAGTGGAGTCGTTCTCCCGCCCAAACCGACAATCTCGTTAGGTAAATTCTTGATGGCGTGACCCATAATGCAAATCGCATGCTGCGAGGTAGCACATTGCCTGGCCACACGGCATGCACCTCCCGGGTTGGCTGAGTTTCTTCAGTGAAATTATGCGTCCCCGCACTGGATTTCTACGCATTTTACCCATCACAAAAATACTGTAATGCAGAATATTGGACAAAATCTATTGGTTGCTTCAGAGATTTGACGGATGGCTTCTTAGTTACTTCAAAAGTTTTATTCACATCAATTAAAAATTCAGCTGTATCCCACGCTACGAAAATAAAAAAGTTAGGACGATTCAAGAGTAATAACCTTAATTACTCAGCAAATCAACATTTTTAGCACGGAAATAATCTTTCGAAATTGATTGATGTTCTGCTATTTTGTGAAGCATACCACACTACACACTCTACCTCAATTTACATGATGGCATAACGATGGCTGTATAAAAATGCAAATGAATTTAATCATCAAAATAGGTTGAATTCTTATTCTCCATCAACATAAAATGAGCGCCGAGAAATCATCAGATAAATAATTATGGCCATCAAATATATTTTATTCAACTTCCAGAACCTCATTCTCCTTATGCGTCAAGCCATTGATAAACTTACGATAATTATTAGTGGCGGATATACATTTGCCCTGGCCCATTTTACAATGTCGTTCATCATCACGACCTGACGACTAGAATATGCACTTAACCTTAAGAGGACATGACAATTAAGATACCGCAAGCTCAAGGTTCCTGGAGACAATTTTCCGAAAATCCCGCGAAAATTTTGAAATGTACAAGGCCATAGGTGGATTTAGGGGGGAGTCACAAGGGAGCGTGCTCCACCCAGACGCTTAAAGAATAGACAAGATTATTTAATACGGCTATCATTAAGTTTCTTTAATTTTGCGTATTACTGAGCCTCAATCATTTAATTCAATATTTATCACTTTCATATCAAAATAAAGAGGATATTTTCTACTGTAATTGCCGTATTTTGTTTTTAATCTCAAATATGAGAAGACCTGCCAAACCCCTTGTTCCCACCCAGAATAAATCCTGGTCCGCCCCTGAAAGAGACCATACACAGGTTCACGAAGAAAATTATCATTTGCGCAGGAAAAAATTAAAGGAGACCCATTTCTACTTGATCTTCAGTGTTTTTAGATAATATATACAAATCAATTGTTCTTCTTTAATCGCCCAGGTTGTGCCTACTCATATGAAAATTCTATGAACGCAATATCATTTTCCGCAAATATTTGTTTTCACGGTGAAGTTATAGTACACTCAGTTCTGCTTTTAGTACGTGAATATACCTTTTCGCTAAAATATCTCTGATCTTTTAGAATATAGTGCCACATAAATAGGTTGTTCAGCATCAAATTGAGCCTTTATTGTCAATACCTGTAAAAAAATAAGAACAAATAACTATCGTGCATTACGAAGAAGAGATTAGACGGGATACACGTGTGAGCAATGATCTCACAATTGTTTCAGGCGTTCCCTATTAGCCCTTCTACGAGATCAAAGATAACAATCTACTTCCGACTCGACGACCCTATGCGTTGCTCCTCTCCGTTTCCGTCGATGGTCCGAACGCATGTCTCAGGGAGAGATGTTTGGCACTCACTTCCCTCGTTAGGCTTGCGAGTAAGTGCTCTCAGAACCCATGCTCTTATGAGAAAGGTCATATGCCAAAGGAGTGACGACTAGAGTTGGCCCGTCGGAAGTATTTTGTTCCAGTTGGGACAGAACTCGACAGACCGCTAATTTATGGGAAACGCAGGAACGTATGCTTTCTCGGAAAAACTGGGGGCTCTCTCGAAGTGCCTCGCTAACAATAAGTAGAAGTCCGGGGATTATATCTTTACAAGGGATAGTGAAGAATGTGCAGAAAGTGGCAACCCAGAGGACACTTTTTCGCAGGTTGTAGTCTATTTAAGGTGCAATAGCACGAAAAGCCGCCATTACGATTCGAAGGATAAAATGTTAAATCGATCTTACTTAAGCCCATGTCCTCCGGTAAGGGAAGAAAGCTTCGAGTACTTGCATTTCCAATTTGTGAACTCGGATATCTAAGAAGTGCATTCGTTAGAACCACGTTCGGCATGCATCAAGTGGGTTGGTTTTCGGAACCACTATTAGGCAAATAAAAACGAATTCACCTCATAATATTTTTCGTCATAGAAAAAAATATCACTGCTATTCAACTAACTTTCTAACTAACTTCTTGCTAACTATTCGCTCTGCATACACCCTCTCGAATGGAAGGTGAAGCTCGGAAATCCACCGAAGTCGGATTTTCCGCCGATTCGCACATTTGCGTGATAATGTCTTCATAGACTAGAGGTGACCGAGGCATTACCAGTGAAATCGTCCAAAAACATATGCATGGGGAAACTAATTGAGATGTGAATCTTCAATTTTACTTGCTACGCTGCGACAGGCTTCACAAGAAAGCATGGCTTTCTCATTCCAGTCTTGAAAATCATCTCTCTGAAAGCCTTACTTTGCATGCGCTGCAAATGGAAATGCACATTGACGTGGAAAAAAATGGAGTGAAACTTAAATTTAAGCCATGAATTTTTGTGGTCAAAAGAAAATAATGTGGTCAAGGACTTCAGTCCACAGGTTTGGTGCTTACATAAAGTTTGGAGAGAGTCAATGCTTTCATATATTTTCAAATCATTGGAAATATGTCTTACAAGACTTCGGGCTACGAAATCTCTGCGGTGATATGTTTATGAATGCTTCTCGAGATAAAAAACTGAGCTTTTTGGAAATCACAGGGTGAAGCCGTTAATGTCAGCGCACATGATAAGTATTCATTTCATCAAATGTTTCGAAGATATAGGGGTATTAGTGCATGTTTTGGAATCAGCTCCTGAAGAGATAACAAGAGCGCCAATGACATGGAATATTTATAACTGTTGGAATGAACAAACTATTCTCTACAACTCGAATTAAAATTCCTTTCAAAACACAATGGACTTACTATTGTTCACCGTAAACAAAAGGTTTTACCTTAGGGAGTACTTCTGGGATACTTCTGAAAGAATTTTTCTGCCGTGATTACTAAATTTAGGGGAAGTGTGAGATAAAAACCTTAAAAATACACGATAAAATAAATAATTTTGATGTAGCTTTTGTTTAATTTTCTTGCAACAATTTTCAAGTTGAACCTCGACTTTTGCCTCTGTGCTGACCCATTTTGGCCTTCGGGTGCTTTTATCACCAAAAGTTCCTGAGGTAAGATAATTTTATGAATGAAGATTGGTACAAACTATCGTAACTAGTTCACGCACTAAGAGAAAACATACATGAACGTGATCAACAGTAACAACTCCTTTCCCAGCGACACGCTTTGTATTAGGCACTCAAATGAAAACGGAAGTAAACGTCAACTATTAAGGGAACAAATACACGCAAGTATCCGATCTTGAGAAGGCAATGTGCGAACAATTATAACTTGAGATTATTACCTCGAAGCTCGGATCGGAAGCGTGATCTAAAGCGCGCGGAAAATATGAAAGAATCGAGGTGGAAGGAACGTAATAAAATGCGGAAAAACTCGCATAATTGGCCGGTTGTTCACACACTAGGAAAAGCCGTGGTACCTACCTTTCATATCACCACGGGGAAGGAAAAACGTGACGGCTGAGGGAAGATATCGCGGGAGGAGGAGGAGAGGAGAGGAACGGAGTGCGCCAAAAACCTTCTTACATGCAGCGCCGACCTCCATCCCACAATGCCTTCCTCCCCCCCTCCCACTCCACCTCCCATACCCACAAGCCTCCCTAAAAAGGCTCCGGGCCCCTTGAAAACGACTTCCCTCGTGATTATTGTAATTACGGAAATATGAAAACCGAAGGGTAGTCATTACGAAATGGGTGTGGGAGGAGAAGAGGGGGTGTGTGTAAGATATAAGGAGAGGGGGGGGGAGGAAGGTTTAGAAGATGCGGGAAGAAACTCACCCCTTCTTACCCTCCCTCCCCCCCTTTTCCACCGCTTTTCCCACCCCTCCGTCCTTTCTTATCTCTCCGCCGTTAAACGCGGACTTCATAACGCGGAAATCTCTCCTCCCGATCACGTGGGGGTGGGGTTAACAACCCCCTCATGCTCTTCACCCCCCACTCCAACCTGAGACAAGCGAACTTTCTTCTTCCCCTCCACCACCGAACTCTCCCCGCCCCCTACAGTGACTTGGTCGAATGCCCCTGCCTCTGAAGAAAAAGTTTCCTAAGCCTCCTGGAGCATGCGGCAGAAGTCTTTGTACCTGTAAGATGGAGAATGAGAAAGAGAATAGCGATTTCTATATAGGGAACGGAAATGGAGTGAGGTAAGCAATTACTTCTCGTCCACTCCAACATTATAAATGACGACCGAATCGGATATTGGGTAAGTCTTCTGATGACACATTTATATTTGCTGAGATGTAGGAATAAGTTGATTGGCGCAGAGCTGCTTATTGATACTTAGTGACTGGCAAAATGGCCGCGGCAGAGTGGAACCTCTTTACAAATGTAACCTAACGGATAGAATTCAGGAATTGAAGCAGACTCCTTCTGCCTATCGCATAGAAATCGTGAATGAGGATATAATTTTTGGCACACCGCCAGAACTAATATTATTTTATTAATATACCGTTTTATTTATACTCTCTTATTAACAAAGTTGCTTAAAATCCCTGGCGTAGGGTTATTCAGTTAGCTCAACTCACCATCCCTTTTCTTCTGGACCAATGCCCAATGGTGTATATGACTATCCGTCTTTGCTAAATAGTGCATGAGAGTATGTGATACTCAGTACAATATTATTAAATGTTATTGTGTTCTTGGAGAGGAAACTGAAATTGATCGCCTAATGTCGCGACGTTCATAAAAGTATGGTCTAAGGGATGCATGGAAACGTGCGAATACTAAATGAGGGCTACACAAATGAAATTTTTGGTTTATACGTAGTTTTACTATACATGGGCGTTGAAATACTCCAGTTTAGTGTAGCTTTATTCACACAGACAGAAGAAACATTGGTGTGATTTGCAAATAAGGTCTCTATCATATAGTCTCTCATGGCTGAACCTGCGCTGCAAAACACTGCGGCAGAATATGAGGCAGGAGTCACCTCAGGTAGGGGCGATCCAGGATTTTTTTCTGGGGGGTACAAGGGTATGACAGGTCTTCTCATATTTGAGATTAAAAACAAAATACAGCAATTACTGCAGAAAATATTTTCTTTATTTCGATAAGAAAGTTATTACTATAAAATTAAATGATTGATGCTCCTTAATACAACACTAAAAAAACGAATGCAA
Organism: Ischnura elegans; assembly: GCF_921293095.1. Taxonomy (NCBI): domain Eukaryota; kingdom Metazoa; phylum Arthropoda; class Insecta; order Odonata; family Coenagrionidae; genus Ischnura; species Ischnura elegans. The sequence continues at coordinate 144,147,914 of NC_060246.1, forward strand.
TGTTAACTGCATTAATAAGCTTATGACCTCAGGTACATGTATAATTTTTCTGACAGCTTATAGGAAAATTGTTTAAAAAATGCGTTTTGTTTATAAGTGGAATCATTGATAGCAGGCCTGTTTGTTGATAGCTTATATTGAACACAATTTAAGTTGGAATAAACCTATGCGATTACACCAATGTCATAAAACAGTATGAAAATAAAATTAATGTTTAGCTGCGACAGTAAAAGCATATTTTAGACAGCTTTATCGCAAATTTTATGACCCCTTAGAAAGCACTAAAAAAAGTGATATAATCAATATGAAGCTAATACTTATCGCATGACTCTGCACGAATCATTTGCGTCTGTAATGAGATATGAATTATGACGGGAGTAGATGAATTCGGATCGGCTTCTACTCCTGATGTTGTATAGCTAGCCTTAATGCGGCGGTAAGAGATCGGAAGTGAGTCCCAGTCATTGCTTTATTATTATAACGAGGCATCTGTCCCATGTAACAGCATTAGGATCTTAAAATATTTTTTATATCTTCTTGGATGATTATTGACGTCGCATACATTTTTCACAAACACTAACGGAGCGAAATTTAAATAAAAGTGTTTAATCAAAAACGTCCACTAGTCTACCACAAATTCCATAACATTAGAGATGGAGACCGACAGACGCAATGTTAGTGGAGCACACTAATATTGTTATGATGATTATTTCATCAACGTAGACATTATTTTGTACACCATAAATCATAAGAATCGGGACTTTTAGTGAGGATAACAAGGTATACCTCTCCTCATGGAAACAAGGCACAATACTACCTCATGTACGTTTCCAAGAAATTGAAATCTTCAACTTTAGGATATCAACCTATTCCAGTAGACCGATCGTAAAGCGAATTTTATCCTGTGATGGATCTACATACTTTCCGGACGAGGCATCAGTTTATAGATCATTAACGGATGTAAATGTTGCTATGCTAATATATTTATTTATTTTTAAAATATGGTTTTATTTTAATTGATAAATGAGACATGTTGATAGAGAAAAAAACGGTTAAATTTGAAATAAAAAAGCGAGAAAAATCAGCTCAGATCGTATGCGAAGTGAAGACACCGTAAGTGGAACCTATATTTCAGGGGAGGGGGTCATCTGTATTTTCTGACTACACCTCTCGACCGACCTGTCTTTAGTACTTCCCATACCGGGCGCAAAATAACAACCTTCCGCTACTCCTCTTACGCACCGGGAACATTCCTGCGACCGCGCCAGCCTTAGCGGCACGTTGGGATGCATTCATTAAATGCTCCATCTCGCTCGAAGGACGTCCGAAGAATAATACTTATGCCGGACGGATCAAATCTCCGGAACGAAGCAGAGCGGGGTGGGGTGCGAGGAAGAGGGAAGGTGAGAATACCGCCCGCCAATCAGGGTGTCGCTCTCACGGGGTCGTCCGAGGAGTAGGCGAGGGAATTCGCAGGGCCCAAGTTAGCTCACCCCTGGTTGGCCGCTCAAAAGGGAACTCGTTTTCGCCCGTGCGCCCGAGTGGACCAAGGAAAAAGAACTCAGAGCTATAAGGAGGTAGAATCCAGTTCACGAAAACCTCGAGTAGGACCATTTCATTCGTTCTAAGGAATATGGTCCTTTTAATTTCTATTCAAACTACTTCTTCCATTAACTCTTATTCAAAATGTGCTCCAAATTTTGATCCTTTTTTTCATCCCTGATCTATCTTGCACCGTCTTCATCGCTATTTTCCCCGTACTCCTCGCACCATGCAAAGAATACTAGTATTCTTTACTTGTTATTTGATAATGCGGTCGAATATTATTTCGTTGATTTTTGTTTAAGATTTGCTAACCATTTCTTAATTGCTTTCTTTTTTATTATGAGTCCCTTGCGCTGTTTTTGGACTGCTTTAAATAAATAATACTGTGACGATTCTATCTCTAGCCCGATTTTCCCCAGGAATCCTAGCCTGTGTTTCAAGTTTCCCAGGGAGCTGGGGAGCTGACCATCAAAATTTTACTATTACCCTTTATCGGTTATTATGGGTTCCACCCTTATGCAGAACGGAAAAAAACACTCAGGCGGAAGTCGAATCCGCGATCCTAGGATAATCAGACGAGAACATTACCCTGCTACCACCTGGGCTGACGAAAAATAAAACGAATTTCTTAAAAAAATTGTTATAGTTCTTTAAATATAGTGGCTAAGAATTCTGAGTGACTCTAAGCATTGAATGAATACAATTCCCGTCAAGTCCATCTGAAGATTCATCGATGAAAATGAGCGTGCATTCAAATTTGAATGATCAAACACTCCTAGTCACATGCATGGATATTTCCCAGGGTATTAACGACCGTATAAATAACAATAGCCGACCATTCATAAATATTACTGCCGAGCAATGTTACGCTCATTAAAACTGCCTCAATCATCTATATAAAATATATCAAGAACCAATTTTAATTATTTCCTGGACTTCTCATGGGGAGGATGGTTTTCACGGAGGATGAATTTACGTCACTAAGGTTTCATTCATTGTACCTTTGCTCAATTGTACCAAATAAGCGTTATTACAGGATAACTAACCATGACATCACCAATGAATTTTTTTTTCCTCAAAAGGAAAAAAATTCATTAGTGCACCTCGTAAGTTTAGAAAGATTGGGTATTCCGGTTTATGATGAACAAATATTCATATATATATTTGTTTAAACGTCAATTTTTCCGCCACTAAATTCAGCGAGATTATAGACTTCTCAATAATTAGAGTTTCGTCAACAAATAAATATGAAGCATCATATCCTTAGTTCTCGTTGCATTACGTTTGCATTGGATACACTAGATATGGATGGTATGGTCGGATTGTATAATAACCAGATGAAAAGATAACGTAATGATTCTTACGATTTGTATAGGTAACAATAATGATCGAAATAATTGGTGGAATATAACTACGAGGTTGAAAATCGTCATTGTTTATAAGAAGTGAGGAAATATTTACTCGGACTTTAAGAAAACAACAAATCAAGCTCTGGAGATTCCGAACGAGTTCGTCACATGATCACTAGTTTGCGATAGAGATTAAACTTTTTTCATCGGAGAGGTTCCTTCAATGGAGCGCGACGTAATCATAGTCGATTTCGACAGTTCCGCCCTAGGCACTGCACACTCGAGGTGGCTGTGAGTAGCGCGGGTCCGGTAAAGCCGGCTTCCCCGGCGGAGGCGGGCGTCTCTGCCCAGAGAGGACAGACGCCCCTGCCCGCGAACGCTGCTCTGCGGACAGCGTCCGTCCCCATGCTCTCAGGCGCCACCCGACGTTCAACGGGGGAGGAAATACGCGGGCATCATTCGTCATATTCTCATTTTAGCAATGTTATTCTACTTGGAATTTCAGCCATGACGATGAAAAAAGCTCCCAAGGTTGAATTACAGAGAACATAATTTCATTGAACACTAGGCAGCAAGGAAACAATTTTTTTACATTTGTACCATTTCTAAACACGAAGTATCTCTATGAATTTAGGCTGTCTACATGAACGGTTGTAAGCGATTCAATACTTATTATTTTATTGAGCCCTTGGGTATGCCATAGGTTATGTATAAGTTCCTTTTCTTCATAGCAAATATATAGATATAAAGATGTAGATATATGTATTTACCATTCAACTAAATCAAGGCCTCGGTAGCGCAGTAGGCAGCGCGTAAGTCTCATAATCTTAAGGTCGTGAGTTCGATCCTCACCCGGGGCATATTTTTATTCACGATCACTGAGCTGTTTTGTTGATATATCGTCCACCACTTGGGTCTGGCTGGTGTAGTATGATTATTACATCGATTTTTGCCGGCCCGTGGCTCTTTAATTGTTCGTTTTACCTCTTAATGGAATTTCATTCTAAATCTCGAGAATAGGTTACAGGATAAAAAGTGACTGTGGTTCCTTGCCAACGTTTTGTTGAGTAATTAACACCACCATCAGGGCTACAATGGAAGGTCAACAAAATTACGAATAAAATAAAATAAAAGAATGTGAAGAATCTCACCTATTAAATCAGTTTTTTTTTACTCGTCATTGCAGTATACTTACAAGAATTACCCTATATTTAGCGAGGAACATCGTACTTCATCAATGAATACCTTTCCCTAAAACAATTATTTACCATTAAACAACTTACCTAGTTAATTACCGAAACTCACGGCATGACGTATGGCACTAAGTGGCACTAATTACGCAGAGTATGTGTTGCGGTCCATGACACGTTCAATAACCCCATGGAGTAGGACTGTCGAGGAAAGCGACTTCCGAAGAGCTCAATTTGTTATAGGGAAGCTACAATATGTATTAATGGACTCGGTGGACTACTTAAAATTAGTCTTATAAAAAGGAAGAAGAATGAAATCCTAAAGAGGGATTAGAATTAAGCCTACTGTCAAAATGACGGAGAAGAGAAAAAGGAACGTGCACACGAAGAGCTCAACCGAGAAATCAATGGTCAAGCAGGTGCATTGAAACAACCACGGGCTAGATGACTTATTAATGCGACGATATGTTATAGGACGCTAAGATAAAAGGCTGGGCGTGCAATGGTTATTGATTTCCTTTTGTTCGAGAACAAGGGGTTTTGTTCGAATTGAAATGTAAATAAAATAATTAAGATCGACATGGTTTTCGACCATTTTTTTGTCTCTATTACCTACGAAAAGTTGTTGCATATTGCCTCATGGGCGAAGCATGGTGAAAGAATAAGCGTCTTTATCGCGAATAGTGTTACCAAAGTTCAGGTTCCCATCGAAAATAGTATCAATAGAAACATACGAGGCATTGTAACTTATGAACAGCCGAATTTTGAAAACAGAATTTCGACTAGTGGATTTCAAGACCAGTCAAGTAAAGAGCACCCGAAACCAGCGTAATTCACAGTAAAAAATCTCAGAAAATTAAGGAAAAAAATTAGTATTCCATATAAGAAAACACATGCAGATGGTACAATTAAGTTAGAAGACAAACTTAAAGAAAGTTTAAGTATAATTAGCATCTGTGAATATGTAAATATGCCCCAGAAACTGATATATGTATAGGTCCAAAAACGTTCCAATCAGCTGGTAGATTTCTTACTGATAACGAGAGACCGGAATTTTGAACCTCAAACGCAGAGATGGAGACGCGACAAAAGTTTGGGGAAATCTTGACGGTCAGCGATGGCGGGGAACCAGTGCGTCGTCGCTTATTTTTAGCTCCTCGCTGTCCTGACCTCACCCCCTCCGACAGTCAGCGCGCGCCGCAGCATAGATACGGACCACGCTAATAGCGCATGAGGCCGATAGGGGACAGCACTTTATATGCATTATGCATATCCGGGAAGCTTCGAAAACTGCTGAGACTTCTCTCCTCTCCGGCTTATTTTTTCTCCCGAATGCCACGGCCCAAATCCTCCCCTTTCCGCACTGATGACTCCTCATAAATCTTAGGAGATCTTGGCTGCTTGGGAGGAGTTTTTCCTGTCCCTACCCAGAGATGCCTAAAAGTAAGACGACTGTTTTCTTGACTATCCGCTCTTTCTTATTCTGTGCAAGTATTTCTCAATATTAAGCACAAGCACAGATGCCCGTTCGTTTGGACGAGGAAAAACGTGGCGTAGGAATCTTCAAAATAACATAAAGGACAATGATAAATAGATGGAATAATTTGGAAAACAGTTAATTTGGAAAAAAATCTCTTTATATAGAAACATTTATTATTATTTAAGTATTCTGCCGATTAAGGAAGGTTTGAATGGAGTTTTTTTCAGAAGTATTCCGGCTGTGTCCCTGCCCATGGTAAACTTCCCTTTTCAATTCATAATAAGGTCTGCTCTCTTACATTCTGTCGAAAAATCCTATTTCCCTCCTCTCCCTCTTTTACTCAACATTCTGCACTATACCACTGTTTTCAACATCCCCTTCCCGCTAAGTACTCGCTCCATCAATACCTTCTGTCTCCTCCGTATCTCATCTAGAAGCTATCTCTCCTCACTCACAATGTCCAGCAATTTGTCGTTCCTTCTCCTTTCCGTCCACTTCAACCGTTCTTCTCCATGCCCACATCTCGAACGCCTCTAGTCTTCTTTCGTCGGCCTTCCTAACTGCTCATGTTTCCGCACCGTAAAGCGCTGAACTCCAGATCAAACCCTTCCCAAACCTTTTTTTTTAAACTCTTACATAAGGATCCTCTCATGTGCTTCCTTCCTGGCCATAGAAACAGTCATAAGTGAGATCCTCCATTAAAGTTAAATAAATTGACGGTGCAATTTTTGGTCAGTCACCACTTTAAGCTTTTCCTCAAAGTTTTCCAAGGAAATATAAGACGAATATTCTCCTATTTGGGTTTCCCCTTGTTGAGTCACTGTTGACAAAATACTTGTGGGCACCCTCAAAGCTACTCAACGTGCAAGGATGCTGGAAAATACGCTGGTATTAATAGAAGATGAAATACTACAGTAAACTTTGAATGACAATAGTGATAGAATGACAATAGAATAAAGTGATTGATAAGGCCATTTGAAGAAATAGCCCTGTTAAAAGAGAAAAAAAGTCGTGCATGTTTTTATGATGGCTTGGAGGGATAGGCACAACATTTCATGGAAGATAGAGATAGGTATTAATCAGCCAGTATGTTTTATTTGCGATCCTTTCCAGATCCTTTTTGGGGCAATTAAATTATATGATAGTACGTACTGATACCTTGATTACATTTTCCAAGGCTTTCATTGTGAAGCATATTTCTGATATTAAATATTACTTGAGTTAAGGTGCCCTCCCCTGTTTCATCGAATTTATTAAGTCCAGAAAAGAAGATTTTCAGAGGCAAGTGGGACATAAATAAATCACTCAATAAATGTGCTGTTGATGAAATATTTGTTGCCCAAAGTTTCGTTACGCTGTAAAAAACATAAGGTTAGTGCGGCGTACCGACTGACCTTGTAGCAATTCAGTCATTATCTAAATAATAAATTATTCGAAAGGGAAGCAGAGTTAGATATTGCCTATTTTATTTTTCCGCAAATTTTACTAATGTGAAAAATGCTTGTTAATGCAATGGATAAGAAATAGTTTATATAACCTGTCCTACGTATTGTATTGATTTTATAGACCTAGTGAAGCTGTCCCCATCTATTTTTCTATCTTCAATTCCGAGTTAAAATCAGGATACACCTAATATTTTTAAATGCAAGTTGGTTTGGTGTTTCATCCCTACCCATTGTAAAGAAATTTAGAATTTTTGAGAGCTTTTTCCCCGAAACACAACAAAAGAAGAATTAGGGTATTTTGACCGCAAGGCTTACGTAACCCAAGAGCTCTGTAGGTAGAAGTGCATTATATTTGAATTGAGAAACTGAAAGTATTATTTATCTTAACCTTATCTTATATTGTTTATGTTGTTTTTGATAAAAAGGCAAAGAGGAAACGTGACGCAGTAGCATCACCTAACTCTGATAACCCTAAGGTCATGAGTGCAGCAGGTAAGGGGACTCAGTATTGGTCTTATAAATAAAAAAACGTGGTAAGATATTCAATATTTATAATTTTCTTGAGCTATTCTGAAATTCATAATGATGTGGTCGTATCCTCTTTTTCTCCGCTTAAGAAATGATATATATATTTACAATTTCCAGCAAAATCAAGGCCTCGGTAGCGCAGTAGGCAGCGCCATAATCTTAAGGTCGTGAGTTCGATCCTCACCCGGGGCAAAATTTTTATCAAACGCTACTAAACCGAATGATGATTGAGATGTAGACTACTGCTGGGGGCTGTTGGGACTATAAATGATAATTTAAGTCGTCATTTCCAAGCCTCCGCCATCGTAATATATACAATGTCCAAATATCAAACGTTCTCTCGCTCTCAACAATCTCAAGTTCTCTATTTGATTTAAGATTTGGACTACCACACGGACTATCTTGTTGATAGAGATAATTCCGTCGTTTCTTTCCTCGTCAATATAATTTCTCGCAAGAGTTGAGAAAAATTTCTTTTCATACCTACTCTTGCTTTCTGACTAACTTCTTTATCTTCTGTTTATTTGACGACGAGTGAATATATGGGTTGGATTCCTATATAAACTGTGACCTAGTGCTTCTTCACTTTTTCGGTGGATCACGTTATCAAAAGAAATGTAGTTTGCAATCGGTCTCCTTTTTGATGATGAACTTCATATATGAAAGCAAGGAGTTCATGTGTTGAAAAAATTCCTTCGGGGCTGCAGGGCCATGGGGCTACACCTCGAACGTGTTATCGCCATACCGATAGAAGAACTTGGGCCACAGAGAGGCTATCGTTTGGGCTTTCTCTTCGAATTCATCCATGAACAAGTTGGCCAAGGCTGAAGATCTGCAGGGAAGCAGGATGAACCATCGAGACGAGAGCCGAAGGGCATGAGCGCTTCACCCGGCCGATCTAGATGAATGCATTTTCTAGACGATTGTGTACGAAATAAAGGAGGGAATTTCGACTCGTTTTAATGATTCAGATCATGATATTCGGTTCGCACAACAAATATTTAGTCCTAATTAGCTGAAACAACTCTCCACCCTAAAACTATTCATTTTCAGTCACTTGAATATAACTAACTCATTCTCTCAAAGCATCAAGGAGAAAGTCGGCTTGAGCAGGTTTGTATCAAAGGGAAAAACTCAATCTATCGCTCATTTCACACATTTTACTTTGGGTAGGTTTGTTAGAGCTCACCACGGAGTAAGACGAAAGCGTGTTGGTGTCACACATTCTGGTAGTATAAATCAGTTTCTACCCTAGACCACCTTGCTGCACTTGGCATAATTTTTGCGTGGCATTTCCCGAGGGCTACGGCAGGAATCGGCAAAATTTTGCGCAGGAAGTGCCCAGAAGATATGCAGCCAGCTGCGCAGCAGCATTTCGACCGTGATTTAATTTGAATACGAGAAATGTATTTATTATAAGGACGCTTTATCCTCTCTCCATCTTAAATTCATAGTTTTGATCCTGTTAGTAATATTTTTTGAATTTTGAAAATAAAATAATACAATTATTATTTTTTGCGCATGGAACTCGAAGTCCGCAATTTAAAATCGAAAGAACCGCAACTTGACATCGAAAGAGCGGCAGCGTGACATTGAAAGAGCCTCATGCGGCTCCCGTTGCCGACCCCTGGGCTACACCTACCTTTGAAACTGGGACCCTTCAATAAGAGGCCCAATTCTGCCGGCACTAATAAGTAACCCACCACGCTTCTCGCGAATGAATGCCATAGTTCAATTCCCTCGAATCGTTCATCGAGAACGATTCACTCATGAACGACTCAGCTCCTTCGTGAAAGTATTTCTATTTATGCATCTCGAATCGCTTCAAAAACACTTCACCCCGAAACGTTCCCAATGCCCTCCCGAAATTGGAAAGCTGTTCCACTGGAAATTGGACGCGTCAATAAATTCTACTAAGGCCATTATTCCCTTCCTTTCGGCCAGCCCCGTCTAGTGGGAAGAGTGGGCCAGATTCTAAGTATGGTAGAGGAGTAAAGAATCGAATCAAAGTCGTGTAAACGGGTTGCTGGAACGGATAGAAAATAGACGTAGAAATAGGCTCGCGGGTGCAGGCTAAACTGGCAGCAGCTGCGAAACAAGTCGCAGGGGATCGAAAGGCCAAAATGTTTGAATCCGAGGCAAGGAATCTCGTCCCCTTCCCTCTCTTGTCTCGGAGAGTAAAAAAAATGCCATCGCTGTCACGCATTCGCCGGTATTCCCAAAAAATGACGGCATTCCCCCCTCCTTGGGGGGGGGGTATCTGCCCCTTCTTGGGGTTGTAAAAGACCTCGGGGCGGAGGGCTCCGATTGAGGAGGCGATCCTTGATGGCGAGGTTACCGTCTTCGCGGAAGGGGGCAGATCTGTGAACATGGATCAAAATGTTGAAATAAAAGATAGTTGCACTTTTTCACAATTATTTAATGCGTACGACGCGTTTCGACTCCCAGAGCCATCCGCTGATATTTATACAAGATCTTGTACAAGAGCCATCATCTGGTAAAAGACATTGTACAAGGTCTTGTATCAGATGAGCCGAAATGCGTCGTGCGCATAAAAAAATTGTAGAAAAGTGCAGCTACCTTTTATTTCAATAAGTCAAACTTCCACTCTGTCACGCCTGAATCGGTTGAACTTACGGATCAAAATGTGAAAAATTAAATCGGGATAGTAGCCGGGTCGGAATTTCAAGAGTCGACATTTTGATGCATGGATCAAACCACGGTCATCTTCGTCCCTAAGAATGTTTAATTTCCGTAAACAGAATTACGCCCATGTTTTCTGTTTCACCACGGTGGAATGTAGTCCCAACCTAGGAGCAAGCACGTATCGAGGTGACTGAGCATTGACCAAAAGCCGAAGCCAACACTGAAAACCTAAATTTAGAACTTTCAGAGGAAACGAAAAAAATCAAACTATATATTTTTATAGGAATTTATTGAAATCCTGAAATTTTTCCTTCTTTGATAGATTAAAATTGAATTAATATAACATTTTTATCTCTTCAAAATACATTAAAGCTGATGCTACTTTCGTAGTCGGCCAATCAGACCCATCACGTTATCTAGGAATTGATCACTACAATACATGTACATCTATTCGTCGCATGTACAGAAGCCGATCATCCCACGTGCTCATATATGTTCATAGGTGGGCACTTGATTTATTCCAAATTCATGATTCACGTGGGGTCATATTCCAAAACAGAAAAAACACATAATCCGACAGAATATTGATATTGAAGTATTACCGATAAAAGATGAATATTACTGTATTTTCACCTTTTTAAATCCGCTTCTATAAGGTCACCTCATGATAATTTCGTTAGCCGAAGTCTAGAATATCAATGAATTTACATCTAACTAATTAATCACTGCTTTGGCTTCACAATGAAATGGAAGTTTCACCGTGATTCGCCTGACACAGCCATTCTATCAGTCACTCAAACCCTCGCCCACAGGAGCATTCATTTATTGCAGTCAAATCTTACAATATTTAGTCCTCTTGACCTTGCAACAGCAAGCGTCCAAGTCAGAAGATGGGTAAATAAGATGAAGACAACCAACAATGCTCAGTCATTCTCCGAAACCAAGGCGCCTGCCCCCACTCCTTTTACCGCCACCACCAACTCGCACTACCATGGAAACGACACGGTCGTAAAAAAATTCCTTTCCTTTACCTTGAGTACCCAGGGATTTCGGCCGGAGAGAAGCAGTGTTAGCAAAACTTCCCCGCGAGCACAGACCCCGAGGATTGCCTCGCCTCCGCTTTCGAGGGCCTGGCTGTTTTTCCCGGCCTCGGCAACCTCCAAAATGCACCTGAGATCACCGCCACCCTCTCCCCCCCTCCTCTTACGGCCCTCCAGAGGCCTTCGAGAGGGGGAGGGGAGGTAGGTGTTGTCCCCGGTTAAACAGTCGGAGAGGTATCTACCCGCGGGCGAGGAATTTCGGGCCTCCGAGGCTTTCGAAGGGCAGTGAGGGGGGCGAAGAAACGGTGCCTATGCATGCAGGGAGGAAGAACAAGGGCTTATCATGGAAAGGGAAGGAAGCCACGAAATTCAAGAGATGGAGGAAATGGTTTGACGTTGTGGACGCACGGAACTGTGGACTTCTTGGACAGGCTAAATCCAGCCAATCGAAGGATACCGGTTGTAACAGGAATATTTCGTTTATTCAGAGCGTAATATTTGGCAAAAAACAAAGATAATTCAAAGTATCTATATCTTCATAATACCTTGCGAGCCATCTTATTGGTGTTTGGTAGGGGGTGAGTTTATACCAACATGCAGCATGCAATACAATACGTCTTCGTAGTAATTTAAAAAATGGGATAAAAACAAATGGGCATTAAACACATACAAACAGGCGTTGTGAACTCTCACCGATGACTTCTACTGCGACCATGCAAAAAAGACAAATTACTAAGTGGATAAATATCTATGCAGTTGCATAAAACTAGTAAGATTGTAGTAGTTCATAAATATAGATAGCAGCAGGTCATAAATATTTTTCCTTCTAGGACAAAATATTGCATTTTTTATCCACCACAGGAATTTTTATTTATTTATTTAATTTATTTACAACTTCACCGTAAACATAATTGCCCCGTAATTGCGCTGAATCACTCTCCATTTCTTTAAGCTTACTTTTAAACCACTGCTTTTCCCTTTGCATTTTTCCAACATAATGGAAAACTGCTAATGTTATCCCCATAAATCCGGCCCAAAAATGTTGTATCAAATGATAGACCCATCTCATTACTCCCAGTTCCCTCTTCTGTTGGTGAAAGAATAATCCTAAATAGACTCTACTTCACATCCCCTCATCTCTCTAAATATCAACTTGGTTTTCTTGCGGGCCGCTCGTGCATGACCAACCTATGTGTTTTTCAACAGAATGCCATAAACTCCAATAATAATAAATCACAGCTAGAAACCATTTTACTGGATTTTTCCAAAGCTTTTGACTTTATCAATCATAGCCTCCTCCTCCGCAAACTAGGTGAACGATTTAATATTTCTGGTAATTTCAAAAGCCTACTGCCTATCTTCCTCGGCAACCGAACTCAAAGGGTTATTCTTTCTGGTTTATCATCTCCTTGGTCTCCTCTGACATCTGGGGTTCCTCAGGGGAGTGTCCTTGGTCCTTACCTTTTTAACTTATATATTGATGAACTTGCCTCCCTGCTACCTTCTTTTCAAGCTCAAACTCTCCTTTATGCTGATGATTGTAAACTTTTCTAGGAAGTTCAAAAACCCTCCGATTGCCATGACCTACAGGATGCTTTACGTCAGACATAAATTTGGTGTGATGTCTGGAAACGTAAATTAAACCCAGATAAATGTAAAGTGATATCTATTTCCCGAAAGAAGATCACACATCAATTTAACTGCACTATTTTCAATCACTCTCTGAAACGTGTGTCAACATCGAAGGACCTAGGCATTAATACTGACGATAAATTAAATTTTTTCCCGCACATACATTCCATCAAGTCTAAAGCAATGTCCCTCTTAGGCCTCTTGTTCTTTTTCACTGAAATTAATAACCCCCCAGCACTTCGAACTTTTTTTTCCTCTATCATTCTTCCAATTCTTATCTACTATTGTCCCATCTGGTCAATCTCTTCACAAACCAACCTCTCATCCCTGGACTGTATCATCAATTTCTTTGCTAAAATAGTAAAAAATAGATTACCGCATTTACGTAAAATGTCCACTAATGCTATTCTCGCCTCCCTCTCCATCCATAATCTCACTACACTACCCATGGCCTCACAGCTGATTTAAAACTAAATTATAAGATTCTCAATTTCACCACCGACTGCTCTGAATTGCTCTCTTTTATCAATTTTAAAGTTCCATCCCGCCCCACCCGTTCCCATCCTCTAATCCACATGCCCAATCCTAGACTTTCACTTACTAAACGTTCGTTTTTCTACTGCATTGCTTCTGCATTGAACTCACTCCCTCCACACATTGATCCCTTTTCACTTTCATTGAAATCCTTTATATGCCTTTCCCTATCCTATCCGTCACCGAAGAAGCTTGTACCTACATATTCTTGCTGTCTTCTTTTGTAAAATTATTTCTTGGTTGCGCTTGTTATATTGCTAATTTGTCCTCTAATTTATGTATTATTGCCTGGCCACTATAAAATGGCAACTGTATGCTGTATGTGGTTCTTTTTCTTTAAAATAAAAAATAAAACAACACCTTTACAGCGGAGGATTAACAAAGTACGACACAAACATCCATGCCCTGGATAGGGACCGCCCATGCAGGCGGGATTCGAACCCGCGACCTACGGTTTGGCAGGCGAGGACTTTACCGCCACGGTTTTGTATCGCCTTTATTTCTTAGCAGTAATAATTTGTTTTTTTTTTTCAAATCTTCCATTGATAAATTTACTTAAATACAGTAGATTCCGGTTAATGGGTCCACCGGTTACTTGGGGCAGCCGCTTAATTGGGGCAAATCTTGAAGAACCGAATCCAATTCAAGAATATCCCAGAGTTTTCTCCGCTTAATTGGGACAGCATGCCGCTTTATTGGGCCATGAGTCGGCGATATTGACTCTATGCTCGCGACGAAATTAAAATTTTTTCGTATCAGAATACCGTTTTTTATATCTTCCTTCGTTAATTTAGTCTTATTTTTCTCAAGTGTACCTATTCTTGCCTTAATCTTAAAACTCTTGTTCTTATACCATCCGTGTGAGGAATAGGATTCCGTTTCCCGACCATGAGACCTCATTCAATGTAGTGATGTGTTCAAGAGGAGAGGACTACTGTGGCAGGCTATAGGTGATAGAATGAGTCCGGGATAGTTAGAAAGAACTGATGACACCCGTGGTGAGGGTGTAAGAGCGAGTACGGGCCAATTTCTAGGAATTACAGGCTGATTTTGAGCAGAGGAGACAGTTCGAGGCGAACAATTTCGCTTACAAAGAGCTTTTTGTTTGCAGCATCTTGAACAAAATTCAACTTACTCATGAAATCTATCCTTTTAATTTTTTTTTCCTCTATACAACTGAGTAGTCACTATTGGAAAACTACGAATCTTCGTTCCTTTCTATTTTTCCCATTACTCTCCCAGTAGTCTATGCATGCACAAAAGTCATTTTTCTCTTCACTTCTACCTAGTCATCTGTGAACTAACAGTCTAAAACCAGTTTCAATGGTGCGCATATTTGGTGGGATTTATCTCGTGCTCTACGATCTAAGTGAACCTAGGATAAGTGGTATTGTTTTAGTTCTGAGAGTTTAGTGACGCTCCATTTCTTGAATTATATGCCATGTTTAGACCTTTTATTCGCTGAAATTTGCTATACTCGACAAAAATAAAGATTATCCTAATTCAGTCATCTCCGTTTGGCTGATATTACCGGGGTGCCGAAATTGGCGATAGCTCAGTTATTGAAGCAACAGGATAAACTAAGAGAGGAATGGAGTCACAAAGGAAAGCAAGCATCGTCTATGAAACGCAAGCGTCAACGTAAGGATCCAGATGTTGAGGACGCTTTAAATCAATGGTAATCCATTGTAAGCGATCGAGGGATTTGTGTAAGCGGTCCAATTTTAAATAAGAAGTCAGAGGAACTAGCTTTGAAACTTGGTCATGACCATTTTAAGGTAACAGATGGTTGGCATCTCGATGGAAGACCAGAAACGAAATAAAATTCAAGAGAGCTAACGGAGAAAAAAGTGCTGATGTTGTGAGTGCTGAGGAGTGAAAATTGAACGAACTGCCCAAGTTACTCCTGAATTTTTGCGCCGATGGCATTTACAATGCCAATGAAACGGGACTGTAATACCGAGCAACACCTAATGGCTCTTCTTATTACAGTCATGTAGGACCAACGGGGTTCAAAAAATCGATGGATCGCATCACTGTTTAGTATTGTTTAAATGTTTCGGGAACTGATAAAAAAAACTCTTCTGGCAATTCTGGTAAGTGCTAAGCCTCAATGCTGTAAAGGGTTAAGAATAAGCAGTTTACCATCCGAGTACCAAGCCGATAGCAAGGTAGCGATGACAGTGAGTCTCTTTACGCAATGATTGACCAGTGGGGATATAGAATTAGCATGGAAATCAAGAAAGGTTCTTCTTGTACTTGACAACTGTACGGCACATGCTAATTGCCAAAATGTGTGTTAAAAAATTTTCAGTTGGAATTTCTGCTTGGAAACAACGTCCTTGGAGTAACCAATGGATATGGGGATCATTAAAAATTTGAGAACACTTTGCCATAGGAAATAAGTAGATAATATTCTAGAATCTATAGAAGATAACCTTCGGATATCATCATCCACCGCCAACGCGCTAAGCTCAAGGGTGAACATTCAACAAGCATTATTGTTTCTGGCTTAAAGCTGGCCCGTGGTCAAATAATTCAAAATTGTTTTTTCATTGCGATTTCTAAAGTTTCAGTGCAGTGTTCAACATTACAGCAGAATCTGTAAATGTATTCAACTCCAAACTGTGCCACATAGCAAGCCATGAAGAGCTCGATAATATTCACTGCAATATTGGACCAATGAAAACTGTGAACTTGATATTGCTGAAACCATATTACACAGGCAACAGTGAAGCTGAAGGTGAGGATGGTGATGGAGATGAAATCGCACCTGAACGTAGCTAAGTGATAACTCTGGATGCAAGGAGGTTCATTAAAGGTTTACGACTCTTCTTCATGTAAAAGGCAATGAAGATATCCCACGGTCGTCATTGGATTTCCATGCCGACTTGGGTCGTACGACGAGGACGACGAGAATGCTGCAGAGAACATAAGACAAATTCCTTGGACGAGGAGATACGATTTGAAATGAAAGTAATTGCATGTTTAGGAATTTAAGGAATCACATATTATTAACTAATTAACCGTGAACTTTTCTTCAATAGGAGTAAGTAAATGACATTCATCCACCATTGCCTGAGACTGTGAAAAATATTTTCAACTAAGATTAATATCATTCTTTAAAATGTTTATAAATTAACTAATCTCGCTGATTTATTATACAAATTAATTGTTTAATAAACGTTGTTTGCATATTAACCATTCCTTAGTCTTCTTTAAAGAATTCTAGAATTCTATCATTTCAAAGTTTTTTTATGTACATGTATAGGATAGTTCGCTTAATTGGGGCAGCCGCTTAATTGGGGAAAAGTGTGCCTGTCCCGATGTGTCCCAATTAACCGGAATCTACTGTAATTAATAGTGAGCAAATATAAAGTACCTTTATTAGTATCTGTTCCATAGACCTATATTGTATTGACTAATCCATGCTTAGTAGTGGGAACTCACACCTTCCGCATACATGTGTTACGTTTACTTAAAGCCACGAAACATCGTATCTTGTTGCATGTTGCATGTGGATGGAAAACCTTCCCTCAGCCAAACACCCATGTGTTGACTGACTAATTTTGAAATAGCGTCATTCTAGATCACATAATGGTCCGATTGGTTCAGACAAAAGTGTTTTTTTACATAACTATTTCAATAGAGTATGTGCACTCGGGAGGAATTCGATTGAAATGCAGTTTATTCGATAAAGTGTATCGTAAATATCATTACTTTCGATTAACAGCATTAATTGTTGCTTAGTTTGTTTAATAATTGCTATTTAATATGCATTGTTTTCGCAACGATATTAGGCAGACGAAAACGCTCATCTATTGGCTCCTCGGTATGTGACGTCATTCTGGTCTATCTCATAAGCGTGCAAGGTGTTTATCGTGTTATGATCGTGTTTATGATTCAATAAACTACGTATGCATTGGAAAAAGTTGGTGGAGCTGATCTGTGTAAAGGGAAATACGTTTAAGTGCTTATCATGGAATCAGGTTTCGTGAGGATTTCTTCAAATAATATCCCGAAGGTGGATGCTTCAATGATTGACCGTGCTGATTATGTTGGACTTTACCTACATGCCTCGGCACGAAGTTTTAATGTTGAACTAGAGCTTTTTTGTTATCTTGTCTCATTCATAATAAAGAGAAATGGACGGGAAACCTCATCGGAAATTAGGTCTAACATAAGTGAATTAAGTGAGATTGTTTACAGTAGGTAATTGGCCAAAAGTTTGTTAGCACGATTCGAAGGTTTACGGAAGTAAAAGTGCCGGTAGGTAGATAACTATCGATATTTGTATTATTGTCATTTCAAATACCGATCATAATTTAATCTATCTATTTAACTATTTTCTATTCTATTATTATTTAACCTACTGACTCACGAAAAATAATTTTTCATATTCAGTTATGGCCCGTGGTGACTGGATGAATATCCATAGTTAATTATTAAATTGCCGTTACTGAGCTGGGTTCTTCTTCTTCTGGGCTATTTAAGGTTTTAAACGTAAGCACAAATAACTGAAGTTACATTTTGGTCCAGTTTAAGGAGTAATCTGATCTTAATTTCTTTAAAAAAAACGCACTTTTAGTCGACGTATTTGTTCTTTCGTAGAATTAATGTATTCAAAAGCAGAGTTCTGATTATCTCAATGTTTCTACAAGTTATTTTCAGTTCGCTAACATAGATATGTCAGTCAGATGTACATTTGCTTGGTTGAGGTTTATGAATAGCATTTGTGAGGTATATCTAAAAATTGGTTATTGAAAACTTGGTCCGGATGAATGACGGAAATCTCTCGGGCTGGAAATCAAATGTTTGATAGTAAGATGAGACGATTACTTTTCATTCATTCGGTTTCAATATGCTTCTCGAAGCATTTGTTAGCACAATTTAATAATTGGTTCATTTTATATTTCTTCACAGCATAAGTTTATTGGTTATCAAGGTACAAGTGTCTTGTTATGACTATCCATTAAGCGAGGAATCCCTGCGCGCGGTGCATTTCCAAAAAGTAGTCCCGACTTGTGATACGTAATAATGAGCTTATTTCACATCCGATTTGGAAAATATTAGCATCACTGTGTTTGGAATTAAATTACAAACATTTTGAATACCCAAACTATCACTTTTATCGAAAATTAATTTTCCGTTTTTTAGTTAGTAGTACGGGTACAGTTACTAAGTTAGTTACTAATTAGTGACTTAGTTTTCACGAATTAAGTCGTACTATTTCAAGGATCATCACTGTTTAAGTGTCTCTTAATTTTAATGTCACTATAAATCTGCAAACGAACGCAAATGCGGGAACCGAGGAGTAAGAAATACGATTAGGTAGTTCGAGGTAGAAAAGTTGATAGAGTCTTGTCGTCAGCGTAACCGAGAAACAAATGAATTAAAAGATGTAGATGATGGCATGTATACACTTTAAATCTAGTTCATAAGGCATTCCATGGCTTCTTTCCAAACTCAGTATACGCTGTAGAGGGGCTCACCCTAAAGAACAAGGAATGCCTGAGAACACGTCGAACAAAATGACGTAACAGCCTTGAGAATATGGCCGACTGGTGTTTCAGCGCATCATTAATTTTGCAAATTTTAATAATTAATATCTCGCTTAAAAAGTACCTCTCTATTCTCAGACTCGGAATTTAGCCTAATTGAGGTGTAAATTCTTTTTTAAGATCACTTCCCAAAAATGTGCACATACTCTATTGGTGACTAAATTTCCATTAAATTTAATATTCTCAAAAAAGGTCTAGTATCAGGAATTTGATAGAGTACATCTTAAAGTATCTCATTTGCACACGTTTTCACTTTCCGTAATGATATCGAGGTAAGGTTTAGAAGCACGGCGTAACATTTTCTAGTCACTGCGCAGTGCGCAGTCTCAAGAAGAAGACGTATTTTCACTTTTGGTTTTGCTTACTCTAAATTACTAGCTGAATGGATGCTTTCTTTACTCATAGGACTTTTCTCACACATTTTACAAATAATGAATTCCATGAACAACTGGCAATCATGACACTGAAAGTATGATGGAGGATAATTGGGGTTGGGGATATGGAAAAAGAAGAAGGCATTTTTAGGGATTCTATTTTTGAGTTTTAAGAGAGTTTAACAGTTCCATGTATTGTCTTGTTGTTGGTCATTAGTTTTTACTGGAGATTCTGATTGATTTAATCGTACACTTATGAGTGAGTTTCAATGACTTTATTTTCCTTGAAATCTTTAAAATATTAGATTTCTTCTAGTGTTACGTTTTCTACTCTTCGCAGTCACCGTGAGCGCTCTTGCTTATATTTACTTTTATGCTAAACCATCAATTCACATACATTACATTCATTTAGAGCTACTAAATTTAAATTTACAACGTCGAGCTTATTCGCTGAATTTCCTGAACATACAGGAAGCAAATCGAAATGTTTTCGTCGAAATGTTTCGGAGAGTAAAGGGAAGAGGGAAAGAAATATTTGGGCGTTTCGGCAGTAAAGATAGTGCCGTTCGTGCGACTGCGTTGGAAGTATGTAAGGAGGCAGATCAGAAAGGCAGGACGCATTTCGGTTTATAACAACAACGGGGAGAATGCCAAGGCGGAGGGGAGGGGGTTGTAAGAGAGAGAAGGGGGTGGAAGACGGAGGGGAGAGGTGGAATTGGGAAGGAGGGGAAGAAGTCCTCTGTAAGGGGAGGACAGCGGAATAGGGAGAGGGGGTGTCGGAGGAGAAAGATGTCTCTTTCAGGAGCACGGAAAAGGATCATTTTGAATCTGTTGTACGGGGTTCGATATGACTCAGCGACGGGGATCCTTATAAACCATTCGAATATAAAGGCGAAGGAATTCCATCCTCACTAAGAGGGGGGGAGGGCATTCCTACCCGTAATTTATGGAATAATTAAAGGTATACGGTTAACTCTTCTCAGTATTGCCACCAGGTTAAAAACTCCATTTCTGTCAACGTTTGGGGCTCCGACTCGGTAGTCTGACGCAGAAATGGGTTTCGGAATGGGGTAGGCAGAGTTTTCAACTCGGTGAAAATCCGGAGAAAAATTCTCCCGCATAACTCGCCGGGAAAGGATCAAATCTTATTTCAATTTAAGATATATTTATCTCCAATGATGAGATTGATTTTAATATAAGACACGGTCTCCGGCGTTACTTTGTGGAACTGCTTCATCATAAAATAAAAATACTTTGTTCTATTCCACACTTTATTTCAAATAGTACGACCCAGGTTTCTGCATATCATGCTATCATCAGGTATCACTATCATCATACCTTGATATAAACTGGCTGCGTGAGCGGTGTCGAAATCGACAGGAGACCGATAATCGACTTGACGAGCTCAGTTTGGCGGAGAGCAAGTCATCAAGCAAATGTTTTATTGCGCCCTGTATAAACTATTCAGGGTGTTTGAGGAGGAATCTGCAATACTTCAGGAGGTGGTAGGGGAGACAATTTTTTGTATTTTTTGTCCATAAATATGGGGTCGCAACTCCTTAGTTACTGAGCTATGGCAACGCAAACTTTTTTTGGGTACACGTATCCGTGAAAACGGTTTTTCTTGTGTATACAATCTTTTCGACATTTTATTCGATACACTGGAGTTTTAAGATTATTTAATAATCTCAAAATTGGTGAGATAATACAATCATTTTGTTGATGCTCGCTTAAAGCTCTCGTTTAATTAACCTTAAAGATTATCACCTCTTGAAACACCCAATAAATTGATCTGAATTATAGACGGAAAACTTCTAATGTAAAAAGATCCCTGGCTCAGGGGAAGATGGGCCGGGATCGTGGCCTTATCTGAGACGGATGAAATAAAACCGTCAATTCAAATTCAGTTTGTGTGACGCTTTTGCAACTTCCTACACAAAAACTTCAACCCGAAGGGTAATTTGGATACATGACGGTAGAGCTAGTCCCGGACTAACCCACATGGGTACGAATTTCACATAAGTATTCAGAGACAAGGGGCACTCTACTTCCCTCCATTACTTCTAGTCTCTCAAAGTACTACCTCTAAATTCATCTGCACGAAATTATTACTGCCGATGTCCAAGTTCGAACCAGGGACCAATCAACCAATAGTCTATCTTTCCACCCACTACGCCAGCGCAATCCCCAAGGACATAATTTCTATCACTAATTCATTGCTCGGTAGCATTTGTATCGTCGCTAGGTAGCATAAATGAGAAATAAACTACTTTGGACTTTACTTTCGAGCTTCATCCGAAACCGCATTTAGTGCTCGTTTACACCAGTACGTGAATGAGATAGCGGAGTGACGGTGTCAATAATTGAGTGAGAATGAGGGAGAAAAATACATGTATCCCAAGGGAGATTCACCCGCTGCTAACAAATTAAGAAAACAGCAACGTGCTTCCAAGTTTTCGCGTGGCTATTAAGGGCCAAGATATTCGCTCAAAGAAAAATTTTGGCTACTACAGTTTTGAAGATGATTTTTTCATCCGATAAAAAGTATGGAGAACTCAAGTCGTACAAGAACGGAGCTAAAAATTCATTGCATAAAAATTACATAATACATTTAACTACATTAAATAGCTCATAATGTTATTTATGACACCACTCATCCATTCAGGGGCTGGTCTTCGAAGATATCATACTTGACGTTTTTTTACTCAGGAATGGAGTGTCCTGAACATTTATTTGAATGCGACTTCATTATCTACCCTTCGAAATGTAGAATACGTTGAATCTCCGACCATTCAGTTTAAAATTCAAGTATTTTTTTCTAAAGCAAAAACTGGGGGAAAATTCGCAGAAGATGCCGTCTTATGGTGAGTTACAATCTTAACATTATTTAAGAAAATGTTATCCTCAAAAATTGATAATGATTAGTCTCCATCGAACTTTAAGGGCTTGAAGTGAGAATATGTGAAAACCAATGCATGTAAAACGGTTATATACTTAAGTATTGATTATTTTATCATAGTAGTAATCTTAAAGAAAGGTTTGTTTTTATTTTTTAAATGAAATTTGATGCTTGAATTAGCATTAAAAATTTTATATTTGTTTTCCTGTTAACCAACCTTATACAGAGTTATATGATATTTTATACAGTAACTTTGTAGTATGAGTGTCTATGTATTTTTATAGGCTCCGCAAGAGTTTCCTAGAGCCAATAGCATTAAGTTTTTCATGCAAACGTGTATATGCTTCTCCAATGTTCTCCACAATAACTTTCTTCTTACGAGTTAATGGTATAACTGAAAAAAGACTACTTCTAAAAGGAAAAGATTGGTGTTAAAAGTTCGGAGTACATCCATCGCGCATATTTCACTTAATTATTTCTTATAATCTGTAATGTATGACCTTGTAATCGTCAGGTAGTGTGATCATTAGTTTTCTTTTCAGAGGTCAATGAACTTTTTCAAGTGAAGGAACATTGTGGCGGTGCGATAGTATATAATTTGTTCCTTGATATCAAATTTTCCAAAAAGGAACAAATGAATGGGGAAAAAAATACCAAGTTTCTAAAGAGGTGTAATTAGGGTATATTTGGTGTAATAAATTACCCGTGTCTAGGAGAATATGAGAAGTGAACCAAGCAGTGAACCAAAAAAGTTTATAAATTTATTAAAAATACGAAGCTGACGAATATGAAATTTTTACTTTTACTCTAATTTACTCGATATTAAAAGTGTTTATACCGTCTGGGTAAGGTATTGATGAGCATCTTAGCTGTCGAATACGAAATTTTTACTTTTACTTTAACTTACTTAATTTTTAAAGTGTTCATTCCGTCTGGGTAAGGTATTCATAAGCTACTTCCTAATAATGGAAAAATCAACTGAATTGTTTCCACAGTAGTGGATAGCACCCCAAATCACTGTAAATCGCTATTATTATCGCAATAATCAGAGATAATAACAGACCCCTCTGTCGTACACATAATTTAGAATTGATTAGAGTCACTGATTTATACTAAAGCTACGACTATAACGTTAAAAATGCGAAAAAAGGTGAACAAAATCCCTGAGTTCTTTGCGACAAGAAAATAGAGGTAAACCAATTGGAATTACGGGCTTCAATAGCTATTTTTGCAGTTTTACTCCAAGTACAATATTATGCTTTTTATTAAGCTAGTATTTCCTAATACATTTAGTTTAAAAATATTCTGATAAAATTCATGCACTCTTATTGATAGATAAATCAAAATCATTTATCAGCCATAATTCGCAACTCTCGTGAATATAGCTCATTTAGACACTATCCATGAGCCATAAAATCAGATGGAAGCCTACTTGAAAGGTCAAGCCACATTTCGTAAGCTGTTAATCAATAAATTAGCTATTTATCCCATGGGCACATTAATCTAAAACACCTTTCCTATCGGTATGTCTCCTTATCATCGCCAAAAGATACGATAACATTCCCAACTTCCATGAATTTTAGAGTTTGATAAATTATGTATGATAGCTTTATTTGTTTATTATATATACAGAAACCGATGATCCTGCTGTTACGGGAATCAGATTTGTAATTTCCTTTCATCATCGTCATCATCCTAAGATTGGTTTGACGGAGGTCTCCATTCCGCTCTCCTATCTGCTAGCCTTTTCATAGTGACGCATTTCTTCTCTTTTACATCCTTTATAACCTGTCCTATGTAACTCATTAGAGGGCATCCCCATGTGGTTCACATGCCCCTCGGCGATTGTCTCCTGGGGGCCATCATGTCTCATGATGTGGCCGACAAAGTTGTCTCCTCTTCTCCTCTGGATTTTTAGAAGATTTCTCTTTTCCCCCACTTTTCTTAGCACTCCCTCGTTACTTATTTGGTCGATCCATTTTATCTTCATCATTCTTAGGTTGCACCACATTTCGAATGCCTCCATTCTTGACTTCTCTGCACCTGTCAAACTCCAAGCCTCTCTCTCATGGATGCCATAGAAGAACTCCAAGCCTCTCTCTCTCTCATAGCTCTTGATGAAAGGTTTCCTAAATTCTATGCCAGTATTCTCAACTGTAAGTAGATTTTTCTTTTTTTTTTTTTAGAGAGATCTCTTTGCATATGCTATTCCTTTGACTGTTTATTTGTTGCTCCGTCCTTCGTTCTCCTATGTATAAAAATTTCTTTGACCTTTTCAAGCTTTTGTTTTCCTAGTTTAAAGTGTTTCATTACCTCATCTCTTTTGCTGTATGCTAATATCTTAGTCTTCTTTTTGTTGATTTTTAGTTTAATATTTTGCCATTGTCCTTTCCATGCAAAGTCTTCTTCAAATCATTCTCTGTCTCGGCTATGAATGGTATGCCGTCAGCAAATTGCTACATGAAAATTCTTTTGTCGATGTTGACCCCCAAAGCTTTGTCATTGATTTATTTCATAGATGGCTTTCTCGACGTAAACATAAAGCACACCCTTGACTCACACCTTTCCCAAATCTTGCTTCTTCAATGCTGGGTCTAGGTCGTCTAGGTTTTGTCACACCTACTTGGATTTCCTATCAACTGTGCATAAGCCTACGATAATTGTAGAGGAATCCAATTTATTTCAGAATTCTGAGCATTGAATTCCTATTTCTGAGGAAAAAGCCTTCTCCTATTCGACTAATGCTGTGAAAGTTGGTCTCGAAAGTCTTCTCTATGAGCACCCCAAGAGCCAAAATTGCATCTCTTGTGACCTTGCTTTTCCTAAATCCAAATTGGTCATCATCTAGGAATTCTGCTTTTCGCTCTATTCTCTTGTATATGGTTCTTGTCAATATCTTCGTTCTCGTCAGCTTATCGGCCTAACGTCTTCTCAATTCTCTGCTCTTTCTTTTTTGAAATAGGAATGATGATGTTTATCTCAAAGTCACTTGGCATATTTCCTATTGAGTAGGTTTCGCAGATGATTTTGTGCAGCTGAGTTTTTCTCGAAAGTCTTCTCTTCTGTATTTTTGATTAGCTGTGCTGGAATATCATTTTCAATCTTATCCATGCCTTATTCTTTTGCTTTTTTCCTTAAACACATTGGAAATGTTAAAAATATGCGCGCATGAATTGCAATGATGGCTTATTAACGTTATTTGCTTTGAATTTGCAAGACAACAAATATTTGCTAAAAGTTTATTACGAGTGAAAACGTATAATTTTGGAAAATTGAAATAGTATCTACGTATTTATGTTTCCACTAGGAGGTAACAGATAAGGGAAAAGATGGAGGGCTACACATAGGCCAATGCTGACGGCAGCCAAACTTGGAAATATTATATTACCGGGCATTCATTACGTAAACATCATTACCTGATGTTCAATTAGGAATTAGAGAAAAATATAGAAGTTTTACAGCAATAAACCTTGATTCATAAGTTGATGGAGATCGTGGGATCAGGTGAATAATTAGACAGGCGTTTATTGATTACATAAACTATGCAACGAGAAGAGGATCGGCTTAGTCTAATCTCCAATCCAGAAATTCGCACTTCGAGAGGCATTTCGTAATCAATTTTGGCAACAGCTCTTATACCCCTGTTTCGAACCCATTGAACCCGAAAATAGTGATAAACTGTCTGAAATTTGGACCGGAAGTGAAGATATTCAATATGAATTCCGAGATTGCGGATAAGTAAACAAATGTTGTTTTATCTAAAGAACAGGATCCATTTGGTTAAGCGTCCCTTATCATAGAATTAGTACTCGGAATTTGGAATTCATCAGAAAAAATGGCATTTGAACCTTATTTCTCAAGAAATGTGGAAATTTCACAGACTTAGGTAGAAGACACCTATGAAATTTCATTTCATAGGTGTCTTCTACCTAAATTTCATTTCATAGGTGTCTTCTACCTAAATGTCATCTTTTCCGGAAAACAAAGCAAAAAAAACAGAATAACTATAAGAACAAATGCTTTAGTAAATTATTTGGGATTTCATTTAATTCCATGATCAGCTAGCTAAAGTATATAATAACCGAGATACGTGAATTATATGAGAAACGTTCATTACGCTCCTGTCGCCTAGCGGTCGTTCTGCAGCGTCGTTACCTTTATAGTCGAGAACTTTGGAATTCAGGGCATTTTGTGTTACGATAGATTTCCCCTTATTTTGATCACGCTAAGCCCCAAGATCGCCGTTTCTCACCTGAATAATTGACAGAAAGTGAGATTTTAAAGATGGCAACTACATTGTGCCGCACATGGAATAAGCCGCTGATTTACACTTTTCCAGAAAGAAAAACTCTTTAAATTGTTACATGGTTGAGTTTGCGGAAGAAATTAGAAGAAAGAGATGTAATAGTACGCATATAAATCGTAATTATTGAAATAGGGTTTGAAAGGGTTCATCTGAGAGCACTCATTTTGAAATATAATGTAGGTATAAATAAATATAAAACGCGTCAACTGTAAACCTGTAACCATAAAACTCATTTTACAGCAGAATTAAATCAATAATTTGAGGGTAAACGGGAATTAATTCCCAATGTAATTCCAAATTACTTTTTAATCGGGCCAAATGAAATCGAGCGGCTGGGTTAAGTCCTCAATTTTCAAACCGAAAGGTCGCGGGTTCGAGTCCCGCGTGGACGTGTTGCTCATATTCAGGGCATAGTAGGTGTTTATGATTATCCATCCTTATTGACTATTATAGTTTCCTAATGTTAAGGCCTCACTCTACTGTTTGCGAGGAGGTGAAGATAAAGGAAAATACAATTTCTCTTATTTTACTCTGACACTAACTGCACCAACCAATGGCTATGAACTGTCAATATCATATTTCTCTGAGCCTCATTTCCAAACCAGAGTTTTTTTTTAACTACGAAATTATTCCTTTCTTTAAGTCATCGGGTAATATGATGGAAATGGTATGGTAACTCGCATTCGTAGAATATTTATCACCTCACAGCATTAAAAGATAAAACAGTTTTGAAAAATGGAAATATTTAACCGCCATATCACCATTTTCTCTTGCGCATAAAAGGTCTATCATTTTTTTACCAAAGTTTTGTCCCTTGTTTGCGATACTGCTGACATATTCACTCGAAAATTTTGAATGCGAAACTTTCTAATAAAAATTTCAATAATATCTTTCGTAACATTACTACATCAATTTCAGTATTTTATAAACCTGAAAATGATCCATCAAGGTTGTGACCCTTACCTAGGAGAACCAACCATAGCCATTTTATATTATGGAAAATTGAATCCTGAAAAACATGAGCGAATTTCACTCGATGCCACGATGATACGAGGGTATTATATGGCCCATAGCTATACGTAATAATGTTCATAACAGGTTAAATTACTTATTATGAACATTATTAAGTACCTAACACTGCATGCATTTCGAAAATAAATGTATGACAATGGCTAGCATTTAACATTGAAAACTATAGTAAAGTACAGGGTCAATCATGAACTAGTGTCTAGATGTCACTAAGACTACTTGCCTCGGCAAATTATGGCCCATAATAAGAGTCTACACCTCGTATTAACCACGAATATTGCCCAACGTATCCAATACGCCTAGAATTGAAGAATCGATCAACCCGCCAAGTAACGAAAGACAAATGCGGAAGTTGCATAAGGAAATATCTGCGAAGAGGAGAGGTTGACGGAACAACGTTTGGCCGAACTCGATTTCGACCACCCCCTCCCTCGCCGCTAAGATGGAAAGAAGCTGAAGGATTTGAGAAATAAGGCAAAGAGGAAAAAAATGGCAAAGATGGAATAAGATGTGGAGGAGCGAACAAGAAGGGCAAAACTCGGATTGGAGGAGGGATTGGAAACCTCGGAAGGAAGAGGAAGAGGGATGAAGGAAATAATACGGGTTAGGGAGGCGGATGGGGGGGAGGGGTGAGAGGGAAAAGTTTTCTTCCTAGAAAAAAGAAGACGAAGAGGGGCGGTGAGGGGAGAAAAATGAGGGGAAGGATGAGGCTTCGGAGGGAGGAGGAGGAGAGGGGACAGGGGGTTAGATGGAAGGGTGGGGGATGGAAGAATACGGGGGGTGGGGGTTCTGAAGAGGCGGGGGTTTTGTTTGATGGAAGGGACTGGAGGCGGGAATTTCAATTTATTTCGACGATTCGGCTCATGCCATTTGGCTCAATGAAACAATTCGCTCCTTTAAGTCATTCTTAAGGTTGTTTTACACGGGGCACGCACTTGCACAATCTGACGTGTGTACGAAGGCGCAGTCAAAATTGCTTCGTGTAAGGCGGTGAATTGCTAGAATACATGCGAGAATGCGTGGACGTGAGATGGAAAAATAGCCCCTGTTCTAATTTCGTTCATTAATTCGCGCAAATCCACGCCATTTTAGAAATAAATGCAGTTCTAATACACGCGATTCCGAGCCCCGTGTAATACGGCCTTTTTTGAACTAGGCAATACGCATGTAGACTCTAGACGCATAAAGTCATGCTTATTTATGGCAAATTCGGCTTTCGAGAGGCAAAATGTGAAGTTATGTCTCTAGATGCCACATACTTTGGAAAGCGGGTATGCACCCGAAATTTATTGATCATTCTCACCCATCGTAGATCATATCAAGTTCTTTAGATAAACTTTAAACTTAGTCAAAATAACCCCGAATGTTATGCTCAGCATTGGTTAATGGTAAAACGGGCTTAATTGTAGTGATTCATCCTTCATGTGAGTTTGTCTTGAAATTCAGTCTGAATTTTCGCAAAACTTAAGCTTTATGGCTCAGGGTGGTTAACAACTGGTGGATTAAGGATAGGTACAAAAGGGTCGGCTAAGTGGTGGTCGGAAAAAATTACCATTCTATCTGGTGTAAATTGGATATCCAAGGGGGCTTCCAGGGCTTATCTCCTACAACCCCTGTAGCCCCCCATAGATCCGCCACTGGTTAAGTAACAATATCATGTTTTGGAAAAACATCGGATCTGAGGCATTGTTATAGGTTGGCAACTTTCCCGTATAGGACAAATTTGACCCTGAATAATAGTCATTTTTCGGCCTATGCTAATGTAGATGGTGTGTTCTAGCCTACTTAATTAAAACAAGAAAATAGAATCACTAACTAATAGTAATTTTTATTTCACCTTTGTGGCCATACACGATTAACATTTACAAATCGACAAATCCACTACCACCTAGGCAGAATTTCATCTTAGTTTGTTTAATCAATTCTAGCCTAATGGTTTATGCGTTTTCCTGCCGATCGAAGAGTTTTTTATTTATTTATTTATTTATTTGCAATAAACCCAAAAACAGTACATGAGACCTTTTACATTGGATTTTTAAACAAATGGATAAATAAGAAAGTGGAACAAGAAACAACGACAAAAAAAAATAAAACTTGATTAAATACACTCAGATATACATAATACTCCACTTCTATGAACGCCTCATCCGCTCATATGCTATTTGGGAAGGGTGGACAAAGAAAGAGGGAATTAAAGAGGAAGTTTCCTGATGGCGGTCGTATATGATGACATTGATGATGTTATGTCAACAGAAGGAGCTTTGATGGAATTGTAGGTAAGAGGTAGCCGGTAGGTAAGGGATCTCTGGGTCACTGATAAACGGTGGCGAGGTAGATGGAAAAGAGATGAGTTCCGTGTTTTACGGGAAGGGACACGGAGGGAGAACATTTCAAATCCCGTGTGAAGCCTACGAACACCACCAAAAAATTTTTAATGCAGTGAGGTGACGCAGGGAAAAGAAATGGTTCAGTTTTTGTTCAGGGAGACCCTGTATTTACAATTTTGGCATTCCTTTGGCTAACTCTCGTTTCAGCATTACCCTCACTTCCTCAAATCAATATTCTGTTTGAATAACTAACTGAGTGAATGAGTGACCTTCCTCATATTTCTCCGTAACATCTTGCTTTTGGATGTTCTATGGATTATTCTACTCTCTACTCATTCCTTGGAATGACTGGATTGTAATTCATTATTTTGGAGTGAAGCTGCCTAACAATTACTGAGAAGTACATTTTTATCTACTGATCCTAAATAAATTATTTCAAGTATTTAAAACAATCAAGAAAACTCTTGAAAATACTACGTAGGTATTTCTATCTTTTCGACCTAAATTGCTTTCACAGAAGTTCAGCAGAATTTACTATAAAAGATCGCTTACTTGCCCGGTGAATCTATTTCATAGTAGACGAAGAATGGAGTCACCTGATTGGAGTCCCGCGGAAAAAATTTGGGTGCATCAAGAGCTATTCCTGTGGTACTTCGTATGTACAACATGATAGTACAATTGTACATGATTACTCATTTAAGCCCAAGATCTTTACTGTTTCAGATAATAGATGATGACTTGCTTGGTGTTACTCGGAAAAAGTCAACAAATAATACGATTACGTCAATAGAAATCTGGATCTAAAATACTGTACCCATTATCTAAGCTCAGAAAAGAACCAGAAATAAGCGGTTTTGGGCGAAAATGACGTGTTTTTAAGTATTCTACCGATTGAGGTAGGTTCCAATTGAGTACTTAAGAAGCATTCTGGCAGCCTCCCCTTCCTTCATGTACTTCCCTCTTCAACCCGCAATAAGGGCTATTGCCTTTTATTCAACCAAAAAATCCTATTCTTTTCCTTACTCTCCCTCGTTTACCCAATGTTTTACCATCTATCACTGTTTTCAACATGCCCTCCACGATATATATAGTCCCCTCCCTGAATGTATATTAATTGCAGAAGCATAATAATTTTTAAGGTTTTGCGGCGCACCAAAAAGAACCAAGAAAACGGTTTATATTTGGATAATACAAATTTTAGTTTTCAAAAGAAAAAAAAGCATCACACACATAAGCTAGGTTCAAGAACGGGGAAGGGTAAAGAAGTAAGTGAATGTTAAATTCAACAACAGCCAAGGGATATTAAGATAAATTTACATATTAACTCCCAAGCCGTCTAAAAAGGCGTGTATCAGGGGGTGTTAGGACACCATCCGTTTACATATAAAAAGCAAACGCTCGCACAAAATTACGACTAGTATTTATTAAAGTCCTAAATGTTCGGGGAAAAACGATTTCCCATATCTCTCCGTTCGGCAAAACATCTTTCTTAATTTATCGCTTGTGTCGGACCTGAAAACATAGTGGGGATCTAATATGATGTTATTGGATGCTGCGAGAATCCCAAGAAAAGGCAGAAATGATTCGAT
This sequence comes from Ischnura elegans, assembly GCF_921293095.1. Lineage (NCBI taxonomy): Eukaryota > Metazoa > Arthropoda > Insecta > Odonata > Coenagrionidae > Ischnura > Ischnura elegans. The sequence goes on from NC_060246.1 coordinate 144,179,388, forward strand.
TAAGGCCGCGAAAATCTTCAAATCTAAATAACAAAATATGATAAAGATTATAGCGAAATCGGTCCAGTGGTTTCGGAAGATTTGTATATTCTTATACATATTTCGCTATCCATGACAATTAAATAGATGAAAACTGACATCTGGTGCAAAATCCAAGAATCTCACGATGCATGGTTCAGTGCACTCCCTTCGCGTAAAGGAATCGTTCATTTTGAACGAATCATTCATGAATGACACGACTCTAAAGAGCAGATACCACACCGAGTAGGAGAAGGGAGGGGAAGGGACTCAGGGGGAGGGGGGAATTGGGAGCGAGGGATGAGGAGAGAGGGGAGGCACGTCTTGATGAGGTATAGCTCAGAGGCCAAGGAAAAAGGGGATCCTCTTTACCCCCCGTTTCGGGAGAAGAATGGGGATCCTTTCTTAACGTGGTAGGGGGGCTGTGGGGAGGGTAGGTCCTGTTGGGAGTGGGAGAGAGAGGAAAGGGGAGTTGCAGGCAAGACGCTGAGGGAGGAGGAGCGGAGAGAACGAACTTACGAACGTAGGGGGGGGGGGGTAGAAATCGATTGGTGTTGAGGCGGGGACCCCCGAAATCCTATCCTAGCCTTCCTTCCCCATTCTTCCATTTTTCTTTTTTTTACTTCGCACCCCACTACACCCCCTGCCGCACGCCTTCGCCGAACCCCACCCTCCCCCACTCCCCTAGTACCCTTGTCACTCGCTCTCCGTCATGCCGCCCTTCCCTCTTCCATGTCCTTCACCAGCTAGAGGCACCGCGTTGGGATTTGGGGAGTAGTAGGCCTCTCCACCGCAAGCCGACACTCCTATTTTCAGAGGACCCCAGTATTTCGTCTTCTTTCGTGATCTATTCCTAGTTCAAGTCTTATTTCTTCTAGTTGGTAATTTTTTGTATATGCAGAGAGTTGCGGCTGCAGCCTCATACTCGTATCGAAAGTAAGAGGGTGTAACCACAATTCTTTTTATTTCCCATGTATTAAGTAGAATAAATTTAATTATTTTAAGGTAAACAATATTTGGTAACCTATATAATTCCAAATTTCTTATAATTTCTTATCATTTGAAAAAAATCCTGATTTATTCCTAGTGTAAACCTTTGCTGTTGTCTCGAAAGTATGAACTGTAACCGCGACTCATATTTTTACTCTTACATTAAGCAGAATAAAATCAAGTATTTGGAAGTAAACAGTATTTAATACCCAATGTTATTCCAAATTTCTTATCACTCATGAAAAATCATCAGTTCCAGGCCCGTGAATCCTTTCGGCGTAGCACAATAAACTAGTAGATATATTGAAACTGGATGAGTTTATAAGTAAAACGCTAGTTATCGCAGGTTGGTTGGTCGTACCAGTTGGTTTATAATATTCCTCGTGAACTACGAGAATTGTCATAAGGCTTCAAAGAATGTGAATCTCCCAGCTATTCACTGCCTTAGTAAATGCTCGGGGCGTTGTTAGATATGGGCGCGCCGGCAGTAAAACTCCGGTTGAGGCGACTAGTCAGGGTGTATGTCTTGCGAAGATACCTACCTGTTTTATTTTCAGCGGTAGCGGATTTAATGGCGACATAACCACCCCACAAATTTTGTAAAAAAGTATAAATTTTTGTTAGTTAAATAGATTTTGAATCCTTAAATGTCTACAATTTTTCAGTTTTATGTGTTCTTAAGAATAAAAATGAAATATTAGCCTCCAAGATGCGTAAAAAATGCAAGTTTTAAAACATTTTACGCAGAAGAATCAGTGGTGTTATGGTAAAATTAGCAGTGCCGGAACGCACTTCCCTTAACTGTTTTTACAAGTGAAATATTACTCCGTGTGTATTTTTACTGTTTAAGTTACGTCTGCATATTTTAAAATAAAGTTTTGTTTTCGTTACGAATGTATATAATAGAAATTTTGAGCCTTAAAAATTGATAAAAGTGTTATTTGACAATTATGTCTTTTCTTAACCTGTATTAACCGGGGTATTCCATACTCCCCGAAACCCAGGTCATGACACTCCCCCGCTAAATTTGATCCTGAGTCCGCTACCGATTCTCAACTGAGTCGGCGGCGGCATCGCGGCACCCACCTCTACAGTATTTCTCTGTGGGCGCAGTCCCCTCCTCGTCGGAGTTGGAGGAGGGACGATGAGCTAGAGTCTAGAGGCTACGTTCTTTCTTCATGGCGAGTGGAATTGCTCACTTTGGGTGGAAAATTCGCTTCCTCGGAGGCACACTATGCTGGCCATTCTGCCTGCCACTTTTCCCCCGGTTATTATCGTACACCTCCCACACGTTTCACTTCTCCCTCTCTGACCATTACGAGGATGTCGGTTTCCTCGAGGGCTACTTTATATTTAATTTTGAACTTTCTAGGCACAGTGGTAAATATTTATATTTTAAATAGAGTTGATTCTTAGCATCGGGTGACTGTATACATCAAAACCATTTTCAGATAATTGCCTGAGTTTTAAACAAGTTAGACGTCAGGAAATTAAGACGAAATAACAGCAGTCGAGCGGGAGTGAAGCGCCCTCTTCATGTCTTGTTCCTGAATACTTGCATTCCAACGTCTTTGGCAATCATCCATCGTAGAGAACCAAAGGTGCCCAAAAAAGGGAGGAAAGGTTGGATAGAATAGGATTCTCTAGTAGAAGTTATTTCATCTGAGTACCTTCAGACCATAAAATATAGGCAATTAATGACGACCACAATTGTTAATTGCGACTAAAAACGAAAATTAAGATTCTTAACAATAGTCCCCAATAATAAACAATAAAATAATAACTAAAATTAATTCATTTTTTATCAGTCAACAGTGAAATAAGCTGTGGACTAAATCCTCAACGCAGATTATGCCACTGCCTGACAAATTTGAATCCCTGTATAATCAACTTCTTTTGTCTCGAATATTTCATCTGTGTGCGTAGATTTGTACTAGTACGCTTCGATGTACAGAGCGTAATATCTTCATATTTGCATTATTTGTAATCGAACTTTCTATTTGACGCCCGGCATCAAATAGTAGTTATGGATTAATTGTAGCAGTCCAGAGCCAATGGAGAAAATTGCCTATTTAGCAAGCAAAACTATCGTATCGCGTGCTTTTTTTCATTAATCGTGAAGAATTCGAAGAAAGAACGGGCGAAATATCACTTCGCGTTCACTTTTACGGCCAAATTGACTATAAAGTGTTAGTGGGTTTGAATTTGTGTGCAACGGAATTCATCTCCGGAGTTCAATTCGCTTGCCAGGGGAGTGAGTGAAAGCTGGAAGGAAGTGAGGAAAGGAGAGGGAGGGGTGTGAGGGAGGAGCGGGAGAGGAGAGAAGGAAGATAAATGGGTGAAAAAAGAAAAACACGAACCACCTCTAAGACAGGCTCAGAGCAATTGATTGCACAATTTTCTCTCGCCACTTATTAGTGGTAAAAGTGTGACAATTGAACAGAATCTGGGGCATTTTTTTCGAAAGGAACACCCGCGAATGTTAATACAGCGCACTTATTTTTCGTCGTAAATATACGCACTTGTCAGCATTTTCCACCACGGCATGGTTGCATTCCTAGATAGTCGAAATGCTTTGTTGACGATTTCCCTCTCAACTCAATGAAATTCACTGGTTGAGGACTGTTAATTTACCTTAAGAGACGAGACCTAATTGACTTTTTCTTGCCGTGACAGGTAAAACATAGATAGATCACTCAATTTACAAAAGATGGATTTGAACTTACCACTTGGAATTGAACCAACAAAAGGTATTCTCCTAGGGGACATATGAAATATTATATTAACGAACATCTCGGCTACCTGAGCGTAAATATAACATTGTTCAGAGTGCACTGAGCCAAAAAGTTATACAGCGTATGCATTATATATTGAGTATATTTCGATTGAGGAGACATTGAAACGGGATAAGAATTAATTGGAAGCAAATGATAGATAGAAGATGCCTCAGTAGTTCAAGCGGCAGAACGGAGGCACGAATTCAGGAGATCCGGGTTCAAATACCGGGTTCAATGATTTTTCCTTTGTGGAATTTTCGCATTGTATGTGCTCTTGCGGGTTACTCCGTGAAGGTGTGCTCGTCGCTGGCTAGTACGTGGTAATTCCTTGAGTAGTAGCTTCTTGCTAGGTAACAGCCTACTGGTAGTGGTACTGAAATTGTAAGCTTAGGTTGCCATGTGTGAAACAATGGAGGACTCGAAAGAGATTACGTAAAGTCACCTTCAGTAGGTCCTCATTTCAACCACCGCAAATACTTCCTATTCCTTTGAGAGCTTGGAGGGATACCAGGAAAACTGTCTCGAGAGTAAAAAAATAAGAGCTCGTATCAACTCCTCATCGCCTCTGACGACCACCTCGGGGGGAAAATATTCCCACAATTCTCCACCGCGACTCCCTCCTTCTCTCCCACCTCCTTGATTATTGTTATTACCGAAATCACCGATTCCCAGCAGTGCACATGCCTTTCGCACGGGATGCATCTCCTAGGGAGAGGCAAGCACGTATCTAGGGAGGGTCTTTGGGAGCTTCAGCCCTCTAGCCCTCCCGAATTTTTTTCCCTTGTGGTGATGACCCGCAATACATTCGCTGAGGAGGCCACCGCCCAAGGGGCATCTATCCTCTACGTTTCATTCTTCGATATGATGACATTTCTTGATGTCTGCCAATAACTGACGATAAATTTAAGTTACAGCATTAAAAAAATATAACTGATTATATGAAATATTTTGGTTTTCCGATGTGTGCAAATTGACAAAAATAATAATGATGTTTGACCTGATGATGATTGCAAGCCAATCAAAACCGGTGTAGTAGAGCCATGAAATAAAATTAATTGGGCAGTACGATATCGGATATATTATTTAATATGCTGTTCCACGATATATCTCCGGAAAAAATGTTATAGCGAAGGCAACCCGCAAACCACTCCAGTTCCTCCGGCAGTGAATTTCTGGCAACGTGTGTGGAAAGAAGGCGAGGAGTAAGTAGTACTCCATACCACCGCCCAGCTCCCCGTAGTCCATTAGTTCAGGCTACTCTCGCTGATGAGGTCGGTGATCTCGGGCATAGTAGAAAAAGTTCTTGTAAGCTCACAGGAAGTATAAACAAGAGCGCGCACGTTGGCTGCGCAGCTACTGGTGGTTGAAGCCAACATGGATCACATAATGTGGTTTATTTGCGGGAACTTTAAATTTCGTTCCCATGCTTACGAAGAATTTACCTTGTGTATTAGCGGATCGATCGGGGGTATTAAAGTTCATATACCTGTACTTTTTAAATTTCAAAGCTAATTGATGAATCTCAAAGTTAAAGAAAGAGAAAAAGGAATTGTTTTAACAATCACGACGCTGTAAATTACCAAAAAACAAACAATAAAAAAAACAAATCTTAATCATCGTAAACAATCACGCTACTTCACCAGGGCGAGGGGGGAGGTGAGCGGGCGTCACGTGACGTGAGACATCTTGGCCTTATGCGCAGAAGGCGATGCGCGCTCTTATATTCATTTGTCTCTCTCTGGGTCTCCGAATCCAGAATCATTCGAGGTAGGCCCTTCGGCGATCGACAGATCTGCAACCATAAACTAATTAATGTTCGTCATCCACCGCCGAACTCAATGCAATGGAATGATGATCGCTGTACCCAGGTGGACAACTTCAGGCGCCAATTCGTAGAAGTCCGTTCTGAGAAAAATTTACTTGGTACTTTTGCACAATAATCTTTTTTTCCTTGATAAGTTCCATCCCTTTTTCGATATTATCAAGGGACTAACATTTCAACAAAATGGGAGAGATCTAATTTAGTGAACCAAAATGAGGATGGCGTTCAAACAGTGATGTCAAAGGTAACATAATAAGTAAATTCCATGATTTATCACCGGAAAAACAAGTGAGGATATTAGGAAGATAAGTGCGTTATAGAGTACCCTCATAACTCACACTCATTATCCTTCATCACTTACCCCTTCCTTACACCCTAACTGGTTTTCTATGTTTTCACTGTATTAAACGATGTCATTCTTTTATCATATCACTTTTGACTTCACAAATAAACTACCCATTTTGGTGCATTATATAAGGTCTCTACAATGCTGTGAATTGTTAGTCCTTTAAATATGGCATAGAAGTGCTGAAACCTCTCGTGAGAGATAAAAGTTAATGTGGAAAAGTACCAAGTATATATTCTTCTCAGCAGGGGCGCAGCTAGGAATGAAGGCTAGCGGGAAGTTTTAGGCCCCCAGTAGTAGCATGGAATACCCACCAGATGCGGGGGCCATCCCCCAGAAATTTTTTTAACACAATTGGTTCATAATGGTGAATTTTACGGCTTTCTGAGGGATATTTTATCAATCCTTACACTCTTTTATAAGTAATATAAATCCCATTAAGTAAAATGGATTTAACTTAAACATACCTCTGACCTCTGGGGGGGGGGTTATCCCCCAAACCTTCCCCCCCTCGCTGCGCCACTGATTCTTAGTGTTGCTGTACCCCACTCAAGAGATCGGGTGAGGCCGGGCTGAAGCACGTATATAGGATATGGACGATTATCGGTTACGCTGAAAGTCATTTACCTTGACCGAAATTCGAAGCGTAATTTACGGCTATACTTGAATTCTTCCATAAAAACAACAGATCATCATTGTTACCGATATGATGGTTGGATGGTGCAATCAGTAGCATATCTGACTAGAAATTTTGGAGATCCGCGTTAAAATCCCGGTATAGACAAAAGACTTTTTCTTAGCGCGGCACTTCCATTGATGTTTAAATTTATGGACATTGCACGTTTCTTAACGTCTGGACACTGGTACAGATGTGCCAGGCGCTGATTAGAACGAAAACAATTGCAGTCGAAAATATTGAAGGCATCGACTAAAAATAAGATGATAAGCTCGGTGGCGGCGGGGTAACGTCCTCGCCTGCCAAACAAGAGGTCGCGGGTTCGAGTCTCGTCTGGGTAGGTTTCCCCAGTCCAGGGCATTGTTGTTCGTGTACTTTTACTTATTAAATTTGTTGAATACCCCGATGTAAAATGGCCAATATGAGCTGTATCCGTTGGTTTGAGAATAAAATACAAATAAAAAATAAAATAAAAACCTAATCCTCCCAGAATGTTTATATGTATCCAATTAAAAAGAATTAAGTTGCGAGAGTAAAACCTTAGGTTTACCTTGGATTTGGGTGAGCTATGCTTTCCTACCTCTTGAAAGAAAAGGTCAGTGAAAATAACTGTGCTAATACCAAAATCGATGAGGAAGGTTTAACATCAAGTTAAGTGATGGGAATCATAACTTTGCATTAATTATTGTATTGTAATTAGCGTATTTTATGGCTGCGTTTTTTCAGTTCATGGACAGCCTAGCAAGACCCAGGGTCATAACTAGGGCGGGGCAAGCCATGGTCTATGGGGGGAGCTAGCCATTGTCTAGGGGGAGCAAGCCATGAGATTTATGAGATTATTTCCTTGAAAAATAGTTTTATTTTAGTTACATATCTTATACAAATGTATATCATTTTTCGTGGGTTTAAAGAAAATTTGTTGAATACTTTCGTTTCAATTCAGTACTGATTTTGCTTAAAGACTTTTGCGATTTTTGCTTCAAGGGGGGGGGGGCAGCTGTCCCCCCCCCCCCCGCACCTCGCTGGGTACGCCCATGCAGCCTGGTAATATGGAGCTCGTAGATGCCGCTGTCGGATAAAGCCGCATTCAAGAGAAGTAACCAATTTCAAAAGAAGTAATTAAGAAAAAGGTTCAGGCTTTTGAATTGAAGATGAGTTTCTAGCACGACAAGAGTACTAGAATAAGCAGGTAATATCAAACGACAAGGTGGACGAGCAAAACTTCGTTAAATTCAATTCCGTTGATGAATTCTAATACCACTCATGCTAATTAGGTAAAAACTCACCATCATATTTCATTTTGTGATCAGGCTTCGATGCCCGGGATAATAGTTCAAATTTAGTATATTTAATAGCTAAAACACTTACCACTAGTAAGTATGTATATATAAGATGAAGTAATTTCTAAATAAATAGCTGTGATCCAAAAAGATATTTTGTTAAAAATATTGAATAATCCTACAAGAACCAAAAAACCATGACCAAAATAAGCATCTTAACTTTTTTAAGCATCATAGATATTATTTGTTTCTCATTCACAGCTACTAACATGTCATCTCGTATTTGAGAAGGATGGTTAGCTCCATCAACAAGAAATCCGTAGTAACGAAGGGAAGGTTGTGTACCATGACGGACGTCAATTTTTAAATAATCTATCACATTTTTTCTTAGCCCTCACGAGAAAAAATTTTTAAAAGCAAATTTTACTTCTTACGAAGTTTATAGATAAGATAAATTCACCAGAGCATATAATACTGCAGGCTATTAATCAAAAGTAATTAACTGTTTAACTTCCTTAATTAGGGGAAATAGAATACCTGCACAGTGAATTGAACGCCGGAGATAAATAGATAAAAGATAAGTGAATGACCTCAGTTCGGATAGAATTCTGTTGTATAAAAACATCATGGCACATTAAATTTAACAATGTGGGATATGAAACAGGAGAATACATAGATTCCAATCAAATAATAGTCATTAATTAAAAAAATCTTGCCAGGAAAGATAAAAAAAATTGAGCTACATTACGAAGAATGAAAATAGTAATTTATTCTTATAATAGAACAGCGAGTGATCCCAATAAAATTTTTGAATAATCTTCGATTGCTTTCACAATTAATTGCTTCCTGCCCTTCTCAAATGAATGGGTTGTGGTTGCGATAAAGTTAAAACAGGAAATGATAGAAAACAGAATTAGTTTTGTGGCGAAGTGAAAGAGTTTTCATAGCAAAGGACTTCGTAGTATTGGGGTTGAAACTTCAAATTGTTGAGCGTAAAAAATATGAAGATTTTTGAGAATTAATAATTTTCCTTTTTTTTAAGAAAAAAAAAAGAATTTCACCATCAGTTTTACGGGTTACCTAATACTATTGATGACGAAGTACATTGACATTATCCACGCATATAAACTATTTGTGCATTTAAAGTCACTCGCGAATCCCTTTGAGATGATGTAAATGAGAGACTAGAAAATCGTATGCGAATAGGCTTGATTAGAAATCAGCACACACTTTTTAACATTATCTTATAAGATAATGATATAAGATAATGATATAAGATAATGATATACAGCACTTAGGCATTTACATTGGGTTATACAAAAAATAATGAATTTTGTACTTACGATCAAAACAAATTTAAAAAACATATAACCTGAATACACAAAATATCTAATCATATTACTCCAAATTTGATATTTACATCGTATTAAAGGTGCATTTACAGCATGCCAGTGAATCAAGCTGCTTGACTGATACGCCGCAATTTCAATACTATGATACATTTTTTTTCAATTTTGCTCCAAAAACAGCACTTAGGCATTTACATTGGGTTATACAAAAAAATAATGAATTTTGTACTTACGATCAAAACAAATTTAAAAAAAATCACATATATTTATGCGATCGATACCAAAATACTACTTTTAACAGGATGGCAAGTCCTCACGTTGATAGATTAACACCTTAAAAAAAGAAAGGAACCAAAAATATTGACTTCCTTCATAGGAATGCAGATCCACACTCGTTCTCCCTCTTGCATTTCCTTTCGCCCAGGCCGTGAGTGGGAATCCCCATCAGCTGCGCCGCCAACTCCCGCCAGGCATCCTAGACGCGGCGGTATACGTTCACCCCGGGAGCGATGACGGTGGACGACCCCGGCATATCCCTGGGGGAGTCGCCGGGAAGACGGCTTGGGCGATCTCCGAAGAGACCGGCCGGCGGAGGAGGCGGGGGCGAGGAAGGGAGGAGGGAGGGGAGGGTGCGAGTTGGACCGAGACACGTTGAGGAGGGGTGGGGGTCGCTGTCCTCATTCTCTTGGCGCGCGCGAGCCTCTCTCTCTCTGGCAAGCCGTGGACTGGAGGAGGCGGAATGGAGGTCGGGACCACTGACCCTTTCTGGGGAGGCGAAACGAAGAAAAGAATCGGAAGAAAAAGGCGCGCCATCCTACTGCCTTCCTCCATCCTTAGCTCTTTATTTTCGCCGTGATCAATCTCAAATTTAAAAAATTAATTTTAAATCATATTTTTCAGTGATTCAACCCGGAGGTTGGTTGGATTAGGTGAGGGTAGAACTCACCCCTGTCTACCACAGGCGCCTGAATTTCACACTTTCACGTGGGTCAGTTCCTTTCCCTGTTACACCTCGAAGATTTACCTTTTTAATACTCATGAATCAAAGATAACAGCGGTTAAGGCTGGTAGTTTGCAATGATTTCTTGTTGGGATAAAAATGCCTTTTTTATAATTTGAATAGTAATTTTAACAAAAACTATTCCCTAAGCGACGAAATAAGCCCTTCCTCTTATTTCACCCTAAAATTGACATGTGTATTGAAAAATAATTGCTTTGTAACTTTTCATCGAACGGACCAAGTAGAATACAGGCCTGGATTTGTTATAGGTATTTGACGAAAAAATCAATCAAACTAGAAACAAATGACAAATCAATGAAGCTAGAAGTCATTGCAACTGCTTCTGCCACTGTTGTAGTCATGGTAGTGCACTGTAGTGAAGTGACTTATCGTTTCAAAAATAATTTTGCTCTCTCCCATGCACTACAATTCAATCAGGCACAAACAAAACGTCTCACCCGTTAGACTTCCTGGAGATAATTTCATCAATCAAGGCATATGACAAATATCGATTTTTTAAATATCTGCCTATAATTCCAAGTAAATTCAAGCCTACACAAATGTAAAAATTTGGAAGTGGATAGCCGGATTCTTTTCAAATATGTCATGAAGGTTTAATTTTACCTGTCCTGGATACACCAAAACATTAGCCAGCCTACCCGCTCAGCACCCACCGCTGTCCAAGCCCAGAGAAACGCCGGATCGGAGAGTTTAGCCGCCAGACCAGCAACACCGGTTCGTTTGGCCCGAGAGAAGAAGAGAAAGATTTACTCTACGCCCCAAAGGTCGCCTTGTTTGCATAATATTATCTACCTCTTTTTTTTACAATTCACTGGGATGTAAGATATTCCCTCTCCCGTCCCACATATACATTTATGTGCATATATTTCTTTTTAGTATCGCCTTCTTTCTCTCTGCTTTATAGTCTCCGAACCCACTGTTGTTCCCTTTCTTCCTATTCATGCTTGTTTTCAATCCACTCCTTTCTGTTCACATCAAAAGTGATAGCAAGTTAACGGGAAACGAAAGGTATCGGTTGAGTGACGAATTCCGTCAGTAGGAGAAATAATAAACTGCAACACCCACTCCGGGATTTGAGAATACAGGTTCCAATTTCTCCGTGATTTCTTTTCCAGCGGACTAAACGAATAAATCCCGGGACGCAGCGTCCTTAATCAACGGTATCACTTACCTCCGTCCTTAATCAACACAACAAAAACTCTCTCTCTCTCTCTACCTTTCCTCGGTTGCATAGTGAGTGAGGGAATGTTACATACCTATCTCGGCGTACTGTTTCGCTTTCCCTCCGCAGGCAAAGTTTATCGTCGGGGATTGGGGATTCTTTTTTTTCCCCTAAACGAGAATCCCTTCGCTCGCGTGAGGATTCGGATACTCTCCAACTCGTTCTTTCGCGACCAAGTCCGGCTTACAAGGCAGCGTAAATAACTACGATCGCACGAGAGAAAAAAAAGAGTGACGAAAACATTCCTCTCTCTCAGAGTTACAAGCCCTCCTCGCTATCTAGTTGCAAGAGCGTCCTCTGTTTCTGCGTCTCCTTGCTCAATCTTTCGGAAATTTACTGTATTTCCCACTCGGCCCGAGGGACGGTTGAAACAAGAGAAACGTATCTACCAAAAAAGGTGAAAAAGGTATAATGAACGTTATAAACAGTTTGGACGTTTATCCGATGTTGGATGAGCTGAAACTTGATACATTTTTCATAGCCTAGCGGCTTAAATTCGAGAAAACTATTCGCTGGGCGTGTATACGTGTTGTTGCTATCGTGAGATAATCTTGGGATTGATTGGCAGGCTTTGGGAAAGGTCATTCCATCAGGGATTTGGGGAATAGCGAGCAATTCTTGGTACGTTCAAATTACTGTCATTGAATTGCCTGTTTTCCTGTTTCTCAGCAGTCCGTCGAAGGTTGGCGGACTTTCTAGCATTACCTGAGGTGCCTATATTGCTCTCTCCTCCACCTTTACCCTTTAGCTACTACACCCTTGTACTCTTATATGGGTTCCTCCCACGTAAAACACTATTCTGACAAAACATTTTCCCTTTCTGAATTAGTACTTCACAATGAAATTTTACCATGTACTTGCTAGAATTCCGAGAGGAACTACCCATACTTAACCATTTCTAACCCAGAGCTGCTTTTCGGAGAAATTAAATTACAAGACTTCTCATTATAAAAATGTTAACATTTTCTACTCGCTCATAATTATTATGGCGGCAACATATTTCGCCATTAAAATTTACAGCACAAAACAACGCTTAGTTCAAATCTTTCCTGAATTGAGCTGAAAAGGTATACATTTTTGATTAGCACCAACATTGGGTTATAATGGGTTAATGCTCCATGATCATTTTTAGGTAATATCAGTGATCGGGTTGGTGTGGTGGTTAAAGTGTTGGCTTCCCATCCCGTGGGTTCGGGTTCAAATCCCAGCGGTGGTAGAGAAATTTCAAAGACTGCCCGATCCCTGCTTGAATTTTGTGTGGAGGACAATTGGAGCACAACACTGTCCATCGGATGAGACGTTAAGCCGTGGTCCCTTTGGCGCCTTTCGTTAAGAGCAGGCTAATGTCGACGCCGGGTTTCCCTCCACTCTTCCTTCCCTCATGGCGTAAATGACCTCACCTGTCGATCGCCTAATCTAAATACCATACCATTAGGTAATCTCAGTTGCAAACTATTGGAATATTTTTGAAACACCAACGCATCCCTCCAAAGTTTTGGAAAAATGCATTTCATTAGTTCTGAGATACTCGGGTAAGTGGAAGTGATAAATATTTGATTAAAAAACAAATTAAGCGGCTGAATTCTTATTTTATCTTGATGTAGTAATATCAGATTGGTATTTAATTTCAATTCTCCCATCGAAATCTTGTCAAATCCGTATGCTGTGAATATAAGCCTTGCGAGGTTCATAGCGATATATTGTATTTTGTGAAGCAAATAATATCTCATTGAAAGCCTTAAAAAATTCCAGAGTTGAAGTTAAGATGGTATTTGGGTAATTCGTAGTTATTTTTTGGGTAGCTAATCATGTTAGTGCAGCTTTAACGGAGGGGAATTTTTTTGCTGCCAAGAGACTTCCGCGTCTTGGTATGATGTCGGAAGCATTTCATAAGAGATTAAAAGGATGGGGTCCCAGCCAGATTCCATCATTAAGACGAAGTGGGCAGCCGCGAAGAGGGCGCCAAATGACGAGAGGTTGCAGCCGGCGCCATCCAGGTAATGGCGGTAGCAAATGAGAGCTGGATGGGGAGACTGAATTTAGAATGACCAGACTCCAGGCTGATGAGGGTAGAGAGAGTAAGAGAAAAGTAAGTATGAGAGAGAGTAAGGAAAAAGTGCTCTTGGCAAGGGATTGCTAGAATATGCACTAATATTAGATGGTTGGGAGGATAAAGGCCATCTTATCTTAGGGGCGGAAAGGAAAATTATTAGATAGGCTTAAGGCTGTAGCATACTTGACCTTTATCTGAAAAATACTCTCTATTTGGTCCTTAAAGAAGAGTAGTTTAAATTTGAAGGTAAAAGAATAAAATTTGAAGTAATGCACTTCATTTTTGATGTGATAAAATTGGAGTGTCGAAATGATGTCGCCTGGACCTCCTCATTTGTCAAAAATTTAAATTGGTGCACATTGGTAGTATTTCATATCTTGGTGACAGATTTGTCGGGAAGAAAACTATCAATCCAATTTCAACCGAGAACCACCATCTTGATATACATTTTCCCCGACACAGATCCTCTCATCTCAACAAATCTTTCACAGTAATAGCGGCTAGAATATGGAATTCCTTGCCACCTCACATCAGAACAAAGGTCCACAAGTTAAGTAAAAAAATTACTCGAATTACTCTGTATCTTGTACTAAAGATCTTGTACTACCCTCTGAAAATACTCTCGCTGTGACGTCTGAAACCTTGTGTGTGTACCACGTATTTATGAGCAAAGTTTTGAGATAAAATCTCAAAACTTTGCTCATATTTGCAATCAAATATTTACACTTTTTACAAGATTTGGCATGAATTGTTTTCATCATATTAAGTGTATGCTCGTAAATTATTATTTATTTTTCTGTTTGTATTGTATTTTTCACATTACTCACTTCTGCTCTTACATTTTATTTAAAGTTTGTTAATATTTATTTTTCATTATAAAATTACGATGTCTCAAAGGTAAGAAAGGCCCCTCGTAACAAAGTTAATAGAGTAGAATTGAATGAGTTATTTCATTACTTATACGTATAGAAATAAAACTTTCTGAATATGCACTTCAAGCTACCATTTAAACAGAATATTCAACTAAATCCCTAGATTTGAATTAACTTTAGAATCTAATGTATGTATCTGTAATTAAAGATGTTAAATCAGACGCCCGACTTGTCATCTTACCGTGACTTCTTCGAACCTGGCCCTTTCTATTAAGCTCAGCGCTTGCATATCGTTAAAAATAAATCAATCGTTTTCGATATGTCCCGTTGCCATGAAGTACCTACTATCTTTTAGCGTTAGTGGCCAATTCCCAGAAAGTATGACCCTGAGGGCGCGTGGGGAAAACATTCTCCCCTAGACATACTCGCGATGAAAATTATTTAATTCTTGATTACTTGATCTTGGAATCGCAATCGCTCTTCCCGGCTGTTCGAAACGTGTCACGAAAAGGAACAAAATTCGTTTTCTCGTCCATTTTCGTTATCGGCTCGGCGCGAAATACCAGTGCGGTCCGCGCTCGGTGATTGTTCGAATCGCGTCAGTTGCTCACGCATGTTGGGGCGCAGATGGCGGACAGAGGCGTCAAGTCAGAGTAAAAAGACTCCGAATTACAGCATCCCAATAGGAGTGGGTCATGCCGTACGCGGAGCCAACGCTAACCCGGATTTGCAGGCGGCGGTTGGCCGGCCACCTGAGGGCAGTGCCTTCCTAATCTCACCGGACGTCAACGGAGAAGAGAAGACTTTTAGCTCGGGGAACTGGTTTCGGGCGAGATTATCTGTTTCCAGGATTTTTTTTCGGGACGCCTAAAACCACTCGGGCGCGAAAGGGGAGGGGTGGTTGGTTGGACCCAGCGGAAAAACGGAGTATAAAATCCAGCGAAAGCTGATCGTTTAGGCTTCAGAATTCTTAATGAACGATCGTAATCTTGATTTCCGACGCAGCGGAAAAGATAGCGAGGCTGTAAAGTGGTGCGCAACCTAAGGGGTAGGAGGAGAAATGAGGGAGGCGAATGGGCAGGAAGGACGGGAAAACTTAGCGAAGAACCTATGAAGGAGAATGAAGACTCCGTGCCTTCATACGACTAATTGTAAGGAGGGGTGCGTCGGTGTTTTTTTAGCACTTTTTCTCTCAATTGGGGGTATGGAATGACAACAATACGTCTTTATTGGGCGATATTGTGACTATAAAGTCCCATCTAACTCCAATTATACAAAAGGGTGGTTTCCTATTATTTTTTATTGCCTAAATCGAAAGATTATTACTCCTGGAGTACGCATTTCGCGCTTTTACATTTTTAAATGACGATATCTATTTTTCGCGATGAAAAGTGAAAATTTTTAAGCGCGCGAAAACGCGACGGCTAAGTATGAATGCTAGGAAAACCCCGTATGACGTCGTTATGGTTCCCGCTACCGCAAAGTGAGGTGACCTTGGGGCGAGGCTTTGAGCGCTGATACGACGCAGGATGCTAGCAGGTAGCACTTGGCTTAAATAAAGATTATTAATACCTTATCAAACGAAGGAAACTTTCCGACCATAGGCAGTTTTAATAGGTGATTATCAAGAGACGTTTCCCTGAGCTCTGTGCCTCATGCATGCATTAGTAATCTCAGACGATTTAAATCTCCTATCTACTCGTATAGAAACTAGGTCCCTGTGACGTCACGTGGAGTGGCATCGCATGGGCGCCAATCTGGCCTTTTTCAAATGTGGATAAAATTGACCATTATCATTCGTCTAAACTGGGATTTCTAAAACCAAATAATTTGTATATTATGAAAAAACTAATGCTGGGTAACGAATCGCAATCAATACCTTTCGTTTTCTTTGATGAAGGAGACTACCCTATTATTCAGTGAGGAGAGAAATTGCGTCACGAATTTTTAACCCTGAATACTAGATGACAGGAGGGACCAAAATTACTAATGACGTATAGGTCGAAAACGCACAATTTTTAAATTAAAGAAACTTTGCGCCAAGGGCTGTGATTGGCCGCGAGTTTTTCCTGTTGCCGGATGCTCTGGACAACTCACGACATCGAATGCTTGGCCTGCGGGAGATCGCGGTGTATCCAGCTAGCAAACCTTGACGAAGAAGATAACAGTAAACTGTAAGTCTCCATGAATTTATCAATACGGTAAATGTTTGTTTTGAAAAAATAGGATGTGGTTGAAATATAAATTAAAACAAGAAAAAGAAGGGAGTTTTGCAGATATAATGGAAATATTTATAACTTCCGGTGGCATTTTTGTGCAAAGCCATATACCTACGTATTGCATAAAACCAAACTGAAATCGTTTAGTCAAGCATAAAATTAAACTCTAGGTCGTTATATTTCTGAGAAATGTAGTGTAGGGATAATACTGAAATATAAGTATGATGATGTGCTTAATGATGAAACAAGGTGGCTAACTTAAGTTGAGAAAGTGGCAAAAATAATTTTGCAATTAAAAAGCATGGCGAGATAACAATTCACTGGCCACTTATTACGTTAGTAACTTTTCTGTCGAATCCGCCTTCATCAGCCATTACATTACACTCAGATTCTGAAAGTGGAAGTTTGTCCTCAATGCTAGTGACCTAGATTTTAATTATTATCAAAATTTCTTCCTAAGTTGATATATTAAATGGTAATTGGCATCCTAAGTATATATGCAGCCTCACTACTAAATTTTAGGCAGAATGAGTATTATTACAGCCAAGTTACCGAACTGAAAACAGTTAGCACCTAAATAATTTACGAGAGGAAACTTACTTCACGTGGCCGAAAATACAAGAATAGATATAATTAGTACATGACTGGAATTATTAAAAGAATTTGTGTGATATTATTTTATCTCAATGGGAATGAGATATTAGGTATTTTTAATTTCGGCCATATCCATTTGTAAGGTAGAAAAATTAAATCTTGACAAGAATCCGCACATAATAGCGAACTTAAAAAATGATCACTTTACATGTAATCATGTAAATACATAAATAAATCAATGCTGTATCAATATGGCTTCTCCGAGGAAATATTTTCTCAGGAGAAAAGTTGAAATTATATTCGCTGAATACGATAAATTCGAATTACGTGTAATTTTTGAAGAATAGGTTCTATTCCTAAGGTGAGCATCCTTAACAAAATCCAATTACATACCTCCTTTTCGAAGGTGTGTGTTTCAAATACGAATCCATACGGACTTGCGGCTGTAAAAGAACTGACTTTCGTCATAAAATTGAGGACGCCAACAAGGGAGACACGTGGTATAAAAAAATGTTATTCCAACGCTTATGGAGTAATTTGATCACTTTCTACGTAAGGTCACACGACGATACTTTATACATAACGTCACACGACGTGGATATTGCACAGATATTGAGCATTTGTCAACAGATAGATCCCTAACCATGCATGAATCCCTTGGCTCATGAAATTGTTTAGGAAAAAGATAAAATTATCCAAAAAGATTATGATGACTCATTGCATTCCAAATATTTAAGTTTTTAGTGAGACAATTATCTTTGCCTGAGACTTTGATTGAAAGTATTTTGACGGCTAATCTCCAAGATATGTGTGTATACATAACTATTCCTTTTTGGTGCTTATGTCTTGATAAGGAAGCTGGAGTGTTCTTAAATGGGCATAATATTTCTTTAGCAGGAAGAAATTTTTTATAAAATGATTGAGGAACGTGACATATTTCAGAACCAGATGTTTTATAAGAGAAAAAATATGACTTTTCATCTAACTATAAAAAGCAAGGCCTTACCTAGAAATCTGTAACGGATGGATGTATTGATTCTCTTGGCGCAGGGCGTTTGGCTGTAAAAGTTCTTTAGTATCGGATGAAATAATAATTAGTTGAGTTCAATGATGAATAATGATTTTTTTGCGAAAAAAACCTATAAAAATTGGTTCTATGACATTAAAATCCATCAATTGGGGACACTAGGCTCATTACATTTATCTTTTGATTGACTGCTTGTTATGTTAACAGGATTATTTTGCCACTCATCAACGTGGAGGGGAGAGTAAGCAAAGTGAAATAAAAAAATGGCTGTGGTTTTCATTTTAAATGCGGATATATTGAGTTGGAAATTTAATTTATTTATTTTGTACAAAAAAGGCGGATAAGTAGCGTGCCATACTCGATGTCAAACGCATTCGACTGGGCATAATATTGAAAGAGTTGTTTATGTAACATTCATTGATTTTTTTTACATGAGTGGTATGAATAATATTATAGAATGTATTCTTTAACTCGGTGTTTTATTGCATATCTCTTTGGAAAGAGATTAGGTGGGAAAAATGTCTACTCTGATCTGATGGAAAATCCTTCTAATCCTGGTAATCACTTGAATACTTTTATACCCTCATGTGCTAACAGTAACATATTTCATAAGGGTGAATACATATGCCCAGTGTTATCAATGCTTAATTACGGGATGGGCTTAAGGGCGTTTAGAGTAAGTGCATGAAATGGAGGTACCCTGAAAAGGGCTTTCTCTCCAACTATTACTTAAATACAACTTATCACAATCTCTCACTTAACGATTTATCACGCATGGACTCAATTGACGTACCGGAATATGACAGTAAAATTTAAGAAATAAAAACCAGAAATATACGCCTATTACGCGGGGAATTGAGTGTGAAGAAGTTAAAGCTTCGAAAATCACGACCTTTTTTTGGCGATATTAAAATAACTTTGGTCTGAATTTCTAAAATTGATAGTTTTTCACCACACAGAGGTACACAGTAATTCCTCAGAATTAGGAATGCCAACCAAAGAATCTTTCAAAATTGATCGCATTTAAAGAATTTACGTTTAAAATCTAGAGAATTACAAACTGGCGAATATATGGCAAAATGTAAATGAGAGAAATACAAAAATAATTAAAAAAGAAGCGCAGAAAAATAATTATTTTCTGTATGGAAGGGAATTTTCACATGTACTGACGAAAGACTGAGCACATCCATAAAAATGATAAATTCACATAAATGCTGCGTCTCAATTGAATATTCCAAGTGCCGATATATTCAGATCAGAAAAAAATTGAGTCAGTCAGACGCGATGCCAAAGAGGCCGAAGTTGGCGCGTTTTCGAATGCGCGCTAAAAAATCGAAGTTTTATTTTTTGGGAGGATTCGTGGTGCCATCTACCTCCTCCGAAAAAATTTCGGACGCGCGGGTCACCCTGAAGGCGGGAATACGAAAAGTGAGCTTAGAGAGGCGATCCCTGTTCCTGGTGCGCCCCGACCAAAGGCTCCCGCCTTAGCGTTGACTATAATGCCAAATTAAGAATTATAACGTATAGGGTTCAACGGGCATTGATAAAGATGATGAGGGCGTGGTTTTGCATTCTCAAAGACAGATGACACTCCGTTAACGTGAGAGGCAGTAAAATCACTGCGCTTCGAGATACTGCGTTCTTCCGAACAACGTTAATTATCAGATTTAGGATTAGTAATACGAATTCTTGAGCTCCTGTCCCCCACTTTATCAACAAAACAATTGCTCCAGCTAAGAATTTTCCGTAATAGGTGTTTTAGGAACTTATAAGCAGTAAATTTACCTGATGTATTTCTTTTACGCGAAAGATTCCTATATTCCTATAGGAGTCAGATTTAGCATTTAATCGCGAAAATATTAACCATTGAATCCGAAAAAATAACTACACACAGTAAACTAAAAGTATGATGTAGTTGTTATTTTGGATCAGAGGAAATCGTAATTATCCGTAATTTCTCATTTTATACTGCAATAAATTGACAAGTCTTTAAAAGGCTTTTTCGACGAAGGTGACGTAATGTGGTAAAACTTCTATTTGGAGAATGGTCCTATGGAAAAAAAGCCATTTTTCTTACTCATTGAAGAACAAAAAAGAAAATACAAATCTTATATTACCGAGAATTAGTTTATATATCACGACAAGTGTTGCAACATCATGACATTTAAACTCATTTTTCTCGAAAATTACATGGACTCTGTTAGAATTTTTCAATCCATCGCTGTGATAGTTATCATGAGACGTATCTCGGCTAGTGATTCTGACAGCGAAGGTCATTTACGCAACGAAGGAAAGGTGGGTCAGCAGAGGATTAGTGAGCAATGCATGATGTGAAGTTATAATCTTAATGAGTAGCAATATAAACGTTGACGAGAGTGACCATGGTGTTTGCGTCTTAATCAAAGAATGCATCGTTACACCGCAGTAATACTCCGCAAATTACGCTTAAATATGAAAATTATCTCTTATCCGTGGTCTCTTGATGGGACAAGCAATATAATATGCTATCTACCATTCCGACATATCTCTCAGTTTCAAAGGAATTAGATGAAAGAAGAAATTCAAGATGTATTAGGCATCATTCCAAATAAGTATTGGTATGGAACCTAACAATCGACATAAATTAGAAGAGAAATTAAGTTACTATGAATGCTTTCATCAATAGCTTTGTCAGCATTGAAATATTGAGAGATTGAGACGGCATCTATTTCTCAAGTCAAGAAGAATGAATTCAAAGTCTGTAAGTACTCAAAGGGCCGAATATTTACATTAACCGCAAGCTTTCATTCGAATGCATGGAGGGAATAATTTTTAAATAATATTTTTTCGTGGCTTGAACAAAACATGCAATATGATTACAGTTTATAACATTTTTAGACTAAAATTTATTGCCAGTAAACATAATGGAGTAAGAGTCGTTGATATCTCAAGAAAGGTGCAAGAGGGATGAATGCAACGGTTTGGTCATATACATATAAAGAAGGGATGAGGAACGTGCAGGGGACAGAAATCCACGTTCGTTTGTAGAAGGGAACAAATTTAGGGGAAGAGCAAAGAGAAGATCGAGGGACCGTGTCGAGAATGATTTGACGAGACAGGGTTTGACTTAAAGGGATATCCAAGTGACTTGGAGGCGACCAGTTGGGAATAACGACACCTAACGGGAATAGCGGCAGAGAAAGAAAAAGAATAGAGGGGAAATAAAATATATCAGCGATACGCAAGGAGAATAAAGAATGCAATTTCCTGATCAACGCGTTTTATAGCTCTGAATTATACCAGTCGGACTTACGTAGTTCGCTACGTAAACGTTGACCACTATTCGCATTTCGTTACTAAAAGTGAGAAATAAAAATTAATGCGGAGAGAAGCAACGTTCTGATGAAGCAATTTCTACGAGCAAGTAGGAAATCCACGCATGCAGCAGGGTCGATAAGAGGAAACAACTTGCGCAAGGTGCCGTTACGCACTGGCTACCTAGATCTTAAAGGAGGTGAACCATGCATTTAACGGTGTACAAAAGTCGACCCCAGAAGCTCTCCGGCCTGTCTCCCATTGCCAATCCATGATTAGGAGGAATTATGACCGCGTAATCGGAGCCACTTATCACCTTGAACTCGAGTTCAACCCTTACACATCATCGCTACGGGGAAGGATAGAGTGGGAGAAAGAGGAGGATATCTCCGTGAATTTAATTACTGTCTTTTCCTCCGACGGCTCATCGATAATTAATTCCGAAGATGGCTCCGCTACGTCGCGGGGAAGTTCTCTGATTGTCGGCGGGCGCGCGCGGCGACGTCAATTAGATCAAATTGGAGCCATTTTTCCCCCCTCTCTTGAGGACTGAAAAATGATACACTCATTGGAGATGGAACTCGAGTCCTCGAGCAGATTGAGTTGCCGGTTTACTTGAACCCGCGTCCTGCCATTAGCGGCACGCTTCGCGGCGTCCCTCAGCCGAGAAAATGCGATCATAATAATTTCACCGTTTTAATTGTCGTGCTCAAGACTTCCCGTCTTTTTACCCTTTTGCTTTGAGACGATTATTCTTCACTCGTTCGTGCGGCGTGAATTGGAGGCGTGAATGATCACGCCTATTTTGATCCATTTCGTCTCAGTTTCGTCACATCTGGCGATCTACATGACCGTAACCAGCTGTCAAGAAGAGGGTGGAAGATGATTGATACGAGCGAGATATTTTCACGAAAACATTTTTATTTTCGAAAAATAAACTTGTCAGCCAATCGGAAAGGGGTTTAATATGTTGAGTCCAAGATTTGACCTGCACAAGATTGCAAACAACAAAGCGAGTTCATAAAACTATTCCTTGATATTGAATTATAGTCAGGTAGAGAAGTATGGCCTTTTCCCTTCGCCACCCAATCCTTGCCTGCTGAAGGCTGCCGCCAGATCCCTTAGCTTGGGGGCCGTTGCGGTCCCGTCATCTAGCACTCTTCTTTCCTTGTGCATCATGGAGGCCCACCCTCTCTAATATTTCTCAGAGTGAAAATGTAACGCCATATTTTCGGAGCTAGCATAATATATTGGAAGCTGCGTTTCTTCGCCAAACGTTAAAAATTCAATGATTGCCAACCATTTCAATATTTATCCAAACTTTATTATTAGAGTTATTGAATAAACATAAAATGATGGAGGAAATTCATTAAAAATTGTGTGAAAATGTTCAAGAAGAAAATGTGATATAAAAATGAATTTTATATCATATTATCTTATTATTTATATATATCTTATATTTATATATCGTTTTCTTAACGAAAGACAATAAGCCAGGATTATAAAGAATGCAAAATTACGAGATTCTGTCAATTTTGATGAAACAAGTCACTCATATATAAAAAAAAGGCACTTTACTACGATTATATAACTCAAAATCCCGAAGATGGCACATTCAATTCAAAACTTTTTTTAGTAAAATAATTATCGATCCGATAACAATTATTTTAAAACTGATTAAATATTTATGAATCTTCAGGAAAACCATTCGAAATTATTGGAACATTTTTGATTTCTGGAGGAAATTGTGCCATGATTTTCCGAAAGGCGCGTTCTTCAATAGTGACAATAACTATAATGTGATTCAATTTTTTTCTTGTTAGGGTCGGTAAAAAAAAGGGGTTTGGAGGGGGAAATATTTCTAGCAAAACTTTGTCAGGCAATAATTCATTAAATCAGTGTTCACAAACCATCTACACGAGGCTAATTTTTTCGTCTATTTGTTATGTTATAAACATTTTTACTAGGACTCAGCGGTAACGAGTCCTCGATGCTCTGGAAGTTTTTTTTATCCTGGGTAATCAGAAAGCGAGTGAAATTAAATTAACAACTTTCGCAGGATATTTTTACCAGATATTGGTAAGTGAATAGACAAAAAGCTATAATCAGATTTATATTGGGACGCACGTGAAGAAAAATCATTTTATCAGAAGTATCTTCCGGCACTCTACCGGATTGCCAACTGTGTGACCTCTCCCCAAAAACAATTCCAAGGGATGTACCAGCAATTAACTCGGTACCTCAGGACGCCATTGCTGCGCAAATAGGGCTATGCGGGTTGCATCCCAACAAGTGTCCAGGATACCCAATTAGTTTGAAACTTGTTTAGAACTCGTGGCAGAAAATAGAAATTCATATTAGCTCAAAAATACGTGCAGTTAGAGTAGGCAGTTCGACAAAAAGAATGGCATAATATTTACCACTGGAAACTCACACGTAGAGCTGAATTAGCACTTTAGCCGGCCGCCATTTTCAACGCGGCTTCGTGGAACTCATTCCCGGTGCGAAAAAGGGGAAAGATCACATGCAATTGCATCAATCGATGTTTTTAACGCGAGTAAGCAGCGTGGCTGAAATACGGGAGCGGTGAAGTATATACTGCCAATTATATAATAAAAATAATAATTTTAATGGAAGGGGACATTTCAGTGCACTAATTGGATCATGCCGCGAGTAAAAATTGTGTTTTATTTTAAACATTCTTCACGCCTTGTGTTGAAAATTGACAATGCGATGTATTTGGTGTCTTGATGTGGCACAGCAAACGTTTAAATGCAAAAGCTAGCCTTAAATACATCGCAAAACAAACCTTGAGGCTTTAAGGTTGGTTCTTCATTAGCAGTCAGTGACGATGGCCACGTGCGTCGGCACTGCGCCAGCCGTGTATCTCGAAGGCCATGGAGTCGAATCCAGTCCTATTATTCATCATTTTGTACTCATTGGATTGAGACTATTTACGAGTAGTAGAATGACTTATTTGAAGAAAAATTATTGTAAAGGAATATTAACTCAATATTTTAAGCCGCGCCATGTTGGGATGAAAAGTAAGTTTTACATATACCCGTGCATAAGACGAATGAAAGCTATATAATTTACTTTGATTCCAACGTAAATATAAGTAGTATAAGTAAATATATAGTAAGTTTTAATTAAACACTCTCATCAGTTATAATGATGCTGACCGCATTAGCTTGGTGGAATTCATTTCCAGAATAAAATATTTGAGTAGCGGCTGTAGAAAGGGTACGATATTTGAAGATGAAGGCAAGGCAAAAATATTATTGTATACATGTGCGAAAAAAGACGGCATTAATTGGAAAAGAAATTTCAAGAAATTCAAAAGATAATTACGAATGGCTTGTTCTACGCATTAATGATAAACCTGATACACTGATGTGTCGAATGGATGAATTTAATATTATTAAAGTTTTATCAATACGATAAATACAGATTTAAGATAAAGTACTAGTGCAACCCACTCAGAGGAAAATCACGCAGAAAATAAAATATTTATTGAAGCTATAGCAGAACAGTTGTTAAATTGCAAAACCTACTTCATTGAAGGCATGTATTTTCTCATTGCAATTATCTATCTTGATGAAACTTCAATTGGAAATTTTAAGTTTCTCCTTCAATTATTGACAATCAATGTAATTTGTGGTCCAAAAATTAAAATTTTCAAAATTATTTGCCTTAGGCCATCCGCAAAATGATTTGAAGATTTGGGGCATCGAGATGCTCTAGCGATTGAATGATCCGTGGAATGCGCAGTCAAATGACTGCACTGGATTGCCGTTAGTTGTGTCGTGGCGCAAGAGGGCGACGACCAAAGGCGCGAGGATCCGTGGCGCGGCGGCGGCGGCGGAGGAAAGTGCCGATTGAGCGATATGCACCAGTAGCGAGCGATAAAAGGATTAGAAAGCTCGCGAGACCTCCCCTTCCCTACCCCCTTGGCGCGTGTGGGAAGGAAACGGGGTGGAGTAGGGGGGGGGGGGTCACGGGGGATGTAGGAAGGGGAAATCTCCCCCCCTCCCACCCAATGTTCGGAGGGGGAGAACCGTTTCTTTTCTTTCATGCGATTGCCGGTAGTGGCGAAGAAAGGGGAATTGATTCGAACTGTGCCCTGGGATCGCCCAACTTTTGTTTCGACTGTGTTTTTTTTTCTGTCTCTTGCTCCCTTTCGCGGTCGAAAGGGGTCGTCTTTTTTTACGAGTGAAAATATTTCGCGGAAGACGAAATATTTCGAGAGTTTTATACCAACGTCTCTGTCACCATTTAAGTAGTTTTTCACCCTTACAACTGAAGAGCATCTTCTAAAACGTGATGGTAGACATGTCTACTTTGAAACACCGAGAAGAGTACTTCTCTGAAAAATTACCTCTGTTTCCATTCGTACTTCGTGATGAAATGGAGATATTTCTGTTTTACCTTAACGACACCGTTCTGCGTGATTTTTGAGGAATTGTACAACATTTTCTTTTAACTTAAAGGAAGAGGACTCATAGAAAAATGAAAAAATAAAATTAGAATATACCAAGGTATTATGATATATTTCCCTTAAGCTGAAAATGTTGTCAGAGTGAAATTTTGACATCGATACAAATGAAGTTTTTCCAGTCTAGTGTCAGTTACTATTTATGCTGAAATAGCGTAGAGAAACCACAAACATTCACTCATGAAGAAACGCGTCTTCCTTCAAAACGATGATGAGTTTACGACATGCGTGACGAGAGAAATGTACAATGACTCCGGGGATTGGCCATGCGAGTTTTTTTTTCAAACTTTTCGTTTTCAGCGATAGAAAAACAATATTGATTCTTGTAGCTTCGATTGAATTACGTACTACAATTAAAATATGTAAACGATTATGAATGAAAATACCGAGAAGGGTGGAATTATTATCGTTTTTATTTAATTTTAATCTCCTTGATCTTGTTACATTTTAATTAGCATGGGATCCCTGTACCGTGAGATTTCTTTTTTTAGAGGCGTATTAGCTAAATAGCCAATGCTTGTCTTATCTCAGTCCTTATTTTTTTCTCACAGATTTCCACTGCTTCACTTATTTTTTTCTTAGGCGGGACGATAAGTTTTATTACCCATATTCACTAGTCGTTCAGTAACTGTAAAATTTATATAATTCACTCCAATTTTTCACACTCTATGCAACTTGAGCATGGGTAAGCATAACCGACAGTATATGTCCTTCATTAACGGTGAATATCCGTAGTTAATTCTAGTCACTCTATTCCGTGAATAATTACCCATGTTTCCTTTGGCTTGGTGACGTTTTAGTGTCACGGAACTCAGGCAAAACTTCATTATGCATGCAAGAAACAAATTAGTGTCACGCGGAAATACGGGCTTTAAATCCACCTTAAGCAGGTTTCTCTGAATTTCGAAAGGTGTTTCTCTTGCTACTTGAACTGTTCCATGAAAACCCGACCCCGAACGTAGAAAGCAAACAATTTCACCACATTTAACCTTAATGCCCAAATCAAAGCAAGTATCGAGTCATAATACAAAAGGAACGTGATACCTACTCAACCGCTCAGCCTAATATTTCAGTTTGCAAAATTATTAAATATCAGAAAGAGAAACATGATATGTAGTGTTGAGATCATATTAGGAATTGGTACTTAGTAAAAATACTAATTATCAATCGCATTGTAATTGATGATTATAATGAGTTGATCACAATATTGTTTTGATTATCTTACCAATAAAAGGAAGAATTCTAGAAATGATATGCAGTGTATGAGTAAATTATCGTCACAAATGAATAAATGCTAACAATATTTTTTGACTCATTTAAGTGTTGATAGCAATTTATTCCCTTTTAAAATACCTAAATATTAACTTATCTTTTTATTAGTAATAGCCTTAGGTTGTCTCATCCACGTTTCCTGGGCTTTAATCTCAGTAGCTGTGAAATATATGTGATTATAGCACTAAATCTCAGCAGGATTCTGTATAATAGCATCATCAAGTACGTAAAACATTTTTCATCGCATGCCTACCTATTGCACAAAACTTTTGAAATCAGTATGCCTACCGCATATTAAGAGTTGTTAGTGCATAGAGCGGCTTTTATTAAACACTTCAGTCTAACCGAAGCTTTCTAGGCTATCCATCCACATATTTTCAACTGCAAAATAACAGGATTTGTTGGCTGCCCGCTCGAAATAGCCGACTAACAAGCCAATGAATTGCACCCTCCTTACAGATTGATAATTAGCGATCCATAATTAATGGCGAAGAATTATTACCGAGCTAATTGATTGTGAATCAACAGTGCGTCCGTCGTATCGATCCATATTTCCAGGGCTTGCATTACCAGCATGACTGGCATAGCTGGTCTTATATGCTGTAAGGTCCAATTCGAGACTCGGTTAGTTACAGCTAGGTAATAGAGTGATAGAAACCAATGAAAGGAACAAATGTATTTATTTAGTTGTGCTTTTCGTGAGTAAAAATATTTTAAAGAATGACGAATTAAACTTAAAGAGTGAAATAAAAAGACAATAAGTGATTGAAATTTTCTGATAAGACTGTTTTTGATAACGTTGTTGTACGACTCCATCAACCAAACCAGTGGCCAGAAAAAAAATTTCGAAGGGGGGTTTCAAATGGAAGGGGGAATGCATTTCAAGAGGATTATGCAAAGGAGTCACACTCAACACAGTACTTTCCAAAAGTTTCGGGGAGGAGAAAAAGAAAGGGAAGGCGGTAGGCCCTTGACCGACCCCGCTCGTCACGGACTTGCTATCAACAACGAACACAGTCATTGTCTGCACGGTGTTGAATCTGGGTGTACTCTGCTCATAGAAAAAACAGTTCTCAGCTTAGTGGGTACATATCGTGAAATATCTTTCCTTTGACTAAGGGATAAGTTAAAGCTTTCCTGGAATTCGAAACTAATAAGATCGCGTACTTTCAAAAATTTTCTCCATTCCAATTTTTAAAGTAAGCCACGAATTTATTATTATTATTAATTTAATGCGTTTTTGCTTTGCCTCATGAATGAATTATATTTTTACAATACGTTTTTCACAGTTGGCAAAGTGTTTTCATTCATATCATTAGAAATTATTTGTGCACATGGCAATTGTTCCAATCCGTCTTCAAATTAGAGTCCCAGGTTTATTTAAGCCGATAGTGAAAACCTGCCTCCACTAAGGCGTTAGCCTTGGGATCTCTTCTTAATCGAGGAGCCAAAGAAAGGCTGTGATCAAGACGAGTGGTGCCTCCGTTGCAAGGAGCCGATATGCGCCCGTATGGTGTGGGAGCTTCAGTCCCCACGAAATCCTTGTGTAGGCTTCCACAGGAGGGTGTTTGTGATGGTCCAAGTATTTCGGACTTGACTCCACTCTGGTCCATTGTTTCGAACTCAGACTCCGAGTGGACTTAGTGACCCGAAGAAATCAGATGCAACCCCGGCGGAACTGTTGTCCGAAGAAATGGACCAACGTGGAGTCAGGCTCGAAAGACCTGTGTCTTCACGAAGTCCCCGCGAAATCTTGCAGTTTTGCGGTTGTCTCCGTCGTGATTTGAAAGAGTCCTAAAACTTGGGTGTCGTGGATGAATAGGTAGACCAGGGGTAATGTTTGCGATTTTCACCGCCAACTAAGAAATTTATGATATGGCTTCATTGCACTGGAATGATTCTAAATATTCACCTCCTGGAATGATCGAGTGGGCTCTGTCGTTTCCTTGACGATTCTGGAGGGGGAAAAGGAGAGTGGTCGAATGTCTCACTAGGAATTCGAATGGGCTCGTTCAGAAACATCTTTTACAGCAGATTATAATCGAGTTTGAATAATAAAAGGACAAATATTTTCCTCTTCTTCAATTCAACACCGACCTATCGAGCAATTCGTGTCAACGTACCGACAACATGAACCCTTTCGCAAATAAGTTGATGACGTCATGAACTTCTGCCGTTCGATTTTGCCGCTTCTCAGCCACTCCTTGGCTTTAGGCATGAGTTTCATGTGTGTATTTGTTGCCTAATCTCTTATAAGCTATTCCTTCACTCAATGGAATATTCTCCATAAACGAGTAAATGAAAAATCTAAGGACGTCACCGACTCATGAAAAGTGGGCAGAAAATTTTGCGTAAGTATATTTATTATGAGCTTATACGAGAGACTAAATGGTTATGATTTTTTTCGACAAAACACATCTATCTTTTCCATCTACCAAATTCTAAGAAGGACTTAGAATTCTGGGTTTGAATGAACGACCTCTCCGTCCAATTCAGCTTGAAATCCTGTCTCAACGCTGATAGGCTCTTTTTGCCATTATGCTCGCCATATGATCACATAACTCTCTTCGGAAGCATCTTTTTTTCTTTGGAATTTTTGAACTTTGAGTGCAGTTGCCAGTGACTCCGTTTGCAGGTTTCGGTGGCGCTGAGGTAATGTCCCCGTCTGCCTACATAAAGGCCTCGGTTTCGAGTCCCTCCTGAGTAGAGTCACCACCATCCAGGGCATGGTTATAGTACGTGTTTTTCAAACAAGGAAATTATCATTAAGTATTATCTAGGCCTAAATTCGTCTGTAATAAGGACGGCATTCTTATTGTTTTTATTATAAATAATATTCCGTTGACTAGCCCGGTTTTTTTTCCTGAATAACATGCCCCTCCGTTCGTTTTCCTCCCCCTCCCCCATAAAGTTCTCCTCTCCTCTTGTGCGCATCTAGGGGACGTAAGCTGTTGGAGAGGACTGTAAGTAGGCCTCTAGTCGAGTCATGCGAGCAGCACAATGGCAGCACAACTCCTATCCGCCTTCGCTAATCCTCTCGCAAGTCTCCCACCATCTCTCGTGACCGCCTCCGCCTCCTTACTTCGCCTCCGTGCCGATGTCTCCCCTCTTGGTTCCCGCTCCCCCGCCTCGACTGGAGGAGATGGATGTATATATGCACCCATCCCTCCTCTGCACCACCCAACTCTCCCTTTGCGACCCCGCCGCCCTCTGCCGCGCCGCGAGATGACCTCCGTCTATGCGAAAGCGGGCGATAAATCACGCAAAAGAGGTCCCACCAGGAAAAGAAGTAAACGCCATTTTTATTTGAAAATTAAAGAAAAAAGCCCAAGTAGCACTCTCACGCGCTCAGCGTTAAACTATGATGGTGCAGCGAGACTATAATGTGTGCATGAGAGAATGTATGTGAGATAGAATGAGAGTATAAACGTGAGAGTAGGTAGAGGTAAACCCTGACTAAGCCACAAGCTATTTACTAAGCCACGGAACAAATTCAAGGTCGGCGGCCGGCTCCCACTCCAGAACGTTTACTTAAATATTGGAGTTCTACCCTAATTCAACCAGTATTTCAAACCAAAGGTTGCTAGTTTCTTATGTTAGCCTTTACGGTGCCGGGAAGCGCTATCAAGCTCCTCCTGCAATGTCACTCTTAGATATGATAGTTCACTAATCATTCGATAGTCAATTTTAATTTTATATTAACATTAACCATTTTATTTAAATTATAAAAATAAACTCATATTACCAAAAATTCGTCAAATAATACATTCGTCTTGTATATGTGTGCAATAAATTTAATTAAAATTTTCTTAAACTCTGCATGTGACTTGATTATTTTTTTATTGGGATAAAAGTAAAGGTAACTCAAGATATCTTTTGCGCCCCCCCCCCCCCCTTCGAGTTTTTTCTGTATCCGCTACTGATTGCAGACATCATAGTTTCAATTTTTGAGGCTTCATGGTGGCGCACATTAAACAGATTTTACTCACTTGCTCAAATGCTGAAGTGCTAATTGCAATAAAACTCAACGGATTAATATCATTGAGGCAGTTTTCTGAATTTCGAATCGCGAAATGATTTTCTGTGTATTTGGGTAACTCAAGTGATATTTCTTGAACGTCATTTATGATTTGTGCTACAACGTGGAGGAATTTCTTAGAATTTATAGAATTGGACATCGCAAAATATTTTCATAAAATTTATACCCCCAAGATGTGTTTCGTCGTTGCTACAACATTCTCAAGTGCATCACATTTAATCGAGTCCCTCCTTAAACTCACTCAATGTTTCTACTCACCGACACTCATCCTCCACTCTTCCCCTCCTCCTATCCCATCGCAAAGGGACCCATTTAAGGGCGATATTAGCCACGAATGATGCATTTGCGAATGTCTTAGTGACAACGAAACGCGTCGTGTTCAAATAAATTTTGAGGAAATGTAGTGCAATGTGGAATTTTGTCAATTCTTGAATGGTCATCGGTCATGAAGACGATTGCTCAAGCTATGATTCCAAGAATCATTTGTTTCTTCTCTTTTTTCGCCACCCCATCTTCTCAGTGTTTGCAACATTTATACCACTGAATTTTGGCGTTAAAAACAATTTTTTTGCAATCTGCTGGCTCGAATTACCTACATAATGCCATCATGGGCTGAAGAAGGGACTATTACAAAAAGATACAGAGAAAAGGACTGGAATCCGTATCACAGTTAAGGGCTGAGAACTTGAGTGAGTGGCGCCCATTAACCCTTAATTTGAAATAACTCGACTTAGTGAGACCATAGCCTGAAAAACTATCAACTTCCTCTAACTTAAGCTCATACGAAGTAAGGAATAGAAATCGTCAGTTGATATATCTAATAACAATCGCAACTCCTCTGCATACGATACTATGATGGATATGCAGTATGAGCTGCGCCTCGTGGGGTAATGTAGGTACTAACTGGGTCACAAAATACATATAATACTCCGCGGAAACCTGGGAAGCTACAAAATGCTTCCACATTAAACTTTTTAGTGGAGAATGGATCTTTTTAACATTTATCTGTGTTTTAAACATTAAAAAATTACCTCAGTACTTTCTCAGAGACCAAATTTTCAAAATTGAGACAGCACATCAACAACCGATGAGAAGGTAGATAATAATACAAACAGCTGTAGTAATTATCCACTCTTTTTAATTTGCTCTACCGGTTTCAATGTTTCTCATATCATTACCAAGAGCTATCTGTATTACTACAGCTGTTTGTATTATTACCGTCGATGAATTTCCACAAAGTGAACTCGTCGACAATGAGAATGTGGACATAGCTGTATAGACGAATCTACAAGTATTTTTATTTAAAAAAAACTAAAACTCCCCTTATTTTCTGAATACACCTTGAATCCTGAAAATTAAGAGTTATTACGTCAAGTTTTACATGACCGTTACGTCACGAAAAACAATACGACCAGTCGGGTGGAAGTGATGCGTCCTCTTAATATCCTTTGCACTCCTCACATTCCTCTCGAAGACATTGCCCACCCCAGAGACATCTGCATGCCTCTACAATAAATACTAAATAACACTGCTAGTGGTGTGTAGATGTCTCTGCCCATCACCGCCCAGCCGCCTAATTACCGGTTACACTCCCGGAGGCGCGCAGCGATGAGCTGCTATGGAATTGAGTGATGACGAAACGAGGAGGAACGTCATGGAGTTCCTCGCCCACGGCGGAAAGCCGAAACTGAAACTGCAGAGTCACGCTCGAGATGAGTTTTTCCTCTCCTTGGGTTCCTCGGCAACGGCAACACCGACTCCCACCCGGCAAAAGCAAACAAAAAGGAAGGGCCGGGTGGGGCACGTCGTCCGGGGCACGGGGGAAGGGGGTTGACGCGAATGTGCCTCAGGACCTAGGAATCTTTCGCGGTCATTTTCGATTCAGACTGTGTATATACCTGCTCATAGTAGGCTCAGAGTAATATTTTTTGTAGTTGGCTCAGAGTAAAGGGCAGTTCATAGAATAGTGAGCTAAAAAATAAATCAAGCGCTAAACGAAAAATAATTGTTATGGCTTTGGAGCTTTTCCAAAAAAAACTGGACAATGGACATAATCTACCCCTCATATGAGCAACTTAAAAGTAATAAACGATTTTAATTTTTCCCAGTGAAAAATATGTAAGTATTCTTAATAGCCCGAGAAGAATACCTGAACTTAATAACTGAGTAGATAGCGATATTTTGTACAACCGAGTGATAAGTGCTAATGCTGAATCAATATGGAAAAACTTACACCTGATGAAGACGACTGTTTGACGAAACCATGTTCTTAAAATAACTCATCTTGGGGAAGTTGACATTTTCTTGTTGGTCCAGTATTTATTATAAATTGCACAAAGTAATGCCAGATATAGGTGACATTATCACAGAAAAACGTTCGTACTTATGGCTCACATCTTTTTAATTGCGGAACCAGGTTTCAACAATTTTGATGAGACATAGCTTGTCGAAGGCAATTGTGGATCTGTTAATAAAAATCTGTGGGCTATACAAACGTTTATTTGTTATTCTCTTGCCTTTTCACAGCCATATCCACTATTAATACTCCATTGTTCCACATCCTGTAAGACTCGATTATGGGTAGAAATAACCTACTACAGTAACCCTAAACAAAAGTTGAATATCCGTAGTTTATTCAATTTATTCTATTACTTCGTGAATGATTTCTCACGTTTATAACGTATAAAATTAACATAGGATTGCTTATGAGGACGTATTCTAGCGAGTGTTTGAAATACGCTCGCCGTAGTAATGCCATGCTGGCACGGAGGCGGGAGTGAAAGGTAAGAAAGGAGCGAGTTAGAGTATGGAGAGAGAACGAGAGAGAGGTGAAAGCAGTGTGAAGAGGGAGGAGTGATAGCGAGGCAGAAGGAGATAGAGAGGGAGAAAAGGGTAGCACGGAGGAAGTATGCAGGGAGAATTCAGAGCACACAATGGAAAAGGCGGGAGGGAGACCCCTCCGGCCTTCAAGAAGAGGGTGGAGGAGTGACAAGGGGGAAGGGAGGAGGGGGGACGAAGAGGGGGACACGACAGCGCAAGAATAGATGGAGTGAGAGAAGGAGAAAGAAAGAGAGAGAGGCAGAGAAAGGGTAAAAGGAGTGAGTGTATGTCTGAGCGAGAGAAAGAAAGAATGGACCATTGTCGGACATATCATTACA
Organism: Ischnura elegans; assembly: GCF_921293095.1. Classification (NCBI taxonomy): domain Eukaryota; kingdom Metazoa; phylum Arthropoda; class Insecta; order Odonata; family Coenagrionidae; genus Ischnura; species Ischnura elegans. The sequence continues at coordinate 144,213,912 of NC_060246.1, forward strand.
CACTCCCCATTGCTCCAATGGACCAAAAGTCCTTAACATACCCAACCCGTTCCTACCCCCTCCCTTCCTTTTGCATTATTCCTCCCTCTCACGTCGCTTCTCCCCACCAGCTAACGCCCCTTATATCTCTCTCCTACCCTACCCTCACGAATAATGAAAGAGAGAAAAAAAAAAGAAATTTTCCCAGAAAGAGGCGAAGAATGGGGGAAGATGGGAATATCCCACCACCAAAAAGGAGGGAGGAGTGAGAAAGAGAGAGGTTTTGAGATGGTGCTGGCTTGAAATCCAGTTCTTCCTCATGCTAAACTGTGCGCGGTTTAATTTTTTCCCCTTTCCTTCCAGGATAACTACCCATTAAGTTAAAGGTGAGTTTTTTTTGGAAGTATGTGTGGAGAAAGGGGTGGGTAACGAGGTGACGGAGGGACAGGGTGGTGGAGGTGGGGGTAAGACTGATTTATTCGCGACGAGTTAAGAAGGGGTCAAGGAGGGGTAAGTAAAGGGGGAGGGGCCATAGGCAGAGATGAGGAGGGAGAGAATGGAGGTCGAGGCAGTTTTGAGTTTCACGGGGTTTAATAGATTTTTTTTACGCGTTCTCAGGATCGCCGTCGACCTCCGCGGATTGAGCAGATGCGTTTACCGAACGGGGTAGAAAACACGCCCAGAAGCGTCCCTTCCTGTTTTTCTCCCCTTTTGGGGCCGCTTCTCCCGGTTTCTCGGGTTCCTTTTTATCTATTCCAGTCTCCGCGGGCGCCTCCGCGTAATTTGTCAGCCCGAGGGCTTGAAGCAGGCCACGGTGGTACTTTTGAAAGAGTCGGGAGTAAGGCTCGCGGGCACTTACATGCATATATACTCGCCGCGGATATCGCTCAGTTAGTGCGTGAGGTACAATAGTGCGGTACAAGAGCAATATTCGTTTTTGGGGCGTAAAAGGGTTGGCAGCCGCGTGAAATATGTTCTCCTCGGCCCTGAATCGAGTTAATTCATGAATCACAAGTGTGATGGGACGTGGTGGTATTACTGGTTGAGCGCTGGTTTACTGGGCTTTGGGTTAAAATCCAAGTGTTTTCGAAATTTCATAAAAAATCGGAGGAGGCCCGGGAAAAGAGCTGATCAACATGCACTCATTTGTGTGCTAGCAAAAGGCACTCACTGAAATTCAGCGGGTAGTGAGGACTAAGATATGGCTTTACAATTATTGAGGCATTCACTAAGTGTTTTGAAGTGGGTTTAGGTAAAAGTAGTTTCTTTTTGTGTGTGTTTTGAATGCATGTTAAAACATAGTCTCTACGGTTCATTTCTATTGTTCAAAATTGGATAAATTTAAATTTGTATATTGAAATAATCAGGAGAAAACGAAGTGTATTGAAAAATTCACGAAATTTTTTTAGTTTGAATAACAATGACACCAATTATCAACCTTAAGCTCAGGTGTAAGTAACGTAAAAATCAAAAGAAAAAATTACTCCGTCGAATTCAATGCATTCCTTATGGGAATCAATAACTAAGCATTAATGAGTAAAAAACAATGAAAAAAGTTTCTCGTAAATTAATCCTTACTTAGAGCATTTATGAGTGACGTCGGCTATGCGTTAAGTGAATCATAATATGCTATGAAGCGCCAATAATCAAGTTCACTTGATTTCAAGTTTACTTGACGAAGTAAGGCAATATACGAATTAACTACAACGGAGGAGACACATAGTGGTCGTCGCCAAGTTTAAAAAATTGGCATCGAAATTCCTATTGTCCTCTTGTACCAAGGTCATTAACACGGCAACAACCGCTAGGTGTCTCTTACGTTGAAAATACTTCGAAAATTGTCATAAGGAGATCGTCAGATCGGTGTTTTACGTCAACTAATGGACTCGAAATCATCGTAACTTTTTTATTGGCGCTTTTTAACACGCACTCGGTGAGACAGTCAGGGCACCTTCCTTTCTTTAACGATAATAATACCGCATTAATTGACTTATTTGTCATACGTGGAAAAATTGATCACCAGTTCAATATCAAGTGCTGGTACAGACATCCCTCAATGGTAGGACTAATACCCACGGCCAATCTCATCCACGGGATTAGACAGCCACCGATCGACGTACTAAGTGCCAGCACTGGAATGGAGCCAAATAAAGCCTCGCTGACTTAAAGCCCGCAAGGGCGTAAAGTCAAATACCCAAAGAGGCATCTATCAATCAACATTTGCGTCCCAAGGATGTAAAAAATCGTACTTGAGATTACGACTTTTGCATGCATTGCACTACCGGCAAGAGTTTTCAGGCTTTCTCAAATAATTTTCTCCCCCTTCCCGCACACCAACGCAGCAAAATTTTTCGACTTGCAAGGTGGACGAGCAGGGAGAATTATACGGCCATTTGAGAAATTCCTTATCTTCTTTAATCCATTGAGGCCGTAGAAGCTCAATCCCCATTTTTTCCACTTTCTCAAATAGTGTAAGTATTTTAAGAAAATTATTAGAAGGCAGACGAGTATGATTTGTCTTTTCATAATGTTTTGTCATATTAAATTGCTTAGATTTCTTCAGGTGTAGGTTTATAAATGAAATATTTCAGTTAGTCAACGTCACGAACGTGTTATGTTCTACCACAAGGATTAATTGAAATGTAGTGGAGTTCTTATAAAATGCGCTTGCTCTTAAAATATTCTTGTTCCTACAAATTATGCCCTGAGAATAAACATTACATGAAAAAAAAGTCTGCATACTGAATCATTTTTACACCAATACTTCGAAATTTGTCGGATAATTAATTATACCATGGTCAAGAAAACTTCATTTATTTTAGAATGATATTCATTTATCAGACGGAAAGGGTGATATATGTTCTACTCACATCAGAACCAAGTTGCGTCATGAATCACATTCGTAGGTAGCGTGGTAGCAATGTAGGCTGCGCGGCTAGCCTTACTAGGCGATCGTATCGGGGTCAATTCCAGAAGCTCAAAGAAATTTTGAGAATAATCGACGATAGCCCTCATTCCTATCATTCTAGAATTTCAGTCAATCAGTAACAAGGTGCAAGAACAATATCCGCATATTGGCTGAAATAGTTAGCAGCCACATTTAAAAAATGTTATACTACCCCCTGAACCAAATTACTTCATATGCCTTCCCCTTTCGGTAGTGGCTGGTAATAGTGTTGACTCAGGGCTAGAGTTAAGACCGAAGGGTTCCCGATTCAAATCTTCAAGACTTCTTCCAAAATGTTATCCACTATAGCTGGAGGTCTGGGGAAAATGTTGAAAATCCCTTATCCTTTTAATTCGCGCATTTCGCTCGCTCAAATGACGCAATTCTGGATATCTGAAAGGAATTATTTAATTGGAATGAAATTTTTACGATTAGAAATTCTTGGCTTCAGTATCATGCTTTCCGTTGCTAAGCAGCTCCATAGATCAGTTGCTGTCTCTCTATTAACAAATCATGAACTTACATGTCGCTGAACGATGACTGAATGTTAAATAACTTAAGAAAACTTATCAACTGACTTAATAATTCTGAAAGCTGTCCCATCCGTTTTAAAATTCTAATTTTTCCTCAAATGACTGCAGTTTGGCTCAAAAGAGCTTTTAAATGAAATATATTTTTCTAAATGACGCTACTCCGGGACATAATCACAACAAATACAAGACATAAACAGTAGGAGTGTTAAAATTGTCCCCAGTATGCATAATACGGCCAAGAAAAAAATATATAGCTATTTTCTGCGAATATTTCAGACTATACCTCAGAGAAAATATATTTTTAAGAAAAAAATGATGATAGAAAAGAAGAGAGGGCACAATTGTTTTCTAGAATACGGTTACTAAAATGACACACATTTTACATTCCAATTTTAGTTGACAAGCACCTAAAATTCACCTAAAACTATGATAAAAGATCATTATTAACCGATAAATTACTCACCAACTCATATGCGATAATAAGATTTTTCTAGAGTGAAGTATCCAAACAGCCTATACACATACCTGTAAAAGAAAGAAAGAAAACAATAATAATAATCACGCAGAATCAATGCTTTCAGAGTAAATTCTCTTTCCACCCACTATTTATGCAGCTTCTATATGAATATGGAAACTATTATGAGTGACAATGTAAATTAGGGTAAAAGTTTTTGTATTGTATTATCTTAATCTTTTTGGTGGTTTTGGAAACTAGCGCTCAAATATGACTGAATATAAAATAAAATGCTGCATATCTACAGAGAAATTTTCTTGCATAATGTAAAATTAAAGGACACCGTGTGGTCATTCTCAGTAAAAAATATAAGTAATACAATACATAAATACAATACATTTTAATTATGTGTAAATACGAAACAATCGAACAAATGAGCTCCTACTAAATCCTGTAAGTAATGAATTCACGCAATTATGCACATCAAGGAGGTTTCTGTGATGGCATAATCCGCTGAATGTAGGTTTCGTGTAAAATATCGTAAGTAATGAAGATGAGAAATCATTATCGGCATTTAAATTCCGTGTAAAAACTTTTGGCAAATTCTGGTGAACGTTGAAAATTTTAGCAAAAAACGGGCGCTTTTTGGGAGCAAATACTTATCGAGACCATAAATTATCAACAACATACCATTATAAATAACTCGCATATCACACACCATCCTCCCAAGCAAATATCTGTCTACATGCCCGAAGCAAAGGCTTCTTATCTGGCTCATTACCCTGGAACTCACCGCAAAGTTTTCTAAAAGCCGTTTTACACGGTACACGAAATTGCGCAATCTGACGTACGTGCGAAGGCGCAGTCAAAATTGCGTCGTGTAAAGCGGTGAATTGCTAGAAGACATGCGAGAATGCGTGGATGCGAGACGGCAAAATAGCCCCTGTTCTAATTTCGTTCATGCATTCGCGGAATTCCACGCCATTTTAGAAAGTAATGCAGCTCTAACCTGCGCAATTCCGTGCCCCGGGCAAAACGGCCTGAAGATAGAACTGATGAAGAGTACAGCGACTTCGTATATTTTACTCGCTGTATGCCGAGCGGCGTGAGACAAAAAAAATTGAAATGCCGACACACTCCGGAGATCCGAAAAGGCTGGCGGTTCCCGCCAAATTTTCCTCAAAAAAAAAACCAAAGGGTTAAAATTTCGTCCAGCTCGGAGTTTCGACAGGGTCCGCTAAGAGCGCTGGCGATGAGTCCGAGGCTCCATTTGTCCCGTACCCTTATTGAGAACTCCGAGGATGGGGGTATGGGGGGTGGTAGAGAAAATAGGGGAGGGGAGGGTGGCAAAGGATAAGAGGGGCACCCACCTCTCTCCCCTCTCGGCACCCTGACCCTCGACTCCGGCAAACAAACCGATCACCTGCCGTCGCCGCCGTGCCAGACTGGTGTCTACAACCCCTGATGCCCCTCAAACCCCTCCTCCAACTACAGGGAACTCCTCGCTGGAATGCGAGAAAACGAAAGGGAAATGGAGCAAATCGCTCCTACGGATGGGAAGTGCCTTTGAGTGAATGATGCGTGGCACCGCTTAAGAGGACGTACCACTCCCGCAAGACACAACGTTTTCTGTTTTCGTTAGAAATTTATTTCTTGGGTTAAATTACGGTATCACCTTACAATTGCCGGCGTGTCTAACCATGAATTAAGCTCGTTTTAACATTTTATTTGATTTTCAAATTTTTTCTCAGTAACATAATGGGGATAAAATTGTTATATTCGAGATATACTTAGGTAAAATTTTCAAGTGTTTAATCAATACACTGTTCAAAATTCAAGATGAAAGCGAGAGTTTTCAAATACATAGCTATGAATAAGAACGTGAATAAAGATAAGAAGCGGGGACTTAAAAGATCGCATTTTGACCTTTTTTATTTTGAGCCGTGGTATTCGTTTCATCCTTTATCATTTTGATTTTTTTCAGGGTAAGTAGGTATGCATAATTTAATGCATTTATACCCATTTAAAATACATATAAACATGCTACCTCCCAGAAAATGCTGAGGTGAATTTTTCATGGTAAATACGAAATTAAAATTTGAATGGGGTATGCCAGAAAATGTCTTGGCAGACCTTTCGCTGAAGCTATCAATTAATAGTGTCAGACCTCTTAAGCTTCCTTAAAGGGCCTGAAAGAGACGTTCCCTTTTTCCTCCCTTTTACTTTTTACTTCTTAATACACGATTCGTGAAAAAATTTAAAAAGCAAAGTGATTAATTTGTTTGATGCACGTTAACTGACAAAGAGAGTGAAAGGAAAACAAACGTAGTTAATTAACAAGGAGCACGAGGAACGAAAGAGATTGATATATTAAGGCATAACATTTCCATGAAGTCGGAGGAAAAGTATGGACTTGGCTGAGAGGTAAGTGAAGCAGAAAGTTATGGGTCTGCTATTTATTTACTCTTATTTAATCTTGGAAGACGATGGAACTCATAAAAGAAACTCACACGTGTTAAACGTTACGTAAATCCGAACCTCTCGGTCGAATATCAAGAGCTAGAGGAATGAGACTAAAGTTACAGTCTAAGGTTTTAGATGATGGAATATAACTGTGCTAATTTGATAACAGTAAGATGAAGAACACAAAAAAATCATTATAATAATTTTCTATTCGGTCCCATGACTGAGGCTAAACCATGAACAACTAGCACTATTTGTATCGTTTAGGAATAGAAAATGTTTTTTTTTCCTTTAAAAGAAAGGAAAGAGACCGCCGAAGGACCAATGAAAGAGAAATTCAAATAGATAACAAAAAAAGAAAGAGGAGCAGTATAGGATAAATATTTGGTGGGTATAGAATTAAATACAGGATGGTATAGGAGAGAATTAGAATGCCGTATAGGAGGGTATAGAAGAAAATTGATAAATGAACGAGGAATAGGAAATAAAACTCATTGAACATAAATCATAGAAATGAATCCATCACTTTTGCACCGTTAAAAATACCACCTATGGAAAATGAAAGTGTGTCTCTCATGCTCTCTTTGGCTAACGGGCCTTGTGAGGGAAGTGTGCTTCTTCTCCCGTTAAAGATAAGTAGAGGTGGTTCTGGATATGAAGTCAAAGCCCTTGCAATGTTAATATTATGTAACTGTAACTTTTGGAAAATTTGCTCATAAATACTGGAGTGAGTAACGGTGATATTTTTTTGCACGGAAGAATTTCTCAATCACATGAAGTGAATTAGCTATGCGATTAGGATTATATTTTTGGCCTAAATTGAGAGCACATATAAAATAGACCTTAAAAGTAAGGACATTAACACCAGGTATTTAAAGTGCCAAATCACAATTTTTAACATCATTCAACAAATATTTTTTAAGTGAAACGACGGAAGTTATTGCTCATAATTATTAATAATTCAATAATATCGAAAATAAATTCAACCATTCGAGACGTTGTTACTGCGACCCATCAACTCCTTCCTGATTCGGTATATTAAGATATTACTGCATCGCTTGGACGACGCAAATGGTTCATAAGGTTTCTCACTCCTTTGTATTGTTCAAGTAACATAGTTATGGGGAAAAAATTTTCAGCCGCAAGTTTCATGATAAGTCACTAAAAATACCCAATGAAGAGGAAAAAATTAACTCTGACATATTTCTAGGTATTTCGATTAATACGATAGAGTCAAAATTTTCGGAAGAGTTTCTGAGTAAGGATAGTGAGGATATGTATAGGTACCACGTATGTAAGTACCTAAAACATATTATCGTATGACCCGGTAGCTAGAAATAAAGTTATTTAGATGAGGTTCAAAGTTTTTCCGTTGTACAAGACTGGAATATTTTGCATAGTAAATACAAATGGAGATAGGGATTCCTCCACCTTCAGCTGGATTTGAACCAGGATCCTCGGGATGAGAAACCATTGTTCTGACTATTGAAATAATTTAATTTATAATATAATCTTCTGTACTAAATAGATTGAGGGACTTAAAGGATCTCTCTCTAGGATTTCTGCCCTAGATTTCAATCCTTGTATAACATCACACGATTTTCTGAGAAAGTTTCAATGCAGCTGTAATTTGGTTTAAATCCAATGTCCCATGGCCTACAGATAAATTTTGCCACCTTTTTGATGCTATCATATTATTACGTACCTAGAAGCCATAAATAATCATTTAATGGACTTTTTTATGCATTCTTTTTAGCTTGAATTTTAATTATCCTTCACCAACTACTCCATGAACTGATTATGTAAACGTATGCCGTATGCCTAAATAATGTTTTACACATGTTATTATGTATCTTTCACAACACGTTAGGTTCATCTTCCTCATCCTAATTTTCATCATCACCATCACTGGTCAACAATACAGAGATTGGTTTGATGTAGCTCTCCACTCAATTTTTCCATGAGCTAATTTTTTCACACCTACGTATTCCTCTTTAACATCATCCTTTACATATTCTATGTATTTTGTTCGAGGTAATCCTTTTCCATTCTTGCCATATCCCAATTTTACTCCAGCTGAACACAATTCGAAATCAAATAATTCCTAACGAAAATTTTTATCAGGCCATTATTTTCTGGTTACTATTGGAAAAAGGTGAAATACGCTCTAAACCAGATTAGCATAGGGAAAAGATCACTGGATTTAGCGCAGCAGTGGCGACACCAATGATTATATTCACTCTTAACAGAATATATGAAAAAATATGCATGGTATGCATTTCAGACCTCATTTCCTGCCTCTATCAAATTTTTAATTCAATCGAGAGGATGTAGAGAAAATATTTAACACCATAAGCTATTCCAGGGCGCAGCTTGCATCGGATGACAACCAGGCAGTTGATTAATAGGCACGCTTTTATAATCCTCCCTCATGCGTTTGCCTAAATCCATTATTCCTAGCAAAAAAATTAGGATCATGAGTCGCGAAATACTCTGTTTTATTAAAGTTAATGGCATTTCAATGAATGCGAAGTTCATTTATTCGAAGAGGATACTACTCCTAAGTGATATCGCTGCACGCGATCGGTGAAATGCTAATTACGAGCGCTCCCATAAAAAAATTTGTCATGACGATTTTGTTTCCATTTCGATATAACAACCTCCAGCTCAAAATAACAATATTCCGAGTTTATCAAATATATCCATAATTACAGTTTTGCATAATATTTTATCTAAATTAACGTATATCACGTATTTTCTCTTTCGTGTTTGGAATTTATGCAGATGGGAAATGAGGATAAGTCCATTAAATTGGTAAAATATGAACAACACCCACTCATCAACTCGCGCATAATTAGTGATAGTGAAGGTAGCAAGAATAGGCATGAGAATTCAAGGCATTCAGCCACAGATAATGTGTATCAAAGCCCAAGTTTCCTCTGAAGGATACAAATTACGTATTTTTGGAATACCATACTTTTTAGTAGAATTATCCGGGCTCAAATGAGCAACACATATAGTTCCGTGGAATGCAACATATTATGCTATAGTATTCATTATGTACGTTGTTCCATTGGTATGATAGCTGAACGCAGTTATTCTTGATACTTAACCAAGTTTTGTCAATCAATGCGTTGAGGGTATATTTATATTTAATGAAAAGTAAACAAAACTTCGTAATTCCACATAAATATTTAATGTACGACGTAGCTTTCGACGTGGGACGCCACCAGATGAGGACGTATCACATCGAAACCTAGGTCGTAAATGAAATATTTATGTGGAATTACAAAGTTTCGTTTACTTTTCATTATATTAAGTAAATTCCATATTTTGATTAAGCGTTACAAATCGAATTATGATTAATTTGATGACTCATAGAAGCATGTAAGAAAACATTTATGAATGCCAGATAATGGCAAACAGCTAGGCAAGGAGCTGGCTCCACTACCCCGAGTATATGTGTGTAGTGTAAACACAAATATGCTGAGCTCAACCCACAGTGAGAGATATCATGACAAATGTAGCAAATATCTACACTTAAGAACTTCTTAGCGATAAATCACGTGCTTTGGTCATCTAATTGAATTAATGTTTCATAGAGAAGTATATATATATTTAGAGAGGGAGTTCAGTTTCCTTTACCTAATTAAATACGCATTTTAAATCAGTATTCAGGAAAAAATGCTTCATGAATTGCTTGAAAATGGCATAATTTTAAGGTTAAAATTTTACTTCTCCTCGATATAGTTACTAGCCTGTGTCAAGAGCAACCGGCTATGAAAATGCTGATTATGCTGCCGCATATGATCGTTCCAAGCTGAGCTGAGACGAAAACGTAGGACCATTTCAACCACAAAAAAATACATGTCCAATAAATTTCAATGCAAACCTATCTATTAAAAAAAATTACCCTCTGCATTTGAGAAGTAATTCGTCAAGCATCCACAACTGAGACATTCCTTCAAATCTGGCCATTAATAGGGTGGTCTTTGCAACCGAACCTCATCCGGTACCTGATATTAATACCTGCGCATAAGGAGACCCAGATAACTATCGCCACTCTTTTTCCTAAAACGATATGAAAGTTAGGTGCAAGTATACGATATTACGGGAACTAGGACCACGGGTTATCCGGAGAGTGATGAGAAAATTATAGCGTTCCTCTAAAAAAATCCTACCGTTATCACGTTCCAGAATGCTCGATAATTGAATTCCCGGGATACGATTTTTTTCATATCACCGTCAAAAAGTTAAATATTTATGCATTGGCTCAAAATGTAATAACTGGGATCTCGCGTAATTTATCGTTAATGTCGGGATAACAAATCAAATTACGCGATCCCGAAGCTCTCCTTGTTTTTTTTTTCATTTTATTCCCGTGCGCGAGAGAAGGATGTTATTCGCTATTGATCCTTATCGACCAACCGTTGCTGCGTGAGCGTGAATTCGTTAAAATTTCCGAAATACGCGAGATAATATATAGTATGTGCATATGTGTATTTTTTTATTCCGAGGGAGAATCTAACGGACCCGTTTAAATTTTTGAATTTGTTAGTTAACACCCGGCGACCTGAAAAGTACTGATTCGGAATCCAGAATAAACAACGTTATGCCACGCGGTGTATATATATTTATACATATATACAGCCTACCGTTTTACGCTGATCACGGGGACATATTGAATGGCAAACAAGAGCTAACAACAACGGCGATAAATGATTCATGCCATCAATTATTTCAATTCATTTGCACTCCTCGTTTAAAAGAATAATAAAAAAAGAAATGATTCCGGCTGGGGCCGCACGCGATAACTCACATTTCCCGCGCTGCATTCTAATTAAGTAGATTGTCTATGATACGGGATCATTGGCGTGGCGTTTTCCGATCGATTCCAAATAGGGCCCCGCCTGATTGGATTTTCGGGGCGAATTTTTTTTAATTGGATGCTCCGCCGCCAATGAGGGAGGTAGCCTGGGTAGTATCGGTTAGGTGAGTGCGGCCCTCTATCTTGATGCCTCGGGTTCGGTTTCCGGTTGTGGCAGGAGCGGATGCCCATATCCGCCGGAGGGCTTTGGGAAGCAGTATTGAATGGTGATTCTCAGATTAATGAATGCCATAACTACTCTTCTATTCACATGGCCTCGGTGGCGGGGGGTAAAGTCATCGCCAGCTAAATTAAAGGTCGCGGGTTCGAGTCTTTCTGGGTAAGTTGCTCCTATCCAGGGTGGGGAAGTTCGTGCGCGCAGAAATGTCATTTTGTTAAAAACCCCGATATTATGGCCAATAAGAGCTGTTTTAGGTGGTATGGGAATAAATGAAAGTAATAAATAATTGCAAACCATTTACCAAGGATTGACTTGATTGGCGAACTTTCCATTTATATAGGCTGCATTCTCAAATTAGTATCGCTACGCTGTAAGCCGAGAGTTAAGAAAAGGAGTATGGATAGAAGGCACACTGTATGCAATAACCTAGAGAGAAAAGAGGGGACAAAATCGACCTCGTGACAATACTACACGACCAGGGTAACTCAAGGCCACCGCCTATCTTCAGCAGGGAAAATACGCACTTGAGAATCACAAGCAGCATTATTAAGAATGGCCCACAAAAATTAAATGATAATGCGTGTTTATAGCTATGATTAGTTCATTAAATAGACATCCTCAATATATATTTTTAAGGGAAAACGGTGACCTCCTTTGAAGAGTCTAATGCTTCTGATTGATGGGTTCCAGAATCGGATCGCGGGTGAAACCTTGACACTCCTGGAAGAGGAACAAGGAAATGTGCTAAATTCACACATCTTTGGCTTAAGCCGGGGTAAGCTCTACCCTCATCAAGCAAAATTGTCCTACGGTATGAATCACTGGCTGAGAGAATGCATTTATACGTAAACATATACACGTTTGCCGGGCTCGGCGGCGGGGTGAAGCCCTCGCCTGCCGAACAGGAGGTCGCGAGTTCGAGTTCCGTTTGGTTAAGTTACCCCTATCCAGGGTATGGTTGTTTGTGTACGTTAAACTGTTAACATGTTAATAACCCCTGTGTAAAAGACCGTATAGAGCTATTTTCGGTGATATGGAAATAAATAAATCGGAAATGCAATTTCTGTGGGATAACATCTAAAATTTAAAACCACTATAATTAAAATTATATCAAAGTGATATGGCGCGGTAAAAACCTAATCTACGTTAGTTCTGTTCTGAGTCACACTGTCTCTACCTGTATTCCTAATCTAATCAGTATTTTCACAGAGTTTATACATAATATACAATAAAAGTCTTAAATTTGAGCATTTTTCTCTCTCCATAAAGAATATTAAAAATTCATTTTTTGATCAAAACTCAAGGATTCCTTTTCATCTACGGTGCATTATACCTCGTTTCCATTCCATTGCCTGTTACTAATTTCTTAAACAACCGCATAACTCATTTATTTGCATCAATCTCTTTCCCTAAGAATTATGTGCATCCTCAACTGTCATCAACACCCAGCAATTAAAGCTAAGCACCCAGTAAATATAAACACAAATCTTGGTACCGCATTGTAAATTCCATTGGCTGCTCTGGCTGGTTCAAGCGTACTCGATTTCGTCATAGAGTACTCAATGTATAGGCGAAGTATCACCAGAGTGGCCTGTATCTCGCGATTTAATATTTTTCACATTATTAATTCTCTTCCGGCACACCAATTACCATGCTCACTTATCTTCAAATGCTGATTTTCTTCCTGGATATTTGAGTGCACCAGTTTCCTTTTTCGTCAACAATTTCTCGTGAGAAAATTACGATGTTTATTTTTTTATGGATGTATTTGTTTCCTGAAAATAAATTATGTTATTAATGTTTTCATGTGTTAACATAAGGTAATTCCATTCAGTTCAAATAGAGATAATTAGTGAAAATATTACTTCAAATTCCGAGAAAATCTAACGTAGGAAGAATGTAGACCCTGAAGGAGAGGCAGAGAGGCATCGATATTATTTGGCGTGACTAAGCAACTCTCCTTCTGCATGAAAGGGAATGGCTGCTCCCTTTGCTCATGGGGGGAGAACACTCCTGTCCTCTCTAGTTTCGGTAGGGAACAGTCACCTACGCCGGGCACACTCAAGAGAACTTCTCTGTTGGAGCAAAAGACCTTGCTTGCTCCCTCCTTGCTTTCACCGGATAATGCCCCCCTGAAAATTCCTTACATTATGGAAGAAGGCTGTCCAAGTCTCACAATAGATGGCACTGTCGAGGGTAGCGGGGCCGTGGGGGAGTGGAGGGAGGAAATAATGCTTCATTTCAAAGCAGAGACTGGAGAGAGAGAAGCTTTTGTGATTTTCTTCCTCTTTTATCCATCCATTCGTCTTAACTTTCTCTCTATTTTCCTACTTCTTCAAGACTCCCGCCTTTCGAAATACCTTCACCGTAGGGCCAACACCATTCGCTGACTTCATTACTGCCTTCTTTTTCGCTGCCTTTGTAATCGATTAGTTTTTTTTAATAGCGATACTTCAGGTGTCATGTCCGGGAGAATAACTCACGAAAGTCGGGAGAAGGAGAGGGAATGGCTTTTCATCGATTATCCTATGCTTGAGAATTAGGAAAACAAGAATTTTTTTGGATGGACGAACCTGAAGAGGTGCATAAGGAACGAGTAGGTCATTTCTTTGACATGGAATGCACGAGTTTAATCGAGGCTAATTTTCTACCTCCCACATTGTTTTCTTCTTTAAACTTTAACCGCGTAACGCGGGGTGAGGACAAAAAGGGAGGCCCAACTGCTTTAATCACTGAGGTTACGATTACTGTGGATTGCTTTAGAGCACCGAAACATATCCCCTATCACAGCAGAGGAGGAGAGAATACCCGCCTTAGTACACTACGGAAAATTGAAATGAAACTTAACCTATGATCATCAGAAATCTTACCGAAAAAAAATAATGAATGCATAACACACACATATCACAGTTGACAAAAAGTCTTGGTAAGCTGAACTTTAAACTAACCACCTTAAACATTAACCAATTTGATTTGTTCGCTTCAATGAACACAGTTACGGCAATTCATATAATTAATGACCAGTTTTTATACAATCGTTCTATCCCTGGATAGTTTTATGTGAACGAATTTAGTTCAATAAGCATGTGAGGAGGAAGCTATTGTAAGTGAATAAAATAAAGTGATTAACATACGCCATTTTTTCATGGAGCACACAATGATAGATCATGAAAAGGACCCTGGTTTCATGGTGATATTATGAAAACACGTGGAATTAAAAAAAAAAGGAATAAAAGGTGAAAATGAGCCAAGCGCATATTGATATTTTTTTCCAAGATCCAGTAAGGTAGGTTTCATTTTTGGTATGCTTAGAGATATTTTTTCTCCTCCATTATTACCTTCATTACTGAATTGATTGCGGAACGACTCTTGATCGTATAGATTACATTTTCATTAACTGCTTCGATCTTTGCATTTTAAATGTGGAAAAGTGCTACGATCTTTTATTTATGTAAGTATGTCTACTTCCACCAATTGAGGCCTGAATCTGTTGAACATAATTAATTATTACTTGGCATGGTCTTGTAATAAGGATGTCACTCCTATGGTACTCTTGTTGTTATAATACTGAACACCGCTATCCTAATAACCGAATGATTTGAACGATGTCACACGGCTAGTTGAGGCGGAGGCTAGATCGTGAGAGCTCTTGCTATCCATGACAAGAAATATGGCATCACGGAGGGGGACTTCGAACGACCCCTTTCCCTCCAACTTACCCTCTCTGAAACGGCCACAAAACTTGCCATTTATACCATACGCCGTTTGATGCTTTTGATGCTTGTTTTGGTGGTGCACTTTTGTCGTGCCCACGTCGGCCTCCACGGCGCATGCGCGACTCTCTCTCTCGGGAATAAAGGAGAGGGGAAGAGGTTTGTGGGGGGGCATAAGGAGGGGTACAGGGGGAGGGGGGGAGGGAAAGCGCGCTCTTACAAACTCACACGCACACACATGTATAAACTTATTCCTTCGCCTGAAAAGGACCCGGCGAAGTATCTCCTTCTCCATCCTTTCGGTATCATTACACTCTTTTTTTACGACTCAAACCGAGAGAGTGAGAGAGAGAGAATTTCCCATTGAAACATTTCGCCCGAATCACCCTCCGCGCCCGTTTCAACGCCTACGGTTGAGGGATGGGGGGAGGGAAGAGATAAGGAAAGGGGTGGGATACAAGAAGGGATATGTGGAAGGAGGAGGGGAAGTGGAGGGGAGAGTGAGGAGGGGGAACTCTCACTCACTGTGAGTAGGTACACATGCAAACCGGCCGCGATCTTGCTCCGCGAAGGAGAGAGAGAGAGGGAGAGAGAGAGAGAGAGGACTTGTCGTAACTAATGTTTGCAAATGAGTCTTGCTCAAGTTGAAAACGAGCACCTAAAGCGGGAAGAAGGGTACCCTACGATCCGCCGAGAATGGTTAGCGCTCGCGGAACGCTTTAATTTGTGTCCATTTCGGTCCGTTTATATCGAATTAACTCCGTAGAGCAAATGGGGTGCAATTTGACATTGGGTTCACTTACACATGTATTATTAGCATCAGGAGTTTAGGTTGAATTAAATAGTAATGAAAATAGAAATTACAAGATGTTCTCAAAGTTTTGACAGTGAATATGGAAATGGTTGTATAAAAACCAGGATGAAATGTCTTCACCAACGGAAACATTTGATAGGACAATTGCTAGCTTGCCGCTATTGTTCGGAACTGTCACGACAGTTTTTCAGAACTTTAGCGACTTTAATTATCCTTAGATTAGCTGTTTTAGTAAAGTCTTTTTAGAGGTATTCTACCAACATGGATCGTGTCATATGGTAACAGTGCATTTATTACTGTACACATTCCGTTTAATACATATTTTTGGTATAAAAATTCTTCATATCGATGGCTTACTTCTAAAAACACGTATCTCAAAATTAGAAAATTTTCAGGAGAGCAAAAAAACGATTAATTTTTTTAACTTGTGAACTGAAATTAAAAACCAAAAGTTCATAAAACTGAAAAAGAAGCATTCATTTGCAAACAAAGAGTTGTGTTTTGCTTGTATTTTAATTTTTTAATGTTATTACACTTTGTTGAAGATACCTGTCTCAAACCGGCCGAATTTGAGACCTCGCAAAATTATATAGTGAAACATAAAAAAATGTTTGTAGCCTTGCATTGCTAATTAATGAAGTTGATCGTAAATTCAATGAAACGCCTTGTTAGTTTATTTCCATGATTTTTATATAATGTTTCTCCACAATGGAGATTTACCTTTAATAATTCCCTACAGAGGGCAAAATAATTTACACAAATAATACGCTAGTGTGGAATAGTCTATTTAAAAATTCATTTATCCCTGTGAAAACCTTTTTCGAGTTCCAATAATGGGTGGCCACCATGGTCACTAGGGGTCAAACGTATGAGATCATCAAAAACATCAAAATTTGTATTCATTGTAGACGTCGATGGAATTCATCCAACTACTAGCACGTAAAGGGAGCTATAGAAAGATGGGAAACGTAGCCATTTACCTGGTTGTCAACCTGAGAATGGTTTCTGCAGGAATCAATGTGGTTAGCATGAATTAAAGATTGATTGATTGATTAAAGTTGTTGATGAAAATGAAGAGGCTAATCTGAACCTGAAGTTGATAAGGGAAGTATATCATAAGAAATGTGAATTGGGTATACATGGGAATCAGTATCACAGGATACCCGATGAGACCGAGGTTAGGAGTGAATGCCTGTGAGGTTCAGATGTTTTCATTCGCTTTACCTATCCTACTTGAGATAGTGTAGATTTCGTAAGTCCGTCAGTTCGAACGTTCTCATGTTTCCTGTAAGTGGTCTTTTAGGGTCTATGACCGTAGATACTTACACGTCTTTGAATGTTAAGTTTCCTTAGTCACCTTTCATTTTCACAAGCTTCACCTTTTCTTTATGGACATAGATGTGTAATTTTTTTACTGAGGCATAACAAGGAAATTTAATCCCAGGGTTAACAAGAAATTTAACATTATAAAAATGTTATGCATCTTACAATTGGTGGATTGTTTAATTCAATGCAAAGAATATCTATTAAATACCTATTTTATAATCGAGGAGTGGAGTTTCATATTTTGGCTCGCTATGATCATTAGGACGTCCCTTAATGCTTTTATTACAACAAGTTGTGTAACTCTTTCAGTAGCTATAGTGGAACTCCTCAACTGCATGTGTGTAGAATGCAAATGAATTTATTTTTCAGATATTACAGCTACATATAGTCTCTACAAGCGTTCTAGAATATTATAAACGTTTCCGAATACAATAATAGGGACTTCAGAAATCTTTGCAAAGTTTAGAATTAAGGGGAGAATGAAAGGGTGGAAAGGAATAATGCAAATATCCAACTTTTTGCTCGAAGAAAATTCACGACGAAAAATTGTGGATACGTAGCTCAAATGGCGGAAATCAAGAGAACTCGAACTTTTGGTGTCCTTTCTAGCCACTCAGTGGGCTCACGCATCATGCGTGTGGTTGAGAGGCGCCAGTCTGCTGCCGAGGTTTGAGCAAGCACCCATTTCCAAACTATGATTCTAAAGCTAGCAGAACGAGATGCACAAGCCATATTGGGGGGGGGGTGGGAAGAATAGTCACGTAGCCAGGGATTGGGTTTCATATCCCAAGGCATTTTTATAGGTTTCCCAAAAATATTGAGTACGATTTAAATTTGCGCGAAGTGAAGAAAGCGTTGATTTAAAAACTGTTCGATGCTTAGATTCAAGTTTATTTTTTAACATTCAAAAATTCACACAAGCGGTTTATGATTTTACGGGAAATGATCACTTTCGACTATCGAACGGTAAGCGTGACTCATTGCTTTTTGTCACAGACTCAATCATTGAGTTTATATTCATGGACTCTATCCTAGTTTAATCATAGAAGTTGAAACAAAAGAAACGCCGCGGTGCGCCGGAGGTGAAATGGAAGTATTGCTATATCTTCCTGTTATTGAGAAAAAATGCCTAAATTATGACTTAAGGTCGCTCCTTCATCAGTAAGAATTGAAAAATAGCAAGATATAATATCGATTGCTCCTGCTAGATTCGAAGTTGAACTGCTCCAACTTTGCCAATGGGTCGAATTACCAACGTCTTCCATCGATTTTCCCTCTCTTCATAAATGCTCTCCTCAAGGGTGAGTCGAGCTGGTAGCTGTTAACACTCGACTGCTTTAGTGGCACTTATACACCCAGCTTTAGATCTCCCGTCCCGAAACAATATTCCGTCTACGCGACTGCTCGTTGCGGCAGGAGGCAGAAATTATCGTTTCTTGAAGAGTGACGTAAGTTTCCGATCGATTTAACGAATTTATTCGTGAAATCGATCGAAAACTCTACATATCTCAGTCGGCCATAGAGAGATGCCTATCAGTATAGTGTTGTGTGGCTCGATGATGACCTAACAGCCACGCCCAAGTCTGGTTTACAAATGAATCGCTAACTGCAGAAAGACATCATGTCCAAGTTGGACGACTTTTTAAAAAAGTTTTTGCTAGGTCCAACACTAAACGTACAAAGAGGTAGCATGCCATCCTAATAAGACCGAGTACATGTTTCCTTTTAGTAGGAAACGATGAGTCTTGCACCTAGCAACAACTTAAAGAAGAAAAAAGGAAAATCGTCCAACTTGAACACGATGCCTTTCTGTAATTAGCGATTAAAATGCCGTTAAGGTGAGTCCATTGACTCACCCCGACCAGCCAGTTCACAAATACAATGCAATTTTTGCATATACGATTGAGTTGACGGAATAAAATGTCGTTTTTGCGAAAAAGGGAACTTAAATCGAATAATTTAACGTTA
The DNA here is from genome assembly GCF_921293095.1 of Ischnura elegans. Classification (NCBI taxonomy): domain Eukaryota; kingdom Metazoa; phylum Arthropoda; class Insecta; order Odonata; family Coenagrionidae; genus Ischnura; species Ischnura elegans. Next base: position 144,233,157 of record NC_060246.1, read on the forward strand.
AAAATAAACGTTTGGATATAATTATAAAATAGCAGATTGATGTATTGATTTATAAAAATTAAGTTTTACTTTTTAATGTATTTTTTCATACCAAACTGGTATTTTCTTTTGATTTTGTTTTTTTTTGCCTTTATATGAATTCGTAATAGCGGTATTCATGAAACTTTTATTAATTTTTTTATTCGAGCATTAAAAAATTAAAATTTTTAATTGTCTTCCTAATATCAGAAGGAGGTTTAGACACAGGAAAAAACTCGGACAGGGAACTTTATTAGTGACAAACAACGTCGCCCTCCACACCACATTGCGTTCTTACCTACCAATGACTTCCCATCGTCTTCTTCTACTTCCCATTCTTACGTACCGTAGGGAGAAGTCGGGGAATTTCAGATATATGTGAGGGAAAGGGAACTTCTGAAGCTTGAATGAATGAGAGATGAGGGGAGGGGAGAGGAGGAACGCCAGAAGAGGGAAGAGAACGGATGTAGGAGAGATAGGGAAGAGGAGATAAGGTGAGAGGCCACTCGGAGGGAGGGCGGGGAAGAGGCAGGCTCAACTCCCCGAGGATGACGGCTGAATGCCTGGTTCCAAATCCTTAGGCAGAAGGGAACTTTTTGGGCCGGTTACATATTGTCTCGTTAAAAATTTTTGAGCTCGATAAGCAGAACGAACGGATACTTCTAAGTAATACAGAGAGTTGTTTCAGGCTTAAACTGGCGGGAGACTAATATATTTGTGAGTAAAAAGTTACATGCAATTTTCCACGAACACTTAAATTTCACTTCCCGGCCGGTTTCAATACATTTTGTACCCCATCTGCGAGGATACAAAAATGGTTGAAACAGTTTGTAAAATGAAATTACAGTATTCGTGGAAAATTGCTAGTACATTTTTAATTAGATTTGGATTTTCCTTGTCATAGCAAAACTTTTATGACAAAAGTAAAAAAAAGGCATAAAAGTTTTACAATCTTTTGATCTAAACTCCAGGATACTCAATATCATCACCAGTAATTTTTTATTTTCTCGCTCAAACTGTAAGACCACGAGTTAGGCTAAAGTTAATTATGAACGATTTTTTTCATTTCAACTTTAAAATATTCTCCACATAAGTTAACGTCTGTATCATCATTCCTCCGGTCCTCTCTCTCACTATCATTCATCCGGTTAACGTTGGCCTAACATTATAGAGTCGACCCTTAATAAACAGAGCACATCACTCCTGTTCGACCGGTAGTTTCTTTTCCGTTTCCTATTACTAGAGTTAAACTCACGCCTGAAATTTTCATGGTCTTTAAGAGAAAAAAACATTGAAAACGTTTCCCTATATCTCAAACATACAAATTGAACTTCCAGGAAAATACGGAGGCAAAATTGTCATTTTTATGACTCAGAAAAATGCGAGACCTTTGGCGGCGCTGTAGTCACTGACGTAATTTCCCAATATGGCCGACGCACCAGGGATAGTGTTGTGATCATAATTATTACATACAAACTCTACGTTTATGATGGTAACATTAATTTAATAGGAGTAATCGTCGTTTTCCTAAGATAATGGCTTTGAATACTGCGAGCTCTACTTCCGAAATCGGCCGACAGTTGGCGTCTCACTGGCCTGTAGCGTTAGTTTTTAGTTAATAATACGTCAAGAAGAAAGACCGGTTGAGCCAGAGCAAAAAAATTGCTGTATTGGCAAGTGTTGAAGTCAAAATATGTCTACAAATTTTATTGCCATGACATTTTTTCCGGCATTCCTTTTATTACTGGAAGTACAATGTTTTTATTTTTAGAATCCATAACTTTTAGGCCTGAATAACTCCTAGTCTTTTAAAATAACATTTAACTTACATAGCTCTTTAACTAATGGATTTACATTTAAGTATTCATATTCTAAAAGCTTGGTTTTCAGTAAAAAAAAACCTGAGTGTCTAGTGATGTTCTTAATGTTGCAAACAGTTTTTCCATTTTCGTTTCAGTCCTGGGGAAACAAATTATTACCATGAAAAATGTGGATGTTATACTTAATAATGTTTTTTCTCATTTCAAACTATATACAATTAGGATTTAATCCATTAGGAACCAATAAAGGTTGTATTTTCCACAATATTAATTCAGATTACAAAAGCTATCCACTCGAGCTCAGGAAATCGAATTTAACCTATCGGCTAAATTAAGTATTTCACAGAAATTGGGTGAAAAAATATTGCTTTGATTTATTTTAGTAGATTTGTCAAATTTTCCCAAAATATTACTAATAGGTGCCTAATGCTAACGGCGCCTTGCCTCCCAAATGAAAGTTCACCGCCACGTTTAGTGTGTACCATCTTCTTCTGTGAAAATTCTTGTGCGATAGCACTTGCGAGAAACAGTGATGCAAATGTAAGGGACCAATGATACCTGATCAGTGTGAGCGAAAGAGAGTTGGAGAATTTACGTTCAAGAAGCCATGTAATCAGAAATTGACGAAATAATAAGAAAACTATTTGTGTTAGTAGACAAGGCAATGAGAGATTTCCAACAACAAAAGGAATCCGCTTACAAGATGAGACGACCACATCATGAGACAACAAGGTCTAGATATAAAGCAGGTCTGGTGTAAAATAACTCATCGGTGGTGGGAATTACCGGCAAAGGTAATCCGCGAATGAGTTACATCGCACACTTAATGAAAGCTGTAACTGAGAAGGAATGCCTAAATATAAAAAAATACCTGATGTAAGAGCTGAGTAGAAAGTTACATGAAACCAATCTCAGTAATGTGAGGAACGATGACGATAAACCGAATTACGCGCTTCGTTCAACCATCGCCCATCGCTAGTTGTCCAATTCACTCTATTGCGCAGATATTATGAACGTTACTCGCAATTTGGTTTGGAGGATCTATTTTTAGAATTAAAATGTTTAAATGACGAAGGATAATTTATTTGAAGAAGCTTATTTCAGCTCTGATAAAGGTTCCTCTAAAGCTATATCGTCTATGTATCTTAAGCGGTATCTCCGCTTTCAGGGCGATGTCCTTTCCCTAAAGCAAATTATTTCAGAGAGCTTTCATACACATAACAAGCCTATAAAATTCTTTATTTACCAATGTATTAATGATAGAAACTGCGATTTCAAAATCCATCCAATGTAAGGCAAGTAAAAATGACGCTTTTTTAAACATAATGAGAGTAATTACTCATGAAGATACCTGTGAAATTATTGATTAAAGGTGATCAAAAATATTGCGATATTTGCTCGTCACCTTGTTTAATACTTATTTTATATGGGTGTGAACAAAATCCTCGGTAACGCTAGCAAACGTTTTAGACTTGATGTGTACAGTGAAATTTTTCCAACTGCCATACATGTAAATCGAAATACATGCAAAAAATATATACTTATATAAAAGTACTAATTAAGACCATGCGTGCATTTACCGAGCATTATCTTGGCTAACACATTAAGTTAAGAGGGCTGAAGAGTAGGCAAAAATCCATAATTAGTTTTCATTTTTAGATAGAATGGTGAAATTTTTTGTCAGTAGCCTTATTATATCTGAGCTTACGATTGAAATGGATATAGCAGTACGACGATGTAACACAATTCACCAGAAGTGTAAGCAAAAAGCTGATTAATGCAATGAAATATTTTTAATAAATTCTTGATAAAAAAACCTTCGTAGAAATTAAAATAAAATTTAAAGAAATTATTAACAACTATCGATTAAAATAATAATTATTCACTTACATAATTACATTTCATATAACATACATTCATTACTGTGTGGCCCACAAATAAACAATTTCCCTGAGGTGAAAGGTGCTGTAATACGTCTTCGTTAAATTTTCTCGCCTCATCTCCAGTTTCAGGCTCTCATTTTACATTAAGGCAGAAATCCTGCAAGTGGGAGCAGGGCACGAGTGGGAATCACAGGAGCAGGGAGGAAATTGGGAGAAAGGGAGATATTCAAAGGAGTATTTCTGTCGCTGGAGAGAGAGAGAGAGCGAGTGGGAGAAGGGGTAGGCGAGAAGGGGAGGAATTGAGAGAGTCAAAAGGGTGAGGTGAGGCGAAGGGTGTCTCGGTGGCGCGAGGAGGGGAGGGGAGACGATGGGGTAGGTGCGAGGGCTTGAGGAAGCTTGCATCTGTGTGCGCGAGGGAGCCAGCCATCCGCCTCGCGGGCGATCTCTGAATAACAGTCGGCTCCCGAGCGGGGAAGGCGGAGGACAAGGTGCCGGCGCGCGACGGGAGCATCGCGGGCGGGCAGGACGGGAGGCCTCCGCGCTCTCACCGCGACATCGCTCGAGAAGCAAGAACGGGGATCCCGGCACGGAGCGACCGACATACGTACGGCGGAAAGCGCACACCAGAGTGCGGGAATTGTTATCTCAAGTAATCACAAATAATTATGGGCACTTTTGCTATTTGATTTTTACCATTGTAAATTAATCAGGTATACTGAAATTAATACTTGCAATTTTAAAAATTAACTAGAAAATTTATTTCGACCGAGAGTTTCAATGCTACTTCATCATCTTCGAGGTGAACTTGATCTTCACGACATACGTTGCAATGAAGTGAAATTGAAACTAGATTTCAATGTAGCAATATTGGAACGTAGGCCACAATAAATTTTATAATCGCGTGAAATTGCAATTGTTCATTTCAATATGGAAAAATTCCACTCCATCACACTTCGCATTTAATGAAGGTAAAGTTTGAAAATGAAAGAGACCCTATTTTTCCACCTCTCGAGGTATTCGCGGCGAAAAATCGACGGCTTCAAACATGTCTCAGATAATGTTGGTGGTGGTTTTCGGGAATTGATGCGTAGGTAACAGTTTCACACTCAACGTTTCACTCCCCCTACTGGGAGCGTTGTCAAAATAAATGGAGAATCATATCTTCACTGGATGACATTTTCTCTCCATTATCATCTCTCGATAACGATCCCAGTAGGAGGAGTGAAACGTTGAGGGTGAACATGTTACCTACGCAGCAATTCCCGAAAACCACCACCAACATTGATAAAAGAAGCTGTGAAAATCTTCATACGAAAATGTCTCAGATAAGTTGATTACGTCACAACTCATTGCCGAGGGTGTTCACACTTTCTCAGTTACTTCTCGTTACTCGGCCTTATGCATGGACCTCGGATCGTTTGCTGTTGTTCAACATCTTGTGAGCGATCCCATCCCTCGATAACAGGTAATAGAATAAATGAGTCAAACCTATAATGACGTCACCAACTGATGAAAAGATAGCAGGAACTTTAGCGTGCTCTAATTTTGAAGTTTCAAAAGAATGGACGAACAGGGATTTTTTTTCGCCATCTTTCCCTTCCATCAATCGAATATATTTAATAAATTCCGACTTCCTGTAGAAGTGAATGACCCCAATCTATTCTCTCACGCATTATTCACTCCAGCAAACTACAATTTTCATATTGAGGTACGCCTAATTACTTAATGAATTAATTAATTAGCACGTGATTGACACAACTAATTCCTAGGCCTTCATTTGCTGTCCTTTTCACGTCAACTGGTCCATCGTCTATTTCCTTACTTGGATCGTCATGCCTCATGGCTGCTAAACTCTGCTGATTCAGTAGATCTTCTCCATTAAATAATGATTCATTCATTCATAGTACTGACATCATAATCAATCCATCTTATGCTGTGGTTAGGATGCCCATCTTAGGATGCCTTCCATCAGGATTCCGGTTACGATGGCTCTCAGCCCTCCATGTCTCACTTTCACGATCTAAGACCTTCAGTTCCCTGATGCTATTCTTCCCTATGCCCTTGTTAATTTGCCCTATAATTTAATATAATCTGCTGATCCCTTCCTCTTCATTGAATGATATTTTCCTCATTTTTCTTTCCATTAAAGTCCTCACGTTATCTGAGTGGCTCATTATGCGGCTTATCCACCGAGTCCTTCTCTAACGCGTCGTCTTTTTTCTCCTAATATTCAGAACACTTCCTTCTTAAAGAAAAAAATAAATAATTTAATTTATAATTCTCTTCAGATTGCGACACTGAAAGTTTCAATGCTATGCGATTACAACTATCGGAGATTCACTAAAATTCAAGCAAAGACGACGTTTTATACCCCGCGGGTTATTGGAAACTTTTAAAAAACTACTGCTTTTTGTTATATTAGTTCTGATAATGATGACCATTATGAATAGAAACCGGTTGGTGCAACAAATTTTTAGAAAAATTACATTAGGTGTATCGCCGCCAAGATTACAAGAGGTTAATATATAATATTTATGTAATATATTATGTTATATTTATATAATACATTATATTTATATAATATATTAAGCTCCTTCCGTTATATTTACTTCGAGTTTGCAGTTTAGACTCTGCTCATTGATCCTTGAACGCTCCGCCAGATGTGATTTTTTGATTAGTTTGACGGTACTATTGAAAAACTAAAACTTTTTGGAAATTACTACCTCACTGTTAATTACAGCACATTTTGGCAGGTTTTCTTTTCAGTTTCTCGTCTTGTCTTTCAGGTAAATCTCGATCAAGTTGCAATCCCTTAATGTTCTTTTTATGGGCGTCTAATGTCAAACAATGCCATCAAAACAGATACCAATTGATCAAAGGCGTTGATGATTAAAAATGAAAATTTTACTAAAAATACGGTTTATAATAAACAATAGTATGAAAAATTTTACTTTGTCTCAGTGCTGAGTCTTTTCGCACAACAAATTTTCGGGTAATGATTCAGATTCTATTGTCCACTTCCACTTCGTCTGCCGAGAAATAGAAATACACATAAAACCACCGCCGTTCAACCATGATTATTTATCTGAGCTTTAGTATTTTGAGTTAGCCAGGAGACACGAGTATTTTCCAAAGATTCCACAGAATTTTGAAAATTCCATATAGTATCCTCTCGTTATAAATAAGAGTAAACCCCTTCCAAATCCATGAAATAAACATATTCTAACTATCGCTACCTCGCGATGATGTATTAAAAATGTATTTTGTTTGGGAAAGGATATTTTTTCATCGATTACGACCGCAAATAAAATAACTCACAGAGGATTTTGAATTGGTAGAGGATTTTGAGTTTGAATTTCGAAAGGAATCTGAATTGGGGATGAAAATACTAGTATGTAGGTAAGGCTCGCTTAGTGCCAATGTGATAAATTGATAGCTTAATGAAGATAACTATAACGAGAATCACTATCCCATTCCCAATGCAAAATTAGAACCAAGTCGGAATTTATATTAAAATTAACCAGATCATATTGTTTCTGGTTGCAAAGAAAGAGAGACCCTCCTTATTAAACGTAAGATGCATACTATAAAGCTAAATGGACTTCAACGTCATGTTAGGCTTTAGGGCCTAAGAAATAGAGTAAAAAAGTTCATTTTTTTAACTCCGCAAAAGCTATCGCCGATATCACGGATACTTGAATCTAGGCGTGGTAGCAACTTCGGTTGTCAATTGGTGCACGTTGATTCTAGAGAAATAAGGTTACTGTAAATACGGGAATGGAGCCTTCTTATTTAAATAATCCTACACACTGCATGAAATGGAGTATTCTTGGTGGGAACTTACCTCAACTGCGTGTATGCATTTGTTGGTGCAGTAGCTTCTGAGGCCTATGGCGCGGTACATAACGGGAGAAACTCCTTACACGCATCACTAAATTGACTATTAAGAGTAGATCCTCCCTACTTTGCGCTTTAGGATGAGATCTGAAAAAGTGTCTATAAAGTAGCTATATCTAGCCTCAGAAATTTCATCTCTCAAATTTTCAAATTTTGCTAAGTTTAATTGTTATTTTCTTTTTTTTAATAGTTGATGGGAGGAAGCCACGGGTAAATTGGGGAAATACCTAAACAAGTCATGTAAATTAAGCTTATGCTTTATATACGCAGCGAACTTTGTTGAGGGCTGGCCTAATTTTTGGCTGCTGTAACCGTAGCTATTATAGGTATATTATATTGAAGGAGCTTGCGACAAAAAAAGAGATATTTGTTTTCTCAATATGCGTGAGTTTGATTCATTACATTTTTGGCAGTGATAAATTAGAAGTGCTGTTAAAGTCAAGGGAACATTATCTCAAATTTTGAATCTCAAACATAAGAAACGGCAACAGATGATCTAGTAGAAGTCAATTTATTCCTTGAGTGCAGGTAAATTAAATTAATTCATTTGCAAAGTAAAATGGTTAAGTCAAATAAATGAATGAATTGGTTTGTGAAGATTTACAGGGGAATGCTCTAATAAGAGCGTGAAATAAACTGCTAATAGATCTCTCGGTTCATGCGGCAAATGAAAACAGATAAGCAGCACCAAAGGTGAGCAGAAAGTAGCAACGTGTGCTCCCTATTGAGTTTACAGATGAGGAACAGTGTAGGATAAACTACCTTCAGAAAATATTTAAATTAACTTAAATAAACGAGCTAGCCTTTTCCCTGCTACCCTAATTTCATATCATTGCCTCATAAGAATCCAAAGTTGTGTTTATTTGGTTAATATTATTATGGTTAAATGAGTTTTACTGAAGGTATCGTGACTCCTTGGAATGTTTTCCACAGTCGCTCTTTTAGATACTTCATTCTTACAGGTGTTTCGACCGGAGGCTTATGGTTAAGTCGTGCCAGACACGTAAACACGGCGCAACAAAAGCACAGTATGCATTCTTCCCCGAGACGGGACTCGAACCCGCGACCGGTTTATCCAGATGCGATGGTTTCCCAGGAATGCGACTGGTGGGGTCTTTTAAATATCTGTTTCATTCTTCACTCAGGCCCTATTCTCATCGGGAACAAAGAAAAGCGTCTGAGAGATAAGAATTCTCTTAATATTCAATATCATCTACACCCACAAGTATGTAGACACGAGTGATCTGGGGATGATGAAGGGTGCTTAAAAGCCGATTTCTTTCTGTTTTGGGGCATCAGCTGATCGTGGAGGGCGTACCAAGTGTACGCCATTGATGATATTTCATAGCCAAGCAGTTTTGATCGCATCGTTTGCTGTATGTCGCTGATTTTAGTTCAATATGCTCTAGTTATTTTGACATAGTTTCGTTGCAACCATTGATTTACAGCAGTACGAATAAAACCATGCAAAGTAACTAGGCCCATTTATAGAAAAAACACGATTAGACGGGTGAAATACCTATAAATATTTCCTCATGCTTCATGAAAACAATCTCTCTGAGTTTATGAACTTATTTTCTTGAGTTCCATTTGCCTGCGGGAAATAAATCACAGAGTTATTTATATTTTATGCAAAATGATCGACGGGAAAAAATTATTCCAGTGGTAATTAGTGTTAACAATTTCGCATAACAGCATTGAAGATAAATTGCTGAAGTCGATAAGATTTCTTCAGCTCAATCACAACAGTTTCTAGTGACATAGTGGATACGACGATAGGCATTTATCAGGGGTATTATGGGTATCAGAGGTATTATTGCATTACCATATGAGGGACATAAAAATAGCGAGTAAATTATTCGAAATGTTAGAAACAACAAAATGTAACGATTGCGAACTGAAGAGTTTAAATTCAGTTATCCAACAAAATTAATTGCCTTCAGGTGGGAAAATAAGTGATCCTAGGTAATGGAAAGAATGAATACAATACCATTTGTTTATCTGAGGTCAAAGACAGGATACGCTGACAATATTTAGAACTCATTGGAAGGTAGGAATTCCTTGTGACCTTTAACATAGAAAATAACTGTCATCAACAGATTGTTGACCCTTTTTCTCAACCAATTCATTCTTAACGTGTAGTTTTCGTTTCTTAAAGGAAAAAAGATGGTGGCTTATTGCAAACTATCCTAATCGTTCATTATTAATACGTGGTTGTTTCAATAGTGGATAAAATTGTATAGTCATGGAAAAATCACCAAAATTCCTAGTACAATTATAAATATAGGGATTAAATGAGACGATTGATTACCTCATTATGTTTATAATGTAAGAATTCATGGGGAATCATGTATTAAACTCTTAACCTAAAGACATAATGTCCGTCACACGGTACCATCTGTTTGATGACAAATACAACATAAAACCGATTTAAATCTACATTCTGTGTTAAGTATTTTCCTAAATCTTTTACTGCTTTTAACCGTATACTTCCTCCCGAAAAATGCTGCATTCGAATTAAGCGATAAAAAATCACCGCATTTATTACAACTGCAATGTTGCGTATGTGGAAGTAAGCGAGTAATGGAATGGATATAAAGCCAAATACTTCTATCGGATCAATTAAATAAAAAAATAGGTCAATAGGTAGATACACTTTACTGCCAAATGACTGCGTCGATATCTTTTTCTATGAAGCTGCTTTTTTCATATCAAAGGGTGCGCCAAATCTCTCGGTAACAAAGAATAGAGGTTGGCACTGCTCGGCAGGCTGATTGCAGCGCCCGGAACACTGCCAAGCGGTCACAGATCGAACTATAGGCAATTCGTATTGCACCTTTCCCAAGCTGCGCAACGAAATCGGATGATGTTATAAAAATAGTTGCAGTTTGAAATTAAAAATTAGTATATCCTTGTTATCAAAGGGTCACTGTAAAATCAATAGTTGCATGATAACGAATACAACTCAAATCAAATAATATCATTACAGCTCACAAAATGAGTTTCGTCGTAGGCGTAACGCTAATATTTAATTATGCATTTCAATTATTGATCAAAACATGCTTGGGGCAGTTTTCGCAGTGTGTGGTTCAAAATTAATAACTTTTCCCAAGTGACACACGCGCGTCTAAATCGGGTAACTTATGCGCATAGCTGTTATGTCATACTTTCATATTGATATTAATGAATAGGCAAGCACGCGTTTGATACTCTACCCGGTCTAAGGTCTTCAAATTCGTCATTTCATTCCTAATATGATTTTAAAAAATCCCATCATGATAATATAAGACTCAGAGCTTCCATTTGTCTGATTATATTGAATACGGAACTTTGAAATCAATCGCTAAGCTTACATAAGTATAGGTTTAAAGCAGAATAATGCCACAGTTAGTGTACTCCATAGTGTCTATAAAAAATCAAGCAAAACTGAAAAAATAGGCCATTCTGGTGAAGTTAAATTCAAGGAAGACTCGAAGACTAGAAAAAAAGGTGAAAAATATATGCTCGAATTTTGACCATGATAATATTTCACGTCAGATAGCTATCAAAATATTACAGAAAAATAAAAGGGGTAAATTCTGTTTATACAAAAATTGCATCTATTTTAAAGTCTTGCTTGCCATTGGAAGAATAATTCATTAATTATGCGAGGAAACCATTCTCATTGGGCTGAATTCTATTCCTCTGTCCTTCACGCAAAAATTCTCATTCGCTTTATTTGAATAGCCGAGTAGGATATACAAACTGATAATCAGAAATAGTTAGTTTATTTTTCTTATGGGAGTACAATTTCACAATAACAAACATTAATTACGAAATTAACATCTTGATTAGCCCTAGAGCAGACAACTGTTTCAAATGGAGGCTGGAATCCAGCAAACTTCAATGGCAGTAACAAGATATATCTGAAATTATTTGAATGCCTTTTCAAAGTATACAGTATCAAAATCCATTTCTCAACTCTTTCTTTTCATAAATATGATCCTACAAAAATATCGTGGTAGTACACGTTAATGCTATGCCGTGAAAATAAATTCACTTCCACAATGATAATAAGAAGTGACGAATTCATAACAACATAAATATTTTATTTTCGAATCAAAAGTTAACACTATTAGGCGCAACTATTCACTTATCTATGGGAAATTCCATGCAAATTCCTATTTAACAATTTAAATCTATTAATTACCTGTCTAAATAAGTGTTTAAAATATCAGTGCTCCAAGTTTTATTGATCTCAGAACATGGTTTCCTTAGGAATTAGTGAAGAGAGAAATTCATTGAGAGGGTTAAGTTCCACTTAGTGATAAAAAGGAATGAAACAAAAAACCTTAACGATCAATGATATGTACTCGTAACATAGTTTTCCTCTAATGATATTTATTTTTTATTTCGAAGTATTGCTCAATCTGATAGATCTCACTGAAAATTGTGAAACGATTTCGAACACGAACATTACTTCCTTAGGTTTATAATCAAAGGTCGAAATTGAACATTAATATCGTTTTTAGTTCGATTTTATCCTTTGGTGACTGAACTTTGTACCTTTGGCTGTTTTAATATCGGAAACCCTTAACCATCGACGCTTTGTACTTGTAACATAGTTTTCATTTAGTCTATCCCTGGGAAGAATAATTGTTTAAATAAAGCACTGGGCAGAAATTTTGACATCCTGGGTCGAGTATTGCTTAATTTTTTCTTCATGAAATTTTTGAACATATCGGGTCTCTCTCCACTTGCGGATGACTTTGTATATGCTAGTTAGTCCACTTCTTTACCCACAACCAGCCCTAGGCAATCGACACTTCACAATATTTTCCTAATTCCCATCTATATCATTCCCTTACATCTCTAGTATTTTTAAGCATTATTATTGCATAAGAATATGTTTTGTATTACAAATATGCTGATTTTACCTTACGTATGCAGCCATTTTGTCAAAATTGAAATAGTGGTTAAAACATGTAACTATGTAATTATTATTTAGTGCAGTTCCAGTGATTCACTAGGCAAACTTATGCATCGTAATTGTAGGAACTAACAGATGGCATTTCACTATTGATAGTCCTTTGTCACAGTAAACAAGCCATACATAAATAAGCTGGATTGAGTGGAAGACCGTCTTACTGAAATATGAGTTGAAATCACAAGCAACAGCTAAAACAAAGGGAAAAAATATACGAGTGATAACTTTAATATTGCAAGAGCAAAAATCATGGGATGGTTCCCAGTGCACAAAGAACTATTATATATCGCCATGTAGCTTTAGATGCAATTCAGAAGGTCGTGTAGAATTTTTCTTCCAAAAAGTCGCACCACTAATCACACACAATTAAATTAAACACTAAAAAAATGATATGTCATTGCACCTTCTACTGTGGTTATTAAGAGTGAAAATGCAGATAGGAAAGATAATAAGGGCAGTGAAAAGATGAGCACAAGTTCTCATTCCTGAGTCCCTGGGGAGACATTCTTCGTTCCACGATCAGACAGTTATACTATGGCAAAATGTATTTAACAAAACAACAAATATAGCTTTAGGAAATTATTGGATCAAATTATGCGGGATATACCATCGGATTGGTGAATAACTCCGGGGAAAAAGAAGAGAATGATAAATTTCAATGAAATGTGAACTCTAATGACACATATTATGAGTCAGCACCATAGGAGTACCTAAGATAAAGAGAGATTAACAAATGGCAGCCCGGGTATTTGAATTAAGTCGTTAGGTAGGCACACACATGAAGAAGCGTATTTTAAATACGACTGGAAATGGAAGGACTGCACATTTCTTTCGCGGAGAAAATAACTACCGTTTATGTAATTTTCTTCTGTTTTTTGCCCCAACAACAAAGCGAATCCTAACACCTTTTTTATCACTCCAGTCGGCCTCCATGCTGGCGACAAGAATACCGAATGGATCGGAGGAGAATTACAAAACCGTATTTAAGCTCTGTTGTTAACTGATGCTAACTATTTAAGGTTTAATATAAAATTTCTACATATGCTCTGCAGGCCATTTTGATGGTTGCCATTGCCATGGGAATGGTGAACAATTCACTGGAATATTAGCTGGGGTGCGAATTAATTTCATTTTTTCCCATGATCTTTGATTTTACCGCTTTGAGAAGAAATATACCTGAAAATAAGCTTGATAGTTTACTTCATGTTGGGTTTTAGACGAAGTTTTCTTAAGATCATGCTGTATCTCTTATTCACGAAGTGACGCCAGAGAGAGAGAGAGAGAGAGAGAGAGTCGTTCGCGCACAGTCTTAGGAAAAAGGCCCTGTTTTGATATTATTTAGCCACAAAGAAGTAGGTGCCCAATTTAAATGATTACTAAATCAAAAAATAAACTCGCCAACCATTAATTTAATACAAACTGCATTTAAAATATAACTTTGTTTGCACTCAAGCGCGTCAGTGCATGGTTATCTAAGCCAAGGATGAAACTGAACTGTTTAAAATTAAGTTAACTCAGAGGTGTCAAAGTAATAATTAAGATCTGCCTTAATCGGAGAAAAGGTTTTGTAAGGTATATACATAAAGTTACAGTTCCTTAGGGCCTCAATTCATTCCATTTCAAACCAAATAAGATACAAAATAGCATGCAGATTAGTCAATGAATATACATTTTGTATGATACTTTTTTTAATTGCCCGATGCTACTTTAGAGCAATTTTCATTTCACGAACGTATTTGAATTCAGTTTCATCTCTAATTTCACTCAATACTGAGGGAGGAGTATATTGAGGTTCGCATTTCCTATTATAATCAAGAGTTTCGTGACATGACATGCTATACTATGACATTTGGTCAAAAAGCATTCCAGTTGCAATTTTTATTATGCCCCTGATATCGACAGGCTTTTCCATAGGAACCCGTAGAAATTTACGGGACTTCAAGAGAAAAAAATACAGGCAAAGCTAAATGTTTTGAGGGATAATGCTCATTTTGAATCGCACTCATTATTTTTTTTTACAAACGAAAATTTTATTCGTGGTGGTTATTGTTGAAACCTTCTTAAAACATGTGGACTTCTTTCGGGTCTCTCACCGGGTGAGTAACTCCATCTCCGTCGACGTTTCGATTATCGACTCAGTAACCTTACCATACAGTTCTTCAGGTCCAAAATTCTCTCCATTTAAATCAAATAACATATAGCATTGCATGCAGATTAGTCAAAGAATATTTATTTCAAATTATACCTTTTTTTAACTACCTGATGGTACTTCCGTGACATTTACATTTGACCAGCGTATTATAGTGTGTATACCGTAAGTTGGCACACGGGCCCGCGAAGTACATGAGCCGCGAGCAAAGGAGGGGAGGAAATAACCTCTAATAGAATTATTAACTCTTTTTACTTTCTCATAATATCTCAAGCAAAATAGTTTATTTGTAAAGTTCTCAAAAAGCTAAGAAGAATCTATAAAACACGAAGTGCTCCGATCATAAATAACGAAATGGTCGAAAGTTATTTTTTAGTTGTTATACTGAAAGTTTTGTATTAATTTTCGACCATTGCGTTATTTATCATCGGAGCACTTCGTTCCCGGGAGCGAAATGTAGAAATGAGACGATAAAGAATTAAACCCGGGGAGCTAAACTCAGGGTAGAAACGAAATCGGAGTCAAAACTACTTCGGGTCGAAACTAAACTAAAACTCTGGGACGAAACGAACACACAGATTAAGTATATGTTTCTCACCGCTTGGACCGCGTGCTTCACCGTCGAACAGTTTAGTTTCGACCCATACACCGAGTAGGAAGTACGGTTGAATGAAGTAGAGGTTCGGCCAACCGCCATTAGATGCATGCGGCACTCGTGTTTTTGCCACTTACAGGAGAACGGTGAACGCAAACTGGCCAATCGATTTTAACCCTTCTAAGCAACATCAAAAAAGTTTAATCTTTCAGCTCTATTCAGGAAACATCTCAAATACCCATTATTTTGTAGTGTAAATTTTAATGATGAAATAGTTAGCTGCCACGATATTTCTCATTGAGTGTAAAATTTTCAAGTTTTCAAAACGAAAAATCTTGAAATTTGATTTTTCTGAGAGTCATTTCAGGGTTATTAAGGGTTAAAGCTCAATGTTTTAACCTCTCTATATTCTGTCATGAAATGGGTCGAAACTATTCCATCCATGGCTTTTTCTAAACACATTTTCTTATCCCTAGAACTTCTCTAGCGGCCTCCTGAAATCCACTTTTTATGGTAGTCCAGTTATTCTCAACTGAGTTTTCAGACTGATCTAGTCATATCTTGCGCTCCACTACTTCTTGAAAGGCCTGTTGATTTTTTGGCTCCTTAAGTTTCTCTAATTGCCAGGTGTTCTATGCTGATTTCTTCAATTTCTTGAATTTCAGATGGCATTTCATCATCACTAGATTATGATCACTGTCGATATCTGCCCCCGGGTAGCTTTTACAGTCCTTTATCTGGTTTCTAAACCTCTGCTTCACTAAAATATAGTCTAGTTGAAATCTTCTTTTGTCTCCTGGCATTTTCCATGTGTATCTTCTTCGCATGTGATTCTTAAATAGAGTGTTGGCAACCACTAATTTGTGTTCTGTGCAGAACTCTAACAGCCTTTCTCCTCTTTCATTTCTATTTCCTAATCCATATTTTCCGGTTAGTCTTCCATCCTGGCCTTCGCCGACGACAGCGTTCCAATCACCTAAAACAATAACAATTAGGTTTTCTTCACCCCTTACCTTTTTGATTACTTCCTTTACATCATCGTAGACGTCTTCAACTTCTTCATCCTCGTAGTCTGTCGTGGGCATGTAGACCTGTACCACTACGGTATCTACCGGCTTAATCTCTATCTAATATGGTATTTCCTGGAGTATAGATCATTTCCAGGAAATACCATATTATATATTAAATAAGGTCAAGAAAAGAAAAAAAAAATAATTATTACTAATCTCTATCTTCACCATAACTATCCTTTCATTGTACTGTAGGAAGCTTTTCACACGCATTCCGGCGCTCTTTCTGAGCATTATCCCAACCCCAGCATTACCGTTCAGGGATCCTGTGTGTATAATCCTATAGCTTCTACTCCAAAAGTCTCCCTCCTCAGGCCATTTTATTTCGCTGATTCCTAGCACGTCGATATTCAATCTTTCCATTTCCACTTTAAGGTTTTCTAGCTTGCCGCAAGTCCTGAGTGATCTCACGTTCCATGTACCTATCCTCATAACTTTATCACAATTGACCGATGTACCCTCTCGGGTAGTCCCCGCCCGGAGATCCGAATAGGGGACTAGTTTACCTCCGGAATTTTTTACCTGAGAGAATTCCATCATGTCAGACAATTTATTATTATTATTATTGCATAAGTTACAATTTGGCAACTGGCCAGGTGGTAACATGTACATACAAAAAAGAAAAACACAACATCCCCACAAAGTCACAAATCAACTAGACAGTTGTACAAATTTTAAAATTTAATTAACATTTCTAAAAAATTAAATACTTTTTCAGCTTTTTCTTAAATATTTTTACATTATTAGGAAAGGGCTCAAATAACTCTGCAGGCAATCTGTTCCATTCTTCAGGTTTGCTTGTTTCAGGTATGAAATTTTTTTAACATTGGTCCTCTGCGCCCGGCATTTGATTTTGACCTGATGATCGTTCCTGCCAATGAAATTAGGTTTTCCCACTTCATTGCTTAATTCCCTCCATGCTTTATCCCCTTTGTATATTTTATACATACCGCAGAGTCGGTTTCTTTTTCTCCTACTTTCCAAAGATTCCCACCCCAGTATTTTTAACATGCCTGATACACTCTCTATCCTCCGATGCCTACCCAAAACGTATCGAGCCGCTTTTCTTTGAACTCTCTCCAAGGCCTTGGAGTAGCTGCGCCTCCTCGGGATAATAATGTGGTGGTTTCCCCTTGCCTTCCACATCACAGTACTACAGCCGTTAAAGTAAATGTTACCACACCTGAAGTGCAATGAGTGTCGCTGTACTGACCATCGTGATCTCCACCTTCACTCATATGAAGAAGAGCTGCTGCCCTCTCCTCCGGGTGATGTGAGGCATAATTGTTGGCGGCCTCTCATCGCCAAGTCACGGTATCTTCACAGGTTTAGTGTATCATTTATTAGATGGCCTATCTCACCCAGGGATAGACCCATACCACCTCGGATAACCGCCGCTTTTTGTCCACGACTGCTTATTCGACAAGTAAACTTTCATATATCGCAGCTAACCTCTATATCTAGAGGTTGACCCACCATCCGCAACCCGGTGGACGCACTCGGTGGCTTAAAGCTCAGCCGCGAGCGTGGACATTTATAAATTAAAAAATGCGATTAGTTAAAATGCGACGGAAGTGGCAACAGAAAGCAGTCCTCCATGGGAAGGAATTAGGCCTCCTCTATGCAATCCCCTTGCTCGCGAGTAGAGCAATGAGGGAGTGGAGTATGAGAATGAGTGCGAGTATTAATTTGCCGGCCTCAGTGGCGGCGGGGTGAAGTCCTCGCCTGCCAAACTGGTGGTTGCGGGTTCGAGTTCCACCTGGGTAAGTTACCCCTACCCAGGACATGGTTGTTTCTGTACGTCAAATTGTTAACATTTTAATAGCCCCGATAGCTGTTTTCGGAGATATGGAAATAAACTAACTTAAATTAATAAATTAAATGAGGATTTTTTTTGAAGATAGCATTTCACGACGAGTTTGAGCGCGGCTGCCTTCCCTTGCGGGCAGTATGTGCCTGCCCTTGACCGTTGCTGGGCGGGGGATTAGCATGGCCTCGTCATTTTGGGTGGGGTTGGGAAGAAGCGGATATGGGAAGAGGTGGAAGGCGACTGTCCCATTCATAGAGGTAACCTCTATGGTCCCATTCTTCTCACCCAACTCCTAATCCAACCTCTTTTAACCCTCACTCATCTCAAAACTTTCTCATTTCGCCTCGGCACTTTCCATTCTCAATCGCTCCAACCTTGTGTTGGCGTTGAAAGCGTCGGAAAGAATGAATGAAGTGGAAAGGATGGAAGAAAAAGAGTTCAGTGTGTCACTATCTACCAGCCTTACATTCGAAAATCACAAAATAAGTCATCACTTGCATGTGTTTATCCAGCGAAATCCATCCCGTGAGGTAAGCTACCAAAATATACGAGAAAAAGTTATTATACAGTTCTTAGAATAAACAAAACCAGAACTTGCAATAAACGAAATCTGGTGATATTGGCTTCGGGTTTGGCCCATATTGAATTAACAAGAAAATTAGCAAGAAATTTTTGGCACGCGTAGAGTTGTAGAAATTTGTTCAAGCGCTTCATGCGCCTTTACTGGTGATTACTACTGATACTGGTTTACTGGTTGATTTAAACCACGAATCATGGAAGAAAAAAATTTGGAATGATAAATAACATTGATAAAATAAGGAAATGAAAAGTGAATTCCGGAAAAGGTATCGAATGTGACTCAGCAATCAAATCAACTTTATTTTAATACGCCATGTGCGGCAGTTTGCGGTTAGTTATGCTGACTTACGATAGATGGAGTCCATCCATCGCTATTTTTTTTCTAAACGCCTCAAAACTCTAAAGCTAATTTATCGCCACGTGATACTTTAAAATTTTCGTCAATTGCTGATGTTATATTTTTATAGATGGAACTTTACGTCGGAAAGGATGCGAAATGAGGGAAGAGTCTGCAGACCTTCGCGAATACGCGCAGAGAATCAGATAATCCTGGGGAGTAATTGGTAAGTTAGGATGAGACAACACGGCAATGTCATTAAAAAAAATGAGGATGAGAGAATATATCCGTTTCATGGAGTTGGTTGCAAGAGCCTGAAAGATAGATATGCGGTAGAGATAACAAGGGAAGGGTCGATATGAACGGGAAGAGGCGGGATTAATACTTCGGGTTTTCAGGGTCAAATTAAAGAATGACAAACAGAAGTGGGGCAAACAGAAGAATTATGAAAATCAAGTTGTGAAATGCTTGAATACATGAAATAGTTTTGCTATCTATGAGAACGATGGACGAATCACAAAGAAGTAATCGGTGGAATATCATAGGCAAATAGGGCTTTCTACGAAAAGGAGAATCTACTTATAACTTAGAATACTGGAATAGAATTTAGGAAACATTTCGGCAGGGGGATGCTCAATGGGGGAGAGGCTTGAACACTGAGAGCTACAGAGAAGAAGAGAGTGGAAGGATTCGGAATGTGGTGATACCAAAGAATGATGAAGATAAAATAAATCGACGGATTGAATGAGTAGGAGAGAAGAGGAGCAGTATGCAAACCTTAATAAGAAGGCGGAATAACTTTATTGGTCATATCTTTAGGCACGATTGCCTGAGAAAGGCAATCGGAACATGTGGACGGCAAGAAGGATGGAAAAGGAAGACCTCGAATGGAATGAAAGAGAAGAAATACGTAGGTGCGAAAATATTGGCTGATAGAAGAATTGAGCGGAGAGTTGCGTCAAACCAATCTTAGGATTTCTAACCAATGGTGATGATGGCACTGAATAAACTTCGGTATTCACTGGATAACCGAAATAAAAGGAAATGTAGCCATGAAATCGATATTTCACTCAGCAAGTAAAAAAATGATGCGATTCCTTTAGATGGCTATGCCATAAATATAAATAGTTTACAATAGAATACAGGATATTTTGAACAGTCCTCTGTCTCACGAAATATCATGTACGCGATTAGTTATTGCTAACCACCATTTTTAATACCTTAAGAGGAATCACAGAAACCAGACTAATAAAGCCTCTTGCTTAAGATTACCTTCAATAGCATCTAGTTTCGTCGTTAATACAAGAAAATAAATAGTTTTCGTTTGACAGAATTTATCAACATGATTCTTGTATGAGATAATACATTAAATATTTGGAAAAATAAATTATTTATTTTGCCATTCACTAATAAAATCGTGTACCAAAAATGTTACTGCCGGCTGTATTACTTAAGGCCTTAGAGAGGAAAAAATCCAAATATATCACTAAAATAATATTATCACAATGGGGAATTTGCACATTTTTTAAAAACACTGTCAAAATGTAGTATACCTCTAGGAAATAATATCTACCGGGCGAAATTTCAATACAAGCGGTAGTTTTCGAGATATTAAAGGTCAAAAAGTAGGAGTGGGGGGTGCGAGCGAAAGTAGTGTCCAAGAGGAGTGACGTCATTTCTCCCCAAACAGAGTTGCTAGCGTCCGAGGCGTGGAGTTAGGAGATTGTTGCGGTATGCCTACGCCAGCAAGACTTTGTGTTTAACTACGTGAAGTGCTTTTATGTCGAATTATAAATATTGCGTGGTGCCTATTTGTTCAAATACATCACGAAATTCCTACAAAATATTGGTCGTTATGTCGAATAATGAATGAAGCGAGAAGAATGTAGAGGATTAAGGCGATAAAGAGGCGATGAACGATCTGTCGACGAAAACGACGGGATTTTTTCGTGAAGATCACTTTAAGTAAATACAACAGGTTCATGCTGAGAAATGACTTGAGCGTGTGGTGTGGAGGACGTGCAGTTTCCCTGTTCGCGCAGTGCCCGACTGTCGCTTGCATGGTGTTTTTGCTGAGCTACCATAGGTTGAAAAAATACGGCCGCCGTAGTATCTGATGTCTTATAATTATTGTATTTTTTGAATTTATCAATTATTAATCATGATAAGAATACTTTAAGGGTACATACAGTAGGCCAAGGGCACAGCTAGGAATTGAGGCTAGGGGGGGTTTCAGGCGCAACTAATACTGGGAAGCCTGGGGGTATGGCTTACCCGCCAGGGTGGGAGCGGGAGGTGCGGGGGCCCTCCGCCAGAAAATATTTCAGATGAATGGTTTAAAATGGTGAGTTTTACGGCCTACGGTGAGGGATATTTGCTCCTTTGGTGGCAGCAGCAGCAGCTCTGACATGGAATCAGACAGGGAAATATGTAGCCAAAGGGCTAAGTATACTTCGTTTTTGATGGAAAAAAGCCAGCGTTGTATTCAAGGATAGCCAGTGAAAATTATTTTATTGTCAATTTGCTATCAGGAAAGACTGGGCTACTTGTCATGGTTATTTAAGGAAAATTAGACTCAACGAATCCTTCAATATTTTAGCCTAGAAGATCTCAATGTCTCACCCTCGACAGCGGCACGATATTTCTCTGCTTCCATTATTCCGGTGGTTAGTTTTTTGAAAAATCTAGTTTTTTGGGTTGTCAAAAATAAGATGTTGCTAAATATATCAATTCCCTTTCCTGCTCGCTATTCGCATGTAGTGTCAATTATTGATTGTTTAGAAATAGAATTGAAAAGCCAGATAACCTAATTTGGCAAATTTTAACCTGAATAGGAGTATAAAAAAATAGATCAGTCCTCACTGCGGTGAGTGACATACAAGGGATTTTCTCTTGTAAAGATCAGTTTTTTACTGCGATAAGTATATCAAACTACGCTTATTTTATTACGCTGCGAAAGGTACAATGCTAAAATTAACCGAAAAAAGTGAATTGCGAAGGAAAATCTAATTCGGTTTTTTCCAGAGCAATCAGTGCATTATACTGCTGATAGTAAAGAAAAATAGAAAGTATGTTTTTTAAAGGCAATTATTTCGAAGGAATCAGCTTTTAACACTGCTGTAAAATTAATGGAATGTTTACCGCTAAAATATTTCTATCTAAACTCAATCAAAAAAATAACATAAATCATATGATTCTTCTTTAGGAAAATTTCATTTCGAGAGGTTATGCTGGCCGGGCAATAGATAGTTTCATTCTCATACACTGAATTTCTTGAGCAAATTCCAAAAGGCTGTGGGGTAATGGCAGATCGCGGCTTCAAACAAACTGTTCACTCATTCAGTGGTAAAATTTGAGAGTTAATTAGACCACCAAGTCTTTCCAAGAATGTAAAGATCTCTAAAGATGAAGTTAAGCCAACTAAGCAAATAGAAAGCTTTAGGATACATGTTGAGAGAGTAAAAAGAAAGGTCAGGGAATATTGTGAGAATAGCTTGTCCTTCATTCCTGCATTGATAACCATTTGGTGCAAAAAACAGGCTTAGAGGATAGCTTTAAAAGACAAAAATTTCTACAGTAACGATATTCGGGTTCTGCCACAATGATGGGGAAAATTTATATGTAGGCTCGATACATACTTTGAACGATTCATTTAAAACATTTTTTTCAAAATAAAGTTGTATTTTTCAAAACAAAAACAGCGAGAACTTAGTTGCGCACCTAATACTATTTAACATAAATGATTGAATTTTGTGACAAGTTTGCCAAATAACTTCATTATTTTATAAACATCTTGTAGAAGTTTCATAGCTAACATTAAAAGCTGCATTATCTCATGTTTGTCGTTAACCAGCCATTATAAAAGCGCATAACCTGTCAAAACCTGCACGCACTTCAGACAGTATGCACACATAACACACCTTAAAACTATACAAAATATGATGTGCATAATGTGCTCAGAAAAATTACCTCAAATTTGTGCACAGAAAGCATTTCACAACATACTTAATCAAAAAGCTGATATCATATCGAAAGCAAAAAATCATAACTCATATCATTTGAACTGTATTTGCACTAACTAGATGCATCAATATTTCATGCAGAAATTTTCAACGGAGGCCGAGTAGCTACTACTGTATTCGTAAAAGCTGGTCCCGTAATGGCATAATAAACTAGAAAAACTCACCGCGAAGCCTTCACTTCTTTAAATTCTGCAGCCAAAAAGCCCGCGTTACTTTTAAAATATAATGCCATCATTAAGGAATCCACCTTTGGGAGATTATCGCAACAGCCTTACCAGAAACCGTCTTCCATTTCACAAATATTCGATATATTATTTTTCTACGAATATAGAAAATGGATGAAAAATATTTTACGTGACTAAATAACGTCATAAAATGTCTCAGAGAAAACACGGATTGAAAAAATACCGAGATATTCACTTACTTAACGACTTCTTCATTGTAGCTTCTGCGGCCTTACATGCAAAACGAAAACGCCGCGCCGTAGGGAGAAATGACGTCACCAACAATGAGAGCTAACTTCGCGTTTGCAGACGGATTTCACTGTTTTAAATGCATTTTAATGATAAAATCAATAGTTTACGAGAAGTTTGATTGGTGAAAATGGATTCCTGGTGAAAATTGCTATAAGAATCAGGTATTATTTCGATGAAAAAAATTTCATGCAACTTCCCCATTATATTACAAAGGGTCTTTCCTAAAAGATATTGGGGGAAATATTCTCATATATGTTAGTATAAGATGGCTTTTTATGCAGGTTTTTTATTGAAATCCTATTTGATCGTCTACCATGGTATTTGAGCATATAATGTCACATTTTATCCTCTTTCCTTTTAAATGAAAATATGTTTTAATGCAGTGGATTTATATAAAAATGAATTTGGAAGTAATTATCCACGCGGATCGGGCCGACGAAGCAGAAAAAGATATATTAGTATAAGTGCATATTTATTCGAGCTAACGACATTGAATATGATCATAGATTCGGAAATAAAGCCGAAGGCACTTAATCCTACGTCAAAAGAATATTTAACTGGGGAAGGTGATTACTTTGAAAAAAAAAAAGAGATTGGAAAACTTAAATGAAGAGCAACTCAAACACGATTAAATTCTCAGAAAATAGAATAAATGAGTGTAATTTCGAAAACAAGAACTATCATTACTGTAAAAATAAGGAAACGGATCGAAATTCAATGAATCAAATGGTAACACGATATCAAATGCCACGATAAAAAGATATATATGAGAATAGAATAGACAAAATTAGAGATACTAGTACCAAAAGAACTTTTTGCTGGCGAAAGCCTTTACCATAACCTCATCAAGCATTTTAGTTTACTATTCTACGATTTGAAATCACATGGTTGGGTTCAAAATTAAAAGTTTCAAGCATAACGAATGAGATATTTTATATTTTTACGAATACCCGTAAGATTTTCTTCGAGAGCATTTCATATTTTATTCAATAAATTTTCCTGAAATTATAGGAATTTAGTTCCGAAAAAAAATCCTGATTATATTTCCACCGCTACTGTAGTTTCCTTACCAACATGTTTTCATTCCTGTTCATTCACCCGAGAAAAGTCGAGAGAGCTAAAAAATAAATGAAAGTAACTACCTCTTTACATGGAGAACTCTCAATATGACAAATAATTATGCTTTCCTGTGTTAATCCTTTTCTATCGCTTCACCGCGGGATGTGCTCTACTTAAAAGGAGACGTAGGTAAAACAAGGTCATGTTCATTTTCTCATTTTTGAGATTTCGGTGGAAAAAGTTACATTAAAATCGAAAAAATACATACTATTTGTGCAGAAGTTCCAAATCCTCACATACATTTTTTTCGAAGAGCCGGTTAACCCGTTAGCCGGTTTTCGGAACAGCCGGAACTTACTCGTGTGCAAACGAATTGTTTACACCCAATGCCTCTTAAGGAAGAAAAAAAAATACCTTTTACATCCGCTCGAAGAACAACGGAGATGGAAATAATTACGATTACATGAAAATGAGAAAGAGAAATAGATAATGATGTCGAGGTCGAAAAAGAGTACACCACTAGAAGAGAGCATACACGACTCCTCACTCTACAACTTCCGGAGCGGTAGTAAAGATAAAAGGCGCAGAAAAACAAAAGAAAAAAATAAA
The DNA here is from genome assembly GCF_921293095.1 of Ischnura elegans. Classification (NCBI taxonomy): domain Eukaryota; kingdom Metazoa; phylum Arthropoda; class Insecta; order Odonata; family Coenagrionidae; genus Ischnura; species Ischnura elegans. The sequence goes on from NC_060246.1 coordinate 144,258,447, forward strand.
TGAAGGATAATGCAAAACATTGTTTGTCGCTGTGCGTCGTGTTGTGCGTCAGCCTCTCGAGCGCCTGCCCAACGAACGATTCCACCGCCTCTGCAGCGCCAACAAAGTTGAAACAACCGCTTCGATTCATGATCGCAGAAATAGGACGATCATCGAGCCCTCGGAGTATATGAGTGCAAGAGTGATTTTATATGGCTATGTAGTAGGCAAATACTGAAAACTCAACTTCATTATTATATTTATTGTTTTGGGAAATATTTATCAAATGAAATGCTCATAAATGACTCTAACAAAACCACGACATGAAAACTTCGTGAGGATGCAATTTAAGAGAAATTCCATTTCCATCAGCTTACCTACCAAAAATTACTGCCAAAACAAAAAAAATCTTTGGTCTTAGATAAGCAATCATACCCATATAATCCATTACGTGATCTCTTAAGTTGCCATCTCAAGTTTGGTCTCGTACGCAAAAGACGAAAGTAGCTATTGTTTATATCTACTCCATGATCTAGCTCACGGATATAAATACTGGATGTTCATCGGGGCGCTGCCTGTTAGCGTATGATTCCTTATCATTCCATGTATGCATATTGACGAACGTGACCCGCGGCAGATGCCCGTTCTTTGTGTCCTTTCGAGGATTTGTCGTAAGGGTATTTGTTTTTTTTTGGTTTGGTAATAGGAGGCGACCGACAGCTGACGTCACTTGCGCTATCAAAGTAGGGTATGGAAAGGAGGTAGGAATGAATTTCGCATACCGAAATCAGTATTCCTACCGTCCCCAGCCCTTCTGTTCGCAAGTACACCGACCTGCTTTCCTACTGACATGTTTCCTAGCCATTCCATTCAATTTCATGCAGGCCACAAGAGAAAGTGCGGGGTGCCCATTTCGGATATTTATGAAAAATTTGTGCGTTGTAGACCTATATGAATGATTTACAAACTGGCCACTTTTGATTTTCTCGGTTAATTTTTCATGAAAGTACATACTGTTGAAAAAAACGCCAAAATTGTCATTATGGCGAGCTGGAGGAATAGAGTCAAATTTTAAATGTCCATAATTTGGGAAATGGCGAGACCAGGAGATTTAAAATAACCTTATTTTGGAGTAATTTTTAGCATTTTCACAAGTGTGTCAGAAAAAATTTTGATGTCGAGTGAGAAGCGTGGCATAAATTTTATATATACCTTTTATTTCTTCGTCTTCCTCTCCATACACACACGTTACCCCACAAATCCCGCCAAATTTCCCTCTGGAGTGAAAAAATAAAAAGGAATTTAAAAAATTAAACAAAATATTTATTCCTCTCCCCCCCAGTCCATCTCCCGAAGCCCTTACACCTTCTCCCAAATCCTCCCGTCCTCCCCCTCCCGTCCTGCGACCCATCGCATCGCCGCGAACACAAAGTGAGGGAAGAAAAAGATGCGGCGGCTTCACGCGCGCCCGTGTGTTCAGAGGCGCCACCGCCCGAAGCGGAGTCATCAGTCTATTCATCTGTTGCGTCGGCCACAAACACTCACACTCGCAGACGGCTGGGTGCCGAGGAAACGCGGAATCTCACTTTGAATGTGGGGGGGAAGGGGGGGGGAGATGGAGGCTGGGTTTTCTGGAGGGAGGGGAATTCGAAATGGGAGTGGCATTAAAAATATAAATAAATACGTATAGTACGCAAGGAAGTCACGCAGGGGGTTTGTGAAAGCGGAAGTCGAATAACAGGGTTATTCCAAACGATGGATGCATTTGAAAAATTCGTACGTGTTAATTTTTACAAATTATTAAATTTGTTACATTAAACTGATGTTATACGTTATAAAAAAATTGAAAACTTTGTCTTTGCATTGGTATTAAGTTTGTTCATTTCGGATCTGTACTTTAGTAAATTCGAAGTTTTGAAAATGTGTCCATCATTTAGAATAACCCTGGCCATTTATGGGAGCCATTAATTCTCTTGGAAAAAATTGACTTTCTCATTTTTTGTATGTCATGTAAGAGCGTGTTCTTGAAGATATAGTTAATTTCCAGACCTATCTTTTATATTGTAAATACCCCGCTAGAATTTCTCAAATTTAAGAAATATAAAGACGAATAAAGTATTCATCGCAATAATTTCTTATCGGAAGGACAAATGAAGAGGTGTATTTTCTGTTAGTACATTCTATGATTGAATATTGAATACATAAAGTCATACATTTGTTACCATGCTACCTTGCTTCGTGTGGGTGTCCTTAGAATAACACACAACAATAGAGAAAGTGAAACTTCGTTCAAGAGCGTATGTGGCGGTGCTCAATTTGGCGAGAAACTTTTTTGACCTGTAGTACCTACTTGAAAGAAATGTTTTGAGTGGAGCTGGATGAGGTCCCTCACTCAGAACCCGAAATCGTGATTCATGAAAATAATTCGGCAGATGGAAGGAAAAGATAAGTTAAGGCTAAAAAAAAAACCCTCCCCATCCCCGGAGTTTAAAATAAGGGAAGGCGAACTTTGCTTCCCTCTGCATTAGTTGGTGACGTCATTTAAGTTCTGGTTCATTTACTTGTCTATGAGAAAACAATTAATATAAGGAAGGAATCGCTCACAAGAGTGTAAAATAATATCGAGCCACTCGAGGACCGCGTAAAAGACTGAAGAGAAGCCGAGAAGTGGTGAACCGTGAGAGACGTCAAGACCTCGGTAAGAGGTCGTGACGTCATCAAATTAATTGCGAAAGGACGTCGATTGTTCGCTGCAAATAGCTCGAGAATAAGGCGATGGAACTAGAAGTGAAAAAATATGGGTCCGTTTCCCATTAAAGCTCCATCGGAATCGACAATAAAAATATGATGAACGAGCCCATTCTCAGGATCATCACATTCTATGTAGACGCGCTGCTTTCCTTAGGACCAGTTATATTTTTTCTCGGATGGAGCCTTTTTCAGGAAATCTCAATGATGGAAAAACAAGCTATTTTCATTCTATTTAATTTAATAAGCTCTTATAAAAATTTTTTTTTTAAAAACCAGCCTTTATATTTAGATTACAGGGGATGAGCAACGTTTATATATGACACAAAGCAAAAAAACTCAGTGACCCCGAAAAACCAAAAGTGACGTATTAAAAAAGTCACTATATTTATTAAATTTTCAGTGACTGGTAAGCCCCCTATGTTTCAAAATGCCACCCCTATGCTTTTAAATGCCTACCCCTATGTTAAAAATGCCACCCCCCTATGTTAAAAATAAACATGTTTTGGGGGGCTATAGGTTGACTGGGGGGTGGTTAAAGGGGGGTTGGAGAGAAAAAGTTATATTTTCATGTATTGTCATCGGAAATGAAGAAGTGTGCAAAATTTCAGCGTTTTTGCTTCACAGGAAGTGAGTCAAATTTGAGTAACAAGATTTGTACCAGACAAACAGACAAACAAACAGACAGGTTGGTGAGTTGATATAAAGGCTGGAAAAAGCGCCTTTACTCCACTATTTCATCCTAATTAGCATCCATATGCATAGCCATGTTTACCTTCTTCTTCTCTACTACCTTCAAGTTCGCTCTCACACGTTCTGCAACTCAAATGTGGACCTATGATAAGAAACTGTAACCCAATGAAGGCTGTTTAATTCATCACCTATGTGGACTCCACACTAGAAGTAAAGATCGTTCTATGCATTTCGACAATCTTAATGAAGTTATTCTACAACACCACATTAATCGAATCTCTAAAGGAAATGTTATGAACAAAATTCTATCTCGTGTTAATTTTTCCTCATTTTATTAAATAAAACTCGGTGGTGGCGGGTTTACGCCACGCAATTAAGATTTGCCTGCCAAGCAAGAGGCCGAGGATTCCAGTCTTGCCTGGGTAGGTGGCCCCTAACAATGGCTTGGGTGTTCGTGTACGTAACCTCGATGCAAAAGTGACATGGGTGAACATTTCTCGGGATTCTCACCGGGTTGGATTCTCCATTTTAGCCAACGTTTCAAGCTACGAGTCGGGGCTTATCCTCCGGGCTGCTTATTGTCGTTTTATTAGTTTATTTTACCATATACAAATAAAGTGACATTGGCTAAAATGTTGAATTTAACCCGGTTGGAATCCCGAGAAAAGTTTACACAAATTATTCGCCTAGAGAATATCAAATCTTACTTGGCCAATGATGTTGTTTTCATATATAAATTGTAAAGAAATTTTAGGGAGCTATTTTCCAAAGGCCTATGTAATCTCACTGCCCAACTTTCCACCAAAAATCCATCTACCGATTCGATCGATGGATTTTTCTTCCTCATAGGAAAATCCTTTAGGATCGGTAGAACATTAATAGCTCACGATTAGTTTCGCTTATAGTAGGGCCCCCTTCGCTTCTATAGCGTTGGAGTGTTTTTCCCTCGTCCCGTCCCTTCCGTTCCTATCCTTTCCCAGAGGCGTCGGCGGGCTCCCATCGCGGCGGCGCCTCTATCCTTTTTCCTTCCTCACCAGCCCCTCTCCGGGTGATCGGGCGTATAAGCCACTGGCTTGGTTCGCGGCCCCGGTGCGTTGTATCCTCCGAGGGTTCACCTAGAACCCTCAAAGCCTGCCCAACTTTCCCTTCCAACGGCTCCACGCTGATGTAACACCAAGCCTTTCTTGCTTCGCTCTTGTCACTGCTCGCATGACGGCTCCTCGTCCCCTCATTGCCATTCAGCTCAGTCACTATCATAGAGCACCACCCCACCGCGCTTCCTGCCAAAACACTCTCCCACGGTACGTCATGCGGAGTTAAGGTCGGGGAGGGAGGTTATTTCAAGTACCCGGAAGTGTTTATTCTTTGTGATTCGAATCTTTCTTCAATTGAATGGCACTGTTTTTCAGTTTTCTCTCGTCACCCAATACACATGATTTACCCCTCAATTAGCTGCACCATTGTGTTCTCTGGATGGAGAGCGGAAGCATTGAAAAAGGTTTCCAGCATGATTACCTTTCAACAAGAGTGCGTTTACTCTCAAAAGCAGAGACAAGTTAATCGGAATGATAGTTTTGGACTTAGTGGGCCTCTATAGAATAAAATTTGTACCCATTTTTATATATAGAAAAAATATTTTATCTATTTATATATTTTTGCATCTTTAGAGAGAAGATATTTGCGTTTCTTTGCGTTAAAGAGGATATTTTGAGTCTTATTCTATGGCACATTTTATGAAAATGTTTTCTTTCATTAGAAACAATCGCGGCAGCTGTCTATCTTGAAAATTTCACCTTTGAGGTCGCCCTTTGAGCCTCAATTACTCAAAGCTATTAAATATTTGGAGGGCCGATCGCTAAACAACCGTATTCAAAATGGGGTACAAAGAATCATATTTTTTAAACCAATCATTGACAATGAAACAAAAAACTATTCACTATTATGCTAATATAGTCGAAATCGGTTCAAGTTCGGCTGCTGGCGAGCGAACTGAAATAATTTCTTTGGTCCTAGGCGTTGCCTTCTCAACGTCCGCTTGCATTTCGAGAGGATCATCGCCAAATAGGTTCTTGCGTTCATACGCTTCATGATTTTTCTTTCGAATTTATGATAAAATGTCCCATTTAGTGCATGGCGCTCTTATACATTATTGAGATGTTGTACGGCGATTGTTCATCAAAAAGCAAGCATTTCACCGATAAACAAGATGATTGAGTAAACGACATCAATGCATTGACTCAGAAGGTTTATAATGGCACTGAAAAATAATCAAATTTTTAAGGGCATAGAAAACTTTGCTGCTAGGAGAACTGAGTGGAGAGATTCGTCCTAACAAGCTTAGGATTATTGACCAACGATGATGATGACATATGGGAGATAAAATATGTTTTTTATGGCTTCATTTTATTGAAGACAACGGGGTCAATTATGAAAATTTTTCATGAGACCGCCAAGGACAGCCGGATTGATTTTTCGATAATACGAATACATTGTTTTCACGGTAACACACATTAAGAGGAATATGATGGACGTAGATGAAAATGGATCTCTAAGCCCCTTCTCCCTTGAACGTATTATCAAATGCTCAAGGAGTCGCTGTGAGCGTCCTTTGTAATAGCTTCGACAAAATGTCAACAATCACTATTTTTTTCTCTAATTATTAATAATATGTAGTTAATTTATTCTGTGATTTATGATTCCAAAGTTTTATGATTCATCTGATTGAGCATGGGCGTACCCACATGAAAGAAAAAATTGGCTGTGGTATCCAAGAGTTGGATCCCACAGCCAATTTAAATGGATGCTGGGGCGCCATCCATTTAGTTGGATGAGGCAGCCATTTTAAATGGCTGGGTAAGAGATGGCTGTGACAACCAACTCGTTGGATACCACAGCCAGCGTCGTTGGGTCTTACGCCCATCTAAATTGGATGCCGCAGCTTTGCGAAATTGTTGCCGTAGCGTTTAATGGATGGGTAATATTTCAGCGGATATTATTATTAATAGTGACACCATTTGAAAGTAACATTTTAATATCCTTTCATGGTACTACTTCCGCCACTTCCGACGAACATTAGAGTTAGAAAATGCATTTGTATATATAAAAATTTTTGATTACATGAAATTTTTGAGTTCATAATTTTCACTGCAACTCATTACCTTGAAGATTTACTCACCTCAGGTCACTATCATGTGGACTTGAATGCCATAAATATCGCACATAGGTTATATGCCCCCACTTCCCACCTTGGCATGGGTATATATACCGAGAGAGTTTTTGTTGGATTACCTTGAAAATGACACAAGATGTCTAAACCATGGTCGGTTAAGAGTTAAAATTAAAAAAGTGCGGATATTACCATTTGTGTTTTAATCATGGATATAGCATTATTCCACAAAATTAAGCCTGAAAAGATTTTATACGCACATATAGGTTAAATAACATGAGAGAGCATTGATATTTTAAAACACGTCTTTATTAAAAAAGGAAGAAACTAAAAAAAACAAACTTTGAAATTTTTCGCTAAACGGCATGCCTGAAGGCTGCATAAAATTTACAATCAGGCATTTTTACAAAAATCACTGGCTGGAAAGATATTAAATTTACAATTTCAATGAAGTTTATCTGGCCTGTTTCAAGAACTTCATAACTATGAAAAAAATCGTCTAGCCCTAACGTGTACAGAACTTTGTAGACGAAACATACTCTACCATTTTCATTAGAAATTATTTTTTCCACTTTTCCAAATTGTGGAAGGCAGCAATTGTCAAAACCAACTGCAACACACATTCCTATGTGGTACTCAGTACCCTTCCACTTCACCCAAGGCACCTCAAGGCAAGCTGACCCAAACTCGGAGGGAATTTTTCTTGCGAGTTCATAGTCTTCCATCACCACCTCACAATCTTCCACTAAGGAACTGGGACCCAACTCCATTCTTATCTGAAACCCTCTCTTGCACGCATTTCTATCAGCAAATTGAAGCTGCTCCTTTAGAGCCAGCGTGTAAGTAATGTCCTTCCTTGAGCAAGTTGCCTCAGCCCTCATCTTCATAACTCTATTTTTTACTAGAATTTAAATGCACTAAGAGCATAAATGGGTCCCGATGTCCTTAAGACTCTGCCATAATGCACCATATGATGATATTTGGGCTTTAACGTCTCTCCAAATAATTTTAGATACTTGGAATGGTGCTCTGCAACAAGAACCTCTAATAGATCAGCACACTCCCTTTGAAGCCCCGGCGCCATAACAAGGTCTATTATCTTGCGAAGGGTAAGATAGGACTTCCACACTTCATCATGAGAAGTTAGGTCCCCAACAAGAAAAGGAAATGAAATAATGTAACTCATCATCTCAGAGGCACTCATTTTCAATGACTTTTTATTAAGTTCAGCTTCGGAAATGGGAAGTGGTCTATTTGAAAAACCTTGAATTTTATAGTCAAAATTTGAAATTCTGTCATTCAAAATATGAAGATCAACTCTATTACGGGCTCTTTTAACGAAATGAAAGGTAATGTGGGCCATGTCAAGAGCAAAAGCTCCTTCTGGACCGTCATGCATTACGTCACAAATGCAGTTGTCGTACACATGAAAATTTTCCACATTATTCCAAACAGAAGACTCTACAATCCCAGATTTATCAAACCCTGCTAAGACATCATCATCATAACTACCAATATTCCGTAAATTTTCCTTCTTCTCCCGCAAATCTGCCTGTGTGGCTTGCTTTTGACTTTTACACCAGCGACAGAAATAATTAGCATTAAAACTAGTAACGTATCCCAGCACTTCATTTAACCCCAAGTTATCTCCAAGAATTCCACCAAGAGAAAAAAAAATTCTTTGCTTGCCAACCTCTGTGTCCGCCTCAATTCCATATCTTTACAAATAATTTATCTCTTCCACAAGGATGTTAAAAACCTTTGAATTTTTATAATTTTTTCTGTCCGTAGAATGAGAGAGAATAGCTAAAAATATATTCTCTAATAATGACTGGTGTTCTGGGGGGAGACATGGAATAGAAATGTAAGTGCCCCCCACCTTCTGGATTACTTTCCTAGATCCTAGGGGATTATTCACTTCAAAGTCATCATGATAAACAAAGAGAGGAAGAACTAATTTTCCCGGGTAAAACTGCTTCTTACTTTGCCAATAGTCGCCCTGAATAAAGTTGTAGAGAACATCTTCCTCCTTCTCAAGCTTTCTTACGTAATCAACCACTGATGAAAAAACTTGGGGCAAACTAAAAAAAGAACTTAAAGTCTTTCGAAGAGCAACAAACTGAGCAGTAACTGGTGTAATTTGTTTAACCATCTATCACCTTTTTTCTTATTCTCAACAATATGAGCTACAGTATAAGTTTTGGGATGACTGAGATTACCGTCATCGGTAAAGGTTTTAAGTCGCCTGTACTCAGTCGAAAGAGTTGCAAAAGGTGCTTTAATACTTTTGGTAACATTATTAACAAAATTTGGAAATGAGAATTTAGAATCGTCTTGTCGAAATGCCTTCAAAATCAGAGGATTAATAGCTGCAAATATCTCATCAACTAATTCTTTTGCCTCTTCAACAATAAACTGAACATGATTACGTGGTAAGTTGGAAGTAGCATACAATTTTCCAACAAAACTTAATAGAACTGAGTGCAGTCTTTTGTCGAGATCTTTAAGATTGTAGTCATTTACATTCTCGTGGTTGAAATCAGAACCAGAGACCTCTGAATTGATGTCTCCTGGCACCACTTCTGGCTCATTATCACAACTACTCCCTCTAGGTAAATTGACGGACACAGAATGATGATTAGCAAATTTGTGGAAAGTAATTAAGCGCTTTTTAAAAGACTTCCGATCGCAAAAATCTCTGAAACACAGGGGTTCTTGGCATTTGTACACTAGAAAATTTTCATGCAAATGAAATACCTTGAGGTGTAATGATAACACGTGTGTTGAAGGAACTTCAATCTTACACGATGGGCAATGAGGCATTTTGGAACTCTTAAAGTTCCTTAAATTCCTTCACTCTAGTTTCCACTGAGGGAAACAATGGGTCCCAGGCTGTATTTACTCCGTATATAGCTTTCTGGACGAACAACCATGAATGTAAACTCTGGAATGGGTAAAGGGCATGCAGAGCGTGGTACACTTTGAAGCAAACGTCAATAGCTCTCAAGGGGTTTTCTACTGAGTAAAAAAAAGTGTCTATGTATACGTAGCAGTCCGTGATGTTAGCCACGTCTGCACCAACAACAATCGGGAACGGTTGCAATGCCCTCTTGGCTGCCTCTAGCTTCGCTCTTATCCTGTTTACCTCCGTTTCTAGAGCAGCATTAGCCTGTTTGCAAACACAAATAAAAGAAATATTAGGAACAATTTGCTCTCAAAATAAAAAAAGCAATAAATTAATTCTACTAAAAACTGTGGACCAATAGAAGGAAATTAGTGGACTTAATGATGGAGCAGTAGGTGAAAAATATGGGAAAACCCTTACCGTCACATGTAAAAGGAAACCATTCTTCGAGTCAGCAGTGGTTGTTTTCCATTTACCCACAGTAGTTGGGCCGAAAAACTTGGGAATTAAATTCAGGGTGTTAACTGTGTCCTCTGGAAGAAATATTTTTAAATTACTTAAATGCCAAATGAATAGCCCGAATGTCATGCATTGCTGGTTTTCGTACCTATGCTTTCCACATGGATAGGATCCTCATTTGACATTGATTTGATCTTCAATGCAATTGTAGGCCAATGTTCAATCAATGCCAACTCAGTATCTGGATATAGATACTTGTAATCAATTAGCAGCTGCAATGAGAAAAAGTGTCAAACAAGCCAAAACTTTTACTGGAAAAGTATTATACCTGATTAACTGTTATGCTTACCAGAGAGAAAGCCCATGGCTGTCTCAGGACAGGATAGGTATCGAAATATTGTGTCACCAAATCAAGATTTTTTTGACAACCCCGTTTCCTGTATTCTGTAACCCTCAGGTCATGCAAGCGCGCTGCTGACGTGTTGCGCCACCTCTCAGCTGCTTCCTCCACAGGCTCAGTGCACCTCCTCAGCCAAGATAAATCCCCACTAACAGAGCTGTTGGAATCTGCAAAATATCAAGATCATTGTAATAGGATCTTAGATGAAGACCATATTCCTAAAATTTAAGTAAACCCACCAGTAACTCTCAAATCCTCTTCAGAGATTTCCTCAGTTCTACTATTCCCTCTGTTAACGCGCAAACCTGATTTTCGTAATTCCTTGAGCAGGGATGTGTATTTATCGTACAGCTTTCCCTTTGGCTGTTTCGCTCCTTCAAAATCAGTCTTCGCTTGGCGTGCTATGTAATACGTACACTGTAACAGATTATGTCTCAATACATTAGAACTAACAAACATAGTCAACAATGGTTGGGTATACATTTTTGGTTATAAATAAATTTTATGCAAATAACTTATCTAACAGAGACAAAACTAACCGGTGATTCAGAGGGAAAAACCGCCACAAGTTCATCTCTCAATTCACAAAATCTTTTTGGCGTGATCCTGGTTAGAAAACGAAATATTAGAATTAAAATTTTGACTCTGCTATGGAATAAAATAATTACGCATGTAATACGGATATGAAACACACTTACACTTTATTAGGATCTCCGTCCTCATTCAGCTCACATTCAATAATGTACCCTGCTATTTCAGACCTTAAACTGTCTGTTAACAGAGAATTGTTATAGAGCCCTAAATACCGGCGGCTGGTAATGGTCTTATCCAGGTATAATCTAACAGACTGAAAAGAAAACGAACAATTTTGTCAAAGTGCAAAACAATTTGCTTTCAATAGTAGATTATTGGTAGGTTATAGTAAGAAAATTACCCCAATCTGCGTACGTTTGCGGGTGTTTGAATCCCGGAACACGTCAAATACAACCAGTTAAAGCCCGTTGTGACGCGGAAAAACTACCTAGGAGTATTTTTCGAAGTTCAGTTCTGTTTACGAAATACTTAGGGGAAACTAATAATGCAATATTTAGACCTTTAGAATGTAGTCCTATCTTCCTATTGGTTAGGGATGTGGTATTATTCAGATAAATTTATCAAAAGACCTGCGGTGTTGGGGAAAATCAGATAATATTCCCTATTCATTACTAATTTTGGAAATAAATGCGTGCGTGATAGAGCGAAGGATCAAATAATGAAATACAAAATATAACTGGTAATTTGTGGCTTTAAATGAAGGCAATCAATGAATGTCAAGGAGTGTCGCGCGCAATGCACCCTTTGTGTACTGATTCATCATTTGCTCTAGCCGTCCTTGTTCTCTTAGTTCATGTTGACCTATTTAAAAAATCCACTTTTGTTCCCGGTGACTAAGTCGCCCCAGCAGCACAGCGGAAAATGTCCACTTGGGCCTGATTTAAGTGACTTCGGAGAGCTCATATGAGTGCGGAGATCCTTACTGCTTCCATCTGTGGCTGAATGTTATCTTCTTTTCCTATTCAAATTTAATTTTGTATTTCATTATGGCTACGATAACGAAGGCATGATTGCTCCAGGCGTGGACGTTTATGTCCGCGTGGGACCCATTAGACCTGTTAGCGTCTCGGGAGGTTACCATAATATTAAGCTCTCAAGGAGATGATCCGTGACGTCTCTTGTTTGCTTGAATGCCTTTTTTTGACCTCAAATTCGTCCCTCAGCTGAATCAGCATTAGTGGACCATGGTTTCTATCTCTCTAGAGTCGTCCTCTCTAGTAGCGGCAAGATTCTCGTGAAGAACGGAGTGAAATAAGTTCACAAAAGATTTTCCTTGAGTTAACTATGCCTACTCTGGATTCATGTGTCGATAGGAAGTTTTTCAGTGCTGCTTGTACAATGAAGAAGTTTGAATTAATCTACAGTGTTCGTGTTTTTCTTTGAATGTGTGATTTAATAGGCAAAAAATGTCCCGATTCTGTGTCCAGGCACCCCGTTCTTTTTGCTCCTATTATTCGACAACATATTCTATATAATGAACCCTAACAAAAGAGGCCTTCTCTTTTTTAAGTGGAGCATGTGCTATTACCTCCTAACTGAAGGGAGAAGTGTATAACATAATAGATAAAAACTTTCCAGAAACACTGTCATTCCAACTCCTGTTTCGACAGATGACATCCTCATTTCGACAATTAAAGATTGGGCAAAGGCAGCGGGAAGTAATGACCATTCTGCGAAATGTAAGTACATATTTAATAAGAGGTGGTCCAAACCATTATTTGTTCTGGTATACATTTTGAATAATGATTTGAATGCAAGAAACATTGATCCAAAGGTTGAATTAGTTTCCCATTTTTCTATAAAATATATGTACCCCGGGCATTTTAAAAACCTCTAATGTAACGCTGGAGGCAAGGACCAAGCATGTGTAACGCATACTCTGCCTAGGGGACTTGTTACAGGCTGAATATAATTGAAGACGTATGTGTACACATACTTCGTAGTCCCTCAAATTTCATGGAAAACAGAATTTTTACTGTCACCATCACCCTACAGCGTGTACAAATTTGACTCATTATTTGGATTAATTTCTATTTCTCATAAAAAAGAATAAAGCAATATTGATAATAGATATATTTACTTTAAAGTAACGGGTACTGTATTTTTTAAACAAGCATTGCTTAAAAATTATTCATCATCATTAGTCAACAATCCTAATATTGATTTGACGCAGCTCTCTATTTCTCTCTCCTATCCTCTAACATTTTCGTAGCGACGTATTTCTTCTCTTTTACATCCTTTATCTGTCCTAGGTAACTTATTTGAGGCCGTCCGTTGCCCTTCTTCCCTTCCACCTTCCTTCAACGATAGTCTTCATCAGGCCATAACGTCTCAATTTGTAAAAATTATCAAAATTTATTGATTAGGATTGTATAACGTTGAAACACCTATCCACATCATTTTTAAAATCTATTGTTTTACCACCGAAACCATCCGTGATGGATTCGGAACATCAAACAAGGTGGAAACGGCGTGGCTAACCAACCGATTTTTCACATCCTCGAGGAACATAATATCTACGAAATGGTTACTGCAAATCGCACAATATCTATACAAATGTGCGGCAGATTTGGCAGCCTTTCCTTCGAGTTGCAATAACCTATTTCCTTGCTCTATAAGAACACATTAATTAAAAAAGCACTTTTTTTAGGAAAATATGACCCGGATTATGATTGTTAGGTTCCACCTCCTAGTCTCCTCCTTCGGAAGACGAAAGAAACTCTCTCATTTTCCTTCAAGGACTTGCTGAAGTTCAGGGCGGAGCAACAATTCCCTGCGCCTTTGGTCGTTTCAAAATAACTGCTTTAACACACTTTATATTATAATAAAATATTTTAAAAAATCCTTCTCTAACTCCTATCACTAAAGCAAAATAACAAATGAGCAGAGAAACCACGTCAAAAATCGAGTTGCATGCATTCCTTTACCACGAGATCCACATTTTACTCTTTAAGAAAAGACGAAGTTGGCGCATGCACAAAAAAAATTACCACACGAAATCGGCAAAGTGACCATTGTGATTCCGTAGGTCCCTCTTCTGTGGCCTAACCAAGACAATGGCAACCATTCATACCAAAATGGTTCGAATACGCTCCAGATTAAAAAATGTAAAGATTTCCTACTCACGTTTTGTTCTCCACTGTGCGCCCTCTTTTTCTTAGGATTACACACACTTGGAGAAGTAACCCTCTCATTCCCAAAACCATGCAAATCACTGGAGCTGGAGTCAGTCGCCTCAAAATTTACTTCCGGTATATTTAAAACAGCATCTGTAACCTCCGGGATTATCGGGTCCTGATTAAACCTACAAATCTTGACAAGGGGCTGAAAAAATCAGTAGTCTTACACACTCACCACATTAATTTGACTATGTTTATTCAGATACATATCTCAAATGATCTTCACAATGAATAATATCAATATTGATGAAATCATAAACACATAAAGGTTAATTCAAATAATACATGATAGATTATCTCCTTTTAAAATGATACTACCTCTAGTGCTGTCGAACATGAAGTATCTGAAAGCCCTAAACCTTTCATCAACTTTTTCTGAAGGCCTATTTGGGGCACTAGACGTTCAACGTCTTCCCTCGTCAGGATCGTAAGGACTGAATAGTCTATGTATTCATCTGCAAAAAGAAATTGCTATGGAGTTACAAAATACTCTTGCAGAAAAGAGAGCTGATCTAAGATTCAATATTTAATGATTTATTTAAATAAATAATGCTGTGTTGCTTAGCTGATAGGGAAATACCATTGCTAAATAATCTTAATAGTATAGCCATATATGCAAATGTGTACATAATTAAAGCTATATTTTGCTTATTGGTTGCTCTGCTCATAGCTTAAGCCATAAAGTACAGCACAGTACATAAATCATCCTAAACTTTTTGCACATGTAAAAGTCAAGAGTGGGTAGATAAGGAGAAAAAGTGATAGAAAAAATTCTGTGGTATGTGACACAGCTACTGATATGGAAACGAGGTCCATATCCTCCATCTGAGTTCTTAAGTTCGTGATACACAGTTCTATATTGTACTTCATACGAATGATACTATTATATGCATTCAGGGTAGAGACCTTAGTATAGTTGGTGCATAAGTGTCTGCATTTTAACTTGTATAGTGAAACTCAGGTTATCCGGTGTGCATAAAATTATTATTAATAATGAAATCTATAACCTTCAAGCACTTTTCCACAAATTTAATATCCGAATAGCATGCTTGGATTCACAGAGTCATGATAATCTGGCTCCTGGTGATGATCCTCTAAGTTGAAGCACATTTAGTGGATATTAAATTTGTGGAAAACCGCTTGAAATTTATCATCGACGGATTAATGCAGATTTTAAATTAATACAAACATTTCACTTAGTTTTGGTGATATTGTATTCATTTAGTATCAAAATACACAATTCGTATGGCATTCATCGAAAATTGACCGGATGTTATTTTCGAGAAAACATAAAGGTTAAAAAAAAACAATACCCAACCTTAGGATAATATCAACCTACAAGATAAAATCTTGAACGGTGGAATAAAATAAGAGTTGCACATAATAACGGAATCACAATTGGCAAGCTTACTGGTAAATTTTTCCACGAGGCAGGTCAGGCCCAAACCATCAAGAAAATCTCTAGTTTGGCTATCCATATCTTCCCGTCTTCAAGTGTTCTAAGAGTATAAAAAAGTATTAAAATTGGCAATGGATTGCAATATTTTCTCACTTGCAAGAGCAAACTGAAAACTATTTAGGTACTTACCACTAAGCCCGCCAAACATGTGCACTTAAGAACTGTATGAGAGTTTATCGCTAGATGACTCTGGCGTAGAAGCGATATTCACCGCCTTCACCACCGCCGTGTTGGCATCCAACTGCTGGATGAGCGATCTCTTCGATCTTGATGTGTGGACCAACACTTGGACACTACAACCAAGCTGCGAGCGTCCAATTAAATTGGATAGAACACACAATCGCGTTGGATGCCGTGTCTGTTGCCGTGGATACTGCATCCAACTTTCACTTATCCGATTAAAACTGGATGCCACATCCAATCCTTTTTTTGAGTGCAGCGGGTGGTGGAGGGGGTAGCTGCCCCTCCCCCCTATAAGCAAAAGTAAATCTAGTTCAAATCGAAAAAAATGAACAAATTTTCTTTGAATCCAAGGCTTATGATATTAGTATAAAACATGCAATTAAAATAAAAATATTTTATTTTTGAGCAAAAAAGTTTAAGAACTAATAAAGTGCTGATATGATATTCTTGACATTTTAGTTTCTTTATCCTTTTATGTGTTGTAACTTGAATGACCACGGCTTGCCCCCTGTAGTTTTGATGCTGGGTACGCCCCTGTGATTGACAGCTTCGTTACTTATAATTTTTGTACATTTCCACGACTTCCTTTTGGAAGATAGTATAAAGAAAACGTGAAGGAGACAGAAAATAGAAAATATTTACCTTTTTAGAAAAAGAACGAGATAAAACTACGATGTTTGGAATTAACTCAGTCTCCTTGCACGAGGATTAGTGACATTTACCCTTATTACCAAGAGTGAATCCACTGGAGAACTGTTTACTTTGCACATTTAGAAAACATTCTTCTTAATTGGGGATGATGGCCATCCGTTAGTATAACTCTAGGATGCAGACTGAGTCGATATATTTATTTTTAAGCTGATTAAATTCAATGATAACCTATCATTATTCCGTCTTTTTTTGGAATAAAAAATTCATAAAAAATGCATTACATTAATTTTTGAGAATGTGTCCATGAACGCCCGCCAATTTTGTTTGTTGTAATTTCAATAATAATGTAATGTAATACGAATATTTTGCAAGAGACCCAAAATAAATAGATCGAGTATTCAAAACGTTAAATTAAATCTAAAAATCATGATTAAAATAAAAGAAGATAATTTATAACTACGATGCATATGTACAAAACCATAAATATTGTTTTAGAAGAATTGGTCAAATATTTATAGTAGATAGCTTGATTACCTTGCTTTTTTAAATTAAAATTTCAACAAGCAAAGCGAGAAATGTTTTTATGAAATATATTCACGCGAAGAGTATGCTATTTGGAGAACATTACATCAATCCCGTTGGAGAACAAAACATGTACAGAACTGACGAAAGCCAATAATTAATATTGTATATACGCTTGTCATTCGTGTAGCCAAAAGTTTACTCAATAAGTTCTTAGTTGCACCGTAACACGCACAAGCGACACATAATACACGAGTAACAATGTTCTAAAATTAATGGCCACAGGGGATGGCTTACAACCTATCTTTTTGAGTGGAGTATTTGTTTGTAATAATAGAGCAGAACCGCGTAAAGAGTAAAAATGTTACTGCCTAAAAACATTTCTCGTCCAATGTTGTAATAAACCAAGAGCTCTAATGCAAAAGGTTTTATGGCACTTCTCCTGTGTGTCTTAGGGCGTCTATCGTTTCAGTAAGAATTTTAAGATACACAAACAAGTTTGCATAAGTCAATATTTTTAAACTCTGTTTTAAAATTTCCGTAGTAGAATTTTAAAATAAAAATCAAAGAATAAGTTTCAGGAAATTAAGATATCAGCTGATTAAGGGAGTATGTGGAGGCATCTATTTACACGACCAGCAGGATGAATTGAATTGGTTGCAGTAGATAGTAGAAGGCGGTAATTATTGCGATAAAAAAGGATGTCTTCAGGGAGGCACTATTGCCAGAAAAAATGCCATATGGTATGAAAAGAAGTTTCGCTTTATACGATAAGGATGTTGATTTGCAGGTTACGGAATCGTAGGTGTTGAGGTAGAAAGATGAGGCTTGGATGTTTGGGAGAGTGAAGAAGCTGCAATGGGAGAACAAAAAACAAGACCATGAAAACGATATGCAGCAAAGCTCATTTTAACGCGAGGAATATTTTTAACGTTATTACCGCGTTTCACAAATCAACATTCAAGAAACAGTTGAGAATAATATTTTTACATCTGACCAAGAATGAAAATTTGTGCTAGCGCTCTTAAATTATTACTGGATGGGAGAAGCACAGGGTACATGTACACAAAAAGCGATTTTGGCTTCTGTGCATACGATCAAGATGGGAAAATGGCAAAATCAGACATAACGTCATAGTTTGATTGATTTACTACGACTATTATATTGCAGTTTATGTCAATGGCTAATTTTAATTCCATCAAATTTATTATTCTCGAGGCGGAAGAAGGAGAAGTATAGGGATTTTAATAGAATCTATTTATGAGTATTTCATTTCATATAGAGGATCGTGGTTGCCTGGTCGGATAAAACCTTGGATGATGATAGTCGGGCCGCGAGTTTGTCTTGGGTGAAGCATCCAGACACCTCCGATCCAAGCTCAATAAACCTCGATGCGCTAGATGACGTGGGGAAATGAAATGTCCACTATACCACGAGTTTGTGAAATTCAGACTCACAAGGATTAGTCTGAGGCGAGGTCTTCCCTTACTCATCAGAACCAACCCTCGGGTTGAATGACTGAGACAGGCGGATTTTGGGGGTGGAGGGTCACAGGGGTCATGAATCCCCATACTTTATAAAACTTTTGAAGAATGGAAAACTAAGAAAAATCCTAAATATTTACCTGAATCTCCAGTGCATGACTCCTCAACAAGTTAATCTATTATTTTTTTTATAGGAATGTCACCCTATCAGCACTGATGAGTTGCCAAAGAAACGTTAAATAGTTCATGCTCAAGAATTATTTCTCCGCATTGGGGAGCAGACAACTGATAAATTGGTCTACACTATACCACTGAGATGAACAGGTTGAAAATAATCGAGTGGAAGGACACAACAACCTTTCTGATATGCATTAAACAACAAAAAACTGTCAACTTTATTACCATTATGAGTTACTAGATCCATATCCATCCACAAACCACTCTGCGTTTGACCAAGCTGCACTGCGTTCGGGCTTTCCACGATCGCGATTCTTCTTTTCTTGATGACGTTTATGTACTGATGAATAAACCGATTATCTTAATCTCCTCCAGTTTCTTTAAAAAAAGCGCTACACTGGACACTACTTTGATTTGTTCCTCACGCGATCACATATTTTAGCTGGTTTTAAGTCATCACCGAGCAAGGTGAACTCATACCTATTGGCCTAGACAAATGTTTTAGACGTCGGAATAAATCAATGCACTTGCACAAAAACCAAAACCTTAGCATTCTCGATTGTCTCCTTCTCCTCGCCTTTAAGTCATAACACACGACCAATGAATCCCACTGGTATTTTTCTGCTAACAAGTACGCATTTTGGCTTCCTTTCCCGACAGAAGTATTAGTCATCCTCCGAATCACCTTTCTTTGAACATCGCTGAGCTCGCAGTGAAATCCGATAGGGCCGCGCCGAGTCCACTGGTATTTCGTATCGAGTTTCAACTGCAATGATGCAATACAATTTGACGCAATCATGTATAGTGTTAGTGCCGTTTTACACGGTGTAAGGAATTGCGCAATCTGACGTACGTGCGAAGGCGCAATCAAAATTGCGTCGTGTAAAGCGGTGAATTGCTAGAACACATGCGAGAATGCGTGGATGCGAGACGCCAAAATAACCCCTGTTTTAATTTCGTTCATGCATTCGCGCAATTACACGCTATTTTAGAAATTAATGCAGCTCTAACCTGCGCAATTCTTTGCCCCGTGTAAAACGGCCTTTACAGTTGACTTACATGGCAACCGTATCAACACCATAGAATTTGGAAAACCGAAGCGTCCACATTTCACAGAATCAGTAAAAGGCGATAGCACCAATAACCAATCATACAAAACGTAATCACTAGCATTTTACATGAGCAGAGATTTATTTTTTTGGAACATAATGCTTTTGAAGTCCTTATGTTTTTGCGTATGTCTCTTTTCTGCGTTGGATGAGAATGTGAATAGGACAGCAGTATGGAGAGAAATGTAGGGGCTAGTACCTAGTTGTAGCGAACGTGATTGCTCCTTAGTGAAATAAATTGACATTTTGTAAATGTTATGCGGATTCGAGAGCACTGCAAAGAACCTTTGCGGCCCATAAACTTATTTTGGCATCGCTATGAAAAGTAGTGAACCCTATTCTCCAAGACAGCGGCCATAATCTGTCGTCGGACCCTAACACTGATTCAACCTGAAGATTGATTAGAACAGGTTAGAGTAGAACTCAACTCAGACTAAGTCACGGTCGTCTGTTTTTCAGTCATTCAGGGCAGGGAAGCACCATGTGCCTCCTCCTGCATTTCGAAGGATAATTTAATCGCAACTTGGTCGAAAGCTGCGTCGAAGGGACGAAGGCTTCTCGTGGGAATCGAACTGGGTTCATTCCATCAGCAGCCAAGTAGGTACTCAACTCATTTCGCTACCATGAACCCTCAATTTCGATCCATGATGCTAAGGAGGTAGGATCGCGATCTAACACAAATACTTTTCACGTAGGTACTTAATTTTTTCATTTTTCCATATTTGACGACATCCATCAGTATTTAAAATTCAAATTTCTTTGCAAAGAATGGGGATACATCAATCCATATATTTTGATGATATTACTTTTTTCAACTATTTTAGTCGACCAAAGCGCCGTTTTCATGTAACTATACTAATTTGACACTATTCAGCGTTTATTTTCTTATAAATAAAAAATTGTTAGGTGAAGGGCTTACTCATTATCCTTATCATATTGCTAACGACATGGTTTGTATTAAATGATTTTCTTGTCAAAATGACATTTATACTTTAGAGGTACCTAATCAATATTTTATGCTTATGCAAACGCTAACAAAAGAACCAGGGGGGGGTCTGGGGTGATTGGGGGCCCTCGGCTGGAGCTCATAATGGGGCCCTCTCAGCGGAGGATCCGGCCCCCCAAGAAAATTTTAGGAATTTTCATGCCCGGAAATGGATTTTTTCCACGGTAATAGATACCCCTTAGTCAAAAACTCAGACAAGTGAGATGTGTAACTATATCCAAACATTGTAATCGGATATTTTTTCTCGATGAATAAATCGAGAAAAGTCGTCAAGCCCTCCAGCCGTCTATATTGTTGACGTATCACTCGCGTTAAACTAATGCTATGATCTCTAAATTAGACAGTCTAATTAATAAATCATATTTAGACCGTAAAAGCAGAGGACCTTCTGATGAGCCACTCAAGGCTCAGAAAGTAAATGCTCAAACTTAAAATGTAGGGAAAATTATGTTCTGCTCCTATAAATTATGTTTTGCACTCGATGTTAAAAATCACCAGATCTAGCAACGAATACTGAGGGAAATGGTTGACCAAGAAACATTCAGACAAGTTCCCTTGAATTCAAGACTCTAGCATTGAATGTGTTAAGTCCTAACTGATCGTCGTGAATAGATTCGTGGAGCGGTCGTAGAGAGCTGATTGACAGAGTGAGGAGACTTCTAGAGGATGAGGAGCAAAGGCACGGAATTAAATTTGAGACGCTATCCACACTATCAGAGCCCACCCGTCGGGATGAAGACGAAGGATAGGAATGTCCTGATTAAAATTCAGTCTATTGAGAGCATCGTAATTACGGGCGCGGAAAAATATCTCTTTGGGCTTATTTGTTGGCAGTTTGGGTCGGTATCTAATTAATAGTAGGAATTGGGAGCCTCGGTAGTGAACCCCGCCCAACGCTGATGGTTTCTCCGCAAAGCTCCCCAAGATAGCATTCAGGTAGAAGACATAACTTAATCTTTTCCACACCGTCGTTAAATGAACTGAAAGGGCGGAATATATCTTGCTATCATGATTTGGTAGAAACGGCAGTCAAGCAACTAAGGGTAGGAATACTGGCTTCGGTGTGAATAGGGCTTTGAAATGAAAAGCCAAGTTTGAAAGGGCTAAGATAGCTGTTTACCAAATGATGAGTGTTTTGGTTTTTCTTAAGGTTAGGGGCTCCATTACAGCTTACACTGAATCATAGAAATATACACTACCATCGGGGCAAGGTACCGTCAATAATAATTAATTCAATACGTAGTAATTATTTGGATCATTTGGCTTCCAAATATCCGCGCTCTTACATTATCCTCAAAATATTACAGCGATCTGAATTTGCTAAATCGCTGGAATTTGAATGTATTTAAAGGCGTTAAATTTTGTAAAAAATAATTTGACTTATATATAACTATTTTTCAGATCGATTAACAGATGTCCCATGAGGTATTATTGAATTCTACGCAGTGTTGCATCGCATGTAATATGATTTGAATTTTTCATGCATGCAGTTTTCCAGTAAGTAACCTATGTTTCATATTATCCGTGGATAATCGCGTATACGTGTAAAGGCAATAAAATAATGGCCAAAACTCAGTGAAAATTTCTCCAAATTCGAGGAAAAATACCAATCTCTCAAGCAGAACCTACTTTCACCGTTTAGCTAATGATTACAGTAAATGGCAGCTTAGCGTTTAGCAAATCTATGACAATAATAATTTCAATCCAAATATTTTCCAGGAGCTGCATTTAGAGCTCTTTCGTATGTACTGGGAACATATATGGATAAATTACTCAGTAAAGTGTAGGCATGAACGCAAGTACCTAAAAGGAATAATTTGGAATTAATTTGTAGGAATTAAAAATTATTTCAACTGGCCGCTTGTTACATTTGTTACTATTCAAATGCATCTCACAAAAACACATACCAAAATACTTCATAACCGCTGATCTTATCCAAATACATACTGCCTAAAATACGCATCTTGAATTGTGTCGCTCTGCTCATAATAGATAGTATATATAATGTGGAATAGATAATCCATTCCACATTATATATTCCTTCTCCGCTCACTCCATTCGCCATCGGCTATCATTGAATTCAGCAACCTCTTAGCACCCGTTCCAATCACGCACTCGATCTCATCCCAATCTGTGAAAAGTCTCCCTTCTTTGTCCTCTACGTGGATCTCATTATATTCCCTCATCGTTTATTCAAGTTAGCCTCCTCCATCCAACTCTGTCTCCTTCTGCAGCTTCTTCCGCAATTTCTTCATTACTATGCAATTATAACTCTTTGTCACCCTTGGTATTGCTTTCTTACTGCTAGTGCTTATTATTAAATTCAACCTGTTGGAAAACAAATGTATTTCGATGAATGTTTCAACGGAGCCATTAAATAGGGGTACGCCCTAATTTTTTTAAGGTTTCCCCCACGTCGACAAATTTTACGACGCTTTCTCTGGTGTCTCAGCAGAAAGCATCTTCAAGTGTGTATTGACCGCTAAGTTCGTTCCGATATTTCAAGGTACAAGCATGGGCGTACCTAGAATCAAAACAAGGGGGGGGGGGCAAAACTAGCCGTGGTCGTTCAAGTTGTAACTGTTTTGCGCAGAAAAGGTCAATGAAACCAAAATTTTTAGGAAATCATGACGGCAATTTATTAGTTTTTATAATTGTTTGCTTGGAAAAATAATTATTTTTATTTTAGTTCCATGTCTTATACTAATATAATTTTTCTACAAAAGGAAAATTTGTTCATAAATTTTGTGTTGAACTAAATTTATTTTCGCTTCTAGGGGTGTACCAAAATGCTTCATAACCGCTGCTTTGGGGGTAGGTTGGCCGTAAGCTGCAACTCGAATGAGCTTGTCGTGAAAAATAAGTCAGCGCGTGGATAATCCGAATACTAACTTCACCAATTTTGTTAATTACATAATTTCCAGCTATTTTTTACTTTTTGGCTGTTTTGTCTGCGTCGAGCATTATTTCTAAGTTTCACATGCTGAAGTGCGGCATAATCGGAGCATAAATAAAATTTTGCAGTGGACCTTAAAATCTCTGCAAATATCTTCTTGCGTTAATTCAAGGAAAAAGAAGGCCTGATTGATTGCCACCGATTGTCGTGATTCCTAAAATACAACATTTTTTTTCATGTTGAGTTTCGGAAAAGATGAAACGGTCTCGAAAATTTCTTCTCATAGTACGGGAAATTATTGCTACTCAGGTAAGGGAATTTACTGCACATCCGGGCCGAGGAAGAAGTCAGGAAGCTAAATTATACGACGGGAAGGCACACTATTTCTGAACACGATCCTCTCATGGGGCATGCGCCAATCCCGTGACGAAATCCGATATGGTAGGAAGAAAAAAAACAAGAAAAATCTACCGATCAATTCCCGACGCGGAACATTATCCGCTGCACAGGTTGATTAGCTAATCATCGAGCACGAAGTTCGCCGGAGGGTTATCTCCCGCCTCCGCAACTTCGGACCACCGCTAATTCCTCCGCGGCTTACCCACTCGCAGATGAAAGGGCAGGACGTGAGGCTGGGGGCAAAGTTCCCCCCCTCCTCTCTCATTTCCACTCTGGGCCCTCTGACTCAACTCCGTCAACAGTTTGAAACGTGCCCCCAATCATTCAAAAACTGCAAAAAATAATCGTAAACAACGGCCAATAGATAGGATCTTTTGGCCAATTTTTTTTCGATCTATTATTTTTCGTAAAACTTCCTCTAATCGTCGTCAGGGGATTTCATGATGGAGAGGCCGAGCCCTATGTGCTTCGAACCACCCTAGGGGACCCAATCAAGGACTGTGTCTTTCAACGGATTGCTGCTCATTCATGGGCGATGGATTCGGGTTAAGGAGTGCACCGGAAAGTCGGGGTAAATGGAAAAAGAAGCGGAAAAAGAAGGAAAGGGTTGGTTGGTTTCACGGCGAAATAGCCCCGATGAAATTAAGGTTAAAGAGAAGTTTGCGTCGATGGATTTCTAACCACCATATGGAAGGAAAAGATTCGCCTTAGGTCAGAATTAGGCTTCAGATTCCTATAGGATATTATACATTAAGAAAGAAAATTAATTTTGGGAGGTAATCGTTCTAATACAAATGATTTCTGAGCTAATAGAACAATAATTTTCTAGGCAGCCAGAAGGAGAGTTTCAGAGGCAGTATCAACCAATAGTCAACATATGACAATTTCAAAACACCCGCAAAAAATGCAACATATTTTACTTACCTTTGCTCTTTTCAGATGTTTCGCGATGAAAAATCGTCCAGAAGGAATAGAATATTAGGAATATCTTCCGTCCAAGGCCTAAGGAATTCTTCGTAAGGGCTTAATGACTGTGGTTATACCACGTCGTATATTAGACCACGGGAAAGGATTATTTGCGATTATGCTGCGAAAGATATGGTGCTGCATTGAGTTAGTGCTCTTTTTTGGCTAAATTTGTAGAAAATCATACTTATGGGCACATACATATGATGGTTAAAGTAATACGTTTACTCTTATACGACCCCCAAGGGAAATTTGATTACTATTTATACAACAGCCGTTGTGCTTTTACGGCGCTCAATGGATGAAAAATTATTACGGTATAATATATACTTTCATGAATTATAAAATATGCATCGAGATCACAGTAATGAGTTCTGCGAACAACAGCAACGAAAAAAATAAAACTTGACTTACAAATTTATATATTCATGAAATTAAAATAACATTTTTGTTCATTAAATATGATGACGCGTATAAAAAATGTGCCAAAATTGTAAACTTAATGATAAAAAAAGACGAGAGCTGTGTAAAATTTCCCCTCCTTGTGAAAATTTTTTGATTAAAATGCTATCAATTTAAGATGGTCGGCACCAATGGTTCACGTCGAGGTTGAGGTCCTAAGGACGTGGGCAGTAATTAAAAAATCGCGTTTTTAAATTGATGCATTTTGATAAAAATCGTCAATTGCTTCGGATTGGTTCCCCCCTGTCCGTGCGTCCCCATCGGTGAAACGATAATGATGTGACACTCAAATGAAGAATTCAGCATTATTAATGCGAAAGTTTGGGTTTACAGTGGATGAATTTCCAACGACCCGCAGCAATATTTTCCATGCACATACACGAAAAAATCCCATGCAGCTGAATTTTTCTTCTTCGGTCATTTAATTATTAACTTCGTACTTGCCAAATTGTAACTCACCAACAGCGGCTGTTGCAAACAGTAACTTGTAGCATCTTACCTGAAAAATGAAAGAGAAAGCATTAGTAAGTGCGAAATAAACGTATTCTGGGAAGTTAAGAGAATATTGGCGAGGGTAAGAATATTTTCTAAATTTCAATTTTCTTGGGTTTTCTTCCACGTCAGTTGGCTTATGGACAAACATTTCTCAAGCTATCTTTCCAGTGTCTTAAGGTCGAAGACTACCTTCGACCTGAAGAAGCTGGAAAGATTGCCAGTTAAACTATTGCCACAAGCCAAATGACACGGACAAAAACTCAAGAAAAACGCAGAGATCAAGAAATCACCGCCAAAACCTTCGTTCTAGCATAATAATATTTTGTCATTTTCATGCTTTTATTGACACATTTTCGGGATACATTAGATTAGCACTTTCTTAGTACCAATATAAATATAAAAATATTTACTGCGAATAAGCAACAAAGCCACGCTATCATATTAAATATTGGCTTATTTTTACTTTGGTTCGCTGTTTTCTCTGTGCTGAAAAAATGATTTATTAGCAACCAGGAGTCTCAACTAATGCTGGAAATTTTGAATTATGCAGCAACTGGTGATTATTTTAAACATGATAATTCGGAGACCTTATTTCTTCAGCTGTTTACTCACTTCTATAACTACCGCAGAAAATCATTCACAGTACATGTGAATTTGGAACATGGTATGCAGCACTATTTGCAAAATTGGCAATAAATTGAAAGACCACAATAGCAGAATAACCATCGACCGCATTCAAAAAGTTCAACATGAAAAAATTATTCGGCTTATGACGAATGTCATCCTTGGTGTATATAACTTCTCATTGGTGCGTGTTACTGAGTAAGAAATCAATTGTTTCAGGCAGTTCTTGCTTCATCCGAACAATTTGAGCTGAGAAAAATTTCTAAGTTGTGTAATTTCCCATGCATTCAAATAGAGCGCATTTCCAGATGTTCGCCTCAAGATACCCAGATGCGAAGTTTGTCGGCTTTAGCTGGGAAGGCCTATCAGCATTCCATTGTTTAAGAGTTGAGTGCATATTTAATTTGTTCGATACTTCCAAAATCGTCAACGATTGATTCGAATGATCGAGTAGGTCTTATCCTCGATATCTGCTTGCGAACGTAAGCAGAGACAATTAAATAAAATCCGAATCTTGGTGGAGTGGAATTTTTCCATATTGAAATAAATACTTGCAATTTTCCACGATTATAACATTTATTACGACCTCGGGACTATTATATAACATTAATATATCAGCTTCAATGTTCTAGAAAATTGTGTAGTAACATTGAAACCTAGGTCGAAGAAATGGATAGCATTTATTTCAAAATAGAGTGGGGATCGAATTCCGCCCTCGGGAACTCTTAAGACCATCAAGCAAGGGGAGAGAGAACCACGATTGGCGCAGACCCGTGCACGTCTTCGCAACACTCTCAAAGAAAGCCTTCTCGTGTCGCATTAGTGTCAGACGGCCCTCGAATATCAAATTCCAAGGATCCTCCTCCAGGTGTGTCTGCCGAAGGGAGGGGGGATAGCGGCCGCGAATCCGTGCACGGCCGCGTCTCCCCTCATAAAAGGCTCGCCGTAAACTGGACTAGGGGCCAAAAAGGGGAAATGAAAAAAAGAGCACTAAAGGAGAATGCGCGGCACTTGTAGAAAAAAAAATTTAGTCCGAAGGGTTGTCCTAATCTCGCATCAATCCCACTGCCCTCCTCGTGTTTATGCAAATTCGCATCCCTCCCCTAAGTAGAGTGGAGACCAGGTGTTTGGTGGGATCACGGCGATATGATGTTGAAACTCATTAAAACTCATCTGCTTGGAGATTTGGCTCGGGTATGCCTGAGTATCGAAGGAATTCTGCACCTTCTGGCAGCGATATCAAGCAGTAGATCGGCCACACTGAAAATTTAAGATGAAAATGAGACCTATTTCGCTACGTTACAGGGAAACATACTTCAGGAGGGGGAAAAAGTTAAGGGGATATCTCTGAATTGGATTAGCTATTGAAGCGTACGCAGCAAACAACTTTTCTCAGTATTTTCCTCCACAGTATGCATGCCTATTCCAATGAAATTTTGGGAGTCTCCACGTAAAACGCAGGGAATGTTATATTAAGGCAATTCTGAAGTTCGCTCTCTCTGCTAGTGACTCTATATGGTCTGAGGACTACCTAATTTCTTATAGAAATACCGTTTAAAATCAATTCTTTCCCCGTTTTGGACAGGGAAAACGTCGATTACAACAAGAATGTAAAGAAGTAAAGATATTACAACACTATTTATTCAGTCATTAGGAAATTAATGCTATGATTGAGGTCTACTCACTATAATCGAATAAAAATGGCGCTACGGTAATCTCATTACTATTAATAATGCATATATTTATTTAACTAATGGTTACTTACACGAATCTTGCCGGAAACCTGATGACAATTATTTGTGGAATCATTCACCTTAGTATTGGATGATTACTACTAGCGGTTGAATGAATGAAAATCATCAAAAAGTACTCGATGTTGGATTGTGACCCTTATGCCAAGAGAATTTTGGGCTGCGTAGTTCCAAATTGATGACTGTTATCTTACAAATAGCACCATTGGTTCAGAGAAAACATTCCTTCAAAAGGAAACGGATACGAAACCTCGGGGTCATATCAATTCCATCCCTATCTCGGTGGACATGTTTGGGCTCTTGACGAAGAAGGACGGATTGAAAGAAGAAAAAGGTTTGACATGAGAATAGAAAGTTCACGGATCGTCCTTCTTAATGGAGATGGTATCTATGAACTTATTGTGAACGCTTTTGGGGTGAGACGACGTTAGGTTAAACCTAGGCGGTATGTTGTCAAGGGGAAATCTAGAAGTCAAATGAGGGGAGAACTGCAACATAAAATCGCTACAAGCAGTGTGCAAAAATACTGTTGCATCTAAAATCTGACTATATTGACCTAATTTTTCCAGCTACTCATTATATTAGCTTGAAGATTTTTCTTATATAAACTGCAAAATGCGAGGAAACTTTGGAAACCATTGGCACTATTCCAATGCATTGTCACGCATAATTTAATGATCCAAGTAATACAAAAATTTATGGTTTTCTCACAAATATTACAAAGGTTTTTTATTAAAAAAATTACGAAATGACCAGACTAGAGATGGGGTTGTTCAATTATTGAAAAGTTATTAAAATGTTGAAGAATTATACCTGATGATTTTATACATCTATTCCATTTGTTTTCTAAAAGTAAAAAATAGTACCTAATATATTTGTCAAATGATATAGTCCTTTTAATTATTGTTTAAAATCTTTCAACTATTCTCTCCGAATTATCGTATAATAACATGTCGATATCTTTTTCTAGCATTCTTATCACAACTGGCCCTTCAAACGAATTGATAGGTACACCTTCTGCTCTCGGTTTCCTGTACGCGAAACTTCACAAAAAATCAATCAAATGAACTGTGTCGCTGTGAAAGAATATTTTCCTGCAAATTTTACGCGACATTTGACCAATATGACCTTACGTAGCTTGGGAATAAAATATTTTTATTCCTTTGAACCTTATTCAGCAACGTTGGTAACTATGGTGAGCAAAAACTGACCATGACTTAAGTCAAGTAATTGGAGTTATCATTTGGAATGTGGAGTGTTGCGTCACTAAATTGGTTTGCCAATAGCCTACGTCAGCTAACTTTTCAAAAGATACCGTAGCCGAACATGAATATTTCATGAAAGCTGAACTGCGAGAAGTGCTGAAGAAAGAATTCAAGCAATATTTTCGATTAATTTCTGGAAGACTGCTGTAATTTATACTCAAGCATGCATCTTTAATAAAAGGAACAGCAATGGAGGCTTGTCTATGTACAGGAATGCATAA
The DNA here is from genome assembly GCF_921293095.1 of Ischnura elegans. Classification (NCBI taxonomy): domain Eukaryota; kingdom Metazoa; phylum Arthropoda; class Insecta; order Odonata; family Coenagrionidae; genus Ischnura; species Ischnura elegans. The sequence continues at coordinate 144,288,240 of NC_060246.1, forward strand.
ATAGGCGGATTCTTTCTTGCAAATGGTATGACTGTGGCTGAAAAACCCTAATTGGAAAATTCCGAGACTACCAACACAAAGAACACCTGTCATACAACTCTGGGGACGATACGAAGCAAATTGGATGAAAATGAAATATTCCTCGACAATTTATCAGTTTGGCATCCAAGACGATGGCATCTGAAGTGGGTGTCTGTCATATTACGAGGGAAACGCTGACTCCGCAAAATTTCAAAGGTCAATGCTCCTAGCGGTCGTTTACCATTATGGTGGAAAATGCACTACGCATGAGGCCATCCTTGTACGTAAGAGCGATAATATCGCCCATGGCAGATGGTATCTTCCCTGCACCTCCCAAATTTACCTTAAAGCTCCCGAGCACTGTGTAAAAGAGAGAAGGAAATAGTTCACAATACGAGTATTTTTGATGCTGCAAAAGGATTTTCATGCGCACATTAAATTGAAAATTTCACCTATAAAACAGCATTAAGAATAGGGAGAAAAAGCGTGAAATACAATGTATTACGGCTGTAAATTTTTTTCCATGTATTACGTCTGAATGAAATGGGAAAAGTGTAAGAGGTTATAGTTAAGTCAGCCATACCTCAGATTATAATCTATGTAATATAAAATCCACTCCCGACCACTGAATGACTAACTGATACATGCAAATGTTTGTGGTGAACCAAACGAATTGCGACAAAAAGTCATTGAATTGACACCCTCTAAAATCATCTGAAACCTTGGAAAAATTGTCGAAATGCTAAATTTTCTATATAGTACAGTAATGCCAACCACCTCTCTTTTTCGGGAGCTATTGGGGATTGAAAAATAAATTTTTCAATTAATGCCATTTTTCCGAATGTAGACCGCGTGATAAATCGAGTAACCAATTTCAGATCGATCAGAGCATATTTAATATTGGTCAAATCATACATTTTCGCTATTTCTTGAATTATTACCTCAACAACGTAGGGAGATACGATGTTGCGTCATAAGGTTCAACAATAATTTTAAGAGCTGGCAGAACGACCAGAAAAGGCAGCAGGCCTTTTCCAGGGGGTTGAGTGAGGGAGAGGGAGGGGGGGGAGGAGGCGAACTCCCCCCAGCGAGTTGGTGCTATAAAAAATTCCCAACTGATCCTTTCAACTTTATTCAACATTTTTAAGCTATCTAGACAGCATATATATTGAAAATCCACGAAAATAATTTAAAATTATATCTTTGTTATTAAAAAATAAAATTTTCGAGAAACTGCCTCTTAAAAATGTCTTTTCTTTGCAGGTTATCAAGAGGTAGAGCAGTCAGCGCATGCATCTACGGGTCAAAATGCCCGCCGCTGTTATTGGATTACTTTTAACAAGAGAAGAGAAATACTACTCTGGCCCATGGTGTAAATGAAATACATCTCTATTGTATAGTATCAGCTGTCATCTTCCTAATATTCAAAGTGGAAATATAACGGATACAAATAAATTTCTTTCCTTCCTAAGATATGAACCCAAGTCTTCTATTTAAGAATTTATAAATCTTATCAACCTTGGTAATCCAACCTCTTTCCAAAAATTTCAAGGAAATAAAGGAAGCAAAATTGAAATTATAGTCGCATATCATATTTTCTGTTCTCTCTGGAGCCTTTTATCCCTTTCAGTGATAAGAGATATTGTCGCTATGGGTAAGGGTGCGCTCATCGCAAGGATGAGTTCATCGCGCTGATTAAGAAGGAACTAAAATTTTATATAGTAATTTGAGGCGTAAAATCGGTAACTTTTTGTTATTATTTTACCTAGAGAATTACCAGAAAATTTGATAGACTATTTATTCATCCGTCATATTGACGCAAACTGGTCTCATCAGACGCGAGTTCAAGTTTTTCTTTGAAGTGATTTTAACTGTCATTTATTGACTGTTTATCCATTTGAAAATTATGCTTCATTATATTTCTTCATGCAAAGGAGGTTGGTACTCTTGGTCACTTTTTTCTGAGGAACATGTTCACGTACATTTTCTCATCATCGATTTTACCCATTATCGATACAACATGGATGTGCAATAAATGACAAAGATGACTATCAATAATGTGGTAAATGGAATTAATGCAGTGCAAATTCAACCAAATTTTACCCTGCACCAATGAGAAACCCATATTCACCTTAAAAATATAACTTTCTCCAATTATAACAGTTTAAATATTTATCGGAAATTGATAAAATATCTCGGAAAAAGATCGTAATCCAAACATTTATTTCACAATATATTTGACGGTAAAATACATTTTTTCCATTTTCATTTAACTGAAGGGATTAGAGTCCATATGGTTAGACTATAACTTGGTACAAACGGGATCATTAACTTCGGAGTAACATAAATTTTTGGCAAAAATGTTATGAGACGTTGGACACATAATAGAGAGAAAATTTGAAGGTAAAGTCTGCTGAGGACGGCAGTGAGACAAATAATTCAGCCAAGATAAGAAACACACGGGGATGAAAAAACTGGTACGTAATTTCTATTGTTTAGGTATTTCGCAACATGTAAGAAGCATGGGCACTGTGCGCTGTGACTGACGGAGAATATGGGGATGGTGATCGATTACCGATAAATCTACCAACTATCGTCATTACAATGTGTGTGTTGGGTTATAGAGAAATGGAGGGATGCAGTTTATCACTTAAGGGTTTATATGACATATACTCCTAATGTATCTTATTTCGTAATAAATACGAGAAATTAATTCATTAGATTAACGAGAACTATCTTTATCACACGGATTTGAATGATGGAGCCGAGACATAATGAGAATACATTGATCATACATTCAAATTTCTACATATACATCTACTTTCTACCCCGCAAGGCGCTGTAACAGGCGTGTGGAAGAGGAGAAGGGCGTACTGAGTCCCACCAAATTATTAATATTAATTAATTTAATTATTAAATACTTTATTGTTCGAAAGAAAAACTACCCATTCGTGTCTGTTGGGCAAAATATCTTTCTTAATTTATCGTTTCGGTCGGACCTAGAATGCTACGAGGAATAGTCATTAGGTGAGGGCCGTTTGGTCATAGGAAAAAACATAATTACGCGAAACACATTTTATTGGCACTTTTATTTGATTACAAACCTACTTCATTTCTCTACATAATCGCCATTCACTTCGAAGCATTATTCGTACCGCTGCGCTGCACCCTACTACTTTAACCCCTCTGCATAGAAACTCGCCGCCTTTTGAACCAATGGACTACTCCGTTGAGCTCCTCTTCGGTTTCGAAACGTTGTCCACCGAGCCACTGTCTCAAGTGCGAGGAGAGGTAGTAGTCGCTAGGTGCAAGGTTAGGACCGTACGGTGGGTGGTCAAAAAGTTCCTAGCGAAAATCTTGAACTTTCCAATTGGTTTTGACAGCAGTGTGAATCTGTGGCTTAGTCTAATACTTACTTTATGATTATGCCTCGTATAATTTGATGCAAGTGGGGTCGCAGCGGGTTTGGAACACTTCTGGGTCCCATTTTGAAGTTGTGCCTCTCTCTGTAAATACTGATGTGAATCATGGATGCGTCACCCACTGCCCAACACCCAATCCCATCACCTCCTACTACCCATCGAATACTTCAACAGTAAGCCTGAATAACAGACCACAACTTCCGTCCCTTTCGAGCGACAGCTCAAATGATGGCGGAAAAATGAGTTTCACGCCATCATTTTCCGCAGTGGCTCCAGGGTTTGCAACACCATCCCTTTTTTCATCACTCGGCACGTCTTTTTTTCCGTCGCTGAAACTATCGCCCGCATTGTCTTTTTGAAGCAATAGGAAGGCACGGTTGCTAAGAACGATTGTAACGCCACATTTTGTTCTTAATGAAAAGACAGTTGCACATACGGAAAGCGACGGAACAAGGGTTGGAAAAAGGGGCTGCTGAGTGACCGTGTGATCCGAAAGATTTTGAAGTTTTAGGAAAATACTATAGACGGAGAAGTACTACGAACCTGGGAAAGGGTGCGCGGGGTGGATATCACCCCATGGTTCTTCTTTATTTAATGAGAATAATTATTAGTATCAATTTCATTCGGTGGACCTAATTAAGCACAACATAACTATGTCATTCTAAGAAAAAAGAGAAAAAATATATTTTCTTTGGGGTGTCGCTGTCGCCCACGCGCCTTCTGATGTTACATTTCGCCGCGCGCCCTGCCCTGGGTATAGAAGTACCGTAGAAAAATACTTGAAAGTATCAAGAGAGTTATATTGACTTCAGAAAGTGATGTCAAAATATCTCTCTATGTAATAATTTCAAATTTCTACCCCTCAAGGCGCCTCAACGGGCACGTGGCGGAGGAATTTGGGGCAACTTGCGCCCTATCCTTTGCTCACCCTCTGCGTATTTCATCGTTTCTTACCCTATTCACCCATTCCATTCTCTACTTACACTGCAGCACTAAGTCACCAAGGCTTTCAGTCTCTTTGCTTTTGGTCATTTATAAGCTATCGTTGGAGCTATCACTCAGAGGGATGAATGAAAAAATGATAGCGCGATTCTCTTCCTCCCCAACCAACAGAACCGACTCACTTCCGCAGTGACTCCCACCACCCCATACCCATAAACCCTCCCTAAAACCGCCCAAACAATCTCCTGTCGTGACTCAGCCACCACCCATCGCATTATTGGCAGTGGCTGCCAGGGTCCTCCGTGGCGACAGGGTTTGTCTCCCCTCACGGACCCTGGAGGAAGGGGGTGCTGGAGTCTGTCGGAAGGCGAACCGGTATGGGAGAACAGGGTGGAGAGGATAGGAGAGAGGGGGCCTGTTCGGGTTTCTGTGCGAGGGAGGAGGGGGTGGGATGTGTGAATCCTGAAATCATTTGTGAGGGGGGGTTGGGAGAGGACAATGAGGGAGGGGGAGGGGTCACGAATGGGGTGGGGTTGAAAAGTGAGGAGGGGGTTAATACAGGAGGTGGGGGAGACTATGGTGGAGTATGCATTAGGGGAAGGAGGAGGGTGGGGGGTGTACTGCACTCAACCCCACCCCTCCCGCCGCTCTCTTGATCCGAATTTTTTCGTCCACTGCGCATTTTTCCAACGGTATCGATTTGTTAATTATTGCACGAATTACCTGGCGAATATAATTCTTTTTTTTTCGTTGGGCATCGACGCTCGCCTAGAATTATTTGCCCGGGTTAAAAAAGAGTATGGAGCCAAGTGAAAAATGCTGTTGCGTATTCGTCAGGCTGCAATCATTTCCAAATGCGATCGACACATGTCGAAAAACATGACAGAAACTATGGCGTGAGAGGATTGGTGATATAATTTTCGTGAAAATGGATCAGATGTTCACATTGGATGCAACGGAAATTACAGTCAACATTTTATCTATTACATTCGTAAGTTTCGTAGCTTTTTCCACCCTATGGTCAAGTTTGAAACACAATCTAGACGAATAATTCTGATGATTCCTTACCCTTGAATTTAATAAATCGTCGCTAGTTGTACATGTAATTTAAATGAGGATCCCAATCTGAAGAGTTAAAAAAATTTGAGTCCAGTTATAGTATTACTAATCAATTCATATTTTTCTGTCCCTATTTATCTAGTCTTTAATAAGTTCACGAGGATGTAGGTTATAGTTGAAATTAGGAATCTAAAACAGTCTACTCTTAAGGCCTCCAAAAACTGTTTTCGTGATGTAAGGGAAGGTAAAATGAGTTCTGTGAGGTAATGAATAGTGTGAATATATATATTTTAACCAATTTTTTTATCTGAAATATGATTTGATACAGGCTTTAGGTTGTATTGAGTGAACAATGTATATAACATGTATTCACTGAACATTCGTATATAATTTCTTCTGATGAATTAATAATTTCATTACGAGGCCTTGGAATCTAAGACAAATTTATCAATGGCAACAATTTTTTATGATGGCCCTCCGTCATAATTAATTGTGACGCCACTTGAAATTATCATTAAAACTAATTAATTTAAAAATCATAGTTCCTGACGTGGGTGAAAAAAATTCACCAATGACTAAATATTTCCTAGAGAAGTTTAAAGTGATATTTGCTTTACAAAAATACTATTAGGCGAAGTAAAAATCGAGGAAGCTCACTACGATATCGTTTTAAGCTTCTTTGTCATGTAATGGACACCTATCTTGAAATAAGGCCATTAAGAGTGTTCTCCTTTGAAAAGCGGTGATTTGTCAATCAAAACCGCAGCCTCCATAAATAGGGATATTCCCTTTCTCTATAAGGCAAAATAGAAGCCGAGAGAAATGGATCACACAATAAACCCATGCCAGCATATCGAATCCAAACCGACCACATTTCCAATTCCATTCCCCATTTCAGCAAAATTCGACCTCATCCCCACAACTTTGGCCAAATTCTTTACCCTACCTCATCCCTCCTCCACACAGCAATTGCTTCAGGATCCTCTCCACTTGGCAGCAAACACTGGCGTTATGTTCAGGCGCAACATTGAAACCTATAGGCCTCCCTGCCGCGAGAAAAAAAAATCGCACTCATATTCAATGCAATCGAAAACTGACTCCTATTTTGCAACCCCGACTCCGCCACGTCTCTCTCTCTCTCTCTCTCTTGCTACTTGGTTGTCAAAATGCGAAAATGTATAAATGTACGTATTTATTCCCGCAGTTTTCTTTTCAATCGTCTCCGACATATCGCGCTCATGTGCTCCGAGAGGAAAAAGAGGAGAGAGAAAAAAAACCTGAATATCCGAAATTAGTTTAGTACCTAATTTTTTCTGGCAGCGAAGGCGAGTCATGGACACAAAAAAAATCCTTCTCCACCCTCCCTCCCCCCTCTTCCCACACTCCTGCCAACTCTGGGACTCACACTCCGGAGCTTAATCTGTAATGGCGTCCCAGGGCCGAGGCTTTTATGCGAGGTGAGGGAGGGTGGGGTGGGGATGGTGGGTAATAGGGGAGGTGGGGTGAGGTACACGGTGTTCGCCAGCGTGGTGGTGGGATGGGGAGGTCATGGGATGGGAGGGGTGGTTGGGGGCGGTAGCATTTGGGTGGACAACTCGGAAATAACGCTCATTATCCAGGGTCGTCAAAGCACTTCACCGGACGAATTCCCCGCCAAAAACCCGCTTTTAACTCAGTACATAGTTCTGTTTCAAACGGATCTCCTCCCTCTACTCCTGTCTTTCTCATCTCACTCACACACACTGGTGAAATCAACAAAAAAAGGTGTAGGTACCACTCAGCTCTCTCATTGTCCCTTCACCCTTCCCTCTTCCCTCACAAAAACGATTATATTAGAGTCGTACGATAATGTTTTTTTTTTTAAATTATCATTATATGTGCGATCGCGAAAATTTCGCGTCGAAATAAGCCATATACTAACGATAGTAAATGGATTTTATTTATATGTATTTTGATGCTTAGTTAGGTGGAAAACGTTAACAAAAAATAAAGTAATTTGTCGAACAACGCGCACAAATATGTCGGCTTTGATTTTACACGTCGTTCTGCCGTAACGGGGTTATGTATGATTCTTTTTTGATACTGTTACCTGACACCAATATTCTTTGATGGGATATCTACGAATGGACTGTTTTGGTACGCAAAAGAAATAAATAAAAATAGGAGCTAATTAACCACAAAAATAGGAATTTTTTAAGTATTGTTAGTATAAGTTTGAATTGACTCATTAAATCTTGACTAAAACGATTCTTATTTTTTTATTGGCATGACCATACGTTATGGTTATGATAATTAATTTTAATTTGAACATTTTTATCCAAAAAAAGTCCCAACAAGAGTAGGTTTCCAACGTAGTTAAAAGTTTGTTACTCGTGAAACATGCTTCCTCTATTTCTTTCTATAAAAAATGGTTGGTTCACGTACAATTTTACTTTAGTAGAATTAGGAAAATCAATTAATTAGAAGCTAAACTTTTATTTACAGTTTGCAGTTATGCATAACAATAATACTTTTTCGAAGGCTCATTATGTAAAAGAGAGCTACAAAAAAGTAATATAGTTAGGCTAAAACATTAAATGTTCAGCATAATTCCATTATTCATTGACATGATATTGGAGAACGCGGAGGTTTGCTGACTGGAAGGCCTCCAATATATCCATGTAAAGAAGAACCTTGGCCGCAGTGAAGGTTTATGAAGTAAAAATACGTGGCTTATATGTTCTCAAAGGCTAATTTACCAAGTGAAAAGGCTGGTAATAGGTTTTAAGAATTGTGAGAAGTGAATATAGTATCATGTTTTCCGTAAAATTTCGGAAAAAAATGTGAATAAGTGGAAATGAAAATATAATAATAAGTTGCGAATTTCGGAAATATCTTAGAGTAGGTGGAAGACTTAAAACTTTGAAAGAGGAATCAAGGTCTGGAGAGTTCTCAAGTTTAAATTCAGAGAGATATTCAGAAGAAGACTAATATGGGATTTTCGTATAGGATATTTCGGAATTTTCCAAGGACGCACAAAAATTTAGATTCAACTCGAGACTTGCTGCAAATTAGGCATCGGTTCACCGCTCTTTACCCTCTTTCATCTCAACGCGAAAGATATTCCACCACTGCTTCTTTTATCCGCGTCAATCCTAACAACGCACGGCTCTTCTCTCCCCCTCCCTTCGCCGTTCTCCTTCCAATGCCTCGACCGCATTCGTATGCAGGCGCTTAACGGGAGCACAACCTTCTCTCTCACTTTTGGTCCCCATTTCCCCTCCTTGATTTTCTCCCTTCCAACGATATCCCTTCAATCGCAGAAATGTCTCAATAATGTCGAGTGGTTCTTTAGCGGAGGGACATTATAAACGGCCTCGTAAAAAAATGAGACGACGCACGTAGGAGGTCGACTCGGAAGAATCGTATGAAAATGTACATTTTTATTATTCGCCGACTCCCCATTTCCTGTCCTCCGGGAGATCGCAAATAAAATAACCGCGAGGGGACGAACAAGGAAAAAAAAAATATATATATATATTCGTCTCCGCGAAGAAGAGAGTGAGAGAGAGTGAGAAAAAGAAATTTATAAAAAAAAACACATCATGTTATGAAAAAAAGCCATGGGAGCACTATTATTACCATAAGCGTGGGAAAATATATATCTGGCCGGTTTAAAAAAGCTATTTGCATAAATGCACCGCTCGGTGACGTTTTTCAAGCGAGCATAAAAACGGACGTCAACGAGTGCCGTTCCCATGTGTCTGCGTGATCTTTTTACTTTTGCGAACTCTCTACTCCTTTCTTCACCCTACTTTTGTCTCGTGCATGTCATCTCACCTTCGCCGCATTTGGGTTGGGAGAGTAATGATGTGACGTTTAATGTCGTACTCCTGGTAAATATTACTTAAAATTTTCAGTTTCCAGCCGAAAACTCAAATCAAATTCCAATACATCTTACGGATAGGCGTAGAAAAAAATTAAGCAGTCAAGTTAATAGTTAAGTAAGGGTAAAATCATCATCATTATTGGTCAACAATCCTAAGATTGGTTTGACGCAGCTCTCCATTACTCTCTTCTATCTGCTAGCCTTTTCACAGCGACATATTTATTCTCTTTCACATCCTTTATAATATGTTCTACGTAACTCATTCGGTGCCGACCCTTGCTCTTCTGCCCTTTCACCTTTCCTTATACGATTGTTTTCATCACGCCATCACGTCTTATAATGTGGCCAACTAAGTTGCCCCGTCTTCCCCTTTAGGCTTTTAGAATAGTTCTCTTTTCTTCCGCTCTTCTCAGTACTTCTTCATTACTTGCTCGGTCGATCCATTTTATCTTCAAGGGTTAAATATTCCATAATATTATGACCAATATACACGGTGAATGATCATGCTTAATGATCATGCGAGTGAAATCATTCGCCGAGTATATCGGAAAAAAATCGCGAATGAACCGTCATGCGTATGACCATTCAGTGAAAATTAGGACATGTTCTATTTTGCTCGCATGATCCTGTGAATGATCACGTGATCATTCAGAATGATCATTCGCATGATCATTCACCGTGTTTAGCGGCCTTTATAGACAAGAGGGCATTGTGCTTGGCTTATACAGTGGATTCTCATGCATACGAACAGTAAAGGAAGTACATGAATTCTTCCAATGTACCTATGTGGTAATTACATGGGGAGGTTTTGATGTGAGCGATTGTGAGTCAAAATTAAAAAGTTACCCGGTAGTATCATTTCAATTTTTTCAGGAGAAAATAAAAATGATCGAGGAATATTAATATTTTCAACATTTGTATACCCACTTATATTCCCACTATTTTGCACGAGTTGACATTCTTAAAATGTTTAGGAATTTTTATTTTAAAAATTATTTTCAATTGAATGAACATGAATGACAGCAATCCCACAGTAAGTATATATAAAAGTGTAATTTAAGCTAAGAAAGAGTTTCGTGAAAATGCTCAAAAAATGGGATTATATCTTTACTGTGTATTCCTTTAATTTCTTAGGGCTAAGAGAATTCACAGCAACGCGAGCATTCACCGCGGAAGACATTCATAAAAAACATAATGAGAGCATATGAACAAAGATTATACCTACTAGTACATTTAAAGGTTGTACATATATTCATTACTCAATGATCGCTTCAATCAAACCATCATCGTAGATTGATTTTAGAATGCCGATTTTAATGGAAAAAGTCTCTATGAACCCACTTCTGGCGGTTACCAGTAACTCTCGAAGAAGTTGAGTTCTAGGCATTAGAAATTACTTTGGGGGCGAAGAAAACATCAATTTTGAGTTAAGGTAAGCAGTTATAAACGTTCACCCCATAATACGCTATATTCAAAATTTAAGCTAATTAAAAAAATACGAAACACGATAGTACTAGTAGATGAGGCGGTTATTGGACAGTTTTAACTCCGCGATGACCACCTGGTGAGGTAGGAAAACTGGTTTACTGCCGCTCGCCGATTACCCTTCGACTGATCTTCTTAAATGAACTTGGTGGTACTAAAGACGATAATAAGTTACCGCTTGCTTCCAAACAGTCTTTGTACTTTAGTATATTTATATATTAAAGTATTAAAGTGTAAAAACGAGGGCTTGTAGTAATATATTTAAATAATTCATCCATCTCCTTATTTTTTATTCACCTGAGCCGAGCGAAGCAGGCAGGGACGTGTGGATGGGCTTTTACCTATCGATCGCGATTTTTCTAGGCCTTATCTACTAGTACTATCGTGTTTCGTATTTTTTTTAAACCAGCTTTTATTTTAGAATCAGTGTATCATGGTGTGTCCGTTAATAATTCTTTAACCTAACTTAACATTGCTCTTTCTGTACACTATAATTTGTATTTAGTAGGTATATTCCTCATTTCTGGGGGACTTAGTCAACCCTTACACTCCTCCCTAATAGGAGACAATCACTCTATCACCATACAAACGCAATAATTTGTTGACACCGAGGAATCATCAATTGGTTACTGACTACAACCTAAGCTGGTTTTTGGATAGGTGAGGTAGAGCTCACTCTCGAATAAGTCGCAGAAATTTCACTTCGTGTGACACTGCAAAGTCAGGTTATTAGGACCATTTATTTCCCTTCCACGTCGCAATTCTAGGAGATATTATGCGGGGTAGCGTAATAATATTTTATTTATTCATTGCCACACCACCGAAAACAGCGCTAATTGGTCTTTACATCGGGGTTTTATGATATTTAACAACTAAACACACGAACATTCATGCCCTGGATAGGGGCATCCTATCCTGGTAGGACTCGAACCTGCGGCCTTCGGTTTGGCAGGCGAGGACTTCGACCTGACGAACCTTCGGTCAGCGACCAAATACTCTGCTTGCTAGGCCTCCACCCTTCCTCATGACATGGTATCGCTATGCGAATCCCTTGAAAGAATCGATGCAAGCATCGCTCGTCCCTGAATCGTTTTAATTCATCCCTCCACTCCACTTGGGGCATCCTCACCCACTTTGGCCGCATAGACCCACACCACTGTTTACTCGCCCGGAGCGAATCAAACAATGGCAGTCATTATCGCACATATTGGGGACGCCCAAATCTTTTTTTTTTTCGCTGGAGGAAAAATCACGAATGATAGATACAAGCGCATCCACAGAGAGCCCTGCTCTTCTACTTCGCTCGGCGCGGATGAATAATAAAAAAAGTAAGCAGATGGAATGAATTATTTAAATATATTATACTTCTACTAGCAGCCCTCGTTCTAACACTTCAATCCGCTCCCTTTTTTCGACGACCACCCACCTACATACACTCGTATCTCTCTCTCCCGTTTTTCGTTGCCACACATACATATGCGCACGAGAGAGGACATGGAGCCAAAAGGGTGGAAAAAAAAGGACGAAATAATTGCAGTTGAGAGGTCTCTCTCCCTCTCTCTTTCTCTCTCTCACTCACACAAAGGATTCCTCGTTTCCCGCGGGGTGGGGGGAGCTCACAAAATAGCAATAAATTTAATTTGCATTAAATTCGTTAGCGTTATATTCTTTTGCGCCGAACACTTTCGGCAGGAAGCTTTTTTTATTTTTTTTTAATTTTTCCGCACAAAAGAGTTTATGAAACACACATGCACACGCGATCTGTTTTCGTTCAAAAATGCTATTCGGAGGTTTGTGCCTTTATGCTTGAAATTGTTGGTGTATAGTTTTATGATGTGCTGCACATGTAGTGTTGCTTGGATTTTAACTGGTGGTTTTTTTCGGGGTCTAAACATGATGGCCGGTGGCAATTGGTGATATAGGTGTCCGCCATGTTGGAGTCAAGAATCAACAGCATTGCTTGGAACCTATGTGGGAAAATTTTACAGTAAAAAAATCGTTTGCCCTGACCGGGATGTGATTATCTGCCCTTAGATTTTATCGCACTTTAAATGCAAAATTCTTTTGTTTCTACTTTGCAAACTTCACATTTATCAACGAATAGAGTTACTTAAGTTCACTACTGACAGGCCAGCAATTTTCTTCAAAAGATATTAGTGAAGGGAACAAAAGAAGGTATCTTTCTCCACCATTTAATTGCGTTCGTTTCTGTTAAATCGATTGGAAATTGAGTTTCAAACCTATGTGATGGGTAAAATATTACAATTAATTTGTTGTAGCTGTGATACGGTAGCAAAAGAAAAAAAAGTGTCATTGAATAAGTAGCGAAATAAAGATGTCACACGTTTTAAATTAGCCAGTACGCCAGGGAAAAAATATTCGAAATGTTCATGTCATCAAAATGAGTCGTTACAAGAGGTTATGTTGTGGCTACATAGGGTTGTGATTCGCTGTATATTCAGCAGAAGCAGAATCAATAATACTATTTATGAGGTAGTTGTTTGGTTTGGCACTGAGATATAAAGTGAGGGGATGCTCTCCTAGAAAGATGGTTTCGGCTCACCATAAATCATAAGCATGTCTCATATATTTTTATTTCCCATTATAAAGCGCCATCCCAGCGCCATTATAAATAATAAAAATGTACCTAAGTGAATTATATCCGGGAAAAGGAATATTTCAATATGTTTCTTTAGACGCTGCTTCATAGAAGAAAAATCTCTGTCCAAATTGCTCCACATTTCGCTCACTTAGATTGCGGCTTTAATTTAATTTTCACTTTTCACACCTCCACTGATTTCCAGGGCAGTTCACGACCTTCTGTGCAATGAGAGGCGAAGAATGCATGGGAAAAGGAATTAGAACCGCGGAGTACCATGGGTGAAAGGTGAACGGAGAAAATTAATCGCGGGGAGGGGAAAAAAAAGAATTCTACTCGCTCGCAAGTTGAACTCGCAAATATTTCCAAATTAGCGTTTGAAGAGGTGCTAATTCGGAACAAGTGAATTTCGCCCTTCCACGGAACCCGAGGCTCCGATATCTAATATTCGCCAACTGCACGCCAATTATTCCCGGCCACTTTACGATTGGGTGGGAGGGACACAACCGTTCGTTCGCGTACGCATATCCGGTCCGCCGGTCGCAAAAGCTATTTGCCTTGGCGTTCGGATTGGTCGCGAACAAAATGACTCGCTCGGACACTATTTTTTTCGCCGGGAGTCCGATCAATATCGGAAATTACTATAATCAGAAGAGGTTACACCTGTCTACAGCCCGCTCGAAAGGAATAAAAAAAAGGACTCCCCTCAATTCGTTGCCGGCGGGCAATTTCAAGTCGCCGAAAATTTCCGCGGGTTTTCACCTGAGGTTTTTATGTGGCGGGGTCCGATGTTTTTTTTTCTTTTTTTTATACTTCTCTCTGTGTTTTTTCAAGTATCCGGGCGATGTTCCTCACTTGTTTTTTTTCGAAAGCCATACACTTCCTCCTCTCGCCCTCCTTCCCTTCCTCTCCATATCTCATTCAGAAGGACACATGTTCGAATGGGTGGGAAGCGGATTCATTAAAAAAAATAAATCCTCGCTAATCCCGGAAAGTTCACTCCGTGTCGCGACCCGGGGATTTTTCACTGCGACGCCAAGTGGTCGCAACTCCCGACTGCGCATGCGTGGAGCAGTGAGAAAGATTTCCTTCTACCTCTTCAATCCGCAGTGACGTCCACCGTGAGAAAGAGGAGGTAAGATGGCGAATAATGATACTTAAGGAGAATGTTGACGTAGGCTTCCGCGGAGTGGTGCAGCAGGAGCGGCAAGGTCCACATTCAACAGGGAGGACAACTATTCGCTCTCCAACGCCCGGAAGAGAATCTCCCTCTAACCGACCAATTAGGACGCACCTGACCCTTAGATCTGAAGTTAGGCGATCTACTCACTTGGCTATCACGTTTCATAGTCATTGAAAAAAATAACAGGTGACAATTGACTGATGGAACGTAACCCGTCTTAAGATCCCCGTAACTTTAAAGTCGTCAAAAACCAAGAACGGGCAAAAACTTGGCACTTCAAACCTGAAGATGCCAGCGACAACGCCGCCGAAACTTTCTTCACAGAGATGGATCGACGTGGAGTACAACCCAGAAATCTTGCTCCGCCTATTTAAGGAGAACTTGATCCAAAAATTAAAAACACTGGATTTTTTACCTATGCCAATAGGTTTAAGGGCGTTGCCATAAAAATGTCCCGCGAGAGTGGGCTGACCCCTGGATAGTGGATAGGGTTCATTTCGAAGGGTTGCTGGGTCAGGGAGTTAAGGATTAAGACTGTATCTCCCAAGAGTCATGGGGAGGTTGAACCCCTAGATCACCCCGCTCGCTACAGCCTTGCATATGTTGTCTAACCGGATACAAACGAGCAATGAAGGAGAGGGCTCAAAGACGAGGACGCAAGTAGGAATTGTAATTTGAATGAATGCATTTATTATCAGGATCTAATTCATTTATCTCCATTTACTCAACTCATATCAACTGGTCTAACACGGAAATTGGTGAGGGCTGTGGTCTCCAGGATTAAATTATAGGGTACCTTATTTCGCAAATTCGGAGTAAGGGGCCGAATCCCTCTTCGAGTACATTCTTTTCGGGTAGCCAGAAGCCTTCAACAAGGATTTGAACAAGGGACCCTTAGGTCAGAAGCTAAACGATCTTCTCACCTGGCTATTACGTACTAAAGGCAGGAAATATGATAAAATGTATTTTATTAGGTATTGAATTAATATGCTATTTTAGTAATTTAAATAATCACTGAAAAACGATTTGCAAAAAACCTTGTGCAATTTATATAGGAAATAAATCTGAACTTACTTGAAAGAAAACACGATTACCAGTACTTAATTGTATTCCTCTAGGCCTTTCAGAGAGGAATCAGCTGTACTGAATTAGAGTAACGTAAAATGAAAAGTAAATAATGTTCATTTGCATTATAAATGGATTTTTATTATGCTTCATCAATGAAAAAATGAGTTTTTCTCCCGTGTGCTAAGTATTTGTTCCACTAACTCAACGCTGTAACTCTAAGGTTGGGTCAGAAAAGTTATAACATATTAATATATAAGTAAGATTACATGTTAAGAATTTAAATGTATTTGGGAAGAACTCACCTGACAAAGGCACAGGCGTGCGAAATGCGCAAATCCAGAATGGATGAATTAATAAATGGAAGTTTATTTACTCTCTGGGTTTCCCAATTGGAGAAAATATAGGGACACAGAATAATTTCCGCTTTAACAAAAAAATAAAAATACACCTCGCACAATTCTATTAGCAACAAAAAGATAAAAAGATATACCGAAGTAGATAATATCCCAGGTAAACAATGAGAACGTACAGAAACGAACAGGAGGGAGAGAGAAAAAAACAAATTACAGATAACTTGTTATAGCATGCCATAAAAAATAGCATTTACCGAAGTAATTTTTCGCTGAATAATAATTAAAAACATTGTCTTAGAAAGTTGACACAGAAGAGGAGTCTTTTATAGATGGCGGCAGGAAATTACCTAAGATTAGATCTAAATTTGAGAAAAGAATAGGGTAGTTTCCTTGATCTAAGCAAACATAAGGCATTGATTGCGATTCTTTACCCACCATTAGTGTATTCATAATATACAAATTATTTGGTTTTAGAAATACCGGTTTAGACGAATGGCAAGGGTCAATTTTATCCTCATTTGAAAAAGGCCACATTGGCGCCCATGCGATGCCACTCCACGTGGCGTCAGAGGGACCTAGTTTCTACACGAGAGGATAGGAGTTTTACATCGTCTGAGGTTACCAATGCTCAGGGAAACATGTCTTAATAATCACTTATTAAAACTGGCTAAGGTCGGAAAGTTTTCTTCGATTGATAAGGTATTATATTAATAATTCTTATTTAAGCCATGCGCTACCAGCTAGCATGGTACTCAGCTACCTGCTAGCATCCTGCGTCGTATCAGCGCTCAGAGCCTCGGCCCAAGGTCACCTCACTTGCGGCAGCGGGAAGCAGAACGACGTCACGCGGAGTTTTTCCCTGCATTCATACTTACCCGTCGCGTTTTCGCGCGCTTGAAAATTTTCACTTTTCACTTAATCGCGAAAAATAGATATCGTCGTTTAAAAATCTAAAAGCGTGAAATACGTACTCCAGGAGTAATAATCTTTCAATTTAGCCAATAAAAAATAATAGGAAACCATCCTATTGAGATAAATGCTTGTCCGAGATATGGGACGTAAGAGGTGGGAGGGGTCAGTTCTAGTGAATATAGAAACATTGGCTGATTTTGGTTTGAACTTGGAAAAAATATGCTGGACATTCATACTTAAAGAGGGTGAATAGGAATACAACAAGTAAATATTTCCCGCAAGAAGAGGTTCCAAGCCATGACAAATGGATGCTCGATTTCTGCTGGCGGAATTCAAAGGCTTCACCCGGAATTCGGATCCGGTACCTACCCTCTAGTTGGAAGACAAGTGCATTACCCATTACGTTCTCCTGCTCCCTAAAGTCATGTATCTCCCTCATAACATTAAACCCAATAATTTTGAGAAAGTGTCTCCTTCATGGTGGCTTTCTAGTGCTACTAAGTTTATTTATTCATTTCCGACGGAAGTCACCATTTTACAACACTGATCGAATGATGAAAGTATCAAGACAAGAAAAGCAATAAATAAAACCTAAAGCTCAACAAGTAATTACTTAACAAAAATAAGTTTACACTATTCCAGTAACTCCGTGCATTACAAAAGAGTGCATGGTTGGAATTTGATGAAAGTAAAATTGGGCATTGCAATATTTCCAGTGAGATTTCTTTTGGCAATGAGTGTCCAAATAAAACTCGTGGAAATATTGCAATGTCCGATTTTACTTATATTAAGAACTTCCGCCACATCGTGCCTAACATCAAACAAGATAAGAAATTAGATAGATGATACGAGATATAAAATTTTGATCCAGAGATCAAATTCTGTCTGATTTTCAGTGATGAGATAATATGCATGAATGTGGACCAATTTCAGCGAACATTCCAACTTTTCATCTGAACGATGCTACAGATTCGTGGAAGAAATCCAGGTCCACACCAGCGCTACCAGATGCGCGTTTCTGAGTCGTAGATTAAGTGTTTGTCGGCTAAATCCCGTGGGGTTCTAACTCATCAAGATAAAAATTATTAGTGATTTTCCACTAATACTTTTTCTAACGACCGCTTTCGATACATTTTTTATTATCTTCAGGTGACCTCATCCCAAAACCTTTTCTTTGATTACCCTATAGGGGGAGCATGTGGGGGGGAAAGGTTGAGGGGAAAGGGGTAAGTTTCCGTCCCTTATCCTCTCCCTCCTTCTCCCGCCCATCACTTTCTCTTCAGCCACTTCCCGTGCTTGCTTCCCCTCCAGTCTCTTGAAAAATGTTTTGTAATGAAGTCACCTGAAGATTATAAAAAACGTAAAGGAACGGGCCGTGGGATAAAAACATTTATAGAGTAACGTTTGATATTTAATTATGCCTCGTTCAGATTACGATTGTCCGAACGATCGTCCGAACGATAGTTGGCCGAACTAGCAGGGTGAATGCATGTCCTGACAATAGTTATTGTAGTTCCGAACGTTGACTCTTTACGATGGTTAGGCGCTGGGAGACCGGAAGAGGAAGCGACAAGAGAAACACGAAAAGTTTCTGAAGCTCCCTTCGCTTTATACTATTTTCATGAATTTGTCCGAGGAAGGAAGAATATGGGCGGAAGAAAAATTATTCGTTAAATACACGTTGAACACAGTAATACCTTGACCCTGCATACCTCAACAGCTTTGTTAACCGTCAATTTCTCGTTCACTTTAGATGTCAGTACTAGAGGGCAGCACAGATTTTAACAATCGTCGTGTGAATGCACGATAGTTCCAACGATTGCTGGAACAATCGTAATATGAAGGAGGCATTATTGATGTTGATGTTGTTAGGGAGTTGTTGATGGGAGAAAGGGGGGATTGTTGACGGAAAAAAAGGAAAGTTGCTGGAGGTAGAGAGGAAAACATAAACGGTATCTTTAAGAAAATAATGTAAAGGATTTAGAATAAAACAAACGTCTGACGTAATGGTAGAACATCACTTGTAATTTTATCTTATTAAATTATAATTGGTGACGTGAAATTAGAGGAATTTGTAAACGGGGATGCTAATACAGGAACGTATTGGCTTAGCTTCTGAAAATTTTCACTCATTCCTGATGAATATTTTGGTTACGAAAACTGCAGCCTTAATGAAGCACAAAACGTGGTAAGAACTATATGTTCCTTCAACCACACCATCAGCTGAGAACACCTGAGATGAAAAAAATCGATTGATTTAATTGAATAGAGATAACTATCTTCTTGCACTCAATAGCTATTAATACCTTTCCCATACCTTTCCTTTTAATACCTTCTTTCTCATTCTCTAGAGGAATGTTATCCTCGACTTCGACGAACTTTCTTCACCAATGTAAATGAGAAAGTGTGCCCAGAGTATCCCTTTTCTCTGACAATCGGTTATATAATGCAAACTCAAGCAAACCCTAACAATGGAAGTATTATATATTTTATTAACTGATAAAAAGTTTATAGATTCATAAAAATAAAGAAATGCTATAAATAGGATGACATAAATAAAAAATTACGTAAAAATCTACCAAATGAAAATCCATCATAAAATAGGCATTGTTATGACTCCTTTAAGCTCCATTTTTGAGTTGCACACGATGCACTTACAACAGAACTTTGAGGTGGGCTGTTCAGAAACCGCTTGAATGAGGGATAGTGCGGAAAATAGGATAACAAGTGGTTAAGAAGTATAGTTGGGACTCGAGCATAAGTTTCTTGGAAACTGCCAGAGAGTTAGAGGGAAAAAATGTTTCCGCGGGAATGATCCATTCGCATAGAGTTAGATGGAGTCAAAGGAAAGGCAAGGGCTTTTATGTGTCGTAATTGAATTACTCAGAAGATGGGACCTCATAAATGCATTCCGCTCTATGATCATGCATTTCTGAGCATCTCCCTCCTTGCAGGACGCGATGAAAAAGAGTTCGACAAGGCATTCCTGCTCCTAGGCCGAAAATAATATTAAACCCATTAGGAATAAAAACAGCGAGGGGCATTCTCATTTCCGAGACAGAAAGACTGAAAATAGACATATCTCAATGCTTCCGTGAAACGCTCTCTTAAGCATGAATTTTTGGAGAAATTTACCCTATGTTTACCGCAGCTACAAATTGAATAGCACTCTAAACGTGAGGAGTCTCAATATGGGTCAACTTGACTTCCGTAATTCCTATGACTTCGCATCTTTAGTAGGGTGTGGTAATAAAATAGCACTAATGCGTTATATCGAGTGTTTGAAGCATCATTTCTAATCCTTTTTCCCTGGCCCTGAGGCCCTTCAACATGGATCGAACTCATAATACATGCAATAGTTTTGCAATTGTTTGAAATGCGTTGTATAATTGCAAATCAAAATAATATTTACCAGTGTTAAGAAATAACCATTTTTATTTGACATTATTTTGTGGTTGAAATGCATTCTTATCAATTCAACAAAGGCCCTTTGTCATCGCCATTCGTTATCTTGAAGCAAATGCTATAAATCAGGGGGCTGCGAAGACTTTTTATCATCTCATACACATTTTCCTATTGTAGACATAGAATACTTTGTTGAAATGAAAGGAGCGGTCGGCACCATCAGAATCCTAACTAAAAACTGCCTTCATTATTGCCTGCATTGCCAATGCAAGGTATTGCGTTTATTGGAGGAGCAAATGAATGACATCCACAAAAGAAAACAAGGACATTTGAAGAGGTAAACTTACGAGTGAGATAATTTCGGCTCAGGGTCCCACTTCCTGAGACACCATATTTCGTCAACAACAAGCAATGACCATTGGAAAATGACGGATTGAATAATGCTATCGCCCGTGGGCGAATTTTCGTTCGCTTTTCTCGTGTGCCTCTGTGTCCTCGCGAATACAAATATACTTTTTCTAAGGACAAGGTTGACTTGGCCAAAAATTACCAACGTTTTCCTGGACGTGAAAGGTCGATAAGCTGCAGGGAATAATACGACGACACGATACTATTTGTTTGAGAGGAAGTCAAGTTAGCAGGGTATACATACTGACTGTTTTCACGGAACCTGTATCTTCTCATTACCAGCCAAGTGCTGAAGACGTATGAGCCATCCTTAAGGTAACAAACGCATCTTTCGAGATGGACAGCCCCTTGTTGATTTAAAAAAAAATGACTTCAGAAATGATAATTTGGGAGGAAAGAGCTTCTAAACAGCTTTCTGTCAGACGGAGGAGTGTGGATATAACGGTTTCACATTTTCAACTGTATATAAAAAAATGGAAACTTCCTGTGAAAAAGGTATCATAGTAATTCAAGTCTACACATGCTAATATTTACCTATCTCGTAATATAGAGCATAACGATAAGTGTTTTACAGTTAAATTGTTACCCTTCCTTTATTTCATATTTCAGAGACAAAAATTTTTACACTGAATTACACAATGAAATTCAGTACCAGGTCTCATGATACCAAATGGTTGACAGGTGATGTAATTGGGCCACTGTTGTAATAATTCATTTTTATACTGGTTAGAGTGAGCAGTTTTCCCTTCCCTGTATAATATAAGTATATCCGATAGTCTAATTGTATTCAATAGAGACGAATTACATAACAACCAGAAACATTTAAGTAAGTATAACGTAGCAAAATTTTAAAAGCGAACGCATCGTCGACTCCGTAGTAGTCTGTGTGTGACTATTCCTGACTTCAAATTGTTTTGAGACCATGTGCGATTGTTTTGAACTTTTGAAAATAAATGTGAAGGATTTTGAAGCAATCATTGTCTCCCGAAAATCTAAAAAGTAGCTTTTATTTCGTTTTCAATGCAAAAATTTCGCAAAAATACTAAAATGAACGAAACCAATGGAAAAAAATCTAAATTATACAGAATGTTTCCGGAGAAATCTGCAGTACTTCAGGAGGTGGTAGGGGAGACATTACAAGCATTACTTTGTCCATAAACATGGGGTCGCAACTCATTAGTTGCTGAGCTATGGCAACGCAAACATTTTTTTGGATGTACTTTGCAACTACCATGAAAACGGTTTTTCTTGGCTATCCAGCCTTTTCGACATTTTGTTTGAAAAGCTGGCTTTTTAAGAAGATGAAATAATTAAGGTAGGGCGAACATGTGAAGAATGTGAAAAAATCGAGAAGTGTGTAAAATTCTCAAGAAACCTATTTCTTTGGACAAAGAATGGAAATTCCCTTGCATTCAAAATACACACAAAAATTACTAATGCGGACCTAAACCTAAAGGACGGAACCTAACCGGACCGGACGGAAACCTAAAGGTGGCCGATTTATTGATAATTACACTCAGATTTCTTCAAACTTTTTGATGATGCCGCGATCTCGATTACTAGAACGATTTGATTGTCTCATTGCCATTCATATTTTTTGAATTTACAAAGCAAACAATCAGAAAGACAGCATCTATCGTAAGAAACAAATAAATGGACAGTAAAATAAAAATGCTTATGAGGATAATAGTAGGAAATGTTTTCACTTCAAGAGAAATACATGCGTAGAAGACGGAGAGCTTGGTACAGTCTTAAGTTAGGAAATTAAAGAACTACTCTTGCCTTCCATAGAATAAATTCACTTTAGACTCAATTGTATTGAGCAGGAATATCCATCCATATTTTGACCTTGTATGGGGATTGTTAACTTAAAAACGATCTGGTGAGATTAAAATCCAACGGTAAGTTGATGAATGCTACCTTTGAATAGCATCTATCGGTGGGAAATCCAGAAAAAGTGATACACAGGGTTAACCTACTATCACGTTGAAGGGTTTAAGATTTGATATAAGGTAAGTGCATCTGAAAATGAAAATGTTAATTATCAAATCAGGGAATTATAAAATTATGACGGGTCAAAAGCACTTGAAAAGACAAGTACCAGATTAAAATAAAAACCAATACACCAAAGGATGAAAAAATATTTCACTCAACCGGGATTCGAACCCGTATCTCCCAATTACCGGTCAGGCTTTCATGCAGTGCTTTGAAAAAAAATTGTTAAAATGGTACTCCAGTATTATCCACTGAACGCATAGAAAATAATGCGCGCTAGTTTGGCATTACGATTTAAATGTACATTTTTCAGGTGTTTCACTCGGTGACAAAGTTGAAATCTCTCGTCAAGGGTAAAAAATATCCCTGTATTAGTTTCTTCATGTCAAATCTGGATGCTTCTTGACAATGAGCAAAAGGTTTTAATTCATTTCAGTGATTAACTATGGCATGATTAGTAGGGAAAAAGGAAGTGTAATTGATGTGCTTGTCCAAATTTTAGATGGACGACGGTAAAAAAAGGCTTATATATTATAAAGCTTTTCCTTCGCGTTAATAAAAAAATACTGAAAACTCGTTTCATTAAAATGTGTCGGACACTTTTAAATTGGAGAGCTCATTTTTTCAATAACCTCGCAAATGCAAAAATTTCGTCCGTCGACTAAAACAATCGGGTCCAAATATATAGATTTTTTCTTTGAAAACCGAAAAAAACACCAAGTTTTAATTTTTTTGTGACCTCACAATCTTGATTTAATAAGGCAGAGTGAATTCATTGTGATGTTTTTAAAAAATGAAGATGACGTGGAATTTGATTGTTTCGTTAAAAAATGCATATTGATTCCATGAAGTGAATTCGTTTATGCATCATTATCAGAACGAATATGTTACAATTTCATCAATTGCTTTATTATAATATTACAATGATAGGATCCAGAGAATAAAGTTACTCTGTGTTGCAAGACAAGAAGCATGAAAAATTTTCTATTGGCAACAAGACAATTATTACTCTAATTTTAATGTTTCTACTCAGAATTCAGTATTTTTATATTTAAAATTAATATTCTTCAACTCATAGCATGAATGCGTCAGAGAAGTTAGAGTACCTACATCCTTAGATTTTGGAGTCTTGAGGATAAAAATAAACTGAGTAAGTGGGTACAAATTCCGGCTATTTTTTTTGGTATTTTTATGGTACCATTTCACTACATTGGCTAGTATGGCCACCTCATACTAGTTAATGGAGTGGTATGTAACTTGGTTTGACGCTATAACTAAATAAATCTACTCTAAACGTTGCCTCCAGGCCACATGCTCGAGTAGCCCTTGCTTACATCGAAAGAACGTGAGAAATGGGAAAAGCCACAATAGGATTTTCACATAAGTACTTATTTCTGATCATTGCATGTATTGCGTTCCTAAGGTTTCTTTCATTAAAACATCTCTAAGTAATAACAAACATTACAAAATTTTCGAAATTCCAACGCTAATGACTAGCTTTTATAATCAGGCATTACTTCTTTTAGAGCACAAATTGCTTACATAGCAAAATACAAATAAATATCCTTAAAATGACTAACTGTTGCAAAGTGACTAATAGCTATCAATTAAACCACACACTACCATTTCAAGCATCAATATTACAATCCATAAATATTATTTATTTTATTTAAACAATGATACGAGAGGATTTTGTAATATGTATTCTGCCGCACCTAGCAAATTAAAGCCCGGGACGGATTCCCCATTTGCCACGATACTCTTAAGCAATTGATATCAAAGGACTCTGAATAACTAGTTCTAAAGAATTTGCCAGAGGCTGCGGAGAGGTATAATGTTGACGGGTTTCTACCGATGAACGTAGGTTTACATGGAGCATTTCCAGAATAGGAAAGGTCTTGGCCTCCTACCTCATTGAACTTTCCTCTTCAGAAAGGCCAGTAACTATGTAACTCGTATATCCTATTTTCTACCTTCCCCTTCTCCGCTTACCAAACGCGCATCCCTCTAACACGCCCTTCAGCATACCCCCCCTCACTATCAGCTTCATCTCACACTGGCCTCTGTGGCGGCGGGGTAACCTCGCCTGCCAATCCAGGGATCATGGATTCAGATACTTACCCCTTGAGGGGATTTACTCCCATCCGGGGCATGATTACATGTGCATGGCTATCAGCTAAATTGTAAGAAAAGTCTGTATAGTCCTAACTTCGGCGGAAAAATA
Source organism: Ischnura elegans (assembly GCF_921293095.1). Classification (NCBI taxonomy): domain Eukaryota; kingdom Metazoa; phylum Arthropoda; class Insecta; order Odonata; family Coenagrionidae; genus Ischnura; species Ischnura elegans. Next base: position 144,313,184 of record NC_060246.1, read on the forward strand.
AAGACGATAGTATTATTGTCTCCTCCTTATCCCTTCTAGAAGCTTCCTCTCCTCGCCCACCACGTCTCGCACTTCGTCGTCTCTCTTCCTCTCCGCTCTGTTCACCCTTTTATTTCTCCTCGAAATCACATCTGAAATGAATCCAGGCTTTTCCCGACTACTTACCACAGCGTCCACGTTTCCGTCCCGTAAAGCGCTACGCTACAGATGAAACTCTCCCCCTGTATTTTCTTCGCCCTATCCTTTGCAATGTGCTGCCCAAGAGAAGATGCATAAAAAGAGGTGTCGAATAAAAATAATTCTCTGATTTTAATCGCGGTTTTTTAAATTAAATCTCACATGCCTCAAGCGCGGAAGTTTCCGAATTTCCCGCGTGATAGTTGCAAACGATAAACCGGGCACATTTAAGGAAGAACATTTACGCAATGTTGCACTTCCTCAAGTGGATAACAGTCTCTGAGGGACGAAGAGAGCAATAGAGTGCTGCGGAAAGATTACACATAGAGGCCATGATACACATTCATTTCTCCGTGAAAACAATTATTTGAATTTGGGACCGAATTGCGAAACTTCGGTTTTCCTGTTCAATTCGTAGATCATTTGGTTTTATCGGTGAATATATAGCCGGTCTACGTGTTTGCGCCACGAAATTTATATTTACGTCTTCAATCTAGGTTTTCATCGTTTAGTGGGCAAGGAAATATCATTATTGAACGAGCCGCGATACTTATATAAATTTTCAATCCGAAACTTATACTCTACTCTTTCACTTCTTTTCTATTTTTACTAAGGAAACCACTGGAGGAGAGAGGATGAAAAGTTTGAACTTTGCATAAGGTATCATTGAGAAAAAGATAACATTGAGAAAGAACATTGACATTTTCCTGGGAAAGAGAGGAAAGTTAAGAGAATTATAGAGAGTTATATATTTGGAAAATGGGAGTTGGGATGTTAAGCGGGCGAAAGATGAAATCATGTCGGAGAGTACATGGTTTGGACGATATAGAGAAATATGGCTAAATTCTAACAACACGTATCTCAAAATTTGCAATTTTTCAGGAGACCAAAAGAAACAATTTATATTTTTAATTTTACGCTGAAATTAAAAAACAAAAATTCATAAAACTGAAAAAGCAGCTCACATTTGCCAACTAAGAGTTGTTTTTTTTACCTGAATTTTATTTTTAAATGTCATTACACTTTGTTTAAGATGCCTGTCTCAAATCGACCAAATTTCGAGACACGTAGCCATCGATATATCGATTGCCAGATTAGTATTAAATTTTTCTGGATATCAAATGATAGTGAGATAAAATGGCTTTTCCCTTACTCCGTTGCATAATATTAGTTTTTTAAATGTAGATATCATCCAAGATAATATGTTCGATCAAAATGCCATAATATTATATTTTCTACCAGCTCTAGCGCCTAATAACAATCATATAAGTTCAAACACACTTGTTATATAAAAAAAACAACCGGCTTAGCAAGTGAAGTGTTAAAGTCGTTTGAAAAAACCCCATGGCAAATTATCATATTAGAACGGCCTCAGAGAGTGAATAATTGTTCATTTACCAAAATGAAATAAGTAAATGAAACTCTCGGATCAGTCCACTAATATCGAGGTCTCACTTAGGTAGAGTAAGATTTGGAATCGATCCAAGTCAAGATTACTTCGCAATTTTGTAGCAATCTACCAGCAATCGACCTGAATAAGAATTATGAATAAATTATAAATAATCGATATAGATTTCTCTATCTCGTCCAAACCATTTAATCTCTCACATGATGATAAATTTTGTGCATATTCATCCTATTTTACGCATATCAACTGCTATCAAAGCTTAATCGCCAGAACATTTCTCTTATTATTCCGCATCCATGTTTTTTTCACGATATTTTCACCACAAAAGGACTTCTAAATTCCCTAAATTCTGTTTCACCTCTCATTCAAATCCGAAGCTCCTCTTTCTATTGTCGTTTCTATGCCCCATCTCTCATTCGTGATACCCTCTCTTTATCTCTTTCTCTCTCTCTTCCGCAGCCGGATAAAAAAGAACGGCGACCAGCAATCAATCTGTTGGAATGGAATTTTTAATTCTGCTTGTTCATCATGAATTTTTGTGAAAATGGTGCTCTTAGTGACAAAAGCGGTGGTGGGGTCCCGCGCTTTCCGACGCGTCACAGTGCGGAGGGTGCTGCACCAGGACCATTCTGCGTCCTCCCTCCTCCCTTCCTCCCCATCACTACGTGGCTAACGAAGGAATGGAGGTTGGGGTGGCGGGAGGATAGATTTCCGATGCCTACATTTAATGGGTCAAGAAAGTACAAACCACGATATAGAGAGAAAAAGGAATTTCATGAGCTAAAGGATTCGTTTGATCGAACTCGAAATCGCACGTCATTCACGCAATTTGATAGATGGGAATCGATTTCTTTTTCTTTGGATTTTGTGGTTACTATAAAATTTTACCAGCTTGGTTACAATCGGTAAAAAAACTTGTGCAAATAAGGTACGCCAAAATCCTAATCCTCTCTTCTTGTTAATTTATTGCCAATTGAATATTTTTTATATTTTATATTTGTTACTTTATTATCGTAAAACCATTGTAACAATCTTTCATACCTTAATGTATTAATTTTTGTAGACATTATGATTCATAGCCCTGAAGATGATATTAGAAATATGTAGAAACTAGGGATGGTCGGATCGGATACCCCGGATCCAAGTATCCGCGGATATTGCCCTTAATCGGATACATCGGATCTAAAGTCGCGGAAGACATCGGATCTGGATCCGAAATTTTAAATAATAGGTTCAGTGAATGCAACGCCCCATAAGGGTGGAAAGAGTTCCGATTCTATCTTCGCATGCGCCGTCGCATGCGATTCTTGTCCTATTCATGAGCCGTTTTGTTTGAAAGCTCTCAGAAAGAAAAAGAAAGAAAAGAAAGAGGTTACGTAGGAGAATTTCAGCCGTGGAAAATAAAAAAGGCAAAATATGACTGGCATATAGTGTGACTCTTCCGAAGAGATTGAACAATCTTCGGGGGAATGTCAGCGTCAGGAATTTGAAAATGCATTTTGATCCGAAATATCCGATCCGAAATATCCGGCTCCGCTAATCAAGGATCCGATCCGAATCCGAAACAAATCCTGGATGCGTCCATCCCTAGTAGAAACGCTGGCAAACAATTTTCCATTTCATTCTCAGACCTATATTCCAAGACGTTTTGCATTATTATAGAAGGGAATGATAGATAACACACCAAAAGGTCTTCCCCGCTTAGGGCCGCACTCCAAAACATGACTCAATCTTACCCATCCACCCATATTCATCCAGCGCACCTGAACCTTCAATAGGCCCTTTGTAGTTAATGGTATCAAATTATGGAATGCCTTATCTAGTGACCTACATAGTTCCAAAAATAGCCGAATCACGCTCTGATCTGGTCTGACCGTAATAAAAGTAATTTAATGCAATGTCAAACTAGCTTATTTGCATAAAACCTGCTTTAGTTTATGTATTTATAGAAAATAAATGTAGCTTGATACAACGTTCAAATGATATTGAATAAAATTTTGTCCCTGTATTGGTTTACAAATTGTTTTGTTGAGTTGCCTGTACCACTTAATTTTTTTGTTTTGATTGTGTCACTTAAAAAAATGGTCCGCTACATACAGGAATATTTGCACCATATGTACGATTGTTCTCTTCTAAATTTACAGAAGGCTCATATTTAAGGCTGAGCAGTCTCTGATTGTGAGTATATTTCAAGCTTTTGCTAAAAATTCTGTATTGGGATTACGAAATAAAATATTCTCTCAATCTTGAATCCTCTCTCATTCTCGGTTCTCCAGATCTCAGACTCAAGCTGAGTTTGAATTTTAGACACTCCAAATTCAACTCAACTCACTTGAGCTTGATTAATCATGGTGTATTTTACAAAATAATACATTACGTGAAACTATTTTCATTCATGGTCTCCTGCTCATTAATAACCAGCATGACTGGAGTTCAATATCACACATGGGAGTATTTTTACGAGAGACATTACATTTTAAAAACGTGAGGCGATGGCGGCGGACATCTTGGAAATTGGCGACTCAATTTCAGTTAGGACTTGAGTGAGGTCTCAATATACAATACCAATATGACAATTGAGTCGAGTTTCATTTAGGATCTAGGCTTGAGTAATGTTCTAGACTACGGGGCTCGGACATTACGTTGATAGTCAAAGAAGAAATGTGATGGTTGCTGCCAACTTTTCACGACTCGATGACGTCAATAGACGCGTCTTGCGTGTCCGATGACTCCACACTGGCGTAGAACACGTTACCCTACGATCACTAAACAAGCTCTTCATCAGCTAGTTAACATCATTCCACCAACAATAGCAAAATACTTTTCAGAATCAAGTTTTGAACGAATAACAGAAAAGTACCTTAAAAATATTTGTGAAGTAATATGAAATATATGTATATAATCAGATGAATATTTTCACTGGAGAATTACTTATTCCAATGAGAAAATCAAAAATATTATTCGGATCTAAGACTAGTGCTCAATGTTTAGATCTAAATTATTGTCAAATCTACATCAACTTAAGAAAAAAAGCATTTGGATCGGAAATTTAACCGAAGGCCTTAAGGACCGGAAGCCAAGAACCTTGGTTCCTTCATCATTCTGGCAATTTTAAGGAGACGACGGGGATGTCACTGGGGCACGAACTCAAACATTGAGATGTCTTGGTATTTGTGCCCTGGTTCAATTTGATTTTCTCCATTCTGATGCAAGTGTAATATTGCTCCTCTCTCTCTTCATTAGATATCCCAGAAATGATACCAATGTAAGTATAAAATTTAAATTGATAATAAAGAAGCAATGAGCAGACTGTTCATTGTATGTTACCGTAAAATGTGTGGCATTTCTAATCGTCGGGATTAATTTACTGTATGCAGACAGCATAATCGCTATAACTGTTACGGCAAGAAAATCTTTTACATTTATGAATAAATTTTACGAACATGAAAAAAATACCACTTTAAAAAGCGCATAAATAGAATAATCGTCAATTATCTTCTCGGTGTAGCCTATTAACGATAACATAAACGAGTGTTTAATGGAATTTAATTGACTGCAGGACAACATACTTTGACCAACATTCGTACCAATGCATAGGATATATAATCTGAAGAATATTTTCAAAGGAGAGTGTCTCATAATATCGAGGAAATTAAAATATTATTAAGAGTACAATATACATTTCAACGGGGAATGTAATAACCTCTTGGTTCATCAAGGTGCATGAAGAAAAATACAGAGGGAGTTATGGGTGGGGGTACTACTAAGGTCTATTTTTCGTTTTGGTCTGAGTGCATCCACTGTGTATGGATGCTCAACGATTTCATTGAAGCTAAATACAATGCCTAATTATTCTTTGCAAACTCACCGCGCTTTTTAAAATGCAATTTTTCAGTATAGACTAGCTCATTTGAGAAACCATATTCAAATAAATAACTTTAATCCTGCGGTATCACTACTGTGCAATTAACAAAAATTTGTTTTTTAAATCATTCAGATAGAAAATTCAGCTACACATTATTGTTAAGACCCTTGGGAATTTGGAGTTTCGGAATGAATTTTTTTATAAGATCAAAAGATAATATGTAAAAAATAAAAAAAGATGCACGTGCCTTCGCCCCTTTGTGTGTATCTTTACCCATATGAAATGAATTTATCGCTAATGAATAAAACATTTTATTTTTTTGCGAGCAAAGGTGAAGAACTAGTCAAATTCATCTTGAATTTAAAATCTTAGAAAATATACGTTATTTTAACGAATGTGAAATTTACAAATAAATTTTATAGGAAAAAAAGTAAATGATTTAAGCAGATCCTCCTATGCAACATATTCTTAATTTTGTTAATACTGAATTGATAACACATCATGCGGGAGGTAGTTTGTGGATTAATAGTGTCTACCTTGTAACTTGTAGAACTGAAGAATGAGAAGGATTGAGGTGTATTTGATACCCAATCCGTCTAATAAAAATTACCTTTTTTGATATATTTAATGTTGACTCCAAAGAGTATGAAGTTCTTTCTCATATTTAATGACCTCAAACTTATATAAAGGATTTTGAAAATCTCTGGCTATCTAACGGATGAATTGTAGTCGTAATGAATTTAATAACAGAATTTCATGTTACCCATCTCGCACGATCTCTAGCTTAGCTGACGAAGCTGTAGGATTAAATTTTGTTCCCTCATTGACTAGTTTTTTGCTCATTTAAAATTGTTCATAGATATTTAATGCAAGACAGAAAACATCACGTGGAGTTTTTGACACCGTGCTTTCGCCATCAGAATTCTGGAATATGAAAGAAATATTTCTCAATCTCTATAAGTATTTTATAGTCGACTCAAGTCTCCTTTCTCTACCAATATTTTCCACCAATCAGTGATTTGTACTCGCTTATGTTCACTACATGTTAATACCCAAAAATACAGGTTTTAATAAATGCTGTGAAAGTCAACGAAGAGAAACTGTGATTTGAGATTCATCTGCGCATGGAATATTGAGTACATTCATATATTAAGTTAGCCTTATGTTACTATTACCTTCAGACTTCATTAGATGACTACGTATTGGATGCTTTGTAGTCCTAATCCATGAAATTACTTTGGCTGGCAGAATAATGGACATCATTATCATCCCTAATGAAAATACAGGTGTCAGGTAGGATGAGGTGAAATTATTACTCCGGAAATGAAAGAGATCTTGTAAGTGCAACTGAAAATTCAGAAAATTCAACATTTTTTGTGGCAATTGCAAGTTCACAAAGATATCGTAATGTCTGATTAATTTTAATTTCTCAAACTCCACTACACGTGTTTCCGCTGGCTTGCAGTCATCAACACGCAACTGCAAGATCTCATACATTTATGATTCTCATCCATAATTCATTCTTTTTTGGACTATTCTTAATTAAAAATAGTTGGGTGCTGCAGGACATTCAACACCTATCTTCCACAATTTCTGATGGTATGTTATCGCCAATGGTATCCGCGAGGGTAAGAAAACTTCAACCACAATTACATGATAGACTTGACTCAAGAAATATTTTTACAACCTTGGTACTCCAATTTACCAATACTTTGTACTTGCTTATGGCAATTATCTCTGAATCATTGGGGGGAAAATTCACCTGATACAAATAGGGACACATCGGTTCAAGAATTAAGAACATTGAACAATATCAAAATGTATCTATTCGTGATCACTCCTTCCCGATCCATTTTTCCTTAAAAGTCGATTTCACCAAGTAAAGGACAAAAAAAAAACTTTCATGCTATTTATTGGTATGCTGTATGATTTATGCTTGATTCGATGACTTTCTATTACAGTCTTAACATATAAAATGGCTTCAGTACCTTTAATTGTTCTGGAGGCTGTTTTCATATCTTCTTAATGTGTTGTTGAAACAGAAAAAATCGGATAAAAATCTGTTGTCTACTCGCTCTTTCCCTGCTAATTCTAATTCCCCATAGTCGCCTACTACAGGGGAAGAAAACGTTACACAGTTTCTGTTAGTAAAGCCACGCCAACGGTATTTGGAAGCTTATTTGACAACAAAAAAAACTTTCCCCACCATATTCATTTTAGATTTGACTCGAATCACTTTTTTCACAGCCATTGTTTTTCCATTATTCAATGCTTTGTTCCCGAAAATGGCCGTTATCTCCGCGATGCGGAAAATGGAGGACCTGCGGTGTTGTACGGCGACGCGGCGCAGCTTCTAACTTCTCACGTGAGCGAACTTCACTGCTGCTGGCGTGTTCGACCAGAAACAAAAAAATGTGTCACCTCCGCCACCAAAAAAACCCGGAACTAAAAATGCATTCTCGCGGGCAAATCATATTAGCGAATCCTTTCAAGGAGACGGGAAGGAGAGGAGAGGTTTATCGCCGCGGCCATCGCGTGCTATCTCTCAAAAAGAGTTCCCTCACTCACCTCCCCCCCCCCAACCCCTTCTCTCTCTCTTTCGGCCAATAAGCCAATTACTGATAACGCCGCCCGGACCTTCTGCTCCTCAATCCACCACGATTGAGCCTTTTACACCGAAATAAAGCCGCAAAAACAAAGGTGTAAAAAAAGGAAATCTTTGCTGCCCGAAAAACAAATTATGCCGACTAATTTTCCTTGTGTTTGAGTGCGGTGTTCTAGTAGTGGGTAGTGGCTGCTTTAGGCTGCCGATCGAAGAACGGCTCAGGTTTGGAATTAGGGTGAAGCCACTACGAAAAAAATACAAAAACAAAACCAAAAGTCTCCACGGTGCGAGGTTATTCAGATATAGGAAGCTACTCTCTGATATCCACTCACGTACTGATTCAACCCTACACATGCAGGGTAGTTTGGTTAGGTAAAGGTAGATTTCATCTCCTAGCAAGCCATTGGTGTCGAAATCACATATTCAGTGTAAAAGGGCCTGTTCCCTATCCTGGGTCACTTCTCACAAGAAGTATTTTATATTTTTGTCAAAATCACATATTCAATGTAATAGGGCCTGTTCCTTATCCTGGGTCACCTCTCACAAGAAGTTTTTTTATACAGGGTAGAGAAAATTTGTGTTACGAAATGTTTACCCTGGATAGCTGATGCCAGAGAGATTAGGACTCCAAGGTGGGTCCTCTGAAGGATACAACACACCGGGGCCGGGAACCAAGTCAGAGACTTATACGCCCGCGCTCCCGGGGAGGGTTTTGGATGGGAAGGAACAAGGAAAGAGGCGCCGCCGCGACAGGAGCCCGTCGACGCCTCTGGGGTAGGGATAGGGTTGGAAGGGAAGGGACGGGGTAAAACACCTTACCGCTATAGAAGCGGAAAGGGCCCACTCACTAGCGAAACCCGGAATCAGCCATTAATATGCCAACAATTTTGGAGGATTTTCCTGTTAAAGAGAAAAAACCCAGCGATCAAATCGTTGGATGATAGCTGATGCCGGTAGGGACCAAGATTATTAATGATGCTTAGGTCGAAAACGCACCTTTTATAAACCACAGATACTTTGAGCCAAGCTCTCCGATTGCCCGCGAGCTTGTCCTGCTGCCGTAAGCTCTGGACAAATCATGACTTCGAATACTTTGCCTGCTGGAGATCGCGATGCATACAAGACATTCGGGAGAAGGACAAACTCGTGACCAAATGGAGTTTCTGTGGTTTTCGACCTAAAAATCATTACTAATTTTGGTGCCTGCTGGCATCTGATATCCAGCGTTAAAATTTCGTGACACAATTTTCCTCACCCTGTAAATGGGTGATCGGAGGCTTCACCCGGGATTTGAATCCGAAGCAAGTAACCCGGAGCAACATGCTCTCTAGCTCGGAATGTGTGAAATACGCACACCTGTGGTTGATTCGATGGTAAGGATTACGCAAACCATCCCTCAGGTTAGAAACTATGAGTCAGTGATCGAATTTTGCGCAGTACAGCTGGTGAAACTAGTTCTCCCCCATAGAAAATATGTTCATCTGAATGTATAGGCATAATAAAATGAACGGCAAAGCTGGAGCCTAACTTAGTCTAACAGCAAGTAAGGCATGCATGGTAAAGAACATTATACAGTCAATATGCAGAAAATGTAAGAATTCTGTATTCATGCTGTTTCAGATCGTCCAATTCGTAAATTTTATGTCAGGTTGCCGTAAAAGCTACTCAGTTGTTAAGGGTACGTGAATATTCAGAATATTCTTCATTTCCTGCCAAATATAAAAAAAACGAAACCAAAAATACTTTGCATAGAATAATGTGCCTGTAAGTTTGCGTCTCTCCAGATATTCTGAATGATTTATTTTTCGCTAGTGTGGAAGCTGTATCTATAGGCATGAATTGTTCAGAATGATTCAAAAACCAACTAACTTGCACCTATTCAATTAAAATTAAAATTAATGTAATAAAGGCTAAAGAGGATTGCAAATACATGGACATTAAGTAGCGATTATAATTTGAAGGCATGACATTTTTAGCAGCGCAAATTTTATGTCCAGCTAAGCAGGTGCTGAAATTTTATGAACTATAACAAGAAAAGGGCAATCATGATTAATGAAAAAGCGAAGTAAGGCCCATAAAGAATTAAGTAATTCCGAAATTCACCGTTTCCAAATACTAATTCCTTACCAAAATTTTTAAAACGATTATTTTATAAACGCCGGCTTCGGTGGCGTCGGGGTAAAGTCCTCGCTTGCCAAACCGAAGGTCGCGGGTTCGAGTCCCGCCTGGGTAAGTTACCCTTATCCAGGGCATGGGCGTATGTCAATGTCCTTCATTGTTAATCGTTAACTCCCCATTGTAAAGGCCGAAAATGTGCTGTTTATGGGGTAATGGAAATAAATAAATCTCATTGCGAATTCAAAGTTTTTGATCATTCAATTTTTCGTAATTAAATAAAAATTTCTCAGTACTTCGTTGTTCTTCCATCATTCATTCATCACCATTCATTTCCACCATAATCTTTTGCATTTACACGTCCAAATTGTCAAAATTTGTTGATCAAATTTCTTTTCCCCAACATCTTTTCTATCCATATGTAAGCAAAATCATAAGGCATGAAAAAGGGCATTGGAAAAGATGTTGCTTGTTTATTCTCCTATGACGTTTTTTCATCTCATAATTCCTTACTAAAAAAGGAGTCCCAAGACACTGTAAAGATACATTCTTTATTAATAATTAGAAAAGATCCATTCAAAATAACCGCTCGTGGTTATACTGAGTGACTGAGTAAGCAGATGATAGACTCACACGAATTAGTGGGCACGTAAAGGAGCCTCATTTTGCTAGGCCTTGATTGTGGCAGTAAGGGAGCAGCTTTAGAATAGTACCTGTTTGTTTCTTTAACTATCATTTAGCATCAATGAAGCGATTCGTATAATGTTTTAGAAGTAGATCACTGTTAAACCACAGATTCCGAATAAAACCCAACTTTGAGAAATAACACTCTTGCTCTTCACAGCATTCAGTAAACGTAATGATAAATGATGTGTTCAGAATGTTCTTACCGGATGATGGCAATTAATCTATAATTATTGAAATAAATGATTTGAGGACTTAAAAGTTTCATTTCTCATGAGTGCAAAATTATCTTTTATGTATCCACAGTAGTGACCTCCCATCAAATATTCATACTCTGCAACTACATACATTAACTCTTATGGTGATCCTGAATCAACTTTAAAACAATCATTCCATTAAACTCAAAATTTCATTCTTAAAACAGAACCTAACTTTGGCGGATTTAAGGGGGGGGGGGGGGCACAGGGGCTTGCGCCCTCTTAGACGCTTAAAAAATAGACAATATTTTTAATAACGTCATCATTACGTTCGTCTTTTTCAGTATTTTACATTACCTCAATCATTTAATTTCATATTTATAACTTCAATATTAAAGTAAAGAGAATATTTCGCATAGTAATTGTTGCAGGTTTTTAATCTCAAATATGAGAGGACCGCTTGCCGGTCAGGCCGTAGTGCCCCTTCCCCCCCGAAGAAAAAAATCCTGAATCCGCCCTTGAAACCTAACTCACAAACCCGAAAGTGGTGGAGAGGAAAAAGGCATACGACGCAACTAAAGCAAAATAATAAAGAAAAAACAAAAGAAGAAAGCGCGATTGTCGTCAACAAAATGCCGCTATCTTCGCTGTTTGCGTAGGTGCTCGACATTCTTCTCGACCGGACCCGAAGGGATGTATGACCGACACACCACTTCCAGGAACTGCTCTTACATTCCCATGAAAATTCTTCACCCTTCCCTGTCTCTCACCCACTCCAACCCATTCTAAAGTTTCGTCCCTGCCTTTTTTCATTTTATTCTCTCTCCCTTTTTTCCCTTCGTACAGGACCACTGCTCACAAACACACCTCCCTTTTACTGTCCAACCCGAAAACCTCTTCTCACGACGGCACACGTAAGTAAGCTGCCAAAAACTCTCCTCTCCCCTACCACGGCCCGAAAGGTGCGCTTGCATTCCCAAGCTTGTAGTGGTATCCGCCGTGGGCCCGCGCTAAAAATAAAAATGACCCTTTTTATGCGACTTTGCATTTTCTAAAAAGGGAGGCGGTTGTGATGTGTGCTAGGGGAGGGGGGAGAAAAATGGTTTCCTACCTATTTCGTATGCGCGCACCTACCTATGTCTCGCTTCGCACTGACAGCCGAGAGAGAAAGAGGACCATGGGAAAAATAGCCGGTGTGGAAAAAGGGTCTAGCATGGGGAACCTGGTTATAATCCCTTTTCCCTCTTCATTCTATTGTTGTCCACAAAACACCCGTCCCGTAGCCTGGAGTTTTCTAGCCCAATAGAACAGGGTGAAGTGTCTAAGCAAGTAATTTTCTAAAACCTTCCCCATACTCCTAAAAGCTCATGTTCTCTCTCCCTCCATTTCTCTCCGCACGCAGATTTTTCTAATTCTAAACCAGCACTCAGTTGGCAGTGTTCGTAGTGGAAGGAAGAAGTATGTAAAAGCATAGTTTGTGAGTGTTGTTTAAAGAAGATTTTCAGTTGTTCACGTTTTATGTGCGTTCGCCAGCTTTGGAAATGGTCCACGTGAACCGGCAATCGTTCCCCGGGAGACGTGTGCAGGGATGACGGGGGCTCGAAAAGTTCTGAAGCCCGCCTACGACAAGCCTTTCGCGGGTGACCGATGGGCCAGCTCCTCCTCACCCGGCGACTACAAGCGGGATTCGCCCTGGGAGATGGCCGAGTCGGGGTCCGGTCGGTCGGAGCGGCGCCGCGGGTCGCGAGGATGGCGGGGAGGTCGGGCGCCACGTGGCCGGCGAGGGCGTGATCCGCTCCCGCTGAACGGCCGAGCGTGGGGGAATGAAGAGCGCGCGTGGCCGTCGCGGAGGGCCGTGCAGTGGACCGGGGTGGAAGATGTACCGGTCTGATGACGAGGCCCGACTCGCTCGTGGGTACCGCGAGCTGGTTTGCGACCATGACCAAAGCGATTGAAGTAGTGCCCGAATTAACCCAACTCTTTTTAGTAAGGATGGCAATTGAGTTTCTTTCTACAGGATTCATATAGCTTTCATAATAGGCTAAGTCTTTCTTATGATTTCAAAAATTGCTGAAGTCAACAAAATTATTGAAATCGTGCCAAAAATTGGCACTGCCCTTTTGGCAAGGATGTGAATTAAATTTTGTCGAGGTAAGTGCTCTAATATGCATACTTTTATGTCTTCAGTTTGCTTAAATTCTGACTGTTTTGAAGCATTACCTAAGTGAATTAAGTTAAACCAATTTATTTTTGTACAGATGACCAGAATGCACGTTTTTACTACTTAATTACTGAACCCTTCGCAACGAGATTTGGTTGGTGTAATACTGTTTCTAAACATGATCAAGCGATTTAACCTGCATTGAATTAATCCAGCTCTTTTAGAAAACCTGTCGATACACGCACTTCCTCAAATATACAAACAAGACTCAAATTTATTTCTTTAAAATACAAATCACAATTGCATCTTATATACGAAATTTCGCCTCCTATCCTCAACACCGGCCATGATTGAATGCAATCTACAAAGAAAATGGAATAAATGCACTGAAAATGTAATAGGCGGTGAGGAATGAATATGGATGTTGGTGCCTGAGCTCTCTATTTTAATGACGATTGTTAAATAGGTTCAACAAGACTCGATATAACGCTTTCAAAATTTTAAATAAATTTACTCAATGATATGTTAATCCATCCAGCTTCTTTCATATTGAAATATACTAAGGGCTCTCTCGCACAACTTATGAGCCGGTGAGCTGGCCTAAAATAATGGCAAACTTATATTTGGTTTTGGGTAAAAGTGTCTATTTATTTTGCCAATTAATATTTATGAAAGATAGCTCTTAAGTTTATCGTAGTGGGACTTTTTCAAATAATGGCAATTCGACAAAAATATTTTGGTGGCTTTCTTAGCTAATGGCTTCCAACTTCAAAAACATTTTCATTCACGACCGAGCAGTTTTTAAAAGTAAACCGATTACTTACGGCTTCTTTCATGTTACACTGACGAAATCTCATTAGTAAGTTAATGTCTCACCTTATGCTTGAAGGGGAGTACGAGCGGATTTGTGAGGTGTAAAATGCACGCAAATAAGGAATATTTTTCCTGAATATTCGTTGAAAGTGATACATTGGGTTACAAATCTAATACGCATTCCTATCCTGGCGACTGTAATGGGTTGAATTGCACTTTCAACACAATTCCTCATCGGAAAAGAACTTAAGACATTGGTCATGTACTGCGATAGCAGGTACCCCAATTAACTTGGATAGTAGCATTAGGTAGCTTTCCAAAATATGTAAAAAGCAGCTATTTTTGTCTCAGCTATAATAATTTATATAATAATAATAAATTAATATTTTTTGTGTAAAGCTACAGCTTGTTTGCCTTCTTAACATGAGATAATTAAATCTGAAATCGAAGGAGAAAAACAAACGTTTTATTATTAATGCTACGATTTTTTATTATTTTCAGTTAGTATTTTATTCAATGTCACTTAAATATAACTCATTTTTGTTTTGGTAAGAGCATTCAAATTTCGTTGCTCCCAGTTCTTAGAAAGGATCTCAAATTGCTGAAAAAAAGCGCGGTCAAACCACGTAAAAGTGACTGATTGTAGGCTGGATTCTTGGGTTTGAAGGCGATCATTTTCGGTTGTAAGCTATAGTGGAAAGTGATGAAGGACGAAAATCATCATCTTCATCCTGAAATATGATGTTGTAACACGAGGAAAATGGAAAAATTTACGCCGCAGCTAACCAGAGAATACTTGCAACGAATTAAATCGACTAAGAGCCAATTAATGACAAAACGCCATTTTTAAGATAATGTAAGAGACAACATTAGAAGACACTACTGACATAAAAATCAGTCATCCGGCCACATAACCGAGAATCTAAAAATAACCTTGTTTCTATCAAAATTAGGAACAACTCAACAAGAATTTTATGCTAATGTGTGAAAATTAATGCCTCGAAGAAAAATTACAGATGTATCGTGCATTAATATTTTTGTTTTGTGCCTCGTTTTATTATAGCTCGTGGGGATGATAATTACCAGCAGCGGTGGCGATTACTGGGAGTATCGCTGCGGGTCTGGCGGCTGGCTCGGCGGGAGGCGCCCGGGGGAGCCTACGCAACTTCCGGCCCTGGGACGACGCGTGACTCGAAGACAGGTGAATTGGAAAACACTTCGTTTAGATCTCCCCCGAGTTCGAATTTACTCTTCCTTAGCCCTTGATAGATCACCAACTTTTATTGTCACGTTGTAAAAAAGAAAGATTCCTGTGTCGCTTCAATCTTTCTCGGCGATAGGGTTGATCGACCACTTGAGAATGAAACTTGCGACAACGCCGAAACCGGTCGCGGCGATGCGACCAAGTTCGGAATATGTTAGACGTCAGTGACCGAACAATGCGATCCACAGCTCACAAAAACGACTTGTCCGCGATTGACTCCTGCCCTTCTGTACTGTATAGAGAGGCCGCTCACTCATCTTCAACACAGAGCTACTCATAATCGGGAAGAGAAATGATATTTTTGAATCACAAGGCCATACATAAAAAAGCATGCTGCCTCTGTATGAGACCGATAGAATGAATTGTATTGGATAGCTAAATAAAGGGTCACAATTTACACGATTGCAGCAATGAGAAGTTAAGTCATATTTAAATCAGGTCAATCGAAGTCAATGATATTGTCAGCCGGAGGGTTTAGAAGCGTTTTTATGAATGCATTAAGTTAGGCATAACTAAGTATTCCAAGCAAATATTCCAGAACTTTTCATTTTGCGCATGACATAATTCATAAAAATGCATTTATTGAAATTTTATGGTGAACTATATGCATAATTTGAAATTATTAGATTCATTTAGTTCCCTGGAAGGCCACCTGAATTATGCGAAAATCTGTTATAACTATTTTTTCATTACTTCATGCACTTTTTTATAGCTTTTTCCCACTAGTAGAGTGATTCCCACTTTTCCCAACAATTCGGAGAATAAGAGCTGCAGAGCAAAATTACTAATGATCAAAAATCTTCCTGCTTTGAATTAATGCGTTCTTTTTCCTGCTTGTAGAGTAATCCCCACAAAGGTTAATTCCGTGATTCCCGAAAAATAACTATGTTTGATGCAGAGCAAAATTGGTAATTAACAAAAATATTCCCTCGCCGAATTTCTGCGTTCAATCAATCCAATGTTGACCAATGCATTTCATATAATTACACTTACACGCAATATAGCTCTCACCATCATGTTACAATTTGCTGTCCGGAAATTTGAGAGAGTTCGTGATATTTCATGAAAAGCTAAACGAGTTATTTAATTTGAAATATTAAAAATTATTTTTTATTTTATTTTGGAGAAGAAATGGCAATATTTATAGTTTACTCAATTTTTTCTCTAACTTTGTGATCAAAGTTGCCAAATAATAGCATGTTTACGTGGATGGAGTGGCTTTTTAAACATTATATGTACCTAAGCATGAAAGGTAGACATTTTTGTGGCTGAATGTCTCAGAAGTTTTGACTGAATAGGTGCTAGCATTTGGGCTGCGGTGCTGCAGTGGCAAAAATGAAGTAACATGCAAAAACAAAGCAGTTTTTTACTACAGTCACCAGTTTTTTAGTGAAAAGTTGCGATAAAAGGAGAGATGGAAAGAAAAAATATTCGTACGATAGAAATACCATGTGCTTGACACATGAAATAACCTATACGCACAGAAATGTGAGTACACTTAATTTCTAACCGGATATAAAAGCAAAAAGATAATGAAAACAGTTCCTTTCACTATAAGATGTTCTCCGTAAAAGAATATGTGATGCTGTCATGGATTATAAAATAATAGAGTGCATTCAGTTACATGCTCACATTATTAGTATGGAGATATGACATTCGCTCTCATAGCAAACTAATGTGTCAAGTGCCTATTTTATCTCATCATAAAATTAAAGTGTAATTCCTTTTTATTTATAAAATGAAAGTACATATTATAGTATGTTTCAATTAGCTGTTTTAGTACAGCAAAAACTGAAATATTTTTCAAAATCCTCAACTGCAATTAGGGTTCTCTTTCGAACAAAGTCTTCCAGTTGCGATCCTGGATGATGACGGACGTTTATAATGAGATGAATAAAAGAAAATAAAAAATGAAAATAACTTCGAAAGGGCGGTGTTTTTCGATTAAAAAATTGCTTAAATCGATGAAAATACTAGAAATAACGGGACCCTTTGTGAACATCGGATCAACCACTCTGCCATGTGATTTCACATTGCCGGCAAGAATTTTGAAATATAGGAGTATTTAATCGACTTCCCTTTCTATACAGTCTTTTCTCATCACATTTGATACAACTCGCCTAGGCGAAGTTGAATGAAGCTATTGCTGAATAATGCATGGGGTACTGTGTACTGTGGTTGAATACTCATATAAAGCGAAAGCCTGAGTTCCTGTTGATTATTTGATTGGACAGTCTCACATCCGACCTTTTCTTTTCTGCGTCTTTTAGGATGACTAAAGTCCTTCTCGAGTAGTAAATTATCGAACTGAGCGATACCATCCATTTCAGGAAGCAGCATAAGTTCAATTCTAATGAGACTATAGCTTCTCAAAATCCGAAATCGATTAAAGGGTTGATTTTCTACTTATACACATTTTGCATTCCAGTGAAACGCGCCATTTATTAAGAAGATCCCGCAAGACTTGAAGTCGGTACAGCACCCGTGATGGCAGAAATATTATTTACCACGAATGTTGTGCTGAATATCATTTTTTTGACATCAAGGAACTTAACAAATGATAGTTTTCTGAGGAAAAATTGCTCTTCCGAAGCGACTTATGCATTTTGAAATGCCAAGCATTCACGGTTAATCTCCATTGACCCTCGTATTTTGTCAGTATCTTATTCATTGATTTTCCATCTTCTGGAAGGTGTAAATATGTATTTAAAAAAATGTATTTGAATTGAATGCTGTTTGATTGTCTGAAGTACCTTATTATAAAGGTCGATTTGACAAGTAGATGTAGATCCTATAAGGACCTTACGTTTTGAACTCAATTTCACTCCCTGGACCACCTCTGCTTCCTATTACCATCGTCTACGAACAGAGCCAAAAGAATTATCAAGAAGTAAAACGTTCGGTGGACTCCACCCGTATTTCCAGGACTCTCTTCCCCACAACTTCTCCTCCCATCGAACTTGGCGCCTATATTTTGAAAATATTCTTGATATATTTTCAGGTTTGGTACATATTCTTAGCGTTGGAATATAATAAAGTTTTACCTAAGAATATCTCAATACGATTATAGAGATAATTTCAGTCAGGAAAACAAGTGGACTTTTCACAAAAATTGATTTACAAATGGTATTACTGATAGGCTGGTGCTGTGCAGGTGGAAATTGGTTAGAAGGAGAATTAGCTCGCGAATGCTATGAAGGGATACGGGAAGTATGCAAATCATCGAATTCGTGGTTATGGAACTTAACATGAAATTGAAATGTAGTAACGATATGTGGGTAATGAAGAATTATTGAAAATCTACGAGGGCGGTTTTTTTCAGCCTCCGATGGCTCATCAAAAACACAACACAAGCGACAGGCGGGTACTGCTCAGGTAGGGTAATTTCGCCTCCTCCGTACCACGCTGAAGTCATTTCTGACCGAAAGTTTTTCGTTTAAGGTTAGTAGCAATCTCATTAAAGACACTGCCTAAATTGATTCTCCCGCCTAGTGCGCACTGAGGAGAGACAGCTCGCCGAATGGCTTCAGCATTAACATGGCGATAAAAGATGCCGATAAAAGAGATTTTTTTAGCGCACTAAGGCTAGAGCTTGAAACACTGAGAAAAATTACGCCCATTTCCATTGAAAGCAAAAGAAGAGACATGCTGACTTCTGTTAGTGTTCTGATGCATGTCAACGCCCGTCATCTCAGCGCTGATGCAGCCCAACTGCTCCTTGAGCATTTCCAATACGATATTTGGATCACCCGCCGTGCAATGTCGACATAGTGCCTTGTGACTTCCATCTTTACGCTAAAATGAAGAAGTTGCTATGATGGAAGCGTTTTCAAAAGGAAGATGAGCTTCAGGACAAAGGAAAAATTCATTGGAAGTCATTGGCGGCAACATCATATGAAGAAGGTATAGTAAAGCTTGCCCACAGACACGACCAATTTCTCAATCCCCGAGGCGATTATGTTGAAAGGACGCCACTAGTGTGATCAACATTTAGAATGAAATAATTTTTAATCAACCGCTCTACGATCAACCAATCAACCACAACCATCGTATTCTGTTCATGATCCATCGGATGGTGAAAAAAATGGCCCTCGTATAGCTAAGCTCACAGAATTTCACGCATGTAGGCAAATGAAAAAATATAGCTGAAACAGAAATATTTATTACAACAGACCGAAGCCGAAGACTGAACATCGAATGTTGTTGATTAAACTTCAGTAAGCCCATACGATTTTATAAGAACTTTTTACTAAAATTTTAATGCTAATAAACCTTCTCTCCTTGGTAAAAATCCATTTAAAACTTAATATTTTTCATTATCATTGATCATTCATTTTTTATCTGTACTGGAGAGTATGTTATCCTCAAAACGGTAACTTTCTAATTACCCCATGTAAAATCTAAAGATAGCGTGGCATCTGGAAGTCATATAATTCCAATTCAATCTAAAAAATGTAATTATAATCTATTTAATTATGTTTTAGTATTTTGGAAATCTTTTTGGGATAATTGAGCTCTTGGACTGACAGCGTTTGTACTTGCGGGAAATTTCAGAATTTTGAGCGACTTGTATTACGCAAGTCCACCGGTAAAAAAAGTGTAACTGATCATCAAAATTTAATCATGGTTCAGTTATTCTTTCGAAGGGCAATAATATCTCATCCCGGTCCGACGTGCCTCCCCCTCCCTACAGTGTTTGCGAATGTTATGATGGAATACGGGAAGTATGCAGGCCAATGAATTCATGGTTGTTAACGAAGCCTGACGCTCAAATTATAGTAACGATATGTGGGTACTGGGTAATGAATATTTATTGAAAGCTATTATTAAAGTTAGTCCAACTGATGATTTCACGCAAGTAGACAAATGAAAAATTTTTGCTGGAACAGACATTTTACAACAGGCCGAAGCCGAAGACGGTACATCGACTGCTGTTGATTGTACTTGAGTTCCGCCTAAGCGATTTTCTAAGAACCGTAAACTAAAATTTGGGTATTGGAAAACCTCCTCCTTTTGAAAAAATCCATTTAAAACTTAATTTTTTTAATTACTATAGATCATTCATTTTTTATCTGTACGGGAGAGTAAATCATCCGAAAATCGGTAAATTAGTACATACCAAGAGTTAAATCTAAAGAAAACATGTTTTTTGGCAGTCATATAATTTTTATTATTCCAAGCTCTATTTAATTTAAAAAAGAAATATTTTGGAATCGGTTGGAAATGAATGAACTCTTTGCGCTTGCATTTACGGGAAATTTTTGAAATTTGAATCACTTGAATTATGCTAATCTACCGCTAAGAAAGTGCAATTATTCATTAAAATTTAATCATGGCTCAGTCATTCTTTCCGAGGCCAACAATATCCCCTCCCCATCCAACGTTCCTCCCATTCGCTTGTCCATATAGAGGGAGCTCGGAGACGAGCCGATCGCTTTCCCGCGGAACGGCGGTCTCCTCGCGGCGGGCGGCGCGACCTCCCTCGCCTGGACCCACGAACTACTGCCTCCAGCCGCCACTCCTCTTATATATGCCACTGCCGAAGCATACTTCTGCCCGGGCGACCGTTTGCTCCCACCTCCGGGGCTCGACTCTTCTTGCCTCGCTCGCGCGAGAGGAAGGAAATGGGACCGGGGAAGGGGATAGAGGGGAGGGGAGGCGGCGCCGGCGCCACAGAGATCACACGCCGTAGTCCTGAGGGAGAACATTCGAAGATGAGAGTGAAGCTTCATTCATGAGGGCGCCCGGGGGGAGGGGTGTCGCGCTGCTGTTCGCAAGGAAACAAAAGTCGCTCATTCATTCGCTCCACGCCCGATTCGCTCCTTGGCCACCAGAGGACATCCGTGGGTGCGAGTTTAACTTAACCTATCTAACCTATTTAACCTATTCAAAGATCAGGTATTATAAAATACGAAATTTTCAACAGATTCAAATCCTGGGATTCTTTGGATCATCTTGCAGCTTCTCTACATAATCGAAATAATAACAGATTTTGGTCAGTTTCTAAAAAAAACGCCCTTGCACCACCTCATTTGGGTGACCCTTAACGTCCCAACTTCTAACAAAAATTAGAAAAATGTTTGACTATTGAATTAAAGAATATAATCTGAATACATCTGTGGGTATGAATTAAACTTACCGATTCAAAGAACAGGTACTTAAAATACGAAATATGCAACAGATTTAAGTACCGCCATTCCTTGGCCCATTATGCGGCTTCTCTACATAATCAAAACAAGATCCGGTTTTAGTAACTTTCTCAAAAACAATTTTCTAGTAAGCCACTTCAGATTAGTGTTGACCGTTGCCCTATGAGATTTTGATGAAAACTAGAGAAAATATTGGATTCTTCATTAAAGAACATCACCTGAAGCGTTTTGCGAAATTAGAAAATGCAGATGATTAGTGAGTATTTACTAAACGAACGTCATCTTTTTCAGGTCATATTTTTTTTAAAGGAATTAACGTAAACAGGTTCTATACGACACAAGTTTACATTGAATAATTTCAAATCCGATGATATAAAATATTTTTTTCGATGTTTCATTTTTTAAAATGTACTTGAAAACAAGTGACTGATAAAAATGTTAAACATTTTCATTGTAACTTTGTACTTTTGAATATATTAGTGCGTTCTTGCAATTAAGATGGGAAAATATTATTTTCTCCTTGCGATGCCCGTTCGTAGTCCATTTCCAAAGACAATACACATTATCCTTATGTTTTAATTTTAGACTTCTCAATTTTTAATGTCACAATACACTTCTACGTTTGGTTCATTCATGGAATTACACTGAACTGCATGTATATCGATTAGGGAAGCTGAAGCGCATCCCGAGAGAGAGAATTTTTAATTTTTAACTCCTTTTTTAACATATAAAATTTAACTTAAAAATATACCTACTATACGTATAAATAAAATATGTCTAGATTATGATAAGTCTCGGTCAAATCAGAGGTAGAATATTGGATAAAAGTAAACTAACAATTTTTCAAGTATTAATATTTTCGGAGATTCATTGATGGGAAATGGCATTATATTTATTTGATTCATATTAAGCATCTTAAGAAAATTAATAGTTTAAAAAAGGAACTTTTTCATCAGTTCGGACCACGCATATTAGGAATAGTTTTTAAAGCAGTGAAAAAACCAAAAAGACAGTAAATACCGTTAAGTCTTCCTTATATGATACTGAGTTTTCATGGCGCATAGTTTGAACAAATATTTCTCATGATTTACTCTGGGTTAGGTCAAAATGAAGTCAAAACCCGGTTAACAATAAGATTTTTAAAACCACTATTGCATACAAAAATCAAATCGTCAATCGTGTGACCGGTATTCGCACCCATTTTGTAGAAAACATAATTTTAAAATCGATGATATTGGAATTGAAATGAGGGAGCCAGAATAGGTGAATATTTTGAATCGATTAATTGCTGACTTCTATCAATGATATATTAAACGTTTTTTATAGATGGAGGTTCAGCGTAGAATTTTACCTCTTCGACAAGGATCTTTACGAGGTGAAATCTGCCGACTTTGAAGGCGTAATTAATTTGTAGAAGGTGACATAGTACATAAAATGATTTTTTGACTATGAACATGAATTGGTGGTAAATTGATTGGAGGTAACGGCTTTTTTTTTAAGTTTGCTCAATTGAAAATTAGTATCACTTTGTCTTTGGGGTTTGAGTGATTTAGAAATTTAAATATAGGTCTTAACATTTATTTTGAAAATTAAAATTCATTCAGCTAGCTAATCTGGTAATTTATTTTCCAGAGTTCTACACTAAATAGAACAGTAGTTCAGTAACAGATAACTTTCCTAATACCCGATTACCCTGAATTAATTATCACTTCTTAGGTTTTTTGCTGTTTGACTTAAAGAGCTATGCTTATGGTGCCAAGAGACCATCCGTTCCATAGGTATTTATTTCCTCGTTGCGATGTCATGTCGGCGTCAATAATTTTCACCTAACTAATCCAACACATTTTCAGTCATTACAATTCCCGTAGCTGTTTATGGGTAATTATCGCCATGCCCATAGTTGATACCTATATTCAATTCCATCATCTATGCTCCAATATCATCCTACATTAAACATTCGTGCACCATCCTACTGCCGTAGCAGCATTCACAATTGTTTCCCTAATTTAGTTACAAGCTTTCGCCTCTTACTACCTTTGAGGGTAAGCATTCCTTCACTTCAGTAGTTTCTTACTTCAGACGTTTCTTCCTTATCGTTCCACGGTCATTTTTTTATCTCAGTGTTATTATGTAATTCATTAAATTTTTGTTTATCATCGCAAGAGTGATTCGATAATTCCTTTTTGTTTTACTTCAATATGTTTTTTATTCATTTTGAGGACATCAGTCAACGAATATTGCACAAATGTGTTACCAAATTGGCTCTGTTATTTTCAGTTTTTACCAATTGTTTGCTACCCCAGTTTTACTTTGCCTTTTAATCTTTCCGTAGTACATAACTTCTATTTCTGCTCCGCAAAAAATGCAGCTATGGAGTATCTGGCTGTTATCAGGATTTTCTCTGTTGGTACTACTGCAAAAGTAATCATAAATTTTCTTGTAATTAGGCATATAGGGTTAAATTACCGTTCGAAAGTTTCTCAGTAAAATACACAGACATGTAGTGGTAAGAAAATTACATTAAATATTCTATGGTCGCTTTCATTTAGGGTCGCTTAAATTTAGAGATACGTTTTCTTAAAACTTAGGGCCTCAGAACTTTAACTAAAGACCAAAAATTTAATACTTAAACAACAAATATTAATAACACCTTTGCCTTATTGGGTTCTGAAAAGTTTTATGAGCATTCCCTCCAGGACTAGCGATACGAATCCCTTCCTCAATGTAAATATCTAAGATAAAATTACTTCTTGGATAAAACATTAAATTAGGACATTTCAACTTTGCTTTATTGATATGCTGCTAAATTTGCACTTCATCATCGCATTAAATTAAGATAATCCGGGGCATATGAGTAGAAAACGAATTTCTCGAAGTTATGTGAAAATTGCACATGAGTGAATGCTTAAAAACGAGAAAACGAAGAGCACTTACAATTGAGTATGATAAGAGGTACTATTTTCATAAAAATGCACGTTTTTAATTAACCGAACATTTGCTATCTTTTTCTGGCCGTCGTGACCACAAAATATGAAATAAGGGCTCCTTACAGCGTACAAACGAGGTAGTCTTAGGTAAATTATAATTCAGAGAGACATTTTCCCGCACACGTTACTCCATCGTTTTCATGATAGAATTAACTTGGGTTCTTTGGAGAGAGATTTGTAAGATACTAGGTACACTCAAGACTATTGCAATCAAAGAGCGCTCTACTGGCAGCTTTGATAATTTGTGACAGTAGAGAGAGATGATTTACCCTAATCTTGCCCCTCAGGTCCATTAGATTGGAGAGAAAATTCTCGTGTCGATAGTTCTCTGCTATACTGAACTGAAAAAAATATCAAAGATAACTTGAACCTCGCGAATATGTCAATATTGGGTCGGTACGCATAGTTTGTATAAGCTACCTTACTGAGATAACCGTATTAAAGGCAGTTAAATACTGATAAAGGAGAATGCCGATTATTTATATTTTCCTACATCCGCGGAGCACTCTCGCAATACGACATAAGGCGGTCTGGCGACACACCTCTTACATCTATTGCGATACTACTTCTGTTT
Source organism: Ischnura elegans (assembly GCF_921293095.1). NCBI lineage: Eukaryota > Metazoa > Arthropoda > Insecta > Odonata > Coenagrionidae > Ischnura > Ischnura elegans. The sequence goes on from NC_060246.1 coordinate 144,338,183, forward strand.
ATGCTGGGCAGCGAGAACGGGTTACGCGAAATAAGAGTGGGTACTTTTATCTTTAGAAGCCGCAAGAGACACCATACGCTACATGGGAATTGTCTGTGCACTATGAAACAGTTGTTATTTGTTTTAAATCTTTTTGTTCGAATCTAAGAAAGACAATATTTAGAAAGGTGTCTGAATAAAAGCGAAAAATTCTCCATCGTGCTTAACTAAATGGTTTGAATTGTAGAATTATCCAGACATAAACGGAATTTTATTCGCAAATATATTCATCACACTTATTACAGCTATTATATAAAATTTTTCCATAGAATTAATTACTCATGCATGCCTCAACGGATAATGCTCCGAGGAGGCTGTTGGAGGTGCTCCCGCATTCTAGGAGCGTAGCGGCCTCTGAGGTGTCGCGCAACATTGCTTCCCCACACATGCCCCTCATCTTACGCAAATGCGAAGTAGTCGACCCCGGATGGGACTATTTAGCGGCACACTTTGTTCCGGGGGGGCGCAGGTGCTAGCCGAAGAACGGCGCGCGGCCCTCCCAGTGTTCTCCGTAAAAATGTGCCGTACACGCCGTGCACGCGGGTCGCATCGCCTGCGGGCCACGCATGAAATTATATTTCTGAGAAGGCTCTCCTCTCTGATATATGCATGACTGCCTACCACCCCCATGATATCTCCATTTGTCTCAGCCAGTAGTGTAGGCACGGAAACTAGAATGAAATACCTTTGGTGCGAGCGGACTCAATATCTGAGTCCTGTTTTCCCAACCGTGAGACATCGGCGCCCGTGGATGACGGGTTTCGTTTAATGGATGCAAACTTTCGTTTTCCTCGAAAGGTTCTATTTAGTGGCTGTAAACATGTATTTCCGGATTCATTGTCCATCTCGACTATTTTTATATCGTCTCAATATTTTATGACGTTAAATTCTATGTTGTTGGTAAAATTAAGCGTATTATTACATCGCCATTTCTGTCACGGCCGGCGCGGTTCTGCAGTTGATGAATTAGATAAGGAAATAGCGGGGAAAAATATTCAAGGGATAGAGAGCAGCTACGGAAAATAAGCCATGAGTATGAGCTAATTACACCTTTGGAGATGATTTTTTGCTCTAATATATGGATTACTTACTCATTTAGTGATTTTCCGGGCATCATCGTGGAATTATCTGCTTATTGAAGTATCATAGGCAGGACGTTGAATGAGAGTATCGAACGCATGCCTCTTGGTAAGCTCTACTAAGAAAGGGTCTACGCCGGATTTTTACATCTCTCTGCTTATGCTGTTGCCATAAAGTAATCAGTCACATAATTGATATGGTAATATTACTTATGGATGCGTAATTGATTACAGGTTGTAGAGCCTTCCCAAACTACATGGAGGAATTGAATCATATTATGGTATTTGATGGCGCATATAATGGATGGAAGAATTCTGTATGAACTAGAAAGGGAGAAGAAAATAATAGTTTCGTAAAAATAAACAACCGGGATTAGGAGTCTTATTCCGTGATCGTTTGGGTGTTTGTATACATCATATGTTATCTTTATATAGATACGTATGTTGAGGATTAATAATGATCGGCAATTTGTCTTCTAAGCTAGAATCCCTTGCTGTAAATCAATAGCGTAGCTACGAAAGTCACTTCGACTCACACCTCGACCGGTTTCACATCTCTAAGCTACTTTCTGAACCTTTTCATTAACCTTCAACTATTTTTTGATGTACACATTAATGTCTGAACATTAATGAAATAATTCTTTAAGTAACTAATCATAATATTTTCTCTATCGAGATTTTTAAGCGTTGAAAGATGAGCAATTTCAAATAAAATTAACCATGGAAAGGCACGCTTAATTGTGTTCAGTCAAATAGGGTCCACTCTGACCGTAAGGAAGATTTGAACGAAAAACAATGGAAATCGTTAACTTTACAAAATTTCAGAACATTCTCTTTCAACTGTATGTCATCAAATATTGGTAAAGTATGGCTTCCAATGGAATACCTTTTGGGAATATCACTAATAAACATACTTTGTTATGGAGACGCTTGCTTTTTGTGTATAGGAAAATGTAGATTACAGTATAATTTCAGGTCATTGAAATAACTGATTTATATTACTTCTTCGATTACATGTCATGATAAAATTAACGCTTCGGAATTTGATCGTACTAATTTAGGAGTCCTTCATGGAGTTAATCCGCAACTGAAGTGAAAATATGATACATTAATGATGGTGCAACAGTCAAGTCTAATTGCGGTAAAGTGTGTGGATTAAAAATCTTACTTTGGCTAACCTGAGTGCTAATCCTACATACTTAATGAATTTTCTATCATCTACGGAAGTACATGAAAGGCTTCGTTTCAATAAAACTTGGCAGATAATGGAACTACGAATATTCAGTCGCAAAGTTGAGGTGATGCATGAGGAAATCAGCTTCACATAACCAATGATTTATTTAACCTTAACGTAATTCATTAAGAAATATGACGTGGGACAGGAGGATTATTAGGCCACGAAAAAAATATTTCAGAAGTTTAATTGCAGAATCTTATATTAGAACGCCTATGAACGAACTGCTGCATTAATGAAAAAAGTTGATCAAATATGAGGGAAAGAATTGAAAAATGATTGATACTTTTAAGAGTTTGCAGTTATCGTTGTATTTCCACTATTCGTTACGAAATAAACTGTTCGATACTATCAGCTACTAATTAATTAATGAAATATATAACAGGAAAAATAATGCTGAGCCGAATTATACGAGGCTAATAATGGGATATGAAAAAAATTGTCCGATAATCAGTAAAAAAGACTGTGAGACACCTCCTGTTTCATGTCATTGCCATTGGTTGTTTTTGGAACTGAACCCAATTATGAGCCGAACTCGCGAATTTCATCCCGGACGCGCGGCCTATCCGCTACCGCGGAGACTCCCACCGTCATTGCGGGAGTATGCGCACATCACGCCCGCTCTTTCCAAAGGGAACATTATCATAATCGCCATGCAAAGTCAGGTTCTCTCACCCCTGTCGAAATTCCCCCACCTCCCTACCCAACAATGTCACTTGTCGCGGGCGATCTTACGACTCCGGCGAGCAATTATCATTCCCAGTGCCAGAAAATGAAATAAATCCGCCTTTTCCCCCTTATTTTTACCCTCCGCACATACGCGTGACCCTTCACGGTGAGGATCAAAAGTCACTTCACGAGTGATGGGCAGGCCAAAGCGATTGGTTTCGACCGGTTTCGTGACGTAACCGGTCGGGATCCATTATTATTATCCCCCGCGCACCTCATCCCTTGCTGGAAAAAATAACCCCTCTCCCCGGCCTCATTTTCGATCAGGGAACATTGCACGTTCTCTCGTGCTGCCATTATTCAAGCCACGATCAATGACATTGTGCACTGCATCATGCGGCTGAATATTCAAACTTCCAACACCAAGTGTTGTGAATTTTTCTCGAAATTCTTCGAGTCATCGCGCCATTTGTAAAATGAGCAACACTTGGCAGGGAGAAGGCGGGATTCATGGAGGAAAATACGCTCACGCTGGTTTCAGAATTTGTTACATCGGACCGACATTTTTTACCCCTGATGCGCAATTATTTTCAAACGCATGAGTAACACCTATTTTCTATGCTTAACAAACATTTTAAATACTAAAGTACTGCATGAAACTAGTGACTTTTCATGCAATCACGCGCACGGGTGCAAATTCATATAAACCAAATTGAAGTTCACCATTAAAAAGTATTCGGCTTAACCGGAAATCGAATTCGGATTTACCGATTACACGTCAGGCGTTTTAGCCAGTTACCACACAAAACCATCTTCTCAGAGCAAACTTATAATTTAATATATTACCTACGCAATACTATAAGTTATCAAAGCTGGAAAAAACTCAATCACTACCTAAACATATCTCAAACTACGTCGAAGATATAAAAAAAATATTGATCATAACTAATACTCCACAGATTACTATGATAGCCTTGTAACGTCCCCGCATAACTTTGTGGTTAGGAGCATGTTCACTAACCATTCCGGGGTCGTGTCCGAAATTCAGCGTCAATATTCGCAATTCAGGAATTGCAACGGAAATCAACTGGCTTCATTTTTTAGCGGCGGGCTCCGCGGGTGGTGCCGATGCGAGTTGGAGCCGGGCGGGGCGCGGCCCGGTCGCTGGTGCGGTTCGCGAAAAACGGAAGCAGATGATGAGAGTGCCAAAAGACACCCCACACTTCGCCAAACTTCTGCGCAGGTGAAATGGATTGCGATTATACATGGTCACCCTCTCCTGCACACATCTTGCCATTATTGACGACCGGAGACCACAATTAATCGACACAGGGCCGAGCACGCGTCCATATTCTTGGAGCGATGCAACCGGTTTGGCGGGTGCACGCCGTAAAGAAAACTCAATATCTGCTCGGTGCGCCGGCCGGAAGGATAATACTTGGAGGGACGTGCGAGGGAAGGCGCCCATTAAGGGCTGGATAATAAACCACTGCGCAGTCCAACTGTTATTGCTAAAACTCAGCGACCGAAACAATGAAACCCGTTCGCCACTATGCACTCACCTGTCAATTAAGCTCCGGTCTCAGCATTTTTACTGGGATTTACTTGACTAATAATTATGATAACTTCCTGCTGGCCTCGGTCGCGGCGGGGTAAAGTCCTCTTCTGCCAGACATTAGGTCGTGGGTTCGAGTCCCGCCTGGGTAAATTTTCCCTTCCCGCGACATAGTTGTTCGTGTACGTTTAATTGTTAAATTTGTTGAATACCCCGATATAAAATGACCAATATGAGCTGTTTTCGGTGGTTTGGGTATAAAATTTAAAAAATATTGTTCACAGGTGCCTCTAATTACATGCGATTCGATGTAAGACATATACAGACAAGTAAACAAACATAATAAAAACCATCCCTGCCCTGGGTATCCAGACGGGGCTCGAACCCGTAACCTTCGGTTTTTCAGGCGAGGACTCATTCAGAGAGAGAAAATTAATGACATTAAATCCTTAAATGACATTTACAGATAGCGTATTAACCGTGACATAAATATTAGAGGACTAAACGATAGTTTTATACCTCAAGTCGGACAAGCCTCGCTTAATTTTTACCTGCTAATTTCTAGATAAATTGTAGATTTTCACAATTTACGGAGCTTATGAGAGGATCGCTATGTAAGAGTGAAAAAAAAAGATTAGTGAAGAGTCTGATCTGGAGTCTTGCGCTTTACGGTGCGGAAAAGTTGACACTTAGGAAGGAGGACGAGAGAGTGCTGGAGGCATTCGAGATGTGTGTGTGGAGAAGAATAGGAAGGGTGAAGTGGACGGAGGTAAGGAGGAACGACGAAGTGCTGGATGTGGTGGGTGAGGAGAGACAGCTTCTAGATGAGATACGGAGGAGATGGAAGGTCCTGCTGGTGCGAGTACTTAGTGAGGAGGGGATGTTGAAAGCAGTGTTAGAGGGAAGGATATTGGGCAAACGAGGGAGAGGAAGGAAGAGAATAGGATTTTTTTATAGATAGAATGAAAGGGAGTAGGCCTTGTTGTGAATTGAAGAAGGCAGTTCTGGAAGGAAAGGGAGGCTCCCTGATTGCTTCTTTAGTACTCCATGGAAACCTACCTTATTCAATAGCATACTTTAATAATAAAGACCAACCTGGGTCGAGTTGCGCCATTTTAAGCTGCTTTGATCAGTCATTCTCTCCCTTTGGATTTTTGTCTCCTTGATTAAGACAAGCAAAGGACAGCTGCGAGAATTTTTGCCCTTCAGTAGCCTAGTATGACAGCGAAAAGTGTTTTATCCCCAATATATCAGGTTTCGATATGAATATTGCGATAACTCAGTCGCATAAATTGTGCCGTCCTCTCGTTAAAAAGATTCGAGAATTTTTCGAAGTGCCTGACTTCCGTGAATTAATTGCAGTGATACGCCATAAGTTAGTGAAAACCATAAGACGGACTTACAGGTTGTTATGGCCGAATGTTCACAGCTAACTTTTTTGTACTAGGAGCGGTAGTTCTTATCGCTCACAGAATACTTCGTATTCTTGCAATCGCTACAGATTTACAGTCTTTGCAGTGCGATATGAAAATTTTGGTCTCATGAAACATTTCCCACTTAAATAGTCTATGATAAGATAAACTAATTACTCGAGAATAATGGTTACCAAGGAAGAGTCATGAGAAGTTGTTTTTGGGTTTTCTCAGGATTCGGGATGGTGATAAATTTAACTCAACGCCCGAAAAACTAGTTAATAATATTTTATGTGGCCCGATAAAGATTGGCCTTGTTTAAGAATAACTTCAGTACATTGACCATACTAAAAGTTACTTGCGAGGAGTTATAATTCCGTTATTTTACCGAACTCATACGGCTACGAATGGAAACGTTGTTAGACTGGTTGTCACTCATTATGAAAGAACAAACACTGCAGTGTTTTTTATATGGACTGTATATGCTGACTACATGGCTATCACTCCTCAGATACTTTTCGGTTCTGTTAAATAAATTGATTGAAATAAAATATGCAGTATTCATCCCAATTGCAATTGCAGTAGCTTTCACTCGACATTTACTCAGGAATTATATTTTGATGGTCCTCCGTTAGAAATATTTTGCAACGGTAAAATTTGTAACATATACCTGCGCATTGAAAATCCTCACGCGGTGCCTATCAGGCTGATGTGGTAGAAATTTGCAATGAATTTAAATAAATGCGAACGGTAGACCGATTTCGTTCGTGAACTCAAAGAAGAAGAATATCGTTATCGCTGGCGAAAACTACGAATGGAGTAATATTTATGTCTCAAGGCAATGAAGAAAAAACAGATGGCACCAGAGAGAGAATAAAATTATTATCCATTCATATATTCTGTCCATAATATTGCATTCGGAAATGAGAAATCAGGGGTCACCCAAAACAGCTTTTTGAAATAGGGGTGAAAATAATGTCAAAAGTAATTGTTCTGAACTAGTATTTTTTCTGATTAGGTACGATTTTTCTCTCCTTTTATTCCTTATTTCTGAATCACTTATCGCATGGATCTTTCATTTAATTCGATTGCAACGTGTTTTTAGCAGGATAAAGTAAAACATTTCAGCTTCTTTGAGTTGAGGGAGAATTTTTTCAAATACTGCAATGCAGATAGGTGTTTGAAGAAAAGAAGAGGTAACAGGGCATATCATACTATTTATCATTAAAATACCCTTCTTCATAAATTCAATCGTGTCGGGTGAAACATGATGGAACTCCTTCATGGTGCATCAGAGAGGAAATACAATGGCAATTTCCACAATTTATTAAGTACTACGACCGGTTTCAATACATGGTATCATAATCGATGATGATACTATGTATTGAAACCGGTCGCAGTATTTAATAAATTGTGGAACTTGCCATTGTCTTTCCTTTCTGATACATTATCTTCTTGCGTGATAAATTTTGCATGACTGAGTAAAATAGATTACCTTCTTCTGCTCAGAAGATGCCAGATGGAAGACTACAGTGGCTACGTCTATAAAAATAGGTTGATCTGAATTTTCAGAAATGTGCAATCCTATTACGTGGAGGTAATGGCTTGATGAGCAACTTGAGCCGAAAAGAAACATGAAAGTTTATATAAAAGTCAATTCGAAATTATGACTGATAAAATCATATTTACACTTTAATTGTAGATAAAATAGGGCTATTAGAATAAAAATGTCATTACTAAGAGAGTCTAAGCAAAATAATTTGAATTAGACTTATACGGTCATCGAAAACTTCACAGCGAGTCCAAAATGAAAGTGCATATTGGTCAAATTTCTACGATGCTTGTAAAAATCATTGCGGGAGCAGTAGGTGTATATTTTATATGCGTGAGAAAACACTATAAAATTCGTTTACAGTTTCAATGAATATCCGAATTCGAAAACGGATGCATTTGAGGCGAGAAAGGACTTGCCGAAGACCATTTGGGAATATAGTTATTGGCATTGTTATCGCATTTATCCGTTCCCGTCTCCCTGGCATGAACTTCTAATCACACTTTCATCAAGCGCCATCGTTTGATTTTTCCCTTAGGAAGGCATGTTTAAAAAGGTATTCGGATATACCCTTTTTATATCTCGGATACATTACTTTACATAGTAATGCAATCCTAATATTGGTATGCTGCAGCCCTGCACTTCTCTCTACCTCTTTTACCCCCCTGAGGCTCCTCTTTCCCGTGTAATTCTTGGTCTGTCCCAGGCAGTAGTCCATTGGTCTTCCTCTTGGGACTTATCCATCGATTTTTCCTTCCATTTGGTTCCCCACGTAAATGCTGTGTCTCTTAACGTGGCCAAACCATTGCATTCTTCTTTGGCGTAGAGTGATCCATATTGTCTCTTCTTCGAATTTTAGTATACCGGGACTAACCTCGGTGATAACTTTACGGGAGTCACCCACAATGCAAAACGATTGTGCGAAACCATCCACAGAGAAAACAAATCATCCGCCTTGATCGCGATTCGAATCCGCATCCCGGTGAAGGCGGATGATTTTTTCTCTGTGGATTTTTCGCTCAATGTCTTTTCTTCTCCTATTCATCCATACATCTCTTCATTTCTCACCCTATCCGACCATTTTGTTTTCAACATCTTCCTCCAGCACCATGTCTTGAATGCCTTTATTCTTTTCTGACCACTTTTTCCAATTGCCCAAGCTTATGAACGATAAGAGTGTCAATGCCTCCCCACTAACGATTTCACCTACTGTTTCCTGATCCCCGGACTTATGCTCTTCGAAAATTGCAGCAGCTTCTTTGCCATGAAAGCTATGTATATACCTAGGCCTTGGGCTATTCGACGATTGATGTCTGTTATGCTTCTACCGTCCCAAGTGAATGACTCCACTTGCTCCATTCTCTCTAATTGAGGCGAATGCTGCCACAGTTTTCTCTCTTCAGCATACATGAATCTTGGTTTTCTTCCGCTTTATTTCCATACTTTATTCCACAATAACATTTTCAATTTTGATAATCGAGTCCCGCAGGTATTCCTCACTGCCTGTCATGATAGCGATGTCGTCTGCAAATCGCAGCATGTTTATTTTTTCTGAATTCACCTTGATCTTCTTGATTCCTTGTTATTCTGTCTTTTAATGCTTCCCCATTGTACACATTGAGGAGCGCTGGTGATAGGTTTTGTCCTTTCCGGACCAATTTTTAAATTTAGTTTAGTTCCAATTCCATCATCTTATTGAAAATCTGATTCCATTCGACATTGGCAAATATCTTTTCCAAGCCCACGAAGGCTACATACAATGGCTTGCTTATGTGGATCATTTTGTCAACCAATAGTCGCAGAGATGGTATTGCCTCATTTGAACCTCTATTCTAACTAAACGAAATCGGTTTTCTTATAAGTTTTCTTCGATTTTGCCTTTGATTCGTATTTCTATTATCAAAGTGTGGATATCGCATAAATAATGCTAATACTTCGTCAGACGTAACAAAGGGCTCGAATTAGTTTTTGATTTCCCTCAAAAATATTTCCAGGCAAGTCCTGTGATTAAAGATGGGAATGAAAATGCGAAACGAATCATGCATTTACAAGTGCCATCCCTGAAAGGTGATTTGAAAGTTGCGGTCCGAGCAATTTCCAAACCTCACCACTTCTATGCAAGTAAATTTGTCTCACAGTAAAAGGGGCCTAATTCTCTTTTTAACAACTGAAACTTAGAGCAAAGTTTTGACAATATATGGCCATCGCACCTTACGGACCTCTATTTAAAGAACCTAGCAACTTGATCAAGCTATAAACCCTGGTATCGACCGAAGCGCGCTGTCCACAGTTAGAGCTCTAAGCATGTCTTAAGGCCGTTTTACACGGTACACGGAATTGCGCAGTCTGATGTACGTGTGAAGGCGCAATCAAAATTGCGTCGTGTAAAGCGGTGAATTGCTAGAACACATGCGAGAATGCGTGGATGCGAGACGGCAAAATAGCCCCTGTTCTAATTTCGTTCATGCATTCGCGCAATTCCACGCCATTTTAGAAATTAATGCAGCTCTAACCTGCGCAATTCCGTGTACCGTGTAAAACGGCCTTTAAGCACTCCCTCTGGAAATACTGAGGGGCGGATTTTACTTTTAGCTCATGATAAGGAAAAACTTTTCAGGTCAAAACGCACCATCGAAAGGAGATGTAAGAGGATTCGTGTACTCAAATGTTTTCAAAATAAGAACAATCCACAAAAACCGGGAAAGTTTGGTCATCAAGATGCAGATGTTACCATTCGATTGTAAAACCTAGAAAAGTCGAACTTACCATCGATCGCTTCGGCTCATTCATTAAAACCTCATTTATTCCCCTCCATGACTCGACGGTGATGCACTCTTGTGCAAGGTGAAGTTTTTCCCTTCTTCCTAGGAATCCCCATGTCGTCATTAACCGGTTTTTAATGCAATACGCGGACATGACTTGGAGAAAACTTCTCGACACAGTATCCTTAATCTTCACAAAGTTTCCTCGCTGGGCTGTGACATTGAATGCATACTGCCGCATTAAGAAGAGGAAGACGTCAGCAATCTCTCTCGGAACTCCTCTCTCGAAGATAAATCAATGGTAAGAATGGAAAACGGGTTGATGCGGTGATTAGAGCACTGGATTCCCACCTCGTTGGCCCGATTTCAAATCCCGGGGTATATATTCTGGTAGAATCCAAGCTTGGGTATCATATGGAGAACACGCCAAGTGCAGCTACCCCTGTTGTTGTGTGCTGTACCGCAAGAATCACTCTAACAATTAAATAGAGACAAGTTAAGGTACTACTTTTTGAATTAATAGCAAACAAATGCTGTCGTTGAAACCGTATCACATTATTCAAATGATAAATGTTACTGCAGTCGGCTCAAACAGATGGAAAAAGTATTAAGTTTAAAAGTAAAGGAGTAAATAATCCAAATATTGCGTACCCAAACTTAAATTTTTAGCCTCGATAGTCGCTGAGTCGGATTGGCATACCTTTTTTAATTATATAAGCAATAAGCATTTGTTAACCCTTTAGAACCCAATATGTTTTTCAGTGAATTTTAGACTCTTTTTTGTAGTCAGGTTGCTTTAATATAATAAATAGAATACGTTAATGCAATTTTATACAAATTTCCCTTACACATGTAGATTATACAACATGTTTCTCCAGAGCAACACTGGGCCGATAAGGAACTTTTTCAGATTAATCCGCTGTAAATGAGTATTTCATGTAAACTTCATTCTTTATTATCCTAATAACTTTCATATCCACAGAAGTTATGACGAAATTCAGAGCTTTTCTATCAACCATCCAACTAAGGCAACATTAATAGTATTTTGAATTCACCAGTCTGAACTACCTCTCCCAGATGACTTGAGGATAGCTTCTGAGGACAGAGGATATTTGCACATTCTACGACAGTGAATTGTGTCCAATCAAAATACTCCTCTGTCCTTTAGGGCTATTGCTTGTTGAAGGGAAGAAAACCGACTATCAAAATATGCTTTGAAATTTTGATACTCTGGCTACTCATAAGAGAGCCATTTCAACTTCGCCCGTAAAGTACTTCTTCACAGGTTCCCTTCCCAGTATACATTTCAATGTCGTAGTGGAGTCCCGACTGGCCAGCTCTCATAAAAACTTAGAAACCCTACTTGCGAGGCTTGCCGTTGATGTATTCTTTCCATTTGTTCCACCCCTTGAAAGTAATCATTTGCTCGTCAATGGAATTTGATTCCCACTCATTTGGAGGTGTACGTTGCATATTGGAACATATAGTATTCATGAGTGGCCTCAAGTTACACAATTGGTCATGTTTAGGATGATTTTTGGGCTTTTGATGGTTGTTATTCGCAAAATGTAAATACCGCATCTAAACAGAAAGCGATTGCGACTCATAACATCCACGATAGGAGTTTGTTATAAAGATAAACTTAGTTTCGTTTGCCCAATACATTATAATGGGTGACATTTTAACTATTCCCATTTGTAGGATAATACTAATGTGCTACTATATTTCCTCCGGAGATGAGTTGAGCGCTACACCATCGTTTTGGTGATCGACTGTAAAGGGATGACTCTTCATTCATAATGGTGAAAATCGCTTTGGACCAGTAGTACAAAAAGTAGTCATGTGGCGCATACGGTTCATGTGAAGGTGGTAGTAAACTACTATGCTAAGCAGCGTCCTCCAATGCAAAATTACATTTCCGGAATGTGTATTCTTTCTTCCCTTTCATCACCTCAAGTGATGTCGATGGGGTCGTTTCTGTACTCTGATATGTTGCCATAATTGAGTTCTTCTAGGATGTCAGCGATATTTTCCTCCTTTTTCAGACATTTGCACTTCCAGTTTGCTGTACATAATTACGTATTAAGAATACGCCAATAGAATCACCACATTGCTGAGCAAGATTGCCTACATGAACCAGATTTACCCATCGTTCCTTGAAGACTCGTTGTTGCTTTGAAGCAACACGAATTTCGAATCAAATTTAAAGCTAATAGAAACCATGTAATCGGCTTGTGTTTTCTGTGATAATTGAATTCAAGCATATATTTTAATAATATATAATATATAAAACATGATTAAACGATAGTTAATAAAAATAAATCTGATATCTCCATGTTCCTGGGTTTCACCGCGTGGATTTCTTTGTGACGACAGTTTCGCCGGTATTCCAACCGGCGTCTTCAGGTCATCTTTATAACTACCAGGATGTCAGTAAAGATTTTTAACCGTTCAGCATACCTTTTTTCACTCTCCCCTACCAAAGCTATATTATCACCAATTATCATATTGTTACGTAAATATTAACTCCGAAGACACAGCTTTCAAACAGGATTAAATCTGCCTAAATTAAATGCATTTCCTACGAATTTCAGGTCTTTGAAATATACGTTGCTTAGAAGCAACACTGGGCGCATAAGGGTTAAGGATCGCGCAGTCGCGAACGTACTTCCTTGAGACAAAGTTTACGCTGATTTCCCGTATCTTTCCTCATTTCCCTCCTTACTCTATCCTCATTGCGTGAATAGCAATTGGTCCCCTTCTCCCAAATGTACTCACACGAGGGGCAAGAACGATGCGATATACGCTGAACACTGATTAACGCAGTGGGTGACCATCACTTTTTTAGTCGCTTTTAGTAGTTTTTAACTTAGCTTAAGTAGTAGTTTCTTTTGAGTAAATGAAAGACTATCTCTTGTAATCACTAGTTGGCACAAAAAACATGTCGAATTCAAAATTTCGTCCACCCAAAGATTCTGTTCCCATGGCGTCCGCCTATCGCTAGGAGTAAGCTTAACTCCTACGCCACGCTTCTTTCAGCATTTTCTTTTCTGCCCTTTCCTCATGATCCACATTGCGTTAGTTGTTGTCTAGAAATAACCTCCATATAAAATCGTTTCCGGCTTGATTTGGTGGAAGTTTGTTATATCCATGATGAAAGAACACAAATGGTGATTTCCACACTTTTTAATTCCAAAACTCAACAACCTTTTTCATGTCCAGCAAGGCCCTTGAAAATGACACAATGTGATGAAACCATGGTCGGTTGTTGAGTTTGGGAATTAAAAAATGTGGAAATTGCCATTTGTGTTCTTACATCATGGATAAATAACCTCCAGTTATACTAATACCACAGGTATAGAATTACAGGATAGTCGCGTATTTGTGATTCAAAACTCCCTAACAACTTCCCAGTGAATGACTCCGTAACTATGAGAAAAAGCTCTGCCTGCTTCCAGTTCAAGTAGCAATCTTATATCATGGCTCCATTGATTGTTAGCTTCGGTTTTATACCTCTTGGAATGAATATAGCTCTAAACATACCCTACAAGAGGATAAGGCAACTGAAAGATGAAAAAAATAACGCACGAAATGGGTACAAGTATCTTGAAAAAACCACAAAATAGATGACTTAATTATATTTTGCATACATGGTACCAAAACACTAGTCTAAATATATTAGTGGTATATTTAGAAGCCAACCGTCATATTTAAAAAAATATGGTATTCAGATACATAGCACATTTATAACCGTTCCACATCCCTAGTTTCCCCTGACTCCTCCTATAAAGAGCGTGCTCCCGGGATTCCTTTCCACCCTTTATTTCCGATCCTTTCTTCAGGATACAATTGAGTGGGTTGAAAGCCTAGGGGTATATGTGATTTATTTTTTCTACACACAGTTAGGTACAGAAATTAGGCATAGAAAACAAACGAGATCAATTAGATATTTAGTAGTGCATTTGATTTTCCTCTCGTTGTTAGCACAGAACAGAGACTCACTCGTATCCCTCGGCAATCAATTTTTGTGTATTTCTTCTAGCAATTAACTTTACCTAACTCTGTTGAGAAAAAAAATCACTTGTGCCCCTTGGCTTCTCACCATCTCGAGTGACTTGAACGGTTAGGCGCCTCCTCGAAATACCAATGTGGTAAGGGAAAAGCGCGACGTGAGGTGTGAGTCGCACAGTGTTGTCCTACTGAGTGGGCGACCACGGTAGTTTTTCCACAGCTGTTGTCGAGAGGTGAAATGAAAGGCTATCTCTCCCGATCGCCAGTTTTCTCACACAATATTTGGCAAATAAAGGTGCAAACGGTTTGGTTTATCGCCTCTTCCACCTCTTGATTCATCTCACTTCCGTCCCGCCCACTGTGTACATAACAACCGACGAGCACATAAGAACACAGCTACGCTCCTCGTCCCCCCCACTCCGGACGTCAATTTCCTCCTTCCTTCCGTTCTTTCGTTAACTTATCTCTCACTGGAGCTTTCCCTGTCATTTTTTTCTTGCGATGTGTCAGCTTCTGTTCCGTCCAAGGGTCAACAATATCACGTCCTGTGACGACTCTCGGTTCGGATTACAGGCGCCTGGAATGTCTCGCACTTGTCTGACAGTTTAAACTCTTGTCTTGGCATCCGGGATATGTTTATTAAATATTTGAATGACCTCATTTTTAAGGGGTAGAAATAACTTATGCGATTTTAATGCTAAAGGCATTCTAACTCTATTATATTCATGGCTAAATTTTGCAGAAGATGAGTAAACACCAAAGTATGACTGGTAGTGGCGTAGGCATATACAAAAAGCAATGAATGATTTTTTGTTGGCGTGTTTCACCCGAAACATGAATTAACTGATTCATTATAAATTGAGCAGCCTTATCTAGGTTGAAAATTTTGATCAGAAAAACCTTAAGCTTCAGTTATTAGTTTATTTCTCACCAATCACCTAAACCATTACGCTCCAAACATCTGTCATTGGTGCTTATGTTTCGGATCAGCTCGTCATCCATGATCTTACCTGGAGCATGTTCCATGACTGCCTGTCAACTGACTCCGTATTTTTAGCAATAAGAACCTCTTATATTTATTCAGATTATTCTAATCAATAGTCATCGCTTCATTGATTGCAACTTCGGTGTTTGCATTTTACTGGTTATCTTTCTGCCCTTATTTCCCGCGTCGGCGATTCAGGTAACTTTTTATGAATATGCTTACTGGTTTGCTGCTTCCTCCATTGTTGATAGCTAAGTAATTCATTTAATTCGATTTTTTTCACTTCTAAAATTGAAATCCGTTATTTTTGTAGTAAACGTAATTTTTAACTTATTATTCATGTAATTTTTATTTTACATATTCTCCATGAATTTTCTTCGTTCTCAAAATTTTCATTAATTTGCGATTATATTCATATATAAGATTAGCATAGGATTAACACCGGATTTCTAGGCTTTCGTGGATCCGCAACGCTATACAGGCTTTAGTAAAGATTATTTTCGGAATGAACAAAGGGATAAGGTGTAATTTACTAAATTAAATTTAGGGGTTAGCGGTGAAACAGCGGTTCCCTCAGGGTCTTATTTTTTTTTTAGCAAAATCGGTAATAAATGTCGTCACGCATTTTCCTCTCGCTATCTTCTCCTTGAACATCCTATTTGGCTTTTGTAACCAAAGTGTAGCGGTACAAACAGTTTTTAGAAGTAAAAAGTCTTGAGGTTTAGGCCATTTTACAAAAAGACGTTTGGGCCACCATTTTGGAAATTATTTTAAATGAATGAAAAGATGAAGGTATAACAAACACAAAAAGTGGCAAAGTATCAAATAATAATTTGATTCTGCAAAAATTTCTACTGAAACATTTTACCTGATGTGAATCGCTAACTGCAGAAAGGCATCCATGTCCATGTTTGACGACTTATTTTCTTTTATTTAAGTTGTTGCTAGGTGCAAGACTAAACGTTTCCTACTAAAAGGAAACATGTCATGCTAATAACACCGAGCATATGTTTCCCTTTAGTAGGAAACGATGAGTCTTTCACCTAGCAACAACTTAAAGAAGAAAAAAGAAAAATCGTCCAGCCTGGACAATGTGGACATGATGCCTATTTGCAGTTAGCGATTCATATATATACTCAATATTAAAAAAAACACATCAGGAAAATCTATGTGAAATGCCTTTTTTATATGTGTAATGCATATACCTTTTTAATATGCATAAATTATGTGACATACCATATTTATGTTTCTGTTTGGCTTGATAATTGCTATGTTACAGTATTATATTTACATTTACATACATTTTGACTCAATTGATTACAATGTATTTTGCTTAATTACAATTTAGTGTTTTTACATATACAAATCATCTTTTTGAATAATCTTTTTGATAAATTACATTCTGCACTTAAAATATCTGCGTTATCAAAACCGATATGTGCCCAGAAAGGTTTTTTTTAATACCCATGGGCTAAAACCAAATATAAGTGAAATAGAATGTCTCCGAGAACAATTTTTACATCTATCAGCAGGCACAAATAAAGTACTTACTCAATTAAGGGACTTTATATCAGGAAAAAGCAATCAAGAATAATCATTCTAGCAATCGTTTCATTGGTTGTAAATTTGGTTGTTGCATTTGATGGCTTCTCGGTCTAAATGTTACAATCACATTCGGTGGTTACATGTTCCTATGGAATTCCCGGTTGTAAACATTTCACCTGTATCACTACCTATTGCATACGGTGATTGATAAATTAGCTTCTATGTTTCTTTCATGTAGAAATTCTTTGTTGAATTATTCATAACACTTCCGGATGATATTCAGGAACATGCTTCCAACCTAAATACAATTTACAACTGAATATGAACAAAGTAATATACTTCCTTTCCTCCATATTTTAACCATAAAAACAGGTAGATCAATTCATCTACCCTGGAGGCTGAAACCTTATAAATCAAACAAATTTTTAAACCTTCAATCCCATCTTCCATTGATATGCAAAATAAATGCAGCTAAAGTAGCAACAGTTAGAACTCAGAATTTAAATGAAAAAGTTTTTCACCTAGGAAACCTGCAAAAATCAAAGATGTTCTAGACAGAAACACTTTCCCAAGCAATCAATTCATTCTATTGAGTACTATAAATGCAATGTCAGCCACATAATCCAAATTCATTCAACAAAACTGATCCATCAAATGCAAAACCATCCCATTCGATATCCCGTGGAATTATTTAAATATAAGTTCATTAGGGCAAATAAAAAAATTGAAAAAATAGACAAAAAAATAGCTCATCAGTATCAAAATACTCAACAAAATCTTTTATAACTATACGAAACTTCAATCAATAACCCCAAAAAATATAAGAAGCAATATAGTATACACAATCCCTTGATATGATTGCGATGACTACTGGATAGGAAAAACATCTTAGTATCTAAAAACTAAGAATTCACAGCAAAAGTTATAATTTAAAATTAACTTAGATACATTTTAAACCATGCAATTGATATGAACCACATTTTTCTCAGTTATTACAGTTTAAGATGAATAAAAACGTTGAAAATTTTGATTTCATCGCTTAATCTAAGTTTCGATCGTTTTGGGCGCAAATTAAAATAATACCCTATACATGGCTCTATATTTATGGCCGAAGTCAAACTATTTTTTCGTCTCATGGTCGACTGCTTTTCTTTCCAAGAATTTAAAAAGATCCACGGATGGAAATTCAGCAAAGTGCGTATCGTTTATAGATTCATTTTGATAAAATACTGCGTTTTATGGTCAGTTCTCTAACATTCATCAACCTTGACTCCTGTTAATTTAGGAAATATTGGCCTAGAAACTATAGAGTGGCGTTAGGTAATAACCAAAATAGCTATTAAGATGTGGGAAACTATAAAAAAACTTGGAAGAGTAGAGTGGAGATGTAATGGCCGATGTTTCAGGAAAAACAATCTACAAGGAAGGTTTATACTAAAGAATCAAGTGTCAATATTTTGAAAGAAGGAATGCATGAAACGAATATTATCTATACGAAGGAAATAAATGGGTAAAAAGCGTACTAAGAGTAACGTACGATGTAAGGTTTTTAAAATTATATTTCTATCTTCATCTCTCCGAAATCAGGTCATGTACGGCCTTCACATCGGGGGAAACACAACTAAGGATTAATACATACAAACCAGTGGCGGTTTGCCCATATGGACTCTCGGACGCCGCCCCTCCCAACTATTTGAAAAAGTAAAAAAATAAATATCCATTAATTTATAATTATACATCTGATTAATCAAAGCGTTTTTTCAGTCCCATACATCGAAAGTGTTGGAAAAACACGAAAAGAAATAGCGCGAGAAGTTCGTATTTGTAGCCGTGGGGCGCTGGCCAGAACGTCCCAATCCATCCCCATGCAGTTATATGGAGAGTGGTAGTGGTGGGGGCCGCTGGTGCTATGACGCGTCTAACGTTGTGTCTAATGGAAGTCTTGGGACGTCGTCCGAAAATGCGCAGAGCGACGAGTGAGTTGACATCGCTGCGCAGGCCGGCGGGCGTATAATCTGGCGTCTACTTGTAGCTGCCACAGAAAAGGGACCTACGGAATCAGAATGGTCACTGTACTGGGTGTAGTTATACGATTTTAATTTTTAATTACTGGTAGGTATTGCTACAGTAAATAAATTATCCCATTATGCTTGCGTTTTTTGGTGTTTGAATTCCGGAACACATAAAATCCAACCAGTTAAAGGCCGTATTGACGAAGGAAAACTATTCTCGAGTATTTGACACAGTTCTGTTATGATTACGAATTTCAAGAACCTTGGGGAAACTAATATTATAATATTTAGGCCTTAACAATGTATTCATATCTTCCCGATGATTAGAAATGCGGTACCTATTTTTCAGATAAATTTATCAAAAGACCTGCAGTATTAGGAAAAATCAGTTCCCACTGATCAAAATTCCCCACTGATTTATAATTTAAGAAATAGTTGCGTGCGTGATAGGGTGAAGGATTAAATATGATTTAAATTGTTAAGCGCGACTTTAAATAGAGTCATTCAATTAATGTCATGAAGTGCCGCGTACAATGCACCTTTTGCGTGTAGGTTCATCATTTTTCTAGCCGCCCTTGTTGTATTAGTTCATGTTCACCTAATTCCTCAGCTGCAGAGCGGTAGCTGTCTGACGGAAAATGCCCACTTGGGTCTGATTTAAGTGGCCTCGAAGAGTTCATATCAGTGCGGAAATCCTTACAGCTCCCATCTGTTGGTCAGTCGAGTCGTCTTCTTTTACGATCTAGAACTTATTTTCTATTATATCATGGCAATGATTTCGAAGACACGGTTATTCCAAATGTGACCCGTTGGCGTCTCGTGTGTTTACCACATATGAATCTTAGACTCAAGGAGATGGTCCGTGACGTCCTTTGTTTGCTTGAATGCCTTTGCTGACCTTAAATTCGTCCCTCAGCTGAATCAGCATTAGTGGACCACGACTTCTATCTCCCTTGAGTCGTACTTATAGTAACGGCAAGACTCTCGGAAAGAACGGAGTGAAATGAGTTCAGGCATAATTTTCGAGGAATTAATTGTGCGTAATTGCCGATTAAGAAGTCTCTTAGTGCTGTGTGTACATTCAAGAAGACAATTTTGAATTAATCAACAGTGCTCGTTTTTTTAAGGGAAATATAGGGAAAAATTTTCCCAATTCTGTGTCCAGGCACCTTGTTCTTTTTGGTCGAATTTTTCGTCGGCCTATTTTGTGTCGTCCCTTGTTTATTTATAGACTAGTGCCCTTGCCATGTGTTCAATCAGAAAGAAATTGTTGTCCAGCGCTGATTTCAACGAACGTGTCATTGATCACTTTGCTGGACAAAAGGAAAGGATGGACTTTTGCAATATAACTAAAGGCATGTGAATATTTCATATTTTGTTAAAAATGTGTGAGAAATGTTTAACTGTTGATTTTAAATCATACTGTATTCAAGAAGCAACGCGAACACCGCCATCAAAGTTTACATCTGCAATAGCAAAGCGCGCGCATTCTAGTAGTGTTTGTTGCCTAGTGGAAGTCAGTGACACTCTCCTCCCTCCTCAGGTGTTACAAGTGTCATTGCTACCTAAGTCATTGCAAATGTTGTATAGATTTGACAAATAACGCATTATGATTGCAAAACGAACAACAGAAGTGTATTGCGGGCATATCCGCACGAAGAATGTAGACGCTAAAACCTAAAGTTACGTATTTTCGTTTGTATTTGCAAAATATCGCAGCAAATATATTTTTATCCTTCAAGATCATTGATCAGTATCATCGAGAGTCCGGACTAAGCCGATCCGTATGACCGAGAGTCTACTGCATTTAGTATTTATTAATCAAGCTTTATTAGGAAAACTAGGTATTTTTGTTGAAAAAATACGGAACGTATGGCATCACAGAATTTAATTCCTAGATTGCCGTAAAAACTTAATAAAATACACGAAATATTAAAATATTATGACCCCCCGGTGGAGTGCGCCCCCCCTAGCATTTGACTCACGAGCCGCCACTGATACAAACATTCCATAGGTGTGGGCAACCTCCCCACGCGAGACTCGAACCCGAAACCTTCTGTTTTGCAGAGCGAGGATTTTACTCCGCGTCCACCGAGGCCTCATTTACATATGAGGTACCTAAAATAGTTGATGTACGAAAGCAATTATGGCACAAAGAAATATAAAAAGCAAGTTAATGCTGTACGCTCGCAAGAATCATCCACTTCTGTATTGATTGATGAGCCGATAAACCGTTAAATGCCAATGGATTAGCAGCAGAAAAAGCAGAAACAAAAGAGAATGCCTTATACTACTTAATGAATATGAAAATGATTCCAGCGGAAAGCATATGTATCTGTATTTTGCATAGACGTTTGACTGTAACATTTAAAAGCTGTTCAAAGAGAATTTATATTTTTTTTAATTTTAAGCAGTCGGGTCATGTAAAGTAATTAAAAAGCATAACAGCTCTTCCCACGCTAATCTTAAAAAAATAATACTAACTTCGAAGCTTCCCAAAAGTTTTTGCTCGAGTTATTATTGGAAATTTAATGGAGTCGTTATCCTGAGGCTACATATTTAGATAAAATTGATAAGCTGGAAAATGTATCCAAACATACAAAATGCGGAGTTGAGAACCGTTAAAAGCGTAGAATGGCGATTAACAAAATTAATGGATAAGAAGGTAGAAGCAATTATAAACAGAATAACCACCCAAGCCTCACCACAGCAAAGGATTTGAAAAAAAACATATTGATGGATTACGATTTATTAATTCCGATATGAGTTTCTCAAGATATTGATGAAAAATATTCAGGATTAAAACTATGATAATGCGTAAGGACGAACAACATATCACGGGGGCCAATCACGGAGACCATTCACGGAAGTTGGTTAAAGAAATAAAAACCTGGAAAAATGACCAAACCAGCAGCCCAATCCCAAAGCAGAAAAGAAATTGGACAGTGTTAACACAAATTTCGGAGGAAACTCATACACTATTTGCTAAAGTGAGGGAGTGGAACCAGTTACCCTCTATCTCTGGTAATGTCCAATGGAATAATGGAAATCTACGGCATATATTTATGAAAAACTTCAAAAATTGATTCCTTTTTAAACCACTAACCAAGTCAAAGAAATAAGGTGCGATAACTTCAATATTAGATGGTCGATGGGAAAAATAGACTTTGTGTTTTCATGTGCCTCGAAAATCACCTTTAAGTTAAATGCAAATTACATTTACTGGAAACAAAGCCATTATGTTATGATCACTTCGCCACCAACATGGTACTAAAACGCCTGTCATGCCTACAGCTACTCTTACCTCATCATAAAACAGGTACTACCTACAGGGCAATAAAAATTACTGTATCTTTCTTCTGATGAATTTTTTATTTGCATAAAATATTATTATTAAGAACAGGGATTACTAAAGAGTGGTTAACCGAGTTGAATCACCGAGTTGAATCACCGAGTTATTAATCATAGTTTTTTTTTACCAAATATTTCGTTTGTTTTCTTTGCTAAAATATTGCCTGTTCTTTTACGTTACCCTTCGGTGCACAATTTTTCATCTTTATATATTGATAAATATGTTTCAGCTTTTTCTAACGGATGGAAAAAGGTATCTTGCCCCGGTACCGTAGGTAAATACTAACACAGCTATATGGCTGCATCTATTTCAAAAACGCCATTGGTCATCTTACCGTGCTCGTCAACTACACCAGGTATACCAACTACACCCCAGTACTGCAGTATGACAAGCTCTACACGTGGAAACTAC
Source organism: Ischnura elegans (assembly GCF_921293095.1). Taxonomy (NCBI): domain Eukaryota; kingdom Metazoa; phylum Arthropoda; class Insecta; order Odonata; family Coenagrionidae; genus Ischnura; species Ischnura elegans. The sequence continues at coordinate 144,360,801 of NC_060246.1, forward strand.
GACAAGGAAACCGTTCCGAAAATGTAGCCATGATTCTATCAATATTCTTCTCATTATCGCTGTTCATAACATAAAACTTCTATTCAAACTCCTATTGAAGCTTCTTGCTCGTTTATTTAGAAAACCGTACATTTAGAATTGAGCATGAAGAGAGATGCATAAACAGGAGGTTGACAAAAATGTTGAATAATTTCCATCAATTCTCATATCCTTTCTGGAATTGAGGAAGTGGCTGTAATTCGAAGGAGAAGTTGAACTTAAAACTATAGTTGCCGCAATAATGCCTTCTTGTTGTAAGACATGCGCGATGATTTCTCAGGCCCAATGCCTGGTGATGGACGGTCAGACTCCAAGGAGGACTCCGAAACGACATGAGTGCCATCATTATCCTAAAAGTGTCTTACTACCAGTAGCATACTTTGGTAGAATATTCTGTTCCTTTTGGACCTGAATGTGTATGAAATTCGTGCGTAGGTTTCCGCGGCGTTGTTCACGATGACTGCTAATTTCCGGGTTCTCCAGCCGCGTCTGTCGTTTATGGTTGACTACAGATTCGGAAGCCATCCTGCTTCCGTCTTCAGGTCGAAGGTGAGAAGTTTTCATTTTTTGCCGTCTTATATAGCACTGGCCGATCTTCTACTGTGCGCTGATAGGTCAGAACTCTCTTCCAAACGTCGCTGATTGGGTAGCCGTTGTCCCTGTTAATATTTTGTGTTTTGTGAATTTCAATTGCTTCCCTGATTTGCCTTGGGTAGTAGCGACTCTCTTTTGCCTTTATCTTCGCTTTTTCGAATTCAATGTTATGGCCGGCCTCACATGAATGTGTATGATTAGATAATCAGTATAATTTAAAAACCATATGTTTAGTTATGTAGGTAGTTCAATGGTCCTAAGAATGTTCTCCTCCGGGCTAGTGAGGCCTTCCACATTGATCTAAATTTACGATTGGAACCACGTTTGGATATTGCTGCTGTTTCATTGAATGCGTTGAAAGTATTCAATCATTTTATATTTCCTTAGACCCTGCCCTATTCACTCCCAGCTCTTTCAATTCTATCTTGTTGTTAAGGCTCCTAATAATCATTGTATTTTATTCTAGTGCCTATCATTAGCACGTATTTCTATTTTTTATAATTCTCTGTTATTGAATGTACACGCTCATCAAATCTCACACATAGACATTAAAAAAACCAAAATATGATGAACATATTATTCGCACTTGAACTACGAGACCATAGTACTAATGGACAAGGAATTGATATATTTAAAAAAATTAAAAATTTGAAAATAACTTATCAAGCAGTTGAATGATAAAGGTTACCCATCAAATTTAATGAATATAAATGAACAATTTCATAACATTTTTAGCAACACATGCCGCTTCTGAGAGATTATGTTTCGCAATGAAATTTACTCCTACACCTAAGAGACACCTTAAACTTAAAAAAAAGTGTAGATGATGACAATTTATGCGCTCAACTGATGACTATGCATTTTTGCAATCATCCTATTTGCAAGTTTAATGATGAGTTGCTAATTTCAAAGACTGTAGGCACGAAGGTGCCACTATTTTTACATCAGCTGGTACTATCTTTTATTAAAAAAATAGCTTATCAACTTCATAGTTTTGCCAGTTAATATCCTAATTGCTATTCACCGCTAGTATGAAGGTAGTCGAACCCCTATTGCAAAAATAAAATAACGCATCCAACTATTTTGCGTGAATCTTCCCAGTATAAAGAAGGCAGGCACAGCTTTAGTGACTGCAACTCTGTTAGTGAGCGGCTGAGTCTCAAGGTTCCACCTCTTGTAGAAGCTTCCAAGGTTCTTTAGGCTATTCACGTTCCACGTGCGCTTCAAGCCCTCTGCGTGCCTTGGTAGGTAGAAAAAGAGTGTTCATCACAAGATAGAATGAGGAACATTGAAGATCCTGATGCTATTTATCGTTTTCCAAGACAGCCTCAAAAGCCATGAACTATTTAATGGGTCAGGGTTCCATATTGGCGGCGTTGCGATCAACACAACCTCACGCTTTCCGAATAGGAGGGTCCGAATGTGTCCGGGATCGAAAGTTCAGTGGCTTTTATAGGTACTCTTTCGTCGATATGGTGGAACTGTTCCATCATGTGCTACATAATGACTTGTAGTTCCCCATCCCTTTCAATTTTATAACGACTAGCTTAGATAAACTGCATTTATACACCAAACTGCTGAGAATGCTCAATATCTCAATATCTCAATATCAAGTCTGTCATTCAAATGACAGACTTGATAATTACACAGTGTACTGGAATTAGGCGTCAATTAGTTGTTTCATATCAGTAGAAAATTGAAATCCATCCTTACGTTCCCGTGCATATATATTTCCTGGAGCTAAAATATATGAGAGTACATGCAAAAGGCAAATGTTTTCAAACGATCATCTGATTTTATATTTATTACACTGGTACCAAACCTCTCACAATATTTAAGACATAAGCAATAGCTTCTGCGCAACAGAATGCACCTTCGGAGCTATCCACATTTCCTCGACTAGGATATCCGTTCTTGATTTTCCTAAGTGTGGCCTACCCGTCCCCAGTAAACACCGTGCGTTATGAATAGCGATATAGCGACAGAGTGCTTCTAATGAATGCATTTCTCCTCCATGTAATCTCCTTTGAATTGAAAAGAGAATATATCGGATTTCAGCCCGAGATAAACTTCTGTTTTCAAATAAATATTTTCATGTAATAATAATATTATTACATGATGTAATTATAATATAATAATATTAATACTTAATACAAACTCACTCATTCGTCTGTCAGTCCCTCCATAACAATTGACTGATCACATTTGTAGTGATAAGAATGCTTGCTAAATTTTAAATATGGAAGGAAAGTTCAGTCATAGAACTGGTTCCATTCGGTATTGTGGTGCACATGTTAGAGCCCACATGGACTCTTGCAATAGCTATGTCTACATACTATGGCTGGCTTGGCCTACATTCTAACCAGCTTGGTCTAACTGATTCCATTCGATATCAACTCAACCCAGTTTCGATGGCATTAGATTATGCACTTTCTGATAGGAAGAGGGTATTTAAATTTATAAGAAAAAATTATTAAATTTTGCGTTTCTAGTAATTCGAAGATGTTTCCCCGATGAAAAATGCAAACCAGGATAAAGAACAGGATGACATCTAATAGCCCAATAAAATACTCATGAAAGAAACAAGAAAAGATCAATTCCTGTGGACGCAGGCAGGAAGAGCCAATGGGACACGTGCCATGGGTCCACCCAGAAAAGGAAAGGAGTAACGAAACTCCTTTGGTGGGGATTCAAAATTAATAGCAAAGATTTCATTCGTAATTATGATGAGACACCATCAGAACTGAAAATATCAATTTGTTTACACTGTAAAGATAGCGATTTTGATTGAAAATTACTTTCATAGCTCAAATATCAATACTAAATACCTACTGCCATAGTTTGGGGGAAATAATATCGCATAGTGGCTCTCCCCAAAACAAGCCTTTCCTCACTATTGATTTTGAGTCTATTGATTGCGGAAAATCTAAAAAAAATGTATCTACCTTGCGTTTTGTGACTGCCACAAAATAATCTGCATAGAATTAGTGAGCAATGCAAGGCTTACCACAATCAATCGTTTGCCAGAACTTGGTATCCGATCACATGAGTTGCTTTTCCATTAACTTATCTGTTAACTATTTCCAAGTTTTTGAGGTATAAACAATCATGAAGAGATCAAGAAAGAGCAGTAAGCTATCTTTTTCTCCTTGTAAGTGATATTAATGGTGAAGTGCCCCGTGCGTATATGATGGAGGAATTCTAGGGGGAAGTCATCCCATCTGATTCATGAGAGGAATGTAGTTAGTATTTCTCATGCTCCTACTCGAGCCCCTTGACCTTTGACTTGAACACGCGAAGGGTTTTTCCATAATTCTGTCCGTCTCAAAATGGAAAATCTTGGGTTTGAGCCAGAGATGGAGTCATTTTTTCTTTCTAACTCCATCTCCTAAGCAGTTTTAAAGGCTTAGTTTGCATTTAATCCCTTTGCTAAAGATGTTTACATCCCTTCCTTAAGTGCAATTAGTTAATTAATTACACAACTCCATTATTCGTGAAAAAGAACTGCTATAGAAGTGGGACTCAAATATTGAGGTCGTAAAATTGTAGAAATCAACCGAGGATACATATTCCTCTCTTGTTTCTCCATAAATCTTTAACTTTTTTATACTAAGGCCTACTACTGTAATATCTCATTCTAAGGATGTTTCTGTCGCCGTGAGTAGTTTTTTCCCTTTTTTATATTGTTATGCACCCAGCATAACAATATAAAAAAGGGTTAGAGTATGAAAGCTGCACTCCTAACAGTAGTGCAGCTTTCATACTCTAACTTTGGAGCGCATCGAGTATTACTACGCACTTTGTTATTGCCTAAATATGTTATATTGGAAATATTTTCTGCCACATCAGGCTACTGCGACGACTTTTAACATTCGCTTCGGGCTACTTACTTTATTAATTTCAGCTTCACGTTTTTTCAATTGCTGCATATCAAACAGGATTAGAAGCAATGGGAAAATTTATTTTAATCTATTACTTATTAAATGGATCGTTGGCTGAGCAGTCAAAATTACATTTCTAGCCTCAACATTGGACTCAGCTATCGAGATAACTATATTATGGAGGTCACCCAGGGATATTTCACCCTCTTCCGTACCTCTATCAATTTTCACAATTTCTATTCTGGCATTCCTCATGCTCAAAATATTTCCATCTCAAACACTCGTTTTTTCTCTTTCTTTTTTAATTTCATCTCCAGGACTGAATGAACTGCTCAACCAACTGCATGAAGTATAAGATGAGATCCCATTGAAACTTGATACTCCTATGGTAAAATATCAAAGAGAAAATTATACATCTTCACTTGAACTTTGAGGCAAGTTTCTCTTAACCTTTCTGAAGTACTCCAACCAATAATCTACCTAGACTTCACCATATTTAGGGGCAGTTTAGTGGTTTTACGGTAAAAATAGTCATTTTTAGCCAGATATAGGTATAAAGTTCCTATGTTCAGCGCCATAGTTTGGAAGTTAAAGTTTAGCTTTGAGAACTAAGTTGCTACTCTGAGAAAGCGAATTTTGGGATCCTAGTGCAATTCTTAGTTTGGGAATATGTTTTTTTCTCCGGAAGATTTAACTATAGTACGTGACATTTTATGAGTGATCGCCTAAAATTCCACGTTTATTTCACCTGAACAATTCAATTTTAAATACCACTTATTGAAAAAATGGCTTCGATCTGTGGGGATAGAGTGGACAAAAACCAGGTTTTTTGGAGCTATATTTTCATAGATATTCATAATTTACGGTTGGAAAATGGCAAACGTTCTGCATCGTGCTACAACGACAATCGTGACTAATTGTGTGCGAATACACGCATCGTTGCAAGGCATGGTGGCCAGCTCCTTTCCTTTGACCACGCTGGACTTTTTTCAACAAAGTGTCATACCCAGAAAATTGCAATGAGACGAATTTTAACAGAAAAAAGATGAAGGCTCAACCTGAATTTGAAACTATGGCCCTCGAGGACTTGGCCCAGCCTAATCTCAATCTTCGCCCATGTGCTAAACCCGATGAAAGAAGACCAAAAAGATGCTTTCCTTGTCGAATTTGTTTAAAATAATTAGGTAACTAAGAGATTCAAGTTAAATCTGCAATGTTGAAAATTATTAACCGCCCGGTGTTAAATCTGAATGTACCATAGCCAGGAGAAAACAAATTAATTGACTTACTGCGGCTCGTACGCATATCTGTAGATGTTCTGTGATACTATTAAGCCAGATAAAAGGTTAATTTATTTCCCTGGATATTGCAATTAATTAAATCGTGGGCCTTTCTCGCAAGTCATTATTTATACGCCTATTGAATAAGAACAGTGGTGAAATATAAAAGCGAAAAAAAACAAATGCTTAAAGACGTAACATATTTACAAACAAAAAAAATCTTCATGCACGCTCAAGTTTGCTCCGATTTGCAGGAGTCCTTCAATTTATAAGTTTACATATTTATAAATCTTTATTTTATTTAAGTAAATTCTTCGTATTTCCCATCCTCACCTCCTTGAATTCTACCCGAATAAACCGAGGCGAAAATTTACAAACAAAAATAAATTTAAAAAATCTTCATGTATGTAAATGTTTGATTCAATTTGCTTGAATCCTTCAATCAATAATAACTTTAGATTTTCATAGTTGTCTTCTTCGTCATTCCCATGTCCACCTCCGTGAATTTCCTCCGTGAATTCTCTCCGCACAATCCGAGGCGAGCCCTCGCCTGGCGTCCCGCGGCGTGAGGCACCCGCCTTCGGCACACGTTTCGGCCGCCCGCATTAAAACGCCCCCCCACGGCCGTTCCCGACAACCAACATGGCCGCCACCTACGCTATTGGTCGCGATTTACTGCCGGGCTCCGGAATCGGTGTGTTTGCGGTGGCCCCTTGCGACCGGCGGTGGAGGACCCCCCCCCCAAAGGGATGGGGGAGGGGACGTAGGTGACCAGGACGGCCGGTGAGGTGGTGCTCAGAGTGGAGGACAGGCGTGGGGTGAGGTGAAGCGAAGCGCGTAGGTGCGGAGTTTTGTGGTGCTGAGGAGTAGGAGGACACGATAGTTGTGGGTGGAACGTAGAGACAGCGGCTTAGATGGGCATTCTTTTCAATCCCCAACCCCTCCCCTCCCAGGGTCACTCTTCTGTTGGTTTAGGGACGAATCTATACGAACCAGCAAACATTTACCTGGAGCTAAACATATAACATTAAGCTGATGAAACCTACTTTGATTTAGTAAATATAATAGTTTTTTATATAATTTATTAATCGTAACTCAACCCAGAAAACAGCACAATGAGGCATTATGCATATATACTTTGAATGACTCACATCACTGCATGCATGTTTCATGCATATTTTTATTTACGATATCATCCATTCTGCTTCGTTTTCTGAAGTTAATTTGTTGTTTATTTTAGCTTCTAGAAAAACAAAGAATTGTTGTGTCAGAAAAAATAAAACATAGTATCAAGTGATACTGAAGTTTTTATAATCGATTTAACACGTTAACTTAGGAGAATCGGAGGATTATCGGTGGTCTCAACAACAAGATGATCACACACATCCGATAAATAGGGTTGACCTGTCCAGGCAGGATTCGAACCCGCGACCTTCGGTGTGGTAGACGAAGACTTATCCCCGCCGCCACTGAGGCTATTAAAATTTATAATCTTGATTTAATTTGGTAAATAAAATAGCCATCGCGATTAGGCTCCATGTATTTGTAGTAATCATGGTATTGAAATAGAACAAAAATGAGGTTAATTAATTTTTTTTCCTTCTTATCTTGACCTCGTTTAATTCATGGTAAATTAGTTGTCGGAGTATAGGTCAAATAGTGTTTGACCTATACTCCGATACTATTTTACCATAAAAATGAGGTTTATTTATTTATTTATTTATTTATTCCAAAAACAGCACGAGGCCAATTACAGAGGACTACAATAACAGGAGAAATAATTACATAACATTAAGCAACGTAACCAACAAAAACAAAAAAAAATTCAACAGTAATTACAAATAATAACAAAGAATAGTCATCAGGTGGTGCGAGGAATAGGGGGAAAATTACGATAGTGATGGTGCAAGTTGGGTGTGGGATGAAAAAAAGGATCAAAATTTGGAACATATTTGGCATATGAGTTAATGGAAGAAGGAAGTCTGAATAGAAAAGAACGTTTAGAAACAGAAAGGCGGGGGGTGAAACAATGAAATAGGTCACTCGACCTCGTCGTGCGCGAAGGAACACGAAGCGGAAAAAAAGAAAGAAGGTCTGATGACCTGTATTTGCCGTTAATGATATTTAAAAAGAGTCTCCGGTCATTGAGGATACGGCGATCAGCTAAAGTAGAAATGCCAAGAGAGGATCTAATCTTATTGAGGGAGAAGTTACGAAAAGGCAAGTGGCGGTAGCGGACAACAGAAAGGAAAAAATTCAATGGACGTTCCAGGAGCTTTAATGAAGAAGGTGGGGCCGAAGACCAGATTTGGCTGCAGTATTCTAGGACCGGAGAGACACAGGAAAGGAAGAAGGTGCGTAGAGCAATTAAATCCAACACCTCACTATGGCGATACATCATACCCACCAAAGACATAGCGCGGGTGGAAATGGATTTAATGTGCTCACGAAAGAGCAGCTTAGAGTCAAAAATAACCCCTAAATCCTTCTGAGAGGTGACCGAAGGAATATGATGTCCAGATAATCGGTAATTTATACTCAGGATAGACTTGCGTAGGGTGAATGGTAGAATGGTAGACTTGGCTGGATTAATTTTCAGACTCCAAATCTCAGACCATTGGTCTATGGCATCAAGAGCCTTCTGCAGAGCAAGGCAGTCATTCGGGGAATCAATCTGTTTAAAAATTTTGCAGTCATCTGCATATAATAATATTTTGCAATTGGTGGAGGAGATAATGTTAACTAGATCATCTATGTATAATGCAAACAGTAAAGGCCCGAGGACACTCCCTTGTGGAACTCCAGATGTAACCGGTGCCATCAAAGAACGCGACCCATTTACTATTGTGTATTGTTGCCGGTTCTGAAGGAAAGAAGATAAGATAGAAAGGAAATTACCATGGACATTATACCGATTCTCTAATTTGAAGAGCAGTAATTGATGGTTAATTTTGTCAAAAGCTTTGGCAAAATCAATGTAGCATACATCCAGCTGTGATGAAGTCTCGAAAGCGTCAATGCAATATTTGTGCAAAATGGACAGATTTGTTACTGTAGATGATCCGGGAAGGAAACCATGCTGTTCGTCAGATATTAAGGGAAGAGAGAAAGACAACAGACGTTGATGAATGATGCGCTCAAAAATAGTCGATATAATTGGCAAAATTGAGATAGGACGGTATGATTCTACAGAAGATTTCTTTCCGGATTTGAAGAGTGGGAAAATGCTGCCAATTTTCCACACTGACGGAAAATATGCCGTTGAAAAACATCTATTAAAAATGATGGATAGGGGTAAAGCCAAGGAAGGGGCTGCATTTTTTAGGAACATTGCGGCCAGCTGATCTGAACCAGTTGCACGGTTAGTTTTAAGGGATGACAACAATTTTAGACATTCATCGGGAGAAGTGGAAAGTGAGGAGAGAGAGTGGGAACTAACACATTTAATATCAAGAACAGAGGTATCCAAAAGTTGATTAGAGGTGAAGGTGGATGAAAAGAACTTGGAAAAAAGGTCAGCACGCCCAGGACCAACAGCAGTTACATCACCAAAAGACATTTCCATAGGCGTGGAAGCAGAGTTACGCCTGGAGTTGATCATAGACCAGAACCGTTTTGGGTTGGAAACACATTCGGAGGAAATTGAGGCTATATAGTTGGTAAAGTCTAACTTAGTCAGATAATTGGCATGACGCCGAAGGTTCATGAAAGTTTTTAATGTGTTGGGGTTAGGAAAAAGTTTGTACAGGCGCCAAGCACTTAGCTTATTTTTTAAAACAAAGACTGTCTCACTGGTCATCCAAAGTGGGAACTTTCTAGAACGGGGTTTCCGATGCGGAATGCAGTCCTTCAGGACACCTGCCAACCAGTCATAAAACATATCAAGGGCTTCGTCCACAGAGCCTTCTTCCAAGAGGCACCATGGGAGGCAGTTGAGGGTGTCATTAACATGGGCCCAATCCGTTCTTTTCCAGATGGGGGTGGGAGGACGTAGAGAAGGGGGCGGAGTAGACCTTGGTGTAGGGGGTGGCCACCCGCTGGGTTCAAGCGAAATTTCTAGGGACCCGTGGTCGGAGCAGAAATAGTCGCCAGCAGGGCAAACTTTCAACTCGAGCGAGGATAAGACAAGATCCAGGACTGGATCCAGGATTTCGCAGATTTGCACAATATATTCCTTTCCTCGGAAATATTCACTGCTATGATTTGTTTACCCCCAAGTTAAATGCATATCAATGAAATAGAAAAAACTTTTGATTTCTAAACACAAAAAAAGTAACATAGCTTCGCGTGTACAGTATGTCCTCCGTGCAACTTACTTTAAGGGGTGACACATATTCTATTTGGAGGTGCTCGCCCGCATAACTGGGTAGGGTGATAGCTATGGGTGAGCCATTGAGCTGTGTATATTTTTGAGCATTCAACCCTACCTCCCGGATTCAGTGCTCTGTTGGTTTAAGAACGAATCCATGTGGAGCGGTAATAAGTTTGAGGAAGCTAAACAAACAGCATTTTTCTGGTGAATACTTTTTTATGTGTCAAATGCAATAGTTTTCACGATGAAGCTCAATTTATGTGCAACGACTTTTATAGAAAACGAACCAAAAACAGTTTTCCGAGGTTGCCGGAGAATATTCTTTTTCTCATAAATATCAATTGCTATGCATTGCCTAAGTCAACCTTGCAAAATTTATCACTAAAATGCTGAAAGCTCTCCACTTTTTGATTTGTAAACACAAAAAAGTAACGTACCTTCCCCGTAAGGGTACATTGAGATGCGACTGACTTGAGGAGGGGGAGAATTTGGAGGTGCCCGCGTCGTTGATAAGGATGATTGCTATGGGTGAGTTATTGAATCTCCACCCTACCCTCCCGGAGTCAACTAATACAGTGGTTTAGAAATCACTCCTTAAAAACGAATTCGTTGACCTGAATGGACAAACATACGAGTGTTGAAATGAAAGCTAGTTAAGCCTATCCACAATGATTTAATACATACAAAGGCTCACAAAGCCATCATCTGCTACAAGATACTATAGTATATGAGAACATCACATTTATACCTTTGAGGAAGGGATGGGGAAACAGGTAGGATTTGACAAGTTTGAGGAAGGGGGTGGGAAATGGACATACAGTGGGGAGATAGTGAGAAAATATACAACTAAAGAGATACGGGAAAACCCAGTGGTTGAAGTAGAAGAGTAGTTATAACTGTAGAAGAACGACACTGGGAAAAGAACCACAAAAACGCGAAGGCCAAGGAGCTGGAGAATAATAGAAAGGGCAGAGAGAAAGAGAGGCCGTATGTAAATACAAATGGAGAGGTGGGAGTAAGTAACGAAGCAAGGAAGAAGTTTGTATCACGCCTGAATCAGTTGAACTTAGACATACGAGTCTTATGCTATTTTTTTACACGTTATGGTTTTCACTGAAGGTACGCAGAGGTGTTTTGGTCAAAGCGCTGGGCTGTGGGTTTGAAGAGTCCTAGGTTCAAATCCGGGTGAATCCCATAGTAAACCCCCATAATTAAATTCTCAGGTGAGGCACAGAGGCAGGAAAGGGCTGTTCTAGTGCTCCATACTGTAATTGTGTAACTTTCTCGCTCCAATGGCACCGAACAAGGTTAGAACTATCCTTACCAATTCAAAATGTGCGTGGGCAGAATCAGTGAGTGATATTTTTCATTAGTAGGCTCTATTTGATGAAAATGAAGATGACTGCGAAGAACTTAATTTTATTCGGATAATCTTAAAGAAACCACATCCACTTTGCTCCAACAGATATGGCAGTGAATTGAGCTGTGGTAAGTTCAGCAATGTTTGCGTTCTTTGAATGGAGATCTCTGAGAACTGTGGAGTTCTCAAGAGCTGGCAAAATATTCAACAGCAAAAAAAACAAATTATATGATTAGATTATCGCAAATACTTGTGCGAAAATTCCTCGAAAATCATTCGCCTGGACCAGGATTCGAACCCGGATCCACCGATTTCCACTCGAGTGCCTTAGCCAGTTACCGAGACGTCATTCTTTCCTGAGGAAATTTGAGGACTATACCAGAAAAGGTGGTGTATGGACTGCTGAGCATATGATGCCACAAACAGTCCAAATCGTACGCAGAGCGCCACAGCTAGAGAGCAAAGTCCGAACTTAGACCACATAGAGGGGGTCACTCTTGACTAATTTAAAAATACCGAGACCAGCCAAAGCGATATTTTCACGGAGTGACCCGCGATGCACAAATTGTGCGAGAAATACTTGTCTCTATTTACCTCGGTTGTGATTATTTTAGGCTAGAGGAGGTCATAAAATGATTTATCTTCGAAATTCAGTGTTTGGCATTTTGTTATGCAACCTTCCGTTCCAAACCGTCTAAAAAAACCGTTTTTTTAGCCTATTATTGCACATAAAAAGGAAATCAATATTAGAGATAGTGAATATGTATTCTAAAATAACAAAAAACCAAAATTTTCTACATTATGACCGATATTAAAACTACAGAAAACAAAGTGTTCTACATTCTAATGGATATTAAAATGAACAAAAACCAAAATTTTCAATACCCCGATGGATAAAAGGGACAGAAATAGGAATCGCAGAGTCAGGCGTTCTTCGCAGTCTATCTCTATGTGTGGTGGGGAAAGTGGAGTTGTGGAAAGGGTAGAGATGTCGTCTCGCAATGCAAACATCACCCACATTGGTCCACCCTCCCACCGAATGCTCCCGTACCTGCACCTAAACCCACCTCGACAACCTCGTCCCATAAATGGCCGCTAAGATTTCACGACCCGTCCGTCCATTCCGGCCCATTACGCGGCCCGCCTGCACTTCGTCCCCGCACTGAGTCGCAAGTGTGCGAAGGTGTGTGTGTTTGGGGATAGCGGCGGCATTTGCGGGCGACCGAAGAAAATAACTCGGAAAGTAATGAGAGATTTCCCGTCGGGAGCAGTGTGGTTTGGTGTCGAGAAAAAACCACGTCATAATAAAAAGCGCCCTGCTAAGAAAGCGCACAGCTAACCCTTTCGGAGTTCCAAAAGGAATAGAAATAAGGAATGTTACCCACACAGGAAATAAAAGGTGGATATTGTTTGTAGTTAAGACTATGGACATTTCAACAAAGAATTAATTTATCAAGATTCAGGCTTCTCTTAGAACCCTTTTTAATTCCGACCCAGGCTTTCCATTACTATATAGTCATTATCTACCTTGATATTATATATTCAACTACTTTATAGCCGAATAAAATCAACAGATTTAGGCGTTACTTGGTGGAACGATGAGATATTCATGGTTAAATAAAAAACACAGTACTATTCCACAACCTTATAAGGTTGTGGAATAGTACTGTGTTTTTATTTAACCATGAATACTTTATAGCCATTATCAACCTTGATGTTGATAAACTTTACAACGTCTATGCAGTTGTTGAACCCATGGTCGGAATCAAAACGTTTTGTCGAACATTAAAAAGTGGTTTATTTCGCACTATAATTCATTAAAAGTCGAATTAATTAGTTTCTGATTCCCATTAAACTTTATCAAGGATTTGATCTGGCTAAGTAATTAAATAATAATTAGTTTTTAATCATTTACGCATGGCCAGGAGGAATACACCTGAACTATCGTACTGCTTGATGACTCACCTCCAAGCAGTTCAAAGTGTTCATTTCCTGGTAACGTAACCCCTGATCTAAACTGTCACATTGGCCCTTGTGCGCTTTCTTTACACATATCTATATTTGCATTTTATTCGCGACGCGTTTTTTTCACAAAATCTTTGGTTTTCCCAGACCTGAGACTTACGTGTCCGTCTTTCCTTCCCCGCTTCATTTACCCCCCCGCTCTCCCTCCCTCCCCTCAGCGGTCACGTCACTGCCTTTTTGCCCCTTATCCCCCCGGCCCACTGTGAAGTCTGCTGCTCGTAAAAGTATTGTTTGATTTTTTTCTTTTCCAACCTCGTCCTCGATCGTTATCAATTCCGTTTTGATAAAGGAATTTATATTCGTCCGATGATTCCGCAAGGGGCGTGTGCTTCGATCGTGTTCACAGCCGATTGGCGTGCATTATTACCGCGTGCGATTAAAAAACAAATGTCATTTTTAAGGCCATCCTGGCTTTTCCCAAAAGTTTTGTATTCTCTGATTTGATTTTCTTTTAATGCCCAATTTGTCAATCCTCCCTTCCCTTTTCCTCACTCTTCACTACCCATCCCAACCGCTTGACGTATTCTTTTCTTTGGTATCTTGCCTCCTCTTTGAAACTCGCGGCAGAGACAAATCTATGAGTGGCAGTGAAGACATAGCTCATATTTTAATGTAAGTGATACACCCATTAAAATTTGATTTTAAATAACAATTTTTTATTGAATGTAGATAAAGACTCACGGTTTAGTCGATTCAAGAAATTTGTAAATACTGTCATCATCGTCACCATCATTTGTCAACATTCCTAAGCTTGGTATGACGTAGCTCTCCATTCCTCTCTCTTATCCAAAAGCCTTTTCTTAGCGACCTATTTCTCCTCTTTCACTTCCTTCGCACTGTCATATGCTTATTATTTTGGCTGGCAAAGAAGCCCATATGAACGCATGAAAGAAATCATAAACGATTGGTAAACCCACCTTGGTACAGATATTCCATGATTGAACCTTGGACAATGAACCTTCATCTGTATTTATTGATCACGGAATTTTTAACCTGCGATCATGCTCTTCTCAAACCTTAAACAATCTTTTTGGCGTTTAATTCGTAGAATTTGAATGCAAGAACGTGCATAATATTCCCCGTCATGGATTTATCCTTGACATTTCAATCAAGTTATAAAAATTTTATAATCTTCAATAATTTACTTAAATATATGTTTGGGCCTTCTAAGGTATCCAAACAACAGTCTTTTCTATTTTTAACATTTTTTGACCGCTTAGGATTTCACAAATATCATCAACATAATTTTATCAATTAGTAATAACAAATTCTCGCACTTCACTATATAAGGTCCCATGGTGTAATGGTTAGCACTCTGGACTCTGAATCCAGCGATCCGAGTTCAAATCTCGGTGGGACCTGCTACATTTTTTAGGGGTTAGATGGAGGATGAGATTTTCTAGTCCCAATCTCGCCCAACAAAGACGAATTATTATTACTATGAACATAGTCTGATATATTTTAGTACGACGCTCAAATTAAAAGTTCAAATTTATGTAATCTATTCCAGCAGGTCACAAAAAGTGTAATATAATACTTCACATTAGAATAATATTTTCAAATTTATCTCCTTAATGTGTCAGGCAAGGGCAAGAGATTGCTTACAAGAAAAAAATCTGAATTTTGGATGTTTGGGAAGTTGCCAAGAAAAGGCTGGCAGTGAATTGGATTTTCAGCCTAGAGGATGGTATTAAAGTACTATAATGTGGACGATGTTATGTTCAATACACTCGAGATGAGACTTTGACAAAGAAAAGTAAGGATGGAGAAGAGTGCACGAGGAGGTATATGAGGGCATAGATAAGAAACTGATGGAAGAGTTTATTTGTTGAGTGCATAATGTACTAATCGATGACGCTATAGACAGAATAAAAAGAGATGGGGCATATGGAAAATTAATACGGAAGGACAGTTTGGAATTAGGATATATATCCTCCTGTATGAGATCCTACCATGACCTTTCTTTTAGATATTAAAATAATATGTGTTACCATTATCTCTGAAGGCAAATGATATGTAATGTGATATGTAGGCAACTACCCAGCATGTGAGCTGGAGCAGCGATTTCGTCTGGCTCAAAGTTTGGTCTAGATTAGTGTATTTTTGGCTAGTAAATCCGGGGGAATAAATGTTTTCCTAAAAATATAAATGATTTCACCTCCGTCGTTAAAAAAGTGACATGCTATCAGAAGCCGCCCGAAGAATAAAATAAAAATAGTGCCAAGTGATTTGACTGAGGGAAACGATATAGAATTTAGATGATAAGATATTAGCATTTGAGGAAAAATTTGAAATTGAAAATAGGATATTCGCATACTGAGCTCAACTAATAGCTTGTGATGGCTGAATCAATGCCGTGATATAAGCTGAGAAAATGCAGTTTTCTTAGTGCGACGGTTAGTCTACGGAAATGATGAAACAGGAAAGAGTGAGCTAATGAAATCACAAGCTAAGTGGAGGAAAGAACATGAGAGGAATATAAAGTATCTTTGAAAAATAGAGAGAGAGTAATTATGAAAGCAGTACATGCTTGAGATCGGAGCATAACTTTTATTTTCAAGAGCGCAAGTAACATACATATGAGAGCATTCACAGAAAATATCCCTTACGCCATACTCGAACTTATGGCAATCTCAGACTTTTCTCTGAACCGTACCATTATGTCACATCTGGCTGTTTAATACTTTTATAATAACGAAGGAAAAAGCTTATTTATTATTATTTCAGGATGCAATTTTTAGCTACTCTCTGGTATGTCTATAATGTGCCGGTATGCATAGTATTTTTTACATATAATGCGTTCCTTATGAGCTTGATTTAATGTATTTACACTCTCCTTTCATAGTTTTTATCCCTTTTCATTGGGGCATTGCGAAATAGAGTAGATATGTCTCATTATGGAGAGATAAATTAAGCTGCGCGGTTTCATAATATCTGCACTTTTTAAAGTATCTCGAAATGAAAAACTATTAAAGATTCTTATAATATTTTAGAGGAAAACTCTTAATGAAGAAATTAAAACACCAATTTTGGAATATTTTTAGAATATGAAACTTGCAAATACATATAAGAAGTAAGAAAAGTTGCGTAAAGTGATCTTAATCTTTTTAATCATATCGTACTAGCAATTACTCTCCCGTACTCTATAAATTGGACACCAGTTGTACCACTGGGTTGTCTCCGGTTTTCACCTTGAATCGAAATTGAAAAAGGTTCTTAAGATTTCCATCAAACAATCATAGTTTCTCAATTGCTTTAACATGCTATCATAATTATGATATCACTTTCTTACGGGGTGATGTACTTACTGCTCAATAAATATGCTCAATTTTCTTATAAACAAAGAATATCACTAATACCTAAATCCTATTGCCAAATCAAGGAATAATTCTAATTTCGGATTTTGGGCTTTGAAGGGCTAAAGAATCATTGTGCTCAGCAGTTTTTCGTCTATTTTAGATAATTAGTAACGAAGCCTTATCCATGATTACAGAGGCGTCCTTGCATAAGATTAGTAAATATCTACTTAATTAAGTAAATTAGTTAATTATTATACTCAGAAGTTTTTCGGCTATTTTAGATAATTGGTAATTCTAAACGAAATGATGAAACAGGAAAGAGTGAGCTAATGAAATCACAAGCTAAGTGGAGGAAAGAACATGAGAGGAATATAAAGTATCTTTGAAAAATAGAGAGAGAGTAATTATGAAAGCAGTACATGCTTGAGATCGGAGCATAACTTTTATTTTCAAGAGCGCAAGTAACATACATATGAGAGCATTCACAGAAAATATCCCTTACGCCATACTCGAACTTATGGCAATCTCAGACTTTTCTCTGAACCGTACCATTATGTCACATCTGGCTGTTTAATACTTTTATAATAACGAAGGAAAAAGCTTATTTATTATTATTTCAGGATGCAATTTTTAGCTACTCTCTGGTATGTCTATAATGTGCCGGTATGCATAGTATTTTTTACATATAATGCGTTCCTTATGAGCTTGATTTAATGTATTTACACTCTCCTTTCATAGTTTTTATCCCTTTTCATTGGGGCATTGCGAAATAGAGTAGATATGTCTCATTATGGAGAGATAAATTAAGCTGCGCGGTTTCATAATATCTGCACTTTTTAAAGTATCTCGAAATGAAAAACTATTAAAGATTCTTATAATATTTTAGAGGAAAACTCTTAATGAAGAAATTAAAACACCAATTTTGGAATATTTTTAGAATATGAAACTTGCAAATACATATAAGAAGTAAGAAAAGTTGCGTAAAGTGATCTTAATCTTTTTAATCATATCGTACTAGCAATTACTCTCCCGTACTCTATAAATTGGACACCAGTTGTACCACTGGGTTGTCTCCGGTTTTCACCTTGAATCGAAATTGAAAAAGGTTCTTAAGATTTCCATCAAACAATCATAGTTTCTCAATTGCTTTAACATGCTATCATAATTATGATATCACTTTCTTACGGGGTGATGTACTTACTGCTCAATAAATATGCTCAATTTTCTTATAAACAAAGAATATCACTAATACCTAAATCCTATTGCCAAATCAAGGAATAATTCTAATTTCGGATTTTGGGCTTTGAAGGGCTAAAGAATCATTGTGCTCAGCAGTTTTTCGTCTATTTTAGATAATTAGTAACGAAGCCTTATCCATGATTACAGAGGCGTCCTTGCATAAGATTAGTAAATATCTACTTAATTAAGTAAATTAGTTAATTATTATGCTCAGAAGTTTTTCGGCTATTTTAGATAATTGGTAATAAGGCTATTTCCGCAATTTCAGTGGCGTCCTTGCATATGGTTGGCAAATAAGTACTTGAGTTTAATGCTCATTACAACACAGTGAATTCACTAAAGTTCTTCAAAAGTAAAATTTTATTCCCACTAAGGTCGTTCTCATACATCCGCATGTAATAGATACTCCTTTCCAAGCACACTATATAATTTGTATTGAAAAATTATAATAGAAATGAAGCGAATAATTCTATTTCCTTTTGGGACCGGTTGTTCATAATACTTTCAATGTATGAAGTATAATTGACAGTTAAGAAAATGTTAAATGAATGCCAGGAGGATTTCATTTAATTGCATAAAACATAGGAATAAACGCACAAATTCGCACATTGTGACTGAATACTTCTGATCTTCTCAATCCTGATGTACTGGGTTATATCATTCATTACATTGACGCCAGTTTTATCACTATTATTTATTTTTCCATGGCCACGAGAAGAATGCCTCACATTTACTTTTTACAATTTTCTGTCCACTTAATGGAAGGTTTTCGATTTACCATAATGGGATATTTGAAACTCTTCGGCAGAGTACATCGAGGGTAAATGGCGTTATATTTTGTTTAAAAATCACTAACCCCTGTTACATAAAAAGATAGCTGGAGAGTAATAAGGTTTATTATTTATCAACTTTATTAATTGTCAGTTAGATATCACATATCTCTGTCGAAAGGATTGTGTTGAGAATTATACAATAGTAACTACTAATTGGGGCTTCCAGGGGGATCTGTAGAATATTTCCATTAACTGGACACTTAGGGGTGACTCCGTAAAGGTACATCCCTCGATAACTCGTGGCTATTACCTTAATAAGAATAATAAATAATTAAAGCAACAATCAGTCCCGTTAAAAGATTGATTAGCATAAAATATTATGACAGATATTTAATGCGTTGTATCGGTATGATCATCAAACTTGCTCAAGAGATAGCGTCTTCCTTTGTGCGATGCAAGAAAAAAATTAAAGAAGTAGTTTATTATGCATGAAATAGTACCAATTTATATGAAATCTACAATTTTTATATTTCTTAGAAATAGTGGATCGCCTTTCTCTTAAGACCAGAGAGAAATGGAAACAAAATATAAGTAAAATAACACTAATTTGCAGTCCACCATTGGGCAGTGGTGACATCTGACCCTCAGGAGAATCGAGAGGCTCTCTACTTCATAACACCTAAAGATATATCGATAGATATACATCAGTTGTTTAGAGTGAATGGAGTTTATGCACGGTATTTAACTCGTCAAACTCTAAATAATGCATTCAAATAATGAAAAATGGCTTTCAAAAATCAATGAACATGAGACACAATGTCTTGTAGAAATATTATATCCTTCAATAGCATTCTCAACTTTTGATCAACTATTAATAAATGTTCGCTCAAACTGCGATCGCTCCTCAAATATGTTTAGGAAAAATATGGAAGTACACATAGCGCATTATTCCAAAGAAAGAAAATACGCATAACTAAGCAAATACCTACTTCCTTGCAAGCGTACTAGTTGAAATGAACGTAAGGATCTGAGATATTATTTCTGGTTTCTTTTTAAGCCATTTTTTACCCCCGTATATTTAAGTAGAAATTTATTTAAATATAATTCTTTCAGAACAAGATTTTCGAATTTCAATCTCAAAAAATGCTCCTCATTATTAGGATGAGCTTTATACTCGTTGTAATAGAACCTATTCAATATTTTGATATGGTAATATCCAAGCGCTGTTGCGATGTCGTTGAAAAACTGTTTTGGATATATTCACACAAATGAAGATCAATTATCTGATGAGGAATTTTTTATACAAATTACAATTACAATTACCCAATTTTATCACTTAATAGTGGTGGTGAGGAAACCCTAGGTTGCATGTTGCCTATATCTTACATAATAGAGCCGTGTTTTGTGAAATTATTACATAAATATTTAAAATAGGAAAACCGAATAACAATTGATTTCCTCTAGGATTCCATCAGCTCAATACCACGTACTTATTCTCAAGCACATTTAAATAGTATTTTATTGCCATCGTAATAGCGCCGTCAGGTCGCATGTAATAGTGTCAACATCATAATATCGAGGATAATTTTTTTATCGGTTTTCAAACTGCCATATATGCCATTCCATTTAATAACCTGGAATAATTGAAATGTTTGCAATCCCTCACAGTGGCCTTAAAGTCCTACACAAACTTGGGAAAGGAAAAATACAGATAGACAGTCCGAAACTCTAAACTTGATCATTCAAGAAATGCCTGGGTTCAGAAACTGAATAATATTTTAATAGTCATGCGGGGAGTGTAAAATGCGTTCACTGAAGGACACCGATGCAAAAATTGGTGTGGAGCAACACACCAAGTGCCTCGAACGGACTGCAATCAGTCATCAAAATTGGATACAAAATACCTAACGGAATTACTTACAATATTCTCACCCTCTGCCCAAGGCTGAGATAAAAGCACTACTACCATGCCGTTGCAAAATCACTCAAGAAATAAATCCCACAAGAGGTTGTATTACATTTAGTATCAGCAGAATGCAAACTGAACCATAATTATCACTAGATAGGAGGAGGGGTCGGCAACCTTTTCATACCTACCCGTGGGTTAAATGGCCAATACTCATTCCTGATTCATAAATTATCATAATTTTATGTTAAATTTTGAAATCATATGATAACTGTGTAATAACCCAATTGAATATGGCGATAATCGTTTTTGTGATCTAAACTATTAACGTATAGTTTAAGCGGACAGCCTCGTGGATCGCATTACTAGGGGTTGCTAACTGAGTCCTATTTCAAAGCAATGGTGTATTACGATATTTCACAGATTCAGTGCATTACTTCACGATGGAACTTTTACCGTTTGTTAAAGGAGCGTTTTTGGCATAGTATTATAATTTCTTAATGATGGCACTAGGTGTTTTATCATTCTCATTATAGATTCCATCTCTTTTATGGCTGTTGGCTCAATGGCCTTCATACTCCATGAATAATATATCTTTGAATATGTCCCGCAAGAGGAAAATTCACAAATGATTTTAACCCAACTTAAACAACTATTTTGTTGAAGAAATGCTCTTGCACCTTTCCACATCAACAAAGCTTTAATCCAACTAATTATTTTCTTTCCTCTTGGACCAATCAAAATAATATAAAATGTAATGCTTTCAAATAGCTCTTCCTTAAAATCAATTAAAGAAACCGTGTGAAATAAAAATAATAGTGGCAGTCCATATTTAAGACTTATTTCCTTTAATTTATTCGCAGTGACTAAACAAGTTTTCATGAGACTCAAGAAGGTGAGCCATAATTATCGGCAGTTTCTCGTAGAAAAGTAGTACTCCTAACTCTATTTATGATTTTAATGCTCTAATGACTATAAAAAATAACTTTTTTCTATAAAACTCAAAAAATGATAAAAAAAGGCGTTCCTTATTTCTGTTTTCTTGTTTCTTTTTTGTTTTTTAGATTTCTTATTTTCATTCAAACTGCACTGATTCACTACACATGATGAAAATTAGAAACGCTTATGCAAGAACTATATTAACTCTAACTAAAATCGATTTAAAGCAATGCAAAAGTTATTACAAAAAGGTTTCAGATATTGGCAACTTTGTCAATACATCTTATGGATGATTTATACCGAATATATGCACAGAGAAAAATATAAGATGGGTATAATAATTTCGGAGTAAGAGTAAAATAATTATGAATTTTATGTGGCATTCAAGAATAAAATTATCACGTTTCTGAGGTGAAATTGTACAAATTAAGTTTTTGGTGATACTTAAAATAACTTTTATCTTACATAATGAATAAACCACTGGTGTACCTCACCTTTATCAAGCGGTAGTTGAGATATAAAAATAACTTTTCCATTTGTTGAGAGCTGGATCTACCGGCGCGACAAATAATATTAATAATTTTAAGTGATGGTGCCAATAACGTTAATTTAGTGGTTAGAAAAATGTTGACACAACATTTTACTTTTCGACCAAGTGGTTAATCATTTTATAACACCAGTCACTTCACGTTAAACGTGTCTTTTGGAAGGTAAATTTCAGCATAATTTCTCCTTTGTGACAATTTTACTGAATTTTGTTTCTTTACTTTGGAAGGCTACAAGCAAAAATATTTTCATATCGAAATATTATTTTGGTTACTTTGGTTTGGAAGTACGTCAATGAAGACCTCAGAATGGATTCTAGCATTATTTTATTCTTATATAATGGAGAATGAAAAATATTTTCTGGGAATTCACACTGAATTCAAGTTATAACTCTTACTTCATCGTTTTTTTATCTCGGTCAAGAGGCTTCCCATAAAGTTACGTATAACAAGATATATCCAGTCATATTCTAAAAATGAGTTGATTGCTAGGTAATCCAATACACAAAGGTGACATCCTTAAAATGAAAAAGGAATATACAATAAAATAGGTGTATAACATGTAAACATTTCGCTTAAAAATGAATAGTTATACACATGGATCACTGTAATTATATTTATACTATGCTATCAATAATAATTCGTCTATTAAGCGCTGAAATTTATGTGGATACCGTATTCTTCGACAAGACCTCTGTTTTGGATTTTTTTTAACCTCGATAGCTGCTCAAATTCCACACGGTTCCACATATAAGAAAACGGCAATGAGAGGGAAAGCTAGGTAAGACCCTTGAGACATAATAATGCCGTATCTGGCTTTGGTTATGACAATGACGTAATAATATTTCGTAAGACCCTAATTACTTGCGTAAGAGTGCCAGCGAACCAATGCGTGCCCTCAATTAGACTGTCACGCACAGCTACGAGTCACGACCAGCCTAGACTGCAGTGTTGCTATTCCCTAGAAATCATTAGATCATCCATCTTACTTATCCGTCAGGTACTTCCATAAAGTATAAATGCAAAGGTTAATCGCATCGGTGGTGTTAAAGGAAGAATATGTTTTCAGGAATGACTCAGCGAAAGAGATATCCCATGACTGTAAAGCTTGATAGTGATATGATGGTGCTGCAACATGAAAGCCTTGGTCACTGATAAAAAATTAGCGGCCTTTAAACTAATTTTTCTGTACATTATCTATGGAAGCCATAAGCTATTCTTAGTACATCAGGCAATGATCATTTCAAAATAATTATAAACTCCTTATTTAATGATTTAAGTATTCATACCGTTCTACTACTTAGTCATTGAACTCATTGCACAAAGCAATGGCAGGTACGTTACGATACGTCTTGGTCTCTTGGCCAAAATTCTGAAGATTTTACTGTAAAATGCTCATAGTAACAATATTTTTAAGAAATCCAAAATTTGAAAAAATGTTCCAGCCCTCCAAACAAAAACAAATGTCTTCATAAGATTGCCTGTCTTTCACTATTACTCATCTTCAGCTACCTCATAAGATTGCTTGTCATTCATTATTACTCATCTTCAGCTACCTCATGCTCTAAACATATTTCTCCTTAATTGAACACAGTGCCTAAATATTTCCACTCTATCTGATCGTAAGCGCTCACCAAAGAGTCGGCGGATCGCGGAACTACACGTTAACGTGGTGCAGACATTTTTGGTAGTGTGTGGGTTGCCTCTAACGAAATTTTGTCGATATTGCTCAAGCATCGCAAAGCCTTAGAATTATTAAAATATAGATTAAATTTTTTTGTTATATTCGTGGAAGTTATTGTCATCATTGTTTATCGGCAAAAGGGCAAAATTTATATGAAGTCTCCTTCATAAGTATTGGTTGCTCAAATCCGCCAGAATTTTCGCAAAATTTTAAACTGTGGTGCAGTAGCTAACAATTTGCCTATTTTGAAAAAAAAATCGGATTTGATTAACTAGTATTAGTGGTAAAAGGGGAAAAGTAATTTTTGCCACACCATTCTGTATATACTATAGCAAGAGGTTTTTCTGGATGGTGCGTATTTCACCATATTATGCGCGATAAAATTTCAAAGTTTCTCTGATGAGATATAATGGCTCGTACCGTACGTTAATCTCTATCTTGAATGCATCTACTTGAGTGGATCGAATCAAAGATAAAATAGCAGGAAACAGCTCAGAGAAAAGTTCTCAGTTTGAATGATTGCTTTTAGTGAGTAATTTTGTGGTAGAAATTTCACCTGTATCGTAGCAACGGATAGCGGTATATCGCATATCGGTAATATGCTATTCATTGCTCGTTCTCTCGTATTTGACCAAGAGTGCCTACAAAAGACGTTTTTGGCTGATGTTTAGTGTTTTGTGAATTTTGCTTGACACCTAACACTGATATCATCTAACCCTGTTGTGTGTAGTATGGCATATATGGGCTACCAGAGTGTGAGCCATCCTCACAACTGATCGTCAATATTATTCTATCGTCATCGTAGTGTAAAATCATTGTAAACCTCATCAAAGTTTTCGTGTGCCGAACAACATACCTAATTAGAACTGTAGTTATTCAAAATAAAATAGAATATACTTTTTATAGTAGTTGAGTAAGGAATATAATATTGTATCAAATATAAAGATTTTGATATAGTATCACTCAATTGAATTCTGCAATATAATAAATCATTCACTTCCACTGAAGAGTGAGCATCACCCAGCTAGTCATCAAGTGAAGTGGACAGAAAGTACCAATCATTATGTAGATGCAGCGAAATGTCCTGCTGATATGGCCGTAACGAACAGTGACGGTAAATGCTTTAATATTCACTTCTTGTGTACGTAAAGAACCGGCGGGCTGTCAACCTGAAATCAGTCAACTCACTGAAAACCATGAAAGAGAAGCCAACTTACTGAACCTGGCTTTAACCAAGAAGGGTCAATTATATCTGTCGAACGTCAGCTTTCTGAATTTTACCATAAAAAACATTTATTGTTTATTATGTAAGTGGCATTATTATCACTTAAGCAACTTACGTAATTATAAATTAAATACCTCACTATCTGAAGGGGAGAAATGAGAGTAGATGTCAGCTGAAGTGCATTCGTGAAATTGCTCCAGTGAAATGTTTACTTCTATTAGAGAAAAATCGTTTTACACCTATTATTGCCGTCTTACAATGGAAAGAAATTACTCAGAAAGTGAATACAGATTAAAATATAGATTACATCCTAGTTTGCAGTTTAGTGTTTCCATATAACTTTTGGAACTAACAGAATTTTATCTCGTCTCAGTAAGATTTTTGTCTATAAATTAATTGCATGGGAGTTAATCCATTGATGATAATATAGCGCATAAACGCCGTGTTATTGAACATGATTTGTTACCAGGAAGGAGCTCTGTTGAAATTTATCTGATGAAGATGACACAAGTAGATAATATCTTTCCAAGCATATCCTTATGCACTCTCTCTTTTATTTGTCATTTCTCGCCCTTCAACCTCTCCTACTTTGTTCCTGCGCCTAATAGTCCTTGAACCCAATACGCGGCGCGCGGATGAAGAGGCGGTGTTGGTTTCTCGAAGAGAAATGCGTGGAAGGGGCAGGGAGGTAGAGAGGGTCGTCGGAGAAGAAGAGCGGGAGACGCGCCTTGGATGGCGGGGGGAGGGATGTAATGAGAGTCCAAAGAGGTGGAGGAGAGTGCGAGAAGGAACAATGGAGGTGTCCCTGAATGATGTGTACAAGGGAGGCGGTGTGAGTTAGTGAAGCTGGCCCGAAAGGACAGGAGTGGACGCTGCACCGTGCCATTGTCTTTGCCTAGGTCTTTTCGATGTGAGTGCAGGAGACATTGGCGCGGCTTTATTTATTTTATATTAATTAATGGAATGATTATGAAAACAAAAGCACTCTCCACGATTCAGAGAAATTCCTCACCTTTCGTATGGGTGTACGGGGGTAAGTTTACACGATTGCACCCCGGGTTGGGTAGGTTCAAACGATAAGTGAATTTGTAGCGTAATAATGGGATTTTGAGTGTAATTGGAGAGGTATGAAGTCTCACGCATAAGTTTAAGCAGAGAAAATGCATTATCATACAAATAAATTAGCACAACAAACCCAAAACCGGTATTTATATCCGGTTTTAAAATTCGCGGACATTCCCGCTATATTAAATTTGCGAGCAGAAATTTTGAGACTTTAAAAAAATGACAATTCTAGGTGTTCCGAAAATTAGGCATGAATTTAAATATCATTTACGAGATGCACAATGTACTAGCTCTCACTACAAAATTGGTCATATCTTCAAAATGTAACATTCCTAAAATATTGTGAAAGCGCTGGTCTTGTCAAATGTGGCACCCCAAAGACTAAGTATTTGTTTTTCTAGTCCTGTTATTTGGCATGTGTTTTTAACTGTCTGCTTCGCTGTTTAACTGGTGAGACTTTTAACAACTAGCAATAAATAAAAAAGGATTACCAATAATTTGGTGCCTCAGGTATTGTGTTTGGCGAAGTAAGAAGCCAGTACATTGCAGTCAAAATTCCGTTGTCAAGAATAACAATTCCAACTTTCACATTGAATTTAAGACGTACAAGAAGATTTCAGACACAGAGCAGCTTAAGAGTAGCTAGTTAAGAGTTCTTAGCTTGTCTAATTCATCTGGATAGACTCTAAGATAACATCTCCTTTCCTGTGATTTTAGCACTTGTCACTGGTTTATTTTTAGCTCTGAAAAGACGAATCAGATATTTTAGTTTTAATGAGCATGAAAAAAATCCGCCAACATCTTTTCATACAACACACCATTCTTGTTAGGTTTTGCTAGTTACTTACTTCACTCTCACGGTGCAGACTATAAAAATAATACGGACTTGGAATAAAAATTCTTGATAGTCTATAATAGTATCTGAAACACTTTATCTCCCTTTATCCTTGCTTTATCAAAACAGGTACATTTAGATGTAACTTTCAGCAACCGTCAACAACCGGTTCTCTTCATAAAAACTAGTTATTTATGGAAAAATATAATGAGTATGTAGCGCAACATAGAATAACATCGCGAAGAGCACTTATCGATATTATGACAATCAAAAAACACAAATATATAGTCATTCCATGCCATTACATAGTAAACTATTCCAATGTAGTCTGAGGAAGCCGAAACCAGGCATATATGTTAGAGAAATTCAAAATCATGTTATATTCATTTTCTTGTTTTCGTCATGTACACCAAGTAGGTACATTTGCTGAAAATTGATTTTATTGCCTATTTATATTTTTCTTTAAATTTCTTCGACGGCCACTATCTTTTGGTGCGTTACCCAAGGGAAGGTTGGCTATGACCAAGACGTTCAATTTAGACACCAAACAGCCTTAGGTAAAGCTCATTGTTGACAGAAAATCAAAAGACGTGAAACTTATTTATGCACTTTAATCTAATAGTGGACTGAAATTAACCTTTTACAGCATCTTAAATTCGTTTGCCGAGTGATTAACGCTGTTTTTTATTCCTGAAAAATTTTACCCGGCTTCTCACGTAATTGCTGTATTTAAATACACCCTTTTCTGAGTTAAAATTTGAAATTAATTCCAAGAAAACTCATGGAAATGTTATAATCCACATTTACACCTAATTAAGAACTTATCTTAAATATCATCAACATGCAAAACATGACAAAGACTGTTAACTCTAAACTAGCCGAGGAGAAAATACCACAATGGAAAACTTGTGCGCTGAGATTTTTTGAGTTGGTAATGTTATTTGCATTAGGAAGTTCATGAATTAGCTGAGGATAAAGTACACAAATTAACCTTCTACAGATAAGTTATCTTCATTTTTCCTCAAAAGGAAAAAAATAGGGAACTTAGATATTAATTCACATAGAATCGTTCTGATTAGTTTTTAAGTCTTTGATTCAACGAATTTGGTAATATAATGGAAATAATAACAATTGATTACTCTTCTGGTTCAGAAAACTGATATAAATAAGTGAATGACCACTGAGATAAATCAACTTCGCTTCGAAGAATGTCTGGTACTAATAAGTGAAAATTTTACATTTACAGGCAGTGATATCCTTCATCCTTATGAGTGCTTCGGCTACCTTTCATCGGAAAAAGTAGGATTCAAGTGCAGAAAAAATTACCAGTATCTTGGAATGAAAACCCAAGTAGGAGTTTCGGAGAACAAGGCGGAATCAACGGAACAGGTGAGATCACTTGATGTACACTGAGTATCATAAGTCTCAAATTTAAAAGCCATATTTTGGGCATTACATTTTAAATTGATTGCACGCCGTTGGAACATGTTTGTTGATAAAATATTTCAAAAATATTTTTTTTGAGTGAGCTCCAAAATATTTGCAATTTATTTTTGATTGGTCGTTTAACTCTTTCCTATTGATATGGTTTGAAAATAATGTTAAGAAAATAATTTTTCTTCAATGATAATTCTTGTAAACGTCGTTGTTGCTTAACATTTACCACAAACATTCCGACGCTCATTTTTAGACATTGAAGGAGCTAGTATTCTACTTGTTTAGGTAGTGCAATAAATATAATGTAGTACTTATCACAGAAGGGGGAAGATTTACGGACTATTATGAGTTGATACGATGCTCGATGCAAATAACGAAGGGAAAAGAAGCTTTGAAAACGAGACATCAAGGACACGTTTAAAGGTAACATGAGGCATATGATTTCTGGCTAGTTCTAATAGAAAAAAATTCTAAATGTCACTAATATCAGCAAAAGCGTCAATCTAAAGGTTAATTTATGCATTTATGATCCATGAGTAGTGCCAAAAATAAGATTGAACCCCTATAAATTTTTTCCCTGACTCTTACAATCCAACGGATAACATTAATCAATCGACTGAGACGATTTGATGCTATTATTATGAATTTTACGTGCCAAAATTTATCTTGTGGATATTAATTTTGGTTAATGTCGCTCTCGTGGGGACCACCGACGGTCAGCCGCGCTAATGAGGGTCCAACCTCGACTTCGAGCCTAATCCGACCCTTTTCGGGGACCCGAGCTCGCGAGGGATGGACCCAAAACACCGGGAGGGCCCCCACCCATCTGAACCACGTGTAGTACATTTTGCATTTTACAATTCTTTTAGTGCTATCTACAATTTATTGGCTTTATCGTCTTCTTGATCACACCAGGAATACGGGCGTTTTTTGATCGTCTTTCTACGATGATTTTTAAGAATTTTATCCAATCAGCGATAAAAGTCCCCTTCTGACTTGGCAACGCTGCATCCAGCAACTTGGGGGTGGGGTAGGAAAGGCCTCTCGCTCCACGCTGAACAATGGCATTCTCAATTCTGGGAAGTTCTGCGAGCCATTTCTAGGGTGTTTGGCAGGGGTGATCAATAACCAGCATGCATTTGGACTCCAACATGCAACAAATTATACTACTATATGCTGTTAGAAATAATCCGTAGTATGTTGGCGACCGTAAGATATGGTTAACTTCGTCAGAAAAGACACTGCTTTTGAATTTGTCTAAAAGATTTAGCCTATTTTCCAATCATGAGGGTCCCAAACACTGGCAGCGTATTCCAAATGTGGTCTAACGAGGGAAAAGTAGCTAATTTCTCTCACTTTGTCGTCGCACTGTCCTAATATTCCTTTAATAAAACCCATTTTACGATTACCTTGACCGGTTATTTCTCGAATATGTTTATTCCACGATAGATCATTATTGAGTCTAACTGCTAGATATTTCAGGGATTCAACAGTCTCTACTTGGCTCCCCCAATAATATAGCTGCGTTGTAGGACGTTATTCTTCTTCAAGAAATTCATTACGACGCATTTTTTCCAAATTTAATTCTACATCTACATTTACATTATACCCTGCGAGCCACCTCTAGGGTGTTTGGCAGGGGGTGATCAATCACCAGCATGCAGCATGCATTTGGACTCCCACATGCACACCACACCGTCCAAAAAACGTCCCGTATGATAACAAGCTATACTACTATATGCTGTTAGAAATAGAATATAGAATAGAAATTCAGAAACATGCATTAAGTTTTACATAGGTTAGTAGGCTACACTACAAGTCATGCAATCTATTTACGAGTTCTATTGCTGCCGTTATAATCTCTTATTGATCGTGGAAAAAATGACATTCGGAATCTGTCTGTTCTACAATCTATCTCTCTTATTTCATTTATATGATCTGATTTTCCGTAGTACGTTGGCGTCCGCAAGATATGGTTAACTTCGTCAGAAAAGACACTGCTCTTGAATTTATCTAAAAGGTTTATTCTATTTTTCAATCTACGGTCCGACAGGGATTCCCATCCGAGTTTATCTAAGAGGTCAGTTACACTAACAAGACTATCGTAACGACCTTTCACATACCTAACTTACACCATACTTCTAACTGCCAAGCATCGCACCACGCTTGGATAGCAGCAAGGTCATTCGTTAGTTCATCTATATATATATCTCTGCTGGGACGGATGATTTGTTACACGTCGTCTGAGGAAACATTTCCTCCAAATTTACTAATAAATTAATGCATATACTTCGATCTTCGCTCCCGTAAAGAATGAGTAACCCTGTTAAGCCTTGAGATTTTGCTGCTATAGGCAGCGATGAAGCACGGAGGAATTGCACTTCATTGCATGAAAAACAAAAGCATTCCATAGAACCTTCACCCTCATACGACGAAAAAATGCACAGAATAACACTTTCTAAGGGGTGCTAATATTACCCTAATGAGAGAAAAACCAGGAATAGTAAAGGACACAAATTAATGGGAAAAGGAATTAGAAAACATTGATTCATCACCAGCGCTGGATTGGCCATAACTTTGTGGAATTCCGTATTTTTTCCAATCTACATCTACATTGACATAATACCCTACGAGCCACCTCTAGGGTGTTTGGCAGGGGGTCATCAATCACCAGCATGCAGCATGCATTTGGACTCCCACATGCACACCACACCGTCCAAAAAACGTCCCGTATAATAACAAACTATACCACTATATGCTGTTAGAAATAATAATTGAATTAAGAAACATGCATTAAGTTTTACATAGGTTAGTAGGCTACACTACAAGTCATGAAATCTATTTACGAGTTCTATTACTGCCGTTATAATCTCTTATTGATCGTGGAAAAAAAGACATTCGGAATCTGTCTGTTCTGCAATCTATCTCTCTTATCTTATTTATATGATCTGATCTTCCGTAGTATGTTGGCGTCCGTTAGATATGGTTAACTTCGTCAGAAAAGACACTGCTTTTGAATTTGTCTAAAAGATTTAGCCTATTTTCCAATCATGAGGGTCCCAAACACTGGCAGCGTATTCCAAATGTGGTCTAACGAGGGAAAAGTAGCTAATTTCTCTCACTTTGTCGTCGCACTTTCCTAATATTCCTTTAACATAACCCATTTTACGATTACCTTGACCGGTTATTTCTCGAATATGTTTATTCCTCGATAGATCATTATTGAGTCTAACTGCTAGATATTTCAGGGATTCAACAGTCTCTACTTGGCTCCCCCAATAATATAGCTACGTTGTAGGAAGTTATTCTTCTTCCAGAAATTCATTACCGTAAACCGGGACAACTTTGCCACTTTTTTTTTCTTTTTCAACCGCATTCTTGTAAGTTCATGTACGGAAATGGTTTAAAACCATTTTAAGCCATTATTCTTGGTCTCTACTTTCAAAATTTGTGCAAAAATGACAACTTAAGTAAAAGTTTATATGTTAAAAAAATTGAAAATGTAGTTAGCAAAGATTCTATGGATCTGGGGCAACTTTGCCAACGGAGTTATATCCAGCGGAAACCTCAATAAAACAACGGAAAAATAATGTTTATTTAGAAAACTCTTAAATATAGAATGGTACTCCAAGATACCCAATGCATTGAACGTGGAATGCTATTGTCATTCCCCTAATTTTTCTCCTTTTGGCAAGTCCCTCCAACAAGATTTTGTGTGGAGGTGCTTGGAAGTGACCAGGTGTGATTTGTCCATGGTTTCTCCAGGGGCCACATTAATTTTCCGTCTTCTTCTCTATGGCGAACTTTTGTTTGATTGTGACGACA
This sequence comes from Ischnura elegans, assembly GCF_921293095.1. NCBI lineage: Eukaryota > Metazoa > Arthropoda > Insecta > Odonata > Coenagrionidae > Ischnura > Ischnura elegans. The sequence goes on from NC_060246.1 coordinate 144,393,064, forward strand.
GGATTGAAGACAGTTCAAAAATGAATCACTTACTCTTGTAGGAGTGTCATTACGATCAGTTTTCTATGCATCCGGAATTCAAGACCAAACTTCTCCGGGATTGTGTGGCACGATGTCACATTTCTCGAACCCTGATATCATGTTTGAGTTCATTTTACTTTCTTCAACCAAAGCACTGAGAATTTTTGCCAAAAGTGTTGGAAATACATTCTTTTCGATGGTTTTATAACTATTAAAGTTCCACAATTATGGTCTGTCAGTATGGCTCTCCATTTGTTTTTTACAAGGAGCGAAGACCGAAAAATCAAAGGGTTTGACATAAATGATTGGACGATGGCGTAAGAACACAAAACGAATCAATCGTCAACCAATGGCATTAAAAGGCATTCCCCAGTCAGCACAAACTAGCACATGTTCGAGTATCTCTTCTTCCTTACCCTTGCTCAATGCCGTATGGCGCCCTGGATTCTTTGTATGGTGACACTTCACCTTACTTTCAATTGTCCTATGCGGAATATTGTACTTTTGGGCTGCTTTTCCACTGCTCAATTCATTACAAATCACTGCGGAGACAGCAAGTGGCAGCGTACTGTCATCATAATTTCGATACCTTCGGCCTCCCAACTTGGTATTAAAGCGTCTTGGCATTTGAAAGGCCTATAAAACGAATATGAAAAACGCACCCTTAGGAAAAAGTGTACTGGTAGTGGAGAAATAACAATATTGTCGGTTGGCAAAGTTGTCCCATTTCCACCAAGTTTCCTGGTGCAACATTGCCAAGTTAAATTATTAAATCTAAATACAACAAATATTTTACCATTTAAAGCGATTCTGAAAGTAAATTATATGCTCTATTGAACGATACCAGAAGTTTTTACTTACATTTGAGTAAATGGGAAGGGCGAGACACTTAAATAGACTACCAAAAATATTCAGTTTGGCCCTACAAAAACAAAACACTAATAAAGACCTGAAAACAACTTGTAAGACTACAAGTGTGTGGAAAGGCTATCACTCAATATCTTGTCTGAGTGATGAAAACATAGGCCCTCTCTCGGATAATTAGGAAACTTAGTAGGGCACCAAACATAATATTTTTCAAAACCTGGCAAAGTTGCCCCACTTGGCAAAGCTGTCCCTGTTTACGGTACGACGCATTTTTTTCAAATGTAATTCTAACTGCCAAGCATCGCACAACGCTTGGATAGCAGCAAGGTCATTCGTTAGTTCATCTATATCTCTGCTGGAACGGATGATTTGTTACACGTCGTCTGAGGAAACATTTCCTCCAAATTTACTAATAAAATTATGCATATACTTCGATCTACGCTCCCGTAAAGAATGAGCAACCCTGTTAAGCCTTGAGATTTTGCAGCTATAGGCAGCGATGAAGCACGGAGGAATTGTACTTCCTTGAATGAAAAACAAGATCATTCCATAGAACCTTAACCCTCATACGACGAAAAAATGAACAGTATAACACTTTCTAAGGAGTGCTAATATTACTCTAATGAGAGAAAAATCAGGAATAGTAAAGGACACAAATTAATGGGAAAAGGAATTAGAAAACATTGATTCATCATCAGCTTTAAAAAAAATAAGTGCTCTAACGAAGTGTGGACTAGCGTTCATTAAAGTCCTTAATGGTTTGGGTGAAAAACGAATTCCCATATCTATCCGTTCGGCAAAACATCTCTCTTAATTTATCGCTTCTGTCGGACCTGGAAATATAGTGTGGCTCCAATATTATGTTCTCTGTGTCGCTCTTAAAGACATCCATTCTCAATTTCTCAAGCAATCTAAGCCTAGCGCGCAGCCTACTAGTGGGAGGGATAAAGTGGAGGGAGGGAAAATTGCTTATGTAAGGCAAATAGTAAAATTGGAGGCAAGGAACAGCCATCTAATCACAGACGCTTGACTTCTTTTGAAATTATGATTCAACTGACGTTTTATGCTTATAGTTACTAGCTGTGTTGATTCTGATTTGCTTTTGTCGAATAGGCTATTCACAGGCATTTGTTAAAAGAATACTAGGGAAGTGCGACGACAAAGTGAGAGAAATTAGCTACTTTCCCTCGTTAGACCACATTTGGAATACGCTGCCAGTGTTTGGGACCCTCATGATTGGAAAATAGGCTAAATCTTTTAGACAAATTCAAAAGCAGTGTCTTTTCTGACGAAGTTAACCATATCTAACGGACGCCAACATACTACGGAAGATCAGATCATATAAATAAGATAAGAGAGATAGATTGCAGAACAGACAGATTCCGAATGTCTTTTTTTCCACGATCAATAAGAGATTATAACGGCAGTAATAGAACTCGTAAATAGATTTCATGACTTGTAGTGTAGCCTACTAACCTATGTAAAACTTAATGCATGTTTCTTAATTCAATTATTATTTCTAACAGCATATAGTGGTATAGTTTGTTATTATACGGGACGTTTTTTGGACGGTGTGGTGTGCATGTGGGAGTCCAAATGCATGCTGCATGCTGGTGATTGATGACCCCCTGCCAAACACCCTAGAGGTGACTTGTAGGGTATTATGTCAATGTAGATGTAGATTGGAAAAAATACGGAATTCCACAAAGTTATGGCCAATCCAGCGCTGGTGATGAATCAATGTTTTCTAATTCCTTTTCCCATTAATTTGTGTCCTTTACTATTCCTGGTTTTTCTCTCATTAGGGTAATATTAGCACCCCTTAGAAAGTGTTATTCTGTGCATTTTTTCGTCGTATGAGGGTGAAGGTTCTATGGAATGCTTTTGTTTTTCATGCAATGAAGTGCAATTCCTCCGTGCTTCATCGCTGCCTATAGCTGCAAAATCTCAAGGCTTAACAGGGTTACTCATTCTTTACGGGAGCGAAGATCGAAGTATATGCATTAATTTATTAGTAAATTTGGAGGAAATGTTTCCTCAGACGACGTGTAACAAATCATCCGTCCCAGCAGAGATATATATATAGATGAACTAACGAATGACCTTGCTGCTATCCAAGCGTGGTGCGATGCTTGGCAGTTAGAAGTATGGTGTAAGTTAGGTATGTGAAAGGTCGTTACGATAGTCTTGTTAGTGTAACTGACCTCTTAGATAAACTCGGATGGGAATCCCTGTCGGACCGTAGATTGAAAAATAGAATAAACCTTTTAGATAAATTCAAGAGCAGTGTCTTTTCTGACGAAGTTAACCATATCTTGCGGACGCCAACGTACTACGGAAAATCAGATCATATAAATGAAATAAGAGAGATAGATTGTAGAACAGACAGATTCCGAATGTCATTTTTTCCACGATCAATAAGAGATTATAACGGCAGCAATAGAACTCGTAAATAGATTGCATGACTTGTAGTGTAGCCTACTAACCTATGTAAAACTTAATGCATGTTTCTGAATTTCTATTCTATATTCTATTTCTAACAGCATATAGTAGTATAGCTTGTTATCATACGGGACGTTTTTTGGACGGTGTGGTGTGCATGTGGGAGTCCAAATGCATGCTGCATGCTGGTGATTGATCACCCCCTGCCAAACACCCTAGAGGTGGCTCGCAGGGTATAATGTAAATGTAGATGTAGAATTAAATTTGGAAAAAATGCGTCGTAATGAATTTCTTGAAGAAGAATAACGTCCTACAACGCAGCTATATTATTGGGGGAGCCAAGTAGAGACTGTTGAATCCCTGAAATATCTAGCAGTTAGACTCAATAATGATCTATCGTGGAATAAACATATTCGAGAAATAACCGGTCAAGGTAATCGTAAAATGGGTTTTATTAAAGGAATATTAGGACAGTGCGACGACAAAGTGAGAGAAATTAGCTACTTTTCCCTCGTTAGACCACATTTGGAATACGCTGCCAGTGTTTGGGACCCTCATGATTGGAAAATAGGCTAAATCTTTTAGACAAATTCAAAAGCAGTGTCTTTTCTGACGAAGTTAACCATATCTTACGGTCGCCAACATACTACGGATTATTTCTAACAGCATATAGTAGTATAATTTGTTGCATGTTGGAGTCCAAATGCATGCTGGTTATTGATCACCCCTGCCAAACACCCTAGAAATGGCTCGCAGAACTTCCCAGAATTGAGAATGCCATTGTTCAGCGTGGAGCGAGAGGCCTTTCCTACCCCACCCCCAAGTTGCTGGATGCAGCGTTGCCAAGTCAGAAGGGGACTTTTATCGCTGATTGGATAAAATTCTTAAAAATCATCGTAGAAAGACGATCAAAAAACGCCCGTATTCCTGGTGTGATCAAGAAGACGATAAAGCCAATAAATTGTAGATAGCACTAAAAGAATTGTAAAATGCAAAATGTACTACACGTGGTTCAGATGGGTGGGGGCCCTCCCGGTGTTTTGGGTCCATCCCTCGCGAGCTCGGGTCCCCGAAAAGGGTCGGATTAGGCTCGAAGTCGAGGTTGGACCCTCATTAGCGCGGCTGACCGTCGGTGGTCCCCACGAGAGCGACATTAACCTTAATTTTTTCACAATGTACTTACCTTGCTATTAAAACTATCATATTTCTTAAAATAGTAGAATAGAAACACTGGAGTTGAAAACGTTCTCAAGAATTTTATGGACACAGAAATGTTGGATTGATTACTTTATTTACATCATCTTAATTATTTAGTGAAAAACAATAACAGAAATGATATCAAATTTCCTTGACACCTGATTAATTGGAATTTAAAAAACCAAATTCCTTGAAACATAGTGCACTGAAGAAGGTGGTGAGGTCAGCCATGACAAGCATATGCTATCCAATGGATTATCTGAATTGCAAATCCTTACTTTTAGTCTTTTTTGCCTATAGCAAAGACGCACATTGCTTATCACGAGAAAACGAGATTTATGCTAAGATATTTCCTGCTCAATACTAATGAAAAATCAGACGTTGATTGCAGGGCTGTCATATGGGTGAGTCATTCTCTTCGCCCTCGTGACTGAAAAGACCTCAGGATACATTGACACGTCGCCGCACACATGACAAGTCCCCCCTGTCCCCCCCGAGACGAAAACCCGGATGCTGAGCAGACTTTTTCGAACCTCCGTCCTTCTTCCGGCCGGACACCCTGTGTTCTTGACCTGAGGCAATTTTCCATCCCATCCGAAAAAAAGAGACCTCCCCTTGCGCGTCCCCAACTGACCACACGACGACGTCAACCCACTCCTAAGCACTTCCTCGCCCCCACCTTCTCCCATCCACACCTTCCTCAGAGTAAATATATATATATATTCAAAGTTTTGTAGAAACGGGATACGGAGAGTATCTCCAGGTACGGTTGCGGCTACCAGAGCCGAGGCCAAGATTAAAACCACGACTTCAATATTAATGTGAGAAATAGAAAAAAAGGTTTACTAGGTATACACTAGTGAATTTATTTTATTAGTACCTGCGTGCTTCTCCTTATTTGCAATATTTTCAAAATAAAATTTCAAATCGGAATGCACTGCACGACAATAAACGCTCAGCCTGTCAGACCCATTGCATATTTTTGGACAATGCTTGTTTCAACCTTGTTCACATGCGCAGAAGCCGGTGCCCGTGCTCTCATTCTCTTTTACTCTATGATGTATTCTCTTACGCCTACAAAGCCCGTTGATCCCGCTTCAATCGGAGGAAATTCTGGTGTCACTCCCCATAGACCATAGATTGCAGTTCAAATTTAACTCTTTAAGGCAGCAAAATCACCAATAAATAACTAATTTTAGTGACAGAAAAGCACACGTATTTATGAACTACTTGGTAGTTCATTTTTCCGAACTGACAAAATAAAGTCGGAAAATATGAGGATCCTTGTAATACATATTCGTCAATCGTTCTTTTGTAGAAAAAAATGTCACGGAGGAAAATCTAGTCCATCAGTATATCCAGCACAATCTAAACTGCCAAAACATTATTATTTTAAGATGATTTCTTTCAATTTATCATATTGATGATCACAATGACAAATTGGTGGTTTAAAAAATTTGCAATGAAATGTTTGGGAACGATATGGAAGTCATTCCTCCCGGGCGCTCCTGCCATCATATTATATCTAAAACTTCCCCACTCTCGAGATTCCTGAAGCTGAGAGAGAAGGAAATGAATAACTTCTAAGCAAATAGTTGGAAGAAGGGTAATCATTGTAGGCATTAAGGTGCAAAACTTATACAGTGGAAAAATAGTAACCCTTCTAAACCTTTCCTCGAGTGCAGGGAAAGGCTGACTTACTGGGTGAAAATCCGGAGGATACTGGTATCTTTCTATGTTCTAGGCAATTCATTTTTATTAAAAAATCATCCATCATTACATCAATCATCCATCGTTGTACGACGGACGAATTGTCTAATGTTGTCTAACTAATTGTTTAATTGTGTAATTGGATTAGACGGCAAGCACTTGCAAGGATACAATTTCCTTAACAAGTTTACCCTCCTAAACAGATTTATTTCTTCAATAAAATGTGATACATTTTCGGAAAAGTATGATAGCATGAGGTTAAAACGAAGATAGGGAGTACAATAACCATGATTAATAATATAACGCAAATTACATTGATAACTTTTGTCTACAAAAAGTAATTTCATTACCACTATCGTACATGAGAGTTGTCCGAGTAGAATGTGTGCATCGTATGCAACAGATTTTTATCTATCGTATCTCGCTATTGTGCAACATATTATATGTAATCGAATTAGTTTATTTCAGCGTGTTTTTCGCATGTATTGGATTGCTACGACTGTAATAAATGGTCACATATTAAAAGTAAATTAAATTATACGAAAATCTTCTTCTTATTTGTCCTCCTCCATTAAAATCTTGTACCTATCAGCACCGTTCCCCGCAGCATACTCAACGATTCCAAATTTCGCCGACTCACTAGACAGCAGCGCCATCATTTCTCTTCCCCTGAACTACTACCCGGGCGACCCCTTCGCAGACGAACCGGCAGACAGACGGACGGACGTTTGCCCGCGCAGACACCTCCAGCCCCACGGCACTTCCGAAAACGCTTCGCCGAGTCGAAAGCGAAGGGAAAACTTTTGCTGTTTGAGGAATTCCGGCACAAGTGTGGGGACGGTGATGGGTGATGATGATGATGATATGCGTTTTAGACGAAAGAAAGAAAGAAAGACAAGTGAGAAAGTGAAAAATTTCAATGGATGCATTATCGATTTATTTTCGCTGTTTCATCCGCTGACGGGGGAGGGGGTGATTGTCGAGAGTAAGGAGGGAGGTGGATGGGGCATGCGTGCATTGGGAGGCATTTGTGGAATGAGGTAGCGATTTGGATTTTGAGAGGGAACTCCGCCATGAAGTGGGGGGTTGGGAGGAGAGAGTGGGGATGAACGTGAGTTGAGGTCCGCGAAAGAGTGGGAGGTGAGTGAGTGAGTGGTTGCTGAGACCGGCGAATGAGTCGTTTTATTCGGTAATGGAAGGGAGGGAGGGAGGAAGGTGTTTGGCAGGGGGTGTGCGGGAATCTCGTGCGTGGGTGTGGGATTGGAGGATGGTCGAGGAATGCCGCGTTGGGGTGTGGGGAACGTATATTTTCTCTATGGGGAAAGGGGATGGGGTATTGGGGGGTAGAATTCGTGCACACGTGTATATATGTGTGGGTTTGGTGGACTAGGTTGGGGATGGCTTTTGCGGCCTGCCTGCCTGCCAGCCTACGGGTGGGGGAGGGGAACGGTGGGTGGAGAACGGTGTATATCACTGTGTAACCGAACCTCGTTACCCGATGGTAACGACTCAACCCGGCCCTTCCACTAGCGCCGTGACCGCTCCGTCACTCCAAACCACCGCCATCCCTCCCTGCAACCTACGATCTCCACCTCCCACGAATACAATCGCTATAACCTCAGTCCCAACCCATAGCTCCCTTTTTACAACCCTTGCCTCTTCCCCCACCCTTGCGGGTCATTGTCGACAGTGGGAACTCCGCGTCTTGCTTTCACAATGAGTACTATACCTTGTCAATGCTGCTCAAAGTCTAAAAAGGATGAAAAATTTTGCAATGTAATGCCAAATATCGTGTTGCATTTCTCAATTGAGTCTACACCACGCCAATACTGCTCGAAGTCTAAAAATATTTAGATTTACAATTAGAAAGATAGTTATTGCTTCAGGATTTATGTCCTCTAAAAACAAAAACAATTCTTTGCACAAAAATCATAGAGTAAATATAAATATAGAATAAATTAAACGTAAAATCATGAAATTAACTCACTTACTCGTTGTTAGTGATAAATTAACAGGACAATGTAACAAAAGAGTTCGATTTTACAAAGTTAAAAAAACGCATCATACACAATGTTCCAAGATCATTCCCAAGATTATAATTAGTTCCATCGTAATAACTATGCATAACATCACAGCCCATCAATTACCCAGCGACAAATCATAAAGAGCACATCCAATAAGGAAGAATTTTTAGGAATAGCTTTAAGTTACATGATGAAAAGAACCAATAAACAAAGAAATGTAAAAGATGTACATTGTTTTCATGTACCCAATAAGTCATAATGAGGCAGTAAGCAATAAACGATTTCAATAACTAATATTTTTTACTTCATCTGGTAGATTAATCCATATATTGGATACGACAACCTGGAATGATTTCGGGAAAGAAGTTGTACGATGAGCGGGATAGTAGATGAAATTTACACCTGACCTTGTAGTCATAGTAGTAGTTTTAGACTTAGTTTTGAATAGGTCATGCAAAAAGGCTGAAAGAGATTACAATTCAATGCGTAATATCGTCTTTCTTTCACAATCTTTCACTATAACTACACAAATTATAAATTACTCCACCAATCCCCCTTTTTTACAATCTTTGAGCCCTCCTCTTTACCCCTTCGGACCATAGTCGACGGCGTCAACTTCGAACAGCGCGAACGTCTTGCTTTCACAATAACTACTCTACGTTGTCAATACTACTCAAAGTCTAAATAGGCTGAATAATTCACAAATCAATGTGTAATATTTCAATCCTGCCGCGTGAACGGTGGTGAATTCTTTTTGCCTCTCGTTGCCATCTTGATTGAACCACGAGGGCCCAACAACAAGTACCAGGAGCCTCGGTACAATTGCTATGGGGAATTTTGGAACCAGGGTAGCTAAGTGATCAGCGCAGTGGCCCGGAAAGTCAATGACCCGTGATTCGAATCCAGGGACAATTTTTCTCTTGGCAATTCATGTAAATTATACATCAATGAAAATGGACACATACATAGTGGATTGAATGGTATCTGTAGAGGATTCGCTTTTAAAAAGATAAAAATGACAGTTTATTAAAATAGTGATAGCTTGATAAATATTGTAATGACATTAAGAGGTCTGAATGGAACGTCAAAGTAAAATTTATTAAATTTATCCCTTTTACTTCCGGCGCGGTAGGCAGCGTTAACTCTACGTTTTGCTTTCAGAAGATCTACTTTACCTTGTTAATACTAGTTAACTTCTAAATAGACTTTAAAGGCTATAAATGAATGAAAAATGGTGAAAATGTGTATTGTCGTATATAGGGATAGATTTAAGCGGAAGAAATTTTCCCTAAAACATTAAAAATAGTTCATAATTTAAAATTAATTCTAGTGATTGCTAAAGGTGTTTTTGATGAAATAAGTGGCTCTAAATGTGTTGAATGAAATACCATAATTAATTTTGCATTTTTCCTCCTATTTCTTTTAGCCTTGACCGACTGCGTCAATTCAGCGTCTAGTTTTCGAAATAACTATTCTGCCTAAAATAAACCAAGAAACCGATAAAACGGTAGTTGAAATAACAAAAAAAACTGCCGACTCGTGAGGATTGAAAGATTTATTTGTAGAATTACCTTCTCTTAAACGTTCAAAATAAAAATTATGAAAAAGTATCTGTAGAGGACCACTTCAAAATACTAGTAAAAATAATAACAGCTAAAAATTGATGAAAACTATGTGTCTTATGATGATGAATGGATATCCAATGGTTTGTTTAGCACCTATTTCTCCGAATAAAAGGGCATTAAAATTATTTTTTAAATTCAAACAAGTTACTTAATTGTATTTTTGCTACTCCAAATCTCCGCAATTATTAATAATAACGCTGAAAGCCCTCACAGCAATTTTGTTCACTGATATGTACTAAACTGCGATGATAGACTACTATGACGAATAATAAATAACATATACCAAACAAAAGTCTCCGCAAAGTCGTCGTATGTTTTACAGCATGGGTTATATTATCAAAGAGCAAATGCATTTTTTATCAATATTAATTCGATAGTGAACGAAAATAATTTATTCTACTGTAGTTTCTGATATATGTATTGGGAATTATGGAATATTAATATTTTCAAATAAAGAAAGAAATCAAAGAGAAATTTGTAAAATATAACTATGCAATTTGATACATAATACATTGGTTGAAACTGCTTCAGAATAATGGATTAGGCTCCATATAATTTTTTAAGAGATTTAATTTAATGAGAATTAATTTAACGAGAAAGAGATCGTAGTAAATTATCAAAAACTTAAAGTTTTTAGAGAAATATTATGGGAAAATTCATCTCTTACAATAGGTTTTGTTATGAGTTATTCAAACCTAGAGAAATACTCAAGAAAGACACTCATTTGCTCATCGACCAGAACTACGTGTCTGGATAATTATCCACCAGTCATCTATTGGAGATACTAGCAGTGTTTTTATTTTTAAAATCCAAGAAAAGGAATTCTTTTTGAAAGCTTTACAGCTTAGCATCCACGTACCAGTACCGTGACTCAGTAATTATTTTAAGGCGAGTGGTTACAAGACGGTCAATAAAATCATTAAAAGTGACACTGCCCTACACCGAGCTAAGGAGAGGAAAATCCAACCATGGACTGCTTCCTCACTAAACGGATATCTAATCTAATGTTTAACTACCAATGCTAATGTAATGAATTTTCACCACTTTTATGCATGTGCCATTGTCCATGAAATATTATAAAATCATAGAAAATAACTCGAGAGTTTGAATGACATGAATGAAAAGATGGCAACATTTCAGGATAGTAACGTTTATTATCAGTTTGTGCTTTTTAGCACAACTGGCGCTAGAACCGAGTGAGAAATTCACAAGAGAGAAATATTCATCTAATTTTATCTACCTAATTATCGGAGGGGTTTCCTTTAGGTAGCGTTAAATGTTTTTTAAAAAACTCGTCCAGGGGCCCGCGATATAATTTCTATTGCAAATAAAATATCTATATCGCAAAAAAATGTTATTTGGTACCATCTTAGCTAATGCTGTAAAAGGCATAGTTAGTTACATAATAGAATGGACGACCAAAAGAGCTAGTGAAAGAGAAAACATTAAAGACACTAACAAAAAAGTATGTTGGAATAGTTTATTTTTACCGATAAAAAAAAACAACTAAGTCGTATCTAAAAAAATAAGAGGTAGACATCTTAAAACTATTATTGCAGTAATTTCCCTAGGAATTTCACATTGCTTTGATGAATGAAGTACCATAAAGAGTATTTGCAGAATTTACGAGACTGTTAAATGCTTTTAAATATATTTACATACAACAATTTTATTATCTTTAGGATACCAGACAGAGAAGCAATGAACGACAGTGAAAACATGAAAATTAAATTCTCCTTAGACTCTATAGTTTCTAATACAATGAGTGAAGTGAATGACTTCAAAAATTCCTTGAGAATTCAAAATTCTTGGGTATAATAATCCTTTTTATTCATGGATAAAGAAGGGTAAAACCTTCACAGGTATGATACTTTATAGGTCAGTATCATACCTTCACAGGTATGATACTGACAGGATATTATGGACGGCGAGTTTCCCTACATCCTTGCTATCACACCCTTCCTTCTGGGTACAAATCTCACAATAAATAGAAAATAAAGAGCGAGTTTCTGCTACTACCCAAATGACCAGGATTGAAATGGCAATCGCACGATAGATCAGATTGTCTGACCACCGTTATAGCGTTTGTTTCCATGTTGCTTATGCAAACTGAAAATTTTACATCCATTAAATTAAACTCCCACAATGAAGGAGAATTATCAGTATTGAATTAAATCTATGCATTAACATTTCATTCGGTGACTTTTTCCATTTTCCATTATAACTAACCGATTGACCAAAATTATACAATAAAACTGAAGTTGCTGTATCAATGTTGGCCTTAGATTCTGGTTAATGTGCAGCCACTTTGGTCGCTTTATATAAATTTAGCCAAAGAGACTAAATATTTCCTCCATATTCCTGTGGCAATTCATCTATATCTCCATGATACCCTACGAGTCACCTCTAGTGTGTTTGGTAGGGGACCAGGGAATACACGTCATAATTCATTTGAATTTTTGTCTTGGAAGTTTTTGATGGGGTTGTCAGGTGGGTAGATGTTTATTATAGGGTAATAACTGAGTGGTCCCAGTTTGACATTCCCGGATAAAATCACCGAAAACTCCGTTAAAAGATACTGTAAGTGCAAGATGGCCAAGGGGAAGGAACTGTCCCTCCTACTCTGAATGTGTAGAACGGTTGGATTATATGAGATATACGCTTGAAAAATCGTATTAATCATGCATACCAACTATAATACTTTAATATATAACACTATAACAATAATATATATTTAATGTGTATGCAAACTGAATATATTTGATATATTTACTCAAAGGCACTAAATATTTTCTTCGCATACGCGTGGCAATTCATCTATATCGCCATGATACCTTGCCAGCCTCCTCTTGTGTGTTTGGAAGGGTACCAGGGATTACACGGGATAATTAATCTGAAAGTTTGTCGTAAAATTAGTTTTTTTTTAAAGGGGCAGTCAACTGTGTGCACATTGGTAGGGGGCACCAAAGGGGTTTAACAATTGGACACGCCCAACAAAAATCCTTGCCGAGGTAGATGGTTGAAAGAAAGGAACTAGCTTCCTTATTCTGCATGTGACATTTACTCTTTTGTTGCGAATTCTAGGGTCAACTCATCCCCCTCAACCGTCCATACCGACCTAAGGGTTAAATCTCTGAATGCTTTTGTCGTGCTTCTCATTTGATACCACCTTCGTTCTAACCTGACCCAGAAACGTACTCAATTCGAAGTTCAGATTGGTGAGGTGACTTGAGTGTCAGATTCACATGCCTTGGGCCCGGGTTCAAATCCCTGCGATGGAGTAGATATTTCAGAGACTGCCTACCTTTACTTCCTACTCGAGCGCTTTGTCAAGAGCACCTCAAGTCCGTCCGTCGGGTTAGACGCTAAGCCGTGGTCGCCATGGTAACTTTCGATATCAGGAAGCTAATACCAAATCCAGGTTTATCTCCTCCCTTCCAATGTCGCAAATATCGATAGCTGTCGCAATAAAGGTTTCTAGGGTCTCATACCGGGTATGGTACTCCATATCTCCTTCCGATGTTTCCCCATCGTGCTCAGAGATTGAGGAATTTAATCCGATTTGGATTCCTCAATCCCTGAGGACGATAGGCTGGTTGCACATCGAAACTTGGGAGGGAGTTATGGAGGACCTTACACGGTATGAGACTTGAGAAATCTTCACTGCCATTGTTCAAAGGGAAAAAACAGATACTACATCAATAGTTGTCAATCGCATCCTCCATAATACCGCACCATTTTGAATACAATAACTTGATGCAATAATTAACCGAAAACAATGCTGAGTATTTTGGGATATCTTGTGTCCATATTGTCGACATCATAGAGAAATGCAAAGAGCAAAGTGGACAACGCCCCCTCCCCTATTCTCTTTCCCCACCCACCCCTACCCCTTTTATCCCCATCCCACCCTTCCTGCTAACGTCACCCCCTCCCCTTCTCCACCCACTCCCCTTTCGAACAAATACATTCGAGCACGCACACACGTATTAAGCGTTCATTTGAAACGTGATAATATTCACATGCGAGCAGCTTTTTTCTTTTATTACTTCGTTAGCCACCGGCCATCATGCGCATACCCCGGCTCTCTCCTCATCTTTTGTCGAGGGAAAAAAATCGCGATAAGTATTCATTGCTGTTTTTAATTTTAAAATAATGAACTGATTAATTTAACAGTGCTGTTTTAAAAATTCAATGAGTCCCGGGTAATGTTATTTTTGATTCTTTATCATTATTATTGTCGATTTTTTTGTATCCCAGTCGCGTTTTTTTTTTATTCTTTGCTAAGGGAAAATTCCAGGTGCCTGCGCGTTTTTGGCGGGGCTTCGTTGTTCAGGCTGTAACACTATTCACGGCGGGGAGGGGGGAGGGTTTTTAGAGAGGGGGAGGCAGGGAGGAGAGACTCACAGAGTGCTGGATGGAGCATGATATGATTTACATTTTTATTCCGCGATGGATGTTTATAGTCCAGCCCATGGCGGGGTGGATAAAATATGATGTATGCTCATGCAAGAGATTTCTTTGTGAGTTACCGCTCCCAAATTAAACTTTTTCCATCGAGCCAATAGCATTATTAATGAGGGAGAGGAGGGATCATTGGGAGCTGCGGTTTAATATAATATATATATTTTTTATACAGCTTGACGCGAGCACGATCCAAAGATGCAAAATGTTGATTATCGAGTAAACTATGCACTGCCGATAAATTCTCTTTTATCTTCCTCCCATTATGTTTTCCAAAAGCATCCAGCTGATAAAAACTATAAAGTGCTTATTTGACACCAAATTCCTATCCCTTAAGTCGGACTTCCTGTGGAAAGTATCCACGTATTTAGCAGCACGAAGCGACCGGTCCCCGAGTTCTCTAATTGGGTCTCACTATTTACCTGAATCCGCCACCTTCCTGTTTTTATTCGCATGCTTCAATTTGTTCTATCAAGGAAAGCAATTAACGAGCTCGGAGGCCGTAATTATAAAACAACCGATATTAGTATTAATTGAATTTGATCAAAATCGTTTTTCCGGTTGTAGAACGCCTTTTAGAAGGCGGATATACATGAGATTCATTAAAAATTTCAGTCTATATACATGAATAAAGTACCGTGATAAAATAAACTATATTAGATGAAAATCCATTGACAGCAGTGCTTGTTCATCAAATCCTAAAATGTTTGACTAAAAGCGTTTAATAAAAAAATGCCGAGGATAAGTATTTTGTCGGATTACAATTATCATATTGAAACTCTTGAAAGTGAAGCATTGTCAACTGTACAATATCCATACAAAAATCGGGCGGCCTTCACTTACCGAATCATATAAAGTTTAAAATGATAAGAAAGTAACTATTCATAATCTAAATCTCTTTCTATTGGGAGAAATTTTTTAAAACATTGTCCATTGACAGCCTTTTATATTAATTCCTATTATTTAGGGCAAGAAAGAGACGTGTTGGTGACCAATTCTATGTATGGCCAATAATATTTATCTGGTATCCTGCATTAATTGTCCCAAAAATACTTCCAAAGGCAGCTAAAATAATTACTTTATCTTATTTGATAGTCCTATATCTGAAAAGTAACATGTAAATCGTCGTTGGATAGCCTAAATGATAACGAATCAAACCTCATTAACTTTTAAATAAATCTAGGTACTCAACGGCGCATCCAGGAGTAATGAAATGAATAAATAAGATTTTATGGCTTCGGCTGATTCTTCTAAAAATCTATAAAATCAATGTAAGGGTTGTGACCTCTTTAAGGACGCACTTTTTATGACTTTCTTTAAAAGGAAGGAGTTTGTGGTCGATTCCTTGGCATTTACACACATTACTTTCGTAGAAATATATTCAGAAGGAGAGCGGTCAACGAATACTTAAAAACTATGGAGGTCTATCATTTCATGTATTTAAATTTATTTTCCTATTTTATGTAAATTTCACGCTAAAAACCCTTACTAGGCAATAATGCACAAAATAATTTACAGCCTTAAATAAGTCAATACCTTTTCCAACTAGTTGTTCCGCCACGAGGGAAATTTTGCTGCTCGTTGATTCCACAATTACCGTATCATTTATATTTTCTTGATGTGAAATCGGAAGAATGTTTTGTTAACTCAACAATATAAATTGCATTTTTTCTCATTCTGCAAAATTCTAATTAGCAGCCACACACTAAGGTGTATGTTTCAAATAATTTCAAGGATGGTGCTACATTGCACTTATTGTGGAAACAATAAATATCTATCGGGTAACATATCAGATTAGAAACCTAGAGGTATGAATTATACTCCAATATCTCAAATATTCGGTTAAACTTGAAATCCATTTTGGAACTATAATTTCTTGATAACTGAAGAGAGGAGGAGATGAGGAGTTAAAACATTTTTTTAACCAGCGTCAGCACTATCATTAATGACAATGAACTTTAGGATGCACATAAAACCAATCAATTATTTTTTAAACTGCCATTTCGTCCATCTGGGTGAAGATGTTTTTTTTTGTAAAGGAGGTCGTTTTGGGAGTGTTCAATAATTAGAAGCCACTACAACTATAAGTTGAAAATGATAGGTACGTACCAATGCAATAAGTTTACTAGGTACGTTTAATTTATTTTAAATCACGTTAAAAATCTCGTCCTGCGAGGAAGATCGCGTGATAAGTGAGGATAGAACTTTTCTCAAGTTTGGAGAATTTATTGAATGATAAATTTATAATTTTAAATTGAGGGGGTAGGCGACTATTTCCTTTGAGAAACCGGCTGATGGAGGAAAGATAATGTATCAAAACACAATTGCAAGGATATTAAGCCATTGTAACTAACTGTATTGACTTGATTCGAGGCCCTATAGTCCGCAACTGTAATATCTACCTCTTGGGCAATAAGGATGGATCCAAACAGAATTTTAATGTTACGCCTTTTGGAGCATAAAAACATTTTTTGGTATGTAGGGGTGGTTACAGTCTATGAAGCAACTTGGAGTGTCTAACATTTAAAAAACTCAGCAAGAACGGCAGGCTTTGAGGAAGAGTATGAAATATTAGGTGCTTTATCAGGGACCTGAAGGTATAAGAAATCACCAACAAAACCAATTCCGCGGGGATGTCATGAGATGAATAAGAAAGCTATTTGGTTTCTTATACACGGTGCGTTCCTAAAGCAATGCAATTGTTATTTTAAAAGTAATTTATTGAAAATATGTTAAAAAAAAAGCTTTCAATTCTTTTTTCAGGTTAGATTTTTCAGATTATCACAAATCTTGGACTTTGCACGAATGTTGATTCCATTTTTTTCGTGACACAGGTAAGAGGTTTTCAATTACTGAAGGAGTTTTAGTCTCATTTCGCGGCAAAGCTTAGGGTCCCCCCCCCCCCCACCACCAGAAGTTTCTTCCCATTCCGATAAATAGGAGCGGCGCGGGAAATTCAATTGCTTTACTTTTGGAACGCACCATGCATGTATGCTTAACATACAGGATTTTTTCCCCAAACATTATTAATCTTATCTTCAAGAGGAAATGAATCAAGAGTTTGGCACTATGATGAAGAAAGTAGATTAAGTATGCAGTAAGTGATCAATTGAGATAGATGCAGAAAATAAATGCTCTAATGCTGAGGCTCATTACCCGTATTTCCAGGTATTGCACAGTCATACTTTTTTAATGTTTAATTATTTTTCGTTCTACCTACGAGAAAATCATACATGAAGCCATTTCTTACCTTTTCCTACTCGGAAACCCAGCTTTACTGCTTGTCTAGTGAACTTTAGATTGACCTTCCCCTTTTAAACTACACCAACTACTCACTGCGTCTTTTGAAGTCCTTTATGAGGCCTCTCTTACCATAAATCAGCAGCGCAATCAGGCTCTGTTGACGGAAGTCGGTACTCAAAGATTGGCAAATATTTTCAATCATTGGTGATGAAAATCATAATTAGGTTATTAATGAAACCTCTTCATCATTAAGTCAAAAAACCAAAATATAAGGTTATTTTGACACAGCCATCCACTCTGTTCTTATGATATGGCCGATTTCAAGTTGTTTCTATTTCTTCTTTAAGTTTACAGAAGGATTCTCCTGTCTCCCACTCTAAGATGGACTGTAGATAACATTAAGAAATGTCCACAATATCCAACATCAATAATTTCCAATCACTAAGCTTATTTGCTTTTCTAATAATAATTAAGAACTCCCATTGAACCCGGCCAGACTGGACTCTAATAGGAGAGGGGATTATTAAAAACCCATAAGCCCTTCAGATAATGCCCTTGCCTAGATACACTTTGTAGGCGAATATTTCCTTCGGACGATGATTTAAATGTAGTATCCATTGCCACCTATACCACGAATGCCTGGTACCTGGGTATCATGAGCACCTGAGTTTTTTTACCCTTTACCGAGGGAATTTTTCTGCGATACAGCGCCAATATACTTCAAAATATAAAGAGAATCCTACTACTCATCAATAACTTGAAGTCATTTCTTCATATATCATAAATGTAATCAATTCCTTATAGTCATTACTGCAAATATCATTAATTTTCATCAATGCCTGATAGTCATTAATGCAAACACCATTCATTGTCATCAATTGCTTGATGCCATTACTGCAAGTATCATTAATTGTTTGATGTTGAAAGTAAAAATAGAAAATGCGACTGCAAAAACGGATCAGTTATCTGTTTTCTTGGAATTCGAACCCAATACGTAAACCTTTCTTATGTATCTAGTATAGTAAAATATGGTTATGTATCTAGTGTTGCTGGGAAACAAGACAAGACTGGAGCCTGTCTCGTCACGGTCTCGTTTTCTGAATTCGGATATAGCCACGAGTCCCGTTTCCAATATCAGACAAGACTCTCACGCCGGTATTGAGACTCGTTTTTCTGAAAATATTTTTACCTACATCTACATGCTACCCCGCAAGCCGCCTGAAAAGGTGAGTGACGGGGAATATAAGGACATCAGCCGTCTACATAGAGAAAGCAAATGCTCAAACGAAATTACCACTAGCATTTATTAGAATCCTTTATTGTTCGGGAGAACAACGTAATACTACATCTATCCGTTCGGCAAAATATCTCTTTTAATTTGTTTCTGTCGGACCTGGAATTATAGTGTTGATCTAAAATTATGCTCTCCGTGCCGTTCTTAAATATCTATTTCCAATTGCTCAAGCAATCTAAGCGTAGAGCGCAGCTTCCGAGTCCCTAACGGCCTCCAGCCTAATTCGCTTAACATCTGTGTAACGCTTTCTGTACGCCCGTACCAGTTTTTGGTTAATCGCGTAGCTTCCATTGAAAGTACAATAATAAAGCCATTGCCTTTTCGTATGTAATCGCGGCATCGGTATAATAACTCGAAATATTAATGAAAATAAGAATATGTTAAATATACGTTATACATGACACAGAAGACATCCGTACGTGAAATGAATTACACGTATAAATGAATTTATCATAATTTCAATGATACTGGATGAATACACTACTAACATAATGCATAAAATTTGTGAAAACGACAACCCCGCAAAATTTTTTATAAGTAAAGGACCACTAGAGATTAAAACTGTGACTGAAATCACTGAAACAGGAAGTGATAATTTGCTTTCCTGTTGGTTTACCCTGGCATGATATCTGGGGTCGATTGTACGCCACTCCTCGGCTGACCATTATTTCTCAAGTAGGGTGGCGACTTCATGGCAGTTGGAGTCAAAGGAACAATGCCAGGCTCAAATGCTCACTCGTATGATACTCACGATGAGAACCATGAGTCTAAGTGAGCGTGTGGATAATCAAACGCAGCGGAGAACCGTGGAAGTTGCTTTATTAAGGAGAGCCCAGAAATTATCTCCCAAAATCAGTCAGATGATTTGGTGATGGCTCTTAGAGACCCATATTGGGGAGTGCTGTCTCACCCTCACATTCTCCTTGGCTGGTCATTCAAAAAATCTAGTCTAATTGCCTTCGCTGAGTGATGCATTCGTGGGTGAAGGTTACGGAGCGTTCAATAGGGGAGTGACCATTTTTGGTGCCTTGAAGTAGACCAATTCTAATTTCAGCTCCGTAGACTGCAGCTTGTATTATAAAAAGCAGAATCCAGGTAGGTACGGTTTTCACGCAAATCCATCAGAATTCAATAAGAAAGTTCTTTCAAGCACGTGATGTGAAAAAATTTCACCAAGTGATATTCACCAAGACTGTCAAGGTGCATTTTTCTAATTTCTTGATATTTTTTCTATTCCTTTCATTATAGTTTGATTTCCGTTTTTCAAATTCTAATAGAGGCTGCAGTGAAATCAGTTTTTTCCGGCTATCACGACTCATTCACTATTACATCCATTTCCATTGGTTAGATATAGAAACCCTGCCGGTTACGGCTGTGAAGTTTAGCAGGTGGGAAAGAATATCTCAAATGATTTCAGGGAACGAACACATGACTCGAAACTATTTTCTTAACAAAACTATTGGTTGGTCCTTAAAAATGAAGGGTATGGTTTAGATGATAATAATGAAAGGAGTAAATTGCCGTGAGAAGGAGTCGCCATAGATCCGCAAGGGGATAGGGACACGGAAGAGTGACGAAAAGGAAATCATTTCACTGATACAGAGCTAGTGTGATATCTGTGCTTTATTTCAGTTGTAAAATCTGAAAAATAAATAGTTTCCTTCATGTAGATTTCCCGGAGTCGTGCTAAGGGTTTGCCCCCGGTATTTATGAATTTATATGATTTCAGAATATTTGACATTATCGTTTTATCGCGGCATAGTTTGTGGTAACTAATGTTTGGTAAATCAAGATCGTTTAGTGGCATAAAATTCGAGGTATAGGACTACACCACGATCACATCGAGGATATTTACCGCAAGCAGAGTTCTCACGGTGAGGAATCACACATGTAATTTCAAGCTACTATTGGATTTTCTTGATGGCATTATGTTAGTTTCGAATGACCAGAAAAAATATTTATTATGCTTGACTAAATTATAATAAACTGTTTGCACCTGCGGAGATTAGATTGATCTCTAGAGCAAAGCATAGTTAGGGCTTTGTGATTAATCATTCCGCATTTTATATCATTAGGCATAACTTCTGCAGTGCCAGTGTCATTTAAATGCTCACTTTTTTTTGCGGCAAACAAAGTGCGTGAGACATTTATTTTTAAACATTTAAATGAGTAAATATTGGCGAAAAAATCTGCAAATTCAGCATACTGTCTCATGTGAAAAAAGCGGTTCTTAGGATACCAAATAGAAAGCCACCCAATCGCATAGCAATGGCCGAAGAGCACATGATAAGACACGTGAAAAGGTGTGCACTTAACCGAATTGCTTCAATTATATCCAAAATATTTTTATAGTAAACCTTCTACGATAGAGAAAGAATCATTCCATGCAATATTTGCCCCTAAAATTCCATCTCACAGTAGAATTATACTACCGAGGAAACGGATTTTTATATTTTATGAAATTGATACAATATATTACAAAAATGTATAGTGTACCCAAGCAATGCCTCTAAAATCAAAGAATACATTTCTAACCTTAATAAATTTTCAAAATTGATCACGGAAAATAGCCACACATTTACACTCCGTGGGTAAGCGGTCTCAGTAGACTCATCAATGAATGTTTCAAGTTTTGCTTACTTGGCTTTGGTATTTTAGAAGAAAATTCAACTCTTAATTTACTTGCATATTCATTTGGCTCCCCCTCTGTTATAAAAAATATTTAATTCCTTTTAGACTAATAAATACCGAAGGTATTTACTGGAGGACAGAAGAGGAAAGGAATGGTCTGATTTCTCATTGCGAAGAATTATTCTAATAATTATCTTTTCAGCAATACGTGATGGTTGAATATTAGGAAAATATGTGCCACCCCAAAAAGGTATGCCATATTGCAGTCTGGAACGTACTAAAATATAATAAATGGAGAGAAATACGGATAGTGGACAAGGATATCGTAATAGAAAGGATTTTATTAACATTACATCATCTTCTGATTTAGCTTAATCATGTTAGAAATTTTCGTCTATATCTAATCCCAAATATTTTACCGAGCTCACACGATCAATTTTTATACCTATTGCACAAAAACTATTATTGATACGAAGTGAACACCTGTAGTGTATAGCATTTAGCTCGAAACATGTTTAACTTAAATTGAAAATTACATATTTAGTTTTTGCACTTAATATCATGATGCTATTGCTAAACGAATATCTTAATCTATCAAGACCGCCTTGCATTTGTGGCTGTAGTTTAAATATATTTGAGGTTGAGTTGAATAAAGCTGTATTATCAGCTAAGGATATTTATTTCTCAGTGAATAATCTCCGACATAAATTAATAATACAAATAAAAAACAACATTAGCCCAAGAACTGAGTCTTGGGAGACATCATATTCAATGGAAACATCTTGACTAAAGAAATTTTCGGATGTTTATACATTGAGTTCTTCCACTAAGATAGCTATGGAACCAATTGTTTGCTACTCCTCTCATTCTTGAATAAGTATTGTTTACTAAGATGTAATGGTATATGCAAAGGCAATTGTGATGTCAGTAAATAAACCAGCTATATTACGATATTATTAAGCCCCTCATGTAATCTGGAACATAATTCTAAAAGATAGGCCACAGAATTTTTTAATTTGTAAAATCCAAATTGATATCTGCCAATATATATTTTTCTAGAAAATTTAAAAGACGGAATTTCAATACTTTTTACAGTATTGTTGCAAAAACCATATGCAAACCATATAGTAATTGCAATAGTATGAATGAGTGATAGGTGATATACACGGGTGCCATTTTTCTGTAAATTATTTTTGCTTGCCTGGACAATGCATGAATATGCTGAAATTGAATTGTATCGATTTCATTCAATAAATGCGTGTTTATGTGGGATGGAATGTGTCTCTCACCTTCCATAATTTAAAAAAAGATACATTTTTCATCATGAATGCATTGCTTATCCCCTGATCGTTTTCCAAACTTTCTTACTTACATAACGACATGAATTGTATCTATTACTCACCGTATTATTATGACACGATTAAATCGAATCCGTACAAGTAAAACCATTAATATTGTACTTGAAACACATAATTTTGAAATGGTATTATAGCTCGGCCTTGAACTATATTAACAGCCTACACGATGCAAACCAATTTTAGACCAATGTAACTGCATGCACTGTTGCAATTTGTGTCTTCCTAGTGGAATTTAATACAATTTATTGCGACAAATGTGATAATAATTAACGCAAAACATTTTAAGAGTCCTGTAAATAGATTCCAAATCCCCACAACGATATAAAATATCGGAATGGAACCGTGAAAAATACCTATCGTTTTTTTATAGTAGTACAATCCTAGATTAAGTAATCGCTTTCGCTCACTGGGGGGGAGGGGTCCTCCATCTCCCCGTAAATAGCCGGCGCGCCACGGCGCCCTTTTATGGTCACTCTGCCAGTTCTTGTTGTCTGCATTTTGTTACACGAAGATCGATTTTTTCAAATGATTTGATTAGAAATAAGCAATAGTTCCAACTTTCACTGGTGAAATGAGCCTATAGTATATAGATTATAATATAAAAATAATTTTTTTATGGAAAACGACCTTTTTTTTAAGGAACTAAAAAGAAATGAAATTAATTTTTAATCAGCCTGAGATAGTCCCAAAATTATTTGCTTCATTTACAACGAAAAACATTGGGCGGATGATCAGCTATAACACTCAATTTATATTTAAGATCAACACACATAATGAAGCTACAGAATAAAGTGAACTACATTTTAATTGATGATGCATATAAATTGAGTATTATAGTGGAACATACGTCAAATGTTATTCATTGCACCCTGCAGTAAATAATATAGAGGCTCTGTCAGGCTCATGGAAAATTTATTTTTATTCTTTTTATTTCCGTAAAGAAAAGGTTGTTTTGAGAATATCGAATTGAAAGAAATTACAAAAACATTTTTTATGCAAAGAATTGTTCATATGTAAACAAGTGCTAACGAATTTGACTTATCCTTATCTTCCTTAACCTTCTCAGCTTTTCGTTTTGGTTATGTTATGATTATTTGTTATTATTTTCTATCATTGTCCTCCCTTTTAATGGTCGCAGCGCTGCCATCGGATTTCGGTGGCCATTATTTGAACTAGTTCCCGTAATAATTTTATAACAATACATAGAAAACATAAACATTAGTGTTTAAAATTTTTCCTTGGGTTTCAAATGATTCTACTGGAGGTCAATTCCATGGCTTTTTGAGATAACTCCAGATTTTTTTATTACAAGTTATTATTTAAATTATATTACAATTTTTTGTGTTGGTTACGAATGCGTGTATTAGAAATTTTCGGCAACAAAAATGATAAAAATGTTTTTTTTTACTATTATGCGTTTTGTTAACCAGTGCCGGAACAGCGTTCCGGCACCATGACACTGGATAACTCGTCTAGTTCTCCTCAAACATTTGAATGATTCAGTGAATCGTTGGAAGTGGGTTTTATAGTGTATAGAATAAATGCTCTTCATTTCAAGCCTATTTCTTTTATTCCCTTAGGCTCTCATTTCTTCTGTCCATCTTTGCCTGATCCAAGTGCGTATCTAACTTTTTTTCTTGGGAAAAATTTCCTTCTCTTTTCCCGGGTATTTCTCACCTGATCACTGAGTCTTATGACATAACCAATCCACCGAGTACTTCCCCGGCATTTGGTGCTCCTTAGTTCCCTTATATCTCTGATTCTTCGCAAAATCCCCTCGTTCCTCACCCCATCTGTCCATTTCATCTTCATTTTCAGACCAGACCGGCTCAGACCACGAATTAAAAGATTTCATCCTTCTCTGATCAGCTTTTCCAATGGTCAATAGTTCTTGCCTAGCCAGTCCTAACGACCACATGTGTGATTTCTTATAAGGATACCTTTTCTCCAGCAATTTCTTTAAGCAGAGGTTGTCATGAATATTGTCTTAGCTTAGGATATACGACGCTTTGTACCTGTTTTACTTCGTTCATGCCAAGTGATGGCGTTCCTTGGGTTATTGAATGATTCCATTGAATTCATCCTTCCTACTTTGAGCTTACCTGGACCCGGAAGATGACACTTCAGCCATTGTAGTCAAAATCAAATGTTCCTACAGGTCAAAAATCATAGTTCTGCAAACCTAATTTTAATCGACGCTATCGAATGTCTTCTCCAAGTTCACGGACTATGTGCAGTGATTTGTTCAAAATCACTTAAAAGAGCCGAATGGGGGTAATGGGCGATCATACCTCAGGCTCATTGTCTGCACTGGGCACCGCATATGTTTATAATTATGCCTTTATAACGTTAAGATAATATTCGTGAGACACCTAAAAGAAAAGCCATTACTCCCAAAATCCAAGGAACATTTTCGTAACAACGAGGACTACAAATTCGCCGAAAAGCCAAAATGACTATCTATGTCAAATGTGAAGAAAACAACGAACGCCACATAAATTAAAGTAATTTAACCATTTTGATAGCTCTACGAGAAAATATAATGTATTTTGTTGCAATGTGATATAGCATAGTAATCAAAGAAAATTACAGAGCTTATTCATGCCAAAATTTGAAACTTTTATCAGCAGCCTCAGATAGTTGCTAAATGGATATTTGTATCATGTAAGTTCACCATATTACAATTAATGTATGGACTTTGTCCATTAATTAATGGTGACGGTGAATAAACAGTGAGGCTAATGAAATTTCGAGACAAGAATATTATAAAATTAATTTTTTCTGCCAAAGAGTCAAATATTTCAAAATTAAATTAATATTTCGTATTTTATGTTTTTAAATTAGGGATAAAAATCATAGCTGATGAGCCATGAATGGTCTAGATGAATTTTCTGGTAAATAAGGTGTACATGAGGTTCATGTTATACGTTGAGCCAGGTTCCTTGGCCTTCCGCAACGATATAAACCGTCCCACTCTATCGCCAGACTTTAAGTAAATATCAGTTGTATAAAAGTGCATATGGTGCATAAAGGTGCTCTCCCTATTGGAATTCATCAATGCATTTCTCTGGCATGTTTCTGTCGGAAGGTCGGAAGAAGTCTCTTCTGGCCTTGCTTCTTAACATCCCAGCCTTGCTGCTTCTCCTCTCTGGCTGTCACCAAATGTAAAGTCCCTTACAGCAACGGGTACATCTTTTAACTTTTTTAAAGCCAAGTGGCAATGTATGCTTGAATTTCTTCCACTTATATTTCATTGTCCAGTCGATTCTTTCTCATGCCCCTCTCCACCCTTAGATAACTGGTCTTGTAAATATAATCAAATACTCATTACACGAGCATTAATCGTCAATTAAAAATATTTGCTTGTGATAAGATAAGATTTAAAAACCTGGAACAGTGAAGACCTTAAAATATCGTTTATAATAAAATTACTGTTAAACTTTTATTAAAAACTTCATTGCTGATTCTGCAGGGATTAGAGTATAATTTGGCGCAGCCATGTACACTTTAAAAAAAATACAAACAGCCAGATTTAACATAGCCTGAGTGTCTATAGAAAAACTACCACTGCGGAGAGTTTACAGAGTTTATTTATTACGTCATTGTCAAGACTTAAGTTTTTGGTACCCAGATATGAGTTATTCTAACATTGATAGACTCAAATGAAAGTAATTTCATAATCCATGAATATGAAGGTATTTTATAGCCGTAAAATTTACCTCAACGCAATGCATTTCATCCCTGATTCATTATTTTTGCTCAATTTATGCAGATAATGCTATGCATTTGCTGCAGTGGCAATATAAAAATATAAAATAAATGTCGTGCTAAATTCAAATACCGTGACTTAAATAGTATTGAAAAGATCACGCAATTCATAAAGAGAAAATTATTTAGAAGCCCTACGGCAAAAATGGATTTTTATGTGTCTCATGAGAAGTTAGAATAGAATTAATCAGTAGCAAAAATAAATTACAATTAACCTGACCTGCTACTCATTTGCTCATGTGATATCAAATGGTAGTTCTTTCTAGGTTATCAGGAAGAAAGCTCTCTATCTTGTAAATAATACACGAGGAATAAAAATTAATTTGATAAACATGTATTTAAAATATATATCCTTTAACTTACTTTACGCTTGTAAATACGCAATAATTCCATAAGGCGGCCATTATTATTTCCTCGAACATCAGCCCTCTCAGAGAGTTATTTTTGAAAGTTCCAAAGGGATTTGAATTTTCCACCGTATTGTGCTGGCTTTTATTTTACGAAGAGATCTCGAGCAAAAGGAAGATAATATAATTTAATAATAATAATAATAATATAATAATAATTTAATAATTTGAAATGTTATACTGATCAATGTTTTTTTCATCCATTTTCACGCTAAAATTAGGCCTATTGTGTCACTAATTACATTGAATTTTGTATAATGAAATAAAATAAGGCAATACGTATAAAAACTACAACGATCATAATTGCCTCGTCATTTTTAGCTTTTCAGAATTTTACATGGCATCACTTATGCCGCTCTGTCGGGCAAAGATTATGAATAAAATAGTTTTCCAGGCAACATAGCCTTAAGTAATGTTCAAGTGAAATTACGTTGTAAAGTAATAGTTCAACAAATCATAACAACTCTCTCATCAACAAAATGATGCTGGAGTGATATAGATTGTGAGACTGATGCTTTCATACTTAACTTTGTGAAACCTTTTCATTATGGAAAACGAAAGAATAAACTTTGTTAGGCTCACTATTATATTTATACAAGCACGACCCAGGTTTCATTACGTAACGATGTAACTTTGATACGAAACTCTGGTCGTGATTTTTCAAATATATTAGTGAACCTAACTTGGTTAATTCTTTCATTTTCCATGATAGAGGATTGCCCTATGTCTTTAAATGGATTTTTTCGCTCGGTTCATCCTTGGGCGTACCCAGCGAGGTGCAGGAGGGGGCAGCTTCTCCCACCAGAAGCAAAAATCGCAAATTTATTTAAGGAAAATAATATTTTTTCAAGCAAATTATTTTAAAAACTAATAAAGAGCTGTTACAGTGTCCTTAAAATGTTGATTTCATTCACCTTTTCCATGCTTAAATCTTACCTACAACTTGAACAACCATGGCTTGCCCCACCTTCCCTAGTTTTGATCCTGGGTATACGCCCTTGAGTCCATCAGATGGCATCCCGCCGGTGGACAACCATTGACCCATCCCACTGCACGCTGGACTTCCAGTCTGGTCTTTCCATTGACACCATTCCCATCAAATCACGCGCAAACACGCCGACCACGCAAATCACCTTCGTCTAATTGACCGACGATGTAGCCAGGTGTGGGGCGCGAGTCACTCCCACCTACCTACTTGTCACGTCGACGACGGGAGTTGGAATCCATGCCGTCAAAGCCGACGATTCCGCGTGTCCCCGGCGCGGATTGCCGTACCATCCGACAGCGGCGACATCTTTTCGTCAACGAACTTATTCCCTGGACCCCTTACCTATCTATCCATCCACACAGGATCAGGTCATCTCAGCCTCTCCCCATGCCATACTATCACTATGGGAGGTCACTAAGTGCCCCCCGCGAACAGAACACGACTTGTGCATCGTGGAACCGCGGGGATGGAGGTGCAGACTATGAGCCGCCGCACCCGCCGCGCCTCCGAGGGAGGATGGATGTGTGCGGGTGGTGTCGAAAGGAGGGAACTGTGTGTGCGGGAGGCGCGGTCGGTGAGAGCGGCCCCGTGTAGGCCCATACATCACGTGGGTGCGGCGTCCCAAAGGTGCAGGTATCCGCACTCCGACCATCCTGCCACTCACCTTCACGATGTCCTCAGCCGAGCGCCCCGTGTCGCACCCGGATGCATTCGCCCGCGCCTGTGCCGTTTCGATGTTTTCCAATTAGGGCGCCTATCGCTCGCCGATGTCCCAGTCACTTCAAAAGGTGGCGCACACAAACACTAATTTACTTAGGCCATCCAACCCAACCGCATTAAAACACTGCCGTTGTTCCACTCGTTAGGAACAACTCGAAAGGGATTCGAGTCACCAAAACAATTGAAGTTCCTTTGTATTGTCGGGTATTTCTTTATAAGTTTGACGCAATATTTCTCAGACATTAAAAATTTAGGAAATGCAGAATTTTTTTTTGGAAGTTAAAGAAATAATAGTCAACCCTAAATTGTGTTTCAGTACCAAAAATATTAATCATGTCACGCTTTTTTAATTAATGCAAAACCTTAAATCTGAGCCTTTGCCGGGCCGAAGAATGAATCTAGTGCGGATATTAAGTATTTTGTCCGAGATGAGCGACTCGCGACAGTAATGTAAACAAAGTAGTGGATCATTATTCCATATTCTATAATATCTATTCTATTCAACATTCATGAAAATTTTGGTAAAACTGTAGAAATGCACAACAATACACCCATAACCAGGGAAAGGTGAATACTACTCAGAAATCAATACTGGAGAACAGATTTTTATAGAAAATATGAATGGATTGCCTTTTGGCCACTACATTTGAACAATATTGGTTTTTCAGTATTTCTTTTGAGATCATTGTTATCAATTTAAATGTTACATTAAGCCTAATAAAGTTTTATTTAATTCTAGGGTAGCCTTAATTTAAACAGCAAGACTAATGGAGGGACAAGTAAATGGACAGCGAAGATGGGAGCAGGAAGGAGGAATGGAATGATGTTCGGCGTGATGGAAAAAAGACGCTTGGAGCAGATGAAAAACCATTCAGAGCAGAGGGAAGCATGGAGAGGCAGGCTAGGTGACATTATTTTGGGACGGTCTACCAAGAACAGGAATTATCAGGGCATCGAAAAAAAGTAAGAAGTGATATTATTAAAAGCAACATCCAGCTTGTTGCGGTATTTTTTTGAAAAATCATTATAATTTATTGAGAACTATTGATATACCTCTTATGAGCATATGATATGAAAACATTTCATAAAGTGATGTTTAGCGGGCAAGACTGTCAAGCCGCATTTACCCAATTTCTTTCCATCATAGTTTGATCCCCATATTTCAAATTTGTATGGAGCCTGCAGTGCTATCAGGTTTTTCTGGCTATCATGATTCTTTCCCTATCCCATTTATTTCCATTGGTGGATCTATATTGGAATTCTAAGGCCCCCATGGGCAATTTTCACAGACGAACCGCATTAAAGGATCCCTAGATTTCCCGACGAATTGACAGCAGGAAGAATTGTCGGTTTTTCCACCGGGTCGAGGAGTTGATTTGCGCCTAAGTTTCGAAAGCGAGCTTTGCCATCGTTTTCAGGATGATCTGTTGGTGCCAATCAACCTCTGAACCCAGTGGAAAACCCGAGAAATTGCCCCACAACCAGTTTGGGTTCTCTGTTAAATGATATCCTTCCTAAAGTATAGCGCACCCAGGTGTGAGTTTGAATATCCACCACTGCCTATAACTATTCCTATCTCAAGGTCCACTTGATCAAAATCTATTCTCATTACTTCGCAGGTATTTGCATGGAGGGGGTTTTGGGACGATAGGGAAAGCAAGTCCCCCAACTTAAATGGTCATTTTTCCGAAAAAAGTACAAAACCTATGCACTCAAATACAATAAAAACAAAAAATATCAAAAGTTTAAATGAAATTTAGTCTTAGATAGTCCTTAAAATGTAGCTTTCAGAAGAAAATTTAAACAAATTTTCCAGGAACACTCAGTGGCTATGGAATATTCCCTGTTTCTAAGGGAGATGCTCCGTAGTCCATAAACCGCCGGCAGGATTGACCTACCCTACCTACCTACAAAAAAGTCCCCCAACATAATACTCTAAACTTCGCCCGCGAGTATCTTAGACCAAAGAACAAGAATTTCTAATTTAGCCACAAATACTTCAAAGTTCCCAATTAGCAATCCCATTTCTTCCATCTTTTTTTCCTCTTCTAAATTTTCTTCATTTTGGATCCATTCACTCAAAATAAGAGAAAAAAATATCGATTCGAAATAGTGAATATTAACGCATCCAGGTGTGAGTTTGAATATCCACCACTACCTAAAACTATCCCTATCTCAAGGACCACTTGATCAAAATCAATTCCCGTTACTGCTCATGTATCTGAGACCAAAGAACAACTTTAATAGTATTTTTAGTGTAGCCACAAATATTTCCACATTCCCAATCAGCAATCCTCTTTCTTCCCTCTTTTACCTCTTCTCCTAAACTGTTCTTCATTTTAGCTCCATTCACACAAAACAGAAGAAAAAACATCGACTCAGAATGCCTTTGTACCGTGCTTTTTCATGCCCCCAGACCCGGAACACGGTGGACATATTCGCTCGCCATATATGTCGCCATATATGTTGCCATACATATGTTTCTTTTGCGATAGCCTTGTGTTTGCCCGCGGGAAACGTGTAAGAATTAAGAGCGTATTCGCTCAACTCGCGGTCGACCATGCGAAGAATTTCGATCAGCTAGCTTCCTACGGAGCGGATCTCATTTTTTTTTCTTCGCTATCACTCTTCCCCGGACGGCTGCGGAGCGAATTAATTAATAAATATCTCCGCTCGCCCTCGTCGAAATTTCACTAAATTTATGTCCTTTTATTCGCCATTGATTTACAACCATCAATACAGAGCCAACGAGCATGTATCATCACGTGTATTAAATGTCTGAAAGGTTTTTACCGCGGGAGATAATAACAATAAAAATGGCCGACGTGGACATAAAAGAGAGGAAACACTAAGGCTCAATGAGTAAATTAAACTTATGGAGTGATTGGGTTTGTTTCCTCTCGCAAACAGCGTCAATAATAGATCAATATGAATTAAGCATACTCTTTGTTACGATACGATGATTTTGGTATTCAACATAAGGCGTATATTCAATCTAATTTTACATATATGAATTAAAATTCCCTTTCATTAAAAACCCGTGATATTGGTTTAAAAAATAATTCAGCCAACAATACTACTATAATTAATGTGGATATGTTAGTGAAAATTATTTTCGTTTATTGTGGAATTCCTAAAGTCAATTTTCGGTTCATTGCATAGGTTACAAGAACATATAATTATTCAACAAATAATGGTTTAAAATAGGTTTTGTGAAATAGGCTCCTACCAAAAACACAAATTCAGTATTTCGTTTTCAATTTTCAGCTTCATCTTTCGATTCATGGTGCTAATGGAAATGAGGTCATGCATTAGAGACTTATGTAGTTTAAATTTAGTTTAGTTTTATTGCCTCTTATCGTTTGATGAAAAACAAAGAAATATACATTTTGATCTCTAATGCACCATACTACGTAGCATTTCCATCTGGGTGTTAATACCTTTAACTACATGACAGTGAAGCATCTTATATAATAATTATCTTCAAGGACCAATGCATACAATTGGGTGGCCGTATTATTAGCATAATGTAACTTGAATGTCACCTAGGAAAATTCTATGAAAAACTTTAGAGGGGTTATTATTAGGGAAGTATTTGTTCAATTTTACTAGTGTGGCGTCGTTCATCGAAAATATCCACCTAGTTAAACCGGCAAAAAAATTCGAGTTTCGAGCGAAAATAACTGGTTTATTTATTTTCAACCACCCAATGATCACCGAAGTTACACTATTATAAAAACTACTCCAACGCAATCCGCAAAATGCTGTAAGTAGGTATAAATTAGCGAAGCAGTTTTTATAGCGAAAAATTCAGTGAGTGTTGAAGATAATTCCGTTATATAGAATTAGGAGTAGGGCTGCAGACATTGTTTTTTTCTATTAGTAAACAGTATGAGAAATATTGCGTAAGCATTAAAAATATAATAAGAAAGCAAAAAAATTCAGTTTTTAAGGCATCAGGTGAGGCTTTTGAGAAATGTAGATGGGAACATGCTTCAGAAGTAGGAGCAGTTGAGCCATTTGGAAGCACGTAATGGGAAGACGGACAGAGTGGTAAGGATATCAGGAAGAGAATTGCTTCATTAAAGGAGGTACTTATGTATGGGAAAGAGCTAATGAAAGGATCGCTGTGTAATAGTATCTGGAAAAAGCTTATGGAAGGTCTGATAGGTGAAGAAAGAGGACGAGAAGCAATGGTGATATAGAGATGTATGTATGGAGAGGAATAGCGAAAGTGAAATGGAAGGAGATGAAAAAAGAGATGATGGTAAGGTTGCTGGACCAAGAGAATAGCAGATGCGGAGGACACAAGGTTTGGCTGGTTCATGTGGATAGTGAGCGGGAAGAGGTGATTTAAGCTGTCTTAGAAAAAATGTTTGGTACGTGGTGGGTAAGATAATAGAATTAATGGATAGAAGGAAGGAAATTAGGCATTATTGAATCAAGAATGAAGTTCAAACTGGGAGTGGGACAGGCTTGCGTGTCTAGTAAAAAAATTCACCATGTAAACTTACCTTAATCTCTAGAAAACATTCGATAGTAATTGGGGATAACCATTTAAAAGAGACCTCGAAGGCTATAGTTGGCGACAAAAGCTATGCAACGCTTATCAATCATGTTACAAACATATAAAGAGAAGCAACATCTTTACTATAAAAATGGAGTTATATGAAACAGATCGTATTGAAGTTAAATAAGATGAGACATGACGATGCCTCCGAACATTTAAAATAAGTAAATGGTACCTGCTAACTTCTCAACCAACATGAATGACGCATAATTAACTGATGTTAAACAAGAAGTTTGTGGTACCAAAAGGGGATTCAGATTGACTGCCTGATTCGGTATCCGCAGGAAAAATGCCAAGAAAGTACAAGGTTTGACAAGAGGAGGAGAAAGCGAATCTCTGGTAACTAAGGCATGCCCTAAATTTCTTCTAAGATACAATGATAATAGAAAAGGTGGTGAGAAAGTCACAGAACTATGCAAATGATTAGCAAGTGTTAAACCAGATGGAATGCATCTGATGGGAGTTGAAGTTATTTCGGGTTTCCCACCGGATAAGGTTCTCCATCTTTTTGCCTAGCAAAACCTCAGACCTTTCTTCATCTGATGGGAGATTTTACTGCTCTCCAAGGGAACAAAATGATGCATGTCCTTTTAATGAATGCATACTAAATATATGTATATATTATTTTTATCGAGTCAAATTTTATCCATATTTGGTGATGCTATTATTATTTTGAGGATTTCATAATAAAAGACACTTCCTACCTTCCTGTGACAACAATAACCCGAAAGGAGTTTATTCGTCTCATAGTCATGCTTTGAGATATTAATGGAAGTAATAAATAAAAATGTTGTATCTAGCCTTTTGCTTGCAAAATTAGCGAAAATAGATATTTTCAAAAGGGAATGGTGGGATGGATAAAATAGGGAACACCAAAATTTCAAATTGAAGAACCTGCTCAAAATATTCTGCATTAATTAATCTGGAAGATGGGGTCTTGATATTTTTAGGAGTATCAGGAAATCATAATGAATGAGGATCAAATGAATATCAGGAAATGATAAATGGGCGAATGCATGAAAAATATGCAGGATTACTTTTAACCGCAAGTGAAACAATTAACACATGATTTTTGATTCACTATAACCTATAAAAAGCTGGCATTTGAAGGTGGTAAAAAATGCAACCAAACTCTCCTTAGAATTTTTCATACAACTGTTCAACCCATGATTACAAGGAAAAATGCATTACCTCACTGTTGCTTGGTAATTAAAAGACCATAGGTTAGAGAACTACCATCAAATGCTACATTACTTACGCCCATTAGGTTCATTTGAAAGTTTATATAACCTCGGATCACATCTATTCACGAAATTTCGTCGGTGTGCGAGCAAAAACAGCGACCAATCATGCTTTCTGAGAGAATTGATGAATTTTTAGAAAATTTCATTATTTTGGTACTTTAGCTGTAAATATTTATAAATTCAATATGCAGCGTTGAAATTTTACATAAAGATTCACTCCAAGTTAGATTAATTAAATGGAGTAGATATCAGCCTATGTGATATGATATTAGAACTGAAAAAAATAATTTTGTTCACACAACAAGGAGGAAATAATTCTACAGCTGGTTCAATCCCACCTAATTTTTATGAAAGAAATTTTGATAATTATTCAGCCTAAAAAGAATTGATAAAACACAAATTGTTTATTAAAATTGGAATGATATAAGCAAGAGTTCAGTATCAACAGAAGGCATAAGGAACCCATTTACTAATAAAATCCAGGTATCAGGTTACATGAGAAGAAAGATTTCCTATAATAAAACCCATTATCTGTTCCTAGACATTTGGCAAGAATAGTAATCAACGTGTTGGAGTCTGTACTATTACCTTCAAAAGATGGCATGCCTAACGGTTGATATGAAGAATGTTCAAAAGCTAAGAAAAAATTGAAAACGCCTCGTGGAAAATTTTGTTCCTCATATGGCAACGGCTGATACTAAAAATTGTCTTTCCATAACAAATTCTAATGACAGGATTAGAACCTATCACTTGCTACACTGTGCTACAAACACAACAAAGTTTTCTAGGATCCACTTCCATCCACCTTTGCGTTCTTAAAATGAATTGCAAATGCGATCATTTGTCAGCAATCGGAATGCCATGCCTAATTTGATTTAAAATGGAAAGAGGATGAATACTATTGGGCTTTTTCACACAATCAAGAAGAGGAAATGTTTCGCGCAATATTTTCTTTACCAATGTTTCAGTCTATGTAAAACACTGAATCTATATCCGAGCTAAATCTCAAGAATTCGGTTTCCCACCAAAAGCACAAATTCGTCATCTAATCCACCAAAGGTACAATCCATCAATACTGCTTGCTCTTTCCTACCACTATTTATTTCTTCATTCGAGGTTGTTTTCATAATATCTCACGGTATCGAAGTTTGAATCCATTTGAGGAAATGAAAACATTCTATTGCAATCATGAAGTGCATGCAAATTCAATTCCTTGTCATTTGAAAAAATATATCTCTTCCGAATATTACTTTGAGTCTTACAAATTTGGAGTTATCATTGGTTTTACAATTATCATAAATCATAAATTTGAATAGGTTACTCCCAGGCACAGTTAAGTATTATGACAACAGCAGGCATGAGATTGCATGTAGGGATATGACAGGATATATATGTTAGGTATATATACAGGATAGATATGTAGGGATATATATGTTAACAGTGCTTTCAGTTACAATTCCGACAATCACTTAAAAAAGCTACTCCTCAAGAAACTAAATTCATGCAGATACGTTACAGTGCAGCATATATTTGTAATAAAAAGTTTACAGCCAGGCGCAGGTCTGATGAAAACGATATTTCAAAGCGCAGTCTCCCATCGACCTCATGAATGACCTATGTCTTCGTGGATGAATATATTAAGACTTCAGATCAGCTATTGATAAGCCTAATGTTACCACTACTTTCTCTCCATTTGACGGTACAGCATACGCATCAACCTTCATGGAAAAAATATAATGTTAAAATTTTTATGGTACTTTTTTCATTTTCATTGCACAGTATTCCCCGGCAATCAGGACAATACCATGCAGAGTAAAGGTTTTGTAAAATAGGTGTAAAAATCAAAGTAAATTGAATTTTCCAAATATGAAGCAAAGAATTGTTGGGAAATCGAATTTCCATCAAAATAAAATATGATAGTCTTTTTCGTTGAAGTTTTCAATTGAAAAATATTAAATAAAAATGCTTAAGTGCACGGTAGTACCCCGCTCTCCCCTACATGGTGATCCTCATAGGGTTTACTTCCATTATTCTAAAAACGGTTCTGATAAAACTTAAGATTAGCACCCAAGAGTATCACTACTTTCTCTCCATTATACGATGCAGCGTACTTATTATCCTTTGTGGAAAAAATATAACATTCTACTCGGGAGCCCGAGTGAAATTTGTTTGTTTACATTTCCCTAATAGATATTTAATATCACAGTTTTAATTTACCAACTTTTCGGAAGTTAATCTTTTAAAATATCAAAATTCTTGAAGGAAAATTCTCTGAATTTTACTTTAGGCGAAGTGATTTCTTACTAAGACGCTGGTATAACTATTGATATGAGATTGACTTTTCTCCCTCTTTGTGTGGACCATGAAACTAGAGAGAGCGATCAGGGATCCATTTGACTGCCAACCCGAGACTTTCGCGTAAAGCCTAAAATGTAGCGATCGGAACGCCGCTACGCGGAATGAAGAATATACACTTCTGGAAATAGCTTTCAATACTGTTCTATGAAGGATGAAATCAAAGATATTGAAGTCAGTACGATTCTTATTATAAACCATTTATAAGAAAGTTTAAAATGCTGCTCAAGGAGGAAAAAAATTTAAAATGCCAGAGAGAACTAATTAAATGACCGAAATCAATTAAAGTACTGCATAATTTAGTAATTTACCATATTAACAGAACTATTGGAATTTTGAAGCAATAAATTAAATTTAACATAAAGTCGATTTACTTTACTTGTTTTTATATATGTAAAATATAATTCGCATGCATTCCAGTCTTATTTTCTACAGTCACTAAATACACAAAAAATCATCACATATTTTCGATACAGCGAAGGTATGTATTAATGTGGTGCAGTAAAAATTGCATATACATATGGTTTTAGGCATTATTTACCAATTTGATTATGCTGATGGCTGTGTCCACGTTAAGAGAACATTTCTTAAGAGAAAATTTTCTTTCTCTTGACAATGATTAAGCCCCCTCGACTTCTCACAAAAATCAATCAATTAGTTCTACTCTCAGGTCTCGGACGTGCATTTATTCATAATTCTCTTCTCATGAGTGAATTACTTCCATATAAACTCCCCATCCTCGTGTCGAATTTACAAAATTAAGTCATACATGATGAAATCGTATCTTTACCCATTCAATTTGTGTGTATTTATAACTCAATAGCATCAGATTATAGTGATGGACGATGAAACAAAACCTTTCCATACTCAAAATAATTTCGGTCCATTGCAGACGAACCTCAACAAATCACTACTAGCAGCTATTCTAAGAGGAAGAAAACGGTTATTCCAAAATTTACAAGAGAGGCCTGATTCTTAATCATGCCACTGCCTTTTTCTAAGGACAAAAGGATATAATAGTAAAATCAATGAAATAAATAATTATAAATAATATATAATAAAATAAAACTTTATGGAACTATGAATACAAATTTGGAAATAATTTTTATAATTCTAAATAAAATTTTCGTGAGTTCATTACCTAATCGCATTTTCAAAAGAGACTAGTTGTAAGAGTACCAAGGAAAACTATAGATAAAACAGCATGTATAATTTAAATTTAACTGGCTTAAGGTATGTATGAATCTATTGCTATTTGGTATTCTTGCAGAAAAATTGAGACAAATAGAGAAGAGGGCAAAAGATGGGAATAGATTTTCTTATGAAATACGAGCGAGATCATCGCCCTTAGCTGACTAAAATCTAAACATAACAGGGAAGTCCAAAAATGTAGAGCTAAAGTAGAATATTTGCCTATATTTCGAAAGAATATGTAGGTTATTTTCTTAACCGGAAAATTAATCAAAGAGATGAATTAATATGTCTGCCAAAATTGAAAAAAAAACATAAAAACATGTTCATTTCCAGGTGTACGTTTTCAAGCTACGCCAAAACTGCACTCTGGAGAGAGATTTTTATTCCTTAAATACCATGATTCACAACAGATGCATATAATCATTTGTAAAATAATCATCATCATCGCAAGTTTATCACTCACAGAATTAAACTCTCAGCCAATAAACTCAAGAACCAGATACGGGACAAGGATTAAAAAAATAATGAAAGATGAGAAAAATTCTAAAGCTAATTCTTTTCATGGCACTTTTAATCCCATTCCGACAGTGAAGAGCTTTCCAACCTCGACAATATTCTCGAAAGGAACAAAGAAAAGGAGTGTCTACATATATATACGCAAGTGTTTACGTTCGCAGGGGTGTATATTAAATGAAGCAAAGCTGCTCCCGCCGCCTGAGACTAGAGAAGAGAGGTGGCTTGGTTATTCCAATAAAGGCCACCACTCCCCAGAGGTTAAAAAAGGTTGCTCTTTTGATAAGTACACCGCGCTCCAACGTCCTTGCGCTAAACGCATCGCGGTTTATCGCGTAAAATGTAAAGGGATGAAAAATCAAGGGAAAGAACTGTAGAGAAAGAGAGGGAGGCACAGAAGTAGTAGACTGAGGACCAAAAAAGAAAAAGAAAGAGATGTGGCCATGCAAGCACATACACTCTAATGACGGATAGTTGGAAATGAACAAAAATAAAAAAGCCAAGGCCCAATGAGAGAAAGAAAAGAGGGAAGAGAGCCGAGTGATGTATGTATATATATACATATATAGGAAAAAAAGCAACGAAATAATCTCCTTCGGTGAGGAAAGTGTAACATGGATCACCGTAATTGGGGATCAGAGCTTTACTCAGGGTCGAATTCAAGCGAGTTCGCCTCTGAGTCCATGTGTTGTATCGTTACTCTCGACCAAGCCATCGGCAGCAATTTCAATGCCTCGGATACTCCCTCACAGACCCAATCCCACCCCCTCTCCCCTTCCCACACACCCTTTATGGCCCAACCGATGGGCCCACCCCAGTCCTCGCAACATAGGCACCCCCTGCCAACCGCCACGTCACTGAGGCCCCACTCACCCCCTTCACGTTTTCGACAATGTTCACTTCTCTTCCCATCCCACTCTCCCGCTCCGATGGCATTCCTCCCCCACCCCTTCACCCTCGATCCGAAAATGCGACGGACGGATCATCCCCACCATGCCACAATACCACCCCCACGCCGAAATCTCCGTGCTCCACCGCGGGAGCTGTCCCTCTCCTCCGCCGGGAGGGGGTGCCCTCTCCGCCCGCCAACTCGTGGCTCTCTCCCTCCCCGCCGGGGCAATCCCCAAAACACCGCATCCGAACGTAGGTGGGTGCCGTATTTTGGGGGAAGCGGGGAGGAGGAAGGAATACAACCCCCTCCTCCCCTCCGTTACCCTCCCTCAACCCCCCCCTCCCCTGAAATGAGAGAGGGGGTCACACGCGAAAACGTCGACCCACACCATAAAAAGAGCCTTTTTTCGCCGCCCGACTGTGTATGCGTGTGTTTAGGCCTATATACGCGGTGCGTACTCGGATCTCTCTGCGTGTATATATGAGTGTGTACCTCCCCCTACATTTTTGTTCCTGTTTTTTTTTATCCCGCGTGCACCCACCGTCATACTCCTCTCTCAGTGCGGTCCCCCGTCCTCGCGAGGCACGGGACCTCGGCACGGGCCCCCACTCCACACCGATGACTCTCTCCCTCCCTCCACCCCCCTCACGTCAGAGCCTCGGTCCGGCCATCCGGAGTAGCCAATCACTAGTGAGAGCCGCAACGTAAAATTCCTGCCTCCACCCACCCCCCTCCATCCCTTTCACGCCTCCACTCCTCCCCATGATGTCCACGTTTTGACCCCGAACGGGCCCCTCCTCGCCCCCCGCCCCCGCCTCCGCGGCCCGTCGCCAAATTCCCACCTTCCCATCTCGCGGCGCGGCCCGCCCCCGCGAAAGGCCGCGGTTTTTAGGGGGGGGCTCACCAATATCGGGCTGGCCACCGCCTATTTTCTACGTCAATACACGCAGCCAATATTCCTAACTGCGTATCATCGATGATGATGGTGCACTGGAGTAAACTAGGGGGTGGGAAAAAGAGAGGGTAGTTCACTTTTTTTGTTCATTTTTCTTTTCGTTCGACAAGTTCTAGAAAAATATTGCCAAAGTGGAATCTGCCGCCAATATACACAATTTTTCAAATTTATTGAATCATAAAATGTGGGCTGTGCCAAACTTATTAATTTGGATCTATAAAGGAGTCTGAAACAACCACTTATTTTTTTAGACACACTCCCAAATAAAATATATTGACAAGGAAGCGAAGTAGAAGGATTAAATTTTTGTGGGAATTAGTATCATAATTTATATTCCATAGCTCAGAAAAATACCTAGTCTGCATCATTTTAAATAATTCAATGTTATAATTATACAAGAATTATAGTCTAAAATAATTATTTGAAAAATATGTTGCCTTGCCTCCCTTGGAATTCAATGGTAAACCGTGAAAACTAATGTAATCCCACGGATACAATTTTTTATTTGACAACATTTCTCCTTGCCGGCAGTTGAGGTCTTTTAAAATACAGCAGCATAACTGGTTCTTGATTGGCTTTTGAAAATGTCGGCTATCAAAACCTTATCAAATAATTAATTTTACCAATGGGTTTACAACACACTTTCTTAAAAAGTGATTAATTATAGTAAAGGAAAAATAGCCAACTAATTTCTTCTTCCATACAAATTATTAATGAGCACAGTTTAATGAGCAAAATTGTTAAAGAGCATAAAAATAGTTGACATAAACAGATACTTGTCAACACAGCAGTATAATTTGTCTTCACGCTTAGAAATGTAGCTTATTCGAATAAAAAGCTTAACCGCCAAATAAACTTAATCTGAGGATGAAGGCTTTACAGACTCGTTCATTGGAGATCCTAATGAGGAAGGCAAATGCATGGAGGAAACTTAAACTTTCAGGTTAACACTGCAATTGAACATTTCCACATGAGGAAAAATTATCAAAGAACAAGAGGCAGAAATATTTGTGTAAATAGGGTACGTGGTTGTGTGATGAATACTGGAAAAAATATTCCATAAACACTGTATAAGTTTTTCCTTTCTTAGAATGGCATAAAACAAAGGGAGCGGAACGGATTAATTTTCCCTAACAAAGCTGTGTCAGCTCCGTTTTTGTGATACTCCACTCAATTATTATCTCGCTCAGCCATAAAGATTTTAACCAATTTATTGCTTGATAATTCTCTACATAATATATTTGTAGACAGTAGTATTATCGTTCCCTCAAAGAGATTAACTCCGAGCAAGATAATAGGAAATATTAAATCTATACTACTTCCATCACAGTGAAAGAGACTTTTCTGAACGGTTGACATCGATATGATGATGCGGATACCTATAATGCCCTTGCTAAACAACCTCTATGGCTGCAATCACCATGAGAATGCTTGATAGAAATAGATAGCACCTACACAATTATTCTTAGACAATTAAAGAATCCTATGCTAAGAAACATTTGTAAATATTTTAGGAGATAACTCAGTTGTGAATTTAATAAATGCACTCAATCCAAGGTAAATTGAAAATAGCACTCTAAATGAAATGCAATCGATTTCGATGCTAAAAAAGAAAATGCCAACCTGCTATTTTGCGCCTTTTTAACTCTCTTGACTTGATTAAAATAGTATCTAACGTTGGTATGCTCGGTGACGATTGATTAATTTTCCCGTCATCGACTTCAAAGCAAACATTTAATGACTATGTCTTGCAAACGATGAATCTTTGTGTATGCATATTGTTGAGGCCTTTACAGCAATAAATATTTTTTAAATTTATATTTTATTTATTTTTTTTCTTTATTTTTTTTTAATTTTTTTAACTTAGTTATTTTGGAGAAACATTGCCAACTTACTGAAATATTATCAGCTTAATGGCCATGCATTGTCTTGCTACCTTTGGTGTGCTGAGATTATTAACGTATAGCATCCACTAAACGTAAAACAGCCATCATATTGGAAATTATATACCATTACATGCGTCAAAGTTTTGATGAATTTTCAATGTTAAATAAGTGGAAAAAAATCCGGAAATTTGTGTTGGGGTCTTGTATGTGTACTTCTATAGGGGTGTGATATCTCATCGCAAACACATCACCGAAGAATAGTGCATTTAAATATTCATATTGGCAATAAATGGAGTAACTTATTGAATGAATTGATAAGAGCAAAATCTGGAGGATATAGGCATGTATGCACCAATAAAATTTAGAGTAAATCCGAATGGAAAATACTAATCCTAAATGTACTCACCCTAGCAGTATAAATACAGGGGAAAATTTCCTGAGTACTTAATGGAACCTGAGTAATTAATGGAACTTTAGTTTGGAATACATGGAAGAATGTTTACATAAAACCCTCCCGCACTAATTTTGAAGTTAATTAAGTTAAGGTGAGGTTAGAACCAAAACTCTCTTTCACCCCAAAGCCTCCAGCCA
The DNA here is from genome assembly GCF_921293095.1 of Ischnura elegans. Taxonomy (NCBI): domain Eukaryota; kingdom Metazoa; phylum Arthropoda; class Insecta; order Odonata; family Coenagrionidae; genus Ischnura; species Ischnura elegans. The sequence goes on from NC_060246.1 coordinate 144,436,023, forward strand.
CGTAATAAGATGCATTGATAAAAGTGTCACGAAACGTCGTATCTTGGTTCGAGAAGCTGTTCGGGTGAACGAAAATTTCACTACGAACTCAAAGGATTTGGATTACTATCATTTTGTCATACGCTAAACGTTTATATGACCGTTTATCTGGATTGTACTTAGTATTTCTCAAAGGGCTTCTGAATCAATCCCCTAAATTTGTCTCCTAAAAAGGGAAGCATTCACATGTTATTTTTTATGCGTAATTATATAATTTATTCCTTCCCTTTCGTCCACCATTGGTCTCATTCAAAGTCCCATATCTATGCTTGATGTGAGAAATTTATCTTCACTACCCCATTTTAGATGTCTTAATTTACCATATGACAGTGAAGCTAGAACATTTTGTATTCGTATATCCTATGTAGCAGTCTTATTGCATGAATTCATCCACCAGTTCTTCCCAAGAGTAATCAATCAAAGAAAACTGAATAATCGAAATAAATTATTGAGACATCTGGCTCCTCTAACAGTAAAACGACACCTCTTTAGGTAGGTTTAGTGAATTCACATGCCAAGTTCACAAAGAAAAAACAATGACACACAATTTGAAAAACAATGAAAACAAAATACAATGAAATAAAATATAACTTTTCCTCATCTCTAAACGATTGATGCAAAATTGTTGGTAATTTAAATCTCAGATACCAGAACTAGTTTGTTTTACTTTAAACACATCAATTAGGGAAAGGCGTTTGGGATTTAAGTCTATGAACAGTTGAAAATTGTTGCTGAAGATGGTATAATTTCCCTATAGAGTCAACCTTTTTAATAAACTTGAGGCAGGCTTCTCTTCACGGATTTGTTCTCTAAAAAGACACTGGTGAAAATTACTTACCTTTCAATAACAAAATTCACTAATTCTTGCCTTACTTTGTGGTATTCCATTATAAGTTTTCCTGGATATCAGCCAATTACTTATACCACTTATTATTTATCAGAGCGCCACCCGGGTTACAGAGGAAAATCAGTTTGCAGTGTTGTTTTTCCGGGTAATTGTCTGATATCCAGGAAAACTCATACCTTTCATTGTCAAAGTTACTGTAAAATTTAAAGGCATGGGTCACAAGCTAATTTATATATTGTAACTGCGTACGAAAGAGTTCCTAAATAAAATAAAAATAACCATGAAAATCAAGGAAAGATACCTTCACTCTTACTTCTTGCCATTCCTCTTTGATCACTGCACTCGTGGCTCTTTTGTGTTCACTATCCCAACCTCTGTAGCTTGACATACTTCCTTAACTTCTTCTCTAGTTTAAATTTAGAGAATGCTGAATTTATACCAATTAATCCACTCAGTAGATCACACCCTGCCAACTACTCATTTTCATTCTTCTTACTATGAAACGTAATAGAAGGAAAATAATTTCTATCCACCTCTGCCAAGGCCTTCCTTTTACTACAGTGGATGATGAAGAAACTTGTGCACTAGATTTCACATCACAACTTTTCACATTTCCATTAGGAGCCATTATTTTAAAAATATGACTAAACTACTTATATGGATTTCAATTACAAAGGATTTTTTTTATTCACAAAGAACATAAATTCATAAGCCTCAAAGTAGTTCAGGAGTAATCCCATAACTCACTGCCTGAGGTTTACAACCTAAAGCATGTGCAGATATTGTTCAAAAACTTACTTCACATAACATGCTGCCAGTTCTTTCAGTTCCTGTCGGTCGTTGAGAGGAATAAATAAAGTATCTCTATTTTCACAAAATATCTGTTCCTTTTTCAAATCTCTGTTAACAATGATCTACATCTTTCAATAACTCAATGACTGAAAAGATTTTATGCAAATACAATGACTATGAGATTACCTCTCATTTAAAGCATCACGACGGCGAAGAGCCAGGTTTTTTTCAAAGACTACTTTCCCACATGAAAACTATTTGGAAAAATATATTTACTGCTGCACGATTATTGTATTACCTCATCTCTTGCAAATTAGAGGAGAAATTCATTAATATAAGCTCAATATTCACATAAATCGTCGAAGGAAGTTTTATTTATCCATAAAACCAACTTTCACAAAATATTGGCGCACAATATTTTCTAGAATGATCATCTGCGCTGTTAGATCAGAAGAAAGGATAGTAACGACGAATTGGCAATGAAAGGTAGCGTGCGATAGGGAGATGAATGAATATTTATTTCGAAGGAAAGTTACCTGCTTGAATTTTTGTAGTAAGATAAGTAGGATCAAAGAACTGAGACCATTCAACAATTACAAAAAAAAAAACGGCTACCACTCATTCTTTCCGCCGACCAGTTCCTACAAGCGCTCAAGTCATTTATAGTTCTAACATGTACTTTTGCGACGACTATACGTTAGATCTCTACAGTTAATAATTAACACTTGATCGTGAACAAACTCAATCACTACATCATGCTATATAACTTCTATGTATCTCATTTATGTTTTATTTTCTTTATTTACTGTATAGATTGCCTTTATTAGCATATACAACTTGTTCCTTTTAAGCCATATGGCTTGTCAGAAGGTTCCATTTATCCTACATTGTGGCACATTGAAAGCATAGCATTTATATTACATTTCAAGTTTCAACTTCACAAACAAAAGAAATAACATGACACAAACAGTTTTAGAAACTTTGAAACCTGAATCTGAATTTAATATGATTTGTACATTTCAGATTAATTAAATAAATCAAAACTTAACAGTTGCAGTAATTAACCATTCTTTCACTTTTCTTTTAATTTCGGCCAAAGATATTAGATTACATAGAGCCTTTGGCATACAATTATAGGTATGAGGTTCAACATTCTTCAGCAACCTTTCACCATACATGTGATTGTAAAGATACGTTTTCAACAAAGGACAGTTACGTTTACCCATAGAATGTGCGATTTTTTTAAACTCGAGAACGGCTGTACCGATTTTAATGATACTTGATTTTTTCGATATTAGACGAATACTCGTACAATCTTATTTTAACTACAAGAAACTATAAGGGAAAACCATTAATTTTAAGGAAAAGTGCCCTTACTATCACCAAATTTTATGTGAGAATAATGATACCCCCTTAAATATATATGTGCGTTCACCACTAACGCCTACACATTCATACCCCCATCGCCAACTAACCCGTAAAACTGCAAAATATTTCCTGGTTGACAAACGTCGCTTCCGCGGCCTACTTACGGTAAACGGAAGAGGTGTGGCTAGGTGACTTGCCTTACGATCGTCTACGGTCCAGAGTAGTAGAAGTCGATGAAGAGGGGAGGCCGAGGGCTTGAATGAAGCAGGTAATGAATGGAAGGATGTACCGGGGGGACGGTCAAGTAGAAGAGCCAGTCAAGAAGATAAAATGTCTTTTGGGAAGAAAATCGGCCTCAGTTCCTCCCTCCATTTCTAATTCTCTTTAGCCAGTAACAATATTAAGCTAAGACTTAAGACCTGGTAGCATGTAATATTATTTATATGTATATATTAACACGCTCGAGTTAGTGGGTGAGTGATTGAATGGTTTTTTGAAAAAAAACCGGACCATATACCAATCTATGAATCAAATGAGAACAGGTTCTATTGGGTTGTTAAGCGTTGCCAACCCGTGTAGCTGCATTTACATAACAACATGCACTTGTAATTGCAACGTGTAACTGGGGATTTATGGATTGGTATTTTGAATAAAGATGCTTACGATTTCGGAGGATGTTGAATGTAGAATATGAGAATTTTTTCTCACATATGCATGAAACTAAAATCATATTTTAATATATTGACCTCTCGAGTTAAAAAATGCAAAAACAATAGAAGTATACTGGATAAAGCCATGTTAAATGGCACTTACGATAGGCGAGGGAAGGTGGGAACAGATATTCATCTGATACCTTTACTGTAAGTGATTAATGTACTTGCGCTTATGCCAGAGTAAAAGAGGTAGTTTTTTGTATGGAATGCTACAGAAAAAGAATTTTCTTATCTCTCACAGCAGTGTTTTTTATAGTTTCCTTTCTTCTCCAAGACATTTTATTCCACAAACGTGCGCGTTAAATATAAAAAATAATTTAAGAAAACACCGCAGGATTACAAATCACTTGCGATATTTTTCTATCTAAAAATTACAAATATTTCAAATATATTTTCCTAATTATCTGTAGGAAATAGATTGATATACCTACTTTGATTTTTACAAAAATAAAGCGATGGGATAGCATTTTTTAGGCATTAGTAGTTAAATAATGAAAAAATTAATAATGATTTAAAGTTCGTGATTACCATTAGCATTTGTCTAAAATTAACTCTATGAAATTGGTTGAATGGCCAGATTTGATAAAAATTAAGACGGCAAGTTTGGTGTAAAAATAGCTGTGTATGTTTTCTCTGAAACCGAGAAAACAATTGATAAAAGTTGTTTGTGGTAATGCTATCATCAATTCATACATTAATCAAAACCTTTCGTCGAAGTTAAATGAATTTTGACTTAATAGAGTAGGGCTAATGCCATCAATACTTGACTAATTTATCGTTTTTCTTATTTCAGATAGGATGGAATGGCTAAAAAAGGAGCTTTAAGAACATGCACTCGTTCCAAAAAGGCTTAGAAATATGTGACCTCAGAGGAAAAACTTTGGAGAAGTAAATCACAGTAAAATTATCCATGATAAACTCTAAGTCATCGAGTGCATCCGCCGAACGGCTGATGGTGGGTCAAATACTCGTCACTCCGATCATCTACTTGATATCAGACACGATTGAATTCTCATGAGTTAAATATTCGCTGGAGGTAAACTTGTCCTAAATTTGAAAATATTCACCACATGTTAATTATATTGATAAAATTATCTGTAGTAATTTTGAATAAATCATCTATCCATCTATTTAAACCTTAACCAACGGATCTTCATGTTCTTTTTATATTAGATATAAGTGATGCCATGTGATATGTGCGCAAACATTATATTTATGCGTAAATTACCAACGTGAATAATTAATCTTTGTTTTTCATTCTTGTAAGTAGGATTAAGAGCTTCGTTTTCTCTTTGCAAATGAAAAAAACGCTCATGATTTGGGCGAAATAAAATGTAGAGAAATATTCACAACATTTTGAAGACAAGTTATTATGATTGCTTATAATATCATTGGAATGTCAGTCATAAATACATTTTTGTGGTATCTTGCATGTATTTATTCCACGTACGAGTATTAGAATTTACTTCAACACTGAATGAATAAGATGCTTAAGTTATTCAAAATTATACTATTACGACCTATAAATTGTCTCAGTTCCATGACGGTGCACGTATTGTCGTCATAAAGAGACTATTTACATTATTTTAACTCTAATATCATATTAATTCTTTCTCTCCTGTTCTTTCTGAGTGAAGTTTACCTGAATAAACAAGCTTCGAAGGTACTAATATGCTTATAGCCAAATAATTTAAACTGCAATCTGCCACAGCAAGCATGTTGACACAATATAACAATAGGCGAGCTAAATAACACTGTGTAAAATTTTTAAAACATAAATACGAATAAAATTTAGTACTTCATTATTTTGGGCGTAATTCCAGCAGCGTGAAATAATTTTAGGCTATAGTTTACCAGAAAATGAAATACTCTAACTGGTGAAAATAACAGATCATTCATAGGAACATATCAGCCATAAAAATTCGTCTGATTCGTATTTTATGTTAAAGCCTGTTATAATATTGTCGATAAGTAAAATATCTGCCTATGATCAAGCACCTAAAATACTTAGCATTACCAAACTCAGAACTCAGGAGGTATATTACTCTTGCGCGTCAATACATTAGAAAATGACAATAAACTTGCTCATTTGAGTTGGTTTAATAAATATCTCAACAACAAAATATTCACTTATTTAAAAAAATAGTTAAATAATAATTTTATGAAAGTGAATGGTACTGTTAAAATAATTTTCCTGACTCACAGTATCTGCTTCACGAAGGTACAATATTTCCACGGTAACAAGATCGTGTCACTTAATTATATAACAGAGGATGAGAGTAATGAATCATTTTGACTTATGCCTTAAATACCCAGAGTTGCAGTGAAATAGTATTAACGCAAATTAAGTTAATGACCCCTCAAATTACTGCTTCCCTAAATTGCAAAAGGCTGTGAGTGTCAATATGCCAATAACCTACCGCGTAATCATGGAAACGGCCTCTGCTTGTTATCGGGTGGCTGCTGAAGCACTAATTGTTTACCTAGAATTCAAAGGAGGTAACAATAAATCGAACTGTTATTGTTCTCCGGCAAAATGAAAATTGATTGCGAAACCATAATTAAGCATTGATCGAAACTTTTTTTTTTAATATCGTGTAGTATTAGAGTTCCGCTCTAACTCTTGGCTCGCTTGCTGATTACTTACACCTACGAATGTGCGAGGTATAATATTCAGTTCCAGGAATATCGTCCTGTTTTCAATTTAACCTGCATTCCTGAACTAATTTAATACGAGGAAACATTTTGCGAGATCCGGAAACCTTTCAAGTTTTCGAGAGTATTGGCGGTCGTTGCGCCAATCAACGGGAAACACAGGACGGGACGACAATATTCTGATTGATGAAATATTAATTGATGCGCCTATGTCTACAACGCACAGAGGGTATTTATGGGAGGAACGCAAACACTTCTATCTATGATTGTTCAGACATGCAGATACGATAATTTTGGCGATTGATATCATGCATTTGGCGAAGCTATCCCGATTAATTAGGGCGTGGTGGAAAGATTGTATTCTCTTTTGATGGCTACATCCTTGCTTGCTGAGGTGGCACTCTGTGGATTGATGAGAGTTGAACGGCTGGAAATAAGCACTAGTATATGATTTGCGACCTTAGCGGCATTTTCACCTTAAAATTCATTGATAAGGGTAATGATAACATGACCTTTTTCACTCACATCGCAACATTTTTCACGCGTATTTTGTCAATAAATGTTCAACGACATTTGAATACGAATGAAAGACTTGATAATCTACCGTATAATTATTTAATTAACGGATGACTACTCACGTTGTAACTATTACGCGGAATACTGAATGAAAATTATAAGAGCAGCCTGAAGTATAAGCGATACCATGGGGCTCTGAACCACCGAGTCAGTAGAAACGACACAAAACGAGGTTAAAATCATACGTAGGTACTCATTGGCATAAAAATGGATCGTTTCCATTTTGATAAAAGGTCACAATATCTAATGAAAAGTTGATCAACACATTCATGCAACGTTGCAACGCCTTAATGGCGAAAACAGGGCATTAAGATGAAAAACCTCTGAAAAGTATGCTTTCACGCTTATGTTTCACTCCATGCGTGATAAGTATCTGTGGTCCAATATATACCTATTCCTTTCAACTGATATATACCTATTCTATTCAACTGATAGAAAAACTCTTTTTCTCAACCATATAAAAAGGAATAAGGTTTCGGTCCAAAATATAAGTTTATATAATTATTTCATCAATATACCGGTTAAGGCAAATTACTTAAGCATAAGATTTTTCAAATTGTGTCATTCGTTATCCTCTGGTATTTTCTTGTTTACTTAGCAAACCGATTGAGTCAAATTACATAAACAATAGTCAATACACCTTACGCGAATTACCTCATTCGGTATCCCTGCCCAATATGGACTTCTCTTTACAATTCACCCAATCCTTTCCAGTATATCTAAAAACCTTATCCTTTTCCTTCCCCTCCCCCGCTCATCAATATCCTTTCCTCTAGCGTAGATTTCATCATCTCCTCTACGTTTAGCAAGCGCTTCATCGATACCCTCCGTCTCCTCAGTATTTCCTGTACACGTTTCCTCATCTTGCTCACAACGTTCAGCACTTCACCATTCATTTTTCAGTCCATCCAATTAAATTTCTTCATTGTTCTCCTCGACCACATCTCGAGTGCTGTAAGTCTTTTCTTGCCCCTTAACCTTAGAGTCCTCTTTTCCGTACCATTAAGCGCTCCACTCCAAAAGCAGACTCTTCACGTCGATGGCTAAGTTCTAACAACACGTGTCTCAACAATAGCAACATTTCAGGAGAGCAAAAAAAACGATTATTTTTTTTAATTGTTTGTAGTTTTAATTGAAATTAAAAGCCAAAAATATATCAATCTGAAAAAAGTAGCATTTAGCATTGCAAAAGTAGCAGTACATTTGCAAATAAAGAGTTGTTTTTTGCTTGAATTTTATTTTTTATGAACAGTACTAGCAGCATTAACTCAGACCGGCCAAATTATGACGTAAGTACGTGTTCTTAGAACTTAGCCATCGATATGTCCTTTCTCCGAACTTCTGCCTCTCCTCAGTTCCTTCATTTTCTAAACCGCTTCCTTAGCTAACGCATAGTTCTTTCTGATTTACTAAACCCTAAGTCCGTTTAAATCTAATGAGCTGTCTGAATATTTAAACAGCTCCACCTGCCAAGTTTCTGACGACAAAACTTTATACAAAGCATAAATTTCTAGGCAAATTACCCCAAAATGCATAGCTTGAAAGCATTACTTGATGGAACTCCTTCATGACTATCAGGAAAGAATAAAACTTTGCTGGTTGCACAATAATTAATTCACTCGCTTCTTGCGACGATTCACTTAAGATGATTATAGTGTATTGAAACCGGTCGCGAGTGAATTATTTATTGTGGAACTAGCAAAGTTTTATTCTTTCCTGATACGCATAACATTGATCATATTGATATATTTTCATGTAATAATTTAGTGGTATTTGAAAAATATATTGTTCATAAATTTATTCCACACCCTCAAGGATAAAAAAATGGTATTGGAGATGGGTGAAAAGAAGGGTCCAGGATGTGATATTGGATTCATTGCCCTATAAAAAAATCACCTCAAACTCCATTTGAATATGAAAAAAAGGTCTAATTAAAACCGCTAATACTACTAGTTTTCATATATGGTTCCTTACACATCCTCTTGGGAAATGCGTGAGTGTAATTATAGAATCTTAGGAAATGTGTGTTCACCCATGCAGTCATTAGATAAATATAATCATTCACTTTAGTGAGACCAGTAATATTAATTAATTAAAAAGACGCAAAAAACCCACCTTATTCCAAAAATTATTCTTGGATCCTCCTTTTTACTTCAAAAAGAAGTCAAAGATTGACAATAAAGTGCACCATTTATTGTAGCTTTAATTCTTGACCTCTGCTAGGGAAAGAGAGAGAATTTTGCCACTGCAGGTGTTATCTCTAAATGATGGCATTTAAATTTCTAGTAGAGGTATTTTCATTTAAAGTCTTGTACTTTGGAGCTCCTCAAAGATTTCGCATTGAGTATTATATTATCGAGTTAATTGTTCGCAATTTGCTTGCTGACGATCGTTCATTCTTTTATTTTATTATGCAAAAGAGCGAATGAGGAAGAAATCGTAAAAGAAAGGAGCAGCATGAAAAATGACGAGTTGTCAGCATGAGCCTTCAATCTAGGGTGCTAAATTTGAAACCTTTTTTATTGACGAATCTCATGAAGTATGAAGACGTTAAGCTATCACGTCAACTGAAAGAGTTAAAAGTAAACTCCTTCGTATTCATGACTGAGTTTTTTTTCACTTGTATTGTTTTTTCATCTCACTGGAAAAATGTATGAAAAGTTCAGTAATCGATTAAAGAAAAACTAATATTTCAGTTTGTGATTTACCTTATGAATAAAAATACGGTAGCTGTGTATTTATGCTTGACATCTTCGAAGCTTAGCGCGCATCCATAGCGTTTTGAAGACGTCAATCAAGCGCTATATTTCTGAAGCTTATAAATCAATTCCCTTTGCGGTAAACTACGTTTTCGGAACTAGCTTTTTATTCAAAGGACATCGTGGCCTCATGGCAGAGAACAGTCATGATAAAAATAGGAGTAAAGCAACGAAATAGGTGAATACTGATATACCACATGAAGGCAGTATTAGGTTAAATTTCTTTATGCTGGGTGTGTCTGAATACAATATTCTGATAATTCCAGCCATATTGAATGAAAAAGGGATTCCTACGTTACTTTAGAACTGGAATATAAACTATTTCCTTATCTGAAACCTCAGTATCCATTAGTACATTATCAATATACAACAACAGAGTAGAAAATGCATATTTTAATTACACATACATCCATCCCAAACATTGGTTAAAAGTAATAAAATAATTTAATATTAATGACCTTCGAAAGCCAACCGAATCAGATACATTGAATGACTGTAAAATTTTCGTTTTTTTAAGTGTTGATGCATAAACAATTGCACCTTTAAATTTACATTTAAAATTAAATTCATTACAAAATATGGCTACAGATAGTAGGATTCAGCAAAAATTTGATAAGCATAGTCATAGTTACCATTAGAAGAAATGAGAACTTAAATCATTACGGCATAAAGAGTAACTCTTCTTAGACTTAATCGCGATGCCCATTTTCTAAATTATAGCGATTGTCTTTCAAATTAACATATGTTTTCCTTGTAAATATTCTTAATGTGTTTAATTCCTTGTAAATTTCTTTCGTGTCAATGAAAAATATTTTTTAGATTCCCATCCGCATCGCCCAAAATATCCTCTTCTTCATGAATTATCAAAAGACCTAATGCATACCTAATGTGACATATGATGTGAGTGCAGATCTTCCATCCTACCAATTACATGCTGGCAGATTGGAGCTAAAGTGAGTAATAATTATGCATATAATGTCTATAAAAACTGAAATTACAAACGAATCACATTGCTCCTGGCTTGTCATTATTACTCGTTCTGGCGCCACTCTGTCTGCATGTAAGCGGTAGGAGGGTAGAACGACGCGACTGAGAGTGTCACAAGTATGAAGCAATGTGCGACGCGGCAGGTGGCAGGGATGCGGGGGTGTGCGGCGGGCTACTTTGAGGCAGCGTTTCGACATGAAGGAATCGAGATACGACAAAGCAACAGACTTCTTTGCCCAGAGACCTCTATAATACTTTTGAAAACCTCAACATTCAAAATAACTGCATTTAGGCCCTTTAGGTGCCTCGGGCACGGCTATCCGTCGTCGCACGAACCTGTAGCTTTATTTTTATAATCTTTCTCACCGATTCGTACATTTTGACACCACGAATTCTCAAATGGGATCATTTTTAAAATTCAAGCGCCAGCCTACTGGGGCGCCCGTTAATTTATGGACACCAAGAAGATTAATTCGTCAATTTGCAAATAGTATGTGTTTATGTCATTTTTTGTACGATATCGACTCAGAGTGAAATATTTCTGCATTGAGTCTAGAAATACCTATTACAAGCATGAGTTCACGGGTTTGAACAACAGAAAATATCACTTATATAATTTTCTTGAATATTCAAAACATATTTATCGTATAGATTTCAATCAACCTTACTCAGTGATTCAATCAATAGGCGGACATAGGCGCACGCAACACTAAGCCACAAGTGCGTGAATTTAATATTATCAGGGTATGAGGGCCAGTTCCTATCCTTGGGTTGCCTTTTGAACTAGAGATGTCAAAAGTAATGCTAACTCGTTTTGGACTGGAGATGTCGAAAATATTTATGGAAAACATAGTTAACTACTTGTATGATATAATTATTATTATTTGTAATAATTTTACAACATTTTCGGTGAGTAATATTTTTTTTTGCATCGTTTGATGTCACTACCAATTTCTGTTTCAAATATAAATGCTTCAAGTGAAAATGTCGTTTTATGTTGAGGAAAGCAATATTACAAGTTAAGTTATGAAAAAGCAGCACTGCAGATGAACTGCCTCTTACACTTCTAATGTGCACGTGGGATTTAAATGGATGGTAGCCTTAAAGTTTTATTTACAGAAACACTTATACTCATTCTTACCACATGCATTTTCGGAATGGAGCTTTAAAGGAAACTATCATCAATAATTTGCATAAAGTCGTAAATCTAAGCTGTGAGAAGTGGTGATACTTTTTATGCGGTGAAATAAAAATAATGAATGGAGTTAGCGCCAATGTAACAAAAAGTAGTTGCTATGGAAAAAATAAGGAGTTCTATTGATGCTTATGGATATAAATTAACCTAGGGTATTCATACTTTAAATATCGCAAAATAAAATTAAAATTAACACTTTCAAATGCTGTGATGGACAAATAAAACAGCTTAATATCAAGTCTAACGATAAACATTTGGCAAAGGTATGAAAGTGGTATGGTAGCGAAAAATTCCATTACGCGTCCACTTGAAAGGAAGAATAAATCTGAAGATAAACACCGAGTGCGAGTCTTGGAGATGATATAGACCCATAGCCATTAGTCACGTCTTGTATCCTCAACAGAGCCATTATATGACGCCGAGTCGTGTTTTCATCCATTTCAAGTCGCGCCATTTCCTTATCAGTAAATTTCTCACTCAAGATTTACATACCGTGCATGAGGTCATTACGAAACCTCAGTAGAGTCATTCGTAGCCAGTCAGATCATTCGCTCTTATATATTGCCTTCATGGGCGTTCATCCGCTTTCATATAAAATCTAAAACATGACTATTGCCCATACTTGTGTGAATCTTAAAAAAATATCTTCAACGAGAAACATGTATCTATTTGACTTTTATTGGATGGCTTATGTTCATTTTTGTAACCTCTCAGCAAATACAATTGATGAAACATAATTAACGAAAACAAAATTTACAAAATAAAATTTAAATAATGTTGATCGGGAGATAAGCGATGTTGCATTGTGTAAGAGAATGTAAATTAAGGTTTATCGTTAAAGGTTATACATATATATATTAGTCATTATTTTAATTCGACCCACCAAACAAAGATCTAATATTCGTCTAATAACTTATGCGCATGGTATGCCTCAGCTCAACTTCTCACTTACTCTATCTTACAATCATTCCAACACGCCTAGAGTGTCTTACTGACATACACCACTTACTGAACTTTACTTTTATAACCACCATTAACTAGCATTACCAAGTGTAGTGGTGTCCAAAAATTCTGCTGGATATTCACTAAAAATATTATAGGGCTATACTAAATCAAGCATTGCTGGATTTTTTTATGGGTCACTAATTTTGCTTCTACCATAGACATGACTACCTACTTCTCCAGGATGTCTTGTGATTCGCTTCATTGGGAAGTTAATCCGAGGCATTTTTACCAGGAAGTTTCGCTCAACGCCATGAATATGCGATTTGAGGAAAGGAGGAAGCCTTTCGAATGGGGAGTGGCTGCCATTTGGGGCTCGTCCTTCCTGAAGCACGTCACGACTGCACTCACAGTGGCGTGCGAGATGGCCGCGTGACTGACATTCCAGGAAGGGACGTAAGACACGCTTGGCGCACGTTTCGTGACAAAGGACCGTGTTCGCCCCGAGAAGAAAGCTTCTTACATCGGAGTAGGGAGGTATACATACATACCTCTGGTACAAGGGGCTAAGCGGGTATTGAACCTAATTTATTTAGTGGCGTAAATACCACTAATATGTGATTGTATGTAATACAGATTTTTTTAAGCCACTAAGGCATTTTCATTTATTCAAAGTGCTCAAATTGTTTTTTGCCAGAAGTGGAAATATGCCGGGTGGATATGATAAATATAAGTACAATTTAAGGAGTGAGTCATATCTAGTAGCAAAAAGACCTAAGTTAACATTATATAAACTCTGTTTTCTTTACATGGGGCCAAAGTTATTTCATTTACTGCCACTAGAATCAATAAAAAATAAATCCTCAAATGTAATGTTAAGACTTGCTAAAGACTGGCTTTTATCGCAAGAAATAATTGAAAATTTATTTTGATGTTGTTTATATAAAACACTCTTGTATCATTTACTGCATTATTATTTTTTTATTGGCATAATTTTTTTTATTTGATGGTGGCTCAATTATGGTCCTATGACCTTGGAGACCACCTGGAGCTCCTTCTATTGTTATTTTTGTATTCAGATGTAAAAACAAAATGTAGGAGTAAATAAATTATTATTATTATTTTCATTTTCCTGACCTCTGTATTTAGCATTTAACATGAACCTCGGAACCTCTTTAAATTCAAATGCAATTTTTGCCGTCGTTTCAATTTGTTTATTGACCATCTTCAGGGCTTGAAATGGAAAAGTATATTTTTTATTATACGAGGGTTGCCCAGAAAGTAATGCACCATATTATTTTCTTCAACATTTATTCTTTGCACGTAATTAGAATTTCTCACACGAAAGAATTATGTTTCAACTACACACCCTATTTTTCCACTTAATCTACGTCCCGTTCTATGGCCTTCCTTCAGCGCGAAACAAGGGCGTGTGTGCCCGGCCGGTACCAACCCTTCTGGTCCCCGACGGCTGCAAATCTAGGAGCGCCGCCGAACAGCTATTTGATGTTCTCATCTTCTGAACCCAGTGACTAACAGTACTCCTATTGACAGCAGGTACCCCATAGACCTTGCACCAACGTTTTTGAACATTACCTATATTTTCTTGGTCTGCTGTGAGAAATTCAATGACGGCTTGCTGCTTGCCACGTGCATCACATACAGACGCCATTTTGAAACGGTCCTGCAGCTACGCTATCTGCTCTAAAGGCCGTTTTACACGGGGCACGGAATTGCGCAGGTTAGAGATGCATTAATTTCTAAGATGGCGTGGAATTGCTCGAATGCATGAACGAAATTAGAACAGGGGCTATTTTGCCATCTCACGTCCACGCATTCTCGCATATGTTCTAGCAATTCACCGCTTTACGCGACGGAATTTTGACTGCGCCTTCGTACACATGTCAGATTGTGTAAGTACGTGCCCTGTGTAAAACGGGCTTAAGAGCCAGAATTTTTCACGGGCATCAATGAAACTTCAGATAATGCATACGTATCGTTTAGAATTCGCGCTATTGTTGTCGGCCGAGAAAAAAAATGTGGTGCATTACTTCCTGGGCAACCCTCGTATTATTGTAAATAAACATTTTTGTAATCCTTTATTTTGTTCATGTATCAATATTATACACTCATTTTCATTTTATGCTTTATAAATTAACCGATACGTTGGCATCAATTGCATTTCTATTTAAAGACCTACACTCTAAAATTCAAAATTTAACATATTGTAACACCGCTATTACAAACCAAATTTTGTCAAAGCTTATTTTTTCTTAAGTCATACTCCGAAACAAGTGACTTACATTAAGAATTTCCAAGTACATTGCGCAGTACCGGAGGTGACACTAAATATCCTCAATTGCACAGGAGGGAAATACTCATGCAATTTGCAAACAAATACAATGAATTGCATTTGAGGTACAGTATGTAATTTCACCTAAAAATTGTATCTGTATAGCCTGCCGAACATTAGGCAACATCGAATTCTCCTCAGATCGGCATGTAAGACCGCCATGTGGTCGCTCATATGCCTTTTGCATTCCGGTTATTATCCAAATTGTGTAAATTCCGTAGAGGAAAATTTATTTGTTCGCACTGTGATCCCGGTTATGGAAAATGAATTTCTTAGGTAGAATTATTGCACTTTGAGTGCAGTCACGGATGACTTCGTATAGGTTTGAAGTTGTCGAGAACGTGGCGATCTCCAAAAGATATTTCTCTGTCTTGTCTGACAACTGCAATAATCCATGAAAATCCAGCGAAATTTTACATTATTTTGATAGCATAAACAATTAGAACGATTCAATCATTAACTAGGAACAATACTACCCAAAATTTGCGCGCACAGTTTAAAAGTTCAATCCAATACACGAGAAATCCCTGTCAACTCAAAAGCTGTGAAATTCCATCCATTGCCTTCAACACATCATCAATCCAACCCCCGTCAGAACCAAACGAGCGGCAGCAGAAATAAGAAAGAAAAATTGCTCCCCACGTTTGTAGTCAAAAGCGGTGAATCGAGTGATTTCCAGTTATTACATCACCGCAACACCTCGTGACTTCCACGCTGGAAGTGCCTCATTGAGAAGCGGCGGCCGTGGGAGACGCGGGGGAGGCCAAGTGCGGTATGTGACGAGGGAATAAAAGCCACTCTCACTCACCTTCCGTGAAGGTGGACGGGTGATGGTGATGCCACCTAGCCGCGTTACCGCCAACTCCTCCGCCGTCGACAGCAGCGCCACCTGTGGCAAACAAAAGAGAGAAGTTAGTCGTGAGTCGTCCGCGTCGTGAACTCTTGAATATTCCCAAAGGGACTGCATGAAGTAGACCCAATTCCATCCCATAAACGACTGATTTCTGTTGCCACTTCGGTCGTATTTAAATCGGTTTACAAAAATGTCCGCGGCGCGGTGATGAGTGCAATGCAATCCACTTCATTTTCTAATATTGTGCATTATAATATTTGGAATTGCTACGAATACCATCGAAAAGTTATGAAATTGATAGATCACCTCATTATGTTTATAAATATCTGTAAAAACCCCTAATTATACCTTATTTCCCCGTAAAACTCGGTTCAGTTTGTCCGTCAGCAACGCGAGTGGCGACTCTCGTAAACCCATTCAATTACGCGGTGGACGAAAACACATTTAGGGGCATACTTAAGGATACAATTTTTGAAATATTCGTGAATATTCTTTCTTCTCTTTCTTTCCCCTCGTAGTCATCGGCTCGCATGCAGGAGTAGAAGTATTCAAAATAAATGTTCACCGTTGGTGTAGAGCATACCCAGAATACTCTCCTGCTTTGATCTCCTGAAAAAATGGAAAAGATTAATAAATTTTTCACGGATTGTCAACTGAGTGAAATTAAGGCCCATGCATTCCGATTCGTTTTTTGCCATCAATGTTAAGTATAACACTCCGATCACGTGGAATAAATTGGATCTCACTGGACCAATGGACATATCATAGTTTGCCACCATAAATCACACGGTTGACAAGTAGACTACCGTGTGAGGTATCATACAATCCCCAACTGAAAAAAGCGTTATGTTTGTCAATTATCTTGGGAGATACTTTTTAGAGAACTTGTTGAGTGAGACAATATTGAATGAACCTACACACATTGACAATCAGAGAAAAATTGATTAATTTTCACGAGAAAGAATGGAAAATTTGTAATTTGCTAGCTCCATAGCATTCAAGAAGTTATGATGCACTTTTAATAAAATAGAATTCCAAATTTCTTTCCTTCACAATGGCTCCACATCATATTGTTATAGTTCTCCTATTAAGCCATATCACTTTTTAATCTTTCTCATTCGTCTGGTGATAGGAGAGTTATTAATAAATTATGCAGTGAAGAATTTACAGGGTGTTTACTGACCTGACAGACCGGAAAATAAATCGAACAATTGTGTGCTATAATCATTGATAATGAAGAGAATTTTTTTAAAATGCCAGGGAAATTCGTACAGTGTCACATCTGGACACCCAAAAGTTGTCTATACACTATGCGATATAATCCTGCATATCACCCTGAAACCATACTTCCCATATATATAAAATCAAATTATTAACACATAAATTAACCATATATTATTAGATTAACTAACAAACGGTACTAAGACAGAGGGTTTCAGAAAATTAAAAAAATATCAATAGCATCAGGGCGCGATAAAATTTTTGTGATACTTTGAAAAAGCATCGAAAAATTGGAGAAGTTGAAAAATTCCAACAATCTAAAGCAGCGGACACTCTTGCATATGCGTAGGAATTTCATTTAATCGAATTGAAATTGGTGACTCTAATACTTTTTGTGAATTTTCTTCAAGAGATCGAGCAACTTCAGGAAAGTTCGCATTTGCTGTGGCAAATTTTAGTGCTTCGCATTACGTATGAAGTATTACATTCCACTTTCAGACACAGTTTCCAAGAAAATATTCCAGCAAAAGCGCGGTCTGCCGGAATTATGCTCGAGTATTAGACAAAATAATAGGTATCAGGAAAAAAATCAAGTACGTGAACAACATCTCTCTGTCGAGATACGCAGAAAATTGCTGTCAATCAATAATTTCAATTGCTAAAGCCAGAATCAAAAGTAGCTTAACCGGAAAAAGACGTGAATTTATTTCCTTGGAACCTCTGCAAAGTAAGGGAAGGCAACTACGACGCCTTTGTTACTAATTAATATCGTGAGGCAGACATCAATTCTTCAAATGCATCTTGTTTGGCGTTTCTCCTCTCTGGCGTTTTCTACTCGAAAGCCATTGATGGGGACAACTTCCCATAATCCTACTCCAAAGACAGGTGATGATGACTTTACGGAAATTTCCACTTATTTCTCTGAAGATATTGCCAATTACAGTGATTTATCCTGTTCACCTTAAGTGCAATTTCTCTTTCCTTACGTAGTCTACAAATCATTTTCTGGTTCAAAACATATTTAGTCAGCCAATATAAAGTGACAAATGGGATACTTATAATTCATGCAAGGAATAGATAATGAAGAGGAGCGTATAAGATCTTTTGAAATATTGGTGCGCAATAGTGGTTACTGTAGGGATTCCCTGAAGATGAGGTCGGTAATAGATCCGAACGTATAACATATTCAACGGTTCTTAGTGTGGAGAACAATTTCATTAATCAATAAATAATATGTTTATATCCATAGAATAAATGTTAACTTGAAAAATAATTGGTTTCTGGAGAAGTTAAGTGACCTGAATTATTTTAATAGACGTCACTCACTGTCAATGGTCACTTTCTGCACGTACATGATAAGTGAATTATATAAAGAAAATCGATGCTCTTCTTATGCTGACTTCGATATTTCAATTAAACTCTTCTCTGGATGCGTTCAATTTCAACGGCGAAAATCTAGATTCCGCGATACCCAAGCGTGGAAAAAATGACGATAGCAAAATTATCCACAAAAAAGTGCAACAATGAAGAGTAAATGTATCACATTGGGAGACAGCTTTAATATTGTTTTAAAACAGGGCATCTCAATGAATAATGAACATTAAACATTCAGGTACCTACTTGATCTTTTTTATCCTTTTAGCTCTAGTTAGTCTATATTTGAGAAGTAGGTAAAAAACTTTTAGGAAGTAACGGTGAGCAGGTAAGGGGTAACAGTATTTTTCTCATATGTTATCTATCTATGTTCATGGCTATAAAATGAATATGATTCATTTGTTAAACGTTTTCGGAATAAAATTTCCTAATAAATGTTCTTAGTTGTACTTATTACTGTTTATTTAACCGTATACAACCCGTCGCGTCGGTCTATTTCCCGCCGCGCATGCTACCGCGTAACAATAAAAGCACGTGCTACCGCGGGCTAAGATGTGGAATATATTTAGGTTCCATGACAGACGTTTCGACGTCAAATAAAGGCTGAAAATAGTTAGTGAATGATTGTGATTCCTTCGAAAATCAGTATTTAAAACTGGAATTAAAAAAATTTATTTGGAACATATTCATGAGGTGAATTTTTCCATTTTGTATTATTTGAGTCAAGAAATATAAATAATTGCTGTCATTGATATGCACCCATATATACTACTCAAATGAAGTTACTTGACAATCAATATTCATTACATAAGCAGAAAATATTTTTTTGTTTGGATAATCCAGAACAATAGCAACAATACGATTAATTACCGCTATCGAGAAATAAATGTGCAAAATAACCTTGTTATGGATTAAATGGACTTCAATCAAGGAATAAAACGTGAAATTAAATGCGAGTTACTCGTCGTTAAAAAAGCTGACACGCATGCTTTTTTTTGGTTATGCCATTAAACCGGGGAATGTTCGTAGAATTTAGAAAAGTATATAGACTAACTCAGCCATTTATCAGTAGCTATCCCAGTTAATGAAGTTGTGTAAGCAACGTGCACGCTTTGCGGTGCATAAATATGAAACGAATTCACTTTCGTCTCTGCGATTGAGTCGCGCTCATTGTCTGACGATTTAATGAGAATGAAACGCCTCCTTCGGGATACCTCCTCCCATCATTCATCCACGGTGGCGGCGGGGTAAAGTCCTCGCCTGCCAAACCGCAGGTCGCGGGTTCGAATCCCGCCTGGGTAGGTGATCCCTCTCCAGGGCATGGATGTTTGTGTTGTACTCTGTTAATATTGAAATCCCTCGTTGTAAAAGGCCGTTATGTGCTGTTTACGGGGGTTGTGATAAATAAATAAATAAAAAAATTGCCACATCATAGATAATGATGCCATCTCACGTAAGGGCGTACCCAGCTGGGGGGAGGGGGTCCTGCCCCATGCCTGGGGGGGACTGCCCCCCCCCAAAAGCGAAGATAAATTTAGTTCAAAACAAAAGTTATGAGAAAATTTTCCTTTTGAAGAAAAATGATATTACTTAGTATGAAAATAAAATAAAAATCATTATTTTTTCAAGCAAATAATTATAAATATTCAATAAATTGCTGTCATAATTTCCTTAAAATTTTGGTTTCATTAGCCTTTTCTGTGCAAAAAAGTTAAAACTTAAATGACCACAGCTAGTTTTGCCCCCTGCTAGTTTTGATTCTGGGTACGCCCATGATCTCACGTCTGTTTCGCGCACTGTATGATTTGTCCGTACCGAAGCGTAACACTACCAATTACTACCGACCTTGCCGCGGAATTGGCCTTAGAGGACAAAACTAAAAATAAAATGGATGCGGTGAAATAATTTCAGTTTTACCAAATATTTTTAAAACCTTTCTTGCGATAAATACTTAAGATAGCGTTATTTCAAGCAATTATCACGTCATTATAAAAGTCTAATCACCAAATGAGCGAAAGTTCTCGAAAGCTGACACAGAACTAACTCGCTTATGTGTCATGTTCCCTTTTAGACATTTTGGGACAGTAATATTGTCTTAAGAAAGCAACTACAACGTGATACAATTCATAGTCCTCGCGATGGCAACCATCTTAAAAAACGCAGGACTGTGGGTCAAATGGGTATGACGGCTTAGGCAAAGAAAAGGAGGGAAAAATTAGTCTATTGCATGTTGTATGTCTAGCATAGCGTGTCATTGTCACTAAATAAATTCTCAGAAAGGAAGGGACCAAGTTGCCAGCATACCTCACGTGGCTAATAGCTGGAAGTATTTGAGATCCCAGCCATTCTTCTCCTCTACCCGCTTTTGGAAAATAGACTCCCTTAATCTCAAAATTGTCTAATGCGCAAAGCAATAATGCTTCACCTGGACTCCTCTCTCTGTTCGCGACTCGAAATAAAAGCAAACAAGAGAGGAAAATTTTTCAGCAGCCTCTGCGCACGTGACCAAGTATAAGGCAGTGAATATTTCTCGGGTATCACACCGGGAGAGATCTTCCATACCTCCTACCAACGTTTCGAAGTGCATCTCGCCCATCGTCCACGGAAATTCAGTATCCCTGAGGACGATGGGCGAGTTACACATCAAAATGTTGGTAAAAGATATGGAGGACCTCACTCGGATTGAATCCCTAGACTTTTTCACTGCCATTGTTCTCCAGGGAAAGACAGACATTAGACCAAGAATTAAAGGAAAAATCCGAGATCAAGCGATGGGTTTGCAGAACCATCAGCTCATGGTTTGCTCATTCCAAATATAGTGTTTGGTTTCGAGGTTGCATATTTCAACTTCAATTTTTATTCGATTAGTTTCACGGAATAGGGATATATTACAATTTTAATGAAATTCACCATTGAATTTTTCAATTTCTAATGTTTTATCTACCTTGGAGTATGTTAATGGACGTTGGGGACTTTTATGCTGGTTTCAGCTTTTGGTTACTGTCCAGCCACCTTGAGCGATCTTACCACGAATATGGAGGATTCTGTGGTCAGTCTCCAGATCCAGTGTTGCCGCCCACCGCGCATTTAAATGGGTTCACGAAAGTCGCCACTTACATCGTTGGTGGGCAGTACGATACGAATTTAACGGAGAGATGAGCTATAATTTTGACAGTTAACCCAAATTAACCTTTTTCATCATATGACTCATTAAATTATGAACTTTTCAGCTATTCCTTGCGATTGAAAATATTAAGTTGGGACTGAATGGATCGCTCTACACAAATTCGCGGGCATTTTTGAAAAATTATTTAAATACATCCAAAGGGGCAACATAATTCAAGTTTCTAGAGGGTGGACCCGGGGCTCCTTTATTAAGAGAATTTCAGGATGATCCGCAATACGTCAGAAGGTGGTAGGGGAGACAATTTTAAGCCTTTTTGGTCCATGAAAATGGGATCACAACTCCTTAGTTAGTGAGCTATGGCAACAAAATTTTATTTTTGGGTGAACTTTGCGGTTACTATGAAAACGGCTTTTCATTGGTATCCAGCCTTTTAGACATTTTATTCAATGCTTTGCATTTGTAAGGACATAAAAAATTTAGGCTAGACGAAAATGTACGATAGTGATTGAGGAGGTGAGAAGCCAAGGGGTACAATTGTTTTTTTCTAAATAGAGTTAGGTACAGTTAATTGTTGGAATAAATATAATTTGGATGGACTATAAATGAAAGGAAAAAAAACTTGGATTCCAAGGGATGCGAGTGAGTCTCTGCTCGGTGCTAACATAGAGTGGAAAATCAAATAGACTACTAAATATCTAATCAATCTTGTTTATTTTCTTTACCCAATTTCTGTACCTAAATCTGTTTAGAAAAAAGGAATCACTTGTACCCCTTTACTTTCCACCCACACAATTTTCTGAAACAATTAATCCCAATATGGGTGAGATTGCGCAATCATGTTGTTTGAACTAGCTCAAAACTCTCGTTTGATAAAGCTCAAAGATTGATTGTTTCAGACTATAATGTTCACGCCATTTCATCCAGCCTTGATTATTGTGTCCTTAAAAATCCAGATTATTAAAAAAAATGTCGAAAAGGCTGGGTACACAGGATAAACTGTGAGTGCAAAGTGTATGCAAAAGAATGTTTGCCATGTCACAGCTCAACTATGACATTGCGACTCCATGTTTACGGACACAAATGCTGAAAATTATCTCCTCTACCACCTCCTGAAGTTATTGCATATTCCTCCTGAAACATTCTGTGTATACCCCCTGGCTCTTGCTTATATTACCCTAAATAATTATACTCTGAGATCTGCGGAGGCTATTGGCGGTTATGGCACGGCGAAGAAAGCTGGGCAAAGGTCTGCACACGTGGACAGGTGATTTGGATCGCGTACCAAGGAGGCGGGGTGGCGTGAGAAACGCCCGCGAGAGGCGCTCAAGGGCAAGAGGGAATGGCGCGGAGGAGATGGCGGCAAAGGCGTGGGTGGAGATTACGTGTGAGTGAATCAAAGGAAGAAAGTTAGAGACGGTAAATATAATTATTCTTCCCTCCGGCTGAATCACGCTGGTTTCTCTATTTCTAGAGTACCTTGCGTAATCGATATAGTCTTGTTTTTTTTAGGTAATTTATCAGTACCGGCTAGTTAAATTTAGCTATCCTCCTGATCCAAAAAATGTCTCGCTCACCCTCTGTCTACCTGTAGACCTTAATATCCTTTCATTTTGACCCATTTATTAAAGCTCTATTTCAATAAAAATATTTCTTGCCTCTCATTACACCGTCCATTAACACCCTCACTCAGCGATATTCATTTCTTGCCTACCTACCTTAAAAGCTAGCATTCTAAATGTTATATTTGTTACAGAACTTGGTATTTTGCATATGCATAATATTTCCGTAGAGATTGGCAGAATGTTGAGCTGCAGAAAGTAGCATAGTTAATATAAATTTGGAGGGCACTTCTGCGCTAGCTAATTACACACAAAATAATGAAATAATATTGCTGACTCGCACCTGTTGTAACTAAGGCCGAGTTTTTTAATGCAACATACAAATAAATAACGGAGAATTTTCAGTGTTTACCTACTTAATTGCTATAAAATGAACATAAAACTACTAGAAATAGTATAATGGAATCTAATATATTATCTTCATTCCTGGATATCTTCCTGGATATCTCCAAAATTAATTACTTGTTCGACGTGATAACACAAAAGTAATATTAACTGTAAGTTCGCTGAATGCATGGACTGAAATGCAAGCACGGTCGAGTGATGAAAATTCCCAAATTTCCATCAAGAATTTTATAATCGAGAGAGAGGAAACGATTTAATTCACAGTTCTGATAATTTAAACGCAATGCCCGATAACGAGACGCCATTTTTAGCGGGTAATACACCCGTGTATTCACATATTACGAAACTGGTTACGCAATTATAAAGAAGGAGCAGTTAAGACCTACTAATATACCATATACTTATATAAAGTGTAGAAATCCAATTGCTTATGTCAGGTAATAGGGAAGGTATGCTAAGTAGAAATTATTTATCTAAATAGGCATGACCGGTATGGACACCCTTGTGTATGTTGTTTGTGTAGTCACGCTTCATGGCTCACCGTGCTCTTTTATGTCACTGACTCCGATGAATAAAAAAATAATTATTTGAGCCGATAAAAATTATTAATGCATATTATTATTTTGAAGAAAGTGATCTAATAACATAGTTTAAGATAATTACAATTGTCATAAATACTTACTTGTACCGTAAAAACCATGTAACAGAAAAAATGTTAATTACAATCTTTTCATTCGAAGGAAGCGCGTTTGTAAAAAAAGGAATTTAGATACGACAACAGAGTTGAACTAAGTTCTTGGCAGGTAGTTTTCACAACTCATTTATTGAATTGGTATTGGTAGTCTACCCAGGTTGAATGGGTAATGTGAGGATTCGTTCAACGATCTAAAATCCAATGCAAGTACAACCTCACGTAAATTTTTAGTGCAAAGAGCGTTACTTACCTTTTGAAATGTTTAGAGTTGTTAGTAGAATCACGGAATGCATACTTCAGAATTAAACCTTATATTGGTCATGACCTTTAAACCCTTCAGAGAAAATAATATTTCTCCGCGTGACCAAGAGCGTGCCATGCAAGACCAATGCGTAAATTTTGTCATTCTTTGAATTTTAACTCAGCGTAGCTGATTGCGCATCACATTCCTCATGTACTGCGCAATAAAATTGAAAATTCTCGCCGTCAAACTGTAAAATGCATCATTATTATCGGAGATCTATGGTAGTCCGGATAATGGTGAAATAACGTCGAACTCGGGTAATGCAAGCGCCGTACACTTTAGAAGCGGTTTATGACCGTAGTTAAATCCATTTGCATTTTCAACATCATGAACTTATGAGGACCGCAGCAGAAACGCTTTCATAACATCGCACGACTGGTCATGTGACTCATGATTTAACTTATATTAGCGGCTTGCCTGAAGCTAGCAACACCTAAGTGATTTTCAGCGATACAAGCGCAACTTTGTAGCTTATCGCAACGGAGTTAGTGATATTTTCAGTTTTAATGAACGGACTATATAAGACTACTTCGTTATAATATAATTCCACCGTATGGGATAGCAGATAAGAGCTTTGAAATCTACCTATGCCTGCAGGCGAATCCGTAAGGAATTTTAAAATTGATGACTTTTCCCTTTGGCCAAGCTTAAGTAAGGGGTTTATTAAGGCGATAGTGACGGAATAGCATTGATATATCAGTACAAAATTACATTTTACGGATAACTACCACCATTTGAACTCCTATTTATCAAAATAATTCTCTGAGAAGAGGAATTTCCTTTCAAAGATATAAGCGACTTGATTGAGGGATACCCACCTAAGTAGATACATAGGTAGATACACCTAAGTAGATACATAAATTGATTGTATAAAAAATCTCTTTCACTCTGGATTTAAAATATTTGGGGAGGACTCATTTTTGATGAGTGCTGTGGAACAGTTTGACTGTGATTTGCATATTCTTTTAACAAAAGGGATAATAAACCCTGGGAAATATATTAAATTGGTTTACTAACCAAAGGGCCTGAACACTAATTTCTACGGTGACGGGGACTTCACAGAGGATACCCGACCCGTAATTAGATATTATGCGTGGAAATTGAAGTGAGTACAACACGCCGTCCGTTGCATGGAATCTGAGACGGTGTTCCCAATGAACTCTTTTGTAAAAATAGGGTTACTCTTCTCAACACCTTCGGGATAAGATTAGCGTGGTGCCAAAAGCGTTAAGAGTTCCAGTCCGTGGGCTTAGGTTCAAATACTGGTAGAGGATGGTAGAGACCAGGGATGTATCAGAGACTGCCTATGCCAAGTCCCTACTTGGTTGCTGCGTGAAGGGGAATTCAAGAGGAGGCCTCCGCCTTTTGGACGGTAGCGTGGCTTCCTTGGCGTATTTCTTTGTGAACATGCCGGGTTTCCTTCCTCCCATCCTTCCCAACCCTTCCCTCATGGCGTAAATGACCTCCGCTGTCGCTGACCTTCGCCAAATACCCCTTTGCCCTCCTGCAACCATGATCGGAACAGGGTAATGCAGACTACAGGTTTCTATCAACCCATATTTTATCAAGCTTTCTACTTATCGCAAATCACGTTATAGGTCAGTGCTCCCTTCCAGATACTAATACCCTTACTAAGTGATTCAACCCAAAGTTTGGTTTTGATCGGTGAGGGTAGAGTTCGCCCCGGGATCAATTACAATATTGAAGTTATTATAATTATTGACAATTCTATTGGTATCGCCACCCAACACTCATTGTGTGATTTTTCAATTCCTTTCCTTGGTTCAACTCTCATTCCGTGGATGTTTTCTAATTTCTACATAGGTTATCTTTTACACGAAATACAAATAAGAGCTTTAGGCATTATAATAATAAAATAGGAGCTTGTGGTATTTCTCAGCGATATCACTTCGATGGAAGATCGAAAATAGGAGAGCATAAAACGAGGACACGTGAATAGGAGTGGTGCGTTGAGGATTGGGTGTGTACGTCGTATTGCTAATGAGGGGACAATATTGATGGTTTCCGAGGCGCGTGAGATGGAGCGCGAGGAGTGTGGAGCCGCCAGGAGAAAATTCTTCCACGCACACACCCTGCCTCCATCGGAATCGGGGCTCAAGATGGATCGGAGGAGCTTCCATTGAAAAAGAAGGAATAGGAGCCGGCCCCTTACGAAGAATATAGGGGGTGGCGGTGCTTGGAGGTACATGGAATGAGGGAAGTTAGAAATGGGAGCAGAGGGAGGGACGTGGAGAAATGATGCTGCTATCCCATGAAGACGCGAAGGAAATGAGAGGAAAAGGGAGGACCAGGCTATGATTAATGAATGAGCGTTAAGGCGATATGGTGCGGAAGAATGTAATAGGGAGGAACTGGAGGATGGGTGTGTATAGATGTATATGTATAGGTATATGTTGCGGATGATTTTGAAAATCGGCCCCAAAAACATGATAAATGGAAAAGAGACTGATTTCCCCAAAAATAAACATAAAGACAAAGACAAAATAATTCATTAGTGCTTACAAAAAAATAGACAAAACGAATAAAAAAATCTTCTAAAAACGAAAGTACATATAATGCAATTTTCAGCTTCAAATATGTTAATTAATTAATTTTAATTTTGTTGGTGGGAATACCTTTTCTGCTGTGGACCGATATTTGGCTTAATTTCAGCGCTATATTGAATTAATTAATGTAAGTTTCTAGTCAATATTAGTTTAAATTGATCTTTTAGGGAATTTTTGTTCATGAATTTTAGTTTTAGCCTTCCGAATTCAGCGTGCAATTCACGAGCTCCCAAGTAGCTTAATTTCAATTTATCCTTCACTATACACTGGTCCCATACACTTTTAAAAAGTAATTCCCTATTTCGTGCCAAGTGCACAGCCAATAATGCTGAAAATGTCGTATCTACAATACGCACCGAAGCTTTCGTAAACCTATGTATGCGTGTGAGTGGTACCCACGCGGAATTATGTTTTTTAGAGAAATTTCGCGAGGAGCGTGATTGTGAGCATACATTTCTTAAGTTTATAGTATTTTTGCCTATTTTATTAGTGTGTGAAGCAACTTCCAAAACCCTTTATCCTGCTCCTCTCTGTCCCTCATATTTTTCGCTCAGTGAAAAGTACGGCTTCGGGGAATTCATTTCTTTCAACTTTTCTACGACCGTAGCATGTTCATTCATTTATGTTTTTGGTTATTTATTTAAAAAAAGTAACCTATTGAAAATGGCATGCATCAAAAATGGCAATGCGTCAAACATGCCCTAATTTATCGATAACATTTGTGCGAAGTTTCAAATTCTATACTAAAAGAATCCTATCTCAGATTTTGGACTGCTTTTATCTATTTCAGCCCACTATGCAACGTACCGAAGAAGAGATGAAGAAAGGGAGTAGTGGAGCAGCGTACATCAGAGAAGGATCCAGTGGATAGGTAATCGAACTGATCCGTTCAACCTTGGTCAGAAGATGTTTATTACGGAAAATTAAATTATTTTCATCGGGGATTCAAATTCAAATTGAAAAATATAGGTATGCTTGATTTTTTTTGCTTTCTCATTCTATGATTACAGTATGTAAGCGGAAATGTCTAACAAATTAGGGTTTTAAAATGCAAGGAAATTTACTTTATAGCATGAATATATATTTTTTAACATAATTTAGTACTTTATGAAATATGTTTTGAGAAATAATTGCACAATACATCAATTTCAGATTGCTTATTTGCTTAGTAATTTCAGTGACTTCGATGCCGAAAGGAAGGAAGACCCAACGACCGATATTCCAATGAATAACCTCTTTCTCTGGATATGGAGAGTAGCGCGCGCTCTCCACAGCAGAAGAATGTAATCTCCAAGCAGCAGCGAACTGACTCATGAGTTATTCTGATAAGTCATCTGGATTGCGCTTGAAGGTCGCGCGGAGGAAAAGGCAAATGCGAGCCGTCGTGGACGTCTAAACCTGTGAAAGTCTATGGAGTACTTCAAGGATACGCCACTCTTGCGAGACAAGCGGTAGAGCTAATTACATGTCAATCGTGCGAAATCAGGGTATTTGAAATGCATCGGCCTGGGTAATTACGACTCTAAATTTTATCATTCGATGTTATTTCAGTGTTGCACCTCAAAGGGACAATGAGGCGTGACATCACATTATACCGGGTAGATGCAATAAACGAAACATAAAGGAATATATAAATTCTATACAATTCCCAACTTAACAGCCATAAGCCGCGATTCGTCGCTATTCATTCATCAATATGAGTAGGCAGTAAAGCCGAGTACTAAATGAAATCAATTTTGATTACCGTCGGCCCATGGTAAATATTGCGTTTATTGTGCCTATTCTATGTAGGAGTTATTTTATGTCGATTAAGAATTTGATCCATTTTTAATTGGCGGAATTCATGCAAAGAGCGGATATTTTCAGGTCATAAACACTCTCCAAATGAATGAAGAATTTGCCAGAAAAATATATGTTAAGAGCTACGAGAGTATGAAACAAAATAAAAAATATTTAAGAATTTCAGAGGCTCATGCATTTCCATCTCAATGCATTAGATATGCCAATTTCTGCGTAAAATTTTAATCCTCTAAAAATCATTCCCTAATCTAAACGATAAGTGTACGGGCATTCGTGGACTTTTGAAAAGAACACATTTTTCACCAGTAGTGCATATAATTATCCGGTGTTAAAAAAGAGAGATATTAAAATG
Organism: Ischnura elegans; assembly: GCF_921293095.1. NCBI lineage: Eukaryota > Metazoa > Arthropoda > Insecta > Odonata > Coenagrionidae > Ischnura > Ischnura elegans. The sequence continues at coordinate 144,465,505 of NC_060246.1, forward strand.
TTGCCAAAAATGAGTCTCAGAAGTTGTGGGAGCTCTACTGCAGATTCTGTGCAATATTTTAGCAATTGCTTAAAGTCCACCATAAACCGACGCTCGATGAATGGACCAAGAGAATATTTTAACTTTGCATATTCCCACCCAAATTTTGATCAGATTTTAATGAGCAATGGCGTCTTTAGCATTTTATGGTCTTTCAAGCATTAAATTTCAGTATGAACTCACAAAAAAATCTTCAACTAATGCCACATGAAACGTTCCAGAAATCTAAATTCCTGAGATTTTTTAAGCAACATGGAATTAATAACTGCATCATTTATTTTATCATGGTATAATTCTTAATTGATAATAATTATGAGTGAGACAAAATCTATCAACTTATTCTGGATTCATAAAATTGTATTTGAGAACATGTGAAACTTTCGGTGATAAGAATTTAGGCCCATTCATCAGCAAAATATTCTATTTTGTGGCTTGAATGTAATTAGTTGAAAATGATTAAGTATATAAGCAATACCGACTTGTAAAACAGTTTTACATAAAATTAAAATTAGCCGAAGGCAGGATCTAAAGAGCGCATCGCAGGTCCGCTACACCTCAATCTGAGCCCGTGCCTAATTAGAAAGTTACACCAGCACTGTTGGAATGGCTCAGGAGAGTTGGTTCTCCTTTCGGGCTGCTGGAAACTAAAGCAGATCCGGACTCCTCCATCCTTCTAGTGAATGCGTAGATATTCATCTCCGTTGCGAAATCAATTTCACGGTGCGTTGCGGGAGCCTACTCCATTCGTTCTACCCGCGCACAGCGTGCGGCCCAAGCGTGCCAACCTTCCCATTTCTCACATCGCCCCATATACGAGGAGCATCCACGGAGACCGATGTCGTTTTATTTAATTTTTTTCCACCTCCGTTTTACACACCTTCTCCCGCAAGAATGAGAATCGCGGCTATATCCACTCCTCTCTCTGATACCTCGTCTTCCTGGTTGGAAGTAGTTAGTTCTCTTCCAGTCTCACGGAATGTGTGACAATGCAACGAAACGTATCTCCGCCCACGGTCACTTCACTCCCGGCTTCCCTGCTCAGCACTCGGCTTTATTTCCTCGTGAATTGCCGCCGGCTTTTCCCCGGAGAGATGGTCTTCAAACACTGTGGGACTCTCGGTGTACCTGCCCACTTAGTTTTCCAACGCGTAGTTACTGTTTTCGTCTCCCTGGGCCCAGGTAATTAGAGCTGGAGCGTTCTCTTATACGATGCTCAGATAAAACTCGGTTCCAAGCTTAAATCAAGGGTAGGAAATTCACAGACTTAATTCCAGATCTTTCTATATAGAGTGATATCTATTGCATTTTTGCGATTTTTTGCAATTCGTCCTCGCCTTGTGAGATAGGTTGCCATGCTTTATGAATGGGAAATATATCGCTATCAACGTAATTAGATTTTTATCGTGCTTATAGTAAAGAAAGATAATTAAATGCATTGCAAAAGCTCTCATGTATGGTCATTCAGAAGATATTATACGAAGTAATGAGACAAGAAATATATTCAAAGATAAAAAAATAGTAAGGAGACAGCTTAAGTGCCAATTAGTTGGTGTATAATCTAGTTTAGGTTCTCTTTATTGAGATTTTATGATTTTAAGAATGGTTTAGTATTATAAAATATTTTTTAAAAGTCGTTCACATCCTGAGCAATTTAATTTCTTTTGGGAATTACATTAAAGATAAAATAACAAGAGAATTCAAGTACAACTGGCTACGTTGTTAATTTAAGTTAGCACATATGCATAGATTAAAATTTGCGCATTTTGTGGTCAATTCTTATGCATAAAGTTTTTTATTTGAATATTTAACGAATCCCAAGAATAAAGTCTCCCGTCTCTCGACGTGACGCTCAATGATACGGCAATGAATGGCCAAGTACAAAAAGTAAAATGAAGATGAACGTGGACAACCACTTGATTGCGACCCTTTAAGTGATACAATGTGCTCCGTGTCGACCTTGAGGAAAGCTCTCAAGGAGCAACCGCATTGGTCATATAAAGGGGAGCAAATAATCCATGCATTAATATTTCATTAACTGATAAACCTAGGAAGGGGGGAAATAAAGAGGTAACCGATAAGTCTCAGCGGTTATTCCTTATATGATTTCGTTAAGAGCTGCTGAGTACAAGTACAACTTAGCCTAATCACCCCAAGAAAACCTTGAAGGCTTCGAAGATAAGAAATGAATGAGAAGGAAACGAGTTAGGAGCGCTGCGACCGATACGGATTAATTATGATGTTAACATGAAACCGTCAACGGAAAATGGAACTTTGGAACGGAAATGGAATCCACTTTATCCGCGATATAAATATTCATAGTCCAGTGTCATGAGTTGAGCAAGAACGTCAAGTGGTCTGTGGCTGCTTTTGACGCCCTGGACTGGTTGTGAAAATAAGTTTTCAAGTATGTGTGATCTAGAACGCAACATTTTTTCTGGTGATACTCCCGTAATTGCGTGACATTGCGGTGTAAATAAGCCGTGGGAAGTATAAAGGTAAAAAATGGACACACGGAGGTATAGATTAGCTCTGAAAACATACCACCGACGTAGGGTACAATTCACAGGCAATAAGAGGGATTAGTTTAATTACCTGATCATTTGCATGGTTATCATGGCAACCATTTACTGAAAGTGGAATAGTAGAGAATCATTTTTTTGCCGTTTTTAATCGGAGTAGTAGTAGCAATGTAAATCGCGTGCGGCATTTTGTATACTTTATTTTCCTATACATAGAATAATGATGGTTGGTGGTGATGAATGATGGTGGTGATCCAGTAAAAATTTTGTTTTCCCATGTTTTGAGTCAATTTCCTATTTATTCCCGTACAATAAAACTGAATTCACATTCCTGTGATATAGCCTGCATGCCCTCATTACCTACCGCCTTTTTTGGAAAACGTTTTCAGCCATTTTTTCATGGCAACATTGAGCTCATAAATCCTTAGTGAGGTTAATGTCCTAACACAAACACTAATTAAAAGGAATAATAGCCCTTTTTTGCAATAAGGCATGTTTAACTCATGTTGTCAGTAGATTAAAATCTAACGCCTCCAAGTGTCTGAAAGGTAATTTTTTGGATTTAAACAGAAAATGAACATTTTTAACCCCATAGATAAAAAACAATCAGCACACTGAGTGTTATAATCAGCCTATCCAATGAACCAAACTGACGGTATAGCATCCATTCAATGCGCTAAGATGTTTGAGTGGTGTGACAGAAAACACATGCCAAGCCAAGAAAAGGTCCAGAAGTGCATCTCAGCCGATTAAAATGATATCTACAGGGATAATTACCCGATATTGGTGTAACTCAGAGAGAACTTGATGGGTGTAATGAGTGTGACCGATTGCACTGATGCGCGTTGTTTTCATTTTACCCATTTCCAATGGAAATCCTTGAGGAAGACCAAGGAACAATAATCTAGGATTGATGAAGATGTGTAAGAGCCTAAGGTTAGGTCAATAAACTGGCGTGGGTGATGGAGAAAAGGAGAGGTACAATATACCAACAATAAGATTGCATGACTATGAATAAATTTCAAATAGAAGTATTTATTTTAAATTAAACACTCCCATAGAATAAGATGCATCAGGATTTTAATAAAACTCAATATATCAGCCTCGGTGGCGGCGGGGTAGAGTCTTCGACTGCCAAATCAAAGATCACGGGTTCCAGTCCCACCTTCGCAAGTCTCACTTATCCAGTAGATGGATGTTTGTGATCCTTCATTGTTGAGTTATGAATTTTTCCCATCGTATTAGGTCAAAATCTGTGCTGTTTTCGAGGCAAGTGGACAAATCTGACTTTTACCATTACTCCTATTAATAGCAACGTTAGGTGTTTAAATGCTGGGCTGAGCTTGAATACATTGAAAATGGAAATATTTATTTTAAAATAACCTCTCATAGAGGATTAGATGCATCAGGAATTTAACAAAATTCACTATGGAGATTTCAAATCTGGCTTTTTCCATTGCACCTAATAATACGCAAGTTGGGTATTTAAATGATGAACTTGATGTTTTTGTCAGCACTCGGCCACTTCTGGTAGATATTAACTCTGAGCTTCTGCAACCTCCACAGCAGGGCCTTTCCCTTCCTTACACTCCCTTCAAATGTGTCCTCGCTTCCTCCCATCAATCTTGTATTTGTTCCTCCCGCTTTCGCCTTCGACGGATGATCAATCTTCCGCTTTCACGCGTATCAGGAGAAACGGGCGGAGTCAAGTTTGCCGCTGCTCCATTCTCAGATACGGGCTTTCCAAGCGATCGCGCCCTTATCTTTCTTTTTTGCCAGCACTAAGGGGAGACGAGACGCTGATAAGAGGCGCCGGAAGACGAGACGGGTGATTTCAGGAAAACCACCACCGCAGCCGGCATCCTGATTGGCAGATGGGACTCTTTTAAGCCTAATTCACGGCAATGTAAACTCCGTTTGAAATTTGATGGCTCCTGCGCGGACGTCGTTTTTGAGTATTGGTGACTTAAGCGAAGTTTAGAGTTTTACATTGGGGTTCCAGCAATCCTTCCGGAGGTCAAGGCGCTATGAAACACCACCCAGTGAAACGGGGAGTATTCCGTAGCCTTGAAGTGCTCCTGGATGAGTTGTTGAAATTAGTCACTGAAAACAACATTTTAAGTATTAATACTAACATTTATTTAAAATTTTCATGTTTTTGGCTCCCCCGGCCCCCCCTCCGAAACTCCGCCCATGGTTGGCGAGTCTGTTTTGGAGAATTACCATCACACGGGGTGTGGGTTAAAATTGCATTTTTGCTTAAGACTTGTCTCCATTCTGGGCCGTATTTCGAAACGTATCTTAAGTTATGATCACGACTCAAACTCGACTCGGCTGCCACGTTGACATTACGAAGCCTCACCAGAGTCACAACTCAAATTTAAGTCGCCAAGTTTCAAAATATCCGCCGCCATCGCCTCACGTTTTTAAAGTGAAATATCACTCGTAGGCATGCTTCCACGCGTGATATAGTACTCTAGTAATACTAGTTTTGCATGAGCAGATGACCACGATAGAAAATTGTTTAAGAAAATGAATTATTTAGTAATTTTTGCCACAGTTATTCCAGTTAAAGAGAGCTGAGTGGAAGTTAGTTTCGAAATAATGCACTCTCACTCAAACTCAACTTGAGATTGAGATCTGAACCACCGAAGTAGAGGGAGAATGAGGGCTCAAGGGGAGCCCTTCAGGGATACAACACACCGGGCCGGGAACCAAGTCAGTGGCTTATACGCCCGATCACCGGGGGAGGGGGAGGAGAGGAAGGGAAAAGGAAAGAGACGCCGCCGCGATAGGAGCCCGACGACGCCTCTGGGAGAGGAAAGGTGCGGAAGGAACGGGACGAGGGAAAAACACCCCAACGCTATAGAAGAGAAGAGGGCCCCACTAATTAGTGAAACCAGGCAAAGCCATTAATGTGCCAGCGATTTTAGAGGATTTTCCTATGAGGAAGAAAAATCCATCGATCAAATCGCTAGATACCAACGAGGTAGAGTGAGGACCCAAGATTTAGTCAAGATCTGGATACGTCCCTGAATGTCTATTCCCGATGGAATCGCCGATGGCGGCACTGAAGGCGCTGACATAATTTTCCAATATGGACGACAAATTAGGATAGTATTGTGATGATAACATTGGGGTAGTTGGGAGAATCATCGAGACACTGCGAAAATAAAATATAATATGTCGAGGAAGATTTTTCTCGGTTCTGAGGAGGTATTTCGATACCTAGGGATAACGACAAAGAGCACTTAAGGCTCAGTAAGAAATATATTATAACAGCAATAACCGCTACTAGCTAACGTTAATTACTCAAAGAGTTCCTAATGATCATAATTGAGGCATAATTGAGAAGGCAAGGAGTATAAGTGAACTTTTTCTAAAGAGAGTCAGATTTAGAAATAAGGTTAAGAAAACAAACAAGATCAACTAGATGTAGTGCATTTGATTTTCCACTCGGTGCCACCACATAACAGGCTCATGCGTATACCTTGGCCGCAAATTTTTTGTATATTTCTTATTTTATTTCTTTTTTTCTGTACCTAATTCTGTTTGGTAAAAAAACTCACTTGTACCCCTTGGCTGTTCACCCCTTCAATTGCATTACACCGACAAAAAACACAATTCTTAGCTGGTTATAAAAGAAAGAGTGTAATACGTTGGTTAACTTAAACTCATAAAAGCTATAAACCAAAGTCACAGTAAATGCTAAATCGTAGCAATGAGTGGCAACTAAAAGACGTAATATATAAATATGAAGGCATAAAATATATTGCTTAAGAAGTTATGATTGCTTAATACCAACAAAATAACAAAAGATGTCAGAAAATACCCATCAATGTCAATGATTTGTCTACATGATCTCCTATGGTAATTGCCTGGTATCCTCGAAGCTCTACTTCCGGATTCGGCCGATAGTTGACGTCTCACTCGTCGGAATTCTCGAATACTTGACTCAAGTCCGTAGCGTTTCGCCTCCCCTACAAGTTTCCCCGCTACCGCCACTTTCCCCTCCTCTCGCTGGAGTTTTGTGCAATCAGGGGCCACGAAGTCTTGACCAGGCAGTAACTTGAGGTAACTTATGGACCATGAGACTATTATGACTAATACCAATAATTGAAACATTCTATCAACTTCATTTAAGGGTTCGAGCATATGCTACGGTACTACACTCACTTAATACCGGATGAGTATCAGAAATTTTTTTTTGTCTCATTCATAATTTATCAGAGGAGCGGAACAGTTAGTCATGTGCAGGATAGTTTTACAAATCAGACACTGACAGAGTTATTTATGAATAAATCGATACTAAATATTTCATTAGCGATAATGAAATTATTTTCGACCCTTCATTCGGAAACTTTCTTTTCCTGGGCCACATCTCAAATCGACATTTCTGTTTTGGGATTAACCCATTACTTGAACCTGGGATTATCCGGCTTTCTACCAGAAATACTACCACGATCTCCTAGGCATACTACCATTTCAATTTCGACGCCGCGAATTTTGTAATCCTTTGCCATACTATAATGGGTAATTTATTTCATCAAGATACTTCATAAATTCACGGGCGATAAACATTCTGACCAAATTACCGAGACGCATACCAAACACGCTATAGATTGATTGACGCAAGATACGAATTTTAGCAAGAATATAACGAGAAACCTCCTCTAGAAATGCTTTCATGAGAGCTACCACAAAAATGTCCAGTGAAGAAAGCTGAGGGCCTACAGCCTTAAAAGACAGCACGGTAAGTTCACACTCTTCTCTAAACAACTTATGGGAATACGGGGATGAAATTAATAAAATAATAACCACTCATAATTTTTAATACGTAGCATCATTAAAATCATCCCATTAAAATCTGATTATTTAACAATCTGGGATATGACTTACGACTATACTCAGCAGATATCAGAAAATGAGACCATCGTTGGTCCCTGAAAATTATCTGATTGCTGGAATCGTCTTTCAGAATATAAAAAAGTATTTTCTACGTCCAATATCTATGAGCTAGTGCTAATAACGCAAGGAAATTGCTTTATTAGGATCCCGTTGAAAAAAAATATTTTAAGTGTGTTCTCCTCCATTTAGCTATTGAATTTTATTTTATGAACGTACGCAAGAAGTATTACTTCAGTGATACTTAAATTTACTAGTAAGATGCTATTTGAACTTTCGTCATCGTTCAAAGTATGTGCCTTGTTGCCTTAAAGTTGGTGCATCTACCAGCATCCAAGAGTATAGTATGGAAAAACATGGACTTTGCTCCATGAGGATAGAGGGGAAGTAATTTATGAGTGGTAAATAAGGCGTTGGGCAGTCTTGGTTGATTCATATACGTCGAAAAACCAAGAAATTTATAGCAAAAACCCTACCATAAATATTATCGGGCGTGGCTGGGTGGTGAGTGAAAGAGAGAGAGAGAGAAAAGGCTTGTAAACTCAAGAGGAAAAGAGTGATTGAGGTCACCTGGCAAGGAGCTCAAGAACCGCTTCGAAATCTAAAGTTCCCTAAAGAGAGTCCTTGCTTGAGATGGCTGTCTATATTTTTTACATTTCATTATAATGCATAATATTTATGACCATTCAGAAATTTTTAACATTCTAAAAATATTTGTCCTATAATCACGAAAAAATGACAGAAAATGTTGGAATAGAGTTATGAAAAATGTTGTTGGATTTTCTTTATCAATTAACCCTACCTGAAGCAGCAAATCGCTTAAATATTTTCAAGCTGAATGACAATCTTTTTATTAAGGAAATTAGCTACATAAAGTGAATAATTTATTATGCACAGCTAAAGAAATCCTTTAGATCTTTCACCACTTACTAATAGTAAGCCGAGATAAGGCTTGTGTGTTAAAACATATTTTAAAAAGCCAATGTATCATCTGGACATAAGGGAATTACGATAGTATTTATAATTTCAGAGTTTTGAGCTTTCTTAAAGTTGTATTATTAGGACGAACTTCTTCTCTCTTAATGAAACTATGGAATATCATCTCTGTTATCCAAATTATGTAAGGTGTGCATAAACTTCGACACCATGAGACAATGGTCGAGTGTACTTAAAACTCGGGGTTAGCTCGTCCCTGACGATAGCGAACAACAGATGACATGTTTCCTTGCTCAGGGGTTAGTGAAGGAGGGCACTTGAAGTGCTCTTAAGATTGAACCCTATTAGGGAAAGCAGACAGAAAATTGACCGACATCTATTGGAATTCCTCTTTCTAATTCACCGAGCATAGTCCCTGTATTTTGGTCTCCGGTTCAAAATTATTTAAAAAACATTCGGATCAGCCGACGTAATAACACCACACACCCTGAAAATACGTAGTAACCAGATGGAACGAGACGACAGGGCGGGCTCACACCCGGGCCGGGTCTTTAAGCTTTTGCCTTTCATTCCTGCACCGCGGAAGGGGGAGGACAAGGAAGGACAAAAGGATGAAGGCGCCGCCGCGATAGGAACCCGACGACGCGACGCCTCCAAGGAGTGGATAGGGATGGAAGGAAATGGATGAGGAATCCAGCACCGTCATTGAGGCGGGCGGGTCCACCACCATTGGCGGATCCAGGTTAAGGACAAGGGGGGGGGGCAAAGTGGGGTTAAATATTCCAGCAGTAGTGGGGGTCGTAAAAAATTACCATTCTATCTAGTGTAAATTGGATGCCCAAGGGGAGAGATATATCCTCCTTAACCCCCCCCCCCCATAGATCCGCCACTGTCCACCAATACTAGCAAAACCATTACTTGCTGTTTCTAAATAAAAGAAAAAACTCCCTATGAGGAAGGAAATCTCTACGATTTTCGGTAGATATCAGTTCTGCACTTTGCCAATTGCGAACATATGGACTAAAAAAGGTAAAAGTTCTAATCCGTGAATATGAAATCTGAATGTAAAAAAGAACTTCGCCGGAAAAGGACACCCGATTCCCTACCTGCCACCTTTATTTTCAAACCACGAAATGACAGCGCTGAAGGTGCGTATGCAAAAGCTGTACCGGTGAGTCAAAACTCACCCCAACCAGTCAGTTTACCAAAAGAAGTTAAAAAAAATGGCGCACGAGTAAGGTTACGTGTAATTTTGCGATGGATAATGGGCCACTATCGAATACCCGGAAACTAAATTGCCTGCTGCAATCTATGATAGAAAATTCAAAATGCGGTGATAATGCAAGTTAGTTATATGCTTCCCCGAGTAGCAGCGCCAGTTCCACCGGTTCACATTGCGTATTGCCTAAAATAGGGTCGTAGGACGTTCCTTCAATACTACCGTACAGTAATCGAATCCAAATATATTTAAAATTTTTTTTATTGGGAACTCGCTTCTCTAGAGCGCCAGTGGTGAGTTCCTGTTTCTGTAAAAGGGGAAAAGGTAAAAAAGTTCTTTACCTTCCTGAGCTCCGCTTCTCCCGGTCAGATATTTCTGTTACGAGGAAGACCGCTGATTCCATGTACATTATTGCTTTTTGAGTTCATCCATTTAGATTAAAATTTTTATTTTTCATTGAGCTAAAAGAAATAGATAAGTAGCAGCATTAGATTATAATCTCTATGAAACGTGGAACTCAATAACATTTTCTGGTTTCTATGATTAACTATATCAAAATTTTATCCGTAACTCGGTTTCAATGCTTACGCTTAGACTGCTTCACCAATTGAGAATAGACATCTTTAATAGAACATCATATAGTATTGTATTCCCTGGTCTGACAGAAAGGATAAATTAAGTGAGATATTTTGCCGAACGGATAGGTATGGGAATTCGTTTTTCCTCCGAACAACAAAGGTATTTAATGCATGATACGCGTGTTGTCGTCAGGGCATTTCCATTTTATATGCCAACGGCTGGTGTCCTAAGATGAAGCCTCACGCCTATTGTGGCGGCTTGAAGGGTAGTATGATGTAGACGAATGTAAGCTAACCTTGCAGTTTCTTCGGAGCCGCGTTCAGCGCTCATTTTTTATTACCCTATCACTCCGTTAAAGACTCTATGGATGTCTTTTCTTCTTCATTTATGTCAACTTCCATGCGGTCCAAAGTGGACCCATTACATCACGCTCGACCGGTCGTACTTTTTTCCCTCCGACGCATTCCTTGTTGATTGCTATTATCTTGATAGTTTCATGATACTGGGAAAAGACACTTGTCAAAATTTTCCTATATCACAATTATAAAAATTTTACCACATGGACGATGGTAATGAGATAAAAGTCTTCTTATTAGCGATGAAGATAAACGTTGATAAATAAAGATAAAATAAATCCGTAAATCCAGAAATTTAGATAGAAAAACATCAAAATTTAGAAAGATAGGGAACAGAAACATAGAGTCCGACCTCAAGATGATACAAAACGTTTTTGAAAGCCGTTTTGAGATAAAAAGTTTTGTGCATTATTGTCAGTGAATTTTACTTTGTTAATATGATAGATTCCCACGAGATTAAGCCTGAAAACACTCATGAGAGTAATTTTTAAACAAGTAATGATGGTAATGAAGTAATAAAAAAACCGGCCATACGGGAGTGAAGCGTGGTTTTAGTGGGGACGATCCGTAATCAACATCCTAAGGAAGAGGGTGAAATACCTCAGATACGTAAGGGGACTTGGATACGCAATCTTCAGACAGCATTGCATATTAACGAACCTCCGAAAAACCAACCTCATGGAAGTGATACGTAGTGTTAGTTCGGTCGATCCGAAATCATCATCCTAAGGCAGCGGGTGAAATACCGCATATGAAAGGAAACTTGGAAACGCAATCTTCAGACGGCATTGCATATTGACGATCTTCTGAGTCACCCTTGAAAATTGCAGCCTCAAAAAGTCATCTAAGAAGAGGAGGAAAAGATGAGGCGCCCTTGCCGCATGGGGAGTGGGAAGTGGAGAACGAACTGGAGGAAGCATTGCGACACAATGGTTTGCACAGCGATGACGCCGCGGCCGGCACTGTAGAGGCGCGGCGCCCGGCCACCCACTCGCACCCTCTGCGGTGATTCCGTGAGTCATCGCTCCCCCAACACTTGTCCACCGACACAAGAACGGCCGATCGGGGTGACGCGCAGGCTAGATCCGCGCCGTCATGAGATTGTTCGCCCGCGGAAAAGGGTGGGTGGTGGAAGGAGAGGGAGGGTTAGTCGCTGCGGAATAGCGAAAAAAAAACAAAGTTGAGTCATCGGTCATCGCGAACAGTTCCACGTGGCGTTTTTGACACTTCAAATATTTCGCGCTCGCTCTGACGTCATGTCCTGTCACCGAAACACGGCGACATTTCACACAAATAGCTGAGATGGGGAGAGGAAATAATAATAATAACAACAGAATGAAGAAAAAAACGTACGCCTCTGGTAAAAGTCAGTCAGGCGATAATGATGGTGGTTGCAAAAGAATTGTGGCTGGAGAATTGTGTGTATTTGAAGGACAAACGAATCGGAATGACTTTTGACAGGCAGCCAAATTAGTTTGTTTGATCATGGGCTGTGCTTGCTATTTTTTATAATAAGTCAACCAAAAATATTATTCTTTCAAAATGCAAAAATGTAATGAAAGATGATCAGATGAACGCTGAAATGACGAGGCTCGTGATCTAAGAGTGGCCAATACCGATTGCCATAATGTAGACAACGTCTTCCCGCGTATAATATTAAGAAATATTGTACTAAAAATCAATTTATACGTTGAATAAATTTTCATGCATGACTAATTTATCCTCATGCGCCGAAAATTGGGTACGATTTTTCATGAAAGACTGTTGTGTCCCGAAAAACAATGCAACCTAGAATAACAAATATAGATCTCCGATCCGAGTGGTTACGCCGAAGTTTCAAAGATTGGGTTTGGGCACCAAAGAGTGGATACTCAAGCGTTGGCTATGGAAGATGTTTATTAAGCCCTGGCCGGAGCGTAGTAGAGCCTCCGGCTACAACTTGGAGATTGTTCCCCGAGTACGGAAAGAGAGCAACTCCAATATTGGCCGGTGTACAGGCAAAATTAGCAAAAACCCCTCATTCAGCTTAGTAAAACCACTCGTCTGTTTCCACACACTTTTATTTAAACCGACCATGGTTTCGGCAACTCGTGTCATTATCAAGTGCCATGATAATGGCAAGAGTTGCCGAAACCATGGTCGGTTTAAATAAAAGTGTGTGGAAACAGACAAGTGGTTTTACTAAGCTGAATACCAAAGATTTCCACCGTATCACGCCGGACACTGTATCTTTCAAAAACCCCTTATTTCACATTTAAATAACAACACGGCTTGAGAGGACCAAATTATACCGTATATCTGCCAAAATTATACCGTATGACCAGTTGACCGAACCCTAAGAATGAGCAGCTGGACCTTAAAAATCTCCCCTTCAATCTAGGCGTGACCCTCGAACGGTCCCACGCTAGCCTCCAAGACCACCTCCACATAAAGTACCACGACAGTTTCCACCCAGATACTTATAACTAGAAGAGAGGGCGACATACATAACAAGAAAGTTCTCCTTTAGGCAGCAGTATAAAATTTCCTATTCTTTTATTAATGGCTATTTTTTATCATCGAGGGCAGAGAGTTGATTTTTACACTTAAATTTATACATACAGTCATAAACGGATTGCAGGGGGGTAGAAAAAACTGGAAGGTAGCCTGGTTTTGGTATTAGGCACTCATGCATTAGCGGTCACTCTCTTTCAGAACTATATTGCCTTAACCTGCGGAATCACGTTATCCCAAGAAATGAAACCAGTTTCATTTAAAGGTAGTCCTTGAAAGCGACGTGTTACACTACATGCAAGTTCTTTTAATTACGCTCGGCGGTTTGATATCATTAATATCATCTTATTTCATTCACATAGTCCCTGGATTAATACAAGAATTATTACCCTATTTTCTATGTATTTATATCTTACAAACAATTCATTACACTTGATATAACTAAAGGCTATTACCTAAGTATCAATTATATCCAATATACTCTACTGCGGCAATGTCCTAAGGCATGCTTGAGTCTATTCGATGGGGGTTTGAAATTCCCGTTGGATCCAAATACTAAACGTATAACCACCCAGACTGAATTTACAGCTCCACGCATCTACTTACCGGTACAGTACCCAGATATTTAAAGGGGCATTTATGATGAATTTCGAGCTCTATTGAAGGCTTTGACGTAAAAGAAATGAAATTAAGACTTTTGATTAATGATTTTAGGAAAAGAGCAATTATAATCCGAATAAAATGATGCCAAATGTAGGCAAATATGACTCAGGATATATATTTTCATCGGGATTTAAGAAAATAGATAAAAAACTTTTATATTCTAATTCCAAAAATAATTATTTGAGTAGGCATCCTAAGAATCACCTTCGGATGGATTGCTTAGAATTTTCTTGCATGAGAATAAAATACACGAATGCAGTTATCGCCATTGGCACACATTTTTGATGAAATTTCAAACTTCGAAATGGATAAAAGCTTCGAGGGTCGTTAGAGTATTCCGATTGTTATTCGTACGCGGGGGGGGGGGGGGGTCAAAATTATGAAAAGCACATTAGCTCGAGGGTAATATTGCTTTTTAGGCCAGGAAAACGATTTCAATTTCGCCAGAATCGCCAGAAAGTCACATATCGAGTTAACTTAAGTTAGCAGTTTCTTATTTGCAAAAAAAGTACGCTTCCTCTGCGGTGGAGAACTTCGGTGGATTTTTGAAGAATGATGGTAACGTGAACGTGTATGAATACCTTATACTGAAAGAATTAAAGTTCGCACTTCCAAACGTCGCCAATCAGGGAGAAATTCATTTATATACATGAGATGATTGCCACCCTTATTTTTTAAGATTTACAGTTGAACAATTTACATGTTTGAAAATAGAGAAGTGACCACGCTTAAAAGAAGTTAATCTATCCAATGCTTCGCTCTGCAGAGAAAAATGTGAATAACAGCGTCACTAAAATATTTTTCGGATAATTCTGGATACGAATGCCAGTTTAATCATTTCTGAACGGAGAAAAATGGTATACAATGAACACAGATAACAACACAGTTTTTTGCGTACATCTGCTTAACGGTAATACATAAAAAGGCCAAAATACTGCTTTAATTCCGTTTCACATTCAGACATCATTACCATGATGTTGAGGAAAAAGAATCCTTTACTTTAATTAAGTTTAGAGAGAGATCGAATTTTAAACGAAACAGCCGCGAACACTTGTATTTTATGTTTAAGTTCACCCTTTTTCTAGTTCAATAGCTTGAAATATTCCTTTTAGTGTCACCTTTTTCCCTTCTGGGTTTTTATATTTCGTTTACCACCACTCCTGCCTTCTACTTTCTTGACACAAGTGCACTCTGCGGCCTTACTGGCTCATGAATACAATGGGATGGAGTGGTCGTATCATGGCAACACCCATACAAGAAATTAAACAGCGTTGCGTGGGAAGGAGAGAGCACACATTTTCGTGCCGAGATTGTTGATGTTGCATTACAATTTCTGCAACACATTCACAGATGTTTTATGCCAACCTAATCTTCATATCACATCTAAAATAAAAAAATAACAGTACCATGATAATTTCCTTCTTAACTTTGATTATATCATGATGTAAATAAGGGGATCAAATTCCATAACCACACTTACAGTTGTCAGAACAACATTGTGTTTATATTGATACAGCGATCGCGGTCACTTTTCATCAGTCATTTCCTTAATGCTAATGATTGAAACAGCAAAAGTTGCTGAACATCGTAAAATATGTCCACAACACAGAGTTAGATGATAGAATGTTTCTAAGGTAATGAAATCTAAGTTTTCTCCATTATTTATTATAATTTGAACCGTCATACAATTGATGAAATTGATAGTCTAGTGAAATTGACCGTTTCAAACTGTTCAGCTTATTAAAACCACTTGTCTGTTTCCATACTATTTTATTTTCGCCGACCATGGTTTCGGCAACTTGCGCCATTGTCAAGGTTGCCGAAACCATGGTCGGTGAAAATAAAATAGTGTGGAAACAGACAAGTGGTTTTAATAAGCTGAATATCAAAGATTTCTACCGCATCACGCCGGACACTGTATCTTTTATTCGTTTCAAACTGAACTAACTATGAGGAATTTTTGCGCAAGGATAGGAAAAAAAACTGTTTACAAGTTTCACTGGAATTGGAATGTATAAATAATAAAAATACAAAAATTGCAACCGTTGAGAGAGATATATCAGACCTGAGAAGGAGGACTGATCGAGGAAACCTGTCAGGTTTGTAGTGAATACTGAAAATTTTTACAGCTTTTATACCTTATTCTCAATCAGCCAAGCACATACTTTTCTCCAGCAAAGCAAAGAAAAGAGAATGCCTTGATGTGAAGAGAGAAGTGGAAAACGTTGGAATTGGATGTGTACCCCTTGCCAATTATATGATATTTTTTACAAATTACTATTTTCCGATTGACGCCTTCATTTGCTATATTACTCTTATTTTGTTCCTTGAAACACCAAAAAAAGGACTGATGTCGTGCTAACATGAAAGGTCTGAAAACCTATTACAATAGCTCCATAAATATTTGAGTGGTTTAATGAAGATTCATTTATCAAGAAATCATTTCATTAAAGTAAAAAGTACGTATTAGGCAGTGTATTCAAAATCGATCTCAAAAATCTATTTGAAGTTAAAATTCTTAAAAAAAATTAACCTTCAGCTGTTTACTCAATTCATGAGTAACAGTACCTATGTTAGATTCTCGAATTTATAGGGAATTTTCTATGTACTTTGTAGACGTTAACATTTTTTATTTTGTTACGTTTGCTAAGTAAGACAATTTTACGTATTTGTGCTTTAAATATCGTATATTCCACACGAATATCATTTATCGTCATTTTCAGAAAAAAATAATGTATATTACTGATAAAATAATTAATGCGCAGGAATCCTGTGGAATGATAGGATACTCTCCGATGGTGTGCATTGCCAAGGCTAAAGGTCTTCGTAAATTCCTGAAAATAGAATATGGCATGGAATGGGATCCAGAAGTCCACGACTTTGCTCGTGATCACAAGGATATCGACGGCTTTAGTCGCAGTTGGAACCACCGACGAAAAGCTGAAACGAGATAAAAGGATTTCCTGGGAAGCACCATCGCCTCGTCCTTTACGAAGGACCTTTTTCCTCCTACGCTCATCATGTCTATGACAATGACTTCACCCATTCGGACGCAAAGCGGTCGTTATCGTAGATTCCCCATACTGACGCTATGTTTATAAATAGGATTGGCGAGTTTCCAGGGGAAAAGCTGGAGAAAAAGTGGAATAATTACCTCCATGAGATAGAGCAAAAAATGAATCGTTTTCCTTTACACCCAGGCACAGCCTCCATTGTTGGGTTCCATGTTCTACTCTGTATGTATGACAAGAAAATTATGAAAATTTGTGAAAAATTAAGAATTCGTTTAATCTACGAGTTCAAAGAATAATGTTACAGACGAGGAAAAACATAACGTAATCCGAAAAGGTGTAGATTTCGGGATGAAATACCATTAATTATGTTGAAAAATTTTCCGAAGTAATGTGAAATAGGATTGCACGGACGAGAATACGTAATTTATCGCTCCCGATACCAATGGTCTCATATTCCATTAAATGAATTATTTAGTAGATTTTCAATACAATGCGTGGCTCACCGGCATAACATGGATCTAATTTAAATATAATGATTTCTATCAAAACTTACAACGAAAAAAAAATTAAAAAGGAGCGAAAAAATCTAATCCGCGCGCTTAATATCATTCTCAATACCTTTAATATGAAAAATGTACGAGGATGTACCCTGAGATGCTGAATAAATTACAGTTAAGGGGCATAAGATGCCAAATATTCATTTGATTGGCCGAAAAGACTAACGAACTTGTAAAAAAATCTTCCTCGCGAATAAAATTTTTACGATGTTACAGGAAGCTGGTGTCATTCCACTCTTAATGAATTCCGCAATTCATCATTAGTACCCGGTGTTTGGAGAACTGATACTTTTGTCAAATGAAGGCCTCTGTATAAATTATATTTTACTATTTTATTTTCCCCTTGTGCCACTTAAGTAATAAGGACAATATGGCCAGAATTTTTACCACACTTTAAAATAGAGAAGAAAGGCCAAAGTAGCAGGATGAGAGAACTTCTAGAAGGCGAAGTGGAAAATATTCCTTGAATAAAAAGTATTAGCATAGTTGCTAATTGAAATGACTGAATTGTTAGAACATGGCGTATTTATGAGTAATCTTGTGGGAGTAAGTTAATGCCTAAATAAATCCATTACATTTTACAAATTTGATGTGACTATTTACCAGATTTTTAACCTGTTAACTATTTATTGGCGTCTTTTTAAGATTTTTTACCGACCCAACGATTATTTTATGCATGACGCCATTTAGTTCCAAAATAGGTATGCAGGCAAAAAGAAAAACTCACGAATACTTACTCCATCAGCCAATACCAATGGCGCCAAAAATGTCCTCAAGGGAAAAAAATATATTCTTTGGAGTGTCGATGACCCCCACGCGCCTTCTAATGGTACATTTCTCCGCGCGCCCTCTCCTGTGTTAAGAGTATACTTGTTAGAGGTAAAATAAACTTAGAGTGTGCAGTTTCTACACATATTGTTGGAGATGGGCTGAAATGACCTAAACATCTATCGGTAAACAAAGAATAATAATAATAACAATAATAATTATTATTATAATAAAAATAATAATATTTTATTTACCCCTACATTTTGCTTTTACATCTGAATACATAAATACTAAAGAGAAGGTGCTTTAGGTAGTCTCTAAGGTCATAGGACCAGAACTGAGCCACCATCAAATAACAAAATGTATGCTAATAAAAAAATAATGATGCTGTAAATAATACCTACATTAGTGTTTAAAATAAATAACATCAAAATAAATTTTCCATTATTTCTTGCGGGAAAAGTCAGTCTTTGGCAAGTCTTATAATTACCTTAATTCCAGCGGGCAGTAAATGAAATAACTTTGGCCCCATGTCAAGAAGACATTGTTTATATAATGTTAACTTAGGTCTGTTTGCTACTACAAATGACGCACTCGAATTAGCTCGAAGTCTGCCTATCCCCATTGAAAAACTGCTGCCCACGCGGGTTATCTACCCCGAAGGAAAAAAAACCGAAGGAGGGACTCCCCTGCAACTTCCGACAAACGAGCAATGATGCAAGGGAAAATGTGCACCCATCCTCCACTCCTCCAGCCCTCGACAGATGTTCCAACAATTAGCGGAGGGCTGCTGCAAGGAACTCCAAGAATGCAGACCTATTCATTCTCCCTTCCTCCTCCTCCTCCACCCATCGCGGAAGCGGAGAGGAAATCATTGAGCGGATATTAATGGGATGAAACCGCCAAGATGAAGAGGGAGGGGAAGAACTACGGGGAAAAAAACAAAGGAAGACGTTTCGGGTAAGAAGCAGGTAGGTGGCGCGAGGAAACTAAACTTGGACCTCTAGAGAAGTCGGTAGTGGAGTAATCTTGGAAATAGACAGTGGATTTTTGACGCCGGCCCAGGGGTAATATCGATATTTCGACGCTAAAGAACAAATCATACCATGGCGATAGCTGCGCCACCAGTGTGGTACTAAAAAGTCGACCGAAAGATAAATATGCTTCCATATATAACGGCTACAAACCAATCAATTATTTTTTAATTTATATATTTATAAATTGTTTATCTCGCGTGCACTCACCAGAATTTGTTAAATATTTTGACATGTAATTTTTAGAGGGATCATTAGAAGATCATGGGTACTTAAAAGGAATTAGAATGAAGCCTTTTCTATGCTGCTCAATAATTACCGTTGCATTCACGAATATAACTCTAGGTGACACTGAGGTGATATCAACTATTCCCAATCAAGAAACTCAAAGTTATGTTATGGCGATCGCCACGCCACTAATATGGTACTAAAAAGGGCAAGCGTGGGTATTCATGCTTCCATATAAATCGGTAACAAGGGTAAGGATCACAAACATCACTTTATATTATCACTGGCGAGATATATTACCCTTTTTTCATAAAAGGGAAAGTTAGTTATGACAAATTTTATGAGAGTGAAATATTTCAGCCTTGCCGGACGAACGACGATGAAATTCATATTAAGTGGCGTGGAAAAATATTTCCCTGAACAAGATATCGACTCAATGACCTATAGCTTGCCGATGGCTAAATTTCCGCTCTTATTTTTCCTAGGGAAATCAATATGAAATGATGTGAGGGGCGCGGGGTTAGGGAGAAAGATAGAAAAATCGATATAGATTATAATCGAAAATAGAGTTCAAAGAACGAGGAAATCGAGATCGAGCCATGATCTTCGAGATTCGATTCAAACTCGATTTTTCAACTTCTATCTTGACCATTTTGTTTGATCTCAGCAGCGTCTATACCAGCCTATGATAACGCCAGCCGTCTCATGTGTAAGACTTTCAATCGATATAACCGGTAAAATTGGAAAGTCACGCTCTCGATCATCAAGAAAGAATCTTAATCAGTCGATCTTTCTTAAAAATTCTACTGAAGCCTAATTGTTCAAAGCGATGATGCCTAAACTTTAATGTGCGTGCTTTTGTAAAAATTTACAACTAATAATTCAAGCATGTATTCTAAGTAAATTTTTTCTAATAGGTACTCAAATGAGTATCTTTATGTGTTTTTTGAATGAATAATAACATTATTTTTGCACAAAAAAAGCGTCGATTTTTTCGATTTATTCATCTTTTGGTTCAAATTTCGATTTTTTGTTGAAAAGTCGAGCCTTTCATTTCGATTAAAAATCGATTTCGACCGATATTTTTCGATTACTACTTGGGAGTAACCAGGAGAACCTTGGGCCTATGCAGTAACTTTACGAGTGGTGGAAGGCTAGAAACCGTCGCTCACATAAGGCGTCCGATTATAGCGAAATCCAGTATTTACGTTATTGGGCATTACCATTAAGACGCCGTCGCGACGCGTCGGCCGTTCTGAGAAGCCAGCAGGTAGGAGGGATGGACATTTTGGATGCATAGGCTATAACCACTTTCATTTAGATAGAAGAAGTCCTCCAGGCGGAAGAGAGAGAAACACGATCCCAATTTGCTGTCTACTTAATTGCACCGCTGCAGTTTCTTTTACCACCCTCCTTATCTGATACGGTGGAGGTAATCGAATAATCTTCTGATTCCTAGCTCTAAATTGCGGACTGCTAACGACTCCATATTTCCTTGAAAAGTCGACCATCGACAGATACGAAGCTAGAGACTGGATTTTCTCCCAGTTCTTTCAGACAGAAGCGGCATACGATATTCGACTAACATTATATCAAGCTTATTATCAAACGCAAATGAAAAATGGTTAGATATAAGAATATAATTGAAAATATACTTAATGGAATAAATGAATACGGAAAAACGGAATATTAAAAATTATACCAAAAATATAATCGATGGAAAAATAAAGTGACGGAGAAAAAATATGGAGACTATACATTTTGGAGCCTACGAATAGTCGTAAAAATGGAAAAGAGCATTCTCACGTTAGTACTTAACTGGGTAATTCAAATAATAAGACATCATCAAGATCGGGAGCTTTCCATGTAGTCTGTGATTATTATTTGTACATGATAATTGTGCAGTGCACATGTGCACCTCAGGCTCTGGTATGGAAAAAATAATGGGAAAGATCCAAAGAGCACGATTTTCCCCTCCCACTCCTTTTCCATTTCCTTCCAAGTTAGTTTCCCGAACCATTGCTAACTTGAAATAAGATCTGATGCTATTCCGGCGTGTGCTGGTAGTGAAGGTTGCTCGGGTGATCCACCGGGTAATCTCCACGGTGGCTGCCGACGTTTCGGGCTACGAGTCGTACCCCATCCTCAGTGCTGAATATCGTGGCTTGGAAGACTGTACTCCGAAGAATCCCTTGGGCCAAAACCAACGATTTGATCTTTGGATTTTTCTCTTTCATAGAAAAATCTTCCAAAATCGTTGGCACAATAAATTATTGTTTCGATAGCAGTGGGCCCTGGTCGCGTTCATAGCGGCGAGGGTATTCCCACCGTTCCATTCCTATCCCTACCCTGGAGGTGTCGACAGGCTCCTTAATCGCAGCGGCGCACAGTGGGCTGAAATCGAAAAAGCTGGACAAAACCTTGAAATTGGTTTTTTTGAGTATGGAAGTAGAAACTTTGCACAGTTGTTGTCAACACATTAGTGCATTTTTTGACGCAAAATGTTTTTCATAGGCTAATTTTTTATATAAAATACATAGCCTCAAAGTTGAACAAATTTGGCGCAAATGGCTCGCTTTGAATTTTTTTCGAAATTCAGTATGTTTAAACTAACGTCACACTTTTATTAGTAATTCAATAGCAACAAATATTCATAAAATTGTTAAACGGTTTGTTATCATCGATTACCATCAACTTTCACGACTTACTTGTTGTATTTGTGACCAATACGATACAAAATGGCGGACCCTGTTTTTCGTAGAATTTTTGTGTTTATGTAGGATTTTAAAGAAAGGATCACCGAGTTACCTCGAGATATTTACACCACATATACAACAAAGTATATAGATTAAGATAACCGGAAGTACAGCTGCGACCACCTGCGACACCGAAATTAAGATCGATTTTTCGAACGTGCGGCACCGCCCGGAGCTGGCTGCTGGCCACGGGAATTGCCGTACTCGACGGATGTTGGATAGTGAATCATTTTAAGCAAATTAATTGTATAAAAGCTATGATATATTTTTACTACATTTATTTTCCTTTTATTGTAACCCGATTTCTTTACTGTCTTGTAATATTTATCGTCGATGCAGTACAAAATGGCGGACGCTAATTTCAGTAACATTTTTGCCCGTGTGTGGCTGTATAAAAAGAAGGACACCGACCAGCTCTCAGATATTTACATCGTAATTGCATCAAGTCTTTTAGAGTCTCCATCCACAGAAATAATCAGCGACCGTTCGCAACAAAAAAAATAAAATCGATGTTTTTACTGTGCCGCGCAGTCCGCGGCTGCTCCCTGGGCGCATGGAATGTCGTGACGCTGCGTACATTATAAAGCGCTATGAATGCATAGCCTTTGCTGAGGATGTATTTAATGTTATTATTAACTGTATAGGCTTTTTGGCTTCTTTCTCATGACTTCCATTTTGATAAAAGGTTATCAATGAATATCTAAATAACTGTTGAACTTACCCTATGTACATGTAATAGCATCACTCCGAGTCGGTTGAAGAACTGTCGCTTTCTCTTCCAGGCTGCAGGATTTCTGGGTCATCGTCATTTAGTAACAGTAAATTCCTCACTTCTATCGGCATTCTTCGGGATTTATTCGTATTTTAGGGGTGCGGCGTTCGATATTACTGGATCCGAGGTCAGGAGGAGCCGGCGAAATAAGCCATCGTTGGTAGATATTCTTGAGTGCTTCCAGCAAAAGCTTTCTCGATATTTTCTGCTATCTGTATTGCGTGCTTCAATTGCTTCTTCAGATAATTGCCCTAGAAGAAGAATCATCTCTGAAGATATACCTGCTCCGTGTATTAGGACCTTATGAACGGTCGGGGGCACCATAGAACTCATGAACAAATATTCCTCCGACCTAGGCTCTTGTTGCCAAACTTGCTTATACTGTGAATGCCCAGAACTGCCGTCGAAACCATATTTACAAATCAGAGTGTACTTCAATTTACTTCTGGCATCAGGAACAGTTGCCCCGTAAGCTAGAATCCGTTAGGTAGTGTGCGAGAGGAGTCTTTGTAGATTGACTTCGCACGATATTTCTATAATCTCTATGCCATCCGGGTACGAAGCATTTTTAGCAAGCCTCTCTCTTTCATAGTTCGGGTATAATTTATGACTATGGCTTTCAGCTATTTTCCGAAGAGCCTTGTACTGGTTTTTTGTTAGTTGCATCCAGTGGCGCCGACTCCATGGGGCCTGAGGGGGCCCCCAAAAATTCGTTACGGATGTGAGGAAAAAATGTGTCAGGCTTGTGGATTTTCCCCGGAGTGTCCAGATATCGAGATTCGAGTGATCAGGGTTCTAATGTTGATCATATGACTCTTCTAAAATGCTCAAAAAACTTAAAATTCACTACTTATAAAAATTTACCGACGCAAGGTCCTCGGTTTGGCCCCCCCCAATATTTTTTGTAAGTCGGCACCCATGGTTGCATCGATATGATAACAGAAAGAGCCTCGTCTTCTGACATCATTGAGGAACCTGAGTTGGGTGTGTTCCATTTAGCTAGGACTCTCCTTGCTCTGCTTGGAATGGTCGTTGTAATTTTCTTCACTAATTTGGAGGACGCCTAATCTTTTTTCTCTGTTAATGTCATCGATGCTGCGAATGATAATATTGCCGCCGAGTGAGAAGATCTAAGACTTTCAGTCTGCTTCCTAGTTCTTTCGCTAATTTCGTAAAAACATTTTCCGGGCGTCCACCAGATTATAATGGGATCAAAATGAGTAAAAAATCGCCCTTAAATCCATTGAGATAATGCAACAACTCAGGTCACTTATTAATCGCATATTATACTTACCCGAAGAATTAGAAGCTCTTGTCAATTTTAGAACGTTTTCTGGTGCTTTCAGCTACTTAATATTTCTCCTCAAAAATCTTTCATTGTTTCTACTGCAGGCTTCCCATTTCCTTTGGTAGCGAATCAAAAAATATCGTCACTAAGGCCCTTCGTAGCTTCAATGTTACCTTGCGCGTGAAATTTTTTCGTTAGATATTACATTAAAATTTTCATATCTCTCCGCAAAGGATTTACATCCGGATTGACAACTTTTTTATGAAGCAATAGACGAGTTACCTCGAGACCAGACATTTTTATAACTGCTCCAAATTTGTTGTTCAATTCAACACTGGTTCTATTTCAGGCGAAAGAGTTACCAATAACAAGTAACATACATGAAAATTAAAGAAAGGGTCCAATCTAGAGGCGTTAATGGTAAATAAGAAAAGGGAAATTGCCTATAGAACGAGGCAAATATAAAGAACTACAAATGAAAATCTCTTACCAATTTGGATGATAATTGCCTTGTGAATGAGTGATTGACACCGCCAATGCAGTTAAAGCAGAAAACCGATGAGATTCCCCAGAGTTCTCAATATCCAAAGCGCGTGTATCCGAGTGCATCCAAAATCACCACAGCACAACTAACCTCTTCACTGCATATTCAAAACTAAAATCATATATACATTTCTTTCTGGAAACGGAATTTCCGAAAAAGGTAAAAGGGACCGCACACGAGTAATGTGGGGTCATAAAAAGACCCTTTTCGCGACTACCGCATGGGGTGGACGGACAAATACCAACCAGCTGCAGGCTGGTCGGCTGGTTGTAAAATCTATTTTGCCTCTTAGGTTAGAATCAGGCTAATAGAGCCGTTTTACCCATCCAAGGGGTAAAATGCACGAGCGGAATTGTCAGAGTTTCAAGTCAGCTAGTTTGCATTCGGGATTTTGGTAAATAGTAACTAGTCAGTAAAAATGGATAGAGGAGCGAATTCATTTACCTAAAGTGACAAAAAACCAGCTTGAAATGAAATAGTAATAATTATGTTGAAATAAAACATATCCACAGCAAAGGCTATGCATTCATAGCGCGTATGTACGCTGCGTCACGACATTCCATGCGCCCAGGGAGCAGCCGCGGACTGCGCGGCACAGTAAAAACATCGATTTTACTTTTTTTGTTGCGAACGGTCGCTGATTATTTCTGTGGATGGAGACTCTAAAAGGCTTGATGCAATTACGATGTAAATATCTGAGAGCAGGTCGGTGTCCTTCTTTTTATACAGCCACACACGGGCAAAAATGTTACTGAAATTAGCGTCCGCCATTTTGTACTGCATCGACGATAAATATTACAAGACAGTAAAGAAATCGGGTTACAATAAAAGGAAAATAAATGTAGTAAAAATATATCATAGCTTTTATACAATTAATTTGCTTAAAATGATTCACTATCCAACATCCGTCGAGTACGGCAATTCCCGTGGCCAGCAGCCAGCTCCGGGCGGTGCCGCACGTTCGAAAAATCGATCTTAATTTCGGTGTCGCAGGTGGTCGCAGCTGTACTTCCGGTTATCTTAATCTATATACTTTGTTGTATATGTGGTGTAAATATCTCGAGGTAACTCGGTGATCCTTTCTTTAAAATCCTACATAAACACAAAAATTCTACGAAAAACAGGGTCCGCCATTTTGTATCGTATTGGTCACAAATACAACAAGTAAGTCGTGAAAGTTGATGGTAATCGATGATAACAAACCGTTTAACAATTTTATGAATATTTGTTGCTATTGAATTACTAATAAAAGTGTGACGTTAGTTTAAACATACTGAATTTCGAAAAAAATTCAAAGCGAGCCATTTGCGCCAAATTTGTTCAACTTTGAGGCTATGTATTTTATATAAAAAATTAGCCTATGAAAAACATTTTGCGTCAAAAAATGCACTAATGTGTTGACAACAACTGTGCAAAGTTTCTACTTCCATACTCAAAAAAACCAATTTCAAGGTTTTGTCCAGCTTTTTCGATTTCAGCCCACTGTGCGGCGCCTCCTTCCTTTTTCCTTCCCACTCCACTCCCCTCCCCGGGTGCGCGGGCGTATCAGTTGTATTACTGACAATGAGTCTCGGCCCCGGTGCGTTGTCACCTTCTAAGGACGCCCCTTGGGTCCTCATTCTCTGGCCAAAATCAAGAACCAATCAGAGGGGCTTGAGGCCCCGACCACCGCCATATAAGGCGAATACATTTTGATCCACGGCATTCATCCTTGAGGATGGAGTACGACTCGTACCCCGACACATCGGTTGCTATTGACTACATTACCCGGTAGAGCATCCAATCAGCCTTCACTACCATTGGCAACTTGCTTGAGGCTGTCATTCGATATGGGCCTATAATCACGGAGGTATAACCTTCCTTTTCCCATCCCCCTTAAAGGTGCAAGGTGTAAAAATCACAGAATTATGAACTCAGCCTCACGGTTTCATCCTCGCGGGTTCCCTGCAGGGTTTCCATTCGATTCTCTCCAACGCTCATAAACTCGTTGTTGCTGGTTTATTCGGGAGTGCACATGGATGAAATAAGAAGCGATGCAAGATAAGCAGTCAAGGTGCGGTAGGTATTGAGGCTAAGGGCCAAGAAACGCACGCACCTACAAGGGGCGCTCTCGGGTCCCAAAGGGGTTGCGTTCGATGCTCGCGTGAGGATTTCTTGATCTGTCCTCCCGACCACGAGGCCATGGGAGAGTGAGCGAACACACGGGAGCCTATTATTTTTTCTCTCGAATTTTGTTACTCATCCTTACTCCGCACATTTTACCTGCCTCAGCAGAGGAGAACGTCTGTTTTCCTCACAGTGCCCAACTGCCTTGACAGCGACTGTCCGTATTTCGCTTATAACCATTAAGCCAACTTTCCTGACCACGAGCGTCCATACTTCGCATACTGTTCCTATGCCAACGGCGAAATATCGTCACTTGGGTCAGAATATCTACATCTACATCTACAAATTACCCTGCGAGCCACCTCTAGGGTGTTTGGCAGGGGGTGATCAATCACCAGCATGCAGCATGCATTTGGACTCCCACATGCACACCACACCGTCCAAGAAACGTCCCGTATAATAACAAACTATACTACTATATGCTGTTAGAAATAGAATATAGAATAGAAATTCAGAAACATGCAGTAAGTTTTACATAGGTTAGTAGGCTACACTACAAGTCATGCAATCTATTTACGCGCTCTATTGCTGCCGTTATAATCTCTTATTGATCGTGGAAAAACTGACATTCGGAATCTGTCTGTTCTGCAATCTATCTCTCTTATTTTATTTATATGATCTGATCTTCCGTAGTACGTTGGCGTCCGCAAGATATGGTTAACTTCGTCAGAAAAGACACTGCTCTTGAATTTATCTAAAAGGTTTAGTCTATTTTTCAATCTACGGTCCGACAGAGATTCCCATCCGAGTTTATGTAAGAGGTCAGTTACACTAACAAGACTATCGTAACGACCTTTCACATACCTGGCAGCTCTTCTTTGCACGCGTTCTAACTCTGTTATTAAGCCTTTTTCATGAGGGTCCCAAACACTGGCAGCGTATTCCAAATGTGGTCTAACGAGGGAAAAGTAGCTAACTTCTCTCACTTTGTCGTCGCACTTTCCTAATATTCTTTTAACAAAACCCATTTTACGATTAGCTTGACCGGTTATTTCTCGAATATGTTTATTCCACGATAGATCATTATTGAGTCTAACCCCTAGATATTTCACAGATTCAACTGCCTTTAACTGCGTGCCCCGAATGACATAGTTACGCTGTAGGGAGTTATTCTTCTTCCAGAAATTCATTACGACGCATTCAATATGTGCATGGTTATGGTACCTACGGGCAGAGAACACCTTGATTTGTTTTGAAAAAGAAGCTGCAGCTGCTCAAGGCATATTATGAACATAAATGAATAAACCAATCACCAAAATTAAATTTCACTTTCAAATTTCTATGAAGTATTAATTATTGGAACAGCAATACTTCAAAATCACAACTTTGCACCATGCCGTACACCTAGCATACATTGTACCAAGCGGAAATATCCCACGTACATCTCCCACACCTGCTCGGAAAACTACCTACTGGTCATTTGCGGGATACAGATGCAAGGATTAGTAGACTTTTTCTCGACTCTTTTTTGACGGTAGTAAAATGTGCGTAATACGGATGCGGCCGAATTTTTTCCACGTGTATAACCTGTTATTCTTTCAATTAAAAACGGTCGAAGGCGTTGCTAGAGTGTTGACTGCTTCCTGTCTTGTTTCGCCCTCAAAGGAGCATCCATGATGAATATGTAATCCTATCTATATTGAATTATGAAGATTATGCTCCATATATGGATCAATTCTGCTAATAATACCCAATTAATTTGAATGGTCCCCTCAAAAGACAATATTACGAACCCATTTACTCTGGTAACTTAGCATTACGGAGTAAATTGACGCGTACGCTATTTCATATTGATTACACCAGAAGGAGCCAAGTAAATTCAGGAAAAAAGAAAATTAAGGCCCACGTGTGGATACCAAGCGTGAAAAATATTTTTTCTCTGTCGGACGGAAAAAATAAGTTATTAATTTAGATTTCCTAATCGAATTAGTTCAGCAAACTTTTCGAAATTCATCAGGATCTGATGATCTGAGCGCCATCTTTGGCCTTACAGGAGTAAGTAGCTAAAAAAACATCGTAAGGGAGGTTCGTCCAAAGTAATTATGAAAAAGGGCAACGCAAGGGCCTAAAATTAAAAAAAATTCTTGGTAAAAGCTAAGATGCTGAGAAGAACAAAATAAGTTCATTAGGAGTTTTTTTTAAATGCATCACGAGACTTTAGTCGTTTAATTGCTGCAGAATCTTACGAAGTTTATACATACAGGAAACTTGGAGTGTTCTCGGTTCTGAGACCAACGAAGGTTGCCGAATGGATGAGACACGAATTAAGTTTGAGAAAGAGAGAGTTATGAAAGAAAGACGGATGTTTAAAGTCCACAACTATAATATATTATTAGAGCCCCAGGCCAACCAATATGGGAGAATATATGCTAACAAGGCAAAAAATAATCAATGGAGATCTTGAAAGGAGACTATTTTAAAATATACTATTCGCTTATATGAGGTTCTTAATCGAAGTAGTAAGTAACTGAGATTTAGGCTGTGTTTTGGTCAATTGATTTTTAGTCAGAGGTAAAGGAGTCCTTTCTTAGCCGAAGTATTTTCATGGCCTCTTTTTCTCCACATGTTTATTTGAAGCAGTTTAATTACTCAAATATGCTAATTACCACTTCTCATATTTTCCACTGTTGATCAATTCTCACTCGTGTTCAGCAAATAAAAGCTCAGTGATGGTGTTGGCTGATCCATTTATTTTTTGTGAGGTTTCTAAATTCGTTTTAATCCATCACTTGCGCAATGTTTCCCTAAATAATTGCGCAATTAAAAACCTTCCGATTAATGAGCAAATTTAAGAGATTGGAGTGGGAGTGTGAGATAGATTTTAAAAATACAGAGTTAAAATACGGACCCTCTTTTTCTGATTAGAGGTCCAGATTGAAATCCATTATAAAATAATAATAGGGAAGAGGAACATCAGAGCACCGAAAATAATTAATCTCTCGTGCTTTATAGAGCGTAATCTGGCGTGCATTTTTATGCATGGCGAGGAGATTTTCTATTCACTACCGTTTCATTGATGAACTACTTAGTAATTATTTTTTAATTTCCTTCGCGTTTTTGCCCGCTTGGACTCATTACATTATAATAACCTTTTTGGATATGTGTTTGAAACTTTTTCTAACTTTATACGCATGAAATGCATAGAAAATTGCACAACATGTAAAAGAACTTTTTTTATTTCAGTTCTATTTCCACAAAAAGCAGTAATTCCTCTGAATAACAACTTTAAATTCTTGTTCTAAAATATTAATACGATCACTTTTTCTATACAAATTTCTCTCGTAACACGTAAAATCGGACATTGATAGCAATGAGATATCCATGCTGATCAAAACTTAGTTATCGTGGGATAGGAAATAAATATTTAAGTAAAAAATATGATTTCTCAAAGATAGGTAAGGTATTTAGAAAGGGCGACCGACAGCTAGGGCGATTTACGCCATTGGGGAAAGGTAGGGAAGAACGGGTGGAGAGAAACTCGGCATTGGCAATAACTCGCTCTTAACGGCAATAAAATGAAAATAATTTACATTGAGCAAATAAAATGGAACTTTGGAACATTAAGTGCAAGAAATAATTAAATTTCAGTGTCTAATTTAAGAAATATCCGTCAATAGTGCGAATACCATGATTATGCGAGAGTCAAATTTTATGTCCGAGACTCCGAGCTGCCAGCAGGCATTAGAAATCACTGTAAAATAATACCTGTGCCATAACTCTTAAAATAAATTTTTGGGACTCGAATAACACCGGCGGTCAAATAGCATAATTAATTCTAAGGATAAATTGAAATAATAACTTTTACGGAATTATATTACGAATTTAAATTACAATCACCAGTAACCATAGAATTTTAATTATAAGGGTAGAAAGATTAAAATTTCTTCAAACCTTTAATTAAATTTGATGAGCTGATCTTTGTTTCGGAGAGGTAACCAAATTATTATGATGGATAAAGCACCCCATGATACAAGCGTCCTGTACACGTTTTACCGGGGAAAATGCAAAAAACAAGCGAACTTTGCCTCATTTGGGCCATTCTTTTGTGCAACGCTTCTCGTCAAACAAAGATGCATCAAGGAGATGGGGTAACACCCACTTAACTAGAGAGGAACCCAATTGTGACCATTAAGAAATCTTCCGACGCATTTTTTTCAAGTCAACAGTTCGGTTCACAAGGCTAATGGGTTGCTGCTCATATTTTTAAGAGTTATAAGTTACCGATGTAGATTCCTGGGCCACTTTTTCGTCGATAGGTATTGTCCTTAGGTGCCCATTAAAGCAATGAAGCCACCTCCTAAAAACAAGAAACTGGCTCCAAATCAGAGCATACACTTCGATCGTTCTCAGTTCCCATACTTTTCAAGCAAATATTTGCACAAATTAAAAGAAATGGTTGAAAAATGAATAGCCTGAGGGTTTTTTTTCTTCCACCGTTTATCAATTCTGAGCTCAAGCTAACCGAAGAATGTTGAGAGTATAAAGATAAAACTTTCCTACCTGTGAAATGAATATTATTTCAAGGATGCTATGAAGATCTGCCTTCACCATGTTCTTCTTACAAGAGGGTTTTTTAATTGGCTCGGTGCTGACAATGGGAGACTCCGGCCAACAAAAAGCACCTTGCAATAAAAAATCGGAATCCCTGATTTCACATCGTGCCGATACTAAAACGCTCAAGCACATGCCCAAAGTTTCAAGTGAATAATTATCCGTCTACAATGACTTACATTATAAACACAACAAACACTGCCTACAATGAATTATAAAATTAATTCAACCTTAACATCCATCATTTTGCTCTAATTTTTTATTCTCCGATAGGAATGGCGAGCTGAAACCTCAACCCACCTTCAGGTCGATGTTAAGTCTGCATAATACCGGCTGATGGCCAAGAATAACTAGATATGTATCATAAAAATCTAACCAAAAAGGACATGGGCCACTTTTTGTGACCAGTTGCCAGGGGAAAATAAAATAGTCGCATTAATCATTTCACGGGTCTCTTTCCTTAAACGCATCCCCCTTCTGGGAAGATATCAAGTGTGTGCAAGATAGGCAGCGGGAGAGCCACTCGTTTCATCGCCTTAAAAGGCATAAGACATCTCAAAGTCTTTCGTCCTTCCTCCTTCCCTCTCATTCCCTTTAAAGGGTCGTCCTGTGTGCGGCGGCGAGGATGGCAGGAGAGGGTTGGGCGTGCAATGGAGTCGCAGACGAAGAACTTCGGCCCGAGACGGAAATAGAGGGAGCAAGAAGTTATTTCGGAAGGGTAGAAGAAGAAGAAGAAGACAGACCTCTCTCTCTCTGTCTTGGGATCGATACTGACCTTCCATTGGATTCTTCCTTCCCCACTCCTCCTTAAGGCGAAGACCTATCACGACCCCTTCCCCATCTCCTTTTTGACTTTCGCTGCACGCGCAAGAAGTTTTCGGCGCGGGAGGGAAAGAGTGGCGAGAAGCAAGGGCCCCGGAATTCAAGGGACGGTGTGCTTCTTTTTTCCCCATATTTTGCGATGCCAGCAGTTCTATGCTTCTGGTCCGTACGATTGCAAGTAATTTGTCATGCTGCACTCATACAAATCATTAAAGACGTTTAATACATCATGCCATCCCTTTCAATTAAATTCCTTAATTTGAGAAACCTGAACCTTTGTAAGCCTGAAGCAGAAATATTAGGAGATAAAATAAACACTTTAATTAATTAGTCATCGGGTTTCGTATTTCCCTTACAACCACCTAAGAATGCATGGAAGCAAAATAGTTATAGCTACGTATGGCATCTAATGTATGGACGCCAACAGAGGAATAAAAAACTCCCACGTGGAAAGTATTTGCAAACTTGAATTTCATTGTGTATTTTTTGTTGGCTAAAATACCAAAGGAATCATCCTGGTAATGAGTGATTACACATATAACTACCAAGTAGTAGCGATAGGTAGGAAATCTGAAAATTAAGGAATTTGTTCCGACTTGGCAATCGGTACCTGAAAGAAAAAAAGGCCAAGCAACCCGACGACGTCCTGGCCGTGAAGATAGCATGTCTCCCGTACATGAGGAAAATTAACTGTTTTCGGGTCATGCTACTTGATCAGACTAGCTGGTTGCTTCTTTTTAGGGAATAGTACTGCTCGGTTCGCCCTAAGACCCACAAAAGTTTATTTTGTTCCCCTTTACCCTTAGAGGCAGCTTGCAGGGTCTAAAATTCCTGGGAACAATACGATACCTCCACTGCATAAACGCTCAACAATCGTCCACCGAATCAAATCCGCTCATCTAGATAGTCCTGATAGTACTAAATGAGCGGATTTGATTCGGTGGGCGATTGTTGAGCGTTTATGCAGTGGAGGTATCGGATATATCTTTAATGAATTGTGTACTGGTTTCTATAATTTGTGGAGAGAGGTGGTTATCCTCTTAGAGGCATCACAAAATTATTCATTGATACACGTAGGTTATTTCATATTAAGTATATAGAGAGTCGGTCTAGCCACCAGAGAAATAGGAGATATACTACCAAATGCAAGGCACGTTATCGCACAGATACGTCTATATAGTGTAGGAAAATCACTCGAATTCTGCACGCGTTATATCGAGAAGCTGTAAAACTGGGCAAAACCAGTCGTATTCTCCGAAGGATGATTTATATTGACTAATTGCCTTACATTTCCCATGGGCTCCAAATTCGAGCTCTTTCCCCGAGTAGAATGGTGGCATCATCAGCCAACACCACTGCCTCAAGGGAGTCTGCCATCCACGAAGAAACTTCGAGGACCCTCAGGGATATTCTTGGCTGATGATGTGCCAGAGGTTTCACGAGAAACGCGAAGAGAAAGGGGCCCACGCTGGGCGTCGCATGTATTATTCAAAGCAAATAAAGTTAACGCGTGACAAAACAACATGCTCCTTCGTCAACCGCGCCCCTGATAACAGGGCGACATGCTTCACCCCTCCTTGGCTCAAGGGGTCGCGCGAGGTAGAGGGCGCTCCGAGGACAAGTCCTCTCACATCGAGGACACGAAGAAACGGATGAGGCCGCGTTGACCGACACAGAACACCTCTCACAAGAGCAATAACCCCTCTCCAACATCATTTAGTAAAACACCATCCCTCTTTCCCTGATAAAATGATATAAATTTTATGCTATTTTAATAATTCCGTTCGAATGAATAGCGTTCATTACACCTGGAGACGATTTAGATTATCACACCACCAGAGCTCATTATAATACGTTCGTGAATATGTCACTGCTGCAAACAGAAATGCATCTTCCAAGGTGCGGAGGAAGTTGTTCGTAGTGTCCATGCGAACAACTTCACATATTTTAGAAATCGCCGGTTTCCATGAGATAAATGCATTACAAATTATATAAATCACGACCCTTGAGCGTGGTGATCTCAAAGACGCAGATTTTTACTACTGTTAAAAGGGTTCCAGGTTAACATCCCGGGTAAAATATTTTGACACATCCAACATAAAATTCTTGCCTAGTGAGGTGGTCGAGAGAAAGGGATTGGCGCCTTACCATGAATATACGATATTTTCAAAGGCGTACCCATGATCAAAACTTGGGGGGAGGGGGTAGCCATGGTGGTTCAAGTTGTAACATTTAAGCATGGGAAAGATGCATGAAACCATTATTTTAAGAAAACTATGGCAGTGCTTTATTAGTTTTTAAAAATTTGCGTGAAAAAAATATTTTAACTACATGTATAATACTAATATCATTTCTTGTGGGTTTAAAGAAAAGTTTTTGAAAACTTTGGTTTCAATTCAGCCCTAATTTTCCTTGAAGATTTGCGATTTTTGCTACTAGGGGGGCAGCTGCCCCCTCCTGCCCCTCGCTGAGTACACCCATAGATATTTACAAGAATGTGGCTTAATCTGGGGTTTATTCTACCGCGCCATCAACCAGATAAGTACCAATAATACGGTTGTAATAATGGGTGAATTTTTATAATTATTTTAAGCACCAATGTTCGTTTAATTTGGAAGCAAAATTAAATAATAGTACCACTCTCAATTTCTCCATGTTTCCGGTGCAACCGCGTCGGTTTGTTGGTGATGACAACAGTTTCGCTGGCACTGCTGCCAGCGTCTTCAGGTCGAAGATGATGCCGGTCCACGATCCGCGAATCCATTGAGATAGCCCGAACGGACAATTTTAACAGAGACGACGGCTACTATCTGGATGCCCATTGGAGGAGGCTCATTAGGCGGACCAATAAGAGAGCGGCAGCCACAACTGGCGGGACTGACCCCCTATATAAGGAGGACGAAAATCGTGGACCGGCATCATCTTCGACCTGAAGACGCTGGCAGCAGTTCCAGCGAAACTGTTGTCATCACCAACAAACCGACGTGGTTGCACCGGAAACATGGAGAAATTGGAACCTGAACACCGCGGAAATCTACGAAGTCACAAATAGTACCACTTGCCCTCACTGCAATGGGTGCATAGATTTATCACCCTAGGAAATAGAGGGTATCTCCTAGGGGCGGGGAAGAAATTTGAGAGTAATTGAAGGCAATTGTAATAATTTATATTGATGAGCACTCTCATCTCTCTCTTAAGTTTTAAATGATTGGGTGAATGCGCTGTATTTTTCCATACTCAACTACAATTCATAATCACTATGAACCATCTATGACCTCAGACTGGCTAGATTTATTTTAGAAAATTCTACTCTTGAGAGCGACTGAAAATAAAACTTCCCCTTCACATTGCATCTTCTTACACAAACTATGCATTATCACATAAAGTATGCTTTGTGTGTATGAGTATGCTTTATGAATATGTCCCTCAAAACTATTCTTTTTGATATTCAAATTATTCAATTAGTTTCTTTTTCAAGCTCATTTTCCGTACTAAATGAAAAAGAAAGCTGTATGACATGCCTACCACAATTGCGTATACTTCTTATTTTTTATTTATTTTATTTATTCCCACACCACCAAATACAGCATATAGGCCATTTTATATCTGGGTGTCCAACAAATTTAATGATTACACGAACCTACCCGAACAGCCATGCCCTGGTTAGGGGCAACCTACCCAGGCGGGACTCGAACCCGCGACCCCTTGTTTGGTAAGCGAGGACTTTATCCCACCGCCACCGAAGCCGAATGTTTCCACTGCTCATTGTCTTTCTTCAACCCATTCATTCCAAAAATTTTCTTAACTAAAAATATTGTATAAATAAGTTCTTCATGCGATCTCACGGTATCACGCAAAATGACTTGGTTAGCGTAAAACTTAAGTACGTTAAATAAGGAACTGGTTGAATATCTACTTTTAGTGACAATTAAACGGTTGCTCAGATGTCATGATTATCAGTTTCAAATTGTCAATGAGTAAAATCTATTTAGGAGGCTTCCGTTGAAATCTTGCTATGCAGACCGGGAAGCTAAATTTATCAAATATTCGAACAATTTCAAGGTAAAGGTTCGCAACATGGTATTTCATTGAGGTTAAATGGCTGGATGGGGTATCAATAATTGAAAGTACCATCATTACTCGTACCTAACCCATGGCAAATGTTGAATTGAAAGAACGCTATGAACTACCAACGTATGAAACTGCGTGTAAATCCCAAAGTTGGGATAAAAAATTTGTGACGGCAATCCGACCCCAACATTTCATTTATCTCTCCTCCTTGGATCCACCTGCCTTCTTCTGCTGGTCCATAGCACGTGCAAAACGCTCTTTCACACACAGCCTTTTAATCATATCTCAACACGAATCATCCCTCTCCGAGACTAGGAGGGGCAAACTGAAAAATGGTGACTATGATTTAGAGAGAAAAAAAAAATCAGGGGGACGTGAATGCAAAATACCTAGCAATATACCCAACATAAATTTCCCCATTCTTCCCTGTTATCAATACCCTTTTTGCACTTCGCACTTGAAATTCAAGAGATCAACGTTTTCAATTTTTCATTTCAAATGGAAACTCCGGTCTCGCAGTGAATGAATTGCGTCCTCGGGAAATATTTCATTCCACTCGCCTCTCCCTTTCACCTCTCTCTCTCTCTCTCTCTCTCGCTTCATTACGAATCGCCTTACTCATGCTTCTTCGGGCAGTTACATAAGATGCGGTCGAATGCAGAGTCAAATGTCTCTCGCGGAGAGGGAACATTTTTCTCGCGCCATTCCTCGCCTTCCCACCAGCCACTCGGCCACTCCGCTAATGGGCGTTGTGCACGGCCAAGAAACCGAACCCGCCTTTGGGCCTCCGCCATTCGTTTCCTCGCGTCACGTCAACGCGGCAAAACGCTTGGCGCGAAAGAAATATGGTTTCACCAGCGGCGAAACTTATCGTCCACCCTTTCCAATTTTTTTCCGAGGAAGAGATAGCGTTATGTGTCGCTTACATCGCGGAAGAGTGCGTATCTTTTATGGCAATCTGATCGATAAGGTATTGTTTCGTACAGCAAACATTTCCGATCTCGCAAGTCTCAACTCTATAGATTGGACAGTGTACAGTTTTTTTTATCATTTCCTGAAACTGATTTACACCACTTTCAAAGTTGCCCAAGAAACTATTTCCAATCAACATTTGATCTCCATGAACCAAAGTGAAGATGCCATGGATAGTAATCAAGTTATGGAAAATTACTCATATATTCATGCCAATTTTCTTTATATTCATCAGTAATTAGAAGTATTTTTTAAAAGTTTTATGATCACTAGATGCAAGGGAATAGTACAAGTGTTGTAAGTTATTCATTGGGAAAATGGGACTCCAACTGAGAAAAATACATTTATTTATAATTGTCAGATAGTCTCCGTAATTCACCAAAATTTACAAATGGGAGTGTTTCTTAATTAAACGGCATGGAGCGCAAAGTTTCAGTCTGAAACCAAAGTAAAACATAAAAAACTGAAATTAACTCATTTTTACATAATCTGGCAGCAATTTATGAGAAAATTTTACGACAAAAATCCAAAGCATTTTTCACTAAAACTGCCAACGTAGGATATCGATAGAACGTAGAAATGTTCAATTAGCCCACTGCAAATGGCTTCCAATTCATCTTTCAGTATCTAATTAACAAAACACTTTTCCCAAAAGCCACTTCGCACAACACACCTGCCCGCGATAACCGCAGGAAATAATTAACGACCAATTAAAATTGATGGCATAGACAGGTGAGACAACTGTTCATTTTGCCGAAGGACAATGTCAAACGGGTTGAACTTTCACCTGAAAATCATCAAAATTAATTTTCTGTCTTCCGTTTTTTCGATGTCAAACGCGCACATTATTACTTTGTATTAATACAACAAAGTTGTAATGATCCATCAATATGATAAGGAAAAACCACGAAATTCGTAAAACAAGAGTCTTTCAATGGAATTCCAACGCAGAGTTGTGTTATTGTGTAGTTCATTCGAAACCTCCACCGTATCAATAAAATATACCCACCAAATATCGCACGGAAAACACATGTATCAACCATGCTCAATTCGGAAGAAGCGATTTGCTTGTCGACATTTTCACGGGGGCGATTATGGCTCTGTGTCGCTATGGGGATGAAGGTTGTGTTAAACAGGTTGCTCGACACACGGAAGATAGACTAAATTACGCATTCGAACACGGTCCTAAATTTTTTGCCTGGAAAAATACACTTTGGGGATAATGTATGCGGTTTTCAGGGAGTCCGTTGATGCTCCAGTTGAACGGAGAGTCCTTTCCCCCTCGTTCCAACAGTTTTTTTTCTTCTTTCAGCCCACCACCTTAGCTCAA
This sequence comes from Ischnura elegans, assembly GCF_921293095.1. NCBI lineage: Eukaryota > Metazoa > Arthropoda > Insecta > Odonata > Coenagrionidae > Ischnura > Ischnura elegans. The sequence continues at coordinate 144,504,087 of NC_060246.1, forward strand.
CCGTTTTCCCTTCGTCTCTACCTTCACGTCGACTCAACATTGGGCGTGCCAAAAAACTATGTCGTAGATTCTGACACCACGTGACCCTCCACGGTATCATCCTATCCCGCCCATTGTGTGCGACAATAGGCATAGCATTGCCGGTGCTGTTATTTTAATGGAAATTTATGAAAACGAGCATAGCGCGTCGGTGCGGTATGGTGGTATTTGGTGGATGCGACCGATGGCTGAGGTCATTTTCGCCATTTGAGAACGGTAGGAGAGGTAGGAGGAGAAGGGTGAAGAGAAAAGAGATTTTCCTGCCACAGCGGCGGCGGGGTAAAGTCTTAGCCTGCTAAATCGAAGGCCGCGGATTCGAGTGCCGACAGGGTAGGGTACTCCTAACCAGGACCTTGTTGTTTATAAATGTCCTTCGTAGTCCAAATTACCTGGTATAAAGACCTTAAATGCGCTTTTTAAGGGAAGATGAAAAAAAATAAAAGAAACCCAGCGTCGGAATTAGCCTGCTCTTAACGAAAGGCACCACGAGGACCTCAGCATAACGTCTCATCCGACGGACGGACGGAGTGTTGCAGTGCTTGATATGCCCTCCAATAAAAATTTAAGTTGTGATTGGCTGGTAACTGAGTTATCCCTGCCGACGCCGGAGTTTGCATTCGGGTCGACTGGTTGGGAAGCCAACATATTACCCATCACACCAAACCCCTTAGCGCGTCGAAAAATACTGTATATTGTGATATAAGCGTGAATATTGATCACACCTCTTTGACAATTTGGTCCGCACAAACACTATTTGGTCCCTGAGGATGCAAAATGACGGCCATTTTATGAGATGTGGCCGTCCTCACCCCAAGGTGAGAACTTTATCCCACCGCCTCGGTTCGAATCCCGACTGGGTAGGTTGCCCATATCCAGGGCTTGGGTGTTTGTGATCATCCAACGTAGTTATTAGTTAGACTACTCCACTGTAGAGGCCTCAAATGCGCGGTATTAGGGACGGTGAAGATAAGTATGACGTGTGCTAGCAGATAAATTTCAGTTACTCTAAGGCCAACCGATTGATAATTACATCCTAGAATAGTATTCCGGAATTAGCGTTCGTTTTATTAGTCGTTTCTTAATTTATCAAAATTTTAACAAATGTTATATACTAAAACTCAAGGGGGACAAGGGGGGCTAATTGGGTGTAATCTCCCAGCAGTAGTGGTGGTTCGAACAAAATTTTCATTCTATCTAGTGTAAATTAGAACCCTTAGTCCCCCCATAGATCCACCACTGGTATTCAGTTCCATTCTTTCAACGTGAAGTAAATTAAACACAGATCATATGAAATCACCGGATTATGAGTCGGGCAATAAACAGACAAGATAAATAATTGAATCGGGGAAAGCTCGCTACCGGCAAGGATAAAGACATATTGATGTGTTCACTTAGTGATCCTCTAGAGTCATGATACATGGTAGTTCTCGCGTAATTTCCAAAGACGCATAGACAGAGCAAATAAATAGCGAGCAAGGAATTAAAAAATGTAATACCTATCGCAGCAGCATTTTTTTTGGAGAGACAGCAATGGAGAATCAGTTAGCCAGTAAGTAGGTACAAAGAAACCAGGGCCCATTGGCGCGTCGCTAAGATCACAGCCAAACGCCTAAGAGCTGCCTGCTGTGTAGTGAGGACTATACGTATCATAACTATTTCCAAATTCGTTTCAAAAATTTCTCAATGGAGTAAAGGCATAAGTTAGGACTCGAACTTGAGATAATTTTTTTTATCTAAGCACCGAAAGCGATTAATACGTACATGCAATTGAAAATTCTCAATAGGAGTGATAAGAACACGTTTTCAGTGAAATGTAATTGAAATTCAATTTTAAAAAAATAATTTAAAGATACCGGGACTAGCCACGGTGATATCTTTAAGAAATCACCCGCCATGCACACAATGTGCGAACGATCCACAGAGAAAAAATCATCCTAGTCAAGGCGAATGATTTTTTTTCCGTGGATTTTTCGCAAAATTTCAAAAATTTATTGCAGTATTTTTAAATCTCAATCCATATTATATTTTATATGACGTAACTCTTTGCGTAAAGGCGTCTCATATCGTTGCAGGCCGAGTTAGCCACCAACAAAACGACAGGGATCGCTGCTTCCTTTCTATTTCTCGGTTCATTGTGATAGGGTTCTCCGGCGGAGGGAGACGTTCTGGCCCAGAGTGTCCCATCCCTTCGGAGAATAGAAGAGCAGAGAGCGTAGGAAAAAGAGCGCGAGGCGACAGATAGAGCGTGAGAAAGAAGCGATGCGAAATGGGGCGACTCGAGATGGACGCGGAAGGGGTCGTGTGAAAAAAAAGGGTTGAGCAGGAGAGACGGACACAAGGCCGGAGACGAAACAAAAGACGTCGGAGCGAAAAGACCCCCGAGTAAGGAGACGGACGAGAAGTGAGAGGAGGGTCGTGGACACACTGTGGGGAGGACATTACTTTTTTTAAGCTAGGGATCAGATTCATACGTGACTCCGAATTAATTATTGCCATTACTATTCTCAGCTAATACACCCTTCCCTCCCTCCTCGCGACTCCCCTCCGGTCCTCCTCAGCGTTGGAGGGGCTTGCTCCTGGACCTGGGCCATTATCCCATGACACTTTTTTTTGGTATTATTTGAGGAGAGGTTTATGTAGTTGGGCTTTTTTCCAGGAGGGCGAAAAATTCCGATGCCAATCCAACTGACTTCCCTGTCGTGCCAAGGAGCAAGGGAGGGGAAAATGGACACACCTATGTGAAACGTCAAGGCGACTACTCGCCATTACAGCCCTAACGTGTTGTACTGAGCAATGGATCACGTAACACCCTCCCCTGTAGAAAGCCTCGACTGAATATTATCAAAGTTTTAAAACCGGTTAAAGTAGGTTTACATTAGTTTTTTTGTTTCTTGTTAATCTTTATTATTTAGCAATTTGTATAAAAATCCAATGTAAAAGGCCTCATGTATTGATTTTGGTTTTATTGCAAATAACTAAATAAATAAATTAGTTCCGTCTGCCCAAATTAGACCTCTCCCTTCGATTCACAAATAGGCCATTCCATGAAAAATCCTACGCCATTCCCTTTCTCGCTTACCTGATATTCTTCATAATGAAAATAACTTTTTTATATTATGGATATTGCAAAATTACACCAAGTTAAGACCAAATTAATTACTTTTACTAGCATTTTCCTTCCAACACCGATTTTAACATCCCATCCTCGCTCACTACTTCCTTCCAGGCTATCTTTCTCCTCCGTATCTCATGTAGAGGTTTCATTCCTCTGCCACCATATTTATCACTTCCATGTTCTTCTTCCTATCCGTCCACTTCACCTTCTCCATTTTACTTCACATCCAAATCTAGAGTCATTTCAGTCTTTCCTTGTCCTCCTTGGTAAGTGTCTAAGTTTCCGTACGCTATACATCAGACTTCATTAGCCTTTTCTTTATGCCCTTGCATAACGATAACCTAATAAGCTCTTTCCTATTCGTCAGTGGGAACGAAACCCTTAGGACGGGCTCGCGGGATACACTCCTGGAGCAGGGATTATAAGCGATCAGCTTTTTTCCTCTGCCACCAGAAGGGGAAGGACGGGAAGGAACAAGAAAAGGAGGCGCCGCGATGAGAGCCCGACGACGCCTCCAGGGGAAGGACGGGGAAGGAAGGGAGGGGACGAGGAATCCTGCACCGTCACAAGGCGGGCAGGTCCTACCATCAGCGAAACCAAGCTTACGCAATTAATATGCTACCAATTTTAGTAGATTTTCCTATGAGGAAGAAAAATCTATCGATCAAATCGGTAGATTTCCTATTCGTCAATGCGTCTTTCGCTAATTTAATTCTCCTCTTCACTTCCTTGAGGTGCTAGCCGTTTTCCTCAAATTTTCCCTAAAATAATTTTATGCTCATTATCAATTCTGAGCAAACCTTGATGATATGCCATTTATATGTTAACAGCATTAAAAATTTTAACACTTTCTTGCGTTGAATTTTAATCTTATAAAACATAAAGAGTAATACATAGTTAATATTATGACATCAGTGAGCTAGACGTTATTAGTGAATTCATTAAAAATAGCTCATACTGTATTAGGAAATACCTCATTGCAATACAATTTGGAAAATAAGTATTATTGGCATATAAAAGGAAATATTATTTCAGAGCTAATCTGAAATGTTTCAGAGATGCAGGATACTACAGATGATTAAACTGCGTTTTTGAAAAATTGAAGAAATAGGTATAAATTGAAGATAAAATAGAATTATTATTATAGTATTCTACCGATTAAGGTAGGTTTCCATAGAGTACGCAAGAAGTGATCTGGGAGCCTCCCTTTCCTTCCAGCACTGCCTTCTTTAATTCACTGTAAGGCCTACTCTCTTTCAATCTATCTAAAAATCCTATTCTTTTCCTTCCCCTCCCTCGTTTCACTAACATTCTACCCTCTAACACCATTTTCAACATCCCCTCCCCGCTAAGTACTCCTCCCATCCATACCTTCTGTCTCCTCCGTATCTCATCTAAAAGCTGCCTCTCCTACCCAACCATATCCAGCACTTCGTCGTTCCTTTTCCTCTCCATCCATTTCACCCTCTCCATTCTTCTCCATACCCACATCTCAAATGCCTCCAGTATTCTCTCGTCTTCTTTCCTCAGTGTCCACTTCTCCGCACCGTAGAGAGCTACACTCCAGATCAAACTCTTCACTAACCTTTTCTTTAAAGTCTTACATAACAATCCTCTCAGAAGCTCCTTCTTGTTCATGAACGCCTCCTTTGCTAGTGCAATTCGCTTCCTGATGTCCTTGCTACTGTGTCCGTTTTCCTCTAATGTGCTGCCCAAATAGTTGAATTGCTCTACCTGTTCAAGTTTTTCCACATCTACTTTTATCTTGAGTCTCACATTCCTCGCTCGCGATGCTTTACAAAACCGCATTACCTTAGTCTTCTTGTATTAATCCTCATCCCATACTCCTAGCACCGCTCGTCTAACGCATCCACTAGAGCCTGCAGTCCCCTCGCTGATTGGCTAATCAGCGCCTGATCATCCGCGAACCTTACCGATTTAAACATCATTCCTCCCACTTTCACTCCAGCTTCCAGCTCGTCCCACGCTTCTCTTATCATCTCCTCAGCGTATACGTTAAGAAGCAACGGCGATAGAGGACAGCCTTGCCTCACACCTCGGCCAATGCTTGCCCACCCAGATTCTCCGTCCGCTATCTTCACTTGCGCAGTCTGGGCCATATACAGATTACGAATCAGTCGTCCATCCCTCCAATCTACACCTATTCTCTTGAGGATATCCATTAACTTTACCCAGTTCAAACTATCAAACGCTTTTTCAAAATCCACGATACAGGCATATGCCACCTGGTCATGTTTTAGGTTCCTATCCACCAGGGACCTCATTATTGCAATTGCATCACGAGGTGACTTCCTTTTTCTTAAACCTGAAATGGAATAAGCGTTGAAAAATCTCAAGAGAGGGTAGAGAATATGAAAGGAGATTAACATAGAAATGATGGTTGATAACATTCATGATAAATGAATGCCTTACGTGTGTAGTAGGGGGAATAAAATAGATACGCCCAGTACTACAATGGGAGGGAACGCGAGAATACGTTCTGATGGCTATGAAATCAAACCAGGTATGTTCAGGTAGGAGATATGAATAATAAATCTCTTTCTCTCTCCAAAGTTTTTTAATTCCTTTCGAGCCGCTATACTTACCCCCTTTAAGATTCTCTCGTGTATATGAAGTCGTCAAATCATCAGAATCAAGAAGAAATTCTGCAGTTATTTCTTATAACATTGCTATCAAATAGATTGAAACAAGGTTGCGCTAGAGCATAAGCTCCAGAAGTCAGCAAATCATTGGACTGCTGGTCCAAATGCCCTGGGTTCGAATCCCAATGAGGCCTTCGGACATCAACGAAACACAAATCCTCGTCGTTCGATGCAGGCCAGAATGTGTGAACCATGCGGCTAAGTCCGAGGGGGAAAACTTTTCCCCATGAAGTTTTTACCGCCACTATCATTCAGCGAGAGAATCGATTCCTTACCTAATAGAAAATTGTTCTCAGGCCAAAATTTCGACAAGGGAAGTTCCAACACGTCGCATTGTATTCATCTTTTTACCGTGTAATCATAGGTAGAATTCGAGTGGATAGTTGGACCTTGGGCGAGGAAAAATAAGGGAAGGCATGGAAAAATAAGAAAGAAAAGATATAAATTTCCGAAGATTTTCGCCAAGAGAATTTAAAAAAAAATTAGAAGGGCGTTAAATACGGGTTATCGAATGCGCCAACATTCGGGCGACCAGCGCGAATTACACTCGGGGTAGGCAAGCTGCGGGTATTCCGTCTCCGACTTGTACGATAAAAAGAGGCATACGATACAATGTGTTTGAATCAACCTTGTCAGAATTTGGCCCGAAAACAACAGGCGATCGGAAAGGAAACACATTTTCTCTGAGAACGATAGCGGTGGTACAAACTTTGTTGGATGGCTAAATTTTTCCTCTAAAGCACCTATTCTTCATAGCCTGAAGACTGATTGACGAAGAAAAAGCCGCCATATTATATTTGGTACATTATTTTTTTGTGCCCACAAGTAGAAGGTGTTTGAAACCGATGGGGTTCAAATTCCCCAGAAATGTTGAGAAGACCACATTTTTTATGGACCCAGAAACGCAATTTCTGCTCCAAACTAAACCTTCTCTCCCTTGATAATTTTCTCTACATCCCTTATCGAATTACTCACAACAGACTCAATATCTTTTTACTCATATTTTCTTTATAAAAGCTAAAATTCTACATCCTCATAAAAGCTAATAATTTAAAGAAGCAAGACGTGATGAACAGGATTCTTCTCCCGAATCCAATCATCTCCATCTTTGGAGATATGGGATAGTAAAAAAATGGGAAAAAATATTTCTCTTTCGCCACAGAAATTCGATTCAGGCAGAGTCGGCTTCGGCCCAAATATTTGTGGGCCTTCTCAGAAAAGTCGGAAAGGGAAGAACGAAGCTCAGCAGCTCACTGATCCCTTCCTCACAGAGAACCCGCCTCCCGAAATGAGAAGACACGAGGCGGTGCTACTACGTTCCTCTCTCCCTTTCCAAGCTTTCGGCTTCCTCCTAGCAAGGGGCTCACACCTCGGGGTTTAATATCCTATGCGGTGAGGGGCCCTGAGATGAATGAAATGCGACCATGGGAGAGGAAAGCCGCAGTCGACCCCGGCTCGCGTGAATCCAGCCGCCGCCGGCTGGGATATGAGGCCGTCGCACGAAGCCATACATAAGTCGAGGAGGGAAGAGGCCGTGATAACTTTTAGGTCCCCCGCTCGTAGGAAGTTTGGAGGTTTTGGAAAGGGGGGGGGTGGGGGTAAGGAGATAACTATGAGTGAAATATACCTTGGATGTTTCAATGAATTAATGAATGAAAACAATTTCCAATGTATAAACTACAAATTTATTGTTTTTTTACTGGAAAACTTGCACATGTATGCAAAAATAAGTTGATGAAACATAGATTTTGGCTTCAATGGCTGTTGCAGCATTCCATTTTCGCAATCCTCTTCATTAAATATGAAGCCAGGATTAATATTGAAAGATATTCACTAATACTAGTTAAATGTCAAAAACTAATCGCTGAATAATTTGCGGATTGCTATAAACTAATGTTAGTTGAGGCATTAAAACGTACTTTTTTACTTACAATACTTTACAGTAAACACTCAGTTTTCTTATTTTTATACCTGTAATGCCGAATTCCTTTATTTAGTTTCAACTCGAGAAGGATGGGGGGCGTGATAACTTTTAGGTACCCCTCCCTTGAAGAAGGTAGGAAGTTTGGAGGTTTTGGTAAGGGGTGGTGGAGAGACAACTTTTTGGCCAGGTTGCCCCAACCCCTCCTTCCTCCGCTTTCGTGGGCTGAGGAATGCGACCCCGCCGCCCTATTTGCGGGCCGTGAGTCTCCTCATTTTCGTGGAGTCATCCCTCTGGGAGTCCTCAGTAATGCATGTCCCGTCACACCTCGTTCGCCCCCGCGCAAAGGACTCTGGGAGATTGCGGCCGGAGTGTTTTTGTGAGTAACGAGGCGGGTTATGCGACGGCCTCCTTAAAGGAGCGGCTGAAATCTTATCCTTTGGATGGAATATATGAAAACCTCATATCCTCAAGTCGATTTACCGTTGCAACGTATTTCAAGTACCTCATGAATGCTCAAGTATGCGTGTGTGAAAGCCTAATATCGGATGGAATATAGATTTTGCAGCATGTTTCAAGAATTTTCTGTATGTTAACATCCAAATTCCATAAGAATAATGTAATAATTTAAAACAATTCCAACTGCCACGGATGGTTTCATATGATCAATATCATTACCAATCGATAAAAAGTTATTGTTTTTTTAGATTGGCAAACTCGTAAATATAGATATGCAAATAATAAATTGATGAAATGTCGATTATACTCGCAAATAGCTATTTCAGCGTGCCAATTTTGCAATCGTTTTTAAATATAAAGCTAGGATCAATGATTAATATGAAGCTAGGAATAATTTTGAAATATACTCACTAACACTTATTTGCAAAAAAATATGTTGAATAATTTTCGTATTGCTCTGAATTATTTTTAATTGAGAAGTTACAAAGTACTTTTCTACTTAAAATACGTAACGGTAAACACTCAGTTTTTGATTTAAATGCGTCTTAATTTCCCTAATTAATTCCGTAATAATTTCCCCAATTCACTGCTGGCATCCTCTATTTTAGGTACTTAACTCAAGTAAATTTATATCATGCGTCACCCTGTTTTACAATGGCGTCATATCAAATTACGTTTTACATTTGCCTTTTTCAAATTTCAATTAAATACATTTCTCCGTGTCTATCCCAAGTTAACTTCATTTATCTTATTTCCTAAGTGGCTATTTTAATCGCCCTTTTTTAACTCACAAAGAAATGGCAGAGACCAATTAATTACTCCAATCGGGTTTAAAAATGGGCTTAAGTGTTCGTGATGACCGATATTGGTAGGGATACATTTCCGATATACCCCGGGCTGATGTTGATCTAACGAGAATTAGGTAACGCCAATCCCTGGCAGATCTTCAAAGTCTTTATTCATGTGGAGCCTCTTTGAAGAGTAGATCATTAAACTATGTACTAAATATTTTAAATGGGTTAAATTTAGGAATTACCTTATCGATTTTCCATTTGATCAATCAAACATTTATTGCGCTGTATTGCCTGATTCTAAAACGGCAAACGCATCACTGTATATACTTCTTATAAAGTAACCAAGTCATAATATTTATATGGGGCTCATATCCGACAGCCAATGGTAATAGTTGACATTTATTGGCATGAATATGAAGAATAACGCAAAATAAAAAAATGCTGTAGTTACGTGAGAAAACGGGATTAAATCGACAGATATCTTTGCATTGGGCATAGAGTCGAGAAGAGATACAGCTCTTTATATCGCTTTAACAATGCAGACAATAGCCCAACATCTGCAATTAGGGAATGAATCGCTCTAAACGTAAGTACAAAGGCTTTGCCCACAATGGCGCCGGGGAGCCGGAAACTATGCCCGCTGAAAATGTTATGAGACGGTATATAAATTTTTTTCGCCACCACTCTTACATGCGACATCGGACTTAATGCATAGGTGAATGCGATTTTGTCCTCCATTAATATCCGCGATTTGGCAGTCATGTGCTTTTTGCCGTTTATAATTCAGTCACGGTTATACCAGCCTCCCCACTCCCTCCCTCCCTCTCCCACAGGAACGCCTCACGTATGGCAGGCGTGACATACATATGAGCGATTTATGCGGTGAAAATTTGAAAAGTCAGGCGCTTTTCGGGATCCGAAATTATTTATAAACCATTACGACGCATTTTTCTCTAAACGAGACATCGGGGAAGGGAGGGTGGGGAGGGGGGGGGGTGGAACCCGCATCGCTCATGCACGTTTTGTCGTGATTTAATGATTTGTATGAAAGGGCAATTATGGTGAGATATGACCTCCGGCGTCGACCGCACCGAAAAAAATCGAGATTCTTACCACCAACACGCACCGAGCTCTTAATTATTGTTTCTTTTTTTGCCGTTCCGAAGGCATTATTTCACTCCATGAAAGCGCAAATGTGCGGATAGCGAGGATGCAAAACAACTTCGAAACATGAAAAAAATAGTTGATTTCGAACGCACGCGTTTGAAAATCGGTGGTCTGTGTAGTTATGGAGGTGAAGGGTGGGGAAAGGAAATAGCGCAGTCAATGTCTCCTGTGGCGATGGCCGAGGCTGGTGGCTATAGTCGCCGATTCGATTCCCGGAAATCGCTTTGATGGCACAGGGATCTGAATGAAAAATAACGTTGATACATGCTGCTGAGAAAGGCTTCGGTAACACAGCGATTATACATGCTATACACGTCATATGCGTGGAACACAGCGTATTGTATTATAGCGCAAGATATTAGCAACAGACTGTTTCTTTCATGGCACAACTACTCTCTGATACAACCAATGTATGACAAAGGGTTTAGATGGCAAAACTTTATAATACCCTTTTATAATCCAGCAAACGTTTATGATCAATATCATGCAATCAATTTATCTTGAATTCCCTTCATAGTTCGAGAATCTTCCAACTTTATAGGAAAAGGTCTAAGTATCTAACAATACTGAAGCAGCCTCTTCAAAATGCAGTATTATAGTTGGCGAACTGGATAAGATGGATATTCTTGTAAATAGAGTGGCACTATTTCTTGTACTAAGGCAGATCTCAGAGACCCCAACTAGAGACGAAAAATGCTTGCCGTGAGATGTATAGCCGTGACGAAGAATTTTTCTAGGGGTAAAAAAACGCTTTAATCATCACAAGTTTGCTGAGGTAAGTGAAACTGAATTCGGCTTTATGGTGAAGTGGATATAGAGATAGGTTTCGAACCGGGAGGTGTCAGGTTCAACTCAGGGACAGGTCATCAGAGACCCATGATATTAACCCTCGTGATGCGGTTACTTGATTTACATAGAGTTGAACCTGAACAAGGGAGCGAACGGGAGCTCAACCCTGAAAAAAACAAAATTTTACGTGCCATTGGTTTAAGAGTGGACTGATTGAACCTTCAACATAGACATTCATGGGGACTTTCACGGGTCTGAGTGCGCCGCTGATATTTTGAAGGAGGATGCCTGACGGAAATGTATTGTAGTGGTGGATGTAAGTAAAAGTAGATGAATTGTTTGATAAAAATAACTGTGACGTAACTAATAAGTGCGAGAAGACCTGCCATTAATGGGTGTTTCAAAACTTCCTTCATAAATTAACAACAAATAAACGTGATGAAAAACATGAAGAGAAAGACATTGAAAACACCTTCCTGGAATTATCACATTGGGCAGCACACTTGAAATTTCACAAGCTAAAGAATGTCCTAATACCAGGTCCCTGTTCACGCTATCACCAATGGCTCTTACTAGCCAGTTACGTCTAGTCTTTACCATCCAGACCTGAACGTGGATGTAAAAACTGCGTGAGAATATTTCAGTTTTCCGCTGGAATTCAAGATTTTGCTGAGTACTAGGAATGGCACAAGGTCAGCCATCGTGCATTTCATGATTTAGTCCCCAGAAAACTCACCTCTTCAGTATTACGAGTCTCGTGCCATAAATCTTGTCGAAGACGGATGCTTCTTGTGGATGAGAAAAAGGGAAGGGGTCGAATGGATCGAATATGGACGTGTGTGCTACCATATCGAGTGCAGGAGGTTGGGGGGGGGGGGGGAGACTGCGTGCGTGGACCGCGTCCATTTTTATCCTCGCGGATCGGCAAAGACAGAGGGACACGTGATTCTCTTCCGACTGAAGGACGTATACAAGCGGGGAAGTCTTGCAAATTTTATCTCCACGTCCCATACCCCGTCAACATTTGTCTCCTGATACGAAGACTCTTGGTCTTTATTCTAGCGACAGAGGAGAGCAGCGCAGGGAGAAAATTACGATTATGTGCAGCAATAGATGAAACTAGAAAAGAAAACTAGCAAAATGACAAATAATAACAATGAAACATATAGGGTTGGGAAATATAAGTCGTCGGTCATCAGATTTAGGCTTAACACTGTGATATTATAAAAAATATGCATATCGCACGATGCCTATAATTCTGTTGTTAAATATTTTACAGCATTTTTATGGATTTCGGTAATGATTACTCTGCCTTAATTATTATTCACATCTATGTGTCTTCCGTATACCTTACCTTCTTTTAATCACAGGTTTTCAATTGTCCTTGTTTTTTTCGATGCAATTATTGTTCAATTACCTTGGAAATGGAGTTAAAAAAGACAAAAAATAATAACAAATAGCACAGTTGCTTGCAATAGCACATATTGTATTCACTGAACAAAAAAATATATAATCTATTTAAAAATTGTTAAAAGAAAAAATAAATTTATAAAAATATATGGAAGACAACAATTTACACAAACAACGATACACATGCGCCAATTTTTTAAATTCCTTTTGTAAACTGGCTGGTTGTGGTGAGTTTTGATCTCACCGGTACAGCAAAGTATACGCGCCTTCGGCGCTGACAATGAGTGACTTCTTATGGATTTCGGTAATGACGATCAATGCAGAGACATTGGTTTTCCTGACTTAGGTGAGGCCTCCTCTGGTTTATAGCTGAGTGAGGATGTGCGTACGCCGATGCTTCCAAGGCATTGTTTGCTGTAATATTGCTTATCTCGACCGTAACCTTAAGAAGGTGGATCTCAGAGCAAATATCAACAGAGCGTTCACCCAGACACTGAGGACAATCCTCCTATTTCTATATATAATTATGGTAGATGGAATACGTTGGAAAAATAAGTACATACTCTAAGAAGATATTTTTGAATCCTGACAAATTTACAGTGCTAAATCGAATGGAAATAAGAATCTATCGAGATAAACAACATGTCAACGAACACTACTGTCGGCATCACTTATCAACTACTATCTAACGCACGGAAATCTCGGAAAGAGACAGAAAAGGTCGATGGATCACGTGATTTATATTTTTTGCTGTTGCAACCCCGGTCTCTTTCGCCGGAGGCGGAAGTAGGCAATAGGCGAAGGCATTCTTAAGGCGGTCTTAATCAACCCTTAGACGCTCATAGTGTCGATATACCGGCCCAGCGTTTCATCACATGTACGAATATTGTTTATTATATTTTGAGTTTCAATTTCATCCTGGAAATTATGTAAATTGTTTTCACTTCTGATGAAACACTATTTCTTCTACAGTGTTTAATTTTATGTAAAAACAAAAGACTTTGTTTACATAGAACAACTAATTCAACGATACTTAACGCGTCCTTTAATCGAGCTCGAGTTTTTGCCGTTTCCGTGGAAGAGAAAGGGTTAATATTTACGCGAAGATATGGACTGAGTAAAATACACGAAAGGTATTGGAAAGATTTGTTTGCACAATTAAGTATCTAATTAATAAAATATTTCGAAAAAATGACATCTTGTTCTCCAGCCGTACATTTTTTGAAAAATACAATTCGGAAATAGGACCTTTTACATTAGCTAAGTTTTTCATTACGCACTAAGTAGTCAGCGGGAAAGCTGGCTATGCATTAAAATCTTGGAATCTTAGTCTGATCAACCAAAGAACATCCATCCAGAATTTGTATCAGCGGAACAAATTTCTTTCTAAACCGCGACACAGCCACTACAATAATTTCTAAATCATCCATCAATCCCAAATTCCATAAAAATACAATGATAAAATCATTCATTGTCTATACAAGAAAAGACTTTCTGCAAACAGCCGATATCTATCAGTCAGTGAAATACCGAATGGAAGGAGGCAGTTGTCATTCGCGGCGCAGACTGGCTGTTGGTGAACGTGAGCCTGTACCTCCTCTCCATTTCTCCCCCTTAAGAGATCACGACCGACCAACCCCTTCTTTCCACCCCTTCCCGGGGCCATCCGTCCCAGCTGGCTGCGCGCTATAGACTCTTCCGGCTTTGGCGAGGAGATCCTTAAAAGAGGGCGGTGCATGGGGAAGGTCGGGGACGGAGAGGCGTGCGGAATGACTCCTCGTCCGCGAAAGGAGTCCGGGGGGGGGGGGGGGGGTACACGGAGGCATGCGGAGACGGTGGACGAGACTGCTCGTCTCCTACCTCTCCGACGAGGGGAGCGCGAGCGACGGATGACTACTGATATGCTCGGAGACGAGTTTGCCAGCCGAGACGAGATGCGGAGGGGTTAGCTTAGCAACCGAGGAGAAGTCGGAAGAGTAAAATGGATCACAGAAATGGCTTCTATACACTGCATAAACACATTACCGATAGAAAGAAATGCTCGATGCTCATTTTTTACAACGTAGGAATTGATTCAACCGATTCAGGCGTGATATGGTGGAAGTTCGACATATTGAAATAAAAGGCAATTGCTCTTTTCCACAAGCATTGCATGGTACTTGCATGTAAAAGTCCAACTACCTTTTATTTCAACAAAATAGGAATTGGGTTCCATTTCTCTCGAAAATTTTGTTTTCAGGTTTTGTTGCTGGTAATGCTAGAGAGAAAGAATTCACTCGCCTTCACCGTGATCTGGTTACCAATCCAAGTTAAGACGAATGATTTTTTCCTCAGTGGCATTTTCATACGCACAGTACACTTACGGGTGACGCTGTAAAGCTAAACCTCTGACCATTCCGCGGCTATTACTTGAATAATGTCTCAGTTAACTCCCTGGCGTTCAAAGTTCTGGATTTAACGTCGAGACTGTGGCGCTGTTCCCACTATTATGTTGCCTCGTGGTAACGTACGTGCTGTAGTTAAAAACCAAAATGTCCTCTAAAGCCAAGCAAACTCCGCAGGAAAATAAGATGAATTGGTAGTTAAAGTCGTAGAATACCTAGTGCGAATTCTTGAGATCTGCATTTGAATCCCGGTCAAGGCAAATGAATTTTTTCCCTAAGAATTTTCGCACTGTAAGTGCACTAGCTGGGTAAAAGCTCCTACGCCGCTGGCTAGTACGCGGCTATTCCTAGAATAATTCGGTGAAGAATCTGAGTTTTCCCAGTGAATGAATTGAATGTATTCTTCTCGGGTTTCCAACCGGGTTAGGGTCTGCATGTTGTGTGCCGACGTTTCTTTGAGGAACTTTCCCAACATCTTCAGGGGTGATGATGCCGATGTCAGTAGTGTTCCGGTATATAGAAACCTCCTACCTCACCTAGGTGGCCCCTGATTGGTTTGTATTGTTTTTGGCTTTCCAACCATTTTTATGGTCGTGTTCCAAGTGCTACTAAGATGGAGTCCTTGATTTCTATTCATGCTATTGCGATGAAGCTGGATCTCTATTGCTCTTAACCTTGAAAAATTTGATCGCGGTTGAAGGTGGCGGGAGATTCTCCCTTTGCGAACCTCGCCAACCTATCCCAACCCGGTAGATTCTTCATCATTGCGAGACCCCAATTCCCTTGAAACAAGTAAAGGTGCAGACGCGTTTTTGACGAATCATTTGCAAAAAGTGTTCTCAGGCAGTGGCGTAGCCAGGGGGGGGGGGGGAGGTCGAGGGGTCCGGACCCACCCCCCGAAATATAAAAACAAAATTATTTTCCTACATAAAAGAAAACAAAATATTGAAATATCATTTACTTTACAAAACATTTCTTTAACAAATGAAGTTTTTTTGATGATGAAAAGTTTTAAAATTTGTTTAAAACCCTTAACTTAGTTCCCTGTTTTTCAAAAAATTTCCCCCTGTTTTGGACCCCCCCGAAAGAAATTCCTGGCAACGCCACTGTTCTCAGGATTCCGACCGGGTAATGGGCCACATGGTTGAAAACGTTTCGGAGGAATAACCTGCCATGGCAGAGAGCGAGTGGCCACCCGAAACGTCGGCATCCAATGAGCCCATCACCCGGTCGGAATCCCGAGAATTCTTCTGACCCTCAATCCTTCCCAAAACCAAGCTTTTTCTGAGGCATTAGGATCCAAAGATCAGTTACCTGTAAACCCAGCCTCTGAAGTGTGACTCCGCAAGGTCAGGTGACTTCCACTGATCAAATGTTTTTGGCCTTCTAGAGCTATGTGAAACCATATTTTTGAATGATAATGCATGAAAAAAGTTCAGTTCATAATACACTCTTTCAGTCGGCAGAAGAGCAATGCATCACAAAACCAGAAACGGGAATGAAAAAGCGTAGATGTTAAGATATGGCAATAAACACGCTATTTAAATATATATTGCTGTAGTTCGTCACAATAGGGTGGTTTCCTTTTAGTTTTTTATTGTCTAAATCGAAAGATTATTACTCCTGAAGTACGTATTTCACGCTTTTAGATTTTTTAATGACGATATCTATTTTTCGCGATTAAAAGAAAAGTGAAAAATTTCAAGCGCGCGAAAACGTGACGGCTAAGCAGGAATGATGGGAAAAAGTCCGTATGACGTATTTCTGGTTCCCCCTGCCGCCTTGTGAGGTGACCTTGGGGCGAGGCTTGAGCGCTGATACGACGCAGGCTGCTAACAGGTAGCTCGAATACCCTGCTAGCTGGTAGCACTTGGCTTAGATAAGGATTATTAATAACTTCTCAAACGAAGAAAACTTTCCCACCTTAGCCAGTTTTAATAGGTGATTATTAAGACATGTTTCCCTGAGCTCTGTGCCTCATGCATGCATTGGTAATCTCAGACGATGTAAAACTCCTATCTATTCGTATATAAACTAGGTTCCTGTGACGTCACGTGGAGTGGAATCGCATGGGCGCCAATCTGGCCTTTTTCAAATGAGGTTAAAATTGACCGTTGCCATTCGTCTAAACTGGGATTTCTAAAACCAAATAATTTGTATATTATGAATACACTAATGGTGGGTAAAGAATCGCAATCAATGCCTTTCGTTATCTTTGATGAAGGAAACTACCCTAATGTGGATATATAATAAATATCAATAATTAACTATTGAAATAATAATGGATTGCATGATGTTTCAGTCGGTTACCTCCACCGGCAATCAGAATATGTAAAACTAACGGCTATAAGGTAGCAGCTCATGACGGCTATAAAAGAAAAAGAATATGGGAATTTTTAAAACATTAACCGATTCACATTGAAGAAAAAAGGCATAGGTAATATGGGGCAACTCCCACACAATAGGAGTCGATGTAAGAAATTGATTGAGAAGTTAATGCCGGAAAAGAGGACTAAAAGATGCGACTATAATTACTATAGGGAACATATTATTTCACTTATAATGTTCGAAAATTCTCTTTGCAAGGTCTTGAGAATCATCATCATCTGGTGTTCTGCCTGTTGGCAGATCCCTTGCGCCAACGCTGTCTCCATTCTTTCCTGTTTCCGGGCCATTTCTTTGAAGTCCCTATATTTTCCCATCTTTAAATTGTCAATTAACTCCAGCCTTCTCCTTTTCCTTCTTCTGATCCCTTCCAA
Source organism: Ischnura elegans (assembly GCF_921293095.1). Classification (NCBI taxonomy): domain Eukaryota; kingdom Metazoa; phylum Arthropoda; class Insecta; order Odonata; family Coenagrionidae; genus Ischnura; species Ischnura elegans. The sequence continues at coordinate 144,521,587 of NC_060246.1, forward strand.
CGTTCCCTCCAAGGCAGATGGTCATTACATCTCATCACATGTCCCAGCAAGCTACTCTTCCTTATATTTATTTTAGCCATCAATGTTCTTTCCTCATCTACCCTGTTCAACACTTGCTCATTCCTTACTCGATCCGTCCACCGTTTTTCCTCCATCTTCCCCCAAAACCACATCTCGAACGCCCAATCCTGTCCCTGTCTTTCTTCCTCATCGTCCAAGTCTCAGATCCATTTATAAAATCACTCCAGTCATAGCACTTTATCAATCTCTTCCTCAATTATAAGTCCAGTCCCTTGTTACGCAACACTCTTCTGCTTCTTCTTAAAAACTTCTCTCGCCATTCCTCCCCTTCTTTTTTTTCTCCTAAACTTTTCCAGCCCTCAGTTATTGAAGTTCCCAAGTAGCTGAAGGTTCTCACAGTATCTATTTCACCTTCTTTTGTCTTCAGTCTCATACCATTTACGTTGATTAAAAATTGAGATTAGAAATCATTTTTATTTACCAAGCTAACGGCATAGATCTAGAATACGAGTAGCAAGTGGGCTGACAATTCAGTTGCCTGTATTCATCACAAATATTGGATCACGCGAAGACCTAATGGAAACTTTAGTTTTGTATCTACCATCATGGATGAGTAGTACTTTTTCTCTGGTTCTTTACATATAATTGCTCAGTTCAGTGAATTGTATTTAACTTGTTACAAAATCTATGGTCACAGTTCGGGGTATACTCTGCACTAAGTTTTTTTTCTGATGAAACATACTAATATTTGCCGATCGAATAAAAGTAAATACAACCTCGGTAAAAAATAATAACGTAGTTCATAGAAAACCAATGAAAATAAAAATATCGATTTTCTAGTAATTGGTAAAACCCTATTTCATCAACGCGCCATCCAAATCCAACCTAATAATTTTATAATGTCCTGAAAAAAATTTATAATGTCCTAAAACTAATACTATTTGAAGATAATGGCAATGGAGGTAAATATTTTCTAAAAATGTGTTTATAAGTAGGTCTTCTACGGAGGGATCATAATTTTTCATTGTTCGTCTACGAAGTGCTATCAAACTAAACCATATATTTCAACAAAAAAAATAGAGCTCCACTTATAAAAAATATTCCTGAAACATCCCGAGCTACAGACTCTGCTCGGACTACTGGCACGTTCCTCGAGCTGCTCATACTTTTAGTCAAGGAATGTAGAGGGTAACCCAGGGCGATGGCAAGGCATTGATGCGACTTGTAAGCGGGGGGCTTGCGGAACTCGGAAACGCGGCTTCTTTTCCCGGATAGCCCCAAAACGAAGAGACGAGGCTTTCCACCTTAATGTCCTCGGTGAAAAAAAAGCACTCTCAGTCCGGGTCGTGGGAAAAAACGAATTTTATCACAGACAGCGCCACGCCGCGGAAATCCCGGCTCCACGAAAATGAAAGTAGGAGAGCAAGGAGGGAGTGGGGGGATGAATAAAAAGAATAAACGTAAGTTATCGATATCCCAAACAAAGGATCACAAGCGGCACGTTCGGATGTATACACATGTACATGTAAAAACCTTTTGTATAGGTATGCTTTTCATTAATAGCATCGGGAGTCATCCTCTCTCCCGTTTTATTTATTTTTTTCTGTATTCTTCCGCGCCCCGACCACCGTTCGCCCGAACGTATCTTTTCTCTCTTGTGCAGCGAGGGATATATATGTTTTCACTCACTCCCACTCGGCCGTCGGTCCAATACATTTGAAAACGAACACCGGGGGAAATAAAATCCCGAAAAATCCTGCGGATCTTCGCAAGAGTCAGGGAGTTTTCCTCCATGCACCCGTGCATCCATTTGCTAAAAGGACCGCACCAGTTTGGAGGGGCGGGGGGCTGAGAAAAGAGGGCGAAGTTAGGGAGAGACGATAGGGGCTGATGGTTGGGTAGGTAGGGTTTTGAGGGTCTTTTATACGTAGCTAGGGCAGTGGAGGACAGGAAAGCCTTGCGAAAGTAAGAGGGTGGGGAATGACGAAAGAAAACCCCCAAATGTAGTAGATTAGAGTATGGAGAAATCAGAGTTGTTAGAGTGCAACAAAGATCACGCGAAAAATGACCAATGCCTCCTATTGCCTAAGCAATTAAATGCCTCCCTTTGAATACACAATATTAACTTGATGTCCACATATTTAAAAATATATGCTGTTTTATGCAAAGATGACGGACTAATATTTATGACAATTACCTCCTATATAAGATGGATAAAAACTGTATAACGAAACCCTGAATAGCCGATGACAGTAGGAAATTACTAATAGAATACAGCACCAAAATGGTGTTTTGGTTGGAAACGCTACATTTTGAACCAATGAAACCTTGGACCAAGTGCTCCGATTGGCCGCGAGTTTGCCGTGTTGCCGCGCAACCACTGAGCTAGCAAGGTGCCTTGAATGCGTCGCAATGTCCGGCAGGAAAAGAATTGGAGATCATGAGTTGTCTAGAGCATCCGGCAACAGGGAAAACTCGCGGCCAATCGGGGCAATCGCGGCGAAGTTTCTGTTGCTTAAAAATGGCGCGTTTTCGGCCTAAACATCAACAGTAATTTTGGTTCTTACAGGCATCAGCTGTCCTGCGTTATAATTTTGCGACACAATTATTCTCCAACCTAAACATTTTTCGAGGTAAGAAACTTATTCGAAAATGGGAGAAAAGCATTGGTTTTAAGTTTACATATCCTCAAAATCCACTAATTAAACGAGCAATGTCTCGTAATGATCAAACAGGTACATCCCTCACTTAGAATACACCAAAATTACAAGTGCACCAGCGCCAAAATTAAGCTACAAAAGGGGAAATCGTTTTGGTCGGCAGCGGCCCTTTCCGACGAGGTAGTGAACCCCCTTAAAAATCTCTTAAAAGCACCTCACCCCATATCACACTTCTTTCCCGTTCCTTCAGGCGTACACGCCCTCCTATAAAGCCTCTCTTAGCTATCCCTCCACTATTCCCTCTCGCAGGAATGAAAAGGGGTTCTTTTGTTGTCCTCTAGTGCGGACTTGCTTGGCTGCCGAGGGAATGGTAGGAAAAGGAGAGGCATTTGATACTATTAGTTTGTATTCCCTAAGACGTCCGCCCCTCTTTAGGTGGTACCTATAGTCCTGTCCTGTAGGGAGCCCTTTTTAGAGCGAAGGCCCGACCTTCAACCATGAGTCTCCTCATCCTTTTCACCCTTTCCCTTAGTGCAAGGGGCGACTACCTTCCTCTGAGCCATTCAAAGAACTCATTAAGAACCTTGTTAATTCACCCTGAAAGCAATTAAACGAGTCGATGGTCTTTTGTTTCCAACTTCACTTTGTCTTCATTAATTTCAATGAATATTGGAGAAAAGTCTTCAAGGATAAAGAAGATTTATCAAGCAGAATGGCATGGTAGCGAATTATTATCTACTCGAATAAATTTTGACTCCATTTTTAAAACAAGATTTATGTTTTATTCACACAAAATCGAGATGCTTTCAGCTATCAAAAAATCTTTCAACAGGGAGTGGCTCGTTTACGCTATGAATAGGTATTAATATGAGTCCAGTTCATTGCAGTACAGAGCCGTGCAGACACTAAAATCCATATAGCACATAGGGACTATTTCTAATATTATAATAGCGACTATTTCACATAAAAATACCAAATCCAATTGTCTGAACCAACAATTAAATTATCTAGCTGCTCTTGATACATGAAATTTTCAGAAAATATTTTAATTTTCATCCAGCGTATTTTGTTTTATACTATCTTGAGACATTTACGAGCCTTATATCTCTCTCAAATTTTCATATCAACGAGTAGATGTACTACTACTAAAATTGGCTATGTTAATTAGGGGAATTTCGAAATAAATGGATAGCTGAGGGATCAAAAGATCCTGTAACACATGATGTAGAGTTTCAAGGTAAGTAGGTCTAGCAATGCATAGATAAAGAACTGATAATGAGCCAACTTCTTTTGAATCCAATAGAAACTCTACTTCGCAGCGAGAGGTTGCATCAATTTTATTGCTTACCACCCTCTATCTCCGATGGGGAAGCCGGAGAAGTATCCATCTGACACTGCAATTTACCTCTTTGTTTAATCTATGTATAAATAATTCCCCTATGAGTGGCGTACATAAAAAGCATATTATTGAATTGGCTTCAGGCTTGCAGCTAGGAATGGAATGTGAAATGGCTATAAAATTCGCTTAGGCTTTTTTGTACTTACATAAAACCTCTATATTCGCACATGAAATCAATAGTGAAAAACTAAGCTTACGTACAGTTACACTAGGCATCGTTAGGCGAGAAAAAATAGGCACATACCATTTACTAACAAAATTATTACTAAACCAAAAACTCAACTACATTAAGCCGAGAATGGCATTGTAAAGCCTCAGTTATTAACTATCTCAATAATTTAAGTTAAATTAATTTACTTTTTCTAAACTCATGGTCACTGTTATTTACACTTACAGTTTTACTATTGTCAACGATAGGTACCCTTAGCTTTTCGGGTACTCGCGTAAGCTCACAATTGGATAAAATACCTGAAATAGAGCAAACTTTATACCCAACTGCAATAGAAACGTGTCCGGCCACCCGTTTGAGTTTAAAGGAATTGAATTCGTGTTGCATTCGCGATGACGATTAACAAGTCACAAGGCGAGTGTTTTTGGTCTGCATCTGGAAAACCCATGTTTTTCTCATCGTATAATATGTGTGGCATGTTCACGAGTTGTAAAACCATCCGCTTATTATCTTGCGCTTGATTGCAAAACAAAAACTGTTGCATAGCAGAAAGTACTTAACTCGAGAGAATAAAGCCGACTATGAAGGGTGGACCGGGGCACGTTTACGCAGTGCACTTTTCCGAACCGAGTTATAACTAGCGAGCCGCAAATCATGACATATTAATGTCACTCTATAGGGGTTATTTTCCCGATATTTTTAGCGCCAGTCAAGCATCGGTCTAGCGTTTTGTAAACTTGCTCCACGAAGGGGAAAAGTTTACGCAACAAACTTGAACCGAAAAGCATTTTTTTACGGTTAAAATCACAAATAGGACAACAACTGAATGCATAAACTTTTTTGACTTTATTAACTGCATTATAAGACCACAATGTCTGAAATTTCCCATGTTAAAATATAAAAATTAGAAAATTTATAGGAAATATTCCGCATATATTACGTGCCTCGGTGTACCCTACGTAGATTGAATAAAGAAAATGCCTTTCTAAAAAGGCACCGAATTATTTATTTTTGTGGTTTTATTGATTTCTTCTCAATTGACTATAGCAAGTAAAAAATTATTCAAATCAGGCCAGCCGCTCTTGATTTAGTAATGGTGTAACTAAACCATTCGTTGATTATTATGCGTTACGAAGTTCGCCGGGTCTGCTAGTCGGATATAAAATCTCCTTTAAATGATACTGATGTAATAGAAACACCTTAAATTTCTGAAAAAACGTACCAGGCTCTTTTTCCTATAATAAAGGAATCTGTCTTTCTGGGTGTGTCAGAGAATTTTTCCATTCCATTCCCGAAAGTGCGGAGGAGAAGAATTGGTTTGAAAAACATAACGAGGGCTTGAGCAACTGTGCCTATACAAAGAAAAAATGCTGTTTACAGAGAGAGGAGACATAGGGGAAAGGGCTGGTCCGGTTTGTCCTAAAAGCTGTCGCAATGGCTATAGGTAAAAAACATGACAGACCTCAGGGAGGAGTTCCAACTAGCCAACCCTTCTCGTGCTGACACAGCAGGTTGAGTACTTTCGCGCGGCCGATGATTTTTTTCCTCTTTCCGAGTATTTCTCACCGATGATAATCGTGCACAAATGTCTCGTCTGTGTAAATCCTCCTGTAGCTGCGAAGTCACGCAGTCCTCCAACCATCCCTCTGCCTCGCTAGCCATCAAACCTAGCGATCTGGGAGCACTCAGTTATTCCAGTGGAACTTGGTATCCGCCCTCTGAACTGACACGGAAAACTCAAACACACCCGCAACTCTGCCCACAGATTGGAAAATCTGTTAGAGTCGCATTGTGCTGTGAACATGATGGTAAATATGATGAAACATTACGAAGCTGTTTGTAGAGAATGATGTTTTACTACTTGGATTGCTGCGTGAGTAACTCATAATCCAAAGCGTCGAGTATTTGGAAAAACCTTTCGTTTATCATGGCAAAATCAACTACCATAGTAATACAGCTCTGAACTTAAATATCTTCTTAGGCTTTGGTATTGCATCATTTTAACCATTTCTGTATTTTACTAGGGAATGAGGTCTTATTACTCTGACCAAAATTTAATAAACGAAAATTTCCTCAGCTTATCCTTGAATAAAAAATCGATTTATTAAGAATATGCATTATGAAACAAGTGTTCAAGAATAATCACAATGAAACATTCATCTATTGAAGAGTGTGGTGTACAATACATTATAAGTAACACCAGATTATTATTATTCATATAAATAAAAGACACAGGGTGAACTGGTCAGAGTATATTTACAGAAAATGTTTTACCTTTTTTGGTGAAGATGAATGGTCTCCCGTCTAAACAAACAGTCTACTTATTCCAAATAACTATTGATTAAATTACTGTGAAATTAAATTTTACTTTTATTTCACAAATACCGAACTTTATACGATATCTAATAACATATTTTTGCTTCTTTATGACCTGATAACATGCTATATTAACACCAATCACTTTGAACTGTTATTTAAGTGGAAAAAATTAGGGAACAAAACTTCTATTTTCATGTGCCTATTCATTTATTTCTCCCTGCTGGACCTTTTGACTCGACTATCGTAGTAGTAGATTGGAATAATTTAATGCAACCCTACATAAAAATATAGATGCATTTCCTTCGTTCACCTGAAATAATTTTATGGCCTGGGTTAAGCAACACTTTTACGCCACTCCATAATTATCTCGCTTATATCTTGAGAGCCATCATGCATGAGATAAAAAGACAGTAAAACAACATTAAGATTCACACTGACAGATGCCAAAGCTGAAGGTTTTAGCTCACAATCCATTTCGCGGAGAGTTAAGACGCCAACTTTGAGCGAGGCATTCACATGCTAATTACGCTTTCACTCCATGTGAGTGGAAAATGTATTTCATTAAAAAAATAAATACCTAGCTGAAGCTAATAGTTCCATAAAAGTTTATATCTTGCCTCGTCATCAGTGGCACCTTTCATAACATACAGCAGTCGGTGAGATTACTGAATTAATTTTTAAGGAGCTTTATGACACGATGAGGGATGATTCATCACAAAATAAAGTTTATTGTAATGCAATTTTAATCTTTACAATTCAACAATTAGATGAAGCCAGAAGGGTCTGACATTCTTCCTCCCTTTACTTGCTCCAGAGGATGCCCGTATTTATGAACGAACACGTTTTCTATTTGAGAAAAGAATTTCAAAGAGAGCTTACTTCAATATACCAATTGAAAGTAAACTAGAAACGGTGGAACTTTTAATGCATATTTTCACATGATGCACAAACCAGTTTTCGGATGCTTGAGAAAATGAGCTTTAGAAGTAAAGGAATGCAAAACTCTTTAGAGGGTGTGCAACTCAGATTTTATCATCGATTGCAGTGACAAGTGGAATAAAATTGTTAACTTTGTTGCAGTATGTCGATGTATTAGCACATGTGCATCTAAAGCTCGCGCAAAGTCGAAAATGTAAGTCTCTTATTTTTAACGCTTTAAGCGGTTGATTGGGGGGGAAAAATATTTTTCATGCGGTGGAAGTTATATACATAGTTAAATATAAGTAAAATTAGACATTGCAATGTTTCCACTGAGTTTTATTATGACACTACGCGTTTCGTCGTTACAAAAAACATTATCTTATAATGAGGCGGGTCATGCGACAGCCTCATTAAAGGAGCGGCTGAAATCTTATCCTTTGGATGGAATAAATGAAAACCTCATATCCTCAAGTCGATATTGTCGTGGCAACGCATTTCAAGTACCCTATGAATGCTCAAATATGTATACGTGGAAGCCTATTATCGGTTGGAATATAGATTTTGCAATGTTTCCACTGAGTTTCATTATGAAACCACGCGTTTCGTCGTTACAAACAAGATGATGTTGTTTGTAACCACGAAACGCGTAGTGCCATAATAAAACTCAGTGGAAATATTTCAATGTCTACCTTTACCAATTTTTCATGCAACTACTACTATTAGTGTACATATTCAAATATATTCTGCACATTACTATTGGTACTTTCTTTTCAAAACTGAGTAAAATATGTTTTGCTCTTCTTAGATGTCATCTCATGAGCTCCCTACTTGATGCCAATCACCAAAACAAATGTTATCAATTAAAATTAGAAACAAACAGGTAGTTTCTTAGCGTCCTCTCTCTATAATGATTCTGGTCCCTACTATTTTTTTTTTGAATCGCTGGTATCCTCTGCACCATTTAAGATACAACACCAAAATACCTCAAGGTATAAATACAGAACTTTAAGAGACTACGTTGCTTGAGACGTACACCATAGTTCTCGAGCGGAAAACCGGCAGGGGCCTCCACGAATTCAAAACCCCAGTAGTCGCAGGCGCTTTTTTTCCCACACTTTTTATATCATTACCTGCAGCGTGAGCATAAGGTGAATTCATGAAAGAGAGAGGGATAATTGGTAGAGATATTGTTTACTAATTTAGAGGCGAGTGGCTGGACTTATTCCAAGATGATGAACAATAATATGATCAGTAATTAATATAGTCTTGGAGTATAGGTCTGACCTTTACTCTAAGTCTGACTGCATTAATTACTATATAAATGGAGGTAATGAAAAAATAAATTTAACAATTTTAGTGAACGATTTTGCCTTCTAACAGAGACACATATTTATTAATATTAAGGTTGTATCAGGATGAATCTGCAATACATCACGAGGTGATAGGGGAGACAATTTTGAGCATTTTAAGTCCATAAACTTGTGGTCGCAACTCTTTTCTTAACTTCTTTACTTTCAAAAAATGTCTGGCAACGCAGACATTTTTTGGATGCACTTAGCAGTTACCATGTTTCACAGGTGTCCACCACATCCGATTGGCAATTAAAATATCACATTTTTGTTCAAAATTTATTATTAAAAATACTTAAATCCAGAGTATTTAATAAAATTTCGAAAAGGCTGGATACTTTGCTCTTTGTATATTGAAAGTTTTCAAACGAGCATGCATTAAAAAAATATCTTGTATGCTCATGCATTTATCCCTTCAGATTTTTTTTCACATTGCTTGTTTTGTCAAGTATCGGATTCATAATGATAACGTTTCAGAAAAATATATGTATTTAATTTGTTATTTGGCTTGCCTCCTATTCTATTTTTGAGGTTGGTAGCTTCTATGCTGGTTTTTTTATCCATTGAAGCTACCTAAAGCTCCTTTTATTAGTGTTGTCAAAAAATGTGTACATTTAAGTTTGAAGTAATAAATTCATTCATTCATTCATTCACAAGGAAAACTTTTCATGGTTACTGAAAAGTGCATTTTAAAAAACGTTTCCGTTGCCATAGTTGAGTAACTAAGGAGTCTCGACCACAAATTTATGGACTACATAGACTTGAAATTGTCTCCCCTACCACCTTCTGAAGTACTGCAGATTTATCGTGAAACAACCTGTATATAACCTACACACACAAGCACAAACGAACGCACCGCAACAAAAAATGGATAATTCACAATGAAAGCAGTGAAAACTAAAAAAAATGTGTTTTAACATATACAGCAACTTCATACATTTTTCATACTCAAGCTCATTTTTAAGCCAATATTTTCATGCATCGAAGGAGAAGTTTCTCTAGAAATTGAAGTAATTCATCTATAATTGAAAAAAACATTTTATAGACATTTTTAACTTTTAGAGATAATGATAGGTCGGATTTAAGGTATTAGTATGGCTATAACTTAATGAATGAGAATTCTTCCCAATTAGTAAACTCAAAAGAAAAACATGGAATTCGCGTGCGCGTTGTGAAACTGGGGGACCGAAAGGACAGTGCAGGGAACATGAAGTCTCCCAAAGATCCTTGCTCCCGTCACTTCTTCCAGCTCTAGAGAAGTTATACTTCCGAAGATTAAGGAAAAAATGGCAAGAGAACCAAACATGGTCCTGTGGGGAACTAGGATGAGGGAGAAGTTCGCTGCGCAGTATGGAAGCCTAAGAAGAACCTGGCATGAAGGAGGAAGAGCGGTACATCCACCCATGAAGCGGCTTAGTTGTGGGGCCTCATGGGGCCTTGTGCGGGGCAGAGAGAATGGGCTGCCGCTAAGCAGGAAATCACCAGGTAAGTGAGTGGAAGAAAAAAATATATACTATAAATAGGAGGAAGGAGAGGAGGAAGAAAAGAATGGCAGAGGTAGAGGGATCTTAGGGATGAAATTGCCCAAAACCTCTTATCGCTATAACCTTCTTCCTAGGGCCAAGCTCCCCTTTCCGTGGCATCTGCTTACCGGGGGGGCCCAGGTGTCGGAGTGGCAGGGAGAGAGGCTGAAGGAGGCGGAGGATCCCACCGGAAGGGGGAGTGAGGCTACGAGGAATTCTTATGAAACAGGAGCAGCGTGGCTAGGAGAGTTTTAGGGAGACGGCGAAAGAGAGGACCGATGTTGCTCAAGGTATTGAGAGAGGGGGGGGGGGGGGAAGAACAGGAGGATATTGCTAGATGGATAACTTTTTCAGGGGCCCCAACTTGAGGCCCCTCCCCCCACCCTTAAAGAGACGAAAATAGTGTTGCGGAGTCTGTGGGAGTGCGGTGACGGACGGCTCGGAGGGAAACTGGAGCGCGAAGCCGTCGTGGAGATAGACCGGCGTTTTGATGGGTGGATCGCCGGGGAAGCGTGAGTTGACGAGCGGCAAGTGCGGGCGGCGCGAGGGCGTTGTGGCCGAGGAGTGGAGGAGCATACGAGTTTTGAGGAGGTACAATTCGTGCATTTCTGGAATGAGCCCCCAAAGTGCTGCAAACGAGGACCATTCAGTGCAGTAAGTTTTAAGAAAGACAATTGATTGGGCTGTTTTATAATATCTACGATAATGTGCAATTCACTTGCCTTCCGTGTGATTTTCAGAGAATGCAATTAAATGTCATAATAACATCTCATTATTACTCTGCCAAGTTCTCCTATCTCATATTGAAATTATCCTCTTGACTGACGAAATAAAATTATATTCTGCTGAACACTTCGAAGATGCTGATAATGCGCTGTTTGTACCGGTATGTACCGATTTAGGCATGCAAGACTTATTGGAAATTAAATATTTCGCACTAATGATAAGGGTTATATAATGTAGTTGTCACATATTTCCATCTATTACCCTTTTTTCAAGAATTCTCCCGACAGCTACCATCATAAAACTTTAAACCAGTCATTTGTTCGTTGGATTGGGTAACATCAATATTTGGCGGTAATAGTACCCATACCCTAAGATCTTTCATGAGAGCACTTTTATTAATCAAGTAAAATTCGAAAATTTCATCTTCCGGTGCAAGAATTACCATGAAACGAAAAGTAGCCCGAAAAAGTTTAAACCTGAAAGAATACTATCAAAGAAGATATCGAAGTAGAGCAAAAAAATGTTCTGTATACTTTCAATTTTCAAATGATATGTCATCATTTTGAAGACCTAGAATTATTGGGATAGGTTCTTTTTTCTAAGGAGGATTTGTTTAAGTCGCTCACACCCAAAATGGAATTAAAATTCTGCAATTATCCGTCTATGGCGCACATTCGTAGTGGAATATTTGTATGAAATTTTCAAAGCTTGGGTCAATTATTCATGAAACTTTTGTTGAGAAAACTAAGCATTATTTTGGGACAGTGGACAGAAAGTAATTTTTTGGAAATTAGGTAGATTTTAGTGCATTCATTTGCCTTATACTTACTAAGTTTGACAAAATTTTAACGGCCTTGTATCGTTTACTCTGGTGTGGTTATTTTTAAGTAGGATTTCAAATAAACGCTTTTTTGAATTCAGAAATTAATGACGTAAATGAATAGAAAACGAAGGGAGCCACCTTTTATAGATGGTCCATAAAATTATTTTGTGGATACGTTATCAATCTCAGATCACATACGATAGAAGAAAATCTGTAAAATCCTTACTTTTTGCATAGGCATTGCTCATGACCAAAGGGTCTATAAGTAATCAATACTTGAAAACGGGAAAATTAGGATTGTCATAGATGGTTCACCAATTTTTATTAATCATTTGCATCTGAATAAAACAATTGCTTGGTATGTATGGACCAAAAATTAAAATGCTCTAAAGTGACTGCAAAATTTTGTTGTGTGTGTGCTCCGTTAACATTATTAAATTATGAACTGACACCCATAACGAATGAAACTAGCGTCCAATCCAATCACGTGTGCAATATGCTGCGACAGCGATGAATCAGAAACCGAATATGATCATAAATTTACTTGCAATCATATCATCTCACTTAAACTCAAAAATTAAGAAAATACTTGGCTAATCGGCGTGTATTTTTGATTTGAAGTGTAGCTTATATTTTTTTAATAGACCCATACAATTGATAGTAATTTCCTATATAAATTAAGGTGATGAGAATGGAATAACTACGCCTGTGCTTACTAGAATACGCGCTTATAATTTTGGCTCAAATATCCTGATTTTTCGTACATCTAAAATTAAGTCTCATTACTTTTATCCTCCCTGCAACTTGCATGATCTGAATTTGATGATATGAATGATCACAACTAAATATTTGTCAATATTCATCACATAATTCTAACAACATTCATGGCACGGGATCGGGGCATGTGAAAAGAATGAGGTGCACTGGCCAGTCACTTTAAAAATATAATTTATTCTGTACACTGTTGTACTTATTGCGGTTATTTCGTCTCCTAAGGTTAGATACAACTAAAGTTAGCTGACTTTAAGAAGAGAATTACGATCGTAGCAATGGCTGCAAATAAATTCTCTATCTTACCGTGGCCGCCGAGACCGACGAGTATCTCGCCGAGGTGAACGATTCCGAAATTGCATGCGTTTCCGAGGGAAGGGATTTAAAGAAGAAGAAAAAAATACGAACACGGAAGCATCATGTTGCCTTGGTTGCTTGGGAGGACCCGTCTCTTGGGTGCACTTGTCGCCATTATTTACTTCTTTGCACGCTCACTGACCGATGCACTCGGGCATCTGGATGAGTGAGGATCGCAACCCGGTGTTGGCTGGCCGGATCCAGTCTCCGGTCACACACTTCTTGCCCCGCCCCCAAATGCACCGACACCACCCGTCCTCGAACCCGAAGCGGTCCACTCCGAAGCCGGCTCTCCCTTCCCTCTCCTCTCCTTTCGATTATAAGGAACCAACTGAGTGTCACGCTTTCATTTGCAGGCCCGAAGCACAAGTGCAATGGAAAAACATTTTGATGGATAACATGTACACCAGGACATTTTCATACCGATTTAGATTTAAAAAAACATTAGCTTAAGAGAGTTAGTGAGGTAAAGTAATAACTTCTAAGGGAACGTCAGAAAGATAGATATAAAATAAAAATAGAAGTATCTTAAACTAGTCCGAAGGGAAATTTGAAAATTTCTGGACCCAATGGTAACGCGTTAATCCTATATGGTAGACGTGGAAAATCCTCGGCTCCTAAAACAATCATGAAATTTACTATTAGGATTTGGTTACTCGCAATTGTTTGTTTTACTCTTTAAACGGTGAAAGTGCTTATTAATGAGCGTATACATTAAGCTATGTGCATTTCTTTATTATCTTTTTACATGTATATTTTGACATCGCCACGGCTTGCAGTCACGCTCAAGCGAACGTAATGACAGACCACCCCTGATATGAGGGCGAAATTAAACTAGTACATCTCATGAAGACGCAAACCGAGGAATACCATACCGAAGGATAAATGAAATGAGATTGTTAACTCAGACCCGAATGCGCGATTTACTTGAATTATCAGGTAAATAGTCGGGAACTAGAAATCACGATGAAAAATGTCTTTCTTACCTAACTCATCATCATAAGTCATCTAACTTCCATGATTTGGTGACCTCTTTGGAATTATGGCACATTATCTATAACATTGACTCATAGCGTAAAAATTTAAAATATTGAATATTTATAAAATGGTCAATTAATTATGAACCTAATGAAAAAACCCTCCGTTAAAATATCAGATATGCAATCTATTCCAGCGTTTATCAACTTAAGTACCCGGGTACCGGGGAGTGGTTATGTGTAAGAAAGTCCGGGTTGACACACAAGGGCTAAAGGTAGTCTCCTGGCTAAGGTAGGCTTGCATGGAGTATTTTACCCAAAACTCTTCCATCCACATATTAAGTTTCCATCCTCATCTTTTCTTCCAAGAAAGCCTATTTTCTTTCGTACGCTATGGAATTTGGAGGAGGCGACCGACAGCTGAGGTCATTTGCTCCATGAGGGTAGGGTATGGAAGGAAGGGCGGAGAAAAGCCCGGCGTCTGCATTTGCCTGCTCTTAGCGAAAATCGCCATGAGGACCGCGGCTTAACGTCCCATCTGACGGACGTAGTATTGTGCTTGAAATGTCCACCACACAACATTTAAGCATTGATCTCTGAAAATTCTCTAACACCGCAGGGATTCGAACCCGAGCCCATGGGGTGTGAAGCAAACACTCTAGCCACCACACCAACCCGATCCCCAATCCCTTTCGTTCTATATATAAATACTATACACCTTTCCATTTATTCGCCTACCTATCTTCCCTCTTACCAGCGCCCACTCCCCGTTCAGTACTCGCTCCAACTATATCCTCTGTCTCCACTACATTTCATCTTAAAGTTTGAGCAAAAGAAAAATAGTTTAATGAGAAAAGTCGCGACAGGAATCTTCATCACCCGATTCTTCTTTCTTTCGTGTAAATTTAATAATAATTGCCTTCATTTGAATACGCAACTTGGTCCTTCTAAGCCAGGCTTAAGGCATGTCAGAAGGTTCGATTTATACAACACAGTGGCATATTGCAAGCGTAACATTTATATTAAATTTAAAATTTTAACTTCATAAACGAATTCAACAACAATAACATGAGACTTTGAATATAAGGAATTTCCTCTTTAGACCGGTTGATCGGAGGCGTTCCATGTTTGGCACACGCCCACGATAATGAACCAGCACCTATCCGAACACCCGAGGGCTAGGCGGAATATCCTCCGACGGTCACCGCCATCGCTCGAGAGGGCATTCTCCCCGACCGGTTCGGGTTCGGTTCCGGTTTGAAATAAATCGTCCAATCGCTCTTGGAAGGGGACGTTTAAAGGGATACGACCTCGACTGCGTGGTACTGGGTTCCACTCCCCTCTTTCGCATTATGATATCCATTCTCCCATTCCGTCGCCTTCGTCCAATGAGGGTGAATCCTTGAGGTCGTCCCTGAAGGCCGTGTGAGTGCGGTTCGAGGAGCGGATTTTTTTTGTTGCTGCACTTGGGTGCGCGTGCACCAACAATGTGTGACGTCGTCCTGCTCCTTTGTGACGCGAGGGAGAGGTGGGGGTTGTGAGAGCGGGCTTTGGAGTGGACCGAACCAGGTTCGAGGACGAGTGTCGGTACATTTCTGGGAGGGGCAAGACGTTTGCGATTGGTGAGTGGATCCAGCCAGTCTGCATTATGATCCTCGCCCGTTGAGATGCACTGGACGGTTAAAGGAAGTCAACAATCGTGACAAGAACATTCAAGAATCGGGTCTTCTCAGCAGCCACGTTGGCATGACATTATCTCTCTTCTCTACTTTTTTAATAGGTATTTCTAATAAAGGATGGAACGTATCTGCATAGTGTTACTTGAATTACGTTCTCATGAGCCACTGCTCATATCACCTTTATGAATTAATGCGTGATTCATAGCCGTACCAAGGGCGTACCCAGGATCAAAGCTAAAGGGGCAAGCCGTGGTCGTTCAAGCTGTTACACAGGTAAGGTTAAGGAAACTAAAACTTCAAGAAAATTATAAAAGCCCTTTATTAGTTTTTAAAATTGTTTGCTCAAAAAAATCTTTTATTTTAATTCAATGATTTATTACAATACCACTTTTATTGGATTTAAAGAAAATTGCTTCTAGGCCTCCTGCTGGCCCCCGCTGGGTACGCCCATGAGCCGTACTGCGAGTCACACGAATGAATTGCCGTAGCCATGCGGCACGCATGAAATGCATAAAATGCATACCGCTATTTACCTAATCCGGGAATGTAGGTAAAAACTTTAGATCGAGGTAAATTTCGGAAATCAATTCGAAAGCTTCACTTTTACTTATGTTACTGGCCTGTCCCGCAAACATATAGGGGCGTGCTCTCAAATGTAGGATCCAATGAATTGCTTCCTAACCTCAACACTATTTTTAAAATATAAAATAATAATAACACCCCTTTATTACTAAAAAAATCACGATCTCAGATAACCCTGTGCCAGGGGGTTCCACATATACAAATACAATGCGGCGAATAGCTGAATGATAAAAAAATACTCAAAATGTTAAAATAAATTATTTTACCACAATCGGTGAACATTGAACATAGCTAATACTTTTAGTTAGTCCAAATTTTTGAAGACACGGGCATTCATACCAAATATATTGAACATAACCTATTAAATCCTGTTACATAAATTATTCCTAATTGTAAAAATTACTTATTTTTAATGTGCAGATCATTTTACCTGGTTTACCAGATAAATTAATACATTTTCTGCTGCACATGGATACCCGTGGACGGGGTAGGTCAAGGTGACAACTTGGCCACACGCCTGGATATTCTGAGAATGAGTGGAGGAGGGAGTTGTGAGAGCCGGCTTTGGAGTGGACCGCTTCGGGTTCGAGGACGGGTGGTGTCGGTGCATTTGGGGGCGGGGCAAGAAGTGTGAGATCGGAGACTGGATCCGGCCAGCCAACACCGGGTTGCGATCCTCACTCATCCAGATGCCCGAGTGCATCGGTCAGTGAGCGTGCAAAGAAGTAAATAATGGCGACAAGTGCACCCAAGAGACGGGTCCTCCCAAGCAACCAAGGCAACATGATGCTTCCGTGTTCGTATTTTTTTCTTCTTCTTTAAATCCCTTCCCTCGGAAATGCATGCAATTCTCGGCATCGTTTTCTTCGGAGTCTTGATGAACCCATTTTATGACCTATACACCGCATCCAGGAAGTATTTTTATAGGGAATCCAAAAGATGAGTAGCTTCTTTTCTTTTCGAGCCAATTCCATGATGAAGTTTTGAGTGTGTGGAAGAAGTTTTTTCGGAGGTGTGGAAATAAATAAAAGTTCGGAATGCATTAAATAAGTTGACGTGAAACGCTAGTTTAAAAAACCTCACCAGTAAATAGAAGATACAATACCGTCAAACTTGACGTAAATTGACTAACTATAGGCGGTTAATAATTTATTACACCGTTTATTCTTTCAATATGATGGATTCGGGCGTTAAATGTTTCCGGTCAAGAGAATAGTGCGGATTAGAAATCCTAAGTATTCAAAGCAACAAAATCTTCCAAAAGAATCCATGGCAACATGATGCTTCCGTGTTCATGTTTTGTTTATCCTTTTCCATTCCATGTGTCTTCCAGCATTGTTCACCTTAGTGCCTTCATGGTCTCAGCTCAATTTAATTTGCAGCTTATTCAACAAAAACAAGGGGAATGGGATTATTGGTAACGGAGCGCAATTATAAATTGGCAGGACTTCATAGGACGCATCAGAACAAAATTTCACCTGGGAATTTTCTCTGGCTTTTATAGTCGGTTGCTAACTTTGGGTTGCGAAGAAATTGGTGGATCTCGCGGCAATTTTATTCTGTATTCTTACTGCCTACAAACGCTAGCTGTAGCTTCTCGTTTGCGGCGAAAGAACCGCTATAAGCATGCTTATTCCTCTGAAATATAGAGGTAATATAGACGTCTAATTTGGCAGGATTTAATGCATTATATGAGAAAAACATTCATGGGTGTTTGTTCTGATTCTTCAAAGAATTTTCTACCAAAAGACGGAGTAGAAATTAACGAAACTCATGAAGAGTCAACAGAAGAATTGATACCACATTTCCCTGCACATTTAACTACAATCCTTACCCTATTGGACTGATTAAATATTCTTCTGCAAAGTATTCTCCAGTTTGGACTAAAATGAAGAGAACTAATTTTATATTGTCTAAATAATCAGAGCGTGCTACAGATTTGAATTTGCATAAGTAGTTGACGCATAATCACATAACTTCAACATTTTCCCTGTATTTTTCTATGAAAATATAGTTGAAGTGCATGTTGTGAGTTTAAACTCGTTTCATTAAAATCATCGCTAACCAAAGTGCAAAATAAACAGCGGCCAATGAACAAGTTGATAACTTAAATAAACTTGATAATTGTTTTGGAGGCCGCAGTTTGTCCATATCTGACTTTCAGGGTTAGCGTGTTGCTATTCGTAGGGATTTCTCTCGGTTCTCTTGCAGCCGATTACACCTAATTTTCCTCAAACATGGAATATTTCTGAGGATGTATTTGAGCTTTTTTATTTACTCACCAATTTTTTTTGCGCCATCGATAAACCAACGCGTTAGTTCAAGAAAAACATTTACCTGGTTTACAGGATTTATAACAATTATTTTCTGTTGCACGGAATTTAACCGGATTGATGAAGTAACTTGTGCTGCTCGCGTGTTTCGGTATAAACTGAGATAGTGGGGTTCAGAATGGACCGACTCGGGTTCGAGAACGGGTGGTTCATAACGGAGTGTGGTGACGGGGCCTTGGTGGCTTTTCAGTGGTGTCAGGTCTTTTGACTAGTGCCAGCTCGGGTCCAGATCTTCAACCTATCGAGACACAGAGGGACATCATTTGGTGAGAGTGAAAGGAAGTAAAGAATGACGAGAAGTGCAGTCAAAAGACGAGTCATCTCAAGTCGCTACACCGTGACCCTTTCTTGGTTGGGTTTTTGACGTCACACCCAAAAAAATCAGTAAGAATTATCTTGTTTACATTTTACTATACAGTGTAGTAAAATATAATCCATCAACATTCAAGTATACAATTACAATACCGAGTAGCAGAAAGTAATACGGTTAGATATACCACACTTTTTAGCATTTGATTTTTTTAAAGTAATTCACGAAAAATTGACTGTGGGGCACTGGCTCTATGATGTACTTGAATGGCCTCTTAGAAAATGTTTGGTAAATTAACCAGGCAGTCCCTATCCAATGGAGTACTACTGGTGGAACGGTCTAGCGACAGCTTGTAAGACCCAGAACAAACGCCAGTAGGCATAATTTTTTTTCTGAGACATCCTATTTAGCTCAACCAATTTGGACGTGCGACTAAGGAACTATGGGGTCCAATATCGTTATTTCAGAGGAATAAGCGCCAATATTATTATTATTCTTTAAACCACCCTTAAGGATGAGCTATTTCACCATCTTTTTTTATGATTGTGATGGAGAATCAAAAATAAAGAGAATCATATTTATGCCCGCTTTTCCATCTATAACATATTTCTTGAGATACTCGCGACGAAAAATCAACGGAGTTCATCCTTTTGCGGATTAGTTGATCACGTCAAAGACTCTTGCTGTGTGGGATTACAGTGAATGAAATACTCCGCGTCCCCGTGCAACTGCTTATGTGGTTCGTTGTTACTAGCATTATAGTGTGCGGTACTTTCCGCCATGAGTCTGGTGCCTCTGTAATTGATCGTTTGAGTTGATAGTTTAATGGATAATACCTGTTTAATCATACCCAGAAAATGAAAAAAATTAAAAAATAATTTATTGCGGAAGAAATAAGACTGATTCTCTGAGCGAAATAATTCTGACGCTGCAATCAGTAACATTGATTTGGTGGAGCGCCAATAAATTTGAAGAGAAACTGTGTATAATTTAAAAACTTTTACCTCATGATTTATTTTCACATTTATTTTATTATAAATTTATCATTGTAAATAATAATTTATAATCTTTGAACAATGAATCCATGTCGCGAGGATGGTTATGACAACTTTTGAAACCGAAAATATTCATTATTCTTCACCGTTAAATAATGTATGGTGATGCCCACAGATTTGCATCGTGCATTTTCAGAAAACCTGGAAAGTATTAATCTATAATATACTTATGAGGAAACGATTGGTAGTACGACTTTCATAAGTCCCCGAAAGGAAGTTCAAGTTTCCCGGAATAACATACAGTTAGTGGAATGACGATACTTGGAATCGAGTTTCACGTTTTACATTGCAAACTGAATATTTATGAACACCAACTATAGTTTCTGTAGTGTTTTTTCATTTCCTTGCTTATGATATAACAGCATTGAAACCATGGGCGAAGTTAACTTATTGTTAGTGAGGAACGTATGTGGAATTTTTTCCCCAGGAAAGTTTGGTGACTCTATTAACACATTCGAAATGAACCAAGGCAAGCGGATGACAAAAAATCTCGGAGTCCAAGGGAAATATTGTGTAAAAAAATAACTTAAAACTATACAAAGGAAAATCACCTAAAATAGAGGTATGTAACCAGCACCACGTAAAAGGCTGAAAGTGCATTAGTACACTGAAAAGTTGAGACGTTTATACCTTACATTATGCATTACAAGGCCCCTAGCCTTGAGGAAAAAGTAACCAAAACTAAGATTGAAATAAAATTAATTTTTGAGCCTCACCGTGGATTTATTAGGAAAAATGTCGACGTTTAGTGACTCCTTTTGGTCATTTTTTTATGTGTAAGAATAGGAATTCTCCATCAAAAAACGAAAAACATTGGGTGCGAAATGTCAACGTCTTTCCAATTGTTTCTCCACAAACATTTATTTCATCATCATTAACTGCTATGAAAGAATTCTGCAAAGTTTACCTAAAATTTGCCGACAAAAGTCTTATGTCAGCCTTCGCAAAAAGGGTAAAATCCTTTGGATAATAAACCCATAAAAATAATTTTTTTCAATGCTATATATTTGCAATTTGTTGTTTTAACCCTCCTTTGCGGCCAAGCACTCAATAATTCTCGTTATTTGAGTGTATGGCATCGTGTAAATTTTATTTCAGAGGGTTTTCATTGAAATTTAACCAAGTTTTGATTTCAACTCCGGGGAATTAATGGCGTCTTGATATTGTTGATAGTATAATGAACTTAATAGGTGCCTTATACGATTTCTTAGAATGAGAAGTATGGGTTTATTTCATTATCACTATTAATATTTTCAATATGAAACCATTGAAGCGATTTTGGCCGTGATTGTACATACTTAAACTCATCCATAAGCGAGTTGATTGATAGCTAACAATCCCATTCTCTTTATCTCCGTATCCTTATGAAGAGAAAAAATGCAAGCCTGAGTAGAGGCGACCCGATACGATAGAAGACCAGTAGACGTAGTTTTTAGAGAAGTAGAAGTTTTAACGTTGTAATTAATCGCAATTTAGTTTACTCTCATAGAATTATTTTTCTTGGTATAACAATAGGATCAGATACATAGAGGAACCAGATAGTGACACCGAAGTGCCCAAGGAGATACTCTAACATTAAACTACAATGTCAAAACATGTTCTACCAAGAAAAACAAATCTTTTCAAGGAAAATAAGTTACTGTTTCGTTTGAAAATACAGCATAAGCACCGTTGAGACTAATCGATCGATGCTGAAATGAAATAATACCATTTGTGTGCATATCAAAATTGAATTTTACTGTTTTCTTTTTACTTTACCAGTCCCTTCTTATTGTAAATACACGCTTCCATGTTGACCATGCATAGGTTATGATAGCTTCAAATTAAATAAAACATTTAATACCTTGCCACCAAGGGCTTTGTCAAACCCTGAGTCCTAAAAAACATTGCACAATTTGATAGAATATAGTAAGTTCAGTCGTTTTGGCACTATTCCTCAGAATATTCTTTCATGTTGATTGAAATATTTATAATGGATTTCTACAATAATCGTGCTGATCACAAAAACTTGAGGCCTCAAAACACACTGGAGAGGTAACAATGTATGCCGAGAATATTTGAGCGACAAAGGTGGTTTACTTGGATATTAATCAATATGATGGATAACCCATATATTTGTTTAATTATTGATTCACAATTTTAGTCCATTATTTGTACATGCTTAGCGCTCATTTTGAAAAGAAAAAAGAGAAAATGAAAATAGGACATAGTTTCAATTGAAATTTAACAACTGTCAGCCGGATTATTCTCTACACGTTTTAGATGTAAGCAGCTCTTTTATTTGTCATGTCGGGCTAGCAAGGGCGCCGGAAGCGGTTTTTTTGTGATTGGTTGGACCGTCAAGCTCGTGAGTGATGGCGTCCCATGCACCAAAACAAAAAGTGCTACCTACACGAATGAAATGACAACATTATTTTTTCATAAATACAAGGGTATATTGCTCAGTGAAATTTAAACACACCTGCATGTAAGTTATGGAGGAAATAGCGAACGGACCTCTGTATACTCTTCTTTTGGCAAGGTGGAGGTGTAAAAAATATAACCGATATCTATTGTGAGCATTCTTTCGGTTGGTGCAGGTTAGTATTCGCGATGGTACGCTAACTAGCTTCATAGAAATATATATTGTAATACGTAATTTAGAAGACTTCAAAATAAAAAGCTAGGGTCAAAAGTCTATAAAGGAGTGAGTGTAGTACCAATCGATCACAAAATAACATTAATATTTACACTCATTTCAAGACCATTTCTAGAATATTTTTACGAAGTAATGCGCGTTCGGTTCGAAAAATACGCTACGGTTCCATTAAGATATTTTCGTTCAAAGTATCGTCTAAAAGACTCTCCTATCCCCAGTATTTTCAACGCTAATTCTGTAATGATTGCGAGAAAGAAATACTGATCCATAGTAAGGTCTCTGCGATACAATGAAAATTAAGATGTGAAATAAAAACATCTACTTGGATTCGAGATTTGACTAAATCGTTTCACCATCATGAAGGCAGCGTTTTAAGTCTACTTAATGTATGCATTCTTTTGAGAAGTAAACGAAAATCCATCTCTTTACGTTAATGGGGATATATCCAATGTTTTATTACATACAAGAATATCCAACTAATTATTTTACTTAAAAACAAGGAGTTAATCTCACATTGCCTATAAATATCACTGCGAGATTTTATTCATATAGGTGAGAGTAACATACAAGTCATACGTCTCTTCACCACTAGCATTGCAACAATTAGAGAAATATCACATTAAACGGCGAACGAAAAGTATGTTTCACAGCTCTGGGGCATTCATATTAAACAATGAATGCTGATCGAATCATTCCTCTATGTAACCTGGTGCCAATGCCGCACACACTGTCTTAAAATTAAGTAAGGTCTCTTCACATTATATCAATTTCTTATCGGTGTCTCATTTTTATTATAATCCATTTTTCATTCTAAAATCTATTCTCACACGGTTCAAAGATTACGTGGAAACTTTGAAATAAGTTAAGTTTAACGAGAGAAGAATGAGTAAACTTTCACGCAATACAAACACGCAAAAAAACAAAAAAAA
This sequence comes from Ischnura elegans, assembly GCF_921293095.1. Taxonomy (NCBI): domain Eukaryota; kingdom Metazoa; phylum Arthropoda; class Insecta; order Odonata; family Coenagrionidae; genus Ischnura; species Ischnura elegans. Next base: position 144,545,128 of record NC_060246.1, read on the forward strand.
CTATAAGCCCACCCCAGAACTTTCACGCCAATCGCTATTTACCGAAAGGCGTCGTAATATAGTGTTAACAAAATGTGCTTTAATGCTAGTTTTTTAAATTTTTCTGCGATTATTGACCACTTTTTTATCGAAACGAACGTAAATATCTAATTGAAACCGAAATGAAGTTATGGCGTATTATTCAATTTGAACACGCATTACTTCGTAGACATATTCTGGAAATGGTCTTGAAATGAGTGGAAATGTTAATGTTACTTTGTAATCGATTGGTACTGCACTCATGGCTCCATAGACTTTTGATCCTAGCTTTTTATTTGGTAGCCTTCTAAATTACGTATTGCAATATATATTTCTATGAAGTTAGCTAGAATACCATCGCGAATACTTATCTTCGCTGACCGAGAGAATGCTCACAATAGATATCGGTCTGCACGCCGAGGAGTGTGACATAAAGGGAGTACAAGGTCTGGCAGAGGAGCGGGTGGTCCTTCTCGGTCCCTCCCCCAAGCAGCAGCACCCCCCGCCACTCGCTTTCCCCGCTTCCCCCTCCCTCCGCGGCCGGCGATTCACGCCGTACCCGCTCGGCGAAAATTTCATTCTCAGCTCGCAGTGCTCTTTCTCCCTCTCACTTCCTCGCAAAAGGCGCCGAGGGTTAACCCATTATTCCCCAGACTGTATTTAGGGCTTTTAACTTCGGTTGTTTCGCATTTTCCAATTTATTTTGGCCAAATTAAGATGAATTTCTGGAAAAAAAATATTTTCATCATATTATATGATTTTCATAATGCTGCGTTGCGCAACGCTGGGAAAACTCCGGTAAATAAATACAAAAAAGTACTTTTTAAAACTTAAGTTACATCTTTAATTTTTTATCTTCATTTGTACACTCGAAATCTTCGCCGGGAGTTATCAGTATTCCTTTGGAGGAAATGTCCCATTCTGCCTTGACGGGCATGCTGGGGTATGTCATTTTTCGTAGGTTGTCTCGTATGTGCGAATAGATTTTTACGCCAAACGCCATCAGTCATAAAAATACAATTACATGAATGAAAATGTTGGTGAAAATGACAAAGTTAGAAATAGACATACTTAAAAAAGTCAGTAAATCGAAGAAAAAATTATTCTGAAGTACAAACTTGTTCTGAGAATTAGGATTCAATAATGTTGCGTTAACGCAACGCTGGGGATTAATGGGTTAAGTCCATTGGCCAGGTCATGTTCAGCCTCCCCGCGCCTGACTCAATTTCAACGGTCGTGAAAAGCATGTTCTCCACCCCAAAAATCGGCTTTTAAGGACTATCCTAAGGGCTTCTGTATCCGTTTTCCTATAATGTGTTGCCCTAATTGTTGAACTAATACATTTGATCAGGTTTGTAAAAGACACAATTACTTCTTGAATAAGTACGAGGTTTTTCATCAGATCGATTGAAGAGGAAGTTAAAGAAAAACGGCCTTAATTGGGCTGAAAACTGAGGAAGGAGGAAGATAATGAACTCCATGTCGTGCAGGGGGTTATAGGAAAATTTTCATTTCAATTTACAGAAATTTTGCGAAAATAAAGTGCATTCACAAAGTGAGGAAATATATTGATAAAGTGAACTGCGATGCCAGAAAAGTCAACATTTAAGCCAATAATTTAAAAAAATCAATCATTTAATTCATTCTTGAGATGGATTTATTAATAATCGATTACGGCGTGAAACTAAGAGAGCTAGGGAGGCTTGGTGTAAAAGACAGTGTGAGAAAATGGAAAAGTTCCAGAAGGATGGAGAAGTAGGCGTTGTACGCCAAAGCTAAGTCGCCATCGGGCGGCAAAAGAGGACAAGTCATGTCTAAAATTAAGGATAAAGATGGGAGGATGCTAACCGAGCGAGAAGAGGTACAGAGTAGAAGGAAGGAATATGTGGAGGACCTGTATGACAGAATGAACAGACCAGAGAGGTTGACTCTAGAGGAGGAAACTGCAGTGGAGGAGGATAATCTTGGGCCGGGGATATTAGATTCGGAAATAGAGAGAGTACTTCGTGATATGAAGGCTTGGAAAGCAGTAGGGGTGGACAATATCCCGTGCGAGCTTCTGAAGAATATAGGGAAGGAAGGTAAGAAAAGGTTTTTCGAACTAGTGCGCAGGATCTATGATGAGGGATGTTGGCCGGAGGATTTCGTCAAGACGGTTTTAATTCCGCTTCCGAAAAAGAAGAAAGCTGTGGAATGCGGAGATTATAGAACTATCAGCCAAATATCGCATGCGGCGAAAGTGGTACTGAGGATATTGAACAGACGAATGGAGGCGAGAGCAAACGAGTATTTGGGCGAAGATCAGTTTGGTTTCAGAAGAGGGAAGTCAACTCGTGATGCAATAGCAATAATGAGGTCCCTCGTGGAGAGCAACTTAGAATATGAGCAGGACGTATATGCGTGTTTCGTGGATTTTGAAAAAGCGTTTGATAGGGTGAACTGGGTAAAGTTAATGGATATTCCCAAGAGAATAGGTGTAGATTGGAGGGATAGACAACTAATTCTTAATCTGTATATGGCCCAGACTGCGCAAGTGGTAGCGGACGGAGAATCTGGGTGGGCAAGCATTGGCCGAGGTGTGAGGCAAGGCTGTTCTCTATCGCCACTGCTCTTTAACGTATACGCTGAAGAGATGGTAAGGGAAGCGTGGGATGAGTTAGAAGCTGGAATAAAAGTGGGAGGAGAGATGTTCAAATCAGTGAGATTCGCGGATGATCAGGCGTTGATCAGCCAGTCAGCGAGGGGGCTTCAGGCTCTAGTGGATGAGTTATACGAGCGTTGCGAGGAGTATGGGATGAGGATTAATCACAAGAAAACTAAGGTAATGCGGTTTTGTAAAGCATCGCGAGCGAGGAATGTGAGACTCAAGATAAAGGTAGGTGGTGAAAAACTTGAGTAGGTTGAGCAATTCAACTATTTTGGCAGCACGTTAGAGGAAAACGGATATAATAGTAAGGACATCAGGAAGAGAATTGCCTTAGCGAAGCAGGCGTTCATGAACAAGAAGGAGCTTCTGAGAGGATCGTTATGTAAGAGTTTAAAGAAAAGGTTAGTGAAGAGTTTGATTTGGAGTGTAGCTCTCTACGGTGCGGAAACGTGGACACTGAGGAAAGAAGACGAGAGAAGATTGGAGGCTTTCGAGATGTGGGTATGGAGAAGAATGGAGAAGGTGAAATGGACGGAGAGGAAAAGGAACGACGAAGTGCTGGATATGGTTGGGTAGGAGAGGCAGCTTTTAGATGAGATGCGGAGGAGACAGAAGGTATGGATGGGAGGAGTACTTAGCGGTGAGGGGATGTTGAAAATGGTGTTAGAGGGTAGAATGTTAGGGAAACGAGGGAGGGGAAGGAATAGAATAGGATTTTTAGATAGATTGAAAGAGAGTAGGCCTTACAGTGAATTAAAGAAGGCAGTGCTGGAAGGATAGGGAGGCTCCCAGATCACTTCTTAAGTACTCCATGGAAACCTACCTTAATCGGTAGAATACTGTAATAATAACCTCCTTAAAATATCTAAAATGAATGAAAATTTTTTTATAATACGTAGACACTAATAATTTTAATTCACGTGAAATTCCTATCAATTAAAATGCATGGCAGTTCTTTAATTATTTCACGGAAAATATAATTATTCTATCGAGAACAAAAGTTTGAACCCAACTAACGAAGAATTTCCAAAATCTAGGTTCGTATTATGATCAGTGGGATCGTTGAAGCCGCAAAAATATCAACCAATATCAGAAAGAGAAATACAAAGGAAAGACTGCGACTAAAAGCGAGAGCTGAATGAGAGAAGGGCGAGGAAGCTGATGCTCTCCATAACCCAAGTCTCTACTTCAAGTCATCGAGGAAGGGTAAACCCCTAAAGGGGCCTAATTTCCTTCATCAGGGACAGGGTTTCACCAATCCTTAGCTCCCGCTCCGCATCTCCATGTCAATGTTGTTGTCTTTTCGGCAGACACCCTCAGCCTCAGGGTGCCTTGACACGTTGAGAAGAATGGGAGGCACACTTGGTACGAAGACTCTTTGAGCCTCGAATTTTATTCAATTCTCCTATATTAAATGCATACTTTTCTCCATTAAACCTTTCTCCTGTCTTCTCTCGATTTGTTACAAACGTACACAGCCCACGCAAGCCGTGTACAATGACTTGTCATAGCGATGTTTGGCACGGCGTGCAGATCGAGAATCTTAAGGCCGCTATACACGGTGAATGATCATGCTGAATTATCACGTGACCATGCACAGGATCATGCGAGCAAAATAGAACATGTTCTAATTTTCACTGAATGATCATGCGCATGAAAGTTCATTCGCGAATTTTTCCGTTATACACGGTGAATGATCATGCGCATAATCATGATGAATGATCATGCGAATGAAATCATTCGCCGCATTTAGCGGCCTTTAGAAGATTATTTCATAGTAACAAAAAATGGCCCGCCGAAATTGAGTTTGCTATGAGTTGATAAAAGCTCAAGTTTCTCGTAATTATAAGCAACCTGAAGCAATATACTATGGTTAATGGTAGTCTCGAAAAGCTTTCTAATATCAATTTCCAGGTTGTTACCCCGTCTGAGATGTGTTTGGTGTACATTTTTACTAATATAAGCCAGATTAAGCCAAACAATGATGTATTGAGAAGGGATTTATCATATTTTCCCTTCACTGACTCAAGAATTCCTTTTATTTTCCTTCAATGCGTGAATTACTTCGTGCAGTCATATTAAATTTTTTCAGTGAATGGCTCTTGAACGTTAATGAATCGCTTAATGAATGTTGTGAAAACCGTGTAAAATGAGAAAATTTTTTTATGAGCACTGAGGAAATTTATACCAAAATATTGCATTTTATAAAATTAAAAACACAGTAAATTTTCCTCAAGTAGTGGCTATCATGTATCTTATTACGTTATTTACAGTATTATTCACAAAATTGTGGTGTGCATTATTTTTGGATCTAAAGAGGGACTATTTATAGAACAAATAATTTTAGACTGATCAATAAAAATAAGCTCTTTTGTAATTTTTTTAATCATCAATTTTCATAAAGTTCTGATATTTCATTTTTAAGCTTCCTTCTCCACAAACCATTTCAATACCCTTTGTATACTTAGTTGATGATGGAAATTGGTACGAAAAATTTGCGTCCCACTAGGAGAAGATTCCCTGCGAATCCGAAAGATTCCTCATGTACAAGCTATCTGCGAATAGATACAAGTAATAAAGAGAGGATAAAAGGCAAAGAAAAAAATATTTCTTCCAAATCTGCCACCTCTCTCTTCCAAGTACCCCCGCAAAAAAGTGACCCTCCTTCAATCTGTTTCTTTTACCCTAAGGGTACAAAAAAATTAAACACCTACATGCAAATCACATTCACCAAAACAAATGGACATATATATGTACAAATGCGTATGTGCCTTGGATTTTTTTATTTCTCTCCAATTTCCTCGTCTCCAGCCAGACTTTCCTTTTTTCCTTCCGTCCTGACTCCCGCATCTCCCCGTACAGTCCACCCTATCTCACTCCGAGCGACCCCCCCAAAAACGACTACATATATATGTACTTCCCCACCGACGTACACCCCTCTTAACCCTTCCCCGATCTCTCTCTCGACGACCGCGGGCGATACGAAGACGACTGCCGTCGGAGCGGACTACGGCCGGGGTTAAAATGGAAAAAATAAAACCGCATCGCCGGGCGTCGGCAGGGAGACGTAGGGAGTTTTAGTCCGCCCGCGGCCGGGATCGGGGGAGGACGCGGCGTCGCCGTCCGCCAAGGATATTGCCACCAAAGGCGGTCCTCTTTTATATCACTCTAGAGAGCGACCTTCCACCTCTTTTCGCGGCCGCCATTATTATTGTCTCGTCGTACGTGTTGCGTCACTGCGCGCATGGCTAACAGATTTTTTATTGAGGATCTTCAAACCGCCTGGGCTGGATTGGAGAACCGGGATGACAACAAGTAAGTACAACAACCCCCCACCCTTTTCCAATTTCGTTTACGTCGATAAAAATCCCATTCCCCGCCGCCATTGTTCTCTTTACGTCATCCGTGTTTCGTCATCGATATCGTCATGTCGGATCTGAAGTGACATTGTCCTCACCTCGGTACTTGTCGGTACACTAGATTCTCAGGATTATTTCTACGAAAGTACCTACCACTCCGCCATCTTCTTGATGAAAGAATTCACTCCGACTACCCCGATCACTGCTGTCATCGAAACATGAATAGCGGATCATCAGTTCTACCCTTATTTAGGAGCATATTTAGGATGCCTTTCGAAATTTGAAAATAATACAATATACTCCTCAGAAGGAAGTATGTATCTTCACATTGCTACGCTACAGCTGCTCCATCCATGAGATCATTCTCGTGCAAGTCATGCGTTTGGTCTCCTATCTTTCGTGAAACTATAGGCCCTGACGTGAGAGTAGTGGAATAGGCTCGCTCTTGTTTTGGTTTTCCCCCTGCGCTATTAGGTCAGGGGGCGCATAGGCGAGGTGGGTGGGTTGACGTTTTAGTGTGGGTGGGAAGGGTGAAGAGTCTGCAGGGAGAGTAGTGGAGGGAGAACGGGTTGTGGAGGGGAGGGAATCGCAAAGGAGCTCGTCGGAGGAGGGGAGGGGTAAATGTAGTCTTGGAGAAACCCTTACCTATCTCACTCAACTCCTGCGTAGACATAGACCCACCCCCTCTTCTTGTCTTGCATCGCATCTCAGATATGTTCCACATTTCCGTCAGCTTTCACGCATAGACCCTGACTCTCGACTTTGTGCCACCTTTTAAGTTAACGCGATGCATAGTACAATTTCCTTAGCTACTAAACGCATGTCAACTCTACAATACCGATGCTACGATTGTTTCTTTTTCGACTCCAGTTTGGACAGCTGTGTAACAGGAATATGGGTCGACTATAATGATGATCCTAGCCTAAATAGAAGCGATAAGTGCCTACATTCTCGAAATTCTGGCTTTTTGTGCCTGATCGTTGTTTATTGACTCGGGAACCCCTACCCAGCCGAAAGATCAGAGAGAGAGAGGGGTACGAATATTTACATATATGTATATATCCTGGAATATATATGTATAAAGGGAATTCTGGCCACGTTATCGATCCGTCTCCCCCTTTTATGCATACTCCCATTGCTCGTGCCACCCCTTATTTCGTATCCCCCCTCGTGGTCCTTTCTCCCCCAGCCCTCCTCAACCCCCCCTGGCCTCCAAACACTTTCCTTCCCCTCCGTTCGATAGCCAAGCGTCGGCCCCCTCCCCTCTCTCCCCCGCCCCCTCCCTCCGCCGTGTGTAGGAGCAAGAGCAGCGAGGGAAGGAGGAAAAAACCCACGCTCCTAGCGGATCCAGGAAAAAACAAAACAATTTCTTCACGACGGAAGCCATGAAACCTATGCGGAGGGATCTTCCAACCCTAGGGAACGTCTGGGAAAGTCCTAGGTCACGAAACAGCGGCAGCAGCTCCGCGATGTTTGAACTCCGGAGCAGAAAGATACGTCGGGAGATGTGTGATCCGGAAGATGCTGCCGTTCGGCGCGAGCTGGTTGCCAGGCGGGCGTCTCGGTCAATCCGCTGCTGCGGGGGACGGATTTTTCGTACGGAATCATGCTGACGCCCTGGGACGAGTTTGGACGCTCGAATATTTTGTGTGTTCTAAAGTCGCCGAGGATGAAGAGCCCCGAAAAATCTCACTTGCGTGTGGACGAACGTGACTTTGTGTGTGTGCATGAGGAAGGGGGATCGCGTGCAGCCGACGTGACGTGTGTGGGCGACTTCGGGAGTTCGTTTCGGTTGGACGTAGAACTGACACTCTTTGTCCACACGGTGGTCCTTCCTATGCGAGAGAACGAAGCCTTTCGTGACATCCTTTTCCTTTCCATCCCTTCACGAGTTTTGACGGGTGAAGCGTGCGTGATCCCTGACAAAAATTCCCCCCAAAATAGCCAGCTCTCCTTCCACTCTTATTTCAGGAGTGGGACGGTTGGAGTCGCGGTTCACGGCTGGCAGCCAAAACGGGAAAGAACTTCCAGAGACAGAACAGAACGGGGAGGGTGGGATAATAAGTTCTCGCTCCCGGAAAAAGTTCGTTCGGCTAAATAAGAAGAGTTCGTTCCCAGGTGGGTTCCCGTTGCAGCGGAAAAAGTCGCGGGTGGCGGCGTGAGAAGATTCACCGACGTCCACGGATCGGTCGCTGTTCGGGCGAACAGGTGACGGTCACGAGGCACGGAATGGGCGAGGTGCTAACGGAAGGCGAAGACCACGGCGGCGCAGAGACGAATCTGGAAGCATGAAGAGTAGGAAGTACAACACTTTTTCGCACGAGTACAAAGTCCCACTAACTCGAGTCTTGTTGCCCCATGCTCTTCATTCTACGAAATCCTCAGCGGAACGTTACGTGTGGCCCGTAAGAAATACCAAGTATCCCAACCGAAGAATACGCTCCGCCGGCCTCCGTAATGTTGTTGTTGTTGTGAGTTCCAGTTCCTTCCCCGCCCGAGTCCCGGCAGCGACTCCTCTCAGCACGCTGGGATGTTATAAGGATTCGTGAGCGATTGTGACGAGGGTGGCCGGCGGAATGCCACGCATGTGAGTAACACGGACGTATTTATATGCACATATTGACGGGATGACTGTTGCAGGGACGGAAGGGCTAGAGGGTGGGGGGTTGGTTGCGGAAAGAGGGTGGGGGAAGAATCTCCAGTGTGACAGGGAAGAGAGGAACGTGTCATGCTGGGGAAGTTGGGGGGATGGGAACCGCGGGATTCACGAACGAGGGAGTGGAAAGGGGAGAGAATTTGAAAAGTGGAAAGGGTGACTGCAGCGGTTGATAGTGGTGGTGGTGGTGGCAGTCATATGTGTGCATGCGTTTGCATGGTATGAGGGAGAGAGTGACTGCGCTAATGTGAAGGTGTTTCGCTTTCGAGAATGTACAACCGCACACTCACACAAGCACGGCTATACACACACGAGAAGGAGGAGTGAGAGGGGTCACTGCAGCCATTTGAGGATAGTAGGGGGGGGGGGAGAAAGAAGGAATGATTGCTGTTTTATTTCCGTATACATTTTCGGACGGAGTTTTTGACTGAGGGATGCCACGGGTAGAGGAGAGAGGGAGTACCAACGACGACCCCGCATTGGGCGGGCGCAGTGGTTTTTGTCCAATATATATATATATATACATATCGAAAAAATACGTAGGGTGGGCATAGAGAATAATTTTCCTTTTCCGGAAAGGGTGGAGTGAGTGAGGCCGAGATAGGAGCGTTAAGAGAATGAGTTGACGGGAGAGAGTTTTGAAGGAAAAGGAGGGGCAAATACTGACGTTTGGAAGGTGGGGATGGAGACGCGTGAAGAGGCAAAAATCAATCGGTACAGCTGTTGTTCACGAGCGTATGTAAGAGTGTGAGGAGGGAGGAAAGACTGGATATATGGATTACGTTGCGTACCAGTAAAAAATTTTTTTCCACGAGAGGGGGCGTGATGCGAGGAATTCCATGGAGCCTGGGTGGGATCAAGGGGGAGAAAGGACGTAGTAGTGAGTACGCCTGCCCGTTTGCTCCCCTCCCTTCCCACCCCTCTGCCTCACGCACACGTCTGTCTATGAATTCAAGTGAAAAGGAGGCGATGGTATGGGGTCCTCGTGGTAGTCTAATGGGACAGCGGTGTGAGCCACGTGGATCCAAGATGGCCGCCGCCGTCAGCCGTGCCTTCCCCTCTTCGTTCCCGTACTACTACTGCTACTACGTCAAACCCCTCCACATGCGTGCGTGAGCCCTTTTATGTGAGCGTGTAAGGCGACCGTCCCCAGCACACACACTGCTCTCCTCCGTGTCCTTTCCTTCGCGTTTCCACTCATTCCCTCAGCCCATTTCTCGCAACGCGCCTCCTTGCTCTGTCACAACTTATGTTCTTTTAGAAAGGAATGCGTGACACCGATTATTACGCAGTAGCCCAACGAGAATTAGGTTTTCTTTGAGTGGATATAAGTATGCTGATCGCTCGCCGAAGGAGGCTGATTCGGCTCTACTAGAAAAAGCTGTTACCGCGGTGTCTGGCCATCAGTAAAATTACGATTGTAGAAGTAGGTGGACAAGGTGGTGTTAATTGCTGGTGGAGGTGTCAGTGTTGTCATTAGCTCCCAAATATTACGCATCAATGAAGAGCTCAATTACTATAGGGGATATATCCTTAAAGCCGATTGAATGCGGAGGAAAATAAATGAGTATGAAATTTCATTTCAACTCGCTTTTAGTAATGGTCGATAAACACAGCATCAAAGGGTTTTCTGATTAGAAACGGCACGTAGTTCATTATTCAAATCACGCGAGTCTCAAATAATACTCAACAGAAGTAGGAATAATTAGCTTAAATTTATCATTATTGCTTGCAGAGAGTAAAAATAGTTCTAGGTATATGAGTATATCGTTTGCACTTATTAGTGTTGCTCGTTTAAAATTGAAAATGCCATCAACTATGGTTTCCACTTCAACCTTTGAAATGGTACTGCGTTCCAGTCACCGAACTATTTCATTTAATTCCGCTCAAAGTATAAACTTCGGGGAGAAACTCCTCCTAACCGGTTGGGATGATTGTTTACCTATTCTTATCATTTTCCTGCTCCGATATTATAGACATTCCACGGTTAGGAGTTAAGAATGTAAGTGAAGGCTTGGAGAAATTATTGAAGTTCGCTACCCTTCACTTATTGCGGCATGCCAAACATAAATTATCATTTTGTACGATGGAGATAGGTGAATAAAAATTGGCCAGTTATAAATTTTAGCCGTACTAAGTTCCATGAAAGGTGAAATAAATTGTCAACGATAGCTATGAATCCTTAGCTTTCCTCAAAATAGAGTGACCACGTGTGATCACAGGAAACCTAGAGGTCTAATATTATTAGGTTCCCTCTCCCATCCTGGCAACTGTCCCGGCTGTGCCCTTACCATGACAGCACCAGTCCTCGCCAGTGATCCCTACTCTGGATCGTGGGGATACCACTCCTGCCTCTCCATGCCAACCAAGCACGCGCCTCGTCCCCACCCTTTCTCACTCATCACGGCCGACACTCCGCCATTACTACTGGGCGCGGTGGGGTGGGTGCTTGGGGTCAGCGATGGCCTCCCCCACACTCCCGTGCCCTCCGGCAGCGGCCATGCTGCCACTCTCTTTTGGGACAGGGTGATAGGCGGGGGAGGAACCAGGGGGAGAGTTCCAAAAAGTGCAAGCAATACTTTTTCCCTGGACGATGAGGTCTGGGACCATCGGACTTTCCGGCGCGATAAGAAAATCTTCCAGTACCAAAAATACCAAAGCAAAGTTAGCACATCTGAAGCTACATAAGGCATTTTCTTAAGGTCCTTTTTGCAAGGTAGAACGGAGAGTTAGGAACAACTTCCACTGCATTAGGTTTACCCTGGTGGAAAAAGTTCATATTTACATTCAATAACGCAGTGTTTTATTTCTCTGAGTTGGTTCTGACAACACGGCCTATGTATTTGTGTGGACCGTCAGATTCATCATGAGATGCCGTGTGGTATTACTCTAGTCGTGTTTACAAAATTGAACCCTATGAAGTAGTATGGAAAATAAAAGAATTAACTGAGTAGGGTTCACTAATTTATTCATACACTGTATTAGTGAACCTTACAAAGTTTATTCTTTCATTTTCCATAATGGAAAGGTTTGACACAGCTAAGCTTTAAGTTATCAGTTATACCAATGGAGTTTATACTAGTATTAGTTTCCTATCATATAGATAGTTATTTGAGACATATTTTACCAGTATATGACAAAAATTTTTCATCTAATTATCCAAAAACCACGTTTCTATTTTTAAAATTTCAAGAAAGCCTTTGAAAAGCTACCTGATTTTGATATTTATCATCTTTTTGATAGATTTCTTCGAAATATTCGTACGCAGGTTTCCGCGGTGATTACTTGAGTTCAGCATTCTTTCGGGCTGCATCCGCGTCCGTTGTCGAAATATTTTACTCGTAGAGTGATTAAAGAATTAAAGAATGTGCGTAATGTATTGACAGCGATGAAAATCGGAATACAGGGAGAGCATCTTTTTTAATATGAGAGCTAAATATCTTAAAGAGAGGGAGAACATGTACCCGGGAATGCGGTGTGGGAAATTTTCCTTCAAATTCTTATTTCTCGTTATCAGAGTTATCCACCATTCACATAATTCAAAAAAATGTACTCCTGTGGAGAAGCTTCAGATAGGATATATGTTTTTTATATGCTGCCATCAAATTTAGTATTCGGATACCTTACAAAGGACAATTACCCCGGTCCCCGGGGACTTCTTCAGTTAGACAAGATCGGAAGGCATTTGAAATTCTCCTAAACACTTACTTGAACATGGACTTAACTTAGAAAAATATTCATCGTTCATTGCTGACTTTCGAGCTTACGGGAAATAATATTATGGTATTATGATATTTCTTTTCAAAAAGTTCTGCCTTTTCCGTTTGATGTCGTAGTGGCATCTTTTAACCCGGCATTTAAGTGGCAATGCTTTTTTAAAAGAGAAACTTAAAAGTAACATTTTCTCGTTTTCACTTGGATGAAGATTTTTTCATATTTTTCTTACACACAGAGACATTACAAAATCGGGGGAATGAATTCCGACTCATCCAGTAAAATTTGATTTTTTCCGCGCGGAATAAATGACAACAGTAAGCATCACTATGAACGCTACCGATGAACATTGAAAATATTACTTTCTCTTTTCCAATTTACCGACAAATATGACGTAAAACACCCTGCCATTAGACCTTGAGTGAGCCTCTCGGTGACGAAAGCAGATGCATAAATACATTTGACAAAAAGGTGGCCATGGAAGGTTTTCGGGAATTCCATTTATCTACTCGAGTTATACAAGCCATTGCCAGATAATCATCATTAGCTCGCCACTAGCGCGCGTGTATCGCGGATTGGGATTTGTTGGACGAGTGAAAATTCATTTTACGATGCCTTTCTTTTTCCCGATCAAACCGACCCGAAACAGTATTTTCGGGGAAGGATGACGACGGTTGAACGGCTATGGACGGTTGGTTGCGGGATCGCTCAGGGTAAAGAATAAGCAGGTGCTGCTTAGGCCCCTACCGACCCCTGTTCACTCTCCTGCTATCCTCGAAAAGCTTGTGCCCTGTCCCCTCTTTGGGGCTCTGGCTGCAACACGCCCACTGTTTACGCCCATGCAGATGGTCCTTTCCGATTCCGCGCATCTAAAAACACGTCCAACTACTCCCGCGTTAAAACGGCCTGTTTTGCTCTCCGGTCAGTCGCGGGCGGCGGTCGGCCTGGCGGCGGGGGAGCCTCCGACCAACTCGAAGGGTGGATTGAATTCTTCCTCGCGTCTCTAGATCAAAAGTTTAGCTGGGCTTACGCGCCGAAATTAGCTGCTGTGCCAGTCTACTCTAAAAAGCATTACGCTCGTCTTGTATGTGAGGACAATGACGGCTTGTTATGGAATGAGTTACTTGACATATATCTCATGCTTAAATTTATTCGGTTTTCCTGAGCATTACCCTCCGAAGAAGCTTCCTAAGGTGCTCGGTAACTCAAAGTAGATTTAAGGGGGTATGGAGGCATGAAAATAATCACAGAATATTAAAAATTTATTTTAATTGACATAAGTTTGCAAATATGTCTAAAAAACAGCGCAATTACGTGAAACCACTGCATTAACAGAACACACTTGCATAATGAAAATGGCGCATTACTTTGTGCGAATCAGTGTATTTTTATAACGAATTACTAGTTCGGAATTTACGTTGATTTCTGAGGTTTTTTGTATGTCCATATGCCTTCTCAACATTAACTGGAATATATATTAATAAAAAAATGTCAGCGAAAGTCCAGAGACAATATTATTATATAATTCTAAGTATCTGAGACCATTTACCCAGTTTATCCATGTACACTGACATGAATCAATCAGTAAACAAGCGCAAAAGATTTTCAATACTCTAGCGTACGATTTTTATCTCAATGTTTACTTCTATGTAACGAAACAGTCCAGCTATATTAAGCAAGTGCTTCACCTAGCTGAAGCATGCGATAAAAGGTCAAGCATTAGGCACGATTGTTATGCGAGAGAAGTTGATGAATCACGCAGAATGTTGTAATTCGACAAAACGGCAAACTCTTCGTATGAGTATCCACAGTGTCCTGAATGCAAAACTAAAGGGCGTTGGAATCGAGGATATTTTACCCGGAATGCAATCCCGCTCGACCGGCTGAATATCTGACTGATCTGACCCGATTAAAATTCGTCTTCAAATCTGCCAATAATCTCCAATATGTCTAACGGGAAAGTATTTTTCCAGAGAAGTAGCTTAGGTAATGTATTCATGTATCAGATACGATTCATTATTGAAATATGTCTACTCTACGTAAGGATACAGCCAAAAAATCTAAATTTACCGTATAAGTTAAAAAAAATCGTAATGTGTTTGGAAATTAGACTAGTAGAGCGGAAGATATGCGTAATCCTAAGGACTTAACGCTCCTATGAAGGAGAAACATTGCTCTAAGCACGACCTTTATTTTGTACTTAGGTATTGCTTGTTTAAAACTTAAACTATCACCTTGAAATGTTACAGTGTGTAGAGTAGACATTTTCCAATATTCTTCCCCTACCTATTTCTATATATTTGAAAATTTTATCAATATATTTCCTAAGTCAAAGCATTTTACGAATACATTTTTCAAACATATTTAAAATACAGGTAAATTTCCGCGATGGTTTCGTCCATATATCCTGGAAATTTTAAAATAGTTTAAAAAAGTACTGCGTCGCGATTAAAATAAAAAAAACCGCAGTTGCCATCTCCTAGCCCTACACCGTAAACTACTGCGGCATAACTGGTGACTTCGGTTTTCTGAACCTTCGGTCTCCTACCGCTCGCACTATGATATGGAGTAAGCGCCATATATTTACCATTTATATAGACTCTGATTAATTTGTATAAAATGAAATGGTAGATATCAAATACGTTCCAGTTAAAATAAAAAAATACCACTCACTCATTACGACAGGAAGGAGATTGCTCATTTGTTTATTATAAGCCATAACCATGTGACCTCGCGGGAAAACGTA
Organism: Ischnura elegans; assembly: GCF_921293095.1. Lineage (NCBI taxonomy): Eukaryota > Metazoa > Arthropoda > Insecta > Odonata > Coenagrionidae > Ischnura > Ischnura elegans. Next base: position 144,560,268 of record NC_060246.1, read on the forward strand.
TTGATAATACGATCATTTCTATCGAGTCGTTAAAAAAAAGCCAAATTAGAATTTTAGGGGACCAAAAACAATACCCATTTTCATGAAATTTCAGGTATCATTCATCTGTACTTTTAATAATAATAATAATAATAATAATAAAATGTTTTTATTCGGGCGAGGTTGAGACTAAAAAGTCCCCTCTTCCACCTAACCCCTCCATAGCGTCAATGCAAGCATATTAAAAAAATGATAGACAAACGTTTACAACACAAAGAATATACAATATACACTATTTGTGAAATGTCAAAAATATAAACAACTATATGTGAAAATTTTGTGTAAAAAAGATTTCTGTTTGTGGGAAAAAACATGAGGATAAGGGTGTAATATCCTTCAGTGAAAAAACCCACTGCAGTAAAACGCCCACACAAGAAGTGGGGCGTGAAAAACCTGCGAAAACCTACTGAGTGAAAGTATTTAAGAGCTTAAGTGAAGTCAATGGTTGGCGAGGTTACTTAGTGGATTATTAAATTTTACCTCATGCAAGTATGATATATAAAAAAATAAACTTTGTAGTATTCCACACAGAGTTAATATCATAATCGACCGGTTTTCACCTTTCCAGGCCATTATCAAGGGACCAGGTCACTATCTTGATAATAACCGGTTAAAGTTTGAAATTGGTCGAGTATTTTAATAAATCTGTGTGATATACAAAAAAGTTTGTCATTCCTCGTCTACGTCGTCATAAAGACCAAATTACCCCTCTGAGTGCCCGGGCGTCACCAATCTAGGATAAAATCAGATTTGCTGCGATCACGACTGTAAAGGAGGAAGTTCCGAAGAGTTCGCGGCGGGAGTGGGTGGACTCTGCCCGGGTCACCCCTTCCGACGTCGCCGAGGGCATCTCCCGTCTCCGCGCCGGAGTGAGGCAAGGATCGAGATTTTGGATGCGATGAGTCATACAACTCGCTCGTTAGGATCCTCGTTTGTTTTTTTTAAATCCTCCCTTCACCCCACCGCCGTGTACGCGGAAGAGGGAGTGCAGTCTGAGAAAAAGCCTTTTACTCGGGTCCACATTTGTTTTCCTCCCGTATCCATATGACTTTTACGATGACTCCTTGTTTCTTTTCCTCTACGCATTCGAGTGGCGTCTCTCCTTTTTTTTTGGCCGGAAATATTCGTTCCCTATCTAAAGACCTTACAGGTGCGCACTTTAGGAGTTCGAATATCTAATGATTATCACTGGAATTGGAGAATGTATGCCACCGAGGAGGGCATGGATTAAAAAAAATATTCTTTCACCGAAACTCACATATTCTATTCAAGATGAGGCATTTACCTTGTTGCTATTTATTGAATTACGAACGGAAAAGGAAGAACTCGAACGAAACGTATGGAACTGCTAAAGAAGGACGAGAAGAGAATAAATACGTAGGTGTGAAAGATCAGCTGGTAGGAGAATTGAGTACAGAGCTGCGTCAAATCAATCTTAGGATTGTTGACCAGTGGTGATGATTGAGTTATGACTAATTGTGAGTGGATTTGGTCAGGATAGAGGGAATGTTTAGGAAGAATGTAAAAAGGCATTAGTTGTGCTTTTATGCGTGCTGGGAAGTGTTCACATATCGCCTCGGCTACTGAAGCGTCCAACCTGACGAGTGTCTCGTTGAATGCCTCGATGAATTCAGCCCCTATAGTGCATTAATTATTCACGCTAATAATTTTGTTTTTTATTCCATTTCGCATGATCAATGAAAAGCAAAACATATGTTATGTGATTATATAATGAGTATATAAACGTCCTCTCTATGACGCAAGACCTGTGTATCTTCGTATTTTGGCATGCTAAAACATTTCGGGCGAAACGGGCAATGTTTAAGACTAAGTAAGAACTCCATGACACTCTCCGCTGTATTAAATAAGTGGCGTGAGTGCTAGTGATACCAGTTAGACCTATATTCGGTATGTGATTGATAATTTAGATAAACTTTTTGACCGTCATTAATTTTCCGCGGGAAATGTTAGCGCAACATTACATTGAGTAGCTTTATTACGATTTTGGCAACTAAGTTTTTAACTCTTTAAAGGAGAAAAACATAAACGCAACTTGGTATTAACGAAAAATTGATGCCATAAAAAAAACAAGAACCTAAGCGAAGCATTCTTTCAGGTAAAATGTGGAAAACAATTTTTGATTATAAAATGCCAAGCAATTTTATAGTCGGCAAAATTCTGCAAAAAAATCCAAAACAAATAATTTGAATCCTTCAATGCGATATCTAGGCAATCAATCCTCCATGTAATAACCCCTTCCAAAAAGCACGATGACTTAGGAAGAAATTAGGATGGAATAAAGGATAGTAATTATAGGGACAATAAAAACAATTTCTATAAACCAAAAAGACGTGCGTCTCACAAGGCGAGGAAAGACATTGTACTTGAGGAATTTTTTCGGAATGAATTCTTCCTTGTTTTCTAACCGGGCCATGATTATCGTTTCCAGCACAATATTTTGAATTCTGAATTTTTTTTCGTCATCAGAGGACATTGATAGTAATTAAACCTACCTACACCTATGTATGTGCCATTCAGCCTGATTGGAAACCTGAAAAAAATCATCCAATCTTATAAGTCACGGGGGAACGTGGTGGCGCAGTGGGTATATCGGTATATCGTTGGGAGTCTGCTTCAAGGGTCCCGGGAAAAAATATTCCTTGAACATATAATGGTTCTTCTTCAAACCTGCCGTTGAACGGTGGTGAAATTCACATAAATGGCCATGAGAAAAAACCACCCCGACCCGGGCGGGAATGAAATCACGGACTTTTGGCCTTCTGGGTCACCGCGCACACCATTCCACTATCCAGGTTCTTTAAATTTTGACCTGAGGTGAAAGGTCCGTGGTTCGACTCCCGGCCATGGGGAATTCATTCTCATAGCAATTAATGTGAACTTGGACATTTTGATTATCTTAATTTACCTATACTTACACGCACAAAAAAGTTTACGGAATGAGAGGCAGCCCAAGTTCTCCCATCTACCCTGATTGTGTGGATGTCACATGCCCGTGACTTATTTAGGGGTAAACTCTACCCTCACCTATGCAAACTAATCCAATGTTTGAATCACTGAAACTAATGTCTAGGCATGCAACCTGAAAATGAAACATGAAAAAGTAAGCGTTATTAGCTCTTGATTCCATGGCTTCACAATGGATTTATCTTAGTCGCACATTCTCCACCATTAGTGCAGGCTAAATGTAAATGCTTTAGATATTTTGCCCTCTAAGTGTGGCTCTCTAACAGGTAACAGCCTCAATATGTAAATGTCACTTACCTGTAGCGTAGCTTGTGATGAACTTTACCCTCACGTATGCAAACTAATCAACTGTTTGAATCACTTAAATCAATAAATAGGCAAAAAAATCTGAAAATAAAACATGAAAAGAAAGCGCTCTTTGTTCTGGATGTCATGGATTCATAATGGATTTATCATAGTCGCACATTTTCCACCATTAGGCAGAATGTAAAAACATTAGATCTTTTACCCTGTGAGTGCAGCTCCCTGACAGGTAACACAGGCTTTGCCTCGTGAGCCAACTTGCCACGGCGGCGTCGTCGTCCGCGAGGATAATAGATGCATTTCCACTCGGATTAGCGTTAAACAGAACGCGCTCTCCGCTCCGATACATTTGCGATTAGAATATCTGGCCACGAGCGACCTGAACGAGTTAAAATGGCGTTTTATCAATCACGCTCCCGTCGTCCGCGTTAGCATTGTTTTGCAGCGTCTCATCTTTTATGCATGCACGCTCTGAGCACATCCGGGCGATCACCAAGCCGGCCACGGGCAGCGCCCTCTCGTAAGCGGGGATGGAGCATGTAGTGTAGGTGCGCACTCCGCCCCCATTCTATCCCATTCCTCCCAGAAAGTGGACGCAATCAAACGATTATGAGCCTGAAATTCCTTTCCGCCGCTTTGCGAGCGAATGATGACTACGTGACAAATTTCAAACCGGGAAAAGCTAGCCTCACGCTCGCGATTTCTCCGATGATAATGACGGTGGTGATGCGTGAATATTTGAGTGGCTTAGAAGAAAAAGTACGCGTGAGAATGCTGGTATGATGGAAAAATGGCGAAGACGGACAGATGTATGATCGAAGGAATGGAGAAGACGATGTCGTGGTTGGAAAGAAGTATGAAAATAGTATAGGACGCTGTCAAAATCTTATTCTTTGGTGGTTTCCAGGTGATACTTTGTGGATTGCTGAACATTTTGAATTAATAACTTAAACTTTGTTTTTCCACAGAACTTTTTTTATTGAATCGCGGCCGTGGTTTCGACGGTTTTAGTGATCTTAACGACATCTACCTTAAGCAGTGCTGTCATGGTGCCGGAACACTCCGAAACGTCCTTCCGGCACTGGTTAACAAAAGACATAATAGTCAAATAACACTTTTATCAATTTTGTTGCCTCACATATTCTAATATACTTAAAAATTCGTGACCAACAAAAAACATTTAGTAAGAAAATGTAAATAATGACTTTTAATAAAAATCACACAGTAATAATTTTCTTCTAAATAAAGTTAATAATAATAATATTAGCGTGCCGGCACTGCTAATTTTACCATGACGTCACTAATCTTAAGATGATGTTAACCGTCTAAACCAAGGTCTTGATTTGATAAAAATTCTGTGGAAAAACAAATTTTAAGTTATTCATTAAAAAATCTTATTCTTCATCAATTTCAGGCGCATATTTCGAGTTATAGAAGGATTTCATTCTTTCCGGCGAATGGTGGCCGTGAATGTCTCTCGGGCTTCCCACCGTGTTAGGCACTCCATTCCAACCGACAATAGGGTGGTTTCCTATTTTTTTATTGACTGAATCGAAATATGATTACCTACTCCTGGAGTACATATTTCACGCTTTTAGATTTTTAAATGACAATATCTATTTTTCGCGATTTAATGAAAAGTGAAAATTTTCAAGCGCGCGAAAACGCGACAGCTAAGTATGAATGTTGGGAAAAGCCCGTGTGACGTCTGGCTGCGGCCGTGTGAGGCCACCTGAGTGCGAGGCTATGAACGCCCCTACGATTCAGGCTGCTAGCAGGTAGCGCTTGGCAATAAGGATTATTAATACCCTATCAAACGAAGGAAACTTTCCAGCCATAGGCAATTTTGACAGGTGATTATTAAGAGATGTTTCCCTGAGCTCTGTGTCTCATGCATGCATTGGTAACCTCAGACGATTTAAAACTCCTGACTACTCGTATAGAATCTAGCTCCCCGCGACGTCACATGGAGTGGCAACGCATGGGCGCCAATCTGGCCTTTTTCAAATGAGGTTAAAATTGAACATTAACATTCGTCTAAACTGGGATTTCTAAAACCAAATAATTTGTATATAATGAACACACTAATGGTTGGTCACGAATTGCAATCAATGCCTTTCGTTATCTTTAATGAAGTAAACTACCCTATTCGATGGAATACTGAACGTCAACCAGCCCTGAGGGCGATAAAAAGTACTTAATAGAAACGTCTGAAGTATTAGAGTGCCTAGCCAGGTGGAGGACATTCACGGCTATTTTTGCATTTACTTGAACATTCTTAAATACTTCCACCTGACGATTAATATTTAAAGCTAAAGCTATTACTTTATAGTTATGTTTTATTAAAAAGTGTCACCGAAAGGATTATCGTTGAACCTAGAACGAACTTCTCTTGGACTGCATATGCGCTTCTCTTGTGCAAGATATAATCTACCTATATCAATGACATGGAGCTTCTGAATAGAGGGAACTATGCAACGTAGTCTAGTGCAGTACTTCCAGGATTAATATTTGCTGTGGTAGATGAGTGCAAATTACTGTGGGAGTTCCCCGATTTAATAGTAAAATATGTAAGATATGGATATAATATCTGGGTAGCATTCAGTGAGCCTTCAATGTACGCCACCAGGATTTCAAAATGGTCAGAAGAGAGCGGAATTGATAGCAGTTTTGCCCCATGTCTCCTTGAAAACTGGGTAGTGTGCATTTGAACATCATGGGTGAACCGCGAAAGAAAAAGTATTGTGGTTTAATTGGACATTCCATGAAGAGAGGGTGGTAGCAAGGATGGTAATGGGGTCGTTCTTTCAGACGTAAAATCGCTGACTTGAAATCTGATTTATTGTCATATTCTACGTCTCTCTTTGTTAAAAGAAGTTTTTAACACGCCACTTACCTAATTTGACGAGGAAAACTATACATTAAACAAGTATTTTGTACGCAGTCACCAAATGAGGTAGTGAAAATACACACTATGGGTGAAAATCGACACAAAAATATTTTGGCTTAGCCTGGATTTGAAGCCGGATAACCCGCTTTCATGGCGAACTTCAATGATAGAGTCTAATTTCAAGATTTTTCTTTGATCATATTGGTGATCTAGAATAATAGAGGACTTAGCGGAATGAAAAGGGGAAGTAATAACGATTTTTAGTTGCTCAGCTAGTCAATTCATGGTTTTTCTAAGAATAGAAAAGTATCCCATCTATCTTCTGTGAGTTTAATTATAAGAACGTGATTGAATACTGTCCGTGGCTCAAGTATGATTAAATTGTCATGCTACCAAAATATTTTAGCGATAAACACAGCATGGCAAGAAAAATAATTCTCATTGATCTTAATGGTTAACAGTAAGCCCGTAGCCGTAAGAGAAACTTCAGAGTCAAGAAAGAATTTCATTTTATTATTTTATTTTCTGTCCGCTATTTCTTGACTTCTCAATATTTTATTTCAGAGATTTTTGGAGATTTTAAAATATTATCACCTCCTAAAAAAATTACTCGATTGCAATGAAGAATACGATAAAAATATTCTTATGTTCTAAACGATGCTTTATATTTTGTTGTTTTTTTTTCGTTCGATCACTTAAATAAGGTATAGACCCACTCAATCTTCGAATTTAAGTATACCGGGACTAGCCACGGTGATAACTTTTACGGGAGTCGCACCACTCAATCTTCTTAGTCACTGCATGGAATCAGAATTGAGAGATTTTTGGAGACAAATCATGCAAATTCTGATGAATGGAGGAATCCATAGGAACATCCTTGGGAAAATATATATCCTTGCGTAAGCGCACTTACGGATTGAGAGAAATATATATCTCTCCTGGTTGGCTCGGCGAATTAGCATAAGAATACATTTTGAGACGTATCTGGGCCCTCAGCTCAAGGGGTTTCTGGCAAACTGCGCCCCTCCATTCTCCGAACCTATCTGCCGACTCAAGCAAGGGTGGTGAGGGGAATGAGGGAATCCGCGACCCTTTCCCGCATGCGTGCTTCATGGGAGTATATCCTAATCGTGCTAAGGTCTCCCCGGGTTGCTTCTTCCGTCCCGGCTCACGGTTTTGGAATACATCGCTCCCACGACGGAGAGTGTAGGCACCCCTTTACGAGAAAACGTCGAAATGCGAGCGGCATGCAACGATTGCCGAAAACGCGAGAGCGTCTGTATCCGTTCAAAACACGTTTGCGTTTCGATTTGCGTGCGGGTCGTTGCAGAATTCCATTTCGGCAGTCACCGGAGCACGTGCGGTCGACGTCTTAACGATCGTTTTCCTCATCACGCATGGATGGCCCTCCGAGAATTTCGTTGGTTCCGAGCCGCTTGACGCACTGCGACGACTTCCAGTACCCACCTACGCGAAGTCATGAGTTTTAAAGGTCTTGCCTAAATTTTATCAACGACATTTCCCTCAGTTTCGCGATTATGAGTTTTCTTGTTTCTTTTGTATTGGGCACTTATATTGTATCTTTCAGTAGGAATTTATGTGGTAGTCTTTGCTCATAGAATTTTGAGCAAAAAAAATTTTAAATGCTTAGCAAGTTTTAGCCAGGGAAATAAAAAATAACTGATGGGGATGATTACGGATTCTTTTATTGGGAAAATATTTCAATAGTGCAATAATATTCGTACTTTTAGTGTATTTTTAGCCAATTTCTACTTCATGAGTCGTTGGCGGCGCACAATATGTACGCCGTAGGCGCATCATGGTTCTCAATCATTTTTAGAAAACGGTAGAGAAATGCTTTACGCTGATGAAGCCTCCATTCAACTACCACGGTGGCTGTGGAGACATTGATGACGCAAATAACTTTCTGAGCGGGTGGTAGCTTCAGCGTGTTTTGAAGAATCACAACTGCATGAATTACTGTGGAAGAATATTATTCAAACAAAAACTTATTATAGTACTACAAAACAATATTTTGAATCGAATTGTGTCTGCGGGTCGAAAGGTTTTGAACAATCCCTTTGTATACGGCAATGCGTTCTATAACATTCTCTCCGCCTTTATGCTCAATTGGCAACTCCATTGGCCTTGATTTCAATCTCATCGTACGCCTGCTATTATAGGATATCCATGACAATGATGAGGTTTGCTTAGAAATCGGTGGATTAATAAAAAATTGCATGCGTAAAAAGGGGTATCTTTGTTACATATCCAGGAGTAACAAACTATCAAGTAGCATTAAATTACCTACATGAATGAAATTTTATTGTTAACATAGAGTTAATTTATGAGTTACTATTCAAGTCTACTTAGTGAGGATCTTTTGTGGGGATCACGGGAGTGAACTAGTGAGCAGGGTGCTTACTGACGACTTAAACCACACTGGTACTAGGGTAACTGAAGTAATCGATAATTAGAATAATTTTCTTGCATTTTACATTTTTTCCGGTTGGAGGTCCTTAAATGAGATGTTCACTAGTACTGATGAGAGTTCGCTAGTATTGAATTGATTGATAGTATGACCATGATTTTCTTTAGGCCGCCATTATGTATTATACTTCTAATAGGTAACTCTTTTTTAGGGAATCCGAAATGTAGACAACAATGACAGAGATTTTTCATAATTTGACAGTTTTCCTTAGGAGCGAGGAGATAAAAATTCTAGAATCCTGGAAAAGCATATCTTTAAAAAAGCATTCTTACTTCCTTCAAATGGCTTTTTTTTATCCGTTGTACTGTCTCAACTTTGGAAAAAATACGTGACATTGAGTAAGGTCCTTATTTGTACTCAAACAAGCCACCAATCAATGGTAAAGAACACTCACCAAAGCTTCGTGAACTTGCGCAATATCTGGAGATGCCACTCACCTGAAAAAGCGAAAGAAAATATTGTTAGCAATAGCTTGAGTACAATAGTCAACATACCTATCCTCCTTCTTTACATCAGTGGTACACATGAGAGGTGGAATGTTATTATATGCCGACATCGTAATTAACACTCCATTTGTCCACAGAGTAAGTGACGTGACACGACCATGCATTAGCCAACGGTTGTAACTTTCTCACTAGCGTTGTAAATTGGGTGGGTCAACGTTTTTTCAGAAATAAAGTAATCTTTCGAGGGGAGAAAATTGTCAACAATTTCATGGCCGCTAACAGGTAGTCATTGAGTATGTATGTAGTTAGTAGAGACAAACTATTTACAAATAAACTAACACCACATCGAATTTTGAATAAATTAACTTTGAGAGACGAAAACATAAATTCATAAAAAAGTCTTTATTATCACTCCATTAAAAAATAATTACACTTTAAGGTGTCTTGGATAGTTCAATTTTACTTATACAACTAATTTGGAATGCTTACTGAGTTAATGAATTTTGTTCGTGAAGCAAGTACGGCTACTCAAGTATAGTTACATAGGAAGTTATTCATCTAGAAACGGATCGCCTCCCTCAATATCTACTTCAACAGCATGTGTCTCCGGCAGAATCTTACCCCATCTTACATGAACATCACAACATCTTCAAGAATACCAGCTGCCATCCATGCGGTTTGGTAGGTTTCAATTCGGAGGAATAAAAAAAGAAACCTTATAATGGAATATCACCCAGTTAAGACTGAGTTAGTACATTTAAATATATTATGTTGGGGTTGAACACATGCATGCATCATTTGGTATTCATTTTGGTATCGTATTTATTTCACACCATATTTTCACACAGAAATATTTCTTTTCCTTCCATATATGTCAATGAGCATTAACTCTTGCCTGTTTCGTTTGATTCCTCCCGCAGAAGCTGAAATTTATTCAGTAGCCATGGCTACTTTCGTGAGAAAATTCCTTGAACTAATGCAATAGTCTGGTTAGAAGTAAGTCATTTAATATTTACCTTCAAAATAAAACTTCATAGATACCTTTAAATAATTATATAATAATTGAACAATGAAGGTCAAAAAAACAGGGAAAAATCACTTTTAGTATTTTACGGAGAAACATTGACATAAGCTAAAAGTGAAAATCCCACCATCAAATTTTCCCGTAAACTATTTCACTTCTTTTATGATTTGTCGATTTCTCGGCAAATAGAATGAGTGGATTCTCCTCTTGATGATAGCCGAGTGAAAAATGTAGAATTCCTAGTTTTCGATACTCTTTCTGCAACCGTCATCAAGGTAGTGACGTAAGGACTTTGGTTTATTCCATTGAGTAAGAATGTTGGTTGAACCAACAGACGTTACTGTCTTGATAACGATGGAAAGGTAAGCCATAGGAGCCATAGGATCAAACTCTCATCCTGGAGTCCCTAGAGAAACACATGTATTTCTCGTTTTGCAATTGGGCCACGTCTGTAACCACTAATATCGACCTACGTTTAGCTTTAAATACTCGAACTGGAGAGGCCCACTGACTCTGGGTCTTGTAGTAAGATATGTATGGAACGGAAGGAAAAGAATTCTATCTTTTAAAAATAAAAATTAAATAAAAAAACATTTGGGTTTGTCTGCTCTGGTAGAGAGATACGTCGGGAAAGGATCCCACGCGCGGTCGAAGCTGGAGACAAACATCAGTTCTGCTCGACCATCCCCGCTGCAGCGGCAGCAAGCCAACGTTTCCTCTTCCCGAGGATAAAGCAGTGCAACGGAATAAAATAATATCCTCTGGAATTTTTTCATTTTTTCCTACCGACTTAAACTTGTATCCTTCGCCCTGGATTCGCTTTCGATGAAATATTATTCTTTTTTTTTCTTCCCAGCGTGCACCACTGAAAGTCGGCAAAAGGAAAAAAAACATTAACTCTCTCCGAGGAGCGAAAAAGAAAAATAGTAAAAGAAATAAAATCTGAGAGTGCGATGCATGCAACTCAATTTCTTGAAATATCTTTTTTTTCCTCTCTCCGCCTGTATACATATATTTCTCTGCCTTACACACTCTTGTTCCTTCTTGTTTCATTGAAATGGAATCTCTGGCGAATTAAAGTTTTCATTTACTTACCATAATACTTCGGTTTTTCTACATATCCCTCTATCTTTGCTCTTTCACTCTGCACTTCTATTTTTCTTTCTTTCGTCCTGTACGTTCCGACGACTTCACTTCACTTCAACAGAACAAAAACAAAAATATTAAAAAAAAAAGAAAACTCGAGTCACATGCATGCATCGTCGGGGATTGAAGTACGTACGCTGAGATACTCTTCATGTCAGTGTACCGATTCACTCATTTTAAAAATTTTTTCTCTCCTTTTGCATCCCTTTCATGCTGAACAAAGGACTTTAAAAACTCGGTCTTTTGAGAGCTAGGAGAGAGTTGGAGGGGCAGAGGGGGGAGGCCGAAAAAAATCATCGGAAAAGGAGGCATGAGAGTAAAGTTACTGGATGAGTACCACACTAATCCGAATTCATTAAAGGACACATATAATCAGCTTGCTTTTTCACGTTTTAGGGAACAAAAACCTCGGAATTGCTTGCGGGAAACTTAAAAGTTAAACTGAACGCGATTGTCGTTTTGTTGAAAAAAATTGAAGGCAATTTGAACCAAGAGTAGGAGCTAGTATTTACCTCTGCGTCGCAAAATATTTTCATATCCTTCAAAGTTCAAGGGATTGAGAAATTCACCTAAGATCCATCCTTGATATGGAGGAGTGCTCTTCATAAGGAAATGCAACCTGAGCCATAATGAGCAAGAAAGGCTACAAGCGTAAGATAACACAGGCTAGTCTGGAGCGAAGGGCTTCGTGCATATATTCACCACGCCTCGCATCGTAAGCACACGTGCGGATTTGAGGAGGAATTGTATTCGACCTTTTCAGTTGAATCTCTTCTGAACGAGAGTTTTGTCTTCAAACTCCTCTTGATCCATTGTGCCCCACAATCCCGCATCCTTAGGCAGTAGATTATTGAAAAAAACACTCAAACTTATTCCACTACAACCCCAACTTCAAAGATATGCATTCAACTTCAAAGTTATTAATGACCTCTTAGTTTAGTAAAAATAAAGTAATCTAGAAGAAGCAGACCAGCTATATAAATGTACTAATTAAAAATCATTTACGTCGGCAAAAAAGTTTTGAATAATTAAAAAAACTAAAGCAGTGAATGCATACTTGAAAATTATACAGATGCCGTTCACTTATCGTACACGAAAGAGCTTTAATTCATTTGACACCTACATCATTTCCCCTCTTGCTTCTTCTGCTTCGTTATTTTTCAATTTTTTATCTCAGAGAAAAGTCCCGGTACAGCTGATGTACACTGGAGGTTTAACCTGAAAAGCTTCATCTATACTTAACGGAAAAATTCACTAATTTTCGAACAGGTACATACAACAAAAGGGAAAATGAGCACTATTAGGAGGAAGAACGGAAAAAAGGTCAGAAAAACAATCATAGGGGGTATTTCAATCTTATTGACCTTCATTCATTAGCTAATAGACCGTCTTGTACTCTGTTGTAAAATAGCACCATCAGCAATTACCATACAGAAATTTCACCCTGATCATTACTAAGAAATTTTGCCAGCTGCCTATAAATTCATTACAATCTTTCCTACAAAAAGAAGGTCTTGCATAAAAAACAATTCATTTTATCTACCATTAGAATTAGAATTTTATAATACAAGAGCCGTTATTTTTTAGTATTTGATCACGGCCAAAGTCGAGTTTAGCTATTTGCACCGCACATTCTTACTGATAACAAGGCAGTGACCTTGCCGCTTAGAATGCCTAGTTGCTCCTATGATCATTCCATACTATTGATAGTGAAATTTTCAACGTCATAACTGACGATGGTAAAGGAAGCACATATCAGGATACAAGAGTATACTTGGTACAAGCTCGTGATGGAAAATAATGGACCCTCGTGAGAACGTTGAACTCCCAGAAAACTGTGGATAAATAGTACGTAATTGATTCAGCGGCGTATTTTCGACGCCACCTCCAAAGACTTTGTTTGCACTACAAAAGTTAGCCTAAATAACATGATTAAAAGAACTATTAGATTCTTATGCAAGAAAACCATAAGATGTACTTTTTTCAAATAACAGATACGCTGATAAATTTCGAGAAGTAATAAAATTCGCTGAAAACACGTCATTGGTTACCATTACTTTCTCCTTGAGGGCTCTCCCATTCATTGTTAATGCATCCAATCGAGGTTAAATCGCTGATAAATTTCCAGAAGTATTAAAAATTCGCTGAAAACCCGTCATTGGTTACCATTGCTTTCTCCGTGAGAGCTCTCACGTTCATTATTAATGCATCCAATCCAGGTGAAATCGCCGATCATATATTGTTGTCGTACTGTCCTTAGATACCTGGATCGGAACTCGTGCCCTACTATGCAGGAACCCAGCACTTAACGCACACCAACCGGATCCCATTCTCACCCGGCATGCAAACATGCGTGCGTGCGACACCATTGCCTCGGTTCACGGCGCGAAACCAAAGCGGACGCCGAAGCGATTGCCACCTAATTGAAGCCAACACCTCGGGGGCGCGAAGAAAATCCCGGAGCGTAATAAGATGTTCGGACGCGCGTCCCGGGACAATGGGAGGAGGGAGGCGTGGGTTATGCGAGAGTGAGGGTGGAGGAACAAGAAACAAAATGAAGGACGAAATGAACTCCGGCAGCTGTTGTAGATGGTGCATGGGGAAGGGGGGTTGCTCACGCGGCGTCGGCTCCTGCCCCCATCCCACCCCCGTGTCACGGAGATGGGATACGGGGAGAAGGAGTTCCTGACGCCCGTCAGCATGAGAGTGGAAAGATCTCCTCACTGGGATGAGGGAGGGAGGAGATGGCAGGCAAGTAGGAGCAGCCCACCACCCACCTTTTGTCCAGCCCGTTTTGAGTGGGAAGCTGGGAGGAGATGTTTCACAAGAATGATTCGAGGATTACCTTGATTCATGATGCCAGTAAATAATAATTATGGGAAATGAAAATATAACTAACCTAAGTTTAATATTTTCATTTTCATGCTTATTATTTACAGGTTACGATTATGGTTATGGTCATGAACCAGGTTTTCTGACGTAGACACATATTCAGAGCGTGGTTTTACCTCCGTAACGTAGAAACCTGAAGTTTTAGCTCGGTTACATAACCCATAAGACGTATCCATCGATTATGCGTATAGAGCCTTGGAAACAGAATACTATTTATTTTACAAAATGGAATTAAAAAGGACGGGAAGTAGTACACAAGAACGATCTAAAAACCTAAAGTAATATCCAGGTATGGAGAAGAAGACGCCTTAGCGCAGCTTTACGGAAATTTCAGGACTAATATGAAATGTTTTAGAAAAACGGGTATGGTCCATTTCCCATAAAACGGGCACGGAAGTGAAGGGAGACAAAAAGCGAAGGGAAAGTACTTGCGGGGGGCAAGAATAGGAAGCCATTGGACAAGATGAGGTCGAGGCTGTTCTCAAAAAGCGCGCAGCACCTTTAGGGGAGACGATGGCACAGATCAAGATAGAGGAAAGACTGCTATTTTTGTACCTAGGGGATGATATATAAGATTTCTTCGAAAAGGAAATTTAGCCAGACAATTAAAGTGTGCTGGCTTGAGGAATAGATAATAATTATTTAGACATGTGAAACTACATTGATCCGTGGACACCTCTCTTATCGATTGGTATTTTGTAAGAATTTTGACCCCGTTTGAGCTAACCGCGGTGAGAGGATACTTTCTGCATTTCTACAGGGATCCGACTTTCGATAAAAAATTCTGCAAATTCTCATCCACGTGCATTATTTTAATAGAGGTAACACAATTTATCATCTTAATCCAGCTGAACAGATTACTTATGGGTGACGCATAGATTTAGGTAGAACTTGCTTTCTTGTAACAAATCAACGGTGCATGACTGCTTTTTTGTGGATTTTCCTAACGCAGTTGTCGTTCCAAAAATTTGTGCATGTAATTATTTTACACCTTTCCGTGGTTGAAAACCGAGGAATATTCGGTAAATTTCTTTTAACCTCTCCGTTTTTCAAGGGCAAAAGTACCAGACTTAAAACCATAGTCAGGTCAAGGAAGTGTATATTATTTATTAAGTGATTACTTACTACACTCGGAGAGGTATTTGATTAAAAAAATAATAATATCGACTGGATATTATGCCCCTTAAGTGGATTCAGCATGCGCTAGAGAGTTTTTTTAGGCAAATATTTCTACCAACGCTAATAAAAATGACAGCGATAATATCATATTTTGTATCTGAATACGTTTGACGGTACGAAAGTTTTCGTGAGCCACAAAAATCTGCAGGTGAGGTGGAAGAAAGAGTCTTTGGACCCCAGCTTTCTAACACAGGTCGCTATGCCCAAGTTAGCGACACACCCGCTTCCCTTTGTCCCTCCGGAAACCCGACCTTCGACAGCGTTGCCAAATCGTTGGAGTTGTTATGTCACCTCAGGCGAGTTTTGCTCCGAGGGTCGGGCCTCTGCTCTTATCTAATTTCGAAAAGCGAGCGGAAAGGTCTTTGAGGGACAAGAAATTTTCCATGAGCAATTGTGAGGAAGCAGGGATGCCCGTGGGTCTTCTAGAGAGCCCCTGCATGTTTAGTACTCCTCTAGTTCTCCTTACGTTAGAAGTTTAATCTGGTTCAGAAATCGCAAAGCATTTAGAATAGGAGAGCAGATCCGGAATAATTCAGATTTTGTGCGCAGTAAGCCACTCATTCAATTCCAAATTATATGCAAAGCGATGTCAATTCAGCGAAGAACTGCGATTATTTCTTCAATCACAGAAATGACATTCAACGCTAGAGCGTTGAAACTGATTTTGGAATGTAATTATTACTCTCATTTCTATGACCACAATAAAATATTTGGCTCTAAAAAAAATCCGCCTTTCCCCATTTGAACGCTTCGTTTACTACCTCGAATTTCAATCGTTTTTCTCCATACTGTAGTGAGTTAATTACTGCCAATGTGAGTGCAATCTTTATGCCGGAATGTTTATTTTAATTACTCATTCGAAAGGACTTCGTCATTTAAAAAATCAATCCACAAGACTTGGAAATAACCGCACTTGATAAATTTTTATGGCATTTTAGCATTTGTACAAGCGATCCCCGTATTTCAGAACCTCGCTGCTGCTCACCCTTACCACATGGTCGTAATTAGGATTACTAAAAATACATAGTGAGCTGATATGCCGCCGTATTGCCAAATGTTATGAAGTTAAATTTTAAATGTAATGTAATGAATTTAATTGTATTTACGCCTATTTACAGGTAAATACATTACATGGACACATTTTGAGGCACGATGGTCTGATGAAGACAATCGTTGAAGGACTAGTGGAAGGGAAAAAGGGCAAGGGACGGCCCCGAATGAGTTATATAGGACAGGTTATAAAGGATGTAAAAGAGAAGAAATATGTAGCTATGAAGAGATTAGCGGATAGGAGAGAGAAATGGAGAGCTGCGTCAAACCAATCTTAGGATTGTTGACTAATGATGATGATGATACAGGTAAATGTTGCAAATCTTAGAAAAAGAGGTGTATGTCACTAGAGCTCATGAATAGGTGTAATCTCATTTCCAAGAATTACACACGGTGAATTGTGACACGCTTTAGCTGCAGCAAGGTTTGGAATTGTACATTTCTCGTGAATCTACTTTAGCTTGGGAATAGGGGTTCCTAAAATAGGGTAAGAATTGGGAGGGATAGGTACCACGGAATTGGCATAATGAGGCTACTCAAAACACGGTCATGAAAATCTGGAGGTGTTTATTAATAAAAGAATCTAAAAAACTGGGAACATCTGAAGAAAAGTAAATACAGCCACTGTTAAGAACAAAAATCGATGGAAACAGAAATAAGCTCCGCCGTGCGAGCCCTCCGCCGAGCATCGCCGAAACATAGCCGCCCAGGAAGCGAGGGTGTCCCCGGTAGATGCGGGAGTCAGTACCGGTTGATAAACGTGTCGCGACCCCCTCAATCAGTCCGTCGCCGCCTCCGCAGCGCAGCCGCCCGGGCCGAAGGGAGCGGGACAGCCGGCGAGGCGGGCCGCCCGTGCGGAAAGGGTGGGGCGAGTGGAAAAAGAAACCGGTTGGCGGCAGCATCGTTGGCCGGCACCCCACCGGGCTTCACCCCGGTCTCTCCGCCATTTTGCAACTCCTCCATCAATCGAGGGTGCGACCGGCCAAGGAAAGACTGCTGTGAATGGCACACGATAATGCCACCGACACATTAACCCGAGCCCAAAGGTTCAGACTTCATCAATTGCTCATCGTGTCATAGTGGGTAGGTATCGAGCTTGAGTGGGGTTCGTTAACCTGCGCTCATTGAGATCCACGCGGGCAATGTTAATGCTCAGGTTTTTCATCCTTTTAAACGTTACGCACGACACCGATCGATTATGGTTGTATGCCTGTCCTCCGGTGAATTAGGATCGGGGCAAGAATCGTGGTTGGGGGTTGTAGCTTTCTCGTGAGTCTGCTTCAGCTCTGGAGGAGGGAAGGGTATGAATTGGGTGGGATACGACGGCACTGGCATGATGAGGCTACTCATGATACGGCCATCAATAGCTGGATGGTTTTACCTCTCAAAGGAGGTCACAGGGGCAAGGACATTTATAATCAAGGAGATCTAACATGTGGACTGACATTTAACGTGCACTACGGAAAATTGGGATGATTTCGCTTCAACTCCATACTTAATCCGAAAATTTTCAGCAAAATCGATTAAGAGAAAAATAATCTTTGAAAAATTCAATATTTTCTGTTCGAATCAAAAATAATTTTCTCCCGCCAAACTATTTTACACCGTAGGTTTTCCCTACGTTTTTTCACATCCTTCTACACTTGGTAAATGTAGCTTTGTCCACTTTGAATTTTGCTTGTTGATTCTTAAATGCGTCCTTCTATTTCTCTTAGGCCATAATTGTCTGACTTTAATTTCAAGAATAGCTTGGCCATGTATGATACAGCAAATATTTAATGTATGACGAGGGGTTAGATGGAAGATGGGAATTTCTAGTCCCAATCTCGCCCAATGAAGTCGAATCATTATTAGTATGAGTACGCATGCAAATGATGAACTGGGAACAGAAAAGGCCTAAAGAATTTTTTTCAGAATTTGAAATCCAATTTTAGTATCAGGATTATTAATTCATGGTATTTATACTTCAGTTAAGGCAAATATCAATAAAAAATATAACTACGCATAAAAGTTTGACTGTGAGCGATATAATATACATGAGATCCGTAAAATACATGCACTGTTACATGTCTGATTTCAATACAATTTAAAAACAATAGCTTCCGAGACTGTTGCCTCTCAAAAACAACAAAAGCGGCTGGAAAACCCGGACTTTGGCAGTCATCATGAATATCCCCTTGGAAACCTACGCAAGAAAAAGCGAACTGGTAACAAAATTACAGGTACTGACCAATGCGGAGTTTTCTGGTAAGATCGCAAGGCTTCTTCAATTCTAATCCTGCCTACGAGTGCCCGTATCTGCGATGCAGTGCTTTGCTGTATGAACAGTTTTTATTTTGGGGACTTAGCAAAAAAAGCTATCTCAATCATTGCGAATGGAAATAATGCTCCAACTAACAGGATAAAAAGCTGACAACGCTGCCAAAGAAGTAACAAAAAAGAAACCGACCGTTGTACATGGCAAAAATACTAGCTGGGATCGAAGTGGAGAACTTGCGTGACAATAGATGGGACGACCGCAGAAATAGCTGAAGATGGCACCTTTGGAACACTACGTTAGGGGAAAGAAAACGCAATTCCACGCCACACATGTAATTTTGTGAGCACACGCCTGCTGGTTCTCCCACGGCCCACGAAACATCAGTCTCCAATTCCGCATCATGAAGGCGCTAATTTTCCATTTAGGACCGCAATGCGTCCGCTAATTGAAGATAAACACCAAAACTTCTCCATTCTCTCTCACCCCTAGCTTCCGTCAGTCGTCACACTGTCTCCACCGCCACTGCGGTTCGCACGAGTCCCGTGACAACGTGATTGGCTCCACCTCGAAAGCAAACGATAGCGCACGAATTTCGAAGTCCGATTCCTTCGGAGCAATGTTGGGACATGGATTTTCTACTCACTCATTCCGTCATAGTGTGAAGATTGTTCTCAAGGAAGAGCACCTGCTGCTGATATCCCCCTCAAAATCTCGCCCATTGTTTTGAGAATCGAGCGTTTGCATTTGTGATCATCTGTCTGAGGAAGGATTACTGCTTTCCCTCATCTGTGAAGGCCTGATACTGGACTGTGTATATGGTATACAAGTTCTTCGGTGAAACTTTCGCGGGTTGTCGTTATGTTAATTAAAAATGGCTTGGGGTATGTCACCGCATCAATTTTTGGGTGGACCCAATGTTTCCCGACTGATGCTGGTTGCTTTTTTAAGGAATTTGGATGAAGAAGGAATTTGTATTCATATATTTAGGTATCCGTGTTTAGCAGATTCCCATGAAAAAGCGATAAGAATCAGTCGGGAAACTTTGGGGTCACCCAAAAATTGACGTGGCGACATGGCACAGAAGTTTTTTAGCTAACAGGATATACAAGGTATAAAGAACGAAGATAAATGTTCTACGGAGAGGAATCGAAGTGTACGCATACTTTGAATACTCTTCCACGCATACTTCGACAGATACAGTGAGCAAGGCTATTGTGATGATAGCATTATTATCACTAATCTTCATTTACTTTGATTTGCTCGAAAAGCAGAACAAAATTATGCATAAAACAAAGGAATAGGTACCTGTGCATGACCACTCTCATAGCTCTGGTGGGCGAAATTTTCCGGAAGAAATTTTTGATGTCCCAATATTCGATCGGTTATGACACCATCGTTTCACCATAAATTTCATTGATATTTTCATCCTTGATCATCAATTGGCAAATATGGTTACGAATATGGAATCATGGAAATACGGTGTTTTTGCAAAGAATTTCTACCTTTGGTGCAGCTATTTTAAACATGTCCTGGAGATTGCGGAGGAGCTGAGTCGTATTATATCCATTATGTGATAATGTCTGAAGCTGCGAAAGTTTTCAATTCTTACCCGGTAAATTTTATGTAGGAATACTCACTTAAATTCTTTTATCAACAAAAATCGCATTGTTTAATACGAGTTTAAAAATTCGGGAACTCCCAAGGAAGACAAATTAAATGCATATAGAGATAGGTACTTAGTATGGGAATTTTCAAAATGAACGAGCAAAAAGATTAAGATATTCTAGATATCTATTATCTTGGGAAGAGAAACTCCTGAGAAAAGCAGCTCAGTCAGGATACTGAATTTTTTAAAAGAATATTTTCCAACTATAGGTAGAAAGAGGGATTCAAGGATACTATATTAGATGATACAAGGATACAACAGTGAATTTGCATTCGATGGTTACTCCGCTCATTTTTCTTGTTTCCATATCTGCAAATTATTACTACGTCCTCGAATTTAGCTAAAGTTTTGCTCTCTGCGGAAATAGGCCTTGAAAAGGATGTAGCATTGGGCTCTGCCGAGATTGTAATTTGTTGAACAAAAAGATTTTGCGAAGACAGAACTAGAGGGTGGGAACTCAGGGCTGCGAGGCACGCACTCAATGGTGAGCAATCGTCCCGACGAATGAATAAATCTCTTTATTTTTTAGTCTATACAAGCTTAGAACGTAACGAACGTACTGAGCCGAAATTGAGTGCGTAATACGAGCGCAAAAATGAGAGTGAATGCGTGGTAAAAATAGTAAATATTGACTGGACTTGATAACAGCGACCAGAGTCATTGCTTCATATCCATACGCACGGAAAACAGGTCCTTCAAGAACTCAATCGGCTCTATTCCATTTCGTGCAGGGAAAAGTATAATTCATATCTATATAGTAGTACAAAGCGCTCCTTTTTCATTGAAATTTTTATGCATATGCCGAACAATGGCTGCATAAGAGAACGTTTTCAGAGGTAAAATAAATATTTAAATGCAAAAAATTGACATTACTTCCTTTCTAGACGTCTGTAATGCGTTTCTTACTTTATATTAACTATTCTGCGAAGCTCAGTTCAGGGGTCAGCTGCGATATAAATTTTCCAGAATGGCTGACGCCAACTCTCTTCATTATGAAAGTAGCTTTGCAAAAATTTCGCACTTCACTAGCAACGTGATTGAATGGCTCAAGTTTTTAGTGAGATGCAGTTGAAGCATGGGAAGAATGTATTTTAAGTGATACCATAGAGCGAAAAATAGCTGGCTATTCTTTTTAAGTTCCTCCTGACTGTATACTCCTCCTATGAAGAGGTAATCTTTCAACTCGCTATCATCATGAAAAGGAAAAAAATTACGTCCCCATAAAATGGAAGGGTTCATGGATAAAATGTGTCAATTGTATAACATACTGGTAACGGTGCCTGAACCACTTTTTGGTGTGCGAGTGTAAGTATATGTTCATCATTATGGGATGAACGAAGAGGGAAGGGAATGAAGAAGTGAAATCGTTATATAGCATACCTAGGAAGCAGAGGGCGCGAACCAAAGCAGCGAATATTGAGGAAAGGACTATGCGATGAAAAAAGATGTCGTGTAAGCGAGGAAAGAGATGGAAGAGTGAGGAGTGCATGCATTCCTTTCCCATCGCGGAATATTTAAATCTTATGGGGAAGTGCGCGTGACTCCGTAAAGGAATACCGCTGGCTAATACGAGGTAATTTTTAGACGGAGGAGTCTCCATCGAGGTTAGAGTAACTTCTGGAGTCCCTCAGGGTGGTGTCATTGGCCCACTCTTATTCCTCCTTTATACAAACGACATTGGTGAAATAGTACACAGTAAGCTACGATTATTTGCAGACGACGCTGTAGTTTACAGGGAAATCCGTTCCAGTAAAGATAGGGATAAACTAACGAACGAACTTGCTGCTATCCAAGCGTGGTGCGATGCATGGCAGTTAGAGTTAAATTTGAAAAAATGCGTAGTAATGAATTTCTGGAAAAAGAATAACTCCCCACAACATAGCTATATCATTCGGGGTACCAAATTAGAGACTGTTGAATCCGTGAAATATCTAGGAGTTAGACACAATAATGATCTATCGTGGATTAAACATATTCGGGAAGTAACCGGTCAACCAATCGTAAATTGGGTTTTGTTAAGAGAATATTAGGATAATGCGACGGCAAAGTGAGAGAAATTGCCTAATTCTCCCTCGTTAGACCCCATTTAGAATACGCTGCCAGAGTTTGGGACCCTCATGAAATAGGCTTAAAAACGGAGTTAGAACGCGTGCAAAGAAGAGCTGCGAGGTACGTGAAACATAGTTACGATAGCCTTGTTAGTGTAAGTGACCTCTTAGATAAACTCGGATGGGAATCTCTGTCAGACCGTAGATTGAAAAATAGACCAAACCTTTCAGATAAATTCAAGAGCAGTGTCTTCTCTGACGAAGTTAACAATATCTTACGAACGCCAACATACTTTGGTAGATCAGATGATGTAAATAAAATAGGAGAGATAAGACTGTAGAACAGACAGATTCAGAGTGTCTTTTTTCCACGATCAATAAGAGATTATAACGGCAGCAGTAAAACTCACAAATAGATTAGATGACTTTTAAGTGTAGCCTATTAACTTATGTATACTCTAATGCATGTTTCCGAATTTTATTATTATTTCTAACAGCATGTGGTAGTATAATTTCTAAGTATGCGTAAAGTTTTTTGGACCGTGTGGTGTGCATGTGGGAATCCAATTGCATGCTGTGTGAACAGCGTGAAAAATAGGATTCGATTCTCGGCATAAGCGGTGGCACAGTGGCACTATGCGGATGCCCATGATGCGTTCAAGGTACCATGTCTGGTAGCATAATTCACCTCTTTCTCCAAAAGCAGAGATAAATGCTCGATTCTAAAATATTCCTTGTATCCGATTGTAAGTATCCGATCTAGTTTCTTGATTAAGGTAATTGATATTTCTCTTGTGGTATTTGTGAAGGTGTTTCAAAGGAATAGATGTAATTAATATACTATTATACTTATTTTAGACATTCTTTAGATTGAATGAATTTAATCTGGAAAAGGGGACAGTAGAATTTTTGTGCGTAATATTCTAGTAAAATTATCATGACCGGCAGTTAGCCACCAATGATAATTTCTACCCAAAGGCATATGATACAATATATTCATGTACACTGTGGGTAATAAACGACGAACTAAAAATATAAAATTCTTTTGCCCAAAATCATTACCACCATTTTCTAAATTTATTGTTTTCTTAGAATTGAAGCATTTTGTAAATAAATGTCAACTTCAGGCGAGTATTCCATGCTCATCCATTTTGCTCAATGTAATAATCATTTAGAGTATATATATTTTTTTATATCACGAGATGTGGGTCAAATGTAAATATTATTAATTTTGTATCATACATTATCATTTTTATAGCCCTGAGGATGGACAAATATAATGTCCGAAACGTAGGCAAAGTTTGAGAAAAAATAAATAATATTTACATTTGACCCACATCTCGTGATATAAAAAAAATATATATATATAATAAGGGGTCGTGAAGTATAAAGTTTGAATCATTTAGTGTGTGAAACCGTGGTCACTAACTTACAAAAAATAACATTCCCTGCCACCTGATAAATCACAAGTAGGAGAAGTGGAAATGGAACCACTGCCGCAATACCGCCCAGATCTAAAGGAGAGGAGATCCAGTGAGATCCAGGAGAATACTTTATTTGCTCCGGGGTGCGTCGCCGTTAGATCGGGTCGACCCCTTGCGAGGCGCCCGCTGCGCGTCGCTCCGATCGGGCTCCTCTCGGCGGCGAGCGACTGGGAAGGAAAGGCTCTCGATCGCACCCATACCCGCTCTTGTTTACCCTGCGCTCCAGGGTTCGTTCCGCCCCGAGCCGCCAGGCGTCGCGTCGCTGCCGGCAGTTGATGGTTCGCGATCGCTAAAGGCGGGTCACCTACATTTGCGCCATTAGAGATGGGAGTGCAACTTTTTTTCTGTTATGGCCTTTAATGAGTATAGTTTCTTGTAATAATAATATCTGCTTCTCGATAATTAATTTTTACTATAAGTTGATTGGCTGAGTATGAAATTGGCCCAAAGTAGGTATATCTTTACTTGGTATATTAATTTTAGAATGGAAAATAAAATAAATGGTGCGTATATATAATTATTAAAGTTGAACTTTGAAAATTGAAGTTCAAATCTTTGGTTCGCGACCTAAAGGTTAGAGATGCGAGCCTCTTCCTTCTTAATTCTTTCAGTAAGATGAAAGTTGTGAGAAAAATTACCCGGTATTAAATATATACCAATATAATGATATTAATGTATTTTATCAATCCCAGCTTCTTTTAACACAAGTGATATCACTAATTTTGTTCTGTTTAGCTGGGGTCAATAGGATGGGAATTTAGAATTTGATTGTGTCACGCAAAATGCAAGGAAGAAAATTTTGTGATTGCCTACTCTGCAAAAATAGACGTCAGCTTTACCTAGTTAATGCGTAAAAACCACTGGAATTTTGGTAAAGGAACGAAATATTTCGGTAATATTTTTACCTCATTGAAGTATAAATTTGCTAAAAAAACGTGAACTAAATTGTTATTTCACGAGAAATATTTCTGTCCTCAAAGGTATTTGTAAACATACACTTTTACGCGAGAAAACATTTTCTCGTTGATTATTGAACCACGATAATTATTTCGTGGCTTTTTTCTTTCATTGTTTACTCCAATTTATGTGGATATTCTACAGGAGGTACTTAGTAAACAAATATCTTTAATCTCTAACATCTTCAGATCACGAATTTTATACGCTACAAAGACGGATAACGAAATGGAAAGGTTAAGGCCAATGAATTTTTCAACCGCAGCGGCATTACGTGCGCAGAAAAACCGCATCAGGAAGGTACTCTGGATAATTACCACGAGCTCATTACATTTTCGTTTACTTCTACATCCCCTTGCGACCAAGCCGCAAGCCGCCTCAATAGGCGTGTCACTGGGGGTGATAGGACACCGACCTTTGAAAAAAATTGAAACAATTACGAAGGTGCGCATTGGAGATACCTGAGCCACACCTCGTATTTATTATAGTCCTTCCGTTATTTTCAGGGAAAAACGAATTTTTATATCTATCCAATGGGCAAAATTTATCTCTTTTTTTCATCGATTCTGTCCGATCTAGGAAAAAAATGAGCTGCCGAGATGCTTAGCTCTGACAAAAATCTGTTCTAAAAGCTCAAGCAATCTAGGCCCAGCTCGTAGCTTATCGCAGTTCCCAGCCTACAAATAATTCGTAAAAAAGTTGTATAACGCTCTTGGTTCGATTGTTGCAGTTTTTGACGAACCTCGCACCTTTCCTTTGTCTTTTGTTAAGTTCAAGGATTAAAAAGGATCCCATGTCCTTCCCACCCAATGAAGGTGCGGGCTGACGATTGTGATGAAGCAACTATCTTTCACCTTTCATCTGGAAAACATCCCACACCATTCTTGACGAATCGTAGCTTTTTCAAGTCTTTGCCACAAATATTTCTTGTGTGTAATCCCCACGGCAGGCATGAAGTTATCGTAACTTCCAGGTATTCGAATTCATGTGAAACCTTCATGTTTATACCATTAACAACATAAATATGGGAGTAGCTGGAAGTTATATGCTACATATGTTCTAACGACCATTCGATCCGATGTAGTTTCCATTGCGATAACCTTGCATTTTAATCGGATTCCAGAAATGTTCGCAGCGCGATGATGAGTGCAATGCGATCCACTTTTTTTCCCAATATTTCGCGGTAAAATGTCTGCAATTTCGAGGTTATAAATCAATAATTAAAGATTGTAATAAATCACATCATTTAGTACTGAATTTTTGCTTAAAACCCATAGTTATACCATATTTCTCCGTGAAAGTCCGTCAGCGCCGCGAGTGGCGACTTTTGAAACCCATTTAAATGCGCGTTGAGCGACAACACATTATGATCCCAACTTGAGGATCCTCTTTTGTAATATTCGTGGCTCCACGCGTGAACGTTGTTTAGGTCTGATTTGCCGAGCTGCGTGATGCACCGTACCCATGTAGGTTCTTCATATCCCAGCATCCTCGCTCGCTCAAAACTGGGGAGCGAATGGACAGAATTGTTGAAAGACAACCAGTCACCCCTGCAAGGATGGCCGACGACGCCGTCCGAATTTTCCCTCCTCCATAAAACGCCTGGCCTCTTTCTCCCTTGCACACAACTCCCACGGATTTTTTTTATGAGCCAGAAATCTTTCACCCTATCTGATTTTCTCCCTCCCTAACCATTCACTTCTCCGTTTCCACGTCGCGGATAAGTCGGGCAGTAAAAACATTATCGAGAACCAAAAAGTGGGGTGGACGTGAGCAGAAGGGAGTATAGGAATTGGAGGAAATGAGGCCGTAACCGAGCAATAAAAAAGAATCAGGAGAGCTCGAGAGAAGGCGAAGAAAATAACGACTGTCGTCGAGTCATCCCTGTTGAGTTTCCTTTTTATCGGAGAGAGAGGACGGTTGGTTCGCGGCGCGTAGGGAAGAATGGGCGCTGGACCCTCTGCTCAGTGTGGAATGGCGGGGAGGGCCTTTTGATTGAGGTAAGCTGCTGTTTGACGCGAGGAGGTAGCCCGCAAAATTTGAGGGATTCGAAGAAAGAAAGAAAATTTTGACGGATTCGAAGGAGAGGTTTATTTCAATGTGTGGCGACTCTCCCTCGTGGCATTCTACTTCGGGGCAGTGGAATTTTAGAATTATCCATATTTTTATATTCCAGCGTGGTATAAACGTCTCTTTAATGATTTTTACTGCGCTGAAATTGGTTCCTTTGTTTAGATGAGAGATCTTCAAAGTCAAGTGTTATGACTTGTGTGAGCAGTGAGGGTATCTATATGACTATCTTCTTTTGCGATGGAGAGAAGCGCTATCTCTATTTGGAAGCACAGTACTATAGTAATCCGGAAATGGAAGATTTCCATTTCCAAATTATGCATAAATATGTTGTTGTGTGACGTCTCAGAATAGCCAGTTATGACAAACTATGGCTCGGGATTTGCACCTTTTCTCTTTCAAGAACGCCTAACCTTCCTCTTCCCCTTCCTCTGGGACGAAAACATCCTGGTCCCACTTCCCTATATAATGGCACGGTGGAGATGCTATTGGCGCTCAGGAACTCACTCAGTTACTCATACTCAGTCACTGGTCACTCGTCAGTGGTCAGTCAGCAATGTAGCCGTCAGTTGGAGTCGAAGCGCGGGCCGTGTGGCCCTTGCGACCTAAGCGCCTCGCTATCCACCCGTGCCATCACAAGCAGCTCCTCTCCTCCCCGAGACATTGGTAATATCCTAAATTTGGGCTATTCTAGACGCACTGATTCATCATTACTTCATGTATATTCATTGAATTGATTTGGAAACTGGGATTTCAAAGGGAAATAAACATTGGGATAAAACTTTAAATACTTGTGTGTGATTATTCGCTTCCCGACACCAAGGGCAAGTACCCACGCAATTTGAAGCGTGCGACCCGCGACTTCGAGGTGGCGGGCCGCACCCCTTACAGTACCTTACAAAAAAAATCCTTTAAAAATTTCGTATTTTAAATACCTTCTTCTATTATTATTTGTCTATTACTGCTTTCAATTATTACCGCTTTGATTAGGGCAACCAGCTACTACATCATTGAAAACATTGAAAAATATAAGCTTCGGAAAATATACTCGTCCGATTCGATGGAGAAATTAATTATATCAACGTGCCATTACAGTCCTAAGATTTTGTGCTCAGGTCTCGCTGCCTTTAGATGAAGAATAGCGAATATACAGGAGAATTACCTATCTATTACTTATAGTAATTTCAATGAATGATTAACTTCTTAAATTATTATTTTAATGACTGATGTAAACTGCTGTTTACGCGAGAGGAAAGTTTGCTAGTGTGAGCACCAAAAGATTAGTTCCCTGACCAAAAGGGTAAATTTATTTAAACGCATTCAAATAGTCAGTAACAGAGATCCTATTGCACTGATTAAAAGTTGAAATTCTTTTGATTGAGATTATTAGATACCGCAAAACACTATTTTATAATATAGATATTTGTAATAATAATACATTGAAATGAAAATAAATTACCTCCGAGTAAAAACTCAGCTTCATTTCGGTCAACCACCCAGGAAATATAGCTGTTGTGTTCTCAGAATTAGTAAATGTGAAAAGGCGAATTAAATACTCAGGAAAAAAGCTTTAACGTTATTTCCTCTGTGGCTTATTGATATTTTAAAAAATCAGAGCAATAAATGAAGAGCTTTCTCGCAGACAAAGAAAGATTTTAATCATGCAAAAATTAATAATCGTGCATCATCGCTACAAGTTTCATCATAAGCAAAAGCTAATTAATTAGCGGGCGTTATTAACACAACGCAATATATGGATTAGAATGTATTCTTAATATTTTTATCAAATCCAATTATAATTTGTTGCCATATAGGATAATTCCTCTTATGGCTGCGTTAGGTCTTCGAAGAATGACAAAATTTCCGAAAAAATAATTTTGATAGGCCTTTGTATATGATCTGTATGATTAAATTAGCGGTACTACTAAAACGAATCTTTCGAGGAAAGAAGCATCACAAATATCCTCAGTCTCGGAAATGGGAGGCAATGGAACGCTATAATCTAAAAAAATACAAGCTTTGCAAATGCGATGGTTGAGGCACGCACCATCCACCTGATCTACCTCGGACACGTTCAGCCATCCACCAAGACTTTTGGACCAATACGATCATTCGGTCGTATAAAACCCCTATCAAAATTAAACGAAATAATTCATCACATTAGTCACTAGGACCCTGAAAATACGTCAAAAAAAGAGAGTAACGGATAAAACCGCGTCATTCTGGTTACACGCGAAAGTATCGCGGGCGGTGGGACAACTACTACTCGCGATAAAGGCTAATTATGATGCCTTCCACAAAGAAATAAAATCCCTCCCACTCCATCCGTCTCACCACCAACGATTTTTTCTCTCCCGTCCCCTCCACCTCCCCCTCCCAACATGCTAGGCCTCTAGGAACGAAAAATAAATAACGAATGTTGATGGCCGAATGGGAAACATGGGAAGCGCTCTCGCAAAACTGGCTGGGTTCGGTGGCTTCCGTCATTTCCCCCTAAACCGCTGCTCCCGAGTATAAAAAAGGAGAGAAATAAGTTTCTCTCCTCCCTCCCCCCACACGATGGAAAAATCGCCGATTTTTATAGTTTGCCATCACTTAATGGCATTGTATTGGAGGCCTGCCAGATTCTTTCTTCTTCTCCCCCGCCCTCTCTCCTTCACCATTTTTACTCCGAAAAATACCTTCCTGCACAACTTTTGTTCTTTGCAAACTTATTTTTTCGTAATTTTTTCCTTCAACCCTCCAAATTTTTTTTTCTGTGTGCGGAGAGGTTAGTGTCCGAGTGTGAGTTGGAACTTGGGTAAGCGTATGTAACGTTTCACTAACGTCTATTTTTTTTCTTCTTTTAATACCGTGATATCTTTTCGCGTATTACTTTTAATTCTCTCCCTTCCAACCTCTCGTTTGCCGTGAAATTTTTTGGGAAGTCACCCCACCCAACCCTCCTACCCCCTCAACAACCCTCCTAACTTAACATTTTTCTTTCTCGCCCGGCTAATGTTACGAATGGATTTCATTTGCGAGTCACTTGGTGCCAATCCGGGGGTGGGTTGTGTGGCGGGAGTGAATAGGTTTTTAGCCATATTTGGGGTGGTGTGGGGTGGGCGTTTTTAGCGTTTGAGTGAAGGGGTTGAGGAGGAAAGGGGGGGGGGTATTTTTGGGCTGATGCGGATGCATTGTGGGAGATGAGTGGAGGGCAAGCGAGTGGGGGTTTGAGTGGAATGAGGGTGTGGAGCAGTGCATTGCAGTCCCCCGATGGATGTGCCGCTGATAGCCATGTGAACGACAGTGCTCGTGTGTGTGTGTGTGTGTGGAAGAGAGCGACCTATTATAAGCGGCGAACAGGTTCCATCGAAAAATGCATATGAAATGCATGCATGCCTATTTAATTGCCCAACACCCTCCTCCCCCAAATGCCACGAATGAATGCTTATAGTCGTCCAGTGTTTTGTCATCCTATTTCATCGATTGTGCGCACGATAACTTATTGTCCCCGAGTCTGAGAGGCGTTTAGATCGAGAAGAATAAAATAAAGGGTCATTTCAGGGGAGAAAAAGTAGAATTGTCCAAATAGGAATCCAGTCACTTTATTCTTGTGTCTTCAGAATTTTAGTTTTCTAATAACAATTTGTTCAAAGGTGTTATTATTAGCATTAATATTTTCTGTGAGTATAATTTCACGTTGATCATATTAATAATTTTAAGAATGTTAAAAGAGTCGTTAAAAGTAGTAAGAATCTGCATACAAATATCGATAAAAGAGTTTAGAAATGGTTTCATGATGTTAACAATATATAAGGCTAAGAGGTAATTTTGTCGGAAATAACTATTTACAGCGAAGAAAATTCTAAGTACGAATGAATAAAATGATCCTAGATGATGATGATGATACCAATGTACTGATTTAGATTGAGGAAGACACATACTTCAACCACCATGAAGATATTATTGACCACATCCACAATTTCCGAAATACATAATCACCACCAATGGGATAACTCATTAAGGCATGGGATATTTTTAAAATAAATAATGAGGAAATGGAATTGAAGAAAAAAAAAACTTTGGCACAATTTTTACTTCCCTTGGTTTATGGCCTACCGTGAAAGCCGCGGGTTCTATAGTTAACCATAAGTATTTCTAACCTTCGCTCTCATCAAGATGATAATTATGTACATCTGACATCTGGGAGTTCAAGATTAACTGGAGTGTACCTACTCATCACGGCATGGTGAGGGGAAGCACCTTCTAAGCAACACCTTTTAAAAAGTTAGGCAAGAAAAATTCCTTCTCCTCATGTCGATTCCTTAAGAGGAGATAAGGCAGTGCTTATGCATGTATGTGTGTGGGTGTGGTGATTGGCATGAGACAAATCTAGTCTCAAATGCACTCACGCGAAGATATCTGGAAGTTTGTTCTCTGGGACGATGTCCAGAACTCGTGTTAATCACTTGATGGAATTTTCAATGGCTCGTCGATGTAAGATTTTTAAGACACACGCATCCGCCAGCGGCATGATACCGAAACCCAGATATCTACCTAACATCCTCAAGCCCATCCCTAGCACGCTGATGCATTTTCACCGCAACATCTTGGTAATGGGTCGCATTTTCGTCCCAAGAAATTATTGAAGCGTAAAACGCTTTCATTGCACACAAAAATTTGCACGCCAAATGTGCTTTATACCCGATGCGCGCGCGGTCGCTCGGTGTGGAAATCAAAGCCGATTCCACGACTTTTTTTTATCCTCTCTCTCTTCTTCCTCATGCTGTCCTCGTTTTATCAGGGCTGTATTATTTCCGAAACGGCGATAAAAATGCTCGCACGACGTTTTTTTATTATTAGTTTGCCTTCTTTGATTGTTCGCCGTTCGCCCAGAGTGTTTGCCCAGCCGTCGATGTGCGGAAAAATTTCAATGTTAATACGTCTCATCTACTGCAGTGGAAAAATTGGTTTAATACGGGCTCCATTAAAAAAAATCGAAGGAAAAAATCTGCAAAAAAATTCTTTCAGTCCGGCATGCTCGCAAATGAAATGCGAGGATAAATGAACGCGGGTCATTTGATATGTGCGATTGCAGTGTTTCCCGAGTGTGATGCAATCTGGATTCATGATCGGGAAATAAAAAGTGATGTGTTGGTGATGGGAGGGAAAATGGCCCTTTCGTCGGCCATTTTTCACGGAAAATACTGATGTTTATTCCTACTCCTTTCTCCGTAAATAGGTGTGAATCGCATTGAAGCAGAATCTGCGGCAGACAGAGAGTTTACAAAGATGCGATCGGCTCTGAAGAAACCTTTGGAGCGGATGTCGGAGCCATCGGTGGGTGAATTGAGACGGAAGAGTTATGCAGCCCAAGGGGTCTACAGCGAAGAGGAAACAAATGAATGACCTGGCGACGTCAAAACCCGAAGCGTCACGATGTGGGGACCACGAAAAACCATACGTGACGGAGGCGGAAGCTGACTGTCGTGAGGGGAGCTGCAAAGGATGTTTGCATGTTGACGCAATGGGCTTCTTATCCTCAGGTGATTAATTCAAATTTGGTGAATCATATCCGGGATTGCTCGCTCATAATTCCAAAAAGAGCTAACTCGACCCAGAAATTTTAAATTTTAATGGTAAAAAGTGAGAACGAGGGTTATAGGAATTCCTAAATATAATAAACATGCATGAAAAAATAATTAATTAAAAAAATACAAACGGCTTAAAAATGAATATCAGTGTATTGGGAGTAAGCAGGGAGAAATAATATCAATGATTGTTATGTGCATTACGCAAGAAAAAAGTTATATTTCACGCCAATCACTTTGAGCCTGAGTAAAATAAAACACTAGAGATTACTTCAAACATGGTGATTCAAACAACTATCGCACGTTTTTAAGGCTGTAGCTTTCAAAATTCCCAAACTACATTATTCATATATGCACTGCTTGTGATGCAAATTTGCAAGTTGCTTGATTATAACAATGTATGTAAGAATAATTAGCTAGGCGTGTAATGACTCGAAGTGTGGAACATTAATAATATATTTAATAGCATAAAATAAATTAAACATAAAAGTTAGAATTATGGTATCGACGTAATAATCATGAA
The DNA here is from genome assembly GCF_921293095.1 of Ischnura elegans. Taxonomy (NCBI): domain Eukaryota; kingdom Metazoa; phylum Arthropoda; class Insecta; order Odonata; family Coenagrionidae; genus Ischnura; species Ischnura elegans. The sequence goes on from NC_060246.1 coordinate 144,593,291, forward strand.
AATGTTATTGGTATTCAAAATTTACATTACTAAGGCCATATTATATTTATTGTAGCATAGCTGGTTCCATTTAGAGAGTATAGTATGTTTGATAACGTTTTTATAAATAAGTTGTTCTTTGCCTCGAAATTTAAATTTTTCCGACAAAATATGAATTCCTTTTACTCGTTCAGTAATAGTAAGATTTTCCGACAAATTCCAGAATAGGAGGAAACAAGGAAAAGTGAGTTTTGATTATTTAACAATAAAGTATGAACTGCACTAGCATTTGGATATTCGAAAAAAGTTCAATTTAGGTAATTATTATTTTTGACTGAAGACATTTCAGAGCTTCGGTGATACAATTGGATTCTTAATCGAGTTATTGTTGACTTATAATTAAGAAAACATGATGATTTAATGCTATTTATGCATCAAGTGACATTTGATAATAAATTGAATAAATTTCCTGAAATGATTAATTTTCCCATCAACATCGTTCAAATTGACTAAACATAGGAAATTTGCAAAATAAATTACTAACCTCGTCATTCAAACAGTTATTGAGTAAATATCAATGGGATTTATATGCCACTTTTCCTCAAACATGGGATTGCAAAGGCCTTAGCATATATGATAAATAATGCATTTTTTTATTATGTAATACCTCACGGCATCCCTAAATTATTAGTAGCATTTAATAAATAATCAAAAAAGTAAGCAATGCCGTTGGGATTTCACTCGCTGAAAGGCAGATTTCGTTTGGTAAGGAAGTAAGTGCGGCACTAAATGTATGACCGTTGAATAGAGGAAAACTCCTAGAGATAGGTTTTTTTGGTAAATTAAATGAGAACAACATCTGGACTAGTCTGGCAATATGTTTCGTGTTATAACCCCAGAATGAATGTAAACAAGCACCTTTGAGGCATCAGTACAAAAGCAGAAAGACGAACCAATTGTTGTAAACCCCTGAATTGCAAGTAAAACAAGAAAAATAGTCAAAAATATATAAAATTAGAAGATTTGTGAAGTTAAACACTTGTATCAAATTTTCATTCGAATCATGCTACATTGCCTCATTTTGAGGGTTAAATTAATGTAAATAATATCAATCTAGAACAACAACTTGTAAAAAATACTTTGTCGTCAGCGAACCAGCCAATCAGACTCGTAGTGGGATCATGTGATACCGGATTTTGCCGTGGGAACCTAAAGTTACAAATAAAGCAGAGCACGGGCCAAGACTTAATTGTTTAGCGTCTGAGTATGTCTCTGTAATAAATATTGATGTCTGTACCTAAACTTTACGCACATAACGTAATCCCTTACATTTCTTTCGCATTAAGTCGTTAACTATTTAGAAAAACCTTAGTCTCATGAAAAGCCATCTTCTGAATTTTTTTAAATATTCTATTTATATTTTTTTCATAGTTTATATTTGTTAAAGCCGCAGGTTTTAAGTTGCCTGTTTCATGCAAAGGCTGTTTTGCCTGTTTTTGAATGATTTAATAAATAAAAAATAAAATAAACTGGTTTTGTCCATTGTGTAAGTGATAGGAACTATCATTTGTTAATATTAGCGTTAAAATTATCCAAATCAATTCATTAATTAAGACATTCATTTATTTCATATACAGAGGAATCAACAGTATTAATTTTTCACTTGCATAGAGGTACATTTTACTCAGAGTTTCCCTACCTCTTCTCACAATCAGAGGCTTGAAGGATGAAAAATAAATTGAATGCATTTTTTATGTGCTCAGGCTTTATACTTTTTCACAGATGATAACTATGAATTTTAAGGCACGTTTTTCAGCCTTGAATTGTAAACAGATGTCTGATGTCACTGATAACATAACATACAGCAAAGAATGGGGCGATTCATAAAAGTAGACACGTAAAACGAATTCGGAAGATACGTGAAGATACGGTGAAATATTTTCTAGCCAATAGAAAACTACACATTTTACCTTAAAAGTAACTACACTGTGTTTCCACAAAATGAAGTTGAAAATATACATTAAGGGGAAAATTACTAGTAATTTTGGGTACTATTCACATTTTTAATAGCCTATTGGATTGGTGCTCTACAGCACAGAATTTTACCATAACTCATTGGGCTCGCCTTATTATTTCATTATTTTATTTTTATTACAGCCATTTATTTATTATAGACTATGGAATGTAATAATTATTTATTGTTTTTTACCAATCGCGCCAAGTTTTCTAGACAAAGTAATTAATGTTGACGTTCTAATCCCTTTCACGGTGAGCTAAGGCTATGATGAATCAATGAGTGAGAATCAAAGTGCTTACTGCTTTGTCAAATTATTTACCTCTCTGCTTAGAGCTCTCCTAAACCCGTAACTAGCGAGCAAATTGACCTCTGAGCCAGAGAATTGAAAGCACCAATATCTTTCCAGAGATCGGTGATTTGTTTGTCTTTTTAGTTAGGTTTTCGATTGACTGGCTGAATTCGGATTGGGTAGGAAATTTAATCCCCCAAAACCTAAATAAACATCCCATTTTTGAACTCTTAATTTATTTACTATCTCAGATTGAAGGAAATCCACAATTATGGATCAATAATTAAAAATAGAAAAAATGAGAGTTTTCGTAAACTAAAAATTATTTCACGGTGGCGAAAATTTAAAACATTCGAAAAATATCATTGTTAGTAGGGAAAGTCAAATAATTGTCACTCAATCAACGCATCAAGTATTGAGATGTCGGAAAAAAATTGAACTACGATAGATGCTCTGAGTGTGAAGCTAGACAATCACCGAAGCATCACACCCGTTAAACCCGTCGAATTGTGTTTACTTATATTCGCGAAATATTATTTGGCGTAAACTTTGAAATATTCAGTCCATCTAGTGTATGCCTTTGTTAATATTTGATGGTATCTCAAATTTTACCTAGGATATCGTCGAGGGAAAAGTGGACAGAAAGAATGAAAAAGGTAGACCACGAATAATGCACATGAGACAGGCGAAGAATAATGGGTAAGAAAATAAATACGTAGGTATAAAAAAAGCTGATACAAGAACTAAGTGGAGGGCTGCGTCAAACGAGTGAGGATAATATCAAATATGGAAATTTTACATAAGTGAAAATAGGGAGTCAAAATTTTCAAATTTGAATTTCGGCCAATTATTGATAGGGGTTTGCAAAATGTGTGCCGAAAATTTTCAAACATGGAGTAAGTCTCAATGAAAGACTGGTCGTGTGGGAGTGATGTGTTTTCTTACGTTTACCAGCCAATCATTCAACATATTTTCACAACCCCTCGCGCTCACATCCGCTTTCCCTGAACGCTGTGCCGAGGGACCTGGGAAAAGGAGAGAGAGATTAGGCCTCTTCTTCTCTCCTTCCATTTATCTCCGACGCTCCAATTTGCTCGCTCGCGTCCGTCTTCGACGCAACTCCGAGGGAGGGACGCGCCGAGGGTGTTGGGTGGGAGGAGAGGGAGATGGGATTCCCCGGGTTGAACGCGATCATCAGAGACCTTCTGTCTCGGGGCATGAAACCGAGCGAGTCGAGCATCCGAATTTACGCGAAGGAGAAGAGAGAAAACTTTGGCGTGTGTGTGTTTGCGAGATCTCCAAGGACGCAGCAGAGAGAGGCTCCGTTATTGTATTTTAGTATTCCGCGGTCTCGCGCGCCACCCCTGGGAAAAACCGGAAACACCGTCGTTGATGCTTTTCGGGTGAGGAATTCTCCCACGGCACGGAGCGCCATCTCTTCGCTCTTTTGAAGGTTGACAATCATGTGTTGGCATGGGTCGCTACACATGTGGCATTTGGGACGTTGATAAGCATTTGAAGTCCATTAATATATATTTCTTTGAGTAAATTTTAGTGGCTTATTTATCTTTTGAATGGCACGTTACTAATATATAGACTGCTGTGGCAATTTTAATGGGCCTTAACAGCTTCACTGTTTCGTTAATAGTATTTTCAGCCTTGCATATTTCTACACAAGTATAAACCCACATAGTTACAGAAGCGGCGATGGGTGTTGGTAATACTGGAAGAGCGTAATATGCATAGAGTAATTCTATGGGAGATGGGAACATCAGATTTCTCATTCAACGAATTTTTCAGATATGGAAGGGATTGAAAAAAATGTCCAGGGCGAGAAAAAAAGTAGGAGTGCAGCAACAGTAAGCTTTGTTTGGGCTAAAATTTATGTTCCAAATATCTATGGAAATAGAGGTTGAAACCATCAGCTTGTTGACGTAAAATGACTCATAAAACGCGTGAGGAATAGAAATGAAATTCGGAGGATGGAGAGGATGAGCAAAAATTATTTAATAACATTTGCCATATGATGCCATCAAAAAATAATATATGTCATTACAATCCATGTTGTGAACATACTACAATATCTCTCTCCTGGAGCGGAGTAATCTCAAATTTAAATTACTTATAGTAAAACAAAGCGAAAGGGATAAAACTGAGCTCCTAAAGACATTGATCTGACATTCAGGATAATTTGGCCAAAACTCATGCAATGGCTTTTAGTTATTTTTAAAATATCTGTCAATGTTATCATAGCTATCTAGAAGCGTCCAGTTAAAATCCTGGCTTTTTCACTTCAGAATATTCCCCGCATATTTCGGGCTACGAATCCAGATCATAAGCGTAGCAAAAACCCCAGAACTATCCTTCATACATTTCGTTTTCCTTGCTTATTGACGGGCTCGAATCGACGAAATACTACGTGGTAACCTCCGCTTTCCTTTTGCTTGCTGTTTCCCTTTCTTTTCCCGATAAAATCCAATCTTTTGGTCAAAGAGCGAAGTACTCAATCGTATGAAAGGGAGCGGGAGCACTACAACTTGCACGTCAACCTTGGCCATTGTGCGAGTTTACTTCCATATTCCATAAATTGAAAGGAGTAAGGACATCGAAAATACGGACAGGGTATCTTGTTGTTTTTATAGATCAACTTTCTCCTGAACATCGAGCTTGTCAAGTGAACACTGTCCTACCACCTAACCTATTTAGGTCCACTACCGATCCGTTGTAGCTAAATTGTTCCCAACCTGCGTTCTTGGTATATTTGAAAACACCAAAATATTAATTTAAGTCTCCATTCTCTAATTATTTCACTTTCTTTGAGCATAAAAAAAATTATAATCAGTTAAAGTTCTCAAAAACTACTGACAGAAGTGGCAGGATTTTTGAATGGAATTGAAGCTAAGCTGACGATTTTATGAAGCCTGAAATTATCGAAAAAAATTAATATTTTTTCACTATTGACTGCTAGAATTTCTCTTATTTTTTCGGAATGTGAATCATTTCAGCATATGGTCCAAGAGTTTACTTTTTCAGAATCTTTTGAGAATCGTAAAACGAGGGTTGCAAACTTCCGAGCACTTTTTGAAAGTCAAATTTCAAATTCTCTCACTACGAAGCTCATTTAAACGAGGGAGAACAGAATTCATCAAAGAATTCATGCGAAAACAAGTGAATGAGCAATCCATTCATAAGTTTACGCAGTGAGCATTCCATATACCATTGATAAATTCACTCCACCGATTCACGTTTCTCACAAAGACGATGCGGGCATGCATTACTTTCCTGGGACTACTTCTACCCGGTTTTTACATTTCATAATTTATTTAATTCAATCATGAAATGTGAAAATCGGGTAGAAATATATTAAGATGAAACAAAGCAGAGTAACTGGACTTCAAAAGAGATCTGGAGGCTGAGGGCCGGCGAGGAAATGAATTAGGGGAGGTTTTGCATTTATTTCGAAGAAAATGTGGAAGGTAAACTGCAGAGAGAGGTGTAAAGCTTGGCAGAGCGGCGAGGAGATTGTTAAAATGTCTCAAATAAGAGAGGGAAAAAATAAGATAGGCATTGTAGGACTTTTCATTTCCTGAGAAAGAACTTCTTGCAACATTCAACGCGCACTCATTCTCGCACCATCTCCGCTCGTTCTCCCACTTTCCTTTCCAAATTTTTGGTAAAGTGAGTTATTTTTTTTAATTTAAAGAAACTGGTTAATTTTAAAATAAAATGAATATCGACTATTGAATGGTTAGTGAACTATCAGCAATTAAGAGTGATATTGCAGGAGTAGCGCTATCGGCACTTTTTGCGAGAGATATGGGGAGCGCGAATGCGCTTCCCGGAACTCTAAGGGTCAAAGCTCCACACTGATACAGGATTTCACAGTGAGAATAGAATTCATTCAAAAAGCACTTGATCTGTGGGGTAGCCATAAATATCGTTCGTGGGGAGGATCCTAAACCAGGGGGGAAATTAGAAAACAATAGGTTACTAAGTATAGGGTTTTAAACTAATTTTAACACTTTTCATAATAAAAATGCATTTTTATGAGAAATATTTTGTAAATTCATGATTTTCAAATATTTTGTTTTCTTTTATGAAGCAAAGTCAATGTGTTTTATATTTCGGGGGGGGGGGGGGGGGGAGGGGAGGGGTTGGGGTACGGACCCACTTGACCACCCCCTCGCTACGCTACTACGCTTGACAAGGTTTTATTCACAGGCCCTGCCCTCATATTCGTTATAATACCTATTTTAAAAGCGAAATACTAACATAATATGTAAGAAACGTTTGAGCATTTATTGAAAAATTGAAAAGATATAGCGATTGGAAGACCCCAACTAAATGAATCCAATTAATTATCCTCACGTACCCACTGGTAGAAGAACTTTATTAGGCCTACAGTAGTATTTCTTACGTCGCATCCAATGAAAAAGCAGAGTTTAATTTTTTCAAAATTTGTTTCGGTACTTATGAATGAATCTACCAACGATGAAATATATAACATGTATTGTTTCCATTTTCTCGCCTACTCAACTTCCACTCATTGATTTGCCTGATGAAGGAAGCCTAAATTTCTGGTTCCTTTCCTTTCCAAATTGAATCAGCGCCGGTAGTGATGAAGTGTGAGCTCTTCTTTGGAAGTAACTGCAGTCAAAAGAATCTTTTCTTCTGGTTTTATTCTACAGCAATCGGAGAGAGAAATTGAAACGCGACCCTCAAAATAAGAACAATTTTGTCTATAATATACGCAGGTAGGTCGTAATTTTCCGGGTTCCATTATTTCATAATAGCTGTAGGGCAACTCTTTGGAGGAGAAGCTTGAGAGAACGCATCATTCTCTCTTGACTGGTCGTATTATATATTTTTAATGACGTACTTTAGTGAAGTATAACTCCTTTAACATCTAAAATATCATATTTAAATTTTCGAGGTACATGTAGAAGATATTTTTAACATTCACCTATTTCTCAAATATAATTAGGAGAAATTACGGAGGTAAATTTTTCTTAATTGAGGTACAGGAAAATGTTATCCAGAATCTACTCTGTACACTCTGAACAGTTCAAGATGATATTGTTGCTAGTAATCCGTCACCAAAATAATATCCGGTCGAACTGAAGATGTGTGTCCTCTCAAAGCATAGTTTCAAGACTGAGATCAAAATGTTATTACTTCAGCTGCTCAATAGAGGATTTTCCTTTTTTTGCTAAAATATGAAGTTATCGTAGATGACAGGAGATCCGTGTACCCAGTTAGAGGTCCTCATTTTCTTAAGATTTACTTGAAAGCATTTTTCTAAAATATTTTCGTATAAATGTATGACTCTGTATTTTAGAGACAATATCTGAGTTTATTTAAAATGAAAAACTAACCTATGTATGCATTGATAAGAGGGCACATTACTAACAATTGGAGCGGTGGGATGGACCTCGTGTCAAGAAAAAATTTGCTTTCCTTTCGTGCCCACCAACATTTTCATCGAAGTCAAGGAAAAGGTTTTCAGTTTTGAAAAGTAATCGAGAAGCGAATGACGTGAAAGTTAAAGACTACGTGCACGGAATATCCAATGGATTAAGAAAAGCGATCAACACTTTTTAAGTGCCACACTAGACTTCCCCACAGCCAATTTTTAGGGACTGGTTAATTTCCGAAGTCAACAGTAACTGCGGGATGGCGCCGGATTAGCGCTAACTCTCCATGGGCCAATCGAATCCTACCCAGCCCACTTTAGCTTGCTGCAGAAGAATCGTGACCGAAATTGAAACAACGAAACAAGGGTCGTCCCCCTCTCTCTTTTCCTCAAAGCTACCCGTCTGACCTTCCTTGTCCTAAAGCATTTTTTTAAGGTTTTTTCTATCCATGAGGTGAAATCGGTACATCGTATCATCGCGTAAAAACATTTAAGTCTCCTAGTTCTCTAATTAGCAAGTTTTCCCCAAAATTCCTTCAGCAAAAGTTAAAGTGTTTTCAAAATATGGCACAGCTTAATAATTTTGACTGATTAAAATATTCGTCACTGGTATAAATCTGTTTGAAAAAAAATTAGCAACCTTATGATGATGTTTAAATTCAAAAAGCTCGTGATTGGCTCTGTGCATTCAAACTTCCGCCATTGCATTCGAATGCTAGTGATTAATGAATTTTTACATCGAATGTTACTCGAAAAATTTTAGATATTGCAATTCCGGAACATAGTAGAAACTGTACAATTCACTGAAAATATTTACTATCAATACTTAATATATTTTAATAATACTTAGAGTTTTGGTTGACAATCTCAGGAGTTGAAATTAATCACATGACCTCTATGTTTTAACCCATTGTTGTACTTATTTTCTGGCAACAAAGGATTTTTTTGAAGACCCTCTGAGCAAAATTTTACTTTTAGTACAAATAAGTTTCGCATAGAATTGGACGTCGCCCAACGCTATGTTGCAGAGGGTAGCAACGAAGGAAAGAAAAATAAGAGAAAAATAATTCCACGAGAGAAGAAATTCAAAGATATTAATCAAATAGTGCCTCATTATGGATGAATAATGAAGTGGTAATAAGAAAAGCTAAAATACTTTTGTTAATCCAGATGGATCTAGGGATCAGCTAGCTTAGGACTAGCTAAGGAACTAACCCAGTTGAAGCGATAAATAAATTGGAACACATTTACACCATTAGTTTGAAACGGGTTCATTCACCTATTTTTTTTTTTTTTTGAAAAATAAAGGGGTCCATTTTCCCGTTTTTAGATCCGTCGCATGCTCCACGAAATATCGAGCGCCTTAACAATTGCGTAGATGAGTTAATGACGTCATCGGGAGGGTCACCGCTTATCCGCAGCTCCTCGGCATAGAGCAACCACCTCACGTGGTTCGTCTTTATTAGCACACTTGTGAGCGATTCTTTCCGTTCAGAAATGGATCTCTGTGAATGAGTTTATTAACGAAAATTCCAATGACGTCACTAAAACTCTAGAAAAGTGAGCGGCAAAATTGGGAATTTTTCATTTTAAAGTTTTGCGTAAATGGCTCGATTGATAAAGCTTTTTTTTTCGTCGTCACTTACCTTTCCAATTCCTTTACCGAATTAATATAATATATTGCAATTTTGGATCCGACTGAGCGACCCTTTCACATTTATGAACTAAAGAAAGTAAACTTAGCAACGTGATACTTATTTTTACGATTTGATTAATATAATTTAAGTTGCGAAACACTTTTTTGTATTGATAAACTCAACTAATAACGCTGTGACTGATATATCCCCGCAGGGAAATGGTTAATTTTCTGGTATTCACTGCTATTAAGTGAGAAGCTTGGGAAATTGCGTGCTTGCGAGTCAAAAAATAGCACACTCGGAGAGTAATGTGCAAGCTCTCTTTTTAATTCCACAGAAAAAAGCTCAAATTTCCGCAGGACCGCATCAACTTCCTAGGAGGAAAATAATATTCAGTAAAAAAAGAACGGAGGAATAGCCGCTTCCATTGTAGGAGCTTGTCTGCCTTTAAGGTCAAAGGGGGCCAGGCAGAGAGAGAGAGAGAGACGGAGAGCAGAGGAGTTTTTATCGCGACTCCTTAGCTCCTTGAGATGAAAATTTTCCCTTCGAAGGAAATAAGCGCCCAATTTAAACTGCTGAAAAGTATTCGTTTGAATAAGGCAGCCCTCTGTATTTTTGAATGATTCATGAGAGAGAATGAGTTTCATCCGCGAGGAGAAAGAGTGCAAAAGCTTTGACGAGAATCCCATTTCAACTCTAAGAATGGTTTCTTTAACAATTATTTGAGAAAAATGCACCCTTTGTAGCGTACAAGGTACCTACTTTGTATTTCTGTGAGAATGAACATGGCTCCTTTGAGAGTGTCGTTCTCAATGGAAAGAACTAGTAATTTATATCTGGTTGGCTTCAGGTTCACAATTTGACCCTTTTTCAACTTGCTTTTCTCGGCTCCATTCTCTGTTCAAAAATGTAAGAATTGTGGCTGGGAAGACTGGGAGTAATTTAATGCCACGTAAGTTTCATTTTCGTCCGTCTGAGTTTTGGCCTATTAAAACGGATATTCTTATTTTTGATGAAGTTGCGTGGACATAATCAGGGGCCAAACGTATCTATTCACTTTTATCGTGGAGCAAGCAGCACGTGCCTATACGTTTGAATTGGGGGAAAAACACTCTAGTATTTGCCATTTTAAATTGCTCAAATTTCAAAGGGATCCTAACTTTTTCTCAGAAGGAGACTTAGCACATTTAAATAATAATAATGATTTTATTCCAGTCATATTCAAATACATTACATCGAAAAACCCTTTAATAATTGTGGATTATATAGGTACCTCTTTGTGGTATAGTTTTGGGGCTATCATCATACACTGTTTAAAACCTGACTGGTGCTAACATACATGAAAAATAAATTTATTTCGTTTAATTCAGTGATTTGTTTTCTTACCGATTGCATTCGATGGTGAATTTCCAGTAATTTACACATGGATAACTAACTTTTTTACATAACGCATAAGAATTACGTACACACATTATACCTTTAATTGAAAACGTTTATCCCACCTTTCTTAGCAGAAACTCTACTTTCTCATACTGCATAAGCCATTTTTTAACTATATCTTACATATAGACACAGTATCGCAATCCTAAGATTGATATACTGCTGCCCTCCATTTCTCCCTATCCCAAACTGTAGTTCTTTTAACTCCCTCAGGCTCATCTTCCCTGTACTCTTCTTGATATATCCTCGGTGGTACATATCCCTTGGTCTACCTACGGGACTTTTCAGACAATATTTCCTTCCATTATGTTTCCCATGTATTTTCTGTCTCATTACGTGCCAATCCTCCGTGTCCTTCTTTGGGAAGTATATATCTAAATGGTTCAAAAATACAACATATAAAGTGATTTGAATGGGAAGAAATATAGCGAGAAACAGTGCCGTAACTAGGACTATGCTTTGGGGGGGGGGGGGGATGGGAAAGCCTGGGGTGGAAATCCCCACCCCTGTTGGGGAAAATGTTAAAAAAATAACATGCCTAGAAATACATTTAACATCATTTTCGCACTAAAAAATTAACTTTAAGCAGACGTAGTTACTAAATGTCAAAACTAGACAATAGTTTTAAATCCTTTTTTTATCTCTCTGAGGCTTTGAGGGGGCGATTTATCCCCATCATCCCCCCCATAGTTACGCCACTGGCGAGAAATATATTACACATACTTACCCACATACCCACTCGCTTCACGGTCAGATACGTTTATAATTTTCAAGGGTAATAATACAAAAATAACATAAATTTAGCGCAACTAACTGAGAGAATGTTCGAAAGAACGCGCATCTCCATGAATCGATGTTAGTATTTAAATTTTCGTCAGAAATCTAATATAGGTATACGTGGAGGATGTAATGGAAAAACGTTTTTGAAATGCAAATAATCGATGCAAATGTTTGCTTGTACAAATTTGTGCTTTTTACTCTCTTTCACCCACAATGAACGCATGGGGCACTACGGCCCGCAGCTTTGGAGGTTAGCTTTCGCCTCTGCACACGGACACCGATCCTCGAAAGTTAGGCGATGGGTTCTAATTACCGAAGCTACGAGAAGAATCAAAGGTCGCAGAGGGTGAGGAACACTGCTGCTTTTCAGGCCAATCCATTAACGCGCGTTCTGAGCAAACGGAGCTGTCAAGTCGGGATGTTTAAGAAACAATTTAGCGTCGAAGTGGACACGGGGAGTACGGGATTCCACAGTCGTGCACACACCCAAACCATTCAACTGTGAAATACCTCTTCTCTTCATTCCCTTCCCTCGTCCTGATACCCCGAGCACCTTATTCTGAGGAGCAGAGGTAGAGTCTTTATAGGGGTGTTATTGTTGGTCAAGGCTATGGGAAAAATTATGGATTAACGCGTCATTCCACCAAGTAATTCGGACACATTACACTGTTATGATTGATAAAAAAAGTTGTGAATTGCAACCTATTTTAAATCATCTTCATTCTCACAACCTATTTTCGTTACGTTTTATATTGATTGACTCTATGAAATGACGTCGTATTTGCTAAATTTTATTAAGAACACAGGGCAATGAAAGATGTGGAAATGTTAGAAAAACAGAAAAATGGAAAATCTTGTTAAGTCTGCTCTAAGCGGGGAATAAACTTCACGAATGACATTTAAACAAATATTGAAGTTTGAATTGTGTTGCTAATTATCAGTTCCTACTTAGCCACCAGGGGAAACATGGAGAAAATGAGGGAAAAATAGGTGGGAATAAATGCCTTTACACAGTAAATATATAATGCTTTATCACCTAAGTTTGACAATGAATTACACTAATTTACTTGCTTTGAAATGCAATTGCATTACCTGTACAAATTGAAAAAATGATGCATTTAAATGGTGACGAATACAAAACTAATTGCTTTTTTAGGCACTAGAAAATTTTTGGAGGGGTATGGTTCGAAGAGGAAGAAAACGTCCAGTCGATCATAAACGCTTTTTTTGCATATTCTAGGAATAACAAAACACCACCATGCCTTAAAAAATTAATCAATTAAATGAAGGACTGAAGCTTTATCACCTCCATTAATTAGTCTTTATAATTTGGATTGTATCATTCATAAAACAGAAAACAATCGTTCATCACACAAAAAAAAGCTGGATCATCAATTTTGCCACTCAGAATTCATACATTAGACATGCGGTCAGGAAGTAATTAATGTTCATAAATTTATTTTATCTTAAGGAAAACCTAGGGATTTGCGAACCAGAATTATGGAATGGTTTTAATGATTTATGCGCGTCAAACATTCTTACTACATCCAAATATGGGAAATAAAAAAGTAATATGTAATAAAAATTCCTGTAAGTCTTAAAAACTTTAATTCCCGCTTAATCTTGAGGAGGACCATCAGAGAAATCTCGACTCATTGAGAAAAATTTTTTTTACTGATTGGTTGAATAGAATAGTTTTTACCCAAGAATAGTTTTATCCAAAAAATCTATAATTTTGTACATTTTACATAATCATCCCCTGTTTTTGCGTATCAGGATAATTTTTGGATTCTTAAACCTAATTTATAAGACCATCAGTGATAAACATTACCAGTACACCTATTTTTTAACAATCTCATTTGACACCAGAATAGAATATTTACAGACTTGGATGCATTTTAATTTCATTCTCAGTAGATTATTGTTTCAGTTTTTGCGTTGACAGGCTGGCGTCCTTATATTTATTTTCTCGGAGCCGACGTTGAATACTAAGTTTGCAATCAATAACTTTCAGTACACCTCTTGGTCACCTGTATTGCTAACTAAAATATATTAACAGCAAACTTATGATTTCACATGATTTGTGGAATAAAATACTTGGTTGCCTTTCAACCGCATTGTTACAAAATTTAAATGCGTAATTAGAGCAGCTGACGTAAAATAAAAAAAATAATTAGCTACTACATCATCGTCTCCACAACAACATAGAAAGGGAGGGAAGGATTATGCCATTTTCTCTCGTGTCCAAATGGGTAACATCCTTCTCATATGTCTGACCTACTCTTACCTAAGATTTCATCTTCTTCATTATCGACGACGATGTGAGCATCAACATCACCCCGCGGTAAACGGATGCGATTTTAAGCTTCTGCGCATCGGGCCAAGATTGAAATTCCGACGTCTGAGATATTATAAAGGGTCTGATGGTTATAAATAAACAGATATGACAATACATTTTATTTTAATTCAGTTCGATTCGATTGGAAACATTATTCACTCCCACACAAAGAAAAACGTCAGGTTTTCAGTGAAGCATCATCACAAGCCAACAATCCTAAAATTGGTTCAACGCAACTCTCGATTCCTTTCTTCTATCCACTAGCCTTTTCGTGGCGACGTATTATTGTCTTTTGCATCCTTTATAGTCTATCCTATATAACTCATTCGGGGCCGTCCCTTGCCCCTCTTCCTTTCCACCTGTCCTTCTGCGAATATAACGATTTGATCGTTGAATTATTCTTCCTCCAAGGATAATCCTCCAAAATCGTTCGAATAGCAATGGCTGTTGCCTGGTTTCGCTGGTGGTAGGACCTTTGTGACGGTGCGGGATTCCTCGTTTCATCCCTTCCTTCCCTATCCCGTCCCAGGAGGCGTCGTCGGGCTCTTATCGCGGCGGCGCCTCCTTCCTTTCTCCTTCCTGTCCTCCCCCTTCTGCGGTGCAGAGGTAAAAAGCTTATAGGCCCTGCCCCAGGAGTGTATCCTTGCGAGCCCGCCCTGGAGTCTCGTTCCATTTGTCCTTCTGCGATTGTTTTCATCAGGCAATCATGCCTCATGACGTGAGCACCTATGTTGCTAAGTCTTCTCCTTGAGCTCTTTATGTATTCGGTCGATCCATTTATCTTCATCATTCTTCGGTGGATCCAAATTTCAAACGCTTCCATTCTTGACCTCTCTACAGCTGACAACGTTCAAGCTTCGCTCCCACGCGGAAGCATGCTCCATGTGTAGCTTTATAAAAATTTCAACCGCCTAATTTTTTTTTCTATCCCTTATAGTATTTTTAAAGACGATGCTTCAACTTTAGCCAAAGCTTTTAGCAACTGCTCATCCAACTTGAGTACCCATGTAAATTTACTTACAGTCACCCAACATGCATTCCTTCCGCTGCAGTTCCATCCTCTCCCGGAAGGGGCGTCTCTTTCGGTATTCCACCCACGCACCACCCTCCCATTTTCTTCTCCAGCATAATCTCCACCCTCTTGCGTCCTTTCCCGTTCCACGGAACGAGCGCAGTCCTTACAACTTCTTTCCTAGACTTTCCCTTTCTGAGACGAGTTGCCGCGCGAAAGTGAAAAGCAGATCAATTGAAGTCCGTTTGGCACGAGGAACGTCCGCGTATTTTCTAGTCTAAGGTACCTGATGTAATACATTGATGACTGCACCAAGTGTAGTGAGAAATTGCGACAGAATGGAGGAGTAATGGCAACTAATCTTTGTTTTCCCAAGTAGCCTGGACTGCGCGGATGACAATAGGGTGGTTTCATATTATTTTTTAATGCCTAAATCTAAAGATTATTACTCCTGGAGTTTTACGCATTTCACGCTCTTAGATTTTTGAACGACGATATCTATTTTTCGCGATTAAATGAAAAGTGGAAATTTTCAAGCGCGCGCTAAGCGACGCTAAGTAGGAATGCTGGGAAAAGTCCGTGTGACGTATTTCAGGTTCCAGCTGTCGCCGCGTGAGGTGACCTTGGGGCGAGGCTTTGAGCGCTGATAGGACGCAGGCTGTTAGCAGGTGGCAGAGTACCCTGCTAGCAGGTAGCGCTTGGCTTAAATAAGGATTATTATTACCCTATCAAACGAAGGAAACTTTCCGAAGTTAGGAGATTTTAATGGGTGATTATTAAGAGATGTTCCCCTGAGCTCTTTGCCTCATGCATGCATTGGTAATCTCAGACAATTTGAAACTCCAATCTACTCGTGTAGAAACTAGGTCCCTGTGACGTCACGTGGAGTGGAATCGTATGGGCACCAATCTGGCCTTTTCAATTGAGGTTAAAATTGACCATTGCCATTCGTCTAAACTAGGATTTCTAAAACCAAATAATTAGTATATTATGAATACACTAATGGTGGATAAGGATTCGCAATCAATGCATTTAGTTTTCTTTAATGAAGGAAACTACCCAATTTGTCTGAGCATGTATTTCAGATGACACATTATCCTTGCACGACTGAATTTCTGGTGACGAGTAACTTATTTGAAACTTAAACTGTTTGTATTTTCAGTGTGCCTAGGGTAAACTTGTTCAAAATTGTCCTACGTTTCAAATACAAGATGTACTTTTAAATTTTAGAAAACCATAGGGAAAATTTGCATATTAAAGATACAGACACATTGAAAATTTGGTCTATTCTATGCACTCATAGATTTGCAAGAAGAGTGGAGCAAGTTCAAAGTTAGCAATATGTTACTGAGGAATTCGGTAGAGTTAGAGTGATGAACTCCTCTAGTCTATTACGTGACACGACCTTCTAAGACGGCATTAAGTTTGAGGAGATTAGACTACCCTGGAAAATAGGGGCAGCTACACGGTTCCTAATAGTTACTGGTGTTCTGTACCATTCGGTCTGGTGGTAACTTAGATTGTTCTTACGCAAGTTAATACAGGACGTTGCAATAAAAAAGCATATATACATAGGGAATCATATAAACCAATAATACAGCTTGAACTTTACCCTAAACATAGTAAAAATACAAAAATGAAATAGATCATTACAGTTCAATATTTATATTTCCAATAAATCTAATGCCCACGAAGACGGCGAAGAATCAAGATATTAAATAAATATATTGATAAGCATTCGATTCTTTGACTACTTCCGTTCTCATAATTGCTCCTAAGGTGGGGCTTTCAATGTTGATCTCATCTTTCGGTTACAAAGCAGCTCACTTGAACACTTTTGCTTACATTTTAATCTGAGGGCTAAATAAGGAATTTTATTTTCAGAAATATACCTCGTAACCGAATGGGCTCGTTTACCAAGTTGTATTCATTACATTAACTTTATTGTGAAACAGTTTGAATAATAAAGAGACACGTATTTTACGGTTTTTAGATCCGTAATCAATATCTCGGGTTATAGTCGGTAAAAAACGACGACTTTTAGGGTCGCACTCTTGAACCTGACTCAAATCTTGATTCTTCACTCTACCTCGGCGGTTCCCATCTCAAACTGAAGTTGGGAGTGAGCTAGAGTTCGTATTGAAAAAAATATCCTCTGCTCGACTCACCCGGGATAGATGAATTTTGATAACATCTAAAAAAATGCATTTACCTAAAGCGTTTTCATTCATGTCTCCTGTTCATAAAAGAACTGGCATTGCTGGAGTAAAATGCCGCACGTTGGGATATTTTAATGAGAGATAATTCATAATAAAAACATGAAGCGATGGCGGCGAAAATCTTGGAACTTGGTAACTCAATTTATGTCGGGACTAGAGAGGACTCGTAATACTAACGTGGCAACCGTGTTGAGTTTCAATGGGGGTCAAGATTTGAGCAACGATCCGGAATACGGCCCTCACCCATGGCCATTGGATCGCATGGCCAGCAGATCACCGCCTCTCAGGTGTTACCCAACCTTGTGCATCGTCCTCACGTGGTTCGATGTTTTCACTCTAGTGAGCGATTATTTACCTCAGTCGTTCCTGAATAAGTAAAAGAACCTTAAGTCTAATGACATCAGCATCTCATGAAAAGTGTGCGGAAACTACGTATATAGGTATCCTGATGCGTATGGATTATATACCAGAGACTACAGAGTACATGAAGACCAACTGTTTTGTCAAAACAAGTTTAAGTGTGTTAAAGATACATTCTGATATTTTTCATTTAGCTACGTTCTCATTATGATGTATGACCATGTAAATTTTAATGAAAATCGTAAAGCACGTAATTTTAGCATTTTCTTAGCACTAGCTGATGACAGTTAACATAGTTAAGTAAATAATATGAGAGATAAGATGATGCGAGAGTGTTATTCATTAAAATGGTGACATAAGTGGAAAAGTAAATAAGTATAATTCTGTAAAAATAATCAAGCATGTCAATTGTTACAGATTTTAAGCATAATAAAGAACCAAAGATAAGAAGATAATAGGGATTAATGTTTGGCTAATGGTAGTGGCGAACAAGAAGAGAAAAGATAATGAAAACTGTGCAAAAGAAATGTGAGATAAATATGTCGCAAAGTATTGTTGATCCTAATTCGTTTACCTCTCTCGAGAATGTTAACATGGGAAGGGTAGGCACGTTATTAGCCTGAATAATTTGTTTGATGATTTTGATTCATTCAAAAGATAACACTTTTATATTTCTCCATCAATCATCATTAATATAGACAGAAGATTTATACGCTGTCATAGAACATATTCTGAGCTGTTCACCAATCAACGCGAGCTTGCAAAACTAAGAAGGCTAGAGCTCCATTCTGTTCATTGGTTATAGAGAGATATTGCCAGCCATTATTAAAGGCCTCTCTCTCCGACGCTAAAATTTAAAAGCGTGATTTGGATTTTAATAATAAATGATATTTTTATCCCTCGAAATGAACTTGCGCGTTAAATTTTTAAAAATCCCAACAGACAAAAGTTATCCACGACAATATCAGGGACGTCAGTCCGAATTAATGCGTCCAAGTGGATTGGGGGGAAAAAAGTTGGAATTGAAAAAAATAAAAGAATGACGAAATTTTCCGCGCGTCCAAACTTGAAAGCTAATGATAATACTTCGTGACAATTAAAAAAGGAGTATGATTTAAAAAAATACAGAAGGGCGTAGATGGGATGAGGGTAGGCAGGCAAATAATAATGCCGAAATCCCTCCGAGATAAATAAAAGCACTTACTACTAAGAGTCGGTGTAAATGGTTGGATA
This sequence comes from Ischnura elegans, assembly GCF_921293095.1. NCBI lineage: Eukaryota > Metazoa > Arthropoda > Insecta > Odonata > Coenagrionidae > Ischnura > Ischnura elegans. The sequence continues at coordinate 144,612,008 of NC_060246.1, forward strand.
CATATGTGTTCTTTCGTCTTGTGATGCATCGTTCGGATATATTCCGAGTGGAATTGGAGAGGAACAGGTTAAGGGTTATGGCGGGGAAGAAGAGTCGAAAAAAAAAGAGCGAAAAAAAAACAAGACATTAGATGACGCCCTGGCATTTTAACGGCATCCATTATACCTATGCCAATTTCTTAGCCCGCCAATAAACGAAAAACCGTCCCCTCTTCCCCCCTCCGTTTCTCTCGAGCCCTTTCCATCGTAAGACCCATCAGAAAACGGAAGTGAAGGATTGGAGTGGGGCGAGAATTCCACCAAAAATTTCTCTTCCGTACCTGCGCGAGGGAAAATGCGATGCATTTTTGCCCTTAACAATCATCCGAAAGGTTGATAGAATGGGAGTTGGGTAGAGACGGCTGATGGTGGGGTGAGCGAACCAAGGAGAGGGTGAGAAAGAAGGCTTGGAAAAAAGAAAGGAAGAGGAGAGGGAGGAGCAAACGTGGTGAATGGGACAGAGGAAAAATCGGCTGCGAAAATATGACGTGAAAACAAAATCGTCCTCATCTCTTACCCTTTGTGTTCGTGTTTTTTCACCTCAGTTCATTTTCATCCTCTCCTCAACCTCTCCTCCTATCTATATATATATGTATATATATCTCTCCCTACGTCGATGCTCTGTATTCATAAGCACTCAAATGCATAATTAATGATTTGCATGCATTAATATTTCCATAAACTACCGAAAGGGCGGCGTGAGTGAGCGCGTGTGTAACTTCCCAATAGTATATATATGTACGTAAGAGTGTATGTGGCGATGGGTGTCCCTCCCTCGAAATCGTCTGACGCGCGGAGGGTGAAGGGGTGCACGATATACATATATAAAAAAAAGACTGCGGTGTCCCGTGTTGGGAGGGAGAGCAGAGAGGAGAGAGGAATTGGGAGAGAAAATCACACGATTTTGTCGTCGACCGCCATCTCGCTTGAATCGGTGGCAAACGACGCGTGCGTCAAATAAGAGGGCGTCACAAGTAGAGGGATACGTGGTGGTGGAAGCGGAGGAATGGGTGAATGGTGGGAGGTGCCAATACGTGGGGAAGAGTGTGGAATGTAGTGAAATAAAATAGTAGAGGGGAGTGGGGAAAAGGTGGAGGGAGTGAGAGATAGAAAAAGAGAGAGGGAGACATCTGTCGCAATGCGTTTTGAATATAGCAGCGGCTAACAAATGTTAAAATCGTCGGTACTAATGCCATGTTTATGCGCTTGCTCGGTCAGGAGTTCCTTCCTCATCACTCCGCAGGCCTCCTCATCCCATTATCACCCTCTGCCCCCAACTCCCGATGAAAATCCTAATGAAAATTTTAACTACCTCCCCCCCCCTCATCCCTCTATTCACTCAACCATCTATTCATCCCCGGCCTCTCGCGGAATATTTTAACCCTTTTTTTATAACCTCACCCTCTCCAATTTAGAGCTAATTATTCTGTGTAAAAAATAATATTCTTTTATGAACGTAACAAAATCGCGCATTTATGCATTTTGGGTTTTAAAATAATTGCGATAAAATCGAATGACTACATGTTTCATATTTTCCTCTCGTGTTGTGCAGCTGCAAATTAGATGGGATATAATTATCGGAGTACGTTTTAAAGAACTGCCTCTAGTTTCATCCCATTTCCTACCCTGAGATTTTAAAATATATTATTGTCTTTTACAGCAATCAATAATTTTCTCATGCCTTCTTTACCCCATCGTATTCCTTCCTTGCATTCGCTCAAGTATGCATGAGCTCTGATAATTCCGATATTATTAGACCTTTTTACCTGGTCATTTCGCATCATCAGCAGATTCATCATTTTGAGTAAAAATTATATCCTTTAATTAACACAAAAACTCTTGTATTCGTGCATTTGAGTTTTTAATCGCAATAAATAAAACAACTACAATGTTTGTGAATTCAATTTTGTTTTTGCATCTGCATATTACTATTGGATTGGTTATAATTATCGACTCTTGAGAAAACTGGCTCTAAATTTTCAACATGCTGCCATTATTTTTAGACAATGGTGACTTTGTGGTACTCAAAAATTGTCTCTTAAGTTAAATAACTCCTAATTCTTTAACCTTCCATATACCCTCTAATATTTCTCGTTCTCAACCGAAATCTTTGACTCTTTCTATGGAAAAATTTGGAATCAGTATAAAAATTTCTGCATAAATTAAGTTTTCTTTCATAAGAGTAAACAAACATCGTTCATTTAGGAATGGAGTTTAAATTTAATTGGAATAAAATCAATATGAACCCCATTTTTATTCTTCTTACTTTATGTGATGGTGCAAATTTAAGTGGTTACCCTAATAATTTATAAGTAGAGAGCCTGTTTCTAGAATACAAAGGAATTAGTACACTTATTTTTTATACATTACTCATTGTTCCGTCTCAGCTGCACAATATACCTGTGTTATAAGTCCTAACTTTTAAATAAACACATTGGTATTTCTTTATAAATTTTAAATCAAATTGCCATACCCGGCTACAACTCGTATGTTTCGTTTCCTTCTCCATCCAATTATATTTCAACTATATTTTATATTCGAATCTTTATTTATTTCTCCTCACGTAGCAAACCAACAAAATGCCCAATTTTCCAAATAATATTCAGTGTTCTTTGCATGAAAATTTCAATCAAGCAGCCCCTTCCAAATTTGAACTACCCAGGTAGTTTTTTCAAAGTCCTACACAATGCGCGTAAATAAACGATTTCATCAACTTACAAAAGCCAACATAAGGTACTTGAAGAAAGTGAGACGTGAAACCCAATTAGAGAGCCAATGCATGATAATGGCTAGAAACATACAGGGTGATTCAAAAAGAATTTTGAAGCAGGTTGGGTTTGTTCGCTGGTTCCTGCACTGATTTCTCATTGTTGCCGATGCCTTCAGTACTGATGGTTCTACCTGGACGGTTGGTACTTGTCGGGTGTTGGTTATGGATGACTGCTCTGAGGGTCTGCCCTTTCTTCCTACTAGTTCCTGTTAGTTGTGGTATTCTTTTTGAATCACCCTGTATTTTGTGCAGCGTCACGAAGTTTAACATGCATATTTTAAGAGACAAAATATTTCAATGGAATTTGTTGCTCAACGACAAAAATTTTGTCTTCATTTTTAATCTGTGCGGGGTTCGTTAATTTCATTTAATATTTTGTGAAATAACGTGTAAAACCGAGAATGGTCAGTAATCATCAATGGTTGGAACGTATTCTTCTCTTGCTCTAAAGGCTTTTAGAAGACTTCACTTTTTTCCCACTCGTCTTAGGACTTCCTCATTATTTACTTGGTCGATCCATTTTATTTTCAAAGGCAAAATGCGAATGTACATACATACTTCGTCTAATTCCCATATTCTAATCAATATACCATAATAATAAGAACCAAAGTTATTAGAAACAATTAAATTTATCCATTAAAAGCATGAAAATAGTGGAGAAAAATGTTTGTTGAATATTATCAATGAATTAATAAGTATTTTTATGCAGATCAAACAGCTTCATCCATAAATTCTCTTCTCCAATTAGCCTTTCGTCAATTTATGAATACTTTCAAAAATTTTAATATATGGCATAGGCATTGCAGTCAATCTATGCGTAAAGAAAAATACGCAAATGTATAACAGATTAAAAGAGTTGCGGTGAGCGATTAGTGAATCTTTCAATAAATATTTACCTTCGAGGCATATGGTTGTTCCCATCCCTTTTTATAAAACATGATTTTTTGTGCTCCACGAAATGGCGAACTGTTATTACGCTAAACTAATATGCAAGTCGATTTTTTCACAAACTACTCATGGCTCTTCGTTAATGCGGTATTTTAATCTCCTTTTAATGTAACGATTTATATAACTGGTGCTCTTCACGTATGCTCTGGAAAACTGAAAATGCATATTTTTTTGTTGACATTATCGTATGCGGTATGGGAGTTGCGACAGGCTTAGGGATACACTCAATGCAGGTACAATATAAGATAATCTCTATGCATATATTTCAAAGAATACATTTAATTTTAGACACTCTCAAAGCCTATCGGGAAAGCTCATTTATTACGCTTAGCTGTGCGGAAAAATTGCTCTTGTAAAAAAGCGGCGACAAACGCTTTTTTTCCTTTTAGGCTATCGTTCCTATTGGTTCGCATCGTTAAAGGTGGGTTTTGATGATTTCATTTACTGCCTCCATGCATTAATTCTTAAGTTCCAATTCACAAATTCAGTACAGTATTACAAAAATGGTGAAAAATTTATTATTTCTCATTAGTGGTCCCCTATTGTATTATGAAAGTTGAATTATGATAAAGGAAAATGCTATCCACGGCATTATCGAGGGAGATATTTCACAAAATATCTTGATTTTATTCATGAAAATTACTCTCATAAACTATTCGCAACGTGATAATTAATGAATACCACTCCAAAAATTCTCAGAATTTGAACGAAATGAATTTTCATGCGATCTAATAAGGCATCTCATATTCTAATATTACAGGAAAGAGTAATTTTAGTGAAATGGGTTGATTAAAAACCAATACTACTCCTTTAATAAAAGTTATGATCCTATAATTATCTTCCAAAAACGAGTCGGTGGCCATGTCACGTCACTCCGTAATTACTTGAGAGATATGGGGGATAAACAGAAGGGAAAATCCCCCAAGGGGGATAGATAAGTGCGTAGAGGCAGATCAAGAGGAACGTACGGATGAATTATCGGGAAACTGAAAGCATGAGTCGATAAGGAAAAGAGGGTCGCAGTAACCGATCTAAAAGCTACTCTTCCGAGGGAGCCAAAGAAAATTCGCCGTAATAGTTAATGTTTCGTTTCTCTCGCAGCTTACTTTCTCTCTTGAGGAGCAAATTCTTCAGAATATCTCTCCAGTTCTTTAATTTATTTTCTTCACCCAGCCTTCGGCTTTCTCCTATGACTCTTCTCCATGCCCTGCAGCGTATGCCTTAGCCTTTTTATAAGATTACTCCTTCCATACCTTTCTGGTTCCACGTTTGTACTCTCTCAGTAAATAATAAGAAGACGTACAAATCTCGCCGCTCCGGTCGTATTATTCCTTATTTTGTGACTTATAATTAATTTAGCTCATTCGTTATTATATCTTCATTGGCTTGTGGGCTAACTTTTTCTCATGAGAATGTCATGTGAGTGTTGAAATCGGTCGGGGTGTACCCAGAGATGGGCAAAATACATGTCATATGTATTTCAAATACAAAATACAAATTACTTCTAAAAATTGTATTTTCGATACTAAATACAAATGTAATTTCAAAATACTCTATTAAAATACGAAATACATGCCTTCACCGAAGTTCTTACCTAATAAAAAATTAAAATAAATTGAAATATGAACTATTTCTAGAATGAGAGGCTCAAACATTCTTGCAACGTATCTATAGGAAACTAGCAATCCACGGCGAAATGTCTTAAATAAAATGGAGAAAAATGTCTCCTGCACCTTTGGGAACAGCGTCAGATTCTACAAGTCCCCTCCACAAATTACTCAAAGCAAAACTTCGTTTCGCAAAATACTCCACACGCGACTACGTTTTGCAAGTATACAAGGGTCTACGGGTGTTACAGAAGTAAATTAAGGGGCAATTTATCGTCCCATAGATGGCAGGCTAATACAGACTCATTCAGGATCCCTGCCATCTCGTCGCACGCTCTTTCTACTTATGCACAAAAAACATTGCATGTATTTTGATTTTGAATGTATTTTAAAAATACAAACTACTCATTAGATGTATTTTCGTTACAAAATACAAAATACTCTCAGGAAATGTATTTCCGATACAAATTACAAACTACAAAAGTATCGAAAATACGTATTTCACATACAAGTATTTTCGATACTTCCCATCACTGGGTGTACCAAACAACAAGTTACACGGAATTTTTTTATTTCAATCCATTTTCTTCGTTATTATCCTGAAATTTAGGTCTTTCATCATAGGACGCATTACTGTCGCCCTAATTTTCTTTTCTCACGATAAAAGACTTATTCACTCTCGAGCTATCATCTTTTAATTCCCAGAGCATGTAGATTAAATTTATTTTCTTGAGACGCAGCCAATGTTTACAAAAGATTCGGAATCTATTAACTGCCTCCATGCATTAATTCTTATCCTCCAATTCACCACGTTAGGCAAAGCACCACAATAATGGTGCTAAAATCAGTCACTTGTCATCAGACACATCTATTGTACCGTGATGGTTGAAGTTTGTTATTGTATTATATTATTGTATTATAAAGGTATTAGAGATTATATAAAATAGTTCATATGAATATTTTTAATCAATAACATAAAAATATTATGTGAGAATATTTCGCTCAATTATAGTACGAAAAGTATTTTCCTTAATCGTAATTCGACCTTAATAATATTATGTATATTTCTAATGAGAAATAACTGATTTGCACCATTGCTGTGATACTGTACAGAACGTGGTGGATTAGAAATTAAGAATTAATACATGGAAACAGTTAATAAATTTTGAATATTGTTCATACATTGGCTGCATCTTAAATTTAAAAACTTATCTCACTATACTGTAATGGAAAAGTTATATTTTTGTGATGGAGGAAAATGTGGACAGTGGGTCTAGTTCTTTTACTCTGACAATTAAGAGGTGATAGCTCAAGGTTTAAATAAGTTATACATTGTGAAAAATTAAAAAAGGCACATTATTTGCTCAAAAATGACACAGATGAAATGGTCATTATTTATAGAATTTTTTTCGAAACATTTCAGCTTTTGCATGACAATACCAGAAATTGCTTGTCTACATAAGCATTGCAATTATTACATTTCTGCGCGAAAGGGAGTCTCCATACAAGTGCTTGTAACTTTGAGACTGTCTAAAGCTCCTAAAGAATTATTTTTGCTGAAAGTATGTAATCAGCTATGGATTAAAATTTCTTTATCACACATCACATCATCAAAAGTAGAGCGGGAGTGATGCGGCCTCTTAAGTGGAGGGTGGGATGGGAAGACACGTCACGCTCCTTTGTCGAGGGAGGAATGAGCGCGGGTCCCGCATCGTGTATCCCGGCAACCACCCTGACCGCTCCCTTTAATTCAATTCATTCGCGAAGGGGAAGAACATTTATCCGATTTAAGGCGAAGGGCTCCTCTGCCTTTCTCCCCCGTCCACCCACACCCACCCTCACTCCCTCCCCACACCTCCCGTTGAGGAGGGCGAGAGAGTGGCGGAAGAAGATGCCTTCCCCTTCGTTTTTCCCTATTCCTCTCCGTGCCACAAGATCCAAATCCTCCCGCTCCTGCTCCTCACCCCCTTACATGTATACATATATCTGATTTAGAAAACATCTTCTTGGCGATATGTCATTTTTTTTTAGGATCACTGGATGAAATTGGCTAGAACGCCTGACTGGTAATCGGGAGATCCGGTTTCGAATCCCGGCTAAGCATAATATTTTTTCATGGCGAACTTCATCCTTGGTGCATTTAAATTTTTTATGACCTAAAACACAAAAAGACATCGGATAGTAAGTTTTAAAACACGATGCAAATACTTATATTTTATCACATATCTAAAACAATGTTCACAGTTTACAATAATATGCAATGAATATATAATTTTTCTCACCTCATTCCATGGTATCCTTATCCTGGAAATTAGAAGTGGCCAAAGGTGCCCCCCCCAAACCCTTATGTGAAATTCACACGCCTGTGGCTTAGTCTGAGGTATGCTCTACCCGCACCTATCCAAGCCAACTTCCAGGTTGTAGCACTGTGTGAGCGAATCAATCACTTATGATTCAAATGAAACATTCGATTTTCGTGAACAAAGTTTTCAAAATAGAAAGGGTGCTACTAGACATTAGAAACTGAAAAAAAGTCCAAAAGTGAAAGTTTGAAGGTAAATTTTTCCCTAAGATTATTTTTTCTATATTAGGTACGTGTAACATACAAGGTTTTTTTTTTGGATGATATCCAAGATCGCGGAACGAATTGTTCCCCAAGCATTTACAAAATAAATGCGTACAGGTAGCGTTGGAAGTCGACACGAAGCCTGAATGTGGGGAGGCGGTTACAGGAAGACAACGTGAAGTAGGATGTAAGAGAACTCTTAGAAGAATACTCAACATACATTCAGCCGGCTCCTTAAATTCACGATAAATTCCTCAAGTTTGGTGGCTCCTCGTTATTTACACTATTTTTGGAGTTAGAAAATAAGAAAGAAAGAAAGAAAGAGGAAAAGAGGACGGTAGAGAAACTAACTACGTATTTTGAACGGGATGAATAAATATAATAAAAAATAAGGATGTTCACTAATTTTTGTAGATCTAATGTACACAATAGGGAATTCCCAACCAATACAGAGTACCCAGATGGAACAGATGTTAATGTCTAGTGGGTAATGACATTCCGAATGTTTAATGCTTGTTTAATGGATGTTTAATACTTCGATGAGTTAATGCTATTACAGCGAGCTAACTTCGTAAAATATGGCCAAAGCACCACTTGAAGGCACATGAATAAAATTAATGCCTTATTATTTGTTAATATGTTTAGATGATATGGTCCACCCTCACTCTGAATTATTGGCTATCTCTTGCACTCCCATAAAATTAATGACTTCATGTGGCTCAACATTTACTTCGGATAAATTCTAACATATGCAAGAACTATTGCAAAGTCACTCAACTCTTACGTCGATAGGGATATTAGTAAACATACCAACACCAGTGCCCTTCGACAAAAATGATTGCAAAGATTTTATTGATGATAAAGTACAAAAAAGAAAGCTTTCCCGGCAATAAAAGAGGAGAAATCATTCTTCATCTCAGTTACTCGAGAACGATAAATTTTCTCTGCTACCATGTCATCAATCTCATTAAATTACGCTCGTGCACGAAGTTCGTTGATTCATTGTAGACCACACTTGAAGTTTCTATAGCTTCCTCCTATCCACCTAGTTCTAGTGACTCCTTATTCGGCCAATTCCTCACCACCGAGACCCATTTTCTATCCACGGTAGCCCTAGCCATCTGCCACCACCACCCTAAATATAAGGTCCTCCCTTCTGGAGTAGCCATAGAAATTCCAGCGTAATAATTAATGTTCCGTTTCTCTCGCCACTTCCTTCCTCCTCGGGCACCACTCCTTTCCCCTCTCCAGTTCTTTCCCTTATTTTCTACGCCCGGCTTATAGCTTCACTTCATAACCTCCACCCTATAAATGTTATCTCAGCCTTCTCAAAATACATTTACCCAGTTCTATTCCTCTCTGATGATACCTTGTACTCTCTTCGTCCGTCTACAAACGTCATCTGATTGCTTTCACTCCTTCACGCCCCCTCTATGTATATCTTTATGTCAAATTCTTACGAAATGATCCATCTGAACGACAGATCCGCAAGACTTACGGAGAGAGTGCCGCGAAAACGTTTTCAAATACGATCATCTAACCGAAAACATAACCGCCTTTGATGCCAAAATATTGACAAAAGCTTACAAATATTCAAAACAGATGGATGAAATGGGCAAGTTAAGTATCTGATGATAGAAAGTTGTATCAGTCTTCACTGGGTATAATTCTAATTATTATTATTATTAAAGTATTCTACCGATTAAGGTAGGTTTCCATGGAGTACTTGAGAAGAGTTATGGGATCCTCCCTGCCCATCAACCACTTCCCTCTTCAATTCACAATATGGCCCTTTCATTCTATCCAAAAATCCCATTCCTTTCCTTCCTCTCCCTCGTTTACCTAACATTCTGCCCTCTAACACTGTTTTCAAAATCCCCTACCCGCTACGTACACGCTCCATCCATATCTTCTGTCTCCTCCGTCTTTCATTCAAAAGCTGCCTCTCCTCACTCACCATGTCCATGTCACTTCATCGTTCCACCTCCTCTCTGTCCACTTCACCTTCTCCATTCTTCGCCACCCCCATATCTCGAATGCCTCTAGTCTTCTCTCGTCCTCCATCCTAAGTGTCCACTGTCCACCACGTTTCCGCACCGTGGAAAGCTACACTCTAGATCAAGCTCTTAACTAATCTTTTCTATGAACCCTTACATAATGAACCTCTCATGAGCTCCTTCCTGTTCAGAACGCCTCCTTTGCAATTCTCTTCCTGATGTCCTTACTACTGTAACCGTTCCCCTCTAACGCACTGCCTAAATAGTTGAACTGCTCAACCTGCTCAAGTTTATCCCCACCCACTTTTATGTTAAGTATCACATTCCTCGCGCGTAATGCTTTACAAAGCCGCATTACCTTGGTCTTCTTGTGATTTATCCTCACCCCATACTCCTCGCACCGCTCGTATAACGCACCCATTTGAGCCTGCAGTCCCCTCGCTGACTGGCTGATGAGCGCCTGATCATCCGCGAATGTCACTGAAAATTCTAATATAGGTTGAAAATAATTGTGTCACGAAAGTCTATCACTGAATAGCTGATGATGTAGAACCAAAATTACGAAAGATGTTAAGGCTGAAAAGGCACCGTTTTTAACAGTACCGAAACAATAAGCCAGGCGCTCCGATTGCCCGCGAGTTTGTACTGTTGCTGGCTGCTTTGGATGCATCGTGATCTCTGGAAGGCAAGGCCTTCGAAGTCATAATTTGTCCAAAGCATCCAGCAACAGGGCAAATTAGCGGCCAGTAATAACTAGCGTTTGGCTACAAGTTTCTGTAGTTTAATGATGGTGCATTTTATGACTTAAACATCATTAGTAATTTTGGATCCTCATGGCTATCCAGGGTTAAATATTCGTGACACAATTTGTCTCCGCCCTGTTTATTAGTGAAATTCACATTTGCAGTCAATTTTTCACAATTACTTAAATTAATTTTTATGATCGGTTTCGATACGTTTCGTTAATTTATACTTCTCACTACCAGTGCAATTGAAGTTAATAAAAAAATTACTGAAACCGGTCGTGAAGTAAAATTAAAGTATTTCTGGAAATTTGCCAGCAACTTTTAGCTTGCTAGTACTAAATCTCTGAATCGTTTTACATAGTCGCAAAGAAACCTTAGGCTTCAAATTAGGCCCCTAAGTACTGATTTCTCAACTGTGAAACCAATATCCCTAGCAATTATTGTCCAGATTATGCCAAATTGATACAAATCGATACACAAGAGCAGATTCGTGAATACTTGCGCTGTTATTTGAAAAATAGAGTAATAACGCAGTGCAGTTTGAAACTCATTTGAAAATCCGCCGCGTGCGTCCCACATTTTCCCTGGGAGCGGCACTAGTGAGCATATAGTTTCCCTGACTGGTATGTATGGGTGAAACTTGTTAGTTAAAAGCAGGGAAACTCTACCAAGCCAGAGGTTGACTGTCACAGTCTTAGATGAAACGTGGTATAAAGCTTTTGTGGCTAACATTCGCAAATATTCTATCATTGCCTTCGATTACGATGGACCATAAGGAAATCTTTCAATAAAACTGCGCAGTTCGTGAATCCCGCCTGTTTTCACAGGATACCCTCTAATACAGTTGACATAAGAATCAGGTCTTCACCCAAATGATTTGAAATTTGGGTTGTTCCCTGATAAACGCCAAGGAAGAAATTGGTTGACCCAAAAACGATGACCTCTTTCTCCACATTTCACATGATTCCATCTCGAAATCTTTGAATAAATGTCTTTGCAGCGATAACGAAAAGGACCCTTTCCAGAGGAAACTCTGTTCACTCATCTAAGCTCATCTTAAAGGCCTTTTCCTCAGCCACATTCCATCCGATGCTCTCTCTAAATAACTCTCCGCGTCCTTGTCGATGCAACAATCTCCCAACAGAGAAGGAGCGCCAGGCCTTTCCGTTGAGGCGCCTGGCCGTAGCGTAGGACTCCGATTCCCCTCGCACGGCATGCGGCGTCGCCCGGCGTTTATTGCGATGCCCTGGCGCCACCTAATGTTCCCGTTTCTCGAAAAAAGGACGGCGCCGGCGCCGCTCGGCTCGCCGCATCGCGCCCGGGCGGCTGAGGAGGAGACGCCGGCGTCCGCGGGCGTCGTTCCGGGCGATGAGGGACAACAAGCTGGATACGAGAGACGAGATTGGGCGCGAATATTGTATGCTTGTATTAAGTTGATCATGGCGAGCGGGGGAGGTTTTCAGTCCCCTTTTACTGGGTCCGGCGTCGGCACAAATAAGACTCCCAGCTCCTCGTAGAGACCATTCGTGTGTATTTTCATTTTGCCTTTTTTTTTGCTGTTGTCGGCCAAGTGGTGGAATGTCGGAGAAGAGAGGGGGAGAATATGTTGTCAAGCCGAGTGCGATAGAAGATATTAAAAATATGTACTGAAACCGGTCGTGAAGAAAAATTAAAGTATTCGTGGAAAATTTCCAGTAACTTTTAGCTTGCTAATATTAAATATCTGAATCGTTTTACATAGTCTCAGAGAGGCCATAGGCTTCGAATTAGGCTCCCAAGTAGTGATTTTTCAACTGGGAATTCCAAGCAGCTATTGTCCAGATTCTACCTAATTGAAACAGCTCGATGCGCAAATGAAGCTACGTGAATACTTGCGCTCCTGCTGGAAAAAATAGAGTAATAACGCAGCGTAGTTTGAAACTCATACGAAAATCCACGTTCGTTCCACAGATAGAAAATTAGAACATAACGTTGCAAGCTAGTATATAGAATAGGGAGGAGGGTTGCACCATACCAGTCTTGAGCAAAGATTAGTGCCTATTTATTTCGCATGAAATTGTTTCACGATTGACATGGTTGAATCCGCAAAGAAATTATAAACAACAAATATACTAATTACCACACTATCATAAATTACAATTTGTTGTTTATATTTTATCATGGATCTATTCATTTAATTTCTCCAGAAGTCACGTTATATCCAAAAATTAGAGATTGTTTGCATTTTACTGAATAAGTATGTACACGATATATAAGCATGAATGTGTAGGAAATTATAAACTTCAACCCATAACTCCATAAAATATATTTAAACGTTGAGAAATTTAAAACGTTCATAGATATGTCCTGGATTATCTGGAAGCTAAGTTTTTTGCGATAAGGATCAATGGGAATTCATTTTCGTTTGATTCCAGGAAATTGATTTTATAAATGGATACCTTCTGCACTCCACCCGCCTTAAACACTAGTATAATGAACTAGTATCACATTTTTATAATTTTAATAGAGTATTCACTCATAGAGGTTCTATCTGATCTTACCATATGACGCCGATACCAACGCTTGGAAGAAATATGAGACTATAGGTAATTGATTGGGGCGTAGTTTAAATGAAGTTTTCCTTGAGACTAAACTCTAGTCAGGGGAAAGAAAGAATATAACTTAGCAAGAATGTATTTCTCAGGTAGCTAATTGGTGAATTAATTTACAGCCGTAGCTGAACTTACAACAAATTTGAAGGTTTAATTCCTCATTTTTCTGTGAATGCTAATAATTGCGCATCATAATACTTTTCAGTATTTGATATATGTTTCATTTCAATTATAGGTGGCAGAAAAACTACCTTCGAGAGTGGCCCCAATTACATATATGTACAAATTCTACGTGAGATAATCTACGCAACATACGTGGAGGAGAAAAATAAGAAAAGAATGTGCAACGAGAGGAACGATCGAGAAAGGTGAGAAGTTTGGGAACGGAATGAATAAAGGGAAAATTGGAATTTAAGAATGAGTTTCTTGCCATTAATAATGAAACATACAATGTCAGGGTCACGAACTCTGGAATAGTTCAAAATGTAATGTTATTGCGATGGCCTATGTTTACAAGACCCTTGGTCCATCGCGTTATCGAGGGACTAAATGTCAACTTAGTGTTGCCGTAAGTGCTGCCATTGCAATATATCCGAAGAACATATAGCAGAAGTGGAATTTTTACAGCACTTAAGTCACATCAGTGTGCTCTCCATTACTTCACAACTCACAAAATGAAAATCATGTAAAGCAGGTGGAGCAGTTATTATTTCCAAAATACACCCACCTTGTGCAGTCTTCCTCCGTGTCAATAAGCTTATACAAGGAACTAAACACCATCAAAAAACGCTATGCGTGTATGTAAGCTATGAGTGTACTTAATTATACGTTGGCTTTATGCTACGCTCCTCTATGGCACAAATGTTACCTTTCCCAAACAAGACTACATTTTTGGTTGAATTTCCCTTCATGCTCAATAAATCTGATCGAGGAAGGTAAGAGAAGGAAAGCAGTCAGAGGAGGAAGCGATAAGGTTATCACTCACTTGCCACCAGTTTTTAGGAGTTTTGCGTGTTTCCAACAAATGAAGACTTTCATTCCAAAAAGAATTCCAGCATCCCCGGTTCATAATGGTTTTTCCCTGCCTATTTTGGGGTAATTTTCGTATTTAAAAATCTACAGTTTCAAAATAGACATCGCTTACCAGCCTAAGAATATAGATCCACGTGGGATGGTTTCCTGAGGGATGGAAATGAGAAATGAAAGCGAAATAATCCGACGGGTAGGAAGACGAAGGGGGAGAACAACCCCACCCCACCCTCTTACAGATTCCAACTTCCTCCGGCCTTCCTTCTCATCTTCCGTGGTGCGTGAGCGAGGGGACGGAGTAAAAAGGAACTAGCTGCGAAACGAGAATCCATTTCTTGCGGTTGCCTCTCCCAATTCCGTTAATGGATGCGTCGTATTTCCTCGGAAAAAAATACCGCGGAATAAGGTGTTCCGAATAAAAAAAGAACTCAAGCAGAGGTGGAGAAGAGGTAGGGTTTTTGGGATTGGGTATGAGAAGATGGAGATGAAGCGTATCTTTTCGAGCCAGAAGAAGCTCATGGAGAACGAGACCAGTTGCACTATACTGTGGGGAGGAGATGAGGTAAATATTAGCTTTTTTACGGTCAATTGGGTCGTTATTATAATTATATCAATGCTGTAAATGATATGCGAAAATAGGATTATTAAATCAGGAGATGATACGGTACGCTGTGTGTGGAATCTGGCTGATGTTGACAGCTATATTTCGTCGTTTGATCGAAAAAATAACGATATTACCTCGACTTCCAATATCCAGTCCTCGAGTGAGACCCAAAAGTTGCGCAACCCGCCATCTTGGAATGGAACTTCGACCACTGCGCGACGATTGAACATAAAGAAAATGCATACGCACGTTTACAATAAAAATCTCCTCGCATCGCACAGCTTGGATTTGTTTGGTAATTAGATCGTCAATCTAATCGGAATGCCAATGAGAAAGAATTACACGACAAGAGAAAGTATGTTCCTCAGTTTGTTGCCAAAATCCATTACTCACTAAATCCCACTTATTGTTTTCTCTCTCGTGGATATTTTCCTATTTTTTTCATGTACATATAAGACGAAAGCGGAAGTGAGTTGATGGTTAGGTTTTACCGTCTTCGTAGGAAAACTATTCTCTCGTGCATCTGAGAGATGGCAAGGGCATTGATGTGAATGCGAACGACTTCTGTTCAGGGCCTCTCAACCCCTCGGTAATGCTGTCACAATAAAGTAAATAAAGTTAAAAAGTTGGTCATAAATTAGTAATATTGTTATAACATTCTTCTTTGACATAGAAAATGTCTCCTACATCATGAAGGATGGGTGGAAGCAAATTCTGATATTTAATAAAATTTACTTGGTGGTAAAAATTATTCATATATGAATTTAACTTTTTATGAGTCTCATTAATTTTTGAATCTGTTAACAATATAATATTTTGTGTGAATATAAAGAAGAAGGGTTTAAGGTAGAATTGTGGTGGAGGATGTAGAAAGTTTGATATCGTATTTAACTCTTGGGCTAGAAAATTCGGCAGCTAACTCATGTTATAGATATAAGTGTGTAAGCAAGAAAATGTGATTTAATGTGTGTAAGCAGGAAAATGTCAGAGAGAATTTGATGATAGCAAACTTGAATGAGAATGTAAATAACAACAAAGCCAAGAATGAATATGGAGTGCCGCGATTCGTGGCGTTAAAACGTATGAGAAGCACACATGGAAAAGATGCAAACAACTGTGTAGTGAATATGAAGATGGATGAACAAATTGAAATGTATGATGAACAAAATAAACAAGGGCTCCACGTAGAAAGATGCAGGATGGGGTTAAAAATGACGTAATAGATGGGCAACTTACCTCTAAGAGGGAAGATAAAATCAAATTTGATGCATTTATAATTACCGGGCTTAAGTGCTGCATACGAAGTACTGTTGCTGAAGTAAATAAGATAATTATAATGAACTAAACAAATGATCAAAGTTTTTTTCGCAGTATTTTCTTAAAATCGAAATTTGCAACAGCTTTTTCATACATGATGAATTGGCTCCATCATATTTCACTTGAAGGTATTTTTAAGTCTATATTGGGAATTTAATCTTTCCTTCCAAGTGGACAAGAGTTCAATCCCCTGAGCCCCTTCATTATGCATTCGGATGGGAAACTTACTCCATTTAGAATTGAAATCTATGAAGGCCTATTGGCTGAAGCTGATTAAATACAGATAAATTTCAGTGATTAACTCTGATTTGAATATAAGATAGGATAAACAAAAATTCCCACGCACTGAGGATGCTGGTGTTGATAAAAGAGTTCATCATTATAAGGGTGAGAGAATGTCAATGGAATAAGGTGACTTTTCCTATGACTAAATATTTAAAATCTCAAACGATAATGGTTTCATCTTCTACTTAGCACCTTATTAGCGGTGTACCAATTTTTATGGGCTATTTGAAAGGATATTTTCACGTAATTTAAGTGATGTCATTACCATGGTCCATAACAGTGGAGCTAGGTGCTAAACTATGACCATTCGAGTCTCTAAACATTTTTTACCAGTTTCCGATTTATAACATGGGCACATTGAATTGAAACTATGTATGTTAAACATAAAAAAAATACTTTGTTATATTCCACACCTTATTTCAAATAGTACTATCCGGGGTTCTGCATATCATGCTATCACCAGGAAAACTATTCTCTCGTGCATCTGAGAAATGGCAAGGCCATTGATGGGAATGCGAACGGCTTCTGTTCAGGGCCACTCAACCCTTCGGTAATGTTGTCACAGTAAAGTTAATTGAATGAAAAAGCATACCATGGTATGCAGAAACCCGAGTCGTACCATTTGAAATGAAGTGTGGAATATAACAAAGTATTTTTATTTTTAACTTGAAACAGTTCAACAAAGTAACATCGGAGACCGTGTCTTACAATAAATTTTAAACTATGTTTAGCCTGATGCATTAATATACGCTGGAAATAAGGTAAGAGGGGTGAAGAAGAAAGTGATGCAGGGGAATGAAGATAGGGTATTTGGTGAATGGCAGGTGGTGTTTGGGGGGTGGGAAGGATATAGAGGGGAAAATAACTCATAACGCAGAATAACGAGTGTGGGGACAGCAAACGAAGAGGCACGGGCGCTGCTGGAGGAGGCAGGAAATGAGACAGGAAGTGGAGTGATGGCAGGACCCAGGTTTAGTGGGGGCGGGAAGGAGGGATGAAAAAATATCGGGAACGATAAACACGAGAAAAGATTTATCTCCTAAACAAACAGCGGGGAGGGAGGGCGAGGAGAGGGCAGGGAAGCACTTGAGAAGGAGGTAGAGAATGAAATATGTCAGAATGTTTGCTCAAGGGCCATCTCAGGAAACGTATAGCATGCAAGGAGTGATACAATAACGAAATACCACGGAAAAATAGGTATAATTGTGGGAATAATAACGTATTTTTGATTGGCGAGGACACCACTGTACCTGGAGAAGATGCTGGTAGCGAAAAACATCATAGGAAATTAGACGTTACGAGCAGAAGTGTTCTGCTATTGATTTCTAATCGATTTTAGGGTTCGAGATTACGCCTTAAGTGTAAGATCACAAAGTACAAGTGCTAAGCTCTTTCCACCTAGGAAAAATCATTGCTTTCCTGGAAGGGGTTTCTGACTATTTTTGGACCAACGTTTTCCAGACCCAAAGAAAGTGCAACAGTGAATGTGAAGACTCATTTTTGGAGCCACTGAGTTACTTCACAGGTATTAGTACACTTGTTTCCTTAAGCAGTTTCTGAAACAATTTATTTTGTCTAAGACAAGTATCGTACTGATGATTCCTTACTGATGATGTACTGATGATTTATATATGTGTTCATTGTTCTAACCATATTTTACATCGAATTCGTCCCTATATAATTATACAAAGAGTAACAAATTGAATTTTTCGCAACGGAGAAAATGATCTAGTGATATTTGCTCATTCTTATCCTCCGTAATCATTCAAGTTCCCTGAGGACGAAACCCAACTCTCACTTATTTTCTACATAAAGTAAGAAATAAAGAAATTTTAAAATAAAATCCGGTCTGTTCGTAAAGACACAAAAATACTCTTAAAATCAACTTCATACTTGGCTGTGGTAGTTACTCTTGTGGTAGGTACTCTTTGCGTGCTGTTGGTTAGCGCTTAAAAATCGTCTCCATACTTGCTATACTAGAATCAGCCTTTTGGTTATATTAGAGCAAATGAGACCAAGCGTGAGAGGAGAGATGAGTAAATAGCCGGATTTGAACTTGAAGTTTTCGGCAAATTTGCTCAGCCGAAGGGAAAAAGGGGGCCAAATAAGAGCCTGGAAGATGAGTATTTTGATTACAAGGGGCTTAAAATGTCGTGGTAATCAGTAAGGGGAGCAAAGCACTCGAGATACATAGTAAGAGACTCAGGCGCTTTCATTCATAATTTTATGGGGCACGAGATTAGAAACTGCTAATCAGGCATAAGGAAATTCACCTGCTTAAGTTAATAATAAAGATGTCAGTGACCGATCCAATGTCTCAAAAAGGACTTGTGATAAAGTGAACTACAGTGGTTAAAGACAAATTATGAGGCCAAGTGTATCACATGAATACTTTATTTTATACATTTGAGAGTGCTTGCTCACAAAAATGTCAACTGAGAGAGACAATAGAGAGCATTTATTTATTTTACAATCAACAGATTATTATTTATTAATAAGGTTTGCAGGTAGAAGTAAGGATTTTCAAAAGTTATTCCTGTCCCTCTTCTGGGAAAGTTCCGACTTGCCGTTCTTTTCAGACCTATGAAATGAATATACAAAACTTAGTGGGGTCAACGCGGATAAGAAGGTAATCATGAATTTGAAAGGGATGTAAAAAATAAATAAAGTTACTCCTAAGGATTGAAAAATGGCGTCGCTAACGTAGCATATATAAACGTGAGAATGTTGGGAATGAAAAATTTTACGAAATTTTGAATACTGGATCTTAGTTTTTATTTATATGCCATTAATACATCACCGTTTAAAAAGAACTATGGGAATATTCACAATTAAATAACCCACAGTGGTTTTCAAAGCGCGTGCGCATTGCAATAATCATGCATGATAAATAACTTCGATACTTGAAGAGAATATGATTATTTGACCACGCAATCGTGTGACTTCGAGTGGAGGTTTCCAGTGTAATGGGTCTCGTTCATCGTCTGCACGCTCAGCTGTCATTTAAGCCGTTCGATTTTTTTCGCGTGACGATCGCCATAAAAAGAATTTCCGCCACTCGGACAAGATAAGTCGGGCATAGCGAGGAGAGTCCACGCTGATAGCGAAATAATAGAAGCCATTCCTTTCCTGACGTAAGAAGGTAAGACAGAAAATGTGGGTAGGTAACGGCACCTTACTGTCTGCATTTTACATAGGGAAAAGGTGATTGGTACTGGCGGTTTTCCCGCGAAAGAAGAAAGGCCAAAGTTAACAGTTTTAGCATGTTTCCGACATTTTCCGATGATATTACATCGGCAGGTCACGTTTCTTGGCCGGCCCCAAAGACTTCCGAGAATCTTAACAATCTGTTTCCGATGGCATATCCGATAGTGGGATACCAGGAACTAAAGGCTTGACGAGGCCGATCGGAAGATGTTTGGAGGAAGGGAGCTGGAAGAAGGTTGTACAGGTGTAGTAGGGTGTACCGAATAGGTAGCGAGGGCCAATAGTGGGCCCGTCATCGGAAATTTCGGAAAAGAGGGTTCTTTTACGGAGATTTAAAAAAGTTAGTTTCTCTCTTCCACTCATCTAATATCTTCCCATACCGCCATCGGGCACTTCCTCATGTCTCGGTGCATGGGCAGGACAAATCTAAGTTATTGGCGAACGGCTGAAATCAAAAGCTGCCTTTTGCTCGCCAATAACTTAGTTTCGCCAATAACTTAGTCCCCTAAATGATAAAGGAACGAAAGGTTGCTTACTCTGTTATTGGCCTGTTCTTTTGTTGTGGTATTTATCTTAAAAAAAAACTGGAGGTTTTCTTATTATACTAAATATTCATATTACAGCTTCAATTTTTTCAAAGAAGGCCTCTTGATCACAGGATCTGGCAATTTTACTGGCTATCTAGAACTTTCACAGACTATCTAGGGGAAAGAAAGGGGTAATCAGCATGAAAGCATTTGGAAAGAAATTGATGCAAGCAGACATATTTCGTTACTTGATCTGAATGTACGAGAGAGACGGCTGTATGTTTACTCATAGTTATTAATGACAGATATCTCATCGAAACTTTTACATGGGAATATTAGAAGAAATAATTACGAATCGGTATCCCTGGGGAATGAACGGACGGTCACATCAAAAAAGATATAAATGGCAAAAATGTGTTCGGATAATCGAAGCCATTAGTATCAAATTAACTTACTTTAATCAATAGCAAGTAATGGTCATACCTGATTCCGCCATTTGTAATCTGCTAGTAAGTATAGAGTGTATAAGAGCTTCTCAACGTTATCCACTATCATTTTGTGCAAAATTACAGTTCAAATCCTTTTTATACATTAGGTTTGAAAACACTTCAGAATTAATTGCACCTCAACCCGGGGACAATAACAAAAAGTCACTATCCCGATTATCATTTCTTCCTCATTTTTTTCCTTAAAATGGAATGCCCATTTATCAATTTACCCCATAAACAATTTAAATCTTGGAAGAAAATTGGAACGAAATGATTGCTATCGACACAGCTTTGGCTAACGGAGGAATGTCTTAAATCGGAAAATATCGCGTGGAATCTAATACCTATCAATAGCGCGGGCCCATTGCACGTGAGCCCATTCACTCGAATGGAGACTGACCCGTAGGGTAGATGGCCGCTCATCACGAGAAGTCTCATTGAAATTGGTTGCACCGGACGGCGAAGTTCTTTACTGTGGAGGTGGAGGCAAGGAATAAATAATCAAATTCGTGGGTGACCAGCGTACATCACCTCTTTGCTTCGTTCCTCTCCTCTCGCGTTTAATTGGAACTGCAGGAGGCCGACGACTTAGTCGCTCGCAGAGTGACTAATCGACGTCAACCACGTTTTCTTTCGTGAATGCCGAACTTTATCTTAACAGTAGGAGGAAGATTTGTTGGAAAGTTCATTTTTGTCGGCCATGTTAACTCATTGGCAATTTTGAATACATTGTGCGGACGAATTTATATACTGAACGGGATGGGCGGTAAAACAGAAAACTGCCATTGCTTCTAGAAGGTAAAGCACTGATATATGCTGACTAACTTATTTGACTTATTTAATTACAACAGAAAAAACATAAGAAATTACATATAAGTGCACATATCAACAAAAACTGTCTATACAGCGGTTTCATTCTAAGGCCTTAGAAAGAGCCAAGATGTACCTACAATCGCCGCCATAGAGGTTGGCGGATCAAGGTCTCATGAAAGCTCTCCAAACAAAGCACCCCAGAAATTTACCTAATTTACCTCCTCTGCAGATGGATAACATCACCCACAATTTTTTGGCCTCTTCTTCTTGAAGATGTGGAGCGTATAATAGTTCACCATATTTTTTATTTCCCGCCCGTTGGTTCCAAAATAACCATAACTCCGCTATTTTCCATGCCATATTTTTAACAGCCAACTTATGGAAAGCAATATCAAACCTAGCTTAGCTTCCGATCTGAAATTCTGATGACACATCATTAAAAAATTTAGTTTTTTTTAACATGATACCAATAAGATAGTTTTGGTGATGCATGAAGATTTGATCGTATCAAATAACTAGCGATATATTTACAAAAAATGAGGAAAATTAGATAAGAGCTCCACTAAGTTCCACATCGCTTTAAAAACCAGGCCCTATCGCCAGTTTATTTGAGAAAAATTGAACTGCTTGTCTAAAAGAAAATAGTTATGTTTATTCCCTCCCAAATTCATCTGTCAATTAGGAATGGCAGGGACTGGGATATAGTGCTAACTTCGTGTTCCAGGGCTAACATCCTAGTAATGGCAGATATTTTTCATAAGTTGGTCGATTCCTAGCTGAGAGCTTTGTAGAGGTTACTCCGAGTACAACACTACGTCCCTCAGAGAGGACGTTAAGCCGAGGTCCCTTTGTAGCATTCATAAATCCGAATTAGAGTTTCATCCTTCCTTCCCTGTCAATCCCTATGGAAAAAATGAACTAAGCTGTCGGTCGTCTCTCCTCCAAACCATAACAAACAAGGTATGGTGTCGCAGGCAGAAGGGATAGAACTAATTAAATTGGATCCTACGTTTGGGAGACAATATGGTCAAGGCCTCGTTAGGACTTATGCCATTCATTAAGTTCCAAACTAAAAAAAAATTGGGCCACAAAAACAAAAATGAGGGATGACGAAGGAAAATTCTCGGCGTGCTGAGGGAGCCGTGCATTCCCTGGACGACCTCCATTGCAAAGCAGGGACCATAATTCAAGCAACTAGCATGGTTGGCCACTTTTCCCACGCCACTGTCACTGGCTAAGAGCTCCCAGCGGCGTGGAGTAGATACCCTTTTGAATTTATGCCCGCCGCGTCTTCTTGGGAGCCGTTTGGGGACTTTCGCCATCTTTTATCAATTTGATTATTTTTCTCATAGCTCCTTCTGCCCTGTACATGCATCCTTCCTCGAGGTCCCGAGTAGTATATAGGTTTTTCCTTTTTTTCTGTTCCATTGGAACTATTCGGCATGCAATTTTGTTATTATTAATTTATGTATTCGACCGATGAAGGTGGGTTTCCATGGAGTACTTAAGAAGCATTATAGTAGCCCTTTTTCATTTAGGTATTTCCCTCTTTAATTCACAAAAAGGCCTACTCTCTTTTATTCTATCCAAAAATTCTATTCTTTACCTTCATCTTCCTCATTTAACCAACCCTCCAACACTGTTTTCTACAATCCCGCCCTGCTGAGTACTCGCTCGAGTGACTTAAGCTTTAATTAGTGTTTATAAATGGAAATGTATAATATCTCTAAACCAGACTTAAAGTCATAAAAGCATTAAAAGTTGCAAATGCTGAATATAAAAAGGAGTGGGTTCAGGTGAAGTGATAAACGAATTGAGATCCCTAAGTATGTCCCGAGTTTCGATACGAGCGCTGCCATAATAGCTCTACCATAGCCGCATAATAAAAACGCGTTCATGATTGAAAATTACTCTGTTCAAGCCACGGGTGAAGGCTTCGGAAACTCCTAAACGATGGCCCTTGAGATGCGAGGTGACCCCGGGAAGAGAACTGGCCCTTTTACCCTCAATTTGTAGATTTCAGACGTCTATAGCTTGAACTGGAGAAAGTTATAACCTAGCCTATTAACCAGCTTCACGTAGACTGCTTCACTGTAACGTGCTTCACGTAGAGCCGGTTTTATGTCAGGTCATTCCTAACCATGAGATGATACCGCTTTCAACTTTACCTGGTGGTAGGTGAAAGATTTGTTTAGCTAGAAGTCTGATATTTTACAGAAGTTAACCAGAACTTTCAACTACCTCTAGATGAAGTTAAAAGCTTAATAGTCTTATGGTTAGCGTAAATCAGACATTATAGAAAGTAAGTGATTGTTGATGGTTCCAGAACCTTGATTATCCAATTAAGAACACGATATTGTTGAAAAAAAAGCCTCTGATTCACCAATTGATGTATTTTGTTGAAATCCTGCCGAAACTAGATAAAACTTTGTATGAAATGACTTTTTGAATATGTAAAATTGTTCGATAGTAAAATGGTAAGCTAGTAGTAGTCGTACGCCACTGGTTGCAAGAGCTCACATGGATTTTTTCAACTTTTTGAAACTTTGTAAATACCAGAAGGTTAGCTCTACAGCGTGAATTTGGTCACCAAGTGCAGACTACTATTTCAATGAAGGCGGATACGATCTCGTTAAGCACGAGATCATTGCGGAACTCCAAGCAGCACATTGTCACAAGAACGATATACACCATTATTACTGAGTGCGGACGACCCTCGTTAGCGTATGTAGAGTAGAATTATATGAGCGTGGGGCTAGAGGATCACTTTAAGGAAACACAGAATCTCACCCATATATATAATACCTAAAATAGTTTTATATCTCTTTGAAGACAAGCAAATCCTTCCAGAATTAAAACACAAAATGAAGGTGAATATATTTAAATTGAAATTATACATTTTCCAGCTCTGGGTCAAACCACCTTACATTTTTTAATTTATGAACGGCTTTAGAGGTGCATAGGTCCTAACGCATAAAATTCAGAGATATTTGAGGAAATTGAATAATTGTTCGACCGCGTTCAATGTGACTAGGGGAAAGATTAAGGCGGTGGAGATATGAGATGAGTTTTGGAGACCGGGTCGCAAGAAATTATCGGAGCGGAGGTAATAAGCGGGGATGAGACTAATGGATGCAGGGATGTTTACATCTATTATGGGTTTCCCTTGGGTTCCTGTACGTGAGATTTCCTTCACAGTCCTTCCGGGATGAGAATAGGAAGTAGAAGGATGAGAGATTGGAAGAACTCGAAGGCACACGGTGATGTGACAGGTGGAGAAGAGCCGATGAGTGGCAACGGGAAAGGAACGCGGCCACCCATTTAGGAAAACTAAGAGGAGAGGAAGTAATGGTGTTATACATGCTGTAAACGACGCGTAATGACTAGCACCAAGTCATTAATCCGTAGATCAGTTTGACGTGGCTTTCCAATCCGTTGTCATATCTGCTTACCTTTTCGTATATAAGTAATTATTTTCTTTTACATCCTTAATATTTTTTCTAAGTAAAATATCCGGAACTGTCCCTTGCCTTACCTCTCGACCTCTTGTCCTTCAACGATGGTCTTCATCATGCCGCATGATGTGGCCGATGAAATTATTCCGTCTTCTTCAAAGGGTTTTTAGAAGACTTCTTTTAATTTCTTTTAATTTTTAAAAGTTTCGCATAATTTTCTCAGCACTTCCTCAATACTCATTTGATAAATTATCAATAAATGGTATAGATAAAGATATTTCAAGACCATAGGATTGCAAGAATAATGGAATGGGTTTGATTGTCAACCAAAATGGCTGTAGCTTGAACACGGTTGTGAAGTCCATTATTCCAGTATTTACAAGAGCACTGGTAAAGCGCATGTTTTTATTTTACTGTAGCCGGAGCTGTATAGGTCCCTAATGCCCCTATTGGGATGCTAAGACTACTATTCAAGAGAATTTAACTTTTCAAATCATGGGAGTGTACTTGGTTCATTTGTATTTATAAAGAAAGCTTCATCCTGGGTTTAGTAAAATCTCACTTGAGACCACTGCCCAAGTCGGCGGTAGAACAAAAGCAATAGATGGGAACATAAATCTTTCACGTTAGCCCTTGCGCACGTTGCACTTTTACATGAGGAAAAACATGGCAATTTTCTGCATCTATCAATTCACACATCATATATTTCCAGCCAAATATTTTCATATTTGATATTTTACATAAATCTCTATTCAACCCATGCTTAATGTATCTAATAAAGGCAAGTGTAAACGAAACATTGTTTTTCTGGCTGTTGCAGGAGAACTTCACCAGGCTGTGGTGGCTACTGATCGCAACCGATGAAAAGATTCATACCAAGTGGACTTCCTCCGAAGGAATTAATGGGATGTAGAAGGAAGAAACTCAAGTCAGAAGCTAACGGCCCGATCAGGGAGGAGAGCCATCCGGTGCTGTCCTTGTGGAACCCTTGGCATATAAGATGGTGAGGAGGGGTCCTTCGCCTAAGAAGAGTAGGAGGTATCTACTCTCTCATTCAAAAGGGGGAAATTAAGAGGGCACGCAACATCGGAAAAAAGTGTAAATAAACTAATAGAACTGGTTATTTTCCATCTATCAATGAAGGCATCACACAACACTGCATTCTCATATCAATGTATACTGCTGGAGAAAAGGACGCGAAATTCGACTTTTTTCACAAAATCCCAGCTGAAAGCTCAACAGCATATGTTAACTCTATTCTGTAACTTTTTAAGCAATCATAGAATGAGCAGCGATACTCCCTGTACTCATATATTATTCACAGGCCAATTTTTGTACCAATGGCATAAAAAAATCTTTTGGGAGAAAGAAACTGCAGGAAATGATGTAGGAAAAAAAAACTGTTCACCTAATTTTTCCTCAAAAACCAATATTAAAATGAACTACGCCTCCTATTCCCTGCGGATATTCATACTTCACTTAGAATATACGTGCTTAAAACGTCATGAGCACCATTTAGCAATGCTCTGCAGTGAAGATGTCGGTCGAGGTTATGTATCCTCACAGGATGAGATTGATGGGCGTAGTGAGCCATTCTTGGCCGTCGTTCGTAGTCACACTTAGAAGGAGAAGGCACATTTGAAGAGATTGATCGGAGCTCAAGTGATTTCTTTACTCTTCAGCCCACCGCAGAACTGTGATTGACCTTCCTCCTGCAATCAAATTGGTTCTCACTTCCTTTCCCATTGATCCTTGACTGGTCTGCCGACGAGTTCTCGTGGAGGATACGATAATCCCTTCCTTCCAACACTGAAGGAAGGAAGTTAGCACCAAAGGCCTCTTCCTCGAACAAAATTCTCTCCTTCTACGTTGTTTACATAACCTTTCATTTACTATCTTGAATTTTTACTTCAATTTGAATACACCGAGCCGAAAATAATTGGTAGAAATTCAAACCTTTCACGTGGAAAGTAGTATGTCAAAAACATTTCCGCTGGTATCGGTCAGATCAATTTGTCTAGTACTTCATAAGATGCGATTTTATCGATAATTATTTTCAGCTGAAAATTAAGGCCGAAAACTTTATAATTATTTTCAGCCGAAAATAATTATAAAGTTTTCGGCCTTAAATAAAAATATTCTGGTTAAAATGGGTAGGGTAATGAGTAGATATCAACTGAAAATAAGCACGAAGAAAACCAAGATCTTAGTATGCAGCAGAAGAGAAGAAGTCAAGACCAACATTAAAATAGGGAGGCAAAAACTGATAGAGGTGGATGAATTCTGTTATTTGGGAAGCAAGATAACTAGTGACGGGAGAAGCAAGAAAGAAATTAGCAGCAGAATAGCCCAGGCGAAGAGAGCATTCCACCAAAAGAGAGACCTGCTTACAGCGGGAAACTTAAATATGGATGTAAAGAAACAATTTATAACAACCTACATCTGGAGTATGCTCCTATACGGAAGTGAGGCATGGACAATGACCGCAGCGGAGAAAGCAAGGATAGAGGCCTTTGAAATGTGGTGCTACAGAAGAATGATGAAAATCAAATGGATCGACCGAGTTAGTAACGAGGAAGTCCTAAGAAGGGTAGGAGAGAAGAGAAGCCTCATGAAAACCTTAATAAGAAGACGGAACAACCTTATAGGCCACATCTTGAGACATGATGGCCTGATGAAGACAATCGTCGAAGGACAGGTGGAAGGCAAGAATGGAAAAGGAAGACCTCGAACAAAATATATGGAACAAGTAAAGAGAGATGTGAAAGAGAAGAAATACGTTGGAGTGAAAAGATTAGCTGATATGAGAACTGAGTGGAGAGCTGCGTCAAACCAATCCTAGGATTGTTGACCAGTGATGATGATGAATCAGTTTATCATTCCATCAAAATGGCGCCCATCCGAAGAATTTCTTGCAAAGAATTTTAAAATAAATGCTAAATATTTTTCATATAACTTCATATTAGTTTAGAATTTATACTATTACTTCCATCAATATCCTTGTTAATTTCAGATCGCTCCAGCCAACACTACATGGTTTATTTTATAGGCATCAGTTATTATTAAGCGATTGCATTCCAACATTATTTCATGGAGAAAGAACGGCCACTTAGCTCTAGTTGAAATATAAGTCCAAATCTAGAATGTCCACGGCCCCTCAAGCATTAAAAAGGTGAACATGAGATGAAATCGTTGAAAAAACAATAGTTAACAAAAATAATGAAAATAACAATTTCTGCAGAAAATAAAGCATCGTTTTCTATTTTATTATTTCGATGTATGAACTTTATTATGATATCTTTTGTCTCCGTTAACACCAGCTCAGCTGCATTCCTAATGAATGTGAAGCACAGAGCCATCTGATTTCATTCTAAAATAAGTTGGAGCTCGCAGTAGTGAATAAAACCGATGAATAACCGCGGTCGTTGAATACCTGCACCTATCTTACGAGATTGAACAACTTAATCATCAATTTCGGTGAGAAAAAAAATCCTGTTTTCGATGTACTTTGCATTGTATGAAAATAATACTTTCCTTGTATATTCCATGAAGTTTTTACTTGATTAATTATTTAACACATACAATTTTAAGAAAAAAATGTAGTACGCAATTGAATGTAAAGACATAAATAAAAATTTAGTACTCAAAAATTTATTTGAAAGAAAGGCCAATCATAATTTATTTATAGTTTTATAGTAATATTTAGTATTTGTAATGATAAAAGAAAATTTATTTTTCAATAGACCTTACGAGATAGAAGTGTTCAGGTCTAAAAGAAAAAAAATGATAGATAATGAGTGAGAGGCAGAATGGGAGAAAGGAAGTCGGTGAGAATAGCAATGCGAAAACGGCAGTCTTTCGTTTTAATGGGGCGAGGAGCATGGGAAAGGAAGGGAAAGGCGTTTGCTAAAGCTTCACTTACCGGGAGGGTGAGCCGGAGGACTTCCGTCCAAACTTTTTCGAGAGAGAAGATTACACATTGAGGCTATTTAGTTGTTTTGAACATTCACGTATTTTTATATTCGTCATACCTCCTCACCGACTCCTTCGGTTTTTTCCAACCCCCAATCACCCTCGACTGTACCGTACTCTTCGCTTCCTTTCTTCTCCTTCCCTCGTATTCCCGTCTCACCACCCCCATCCTGCCTTCCTATTTAAGCCTTTGCACACCTTGTAATATATACCTTATGATTCTATTGGCGAAACATGTCGTACAATGAATATAACATTGTGGAAATTGCTCCTGCTTCTTGGTTACTTCACTTATTATTCGGAAAAGAGTGGAATTTTTCCTCGCTCATTAATCGTAATTCACCTTCCCGATGATTCCGCTCCCCATCTACATAATCGTACGCTCTTGCGCGGGAGCATCCTCTACTATCCGCTCCCACATAGATGCAGAAATGGGATTTCATTCTACGAATTGAGTGGCCCAAAGTCAGATGCATGGGTTGAAATTGGAATCTTAGAAAAGATAAATCATACGTAGGTATCTAAAATGAGTGGCGAATTACTAGTGGTGTTCTTTTTAGTCACACTCTCGGAGTCTCAATCCGAAGGTTACTTTGGATATGTGAGGGTAGAGCGCAGTCGCGAGTAACGATAAGTATATAAATTTCTTAAAGTGAAGTTAAAAGAGCCATCTCCTTTCTCTGAGCCATCTCGACCTTTGAAGATATAATTTTGGGGATCTAGTATTCAAAACCATGACCCTTCAATCAAAAGCCCAACGCTCTACCCATAAATACGCTAGGGCACAACCCAAAGGACCGTGTTCGATTCCCGCTCGAATCCTTCGGACATCCCAAATCAATATCGTCAACATGAGAGGTGGCCCAGGGAAGGGAACCCCCCCCCCCCCTCCGCGCCGCTTACCCTAACTGTGTGGAGTTCACATGCCTGTGGCCTAGTCCGGGGTAAACTCTACCCCACCTAAACAGCCAACCAGCGGGTTCAATCACTGAGTGAGTGAGTGATAAAAAGAAAGATGAATGACTCAATCTGAGATGGAGCAGCTGTGAATCGATGAAAATAATTTTTGCGAATGTCATTAGAAGGAATATTTGCCATCATGGTAAACATCCATGCATATTGTGGTACATTCTATGTGGATCGTTCAACCCATACTAGTTTATTTATAACAGAACACTTTTTGGAGCTGTGGTTTATTTAGTGATTGCCGCGTGAAAGGCCTTGAAATTCACATTATCTGCAGGGGAAAAAATTCACCTCAACCGGGAATCGAACCACAGACCTTTGTCTTTCCTAACCACTGCGCATACTAATACCCTGACCACGTCCTTTCTTATGGCAACTATATCGAGGTTCTACAATGCTGGTTGCTAGGCCCATGCGATCCAATGAGGATCGCAACGTAAGGGAATATGAGCTTACAAGATGCCTTAGCAAGAAGAAAGACGAACCCAATTCCATTGCCATGGAAAGCCAAAGGTCCGTGGTTCGATTCTCGATCCACAGGAATTTCCCCTATGGAAATTAATGTGAAATTTTTCGAGCTATTTATGCCAACCATTGTAACCTTTTTCCAGTAACTATTAGGCGTAATTCGCCAAGCCTATCTCGTAATGTATAATTTTTGTAGCGTAAAACAATCAACTCGCTATCGCAAGCAATATACCTTAAGTGCTTCTTTAGTGCTTCAGAATTGCAGCAAGGAAAAGTAGACTCACAATTCAATCTTTCCTTAGGGAGAAAAAATAATCCCCTGAAAGCGGGAAGATGAGGAATATTCAAAGTGAAACTGGAAAAAGGCGATGAAAGCAGTGACACTGGATTTGGGAGGAGATCACGCCATTTCCTTATATCGGGATTTCATGTTGGTATAATTTTAAAAAATTATTTGCTTCATCAAAGAAATAAATATTCATTTTAGACGCAAAAGTTTCGTAAAAATCTTTATTTTGCAAAATACTCTTTGAATTTTGTCTTGGCTTGTGGAGGGATTTGTTTTAATTCATGGCAGGTTATTTTGACTGAATTTCTTGGCTATCGGACGAAACAAATTATTTTTTCATACTCAAATGGTTCGGTGTATATTAAAAGCAGTGAATATGTGAAAAGATTTTCTATAGAAGATATTTTTGTTCTGCAAATCGTTCCAATCTCCCCATGAATCCGAGACATCCCAGTTTTTAATGACTATAACGGATATAAAGGAACGTCCATAATACATCGGCCGAACTCAAGAGTCATTCTGTTGGCGCTGTTCTGATGGACGAGTTCAAAAGTATTCTCCAAATTATTAATTGTACCTATCGATCGTAGATTTTACCGGAAAAAGTGATTTCTCCCACGCACATGACCAATTTCATTCGAAGTGACTCTATTTGATTCTTCGTACAGAGCATGGAGGAAGAATATACACTTTTAAGAAGAAAGGAAAATAAGATAAATTAAAATGTTCAATGGGCAGGAAATAGAGTCGTGAAGGGAATTAGATGGAATGAGGAATTACTTAGCTCAGTAAAAGAAAAAAAAATACTTCACGAGACCAAAAATGTGTGCAAACAGTACTCACTTGGTAGCGGCAGGAATATGACCAATGGTATTTCTAGAATTCAAGGAGATCGTAAAAAATAATTGAGAGCTTTCACATTAATTAAGGGTATTAAGGAGAGGTTTAGGAGAAATAAATATCAATAACTACCATGTAACCTAGCGTAGTAGAAACATCTTTGGGCAAACATATTTTACGTTTAAATTTCGACAAGTTATCTCCATGTTTTAATGTAAATAAAATCTATGAGAATACATATTCTTTAGGTAGCATAGAAAGGTTTTCTTGACCACAACCAAAAATAAATCAGATAAAGAGCGACGTCGAGCTATTGAAATATATTAAGAATTCATTACTGTTAGATATGCTCACATGCATTTATTAAATTCAGAAATATAGCGTCCGATATTTTTCCTTCAGCGACCAAAATCGGTGTCTCGCGGTGATATAAAAAGTAATTTTAAGGTAACTGAGAACTAACTGAGATGTCATTTTTTTAGGTCAGTGCACAACCTGTCTCCTCAATCATCCAAATTTATTTAGCCTCTCACAGGAACATACGGCATCTCCCATCTACTAAATCTCACGGCTATTTTAAGGGGTAAATTGAGAATGCTACACATTCCTTTTCGTTTTCACTTCGAACAACAACACAGCAATCACTTCCCATTGGTTTTGAGCCATGTAAACAAGGCGTCGCACTCAAGGCAACGTGTCCGGTGAAGAACCGATTGTACACCCGAGTGCGCCTGACAGAACTTCGATTCGTGCTCATTCGATCACTGATTTCTGATCGGTAGTAACGTCCAGCAGAGTTTAGGTTTGCATTTGATTTATATGTGGCAATGTTTCTTTTAACGGTATACGTGTACCAGAAAGACTACATGTTACATTCACTGTGAGTGGCCTGATAGGATTTGGATTGGGATTGTTGCGTTGAGCTAGGGGAGGTGAACTCAGTATTCAGGGTTTGAAAAAAATCGTGTCACGAAATTTTAATTCTGGATGGCTAATGGCAGTAGGAGCCAAAATGAGTACTGATGCTTAGGTCGAAAACACACCACCAAGCAACAGAAACTTTGAGACAAGTACCGAGATTTTGTGAGTTCGCTCAGTAGCCGGAACCCTCGATAACTCATGACTTCGAATGCATAGCATACATTTGCCTTTCCCTTTGTTCAGAGCATCCGGAAAGTGGGAAAACTCGCAGCCTATAAGGTCGTTTGACTCAAAGATTCTGTAGTTTAAAAATGATGTGTTTTTGATCTAAAAATCA
Organism: Ischnura elegans; assembly: GCF_921293095.1. NCBI lineage: Eukaryota > Metazoa > Arthropoda > Insecta > Odonata > Coenagrionidae > Ischnura > Ischnura elegans. The sequence continues at coordinate 144,644,790 of NC_060246.1, forward strand.
TTGATAATTTTGGTATCTACTAGTTGGGATCAGCTGTCCAGAATTAAAATTTCTTGACACAATTTTTCTCCACCCTTCATAAATGGGTAGGAATGGGAATGATATGGGTGGAATTAGTAATAAATTATTTATTTTGAGCTACCCAAACCAAATTCTGCTTAAATCAGGGCCATTTTTGGTTCTTCGTAAACTTGCCTCATGTAATCATTTTAGGGGTATGCACAAATACTTTATTTAGGTCTTCAAAGGACATTTTAGCAAAACTGGGGCGAAATATTTAACAAGTAAATCTCTTTGCGCTTACTTGGCAGTTATTCAAGATACTATGGTCTGAGAAGTCGATAAAAAGACAAGAGAGAAAGAAGGGGGGTTATTTTTCTTTGGAAAAAGGGCAGAGAAGATCCCAGTAGTGCCCTGTCTTTAAAACCTCAAAAAGTGCTGAGAATAGAGCTGTCTCATCTTTTCAATAATTGGATTATTTGAATTAAAAGATGCCAGCACGAGGAAAATTTGAATGCCCAGTAAGGATGAAGCTAATTAGGTTTCTGAGTAAATCTTGGAGACAACAAGATTACGTGAGAGGCTAATGGTTGCAAAAGATGTATTTTTAGAAACCCAACAAAATGGAAAAAAAGCTCGATTTTCCTGCTGCGTAATCAGTTCAAGCACCGCAGAGTCCATTGCTGATCTATTCTTTAACAAAAACTTAACACCTACGAGATAAATTATTGTGGGATTGCCATTAATATTATAAACTTGTAATGAATCCTTATTAAAATTATATTTCCCCGAGCTTGAATTTTAAATTGCAGTTATCAAACGAAATGATTCTGATCGAGCGGTCACATTCGTAACAAGAAAAGCAATTCAAAATTACAAAATTCAAATACGTAGCAATTTATTTACACGTAATTTGGTACCACTCTAACTTCAGTAATTACTTAGGGCTTCCTTCTGGAAAAGAGTAAATATTTTGCTACTCATATTTGAATACTTGATTGCAGCAGGAGGTAGATAGTCCTGCATACGAGAAAATTCGGCCAACTCCAGGAATTTCGTTACGGGCAACATTTATTCAGAGCTAATATTATTTTGATAAATTTGAATATGATCACCATCTGCACCCATTGAAATTCCTGGGGAAATTTTTTTCATACTAAATTTATTCATTAACGTCAACATTTACTAACGTTAACGTCAACGTACTGAGCAACATTTTGCATTTTAGATTTTATTCAATCTAAATGTCAGCGCCGAGGGAATTGAACAAAAAGACATGATATAATGAAGATTATGCCCGCCTGATTACACAAAGAAATATATTTTATCGTTACAGGGCCGTTTAATTGTCTAAGCCAAAAAAAATAATACTGCTACGTACGGAGTCCAAAAGACCAGAGGTGGAAATCATGGGAAAATAGCTGCAATGGCTTACATACACAAATAATATAAATCAACAATTGCTCGGTGCTGGAATGGTCAGTCCGAATGGAAAATATTTTATTTAGTTGGCAATGCATTTTCCATGGCTGAGGATATGACTTGCAAGTGGACGAAGGCGAAGGAGAATATAGCCGGCTAATCGTATTGAAGGCGCCGCCGTTAAGTCTTGCAGTTTGCCAAAGGTCCGGCATCAGACAGGTGAAACTTTTACTTCTGGAAGGTTGCGACCATCAATACCGAACTTGAGAGCAATAATACGGGGAAATAAGTGTAGAGGGGGGGGGGGGTCAAGTGTGTAAAATAAAAATGGAAAGGATGAATCCACAAAAAGGTGCCTAAATGAGAGGAGTTAGTAGGTTTGGATGATATTCAAGATCTTGAAAGTAATATTTTTATTTGATCTAATATTTTTAATATATAAAACCCATCACTACTGACTGACGATATCGGATTTAGCATTATTGCTACTTAAATCAATTTTTGATAGCGATTATCGTGGAAGTGGATACAAATAACCTCTGAAAACTTTTTATCTTGATAGTTTTTCATCGAGGAGGGATTGTTATTGGCAAGCATGATTTTCAGTAATTGTCACCAAAAATCCCGGTAAACGTTATAAAGGAAAACATCCCTTTATTAACCTGATCACAGAACTTTGGATGTAGTCCGACCTGTTTTTCCATTACTTATTCCCTAACTTAACAACAAAGGACGAAAGATCACAAGAAATAGTGCGAAAATGTATGCAGCGAAGTCGAAACATGAAAAATCCCAATATTTTCCATAAAATATCGAGGGAATTTTGTGAATATCAAATGGAATCATCATTTCAATCTGCCAAAAAATGAGACAAGCATGTCACTAATTTTCAGTCGAACGATATTGAAAACTGCGGTGCGGATATAAGTATTTACTGGTACTGACCGACTGGAATGTTTTAATAGGTACTCATACGAAATACGCGTACCTTGTTAGCTCCGCCTGTGTTCCACCTATTGGTAAATCAATCCTATAATTCACGATACCAGCAGTACGGAACTTATGCATGCCGCGAGCGTAACCGACCTTTCTTTTATATAACATTTTTATAACGGCCGGGGAATAAATGCCAATTAATACAAAAATACTCATATTTTGCTGTCGTTATGAGTTTTATTTCATTAAACCAAAGAAAATCACAGAAATTTAGCAAATGCTAGGATCATTCCGAGTTGATCAAGAATGGCTCCACACGGAAAATGAGAGAATCATATTATAAATCTTTGAAATCTGTAAAAATCATTCATTATTGAGTAAATAACTGAAAAATTGGATTCCACCTTGTTCTATTTTCAGATTATAAGTAGGTAATATGAAATGTACAAAATATCGCAACAGGACAATTAGAAGTAAAGTGTTATTTTGGTTATTGCATGACAATCCTACTTTAAAATGCATACACCAAGGATGAATTTCTCCGTAAAAAAAGTTTTACCTTAACTAGAATTCGAACCAGGATCTCTCGATTGCCGTTCAGGTAACCTCGTGCAGGTCGATTGATTGTCACCTCGTTAGCTAAAACGGGACCCTGAAGTTCTCTCTAAAAATTGGCTTGGTGATGTAAATGGCTTAGACGCCAGACTCGCAATCAGGGATCCGGGTTCGAATCCTGGTAAAGCTTAATATTTAATGGTGTATATAACTTTGCACCCGTGCGCTTTACTGAGTACAAGATCACTTGTTTCATGCAGTGCTCTCCCATTCAAAACATCTCATGGGAGATCTGGAATGGCTGCCATGTCTACTAGCGGGAGAATGAATTCCCGAGGGAGTTCGATGGAAGGGTCGGGCGGTTGCTTCTTGGGTGGGCGGCCTCAACAAAAGACGGAAGGGATCGGACTTAGGGGGGAGTTGAAGGCGGATGAAGGAGTGAAGACTGCTGATAGGAGAGGAAGGAGATCAGAAGAGAGAAGTGGATTAAGGAAACGAGGAGAACCTATGGATAGGATGCTCACAAGGGGGGACCCACCGAAGGGAAGATAGAGACGAGTCGAAGGGAAACACAAGTGTTCCTCAGGACGAGGAGGGTTCAACGGGAGGGTTTCTCTCGAATGGCTTGTGATGGAGAAGGGGGGGAGGGCACTCCGAGGTGAGTCCGTAGACAGATGGAGCGAAACGGGGAGGGGGAGAGGCTAAGCTTGGCCGGGGGGATCTTTTTTTTAGCTGAAATGATCCCGTTTTCTGCTTAGTGCCGCGAAAAAAATTCAGACAGGAGATGTCTAGGGCTCCTGGCCATAGAAAAAAGGGAAATAGGGTGGGAAAGGGGAAATTCTGTAGGGTGGGGGGACGTGCTTGGTAAGGAAACTATTCTGCTGGGCAGTAAAAATACGGAAGCTAGGGAATTTGATGGATGTAATTAGAAGTGGGTGTCTACGTGGTGGAGTCGATAGGTCGTTGGGGGAGGGAGGACGGAAGGAAGAGGATTTATGGCTCGAATTCAAGTGCGGGAAATGTATAAGGGCAGTTATGAACGGGGATCGGAGAAGTTTGTCTTGATGGGTCAACATCTATGAACGAAACCGTCTTCAATCTATTTTCGTGGTTATTTTAAACCTAGGTCATCATTTTGATATTTGAAAATGCATAGAAAAGACCTTTAGCAAAACTAGTAAGTTTCATAAATTTTAACATTTAATGTCAGTATTATCTTAATACTATAAACTAAAACTATACATCATAATCTAAACTTCTATGTTTGAGACTTGTAGTCTGAGATATCCTTAGATGGCAGCTTAAGATTTCAAGTCAAGCATCTCGCGAAAAAGACAGTATATTCCCAATGAAATGGGACGGTGCGCCTTCTCAAATGGCAAACTGCGAAACTTCAAAAGTGATACTCCGGAGAGAAAAATCATTTCTCCTGTCAAGAGCAAGGGTCTTACCAATTTAACAATGCTCCTTTTGTTATTCAAATGATTCTATTGGCCCGCATGCACTTATATTCATTGAATAGGACCTCTTTTAGTATGTAGGGGGAATGCAGGTCTTTACATTAACCCAATGTATTTTCTAATTGTTTCCCCCCAAAACTGCACATAAGCTAATTGATACTTCGAAATTTCCAAACTATAAAAACTCCCTATGTAAAGGTTCCATTAGTAACAGAAAGAGCCTGACTCAAAAGTCATTGAAGATGATATCAGAACGAATATGTTGGCTTCATTTGTTTATTGCACAGACTATCCAGTAAAAAATGGTGACGTAGACCATTGGTTTATCAAAACATTCTATTTTCTACAATTAGATAAATTATTTTCTAAATTCACCTGTTAGATACACGTTCCGGAATAATTTTTCTGTGGTTATTATAATGGAGAACTTTTGCTATTTTTTCAAATTTTCATATTTTACTATTAATATGGTCGACTAAGAGATTTTTACAACGCGTATGAGACATTTAAACGTACTGCTGTCTAAAAACAAATTGGAAATTAATAAAAAAACAATAATTATTATTTATCATTTTATATTTATTTACTTTGACATAATTCATATTACAGTATAGTTTCGGTTTTACAAGCCACCGCAGCTACACCGTAGGGCCCAGAGATCGTACGTGTTTCTTTCCCTTGAATCCTCCATGTTTATGTCATTCTACGAAGCCTCCCTACTCAAATGCTTGAGAAGGAGAAGATGCAAGATAGATAAGGAATCATTTGTCGGAGAGCAAAAATGTCAGCCTCGAGCGAGAAGAAGGGAATTTCCATATCTGCACTCGTAGCCCAGAGAGGATACTCAAGCGATAACCGAATTCACTTGCACATCTCCCCTTTCTTGGCCATCATATTCTCCAATGAAGCCATTCTTATTCCCTCAGCGCCTCAATCGAAACCTCCACTCTTGCACTAAATAAGATTCCATTTCTAGATATGCAAGCATGAACATACACACCAATCTTATCATACAGGGAAAGAGTTGACGAGGTTCCTAGTGAAAATGTCCGCACTAGATTATTTTCAATGATAGCCCTATTCAAAGAATAGAGTAATGATACGCGTAGAGCATTTTAAATGTAATATCTATCAATCAGCAATCGTCAATCCTGGAGTTTTTTCTGAGCTAATAATAAGTAGAGAAAAATCCACAAAATCTTACGATATCAAAAAATGTAGCTGCTGAGGTAAAATTCGTAAAGCTAGAAGTTCACTTAGGATAAATCACAGTTATAATATTATTCGTTTGCTTTTTCCATATGTACTTCTGATTCAAATGCGTCGTTTATTTTCTTTCATTTACAAAAAAACCATTAACCATTTAATTAGTCTGGAGTTGTAGCAGGTAAGCCAGAATAATCCATTTCAATAATAAATTTTTTTAATTGCGTGACAAAAATGGCTGTACCATTGGAGATTAATTTACACATTTCTCTTGGTTATAAATAGTTAACAGGTGACAATTCATGTAACTTGTGTTCTGCCTACTGGTATAAATAGTGCCAGTGAGTCTGAAAATACAAAGTGTGAGTGTTTATTTACTATTATAATGAAATATTGTATGGTACACCAATTTGAATAATCTTACAAAAACATGCCGCTAAGCATTCTGCAGTTTTTACTCAAAGATGTATCATGCCGTGCATTCAATCACGAAGTACATAGCGGGGAATACCCTTTCTTCCAATCAAAAGCTGGATGGCAACATGCCTGGAAGAAGTGACCACTCATATTTGACTGACGGCTGCTGACTTAAAAATAATGGACGGAAGACATGAGTAAATTTTTATGGCTTTGCATTGTTAAGCAGCGGCGTCTCTTCCGATGCGCGGGTGTAATTCAAGTCAAAGAAGCCTCGGGCAGACGTCATCTCCGGCCAAATGATGCGTCTTATAAGTACCGCCGATTCCGCGAAATGTCTCATAAATCTCGCAGGCCGAGGACAATTTTCGCCGACGAATTTTCTTTCGAACCGGTCCGAAGTTTTACGTCGCTGCGGCACCGTGGGACGAAAAGAAAGCATTCTTACGCACTTCTCTTTTTATTTATGGGTTCAATGAGCTGGAAGGCTTTGCATAGGCAAGGAGGCTCTGCCATGGTTCTGCGATTAAAATAAAATACTTTTTAGTAAATAAACTCAATTTTTCTTGATAGATTAAAATAAGTTATACAAGCAACATAACCAGATATTGAAATTGAAAGCAAAGCTACATTTGAAGCAGGTTACTCAATGGATTTATTTTGCACTATTTTCAATCGTTTCTTTCGGCAATTATATTTAACTTCGGAGCTATTCTCAACCGACTCAAATAATTCCACTAAGCTCTAGAATTTGTACACAATCCCGAGAAAATATTTCAGTGGAAAATGTACGGTATGTATTTCCTTATCACCTATTTTTTGTGGCCTCACTTGATGCGTCAATGTTTCTTTTTGGTAATATGCCCCTCATATCAGTTTTTAAGTCAAAAAGACATTGACATTCCATTTCTTACCCAATGTTTTGCCACGAATAGTTGAGTGTTTCCATATGAGCTAGTAAAACCGTTGAAATTTAACCTAGTTGCCATTACTATAAAATATAACGTAACAACAATAAATGCAGGAAAGTCCAGTTTCTGTGTTAAAAAGTTTTATGGATGCAAAAATGGAAGACAATTGATGAAAGTGACATTTACTTCAATTTTCGTTTAGCATCCCTATAATCAAGCTTTTTGCCCGATCTTTGTTACACAGTATTATTTTGTAGTTTATTTGAATCTAAATGATTATTTAATTCACCTATGATTTGTTATAGCACATTAGAATAATCAATTTAACAGATTAATGTATGATTTAGGTGATGGAAACGGTAGTGCCAATAATTGCTAACTAATTTCAAAGAGTTTGGTACTATATAGGTAATTATTGACGGGTATTTGCGTTCATTTGCTCAAGTATTCGATACGCTGACCGCAGGGACTTGAGGCTGGCGAAGGAGGAGGATTCAAGTCTGCTAGGCAGCATTGGGTGGGAAGGGGAACTACCTTAGGGAGGGGAGGGAAGGACTCTTAAAGGCGCCGACAAGGTGGAGGGAGGAGGAGGCGTCGTTATTTTCGACGGTACCGGCAGAATTCTTCCATGGTTTCACTTTGTCGGTCATTTCTTCCTTGATCCGGATATGCGTTTTTTTATCATCATTGTCCTTGACTCGCCTTTGCCGCCAGCAAAAATAGTTGATATCGATGAGTATTTCGAAAAGCGGAATAATTTAGGAAAAGTTGTAGATACCGCCATATCTTCCATCTCTTGTGGCAAAAATCGCCTCACCTTACACAATCTTCAGAGCTTGATCCTTAATGCATCAAAAACAGCACGCATTGATGGAAAATTTATTTAATAAATTGTCTGTAGAACACCGGGGAAGGATTCATGCAATAATATCCACCAAATTCCATCCCTTGCATCAAAGGCCCCCGCAAGAAGATATTCAATCAAGAAAAGGAGTGCAAAATCTACATTTTACAAGATATTTAACCTTTGCAAGTTGTTTTATAATAAATGCAGATTTTGGAAATGCTTACAGTTTCAAGTCATAATTCGAGCTGTTAAAAATTCCGCAGTTTGACATCTATTCCAATTTGTTCATGGCAACTAGGAATTCATCTTGTATCTTGTAAATTTCGCAATCACGTCACATCATGAGGGAGGTATTTTTTCTACACCTTACTTTTTACTTTAAAGGACCGATACTAATGTATTCTCACACTTTCCATTCGATTGCATAAGAAACATAACAAATATTTCCATGCATCAGTTGAATTATAGGACTTTAAAAAAGAGATGGACGATAGATATCCTTGAGCACAATTTCTAACACGGGATCAATGCGTTAAATACCAACAAAATTCCTCACTTAACCTTTATCATCTATGCCATAGTGTGACTTTTATTATTTTTATTAGAATTACCAATTCTCACTATAAATTTTATTTTCATTCTCAATTCTACTAGCCCTAGCAAGATATGTCTTTCTCTTTATTTATGTTATTTTCTTTACACTTTTATTAGGTATTTAAGCATGCTAACCAAATGCACACATAAAAAAGATTTGGTACTGGAAATGAGGTTCAAATGGTAACCGGCGATAAAAAAAAGAGATCTCGGGTGCTTTTTGACGGTAAATAAGAGAGGGAAAAAGGCAAGTGGTGGAGAAATATTTCGTTTTCAGCAAAACTCTGAAATTTTTCTTCTCCTTGTGTGCGGACAAAGGAAGAGGAGAGTTATTTATTTGAGAATATCAAATGGATAATATGAAGGTATTGCTTTTGGAAAGTTTACTTTCTAAGATACCACAGTGCATCTTTCAAAAATAATATTAAGAGAGATAAACATATTCATCTGCTTCTGGATGAAGTGGTGCTTATACGGGGGGATAAGGGGTCTTTAGCCCCCCTCCCCCAATGGGTCGACACATACCTACGTTAGATAAAATCAAAATTTTGGAGGTTACTACTTTGCCCAAAAGTATTTAGTTATTTATTTTCCAGTAAATTTACCAACTATAACGAATTAAAATACAGATTAGTTTTAAACTTAGGGCCTGTTTTATACGCTTTGGTATTAATAAAATGACTTTCTATATGTGCACAGTATTGTCTTTTTATCAAAGAGTTAGCCTAAAACAACAGTTTTTGTGCCCTCAAATTCCCAAAATTGCAAAATACAGGAACCCTTTCGCCTGTATCCTTCGGGGAGTATTCCCAGCTTGCCCCCCTTTGCCCAAAACTAGATCCTGCCTGTATGTATATACCCGCATGTAACTTTATCATTTATAACTAACATTTTTATTTGTTATTTTATAGGGTAGGTCACTCTTAATAAAGATCCTGGTACGCTTAAGATGCATCCTGCGTGAAAATATTTGCAAACATATGCCAATAATAATGGAAGATTTTTCCTGCTATTTCCGACTTTCACCCACTGTGAGCCGAAGCTATCCTATCACTGGTGACAACCTGTTTTTAGAAAATAGACTCTTTCAGTACCAACATCGTCTATTGCGCAACGCCATAAGTTATCGTGAGGATTTAATTTTCGGTTAGTCGTTCATGTAGCGTGTTGCGGATGTTCCTGGGGCCGCTGTGGAGGGCACGCCATCCAAGAGGCGATTCCCCCCCCATCCGCTGGCTGCAAACCCCCTTCCCCTCCGTGCAACGCGCGCCGCCGTACGCAACATGTCCGTCGCAATGTCGAGGGTGCACTTTAAAGATGGCGTCGCCGGGCCGACCGCCGGGGGACGAGCGGCGACCGCCCGGTTCGGGAGTCGGCTACAAAATGGAGGGCCCGGCCGGGAGTAGGGATGCGACCGAGGAAGGGTGGGGGGGCCGGGTATCGGCCGCGCTCCGTCCCACACCCGATATTCGAACATCGATGCATCAATACGATACCGATTCCGCAGCAAAGAGGTTCAATTAATTTAAGACACATTCATATAATTATTTTAATAACACTCTTGGGTTAGGACGGAGATTTCCTGTGGTGTTCGTTGAATTTCTTCATAATATGTATATATATGGTTGGACCTGTATAAGGAGGGCGAAAATTGTGAGTGACTTGATAAGAATCCGCTGGCAGTAGTGGCAGAGAAACAGTTGTCATCGCAAAAGTAACCGACGCGGTAGTAACTGGAAATGAAGGAGTTAGCACTTTTGGGTATATTAATCCTCTTTGATGCTGTAATAGCGCAGAATAATATTTTGAACGAATTTCCAAGTATGCTGATGAACACCGAACACTGAAAAACATGAAATGATTAAATGGTTACATGAACATTATTTTGGCATTAATAAATCTGTTACTTATATTAGGTATGCCGATACTAGTAATATCATTAAGTTATTGCATTCATTACAGAATGATAATTAGAGAAAAAATTCAAATTGCGCTGACAAATGACATCGAACTCTGTAAAATATTGGGTATTGATGAAACGGTTACACTTACATATAGGGCATTAATAAATTGATTTATTATATTAGGTAAAGGCTTACACTACGATTATTTCAAAAGTGATGGAAGATCGTACTTTTATTATACCAGTATTCAGTTTCTTAAAAAAGAGTGCGCATTCTAATGCAAAGTTGTAGGGGCATTTTCATCATAGATGTAGAGGATAAAAAATTAATCCAATGTTTGAGACCAAAATAAAATTCAGAATCATAATTCATCGTCTGCCGATTACCATTGATAACATAGTGTTGATAATTACCAGTTGCCATAGTTGTGGATCATTATCAAATAATTAATTTTAATTGAAAACTTCGGATAGCGTATTTAGCAATATCAACATATTTGTACATAACATCAAGTTTCGAAAAAAATAGGGCTTTCATAACTAATTACCAATTTCAAAAAAAATATAAATTTCCCTTCCCATTGGTTATTTATAAGGAGGTTGGCAGGAAACTCATATCATTAACCTATATTTAATGGAATAAATTAAAATAACTTCCTAATTATCAGGCAATGCATTAAAATTATAAAAAAATAGTTAATGAAAACATCAATTAAAAATGCATTTTATGCAAAACATAAAATATCCCTAGAAAATTCGAGAGAAAAGGTCTCCTCTGAAAAGTTGTTGAATAATTAATTGGTAAATTGCTATAAGCAGATATAATTTTCCCAGATTTAGAATGTTTTAATGTATGTAAAAAAGAACTCGTTTACTCTAAAAACCTAAAAACGTGTACACTAAAAACCTATTCTATTAAGGCGTATTATATTTTCCTAATTGTTTTTTATAATAATTTCACCAGACATTTTATCGATAAAGAAGAATGCATGAAACCTCAAAAGCATGAGAATACTTCTCAAGCTTTTGAGGTTTCACTTAAGCAGTTCATGCTCCGAAGTATCGCAGATCGCCAGCGAAAAATGGAAATATCGCGAACCCCTACCACGACATCTCTACCCCTTCCAAGAGAAGAACACGTGCTTCACTCCGACTGATGTTCGCTATGCCGTCGTCTTTTTTTTCACTTTATTCGAGGCGATTCGTTAAATTTTACTGGGAATGGAAAACAAGCACAGAAGAGTCGAGTGCGCGTGGGAATTTCAAGGAAAATAATCAAATATTAAATTTCATTCCGTCAATCTCTATAGTCATCCCGTGTTATAGGCGCACAAATGGATTTTTCATTAAAGCGCTTTTTTATGAGATAGGAAATAAAAAAAAGATATCGTACTTGGGTAGTCGGACTTCTGGTTAATGGAATAAAAATCAATTGATTAATGCTATTACATGTTTCACCCAATAAAGAATTCCAATGGAGAAAAACATATTATACGACGGACATGAATGTAGCAAAAGAGTTTAACATGAAGGTTCCAGAATATTATTAAACTTCTATCTTTCCGGCTCAAAAAAAAAATAATTTTGTCCATATCCATGTCAAAGATAGATTATTTTCAGTTTGCTTCAAAATTAACTCCCTTAGGTTAATTATTTTTCCATTATCTTGTATTATTTTAATAATATGATATGGAATGAGTTATATTCGCATCCATGGATAAATAACAGGAGGGATGAAAGATTCTTATTTTTAATTTGTAATTAATTTTTGAAATCCTTATTTCAGTTAGAAACCTAATTTTCTCTACACGAATTTCAGCCTGATGCGACATTCCCAATTTTTAATTATGAGGAAAATTTTCGGAATTAATTAAATAAATACATGAGGAAATCTGCGACCCCTATAAATAATTTCTAAAGTTCGGTCGCCTCGTACCACATGGTTTACCTGGTTAGCTGTATACACATGGTAGAAAAATGTTAAGCCTCGATGCAGAATGGTATCAATGCATATATTATGCATTTTTATGTGTAATTAGATAAAATATCAAAGCAACAGCAGTACATAATTTCTACTATAATACATCACGAGTTCACATAAATTGATAACTGGCGTAGGTAAACTGAAATATAATGTAATATATTACCACAGAATACCAGTAAGAGTAGAAAAAAACCTTTTACATCTACATATAACTTTGCAAGTCACCTACAGAGGTGTTTGGCGGGGGGTAAACTATCACCAACTAGAGTATTAAAACTTACTTCTACGAACATTCACTACGCAACATACACGCTACACATGACACGTAAGATATGGGATTCATCTACATCCTCCTAATGAAGGCTATCTTTTTATGGAGCTAGAACATGCAAAAATGCTGTTACGTATAAATACGAAAAAAATCAGAAACATGCATTAAGTTATACATAAGTTCGTAAGCTACCAGTCAACCAACTCATTTCTAAGTCCTAACGCTGCCTAAACCTTTCAGAGGTCCCTTAATTGCATATTTTTACAGAATTATCTCATTTTTTAAAAATCTCTCAATCAACATACATAGATTTGGAAATTCGCCGGCATTTATTAATATAAAAATTTGTAACTAAACAATATGTAAGGTACTATAGTTGAGATGTAGAACACTTGAGTTAGGCACCTTTGTTTGAACAGTCAACCAACTAACTTTCCAAAATCTTCCCAACCAACTAATTTTTCCACGCTTATACATAACTTCTTTTGTTTATTATTCGTTTTCTTTTCCGTAGAACTGACTAAGGTCTTTGCTTGGCCATTCTTCTCTTCTACATTTTATTAGATTATCTCAAACGGATCATCTTGTGAATCTGTTATCATCGGAATGTCTTACGATATGGACGATGAAGTGTTTCTATCTTCTTATCATGTTTAGCAGCCGTTTTCTCTCTTGAAAAAAAAAGACGTGATGCTTTCCCAGCGGATGCTGGTAGTGAAGGCTGCTCGGGTTCTCCTCCGGATAATCTCCTCCATGGCTGCCAACCCAATCTCTCTTCTCTTCCACTCTATGGATTTCTTATCACTCACTCAAGCCATTCATTTGATATTCATGATTATTATAATGCATCGAATTTCGCAGCTTATTTCAACGGCCTTTCTCGTTTTGTAATTGTATAGGTATGCCTCACTGTTTTAAGAAACGTAAGTATAATATGGTTAAAGTTCGCGGCCCTTCGATGGACTGTGTGCTTTGAAGGGCTAGTGAACTTGAAATGAATAGAGACGATATTTTTAATAGACGGAGCCCTGAGAGAAAGAAAAAGTAATTTTCTGATATTCTAGCAATGGGTCTCTAACTTCCTAATTTCAAAATTTATTTATAATGAAATTCCAGCAAATTCCAATCGTACTTTAATAACTTTACGTGAAGGTCGTGGTACATGTTTCTTTCTGTCTAGTTCTATCTCCCTAATTCAAGGATATTATGTTTTTATATATTGCTCTAATTGCCAGGGATGCTTTATCATCTATCTCATTCTCGCTCTTCCATTGCACTGTTAGTGAAGAAGAAAATCCCCTCTAATTCCTATATTGCCACAATATTGATGACAAGACCATTATTCTGATTATAAAATATATGATCCACTCTCATGTAACAGGCGTGGAAAAAATTACTTATGTACCAGTTCCTGTGAAATTAGGCGGGATACATGCAAGTAATACCTCTTAGATGAGTAATATCAGGCGATCCTTTTGCCAGACAAAAATGTTTTTCATGGCCGTCATGACCTTTAGACTAACCAAGGGAGAACAACTCGTTCAGTCCTACCTGAATACAGATGGCCTAAAGAGATGAAATCGGTGGTGGGGAGAAATAGACTTCCCATTTCCTATTCCTACCGCGACTGCTTCTGAGATGAAGGGGACCTGCACGCTCATTCTCATTGACCACCCTTTGGGGAGCGTTACGCTGCAGAACGTCTTGGGGTCGGAGGGTCTTCGGTGCCAGGAATCGCCACTCGGCAGAAAGTCGGAAGGGCTCAGCAAGGGGTGAGCGTGGTAAAGGGCGGGAGACCCTGGGGAATGAAGGGTTGGGCTCGAATTTGGGACCCGAAGGTGGTGTATGGATGGGAGGGTTTGGTGGAACGAACGGAGGGAGGTGGAATGGATCGAATTCGTGGGGCAAAAGGTGAGATATGCAGGTCGAATAAATTACGTTGGGTCTTCCCTCGGGACATCGGTCGTCTCTCAGACACTAAAGAGATTTATTCTCAGTGAGTGATCCCACATGAATAAGTGCCTAAGGTCTTCAGTTCCAACTAGACGCATACGTTACATGTGTGTAAAAGAAACTTTTTTCTATTGGCTAGGGAAGTTTACCCTCAGCGCCTTACCGTGGAACATATTGGCAGTGAAAAGATACTGCCTTAAACGCTGGTGGTTCTTCAATGATGGCAGGAATAAATAAATAATTCGTCTTACTGTACCTAAATTGTATCTAACGTTATTCTTTCCGCCGAATGAAGTACATCATATTTTAGAAATACATTCATTTTACAATTAATGGGCTTAAAAACACGCTCTTGGATCTAAATTCTTCAGTTCCACAGGGTTCAATGTTCCATTCAATTTTATAGTTTCATGAGGATATTAGAAGTATTTTTATCTTCAAATTTCGTCATTTTGTGCTTCATCATTGAAAAAAAATCGAAATTTGTTTAAATGACGCACTGATTCCAGTGTTTCCTTCATTTTAACGCAAATTGTTGACTTGTATTTATATTTTTTACTTTTCCCGAAAGTATCCCGATTTGACATATCCCAGGAGAAAGAAAAATCAGCTATCGACGAGCCCTAACCCCTGTACCCTGGATTGTAAAATCCTATTCACGCAGGACTCTAACCTTCAGTTTAGTCGGCGAGTGCTGTACTCCAATCCCAACAAGGCCGACAAAAGGTTCTGGGTGTTGGAGAGCGGAAAGGTCCGTGTAGTATTTCGGGAAGTTAGTTCCGCGGGTACATCGATCGAATCAAGGCATTCTTTTTTTTAGTAGTATGTTAATTATGCAGGCACGTAGAGATACTATCACAAACAAAACCGAAAAAAGCCTTTCATCTCAAACCAAGTAACCTTCCTCTTGTTAGGTTGTTGAATGGAAGGGAAAGATGGGCCGATGACTTAGGAGAACCGGAACCGTTGACTAAGTGGAGCGTAAATATTGCAGTGAATGTCGCATACTACGCATATCCCCCGGAGAGCCGGGCGAATTAGAATAAAAGATAAAGGGCCCACACCGATGTCATTCGCGTAAAATTTGGGTGTCTCGATGAGGTGATCCCTCAGTTAATTTATTCCGTTATTAGTGGTTGGTAATGACGGTATAAATTATTATTTAATTTTGTAGAAGAAAATTAAACAGGAGAAAGAGTAGTAACTGCAGAGAGGTTTGTAAAATAGAAACGATTACTGCATAACAATCAAATTTCCATCGCGTTATGTGCTTCGTTCTTTATAGCTAATTGTGAGAGAAATTGGGAGATGAACATATTTTTGTTTCCCATAGCAATGGGACTCAATATTGAAGTACATTTTCCATCTTCAATGATGAAGCCTAAATATTTCGTTTCCCTGACTGAGAAAGTCGTCAAGACTTGTCAACTGTTCGCCCATGCTTAGGATAAGACCTTGACATTATCAAAAATAGGAGAAAATTCAATGTTTAATCTAATTTTTTTAACAATTGGAAGCTTAATTTTTGTCGTTAAAACACATCCGAGTAGCCCTCGTGGAACATGAATCTGAATTTCCCTATAAAAATGCCTGCAACTCTACCGATCAAAGTTCGCTTACACTGAATTTTTGTCGCTGTCGGATACTAACCAAGGACAGTGTAGATATGGGTATGCAAATGCGAGGAAGTTAGGTGTTTTGTGCAAACCTTGGAGAGATTTACTATTTTAACATTTCGTAAAGGAAAATACTATGATGATAAAAATAAAAAAGCAAAAATTTTGTTTAGTTATGGGTAAAGGACTATTTTTATGCTTAAGGAGTGGGGACGCGTTTAATTCTTGGCTAAAGAGCATAAAGATGATCGTTGATTTAAGGCAAGTCGAAAGGAAATCACTTCAGTCCTAACGGGGATATGCAATAGTGCTCCTGCACTGAATACATATTTTTTATTATTTAAGTCATAAACTATGATAAACGAGATCTTTTCTAGAGGTGAAAATTCATATTTGACTGGGGAGAATCGAACATAGCCGAATTATTGATTCTGCTCATTGAGTCATGTCTTGCATTTTGAATTTAAACATAAAAGACATTATCTTCTTGATTTTACAATTAAAAGTTATTTAAAAAAAGTAGAAATTGAAATAGAAAGTGAAAACCGCCTTAACCCATTGAGGTCAACTAAATTTCTAAACTTCAAATGAGATTCCGGATCTAATGCGTCATTCCCTCGTTTCAGTAACTCACAACCACGTGCAGCTTTTACAGAGCCTGCTTGCTAGCAGGGTACGCCAAGGAACGGGGGAGGGAAAAGGGGAAGAAATTGGGAGACGGAGGAGGGTTGCAGGGGTCGATCGTGAGTCATGCTCTCCCAGTGAGTCGCGGGGGCGTGGAGAACGACTCATGCCCCCAGGCGCCAGCGCCGACTCACGGGTCCTGACTCACTCTCGCCACCGCTGAGTATGCTATGGTGTCATCAATGAAAAGTGATCCATTCTTGATTGTCTTAGCTCGACGGTAATAATATCAACGGCGACCTCTGTTAACCCTTCAGATATTTTTCGCAGGTAAATCCCGAAGAATCAATGAGGTCACTTTCATATGAATACACCTATGAATTTAAAATAGCTATATTAAAGTTTAAAAAATAATTTAAAATTAATTAAAGCTCTTGAAATACACATGTCCTGGGTATGTCCTTGCGATTCTCTTACTAATTATGAAAAACAAAGCTTTGTTCACGCTTTTGGAGGGCAAATCCGACCCTAAATAAATCAATTTGTTACATACTGGAAGTAAAATCAAATCTATGGGGAAGTTCATTTCTATTGGGTGAAGAAAAACGCCCCAGCCAAGGGCAGATGCGGTAGCTTGCAGGAAACAAAGAGTATATATTTATAGATAGTTGACAAGTCCCGACTCCTGTTCATTTCTCCTGAAGTTTATTATCACTCCTATAATGCTTTCAAATGATTCAAAGGGTATCCAGGCCTGATTTTCCCCACTCTTCACGTCATCTCATATATATTTCACCGCCGAGTTACATTTTCCAAGTTTCTTTAACATCGTGAAATTTGAAATGCTTCGAGTTTTTTGTGTGCCATAGTGTCGTATTTAGTTAAATGAAAATACATTAACCAATACCACTAAACCATACATTCATTCACTTATATGGCAGCACGATTAGGCTCAGAACGGAGAAGATACTTCATTTTTCAGTAATATGACGTTATAGGCAAAGAATGTGAAATTTTAAATGAGTAAAAATGCACAGGAGGGCAACATTGGAATAAAGGTGTTCTCTAAAAGTGATAACTTTTGAAATATTTCATTTTTATGTATTGTATAAAAAATTTACAAAAAGCCCGGATAATTCACATCAAGACCAGATAAATCTTTCCATTTTACTAATGGTCGATAAAGTACAGAAGAGAAGACTAAAACTTTACGATGCTGTATTGAAACATACCCAGAAATGGGTTGAAAAAAACCTATTAAAAAGATTTTTTTTAATTCGAAGGAATAGTTATTAATTTTTTTTTTAATTTTCATACTGATCTATTCTGAATATAACAGGAACCCATTGAAACGCCGGATCCAGAACTTATTTAGATTTAAAAATCTGCCATTTTTTCATTAAATACACTAAAAAACCCAAATCTAGAGTAATCTCGCAAAATTAACTTATATTTTGGCATTTTATATCGCTGAATTTTAGTAACTTTAATTTTATAAAACTTAAGGTTTTGAATTATAATATTAAAGGCTAAATAAATAGGAAATTTCGGAGTTTTGGCCATAACTTAATACAAAGGTTCTGAGCAGGGCCCTTACCGGTTCATAGGGATTAGATTAGCTCAACTTGTTTCGCAGGAAACCCAAGAGCTGATACCACAGCACCGTCGCGACACAAAATGACTAATTTTCTCGGTAAATCGTGAAAGAGAATAGTTTTCAACCAATTGGAAAGAAGCATTTGTGGAAAACCCCGTGAAAAACTTCGTAGAAAACGTTTTCGCGGATGTCGAAGGGAAGCGATCCTCAACAGAGTAAAAACTCCTTCATAGACCGAGCGGCATTTCTACAAAGGGACATTTATGAATCGAGTACAGAACCTCTTTAACGCTAGATAAGAATCATAACCCGGTGGTTGGGTTTTCGGGTACATTAGGGATTAACGTGGTCGGGAGGGTAGTGCACGCCGCCGCGGCGGCGCTCCGCCACACGTGTGCCCTTCTTAGTGTTTGAGCTGATGGTAGCTACAGAAGGCCTACTAGTAGGAGAGTACGGATAGCAGAATATACGACTTTGTAGTGGTTAGAATTGGGTTTTCGAATAATTAATACATATTGCTTTGCAGCCGCCCGCTTCCCGAGACAAGAATCTGACTTGCCAGCGCAATCGTTGAGTCCAGTATATGTCTCATGAAGGAATTCGTAATGTGCCCTTGGAAAAATTGGAACAATAAGACTAATATGGCATGCAACATGTATGCAGTGTATGTAAGAGTAGACAACTGTAATTTCATCTCACTTTTAGCGAATTATCCTCGACCACAGCTAAGTCTGAACAAATGTTCGCATCTAACCACCGCGTCGGGCGGTTGGACATTCACGCACATAACTTGATAGGAGAGGCGGGGAGGCAAATTGGGGCAGGATTTTTCAATTGATAACTATAGTTGACACTCTATTTTATAATGTGCTGCTAAACACTTCGTGAAGCAAAGTGAAAAACATCAAGTTTTTCTCTACATTATGTTAAAAATACATGAAAAATAGGACATTTTAATTGTTTAAATAAAAGTAATAAAAATTATCGCTAGAATAAAAAATTTCACTACAACGGATTCTAAAAATGTTCATTTTTATTATGAAATGATTTAAATTTAGGCATTTTAAAACATAACGCAACTTTAGCAAAAAAACTTTAGTCAATTTTTTCAAAAAATGTGGAAAACATTTTGGGATCATTTTTCATTAAATTGACAGACGTCTCCTGCTTTAAAAAAATGAGTTAGGAATAAAATTATTTCAGTAATGTGGTCACTGATCATTCTTTAATTTGAAAATATAATAGTTTTTTCCATATTAAAAAGTGAAAACAATCATTTTTGGCCAGCTTTTTTCGATTTCAGCCCACTGTGCGTCGCTAGGTAACTAGAGCCATCTAAGCCTCAGTACTGTTGCTTAAAAGCGATGGACAACTTGATTTTCTTGACCACTTGAAGTTCAATCATGAACTCAGTTATGCTGAGTATATCTTAAGTTCTTTTCTGTCAATGTTTATTGGTATCATTTTTAATGTAATAAATATTTTTGATTGCTTACTTTTATTCTAGAAATTTTCTCTCCGATTCATTTTATCAATCACAAAGATCTTGAAGTTATTTTCGAAGAACTTATTGCAGACGTGAAAAATTCAATTTCCTTAGTGAAGCAAGTATGAAAATCTATGCTCGGGTTGAATGACTGATTAATCGATAAGTAGACATTGACTATATATTTCTGATATGCTTACCAAAAACTCCATATTTTTCTGAAATCCACAGTCTTTCTCGCCAAAGTAACATAAGAAGGCGATTCTTTCCACAAAAATACTTACAAATCCCTTCCGTCTCACCAAAACAATGTTAGTGGAGTATTACCTGCAAAAAAGAAGAAAAAATTACGATCTTGCAGTGAATAAACTTGGAACAATAGAGAACAAAGATAAATAATGGATTGCATGATAATCATTGCT
Source organism: Ischnura elegans (assembly GCF_921293095.1). NCBI lineage: Eukaryota > Metazoa > Arthropoda > Insecta > Odonata > Coenagrionidae > Ischnura > Ischnura elegans. The sequence goes on from NC_060246.1 coordinate 144,664,994, forward strand.
AGCCTACGAGGGTAGCCTTTTAAGAGTCGGGAATAGAACGTTCCTTATCACCTAGAAACTATAAATGGTGTTTATAAACAAATTTTTGAGTTGGTTAATGCCCATGTAAAATTTCATTAAAACCGGCCTGATAGTTTTAAAACGGTGGCGTGTCAAAGTTCCCAAGTCACTGTACGAGATGGAATTAAGTCATGAACCGTACCGCTCCATAATTTTTAATAACTTTCGACGAAGCCTTACCCGGTAAGAATTCGTTACTGAACTTTTTCTTGTTTTTGGCGAAGAAGCACCATCAAAGGCAACCGTTTATCGTTGGTATGCAAAGTTTCAGCGAGGACGCACTAGCCTCAGGGCATGTAGCGACGACTGCCCTTGAAAATCAAAGAACAGTTAATGCTCAATGGTATACGACTATTTGCTTGCCGGAAGTGATCGCCGAGCTTCGGAAAGATAACCCAAATCGACGCATTACGCTACATCATGACAATGCAAGCTCACACACCGCTCGAGTCACAAAGTCGTTTTTGGAACAGGAAAACGTCAAAATTCTTGATCATCCTCCATACATCCCGGACTTAAGCCCCAATGATTTTTCCACATCCCCCAGAATCAAGAATATGCCACGAGGAAAGCGCTTCCAGACATCTGAAGCAGCGGTGGATTTTTCGCACGATTTGTGCATTGCGGGAGACTCCGTAAAAGTTATCACCGCGGCTAGTCCCGGTATACTTAAATAAGCATTTCAAATACACAATAGAAAACTTAAATTTTCTAATGCGTAATTACTTACTTCATCACCATTATCATACTTACTCGAAATCAATAATTAAATAAATTCGAATTCATTTGCCTACTGTATTCAGATGGTGCGGTATAATAGGATTTGCTGTAAGCTAGATTAGAAAGATATTTTTTTAATTTCAATTTTGCTATGTGATGCACACTACGGAGAGCTTTCTTTTTTGTGAACAGGGCCAAAGAAAATATGTATAAGTTGATGCTACCATAGATATTTACCAAATTATCCTTTAAGTAACTTTATTTTGTTTTTACAGGCATTGTCATGAAACTGGCGAAAAGCTGACTAGTGGGACTACATGGGAAAATGAATGCAGCAAAGGGGAAGTATTTCACCTAAACTCAATCTTCTGCTGATTACATGTCCCGGAGAAGCAAGATTACGTGTGCAACAAGGCCAAACGCCAAGGAAAGGTACGAAATATTGTTCCAAAAATATAAAAGATGAAATTGTAAGTAATCATTGATTAAAGGCAGAAAATGGTCAAAATATATTTTCAATAGCTAAGCTATTACATCTTATCTTTTCTAACCAAATGAGAAGGTTGTATGTTTTTCAATGACTTATGGATATCAATTATTCGTAACTGTTGTACATACTACACCCCTTCGGGAGTAGATGATGGTTTTACCTACTGAGTGTCCCCAATTATAATCCAGAGAAGCTTTTGGGAAATCTCTTTTCAATGTTCTCGTTATTGCTATTAGCTCAATAAACAGATCTCAATAAACCCTGGGAAAAGCTCAACCTTCTAAGGCCTAATGAATAAAACTTTAGATTCATGCGCATTTCCAAGATGAAATATACCCCAGCAGATATATGGGTGCTGCAAAGGCTTCAGCGATGAGTGATATATGCTTCCATGGTTTCCGGGATTCATTCACGTTGTTTCATTTATACGGCGACAGTTGGGCTTTCCGGTCGGTTACTTCTAACCTGTAGTAACCATTGTCGACGAAAATGTTTTCGTAAAACATGAGACATCGCGGAAGAATTCCGGATAATTAAGTGTACCCGAGCAAAGAATCGACTCAAGAAGTTTTGAGCATTACGAAAAAATATTCAATCATTATGCTATGTATTATCTTAGCTGTAATGTCATGATGGACTAAATTTATACAAGTCAATTTGATATGAGCTATTCTGAATTTTGACTACATTTATCCACAAAAAAAACTGATGAATTTGAAAGAAGCTTCCCTGAAGTAAAACTCATTTTGTTCGCACTAGTTGCCGTAAGTAATTGCTCCATTAAAGATACATCTACATCTACAAGGTACCGTGCAAGAAACCACGAGGGTGTAGCACCAAGTAATTCCACACCAGGCATTCCCTTAATCAGACACACGCTCACTTGCAGGACAAATGCCAAGCACACAGTACAGAGAGTGCTGTCAGATCAGAAACTACGACAATGGAACTATTCGTAAGCAATGGAAGCAAGCAAATTAAGAGCTAAGTAACTAAAAACTATGGTAACTAGGAGATATCGGAACAATTGCAAAAAAGCATTGGAAGCACAAATATTGGAAAATTTTTGCTACGCCCAACCTCGAAATACGAATCAAGTTCAATCCAAGTACTGTACCTGAGCAATCACTTCAAAATATGATGGTTAAAATTTTGAAAATATATTTGCAAACTTTTTGAGTACAGGTAACACTCGGGGAGGAAGAAAGATATCCAACCAAACGCGTACATTTGTCTTCCGAATGGTAAAAAAATCGAAGAATTGAAGGGGTAGTGAGTGGTAGTAAAAAGTCACATTCTTTACGACCAGACGACGAATGGCAATGGGTCTGCGTTCCCTCTTCCCCTCCCCCCTTCCCTTAAAACGAATCCCGCGCTCCCAACGCCGAGTCACAAAACTGACGGCATGAAACATGGAAAAAATTCATCTATGGATGCGTGCTCGACGACACGCACAAGATCAGAACATCTGTCTGAAGAGTGGAAGGCTTTTGCGATTCAGCGAAAATCATTTCTGTTTTCCCAACGATTGTGCTTTTGTCATCCTCACAGACTTTCAACCATCGTCACTGTTATATTTTCGGTTCCATATCTTGGTTTTTGTATTCATTCCGCTTCAGGAGTTAACCCAACGAATGTGAGTTTCGTTTAGTAAAATGTAAATTCTTTTTTTTCGCATTGAATAAAATAAACTACCTTTCTTAGGGATACATTCCGGCGTGAGAAAGAAAGGTCCAGATAAATATTTAACAAATCCATCAATAGATTTCAATTAGAATTTGGTTTGAACACTCAAAAACTACTGTTAGGTTTTAGTTGACTAAGAATTTGACTTCTGCCACTGCACTATCTTTATAGTATCTGAAAACATAACATTTTCATGATGAATTTCTATTTTTTGCGCCAAATATGTTTTTGTGAGCAAAAATTGTTATTGCATTGTTAATCATATTGTTATTGCATTTAAATTTATACTTTTCTGTCATTGGAATATATTTGGCGTATCTTAGCAGCCGTAGCCTTTACCCAAAGCTCCCATGCTCTGAGTAGATACAATTTCTAGGCTGAACCCTTTGCCTCAGGAATATCATACGAGAACTTAACTCCGGCGCCATTAACCATTTTCACAGTCGTCGATGGATATTTCAAACTTAAAATCTAAAAATCAAATTATGGACCCAATTTTTTAGCTAGTGTGGAAGGAAAACTAAAATCGGCGAATTCGGAAAATAATGTGAATAATGCATTTGAACGATTCTCTGGAAAATAATTTTCACTTCACATCGCCTTTATTTTTCACTAGCACTCCGTTCATCATGCATGCGTTGACAACGTTTTTTCTCCCGTCATAATCATACAAGACTAGTAAAAATTCGTTTTTACAAAAATGATTCTTTAAACTAATAACCAGAGACTGCAAGGTACTTAATCACAGGGGACAAAGTTAATCTTTGTTGGTTTTATAGCCAAAATATTTTCTGGAGTTTCCCTCTGAGCCTGGTTCCTTTACCTGCTACCTTTTCATGCATGGAAATCACAAACTTGTAGATGTCATTACTTCATCCTATTTTTTAATACACCACTATATTCTTTGTCTCTCACCCTCTCTTAGAGGACGCATCATTTCCGCTTGATCGGTCATTTTTCGCAACGAATCACTCATTTGAAACGTAAGGTATTATCTTGGCGTTTACATGTTGCATACAGTAGACTATCACATACACTCTCACACGAAAGGTACCTATTTTTCTCAGACGGAAAGATTTTTATGTTTAACATACAGGTGAATGTTGAAAGACATGTAAAATGTGAATAAGACCCTACATGCCGTATAAATTTCAAGATTGTAGCGTTATAAAAAGCTATTTTGAAAGTGACTTAGTAGAAGTGATGCCAAGGGTGAAATTTGGCGCGAAAAAAAATTTACCATAGCCGAGTTCTCGAACTCAGAAATCCCGATTGCCGGTAAGATAAGCTAACTGTTAAACCAAGCTATCCCCGTCCATGGTTCATTTCAGACTGGGTTTCCCGAAAATGGCGCTGACGTCAAAAATTCCACATTGTGCTTCAGGAGACGGATAAAGTTACTCGTTGCATGCGTTGTTTTGAAAAATGTCCGTCGATGAAAAGTGACTACATAGGGTTTTCTCTCAGACAGAGGCTTAGTAAGCACTACCTCCGTCTATCGTGCCATAGATTGGACTTAGAAACGTAGGTAAACCCAGTATTTCGGTATACCCACGCTTTGAATTGAATGCCCACTTCTTGAAAGATGGCGGCGTAACTACGATCCTTTTCAAAAATCTTTGCAACTGGCCCTGTAGTAGAAGGAAGATGTGGGATGAGAGAAGAGGGAGGCGGACGTAGCCGCTGTTTTCTCAAAAGGCTGTCACTGAATCTAAGCGAAAGACTGTCTCAAAAACCCTCTTCCCACTTGACAACACAGCATATTAATACAGGAAGCATACACCGCGAAGCGACTGAATTTCCTGGAGATTAGGCTCCGCCTCTCGCATTTTGATTGGTTTTCAGGAAGTCACGTGCCCTTCGTCATCATCCCCCAAATAACTTGGGCCAGCCTCTCAGTTGTAAATATATTTTAAATGAGCTATAGTCGCTTTCCTGACCAGCAATCAGAAGATCAAGATTTGGTCCTTGTAAAGCATTTTGTTTCTTTTTTTTCACTACGAATTTCTTCCTTGGTGTATGATAAGCCTTACGTTGGTCTTGAATGGGTGATTAATCGCATAAAAAGACAAAATAATAGTGCTTGAGCGGATGCGATGCGTCTTCTTAACTACGTCTCAGACTTAAGACGTCTAAGTCTCGTCCACTTTAGCATCCAACGTCGCCTTATCAAACCTCTACCAGCTACCCACTCCAGATGCGCGTTTTACTAAAAAAAAAACAGAATGTCACGGTGTTTGGCACTCACACCTCAATTTATGATATCCCCTCCCTCAGTTGGCGGAAAGGAAGGGAGTGGAAGTAATAATGATTTCGTCCGAAACCATTCATTCCCTCCTCCCAACATGGCGTTACAGCGTATAAAACGAACTTACCCCACCCACCTTCAGGCTCAAAAACCCCGCTGCCCCCACTCCCACATTATTTTTCCAAACTTTCCGTCCCCCTCCACTACTTCGTCCCTTCCCCAATCTCTCATCCCTGGCAAAATTTCTCCTACTCCCGAAATAATGATAATAAAAAAAAAAAATTGAGGCTGAAGAAAATGCGTACGCAAACAATACACATGCCAATGTAGGTAGGAAAAAAGTAAAACTAAAAATCCTCTTTTCCAGACAATCCGAAGTCGAAGCTACGTGCTAGGGGGAGGAATGAGCACTCTCAGATTAGCAAATAGGTTTGCAAAATAAGTTGGATAGAACATGGATCTAGTTGATTAATCAAAATGGTTTTTAAAACAGTATCAGTGATGAACAGAAATTCACGCAATAATTTATTTAATGATACGAAAAATGCTAAATTAAAATCAAAAGTCCATATAAATTATCTACACTCTCAAAAAGAAGCAAATTTTTCATGAGTTTCATATTTTACCGAATGAAATAGTCAGTTATGCATTCATCAAATGAAAAGGTAAGAGGGTTTTCTGGGAGAGCGAAATCAATTTCACTCACTCAAAAATTAATAAATATACTTCTCTTACCCTCTATTCATTTCCGCGCAAAAGAAATCAGGGTTTTTTAATGCTTGGAATTTTCAAGTTAAATTTAGATAATTTCCGCTACTTATCTCTTAATGACCGTGTTGGTGTTCATTTGGCTGAGAAAGGGTTGTTATATGATGACATAATATCGAGTTGTAGATATAGCATTATCGTGGACTCTGTAGATAATTTTTTATATCATAGGCTGCGCTTTTGGTAATAAATATGCAAAGGTGTGCACCAATGTTTCGTACGCTGCTATAAGGGACCCCACTGTGCCTTTTGCGGGCTATCATCCAGTAAATATTGTGATTACACTAAAAAAATTTAGAAAATGAGAAATTAACTTCGGAGGAATACCAATAGCAGAAATATATTAATTCATATGTCCTTATGCTAAATGAATACCTATAATTTATAATATGGAAGGGCACTAAATGGAAACTTTAAAGTAAAAACATATTATTGTATAATCGATTCATCAATATGATATTTTCTTTATGCACTACTATTGTTGAAAAAATAATATAAAAAGTTAGAGCTGTAACTCATTCATTTTCCGTCTTAATAGAAAACAAAGCCAGCTAAATTCGATGCATGATTGCCAAATAAAAGAGCGGCAGAAATATACGAATTATGATACCTGTCCAACGTACCATCGCAATAGAATCTTTAAAACAGTGCTACTTTTGCTGTGCCACTCTTGTGGGCGTTATGCTGTGGCTATTAAATGCATCGACCAAGATGAATTCATAAATAAAAAATTGTCGCTCAATCGATTAAAACTGGTTAAATTTCATTATATTCGCCGAAGTATCTTTGAGTAGTTCCACCACATCGACCTAAGAACCTGTTTCACATTCATTAACAGTTTCAGTTTGGTACAGTGCTGATACAAACGTAAAAACTAAAAATAAGCCGCAAAGATGACTTTTTTCCATAGCTCTATAACGTAGAATAACATACCGTAGCATTCTCGGGATAAAATATTCATGCAACTAAGTTAGTTATTCTGAACTTCTGATCCTTAAGTATACTATCTTCCTTAGTTAGCCAAAGAAAGAAGGAAGAAAGAAAGCGTACCTTAGTGCAAAGTGCTGCCCAAGAAAAAACAGTTTATTTTTTGTTTTGCCTGGAGCATAACACTAAGGTATCCTACATTAGGACATTAATCCTATGAATTTAATCTGCTCAAAGAATGGTACCTTATACAGGTTTTTTTTCATAAATATAAACATGAGCGTAGGTGGAATACAATTTTATTCTCTGAAACCATACCCAAAATCAAACCAACTCTTCCTTCACATTATATCCGTAGTATATTATGCGGCAAGTATAATAAGGCAAGAAGTGTTCAGATGTATTTGCCACTCTAATGATACTTAGACCTGTTAGTGAGGACAGTTCAAGACAAGATCAAAATAGCTTTTCGGAGGGCCTTTCGCGAGTATACTGTGAGTGAGCATGTAAATTCAAGCAAACGTTGGCAAAGTCTTATTAAAAATCTTCTTATGTTATCTTAGGAAGATTTTCCGCAGATAGCGACTCTTTAACTCCTCCCGCGGGACAAGCAGCCCCAGAAAAAGAAGCAAATGCAAAATTGTTTGGATGAATTGGACAGGAACGCTTGGCTCACAGTACGGGAAACAGAAAGATGTGCTCGAATGTGTCTATCACCAATCGACGTTCTGCCAAACTATTCGGAATCAAGTCCAAAAATAATAAAACGTACCATACCCATAATTTTTTGGACCCCATACTTTTGGCGAATTTGTCCATTTTTTGTTTTATTTGTCTTATTTTTCCTTTGAATAGTCGTAGTTTAGTAATGAGGGTTGGAAGAAGGAGAATAAGAAAAATAAAAATATTTTTTATGGTTGGCTGGACTGTGGGCTCGAAAACCATGGTGAGAAAAGTTACTAAAAAATAAAACGAGAGACAGCTTGTGACTCGTCTCCACTCGGTTTCGTCGACTTTTTATTTTCCAACTTTTCGCCTTTCGGGTTAAAAAAAAAAATGTATTCCCATCGAAATTTCCTGTGGTGTGGAGAAATTGCGTGGTTGGTTTGAATGAAGGAGAGGGTTTTGGGGGGGATGAGGAGGATGGTTGTCGGCCAGCGAGGCACCACTCACCCAGGGGTGTTAAGGGGCGCGGGCGCATTGGCATGCGGTGGCGACTGGACGGCCATAAAACCATCCCTCTTGCCCTGTCCGCAAGTCATTACTCTCATCATTAGTTCGGTTTCTAAATTTGAACTCTGAACAGTCGCTTTTCTTTTTTTTATCCCGGGGACTCCCAGTCCGTGCCTGGAGTCACCCCAGACTGCCAAAAAATGTTGGAATAATGTTGTTCAGATTACTAATATTGTTGATTTAATATCTTGGATCATAGGTCTTCAAGAGAAATATAACGGTTAGTATATAATATGTGAGCATACAGCGTGAAGGAAAATTAAAATTCAAATGGTTACGTTAAAATATAACGTGAGAAATATGATGGAGAGAAATATTGAAGGAGAATTCTTTCTAGGTAGGCTAAAAAATAAATCCTTGGGGCAGATAAAGTAGGAAGGGAAGCGTCAGAGAACTGTAATTACTATCTTTGGAAAGGGAATAATGAATAACTATGTTACATCATTCTTAGCATTGCTTTACTATGAAAAACTAATTAGTAATTTTCTAATTTTCTTACTCTGGTTTATGTCCTTTTCTTACTCTTGCTTGTATTTTGCATTATGAGTACATAATTTTGATACAAAAAACTACGAAAGATTATAAAAATGTTATTTACAATTAGCAAAATAAAAAATAAAAAAATATCTACAAATTATTAAAAAAGAAGACACTAGAATACAGACAAACCTTTTTTGCAATGCATTGGATTTATTTATAAATTATATATCATTTCATATAGGTATCATATTCATTGTTGAAGGTGTGTAAATACTCCGAAACGTCGGAAAATATTTGCACTGAACTCTAAACTAAATTACAGTGAAAATGAAGACCAAGACACGGAATCTACGTTAAACATAGAGATCAGGAAAAAAAACTATAACTAATAAGAAAATGGAACGTTTTTTATAAGTTTTAGTTCTTAAATAATAAATAAAATAAATAATTATATTCATCCGTACTGCGTGAAGAAATGCTAACATTAATTTAATGCAGCCATTCGTTACTTCCTTCCCAAAGCTAGTTCTTTTAGTTCTCTGATGTTTTCCTTTCTTGCATGCCCTCCTTTACCTACCCTAACTATTTCTTTTTTAGTGCACCTTGAAAGAATAATCTTTCCCTGTTTCTCTGCATTACATTTCTCACGTAACACATGTGTCAAAGTTAACAGACAGTCGTACTCTGGCATATGGCGCCCCAACTGTTTTTCCCACTATTCAGTAAGATTCTCCCCTAGCCATTCACTTGATTTTCATCCACCTCCATTGTACTAGGAATCGAAGCTCAAAACCAAGTAAACTGAAGAGGCAAAGACAATATGCGTCTTAGAGTGTAATACTTAGTATGAATTTCGAATCAGGGAATTACATACATGTGGAATTCTTGGAATTACAATTGGAATTAGTATGACAGAATGCACTTCGTTAACCAGCAGCTGTACAAATATTTTGATGCCGTATTTTGCCTGTATTTATTTATATTGGCTATATTGAAAGGAAAAAATAACCTTATAGATATCAATAGACTATCTTGAAAGGGCCTTTCACATTCTAATATTTTTATTCTACTTTACAGTTTATGCCTTCCTTCCTTGTAGCATTAATAACTAGTGAGACTTTTTCAATAAGAACTGTACTGAAATCAGAAAACACATGAAGGATATAAGAATACATCAGCTGTCATCCATGACTATAGATTCATAGATATATAAGATTGTATTTGGAACATAACGTAAATCATTCTTTTGACGATATGGTATTGGTTGCTGCTTGAATGAAAATACGCTAAAATATAAAATTACTTATTTTGAATTACTGGTTAAATACTATTTAAGAGTATAATAACAGAAATACGTTTGTCAAAAGAAGCGTTGGTAGTGCAGGAAAACCTAAAATTATTACAGAAAAATCTTCCTGGTGGATGAACCGCATATTTCTTTTCCTCCCCGTCAAAATTCATAGACGGCAAAAGAGCAAAAGTGGTCGATGGTCAATCGTAACCGGAGACAAGTAGGCCGTCTGCGGCAATTACAACATTTTTCCAGAATTTATGACAACAAAGCCGTCGGACTTCTCGATTTTTCTCGTAAAACACACTGTCCTAAAATCTTTATTGATAGTTATGAAAGTTGCTGTCGGTTACGCAGAGGGAACAGGAGCGAATGAGTCGCTAGAAGTGTCAGATGCCGCCGACCCGGCGGTGTTGGCGGTTTTTTGAGCGCGAGAAGAGAGCGCGCGGGAGGAGGAGATCACGTGGTATTGTTTTGAGGGAGGTCGGAGAGTGGGGGTGTGCCGCATGGTGGAGTGGACGGAGGGATGGGGGAAGAGAAACCCCGCGACTCTCGAGGAGGGGAAGTCGGGAGAGCGCCCCCTCGTCCGACCGACGTCCCAAAATCTCGATCATCATTCGACCTGTGCTCTAACACGTATGGCCTCCCGATGTCGTTTGTAAGCATTGCCCACACTCCACTCTCCCTCCCAACCCGGCATTCTCCACCCAAACCACTCCACATAAACCGTACCCAACACCCTCAAACCTCCTCCATTGCTCTCGAGTGAAACAAAAACGTCCAAAAAAGAAGAAACAAAAGAAATCCCGCCGGCGGGAAGCGCTTTTCATTTTTTTCCCCGACTCCCGTTTTATTATATCGCTCGTATGGCTGTGGCCGAGAAACTCCGCCCACTATTCCCGCGCGGAAGAGAAGGGAAGGAGAGAGAGAGAGGTGTAAAAAAATGATTAAAAAATTTCTTTTTATTTTTGGCTCGTGTTGCGGCCCTGGCAGGTGAGGCTGGGGCGGAGGCAAGGCCGCGGGGAAACGGTGGGAATTGTAAGAATGAAAGGGGGATATGGGGGAGGGCGAGTTCCCACGAGCGGAGGGAGTTGAAAGACATGTGGATGTGCGGAAGGACGGAGTTCGGCTCATTACACGTCTCTGGCCACACCCCCATTTTTCGATTCCTCCCACCTCTCGTGTCATTTCATCCCCACCGCGACGCGAAAAGTCGAAATTTTGGCAGTGGGGTGAAAAAAAAAAATTCTCTCCCTTCCACCGTCATTTCACTGATCTCATTCCAAACGCCACCCCACCCGCTTGACGAATAAAGCAGGAAAAACAAAACGCCTCCGGAAATAATGTGCAACATTTCCACTCTCGCACACCCCTAATTTTTGCTTTCCCACACGCTCAAACCCCCCCAGGGACCGCTTAAGAGTGTAATTTCCGACGCGGTCTACAAATTACGCTAGTTCGATCATCGAATCCCCTAACGTTGGTAATGGTGGTGTTGGTATGGTACACTTTGCAATCTTGGGTTTCGACATCGGTGGCAGTCATCAACATCTTCATTGTACAATATCATATTTTATATGTTATCAATTGATAAACAATGATAGCTACCAATAAAGAAGAATTGAAAACAAAATATTCAACATAATATCCTTAAATAAATAGGTATAGCGATTGCTATTGAAACGGGATACCGTCAACCAGCCACAGCAATCGAACACTTAATGAGTATTTGAAGGAAATGGAGATGGCACTTTTCCATAGGTTTATGGCAGGTACGACGCGTTTCAACCGTTAGGTCATTATCAAGTTCATTATCAAGTATCATTGTTCTTGATGTTGAAATATCTGTTGAAACGCGTCGTAAGTACTTTAAATAAACCCATTGGAAAAGTGCCATCTCTCTTTTCTTTTAATACTTATAGGATGTCATTCCACTAAATTTTGCCTGCTTCTGTTACTTTTAATCGCACACTTTATTAACAGCAGCTATCTCTCGAATTGCATCGATAGTCGAACAAAGGAGCAGTTGAATGGAACATAAAACCTGAAAGTGGAGTTAAATATCTATAAATAAAAAAACTATGGGCATTTAGCCAGAAATGAAAAAAAATGTATCATAATTGGAATTCAGCTAAAAATAAAAGAGAATTGATGATCAAATATTGTTAAGAATAAATCTCAATCTGAACAAATCTATGAACAAATACTATCAAGAAGCTCACATCTTATTATATATTATTGATATTACTTTATACCTCAATCCTAATAATCGATATTGGAAGACTGTTTTGTAAAAAAATTGACCACAACTGAAATTAAATGCAATTGATGGTCGAATACCGTTGCCAACACATCTCAATAGATGAAGGAATACTATTAACAACCTCCCATCATATTTATCATTCTATCAATGCATCGATACTAATGATCGAAATTTCAGCACATCGATTAAATCGATCAATCGATAGTCGATTTCCAAACGGCGTACTGTCGAATGTGCCTACTATAAACTGTTGCTCCCTCACTCTCCCGCGGTCTGCGTGGGAGGGCTGGGCATATTCCTCCTTCCTCCCCTCCCGATTTCCGCGACCACGGGAGAGAGGCGTGCGATAAAAGGGGGAGGGGTCTGTGTGCAGGAGCGCAGCCAATGAGTGCGCGGGCGGGGGTGTGTGCTGGATGCGGGGAGCGGGGAAGACGGCGGTCTCTGCCACCCCGCGATGAAGGGGGCTTACATGATGCACCGGAGAAAGTCGAATGGGGGAGTGGAGTCACGGGGTGAATACATAGGGGGAGGGGTTGCCGAGGCGACTCGACGAGGAACGAGGGTGAGGGAATACATTGCGCGTGAATGCGGGATGATTGGAAGTAGAACCGCACCAAATGTAGCCAGATAGTGCTAGATTATCCTGACAGGTAAACTAGTTCCCATGCATTCAACCGAATGTCATAATTTTGGTTCACTGTGAGCCTTGAGGAAAACATAAGTCTACCATGAATAATAAGAGAATATGGTTGTGAGTGGAAATAAATAACATTACTCTTACTTACAAGTAAAATAATTTTTAAAATGTATTTAAACACTATTGTCCATCCACTATTGCTTGTATCAATGCATCTGATTTTATTCTCTCACGTAAATTTTTATAGGATAGTGCTCTGCCTTTATCTGCTGCCACTTGCATGCAATTTAATCAAGTTTCTCCAATGGATTCAAAGGATTCAACAAAATTTGCAAATAGCAGTATATACTAAGAAAACCGTGTTTTATTTCATTCATCCTGATCATTACTGCACACTAAGGCATTCAATTATTCACCGCAGGTCAAGACATATTTCGGTATCCAATTCGTATTTTCCTCTGGATAATCTGGTACGCTACACCAACCCAAACGAATCAGTTACTCGAGTGCTGCTTTTACTCTTGACTACCTACTGTCGAATATTCACATCAGTATAGCGGCAGGGTTCAGAGGCGCCATCAATAACAAGGTATGGCAGGGCTTTGATAGCCCATGAGAGTGCTTGCTAGGAGTAGCCCTCTCTCCCTACAGTCCCACCTATACCTTATCCCATTTGACTGTAACCTCAGCCCTCCCCCTGTGGACCAAATTCCGCCAGATATCTCCGCACCGCCAGATACCGCCCCGCTCTCGCTGCCGCACCCCACCGACCGACTGCACCCTTACGCACCCCGTGCCGCACACCTTTGCCCCTCATCCACGAGTTTCCCACGCGGTCTCTGCGAATACTCACTCACGCAAGCACACACACACAAGCTCGCATTTCCCGGTTACCATGGGAACAAGCGAAAACTCCGCCCCCATTTATTGGCGTCCGCGAATTTTTTGCCTCCCTCTCCGTGCTTCGTAAATCCCTTCCATGTTCGGTGATCGGATGAGCGAAGGGAATAAGATCGGAGGGGAAGGAATGCACTTCTTTGGTCGGATGGGGGACCACTGGGATATCCTCAGGGAAAAGGAAGGGGAGGAGTATGTAGCGAATTCCCGAATCACCCTTGCCACCCACTCATCCCCTCGAACAAAATTAGACTCTTCAACACTTTCTCCACGCCGCACCGTGCCGTATATTCTGAGAAGTCCGTTGTCTTTACCTCTCGTGCCTTCAATCCTATTTGACCCTAAATATGTATAAATCTCTACGATATCTTTCTAATACGATGCTCTCACGCTCACATTGGATACCGTATTCCTTTACGAGAAAATCTACCACGATACCGAAATATGATGCAATAATGTACTAAGAATAAATAATGGAGTGAAATAAAAATCAATGTTATTAATTAAAATAATTAAACCCTAAAAAATTTAAGGTTTTCTTGTGAAAATATCAATGCAATTTAGTAACTAAGGTTACGTTAAGTGAATTCATAAATATTCCGGCTACATGCATGACAGAAACACAAACGTTTCTATGAAGGAGCTCCTACGGTAGTGATTTTTATGTTTAATAATTCAAAACAATATACCAAATCAACTGAAGTGCTGATAAAATTATATTGGAAAAGTAACTTCCAATGATTTCAACTTTCGGTAAAAAACACACCAAGAGCAAATACTGGCTGCATATGGGATGCATTAGGTAAAAAGTGTTAACAGCAACTCTAGATGAGATGGATTCTTCCACTAAATAAAACTTTCCAACGCAAGAATCAACTGTCCCTCCCTCCTCCTCTGTTCTGTGAATAAATATTCACCTGCTGATCTACACTCCCTCTCATCACTGCCAACATCATGCCTACTATTTTCCATCCCCTTGTAGCTCTCATTAATGATTCTTCCTAGCAAACAATTCCGTACCAAATGAGTTAGGCATTATAAATATCAATTCATCATTTTTTTGGAAATCCCAAGGAAATCCGCGTCACATAAAAATCACTCTGCTCTGCTAAAATGGAATTGACTTCGCTTCAAATAAGTTAATTCAAAAAGTCAGAAAGGCCAATTGCAATTTATTCTGTCTCCAATATTCGCTATAGGCATATAATTGTTCTTATAGCCAATAGTCAACATTAATGAGGCTGTTACCATGCTCGAAGAGCGTAAGACTGGAGACCAGGTAGCAGAACATGAAATCATTGATGTGGGTTGTGGAAAACTGTAGCTTATGAGCTTGGAAGAATGGAAAAATTAATCAAAAAAGAATGGAGGCCATCGGGACTCGGTGCTCGTGAGGATGCTGATGTTGAAATGGACGGAAACGGTGAGCAATGAGGAAGTATGAAGAGGAATGCGAGAAGAAAGGGCAGAATAGATCACTACACGCCGAAGAAGAACACAAGGAAACGGCCACGTACTGATACTCAGCAATTAGGTGGGAAGCATAATGGCAGGGGAAATTGATGGGGAAGCCCCAGTGCAAGGCCAAGGGACAAGAACCAAGGAAAGATGAAGAAGGATGCAGAAGAACTATCTTGGGATAGGGGAACAGCGGTGAGCATCAGGAGCAGAAATATACCAATCTCAGGATTTTTAAACTATGTATGCAATAATAATTCACACATTATCCACGTATTTGATAAACAATTATAATCTTCAACAGTTGATGCTCACTTAGAAAACAGTTCAGTAAGGCCCCAAAATGCCCGCAGGATTTGAGTCTAACACCGCCAATTTTTCACAAAGAAACTGTCAGGAAGCGTCTTCGATGTTGGACAAAGCACTAATCTCGACAATGATGCCACAGTGACTACAAATGTAGATTTCAGGAATATTATTAATTTATATTAGTGGTAGGCTGATTGTGTTTTTCAAATTCTTGTTGCCAACAGTATAATTCAAGCACCAAAATTGACAATTTATCTTAACGAAAAGACTGGCCGCTCATACCAGCCGTGTCCAATACCCAGCAAGCCCGTGCCTTATATACCTACCCATAGTCGGCCAATATGGCCGACCTAGGCATAAAAGGCAGCAGGTAGTACCCTCTGTGAATAACGGTCGGGAATACTTATTGCTCGCGGATGGCACAACCCTCTACGACGCCTTGCGCGTTGAACTTCTTTATTAAGTCAAGAAACAATTAACAATATCGCCCGACCAGTTGAGAATTGACGAGGAGGATATATTTTGACATTTAGAAGCAAGTAAAATTCTCATCGCGTTGATCAGGGCTATAGCTAGGAAGATGGAAGTTCTATCACACTCCAATTTTCTGCAAGTTTCCAAATAAAGTTAGCATGCAATCAACTTTAAACGGATAAAATGATACAGCATTCATCAAGTATCAACTCATTGCTCATTTATACTTTACATTGTATGAAAATTCAAGCTTTCTGAAATGTAGCGAAGTCTCAAGATACTGGTTAATGAGATTAATATGTGTTCAATTGCGTCACCCAAAGTGGAGACTAGAACCGCTATAGTTTTTAGTAATCTTTTCTGGTAACTAGTAGACTTAGAACACCCAGACATATTCCTCCATACGTGCCTACTGTTTATCATTTTTTCCTTATCTTTTTCTGACAATTCCCTTGGCCATCCGCCTTTACCATCCTTTCCTTTTTTCCGATGAATCCCCTGCCAACTGACAATCTTCCTCTATTCTTTGAATCAGTATCCATGGTTACATGTGTCTTACTTTTGGCAACGCGCTACCCCCCAGATGCTAGGTCTTTATCTCAGAAGCGAATCTTCCCTCTATTTTACTCCCGTTCATCACATGACCCAGACCTCCAGTCACTCGGAACAAGCCTCTCACAAGAACTTCGCTCGCCTTCATTCTTCCAAGAATCAGATCTGTCCTTAGCTTTCTATAGTCTACCTCCCACTCGTAGAAGAAAAGGTGGAGCCTGTTCCTTGGTTAGTAGGGCTGAAGACCCACCTTTCATCGAAATTCCTTCTGCCTGGTCTTTCCTCCCGCACCCCATGAAATCTCCTGCTTGTATTTCCACATTTCCTCCAATGCCTGCTCCTATCTCTTCCGCTGTCACTAGACTTCGGACAGATGGGGCGAGGGCCGGGTGGTTCTCTCTCAAGCTGAATCCGGATGATTAGGCCTGACATTGATCCACCTACAGCTCATTAGTTTTCCCCTAGCATTTCTCCACTCGTTTAACATATATCCTAAGTCTTTCCATCTGTGCTTCAAGTATGGCGTTAAATGTCACATAGCTTCGTTTGCAATTCTCTAATTTGTGAAGGCAAGGAAAGTTTATCCTCAATGCAACAAATCTTTGCACTCTCTCTATTCACTTACCGGCTCAGATCACTCATATTTTTATTTCGGCCATTGCTAAATACATTATTTCCATTAAGTGGTTCCTCACCTTGTTATAATTCTTTCAATATCTCACAGAAAACTAAACGGCAAACTGTCAAATCGAGTATCTACCGATTTGATCGATAGATTTTTCTTCCTTATAGGAAAATCTACTAAAATTGGTAGCATATTAATTGCGTATTGCTTGGTTTCGTTAGTAGTAGGACCTGCCCGCCTTTGTGACGGTGCAGGATTCCTCGTCCCGTCCTTCCTTCCCCGTCCTTTCCTTGGAGGCGTCGTCGGGCTCCTATCGCGGCGGCGCCTCCTTTCCTTGTTCCTTTCTGTCCTTCCCCTTCTGGGGGCGAGGAAAAAAGCTAATCGCTTATAGTCCTCGCCTCAGGAGTGTATCCAGCGAACCCGACCCGAGGGTTTCGTTTTCATTGTCAAATCGAGTCTTCTGAGGGCAGAGGAGAAAAGCTAATCGCTTATAGTCCTCGCCTCAGGAGTGTATCCCGCGAACCCGACCCAAGGGTTTCGTTACCATTGTCAAATCGAGTAATCTACTGATTTGATCGATAGATTTTTCTTCCTTATAGGAAAATCTACTAAAATTGGTAGCATATTAATTGCGTATTGCTTGGTTTCGTTAGTAGTAGGACCTGCCCGCCTTTGTGACGGTGCAGGATTCCTCGTCCCTTCCTTCCTTCCCCGTCCTTTCCCTAGAGGCGTCGTCGGGCTCCTATCGCGGCGGCGCCTCCTTTCCTTGTTCCTTCCCGTCCTTCCCCTTCTGGGGGCAGAGGAGAAAAGCTAATCGCTTATAGTCCTCGCCTCAGGAGTGTATCCCGCGAACCCGACCCAAGGGTTTCGTTACCATTGTCAAATCGAGTAATCTACCGAATTTATCGATGGATTTTTCTTCCTCATAGGAAAATCCACTAGGATCGGTAGAATATTAACAGCGTAAGCTTGGTTTCGTTAGTAGTAGGACCCGCCCGCCTTGTGACGGTGCGGGATTCCTCGTCCCTTCCCTTCCTTCCCTATCCCCTCCCCGGAGGCGTCGTCGGGCTCTCATCGCGGCGGCGCGGCGCCTCCATCCTTGTTCCTTCCCGTCCTTCCCCTTCTGGGTGCAGAGGAGAAAAGCTAGCGCTTACAGTCCCTGCCCCAGGAGTGTATCCTCGTGAGCCCGCCCTAGGGTCTCGTTTCCACTGTCAAATCGGGTAACCGAAATGTTTTGGCAACATTTTTGGACACTCTATGAGGTTTTTGTTTAACTTGGATTAGATGGATTTTCAATGTCGCTCCATCCCATAAAATGTAAAACGAAGACCAACCACAAAATTGGACGAAGGGATAAATTTTACTTATAGGTTAACGTTTAAAAGACTAGAAATAAAACTATGGGATAAAGCTCTTTCCCGGTGAACTATTGAGGGATGTTATTCTCAAATTTCCCCAGAGGTCCTGGAGAACAATGTCGGAGTGAGCTATTGAAATGCTGGCAGCAGCAGAGCGGACCCAAAGGAAGACCACGGAGAATTCACCTCAATAAAAAGTAATTCTCACGGGAAGCATTGTAGGAAGCGAATATAGTTGGGTAATGAGGAATATCCGCGACAGGAGTGAGTACATGTCACAACAAGTTGTATGAATAACGATATAGAAAAGTCTGACGCGCTTTCTGTTTTGTGGAACTCTAATTTTAAGAAGCTTTAAATACTAAGAGGCTCAAGTTCTTTGAGAAATGGTTACAGAGGATAGTGAAGATGCTACTGCAGGCTAAAAGGATAATGACGGGGGAAGTTGTTGGTATTTATGACTTTATGCATTAATTTATAATAGTTTACCTCCTAGAATAATTAGAAATGTATGCTATTTACACCGAGTTGTAAATGATAAAAAGGACGGTGCACGAACTCTAAGCTCTAACTCTAAAAGACACAACTATAGTCATGATATCGTCAAAAGAGTTCCTTTTGGAGGAAATTGCTTGGGTATTTTTGATTTTTCTGTCCTAAATATACATTTGGGACTCTTGATTCTGATGTTTGTTAACAACATTTTGTGATGCAACATGGCAAGAAATGGTATAAAGGCTACTTTTTCACCTTTTTAGCTTTTTTTTAATGACACGGAGTGTATCAACTTTCAATAAATGTGTAATTATAAAATTAAAGTCCCTAAAATATCGTACATATTCCGATGAAACTTTTAGACGCCAGCGTCATTTGACAATTGGCCTTTTTCGCTAATCTTAACTTTATGACGCTTTGCAATTTTTTAAATTTGCTATTTGCATAATATATGCAGTGTTGGACCAAAACGAAGGTTTTTATTGGGATTGATCGTCGAAAAATATCAAAGTTCACACAATAAAATAAAGTATTTTAACCAAAAAACATAAAAGTTGACGACTTGGTACAGAAAAACCTTTTCTTGAGAAAAAAACGCCAATTTTCAAATGATTCTGAAGTCTAAACGTTTTGTCGGGGAAATATCTCTTTCGGATAAATTAGTAGGAATTAAAAAGTATTTGTAGGAAATTTTATGCACTCTAATTTTGAACTGAACACAATTGCTAAAATGTTGATAGATTCCCTATAAAAACCAGACAGGTAACAATTTTTACCCTTTCTGCCATGTTTTGCAAGTTTGCGTCGCTAAATTTTGCCAACAAACCTCGGTTTCGGAGTCAGTAGAGTGAACATGGGGCAGAAAAATCAAAACTACCCGAAAACTTTCATATGAAAAATACACATGACTGTACCACTAGGCGAGATTGGAATACCTCGTTGTGTCAAGGACAAAACGAGGCGGTAATAGTTTTGTAGGTCCAAAGATCTATTATCTAGATAAGGTAAATAGTAGACTAAGGGCGTGAGTGGCACAAGCAACGAGGATGAATAGCAACCGGGGATAGGAGAAGAGAGCTGGGTCCGTAGGAGAAATATGAGAGTTGGGTGGGTCTACGAACTGAGGAAAAACTGGCCAACAGTAGTGGAGTTGCCCACGCAGCATTAAGAAAAAAATACTATGATGGATTTATGAGAAACCAACTTTACAACTGAGGGAGTGAGAAGCCAAGGGTTATGAGTGATGTTTATTTCTAACAGAGTTGGGTACAGAAATAAGCGAAAGAAAACAAGCAAGATCAACTAGATATCTAGCAGTGCATTCGATGTTCCACTCGCTATTAGTACAGAACAGAGACTCACTCGTATCCCTTGGCCACCTGGTTTTTAATTATTTCTTCTACCAAATTCTGTACCTAACTCTGATTTGAAAAAAAAAATTACTTTGGCTCTAGGCTTCACACCCCCTCCACTGTAATTTCTGAGGGTGAACTTCATAATGCTCGCCTATGCTTCATGTAACTTTTTTCCATAGCTACACATTTTTATCCCAATAGTTATTCGTCACTTCATTATCTTGTACGTACCTATCACCTCTGTGTACTCTGAAATGTTGAAAAATTCAATGTTTACAACGGAACCTTTGAGTGTGACTGGAACTTTCTTAAAGCAAAACCTGATCTAATGTTAAGATTTAACCTGGGCTCTCTCTCACGGTGTTTGTAATCGATTATCCCACGAAGATGTTCATGAGAAAGTTTGTATTACAAAAAAGCAGTTGAATGCAAAATTGAATGTTTGCGTCTTGAATACCCAAAGGTTAACATATCATAACTTTCTCGGCAAGGAGAGGAACTAATGAAGATGGGAAGAATAAATAGCAATGCGCTTCGGTAACGCGGACGCGGATGGCTAGGGCGCCGAGTTTTATTGACGGCTACATAATGACTATACCGTCAAGTTTACATTCAATGAACCACTGAATTACCGTCAAATAAAGGACCAAGGAATGACTGCCCAATATCTTCCACCGTGCCATTCAGTATGATGAGTGCTACGACGATACATTCAGCAAAGTGAAAAGGATAGTTGGGGAAGGGGAAGATACGACATTTAGAGAATATATTTAAAGGCATAGTTTCTCTGTTGGTCATATCGTTGGATGTTCTGCGACAACCTAACAACACATTCATGCATTTTAAGGAAAATGGCACGCCTCCCTTTACAGATCACAAGATTGTTAAAATTAATGAATGAATCTAGATTCCCTGTCCCTCACCTGCGGAAAACCATATATATTCACACATTTGCAGAAAGTGGCTGGTGGAGAAAGGGAGAGAGAGAGAGAGAGAGAGAGAGAGAGAAGGAAACGTTTGTAGCGATTTACTAACGGCGTGGCAGCAAATAGGTTGCAGGGAGAAGAATGGAAACGGAGGGAGGGAGGGAGGGAAAGAGAAGAAAAAGCGTGGGGCAGAATTTGGGGAACAAACTGCGTCCTCATCATCAAAATTCGCGTCGTTACTCACGGGATTACCCGCACCAGGAGGAGAAAAAAGAATAACAACGCCCGCTTTGCCCTGCAAACGGCGTGGAGAGCCCAAACCCAACGGTGCTTTTATTTCCGCGACCGTAAAGATTAACTTAATGAAGTCCGCGGGCCGATGAACACCCGGCTATTATATCCGTTTAAATTGGCATTATTAGTCACGGGATCATCGGATGTATGTACAATAGGCCCGAGGTTTTCCGAGGGAGCGCGCGGTGAGGTGGAAGAGTGGACGGAGGCAGTTAAAAGGGCGACTCTCGCGAGCTGCCCCCTCGTGCACGCCGCCTGCCTGCCTGTCTGTCTGTCGAGCTTTTTGATTAGCGCAATTTGCAGCACTTTCGCTTCAAAGAAAGTTTTTATTATGAATTCCACATTCCGGTAGTCGACGTGGATTTACGAGTGGATTCTTCGAGACCAAGGGCAAGCGGCAGAATTCCATCCTTCGAAATGCTTTCGGGAAAGAACCTGTTTATGTTGGATTGAGAAAATATTTTAGAGAAACAGGACCGGTATGAAACCATCATCAAAAATCCAATTTTGGATACAAAAATGTATTAAAATAATTAGGATTTCTATATACGAACAGGCGAAGCCAAATGCATGGCATTCAATACATGGTCATGCATGCATTACCGTGCACCAGGAAGTGTAAATCTATATCACTGCGGCATTAGAAACCACGGACATTGGTTCAGTGGAAGGCTTTACCACATCAGCATCGTGGCATCGTAAAAAATCCTTAAAAAGGTTAATGAGCGCGATAAAATACATTTGAAACTTCTACTCTGGCGTTGAGTACCAATCTCAAAAAGAGAGAAATAATTTAAAAATTGCGTGCGAGGAAATTTTGTGGCGTAATCAGCTGTTTTATCCAATAATTTATGGTGCTGCAAACTATATTTAGACTTATAACACCATGTACATGGATTTTTTTGGGTTTGCAACGACTGTGGCTAATAATTGCCAAAAGTTTTATGAGTGAATCATTCAACAGAACAAAGTCATGAGCTTAACAAAGAAACTTGAGCCATTTACAAATATGCTATTTGAGCTGATAAAAATATAAGGATTTGGCAGAGTTACTCGACTGATGATAATACTGCATTGCAAGGTTGCGATATTTTTAATCAGAAAACCGAGATCCGACCAGGTGGTGATTAGCTGGAGGTTTACTTGAATAGACTTCGAAGGTTGGGGTGTCTTTTGACTGAATATCCCTAACATTATAGGACGGCTGGCACCTCTTGATTCTCCCCTCCATCTCGTCCTCCTAACAAAAGTTATCCCTCAATAATTATTACGACGCTGACATCCCTGAGTTCTGTATTATTATTTAAGCGGAGAAAATATTTGGGTTGCTTTTTTGTTAATCATATATTTTTCCATGGTTTTACGTGATGTAAAGCGACTTACATTTTAAAAAATTCATACTGACTCGCTTAATGCTCAGAGAAATGTGAAAGTATCATCCATATTGCTGGAATGCAAAAGAAGAATCAAGAAACACAAGACGCAACTTTGTTCAGCTTCAGATTTCTAGAAGAAATACATTCCAATTATGCTAAGAGCACGACCACAATTTTTTGCTTCAAATGAAAATAGCTTAAAAAATAATCACCCCCGATTTTCCGGAATTAATACCATCAATTCTGGAAAAAATAATGATGTGCTAATTGAAAAAAACGCGATTCCCAATTATAATTTCATTTTAACGGCTAAATTAGGGAGGGGGAATTGATTTCCGTAATAATTATTTCCCTTTGGCAGCATTAAATTAGAAACTGCTCATACAGAAAGAGATGATTAAATTTACTATAGATAAGGCTGGATTTCCATTATCATTGGGACAATTTCAGCTTAATCATACAAAGGTTGTGGTTCGGTGACAATACCGACTCCATTATGGGTACCTTCATTAATGAACCTAATGACTTATATGTATTCGCAATTTTGGCATAATGAGGTTATAATATCATGATTGTATAATCTTAATCTAGAATATTCACTAAAATATAATCTGCAGGAAATATATCGCATTCACAGAAATTCAGAAGCGTAAAAAATTAATACATTCAACAAATTTCGTCATGATTTTAAAGAATGGGGCTCTATGAAATTTACTATAACATACCGAATGACTATATCATCTATTGTACTTGCAGGTTAGGCAGAAATGAAACCATGACTTCGAAATGTAATTGATGAAAGGGTAGTTACTTTTATAATTTACGAATTGTAGTAACTTTTGGACACCCGCTCTATCATAGATAAAAGTACGAGATTTTCATAGGAAAATACTAACACATTTTACAAGTAATGACACATAATTAAATCTTGTGAAAACCGCATCAACCACGTGTAAAGCAACTATTTTTCTCCAGCAACTATAAGAAATAAACCTTCGTTTATTTTCCTATCTATCCACCTACCTTCTTCAATCTTCCCTATAATTGTGCCAGGCGGGTAGCCAGGAATTTCCTTCCGGGAGGGTGCAAAACCAGGGGAGGAAAAAAACAGGGTGCCAAGTAGAGGGTTCCATCTTGTAATTTTCATATTCGAAAAAATTTCACTAAAAATCATTTGCATAATATATTCATGATTAATCAATATTTTGTTTTCTTTTATGAAAAAAAGTATATCTGTTTTTATATTTCTTTTGATACGCCACTAAATCGAGCCCTCCACTACGCAGGCTTGTTCTTAACCTACACCTTCAATGGTCACATTTTAACTCTTTAGAGAGCTATGGTATATATCAAACATATTGATAATATTTATTCCGCAAGATCAAACTTGGCACATCATAATTTCCTATTATCTTCAATTTCAGCACAGAAAAACTGTGGAAGGAGCCTCAGCCTTCTTGTCACCACCGACATCGGCGCAAAGTGACGGGAGAAGGGGGTGAGGGGAGGTTTGCCGCGAAGGACCAAAGCAACTGGAGCAGTCAAGAGCGCTAGAAAGGGGGGTTAGGAGGGGTGAACATATGTTAAGAAGAGGGATGGAGTGTTTCAGGGTAACATGAGTCTCCCCACCGTATGACATTGGTAAATTGCTGCCGCCAGTGGCGTAGCCAGGAATTTAATTCGGGGAGGGGGGGTCCAAAACCAGGGAAGAAAATTTTTGAAAAACAGGGTACTAAGTAATGGGTTTTAAATTAATTTTGACACTTTTCATAATCGAAAAAAACTTCATTTGATACAAAAATATTTTGTAAATTCATGTTTTTTTCAATATTATATTTTGTTTTTCTTTTATAAAGGAAAATAACTGTGAGTGGGGGGATCCGGAATCCCCTGAACCCAAATAGATTCTATGAGCGCCAGATATGGATATAATATTCAGGGTATATTGCTATAACATATTGAAAATTTAAAAATCGACTAAATAATTTGAAGAAATACTATTTAATTACTGGAGAATTACTATTGAATACTATGTATTTATACAAACAACTCAAACATAGGTTCACAAAGAAGTCTTTTCTAATTTCTCACCTACTGGAAGTACATCCCCACGTTTACAAGAAAAACTGACTAAATAATGAATTTTACAATTTTCCGATATCCTTATAGTCTGTCATACTGTAGTCAAGGATATTTAATTCTCTTTTTCTACTGGAGATACGTTTCAATTTTTTTAAATGTTACTGATTTCTTTGGTGTCCCATACTTTCCTTACAGGGAGAATAACAGATAAAAAAGCTTTAAAAATGCCTCCTCAGAAAAAGGATGAGATTATGGGTGTAATATTGGATAAGCTACGTTTCCAAATTTACTCTTTAAGCACGTAAAATAAACTTTCATTTGCCTAGTTAGTGACTTTCCCTCATTCTTTTATCTCTATCCTGGAATATTTTAACTCATCTTTCTCAAGACTACAGTTTTTACAACAAAGATCTGTCTTCATGAAAGGTTAGTATGTTATATAATTTTTAGAGTTATAGTGTATAGTTTCATATTCCGTGTATAACATTAAGTTTTATGATTTCAATAAAGAGTTTTTGACGCCTTATCAATGAAGTTTTATTCCTTTATGAATCCTCACTAAAATATCCTAGCCAATTTACTTTCATGTCTACTGAAAAAAAGAAAATCATTCCCAAGGATAAGCCAGGTAAAGGAGGATGAAAAGTGAGAGCAATTGAAAACTTTCCTGACACAGCGAAATTCAACCATACTGTCACGTTAGGCCATAGGATAAAAAAACGTACTGAGAAAAATGTATTTTCCTTGACCGGCATCTGAACTGTGATATCCATAATTAATTTTACGTGCAGTTCTACCTCTAAACTTCCTCAACGGAACATTATTTAAATCTCGATCAAGGCAAAAGATTTTTCCTGAGTTCAATTTGTGCACTTTAACTGCAGTTTTGGGTGACTCCGTAAAGGTAAGTCGAGACGTGTTGCTGGATGGTCCGCGGTTATTCCTTAAATTAAGATAAAATAAAAGCAGGAAAGAATTGGCCTAATATAGACATTAGAGTCTCTAGAAATCATTTTTTCAGCCTATCTTAAAGTTATTTCCTGCAAAATTATCAATTAAGTAGCCAAGCATGGTTTAGATTTCTCATTCTACCTGATTCAACAATTTTTCTACTGGGGCTGTTTTTTTAAAGAAAAAGTATGCTCTTGTCTTGAATTAAGAATAAGTAAGAGAATATAATCATAAATAATGTGATAACTCTTTCCATTCGTAAGCAAAATCATTGTAAATATCCAACGCAAATGCGTCTTTAATTGAGAAATTGTACTTTTAGGTCTAATATTTTAACTTGACTAATTATCCTCAATTCTAACATGTTTTCCTTGTTGATAATTCGATTGCGAAGACTTGATGAATGTCACTCATAACAAGAAAACAGTCGCTGAAAATTATATCAAAATGAAATATTTATGCATTCAACCATAACTGAAACATAATTTGCGAAGCCAGGTGTCACCGACAGGAAAAAAAATGAAGCTGCTCTTGAAGGTAGGTACTCGAGGTAAAGGTTCGTGTCTCTGTAATACTCATGGCAATAACTCAATTTATTGCTACATCAATAACAAAGAGCTAAGCGACAAGAATTTACCTCATAAGTTTCGATGGATAGATTTGCATATATGCTGTCTTGTAAGGAGGAGCAATAAATAAAGGATGATATCAAGTAATTCTTGGGAATACCCAATAGTCATATGCTTTGAGAAAAAAACATTACTCAGTAACTAGGATGCTTTCACAGGGATTCTGTTTCTTTTAGTAAGATTGACTAAACTGCAGCATTTCCAAGGCTGAATAAGCGCAAAAATAATTTCAGTTTGATGAAACTCAAAACTTCTACCACGATTACGTAACATCTTCAGAGTACATATGTTAAAAATATTTTTCTTTGAAAGACTGGAACAGCTTTCTTGCGATAAGACGCTTAATAATTCCCAGTTCCTGTATTCCACTTATGTTCTAAATTTTCACCTCGTGCTATTCATACCTTTCTACTTGTAGCCCCTCATCTCTCCATAGCTTCCTTTCATCTTTCGCCAAAAGGATTCCTGCAATATTAAACGCTTCGTAAGTCTAACTAATCTCCCTGACATCCTCACGAATGTCCTATTCACCCCTTTCCTCTACTCTACTCTTTTTCCCCACCTCCACGTCGTCCTCTGTTCCCGGGCCATCTCTCTCGCCCTCCACCATTCTCCACATCCATCTCTTCTCTTCAAAACTCCTTCCCCTTACTTCTCCTTAGTCGGCCACAAAATTCTCGAATTTCTGTGCCAGCAGCGAATGCTCGTTGATCAGCGAGCGCTGTGAGGATCTAAGATACTGGATTAAAAATTATTATATCGCCTTTCTTGCATTTAACTTGTCTGAAAATCACATACATTCATATACTGTATGGCGATAAATCCACCCTGATGGGATTCGAACCCGCGACGTTTCCGTTGACAGACGGGGATATTATCCCGGCGCTAACGACGCCGGCAAGTATCAGGAGACCAACAGAGGAGAAGAAACTTTTTTATGAGAGTTATTTTCCCTTAAACTCTGCAAAAATTATCATCTACTCAAAAATTATTACCTGGTCACGGGTCTACCACCGTTTGAGTAGCTCAATTACTGCCGACGTCACAACATGCGTCTGGAAGCTAGTCTTCAAGGACGCAGCGAACCCATAGAAGAAGAGAGTGGTGGGTAGCAGTGGCGTATCTATGGGGTGGAATAGGAGATGGATCTCAAAGCTTCAGAAAAAAAAATTATTTTAAAGCATTGTCTTGTGTTGATATACTACATCTGCTTGAAGCTAAATTTTAAGTAACAAAATGATGTAAAAATTTCCAGACAAGTTATTTTTCAAACATTTTTCCGGACTCCCGTTGCCTGGGGAGTCGCCCCTACAGGTCCCTCATCCCCCCTAGATCATATTCCTAGGTATGCCCTGGTGGGAAGAATGACCCAGCAGGAAAATGAACCCATATTGAGAGTATATGAGGCAGAAAAGTCCAACGCATGACGCCACAGTATCTTGATGACGTCAAGGAGTCACTGGTCGAAACGTCGGCAGTAATGGAGCAGCACTTTCGATGGAAGACCAGAAAGGATTTAATGTAATAGACATGCAAGAAAAGCGCCAGGTCTTTCTTCAGTGAACGCTGTTTCCAGTTTAACTATCTATTTGAATATATATTTCTTTTTGAGGAATGAGTACTACGCTAAATTTATCAATAGAAAAACACACAATCAATATTTCCATAAATTTTTTAATAAAACTTTGGTTATTGGTCAATTTAATAAAACAATTACGCGCAAGGTGTCAGTAAAAAATTCATGTACGTGGCAGAGGTAAGTTCCTACCACGAAAATATGCCTCCATTCTGTCGCTTAAGCAGAGTAAATATAGAACTACGTGTATTTGACAACTAGGGAAGCGCAAAAAACTTTTGACAAGTACTTTTATGTGTTTTCGTACTGATGAGCATTCTGAAGGGAAATAATGGGGCGAGTTTTCTAAGCGGTCTTACCACCTGCCTGACGTGGCAAAGGAAGCTGAAGATATACGCAAGGCTATTGGCGATGCAAAGATTACCGCAGCGCCCCTAGCAGCCGCGCCTGGAATCACTCTAACTCAGACACACTCCATCCTTTGTCGTATTTACTGCAAGTGTTTCAACGTGAAAAGCGTGAGAAGACGGTAATTTCTTGAACATGCTATCGGTTGTGGACGCCAATGAAAGCTACCTCAGGGTATGTGAGGCCCATGCGTGAGGGAGAAGAAGTTTTAAATGCTGGCTTTGTGATTTCGGTGAGGAAAAGGGAGGAAAAAGAGTCGGTGGTTCATGTGCAGGCTTTGGTCCTTCGCACCTCGGGCCTGACTTCAGAGCATCCGTATTCCGTGGATTTGTGGATTCATTTATCTAAGAATTACGGCAATCGGTTATCGAGGGATCAGAGTTTATAGTGTGGCCGTATTATTGTGTAACTTTTTAGTACTGGCGCATCATTGACCTCCTTTATACACTTCAGGTGCCCCTGGTAGGGAAATATCCATGTTTTACTCGGTGATGAGAGTGGGTGAAGGACTTTCGTTCTGTACTTCCCGGTCCTCCTCCTCTGCGTCTCAGGACTTCCATATCATTAGCAGTCTCTGGAGCAACCCCCCTTTCGAGGTGATTTCGAATGTGGAAGCACTCACCCAGATAAAACTCCAAAGTGTGGATGCATTTCTGCTGGAATTTTATGAGCAAAATGTTACCGTGACCTAAGACCAAGTGGCTTCGCTCTTGGCAACCCCGCAGAGGACTGATGCTTGGTTCAAAGGCAGAAATATGTCTATCCCAGCATCTAAGGCATACAGCCAGTCCACTTATGCGGTAAATCCTAAAGCTAACTGGAAAAAAACGTTAAGCAGATTTGTACTACAACAATTTTACTGGTAACAAGTACACAGACAGAGGCAACAAACTTGAAACTGTAGCGAGAAACAGGTATGAGGACCTTGAGGGTTGTCAGGTGGAGGAATCAGGACTTCTAGTCCGTCCAGAAATTCCTTGGGTGAGAGCAAGTTTGGATGGAACAGCTTTGGTTGATGGCAGGTTATTAAGAAATGTTGAAATTAAGACATTTAAGGATGGTGAGACTTTGACGGCAGCTGAGTTTTTTGATCAAAGAACAGTGAAGACCTTGGACAACAATGTTAATTTGAAGAAGAATACTGACTATTTTGCCCAAGTTCAAATAGGTATGGCTTTGATTGGCATCCCAGAATGTGATTACATTGTGTATTCTCAGGCTGGTAATGATTATCTTAAAGTACGTGTTCCTTTTCATTCGGATTATGTGTTCAATCTCTTAAGTAGATTGTGTTATGTTTATTTTGATCATTTTCTTCCTCTAATGATGGAGTATCATTATGCTAACTCTTAAGCCTCTCTTGAGGTGCTTTTTCCTTCAATTTTTTTCTCCTGACATTTGTCATAAAACTGATTTTTTTAATGCAAACTGAGTCAACTTATGAAGTAAAATCTGATGCTTTCCCGGCGAATATGTCCAAAAAAGGCTATTCGGGCTTCCAGCCGGGTGGTCTCCCTCCATCCTGCCGACGTTTCGGAACACGAGTCGGGTTCCATCCTCAGGGCTAATGGTGAGTGGATGAAGTATGCCAGCTTGTTTACTTTTCAGTTGGTTGTGAGGTCTAACGTGATTGGCTCGGAGGCAGCCAATCTTATTTTCTTAAGTGCCGGTTTGCATGCATTACTCAGTGAATACCCTGTGTCACGATTGAGGGTGTTAGTTGCCAGCCGGATCTCGATGGATTCCTTAACCAGTCTTTTCCAGAAATCAGTCTCGCGGCATAGAATTTTCACGTTATCCCACTTTACCCTATGATCGGATTCAATGGCGTGTTCTACAACCGCGGATTTTTCCGGTTGGCAGAGCCTAAGGTGTCTCTTATGTTCTTTTATCCTTGTATTGATAGTTCTCCCCGTTTCCCCCACGTAAACCTGCCCACACTCACAAGGAATTTGGTAGACCCCTGGAGTTTCAAAACCACAAGGATCCTTCGCTTTAAGAAGTAGATCTCTTAGTTTGGAGCATGGTTGGAAAACGGTGTCAATACTTTGTTTTTTGAGGATCCTTGAAATTTTCCCGGACACCGTAGACACATAGGGAATTTTGGCAATAGCGATGGGCTTTGGTCTTTCTTCCTCCTTTAAAGAGCCTAGATTTTTAATGCTCCTTTTTAGGGCCGAGTGTATCTCCTCATTACTGTAGCCATTTTGCTTACACCAGCACCTTAACTTAGCACCATAACTTGAACACTGTGGAACGCTGCACGGGGTGTACGGGAGGTTTCTAGAGTTTTTCTGGGAGTGCGGCACCGACAAATAATCGTGGTCCATGATTTCCGCAACGTAAACAAAGATATACGAGCAACGAATGTGTCTGAGTTAGAGTGCTTCCAGGCGCGGCCGCCAGGGGCGCTGGGGAGAATCTTTGCATCGCCAATAGTAAGCATGGGGATCTAGGGTTTGAACCGCTCGAAATGGTTCAGGGATACCGTGTTACAACCGCTCAAAATGAATGCACCAAAAACTAATCCTCACCTCCATTAATTCCACAATACTTTTTGGTTATGTAATTGGATTTTCCTCTGAATGGGTGGTATAGAAAGATATATAGAGGGAAAAATTAAAGAAAACAGGATATTTATTCCACTACTTGCTTACTTAGGCTTGTAGGACAAGTATACTTAATAATTTGGATTTACATTCTATTTACTTACTGACTGCAAAATATATCAACGAATACCAATAATATGTTTTTGCCTCCACATAATTTAAAAAATATTAGTCACATTAAAAAATCTGTAGAATTATCATTTCTAGTGTTCCCATTTGAAAAATTTTAACTGGAAATCTTAATTTTTGAGATTCTCATTTATAATGTAAAAGGCGGCTGAATTAGAGTAGAAAAAAATTAAAGAAGAAATGTTGGAATTCGCTCACACAAAAGATGGTACGATTCCTTGGAGTTTCCCAAAGATTTGGTAAAATGTTTTGATTTAGTTTGGCAACTTCTAATTATCAATATATCTTCAAGCACATTGGAGGGCTGCCATTTTGATAAAGTGTACCATCATTAATTTAGCATTGTTTCATTAAATATCATGGGTCTGCTGCCTTGACAGCTAAGTGGTATTCATCGGAAGGGATTGTTTCCTGTCATAAGAAGGAAGTTAATTGATATATTTTGCCCATCAACATATTCTCACAAGCTCGATTCTTATGTCTGAATAGTGCGATCGCTTCTGCGTGATGCACAAGTATTTTATTGGCTATGCTAATGGGTATCACAAAAAATCCGCTCAGGGATTTCAAGATTCTCGTCCATATTTTCAACATTGTGGTTATCTCATTGTCACATATAGACCACCGCTCTCGATGTTAACAAAATAAAATCATGCAAAACAGCTGAGGACTCCTGATGTTGGATAAGACTTCTTCCGGGAAAGGTTAAAAAAGAGCACAAGAACTATTGCTCCTTCTTTCACTATGCACCTTTCACTATGACTGCCAGTGCCAAGAAAGGGAAATCACCTTATTATATTCACATGAGGAATAACTGATTTCCAGTCAGAATAAAAACGAAGATATTAATATCAATAGTTTTTTATAAAGCAATTGATCGAATTTGATGTTTCACCACTCCAGCCTTGAAAATTTAATTAAAATTTTTTATAAGAGATATAAGGTATGATCGAAACGAAAAATGGCAAAATTTTTACTCACAGAATTTTTCAAAGCGCTGGTGCAAATTTACGTACACCAATTTTGAAATTCACCAGGAAAAAATCATTTGGCTTTACCGGGATACGAACCGATGGTCGGGAGATCCGGGATAGTACTCTAGCTAAGGTAGGTTTCCATGGAGTACTTAAGAAGCATTCTGGGAGCCTCCCCTTCCTTCAAGCACTCCCCACTATGAGGCCTACTCCCTGTCATTGTATCTCAAAACCCTATTCTTTTACTTATAACATAAAATTTCTTCTCTAATTTTATGAGTTTCTCTATTTTTTCTCTAATTTAATAGTCATAAAACCTCTCCCAATGCAAAGCGACAGCGTAATTTCGATTCCACCTAAGAATAAGATGACATTAATAATGAAAATAAGATATATTTATCCTAACAAAAATGTTGACAAGATCGTCTATTCTTGCACACGTGAGTTCAGCTGCGTAAAAAAATCATGGTCAGCAGAGATGAGAACTATCCCAGACTTGTGCAACCAACCTCTTGTGTTGGTCATGAGACTAATAGAAAAATACGACTAAACACAAAGTTGGAGAGGAGGCATTAATTGCCTCTCCTGGATAAGAAATGGGCCTCCTCCCATCACCAAGTCTACCACACAGCCTCTCTCCCCAACACTTCGCACTCTACTCTCTCTCACACACTAACACTCACGCACACCCTTGTGAACTATTCCCCTTCTTTATCTCTTCCCTCCTTTTGGGGTCCTCGCCGACGTAATACCTCTTTCGCGGAAGAGCGAGACAAGCTCGGAGAATTCCGCTCCCTTTCATGCATAAACCCACACACACTGTAAGTTCCCCCGTCGGGAGAAGGGGTGCACGGAATGGCAAAGATTAGCACAAAACCCTTCCTTCCACTCTCTCTGGAAGCAGTCTCGAGTCATGACGGGGGCGGGCCGACCGACTGGCTGGCTCAAGGGTCGCCGCCGCCGCCGCTGCGACTGTGAAGTGGCAGAAACCCTCTCTCTCTCTCGAACTCTGTCTGTGCCTCTCCCTCTCTGCTTAACTCCACCGAGAGCCCCCTCTTCTCTCTCTCTCTATCCTTCTCTCTCTTGCCTTTTGTTCCCTTCCGGCCGCCAAGAGAGAGCAGAAAGCTCTGTTGGCTTGTTTGTTTGCTGCATGAAATAATGCAGCTCGGCCCAAGTGCTTTGGCGGTGCAAGAAAATGTCTTGTAGCGTTTCCTCGGAGACAAATGGTAAATTTTGTGTGCCGTCTCCCGGTGAGAAGGGGTCAGAGTGGAGAATGTGAATGAGGCTAGAATTGTCTTAAGGTAAGATTTAGGAAATGTTTCGCATATTACATGCCCCCCCCCTGGTAATAAGCATTTATGGCGATGTTTTAGTTAAAAGCGTGAAACAATTTGCTTGAATGTTGATGAGCTTTGTGCTTGCATGAAGAGATTTCTACTGCGACGTTGTCATACTACTATATATATTTATATCTGTAATACTTTTTTTAAGTGCCCTAAGAGAAATTTTATTAATTTCTTAATACTTTCGATGACAACTCTTGATTGAACGCTTAGAAAAGATATCACCCTGGTAATGTCGTGTAAAAAATGATGTTGATGAAATGAGTGGGTAAATTGTCAAAAATTGATTTGAAAATTAAAATTCGTAACAAAAGGTATTGAATTGCTTAAATTTGATAAATACATTCGTTTAAAAATAAAATTGCAATCACTTTCAATTCAAGACCTTTACCATGAGCTGTAGCACTTTTTTTTACATCTTACGATACGATATCTGAAGATATATGACGTCTAACTCGAAGACGTTTTCGTACCGTTGGAGTCTTACATCATTAAATTATCTTGTAAACCGTATCATGTATTACAAAAAGACTTTGTGGTTTTCCTCACCTCGTCAATTTTGGTGAAATGACCCATGTAAAGTAACAGCCTTTTATGTAGCTGAAGGACACCCGAGTAACACATATGGTTGAAGATGAAGTGCAGCAGCTAAGATAGAGATGTCTAGTGAAGGTGTTTAAATATGGGTAAATAACATATATTTTTTTAATCCGCTGCGTTTTCGCAAATTGAAATTTTGATAGACGCTATTGGTCTGTTTGTTTCCTGGATGATATAATTCAGATTTCCCCAAAGGATTAGGCGGTGCTGTCAGAAGCGGGGAAAGCTTCATACTTTCCTCGTTTCCTCGAAGACGAATAACAAATTTTGAGTGCAGTTTCCAGGTAAGAGGGTACAAAACAGGTAGTATAAATGTAGATAAAAATGTACGGAGCTTAGATAGTGAACTTGAGAATTATTTCAGAAAATATTCTGTACACATGACGGATAGTTAATATAGTAATTGAAATGCGTGAAGTACTCATTAACTCACATTTTGTGTCTTTTTTTGCGTAATAAGCAATTGTACTCACTGTCTGACATCAGACACAATGTAATAAAAAACGTCTCTCACAATAACAACAAACCTTCCTCATTTCATGATTAATTACCGATTCCCTCGTATCTCATTCTATCTCTGTTTGATTATTATTTATATTACATCCGCTTTGTTCTTTGTAACACATCCGGGAAAAATCTTGCTACTCAAATTTCGTCCACTTCCTAATTAGCTAAAGGGCTGAAATGTTCATGATAGCTCAGAACTTAATGATAATGCACTGTTATTACACTTTAACCATGATTGGAAAATTATCTCGAGTATTATTAAAAATTAAATTTTAAATATGGAGATTAGTTTAAAAAATTAACACAAAAATCCAATAGCGGCGCTTAAATCATTACAAAAGTAACTGCAGAACGCAGCTGCGCGCGGTCCATTTTGTACAGTGAGTGCCTCTTCTCGAGGCTCTCGGGAAGCTGTGCTTTTTTCTTGTAGCCGTTTTTGCATTCTAAATTTAAGAGTCTTATATAATATTATAGCCTGTATAAATAAACAGACTAATGGCCTTCGGCCCCTTGAATTACCAAAAAAAATTCAAATATGTTAGAACAGAATATTACCATAAGTCTTAGAAAATTTCGGATACCATAAACAAAATACGTGGTGCGCATGTCGCATAATAAAATTATTACCCGCTGGTCAATATTTTTCATTATGGTCTCTTAACAAAAAAATATAAACTTACATGCGCATTTTACAATTCGTTTATGATACCTGCAAAGTGCTTGTGAAACTTATCGCACCATTCTCATGAAACGTATCTGAAATTTTTAATAATTTAATCGGCCGTGGGCTATAATTTTCTCTTTTTTAATAAAAGCATATTTTCAATTGATATTTTTAATACTGTAGGGGAGACCGGGGCACGTTGGCCCGATTTTTTTTTAATTTTAAATATTATTTATTTATACAGATCTAACTTTATGAAATTATTGCTAAATTATAGAACAGTCTTTCTGAATCTGGATGGCAATAGTTAAAATTGAATATTTGAGTTATAAATTTGAAAAAATAAATAAATACTGGGCATATGACAGGTGGGCCAATCTGCCCCTACACCGGGGTAAGTTGGCCCAGTGGCTGGGGCATGTTGGCCCATGTATTTTTTGATAAGCTAAACTAGTATGATTTTTGGAAATCAAAATAAAAGTAATAGTTATGAAGAAATATATTTCAATATATGTAACCATTTTACTAAAACAACGGGAAAGCTTTAAATTATTACGATTTATAGCGTGCCAATACAAACCAGTTAACTTTTGTGACTGTCCAGATACGAAGGATCAGCACAGTTATTGCACTTGTAAAATAGTACGCGGATTTCATTGTTCACACATGTCTGATGAGCCCAACGCTTGTAATTTGTGCACTAATTACATTGTGCTCCAGGCTAACTGTCGAAAAAGGCACATTTTAGGCATAGTGAATCTTCATCTTCCTATATCGGACGCGCGTATTTTATTTTTTTAGCTTCAGTTGACATGCGTTACATTGTGACACTATGTTACGTTCAAATAGATGTCTATCTTCAGCACTGCGCTTATATTTCACTAGCCTCTGTGAATTTAACTTGAGTCTTTGTGTCTAATAAGTTCAGACGCAACCCAACGCTCCCAAAGACGACTAATCGCAGACCCAGCGGCACCTCTGGAGTTGACTATTGATGCAAATTTACCCTCAAATGTAACATAAAATAATCCATGTAAGTGGGGAAGTGGTAATCCAGCTTTCGAGCTCAATTTAAACTGTAATCCAAATCTTCCTACTGAAGAGGCAATAAAATGCGTAAGTCCACCCGACTTTTTTTCCATTTTTTTCGGAAGAACTACTTAAGCACATTTGCATAAACAGTGACATATATGCTAACCAGAAAAATGTAAATCTAGCTTTGGAGAAGGAGGAACGTATGACATGCTAATGTCAGCCAATATGACATGTAATGCTAATATCATGCTACGATAAATACCCAAATAAACGTATGTATTGGTCCAAAGAGGTAACAAAACTTAGCAAAAGGTACATCCCCACACTCTCGTCGGCAAGCATGCATTGTAACCGATTTGAAACAATATTAAGTCATTTACACCTGAATGACAGCTCATTTGATGATGGAAGTGACCGTCTATTCAAAATTAGGCCATTTTTGACGAAGGAATGCATAAGACGCAATGTTGGCCCGGGTGGCCAACGTGCCCCGTCGTCGCTGGGCCAACCTGCCCCATCGCCATGTTTACAATAAATTCTATTCATAACAAAATTCACTGAAGCAATTTAGATCGTATGCCAAACACAAGTTATCCTTAAACTATGATCTTTAAATATGGTACTCAATTATTGGGCCCAATTCGATCAAAAATTAAATAACACACATTTAACCTGGGAGTAGAATTTTACTGAAACACGCGCAAATACAATTAATCACTATAACTTGTAAAAAACTGCACCGCCAGTCATATTGGTCTTGTGGAGAAAGGGTAAGTGTGCTACCAACCTTCTGTTAGATTTCTAGCACGATTCAGTGTCTATTGTATGAATTAGCTCGACTGGGCCATCCTGCCCCTATGGCCAACGTGCCCCGGTCTCCCCTAATATAATTTTCTTCTGGCTGCGTTGTTAGCGAAATGCCCAGCTAGTTTACCTAGGTTACCTCACACGGCAGCAGCGGGAACCAGAATGACGTCACGCGGGCTTTTCCCAGCATTCTAACTTAGCCGTCGCGTTTTCGCGTGCTTGAAAATTTTCACTTTTCAATTAATCACGAAAAATAGATATCGTCTTTTAAAATCTAAAAACGTGAAATGCGTACTCCAGGAGTAATCTTTTAATTTAGGTATTTAAAAATAATAGGAAACCACCCTATTGTTTTCAACACTTAATGTCCATCATTTATGAGTAGCTATGGTGATCACAAAAAATCTTATCACTAGTTTATTTATTTATAACTCTCAATGCAATCATGATGATTTCGATGAAAACTCTTGACTTAGGCCTTAAAATATATTACCAACCAACTTCACAGGTATCACAACGTGTGTCGAAATCGTCAATAAATAATTTAATGCCGTCATCGACAATGTTTTCGAAAAATTAAACTATGAAGCACCCTTTTGGCATGTCTGCTGCTTAAAATGGTTCAGCTTGACCTTAGGGCTTCGTAAATAAATTTTCGGACAGGGGATCGTCTTATGGTGTTATCTCGGAGACAAATATAAAAATATTGGGTACAGTCCATGCACGAGGAGTAAAAAAATATATCACCAGCATGTGACTGACAATGCAAATGATGAGAACTTAGCTAGCGCTCCAAGGATTTCTGTCGAATGTACGAATTACACGATTATGCATGCCCCCAGATGCTTGCACTGGAGTATGTAGGCCATTCCTGTGTACCAAATATTTGTTTATAAATATAAGAAATTACATTTTATGAATCAAAAAAATATTAATAATATGCTGGGCATAAATAAAAAAACTAAAATTATTTTTCATAAACTTAAGTGGGAAATCATGTGAAACGCTTATTTTTTAAGGAATTAATGGTATAATCTACATGTGCGCTAAAAATTACTCAATTATTTCATCACATGAGTTACCTTTCTTTACTATGAACATGATATGGTAAGCAGTGATCCTTCTTCATTATACAATTTAGGGGATAATTGACCATACAGCAGTACGATTTTTCTGAGGATTTTTCAGTCCAATACTTTTCATTTATGGCACTATTGTATTTTATGCTGGTGGATACGTAGCCTGATCTCCACATGCCTGTTCCTAGCAACTTTTCTGTGTAATAATCTGCTTTCTGATAAAGGAGGTATTGCCTACCATAAATTCAACCCTTTTCCTCAAAAGGGGATGTCGTACTCCATATGTTGAGTAATTACTGCAATATTATTAGCTTAAAAAACCAACCCACTCATTCATAACCATGGATTTCGTCTACATACAGTTTCTCTAATTTAGCACGTTCCATATTTTATGTGAATTTCAAAATAACCTCGTAGTTTGAACTCCAAAATGCATTATGACTCCTTTTTTTATATATTTTAAAGGATAGGCAAATGAAACAAAGCCTCCAAGTGGGATGTTGTACCTTTTCTAAGCGAAGTGTAGTTTTCTGCCACGATTGGAAGCTACAGATCACATTAACAGATGTCATTAGAATCTACCTGACATACCATACCTTGTTGATAGTACTGTAAAGAGAAATAAGTATGACGTTGATCACACTATGTTTTTTCCTGTGACCGAAAACCGGAGGTACTTATAAATCGAGTCAATAAACACAATTTTAAAGAGTGAGAATGAATAAGGAAAATTTTCCACTACAATATCATAGGAAAAAAGGGAAAACTCATCACTGAATTTTAGAACGAGTATTTTTATGCAAAGTCGGCCACTGCGTAAGCACAAATAAAAATGATCCATCCAGCATTACTTGGAACGTATTGCA
This sequence comes from Ischnura elegans, assembly GCF_921293095.1. Classification (NCBI taxonomy): domain Eukaryota; kingdom Metazoa; phylum Arthropoda; class Insecta; order Odonata; family Coenagrionidae; genus Ischnura; species Ischnura elegans. Next base: position 144,704,175 of record NC_060246.1, read on the forward strand.
ACAACATAAGAGATCGAGTTGTGGCACGGCTAAAGCTCTCTTATCTAGCGTTCATATTTCAAATACCAACTCCTGACTCTAGGTAGTTATCGGTATTTCACAAATCCCACGAATTGGCAGGTCAATATCTTAATGTTTACCACCTTTGAAATGTAGGAACTACGGTTTGCTAGCATTAAGTGACTTGTTTTTATTTTTGTGTTTATTCCATTATTTACATACCAAGATGCACAACTATAAAAAATCTTGGATAATTTTAATGAAAATAATTCACAAATATAACTAATAATCACAAATAGTTATCATTTATTTCCCAGTGTGGTCATGATTTGGTTAAGTAACACTTCCATGCCTTTTTTTTGTGCTTCATCCATGTACCTAGTATATCCATATATGATACTAGGGAAAAATATGCAAGAATAAAGATAAACATATTCGTTCTTAAGAAAATAACTCACAGATTTATCAGTAAGTAAGTTTTCTGTAAATTGATATCATAAAAATAACACCGATACTGATTATAAATTTTAATAGTGGAAACATTTCCTATAGTTGACTCTTTTGTGTTATCTACGAGCAATACAGCTAGACGCAATAATAGGATATTCGCAGGCGATCATGAATCAGAAATATCCCTGTATGCATTAAATAAATTATTATATTCTTCAATTGATATTCTACTTTGTGACTGTTGTCTATAAATTTGTGGCAATAAATACCGACCTGAATAATTACTGGCTGATAAAATCAGTACGCAGTTCTAAAATCAGTATGCGGAGTTCTAAAATTGGATCGCTTTCGACAGTGATCAATTCCACTTCAGATGGATTGTCCTCCTGGCATGGGCAACAGAAAACCCCGCTAAGAATGTTAGGAACTTGGCCCGTTTTTTCTCAGAATGGGACTACCTTTTTTGTTACCGTGGCTCATGAAAGATTAATTTGACTTAACGACGTAAAGATGGACGATAGCAGTGGAAACACTTCATGCGTCGCTATAAGCATTGGAAACTGAGTTTATTTTGTCCACGATTTCCCATGCTTTTGGATAATTGCAGTACGGAAGATTCTTGCACAAGCACCCAAAAGGAAGATGAATTCATAAGAAAAAAAAAATTCACTCATTCGTTTTGCCATTCATCAGTATATCAGTCTGCGTCAGACATAAAAAATATGTAACCTAATGTGGTACTAAGGAATTTTAACGTGATTAATGTGCTCAAAGTAATTCTTCGGGCTATAGTAAATAAATTTCTCACAACAGTCAATGCATAAATATGTGTAATGAAATTTGAAAATAAAGGAAGTAAATGAGGCATGCATTAGATTGCCGCTAAGATTGTAGCATGGATAACATACAAATAAGATTTGCTGATACAGAAATAGACTCGAGAACTATATATTTCCAACCCAATTGGGTAACGCAAAGCAGTAAGCAAAACTATCATTTAATATCCAATTATCTCTCTATTAATTCCTACGCTCGTACTCTTTTTCCTTACCTCCCTTAATTCACACAAAGAAATGGAGTGGTAAAATGCAGACACCATTGGGATCTAAACGTTAAAGAAAATACCTAGTTAGGCTTCAACGATTTTTAAGACGACAATGTGAAAACTAATGCAGATGATCATGTACTTGCCGTAGTAATATAATTTAAAAAAATCCTGAAATGTGTATAAAAAGACTAAATCAGCAATATCATTATCATCATCAACACAATGCAAGCAAGATTTTGAGAAGAGATAATTGAAAATGGCGGCTACATCTGCCGAGATAAAGGTAGAAATTTAGCAGTAATAAAGGATTTAGATTTTATCAATTTAAGTAAATTATTAATTTAGGAATCTACATGAAATACGAAATGAAATACAAAATTTATTTTAAAAACAAATATATGGGACCAATTTATTACTGCAGGTAGAATTGGTTCATGTTATGCCAAAGGTACGGTCAGCTAGGTCTTCAACACTAAAATGGCAGAGAAAATACCAAAACCTATGCCAAATTGCTACAGCTTTGTAGAACGATAACACCAGTTAGGATACACAAGAATAATTTGGAAAAAAGGATCTGGATAGTATTGGCGAAGAGAATACAATATTGGAGGAGGAAATTTCAGGCGTGATGCATTAATATGTGTCTTCGTTTAATATAAATTGTATACAGACTTATTCACTTGCATGCCAAAGTAAAAGACATAAACATTAAGAGATCATTCGACTTATTTGGAATTCGTACTTGAACCTCCCACTTGCTCCTCAGCTAAACAACAAGTTATAAGCATAACTTCCTTCAACGAGAGCTTCAGTTGGAAAGTACCAAACAAGGTGTTCCGGGTAGTCAGTTCGAATTTCGATATGAGGTCAATTTTTTATTTTTTCAGAATATATTGTAACACTTTTGCAAATGAATGTCATCAAAGCAATTTTTCTCATTTGATTCCTACAAATATAATCAAAATCTGAGGGAATAATTTGTCATTTTTATTCATCTTCTTAAAAAAAACTACGTTTCCTTATCCTAATTTTAAAATTCCGTGTTATACTTTCCACTTCCTCCCTTCTACTTGTATTACCCTTCTTCCATCACAATACAGATCCAAATATTTATTGAATGAACGTTAATGAAGATATAAAAATTACAACATAGGGTTAGAAAATAGGAACTTCATATAATTTTGATCGAAGATTTTCCTTTCTCACGCACGATTTTTGAGTGAGCAGATGGGTTTCGTAAGATGGAACCATTGCGATACGACTTATATTCTAGAAAAAATTACCACAGTGATGATAAAAACTGCATTATCTGAAGGTCGCTACTTCTCATCAGCAAAATTCAGCGACTTAACCCAATTGCACGCACGAGATCTCTATATATGCTCCATGCTCCCAGTATAGAGGGAACTGACTAATCTAGGGAAGACAATTGAATCACCTGATTCTGGGGCTAAGAGAGAAGATATGAATGACCGTCAGTTGAATAAAGATTGACCAGTGTCAAGAGTGATCAGCCCAAGGGTTTCTTGTCAATCGAAGGCCGTGACCCTTACGCCGCCGTCGGCGCGCCGTAGAGACGACAGGTGCTACTGTCAATGTCTCTGCGTCATAACATAAAGCTGAGGAACTGGTTGGACCGGCGGTGGGACAATATTTTCAGGGGCAAGAGTTTTAGGAATTGAAGGGTGCGTTGACACTTCCCGATAGTGCCAATCACTCAATCTAGGAATTTTGAGCACATTCTAAAGGTCAATAGACCAACGACTATTCACACTGCCCTTTTTATGACTGCGAAAATGTGTCTTACGCAGAGTGTAATAAAAATGTGTATAAAAATACCTAAGATTTTATCAGATAATAACAACTTAGCTAAATAAGACACCTGCTAATTTATAAAGGAAAACATGGTAATGAGAAGTAAGTATCAAATTAAAGCATTCAAATAAATCACAAAAACAAAGAGAGTGGCAGCCTGCCATCATAATGCCCGAGATTCGGGAACTCAACATGTGATTAACAGTTGCATGCAAATTAATACTATGAGATATGAACCTAGTCTAATATCAATGCACTCTAAACAGGAATGATATAAGTATGCTAATTGGAACCTTGTTAAAACTCACTAAAACAAAAAGTAGCATACATTCCTACTGGCTTTATGGACTTCATTCGACTTCTTATACTAAAAGAAAATACTTCCTGAAATAATTTGCTTGCTTTAAATATCTTTTACCAACTTAGTTTCCTTACTTCCAGCAGTAAAGGCAGTTCAAAAAATGATAGTATATCAACCACGCAACGACTATGCTCCTTCTCCATCCATTCTCATCTTTTTCCGCATCAGATGTTTTGCAGCATTCTTCGCGTCATAGTGAATCCCCTTGGATTGGTCAAATGGTTTACATTTCACTGCAAAAGTTATGGAATAATAACATGAACAATAGACAACAATGGTAGATACATGCTATGCGTGCTACATAAATACAATTCCGTTAAATATGTTCTTCAAACTTATTGATTAGGTATTATGAACATTCAATTTTTATTAGGTACATTCTTCCAGAAAATGTTTTGATCACAAGAATCATTGTCTACTTGAGTAATTATAATTAATGTCCTTCATCAACCCAAATATTAAAGCAAGACAAAATAAGAAACAAGAAGGCGTAAAAAAAAAGGATTTTTATTTTTTATGAGAACAAATGACTATGTTAAATGCCATTGATTTTTTAATCGTATAGCCTTATGGCTCATATGAAAATTTATATACTAAATAATTCAATTCATATCCTAATGCATGTATGATTGAATAATGCACTTGTAAAACAAAAATGAAAGATATCTCAACAAATGAGTGTTTTTGCAACGTTATTTTTCCATTTGATATGCTCATAACTTGATTATGCGTTATTATTATGCAAATTTGAAACCTCTTTCCCCTCAAGAAAAAACACAACGGTTATACTAGCCTTTCTGAGAAAAAGTATTTCAAGTTGATGAATGTAAATATGGAAGTAAAATTAGCTCCTTGCCCATGTATTCATGCGTAAACATTTTTATTTCGGAATTCAAGTAAACTTAACGAAATACCAAGAGGTATATTACGAATTCCACGTTTCCTTAAGATATTGTTGTCTATTGTTGGCAGCTAAGTTCCGGAAATGCATATAGCCCGAATTTCCGTACGTATTATTTCAGCATTTTTACGAAATTACAACGAAATGAAGCACCTGGAAAGTAAATACTTCAATGGTAGTGACAATAGTTGTTTTTGCAGCTTATTTTTAACGTAGATTGATAAAACATAGAGAGATTAAATAGTTAAAACGGTGAGCTACACATGGAAGGACTTCTATGGTCAAAAGCGGGTTAACCTATGAGAATTCCGAACAGGTTATCAATGAGCAAAAGTGGTCCAATCACAGAGATCGCCCTTAGTACTCTGAATGAGTGAAATTCAAACAATCATGGCTCTGGTCGCTGTTAGCTCCATCCACATCTATTCTAATAATAGTTTGAATAGGTCCTCATTTATAAATTAGAGAGATGGGCTCATTGAGAGTAAAAGTGAAGAATATTTTTCTAAAGTCCTTCTGGTCTAAATTTTAAGGCAAATGATTGAATACTGACCGTCAAAAGTAATGTAAGCAGTAAAAAGCTTACATTATGGTAGGAAAGATACACTCCTGCTAAATTCTCATAATGTGACTATCTGTGCTCTACATATTTACTAACCATACTACCACAAATCACCATGACGTTGCATGATTGTGTTCCCCGTGTTAACATCTCAACAATGTTTTAGCCAAATCGGGAATGACTGTTTATTTTACATATTTTTAGGGGATGTTGAGGGAATTTTGCAAGAGCTTCGGTTATAGAGAAGCAATAATAAACTAGCAATGTTAGATTCAGAGCATAATGAATTATGAATTTATTCAATGAAAAAACAAAAACAAATTCTATTATTTTCTAGACTTAAATGGTATCGCAATACTGCATATCGATGGCTTAGTTCTAACAACACGTATCTAAAAAATAGCACCTTTTCAGGAGAGCAAATGAAATATTTATTTTTTTAATTGTATATAATTTAAATTTAAATAAAAAACCAAAAATACATAAAACTGAAAATGAAGCATACATTTAAAAAAAAAAAAAATACACCAAAGGGAGTTGCTTTTTGCTTGAATTTTATTTTTTATTAACTGTATTAGCAGTATTAAATAAGACCGGCCAAATTTTGAGACACGTGTTGTTAGAACTTAGCCATCGATATACATTTTTATTTTTGAATTCTATTAGGAAATGCCATGGTATACCAAAATTGATGACAAAAATTACCCTTCATTGTAAATATTTTAGGATAGCCTCTTGTTAATATTACTTAAGGTTTTCGAATGGCTATGAAGGAACGCTTACAGCTGCATTTTATACAATGGTACAAATTCCTGTAATTCCAGCTTAATTTCTGTGCATGGGACAACTTACTGTAGTAAGAAGCTTCTTATTCGCATTTATGGTATAGTCTCACCAAAGAGGTAAAGACCGCTTTTTATAATTACAATCGTTTAACGTGATACATAATTTTTGCTTGCTAACTTATAATGCACACCTATTTATTTATTTTACTAGAAATTAACAAGTGCTGACCTAAAATGAAAATTTAACCGGATCCAAATTCATTCGTTTTCCATCTTCTATTTTCCCCCATATGCTTACATGCTATCTTTAACTTCTTACATAATAGTGAAGCCAATAGGCTCCCATTCTCAAGCGTGCATTCAATTTGGATAAAGTGAAGTAATGTAAGAAGAAATAGTTTCAGCAACTACCGTTTGAAAAATCAGGTAAAGTTATAAAATATTATGATGGTAACTACAAACGGCTGATCAAGAGGAAAAGTTTTATCAGAATACGAAATTCATGAAAAACCTTCAATGCTGTGTAAAATATCTACTCAATACTCCATAAAATCTCAAACAGAATTATGTAAATTGTTCAAGTTTCTTCCTTAATGCATTACAGTTCATGCAATATTTTCTCCTGAACGTACTCAATGCTGTAATACATTATCCTATACATTGAAATTCTCTTGTGTGGCATTTACGAAAGAAACTTGACGGTGACAAAATATATGTCATGGAAGCAAGAGAGTTTTCCGAACCAATCAATGGCAATAATCTTTTCTTTCTCATTTTTTTTCTAATTATTTCAGAGCGAAATAACTCGTCTTTGTGTTCCACGGCATTCCGACCAGACCTCTCGCACATCATTCCTCTATCTTATGCTAGCGATTTCTAGTGATAGCTAGAGCTGGATGGTTTTTCAGTACACAGATACAGTTCGTCAGTGTTTTTTTTTGAATCGGTAGATAAGCTCTGAAAGAAACTAAAACAAAAAAGATAACCTACGGTATTCTTAAAGGACTAACTCACAAGTATCTCATAGGGTAAAAATTCTTCCGGGTATACAACAATTTGGTTTGACCGGAAATTCTTTCAGGAGTGCACCATACACCTTTCCACACCACTATTAGATATAACGGTCCTCCAATGACTATATTACTGAAGGAAACGTTTTTTCGAATACTTTCTGGTAGCTAAAGAGACTTGGCATGTACCATTTATCATTCACATATGCATCATAAACTTTTGGGGCATGAATCCAGCTTAGTTGACTCATATCTGAAGGTATCAAATCACGGAAAATTCAGTATGATACAGCAAAGCAGTCCGAGGATACTGATAGACACGGGGTAATATTATGTACATCTTTTCGGCTGCTGGGGTTGGAAATCTCTTTGAAGCGTCCACCGGACCTAAACTTTCTCAACAAGGGTCTCCGAGAATACTTTAACCTATTCCCTTGTACCCTAGCTCTCACCTCAGCCATTTCTCACGGGCAGGCCCATTCTCCACCACGGTCAACCGTAAGACATTTCGACCCTTTTGTCATTCCCTTTGTATTCACCGACCCTTCCTCATTATCCTAAAGACTCCCTATTCCCCCGTCTAAAGTCCATCTATTTAAGAAAAAGCCCTTTTCCCGCATGTCCATGGCCCACACTTCTTTGACCTTTATTTTCTGCCCAACCCTTGTCCCATAGACGGAATTTTCCCTTGGGAATAATTTTGCAAGGCCGAGCTAACCGACTCTCACCCTATTTTGCTTGGGATTGGGATTAGGTTTGAGAACTAGCAAGAAGGATGGATACTTCCAGGAATTGTCAATTACCTAATTATTTCCCGCATATTTATGAAATATTTTAATACAATTCGTAGCTATTCCAATGGTACAAAATTTCTGTTACTTCTATGTTGCCACAGTCGATAGGGCTACTACCCTTAACAATATTTTGATTTATTCCTTAACCTTATACATGAAATGTTAAAAAGAGTCGTTTCAATTAGGTATGCTCGAGTTTGCCCACATCGGGGTTTTACGTTTTGCTATCGGAAAATTGTTAGGATGATAGTCTGTGTTGATTCCATTGCTAATGATATCAACGTGTGAAAAGCCATTCTCTTGCTAAAAATCATCCTATAATTGGTGAGAAAACTAACCCTAATCATAATTTTTATCATAACCAGTTTCATCTTCGACCAGTAATCCAACGACTGCTTTCACACAGCTTTCATTCACTCAAATCATCCATTGCCCTACCCACCCATGCTAACTTATTTCCTTTTCCTTGGAATCCTCAATCGTTTGCACAGCGCCCCTTATACAAAGTATCCCTTTACAATTCTTCCATCCACTCCTCCATTGATAATCGTCTTATTTATCGATCTCATTTTTTTAAAACTTAATGCGGAGGGGTTTTAGAAACATTTTCCCTTCAAAATGCTTCATATTAGTGGAAATATTTCCATAAGGTCTCCCTCCTGGACATTTTCTGCCCACTTTGCAGCAAAATAAGTATTAAAAATGCAGTAGAAGAAAGAAACGTTAGGCAAACGCTCCCAAAATTTTTAAGTAAAGCACTCTTCTAAAATCCTGCGGTGGATCGAATTGAATAACAAAGAAAGGTAGGACCAGCAATAACTTTTTATTCTATACCGTCAAATTATCCGTGCAAGAGTGAGATACTTCCAGTTAGTAAATGCAAAAATAATTTTACAACATGTGCATGTGTGCGTGTGATTGAAATAAAATACGGCATATCTTCCGGAACAGTGATTCAGAAATTAGCTAAATTAATCCACTAAAATTAGGCAAGATGAAATGGCAAATTTCATAAGGTTACATCATTAGTGTGAACAATACAATTCGCTTGTGGTAGTTTTTACCGTGGTAATGTCTGTAATATGTAAAAGTTAGGAAGGAGCATAGGTATGCTGAGAAATCTGAGGATTTTTTTATCGTGCAGGTTATTTTCTAGATAATGGCTACTTTTGGCTCTTCATCATTTAAGACTCCGTGCGTGGAAAAATGGATTGCGAAACGGGAAAACTAATTGTGAATCTCAACCTAAAAATGCTGCTGGTATGATATGAATAGCATAAGAAATCTAAATTCATTCTCTATTTTTCTTTTTAAATATGCATCACACCAAGTATAAATAGGCGATCGGAAGAGAAATAAAACAGGCATTGAGCTCATACCTAATTTTATATTTTTTCAAATGCTATTTCTGGAATCATTTGTTTTATATTATTATACCATCTAAATATTTTCAAAGCACCGACTGACATCGAGACTTTTATTTTCATGAAATGGCAAGTACTGAAGATAATATTTTTATAAATGGAAATCTCTGACCTCTGTTCCAACTGGTATTGCAGGATTAATAAAATTTTGCCTGAATCAAAGGCCATCAAGTTTAATTACCCTGTATCGCAACTACCCTCAAGCACATCACAAATTGAATCGAATAGGGAAGATCTCATATGTAGTTGAATTGATCAAAACGTATCGTTAAGAATAAGTAATCGGAAAATCGGTTATACTTATGTTATTAGTTATGAACACGGCAAGTTTGAACTTTTGGGACAGATTAAATGCCCAAATTCTAGCAGAAACAGTATTATTCTCCTCCCTTTATGCGTTCTATAATAAAATCTGTTTCACGGGACCTCATATTTAATACTTAAGAGATTGTTTTTTATATGTATCTGTGAGCTTATCTTTAATTTTCAATGTATATAATATTTATTTCATGGCCTATCTACTTAGCACTTATTTAAGATTGTGTTGAACAAAATAATTAATAAAGACCGTCCATACGATATCTTAGTGAACTACTAATTTTTTGGATGCATGTTTCGTGGCACTTAATTTTGCTTTAATTTGCTGATTAAAGGCTTTGTAAATATAAAATATTTTAGTAGCAGTAATGTTCGTTTTTGCCTCTTTCGTCTTTGAAGGGCTGATATTCCACTAGAAGGCACATGCACCGTACAGAGGAGTCGTCCGCAATTTTTTTAACTAATACGTGGATTATTCTTAAGGGATCATTCATGGGTTCCACGTAAAACATCATTGACTATTTTTAATTCCAATGCAGCTAGTTAACACAAAATTCGCTTCCATAAATCGTAAGAAGGTATTGTGAACGAATAATAAGCTAAAATAAGCAAAAAAGTATTGTTAAGAGTTGGGCGATCCCAACGTACTATTTCACCACTTTAACATCTATTACCAACAAATAATGCAGTGAAAGTAACACGCATTGGACGGTATATGCACCGTTATGACTTTCCACCCTATTGCTTCACGGTGGAATAATTTATCCCAAGGAAGATAAATGCAGTTGAGTCACGGAATGGCTATGTGGCATGCATCTAGAGCTGACTTCCCTGACGTTTTTCTCGTCTTCATTTTACTTACGAAAGCATTCATTGAAAAGATTGTTCAGTTAGTATAACATATATTAGATTGAATCGGGCCATTGCATCGGAAAGTTCTCTTCATTCAGTCCAAAAGTTTTCAATGTTCAACCTTGGCTTTGACGGAAGCAATGCTTCAAGCTGGTCCACTCATCATAATGCCGATTGAGGGATTGAACTCAGCGATTAGGTTTTGCATATCAAATGACCCGCCTCGAATTAGTGACTGACGCCGAAAAACTTGGTAGAACTCGGATCATCACAATCATCATCTCTTCCCGTTTGATCGGCCGGGAAGGGAAGAGGATCGGACAGCGAGGGCAGCGCACGGAGCGAAAAATGATTTCAAATCCCCATCACACCCGCGGGGCAGCGCGATGCACCGATGTCAATGAAGGACGAATTAAACTTCTGGGTTTATTCCCCGACACGTGGGCTCTCGCAAGTACGTGACGGGCGTGTCGATGCAAGCGCACGAATTGAAACCCGAGAAATAGGGATCAAAAACCACGCTCCTCTCCCGTCATTTGTTTTTTCAATTTCACTCCGAGAGAGAAAGCGAGATACGCGCGAAAACACCGCTGTCGAATTTCGGCCGGCCGCGAGAGGGCCGACACGGTAAGCGTGCGCGTGCAGCCTATTGGGGGGGGGGGGGGGCGCTATAGCTGCCAGGCGCTTGGCGAAAAAACATTCCTAGGGGCTTAAATGCGGGAAACGCATTTTCGCGCAAGAGTCGGAGCAGGAAAGGGTAAAAGAAGGGATTGTCGGCTCTCCGGGAGACGAGAGGGTCGGCGTGAGCTACCTCTTATTATTTTTTTTTGTCCAGCGGGTGTTTGTGGCGGTGGAGATAGGGGTGGTGGTGAATGGAAGGTTTTACGGAGGTGAAGTAAAGACAGATAAAGGCACTGCATGGTCGAGCGAATGTAGAGAAGGGGCGAGAAAAGACTGAGGTTTTTTTTAGGGGGTCAGTGGAACGAAGGGTGGCGAGTCAGGGGAAGGGCTTGTGCGAAGAAGGAGAAAAACAAAGGTCGAATCCCATCCACGACGGCATCCCGTGTTTTTTTAGCGAAAGAAGGCACATTTGAGCTCCTATTACATGATATGGCTACGATATTCAACTGGGTGATACAAAATGGGTGGATTTTGAAATCTGCTTGGAAAAATGGTTTGGGGGCATGGTTTTAAAAACTCTTCAGAAAAGTGTGCCGGCATCTCGTAGAATCAGTACGACCAGAAAATGTCAAGCTATCGCAAATACTTGAAAATTTTCCAATGACAGGGAATTATCGCTTTGTTGGTTTGGCGTTCTTAGTTTGAGGGGCAGTGGCTTTGAATTCTTCCTCTCACTTTATTGGAAACAATGGAGCGAAATTTGGTGTATTCCGTTACTGATTTATTAAATTTTCAAAAAAATGCAAGGAAATTCAATTTTCATAATGTACACAAGTCGAACAGGAATTTAACCACACAACAACGTCACTGATCAGTATGAGTTAAAAGCTTTGCCAAGCAGATAGAACGAGTGTAATATTGCGGCATTGGTCATTATTTATTTCCCACCATTTACTCTGTACTAAAGTCGATTTCTTCTGGCCTAAGAGTCAATGGTGCAGGTAATTATTTATCCAGATAAATTCGATACAAATATTTAAAATCAAGTATATTAGTCTATCCATAAGTGTCTTTCACCCATCGAGACAGCCAAGATAATTATATTGGGTCATCAAGTGATATTTAACGAAGTCGTTGGTTTATGCGTAGTACAAAAATGTGTAAAATTACAATCATGCAGAAGTTCAAGAGGGAGAAAGCTAACATGCGTCGCAATTGTATTCTGTTAAAATATTTTATTTATTCTATTTAAGCTCCTCACTTTTATGTCCCGTAATGGGGTGCGAAAAATCAGTCTTGTATTTAATTTGTGGACTGCGGAGCACTGTTTTTTTTTAAGACGGTTACTATTTTATTCATTTTTTTCATTGTTTCTAAAACTTACACAGACTTTCTTTCCTGAGCGATCCAAATACTTCTCTTTGCGATAGTACTAAGACGTATTTTTCTACTTGTATATCTTTAACTGCCTACGAATGCCATAACCTTCTCCCAAATCTATTTCCTCTGATTTCCGACCATTAAAATTTATTCACTTTTCCTTCCTCTGCCCTTCAATTCATTCAAGGGAATGACCAGTCGCCAAAGAGTAGAGATAGAGTTGGAAGTCTAAAATGGCCTTTCGCAACTTCTACCTCAATCGGGTCGACCGTCTACACAGCTTCTCGCGGCTCTAATACCATCAGCGTCTTACTCTACTTCCCCAACTGCCCTTTTTCTAAGTCACCTAGTCACCTAATTTCCAACGAAGGTAATGGATACTCCCCCTTTGGACAGCTTATCTGCAGTTCTCTCCCCATAACCCTCTTTCTGCGTATAATCCTCTGTGTCTGTACCATTTTGCCCCTATTTGACAAGGAGCTCTCCTCTTATCGTATTCCTCCTTAGCGGCGTTCAGAACGGACATTTCTCTCATCACCCTCGGTATAATCCCGTGCATTAGAGCACGTAGAAAATACACTTGCGACACGGAAAATGAAATCCTGCTCCGTCCATAATTTTTGTTGGAATTTTTCGGCATTCAGTAATTTAATAACAATTTTAGAACCCTTTTTTTAGTAATTTAGGATATATTAAATCAGGAAAATTACCTTTGCCTCACAAATACTATCGAATTGAAAGATTAATCGCCCTAAAACGTCTAAGAACAACACATTTTTGAACTGAAATTGGAGTAAAAACGTTGAGAAATGAAACCAATCTATTAAAAGTATAATGTCTAAAGCTAAAATATGCACGAACTAAATTTACTCTAGAAAATTTCATAGCCGTCGTTTTTGCCTCAGATAATTTAGGAATGTATGGCCGAAGTTCGTGCATGTAAAAACTTGTACACTATAAATTCAATTTCAATCTATAAAAATTTCATTCATTCAACCAAAATATCTTTTCGACACAGTAAAGACCGTTTCAGTCTCTTTAAAACAAAATCTGTTTCTGGCGATTACTATAATACCGCAATCTAACCAGCAGAGGCAGTAAAAATAACGTTTTCTGAAAGAAAAACATTGAATGCGCCTTGTTGAACATGGCGGTACAACGGCCAGAAACGAGGCCATAAAGAAAATTACGCGTGAGTAAAGGCACAAAAAAATTGATTCCTCCGAAAATGATCGCGCATACAAACATACACGTGTGTACTTAACGCCCTTCACCATTCTCACTTGGACTCTGAGCTCGTCAGAAAACACCGACAGAGATGCCAAGCAAACGATACGTTGGAAAGTAAGTTTAGTCGGCGCTCGCGGATATCGGTCGTGTTTTCGAAAAAGAAAGGACTCGCTCTGTTTGCACGAGAGGAAACATTCGCTGGCACTTGCGACCGCGAGCGAGCGGGATGTGTTGCAACGACCTAAACGGGTAAAGAGGGAGGAGAACAAATGACTGCCGCGGCGCGCCAAGAGGGAAAATAGGCAAGAGAGTGAAAACGTCGTGACCACCAGTAACAACTGCAGGTAATGAGGGTCAAGGATCATTACGGACGGGATACGCGAGTGAGGCATAAAGGAGAGGTAAATAAATTCACCCGCGCTAGGAGCTGCGTAGAAAGCATGACAGGGTAAAACACGGGGGTGAGGGGGGTATAATAGGAGAGAGGGGGTAAAAGAGATGGGGCGCGCGTTCTCGCAGAATATAAAGCTATAAAAGGCGGCGCAGTATTCAACTGTATGCGGCAAGTGAGCGGCCGTTAAGTAATCGTCGAGGGCGTACTCGACGCCAATATATCTAAAGGAGTCGGGGAACGAGTCGGAGCCGTGACTTCAGTGAAGGATTGCAGTTGTAAAGCATCAATGAGGAGAAGATGGTGGGGGAAGTGTATGGGAAAGGGATTGGAATGTGTCCCTCGTGACCCATTTACATTCTCCGCGTTTTTAAGAATGAGAATAGAAAATAAGGAATTAGAGAGAAAAAGATTCTGAGGCAGCATGAGGAGTTGAGGGAAGATACGTTCATGGAAGATGTCACTACCACTACCAAGTTGTCTATAGGTACTATGGCATACAGTATGTAACACGCTCTCGCAGGTAAAATGAAAAATATTCTTTCAAATATATTTGTCACGAGAATAGTTTCACTCTCAACAACAGCAGAAGAGAGGAGGCTAGGACTAATACTAAAATATGAAAACAAAGGTTTGAAGAGGTGAAAGAGTTTTGTTTTCCTAGGAAGCCGATTCACTAACGATGGATGAAGCAATAAAATAACAGTCAATAGAATAGCTTAGGCTAAGAGCGCTTTCTATAAAAAGAAAAATCTTCTTATAGCTGAGAACACAAGTATAGAAGTAAGGAAACAATTTATCAGAAGTTACATAAGGAGCACGTTTCTCCATGGGAGCCAGTCTAAGGCGTTGATAGCAGCAGAGAATTCAAGAGTGGAAGCACTTGAAATGTGGTGTTATCAAAGAATGATAAAATAAAATGGATCGACCGGGTAAGTAGTGTGGAAGAGCTAAGAAGAGTGGGAGAAAAGAGAACTCTTCCATAAACCTTAATGAAAAGATAGGACAACTTACTTGGACACATTATGAGGCATGATGGCCTGTTAAAAACAGTCTACATCTACATACTACCCCGCAAACCGCCAAAAAAGGCG
The DNA here is from genome assembly GCF_921293095.1 of Ischnura elegans. Classification (NCBI taxonomy): domain Eukaryota; kingdom Metazoa; phylum Arthropoda; class Insecta; order Odonata; family Coenagrionidae; genus Ischnura; species Ischnura elegans. Next base: position 144,719,211 of record NC_060246.1, read on the forward strand.
TTTGGTGGGGGATGTTAGGATACTGGCCGTTTTCATATAAAAAACAAATGCTCAAAAAAATTGTGACTAGCATGTATTAAAGTCTTTTGTGATTCGATGAACACCAAATTCCCATATCTATCTGTTTGGCAATATATCTCCCTTAATTTATCGCTTCCGTCGGACCTGGAAATATAGTGGGGGTCTAATATGATGTACTCCGTGTCGCTCTTGAATATATCTATTCTCAATTGTTCAAGTAATCAAAGCATAGCGCGCAGCCTCCGAGTCTCCAGCGCCTCCCAGCCTAATTCGCTTAACATCCCGGTAACGCTTTGTGTACGCCCGAAGCAGTTTTTGGCGAATCACGTAGCTTTCCTGTTTATTTAATGCCCTGTCAACAATCTTAGGATTGCTTAGTTAGGATGATGATAATGACGAGGATCGTTCGATTTCCATGCCCATGTAATTTTTTAGGATGCTGGCATTGAAATTCTGAAAAGAACTTTGAACAACAATGGACTTTTCTCGAAAAATTTTTAAGCTGCGCAAATCAGGCGATATTTTTTTTATATTACGCGAGGAATTATAGTAACACTCTTAACCAGCAATTAAAGTTGATAGACTTTAAAATTAATCGTTGAATAGATACATCAAAAATATCTTTGATTCAAATATGCAGCTTATATCGGCCGGAGAGGTAAAAATGAAACAAATGAGAAAAAATACATAATCATTGCAAACTAAGGATGTTATGCTCATTGTCTAGAATTTTCTTCAATTCAATTGGAAAATACTTGAAAAGTGTGAAAACAATGTCTCAAAAAAACAGTATCATCCATTCCGTACTCTCTGGCCTTCATAGCAATTAGTGGGTATATTCAATTTATTCAATTCAATATATTGGTTCTATAGACAGAACTACGATGAGATAAACTTTTAAGGATAACCATAATTTGATCCCTTCGTATCCATTGAATTAAATCTTGAGGCCGCTGCGTCCATGATTCCCAGTAAAAGCCACATCGCTTCCACAACGACTGGCTAGCAGTATCCGGACGATGGTAACTGCGAGGAAATACTGGAGCCAAGCAGCCAAAATCGGAGAATAGTGTTGTACACGACTCGTGATCTAGATAAAGGTGGACAGACAAAAGGAAGGACGAAAGAAGGGGACCCTAGGGAAGGTTGAGTTGGGATTAGACGGCCTACTCGGAGGCAAAAGGGGTCTGAGGATGAGTGAAAAGGAAAGAATGACGTGCAGGGAAGGGTTAGCTGGGGCCAAGAATAGTGAAGACAGTTTGAGACCATCGTGGGGGAAAAGAGACCCTCGAGAGATACGCCAAGGCCGTTTAGGAGCCCTAAATATTTGCCCCCTCCTGAATTGCGAAAGCTCTGTCGTTGAGTGGGACGTTCTGAGCTGTATCCATGCGGAGAGTCCAAAACTACGGGATATGTCCCTAGGCCACACGGCCCCCAATATTTTCGTTGCTTAAGATTAGAAAAATTAAATTCTAAAGTATAGTTTTAGGGCCGACTTAGTCTATGAATATGATCACCACCAAGGACCGGGATGGGATAGAGTTGGAATGTTAATGAAAATGTATTCACTAAAGGTCCATACAAATAGATAAGCTCAATATAATAAGTTTCGATTCATAGGTTGTGGCTTTCATGACTGGGTGTCACGCAGAGGGCTAACATACTTTAGCTAATAATATTACTCTAATCGTATCGTTCTTTAAGGTGTATCATTTTCATTTGTGAAAAATAATAGATTACATCATTATTGCGGCAGATATTGCATTAATAAAAATTGGTACCAATGATACATCTAACAAAATTTTAATTTCCTCGTGTACCCAATTCCAAATAACTTCCCACATATTCTGATTTGAATATAATATCGCCATATACTAGTATCTACGTACATTCAATGACCAAGTATAGGTATCTCACTTTTCAAGGAATGAGTTTTCAGCCTACAAAGCGCCGCAGTACATTCAGCAATCGTTCAGTTATGAAACACAAGCTACCTTAAAGATGAATAGGATAAATAGTTAATATTACGCTCAGGATTATCAAATTTTTGACTTGGTAACGATGAATGAATTATTATTACTTGTCATTGGTGATATTAAATGCAAGATTGGTATAGTTTGGGTTATGAAGAAGATCCTAGCCGATTAAAGTAATGAATGAATGTTTTGTGCTGTTTTTGGTCTACTTATTCCAGTACCTGCTCTTAATTCATCCCGTTATTTTATGTAATGTACCTTCCATCACACATTCCTTGGGAATCATCGTTAAGAATGGAGTCATTCTAATTAATTACATGGAATCTCCGTAAAAATTACTTCAATGTGAGGCCGTAAGAGGAAGGAAAAATGATTTTCCTGATCTTAGAAAATAAAGAAACCTAAGAAATTTAGATAAAAAAATTCAAAATAATCATTGAATCAGAAGTTGATTAAAAGATAAAGATCAAAAAATGAATAACAAATTTGATGAAATAGTCCCGTCGATTCATATATACTACTACTGTAATTCTCCCAACTCTTTGTCAAATTAAGGACCTCCTTGTTTCAATATTGGGAATACCTATTTTCATTTGGTAAAGTGATCAGCAAACGACCTTTATCATTCTATTTCATCACTACATGCTCTGTACCTACTAAATGTGCAATTTATATTATCACTTTTATTCAGGATTTCATAAAGGAGTACCATCTTAGGCTATTTTCCACTCCAAGCCTACACGTTTGGGGATTCATTCATTGTGGTCTAGTATAAAAGCGATATAAATCATGTCCTTTCGGCTGGCAGGCAATAAAATGGTGTGCAAGAGAGAGCTGTGAGCAATGAGAGTAATTCAAGGAGAGTGCGTGGAAATGTGGCTTCTCTCAAGTATCTAAAGAGGACGATAGTAAGGCTCTAGGTTTCGTCCTCTCTCTCTCATAACATGAGAGCGAGCTGCAGCCACAGAAGATCGTACGACTGAATGTTATGAGGTTACCTAAGCAATAAAAGATCCACCAGCAACGTTCGTCTGAAGTTACAGCACCCTTCTACAAAGTCCGTCGGCAGTTTTGTCCTAAAAGTTTCGTCCTCCAACGCTATTGCGTTTCCTAACAAATTACGTTACGCAGCAAAAGAAATGGATACGGCAGTCCCTGTGTATGCTTATGAAAACTAACCGTAGCCCAATGCACTAGAGAATTTGCTACCATATTTCCAAGATTGAGCTGAGCAAAAAAGGTAAGATTACAAATACAGGGATACAATGTTTGCCTTGTTAATACACTAAGTGTGATGCAGCACGAGTACAATATAATTTCTTTTGGAGAGTTAGGGCGTACGCTCAAGGTGAAATAAAAGAAATAGGAAAGACATAGGAGACTTGTCACACAAGGTATCTCGCTCATTTATTTATAATACTTCCCGTTATCTATTTAGTCTCCTATAATGCCAACGTCTTCCAACTTAGCACAAAATATTTACAAAATGTCTACAAAATATCTTGAACGTCTTCAGGTAATATGTAGAAATTGTCTTGTAAAAACACGTAGACATCTTCTAGACATGGTGTAGATGTCTAGCAGATTTTTTGTGCTATGTTGGTTAGGTGACTATAGAACTCAGATAAATACAATAAATATCGACATTATCTGAAAATAAGCCATTTCATGAGTACATTCCACTATGATATATATAATTATTTAATGAATGATATTATGCTCTACTTGATTTCACCGGATGCTTTTTAGTTTTGAGCATGTCAAATGAAGCTAGACAAACGTTTCTATATGATGTCTTTTCCATCACATACTGTGTTTCGGTGCCTACTGAATGTCATGAATTAGAAAATAATTAAATTCTTAGATAGAACATTCTTGTATTCAACTCCAAGAAATGAGCGCAAGAAAGAGTAAAAATATCATGATTCTTTAATTTTTTTTCGAGTTTATGAGTAATGGTTTTCAGAATCCAATTGAGGCTTGAACTAAAGCTGTTGCAAAATTTGTAATAGCTTTTTCCTTGCCAGCTTCTGATCATGTCCTAATATATTACTTATCTGCGAAATGGTAAAGAGTTCAATTCGCCATCACTGATTTATACTTTTAATTTTAAAATAAAGACATTAAATAGCCAATCACTCAAATTCAAATGGATGATATATATTGTTTCTAAGATTTATTCAATGTTCTTCATAGATTTTTCAATGTATTAAAGATAGTTTTAAGCCACCTTACCAAGTCTCCTCCATATGCGTAACAGATACACAAATAAAATGCCAAGTATGACGGTATAATTTTTACTAAAGAAAGTTCCTATGATAAATCCTCCTGATTAGCTCATCTTTAATCAAGTCATCATATTAGAACAAGTATCTAACTTGCCACCAGAATAAATTGCAATACTACGGGAGCCGATAACTGAAATAAAATCCTTTTGTGTTTCAGTCTTCAACACTCAAATTATGACCGTGGGCTACTTCTCAAAGACCTTTTAACCAGACTATATGAAACACTTTACCGCAAAAAATACATTTTTTTATCAATTATATCAATTATTATGTTTGGTTTGAAAAAATTCTTTTTTTTCAATTGATAGTCTTTCCGCATTTACCAGTGGAATATTTAAGACCTAGCTCATGGAACTGGAATTAATTCCACGAAACTGATAGTATTGCTTTTGCATATCTGCTTCAAGCATTAAACTAAGTACCTATCTTTTTTGTGAAATAAATACTTCGAAATGATTGTATGCTATAGTAAAGTCATTTAACTGATACCATAATGAAAAAGCTTTGCTGAAACAACTTTAGAAATTGAAATCAATCATTATTATTCTCTCAAAGTAATCAAAAATGAGGAAAAGAGAAAGTTATCCATTAACCTCATAACATATGAATTGCTATTATTGGCCAAAATTGGAAGTATTGAGGTAGAATATACTTACAGTAATGGCCTAAGGAGACTAAAAAGTAATGCAATTTTAAATTTATTTTCATCAACAGGTTTTGTTCAAATATTTAGGACTCTAGCAGTAATTATTTGGGAATTTATAGATTGATCGGTTGTCATTTAATGGGAGAAAGTCTGTAATTTTTCGATAAAAGTAGCACTACGCCAAACTTCAATTTCATCAGGGCGAACTATAACTAGCATTATACCCAAAAGAATGGCATCTTTCAATGCGGTCGACTGGAGAAGCTTTGAACGTTACTTTCAATGAGAAGCAATGCACGTGAATACCTGGGAAATATATACGATCTTGCTGTAATTGCACTGTCTAAATGAACTTAAATAAGTAGTTTTACCTCTCGGTAACGTCCTGAAAAGGACGAAACCGGAAACATTTTTATTAAATACTGTGAAACATGACAAATTCAATTTTTTCAATCATCAAATATACCTATTCATGGGTAATAATTAACATTTATGAGCGGATCACTGCCGCATAAAGCTTCGTCTATGATTTCTACTTGAATCATTAAATTTCGCGGCTTTCCAGTAATTAACGGATACAACCTGCAGTTTTGATTAAGAGTAAAACACCGATTTAAGAATAAAGTATGCGAGATAAAAATAAAATTTCAGCCATGAAACCAAAAAAGAGCAAATATCAATGAGCGGATTGAATCAGTAAAAACATGGATGTATAAATATTCATGGAATTAATAGTTGAAGTCAAATATTATTGAAGGGATACTTCGGGTACCACCAAAGAGAGGATAATAATGAGCTTGCTATGAATTCACTCGTACAACTAATTTTGAAAGGATATCACCGTACGAAACAGAAAGATCTGTATCATAAATTATTCCTTGGTTGAGGTTTATCTATTTCAAAAGTAATTGAGAATGATGCCATATTGCAATCTAAATCAGGAAAGGTGAGCTAATCAACAAATCACTGCAGAGGCATACATTTTTTTGCATAAATATAAAATGAATCAAGGCAGAAACAGCCTGCAAAGTGGAAGTAAAAACGGAGTAATATATATTATTTTATAGCGTGTGAATTTTTATGAATAGACATAAAATACGAATTAGTTACCAAGGAATGATGATCACATCCGTTAGGTATCTAACCGAGCAGAAATATAATCCACAGAATTTGAGTCTCGCGTTCTCCATCTCCAGACGACATATCATCCTCTCATTTAAATGGACATAAACAAGACTCACCATTCATACGAACAGCCGAAGAGGCAAGTGCATGGGAATGCATTAGCTACGGGTGGATCGGGAATGCTGTAACTTTTTACACTCGAATGCTAAATGTTAATGAAGACCGGTTCCTTGGCTACAACTTGGAATTCACCTGTCGATCGCGTTGTAGCAGTACGACTCAAACCGGTTATCGTACTCGATCAATATTTTCAATGGAAATGTATATACATGCATATGCGTGCAGAGTTAACTGAAATACATACGCACAAGAATCCAGAGTGAGATTTCCACTGAACTAGTCCTTCGGTCATTTTTTATTTCGTACTGCATACACGATTTATTTGATAAAATGAAGATTCGGATATTTCATATCATCTGATTCAATATACGTGACCTTAGAAGTGATCTACAAAAAAATTACATCAAATTACATATAAATTCAGTCCGCTGGTGCGCGAATAGAAACTAATACCTAAAAATAAGAAAAGTGCCCTAATTGGGTATCTTTCAGATAGAATCATGAATGTGCTCGAGAATGTAAACTAAGATTAGATTGAATTTAAATGAATGAATTTAAATTTTGAAGTAGGTATATTCAACGACACGCAATAAATTACTTAAAATATACAGTATATTGTTACACTGATCGACTTTTCTGAGTTAATATAGATAATTATTAAATTAACCATGCAAGTGGATATACAAAACGGCAGTGTAATAACGATCAATATTAATACTGGTTCCTGAAAAAATGGCAGTAATATTTTTACGCGTGGAAGTTGGATTTCACTGTTATAAGAACGATCGGATAGAAAATTTTAGTTATCCATTAGTTATTTATTCCACAAAATTTCTCCTCGTACAGTGTAAAATATGGGACTTAGCATTTACTATCAAATGGACATCTTGAAGTTAGAGTTGAAAGCATCAATCATGTGTATTTTATGCTGAGGATAACACCACTCCTGTGTTTTCTAATTTGTTGCTCATAACTGTCGGTAGCCAAGCTTTTAACTAAAGAAATGGCTTCATTATAGTCCAAGAGTGTAGCATGAAGAACTGTAAAACGTTTTTAGGTTCCATGGGAAAAACATTTCTTCCTCTGTAACCTGCACATTCACGAAGATTAATATAACCCAAAACTTTATGCAGCTGTAGTTACTAGTTTTTTTACAAGACACGGAGAAAACTAAATATAGAGTCCACGAGAAAATACTAGAAGTATCCGCCTTATTCCTGGAGAGCAAATGAAGGCATGAGTATCAGGCATTCGAAATTATATATATTCTAACCGTGTAAGCAGCGATGAAAGGTTTATTTTTTAATATTTATTTCCCACTTCCCCGTTAACAGTACAGAACGGCCTTTACAACGGGGTACCAACATTAGCAATAGAACATCACAAACATCCAATCAAAACGTTTAAACTGTTAGTTGTGATTTGAAGGTTAGTATTAATTTGGACCACTTAAGAGACTTTGATAGAAGCAGAATCTCTTTTTAAAATTAAAATAATCAAGAAAAATGCACAGGATTAAAAAAATAAGAGAATTCTATTTACCAATAATCTCAGACACGGTAAGTGTCTTCCATACAACAAGCGTTTCACTATTATCAACTCTAGTAGTCATCTCTAATTATTCACTTTACTTCGTTTAGGCTCCTGCGTTTCATATTGATGATTAAATAGATTGTTTGGGTCTTCCAACGCAGACTAACATTACGCGTCTAATGCTGGTCACCTCTTCCTACGGAATAGTGCATTAGCCAGCCTAATGACTGTCAAATATGATGACGCAGTAGGACCTGAAAATGATATTCTAACCATTAAAATTACTATTGCTCGTGGCATCTGAATGAAATCTCTCACACGATTCACGAGATAAACTCTCATTAGTGGTAAAACGGAGACAATAGCGACACAAAAATAATTACCAAAATTTACTGTTTGCAGCATTGATTTGTGTAGTGAACCGCTATTAATGCTAATCGTATGGACTGTCTTCGTATTAAAATCGATCAATGACTTTCGCATGGTAAAACTGGTATGGAAGCTGTTTCAACCCAAAATGGCTTTGCCTATCTTGTTGCAACAATTTTTTTCTCATGATTAAAAGACCTCAAGCAAAAATACTATTCATTTCATCCAGGTTTTTGTACCTCCTAAACAGAATGAGTATGATAAAACTAAAAATTAAAGCTACAATGACATCAGTTTTTTGAGTAAAAAATAGGTTCTCATTCATCACTGCCATGCACACAGTGTTCTTCACTGAAGAAATAAGAAATAATTTTCCTTGCCATAGTAAAAAGCCTTAACGCACAATTACCAATAGCACATTACGTACACTGTTCGGTGGAGACTTGAATTTCATAAATTTAATGATCACTATCTGAAACATGTTCTACAAATTCGCTTGAAAATTTATGTAACCTTATATATGATCCTACATATGTATAAGCATCTTGAAACACAAATTATATGCAACTGCCGAATTAGATAAAAGTTCATAATGTTTGTATAAGAAATCTGACAAGTAGAATAAATATTTCAGCTGAAATAGGATGGATTAGATGGAAAATTAAGATCTAAGGATTGGTTAACATCGATTTATTTGATATTGAATGATGCAGGGTTTTGGTCTGATCCCATTTCAAAACTGTCCTCGTACCTAGTTTTTGCCATGTCCCAAAAGTTCTATTCCTGTCAGAATGTTGCCCATTATTCATAATAAACATTTGAGCTCTTTAGAAATAAAAGAGAATGGTCACAATTGGAACACTAAGTCATTACTTAGAAAGAATGATGTTTTTTCCACTTGATTTTCTCATGAACGACCATATGGTAAACCTAAAAAATACCCATTTCTAGCAAGTTAGAGACAGGTATCATAACTGCGTAATTTAAATGACTTCCTCCGATAGATTTTGGTACCGAAAACCGATAGTACTATTACTAAGTTTTCGTCCCATTTTGCCCAAGGAAAAAAATAATTTCAACAGAGAAATGGCCTTTCTTTGAAACTTTTGACTCTTTGTGTTTCGGACCATTCCGGAAAGGTAGGTAAATACTTTGTTCTAAAGCATAAGTTTCTATAACGGTAAAAATGAACAATTCATTAAGTTGATATCATTTTTTATATAAAATTCGGCATAATCAAATCCATTGACTACATTAAGTTAAATATTCTTTTAATGAATGATCTTATGGACAACCAACTCGACGACTAAGTTAAAAAATATTGTTTTATCGTATCTTCCTTTAAAAAAAAAGAGAAGAAAAATTATTACCAACATATAGTTGCCCATTGGAGAAATGAGTGCGTCCCACTAATTAAAGTGGTACTCTTGTGGGGAGACGTTAAATCGGGAAATGAATGATTATGACAAATTTGTCGTGCCCGATGAAAACTACTATTTTCAAATGCTCGTTGAAGTAAATTCGATAGGGATTCAAAGGTTTTTTTCGATTAATTGAATTTGATATTGATGGAACCATACCAAGAGTTGTAGTAATGTCAGCACCAAGAGAAATCATAATAACTGTAAAAAGTGAATCGCAAACTGCAGAAAGGTATCATGTCCAAGTCGAACGATTTATCTTTTTTTTATTTAAGTTGTTGCTGGGTGCAAGACTAAATGTTTCCCACTGAAAGGAAACATGTCATCATGCTAATAACACCTAGCATATATTTCCATAACATTTTCATAGAGAAAAAATCGTCAAACTTGGACATGATGTCTTTCTGATTTCAGTGTGAGAGCGATGACACTTACTTGAAATGATAGGAAAGCATTAAAACACGACGGAAACAAGTTTGGAAAGACATGAAGTGGCTTTAATAGATAGAGTTTCCAAATAAAAACATGGTAAAATGCTTAATTGCCAACTTTTCCACCAGTCATTCTTCAGGTATAATGTTTCAATGATAGGATTGAAAATAAAACCAATTTATCTTGAGTGGTTAGAGCTACCATCAATTCCAATATCTCGCATGAAGCATTGAAAATGTCAAATTAGTATCATTGTTTTACATAGACAAGTTTGTGATTATTACTAAAATAAAATCACTTCCTCTCGTCTTCCATTTTAAAACTTATACAACACATTTGTAATTAGGATTTACCAATTAATAAAGACGAAAGATGTTGCTAATTGACATCAGTCAATCTATGCATAGCAAATCATAAAGAAATGTTATTTTCATGAACTACCATTTAAATGAACGAGGAAATTTTAGGACCCAGCGTCGAATTTATTATGCAATGACATAATTATTAAAAGGTTAGTGTTTATGTGATAACTATTAATCATCATCCTTCAATCTCCTATTTCTTCAAGGAAGTCGTATTTTGCGCTAAAAACAAGCCATGCATACACAGGCTGATAAAGGAAGATCAATAAGGAAATAAGATAAGAAATCATTAAAACCAATGGAAGATAATTCAAATTGGAGCAAGAAAAGTATCATTTGAAAAAAGGATGAGGTAAAATACATATTACAGCCGATATTGAGCTATTACAAGAGAGAATGGTGCAATATATGCCTTTCAAAATGGCCTGGGACTTATTAGTACCTATTCTCTCACTCAGGCTTGACCCTGATCACTTGCAAATAGGGAAAAAGATCACCTCCCCTAAAGTATGAACATCTTACAGGAAATGATATAACGATGCGACTAGCCTTACCCTTTATCCTATTAGTAACCACTTCAAAGAGATCAAATCTCGGTGAATGAAGAACCGTAACATCTCTAGGCCATGAAAATCAACCTAATCGAAGATAATGGTACAAATATAGAAATTTTTAGAAGAGGCTACTCTCATACGAGCTCACGAGGAAGATAACAAGTTGTATTTGTATGCATAGAATTTCAATTCTCTCTTAATTTACTCAAGAGAAAGTACAAGTCATTAAAAAACTATGAACCAATATTGTGACCTAAAAATCGCTCTTCAGTGACCATTCACTAATAGGCCTTATTTTTCAGGATATTAAAAAAAAACGTCTTCATTCGTCGTGGACACCCCTATTTTTCTGAAGAGTGACCCCTTTCTGAATTATTTACTCTATCGATGCTATGCTTGGAGAAAGACGATGCAAATTTTCCTTCCACCTTAAATGGGAAATTTCTGGAAAATTCATTTATTATTTGACTTTTTCATTTTTTCTCAGGTAGTAAACAGCCTTCATGTTTGAAGAGTGTATTCCTCTTCACTATGTGGGAGTCTCTGTGTTTTAAATGGCTTCCTCTTCCAACCTGAGGAGGCATTGCTTTCCTAGAGACTTTCGCTTCATCTGAAAGATTGTTATGAATGTGTGAGATTATAACCAGGCCGTAATTATTAAAACACATGCGTCTAACAGAAAGTAAGACAACTAATGGGTAGCACAGGTGAAACGACCAACTTCACAACCGTTTCCAACTACACAAGTGTGCACTCATTGGAGCCAGTAATACAAGTTTGATATATTTTTTACTCCTCGTCCTTAGAAGGGGTTCAAAAAGTGCATTTAATTCATAAAAGACTGAAACGAAGTTAATTATCTGCAAAAAAGGGCAAACGACATAAATGGAGAAACTTTATTTTATAATAAGAATTGATCAAAAATATTTTTCGCTAAATAATTCATTGAAATATTCAAATTGCAGGGTAAATGAAACGAAAAGTTTACAGAGTAAAGAGTGGATAAGAATTTTTCAAATTGATTGAATGTGCCTTAATATTTCTCTATCCACGACCTTGGCTACGTAATCGCTCCTAGAGGAGCTTGTGACCATATTTGTTATGAACTGAAATATTACTGTCCTTCTTTACCACTTCCTTATTACGCTACATTGGCAAATCGTTCGAGTTCGATGAATTTTCAGCATTGGAGGTATATTTAGCTCACAATGAAGTAAAAATAACTTTAGTGACCATGGACATTTCTGTAATGATTTACATACTAATCGTTTATGAGAATAATCGCATTTGTCTTTGTGAAACATACATTCGTAATTAATACACACCGACCGATCAAACCTCTAACATCACATTTTCGAACAGGTTTTAACATCTAATTTATAAAATGTCATGCTATCATTGTTTGATCAATTGCCATATTTTATCTCTCGTATTGCAACCAATTATTTAAAATGCATTGGTGAAAATATTTTAGGTGCAAAAATATATCAGGTAGGACAAAAAGCAAATTAATTTCACCTTCTGTATCCGTAAGAATACAAATTTTTTGGTGCTTCATGTGCCCATTCTGAGGGCTACCTTTTGAAAACAAGGAACATGGTAGATAGTAATGCTTCCAAGTTGACATCTATCCTCACTTTGCAAAACAATAATTTATGAATCAATTTATCAATGCATCAGATTATAAGTATCTTCGCGGCGTTATATCGATAATTGTCAGCAAGATTCAGCCACATGGATGCATGGAAGCATTTTATTCCATCAATACTTCCCGAAGAGGAAAGTGTACTGATGTTAGCTATGTGCATACTTGCGTATTTAATGATTCTTTTTGTATTCAGATACATCCTTTTCTTGGACAAATTTTGGAGTTTTTTATGAGAAAGACGTGAACTAAAGACATATCTCAAGCATGGAAAGACTTATCAAGAAATTACGAAGCCAGTATGCGCTCTTCAGTACGATCTGCTGGTTCTTTACGCCAATAAAATAAGTTTTACAATGCATATTACATCGATTGATTGAAAGAAATAATAATAATAATAACAAAATGCGGCGTGAAAACTGAAATAATATTCCTCGTATGTTATTTCTTTAAATAAATAACTTTTCCCAGTTTTTAATTACTTCCTTGCACATGGTAACCCCCTAGAACATTATTTTGAATAATTTATTTTATTTGCTTAGTAAACCTTAAATAAAATGCAGCCATTATTTTTCGAAACAGTTTATATCACTCTGGTGAATTGGCCAATATGTTTGATTAACCTAGAGTGGCCACAGGAGTTGGAATCGGATTGGGAGATATATTTATAGTAGAATGTATTGGATTTGATCAGAGGGATTAATTTGCGGAAAAAATGCGAAATACGCCTACATTTATAGCTATCACCGCAGCGCTCGTAGGCACAAATTGGTAAGAGCTCGCAGCATCTGCAACAGTCCGACAACGGAAATTAATCCTAATCTCTTTTTCGCTCATTCCTTTTTCACCTGCATATCAAAACTATCAATTCCCCCCCTCGATCAGCCTTTCTTTCATTTCACTGCTTACACAAATACTTTTCTTATCCGCCCGCCGCAAATTGCTCTTTTAATTTTATGATCAGCCATTGAAAAATCCCCGTAAAAATGCAATTTCGACGGTTTCCAGGTTAATACCCACAGTAATTTGGAAACGCTGACACGAATAAATCCTCTTCCCACCGCACATTCTGGGCTGGAGGTGGGGTTGGGGGGGAAATACTATTATACATTATGACTAGGGGGCAAGATGGGATAGGTCACGTGACACACTCGTCCAAAAAATACCTTTGAAATGCCCCCCCCCCCCATCCTCCCGACCTCAAACCCTCGGCAGTTTTCGATGCAAGTATTAATATATTTATCTACTCCTCAGCTCCTCCCACTGCCTCCCTCCACTCGTTGGCGTAAAAAATAAAGCCCGGAGACTCCTCATTTCTGTCGCGCGGAGACCATTCGACTCCTCTCCCGCCAAAAATACCTCTCCCGCCAAAACCATTGCACTTTCACCCGCCCACCCGAAGAGTCCTTGCCCACCTATGTAATTCCATCGACAACCTCATACCACTCCCTCATCGGTGCATCCCTGGCGTCCCCTCCACTCTCCCTTCTCCACCCCCTCCTCCCTCGTGGCCCGCCCGCCCCCACCCCATCCTCAAACCCTCCTTTATACGTTTTTCCGCGTTGCACCGATTCCCGGAATTCGACGTAAACCGAATCGACGCGACTTAACGCGGAGTAGTGGTGGGAGTGGGGAGGTTAAAAACATTCGACCACGCCCACTTTTTGCTTTTTCCACCCCCTCTTCCAAAAATCACCAACCCATCTCCCACCCTCGTCCGTTGCACCACCACCCTCCCTCCCTCTCTCCACCTCCTCTTTCCGTGTTTATTTCATGTTCTCCCACCCCTCCCATCGCTTTAGTTTCACCTCCCCCATACTCATCGGCCTTTCACCCCTTCTCTCATTCACCTCTCCTCCCCTCCCCCACTCCACTAAACTGTGGCTTCTTTTCACCGCCGCTTGTTTCTTTCCCTCACCCCACCCGACCACGTTGACACCAACAATGTGCCATTGTTGAGCCTTAACGTATGTACCTACCACTATTTCGCTCTTCTTCCGTCTCAAAGACCCTCTCTACTACTCTCAATACATCCTCTTGTCTGAGTAGGTATATAAACCTAAACCCGTATGACATATTGGTATACCCCAGAGAGTAACATTATGAAGCATAAATATTTAAAGAATTTTCAACTGAGGATTATATTATAAATAATTAATAGGTTTCCTTAAAATGGTAAAAGTGTACGCGAAACAACAAAACTTTGTTTAACTTAAGTACAAAATCAAATTTCACAAGAAGGTTAATGAAAAAAATAACAATGGTAAAATCTACTGAAAATTAGAAGAATGATTATGATAGCAATGGCAAATGCGATAAATATTCTGTAAAAAAAATTAATTAGCCATAACGTATTAGGAAAAGCGACTTCGTACTTAATTTGGTGACCAATATATCATAAAGGTAACAGGCGACTCACCGCTGAAATAATTTTTTTTCTTAGTATCTTTTAATTAGTTTACTATAAGCAATATATATGAATAAAGAAAACTAAAACAATCAGATATTTAAAAAATAGGCAAATTTGAACAATTTTTTAACAACCTTATTTGATCAAATGCCAAGTAAGTATTAAATAAATAACAACTCCTCGACAAGTGGTTTTGAAAATGGAAATGGGCACATATTCCCACAATTTAAATATATTTAAATTTATGAAATAACCGCGTAATCGGGTTTATATCACCTGTCGGACTATTTAAGCGAGTAGAACAGATTTTTAATAACAATATAATGATAAATAACAATTTGTCTACCAATTTTGAAAATATCATTATATTTCTCAAATTTCCCACGAGGTTCAATATAGTTGTGTCACTGTTTTGTGGCTGGATATCAATTCATCAATACCTCTAGATTGTAATGAGATAAGTCACATACTTTAGTTGTAATTATTAGGTGAGGAAGATGAAGTATTCTGCTATTTCGATTAAACGTGGTTTTGATTCTTACTTAAATACGATGTGAATATTGAATGTCCCAAGCCAGGTGGTATACAGATGGACAATAAAAGTGACATTATTGAATATCCTGAAAAATATTATCCATCAATTTACCTACTAAAACTAGTACACATGTACTTGGAAAACTGATGAAATGATTTTTATCATCACATATCACTCTTAAATACCTCACCTTCTTCTATCAATTGTAGGGTGTAGCTGACACGAGCTGGATTAGAGGTCCAAAACATTCAGAAATATTTGGAAGGTAGGATACATATCCTCCTTCAACTGAAGGACTCGAAATATATCCCCTCTCCAAACTAACCCCACCGGAATTATTCCTTACCAAGGGTTTACGCTAGGCATGCATTAGTTGACAGGATTCCAGGTAGTACTTAGCTAGACACGAAAAGCGAAATGAGGAGACCTTTTTGTTTTTTATGATGGTTCTCATTCGATACCTGAATGCTGCACGCACGAATATTACAATATTTAAAAACTTGATTATCGAATATTACAATAGCTGACTTCCAGTTGGCCGCTAGATCAGTCGTCATCTACCGCGAATTTAAATGAATTTACTAATGCCGACGTAGAAGCCCGTGACGGCAGAGTCATAGGCGGATTTAGGGAGGGGGCTTGTGCCTCCCCAACCAAACGCTTAAAAAATATACAAGATTTTTAATACAGTTATCATTAAGTTCGTTTTATTTTGTGCTCTACGGAGCCTCAGTCATTTCATCTAATTTTAACAACTTTCATATTAAAATAAATATAATATTTTATATAGTAATAGTTGTATTTTGTTTTTAATCTCGAATATGAGAAAACCTATCAGACCATAGTGCCCCGTCCCAAGAAAAAATTCTGGATCCACCCCTGGACAGAGTGATCCGAATTTCACGGAAAACAAGCTATATTAGGGTTGATTAAGGAAAGTTTTAGTCATGAGGATGGGATCTATCGCAATCATGATTTTACAACGGTATCCCTCATAATTGAAAATAGTTTGCAGCAAACGTTGCGAATAAATGAATTGCCGTGCACTCATCGCCGCGTAACAGTCATTGCTGAGTGGAGATAAAAATACACCAGAACTGGTGACATGTATGAAACTTATACGGTACGGTTTGGGGGCTCCTCTGAATAGCCCCACGGCTTCGCGGTTGCACTTCATGGCCGGGCGCCATCTGTGCAGGAAGCCGATATTCAGAACTCAAGATTGGAATGGTTATTGAGGGGCGTTATTTATTCAGAGGAGATGGTCGTCAATTTGCGAAAGTCGACTGCATCGTTCTCGGCTCTCGTCATCCGATTCATTTGTGCCATGCGATGATTCACATGATGAGTTAGTCATCAGCGGCGGATGTAAGCTGAGGAGCAATGTGGGACAATTTCCCAATTGGGAGGAGCAATTCAAGAAGGACAAAGGAAAACCTTATGGGGCCCTGCTGCAAAAGCATCAGAGTATATTAACGCAAGATAGCAGTGTGAAAGTGGGCCTCAAGGTAGATACGCTACTAGCCAAGGATAACCACTAGCCAAGGCCAGCATTGACACCCAAACTTTTGGAAAAGTAGGAAGGTATATGGGAGGCACTTTTACGCGGCTACCTTGCGTTAATATACTCTGATGCTTTTGCAGGAGGGCCCCATAAGGATTTTTTTGTCCTTCTTGAATCCTCCCCCGTATTGCTTCTCCGCTGGAAGTAGAGGAATAATTAGAAATTATTCTATGGGAACGCTGGTGCTTTTTCTTCCTCGTGATAGTCAAATTTTGACAAACAATTCAAAATCGAAGTAATAAAAAACATGAAACAAATGCCACCACCGTTGCTGCCAATTTATTCATCTTGTGATTTCGGATTTCTGACGTATTAGTCTTGGTCACATGTGTTTAAGCCAAAAAATGCTCTTTCTAGCACTTACTTCCACGCAACATTTAGTTCCTGAATAGTAATTGAGGGAAGATATGTACCTCATACTTCATGTTAGTGATAGGTAAAACTCTAAGTCATAAAAAACATTGCTATTTGAACCCCCACACACAATAAAGAAAGAAGTCACATAAAAAAAAAGAAGCTGATGAACAAATGAATGCTCTACAAATTGCTTCATGCGTTATATAAATAGAAAATACAGTTATTTGAATAAAACCGCTTCAACGTTTATGTCATCTACTCTATTGTACAAAGA
This sequence comes from Ischnura elegans, assembly GCF_921293095.1. Lineage (NCBI taxonomy): Eukaryota > Metazoa > Arthropoda > Insecta > Odonata > Coenagrionidae > Ischnura > Ischnura elegans. The sequence goes on from NC_060246.1 coordinate 144,736,843, forward strand.
ATCATGCCGTATCATATGTGCTAAATTTAGAGATGTATTCTTAATAATGTGGCGTAGTTTCCATTTTCTGCTGTATGGAGAATGATAGCTTACTTTTAGGTGAATTCTAAATGATACTGCCACAAATAGAGAATAGTCAGGAAGGCTGATGAACGTTTATTTTTCTTCAAAAAGGAGTGGTTCCCAGCCTGTTAATTGGAAGAAAAAAGTGGACTAAGCAATAGAAAAACATGAGGAGGAATGAATTAATTTTACCAGAAACAAAGGGTGCATTAAGTTCAACAGATTCTGGCTTCAATTGGTGGAAGTTAGACATATTTAAATGAATAAAAGATTGTATCACTTTTCCACAAAATGTAGCACTCTTCCACTAAATGAGCCGAAGCACGTTGTACGCAGTAAAAAAATTGTGGAGAAGTGCTACAAATTTTTATTTATTTAATAAGGGTGCATTATCCATTTCATTAATTACATCGGTTGAGATAATAGTATTACTTAATAACTACGAAGCCGGAATTAAAACTAGTTTCCTTCACTATATCTTTAGGCTATATTTATTCCTTTGGCAAATAAAAATTAGAGTAATATAGGGTTAAGACGAATGTAGTTTTTAATTCAAAAATTCGACACTCAAATCACCGATGGCGGCGCTGAAGGCACTGACGATTTGGTAATATGGCCGACGCATTGAGGGCAGTGTTGTGATTATGACATAAGCGTAATAGAATGAATCGTCGAGAGACTGTGAAAATGGAGTACAAAATGTTAAGGAAGATTTGCCATGGTTTTGAGGAGGTATTTAGATACCTAAGGGTGGCGGCAAACAGCAATAAAGATTTAGGAAGCAATACATAGTCGCTGAAAAATCCACACACACAATAGCACTCGGTGATTACTCAAAGGGTTCCAAATAACAATAAATGCATATATCCGAAGCAAAACTTTTTTTAACCGGGTAAAAAGAAAATAAAATGTAATGCGTTGGCTACCTAAAACGCCTATATGCAAACCACCGTCAGAGTAAATGGTGAATAGTAGCAATAAATGGCCACTAAAAGGTATTATACATAAATAGAGTGCATAAAATATATTACTTACGACGTCATGTTACCTCATTACCAGCGAAATATCAAGAGAAATCAGATAATACCCAACAATGCCAATGGTTTTTGGTTGATTGGTCAACGTGGTTTCCTAAGGTTATTGCTTGGTATCCTCAGAGCTCTTGTTCCGAATTCAGCCGATATTTGGCGTCTCATTTGACTCTCAACTTGGCAGCACAACTTTGTAGAGTGTAATGGTTTAATGGTTTAATGGTGTAATGGTTTAAGCATTGAAGTATTAAATTCGGCATCTATTCATATCCGTGTGGTTTCAATATTGCTATTTATTTTACAAAGGGTCTCACAAATCTGCCATTTCCAGAGAATTTGTGAGACGTTAGATGACGCTAGCATGACGTTCCTCCGTTGAAACTGGTCGGCTATAAATAAATATTTTTGCGGTGCTGAACATTTTACATAATTTTTCCTTGCGTAATTTTGGTCTTAAATGGTGGACTTATGCCTCATTAAATTCAATCAACGCCGTACCTATTTTTTCTTCTAAGGTTTTTTTGCATTTCTCCACGAGTGACAAAGACCGACACGTGGTTGGTAACATGGTTTCGCTGGATCAACTGAAACTTTTCTCAGCAATTAGCTTCCATCCACATCTAATATTGAGCAGAAGCCTTGATCTAATATGAAATGTAAGATTACCGATTCAATTTCTCGCCACACTGTTAAGTCTTCAATGCTTCCAGCATTCAAAAATGAAATCAGCCCGACATAATGGCCCTTATACGATATTATTTTAGATGAAAGTACTTGAAAAAACTTATACGTGGTAAGTTTTACACTACTAATGTGTCGGAATGATTAAAAAAATAAAACGGTGCAGAGTACCTCTGTGGTTTCACCGTGTGAAAGGTGTCACGGGCGGCACGCTTCAGCCTGGAAATCCGATGGTACTCCTCTCCACAGCAGATGGATGAGATATACCTAAGATGAATAACGTATACCACGACCTGGGCCGGTTCTGGGAACCTAGGGAAGCTAGGGGAGCCCAGGAAGGGGTGTAGATGCATGGATTTGAAGGGGGACTGCGGAGGGAAAAAGGGGACAAGATAGGGTTAAAGCCGAGGAAAAGTATGAAGGGCCTATATCCCGTATTCTAGCGGAATTCAGAGAAATCTCTATGTCTATGCTTAAAAATGATGGAATATAATAATAAAAACGTGCTTCAAGCTTTGAAAATTTTGATAACACACATTTCAGTTGTAAAACTTTACTTTTAAACTTTAAAACTTTGCCTTTCACGGAAACTCAAGTAATACTAGACCGGCCAAGACCGGGTTCCGAATCAACCCTTCAGCACTACATCATATCAATTCACCAGACTGATCTCCGATCAACTAATTCGAAGTAACTGCATCTTCTGAAATGTTATATTTATGGCAACTCACGGCAACCTCCTTATCACTCAAGCATTGGCTACGGTTCATCGCTGATTTAGGTAGTCGATACATCAAGCGAGCTAAATAGTTCCATTTGACGGTGAACTAATTCGAAGTTTATGTATCGCCTGTCTTGTGTCGTATATCATGTGTCTTCCCATGGTTTGAGTCTCTAATATACGAAAAATCGGAAAATTTAGGTTCAAACCCCTCATTACTATGCTATCCAGTTTTTTCACCTAAAATGGCGTCGTATAAGGCCACTCAATCGAGCTGAATTCATTTTTTAAGTCAGGAGGCATGGAAGACTCCATAATGTCGCGGCCCTTCCAATCAGCCTCGCATTTCAGCTAAAGGATCCTGGTCAATATTAGTTGCGAATGGACGCTGATTTGCTCGATTATTGCTCGATTTCACAGAAATAAATTAGATAAGATTGCACAGAAGACTTGCCTCAACATGGTAGCACTGAAGTCACCTTTACGTGATTAGAGACTGCGGTCATCGTTATTAAAAATGATATGATTTCATTTTCCTTGCAAGGTTTTCCAAAGCTACTGTAAATCCTTGTCGATTAAGAGAACGCATTTAATAAAGTGGAACGTCGTTCAATGCTTAGAATTCTGAAAGAAATCAGAGTGCTCCAAAATGATCGTAAACTTGTTCACAGTTTGTATAAAAAGCAAAGTAGCTGCGATAAAATGTGGACCTAAATGTGAAGAAGAAAGAATAAGAAAAGGAGTGAAACAAGGGCTTGCAGTGCACACTTCGAATTATTCCCCGCAAAATTTAGTGTTGACATCGAGAATGGCATAAATGAAATCTAGGAGAAGGATTTGGGTGTCAATATCCATGGAAAAAATTAGTATGCTGCGTTTTCCTGACGACATAGCAGTCATAGCCGAGACAGAGAAGAATATGAAGAAGACTAAGTCAATTACAGAAGAGAAAATGAGCTGTTATCAGCTGAAAATCAACAAAAAGAAGACTAAGATATTAGTATGCAGCAAAAAAGAGGAGGCCAAGACAAATTTTAACCTAGGAATACATTAGCTTGAAGGGCTTAAGTAGATTTTTTACCTTGGAAGCCGAATTACCGACGATGGACGAAGCAACGAAGGAATAGTCAGTAGAATGTCGCTGGAGAAGAGGGCTTTTTACGAAAAGAAGAATATTCTTACAGCTGAGAGTACAAGCATAAAAGTGAAGAAAAAATTCATCAGATGCTACTGGAGCTTGCTTTTCTATGGAAGCGAGGCTTGGACGTTGACAGCAGCAGAGAAGTCACGAGTGGAAACATTCGAAATGTATTGTCACCAAAGAATGAAGAAGATAATTTGGATCAACCGCGTAAGTAACGAGGAAGTGCTGAGAAAAGTGGGAGAAAAGAGAAGCATCCTAAAAATGTTTAGCAGGGGACGGGGCAACATAGTTGGCCACATTGTGAGACATGATTGCCTGATGCAAACATCCGTAGAAGGACAGGTGGAAGAGAAGAAGGGTAATGAACAGCCACGAATGAGTTAGTTGTAAGGGATGTAAAAGAGAAGAAATACGTCGCTATTTAAATGCTAGCGCATAGGGAAGAGGTATGGAGAGCTGCTTGAAATCAAACTTAGGATTGTTGACTATTGATTCCTCAAATTAGCGAACGAACCCTTACTCAGCGGTGATTTGCGATTATTCTGTCATAAATTGGTAACCAAAAAATTAGTTTTAATTTTTCTGGTTATTGAATACGTTATTCAATTGCTTTGGTAACATCTGTCGACGATTCTTCATGCAAACCTCTTTTTCAGAAAATGCTGGTTGCCGAAGAGTTATCAATTCTTTTCTGATGCAATTTTCAGCCTCAATTTGAAATGGAGGCATGTGTTCAAATTACCTAATAATGCTCCATTTAAGAAATGTCTACTCGATCACTTGTGACGAGTATGAACTGTAAATAACCTGAAAAAGTAAGAAATGTGAAGTAGATGACTTGAAATAACGCTGATTTTTTTTCAAATAATATATAATTTTCAGTAGTTAGGGCCTATTCTTTCTTTGGTGGCAATTCTTTTCTAAGGAAACTTACTATATTATCTTTTGTTACTGTTAAACCATTAAAATGCATTATCATATTTACTTCCCCTCATTAATCTGTTTTTTTTTCATATTCATTGGAAATCAGTTATTTATTGTTTTTTCAACTATCCCCAAAATATGAAGCAAGATCAACTTTTTTCTCTGAACATATTAGTTAAATTATTTCGCTTTAATTTTAAGTTTAATTTAATGGATGATTGGCACATTTTTCAACGAATTCGATGCATCGAGGCTAGGTTTATTTCAGTGATGTTGTAAAAATTATAATTAAATAATTGCCCAAAATTATGCGGCTATCAATTAAAAATTGTTGAACTTTTCACCTGTTTGAATGGTTTAGAAGCACTCTGACCAATTACACTGGCACCACACCAAAATGGCAGAGGGAATTCGTTGAATGTGACCTGGTTGATTATCAATTCGACCGTGATATGCCACTACCTTAGGTTGTACAATTATAATCATATTGGTGAGGTAAAACATGTAATTACACACCCATAACCTTCGCTATTATATATAAGGGAATCCATTGCATGATAATGTTGACAATTTTCAAGGAGAATCCATTATAATTCAAAGAAGAAGAAACAAAGAAGTGGTAAGGAAAATCTGTAACTTCGGGTAAAAAAATGTATGCAACCTATTTTACTTGAGGATCCATGAAAACAAGGAGGTAAGTTCCTTCATCATTTCGTGATCAAATAAATTTAAAGAAATGTTTTAGAGAAAATTTAGACACGAGCTTATTACTTAAAGAATTCAAATTTTTAAAGTAATACTTATATTGACACAAAGTACATAGGACAAAGCCAAACTGCAATTTCATAATTACACATCGATTACAAATGGCGCAAAAAACATCTTCGAATGGAATCAATCTATCCTGTCGATTTTACCATTTGATCGTAATAATAGGGTCAAACGTCCGGAAATTCACATCACTCTAATCGAGCAATCATAGTCCTGCGGCCCGCCGCTTGAGCTTTGGTGGCTAGGGAAGTGGCTCTTACTAAGTTTTTCTCAATAAAACTCTTAATGACATAAGAACTACTCATTATGCTATAACCAATTATTCCCGAATTATCTGTCGAACAATTTTTGGCAAAGAGGGTGGTTTCCTATTATTTCTTATTGCCAAAATCAAAAGATTGCTACTCCTGGAATGCGCATGTAACGCTTTTAGATTTTTAAATGACGATATCTATTTTGCGTGACTAAATGAAAATTGAAAATTTTCAAGCGCGCGAAAACGCGACGGCTAAGTGCTGGGAAATGCTGGGAAAACTCCGTGTGACGTCGTTCTGGTTCCCGCTGCCGCCCTGTGAGGTGACCTTGAGGCGAGGCTTTGAGCGCTGATACGACGCAGGATGCTAGCAGGTAGCAGAGTACCCTGCTAGCTGGTAGCGCTTGGCTTAAATAAGGATTATTAATTCCCTATCAAACGAAGGAAATTTTCCGACTATAGGCAGTTTTAATAGGTGATTATTAAGACATGTTTCCCTGAAGCCTGTGCCTCATGCATGCATTGGTAATCTCAGACTCTGTAAAACTCCTATCTACTCGTATAAAAACTAGGTCCCTGTGACGTCACGTGGAGTGGCATCGCATGGGCGCCAATCTCGCCTTTTTCAAATGCAGTTAAAATTGACCATTGCCATTCGTCTTAACTGTGATTTCTAAAACCAAATAATTTGTATATTATGATTACACTAATGATGGGTAACGAATTGCAATCAATGCCTTTCGTTTTCTTTGATGAAGGAAACTACCCTATCGGCATTTCGTGACCAATGCTTTCTTCACTCATGTTTCTAATGCCATGTCGACCGTTTGTTTCAAGTAATTATCTTAAATGATCTTTGACAATAAGTGAGATCTGAGGGCCGTTGGAATACAGCTTGCATTGGGATTCTTTTTTAAAATAAAGGAGAATTCACCCTTACGTACTAAAATGACTTCATTGCTTACTGATTCTGAGACATTACACTTCATCTCTAATTCTGGAGTTCTGAAAGATAATATGCAGCACTTACATTTGTGCAACATTGTTTTCTTTAAGTATAGTTTAATTTAATTCTGATAGGAAGTTGCAGGCTCTAATTATGATTCTACAACAAAAAAGTGCATTTCATCAGCAGCGTGATAATTTACTTATGATCAACTACAAGGCGCTGATACTGCATAAAATTACGACCTGTGAAGATGATAAAGTAATTAAGTCTGAAAATGATCTGCAATTTTTAGCCCAAACCGTTTTTCTTAAACCTGGCCTGGGCTGACTCTAATGACATAGTAATAGAAGTTTTGATTGGAAAATAAGTTATGCCAAATCTAAAAGTAAATAAAATAATTTTTCTTAGGGGATAAATTTTACGTAATCAACGAGAATTGCATATTTAAATTCAAATCACAAAATTTTACGTCCGTAGGATTTTCACCTAAATTATTACAAGATAATGTGGAATTGCTATCCATTATGTAATTCATTATCATTCATTCATTATCCATTATGTAATTTTACGAATTAAGTGATTGGAAGCCTTTATAATGGTAATTATATATTACTTTCGGAAAAATGTTGTGATTGCTTGCCATTATTTAGTGTATCTTCTGATTCAATTTAATCAATTTAATTATTACTCATAATCATATTTATTACTACTTAAAAGGAATTATTAAAAAGTAAATTTTCCAAATAATTTAATATTACAAATATAAGAGCGCTATCGGTGATTTTTGAACTATAATTCCACCAATATCTCTGATCGGTGTTGTAATCTTATTATACGTAATACTATTTAAACTGTGCGAATATGCGAAAAACACCTTTCATAATTATATCAAATATGTATCCATTGCCAATAGCTGGCCGTTATGCATTACAGAATAATGTCCAAAGCCCATTAAAAGCATATACCAGTATTTTTCTCAAGGTATTCGTGAAAAAAAAACATTTTTTCTTGAAACAGAATTAAGTTTAACGAAACTAAAATGTGACGCATGTAAGCAGGAGTGGACAAATTGATACTCGATTTAAAAAATAGAAAACCACAGCTAAGTGCTTTACACATTTGCTATATATACTTCGCTTGCTGTCAAAATGAACGGCTTAGGGCAGCCATCGAACTCGCAATTTATAGTCACGTAGGAACACACAATTAGTGCAAGCGAAAATTACCACATTAGTGACGTCGGCCATATAGTAACGCCTTGGGCCAAATGTTCCCTCGGATCCATTTTATAATGCAGGAGCACTTTTCGAACGCATTTTATATGTCAGCGAATGATTTTGAACAGCCCGAGGACCTTTGAAGGAGTGCGGCAGTCCGTAATCAGGCGTGACCATGCGTGCATTGATTCCAAAAGAGAGGACTTTTTTCAGCTTTTATTTTTGTAAATAAACAAGAACTCGCCAGTTTAAAGCGAAAATGCGTCCCGTAAATGCGATTTCAATCGAATTTGTTCTTATTTTTATTTGATGATGCTCCCAGCGTCAGTAGAATGCGACAACATTTGCCCAGGGAGCGCAAAAAATGCTGCTTCCGTTTTTAAATATTTTCTTGATTTGATTTGGTTTATTCATTCATGAACTTAGCCCGAGTATATCTAAAAACCCCTATTGGGCTCGCCAATGTACCTATGCTCTTAAGTGCGCTGCATCGAGAGTTTTTTTTTTATTTTCGAAAATATAACTCATGATACTATGACATATGTAGTCAATCAGCAGCTAATGGTTTGGGATCAAAATAGTTACAATCATTTTTGCCTTAGTGATAGGCTTAAAATGTTCATTTGGCATGTAGGTATGATGATGGTTTAGATTCTATTACCATAGCAAACTAAATAGTGGACTACGTCACATATTGACCTTTCAAAAATAATACTATTTAGCTGCATTTCCGATAAATCATCTGACACTCGGATTTCTACTTAAAACTGGCTATAAAATACCGGACTGGAAAACTTACCCACTACTATGCTGACTTTTGAAAATTCCATTCTATTCCTATCCATTTATTTCTACTGGTTCACTGAAATATACCTGACCTAAATAAATTTTAATCAACTGAAATCAACTATTAGAGAGGCATAAATACATGTTAATCTTTATCCATTCCATAATCTGTATCAGGATTCAAATTGTTCTTTCATTACCGAAGCAAGTTTTCTAGAAAAATTATTGATTCATAAAACTTGTCGATTCTCGTCTATGCACGTTTTCACCACAAATTTCAACAAAGGTTGAGAGTGATAAAACTTGGCTGCAAAATATCAGTCTGTCATGACGTTGATCATTCTTAAATAGACGATAGGTAAGAGTAATTAATCATTAAATAATTTAAGGGAGTCACATGAAATGCCTAAGATAGGCATAAAATATAAATTATATCAGTTTTAAATAAATTGCTCATTAACTTTATCTATTAAATTACTAGCACCTTTCTCAACAATTCACAAATTCCGCTAAAAAATGAATTAATCTTGCAGGAACATAAAGTTAATATAGCCTGATATTCCAAAACTAACATGAAAAAACTATCTGAGAAATATATTTTACATTCCCTGCTGCAAAATGACCACTTTAAAGTAATTAAAAATGATTAATGAAAGAACCAACATAAAAAATTAGTATTTTCCCTCAAATTAATCACCACATATTCACGATCAGAAACAGAAATATTATTAATATTTTATGGGTGAAAAGGATAAGAAAAAATAACTATCCGAAAAAAAAACGCAACAGTTCTGACTTACACAAAACTATCTTTCTTAAATACTTACACACAAAACTATCTTAATATAAAACTAGTTTTTGAAACGTTTCCATGGTAAGTGCGAAAGAGGTGCCAAAATGAAAGCGAGGTGACGCTAGGCGGGTGTCTTTCTCCAAGAGCGATGCTAAGGATAAAAAAAGAGGAGGAAAGATGAGATGGAAGAAAGAAGAGGGAAATGAACCATAGAGAAAGAGGGCGAAAGAAGAAATAAAGCAAAGACGCAAAGAGTGAGCGAACGAGTAAGAAAGAGATGGGAGGACTGAATGGGAAGAAGAAAAAAATTTAAAAAATGTGGAAAGGGTTCAAAGGAACTTAGCTCCGTATCTGAATGTGTGTGTTGATGGCAAAAAAAGGGCAGGTCTGCTGGGCGAATATATATATAAAAAATGGTCCGAGGTCTGTGTCGTGGAAGGGAGGGCTAGTGTGGTGGATAGGTGGAAAGAGTAAGGGCTGAATAAAATAAAAAGGTAAGGGAAGGGTTGGAGGGGATTTTGTTCGTCCTTGTGTTCGAAAGGAGAGAAAAAGGATCACTTGTCGAGGAACACAGAGAGGGTAGGTTTGTGGGCAGAGGGCTCTGGGTTCCGCGGAGAACGGCTTCCTAAGAGGGCGTGGGGGTCCGAATAATCGCGGATAAATACGGAAGGGATAAAAAGGCCTTTTGTGATGTTAGGTGTAAGGCAGTGGAGTGAGAGAGGCGGTTTGGGAGCGAGGGAGGAGATGGATCGGAGTGGAGAACGGTTGGGACGAAGAAAAGAGTCGTCCACGGTGACTGAACGAGGAGGGAGCATGTCCTCAGGAGAGCCTTCTCCTGCGGTACGGAAAAAAGGTGGATTTCCAGGGAGTTTGTCATCACGCGGCGAGGAAGGACGATCAATGCTCATTTTGCCTTGGCTTGTTCGATTGATAAAAATCGGCATTTGTAGTAGAGGAACAGTACACTAAGCAAAGGATCGCTTATGCCACCTTCCCAAGAGACGTCAAATGTTGCGCATCTAGCCATCTTGAGGCATTTAGTACTGCAACCCGTTGACATGCATATGAATTAGCGCATATTTGAACTTTTCTGCAGTTCATATATTTCGAATTATGCTGCAAACTGGATGATAAATTACTTGGATCTCAAACGACGGATTTTTCACCCCAAAATGCACGATTTGTTTAATCGAGTTCTGCGCATTTTCCCGTCTAAAATTAAAAAATTTTGCTCTAGATTTAATTTTATCACTATCTCATCTACCTCTGTAATTCCTCACTTTAGATGATACAGTGGTTATGTGAACATGATAATTTTGAATGCAATCTCTGCAAGAGGCGCTTGGACCTCCACATTCTATCACCTGGTACTTGCGGAAACCATTCTTAGACTCCCTCTATTCGTATCCATTTGTCAATAAATGCAATCTATTGGCAAATAAAAGGTCTAGCAGGTTAAGATGGTGAAAAGTGCCCCCCGATATTTTGAGAAATAAAAAATCAGATTGCTCTGGAAGGGAACATGATCATTCTATTATTGAGAGCTCAAGAGTATCATCGTTTTGATGAATGAATCTATTTGTCAAATGCTCTCAATCTGTGATTCAAAAAGGAAATGATGATCGTCTTACTGCGCACATTAGCAGCTGAAGCGAGATTGGCCATTTTGGGAATGATCTAGTGTGCAAATTAGTCAACGGTCTAAGAAAGTCGAAGTTATAATAGCCGGTTGTTAAAGATAATTCGGTGATTGTAATCAATCTTCCATTAACAGGGCTTTTAAAGAGATAACTATGATGTGTAATATGTAATGTTGAAGGTATAATGCGTAATGTGCTCCTCTGCTGCAGTGACGTAACTAAGGAGATGCTTTGGGGGGGATGGAATGTCCTGGAGTGGCACCTCCCCCCCCACGGAAAAATTGGGTGGTCCGGGAAAATTTTTGAAAAATGAAATGTCTGGAAATACATTTTACATAATTTTGGCACTAAAATTCAACTTTAATCAGACGCATTTATCAAAAGTCAAAACTTGGCGAAAGTTTTTAATAATTGTTTTATTTCTCTTAGGCTTTTGGGGGAATCTATCCCCTCATCCCCCCATAGTTACGCTACTGCTCTGATGTACATATTGAAGGCAATATTTGATACAGCATCAGGTAGTGGAGATCTACTTGTATGTTTCACAAATATTTATCGGCCATCAATTAATGGCATAACTCTATGCAAGTAATAATGATATATTTTACTCCACATTTTCACACAATGTTTACTCATACTTTGGACCTCTAGGCAGTATTAAATGTACCAAATGTATGAAAATTGCCGTATGTATATACACGTTTACCAGACACGTGATGCATTGCCTAGCAATTATTTGAGAAATTTCCTATTTGAATTTTTTCCACAGAAAAAATGAAAAATGACTCAGCAGAACATTTACCTGAAAGTAATCATAGAACTGGACTTCCTCACTTAATACGAGTCAGTAATTTCAGGAATTCAACTTTCCTGAATGAGGTGATGAATATAATAATAAAGGTGATAATATGAGAAAAACCTATGTTCACAGAAATTTTTCTCAAAGAGGGAATTTGATTTGCACGGAAAATAAGTAACTAACAATTCATTAATTTCAGTCAATTATTTCGCCTCTTACTCATACCATTAAAAAAAAATTTCAAAACATGCTATGAATGACTGCACTCATATTTCATATTTCAATTTATTATTTAGTTTAAATACTATACAATTATTCACTCTTCATTATATAATCTAATGCAACCAAAATAATATATAAAATTTCTTCATTGGGAAATAATTCTATAACCTAGCTACACAGAATATAAATCCTCACTTATTAAGAGGTTGGTAATAATCGTATCAACGCTTGGTTTACCGAAAAGAGGATATGTTCTCCTGCAAATTTGACAGGCATTGAGACTACCGAAAAGCAAATTAAATTATTAATAGTATTTTCATGGTTTTGAACATATAAGTTGCGAGTAGGTGGGGCATGGTTAAATGCTAAGTCATGAAAATTAGCTTTAGTTCTAATACCGCTGAGGTAGAATTGTGGTTTCTACCCAGGTTGGACAAGAAAAAGATGGCTTAAAATGCCAATAATAGATACAAATATGCTTATGAAATAAAGGCTCCATAAATCTCTGAACAGTAAAATCTACAAATTTGAAGCTAAGACGAACACATAGCCTGACTCGAACAGATAGAGGAGGACAATTGTGGTGAAAACGAGTGTCTTTTGGTATGCTGATCTTTGACAAACCTTTTGAATTATCGAGAACAGGATTTAGTTAAATAAAACCTGTTTCTATTGAATTTGAGCTCAAAAAATGTATAATAGCAAAAATTTGAAATACTACGGGCAGTATGGAAAAAACTAATAACATATGAAATAAGTGGCGTCCATCTCTATGGAAGTAAACTATAGATGTAGCACAGAAGTTAGTGAGAAAACGTTCAAAATGTAGTGCTGGTTATTATAAGTGAAAATTAAACGGACTGACTAGATAACCAATGTGGAAGTGCGAAGAAAAGTGGGAGGAAAAACGGTCTTAAGAAAATCATAAACAGAGAATGGGCAGATGGAGCAGCAAAGGAAGCCCTTGAATGACATATAAGATATGTTGTACAATTTTGAAGGGAAGACATACGAAAATATGAAAAGAAAATACTAAAAGAAGAACTTTGATAAGAGCAAGCGGCCAAGTATCATAAAATTATTAATCTGAATTCGTGACTAAAACTTTAAATCAAAAGTGCACTGGTGGTCCATATGTTAAATACTTTTCTAATTGTATGATAAATGATTGTATGAATGAACTTATATGGATTGACAGACTTATTTATCTACATGGTATATGTAGATACAACACTGTTAACCGCGATAAGTAAGCAATATCTTAATCGCTATTCTAATAGCTGAAAAAGCGTTCCTTCCTTTCTAGGTTGCTTAAAAATAAATTCAAAGCATAGCAAGAGGCGCCAGTAAAATTTGTCTCTTAAAAGTTTTTTTTACAAAATATTAATTGAAATAATGGAATGCTATTGGTTATTGATTGTGATAACTCATTTTGGGAAGCCCTTTCTATTACAAGTTGGTTGTACATTTCTTATACTTGCAAATGAGTGGTGCAACCAGCTAGCTCACTCTGGCTAACACTATCCGTTCTCACTGTCCGGGTAGCGATGAATTTTCAATGATTTTCTGATCAGCAAAAAGCGTTCAATTGTTTGGCATGATCCTGATGCCTCAGCTTTCTTATGAGGGCTGGTAATCCAACCGCTGCAGCGGAAAGCGCGCTAGAAAGAGAGTAGCTTGGCATCGCTCTTGATAACCCTGAGAATTATTTTTATTACTGAATTTTAATTTCCATGCCGAAGAATTAAGATGAAGTGTATGAATGGAAATTGTGACAGTTAATAAATTTATGCAAATGGTAACAGACAGGTGCTTGCACATACGACAGTTAAATGCATATTTCGGAATTGAAGAATGTAATTTTGGGGTAAGGAATACAAGGGTAGCCTTTTAAGTGTCGGTAATGATGAAAACTATGAGAGGTACAACAACGCAATTTTTAAAATCGATTTTCAAAGTACTCTCCACGATACAGAATGCACTTTTACATTCGATGGAACCATTCGTTATAACATTTATTCCGTTCCGAAGTAGGGGTAGACAAAATGGCTGTTTTATAGACATCAACCGCTTCTTCAGACGTCTGGATGCGCTTTCCTCGTAGCATATTCCTGATTCTGGGGAATGTGAAAAAATCATTTGGGCTTAAGCCCGGGCTGTATGGAGGATGATCAAGAATTTCGACGTTTTGTTGTTCCAAAAACGACTTTGTGACTCGAGTGGTGTGTGAGCTTGCATTGTCATGATGGAGCGTAATGCGTCGATTTGGGTTATCTATCCGAGGCTCGGTGATCACTTCCGGCTAGAAAATGGTCGTATACTATTGACCATTAACTGTTTTTTGATTTTCAAGAGCAATCGTTGCTACATGCCCTGATTTGGCCACGAACGATGCGACCATTTTCTTGGAAACGCTGCGGGAGCGAACATTTTTTGTCGGTTTGAGCTCACTTTTGCAGATCCATACTGATGATTGGCGTTTTGATTCAGACTCGTAGCTATAGATTCATGATTCATCACCACTTACGATGTTGTGAACGTGCTTTGATGCTCCTGAGTTGAATTGTTGTTGAGTATTTCGACACTATATACTCGAGCTGCTTTCTGTTCTTCTGTGACGAGGTGCGGTATCCAGTAGGAAACCAATTTTTTAACACCTAACTCTTCGTAAAAGATCTTTTGAACTGAGGTCCCTGAGACGCCCGATGATGCCTAAATCTCACGGTATGTAACATGACGATCTTCCACAATCATGTTACGTACAGAATCCATGTTTTCTTGAGTGAAGGCGGTTTTTGGTCGCCCTGCACGCGGTTCGTCACTGAGGCTAGAGCGTCCTCGCTGAAACTCTGCTCACCAGCGATCAACGGTTGTCTTTGATGGTGCTTCTTCGCCAAAAACAACAAAAATTTCAGTAACGCATTCTTTCTGGGTGAGGCCCCATGGAAAGTTATAGAAAATAATGGTGCGGTACTGTTCATGACTTAATTCCATCTCGTACAGCGACATGAGCACTTTTACATGCCACCGTTTTAAAACTGTCCGGCCGGTCTTAATGAAATTTTGCATGGGAATTAACCAACTCAAAAACTTGTTCATAAACACCATTTATAGGTGATAGGTGATAGGAAACGTTCTATTCCCCACACTTAAAAAGCTGCCCTCGTATCATCCTGTTAACTACGGGACCCGTCTCGATTGTAATGTTATGTGGACATGAGTTTGAAGTGATCCGGAAACGGAAGATTTCCGTTTCTAAAGTACGCATTTTTATGTTGTAGTGTGATATCTTAGAATAGCCTGCTTGGTCAAACTATGCCTCGGAATATGTACCTTTCACTTTCGAAATCAATTAAACCTCCCTCTTGCTATTACACTTGTCGAAAACATACTTGTTCCACCTTCCCTATATTACGGCACGGTGGAGACGCCATTGGCTCTCAGTTACTCATACTCAGTAACTGTTCACTCGTCTCTCGTCAGTCACAATGTAGCCGTCGGCGGGAGTCGAAGCGCGGGCCGTATGGCCCGTGCGACCTAAGCGCCTCGCTATCCACCCGTGTCATCACCAGCAGCTCCTCTCATTACCGAGGCTTTGGTAATATTAAATTATCAAATTAAAATATTTGGTAAACTTTTGGCTATTCTAGACGCACAAGTTCATTGTTGCTTGATGTCTGTTCATTTACTTGATTATTTGGGAATTTAAAGGGAAATAAACTTGGGGTTAAAAACTTCAAATATTTGTGTGTGATTATTCGCTCCCCGACCCCAAGGGCAAGAACCCAGATTCAAAACGTGTGACCCGCGACTTAGGTCCCGGGCCGTTCCCTCACAAGTTTTTCAAAGGCAAGGAAGGAATCCACGTCGTCATCACATTGGTCAACTGCTCATGCAAAGGAGGAGGTAGGATAGGTAGGCTCGCCCAAGAAGAAGGATAAAATATGCAATTACAATAATGGGTCAGAGGTATGGTAAGCCAATGATTAAAAGTAGTTGTTATATAATAAATACTATAAAGATCCGGACATCTTGAGGTGGTGAAAAGTGACGGAAAAAGAAAACGGGACTAAGGGAATATTTATAAGTTTACTTTACGTAAACAGATTTAAATTTTGGATTACGATATTTGACGCAAATGGAAAGACCAAAAATATATTACTGAGGTAGGTAATTTAAATGCTTGCTTAGTTATTAATTTAAGAGCTTGACTAATTCTAATGCACTTATATATTAAAATTTAATTTAGAATGACCTTTATAATAATTTTCTCCCGCAATCACCTTGCCCAAATGATGTAAAATAGACATCAAGAAACGCATAAAATATTTCTTAAATTTTATCTATTTTCGTGATCTCCAAACACAAATACAAACCAATATTACAATAGTACAAAATATGGCCAAGAATAAAAAATGCATTTTATCCACAGATAACGGTTCATTTCTCGGTAACTTAGTAGTTCGTGGGCTAAACTTGTAAGAATATTATTTTTACAAATTTTTAAATGACGAACGTACATAAGTTGCCGATTTGATAATTATTCCGTAGATTGATATTTT
This sequence comes from Ischnura elegans, assembly GCF_921293095.1. NCBI lineage: Eukaryota > Metazoa > Arthropoda > Insecta > Odonata > Coenagrionidae > Ischnura > Ischnura elegans. Next base: position 144,753,399 of record NC_060246.1, read on the forward strand.
TATAAGATACAGAAATTCTGAAATTACCAAAAAATATCAATCTGATAACACAAAAACTTGCCTATCCTATGCCCCAAGTCTGGGAAAAATCCGTGAGGGAGGACTTTTCAATCTCTTACTCGGCTATGCCCTTTAAATCATATTCTCTTTCGTCAAAATGTCAAGGAAAAATTATCGTTTAGCATGTTCTCTTAATTTATTACTATTACATTAAAGTTTGGCAAACTTCTTTGTGAATAAAAAACTTATTTACTTCATTAGTTATCCGTGAATTTTCAAATTACATTAATCTCCTTAAAAATGAACAAGATGATGGATAGAAGCAGTACCACAACAATTATATTTTCTTAACGTAAAATAACATTTACGTGGAACAGAAGATAATAAAGGTGTTTTCTAGATTAGTTAAAGTATTTTATGATGCTCTATTTAAATTTTAGAAATGTTAAATTATTTCATTCAGCATGTTTCTAACGGCAATGATTGAAATTTCAAAGAACTAGCTCTGGAATAATTCCATACCCAACTCATGCATATGAATCAAATTTAACATGTACTGAACATCATGTCATAAAAAAAAGATCTCCATTTGTTAAAAGCTGGTTTCACAGGAGGGGCATTGACTTTACTTGTGAGCACGCAGAATGGTGAAGGAAGTACTGGAAAAAAATCAAATTCCTTTCCTAAAACTAATACTTCGCTGAAATAAATTTGTGGTACATTTAGTGAAATGCTACCCCACTTCCAATCCAAAACAATATGACATATGCATTTACATATGTCATATATTTTTGGATTTTTCCCAGTGATATTTAATTGAGATAAAATGTTTCTACTGTTTGTGCTATAACCGCTCCTCGGCTGTAGAATAAATATATGAAAATAAAAGAAATAAAAAATGGATATTCCCTTTCTTTACTTGGATTCAGATGAATGCAACACACCTCTAAGAAGAATATTTTGTGCGTAAATTCAATATTTTCCATGTATCCCAGTTTTTTCCCATGAATGCACATGATGACAACAAAAAAAATGATGTTACACAACTTAAACTGCGATACATAATAAGAAAACGAATTAGGATAAAGACTATGTTTCTGGATTTTGGCTTTTTTGTATAAGTATATTGAGGCTATTATTATTTTTAAGAAGTTAAACAAACAATAACATTCCACTAATGAGTGCCTTTTTAAGTCCTATTTTACATTATGACTTATCGTATTTACTCGGAACAATACCCCTCTATAGAGCACTAATAGATATTTCACTGATTTATTTCCACTCAAGTATGCTTTTACTGCTCTGAAGAGAGCCAGTTTAAGAGCCGTGACCCGTAGCCATTAATATCAAATCAGCCAAGCGAGGAGGATTTTACGACTGCAAAGGTATAAATCTCTCTTAGAGATTATAAGTCACGCGAGATAAGAAGCACCTTGTCGTGGGTTTGACATTTCAAAACTTTTCGAGGAAAATATTTATTTGGCCATGCGATTCTACCAGTCTGTTTGCAATGATATCATATTGAAAACGTTAGTCTCTCTCTACCTGCTCCTAGCATGAATTTGTAACAAGGATGACTTCTTTATTCATTGAAATACGGCTCAAGGGGGAAAATGCTAGAACCAAAGGCAGTGAGAAAGGCTAATTAGTGAAACTGATTAGACAGAAGTGACGGTACATGCATTCAGTTGTCATGGAGGTGTCATTCTGTTTTAATACGAGGGTGGTTTGAAAAGTTCTCGGAATCACCACGAGTTGTCAGCGCTAGTGCAACAAACTTTTCTCGTGATATCCATTGGACTGTTCGCTGTAAACACATGCCACGTCAATGCTCGCGGAAAAGAACTGTGTCGGTGACGTGGCTTTTTTGTTGTTCCCGCATAGTGATTTGCGAAGATGGAAAAAATCGAGATTCGTGCAGTGATTAAGTACATCGAAAAAATAGGTATGAAAGCAAAGAACATTCTTGCCAATTTCCAGAATATGCTAAGGGACTCTGCTCCTTCATAGTCAACTGTTGCCAAGATGACAAAAGAATTTAAATTTGGTCGGGGGAGCTTAGATGATGATCCTCAACAAGGTCGGCCAAGAAGTGTCACTACTCCAGAAATCATTGCAAAAGTATAGAAAATGGTAATGGAGAATCGCCGATTGAAAGTTAATGAAATTGCTCTTGCTTGCCAGATATCATATAAAAAGGTATATTATATTTTAACGGAAAAAATATAAATTAAAAAATTATCTGCAAGACTCTTGACGCTGGATCAAAAACGAATGAGAATGGACGTATCGAAACAATGTTTGACCCATTTTAGGGAAAGCAAAAAAGATTTTTTGTACCGGTTTGTGACCAAAGATGAAACTTGGGTACATTACTATTCCCCAGAGACAAAAAAAAAACAGCCAAATCTGTGGAAACATGATGTTTATCCACCACCGAAGAAAGCAAAGACAATTCTTTCGACTGGAGAGGTCATGGCATCAGTGTTCTGGGATGTGAAGGGGATACTGTTTATAGATTGCCTCCTCACTAGGAAAACAATTACTAGACAATACTATGCCAACCTCTTGGACTGATTTCAACAAAATATACGCGAAAAAAGGCCAGGTTTAGCAAGGAAGAATGTCAACTTTCATCAATACAATGCACGCCTGCACGTATGTGCTGTCCTATGGCAAAATAACACGAGCTATGGTATCAATTGTTGCCACTTCCGCTTTATTCACCTGATGTGCCTCCGTCAGACTTCCATCTCTTCCCAAAATTGAAATTTATTGATGGTGGACCTGGTGGATAAAATGATTAACTTCAAATTTAGAACTGATAGCCGGAGTGGACAACTGTTTTGCCGGCCTAGAGAAATCTCATTTTCTAGATGGGATCATGGCACTAGAATATCGTTGGACCAAATGTAGTAATCTATAAGGAGACTATGTTGAAAAATAAAACATGTTTCAGTGATGAAAGAACATTTTTTCTATTCCATTCCGAGAACTTTTCAAACCAACCTCGTATTCGAAAAAAAAACATTTTTTGGCAGGCCAATCGTGCTAACTAGTATTTGACCAAAGAAAAATGCTGTAAAGTAAGCTATTTGAGGGCGTAAGAGTGGCTTCTGGCACACCGTACAACAGAAATTTATCTCACTTTCAAGTATTTCACCCTTCATATTACTACTTAAGAACAAAATACACGTGCATGCAATTTTCAGGAACGAAAATTGCAGGGGTAAGAACAGAAAACATGCACCACAATTGCATTTCAGTCGCGATCTTAAATTCGCAAGTGTATAACAATACACTTGTTGGCTTACTATGCTGCAGGCTTAGAGAACTAGAAGTTCAAGGTGAACATATTTCAGAGTGAAAGGTTATTGACAGAGATCAAATGTATCCTGAAAATACGCAACCATCTTTCCACTTTTACCACCACAGCCGCGGAGGCGCGCCGCGCCCTAGGTGTAGCGCCCTAGGTGAGCACTCTACGCGTTCATGGGCGGATAGGGGATTGGGTCTCCGAGTTCTGGTGCCTAAAAGGAACAGCGTCTTCCGGTCTCTCGAAAGTATGGGTAGAAGGAAGTCTCCTTCCGGGGGAAAATTGAGAGATATCCTTCCTCAACTTCCCTCTTTACAAATATTTCCTGGTATCCTCTCTACATTTCCATCTTTAATTATATTTACATTTAAAGTATCCTTCTATTCCAATATGTCGTGTCGTCTAGCGACCTCACACCCGTTGATATCCATTCTAATGACCAGATACCACCTAGTTGTTAGGGTATTTAAATACGAGTTTTTATTTACTCTATGATTAAATGCACCTTTTCAACACTTAATAAAGTTTTAAAAACATTCCAATATCCATGTTATACGATTTTTGCGAGGCATTAAGAGCGAAATTTGGCTACATTCAAAATAAAAAACGAAATAACTTCAATTTCACCATTTATTTCCCGTTTTTTATCAAATTATGCAGTGAGCATTGGTTTGCAAGACGCTGCTGTATTTAGTAGTTGATTTCTATTATTCTGCAAGCCATATATACCTATTTGTATTCTTATGAATTTAGGATCATAACTAGGATTAATTCTCAAAAATAATTTATTAAAAAATCCTTAAGCAAAATATGGAAATTTTACATGCCTGGCACCTTTAACACCATTTTGCTCTTCTGTTCAACCAAAAAGACAATCATTAGTGACGATACCACTAATACATTTAATTGGAAAATTCTTGCAAACCTTAATGGTCTGCTGAAATGTTAACTCCAGGTAAGGGACAAAAATGTAATTTTTCATACTCAATTTCCAGGCTAAAACTGTGACAAATGCAGTCGTCGCCCTTAAACATATAGCACGAAATAAAATTGTGCGAATAACTCAATACTACCGCCTAACAGTGGCATAAATAGCTTTGTAAAACCCTATGGTGGTACCATTGCTATTTTCTTTTTAATTTTTAGGACATAATGAGTGAATGCTTTGAGTCATTTCGTCGATAATGTACGAGAACTTCTACTCGTCGAGTAGGAACAAAAGTGGTACCAAGGAGGAGTAAGGCCAAAGAAGAATTTCAAAATCAGCATGATGGGAAATGGGAAAATTTACGAGACCCTGAAAAGGACCGAAAACCCTGAACAAGAAAGATGCTAAGAAACCTACGACATTCACCTTCCTTCCAAATGTTGCGATAGCAAGTGAAATGATCCATCTCGTGTTCTCAAAGCATGGTATAATGACGAGATTCAGTCGCATAACAAAGACTGCCAGCCATCTAATAAATAGAAGTTCCCCAGGAACCCAATGCGGTATATACCAAGTTAACTGCAGCTGTGGCAGTGCATACATCGGGCAAAAAAATTGGAGCCCTGACGAAATAGATCAAAAAACCCAACAACAACAAGATATCTACAACTGCGCCTCTCATCCATAGCTGGAGTGTGCTCAGTTTCTATGCTGATTATGACAACGCGATAATATCTACCAAGGAGAAAAGATATCATCCACGCATCAATAGGGAAGTGATAGAGATTATGAAATTCACAAAATTCTTTGACAGGAAAGTGGGATAACAGATATCCAACTCATGAAAAAGAGTTCTCAAACCAACTCGGGAGAAAATGAAAAAATAAAAATGCCAGGGAATACGAGAAGACTCCTGCCTACCCTGTGAACAATGGGACGACGCCTGACTCCGACGGATGGCTATAAAAATGTTCGAGACCACCACTTTATACATTGTACGCCATATACTATGTATACTCTGCATTGGCTTGAAGAAGACAGCTGCAGCGCTGTCAAAAATGTTGTCTACAAGGATGGATACATGCAGTGTGTATCTCGTAAACCTTTACGCTGAATGTTCATATTTCTCTATCAATTTTTTCGCATTTAATGTAAAAATGTAAATATTACGAATTACATGAAGCTGCCTCAATTGAGACCATACATTTAACGAATCTGTACCAAACACAATCTTTCACACGAGCATACCTCACGTACATTGATGTACACCAAATAATTTCCTCATGCGATAAAAGGAATGTATTTTTCCGCTTTTGTGATTTTTACTGGTATCACATTAAAAAATGGCACTTAAAAACTACGGGAGGCATTTTCTTTGATATTTATTTGTAGATAATGAATAATTTTTTAAATGAGTTCAAAATATTTACAGATATTGGATAACTGGCGCATTAGTTTTAACAGAAAATTAAACCTTACACTACATTAAACATTACACTCGGTAAGATTAAGTTTGTGTAAATGGTACAACTTCCGTGAAACTTATGTCTTTTGCTTAATAAAGTCACTCATTTTCTCGATTAATGCTTAACGATTAATGCTTAACATGAGAAAAAAATTGTTTTAGGCAAAAAATAATATGGTGGTAGGTACGTCAATTCATTTTCTTGACGAACCGGTTTATCTTCCTCATTCATTTTTTGTACTCTTCATTGCTACAAAGATTACTAGATTTTGCTTATGCTACTAGGTTTTTTATTACGATTTTACTTTTATAAAGGCTGAATTACTTCGCCGTTCACTCCGTTGGTGAAATCGACAAACAAATGCAACCAAAAAACAAAAAATGAGGTAAAGGATGATAAGTAGTCCTGAGTAGACGAAAATTATTGAATTAATAGTAATAGTTAATATTTTTTCAAATTCTTGCGAAAATAAATACCTAAGCAACAAAAAATTGAATAAATCTAATATGATGCTGCATGGAGTATGATTAGTTGGCGATTTAGTACAAAATAATGCATCATCTACATCGAACAAATATAAGAAAAGAAACCTATTCGTGCATGATTACATAATGCATGGATTCATTATTGCCTAGGTTTAAGTCTTGGAAAATTGACTGCTGACCTTGATGATTTTGAGTAAATAATGAACTGTATATGAGAGTTTGTATCCTTTTGACATTAAAAATGATGAAACATATGAAATAATAAATACCATAGCAAATATGATAGTAGGCATCCCTCATAAGTATTATTGTACCTCATCAGTAAAGCCTACAACATCTAACTCTCATAGTGGAAAGAGAGAGTGTACAAATTATCGCTATGAATCCAAAAGAATCCTAATTGAAAAATTTATTTTAATTAACCAATATTTAAACTTGTACTATTCTCTCTATCATCTCACTCTATTTCACCGGCCATCAGGTCGAATGAGTGAGGAAGGAGTGAAATCATATCCTTTTGTCTCTCCAATCATTTCTTTCATTAAAGCAAATTCCAACACCGCCTATTCCTCTACACAATGCAAAAAACAACCGCTCCGAAGTAAAATTTCCTACAGCCCCTTATTCCTCACTTATACACACATAGCGACCTCTCTCAGTTCCTTTTTCACCCCGCGTATCTTATCTTTTAGTATCTTATCTTTTAGTATCTAATCTTCCTCTACTGCCCCAATCATTGTGAGAAACCACTCCAATTTCTCCTTCATGGTTCTAGTAATGCACGAGGCAGTTTTACCCTCCGAATTACAATAACTGGAAATCAATGCTTCACTCAAAATTAGCATAACCAACTCTCCTCAGCAACTAAATGCGCTTTTGTGCGGGCTTCTTTATTTCTAACATCTCGCTTACAGATACTGTTCACTTATTTACAGCAGTGATAGGATAAGATGAAATCATTTTCACCAATTGGTAGGCATAAATATTTTTATTTTTCCTGAAAAGCATCACGCTCCGTTCTTTGATAATTTCTTCTCCCATCGCACTTCTTGCATTCGTATTAAGTTGTCAACCTCTTCTAACAGACCCTTAGATATTTGACGTCTCATTGTCATTCGGCAGTTAAGGCAGAAAGGCTTGCATTTTTCCTCCTAAGCTACATAACTCTACTGCCCACAGTTCTATTTCAATAGCATCGCAATATTCTAATTATTCATGCTAGTTTTTTTCATATTTTATGAAAGTTAAAATTCTTCCTTCAAATCTATGCGATATTAAATGTTAAATATTGAAATAAACATTTAAATTGACAGACACTTTAACAAAAATCCCCAAAATTAGTGGATTGTCTGTGATTTTTTAAAATAGTATATAATAAAATTTCTTCAGCCATTACAAATTAGAATTGTGGATTTAATCACCTTGCCGCGTTTTTTAGGCGTGGGATGCTCTCAAGCAAATCGGAGCACACTACACCATAAAAAATAATTAAGTATACCAATGCCAAACAAAATATCTTTCATTCATCTAATTTAGATTACTTTTGTGGTAATGATGAGATTAAAAATAGCGATATCATTGTCTCCGCACGTTACTTAAAGTATTTCTTAACTGTTTTTTTTATGATACCTTGAAACAGAATCTTAAATATGTGCTTAAGAATCCATCAAATTCTTCATCCAGCCGTGGGCCAGATTTTAAGAGCACACTTTACTCAAGCGTCAAATTAAATGCCTACTCTCACCAAATGTTACTCTACCCACAACAAGGGATCTCGACTAATTTTTAAACTACCCACAACAAGGGACGCGTCTCTTGACTAATTTAATTATACCGGGACGGGCCACGGTGATTTCTTAACGGAGTCAACCACAATGCACAAATTGTGCGAAAAATCCGCAGAGGAAAAAATCATTCGCCTTCGCCACAACGAGGCAGCAACCAACGCGTCTCTTGACCCCCAACCAACTCCACCCACGCTACCCTTCTCACCTCCCTAAGGCCCAATCCTAAGAACAACCGAGGAGGAGCGGAGGGCAGTGAGAAAATCAAAGAGGATATAATATCAACCATCGGGCAACTGCCTAACGAAGTAACGAAATAGGTCCTCTCACCCTGAATTTGTCAAACAGAACACATCTATAGCCTAAAATATGGGTTGAATGAGCTTTAGCTGGTTAACCTACCCGCTGAGTTGACAAACAAAGAACATATAACGGCTTGAAAAAAATATTTTTAATAAATAAAATTATAAATTATAAAATTTGCTACAGAGCGATAAAACTACTTGGATTTCTTGTATCTATTAAATAAATATCCATTCAAGTATGAAAAAAGAAGATGAGAACAGTGGGTCACCAAATTTTAATATGCTGAAATACGCGCGATAGAATTTTTTTACCATGTATAAGCGTTATTAAGACATTTCATCCTTCCTGGCAAATGGTAGAGAAGTAATACACAAATAATAATTCAATCCACTCAATTATTGTGTCTGTGATGCCTTATAACATCCATCGCAACCATCATTACTCGTGTTTCAAAATGTAGAAACCTTCTTCACCCTTCCGCAGACGAAATAAAAAAAGAACATCCTTTGGCCGAGCATCAATTAAATTCCCCCTGCTACTCTCACCCACTGTTACACTAACCTCACACCAAGACGTCAACCCAACCGCACCATGACCTTGACCAGACTCCCCTTCCCCCCTCCCTTTTAAGTCCTCCAAAATTCTCTCGGGTGCAAATCCACCGGATTTCCCCGAAAGAGAGTGAGAGGGAGGGAAAGGGAGAAAGGAAATAAAAAAAAATAATCTAAGAGGAAATAACGAGTTAAAAAAAAAGAGAGGGCTCAAGTGAGACAGATGCCGACACCCGACCCCTGTGAGGGAAGGTCACCCTCGCCGCCGGGAGAGGCGCCGGAGCCCCGCGGGTAAAGTGGGGGAGAGAGAGATCCACGACGCCGCCGCACGGTCAGCGGCGGTGGCCGAGAGGGAGAGAACTGACTTTGTCCCTTCCCTTCTTTGAGCTCGTTTCTTTTTTTTCATTCGAATCCGGGTGAGAAAAAAAAAAAAACGAATCCGTGTGCGAGGTAGGGAAATAAGGGAGGCCCGCTGCTGTTTCCTCTCGCCTGTGCGGCCTCCGAGGGCGGAATGAAGGAGCGCACGTAAACACGATGCCGACGTGTGTATGTGTGTGAAAAGAGAGAGAGAGAGAGAGAGAGAGAGAGAGAGAGTGGGAGAAATGATGCTTTTGCGTAAATGTGTTCGAGAGGTGTGAAGAGAAGTGGTGGGGGGGGGGTGAAGGGTGGAGGAGTGGGGGGAAGAGGAAGGAGGAAGTGAATGGAGTCGGTTGAGTGGTCGTGAGGAGGAAGATGCGTACGAGCGCGCCTTGAAAAGGTGATGATGTGTCTTTAACCAGACAACAGAGGCGTAAACGACGGTGGGGTAAGTGGTTCCTTTGCTCGCCTGGACCAATATAAAATACTTGTCTAAAATATCAAAAGACAATTTCCTCAATTGGTCTAATATATATTGTGGTATCCAGTAGTATTCAATGAAAGTTTAAATATACATTCAAATCAGCTAGTTTTCATCACGAAAGTAAGGTTCTTGATTTATTAGTCATCAAAGGCCAAAACCTTTTGGCCTTAAAACGCATTGGTTATTACATTTATTTTTAATCAATCCTAAAAATAACACCTTGGTGATTGATGTTCTTGAATTGCATTTTTAAAAATATAGAATGAAACAACTGATAATCTCTGCCATCAAAATGGACATGAAACTGTAAAAGTCGATGCTTCAAAAGTTGGAGTAAGAGGCATTCTATAATATAAGTTACCTTTGATATTTTATCTCCGGAAGTCAATCAATAAAAAAAATCGGCCGGAAAATGGAGCAGTAATGATCCTCCAGAATCGATGTATATAATCGTATAAAAACGAACATCAATTAAAAAGTTCATTATTTTACATCTATTATCCACATCAGAATGCATCCATTAATTTAAATCAAATTTAATGCAGCCTGATAAGATAACAGACGCTTGTATATGTAAATTCAAGAGTTAGCTTTTCGATGCATGATCAATTAACCAAGGTCATGCTGGAGGACGTCTATTAATTGTAACCTAAAACAATAGTGGTCCATGAGTATTTATGCTCAATGTTTTAGTTAACATTGGTATTGATCAATAATTAATTGCAGAGTTTTGCCAAATTTCGCCAGTTGCTGTTAGCATTTTTATCGCGTGTAGCTGCCATATTGTTCGAATTCAACAATAGCGATAGACATAATAGATCTGTTAGCATCAATACTTAACCATTTTAGTTCTGTCCTTCTTACAGGGGTACTACTGAGGGTATTTTCATAAAATATAGCGACTAGGAAAAAAACAATACAAAGCTATTTTATCACATATCCATCTGCGGTTTTTTTTATTAATGAGGTTAAACTGGTTAATATTGACAAAATATTTTTACGTTTACTGAAATAAGTCATAGCAAAGTAATAAGTTATAGCAAATTAGATAATGGACTACTTAAGAGCCGATATATATCGGCCCGCCGCACTTTTCACCCGAGCGGCAATCGGTTTGAAGGAGCTTCTCAGCCCCTTTCCAAAAAATAGGAACATCATACCAATGAATTCTACTCAACTTTTCCGGTTATTCACCGCGTTAATGTTGCCGGAGACACCAGTTTCTCCTAGGTTCCATTATGCGTATTCAGGAAGAATGGAGCAAAAGTAAACGTCACAGTACCGCAGAAAGCTCGCAACAATACCATTACCATATCATATTCGTGAATAATCCACTCGCCGCATTTCACCGTTTTTAAGTAATGTTTTCAATATGGCTGCCAACAAATCAAGACTTCTAATTCCCAGATAAATGATAATCTGTAATACTCATCTATTGATTCCGGCAAAGAGGAGCCATCACTCCCTTAAAAATGACTAACCACGGGAAAAGTTGAGCTCATTATGTGTGATGATATTTAAGGTGCTTCTAATTTTTATATTTCTCCTATGTATGCAGACGCTAAGAAATATTTTTGACAATAATTTCTGAAAAAAAGGAATTGAAAATAAGAAAGAGGCATTTTAACCCTGCCACGCTTTTAGTGTTAAGAGAATAATTATTTGGCTCCGGGGTATAAGGTAAGTTTGGTAGTTCCAAAAAATTTAAAACCTTTGATGTGACTCACTAAACAATCAGTAAGTATTCTATTATTCATATTTGTATGTTGCCAATACTGAATACAATTATTACCAACCCAATTCTCATAAAGAAAATGATTCATTATTTTTTTATTGATATCCATAACCTCAAAAAACAACACTATTTGATCTCTATGTACGGGATGGGGGGGCACAAAAATTGAACATGGCCTTTCACAAACAACCATGCCCTGGTTAAGGATAACCTACACAGGCGGGACTCGAACCCACGACCTTTTGTATGGCAAGCTAGGACTGTAATTCGCCGCCACCTTCAAAAGCAACTCAATCCTGCGCACAGAAGTACGGTAAATGTGTGCTAAAAAGCAGATTGGCTTGCGTATAAACTCGCTCGCATAATTCTTGTTATTTATAAATACATAGCCTTATATGGATAACTTCTTTCGTCTCTCATATTTTTACTTGTGTTTTTTTGTTTTAATTTCAGGAACATATTTCCTACCTATTTTTAAGATCAGATTTTAAATACCTATAGAAATGTACACTTTACGCACTTCGATTGCTTGCTGCTATTCATGAACTTAACAGTGTTATAATAAAAAAATAGTGAAGCCAAAGGAAATGTATTCATCGAGGAAATTGGAACTGAAATATAGATTAATTAGGTGGAAAGACAAAAGTTATGAAGAATGGGAAAAGCAAGTGATTCTGAAGGTATCGTCACAGTCTGCTGTTAGAGGCTGAAAATTAAGTTGCATGGGATTCAAGCATGGAATATTTACTTCTCCCACTTCTACAGAATGTATCAACTACCAGGTGCTGTACGAATGGGAAAGAGTGGAATATCACACAAGTATTCTCCACTGAAACATGATATTTTTGAGGTCAATCGCACGTACGTATTAACTAAGCACAGCATGGAAAATGATCTGAAAACGCCTTCTTATGGCACATGAGTTTTTGAGTTCTTCATTGAGTCAATGAGCATAATAGAATATACTAAAAGTCTTATGATAATTCTAAATCAAAATTTTTACAGTATTACTTATTTTCAGACCATCAATTAACGGATTGAATATGTACCTATACTGTGCAAATTATCAGTTCTTCAATGGTGTCACAGAGAAATACTCTGCCAGCGGGTTAGACTACAATAAAACTTGAATATTATGGTTTGCGGCTCTTGGAAGACACAAAATGCTGAGTTGATACCTGCCACGATCCTGGCCTCAACTGTTTTCAATTTACCATGATTTTATTTATTGCTTACTTGACTACTAGGAAACTGAGGACCTCTGGACGCATAGCACCTCGCTTGTGACGGTGTCACATGAGTCTTGGTCCTTGAACTTCTTAGACCTGTCAGTATCTCGATGTCCATGGATGAAACAGATGGACCCTTATTTTTTCCCACGAAGGCGCCTGTAAAGTAGAAGCACTTACGAATATCTAACTTTACCTCACCGGGATATCCTTACCTCTCGTTGATTATTTACTCCAAATGGAATATAGGACTCAACACATCTATAGCACAAGCTTAAACGTGAATGCGACGGTGAACACACTAACAAGGAAGCATTAGAAGCATGATCTGAGTGAGAACTACCTATCACCCAGAAGTACTTCTATGACACTGATCTCAACGGTCCTAAATCCCACCAGAGGCCAAACTATTTTCATCAAATCTGGTTTTGTTAGACAAGCTCAACTTTTCTCTCCGCATCTGCGTCGTTAGAATTTCGGTCTAGCGAGAAATGGAAACGAGTGCGCAGAGTGGTCTCCGTGTCGAGGATAAAGGAATCACGAATAGAATTACTAAGAAAGGGAGGCAACGCTTCAACTAACTAACTAGCCCAGTTGTTCGAGAGCTTGTTGTGGCTGGTGAAATAGGAGCAGCGCTAGTTTTTTTTATTTCCTCCTTTTTTTCCTCATTCTTTGCGTCTTTTATGACCATTTGGGCGTGTGAGTGAGTGAGCGCGTTAGTAAGCTCCAGCAAAACCAGTTTCGCCGTATTCTTCTCTGTGACGGGGCGGGCCGGCTTAGTTTTTCGGCAAGGCCCGGCAACGACACACCCGGCGCCTTCCTCGGCCGTCGCCGGGTCGCGTCGATCCCTGAACCGGCCTGGGTGTGGCCGGCCGCTTCCTCGACGCGACAACCACTGCCATCTCTCGGCTCCACCAAGTTATACTCACACATAAATCTACTCTCCTTATTCATGCATCTAGAGCGAGAATGACTGCAATGCATTGTCTAAAGAACAAAGAATTTTAGAGGACGCTTATCTCCCACTAGACTGTTAGGTTTATGTCTTATGTATTTAGTGTCTTCACCAATAACCTTCATTATTCGCGGAGCACTGAGTAGTGTGGTGGAAGAGAATTTTAAATGGGTAAATGATGATAAATAATACTTTTTGCGGTAGAATATTGAACAGTAGTAATAATGCACTTGTGTTAGACGAAATGAATATGAAACCAAAAAATAGTCACCTTAGTGCTACATTGTATGTGTGCTGTGATTTTCCTTCATTTCTCCGTGGTTGCAAAGCTCTAATGAGGGGGAATTGATTGGCTTAATTGCCATAGCGTTTCACTGTGACAATTTTAAGGGGGGGTAGCAATAACTTTAACTCAAAATACGTGAGCTAAAAAAGTCATTTCACAATACTTCATTTTATTCTAATTTTATATTTCAAATAAATTATATGCATTGATTTTAGAAATTAATAATTTTTACATATATTAAGTATAACGGCGATCCAGGCAAGTAATCACTCTAGACCAATTAGGCAAGTTGAAGTTGCTGTTCGTAAGGGAAAGTTGGTGATAATAAGATAATTTACAAGCCTCTTCTTCGTAAACGCATTAAAAGCGAAACCAAAAGCCTTAATTATTACAGGCGTTTTGAAGTTCACCCAAAGAAGAAGAAGAAGAAGAGTAAAAAAGTTCTGATGGTAGGAAACTAAAGGTGATAATTTCTAGAGTTTCCTTCGTCCTTAACGAGGCTTCCCCTCCACTGTCAAAGCAATAGAAGATGTCGGTCTATGTATAGGGCTAGACGGACGCTCAAGGGGACGAGTCGGGGGGAACAGCGTTCGCCTAGAATTTCGGCTGGACATTTTTATGCGTCGTTCTAAAAGTGACACGCACAAACTAAAGCTCCCGACCTGTCGGGTTTCTATGTCGTCCCGCCTCGAAAAAAAAGAAAAGGGTTGGAACCGGAATTTCAAAAATTCAATTGCGCGGCTCCATTGTTGTCAGCTCTTAGGATCCTAGGAGGCACGATGAAAAAATGTGGACATTCCGGTAAATAGAGAACAAGGGTTTGGCGAAATCCAGTCCAGAACGAGCATGATATTTTTTAAGATAGAAAAACGAACCTTCTAATCTAGTTCTTCTCCACATTCCTGACCAGATGCTAGTGTAGATATACCTTTAGATCTACCTTACGTGAAGATCTTAGCATTGCTTTTATCAAAAGGCTTGCAAACTCGTCTAATGTATAACTCACAATTAGGAATCCAAGGATGAATCAAATTGGCATAAATGAGGTTACACTTAGAATATACTCTTCTAAGATGAACTTTTAAGAGAGAATCTCCTTGAAAATTTTGTTAGGTGACGAATTAATTTGTTAAGTGGCCTAGCTAATCGGCAAAAGAAATTGTTTGAGTTATAACCGCTATTACTTTAATAAACATTTCATGGCGCGTATCATTCTTCTACTTAAAGATAAAATCCTCACACTTGAGGGCGTGGCTGCATGCGTCATGGAAATTTTCTTAATTAAATGCTGCAAATCATCAAATACTTATAATAGGGTGGTGTCCTATTATTTTTTTATTGCCTAAATCGAAAGATACGCCTGGAGTACGTATTTCAAACTTTAGATTTTAAAAGGACGATATCCATTTTTCGCGATTAAATGAAAAATGAAAATTTTCAAGCGCGCGAAAACGCGACGGCTAAGTATGAATGCTGGGAAAACTCCGTGTGACGTCGTTCTGATTCCCGCTGCTGCAAGTGAGGTGACCTTGGGGCGAGGCTTTGAGCGCTGATACGATGCAGGAGGCTAGCAGGTAGTAGAGTACCCTGCTAGCTGGTAGCGCTTGGCTTAAATGAGGATTTTTAATGCCCTATCAAACGAAGGAAATTTTCCGACTATAGGCAGTTTTATTAATAGGTGATTATTAAGACATGTTTCCCTGAAGTCTGTGCCTCATGCATGCATTGGTAATCTCAGACGCTGTAAAACTCCTATCTACTCGTATAGAAACAGGAACCTGTGACGTCACGTGGTGTGGCATCGCATGGGCGCCAATCTGGCCTTTTTCAAATGAGGATAAAATTGACCATTGCGATTCGTCTAAACCGGTGTTTCTAAAACCAAATAATTCTTATATGATGAATACACTAATGTTGGGTAACGAATTGCAATCAGTGCCTTTCGTTTTCTTTGGTGAAGGAAACTACCCTATTGTATTGCACTCAGGTAAAATGTAAACTTCTCACACCCTTCCCCAAAATGAAAATATTTACTAAGCATCTATTTTAGCTTCTAATGTTCAGCGTTACACTTCTACAAGCATTTTACATACCAAATCGTTTTATCAGTGTTGGAACGTATTCAGAGAATTACAAGCTTAAAATATCATATGATACACATTTTTTACTTCTGCTCATTGGCGTACCCAGCGAGCCCCAACTGCCCTCTCTTACCCCTCGCTGCTATCCCAGAAGCAAAAATCGGAAATTTCTTCAAGGAAAATAATATTTTTTCAAGAAACTAATTTTTAAAACTAATAATGAGCTGTTACAGTTTCCTTAAAATGTTGATTTCATTCACCTTTTCCACGTTTAAATCTTACTTACAACTTGAATAACCATGACGTGCCCCCCCCCCCTTCGTTTTGATCCTGGGTACGACCTTGCTTCTGCTTTAATTTGTTTCAAATGTACATCAAATTATCCGATATTGATTAGGGTAAAATGATGGAGGCTATTGAGGAGGAGATGGATCAATACGGAGGCTATTTTCACCTAAAAATAGGGAAAACGCCCAATGATTAATTTGAAAGACAATGAAGATAATTAATACAAAAATAAAAGAGGGGATATCGGTAAAAAGTACCGGGTTAAAGTTGGAGACAAAGTTTTGCGCAGATCAGCAGTGTGGTTGGAATAATATCCTTTCAAGTGAAATGCCAAAAAGGCGAATGTTTAATTTCCGCGGAATATGAATACCGAATATGAATGGTTAACTTTCTGTGCAAAGCAAGCGTTAATTGAACTCATATTGCTTTAGCGAAATTGAATTTTGTTATAAATTCACGATATTAATTTTTTCGTCGCCTGCATAAATTCGCTGCCCATTAATATGGAACAAATTTAGTTAATTTGATCAATATGTTTTGGAATCGGCAAAACTGAGGTAAATGAATATTTTAAAAGTAAATAAAATACATCTTTCGGGTTTACTGTTTGGGATTTACATTTTATACTTCAGTGGCCATTTTTTTAGTTCCAGGTTTACGCGGGCAGAAGTTAATTTAGATCCTCCTCTTTTCGGTTTAAATGTAAGTGGAAAAGCATTCACCCTTAAGAATAATATGAAACATTTTGCCAAGATAAAAGTTTTGATGAGCTCGTTATTTGAATAAAGGCATTGGTCCTTTCCTAATTTCCGGTAAAAATTACATACTGTAAGTAGCCGATACTTGGGACAGATTTCATGTTCTAGCATGAGTAAAAATATTGTAGTAAGAAACCGCAAACTGTGATTATTAACCAAACTCTGAAGAGCCCTTGCACTTTGAAAATAAGGAATTGTCAAGACATCATTCTTTTTTATTTTATTTTTGTATTAGCTAGGAATACCTCTTCTTAACTACCCCTTTGTAGTCAACAGTAAGTACGTGCTTCTGACGAGCGACGCATCGAGATGATAAGGGTAATAATAGCTTCTTCCTTCCCTTTGGCCTATTCCTTCAGCTAATTTCTTCTCCTAATCACTATTAGACCTGTTTTCTAAACCATAGGCGTCCTAATTTTTTTTACAAAAGTCCTCACCACCAATGAAAGCAATACCCACCACTTATTAAGAGTTATTTTACAATAATTATGCCTGTTCATTGCATAAAATTCCAATTATGTGATGTTCATGGTGTTTCTATTATTTTGCAACACTCTGTTTGCAAATTTTAAAAGATATTTACCCTATGAAAATGGTAACCCATAAGCCAAGTGTGTTGATTGCACAGGTTACAACTATTTATGCTAGTTGAACTTTAATTAAACGTTCCTATCTTTCTGTCGTGTTCGACGTTCAAAAAGCAGATGGAATAGGATCATGCCGATACACATAGAAATCTAATTTTTCTTGCGTATCCCAATAGTGATTGTCAAGAGGAAGTACCCATAAAAACTGAATGGCAACGGCAGTCCAAGTTTTTGATAAATTAGTATTCTAAGGTTTTTATGATCGCTCTTGAAAATTGCCTTATATAACGGCATGACAGCAATGATTACAATAATAACGTTCTTTTCTATTCAGACTACCTTCTTCCATTAACTTCTATTCAAAATAAGTCCCAAATTTTGATCCTTTTTAATTTATTCCTATTCTATCTTGCACCATCTCCCTCCTTATTTTCGCCCTACTCCTCCTACCATCCCATAAATACTACATTTAAAAAAATATTATTATGGGGTATTATTTTGTTAATTACTTTTTTCGTTTCGCTAACCAATTGTAAATTGTAATCTTTGTTATTGTGAGTTTTTTTTAATTGAGTCCTTGCGCTGTTTTTTGGTCTGCCTGAAATAAATAAAAATGCAGCTAAGAAAAAACTATTCATAAAAGGGAATAAGATATTTCAACGTGCATATTTTGACGTCGGTATTTCTCAAATCATATTAACATCCTTGAAATTGCTCTATTTGGCATTGCTCCTCTTTATTACACGTCTTCTTACGCACCCTGTCTTTCCAAAAATCTTTTTCCAAAATTCTCCTTTTTCACAACAACACATAGGTACGTTCTTATAAGCGAACAATAAACAATCTAAAACATCAACCTTTTTAACCATAAATTAACATATATGTTAATACAGTAACCCAAATCAAGAGGAAATAATATTTAGTTTGCCAATAGCTCCAAGTGCCAATGCGACGAGTGAAGGAACCATGGGAAAAGGAGAAGGCGTGCGGGAGTTTTCGAGAGCGCCTGAGACTTGAGAGCGCGCGGAGAACGAACGATATCCGATCCTCACTCTTGGCCGTTCCACCTGTGGCTGCTGCCCCCGGAAGAAAAGCCCGCGAAAGAGCTTGGGCAGCCAGGGGGGAGAGGGTGGTGAGTGGGGGGAGGGAAAGACGTCCGCGGGCGGGTGAAGGGATAGGGTGGGGGTGGGGATCCACTTGAGTGTGGTGTGGAAGGAGGGCCGTGACATTTTTGAAGGGATAGTGGAACGGGGAGGCGGATGCACTCGAAAAAAGTAGGTATAAGAAAATCTTAAATATATTAAAATAAAGAATGGAGGGGAAAAGAATGCGCATGGCGAATGTGACATTGGTGCAGGAGGAGATGCTTTCGATTTCGTTCATCGAGAATCGTCTGTATTTTCCAACATTTCATGTGATCGTAACGTCCCCAAACCTTAGTTACGGGCCGTATTTTTTAGTGCCTTTTTACCCTTGGTGCCGGGAAGTGAATAATTACACAAACATTTCAACTCCTTACCCAAAGATTACTTCCATGTAAAATGCCAAAACATCAATTCAATGGACAAATATAAAGTAATGAATTCGTGCGTCTAGAATATCAAGAATTTAAGATATTATCATTGTCTCGAGAAGGAGCCGCTGCTGATGGCATGGGTTAATAACGAGGCGTGCTCAGATCTCGAAAGTGATGGGTACAAATCCCCAGGAATAGTTTACAATAGCTGACTATTCTAAGACGTCACACAACAACATATTTATGAATATTTTAAGAAATTGAAATCTTTCATTAGCGGATCATTACACGATTCCCCTGTCCTGACAGACATGGTTTCTTTTCTACAGGCGCAAAGAGTAGGTATACAAAGCTAGGTTCGTCGTTCGTACAAGCAATCTTAACTGAAGCGGGTTTGAGCGCGGGAAGAGCACGGCAATGGACTTATTTTTATTCTCCGTCCTCTTGCGGTCCACCCTGCGGGCCACCTCCACCGCATCTGCCCCCTTCAGCCACCACCCTACACGTGAAAAACCTCCGCCGCTGAACCTTTAACCTCCCCTCCACTAACAAACACAAAAAAAGAAAACGTTCGCAATTCCCACCCATCTTTGCAAAAAACCCGCCCCCCTTCATTTCTCGCGACATTAAGGGTCTTCCACGCTCCTCCCACCGTTATTAAAACCCTTCCCCGTAACCCTCGCAACGTCTCTTCACCTCCGCACCGACCATCACTCTCGCCGATTTGGCCACACCCAAAATATTCCCATTTCGGAGCCCCATCTGTGTGCCCCCTTTTTCATTGCGCTACCTCCTCCCCTCCATTCGACGCTCAGGAGAGATAAAGAGATATAGTTGTGGGGCCTGGTGGGGCAGAGGAGAAAGAGAGGGATGGATATATGCTGTGAATGCAGCAGCATGTGGAATTCTTTCTCTCTCCCTCTCTCTCTCTATATATATCTCGGTGTTTTCCCTTCGCGGACTGAGGGGCGTGGCCTGTTCCAAGGCCATCGAAATGGGCGTGTCCCAGGAGGACGGCACGCACCAATCAGCTCTCCGCTTCCCTCTTCCTCCCTTCCCTCTCTGTCATGCGGTCGGATGAATAACACGACGCTTCCCCTACCTCCGCCCCGCAGTGGATGGCATTCCACCGCGTAACCAGCATGTATTTTTCACGTTCCCTTCCTTATGTCCCGCGGTCTTATCTTTTTCTTCCGCTCACAACACACTGCTTTCACTTTTGTCCCTCACGAATGTACAAGAGGGACTGGAAGAGGCCTCTCCAGGGCGAAATATCCTATTCCAGCAGGGTTTTAGTTATTCCTCGAGCTTCGGATTCGGGGAAAACAGCTTCTCTTGGCCGCTTCGAAATTCTTTTTCCCGCCAAAAAGTATGGTTCAGAAGAAAACCTTGACTCTTACCCCTTTCCCCTCCAGGCCCCAGTCAGTCCGTTAAGTCCGGCTCAACTTCCGCTTGAACGACATTGGCCACGCCCATTTCTTCTTTTCCTCCCCTCCCCATCCTCTGGTCACATGGACCGTGCTCCCTCGAAATTCCCGGGCCCTCTGCCCATCTCTCGCCTACGGGTCCTCCCGGGAACGAGGCGCCCTGGACGCCGAGCAACGTCAGCGCAGAGCGTGGGCGAGAAAAATTGCGTAACTTCACCCATTGCAACAAAATATTTTAACAAAATATCATTTTTCCAATAGGACAACCAACAGATGGGTCAAAGGCGAATAGATGTATAATTTGATTACGCTCAACTCCCAAAGTATTCTCCTAATGTACTTTCCTTTACATTGTGCTTCGGGTCAAGTGAACATTCTTAAAAAGCGCACTCATCTCGGTTTACAAATGGGAGTATTCTGTGGCCATACTAGTTTTTTTTTAATCGTAAGCTGTTCGTTTGGATTCGTCAAAAGGGGCTCAGAGCTAAACAATAAGCGTAAAATCATTCAATATTAAACTTTGGAGTGAGGGCACACAAAAAAATTGTATTGTAATTGAAATATCAGAAGCATATAGCACGTATACTGTATTAACACTTTGCGTGCCATGGACGTAATATTACGCCTTTCTATTTAATTGACTTTATATGCGTGAAGTCGTAATATTTTGCCCGTGGTACTTCTCCAGTTTACTGCTTAGTGGTTCTGTTATTTAAAAAAATTGCTCGATAGAAAAATAGTTCACTTTATGTCTTGAGGACGAAAAGTCCTCCGTGGGTACCGGCATCCTTATCTTAGGCCACTTTGTGTGAAATTTCTCGGGGCCGATGAACCGTTCGTTGAGGGTGCTGTGACCCTTTTTGTCATCCAAGATTTTTAATGCTTTGCTTGGAACAATGCTTTTTTATGATTTCCATGCTTTAAATACTTCAAATTAACCGTAATAAAATATATTATGCATGTTATGGCGGTACATCATATGTTGAAACTTTTTTATTTTTCAGAAACAGTAGGTTTTCATTGTTAAATTCTATATTTAGACATTAGCAATACATGTTATTCAACTCATTCAAAGAGAAGAGCAAAGTCCATTTTTATTGAAATACACATCGATGAAAATATATTTTTGATGCTAATGTTTTAAAAAATGTACGAATTTAGTAAAATGGCTGGATTTTTCAGTATGGCTTTAAAATTAGCAGCCGGCACTCAAAGTGTTAAAAACAGTGCTCGAGGAGAGTGGTAGAAATATTCTCGGACCAAACACTTCTGGTGATTGCTCATTATGTACGCTAGAGCAATCGTGTGCTATCGCTTGTACCCTAGAGAAATCGCCTTTGTCGATGGAAATTTAAAAAAACCTTCGCAAACCTTATGTGCACACGTAAGCAACCACATTCAAAAAATGTTGCGGGAAGCACTTGCTATAAGGCAGCCTGGGAATGTTTTTGTTCTCGCTAGCGATAAATTAGCCGCCGCAAAGTACTATATTTCCACTTGCTGTTTTGAGGCAGTAGAGAGAAAGCTAGGAAGAATGAAAACACTCACTCAGCCAAGAGAGAGGTAGAAAATTTCACGAGGAGAGTGTATCCTGTTACGAAGCGGTCACTCTCAGCTCAACTGTGGTGGCAATGTGGCATTCCTTTAACCGCACTTTTCTCCGTGATCCCTTGTGGGATGCGGGTGCAATAAGGGAGGATGGAGAGAAAACCGCTAATGCACGAGTCCTCGAGGATGTGTTGTCGGTTCCGCAGGAGGAAATGGAAGAAGAAATGCATTTGCGTGCCAGAGGGTTCTCGACACGTTTCTCCACTTTATGCTCTCGCCGCCGCTTGGCTCGTTGGTCGGCTCCCTGCGAAGCTGCCCGCCCCGTCCGACCTCCCGCGCCGTCGACGGCGGCGTAGGAGGTGGCGGCTTCTCCGGAGCGTACTGCGCGCTTATTTTCTTGTGCCTGGGGAATGAGACGAGGGGTGAACCGGGGGTTGACGCCTCAACTCCCGGGAGAAATCTGTTCCATTGGGATCGGTGTTTTAAAGGCGGATCCATGTTGTCCGTAAAAAACCCAATTCATTCCTGAATCGAGAGAAATAAAATAATGCCCACCAAAAAGTTCATGCTCGATTGAAAAGCAATAATTGACCTACTACACTAGTAATTAAGATTATTAAAATTACATAAAATTATTAAATGCTACATCATCATCTATCAAAAGGCTAATTATTGAAACAAAATCACGAAAAACGTTTTTTACTACACATACATCAATTAGTACGAATACCTCATAATCAATTATCCATGTCGACTGATTGAAATAAATATAGTTAAGTGATTTTTTTCAGACAAAAGAGCCTGAAGGCGCGGAAGGCAGCGCCGCTTTCATTGAACTAACGCTCTTCGGACATCGATTACAGCAGACGCTCCTAATCACACTGAACGGCTAGGATGCCAGATACCTAAATTATTTATTTTTTTCTCTCCCTTAGTCTGGCTGTTACGAAGAATTCGTCTTCAGTTCAAGGAAAAGCATTAATAAATGACCTTCAACAAACAGTTATGGGTAGGAAATATATACACCAAGCCATAAGATTGAGTTCAATAATATGTATGAGTGTAGAACGCAAAACTGTAATAATTGCAAATTTATAGATATTAATTGCAAAGTACATCTGATGTACAGGAAAGATAATATGGACACAATAAATATCCTTTGATATTTGCAGCAGTTTACATCAGAAGCCCTTGTCATTAATTGAAATCGTCTTTATCCCTGAAATTCAGTAGAATATCGCTCTGCCTTCGTTCAGAATGAAAGTCTCGAGGAGGTTCTATGCTAATACCTGAAAGGGGATAGATTTCTCAAAAACCTTTTCCATAGTGTGATAGGTCTTAGTAATTTTTAAGGTCTTAGTGGTTCCCGTAGCTATTTTGGTTTTTACATTTAAGTGCAACCACCGCTCTCAGTATTTACGAATCCCAAATAAATACACTTAACTTGTCAGCGTCATCTTTCGAGTTGAGTACTAAAATAATAGCTGGGAAGAGACAAAAGTCAAGATTGCAGGTCAACATAGATAAAGTTGAGGTGAACCAATGTTTTCCTTAATTAAATGAACATAATTGAAATATTACATACCACCGACCTTCCCTAAATGCAATAGCTTCCGGAAGATGGTAAATCACAGAATTAACACTGCAATTTCAATTGAAACAGCGCCTTTTTGTACGTTATATTTAAAAATTTAACGATTTCGTCATTACAGAAGGGAAGCCATTTATATATTTCTGCCATCTTACTTAGCCCACAAGCGATAGGGATTAGGTTGTGATTCAACACTTCTTGCAGGCAGGCCCTTCAAATTAATGCAACCACGAAGAAGTAAAGCGGAACATCCACGCTAGCGTTGGGTTGATAAATTACAATTTTACTACGTTGAAAAAGTGTATGGGACGTAAAACAGTATTATACGACACACGAAGGTAAACTATCGCGGTAACATCGCCAATAGGAGGGCGGAGATCCA
Source organism: Ischnura elegans (assembly GCF_921293095.1). Classification (NCBI taxonomy): domain Eukaryota; kingdom Metazoa; phylum Arthropoda; class Insecta; order Odonata; family Coenagrionidae; genus Ischnura; species Ischnura elegans. Next base: position 144,777,459 of record NC_060246.1, read on the forward strand.
TCAAGAGAAAGCAGACAATAATGTGCAATAATAGCAGTGTTTGCTCATAGAAACCAATTACCATCGCTACTCCTTACCGAAATCAATTAAATCTTATTAAAATATCTATTTCCTGCCAATGGAAGATGACAGCTGGCAAAATAAAATTGATTTTCGAATTGATCGAACTATCTTCAATTTACTTTCAGTTTGATATCGGTAAGCGAGAACGGTCGGCAATATTAACATCGTCAGGACAGCAAAGTCAACCGAACTTGGTTTAGGTTCTGTATTGGTAACCTTCAGGTGTGTTCCAAGAGTAACAATCACACAAATGCAAGAGTATTGATTTTGAAATCACCATAAGACTAGCAAACCTAATATAGGTGTTTCAAGACTTCAGCTTGAGACCTAAAAATACCTTCAGCGGGGATAACAATTGACTTGTTTATTGCACCGACACCTTTCTGTTCGGTTCCTTCCGCTGGCAACCGATATAAACTTGATATTGGTAACGATGAATTGAAAATAGGGACTGCAGATGCATTTTGCTTAGATATATATGTCCATGGATGCACTTGCATGCATAGGAACTTGTATGCAACAATTCGCGCGCAAGGGACGCGGGTGTGGCGGGGAATAATATTAATGGGGCGTTCGCTGCACAGAAAGAAGAGTTTGATTATGTTTGACATTGCTGGAGCGCGGAATGAAATTACTCGATAAGCTCCGCGACAACCGATGATGGGGGAGTTATCGGGTAATCCCAATCGATGTCCCACATTCGGCGACCTATGGAGCCGGACTGACTTTTACCCGCCTTCCGCGCCCAAAATGGCCGAAAGGAAAGGGTGTGGGGAGGTGACGGGTGCGGTGGTGGGGGCAGCAAGTGGGTGTTGCCGAATGATAAACCCGAATTTAACTCCGTGTAGCACACGCCCGTGCGAAAACATGCATGAAGAACAAGGGGACAGAGGGGGGAGGGATGGAAAGGCCACGAGGGGTGTGGACCGCAGCGGACGATAACCATTGGCCCTCGCCGTTTTTGAGTAGTTTTTGAGCGGGAGACGGGCATTTTTGAACAGCAGTCGCTGCGCAGGCGGTGGCCGCGTCGCCTGGCGCCGGACCCGACAAAGGACGAGGCGAGGCTGCGAGACAAAGGAGAGGTTTTTCGCGGGAAAGCGGGCGAAGCATTCGGGCCGGGGCGGCGGCCTCGCCTGCCGGCAAAGGTGGGATAGCCGAGGCCCGACTGCGAAGGCGAGAGATGCACGATGCTTATCGATTGATGATGCCGGCGAATGATGGGTGAAATGCCGGGAGGGATTCACCTGGTGACTCGGGATCTAATGAAATGCTTTAGGATTTTTGGAATAGGATCTTTCCCATACAATAGCTTAATGTAAATTAATAAATATAAATTCTGAATAAAGCAGTTGTCTCTCATCAACTTGTAGCAATGAAAGCATTGGTTTCTATTCATAATCTAAAAACGTATTTCGGATTGCTTACAAAATTATTGTCATTCAGGATAGCGATAGATAACGCATATGGACAACGTTAAAATGGTGTGCAGTAATTTTAAATGTCCTCAAATTACCATTACGATGCAATTAACCAATGCATTTACTTCAACCTTTAGTGATGGCCGATACTTATGTCTCATTCAAAAAGTTAAATCATCATATCACTCTTTAAATGGTATTGCTCTGTAGAAGAATATAATGAGGACCCAATAATATTTCATTGGATTACTTATCTACATCTTGCCTCCATCGGAACGGGAAGATGGTTTTTATTAGTCACTGCCATCACTTAACGAACGAAACGCTCTTAAAATAGTTTTATAGTCATTAAAAATTCAATAAACATTACAAAAAATAAATAAATTGCAATCAATACATTGACGTTTGCTGAACATTTAATGTGTATCTTTGTAACATGAAATATTTTAAGTGCATGCATGAAGACTACATTGGACTGGGCACACGAGAAATCTTCTTCACTAAACGACAGCATCTGATTTACCTACCTAAAAACATTGAATATCCATGACAGTAGCAGCTATATTTTTTATAATATATGTCAGTCATTGTATATCAATGTCCTGTAAATAATTTAAAAACAGAAATAATTTTCTCCAATTACTGAATGATTACAGGTTTAAATAACTATATTTTGCATGATGCCGATGTAACAAAAGCCACAGAAAATAGTGGATAGTACAGCCTACATATGCATATGTTTCGCAGGCTTTGGGTATGCTGCTAGTGGATTATCAGACCTCATTTTATTTTTCTGCGTCGTACAATTCCGCATTCATATGGTATTGTATTGGATGACTTATGGAAATTATCAACTGAAACAAATATTAAAATATGTTCGCTAAATTCCAAGGGGGAACATAATTATTTCAAAACTAAAAATAAGTTTTATAATTTTATCTAGGTATCATGAATAATACCGTAGAGAACACAATAACAGTATTTTTATAACAGTATTTAATAAGTTAGCAATATATTCCAAGCGAATTCAATTTAAAAACTCAAAAATAACAATTACATATGAGATAAGGTCGTTGCCTTTGTAGATCGTGCCTCCATATTATACAGAATTTTAGTTGTTTTCACACTCCCAAGGTAGGCAAATTAACGTGAGTTTTCCATTTCAAGCCTTATAAAATAATTTAAAAAACCTGCAGCCTAAAAAAAACTCATTTCACACATTTAAAGCTGCAGAATTAGCATTCACCATGCTTATATTATTCAATATATAAATTTGACTTCAGGACAGCTTTCAAATTAATTTCTGTAAGCTAAAAAGTAAGGGCTCAAAAAGATACACTCAATTAAAGAGACTACGTAATAGATTTTAGTAGTTAGGCACGGGAATAAAAATTTAATTCAATTTACGCATGCTTCAGCCTTTTTTTTTTTAACGCTTGAGTTTTCACTTAATATACGATTGTGTATATATCTTAATCGGATTTTTTTTAGATTTTACCATACATCTCAGTCATTTCCATATGTTAGGAGATTTACCACCAATATACCACCAAAATTCATTTTTTTGAAAATATTAGTGATTTTTTTAATGATAGAGGTTAATGTCACCTGAAAATATGGTTAAGTAGGCTAATTTCTAGTCATTTTGGCCGTTTCTAGCCTAATTTGGCCGAAATAGATTACCACATAAATAGGAAACAAGCCAAAATTATATTCCTTACATAATTTCCAATAAAATAGCTTTTGAGAAATTATAAGGTAGAACGGAGGTTATAAATATACATAACAAAGTTTTGGATTAGCAAATACGAAATTTGATACTAAAAATATCTTCTAATGTGTTCGAATAAGTTGGTGTTCATCGTCATGCAAAGAGGAAATATACCTGTAAGGTAGTGATATTTTACTATTCGTACTGATTTCTTATTGTGCTATTATTTTGTATTATTAGTCGATATGATGTTACGGGGCATATATGTATCTGCAATGGTAAGATACAATGTCTTAATTATTTTCATAAAAATGCAGCAACTCCTGCGTGTATGGAGCTTAGTCTGCACTATCGAAGGAATTTATCCTTCCACTATTACAGTGTCCAGGAGAAGCCTATCACTGAAGAAGAACTAAAAAGTACTGGATTTTTCAGAGGGATAGGAAAACTTGACTTTCCTAATGGTTCTTTATAGAGTGCGTAGAGAAACGAAGCATTTTCATAAAACAGTACTTAACTTTACAAGTAACCGTAGAATTCAGCACACCAATTATCACATGACTTTATGCCTACACAATGTATCAAAGCATTGGAAACTGTTAATGAAAGCAACAAAAAGTTCACAGTAGTTCTTTTTTCATTTCTCTCCCAAAGCTGAACGAGTACAGATGTAATTTTGTCGGATGAAAAGTTGTTTTCTATTTCTAAACATACTTGAGGTTGTAAAAGAAAAAACATACCAGGAATCCGTTTCACAGCTTGAAAAAATTAAACAGAAATTGGTGAATATTTGTTATGATAGAAATAATGCCCACGTGAAATTACGGATTAGTAAGTTAAAGTCTTGCTGATTTTGACATTTAGTGCTTAATGTAGCCGAGATCCAGGATAAAGAGATTTCCACAGAAATAGAAAGCAAGCTAAATTTATTAATGTGATGAATTCTAATAAGCTTAGAAAAAATGACAGTAATGATACTGAGCCTATAAGAAGAGCAAAAATATTTATCTCTAGCAATGTTAAATATTTATTAACAGTGGTGAATAAAATACATGGTAAATTTCTTGGGCATGCCATCCATGGTTGTTTCTTGCGCGTGGAAATAATGTATACTTAAATTTTATTTTATTAGTTTTAATGCTTGTGAAACGCACATTCTCTAATCTTCACTTTTACTCTCATTCCCATGGTCATGGGACGCATGTGGTGACCTAGAGGGTAAATGTGCTCTCATGAGTCGTTCAGAGAAAGCGAGGGAGAACTCCGCTAGTCTTTTAGCGCTTGTATTTTCAAAGTAGCCACCTCTATCCAAATAAAACCAAATTCTTGGCTCATCGTAGGCACCAAAATTATTGGAATTCCAAAGAGATATGCATTATTTTCATCCCCACATCGGACGAGGGTGCCATCGGTTTCAGATCCTCGGCACCACCGCTCACAATAAAATCCCAGCACCGCACCAACAGCCACCATCAGCAACCTTGTGCTTTTCACGGCACCAAAGCATAAAGAGCCTCGCGATCATTTCGACCGCGACGGTGGAGTCATGCGGAGCACACCCAGAAGTTGCGACACACGTCACCACTGAAACACGACCCGCATCGCAAAACTTACAGTTTTACTATCGCTGCTGAGCGCATTCTTTCCTGAAGCGTATCTTCCAAATAGCAGAAGAAGCACAAGCCGCCTGCGTTTCCACGGAGTTAGGCGAGGAAACAAGGCAAGCCTGGCGGGCACTTACGACACCATCGGTGACGGCGAAGGGAAGTGGTCCCAGAATGGGGCCTTGAGGCACACCACCCCTAAACAATGAGGACTGCTCCCGGCCTGTCCGACGAAAAAAGAATGGGGACCCCGCCCGGTTCGCGAAGGAGCCACATCGCCTATTCCACTTCCGGTGTCGATCCATAGCGATTCCTCAGGCCAGGGGCCAACGACACATGATGGCAGAGACCCATCCAGCCTTTTTTTTCCTTGCTCCACCTCTCCGGTCCTCATCTTCTTTCTCTCTGCAGGCACGCCTAGTCCTTTGCACCCCTCCCGAATTTTCCTACGGCCACCATCCTCACTTCGCATTTCGTTTCCTCTCACAAAGCCCACGTTCTCATGCAAGAGCTGGCTGTGGAAAGCTCGAACAGTTTGAAAGCCTACCCGTCCAGTGAAACTTGGGAGAGCTCGACTGCCGAATAAACTAGCGTGAGGAAACAGTCGTTACCTTAGCGCCGACGCATACGGAGGTGCTTAGTGAGGATCGCGAAAAGCAGTTTTTTCTTCGTTGTTTTACAGCTTTCTAAGGATGTTGTAAAAGTTGGCGGATGCAGTTCACCGTTAAGTTAGCTGCTAATCCACCTCCTTTACAATGGCAGAAAGATGGAAGGTAATGAGCCGTAGCTGCTAGGTTCAGAATAGATTTTTCCATATAATTAAGTACTTTCTATTGAAGTAATCGAATGAATTGTTCGTCGTTCCATTTTCGCGCAAAATATCCGATATTTAAAAAAATATAGGTATAAGAAGCTATATACCATGCAAAGAAGAATCAGAATGAGGGTGTCTAGTTAAACTCTGACTTAATTTGGTAAAATTTTCCACCCATGTGACTAGGTAGTGCATTTACTCATTTCAACTTACGTATAAATCTCCTCTTTTGAATTAATTAGCTTTACAGCAGGAAAACGCTCAATGCGCTATAAATAAATCCGGTTGCTTGGATATCCTTTTGCCTAATTCGTGGCTGCGGGAGAATTGGGAAACTAGGCAGTGACTTTATGTGTATAATAGAAATGCATGAGTTTGAAAATCCTTCAGAGGAGGCTGTATTTAAACGAAAAATCCATTTACAAATAGTTTTAAAATTTATCCAAAAAGCTTGCATGCCTAAAGAGTGATCAAGAAAATGTCAAAAATATTTGGATTCCCAGGTCAATTTTTAAATAGTGTTTACACCGGCATGAATATTGCAACGTCCAATTTGTTGAGTTTCTGCAGCCCATACTAAGAATATTTTCTCAATAACCAGAGTTCATGGACTTATTTTTCACCATCGGGTGTTGGAGTTCTTGGTAGAATATAAATTTGAAAGGGCCAAAATATGCATAAAAACAGTACTTTTCATTTTCCCTAGCAAATGAGACAGCTCCTTTAGCATTATGATGCTTGGCTAAACTTAACATTGCTTCTGAGGTAGCCACGCGTCGGAACGAGAGGTGTGGTGCTTCCATATGAGCTCAAATGATTGTTCAACTATTAGGTCTCAATTTGCAACCAATTTTTCAAGTATAGGCGAAATTGATTGATGCAAAATGTTTGTTAATTATTAAATATATTTTGAATTTTAATTGTTTCAAACTGTTTTCCACCTGTATTAAATAATGTTGCTTTCTTCTGTTTGGAAAAATTAGCACATGATATAAATATGAAATTTGGTCAGAAACAATTGGGTAAAGAAATCCGTTTTCTTACTTTGGCTATAGAATTACGCAAGGAATTCTCAAAAAATTGTCTTTGATTTGCTGAAAACCTTTGGTATTATTAGTTAGAAGGTGGAATTTCATTAACAGCATCTTGGATACTAGAATATTTACTAAAACCATCCCACCTTCTCCGATATGTAGGCAATGGTAAATGAAAGTATTTCTCTTACTACCGACTCCAGCTTTGCTGTATTTTATGAAATACTCTCTCAAAAAGGATCTTAAAAAAATAAATATTTAAATTAGTATTTTTAGACTAACATGCAATTCAGTACAAAATTAAAACTAATCAAACGTACTCAATCTTTCCGAATTAGCTAAGAAAAGGGATTGGAAACAGAGAATTTAATGTAATTTGAATTATTTTAAAGGTTATATGAGAGGGAACAGAAAGATTTCAATGTTTTAGCTCAGATGCAATAAACCAAGCACTAAAATTCAGTCATTTTATAAAAATATTTGGTTTGGAGATATTGTGGATACAATATATGGATGCATGCAAGAACGACATTCTAACGTAACTACATGTCATAATTTGTTCGAATTAAGTGGTCAATTGGGTGAGACGATATTGGTGATGGTATAGAAAAGATTTGTTGATTTAGGATGCCAGTAGTGAATAAAAGTTTACCGCGCGTTCACTCCATTTTACATTTACACAAGTTCACTACGGTCTACATTCTAATCGGAGAGATTAGAATATCGCTATGACACGAAACAGAAACAATTGATGGACATACAGAACGCTGTAATTAAGAAAGTAAATATACATGCCATCGTATATATGGACAACATATACGACTTTTATGAAGTTACTATTATCTTTTAAAACAGTTTTCTATTTTTCCAATACATGAGACGATAGCGATGCAGCTAAAGAACCTCATCAATGATGAAAATAGGTAAAGTTTCATATTTTAGAAAAAGATTTGTCTATATTGTTGTTTGTATTCTGTAGACTGAAATTTTTCTATAACGGTCAGCAGTTATAACAATGGATGAAAATTGAAGTAATCGTGATAGACTTGTTTCTTAGAGAAAATCCACGAGGTGCGTGAGTGTAAGCGTGATTTTCGTAATTCTTTAATTTTGCCTATATCGCTTGTGTGAGTTGGTCACTGTTGTAAGCGAAAGCTGCGCAAACCTGAATGTGTGTGTGATTGAGACCTACGCAGAAATTTGTTCCTTAGAGCAAATCTGCTAGGTGAGTGAGTGAGCTGCGCGATTGTTTTATTTCATAGTGTTTTAGCTTAATTTTCGTGTACCATCTCACTATCAGACATATAAAACACTGTCAGAGCAATATAGCAATATAGCACAGACATATAAAAGACAGGCCTTGGGAAATTTATTTTCTTTCAACTTTCAAGTGATAATAATTGTTACGAAAGAATTATGTGGACCTACCGTCATTTCTATTGTTGCATCGTATTTCATTATATATCCATTATATCACATCTGTTTTTCTGAATTAGCATAACGTATGCATATGAAGGAATTAGCGCACACAGTGAGCACACGTTGACCCGTACATGCTCTCTTCTAGTGGCTGAAATTAAGTTTACTCGAGGTATAACTCCCGTCATAAGCTGGATTAAAAGATTTAATAACACTGTCTCCTATCACTATAACTGTCCTATCAGAATACTCCACCGTCTCAATTTGTTCGCCGTGAGCTAATATTCACCGGGTCTGAGGTCAGTGCTAGGTACAAAAACTTTTAGCTATGAATAGCTATTGACAATAAACGGTCACCAATTATGAGAGGGGTTCAATGGTTGAAGAACGATAATGTTTGAGATAGAACGAATACTGAGTGCCTTTTACTTTCGAAGTTGGTCAAATTCGTTTGATAGCACTTCCATTTCTAAGGTGGTTCGCCATTTTTCACTTTCAATCAGGCGTAGCTGACCAACGACTATCATCTCTCTTCATGACGATTCGGTAACCTTCAATTGATCATAAAGTAGTGTTACGAGGTAGTTGAATGATTGCCTCTGATATTGAGAGATGATTTATGGTCTACCAAGCATTGTTATTTCTGCATTTTGAACGGAAATGGGTAAACTTTTCTAGTACCATCTCTCTTTCTCAATTGACCCGCAAGTCACCCAAGAAGCAATAGATTTAACCCAAGGGGATTTTTATGGGCTACTCTTTCAAGTCCCACTTTTCAGTATCCCTGTCATGAAAAATTTAACACAGCATAATACCAGTACCGACGAGGATCATAATAGCCCGCAAAAGTATTTTTCAGTGGAGCTAGGTCTTAAGTGGAACCAAGAGCTCAGACTTGTTTGAAAAGTGTGCGGTCTGAATTATTTCCTGGTAATGTTATCTGGTATCAATTCACAAGTCTACATTTTAATAAATGTTAAGCTAGGTGAATAATAAGGTTAAATGTATACAAAAATTTATTTTATATATTTAACACTATCCTTCAATAAATATTTCTTTCATGGCGAACTCCATCCTTGGTGTATGTAACTTTGCAACCGTGCACGCGACTACATACAAAGTCGCTATTTTCATGAAGTGCTTTGAAGCCCGTCATTACCTCATATCGACTAAGTAGGGTTTGTTATGCCTATCTCTGACAGGGCTTAGTAAGCACGAATTCCGCCACATGTGTCATAGAGTGGACTTGTAACGTCATGCACAACAATTTCACTTCAAATTTTATAGTTAGTATTTCATGAAGGGCTATTCATGTATTAACCTTAAAGTTTGCCTGTTAAATCAATTCATAATATGTACATAGTGTGACTAGAGGAGGATAAGGTATAGATGTACCCCCCAAAATAGTCTTCAACGACCCACATTTTATTAGTGTCTATTATTATAGAATACCAAGAAGTGATAACTACATTGTTCATTACTACCCTGAGAGGGAGTATGCGAGGACACTTATTTACCCTAGAGTAAGTATCGCATTCACATGACATTACAACAAATTGCAATCTAATCGAGCCTTTTGAGGACTAATTTAGTGGTCAATAATCATCGAAAATCATAAGCATACATGTAATTCCAGGAATATAATATGAAATGGACCAAGGATTAAACAGAATACCTACCTTCTACACTCAGAAAATGCGTAAATTACACGGCTCCTACGAATAAAATACTTTTTGTGGGTGAAATTTTAGTATGCTTCATGCGAATAGACTTAGACTAGTCTTTTCTGGAAATCAAATTAAAAACAAATGAAAACCGAATCGAATTTTTTCCTTTGGCATTTCGGTCATATCACATTTTACCCCAAAAGCAGGAAGGTATAGGAACCAAATAGGACCAGTGGCAAATGGTTAGGACCTTTACTGAAAATATTAAAAAAATAAAAAAATGCAAAGAAAAGGAAACCCCAACTGAAATTCTTCATTCATCATTTCGATGCCTGTTATTTTTTCTCGTGAGAAAAGAGGCACGGTGTGTTGCATACACTCCGGGTACCACGATGTGAGTGTTCTCCGCAATTATTAACTTAAATCCTACAACGGCTAGATAGTTATTTCAATAATTCTTTTAAAAAAACTATGTGCCGTCATGGAAAGTCGCCGAATTCATTCCACCGAAACCAAATTGACTTCCTTGCCGAACAGTGGCAACACCTAAGGAATGTGTTATTGTCAACGTTTCTGGAGATATCCGCCAGGGTGACGACGACAAAACGAATACCGAGATGGTGAGTTAGTGGTGAAGGAGATATCGGTTCCCTTCCCGCTGTTATTTACGAAAATTTTAAATCCGAGGCCGTACGAGGGGCGTGGCGTGGTCACCGCGCTGTCAGCTGGGCGAGGGCCGCTAGGCATGTCCGTCTTAGGGTGGAGCAGAAATGTGGCAACGGCGCATCAGCTGATAGCGAGCGGCTGGCTCTCCACGTGGGAGGAAACTCCGAGCAAATAAATATAACTAAGATCGTTGGCTCCGCGAGAAACAAAATCTGAGGTCAAATTGAAAGTCTAACATAATTATCATTATAAGAAACATGATAAGATAAATGTTAATTAGATTATGTTGTAGAGGTGAAAATTCTTCTTTTTCGTGAATATTGAATGGAAATATAATTTTTAACCGAAATCGATATAACGAAAAAACTCTCAGTAGGCTTGAAATAAACCACATTTACCGGCTTTAGCGCTGGAATGGGGTTCACCATTCGGTAGAGGCTTCTTTGAAGCATAGAGGCCCTTGCGTTGCCGTCATTGATAGACTACTAGGGTCTAACATCTAGTAGAGTGAATCTCGGTAAAATGGCTCAAAGAGCTAAAGAACCTGAATTACCTAGTGACTCAGAAAACCAAAGGTCCGTAGTTCCATTCCCAGTCCAAGGGAATTTGTTTCATGACAATTAATGAGAATGAACGCTAACAGTCAGCCGTTCAGACATATCGCGTGGTCTCCAAATTTTTTTAACGCCAATCTTGGTGTCAGTTGCCACGGTTGAAATTGCTACAGGCCAAAAACGAAAGTACTTTCAAACTCGTACATTTAAACTCTCCATTCGGCGATAGATATCTGCCCCATTTTGAGCACTTATTTTGGTTCTTCAATTGAATTCATTATTCGATGAATCATGTCGAGCACTAGGAAGAATTAAAAGATAATTAACTAGAATAATGAGATCACAGAACCTTGGCATAAATTTATTATTGAATGTATGTTACCAACGGATATATTCCTCATACCCAGACACATATTTAAAAATATTTCCTTTCATTCGATCATTAGGTTACATTTTTGAAAATTATATCCAATGAAAATTAGGACAAAAATGCTGACATTCTGTAGCCGAGGATGGAAATAATATACAAAATACTTGATGGATAAAAAGCTTTTCTCCGCTTAAAGTTTCCCTCCATTTTAATGTTGGCTGTGGGTCGAAATATTGTCTTAAAAACAAGGCGTTCATCTTAATATTTTTACCCACAATTACATGGAATTACACAAGCATCTATTGGGTATTATTTCACAATTTTTCCGCAACATCTTTCAAAAATAAATAAGAATTACGAAACAAAGCATTGACGAAACATCATAAAATTGAACAATTTACCAGGTTGAACAATGAGTGGCAAACAAAACAAGGACTTGAAAATTTTTTAGCGATGTAATTGAAACTCCTATAAATTTAAGCGAGCACATAAAAATTGACCTTTTAGCCAACTTGAAATTTATTACTTTAATATCATTGATGAAATATTGAATAACAATAAGTTATTATTACACAAAATACAAAGTTACCTGATTAAGGACAGTTTCAATAATTATTTATACCGAATTTTTATAATTTTTATAGTTAAATGTACACGTACTAATTTTCTAGAATAAATAATTCTCAGGGTACATGCTACTATTGCATATGATATTCAAAATGATTAGGAAATAATGAGCACCTTTTGGCCAAATACTTGAGCAATGATTATGCGTATTCTAAAAACACACCCATACAATACATAAGCATTCAATTTAGAACTATACCTATTCCCCTCAATAAATTACCTTTCGGATCGAATGCTATTTTCAGATATATAGCTATTATCAATATCTCACTGTTATATTTTTGTCGAAAAGATCGAATAGGAAATTACCGGAATCAATGCAGATTACGCGAGGATGCGGTTCCATAAGCTCTTTTGCTGCACCGCCGCGACTCTCTCCTGTTATCAGGAAGCAAAAATATTTTAAACTCCCGACAGAACACGGCTAGCGAGCTTCCGCAAACGCGCTTGAAGCATTGTTGTTGCATTTTTATCAAACGTTGCCAAGACCAGAGTTAGCACGTACTGCATACGTGAACGATCGGCATGTCAAAATGAACATTGTGTGCAACCAAATTGTAGCAAATAGGGTCCGTGGATATTGGAGGTGTACGCACGAGCGGCCCTGACCATAATGCTCCCCGGATTTCCACCCGATTTAACACATACCTACCAACAGCCCTGCCTGCCTTCCTACCTGCCCGACTGCTAAGCTCGTATTAATTTGTAACCCACCGATTCCGTACGCCTTCTACGTCCAATGTCATGTGCACTGCACCGTTTTTTGAAAGATCGCCTAGCGGATGCGCATCCACTGAAGATGGACCGCTTATATTCATCTCTCGTCAGAGATTTTTCACCAAGATATTCTGGGTCTTACCCTTCGGACGCAAAGGTAAATGGAATTAAATTTTTTTTCTAAGCCTATACAAATTGGAAGAAATCTGTTGATAGTGTTATCAGTTTTGCCCATCGAATCTTTTTGGAAGTTTATGTCAAAAATTAACTTAAATTGAAGATGTGTACTTGCATCACACGGAGACGCTAAATCTATATGTCTAGATTCAATCTTAACGCTATGTGTACTGCACTATTAATGTAAACGCTTTCCGGTGGAGCTTAAAACTTCGATGTGCGCAGAATATTTTCAAAGAGAAGAATTATATAGACGATGTAGGGACGCTTTGAATAAGCAGTATAGAAAACGCGTTCCTTTTGTGGAGGAGTTTTAAAAAACGAGAAACCTATTTGACACCTAGCAGGTAGAAATATTTTGACTCACGTGGAACTCATTTATGAGACGTCCATTCATGTGTATCTATTCACTAAAGTAACGTCAAAATGGATATAAAGACCTATATTTCGAAGGTGTATTGTCTGCTCATGAATTTTTATGCAATTTTGAACTAAATTTTTCCATTTATCGAATCATATCCGTCAAATATCTTATTAGAGAGAATGACTATCCATCCCATAAGAACAATCCAGTAGATTATAGATTCCAGAAGGCCCCGACTTTTGCAAAGCCTATCTTGATATAAAATGATACTCAAAGTAATAATGCAAAAAATGTTATTGAAACAGCCAATTTAACCGTCTAATTTCCCTATATTAATGGGACGCTATTCATTACGTTCTCCTCACTCCTGGACTCATTCTTTTATTTACCTCATAAAATTATCGTATTCGATGATACATACAAAGTTAGATCATTGCTAATAGTGACTGCGTATGTATTATAAGTAATAAGAATGCAAAATAATAAAAAATACACTACAGCAGCTCTTGGGTAAGTTATTACTTTTAATTGCTAGTTAACACCTGATATTATAAAAGAAACATAACTTCTAAAGCTCACTTGAATCTACAGCGGTATATTAAGGTGTATTTTTTGAAGTTTTCATGTCTTCAACGTGCGACTTTCAGTTTCATCATTCATAGAGTATTCTTTTTCACAGCTACTATAGAATGAAAGCCAAATACATAGATAATCAATTAATTTGATCCAGGGTTTAAAATAACTTGTGGGACTCTATATAACGCAATATATTCACAAGTGAACATATGTAACATAGCAATAAAAACCTAGGCATCTATGTCTCACATACGCCGTATTTATTTCGCGATGTCATCTCATTTCTTCGCAAACTGTTCAGGATCCTATGTAAAACAAGCAAGAGTAATTGATGGACATAATTATAGTAACTAAGTCAAATGAACTCACGATTAGAAGTGCATTATTTCATCATACATTTTGGGAATAGGAAAGACTTTGGCAGTATAGGTAAAATTACGTGTCTAAACATCAGACAGATTGCGATTGGAATTATAAAAACACTTTCAATTTAATCTACCTTCAACATCGGCGAGCATTCACATATATCTGAAAAATATCCAAATTCTGATACTTTCATAAAATATCACAAAAGTGATCAATACTTTAGATAAGCCAGTGGATTCCAAAATGTGAACGTATTCCGGGAAATACGGATAAATCGGTAATACGATTCCTATTATTTCCATACCTCTATCAAATCAAATTTTTGACATTAAGTAAATCTAATTTACCGTTTAATATAGCTTTTAAAAGTAAATGTATATTTAGGGTTTTTTTTTCGGGCAGACAAAAAATAAATCCGGCGGAATTCAAAATATGTCTAAATGTTAATATTGAGATATAAGTAAACCCTTTTAAGTGTTGAATATTATACATGAACAAATATTAATAAATAAATTTTTTCATAATCATAAGCACAGATAACTTTCGAATAAAATTATTGTTTGTAGGACCTTGTTTCTAGAGATATTGATCAAATAAAACCTTGATTGAATACCCATTTCGCAATATGCATGGGGATGCTAAACCCTCTCCATTCTCTTTGCTATTTGGCTCATGGAAATTCTCAGACAGCTTGACTCAAGAGTTATCGGCGTTGTTTATAATATCAAATTACAATTTAGAGGATTAGATTTTACAATATCAAAAACGGCCAATTTGTGGGCAGTAGAAAACTTTACAGCTCTTATTCCACCATTACCTAATACAGCAAAATAGTATCTATATTCCATCAACAAATGTTATCCATACGGATATTATTACATAAAAATAAATAAATATCGCTGTTTAGAGAAATTTTACGGTTTACATAAATGATATTCTTCTTTAATGATAAGCCCATCTTCCCCAAGTTGCAGCGCTTTTCAATTCTCTGGTCTCCATTAATATGCATTGCTATTAATTAATTACAACAAATTAGAATGCGCAATATAGAGCTTTTCACATCCGAAAACTGTCAGGTAAATAAGTCGAAAACAGAGAGCAAATATAATTCCGAACGCAAATCGTTATATTGCCGCAGTGGAGCCACAAATTCAAAAGAGCAGTAAGAATTTAATAATTCAAAGCGCTGTAAATGTGCATTTCACCAGCGTAAGAATTTGTCACCCAGCAAGAGCTCATTATTCCGCGTATAACCTTTTCGCAGAAGCAATTTAGAATGTTAATTCGATTCAATATTAAACATACTTTCAATGATTCACTGAGCTTTGAAATCTAAAATGCCAAATACCTCTTTGATCAATAGATTTAAAAATGGATTGAGTTCATTTTTTATACTTCTATGCATTCCGTGGTTTAGTTTTAGTAACTTTAGACACTGTAAGCTGAACTAGAAACTTAAGAAACAAGAGTATGGTCATAGTTAAGGCAACCAGCGTATATTTTTAAGTTTTACGACAGTATTTTTATATTAAAAACCCAAATAAGCCATTTTATTAAAATTTTGATGCAGGTAAATAAACATGTTATCAAGCAGATATATCCTAGAATATCAAGTAGGTGGTACCAAGTTGAGTGCAAACAGTTGCTATACCTGCGAATATCTATGAAATTGTAAAATCTTCCATTGGTATAAGTATGTGAAATCATTAAAAGTGATAATTGTAGAAGCGATACTTGCCTGTAATATTCATTATTAAAATTTTTTAATGTTATTATCTCCTCCAAAGAAACCGATATTTTAAAAATAAAAAGATTTTCAGATCGTCAGAGGGAATTTTTATAATTTATCTTTCTATTCCCTTATTTCATCTACTTCACTCAGTTATTCTGGTATATGCAGTATTAATTGGGGAATATGTCATTGAAGAGAAAAAGTTGAACTCTAAGAGTGACATTTTCCATGAGAACACTACCCCCTAAATTTGGTATGACTATCCACCTGAAATAAAACCACTCATCCAATCCAAACGCTGTTTATTTCTCTCTCTTCATCAATCCCTTCGATAAAATATCAACTTCCATAGACAACAAATTTATTTTTGGCATTGCACATATTTTTTTAGAATACCCGCTAAGTGTTATAAAAATTAAATGGAAATATTGATAGTTATACTAATTGTTTTGCAAAAGAATTAAAAAGCTGCAAATGAATTAATTTACAGTGCTATTGATGACAATATAATCACATAATTGAGAAAATTACCTTTAGAGTTTAGGAGAAATTACAAAAACAATATCTTAAAGATATAGGAGTATAATTTAAAACCTAACCTACACGTTACTAAACCATTTTTAAACGGGAATAAATCATGAACGCCGAAGGTGTGAAACAATTAATAGTGATTATTTTGAGGTAAACGAACGACTTCCTCGAGTAAATAAAGCATTGTAAGGAATATTGCATACTTATTTACAAAGAATGAGCATACATACTTAAAAAATCGGATAAATTTATAAGCAATGGCCATCGCAGTATTGTTTTACCGTCCCTTTTCATAGATAATACTAAATAGTGAAGACTGTTTTCCATTTTCTCGCTAATAGGGTGGTTTCCTATTATTGCCTAAATCGAAAGATTATTACTCCTGGAGTACGTATTTCACGCTTTTAGATTTTTAAATGACGATATCTATTTTTCGCGATTAAATGAAAAGTGAAAATTTTCAAGCGCGCGAAAACGTGACGCGTAAGTATGAATGCCGGGAAATCTCTCCGTGTGACGTATTTCTGGTTCTCACTGCCACCCTGTGAGGTGACCTTGAGGCGAGGCTTAGCGCTGATACAACGCAGGCTGCTAGCGAGTAGCTGAGTACCCTGCTGGCTGGTCGCGCTTGGCTTAAATAAGGATTATTAATACCTTATCAAATGAAGAAAACTTTCCGACCTTAGCCAGTTGTAATAAGTGATTATTAAGACATGTTTCCCTGAGCTCTGCGCCTCATGCATGCATTGGTAACCTCAGACAATGTATAACTGCTATCTTCTCGTATAGAAACTAGGTCCCTGTGACGTCACGTGGAGTGGCATCGCATGGGCGCCAATCTGGCCCTTTTCAAATGAGGATAAAAATGGACCATTCCCATTCGTCTAAACCGGTATTTATAAAACGAAATAATTTGTATATTATGAATACATTAATGGTGGGTAACGAATCGCAATCAATGCCTTTCGTTTTTTTTTGATGAAGGAAACTACCCTATTCCATTTCTTGGTATCTTGGTAAAGCGAATTGAACTTGTAGTCCATCTTGGCTTCGTAAATGTTTCAGGGAAAAATTACTGAGAAAAAAATACTGAGATTGATAGTTGGAATTTGAGTAAGAATTGAAGTAAAATCTTAAAAATGGAGGACTCAATTTATTTAAAAGGAGAAAAAAAAAACATTTCCATCACATGTTACAGAATTACACTTAAAATAAGCATTACCAGCACCAGCTAATTGTAAGTTCTAAGTGCCTTTTAGCATTTAATTCTCTTAATTGAAACGACCCCTGTCCGGTTTGCTGTTCACTCTCTTAGAATTAGGATCAGGCCAGACTACATCATTATATTATCTCAGATGAACTATTGTAGAATTAAAAGATAAAGGAGAATGTCTCTCTTAGATACCTTATTCGATACATTATTTTCTTTTTTCTATGGAGATCGGGTCCATGAAGATGCCTTGTATTGCAACCTAGGGCGCTTTACAAGTATCTCCCTCGCCAGAGAGAGACAGTCACTCAGTAAAGTAATGGGTCTTGGGGCCTTCAAAAGAGAGGGTTCACAATAAAAATCCCTGGTGGAGTTTTTCTCTTAAGTACATAACCTCAAGATTCCCCTTACCGCAGTTGATAAAGTTAATAAACATGACTGATTAAAGTTATAGGTAATCTTAGATTATATTGACGAGAATATAAGACAAATTTTTCTAAAATGTTCATCAATAATTTAAAAGTCAATAATTGGTAATTTTACGCTCAATATTATTATTTCAGTCACTTTCGAGCAGGTTCGTTTTAAGATGCAAGTGAGCATGTGCTACATGTGTCGTCATTCATTACGCTTGTACCTTCATTTCCAAATGGACCTATGAGAACAGGTCGTTTTAAGACCGTTTTACACGGGGCACGGAATGCGCAGGTTAGAACTGCATTAATTTCTAAAATGGCGTGGAATTCCGCGAATGCATGAACCAAATTCGTACAGGGGCTATTTCTGCCACCTCACGTCCACACATTTTCGCATGAGTTCTGTTGAAAGAACGAGGCAAACGTCGGGCGGAACACACACGTCTTTATTGCACGGACGACAGACAAGAAGAGAGAACAAGGCTCGAAGTGCACAGCAGTACACGAGAGAATGATACATAACAAATGAACAACGAAATGCCACTGGAGTGTAAACTCAACACTCCCTCTCACTCTAGGGACATTGGCAGTGAATTAAGTAACAATTTATACAAAACAAGAAATCAAGACAGTCCCAAACAGTCTTTTAGTTTTGAATGTTTAACCTTGCATAGACTTTTAGTCATAATATCTGCCACCATTAGATCAGTTTGTAGGTACTCCACATTCACTACATTTTTCTCAATCAATTCCCTAGTAAAATGATATCGAACATCAATATGTTTTGTCCTTGCATGAAACACTGGGTTTTGGCACAATTTGATAGCACTTTGATTGTCACAATAAATTTTTACAGTTTCCACAACATCTAACAACTCTGACATTAGGTATCTAAGGTATACAGCTTCTCGAGATCCCTCGGAGAGAGCTACATACTCGGATTCAGTGCTTGAAAGAGCAACACACTTCTGCTTTTGGCTTCTCCAGGTGATGGCAGCTCCAGCAAATTTATATACAAAACCAGTGCATGACCTTCGATCATTATGATTACCAGCCCAATCAGCATCAACATAGCCAGTAATGCTTTTGCCTGTAGGCTTAAACACAAGTTTTTCATTAGCAGTGTGCTTTAAATATTTTAGTACTCTCAAAGCACTCCTCCAGTGCTCACTGGAAAAACAATTGTTAAATTGACTTAAATAATTTACAGAAAAAGATATATCAGGACGTGTACAAACAGATAGATACATTAATGAGCCAATTAAACATTGATAAGGTACATCAGGTTTAGGTAACATTGGGTCATTCTTTTTCAAATTAACATTTACTTCAAGTGGAGTGTTTACTGGTTTAGCATCTTGCATCCCGAATCTGTTTAACAACTCATAAATGTAATGGCTTTGATCCAAAGAGATGCTACCATCAAATTTATTCTGAGAAATTCTCATGCCAAGGCACATTTTTGCTCTGCCCAAATCCTGCATTTTAAATTTCTTCATTAATTTTTCTTTAATGACATCTTTTTCCTTTTTATCATTGTGAAACAATAACAAATCATCAACATATAAAGCAATAATTAAAATACTAGTACCATCTTTCTTAAAGTAAACAAAAGCTTCGTGCTTAGACTGAACAAAACCTAGCTCAATCAGAACATTATGAATAGTTTCATTCCATACCCTGGAAGATTGCTTCAGACCATACAAAGCTATGTGCAAATGTGCCACACTATTTGTGGATTCATTGCATTTAACACCATCAGGCAATTCCATAAATACAGTTTCATTTAACTTCCCGTTGAGGAAAGCAGTTTTGACATCAAGATGATCTATCTGCAAAGATAATTCTACTGCTATCCCAATTAATAGTCTCAATGTTTCAACACGAACTACAGGTGCAAAAGTTTCCTCATAATTGATACCATAAGCTTGCATAAACCCCTTCGCAACTAATCGAGCTTTATATCGATCAGGGTTCCCATCTATTCCCTTCTTCAATTTGAAAACCCATTTACAAGGTACTACCTTTACTCCCTCTGATCTAGGAACAATAGACCATGCACCATTTTCAGCTAGGGACTTTAACTCATCTTGCATGGCCGCATGCCATTTATCTCCATCTGGTCTGGAGAGGGCTTCTCTTGAGGACAGTGGATCAGTTAACAGATTCAAATCCTGAACATTGTAAGTAACAAAATCAGGGAATACCTTTGTTTTTCTCTCTCTCAAGGGATACCTCCTTTCAGAAAGTGTGTCTCCCTCTGAAGACATTTCAGCTCCCATTTCCCCTTTAGTATTATGGCTTAACAATTCCATTACAGGCACAAAATTAGAGTTATCAGACACATCAACACTTGGTTCATTATTTTCGTCAAAGATAACATCTCTGGCAACTATAACTTCATTATTGCTATTCATCAGCCTGTAGCAGCCAGATATACTAGCATAACCTACAAATCTACATTGCTCACTCTTTACATCCCATTTCTTTCTCTTAACATCTGGTATATGAACCATTGCCTTACACCCAAACACTCTAAAATTTTGAATGTTTGGCCTTCTACCAGACCATAGCTCTTCAGGAGTAATATTAGTGAGAGCAGCATGAGGGGACCTATTCTTTATGAAGACTGCAGTATTGCAAGCTTCTGCCCACAAATACTTGGGACATTCAGTATCATGTAGCATAGTTCTGGCAATTTCACAAATTGATCTATTAGCACGCTCAGCAACTCCATTAAGTTCAGGTGAATAGGGAACTGTGAGAACATGCATGATTCCATTTGAAGTCAAGAAATCTTTTAAATTCTTATTGACATATTCACCTCCATTGTCAGATCGCAATGTCTTTATTTTTCGACCAGTTTCTGTTTCAACTCTGGCCTTAAATTTTATAAAAACTTGAGTGACTTCATCTTTGCTTTTCAAAAAATAAGCAAATATTTTGCGTGAATAGTCATCAATGAACGTTAGCATAAATCGAGCACCATTAACTGATTTTACCTCCATTGGTCCGCAAACATCGCTGTGAATCAATTCCAAAACAGCACTTGATCTGCTACCTTGAGAATGAAAGGGTTTCCTCGCCTGTTTCCCTTTACAACAGCTTATACATGGACTCTGGATACCACTTGTAAAATCATAGCCATCCACTATCTTGGACAACTACTTCATTCTTTCTGGACTCATGTGACCATGTCTCCTGTGCCACAACTTCGCTGAAGCATTACCTTTAACAGATTCTACATGGTTAACATTAAAATTTTTCATAGGAAGCTTTTCATTTAATTTGTATAAACCATCCACTAGTGAAGCAGTTCCACTGACTCTGCCATTAATAAATACATTGTTTTTATGATAAATATCACATCCCTTTTCAGAAAACACAAGAATTAAGTCTTTCTTAGCCATTTGGGATATTGACAATAAATTAGCTGAGAGACCAGGCACCAACAACACATTATTAACTGTAATAGCACCATCATCAATATGAACATTTGACATACCAATTCCCTTACAATCTAAGGTATTATCATTTGCAACACTTACAGTTAATCCTTCTCTGGGAATAAATTTCTTCAGAAGATGTCGTTGGTTTGACATATGTTCAGTAGGGTGGGCCGAAAAAAGGTTTTTTTTCCTGATCAAATTTGCCCTATGCGGGAAAGTTGCGAAATGATATAAGGATCTCGCACACAAAATTTTTTTCAAATCGGATAATATTAACCACTGCCGCCCGAGCTCTAAAGTTTAAAATTTTGCGAAAAATCAGGCTGATTTCTGAATCAAACGGCTATGAAGACGAATTTTATGAAAATATGGGATAATGGATAATATCAAAGAGTGGATACATGTTTATTAATTATGGAAATGAAATTTGAAGTATTTTTGACAAAATCTATGGTTGAAAAAATGTCTATGAATTAACAACAAAATTGGAGTATAGACCACCCGCACAACTCAACTCATTTTTGCCTACATTTCTAAAATTCCATTTTGGGGGCTAAATTGCAGGTAAAATAATATTTATTTCGATTGAATTTCATTTCTTATCAAATAAGTCATCACATGGTAGTAAATAACCCACAAAAAGTAATAATGAGGTAAATTATTTGAAATTAACATCAATCATAATGACGAATAACGTACCTGTGGAGCTATTTTCAACAAGAAATTCAGCCAAGGCTGAGAAAAAACATAACCTGAACACCAAGAATTTCACTAAGAAGCTCTCTGCTAGTTTCGTAAAGAAACTACCCAGAACTCACCACGAGGAAGAGACTACCATCGAGTTCCACCCGTGTCCCCCCCAGCCAACCTTCCAAAGGATTACGGGAGGATGGACGCAATAGTTAGAATAGAGGGAAAGCGTACCGTGGAGTGGAGTGCGTGATATTTGATGCACCCGAAAATTTCATGGGTAATGATTTGCCCACTTATGAAGAGATGATGAAAATGTTTTTGTACTCTCGGTACATTGAAGAAGAAAGTTAAAATACCATTATTTCTCTGCCGGGTATCGCGGGGACAGTGACTTATGCCATTGAAGGCATTTGGCATAGATCCTCTATCCCAGTTGTTGGATATAGGCAAATTGTTTTACAAATTATTCAATATCATGGAAATAATCGCAATATTATTCGATCTGTCAACAAGAATGCTTTCATTGATCTGAAGCAAGACTTTCTTCGTCACGCACGTCAGCTTTTTGATATTGCGGCATGTAAATTGCTTTAGTGAGACTGATTCTGTTTGTGATATTCTTTCGAAAATGCCTAGTTTATAATGGGAATTCCCTAACGACAGAGAAGTGGTAGGGAAATGATTATAGGCGCCATCGATGTGCAGGAGACTAAAAATAGGAAGACGAGGCTTTGCAGGTTGGAAGGAAAAAATGAACACCCGAATATTCCACCCTATTTTTTGTCATAACACTTCTGCTCGGAAGACTCAGGTGATGAAATGACATTGTACGGAGAGTTATGTAATGCAAGTGAAGGAGAAGATTTCATGGAAAAAGGCTAGTGTAAGTAATTTGAAATTGCCAAGATTTGCATCATCCTGTGAATAATTCTGCATATCAAACCATTCCTCTGCAGCACTTGCATCTGCGCACCTAATAGATATCGGGTTGGTTACTCAAGGAGTCAATGTACTTTTTGTTGACAAGAACAAAGTTAGAAGGAAAAGAGAAAGATTGCGCACGTCTCTTCGGAGGAATGTGGGAACTGTTAAACTGCAAGCGCTTCACTTCGACGAGAGGAAAGACTCTGCTTTCGTTTATAGTCAATCAAAGTGTAAAACAATAGGTAATGAGCATGTAACTCTCGTTCAAGAGCCCGGTTTACGCTACTTATGGCATGTCACCCCATGTGTCAGCAAAGCTATTGGCCTCTTAAGATTCCATAACGAATTTTCTAGGGGAGGAAATGATCATTATCGATGGACTCCAAGCAATTGTGTGCGATGGAACTGAGGTTAACACCGGAAGCCATGCCGGATTAATCAGGAGAATGGAAATGGCCATAAGAAGACCTTTGCATTGGTTTGTTTGCCTGCTTCATTGCAATGAACTATCGTTCAGCACCGTCAAAAGAACTGACGACCCTGACAAAATTTGTTATCGAAGCTTACGCCCCAATGCGGTTTTCAATTAAATTGAGACAATATTGAACAGAAGGCCCGAAGCATATTATGAACATGATTCTTCTTATGAAACATATAGATAGAGACATCAAATTACTCCGCTACTCTATGATTTAGGGAAATGTAATTTTTCTCACCCAGAGAATATTCTGCTTGCAATGTTAGCCAATGAACGCAGACAAATCCGTGCAATGGCGATCACAAATACATTGAAATCAAGAGAAACTCAGCAGGAGGAATTGAGGAAATTCGAATTTTCCAAAGCTAACCTTTGATGGAGTGAAGAGTTCTCGGGATCGCCACCGGGTCAGGAACTCCATACCTGCCGACGTTTCGATGCCCGACTCGGTCATCGTCCTCAGGGCTGTGAATGAACACTTCACAGCGCTGAGGACGATGACCGAGTCGGACATCGAAACGACGGCAGATATGGAGTTCCTGACCCGGTGGCGATCCCGAGAACTCTTCATTCAGCCCATTCGCCGGGAAAGCACAAAATCTTTCTAACCTTCGATGCTCAAAATTATATTGACTCGGTTGACTAGGAACCAATTGAGCTAAATCAACCACCAATAGTAGCTGGGATGACAAACAAAAACTTGGAAGACCTTTTTACGGAAAGATCTGTATTAGAAGTACCTTTTCCTGGCCATTCACAAGCAGCTGAAAGGATGGTGCAAATGATAATGTTAGCATCAAAATCCGTGTGCAGTATAGAACGCAGGCATGGATGGGCATTATCATGCATAAGAGACGGAGAAATTCAGCCGAAATTCGAAAAAAATCACAAAATAATTTTGTCAGAGTAATTGATGTGCTTTCACAATCGTGTCCTTCGGAAGGTTGGCTGGGGGGGACACGGGTGGAACTCGATGGTAGTCTCTTCCTCGTGGTGAGTTCTGGGTAGTTTCTTTACGAAACTAGCAGAGAGCTTCTTAGTGAAATTCTTGGTGTTCAGGTTATGTTTTTTCTCAGCCTTGGCTGAATTTCTTGTTGAAAATAGCTCCACAGGTACGTTATTCGTCATTATGATTGATGTTAATTTCAAATAATTTACCTCATTATTACTTTTTGTGGGTTATTTACTACCATGTGATGACTTATTTGATAAGAAATGAAATTCAATCGAAATAAATATTATTTTACCTGCAATTTAGCCCCCAAAATGGAATTTTAGAAATGTAGGCAAAAATGAGTTGAGTTGTGCGGGTGGTCTATACTCCAATTTTGTTGTTAATTCATAGACATTTTTTCAACCATAGATTTTGTCAAAAATACTTCAAATTTCATTTCCATAATTAATAAACATGTATCCACTCTTTGATATTATCCATTATCCCATATTTTCATAAAATTCGTCTTCATAGCCGTTTGATTCAGAAATCAGCCTGATTTTTCGCAAAATTTTAAACTTTAGAGCTCGGGCGGCAGTGGTTAATATTATCCGATTTGAAAAAAATTTTGTGTGCGAGATCCTTATATCATTTCGCAACTTTCCCGCATAGGGCAAATTTGATCAGGAAAAAAAACCTTTTTTCGGCCCACCCTAATGTTCAGTACAACCAGAGTCCAAATACCAACCGATTTTTCTTGATGATACGCCCATCGCTGTCTGGAAAGCTGAAACCTTCTCTTTATAGTCCCGGGAAGGCTGGCTCCTCACGATGGTACGGCATTCGGAACCCTTGTGCCCGAATCTTTGGCACTTGTTGCACTTGTATTTCCTGGAATTCGTTGTTCTCCTCTGCGTCTGCGCGGGCTCGGATCGGCTGTGCTGCTGCTTCCCGTGGTTCTTCACTGCTAAGGCTGCTGCCTCCGCCTTATTTTCTCCTCGCCTAGCATCCTCTGCCAATAGCCTTGACTTGACAAATGCTGATGTCAGGGTCTTCCCGCAGTTGTCAAGGGCCGTTGAAAGAGCGTCATACGACTCACCAAGACCGTTAATGAGCACGTAGGCAATTAGCTCATCGTCAGTGTCGTAGTTCATATCTGACAACTTATGAACCACCGACATGACACCACCAACATACGCCTCCATATCTGGGTAGTCTTGGAGCTTTGACGTGTATAATTTTTTCAGAAGAAGTCTCTTACCGCTCGCGTCAGAAGGTGCAAAAGTATTTCTAAGCGAATCCCATGCTTCTTTGGCGGTTTTTGCCTTCCTCGTGTACGAATACAGCTCTGGTCGTATCATAAGTACTATTTTTGACAGAGCTTTCTTTTCGAGTCTTGCGGAATAGTCTTTCTCCGGTATTTTAACCCCGGCAACATAATCCCACAACTCTTCATGCACAAGGTACATCTCCATAGCATAGGCCCACGAGTTATAGTCATTCATGCCCGATAACTTTTCAATTGCTGGCGCAGTATTACTTGCCATATTTTGAAAAATGCGGATTAGAATGCAAGCTTCACTCAAAGAAACCAATGTCTACGGAATAAACGCAAGTTAGGCCTATAACGATCACTAACGCAGTTTGAGGCTGTCTGGGCCATAACCTGTTGAAAGAACGAGGCAAACGTCGGGCGGAACACACACGTCTTTATTGCACGGACGACAAACAAGAAGAGAGAACAAGGCTCGAAGTGCACAGCAGTACACGAGAGAATGATACATAACAAATGAACAACGAAATGCCACTGGAGTGTAAACTCAACAAGTTCTAGCAATTCATCGCTTTACACGACGTATTTTCTACTGCGCCTTCGTACACACGTCAGATTGTGCAAGTACGTGCCCCATGTAAAACGGTCTTTAAGGTACGAAAGCCTTTACCCCTCGCCACTTTCAAGAAGGGTATAAATCAGCTCTGAAAATGTGTATTTGAGACAGCCTTTGAGAATGACATTGTGTAGAGAGTCGAAATCTGTGTCAGATTATTATTAAAAAAAAACAGACTATTAGGTTTCCTATTACACAGTTCCACCGAATATCGTTCAAGAAATATCACGCTATTAAAATATCGATCAAACCTCAGCTACATTTTTCGTTAATTCATGCAGGCTCCGCGATTATTTTTCCAAGAAACGTACTATTGGTCTGAGGACATAGAAGTCTCATGAAAGGCGTCCAACAAAATTAATTCATAATTATTTGTTTTAATATACCGGCCTTGCTACTGATCCACGTAACTCAGGACCTCAATACTTCAAAAACGCTTCCAAGTCGACAGTCCGTCTTGGGCTGATCTTAGTTTCCTCCCCTTGTCCCCAGCTCATTACCTGCTCCCTCATGTCTTTCACGGTCCGACGGTATCTTTTCAACATCTCAGAAGCGCCCGGGGGCCAAGAAACGTTCCCTCGGGCACGTATGCTTTATACTCCTCCACGTTCTTCCTAGCCTCTCCATCCTCACACGCTATTCTTTCTTCCAGCAAACTCCTCTCTCTTTTTTCCTCTATGCTCCCGCAGCGAACCAAAACACATTCCACCCTTCCAAGAACGTCATTCTCTTCTGCCTCGACGTCCAACGCTCCGATGGAGTGCCATAAGCATCCTATGCTCGTACGCACAGAAGGGAACGTTATAAGATGGCGGAGCTAGCATTTCTCATTTTTATTTTTATTGGATTTGCTTTAATTTTTCCTTCGCATGCCTAAGTCTTCAAAGAAAAAGGTGTGGAATTTTTTATCTTCACGAAACAAGAGAAAAGAAACCTGCCTGGATAGGTAGAATGTGTAAGGGGATAGAAATTGAAGGATGAAGAGCAAAAATTTGCTTCGAAGAAAAACTGCTGTGAGGACAAAGCGGATGGGTTTACAAACACCGCGAAAAGGATTTTTCGTGAGTTGCCAATGACTTGGCCAAAGCAATCGAAGCACTTTCAAAAAAAATGTACAGAATGGATTAGGATTCAATGCAAGATTAACTACCAAAACCAAGCTTCTGTTCTAATTTGGAAGCTTTGTTTTTCGTTTTAGCATAATATCACTGAAGAAGGCGATCTCCGTTCACTTTTAATGGCTTGCATTTTTAATACGCTCTCTCAATTTTAATACAATGACATGGCATTCCATCATCCATCAATTAACTGACAAAAATCCGTAATAAAACAGTTGACTGACTAGATTTTAGACCTATTTACGACTTTTTTTTACCGCCTTTTGCCAGTCAAAACAAGGGCACTGGTCCTATGTTTACTTATTTGCGATCAAAGTCATAAAATATCTTATTGAAACATTTTACTATTTAATCTCTCCTTACGAAATTTGGGATACTTTTTGAATCTTCATCTTACTATTTTTCCGAACATTTATTCGTTAATTTTTTTCCAAGTTAACCAATTTTTGTATGTTGGAAGCTAATTATAATTTTAATTTAGATATATGATTCAACGATAACATAGGCTAGAATAAAATATTTATTTCATTTTTTTTTATAAAGCTTCAAATTATAATTTCAATTGGAATATTGGGTCACACAATATTCCGCTATTTGTAAATATTGATGTTATTTATGCACTTTAGGCGTTTGAGGATTTTTAGGATTATTCCAACGATACTGATGGGCAGGTATAAACGCGTGATCGGTAGAATTATTAAAGATATCGGTATTTTTTATAATTCAAAAACCAAAAATAGTAAAATATATATAATTATTTCTCCTGGCCATCAAATCAATATAAACTAACACATAATGCAGATTCTTACGTAATTTATAGCTGTATACCTCGTCATTTAACATTTCATTTCTACTAATATGCATTTGCCACAGCTTTTATCAAAATCTAATAAATGATAAACTAACATCAATTGAAGGATTAGTATGGCATCAAGACAGTGAAGCAAAAGATTATTAACGAAGCAATTCCTATGCTGCATATTCAGGTTGAACAATATATCAAGTTGCATGAGCTATTTGATGAAATCAGTTATATTCCTAATTTTACAAGCCTGCGGATTGTTTGCGGAAGCAACCGTGCCGATTCATTAGAAATAACAGCCATATGTAGGAGTAAAAAAAAATACGATGGTGGTATAATAGTGATTATTACGTCGGTTTTGGAGACCTACCTTATGAGAGGAATTGGCCATATATTTGTCGTTCGTCAGAGAAATGTAAAAGAAATTGGAATTGAAAAAAAAGTCTTCTCCCAGCGAACGACATTCATCCACTATGCATACTTACAGTTCTATGACAAATGCAGCGACTTTTTCTTACCTGGAAAAGGAAGTATGTGCCATTATTAGAAATTATAAATCAATCTAAATTACCATTACAAATAAATCTAAGAACATGATTATTGTAAAGTCAGGCTCATTTTTTAATAAAACAGCGTGGATATTTTCAGAAAAATATCTAATTCCCTACATAACTCTATTTTTGTTAAAAAGTATCCCATCATCGGTGACAAAGTATTTTACTTGAAAGTGAAAAAATTTGAAGTTTCAGTTCAAGTAAACTTTCGCAAATTTCGCCATTTACAACCTCAACATTTCAATTATCAACGCTCTTTATCATAACATCTTCATTAAACAAATACTGCATTTCAAATTCAAAATATTTACGGCAAAATCCGCATTTTCCTCCAAGGAGCCGCCTAAGTT
Organism: Ischnura elegans; assembly: GCF_921293095.1. Classification (NCBI taxonomy): domain Eukaryota; kingdom Metazoa; phylum Arthropoda; class Insecta; order Odonata; family Coenagrionidae; genus Ischnura; species Ischnura elegans. Next base: position 144,806,686 of record NC_060246.1, read on the forward strand.
CTTGACAATGATCAGGATCTCTACATCATTATGATCTCTTGCAGCTCAGAATCTCTGATTTTTTTCTGGACTCTTCTCCTGAACCCCAAACCCAGTATTACTGTGGTGATAAAATATTATTATACATGTGGCGATCGTAATGAAGCCAATATCTTTTAAACTGTTGCTAAGAAGGACTTGACAATGTCATGTATTGAGCATTGCATAATTAGCTCTAACATATTGATTCGATAAACTCGGAGATCCACATATTATTAGGTTTATGAAAACCAAGCGAAACTTGACGGCTTTATGTAGGAGAGTACAGTTGGCAATGGAATGATTCTCACGGGTAGAATGGTGGCACTGGCGACTTACGTGTTCGTTTTCTGTGTCCTATTTGAGATTCGTAATATTCCCTCAATTTATTTCAATTCCTTCAGTAAATCACAGCCATATTGGGAAGTGGAGAGCTCGTCCCCTCCTTCCTGAAAGTCTGCTGCTTGTTTTTCTTAAGTTTTCCGAGTCCCATTCGTCTCAGGATTCCATGTCTACACAAGAAAGCTTTTTCGGCCATTCTGTCTAACGTGCGATCACATTTCACTCTCATTTCTTTCCTTATGTCCCCCCCCTCATATTTAGCTACGAATCCGAATATAATCATCGGAAAATTGAGTAAAGCTATTGATGACTAAGCTATTAATCATTTGCATGACTCATCCTTTGTAGGGATACATTTCAGCCTGAACCACACGATCAATTTTTGCATCCTTTTCGAGCCTCAGCTTTCGCAATCGTTAATGTTGGAAAAATCACCGTTTCATGCGATCATTTTTCGCGACGGCTCCAGAGATGGGAATCACGTCATTTTTTCCGTCACTCGGCACGTCCCTTTTCCGTCACTGAAACCATCGCTGACATCGTCTTTTAGCCAATTAGAATGCACGACTGGTAACAGCAATTGTAACGATACGTTGGACATCTAATGCAATGACAGTTTTAAGTTTAAAAAGTGGCGGAATAAGCGATGGAAAACCGGAAGACGCGGTCAGAGTAATCGTATGATCTTGAAGCAGAATGTTTTAGTCCCTGAGCAGCTTCCGCCAGAACTATCACCCTGAGGGACGAAAAAAATGATCACATGATTAAGGCTTTACCATGACAGAGCTCGATCTGATAGTCCACTGACCAGTATAACCAATGGAAGTCATGGCATTTTGTCTACACGGAGTAGTTATGGTAATTACCGGGAGGTGTGCTGAAACCTCCAGAAAATTAAATCATTTTGGACACGCTTTTGAAAACATGCTGTGCATGATCTTGGATGCCCTGAAATTATAATACCCTAAATAATTCTGCTGGACGAGCCTAGTAGCTTAGTGGGTAGAGCACTTGGCTGCTGATCGAAGGGTTCCGGGTTCAATTCCCTGGTGAAGCTTTCGGACACCCATGAACAAAATGTACGAAATGCGAAATGTCCAAGGGAAAAGGAACTGCCCCCTATCCTGAATGTGTGATTTTGCATAGCGCGCCAGCGGCCTAATCCTCCCAGAGCTCTACCGTCACCTAACCAAACCAACCTGCGGGTTAAACCACTGAATGAATGAACCACTAAACATCCTTAAGTTGAACGGTCCGTCACTGCAAATGAAATTCATTGCAATTTTGTAGCACTTGTCTCACACCTACTCTATCTATCGACTAAGAGGCTTGATCGGGAATTCCATGGTAAGGTATCACTTAAATTTAAAGAAAATAAAACCATCAAGGGAAAAGAACTGAAAAAAGAGAAATGACTGGAATAACTCTGGGAAAGACATAAGATGCTCATCTTTGCTGGCAAAGTTCCCATTTACCCGGTACATATATTGGAACCAGTATAAAGTGTTTTTTTTGCGCTTAACAATTAGAATTTCAAATAACTGGGAAAAAGATTGAGGTAAAGAAGGATTATTCTCCAGAAATACTTTCATGATGCAAATATCAATAATTTAATTTCATTCTGGGATAAAATAGTATAAAATTTGGAGTGAAAACTTTTCTGGGCAGGTGCACGGCAACAATTTTCATTTATAAACACGAAGTTACTGATTTTTACTAAGGTTTTTAATTCCTTTGAGTATTGATTGAAAAATCAGACAATTTATGTTAAAATTAATTTGAAATCAAGGCTCGAAAATGCATGTTGTTAAAGTAATCACAGTTAACATCTTGGGAAAAATGTACTTGCCAAATGTGACCATATATATCTGATTTCTGTAATCGCTGCTTTAGGTTTGCCTAAATCATTCCCTAAGTGCAAATAACCAATTGGAACTTAGAGCATCCTCATAATAATACAGAATAATTATTAAATTTAGTTGTAATAAATTATTCATTGGTTAATGATGAATTTATTGCTATCTGGTTTATTGTTGTTAATATGCATTTCATAGGATTTCGTGAAAAGCTTTTCTCCTAACTTTTGTCTATCAGTTGGCTATGAAGTCATTGCATAAAATTGATCAATTCCTGACCCGTTGTAAACCTACTGGTAAAACTTATAGGTTTTATTTTCATCTAGTAAATTTTGCCAACACTAAATTACATCTCTTAATTATTTCAATTTAAGCAGATTAATAAATTTATCATTACATTTTCCCAAATATTCACAGAAGTAAAGAGGCTAGTATTTTGGGCAAATATTTTTTGACGAATATTGAAACAAGGAACACCTGTAGACAGAGCGGTCGAATGTATTCTTAGTAAAATAAACTAGTTCTGCATTTTTTCTCGCTAAAAATTGATAGATCTTCTTTAACATTATAAAATAAATCGTTGATTCATTTTTAGGAAGACCGGTGCTTTCATCACGGATTCAAGGCACGACTGTTTATATACTATAAGTAATCTGATGCTGGTTCTTAATAATTTGGATAACATTAATCAGGTGACATAGTTTTATGAAAGAAAAACAATAAACTATTCCACTCCAACTCTATTCCATTTTTTAAAGCCTGGTGGCCTGATAAGTATTTTTGCAAGCATTATTGTGGGGAGACGGAAAAAAATTCTTAGTGTCTTGGACTCCGATTACAGTTTTGTTACCACCAAGTGATTTAAACATAATTTGGTGCTAATTATATGAAAGAGCAAATGTGGTGTAGAGGACCTTTGGCGGGGAAATAATCCACAAATACTCATATCCTTTCCCTTTGGAATTCACCAGGTGAAGTCCTGTAAGTATTCTGCCTTTAGAGCCCGTAAAACAAGTAAAAATTGAAATAGCTTAGCACTAACTAATAGCATTCATTTTTTATGCATTGATTAAAAAATGGTCCACTTTCAAAATTTGAGAAAGAGAAAAATATAAGAAACCTTCATATGAACAACAGCAGTAAGTTAACCTAATGTGAGACGAGTATGCACGCATGGAAATTCAATAATGCTGCTGCCTTCCTTTCTTTCTTTAAGCGTCGCATAAAAACCGGTGGCCACGTCTAGTATACTAAAGAGAAGAAATCGTTTCGTCTGCCTCTGGATGGGGGCACTCTACGCATGCAGCTCAAAATCTTCCCTCCTGATGACGTCGCCACATTCATTTCGCACACATCTTGCAGGTACACAAGAGGCGTTGGCAAATTTACCGCGGGAAATAAAACGACACTCGGAAAAATGTGCAAGGCGGAGGATATGCAGGCAGTGGATTACGTGTAGGCAGCGGGATATTGGAAAAAAAGGCCACGTCATTCAGGCTCTCCACCGCTTCATCGGGATGGAACACAGGTGATTGCTTCCCACTGCTGATTCGACACCTTAGGGACGTTGCTTGAGCATCGGAGGCACGTTCCGTCTCTTCCCGATCTTCGCCACGATGAAAACTCGGTGTAATGACGGTAAAACCGGATATTTATTAAAAGTAGACAACTTCCTCGGCATTATAAAAATGATTAGAAACGTAGAAAATACTTTTCCGACAGAATTAGAAATATGAAAAATACTCTTCGTAAAAGATCCCTTAGAGAGTTAATTTGTGCAATGAATACGTTATTAGGAATATTTATTATTATTCCATTTCTTAAATTATTATTTATTCTATCAAGAGTACTCATGTGTATTTCCTAAAAACAGTCTATACTGGTAGTTTCTAGAATATAAAAGTTAGATATAATACTTAGTTGGATTCATTTTATGAAAGAGGAATAAAGAAATATCAGGATTACATACGAAGTCTATTATGTTTAAAACAGTTACAGTGGTTTATCCTCGGACCAAATGGTCTGCAAATACCTAAATATATGTTATACTAGGGAAAAATAACTGAGGCCAATCGCGTCAGCATATCCGCCATGTCCACTTATTACATTTATGTATTTTAACCTGCGATGAGTGAATTTCCACGGTTTATACGACGGATGCGTTGATTGTTTGCAATTGGCTGTCAAACAAACGTTTCCGAGAAATGTTCCGTGACGTCGAAGTGAGAGTTCAGGGCAGCCAATCTTAAATTTCTCGTGATGCAGCTTTGAAATTGAAAGAATTGAGGTGCCAAGGACATCAGTAACCTTGGGCCGATTCCGCTAAATCGTTCCCACTGGAGAGGTTATTTGAAGAGGCAGTGAGATATGGGAGGTAAGCAACAGCACATAATTCCCCCGCTGCGAGATAGACACGCCGGCATGCAGTTCCGTCCCCCACCCTGAAATTACGCAACATTTGCCAAATACCAAACTGTCAACGTCGCAGGCCACGGGAAAAAGGTCGGGACGGAGCTCAAGGGGGACCCACCACATTGCCAGGAAGGCCCAGAGCTGGCGTCCGAGGCGACTATGGCCAAATAAACCTCCGGGCCCCTCAAGGGACAGGACCCGCGGTCTCCTCTTTAGCGACCGGAGGCTCTGGGGCGGGCCGGCCGACGAGGCTCCCATGAGGAGGAGAGGTTTTTGGTCCCATGGAGTTTGGAGAGAGAGTGCGGGGAGGCGGGCGTCCAGGGTGCCGGAGGATGAGGTGGGAAGGGCCGGGGATCACAGGGCGCAGATGCTGTGTGTGTCGCTCGCCGCCCACCGCCGCTATCCATGGCGTTGCCGCAGTAATCGAGACCTGGCCTAGATAACCGACCGCTCCTGGATATTATTATTGCTACTACGCCACCGTTCGCCCAGTCCTCCTCCTCCTCCTCCCCTGTTCCCCGGTCTGCCTTGGTCTGGCGGTTTTTTTTTCACGGAGGTGTGTGTCTACTATGTGGTGGGTCCCGCACCTTGTAGTCCGGAGGTTGGTTGGGAGAGAGAGGGAGGATAGCAGCTCTTGAGGTCATATAGAAATGAAGCGCATACAGCCAGCGACACGTGGGGTTGTAAACGTAACACGCCCGTGGCGATAACACAAATCACACGTTGCACGATGCGACCGGGTTGCATGTTGTGTGGGTGTTGTTGGGGAAGGATGCCCTCCAATGGGTCGAGGTTTTGTTTGGGAGTCCCTCATTCTGTTCCGCACCTTCCGCGTCCATCTTTTGTTTTTGTATCCTGCCGGGACGGGGGATTTTTATTTTCCCGGGTCGGGACTACCCGAACCCGACCGTCCTCTACACACACCTTCCGATAAGGCGAGAGCGAAGGTTCGCGTGTGCGGATGGGGTCGGTTTGGTTGTTTTCTGCGCATCTTTTGAGCGTTTTGTCGTGAGGGCATGAAGATACTTCAGTTTAACCGTGATCTATCCACTGGAAAATTTAATAGCTACAGTATTACAACAGTCACAGCCAGTGGCTGGAAATTATGATCATAAAATGTAAGAAAATAATCACAGGAAACAATGAAAAAGGAGTCTCGTTTTGCCATGAAGGCAGGGAAATACTCGATTTTACCCGTGATGTATTTACTGGACAAATTTATAGTTATAGTATTACAAAAGTCATAACCAGTACTAGGAAGTAATGGTCATAAAATGTGAGAATATAACCATATGAACCAATGAATAAGGAATTAATGGGTGAGAAAAGGTTGGCATAGAAAATTTTTTTAAAAGCAGGAGCATACGTTCAAAATATCTAGCTGTAACATGAAGAGACCACAGAAATAAATGAAATACAAAAATTTTGATGATTTACGTATAGACGTGGTTGAGGCACGTAGTAGACATCAAGCACGCTCGTATGTTAATGGCGATAGAATTATCATCACGAGATAAAAAGAGTACTTGAAATAGATTTATTCGTGCTAAAGGGTTTGCAAATCATTCGAAGCATGCGCCTAGGTGTATGAGGCATGAGTGATCGGGAGAGACTCGCCTACGGTTCAATAGATAAGTCCTTTGTTCTGCAACAACCAGATTTTGCTCTTTTTATCCTGATTGGAAGGAGAATTTTTTCCAGGACTGAAATACACAAACCCTCTTACCCTCCTTTCCACCTCACACTTCCCGACCAAATAGAAGTAGTAGTAGGGATGAAGGTGTTGTTTTAGCTGTGCGGATGATGTTTTTTGCACTCCTTTCACCGATTTTATCCAGAAAGCATCTTCCTTCCATTCATCACCATCTTCCTTCAGTTTGCTCGCACTCCATTTATTGAAAAATTACCAGCTGATACGTTGCACCCATCATGGCCAGATAGTCAATTCATAGTAAATGGAACGTACCTGAAGCTACATGTTCAACAGTCGTAACCAGTACCTATTGATATATTGGGGTATATAATGAAGGAAAATTAGCATAGGAAACGTAGGAAGGACACTTGAAGGGTGTATAAAATGTTACTTAACCTTAAAAAATTTTTGGTAGAATATTCTATAAAGTTCATAAAAACCTATGGAAAAAATAGTAACAATGGCGGACATTCAAGAGAAAAATTGAAAAATAGATTTAAAAAAAAACTTGAATTTGTAAGATAAATTCCCTACCGTAGAGGACTCGGTGGTGAAAAAGAAAAATATATATTATAGCAAGTAAAATTATAGAAAGAGTATATGATGGGTCAATAGAAAATTTGTTGGGCAGTCTCATTACGTCCCACACCTTCCATGTTCTTTTTTTTCAAAAATATCGGATTGTGTAATTTTTCCCTCGACGAGACGGCTCAACTACCTTCCGACCAGACCAGAGTAAATGTTAGTGAATGCGGGGGGAGTGGGTTTGGCTGTGCGGAAGTTGTTTCCCGGGCACAACGGACCCGATAGGAAGGACGACAAGTCGGGTGTCTGGGCTTTCGCGTGGTCGCGAGAGGCTCGCTCGAGCCCATGGCGGAGGTGCGGGACCGCGATGCGAATGCAATGGTCGTTGCAGGGCCCATATCAAACATCCGTCCGACACGGAGAATGGATGGTAAAGAGCAGGTATCCACCATCTGCAACAAGTATTGTCAATGAAACGCTTTTTCCAACATTGTACACGAAGTTGATAAATTAATTGCCTTGTACTTTCAGTTAGCCTAAAAACCATAAATTGTAGTATAACAGTCAAGAATCATGGAAATATTTTCCCATGTTTACGCGCCACCAGTATCATACGTACTGAGACTTTTTGAATTGAAAAATAGGTTCTCAAATAAAAAATAGGAACATTCCTTGGTGTTTTAAAAGCTTCCCGAGTGGCTTCTAAGATTATAAGTAGGAATTTTCTGACATTCAGTCGGATATTTAATGTTTTCTTTTACCATCTATAGGTATGTTATCAAGAAATCCAATGCATCGGCATCACCAATGTAGGAAAAAGAAATCATAAGAGAGAAAGAGAGAGCTTCCTGAGGAGAGAACTGGAAGACTTGATGAAAGAGAAAGGATGGCATTGGTGGTGATGAAGGAACGGAATTGAAGTTGAAGGAGGTAATGAGAAAAGGTATAGAACATGTATTTTCAGTTGTGTTCTTAGAAATTCATTTGGTGCACAAATGCACTGCAGAAAAAATTAGCCTAAGCGGCAGTAGAATCAGGAGAAATCACCTTTTGAGAAATAAGAATAACAGAAAAATCTGTGTGTGGTGGAAAAAAAAAGTGGAAAAAGACACAGAAATGTAATATACCTGTTTGATGTGAATGATGCAGATCAAGTGGGCTAAGTATCAAAGTTGTGGTTTAACGCTATTAGAAAACAATACGACTTCAGAGCGGAAGGTGTACAAGAGTAAAGTACTGATTAAGTGCTCTCAGTACAGCAGCGACCGCTGTTTAACTTAACATTGCGCGAATTAGAGGACGCGTGCAGCGAGAAATGCCAATTAATAATTGTGTGAAAGTTCGGAGAGAAGAATACAAAACAGTCAAACTAAAAGACTAGAACAGCCGAGACGGTAAGAGGAGATAAGTACATCAATGTTTTCGACAATAAAATAATATTGATTCCGCTCTTTAATTGTACACAATGAAAAACACTAGGAAGTAAAGCAGTTCCGATTACAGTATATAGAATAGACATGAAATTACGAGGGAAAAGGCATGAGTGAATTTTTAGTTGATGGAAATTTTACACAGACAAGCAATAATAGAGTAAGGTGTGTTATTATTACTTTAAGAGCAAAATTTAAGTTGTTTGTTTTAATAGCACTCTCACGGATGATACTCTAAACAAGTGGTAGTTATATTTTTGAAAATGTGGGATACAATAATTTACCGCTCATTGGGGAACAAAGTGGTGGAAATTTTCCCTCCGGAGACTTAATTTTTCATAAATTATTTTATTTTAATGTTATGTGTTTTTGCTCATAAGGGTAATACATTAATAAATGATTATTCAGTAAAAAATAATAAATAAATATTTGTCTGAGAGATTCTTTCGCCATTTAAAAAATATTTTTATCGCATGTTCGAATTCAATAATAAATATGCTCTCATCTATGTGTGCTTTCCATTTGCTTAGGCTACACGAAGCATATGTTTGCAAACGTTCATCATACATATCCACAGATCGATACATTCTCCATGAATTGTTTATTATTATGTGCTAGCGTACAGCTTCTATGCCATTAGTTTTACTTGGAAGAATGGGGTTCTGTTCTTCATAAAATTTCTGCTTTACTGACAATCTTTCCATCTCTGGTATAAATGGGACTAAAATGCTATTCTGAAAGAGGATGGTAAATATCCAACAACATATGAACCTACATTTTTAATGAAATTTTACATCAATGAATCTAAATATATCAAATAAGCACCATTTTTGTCACTGCTTAACATAAGGTAAAGCCATGATTTTGTGGTAAAAACTTTAATGCGCATCATTCTTCAGCTACCGAAAATGAATAACCTCTATGATGAGTTTTTTCCCAATTTTGAACCTATATCTTCTTAGAGTCTTGTTAGAAAATGTGTGTTGTAAGAAAATATGCTTGCAACACACTTACCTTGAAAACTTATTTCCGTCCCTCCCTTAATCATTAATCCCTTGTAACAACACATGTTGAAAAAACATATCCTTTAGTTGTTATTCCTTGCTTTTTTTATAATTTCAATATTTTGAATCTTAAATATAATTAGTTTTTAGGATCATCATCGGTATTACGTAACCTTGTGGAATGACAAGGATATAACCCATGTTAAAGAAATTTTATCATAGTCAGCCATCCCATTCGACGCGGGAGGCAAGCAATAATAATGCGCTCTTCTTTACGGTAGCTAATATGTGTATGGCAGATCCAAAATATTTAAAAAATCAATGATTATCCACAATTATTCAGAATACCAATGCCTGCCAAAGTTAAAAATCAATGTCATAGTAAACTGGGTGCAACAAAAACTCAATAAACCAAAAGTCTATACAATAATCGTTTGATCTCACATTATAAAATGAGTTGCCAATTAAAATTATCTGAGTCCAATTAAGCAAAATTTAATAATCGTCAATGTAAATGAATTTTGGAATATAACTCATACGGTAAAATGATGGTCCTCTATCAAAGTTGTTTGTGGAAAAGAATTGCAATCTGTAGCTTTATTTGGATCTATAAAAGAAGGTAAGGGTGGTGAATGCTCCGAGACATCAAGTAAAACTTCAATACATAACCTCTAAATATCTAGGCATGATAAGATATTTTGCAGGGCTGTGCGCTACAAACAATTGTATCAAATCAAGCAATTATCTGTACTGCGCCTATCGATATTATTCGAGAAAAATAATTTCCATTATTAACAATAAGTTTCTAAACTGTCTTACCAAATGTAAAAAATCAGTTTATGTATAATCTATGAGTAAACGACGTTCAATGGAAAATTCTTTTGGTTGAGGCAGAGATAAAAAATAGAACTCAAATGTTACATATTAAGATGAAGTAAAAAACCATACTTCCACTTATTACCAGAATTTTAATAATAGCAGGATGAACCTATTCAACTGATAAGTGAATGCTACTGGAATTATATAATACTGAACAGAGAGGGGAAAGATAAAATAATATTAGTTGGAAGAACCTTACACATGATGAATTTATCTCACTGGAAAATTTAGAGAATGGATCAGTTACATATGTTTTGAATTATTTCCAGTTATCCATCGGTTGTAGGAGATCTTTGGTTTATTTAACCTTTATTCTCAATTAATTCCTCCCTAATTCGATTCTGAACTTGAAAAATACACCACGCTATTTCTACAATTGACTAAAATCTACTGGTCTAAGTGTAATTATATTCCATGGAACATTCAATCGGTCACCGCAGCAACATCAAGGAGAGCTCAACTGTTAAATATTTCGATGAATAATAAACAATATGTTTACATGTATGACAAGAATTCAATGCGTTTAATAATAGCACGGAAAATCTTATCAAATGGTTTTATGTCACTGGAAAATGTATAAAATAGAGTAATATGGAACATAATTCCCTCAAGTTATTATAAATCATTATTCACTATCAGTTCTTTTCAAATTATTTTATGAACTCGGAATAGGAATTAAATATCTGCTGGAAGGACCTTTTATATGGTGAATTTATCCCACTTGAATAAACTATTTCAATGGAGTTGAGAGAATTGAGCAGTTATAAACTATAAATATTATCAACCAATTATACAAGACGTACTTATGTTTATTAATCACCTCTTTGAACAATCAACTCCTCTCTCATTTGAATGTGAACTCTACGCTTCAGATCAAATACTTCACCCGTAAGAGAGCGCTCCTACATTCATACACGAGCGACTCCGTGACTTCCCCCCCCCCCCTCTACCACCTTCTGCTCTTCGCGGGATAGGAAACCCATCGGGACTCTCCGTCGACGAAGTCCTCTCTCTCAATGGAGGACACGGTCTCACACACACACGAACGGAAGCGAGCAGGCTGGCAGGGGGAGAGCACGTGTTTTATTCCTCTGACGGATAGAGGAAGAGATAAAAATGAAGAAAAAAGGGGCGAAAGTGCAAAACTTTCGCTCTTTAGTCGTCCCGCGCCACGTTCCCCCTCCCCTCCTGTCTCCTCCACCATGGAAGGGTCAGGGCTGCAGAGAGCGTATTTTATTTTTTGCCCGTTAGGGGGCGGGAGAGGGAAGATGGACAGGGAGGAGGGGGGCTCGGAGTCCGGAAAACGAGATTAAAACGGTCTGGGGAGGAAGGGGTTGGGATGACCCAATTTTCAAGGTCCTCTTCTCTTGACCGGTAAAATGCGGCGGCCTTTGTCTCCCTCGCACACACTGTACGTGGCGGGCGAGTGAAAAATTTTTCCCGAATATTTTTCTCTCCTCTTCGTCTTTTTCGCTTTTCGCACTTTCTTCTTCCCAGTTCTGCCCTTTGATACAATGGAGTGACTGAATCCCTCTATGGAGGATGTTGGCTGTACTTCGTTGGTGGATGAGGTAAAAGATAAAGGAATTCAGGGGAGAGAGAGGGAGACAGTTCTATCACACTAGTAGCTTTGTATTATGTTCAATCGAATTCATGAATGTTAATTTCCTCCCATCGCTCTAATCAATTGAAAGGGTTGCTTTTTATTCAGCTGGAAAGCAGAAATTCCTTACACATTAGACAGCAATGAAATCTCTCACGAAGGTACGAGGGCCGTTCAATGAGTGTTTAGAAAAAGTTAAAAAAAAAAATTAGGTTGGGTCAATTGTTTTGTAATTTTCATTTTAGTCTTCTTTTAGCCACATAAAATCTTTTAAGCATTTTAAGTCTGTTATCGTTTTTCCCTTTTCCAAATGATTGATGCTGATGATTCCGCATAAATTCCAAAATATCGTTGCCATGACTTGACCGGCCAATTTCACATCTACGCCTGCTTAAGATCCCGTTCACCTTCAAAAATCCATTGTTTACCGGTTATTTTGTGTCTGTAGTGTAGTGATGAAACCATATTTCATTAAAATTTATAAGTTGATGCGGAAAATCCCCAGGATTGCGAAGGAAAAGCGCCAAAAAAAGCCTTTGAGTTGACCACACGATTGCGTTTATTCTCCAATGTGAGAAAACGCGGTACTAATCTTGCCGAAATTTTTTTCACACCCAAATTTTCGCGCAAAATTAAAGCCATTGTGCATTTTGATATACCTGTGGCCTTACCTATATCGCATACTTTGATTCGTCTAGCACTTAAAATTATGTCTAAAATTTTGTCAATCATTTTAGGAGTAGACACTTCCACAGAGTGTCCGGAACAATCTTCAATTTTTTGGATGTACGGACACGTTTTCACTCATTTACTCAATTCTAAATTGTTAGAAATGCAGGAGCTGATCTTCCATAAGCTTCATTCAAGTTAGCTTTGATATCTTTCCGCGTCAACCCTTTCAAAATCAAGCGTTTGATCACCGCACAAAACTCAATTTTATCAATTTTTACAAACAAATGAAAGTTGTTCACTACAATCGGCCACAACAATGAAACTATGGGATGGATACAGCTTAAATTTTAACAGCTGACTAGTCACGAGTGCTACCTTCTAGTCAATATTAATTTTTTATACTAAAAAAGTCATTTCTTGGAGATTCTAAGGACTTAATGAACGACCTTCGTATTTCATAATTTCTCGATAAAAATATGTAACCACATCATTTATCCCATTTTTCTCTTCTTACAATAAGACATATTTTCATAATTTTTAAGGATAGATTCATATTTCTTCGTAGTATGTGGAATTATCACTTCTTCGTTCGTTTTATAATTTTCCTCCTAATTCCACCCCTTGTTCTTTCAACTCTACCGATAAGGGAGCCAATGGTGTCCCTTGGGATATTGCGAGAAGATTGTGGCGAATTAGGAGACGAATAAATGAACGTTGGGGAGAAATAATGGCAAGTGGATAATATATGTAACCTAAAGGAATATTTTAATTTATTTTGAAGGTTCAACCAAATGAATATTAAAGATTCCCTTAGCTTGAATTGATGTAATATTTATTAATCACTGACCCGAGTTTGAGCAATGTCATTTGTACAGTCATCAAGAAACTTAACAGGCCAAAAGTGAACAGAAATAGTTACTGAAATCGCGAAAAATTAGAAATACATCTTCTGTAGATAATGAAAGAAAAAATGTTTCCAGAAAAGTCAATAGTAAACCCTTGCCATTGATCTTTCCCATTACAAACTCGAATTACGAAAAATTAAAGTGGTCAGTGTCATCACAATAAAAATTCACTTAACTCAAAGAATAGGCACTGAAAAGATTTTCCTTCTCCTAAAAAACAGTTACATAATCACGCGGAGGATGCTCCATTTGATATATCCTCAACGACTTCAATAAGTTCTATTCTTAAGTGCCACATAGCAAATATATTTAATGTGGATATATATTGAAAACTGCATGCGTCACTTTAAGAAATATAGAACTCATCTAAGAATAAATTCAAATTTGGAGTTTTCTATAAAAATTTTATTTATATACGACCATGGTTTCAAACTCATGCGTCATCATCGGGAATAGTCGTAGGGAAATGAATTTTATGTGGAAAATGCAAAGTTTAAATTAGTTCAAGGTGAAAATTTATGCAACTTCAATTTCCCTTTTTCTCTTTCACATTATAAATTTACCGTAACAAAGTATAAGAAATAAACTAGGCCAATGATTACCACAAATGAGATGTGGTCGAAGTATTTTGAAGTGACCATTATCCTCTCATAAAAAGCTTAAATGTTTTTACGTCTTTCGGCCGAAACATTTACTGTTTTTAATTTTTTTTTACATGAAATCATACCGCTTTACAAGGATGGATTAAAAAGTATTCATAATGAACTGTTCCATCATTCTTCTAGGTATCTCATTAATATATTATTAATACATTGCATAGGTATAAATAATAATATTATTATTACTTTATAAGCAATTATCTAATCCATCTTTATTAATTTATTTTAGCAGTGCAATTAAGATTGTTTACATTTGTTATAGTTACTTATTAATAACCACTGTGATAAAAACATTTCCATTTGTAACCTTTGCTTGATTTCCCTTCCAGATCAATTGGAAGAGGTCTTGTTCATCAAACGGGAAACTATGCGTCTGAAGAGCTTAAAAGATGTGATAGAGAAAAAAAGAAAGAGAAAACAAAAATTATGTGCATTCAATCACAAAGGAGAAGGAGAAAAAATACAAGGTAAAGAAGAAAAAGAGGAAAATAAAAATAAGAAACTAAAGGGCAAACTGTGAACGAATCATTTAAAGGAAACATAGATGAAATCGATCTGAAAAATGATGATTAAAAAACGTTATTGGATGTACGACATATCAGAGAGGTGGTCTTATCATGAACTCAGTTACCCTTTAAACGTGTACTGTGTTGTTTACAGAAATGAGAAAGAGGATAAGATCCTAAACGAATAAAAATAAATGTGCCTACTACTGAAGAATAAATCGGAAAAAAATACTTGCAAAATTATGAGCAGACGCGGGAAATGTATGAATAAAACGGGGTAAATCTGATAATGTTGGTATCTCTAAAAATGAAACAAAATTTCACAGAGACTGTTGGGAAAAAATAAGTGGTAAAAAGTGGAGTAAAGGATTGAAAAGGGGAAAAAGGAAGAAAGCAGAGTGCGAGACCTTGATGCTCGAGTGTTGGAGCATTGAGTGTGTTTCCTAGCAAGTGTATGCGCATCTGTACGCCCACACACAGACTCCCCATATCACCCGGACAATCTCCGACCGCGTGGTCCCCTCAGCACGACGAGATCTTTAAGTCGTTTTTTTCATTTTATTTCTAATTGGGTGTTTTCGAGTCTTTCCGAACGAAATAAAATCTCAATACAAAACGGAGATAGAGAAGGATAGTGGGAGAGACTGAGTTGAATGAAAGGGAATGACCACTGAGATCAGACCACTGACCACTGATATTGGATACTGGAGATGTTGAAAAATATCAAGTCTTGATGTCCACGTAACTATCTTCCTTTATCACTTATTTCTTTCGGTAATTATTTCTACCTCAGCCTTCCTCCCCCAGTTTCTCTCGCCGTCGTTTCTGAATAAAAATCATAATCATTAATTCATAGCCATACACTCTCTATACCTCATCATTACCGGGCGATGATTTATCGTGACGATTGTCACATTACTTACATCGTTATTTTTACACACCTACCTACGACTGCCTCAACATGTCCATTGACCCTTATTTTTCCCCCAACGGTTCTCTTTTTTCCTCATACGATTCCATCACGTTTTTCCTCAGTACCTACCTACCATTTTCCAAATGGACCTTTCAGACTTCGTTTGAAATAGATAGTGTCAAAACGAGTGAGTCGT
Organism: Ischnura elegans; assembly: GCF_921293095.1. Taxonomy (NCBI): domain Eukaryota; kingdom Metazoa; phylum Arthropoda; class Insecta; order Odonata; family Coenagrionidae; genus Ischnura; species Ischnura elegans. The sequence goes on from NC_060246.1 coordinate 144,822,299, forward strand.
AAAGAAATTGATAGGTTACCTGCACGTTCTCTCAGCATCATTGAATGAAGTTCAGTTGACATAATAAAATATACTCAGCTAGCTTTTACCTCAATATTTATAGCCAGGTTTTGTATGAGTTATTGCTAGTATCAATACATTCGAATTCACTCTATATTTCATATCTTCATTTAGAGAGAGCTTCGCTGAGCTTGAGTTTTTATTATAGAAATCAGTATTTTATGAGAGATTCATAAAATTTTTCAGGTCTATTTGCTGAAAAAGGGCATTTAAATAGTTACTATGACAAATATTGGCAAAATAACAAGGCTTAAATTCTAAATAAAGATTTAATGAAAATTGTCTTCGCTGAATGATAGATACCATTTCCACTTGGATCGAATTTTGAATTATTCCTTTAAGAAATACATGATTTAAATTTCACATTATCCTCTTGAAAAGAGCATGTAAAGGTGATCTGGCCGCTAAAGACTTTGGGGAACCCGGGGTGGAGCGGGATAAGCGAAGCGAAGGGCAAATAATGGTGCTCCGCAAGCGGTAATAACTATAACTAGTCCTGATTGGTGTTGCTTAACTTATAAGTAACACCAATTTGGACTCGATATAGTTATTGCCGCTTTCTTTCGCACTTAAAAATCGCTTACACCGTTCCGTCCCGGGTTCCCCTGTATCTTAAATATGATAATTTTATCTATACACAAGTACAATAGTGATTCAAATTAGAAGAAATGGAAACAAATTGCAAGTACTTGGACGGAAAATTGTGTCATCTAAAGGAAATAATTGAATCACTTTTGAACTACTTTAGAGTTATTTGAAGTAGAAATCAGTGACTTGATACAGGATTCTAGTCTTAGGTCAAGATATTGTATGCATCCCTTTATTAGGCCACCTCAGAATTATTTGACTCGTTAATCAAAGGTAAGGACAATTGAATAAGTACTTTATAATGAAAATATCTTTCCAGTACGCTGTGTAGAATATCTAAAAATTGCCGTGCACATATTAGCTTGCCTTATTAATGTTTCCTGGATGCGCGACCATCTATTTTGACTTTCAGCGTGAAAATATTATTCCAAATTCCTCGGTCAGTGGCCTATCCATTACCTTCGTTTGCTTCCAGAATGATGGTAATATGCGCGAATTCACATTTCGAATGCGAGGGTACTACCGAAGTTCACGCACACAATCTTGCTAAGAGCCTATTTATTTCTTATATTTTCCGTCCTCGAGCCACGATGGCTGATGCAACCGCTGATTGTTTTCGGCAAGGATTTCCCCCATTGTCTAACTTTTGGATTCGCGGAAGGGTAAGATAATGCACACTGGATACGCCTGCTTGAATTTTTCACGAGCGAGGGGACAGAGAGTCACGTACGAGGGAGGAATAAAAACTTACGAAAGCCGCGTGTCTTCGAGCACATTCGCATTTACCGCACGGAAGTACAAGAGCGCACGATCCTGGCTGGGAATAAAGGAAAGGGAGGAAACTACATGCCATATTACTTCCGACCCAAACTGGAGAGAAGCGGGGATAAACTGTTCTTACTGAACTGATGAGGTTTAAATATCCACCACTGTACTTGATCACTGAGTTGTAAACTAATATTTTCCGAAATTTGAAAGGGATATTGCAATTATTACCTCTGTAATAGCAGGTAGTCATCTAAAAGTTTATGTGGTAAGATCATTGTTTTGTTTTTTGATGGCTACTTGAAAATATCTGGTCGTGATGTAAGTCATTGCTCATAAAATGCTTTTTAAATTTACATTGTTGTTGAGTTCCCTCTGTTACCTGACCTGATGAAATAGCCCTCCGAACAAAAACCGGAGAGGAAAAAATTAACGTGGAGATAAAGTGTGCATACTGAAGTGATGAGGTTAAAACATTAGCCAATGGACTTGATTGCTGTTTCTATGAATCTAAAAAACCTTTTGGGGGAATGGGCAGGAAGCATGCTAGCTGCGCATCAGAAAGAAATCTCCTAGAGAATTAGGGGCTGCATGAGGTCCAGTGGCATAAGCCCTAAGATAACTCAACTCAAACTCACAACTCGAAACTTTCTCACAATCAAATAAATGACATAAAACAAGAGTTTAATTAATTTACCATACCATATATTTTATTTAATGCCAGCCGTTGGGAGAATGATATTGCAAAATTTTCTATGGTTGGACGTGATTTATAGCTAGGTGTTTCTGGTACTTGCGCAATTATAACATCTCAAATTTTTTTATCAAAGTAGTAATATCTAAATTGTGGTGAACGTTGAGCAGTTTTTATTTCATAGTTTCATCAGTGACTTTTACAAATGCACACGCAGTCTCTAAATAAAGTACCATTCCAATTAAGGTCTACAAGAAACAAGTAACCTTCTTCATAAAACTGTTTCATAGATGAGTTTTGAGAAATACCTTTTATCTCTTGATAACTAAGAAATAAAAATTTACAGATGTGTTATATGTATATGAAAAGTTGACATTCCCGAGCATAATATCTGCATAGAAGATGACGTCTTTCATGAGAGGGTAACAGAAAGTCGGTTAATGATTATTTTCAAATGCTTAGGATTCTTGATGGTCCCATTGACCTAGACTGATAGCTAGATTGGTCTTTTCAGTTGTCTTCACAGTCTCAGTAGCCTGGTGAGTTGTCTTTAGTGGAGAGTATTCTAAAAAACATTTGCATTGAGTTGATTGGGTAGGAAACGAATGAATCCAAGTTAAGAGCAAGTAATGCATATTCAAGTCAATACCTTTAATGTACAAGTCCATACCAGAGGATAGATCAATAGCTTCACTTGTTACGCTGCATTTAAGGAAACATTATAAAATACATTTCAGATTGACATCAGCTACAAAAGGGATGAAAGGGATGATTTATCAAAATGAACATATTACTTAATATCTAACTTATTCTGTCAACATTGCAATACTAAAAATTTGTTTTTCGGCACGGTTACTGAATGAAATATGCTCACCGATAGATTATTAGTATACTAGGGGTCATTAACATCATGTGAATATAACATTGTTCATCAAATGATTCTTAAAAGTTAATTCAAACTGTTATCAACCAATAATGTGATTTCATAGTTTCTCAAAAGGCCAGTAGAGGGCTTTATGGGAAGGACACTGATAGCTTAGAAGTAATCAATGGATTTACCTGCAATTCTATGAATCTGTAATTTTATTAAAGGTGAAAAAGCTTATCTATAGCCGATGTTACAACCCTGAAGTGGCGAAACGTACCCTGCGCCTGAGCAGCAGCACCTAAATCGCAGGAAATCGAACCGTAGGCCATAATAACCTATTTTGCTCAATGTAAAACAGGAAAAAATCTCCACCATTTGAACTTAGGTAAATATCTTTTTCCCCTCCCATAGAAGGCCATAGGTTGAAAAAAAATCTTTCAGGTTTTTCACTCAAATAGAGAATTACATATCGGGGAAGGAGGGGGAATTTGGAGGGACCACACGTACGACAAAAGCCCTCAAACATTCTGGAGGGCGAGTGGTATGGACGCTCTCTCCTACTCGCCTTCCAATCGGAATAACTCCTCCCATTTACTACATTGGGTCGACCTCCCCTCCACGCCTCCCTCCCTCGCAATCCCCGGATGAAGGAGCCACACTCTCTCTTATGAATAAGAAAGGGAATGGTGGAGAGTGGGGCAACGGGATAAATGTCCCCTTCATTCACTTCCGTCCTAGTCAACCTCATCTTTTTTAGAAAAATTCTAAAACAGATTTTCTCAGAAGGAATATATTTATATTTACCTACGAAATAGCTCTCTGAATGAATTGATGAAATGGTTGTGGTACCTTATAAACATTATCTTGGTAATAACAGAGTGCAATACCAGGATATACCGTATTTTTATCATTACTAATATTCTCTGGATGATGGTCTTAGAGGTTTCCATTTCATTTATACTTAAATGCTTAAATGGTATCTGTTAATGAAAGAGATGTACGCAATAAGTAGTTAAAAGCTAAGTAAATGCCAGATTTCAATAGACTTACCAGCCATTAAATTTTGTCTGAAAATAATTATGTAATTTTAATGAAAGAGATTTACCATGAGCACCACCAAATGAGCAGTAAATGCTCAGATATAGATCAGATATGATGTAGTACCTCAAGATCTGAGTTGTTAAAAGCTAGCACTTACCAGCCATTAAATTTTATCTGAAAATAATTATTTATTATGATGTCTCCATGTTCCTGGGTTTCACCGCGTGGATTTTCTTTGTGACGACAGTTTCGCCGGTGTTCCAACCGGCGTCTTCAGGTCGATGTCGGGATTCAATTTTTGGTGACTTATATAGTTCATTTTTGGCGCCAATTTTTCATGCTGGATGCTGATTGGTCCACCTTCTTTTCTCTCGTATGAGCCTCTTCCACGAGCTGTGGAGAGGGTAGCCGTCTTCTCTATTCATGTTTTCCGGTGTCTTGAATATTTCGATAGCCTCCTTTATTAGTCTGGGATAATATCTATTTTATTTTGCAACAACTGATGCTTCGTCAAACAGTATCTGGTGTCCGGGTTTGCTCCATGCATGCTCCGCAATGGCGGAGAGCTGAAATTGCTTATTTCTTGTGGCTCTTCTGTGTTCCTGGATGCGCACTTTCATTGATCTACACGTCTTTGCCGCATGAACATGGCACCTTATAGACCCCTTCTTGAATGTCGTGCGGCAAAACGTCTTTTGGACCTGGTAGCACATCGCCAGTCTTGGTGACACAAGTGAATCTTGTTACGACGTTGTGCTGTCGTAGAATCCTAGCAATCTTCTCTGAGGTGCCAGATACAAACGGAATTACTGCGTGTGCCCTTGCTTCCGTCTGATCCTCCTTCTCATTGGTGTTTTGATTAGATGTTAAAACGTCTTCGTTTACCTCCTTTTTTCTTCGATGTTCCGCTTCAGCGGCCCTTTTCAGGACCAGTTGTCCACTGTAGCCATTTCGTCTCATTTTATGAGTAGATTTTTCTCCGACGATATGGACTCGGCGTCGGAGATATCGTAGGCTCGTCGTATTAGTGAGGAAATCACTGAGTGTTTCTGAGCTGGATGATGATGGGAAGCTGCGTGACTAATTAAATGCTGAATTATTTATTATATTCAACAGAATTTTACATTTGTCTGAAGTTTTTGTAACAGTCACCCATTTTGGAAATAGCACTCTAAGCTGCATTTGCCTAATAAGGTGCCGTGGTGACGATAGTTATTCAAGTAATTCTACTGCTGTTTCAATGTCAAATATTAGCTAGCCACGGATGCAGAATGAATTGTCACCTCCATAAAACAACCTGTTGTGAAGAACCGCCTGGAAGACTTTTCTTGCCATTATAATTATCCTTATTGCAATTTTACGTCAATTCTAATGGTTTTCACAAATCGTAAGAAATTTTAATCCGATAGTGCTCTCTCAATGAGGAAAAATAATAATCGGAAATTATTTGGCAATATTGAACTTCTTTGCATTTTATACTCATTCTCTTGCCAATTACCATCCAGTCATTGGAAATCTGAAATGGATGAGAGGTCTATCACATATGGACGGACCACACGTTTGATAACACGGCTAAGTTCTAATAACACGTATCTCAAAAATAGCAGCTTTTTGGTGGAGCAAATAAACGATTAATAGTTTTGATTGTACACTGAAATTAAAAACAAAAAGTTTAGAAAAGTGATAAAGAAGCATTCATTGACAAAAAGTTGTTATTTGCTTGTATTTAATTTATTTAATGCTATTACACATCGTTTAAGATACCTGTCTCAAACCAGCCAAATTTAAGATACGTGTTGTTAGAACTTAGCCATCGATACTTAAAATCAGATTAAATACACATGCTTTATATCTTGCAGTGGATTTGAACATAATCTCAGAATTTAATACAGTAAATCATTAAGGAATTCGAAAACATCGGGACCTACGGAGTGGAGAATTTAGTTCACGTGCCCGATAATTGAAGACAACTTATTTCGATGGAGAAGTAATGAGTGCGGAGGAAATAAGTAATTAATGTCGATTATTTAGACGATAATCCATTTTAAAAGGTGTCAACAAATAGTTAAAAGTAATTCAGAAACTGATTATGCGCAATTTATGAACAAGCGCAAGACCTCATATTCCAGAAAACTCATTTTTAGAGTTGATAGAAAAAACTGCTTTTGTGTTATTTGCCAAAAAATATTAATTCGATAGCGTAGATTATTCCTCAGATATCCTCGATACAATAACATGATATTGGACATTGAAAAATTTCAATTGCATTAAACAATCATAGTTTAATGCACAATGTACGACCTCTCGAACTTTCACAAAATTTTCAGCTGTATTTTTTTTAAAGGAAGGGGACAATCTCTCACCTATTGTTTTATGCGTTTAAAATTTCACACAAGTTCAACAACCCGCAAATAATGCTATGTCATTCAAAAAAGACTTCGAGTTTTTTCCCCGTTTTTGTTGGTATTTTATTGGAAAGCACTGGTAGTTGTAAATGAATTAAATGCAATAACTCTTCATATTTTAAAAGTTTTAGTAGTACCGTATTTTAACTTCACACACATAAGGATTGTTAACAAATACAGATCAATAAACAATCTTGGTAACCAACCAACAGAGACAAAACACAACTGAAAATTACAAATGTCAACACCCCCCCGTAATTGAAGATGTGCTGAAACAGCTCTTTAGCATTTCCATCAAATGAATTACAAATTTTTTTTTTTTTAATTATTTTTAAACCATGCCTAAACCTCTCATACATTTTTCATGTTTTATACGATTTAAGCCCTTGGTAAGTATGTCAGCTGTCATTTCCTCAGTGGAGAGAAAATCTACGTTTATATTACCGTTTTCTACTTGTTCTCTAACAAAATGGTATTTCACATCTACATGCTTCATTCTATCATGGAAAACAGGATTTTCTGCTAACTTGAGAGCGCTCTGATTGTCCTCAAAAATAGTAATAATTTCTTGTTCCTGAAATAATTCGGAAATAAGATGTTTTAGATGAATAGCCTCTCTAGTAGCCTCGGAAAGAGCAATATATTCTGCCTCACAAGACGATTGGGCAACACATTTTTGTTTTCTACTACTCCAGGAGACTGGTCCACCTGCACAAGTGAAAACATATCCAGAGTATGAATGCCTATCATTTAGATAATTTGCAAAATCTGCATCAGAAAAACCAAAAATAGGCTTCCCAGTGCATTTGTATGTGAGTCCCATTTCCATAGTACCTTTTAGATAACGAAGTACCCGCTTGGCCATCTTCCAGTGTATATCTGTATGCTTCTTATTAAACTGGGAGAGATAGCTAGTAATGAAGGAAATATCTGGCCGCGTGTTGACGGAGAGATACATGAGAGTTCCAATTAATGACTGGTACGGGACATCTATGATATCCTTACCCTTCTCTTTCATTTGACTAACGTCAACTGGGGTCGAAACAATCTTACAATCTTCCATGCCAAAACTCTTTAAAGCATCTTTAATGTATTGTTTCTGGTCTATCTTGAATACTCCCCTCTTCTCATCTCTTGTAAAATTCATTCCCAGGGCATGTTTGATCTTGCCAAGATCCTTAATGACAAATCTCTTCTTCAATTCTTCCTTCAATTTCTTCTTTTCTTTCTCATCATTGGAGAATATAAAGAAATCATCAACATATAATGTAATAATAACTATTTTAGTTCCAATATGTTTAAAGTAGACACAGGGTTCATGTTTTGATTTAATATACCCTATCTCATACAATAACTTGTGAACTGTTTTGTTCCAAGCACGACTAGCCTGCTTGAGTCCATAAATAGACTTCTGTAATAGACAAACCTTCTTCTCTTCACCTACAGCTATGAAACCTTCTGGTTGTGTCATATAGATGGTTTCATCTAAAGTGGCATTTAAAAAAGCAGTTTCGACATCCAGATGTTCAACATCAAGATTCAGTTCTGCTGCCATAGCCAACAGCAAACGGATAGTTGAACCTCTGACTACCGGAGAAAAAGTTTCTTCAAAGTCTATACCATGAGTTTGAGCAAAACCTTTAGCAACTAAACGAGCTTTGTACTTGATGATCTTACCACCATTGTCTCTTTTCAATTTGTAAACCCATTTACATGGTATTACACTTTTATTTGCAACTCGCACTAGCTTCCAAGTTTCATTTTTTCTAAGACACTCTAATTCCTCCATCATTGCTTTCATCCAATGCTCTTTGTCTTCACTTTGCATAGCCTCTTCAAATGTGGTAGGTTCTTTGTCAAAGAAATTTTTTGCTTGTAAAACAACATGATCAGGAAATTGTTTCTTGTTACGTACCCTTTGAGGATATCTAGGACTCTTAGCAGTTTCTTGAACATTAGTCCCAGCTTTATCTTCTGTTGAGTCTGCATTTTCACAAGGAGAATCCAAAAGAATTTTAACAGCAGCCGCAGCTTCATCTTTTGTTGAATCTGCATTTTCATTGTAAGAATCCAAAGGAATTTGAGCATCAGTACTGCTCTCACCGGAAAAATTATTTTCTAAAAACACAACATCTCTAGCATGGACTACCTTCATATAATTAGAAAGATCCCTAAATTTGTAAGCTTTCTTATTCTCACTATATCCTACAAATATATGTTCCTTGCTTTTGCTATCCCACTTCTTGCGTTCCTCCTTTGGAATATGTACAAAAGCTCGGCAGCCAAATACTCTTAAGTGTGTCAAGTTGGGACGCTCACCTGTCCATTTTTCTTCTGGAGTAATTCCTGTAACGGATCTATGAGGTGATTTATTCTTGAGATACGTAGCAGTTCTCACAGCTTCTTCCCAAAATGACTTAGGTAGTCTGGCACTATGCAACATGGAACGAGCCTTCTCCACAATGCTTCTGTTTCCCCTTTCAGCAACACCATTTTGCTGAGGAGTACGGGGTATGGAAGTCTGGTGAATAATTCCTTCTGACTTAAGATAATCTGAGAATTCCCTATTAACATACTCAGAACCATTATCTGATCGTAAAATTTTAATTTTCTGGCCAGTTTGCTTTTCCATGAGGTTTTTAAACTCTTGAAACTTTACTCTAACTTGATCTTTTGTTTTAATGAAATAGGTAAATATCATTCTAGAGTAATCGTCTATAAATACAAGTAAATACTTATTTCCTTCTAATGATTTTACACTGAATGGTCCACAGAGGTCAGAATGAATCAACTCTAGGCATTTAGTCGCCCTTTTACTTTTGATTTTAAGAAAAGGTTCTCGACTCTGTTTCCCTTCTAGACATGCAGTACATACAGTTCTATTTTCCTCAGGGGCGTAATCAACTCCATCAGCTAATCCATTTCTCAGTAGATTCATACCATAGCGGCAGAGATGTCCCAACCTCCAATGCCAAAGAGTTTGCTGAGAAGGGTTAGTTGTAGCAGCCAGGGACTTTTCTGATACCTGTGACTCTATCTTATATAACCCGTTACTGGGAAGAGCAGTCATTAAAACATTCCCTGAAATACTACAATCATTATCATGAAAAAATTTAGCACCTTCTTTCGTAAATACTACAATAAAACCTTTTGAAACACATTTTGACACAGATATAAGATTTGTAGCAAGATTAGGCACATGAACAACTTCAGAAATACTACTAATACTGTTGTTGTTATTACTTTTGTGAATCATGACATCACCTATACTGTCACTCTGCAACTTACGTTTATCAGCACACACAATCTCCAAACCAGAGTTACTTTTAACATTGAACAGAATATCTTTATGAGGAGTCATATGGGCAGTTGCCCCGGAATCCACAAACCAATCATTTTTATTGCTTTGAGCACAACCACCAACACCTAAATCCGAGAATAAAGTGTATTGTTTCTTGTGTAGCTGCTTGTGGGTTGAACTCGATGTCTGTGCCGTTTTCTTGGTCTTGTTTGGACAGTCTGGTTTTTTATGGCCGGGTTGGTTGCATCCATAGCAGACGATACCATCTTGAGAGTTGTTGCGTTTCGGGAACTTCTTTTTCTTCGGAATAGTTCGAGACGCATTGGATGCAAATGCAGTCTCAGTTGCACCATCATTTTTGGACATTTCATTTAAGAGTTTAGTTTTCACCATGTTCACCGTTACTTCAACTCCTGAATTCTCGAGTGCCATTACTAGGGGGTCGTAATGTGAAGGAAGACCTCCAAGCAAAATAGCAACTAAATCCTCATCAGGAATCTCCTTCCCAATATCAGCAAGCTTCTGAGCGGTATCCATTACGGCAGTTAGGTACTCTTCAATGGACGTATAATCTCCGAGGGATAACCGGTACAAAGTCTTTTGAAGGTTAAGTCTCCGGGCAAAACCCTTATCTTCATATGCATCGGCAAGAACTTTCCATGCTTCAGCAGCTGTTTTGCATCTTCTTACATGTATGATAGCGGAATCGTCCACGCACAAACAAATCTTAGCTAGGGCACGCTCATCCTTCCTGGACTTTGAAGCAGCATCAGTATGATCATCATTTGGGTATCCATCAACAGCATGCCACAAGTTTTGATCTATTAAATACGCCTTCAGCTTAAATTTCCAAGTTGGATATCCTTCACGCCCACACAACGGCTTAATGTGAGACGATATACTGGATGCGTCAGACGACATTATGAAGACTTCACTTACTTCTTATAATTTACCAGTGCTGGGCCCATAACCTCTGTTGGTATTTTATTGGAAAGCACTGGTAGTTGTAAATGAATTAAATGCAATAACTCTTCATATTTTAAAAGTTTTAGTAGTACCGTATTTTAACTTCACACACATAAGGATTGTTAACAAATACAGATCAATAAACAATCTTGGTAACCAACCAACAGAGACAAAACACAACTGAAAATTACAAATGTCAACAGTTTTCTTGTTATCTACACTCTCTGAATCATATTGAATATATTCACGCAAAAAAGCCGATCTCATTTATTTTTGCTAATTTTTGATACTCATTATCTATTTTTAGTGTCTCACATTTCTGGTTCAATGCTCTACGTGGAGCTCTACATGATACTGTAGCCATAAGCAATAGAAAATAATTATTCTAATCGTACTCGTAAACGTATATTTGAGAGCAAAAATTTTGGAGTAGAAATAAATAATTAAAATGTACTGAAAGAATCAAATGCTTTCGGAGGATTTAGAATCCATTTACAGGACTTCTATTGCCAAATATCGCTATTCTTGTAGATTAATATGAACAAAATTTGTTAAATATGTGCGAATCGCGAAGGTTTGGGGTTGCATGACTTGAATCATTTGTTGTTTTGTTTCATTAAAACTTGTATTAAAACATTCATCTCCTTTTTTTACGTTTTTTAATACAATCCGCAATTATTCGGTATTTCAGCTAGTATCAGAAGTTATCAGATTAGTTAAGATTTTACTAATTATCATCATTAGCTCAGTGGAGTTCTAATGAAGAGTCATAAATTCATATGAAATTTTATTCTTTGGCTATCGATAATTGAACTTGCGAGTATTTTCCAAACATATTCGGATGATAATCACATCTGAAAAAGTTGTCTTGAACCTGCATCTATGGTTTTATCAGATATGATTTGGGTCGGCCGGGATTAGACTAATAGGATGCAACTGGATGTGATTATAATGAGGCATGAACAAGACGAACAGAAAATATGCTATATCAGAAAATGAATTAATTTTCTCGCCTTTTTCGAAATTCCGTTTTCATCATTCAGTTCTACGCACGAAAATGTTAAAAAAACACACCTCCTCACAAATGAGCTCTTCTAATCTGGAGACAGATAAACGATCTTAACTCAGCAGCAATGTATTCGGCCACTAAATCTGCAGAATTCTACTTGGATATTGGTATATAGATGAATATTAAACGGAATATAACTATCGCTTACATGCTACGATCCAATTTCATTTTTAATCTCATTGATTATTACCATCATCGATTAATGCACACTACTTTAAAACGGTTCCGCAGGTGTTCTCGAGGTACGTATCCAGCGATAATTAACAATCGATATATATTATTATTCGATCTTCACAGAGACAATCCTGTTTCTGAGTGATTGGTTGCCTTGAACTGGCTGCCTCTTAGTTCTCAAAGAAATTACTCTCTGGGGTCCTATCTGTTCACTTTCTTTCATACTTACAACCCTGAATACTTCTACAGCCTATTCACTCTCAGGACTACAGCTTCCGTCGAGCAGAGTAAAATCTTCTCCACATACCCAAACCCCAATCAGTACTACCTAATTTCCTTCCTTAATGCAGCATCCAAGCTATGGAATCCATTACCCCCTCAGTGAAATGCTCCTCCACCCATAAATAATTTAAGAGGTAATTGTACGAATTTTTAAAACCGGAGCATTGATTTTTTAAATTTAAGAATCAATGGGTTAATTAATGTTATTTTTGTTCGATTCTTTTTATCTAATTACTCTAATTTTTATGTTATCCTTATTTAATTTTGATTGTATTTTTAGCAGAATGTTTTTTGCTCTTATGGCTTTCCCAGAGCCAAAATAAACCATTAATTCATTCATTCATTCATTCACATCATGCATAAGGTTAAGAAGCATTAGTTCAAACGAGTATAGGAGCACACAAGGCTAGAGCTCTTGTGCAACAGCGCGGCGGAGGGCCCACCGACCCAGGCACGGCGACAAACCGTGTCGTCGGCGGACATTCGCGACGTCTTCGGCGAACGAAGAGCGCGCATATAAATAAACCCACCCTCGTCCCCTTGTCATGAACAGCACAAAGTGTTAGTGTGTAGAGGGGGGACGCAACAAATCCCCAGACAAATAGGTCAAACACCCCCGAGAGAGCGAGTCTTCCCGCTTGCCTTGAGTCTAGGAAACCTCTCCCCTCACCACTCACGATACTGTATCTGCATAAGACATGCTAACGGGGGAAGAGTGACATATCATATGTCGGATTCGACTGGCGCCCACAGGTATCCACAAAAGGCCTACATAGAGGAGGTAAGATTCTGTCCTCATCAGCTTTATTTTTGTATCCACTTTGAGCGTATTTTACGATTTTTCAAAAATTTCCGCTGTACGATAATGACGTGGGATCTATTACCCTGCATTCAAATTTAATAAATATATTAAACTTACATAATAAAAATAGTATAATAATAATGATTTCATTGCTCCACACACAAATTACATGGCAAGAGCAAAATTGAGTATTTTTAGGTAGCTTCGAAGGATAACGTGTTTGAGGCTACCATCCAAAATAATAGAATATTATAATTTACATATAGTGTAGCTCATTTTGTGTTGCCTTGGTAATGTATGTCAACGAAATTTAAGTGTGTAAATGAAAAACAACGAAAATGGTATTAATAATTCATTTACATCTATATTTTATAACAATATTTGTTCTACACATTTTTTATTGAGAAGCGAAGACTGTGCATTTTGAAAAAAACTTTTTCAAATACTTAGAAATAAAGCGTGACTCGTGTAAAAAATGAAATACCTTTGGTCCTACACACAAAAAAAATCTTTTAAGCAAAGTAAAATTTGGTGTATGGGCATACTTCTTTTACGCAGGGTAAAGTGAGAAGGCAGGGACTGAAATATTTGAGAGTTACCACTTCTAGCATGAAAATATCGTAGGACCTTATAAATATTTAGATTCCTCAACGGAAGAAAACGCAAATGAAGAAAGAGAGAGAAGGATCTTTCAAATCTGTCCTTTATCAAAATTATACGTACAATCCTTTCTATAAAAAAACGACAGGTTTCAAGGAGTCCAAGTATGTGCCACCCAAACAAAAAATACCATAGCTTAGTTTCGAATGTACTAAAGCGTTGTAAATTATCTTAAGGAAGCTTACAGAATATTTATTTCTTATGAAATAAATATTTGCCAGTGTGTGTCGTATAACATTTGTTAGACTGTTGATATGTTGATGCCACTTGAATCGTCAATGGTTACCCCAAGTCCTTAACAGTTGCAACCCGTTCAATTGGCAAACATCTATTGCATAAAGTTATAGACAATTTTCTTCATGATAATGTAAAACCCAATCAAAATTGTACCTGCTACATAAATGATAACACGTATACTTCGTTTTAGTTACACTCATATTCCATTTGTTAGAGGCAAACCAAATTGATCAGATATGACTACATATCATATTTTGCATCAACCCAGTTTAAACCTGAATGGCGACATCATCAGCAAATTTAAGGCGAGATCAGAAAATGCGGTCACATGACCTCTAAAATTGAATTTACATAGATCGTTTATATAAACTAGAAATAGGATCGGACCCAAGACAGAGCCTTGTGGAACCCCAGAAGTCATTAAAACATAATTACTATAAACATTACACAATTTAAAACACTGCATTCTTGATGACAGGTAACTGGTTAACCATTTTAGTGGTATTCCACGAATTCCGGTCCTCTGAAGCTTAAAGAGCATGATATTGTGATCAATCGAATCGAAAGCCTTGCTAATATCAATTAATTAGCTGCCAGTGCGTCCATTTGAGTTTATGGCTCTATAAACATGAGTAAGCTGGTTTTTGCGGAAGAAGCCTTTTTTATCTAGAAATTTAATTAATCTCAACTTGACTGGCTTCTCTATTATTTGGAAGTCTATAGAAGGAGAAATTATCAAAGTTGGCCATAAATATTGCAAACAACCTTGCCTCCCAAATCGTCGGCTGTAAAATAAAAAATAAGGCTTTGGTATTCTATATAAACCAGAGTATCATTTTTTATCCGAAAGAAAACCCCTCGTCCACCCCTAAGATTGTGATGCCTTCGTATGATAAGCATTGTTTCTGTGGGAGAAAGATCTTGAGAGGTAGGCACCTCTTTGTGTGCCCTTGACGTCATATATATGTCTAATGGATAGCAAAATGAATGACTATGTTATGAAAAAATTTAGAATATAGAAGTCCTGCTATTGTATCATACGAAAAAAGGGGATTCTATATACTAGTTTTGTTGTGGGGATAGAAGTGGTGTGGAAAAACATACATACGCCAGATTTCATTAATAAAGCGAGGTTGAAAATAGAGATTACATGAAAGAGTTGCACGATTCTGAAGACATAATGCATGCATTCCTTTGTCAAAATTGAAGGAATGAATCCATTAGGGAAACTCAAGAAACCTTTCACTGAATAATGGTTTAGTTGTCTGCCCTTCTTATCCTTAATAAATCTCATTTGAATGTGGAAACGGGGCTACAAGCAGGTGGATATAAATTCGTGGCAAAGTATGAAATAAATTTCCCGCAAGGATTAAACTAATACGCTAAGGCAAATAAACTTTGGGTAAGGTATTCTTCAACTCTTGGGTAGTCGAATTTCATGCATGGCATAAATTAATATAAATGGAACTATGATGTTCGTGTTGACTATGATAGTTCTGTGACAAGGTGCAATTAATTCATTCTTAATCTGGTACACCTTATTTTTTCAGTAAAATATCTATTTAAGGCCGGAAAATATAGGAAGGAGTTTCAGGTTTTAAAAGTTTGCATACGAAAAGTCTCAGTTGAAATTTTCTTCTTTTACCAATAAAAAAAATGATTGTAGCATGGAGTGATTTGCACAAATCATACAATATTTCACTTACAACGTTAGGCACAATTTTTGAAGGGAATATCATTTACTCATTCGCTCACTAAGTGTTTCAATCCGATGATTTTGGTTTGAACTGGTAATGTTAGAGCTTCCCCCAGATTTAGCTAAATTGGTACTTCGCTCATTCAGTGTCTGGGAATCAGTTCCATTCCCTGGGCTACCTCGCATCCAAGCTTCAGGTTCTAATTTAAATTATGTATACTTTATCTTCATACGCAGTACAGTAGTACAGTAACACAAGTTTCATTGTTTGTTATTAATAAGCCGGTATGATTGATAGGTATGCAAAGTTTCTTTCCTCTACCATTGATTGAAATGTCGAAATTGACGAAATTCCTATTCTTAATAGATCAATGAAAACTTACCAATTTTGAGGCAATCAACTGGTGCAGATATTGGCGGACAATTCTAGTCATGGTGAAGCATGAACCATTTACCATTGTAATACGCTTAAAAGGTGACTCTGTCAAGATAAGTTAAACGCTCACTCCGGAGCGTAATGCGGCAAATTGGTGGAAGCTTTTCAATTCATTGATAAATTAAAAAATTTAATTTAAATTTATTTATCAAAATTTTCAAAAATGACACACCACACGTTTTGCATCTTTTGCATATCATGAGGTTCCAGTCTTAAGTGAGGTCTGTCGGAGGTCCTCGTCCGAGAAAGCCTCCTTCTTCCCTCCAACCATTCTCCCTCCTGATCCTCGCCCGCACACTCATTCTCCTTCTTATCGCACAGACGGCAGAGCCAGGTGCGTCTTCCAGTCAGCTGCAGCGGCAGCAGCCGGTGGATGGGTGGGCGACACCAGGGCCACCGAACGGCAGGCAGACAACCAACCATCCACCCGTGCCACGGGAGAGGAGAAGAGGCGCCTTACCTCCCACCGCATCTCAACACTGCCCCCCAAAACACATTTCATCTCCATTCCTCCTCACGAGCTCTCTCCTCCCTTTCACCCTCAACCTTATTCCCTGCCCCGCTTCGTCCACCACTCGAAGAAAATTCTCTGTTTTAACCTTCAGGCCTCTAAAAATCATGTATACCTTAGTATTAGAAATAAAGGAGGCAAAGGAGGATGAGAAAGGGAAGAAATACATAGGTGTAAAAAGATTAGCTGATGGAAGAATTGATTAGAGATCTACGTCAAACCAATCTTAGGATCGTTGACCAATGATGATGAAAAAATAGTAATCAGGGATGCTTTACAATTGGAAACAAATGATAAGAAAAGTAGGTAGGTCTTCCCGACCCGGTGCTGGAGGATGATGCTGAAGATAAAATGGACGGATATGATGAGGTATAACGAAGCGGTATATAATAAAAATAGGCTAAGAGACTCTATGGACCACTGTACGGCACAGTTGAAGGATGAAAGGAAACGGATATGCCACGCAATAAGACAGATGATTTACGTTGGAAAAATAAAAGGGAACGACAACATTAATGGAGAAGTGCCCAGAGGAAAACCAAGAGAAAAGTAAAGAGGGCATATCGAGAACCATACGTGGAAGGAGAACTACAGGGATGTAAAACTGTAGTGTAGATGTAAGCTGATCGATTAGTCTAAACTGCTAGAAGTGACCAGATAGAAACATAATAAAAGATACCCTGTTGTATGTTCCACAGAAGTTTACTAAACCGACCCAGGTTTCGACATTATACTATGTCATTTTCAAAGGTATTTCATGACATAGTGTAATATCGAAACCTGGGTCGGTTATTAAAACTACTGTGGATCATACAACAGTGTATATTTTAATATGTTTCCTGTCCCTATGTTCCACCAAGTATCACCATCTAGCCTTAAGTTGATAGAGTTACATCATTTTCACACGAATGAGGCTGAGAGCCGCTAGGGATCAGGGAGCTTTATGCTAGGCTTAGATTGCTTGAGCTATTAAGAACATTTATCTTTCAGAGCGACACGAAAAACATCATCTTGGAACCTCACTGTGCTTTCAGGCCCGACAGAAACTAAAACAAGAGAGATAATTATCTGAAGAGATAGATTTTGGAATCAGGACTGATGAAGGACTTATCCAACTGCTGGAATGGACTTACCAGTGGTCAAATATCCCCAGTGCATACCTTCGTTCCTTTTTCCGCTGACGGCTGGTGGCCTAACGCAAATTAAGGCGGCTAGCCCCGTAGTGTGCAGATGATGATGTCTACTTTTAGTGACTAAATAATATGGTAAGCGAGCCTAAGAAATGGATTATTAGGCATTAAAAATGACAATCCAATCCAAAATGCCAATCGGTGAAGACCTCAGATGCCGATTAGATGAAATAGGGTGACGTACATGAGAAACAAATATGGCGGCTATGTTTTCACAAGGTGATTGCCTCAACCAAGGCGACTGCATAAAAGAGGTCCAATTCCATCTCACACAACACTGACTTCTGCTGCCACTTTGATCGCATTTCAATCGATATTCGAAATTGTCCGCGGCCCTGTTATGAATGCAATGCGATCCTCATTTTTCCCAATATTTTGCAGTATGATGTTTGCAACTACGAGGAATAAGCTATGAACTTTTATAAATTTGGTAGATCACATCATCATGTTTGTAAATGTCGGTAAAAACCCTTATTTATACCTTATTTTCCCGTGAAATTCGGATCACTTCGTCCGTCAGCGAGGCGAGTGGCGACTTTTGAAACCTATTTAAATGCGCGGTGGTTCACAACATATTTAGAGGCCAACTTGACCATCTTCTTTTGTAATATTCGTGGGTTCAACATTGATAAGTTTTCATTGACCTCTTGAAAGTACGAGAATACGAGAATTTCGTCAATACCTTGTCGATAAATTCATTCAATCACCCCAATTCAGCATACAAATCTTCTTTCCCTCTAAAGTCACCCCAGTTGACGGTACGCACATTTATCACTCACACCGGCATAAAAGTAACATGATACTTTTGAAGTGGCATCGAACTACTGTTGACCGTAATACCTCCATATATAATTTCAGAACAAATATCAAGTTGTTTATGATTAAATACTCATTCATTGGGACGTTTAAGGTATAATTTTCTGAAAGATTTGGGCAATAAATGTACTGCCTTATAAACAGACATATCGACAAATTTAATATAAGCAATGTGAGAATTTGATCCACTGTAATTTTTGGGTTTCCAATTTTTGCGTACGATGAGCAATGGAATCACGTCTGGTAGAGATTTTCGCTCAAAACTCCGCACCACTTATTTCGCATCAAGGAAAAACGGAATACTCAAATACTTGTCACTCCGCCACAGTCATTTTCCTCATCGCATGACGACGCAGTATTTTTCCCATTGCGCCCGAAGCTTCAAGAATTCATCCCTTTCATTCGTAAATGAGCCGGGAAATGAGGAAGAATCGCGAGATGAGAAAATGAAAAAGAGGAAGAGTAAATAAACAGGATAATGATGATGCCGAAAGACTTTATGCCGATTTGAGCGGAAAAAAATGCTGGTCTCGACCTACCCCGATCTTTTCTGACGAATACGGGCATGGAGTACGTGAATGACGAAGTAAAAGAGGGGGAGAGCGATTAAAAAAATAAGGTTGGCGGACGATGGAAATGTAGGAGCAAGGGGCGGGGGAATATGGGAGGGAGAAAACGATTTCGTCACTCGAAAGCAAAGGAATTACGTATAATATGTTCCTAAGGAGTGAGTTTCCCTGCATATTTAGACGCCATCTTTGAAGCGAACTGCTCACATTCGACTAAGCTATCCCTGTCTTTCTCTTTCCATGTCATCCACACCTCATTTAGGCTCCCTGTAACTTTAAATCACTTTCTTGGTGCCATTTATCATTTTATCTTCTACATTCCACCAACCGGCTATTTTTTAATTACGCAAGAAGTATGTTCATAATCTAATAAACACCTAAGCTTAATTGCAATCGCTTCCTTTACCCTACAGAGCGTTTCCTCTTATTAATTTATCCTCAACTCCGTTTCCGCTAATTTCACTTCAATTTATTGGACTCTCCCATCGAGAAAAGGGGAAAGAGTGTTTCGAAAGTGAGTGCCACTACGTTTTATCATAGTTTTGATGCAAAAAAGATCTTGATTATGTTGCATAAAAAACATGATAAAACTAAAGTAGAATTAACAAACCTTACCTATAGTCTCGTATTCCCTTGCTATAATAAAAAATCTCTGCCTGGATTGAAATATTAACCCAATGAAATGTCGAACTGTGCAAATATAAGGTTTTGTTTCGGGCAACATGTAGTAAAATTCAAGATAACTGCAGTGCTAGGACACTGCAGTGACCATTTCCGATAACAGAATAAAGTCTAACATATTTGATAATCTTGCAGTTCAGAAAACGCGGTGTTCAAAGTAAAAAATAAAGTGTCAATGTAAAAATCCAATTTCTGATTTCAACAATATTGGAAATGCTAGTAGCATACTTTCCTAGCTACCAATTTTGACTGAATTACTTGCCGCCATCCGGACTAAAGGCTAAAGAGTTAGTATATATGCCATAATCAATGCAGAATGATAGCAGAAAAGTGCCTATCGATGGACGCTCAAAACATGGTAATATAAATGAGCGCTGACTTAATTTGTATTGGAGTTTTACTCTATTTAACTAGTAACAGGGTCTTCCAGGTTTAGCTTATGGTATCTCGTGTCATCTCAATCATGACATTAATCCCCTTTCTCAGAAAATATCCTAGCCCCAGGGTATACACACTGGCGAGATTCCACCTCCCTCCATTCCCAAATCCAAAAAAAATCCATCTCCCAGGGGATAGTAGGCTAAAAAGTTTTTATTTGTATACATTGTATTTTAATCTTTATGGCGAAATATTGTGTTAGGAAAATCATTTTATTTTCATTCACCGAAGTTTTCAATTTAGAATTAAATGGACAAGGTTGTTTTCAGGAAAACTTAATATTGAATTCTTTAACCCTTTCTAACCCAGAGCTGTTTCTGGGAGAAATCAAATTTCAAGATTTTTCATTTTGAAAACTTGAAAATTTTACACTCAATGATAATTATCCTGGCAGCTAAATATTCCGTCATTAAAATGTACTCTACAAAATAATATTTAGTTTAGATATCTCCTAAATAGAGCTGAAAGTTTAAACATTTTTGATGTTGCTTAGAAGCAACATTGGGTTATGAAGGTTTACATGTAAAAATTGTACATTACATCATGTAATTAATAGGTAAGAAGCTGTAATGTAATTGTAAAGATAGACGAACGACTAAAAAATATTCATCAGCAGTAAATTAATAAAGCATGATAAAACTTTTCTAAAATGTTATCTATATTTATAATTTATAATGATATTAAATATTTTATACAAAATATTCCTAAAGACAAACTTGCCGGCAAAATTCACAACAATAGTATTTCAGTTCTTGTAGAAGATTGGCTAGTAACTTTGAATTACGGCGATGGGAGATATAAACATTTTACAGGATCGTCAGCAACTGTGTGTTACTGAGTGATACTGAGTGTTGCCACATTTCAACTCTTTTTGCGCGAAAAAAAATTCCTGACATTAAAAATATCCAGCGGAAAGAAGGCACACACGACCAAGCAATTCAATTCACCCGAAGCAGGGAAAAAGAAGGGGAGTGACAAGAATGGGGATCCCATTGATGGGAGACCCCATCTCTCGGCAGTTGCCAGCCCCGCTCCCGCCCACGAGTCTGGAGTCACGTCTGCCGCGGAGGATGGACGGCGGCGGGGGTGGAATACACCCGACCAGGTGGGGATGAAAAAAGAGGGGAAGATGGGAAAAACCCTTCCCTCTCCCCTTTTTCATCCCCCCTCCATCGCCTTCTCTCTTTATCGCTAACCGTCCACTGGTTTACGTTTTGAAGCGTTTCACTCCCTCCAGATAGCGTTCATTAAACTCAAATCCGTATAAAAGACCAAATGGGTGCAAGATTGAAAAGCTTAAAATAAATCTCCATTTGAAATGAAAGTAATAAGATACGTACAACATTCTTACAAGTTCATCAACGCGAGAAATAGATTTGATGGGACCTGAAACACATCAGCTTCATGCTTATGGTGGAGAAATATTTCATTCTTTATGAGTATCAAATATTGAGTTGACTATGTAGTAATACTTTTACAGTGTAGTATTGATCAACATATGGCTGAATATTGAAATTAAATCTTTGGGGCTAGAAATTTACATGTGCATTACTATTCCTCCTCAAATTTTCTCTGACATTTATTTACTCACATTCGATAGAAAAAATTATCCTACTGATCACAATCCAATCGTAAATCCGCTGATGCTTAAAGCTGGTAAACTGCAATTGCGTAAAATATTTAAGAGAATATATTTATTCAGAATTATGATATTCTTGATGACATGCCCCATAAAAGAGTCTTTATAGATATTTCTTCATTGAATTTTCTCACAAAAATGTATGCAATGAAAGGATATTTATTTATATGGAATGACCAAAAATAATTGCGAGTTTTTTTTTTTAAATCTGATGTTTCAATGCGCTCTGAAGTAATTGACCACCAATGTCTCCAATGGAAGTATCACAATGACTATCAATTGGAAAATTGTTCTCATCAGCTTCTTGATTGCGTGAGCTTCTATTTGCCTTCAATAATATACTTTCACTTTTAATTCACCAATATGAGCCGGAGGAAAATGTTAGCACTAGGACCGCTGACAATTAAGACTACACCTAAAACAGTGGATGGGACAGAAATGTCCTATTTTCAATTACAGGTGTTATTTGCATTGCTCTAGATGTCTTAAAAAAGGGATTTATATTTATCTGCAAGTCTGACATATTTAAAATGGTTAGGAGAGTTCATCGATTATTTTTTGCACAAATAATGTAAACAATTGGATTTTTAAAAAAATTAACTTCTTTTCTGGGTGTCTTTTTCCCAAATTGTTTTAATTATTTCTACAATTTTCTCCGAAGTTCCTTGAATATTTGGTAATGCTACCTTTTTTTGGATACTTAATTTTTTATTCTAATTTCAAAATTAATCGTTTTGCTGAAATTTCTCAATTGCTTTAAAATGGAACTGTCGATGATAACATTTCCGTAACCTATCTCCTAGAAAATATTCCGCAGGGTGTTTTTTTTAGATGATCTAAATCCGTTAGATGGAGCGAATCTTGGAACATAGTTATTAAAACACCGTAGACCAGCCCTGGGTGGTGATGGGATTCGAAGTGATCTCTTCGTGTTTATAGGCTTTCTATAAATCGCGTCTCAACGTTCCACTATCTTTCTTATTGATTAAAATATCCAGAAGAGGTAGGTAGCTTCTTTCACCTCCAGTCTCCGTTGTAAGCTCAATGCTCTTGTCAATGTCATTAATTTGTGCAAGGAATTGGTTAAGTTTAAGGCGATCATGTTTCCAAATGACAAATGTATGGTGGCCATAGTTTCGTTTTTTATATTCAATGGTCCGAGAAAACTTCGATCGATTATTTAATTTCTCACAGCACTAATATATGTATATAAATATTTAAAAATTTTAATATAAATGTCCTGTCCATGAATATAGTGTTAAATCAAGTTAAGAAATACATAATAATTGCTCTGAGAATTAGAAATAATGGTTGTATGTTTGTCAAACAGTCAGTCTTGAGTCTCAATTACTCTTACGCCATACCACTACTCTCAGTGTCACTGAGAGCCCTGATGTCTTTTCCTTTGGAACAATTTCCATATTCCCAGCAAGGTTTCTTCCTCTTTTCCACTTTCTTTCGACCCCATGGTATATTATGCAAAGAAAGATTCCAAACATTGTTCATTCATTGTGCCAACCGAGGCGGATAAGGAGATGTGCTCGCGCCCCAGTGCGACGTGTCTGCAGGAGGACCAGCGCTGACGGCGGTGCCAGGTATTCACGGACGGTATTCGCGCAGCACCAAAATACCATCCCGTGGAACCAGTTTCGGAGCCACCGCGCACCACTTTTTCTACCCCATCTCGAAAGCTCACAAGACTCTCGGCCTCCAGTGAAGGGACGAACTATTCTCAGAATACGCCACCGAGACCAGAGGGATAAAATATTTTCGGACTATCCAACGGATCGGAAACAATCTTCCCAGGGTAAAAAGAATTTTTCCTCAGAATTTTTCGTCTCCTCGGTCGAGTAGTTTCGGAATATTTCCTCAGAATTTGAAAGTAGTCACGTAGCTACGATTGGAATTCTGATAAGTTGGTGATGAGGCAAGATGAAAATGCCTTTTCCTGTCATTTTTCCATAAAAATTGTTTAATAAACTAATTGAAAATGAAGAGAATTCAATATCTGGCTTTTTTTTTAATTCGTGCAGAATATTAGATGAGCTATTCTGAATATATTTAAAAAAATGCTTCGTTGAATTTTTTTCCCTCCGTTTAGTCACAAAACAATTTACGTTGCAGTTGGTAAGCAACAGAAAAAGAATACATTGCCAAGGTATGGGTGATAGTGGTTCCTATAAGATTCAAGATAGTTCCCCAATCATTCATTAACAATAGTGATAACTATTATTTGAACTGTAACCAAAAAGTGTGTGAAACTGCTGGTAATTCCAATCTATTCGTCATGGTTAATTAAAATTCACACGCATGACAGAGGTTATCTTACATACCTATTGTGAATTCTTCAGGGCGTATTGATGCCCCTTCAGTTTACTAAGGATTATCATTACTTCTTACGATCGGTGTTTATTATAAATACCTGTTGCACTTTCAGTGTATATTTTGATAACTGGTACAGCTTTTACAGTCTTTCACCTACCTTGGGAGCACCATTATCTGAGACGATAGAAGCAGGACAGTAATCAGGCGTCAAATAGCTGAAGCTAAGGTGACGTCATGGCAAATAGGCCGATACTATGATCAAAGAGCAAAAGACTAGAGACCAGGAAAACGACCGCTAAAAGATTCTTGTGGGCAGTTGTACTCTATGCTTCTGACACTCAGCCCATCGGAGAAAGTGATCAGAAAAGAAAATACCTTCGAGGCTTAGATCCCATTGAGACTTAGTGCTGAAGGAGGATGCTGCGAATAACATGAGCAGTGAGGGTGAAAATGAGGAGGTATACAGAAGTACAGAAAAAAAGACACCATGGATCACTGAACGCAAAAAAGACACGATGGATGGGTCGCGTAATGAAACGAATCAGTTACGTGGGAAATATAATGGAAGGAAAAATCGATAGAGAGGTCCCCACATGAGCACCAAGGGACAAGTACCTAAGGCATATCAATAAAGACACGGGAAAGAAAAGCCACGAGGATAGGTGATAGATAGGTTAAATTAAAGGCTGAATTACACCCATCTATGGACTGCAAAACTATATGAATGTGTATTTGTATATATAACATACAAAAAGTGTGAATCCAAACCATATGGCTGATAGATTTTTATTGGGATTTTGGATAAAGGGAAATGCATTGCAATAAAGTAGTTTTACTTTATTCAGCGGTAAAAAAATGAAAAATAGAAATAATATTGATCTTATATACGACTAATTTGAGAAATACAAGTCCTGAAATGGGAGCGGCAAGGTTCATTGAAAACCTCCTGCAGTAGTAATTTGGCACACACACAGACACCAAGGCCAACAATGGATCGGGGACTAGGGTACTTCCCACTGACCTTCTCTATACTTCTTCGATCGCTCATAAAAATACCTGTTTGATATTTTCATTATAATATCACTGGATATAGCTAATTTTACAAACTTTAACGTTTAAATAACTGATTTTCACTCTGTGTCTTTGGATTAATATTGCACGATTGCACTTTTTTTTTGACATAACTCCATTTACTTAGAATTCAATGTCCAAATTATAGACAGTTTTAGGGATTTTTTAGTGGAAACCAACCTAAATACTGTTGTTTAATAATTTCCATAGGCTATGGAACCTCTTTCAATGAAATTGAGCTGATCAGTAACTGGGGATTTTACTGCATATGGCAGAATTTTTGGAAAAAATAATTTCTGGCTTTACTTAATTGTCTTTATCGCCGACTACTATAGATACCCATCCTTAACTACTAGATTGAACGAGATATTTCCCGAATGATATATTAGTGGAAGCAACTGCAACATAATTTTCTTCAGAGAATAATAAGAGATATGATAAATGGAAATGTAAACTATTTGTTGAAGCCAAGTCAAAATTAGATAAATTTGCTTTAGTTCAACACTTAATACCGTAATGCTATCAAAAATGTACATGGTTCGAACTACTCTACCATCCTCTCTACTTTACCTTCAATCCACATTGATTAAAATATTTGGCCTAGTGCCATTCATATTCTTCGTAATGGTTTCGGATTAAATATTTAGGTAATTAAAAAGAGTTTGTGTGCGATAGCGATTTTTATTATTTAAAATGTGGATGAAAGCGTACATACGTACGCAAGACATGTCAAATTTAATTCCAGTTACTGGTACCTGCATCTACGGCTTGTGCGCAAGTACCATTGAAGTGACCAGCGGTGAGGACATCTGGTATGTAAGTGTCGGGTGAATCAGATTCCCTCTAATATAAGGTCAAAAAACAATGCTATAATAATGCTTGAGGCAGTCATTATTTCAACTTCCGATAAATAGGACAAACTGACTTGTATCGTAAGGAGGGAATTATTTAACTTCATCTTGTCATATACTGCAGTAATTTCTTTTAAGTAATTCTTCTACATGTAAAATGAATTTTTTTTGGCTTCAGGACTTGTTGGGTGGACATTCGTATAGCGGCTTTATAATCATTTTCTCGCTTCCTTATCTTCATTACAGCTGAATAATAATTGGCTCAAAGTTTTATAACTCAAACGTGTTTACATAATGCGTAGCCGCATATTCTACCGTGGAGCTCTCATCAATGAAATAGACGCGTTTAAGCTTTACAGCAGGGGAATCTAACCTACAACAACATAGGATGACCATAAACACCAACTTCCTGAATTAAGGCACCTAATCAGGCAGAACACGAACCCACGACCTTCGATTTGGCAGACGAGGACTTAACCCTATCGCACTGAGACTGGAAATGAAATGATTGACGATAACTAAATGCAAAAATGAAGTGATGCATTTATTATTAGCTTTTTAGTGGAAGGTCGACATTAATAAATGCGCAATCTTTAAAAAAGGCTCGAAGGAAAATCTCAATAAAGCAAACGCTAATAGGCACAAGTTCTATTAAAACGGTAGATTTTCATGTAAAATATGCAGCTTTCAAGAGTTTTTATTCAAATTGAACCACCGCCAACAAGGAAGTGCAACACCTACCATTTTTAACAAGAATTGTACGAAATAAAGGTAATTACTGGGCACAAATAATATAACTACCAAAATTTAGGTTTAGATATTTAGAATAGCAGCTTGTCAGCAATTAAAGTAGGCATTGATGGCATTTTTCAAGGCACTGATGATTAAGTATTATTTGTATATCATGATTATTAGTGCTATCCTTTTACCATTAAACACGGTAAAACAAGTGATTTCAGTCAAGAGCTTTCTCACCTGTCTCTAGGATGAACATAAACGGTTTTACTGCTGATTAATAACAGTTACCAAACCCTCCGTGGGGCCCACCCTCAATGTGGTTCAAAGAGTGATTTAGGGTAGAGACATAATTCAAGCTATTGCAGCCTAAAATATGTTCTCACCTCACTATGAATTTATTATTTGACAATGCTTTTATATCTGCATTCAAGTAGTTTTGAATGAATTACCCAACTCCAAGCAAAAAATAGTTTTGAATAATCCACAAATCCAAATCGAGAATTATTAAAATTAATACTCCGCCTAGGGAACGATAAAAGTGGAAGCGCATTTAATCCTTTTGAAAAATCAGTTGGTACATGAATACAATTTTACCATAGAACCTTGGTATAAAAATGGCATTAAATAAAAATTATCATGAACTTTAGCCTTTTCCTAATAGGACTTCTTCACGCGGCTCTAATCTCTCCATTAAATGTTTACTCAAGAATGTATTCACAAAGCAATTAAATATCACTTTGTGAACGTATCATTTTTTCACAAGCAACGAGCAAGTTCGTACCCTAATTTGCGATTTCAGTTTGGGAAAAATATAATATAATGATATCACCAATAAAGAGGTTTTTTTTACTGGTATGCCAATTTTCGAATCCAAAATTTCTCATCAGTGCAGGGAGAAATGGAGATAATCCATTAATAGCTAACGTCAAAATTAAATCCAGGGGAATTTTAGGAACCTTCATGGATAAAACATTTTTCTTATCTCCCCATCATAAGGTACTACATAACTACAAAAGAGCTCAAATTTTTCGAATCTCTCTAGTGAAGGAAGATGGATGATTTCAATCATAATTAAAAAAGTTTATTTTCCTCTTGACATCTCGTTTATATATATGTAAATATAAAATTTGAGGTCAAGTTCTTTTATGAAAAAATATATTTAACAATTATGCTTTACGTAAAAGACCAAAATCTCAAGATTTTATATTTATGAAATCGTAACTAATCTGATATACCAAAGAAATTATAACTTGAACCAAAGTAACGATTAATGCGCTTCATATTGGCTTCCAATAAAAATGAATATTAATTTCATGCAATTCATTACAATATCTGGAAAGCAATCGTTACCATTCCTAGGTCCTATCCCACATATTTTTCACTTTCAGATAGATGTAAATGAACGCAAGGAAAGAAATTTGTATCATTATTCATTGTTTTAAACCATGAGATAAAGCTTATCATAAGATTTTAAGGATCTTTATATTGCAACTCAAAGCAGGAAAGTGAAGTTCAAGTTCTTCGGTTAGTTATCAAGAGATTTAAATTTTTATACGCTTATGTAGGCCCAAAATTTATCTATTTCCAATTTATTTTATACTACCTAAAATTCACAGCAAGATAAAAAAATTCAAACAACACCAGCATTACCTCGGTTCAATAATTTTTCTCAGAGAGCGTCGCGTCGTTACAATTCTCATCACAAATGCCGTTTGAATACTTCCAAGAGTGAAAAATTAACTCTGTATCAGTTTATGTTAGAAGATGACGAATAAGAATCTAGATTTTAGTAAAAGTCATTCTGCTGTATAATAATAAAATAAAATGAGATCTTCTCAGTTGCATCTCTCAGTATGACGACAAAAAATTCATAAGAACGTATGGTAGACATCAATATGCAATTGAAAATATGAAATTCACTTGTTTTCTATTTTTATATTCAGGTGTGGGTGAAGCATGTTAACCACAAGTTGAAACTCGAAATTACTGGAAAATTTAAGGCATGAAAGGATTACTTTTGTTTGAAGATTATAGTTCCCGATGGTTGTCAAAGGAGGTGGATAAAAATTATCATTAAAGGAAAAAGATCAAAAGAACTGGGAAGTTAAAAAATCTCTCCTAGTAGTAAATGATTGTTATAGCAAATATATATTTGTATTACCCAAAAAAGTAGGTAGCTGTAACAGTGTAAACTATTTCCAAAGTGTGTTTTTAAGCTTATTTATTCCTCAAATAAATTCAAAGTTCTTAACTTAGTACCATTACCACAACAATTATACTTTAATAAGAATTGCGCATAAGGCCTGATTATGCTTTTAATATATTCCAATAAAATTGTCCCAAGTCACATTTTTTCAAGCTTAATCAAACCATATGTCTTAATAGCTCATACTGACAAATGCATGCTCAACGAAAGTGAGACTTAATCACTAGTAGGTTATCTTTTTCCTTTTAAGGTCGGCTGTATCACCGGTTTCTACTCAGCCAAATTAACAACAAGTATTAAAGTTTTCAATCAGCTGGTCATTTAAATTTCCATTTTCTTTCCGGATAAATAATTAAAAAATGTCTTATAATATAATAAAATAGTTCAAAAAATTTTGCTGTGAAGCTAAGAATTCCTAATAAGGAATGTAAATAAGGTTGCATAACGTATTAGCTATAGATCCTGAGTCTAAGAGAAATAAGGAGCAATTTAGTTTAAAAAAATGTGTGAATGAATGAAATAAAAGCTCAATTTAAAAATACTTTTGGTTACCAACTCCATTTCAAGCACAAGATCGTCAAATAATTGGTTTTCAATTTCAGCATTACCCTTAGAAACACATTAATCTATGCTTAACCTGATTTTCAAATACCTTTGCTGGATAACTATAATCCTAGAAACTTTATTGATCAATGACTGCCGAAACAATTATGGCAGGAAATATTTATCATAACGAAAGATATGTTACCATGCTCTACCAATTGAGATATCATTAACATTCAATAGAATAAAGAAATTCAGTTTGAACGCCCATTAATCGATCAAGCGTAGGGAAAAAATTGACATACGTATTTTTGATGAGTTAATGAGAATATTGGTGGGAAACTTCTTAGATACTATGGGTTGCCCAAAAAGTTCCAAAAATGGTGTTATAAAGGAAGTATCGAATGAGGATTTGGGATGACCGCCGCAGAAACTTATATATTACAGGGAAATTCCTTGTCGTAGATAATATGAATTGTTGTTAAAATTCTAAACGTATGATTAAATATTACGGGAAATTTTATCTCCCCCTATCCTGGCATCGTTAATAAAGTTGTCGTAGTTGAAGAATATGGTAACAACACCCATCTTTATGTTACGGAAAAATCTCAAAGCATTAACACTGGCTCATTTATCACAAAAGCTATGATACATTTTTGGACGCAATATCTTACTACTTACTATTTCTTACTACGTCGATTGTGACATAGAAAGAGAGTAATATCAAATTAAAATGCCAAGTAACATAGGTACCTATAAAGGCATACGTGCAATTACCCTGTCTTTCGAACTGGTATTTTAATATGAGTTTCATTTCAAATCAGATAACATAAATATAATGAAAGAAATACTATGATTAGTATGTTTTTTCTTCTTCAAAAATTTCCATATAAAATAAAGGGGTTGAGAATACTATAGAAGAAAATCCATTAATCAGGAATCAATTCTCCAATCCGTGGTATAAATATTTCCGATTCATTTTTGATATATCATTTAAAAGTCTCTGGCAAAAAGATGAATACATGACTTGCTCAGAAAATTTAATCTCATTCATTCTCTCTTTTTATTTCTCTCTATATTTTTCTTCTCATACCATTCACGTTTATAAACTCCCGAAAAAGAGATTAAACATCCCATCGGTTGAATGACTCTGCAGGAAAAAAATTGAAAAAATAATCCATACGATAAAAAATAATAATTCAAGAAAATACAGGAAGGGATGAAAAAATAAAGTTAAATTGGCGTCTCACCTATACTCTTCTATTTATCTTTGTCATTTTCGCCGGCCGGGAGTTGATTTCTTCGCGCCGAGCGTTTGAATCAGGGTGACGCTGCGGTGGTGGTGGTGACTGGAGAGTGGGAAAACTTATCTGGGGATAGGCTGTCAGTTGGTTTTATGCTTTTTAACGAGGGAATCTCTTGTTTGCGCACCGCAGTGAAGGCAGCGAGCATTTTCAGGGTTAAAAGGGAGGAAGGGGAAGAGCAGACGTATGGGCGTACACAGCGAGGGGCAGGAGGGAGCTGCTGCCCCCCCTAGAAGCAAAAATCGCAAATGTATTTAAAGAAAATAATATTTTTTCAAGCAAATAATTTTAAAACTTATAAAGAGCAGTTAAAGTTTCCTTAAAATGTTGATTTCATTCACCTTTTCTATGCTTAAAACTTACCTACAACTTGATCAACCATGGCTTGCCCCCCTAGTTTTAATCCTGCGTACGCCCTTGAGCAGACGTAAGGAAGTGTAAGAGCTGAAGAGGCAAGACAGGAGGTTCCTTGTCTTATGGGTAGGTCCTCTGCTTTTTTGTGAATAAAATGCGTTCTTGACTTCATATTTTTTACATTTTTTACGCCAATCTTTTTATTTGTTGCGTTAACTACGATTTATTCCACAAATTTTACGGTGTTTGGAACTCGTTACTCCTATTATGCCGTTTTACATTGCGTCGTGCAAAGCGGTGAATTGTTAGAATATATGAGAGAATGCGTGGAAGTGAGATGGCAAAATAGCCCCTGCTCTAATTTCGTTCATGCATTCGCACAATTCCACCTCATTCTATAAATTAATGCAGTTCTAACCTGCGCATTTTCGTGCCTCGTGTAAAATGGCCTTTAAAACCTGCAGTAATAGATTCAAAAGAGGAAAATATGAACGGAGCGTTCATAGATGAGAGGAAGGAGAAAAACTTTGGAGGAACTTGATGACGGAGAGGGTACGCTGCAAGTAAATGGAAATCCGGAAAAGTTCTCGGTCAAATCAATGTACCTACATTCAAAATAACAATACATCCTGAGATTAGGCGAAATGAAGATAATATGCGGCATAGTGGCCATGAAGACTATCGTGAAATGAGAAGCCTGGAGAGCTTGTCAGGGAGTGACTATAGAGTAGGAGTTATAGATCTGATTGGATTTTAGGGCCAGAAAATGATATGATATCAGATGTACCACATAGCATCACAGTAGGTGACCACCATACCCTTATTTTTTGAAGTTCTCACAGACCTGAAATGAATGGGCATATAATAAAAATGCTGATACCTTATGCCACTAGCCAATTAGATCCCAAAATGGTAAAAATAATGTGAGTCAAATATAAAGAAATAAATTAAGATAAGAATAATGCAGCACTCAACATCCATAAAAGACATGCCAATTAAAAAAGTTTTCATGAGCATTAATTCAAATGGTGCTTCAAACTAGAAACAGAAAAAATCACTGTGTGAAGTAGTTCCTTGATTTCCTTTATTAGTAATTAACCAGAAATATTTTGATCTCAGTATCAATGATCCCAGTGCTCAAAAGAAAATAAAAATATTTTCTGAAAAGAAAAAGTGAAGCAAAATTCCATTTTCTTTTAAATAAAAATGAGATATAAACAGCAATTCCAATACAAAATTCCTAAACCAAAATATCGAATTGGAAACGTAAAAGCGTGGCTTGAATCCCCTCCAATAGAAAGACAATCTGTAATTATATAAAAGAATTGCATCATGGAATGAGAGGCTACTTCGTAAAGGTGATGATTAGAGTGCAACCATGAGAAGGGGGGGGGGGGGAATTTGGTGAAATTGAGGAAAAATAAAGCGAGAGAATGAGAGGGGAAGGACGGGAGGGAATGGCGAGCTGTGATGTCGAAAAAAAAACAAAACTCTGAGAGGGGAGAGGAGCGGAAGAGGGAAAGGGGAGATATTTTACCTCTTGGACTTCTCTCTCTCTCTCTCTGTGAGGGGGTGATGGGAAGAGGGTGAGTTGTATTGTGGGGGCAATGACGCGAGTGAAGGAAAAAAGTTTCGAGGGCATGCAGTCGGTCAGATTTTTTTTTACACAATCTCATTTTTACTACCCCCAGTGTTGTTTTTCTGCCGAGTGGAGAGAAGAAGGCCATTGGGATACGGAGAAGGGACGGACCGAAAGGGTCGTCAGCTGTGAACCCCGGTTGGGACAGGAGTTAGATGGTTAGGGTCGGTCGGAATGCGGAGTTTGGGATGACGAACGAGCAACCAATTTGTATCTAACCTTGAAAGAGAAATGGTGCCAATAAGAGGTAAAGGAGAGCGAGACATAAACTTCTACATAATTCCCATTCGTTTATGAAGATGCATTTACCTTTTATATTTTAGCTTCTTTTTACCTTTTCTACTTTCCATACTCATTTTTTCTATCGTGAAAACGAAAATTTAAAACACAATTTACAAACACAAGTACGATATCACTCGTAAATCACCTTCCTCCGATCATGATGTCTCGTAGGATTCTTGAAAAACGAAAGTGGTTCTTGATCCCTGCCAAGAGCGCACCTATGACTGTAGTTAGGAAATGCGGTTATATTTTGATGAATAATTACAAAATAACTCCAGCAACAAAAATTACAATAACAAAAATTCAAAAATAACTAATTTAGAAGGTTTTTGGTGAAGTAGATTAAATTATGTATAAATTTTGTTTTCACTTCGTCCGTTGGCTCTTGTTGAAAAACGAAAGTTGGTAAATATAGCCAAAAAGGACTGTACGACATATTTCTGGTGTGTATCATTAATGAATTCATTGGGAATTTAGATTACTTATTTATGTAATGTAAAATGCCACAAACATAATACTCGATAAATACTTGTTCTAATGAAACCGATATTACAAACTATATACTAATAAAATTTTTATGCTATATTTTCAAATGTTATCTTTGATATGGAGTAAGGAAATTGAAATATTCACTAACTGAAAAGGAAGGATTATTTTACTATTTATATTTTAACCGCAAATGCTTGGGTGTGTGAGCTGGTTGACAAATTTTGTTAGCAACTTCAAGTATGCACTTTTTGTACTTAATGAAAACTGAAATACCTGGAGCTAGTGGCCAAAAGACCCTTCATACAATTATGACGTCAACTGGCAACAAACACCCGCCAGGAGATGTAAACGGAAGTCGATCCCTCGTAGCAATTGTTTTGAAAGACGTGAAAAATATAGCATCCGATATCCTACTGCAGCAATACGGGCATTCTGAAGGCAGTGATTTTGCAAAATGCATCCCTTTCCAATGGTTGTAAATCTCTTCAAATTCCACCTCGCAGATTAGCGCAACACTATGCATCTATATTCTCGTTCGTCAGTAACGGGCCATTTCCGTTCCGCAATGCACTCAAGTAATATCAGCAAAAAATGCGACGAATTTCATTCTATACGAGGCCAGTTGAAAAAATTGTTGTCACGATAACACGTACTCATTTTGAAAAGGCGTTTTGTTCTGCATCACAGGTGATTGGTTCCTACGTCACATAAAATAGCTGCTTTCAATAACAGCCTATGGCAGTAATGGATACCCTTAGTTATGGTGTTTGCAAGCATTATTATACATAGAGGATTCATTTTGCATTTTGATTTACAAAAAAGTCATGTGGGACTATAAAAACAAAGGAAATGCTGCTTTCCGCTCCGAAAAAATTGAGTTTCATCGAAAAAGTATTCAAAATAATTATTGATTCGAGTCTCCCTCGGGTAAACTCAGGTGATGGTATGCGTTCATTCTACTTTTCGAATTTCAACTCAGATTAGTTGTATATCAACATTGAAGGGATTTGCACTTGAGGCAAAAAAGTATTGGAAACTAAAAATGGAGGCAAATTGTAATTGATGAGACAGCCATTGGAACCTGGAATAGAAGACTGTTGATTTATAATGGCGTAGTGACTACGCATAGTGAAGGCCTAGGCCTTGAAAATTCACGCTGGAATAAAACGGAAAGTAG
Source organism: Ischnura elegans (assembly GCF_921293095.1). NCBI lineage: Eukaryota > Metazoa > Arthropoda > Insecta > Odonata > Coenagrionidae > Ischnura > Ischnura elegans. The sequence continues at coordinate 144,857,166 of NC_060246.1, forward strand.
GCATCAAGCAGCTTATCAGCATGTCTCAATTCCAGCACATGAAATTATCCATTATATTTTTTTCATTTTATTTTCAAGTGCAAGGATATGTCAGTATCTGCGAGGCATCAAAGAGAGTACCTCAAATTTAATTCTTCGTTAACTTTGATTATAAAGCATTTGGTCAAGTAAATTTTATGATTTAATATCTCTCAATTAGCCATTTAATAGCCGTTTAAGAATATTCAAAACAATAAGATGCAAGGGTGATCTAGTTCTAGCTAAATACTGTTTACTATATAAATACTATTTAAAATTTTAATTCTAGTAAATTAAGTATATCAAACGGTAGAGTGCATACAGCATGGTCATATTTCCCGCAAGATGCCGGGAGCAATATGCAAAGTAGGTAACTGAAATCCAAACCAAATCCAAAATTATCATATAAACATAAACACACTAATCATTATCAGTTCTCTGCATATCCTAGAACATCCAAATTTTTCATTTAAACATAACAAGCAATTTATGGAATTATTTTTCGCGATAAGTGTAAAAACTAGAGGAATCTTGATTTCCTAAAAATTGTTTCATTCTTACAATCCATAGCTTTACAAGGATTTTTTCGCTGAAGTTATATAATTATACATGAGTATCATTTAATGAGTATTGAATATACAGGAACGTCAGCTCTTGAGCCCGGCTAAGGTTTTAGATTCTCATTTTTCCATAGCAATAGTGAATGAATTAATGATAGCTTCTTCACGAGCAGTTAGGTACAAAAAAAAATTAGGATAAAATTGCGTTTTTAAAAGTACTCATAAAAATACTAGAAGATCGTCGTAGCATGTATTGAATTCTGCAGAAATCGATCAAACTAAATTTAAACTAAGCAAGAAAGTGCCAAAAAATAAAACATTACAGTGCAGGTAAACAGTAAAAATTCTGTATTGAGTTAAAGTGCCTATTAAGAGAATTCCCAAGTTATGCGTCTGGACATAGTGTTTGTAGCATTATAATGTGGATAAGTCTAAAAATGAACACCTATGGTTGGTGGTTGATGTATTTTTTTATCTCGTTGTCAAAAATGTACACTGACATTTCTAAATCACCCTGCATCATTATCATCATCATCATTGCTGGTCAACAATCATGAGATTGTTCTGACACAGCTCGTCACTCGATTCTCCTATCGGCTAATCTTTTCACGCCTACGTATTTCTTCTCTTTCACGTTCTTTTTTACCTGTTCGATATATTTCATTCGAGGTCTTCCTTTTCCGTTCTTGCTATCTACTTGTCCCTCCACAATTGCCGTCATCAGGCCATCATGTCTCAAGATATGGTTTTTACGTCTTTTTGTTAGGTTTTCCGCATTATTTACCCGGTCGATCCATTTGATCCTCAACATTCTTCTGTAGCACCGTATTTCGAAGACCTCTACCCTTGATTTATTCACGGTTGTCATTGTCCACGCCTCACTCCGTAGAGAAGCATACTCCAAATGCATATTCCGAAAAACTGTTTCCTTAATTCTATGCTTGTATTTCCCGCTATTAGTGTATCTTACTTTTGGTAGTAGGTATTCTCTCCTCACCTCGGCTATTATGCTGATCAATGGCGTAACTAGCCTTAAGCTTTGGAGGGGAGGGATGGGGGAGCCAGGAAGGGCGACCCCCCCTGGCAACAAGGTGTATGGAAAATTTTTGAAAAATGACATACCTGGAAATAAATTATGTATCATTTTGTCACTTAAAATCTAACTTGAAGCAGATGCAGTTATTACATGTCAAAACTATAAAATAGTTTTAAATATTTTTTACATTACTCGAAGTCTTTGGGGGGATCTATCCCCCTCATCCCCCCATAGCTACGCCACCGCTGATGATAATTACTTTGTTGCTTCCTCCACTGTTATCCTGCTTCCCAAATAGCAGAATTCATCCACCTCTGCCAGTTTTTTGTTTCCCTATTTTAATGCTAGTCTTGATTCCTTCTGTTCTAAATCTACCTTCATCCTAAAATAATTCATTATCTCCGTTCGATATTCAAGTCCGAGGTACATTCAGCCTCTGACCAGCGAGCAACCAGTGCAAGAACGAAAGAAGGCGAGCTGATAAAAGCCCTAGGTCTTGTTAGCGAGGAACTGGCCGCCTCCGCCCCGAATTTTCGTGGGGAGATACCCGGGCCACCTGCCGCCGAAACTCGCTTCGGCCCTCACCACTTGGCTACCAGCCGGTCGGACCGGAATGATAAAAAAAAATTAAACCAGGAGAACTGAAAGGAAAACCGACATCACCCCGAGGAATGAGAACCCCCCCTCATCTTTTTTTTTTAACCTTTCCCCCATGAGAATGAACGTCGTCTTCGCCCTGCAGGAAAGACAATAACTACACGAACGGCTTCGTATAGGCGCGCGCACGTAGGAGACTGCCGCGAAAAGAGCGCCAAAAAGTTGTCCGAAATAAGGGGCAGCATGGAATGGCTGCGCGCTCGGGGCGCCACCGCCTTCCCACGCAGCAGCTGGCCGAACCGTAGCGGCAGGGAAGGGAACTCGAGGAAAACGCGGGCGGGAGGAGCATACGTCAGTCTGGCCCGGGCGCCATTTTGGTTCCCACTCTCCCGAACACAACGCTCTCCCCGCCCCTCCTGAAAACACGCAGCCGAAGACCTCACTCCAACGTCCCATGCCCGAAACTTTGGTCCTCCCCATCCAGTAATCTGTCCCCCACACCCTACGATGGTAACTGGAGTGGGGGAGAGCAATGTATTCTGATTCGGAGAGTGGTGTGAGGTGGAATCGATGGGCAACGAACAAGAGGTTCCGCCCTCGCCATCGCCCTTTGGACGAAATACGGTGTTTGTGTTGGTGGACGAGGAAGGGGATGCAGAGAGAATTCAGGAGGGTATGCCTGAAGGGGGACGAGGGGATTGAGGGGAGTAATATTTTCGAAGGGGAGGGATATTCGAAGATGAGAAGGATTTGGTGTGGAGAGATCGCCTTTTTATAGGTGAGAAAGCTTTTGAGAAGAGTGCACGCTTTAGGAGGAGTCCTCTCCTGCGCTCGTTTCCTCGAAGAGAAAAACGCGCTAAGCTCGTCGTGAGGCACCTGTATTCCATTATTTGTTTGCAACGAGAGTAAGAGCAATCACTGAGGATATGTGCATGAGTGTGAGGACATTGCAGAGTGCGTGATTGAGTGCGTGCGATAAAGGCCTATTTACATGGGGCACGGAAATGCGCAGGTTAGCACTGCATTAATTTCTAAAATGGCGTGGAATTGCGCGAATGCATGAACGAAATTAGAACAGGGACTATTTTACCATCTCACATCCACGCCTTATCTCTCGCATGTGTTCTAGCAATTCACCGCTTTACACGACGCAATTTTGACTGCGCCTTCGTACATACATCAGATTGTGTAAGAACGTGCCCCGCGTGAAACGGCCTTAGAACTGTGTTATGTTATGGGTATGGATGTGTGAGGTGCGTCAAGACGCAAAAAAGGAAAGGCATGGAAGCAGTACGGTACATGCATTCAACTTTCATACACTTCAATTGTGAGTTGATAATGGTAGTGGCAGAGCTTACTCCATTTGAGATTCTGTACTGCTTTTACAGCGGAGAAACAAAATTGTAGAAACCAATTTTCAGGTTGATGCATCGTAATCAGGATAATTGACATTTGGAAGCTTTTACAAGAGCGGTGCCAACGCGTTACTTGTGTTTTAGTACATCTGGTGGCACAGGTGGATAATTGAATGTAGTTTTCATACATCGAATTCGGCAAATGTTCAAGGATATCAATAATTTGAAAAGTAAGATACAAAAAGAATTTAAGCCTAGTAAGGAAAACAAAAAATCATTTTCGGTCAAAATTATGGACCAAATCACAATCTTGGTATGAATTTTAGTTGACTTTTGCTGAAAAGGTGGGTATTGAATTGATCGTAAATGGAACATGTCATTCTTAGTAATTAGACACTTATTATCCACGTAATAAACAGAAAATTGCCTTTCTAATCGTCAAATACGCGGTGGATAGCACTAACAAGAAAAGTACAGTGTGAAAAAAACAACCAAAGAAATGAATATGATTAAACTATGCGTAATATGGTAAAGACCATGCGTAGCCAATTTAATGATTTTTATTAACAGATTTTATTGAAATCGTACTCTTTCACGGCTGTTTCTTTCTAGAGCAACTATAAGATAACTAGCAACGTAGTTATCAATTGATAAATCTCCAGCACGGAACTGTACAAAGAGGTACAGTTCCGTGCTGGAGATTGAACGGTAGATACAAAATATCTTCAGAATCCTTTAGATCATTCGTAAATTTTCGGTTTACAGTCGCCAAGTTACAGAGATAAACCGAAGATTAGATGCTGAAAGGTGAGATAATTGCCCCATTTCTAACTGTCATGGTATGAAGTGCGTTTAATTAAGTCTCGATTGAATGATAGACTAGATAGATGATGAGAATAGATAGATGAAGGCCATTTATCCTCCCATATCACAAGACTGATGAAGAAAATAGATATGGTTTACACGCCCTTCATTGTGAAAACGCGTTCCATACGATTTTGAGAAAGAAGACTTCAAAATGAATGCAAACATTTATGCGTCATGCATAACTAAGAGAGTGATTTTATGTCAGTAATCACAGGTGAATTTAGTAAGCAATAAATATGTGATAGAAAATGAGATAAAATTGATTACTGAGGGGAAACTCCCTGCTATGATTTGCTTCCGGTGTCAGGTGACTCCTTTTACTTCAATTATTTGAGAAATCAATTTTGTTTCTGCTGGTATGGTGCCATTTTTCCATTTCAGAAGAATGAAACAGCAAAGGAGTGGCAGAGGACAAATTATAGAATTCATCAGTTGGAGCCAAAACCTTTACGATGACCTAACAGGTACATGGATAATGGATGAAAAACTTTTTATTGAAATTAAAATTATGGTAATAATGATAATACATGCATTAAATTGAGTATTAACGATAAAGGAGGCGGGCATGAGAAATATATAAGCGGCACATCAGTGTTGAAATAAGCAATCAGTGACAATTTTAGGAAAACGAATGACTTATTATTGCCTATATACAAGAGTTGGAGATAATAAGAGGCTCTAAATGATAAAGGCAGTCTTATCACCATAAATTATTGTCAATCTCCTACGCATTATCTCGCGGAATCTTATGACAAGGAATGCCAGGATCAAAGCCACGCTCCGGTGAATTAGTTTGGCTGGGTCAACTTCTTGGTTCAATCAGCTTCTTTATCTGAATTGACTGACAGTCAAGATATCTATGTAGCATTCAGAAACGTATTCTGCAGTTTTATATCTTTCAATCCAACCATGGCGACATTAAAAAGTTATTACAGACTTATTGAAACACCCGATTGCGTTAGCACATATATTTTATGTTTAATTTTCAGGTTGAAATTCGTTTTAATGAAGCCATTGAACGAACTACCATTCCGAAAAGAAAATTATTATCAAAAAATTTAATTGATACCTACATGGCGCATAATCGTTTTCTATCTCAGAATTCTTTCTACTTTTTTGAAACGCTATCAACACCTAATCCCATACCTAGCATATAACCTCAAGGGTGAAGAATTTTGGACTTTATTATCGTTAAACTCTTTCTTTTTGTCTATGATAGTGCATGTGCAAGCGGTAACTTATAAATTTGATACTACAAGGCCACATCCATCGGTGAGAAAATTCTTTCCCAGATACCGTAGCGCTACAGCTAATTTATTCATGAGATTTTATTTTTCAAATTTTTGTCATAATATACTCTAATACTCTCTTTCAAGGAAAAAATTCATCATATGCTGCAAATGGAATATGTTTTTCTATGAAAGTGAGGCTTGGGCATTGGCAGCAGCAGATAGGTCAAGAGTGGAAGCATTCGAAAGGTGGTGCTACCGAAGAATGATGAAGACAAAATGGATCGACGGATTAAGTAATGAGGAAGTGCTGAGGAGAGTGGGAGAAAAGAGAACTCTACAAAAAATCCTGAAGGAGAAGACAAATTAATTTGTCACATTATGAGGCATGATGGCCATATGAAAAAAATTGGAGGACATGTGGAAGGGAATAAGGGCAAGGGATGGCCGTGAATAGCATTAGTTGTATTTATGAGACATGTTATCGAGGATGTAAATGAAAGGAAATACGTCGCAATGGAAAGGCTTGCCGATAAGAGAGAGGAATGGGTCCGTCAAACCAATCTTAGGATTGTTGACCAATGATGATGATGATGATTTGAATATTTCATTGTTTTGGTTCGCGCTATCACATAATTAAATGGAGAGAAATAAATTTTAACGGAAAAGTGGCTGATCAACAAATTGAACAAGTTACTATCATTGTATTATTATTTTGAGGACTGTCGACAGTGTCGACGTTGACTGTGCACGACTTCACCGTCTTTTTGCAATGAGGGTATCCTGAAAAACAATTACGCTTCTTATAAAGTATCTATAGTACAAGGACCTAAGACAGTTTTTCTATCCCCCTGCTGTCAGCACCATGGCTATAGTCGTTGTGAGAGATAGGGATGCTATAGTCATTTGGTTGACTGAGGTATTGAGATGCAAAGAAACATGGGAATCGCTGTAAATCAGCATATTCTCAACCATTTGCTCTGATTTATAGTGCTGTATCCTAGTGTGAGTTTTCCGTAGGCATAAGTTCCACCGTCATTAACTGATGTACAGTAATAGATGCAGTATGATGTGTCAAGGGTTACTGACTGTGGGCAAAGTTAACCTCGGCGAGGACAATCGAATGCTAACAAACCGATGAAAAACAGCGATTAAGGCTCTTATATTCATTTTATCATGGTAATTTTTTTATATGATTGATGATAACTTACTAAATTTGCTATTTTCCAATAGCAATCGACAAACGATTCTTTTAATGGCTTGCGTCGACATTTAATAACCAAGAAGCAGAAATTTTCATTTTCATGGGATATTTTTGCAAGAATGAAAAATAGAAAAGAATAACTCATTTAATTTATATTTGGTTATTAGGACTGTTAGAGCGAGGAATTCCAGAATGATTCTGGGTATTTCTGAGCAAATTGGAAGGTGAGAAATTAAAGGTACGATGGAATTAAACTATAGGCCGGGATTAGGCGTCTAGGCTGCGCGAGACGTGCTCTATGAGAAAGAGGAAGAATTTTGCAAGAATATGAGCTGGATAATGTTGGAGAGCATTGAGGAATTTGCTCGAACCCACGTCTCGAAAGAGATGAAGGCCAAAATAGGTGATAAAGAATAAGGATAGAGAATGTGAGGTGAGGGTGGGAAATAAGATTTTAAGGGAGAAGTAAAATTTCTAAAATCAAAAGAAGAGAACGACAGGAGGATAGTCGGTACGATATTTGAAATTAACCCTGTAGGCAAGTTGTCAAGGAGAAAGGGGATATGTATCCATAAAAAATGGAATTAGTGGTGGAAGTATCAATAACGAGAGACTTGAGAGGATATGAAGAATAATGAAAAAAATTGGGGTTTGAATAATGTGGTTAAAATAATAAGATTAAAAATCAAGGTGTGGGAAGGAGAAGGAAAAATCGGAGTACAATTCAGGACAAAAAATCGCCAATAATGGATGAGGGGCTACTGTTTGTAGGTTATAACCTATCCCTCTAAAGGTGTATGGAGGAAGAATGGGCATTCATGTAATGGATGAGGCTCGTAAGGAAAAGAATATGGTGAAAAGAAAGAGATTTAAAGCCATAGTTAGGGGCGGAGTAAGCTCACAGTGAATATCATTCAGGATCGGTAAAATTGGATCATCAGACAATTTAAAGTTGGAGTAGCTGCGCCTCCTCGGGATAATAATGTGGTGGTTTCCCCTTGCCTTCCACATCGCAGTACTACAGCCGTTAAAGTAAATGTTACCACGCCTGAAGTACAATGGGTGTCGCTGTACTGACCATCGTGATCTCCACCTTAACTCATATGAAGAAGAGCTGCTGCCCTCTCCTCCGGGTGATGTGAGGCATAATTGTTGGCGGCCTCTCATCGCCAAGTCACGTTATCTTCACAGGTTTAGTGTATCATTTAGATGGCCTATCTCACCCAGGGGTAGACCCATACCACCTCGGATTACAGCCGTTTTTTGTCCACGACTGCTTATTCGACAAGTAAACTTGCTTATATCGCAGCTTACCTCTATATCAAGAGGTTGACCCACCATCTGCAACCCGGTGGACGCACTCGATGGCTTAAACCTCAGCCGCGAGAAAATTGGATAAGGAGTCATATTGAAGAGGAAACTACAACAGCAAATTTTCAAAGAATTGTGCAAAAATTTCGGATAGCAAAAGTAAAAGAAGAAGGGGTCAAAATGAGAAAAAGGTTCCTCCAAAACTAAATTTAAAAAATTACTTTGGTTATATTCCAGATCATTTGATCATTTTTTAAGCATATTTATTCAACTGTTCAACTCAACGTAGTAACACTACCATCTAAACAACACCTTTTGATGTCAACATTTATGTGCTAAAAAAAATTCGTAAATAAGATACTATATTCGCTATGCTACATTGCAAGTATGCATACTGATAAGTGCAATATGCTATATTAAGTTTTGTAAAAACGACAAGAGAATACCAGTCGCATTAAACATTTTCCTCTAAATATGGGCCTATATCACAATTGGGGTCTGTACAAACATCGCAATTTTAAAAGGATTTTCTCTGAAAAATAAATCATGAAATTTTAGCTTGAAATCATAACCCCATGAAGTAAAAAAGCAAGAAAAACTTTCTAATAATCCTGTAAATAAAATTCGCTTCCTTGTGGAAAGGGAAGTCACTGCGATCATAGAAAAAATTTTACTTGATTACAAGGAGCTATCGTGACTTACGGAATGGAGATAGACAGCCGCAGCCAGGAGAAGGGATGAAGAGAGAGAGGAAGTGATGTAAGACCGGGTAGGAGCGTCATCGCCGGTGCAAGCCATAACTAAGGGTGATTCAAAAGTTTAAGGGAGGAAAGATGAGGATATTAATGTGGCTCGGGGAGGGCTAGCTTAACAAGTGCCACCGTGCTACGATCCAGGAAGGAGGCGGCAGGAGGAGGGGGAGGAGAGGGAAGAAGCGAGCGAATCTCAACTCCGTTTATAGGGTTTTCAGAAGGGGGAAGGTTGCGGTGGAAGAGAATGGAGAGGAATGACACTCGCCGGCTAGAAAGGGAGAGTGAAATGGGGGATTTAGATAGACAAGGGGGCGGGGGCGTTGATGAGAAGGTAGGCAGGGCGGGTGGTTCACTAGAAGAATGGAGGGGTCGCAAAGTGCTTAGAAAGATGGCTGGTCTCTCTCTCTAAATGGAGGGAGTAGGCGGAGGTGGTGAATATGCACTGCGAACAAGTGAAATCGAGAGGGCGAAGGGGTTTTCGAGGGAATGTAAAATGGTAAGGGGTTTGACTGACGGGTCGGGCACTCCGGGTTAAACCGAAGAGGCCATGAGACCACCGTCGCCCGACAAGAGGGTCTTAAGCTCCCCGGGACCAGTGCTGGCAGAATCTTCGCCTGATCATTACAAAAGCAAACTCTCTAACGCTAAGCAAATAATAAAGGGATAATCAGGGCAATGAAATATAAATATCATTGCATATTGGTTTCATTTCTCAACTACTTCATGAAGTAAGCTTAAAATTTATGTAATTATCTTCAACTATTTGAATCTAAGAGTAGGAAGAATAACGTATAAAAAATACCGAAAAAAGAAGTCCTAATTAAAGAGAAATATTAATATTCCTAGCACATTACAGGTGATTCTATATTTTAGTGGGTATCCTTACTGAGTCACAGGAAATGCAATGGAGCTTTTGCGTCCTGAAGCTGCTGACTCCATGAAAATAATTTCAATGATAGAATAATTCATGACCATAAGAGTATTCTAAATTTAAAAATACAGGAGATTATTAGGAGTCAACGGAAACATCATAATTCAAGAATACTTTTCCGAAGTCTAACATTTTATTGAGAATCCCACTTCAATCGAGAAGAATTCTGAAGACCTCTTCAAGAGATGAGCTTGTATATGAAGTGAGGGCCTAGTATTTTTAGAAAAATTTTTTTTTCATTGGAATGCAATAAATAACTGTTAAGTCGAGTCTGTGTTAAAATTTTCCAACCAACAGAATTCGGTAAACATTTCAGGCGAAAGGATCTCCAAACCTCCAAGACCTTTGGTATCGACTGAATTATATTTAACAACTTAAAATGCCAGCTAGAAATGCTAGCCAAATTCTCAAGTCATAAAATAAAATCAAAGATATGATGATAATCGGTATACCATGAATATTGAACCATGATTTAAATCAGGTAGGCATCCTTCACAGGCATATGTTATTTAGCATAATCATTTGAACTGAAAATAGTTCATAAATGTTGCTATAAAATAATCAAAATCCACTGGTAAATTCAGGGATGCATACAAGAAAAGAAAAAGTATGGTGCGCACTTGTTTATACTAAGCCATTTTGCGAAGAAAATTGAGTTAAAATCAAATTTAGAAGACTAACGATCAATTAAGCCAAGAAAGTGTGTCTGCTATCGAAGTCACTTGTCTCTTAAAAATAAAAATGGTTGATCCACATGTGACTAGTCAAAGGTGATTCGTTTTTTTTAAGCCACATCAGCAGATTATTAAACTCAATGAAAGAAATTATTGGAAAATTAAAGTTATACTCGGAATAACTGCAGTGCAACAAGCAGTACACATTTTACTAATTACATTACACAAGGCAAATTTGACGTTGCTACAAATGTAGGCACAAATCAATGAATCATAGAAAAAGTAACGAACGCTCATTTTTCACTAGTTTGCCTACGATTTGTTTCCTTTTGAAGAAACCAAAATTAATTGTTCTATAATTCAAGTCACCATAATGTATTTATGACACCCCTGCATGAATGCATCAAACATGTCTTCTTTTTTTATTATTTGATGTGAAGCCGCCAGCTGCTTCATCTTAAGTTGTGCTGTGAGTTTTCGAAGAGCATTACTTGAAGTTAAGCTTTTACTTGTAAAACTGTAGTCTAATTTCTTCGGTTTAAAATTTTATTGGTAATGAACCATTCACTTCTTTACTGCTCATTTAAAATAAAAATCATCACATGTTTCGTTCTGGACTACATAGTCTTCTTTGATTCAATGCATTCATGCTTTGGTACTGAGAAAACTAGTTTTAATTATGTATTTCTTTACCTTTTATGAAAACAATCAACGCTGTGAACTCTGGAATTAATTCTAATTTATTCCCTTTTAGGGAGAAGTTCTGTGAAGCGTTCCTCATTTATCACGACTAGAAGGCATGTGACGCCCTGTTAGCTCACTTGCCACAGTAAAAGAGTATTGGGTCCCTCTTACTATGCCTATGGATAAAAGGAATTGTACTCTTTGCCACAATACCTACTTTTGATAAAAAAACTGTACCTGAAATATGCAGCATGGCATAGGCTATTGCAATACTTATGGCCGTTAAGGCTATCCATTCACCACCGTTTACCACCAGTTGTATAACACCAAACTTGCTCGTAAGTTGCATCGAAAGAATGGAGGACGTCGTTTGAGATGTCTATTTAGGACAAGAAAATTCCTTCTTCAAAGAAAACGAAAGGCATTGATTGTCATTCGATACTCACAATTAGTGTATTCATTATATACAAATTATTTGGTTTTAGGAATCCCAGTTTAGACGAATGTTATTGGTCAATTTTAACCTCATTTGTAAAAGGCCAGATTGGCGCCCATGCGATGCCACTCCACGTGACGTCACAGAGACCTAGATGCTATACGAGTAGTCAGAGTTTTGCATCGCCTGCGATTACCAATGCAAGCATGAGGCATAGAACTCAGGGAAAAATTTCTTAATAATCACCTATTAAAATAGCCTAAGGTCGCAAAGTTTCCATCGTTTGATAGGGCATTAATAATCCTTTTTTAAGCCGAGCGCTACCTGCTAACTGGGGACTGCTAGCATCCTGCATCGTATCAGCGCTCAAAGCCTCGCCCCAAGGTCACCTCACTTGCAGCAGCGGGAACCAGAACGACGTCACATGGAGTTTTCCCAGCATTCAGACTTAGCCGTCGCGTCTTCGCGTCTGACAATTTTCACTTTTCATTTAATCGCGAAAAATAGATATTGTCATTTAAAAATCTTAAAGCGTGAAATATGTACTCCAGGAGTAATAATCTTTTGATTTAGGCAATTAAAAAAAAGGAAACCACCCAGTTCCCTTTCTAGGAAATCCCAGAGAATTCTATATTCAGAGGAAGTAAAAGGGAAAGTTCCTTCGTTTGATAGGACATTAATAATCCTTATTTAATCCAAGCGTTACCTGCTAGCAGTCTGCATCGTACTGGCGCTCATAGCCTTGCACCAAGGTGGCCTCAAACGACGGCACCCGGAACCAGAATGACGTCACACGGGTTTTTCCCAGCATTTATACTTAATCGTCGCGTTTTCGCGCGCTTGACAATTTTCACTTTTCATTTAATCGCGAAAAATAGATATCGTCATTTAAAGATCTAAAAGCGTGAAATGCGTACTCCAGGAGTAATAATCTTTCAATTTAGGCAATAAAAATGATAGGAAACCACCCTATTGTGCTCCAACAGGGAAAGTTCCCGTCCGGAGGTATTAAAGAAAGAAAACTGCACTGCAATTACAGAGCATCAGATTTGCTACTGCAGCACTCATTACCATTTTAGCCGCAAAAAAGAGTTAGGTAAGGATTGAAACGGATTATTTTTGTGAGCATGTGAACTCAGTGCACCCTCTTGGCTAGCAAAACTCACTTCGAACGATAAAATTAAGAAATTGAATGATAATGAGGGCAGCCAGCCACTGCCCTCCAAACAAGCGTGCGGATTGCAAGAGGAAAATCACGCGCAATACCCCCAACCCTCCCATTCAGCATCCCTCCTTCCTCAATGCACAGAATCTTCAGAATAATACTCCACCCTCTTTGATGTCTGCAGGACTGCATTCTCCGGGAAATATCTCCTCACTGATGACAAGCAGCCGCGAGAACGAGAGAGAGGAGGGGAAAAAACACCAGAAAAGCCGAGTCGTGCACATTAAAAATGCGGCAGAAATAAAGGGTAAAAATGTAACATTAAGCGCGGGACGCATTGGTGGTGATCTGCATCAAAAGGGGAAAGGAGGGAGGGGGAGAGAACAGAATGGGGAGATGATTATGAGAGAAAAGGAGTAACGCAAGCATGCGGAGACGCACAAAGGAACTACGCGACTCCGTCCGCGCGCATAGACTAGCAAGTGCAATGGATGCAGATCCGCGTGCGGTGGTGCACTTCTGATGAGCGTGTAGAGGAAATGGAGAAGAACGATGCCGCAGGTCTCAAAAGTTTCCCGAGATGTGGAATGATGAATAAGAGAGAAAAAAAATAGGCAGAAAATTATTTTCCCCCGCAAGAAGGCGAGTATGTTGTAATTGGTAGTGCAGGGGAAAACCCTGAGAAACCATGGAGGGACTAAGATCCCTGAAGCACCACGAGTGAGATGCGCTGGGAAAGCTGGTGGTGCTCGAAGTGGACTCTGAAAAGGACTTTCTTTCTGCAGAGTGTAATAGCGCACAGATTCCGTGGACTGATTAGCAAAAATCTACGTGCAAGGGAAGGCTGAATAGGGGCAGTGTGCGAGTAAGAGACTATAGTCATAGGAATTCCTACCCCATTAGAGAACGTTGCCTTCAACACTCTCACAAGTTCTTACTTTTTTTCCGACTGATGCATGATCTGATAAAGAAATTACTGCGAAAAGCGCCTTTTCTTTCCACAAATCCGCCTCGTAAGAAGAACTGATTTAAAAGACGACGGTAACGAGACTATTCAATGTAGTTGAGCTATGGAAAAGGGTTAGGAAGGGGAGGAAACGAATGCGTAGAGTTCATTATCATAGCATTGAAAGAGAAATTCTGCAGCGGTTAACTCCAGTACTTGAGAATATAAACAAATTCTCTTTATGAGTGTTTCCAATGCCTTGAAAAAAATTATCGAATGAAAATGAAGCTGAGGAAAGCGGGAGAAAGTTTTACTAAGTGCCTGATATCCGATAAGAAACATTAAAAAATATTTTGTGTAGTAAAATAAGAAAATCGACAATGAAAATTTGAATATTTGAAATGATTAATGATAGGGTAGTTTCCTTCATCAAAGAAAATGAAAGGCATTGATTGCGATTCGTTACCCACCATTACTGTATTCATAATATACAAATTATTTCGTTTTAGAAATACCGGTTTAGACGAATGGCAGTGGTCCATTTTTATCCTCATTTGAAAAGGGCCAGATTGGCGCCCATATGATGCCACTCCACGTGAGGTCACAGGGACCTAGTTTCTATACGAGAAGATAGGAGTTATACATCGTCTGAGATTACCAATGCATGCATGAGGCGCAGAGCTCAGGGAAACATGTCTTAATAATCACCTATTAAAACTGGCTAAGGTCGGAAAGTTTTCTTCGTTTGATAAGGTATTAATAAACCTTTTTTAAGCCAAGCGCTACCAGACAGCAAGGTACTCAGCTACCCTCTAGCATCCTGCGTCCTATCAGCGCTCAGAGCCTCGATCAAGGTCACCTCACAAGGCGGGAGGGGGAACCAGAAATACGTCACACGGAGAGATTTCCTTACCCGTCGCGTTTTCGCGCGCTTGAAAATTTTCACTTTTCATTTAATCGCGAAAAATAGATATGGTCATTTAAAAATCTGAAAGCGTGAAATACGTACTCCAGGAGTAATAATTTTCCGATATAGGCAATAAAAAAATAATACGATACCACCCTATTACCAGGGCAATTATAATTTTCTGCATGAGGAGGAAGTTATTAATTTCAATAATTCTGATTCTCTCAATTTTCAATACGAGAATAAATTTTGGACAAACATAAAGACATTAAATTGGTTACTAATCACTGAGTTTAAACGCATGATAAGACTTCCGCCATTAAATCTATCATTTGTTCTGCACCTCAGAGAATCAGAAACTTATCAAAGAACCATTTTTATAATTATCTAAGAACTGGTTCAGATGACAAAGAATTTTGCTCAACACATTATTGCAGTTGAACATTGGGTTCGGTGGTACAAATAATAGACGAAATGCAAGGCATAACAAATGCTTTAAATGTGGATAAATGAGATTTCGAGAAAATTAAATATCTGTGTAAGGAATTAATGATTAGCGAGTTATGAGATAATCCGGAGAGATGGGTAAGTATTAGTATGCTCTTAAAAAATATTTTTTATTATCTTTAAATATATATGTTTGAGATAAGAGTTGAGTAATTTGGTTTGCGTCTATCGGAGGACATCAGTCAAGCTACATAAAAAATAATGATATTGAAACATATTGAATGAGATTGGAAGTGAAGGATTTGGAAGGTTTTATTGGAAAAATTGCGTAGAAATATTCAAGGGATTTCCCTTTAAATTATTAGTACAATCAGATCCCGGGGAAATATCTCCTTCGGGTTTTTCCATTGAGACATCTAAGTTCATTAACTAGGGATCATGTGGGCATCTCTGCGAAGTTTAAGAATAAATCTAATGCATGAATTCAGGGAAACACAGTGTAGTATGGCGTTTTCTTCTTCATATGAGTCATAGTAAACTAGACAACAGTAATCAATAGCGGGAAAGACCAACGATGAAATTTTCATAGAATTCCTTGATTTAGAGAAGGAATTTGATAACGTGGAATGGAATTCAATGCTTAGAATTCTGAAAGAAATTGGAGTACTCTACAATGATCGAAGAATTGTTCATAATTTGTATAAAAACCAAGTATCTGTGATCAAATGTGGACCCAACGGTGCAGAAGCAAGAACAAGAAAAGGGGTGAGACAATGGTGTGCGCTTACTCCCTTAATTTTTAATGTTTACATAGAGAAAGCCACCAATGACATCCAGGGGTAACCTTCGGGTGTCAATATCCACGGAGAAAAAATTAGTATGCTTTGATTTGCTGCCGAAATAGCAGTCATAGCCGAGTCAGAGAAGGATTTGAAGAAGACTTTGACAAACATGGGATGGACAATGTCCAGATATCAGCTGAAAATCAACAAAAAGAAGACTAAGACAATAGTTTGCTGCAAAAGAGAGGAGGCTAAAACAAACATCAACCAAGGAAAGCATAAGCTTAATACATAATAATAAAAGGGACAGCTTATTTGGCCACATTTTGGGGCACCAAGGCCTGATGAAGACTATCGTTGAAGGACAGGTGGAAGGGAAGAAGGGCAAGGGACGGCCCCGAATGAGTTACATAGGACAGGTTATAAAGGATGTAAAATAGAAGAAATACGTCGCTATGAAAAGGTTAACTAGCGGATAGGAGAGAGAAATGGAGAGCTGCGTCAAACCAATCTCAGGATAATTAACATGATCACTCCAAGACAGCCCTGAGCTCATAATGATCACAAGATTCAGCTGAGTCATATATTTCCTTGAAGGAAGGGATCCACACTCACTTCTGTTCTATTATAAGGCATAACTTGAAAATTCGCTAATTTCGTATTACTAAATCCCAATAATATTAATTTCTACCGCTCACATATCTTTCAAAAGGAAAAAGGCGTGTGGATAAAAATACGCATCTTAGAAATAATCTTTAAAAAAGTATAAAAATCACACTATAGAATACAGAGGGTGCTCGAACTGTTATGTGGCGATTAGAATTCATTAAAAACGGAGAGAAAAACGCTAAACTGTTATCAATAGCATTGGATAACATAATATCCAAGTAATGAAATGTTTATTGGCCATAAGTGTTCAGTATTTTTAAAATTGTTCTTGGGGTATGGTGGATAAGTAAAGTAAATGATTCTTAGAAAACGTTTTGAAAGTTACATTGTCATTCTCAGTAGGAAATTCATTTGGAAAATTTGACGATATAAAAAAAATCATTTAGTAATGCACGGCATACCATGTACACTTGTGTATTTCTAAACGTATTCTTCCCATGTGTGAAATAGCTTTTTTCATGTGAGTGATGAAATAGCTCTTTGTGAATTACTAAACATATTCTTCCCATGCATGGTATAGCTTTCTTTTTTGCATGGTGATAAAATAGCTCGCCAATGCACTTATTAATTGGAGACATTAAGGCTAACAACTGTAACGAGCTTAGTCATTTGTCAAAAAAAAACCTCTGATTGCTTTCATGCAGGAACCATTTTCATATTTCATCACCCTTTAATGAAAAACGATTCTTTTTTTTTCAAACGACACTTGGTCGAGGAAATACCAATCAATCATCTCGCGATTTCACAAATGTTGTTGCATAACATTTTTGTGCATTCAATCAATGCTTCGATCAATGTTTCCTATCGGCGATAAACGCAAACGATTTGACGATCGAGTGCCCCTACAGCATCTGCGAATGCAAAAATCGTTTCCGCCGGTATTGACAAGAATGACGACCGTCGAGTCAACAACGCATTTGTTTTCCCAGGGAATTGCTCCGCTCGGCTTGCAACACGGCGCAGTCGCCAAATGCACACGCGCGGGCCGGATGGACGTCCAATATTTCCGCGCTCGTTTCAAGAATGGATGCAGGCAGTAGCTCATACTTACTGAAGTACCGAAGTACCTGGGAGTTACGATTACCTTGATCGCAAACAAAAAGTAGTTCTTGACGGAATTAGCTCTGATGTAGTAAAAGTTACATCAGGTGTTCCACAAGGAAGCGTAATCGGTCCCCTCTTATTCATTATATACATTAATGATCTCTGCTCCCGCATAAACAGTAAAATACGTTTATTTGCTGACGACGCTGTCATCTGTCACGAAATTAGTAATCACTCTGACTATGAAATTCTATCATTGGACTTAAATAACGTTCATTTGTGGAGCCAAGAGTGGGGTCTCAAACTTTGTCTCAGCAACTGCATGACGGTACATATCTTGCGGAATGCGTCCAACTATAACTATAGTTATGCAATGGATGGTATTAACATAAAGGCAACAGACGAAGTCAAGTACCTCGGAGTTATTATGACCTCGAATCTCTCGTGGAGAACGCACATAGGGAATATCTACGGCATAGCCTTGAAAAAATTAAGATTCGTCATGCGTACTGTGGGAAGATTTTCGGATGGAAAGTAAAAGAAAGGTGCTATTTCGCACTCGTACAAACTCAGCTTGAATGTGCAGCGAGCGTATGGGATCCGATGCAGAAAGACTTAATCCGCGAACTGAATAAAATACAAAGGAAGGCTGCACGGTTCATCAAAAACTGCTAAGGGGATACAGACAGAGATACCCAGATGTTAAGCGAATTAGGCTGGGGGCCGCTGGTGACTCGGAGGCTGCGCGCTAGGCTTAGATTGCTTGAACAATTGAGAATGGATATATATTTTTTTAAGAGCGACACGGAGAACACTTAGAGCCCCACTATATTTCCGGGTCCAACAGAAGAGATAAATTAAGAGAGAAATTTTGCCGAACGAATAGATATGGGAATTCGTTTTTACCCCAAAACATAAAGGACTTCAATAAATGCCAGTCGTAATTTCGTTAAAGCATTTACTTTAATGTGTAAACGGCTGGTGTCCTAACACCCCCTGCCGCACGCCTTTTAAGCGGCTTGTTGGTTAGTATGTTGATGTAGACTTGGGACAGATTTTATGCTCTAACATAAATAAAATATTTTAAGAAATAATCACAAAATGCTTGTCAACCAAACCTCTCAAGTGCCGTTGCACTTTGAATATAGGAAATTGTTGACTCACTATTCTTTTTTCTTTATTTTTATGTTTTTTTGTGTTATCCCAAGTTAGGGATACTTCCTGGTAGATATATAATTCGAAAACCTATATTCAACCTAGAGAAAAATATGAAACATATATACGACGAAATATTAGATGAGTTCGTCATTTGAATAAAGGAATTGAGCAACTTCCTCGCCTCATTACCGGTAAAAAAAATTACGTACGGTCAGTAGGCCATGCTTGGAACAAAAATGTTATGTTTTAAGGTAAAAAAATATTGTAAGAAATAATCACAAACTGTAAATATCAACCAAAACTCTCAAGTTCCCTTGCACTTGGAAAATAAGGAGTTGTTGACCCACAGTTATATTTAATGCATTTTCTTTGTGTTCTGCCAGGTTACGGATAGCTCCTCCTTACATGGGACACCTTTATTTACCTATGCCAGTACCGTATTACAACTAAAATTCTCCAACTTGGGACACCGTAGTTGGATTTTATTCCCATTTAGCAGTAAAAAAAACTCATGCAAAAAAGGCAATAATGTTCTTTCCTCCTATAGTAATTAATTAGTCGATTTTTCCAGATAAATATAATAGCTGTTACGGTAGGGATAGGAAAACGAAGTAAAATATCCGAGAAAACACTCTCGCCAGAGTATTACTCAAGGTCATCTCTTGCCTATAAGGATATTAATACCGATGGGTGCAGAGTCATAAGTTAAAAGTACATAATTGGTTGTAATTACACCCTCATCATTTATGGAATCCTACTTTTGGTTCTGCAGAGTAGGGCCTGTTCATGTCAATCAATAATTCTGCCATTATTTCAATTTGAAAAAAGTTACACATCATGATATCGCAACAACATAATATAAACATAGCAATGAGAGGTTTACATAAATAAGAGCAAGATTTCCACTAAAACACCCACCCTTTCTAGCCTACTCATGAAACACTGAAACGCTATTCCAAAGAATGAAGAATATATGTTGATGATTCAACCAAATACAATCAGGAAATTACAGACAATATTTTAAATGAAAACCTCCTTTGAGAAATTACTAAAACTGGAGGCTAAAAAATATCAGGAAAAAAGTCTAAAGAGAATAGACTTTCTCAGAATATAGCTTTCCT
Organism: Ischnura elegans; assembly: GCF_921293095.1. Taxonomy (NCBI): domain Eukaryota; kingdom Metazoa; phylum Arthropoda; class Insecta; order Odonata; family Coenagrionidae; genus Ischnura; species Ischnura elegans. The sequence continues at coordinate 144,877,059 of NC_060246.1, forward strand.
TTCCTTTTATTGTCAAAAGATATAACCCTCGACAAGTATTTACTTTTTCCGTTATTCTACCCCACTGATGAGTAAATAACTCTGACTATACTGACATGGAGCTATTGAATAAACCACATTTGGCTACGAGCTTTGCAAGTAAGACTCCCGAAGTAGTCCGAATGGATATTTTATAACAGTCTTAGAAAATTTTAGAAGATATCATTTTAAATTTTGATAAACAATCCCTTTCTCACCTATCGGAAGCATAAATGATCATGTTATCAATTGATATGCTGAAGTCTTGTCAAGCATGATTGCAGTAAATATAAATTCAAAGCTCGTTTCGGGTCGGTTTAATATTGCAATGCTGCCTAAAAATTCCAGACTAGTCGTATTTGCAATAGGCTTAAATAATTGCTGCAGAGAATGTAAGATAAAGAAATACTATCATTGAAATAACCACTTTTCCTCTATCTTACTCTTTCAATTTCACATGGATAAATATAATCATTTACTACGTAACTACAAGTGTGAATAAGAACTTTGAAGTGAAAACCTTTCACTTGTTACCAGGGAAGTGATAAAAAACAACAATAAATCATCTATATATTACCTTCAAATTGCATTCACTGAACATTTTCTCCACAATTACCATTAGTTCCTTTTTGATGGTACATGTATGATATTTTGGCTTACGAATAGGGCAATATTAGCTGTTGTGACAACATATCACGGATACAACTGCAGTACATTTAGGAGTTAATGGAAGGACCACTTAGTGTACAGGGTATGAGTTCATAATATGCGAAATGTAAAGCAGAACCAGTCATTTTCTGCAAAAAGCGACCACCAAAGTGACTGTTTTCGCAGTGTGGGTGCTTTTACTAATTCTTACTTAGGACTTGCCTGATAATCATTGATCCAGCATTCAAATACCATTGTGATTTAAATAAAAAATCACGGTTTAAGCCGTGAGTTTAACCTGGTTTAACCTGGCGTAGTAGAGTATAAAATTGAAGGATGAGAGAAGAAAATTGTGAAGGAGTCAGGTAACTTTAAATCATTAATCAATTTTTCAGCCGCACACTTGTTATTAATACTCTGATCATGCCCCTTTTAGAAAGACTTCGACATAACTCGTCGGATCCACTGTATTTCCATACAAAGCTATTTTAATCAAATTTAATTAACAGAAAGGGATAGTAAAATTGAAATATGATTTTCACAGAGAAAGTTGTCACCAATGTTATTTATATAATTTGTCAGAAAATTCTCAACCAGCACACAATCTTTGGACACCGGTAGGAACACATCAAAACGGTCGTCGCGGAATAAATATAGTTGCACTGAAACTGAGAAAAATGGAGCTATGAAATCATCACAAATGAATTAAAACCTACTAATTCAAAATGCAGATCAATTGAATTTGAATCTTTTCTATGGTTTTCTTAATGCGATAAAGAAATAAAATGGAACAGAAAAAGATATACATATGTCGTCTCATACTTCAGTTACAGAAATTGAAGAGAGAGAAAAAAGTACAAAAAATGAGGGTAGAAGCATGCAAAAACCACCTAATTTGGTCGACTAAGTAAGAAATCATAAAATTATCACTAATTGGAAGCAACGAAATACTTCACATGGGCATTAGTTTTTCAGAACAATGTCTTATAGCCTATTCTCTCAACCTTTCATTTCTGCACACTATTTAATGCCAACTCTAAAACTGTCAGCCAACAAAATGAGGTATATTTTAAGGCTTTACGAAGCATACTAGAGGTTCAGGGGATTACTGACGGCGATAATATTGATATTTAAAGTACAGTAAAACATAAAATGACGCTATTAAAAACTGAAAAACATATCGCCGAGTAAAAATAATATCCTGGAAACTATTGACTCACTTGTTGATGTGCGCAATTTATTTCACGATTAATTAGACCTGTGAGGAAAGCAATGCGCTCTAAGTAAGCGGCATAGTAGTAGAATATAGGAGAATAATAACGCAATTGCTAATTATCTTCTTCAGTCTCTGTTTTGTATATAAAAGGGACAGTAAGAAAGAGGAATTCGAGTTTAAGACAAACGGTGTAGGAATGAGGGGGGGTGATGAAAAGGTGTTTTAAAATATAGCGAAGGGGGGTTTAAGGGAGGGAGGAGGGGGAGCAGGTGAACAAAGTTCCGCAGTGGAATGAGGGGAAGTTTGCTTTATGGAGAGGGGACGGGAGAGGTATGGGAGGGAATATGGCAGATGGACCAACGTTGTAGGAATCAATCCAAAATTACGCGACCCCAGGGCCTTTACCTTTGCCCTCCCACATCTCCCCTGACTCGCCCACACCGCCCTACTCCATCAGCTCACAATGTCAGCCACGGGCCACACACAAAACCCTCGCAACAAGCATATCTCTCAGCACAGAGCACCATTCGCCCTCCTCCCTAAAACATACCTACCCACGACTCTCAACTTGCCCTCATCATCCCGACTGTAAACTAGACGGGACACCGACAGAGGCATATGTGAGAAAATCCTCGCTTTCACATGTCGACACGTATCAAAGATAAAAAAATGGCATTCAAGAAGTTATTATTTTGCAAAGGAGGGATGCATAAATACAGATGAAGTTAGAATTGTACCTGGAGATATATCGGGTAGGCCGGATAGGGGAGAGAAATATAAGGTCTTTCGAGTTGAAATCAGGTAAACGGAAATGGTATAGAAAATGCTCTTTTAATTAAGCGACTACAGTTTATAATGTCACCATTTGGCACTAATGGTGACATTATAAATTCTATGGGCGTAGAGATGTAGAAAATCGATGATACGCGGTTATATTACTGCGGAATCAATAAAATTAACTCCCAATAAAAAAATCAATTATGAGCGAAAGCATGCCATTTCAAGGGAAAACTATGACATAAAATCATCACCCCATAAGAAAATGCTTTGGAATTGATTCAGTAAAATAAGTTTTATTTACAAAAGACACATAAAACTGACTGCAGACCTAGAAATACTAAGTAAAAGTTTTTTTTATTCCAGTCACCAGTACAATGTATCAACTGACCATCTCTTGACGATTATTACACGTGGTCGTGTTGGGTTCGGCCATAACCTCCTCTCATCAATCCAAATTTGTTCTCATCCTTTTGTTCCTTCTCATCCTTGTGCAGCATCAAGTCATGGATGATTATAACTGTTATCCTTTTTAATTGAGAGAGAAGACTACACATCATCAAAAGGATGAAAATTTCAATATTGAATGAATACAATCTCTTCTAAGCCAAATGTATTAATTTACATCCAACTCACCCCTTCATCTATGTTTTACAATCGCCATCGACTCCTATAAATGGCTGAAAATCAGTTTTTTTTAAGTAACCCGTGAAAGAACTAACGATTTATTGTTATCAATAAATTAAGAAAACATATATACACGATGACGATAATAAAGTAGTATCCTAAAAACTTACAATGCATATTTATTTTAAACCATTATGGTAAATACATTGCGTTACATATAAATAAACATGTGATCAGGCCAGCACATTTGAGGGCTGTAGATATATAACACGGGCACATGTGCCCGCGTGTGACATGCATGGTGAACCCAGGCACACGAACGCGTGTGTTAGATATCACACACGCTCTCGCCGAGCCACATGCGCGTGCTCTTGTGTGTAAGCAGTAATGTACAAATCCTCATTACGCGGCGCGGACTTCAGATGGGACCACGGCACTGTGAGGGGAGGGTTAGTTGTTGAGGTGAGTGGAGGAGGAGGAGGAGAAGTAGGGGAGGAGAGGATGGGGATGGAAGCCGACAGGGAACTAGGCGAGGGGGATGGGTGGACAGCGTAGTTCCAGTAAGCGAGGGGTTGGGCGCAGGATAATAGGTGGAGGAGGGGTCTCGGCATGGGTACGACGCCGGCGCAACAGCGCGGGATGCCATCTCACTCCCCCTTTCTAGCCTAACCTCCCCCCCACCATAGTATTCGCTGGCACACCGACCCATTCCACCGTGCCCTCATATCCTTAATGCCCTCTCTGCGGAAAACTTAAACATTATCGGAGTTACCAACCAAATGTGAATTCCTGCATATGTAAAAACATGCCCATATTATATTCACATTGAGAATGGGGAACCCTAGCCTCGGTAAATATCAAAATAAAGCAATTTCAGCGCTTTAACCTGTTTTAAACTTATTTTTATATTGAAGTGAAGCAGTTTTTGCGCGCTAAATTACTGTATACTGCGAACAAATGTTCTTATAATATTAAGAGAAATGCTGGTTTTTTAGCCGTTCTCGCTGTAATTATCTACTTCTTTTCGATGCAAGAAGCCTCACTTTCTCCAATGATTTCGTTTCATTACATCAATAGCTTATACAAAGGAGTAAAAAATGAGTTATCGAGCTAAAAATCTAATTTCTCACCTCTTACATAAAAAAATCATTTAAAAATATACATAAACATTACCGTCTTTGCTAATGATAATAAAAAAACAGAATAGTATATACCTAACTACAAGAAATATTTGACCATCAAAGTTTGTTTTTAACATAAAAACCGGATAAAAATAGTAAATAAGAGGATGGAGGAGTGCCTTTAAATTGTAAAAGGGATTTTCATAATTAATAAGAACTATCTGTCTCAATCAAGATAGATATTTTCATATATTTGGAATTTATTACTGTTCACCATGATTGCTTACTGATGAATGATGAAGAATTAACGTGTGTATGTTCACATACACCAAGACAAGACTTTTATTATCGTAAAGTACATCGTTTTCTTATTAAATTCAGGAATTTTTTTTCTTCAAAATTTAAGTACCTAAAGATTGTTAAATTTATACTGAGAATGAAATTAATGCACTCTTTATCTGGAGGAATTCTGAGAGATTATAATTTAAAGCTAACAATTTTTCACTTTTGTTGAATTTACCATCGATAGTTAGTATTACCTATTATTTTTATTTACCCTTAAAATTTTTTTCACGTAGTTCATACTAAGTATGATAAGCACGAACGAAAAGGAAGTTCAAATTATGTTTAATATTTGAGGGCACAGAATTGGATTTTGACACACTTATAACCACAGCTACAGCAAATGGTATTTTGATAACTTCTGAAAAATTAATAGTTTCAGAATTTTCTGTCAATGTCGAGGCAAAAATAAATATTTGTCATATTTTATCTGCCAAAATGGCAGGATTTGATTAAAATTAAAATTTCACTCAAATCATTTGATCAAAACCCATAATTTGATGCGAATCAATTTTTATGCAATACATTTCATCCGCCCTAATTTAGGCTCTGCTTTGAGAAAAGAGTCCACGCACTACGGTCAACCTTGTAGAAAAAAAATCCTACTACTCATAATATCTAGAAAACAAACCAAATGCAATGTAGTCGTCTTCAGACAAGAACATTTTATTAAACGATTGAATTTTCTAGCGTATAACTCCAGGTGATTCATTACTTACCTTTAATTCGTAGCATTTCCAAATACTTCACTAATCATTAACAACTAAATTAATATGCACGAAAAAATTTTATAAACTGCATAATGTATGGTTTTAAATCACTCCCTAGATTCACTTCCTTACTTCACCCTACAGGCAGACTGATTCGTTTGAATCATATCAGATACTATCGTGTTTAAAGCTATACTAAACGACGCTAAATTATTATTTTTGAATACCTATGATTCACAAATAGCAAATTTGAGTGCTATATGATAAAGAGTAATTTTTACACAATAAAAATATTTACTCCCAACTTAGAGAACCTCTCACCTATAGTTGGCTACACTGTGAGTTCCCATCCCCATTGCACAGCAATATCCCGAGGAACGGTAGAGACAATGGGAGAAGGGTGAGGGTGGGAGGGATTGGAGCATACGGTAGACTTCCCTCCCACGCAGGGGCCCCGGGTTCGACGTTTAGAGGACCAGACCAGTCCCCCACCCCAACAGCATGCCCCGTAATGAAGAGAACGGGAGGAGACGGGGAGGAGGGGTCACTCTCGTATCTCCACGGGTTACCGCACTGGTTGGGGGAGGGGGAAAAGAGGGATGGGGGAGCTTGGAGCGAAAATGGGGGAGTGGGATGAGAGGAGGGGACGGATCAAAGCACAACAGAGCATGCACTCCAGTGTCCTCCTCTCCCCCCACTGCAATTCCATGCGCTTCCCCTCCAACCGATCCCGCAAAACTTTTCGCCGTTTCCCGAGAAACTTATTTTCGCCCGCCCTTCGCTCGCCGCGTTTTAATTTTCCAGCCCAAGAGTGCGAACACCCCCTCCCTCTTCCCCCTCCCTCCCGCTGCTTTTGCATCCTCGGGGGCCTTGATCCGCGCCAGTGTGTCCACTCATATTTTGACGCCGCTCGACCATACGGCGGCGGTGGCTCAATGAATCGTCACAGAGTCCGGCGGCGGAGAAAAACTCTCTCTTTTCCCTCCGGAATGCCGTTGTGGGGTTGGCGGGCGGGGGAGGCGCCGGCCAATCAGAGCCCGGGCCCTCTTCGAGCGCCGCCACCCGATTGGTTGCCGTCCGCAGCCGGCCGGCGTTTGCGTTCCCGAAAGTGAGGATATTTTTACGAGCGCGCCACCGTCGCCGCTCTGAGTGACGCGCTATGACGTCACGGGATTTCTTTCGGAAACTTTTGCGCGGCAAAAAAGATGGGGTTTGAGTGCGCGAGCGCGCGTGCCGCTCTTTTCCTTCCGAAAAGTGGACTTCTCACCTCCGAGTGAATGCGCGGTAATGGAATCGGCAATGGGGAAGCGTTCATTAACCATTTTCCATTAGCGAAACTTTGGGGTGGATTTTTTCATCGTGAATGCAGGCCGGTGCATAATGCAAAGTGAGTAGTGCTCCATCACATATCACATAAGCACAGAGAAATGGAACTTCACGTAAGTAGGGTTTAACATCGGTTACTAAGAGTTTTTCAAGTTACAGCTGACCATGCGTTTTTATAACTGTGATGGTGAAGAATAACATCTAGGATATTGACAAAAAATTAGCCACTCAGTTTCGTTCTAAGCTTTTAAAAACATATATGTGAATTATTAAAACTGACAGAAAATTTTATGGCCGATAAGTTTTAAAGCAGTATCAAAATAAATAAAAAAACTGATATGATATTTAAATGGACGGTAGATATTTATGCATGATAAATCTGAAGCAATAACACTTTAAAACAATAAACACACTCCATCAAACCGGTCGCGCTTTTCGTCTGTATATTAACTTGTATTCAAAGTTGGATCCTAACTCTAGTATAAATAGAAGAATATTGGGAAGAATCTGGAAAATTATAACTGGAGATTATGACGGTCTACGTAAAACTCTAGAACTCCGATGTGGTGATTACCCACAAAAAAAGAGATTTTGGCAAGGTTAATGAAAAAGGTTGGCATTAAAAGTATAGTTGATGAAACATAATGAGTTGCTAATAAATATCTACTGGAAAACATAAAATTTAAATAAGACGAAAAAACTATATAACATATGCTGGCCATATAAAATATTAATGAAAATGTTCCAATTAGTAAAATAATGGGAAAAACATCAGAGAGACTTGAACTTTCGAAATATATAATCCTAATGCAGATAAAAAGCAATTATTAAAAGGAAATAAATACGGTGAAGGTTACAAATATCGGGATATAGGGTAAATCATGGGCCTCACAGTACCTTTCGCAGGATGTTTTCACGAATTTCTCAGTTAGGCAAAGAGAAATATTTTTCATGGGATAAAATACAGACTGCTAGGAAAAGGTTTCAAGAAGTATATTCATGTCTAATTTCATGAAATCATAGAGCGTAGAATAAAATAATTATATTTAAGCGAAAAAGTCTACCATAAACTATTTTTCTAGGTCCCTATCAGGTTGATTACCTAGGTTGATACCTCTCCTAGAGCTATCACTTAAATGCGAACAGCTTTTTGTTTACAGCGATCTCTTGGTCAGGAGAAAAAACCGACAGGAGAAATGAAATAATAAGAGTTGTATAAGCAGCATATTAGACCAGTTCCAATATTCGATCTGATACGAAAAATGTATCTTACTTGAGATAACATTCCCAGAAATTTAGCTACACTAATCTTACAGATATTTTAAAAGGCTTAAAACATGAAAAATAAAATTTATATTAAATTATATTTACTAAAATAACTGATATTGATACCATTAAATTGTTTACTGTAACAATTTAAGTCGCCATAATAGCCCGATAAAGATTTGCAAACACATATTGTGGCCTTTTTATCCGTTGATGAGGCTATTCATGATGCAAGCATACTGAAAGAGCATTTCCTAAACCTTGGTAGCGCAAAAGCAGGATGACTACCATACTTCAACTCGAAAGTACGTAGTAATGGTAAACTTAATCACGAATTTTTAATCAAAATCTTGGTACATTATGAGCAAACCAAGGTAAGTATAAGGTAGGTATATAAACTAGGTAAGTATAATAATTTTGAATTGTCGCGAAATTTTTACTAAATGAATTCTACTCTTGACGCCAGGTAAGGCTTTACAGAAAATTTGGTATTATTCATACGCCTTAATGCAGAATATTAAATAAGGGGAAAAAACCCAGTGCCAAAAGAAGAAGGGGAAATAATTCTTGGTATTATATATCCTAAAAATCTCATTACCTACGAACACCACTCACAAATATTAACAATTGCAATGCAGTAAGTTGTTTTATGATATTTTCCCATTTTCAAGCACCTGCTTAATGGAGGAAGGACACCGATGGAGTGGTGAGGCAACTCAAAAAAATATTTCTACTTACTATGATATCATATTAAAAGTCACACTAATGATAAAATTTGGCAGAATTATGAGTGGAATAAAAACATATACATGCACATGTTGAGCAAAACTATGCAATCGTAAAATTCGGTAGTATTAACATCATCCAGTAGATAGAATCATTGAATAATACTCAGACTTATTTCTAGTGAACGATTCCGCTTCGTGAATGAAGACTGGGGAAATAGAACACGTGTATCCTTGGGAACGCAACACTCCATACATAGATACGCCTAGGATGTTAGACTAACATGTGATATAGCTACACCCGCTCATGCACCCCTCGCCATCAATTACGTTTTCATACCCGCAGCTCGGTTTCTCGAATCTTAATTCATATATTAATTCCTGACCTATTTTGAACATGGAAACAGTTATTTTCCAAGTACCGACCTTTCCGTTTCTTAGGAATTGCATCAATCTTCCAAAAATAATCATGAAGTATTTGCTAGCAACAGTTTCAACGAGGATGTATGAAAAAATACAGCCACATATGGTGCAAAATCATGAGGTAGAGTACTTCTGGTAAGTTTGGTAATGGTACTTCTTGCTACTTTTGATGCAATGAAGACCTTCCAGCATCAGTAACAAAGTGAGAAATTGACAGGTTATTTGATTGCTTTTTTCTCAATGGACATTTCCAAAAACCCTTCTTAGTTAATGGAATTAATTTTATGCAAAATACTACAGGTAAAAGTGCAATGCTTTCATCACATCTGCCAAAATAAGTAAGAAATTATAAAAAAGCGTTTATCACATTAAGTATTGCCAAACAATACATATATTTCCCCGTTTACGACTACTAGCAGAGAAAAGTTAATTTTTCATTTGTAATAAACTCAGCCTCCATAAAGAAGACCGCACTGGAAGGTATCAATCAATCGGAAATAGAAAGAATAAATGTACAAAAAATTTTCGTGTCAATTTGATTACAAAATGAAGCTTCAACTTAAGGGATAATTTTCCAAGTAAGCATTTCACTAGTCAAATGGTCTTGTACCAAACTGATTCGTACTAAATTAGGCCCAAATTTGGAAACTGCTTCATAACAATAAAAAAAGAAGCTACGTTAAATTTACCCCGTTATATATAATCCAAGGTCAATTTAAGGCATTCATCAATATTAAAGTATGTAGAATATCCAGATAAAATCTTCAAAGTCAAAAACATTCTGGTGGAAATCGGAATAAAATTTGTACTCAGTGTGGCACATAAAGAAAGCATAACTGAAAAAAAACCACTATACTATAGAATAATGTAGCATATGTTGGTAAACACATATGGGAACTTAAATGCAAAATATAGGACGAATTCTACCATAGTTCTCCAAGATATCCGATTGAAACGTGACAAAGTGTATTCTTCACTCAGTGACCCAACACTGGTTGGTTTGAAAATATGACATATGAGATGACACCGGAATAAGCCACAGAAGAATGACTAACCCTATTAAGGTGGAGGGGGCCAGTTTCTTTCTGGACCATCACGCACTCACTTTGAGGATTTTTGTTTTGTGGGATCCGAAGGTTCCACCTAAAGTTTGAACCAGGGAACAAGGTGTATACGATAGAGATGTATTTGATTAATTGATTTTTATACTCGCTCCATTCGTTAAGGCTAAAATTGAGAAGTAAAATAGCCTAATGGTAGATTTTCCAAGAAAAAATACACAAGGTTTAACACATTCCATGCGGCCGACAAAATCTTGGGTGTTAATCTTAACGAGAGGTTTCAGTCAGGATATAAACTGTAGCACGAAAATTGAACTCCGATTTTTTCCATACACGGTCTTTACCATGCTGTACCATGTGTTCCATTACGGAATGAGTACAAAATAGATATTTTTCTCATCAGTTTTCAACGTTATTTCATTTAATAACAGTTAATTAGCATTAACTTTTGTTGCAATTTGGAAATATAATCATTTATGGGAGATATTCCTTTCCAGATTTCATGCCGATATTATTTCATACCCAGATTACACAAAATCGTCTCGTAGAAGGTGAGTATGGCAGGTTTATAAAATTCTTCAAGTCCCGACACACTTGGGTACTGGAATAATATTAGGTTGAGCTGAGGAGATAAAGATCAATGGGAGGAATATAATTCCGAATTTCATTTCAATCCATGTTCTTTCTTTCAGTATTTTAAGTAGACTACTGCGGGGTGGGTACGGCACATATATTTTAGTTTCAAAACTTTCAACGAACTTTCATACGAAGACAGTGAAAACCCATAAGAACCCGATCCCGAAAAACAGGGACTTGTCGTCGGCAGTTGGCGCCCAGCTCCACCCATAGCTTCTTTCCATGACTCCAGTTTTCGCAGCCGTCGTGCGCCCGGTACAACATTCTCGGCCCCATCCATCGCCTTTCCTCACACTCAAAATATCCTGAGTCGCTCTCACCTGCTCGGTCGCTGGGGCTGGTTTAGCACGCCCCTGGCCCGGCCCTGCCTCTCCACCAGTGGTGCGGCCTCGGTCCCAAAAACGTAACCCATCGAAGGGATGAAAAAAAACCACCTCTGCCAGAGTCTAAACTTTATCCACGAGGCGTTGAGATTCCGGGACGGACAGGTCGAGTTTTTTTTACGCTTAGAGAAGAGAAGAGGTCTTGCACTGGGTGTTTGAATGAGCTTACTAAAGCTTGTGTGGTGAAAATTTTCATCCCGTTGAATGGGACGCCGTTAGATCTAATCGAATGATCTAATGAAGCCTAGCCTAAATTTGAAGGTGAAAAATCGTTTGTTCTCCAAAGTGCTGCTGTATTCTCAAGGTGACATAGGAATCAAGGAATAATGTGTTTCTCGATGTAGCAAAGTGATCGGTAAACCTAGGATTATTTTATCGAATGTGAGAGTTGCTTGGTATCTTAAAAGCATGATTGGAGAAATGTTTCCAAGGGGTTGAGTAGGGACAAACTAATGTTACAGGGTGTATATGTTTCCGGATGAATTTTCCCCCTGAAGCTGTGTTTTATTTCTGTTTGTGATGGACTACGAGTAGGAAGTGAATCCAAAAATAGGCAAAATTCAAACTTCTCCAGCCACTGCCCTCGACGTCAACCATTGTGTCTGCACATTCCTGCTTGTTTTTGACGGCATGGAGGCCATGGACAGGCTAATAGGTAGGAATTATCTCTTCAACATTAGCGCTATGTAGCACTAATAATTCACTTGCATCAATTGTTGGTGCTCACACAGTAAACAATTCTGATAATGTCAATTTATTTATCATAATTATTGAACTTTGAAGGCATACCATTACCCAAAATTACCCCAAATATTTATGTTCTGTCTCAAGACAGGCACAGTATCATTATATCTGAATATAAATCAACCAATAATCAAATTGTACGCTGCCTAAACTGAAATATGAAATATGAACTGCAAGTGAATTAAATACTAAACGTCAGGCATTTTAGAAAAAAAAAACAGATGCAATATAGAAACTGCCATCTTATTCTTTTATACTTTTAGTCTAACACGCATATGCCCTACTAAATTGACTTCCGAAAACTATGTAATCGAAATCTAACAATGGTACATAAGTATATTTTCCATTTTTCAGTTTAATTCCCTCGTTAACATTACGGCGATTAAATATCATCCTGCAAAAGTAGCAAATGGTAATGAGGGTAAATGACGGAATAAAAGATCTCTCCATTGCTTAAGTCAGGCTAGTGTAATTAAAGGAATCACGATCGTAGTCCTCCTGCTTCTTTTATTATAGGTACTGTACCTGTCGGCTTACCAAAACACAACGTGCAAGCTATTCCTACGAGTGAGATATCTTTTGTGATTATATTCATAAATAATATAATAACCTACCGTGAAATTCCGTCACCCATTAAAAATAATACCAAGTTTCTTGATTAACCGACTAATGCTTATTTTGTGACACTTTCCAATTTATTTTCGGGTCATTGCTAAGAAAGTAGACTAAAATATCAAAGCATGTAATGCATTCAAGGGGTATAGGTTTCTAAAATTCAATAAAGTAATTTTTTAGATTTCTCCGGTGGCATTTGCGAACATTGGTTATGCATTAAGATAGATAGTAGAGATTTTAGTAGAGGCAAGCAAAGATAATTTGATGAGGAAAGCAAAGAGAACACCCATTTATATCACCTGGAAGACATATACTGAGTAAGTACTGAGATTAAGTATATTTGGAAGTTGCTTTACCATCTGACAGAGGAGAGGTTTATAAAGATTCAAGTGGAAATATGGAGGTATAAATTGTTAAAAAAATAACTGACATAGTCATTGAAACTAGACATAAAGAGCATTGCCGTCAAAACATGCATGAGAATGTTGGAATGATACTCATGCCTAATATATAATTTGGTAAATTTGTCTTAGATTGTTGTATAAATATTGATAAAAAGTTGCATATGATGCATGTGATGAATATTTTAAGAAATTTTGTGTCAGAGATACATTTGTTTAAGAGTTTGTTTATAAAAGGAAAAATTTGTAGATTATTCATTTGGATTCTTTGGTAATTTAATTTGCAAAATAATATCGAACATTGCTAAATATTCTATGAATTATCGCATAAGATAGTGAGAATAAGCATTCACGCATATATACGAATAATACAGGCTGTACTGCTTGTAAGCAAGTGTAATTTTGGGGAAAAAATGTTTTTGTTTTGCTAGTCATGAAGATATTTTTTCTGTTATCATATAAAAGGGGTACTAATAAAAAAAGAAAAACACTCTTAATGATCACTTAAATATAAAAATATAATATCACTTTTATATAATACTAGCTGACCCGGCGAACTTCGTATCGCCTAACAATCAATGAACTTACAGTTTACTTACACCATTTATAAATCAAGAGCTGCTGTATCGTTTTTAATCATTTTTAATTTATTATAATGAAATAAGGATACAAATTCAATAAAACTACGTAAATGAGTACCAAAATTGCTTGTCAGAAAGACATTTTCTTTATTGAATCTACATAGGGTGGATCGGAGCACGTTTACGCGGATTTTTTTCAACAAATTTTCTTACGTTTTAGCTTAAGAAATTTTGGGCATTGTGGTTTAATAAAGCAGTTCATGAAATAAAAATTATACGAATTCAGTGGTTGGCTATTTGCTTTATTAGCTGTAAAAAAAATGTTTTTAGGTCCAAGTCCGTTGCATACACTTGGCCCATTAAGGGGGGAGGTTGACACAACCCCAGACCGACGCTTGACTGATGCTCAAAATGGTGCAAGAAAAGCCCATATGAGGCAGCATTTGCATTAAATGACTTAAGGCGCGCCAGTTTTAGTATCTCTGTTTGGTAAAAATGCACTGCGTAAACGTACTGCATGCGTAAACGCACCACGGTGAGCCCTACACATTCGGGCTTAATGTATTGTGTCAAGCACCTTCTGATAAACAACAGTTTTTGTTTTGTTATCAGGCGCAAGATGAAGCAGATGAAGCTAAATAAATATAGCGAAGCAAAGCAGTGACGCAGCGAGGGGAGGTTTTGGGGAATAACCCCCCCCCCAAGAGCTTAGAGAATTTTTTTATGAAAGATTTTGTTATTAATATTAGGGGGACGGATTACTAACAAACAAAACATATTTAACTATTCACACAGCCGCAAAACCCACTATTTTGAACTGTTTATCTATTTTGTAAAATGTCTGAGGGAAGTGCCCCCACACTTCCCGCTTACCTTAGCGAGTTTTCTATACCCTACAGACCCGTGGTATTAGCTGCGCCCAAAACCCCCTATCCTAGCTACGCAATTGAAGCGAAGGAAGAAATACAGAGGATGGTTTATCGACTCGTGAACATAGCACGTTAAATTGACCATGAGAAAATCATGGGTTTTCATTAGCACATGAGCACAAACAACACAAAAACTGAAAGACTGACCATGCGATTTTTTAATCGTTATCACGAATGCAACACGAATTGGAAATTGAATAAGTTTAAGCTCAAAAGGGCATATGAGTTGAGATAATGGAATCTACGGAATAAGGACTTCCTCACCTTTGAATTTACCTTTGAGTGAAGTTGCGTGAATCACATTCATTACCAATTATTTTAATCACCAAACACGTTCCGTTGGATAGTTATGGTTGGTTTAGGCTTCGAAAGATCATGAACACAGAAACTACATTTTTCTGTAAATCGTGCCTTGGTAAGCCAGGTATGTCCAAGGACTTAAAATATTCAGATAGATAGTTGGTGATTTCTTCTTCGTTTGTTACACATTTAAAAGATTCGAATTCATGCAGAGTGCGAACTATTTGAATTTGCCTCGTTTTAGTCATCCACATCTTCGTTCTTGCTCGCTAAATCAACCATCTTTGATTCTTTTGGAGATCAATCATATTCTGGAACTCTTTGTTGATGAGCTCACTGAAACTAATTTGCAATCATTCCAAGGAAATGAGTTAAAACTACTCGATTCCTCGACAGGAACACGGACATTACCGTTTGTCAACAATTGCTTGGAGATTTGTTTACAAACACGGTAGTGAAGTGTCAACTCGAGCTGGGCCACGGCTGGGCTTACAATTAGCTCGAATTAAATTTTTTAAATGTAATTTCAATTTAATTAATATTTTGAATATATTTAGTAATTAAAATGTTATATTGTTACTAAATTCAGTTATTAAAGTGGTAAAAACAAAACAAATTATTTAATTTGTAGTTTTGACCGACTTATCAATTGTTGTGTTACTATAACTCCTAAAAGCATGTCCATAGGAAAGAGATGAATTTTTTTGTGAAATTATCCTTTTTTTAATAGCCTATATGTTAATCCCGCCTGAGACGAATCCAAAGAACCAATTCTCATTGAAATCGGTGCAGCCGTTCTCGAGTTATAAGTGTTCTAACTAACACGATTTTCGACTTTCTTTTATATATATAGATAATATCGATTTTCTTAAATATAAAAATATTTAAGAAATGGAATGAAATAGCCAAAGAATAACGTAAATGTTTCCATTCAGTAAGTTAGAATATGATTAGAATATAACCTTTAAATAAAAATTTAAATTTTACGTGATAAAATAAATGTTGCATTTCGCAGCCATGCTTGTAGAGGTGTCTTCATTATACCATGCGGATCAAGCCCGAATAATAATGACATGAAATTTCAATTTCTATGACGTTTTTTCTGGCATGCAGATAACTTAATATGGTGTGGGAATTTATAGAAAAGATTGTTATTTTGGCATTCATTTGTTAGCGTAATTTCATTTGGTTGTAATTTTTCAGTTAAAATTGCCACACTTTATGTCACTTTTTTGAAAATTTACCAGTTACCACTCCAGAAAATATGAAATCAAAAGACAATATGGTAAAAAATGTTTTCTTAACAAAAAGGAAGACGGAGAAAACTAGGACATGGAAGTTTTCTTTTATCACCCATTATCATGAGATTTTGGTACGTCTTCTACATATAATTATAATATCTTGCACATCGAAATAATAATATTAGCGGATGAATCGGTTAATATTTACTATTTGGCCAGCCAGTTTGAATAAACACAACAAATAGGAATATAAACTGGCGCTGTCTTCCTATTCGGTTTCGGGTTACACGCCAGAAGCTGATAGTTTGGAACCATAGATTGGCTTCTGAAAACACAGTGACGGTTGAATTGGTGATCAGTGAAACTTGAGACCCCTAATAAAAAAGTAATTACTATTATGTAAACTCAGTCTCCAGTTTTCTGTCCACCTTTCGAATGGTGAGGTTATGTATTGAGAAGATTGCCATTTTTGTATTTATTTTTCAATAAAATAAATATTTCCACACTTTATTAATCTATTCACATAATTTCCGACACATTCAATCAGGAATTTAGCATCTCTAATAACCGACCAGAGAAAAAATGGTTGGAACTGAGTCGCAGAAGAAGACGGAGAAAACCTGGTCAGGAAATTTATGATCGATGTCCATTACAATGTAGCACACTTCCTACTTATGTCAAATATGACTCGAGCCATCTCCAATACTCTCCCTAGTACCGTAACCTGCTTTAGTTTGCTGCAAATTTTAGCGTGACATTAGATATTTGTTGCCTTGACCATTCAATTGCTTTCAAGTAAATATCGGCGGTTGAAAAAATACCTAGTTCAAAAAAATATCCAGATGACTCAGCAGTGATTTAAATTTTAATTATTACAACCAGGGCCTAGACATAGCCCTCAAATCGAACAAGAAGTGCTTTGACACATGCTAAATCAACTCCAATGAGGATAATGATTACAGGCCAAACTATGAAATAAATATCGGAATGATCACACACCGATTTTAACAGAAAGATGGCAGGGAAAAAATATTCCGTTTACTGACTGTATCCTATGACTGAATTAATTATGATGCTACGTTTACTTGGCCGATCGCGCGTGAGACATCGTTTATACAGAATTGTACTCACTACCGTGAAATCTTTCCTGAGTCATTCTGTTTCTAATGACGAAATCGTGGCTTGAACCTCATAAACATGATTGGTGAGTGCTTATCTGAAAATCGTACCCTAAGAAGTCTTTCATATAATTGGTAAGTATTCCAGCAATAGTCAATAACAAACAGGAAATTAAAATCCAAGCCTCGGTGTTTTAGCTATAATTTCGTTTTATTTCAATTCATATGAAGATTTAGAGTTTGTAATACTTTTGCATACCACCACTGCTCCAGTTTAAGTTAGGTCAACACTTAAATTGTTAAAATTATAGCAAAAGTTTTCATATGAAAAGTTTTAAATTTTTCCAAGGCACATAGGAATTGGACTATTTTTACCAATACTTTATAAATACTTGCGGTTGGGAGGGAAATGAAAAGATTTTTTTGGGTTTAAAAGTTTAAAAATGTATGCTAACACTCAGGATGTCCGCTCATCCATAAAACCTATAAAATATACTGAATTTACTACAACATGAAGAGGATATTTAAAATTCAAATAATTTTCAACAAAACCTAGTCTGCTAGCCATACAGCTAAAGTAATGAGACTCTAGAATGCTTCTCTTTACCTGGTAATAAGTCTTTAAGTTTTAATACCTATCCCAACACCAGAAAATAATGACAAATCATTCTGAAAAAACGCCCCTAAATTTCTCTATATACCAATGAATTACAAGGAATGTTGGAAAAAGAATGACTATAATTTAATTTAAAATTATTTGGAAATTACGTATTCAATTTAAGTGTACATATTGAATACAGAGGCCATTAGTAAAAAGATAGACAACTCATATAATGCAAAATCTAGAACGAGGCTAGCTACCTTTACGTTGATTACAGATGTTATAAGATTCATAGTAATTACTCAAATATTTGTGCTGTATAATGCTATGGACTATCATGCTTTAAAAAGCATGATTGTTTAGCCCATCGAAAGGCCTCTAAGATTGAGATACAAATGAGTCGGTAACTAAATTTCCTAGCTATTCACGATGTTACTTTAGTGTTACTTGACGAATTGATTCTGTGCTCAAGTTTCCACTGATTTAGCTCCAAGAGAATTTTCTCCACTACAATGTTCTTATTCTTTAACGATATTATATACGGGATAGCGATATAACGATACGGTTCTTATTCACCTTTAACGTTAACATATCTATCTCATCTTAATGATGGACGAGCACGAATATTTATACTTAAAGATTCTTGATAATACAAATTGAGTAACATGTATAAGAATATGTTTCTGGAAACGATGCTGATATATCATCACTAAAGGTTTTAGAGTAATTTACAAGAATATTAAAAAATAACAAATTTTTCTATGTTACAAGAAAGTATGGCCACCAGAAATTTTTATGTAAAAAGTTATAACTGTCATTTGATAATACTCAAGACGAGCGCAAAGTTAAAGAACCCATATTTATATGTAAATTTTTTCAAACTATCTGATTTAAATCTTCGGTTTGATACCAAATGTGGATGAATGGAGCTATGAATGAATACACGGAGAAGAGATAATATACTAGTCATTGCTTGTTCAAATTTATATCCCCTTGCTCAGTATTGAAAAAGTTATTTTTATTCCTATTATTTATTTTTAGAGTAAATTGAAGAATTGATTGGTATATAATTCGAGTAAATCCACAGAGAATGAGGCCAATCAAAATTGCCAATAATGCTACAAAGAGAAATAAAACCGTCAAAACTTAATGAGAAGAATTACAGAATTTCAACTAAGTATTGAAAATATATAATAGGGTAGTTTCCTTCATCAAAGAAAACGAAAGGCATTGATTGCGATTCGTTACCCACCATTAGTGTATTCATTATATACAAATTATGTGGTTTTAGAAATACCGGTTTCGACGAATGACAATGGTCAATTTTATCCTCATTTGAAAAAGGCCAGATTGGCGCGCATGCGATGCCACTCCGCGTGACGTAACAGGGACCTAGTTTCTATACGAGTAGATAGGAGTTTTACATCGTCGGAGATTACCAATGCATGCATGAACCACAGAGCTCAGGGAATAATGTCTTAATAATCATCTATTAAAACTGGCTTAGGTCGGAAAGTTATCTTCGTTTGATAAGGTATTAATAATCCTTATTTAAGCCAAGCGCTATCAGCTAGCAGAGTACTCTGCTACCTGCTAGCATTCTGCGTCGTATCAGCGCTCAAAGCCTCGCCCCAAGATTACCTCACTTGCGGCAGCGGGAACCAGAACGACGTCACATGGAGTTTTCTCAGCATTCATACTTAGCCGTCGTGTTTTCGCGCGCAATTTTCACTTTTCATTTAATCGCGAAAAATAGATACCGTCATTTAAAAATCTAAAAGCGTGAAATAAGTACTCCAGGAGTAATAATCTTTCGATTTAGGCAATAAAAAATAATAGAAAACCAAACTATTCATCGACGGGTTTGTACAATATTTTTCAATTCTATTTTCTTAAGGACATGACATTAATCCGTTTCATTTGTAATTTCAATGCGATTTATCTTGTTCCAAGTTGTCTATGCGTACGCACAGGGGTCTCCCATAAATACTTCATAAATACTTTCCTATTCCACTTCTCTGCACATTTTTGCCCCGAAGCTTAGCCATACAATTTCATCAAATTACAGGAGTTTGTACCATTATTAACACTATGTATCTGTATTACCCATAAATAACTCAAGCATATTAAGATAAAAAAATTTCGGACAAAATACATGAACGCTACTACCCAGGCATTTATGTTTCACCTAATTCTGCGAGAGCCGTCATTTTATTTTACTGTCAACGAATTAATCATTTACAAAACAACATAATAGCACAAGGTTTACCACCAAAATGCAAAAGTTATTCAGCAACTTAAGGAAGAACGCAAAATATAATTTAAAGCTGAACTCAACA
This sequence comes from Ischnura elegans, assembly GCF_921293095.1. NCBI lineage: Eukaryota > Metazoa > Arthropoda > Insecta > Odonata > Coenagrionidae > Ischnura > Ischnura elegans. The sequence goes on from NC_060246.1 coordinate 144,897,207, forward strand.
AGCAGTAAATAGTTAACATAAGTAACAATTAATATACATAAAAATACTTAAATAATTACGTCATTAAATACATATGCACCTAACAATATCGAGCCAATATTTAAGAATTCCACCCTTGAATGTGACAGCATTAATGCCGAAAAGATTTACATGGGTCAATCTACAAAAAGCATACAGTTTCTACACGCAAAGTTAAAAAATAATTTTTGCTAACATAAGAACCAAATTGCATTATTACAGTTCCATCTCAACCAAGCCGATAGAGTCTTGAAAAGCCACTGTTATAAGTAAAGAAGACAAGTTGGTAATTTCTGGCAAAGATTGTCCATGTGGAAAGTGAAAATCTGTGGTTGATCTTTGGATAAAGCCCAAAGACACCTCTAGTTTTAATCGCACAGTGAGAAGTATCTTCATGGGACAAAACGTAGACTACAAGATAACTCCAAGGTCCAGAACACGAGATATTCTCTTTAGATGGACTCCACCTCGGAGTAATTATAAAGGTAGTCACCAGGGCGGCGTAAGAAAGTAATTACATTTGGTTACATTGAGGTTCATCCCATTACTCGCACACCAATGTATGACCTTGTTGACAGTCTGCTGGAGAGAGTAGCAATATTGACGAGATGAAAAATTACAGAATACCATAATGTCATTAGCAAATATTAGGCACTCGCATGACAGATTCTTGCCAATGTCTTTGATAAATAGGCTGAATAGCAGACGACCTAAATGAGACCCTTGGGGTACACCTGATACCACAATAAAGGGCTGCGAGTATGTTACTTCATATTTTATGATGAGCAATCTTTCATAAAGATAGCTTTTAAGCCATTGCAATTGCGATCCACAGATTCCAAACCCTTCAAATTTAGCTCATGATATTCGGTGCTCAGGTTTGCCAAACACCTAGGCAACGTCTACGTGAGCACAATAAACAGAATTTGAGTTGAGAAGTTCAGCTATAACATTTCCTTGAAGGACTAATAGCTTTGTAACATTAGAGCGATCTTAAAAAAACACTGCAGATGGCTCGAAGATTGAAGTAGAGGTAAACACGGATGATACTTTTGAATACTTTGGCTAAAGCCGATTGAATTACAATGGGTCTGTAGTTCCTTACACCAATAGCCAGCAAAGTATGCGAAGGGATGGCTTTTAGAGGTTGATTTTTTAAAATAGTAGTTCATCTATATTTTTATAAAATATTCTCAATTTCTTTGAAAATCATGCCAACTATGCGTTTTAAATGTGTCCCAAACAAATTAAAGAATAGCAAGTAAAAATATATAAATAATAAAAAAGCTCCAATTTTTACATGACCACCCTATAGCTTTCCGTTCTTTACAATTTCACTAAAAATCATTCTCAATAAAATGATACGGTTTCAACGAAGCGCATTAATTCCCTGGGAAATCTAGTTACATTATGATGCCCTATAACATTTACAGCAAAAAATAATTAAATTGATTATTCTTCACATATAGCATGATGTATTGTTTGTCCATGTGCCTATAAGATTTTACCATGTTTATGAGGATACCAGTTCGGTTCTGTTAGAAAATGCGCAGGTAGTATTTGAAATTATATGAATGCTTCAAACGGAACTCATGCAAAAAAGTCCTTTAAAATAATACCATAAAAAATTGTTTACGAACTGATAAAGAATTTAAAATATTTAATGATGCACGGATAGAGTTGTTTTCTAATGACATCTATGTTAGACAATTCTACCATGTAATTTAATTCAATATTGAATGCGACGACAGTTATTGGAAAATAATTATTAAAGACTGAAAGGCACAAACATATATTAAATCAGTTTCCTAGTCCATGCTTCGCAGATTTATGACAGTGTAAAGAATGTATCATTTTACCATCATAAGTGAACTCTAGTACCTTATCTCTATTACAAAAAATAACTCATCCATTGCACCTAACACATTGCAAACTCATTCCTCTATTTTAGTGTTAACAACTAAACACAAAATTATTTGAAAAGAAACGTTCATCAGAGAATTTGGTAGCTTAGCATATTTGAGAGACCCAAACGTACGTAATTCAAAAATAGGAGTGAACATAATTTTAATGATATTTTGACACTTTCCATGACATTAGGCAATCATAAATGCAAGAATACATAAACAAACGAGTCATCATTAGCAAAGCCCATAACTTTTAAAATAGTTTACAATAAATGAAATAAAATATCCTATTTCAGAATATTAAAATTGATATATTCCTTGCAAGATCCATTTTCAATGTAAGTATATAAAATCACCATTGATTCACGGCAAGAAATAATTTAGCACTTTTTTATTCAATTATTAATTTATTCGGCAGGAGTGCACCAACAAGTTAACAGATATGCTAATTAACTTATAGATATGTTCTAATTAATCAACTAGTAGGAATTACTTCAAGCGATACCAAATGCCTGTTTATTTAGTATATCAAAAATTGGATGGATCTAAAAGGCAAACATACTAAACGCAAAAACATTTTTGATTATCATATCAATAACTTCCTTCTTCAGTGCAATTAAAAGTGCCTGAAAATGACACAAAGTCCTTAAATGTGCTTAATAAAATTTGTATTAAAAGCTTAACAACTGCATTAAGATCTCATGCTGCTGCCTCAAAGGTTCTGCTTTCAATGGCAAAACTTAAGAGTTATGAAACAGTCTTAAATGCTTTCATTTGTCACCTAAGTTTTAGATCTTACCATCCTACAGGTAAAGGTTGTCTCCTTATTTCGATGGTGAATTTTCATTTATTACATTCTAAACGTTACCACCTGGTATATAGCCAACTTGTAACTTGTATAATATAAAAATAATAATAATCACAAATCAATAGTATATGCCGACATTAAATTAACACCATTAAACTTAAAAAATGGCACGACCTATGGAACAACCAACACAAGAACCGTTCTATTGAATAGAAAGGTAGAACAATGGGCCCAGAAGGAATTACATGGACGACACATCAATGACCAAAATTAACCATATGTTGATAAAATCGCATCAAACAAATGGTTCTCGTTGGTTGAACTTAATAAAAAAAACAGATGGATTCATGCTGGCAATATGAGACCAGGTCGTTCGCACTAAAAATTATGTAAAGTACATCCTGGGTGATAAAAGCATAACAGATGACAAATATAGAAGATGTTTTCAAGCGCCTGAAATAATCCAACACATTATATCTGGCTGTAAGATGTTACCTAATACAGAATATTTAAGTAGACATAATCAAGTTGCAAAAATTATCCACCAAAAAATGACCTACCAACACAAATTAATAGACACCAAGACCCCATACTTTGAATACCACCTCGAAATAGTGCTTGAAAACAGCGCATTTAAAATTGACTACGATTTACATATCCAAACAGATAAAACTATAGCTAATAATAGATCAGATATAATGTTGATTGACAAGGGGTATAGAACCTGTTACATAGTTAATAATGCTGTGCCACTGTCGCATAACATTGAAAAGACAATAGCCGGAAAAAATAAGTACCAAGAATTGGAAATAGAAATAAAAATAATATGGAATATGGAAGAGGTTTATATAGCTCCAATTGTCATTTCAGTTTCAAAATACTCAACCTTCACCCAAATACATACATCAAATTGAAAAGGACTGTAATAATTTCAACTTGATATATCACAAGAAAATTCCTCAAATCAATTCAATAGTAAAGAGTTACCTTGGTGATAACCCGTGCTTTTTACAGTAAAACAACTCTGTGAAAACTGAAGAAAATTAAAAAAAAAGAAAAAATAATAATAATATAAATCCAACGACATCAGGTTATTAGATGAAATTTGAAAATTATATGGGTAAAGTATTTCAAAGCATAACCACTTGTTTTCCTCCGTGTATCTAAAAAATGAATTAAGGCAAGGGCAGTTACCGAGAAGATGGTTAGTGACAAAGTGACCAAGAAATAAGGAACAAAAATTTATACACACGATTTATATTGTTTGTATATAACACGAAAAGGACAACATGCATTGCTTGAATCTCCATTGATGTCACTTTTATGCAGTCAATAAATTTGTTTGTTAAGTGAATAAAGTCGCATACATGTATACTACTTTTGCTATGCTTGGTTCTTTTCGAGATTCTGCCTTTATTAAACTAATTAGCACATGTATGGTGGAAAGAGGTTAGGACTTTTAACAGAGAAATTGTCTTATCTCGGATCCCAATGTTTGACTCGGAATGGCTTGCTGCAAAATTATGTAACGTGGTGAGTGCACTAACATGGCCCTAAGATATTAATTATCTCAAATTCTTATGCTCATAAACAGGCTTCGATGAAACCTACCATTTGCTGGTAAAGCTTCTTGAACCATCACTCTAAACGCTTATATCTTTCACTGATGTAATTTTTGCGTCTCGTTTGCACTTTTTGTATGGAAAAACTGCAATATTACAATTTGATTGCCAATAATTATTTTCTATTAATGTCTCCTTGCCTAAAAGTATGGTTACTATATCCGAATAACAATTCCTAAAACTAAAATACTGTAATTTTTAAATGAGAAAAAATTCCGTGCCACTGAAATCGAATTGAAAAAAATCTAGTAAACGATTGTGTAGGCAAACATTACCGCTGATTACCCCGAATAGATAGCATGCTATAAAATGTTATTTTCTTTGCATATCAAAGAAAGGAAAAGTGAATTGGTGCTAATTGCAAAGTAACAGCCGTTATTTGTTGTTTTGGCATTTCCCCCGTGACTCTAATCCCTTTTATAAAAACTATAATATTCATTATTCAATTCAATATCAACAACAGAGAGACAAATAAAATTCTCAGTCCAATGAAAAAGACAGACAGCACTATGAAAGTAGTGATGAATCAGGTTATCTTAGTCTTCGAGTCACACAAATACAACTCTCTCAATGAGTGATGATAATTCATGCATAAAAATTTCACTGAAAAGTAGGCACTATCCAAAAAAGAAATACAGCAACTTAAAGCCGATGAGAGAGAGAACAAAAGCAATTACGCATTGCTTAAATTTCACATTACGACAAACATAAAACTTGGACTCAAGCGGGGACGAGGGGAGAAAAACTCAAATATTTAAATAAAAAACCCCGTCCTTCAATCATGACAACCAATTTTCATGCTAATAGCCTCACTCTCCTCATTCTTGAAACGCTTCCATTGTTTGGAAGACCATATAGCACCAGGCTTTTTCAATTAAAACTTTCAAAATCTTACGGCGTCAGGGTTGAGAGCGAAAACCATTTGGATGCAAATTTTTGCACACTACGCGAAGAAAAATAAGTACCAAAAAATAAGAGGCTGAAATCGCCCAAACCCATTACAAAAATTGTTGCCTTGATGATGTTAGGAGAAAATGTCAGACTACCCCCTAAAACTCGTGGAGAATAGAAGAGTGTAAACTTATAATAATAAATTCATAGAAAGAAAAATAAAAAGGAACTTAATTTTTCAACCAGAACACGATATTCCTCCAGCCACTAATTATAATGCCATCAGTAAATCTCACACAGGTTATGCCTCTTAGCAAAGTTTTGATGGACGTTTTAATAAATGTTTTACGTGAATTCATTTTCATCTATTTATCTTTTTCCATTACGTTCATCAGCGAAAGAATGATGACATACCCTTCATTTATCAGGGGAATGAGGCTTGCGCCTAATTACCGTTTTGTATTTTGCTGTGGCCGCCAAACACTACGCAGTTATGAGGTTTTGAGACGAGCTTTATGGGGATGTTTCGTACGTCTCATATATTTTTCTCCCAAATGTTTTCAACCACTTCTTTACAGCGATACGAAAATAATAATCTGGTCGAGGCGTAATTGCTAAAACGTCACCTCTCCCACCCCCTCTATTATCCCATCCGAAATTTGGTTAACTTCCAAAGCAGGGCGGTGCCATCAAGCTGTATCATATCAGCCGCCTCAGGGCAATCTGCTGCACTTGTTTAGCGTCACGGTGCTTATCATTCGGGAGAGAGAGCGCAAAATGGACACGGTGCGGTCGTGGAAGCGACGCGTCGCGACGTCCTATGTCCCAACTACCAACCGCTAGTTCACAGGGACATTTCCCTCCACTTCACACATTATTATACAATTCTACCTAGTTAAGTGTCACATTTCATTATTTTTTTCTATATATTTAGGCTCTTATGCCAGTTTCCATCAGTTTGAAACAACTATTACCTCGATGAATATATTTTCCCTTAACTTGAGAGCGCAATTAGTATAACTGTCACATACATCACAATCATCGCTAGTGTTTCGAAATAAAACCGGTTACTGGTCATTTATTTCCTTAAAAGGTTATTTAATAATCGTAAGCATCTACGATACTATATTGATAAGTGTCCTTCGATATACCAGGGATACGAAACGATTGAAAGGCATAGTTTCAGAAAAAAAATTATTCATGCAAATTTTATGTCAAGAAATGGCCAATTAACATTCACAAGAAGATAAAACGTTTTTAGTGAGAAAAAATCTATCATATTTATGCTGAATATAATTTTAAATGTCATAAATTGCATGTAGTTCATATCTTGAAAATAATTGTATATTACCCCTGAGAAAATCGTCAGCATTTCTGGTTACTTTATTGTTAACATATTACCTGCATTTAGAAATATGATATAATTAATCGTATCAACTACATTATTTCTGTCAATATTCCTCCTGAAATTTGCTTTCGATTGCAATATTCAACAATGCCATTCTGATACGAAATTACTTGCATTTACAGATTGATGAGAAGTAATTAATTCATAATACGAGTAATAAGAGAATAATATTCGTGATGACGTAGTCAAATCTCAAAATGCCAAGTTTCTTTTTTATACCGAATTAACATTTTATTACCCAATCTGACAAAGAAATTAAAGTACTTCTAGTTGCATTTATCATCTACGATAATTAAAACCGTGTTATATAGACTTTACGCAAAATAGGCATTCAAATATACATTGTGCTGAAACCGTATGGCACCAAAAATAAGAATAGTTAAGGATTTCACTACTTTAAAAAATTAAGTGGCTTAAAATTGACATTTTTTGCCCGTCAGGCAAGCTTAAACAATTCTACAGCACAGCATTTTGTTATACACAACAGTCAATACACGACTTCATACACCACAATCAAAGGTGATAGATTAAAAGACTAACCATTTACCTCGCTAATCAAAGAGGATATTAAAAAATGTCTAATTTTTTTGCGCACTAATTACAATGGCGTAATCCTTTAGTAATAGGAAATATCTGGAATGATCTGACAAATGCTGCTGAAACCGAATGATAACATTGATGAATATTACTTTATATCCGAATGCAATATTTCGAAAATTTCAAAAATGCCAATTGGTCTAACATAACGGAGGTCTCGTGACGTCCGCGGTTAATAACCAAACCTAGCGCAAACGTTTCAATCATACTTTTGCGTCGTGCTCGGATACCAGTCCAAATTTAATTACAACCACCACCACCGTCAATACTAGCCAAGCCAGCTACCTCCCTCTCTCTCCCAGCATACAGGCGTCCTTAGGACGAAACCTGAAATTTTCCGCCCCGTTAATGAGTCAGAATTGCGCCGAAATGCTAAGTTTCTCGGGGGACGGTCGGGAAAGAGCGCACCCGCGGATGTGTGAATTTAAACGCGTTTCAAAAAAGCCGCCAATTAAATCGCTCTATCCCCCCTCCAACCCACCCCTCTCGCGCAAATCGCGAGGCAAAAAGTCGTCGGACGATCCCGATCGTCTTTAATTTCCTCCCTCGTCATTATTTTCCGCCGCCGCGCCGTCCAAAAATTCCCCACCGCGCATGCACCGTTTCGCGGAAGTCCGCCAAATTGTTTTTGGCTCCGCGGGACGGAATTTTCTTTTTTTATACGTCTACCTCTTCCTAACCACGCGGTTGGGTTGGGAGGGAAAGTGGGATGCTCGGGGATTGCCGCAGTCCGGCCACGAGGCTGCTTCTCCCCGGGAGTGGTGAAGGCACGGGGCTCGCTGCTTCACGTTTAAGGATTCGTGTGTTTCACGATACTGCAGTTCGGAATTGTAGAATGTATTTCACATCAATCATGGCTGCATGCCTGTTTTAGTGCCTACTCTAGCAAGTCAGCTGACTGTAGCTACAATTAATATATTATTTTGTGTATGGCGAAGAAATTCAATGAAAGATGAGAAATTTGGAATAAAAAATTAATTTTACGGGGAATAGCTTGCATTTTGATGCCTATGTGGTGCATAAAATTTGCGAAGTTATAATAAGGTATCGTTAGATATCAACAAAAATGACGAAATAAACAAGTAGCTAATAAGAAAGTGACAAATGCCAGTCAAATCAGTTGATTAACAGTTAAAAAGATATCCCTACATCAAAAAAGGAAAAAACCTGCTCTCCCTAAGTTTATTGACAATCACAATCATTGGTGACCCAGCCAATTTTAAATCTTCCTCTGCTCTGTGGAAACTATGAGCTACAAATATGTTTTCTTGACAAAATCTTGCTCAACCTATTTAATACCGAGCGCATAAAAAAACTTGACATCTAATCGAAAGCTTTTAGTTTGTGAGATTGCTCATTTAGCAGTGAGGAAACATTTGTCACTGGATTAATGGCAAATAACATCTTCAAGATTCCAGCAAATAGAAATAATATTCGTATAAGTTACGAAAAAATTAAATTCACTGGAAGCTAGTACATAGAGTAGAGCCTCCACAGCAAGAATTTTTGATACTAAATTGGAGAAAGAGAAATTCAAATTCTGGTAAAACAATTAAAAGTGAAAGTTTAAGTGAGCTAAGATAATTAATGTTGCTTTTGATTAAGCTGTACACTTTCAACATAATTTTGCCGGGGAGTAGTGAAATGAATGAGCACCGATTAAATATATTTGCAGTCCTATATGTTAGAAGACATTTGATGAAAATGGAAATAAAAAACTATCGTCAGCTAAAATGCAGACATTTGGATTTTTGACACTGGGCAATATTCATTGGCTATTCCGTTCAACACATACAGACATGTTCACAGACGTTGTATGAAGATATTAACTACTCAAACACACTGAATTTATCCTGCGTCTGCTAATGGACATTAATGATGTAAAAATGTGAACGTATAGTTTTTACATTGCTACATAGTTACAAAACACAATAATTTCATGAATATAAATAAATTAAGCGCAGTATCAATCTTTTTATTCGAATAATGAAGTCATTGAAAATTACTGTTAAGTCCTGAAAAAAAACAGGAAAACGTTAATATTATAACTTAAACGTACATAAACTTCCGGAACATAAATTAATTTATAATAAAGTGAAATAAATAATTTTTTTTTATTTTTCTTGCCGATAGAGTATTAAATAATTTGACTAAAGAAATAATCGAAATTTTACCACATCTACCAGATGTAGCGCACCACTGAGCCAATAAAATATGCCTTAATACTTTTGATGAATATCATTTGGATCGTTATTCATAATTCCGACCTTAATACCCTCAGAAAAGTTTTAATGCTAATTAAATATTATAATCTACTTAACTCACTTATGCTGAAGGTGTGAATAATGCAAGATGTATCATGAATTTTACTCATTATGGGGGTAAATACATAAAATCCTGAAAGAAAAAAAACATTTATCTGCACCATATGCACCAAAAATGAAACAACAGGGATATCCACTATCACTGCATACTCAATTTATGGAAGCCATTCTTTTTATTGAGGTATTAATTAAATCACCATTTCGAGCGATATTTCGGTGAAGCAAGTTAAGATTTGGTTAAAGCAAGTTTGTTTTATTTGGCTTACGGATTTATGATCCATTATCATTATTTGTCATGAAAAATATTTCGAAAGATATAGTTAATGGCAATGTCATCATCTCATACCAGAAGTAAAATAACGAGCATATGGATGAAGAATTTCAGACTGTAAATTTTTAAACAGTATTACGAATGGAGAGGAGGCACATTATTGAGATATATTGTCGAAATGTTCAGTAAAAGTTATATATTTGGGCACAACCCATCAAAACAATGATCATTAAAAATTGCCGAATAACTTTAAAGGGAAATACGATGACCTGCATGATGTGCTATTCTAAGCAAATATCCTTAAAAGCTTAAAGTCACGTCAGAAAATGTTTTCGTCTTCTTAGCTAAAAGCTTTATTTCATATATCAACGATGTTGCCTGCAAAAAAGACGAAATTCTTGATATACTTGAAAAAAAGATTTGACGATGTTCATGAGACCATGGGTATTCAACCCTCACCATACCGGTGGAATATTTATCAACGGTGCACGGCGTACATAGAAGAGATATTTTTATTAAATATTTGGTTTCACTTCAATGGAGAAGCGCGGTACCTCGAATCGCCAAAATTAGTTCATCTAAGTGTATTTCTTTCATACTGAGCGTTTACTGTCTTTCACTGCCGTTAACCGCTCTTTTAGCATCGTTACCTGCCCACATCATAGGGAGAGGAAAATTCATTATCTCAGTGGCATACCAATATGATTTCAGACTGAAAACCGGACATTGCCATTAAGTGTTTGCAGCAAGAAGATTAAAACAAAGATCACAATGCAGCAATCACAGATTGGAAACTATAAATTCAAAAAAATTAATGAAAATGTAAAAAAGCTAAAGCTACTAAAGTTATTCTCTTAACAGGGAAGATAATAGAAGAGTGAGAAAGAATAACCAGAATAAAGATGGAAAATTACGGGATAAATAATTTAATAACTCGCAAAGGATAATCGAGACGTTTTAAGGATGCAAAATATGAGACTTAGGTTGGCAATCAAAGACAGTGATTTGAAAAATGAAACTGGGTTGGCAAAATTCACCTGTATATTGAGTCAAATAAAATAAGTGCGAAGGAGTGAGGATTGACCCATAACGTATGTCGGTCAAACAATTTTAAAATTAAGAATACCTCAACAGTAAATATTTTTAAGAAGAAAAATGCTAACATGAGGAAAATAATCTATAAAATATAACAATAGGGAGGATTTTAAAAACTATGTAGAATTAAAATTATCTAGGGTTAGAGCAATAGTTAAGGTTCCAAAATTTATAGGCAAAAATATATAAGGAACGAGGTGTTTTAAGCCAGGATTTTTTAGATTTAGTGTCTAGAATAGGTATTTTTGATGATGTTCATTAAAATCATATATGATGAAATATTCTGTCAGTTCCGAATACAAGTTAACGTTGAACTATTCCAACAATTTCACCATTCCTCAAAATTTGTCTAGTTGCGTGTTAAACATGATTTATTCGAATCATAAGAATTCTTATTAACCTTTAAAAAAATATTTTTTAAGGTTCTCAGGAGAAAACAAGTATTAAGTGTTATTATATTCTTAACCCATAAGAAACCCATCCGTTCAATTTCCATCGAACAAGTAAAATAGCTATAGACAATAACGTTGACCTGACTTCAACAATAATGCATCCAAAAGAGTGGTAACAGATTGTAATTGTCAGGAAAAATACTAGGAAACTAGGGAAATGCTAGGAAAAATCTAGGGAAAGAATATTTATTACTGTAATTTTTTTAACATATCGCTGACTGTAGTAAGAGAGAAAACGCGATAATCTTAGCAATTGGATAAATAAAAATTAGAAATTATATCTTGGACTCACAAGGTACTCAAAATGTGTCGCTCTATAAAAATTAACCTCTTAAAATATATTAAAGCACTAACTATCAGTAAATAGTTGTTTCAGTACTATTTATGGAAACTTAACACATTCATGATTTTTTTCAATTTGGACCATTTTACCAACAATTTGTACTTTTATCAATTTGTACCTTTTGTACTGACCAATTGCCCCCGAAGAGTTGTTGGCACTGGACCAACCAAAAACAATGTGTGGTTAATTTGAAAATTGAGCTGAATCACCTGAAATAAAGTCAAAAGCATAATTAAAACCAGGACACTATCATATATTACAAGAATAAATTTCAATTTTTCTTATCCTTAAAACATCAACATATGTATTAATATATCCTTCAGATATATCTAATTTAATAGTAAGGTTTTTAATGCTCATACTATAAGTTGGTTAGTATTTCAATGCATAATATTTTTGCAACAGATTACATCACTGCTTTTCCCCAAATTTCCTCCAGAGGTGATTTTAACTTTGGAAGAATATAAGAGGGCAATTTGCACGATAAATCTATTTATCACCTCCAGCAGTTCGTTAAGTTTTTTTTTACTTATACTCACCATATTTCACGAATCACATACGTAACCTGTCTAAATCATTTTATCTCTTCTGCAAATGTTCTGCAGATAACTTTAATTGGAGTAGATCTCCAGAATTGGTATTTTAGGGGAATAATATTTCATATTGGTTGAAAGCTTTACCTTTGATATTTTCAAGTGACATTGAAAATCAAACTGGAATTATTGAATGATTACTGTATGGTTTTAATATATGTTTACTTTGAAAAAATATTTTTTCAATATCTTTATCCATTGTTACAACTACTTTTACCCAAGAAGTATTATACCACTCTGAATGTATCTGAACGAGAAGATACCAGCTCGAAAATAAATATGTATATGCCATGAATATTCTTTGCGGGCCATATGATGGATAAAATGTTAAATGTGGTTATTTGACCTTTCATAGACCTTTGAACGAAAATATTTAGCTTGGAATTCAAAAACGCCAAAGTTTGATTACTTAAAATTTCCATAGGAGGAATGGGAGGAATCTTTCATATTTTGCAATAGTAACTGTACATTGACTAACATGCTATGAAAAAACAAGTATGTGCAACAAGGTGCCATCATGTAGAATTTTAGCGTTATTGAAGTTATAATATAATTAAATGTGTTGCATTCAACCTTCATCCCTGCACTCACATAACAAGCAAGTTTTTTTTCTTTCCGCCAACAGCTGAGCGGGGTAACTCAGGTACCACACCAATAAAAATTGAAGTTTTCAAAAACAACTTACATGTAAAAAAAATCATTAGTCGCCTAAATAATGGCAAAGTGGTTGAGCTAAAATAAGAAAAATATCAAAAAGAAAAAATAAAAAAACTGGGCAACACTAGCATTATTTAATTTAGTTAACCCGCGCAGTCACGAAAGGGTTAAGTTAGATTTTGACGGATAATCTAAGAATCCCGGTCTTCAAATCCACATGGAAATTCCTCATCGTAAAATAATGCCAAATGCTCTACGTGCGATGGGAATGAATGACGGCCCTGAATCCCAAGCATTATATAACTACACCTAATGATCGCACAATAGCTACTCGAATTTTGATAGCACAAACTTTACATTAATTTCCGTATATTAAAAATAATCCACTTCTACAAATATTTTTCTTCGGGATCTTAAATTTTAACGTACTTACATAAGGAAACTTAAAAAAATATTAATCTATAAATTATGTACCAACCAATATTGATGAAAAATTCTTAGTATTATTCTGAAAATTCAGATTGTCCCGAGCGCAAATTCACCTTGCCACGGTACCAGGGCAAGATAACGTATTTCATCAGTTGAAAACAATCAAAAGATTGCTTTTAATTATTTAGTTATAAAATTCTTCTGAACTAAAGGAAAGAGAATAGGCATGCTGTATGTTAGATAAATTAAATTGCTTAAAACTATGAAGAAATGGAAATTTTCAATTGTTAAGCTCCTCCTCCTCCTCATCTTGCCCCAGTCGTCCCTATATTTCATGGTATACTCTCAACCGACCTAGGAATGCCTTAGGTAAGTGAGCTTAGATAGTTGCAGATATTCAAGGATACTAGTCAGTTCTCAATTCTCAGTATTCGCACTTAATTCGTCCTTGGCAGTATTGCAAAATGAACTAAGTAATTTAGGAAGAAGTTTTATCAATTTTCAGTCGTTAATTTGCATTCCTAATATGCAAATTTCGTACTAGCGGCGCCCACGGATAACAGACAATGGGTTAAAACAGTATCATGAAATCGAGTAATTAAAAGAGAAAGCCCCTGAATTTTGGCTGAACCAAATGAATAAGTTTGAATCATAAAGAAGGATTTCGTATTTGATGTCTCAAGTAAGTAGGTCGATTTAACTAATTCATTTGAAAAACATTTAAGAGATCTATTGAAGTAAATCAGAAAATCATTTTTCATGGAAAAATAAATTTAATTCATGGCTACAATGTTGAATAGCTACTCATGATTTATGATCATTCTCATAAAATATATAATTTTATCCCCCAATTGAATTTTTTTCTAGCTGTGGAAAGTCATGGACTTGTTAAGAACACCGTGTGAAATTCAATTGTATAACACATTTGATTGAATGAGTTCCACCCACACTTTTCAATCATGTCTCCTCTTTAAAAAGGAAACGAGTTTTTGATAAATACGTGAACAAAGAATCTTAGATACTGTGATTTCAGACTTATAAATAGTAATAAGGTTTAAAATAAATAAAACGCTTGTGGTCAATGAGTACAATCATAGATAAGCATCTCACTTAGGAAATGATTTGAAAGATTCCGTTTGGAGGTCTATTATTTCTGATTTACTCTCTTTCATTTATTCCTTCGAAAAACGTCAAAGAAGCCAATTATTGCATCTGAATTTTTGTTGCACAAAACAGCCGAATCATTTACCCCATCTTTTATTTTATTTGCCGTTGGTCTCATAATATCACGATATTCCCGGATTAAAATTCTTATGAAATGAGCTACAAGTTTACCTTCCACCAACTCACACGTTCAATTCAGGCTAAAATAAATTTATATATTCAAAGAGATAGGGCTTTAAGTCTTGTAATTCGGACTTAGTACAAATTGGGCGTAAAATTATACCTCTTTTGTCACAAAAGTATCAAATTCGCTCTAATTGTAACGTAATTTCTGGAAGGCAGTATTTTTAAAGTACCTAGGTCGACCTAGGATTTATCAATCTATTTTTCTTCCATGTTATATCATGTTCGCTGTTCTGAAATCTTAGTGGATCAGAAAGAGTAGAGGGAGGTTAACTCATATACTTAGAATGGCGTTGTGTCCTGTTTGATCAGATTATGTAGCTATTTCAGGTCAGTAACTGAAAGAAAATAGTTTGTATCTTCCCCCACATTTTGGAGAAAGATTCCCAAAAAATAAGCAAATGAACATATGTTAAATTTGGGAATAGATATATGCAATCCCTTAGTAAGTTTTTCGTAAAATATTAAAAGGGTTTTTGACCAATAAGTTTTTATACGAAAATAATAACATGAAATTTCAAAAAAACAGAATACTTTTCTTCCACTATTATTTGTCAGAAAATTATGAAAATAAACCTCCATTTCACATTAAAAGTACTTGAAAATAGGCACACTTCTTTAAACCTTAGCATCATAACAAAATGCCCTGGGGAAAGTTTTCTGCACGTGCAAGGTCTTGGTATGACTCAAATAAAATTACTTAAAGTTGAAATAAGAAAACATTAACAAATTATTCATTAAGTTACATCCATCTCTAAGGCTGTACTACTTACCTATGCACATGTGATACAGTTTTATGCTCTTTAATGCAAGCTTAGGGCATATTTATTAAAATTTATGCCTGCAAATAGTGATAGTTTCTTTTTTTAGGTAATTTGATCTATTAGAAGGTAAAGAGCGACATTTAGTATCACAAGGCTGTCATCTTTTCGCACCATCGCGCGCTATTATCTTTTAGGTAAAGCACTTGGCAGTTTCCCTGTAAGTTATAGCCCTATAAAAATTTACAAACACAAAACTAAAACAATCTCCATTTCTTAGAATGGAGAAGTTACTTTAGTGAATATTTAACTGCTATATTCAGTTCATATAAAATAACTTATTCCATCAAATATGCAAGATAAGGGAAATATTCCTAACCCTACGCCAATATTTCACGTTACTCTAGCTTCAGAAGTTATAAATAAGTTATCACCATCTAAAATGCAACGATTCACTCCTTATCGGAAGACTTTCCTGTCGGAATTTGGAATTTGAAAGTCATCAAGAAGAATATTAAAGCAACTTAATGTTTTTCAAAACTATTTTATAGCAAAGACTAAGTAAAAATATTAATCGAAAGGACATTTCACACTTTCAAACCAATGAAATAGGTTTTCTTAAGAATTAGTTTATAAAACATCATCCAACCGGAATTTTTCCTGAGGCTATTTTTTTCATTTGAGGACCATGTCTTCCATTTCCTTAAGCTTCACCAAAGCCTAGCTGCTTAATTTGTGTACATGCTTTACTATCGAGTTTAAATAGAGCAATCTGCAGCACAAAGGAGTTGGAGTCATGGCATACACACAAAATGGCCGATCTCCTGAAAATAATACCGAAGCGCAAAGATATAGCAAGTCATGAAGATTAATCATAAAATGAAAGAAATTAATCACAGTGAAAACGGGCAGGATAATCAGTGAATAATAGTAAATTTGTAGTAAGAAACTACTCTCAAAAAAGCGTTTACTCATTTTGAGAAAACAAAACAGCACTGCACTAAACTCAGTCCTATACTTTAGTTTATAAAAGAAATTATAAAAGGGTCGCAAAAGTAACCATGCCTACCCATAAAATGCCATTTCATTGGTTGTCGATGTCTCTGGAATTTTAACCTCCAATTGGGCTACAACCTTGTCGCGGTGGAAAGGCTTGCGCGTACCTATGACCCCTAGAGCTGCACTGGCGGGATTAATTCTAAATTATTCTCGGTAGGGCCACCCATGCCAGATAGGTCGAAGGGTAGGAGCCAGACGAAAGGTAGTCCACGTGATGGTGTCACGTGAAAAACACTGTTGGAATGGAAGTGGGAAACCCTACCAACTATCTCTTCCCTGTAAACATGGAGTACAACCAAATGAGCCTCGGAATCTCATCGCCCGGGACCCGTCCGCAAAGGGCGGGTGTCGGGCACGGCAGCGAGGTCGGCAAGGTCCTCGGGGTCGCCAACATGCGAAATCCTTGCAGAGACTTATCATTATCATCATCAGCTGCTGCAGCAATGAAGAAGGAAGAAAAGAAGACCAAGAAGATGGAAAAGAAGAAGTCGGCTATTAATGTAGGGACGTGGAATGTGAGGACTATGATGAGGGCGGGGAAGTTAGAAAATATCAAAAGGGAAATGGATAAAGGGAGGATAGATATCTTAGGATTATGCGAGGTGAGGTGGAGGGACGGCGGGGACTATTGGAGTGATGGGTATAGGGTTATATATAGTGGAGGGGAAGAGAGTCAGCGAGGGGTAGCTTTAGTATTAAACGGGAAGATGGGTAAGCGTGTGGTAGGTATAGACCAGGTAAGCGATAGGATTCTGGTGGTAGAAATTGAGGCGCGGCCCACCAACCTTGTGGTGGTCCAAGTTTACATGCCCACTAGCAATCATAGGGAAGAAGAAGTAGATGAGGTGTATGAACAGCTCGAGGAAATAATTAGAGACACACCGGGTAAGAAAAATCTGGTAGTGATGGGGGACTGGAATGCCTCAGTGGGGGAAGGGAGGGATGGGCACGAAATAGGAGATTTTGGTCTAGGAATACGAAACGACAGGGGAGAGAAAGCAGCAGAATTTTGTAGGAGAAACAAATTATTCATCACAAACACGTGGTTCAATCATCATAAAGGGCGAAGGTACACGTGGAAAAGTCCAGGGGATGTGGGGAGATATCAAATAGACTACATTATGGTAAGACAGAGGTTTAGGAATAGTGTGAAAAACTCGCGCAGCTTCCCCGCAGCGGATGCTGATTCGGACCACAATCTAGTGCTCATGAAATGCAACGTAAGATTCAAAAGACTTATGAAAGTTAGGAAGGCGAGGAAATGGAACGTAGAAGCCCTGAAGGGGAGTATGAGGAGAGAATATCAGGAACTAGTGGACATTAGTATACGGGAGATTGAAAGTACTAAGACTGTTGAGGAAAGATGGGATAATATTAAAACGGGAATAGTCAAAGCGGCGGAGAAGTCAATTGGTTACGTTGACTGTAGAAGGATAAAGAAGCCGTGGATAACGGAGAACATGATAAGGGAAATGGAGGAGAGGAGGAAGTGGAAGAACGTAGACACAGAACAGGGAAAAAGAATGTATAGGGAACTGAATAATCGATTACGACGTGAAACTAAGAGGGCAAGGGAGGCTTGGTGGAAAAGACAGTGTGAGGAAATGGAAAAGTTCCAGAAGGATGGAGAAATAGGCGCGTTGTACGCCAAAGTTAAGTCGCTATCGGGCGGCAAAAGAGGACAAGCCATGTCTAAAATTAAGGCGAAAGATGGGAGGATGCTAACCGAGCGAGAAGAGGTACAGAGTAGATGGAAGGAATACGTGGAGGACCTGTATGACGGAATGAACAGACCAGAGAGATTGACTCTAGAGGAGGAAAGTGCAGTGGAGGAGGATAATCTTGGGCCGGGGATATTAGATTCGGAAATAGAGAGAGCACTTCGTGATATGAAGGCTAGGAAAGCAGTAGGCGTAGACAATATCCCGTGTGAGCTTCTGAAGAATCTAGGGAAGGAAGGTAAGAAAAGGTTTTTCGAACTAGTACGCAGGATCTATGAGGAGGGATGCTGGCCGGAAGATTTCGTGAAGACTGTTTTAATTCCGCTTCCGAAAAAGAAGAAAGCTGTGGAATGCGGAGATTATAGGACTATCAGCTTAATATCCCACGCGGCGAAAGTGGTGCTGAGGATATTGAACAGACGAATGGAGGCGAGGGCAAACGAGTATTTGGGCGAAGATCAATTTGGTTTCAGAAAGGGGAAATCAACTCGTGATGCAATAGCAATAATGAGGTCCCTCGTGGAGAGGAACCTAGAATACGACCAGGACGTATATGCGTGTTTCGTGGATTTTGAAAAAGCGTTTGATAGGGTGAACTGGGTAAAGTTAATGGATATTCTCAAGAGAATAGGTGTAGATTGGAGGGATAGACGACTGATTCGTAATCTGTATATGGCCCAGACTGCGCAAGTGAGGGTAGCGGACGGAGAATCCGGGTGGGCAAGCATTGGCCGAGGTGTGAGGCAAGGCTGTCCTCTATCGCCGCTGCTCTTTAACGTGTACGCTGAAGAGATGGTAAGGGAAGCATGGGATGAGTTAGAAGCTGGAATAAAAGTGGGAGGAATGATGTTCAAATCAGTGAGATTCGCGGATGATCAGGCGCTGATTAGCCAGTCAGCAAGGGGGCTTCAGTCTCTAGTAGATGCGTTATACGAGCGTTGCGAGGAATATGGGATGAGGATTAATCACAAGAAAACTAAGGTAATGCGGTTTTGTAAAGCATCACGAGCGAGGAATGTGAGACTTAAGATAAAGGTGGGTGGTGAAAAACTTGAGCAGGTTGAGCAATTCAACTATTTAGGCAGTACGTTAGAGGAAAATGGATACAGTAGTAAGGACATCAGGAAGAGAATTGCATTAGCGAAGGAGGCGTTCATGAACAGGAAGGAGCTTCTAAGAGGATCGTTTTGTAAGAGTTTAAAGAAAAGGTTAGTGAAGAGTTTGATCTGGAGTGTAGCTCTCTACGGTGCGGAAACGTGGACACTGAGGAAAGAAGACGAGAGAAGATTGGAGGCATTCGAGATGTGGGTATGGAGAAGAATGGAGAGGGTGAAATGGACGGAGAGGAAAAGGAACGACGAAGTGCTGGATATGGTTGGCGAGGAGAGGCAGCTTTTAGATGAGATACGGAGGAGACAGAAGGTATGGATGGAGTTAGTGCTTAGTGGTGAGGGGATGTTGAAAATGGTGCTAGAGGGTAGAATGTTAGGGAAACGAGGGAGGGGAAGGAGAAGAATAGGATTTTTAGATAGATTGAAAGAGAGTAGGCCTTACTGTGAGTTAAAGAAGTCAGTGCTGGAAGGAAAGGGAGGCTCCCAGATCACTTCTTGCGTACTCCATGGAAACCTACCTTAATCGGTAGAATACTATAATAATAATTATTATCATTAATATTTATCATGCTTTGATCTCAGCAAGGGTTAATAGCATTGTGATAATCTTCGCTTTCATTGGCATTCAAATCCATAAGTTTTTCAGAAACGGTGTATTTGCGAGGACTTTACAATGTTAAACATTAAAAATTATACATTCAAGTCAATGCCGTCAGCTACTTATCAATGAAATTAAAAATACGAGCGGAGCCTTGAAGGAATACATCATTAATAATTTTAATATAATTCCGAGAGTTTTTACTCGATAATCTACAACCTTAGTCCCGACAAGGAGTTAAAGAGGTAAAGATATAGTAAAATTCATAAAAAGATACTTAATTATCATCGGTTATAGCTGTAATTTTAATTAAAACGAGTCGATTGGGTGCTTGAATTCTTCAAGCGGGTAATTAGGAGGGTGGGAACATTGTTGTGTCACGTGTTGTCGAGTATTGTGTCCATAAGTGTTTAAAATATTCAAAAATTTCCCTGCCGGTTTTTGAAAGGGCAAGGAACTTAATTGTTTACTTTTAAAATTATTTGTTATTTTCAATATGATTTCATTTGACGGATAGTTCATTATTTGAATAGGCTAAGTTTAGCACTGAGACATAATTGGAATAAGGTTTTTAAAATTTCAAGACAGTGATGATTTTGTGGTTATTTTTCAACTCTTAAAGTCCAAAAGCGTTGTGATAAGCGAAAATTGAAAATGAAACGCAGATTCCTTAGATAAATATATAAAGATGTACCACTCGCAAAACATATGTCCATAATGCAGTGTGTAAAATACTAAATTGTAACGATTCCCCAAATTTTTTGGTACTAAAAAATAGTTATTCTCAAGATATTCCAACTTGAAAAAAATAGCTTTGGTAAATTTGCTATCATTATCGTATCGAATTATCAAGTATACTGACACGTGTATTGAAAATTCGCAATCCTGTTCCAGTCTTCGATCATCCACCCTAAAATTCCTGGTCAACTATGTACGTGGATAGAAAATCCTGTATGTAATAAGGATTCGATATATTTTAAGAAAAAGCATATTCAATATATATAGATCGTGAGACTACACGCAAAGCATATTTCCATTGGGCATTGTGAGGAAGACCAAGATGTACCCATTCACCAAATTTCATTGGTCCAACGGATACAATAATCATGTTATGCCAATTTAAATATTTGCTAAAATAATCAAATCGATTTTTCAATTATACTGACATCTGTACTGTTAAATCCGCAATGCTATTGGTTTAACTTCCAGTCTATGGGTATCTACTACATAATTCCTGGTCAACTATGTCCTTGGATGTAAAATCCTATATGTAATAGCAAAATGCAAATTTCTTAAATGCAAATTTTTTTGAGCTCAATTGTTTCTTCCGGTGATTAGCAACCAAAATATGAGGATAAAAATTTTGATAACCTCAGAGAGGTAAGAGAATAAATTTGGATCTTAAGAACGATCAGATGCGTTCGATTTCAAGAGCGAAGAAAACAAGAGTACGAACTAGAAGTTACTGTCCGTAAGGTCAATGCGTCGACAGGAGGACTGGGACAACAACTCCCAAAAAACACGTGAGCGGTGCCCCCGAAGCAACACGTTGGAGAGGGAGGCAGGGGAAGAGTGTGGAGTGGGGGAGGGCCTCTTTCCTTTTTCCTTTCCCCCACCCCTTGCCAAACCCTCTCTCGCGTTTTGCCTCCGTAAAAAAAATGAAACAATATTGTAAATCGCTGAGTTTCAAAACATCTGCTCGCTTCCGAATAGACGTGAAAATTCACCGCCGATGGAGCGATTTTCCCATTTCAATGTATGCTATGACTACATGAGATTCTATAAGTTGAAATAAATATTTTAAGCGTATCGATGGTTTAAAAAATCAAAAGTATAATGTACTTAATGAATTTGAACAATAAAACATTATTTCATTGAAAATGAGCCCGCGGTCAATTCGAGCATGCATTATGATGTCAAACGTGAATTAAACATAATTATATTGGTATATAATTTGAATTGTTTTGTTGCCAAATGATGCATGCATGTTTGAGGAGAATTAAGGCATTGTTAACCGAAAAAGAGGGTATACATGTTATCAATTGAGTTACATCGAGAATAGGTGTATTTCATGCAAAATCGGATTGATACTTAAAAGTATTTTGAATAATTTTGCATAAAATTTATGAAATTACGGCAAAATCTCCTCACTGTTATTTTATTTTGAAATATTATAACTAAAAATTCCATTTTTACTGTAAATAAGTTTTATTGTGATGAGCCGGAAGTTCACAGTCACCTCTTCCCACCGTCACTTACCACCGTGTCCTCATTACTTATCTTTCCATTTAATCTTATCTCACAAATAAGTAAAAACGGCTGTGGATTATTTTGGAAGAAATTTTATGCCTGAAAAATAGAGCCAAAGGTCTATTACCCGAAAAAAAAATCAAGGCGATGGTTGCCGATAAAACGTTGCTTCATATTATTCAGGACAGAAAAGTATTAGCCACACTTTTCTTTTTGAAGACCATGTGTCATACAAAATAATTTTGCGTAATTATCATAAAGGGTGTAGGCTACATTCGTTTAATGCATGAAAAATAGGAGTCGCTAATGAAAGGTAGGATAAAAATTTGGTTAGACCGGGATCGTTAAAAATCAAATAAAGCATTGGAAAAATGAAGCTAGCATATCATATTGCCCATATTGCATGAAGAATTACACAAAAATTTTCCCATGCATCTAGGAGGAAAGAAGCATTATAATCAAGACGTTGGTTACTATGATAAACAAAAATTGGAATTAGCATCTGATCGATTGATTATTCCTCCAGAGGAATCGTTTAGGACTCGTAGAATGTTGTCCGTAAGGGTATTACACAAAATACTTTGATTAATTGAGAGTAGGAGTAAACTATCTTCATTAGTAAGGAAATAGATAATCTACTGATAAAAGTTGGAAAAAGATAAATTATTGGAATGAAATTGTCCTAGAATGCTATAAAACTTCGAAAAAATGAATTTTGCATGCATACGGATTTTCTATATAATTTTTCGCTAAGATTTTCGCCGGTGCTCGTCACTGAAGTTATTAGGTTCGACAGATTCAGGCTTCAATTGGTGGAAGTTAGACATATTTAAGTAAATGAAAGGTCGTAGCACTTTTCCACAAGAATTTTTAATGCGTACAACGCGTTTCGGCTCACTGAGCCATCATCTGGTACAAGACGCTTGAACACATGTGAAGATCCCTTTTATACCCTTGAGAGAGGAGAGTATTGGAGAAGGAGAGGATTTGACATCTTTGAGGATGGGGGGGGGGGTGGGAACGGGTGTACAGAGTATAGATAATGGGGAAAGATACAACTACGGGATGTGGAGAACCCACGTTGGAGGGAGGTTATTAACTGAACTGACTGAAGTTATTAACTTTTTGGACTATGTCGCCGCGTCAAATATTTGAGTGGCCCCAGCTTTTATCGACCGATGCTGCTCGCTTTCTCAAAGGAAATTTATTATCTTTATTTTTATCAGATCCCCTTGATAAATCGACCAGCATCGGTCGGGAAACGTTGGAGCCACCCAAACGCGGTTGGTTGACGCGGCGTTGGTTGACGCGGCGACATAGCTCAAACATTTTTAACTGCCAATTTTCCTACGTGTTAAGCGAAAAAAATTGAATGTGCTTGAGGTGAGGAAATAAGATTTTAATCAGGAGGCAGCTTTTCATTATGGATTCAAATAGGGAATAGCACCTGATGATCAATTATTGTCCCTTAGGAACCACTCGGGGTTCATAGGACCCTGCCCGTGAGGGACCAAAACCATCCTCATCCAGCGCTCAATAAGGCATATCTTGGCAAGAGGATCGCCTCCCCCGCCCGGCGCATCAAGGTGCAATCCACGAAGCGAGCCAGAGGTTGGCAAAATTTGGACAACTTTTTCGTGAATCATATTTCCAAGGAGAGCCACTCCGAAGCGATCCGGCGATATCACGTGATCGGGAGGAGGCGACGCATCGACGATTGAGATGAGCAGAAGGGGACCTAATATTGCAGGACGAATCTCCCGCCCCTCCCACCTGCGCCGACAGAGGCACTCCTCACCTGCATGTTCGAGGTGGGGTACTGTGACGTCACCGGGTCATAGGGTCTCACGAGTGATCGCAGATTGATTGAAAATGAAATTTATTCCTTGTAAAATATACAGAGCTTGAATAATACAATTTTTTTTACATAAAACAAGGAACATTAGGTCCCCCTTGGATATTTCCTGTTAAGGGATAACCAACTCTTCAAAAGTCGCTCTTTTAAGATGTTAGCTACATAACAGAAAGTACATAACACACGGCTGTTTTGCTGAATCAAAAAATCAACACAAAAACATAATTTTCTTGATTTCAAATGACCAATCTATTACATTTTAAGGAAACATCTCTCTTTGTTTAACAATATGTATGATAAGGCAAGAAAGTAAATTAAAAATCTAAACATTAGTAAATCAGGAAAAAAATAGATTCGCTGGAACACAAAAAACTCGATACAACAACAATATAGTAGAGAATAACCTTTACTAAAACTTTTTAATCAAGTACTCCACCTCCTTGTTTTTGAATAACCGATCTTTAATACATTTTAGGAAACTTCTCTCCTTTGTTACACAAGATATATGAAGAAGCAAGGAAGAAAATAATTTAGGGCCTAAATAAATAAATGATCTTCTAAATATTTCGTTATTTGGTTTTGGAATGTAATGTTTTGATTCCTGAAATCAAATACCGCTTGAAAAGTTAAAGAATAAGAGTTTACTTTTCGCGCCGTCAATTGCTGGATATATTTCTAACGCGCTAAAGAAACACGGGTTCTAATGCCTATCTGCGAAACTATGATTTTTCTAAATAACTGCGTGTCGAGGAAAGAAAAAAGCGAAAATTTACGAGTCTGCGTGCACATACGCTCCTGAGGTGACACGGGACAGAAGTATTACTCTGCGCGACTGGGAAAATTAAATCTTCCGTCTTCTCTCCAGTTTTTCCAGGGATAATCCTTCCGCAATACAGCTAAGAGGTCCTCGACAACTGCCGGCTTTTGACATAAACAAGATTTAAATGCAATAGCACTCACACACTCATTTACCCTCAAGTCATTATTTAATTAAGAAAACAAGATTATTCTTGTGCCGAAAAATTACCTAAATGAAGAAGAAAATCTAAATACCTGGAATGTAAATGGACGTCACACCCAACCTGCGGCAAGGGCGTTACGTGAAATAAATATGGTATGGAATACCACACAAGTCGTTCGGAATTCTAGAAATTTTTCTAATTGTCGTCAGCCTTGGAGGTATAAAGGGAACTGACCAAATAAAAAAATGTTTCAAATTTATTTTAAATACTTTATTCGATTGAAGGGTTATATTCAAAACAGTTTGAAATTTGTGTCCTAATATATGATTGTTGACTTATCTCTGCATTCTGCTCACCTATCCGTTAGCCTTTCCACAGTGACGTATTTCGTCTCATTCACATTATTCTCATTCGGGGCCGACCCTTGTCCTTCTTCTCTTCGTCTGTCCTCCTGCGATTGTTTTATCAGGCCATAATGCCTCATAATATGGCCCACTAAGTTATACCGTCTTCTCCTTAAGGTTTTTATTTGACTTTTCTTTTCCCGTACTCTTCTTAGCACTTCGCCATTACTTACTCGGCCGATCCATTGTATCTTCATAATTTTTCAGTAGCACCGCATTTCGAATGCTTTCACTGTTGACTTCTCTGCTGCTGTCAACGTCCAAGCATTGCTCCCTTAGAGATACTATGCTCCATATGTAGCATATAATGAAAGTTTTCCTTACTTCCAAGCTTGTATTATGAATTGTGAGAAGGTTATTCTTTTTACGAAAGCCCTCATCGTCTGCGCCATTCAAGTGCCTATTTCTTTTTTGCTTCGTCCATCGCTGGTAATCCGGCTACAAAGGTTATACATCTCTTTCTCCTCTTCAATCCTTTTTTGTTTTCCTTGTATTATGTTTGTCCTACCCTCCTCTCTTTTACTGCAAACTGATATCTTAGTTTTCTATCCTTATTTTCAACGGATATCTGGCCATTGTCTTTTCCGCATTTCCGCATCAGTTTTCTCTCCGTACTGACACCCAAAAGTAAATATTTTTGTGTGGTTCGAACCTTAACCCGCATTACAGCTGGAGCTCAAGTTTTCCCCAGCTTCATTTTTTTAAGGGTGAATTCGGAGAACAAAGAGGGAAAAAGGGGACGAAGGGGAGAGGATAGCAAGTCTATCCTTTAAAAATTCAAATAAAAATATATCAATTTGTTACAGTTTTAATGGCCAGGTTGAATAATATGAACTCTAAATATTGTCAACTGTATTGAATTATCTGTAGAACTTCAGTTTTAGAAAACATTGGAAATGAAATAAAATCAACCTGGATATCAGTCCCATTGAGGTAACTGAGAAACTACAAAAATGGTCAAGAGGGTGTTTCTGCTTAGCTATTTCAGCCGCAAAATAGAAAAAAAGGGATAGAAAATATATGGTATGGAAGTGGTTGGGCAAAATGGGTAGAGTATTCGTTTTTATGACGGATGAGATGAAATATGACGGAAGTTGAAATATGCGTTAATACCATTTTAAAAAATGAACACAGCCTTAAACCTCTCATCGTCACTGTCTTTAAAAAATTATGACATGATTAAGGGGGAAAATTAGTTATCTTTTAAGGATAATAATACATACATTTAACGGTTTAACCACATAATGTAAATGAAAACAATTCAAAAGACAACTGGTGGATCTTAAAATTATGACCATTAAAGAGTAATGAATAGGACCTCTCAACCTTTGTTTTTTAAACACAATGCCATGTTTGGAATATAAATACATTTATGAAATTGAATATAGAATGCTGAATCAAATTTTCATATGAAAGAGCTAATGCTGCAGAGAATAATCTATTTTATCTTTATTATCTATCCAGAGATCTATTTTATATATTTAATATGCGAGAAACTGTAGAGAACCGAACTGAGAAACTGTATTACAAAAAATTTTCTCTTAACTTTTACCTATCTCTGAAGCAATAGAGTAAGAGGGTTGCATTGCATACTTCATCATTTATCATCAACGTTGGTCAACACACTTGAGATTATTTTTACAAGATACTGACTAGATTTCCTTACCGTTTAATAATTTACTGTTTCTATATTTTGTATTTCTTGATATGAAATCATTCCAGCCTCTCTGGCAGCTAAAAAACTAAGTACGCATTTTGCATTTAAAAAACGGCCCAAGTAGTTGAAGAGTTTATCCAAAAGGGCTTTTTTTGGAATTTAAAGCTAATAGGAAACGAAAATTTACGCTGAATGCTCAAATACTAGGTACAAGAGAGGTGAGGTTATCAAAAGAGGGGTTTGATAAAAATTAAAGGGATAGGGATAGCGAATTTGAACATAATTATTAAAGTTTCAATAAAAAGAGGAACTTTTAACAGATTTCAGAAGCGGAAAAGGGGATTTAAGTTGAAGAATCTGAGCTTTTCCCAGTGAATAACATGCAGGTGGCGGTGTAGGATTACACCATGAAGACCCTGATCCGGTTGGAAACCAGAGAAGCTTTCATACGGGATATCAGATAATGATGCAAGGTAGGAGAAATAAGAATTGGAGATCACAAGTCGAGTCTATGCTCTATTAAGCCAGAGGTACTAAAATTTGAGATTGAAAAGCTTCTAGAGTAATTAAATTCTTGCTTTTAATCTAGTTGGATAATTTGATGAGTAAATTATACTTCAGTGCAATGTATTACTACAATCACTTATTCAGTGGAATAAACCCTTTTTACACTATTTTTCCCCCGATAAAAACTGAGTTTGTTTATTTTATTAATGAAAAATAACAACAATTGAAAAGGATTTAACATTTACTGGAGAACTACTGCAATGATTCTTTCTTGGGCTTCCAAGAAGAGCCTAATCTGGTCGGAAACCCGTGAAAAATTCGGCGGAGTGATCACATGGAATTGTGAGAACATTAATTGAATGTGCAACTGTCGGCAAACTTCTACCACTCCACAAAAACATGAAATAATCCATTTAAAACATTGCAGTGAAGTGCTAAAATTGTAGAACTGACTGCATACGAAAAATCGAAGTTCGCATCATTTTGTATGTCATGTGTTAAATCGAGTTGCTTAAAAACCAATTTTATGCACTAGTTATCTAAAAATATGCTAGCTAAACTCGAATACATCATTATTACTAAATTCAATGAATTAAAAAGCTCTTATGTACCAAATTTATATCTTCTAAAGGAAAGTTTTCTTTTTATACGGACGATAGAAATAAAGGTGCGATTATTGTTCCTAGTAACCCATGATACAGTTTCAATGATACTGTTCTATATCGTAGGACATGTTTATATTTGTGAAAAAGTTCTTGTTCTAAATTAAAAGGGATGTAAAGAGATGTTACTCCCGTATATTCAGGACTCTAATTGGATCTCATACCTGGTAATTTAATTTTAAAAATTTGGCTAACAAAAGTCATAGATAATAATTCTTGGAAGACCTATTGTTTTTTTTTCTTTAATGATAATGAAAAAAACACCACTTGGCAAACACTGAAACGTTTAACACCAAAACAACAACCCTTGAAGTCTGTCCAGCATCTAATTTATTATATGATCTCCATAGTATTTATGGCAATAATTACACATATCCCACAGTGCATATAAGACAAGGAAACTAACTGAAAGCACATTCAATCAATGATACCACCACAATTTAATATTAATTTTCTCTTTCCGATAGTTTATATTCTGATTTGAAAGTCTATACTGAGTCGTAACGCCAAGAGAATGTTAAAAGAAATACATACAACAGGATTCAATGAAGCATAAACATTGAACACGATATGACCCCACTGTCTCCTACATGGGGACTGCTGGTTACAGAAGGTTGAAAAGGAATACAACACACCAATTTTATGAGCCATAACTACCTTTCTCCACTCCCATTTTAACTTTCATCTTCATTTACACATGAGGTCTAATACAGTGAATAGAACTTTGCTTCCCACAAATGATTCTCTCTTCGCCCCCTCCCTGCTTTGCATAAGCAAGTGCATTACTGGAATAAAATCAATACAAATATACAACAATCCAATGCATGTACATTAGATAAGACTTCATCAAAGTAAAAACATAAAACAAATTCATCTGAATAAATCATAAATAGGTAAAAACCTGTTGTGTTAACGTGTTTTTGGGCCTGATGATAGTTCTTACGTTACACTTTTAATCAAGACAAGTAGATTTTAAAATAGAAAATACACAATTCCCTTCATTTTAAGCCGAAAATTTCTCAAAAAAGCTAATATTAATACAAATGTGATAGTTTTCAGCTTTGGAAATATTTCAATTCCTTTAAAAAAAATAGTAAGACATTCAGGAGATATTGGCTAACAACTACGCAAATGAAAACGGACCCCATTGGATTACTAAGAATGAGGATTTAAGATTTGTGAGAATAAACCACTTTTTTCAATGGAAAATTGTATCTGTTTAAAGGGATTTGTATAAGGATGCGTCTGGCCAGGTGGAAATATAAGCAATTTATATGTTATAGTTTACTGATGGATTATTATACTCCTTTCGCTACTATCAGTATAGAGAAAGAACAAACCATAAATACGAAAAAGTGATGTTCCTTTTTTATATTTAAAAATACTTATGATGAAATAATGATCTACGTTAAAATAAAATTATGCGAATGTATCATATTATCATTGGCAAGAGGAAAATAAGAATAGCTATTAAGGTTTCACTTTGAAATGTAGGACTACGTAAAATTAAAATGACGTTAACCATTATTCATTGACTGAAAATAGCGTAATATGAAAACAACAGAGAAGAAAATACTTTTCTGGTGAGACTTGGGGAGGACTGCCTTCATTTTTTTCTATCAATATGCTATTACATTCTTCTAAAACGAGACTGAAGCAAGTCATACAGGAAGAAATGAAATACAATAATAAAAGAATTAAAAATAAGAGAGATTGACGCAATTTTGAAAACCCAAACATCTCACAATTTAGCAGCAGAAGAGTAATGGTGTGTATAACTTTACAGACGTAAGCGTTACTGCGTACAAACTACTAACTAATTTGATTCATTCGGTACTTTTTAAGAGTAATGGTTAATCAACATTCTTTCCAACCTTTCATTACATCAAAATACGTACACCTTGGGAGAATACTATTTTAAATGAAAAATTACATTAAAAATATCATGGAGGCATCACGCTATGTAGGAGGTAGCTGGATTTGGCAAACCTTTTCAAATTTCACATACGTAGATGCAATTAACGTACCATTTTCGTATGACCGAAAGAAAAAAAATAACTACGCGCCTTGTTATCATCCTTTGGATTCTCTTCATTTCACCACCATGCTTTCGCACTATCATGTCTTTACAGATAGTGGTAATTAGTGAGTGTTTCATACTCCATATGAAGCCTGTACTATATTTTTACGGAAGAAAATTCGACTATATGGCATGAAGAAAAGAATTCGGCCACTGTAGAGATTACTGGGATCGTCAACCTAAGGAGGCAATCGAAATACGACTCCGGGAAAAACTTTAATAGAGACGAAGAGTTCAGCTTAAGTAGAGCATGAAACCCGATCTAGAAAATGGCAGGAAAACGAACTCGGTCTCCACCAATCAGAATCGACCCAACATGATCACCGAGGATATGTAAAGCTGGCACCCAAGACTAGAATCATCGGCTCTGATGACGATGAAGAATAATTCCGTCGAAACGTCGGCAGCGATGGAGATCGAGGAGCTTACCCGGATGAAATCCCGTGAAGAATGTATTGTTACCATTCGCCGGGAAAAAGTGAAGTCCTATATAGACTTGTCTCATTTACCATGCCGCTGGTGGCGGAGTAAAGTCCTCGCCTACCAACCTAGGAGTCGTGGGTTCAAATCCCGCCCCACCCCCCCTCAAGGATTTTCCCCCATCCAAGGCTTACATGTACATGCGTGTCCATCCATTTATTTGCAAGAGAGGATTCCGCAGTCCTATTTTCGGTTAGTTAATAAAGACTGAATTATTATTATCGTCATTCAACGCAGAGTAGTGAACCTAACTATTTCGAAAAATAAATGCTCATGCTACCAGTACACCAAGTCTAAACTCCGTTGCTGCCTTCCCTTCCAGACCACCTTCTTTGTGAGGATTTGACTCTTTCAACCGCTCATCCCCCATCCTACCCCCCGCCACCCTTGCAGCTCCTCCCCGTTTGAAAGCGAGGCTCATGCGAGGCGGTTTTTGGAGCCCGGAGGAGACGGGAAGGGAACACCTGGTGGTCACCGAATTCCGAACCCCTTGAGCCAAAGATTTTCGCCTTCCTCCCCGTGTCCCTCTAGAAGCGAGCACGACAGGGGCCTAGGGGCCTTCAGGAAGAGGGAAGGACACGGGGGGGACCTCATATCAAAGGTAGGATAGGAGAGAGAGAGAGAAAGGGCCCCTTCCCCCCTTAGGGTGGGGCCACAGTGGGACTGCTCGAACCGGTGCGTGCGTACATTGCAGGGTGCGTTTGCTGCCGCGAGAGGAATGCGGACCGTTGTGAATCTCAACTGACCTAGGTCGACCGGAGTCCACGCCCGTAAACGCACAATTCCTAGGAAGCTTGTCTAGAGTGCAGTTTATCAACCGGCTCACAAAGGGTTTGGGAGTTTGAAGGTTATACAGAATACATGGGTATATTTAAATACGACTACACCGTTATTATTCGAATCAGTTGCTTGAAATTACTTAGGAATAGATTAGAAACCTAAATAATTAGAGTCAAACGTAAGCATCCTCTTAAAGTTCTCTTATTCGAAGTTCCAGAATGAGTATAATTTGGCATTGCAATAGGGAAAAACAACAAATCGATAGAGAACATATTTCGTTCATAAACTATCCTACATATTCAAACTGTAACTATAGCAAAGGATAACAGAGTATACATAAAAGTTAAAGAAAGTGGCCAAGGAAACTTTTTGGATCAGAGGGAGAATAATTTACAGTAGGGGGCGAGAAAAGGATTTGGTTAATATATGCATTAGAGTTCATTAAAATGAAAATAAAGTTTATTATGATTGCTTGCAATGGTATGGCTATTTCTTATGGCAAATTGTATCCCTGGTTCGATGTGGTAGACAAAAATTTGAAAGCGATTGGTAAAACATAATTGGCTTGATTCCTTTCCAATGAATAGATATTGTACTTCACAATGATAATACTTCGTGCATTCGGGCGCAGGAAAGTTCCTGAGTCCTGCTAAATCTACACAAAAAATACAATTTTGTCGGCAAAAGCCGTCGCTGTGTCAAAATAGAAGTGATTGAAATCGTAATTACAAAAGTATCGCACTTGGCCCGCAATATGAAGGAAACTTTTAACGTGCCAATCGGTAGCAATACCATATTTTTTTCTACTATTAAGTTTGCAAGCTATGAATAAAAGTCTGCTATAGTCTATAGTAGACAAATGTTATATTTAAAAATGCGATAAAAGTAAGATTTTGCATTCCATCCAGGATATCATTTCAATCACACTTTGTGGAAATTCCGAACAGTTAGAACTGAACTATATGTACAACTGAAATTAAACAACTTTGCTCTCTCCACACAGCTTTTCATATGTAACCCGGTCGATTTCAGCAACCTATCTCCTCCCTCTTAATCTCCTCCCCCTTAAAAATAACGCTTATCCGTTGAAATTGATGAAGATATGCATAAAAAGACGTAAAGTTCAAGTAGTTTTACCCTACTTTACGCGTGACGTTGAATCTAAGGGTTTCAAAAGGGAAGCGCTCATGCCAGCAGAAGGCCAAGTCTAACCTCTGTAGCTATCTACCCCTCCTGACCTTATTTGTGAGGATTTGACTCTTTCAACCTCTCATCCCCCGCCCTTCTCTCCCCATTACCCCATTATAATTTTTCAGGTATTATGTCAATAATTGATGACATAGTAGCTATTACAGGTTGTGCATGAGTGGAGAGCTCTATATCAATCCGTTTATGCTCCAATAAAGTGACTGAGTAGATGAGGATGACAGCAATAGTCAACTCTACCTTACCGTTTTCTTGACTTCCATTTTTTAGATAAACTATCGCAAATGCTCATACTCCATTATTTTTTTCAACTGGGACACTATATTCAAGGTCTTTACATCGGCTTTTCACCAAAAGAAAGGGAAAGGGAAAATCAAAGACGGAAATAATTATACCCTTCTCACCAAATTGTGGCAATTAGTACGCTGAAAATCCAAGATTTTATTATTAGAATTAGGTAAAGTCTACAGTAAGCAATTACTATAGGCGGTGAATATAGGATCGTATTGCTGTTTTAATATTTTCATATACTCCCACACAGTAGTATTCCAAGATTTCAAAATGTCAATTCACAAATATATAAGTCCTAATTATGTTCAGTGAGGACTTATTCTACAAAAAAATGTAAACAAAAGAACGCCATTTTCTCACATTATCTAAAATTGAGAACTTCTAAAAAGACAGAGCCTTTATTAAAAAGTCAATATGAGATATTTTTGGACCACTATTGGGATCCAAAATTTTTACAATTTTTTCTACGAGACTGATAATAAGCACAGGAACTTTATAATTAAATAAATTATAATTCATTATGGGGAGTTTTTCTACTCAATTATAATATTTAAAAGATAAGGGACAGCAAAAGAGAGATCCTTTTTCCTTGAGCACATATGAAAACAAGTTTATTAATATTGTAGAAATCTGTCATAAAGTGATGTTGAAACATTTTGAGTACAGTAATAATTGTCACGGTGGCAATAAAAAGATTGATTCTTCGGGAAACTTTTTAGATATTTCATGTAATCAAGAAATTGATCACATTTACACGAGCCTTGTAAATTTTTCCATTTATTTACATCAAACTATAGCAAACTTCTATCTCGTATCCGAAGTGTCTACAATAAATTCACTTAATTATATTTTTAAAATAACTCATTTAAAATAAGCACAATATAAGTGTTGTTATCATTATTTACTCAAGCAGCATAAAAGTTACTTTTAAAAGATAATTTACATTTTAGTGCTAAGCCTTCTGTAAACCAATAAACATTTCACATGCCATTTTTCAAGGAACACATAACTACAGGAACAATAAAATTAAAGTAATCTATTGCATAGCCAATACTTTAGAGATTTAGTCACTAAAAAACGGACAAGTTTGTCGATAAAGCTTTCATTTCTTCCATGTTTCCCTCAGTCCCTAGGCATGATATACTAGGTCAGTGATTATGAAATCCCAATAATATTTTCGTAAAAAGGATTCGTCCACTAAATACGCCTCCATTTTTTGGCGTAAAATGTTACCACTCCTGGCGTCATTAACCTCTGACATTGTTCACTTCCTTACCATCATTCACGCATTTTTATTTATCATTGGACAATGGGGGAATTAAAAAAATTAGAGAATACGAAATATGAAAGTATAAGTCAAATGTTTTCTTTACTGATTAGCGAAACATGGAAATTTTGGTCAAAAACTGCTCTGAATGAAAGCGTTTATATAATATACTAGCTGACCCGGCGAACTTCGTACCGCCTAACAATCAATGAACTTACAGTTTACTTACACCATTTATAAATCAAGAGCGGCTGTATCGTTTTTAATCATGTTTAATTTATTATAATAAAATAAGGATACAAATTCAATAAAACTACGTAAATGAGTACCAAAATTGCTTGTCAGAAAGACATTTTTTATTGAATCTACATTGGGTGAATCGGAGCACGTTTACGCGGATTTTTTTCAACAAATTTTCTTACGTTTTAGCTTAAGAAATTTTGGGCATTGTGGTTTAATAAAGAAGTTCATGAAATAAAAATTATACGCATTCAGTTGTTGACTATTTGCGTTATTAGCTCTAAAAAAATGTTTTTAGGTCCAAGTCTGTTGCATACACTTGGCCCATTCAGGGGGCAGGTTGACACGACCCCAGACCAACGCTTGACTGATGCTCAAAATCGTGCAAGAAAAGCCCTTATGAAGCAGCATTCGCATTAAATGACTTAAGGCGCGCCAGTTTTAGTATCTCTGTTTGGAAAAAATGCACTGCGTAAACGTACTGCATGCGTAAACGCACCACGGTGTACCCTACACATTCGGGTTTAATGTCTTGCGTCAAGCGCCTTCTGATAAACAACAGTTTTTGTTCTGTTATCAGGCGCAAGATGAAGCGGATGAAGCTAAATAAATATAGCGAAGCAAAGCAGTGACGCAGCGAGGGGAGGTTTTGGGGGATAAACCCCCCCCCCCCCCCCCAAGAGCTTAGAGAATTTTTTTATGAAAGATTTTGTTATTAATATTTGGGGGACGGATGACTAACAAACAAAACATATTTAACTATTCACACAGCCACAAAACCCACTATTTTGAACCATTTATCTTAAAAAATGTCTGGGGGAAGTGCCCCCACACTTCCCGCTCACCTTAGCGAGTTTTCTATACCCTACAGACCCGTGGTATTAGCTGCGCCCAAAACCCCCTATCCTAGCTACGCACTTGAAGCGAAGGAAGAAATACAGAGGATGGTTTATCGACTCGTGAACATAGCACGCTAAATTGACCATGAGAAAATCATGGGTTTTCATTAGCACATGAGCACAAACAACACAAAAACTGAAAGAATGACCATGCGATTTTTTAATCGTTATCACGAATGCAACACGAATTGTAAATTGAATACGTTTAAGCTCAAAAGGGCATATGAGTTGAGATCATGGAATCTACGGAATGAGGACTTCCTAACCTTTGAATTTTCCTTTGAGTAAAGTTGCGTGAATCACATTCATCACCAATTTTTTTAATGATCAAACACGTTCCGTTGGATAGTTATGGTTGGTTTAGGCTTCGAAAGATCATGAGCACAGAAACTACATTTTTCTGTAAATCGTGCCTTGGTAAGCCAGGTACGTCCAAGGACTTAAAATATTCAGATAGATAATTGGTTATTTCGTCTTCGTTTGTTACACATTTAAAAGATTCGAATTCATGCAGAGTACGAACTATTTGAATTTACCTCGTTTTAGTCTTCCACATCTTCGTTCTTGCTCGCTAAATCAACCATCTTTGATTCTTTTGGTGATCAATCATATTCTGGAACTCTTTGTTGATGAGCTTACCTTCCACCGAAACTAATTTGCAATCATTCCAAGGAAATGAGTTAAAACTACTCGATTCCTCGACAGGAACACGGACATTACCGTTTGTCAACAATTGCTTGGAGATTTGTTTACAAACACGGTAGTGAAGTGTCAACTCGAGCTGGGCCACGGCTGGGCTTACAATCAGCTCGAATTAAATTTTTTAAATGTAATTTCAATTTAATTAATATTTTGAATATATTTAGTAATTAAAATGTTATATTGTTACTAAATTCAGTTATTAAAGTGGTAAAAACAAAACAAATTATTTAATTTGTAGTTTTGACCGACTTATCAATTGTTGTGTTACTATAACTCCTAAAAGCATGTCCATATAGGAAAGAGATGAATTTTTTTGTGAAATTATCCTTTTTTAATGGCCTATATGTTAACCCCGCCTGAGACGAATCCAAAGAACCAAATCTCATTGAAATCGGTGCAGCCGTTCTCGAGTTATAAGTGTTCTAACTAACACGATTTTCGACTTTCTTTTATATATATAGATTTTCTGAGATGAAATTAAATTTTTTGTATTTTTATCATATTTTTAGGGTTTCAAGCAGCGTTTACGCAATGAATTTTAAATATCGATCGATTAAAAAAAATTAGGACCATGAAGTTTTGCATGAAAATTTTACATGGCAGGTAGCATGAAAAATGGCTCTATTCTCCATTTAAATGAAACGAAGTGGAGGAAGAATAGGATGTATTTCTATAAAAGTCTTTTGTGATGCATTAAACATCTATTAAGCTAGGTTATCTGCACCAAGAGCAGACAAATTTCAATGACAACAAGAAACATCAATGCGGTTGGAAGGCACTTACCCCAACAATTGTGCATATAAAATGCAATTTCATTATTTATGCCGAATGCATCCTTTCAATCTATTTCGCAAATCATCATATCTTTATTCAAATAATACCTTCTACTGATTCACTTGGTACCATAAATATATCCTGGAGACATTTCTCCCTTCCAGATATTGAAAAAAACTGTTCTGAGGTCCATGCGGAGATTGCGCTCCAATATTTCCTTGATCTTAGCATTAATAGGATAACAAAAAGTGACTAACAGATGGAGTTAAAATCATTCACTGTGAGAAAATCAGGAGAAGAGAAAATATCACTGATACACGATAGAATTTCAAACCAAATTTTATTTCATTACTCTTTTGTAGATGCAACCCATGGTGGCAATGGCCATATATGCTACGAAACTTTTTTTTGATGCGGAGGAACTGCTCCATCATACATATTTGAACAAGATACAAAGTTCCAGTTTTTATTTAATTATTATAGAGATGAGCATTTTACGTTTACTCCTAATCCAAATCAAAGAAAGTAG
Source organism: Ischnura elegans (assembly GCF_921293095.1). Lineage (NCBI taxonomy): Eukaryota > Metazoa > Arthropoda > Insecta > Odonata > Coenagrionidae > Ischnura > Ischnura elegans. Next base: position 144,934,765 of record NC_060246.1, read on the forward strand.
TGTATCGGAATCCGGATATTTTTCTTAAAGAGGAATCATATTCACAAGAGTTGAGTTAGAACTTATTACGATCCTAGTGGTCATCAAAAACAAGGAAAACATAGTGTAGTAATCTTAAAAGTTCTGCATATTGATAATTCATGTTGTTGATGTACTACTTTCTGTAATGAAATATTATTAGAGTAATTGAAATAATTATGATAATTTTAATATTTTACCATAAAGGAATGCAGGGTGAAAGGAGTCATCAACATTTCTACGGTAGGTAACAGGCGGAAATATGAGGTGAAAGATTTGAATGAAGGAGTAGGAAGATTGAGGATGCCAGAGTCAGCAGATCAGACGGAAAACAGAAGAATTTGCGAGTTATTTAAAACAATTAGGAAATATAGATCATCGAGCGAGCTTCTAAAACATCTTTAAGAACCATTCTTCTTCTTAATAAATGATCATGTGTACAAAGAGAAACAGGTGGCCTAAAAATGTTGACAAAAAATTCTCATTCCTCAACAGAACAACTATCGAATAGATCCAGTTGAATGGAGAGTACTGAAGTAGATATATTTTCACGATTATAAAATTTATTACGTCCTAGTTTTCAATTTTACTACATCATCCCTTGAAGATAGCATTGGTAGGTGAGTAAAGCCGGTGTCCCATGGTCAAATTTGCGGACCAAAACTTTTGGTCCCAACGCATCTGGCCCAAACATTTGCATGCAACTCAATGGGGTCTCCCACGATGCATCCCATTTGAACCAAAAGGTGGAAAACAAACGAAAGGCGATATTAATGTAAGCAAATGTGGAAGCTTGTGAAGTGGAGGATTCTGTCTTTTTTAATGGTCGTAATCGTCTGAGCAGGCCTCTTGAGCATTAAAGAGGCGAAAAAAAGAAAACGGATGGAGTTTTAGACTTGGTCAAGGACAGAAATAGGAGATAAAAGCGTTGGAATAGGCGTGCTAACCATGTTGGAGAAGGAGGTATTTTATTTCCGCTAGGAAAATGTAATTAAAAAATGATGGACATTGTAGTTGAGATGACGTTACGAATAGTGCCATAAACGTGCATTGAAATAATATTTTTTCCCTCCTAATTGAGCAGTTGATAAATGTTTCTTAGCTTATAATCATAGTGATCGAAACGGGGGGTCTAGTGTTTCAATGGTAGTCCTTTCTCCAGCTGCTCGCTCGCTCGGAATTGCATGCCCTCCACAAAGCTAACCTGTAGACTTTGGCCTCGATGCCTTATGTAACTCTTTTATTTTTTCCTTAATACCTCATCTTGTCTTGCGATTCTAATACATCGCTTCCTTCTTATTGAACATGAACTCATTATTATGAATTTACTAGTTGAGAGTTGGACTTGGAGGGAGACGACTCATCTCGAGACCAATTTCTGTTCATTTTTACTTTTAGATCCGGCTTTCACCGGCTTAAGGTAATGACACTGAAAAATAGGTAATGACAAAGTTTATGATCGCGGGAAATTTCAAGTGTTTACATAAGTATGGAAATATTCCACTCCATATCGCTTGTATCTTCGGAATTTATGCATAGCCAGTAATTTATACTCTTACCTGATGATATGCAGACATTAAAAGATAAATATAATAAATTCATGAGGACCTAAAATTTAACCAAGTTGTAAATGTGTTTTTGCTTATGTTCCCCGTTGTTTTCCATATCCTACTATGTAACCTTTGTGCCGCCTGACCAAAGTCATTTCACACTAACCTACATCAATATTTGAATAATAAATATGGATTATATCCACTAAGGTTTCTTCGTTGGATAACTTTTCTACTTACACTTCGATTTTAAATAGAACCACCCGGGCTTCGATGAGTCAATTAATTTAACAAAAGAAGTGCCTGGTAAAATTAATAGTTAACCAACCGAGAAACCTTGAAAAGGTCTATCACATAGTTGAAATGAGTTTACGAATTTTCTCCCCACGAAATGCGATATCCCAACGATGAGGAGTCCCTAGTTCCCTAGCCATCCAGGCACCTGTCTGCTCCGAGGCTACCCGCGTCCACCCTCGCCACAGAGACCAGCCAGCCCTTCGCCCGCACCGACGCGACCGCGTCCGCCGGATGACGGAGTCGCACTCCTTCCCCCGGACACGACCTTTTATTCCGCGCGCCGAAGAAGCGATTCGCACGCCCACGACACTTCCCCTACTTTTTTCCCCTCTTCTCTCCCCCTCGGAAAACTCTCCCCTCCGTCCCTTCCTCTTTTTCACTCAGTGTCTGCCTCTCCTCTCCGCTTCACAACAACACACTCTCTGAGACGTGAAAGGAGAATAATGAAGGGAGGGATGAGTGGGAAGGGTTAACCTTTTCAAAGACGAGATCGTATTCCGCGGAGAGATCCCAACACATCTACCGACTCCTTCATTCAAATCAGTCACCTCATATCTTCGCATCGTTACTGATGATACCTCTCACTCAGCAAAATATAATGGCGAAATACACTAACTGCCATTAAAATTCTATTTAGTCCAATTAATTTTCATTGCAAAAAATCCTCACTCAATTAAATTCAACCTGAATGTACTATTTCATGTTTTTGTTGTTGTGACAATTTTATTTTTCAGATTTATTTTTCAATATTATTTTTCAGATGTGGCGAATATATCTACTCATAAGATGTACTTGTATCCTAGAAAAAATTAAAATATTAAAGCATTTGCTTGCAACTAATAACGCTAAATTTTTTTCCCACATTAAACAAATTAATGAGCCAATAATTGATTTGTTCCAGAGTAATGAGGAATCAAATCAGTTGTGTAGAGAAATTTAAATGCATCTCTTATGATAAGTTATTCGTGTATTGCTATCTTCTCTCAGTCTAGTTTATTCAGTAAACAATGGCGAGCTATCGTGAGTCATTTGCAGTTATGAGGGTAAAAAATATTTCCTGCAAATAAAAAAATTGCACACACATTCATTGCTATCATACACCATCATTCTTCATAACGAAGGGCATAATATGTAGCAAATAGGTATAAATGGTAAGAAAACTCGAAAGTTATACAACATTGAGAGTCCTATAATGCTGTGTGATGCGGTCGACCAATATTTTCAATTATATGAAGGAGAGGTCACGAAGTAAGTATTATTATTCCTTCTTTCGACTGTCTATTTTGCTATATTTCGAAATGTTTCTACTCACGCGAAGACGAGGACCATTGAATATTAACCTCAAAACCTCTCTTAAAACAAATGCGTGCACATAAATAGCTATTATATTGATAGGGATTAGGATGTGTGAATAACATAGACAGATAAAAAATGGAAGAAACAGCAATTTTTATCTTTCTCGTAATGAATAACATCGGACTCGATCAGCACCCATGGAGCAGTGAAGTGAGATTCCCGCAGGCAAAGTGCTTCTTTTTCAACCCATTGCACATATATCCGTTGGTTCTCGACACTTAATTTTTTACACGGAGGAACTCCTTCAAAGACAAAAAGATTCATCGCTTGGTTAATTGGCGGAGATGCTAATGATGATGTCCCTTTCTGCCGCGTTAAGGTCTCAGCAGAGCCAGCCTCGTACGGTGCTAGAAGTGCGCTGCGCTGTGGCGTATCCTTCATGCCTTCATTCTGTGATTGCACTTCTAAGCTCCCTTCTCCAACTCTCAAAGCGTCACTAGTCAGTAGGTTCGTCACTAGTCAGTAGAGCCAGTAGTTGCAGAGAATAGCCTCGAATTTGCAAGCGATTAAAGTTCGTTTTAAGCCAAAATGCAAAGAAAATAAAATATCTATTATTAAACCAGAACCAGCATTTTTTCTCTTGTTTCGATTACTGACAGGTACGGTGTAACGTGAAAAATGTATTCCTTTGATGCTAGCGAAGTTTAAGCGGTTCTTAAATATTTTATCTTTTAGGTTTACATACGACCTACTTGCATGCAAAATGCCGGGGTACAGTTAAGTTGTTTGTTTACATAATATTATACAATTGCGAACCAATAATTCGTGCATCAAAAGTGATATATGATGATCAAAATACTATACATACAGCTCCATTAGGTTTTTTTCTTCTCCCAACCACCATTTTTTTTATATTTCGCTTATAAAACACAAAAATATTATTTCCTGAGGAAGTATTCAAGCATTTAATAAAGAGTAAATATTTATCGTGTGAAATATTTCCCGCTAACCGATCAAATCAGTTGTTGATTTTGAATGCATATCTTCGCTCTTCATGACCCGGAAATGCGTGGCGAATCATTAACACCCAATTGGAAAGATAAACATGTAAGTCCTGAACAATTATGTTGTAATCGGATTTGATCGTACTCTATTATTTCGCGGTATTATTTATTTCTATTTAAACCACATTAAAAACTCGATAGGAAAAGGAATTTGCTGGACACATTTGACCGGAATTATATTTTTGTGCAATGCACAATTTAACCTATAAGGCTTTCACATTTTGTTCACCAATGCCGGTAATTTTCACCGAATCACTTCCATATTATCCTACAATGGCCATTTCCTGAAGAAAAAATATTTGCAAACATTCAGTCCACATTGGCGACAACTATAAGAGCATTTATGTGGCTTAAGACCGTAAAATTTGGCTAAAGCGATAAGTTAATTTGCATCAAAACATTAGCCAAACTATTCAAGGTTCTTTCAAAGGTTCCACTAAAGTGTAAATAGGGAAAAATGTCTATCAATTTTCGCATATTTAAATTAATTTTGCAACTATCTATTCTTTTAGTAGCTCCCTCGCTGCCTCTTCAATTTAGACCAAGGTCTATTCCTTTTCATTTCATATATATTCATTACCTTCCCCTTCCACTATATATCCACAACTACAGTTTTATATATGTCCTCTTTTCTTAGAACTAACCCCTTTCAGACCTGTCATTTATATGTCCTATAGAAGTTATTTCTATTCACCCATCTTCCTCTTCTCATTTCTTCTTACTTTTTAGCACTTTTATACTTTTTCGTAGCACTTTCTCTTCCCTTTTCTTCTTACTTTTTCCGTTCTTGAGCGCTTTCAATCCTTTCTGGTCCTCATTCCTCAGCTTCCAAGTTTCCATATCATTAAGTGCTGTATATTCCAGATATATCTCTCCACCAACCTTTTATTTTCTCTCTTAAACAACTGCCACTAGTTCACAAATATTCATTAATGCCTTCTTCGCTGACTGTTTTCTTTTTCTGATATCCTCACTGCTGTTTCCATTTTCTTCTTATGAGCTGCCTCAAATAGTTAAACTTCTCCACTTGCTCCATTTAATTTTACCTTAATCATCGCTTTTATTTCCTGGGGTGTTATAGAGAACAAAAAAATAAGTGGTCTTCTGGTGAGTTATATTTAATTGCTTGATATGTAACGCACGTATTCCCACTATAGTCCTGTTTTTGTAGTCTTGATTCCGTTCAATTACCACCAAAAATTTGATCGATCATTTTACCACCGTTGCAAGTTATTTGGAAGTGCTTTAAACAAGTATAATCCATGAGACTGAAAGGAGGTTGATTAACCCGTGAGAGCTTGAGCTTTCATTTAATAACCAGGACTTACATCCTTAATGAATGTATTTGGGAGAACTAAGCCGAAATTAGAAAAGGTAAAATTGAGAATGACCAGCGAAGTTCGCATTAAAATCAGTAAAGCAACTGTTATAAAGAAATATTTTGCTGAGACTTAACTTTATTTGAACACACGTATTGGGAATATTTTTTGGCATATATTTAGTATTCATGAGTATCGTCTAGGAACAAAATGATTTTTAAGCCTTTTAAGCCCGCTCTTAAAGCAATGCTAGAACATAATCAAAATCTTCGTTGTGAATTTACACGGAAACTGAAATGGTTAAGAATTTGTGGCTCTGCAATCATAACTCCTTACCAGTATATTGGTAATAATTTTCCTAACCTGAAACAATGACGCAGATTAACATGTGGCTCCTTAAGGTAGAAGAGTAGGTATATAAACTCGAATCTTTTCTTTTGAAATAACCATTTTCGGCTGCCAGCAGCGAATGAATGAATTCGTTACTTGTATGAGAATGTAGAAGAAAAAAGTTGCTCTCTAATAATGTAGAAAAATAAAAATTCACTCGCTCACTTCGGTTCTGTTCCAGTTTATGTTTATTTCATTAAAATTACAGAAACTCGGAAACCTCTGATATATATGCATTGATACTAGCACCTATAAGGAGGAGGTGATTATGCAGCGAGAAAGATCTAATTCCAGTGGGCAGGGAGAGACAATGCTGACATCGAATAAAATTCAACTGCGGGAGAAAGCTTCAAAATAGTGATGAGGATGAGCAGAGCTGAGGCAAAGAGAGGCTGAGGGAAGTTGGTGATAATATTGATGGGACTTGGGCGGAGGATGAGATAAAGGCTGAGGGAGAAAGAAAATTACGAAGCTGCCCGTCAGCCTCGGTGTATTTTTCGGGAATCAAACCCACAGCAAACCCCTATGATAGCAACAGGGTGTCCCAAAACTTTAATCTGGCCCACTCCACGGGCTAACTCCTGGGGAGAGAGAAGATGGACGGAAGAGACTAAGAGATGAAGCAAGCTTAGTAAGGGCGGTGGCTTAGTTACTGCAAGAATGAAGACATCCTAAGGTGAAAACTTTATTCCATTTGTATAAGTTTTTTTACCACAGGCACAGCGTAGAAAATGAACCAATAGCATAAGGAATTCAGAATATTTAACAAAGAGTAAAATTGTTCTGGCACATGGAAATTACGGAGTACCCATTATAAATGAAGTAGATTTTTCAATTTCTTGATCTCTTTAGATTGCAATGGATAGGCTCTTCCACATCTCAACTGATCGTTACAGTTTCATTTAAGTTGAAACCCATAAATAAGGAGGTGGTACCCACTTCTTATTTTTCACTTAAGACTACATTTGGAATGAAACTGAGTTTTTTTTCCTATACCCAAAACTAAATTTGTTTGTCGTCAAACCTTTGCAGATTAAAGACAAAAGTTACTGGAATTTAAGTGGTAGGAACTTACTGCTGAACGAATTTGTATTATTATTATAGCAAAAATTGTTACAAGTGGACCATTAAGTCGGGTGGTTGCATAAAATTAGAAATTAAAATAATATTGTAGTACATATTAATGTATTAGCAAAAGTACATATTTATGTTGTAGCATTTACGTACAAAATCTCTCAATGAAAATTTTAATGTTCTATTTGTAAATATACGTTCTCACTAAATGTCCATTTAAGCATAAAATTCTCTACTAATTATTTTCTTAATTATTCCTTTCAGCCACATAGTTTCATATCATAGTGATGATGTTAATCAGTAAAGCTTTATGCTAGCTTTACATTTTAGAAATACACCCGAATCGGTATAGAAATGAAATTTTGTCACAGAATTGATATTAATAGGCCAACAAAATTAACAATAGATCTCTGATGCAAATTGTGCGTAATATCTTCTTCTTGATGCCGTACACTATTCAGTGCGTTGGGTGCTGAGGCATCGCTCTCTTTCCCGTTGAAATAGGTCCCCAGTCTCTAATATACCTTATTTAACAACATTTCATTATGTTAACCTTAACAGATGCTCAAAGTAGAATAAAATGAGGATTAAAATGCCCGTTATTAAACATATAAGTCATTATGAATATTAAACAGCCTCCATTTAAGACGGATATGTATAAGAAAAGAATAATTTGTGAGTGGAAATACTGCTAAATGATGCCCTGATGACGATGGACAAGTCGTTCATCGAAACGTCGCGTCGGCCGAGACGGAGTTGGAAAACCTGACCCGGTGGAAATCCCGAGTAACCTTCCACAGTGTCAGTCATTGCGAACAAGACCTACACTTCGCAGCCAATTCCAAAAGGGCATGAAGGGAATGCTAGCTGGGACATGGACGCAGTGAGAATAAGGAAAATGATGGGGATGAGGAGGAGGTGATTGGGGAGGAGAGACAGGAGGTGAAGGGGTGTGGGAAATCTTTTTAAGGGCGGACAGTGCAGGCCCAGGCCAAGGCCCAGGAGGGCCACTACTCGGTCGAAAAAAGCAATGGGGGAGAATGGGAGAAACGGACAAGGCAAGGGAAGGTTAAAATGAGAGTGCCACGCAAATCGGAGTGGGTTGACAAGAGAACCGGTTTCATACGGTCCGATTTCAATGCAGCGCGAGGCCTTTTTCGGAGCTGAGCAGGAGGTGGAGGGCGGGCAGTGGATGGCAAGGGATTTGGAAGTGGTGAGAAAAAGTGGACCTCTGGACGAGGAGCACGAGTGAGGAGTCTCCAACTCTCGTGGTTTTCGTACGGTGGGCAGTGGAGATCTATGGAAGACCAAAATGGCTCCATCAGCCCACCTTGCAGGATTGATACTTAGAAAAGTAGATAAAACTGCATTAATACGGTGGTATACCGGATACGATCATTGAATGACTATGGAATTATTTTATTTATTACGCTAGCTATCGCTATAAGGCCTTTCATCGGAGTTTCCATTACATTTTACGACTAAACATACACGAAAAACCATTCCCTTAAAAGGAGCAACCTTCACATGCGGGACTCGAACCCACGACCTTAGGTTTGGGCAGGAAAGGACTTTACCCCTCTACCACTGAGGCCCAGGGGCGGATGCAGGATTTCTTTCTGGGGGGGGGGGGGCACAAGGTTACCTCGTAATACGAAACGAACGCAATGATAATTGGACTTTATTAAAATCTTCCATATTTTTTAAGGTTCTGGGGGGGCACGTTTCCCCGTGCCCTCCCCCTAGATCCACCTACGCTGAGGCCTGATATGATATTAGGAGGATTCGATCGGCTACTAAGAACTATAGCTAATGCTGCACGGGGAAGGAAGAATGAAGAAAAGCCCGGTGTCGACATTAGCCTGATTTTTACGAAAGGCGCCAAGTGGAGCACGGGTTATCTTCGTATCCGACGAGACAGAGTTTTGTCTTTGAAGTGCCCTAATGCACTTCAAGTACAAAATGTCATGCTATCCACTTTGCATAACTCTATAAATAGCCCGAAATAACTATTTCTGAGTCCTAAAATATCGAGAAGTTAATGTTGAGTACCCCAAAGTCCCCGTTTGTCCCTCTCTACGTGCTCTAAACCAAGATCTACCTCTGAGGGTTACAATGTGCCGACGGGTTAGTTGTTGGTGGATTGAAAAGTGTGCATTTATGCCAAATTGGTGTAACGATGTTTCCATTTATTCATTGGTTTTACAAAGTTTTACAAATGACGCTAGCTTGGAAATGAATGAGTTTGTCTACTTGCTGTTGTGTTTTTATGAGGAAAAAAAAGAAAAAATCAAAACGGTGAATTGGAAACTAATTATTTTTTTTTACCACAATTCGAGGGAAGTGAGTTTTTCACTTGCTCCACATTTTTCAACCATATGACGTCCACTGGGACCGAAACGCTTGACTAAAAATCATGTCAAATCAATGCAGCTCTTGGGACGAAGAAACGCCAAGTCTCTCAAGATAATGGAAATTTGTTATTCGATTTTTCATCGCGAAGATCTTGGAGTATAAGTCGTTAACATAGTGAAAATCAATTTTAACAAGTGATATCACCTCTTAGACACTTTTTTATGATACAGAGTAACGAATTTTCTGCAAATGGAAGTGCATATATCGATATCATATTGAAATCACAAAACATATACCCTCAGGTATCCTATGACTATTCTTTAGAAAATTAAAAGGGAATTTCATTTCTTAATCCGATGATTATTTCGCTGCCTGGTTTGTAAACTTAAGTTTTCCACAAAAATAACGATGAGCGCACTGAGTTACCGTGGTTAATTAATTTTTCTAACGTTCTAGGCAGTTAGATCAACATCATTATGCATTTATTTCTCTACTACGACATGGAGAAAACTGTATATCTATAATCATTCCTATATGAGAGTACTACCACTCGCACAACCCAGCAAACAACATAATAACTAAATAACTATTTTCTATGGAATAGATGAGAATGCTGAAGGAATGGACGGCTAGCTATAATTTAAAATGGTGCCTAGGTAGCCACAAAATTAAGTCATTCGGGCTATTATGCGATAATAATAATTTCTTGCTTGAATCAAGAGATAAGTCATTTAGTAGCTATATGGTTTTCACCGTAAACACAAATAATTAGAGCGATAAAAATGCGAATACTCATTATAATATGCATGCAGCGAATTCTCAGCATCTAACGTAATGGAAAATAAATACATCCTTATAACTTGTAAGCATTACTTCAATGAAGCAGCATTGTAAAGATAAGGCCCATAGTAGCGCGTATTATACGACTTCACCTCAAACCTATTTTAAGTTTAACTTTCGTAGCAACCACTGAATATTGGAAAATGTCTCATCTCCTCTTTAAATGATTTAACTTGACATAAAGGAAGAAAATTTTCGCTCACTACCGCTAGCTCAATGTATACGTTTTCATCCTCATGGTGCCTGACCTTACACGACTTTGGCCACCAATGAAGTTGGATGTCCGTTTGAACCACATGTGAAGTAAAGTCCCGTTTACATATTGAAGTTTACATATATATGCAATTCTCTTCCGATAATTATTCAAATTATTTGTCCCCCCCCAATTACATGACGATTAGTGCCCATTTTTTAGTTTTTATAACAATTTGGAGAAGTTGATATACATGAAAATCAAATGTTATAAACATTGGCTCCACTATTCCTTCTTAATAACGTTATTTTAAGCCAAGTAAGAGGAAACTATACCATTTTCTAGGATTTCAACACGATCAATGTTTTATTCATACAATATTCAGCAATAAAGTAAACATTCTTTCATAGGTTTAATTCAAATTTCAATTTTATTAAAAAATTAAAGCTTGTAACAATATTAATTATACAGATTTTATTTACCATGTATCATGCAATGAAATGCATTGCATCGAAAATTTGGAGACTTAACGATCCCATTTTTCCAAGACCTCTGTCTAGGATTTAGGATTTTTTTCTAATTTAGTCTTTGAAAATGATGAAGACGATATAATGAGATGCATGAATGCCATAAGTAAAATGGCATCGATTATTTGTCTGAAAGCCTCGTTGTTGATCTAAGTGGCTAGCCAATACCTCATCATTTACTCACCCGAATTACTTTAGCACTAATCAGCCTTAATCCACTCTTATATTTAATACTCTTAGATCCTCCTCACATTTCCCCGCTTTACAATTTAAGTAATGCATTATTTTCTCCGGTAATACATTTTCTGAAATTCTTTCCATTTAATTTTTCCACCATTTTTCTATTTTATTCATGTATCCAAATGTTAGTATGTGTGAAAGTAACAATGATAGGTTAGCCGTTTCGTGCATAAAAACAATGGGAATTAACCAATTTCTTTTTGTTGACGTAATGGGAGTTCCCAACTTTAATTTTTGAATGTGCATGAAATATTAAGCACATTTTGTAGATTTTTTTGAAAATGGATTTTCATCGCTTTTATTACTATGGCTAGACATTTACAACTAAGTCATTTATTTAATATTGCATATGAATGAATCTGAATGTTTCGCAATGTAATTTTAAAAATCATAAAAAATAACTCATGTATGAGGCTCACACACTTAAAACACACATACACAATTAAACATAAACGGGAAAATTCACGCCTTTAAAACTCTCTTTGATGAGATATATTGCAGAAATTTAATTGATATATTTTTGCAATAATTTATTTCGTCATCATTTATTTTTATTTCATCTTCATTATGTTGTTACTTTTCCTTTTCAGACTGAGTTCTAAAAATCGTTTTCCCAAAAGTCTTTCAAATTTTTTTCTTCGTTTTGACGATTGTTTGCCATTCACCCGCAATATTCATAAGTTTTTGATCTAAAAGACATTAGGATTAACCATTCAGACCCCATCTACAAAATATGTGCTTGTAAAATGAAAGCATATTTTGGTAGCCATTATTATTAAAAAATCATTAGTTACATACAAAATTATTTTCTTACTAATTACTGATTCAAAATTTTAAGCTATATGAATGATTATCAAGCCGAATATAGTCATTTATTGAATTAAATATAGGTTATATTAAGTTTTGCACATTTCCTTGTACATCGGACGGAACATTGAGTAATTTTTATAAACTATCACATTTATGCTGCAATTTTAATTAAAAATTCGATCAGACTTAATTATGCAAGCTGACATAAACGATCAATTTCGAATCGTTTATAAGCACTTGTTTCTTTTAACAACGAATGAAATAACTGTGCACTTCCTTTCACATACAGAAGCAGCGAAATACAGGTTTTTTGTTGACATGTTGATCTTTTCGTTGAAAGGAAAATTTTTACTTCTATGAGTACCTTCATTTAGACTTCGTCTCAATCTAGCCAGTATTTTGAATAGATCCCTTTCGTAATTCGTTTATCATAACTTGGCTGAAAATGCGCTAATTATCTGATTGTTTTTCATTTAAGACTTGAGGCACAGCATTTGAAGAATGAGGATTTGTTCCAGCTTTTAAATGTAAAAGAATAATGATTCTGTAAGGTAAAAGGCATAAGAATTTACGCTTTTTTAAAATACAGAATTAACTCACTTATAATTCATTTGATCTGAACATAGTCTAAAAATCAATCACTTTTGCAAGCGGTAAAAACTAAATATTCGCACGGTCGACATAATTGCATTCCAGTTCAGAAACTTTCATTAAAATATTTGAAATAGACACTCTATTCAGTCACATATTTTGTTAAAAATATACTACTACAAAACCAAGATTGCAATAAACCGACTTTCAGGCAATTTATTTGCAGCATTTTCCACTTCATTTATCCGATTTTGACTGTCATCGCAAGCCTACATTATGAGAATTACAAGCGAATGCAGTCCAAAATTGAAAATAGAATTAATTTAATATTCACAATAGGTGCGCATTTGAAAGATTTTCAGGCTCCTGATGTTTCCATAGGAGATTCAGAATCTTTGCGTACTAGAATAAACCTGGAACCTTCATTGTTACGAAACATCCAAATACAATTTCGAATTATTTATAATCTACTGAAAATTTAACAGAAATGGACTATACTGTTTGGCAGTATTACAGTATTGATCGCTCATAATCATATCTACTAGATGAAACTTCGGAATAAATTATGTTGAAAGCATTTTAAATTCCTGATATTTTAGGTGAATAATTATATGAAAATCGGAGTAGATAAGCTACAATCAAGAAACTATATCGAAATATCACACTCTAAATCAAAATATTGGTGCATTGTGATGAAGTATTTTAATCACAATCTCTCAAATCTTCCATCAATCTTTCAAATTTAGGCTTACCATGATAAAACAGGGCTAAACCTTAGTAATGAAAATTATAATGTAAGGTGTCTATCTCCTACCTTGGCTATATTTTCACAGAGAGTTCGTACAAGTTATTATCAATCAAATAGGTGGATTTTGCTGATGGTTATGGGATTTTGTATCAAAAAAGCAGATTGATACGGTTTTATTTATTTTTAATGAAATGCGAGTAGAATTTGGTAGCATGTTTAGGCTAAATAGAAGGGGCATCAAAAGGTGGAAATGAGAATACTGCAGGTCACTCTTTCTGAAAATTATACAATTAACTAGAGAAAAATTTTATCATTTGAAAGGCAATTCAGCAATATGATGGAATCCTACTCAATACGGTATAGCATAGAAAATAGTTCAGCGGTGCTTAAAAGGCTGGCATTCTCTGATTTAAACAAACTTCCTCCTAGTTCCTCCGTTGAAAAATATTTAACTAATAAAAACATTGACATTTCCAAAATGTTCCTACCTAAAACACGAATGTCGCTCCACCAGCTGATACGTTGAAAAAAGCCAATATTTCCCAAATGAAAATTAGAGGTGAGAGGAGAATTATTTTGAGGGTTTCAACTGGTGAAGTCACTCTATGCACTGATTATATTCAACTCGGATAATGGTTCAATCACTACTCTGTCGCTAAATGAAATCTTACTCTTTTAATCTGTTCTTTTTCCATATTATTGAACATCACTAGCCTTACTTACCTGAATATGTTGCGAGAAATAGCTTGACATACACGAGCGCTAAATGCCCATTCCCGAATGATGAACGCTTTATTAGTTACTCTTGCATTATTCTTCCGCCCGAAAAGTGATTTCCACTACACCGCTGGTAATCATGTATGAATATTTCTTCTAAATCTGAGAAGACACATATTAATTAGTGGGGAAAGGGTTTTAATGCAGCCATTCACTTTTGGAACGAAAGCAAAACCTGAGAGAGATTCATACAGTATTGAATATTTATTACTATATAAATATGCTACTCACTCTTTTTTTCTCAAAACCAACAGTAACAGAAATGCCTGTAGCAAATATATATGTTTACTCTAATCAAAGACTATGCTAACAAGGAAAGTGAAGGCTTGGCGACAAAAATCCAGCGCATAAACAATTTGATGTTGAAACATAGGAGGACCTCTATAGAGAGAAAGGGCAACCAGAATAGACATAGTGGAAATATAGTGTGTAGAATATGATGATCTTGGAAAAGAATGAAAATAATACTCCGATTTTGAAATTGGAAAAATCCAATAAATGAGTATATTATGAAAATATAAGCTTATAACACATAGGGAATGTAATTTCACAAAAATAACTATTTTTAATCACAGGATATCTTCTTCCGATATTTTAAAGTTGAAAAATAGTAGAAGAAGTGAACTGACTTAATGTAGCGGAAATTTCTAATTGAAATAATAGCTACGGATTAGAAATTAGAGGTTTAACTTTGTAGTTGCTTATGGCTAAAAACCGTGCAAGGGAGGTTATGAGGTGGATGGTCATTGGATGAGCTGTTAAGAAGAAATCAGAAGTATATAATTACGTTATCCTAAATGTGCATAAACTTACTGTTGGGTTATGTATTAGCATATCAATATAGGCGAAAACTATGTCTTTTACTTTCGAAAACGTGTAAAATTCTCCTTAGATGTTTTGTATACACCAAGGAATTCATAACATTTAGCCTCAAGCCATGTCATTACATTGGGTGTGTCTTGGTATCGTAATAAGTGGAAAATTTCTCGTTAGTTTCATTTACAGTTGATTGTCAAAGGAATATGATCTGGAAAAATACAGATTTAGGTGTGGTAAAAGTATCATACCACAAGCATACTTAAGAAATTCATAATGTGCATGTGAATCCTTTTTCGTGCGTAGAAGTATTACTTTTCTGCGTACTTGCATTGTTCCTGATTTTTCCCCATCATGTGTCATCATTGAGATATTCCCCTTAATCTTCTATTCAATAATATTTATTTGCCAAATGTTAAAGAGAAAAAAATAAACCAAATTAAAAGGGATACCCACAATTACTTAAAGACAAATCCAGAAATGAAATGAAGATATCCTTGATTTTCTGTTACATGTATCCTAGGAAGCCCATTTCCTATTGGTTAGATTTCCACGCACTTATTCTAAGGATAAACAACCTCACTAATAGTGATTTCCAACAAAGATTTGAAAATCATAAACTATGCAACTCGATTATGTACATAGGCTGCACTGAAAATAAACGTACCTAATTGAAGATTTACTTAACGCGAAACGATGTACGAACGAAGTGGTGTCATCTCGCTTCAGTACTGTTGGTAATCTTACTTAAATCAGCTGTTGAGATTAAATAGCAATAGATTATAATTTAAGGAGTTATTCGGAAAAGGTTTCCCACTCTAAATGTTTCCACGGGAAATATGCTATTACCGGCAAAATAATTTACGGCGACGTTTTCTCAGAATAAATTGTTATTTAGGACATGTGGGTTTCATTTCAAAATCTAATTTCCTACCGATAGGAATAAAGTTAATTTATACTTAAGCTGTATGAACTATTCCTCTTGGAACATTGGCGAAAGCGAGCAGATCGTCATTTTGTGAGTAAAACAGCAGTCCTTATCTAGGAACATAGCCAATGTTAGGTGGTGCTCCCCTAATATTTAAATCTAACGGTGCATTATTCTCGAGACCTTTTACAAGCAATAAGAGCACTGGGAAGAATGAAATATGGAGTTTTATTGATCGTCCACGGATCATTTTGTCATAAAATTTTATCCATCTCCTCTTTTTCCAGTTAGCGAAAGTACCTCGAAGCGATTCACGGCTGAATTAACCACTTAGTGATCGAAAACAATCGATTTCCAGGGAATGCGACGGAGGAGACCTGTTTTTGTTCTCCGGAGGGAACTGAAGACCTTATCGCCATCTCGAATGCCGTGCTATAATTGCTTCGCATGCGCCAATAAAAGAGATTTCAACACACTCATAAGAAATACAACAAGCTGCCGTCGATGGGGGTAAAACGTCCGGGAGTATATTGATGGAAATCGTGCCTGCAATCCGCATACGTGACGAAGAATTAAAACTAAAAAAGAAACAGCAAAAACAGCTAAGTGAAGTGAATCATCAGGTACGCAAGATTGCAAGGCCGAATAGAAAAAGGTGGAAAGCTTTGACAGAACTCCACAGTGTTGAATGAAGACATCTACGCCTGCTCCAGAGGAGGATTAAAAAAGCGATTGGACGAGCAGAAATCAATGACAGAGATAGATCGGCGTAGATATGCGAAGAAATTAATTTAGAAAATGTTCTATTTAAAGCCTTGAGAACATTCGATATGAAAAAAGAAAATATGTTACAACATCCAACATTCAAGTGTTATCATTAACTGACCCGATTGTGCTTATGAAATAAAATTCAAACAACTGCATTCTTTAACTTCAGCCACCGAATTCTTATACATTTCGTTTAAAAACCAATGAACACAAACGAACTATTCTCTTTTTTTTTAGAGAGCAGAATAAAATTTATTCATTTTTAGATATGTGTTCTTTCATTCAACCATACCCTAATTTCCAAGATAATTACATTCACATATTTAGGTTTACTGAAAGAGCCAACCGAATTCGTAAAATTTTGAAGGCAAAAAAAAAAATAAAAATAAAATTCTCTTAGGCCAGACGGAAAAAAAGAAACGCAAAGTGAGAATTATGGGAGCAAAATGTGAAGTATTAAAATCGCACCAAATGCAACCGTGACTATCACTCTGAGATTTAATGATGGGCATCAAAAAGGCGCGCAGATGCTTGCACGCTTTAAAAAAAAAGACAATTTTTGCGCTCCGCACCTACGCCTTGGAGCGTGAAATTATGTACGCACTGCTCCCTGTAATCCACAGGGACGCGCGGCAAAAAAATGACAACTGTCCGTGCGTCCGTGAGCTGCACCGCCGCCATTGGTGCACGCGCATGACCTGGGGACTGGCGCAGGTCCCTCCGTGCCAACGTGCGCACCCGTGGCATAGCTCACAACGATCCTCCATGCGAAACTAGCGCCGGAGAGTTTAGGCGTTATTTACCCAAGGTATCGACTGCCATCAACGCGCAGAGCGCAGTGGAAAACAACGAGGGAGATGCAGGAGGGAGGCAACCAATGTGCTCCATCCAAATGTTTACCCAAAAAGTATATACCCAGGCTATATATAGACGGAAACAACGATTTCCATGCAATTTTGTTGTACCCTAGGCTTCCTCCCCCGGATATCCCTGCAAAAACGGAAAAAAGACATTTTGAAAAAATCCTTCCTACATGGAGAAATAAAGGAGTGGAACGACCTACCTGAAGTTATTTTTAAGATCTTCCCTGCAAATGCGAAAATTTTTAGGGAGAAGTGCTCATCACTCATTGGTTAATTGCATGGTGGTTTGAAAGAGAGAGTGTGAAATTAGGTTATTTGGGTAAATGTTCATATGTTAGTTGTATTATATTAGAATTAATGTATTTATTTGAAATTGGTTTATTGGGACAATGTTAAATTATTATAAGTATGAGATTAGAATTAATGTATTATTTTTTACCATGGGTGTCTTTTCTGTTTCTAAACTTTGTATTAGATAGGTACATTAGTAATTCATGTGTATACATCTAATGCTGCCACCAGGCAATAGCCTACTTGCAGCAATGTGTAATAATAAATATAAATAAATAAAAACTCATACACATGTACATACTACCCTAAAAGCTGCCTCGGCAGGCGTGTGGCTGTAGGTGTCAGGACATCTGACTTTTTTGAATGTGCCGAAAAATAAATATTTGCAAAGGCTTTGCAACGGCTTTAAATTCAATGGTTTCCTGTATTGTTCGAGGAAAAATTAATTCCTAAAGTAATCCGCGAATTAGGTTATCTCACTTACATTGCCGTGTTTATAAGACCTGGAAATATAGTACGGTTCCAAGATAGTACCCGTCGCTCTGCATGTGTTTTTCATTATTCTAACAATCTACGCCTAGCATGTAGCCTCCTAATTCGTTTCGTAGCTGTGTGACGCTCTATTCGCTAGTGGCAAATTTTAATGAATCGCGCCGATTTTTCTAGTATTCAATGTATCTCGCGGGTTAACTCATTACGCGCCTTGTGTTTTTCAGAAGCGGCTTGGCAAGTACGAAGTAGAACCAATCTTTCCCATTTTCGATGCTTGACGCCCCAAAGATAAGCTTGACGAATCCTAACTCAATAGGGGTCACAGATATTTTTTTAATTTTTTCATATGAAATTATTTATTCTGTTATGTATATAAAACACCAATGATGATGGACGATTTAGTTCGCTCCCAAAGTTTGACGTTAACATCGAATCCAATTAAGGAGAAAATGAGAATTATTAATATATAATATTCTTTCACCATGCCAGTATTTCACTTTGTCACAACGCCAAGCATCTTATTCATTGAAAAGGACTTTCAAAGGCATTTAACGCGCAAATAAGAAATATAGGATTGTTTAAAAATATTATTAATGGGTAATAAACCATTTAAAATTCCTATTATTATTATGTGGCTACTCCGCCACTCTGGCAGAATTTTGAGAACTTTGAGAATTATGAAAAGAAAGTATAATGGTTCAATTTATTCTACCGAAATCCATGGCATGACATAACCCATACATAACCAAACATAATCCATGACATGACATAAAATAATTGCTGTTTCTGTGGTGAAGACGAGATTTAACGGCACGAAAAAAGTAAAATGGTTAGAAAATACTCTCATCATATTAGATCTTACTTACTTTTACTTGCTTACTCGAATAATAACTGTGGAACATTGCCATTCCGTGCTGTCCAATACTATCAGCGAAGTGATAAAATATGTTTTAAACACTATAAACTCCATGATTATTTTTAAGCAAAAATAAATCGATTTAGCTTTGAGTTACCCAGTACTTTACTGTCAAATGCGCTGACAAAATCCTTTAGCATGGATAGCTCTCTCCTAATAACTACGTGAGTCAATTTAATTTGAAAAGTATTTTCACATTGATAAGGATCTGTTTTCTCCACATTTTTCTTTTTTTTCTCAAGAATTAGATAAAAGATAGTATATTTGAAAATTTTATGAATTAAGAAGACATTTAACGAAAGTTCACACCATTAACGTCAATTGAATTGAATATTTGTATCTACGGTTTTAGGTGCGCAATAAAATGCACACTCGACCAGCGCTTGTGCATGCCCCGCGCACCTGTTCTCAGATATGATGAGAGGAGAAGAATTGGACCAGGTTTTCAATGAGTTACATTGTCAGCTATAAAAAAAATTGAATTAGCAATATTATTTTACTTAAACATGTATCGTATTCAATGATTGATAAAGACTCCAACAGAGATGGCATAACTGATAATAATAAGTAAGATTTGAAAAAACTCACCTGGAAATACTACGAACAAAATAAATACCTAATAGATGGCCTAAAAATGATACATTTGCAATTAAGTAATTATTTGGCTAATATTTTAATTGTTTTTCACTTTTCGCTCACCAATACGTTGCAGATTTCTCATGGCTCATAAATTAAATAGCCCCACAGTTTCATTCATGGGTATAAATTTCATGAGGATAAAAGTAGCATTTTCAAAGTTAATGACATTTCATTGCACGTATGCAATTTATAAATGAGGATTAGCATTTGCGACTGTACATGAGAGTTTATACTAAATAAAATAATTGTATTATTTATGTACTTAATTTTGGATAATTAATATTTAACCAATTATCTCCGTCATGCACTAAATTTGAGTATGCCATCATCAAGATGTTAATTTAATTCTTGTCTAAATGAGATTATCACTCATAATGTATCGAATCAGGGAGGAAAATAAACAATACCTCCTTTAATGCCATTTCAATTCTTACACCGAGGATTTTTTACCATTCAGATAAGCTACAACTACTGAAATATAGCAATAAAAAATTAACCGATATTTTGGAAACTATTATTATCACGAAAAAATATATAAGGCATTCTCATGCTGTACAAAATTCGTAATGGACAATGTGAAGGAAACCGCAATGCAGGTGCAATAACTTGAGAAAATCCTCTTGCAAAAAAAGAGCATTACTTCGCAAAATGGTATAGCATATTGATCTACACTACACATTATATATGTTTTCTAAAAGTCAAATTAACTCGAAGGTCTTCTGCCAAGCAAAAGATGTGTTTGATATTATGATCGCAGAGATTACACATACGGAATGTCAGAAATAAAGAAAGAGACTCCCTCCGTGATATTTGTTTTGGTGAAAATGATAAGATAAGTGTCAATGCCAAATCAAAAATGCCACAGTAATGAGAAGACTTCGTTGGATACGTTAAAAGGTTTTATAACTTCGTCAGAGTGAGACGCACTGTTGGAAGGAAATTTTATCCTATCAGGATATCTTTCACTATCTTTCCTATCTTTCTCTCGTCTATTAGATTTTGAGTCGAGAACAATGAAATGCAGACAGAAATATTTTCCACCCCGTTTTCCAACATGTGGAAATATATTTTCAAATTAAATATCAGGGTGCAAATAAATGAAATTTGAAAATACATTACTAACAATAAATTCATCATGACTATGCACTACTAATTTTTACCGTGAAAACAGTGAACATTTCTCTTATCCGTGCCTCAATAAATTAACAAAAATTTAAAGACAACAAAATAAGCAAAAAATATTTAGTTACTGCAGTGTCTGTTGCATCACGGATTAAAAATTTTCAAAAGTATGCTTGTTAAGTAAGTACTTCGTAATATTAAAATAAATTTTCAGTAATAAATTTCTAAATCAATGCACCTAGAGTGATAAATTAACTTCTGCTTCAAATAATGAATTTGTCGATGAAAATGTGATAATTATCTCCAAATGTGTAATTGTGGATTTATTTTCATATAAATGATTAATGATTGTTTCCATGTAAATGAAGTTTAAATAAATCAAAAACATTCCTGTAGTTGTTGATGTACACTTTTATTGTTTATACCATGGTGGTATGTACCCTCATCTAACAAAACAACTATTGTCTTGATGCATAGGGGAAAGCTTTGAGTTTCTATCTTAATACTATTTACAGCTTGTAGAAATATATTCACTAAAATGACTGCATACGCTTCCCGCCTTCATAGCGTAACATCCAAATACATTATCCTAAGAGATGGAGCGGCACTAATTTTTCAATCAGCTGCGAACGTATTGCTAGTGAAAAATCATGATTCATTAGTATGGTGCTAATAATGATAACATTTGCATTGTCATGGATACACATTCATTTAAATGATACAGGAAATATTAGAAGAAAAGATTCCAAATATCATTCAATACTCATATTAACCTAAAGGAAACCCCATCAACTCAATTTTTCTTCTATTTTTTTGTTTAGCTTAAGCCTGAATACAACATATTTTGTATTGTAAAGTATTCATAAATTACTGGTGCAATTTGATGCTTAAGATTAATGCAATACAAATTAAATGGTAACCTTAAATTTTATAACAAATACAAAATACTTCTTTCATTAGCATCACTTAGGAGCAAATTGTGCCTATATTTGTCGTCTCTCTTCAAATACTTTCACTTCAATTCTCTAAGAAATTCACCAAACCACATCCTATCCCTCAAAAATACCTACGGTTAAAAAAAACTGAAAAAAGGATGCTGCAAAAATATTTGCAAGTTTCAATTTTGCGAAGCATATAAAGAGGTATCCAAACGCACCTTTTCACGTCCAACCTTTTAGGGCCGACTCGTGCGGTTTCCACCGTCGCGAAAATCAAAACACCAAACAGAGCCGAAAAAACCATCAATCAAAAGAGAACGAGCCCGCGGGGACGAAGGGATGGAAAGAGAGAGAGAGAGAAAGAGAGAGAGAGAGAAAGAGAGAGAGAGTGGAGAAGAGACTGGCAAGAGACGGCGAGAGCGAGAAATAAATTTATGCGCGCGAATATAAATATAAATACGCGAACGCGGAAGGAGACGAAAGTGAAGAAGGGGTGGGGGGTTGAGGAAGGGAGGGGGTATAAGGTCGGGAAGGGAAGGAGGAGCTATGTGCCTGGGGAGACGGGCGGCGGCGGCGCTCGATAAAAAGTGAAAACAAGACTGAGGGAGGCCGGAGTGATTTTAAAGGAGATGTGCCGCGAGGAGGGAATCGGCACTTTTTAAAGAGGAAGGAAGAATGGGACTGGGAAAAGCCTCGGTGGGATGAAGGAAAGAGTTTGAACGACAAGGAGGCCGCCGGGCAATGTCTTTCTCTCCGCCGGGAGGTGCGGCGGCGTCGCCCGGCAAACCGGCGAGAGTGCGCCCGACGATGTATGTTCACGGCAACCGCGTTAAGATGGGAGCGCAATGGACCACGGCGGATGGGAACGCAGTAAAGTTACACTTAGAATAATCGTGTGATTAAGTTGGGAAATATAAAAAACCTTGCCTTCCACAACTTAATTACACTACAACCTTTAATCGTCGACTAGCTTCTATAGACTGTATCATTTTCAAGACTATTTATATGATTTTCAATACTGTGTCATGATATAGTGTATCTAAACTAGACGACGTTTAAAGTTTTTGCTGTATAACTAGCATTTTGTTTTTTTCTCTTGCTTAAAATGGAATCCTACTAGGTTAAGGCCTCATCAATTCGGGGCAAAAGTGTATTTCTTACGCAGAAAAGTTTCTCAAAAGATTTGAGAAACGGCATTCAGATGATCCCCTGAGGATGAACAGTAAGTCGCTGCTCGAAACGTCGGGTGACATGGAGAACACGAACCGGTGGAAAACCCGAATAACCTTCCTGCACCTCATACACCGGGAAAACCTATTATCGCGTATTTCTTACATTTTCGGTCTTTAAGGATCTCTGCTTTTGGTGCCGTGTTTTTCTTCTGAATTTAATGTCTATCTCAGCAAATTTGAAGGAATTGTTTTTTTTAAGCATTTAAACAATTTTTGTATTTATACATGAGTTCTTTGTCCAATTAAAGCTAAGTTATCATCTTTATTAACATTCATAATCGAGGAGGATGGATTCAATGCCATACAGTAGTGATGATGAAGATGATTATCGGGTGTTCAGATTTTACAGGAGAATAATATACGTATTGAGTATTAGTATGCTGTACACTTCATAGTCAAGATAAATCATGAGAGCCATCATTAAATTTTGACTCCATTTTAAAGATTGCTCGTTGCAGGAACCAACTTTATAGTGATAATTTATATTTTTCCCCCTCTTACAGATTTTAGTTTATGTATCAAGGCATTATTATTATGATCAACTCAAGATTCAAATAAGCTCATTTAAACGGTACTCTACGCCTTGAAACGCTTTAAAAACTTTTAAGACCCAGACATTTTGGTTTAAAATGTTTTCATCACGCTGTTATTTAAGTCAATACCTTAAAGTTATCACATATGCTAAATAATTTAGAATAGCTATCGAGTTTCCTGATATTTTGATACCACTACCAGAGTAGTACTAAGATAACATAAGTCCTTGCACGTCATGTACCAAAAAAAAAAAAAAGAAATCGACATAAGTTCCAGTTCTCATTGCGATGAACTTGCGTGCATGAGTATTCGAGTTCGCCTTTAGCGTGTCATCACTTATTGTTGTAAACACGCAAAGAATCCAAGATTAATGTTGTATTGATTCTATATCACACAAGTCTCTTTATAAATTCATGCCAATTAGGAGGTTAAAGAACGGACAAGTGACTTTCGGGTGAAGTTAATCATACTATTCCAGTGCCCGCTAATGCTGAAACATTGAGGATGGCCCACGGGCTCGCACATTGCTGGCCTTTACAAACGAACACGCCATTAAAGAAACCAAGACCACCGGCGTATTCACAAAATTTTAACAAGATCGTGATTTCAACCTCAGCTACTTATTACCATGTGATGGGTGTTAATACCGTGCTGCGTCCGTTAGTGTAACAGTCTACATTATCCCAATTGGACATTATGCTTCATTGGATATATTTTTTTCCAATTTCATTTTAGCGTAAAATATTTTTCTTATCAGCATCACGATTAGGTTTCAATATGTCATTAAAGTATATCAAATAAATTTTTATTTTTTAAATGTAAAATGTATTGTTCCGTTTTTCTTCAGAATTTTCTCTTTTGCTATGTACATATAATTTGGTGTTATTGAGAAATCTAATACAATTCCATATGCACTCAAGTGCAACAGCAATTACAAAAATTTAAAGGGAATTCGTATGCAAACACAAAGTGAGAATCAGATCTTTGGTGGTCTCTCATAAAATGTTTGTATATGTATCATAAGGTTATGGTTCAATAGCCTACGAGTAACTTTCGAATTATCACCTCATAGTTATAGAAATGAACGGAGAATTTGTGGATTCAATGGCCTTCGACCTTCATTGATGTAATCAAACAGTGTTACAATAGGTTTGATTTGTGACCGTTACTGCTCGTAGTGTTTTTATAATCATTGTGCCAATTTATTACACATCTTATTTCAATTCCGATCAATAGAGTGGGTATGTTCAGCAAATAACTGAGTATCCTACCAAAAGCCACAAAGACAACAGAGTGCACAAAATAGAATATTATAATATACTCAGTTACAACTCATGCGAAAAATCCACAGAGAAAAAAATTATTCGCCTTGACCAGGATCAAAGGCGAATAGTTTTTTCTATGTGGATTTGTCGAAAAATTTGTGAATTGCGGGTTACTCCCTAGAAGTTATCACCGTGGCTAGTCCCGGTATACCTAAATCAGTTACAACTCGTGTAGAACACAAAGCGAGAATCAGATCATTGGTGGTCTCCCATAATTATAAACTATATGGATTATAAACCTTGGGAATAATAACCTGTGCGATCATTTCTAACCGCTATAATTTTTTTAAATTGCATAATTACTCACCTAGCCTCTTATTATTTAGACTTACTAGCAGAAACAAAGATGGCGAATATAAACTTAATATCTGATCTGGCAAGAAGGTATTTTTTTAAGAAGTCTAATTGGGTTTCCCACCGAGTGATTATTGACATTGCTGCCGATTTTTCAGCCGACTCGGTTCTTGACGTCGGTAGCATTGACAACACTTCCCTGGTGGGAAATTTGAGCAGTAATAGATGCTTCGCGCCGGGGGAAAAAAAGAGAATACTTCAAAATGTTTTTACATATGATATGGCAAATCGCAGGAAGGTGGCAGTAGTAGAGCTAATGAGTACTTAGTCAATAGCGCGATAAAGGAAAGCGACAAAACGAATACCAACACATTGTGGAATAGCCTTGAATATCTATCTCAGCGTAAATATTAAAAAAATTAAAACACCAACATAATGGGGTTTTTCATCACTCCAAAGGTTACTATTGGAAACATTTTGGATGAAAAAAATTAAATTTTGTTGTAAATGGTACCAGAAGACCAGAATATGACTTTAAGTGTCGAAAGAATGGAAGTGTTTTAATAAAAATTCTCTACAAAAACCGTTCTAATTATTTGTCATACAAAATGTTCAGCGTTCAAATAATCGTCAGAAACCACCAATGTTATTAGGAACGATGTAATATGACTAGGCAGGTGAAATAGGTTTCTTCTAGGAATATATAAACGCATGTATTGCCAGAAGAGCCCCAATGGCATTCATTTTACTCTCAAGTCCATTGGATATCAACTCTAAAAATCTCAAATAAACTATTTCATGTGAAAAAAGGAATGGTTTAGCCTGAATCAACTATACTTTCGTTGCACAAGTTCGACGATGCCAGCAAATACCCAAAAATTTTCCAGGACTAATCCTACAAATCTCTTGCAGTGGACGATCACAATGTTTATTTAGGTCTCTATATCACCACAGCAAACTGTTTTTCGTAGAGTAGAATGTAAACGTTGATATGAGTGATATGTAATGGTATGGCTTGTTCGCCAATTTGTTTATAATTTTCGATTGTTACTTTTGTGATTGAAAAATAAAGATACATGCATGAATGTCTTTTCTTTCATTCGCCTACCTCTCGAGCTGCTTGTGAAGAAAAACCCTTGGTATTTACATATCGAAGGTAAGTTGATGACGCCACGAACTCATGCCTAACCGGTCACCTCTACTCAAATCTGTGTATGCCTCCTCGGATGGTTCATTACTGTTCATACCCATGTGAGCTATTATTTCACGTGTATCACAGTAGTTATCAAAGTTTCTCCCTGAAAGAACATGTAACAGAACTATAATGACGGCACGAGCGCATCGAAAATTGGCGGCAACTTTCGCATTTTCTTATTACGTACTTGAGAATAATTTGGTGGAGGAAAAAGTACAAAGTCCCTTATTTCTAAGACTTGAGAATGGCTAATTGTGGCAGATATATTAATTAAACATGTCCGTCACATTTTCCGTATTTCTAACAATGTTTGGATACAAGTGAACTACAATGAGGACGATGCGTATGCTAGAATCAGCAAACTTGATTTTTCGAGGGCTAGTATTGGGAGAAAGAATGAAACAACGACCGCGTTAATGATGGTAACAAGCATATCAGCCAGGATACTAACAACAATGCAGGATTCCCAGTTTTTTTGTTGTGATAATGATACTTAGGGCTCTATTCCAGAATCTGACATAACACGAGCCCTCCCTATACCTCGGCGATCTCAGATTCAAATTTAGTTTGAGTTAGAACTCGTACTATAGTAACAAACTTCAGCTCAACTCACTGAACCCTTCCATGACTATACCTAGAAAACTTACTTGAACGAACGTGTGGGGTATCTCAGGTACCCCATTTATAATTCATAACTTACTAGTTGTATTTTAGACCTTTCTGCAATTAAGCACCCTGGCTCTCTTTTTTAATGATATAATATCTTGTTTTGTATAGTTCATAAATACTCTGTAGGCTACGTTTAGGTTTTAACATTGATTTTTGTGCGGAGTGGGACGAATCTTTCATATTTTGCTATTGCAACTCCAAATTTACTCGCATGCTCTGTAAAAACAAGTACAAAAGGTGCCATCATGTAGAATATTGGCGTTATTGTAGTTGAAATATAATAAAATTTATTACATTCAACTTTTATCTCTTCACTCAAAGATTTTTTTTCCCTGCCAGCAGCTGTGCGGGGTAACTCGGTGATCCCATCAATAAAAATTAAAATTTTCAAAAACAATTTTAATGCACAAAAAAATGATTCGTCGCTTAAATAACGGCA
This sequence comes from Ischnura elegans, assembly GCF_921293095.1. Taxonomy (NCBI): domain Eukaryota; kingdom Metazoa; phylum Arthropoda; class Insecta; order Odonata; family Coenagrionidae; genus Ischnura; species Ischnura elegans. The sequence goes on from NC_060246.1 coordinate 144,962,315, forward strand.
AACTGGCTGATCTCAAATACAAAATATGGTATTATAGGGGCAAAATAAAAATAAAAATCATACAACATTAATAACATTATGGGTAACTGAGTTACCCCGCACAGTCACAGAAGGGTTAATCTAGAGTAATAATGTTCAATATAAATGGTAAGATTTACAAAATATTACATTTAATTAAATTCTTGTCACTCATGCTTAAAAAATTAACACAATTAAATTGAAATATCACGCTTGCAAGTATTTATACGAGAGTAATTTAGCTTCAAAAACGTGAGGCGACGGCGGTGGACATTTTATGATTTGGCGACTAAATGTGAGATGGAACTCACCATAGGAAAATAATAAAAACGCACAGTTTAAATTGTTATCTTTCTATTCCTTGGGAGTCACCCATTCGAGTAGAAAGCAATCTTTTTATTTCAATCATAAACTTTTTATACAAATTCAACCTTCAATATAAACACAAAATGAGCTAAGACAGGAGCTAGACCTATATTTTCACAATCATTTAGCCAATCACCATTACACTTATCAAACAATAGTACTTCAAAGTGTTTCAATTGTTTCTTAGTTTTTTGTTATAAAAACAGATGATAACAGTAATAATAAACTACTTTCACTTGGTTTCATTCAAGCTGGTGAGCAATTGTAAGGAAAAATATGATAATGACGATAAATTTGAAGTTGTTTTCAACCTACGAAATGGACTAAGTTTAGGAATTACACATGAAAAAGAATTATAGTTTTCCTAGATTAGCTAAATTAATACCCACGTAATCACCATATTCATATACAAGTACCTGTTTACTTAGCTGTATTCAGAGATAAAAACAGATCTTGGAATGGGGAAAGGATGATGGCCTCCACTAGTTCCCTACCCTAAGACAATGGTTAAAAACTCGTCGTTTTCGGAAACATTCAGCATTCCGACTACCTCGCACACAGATGGTATTTATTGAACTTTTGGTACGCCTATGTCCCGATTCTAAATTTAAAATGTGAAACAGTATATCAGGAACAGAAAATCACTTTTAGAGCATAAATAAATGGCGGGAATGGAATTTTCCCTTAACTGGTTGATTTTTTTTATCTTCCCTAGCAATTTACGAGCATACTGCGTGCGCACGGTGGAAAGGCATTCCAGAAAGACGAAATCGAAAATGCTATTGAATGTGACTCAAAAGCTATCTTATAGCTATCAAAGTAAAAGAGCAGCAAAGAAAAAGGCTTCTGTCCCACTGATAATGTTACCTGAAACTTATACAACTACACGAAGAGAAATAGAAGTGAGGGATAACCAGTGAAAAAATTCGACTTATAGCGTTTTTTATTGCACGAAAGAACTAGAATCGGTGCCTAGAAACAAGCTCCACCCTTATTCACGCTACGTCAAAGTCCAAGAAACCATGATTTCTCTGTCAAAAAGGTAGACGATCAACAAGCAATACATTTGGAGTATACATAAATACGCAGTGAAAATGAATCTGCGATACGATATCGGAATAAAAACTTTTACAATTAAGTAAGGAAAACTCATTCCCTCAAAACATCAAAATATATATCCATTGTAGTAATGACAAGAATCTTACAAACTAAGTGATATATGAAGAAGATTACTTGAAATTTTTTTGCTTCGCTGACTGACAGGAAAAAGTCTGAATTTGTGTCTGCAGTGAATAAAATTCAACATACTCGTAAGAGAAATGCCACTCTAAATTACAAAAAAGGTCTCATTTATTTAAACAAGACTTCACTGACTAACATTGAAAAGAGAACTTTTCCCGAAGAAAATGGTCACCCAAGATCATCACTTTTTAAAGGAAAAACTTAATTCCTTATCGATCGACTTTTTAAAATTTCCCTTTCTTCGGGTAACGTAACCCACCTAACTAAATGACTCAAATTGTCCCAACCATCCGTCACCTCAAATAAAAATAAAATAAAAACGTTAATTAAGCCATCATAAAAGTCCTTTTTTTTCGCTTTTAAGGAGGAGGATTTTTTTTTAAATCCGGTCATGCGAGCCGATAAAACTGCGAGAGGCGAGAGTTTCGTGGTGGCGGGAAAATAATCTGATTCTCCTCTTCCTCCCGGTTTTTCACGAACTGGACCACCTCTGAACAAGCGGTGGTGGTCGGGTCCACGATCCCAGAGAGCCACGGGGCGGCGAGGCGAGGGAGAGAGACCTTGAGATGGAGGGGGTGGGCGAGGGGTTGGGGGAGAGGGGAGGGAGGGGAGGGGGAGTTTATTTGTTTTTATGACGCGAGGTTCGAAAAGTGAGGGCGAGGGTTGAAAAACGAAAATTAGGTTGGGGTAGGGAAGGTGCGGGAGCAGGAAAAAGAGAGACTGGAGGGAGAGAGAGGAATGATTTCGGCACAGATTAGGAGACGAAAGGAAAAAAGGACGGGAGATACCCCAAAAATACGGAGAGAATGCTTCGTTTAATTCCCTCAATTTGAGGGACAAAAGTGTTACTCTTTCAATTACTCGCATGTATCAATTCCAGAAAACAATTGTGGCCTTGACGATAACTTTTCACCTGTGTCGTTGAATTCAATTGATGAAATGCGATACAGTTACATTAGAAAAAATAAAATTTTGTGAGAATTATGATTAAAAGTTAGTAGGAAAACAACTGCATATTGACATTCTGGAAATGCAGTAATACTCGAGGATACGAAACTTAAATACCGTCTTTTTATGCCTTATAGATACAAATGGACATTAAATTTTTATAGCAACTGGAGGCATTGATAAAGTAGATAACGGCAATGCTCTATCAAGAATAATATGCGACTCAACGTGTAGTTAACCATTGCAAGAAAAATATGATCTTAGAAAAATAAACAAATTGATTAATAGAAGAAGTAAATGTTGCAAGTATCATAAAGTAACTAAGATATAATCCGGCTTTGTTTACTTTGAGCAAATTGATGATTTTTGAATGAAGTGATATTCCAGAGTTCCTCATAAGTGACTGTTAAAATGCAATCGTAGTAAATTTCATTCCATATTTAGTCATTACAGTAAGTACTAATTTTTTAAGCTTTGTGATTGTGACGTGCGCTTAGAGGTATAATACCAGTTTTAAATATTTAACAATTCTGTGACATTTCTCTTCGCAGATCTGACGAACTTGTTCACCAAGAGATAATTGTTTACTATTTTTTCCTAAACCCCAGTCATTACCGTGCACTGTTGACATTGATGAGCAAAATTATATTATATACGTTAGCCGTTAAAAACTTATCGATTTTGTAGAGGGTGGTACTATGGCATATTAGAATACACGAACGTTACAATGAAGCGCAAAAACTCAAACCTAAATGCGCGTATACGTACGATTACGAAGAAAAGAAAGGAAGTTTGTCGAGTTTATTGATAGACATCCATGAAAAGTGCCGTATGTTAAGGAGTAGGGCCACAAATACTTCAGGATATACCATCCTCGTATCTTTTTAGAGTGGGTTTGGAGTTTTACGAAAGGAACCAGATATTGTCTTGATAGTAAAAAGCTGCCCTATTATCGTCACTTACGCCTTCGAACGAACACTCGCACTCCAATCACTCGATAACAGCAGCTCTTAGCCCTTAAAAAGGGAGAGCTCTATTTAGATTACGTGCGAGATATCAGAGGAAATCCTAAAATCTTAAATTCTCAATGCATGCGTAAATTCCACATCACATATCCTATAAACAAAGGTTTGAAAGGGGAAGAGAGTTGTTAAATAAATAATGAGTACAAATAAAGTAAGTATTGCAAAAAATGTTTCCAAGCAAGCACCTGTGCTATTTGAAATGAATAGCAATGCGCAAATAAATGTGTTCTCAGTCCTTCATGCAACGTGCGTCCCATTGCTTCTTTGCAAATCCACAGATGTATAAGAATCCATTTGTTTTATATAAAATAGCAATTGTTACCTCTAGTGATTTCGTTTTGCTGTCGATATTTTTTTTTAATATCTGATACCCTCCAAAAAAAGGTGAACATATTGAATTTTTACATGACACCGTTTATCTTAAAAATAGTAATATATTTACATTTTCCCGATGGGATATGCTTGTCTCCCTACTTCTGAGGAAAATAAGCTTTGAAAGAATATTTTATGATGAGAAAAAGAATTAAAATATCACCTGAATGGTCTCAATTCTCACTTAATTGATGTGCCGAAATAAGTACTGAATACTCCTCTGCCATACGTAGCACACTACGTCCTTAAAACATTATTAGAACGCATCTAATGAGCTGCAATTAGCTCTCAGCCCGTCAGCTGCCGAATTTTTCCTCGGATTCCATTCCAAACTAGTCCACATCACCAAATACAATAGAAATAACCCTGAGATGTGCTCGAACAACCCTCAATTTTGATAGTCTGTAAAGTATTTTTATGTGATATCAATACTTTCCGAAGCACGTAAAATACCCCAAAATTTCAAGCCTCTAAATCTCGATATTAACAACTAAGCTTTTACTCCAGCATTGTTTATGTCTAAATTGTTATCTTCTAGTTCAATGAACTGCCACCTCAATAGCAACTTTAACTGATTAATATGACATGGCATATCCCATCCGGAGAATTGAAATAAATAATGATTCATGTGGTGAACGATGTTATGCGAAAATTCAATATTTTCTCCTTCTTTTTGAGAGTGTCAAATATTTGTAAACCATCGATAGTAAAACGAAATATTGGAGCTAATAATTACAATTTTACCAAGCAAATGGGTTCATACACTTACTTCTTTTGATCTATAGAGAAGCAATGGGACGGACGCATGGGGCATGAATGAATGAGATTAGCATAAACATTATAATCGGACGCTAGCACTGCGTATTGGATTCATTTTGATTGAGTTGATCGCTCGATTAACGAATTACTTATTAGTTCGTGATCTTTGAGAAACCACAAGCTGAGAGATGAAAAAGCGAATGAGATAAAAATTGGTTTAAGTGTACTCCAGAATCATGACGAAATACAGTGAAGTATTATTCAAATGCAACCGAAGGAGATACTTCGGGAAAAAATTCTGTCGACGATCGAAATATGCCATGACCACGTATGCACTTCAGTAACACACGGCACTGCTTACTTTAATTTTCTCGTCCTCAGTGCAGTATCTGCTCCACTTAACTTTTCGCTACAATTTTTTGTCCTTGCAAAGCCATATCAGAGTCGGGTGCGGCAAAAACACAATGATCTCTTGATTAAAAAAAGCTCCTCGAGTCAATATCCGGAAATTGAGACTGTGATATTCTTTTAATGCACATCAAGACATCTGAAAGTTGCCCGACCTAGAAGAACATATCTGAGACGGAAAAAAATACTTCACCCCGTTAAAATTTATCGCTAAGCGTGCGATGATTTTCTTACTCCCAGATGAGCGGATTGAGAGAGTAAAACTATTCCGGGGTGGTTACACGTACAAACACTTACTTCCGTTAATTCCAACTACCGCATTACAACAAATGTCTTAATTTTGATCTTGATCAGCCTAATTAAAACGTGCCGTAAAAAATATTGAATCACAAACGAAACTTTTGGGTGGAAGCATCTTTTAAAATGAGGAAAAAAGCAAAACTTACACTCCAAATATGTGCTCATATCAGCAATCTGAGTACCATAGGTAAAAAGATCTTAAAACGAAATCAGCAAATTGCTTGTGAATTTAGGAAATTATCAGACATACCCGCACTAAAATATTCCTTCTGTTACGGAGCAAAAATCGAAAAATCAAAAAATCTTTAAATTAGGTTTATAGTTATATTATTATTCGGGAATTTAATTCTTAACTACTTATATATTCACTAGTATTTATGTCAATGAAAATTTTCCTTTCACCTAAAGTACGCTAATTTCACAGTAATGCTTATCATTTTATCCTATAAAGTGTAGTCATTGAGGTTAAGCGTGCAAACAATTATCAGTTTGGTAATTAGGTATTTCTGATATACTCTCAAAGAAGTTTTATCCATGAAGAATACGTATCATGAAAGCCATAACTCACGAACGGCAATTTGAAAAAGGTGATGAGGTACAACTAATCTCAGATTAAATTTTACTAATATCTATGCACATTCACACCACCAACGTTTTACTCACATTTCGCAAAATGCTTCACTAAAACTCCGCCCCCGCTACGTCCTTTTCCTTCATCTTAGCTGTATTGAGTTCATTCGTACTTACTGCATGGGAATAAATAAGCTGAGGCATAAAAACTGATCCTCAAAAGATCAGATGCAAACTCTTACGCATAAACTCGATACGAGATGTTTCCGATCGCTACGTGACAAGTGGTGATATTGAGGAATTTAATTCTAAATAACCCATTCCTTATCCCTCCAGGAAAAAATGTTTCTGAGGGAACCTCTATGACCTCCTAAAAGTGAGGTCACCGGTACGTCCATTATGAAGGCGGGCTTTGCTTCGGCTGTATTTCCAAGACTCCTCAGCGAATACCAAAAAATAAATCAAAAAGTTACGACTTTGGTTCAACCTTCCAGCAACAAAACTCAAAAATTAAATGCTTCTAATCGTGCTTTTACTGAGTAACTATGTCGCACCGATCACAGATCTCGCATTTTTTTCTGATGTTTTAATATTGAAATTTGGTGCAACGGACAAATTATTGAGAAAGCACCCCAATGCATTTACAAACTTCAACATTAAAATTAGATCAAGATATTTGCTAAATTAAATTCTACTCGTTAATAAAAAATGACAATATCAAAAGTTTACACAGAGATGTGGTATTTTTCAAATTGAATTTAGATGTAATAATACTGTAATTAATGTAAAATTCTTAATAGCCTTTTACAAGCTGCCCCAATTGATTTCCATGGATGAAACGGAGAATTTAAATATAATTAAGGTCCGTTTGACCTAAAATATCAAAAAACTCGACAACTTATGTTGTTACAAATGTAAATGTTTTGATTGCAAGTATTTACTGTTTGTACGTTAAGTATTACTCTGGTACCACGGCAGCAAGGTGGTGCTAAATAAGTGAGAACATCTTTCCTCACGCTCTATTACTTATGAGGCCTGACAAAATGAGGCCTTCTTATTTCTTATCATGTGGATTAGGTTTTCAATCATCGCAATGGAATGTTAAAAACAATAACATTCGCATAAAAAAACATATATGGGATCAAAAAATAACTATGAGACTTGAGGAAATAATAACTATTACATATTATTGAACATTGAAATTAGATACTTCGAAAGGCCTTCCGGCTCGTTACAATAATAGAGATTTTATACTTTACTTTTAGCGCATATATCAAGGACCAGTTCGTTAAAATGCATGGGCATACTAGATTATTTAAATCCTTTATTGCCACCGGGTGATAGTTTGTTATAATATGAGTATTTTCAACAGAGTTCATAATTAAATAAATGAATTTAAATGCAGATTCTCAGGGAGACAAAAGTCTAAAACTAGTGGATATGAGACTGTATTTGGCACAAATTGCTCTTTCGATGCTGACGGTCGTGGAAATGAACAATAAGGCTTGAACAAAAGTCAGCGTGAATGATGTGGATGGGTCCGGTTAGGTTAGGACGTTAGTTGTTAAGGCGTTAGAACGGCCCACAAGGAATCATAAGAAAACTCAGTAATAGTTATGTTGCTCCGAGTTAACTGTTTGCTATCCCTAAATGCTTTTTTAAACAAATAATTCCACGCAATCATCTTGAGACGGGTAGAGTTGGGACATTAGCTGTTATTGGGTAGGAATATACATACTACGATAAGTTGAAGTGTGATTTCTGTTTAGATTATGGCGTAATTTTCTTAAAGTCATTATGAACACTGAATAATTTAGAGTTCACCCTGCCACTGGGAGATAGTATTCTTTAATATGCGTGTTGATAAAAGAATGGATTATATTAATCATACGGATATAAATAAGTACACTCTGAGAGGCAAAAGTCAATGAATATTCCAAAATGCGTAGGGTTCTTAAAAATTTCCTCAGTGTCACTCAGAGAGACAGCTATTCTTACTAGCGCAAACAATTTAATCATAGCGACTGGTCTCAGTCTCCCTGGTGGGTTCAAATCTAATATATCCAAAACCTGTGCAACGCTATCCGTTCTCTCATAGCAGTTATTAACGAGTCACTCCGCGTTTGTATCATGAATGTTAGTTCATGAATTTAATGTTGCCGCGCAAGATCCCATATACTACCTGTGTATGCAGGGTGCCAAGAGTGCTGGCAGACAGAACACTTCCAAAATTTCTAGTGTCAAACGTTGGTCGAGGTTGAAGCTCGTTCATGCCACATAGACATCGGTGAGCACAGTAACTAAAAGGATAGATGGGCGGCGCGCCTGCGCTCCTCCCGGCAGTTACGGCCACGGCGCCCGGGAGTGACGCCCACGAGCCGGCCGGAAGATCCACGATCCATGGCGGCAAACGAGCGCTCCCTTTAGGCAACATGCGAGTAGATTAGAGTTAAATTTTTAATATTTTCCGCGAAAAAATTTTAGAAATGGCAAATAATATTTCTGAATTGATATTTTCCAATAATATTTTCAGAAGTTATTTATGTCAGAAGGTAAGGATTTCGTTATTTTCAACTACTACCTAAGCACGACGACCCTCTGACAGTTCCATTGGGCGCTAACAACTGGCAATAATAACAAATAGTAATTGATGACGCAAAAATTATTTCAGAAGAAAGCTCATTGAGAGAGGAGATTGGTTTTAAGCACTCATCATTTGTTACTCACTCAATAATACGTGTTATCACATAATTTTATGCATGCCACGTCGCCGTTTCACTGTAAACATATGGCTAAGGACGTAGCCCAGGCAGCAGATACCGGGGATTTATCGTGTATGTAAACAACAATAATAAAAAATACCAACTCCTGCCAAAAAAAACCCTTAGTTAGCTCGATGGGTACCAATTGAATGCTAAGCGCAGAGAAAATCTCAGAAACCATTCTAGGCCAAGAGCAACTATCCACCAAACTTCGTGTTTCCTACACAGTAAGTGATAGTTAAATGTAGTTAACCCGGCGGTAGTCGCGCCCATTTTCCGAACATAAACGGTCGCGTGGGGTGTATCTGACACCCCAAAAGATTTTCTTCAATTTCTTTCAAATAGTATATATTATTTAAAAATTTCACATCTCGACGTATTCTTTGTTTATTTAGAAATGGCTATAATATATATTTCAAACCATAAATTCAACTTTTATTTTTTTAGAAAATATTTTTGAATACCCTATTTTCCAGTAGGCAGTCCCAGTTCCTCCGGAAAAATTGCCAGCTTTTTTTTTGTTTCAGCCAAAGAACACAGTTGAAATGTTGACATATAAATACATGGCATATACTTTTATAATCATCAATCAATGTATCTCATCATATTTTCAGCGTCGACCTCTATTTGCCTCATGTAAATACTAATAAATGTACTAAATTAATTTACTTATCGATATTGAATCGATCTCCCAAAATGTATTCTTGAGGAAAAATTTACGATGATATTAAAGTCACTTATAACTATTGAAACACTCCTGTTACAAATTATATACAGCATTGGAAAGGTAAACTAACAAATATGTAGTCCTCAACAGAAGTTCAATTTCGCGCTATTGAAAAGTTTCGTTGAATCTAAAGAATGTAGAAAATAAATCATGTAAACTATTTACTTATTCCAATCACTTCTCAAATTTTTCAGCAAATGTGTACCATGCATTAGTTTCTAACACACTTCACAGTATATTTTTCTTTTTATATCTGTTGGAAAAAAACACATCTTCCAAATTTTTTTCTCCTCATCCTTTTCTCAGGCTCATTTTACGCATATCCCTCTATTTTTCAAGTCTCTAGAGATCGTGTTCAATATGGATCTAATTTTACTGTATGGAAAAGTTAACGATCGAGTTATCTCACGAAGAAAACTTCTTTGCAATGTGATAGTGAATTGGAATACCTAGGTATAACAAATGCACTGATGCCAGCAGTGTTTGGCAAATGAAAGAAAATGGCCATGGACCATCTCCTGATGTTTCTGTTTGTATGATAGGTGCTGCCTATTTTGTCTAATGTGGCTAGACCTCCTTCAGTGCAGTTAGAAAAGGTCAATATTTCCGGTTTTCTTTTATTATATGTTAGTCTTGGATTCATTGATAGAAATAGCTGTGTGAGTTGTTGGCGAAATAATTACATTCTTTGACCATTTTACGACGCAGGAAACTAGAGCTTTTTTCTTCCTAAACCAAAATAAGCTGCTATTTTCTTCTTTCTTCTACGCATATGACTTTCAGTGCTAAATCTCTTTTATTTTTTGCGCACTGTTCCTTAAACCGTCAAATTATTGCTTAGAATTTCATCTGCTTGCGGAATATTATTGAACCAGTAGTTCAAATCACGTTCCTCCCGTTTCTGTTTACAAAAGAAAACATTCGCTTTAACTCCTCTTTTGGGCTGTTATCTACAAAAAATGGACCCTCTGGTTGCCACCCTAGTAGGTACATCTTCAAATACAATCGAATTTGCCAATGCAAAAACTTTGATGCTATATTTTGCGGGGTTGGAAGGTAAATATTGCCCATATGAACATATTCTTTGAAAAGGAATCAATTGCTCAGCAGCTTTTTCTCATGGCCCAATTCTATAATGTTGCCGTGTATTGCGAGCAAACATCTCAAATACATCTCTACTTTGTGATAATTTGCAACTTTACATTTTCTCTACTCCAGCAGTCACGTTGTCGAAACGAAAAGATAAAGGGAAAAAGAGAAATATCTTATGGCTCATGGAGGAACAACATATTTCCACTCCTAATCCATTGTGGTTCCAAAACAATAAAAAATTCTGTTACTCAGTTTTATTTGCCCTGGCTAAAAGTAAAATACTATTCAGGAACACTAAGTATTTCCTGTCTGTTTCACTATCTCTTTTACGAGAATAATTTTCAGTGACTTTCTCTACCTGAATATTAGTACAATTTACAATTTTCTCTACCATTCTTTCAATGAACATCAACGAAAACAAACCATTCGTGTTTTGAATCCAATTTATTTTGCTAATAAGTCCACTCCTCTCAGTGACACTGCTACAATTTTATGCTCTTATGTTTGGTCTTGATCCCTGCGTATTACACGTTGCAACTCCATGCACAAGCTCCCTTCCCTTTTACAAAAGTTCATCATCTCTGCACTGCTGTTCATGCGCAGCTATATGACAGCCATCTTCTTTTTCATCAGAATCAATCTTCTTCCCTCAAAGACTCATTCAAAAGGCAAAGACTCTTTATTTTACTCTAGACATAGCTGACATCTAGTTTGATTTGGAAACGATGAATGTAAGTATTACAAGGCCAACCTTCAATGGTAAATTCACAGAAACATGCAAACAATGATTTTTTTGAATAACTACTGCACTCACGTAATTGAATGAAGTCTTCAAAAAATCACTTCTAAATATCGCATTTTCTACAAAAGTTGACGTCAGAAACAAATAATTCCTCATCCAAATTTTCAATCAAAAGTCAAAGTATATTAGCTTTTTCCTTTTTTTAGAAAGACTGCAGGAGTCCATAGTGTACTGAATGAACGTGCTGCAAGTATTATATGATCGATTTTTCGTGGCTCACTTCAAGAAAAAGCACTGTAACATTATAAGAAATTACTAACTTTGCATTTTTTTACATAAATTTAGGCAAAAATATACCAATAAATAAATATTTATTGATGCAAACGTAAAAAGACATCTTTCATGGCCAGTTTATAGAAAAGTAGCTATCAAATGCGATGAAAATGGATGAAAAACATTCAAGGCGACTTTAAATACTAGGCGGCAAACCGTAACGAGAACGGTCGCGTGGGGTGTCTGGCGCACCCCACTCTGCAGAGCTTTGACAAAAGTAATTTTTCTTAGAAACTTGCATTGATTTTAAAATAATATTTTATATGTATCCTCAGAAAGCTTAAAAAATCAGCTACAGGAGGTTACAGGTAATTGCAGTCACAATTGCAAGAAAAAATAGCGCTTATATAAGGCTGGGGTGTCTGGGACACCCCACGCGACCACTGCCGGGTTAAGATCATAAGAAGACTTCCACGGTGTTGCGTATAAAATGGCAGCATATTCTAGTGTTTTCAACCGTATTATATGTTTATCGTAACAGCAGTTTTGGATCATCACTACTTCGACCTGAAGATACCAGCTGGAACCAGTGGGGTAGCCAGGAATTTCGTTTGGGGGGATTCAAAATCAGGGGTAAAATAAAAAAAAACAGGGTACTCAGCAGAGGGTTTAAAACTAACTTTTGACACTTTTCATATTAAAAAAAACTTCATTTGTCAAAGAAATCTTGTGTAAAATTCACCATTTTTCATTATTTTGTTTTCTATTATGAAAAAGTAATTATATTTTGGTGGGGAGGTCCGGACTTCGGACCTACCCCAACTGCGGCTACACCACTGGCAGGAACGCAGGCGTACCTGTTGTCACTATAAATAACAAACACGGTTGAAAACCCTAGACGATGCTGCCATTCATAAAGAGTTTGCTGTTTTTTTTGCCTTTCTCATCTGCTCCCCTTTGCTGCGGTTATGAATATTCCTGAAAACAGACAACAATTATTACTCTCCAAAATGATAGCAATTAATAATATAGTCTTTTACTATAGGTCAGGGAAATGAAATGCAAAATGTTTGCCGGCATGTTCGATAATTTCTAACACCTTCATCTGGGCTATGAATACTGATTACAATAAATGAATACATGTAGACATGAACGATTTTAAGTAATATACTCCATTATTTAAATTTACTATCATAATTTCAAAATAAGACTTTGGGCTTTAAGAATGAAATTAGGTGCAATATGATGTAGCTGATTTGGTAAGGATGAGGTGTCATGTCTCATTTTCTTGTCAATTTCTTCAAGAAGCTGAAGTGCATGACAGCATTGAAATGGTTAACGTGTAATACAGTCTTGAAACGACTACCGTATGACTTACATGATTTCATAAATATAATTTGGGGCTCGGCGGAAATATTTGGTAATTGGAGGCTCCCCGAATTTCCTACTCGGTAATTGCTTTGCCTCCTTGTTTGCTTCTTAAAGCCCAAAGTCTTATTTTGATATTATGACAGGCCGTATGCATGAAAATATTTCGAAAATGGAAAATATGAAATAAGTAAGATCTGATGTTTTCCCGGCGAATGTAGTCAAAGAAGGCTATTCGGACTTCCTGGCGGGTGGTCCTTCTCCATTCTGCCGACGTTTCGGAACTCGAGTCGTGTTCTATCCTCAGCACTGATGATTAGGGCATGATTAGGGCTAAACATCAGCCCTGAGGATGGAACAAGACTCGAATCCAGAAACATCGGCAGAATGGAGAAAGACCACCTGGATGGAAGCCCGAATAGCCTTCTTTAAAAAGTAACTTGAAGGAAAACCCAAAGAGCGTTCAATGATCATCAATAACTGGACAATTCAATTGCATTTAGAAAACCAATCAGCTGAATTTCCAGCTTGGAATCAACTCACTACCGATGCTTCCCCTCTCTTTGGCTCAAAGGACAGGTGGCCAAGAGACATGGAGGAAACGGCTAAATTGATTCCCTCGCGAGAAAAATGTCGTGCCGCCCACTCATCCCGACTCGCGGCTCATTTTAAACTGTCCCTCTTATCTCCAACGAAACGACTCGCTCTTTCCTCTCTTCTCCTCTAAATATACTTTCAAGTGCGACGAGGACGTGAAAGCACGCGCATATACATCCCAAGGCTGAGTGGAAACGTGCGTAAGAACCACGATGCAAATCCCAACACGTTGCGTAATTCGGTGCGGTAATGCACATCAGAGGAGAGATCGCGCCAAGAGGTTGTTTTTCTTTTACTCGAAAATAAAGCGCGCAGAGGCGAAGAGAAGGAATCGAGTGTTATAAATAGGATTTCTTGAGTAAATTGGTGCGCGGTTCTGCTCCCATGGGTCCAAGAATTCTAGCAGTAGGACGAAAGCAAGCGAGGCCGGATCTAGAATTTTTTCTCGGGGAGAGGGAAGGGGGTACAAGGCCCTAACAGGCAAACGGTCTTCTTATATTTATAGTTAAAAACATCAGGCGACAATTACTTTGCGAAATATTCTTTGTTTTTATATGAAAGTTATTAATATGAAGTTAAATGATTAAGGCTGTGTAATATAAAAAATAAAACAAACGTAATGATGATAATATAAAAAACCTTGACTATTTTTAAGCGTCTTAGGGGGGGGGTCACGTGCCCCTGTCCCCCCCTAAATCCGCCAATGAAAACAAGGATAGCCGCTTGACAAGGAGCAACGAATATTTGCAGGTTACTTTGGTGAGTTGGACGTAGTTCTGAGCCGAGGTCGGTTTTATTCTTTTGTCAGAAAAGACATCTTCGTTACGGCAATCAATAGCTGCACAGTGCTGTAAGAGGAGACATGCGGCTTTAACTGTAGGACGATTTGACTATTCTGGGAATTACAAATGCGTTGTTTTTAGTTTTGTCCAGAGAGGACCCATACTCATAGCATCTCGAAATCAATTTCAAGATTACACAATAGCCATGCTGTAAATCAAGAAGAAGTATTTAGTTTAATAAAATATTATTAATGAAAGGTATTCATTAAAATGATCGCTGATCCATACCAGATACCTTTGGAGCGAAGAGTAGGAATTGGAGAATTCCCAAGAAACTTTTCCCACCACTGAATTAGATTCATTGCGCAACAAAACAAAAGTTACTCTAAATTTAAATTGAAAAATCAGATGTTTTAGGAATGTTGAAATGGTTCTCGTAGAGGTGATAGTAAGTAATGAGATTTCACGTCATCATGGCTATTTTTATGGAATTAAAATATAAGAGAGGAAAGATAGATAGATTGATATTTATTTATATCTCAAGGACTTATGTCCTCTAAGAACAAAAGCAATTTACTCGTACAAAATCATAGAGTACATTTAAGATAAGACTTAAGATAAGATGTGGTACATATGTGAGAGTAAGGCAAAGAAAATCCCCGCACTGTGAGATGGCTCTGGGAAAGACACTGACCTCCTTCGACATGCGAACTTCATATGATTATAACTTAGTGTGGTGCAAGATCTACCCTTACCTATCTAAACTAGCCTTAGAATTCGATTAGCTGTTGATTAATCAGGTAAGTTATCAAATTTTATTTCAATACAACATAGTATGATTTTATGTCTCGAAAAACACTTATATTTAGATGGGCCCACTTATTTAGTGAACAACGAAGAAAAGATGTGAACTTTTTTACATACTTCCTTCCTCTCAAAAATTTCACTTCCGTATTAGTACCAAAAGGATGGATTAATCGCTTGGTTTTCAAAGAAACTGCGCAACAATATCCCCACACCTTCTGGGCTACTCTCAACAGTCTCCAGGATATTTCATATCATCAGTGCAAACCGGAGAAACTATGCATAGTAAATATTTAAACTTGTATAAAGCTTTATAATTTATATAACTTCCTCTCGATAGATCCCACTTTGGTCTGGTGTTCCTACCATATAATTTGTAGACTTGTCAACCACGAATTATTGGAGTACTGAAAAAAAAAAGGTTTTGGGGAAATTCTTAAACATTCATAGGCACTCTAAATATCAATGAATTTTGGCGTCTAGATCCGGTAATTATATCTGTACAATGCAAGTATGTGTAAAAATTTCACTGGATTAAAACGACAAAAAATCAACAATTCTTATTGTGGCAATGATATCTATTGTGTTTATCCGACTACTTTTTACAGTTTCAGGTGGTCGGGTATACGTGGTTTTAGTATCGCTTCGTTTTATACGTAGTGTGTACACGTAGTTTTAGTATTGCTTTTCCTTGATGTTCAGTTTTGCCATTGTATGTTGCTTCAATGGGTTTCAAAATGCTACAAGCCTGGCTTCCCCTTTGATTTTCTTTAGAGAGAATATAAGCGACAGCAAATAGATGAATCAAAAAAGTCAACGAACTGATTTAAATAATCATTGTGCAAGTTTTTCTTTAAATAAGACAACGCTTTCATCGAGAACGATAGCCACCCTTCGGGATGAAAAAATAGCGGAGAGCAGCCAACCACCTAGTTCCATTGAAATGTACACGATAGATAAACAACACCGAGGATGAGAAGCAAGAGTCACGTAGACTAATGAGCGATGCTTTCTCCTGCCTTGTCTTTTTTTTGCCACCGCCATGAACGGCCTATCCATTTTTTCCATTAGTGACCAATGCGTCACCGGAGCTCGTGACAGCGCTCCCTCGTACGTTACTAAGCGATTATGGAATAGATAACCGTCTCATTTCATAACTCTTACTTGACTCGAATGAGTGATAGAACTGCAAACGGCAAAAACTACACCAATGAAAGTCTCGTTTACTCATGATTGTCGATACTTGGGTTTTCAACCGAGTGCATAACTTTTGTCAACTAAATGATGCAATGTTTTCTACGCTATTATTTCAGTATTTTCTCACAAAAAATTGATTATATCGCAATGATAAAAATTGGTTTTCCAGCTGGTGGTGGCAGGGTTACGCCCTCGCCTGCCAAACAAGAGGTCGCGGGTTCGAGTTTCTCCTCGGTAGGTTTTCCCTATCCAGAGCACGGTTTTTCGTGTACGTCAAAATTGTTAGCATGTTGAATGTCTTAAGACGCCACATAGAGCTGCTGTTTTCGGTGCTATGAGAATAAATAAATACATGATAATGACCTTAACTGTACTTCATCAAATTATCACAAAAAATTACCTTATATTTTGACCATTTCATGACTATATTCATAGCTATTTTTTAATCCATACGATGAAATACAGCATAAATGCAATTCGTTCATTCTTCGAAAGTAAGCATCTCAGAGAGGGAAAGTTACTCCCAATTTCTTCTCCCACCAGCAACCTAACAACTCTCAGTAGCAGCCTAAAAAGTGTTGGGGGAAACACAAAATGTGCTTTTTAGCAGTAACGATTGTTAAAGCTTTTTAGTGGAGAAGTTTGAACGCTTCTAGAAAAAAATATATACGATAATATTGTGTTTAAGCCAGAGGTTCGGTCCGAGAAAGTTCAGCAGCGAGTAGGTATATCCCAGTGTCGCTGCCAATGCCGAATGTATCAATGTCATTATGTAAATAACATTATTTTTCCTTGTGTTTCAAATTACTTCCTTAATATCTTATTTATTGAAATTTTCAAACTATACTCTTCGTTTAAGATTATCCATATACTTGCCATTAAAAATAGATTCAAAGCAATTTTAACGTACCAAGGCTTGAAAGTGATACCAAATACTAAACCACCACCAAGAACCATTAATAACACTTTTTATTCAGATATATAACGAAAACTACCCTTAGAATAAATATACTAAAAGTCATCTCTATAGTCACAGGCTCAACTTTGTGGAAGTTCATTTCAATGAATAAAAACGAACAAACTTTGTATTATATTGGTTCGTTTTTATTCATTGATACTAAAAGTCTTTTCAAGGATTGGGTAATGATGTAGAACCACAATGGCAAGTTAGTACTCTTAGTTTCTTTTGCGATAGCGTCTAGTAAAAGGCCTGGGCAAAGTCGACTGCTCCATCCGGCACTGTGCCTGGTAATGCCCCGTTAAGGCGAATGGACCGAGCCTCGAGTGCGACGGTCGGGCCGAAACCTTGCCCGCCAGCCCCCGCGCATCAGCCGAGAGAATACTCTTGAAGCGCCCAGCTAGCCCATGCAGCTGTACCAATGTATTTGCTATCTCAAAGCAGGGCCTAAACATGCGAAGAAGTTTTAATTTTTATTGGCAACATTGTATTAAATATTACATAGTTCTAGTAAAAGTTCGTTCATAAATTTTAATGAAGAGCTTAAAACAGCTATGAATACCAATGTTTTCTGATGTCCCCCATTTGCTATATTATTAAATGGACACAAGCATTTACATGGAATGGTAGATAGCTTCGGGACCGTAATTTCATATTCTAGCAAAGTATTTTTGAAAAAAATCTATATTTTTTTAATGTCAGAGAATATTCAAAGAGAATTTGCTGTAATGCAACAATCTGATTTGTCTCGTAATAATAGATAACAATCGTTTAACTATTATTACGAGACAAATTTATATCCGGTAAAAATTCATGACTAATGCCTGGCTGAAAATCTATCTAAACGAACGGATTCAAGTTTTAAGGATAATATAATAACAAAAGCCCTGAATATTGAATTCATTCCAATAAAAATGTCTCACTGCCAAGGTCGTGCTTAAAAAAAACAGCCGGTCGTATCTTCGATAAAATGAATCACTCATTCATCTCTCTCTCTCCTCAAAATATTCTTGCCAGTCCGACCTGAAATAAACCTATTTCGATACGGAAAAGCTATGAATGGAAGCATCAAATACCCTATTTATCAGAAACATGGTATTTCAATTATGGTATATCCAGCCTGTACTTCAAATAGGAGAGAAATTAGCCTTTGATTGACTCTTGCAATTCACAGAAACGGTAAATGACGCCGTCGCAAATGGTCAATCTATCGACGATATTTTGAGTGTTCTACATACTTGAATAAATCGGTGATACCTAAGTTGATGAAGTGAAATTCAGTAGACAAATGTATCTTTATTAAAATAGAGTTTCAAACATCAAATTTCATTCAGCTAAAAATTCAATATCTATCTGAGAACTATAAGCAATAGAGTTATATTTAATGCTATGTTTAGTGGATGAACGAGAAATTATAAAATTTGAACATGGAAGTAAGGATATGAATAAAGGAGATTAAATTTCATCCATAACTTTAAAGAAAACAAAACAGCAATAAATCTTCTGAATCTGATACCAACAGTGATTAGAAAGAACGTATATACTATATCAATTAACTTTGAATGTTGAAAATAAATGGATTGAACGATTTTTGTTATAAAGGTACCCAAAATTTTACTGGACACGATTACGGCAATCGTGAAAATATTTAAAAGAGTCTATTGAAGGAAGTGGGATTCGAAATCACGTGCGTTATGGTAATTAAGAGACAGCATTTTAAAAATGAAGGAAAAAATGGAAGTAGAAATTAAGAATAAGGAACAATCTCAGCAACGAAGAAAGAACTTAAGAGCAGAAGGGCATTGAAAAAAATGATATGGAAAAATCGTATAGATTAGTTTAATAAGAAATATTTAAAATGAGAAATGGAAAAGAAAATTGCTGGGATGATAAGTAGAATCGTGGATAGTATCTTTTTAAAGGGCTATTGAAAGAAACAGAGCAAATAATTTTTCAGTAATTGATTCCAGGGAAGAATTTTTGCGGGATTGAATTACCAATTGATAAACAATCATTCAAAACTTCTATGAAGGATGTGCTACGTAAGGAGAAATGTTTATGATAACCATGAAGTGGAGTTGAAGATTCAACATTTGACGGGATTCAACATTCAACATCAGGAAAGAAAAAAATTGTATCAAAAAAGTAGAAAATATTGGTTTAGCCATAGTAACCGGAATTATTTACTAGGAGCATATAGCATATGCAAGACTAAAGTCAATTTATTAATAACTAGCAACACGGACAAATTCCTGGATAAAAGATACCAGACGAAATGAATAACTCCTTTTCATGAAATAGGAAAATAATATGCTATATTGGAGGGGACCGTAAATAAAAATCATTCGTAAAGTATTTCAGAAGAATTAAAAGAGAACATACGACAAGGTAAGCATTTTAACAGATGAGCTGCCAGGTAGATTTACATCTGAAAGGTTAAATAATTGTCACATTTTTACACTCTGGCTGATATTATCACTCTAGTTAAAATTTTTCACTTTAATAAGGAAATATGATTCGCTTTCTGCTGATTTAATGAAAGCATATGAAATTGCATCTAGTTTGAGGTTACAAAAATGATTGTGCTATGAGTAACAAATAAATAAATAACGAAGATTAGAAAATAAACTGCATAATAAAACAGTTTAAGTGCATACAGGAACCAAAATCATTAGCAACATCAAGGGAATTTTTCAAAGACTTTCATTTAGCCTGTATCATACAATTACATGCATGGACGTGACCTTAAGGGAACAGATATGAGAATGTAGCCAAGGTGTTCTGATGAAAAGTTTACCTATGATTTTCAAACTTTTAGCTGATAATCAGATTACCATGGCACCATGCTGGAAGTACTAGAGGAAGAAGTGGAGAAACGATCTGAGAAATTTATGGGACCTATTTATTAACTGGTAAAGCATCAAATAAGGTAGTTATTTAATACTGCAGAAATATTATCTTTCTTTAACTGAGAAATTAGAAACGGTCACAAACGGCTATATGGATGGGATATTGGACTATTGACCGCAATAACATTGAGAAGTAATGTGATGAAAATAATGAAAATGAATATATAATAAATTAATGTAAGGTATTATGATTCATAGCAACAAGAAGTGCGATCCATACGAGAGAAATAAAAATAAATGAACACACAAATATGTTAAAATAAGGAGGAAATACGCCAAGCAATAAGGAATTAAAAGGATCGAGAAAAAAAGAATAAGGGAACCTATGGGAATGAATGCGGATATGTTATGAAACCAATAAATAAGGTTTGGACACCTTATAAGAATGGGAGATGAATCGGTTCAATAAGAATCGCGAATGAAATAGTATGGGTGGTGCAATAGAATGTGCTCCTAAAAGCCGAAAGAAAAAACGAAAGATCCTAGACACCATGGTGAGGTAGAGTGGTGAAGGAAATGAATGCTCTGATGCTAAATTCGTAATCAGAAGTAGGTACGAAGAGGTCAAGGATAGGGTAGAGTATTTAACTTATTTTTTACGAAGAACTTTAGCCTGAGATGAGGATGCGTAAGATTTTGCTGATAAATATTCTTTGGAAAGGGAAGTAAAAATAACTCTAGCTAATTAATTAAATGATCTAAACGAAATCACCACTCAGAGTAACAATTAGCCCCTTAAAAATGAATAAGGGGAGAAATGGGTGCAATACACCAATTTGTTTTTTAATAAATAGAGATATAGGTATACAATGGGTATACTATACATGATCAGCCATCTGAAGATGTAAATATGTCACGAAACCAGATTTAAGCCCATTGAACATCGTCTTTGAAGCTTTAAAAGTGTAACAATACTGTTTTCCACAGCAATAAAATATGAGGGATCAATTGAAAAATAGGTAGCTTATCAAATGATAAGGTAAAACTTTTCTGTATGAAGTACAGGCAAAGAAGAAGTGGGTTTGTGCTAAGAATATTTTCTTTACAAAGTGACTCGATAGAATCTCATATTGTAATGAAAGACGACAGCAATAGGAGCATTGTAATGAAAACAGAAATGCAGGGTGCTGAAATAGCGGGGTAATTAACTGTTTGGAATTCATTACTTTTGTTACGAGCCTCAAGTGAAAGTTTAAAAATTTCTTTCCTTAATATTTTTTTAGGATGAGAAATTGAAAAAGAAGCCTCCATATATTAAAAGATTCTCAACTCAGAGTTAAAAGACGATCAACAGGATATATTTCACAACGGTTAATAAAATAAATGAAGCTACAATAAATTTTTCTTACGTAAATGAAGTGGCGCAATAGACTGGATCCATTCCGGCTCTCTATTTCTTCTTGCCATCAAAAGTAAGTGGAAAATACTTGCGTAGTATTATCGCTCTTGGAGAACATGTTGATGACCAAGCTTCATACATGATTTTAAATGGGTAAATAGTTTAAACTTTGACTGCACACATTCAGGCATTCCAATAAGTATTGACAATGCTTCAGCTGAATGTGCTATATCTTTGCTACAGCTAAAATGTCTGAATTAATGTAAGAAAACTCGGAGTATTAAAATGTGTAGAAGTTATACCTTTTTTTAAGAATTATCAGCTATGTGACCATAAGCCACGCACGAAAAAATTAGCCATTGAAAATTCCACTTCCGATTGTTTTGGTTTTCGTCTTGATGATCCATTTATAATGTTACTTTGAATACAACGCAAAAATATGGAAATAAGGCCGTAAAGTACGATAGTTATGAATACAGTAAGCATATGCGCGGTATTTTTCTTGGGAAGCTCAATATTCAAAATATCCTGACTGCCTACTACAGCTTTCTTGCAAAACTTGAAAAGGTCATGACCAATTTATCCACCTACGAAAATTAGACGAATACCAGAGTTTGCGTTCACTGTAATCAATGGTTATTTCCTCTTTATTCCAGAGCCAAAATAAATACCTACGCGGCCGTGTTTTCTGGTGACCCAAATTTCAAAATTCACAGCAAATAATACCAATCAAAATTCACATTATAACAGATTTACCCCTCTTTTGCGGCAAGGTTTAAGAAAATACAGTGCATTGTGGAAATGGAGTTTTACTACAGATTTTTCAAGGTGTATTAACATGTAATGCGTACATAAACCTTGAATAAACTCCTAGAGGACTTGATGGCCCGTGACATTTTTATTACAATCAAAGTAATTAATTTGAGCCTATAGTCCTGAATGAGACCATAGAAGTAATGGCCATTAAAACACACCGCTATAGTTCTACTCTATAACCTCATCATGAAAATTTGTGTTGAGAGTTACAACAAATAGTATTTCAATATGTTTGGAGTTAACTATTTGATTATTAATGATCATGGATTACGAGGAAACTAACAGATAAATTTAAAATAGAACCACTGTATGCATAACCGGATTCGAACTCAACGTCCCATTTTACAGCAATCTTCTTCATGCCTAATGCGCTCAATTTTACAACACATGCCGTGAACCTAAATTTAGCTCCCAAGCAGAAACAAAAAAATATTGACATTCGGCGAAAGTTGAACGACATCTACCGAATGATCTGGGATCGCATCTCACCAATTCTTATTGGTAATATTACGAGCTTTCTGTTACATTCATAGAAAGATAATTTATGAAATGCAAACCGATGGTAGGGTAAACATTTTTTGCAAACGATCACAGGGAGTAAAATTTGGGCATTCATATCGAAACATACGGTTTGAACACCGGCCCCCAAACACAAACCAATTTCTTCCTTTGTAAGGCGCTAGAATAAAGCACTGGATTCTTTGTAATATTCTTGCGGATGGTCTCATTTTTTTCACTATTAAATTCACTTTGAGGCACAAGACTAAATTGGGAAGAAGGAGGGAAATTTCACACGCCACTTTTAACATATTCACAATCTCATCTTCCATAGGCTTTCTTGATGAAGAACTGGCAAATGAGAACACCAAGAGAGGATGATTCACTCTGATTTGTTCAACGTCGACAACTTATATTTTTTAATTCACAATAATTTTCAGCATGCAATTACCCATGGCCTTCGAATGAGGTTGCCGTTCCAAGAAGTTTAATGCAACTAAGGGTACCTGGGAGACGCTTCGAAGCATGCAATCTTAGCTCCTTCCGTAGCCTATGGCCCAAACCGGTCGGGCCTCAAATTCAAGAGGTCTTGGACCTCCAAAACCCGAATGGGAGCTTTGGATTGGGCATTTCTTGCAACCGTTATGTAAGCACAAAAGCAGCAAGCATTAACGGAAATCATGGGGACTGGAGAAAAATACATCGCACGCGGCAGTTCAAAACTTATTTCATAAAATGCTTCGACCCAAATTTTTCAGTTTTGTACGCCAAGTGCGAATACTAACACGCTCGAAGTATTTTTTGGGTCCAAAAATATTCAAATCATCTGAAAAATGGACCTCTTTTTTTCGTAACATAACATTCATGAACAGAATTATCGCACTGTAAAATTGAGGCTATTTTGCCGTAGTTAGACCGCTGTGGAATATATCAAATTTTAAAATTGAATGGATCCTTCTAATAAAAGGATGTATAATTTGGGTTGATTGTTCCGTATGATATTCCAAACGGTTTGATCACGATTTTGATAAGATAATGCAAGGAATACCTTTTGGTCAACATAACACATTTTGAACTGTTTTAAAAGGCTGGCAAGGCTCGCTTAGTCTAGTTTGCTGAAATATTTCGCAAAAGCAATGATCGATTCTATTCTTAACGACTCTTCATATAATGCCATACTTACTCCTCTTTTAAAATAATTGTTCCAACGCCTTCATTGGATAAATTACTAAGTCAAACCTACACGAAAGAAGCATAACCTATAGGTATATACGTCCGCCTTAACCGTGATGCCTTAAAATTTCAAGAATAATGGATTAAAATCGCTCGACAAAATACATATTTAAAGACAAACTTTGGTTATTCTCTATCCTTTTGTGACACTGACAAGATAAGAAAGATAAACCGTTTCCATTGAAAAGGCTGTTTTTTAACTTGATGCAAAATTTAAGTAATCATACAAAGAGCGTCAACGATTGTAAAAACATGTTGTAGGCATGCACCGGTACCACTTGAATTACAGTATGGGTGAAAACCCTCAAGATTATTAACTAGCCTCCAAAAATGAGATAACAGAAGACGCTAAGATAAAATTTGCAAGTAGCTTAAATTCGATATATTATTTTGACCGTATCCACAGGTGTTTTAAAGAATATCCCAGCACGAGGTGCAGGAGAAAATGTAGTTCGAAACAAAAAAATTAATACTTTATCGCTCCCTTTGGTTCTTGATTGCTGACATTTCAGGAGGATTAAAGCAAATAATCGATAAAAATTGCTTGAGGACATTTCCTTCCGAAATGAATGACGCCTTAAGGTCTTCCCCTACATCAATCGTAGTGTTGTGAGGACGATTTTCTGCGACGAGAGCGCGGTTAGAAAAAAAAACTTTCTGAGGAAACGAGGAAAATCCACGCGGCCCTCTATTAGTCAGTCACGAGGAGGGAACAATCACCTAATCGCCCGTCCTCGCTGAAATGTCCTCCCTTACCCTTCTGCCGTATTTCGCGGGAGGGGGTGGTGGGGTGGGCAGAATTGGAAGCACCCCTTCTCTTTAATGGATGCGGGGAGAGGAGGGGAGAGAGAGCTAAGGGGAAAGGAGAGAGGGGAGAAGGAGGGAGGGATGAGAAAGGAGTTACGCGCGGCCAGCGTATGCGAAGCTCTTTCTCAAGGACCCAAATTTTTGTGGACCATTTCTGATCACCTCGGGTGTGACAGATCGATGGAACAAAGCGTATTAGTCGCAAAAATCCTACTCGATAGTAATGATATTACAAGTTTGGATTAACACGCTGAATTTGAGAGCATTCACAGCAATTGGGCAGGCAGTGATTCTTTGATAAGTATACATTGAATGTAAAAAATAATGGGAGTTTGCTAAGGCTCCTAATTATAACTTTTGAGTAAGAGTGAATGAAACAATTCGCTATAGAAGCTGGCGTGAACATGATTTTCCAAGGCTGCTATGATCAAAAATTGCGAAATATCTTTGACTAACATGAGGAAGATGGAACATTCTTTGAAAGTTTCCTCGGATTCTATACGCATTTCTTAGGACCATTGCAACTGGTCCCAAATGGGCACGCAAGCCGCCGCAAGATTTACGTATGAACACCAAATAAGAAAAAAAGTTAGAGCTAGGATTAAGGCCGTCGAGCAGTGTGACGCGTCGTATCGGTCATTTGATAACATTTTCTACTAAAATACAAAATAAAACAGAGGAGTAAGGTGGCCAACTGGGCAAAGTATGATAATTTTGATAGCGTGTCCTTTGAATCAATTACGGGCAAAGAATCAGAACTCCCCAAAACAAATATGTTCGATGAGTTGCTCAAAAAATGGGGAAAAACCAACAAAAACAGCAACCAAAAAGATGGGAAAAAACCAACCAATTTGCATGACAGTGACCTGCGGCCACAGTCCGAGGTAAGTTCTTCTCTCACTCTTCAAAAAATCACGGGGTAACGCTGTGTTATCCCATAGAATAAAAGTAATCTTATTTCCATCTCACAGAGTGAACTCAATTTCCGAAGAATCTGTGTTAATCATTTGAATAAATCGCTATAAGTCTTTGAAAAATAAGCTATTCAATCATAGAACTTAGGCGTAAAAGCAGAACAAGCTTTTAGTTAAAATGACATATGAAATCTAATTAAAACATAGTTCACAAAGAGTCGATGAAACTCCGTTTCTTTTCCTCACATTCACGTTGCACTTTATCTTCCTTTTGTCGGTTTATTTTATAAAGCCCATCTTGTAACTTGAAAAGCAGGCTACACCATTTTTTTACATTAGTAAAATGCTGCACGAGCCTATTAGGAAGTAAAGAAGAGTGAGAACTGATCCAGGGAGCTGTTGGAACAGGGACGTACTCGCACAGCCAGGAGTGGGCAGCGTGTCTGTAATTCTTACTATCCGATGATTGGATACATCTATTACACCAATCCAGAATAATACATCTATGCAACACTCAAGCGATCACGCAACCGTTTCCAACATTGAACCCCAGCACTTCACACGCACCACTTGCCCGTGACATCAATCTCCTCCACGAACCTATTCAAGTATGAGCTAGCGTGGGATAAAAGAGACAACACGAAGAAGGACACGCTTCTAACTTTATTTGCCATTAAGGTAATTTGATATCCAACAAGTTAAGATAAATAGCGAGTGGCTTATCGTGATCTGTGCTGTCTATCTGTAGCTGATTCGAACATCATTCAGAGCAAGTACAAAATCTAAGAATATTTATTTAATTCCGATGTAGGATCTGGTACTTTCCCGGCGAATCTTGTTGATGAAGTCTTCATAAGAAATTAACCGGGTCAAGATTGACATTAATGCCATTTATTTAATTCCGTTAAAAAATTCTTTATTCTTGGCGCTGAATAACCCAAAACTCTTCTAACCGATTTTTTCCCTCCGATATATTGTTGTGAAACAGTGTAAATAAAATGGCGATGAAGAGTCTGGTATGAAATGTAGCGCTTTTCAGAGCGGAGACTTGAACGCAGAGAAAAATAGGATGAGAGAAGACTGGGGGTAGCGGAGATTTAGGGCAAAAAGACGAAGATGATGTGGACGGAGAAGAAGAGGAATGACAAAGTACTCGGCAAGGTGAATGGGGAGAGGAAATTTCCAGATAAGACACGGAGGGTAGAAAAGGCTTGATAAGAGCGAGTACAAATGAAACGGAATGCGCCTTATTGGTGGTTGTAGAAGTAAGTTCAATTTAGGAAGGGATGCCGATGTGGTGACTCGCGAATTCGCATGTAAACCTTCCTTAACCAGTAAAATACTCTAAAAATTAAAAAAATCCAACATTGACGCACGAAAACAAATTTTAACGCATTACCATTCTCTTTTAGTGATATCCACCAAAAATAATTTCATCTTGAGGCTTTCTTCAGATAATCATAAGGTCAGGAGCTCTTTCTTTCACGCTTATCTGAAAAGAAATATTTGCCTAGCCCTACTGTTTTGATTTTGGAATTTATGTTGCGAATATTTTCATAACGCATTTTTTTCTCGATTTTTGAATTCATTTCACCGCAGAGAAAATTTCTAGATCGCTGAACAGCAATCATATTTTTATTTAACGGCCGGTTTTATAAGAGCTGATTAATGCTAACCATAAGATGGTTAGCGCTGACCAGACATTACAAAACCGGCTCTTGGAGTTTTTAAGGCGTTTGCGAGACGTCAAACGTCATCCATGAGACCCAGGTACCATTTTGATTTTTAATCACCATTTATTTCTATAGCGATGGCGATTCAATGCAGCAGCTTGAACTTTTTTAAATCGAATAAAAGGTATTGAGAAGACAATTTTGAAATTTATGGAGCGTTGTGATTATAACATCTAAATATTTGGTTGGAAGACTTCGTATTATATATATTTACTACGACGTACCCGAGATTCACTCATACAACTCGTATCATACAACTCAAGATTCATACAACATTCTCTTCAATAGCATTTTACCTACTGTACATGAATACATTTTCTTTACCTATAGTTTAATTATATGAATAGGTACCAAAGGAAAGGAAAAATGTGATCAAAGTAGGTACTATCAGTGTTCGTTTTACGAGACTACTTCGCTCCCGACGTTCATGAGTTCGGCACAAAAGCGTATGAAGATATGGCATTGATCAGATCGAGACGTGGGTTGGGGGCGGTGGCAGGTGGGAAGGAGGAGGCAAGAGGGAGGGATTGCGAAGACGGAGGGTGGCTGCGCTTCCAGAAACGATCCCTCTCTTCCGTCTCAACGCAAACGGAGACGGTCCAAGTAGAACACTTATTTCTTTCAGAAGCGAGGTGAGAGACAAATGGCTCACAAATTGGAGATGAGTACACTGATTATCGAATATTCTCATGTAACGAGTCGCACTCCTTATTTTTTGGGAAATAAATTCAGATACATTGAATTTAAAAAAAAAAAACGGCAAAATATATACGTGTATTATTAAAAGCAAAAGTGACAGCCTTTACATTGTTATGATGGAACAGTAGTCTACTGTTTCACAAGAAACGACGAATTCGCTTTACCAATCAGCGGCAACTAACCCTAGCAATTTGCTTGTGGACCATGAACACGATACATATGGCGACGAGTGTGACTATTTCGGGTGGGCCATTTGTGCCAAACTCTGGGCACCGTAAATGGCGAAGAAAGATTGTAGAAACAAGGTTCTTGCACTGCCGGAGATTGTTGATTGAAATTCGGCTGTTTCTTTCCTAGTGATACCATTTAAAATGAAAATATTCGTTTGATCCGCGCATCCTCGCGTGTGAATCACACCCCGTTTTTGACACCACTAAAGAGGAAAAAATAGGTGCACGTATTAGATGAAAAAATAAGGTATTTAGTAGAAAATACGAGCACCTTAGAATTTATGCTCACTCTATACGCGTATGTTTATGTGAGGAGAAGACAGAAAGAAGGTTGTTTTAAGGAATAACAGTTACTACCTGAACAAAGGGGGAGCGTGTTAGCCGAGAGCCGCGGGTTCAAATCCCGGGTGAGGAACTCGAACTCCCACAAAAACACATCCTAAATATACTAGGCGACACATGGAAAGGACTTGCATACACCAACTGATATCTGTAAGTGTCATACGCCAGCCGTTTAGTTCAGGGTGAGCTCTTACCT
Organism: Ischnura elegans; assembly: GCF_921293095.1. NCBI lineage: Eukaryota > Metazoa > Arthropoda > Insecta > Odonata > Coenagrionidae > Ischnura > Ischnura elegans. The sequence goes on from NC_060246.1 coordinate 144,991,341, forward strand.
CACCAATCAAAGCCATCTTCCGGGTTGGAAATTCATAACGAATTATTAAACGAAATGGAAATAAATGTGCCGAAAACGAAATGAGAATCGGGATAACAGTTCAATTACATCGCGTCACGGAAATAATTCTGATCCTTCTCACACCATTTCTACTCACTATTCATCTTGGAAATCTGTAAAGGGAGATATATATATTGAAATCTTGGGTAGCGCCAAAATATAACGCCAACTACTGAAACAGACAATGCCTTATACTAACAGGTTAGAGCTATATCTTGTATGATGTGAGGCACGATATTGAGGATGTTCTTAATATCAGTAAAATTAGACATTGCAATATTTCCACTGAGTTTTATTTTGACACTACGCGTTTCGTCATTACAAACAACTTTATCAAGTGTAACATAAGTCTTAAGAGGTACTCCTTATATATGCCTTGGTGCTTCAAGGGAGGGGGTAAGGTGGAGGATGAGGTTTGGGTTACTAGAAGTAGGGATATTGAAGGTTGTGGGAGAGAAGGATCGTTTTTTAGGGCCTCAGAAGAGGAGCAGAGCGGGGGGAAGAAAGAAAGGTTCCAGGGTGGGTGAGGGTACCACACACGCCTTCACTGTTTTCTTTCACGTTGTGGTCGTCCGGGTGAAATCCTCGTCCAGATGATCTTCAACTACCCAGGAGAAGGCAGGGGCATCGTTACAGTATTGGTTTTGCCAAAATTTCACAAATATGCAATGAAGTATGAGCCGAAAATCAGTGATAAAAACACGACTAACCCTAGCGGCTGAAACAGACAAAGTAAACAATGAATACAGCTGCAAATTTTATCATACTTCAGGAGTATGTAAAATATATCAATTTAATATATTAATGTGCACATCAATTTTTTTCATAATAAGACTCCCCAAACTCATGAGAAATATTAAAAGAAAATAGTTGTTGTTATTTTCTGAACACGCATTGTACGTGAAAATTAACGCATTCATGGTAGGTGGGCCTATATTTTTGGTCCAACTCTCCCTCGATGATTTTACTTAAATTGCCCGAAGGCCTCTCCTGAGATATTAACCCATAACACTACGATCAGCAGTCAAGCTTTGAATACGTTATTCGTTATGGTATAGTATTTGCGCCTAGAAGTAGGTAAGGAAGGGTGGAGAGAAACCTGCCGTTGGCATGAGCCCGCTCTTAACGAAAGGCGCCAAGGGGACCACGGCTTAACGTCCCATCCAACGGACGGACGGACCTATTGCGCTTAAAATGTCCCGCGTACAATATCCAAGCGGAGCAGTCTATGAAAATTCTCTGTGACTGCCGGGATTTGAACCCGACCCCACGGGTTGGGAAGCCAATACTACAACCACCACACCAACTCGATTCCCCACGTGATTCGAGGCTCGAACCTACGGCCTCCGGCGTGTGTGAGAGTAAGTGCGGCCCGCTCTACGTCATCGGGTGCAGGGTGAAGGGCGGAGAGGGAAAGAGCCCGCACCACAGCAAGGAAGCAGCACCCCTACTGCTCCCACCCCCATCACTCACCCTCCCATCCCTTGCCCCGTCCCATCCCACGTGTACACATTCGCACCCGTCCGCGACGTTGCCCGTGCGGCGATCCCATCGATAAGCACTGCAAATGACCGCGCCTCTCCTCCTCCCTCCTACAGACAATTACAATTCAGAATGTTTTCTTAGCATATTCATGCTCGTCGCGGGATCTTGATGTCAAGTTAAGCCCCACCGCGGCGGTGTGAAACCTTCGAATTGGTTGCCCGCGAGCCGATTGACTCCTAGAGGATCTTTTTTCAAATTTAAAAGCTAATTAAGTATTTGCAGCACATTGATATGTAAAGAAAACTCTTCTGAAGGTTAAATGATTTCTGAAAAAATTATTTCTATCAAAAAAATTAAAATTCAAGTCAACCAATATTTTCACTGAAAGAAAATGTCTATCAGTAACGTATAAATGAAATGAGAGAGCCCTATTGGAATGCGCAAATAATCCTTAAATGTAAGCCTGAAGTTAGTCATAAAATTCAGCATATAAAACTAGAATCATTGCGAAAAAGCCTTTTTGTCATGGGGCAGTGATATCCAATTTTAGTAAAATAGTTAAAATTAGGTCAAACATAGCGATAACGTTGTGGGAATGTTTAAAGAATAAGAAATGTCTACACTCACATAAATTTAATTGAATGATCCAAAAAATTAAAAAGAAAATTGCAATTCAATTAGCTGAAGTTGAGACTCATCAATATTCTGTGGCTGTGGACAGTATTTGAAACACAACACAAGAAATATTTAATGTACGGCTAAAGTTACTTAAGCTCAATATCACTGTTAATTAACCATTTAAGTATCCATCGTTTAAAATGACGAGGGGGTTCATATTTCTCAATAATATTCAACAGTAACTTACACATCCGTTACGTCTGGCTACGAGGCGCATAGGGATCCGAGTTTTTCGGCTATGGATTCATTGAGCACGGGGATTTCATTCATAATATTTTTAATCTAAAAATACAACCCTAGTTATTTTGGAAATAATCCATCACCCATGTAATATAACGTTTTTATCACTCTAATAAAACTAAGCGAATATTTTTAAGCTCATAAAATCACTAATACTCTTATTTTGGGAAATGATACATAAATATATCCTACTGTCCACTTTATTTAAATTTCACAAACTTTACTGCACGTATTTCGATTGGCTTGCAATCATCATGCTCTCATCACTTTCTCTCGTCACTGGCCAAGACTTGTTGACTTTTTGACGATTTTCTAGTTACACTGTTATAATCGTGCACCTGAATGTTTGATGACGTGCTTAACATGGCTTAACCCTCCCGGTGGGTCCCAAAATACAGTACTGCTACGCCCGACCCCACTTTTACCCCCACCAAAGCTCCTCGCAACCGCGGAACTCGGATCCCTCGCCTCAGAAGGACCCGAAATTCTCCAACCCCCACCTCCCGCAAACCCCCCCACCCGCGCACCTCCAAAGCCACCACTTATGCGATCCTCTGGGGAGACGAGAAGCCTCCGCCGAAGGGATGATCTCCACCTCCGGTCACCCCCCGCCTTCGATGCATTACAAAGGCCGCGGGCGGAAGCGGTATCCTCTGGCGGCAGCAGGGGAATCGGTGGGTGGGGGGAGAGGGGTGGCGGCTAGGGGGAGTATGTGGGAAGTAACATGCATGATCGGACCCTGAAGAAGTCTCTCTCGTGGCCAACGGCGGATGTCTTGCTTCATGCGACCTAGCGGGGAACTTGAGGCACCTAAAATTTGCTTCCTGAACATTGATTCATTGATATTTATAGCGATGTTAGTTTTTTTTTATTTGGGTTATGTCGGCGAGGAAAAAAAATTGTCGCGGCGATATAGCCCATAAGTTTTTTGCTTAACATAACAAGTACGCTCGAAAGTTTTTAGGAAGAATTTATAACGATTTCCCCTTACTAACGTTTACATTATTTAACCCGCTTCAATTAACCCTGTGTATTCTAAAATTGGGACTTTAATGTAAGGGAAATAGGGGCGGGAGTATGCGGGAAGTAACTTGCATGAGCGGACCTTGAAGAAGTCTCTGTGTGTGGCCGACGACAGATGTCTTGCTTCATGCAAGTCAGCGGTGAACTCAAGGTAGGGACCTAAAATTTGCTTCTTGAGCATTGATTTTTTGATATTTATGACGATTTACCATTTATAACGTTATTTTACCCGCTTCAATTAGCCCAGGATATTTACTAGAAGCAAATTTTATTTGAAATATAAAGGGGTGGGAGTATGCAGGAAGTAACATACATGAGCGGACCTTGGAGTCTATCTGATGGCCAACGGTGGATGAGTTGCTTCATGTAACTCGGCGGGGAACTTAAGGTACCTAAAATTTGCTTTCTGAGCATTGATTAATTGAAATCTATAATGATTTCCATTTACTAACGTTATTTTACTCGCCTGGTAAGCCATGCGAATGCTTAAAATTTGAGTTTTATTTGATACGTTAGAGTATAATGAAAAATACGGCTAGGAGAATTTAAATGATGCGCTCATTCCATCGAGGTTCCACCGATATTCAAAGAAAGGAATTTTTCGCGAAATTTTTATTATGAATCCCGAAGAGTGAGTTTAATTTTTGAACAATAGCGAAAAGTAGTTTTCTAATTACGACTCAATACTTCCGATCGATAGTTTGTATGTATTACCTGACTTTTCCTTTGTCTGTTACTTGTATTTCCAACTCGATATGCATAGCTTAACTCAGCGTAGGGAAGAAAATACATCCATGAAAAGATTTATATTCTCGTGGCCTTAGGCTGATTCTTACCTCATGTGACAAAGTAAGCAGCGACAACCTACGGAAAACTAAATATTTAGTGTGATTTTCTTAAAATTTCGATGAGATAATGAGGTTCCATAGAGAAAAAAAGATTGCATCTTTTTTCAAGATATTTCCACTATACAGACTGTCCCAAGTGTCATGTGTCATTTTTGACCTGTAATTTTAGTATCTTTCCATAGAGCAATGTTCATGAAAATTGGCACACTTGTGGGGAAAGGTCCTAAGTTTTGTTGAGTGTAAGCGAAATTTTACAATTTTGACCTTTTGACCTCACAATTTGGGTCCAAACCAAAAATTTAAATTTGCCTTATGGGGTTTCAATGTTAAAAAAATCGAGATAGAAAAATGTCTGAACTTCATTGACCAAGATGTCAATTCTTAGGGTTTCGGACCCGAGAAACCCGAAAATAACACTTTTATTTACGAAAATTCAACCGTTGACCCAGTAAGGTCACCATCAAGGTCATAAGGGTGGCAAAAAGAATAGCATACCGACAAAGGTGTCGATCTATGGGTTTTATAGGGTGCCCAAGTCATTGGTATTGTCCAAATACCCGTATTATTCACTAATTGACCTCCGAGGGTCACAATGGGGGTCAAAGGTCATAGGGTTAAACGTTGGGCCATCATGGCAACCAACGTGTCAAACCATAGGTTTTGAAGGGTGCCAAAGTCGGTTAGGCAGTTCATAGATCGATAGTGTTGGTTTTTTGACCTCCGAGGGTCACAATGGGGGTCAAAGGTCATTGAGTTAAACGTCGGGGCATCATGACAACCAACGTGTCAAACCATAGGTTTTGAAGGGTGCCAAAGTCAGTTAGGAAGTTCATAGATCCGTATTGTTGGTTTTTTGATCTCCGAGGGTCACAATGGGGGTGAAAGGTCATAGAGTTAAACGTCGGGCCATCATGACAATCAACGTGTCAAACTATAGGTTTTGAAGGGTGCCAAAGTCAGTTAGGAAGTTCATAGATCCGTATTGTTGGTTTTTTGACCTCCAAGGGTCACAATGGGGGTCAAAGGTCATTGAGTTAAACGTCGGGCCATCATGACAACCAGCGTGTCAAACCATAGGTTTTGAAGGGTGCCAAAGTCGGTTAGGCAGTTCATAGATCGATAGTGTTGGTTTTTTGACCTCTGAGGGTCACAATGGGGGTCAAAGGTCTTAGAGTTAAACGTCGGGCCATCATGACAGCCAAAGTGTGGATGCCCAAGTCAGTTTTGCAGTTGATAGTTCCGCATAACAGATTTTTTTGATCTCCAAAATTCATAATGGGGGTAAAGGTCTTAGAGAAAATATTGCAATGCGCTTACCCCCCCACCCCTCCTTCCAAAATTTTTCCATTTCCTCGCAGTCTTTTCCGGCAGGCTTCCCATGCCCTCTTAGCTTCACGCCGCAGTTGATCATTTATTTCTCTAAACATCCTTTTGATTTGCAGCTCAAAGTGAAAGACAAAATTCCGTTTAAAAAGTTGTTGGCTATGTCCGAAACCATAAGGTAAAACATAAAAGAAATGGGTAAATCCAGCTTTTATTTTGATTGATTCATGCAATGTGATAAATATTTAACCATTAAAGAGAAATATCATAAAACGACAAAATTAATAGGATTATAAACTGAAATGTGAACATTGAGTTTTCATTGTGCTAGTCAACCATCCAATTGCAGAAATGGTTTGGATTGCCATGCCCTTCTTCTTGAAGCTGCAACATTACATTTTATAGGGCTTCAAGTTTAGAATATTTAAATTTTGTTATATCGCACACCTAGAATTGTCCAGCACACCCTGCGCGGACAATAGTGCTCAGCGGCAAAATCATCTTAATGGAGATGCCAAGACGTAACCACAACTGCATGTCTCTGTTTTGATGAGGTTATTGGGTGTTCAAAAATCTCATCAAAGCTGAGACATGCCCAACCAATTTGCAAGTTTGAATGTGAAGTGAGGTCTTGATAAATTTGCAGCCAGTAATGTTTGCAGGACGAGGGATAGGCATGGGGACTTTGCGGTGTTTACAGTCAAACTGGGACTTTTTCTTAACTACTTATTTAACGTATTTTTAGGACTTTCATGGGAAAAACTCGCAACCCTTAACATGAGCATTACCAATGGAGGTCTAATACTTATCTAAGTGAAAAGCGGCATTAATGGGTTTCGCTATTTGCTTGTTAATCTTTAAAACCAATGGGATTTCCGCGTAGTTATAAAAAAGCCCTATGTGGCGTTAGACCTCCTTAGGACCATCTTTGAAGAGAGATGTAGTGGAAGAATGTGGACACAGAGTCAGGAAAAAGGATGTCTAGGAGACAAATAATCATTAATGGCTCGAAACTAAGACGGCTTGTCGGAAAAGACAGTAGATATGAGTACTACACCACACACTTGGTCACCCTTCAAAACCTTTAGTTGGGGAAATTAGTTTTCCTATTGCTTCAAAACATACATCTATGACCTTTGACCCCCATTACGACCCTCGATGATAAAAAAATCGACAATTAATATCTACGAACTGCAAAACTGACTTGGGCACCCTTTAAAACCCATGGTTCCACACTTTGGCTGTCATGATGGACCGACGTTTAACTCTATGACCTTTGACCCCCATTGTGACCCTCGGAGGTCAATTAGTGAATAATACGGGTATTTGGACAATACCAATGACTTGGGCACCCTATAAAACCCATAGATCGACACCTTTGTCGGTATGCTATTCTTTTTGCCACCCTTATGACCTTGATGGTGACCTTACTGGGTCAACGGTTGAATTTTCGTAAATAAAAGTGTTATTTTCGGGTTTCTCGGGTCCGAAACCCTAAGAATTGACATCTTGGTCAATGAAGTTCAGACATTTTTCTATCTCGATTTTTTTAACATTGAAACCCCATAAGGCAAATTTAAATTTTTGGTTTGGACCCAAATTGTGAGGTCAAAAGGTCAAAATTGTAAAATTTCGCTTACACTCAACAAAACTTAGGACCTTTCCCCACAAGTGTGCCAATTTTCATGAACATTGCTCTATGGAAAGATACTAAAATTACAGGTCAAAAATGACACACGACACTTGGGACAGTCTGTACTGTCTTCACATTATACCCAAACGAGTTTCGTCAATAAACCTGAGCTTCGACGCCGAAAATTTACGATTTTGTAAGCGAAAAAATAATAAAAAATAAATGTAGAATTTGATACACTAGAGACTCTTCGAATACACGTTAGGTGGTTACCTTCTGTGCATAAAGAAGTCTATTCTGTCGGACCCACAATGCAAGAGTACAGCACGCTCGTGCGCATAGTGCCTTATTCCTGAGGCAAATGCCACAACTTAAAACGTTAGGTCATTGATCACAAATATTATTCTACGGATTAATCGCGTACCGTTCAGTACCTTGTGCTAGCTCGCTAGATCCGTGTTCGAACCCCGGTTAAGGCTACTGATTTCTTTTTATGTGGAATTTTTTGCACCGATAAGCGCTCTTAAGGGTGGAAAGTATTGTGACACCAAATTTGAGCCCTGGGTATCTGATTCCAGTAGGAACCAAAATTACAAATTATGTTTCGATCGAAAACGCACCATTTTTATATTACAGAAACTTTGAGCCAAGCGCTCCGGTGCTTAAAAATGGTGGATTTTCCACCATAGCATCATTATAGTCAGTATACCGTAAGGTGGCTCACGGACCTGCCAGCTCCCTGACTTGGTCCCTTAGAGTTTTTATGGCCTGTCCTTTCCTCCCCTGGCGCTCGTGACTCGCGCACCGACTCAGGTAGTTGGCGCCCTACGCCCTAAGCGCCACTCTACGGTACACAGACTATAAATAATTTTGTTTCCTACTGGTTTCAGCTATCGAGGGTTAAAATTTCGTGACACAATTTTTCTCCATCCTGTATTTTACATTTGCTCTTGACTTTCCGTCCATGGAAACCAAATGTAAACGTGCGTCGCCGCCTTCCGCCCCTCCCCTCCTAAACTCCCTCTGGAGGCCGCAGATTAGAGAAAAGCACCCCCTCCCACCACCGGTCTCCTGCTTTCTGCTCAATGAATTAGGTCGCGCCCCCCTCCTTCTCTGTCTCTCTCAAATGAACGAACGGTTTCATCGATTATCGTCGGCGTATATCGCGTCCCCTCCCTCCCCCATCCACTACCCCCACCCTTTATCCACCCACGTCCCTTGCTTCCCCTCCCTCCCTCCCTTCTCCTACCGCCAACCTGTTATCGTTCTTGGAGGAAGGACGAATCTGTTTTGGATTGAGCGGGAGCTTCCGGGCCGTCTCAGTGGAAAGCTTTTCAGCGAAAGTGCTTCTCCCTCTACCCTCTCCCGCTGCACTTTATTAAAGCACTCAGGCCACCCAATGTTTTGACGGGAAACTTGCTTTCACTTTCCATGGGGTTTACGATTTAGTGTTTACAAAAGTGATTCCTAGGGACGTGGTGTGGAACACTACTCAAGCCTAGATCCTGGCTCAGTCTTGACTAGATTGCCACGTTGGTATTATCATATCTCACACCAGTCCTAAAATTTGCTCAAACTATCCTCCTTACTTGAAAAGTTGATTCAAATCTAATGAGTCACTAAATTCTTTTATGTCCTTCACTGTTTCCCAACATTTTTGAAGTGAAATATCCGCCGTAATAAAGATACTTCCATGTAATAATACAATTACGCCATTTGTTGATCAGTTGAAGACTATGATTGATATGAGTTTAGGTTAACGTATTATTTAGTCAATTTTACCACTGAAAGGTGCTACAACGTCTTTAGCTCAAGTGAGTTGAGTTGAAGTAAATTTCTAAAATACGAACTCTGACTCAAAGTCGAATTTAGCCTAAAACTGAATCACAGAGGTAGAGCGAGGAAACCTTTCTCTCCCAAAGATACACTCGAGATTTAGTTAGGCTGTGAGATACGGCCCCTCGTCAAAAACGAAACTTGTGGGAGAGTTAAGAAAGAGAACGGAGGGAAAAGGTAGCAAGTGGTACGCTGAGATTTTAATATAATGCCCCAGTGAAGCTATGAAATTCCGACCCATACTCGTTTTCCCTTCTGCAACTCCATTGGGAAAGGGGCGAAGCCTTAACTAATACTCATTACAGCGAAAATGTTGGGGCATTCGAATCTATCGACGACAAATAATATTTTTAATTGGGGATTAAGCTATGCGCATTTCCCCACCAGTGCTATACCTTATTTACTTTGATTAGAAAAAAATTTGAAGTTAATACACTGGTATATTTAAAACGGCGTATTTTTCTATGTCCTATGGTTACTATAAAGAAATTTCCGCACTTGTTGATCACAATGCACGCATTCCGCCATAGTACTAATGTTACTAATGAAACTACAATTTTCGTAGTACTATAATATTGAGACTTTAATAGCTATTAGTTTTCAGAAATTAGAATATTCTAAGTTTGAGGCAGTGACTGTCGAAAATATTATTTTGAGTTAGGTATAAGTATTTTGGAAATGATTCAAATGAATTATTCACTACAAACGAAAACTGGGAAAACGATCGAACTTAAGATAGACGAATAAAATAAAAAGAAAAAAAAGAGATGCGAAATAACCAATCACATAGGGCGAGGTAATCTAGCTCCTTCATTTATACCTGCAATAATCAAATGATTTTTTCATCTCAAAACCGATGACGGCATTACGGTTCAAGATGACAGGTTGCTCATTTTTGTCCCCAACTTTTTTTTCCTTCAGGTGAATTTTTGTTCAATTTTCCAAGTTATAATTATAAATCACCGGAAATAGCTGAGTTAATTATGGTTCTTGGAATAATGCCAGACATATGCCTTGAAGGCATACGCTCTTATTTCAGTCTAAATTTCCTAGCCTTTACCCAAAACTCTGTTACGTGAGCTGAAATAAATTAGAGAAATTAATCCACTTTGAGAAAGAACTGTCAACTCCCTTTACGTCTCAGTTGCTAGCATCACGTGTTGGCTCTTACAGTTCGGTATTCTATAATCATTACGAATCCTCCACGGCAAAAATGCTCGACAATCGCCCTACTAGCCACTAGGGCTACTCGATGAGCGGATTTGATTCGGTGGTTGAATATTGAGCATTTGTGCAGTGGAGGTATCTATTTGGTGGCTTATAAGTTAGCGTAATATATGTTCTAATGTAATCTATGGTTTACTGTAATTAAAAAGGGATTTCTATAAAAATCGCAAACCGAGCAGAATACAAGCGGCTAGACATCATCTTCAAAGAGTAAGTAATAATTTTTCAATGGAAATTGGAAAGTCATTGAAAAGTTCACCTCAAAATATGAATTTACATGACCACTCTCGACATAATTTAGTTGGATACGTATTCGAAGATATTATATTTGTGAAAAATCTATTTTAGATAGTGATGAGCGATATATCGCTAACTGTGATTGAATCACCGTTACTGAAAAGTAGCAGTCACTGTCGGTGATTCAATATTCGAAATCACTGTGATCGGTGATTCGATCACTGGATTCGGTGAAGATAGCTCTGGCTGCTACAAAGTGATATGCGATACATCGCTTCCTGTGATTGAAGAGAAGTAGCCGATCACTGCCGTTGACTAAATCACCAAATACTCGAAATCACTGCGACTGTGAATACGGTGAAGTTAGCTTTGGCAGCTACCATGATGCAACCAATAGTAATATAAGGATGTCTTATTCATCTTTTATGATAAATTAGTCATTCTGTATGAAATATACAGCTAAAGGTTTGATTTACGATGGTTTGATTATAAAATATGTTTACAAAATGCCGACGGGATTTTAATGATTGCCCCTAATCAATTCTTTTACCACATCAACTTTACTTAATTATCTTATTATAAACTCGGAATAAGAACTGTTTCCTCAAAAAAATATTTGCCTAATTTTACGAGTTTATTCTTTCCTTTTGAGGAGAGCTCATTCCTTGGAATTGGACAAAGTAGCAGGAATAGCAGCGCCACAAATCACCGCTGAGTTCTATGAGTGATTCAGCTCGGTGATCGCAATCACAGTTAAGAATCACCGTTACTGATGAGTAGGGACATGCAAAAGTCGCAAATGCGATAACGCGAATTTTAACGCGAATTCCGGGGTTTTCCCGCGAAATACGCGATTTCCTGGGTTTTCCCGCGAATACGCGAATTTCGTGTTAAATGCGATTTTCTCCAATTCATGGGCGATTTTCACTAACGCAGACGCGATTTTCACCATATTTTTCTTCTGCTCATGCTTCTCCCACGAAATTGTTTTTCGAGGCTGTAATTTTTCACTACATTGGCCGCTTTCCGACGCGACGAATTTCCATGGGCCGCCGTTCACGGCTCAGCGCCGTGAGATGTCTCGTTTGAAAGTGAGAGAGATGTCTCGTTTGAAAGTGGCCTGAATTTCACGGAACCGTGCCGTGAACAGCGGCCGGCGAAAAGTCGTCACGTTTGAAAGTAGCCTCAAGGTAGTACGGTATGTATTTCACGCCATAAACGGCGCACCGCCGGGCCGGATTGAACCTTGCCTTGCTGACCGTCAACAACGCCGTGCCGTCAACTGCGCGATTCGACTCGCTTGAAGACATGCATTGAGACCAATGGTTATTTGAAAGCACAGTGCCGTGCCGTTGACGACGGCCGGAGCAAAGCAAAAGTCTGAAAGCGGCAAAAAGTTGCTGTGCGCCGTCTATTCCGTGAAATACACACAAAGCTACATTGTGACAGCTTTCAGCCGAAACGACTTATCGCCGCCTGCCGTTCCCGGCACAGTGCCGTAAAATTCAGGCCACTTTCCGACAAGACGACTCTCTGGATTTCACGGCGCTGTGGCGGAAACGGCGGCCCGCGGAAATTCGTAGCGTCGGTGAGCGGCCACTGCCGTGAACGCCGTGAAATAATTACGGCTTAAATATACGCTTGGAAAAACAATTTCATGAAGAGCAGAAGGAAAAAAATGATGAAAATCGCATCTGAGTTGGTGAAAATCGTCCATGAATTGGAGAAATTTTATGATATTCATAAAGGAACACTCGAGGAAATAAGGCGACTTGTTTGTCCGGAGGATGTCTAAACCGCATTCACGATGTCTAAAAAGTAGCCAAAATGCCATGGGAATCTGATGGTTGACTTAATAAAATTACTGGAGTTCAAACTATCCAAATGCTCACATTCTATAAAGAGTTAACCCTTTCGCTGTTAATAACGGAAATATGCGGCAGCACGTTTCTTGACCCGGGAGACGAAAGGTGAAAATTTTCGTCTGAGATTTTCCTACGCAGGCCTCATGTCGAAAATACGTTTCCTTGCTCTCCTCCTATTATGAAATTCGTGGGTTCGCAAAGTCTTAGTTTTGGGACCCAACACAGGCCAATACCATGGACTGGCAAAATCTGTAACTGCCGGAATCCGGAAGCATGAACCTAGACCCTCGTCTCTTATTATTATTACCCCTCTTTGCGGCAAGGGACCGCAGTCATACAATTGTTCATTCAGTTAGTTTGCGAAATAAATGTATGGTTCTTTCTCAAAAAATATAAACTAAGAATTGAATTCTTTGTCTTTTGGCAGCGTTTACAATTTGTAAACGAAATTCTACCATAAATATTAACTCATATCTCAATTTCTGTATAAAATCAAGATAGAAATTGTAAATGTATTAAATTCATTAATGCTGACGGTAGAGCTTCATTCAAAATTTGAAGATTCTCAGAATAAATCGAGGGATTCAATTGGAAGTCTGCAATTTACGTGCAAGCAACAATCATCCATATAGCTAATTCACATAAACAAAGCATGAGTTGACAGCGAACCAATACCGCTGGTAGGGTTATAAACCACGAAAGGAGGGAGACCACCTACCCTCAGAGTCCACGATGCCCACCAGGAAGGATCAGAAAAGGTTGGTGTTGAGAGTGTTTGATTATCTGCAAGACCTTTCTTAACAGATGTCCAACATAAATGCTCCATACAGAGGGGACCGAAGAGTCTCATGGAGTGCAGTCCTGCATTCCTGTTAAGGAGAGAACTCCACCATTTTGAAAGGGTTAAGGAAGTGAAAAATGAGCCTCGAGAAAATTCATAAGAGTACTTTTTTCGATAAAACCACTTATTACATCTGCAAAACATGAAAACCTCTTAAGTAGCTGCTGTAAAGTCAATACCTATGCAGATGGCTGAAAAGGCATCAACCAAACTTAGTTCTCATATGGTAGAAGACCTAAGCAGAAAAATAGGTACGTATTTGAAAAGATCTCAGTTTTTGATCCCCAAGAAGTTCCGTCTACAGACATGAACCCTGACTTAAAGACAAAAAATTCATGGCCTGGAATCAATGGAGACAGAGAAGTTGATGTTGGGGTTGGGAGAATTACAGAAATTACTACAAAAGCAAAATTCCCAGGGTTCAGTGGATGTAATTAAAGCAATCCAGGAGCTCAAATGTCTAAGACATCGTTTGCATCTAAGTACCTTAAAGCAATTTGGATCCCTTCTGCAAACATGGACTGAGAAAGATTTCTTTCCTGCTATAGCACTGTGTTATCAGATAAGAGAACAAATGTAAAAGATGACAACTTGATCACAATAGCAATATTTCATTTGAAATTACAGACATTTAAAAGTAACTTCTCTCTATGTAAGCTAGATATATGTACACGCGTAGGATAAATATGTAAAATAGGTGAATTCAGTCAATACTCCATGTATAATATTGCTTCAATTATTCCCGGTCAATAATATTCTAAATTTAGGGCAATGGGTGGGCCACTGGAAGAATGGCTCTCAATCAGCATCAATTATTTTGCCGTTAAAATAACACCGATTTCAGGGCAAAATAACATCGCTTTTGTAGAAAAATAACCCCACCTTTTGCGTGTCCCTACTGATGAGTAGCAGTCACAGGTAGCGAAGTGATCGGAAAATCACAGTTCCGCTCATCACTAATTTTAGACACTAAAGTAATGGAACAATGTGCATCAAACACTTTATAGAGTAGCATATAAGCCATGAATAATGGAGCGGATAGGGAATTATCCAAACGGACGTAAAGGAATATGACGAGTATACAACTCATCTTTCATTTTAAATTATTTATTTATAAATGCCTATATTTTGACTGGGAAGCTCAATACTTTGTCTATTACTTTCTTTGCGAAAATAGATCATAACAGGATAATGCAATGTTGGGGAATTTGCTATTATTATTCTCCGTTTTTGTTTAGCAGTTACTTAAATTCCATGTTCGATATTATCATCCGGCAAAGGCATTACGTTTGCTATATAACTCTTTTTTACCTGGTGACATCTAGTTCCAAACTCAAAATCACCACAATAAATATATATTTTTGAGTATAAAATAAAGGCAAAATGGATAGAAAAAATCCACTGGCAAATAAACTAATGAATAGCATGATGAGAAAAAATGGAAACTAAAGCGGAATAGGATAAACAGGAAGGAAAATGTAAAGGAAGGTTAAAACGGCGGATAAAAAAAAACAGGTTAAAAGATTTAGGGTATTCGCAGACATGAATAAACCTTGATCCGCGACTGCCTCCTTCCTCAGTCCCAGTCGGGCAACAACAGAATGGGGTAGTTCTCTCGACCTGTAACCCAAATCTACACCCGGTGGGAAACTCGAGAACTATTCCTAAATGAAAAATTGTCTACCCACTTTTCATGGCGTGATTACAATTCCAGTTTACTAACTCGTTCATCGAGAACCGCTCACTAAGGAAAGGAATTGCCCACAAAAGAATAAACAAAAACAAACAAACAACTCGAGGTTGAAGAGTAGTTGAAAAGCGGAGATCCGCTCGGCATGACCTCGTGAGGTCGTCAACTTATCGGGGATAGGGCCGTAGACTTTTCGAGAATAGGTCGAGAAGTAAGAGACTGATAAAAAAGCTGAAAAACATCACTTTATTTTACAAACTCGATCACAATCGACAATTATAGTGACCGAATCAAATGCGTCACGACTAGACAAACGCTAACTTAAAACTCATGCGCCCATCTACATATATGTGCTTGAATAAGCCGTGATCCAATGAGGTAGCGAGCGTGAGGGAATATGCGCCGACGAACAGATTCTATGGGGGTGGTCGGGCGATGAACACAAGGCAAGATAGTGCATTTCAAGTTGATAAGGAAGGAGACAAGGGACTCAGGTGGTCGTCTTCCTTTAGATTATAATATTCATGTCTCGTTTTCATCGGCCCGACCACCTTCCCCAGCATGGCTCCCCACTCCACTTTCTCCGTATCCAACCTCTCCTCCTCACCCCACTCTCATAAATACCTTCCCATCCCCTCCCACCCCCACCCTCCCAAAATTCCAATTCCCCTCCGTCGCTCACGACGCCGCCGGACACACACATTCAGCAAAAATACTTCTCGGGCGATTCAACACATCGTCACGAGCCATTGTTGGCCTGTTATTACAAGTGACGCCCAAGTTTAACGGTCTCATTAATTGCCGACCTCTGGGCCTCCCTAATGCCCCCCTCTCCCCCTCCACTCTTCTCCTCTTCCTCCGCCTCTATCCTTGTCTTCTTTCTTCCATCCCCATTCATCGCTTCCTTCCACCTCATCCTTCACCTGCGTTACACCAACTACCACCTCTTATCCTGCGACACCCTACGCATTACTTAAGTTTGCTTTTCTTCCTCTCAATCGGTCTTTTTTGATGTCCCTCAATTCACTTGAAGCTAGCGTTATCATTCTGATATATTCAGGGTACGTTAAATATACCAAAGTCAACCTTTTTCCCTATTTCAATTCTTTAAGTAATTTTCTCAAAAAAATTCTAAATGGAATTATTTTATTTTTGTGAACATGTAAATATTGGCAATGATCTACTCTAAAAACTGAAAATTTCACAATGCAACAATAGTGAAGAAGATGGAAAAAATAGTTGTTGTAAATTAAAAAACTAAATTTAACGTTATTGCCAATTCTCCTTGAACTTCAACCTATAATTTATAGATTATAATTGGCAAATCAATGCTTTTACAATTTAATGACTTGCTTTCATTGTGGTATTTTATATAGAGTAAATAATGAAAATAAAAAATCTAGAGCAAAGAAATTGAAAACTTTAACACATTCAGTACTAGATATATGTCCACTCAATAATCGAAGACGTAAAAAAGTGGCTGAGCTAAAATGAGGGAGTACATTTAAAAACTGCAATCCGATAAATATTTTGTTAGCCTTTCAATGCCCTGAATCAAATTACAATATAGTAGGTACATCATCACTACTGTGTAAAGAAGCATAACTCTTGTAAATCGAGTGCCAATAAATTTCCTCGAAAACATCATACCATACAATGCAAGCAGAAATTCAGCTTAATTCTCAATAATTTAAAATAGATGATGAAATGCATTGATTGCTAGCGATTAAATACAAATGAAAGATTAAAAATGTATCGCGATTGCATTTTATATCCCTGCGGAATCGCTGAGATCCTTATAGAAGTCACCTGCATGTGATCGAAGGAATAGATACCTTAAGAGAGGTAAATGTACTCTTCTGAATGCGCTATAAGGATTATTTTTTCCTCCATAGATTCATTGCAAGTAAAAATTGGGAATTAATGTTGCTATTTCATAATTTTACAATTTTTACATTCACCGCAAATCAACGGAAAATTCATTTACCAATCTTGAAGTAAATATTATCGCTTCTCCTGAGTTCTAACACTTCTTCTCCCAGGAAGATGATCATAATGCTATAAAGGTTTTGAGGAAATGAGCAAAAACAATGAGGGAAATTAAGGGGAAAAAAGAGTGGAGAGAAGCCTGGCGGCGGTAGTTGCCAAGAACACCACGGCTTAAATTCGCATCTGTGAGAAGAATAGCCTTTTGTACTAGATATGCTCTCAAAAATCACCTGAACAGTGACTGAACAACCATTATCAATTAAAGCGGCAACCAGGATATTAAATAGGACTCAACAGGGTTGGAGGTTAACATCGTAGGAACAACAATAAACTGGTTCCCACTCTCACTGGTTCTCCATTTGAAATATTGAAAACTACTATGGAAAAAAAACAATGTCTATTTTGTGAAAAATTCCTCCATGATGTATAGGTTGCAACAATAAAGACGCAGAGCAGAGCTGAAGGAGTGTTTCATTGAAATCGAGAGATTTATTTCCCTTCTTTTTCATTTCAGCTTACCCATCGGATGATAATCGGCAGGTAATGTTGAGGTGGACCTTATATTTAAAAGAGCATCAGAAAGAATTAAATTTCACTGCGAATATCATAAAACTCAATGGAATAGCTGTTTTCTTGTCGGTTTTAACCGTATCCATTAAAACCTTCTGTATGTTATGATAAACATTTGGCTCAATGTGTTTAATTATGTGTATTGACTAATAAAATGTGTTAGAAGAAACACTTTCCGGGCTTGGCATGGTTATGTAAAATATTTCACGGTATAAAACTCGTAAACGCTGTTCCAATTCCAGCAAAGGTTTACCACAAGGTTTTTTATGAAATGATAGCCATAAAATGTGGAAAAATAGCACAGCACAAAAGCCTCTGAAAATAATTCTTAGATTTTATCCAAAATAACATCCGTTATATGGAACCATGTCACCAAAAAGGCATTTGATATTTTTTTTAATGACTCCAGTACCCATAGAACCATGTATAAAATAGAATAGCTTAAACATTTTATTTCAAAATCCGAACCGTAAACTTACAGCATATGAAATGGATTCCATTTTTTTTAAAGCTACAATTTTTTCGGTAACTCATTATAATTCCAAGTGACCTCCACGGAGCCGTGTTAAGTCTGATCTGATATTTTCTGAATTTCAGCATTGTCAATTTCCTTGTACTTATAAAGGCGTAAGGTTTAAAACAAGGGTGCTGCATATAGGAGGCCCAATTCCATCCCATAGACGACTAATTTCTGTTGCCACTTCGGTCGCTCTTTTATTGGTTTTCAGAAATGTCCGCGGCGCGGTGACAGGAGCAATGCGATCTACCCTTTTTCCAACATTTTGCAGTAAAATGTTTGTCATTGCAAGGAATAGCATTAAAAATTTATAAAAATTTGATAAGTCACATCATAATGTGTACAAATTTCGGTTGGTGCCCCTAATTGTACATTATTTCCCCGTGAAACTCGGATCATTTTGTCCCTCACCAAACGAGTGGAGGCTTTAGTAAAACCATTTAGATGCTCGGTGGGTGACAACACATATAGAGGCCGACTTGAGAATCCTCTTTTGTAATTTTCGTGGTTTAAAAACTCTCATTTGTATCCGCTCCAAAACAAGTAAGTAGAAACCGACCGCTTTCATGGATCCAAAAAGAACAGGAGGTTTTGAAGAGGCAAAAAAAAGCATATTTTCAGCGACCACGTTTCATCATAAGAAACCTTATATTTGTTGTATTCGAGGACGAGCTACTATTAACATTATTGCTCTTTAGGAGCTTGGGCTGCTCTACATCACAAAATAACTTTTGTATCAAAAGCGCCGGTACCGTCTTCGCTGTGGGTACATTTAGAAATTTGCTCTCGCCATGTCTCATTCAGATGTTTCCATACACAGTGAATAGAAATTTCACCTTTCACCTCATTCGTGTCCTCATTTACCATATGAACTTTCCCATCTTTTCACTACCTAAATTTTTAGATCATTCTCTCGCAGGCTCTTATCGTGCTCATCACCAACTCATCGTGCTACCTTTAACACAATGACGACAAGAAACAAGATATTGCTTGGAAGATAGAATTTTCTGAAGTAGGATAAATAATTCTTGTTTTCAACTCATTTGTAATATCTGAGTCCGTGCTAAGCAACCACTGCTTACTCCATTTTGCCATTAATACTTTTGTGTCCAACCCTAAAGTTACTTGAGGTGGGTATATGAAATCAATCACACTCACCGGTAACCTACATAAATGTGATTTTATTGAGGCGATCGCTGCGGGACTGTAAAAATTACCCGTTGGCTCAATTTTGTAAAGTCTTTGATAAAATATCCTCACAACCTGTCTTCGAGATAAATCAATTTTTAACTAAAAGTAGCGTTGATATAGATATCTCAACTGGTATGGTCTTTCCTATTTAAAAATTAAATTGAGCCCCAAGTAAAAGGTGCATTGTGTAACTGTCTTATAAAAAGCTCATTATTTTTTATGTAATTATCTATTACATATATTCATCAAAGAAATTCCCATAAACATGTTCATTAACATCCAAATTAAGGGATTTAAGTTGATTAATGACAATATTTAGGGTCATTTACATTTTTTAGCGACACCAACTTTAAAATAAACACCTACGATGAGAAAGGAAATTCAATGTAAGTATCTTTAATTCCAAAAAAGGACCTTCAAAAAATTCCAAGAAGATTAAAAAATTTAAACAATTTCCGAATGTGCAATTAATATAGTCAAGTTTTTTGTAAACCCACAGTACCAAGAGCTTTTCGGTAATTACGCTAATTAAAAACAACGCTATTCGAGAATTCATAGGCCAGAGAAATACAATTTCTAAAATTTTTGTGACTGATGTACCATTGCCAACCTTAGCTTTTGTCAGAGCCTGCACTCCCACAAACCTTCCGGTTCAGATGAGTTAGCTAAATCTTTTTGCATAGTGCTATGGGCTGAAAATTTGAATTTTGAAATCATGCAGGAGTACGGAAAAATGAATAACATTTTTTCATTCATAATGTCATCAATTTAGCCCCATTCAAGCAATGGCCAAGAAAGAACAGCCAGACGCTAAACATTTTCGAATCAAAACACCTGATGTATCGGCAATGATCGGAGACACGTGGAAGAAACGATTCGCGGGTGGGAAAATTAAACGTTTCTCTCCCAAAAGGGAATAAAAGCCGGAGGCGATAAAAAAAAATGCGAAAACAAATCGCGGGCAGTGATATAAATAAAGGGCAACAAATGAAAGCGATGACGGTAAATCCGGGCAAATCAACCGCGGAGAGAGAGAGAAAGAGATCACGCGGCAGGACCCGAATGCAAATGCATAGTTGCATCCTCGGCGATCCCAAAAACACACGCCCACCTATATGCATCCCACCCCACCATTTAGCGTCCCGCGCCAACCCCAACCTACCTGCCGCAACAATATCCCAGGTACCCCCACCCTCCTCCTCGACAGTCCCGTCAGTTTACGATGGCTGCAACTTACCCCTCCGCATTGAGGGGCGCCTGTACCTCTATATACCCCTTCCCCTGCAGCCTCCCCCATCCCACTGATAAACACTTTATCCCAAGTTCCCCCACCCCTACCATCCAACTCACCTCAACCCATCGGATCGGATCTTTATAAGCCTCCCTCATCCCCTTACTACCCTTTACAATCCTCCCACCAATAATATCTCCCTCCTCACTCTCTCCCTTCACCTCCCCCCCTCTCTTGCATATACTAATTATTATAATTGAAACTCGCGCGTGCATTGGCCGTGAGCTCACGGCTGCCACGGACATGGGAGATTGGTGGGATGAGGTGCTGGAACCAAAAGGGGTGGGGGGCAAAAGGTATTCCTAATGCGGGAGTGGAGTGGGGTTGTAAGCGAGCAAGGTGGCACTATGAGTACAAACACGCGTTCCCTCCCAAGGTCCGACAAAAGGGGATGGGGGTTGCGTGGTGAGGGAGATCAGCGGTGGAATGGGCGGAAATACCGTGCGGAGCAGCAGAGCGGTTTGGGGATGCGGCACGGGTGAGGCCGGAGCGTGGTGTGGGATGCTGTGCGGCGCGACAAGGGAGCGGGCGGTGCGGTGCACGAGGGGTAGCAATGCAATGGAGGCGGGGGTGTGGGTGACCCTGCACCGTGAACCCCGACAGTGGGGTGGGTACGTCAGTGGGGTAAAAATGAGGGGGTGGGGCAGCGGGAGGTTTGCGTTCCGAGAGGAGGATGGGCCGAGGTATAGGAAGCGACCAATCCGCTTCGGTCATCGATTGTGACGTCACCTGTACTCTCTCCCTCTCTCTCTCCCCACCCTGTCTCCCTATCTTTCTGCATGCTCCCCCATCCCTACACATCGCCACCGAAGGCACACACGAATTGTACGTATACAATCCACAAAAACTTCTCTATCCTCTCCCTCACTGTTTTCCCATCCCACCGCATAGCCTTTTACCCCTTTCATTACCACGGCCCTCATACTCATACTTTGGTCCTTCAGTCCGTTCGCAGGAGTTCCCACTCCCATCCAAAGGGCTATTACATATAAATATATATCCACTCGCTCTCTCTCTCTCCGCGCGCAACGCTGTTTATGGCCGTGAGCTGCATTACCCCCCCCCCCCACCGTACGTACTCCTCCCCTCTCCCCACGCGGTAGATGCACTGTCCGCGGCCGCCGTCAAAATATAAAACCCATCCCACGTGAGTGGGCAAGCAGCAGAGCGGGGGGGAGGGAGGGTAAAAAGGGGAGACTTCGGAACCCGACACGAGCGAACTGAGAGGGCACAAGAATTTTTCGAGTGTCTTTTTCGTTTCTTGAAATCCTCTCACCCATTATACAAGTCCTCCCCCGCGGAGAGTACCATGGAAAACATTCAGGGGAACGGGCCGCTCCCCGTTTTGCATTTAAATTTGATGCGAAGGAAGTAAACAACATCCAGGAGAGGTGCGAGAAGAGAAATTACGTGTCATTGGTAATTTAAATATTTTAGGTACGCTTGGTAGAATTTGTAGAAAAATACAACCAATAGCTAACGATCGCAAGAATTCCTTTACTCTTATGAGTGAGGCATGTTTAAATATCAAACGATAATTTGCGCGATATTGACGCCAGATGTAATGTAGATGCATTAATTATTCACCTATCAATTTCTAACTGGCAAAGGACTAAATTGGAGACTATGGATTAACAAAAATGTACTTATTAACCTTAGTGGAGATTTTATGTCCGGAGCCCGGCAAGCAAGGCTATTTCATATAGCCATATAACCTCAAAGAATTTGACCGTGCCAAAAATGTCATTTGCTAAATATTTGCTTCGTTTTCAAATGGCTGATGTTAAATGTATTGCTCTTGTATATAGTATTTCATATACTTAAAGCTGCCAACCTACATTAATTTAAATGTAACGAAAAACGAGCAGTTAGTTACAATTCAAATTCGATCAATTAGCCGTAGAGAATGTTGAACGCCTTTTTTATGATCTTTACCTGCATAAATCCGACAACAAAACCGAATATTCTCTCACAGCCCTGCGATAGATGACAATTTCAACAGGCAAATAATGTCTGAATAATTGTATAAACTGGTTATTTCAGGGAGTATATATTTTAGGAGGGAAATAAATAAAAAATATTCCATTGAGGATGGCTAGTTTTACTATATATCCATCCATTCTTTGGCAATAAGCTTAAGACATTTAAGCATATCAGTTATTTCACTTTTTTGGACCAGCAAACTTCGCATACATAATCCCGGTCTAAAATAAAAGCTGCCTGAAATATCTTATCTTGTATGACTTGAATAATATAAATATAATTCATTATTCAGATCACTAGGAACTATAAAAAATCAAAAAAGATATAAAAAAATCACTATACTACAGGGATATGTACTAATCTTGCAAAATATTCTTTGAGGATACCTGTTTTTTCTTTAAAAGAAAGATAAAAAAATTAAAATATTCGGTGCTCAATAGTGGAATAATTAGTAGCAATAGAGACTAAGGGCCGGTTTTATTGATTTGTGAATGAAAAACTTTGCTGTTTCTACAATTTGGAACTTTATTTTCCTGACCAGTTTCGATATACTGTATCATATTCATAGGACTAGCAGTACAAGTAGCGTCGTTGTGGGTTATATACCAGAAAGGGGAAGAGTGGAAGGGGTGGGGAGGGGAAAGGGGTGGAGTAGAGGAAGTGAGGGAATATGGAAAGCCCTAGGAAGGGGGGGGGGGGGAGAGGAAAGGGAAAGGAAGCGTAATTAGGGAAGGCGGCGTGGGTTAGCGTCATGGGGATTTTTTGGGTGCAAAATTGGGATGTCCAGGGGTTAATACGTCTGGTTAACGCTAACTATAAGATGATACAGCCTTTGACTTAACCTAAAGGTGACTGAAAGTTCTGGTTAGATTCTGTCTAAGATTAGACGTCAAGCTAATCAGAACCATCAGCCACCGCCAGATAAAGTTTCAAGCTGTATCATTATGTGGCTAGCGCTAACCATATATTATAAAACTGGTTCTAAATAATTCAGGCAACCATTGCTCATTCTCACTCAATTATTAACCAGAAGGTTATTTTTGATTGGTGAGGCTAGAGCTCTCCCCAGACTTAGCCACAGGCGTGTGAATATCACATCACGCTGTTGTAAGCCACTTTCTTACCCTGAGCCAAGTCTTCGAGGATTTTTAGTGCCTGAAATCGATACTGGAATATCTCACCATTGCAATGCAATAAAACGAGAACATTTTTTTCCTGAAGAGGAAAAAATAAACAGAGTGAGTACCTGTTTCGAAACTATCCTCCACATCAAATCTAGGTACCGCGAAATCATCTTTCCCTTTCAGCGCCATTGGAATGAGCTTCACGGAGCATGCGCGGTCCCGCCGGAAAAAGTTTCAAAAGTTCACGTTGGGACGGAATTTTCCCGCCTTCCTCGTCGACGGCGCGAGATAAAAGTTATTACGCGGAAAAGCGCGCGGTCACTCTTTCCCCCACTCATCGCCCTTTCCCCTCCATGCTATCCTCCCAAACACCGGGGATGTCCTACGCAACTCTTGTTTGTATAGCGGGTGACGGAGAATAGTATTCACAGCGGCATAAGCTTAACATCATGGTAAATCGCCTGCATTGCTGACTGAATGCAATTTTCACCATACGTTTAAACGCGACTTTACATTTTCGAACGAAAACGTATTGTCGTTTATGCAATGCTTTTGTCTTTGAAGGCCTGCCATTGGATTTTGCTTTTTGTTGAGGGAGACTATCGAAAAAATACATAATGATGAAAAAGAATCCAAAACAGAAATGCACACAGTTTGATATTACCAAAAAAGGTACTTTTACATCTACCATAGGTTTTCTCTTTTCTGGGTATCCAAAATCATGCCTATCTATTAAAGCTAATAACTAAATCCATATCAATACAACTTGTATCAATCAGTAACAAAATTATTTTAATTGGAAAAAATTAAGGGTGTTTAAATGTTTTTAATCATTTGGGTGTCCTTTTACGATCCAAAATAAATCTTCATTTTTTTATCTCGCTCATCAAATTCTCTCATTTTTTATGAAAATAGTGAAGATTAAGTGCATTAAAATATCAAAAAAATATTCAAATTATTTCATCAAAATTTTTCTGTGCTTTTAATTCCATACTATTGCCTACGAAAATAGGCTAAAAAACAACATATAGGTATATAGTAGGCATTATAGTAGGTAATAATTTTTAGCTTTGTCAGAATCGGAAAGGTTAAACTTCATGAATGCATTCTTTAGTGTCAATAATGTAATCTCAGCATGTTAAAAAAGTACATTTAATAACAAGTAGATGTGGAAATTTAGTGTAATATTTCCTCGCATCAATCGATCTTTCCATGCAGAACGAAAGTTGAACTACACATCAGAGCCTCGAGGGCCCTAACTTCCTCCATTACAAAACCAACCCGGGCGATTGCTCCAGTCGTGGCCGATATCCAGGACGGTCTCCGTTAGCGCTCCTGGCCACCAAAGAAAGCGCGCTGGACAGGACGGAATGACAGCCGTAACGTACGTTGTACTCCTAATGCATCATAATTGTTACACTTTCTGGCTATAGTTTGTATATGACTTAGCGAGATGATAATTTTTATACACACATACATTTTACCACATCAAAGGACTCGTATTAAATATAAAACAACGAGCTAAGCATGAGAATTCAATTTGAGGGACCTGGATCCTTCATTAGTATTTATTGAAGGCGTAATTCAAGCATACAGTATTAAGGGAGTAGGAAAAAAGTACCAAAAATTTAAAAATCGCGAAAAAAAAACGATTTTATTTTGGCAGTGCCAGAGACAGTGTTATTATCAAATTATTAAAATAAAAAATACTCCATTTCCTTACGGTTTACCCTATTCTATACATCCCACTCGGCATTGGTTGCAATTTTAACATCCAAAATTGGCCAGCCTTCGTGAAAGCAAAGATAGCTGGCAACTGCTACCAAAGACAGCCATAAAGTGCACCCAGTCAAAAATATCCGAACAAGATTTCCTTTCCTGCCAGCGCTCTTGAAAATAAAGTGGGCATGCTTGAAGTGAACCAGAAAACATGAACACCGCAATTCCAAGGGAGCCAAAAGAAAAAAAAAGAACGCGAAGCGACGAACGCGGAAAGAAAATTTCGGCGAAAATGAATTCATGCCCGCGGAAGTGATGAAGTGATCCGGGCAGATGAGGGCCCCACGCGACACAGGGCGAAGGGGACGGGCGGCGGAGGGAGTGAACGGCCGAGGGCTGTGTCGCTGGGGCCGAAAAATCGGGGCCCGGGCCCAGGGCCGTATGTTGCGGAACACCAAGGGCGGGCAATTCGGCCATCATACCAGAGCCCGTGAACCGAACTCTCCTCTCCCCGACTCCCGCGACCGCTGCACCGGCACCCCCACACCCCATTTCAGAGAAGGGGTGGTAAAGGGGGTCCCCCCCTCACCACTCATCACTCCAGTCCACACTGCACGCCCACCCCCGACACAAAACAGTCCCCCCACCCTCCGCCGCCGCCAGGCTACCTTTTCACAAACCCACGGACGCGAGCCGTTCGGACTCAAACACTGCCGTCAGAATGTCCAATTTGGGCACAAAGCCTTCCGTTATGGGATATAATCAGGCGCATGAGAGAGAACATCACCTGAATCCCTCCCACACCCCTGGAATTCCTCCTCCTGCCCACCTACCCTACCTTCCCAGTCCACCCGCTCTCCGCATCTTCTCCGGGCCACACCGAAACCCTCTGCTTCCCCATACTCAGAGCGCGACTCCCGAAAACAAACGTCGCCCCCTCCCCTTCCTACTCCCTACTCTCTCTATACTCCAAAACCGACCCCCTCAAAAGCCCTCCCTCCTCCTCTGACCTCCATGTTGCTGCCTGCCCACTATTCTCTCACCACACAAACACTCCGCTCAACTACGCATCACTCTCCTACCTCTCCGTGCGCTCAAAAGCCTCGCTCGCGCGCGCGCCTACCTTCGTACTCGTGAAACTCCGGTTTATAGTGAGCGAAAATAAGAAAAAAAAAGGTTCGAAAGGGAGACAACATTCTTTCTTTCACAGGTGCTCTCTATCTCTCCCACCAAACTCTTTAGCTCGTCGTTTATTCGCACGGTTTCCGAGCACCAATCCAGTGGTCCGGCGCCGAAAAGGACAGTGCTTTTTAGTCGCCCAACTCAACACAGTGGCAGCCATTACCCCTTCAACATTCGTTCAAGCGCCCCCCTTGTCCTCCCCTACCTACCCCATCGTGCCCTCCTCCTCGACCCTCTCGCTACCGTGACCCAATGTTTCCCGAAATTAGTGAAATTGCGCGTGATGACTTAATAAATTTCGACAATTGGAAAGTAACTGCGGCGCGTATAACATGTGTTTGCTTTGCCGTTAAATTAATCCGAGGGAGTGAGGCCATAACCTTCTCTATCAATGAACTTGAAGTGCGATAAGGGACACGTATAGAGATAATAATTTTGTTTGGAGTTAGGACTTTTGCTTAAGTTGTAATATTGCTTTATTTCTATTCCAGGGATTCATGCTAAAATCCGTTTTGTTTTAGGAGATGGCAACAATTTATGATTTACTTCAGGCAATAAAATAATTCTCGAATTGGAAAAAGCGCAAAATAATATATTAATTAGTAAGAAAATTACTAAATACATTAAATATTGAAAAGGCATTCATCTTCCTTAAACGGTGAAACTTGAGTTCATCTTTATTTTTAGCAGTCATTGACACAGTTAATTCAGACAACCAGAAAAATTAGAGTAAATGAGAGCATTAACCAAAAAATATTGATACTAAGAAAAATTATTACAATCGCAATCACCTAATACAATAATTGAAAAAAATACAATCGTTTCAAGTGATTTAAAGATTGATTGGCATTATATAAAACAGGAAAATTAAACCAACCTCATACGTCATGGTTTTCTTGATGGCGATTCGCTACTTAAACTACTGATTTATTCACAGAAAAGCATAGGATGACTACAATAACACATAGTGATTTTCAGAACCTACGCATACTGAAGATTTTTTTTAAGTTCCAAGTCAGACGTTAGCGTGCCAGAGAATTGAAGAGGATATAAGAAATACTTGACCGCAGCTATCCAAATGAAATTCAAACTGAATAGTTTCGCGGACGAAATACCAGCAACCTCATGTGTGACCGAAACGACAATTGAATGAGAGGCGATCAACGGAATGCTTCGCATGCATTAAACACAATTAGGTATTTTAAGAACAACGAAAGTTTTTAATGACGCTACCAGTATGATACCATATTACCGAGCAGGGCAGAGAGCTCCCAGATCGTATTTTTGTGAATCGTGTGATGTCGCACGTGGTAAGCAGAATCACCCCTTCGACAAAAACCTACGTAGCAAGCTGAAACGATTTACGCATAACTATCACGCTCGCCCACGAAGTTTGCAAATTCCGTGAAATTTACCGATAGCACGGTTAGCAAATCCTGGACTGGCTTCTGCGGTTTAACAACCCAGGTCCGTGGGATTCAGTATTCATGAATTATTTTGGCCCTCTAAATGTTTTTACCTATTTTGAAAAGCATTTTTTTGTCCACTGACAACTTAATGTAGCACTAATTCCTCTCTCCTTATTCTGCCAAGATATAATTTAGTTCGTAACATCACCAAGTAAAAAAGCATAAAGTAATATAAAGAACTGTGGATAACAATTGTTAAGAGATAAGCGCAAAGATTTCTACATTTCCTCATTACAAAGAAAAGGTGGGGTATGATTTGATTTATATTTGCTTGGAATGAAATTCATTTAAATTCATTTAACCTGTACTCTAACGGATAGATCAGAGAAGACTTCATCAAAATATTACAAAGTGCTCAAATCACAATTAGTCGCCAAGATTTTCTGATGCAATCATCCTAAAACAGTCCTTTTTATTCCTTATATGCCGCTAATGGTGTTAACGGCCATACACAATGAAATAAATGTATTGTTCGGGATTTTTATTATCTTTGATTTCAGACGAAGAGCTAATTTTGCTTTATTTTGCTAAAATGTTATAAAGTTTCACTAGGACATTTGGTTACCAAAAACTAAAATAAAAAACTTCAGCAAGGCTTCGCTCTTAGAGATACCTATTTTAAGTTGTGTTTTTAATAAAGTCTTATACAGTCTTTGCAGTAAAATTTGCGAGAATTAGTAGTCTAAAAGAAATAAGAATCTGTTGCACAATCAAGTGACGACGAAGTCATTATTGAATGTATGTTTGAAAATGTACATTGAAATAGAATTTGTATGACTGCTATTGATATGACTGCACGATGATAAAACTTACATGTAATTTTTACGTTAAAAAGACCTACCCGACCAGCATAATTTTTCTGAATTAATCAAGAATTTATGTATCAGTTTTGCTGCAT
The DNA here is from genome assembly GCF_921293095.1 of Ischnura elegans. NCBI lineage: Eukaryota > Metazoa > Arthropoda > Insecta > Odonata > Coenagrionidae > Ischnura > Ischnura elegans. The sequence continues at coordinate 145,020,260 of NC_060246.1, forward strand.
AGATAATACATTTGAACAAGTTTATTCGCTCTCTTACTTTCACATACTCCTTCCAAAAGTCTTGCAATCTATCGAGAGAAAATAAAACTATTTTTTCATATGAAACTTTGGTTAATTAATTATAGTTAAAGGAAAAAAAATCAAATGTCTGATTATTGAATACTTTTTACTATTAGAGGCAAGCAACTGTGAACAATTTCATACCGATACGACGGGAAGTCGATTGAATATTTACAAAATTCCATTGATGAGACGGACGGACGTAGCAAGTTAAGAAAAAGCGTAAAAAATGCAAAATAAAATAAAAACTAACACTCTTCTATTCAAATGAGCCAATAGAATTTTTAAACACTAATTTTGGTCATTAAAATTTGCGGAGTGGAAACGCGTTTCCTAGCATTATCCGCGAGATTATGCAACCCAACCAACGCCGCAGCATATGCAAGCCAGACAACCGGACAGTCATCCATCCATAAATCGCTTATCGCCTCCCTACCTATGCCGCAAAGGGAATCGATGGATTAGTTTTAGGTGAATGCCATTTGCGAGGGCACTGGACACCAATGTTTGGCCACATAAATCGTTACGGAGGGCACGGCGCAAAATCCTCTCCAAAGATGGGACAGGGGCACGCACTTTTGATTCCGGGCACGCAGCCTTCTTTACAGACGAACAAATCTGAATAATGACAGCCGTGTTAAGATTGGACATTAATGGATTTTTATGAAGTATCGCTGCGGCATAAGCGTTTATTACCTTATTCATGGCTATAACAACTCATTTAGATGGTGAGATTGGTTAGAAGATATATTTCTAACCAATCTCACCACCAAGCATTTCTAGCAGCACAACAACTTTAATTGCTTCATTGTATCAAAGGAGGGGAGTTTTATTTTCAAAATGAAGACCTCGATTTATATGATAAAGTTTTATGGGAAATAGTCTTCGATGTAATGCGTTTCACACCTGTTTTCAGCCGCTTATGCAAGCAACATTAACAAGTTCATTCAGATTGAAGGAAAAGTAAAATGAAACGGTTCCTATCGTAATCTATGTTCATCATGAAAATAGAATAAATTAAACACTGCTTTTCGACGAAATGATACCTTATTGAGAGACCTGGGTTTCACTAAAGCGCAGCATCTTCAGTCACTTTTAATTATTCCGGGCGGCCTTTAGTACAGTAATATATATATTAAAATTGACTATATGTGGATTATAAACGTGAAATGAATTACTAAAATCCTTATAATTTTATTGCTAGCGAGTGTTATATATTATTAAAATGTTTTGACACCTACCGAAAAAATTTATAAATCTTATGACAGCTATAAGATTGAGAGATGGGTGGAGGGATTCTGAAGGTCAAATGGATTAAGAAATTGAATGGGAGCCCTGATTGGTGGAGTTTGATGTCCACATGCTTAGGTTAATTTGAAAGGGAGATAACATTTCTTATTTTCCATCAGAGACCCATTAATTGTATGTTTTTACTCGTAAATTATGAATACTACGCGTGAACGTGTATTAATTTTTTGCTTTCCCTCATTCTCAATTCAAGGGAAAAGTACCTAAAACACCGATTTTCAATTTATAAACATATTGATGAGCTCTTGGTCCCTTTTGATTCCTTTTCATTTCTCTAGCCACAATCATTTACTTTCTAAATTTTCATAAAAAGGCTTTCTTAAATCACCTATATCCTATCTTTCTCCACTATTACCCTCGTTGTCTCAAATTTTACCTAATTTGTCGATTAAACTCAATTAACATACCCATTCAGCCGATGATGATAGCGATAGAAACATAAAGAGAAGTATATATCCGCTCTTTAAACCAGTCCTTTTCCTTTCCAATAGATGTCCTCACAGTCACTTGTGTACTTTGTGTATAAATGTATGATGCATGCAAGATCAGTCACCTGACGATGTAACCAAGTTACGAAACCCGGGTGGTGCCCATAATTAAATAACAGTGAACCTTACAAAGTTTTATTTCCTTCCTTTCTAAATATTTTAAGTTCACTCATGTTTCCCTTCCATTTGTTGAATTATTTCAAAGAAGCATGGTCTAAGGCGTGATTGGGCGACCGCATGGCAAGGTACCGAAACCGATCCAATCAAAGTACTTGCCTATCCACATGACCACCTCCGCTTGATCTTGGCTCATTGACACTTCTTTTCTTTCCTAGTCTAATTCCTGTTATTCATTCATCATGTCACCTTGGCAGACTAAAATTTTCAGACATGTTTAAAGACAGATTTTTTACTACAATATTAAGTCTTTATCTTATTTCTCTCACCTAAGGCCACCCTTTATGCCGCCATCATTTTCGGCCTCATTTTCTCACTCCAAGTTATTTTTTCAACTCGAGAGAGTTTTAAGGAGCTTTTTTCACAAATAACTTCATAGCTTTAAAAAATCTCGAGTCAACGCTCGTGCCTGATGTATAGACAAAAATAAGTATCTTCCTCCCGATAAATCTAGGTTATTTTCCTCATATTTGTAATTCGCAAAAGCTATGGAAACGCCATGAGTTACTACAATGTACTGTGAATATAATAAAGGGAATCTAAAAATACGAATGAAGGGTTTTCCTCTTAAATTTAGCTCATGCTTTTCCCATCCCGACAATAATACGAGAATATATTGAATTTTAAAAAAATTCAAGTATTTCGATACCTCCACTGCATATACGCTCGACAATCGCCGTATTATTTTCGAGAAAACGTAAGGATTAAAAAATACAATACCCAACATAAGGATAATATCAACCCATGAGATAAAATCTTGAACGGTGAAATAAAATATGAGTTACGCATAATAACGAAACACAATAGGCAAGCTTACCGGTAAATTTTTCCACGAGACAGTTCAGGCCAAAAGCATCAAGAAAATCCTTAGCTCGATTAACCATATCGGTTATCTGTCATCTTCTCGTATTAAAGTGCTCTAAGAGTATAATTAAGTATGAAAATTGGAATTGAATGGCAATATTTTCTTACTTGCAAGAGCAAACTTAAAAGCTGAGTCCGTCGCTATAGCGATGACTGACGCAGAAGCGATATTTGGTCAAAAATAGAGCGGAAACGCCTGCAGTTTGAAACAGTTATTATTCATTAATATCTTGTTACATTTATCATTTAATGCTATGGGTAAAAGTTTTATAAAGAAAAATGGTTTTTACATGAATACTAAAGCGGCACAGTTAAATCCATTGCTCTGAGATATAATTCTTAGGGACATTTTTCACAATTTTCTCGTCTTTTTTTTGAGACAGCAAGAGATCAATAACAGCGTAGTAGATATTTAAAACCACACCACAAGTCATTAAGTTACGTTCTCTTTGTTAATCCGCACTAAAAGTTTCAGTTTGGAATATTATGATATCTGTGTGAAAATAATGGAGCAATAGCCCATCATGTTTACCGTTTATACCAAATTTCCTCAAAGTTTACTAAACGGTGCCAATTATCTGAGTCCACGAAGATGAAACGAAATGCCATGGAAACTCATCCGGCAGTATTTTGAACAAAACTCATTTGCACGCACTCAACACGGCGAGTGCCAATTAACAAACGAAATGATTGTCTCGCACTCACTCAAAGCACGCAAACCTCTGTAATATCAATGCCGAAGCGAATGGCGAGGGTATTCTTTATGGAGGAGTTATTTTGAACTAATTCTCGCAACTGATTTGGTCATTCACACTCTATAGTAGAAATCAAATGCCAAACGATCCACTCACTCAATTCAGTTACAATAGTCTTAGGTTAATAAAAAATAATTAATTTGGGAACAGTTATTTAAAATGGAATTTTAACGTATAAATGAGTTTATAAACGGCAGGGTGAATTCAAGTCTATCACAACAGCCAAAAAATAATGTGATTTATTACAGGGAATCAGAGGCTTCTGATGAATTATTTAGTAATTTTTTCCCTATTATGCCAGCTTTGTTCCCCCAAAATACTTTTTAAAATCAATGTATGCATTCTTGGACTTGCTTTAGCCCTTAAATATAAATTCGAGAAGTGAAGTAATTTATGGAAGAAATAGCTAATCGATTTTGCCATAACATAATGCATTTACCGTATCATATCACAGGAATGAAGACATGTCTCTCAATAAATATTTGACATCTATATAGCTTTTTCTCAAATATATCGCTGAATACTCGCACCCTATATATAAAACGAAAAATACTTTTCGAATTCTTGAGCTTTTTAAATCACCCTCCATTAGCCACAGAAAGGAATTTCCTGGCTCATAAATCCTTTTGCTTTAGAAAAATATTTTGCACTTTATGCCACAATGACTTTTACTGTAGAATAATTTTTAAACTAAACTTGATTTCTTTACTTTACCGTATCTCTTGACTAGAGGACAAAAACGGACCGCACTAAATATTTCCTCATTCTGCACTATTTATTTCCAGACCATCCAGGCGTAATTTAGAGGAGAAAAAGGAAAAAACCTTTTTATTGGAATTAATTCAATTTTACTGACGATACGGGTTGCATATTTAGAAAAGGGTTTTGTTACAGCACAAATATCTATGATATGAATGTTTGCGAATAATTTCATGAAACATTAAATTCATTATGTGCGATAGCTATCTAAGTATAACACAAATCACGCCTTAAAACGATAGACAACTATAAATGTGGGAAAATATCTTCCATGCGTCATCGTCGCATTTTCTCACCACTATTACTGAGAAAAAACGACACTTTCACCCCAATATTCAAGAAATGATGTAGAGAACGTAGAAGAACACTTTTTGTCGCCATATAAAAGACTCGTAATGAGAATGAATACTTATAAAAGAAACATAAAATTTCATTTTCAATAAGAGAGAACAAACACGACGATTGTCTAGCATTAACCTCATGAATCGCTCAAAAAGCTTGATCATTCCAAATCAAATCTTACTTTACCAGAAATTTCAATTGTTGTCACCGATGATACCATGCAGGTGATTCATCGAATTTGGGGAAATCCACAGCCATATTTTAGGAGTTTTCTTCTTACCTGAAAAGAGAAAATTAATTATTTGTAAACTGATTTCACTTGGCACGGTGGAATAATTTAAAATGTAAAGGAAAAAGGTCCGATGAAAATTGACCGCAACTGGTCTATTACAATATTTATCCGCTCGTGCATTTCTGACCTATAATACTAGTAGACGACGCACTACTTAGCACTTATTATTTACTTAATTATATTCACGTAAAAAGAAACTGAACTTCTATTTGCATTACCATACATTTTTTAACTGATGATACCTGGAAAATATAAAAAGTTATAAGCAATAAACTGATTGATAAAAACCTGATAAGACTACTTTATATTAAATATCAGCAACCAAAAAGTACGAAATAAAAATGAAAAATAGAACCGATGAAATTCGATAAAAAATTATTTACTTAGTCCCATTATCAAAATCAAAGTTTTTAGCATAAACATATTTTAGCAAAGTTAGTGTAGCTTAAACATTCCATGAAGGTATTGGTAATTTCAAATAATTACTAAACATAATTCTCGATAGTTATAGAATGAACATTTCAATCGTAGACTTCTTGCGTATAAATAATTTCACACTCATGACTGAAGTGAATGTATGAACTTTTGTTTAAAGTTTTTGCATAGATAAGGACTTCCAAATTTTTCATAATGCTTGAATAGACATCGACGACGCTAGTTTCGATACCATAACGATCACATAATGCGAATGGCCTAGCGAAATGTCGACCAATGCATGACTAACTTCATTGTCCGGCTAGCACCCACAGACACTGTTTATATGGTGATAACTATCCCTACTGTTTAGGTGCATAGGGCCGGCACCGCTCTCGACGTAACAGGTAATAGAAATAAATGTTATTATGACCATTAAAAAATCATGCTGCTAATGAAACCATCGACAATGCCGGGGTTCATACCATAAGGATATCATACACATTGGACGTTTCACTACTATGGAGTAGATTTAACCCGGCTGGCTCCGACAGCCGATATTTTCTATGCGATGCTTATCCAAAATCTTGAGGCCTTGCATAGGACCACCCATCAGAGCCAGAGAATTTAGCATCAATAATTTCACAACGTATTCTATCGGTTAAGATAGGTTTACATGGAGCATTTTTCAAATCCCTGAGGCTTAACTATTATTCTTCCTCTAACACGGTATTTAGTATCTCTTTCCAGTTTATCTCTCTCTCCATCTTGACTCACTGTCTTAAAGATAAAATGGTATGACAGATTAATGAATAATTTTCCAGTAACTCGGCTTAGGACTCTAAAACGTTTGGCATATACGTATGAAGGCATCAAATGTTATTTCACAATAATTTAATGATGACTCTTTTTATGTTTTAAATGATCCTTGAAAAAAAACTGACGATAGTATTCCGTGTTTATTTCTAAAGGATCGAGTATGGACGATCGTGAAAATATTGCGAAGTAAATAAAATGGCAAGGATAGGGATATTTGGCTCTCTTTCAGCTTCACCGGAATCCCTATGGTCATTATTATTTTTATGCGATATAAAAACATGCTCCAGCGGTCTCGTATAAGACCACTGCTGCAGATCCGATGAATTTAACACAAAATGTGAATACAATTTTATCCATCCTTTTTGCCAGCTACCTACGTTGTAGGAATTGCATTCTTGCCCAATATATGCGTATTATATACTTCAAATTTCAATTCATGGTGTTTTGAAGATGTACAAATGCGTGATGCTTGTGAAAACATTGAGGATGGAATCCTTTATTCGATTATCATGAGGATAGAATACATCAGGTCGTAATAATATTGCAAAATAAGTAAAATGTTCCATCGATGATTTACCGAACAGTAGGGCAGTTTCATTGGCTCATTGGATGAAATCCACAGTCAATATTTTTTTGTCACCACACTTATCCCTTCTCCCGATGTCTCGCATAGAACCACGCGCTTCGCCGCAGCAGAGTCAATGCATTCATTGTTTCCGGCCTCGGTCGGGTCGCGTGAGCTATTGCGGCCGCCCAAGAGCTCTCTCTCTCTCTCTACGGGAACAGTGTTTTTCATCGGGCGCGTTTTCCCGTGAAATATTTAACGCGGTGGTTATGCCACATTTTTTGAGGCCGATAGAAACCCGATGGCTCCTCGGTGACGCGGCGAGGAGTGAATGTGAGCCGACCGCGCGGGCGAAAAAAGATATATTTTTACCCGGTGACGTATGACCGATGGAGAACCACAAAGTGAAGCTGGCATAAGTATTTATGGGGTAATCTAATTAGCCTCGAGGCTATCAATTTAGATGGCATAGTATTGGCCGGCGATCGGAGCCGATCCTGCAAAAACATCCAGCGCCGAGATACTGGCCCGTCAGCAGGACCAAAGAGCAACCGCCGCGCCGTGGGGATTTGCCAGCGGCCTTCCCCATGGCTGGTCGCGATACTATAACTCAAATGAATCCATGGCGAGGGTAAACGCTTTTTCAATGATAGCCATGCTTCGAAATTTGTCGGAAAAATTATAAACATGCATAACCGTCGCTGAGCGTCAGTAAAATTTGAGGTAAGATTGATTACGTGGTTTCAACATTTAAGTGGTACTTGCCCGCATTTTTTGGGTATAAAATGTTTATAGACTAAATAACAATGATTTAGAATAGTCTGCTTATGAATACTAGATTGTAAAAACAAAAAAAGCTTTATCGTTTTAGCTTTTTATTATACACTGTGATGAAACCCATAAAATAAGGTTAAGAAAATATGTTTGATAATATAAATTTTGTATTTCAAGAGCTAAAATTATAATAACTGTTAATAATAGTGTAACTAATAACTGTATCTTGCATGGTAAAAGTTCAGATCACCAACTGTCAAACAAGAAAAAATTAACTAATATGCACTGTTCCTAGTTAGAGATTAGGACTTAAGAGCTAGCTAGCAACAAATTTTCGTCATATGCAGCTCACATCATCATCATCATCATCATCATCACTGGTCAACAATCCTAGGATTGGTTTGACGCAGCTCTCCACTCAGTTCTCCTATCAGCTAATCTTTTCACACCTACGTATTTCTTCTCTTTCACATCTCTCTTTACTTGTTCCATATGCAGCTCCCACTTTTAAAATAAAGCTGATACTTTGTGTCTATTTCATACAGATATCATATATATATTTGGCTCAGGCAGATATGTTATGCAATGTTATACATAGGCAAGCTGAAGCTTGGTAAGAGGCAAGTGCGTTAAAAGCTCAGTTTATTTTTCCTACTCTTCTCCATTTAAAATCAACCTTCAGAGTAACATTCCGGAAACAGCTCTCCATTGTTATATGCCCAATTTATCGGTTATATATCCGAACGTTATATAACCGATCCATACCTATATATCTTGTAAAATATAGCTAAAATCTATTCAGCATTTTTAAATGTACAATACATAACCGGATAAAATTTTTACCTATCATTGCCGGTTATCTCAACATTTTCGTACCACGCTAAAATGTGCAAATAGCTGCACGGTACAGAAATATGAGCTGTAATGTTTCCTCATCAAATTTCAAAACAGCTTGATCGCCACGATAAACAAGCCGGGTGTTTGTACAAAAAAAACACGACTCCTCATATCACTTTTCGATATGCTCCATTTCACTAAAAATTCCTCCACGGCATCCACTCCGTCCACCCCTCTCTTTTATTCGCGAGGTTTTCAGCGAGGGTAGGGGCGAAAAAAAAGAATGATAATTTTCCAATGAAAAAATAGTGAAAGAAAACTTTTCAATTGATATCCGGACGAATGGCCCGTGCCGCTCACTTGGCTACAGCCCCGGCAAACAATGTAATCAGCAGTGTGTTGGTGGCGGGTTGTCCGTCACCTCGGCCGCTGCCGTATTCCCCCCGCACCCGCCTCGTGGACGTTGATGAGGGAGGAGGTGGGGGTACGTGGTAGATGGGCGGGGAAGGTGGGTGGGGCAGGCCCTGCATTGGGAGATTTGACCTGGAGGGTGGAAGGTGAATGGTGACGAGTTTGGTTGTCCCTTTCACAATGAGGACAGGCAGTCGACAACGGACAACGTGAAAAATAGTGCCGCGAGTGGATCTTCGCTGAGTTGCTACGCTGTTTTTCGACCGCATCAGGTAAATCACCTTATTCGTCACGTACAGGGGATAAATATCCATCACCAAGTCAAAGACTTGAAAATTTTGGATTTACGTTTTATATAAACTACATATAAATTGCACGTTTATTGAAAATCTGTAAATAATTCCTCCTGGCTTCTTTACTTTCCTGTATTCAATGAAGAGCTCATCACACGCAAAAAATGTCCTTTTTTATAGTATGTTCTCTCTCCAAACCCTCTGAACTCCCTCTGATATTACTATTGTCACATCACCGTGGCAATACAAAAGGCAAATATGTTCGACGAACGTAATATCCGAAAATATCCGATTTAATTCAACATACCTAATATTATAAACCATTAGTATTTTTGATACGCAAACAGACTCACCCCTTTTTAAAATTTTTAATTGAGTTAGCTGGTGCAAACATCAACCCGGAACAATGACGTTACACTTAAAAATATATTTTTACCTGAGGAGCCTAATGATGACACAGTTTTGAGGGAGTTATTTCAGGTTGCATTTGGGCAGCAAAATCAACGAAATGCGAGAAGCCACTGGTCCAGGGCAAGGTTCTCGTGAAATTTTTTGAGATGGTACATTATTTTTCCCACCAACGCACACACTACTTGCATGAAAGAAGATTGAAGAAATAATTGAAGATGAAAGTTATTTCGGTCGTTATGGATTGACCAAGTCACACACTAGACATTCGACAAGGCTACGTCGCACCTGAGCAGAAAACTATTTCAGAAATGGGTAAAGTTTTGATAAGATGTGATAAACTGTGTGATGAGGAAAATAATTTTTCTTCCTCTTTGAGAACTCAGCCAATGAAAATCAACCCTTTTCAAGACAATTATTTTTTTTTAAATCCCAATCGAATTGACGAATTGTCTGCTGACCTTATGAAAGACTTCAATAACTGAATTCACCAACTGGGATACAAATATTTTTATCACTCAATACCACTTTTCTGAGATTTTTTATTTAACTTAGCATTAAATGCACTAATAAATGCGTACGATACCAGTTGTTTTAAATTAGTTGAGTGAGGTGTACTGAATATGGTCAGTAATGTAAAACCAACTTGGTACAATGCTTTGATTCTACATGGTTGCCGTAGTAAAGAAAAAGGACTCTGGATTGAAAATCATGAAGCACTCAAAGGAACGCGTTGTACTTAACATCTCCCTCATAACTCCACGTTTTTTGCACCTAAGTTGCAGAGAATACATGGAATGAAGTTGGATTTAAATAGCAGCTACGTGGCGTTACAGGCCGTTTTATCGCCACTTAGGATTTCCTTTTACTTCTGTTACCTATACACCTTTTATAATTCACTCCAGTACTGAATCAGCTTTAGAAATTGAATTTCCTTTTTAAGTGCATAATAGCTCTATAAATGTGAATTGAAGGTCCGTTCTTTCAAATAGGCTGATTTTTTCATAAAAGTGGATAGATTCTTTTTTTAAAGAATTTTTTTGTAATTAATTAAATACGGCATTCTATTTCTGATTTGGAGCATCTTCTTTCATACAACGTCATCAAACGTCGATTTTCAAACAAAATAATTGGATAAAGAAGCACATTGGATTGCATTGGATAAGAGAAATTTCCTAAAAAACGACAAATAATATTTCAAACATGAAATTGATCTGGGTTTAAGTCCTCTCATTGCTAAAAATGGATTGTGCTTAAACTCCTTTGCTATACTGGACCATGGCTATTGCGATTTTCAAACAATTTAATAGAATCAAACATCAAAAATAAGAGAAATTTTCACACAAAAAAATAATTATTCACATGTGAAATTGACGTTGGTTGAATTTCTCCCGTTTTTAAAAAATCGATAGTGATCAAACAGCACGGCTTAGTGCATTTATCTTTATGGGAATCCACGAATAGAAAATTTCTGGCCAAAGCCCGGAGTTAATTCTCAACAGGGATCAACCGCTGCTGCGGCCACAAGTCTCACCAATGGCTGGCATTTTGAGTCCGTTGGAACGACGACGTTACTTGGTGAACAGATTCCCTCCAATCAAGGCAGGGCGTTGCGGCTGACGAGCCCGACGAACCCGCGGTCGCACCAACGAAATCAATCACCCCCTAATGGGTGGCACCGCTGAGAGAACGAAGATAGCTCTGTCTTCTTCGGCCGCTGCTCCATTCATTGCCCCTGACTGATCGAGACGAGCGGACCCGTTAACTCGATCTCTTGCTTCCTCCACTCACACGACAAACCTCACGTGAAACATATGAAACGTCTTTCTCTAATTCATAACAAGTAAATATATAATTGATTTCATTTCTCCAGCGCTTCATTAAACACAATAAAATGCAAGCTTAAATCCCATGTGTACCCAAATAAACGAGAGAAATATCGATTAGGTATAGGTCCCTCCTAGCTGAGGGAAAAATGTCTCAACCCAATAAATTTTTAATGTTGTATACTTTTGTATACAAGATCTTATAATTAAACACAGGAGAATGCAAGCTCAAATAGTATGTGTACACAAATGAACGAGAAAAATGTCGAGCAGGAAAAGGTCCTTACTGTCTGAAGGGAAACTGTATCACCCCTTTGCTTCTTATCATCGACTTATTTTATATATGATAATTTGAGGAAATGGAACACTGGAAACAATATTATTGTATCCATCGCATTGCTTGCAGGAAGTTAGGCACGTACACAAATTAATAAAAATTAAGAACATATAAATGGTACATTATAATAAACTATAACATTATATGATCTATTGAAATATCTAAATAAATCATTAACATAAATAAAAGGTGAATTAAAGAGGTAAAAACAATATAATCAGACGACAACACAAACGACGTTGGCAAAACGTTGTTCAATCTGATTGCTTCACCTACTATTTGTATTTACATTTGTATATTCGCTTATATTGACCAGTGTGATAGCATGATACATTTACTGATGACGATTTTTATCCAATGAATATGGAAAATTTGAGCAGGAGTTTAATTCATGGCTACAGAATTTTGTCAAGTATTGTTACGCAATTCGATTTTATTGAATGGACTGCGCAAATTTACAAACAATAAAAAATATTCATGTTGCCCTTTTTCCGTATCTATTCAGGAGAGTTAAAAATATATCCACAATATCACCGCGCTTCTATGCACCTCCATCGTATCAATAGCGCCGGGTAAAGACAAAATGCTCCAACAAGCGTAAAAAGCCTGCATACTCTCAAGGGTAAAAAGAGAATGAAATGGCAGTAGGAGTAACATCAATAAGGCACAATAATTGTACATTTACATAGTAAAAGATGAACTGGTATAGCCCTAATTTAAAATTACCACGCCGCACCCAACAAGGTAGAAAAGGAGGTGAAGTACAAGTCTTCAAGTACAGGAAAGAAAAGCTGAACAAGTGGGGTGCTGAGGGGAGAAGAAGATGAACAAAACTTAGCCTTTTGGATGACGGAATAAATGAGTGGATTGCTGACATTTGTCTGAGCAGCGGTAATGGGTGTGGTGAGGGGAACGGGCAGTTGTTCCCGATGGTTGAAAAATGGATAATTTATGCATGTATAAAAAACTGTTCATTAAAAGTATCATTATTTCGGAATCTTCATCAAAAAAAAGCAGAAAGAATCCCTTGTAGCTGGTCGTCCATCAGAGATACTAGTGGAATTTTCTAGTTGCTTTAAAAAATATCCAAAATTTCCTGTGGCACTGATTTTTTCATATCATCGGCTTTCGGTATTCTTTTAGTAGGGAATTTAATTATTAATATTTATTTAGCTGTGGCTATCTTCGCTGTTTTGGAGCATTAGTCAGTTTTAAACGACTAAATAGGATAAAAAAGCAATAATAAGAACAATATCCAAAAAATAAAATAAATCCTTAAAAGTGGAATTATTCTGGGTTTAAAATTTTCTCATTTCTGAAAATTGATTGTGCTGAGAATTTCAGTTTTCCTAGTTCAATAGGTCAAAAGATACATCGGAAATATCGGCATCACTCCTTCAATACCATTTCCTCAACTAAGAATGACCGTGCGTCTGACTTGAAGGAAAAAGTGCCCCACGCCTCCAAACGTCCGTCTAGCGCTGTATTTACTCAGAGAAGCCCTCCGGGCTAACGGATGGAGAGATAAATGAGCGGATTACTGTAATAGGCCGCGGCGGCGGCCGTAGATGAGGATAAGGGGACTGACGGCTGACCGTGATGATTGAAAAATCGAAAAAAGGGCGAAAAACTATGGGAGGTGTAATGTCTCCGAAAAAAGAGGGGTGTAGGATGTGAGGGGCGGGGGGGGGGGAGAGGGGAAGGAGAGAGGAGAGGTACTTTTAGCGGTGGGAGGGCAGATCGAGCCGAGGGCACCGTTGCATGGCGAAAATATAAATGCATTTCGAGTGCGGGGAACATTTAATTAATTAATCCCGTAAGTCGCTTTTGGAGATTTGCGCTGTGCGTTTGGCGAGCGCGGCTGCAAAACACGAGTGGGAATAAAAAACGTCAATTGCATCACTCGGATTTTCATTCGCTCTTAATTTGCAAGCTGCAAAAAATGAACTAGAAAGCCATAAATAAAGATGAGTTGAAAACATTAGTGCCTCTTATGACGAAATGGGTGAGTAAAGCACCGAAGTCATAGCCAATTTAATGATTTATGTAATAACATACGGACAATTCCTTCACAATCATTTTTATTCGTTTGAACATGACGCTTTGAGCTCATGTACATAACTGAAATATGATAAGTATAGCTTACACGAAAAACTAATATTAGATAATAGAACGAATACAGGGACGTTATCATCATTCGTAACTCAAGAATCAGTACATTTTTCCTCAAGATAAGCTATCAGCTTTGCATAGCTGTTTAAACGGAACTAAGCCAAAATGGATGCAATTTAGCCGTTCAAGTTAAGCGATGAAAAATCAATGGTGCCAAGCAGAAAAAAGCGTGAATAACGTAGACGGGAAAAGGACATAAAGCTGATGACAACCTTTGCAAAAGAATACAGACCTCCTTCGTAATATGAAACATAAGTTTAGGTGCCATGTCTCAAATAAGGAGTCGATGATTATTGATCATAGCCGTGCCACAACTTTTGTAATAAAAGGACTACAACTTTTTACTTTAAAAATATCTATTGTGGTTGGTAGCTGAACAGGGAATATTTGAAGAAGGATTTGGTTCTTTCCCGGCGAATGCTGTTGATGAAATCTTCTCGGGAAATCAGCCGGGTGATGATGGCCATTGCTGCCAACGTTTCGATGGCCATCATCAGCCGGCTGATTTCCCGAGAAGATTTCATCAACAGGGAATATTTGTATCATAAGTATAAAGAAAGGAAAGGTTAAGTGCATAACGAAAATGGTTGACGACTTAATAATCTGTGATATTACATTATATCGAATAAGTTTTTGATTGAAATCCTCTATAAGGTATGAGTGAAGCAAAAAAATATAATATAGATTACTATAATCAGTCAGTAGAATGAGGAGTAAATAAATTTCATGCTTCAAACTCAAAAGACTCTAATCACTTATAATGTAGCCAGATCATTACAGACAGCTCCTTAAAAAAAATTTCGTATTGTCATGATTTGAGAAAAACCAAACCAGAATTACTCTAATAATCCCTCAGAACACGATCATTAACTTCATTTTATAGCATAGACCATTTGGAATAGAAATATTATTCAATAGGGTGGTACATTCATCTGAGTGTAAGATTATCTGGACGAGGAAACAATTAACGGCCTATTTCTACCGTGCTAAATAATGCTTTATTCAAGGAGGAGTAAGGACGGATTAACGGAGGATAGCTTTAGGGGCACAAAAGGAGAACTAGTAAGGGTAACTTCCAGATGAGGAAAAGATTTCACGAAAATAAAAAAAGGAATATGGGAATATATTGCGACCCCAAGGTTGAATAATATGGTTTAGTGTCCACATAATTTCAGCTTAGAAATTCAAAGGCGTGAAGACAGGATATTGGTATCATCGATAATGAAATGTGTGCACCAAATCCTTCAGAATTGCGAATGGCTGCTGGAAGTGTGGTTAAGTATGGTAAAAATGAAAATACTAGACATTGGCAGGTGGGATATTCCATTTGGTACAAATACTACCCACTTATTCATTAACTTATTTCAATTAAAAATATTGTCTCACATTTCTCTCTCTGCACGTGGATTCATTGCGATCGGCAATTAAAAATGAGACCAATGAGCGACAAGAGCAGGTTTCCTAATCCGCGTAGTATAGTCCACACACCCAAAAACTTGAGCCTTAAAGTGGAGTGACATATCTATGTAAATATTCCACTCGATCCGGCTGTTGAAAAGCTAGCTAGTTCCACTCCAAAATTCTTTATAGGACAACATTTACGATTAGAGGGAAAATTGAGCTCTAATCCGTTTATTATATTTAACCCTACTCCCACGGTTGGCTTGTTCACGATTGACGCATTGCTTCCATAAATATCTATGTATATATATATATCTCTCTCGCTCTCGTTCAATAAAAACTCCCTGCGCTTTTCTTCTGTTCCGACAGTATGCGCGGTGCATCCGGCCAAGCGATTCGGAAATTTTATTGCTTGCGATAACCGCCACGTTTTGTAATTATCGGATTGAATGAAACGGCCCTCAAATATGCATAGTCAACCCTCTCGAAATCTGAATTCCGAAAGCGATCGCGAAAAAGGAGGATACAATGTAGTTGGGGATGCAGTTGTGGCTGTGATCAAAATAGCAAATGATTGCGTAATGAGGGAGTGGACGATAATTGCAAGGTGATGCGAAGCAACTAGTCGCGAGATTTTAATTGATGAACACACAAATTAACGTGTAGATAACTTTAATTTAGCAAGGGACTTAAAAAATGCAAGGGAACGAAGTTTTCAAAATGAATGATAAAATAATAAGTGAACACCTTTCTGCATAATTTCTTAAGAGGAATTTAATACTCTCCACAACTACTGAGTTTTGCCATGATATACTGTTTTAATCAACGTTTGGCACTCTAAGTAGAAATATCTCATCTGAACTCGTTATACTCAGTTCGAAACAACTTTTCCGTTTAAAAAATATCTGTTTAAAACATAGTCGCATTAAATCTAATACACTTAAATACACGTTCATCTATTTCTTCCCCCCCAACACTCTTCTCGATAATTCCATCTGATGTTTACTATATTTATTGTAGTTACAACACTATTCTTTTATTTCTCGACCATTTCTCACTTCTCTAATTTTTGAACACCAATGCATCGTAATTAAATAACATTTTTCTACAATCCAAAGCACTAAAATGGCTACTTTTTCAACGTTTCTTCTTCGTATATATATGTTAATTTCCACTACAACTGGAAAAACTATCCCTTTAATCCATGGGATGATAAAATTCGATTAGTTATGATTCATTGGATGCTCCCATTCATAGAGAGACATTATATTTTGGATCGCTGAATGAGTTTTATGTAGGTAGTACTTCATATAGGTGCACATACTCTAGTTTCCGTTGCAAAAACAGAACTTCAACGCCAACTATCGAATCGAACTATCTTACGGGCACGGATTCAGCTAATGTTAGCAATGCAATTAGTAAAAGCCTCTAATTGACATATAGGCACAGATCTCAGACTCAATGGGAATTCTAACTTTTGAGTCCCAGAATATATTCTCACTAAATGCACGATTAACAGAATTTCTTTTCAATTTCTCATCATACAGGTATCTCATCCATCTACCAATCAATCTTTTAGGAAATATCCGTGAGACTATTCTGCATCTTTATATTCGGATTCACTCAACATCCGTACTGACACCTATCCAGCCGTTACTCAAAAACAAGCAAAGATACATACATTACGAAGTAAAAGATATGAAATAATAATAATTGTAATAGATTTCCAAAAATTGTGTGTTGTTGAGGTAAGCCAATGGGCAAAAAACAGGAGGATGCGATAAGATCCAGATAGTCTGGTAAAAACTACTTAGCTCCTCAATATAAGTAAAACCAAGTATGAAGCGAAGTATAATTAATGAGTCACACATTAACACGTAACAGAATTGGTAAGGGAAAAATATTCATATCAAGCTCAACTTTTATTGCTTCTTCCAGTGGGCGCACAATATGATCACTGAAATGGAAAATAAAAATAGTACTCCTAGTAAGTAGAGTCATTATAGATACACAATGGACACACTCAGGTTTCGTAATCAAGATATATGTACAGGTTCTAACAACACCTGAAGATGCATCAATATTATGGGACTTGGATCGTGTCCACTCGCATAGGGAATATTACGAACTGTACTTTTTGATTTCCCATAGTGGAAAGGTATCACAATTGCATTAATATATTGTATATTCCACAGATTAAATTTAACACCTATCGCTGTTTCAACGACTGAATGTCATGGTCATGACTTACAAGCTTATGGGCATGAAGTACCAAAAGTAGTATTATAGAATACATATTTTTATATTAAAATAATAAAATACATTTATAAATTACCATATGAAATTTTTCCACAAAGTTAATGCTGAAGGACATTCTGTCATTCGTAAAGAGAGCAGGTAATGAAATTGGGGGTCGAGTATACGTTAATATTACAAAGTAAAGTTTTGCTGTCAATTATCGTAGGCTTTCTCGGATCATTGTATCGTGGAAAGTTATTCGGGATTTCCACCGAGTCAGATTCTCAGGTCTCTCCGACGTTTCAATGAACGAGTCGTCAATCATCATCAGGGCATAATGCACTGCTATGCATATTCTTTTTGGATATAAATAAACACATGAAATTTACGTTATGGGATGATGCCTCGATGACGATAGACGACTCGCTCATAGAAACGTCGTTCATTACGGAGAACCTGGCCCGGTGGATATTCCTTATACCCTTCCACGATCGTAGTGAATCGCTCATTCTTTTTAGGTATATCGACTGGACACTTCGACTGCATACGTACTATATGGTATGGTATTTGGAGGAGGCGACCGACAGCGGTCATTTGCGCCATGAGGTAAGGGGTAGGTAAGGAAGGGTGGAGAGAATCCTAGCGTCGGCATTAGCCTACTCTTAACGAAAGGCGCCAAGGGGACCACGGCTTAACTTCCCATTCGACGGACTGAGTGCTGCGCTTGAAATGTCCTCCACCCAACATTCAAGCAGGGATCGGGATGTCTCTGAAAATTCTCTGCCACTGCCGGGATTCTAACCCGAGCCCGCCGGGTGGGGAGCCAAGACTCAAGCCACCGCACCAACCCGATCCTCCCATACGTGCTTTTGTAGCTGGGGGTATGAATTAATACTAATTACTATAATTATTGCAAAATTTCAAATTTTAACTTCCTACTTCCGTGATATTCCAAAACCGTCGCATCATCAAGGAAGCAAGTGAGACAAAAATTGAGGAGCGGGAGGCGAAAAGCGTGGATTGGTGAGGTGAGCCAATGGGTCAAGCACGGGAGGTCGTGATGAGGTGAGGTCTAGAGGAGGTGGGAGGGGAGGAGGAAGTTAAACAGTGGGTGGGAGGGTGATGCGGCGGCGACAGTGGTGCAGGACGGGAAGGGGTGGGGGGAGGCACAACACACTGTTCAGCCGAGATACATGCTTCACGAACAACACAGGCGGAGAGGGAGTGAGAGAGAGAGAGAGACGAGTCCAACCCAGAGGCTCTATGTGTCTCTCCCGGCGCATGAACGAAGCGGCTCGCGGCTGGTCACCAAGGGATGGGCAGAGGCGGATGGGAGGAGTGGGGGAGAAAAGGGTGCTCAGTACAATCTGGAGGGTGAGGTGAGGGGGAAAAGGTTAGGGGGTAGTGGTTCACGAATGATTGTTATGTGCAAAAGGTAGGGAGAAATTTGCACTGAGGGGTGCGTAGGGTGGAAGGAATATAGGGATAGAGGGGTTGGGCGGAGAATAGTTATTTTCAGAAGGGATGGGGGAAGCTTATAGTGTGGGTAGGGAATGGAGTATTGCACCACTGTAAAAATGTTATCGTCAATTTTTTGCTTTTTGTGGTATATCGACTGGACATCGCTTCGAGTGAGTACCATAGTAGCTAGGGGCATGAAATATACAATATACGCTGCTGATATTGCTATTAATATCTCCGTTGTAATAAACGACCTGGGCATCGTTTAAATTCATTATAGATCGACTTCTATTTTAAGCTTTGTGTGTAGTCACGTGCACGGGTAAAAATTGTATTCACGAAGGATGTAATCCCTAGCGAAAAAAACCATTAGTCTTAGCCGGGATTCGAACCCGGATCTCCCAATCACCGGTCAGGTGTGATAGCTGTGCACATGACTGCGTAAAAAGTTACTAGTTTCATGCAGTAGTTTGGAAAAGTAATGACGTTTGAATTGTGAAGGAGAAAATTATTATCTCCTCATCTCGATGAGAAAATTAAAATTCAAGTGATATAAAATTTAGAATTTTAAAGAAAATTATAAAAATCTTCTTCATAATTGAATTAAAAACATTACGGCGTAACGATTTATTCTTAATAACAAATGAAATTATAAAAAAAGAACCTGTAATTATGTTCTCTTCCTGCGTAGTTAAATTAAAAATTTTTCCTGGAGATATACATATAGCCTTAGTCTTATACTACTTTTACAACGATTAACAACAAAATATGCGTTCGAAAAATAAGCAAAAGCCATTTTGTTAATCTAAATTCATATATGCTGCTAACGTAGAAGATGAATGCTGTAGACGAAGTAGTTTTTCCTTTAGTAGTAGGTTGAGTTACAAAGTTCATGAAGTTGATAAAACGGATAATTTGACGGTACGCGGATTCATTTGTTACACTGGCGTGTCTACATTTTTTTTTACTTTTTCATAAAACAAAAAATAAATCAGAATTTATAATAATATTTTCTTTAAAGGATCTATTATTCATTATTTTAACATGCACTGAAGCCTAGATATAAGTTCGCAAAGTACAGTGGCACATCATTTTGACACCGACAGTACGTTCAAAGTTAAGCTTCTTCAACTTCTCTAATGGATAACATTAAAAAAACGAAATTTATATGTGCTCTCTTTGCAGTAACTGTCCACAGATCGAACTCACAGTAGCCTATTGTAGCTGTCAATTTTGACATGTTTACCCTGCTTTGGTGAAATTAAAGCAGTCCAACTCTGAACTAAGCAACAAATCGATAGCTATATACACATCGCAAGCAGAAAACCTTCATTTAACTACGAAGGAAAATTATATGGTTAGATTTAAATCAAAGGTAGTTTCAAAATTATTTTTATTTGTACTACGCGTTTCGGCTCACAGAGCCATCATCTGGTACTCATCAGATAAAGTTTCTTGCAGAGAGTAGTTCTTGTAAATAAAAACACACGAACTTTATGGGAAGGATTTAGATCGACAAATACTTTCCGGAAAAAAATCAGAAATTAAAAATAGCTACGAGGTTTCTTTCTTTAAGTCCCTGAATTAACCTTTTAATCCAACCCTTATAGATTTTAATAAAAGGTTATTGGGAGTGATCGACCGCTAGAATTATGCAACCTATTGGAAGATAGGGGAGCAGTGAGTTGGGGAGGAGAATCGGGAGTGTGAGGAGGTGTATTGGAGTGTGGGAGGGTGAGAGCTGGTTTCGGGCCCGTGGCCATAATCTGATATCAGAGAACGAGGCATCGCAGGACCCGCGTCCCTACCCACAATCCATCGCTTTCCCGTCCGCTCCCCTCCTTTCCACTCGCTCGGACACCCGAAAAGCCCAAAGTGAGGCCGCCTCCGGACTACACCACCACTGCTGCTGCTGCTACCGAGACCGCCTGGCTTCGGCGGCACCCACACGAAAATACACCCCGCCGCTCCTCTCCCACCCGCCCACACAGCACCCCTAAACAATCCCCGCATTGACGGCATCACACCGTCCTGCACCACTCCTCCTTCCCTCCCGCACCCGGTTCGCCACACCCGAAAATGCCAACTAGGACCCACCGTCCCTAGGTCCTCCTCCAATGGGGTGTTCGCTGTGTGCCCTATCCCATCGTCACCCCTAATTCACTCCCGTCCCTCCTGCGACCTCCCGGACAAAACCATCCCAAAGCAACCAATCTAGGCCCCCACCTCTCCCGAGGGTTCATGAGACGTTGGTTTACCATTCTCACCAACCTTGAAAGAAAAAATTAAAATGCAATCTTCAAAAATTTTCATCATGTGAATTGACTTAATAAGAGGATGGATACTCCGTTAGCGATTACTATAAGCAATTATTATTTCAGGTTCTAATTGCAAATAAAAATTTACTGTAAATTTTCCAAATATATTGCAATCTTCTTTCAGCAACCAATTTCCACTATCTATTTTTTTAGGAGTAGATTATCTGTTGACCGGTTTCAATTATCAGAACTGGTCGTGTAAATGGAATTGAAGAATTTGTGAAAAACTGCCAATAAGTTTTAATTTACAATATGTTAGAAAAGCACTAGATTAAGCCTGAAGATGCTCTCAAAATTAGGATTCAAATAACTGGACAGAAATATAACAGTAATTATTTAAAGCTGGATTTTGGAATGCATACATATAAGTAAAATGGGCGAGTGCGAGTCACACGCAAGAGTTATGATAACACGTCATCAATCAGGAATTTAAAATCAGAAGCTTTGTGAATTTCCCCTTTCGGCTTTTTTGAAGTTGTACTGAAATTTTTTATGGGCTTTCCAAAATTTACGATTAAACTAGTGCACTCTCGTGCAGAGTTTATTTGTTCATCAGTGGATCAAATCAGCAAGCAAATATTACTACTCATCAGTCAAATGATATATTTCAATAGCCTTTAAGTATTTTCATGTGCTTAAAATGTGATGCTCAAATTCATCAAGAAAAAAACCTTGCAGAATTGAATCTCCTTCCCTATATTTCACTCAATGCTCCATCCCGAAGGATTTCTTTGATAGGTTAGGCTAGTGCTCATCTCAAACATAGCCACAGGCGTGTGAAAGAGACATATTCGCTAAAAAGGGCTCCAAGTCCCTAGGCCACCGCGCATTCCAACGATTTTTTCGAGTGTACGTAGGCCTTCCCTTCATGAAGGGATTTCAAACCCGAGACCCCCTCATCAGAAGACTTGTATTCCATCTACCAAGCCATTTCTCTCTTATTTCTCCGAAAAGCAAGGTTGAATGCAAATAGAAATTAATGTGACTCTCAGAGGTCATCATCACTAGTCAGCAATCCTAAGGTTGTTTTGACGCAGCTCTCCACTCAATCCCCCCATCAGCTAATCTTTTCACGCCTACGTATTTATTCTCTTTCACATCCTCCTTCACCTGTTCCATATATTTCATTCGAGGTCTTCCTTTTCCCAAACCAAGTTGAATTGTTGACACCTAATGAAACGCAACTAGCGGTGACCACGGCTGGAAATTATTTCAAAACACGTATTTGAAATTTGTTCGTAATTTTTATTTGGTATTTCAAAGACAGGACATGAATGTCTCTTGTATTTCGTATTTCAAATACAGATTTTCGATAATTTCCCATTCTGAAATTAAAAAAATAGACTTGTAAAATACTTTCGAAGTTCACAGCTCTAATAACACTTATTTAACATTATGCTTCACAAAACACTTCTTTTTCGTTTATAATCGTTTTCTTCATGTTTACAACTATACATAAAGTGCCAAGGTAGGTTATATATTTTTAATATCTCTTAGTTTCCATACAAATATTTTTATTTTAAAAGGTGTTTAAATTAATATATTTTGTAATTTACATTTCAAATACAGTTGGAGCGGTATTTTACCGTATTTTGCCAAGCCAGCCCTGGCGGTGACCAACCTATGTTAAGATATCTGGGTATGCGCAGTTTGCCGCTAGCTACAATCCCTTGCCGGAAATACTAGCAATATCCAGAGACCGCCGGTATTAATTTAGTATTACTTTTTTCTCTCGTTAATTTTGTTATATATATTCAAATAAATTATTTTTTTCCAATTCGGGGGGGGGGGGGGGAGGCGGACCCCCTGATCCCCACTATTATATCCTCCCTTTTCCTCCAATTGCTACTTATCCTGCTACCCAAACAGCAGAATTATTTCAAGAATAATATAAAGAATATGATTATTGCAGTACCAGGTGCGCTGCATGCCGTGCACGAGGCATCGCGTATTCCGACCCCACAACCTGACCGATCGATTCTAGCTCCCCCCACCCACGTGACTATGAACGGGCAGTAACACTCACAAAGCACGTCCGAACACAGGCACGCGAAATACAAGCTCTCGTGTGTGCCTGCGCAATTTCGTCGCGAAACGGACGGAGGAATAACTACGGCCAGGACGGGTAACTCGGGCTTTCGAAAATGTTTCGATAATGGGCCTAAGGGTGAATGCGATGAGTTGTTGGGGACCCCTGCATCATGAGGTTCGATGAGTGGCAGTGGAGTTCAAACTGCCGGGAAGTTATGTAACGCCATGTCTCGTGCTGAGGTGTCTCCTCCATGACACGGAAAAGTGTCTCTAGAGTCATTCCATGAGCATCACAAACCATGTCACTGATATTAGAAAGTCAGCATATTTACAAATAAACTGTTAAAAAGGAAATGGAAAAACTTTTTACTTGTTACATAGAACATTCTATAAAGGATGGAAAAATGGATTAGTCGAAATACGTCGCGACGAAAAGCCCAGCGGCGGATGGGAGAGAGGAATGGAGACCTGCGTAAAGCCAATCTTAGGATTGTTGACTAAACATGATCATTCCACTTTTTACAGCCTTCTTGTTCAAATGATGTTTACTTATTACAACGTTCATAATAGAAATATGTGCACAAGATAGTTTTCGTGAGAATGACGCCAAATCACGATGATTAAATAAATTGTTAATATTTTACTGTCAATCAAAAGGAACAACACATCCGAAAAATACTGGACTAGAGGAAACCAGATAATATTCTTCAAATACTTGAGCCCGTGAAAAACTATTGAAATGAAATGAAATCATCCATTCACTATTAGGAGTAAAAATATGAGTTATTCACAGTTGGGAGAAAAAAGTAACAATATATTTTACTGTAACAACTAGTCGCGATGTTTTTGCGACGAAAACAAAGGAAGGCAAGTAATAAAATTCATATGAATTTTTGCGAGGGATGTGATGAATATAGATAAGAAAGGAAACACGCTTAAAATTACTTAATTATTTTTTTGATACGCGGAATTCCGCCCCGGTTTATACCAAAATTCCCTCCATGAAAAGAGAATACTGAGATGCATAACCACGCAGAGGAAAGGCTCCCAAAGAGATGGGAAGGAGGAAAATGAGAGAAATGTGAAGGACAAGCGTGGAAGGAAGAAATATGAACAATACATCCGTTTTTGACGATGAAATGAAAGGATTGCTTTAAGCTCGTTCCTTCTGCTCCACTAGTCAACCAATTTTGGGCCCATTGATGTACGCGAGGAAGAAAATCAATTTAACACGGCTACAACATATACATCGCTAAAGCATCCACGAATAATATTTTTTATTCAAGCCTCCACCGCGTTATTGTTTCGGTCACAAAACGATAAAACGACTTTTACCCCTTTTTTGATGCGCTCGGAGCAAATGACATTCCAATACAAGGACTTCTCAAGCCTTGGATTTAATCGTAGCCCATTGATACACAAGAGCTTAATGATATGAGAGTGGTTGATAAATATATCCTTATTTTGGACACCAATAAAATAGAAAATGAATGAATACAAATTACAATTCAACATAAAAAACATGTATTCATTAGCTATAGCCTTTTTTGAAAAGATGATAAAAATATATATGTGTGTGAGGGGGAAAATGGTGCAGTATATACCAAAGTTTACTCAAATTATGTGAGAGCCATAGTAAATTTTTCAGTAACAATTGAATTTGAATTATAAATTTAGTTTAAACATCGATAATTTCTATTGTTTATACATTTTTTTCCTAAAATATCATTTAAATGCTAAGGCCGATAGCATTTCAAAATCAAACACTGGTATTAAGCCAACTAAGCCTTCAATTTACATGGTGATGCTCTAAGCATATCTAAACGACAAGAGTATGCTTCTTGTTGTAGTCTGCGCAGCGGAAGAATTAAGCAGAAAAACGAAATTAAATACATCTTTTAAACGTATTTTATAACTTATATCTTCCTATCAATGGCTATTTAGTTTTTTTTTTTGCTTTCGGGATGCATCCATATGGTTTCACAGCTTTGCATGTACCAAGTCGCCGAATGTTGACATGGATTTTGAAAATATTTCTTTTCCGATCCTCGTCACCAGGAAGAAAAAAATGGCAGTTTAAATGTGATTTTCAGCGTCTATAAACTAGGGAATAACAGACTGTCATTCGTTGGCCAAGAAACAGAGGTGGGAGGCTATCAGAAAAGTATTTACAATCGGCGTGTTTAAATTTTTTTTCGAATTCACTCCTACTGAATTTAACATTTTGATGTTTCCATCCTAGCCATCATCTTGAAATGTGCGAGGTGTAAATATCCCCATCAATAATCATCTCGGTGTGAATACATAAATTTTATATCAGAGAAAGTAACAAATGTTTTTAATTTAAGGTACCAACGAATATTCCAAAAGGGAGGGATATTATGAGTCACTAAAATTTCAATACAATGGCTTAAGATTTATAAAACTCACACGCTCGAAAAATTACTGGTCACTCGGGAGTGATTCGTCTCTAAAGGCGCCCAACTCATCCATTTCGATGCTAGGGAGAATGATGTTCCATGCTTGAGGGTTAAAATAGAGCAGAGGAAATGGAAGCGAATGCTCCGTCTCGTCCTTGGAACGGACAAACACTTGCTGATATCCATATACATATATCCTCACACACATACATTGTAGGTAAGCTTCCTCACACACCTCGCTCTCCCTCTCTTCCGTGGTCCCCCTCTCAACACAATGGCCAACTCCTACAGGTTGTCGCAGTTATTTTATTCTCACCGCAAAGGGCGAACTCTCTCCACGATTAACCCCCTCCACACACACATTCCGAACCCTCGGCCGTTCCTCCTCGTGAATGCTCAAAAGCCGTTTCGGCGTCTGCGCGCGCCCAAGAGCCCGCGATACCCTACCTCGCCTCGATCCCACGCTCCGTCGTCGCCAGATTTCCCTGGCGGCAGGCGAGCGAGCGGGCGTTTTATCCTCCCGAATAACGCTCCCTCGCTTGCTTGCTTCCTTCCTTCCTGCCAGCCTTTTCATCGGCTTTCGCCGTCGTCGTATCCGGCGGCGAGGGCGGTCGTTATCGCCGGCGCCAGCGAGCACGGGGCGCCGGCGTTGAGCCGATCCGCATGTTTCCCCTGGCTCCCGCCGGGTAATTTTTGATCGTTTACCTCACCAACCTGCTGAGAAATATAACAGTTTAGAAGTTTTTTCCATGATTTGAAATGCAGATTTTAGTTTTTCGTGATCATTATTTGAAAATTAGTTCTCGTACATTAAATTTTGTGACGCTGGAAACAAATTTAAGACAAAGTAGTTGCACATTTATGGATGAACTTTCCCTTTCAACATATTTATAGCTATATCATCCAACCGAAGTGGAACAATATTTTTGAAAATTTAAAATTAGGGCACTCAAATATATCTACAAATCAGGTTCGAAGATTTTCGCGGCGTTGATTAGATGATCTCTCCATTCTATTCGGGTTTTCACCGCGTCCGTTGTGTTTCATTGACAACAGTTTCCTTCGACCTGAAGACGCTGACTGCAATGTCAGCGCAACTGTTGTCACTAAAACACAACGGACGCGGTGAAAACCCGAATAGAATGGAAAGATCACATCTTCAAATCAGTCGAAAAATTATTTAGCAAATTACGCGAATGCTGTTTGTTGACATGAACATGAATTTTTTTATCATACCATGATAAATTAATATTTATACTTGATTTTGGTGCCAACGATTGCATGGAATCCTTTTTGCAAATGAATGGATTTTAAAAGATAATCTTAAGAAAAGGAATCTAAGAAAAAGCAACCCAACACTCTGCACGATAGCTAATGGAGTAGATATGAGCGTCGTATAGTAGCAAGTGAGAGGGGCATGAAATATCAAATGTTCACGAAACACTGACCGATTGTAGTCCGCTCATTTCACGAAAGTCACCTCGACCTGGCACATAGGACACACTTAGAATTATAAAAATTGATTCACCGTTCAATCAAAAAAGAAAACCTCGAGAGAGCAAGGGTCGAACAATAATCATGGTTATCAATGTGTATGAAGACGAAAATATAATTCCATTACGTAAAAATAATGATAGCATTCGTAGTTAATGGGTGATGCATATTCATAAGGTTGCATGAGACCAATAAGTTTTACTTTCATCGATGAACTTTCCCTTTAAAAATATTTATAGCCATATCACCAAACCAAGGTGGAATAATATACTTGAAAAAATAAAAATTGTTGATGTTATGAAAATTTGAAGGCAGGGAAGCGATTCATACGAAAGGGATAGAAAAACGCACGAAAGATTGAAGATTGTAGAAGAAGAAGAAGAAACGTAAACTATTAAAGTCCATTCTCAATGAGTTAACTTAATAATATGAAAGCTATTTAAAGAAGTTTATACAATAACAATCGTAAAAACCCGGTATTAGGAACATAGTAGCACAACTACGGCAGGCAGAAAATCAGCCGTAGTATTAGCACGTTTCCTAAAATCACGTATTTAGGCCGTTTACATGGGGCACGCATTTGCGCAGGTTAGCACTCCATCAAATTCTTACTACGGCGTACAATTGCGCAAATGCAATAACGAAATTAGAGTAGTGGCTATTTTGTCATCTGACGCCCTTGCATTTTCTCATACCTTCTAGCAATTCACCGCTTCACACGACGCAATTTTGACTCCCCTTAGCACACACGTGAGATTGTGCATTTATATTCTCCATAAACAACGGTCTTCATGAAACAAAATCCCACAGTTAATTCGACGGGTATGCATTGTGAAACAAAAATTCAATGGGAAGCACTAGATAAAAGGGATTACGAAATCATTGCCGATGAGGACCATTGACTGCAGAGGGGGAAAAAATGTTTTCAATATTTTTTAGGAGGAAATATGCAGCCTGGAATTTCACAGATTCACTCCATTCCATATCTCAATGAGAGGATGAATGCACATTGGCGTAAAAATGAGGCGAAATCTTTATTCCCGACAAGATATTCGGCGAAGGAGTAGAAGTATTGGCCAATTTTACATCGAAACATGAGGGAATCCCAAAAAAGGACTCTTTCACGCATGGACACCACTCACCCGATTTTTATCTGACGAAATCTTGCTTTAGTCAAGAATCAGGGATCTTATTCACCCCCTCATTGATTCAACCCAAAGAGAAGTTGAAATTACGATTAAAAATCCATTAAATAAAATCATTGTGCATCAGACATTTTTATTTCAGATCTTGAAACAAGCATCTTAAAGAACAAGCAATTTACTGCGTCACGGCAAACTATATATTCAATCATAATCATCATTTACGGAGAAAAGGAGTTTTTTTAGCCATTCTATCATAGGCAAAGTTTTAAAAAAGGCACATCTTGCTGGAACTAAGATTCTAACTGTTAAAATAAGAAATATTTGCCACAGTCGATCGAGTTATATAACAGTATGAATAGTTGGTTGCCTAACTCTTAGGTAATATTAATTGAATCAAACAAGAACTTTTAGTACATCTATCAATATTATCAGTAAAATTAAATTTTGCACAGCCATAGCAACGATGTAAAACATATTTTTCCTCAACCGTTATAAAATCCCTAAAATGCCTGCACTGCCAATATTTATATATAGCTGTTCCCAAATTATCATCTTCAAAGAAACAAGGAATGGGAGGTTTTAGGAGTAAATGAAAGCATTTTCTTACATATAGCATACACAATAGAGATCAGCTAAGAAGACCTAGTGCGGGAAAAATTCATTAGAATGGGAAACCTAAAAAACAAAACGACTGCCTGAAACAGAATACTCCGCATTGAATACTCTGCACAATTTGGAAAGATAAGTTTTATATAGCAGTCAGCATTCATATTCTATCTGAAATTTCCCACGATTAATCATTGTTACAAGTAGGGAGAGAACACAACACCGAGGTTAACTGTAGAAATGGAAATAAAAAAATAAGAAAAATATGAAACGAGTGCTTATTCGATGCACTGAATCCAACTTATAAGTTGTAGCATTTTTAAAAACGATGACGATTATTTTTAACCTTTAAAAAAATCTTGTGAAATAAAGCGTTATTTATTTCCATTCAAACTGAAACAATATTCCATCTATATTTAGATTTAAAGAGATACGTTTCTTCACATCAAGATATTTGATTTAAATAATATGTGTCATACGGTTGCCAGCATCGTAATTAGGACATTAGGAAATAGTTATTAGCGTATTTGAGAAAGTTGTACTTGAACTAGCACACAGACGGTGTATCATTAGGAATCCTAAGATCTCTATTTTATATTTATCCTTCGCTAGAGTGATTTTTGTAGCCTTAACATGGAAGAATACTTCCATACGAAAATTATGTCGATTCTACCACAAACAGCCAACCACTGGAATCAAAAAATAATCCCATAAGCCTGTGAGGACTTCTGGACATTTGCGTCACATGGTATTCTGAAAAAAATCGCATTAGATCAAATTTTTAATGTATAGAATCTATTTGCCTTATATATAATACATCTCTCTGATGAACAAAATCACATGAAATAATTCTTATGAATTTCAAATTAGTTAAAACAGTTTTCTCCATTGTTTCCGAGTTAGCTGCGTCGAAGTTGTTTAAAAAAACGTTTTCTAACCTGAAAATCATGGAGAGAACTTTAACCCAGTGCTGCGAAAGCCTCAAGGAGAAATTTATTTAAAACAATTCTCCAATTATTCTTTTGATCCTTTCCGCAGCGACACACCCATGGAATTAGACCAGGAGAATGAAATCCTAACTAGTTATGATCAGGTAACAAATTTACTCAATTCAAGTGATGGACACAGGTAAACATTACAACCGCATCCCATTTACAAAACTGATTGATTACAATGTTGGTACACTTCTGTATCGATCATTTTGTCTGCCATCGAATGATAAAAACGGGGCGAAATCAAAAGAACGATTATAAGCGGCGAGCTCATATCCAATGCCAGTCACGAATCTTTCCGGCGATTTATTTGTGTGGGAATCACTGCGGAAAGTGTCGTAAATATTAACTCCAGTGGCTACTGAGCTCCAAATACAACTTATGCATTCGCGAGTGCTCGTACATGCATAATGGGTTCATTGCCTTCTATTTGTCGAACAGCCTAACACTCCGTTATATGAAGAATGACTTCATAATGCAATATGATCCCCTATGTCAACATCTGTAGAATATTTTGTCCTCGTGAATTTTCCCCGATGTCATTCTTCCCGTGGGGTGATACCATTTTTTTCTTCCCCGCTGGTCAAAAAATTAATTACGTTAATAAGAATCGATCACCATTCAATGGAACATATTTGCGATGCTCAATCAGATGGGAGTCAGAGAGAAAAAAGGAAATGGGATTAATTATCCATCGGATAGATTCTTTTCGAGATTCCGAACACAATTCTGCTGTGACAATCATCAATGGAATTTGTCGAATGGGCAGGGTTTTACAATTTCGCGATTACAATGAACGACTAACATTTAGAAAGTCAAAAAATGTGAATCCTCTGTTTATGCACGTTCCCACGGCTGTTCCATTGAATTCCGAGCCCTACTTAAGCGCCAAAAATTTCTATTCCGCTTCCAATTTGTGGCTTGAGTCCTAGAACAATAAACGCGCTCGTGGGTACTGCCTAAGAATTCAGATAGAAGAGGCAAATAAAAATTGATCACACACAACATGCATGATTGAAAATCGTGAATAATGAAACGGGTACCAATGGGAACCACAAGCTGATAATGTCACAGGCATTAACAAGGTAACAAATTAATTATAGATTCAAATATCCTTTGAAGCACTAAACCTTTCCTGTTGATATGTTTACTGATATTCAGTAGCTTATGAAGTACTTTCCTTTTAGGAACCACACAATTTAATGAATAATAATTAAATAATGAACAAATTCGAATATATCAAATAACGATCACTGAAAAGTAAAAAAAAATTCTAATTGCAGATTTCACTCCTGAACTATGATATTATTCTTATGTAAAATCCATCAGTTTTCCAGAAAAGAACACCGAGAAAACCAAAATTCGGGGAAAATTTTCATTTCATTTTAGACACGTAGAAGTTGATAGGTTTAGATATTTCGGTCGGGTAACTAATGGATTATATATATTATTCATTTATCGCGACGAAATGAAGTGGAAAGATAATTTCATTTGTTTGAGGTGAGTAAAGAAATATATAGATCTCGAGGGGTATTTTAGTAAAAGCTCAAGGAATTCTGGTCCTTCTGAAAATTTCGGATCTGAAATATTCACAGTTTTCTGAAATTGTGTGACACAGTTAGTTAAGTACGAATAACTGAAGTTTGCCTTATTTTTGTTCTCTAACAAACCGAAGTAGATCTTACACCTATATTTCGAGTCGGAAGTATGGTAGGTAAGTCTCAATTGACATATGCAGAGCTGTAAAACGAGAAAGGCTAACAAAAGAAGTTGAAAAACGGGAGAGCTTAAACCGGTTTTTATTCTTCGCGAGCAATTTGAAACATTTGTGTTCCAGCATGAAGTACACTTTCTATCATCATATGCAAATTTTTTTCCACAAGCGTACCATAGATATAAAAGGACGCATAGAGTACGTTCACTTGTACAAGTCAGCCTATCATCTATGATGTTTAGCGTTACATCGACACGACATTTGTATACAATGTAAATCTCCCCAGAAAACTGGCTTTACGTCTACAGATGGTTTGCAAAATGAGATTTGAAGTTTCACAGGATTGTCACAGAAATTATCCAGAGTGCCACCAATACCACAGGCGAATTACATACTGAGCCTAATTGCGTTAAAATTTAATTTAGAAAACAACTTTGTAAACGACAGGTCGGCAGAGGTTTTTTTTCGCAGTTAATCACAAAAAATTACAAACTGGTTCAGCGATTAACATTTGATGTAGATTTTTTTCTAATATTTTATCCTTCAATTCTCAAACTTGGAGAGAACCAAGACTGTGGATATATCACCTTTTTCCCCGAGAAAGAACTCCCTACACATTAGGATGAATATTTCCTCTCTACTCCCATTTAATCTTCTTCTCAAAATATAAACATGCATCTTTTTCTTCTTCTTAATAGGTTAATATGGGCAAGAAATTATGTATCCGAGAATATTCTAGGAGATTTCGCGTGATTATAAAAGATTAACATTGAGAAAATAAGGCAAAAAAGTTTATAAAAAGAGGAGTTTTACGTTGCAAAAATTGTCATAACCATGGAAAATAGTTTGAAAGCTTGGTTTTTAGGAACAATTCATTCAAACAATGCTTCATAAGGAAAATTTGAGCCAATATTGAAAGTGACTTATTTGATTATAAAAGCTGTAATATGATAATGGATGGATGGTATAATATACAAGGCGTTTGCAAGCTGCTAGGAAAACAGTAGGTTGCACATAGTGCCTATTATGGAAAAATCATTTTTCACGGAGGCAAGAAAAATTAGTAACAATGCAAACATGAATTATTCCCTATGTTATGATATGGACATGCTAGCAGACTGTGTTAGAACAAGCACTGCATCCTGATAATCTTAAGGATATTAGAGAAGTCTTAGCAGCAAAATAGGAGAAATTGATAACACTATAGTGGGCAGGTATATACGTCCTTCTGGATAGATATATATCCGTCACTGGATTCATCAGTGGGATCTGAAGGTAGAATTAAAAAATCAATAATGAAACAAACCTATCAGGATATTATACCGAGGAGGAGTGAACAGCATTATGCTCCTAGCAGCTTTTGTTAAAAATGATTTAAAGCATATAAAATGTAATTTTTACACATTGATTTTTCCATTTACACGTAACTTATAAAACTAAATAATTCCTTACGTGATGTCCACTTTTAAGAAGCCAAATTTATTCTGAAAATGAATACTTCCTATCGAAATTTCATTATTCATCATTGTTTTACCATATCAGTGTATCATCATATATTAAAGTGAAGTTTTCTCGGGTTTCACGCCGGGTCAGGTCCTCCATTTCTCCTTCCAACGTTTCGATGGACAACTCGCCCAATGTCTTCAGGGATTCAGGAATCCAATACCAATTCCTCAAAGTCGTCAGAAAGAAAGTGACGGAAAACTTCCATTTATGGGCATATTAATTCACCGGAAACGGGACGGAACCCTGGGACATAGTTTTTATAGAAAAAGAACCCACACCTACCTCTACCTGAATGACAAAAGCCACCATCATCCCTCCCAGAAGATGTCAGTGCTCTCAACTCTCATACACAGGGCCATCTCTATCACTGACAAGGATAACCTCCGCAATGAAATAGGACACCTGAAGAAAACCTTCACTCAGAACGGCTTCAGCAGACGTCATATAGACTTGGCCCTAGAAAGGGCCTTTACCCCTAACAAGACTTCACCAAAGGAAGAGTCCACTGAGACGACCAAGGCATATCTCCCATATACTTCCACCATATCAGGGAATATCTCTAGAATCCTGAAGAGATTTGACATCCACACCATTCACTTGCCTCCACCAAAATTACGAGATCAACTTGTGAAGGCAAAGGACCTAACCGGGCTAAAAATTGCTGGAGTGTACGCCATACCATGTGAATGCGGAAAAACCTACATTGGAGAGACGGGCCGCACTATTGAGACGAGATTGAAAGAGCATCGCAGACACCTAAGATTAGGACAGCTGGAAAAATCGGCAGTGGCTGAGCACAGCATCCTGGAGAATCATATGATTCACTGGGAAGAGGCGAAGCTGCTCTGTCGATCTCATGGATGCTGGGACCGCGTAGTAAAAGAATCCATTCAGATTCGAGAAAACAGCAATAACATCAACAGAGACTGCGGCTATAATTTAAGCCATGTATGGGACCACCTCCTAAAAATACGAGGGGACTGGCAGCCAATCAGGAGACGCTGAACCGCCCTCAACCACAGAATTATGTATATATACCCCGAGGCTTTGAGGATTTGGTATTGGATTCCTGAATCCCTGAAGACGATGAAGTCCATCGAAACGTTGGAAGGAGAAATGGAGGACCTGACCCGGTGTGAAACCCGAGAAAACTTCACTGCAATTGTTCGCCGGGAAAAAAACGAAAAATTATATTATCATATATTAAAATTTAGCTATTGTATTTTGAATTATTAAACTGAGTTAACATTTATGAGTGGAAGATCGTTTGAATATCTAGGTTTCACCATGCATACTGAACTTTCATGGAGCTTAAATTTAACATTCTGAAAATGGAGTATTTCATATGCCGCAGTGAATAACTTACGCACTACTGTTGATTTTATCAGATTTATTTTTACCATAATTTTTCTTTATATTTGGTGGCAAGAAGACAGCTAACTTAACGAGCTAAACCGTAGGTTATTGACACAAAAAGCAAGTATTCGAGGAAATCACACCTCGATTGGGAAATGAAAATTCATAATTAACGGATATCGTGACAGAAAATAGGGGCACTTATTTCTCTGTATGCGATCCCAGAATGAATATGAGAGAGATTTTCATCGGAAAGGAAGCGTCTCTCAGGATGGGTAAAATCAATGAAATAAGTTAGTGGGTGGCATAACCACTTTGTAGCGCTCATTAAATTTGGTGCGGCGATGACCAGTCCATGTTATGGGCCAGGAGTGCGGGTTCGACCGCGCAACGGAAGCCGACAGACGGCGTAAAAGCACGGCCGTGTGCTTCACGCACCCGTTTAGACGGTTTTCGTCACCTTAACACTCGATTTCCTCAAAAAATATTAGGCTCTCTCCTCAACTTAGGGAAAACATCCTATTTATCCTTTGACAGAAAATATTTCTACCGTTGGTACACGCGACAGTTAGTGGATTAAAGCTCGCATACCTTTCAATCCCTATTGTGATCGCGAGCAGATGTGCAAAACCGGAATTTTGGGATAATATGGGGTTCGTTCTGTTTTTTTCTTGGTACCGTGAATTAATTTCCTCTTTAATTACAAACAAAAAAAATAATATACATAAAATAAAAAATAAAATACAGAACTATAAATTATCACCGTAAAAGACTCACTTGAGGCCCTGCAGTTGAAAAAAATTAGGTCAAGGGACCAAATATTATTTTTGTGGAATCTTTAAGCATCATTTATTGACGTCATAACTTTAATAAGCTCTAAAATGCTGATGGACTTGAAAATTTGACCCAGTAGACATGGGACAACTCCTTTTGTCATTGATATACACACCTTATTACACCTGGAATATGGTAGAAATGAAGTACCTTGTTATACTAATTACATTATATGCTATTATAAATATTTTATTGCTATAATGCAATCCAACAAGTTGCGCAACCACAAGTTAACTTTTCCTTTACATTCAGAGGTTTTAATATCACAATTCTAGTTATGAGCCTCATCCTCAGAAATAAATAAATGAAACGAAGGACTATATACAGAAATTTCTAGCTCTGTGTATTGTTTCCACACTGAGGGCATGAAAACAGCATGTTTTTCCAAGTATATTCACGGGAGCATCCATCTAAGTGGACTCAATCAGTGAATGTGCAAGCAAAATTACCAAACAACGGAAGCAATTAAGCGTCAATTATTTGATCACCTTGCAACAAAGCAGAGCAAGCGTATGACAACCGCAACATTTCCTGGCGGTAAAATAAGTGTTTGTATTCCTGATAAAATCAATGAAAAATGGCTTGATGCAGTACCGATTTCTCTGAAGGCATAGGAAAAATAAGTACACCAAAACAACGCTTAAAACTCAACTAAATCACATAAAATCTCATGCAGTAGTATACTCAAGCTATAAAATTCTAAAGAAAATACGGGTTGGGTAAGCTCTCACGGTACAATAAAAAAAACGCCTACACCTGATCATTCTAGCATAGAAAATCATAATCCACAACTCCAAATGTGTCGAAGTGTCACCATCCAAATATTTACCTTGGAGATGTGTGTGCCCTTTGGCAACAAGATAAATGAAGTATTATTTTCCGGAATTCAAAACATATACATTTGCATACAAAGCAACAGGTTAATGAACAGTTTCCACCGTGACCGATGTTTTAATTGGCAAAAGAAACAACTCCCGTTAATCCGGGCACCGCTGGTGAACGTGTTGAGCCAAGAGAAGGGAGCGGGAGGAATATATTTCCCACGTTTAAGTATCACGGTGTAATTGAAGGCGCAAAATGAAATGAACTTCATAAAATGCCCCTTCTCCTTTATTATCATTCGATTCAATTCGGTAATATAATCCAGATCTAACCGCCGCGTCAGAGAAAATAAATCGGAGTTCAAACTTTCAGATCATCGCATTGCCTCCACATGAAATTTGCCAGGTGAATGAGTCTACTTTCCTCCTTGTATTACCTATTCAATCGCTCCATATCATTAATTTAACCTTTTATCTATTTTTGCCATTCAAACTTATTTTTCACCCCAAATTATTGAAGCAAAATTTAACAAAAGAAAAATGCAGGCAAGGAAACGTTATAGGATACCTGTACAGTTTTTAGTATGCGGCTAAGTAATGCAACTATGAGTCAGATAATGGTTGCATTATGCAAAAAAGCGGTCAGGACACGAAGCTATAGTTGAAACATATAAAATTGGAACTAGGAAGGTTTAAAGTAAGAATGAAAACTGGAGGAATTCTTTGCAAAAGGCCTTCAGGTTATGAAAAAGATGAAATCAATCATAAAACACTAATTTTTTACGGATAGGTGCCCTTTCCAGCGTTCTCTGAGGGACTTAAAATAAGTAAGTTCAAATGAAATATTTAATATCAATTTACTTTTTACGATAAATGATTATGCTATATATTAATGAAATTAGTAGACCTTTTCTGCTTAGACCACGATGCTGGCGACATATATAAAGCAGCTCTGAGGGAACGGATTGATGGTGATTTTATCCAGCATAGAAGCATTATTCCCTTGGTCTAAAAATCCCTACCAAACCATGTTGCATATAAATTTGCCAAAATATAATACGCTTTCCTCAAAAATCTATTTTACTGTTCATTTGAAATAGTTATGCAATATATTATTCCTAACAAAGAGGAAAATCAGTAAGATGTAGTTTCCAAACTCAATAACTATGCATTGCCATGCTATTGTTCAGATCTGTGACTGAGAGGTTAGAGAGTTGACGTGGTAGCAAGAACGCCAACTTTTCATTCAAAGCACCAAGATTTTACTATTAACACCCATTGACAATGCTTGGAACACTTAAAATTAGGCGCACCGTCCGTCGTATTGAACGTTAAATCGCTGACCCCTCGGTGCATTCAGTTAAAACCGAATTAATTTCAACTCCAAATTTTTCTACACTCTTTCAACCCTTTATTTTCTTGGTGGTGAAGAAATTCAACTACACCTTCTCCTATGAGTGCCAAACTAACACGCCATGCAAACTTTAATTTAAAAGAGGCAATGACATATTCCGCAACCACAGGTTGTCTTGTGGTGGTAGACAAAGCCTCAAACACGCACAATCCACCATGTGATTCAGAGAGGGAAAGAATCCAAATCCTTAAAAAGATATCGGCTTGACCGCCAGAGAGAGTGCGGGTGAGCATGATCGTGCACGGGACGATTGGCATAAAACACATATATTCAATATTTTAACGGATAAAACGCACGGAGTGACGTGAAAGCGGCACCGAAGTCACCGACCGCGCTCACCTTTTATTGGGCGCGTGATTCCGAAAATAAATAAAACGCCCGGCACGTGGGAAGCGAAAAAGAGAGAGAGAGAGAGAAGTGGCTGGAAATAAAGCCCTCAATCAAAATATGTCCGGATGTTATTAGGTTAACGGGAGCCGCGGCAATGCCAAAGTGAAGTGGGGGGTAGGATGAGGTGGATAGAGAGGAATGAGGGATAAATTGAGGAAAAAAGAGAGGAGAGAACGATAAAAAGAGAGAGAGAGAGAGATGGAGATGATAAAAGAAGAGAAAAGGGATGAAAACGAGAGACAAAAGGGATTTTGAAAAAAATTAAAAAATAATATTCACGAAACAGAAATTCGACCATGCTTTTTCATTTTTATTTCATCCAAATTTATATTTTTATTTCGTTTTATGCCTTTTTATGGACATTTGATTTTCGACAATTCCCTCCTCTCTCTTTCAAACGTGCACACCTTTTTCATCGTCCATCCCATATGCGAAATTTTCCATACCAATAGGACTGCCCATCCCTCCCCCCCCCCTCCCCGAGTGAAAAGGGAGGGGGATTGAAATTTCCCCTCTTTCATTCCGCCTCCTTTCAGCCACCCCGCGCTCTTTCTCTCTCCCTCTCCACCATTCCGCCACGCATTAAGTTCAAAAACGATGCATTTCTACTGTAAATGAATCGCACGGATACCTTATAATTCATTCAACCTCCTCTTTTCTCCCTCACCTCCTCTCCCCATGTCAAAAACGTCCCGTCGAGACTGCCCACAGTTTCCGTTCTTTTTGCCACCACCGACCAGCAGTATCCTCCTCCCCCAAAAACATCAATGACCGGTGTGCCTGGGTGTCATTCTTAATTTTCTGCCTCCGCGATTCCGCGAAATGGTGATGCACGGTCAGACCGAAGTGTGTGGCATGGATTCGGATTTTTTTTTCGAATGGAAAGATGGGAAGAGTGTATATGCGAGCGGTTGGGTGGTTGTGGCGAGATATTAAGGCAGGGGAACGAAATAAAAGGTGTTTATTTTCTTTATGAAAAAGGTGTGATACAGTGATGAAAAGGAAAGGCAGAGGAAAACGTGTTGACATATTTTATTACAACGCGGAATTATATAATCATTCAGGCATTCTATGATTCTAAGTACAAAAGAATCTCTAGCTGGGCAACATTCCGGATATAGCTTAACACGGTAGTTTGGTGGTTTAAGCATCTGCTCGGAAATTAGATGGTCCGTGGGAGTCAGTATGAATATCAGTTTTTTCCAATAATAAAGTTATGCATATGAAAATAGTCGTACTGCATGAATCAATTAATACGAGGTACAGGAATTTAAATCATCCTCTATTAATGCGGTATCAACAGTTAATTTTTTTATTAAAAACTGAAGAAAGAGTAATTAATTATCCATATTTACAATATATTTAAATAGTGAAAAAATATTTTTCACACTCATCACTTTCAATCACAGATGAAAGAAAATTCCGACACTTCTGGAAATCAATTATTGTCTTTATTTTCATGACTATCATTCATTATATGCATATGTTTAAACAAATGCATAGATAACTTGAGGATTTTTTCGGTAGAGAAAAATTTCGGTTGGTGCTTAGGAAGAGCAATAGTATGCATGGAAGACAGGACACAAAAGGCGTTTCTAAAGACTAAACAATGAGTGCTTTATTCAAACATTTTTATGAAAAAAACTATTCTAGTGTACGCCGATAAACTTTCCTCTAATACCGGTGAAAGACCTACACAAGTCCCCACGGCTTTTCGTTGTGCTTTTATAGTGTCAGCTTATCCCGTGAGATAATAGATACATATATTATACCTATAAAAGATCAAATTGGATTTCTCAGTGAAGAACTCAATTATAGTCAATGGGCACATATCTTGATCATAAATAAATAGTAAATAAATAAATATAATGTTTTGAGGGTAATCAAGTGCGCGAGAAGTAAATTTTTAATTATCCCAGATAAAATACAGACATTTTAAGATCCACGATCCATGTCCAATTCAAGAATTTCAATGCGTAGCAACATAATGAGTTCAAAATCAGATATTATGCATTGAAGAGTATTTCTGTGCTTATATTTTGGAAGTGAATCGTTATTCCATTGATTCTTTTAACAAAAAGCATTACTTGCAACCATGGGTGAAGTTTAAAGTTTAATGTTGGGGCACCAGCGATCCTTCGGGTTTAAGAGGCTATGGAACACCTTCTATTGGGGTATTCCAGCGCCCCTTAGTTTTGCAAGAAAATTTTTTTAACTGTTCTTATATTATGAAAACAAATTTTGAGTAAGACCAAAATGTATTTAAAATTTTGATACAAATATCTTCATTGCACTTGAATTTGAGGGTTTTCATCACCATCAACCCCAATTTTGAGTGTATCCCTATGGCAAAAAATTTAAAGAGATATTTTTGCCCATTTCATTAAAAATAGGTTTTTCTACGGTTAGACCAATTAGTTGCATTGAGTTCGTTTTTCTGACTGCCAACTATATAATATGCGACGATTGAGGCGACTATGGAAGATGTGCTCACTTTTAATGAGACGAATAGTTGTGAACTAAAGAAGTAATTATCCGAAGATTTCTTTTGAACATAAATGTTGGATACATTTGCTAACATTGTGTAATAAAATAGTACTTATCCTACTATCGCTTACCATGTATTTCAATAATAGCTCATCAAAACCCCTTTTTCATTTTTGTACGATGAGCCAGATAGAAACTAACTACTATTTCACAATATTACCATTTGTAAATTACAATAGGGAATAATAACTATTTTTATTTATAATTGATGCAATAAGCAGGGTAGAGAGTTTTCTAGTATTATAGAGCAATGACTATATCTTTCAAAATGCCGTAAATTCATGCTCTTTGCCTTGTTTTTCATTCATGTGAAGCATAAAAAAGAAAGAATATATACTTTTACAATTTCACTAGCGAAAGCTGGTTATCAATCAGCTTAGTACAATAATGAACGTTGAGAACGAATTGAGCGTCGCCTCCCTGTCCAAATAAATTCGACTCTTCTTTGGAAACAAAAATTTTATGCTCCAAGAAAATAAGTAAGAGGATGAGGAGGATAAACAAAGAGGATGACGAATTTCCTAAGCACCTAACTCGGTGCTTGCTCTAATTGATCCTTTCCATCATCCTCCTCATGTAATCATTTGGGACATAGGTGGATTTAGGGGGGCTCGGGGGACGTTATCATTACGTTGGTTTTGTTATGTGTATAACGAAACCTCAATAATTTCATTTTAAATCAATAACTTTCATATTACAACAAAGAGAATATTTCTTAGAGTAATTGTTGCATGTGGTTTTCATTCCAAATATGAGAAGACCGAATCCCAAATAAGAGAAGACTGCCAGACCCAATAATAAATTTAGCTATATTAAAAATAAATAATTATATTCCCCGCATCATCACACAAATGGACGAAAAATCTTAATTGCAAGGAAATGTTACAATTTAAACCATAATACCTAATTTTGACGAAACAAAGATCATGCTTGTGAATAACTAAGGACAGGCTGAATATAAGCAGCAGGTTGAACGATTTTTGCAACAAAAAAATGAGATCAGGGCTGCATGTAGTATGCGAATCATTCTTATAGATAACAAATACCATTTATACGAGGACAGGAGGTGGATTGGGAGCAGGATTAAACTGTTTTGCGGGCGTTTGGCGAGAGAGAGTGAGAGGTGGGCATAAAAAATGGCATTTTCGGCGTGCAAAGGGCGTGAGGGGAGAAAGAAGAGTCAGATCATTCCCCGCAGACCATTCCATTAAACCCGAGGGACCCGGGCCAACCGGTCCAGCGCCCGCCCGCTCCGCCGAAAATCGGGAGTTGCCCCCCCAGACGAGTCCACGAGGCCAAGCCCGTTAGTCCAGTACCGCCACCAAACACCCTTCTCTGTCAACTCTGAACTCTAGTTCCTCTCTGGTAAATGATGGTTTCCTGTTGAGACAATTTTCAGCCAAAAATGTGATTGGATAAATGAAAATGTCAATAAGGTGCTCAGGATGACTCAGGTCAACTCATTTATGGCTCTGCATGTACGGGGTGTTTCAAGAGGTATCTGCAATACTTCAGGAGGTGGTACGGAAGACAATTTAAGCATTTTTTTAATCTTTCAGCCTAATTAAACGAGAGCTTTGGGCGAGTATGAACAATACGGTTGCGCTGTACCACCCATTTTGATAGCAATTATTTCAGACAATTATAATCGTACAATTTCGCCAAAACTTAATTAATCAACTTAATTATTCAATGCCCTTAAAAGCCATGAGTATTAAATTACGGGTCGAAAAGGCTGTATACCCATGTAAAATCGTTTTTCATCATTCATCCAAAAAACGCGTTGCCATCGCTCAGTAACTAAGGCAGTGGTGCAGCCAGGAATTTCGTTCGTTGGAGGTCCAAAACCAGGGGGAAATTTTTTTTTTTTGAAGGGTACTAAGTAGAGGGTTTTAAACAAATTTTAATACATTTTGTAATTGAAAAATCTTCATTTGGTAAGGAATATTTTGTAAATTCATGATTTTTCAATATTTTATTTTGTTTTATGAAAGAAAATAATTGTTTTTATAGTTTGGGGCGTTCCGGACCCCCTCCCTCGCTACGTCACTGAATTAAGGAGATGCGACCCTTTGTTTACGGAGAAATAATGCTTAAAATTGTCTCCCCCACCACCTCCTGAAGTATTGCAGACTCCACCAGAAACACCCTGTATTTCTCAATCCCTATGTTTTGAAGGCTCAACTAAAATATTTAACCATGAGAAACTATACAAT
The DNA here is from genome assembly GCF_921293095.1 of Ischnura elegans. NCBI lineage: Eukaryota > Metazoa > Arthropoda > Insecta > Odonata > Coenagrionidae > Ischnura > Ischnura elegans. The sequence continues at coordinate 145,063,065 of NC_060246.1, forward strand.
CGTTTCTGGCTTAATTTGGTGAAAGTACGACATATACATGTTGAAAGAACACAAATGGTAATTTCCACACTTTTTAATTCCAAAACTCAAAAACAGATCATGGTTTCAACACACTGTGTCATTTTCAAGGTAAAAATGACAGAACACGTTGATAGCATGGTCGGTTGCTGAGTTTTGGAATTTAAAAAGTGTGGAAATAACCATTTTCGTTCTTTCATCATGGACATGAGAAACCGATTGAAAATTTTTAACTCTAATATGAGATATCTATCATTCTCAAACAAAGTGATGAACACCAGGAGAGAAATCAACGCTATCAGATGTAACTGAGTGGAAACGATAGATTCAATTCGTTATGAAGAGGTGAACAAGCGGAGAGTTTCCCAATGCTGTTGCATAATCATGAATTAAATGTTGGGCAGGGAAGGAATATTCATGGGTTCTGCGCGATAAAGTTAACTCTACAAAGATAACACTGCAGAAAATAACAAACTTAATTATGAAAATATACTTTACAACATTATAGAGAGTGAACACTTCTTGCGAATATGAATATAATTTCTAAAAGGTAACGAATTCACCAAATTTAAAATTAACGTGATTACTCGTCGGAACTATGTACGAGCTTCGAGAAACAGGATTTAGATAGGTAAAATTTAGGCTCATTATTGGGATGGGTTTCTCCCGAACAATTTTCGGCCAAAAATAGGATTGAATAATGAAAATATTAACGTAACAGTATCCCTAATCCGCTTACTGCATCACAATGAATGCTATCATTAAAAAAATCAGAAACATGTGGGGAAGCACATCGATACAGGTAGATTTGAAGCATCTATTTACAATAGTTTACCAATATGTAAGAACATTTTTGAAGTAAATGTGTATTCATACATAATAAATATTAAGGTACATGACCATCGACTGCAATTTCGGTGATTACAATGAAATATTATGTCTTGCCTTGAAATTAGATTCCATGCTTCAATTTTTACAAAATTGTGGTAGAAGAAATCGATAATCAAACCGGACATGTCCTTAAGTTCGGAGAAAAAGATTGAAAATAACGTTTTTGGCATAAAGAAAAATAAATGTAAAAAAATTATATCCTATAGGTACAGGAACAAGAATTACAATAATAGAACAAAAATAACTAACGCATTAAAAACACTAAAAGCACATGAAAATATGTATCATATATTACTCAAAGCCCAAAAAGAGCAAAAACCGTGAACAGATGTGGGACTTACATTGTATGACATGCACACGGGATAACCCCAAAAGAAAACACCCACAATAATAAGTAGTAATATATATATATTTGTATATGTATGCTAAGTGGTCATAGAAAGTGTCAATAGATGATACATTCATTTGAAAGTAAGAGATATGGTTTAAAAGAAATAATTATTTTGATCGATTCGATTATTTGGTCAAAGCAAATTTATGGCATCCAACAAGCATCAACATTTCTGATTAGAGAATTTCAATAATTAAAGAACTTATATGAGAACAATATGAGAACAAGTTCCGTTTTACCTTCAGATGGGAGACGCATATAAGTCAAATATCATCGATCTTGGTTATACAGTTACTAATTCTAGTCGGAAAAATTTCCTATTATAAATATCTTCACATTCCACAGGAAAATGGCTGCAAAAGGTGAGAGCTTGATACAAGCTAACTCAAAACATATTAATAAGAACTGAACGCTTACACATTGATTTGCTTATGAAGCAAATTCTACCCTTACCTCAAATTCCATCATACACCTTTTATCTTTCTCCCACGCTTGGGAAAAGTGTTTTTTTCGGATTACAATTTTCCAAATTTCGATTTATCACAATAAATTTTTTTTAAATTGAGCTTTGATCAATTGTCAAGTACATATTTTAAAATATTTTAATACGCAATATGGAGGAAACAATGAATTCAAATTGTAACTAATAAAAATGGTCAAGTAGTCTTCCAATTATTTGAAAATTGATTCGGAATAACGCTTGAAAAATCATACCACTATCAATTAAGGTCTCTAAAAGAAGTTTTTATTATCTATTCAGCGAAGAAAAATGAAAAAGTTATACCTCCAATCACCCAGGCACGATTAGTGTGTGTATTTTTTCTAAATGAAAAATAAAAGGAAAAATAAAATTTTGACAGCAATCTATCGCATTTACGAGTTTTTCTAGAGTGCAAAAAAAATAATTGAGGATGTGTTTTAGATACCGGCGCGCCGGTGGAAAGCCATAATTCGGTTAGAGAAATGAGGAATATCATTTCAAATATTTTGTCTTAGGGAAGCAAATATAAATAACATAGCAAAACCATGAATGCTATAGAATTACTGAAATCAGGTATGCATTTTAAGAATACATAAATAAATACAGCTATTCTAAGAATATATACTCAGAATATATACTCAGATAAGACTTTTTTACACGTCAATCGATTCACATCAACGTTATTTTGCCCATATCCATTCAAAAGGCTTTTGTTTAACTCAAAAATCCTTCTGCATTAATGAACTCGAATAACGATTTAAAAATTTTTTACTGCCTCCAAGTTTTAAACGGGATTTTTAACAGCTAAAGCTATCACCACAGTCATACTTGGATCTAAATGCATTCATTTCACAAATATTAAGTTTTCCATGAACTCAATTGATCAATTAGAAAATAATTTGAAATTTCAAAGAAGATGTGTTGTTTTCGGCGATTAAAACTTTCACCAGCGTGATTAACCGTCCATATGTATATGTTTTTGAAAATCATTGTGTGTGCCAAGAACTCGGATATTCCTGTAGAAACTCATTCTAAAAAATAAGAATAATACAGATTTCCACATATATCTATAACAAAAATTCCCAGGAGACAAGGTTACGAAGAGGACCTTAATCACCAGGCATTTGGAAACTCGTTAGAAGCAGCAAATTCAAATCGTATTTTAAATCGGTACATTTAACGCCCGAACTGGTGGCATCGCCGGTCACGTGACCTAAGTCCTCCGGTGATTTGAGCCCATTATGGAATAAAAACGTGGCCGAGGAAAAAGATTGCGTGGCCGAGAAAAAAGATTGCGTGGCCGAGGGCGGATTGGCGCATGCGCAGAGCCACAAATCGTCATCATCGTCCCCACACCATCACCAGTTGCTTTTCGCGCGTCAGCGTGTAGTCCGCGCCCGCGATTGTTTTTCCTTACCATTTTATTTTCCCGCGCCCGAATCAAAGTATCAGTTTTTAGGTCGGAACTTTCGAGGAAGGGAAGGGAGGGCGGTGTCTCTTTGTTTAACGGAAAACGCCTCGCTAGGAAATGCAATTGAGCGATGCCAGGTGCAGTGCGCCGGCGTCAGCCTAGTAAAAGTTCTCATGCGCGGTGCAACTGCGCACTGGAGGCGGTTAGGTAGTCAATTTGGACACGGGGAGGGTGGGCCATGGATGGGTAAATTTTGGGGAGGGGTGAAGGAAATAGGGGTGGTGTCCAGGGACGTGGGAGGTTGATTTGAAATATTTTGGACTGAGCATGGTTGAAAAAATTCGGAACCTGAAAGCGATGTATATACATTTCTCAACTCCCGGCGTTGAATATAATGTGAACCAGAGGAAAATCGATTTTTTTAAATCGCTCGTTCTTGAAAGTTTTAATTTTTATTCGAGAATCAGGCGGAAAGAGCGTGGGATTCTATCAATCTAGTGGAATCTGCGTCGGACTCGAAAGAGATTACAATGCCCGAGGGCTGGATTTCTGGGGAAAATGGAAAAGCAGGAGGCCTTCTCAATCCATTGGGTTTCGCCATTTGTCATCTCGATCAAGCGGGAAATTCTCACGTCTGTCATAACGCTTCGATATTGATTCTACTCTCCGAATCATTTTTATCAAATCGCTCATTTTTGAAAGATTACTTCTCCAAATTCACGATCATAGCTTACAGCAGCAGTCGACGTCGTCGGTTATTCTCTGTCCACGTAAAACTTTGCTCTGTTTATTGTTTCTGAATGAAATACGTAAGGGAATGGATGTGAGATTTGTTTTTTTAACCCTCGATGTTTAGAATAATTTTCTAAAAATATTTATGCATTTGCATATTTGGGATCTCTCCTCATCGTTTACCTTCAAATCCGCTTGATCTGGTAATTACAAGAAAGATATCCTTTTGAGTAAAGTAACTCATGACAGTGAAACCTAAGGAAATGAAAGTCAACGCATAGAATTAATAAAATTGTACCAGACCAATTAAAAAAGCAGACAAAGTAAGTATTTTAGACCTCATGAAAAGACACAAAAGAAAAAGCATATTTACGTGGTAGTGGTGAGCAATGCAAAACATTTCGACGTCATGTACTCAACGTGGCTGGTTTAATTTTTCACCTCACCCAGTTCTTGGGCTATAATGCAGTAACATAAAATTTAAAAAAATAGCACATGTAGTTAACTCTCACATCTGACGAATTAATCATCCATAAGCCTAATGAGACATCGATGCGCTGAATGTACATCTACATACTACACCGTAAGTCGCCTGAAAAGGCGCGTGGCTGAGGATGTTAGAACACCAGCCGCTTATATATAAAAAAGCAAGTGCTTAAACAAAATTTACGAAACACACCTTAAGAAGGTAATAAACATCGCAGATGCTGGATTCTCCAAAATCAAGAACCCAACCTAACAACTCAAGGCATGAATTAGCAAATATTAAATCAAATTATTTAAAATATACGATAATATAGTTTTTTATTCAGAATTTAATCAACGGCATGTAGCATTAGGCCTAACTTTTCAAGAAATATACTATCTTAAAAAAACTGCCTAGAAATGTTTTAGGTGAGACAAGTAATACCTCTAATTGGCATAATTCAGCCCAGGCAACTGAAACAAGACGTGAATAAAAAAATTGAGAGAAATATTTAAGTTTATAATACGTTAACCATTCTCATTGAATGCAATGATCATTTAGAAGATTGAAACAAATTTGCATATTCTTATTTTTTATCGGCAACGGAGTGAAAAACATTACTTTTGGAGTACTGTTTAGCAGGGGCGCAGCTACAAATTAAGTTTAGTGGGGTTTTAGGCGCAACTAATACTGAAGGGTCTTAGGGGTATGTAATACCCGCCAGGGTAAGCGGGAGGTGCGTGAGCCATCCCCCAGAAAATTTTTAAGATAAATGGTTCAAAATGGTGATATTAACGACTATGTGAATAGTTCGATGTTTTTTATGTGAGTCATCCGTCCCCCTAATATTAATTACAAAATTTGTCATATTAAAATATTTTAATTAAAAATATTCTCTACGCTCTGGGGGGGGAGGTTATCCACCAAAACCCCCCCTCGCTGCGCCACTGCTGTTTAGGTTACTTTGCTCACCGGACCAACAACTGACGAGATATTAGGATAGTATCTATGGATGTATATATGGACCTACTTTATGAATTCAAATATATTAGATTGAGCATAATTTTAAGACAGTGAAATGCACATTCCTGAAATTGCAGTGAAATGTAACGTATCCTTACGCCACTGCTCCATAGAGGGGCATCAACAAAAACAGACCCTAAAAAAACCTAGAATATACAATGAGAATTCACTATAACACGACGGGTTACACTCATTAGTGTAGGTAGAGAGACTGGAGGATTAAAATTATCATTAAAATTAACTAAAAAAAATTTATTAAAGCACTTTTTCATTGCAATTAGTACGGGAATGAGGCGAGTGCGCAAATCTTTATTTTTCATCTGGAATGTGTTTCTTGGTACGAGTGCAGAAGGATTGATTTGGAGGTTGCAGTCCAATCTATGTGAGTTTTAAATTTTCGTGAAAATGGTTCCAGTTGCAATGTCTATAGTATACGATCTGAGCCGCGCGCGATTTTTTTCGCGCTTTGAAATTTTTTAATTTTCATCAGTGTTGTTTCCACTCCCTAAATATTCAATCGATAATGTATTTCTTCCTCTAATTTGTAAACAAACCATTTTTAAACTTGGTTTAAACATTTGAAATTATCCATTCGCTGATGCTCTTTTTTATGATTCCTCGTACGGAAATATTGCCGATTTAACAGAGAATCGAATTTACTTTCCGGGCGATGATCAAGAGTAGATTAATTGACGGATAGTAATATTTCCGTTGCAGCGCCTGGAAAAAAAGTCAGCCTAGAGACATCCAACCTTCGCTTTAAGGCTTTAGTGAGTGCCGTAAAATTTCTATGAAACATCAATATGTTGCAATATTTTCATGTTTTGTTTCCGAGGATGGTCTAGGGATCCCTCATCGGGCCACGAGGTTAAGTGAGGATGGTGGATGGCTTCAGCGAGACGTGGTTGCCGTGGAAGATTGGCAGCAAGAGGGTTTACCAGTCTCACCCTCCGATTCCTCGAGAGGACGGGAGTAGATGGCTGTGCAGATATATTCCTTTCGGTGATCACAATGACCACTGCCGGGGTGATTATGAGGAGGAATGGGGATATCGGCGATGGAGGAGCTATGGGAGGGGTGAGGATAAGATGAGAACGGCGGGGGGGGGGGGTTGATGAAAAGGGGTGAGGGGACCGGTGAGAGGAGAGGGTGCACTGTGCGCCTGCGCGAGAACGTGGTGCACGATCACTCTGCTATAGAGAGAGAGGAGTGTAGTGAAAGAAAACAAAACAGGGAAGAAAGTGGTAAAGAGTGAAGAAAAGTTTGTGCGTTGGCGCATGCGCAGTGCGGGAGGGTGAAGATGACAGTAGGTGAGCGGAGGGGGGTGCCAAAGCGTGCAAGGGAAGGGGATTCTCTCGGAGGGCTGATAGCCTACTGCCCATACCGGGCAACAACTCTGCTTCCCGAGGCGCCCAACACTGGGGTTTCAGTGGGATGGCCTCGACGGCGATGTTTGTGGAGATGTTGGCTACAGAGGCGAGGTTTACGCGGCCGTGGTCGGGGAGAAAAACCCGCCGACGCCGAAAGGGAGGCATATGACGCCGCCTGAATACTTAACGGGGCGGATGCTGAAGTCTCGAATGGAGAGGAATGGGGCTATTGTAAACGATGGCGATGTATTTGAGCTAAGGATGAGTGGGCGTAGGGATTTATATTGGAAGAATATAAATGCCTAAATCAAAATATTTGCCATTGGAACATTCCCCTGGACCAGGAATGGAACCGCGGACCTTTCACTTACCGGGGCAATGCTCAGAGCACTGCACCATCCAGGTTCCTTGACTCTCGTGCCAATTTAGTAATCAAAGAACCTAGATAGTGTAGTGATCTTCGTGGAGGCTCAGAAAGAAAAAGGTCCTTGGTTCGATTCCAGGTTTAGGGGAATTTTTCCAATCGCAATAATTTTGAATTTCACCACGGTTCACGCGGCTTGTTAGATATATATCACAATTCATTCCCTGTTTAAACCCAAAAGGAATGGCAATTGCGACTCACGAATCCCACCGTAGGAGAAGCAAACGCTGGAGTGGATGGGCACGAAATTTTGTAAAAAATGAAGAGCAATTTAGAAGTGGAAGATTATATTGAATTATATTACTTCCACCCTCAAAATGTTGCTGCTTGAGGTCTTATTATAAATCTAAAAGAACATCTAGGTCATTATTATGCTGCAGAGATAAAGACGTTGTCCAATTTCCATAATTGCGAAACGAAGAGTTCCCAAAAATAAGAACTCGTTTAAAAGTACCGGTGAACGAAATCGAAAATGTCTCCTACTTTAACATGCCTACTGATAGGACGTAATATCCCCTTCCTGATCCTCCATAAAGATAAAGAATCAATTGGGATCTTAGCATAAACATAGGATTACATAGTGTTAATATAAACGAAAAATGATGGATTTTCCAGGCACATTCCCGACTTGAGGCACTGAAAATGATCGGCACTTTTCTCGCGTTTCTTTCATTCAGTATGAAATCGTGCTTCTTCAGTAACAATCAGTAAAGAGTGGAATTTAGTGCATTATTTTTGATGGAGCAAACCATGTTGAGCTTCACTCATGATTTAAAGCCGTTATCTTCGTGGAAGTTCTCTAAAACGATTAGGATCCCCCCTATTCAGAATAATTCGCCACGCCATCAGCACTAACCTACGTTTCATTTTCTGCATTCATCGCATCGATGATGCTAGTCCGGGTGCATCGTCACATTTGCGCCCATCTGACGCTTGGTACTCGCCGTAAATGTGTCGTGCGGTTGGCGAGAACGACGCACAGAGGGAAAGGCAAATGTGGATCGCGGAGCGCGTGCATAGATGAAAGGGAGGGCCTATTCCGTCGCAGCGCCGGATTCGGCGGAGTGGACACCAACGTGCGATGCAATTCGATTTTTTTCATCCTCGTATTGCATTGCTCCCTGGTCAACACTATGGCCAACCTTGTACAATACTCTACAATTAATCACCAGGGAGAAATATTTACCCTACTTAAGTGATGACAGGGACGGTTATACAATAAACTCAATCTCAATCTAAAAAGCTCTAAAATTGCAGCTACCATATAATTCTAAATAAGCACTGTGGTATAGCCAACTGTGGCTTCAAATAGCAGTTCAAATATTAAAACTCACAGAGTTACTAATCCGGAAGTCTTAATGTCACTTAACTAGCGCTATTTGTCAAATAACAGAGCAACATAAACATAATTTTAATTTCTTTCGCACTTTCTATTATTTCATCATATATTATTTACCCTATAGTTTTTTACCTAGATCAATTTATTCCCATCACCTAGTGACAGCGATTTCTTTTCCAATACTATTTTTAACCACAAATAGCGTAACTTAAATAACTGCGTTCAGTGATCTTATATTTCCGACTACATGGGGAATTTGAAACCAATAAGCTATTAATAAATGAAAAATGTGATACTATTATCATTACTTCATCTTCTGAAGGCTCGGTCAAAAATTCCCTTAAACGCTCTTAATGCCATGCAATCTTAGAAGTGAAGGTTAGCAAAAAAAATTGAGTCTTTGTCCACCTGGAGACTGAAGTCGCGCCAGGGAGGATGGGAGAGGCGAGGGAATCAGAGGAGCAATTGTGGATGACACGCGGGAGTTGCACGCGGGGTGTGGGTGGGAGCAGAGGGAGAATCGCATGGGTGCGGGAAGGTGTGGGGAGGAAGGACAACCCAGCCCATCCGTGGGGAGGGAAACGTCCGGGGGAAGGGGTGGGAAGTCAGAAGGGTGGTACGCAGTGGCAGTGGTGGTGCGAGGAAGGCGTCATGTGGTACGTCGCTAGGCGGCGGTTTGACGTAGGGATTGGAAGCCGAGAGCGGAGGAGGAGGTGGAGGGTGAGAGGTCAAGTGGATGGGTGTGGGGGGGGGGATGGAGAGAGGAGGAGGAGGTGGGGATATTCATGCAATTCCTGTTAATTGCTCATTCCACGTGAGATGTTGATAGAGGGTTCGAGGTTTGATGGGGGAGGGGGAGATGGACGAGGAAGTAGGGGAGGTGTTATATATGGAGTGAGCGGGAGGGTGGGTTAAGGAGGAGAAGCATGGGTGTGGAGAACTGGGGGAGGAGGGGATCTTTGAAGGCGCGGGAGAAGTAACTCACACAAAGGGACGGCGCGGAAGCATGAATGAAATCTAAAGGTGTGCCTTTTGAAGGAGGCTATGGGATAAGACGACACTTGTTAATAGTCTTGAAACACCTACGAAAAAGGATCAACTATTGCAATAAAAATATGTGAAAAATAATCACTTTTGGATTATTTTTTTATTTACTGATCATAAAATGAAATACGAGGGTTATAATAATGAAAAGTTTTATTTACTTTTATGGTGAATTTTTTTTATTTTTAAGGTCAGGGATAAGTGAGGTTACCTAACAGGGGGAATCAGAATAAAATAAAACTAGATTCGCTGGTATTAATGAAATAAGGAGATAAAAGTCTGAGAAATGAGATGCTAGATGCAAAAAATTGAACGCTTATCGAAATTAATTATTACTTTTTATGATATCTAAGATACGATCGTAAAATTTAAGACACTTTGACTCAAAGCTAAGACTCTCGTTCCTCAATGAAGATTCTGCATTTATTTCGATAAAAAATTCCTCTTCATTATTAAATTGATAACCGTATTGGAGATGGGTAAGATTAATTGGAGAGAGTATTACTTGGGACAGGAAACTCACAAAGTTTATCACTAATTAATTTTAAAACCGTACTAAAGATGGCCATGATGAAGTAAAAACATAGTTTATGAAATATTAAGAAAATTTCTTCAAGAGCAATTAAATTAAAAAGAAATATGCATGGTGCATGTACGTACATACATCTCTACATAAAAATGCTTCATTAATTGCCACAAAATTGCGAACCACGTAGATTAATTTACAGTGAGCAGGCATATTGCACAAAATTATAAACCAAATAAATTGAATTATTTACTATGAGAGAAAAACTATATCTTCCATTTAAATTACCACTTCATAAGTCCTTTAAGCCGTTTCTTCGTGATAGTGAAAAACACTCTCAATATAACGAGAAAATTTTCCAGAAATAATTAAAATAAAAGCTATAGAATTGTTTTACAGCTAAATTGAGACAACATGCGTGAGGCATGGGAGTCACAAACGACAGATGATGAATCTTGGAATGTGAATAGAGAAGTAGGTGTGTATCAGGATTAAGTTTGGGGACGCGAACCTTAAAGCGAACCTCAAAGCTAAAGATGGCACGACTCAAATGGAGTTTCTGGCTTCAGGTAGTCCCAGGAGTATATTTTTCTATTTATTTATTCCTTTTGGCCAAGTAATTCCAACTAAAATTGGGGCATGTTTTCTTAAATGGAGAACATGCACATGAAGGGGTAAAAATACGGCAGGAAAGGAACTGGGGAAGATTAGGGAGTGAAAAGCAATTTGAGCCAGTGTAGCAGCTAGTTTAATATGCTACCATCTAAAGTCCCATCCTAAAAGACAAAATTCAATCTAACTTTGTGTCTCAAAGGTCCAAAATCATCAACGTTCAATATTAATATTAGTTTTCTTGGTTCACAGCTTTCTATTGCTACTCATATAGTTACTTCCTTTTCATTAATCCCTTTAACATTAAAGTTGCTTTTCTCCATACGTATGATCTAGGTGTTTTTTTTATGTTCTGCAGTATTAAAAACAAATTTTAATGAATGCAATTTCTCAATATGAACTATAACTACACACCTATCAATATGAAATCATAACTTGGAAATGTACTTAATGTATATTTTTGACCACACTTCAATCAATTTAAAGATACTCAATGATATATAAGCATTTAGTGATTTATATCACGGTCTAAAAAGGCTTGTAAAAAGATATATCATTGACGGGATAAAAATTGGAATATTATACAAACTGAAGGAGTTCACAAAGTTTCGACAGTTCATAAAAGTTCCACATAAATAAAGACTTCAAATAAGCGTCTGTAGCCCTACAGTACTAATCTCAGCAAGAAGATTATGCTTACTTGTTGGGACCTGATACATAAAATTTAAATTTATATTTTATTTGTAGCAAAGCAACTACATGAAAACCAAATAATTTAATTCTTCCGTAACGCAAGTACCGACCGCTGAGCGGTGCACCCTGAATCGGTAAAATCCATCAAAAAAAGTTTTCCCTATTGCTTTGAATTCAGAAATTGTGTAAGAAGCCTTCTTAGTAAAGTAAATAAATAAATTCAATCAAGAAATGCATTTTTTAGCCATAAACTACAATGGCGATTGACATGAGCATAATTGATTTCAATAATTCACGTCTTATACTTCTGCAAATAATTTAATACGGTAATTCCATTAGCTTTCAGGAGAACTAAAAAAAACAATCGTAAGAAACCAAGCGTATAGTAGAAGATAGAGACGCGAAGATATCGATAGGCTAGAATAACAGATAGGATGACGAGACGCGTGGGATAGGTAAGCTTGTGGGTGGGGGTAAAGGCATCGCGAAGGGGATGGATGTGTTCAGGGGGTGGGGGAAGTAGGGGAGGGGAACGAGACAGAGGGAGGGGGTGGACGTGAAGGAGGTTCATTCGGAGGAGGGGATGGAGATATGTGAGCGTGGTCACCTCCTCTATTGCTGCATGCTCTCCCCCTATACGGCTGTTTAGGGCACTGTCAATGCACGTTGTAGGGATTGTCTATGGGTTCTGGCGGGGGAAAGGAGAGGTGGGTAGGGGGGCAGGGGAGGGGGTATTTGCCGCGGAGATATCCCTTTGAGGTGTGAGTGGTGTGAGAGAGAGAGGGAATGGGAGATTGGAGGCACTACCACCAACACCACTGCAACACGGGAGAGACGATAGCGGCCGCCGGCGCGGCAACCTGTTCCAGCAGCACGGTCCATATATAACAATACACATGTAACACATATGTGCGCGGTACTTAATCCAGTGTGCATCGTCCTGATGGGAAGGAAGGAGGGGGGGTGAGGGTATCGGTTGCGGGGGCGGAGGGGAAGGTAACAGGGGAAGGGGAGGCGGTGGCTCAGCAAAAGGAGGGGAAACAGACAAGCATTGTATAGAGAGGAGATGGGGCGAAGGTGGGTAAATATTGCTGTAAAAGAACGGTATAGGTAATAATAACCATGGTACGCTTTGGGAATGAAAGGATATTGGTGAAGAGAATGGGAATTAGTCAAATGAGGATGCGCACTTACAGCGGTTCGGGAGGAGATGAGTATCGTAGAGGAGGTGTGGGGTCAGTTACGTGAGATTATATGTCTCTGTAAGTATTTAAGGCTTGAGGTGAGGTAGGACGCGAAACGGAGGGAATGAGTTAAATAAGGGTGAATCTAGGGGCTGGCGAGAGGGTGTACGTTGCGTAAGGGGCGTTAGAACGACACACAAACGTTATATATTCATGACCAAGATTGAAGTGAGGGATCAGCAGTATGAGTATTTATAAATTATTATAAAAATTTTTCAATAAAGTTGCATTCATGGGCTGAAGAGAAAGTGGGTATTGGCAAAACCCCGTATATACAATGAACAAAACACAAAATATTTGCAGATTTGCATCGCAATATAAATTATGCATTAAAATTTTAAATACTGTCAATAATAAAGAGATTAATTTTACCCAAGAACATGATGATTCAGAGAATAACGAACTTAAAAAAAGATTAAAACAACTGGAATGAGGTAAAATTGTATAGTTATGAGTGAAAACATAAGTACCAATGAAGAAAAAATGTGAGTATTATACAATCCTCAAGTCCCCCAATAAAGGGAGAGAAGTCGATTATTTAGGAGGAGATGGGGTGTAAGTGCGATCAGGGTATCCAAAGGGTATGGGCAATGAGTGGCTATCGTAGAGGAGGAGGGGTAATAGTACAGTCAGGATATAGATTAGGGTTGGGGTAGAGGAGAGGGAGGTGAGGAGGGAGTGTCCGGTGGTGTTGATGGTGATGGCGGCGGCGGTGTTATCCGCCAGACTTTTGGGTGCCGTCGCCCGGTGCTTTCGGGACGGGGATTAGGGCAGCCGAAGACCAAGAGGGTGAGGAGGGGTTGGACCAAGGGGGAGGGGGTCTACTGAGTGGGAGACCTCTCCGATAGGTCCGAGGTTCGGCAGGGAATTTTGGGACAGACGGTTCACCACCCTGGATTGGATGGTGCACGGCACGGCGGGTGGGAAGGGTGCAGTGTGCCTTGGTGCGAAGCGGTGGGGTGGGAGAGAGATTTTCGGTGACGTCCCGCGAGGTGGGGGTTGCGATTGCGGAGAGGGCACGAGGATTATGTGCACGGAGGACTATGAGCGGCTAACAGCGCGTCGCGGGTTTAGCCGTAGGGATGTGGATTTGTTTCCGAAATCTGCATGGCTACCGTGCTCCGACACCTACCTTTTCATCTTGCAGGGCAAGAGTAAACTCCTGTTTTTCCTCTCGCCCGTGACGGACTGATATGGCGTGCCGGGCGCGAGCGGGGATGGCGTGAAAGAGAGACTGGGAATTGAGGGGGAGGTCAAGGGTTATGGAGCTCAAACAAGCCGACCAGTCGATGGGTCGCGCTTCCGAATCAGTTCGCGGTGAAAATTGCTGGTCGGTCGGGAAAGAATGAAGCGCGTGCTGAGCCGCTTGCTCCCGAGCACTGCCATGAAAAGAGTGTGGATATTGAATGCAATCAGCGTTGAGGAAGAATTTAATGTACGAAAACTAGAGAAGTATTCATTAACAATGCCGGTTGGCTGAAGAAAGCAAGATGACAATTTTTCCACAAGTTTTAATTAGGTAACACCCAGTGGTTGAAACTTTAACCACAAGTTAAGACCTAGTGGTTGAAGCCTGTAGTACCAAAGTAAAACAAAAGTGCTATCTTGTTTTCTTCAGCTACTATGCATTCTGTCCACTTAACCTCACCTACCTCAGTCAATTATACGGATATCTTAAGGGCTTTGTAAAAATAATTTTCAAGTGCAGTGGCGCCTTAGGAATAAATTGTATGCATACAAATGCAGCAATTTTATGAAATGGCCACACTTTTCCCAGATAAGAGGAACCTATCAAGTTATAGCATCGAAATCAACAACATTTTAGATAAGGATATTGATAAGGATAAGGATATTGCCATAATGTAAAGCATTAATGATGATTCAAATGTAGGAATATTGCAGTTGACTTCATGCGTAGATCAGTGCATGAATAGATATCGATAAAAGAATTAAATGGAAAAGGAAAATGCAACAGCTCGTAGCATGGACTCAGACCACTAGCTGTTTCATCAGAAAAATTTCAGTTTACAAAACCTCTGTATAAAAACGTGGAATATGACTATATAATTGTCCAACAGTTGCGAAAGAATACACCAGTAAATAAATCTAAACCTAATTTCGATATAACAGCAAAGAGAAAGTATCATATGAGATTAATCATGCAAAGAAGTAATAAAATTATAATTTATTTTAATTATCACGTTTTCACCTCACGTCTCAATTTTTACAATCAGTAAAAAACAAGCTTCTATTCAGAGTAAACTTTTTTCTATTCTGAATACCCTACAAGAGAGAATATTTTTTCTCATTTATTGTTGCTGTTTTTGAGGGGAAATATCCACATTATCCACCTACCTTAACGAATATAGATGTAAAATACAAGCAGTAACGCCAGCTAATCTGCAACTGAGAAAGTCATGGTTTTGATGTTCTGGGGGTGGGGTAAAATTGCGGCACTTACCGACGCCAATAACTCCGTAGTTATTCCACTCTACCCCTCGGACCCAATCCCCCTACTGGTGCGCTGGTGATCACCGCTGGGCACACCCCAGCAAATCCACGGCGCCCTAAATCAAGAGTGCAAATAGCGAACGACCTTATCAATCCCCTCCTACCACCCCTCTCAATGTACGCTCGTGGAGAAGAAAACTCTTCATTCGACCAAGGCTGCAAGTTCCTTTCTTTTTTACGTCCCATGCTGAAAATTACCCATTGAATACATCAAAATACAAAGTAATCTCCTCATGCGAATGCCCTAATATTTGATATTCATTTGCAACGTGTATTGACGAAAATATTTTCTAGGTCAATCACCAACTCTTCACTAAAAATATCAGTCATAGTAATAGTTTTAATTTACATTAGCTGTTTTCAAGGTGATGCAGTTTCAGTCGAAGCATATTTGTCTTATAGAAATGTTCATGAATATATCTAATCTATTACTTTCTTAATTTAGTTATTACAGCGAAGGCTGTTTGGTGATATAGAGTTAATAATTTTATGTATCCGTGATATTGCAATTTATTTCCTAGTTTTTTGGGGTTTATTTTACGTGTATTCCTTCAAATAATTTGAATGTAATGCCTAAGATACTGTTTGGAATGACTTTATATTGTACTATAATATTCTCAGTCGCTCAGATTAGTATTAGTATTCATTATTGTTTTCGCACTAAAATTCATTATTTTTGATGTTACCATGGTTGTTAATACTCACGTAAATAATTTTTCAATATTCATTTGACACTTGTAACTGGTAAAGAAAAATGAATAATGTTGTAAAATGCTTACTATAGTGGTTCCAGGTATATCTTCGTTCCCTTATGAGTTTTACTCAGAAGTAATAAATATAATATTATTATAAACTTTCAATCTTGAATTAAACCGTACGAACTTATAATCCCAATCACCGCACCACCTTTGGAGTCTCTCCGTCCTGGGGGCGTTGAAATTCCATCTTCAAAAACTCCGCCCTCTGAGTTGATTTACGCTCCTCGTTTGTTACTTTCCTCCCCGGGCACCTGCGCATGGGATCCGCGAATTTTTGTTTGGGATCGTAGAGCGGGTCCTCCTGGCGCACATGACTGCTTAATGCTCTTCGTGGGGCCCTAGGGCCTCTTGCCTCATTGCCACGAGATTGCTCCGGGGGAGGGTAAAATTTGAAAGGGGTGGGCGGGGTGCTTTGCCTGCACAGGACCGGGAGAGAGAGAGTGGAGGGTCCAGCGGCCCGGAATGCCATCCTGGTCCGATGCACCCCTTGTGATCTCGCTCCTTCCAGCCTCGACTCCTCAATCGAATGATTTCAATTGCCGAGCGCCGGTCGCATGAGGCGGAAAATATTTACGCTCTCTTAGGGAGCATTTGAGAATTAGAGGTGTATATAACGTGAAAAAGGAGGCATCCTCAGAGAGAGGTGTATTAATATCACAAATTAGAATGGCAGGCTTATATGAATGGGATAAATTTATAAACGGAAACTTAAAAGTATGTCGTTTTGCATGTGAGAAATATTTCTAAACACTTTCTTTTTTAACATTCACCACCGAATAGGTGTAAGGTAATCCGATTGATAAAAATCACAGGATTGCATTTAAGGTGTGATCGACAAAAGAGCGAAACTTAAAAGTGGCGTTATGCTTTTAAAAAATTGAGGAACCCGAAATTAGCCGACTAAGAGAAAGTTTTTTGTTTTCCTTCGAATTCTCTCCCTTCTCTGATCCTCTGTTCAGTAAAAAGCCATATGTATCAATTAAATCATACCCTAAAATTATTTACTCTGTTGCACAATTTAGAATGTTTGGAAATGAGAGAATACTAAGGTTAATACTTTAAAATTTGTGAGACAGGCCAATATTAACCAGGATCTGCTTTACATGCCATGAAAATATCAAGATGATTTGATTAAGTGGTAACCACGAAATCTATTCAAAATAGACCAAAAATCAAGCGGGAGGCAGGACTCCCTAAAATCCGGGGTTGTAATTCCTGCAGTTTGTAGGGGGTGCTCATTTGTAATCCTTAGGGTTCCCTTGTCTTATTTTGGCCATAAACATGCAAAATAACTGTAGTATATAGACTTGTATGAATTACATAAATTTAAATTTTAAAATAAATTTAAAACGATGTCTATAGCTATTGGTATGAAGAGAAAGCAACTATGCTAAACCCGCTCTGAACAGCGATCACCAATTAAGCTAATATAAGATGGAAAATTGGTTAACCACTGACTGATTCATCAAAATTCACAGCCCAAACGGTGATATGTGTGGGTGTGTGGCTTATTGGACGTAAAAGTAAAAAAAAATTCATCGGGAGGAAAAATCTTAAAACTTGAAAAAGTCGATTAGTTTTCGAGATATATCGACTTGAATTAACATGGGAGCCTAATGGGACTAAAACTTTTTCGCTTTTATTTTGTATTTTTAAACGTCTGAGGAACATGATATTCAATGGACGTAAACTAGATTTTTTGGTCGATTTTTTGATGTGGTTGTCATTGCGACAAATTGATATTTAGTATTTTTTATTATTTTTTGAACGTTTTCTATGCTTTTCTTATGGAAAAAGTTTAGGATTTTTTTTGACCAACTTGCAATAATTGTACGACATTTTCCTTGACTTATAAGGTAGAGAATTTTTTGGTTGATGTTTTGGCTATCTTGGAATTTTCATATGTCGAAACGATTCCGAGGAATAAATGATTTCGATTTTACATTGTCGTGAAGGGCGAATTTTCAAACTCGGATTTCGGCGTTGAGAAATGTGCCATATGAAAATTTGGAATCTCCTAGAAAAACCGTTCTACCAACCGAAAAACCACGATCTACCTTACTTTTCCCGTAACCATCTTTGTTAATTCATAATAAAATTCCGAAAAATATCCTGCACGCGAAAAATCATTGTCGCCATTTTTTTGTGGAGCATACAATCTTGAATATCTTATCAATCATTCGAGCTAGATGAATGAAATTTTCAGGGTAATACTTTTATCAATAAGGTCAACTTTTGCAATGATGACCATTTCACTCGATCGATTCATGTGCGAGTTATATCGATACTAATCTCCTTAGTTACGCTTAAATCGCTAATAACTTTGCTGTTAATCAAGTTTTGAATATGAAAATCATACACAACACAACTTTTAATGTGTTTTATCCGATAAAAGTTAAATCAAGCCGATCCGATGATTAAAGCCGATGTTATCATCGATGGAAGTGTGCATTCGATATGTCCCTTTTTCTGAGTTATTTATATAGTTACGGGGATATAAATTTTAATAATTTTGTAAGAAAGAAAAGCTCTATGCACACTTGTAAATAATTTTGATGGGTAACGGTTCCTTATGAAAATATATCGATATGAATTTATATCGATAGGTCTCATTTTCTCCTTTGCTATTGACTGTACCTGTCCGTAATTTTCAGGGTAGTACCTGACTGGCAATATAAATGTTTCTTTATAATTGGGGCTCCATGGCAACCATAGTTTTCATTTTATATCGACATTTAATTTCAATGTAAAGTAAATGGCGATACACTCATATCGTTTTTACGTACGATTTCATTATGGATTTCGAAGTGGTTGCTAAGGCTGGAAGTGATTGTTGATGTCTGGTAAACCAACTCTACTACACGTAAGCGTAACCAATTCATTATTTTGGTTTAAACATTGACTTCTTTTTTTACTTTCAATGACGTTTGCATGCATTACACCATTTCAAAATGCTTAACTGTATTTATGTATTTTTTATATTTGATTGTTTTTAATAGTTTTAATTTCCCTTTGATAATATATCTCCTTTCCAAAATACATACTACATTATGCATCATTGAAATACGAAAAATTCAATATTCAAGGCGCATCCTTACCCATTCTTTCATCAAATCATTTCAGTCGCATTATTGATTGCCTAATGTGCGGAATAATTTTAATCATAGTAACCGGTAATACTGACCATTATATACCAGGGTTGCTTTTTCCCGTGGTTATTTAACCACACGAAATTACGGATAGTTTGCTATTAAAATATTTACTTACGTTTTCTAGCATACGTAGGGCCTATATGTTATGCCTGTTGCATACTTCTTTACCAACGCTGAAATTTGGGGTTAGGGAGACCACAACCTCACGTAATTCATCGTTTAAGAATGTTTTACATTATGTGGGATTCAAGTATTCGGGAATCGATATCTAATAAAGCTCGCGTAAGGCGTCACGACAAATGAATGCCATAACTAAAAATTGAGTTAATTCGGCGAAGATAATTTACTGTGAATATGTAATGATTATGAACAAATCTTGCGCGACCTGTTATGAAAGCCGTGTTTCGCTGATTTGCGTTGGTGGCGCCATCTATACAGTGATAATAAAAATATATTTTAGAATATCTATTTTCATGTGTATTGTTAATAAAAAATACTTTCGTGCATGGTGATACTTTTGATTGCCGATATTTCGCGTTCATATTGCCATCTCCCACCTCACAAATAAGAGCAGGTTTTAGAATAGCTAATTTTATGGCTGTTTGTGAAAATAATTTACAGGCCAGGCGATAGCTATCTTTCACATTATTCCGCGCTCATATATTTATGAATAGATGAACAGTTCTGATGTGTATGAATTGTCGAATTTTTATAAATAAATCTCAAGGAATATGCGAATACTGGATTTTTGAGGACAGAGCGTTTGAGCTTCTCTCGGTTGAAAGGTGGTAACATTTAATAGATCCGCGCTTTTTGGATTTCTGTCTTCGAAATTAACTTGATCGGCTGGGTATTGGTGCATTGAATTGGTCTCAGTCCGATAGTAAAAAAAAAGCTGTTATATTTTTTAAAGTATGTTGGGTTCAAATCTTCATAATCAGAAAGAGAAAAGCTACAATTCTAGGACAAGGGTCATAATACGAAAAATCGGCGATATTTCACAAGCGCATCCGTCGTTAATTTTATATTTCTCTCCATTACGTAAATATTCTATTCAAAACGGTCTTAACGCTTATATCATCGTGGTTACTAAGACGACGTTTAAGTATTGTTGAGAGCGAAAGAGCGTATCCTCCGTCTATTTCATTTATTAAAAGGATATTGTAAGTGTTTTCTTTCCCTTTCTAAGCAACTTATGGACCCAATACTCGAACACGCGTGACATAAACATGTTCCCACCCCCCTTTCGAACCCGCTTGATGAAATCAAGCGCCTATCGACTCGTTCTATTATGAAACCAGAGCCTCAATAAAATGTCAACAATTTCACTTCATACCTACCAACGAAGCTATGATCATTTTTACCCTCTGTTTGAAGTTATGAGACCAATAAAGTATGCTGTGTTGATCATCGGGCAATTATGCTTAGGTAAGTAAGCGCTAAAACCGATGTGGTTGTGAAATCTTATGCTTACGCGAAACACGAAATTTTTCATCCTAAATGAATGAATTATAATACCTGCATTTATACATGGAAAAAACAGAAACACTACTTTTGTCGATATTAGCATTATTAAATGTTTTTCCTCATAAAAGAATAAGTAGCCATTATTTACTTTTTTCGACGCTTAAAAAAATCATTTCTTTCTTGGAAAATTTGTTCTTGACTTATATTCTGACACTTTTATCAATAACCTTTTTAATCAAGAGTCTAGGTAGCATGTAGAGTGCAGATAGCAGCATCCCCCGTGGCACTGAGGCTACCTATCGTCCACCGATAGTGAGCAACGCACGCGTTCACATGCGTACACCCATAGACACACTTGGCCGTGTGAACAGGATATGTTTGTGAGGGTGATTCACTGTGGAATAGAAGGGGTTAGGGGTATGGGAGACGTGAGACAGGAGGAGGGGGATGGTTTCTCCAATCCCACCCCTTATCCACACCCCCACCTCTCACTCGTGATGGCGTGCAGGTGGTGTGCGGTCCAGGGAACACGATACGTAATACAAATATCGATCTCCTCCACTTCGGTTATTAGGGTAAGTGGCGCACTGATGCGGCCTCTGTGTTCCGTGTACTCGCGTCTCCGCGCGCCCCCTCTGTGAGTGAGCGGGGGGCATGTGTTGTGAGTCCTGAGCGGGCCCAAAGCGATGCCGAGAGTGAGTGGATGGAGGGGGTTGGGGGAGGAAGACAGACGGGGGCATAGGTATGCAGCAGAATCGGTGGCAATGGATGGGCAGGTGGGTATAGGCAAATAGATCAGCCAACGTTTTAATTTTTCATGGGTAAGGTGGAAGATTCACAGGCCCTGTCTTACGTCCCAGCCACGTTACGCAATGGACTTATTTTTATTATTATTTAACTATTCTACCGATTGTGGTAGTTTTCCATGGAGTACTTAAGAAGCGTTCCGGCAGCTTCCCCATCCTTAATGTACTTCCCTCTTCAATTCACAGTAAGGCCTTCTCCGTTAAATTATAATAATATAAAAAAACTATTCTCTTTCTTCCCCTCCCTTGTTTACCTAACATTCTACCCTCTAACGCTATTTTCAATATCCCCTTCCCACTAAGTACTCGCTCCATCCATACCTTTGTCTCCTTCGACTCTCATCTAAAATCTGCCTCTTCTTCCCCACCATGTCCAATACTTCGTCGTTCCTCCTCCTCTCCGTCCACTTCACCATCCTTGGACTCATGAATGTGTATTCCAAGAAAGGGCTCGCTAAATAATTTTATTTTATTGCCGATTGAGGAGGAGTTCGAAAAATAAAGAGAATCATATTATTCAGTTTTTCGATCCGTCACCTACTTCGCGAGCTTTTTAAAACCTTCTTCGAAATATCGCCGGGCTTAAGCCCTTTCGCAGATAAGTCCACTGACTTACCATTTCTCCGCTATTGCTAGGCCTCGCGAACCAGTCGCATTTGATTTCACGTTTGAGCAACACCCTGTTGAGTGATTTCTTCCTTCAAATAAGGCCTATCTCTGGACCAGTACACGGGTAGGTAATAAGCTGATGAAGTTATTATCGCTTTGGCTCCAGTGACGTCATCAACTTATGAAAAGTAGTTGGCGAGTTTCGTAATTTATCTTTTTAAAGAGAAGAGAAAATAGTTGAGTAAGGTAGAGCACTATTTCATCGTCACTTATCTTTTCCCTACCACCTTCCGATTTTTAAAATAAGCTGCAATTTTAGGTCTGAGAGAACGACCGCATTAGAATTGGCCTCATGTAATTTCCAGGAAAGTACAAATGCATGGACACTCTCAGCCTCTGTTATAAAACCAATTTAATAATGATATTCGAATAAGTAAGATCCAGACGGATATAGTTCCTGTCGTATGGTCCATGCTTCTGCAATTTGGCATGATAATAAATGTTAGAAGTTTTTGCCTGAAGAGGAGAGCCTACAAGAATCTGTTACGCATCCATCTAAAATTCGTCGACCACATGATTCCAACCTATTACACTATTTTATTCTTTTAAAGCAAGTCTCAAAACAGCATTTTACCACCTATACGCCTCACCATGCATATAAAATTGTCCAATTATAGCTCGCAGGAGTGTACTTGCCTTCACATGGATCTTATGTAATATCATGATAATAATAATGCCTTCACATTGATCTTATATAATATCGAAATTATGCATCACAAAATTTCATATGGCCTTCTTTTGATGTATCGAACCTCTTAATATTTTCTTCATGGAAAATGATGCCTTTACGGAAGTACAATTGACCATGAAAAAAACGTGAAAGCAATCTGTGACTCCCAACTAGCTAATAATAATAATACGTCTTTATTGGGTGATATTGGGACTCGAAAGTCTCATCTTCCATTTAACCCTTGTCAAACATGAGATATATGCAGTTAAATACATAATGAAGTTGCTCATGAAATAACATGCAGAGAAATCAAATAAAATTATAAGTCAACAATGTTACCATTTACTAAGTGTAAAAAGATGTTAGCAAACGTGGGAAAAGCGAAGGTTATTGAATATCGTCCTTATTGGAAAAAAAAACCCACTGCAGGAAAACGCCCACACATGAAGGGGGCGTGAAAAACCTTCAAAAACTTACTGAGAGAGCTAATATAAACCTGGGTATCTACAAATACAATAGTTTACAAGAAAATATCACCCAGCATCTCTAAATAATAAGAAAATTAGACGAAGGCGGAGGAGATAAGTGATGAATCTTTCCTACTGTCCCCATGATGTTTTATGTCTCGTTCTTGTTCTCGAAGAAGTTTTACGTGTAGTACCTTTTTGAAGGAGGCGAGTGATGATGATTTACGTAGCGGTAGGTCAATGTGGTTTCATTCGCGGCACGCAGGAACAATGAATGATTTATTGAATCTGACTCTCCAGTGGTGAGATCGCGGCGGCGCCTCTTTCCTTTTTCTTTCCTTTCCTCCCCCTCCTCGGGGGATCGGGCGAATCAGCACGATTGCTGGGTCCCGGCCCCGGTGTGTTGTACTCTCGCACGGCTCCCCTGGGCCCTCATTACTTCTCGTCCGGTGGTGAGGTATAACGAGTTTTTCATTTCCCCTCGTATTTGAGTCGTGTACTCTACTAAGTGTTTGAAATTCGTCTCTGAGGTACACTGTCGTATTTGTCTGTAAAAGTTAATGGAGAAGACCAAGGATATGCTGCCAGCGTCGTGAACTAGGTTTCAACCAGTTGAGATTGTTAATATGATTGGCGGTATGATCTGACATTTGTAAATTAAATACGAACCTAATGCAGGCGTTGAAGGAGCGGTGAAGTTTATTCGACAGAACCTGAGATATGTCTTGAAAGGCAACATCGGCATAGTCAAAATGGGGAAATATTAAAGTCGAAATTAATGGCTTCCTTAAGGAGAGAGGAATAATATTTCTGAAACGAATGAGTGGAAATAATGATTTATTCACTGCTTTACATATCTTAGTTATATGAGATGACCAAGACAGACTTTCATCAATGATCAATCCTTGATTAATAACTTCGTCGCAGTACTATATAGGAGAATCAGAGATGCGCAGTTGCGGTAATTGAACCCTGTCGATTGACTTGAGTATCTTAGGATATCCATTTATAAAACCTGCGACTTACTAGGGTTTATGCTTAGAAAGTTGGATTAGCTCCAATTGTTGATATTTTCTAGGTCATTATTTAAATTACTTATTCCATTGAACAGGCTTTTAACATTTGAATTTAGGTACACTTGGAGATCGTCAGCATAAAGATGATATTTAGAATGATTTATCACTGAGGGGCAATAATTATGTACAGAGAAAATAGCATAGGTCCTAGAATAGAGTCTTGAGGTGCACCTCTTGCTGTTTCGGTCCACCTTGTGGAGAAATCATTTGTAATTACTCGCTGATGCCGGCCTGATAAGTATGATGTTATCCAGTGGACTACTGTAGGAGATAAACCTATGCATCTAATTTTTGATGCTAGGATATCTTCGTCTAAGGAATCAAAATCTTTCGAAAAATCAAGCAAAACTAGTACTGAAACTTCTTTTTGATCCATTGAGTGTCTCAAGTCATCGGTGATTTTAGCTAATGCGGTAAATGTGCTGTGATCGTGTCGGAAGCTAGACTGAAATTTATCGAGAATATTGTTGCACTTTAAGATATGTGTTATCTGCTCATATACAAGTTTTTGAGAACTTTGGACAGGATGGGAAGAAAGGATATTGGACGGAATTCATTTTCCCCTTGGGATTATGCTTTTTAAGAAATAGGTCTGATTATTGATCGTTTCCATTGACTTGGGAAGTGCTTTTGAAATAGGGAGGAGTTGAAAATGTTGGTGATGTATGGTATAATAGCAGGAAATAGCTTTTTTTATGAAATCTAGCGGTATAACATCAGAGCCTTGTGCTTTAGATTTTATTTTCTTGAAACACGATTCAACATGTATTTGGGTAATAGGGGTAAATTCAAATTTTTGGTCACTATTTAATATGCATGTGTCTTTTGAGGCGTACCGTTTTAGAGTTTTATCTTTGTTCTCGGCTTTAATAAGTTCCGGGGGCTGGGAAAACTTATCATTAGAGGAGTTCACACACAAGTCAGGAAGGAGATTGATGACTTTATTTTTACCTATACCAAGTGATTTAAGTTTGTTCCATAATTTACCTGGAGAGTGGTAAGATTTAGTAACTGAGTGAAAGAATTTGATCTTCGCATTTCTTATAAGCTGTTTCGTCCCATTTCTCAAGTTTTTGTATCTTTGAAATGCACTGAGAGTCATAGTTTTCTTAAAAAAGCGGAAGGATGAGTCTCGCTTTGCCATTGATTGTTTTATTTCTGAATTTAACGAGGGCGCACGTGGCTTCGAAACTCGGATCACCTTTACAGGAGGAAATATTTCAAGCAGCTAAGTCATCAGTGTATTCAGAGTCTCGACTTCGTCGTCTACTGAATCAGTGAATTCAATATTGGTCCATGGTAGTGAGAATGCTGCATGAAGTAATTCATCGCCGTTTATTTCCTTGATATTTCGTTGACTTATAAGCTTTAGCTCCATTTTTTTACTATTAGTATGCATCTCTGATTCTCCTAAATAGTACTGCGACGAAGTTATTAATCAAGGATTGATCACTGATGAAAGTCTGTCTTGGTCATCTCATATAAATGAGATATGTAAAGCAGTGAATAAATTATAATTTCCATTCATTCGTTTCAGAAACATTATTCCTCTCTCCTTAAGAAAGCCATTAATTTCGACTTTAATATTTTCCCATTTTGACTATGCCGATGCCGATGCCGGTACTTGCCTTTCAAGACATATCTCAGGTTCTGTCGAATAAACTTCACCGCTCCTTCAACGCCTGTATTAGGTTCGTATTTAATTTACAAATATCAGATCATACCGCCAATCATATTAACAATCTCAACGGGTTGAAACCTAGTTCACGACGCTGGCTGCATATCCTTGGTCTTTTCTATTACATTTTATAGACAAATACGACAGTGTACCTACCTCAGAGACGAATTTAAAACACTTAGTAGAGTACACGACTCAAATACGATGGGAAATGAAAAACTTGTTATACCCCACCACCGGACAGGAAGTAATGAGGGCCCAGGGGAGCTCTCAAAGGGTACCACACACCGGGGCCGGGACCCAGCAATCGTGCTGATTCGCCCGATCACGCGGGGAGGGGGAGGAAAGGAAGGAAAAAGGAAAGAGGCGCCTCCGCGATCTCACCACTGGACAGTGAGATTCAATAAATCATACATTGTTACTGTATGCCGTGAATGTAACCACGCAATACTTGTAGATATATTTTGATTTTTATTTGGAAAATTGGAATTATATCAATAGATAAACTTAGGATTGTAAATGATATTGTCAAGATTATAAAAAATATACCAAGGTTTGATTGTCTTTTAATTTTGCATATGAATTATTCTAATACTGCATATTATGCAATTAGTATACCTGACTTAAATTTTTAGCTTGTTATACTATTAGTATGCCAGAGTATAGCATAGTATAGCATAGCATAGTATAACAAGCTAAAACTTTAAATCAGGCATACTTATAGCATAACATGCAGTATTAGAATAATTCAAATGCAAAATTAAAAGATAATCAAACCTTTGTACATTTTTTATAATCTTGACAATATTATTTACAATCCTAAGTTTACCTATTGATATAATTCTAATTTTCCAAATAAAAATCAAAATATGTCTATAAGTATTGCTTCTGTTACTTTCACAGTATGTCTGTTAAAGCTTTAGAAAAATCGAAAAGTTGTACAAATTTGTAATAATGCCTACGAACATAATTTTTCATTGCTAATATGAGAATATTATGAATAAATTAAAATTTAAATTACTTCACTCGCTCAACACCATGCATGATAACTTTCTGTGTTACAAAGTATTCTAGTTGTCAATTTGACAGCCAACACAATCAATAGCTAGTAGTTACTAAGATGGATACCGTGCCTCTCGTCATCGTAAATCATTGTATTGGAACCCATATTAGCATGCTGAGAATGGAAGCCTTGTTTTTAACCTCCGACGTTTTGGTCAGCTGCAGGCCAGCGAAACCAATCTCTTATCTGATCTTTTAATCATTTAACAAATATTGAAGTATGCAAAAGAGCGCAATACTTATTGATATTTGAATTACTTAGTTTTAGTATTAGAATTAGTTTGTCGTATTTCATTTCATAATTTAACGTTCAATTATATAAGTAGTTATTACTTTTTAAGTGACTTAGAATAACCATAGAGTTGAAATCAATCGATTCGGATTTAACTTTGTGAAAACCCATGTTGAAATGAAAAATAAACCATCTTGGTAACTCTTCACTAGATATTTTTATTGGTACGACGCGTTTCAATGCTCCTATCAATACCTCACACTCAACAGGTAAACATCAACATCCATAAATAGATTCAACGAAGAAATTAAGAAATATATTCACGCAAAAACTTTACAGTATGTTATTATGGTTGTATTTCAACGACTAACATTAGGAAAATAGGAGTGTTTTCTGGATATTGCTATCTAAATAAGTGTATTTTTTTGCAAGTTCTTGTGGATTGTTGTACTGAACATAAGAGAAGTGTTGATTTAATCTAAAATATAAATACCGTTGTGTCACATGATTATATAAGGACATTATAAGCATGTGGGTAAACTCTTATCGGGATTCCCACCGGGTTAATTTATCCATGTTAGCCAACGTTTCAAGCTCCGACTCGAGGCTCATCCTGAGGATCCTAATAAGAATAAATTAACCCGGTGGGGATCCCGAGAAGAATTTACTCTCATTATTCGCCGGTAAAGCATCAAATCATATATTATAAGCATGTTTAAAATAAGTGGAGGCACGTAAGGTTGCTACTTTTTGAGGAAAGGCAGGCTGTTAACATGCCAAATCACGTTGATAAGCAGTATATGGCTCTACCTATGGTCACCTCATTGGACTCAAAACCGCGTCATCTTGAAAATAAAAACACTCTATCGCTCATAACCTATGTACCTACCTGGAATAATTTTTATTTTTTTGTATCAGTAGATGTCAGTAGATCAGTAGACGGAAGACAAAATTTTTTTCGACAAAACTTGTGCAGATCATTTATTATGAGTCACACATTCATGCTGGAATGAGATGTATCAACAAGAGGTGGGGTGTCTGCATCGCAGCATGTGATGACGTTTCACCACAACATCCACTCCCTTTCCCCCACTCCCCCTCCATCCACCTTTCAAGTCTCCCGTCGCATCGACATCTCCGCGGCATTTGAAGCACCCCCTACCTACGACATAAGTAGCGATCCCTAACGCCACAGATATCGTATTTCACGCTGCCGCTATTGGTTGGAATGTGGTAAAATCGATATAAAATTTAAAACAGTCAAGACACCCTGCGATGTTCTTCTGGGTTAATCTTCGTTAAGCCGTTATAGGCACCAACGGTGTAAACTCCGCTCATTCCTCAGGGTAACACTTAATATTATACTCTCTTTGTGGATCATACTTATGAAGTTTTATTGGACTTAACACCTGGTAATTGGGCTTATTAATTCCAATGCTTCTGCGGCTAAGCCTGTAGGTACTGTCATCAGGGCATAGAAAGATATTTTCAACTCGCAAGTTAGTTTTTATTAATATAACTAACATTTTTATAGCAACTAACTTACGAGTGATCCAGCGTTTATCTTGGCAACGGAGAAGGCACTTTTGGTGTATATTTTTAAACTGTTACACGATTTCATTCAGCATAGCATCGCTGCGTATCGTGGACCGTGAATGCTTTACTTTATGGAGTTCAGACGCAGTCATACCCAGTCACTCTGAGGATTGGGGTGGGTAGAAAAATCTCCCGTAACATGATTGTTATACTACATAAAATATAAACTTTACCCTTGGTAAAACTAAATAATGTTAACAAAAATGGTAGCACGGCTGAGAATTTATGTAGAAAACATGGATTGAATTAGCGAGATATGTGGGGGTTATAGTTCATTAGGAAAAGAAATATCAACGAAAAATCTTGAGAAAAAAATGACTGCATTGAGACATCGTTGTACGATTAAGCGTTACATGCAGAAAGTAAGAGGTAGTTAAAGAGTGAAAAATGCGGAACGAATAGAAAAAGGAAGTCCACATATGTGAGCATTCAACGCTAAAATAATTACAATATTGACAAAAAGAATAAAGAGTTAATGTAAAATTATGCTTTTAATAACTCATAACTTGCCGTTTGAACGCAAATTTATGTCAGCTTGATATTAATTGCAAGACAAAAGCACCAGAAACAGGAATTAAGCATCTGGGTTCATCAACAAGGACGATTACCTGTGCGTCCTCAAAGGCCGTTTTAGATTTATGCTATGAGAGTCCGTAATATTATACCAGTGATTTGCTCTTGCAATTATTGATTGCGATAAAAGTATTCGGGACGGTGAAAATGAGACTAGCATCGTTTGAGCGACATTGGCGTCGAAATATAGGCTACATTGGCAACGAACTACATTCATCTCTTTTTAGAATCGAGCGGCAACTTTGTGATACTGAAAATATTATCAGAAATATGAAATACCGAGTAAGATTTTTAATAATACAGGTAGAATTAGAAGCATCTCAATAGTGAGCTAATCTTGGGTTACGAGACATGGCAGGTTTTTAAATATGCCGGGTAATTGATGGTTAATTTAAGCCGTGCATGTTTAGCAGAAAATCCCCACATTCCCAATCACTCAATTGCAAAAACATACCAAGTTAAAAGAATACATATTTTTATTTTTTGGCCAATCAAATAAGATATGGCACAGATCGTTTTACCAGAAGTAAAGATGCACGGACATCTAAGAAATATTTAAATGTGTTCATTCTAGGATACTGATGATCTGAATTTTAAACAGTCACATTTTTCATCGTCAACTCCCGCTGCACTACCTGATTTTGTTCATCGTCCTTTTGGGGAGGTCTTTCTAGACAGCCGTGCTAGAAGCATAAGGTATAGTTCTTGACCTCTGGGTGCTATACTCTACATAATCTCTTCTTAAGCTACTCTTCAAAAGCGCCCGCCTCAATCGAATGCCAAAAATGTTTTTTTTTCCTAAGCAAGACAACACGTCACATTTGACATTTACTTTACTCAGTGACAGAAATATTTAATTCGCCGCAACACAAAACTATAGATTATTCTATTATGGATATAAATTATAATGTCAAGGTAATTAAATTAAGATAGAGACAATCGAAATGTTAAATATTACGTACGCAAAACTTAGAAATATCACCAAGATTGGTATTTTAAATATTTTAACCATAGTTAAAGCGGTTTATCAAACGCCCGAAGGAAACACAAGAATTATATTTATAACCATCATTTAAAATATTTTATCCTATAACAAGAGATTTTTCAAATAAGCATCCGAAAGTATACAGATAGTTATCTGATATTTTTAAGACCACTTGATGGGTTATAACGTATAAAATACTGTAAACTTCTGCCTCTATATATGTTCAAAAAAGGGAAATTTGCTGCAAAGAAATCACTTGAATTGATCAGCCTTCGAACCCGAATATCCCGATTATCGATCACGTACCATAGTAACAAAATCTCCAGCTTTTTTTCGTTGGATGTAACACTACACTAGAGAAATCGATATCTTTTTTTCTTTCTCTTGACCTCAATATTTTTGTGCCATTAGCGTCTCGGATTATAGAATTGGTTTAAGCCGTTTAATGAGGGGAAGCTATAAGGATTATATTTCCAACAGTAAATAAAGCATTTCTCTTCTACCAACAAAGTCATTCAAATTAGCATCCGGAGGTATACAGAAAGATTTTTGCTCTTTCTAGTGCCACTTGATGTGTTATAAAGTAAAATTAAATTTCTGTAAACTTCAAGCCTCTTTATCAGTTCAAAAGCTGTACATTTTCTGCAAAGAAATCAATTGAATTAACCAGCTTTCGAACCTGCATATCCCGATTTCGGTCACGTACCTTAGAAGCAAAATCTTCAACTTTATTTTATTGGGTGTAATACTACACTGGTTGATTATGGCGCATGTCATTGATTGAAATCCCATCAATTTTAGAATGTTAGAGGTGAAAGGTCTCCGCACGTAAATAGGAGCAGCATTGATGTGTGACCGGTCAACTGCACAAGCGCCCTCACGGCAAAAGCGTCCATTTCTTCCAACGCCAAAGATCGGAGTTCCGCGATGGGTATTTGCTTTAGCTCGCCCTCCGAACGGATGACCTGTCCAAAAATGAACGTTCTTCCTCTCTCTCTCTCTCCCACACTGCTAGCATAGATGACAAGGCCTCGCTGGATGAGTTGCTAGCCGCCGTAAATGCGGTGCAGAAAATATGGACGGGATGCTCTCGACGACTGTGTCCTAATACCAGTACATCCATCGGAGCGGCGTTGTATCCACTAACAACTCAGCTCTGCCGCGAGGCGGGAGGTTTGATGCCGACGACGACGCTGAAGTTCCCCGGAGGCGTCGGGAACGCAGGTGCGACCAAAACTAATGAGGTTTCGGTGGTGAATCAAATTATGACCTCATGAGTCGTGAGATAGAGGCACGATTGAACCGTATTTCCTGTCACTGTCCCCTCTTAAATTATTGGACCGGGAATTAATACTACATGCAGCTCTATACCAAAAGAAAATAATGTTACGGAAAAATCAATAATCACTTACTTGAAAATTCCGTGGTTAGGTCGTTGGGAGTATATCCAATCATAGATTAACAATAAAATAAGTTTCATAATCAATGTAATGGTACTTCATCGCATTGTACCACATAATTCTTTCCACATTCACACTGTGGTCAGCATTCATAAAATATAGTATCTATCGATATGAATAACATTTATAAATATTTTTAACTTTCGAATTAGACTAAGAGGAAATATGCTTAAATTACGAAATGAATAAAATTTCTGCTAGGGTAGATATAAAATGTATACAACCTGATTTATCACAATTTATTCCCCCAAGCAATAGGAATATATAATCTATAAAAAAATTTGCGAATAATTAAATATATTGTCTTCCAACTTACTGACTTTCAAGAGATCATGCCGTAAAAATAAAGCACCAAACAGACGTACAGGAGTTATTTGGAATTAATTCTATATTATATCATATTATACTAGTCGTTTTTCAACTTCAAAATAGGTATTAAAGTACTATCAAAAATAGAGAACCATCAATTTTCGATTACGGCTAGCGGTTACGATTAATGTCACAAAAATTGATGTTTTCAAATAGAAAATATATTTGAAATCAATATTTCCATATTAACTACTCAACAAACGTAAGCATGGTAGTTTCGCTAAATTACTAGCTTGAAAATAATTTTCCCATTCATTTTTATAAAACTTTTGATCGTGAGGTTTATTAAATGCATTCTGGAAGGTATATACAATGTTTCCTTTCATAAAAATTACCTCTACCTCACCGATATCATAATGGAAAATCCACAAAGAGGTAGAAGGTGATTACAACGAGTATCCTACATAGTACATTTTTATTTATGAGTTAGATAAACCTTTTCGAGAGAACCTAATGTCAAGTTCGCGACTTCATACGTGAGCACTCGACTTTCTCCTCCCCATATTCCCTTGGCTATGCCATCGCAAGTTCGGAAATTGATAATTTCGCGGTATCGGCAGGAGTGAAAGAATCAGAGAGAGGAAAGAAAAACACGGAGCGTGCGGCCGCGATTCAAATGAGAAGGACAACAATATCCGTGCGCAGGAGAGGTAGGGTTGCGGGACGCTCCGTAAATAACGTAAATAATAGATCACGTAATTAGGACGCAGTCGGGGATCGCTTTCCATTAGTCGTGGGCGGAGAGGGCGCCCTCCCTCCCGGCGGCGTCTTCCGCTGCCTCGCGTGCCCTCCCAGTGCCCACTACGGAGCGTAGACCACACATCGATCTCGCCTAAGCGTCCGTAACGGCCGGATTAGTCTAAAGGCACTCCCACACGAAGCCACATAGTCAACCCCAGTTTCACCGCTCATTTTAAAAACAAATGATCGATAACGTAAACATAGGATTGGATTTCGAGCTCGTCAGCAAAGAAAATTTCACTGATTTACCGATGGAATTTTTTGTCTGTTTTGGTTTTCTTTGCAACTTTACTATTTTAAACAACATACCACATACTATTTTTAAACATAGAAAAGGCCTAATAAAAATAATACATCAACCATTGGCTCTCTACTAATGCTAATTATTTTTTTATCAAATTTTAAGTTTAGCCAAAACCTCAAAAACTACACAAAGAAAATTTTCCC
The DNA here is from genome assembly GCF_921293095.1 of Ischnura elegans. Lineage (NCBI taxonomy): Eukaryota > Metazoa > Arthropoda > Insecta > Odonata > Coenagrionidae > Ischnura > Ischnura elegans. Next base: position 145,096,449 of record NC_060246.1, read on the forward strand.
ATTCCCTCTTGGATACTCCTCCCTTAACTAATTTTATTATTTAATTTTGCAATATCTTCTCCATTAATTATATTATTATTCATTATATCCATGCACTTTCATCTCTTCCTCCCATTTCCTCACCCAACATTCTTGCCTCCAGAACGGTTTTTAGCACTCCCTCTCCACTCAGAACACTTCCTAAGTATTCATAACTACTTTCTTCAATCCCCTCTGAAGACTTTCTCTCCTTTATAACCATTTAATTAATTTACTCTATCATTTTTTCTTCCTCCGCTTCGCCCTCACCATTCATATGATTGGAAATAATTTAATTAAATTTTCTAGTCAACACATGGGAGGAGCAGGGTGTCCCAGCATGATATAAAAATGGATCGGATTGGTGCATTGGCTGGGACTCCTACTCCAGTGGGCCAGGGTTAAAAGACCGATGGTGGCGAGTACTTAACAGAGATTATTTGATACTTTTTTGAGTGCTTTGTGGAGGAAAATTCGAGAGAAGGACTCCGTTCGCTGCATGAAAATTATAAAGACTCTTTACTCTAAACCGGACATGTTTTTTAATTTTTCATAGAGTATATTTCACTTCAAATTTAAGATATCATCAATCAATCATTCAATCTTCATATTTCAGCGCATAGGCCTTTTTAAACATTTCTTCTGTCACGAAAATGACAGTTTTTACACCTAAGCAGTTATCGAGGCAAAATTTTCAAAACATTGATGCAGACACGTGGTTCTTAGGGTCTGCTTTGTGCTTTACTTGTATTTTAATCTCTTTGTAAAACTGCAAACTATAACGAGATCCCGAAAATCCAAAGTAAGTCGGGGAAAAATGCAAATCAAGTGTAAAGGATGCGTCCTCGAGAATGGTCCATTGACGTTTTTTTTTGTTTTTTATCGGGGATGGCAAGTGAAACGAAACGAAAATGTTTCAATTTGGTGCCGATGGAAATGAAAATACGAGGCCTAGGTTCAATTTCGTTTCCGCACGAAATTAAAATCACCAATGAGTTTAACCCGGGGCGAAACATTACTCCCGGGAACGAAACTAAATTAATCGAAACTCCGCTGCTCATAGCTATGTTTCGATCCCAGAAGTCGAGCGGAAGGGGATGATAAGGAATAGTTTCGACCCATTAATGTGTAGAGAGGTTAAAACATTGAGCGTAAAAATCAAATGGCCAGTTTGCGGTCACCTTCTCCTGTTAGTGGTAAAAATATGAGTGCCCGACGCATCTAATGGCGGTACACCGAAACTCTACTTCATTCATACATACTCGGTGTGTGGGTCGAAACTAATCTGTTCGAAGGTGATGCACGTGGTATATCCGGTGCGAAACATTAACTACGTTTTGTTTCGTCCCAGAGTTTTACTTTAGTTTCGATCCGAAGTAGTTTTGACTCCTATTCCGTTTCGACCCCGAGTTTAGCTCCGCGGGTTTAAATCCACTTCGTTCCTACATTTCGCTCCTGGGAACGAAACTATTGAAATTTCACTGGTTTTGACTTTCGTTTAGTTTCGATTGCCATCCCTGGTTTTTAATTTTCCAATGCCTCCACATTGTCATTTTACATCGAGGTTTATTCAACAATTTAACAATTACACGCGCAAGAACAATCATTGAGGCAACCTGCCCAGGTGGGACTCGAACCCACGATCTCTTGCTTGGCACGAGAGGATTTTATACCTCCGCGCAGCCACCCAGGCCAGCGAATCTGATGCGCCTCTTTCGTTAGCTACATCTTATCTTTTTCCCAGTCACCAGATTTTTTCCAGTCTTTCTGCCCTACGGCGCAAACGGCCTAAAAGCAGCCTAATTCTTTCCAATGCCTTACTATGAAATTAAAAGGCTGTTAAATGGGTGGCACGAGGGAGCGGGAGGACGACTACGCATGTGTATAAGAGACGCGGAGTGTGAGTGAAGAAGGCCGGGGAATTGGAGGGGCATCATCCTTTTCCGCTGATCTCGCCAACCTTGGCGCTGGAAACCCGGTAACCTTGGGAGAAGGACGACCGGAATACGCACTGCAGCGAGATGAGCCGAAATTTCGCTCGACCCATGCAGCCAACGAATCCTCGCAGGGAAACCTCCAAATCTTACATAAAGAAAGGCATTACCTCAGTCAAACAGATAGAAAATAACTAAAATGTTTAGTAAAAGATGCTACGCTATTACTAAAAACTAGCCAAATGACCTATTTAAATGGCATTCCATGCAGCACATGTCAAGTAAAGAAAATTGTATTTAAATTACTATTTATACGTCTTCTCTATGCTTAAAAGAGTCAGCTTCACATTTTACAAATACAGAATCCGAAAAGATTACCCTGAAACACGATCTTTCAAGCAAAAGAAATTTGAACCTACTACACTACTGTATCTGACTAATTTTCGATAGACAGACGAAATCCAAGAATCTATTGAAGACGAATAACTTTTTCAAAATCTACCACGCACTTGTATAATCGCAATTTTTTTTCTCTAGTGAATACCATAATATCAAGCAGTTATTATTTAATAGTTTTCAGGGTCATAACTAATATATTCATAATAAGTATATTTTTATTATTTTTAATAACTACCAAGGGTCAACTGCCAGATTAAAATTGATTATCAGATATCGATGGCTAAGTTCTAGCAACACGTATTTCATAGCAGATTTTTAGGAGTCCAAAAAAACGATATAATTTTTTAGTTGAACACTGAAATTAAAAACCAAAAGTTCATAAAATTGAAAAAGAAGCATTCATTTACAAACAAAAAGTTTTTTTTCCTGTATCTTATTTTTTTAATGTCATTACGCTTTGTTTAACATATCTGTTTCAAACCGGCCGAATTTGAGATACGTGTTGTTAGAACTTAGCCATCGATATATTGTACATCAATAATCACGGGAATTTGTGTCAATAAGGTAGCGCCAGAGATATCTTATATCTTGGTCTTAATTATCTCATCTTGAGATACTTACAATCAATACATGGTGTAAGGAAAGTAGCTCATTGATTTTATGGCAATAAGTAATATATTGCAATTAATGAGTTCCTGAAATTGATAAGATGGGTTAATTTCTTGTTCAACACCCGCCCACAACGAATCTAGGTGACGTTAGCACATAACAACACAAGGAACGATAATCAAAAACCACTATCTCCCAAGGTGGAAACACATGGATACGACGCGTGGCAGCGGTACTGATTCACGTGTAGATTCAATGATTTGGCGTAAATGGCATCTTTCACAACGACGTGAAAACCCTTCCCTCTCCTACTCTCTCTCATAAATCTAAAAGCGAGGAGCGGAAAGCAGCTGCGTACGTTTTATTCTCTTTTTTCCCTCCATCGTGAATGAATCGGTCACTCAGCGAGACGCGACGGAAATATAGGGCGGTGCAATATTATATTTACGCGCGACCATGTGCGTCACTACTCACGACCAAAAACTCGTTACGATACACATTTTTCGTCGTGGTGACGTCACATACAGGAGTACGCACTGTGTTTTTCTTTTTTTTTTATTAAAGGTTCTGCACTAAAGCACGCTTTTTGCCCAAAAACAGCAAACGTATTGAAAGGCAAATGATTTCATTCATTTATTTATTTTGAATTTATGGCCGAAAACATCGAAAACGTAAAAATGTGATCAGGAAGCACTCCATGTTTCCAAAAATATTATTTCTGGGAATGATGAAAACATTTTTCACCGCAATAAATCCAAGGAAAGCACTCAATACACCAGACGATGACACTATTGGACTCGAAGCCTCCATGCTAGAAAGGCAATGGATTTTCATATTATTTATATTATATGTTTAAATTTATATGTTCTAATGACGATTCCGAGATGAATATTGAAAAGGATTTTGGTGGCAAAAATTTTCATTTAAATAAGATGTTATACATAATTTTCTTCAATTATTCATGGCTGGGATAAGGACTCAATAGCATTTTCAAATAAAAAATAAGGTGAAAATATTTTAGCTTATGTTGCATCCATTAACGAAAGAGTAAAACCAATGCAAGCGTAATCAACTGCATTGAATGGAACCCGCTTTTTACATTTTTCGCATTTTTTCTCCATCCATATAGAACCTAATCCTTCCTATTTTCAGATCCGTACCAGGCAAGTTCACGAGAAAAAAATGCAATTCATTACAGATCCTACTGAAACAAAAATAAAAATGGAGCTTTAGTTGGAATAACCAATGTCTTCATTCATTCTGCAAAATAGAGCTTCAACAACGCAACAGCAATGATGATAGTACCCATAGTAGTTTCCTGTCTATAATAAACACTGTTCCTTGAGTTGAGAACCTTAAAAAAGCATACCTAAGTAACCAATACGTTGAATAAAATGCTACCTGCTATGGCTCTCGCGTCCAAATAAAGGAATGAATTTTTCAAGTATTCTAAATTAATACATCTAAATACCTCAATACTACCGCAATGATGATAGTACCCAAAGTGGCTCACTTTACACAGGCAGTGGCGGATCTATGGGAGGGGAGTAAGGGGCTATAGCCCCCTCCCTTGGGTAACCAATTTACGATAGATTGAATGGGTTATTTTTTCCGACCCCCACTACTGCTGGAATTTTAACCCCCCACTCAGTCCCCCCTTGTCCCTATCCTGGATCCGCCACTGTACATAAGTAACTACCTATATTTCTTGATTGGAGAACCTTAAAAAAAAGTATGCATAAGTAACAAATACGTCGAAAAACATGCTACCTGCTATTGCTCCCGCGTCCATATAAAGGAATGAATTTTTCAAACATTTGAAAGTAATTCATTTACATATCACTCTGTTGAAAGTAATCCATCTACATATCACACTGCTGTGGCTACTGCGACTGCGCTCTAATATGTATTCACAAACAAGTTGAATCGCAATTATCAATTTTAATTGCCCTTAAGAACTTTCGCACGCACCAATACCGGTGGAATGAAGCGAGAGAAATATACGCGGGGAGAATCAATATTGGTTCATAGAATTGTGTCAATATTTTAAAATCACCAGATCGCTGTGCGGACATTGCACAGAATACCCTCGGAGCATTAATTCATCTAATCTGCTAACAGATGTCTCAACCGTAGCTTTGATCGTCAATACCTTCTCGGAGGCGAGAGATTGCAGCGTTCAGTGCGCTGGAAGCGGGCGGGACAGGGTGGAGGGGAGAGTGGAGGGGGATGAGGCAGAAGGGGTGGGGAAGGTGTGGTTCTGAGGGCGTAGAGTGGTGTGAGGGTGCGGCGCGGCGATGCGGCTCTCTCGGCGGTTATCGGCGCGGCTACGTGGGGGTGCGGTCGGATGGGGGAATCCGACCGTTGACGGTAATGCTGGGAGGAAGTAGGTACAATCGTGATTGAATTATGCTCATTTGGATTCAAATCATATTAAAGTGTGAATCTATTAATAAAGCTATTCATCAAATAATGATACTATTTTCATAAATCAAACTGAATCTTAGTATAAATTAAAAGATCCTCGTAAATTTTCATATGACACTTTTAGAAAGTACCCATGTAAAATAAAATAAGTATTTAATGAAATTTTCCAGAATCTTTTGATTTGATAATGTGTTAGAATTCCACCAGATAAAGGCTGAAATACCTCCCTGTATATTGAGTCTCTTTTAAATCTTTTGCCTGGAATAATGATTTTAAATTCAAAGTAAAGACAACATTTCAGTGTATTATTTCCCATTTTCAGGCCTAAAAACATTAGCTAAAAACAAAAAAGCCATTTATTTATTTAAGTATTCTTTTTCAAAATCATCTCACAAAATGGCAAGAAAAAGAAATCCAAATGGTAAAAGATTTCTATCGACGTAATATATTTCCGTTAATAACAACTTTTCTAATAATTCCACCAAAGAAATTGACCAATTTACCAAGTATCCTAAATGGAGGATTAAAAGGATGATCAGATAGAATCCAATGGCCGTCACGAAACCTTCAATCCTTTCAATAGCCAGAAAAATATCTCAGAAATATCATAAAATCTTGCAGTCAGAGAAATACCAAGGGCAACATTGCTGCCGTAAAGTTTTTAGCAGAACCACCTTCTATAATCGGACACTAATTCTCATTCGATGAGAAAATCTTTGCTAATATGCTCTAAAATTTGGAAAAAAGACATTTCCCACTAATCAATTTTCTTCTCTTGCCCCCACAAATTCAGATCTAAAGAGTATAAGCTGCAATATTCAGAATTTTATGGGAAAATATTTACACGTTATCACCATATAGAAGGACAATTTAGGCCAGCATTAGCTCTTAAACATGTTCACAACAGCATTTGGGATCACGTTTTCTGAAAACAAATGCTGCTGGAAGATTTCTCTTTTTAGCTAAACTAGTGGTTTCTTCGCCAACTGTTTTGTCTCCAGAGACATTTTCATGGATAAGAATGGACGAAGTTATTGACGTCATTAACTACTCAGGTCTCAGTGGAAAACAATTAGCGCTTCCCCCATGCAACTTTACAGCGAGTGCAATATCATCGTGTTGAACTGAATATTGGAGAGCAACACCAGTACTTCTACTGGATAGCAACTCACGTAATTATTTTTTAAATAAATAAAATAGTGAGTCGACGACTAATCTGTAATCAGTAATCTGTTTCCCCTTGAATTCATAATGTAAGATAGCTATTTCGGCCCAACTACACATAGATTTTAGACCACTGTCCTATCTAAATGTTAAGGATACAAAAATTCTGTGTCACCGAGTCGCGACACACCCGTGGTCGAACAATATGGGAAAGGAGCACGTTTCGCAGAAATATGAGCGACCCGTACGAGGCAGAATGACAGCGGAAAATGGACGATGGTTGAGATGCAATAGAAGACTTATAGGACGCTGGAAGTCTACATGGAAATAGATTTATTGATGCGATCAACGCAGAGTATCATTTGCAGGAATTAAAAGGGAATTATTTTACATTCTTCCCAGGTATGAATACGATACTTATACCAATACGAATCTATAACTACGAGCAAGGGAGAGAAAGACTACTCCGTGATGGATTTCGTCGTATCTACATTGCTCACTGCCAAAAGGAGTTCACGTGCTAATTCTTCCAGCGTCCATGAGATCAATTAAGTCCGTCAAGCATTTTAAAAAATCACCATCAGTTTGAGGGAGTCTGAGTCATACGCTTAGTCAGAGGAAAAGGGAGAAAAGACGGGATCCCAATAGCGATTGAAGCTATGTTAACACGTTATTCATCTATTTATGCATGTACACAACACCTGATGATGATTTCATGACGAAATTTTACTTTCGAGTAAGACTTTTAGGAAGGTCAAGAATGGAGAAAATTTGACAACACCTATGCAAAGAGCAAATTCTACCAATACAAAAATATTTTGCATCTATTGAAGTCGCATTGAGATGAGGCAAAACAATAATTGAATCTTCACGAACACTGCGCTATTACTTGGGCATGTATTTCCAACACTTTTAAATGATACTTTCAAAACAGTTCGAGTAGAGTTTCCCACATACTTGCCGGGAAGTATTTCGGGTTAGCGAATGCAGGCATGAGTGAAGGATCTTACTTAACGGGACACGAAAACGACCACTGTCGGGATGGGCCGCGAACAGCAGAATGGGAGAAGATGGATCAGGGACCGTGGTCAGGGTTTCGGGCGTTGATGGGCAGACGCAAGGGGGGCGGGAAGGAAGGATTCGGTGGGGTCGTCACTGATCAGGGACGGGAGGGGTTGGCGGGAGATGAGGACTCACGGCTCCGGGGGAGTCTGCGCATGGAATAGTGTGTATTGGCTGTTGCCAACGGCTCCGATGCCTGCCGGGGCTCTCGGCCTCTGTTTGTATCTGCACGGAATGAGCCTCCGGACGCTGTTTGTGTGAGTCACGAGGGGCAGGGGGTGCATCCATGGGTGTCGGGTATCGAGGGATGGGAGGAGTTACCGTAGGGGTGGGGGATTAGTGGAGAATGTAGGCAAAAGGGGGTGGGAGGTTTATCCCCTCCTCCTATATCTCCGCCACCCTCCTCTCGCGAATGCATTTCTGAGCGGCTAGTTCACTGTTACAGCTGAATTTGAGCAAGTTTTATTATATGATTCACTACACGGCTGACTAATACCGAATTTCTAAGGACAACAGTACAGTAGTCTTTCGAAAACCATTGGTATAAGACGGGACAACTTTATCGGCCACTCCATGAGACGAGATAGTCTGGTGAAAATTAACGTTTAAAGGGAGGTTGAAGGCAGTGACGTAGCCAGGAATTTCGTTTGGGGGGGTCCAAAACCAGGCGGGAAGATTTTTGAAAAACAGGGTACTAAGTAATGGGTTTTTATCTAATTTCAACAATTTTCATAATCGAAAAAACTTCATTTGCTAAATAAATATTTTTGTAAATTCATGATTTTTCAACATTTTGTTTTCTATTATAAAGGAATATCATGTGTTTTTATATTTGGGGGGGTTCCGGATCCCCCAGATACCACCCCTGGCTGGGCTACTGGTTGAAGGGAAGGAAGGTAAAGCAAGTCCTCGGATGAGCTTTAGGATTACACCCCATCACCCTGAAACAAACAAAAAGTACCCAAATTTGTCATCGACCTTTCCCATATTCCCACTTCTATTTTATCGAATCTATTCCATGAAATTACCTCATCTTTTACTAGCCATAAAATAATTTAAAAGTGATATTCTCAGTAGACAGCTGCCAAGCTGGAAACTTGAGTTTTATCGCAGATATAAAGTGATATTTCAGCGTAGCTTACTCGGAAGAGATCAATGTGGACGGTTATGAAGGGTGTAAGGCAGAATAATTGCGTAGGTGTTAAAATATTAGCAGATAGAACAGGGGTAGTTGGGTGGAGAACTGCGTCAAACCAATCTTAGGATTGATGACTAATGATGATGAATGACAGGCTTTCTCGCAGGAGGAAGAGGTTGGAGGACTCAACAGCTATTTCAAGGTCGTGGGTTCGAGTTCTGTCCGAGCATCTCATACCTCAAGACTTGGATGGATTCAACCTGGTTATTTCTGAATCTTGAGATCGCGGAAGACAAGCCTTAAAGCTTTACTGAATCTCAGAAGGAATTTGACCACCAGTGTTGAAGGAACCGAAGCAAAAATAGCGTCCCCACACCTATTGCTTCAACGAAAATATTGTTATCTATACACTATGGTAAAATTCGATATGGTAAAATAGTGGTCGATAGACGTGAAAAATTGACGTAATCGAAGTGGGGTGCCCACTGCTTTTCCCCACAGGCGAAGAATTTAATTACTGAAATTCCGAAGCTTCACTTGAATCTGACACCGGGACACATTCACTAGCACAAAAATTCAAATGGATCACGCTGATCCCATAATCAGTTTTTTAAGTAAATTATATCCTTAAAATAACTCGCGGACGTCATTAAAAGTAATCTACTTATTAAGGCCGTTGTCATAGATAATTGTAATGCAACTCAGAACACCTAGTATAAGGCACAGAGAAAAAAATTGTTTGATCTTACTATCCATTCTTCTATGCAGAAATATCTAATCGACTCTTTTGTAGCGAATCGTTATTGACGAGCGGTTTATATTGTTTCCTGCATAGATTTGTGTAACTCATGTTATGACTAAGCTTTCGAAGACATAAATTTACTCACTAAAATTCTTTTGACAGCAAAGTTAGATTGTGATGAAATTAGATCAATACCTTCGGTTATTTTGCAGATATCAACCCAAACATTCAGTTTCCCATACGAGTACATATCACGAGATGAATATTTAATAAATAAAATGTTATAAAATACAGAAAATATCTAATTACTGGCACCAGTTTTCTGCCAAAATTAATTTTTCAGTTTTGTATTGGTTCTTTATCTTATTTCCGCATACCCTCATAGCAGGATTGCTAAGAGTAAAACTCAGGTTTTTGACTATGCGGAAGTTAGACTGCAGTAACTGGCAGGAAACTAGAGGGAGACAATACTCCTGGCCACTTCGGCGGGAAAAACCTCCTCCTGAACCGCGATCGTGCCCACTTTTCCCCGTATTCCAGGAATTTTTCCAAATTCATCCTCACTAAAAGCACCCTACTAAATATAATGGCCATCGTAAAAACTGCATTTTGGAAACGATTTTTTTTCCTGGCAATATCGTTTATTGAACGGGCATACAAAAAAATATTTCAGCAAACAAGAATGATGGCCTCATTTGTATGACGCGTCACTTCATTTCGAAAAAAGGTTGTGAGCTGTTCTAGTGCTACATTTTTTATTAAATGACAAGCAATCCATAATGGTAAATCAGAGTAGCTTGCTCGTTAAAAAAAAAATATCCATAATATACCACAAGCACACAGTGTACCCAGAATTCACCATAGATATCAAATTCACATGACAAAATATCATAACCTTATGAATAACTTATTTAGATACATTTGCTTACTTTTTTCCCCAAATGTTTTGTTAAAAGGTTAATTCGGAGCTTCAAGGAATAATTTGGATCAAATCTCTAAATCAGATTTTAAGGTTTAAACTATTTTCTTATTATTATAAAATAAATAGTTCTCTAGGTCGGCGTAGCTCTCTTCAATGTGCCAATAAGTATTAATTAATATCCGAGTACCCAATTTAAAATCATGTTTTACAGATACATTCTATACCTTCTAAATTGCTTCCAAATCCACTTGCCTTCAATTATATTTATCTCGTATCTAGTGTTTCTTATCAAATGTTCCATCCACCGCATCCATTTTTTGCTTTTGGTGCCTTTTAATTCGGATTTACTGAGCTTAGGGCGAAAGACCAGTACTCAACTCCGACAACTAACATTTGTTAGTTTTATATAATGTTTATTCTCGAAACCAAACACAGAATTTACCAGCCGAATAAAATTTATTCAGAAATGAGGTATACTGCATGAAAGTTTATATGCATATTTTCACATAGTTTTAAAATCTCATTCCTTCAACTCAACACTCCTGGCAGGTTAACCTGTATTCTAAAATAGATTTTTTTCCTTTTCCGGTGGGTTTGCAGACATCCGAACCCTCAATATTTCTGTATCCCTGCGTTCCTATCCATTAACCCGGGTAACCCGCTAGCCGGCTAGATAAAACATAAATAATTTATCATCTCACTCGGAGTCACGCACTGGTCAATGGTCACTGTGTTGGTCTCTCTGATTTGTTCGCAGATCAACCAGCGCCGACGGCGCGAGCCGGACCTAACCGTCCGTGGATCACTAACGGCAATACATTATATCCCCGGTTAAACACAGCGAGGATAGAGAGCAGGCACAGGGAGTGGTTGAGAAGAGAGACAGGGAGGCCAGAATAGAAATCAACGTGGCGACACCAAAATTTGCCCCATGAACGGAAAGGATGGTAAGTTAGCAATAAACTCCACCAAAATGATAGCGCACGAATATAACAAAAGAGGATCCTCAAGTCGGCATCTAAATGTGCTGTCACCCGCTGCGCATTACCATGTAAAACTCAAAATCGACCCCCGGTGCGGCTGTCGTTTTTTAATGCAAAACGCATGCATGGGTGCCAAAAGAGCTGGGAAAAATAATGAAAAAATTTTCTTGGCCCTAATTTGTTAGCTATGAATTTTATGACGTGATATCACGTCACCCGCACAGCGGGATATAAACGTGATGCGGGTTGCATACTGTCGGCTTCTTCCCCGCGCCACCGTTTTCTTTCAATTTTTTTTCTGCGCTATGTATCCAAAAAAATACGAGGAAAATGAATGTGTAATGTTCTACTGGTATCGCCATTGGTATTTTGCCACTGCCTTAGGGAAATTTTTGGCTTAGATGAATGTATTGCAAGTTATAAGTACAAGGAGTCGCCGTGAACAGCTGTTTGATTGTAATGGTAATTCTGGGCAAGATATTTCGGCGTATTTCTTGTGCTAGTAATCCTAAGTATCTGAGTAGGGTTCTATAATATTGAATAATTTTTACATTTTCTTCTGAAGCCGCTATTCACGTCACAAATTCCTTTACTCGTTTCTTCTTTTCAGCTCCAATTCCTTTCTTCACATACGACTACCGGTAAGCATCAGATATTTTACAAAAATGGTTTTCACATACCATTATGTAGTCCCTTCACTGCAGGCGCTTGAGATGGTTGGCACTCCGCTTTCGAGATTATTTTCCGTCGGTGTATTAGGGTGTCTCTTGACGTGCACCACTCCTGCCGGCTGTTCTAAGGTTGGAGGGGGTATGGAGATGAAGCGAGGGGTGATAGTAAAATTTAGTCGGTCCGCTTGTAAGAACTAGGAATAGCTTTTTTGGGAGTGCCATCGGCACATCAAAAAAATGAGGAAGGTATGAGGAAAGATTTTGCTGACACTGTTGGGGTGGAGATTCCGGTGTCGAAATAATAATGGATGTGGAAACAGAAATAATCAACCCATAACTTCCTCATTACTATTTTCTGAACTCAAGCAAATAACATATTTATGCAATATGATGTGACCGAGTTAAAAGTTAATACATAAAAACTGGAACTAATAGTATTTGCAAGCAAATATCTTACAAGTAATCTTCATTTAGGCCACGTATCGCGGTTCTAACTACGAATATTCTGCGAAAATCTGAAAATGATGTAAATTTTTACAGCTATAATATTTTTTCATTTGGTGCATAATAATATCAATTCGAGTAAACCATTCAATAATACGTTTTGCTAGGAATAGATTTGCAGCATCTATGCCCATTATTATTTACCCGATTACCGAAAGCATCGTTTTCTTTCTAGTTATACGAGGGAAAACTAATTCCATCGTGCTTAGAAATCTCTAGTTACTTCTTATTTATATAGCAGCCCTAGTATATTGAAAAAAGGAACCACATGACATGAAAAAAATATTATATTTACCCAAAACAAATTCAATACAATCGAAATGATGACCATTTTCAAATTATATATTTTATACGACTACGTACAGTAATGTATGTTTTACCAATGAAGGAAATACCTCTCTCACAAATTTTATAACAATATATTTAACCTATAATGCTATTTGCAGTATATGATACAAAAATATATAATACTATTTATGCCTTCTTATGAAAGAAAGAAAAAAACTTGGGACAGAGTAGAGGAGAATTCTTGCAGCCAGTGTAGATATCTGCGGTTTCTTTCCTACGCCCGAGAGTGCTTGCACCGCAATAGTGCAATACTTGCACCACCGATACTTCTTTCTGCCACCTTCCTCTTGGATGAGTTCAGGGAAGTGGGATTGAGTTAATGATGGTAAAAGTGGCTTGGGATAAGGAATGTAGGATGGAAGAATAAAGGATCTAATGACTCCCAGGAATTTATAAAGGGAAATATTTCCGGCGGGTTCACGGTACATGAAAAAGCATGCATAGTTTCGGGAAGGAAGTATTAGGGAATCAATGGAGGAGTGAAATGATTCTAAATGGACAGTTTTTTTTTAGAGGAAACACTCAGGCTCTGAATCGTTTTGGCCGGTGTTCGGTGAAAAATGAAGTGCTTGAAGAATTCTAAAGAATCAATCACGACTCATGAAAGCAAACCAGGTCAAACAAGATAGCAATGCTCCATTAGTCGGATATATTGGTTATAGGAATATCTACCTTGTGAAATATTAGGCCTATGAAGGTAAATCTCTTCATAGGTCATTGTTTCCAATTCCTAACCTATTCTTTCGGAGATTACTAGAAAGTATGTATGTATACGAAAGAGGGTGTCTGGGAAAAGGAGACGCAAAAACACTTGGGTCGTTGGAAGGGGGTGGAATGGTGAGAGCTGGGTTTTCTATGAAAGTGATATTTTGAGGGGTCACTGAACTATGGGTCCACCGCAAAGGACGTTGGGATCGGTATTGTTAGAGGGTTCACGGAAAGAATAGGACAAAGGGGATGGGCCAGGGATTGACATAAAGGGATCAGGCGTAGAAGGAGGCAACGGAGTATCTGACTGTGAGGGTTCAACCTCCTCTCCACCCTCCTCCTCTCTAAACTTCTAGCTCGGAGTCTTCAGAGAATGCCTGATCCCCATCTCTTCCAGGAGCTCCCGCTATTCCTTCTTCGTGTACATTCGCCTAGAGAAGGCAGAGAGCTAAAAAAGGAAGGATGGAAAAAAATATCTATATTTTCGCTAAATATTATAAAAACGTAATAAACAATTAATAAACATACATAATTAAGTTCCAGATGGTAAATACATATTATGTGTAAAATAAAACTCATATAAAATTTGTCATACTCACGCATTAATAGAAAGAAATAAAAATAATAGCATAAAATACAGGGGGAATATGAATGGAAATTGGCTTACCTTAAGATAAAAGAAAAAATTTCTCCCGATCCTCCCAGGAAAGGTTGCTTGAAACGGCGTTCACAAATGCGCTGCTAGATCCCTGCTGAACAACTTAGAGGCGAAAAATGTCATAATAGAACTGAACCGAGCTCTTACAGAGGGCCGGAACCCTCGGGGTACGCATGACGTGATATCACGTCATCACCATTTAACACCTTGAGTGCGGCATGACGTGATATCACGTCATGCCGCACTCAAGGTGTTATATGGGCTTACAAAAGTCGCCATTCGCGTCGCTGACGGACAAAGTGATCTGATTTTCAAGGGGTAATAAGGTATAGTTAGGGTTTTTAACCGAAATTTATATACTTGATGTGATCTACCAAATTCATAACTTTAAAATGCTATTCCTTGAAATTACATACATGATGATGCAAAATATTGAAAAAAAGTGAATCACATTGTACTCATCACCACGCCGCGGACATTTTTGAAAACCGATGAAAATTCGACCGAAGTGGCAACAGAAATCAGCCAGATATGGGGTGGAACTGGGCCTCCTCCATGCAGTCCCTTTGTCATTGAGAAAAGGAAAAAAAATGAGCAGCAGCGTGCGAAGCGAAGCGGAGGAATAATAGAGAGAGATGGGGGGGGGGGAGGGAATGAAGGATATGTACTGCATGAATGATATGTACTGCACTATGGAAAGAAGGTATGTACTGCATGGCAGCGATGGTGGCGGCGCGGCGCGGCGTCGGGTGGCAAAGGTGGTGCTGTTAGAATATTTCGCTCCCGACGAATGGCATTTTATGATCGCGTTGATCACCACTATGACGAGGGCGGTTGCGCACGAGCTCTAGGAGGGGTAGTCGGGGGATTCACAGCACCACTGTAACCCCCCTTCCTATTTCACCAGATTTCCTCCCTCATTTGCAGTACCGGGCTAGGGTCAAGCGAAATTGGAATATTAATATCACCAGGGGCAAAACAAAATTAGCATCGTCCAATAAAAGGCATATACCGTTCAGTAGAGATCATCAATAAAATGAGGTCCTATTTGCAGTCATATTGAAGATCGAAGAGTAAAAAGCATATCAATGAGTACAATACAATGTTTTGCATGAATACCATTCAGCACATCGTACCTTCCAATCGCGTATCTCTCACCATTTGTCAGTAGGACATTCAACTCAAATTTAATAACATCTTGTGAAAAGCATATTCATACCCTTTGCTGAGTATGAACGTAGTCACACCTTGTGATTTAAATATACAACTTCAAAGAACTAGATTTCAATTACTTTCATATCAATGCTCACTGCATCATTCCGCAAAGGAATGTACTACATAGATTTAAATGTTTCGCAGTTAATGAAAAGAGTAAGCTGAGTTTTCAACCTAGGTTTATTAACTTGGTTGAAGATCTTCCGTGAGCTTTGCGTTTAAAATGAAACAAACAAATGAGTGACTCAAATTGAATGCAAGAAGTATACTTGCTAGGACCACTTTAAACATGATATTCCTTCGGTATCACAATTTTTTGAATTAGGTTTTGAAATACTTAAATCTTACTCTTAATACTTAATACTTACTCTTAAGTCGATTCAAATGTACAAATTCTTTCACTTCGTAGATTCAAAGAACTATGATATGAAGCTAAAAATCTAATGAAGATGCAATCATCAATTACTTAGCAATGCTCAGTCCTTAAAATCTCGAAACTGATTTTACTGTATTATGTAGAATACACATTTGTAATTTGTCTTGGAAAACTAATTTCAATGTTAATTTTAAATTATAGTTGTCACTGATTTAGTTTTATTTTGGGGATTTATTTTCATTACACACCATTTTCATTACATATTGACTGTTACCACCTGGCAAATAGCCAACTTGTAACACTTTTTACAAAATAATACTAATATAAATATTATAGCTAACAAATCAAAAGGCAAGAGTCAAGATGATATAAAAATATTCCATTCATTCAAAATTGCCATTCAGCACAGGCATGGGCATTTCGCATCTTAGTCGACTCATCGCATTATCGTGGGGCCTCCCTAGACCGAGCCGAGCACAACACCGTCCAGGGTAGGGAGGTTGGGGGACTGAGAGAGAGAGAGGAGAGGGTTTGGCTTTTGCGGAGTGTGGGCGAGGCGGGCCGGATCAATTTGGCGGACGAGGAGGCATCGGAGACGGGGTGCGCGGGAGGAGAACGGGTCGGGGTCCGACAGACGGGGTGGACCCGACTATCACGGGAGGGAAACCCCGGAACGAAAACATATAAAACGCTCCGGTGAGGAGAGGGAGGCTAAGCCACATGCGGGGAGGACGCCAAAGCACGGTGGTCGTCCGTAGATATATACATATATACAACGATGGGCTCGTAACAAATTACAGTTATTGAATGTTGTGATGTTTTTGAGGGTAAATGGAGGGATGGGATTTGTATCAAATGAATGTTCCACGAAAAAAATCCTGCTCGCGGGTGGAGGACGACGTGTGGGTTATAGTTGTGTATCGGTTGGCCTCGCGCGCGCGATGCTTCTCCTTAAATCAATGAGCGCGCGGGATTAAAATTTAGTAAATAGCATTTCGTTGGTAAACGTCACCCATCCTCCCGTATTAGGATTATTAAAAAGGACCATTTATATCAGTTAAAGCGGTTTAGTAATGGATTCTTTGCGTGATAACAGGGATCGGGATGAGAATGAATGATTGCTGGCTGAGTGGATCTACGCAGTTTTTGCATGAAATAAAAACGAATTGAAAACCTCCCTCAAAATAAACGAATTAACAATTTGGTCAAGAGCGAAAGGTACACTGCTGAGTATTTTGATGAGGCATGAAAGAAATTTACGTTATATGTGAAAAAGTATTGGCAGAATAAATAACTATGAACGTTTTAGGATAAGTTTACGAGCATATATCCTTTGGATTATCTACACACCAAAAGATTTTTGCAGGAATTCACCAATCGTAAATGTGGTATGACACAATTTTTTTATGTTCCAATCCACGCTTGTTATCTCAAAATACTTTAGCTAGGCATATAGTAATTGATATATAAATATATGTTTGAAAAAAATCGATCAGTGTATAATTTAGAGCAAAACAAAAATAAATAATACAAATCCTAATATTGAAGTCCAATATTATTTCACTTCTCGTTAGTTGTATCATTATTTCTTATCTTTCGAATTTCTTGATCAGATTAAAAATATTAATCATTAAATATAACCTATCCTCATAATATCAATTCAGGTTAATTTATTAAAAGAACATCGCGGCATTCTAACACAAATTTGCCAAATTTTGACTAATTCGTTGCTATTGCTTTGCAGAAAATATTATATTTCATTAATCGAGCAATTTCCTATTTCAATTGGTCCCTTCGTTCTGGATACCAAATAATGTTCTTGAAAGAATGCAATATTAACTGGGCATTCTTTCACGGATTATCAAACGGTTTTGTTTTTGTCATCAAGGAATGTTTTTGAATATCTTCTATTGAAAAAAACGGACTTGCTCAGAAGGAAATTTTTTAATAACTAAAAATTATCAACCACCGTTATAGAGGTCAAAATTATTTATCAAAAGAGTCATGCCGCAATGTACGCAAAATGTAGAAAAAAAATGTTACCAATCAATGTTTCACTAAAACATAAGTCACGAATTATACTAGGCACTAATCATTCTTTTTCCGAAATCGTTATTCTATCATGTTAATGCCATATGTTTTCGCAATGATTTAGCCTCAAGCTTTACAACGATAATAACATTACTTCGGATTCGGCGAAAAGAGAGTTAAAAATACTATACCTCGACGATTGCTGAAATGATTTTTGCATACGCAGCAGGGAGATCAGGTCCTCGCATAGATAAAAAAGTGACAAGGGATAAAAAATATTTGTTTTTCGGTCTTACTTTACATCAGTTTCAAAAGTAGCGCGGATTTTTCATTAAACATGAAACGATTGATTTGTATTGGCGTTAGAGGAAAATAAATAACATCCTACATTTTATATATAATAATAATTGGAGTCTTTAACGCAAATTTAAAATGACACTTATAAATGAAAAGCTAAAGAATCAAAACATTTTACTTGGATTTAAAGTCCTTGTGAATGTAGGGAAACCAGAAATAGGTAACTAATAACTATGGCGCTTACTATGTAGTGAATTGCCTTATCATAGAATACACACCACTAGCATTGCACCACAGTCGAGAAGATGTCACCGGGCATAATTTTGCTACCTATTTGCACTCTCCTAAAAGGTGAAGTTTGAGCCTCAAAATTTTATGCCAGGGGAAATACATAACGGTTTGAGTGTGTGAAAATTATATTACTTACAACTACTCGTTGTGCCGTCCACAACAGAAGTGCGAGTGCATATTGTTTAATTTTCTCAAAAAATGTATGTAAAAATTCCTTGGCATGATTTAGTTGCAGCATATTGCCGCACATTTACAGGCTAAAATATGAAACCAAAGAAATAAACTTCTTCTCATTTCCAATTGATTAAATTTAACTCAAGTTATTTTATAATTCATGAAAAAACACGTTACACCTTCAAAAGTACATTCATTATTTACACCCTAACTTATAAAGTTTGCAATGCTTAAGTTTACAGACGTAAAGCGGCAATACATTCATATTAATTAAAAAATCTTTCAACTGCTTCTGTTCGCTCAAAAAGTCATAGTAGCCCTAAGCCGATAGGCAAAGATTTTAGGTAAGTATCATTGAAATGCAAGAATATATTATTTAGCTCAATGATGCTTTCTTTGCTCCCATAAAATTAAACAGATGTCATGAAACAATACTGAAGAGCAGCATCCTCCTTTCTTGATCCCGATTATATTTACTTCTCGGCCAGATGTAATTTTCAGGGACAAATATTAGGGAAGAACAAAACGAGGAAATGTAATTACACGAAATAAAACGTATTATACATCGCACTGATGAATTTTCACTAATTGACTGTCATCTCAGATTTAATCAACCCTTAAAAAACTAAATAAGCACGCATAATAAGAGGAGGTTTCGTCGGTGCTGTTATTGTGGGCAACTTAAATTACCATTAATCGATTTATGTTGATATGCTATGTTTTCATGTTTGGGAATGAAAGCTATTCTTGAACCTGAAACGAAGAGAAGAGTCAAATACAATATCTGCTTCATAAATATTGCCAATCAATGTCCCAATCAACCTCTTTAATGTAATTTCCTGAGAAAAAAATCACGGGACCCATTGGAATGGAGAAAATTAGGGTCAATTTACACAAGGTTTAAAATGGATCTATAAAATAAAACATTTTAACTTACTTTGTATGATCGATATCTCTTAGAATGAAGCACAAATATGAGCATAGCTGAAAACCAACGAGTTACAATTTTTCTTATTATTTGCTTTATAATATGTTCCTTCCATGACTAAATCACCAGAGATGCAGTTTTTTGGAGACTATGGAATGCGCATGTATAAGAGAAACAAGCATGTTCTTCTTTTTCTTGGATAGTTAATTCCTATAGCAAAGGTACCACCTCGAAGCATTCAATCACCATCGAACTGAATTATTTTGAGAATGATAACGGGGGCCGGCACCACTCTACACCATTAAGTTTACACTTTAAAATTTTACTACATTACATAACTTATGACCGAGCATTTATATATACTTACCGTAATTAGACTCGTTTTTCGAATTACTCTATTTTTGGTATCTCAGAAACAATCTCCAGCCTTTGGAAATAAGAATTCATGAAAGAAAAAATGATGATTTTTACCAAGGCTACTGATACAAGCTTAGCAATTATTTTTCGTGGTTACTTATAGGTATAGAATAGCAACTGAGTAAATCTTGCGTGAAGTGGTAATTCGTGGCGGCTATAAAGGTTACAAAACACACGGTGGAAAGGGCGAGAGCAGTTTGGAAAGGCGTGGGGGCGGAAAGAGAGGGAGAAGGCCGAGCGGAAATAATAAAAGCCACTCTACATCAAAGTGCAAAATGACGATAATGGACCTTTCGGCTGTTATGGTTTGAAATTGGGTGATTTGGGAGGAGAATAAATGAATCAAGTTCCGCGATACAAGAGAGAGAGAAGAGTGGGGAGGAGGTGGAGAGGGGAGGAGATAGGGATGGGGAACGTGATAGTAGGGAAGGGAAATGCTGAATGGGGGGGAGGGGAAGACGAAATTAACAATTTTCTCAATAATGTATGGTACACTACTACGTATTTTAATGAAATATGAGAGAATATTTTCGTGTTACATGAAAGAATATTTACAGATTAGGTAATTATGAGAAGAGAAGGATGTGTTTACGCTTTTATCAATGTGTCTATGTGTATGTCTACGTATTTATATCTATTAAAATAAATATTCCCCTGAATTAAAAATAATGTAATTTGTGCTCACTAATTTTTGAGTAAATAAATTTGGATAAAGCACAGGCAATGGGCTAAAGTGTTTGTGATTATGGGAAAATGTTGAAAATTGGATTAGATGAAAACTCCTGGAATTTGGTGGTGAATGGCGATTGGGATATGGAGTAATTATAGTGGCGGGTTGCCGTAGAAAAAACTCCTCAGCCAGCGGAGGTCGAATAGCAAAGAGATGAGGGGTGTAAGTGCGCAAGGACGGGTGGCTAAATGCAGAATACGTATTGCAGGCGGGATGGTAGGGACGAGGGGAGGAGAGGGATGTGGGGGAGAGGGCAACTCATGGAGGATTGGAATAAAGTTTTAATGATTTTACGAAACGATTATCGAGAAGTCTCTGAGTCCTTCCCTCTTCCGACAGCTCCATCACCTACTACAGCCTCAAGACATGACTATCCACTCTTCCCAATCTTTTTCCTTAGAAAAATCTTCCAAAAATTTCATCCTTCATTCATAATTTGAATGACCTAACCATCCTAAGATTTTTGTAGGAATTGACCAAACGTAAATTCGGTATGTCAATATTATTCTTGTTGCGATTCACTTGTACTTGACCGTTATTCGATCCGACGCCGAAGTACTTTTGTAACTATTCGCGGCGAATAATGAACGGCCTTCCGCAGATTTGTTGTTGATGTCAAGAATTTATACCTATCGTGTAAGCGCGTCATTCCTGCTCCTCGGTCGCGATATGCGGCTCATGCCTCGCGATGCTCTTTATTATTTACAGTATTGGTAACGATACTTCCCTCCGTGAAAGGTCCTTCCCGATCAAGTGAATGACCTAAAATAATCTGCCACCTACTCATCAAAAGTTGGTGGCTACTTTCGCGATCTATTACTTAACCCATTTATGCCTAGTGTTCCATTTTTGGAACACCTGACGCGACTTTCTAATTTAATGAATACGACTTGTTATACACCAATATGCCACGGATTTTCTTTCTGTACCTCTTGCTAAAGATATATTGTATTATGGGGCGCAAAGATTGCCAGTTCAGTCAGCCAAGTCAGTTCTGCCCATCCATCGCGGCCAGTGTGTTGAAAAATATCGGTCTTTTTTTCAAGGCAGTTTTTCTGATACCATCTCTAATGTTATATTAATAACTGTTTACCATTACGCCCAAATGTTGTAAATTTTTTCCTGCATGCTCAATTATAGTTAACCTATAGTGCTTAATGAAGAAAATTTTGAAATGACGTATTTTTCTGTTATAAGCTTTTATTTAGCATTGCTCCATTTTTGGAGCACTAGGCAAATCCACTACTGTTATGCGTACATTCATTCATTTTATTCATCTACAATATGTAAAAATCAGGGTAAAATTCTCATTTTCAAACCTTCGGCATAAATGGGTTAACACTTGGGAGATAATTTCTGAATAAGGAAGAAGTTTTTTGCCGTAACTCGTCGTTCCCTTTCACTTACTCAATTCTCTTTACTGATTGCACACTTGGGTCTGATTGAACGACTACCAAATAAAAACGTAATCTAGTGACATGGTCCAAGAAACGACGGAAATACAACAAAAAGTCCGAAGTCATTTATCGAACAATACCATCTTAGCAGTACTCATAAACCCCTCCCACGGCAATTATTCCCCACCTTTTACTCGATATAATACCTCCCCCTAGTTTCATTCAACCATACCAGGAAGGAGAACCAAAACACTCCAAGGTGTGCTCGAATTTATATTGGAAAGTATCTCTGAATAACTGACGAAGGCAAAGTTTGGACCCTCACCACGAGGCAAAATGCAAACGGAATGACGCGTTGTGCCAAAATGGTTAAGTAATACAGATATTACTTGTGCCAATTTTAAAATACGAAACTTTTCAACATTTTGCCTAACTCATTGGGAAAGAAATCATTTTGACTGATAACAAAAACTTTGAGCAGATGAAGCGTTGACTATGACGTTTATTTTGCAGGCAAAGTTTCCATGGTATAATATTAACTCACATAATAAATAACTAAGCTGGAAAATAAGTCTTTTATACTGTAAGGGTTCCATTTTGTAATTTTTGGTGATCCTATGAAGTACCTATCCCACTGTTTTCGTAATTTTGCATTTACTTTCAATCGCTTGTCCTTAGTTATCCAGGTATCTTTCTCACTATCATACTCATCACCATGACCAATATCCTCAGTATTAATTCCAATATCCTCTGTGGTTTTTCAATAAATCATTTTTTTGGTAATTCAGTATACGGATATACTCTTTTATCCTTTTTATCCTAACCACAAATAAATCCTACTTATGAACAAAAAGGATAAATCAACAGCTATCTGAGTAGGTATCTATTTTTAATAATGAAATACAGATAACAACGCCGAAAATGTCTTCCAATTAATTGAAAATGCATATGACGGTGAATAAAATGACAAAAATATTTCTAAATATTCTAAAAATATATTTATAATTACAGGATACCGGAAATACACTATGGCGGGTATGCTAACCTATCGATAGGCAGAGCTTTGTGACCAAAAAGATTCCAACAAAATTTCATACATCACTCATATGCTTATCCAAAATAAAATAAAGTCATCAAGGTCATCAACTTACTATGACAATGCGATTCCCATAAGAGTCACACCACCTCTGGTTTTACCGTAATTTTTCGGGCATTGCTCATCAATTAAGCGTCTAATGATTTTTCAACACTTTACAAACGGGCAGGAATGATGGAGGAGGGCGTGAATGCACCAACGCACGATTGAGTAAGAAAAAGCGGGCACACGTCACGGAGGGGATCATTTTAATGGAAACGTGAAAAAGAGAAAGATTACTCGTATTCGAATAAAAAGAGTAAAACTTCTCGCTGTTTACGAGGTGCGGATTGAAGCAGAGAAAGAGAGAGGGAAATAAAAGAAAAGCTTGGGAGAAAGGAAGCAGTGTTAATGAAATTGAACCTGATTTACTTAGCTTATCGGATTGACCCGCGGACCCGTCCTCCTCTTTTTACGTCGCGACGGGTATACCCAGCCCCTTATGGCTTACGGGAAATAAAAAGAGAGTGAGAGAGAGAAAAAAAAAGAAGTCTTTTCACTTATTTATTCCCTCCTCTCGATTCTCCCACATTTTTTTCACGTCCTGATGTTTCTCTCCTCTTTTTCCCTCCGTTGCGGGAGGAAGGATGGCGCGGTAGGGAGGCGTGAAGTGAGGAGAGTTCGAGCAAATGTGTTTGTGTGTGAGATGCACACACACACGAGAGTGTGGATGAGTAAAAAAAATGTGGGCGTGGATTGTCGGGATCGTCCCGAAGTGTGCACCGGAACTCGGGTAAACAAAAAAAAAACGACGAAAAAGATTAAACGAGGTGGAGAATCGGGTGGTGTATGAGTTGAGTATCATGTTAGGTCTCTTGACTGATGTAATATATTTGTGAGTAGGAGGGAGAACCCAGTGGCTGGGGGAGAAAAAAAGGAATGCCGAAAAGAAGACAACGATGGAGAATGTTTAGGTGGATAACCCGGTGTTTCGGGGAAAGTATTTTCGCAGGGGTTACGGAAGCTGATTGACCAAGATATCTCTCAACCAGTCTCATGAATATAAGCCAGACAGTTGCCATTATGAGAAGATAACATGTTTTCAAATGCATAACTAACTTATTTAAATTTAAATATAAAAAAAATAAAAATTTAAGATTTAAAGCTTGAAAAAAAATTGTTGCTAGCCAGAGTAATTTTAATGGCATTGTAAACGAGATAAAATTTATAAAGCTTTCTTTGGAAAACTATTTTCAAGATGAATAGGAAACCAGGTGGTTTATATATAAGATTTACTACTTATCAATAATAAAAATGTTGAAAACTTATTAATAAGGACGACGTAAACGTATCGGCACAAACAAAATGACAGCTACTTATTACCCACTAACATCAATACAGGAATCTCATCTCGAAGAAAATTATGAGAATAATGCTGACTTGAAGGAGACTTGTAAATAACTCGCTGCATATGATGGCACCCCTAAACACTATCCAAAATTTATCCATACTCACTATTTATAACTAACTATCAATCCATCCCTTAGTTCGACGCTATCAATACTGAATTGTTTCCCAGAAGCCTCTTAAATCTTACACATTTTCGGCTCAAGAAAGCCGAAAGCATATGAAAAAAGCTATTTGACATTAAAGACAAGGTTTGAAGGATAAATGAAGACGATGGAATGGATTGAACTCGTGAGAGGATACATGAGGTAAGCTTAAATTTATACATATAAATTTTCTCGAGAATATTCCATCTCAATCATGCCAGGTTAGTTTATATGGGCTGGATAAAACTCCTTGAATGCTCACATCCTCATTGGTCTGAAACATGGGCTATCTAATTCCGTTAGCGTAAAAAAATACAAAAGCCTTAATAATTCAGTCAGCTCAAATAAACTGAGAAAACCCTTGACCGTAAAAAACTTAAATCTTAGATCTGGCAGCGGCGCAGGATCGTCGATTCAAACCCTAGCACCTAACGCTGATATTTTTGAAAACTCAAAGGCATATGTAGATCAAAGGCTTACTTCTCGAGGTAAAGGGAAAATGGACTTAGGTACGGTCCTCAGTACCCGGAAAAAAGGATAAATTAAACGATTTTTCAACATAATATCTATAGTGATATGCTCTTATTACCTACCTCGTATTTACCCGCCAAACGTTTTCATAGCAATTGTAACTGACTAGAAGATAGACCACTTCCACTCAAATAGTCGTAATTCGGCTTTTTCCGAAACTCATAACTTGTCTAAAACTTCGATGCTACATATCTTAGAAACATTTAGATCTAGGCGTAATTTTTAAATGAGTGACACGTCATGGAAGAGGACCGGTTGTCCGGGTGCATCCACTTCACGGATTGATACCCCGTTACAATCATTAGCCATGGACCCAATTGGTTAAAAATGTTTTCTAGTGCATTATTAGATATCAGTCAAGGGGTTACACTGAATTTACAGAGTTAATACTTACCTCTCACGGGAAAGCATGACATTAAACCGAATTTAATGCGATGGAAAAACATTCCGTGCGACCAAGGGGTTTCCGATATCTATCCAATCAGGTCCTGATTTCTTAAGCACCCAACGAAAATTCAGGGCCGCAAGAGATAGAACTTTCTTTTTACAGATTTCAGTAGCCGTGATGAGACACCAGGTAGAGGGAGGCACCAGGCAATTGGGGCCTGCACGTATAATTGAGTATTTTATCTGGGGAGAAGGAACGGAGTCTGATGCAAATTTAAATGGAAAGGTCCTCAGGAATCCATTAGACGGAGAAGAGATAAGGGAAGGGATGGCTGGATGGGAAATGGGAAGGGAGAAGAAATAATGATTTGAGACGGCACGTGGAAGAACGAGTCTATTTATCGAACAAAAATTCCAATGAAATGAAGGCCCCAAGAGCTGAACGTCATTCTGGTAAATGAAGCTATTCCAGCATTTAACTTGGAAGTATAAAAGTATATGAAATTTACAAGTTTATGACGACTTTATGAATGAGCATCAAGAAGATGTCTTATCTAAGTGAATTTTTCTCAGTACGGCAAATAATTATAGAATTTCCCAAAGAAGTTATTTCCACATAACCTTTTCAGGGTATTCTTTTGAAAACTGATAACTATTTTTAGAACGACACTCAATTTAAACTGAGGGGATTTATGAAGTAATTTTTTCCATTAAGATTCAAAGCCTCGTATAAGAAAAACAAACACGTTATGTCAACTTTGATGCGTTTTTTTAATATCAATGACTTCTTTCAGTTCAAAGAACATCCAAAGATCCATCCATATTTAAAGACGCTGAAAATTGTACCATTCATTTAAGAAAAACCATCCCTTCACTACGACCTTCAAACTACTCTACTACTTCTTCAGATGGTATTCTCTCCCGTGCTGCATTGATGTCGGTAAAGCATAATGTAATCATCTTTTTATCGCCTTTGGCTTATTTGAGTATAACTTCAATTATTATTTCGCATTCCTATATTTGTCTCTCTGAATTTGCATACTTACTTCTGATATTCATAAATAAAACAGTGCCGAAAGCGAATATTCCTCCACCAACTTTTATTTACGTATCTGATTATATTATTTGCATTTGCTATTGATTTAATACTTTGAAATTCACACAATGCTATAACCCGCAGACAAATCACCAAACCAAAAACTTATATTTGCTTTGCAATCTTTCTCGGGATTCGGAAATAATGGTGAGACGATGAAAAGTATTGAATAAGGCAAGGAAGGCCTTCGTGGACAGTTACTACAAGTAAAAATGACCCATCTAATTCCGGGAGGGGATATCCAATACGGGAAATTTCAGTCCAGCAGAACATGTTGCTTCTTGATACAAATATTTATCAAATAAATATCCCTCATTTCAGTCTTGAAATATGCTCCTTCACCTAGTCGGCAATATCGATCATTCTGAAACCACCTATCCCTGTCCACCTATCCCTGTCCACCTATCGTCTTTACATGTCTATTAGTTTGTTAGTTCTTACATTCTTTCTTTTGTTTATCTGAAAAACTTAATACAAATTCAAACGTATAGTATCGTTTAAAATTGGAGTTAAAATTGATATTTCTCAAATTAATTTTTCTTCAAAGAGGAGGTGAATGATTGCAGAACCTTTTCAAAACAATTTTGATTTTAATGATAACAATAAGGCCTTCATACAGACCAAAAATCATGTAAGAATCAAATTTTAGGGTGCAAAAACTCGATTCTTGCAAACCTAAACTAGATAATAATTTTTGTACAATAAACCAATCCATTAAAAGTAAAAAACATTGCGTACAGATTGCGATTGAAAAACTCTGGAATTTTCCCCATTAAGTTATAAGTAGCGGAACTTAACCTTGTAGCTGGATATGTGGTGGTTTCAAAAACTTCAGAAATCTTAGGATCATGGTAAGGTTTAAGGGTAAGAGTGGCACGCAGAAAATACATGAATGGTTACGAAGCTATGAAGTAGTTTCTCAAAAGCACGAAAATGAAACGATCGTAACACTGCCATCAGGTAAAAGGTTAATCTCATCACTCTCGCTTCACTGGTCTTTTTTCGCGGCGAATTTCCCATTTTAAATGAAACTTATCATTGGAAACATAATGAAATACACTTTTGTATGTTCCACAAGAGTTTTTAATCCCGACCTAGGTTTCGGCAGTACACACTATCATTATCAAGGTGAATATACAAACATTTTGCGAGCTTATATAGCTTAGGGAGAGGGGGCTAAGGCAGGGAGGAGGTGGTGATGGTGGGAGGGGAAAGCTAACTATCATTATTAAATTTTCAGGATTTGTAAAGTGGAACGTTTTTTTCCGGCGTTCCAAAGTTGAAATGTTTACAAGAGTATTTCTTCAAACACAAAATTTATATTATAGAGATGCTAGCAAATATTTTACTCCGCACACCCTAAAAATTCCAATACTAAAAAAATTTTAATGAGACACTTGTGAAAACGGGCAGTACGTCCGGTCAAAAGGAGGTGAAGATGAGTTCTCTTCAGATATTACTCCATTCCCTAATACCTCGGGTATTTTACACGAAATCTATGCGATTAAGTGTGTCAAGAGTGGTTAGTGAAAGCAAATGAATTAGCAGCAATAACGAGTGGAATGCGAGTCTTCGGGAAAGGGGCAAAGGGTCAAAAGCCCAAGGGTGGAGTGGGCAATTATGCGGAAGGAGCGGCCGGGTGACGTTGGAAGCGGGCGTGGGAGACATTCAGTGGTGAAGGAAGGAAGAGATTTCGAGGTGTATTGGGAGGACTGCGAGAATCTGGACGGTTTGAGAGATGCAAGGTCACTTGAGCGTTAGAAGTGGGTGTCCGCACGACTGAGTTGTCGGGACGACCGCCCTATCATAATTTGAATGGCAGATGACTGCGAAACGAGCGGGCTGCAGCCACTCGCATCTGACGAAGTGTATCGAAGTGAACTCTGTTATAATAAATGGTATTATTCATTATGAAAACTGAGGACTCCACATAGGATCGCACTCCATTCCTACCTATCAACTATTACCAATCCCCAATGGTCTTCATCAGCCCCGAATGATGTAACAGCTCTTAATTGCATCACTCATTTTTTGGCTGAAATAGTCAAACAAAGAGTTCCATATTTAAGCAATATATCTTCTGATACTATACTGTCTTCTCTCTCTTTATCTAACCACAGAACGACAGATTTAAAATATATTTAAAATTACTCCATACTCCCAGGATCTCTCTAACCAAGCGCTCACCTACATATCACCTCTCATTTCTTTTGAACTCACTCCCTCTCTCAATTTACCCGTTTTTCTTATTATACAACAAATTATTATGCAAAAAAAATTGGTAACCAAAAGAAAAAATAGGTACTTCTTAAAATCTGTAGAAGGACATTCAAATACAAAGAAGTAAAAAAAAGAGGACGAATGAATAAAACGTTATATCCATTGTCCTAATACTATTGAATAAATACTGTTTTTTTATCTAAACCATGCACAACATCACCATTTACAAATGATCCAAAAAATGAGCACGAGCTTGAAAGTAATTTTCGTAATAGCAATGCGTCTATTTTTCAAATCAGCTAAGAAAAATCTGAAGATCAGCTGTGAGTAACAGAGCTTTTCTAACTAGGTAAGGTGATATGCATTATTATGAAATTTTCAAAACACTAATGGATACTTCACCCACTCGCATTTTACCACGGGTCGTTACGAACATTTTCCTCTGTGAGGCATTAATACGACCGCAACTAGGAAAAAAATTAACATATTTTCCAGGAGAAGTCCACTTTTTAGGCAAATTATTTTTTCTTTCCACGGGTGAAATTTAGGCAACCGGAGAGAGCCGGTTATTCATAATGGATGTCGGACGAGAGCATTTAACGCACAACAACAACCGGGTGTTAAATACGAGTCATAAATAATAACGCCGCTCGCGTGCAATAAAAGAGTAATTTTCCGTCAGCTCAAAAATATCCAGGTGGCAGCTTCCTGAGCTCAGGACTATCTCTCATTTATTCCCACTCGTCCCTTCCAGCGCCTCGGAGAGGAGGATTTTATTTTCGACTCGCATTTGTTCGCCGTTCTGGATTCGCGTCGCCGTGGGCGTTTTTCTCACCGATTTCATTTCATTTTTTTCTCTTTCGCTCGCGCAACGTGTTCCCGGAGGGAAAGGCGTAAAGCGGAGAGCGCAAGGATTCTTCGGTGGAGGAGGAAAAGAATGAAGGCAGGATACGAAATGCCATCCGGAAGGGATCATCTCCACATTCCAGAGTCCGCTCGTGCTCGCGACCACGGAACATTCATTTCACTCGTTTTTGTTTATTTTTTGAGAGATTTTTTTATGTTTTTGTATAACTCACGCGTCAATCACGTTGACCATGCGTGAATGAAGCAATAAATGAACACTATGCGAATTAAATTTAAATTACCTAATAAATTTTGCTCCACTTAAAGAGGTTTAAATCTATTTCAATTCGTGCAAACACTTCTTCCTCATATATCGAGGTGATACTCGGTTTGAATAATAGGCAAAAAGAGTTGTTCATTCAAACACAAAAGCATTACCTGCGCTTAATGAAAACCGCTGTATTTACCTGATGTCCATGGTGTATAAAAGTCCCTTTAAATTAGTCTTTAAACTTGATTTTGTGCTTCAATAAATGATTTCACAAGGATTTCCTGATAGAGAAGATTAACAAACGAATTCTTTGAAAAATTAACACCATTCATAATGGCTGCACTAAACCCCAGGAAGGTAAATAAACGGAATGTATTAATTCTTGTGTTAAATTCGTATCTGCAAAACTATTATCTAATATCATTCTTACCAAGGAGCTGCGAAAAACTAAACTAAACTATATATAGTACAACGAAATGAAAAAGTATATAAATATTCAAGCGACACGAAATTTTAATAAATTTTTGTGCATTTATGCCAAGTATAATCTAAATGAAACCATGCAATCTACGACAAGGCAGCGTCTCAAAATGTTATTCTTTCTACATTTCATGGAAAAACTACCCAATGAGGGTGAAAAAAATTAACATCGTCCTCGAAGGCGCCAGTTGCA
This sequence comes from Ischnura elegans, assembly GCF_921293095.1. NCBI lineage: Eukaryota > Metazoa > Arthropoda > Insecta > Odonata > Coenagrionidae > Ischnura > Ischnura elegans. The sequence goes on from NC_060246.1 coordinate 145,127,244, forward strand.
ACAAATTTAAAGAAATTTCTAAAGAGAAGGGATGTATCAGAAACTTTGGGCCAGTTAGAAATGAACGTGGACACTTTCTTTTGTTCAACTTTTCCCGTGTATGGGTCTTCATATGTATAACGTCTATTGAGAAAGGAAGCCAATCCACCACTCTTTTAGCTCTGGGAGCAAGAAAATGATGGAAAGATGAAATATTCTGTCATGGCTGAGACTTTGGAAATAGATCACGAATATTCAGAATGAATCAGGTGAATTATTCTCAATGACTTGACACGAAATTATGCCAAAAAATTGAGAAAGTGGCTCGGAATATACCAAAAATATTGGGCTCCAAAACTACAAAATTTTATTCTTTCCTAATGTGGTCTCTGTTATCTTCATCCAATACACCCTTAGTATGACACTTCTAAACCGATTTTGGGAGGTAGAAGCTTTTTCATCAGATTATCTCCTTGCGTGAATAATATATTAATATAAACAATCAAATAAGTTTTATCTCTTCTCTTAGCATTTAGTCGAACGACAGATGGGGAGGACGGGAACTAATTTGGACTACGTTATAACTCAATCTTTGAGGTTTGTGGAGATGATACTATAAGATAGAGAAGCGATAAGTTTAAAAAAATGAATTCCAGGAAATTAAAATTTTGGGTTGAACTAATGAGACTCATTTCCCTCTATCAATGAAAATTAAGGGTGAAACAACAGAGACCTATTCAATAGTTAATCAAATAACTCGCATAAACACATCCGTTGCCAGAAATAGTGGTAGGCTCACCTAGGCCAAATTTACAACCATTAGATTTGCCAGCGTGGACTTCACCCCAGGACCTTGATACCAAGGACGGCGAAGTCAAAGATGAGTGCGAGAGAATGTGCCATGGTTAGAGCATGGACCGGAGGAAACCTTAGCAAGGATGAGCCAGACATCAGCCGGAGAAGGGGAGAGAGGCAACAATGGAGCATTGTTCTCCATCGCCACTTCTAGGAGGGATCCACCAGCGGCTCCACCAAAGCACGCCCTCTATAAAACGAGCCACTCTCACCCCCTGCCACCCTCCCCGCGTAGCCCCAAGTACACACGACGCAGCGGACGACCCCTGTGTGCGGGGGCGCTGCCGTCCGTCTTCGAGCCCCGTACATGACACAACCGTCGCACCCAACACGCTTCCAAAGGATTAAGCTCATTGAGCACGAGTTTTGAAAAAGGCGAGTGTCATTTTGTGAATTATAATAAAATATCCACTCGCGTAGTAGCCAACTGACTAGAGAGTTTTGTCATGTGTTTGCGTAAAAGTAACATAATAATACAATGTTATCTTGTAAAACCATCGAGACATTTGCTTTTATAGTTCATCAACAGATGTGACACCTGACTAGCTACCAATCTTATATGCCAACACGCTAGACAATGATTATTCTGAAAATAATTAAGAGACGATTATTTTAGACATTTATTCTGTCTCTCATGTTTTTCAACAGATACCTAGCAATCACACTATATGCTAAGGAAGATGATTACAATGAGCTAGTTTTCCAGCAGATGGTATATATTTCAGGCTCGCAAATTCTCTTTACATAAGAGCGTGATCTCAGAAACTACATCCCCGAGACAGAGTGGCGAAGAAGTTGGGCGGTGAGGTGCAGGCGGTACGGTCACAAAGGCGAACTTAACCACCACCTCACTTCACGGACTTCTCATTCTTATAGCGCCGCCTCCTCAAAAGGTCAAGAAGAGCCGAGTGGGTGTAACGATCTAGACTTGGAGAGTGCAGTGAAGGGGTGGGTTTGAATAAAATTCGCGGGCAGGAATGAGCGAAGATGAGGGTGGAGGGGAAGAGATGGTTCCGGGAGAGGGTGCATGCTACCGATTACTCAGGATGGATATAGGAAGGGCGGTGATTTCGTGGTTTTAAAAAAGATAGCCTTAGGTACCTCAAACCATGATCAAGCATTTCATTTCAATGACGCAATGCGTATTCGCCTCCCAAAAATCTCTGTAACTGTTTAGAATGAACTTTTTCTGAACAAAATGGTAAAATTCAAAACCAAATAGGAACATGACCCTACATAATGTGCTTTTCACCTCAAAATGGTGCTCCTATACTCTTCCGTGACTTTGCCTAGAAAACCTATGTAAACAACTACGTGGAGTATTTCAGGTACCCCATTTATAATTCATAAATTATATGTTATACTTTAGTCTTTCCAGTAATTCAACACCATATCTCTCTTTTTAATGATATTAATATCTTTTGTATAATTTATAAATGCACTATAGGAAAATATATATAGGATAATTTTACATTGTTTTAAGCGAAATGGCAGGAATCTTTCATATAATATTTTGCTATTTTAACTGTACAATGACTAAAGTGCTATGAAAAATAAGTAAAAATGGTGCCATCATGTAGAGATTGGCCTTATTGAAGTTATGATAAAATAAAATTTATTGCATTCAACTTTTATCCCAGCACTCATACAACCAACAAGTTTTGTTTTCTTCCCACCAACAGCTGTGAAGGGTAAATCAGTTACCCCGCTAATAAAAATTGAGTTTTAAACACGATTTAAATGCAAAAAAATCATTCTCCAACTGAATAACGACAAATTGATTGAGCTCAAGTACAAAAGATATCCAAGGGGCAAAATAAAAAGTAAAAAATTATACAACATTAACATAATTTGGGGTAACTGAGTCACCCCGCACAGTCGCGGAAGGGTTAACTCGTGACATATATACACGATATGTGACAACTAAAAAAATAATTGTTCTCTGTCTAGCATAAGCATGTTAAACATTTTACTATTAAATGTCAAGAAGAAATAAACTTAGAAAAAAATGCAAACACTACTGTAAACTTTCCCCATTCTTTGATATCCCATTCAATAACCCTGTCTCCGCTCTTCCTGCCCCTGCCACAACTTCGAAATTATTATCAATGAATGAAGGATAATCCTATTTAATTAAAAGGTTTCAGGCTTAAAACTGGAGCAAAGGCGATCATGTTCTTTCTTGAGGATAGTTTGAATACATTTTACTAAGCATAAGATCGTAATTTTATTTATTACTCAAATCAGCTGGAAACAGAAAAAAAATCCAGTCCACTACGGAACGTCAATATTTAAGCAGATTGTTTTTTTAGACGCAATACGATCTCTCAAAATCTGTCTCTCCGTCATTCATCTCAATTATTCACTTCAATATTGCTAACATTTTGTTTTTTTTATTTTTACACAACCTTAATACCATCCAGGAACATACGAGAAATTATCTTTCGTATATTCGTATATTAGAAATATTTTATCATATAAGCGAAAACTCTGGCACCTTAGCTTCCTAAGCTCACAACGACTAATTTCCGTCTCAACGCCTGCAAATATCCTTTCATTTTCTTGCCTCGAAAACTCTCCCGTAGCCAAAACCCTCAAAAAGCCTCATTTCATCATCATCCTCCTCTCATTTATTCGGCAAGCTCCAGCTAAAAGCGCAATCATAACAATCACGTAAAGCGGCACCTCAGACATCTCATTCCCTCCCTTCGGTGTCTCTTTTACCCAAAACTCTTGCTTTAAGCGACTCGCTCTCACTCGCCGCTATAAATACCATTGCCAATCCAACTCCCGAGAATAGCTCAGACGCAGTTGATGGATAGTGTGCATTTGGATGTTTTAAGGAGCAATCCGCCTCGGGGTACACACACATCTCCGGCGCGAGCTCTTCTTCCTACGAACTCCATTCGTTAAAGCGATTCCCCTCCGGCATAAGCGCTCGCTTCTTGACTTATTAAAGGGGATGGTTGGGGAAAACAATGCGATAGAGTGAGTGGTGCTCCGTGGTGACGCGGAGAATGCACTCGTTTCGAGTCATGCACTAAAAGAGCCGCCCTCATGAAGCAAGCAAAATCTTGGCGATTGGGAAATTGTTTTAAGGCAGGAAAAATAATTTTTCAACAGATCGTCTTGCGCCATAAAAATTAACTACTTCTATCGATAGCTATTTTAAAAATACACTATGGTGTTTCCCATTAATATATCAATTAATGATATTTTAGACGTTCCCTAGTAAGGCTGGATTTTGCTGTGTCCAGCTCATTTGAGTAAGAATTCAAATTAAGATCTGATACTTAATGGAAACACCGCTTATTATCAATCCCTATTTTCATTTTATGATCGTCATATTGTTTTCCCCGATATATTCGATATTTATATTTGTTTCAACAACGAATATGATTCCTTATATATTTAACTATCATATTCTGTATGTATAGCAGGTATAACTATAGTTATGTGCATCCTAGTAGTTTTTTGTAAGCCAGCAAGGTTGGTACTATTTAAAATTTCTCTCAGTTGCATGGGTGACTTTCAATGCAGCTTCATTCCACCACATTAACTCACATGATTGGCATTAATGTATCAGGAGATTTCAAAATATTTCTTTCGTGAGACCATATATTGGAGCGGATGAATTGAAAGGCTAAATTATACAATGAATAAATTTTAATGGACATAGAAATTGTCGGATTCACAAAAAAAACACAAGTTAAAATAAACCACGGATCACTTCATAAAAGGCTCATTGAAAGGAACCGCTGGATGCATGATCCTGTGCGTTACACCCCTGATTCTTGGGTATCAATAACTTATAAAAGCTTGATGTTAGAAGGTACCGAATGAAATGGTTTTAGCCGCAATCGAGGTGATGGCAAACTAATAGAAAGTTCCATATCTTTCGTAAGGTTCAGAGATTTTCAAATATTTGTGCCGGGATCCATTACGTGCACTTATTCTATACTCATTTTACTGAACCTATAACAACGAATGGTGAAGCAATGAATAACATTTTAACTGTCAGAAGGATAATTTACTTCCTGAGGAGATGCTATTAAACTTCTGTACCACCTCTAACTCCCTCTTCTTATGGTTAAGTTTTTCCATTCTACCTACCCTTGACTTGGTGTGCAGCGAGTAGAGTTGGAAAGAATTTTTGAGACAGCAGATGTTGGGGATATAAGTCTCTGCAATGCAGCGCTTGAGGGGAAATAAGGACCTGATTAGAATTCCGCTGATTATAAATCCATGAAATTCAGACTATTGAGCGCAATTTTTTTCTTCATATGCACATCATTGAACACTTTTCGTATCCCATAATATCAACGTTATTGGCTAAGGTTGAAGTTGGAATTAGACTTTTCGTAACGTTTCCAAACCTTAGCAACGTCCTCTCCAAAAAAAAATTATTATTTACTAGCATGCCACCCGACGTTGCTCAGAAAGGATATTATCCAGAGAAGTGGGAAACTTGGAACTAGGAGTTCATTATCATAGTGTATTGTTTTTTTCGTGATCGTGTCAAAAGGCGTGCCTACCCGGCAGGTTATCCAATCGAAGAGGTTGTACGACATGTATGACGTTACGTAACAAACGGTAATGAGAAAACGACATAAGACGGGTCGGATGTAACCCAAAGTAACATTACGGGGTTTGGGAGCATGAGATGCTCCTACGTACTAACTTTGGTCGCAATCCGTGCAGTCGTATGGAAACGCATAGCGGACAGACATCTTCTTTTATATTTAGACATTCACTAGAGTGGTTTGTCAGACAACATACAGCCCACAGTGTTAGATTTAGGGCGAAAAAATTCTAATCAGATCCAATTGAAACATCTTCCGCGATAATTGAAGATCGGGCGTAGGATTAGTATTTAAGGTCGCGAGCGGAGAGTGTTAGCTGCGTTTGGAGGAGCGGAGAGTGGGTAGATATGGCGAAGGAGCTTTGAGGGGAGAGGGAAGAAAATGAACGCCTGCGGTAGGGCGAATAGATCTCCTTTAATCGGAGAAAGAGGAGAGAACTTTAGCTGCAGAATCTGACCGTCCGAGACAGAAGGGAACACCAACACCCAGCGTTATCTCATTCGCAGCCTTCTTTCTCCACGAGAATTAGCACGTGCAAGATGGTCGACGTGGATGAATGGAGCACTGATCATTTATTCAGTTGATTACACTCTCTCATCCAAAGGATAATGTCCTTCGGTCGGGGAGTATGGAATGAGAGAGGGACGTTCTCCCGTGTAAATATTTTTAAATACTTATTTTTTGCGAATTTCGGGGCCTAAAATTTAATTTTTATACTAAACATAAGAATAAATTGAACAATTATAGACATTTATGGATACAAAAACTATTGAACTCATAAAAACGGAATATTTATATAACATATGGGAGGGGGTCATGACCCCTGTGACCCTCTTAGAATCCACCTCTGGTCTCATTATTACCGCGCGGAGGTCACAATAAGCAGTTTCTCTTATTTGAGTGAAATAGTTCCCTTGCTTTTAGTGGAAAAGGAAAGAGAATGGTAATAGATATAGTCTTCGTGGTGAATGGCACTAAAATATTGAAATACGGCGAACAAAGGTTATTATTAAAAAAAAAATCGACACTAGAAGACAAAAACACGAACTTGCTCACTCAATCGTCTCGCAGATGAAGAGAGGGGATAACGATCTGCGAACTCGACACGATTGGAGACATTAAGCATATGCATATTCTAATCGAGTTCCCAATGAAATTAGCAAGGCAATGTATGAGGTGATTTCCCCCTCAAAAATAATATCCCAGGCGTAGCAAAAACGAATGACTTAAAATGTGGAAGATAGTTGCAACAACAGGAATGAAAAGGCACCCAATATAAAGGGTGAAATTCACTCAAAGAAGAGGCTCACGGAAAATGGGTGATTTATTTTTGGAACCACCAAGTAAACTAGGTGAGGACTAAACCAATGGATGTATATTACCCGAAGTATTCTGGCACCCCCCCTCTCCTTGGGTTAAAACCAGTGGGCTGATTTCTTGAGGAGATATATATCGCCAGTTGGAGCATCAACGGATCCTCTACCGCCAACTGCGAAAATGCCCATCCCTTTCTCGCCAATCATTCGCACATGTTTCCCATCTAGATTTACGACTTCAGACCGTGACAAAGAAGAAGAGGAGAGAATTGGAGAAAATATGATGGGAGGAGTAAGGAAAAATAATGAAATAATAGAGGGTTCCCCAAAGCGAATCAACCAAGAGATGACGAACTGCTGTTGCATTGCAACCGCGTTTTCTTTCATAATGCTATCTAAGACACGAAAAAATCAGGATCAATGTTTAATAATGGAAAATCAAACCAGTTTTTAATAAATTTAATCATCCTAAATATTTCCAATTCGGAAATTCGGGGTATAAAAGAATTGGCATTCCATCTGTACATGAAATGCAGGATCAAAACTTGTTCGCATTCAAGATCAATTGAATAACAGTTTCCGAATGACATTACTACTCTCCACACTCTATATCTTCAAATAAATCACTTCAAAATCTTTTTCGACATTCCTAGTCATGAAGGCCTTTTGAAAACATACGCGCATTTAGGAATTGTACTCCCCGAAAAATAGTGTTTAAGCTCGCACAAATTACTCCATCGTATTTCACATCAACTTTCGCGATTTAAAATATAAGAGGCAATTTAATAAATTATCTCAATACTACGAAATCCTTCAGTTGCTTCAAAAGCTTTTGTTATACTACCTCATTTCTGACATTTGACGTGTCATGAGTAATGAATATTTTTAAGCCAAATCTTGTGGAATTCTAAAATATTAACAAATATATTACTGGAAACTTCCACAAATAGCTTAGTCTCACGACCGGTCGCAACAGAAATAGATTTATTTTTATTGATTTGTCATGAGAAAAAGAAAAGAATTGCCACAGCAACGAGGCAAATATTCTCGCACGTGATCTAGCAACTGCCCATTCTCCTTCGTCGTTAACGCGCGACTTCAGGCCAATATTCACCCATTAACTGGACAAACGATACCGCTCTATCTCGAGTGTCGGATTAAGAATGATCTCCATTTCTTCCTCTCTCCCTTGCAGATGCACAACGACCGGCCGGCAACAGATCAAACGGCGGGGAGGGAGAGTTCGGGGAGCGGAGATGGCGCAGTTCCGTGGGGGTAGAAGAACGCCCGCGGTGGTGGTGGTGGAGTGCTGGTCGGCGAAGTTGAACGGAGCGGTTCGGGGACGAGCGAATTAAAGCCCGACAGTTTACGCCGGAGTGACGCAGAGGCGAAACTTTGTCCGGGGCGATAAGGTTTATCGCCGCATTGTGTGGAGATGCACCCAACACACAAGCCCAGCTACGAAGCCCCGTCTCAACGAGGGCATTTTCTCATTCGCATCCATCTATCCCTCGGGAACCCTTCCTGATCATACGTTACTCACCTCCTGCTTTACGACCTCCAAAACTCATTAACGAGTATGCCAACGGGACTGAGATATGAATATCGAATTATATTTTACGACCGCCCAGGACTCCACTCGTTCGTCGAACGTACCGGCGCAGTAAGTTAATCATGTATTTTTAAAGCAGAAGAAATTACTAGCCGAATCTTTTCCATGCATCATTCAGTGGATATTAAACCAAACCACTTCCAAAATAGCAATCTCGATCCTCTTGGCTTTTTAATGTGTGGTTTGGGAAAAGGAAAAGAAAGTATTCCTTATATTGGCGCTGCTTTACCATAGAATTCGATTTTTCCATGAATGGATATTGCAAAGTATAAAATATGCATTCCTAACTGAGAATGATGAAAATAAAATGGGGAGACTGAGTAAATAATTAGGAAATGCAAAAAAAGAGAGGAAGAAAAATGAATTCCTCAGAAAACCCTTGGGGGAAATCAGGATAACTAATTGGACAAATTATGCGGCATTATGTTCTGATGAAGACTACCGTCGAAGGTCAAGTGGACGGCCTCGATAAGTTACATAGAGCAGTTTATGAAGGATATAAAAGAAGATAAACGCGTCACATTGAAATGGCTAACACATAGGAGTGGAATGAAGTGATGCGCCAAACCAATCTTAGAAAACTCGAAGTGATAGCTTTGAAGAAGTCCATAAAAATGGCGTATCTAAGAACTTTGCTATATTGATATGTGCCCTTTAAGAATTCACCCCGTCAATCGCAAAGCTACTGCTAACAAAAAAAGTAGTTTTATCATACAAACGTTTTGAACTTGGTGAAGCAAAAAATTTATGAGTCATTTTTTTCCTTCAATGAAAGACAGAATTAAAATTCATGATAGAAAATTACTGTTTTTGATTTTTTTCACGACACAAGGCTTGAAATTGTCACCTTTTAAATCAAATAAACGCTCGCAGTCGATCACTGCATTAATATTTCACACATTGATGAGCATCAAACTCATAAATTCGTGGGGAACATTGAAATGAGTGACTGAAAATGCATTTCCAAAACACTGACAATCAAAGGTAAAGCTCAATTCAAACGCCCTAGCTTCAGGCAAAGATTGATGGCATCAAACAGCGGAAATGGATGAAGAGTTATACTTAAGACCAAGTCTAGACTATCGCGCTTAAATTTTCAAATCTTTCATGAAGAATTAATATTTCGAATGAGGAATCCATCCATTAGCGATACAGCAATTTTTTATTACAATCATTACCCTTAGTAATGCGTTAGTACTTATTGTCAGTGTCAGTATTTATAAATTTAACTAAAAGGAGGTACTTAATCACAGTGAGTGATAAGCCATCCACAATTTGAATACCTAAAATTAGGTATGGAAAAGCCACTCCAAGCAAGAGGTTACTACGCGATGTCTTTTCAATAAAAATTACAGGTTTTAGAACCGAGGTAGAACATATATGCCTAATATTTAGACCAAATCGTAGGCGCTTTCTGAATCCACCGCCAGTAGTGCCAAAGAGTGTCAAATATAACTGTCAAAAGACGTTCTTGGCCGTTTGGGTTCGCTTAAAGATGCCCAATGAAAAACCGCTGAATGAGCCTTGTATTTAAAAATTTCGAACGTCTGCGGTCTCTGAATACAACATTAGTCAACTATAATACACAGAAAAACAACCTATATGCCAATTTGAAGAATATTGTATTTCACGCCATAATATATATTCAAAAAAAATTAAGAAAATTTGGGCCATTGTAAATTTTACTCACTGAGATATATAAAATTTAATTCCGTATCGGATGCCCTTTGAGGAGAGGCGATTAATACCAGCTACAAAGCATCGGAAAAAATGCATATCAGAAAATTTTCATATTAGCAAATACGTACCGATATTTTTCCCAAAATAAATATTTGTATTTCTCAATTTGCAAATTTTACGTACGGAAAAAGTTTTACAACGGTCCACTCCATTCACAGTAGCCCCAGGTTTACGGTGGGTCTGACTTCATATCGATTCGGCATACGATTTGAACTAATTTTGCTTGCGCTATTTACAATTCCAAATTACGACGATTTTGTTTCTAATCGAGTAGTGCGTCTTTAATACACTACGCCTTGTTCGTAAACAAAACACAGCTTTTAGATGATAAACTTTAATTCGCTGATACTCTCGCTGATTTCTTGTCCTAAAATAATGCGAAATAGCATGACGTAATTCGCTTTATGATCGGTCCTCCAAAATGAATTATTATCGTACGACAGTGGTTAATTGTTCCTAGAAAAAGTTAACGACTTGAGTTTTGAAAAACTAATATGACGCGAAAGGAGAGCGGTAAAGCTGGAGCATTGGGTCCTTCAAAGCCAGCCAACATTTCCCCATTTACCATTTGATTCGCCCGGGTGGTTTGAACTCTTTTCATTCCCCCCACCATCTTTTAAACCTTCTCTCCCCGTCAACCCTCGTCCCTCACGCCCCGAACATAATTCTTGGCCCACTGGGGGCGGGAAGGGGAGAATCTGTAAGGTGGTGGGTGGGAGGGTCACCGCGTAAAAAAAAGGGAGATGGAGGAAGAGAGTGAAGGGAGTGGGGGGGAATGGGAGCGAAAGGGAAAATGATAAAGAGAAGCGGGCTCGTTCGGGAGAAGGGGGAGTGGGAGGGAAAGAAAAAAAAAAGGAACCGAGGAACGTACTACCTTGCCCAAGGTCAAATATTTGCGAGAAGTGCGAGGTCTGGGCAAATGGAGGGCCGCGATATTGCTGCAATTGAGTCGCGTGGAGAGATGGAGAACCCAAGCAAGGAAGGTTTTTAAGAGGCAAAGAAAAGAAGTTCTCCAAGGGGGAGGGCTGAATCGGCATGAGAATTGGCTCATGGTTACGGTATCTAGCTCCACTAATCAACAACTATTATTTGCATTAATCCCTTACTAAATCGAACAAACCATCAGCAATCTTCAACGAACAACAATGTCAGGACAAAAATGTCCGTCTCTTTCTACATGGCCACCTTCCTTTGTTCAAATATTGGCTGCATAGGTTTGACAAGGGTCTAACTGGCACCGTTAGACTCGATATGATTTTGATTCCTTACTGCTGTTTCTTACTTTTAGCAAATGAAATTTAAGAAAAATTCGGTATTAATGGATTAAAATTCTTTTTCCCCTCTAAAATTCAGAGAATGCCAGTTTATCATGTAAAATATACTTCAAAGAAGATTTTTACCGCATAACGTCATCATCGGCCATGATATCGGCTATAAACTTATCAAACAAAGTAAATAAATGGCCTCATAAAATGCTCAACGACCTCCAAAAATTTTATTTTATTCGCAATATCGCATTATCAAACCTCTACGAACTCTAAAATATATTTTCCAAGGACTGCTAAGAGTTATACGCAAAATAGAAAACTGAACCACGCGATAAATGGAAAACTACGTTTCAAAATTTGCGCTTTATCTGCAACGATATTTAACTACGTCTTTCGCTACAGAGCCGATATAGAGGGTTGCGTTTTAACGACCCGAAAGACCTTGAACTTGAAAAGCAAGGGGGAATGAGACCAACGGTCAAGGAGGGTGTGTCGTAGCCGAAAAATCGAATTTTCAAGAAGATAGAGCATTGCGGGGACTCGACTATAAGCATTTCACCAGCATTGCATGCGAAGAGAGCCGCGCGCCGATAACTACCCACCAGACATACATTGAATCAACTTTTAAAGCCTCTGCAAGTTCCAAAAAATTATAATGTTAGTCTATTATTGCCAAGAGATTCGAAGACTCCTACACATCAGGCTATATATATTCCTCGGGGTTGCTGAAAATATGCTCTCAGTTTGACGTTGATGTTTTTCTTTTCTTTCAGAGAGAATAGAAACGAGGAGATACAACTTCGAAAGTTATAATCATATTTTTAGCATTGCACTGATAAACTTTGTGAAACAATGCAGAAAACTGTTCAGTAGATTAGATTAAATAAGGAATATTGAAGAGATTCTCAAAAATCATATTCTTCGGCGAATATTAAATTAACAGTAAGAGAATTAATTGGCACACGTACGATGCAACTTGCTGCAGCCAATTAACTCACTGTATTCGTGTTGATGGCAAGTGCATTAATAACACAATTACGCCACCAGTTACTATTTGTGAGAGAAGACTTCTCTATATTACGTTTAAGGAGGGAATTGATACTTATGCAAATATCTACGTTAATATGAGAAAATGTATTTACTGAAAACGAATTTTTACAGAGTTCCTCATTGCACTAGTTTCTGTTTATCGATAAGGTAGTCCTTTACGTAAACGGGGAAATAGATATTTTGTATTTTATAATTGTATTTGGCTCACGAAACTGATATTCGCAAACTTTTGCTGCAAGTGATTTATCGGAATTAGGAGTTCCTTTAATCCAATGGGATTTGGTTTGGATTTAAATCTCAAATGCCGTCTTTGTGAGGAAAAAAATTTTCTGCAAATTATAATAACAACCGAAATGCTTCACAATTACCGCAAAATCAACGGAAACAAATGAACAGAAATTTTTACAAAAACATCTTATCGATTGAATCTAAAATTTTACACGTGAATACTGTGGTGCTAAGGCCGGTGTGATAATATGGTTGCTTATTGGAAGTCCTATAGCACTAATATGATTATCATTGCCTGGCACTTTTCCTTGGAGTTAAAATCTCTAATTTCACATGAAGAGGAATAATCCATACTTGAGCATTATCCCGATTAACATGAAGCAGCGTGTCTGTTAGGTGAGTTAAAAGATTTTTCAAAAGCAAGGTTTGCTTCACCTTCGTCTCCGCAATTTCATTTTATTTTCCAATAATCCTCAGTTAATAAACCAAAAATACACCAACCGCTAAAGACACAAAAAATCTCAGTTATCGATAACTTACCTTCCATATCCAATAAGTAAAAAAATTGTAATATCCATTAGTAAATGCTGAAAATTACCATAGATGTCTTTATTACTTGACCACAATCCACCACCCGAAAGTTTTATGCCTAGAAACAATCAAATTCAAGCATATTCCACTCAAAACAAACATAAATTTGCAATTTCCCTGAAGGTGGAAATACCCAACCAAATAAAAGTATATATAATGATTGAAAGATATGTTTTCCATAAACGATGGGGAACGAACAAATAACAAAATTGTGTTATGTGCCCCTCCCCTATCGTTTACGAAACATACCATTTTCCTAAAGACGCAGTTACGCAACATTTGAGAGGAATACTTTTGGCACGTATCGTAACAAACCTTCTGCGTTTATATATTTGTTTACTCTGCAGTATCAATGTGTCGCGGAAGCTTTGCCCATGATTTTCCTCCGCAATTGACATAATATAAGAAGTTTCAAGATTTTTTTTCAAACAAGATATAATTTAGTAACGATTTCACGTTTTTTCGTGCAGAGAAACTTATTTACTGACTTAAATATGCTTCTAAATGAATATTGGTATTTGAAACCCACAACATAGAAACTGTAAATCCCATCAAAAAGATAATTCTGACATTCATGGAGCCATTTTAAAAGGACAGGTTTTTCAATGAGCAAAAAAAATTAGCCGGCCTGGAAAAACATTGATGAGACGTTCGTGCTTCACATGAGAAACGTCGACTCCTTTTCACCAAAAGCGAGGCTGAGAAAGTCCACACCGTATCATTGCGAACTGCACCACCATGTACACAAAATAGTATTAGTTATGCGTAAATTCTGCGAAAGAATAATTAAAAGACTTTCTTTTTGCCTGAATTTTAACTAAACACAGTTCCTCATAATAATTTACCGATGCCAAGTTTTCTTCAGCAGTAATATCTTCAACATATTTTTGAGATTTTATGGCAGAATCAAATGAGTAGGTGGAATAAACAATCACGCATAGATCGATAAATATTCATTCTTGATTACAAGTTCCTTCATGAACCACGTGTATATAGTCATGGTTATCATACTTCAGGAGGAGAACTCACGGTTACAGAGGACACTAAACTCTCCACACCACTGACTCATAAAGTGTTCATTGATTTTGTACTGAAATGAAAGACTTTAGCAATATGTAAATATCTAGAATGGCATAAAGAGTGACATCTCTATGATTGCAAGCATTAGAAAATGTCTAACAGCAGTATCAAAACATTGATTATTTTATTTCTGCATTTCCTTCGGGTTCTCAACGCGTTCGTCGGCCTTTGTTGACAACACCTTCGACCTGTAGAAGCTGACTGCAATTTCAGCGAAACTGTCGTCAACAAAATCCAACGGACGCTGTGAAAACCCGAAGAAAATGCAAAAAGCATGCGGCATCTCATCAACACCGCGAAAATCTTCGAACCTACACTTTGACTATTTCGCTTAAAATTCCTACATAGAGGTGAGCCCGAAATACAATCTCTAAATGAAACGATCTCAATGCTCCTAATCCACTGACGATCGAAGATAATAGGTAAGTGCATCCGTCCCATCTAAAAATAAATGTAGATAGGATATTGACGTGTCTCCATGTTTTACCTTCCGTAACTGTTAAAAGCAAAAAAAAAAAACGAAAATACATTAATATTGTCACAGTTAACGCTCGGTATGATTGTCTAAGAAGATATACTGCATTAACTGAGGGGGATTAAGTCACGCTCTTTGTCTCAAGGGGAATAAGGGCGTTCCTAGCCAAACAACTACTGCAATTTTTGCATAATAAGAAATGGATTCTGTTGATATTATGGTAACAATGATCGATACCGTATGCTAAGTGCACTCATAATATTGAAAGGTGGATGGTCAATGAGATCAAATAAATGGTGGATGAGTATTAATGATGAAAGTCACAAATGAATCTGCTTAGTTCAATACGGTGAAAGAATATACGGAACATAAATGTTTCGAAATGAATGAAAACCTATCAAGGTATGTAATTAATGATACAATTTTTATTGGTGCCTAAAAATGGGATTGTGTCAAAGTTTCTCAAACTTAAATCTTTTATGCTACGCATTCCTTCATATTTGGATTGCTTCCTTTCGATGAAACCGAATACAGCTAAGAGCACTCTCGCTCACCGAGGGGATGTTACAGAGTGGAGAAGGAAGGGATGAAGTAAGTAAATCAAACGCCGCGCCGCGCCGGAGCGAATAGGAGAGGGTATCCTCTAGTAATTAAATAAGAGGGCGTGAGTTTCATGCAAAACCTGTATCAGGGCATTTATCTAGGGCATATATAGAATAAGCTTATTCAGTACTTACGCATTGCAATTATATAATTATGCATTAGTTTTATGCGATTTATGGGCAAACGTACAACCTCTTTATGAAGCTACTAAATCTCAAACTCAGGCAGAAGAGGAATTAGGGTGAAATGGCATGAATATATCTCGCAGCGAGACAAATTAAGCACCTAAAATTGTAGAGAGGATGTCTTCAATGGTTTGTGAGATTACTTTGTGGAACTTTGAATTACAGGCTAAACAAATTTTGAAGCGTTTTCAATTTCACAAAGTTTTATTTGGTAAAACCTCAACCTGCTTCAACACTCCCGTACCATTCCCCAGATTATTTCCTCTTAAAAATAGCATGATAGTGTTGAAACTGGTCGAAGTTTAACCAAATATACCTTTGTGGTCTTGAAAATTTTCCTAGGGTATATTTATTTAGTCATTGCAGGAAAGAATATGGCCTTCGCCTATAGAAGAAATAAAATGCTCTCCTACCTTCAAGTGATGGGCTCCTGGCGGGGGTTGACCCGGGAGGTGAGTCCCTCAAAGACGTCTTCTTCCCAGCCGACGACGACATCGTGAGGTTCTTCGCACCAACGCTCTTGCTCGCACCCTTAGCCGACGTCTTCGGCCGCGGGATCTTCAGCTGCGGTTGCCGAGGACCCGAGGTGGAGTTGGCCGAAGTCGATGGCTGCTGGAGGGCGTCCGGGGGCGGCGCCGGGGGTGGGCGGGGGACGTGCGACGGGGGCGGCGGGAGGGGCGGCGGGGGGTGTAGCGGGGGCCTCCGCCTCCCCCGGTCGAAGTCGCTGGGCGGCGGCGGAACGCCCATCATGCGCTGCAAATGTTCGTCCATCTTGCTCAAGGCGGGATTCTTCTTCAGACACACAAAACCATGGGGACGCAATCATGCAGTCACGATGCTGATACAACACCTATTACACAATGATAGAACACCATCAGATGGTGAAAGAAAGACACAGTCCATCGAGGAGAATGATTTTCTCGTCCTCTACGCAACTCCTGACGGACACCATCTGTTCACTCGTAATCCGGCCGGCTGGAGGATAGTATTCCATATTCCTCTAAACCGCGTTTTCAACAACTTCGACAGAAGCTTAGGCGAGACGACGCATACACCAGAGGGGCGTGCCAGATCTTCACCAGATGGGGGAAATAAAATCACTCCACGTGGACTCGTAATAAGCTGTAATCCAGAGAAAGAGAGCCCAAAACTTCGCGGAGTAAGGCGGGCACTCAACGCCGGAACGCGTAATCAAATATCACACCACGTGCACGAATTCGTTAATCACTAAGTAATCCTCGATCGGCGTAGTAGAGTATACCACCCAAAATTCACTCTGTACGACACGAATATTCTCAACAACTTACCGAGCGTTTTCTTCTCATAACTCTTCCAAGCAGAACAATCACAGACGTTGAGGTCGCGTCTCGCGGGTCAAATAGGGCAACACAACACACGCACTACCCACGCGAAGCAATCTGCCATTTTACCGGGCCATCCAACCGCCTTCGTTCACGCTCCCAACTCTCCACTATGGCATCTTCGCACTAAACACCGCTCGGCGACGGTCCTCACCTTTTTCGCCCGCGAAAACACCCGCGGAATCACCAGGGACGACCTCGAGCTCACCTGCCCGAGACGGCCAGCGCGCGCTATCCGACCGGGAGAGCTCGTCGCCGAGACTCCGGCGAGAGAAAGAGAAGGCTCCTTCCTTCTCTTCACGGACGCGCCAAGGAGTTCGACTCGTTCAGGCCTATTTGCCTCTTTTTTCGCCCATCGGAGCCGGCTGGGAGAGAGAGAGAGAGGGCGGAGAGGAAGGAGTGTATGTGTGTACGTTGGATAACGAGGAGTAGGGAGGGCGCCAAGGAAGAAGGAGGAAAATGGAGAGGGATAGAGAGAGGTTGCAAACACGGAGAACGGAAATATCTCCTCTCCCGTTTCTTCAGAGCGAGCCGCGAGGTGCGCGGGGGAGACGGTTTGCCGACTGAGCGGAGGCGGCGGTGGGCGCTGCGGGGAGATAGATAGAAGGCCCCCCGAGTCTTTTTCGGCTGGATTTCACCTCCACCTCCTCTCATACTCTCCCTTCCCGCCGAGCGATCGCGGAAGATGCCGAGTTGTTCCCCTGCCAGAAAAATAAAAATAACAAGATTAAAGGAGAAATTACAATGGTGGGTGAAAGCAAAAGGTGACTCCCTCTTAAAAGGAAACCATTAATCCCTTCTATATCGCGTCCACCTGACCACGCGCATTTCATTGCGAAGCTCAACAAACATTGATCATTCATTTCCCTCAACTACCGATATTCCCTCGCTCCGTTTTCTCTTTATTTAGCGTCTTTCCACCTCTTTCAACAATAAATTATCGTTTCTCAATACTCGTTGTTGATTTAC
Source organism: Ischnura elegans (assembly GCF_921293095.1). Taxonomy (NCBI): domain Eukaryota; kingdom Metazoa; phylum Arthropoda; class Insecta; order Odonata; family Coenagrionidae; genus Ischnura; species Ischnura elegans. Next base: position 145,145,139 of record NC_060246.1, read on the forward strand.
CTCCGTGACGTTCGGGTTAAGTCCTCAACTGCCAAACCGATGATCACCGAAGGGTTTGAGTCCCGTCAGGGTATGGGTTAGATATTTTAAATGCGTTGCTTAATTTTCTGTCAAAATATAGCACAATTATCGTCATTTGGGGCACCTATGATCATTAAAGACATCTTATTGTTCTCTTTTAACTGGAATAGTTGATCCTACCCTATGAGGTGGCAGTAGAGGAGAGTTCAAATAACTTTCTACTATCCACAAAATATGAATATGGGTTAATAAATACATTGTGTCACCCGAATGTTTAGAGGTATCATTAAATATGGTCAAATAACTGATTTATATTCCTATTCAAGCTGCTAAAGTGAAAGGTGACCGAAATGAATTTGATAGAATTGTTTTCAAATACATATTTTGTTCAAACGTTTTTTTACCCATTCTTTTTAATGTCCTCACTTCTTAAGCTTTTTAAAACTCGAACACTGAAATACGATCTTGTACCTTATTTAGCAAGACCTTGTAGTATTATAGTCACCAAAAATGACATTATTTTAATTTCCGGACCACCAAAAATTAAACAATTCCAAAATTTGAAATTCGTCTCATATTCGATAAGACCATCACTGTAATTCAGCCATGTTTCCACTATATATTGTCTTTGCGCGAATACGATTCCTAATCTTGGTTCAAAAATACTTACACTCTCGTGTATTCCTGGAGAACATGAGGGAGTCAAATCTATTTCGCTTGCCGCTCTGCGCACAGGGCAGTCGCTCGCCAATTTCCTCGCAGACGTAGGGAAACGAAATCAGTGGCGACGAGGAGCGAAGGAGGCGCCCCCTCCCTTCCAACTCCTTTCCCCTTCACCCTTGAACTTGGCCTTGCGACACCCCCTGTCCCCTCCCCCGCCTCCTCCTTGTCGATCCGCGGTGGAGTCGGGGAAGTGGAAGCACGAAGCGGCTGAATAGAATCTCGGCGCGCTTGATTCGCACATTCATTCCTTCGCCTTCGGCGTTCGCGAGAAAACGCATACCTCCCACTCATTCGGGCTTTATTGGTGACATATCACTCTCACAACACTTAGTCTATGATTTTGTAATTTTTAGGGTATTCAAAGTAGATCGTCGTCAAAATCTGCTAGTATCAAAACCTTACATAATTTTACCTCTTAGCTTTTAACTATTTTCTTGCGTGCGTATTTTTTTAAATATTTGAGATGCATATGTTTAACATAGTCCGATTTGCTTAACTCGATAATTCCAAGATAATAACATAACGTGAATAATGTGTCACAAAAAAGACCAGTGGTTAGGTGGGAAGGAAGTTAGCGTCCTCTTAATAAGATGCATACTTCTTACTGCTCATTAGTTGAAAATCACTCCCTTCAAACTATGTGAAGAAGACCTGTTCAACATTTTCTTGCGTATCAGATTTCAAAACAGGGTCCGCTCTGCATACCTGCATATTTTCAAGATGGTTGCATTAATTTTACGAAGGATCTGTCACCAGAAAAGACCAATTACTTGCGAGGGAGGTTAGAGTCTTCTTAAAAGTTCAAATTTTTCCTGAATTTCAGATTTCAAAATTTTGACTTATTATTATTTTTTCATATGCAATTACTGTTATATTGAAAAACAGTAAAATGTTGACTTGGGTTTACTCTATATGCTCCAAAATTTCAAGATGGTAATGTACGTTTTTTACGGATTAAGGCATCACCAAGAAAGAAAGCGCACGATAGGTCTAGGCATGCGTCCCCTCAACCACACTCACAGCCTAAATATAAGGTGAGGGCGAGAAAGTAGGGCAGTCGTAGTCATACATTCGGAGCTCAAAGCTCAAATGGACTCAAATGGACTGAAAGGAAACAACATCACAGCAAGGCCAAACACGCCTCCACGTGTTTATCTGATAGCAGGACGGTGCAAGGTCATGGTTCACCAGAGAAAGTTGGCCCCCGTTTAATGTGATAGTATTTCATAGGAATGTCCTCCGCGATGGGCTTCAAAGACGTACAGCTTTGAACGATAGAATCAATTGATCATAATGTTCTTATCAATCTATTATGGATGTCTACTGTATTTTTTAATAGAAAAGGTTTCAATGAGTTGGGTAACCAATTATTCGGGTAGTAAATATAGAGTTACATATCTAATGCATTGACATGAATAGAAATTATACCTTTTGAACGCTTATTCTTTTTTTTCTTGCATCACTGTGACCATCTCCTTGTCTCATCAAGGAAATATCTTTTAAAAGTTTAGAACCATTATGCTATTTCTTTCAATTTCAAAAATTCTGCATTTTAAGGTATTTGAATACGCAATGAGGAGAGACACTTGTTTTCATTGCCTATGCTGGATCAGATTTTCAAAATATCCAACTTCTTACACCAACGTGAAATAAAACAATAAATCGGTGGAGGTTAATGGCTGGTTAGAAGGTCTTCCTTCGCATATTACAGCAGAATGTGCAAAGACGGGAAAAAAGGGTGATAAACTCTAAAAAAATGCTAAAATAAACGACGGGGTGAGAAATTGCGAAGGAAGACAGATGGACGGTAATTACTTGGGGATCGCGGCCGAAAGGTTGGGAGTAAAAAAGAGCCCTTAACTACCCCTCCAATGCGAAGGGGGAGGGGAAAAAAGTACGGGAGCGGGAAACAAAAGAAGGGCGTAAAAAATCAACGGGCTCAAGGGGAAACAACAATGAAATTGCGCCCCACTCTCCTCAGCTGACCATGCGCGTATATATATGCATCCACCTTCGGCACGGCCAGCCTCACGCTACCTCTCCTCCCTCCCTCAACAGGTTGTCCCGCGGCACATATGCAGGAATCCCCGACCCTAAAAACCCCTTACCCCCACGTCCACTTCCCTTAATCCAGGCAAAGTCCGAACCCTCCGCCGAAAAAAATTTACACCCTCCCACACGCTCAAACCTCATCCTCGGGTACCCTTTATTTTTTTAATGTTTCATCTTCATTTTTTTTTCTCTCGCGAAACCATATTCCGGTTCCTCTTCCTATCCCCTTCACACTTCTTCATTCATTCTTTTTTTTTATTCCCTTCCGACGCGTGATAGACTAAAATTTGCGTTGTGTGAAGTTTAAAGTGATAAGATGCGGTCTTGTTTTAATTTTAAGCTACCAACTTGTCCTTCTCCTCTTGCGGTCGATGTAGAGAAATCAGGAAGCTGTGTTTATTTATTCTGTCAACCTCCCGACCTGATTTCACTTCCTTTCATTTTCATTTGGATATCCTTTACTATCTTTCTTCCTTTTTTTCTCCTATTTTGGAGCTGATGAGATTTCACGATGTTATCCGTTTCAAAATAAATTTTTATACATAATTTTGAAGCATTACCACACTAAGTGAACTATAAAATCTTGGATTCCGCTCACCACTTCAATACAATATCAGTATTTGGTTTATTTATCGTCCATTTTCACTCTTAATTTCGCAACAAAATCCATCGTTTTTCTTCTCTTTTTATTCCTAATTACGATTCTAACACTAGAGCTGATGAGCTTGGTAATTACCACTCTCTTTTTTACCTCATTTTTAAAGCCAAGATAATGGGCAAAAGTATTTCCAAGTGTTGGGCAGTATACGAAATGAATTTTCACAAGCAATAACATTGTTCTGCTTTTGATAACCGATTCCAGTGCTGATCTAGATTTTCTGCCAATCGCTATTCTCACCTGATTCTTGAAAGTAATCTCTCGTTCAATATTTTTATTTCAATCTACCAATAGCCAAGGGCTTCTTCATAGTAATTAGACGGTGAGAGATAAGAATGTTCGGAGAAAAACATTGATTCACCGTTTATCCTTTTCCTACCCATCTTTCGCGTGACCTTTGCTTCTCTATGTAACAAATGATCATTTCGCATGATGGGTCACAGTCGATGGGACAACGTTGCATCTTTTATTGCCCACCTTCCCCAAGGAATAGAAGGGATAAAAGCGTCTTCCCACAATTCAGCCTTACGAGCATATATTTTGGACGCTCTCCCTCGAGGGGAGCACAGCTGCGTGGACGGGAAACGTTATGGCGGGGGCGTGGTGTAAGGCCTGGCCTCTTATACCCGCATTTACTCGAGGCAGGTGCGCAGCGTAATTCTCGCCTGGGCCGGTGATGAAGTCACGCGCGTGAGAAAAAGACGCGGAACACACGTGCCTCGAAGGGAGATGGGTGACGTTGCTCGTTTCGGCCGGCTGCGTGGGTGGACCTGTGTGTAAATGAGTAGGATGTGGTCCCTTGGCACGCGACTCACAACACAAGGCGGGAGGCGACGATCATGGGCGTGTGAAAGCTCCAATTTCAATGTGTAGTGAAACAAGTTTTTATATTTGCCGATTCTGATACAGTTATATAAATGATGAGAATCTTATTTATCGTTTTTCGATTCATTGCCTACTTAACGATTTATCTGCGGCGGAAAATCGACGGGCTGATCCCTTTCACTGATAAGTTGATGACGTAATGAGCTCAAGCCAAGCTGTTCACTGCTTCACAGGTGTTCTTTAGCCTCGGGCTTCGGCCTCACTAAGTTTTTTTGCTGGTATTGTGATGCTCTTGTGGTCCATTTCTTTCCCAATAAAAGGTTCGCCCTGAACTATCAAATGGACCAGGACTCTTAAAGTCGTCACCAACTATCCCAATATTGGCGACGATGAGTAAGGACCCTAAGGTATCACTAAGGGAAAGGCCGAATGTTTTGCGAGGGAAAAATATCAAGCGTAATATGGCGAAGAAAAAGAATAAAAGGGAGGGATGGAATTAGTTTTCTTCCTTCAGTCAATATTCTCTTTATTCGTTCGGCAGATGCAGCGTCAAGGGATGGTCGGAAAACTTCCTTCTGTCTGTCTTAATGTCTCACTGTCTTACTTTCACTTTCTCTTTCGTTCCAGGCATATCCATTTTACGCCACTGGGTAGCGTGTGGGTGCATGGACCCTAATTTTGAAGAGAGAGACGTGGAGTCAAGAAAAATGGGAGCAGATAGCCAACGGGTGGACAGAAGTTCAATACGAAGCAGTAATTTGGGGCGTGGTAAGGGCGAGTTCAGTCATTTTCGCCAAAAATGAGACTTTCCCATTTTCTCTCTCGTCTTCGAATGAATCACTACTGCCATTAACATATGTATATGCAGTAACTTCTGCTTTTATGACCTGCTTCCACGACTATTGCTCAGAGGAGGCCCCAGTCTGTCCTGTAGAAGGTTTATTTTAATGGTGTCACTCAGGGCGCATTTTTATCAGTTCCCAAAAATTTCTGCAGCGCGGAGATGAGTCCAAAACGATACACTTACTCCCAAGATTTGCAAATATAAAGCAAACAAAGGTATGCGGAATTGAAGAGTACGGGGGTAAAGTAAAAAAAAAAGGCGAAATGACTCTCACAGTCTGCGCGTACGAGTTTCTAATTTTGCTTACTTTGAAGCGGTGATTACGACTCAAACATCGGCTTAGATGTCATGGGGTGTTTCTTTCATGCGGAACATTTAGATATCGATAAGCTAGCGTGAGGATTATATTCATACAGCCATTACCCACCGCAGAATAGATTCCTAATTTGCAAGTAAAATATTAAGATTCAAGACTGCGACATTTTATAATCTATGTTCAGATAACAAAAAATAGAAGAACTCAAGATCCAGCATGGTTAGTAATCAGAGCAGTAGTTGGGAAAAAATAGAGGCGGTACTCTTCAAAAATCACGTAAGTAGGTTCCACGTGGGTTCGTAGTGGATTTCGTTGAGTGGGTCACATTTTTGACACGCGGTCTCTTCAGCTGAACTACTTTCTGGTCTGAGCTAAGACTGCACATAAATTTCTGGATTAAATTTTTCCAATTGAGGCCCAACACTTCTGAGGAAAATCAATCTTCCGATTCGTTTTAAAAACAAACTGTTCCTTTTTTTTTAGTGGGAATGTCATTCACAGTACTAAATGCTCTTTCGCATTCCAATCTGGAAATTGGAATTGAATCAATTATTTGTAGTAATTGTTTAAGGTCTTTAGGTTTCCTGTTCGTGTCCTCATATTCCCTGAATGCCTGAATGTATTTTCTGTGACTTAAAAAAGCAGTTTAACCGGTACGCTAATAATGAGTCGGGATTTTAGGGGCTAGGTCGTGCCGGCCAAACTACAGCACTTTTAGTACTAAATTCCAGACCAACACGCACCACCTTATCATTAAAATATAAGGAATATCACATCGAACAGCATTTTTAAATTCGAAAAAAATCCGAAGATTCAATCGTGATGGAGTGAAATTTTTCCATTTGAAACAAATACATCCATAATCGTGGAATAATGCAAGTATTTATTTCAATATTTTTAAAACGAATTTATTTTGACTAACCGATTGCCTAGTACACATACCGACTTTTCTGCTCCGCTCCGTGTCTCGTTGATGCGTCGCAGAATTTGCTTTAAGTGAACACTGGGAACGGAGAAGGGGGTGGACAAGGCAAGAGGCCTCGTTCCGTCCACCCTTCATCGGCGCCAAAATCCACCTCGGCCCTCCCGCCGCCTGCTTACTAGTCTCCCCGCATCACTCATCCCGCCCACCCTTTTCCCCTCCCCTCCGCTCGTTATTTTCACATGTCCATCCTTCAAGGCCGCACTGCAGCAGACGTTTCGACCCACTGAGGGAGAGGGCGCAGTGCGCAGTCGCAAAAATATCGGCGCCCCTCGGAGAACACGCGTAAGAACAAAACACGCAGTCAATCAAGCTACGGGACCACGTGGGGAAGGAAGAGAAGCGGCAAATCAGTCAGCTGCTTTCGTTGAGGAGACTGAGAATGGGAAGGGCAGATATTATCATAGAAAATGCTCAGCAAAGGTGACCTTCGCGCACACTCCCATGCAGAAATGATATACTTATATGTAGATGGATGTTATAACACGCACAAGATACATGATCTCTTCTCCACATGCCTTTTGGCCAAAAGTCTGAGGACTAAGTGGCAAATCTGTCAGTAACTTTCGTTGATGAAACCGAGTGTGAGGAGGGGAAATTATATCATAGGGATTACTCAGACTTCCGACTAGAAGCACACACTCCCATACAGGAATTATTTACTCTTAAGCAGATGGATGAAGTAAAACGCACAAGATACACGTTCTCTTCTTCAATTTCCTTAGAACTCGCCCCAACTTTCTGTCCAGGGAAGGGAGGATCACTCCACATGGAATACGTTTGATTCTTTCGGAGAAAAGAAACTGAGGATGAAGAAAATTTAAGCTCATCTCTTCCTTTCCATTTTTTTCCAAGTGTCCGTAGAGAATATGTTGCCGAATCACCTAGCACAAGCCGAAGACGTGTGAGAGACAGCGCGAGACAGGTATGTACGCACAGCGCAAGTGCTTCACACGAGGAACGTTTATTTTACGCTCCAGTGATTTGGAGAGAGGAAGTTCGATGGATCACCCAGGGGGGATGGGGAGGAGAAGAGAGGGCGATTTGAAGTGAATGGGCCGAAGAGGTGAGCATGAAAATTTAAATGGTCCGACTGGGTGGTGGGAAAGAGGCGTGACGCAGGCCGGAAAACCTCTCCAAAACCGATATAGTTTCTCCTCCTTCTCACCTCTTTCCTTCCATTCCTTTCGGCTTACCTTCTATTGATGGTCTTCTACACCTTGTTTCCTTCGACAGAGTACACTCAGAATCATCGAAAATCCTGAAGACGATAAATCCTTAAATGTGCGTTCATTTTTATGTTTGCATTGAAATCATGACCTATACACCATCTGTCTCCAAACATTCGATTCAATTCACTTTCACTCTCCTTTAGCCGCTCACGAAACGCAGTACAAATTCATACACACGCAGAAACATCCTCAAAAAGTTAACCACAAACTTGGCTTGCCCCACTCCCTATAGTGATTCCCCTCCCGTTGTCTTTCGTCGTCGGGCACAAGAGCCGGGACAACACACGAAAGCCACTCGCTGGGATAAGCTTTTTAGTCTCGGTCGATTTATGTTTATTTAGGGAGTACTGGCCACCCACCATCACATCCTACACCTTCAATACATTTCACTTTCAATCTCTTTTCGCCGTTCTCAAAACTGTCACGCTATTCTACGCGCGTATGAGAGCATTCGTGCGGAGGCGAACAGAATCGTGAGGAATAGAGGATCGGAAGGGAATCCCTGCTTTTCTTATCCCTCTTTTCCTTTTCTTCACGGGTCGACCTTCGTCGACCGCAAGGCGTAGTGCGACTGAGGGAGGCGGAATTCGCGTACAACCTTCTTCCTCCACCAGCGACTCCTCCTCCTCCTTCTCAAAAATTTCCACTCCTCCGCCGCCTTCGCAACCCTTTTGCCCACCCACGGACGACACTCCGCTCCGCTCTCTTTGCTAATCCAATACCGCCAAAACTGCCTCCTCAAAACCTCCTACGATCCCCCTACACCGCCTTCCCTCCTGGCTCCCTTGAAAGGATAACCTGCCTCTTCCCTCCTCTCCTCTACTCTACCCCTTTTCCCGATGATAGCGCCGTATTGCGCGCACTCATAAAAATCTCCCACACTCCCCGTCTTTCGCTGTGCACTCAGGTTCCCTTGTGCTCATTCCATCAGTGACCAGGCCACCTCCACTACCAGATCAATGTGAGGCGAAAGACTGAAGAAATTTTCCGGCCTCTTATTGTTATTCCTACAAGTGTCACATTCTCTTCTACGTTCACGCCTTGTGAAGAGCATGAAAAATTTTTAATGGTCCGAGCGGGTGGTAGGAAGACTTTCAGATGACTGTCACGATTCAAAGCAACGGAGTCTATTTTAACCTTCTACAGTTCAAGCTGGGTACAAGTTTTCATTAACCTAGTAGCTTTTTCTACTATTTATTTTTATACAGTCAAAACTTAGACCAAAGGAAGGCAACAGTCAAGTAGGCAACAGGACAGTCAACGAGAAACCGTTAGAATGAAGAGTCAAAGTGGCGGTAAATCCCAAAACCACAAGCCTTTAACCTTGCCATAAAAGTTTTTATCCAGCCTTGACGTTAGCTAAACTTGCCTGTTTTCTAATGCCAAAGAAGTATCAAAGGGCAGATAGGACTAGCTCTTGCGGAGTTCCTACATGAAGGGTATATTTATCGGTCTTCTTCGCTATGAAATCTCACTGTTCTCAGCCTCCACTAATTACTCATTAGAAATGCCATATTTTTATTTCAGCATCTACAAAATCCTATTCTTAGGCGACAGCTTCCCTAGATCTCCTCACAACTACCTTGAAAGGGGTCAAATTTATACACCTCCGCTACTCCTGCATTCCTCTCGTTTGCTTTCTTGAAGCGACGACAGAAGGAAGCGTCAGCGATTAATGAAATTTCCACTGAGCCCTACAAACTGTGATATAGAGATCCTTCGCTATAGTTTCTTCAAGACAGCTTTTTCAGTACTATCATTATAACAAAGTCTATGAGAATTTCTCTCCATAAAACTTATCTGTGAACTAATAAATGGGCGTAAGGTGGTTAGGTACCTGTTTCGGCCAGAATCAATGTGCAATTCCTTTCACATCAGTCTTTTTAGGGGCAGATGTTACCTAAAAATGGGTTACTTATATACTTTTTAGCAAGTGCATTTTATCATAGGGAATATGTGAAGGGAAAAAACAAATAATTTTGATGCACTCAAATAAGTAAGCCTCGCATTCTTAATAGCCTCTTTAAATCTTCTCCTTCCACTTCTCGGAATGAAAAAGGATTAGAAGGCACCTGGAAAGAGCACAAGTGAAAACTAAGTTAGATAAGAGAAATAATAGGCGGAAGGCTGAAGCAATCCTTATTCCGTCTCTTCTTTTCCTAGTGTAATGCTTCCGAATTCATTTCCGCTTCCCTTCCTCTCTCCTCTGGTCCATTCACTTCACATTCGCCGCAGTCGCAGCATCGGTTACCTTGCGTCTTTGTCGCCGGTAGCGGATACTGGTTCACCCCTTATAGCCCCAGCAAAAACGAGGCTAAGGACGAGAGGAGAAAGTTGAGCAACCGGAAATGAGCCTCTACTGGCAGTGGATATTCTCTGTTACCAGTAGGAAGTCAAGGCTGTAGGTAATTTGATGCTAGCAATTTTGAGTCAAGATTTCAGAGGTGTAAAGTTTAATAAAATTACATGTAGTTCTTCCTCGGTTACTAGACAGTGACAGTACTAATGCACGAAATTCACGCCCAACGAAATGGATTTTTGATAGTCTGAGTGTCTGAGTCATTTCTTCGAAGGATCCTCGTTGGGTCCGGCTTAGGGAAATTTAGTTTTTTCCTCCTCGTAATTATCATAATTCATTACATGTGCGGTAGATTCTATTGAGGTTAATCAAAGGATAATACACGTTAATTAACTCAACTTCGAGTGGGGTACTACTGGATGTGCCTTGCACTCTAGTCCACCTGCTCCTTGCCGGCTTTTTTCAAGATGACCTCATTATCCTTCCTTCCTCTCACTCTTCCCTCTTTGCTAGAGCATTAACAATCCGCGGAAAAAAGATAAAACAATCTGCCCTGTTAATCACTCCTCCAATATGTCGTCAAACGGGGAATTAATGGGGATTACGGTTGCATAAGATAGCTGAAGGTTTTCCTCCTCATCCTCCGTATGCACGTCACTTTTGTAGCTTGGAACAATAATCATCGGGAAAGCAAAATAACAAAAACACTGCACTATTCACCACTTCCTCAATATGCCTACATCGTTGGAACTAACTGATGTCTATGGAAAAAAGCACACCGCCACAAAGTCCCTTGGAAGATCTTACTTGAGTATCTCCTTCATACTCCGATCAGTGTCGGTGTAGTTACCCGCAAGTGGAAGGGTTAGAGCCCCGCTTCGCATCTAATGCGCGGTCCCGCGGCCCTGGGATACCACACTCGCATCCTGAAGGAGTTCTGTAAGGAGACTATGTGGATAAAAGTGATTCCTTAGCTGGTGTCCGACGAAGGGGGACAGGAATATGTGAATCGTTTCAAAGAAAGCAGGAGGGGGTGTGCGCGTCTAGCAGACCTTAGGAGGGGAGGAAAAGTAGGGTATCCCTCTATATCTAGAGTGAGGGGCACATGGCCTTGGGGTAAGATCCAGGGAGTGGAGACGAAAGGGATGTAAGTCATCAGACTCATGTGTGCACGCATGCAAAGTTATCCCTCCCCTCATTCGGTGGCCCCAGCTTCAATACCAGTATCGAGCCTTGCCTGCCTTCGCAATTCCCACTTCCCTGCTCCTTGTTTATTTTTTCATTCCTTCCATGCATCACCCTACCTCCTATCAGCTGAATGGAGTCCACAGCACGAGTTCTGGATCTCCCCTTTTCTTTGCCTCCTGAGGCCATCAGTCATACAGCTCCATGTGGGCAACCCCGTCTTCCAGGCAGAGTGGCGCAAGTCTTATACCATCGTCTCAGGATATAAGTCTGCAATACTTTCCTCAACTCATAAGTCTCCAACTCTAATACTTCTTTCTTGCTCGCTTAATAAATTATGTAGTAATTTTTCCTTGCATTAGTATAATATTGAAAGAAAGTGTTTGAGATTAATTAAGTGTTACAGTAAGAGACAGTTTATTTTTATACAGAATAACAATAAAACCATCACTGCTACAAAAAATCTCTTAGTTAGGCACATTTTCTAGTGCAATCACCCAATTAAATGAATAATTTCCCAGTTGTTTACCATTCTTACAATAGCTGAGGAAGCATATACTTGCAGTTTTCCGTATAGATTTGAGAATCTTAAAGCTTAGTGGGAATTGTAAGTTTAATTTTCTTAGTAGGTATCTAAAAATTTCCAGATCGAATTCATCTTATTGACAATCTGTTAAACGTACGTTCGGTGTATTTGGACTGTGTAAAGCAATCTTCGTGGTTTTGAAGACACCTACCTCAATTACAGACCAGATAATGATTTTCCCCTTCGGATTCTTCGTAATTCAATGAACTTGCAGATGCCTCCATAACGATTCAAAGCACCCTAATGTATTTGAACTAGGTAAAGTTCAAGGTGGATATAAGTTTTGATAGGCTCAGTAGCTCTTCCCACTCTTCTTTTGTGTAAAATCGAAACTTAGACCAAAGGAAGACGTAAGGGCAGTCAACAATAAACCGCTAAACGTAGAATCAACGCAGTGGTTAACCCCATAACCACACGTCTTTCGTAGCATCATGCAGTAACGTATTACTTTTTATCCAACTTTGACATTAGCTAAAGTTTTCTGTGTCCTAATTGCAAAGAAACAGAATTTGTGAGTTTTCATGCCACCAAAAATTTTCTTTCGCGGTAAATTGAAAATTTATTAGTCCATTCACACCAAAAGGGTTCGTGAAATATGAATTTCATATACCCAAACCACAAAATCGTAAGGAAAAAATTGCCATTTCAATGCATCTTTAGTGCACGATAGTAAAAAGATCACTCACTTGACAAATATTTTAAAATTTTGCCACAGTGTTTTTCGCTCTTATGCTGCCACCGTTTGTCCCTTTAGTTCCCCGCACTCCCATGCTTTCCTTTTCCCGAGGCATGGTTAGGCTTTTCCCTCCTGCCCTGCTCAAATGCAATCCTTCTTCAGCCGGAGCATGAGGGAAGCTGCTGTGAGTGATTGGAGACCTACCCCTTGCTCTGCCCTTCACCCTCTCCCATTCATTTCTCCTCTCACTCACGAGGCGAGGGGCTGGAGGGAAAGAACTCTCTCCCCTCTCTCGACTCTTTCTCCAGCACAATGTGATCTCCATCCCCCCCCCCCCCCCCAGCCTCGGTCTTTGCTCTTGCAGCACGACGTGGCCTCAGTGCCCCCTGCAGTATTCCCCTGAGCATGCAAAAGAGTTGCACAGCGGGTATAAACGCTCACAGAAGCGTGTGTTCGCTCGCGCACATCATTCTTATTCCAGCTTACGCACCCTCGTGGTGGAGCTCATGTTTTGCAAGCGCTAACGGAGGGATGGAGAAGCGGTTGGGTATGCTGGATGGTCCGTTTGGAAAAAACCATTATCAATGCAGTTGAAGATTGGCGAAACTACATTTAGAGATACCAATTGTTGGGTAATGCCTTCTCTCTTTCCGATAACTGTCGACATTGACTCGATTTAAGTCGTCCGAATTATGCCATGTTCGTGAATTCAAAAAGTGTTGCTACCGAAGAATGCATGACAGCAACGGAGAAAACAAGGATAGAGGCCTTCGAAATGTGGTGCCACAGAAGGATGATGAGGATCAAATGGATCGAACGAGTTAGTAATGAGGAAGTCTTAAGAAAAGTAGGAGAGAAGAGAAGCCGCATGAAAACCTTAATAAGAAGACAGAATAACCTGATAGGCCAAATCTTGAGGCATGATGGCCTGATGAAGTCAATCGTCGAGGGATTAGTGGATGGCAAGAACGGGGAATGAAGGCCTCGAACAAAATTTATGGAACAGGTAAAGAAGGATGTAAAAGAGAAGAAATACGTAGGTGTGATAAGATTGACTGGTAGGAGAATTGAGTAGAGAGCTGCGTCAAACCAATATTAGGATTGTTTGGCAGTGATGATTACCGAAAAATGATGAGGATAAATGATATCAACCGATAAAGATTTGTGGAAGTGCTTAGAAGAGCGGGAGAAAGTTTTCTAATATCCTATGAAGAAGATAGAACAACTTAATCAGTGACATCATGGGACATGATAGTCTGATGAAGTAGACGTGGATGGGCAAGTGGACGGGAAGAAAAGCAAAAGACGGCTCCGAATGAGAACTTATGCAGAGTGGCGCAAGTCTTATACCATCGTTTCAGGATATAAGTCTGCAATACTTTCCTCAACTCATAAGTCTCCAACTCTAACACTTCCTACTTGCTCGCTTAATAAATTATGTAGTAGTTTTCCCTTACATTAGTATAATTTTGAAAGAAAGTGTTAGAGATTTAAGTAATAATTTGTTTTTATAAAGAATAAGAAGAAAACTATCACTGCTACTAAAATCTCTTAGTTAGGCACATTTTCTAGTGCAATCATCCAATTAAATGAATAATTTTCCAGTTATTTACCATTCTTGCAATAGTTGAGGCAACATATGCTTGTAGTTTTCAGTACAGATTTGAGAATATTAAGGCTTAAAACTAATACTAATAATAACTCAATAATAACTTGGTGGGGAACAAATTTATCACTTTATGCAGGAAAACTTGCATGATGTGAGGCACGATATGGTGGAAGTTCTTAATATTAGTAAAATTAGACATTGCCATATTTCCACTGAGTTTCATCATGAAACTACGCGTTTCGTCGTTACAAATAAACACTTGATAATGTTGTTTGTAACGACGAAACGCGTAGTGTTATAATTAAACGGAATGGAAATATTGCTATGTCTAATTTGACTAATATGCAGGATAAGTTAGAGAGGGTTTGAAACTCAAGAAATTGGTCGAATGAAAAGTTTGGCAGATAGAAGAGCGGAAGAGTTGCGTCAAACCAATCTTCACATTGCTGAATTATGATGATGATGACGGAGACATATTTACATATAGAAAATTAACAAAAATACCAAATAAGCTATTGATCATAGAAAATATAAGTCATCCACTGTACCCCGATAATTATAATCATCCACAGGAAAGAGAGCTATTGAAACAGTTGCCATTGGAAATCAAAGAAAATCCGAGAATAAACTTGAATTTACTCTTTCCGGGTTTCCAACCGGGTCAGGGTCTGTATTATTCAAAAACATGGGCGATCATAATTTATAGTCACTGTTTTTCTTCGATGCCGAGATTCATCATGAGCGACCTTCATATGTATATGACCTTGCTCCCATGCGCATGATTGCATACCAAGTCACTTGTTTCATACAGTTCTTTGACCTTCATGTGGTTTTAGGCATTTAAATTCAATGACAAAAATCGCCCATCGGACAACTATTTAAAATACCATCGACAAGAGCCCACGAAGCATGGACTTGATAGGCCGGCAACGATTAAGCAAGTAGCAACCCTGCAATGAAGCTTCTTTTTTCTTCGGTCTGTTTATTTTTATTTCTCCTCCATTCTTACTGAAGTGGGTCGAAGTTTCCCGATCGAGAACGTTTTTCAACCTCTCACGTAGGAAACACTGGCAGGGAGAAATTTCCATCTAAGCGGCCTTATGGATCCGCCCTCCAAATTACTTCAATTTCCCATTGAGATTTGCTTATCATTACCATCACTGGTCAGCAATCCTAAAGGCCGTTTTATACGGGGCACGGAACTGCGCAGGTTAGAGCTGCATTAATTTCTAAAATTGCGTGGAATTGCGCGAATGCATGAACGAAATTAGAACAGGGGCTATTTTTTCGACTCGCATCCACGCATTCTCGCATGTGTTCTAGCAATTCACCGCTTTACACGACGCAATTTTGATTGCGCCTTCGCACGTACGTCAGATTGCGCAATTCCGTGTACCGTGTAAAACGGCCTTAAGATCTGCTTGACGCAGCTCTCCGCTCAATTTTCCTATCAACCATTCTTTTCACACCTACGTATTAATTCTCTTTCACATCCTTCATCACCTGTTGCATGTATTTTTTTCGAGCTCTAATTCCACTTTTGCCATCTACTTATCCGTCGACGACTGTCTTCGTCAGGTCATCATATCTCAAGATGTGGACTCTAAGGTTTTTCCGTCCTCTTATCAAGATTTTCATGAGGATTTCTTCTCTCCTACTCTTCTTAGGTCATGCTCATGCTCATTACTATCTCGGTCCATTTGATCATCATCATTTGTCTTTAACACTATATTTCGAAGGCCCCTGCCCTTGATTTCTTCCCTTCTGCCATTAACAGAAGATCCGTATTCATCCGATCCTTCATCCGGTGTTTCCTTCTCGAAAAATTCGTAACGAAAAATCAATGGCCTGCACATCTTTCTCGGATGTGTTAATGACGTCGCGAATTCGTGCCAAGCTTGCCGTTCCTCCAATTTTTGAACGGACCTCGCGAAGTTATTTATCGTTTACTCTCTTGCAAGCGATTGTTTCCTTCAATAAGCGCTCATTTCCCAACGAGTAAATTAATCAGAACGCTAATGACGTCATCAGCTGAAGAAAAGTAGGCAGCAACTTTCGCGTTTTCTTACCTCAAACTTAGGGCAGATTGGTGTAAAGTGAAATATTTTTTCGTCGTATCTTATCTCCCTTTCCAATGGTCGAACTCTTATAAGGAATCATACTTTTGAGTTTCTTTTAACTACTGCGTTTCTTCAAACCTCAAGGAACTCGAGAGCATCAAGTAACTTTTTTGCAGCTAACAAGATTCACTTAGATTCATTCATCATCATTAGTCAACAATCCTAAGATTGGTTTGACGCAGTTCTGCATTTCTCTCTCCTATCCGCTAACCGTTTTATAGCGACATATTTCTCCTCTTTTACATCTTTTATTAACTGTCCCATGTAACTTATTCTGGGCCATCCCTTGCCCTTTTTCCCTTCCACTTGTCCTTCAACGATTGTCTTCATCAGGCCATCGTGCCTCAAAATGTGGCCAACTAAGCTGTCCCGTCTTCTGCTTAAGGTTTTTAGGAGGCTTCTCTTTTCTACCACTCCTCTTAGCACTTTCTCGTTACTTACACGGTCAATCCATTTAATCTTCATCATTCTTCGGTAGCACCACATTTCAAATGCTTACATTCTTTAAACTCCAATGCTAATTTAATTTTTTCAACCAGAAGGATGGTTTGCATTGGTGAGGGTGAAGATCACCCCGAAAAAAGTCGCAGCGTGTGAAATCCCTGGTTCACCTCCAACTTCGAGAATTTTTGCTTGGGGTCATCCAAAGCCATCACTGGGGATTTTTAGCCTTAGGTTACCAATTCAATGCTTTACCCACTGTACTAATTCCTTGACTCTTCGGGCTGTTGCATAGGAATTGCGTACAATACAGGTGAGCATCATTCAGAGTTGACCATCCTTTTTCTGCTGCATGGGGCATAGGAGAGCTTCATGATGTTTTCATCCGACTACGCGTCTGTAGTTCTTACGGAAAAAATAAAAGGTCATAGTATAACTTAGTATGGATATAGTTTTATGCAATTTATGAAAAAGCATGGTGAATCGAACATATACATGTGCACACATTTAGCAATGAGAAAGATGTGCGGCAATAACTGATAAAAATATTGTCTAGGATTGCCACAGCAAATATCATGGAATGTAGATCATAGATGAAGTAAGATTACCCTTGTAAGCCGCGGTACATACGTTCTTTATTCAAAGGATTGAAGATTGGTATCGATAAAAAATCTGCATACAGTGACCATACACCAAAGAATGAGAAAAGTCTGCTAAGGATAAACAACAATCAACATTTATTAGCAAAATAAACTAACTATTTTCGTAGACTTAACTGACGATATCAACTACAGAGTAAGCTAATCTTCCATTTCAAAAAGTTATTTGTGGATACAGTCACGCATAATAATAATAACATCTTAAAATAGAGGAACAACGAAGTGCTGGGCATGTTGGGTGAGTAGATACAGCTTTTAGATGAGACAAGGAGGAGATGGAAGGTATGGATGGAGGGGGTACTTAGTGGGGAGGAGATGTTGAAGATAGTGTTAGAGAGTAGAATGTTAGGTAAACGAGGGAGAGGAAGAAAGAGAATAGGATTTTTAGATGTAATGAAAGGGAGAAGTCCTTACAGCAAATTGAAGATGGCCGTGCTTAAAGAGAAGGGAGGCTCCCAGAATACTTATATAGAATAGAATGTAGTACTCCATGGAAACCTACCTTAATCCGTAGAATACTTTAATGGCAAAAGTCAGGTATAAATAAGAGCAAAATTATCATGGCAAATCAGAAACGCACGCGGAGTCA
Organism: Ischnura elegans; assembly: GCF_921293095.1. Taxonomy (NCBI): domain Eukaryota; kingdom Metazoa; phylum Arthropoda; class Insecta; order Odonata; family Coenagrionidae; genus Ischnura; species Ischnura elegans. The sequence goes on from NC_060246.1 coordinate 145,162,956, forward strand.
TCTTGACGCCATTACGACATCCATCATTATGCTAACTCAACATTTTTTATGTGATACTTACCGTATATAGGCACCCTCTTAAGATGAGGATGAGGAACTAATTCGTTAAACGCAGAAAAACTGAGACGCAGGAAAACAAACTAACGCTGCGTCAATGAAGATGTCCTGCATATTCATCAGCGACAATCCAGTGGGCCTATTAAAATTTAAAAATTATTTTGTTTTCTTATTAATGGGCTTGAGAAATCTGAGAGGATGAAAAATCATAGGAAGAAAAGATTCATACTTAACGTTCGGATGGTGAGAATTTTCGTAATTTCCATTCTTACCGTTACGGAAAAAGGAAATCTCGCCGATTGGTTGCGTCATTTAAAATATAAAATGATAATATTCAGAAATCCAGTGCTGATTTGTTTATTTACCTGATGTTGCTTGCTGTGAATAATAGTGTCGTGAACTTTATTGAGATACTCGAGGTTATTTCATTTATATTGTCCTACTAAGCCATAGTTAAATTTGAGTGTGTGATGGATCATAGCTTCAATGCCAAGAGCTCAGTATTTTGCTTCGCCTCATTCATTGAAGAAGTTTATTATATCTGATCATCTTGGGTTATCCCACTATATGACGACGAACAGCAATTCTGTAACCACTGACAAGATACCAAAGCTAAAGCCTATCAGATTCAAATTTGAACTAATAATTACCACTTTCGGTATATTTTACGTTGGCACAAGAGTATCACCCTTAAGGATTTTATTATTAGAAAAAATCTAACAAATTAAAAAGACAAATGGTATTTCTAAAAAAAATCGCCTTTCAGTCCTATTTCGTAATCACCAGGTTACAAAGCAATTGGCTGTTTAGCGCCGATTGAGTACACTTGAGGGCACTGCCCAAAGCTGACCAAAAATATTCCGTGTTCCAATAAAAATTTAATTGATTAGTTATAGTGTCATCTACTTGTTTTCCTAAAAATATCTGGGGAAAAGTGGCATAGTCATATGCGACTCTTAGCCATATAGTCATACATGGCTATGTAATTCATTTTTTAGATATAATGGAATCAACGTAGCTTCCAGTTGCATTCGCTGCGTATATAAACACGAAACGAGCCTATTGCTCGGCTAACAGTAAATTTCAACTTTTGCCGGTACATACTTCAAACGGGCCTAGAAAATCATTCCTGAGCAGGCTGGAAATCGAAAAACCACATCTTTCAATTTTCAGTTGAGCTTTAGGACCAAGGGAGCGTAAATAATTAGGCAGGCACAGTGGTTAATTACTTTTGTCCAAACGGATTGGAAACTAGTTTCCAGGAACAATCAAAACGGTTCAATAAATTCATGATGCCATACCTGCAACCAAATAATCGGCGTTACTACGAATGGATTTGCAGTCAATAGAATACATGAATAGAGACCTTTTTTGGCGATAAATGTAATTAAAAAATGAGTTTATCTCAGATAGTAACATTGAATACATTAACACAAATTGTTTTCACTGCTCATGGATTGAAATGTTATAAAAGAAAGCAGCCACATGGTCATCCCCCTGGTAGAAAATACAGAGCAAATTTTCTGCAAAAACAACATTGAAGAAGTAGCGTTACACTGATCTTTTACCAGGAAGCATTAGCATCAATTTCTTCTCCATAATTATGTCATGAGCAAATATGATTTTATAAGAGAAAATATTAGCTTGTTTAGCAATAGATTATATCGTATATTAAAACTGAAAAATGACAGCAAACATGGAGATCACCATGAGGTTTATTTCAAATTAATCCTGCTTCATTTAGTATTTACTCTTTAACGTGGGGTCAATTTTAAGCTGCTAAACCATACTTTTCACAATTGTTGCAAGAGGTAAAATGAATTACTTACAAATAAAAGATGCTGGGTAAAAACGATACAGGAATGGTCTGGAATGATAAAAGCAAACGCAGCCGTGGAGTCTGAACGAATTATGTGATCAAGGAAATTGAAAATCTACGAAAAGAGCTAAAAACAAGTAGGTATACTATAAAATTTTATCGTGCGTATTCTATTCAGTCGATAAATTTGTTTATAACACGTGAATGTACATGTATCGAATTCTTTGATCAATCATCGAGTAATCCTCGGATACTATTTTACTTCCAAACCCTGTTTTTCCCCAGTGGAAACTTGACAAGACTGTTCTTTAACAAACAAGTAGAAATTTATTTCTGATTATGGCGAAATTACTGGAAGGCATAGTGCAATGCATGATAATCACCTCTATTTTATATCAAAACTCGAAAGCTTCCACGATATGAATGCACTCGTCAGAACGCTAGAGGGATTTGGTCTACATTGAGGGATGCTTTCGCAACCTATCATTTCATGGAATAAATGTACATTTGTGAATCCTCGAAAATTGCATTTAATCTTAAACAGAACCTAATTTGTGATTCCTGTGACCGAAGCCGTTTCGGACGAAACCTCATAAACACAAAAGTCACCGATATTCCTAGTGCGAGTGGTAATGTTGCAACTGATACCATGAATGACTTTGTTTTTCAGTAACTAGTGGAGTTGACAGGACAAAGGGCCATTAGTCTCCATGTAGAAATCATGAACGCAATTGATACAGAGGCTGTTGAAATAGTTTTGTTCACTTGAAATTAAAGCTTATTGGACGATACCAGGGGATCTCTCCATTTTATGAGCTAAAAAAACATCATTTATACTGTCGATAAGTCAAGCATGATAAATGTTACCTTTATTGAAGATTTTAGATATCTGAGAAAATTAAATAATCACACGAGTACTATAAATTGGGATCCATACGTCGAACTTATTCATGAATTAAATGGTTGGGCCTCTTTATGTTCATCTATTCATCCTTGAAGTGATGGTTTTTTATTAGGGCCAAAAGAAAAGAGTTAAATGTGCGTGTTAAAAAATATTTTAATTTTTAAAGGCTCTCAAAACTTTTACATTTAATTGCGCCAAAAATTTGCAACTACGTCACTTAGGTTTATTCTTCACTGCTTCGCTAAGATTATCAGTAATTAGATTCCTACATTCACGGCAAACTAAAATGAATGTTGGTAAAAATAAATATAAATTTTGAGATCCGCGAACAGAAATGTGTATTTGAAAACACACCTTGCATTTTTTATAATACTATCTTTTTCATATTATCACTCATTTGTTTGCACACTTAATCGTTGTGAATTTTTGGTGTCTGACATAAATACTATATAAATATCTGAGAGAGAAAATTTATTTAATATTATCGCTCATTTGTTTTACAGAATGTTTGACAGAGAAATCCAGAACAGAGTTTATAAGCCACGTTTTTTATAAGATGTACCCTAAGAAATTCAGAAATTGAACTGGTGTAATGGCATTGAAAGTGTTCATATATTTATTTCATTTTTATAGTTATAGCATTAACTATATATTCGGTATATGTAACTATATATACATGTCTGTTATTTGCGTCCAGATATTAAACTGCCTCGTCCACCACAGACGTTTGCGCCATGTCACAGCATGTTGGCTATAATAAAATCACGAGGAATGTGGTGGAAAATTTGCATTTAAAACCTTGACAGTCATTCCAAAAGGTATTCAAGAATATGTCATTTTTTCGTATTTAGAAAACAGGAAATAATTAAATAATTCCCTTCAGTGCCATAATATCCGTAATGCGATTTCATTTTCTTAGGCATTTATTATGAAATACAGGAGTTTCCCAGTTGAGAGTTCTTACTCTAAACGTTTGCATAGTTCTAATATGTACGAAGCACGTACGAAAAGCTAGTAAACTACCAATTATTAGTAGCATTTAGCAATAATATATACTTATGTGAGTAACGATACGAATAAATGATAAATATTTTCATATAACACCACGTACACGTTTGAACATACTTGATTACCCCACCTCCAATTTTGAGTCACGCCACTTAACCAGATATTATTTTGTGCACATGAGCCGGTAAAATTAATATCAATTACTTGTTTGTTGAGCTTATAATGCCATTGATATAGACACGTATGTAATACTCGCCTACATCTTTCCCTCTGGTGACCAAATACGACCGGCTTTTAATTCTTTCGTGCGGAGTGAGAGAGGCAGATACAGTGATGAGGAAGATAGGCGGGCGGGCAAGTGGATGATTAATTCCATCATCATCATCAAATTTGAGCGGTCAGAAACGAGATAGTCGATTATTAGCGCCCGACCGATTGCCAATTTCAGAAAATCGCAATTTTAACTCGACACGCGCTCTCACCGACGACCCCAAAAATCTCGGCTCCTCGCGGTCTGGGCGCAAACCCGCGTCGTCGTCATGGGTGCGGGAGATGAGGGTGTGAGTGATGCCGCTCCCTCGGCGGCGCGGTGCGAGACGAGCGGCAGTGCTGCCATTCGGATGCAGCGGCGGCCGATGAAACGAGCGCATCTCTCTCTCTATCCACCCCCTCTCTCTCCTTTCCCTGTTCATTTCTCGCGCGCTCGAAGCTTATTGGAATGCAAAGGGCATCGTCCCTGATAAACGTCATATGGCACGGGATAATAGCTATTTCATACGCTTTCGCTCAACCCGACTCCGACATCCAGGGGAGAGAGAGAGAGGCCTATGCATGCTATGGGAGGGAATGTGAGGAGATCGGTTAGGTGGTGGTGAAGTGGCCCTTTTACTTTTCTGTCGGGACAATTTGGTCTCAAATTGATGATGTCGGGCGTTTTTGCATCGCTCTCTGTGTGCGTGAGTGTGTATGCATGTGCGTCATAGTGGATCGTGTGGCTGTGAGCCTCTCTGTATGTGATCGCGTGAACGCGGAGAATATTTTTATTCGTGTGAGGGAAGAGAGAGGGATGCATTTTTGGCCACATCGGGGTGTTTTTGTTTTAATTGTGTGGGTCGTGGGGAGAGGGAAGCGATTGTGAAGGCCATCGCTTTGATTTATTTTCGCTTTAAACGGTTTCTAACAGCCCGCTGGTCGAGGCAGATTAGGCGTGAAAGAACATCTTAATTCAATACGATCGTCGGCTCACTTTGACCCAGTCGATTAATGCCACAGTAAATAACTTAGAATCAATTACTGCGATACCATCAACATCTGACAAAGGGGCTCAAAAACTCTTTGGTTCAAAATAGAAATGATTATGTACTTATTTGTATAAATAACTACTTATACCAACAGTCAAATAACTCGGACATCAACAACTGTTGAGGTATGCACACAGAGACTAATCAATTCATTTGTAACATTTTTATATGCATCATACTTGCCAATTTACCTTTTCGCATTGCATAAACTATAAGAATAGACGAGCAATTGCATTCAAACGAAAAAATCAATAAAAATACATTAAAATATGTAAAAGGAAGGAAAGCAGCGATTCCAAACTGTAGAAGGGAGATAAAACCGGTTAAGTTTTAATTTATTCTTATCCATACGGCAAAGGAGCTTGAAGAAAGTAAAAACCTGTCGATGCTGTCTTGAAGTGATCTTACTACGGAAGAGAGGCCAAATATAAGGGAAAATATTGATGGCTAATCAAAGTTGTACTCAAAAGCGTTAAATAAAAATATTTAAATATTTGGTGAGCGCTATTTGAATGACGATTCTTTGAATAAGTAATCGCTGATCGTATATGTAGGCTATTAATTTTAAATTTCATCAAGGATATCCTTACATCACTCTGTATTTTTAATCAGATTAAGTTGAAGTGCTTGTCAACTAAGTTGAAAATAGAAGTGTACTTACGGGAGATACAAGAGGTTAGTTTTAAAAGGAGATGGTCGCCATGGCCACTTGCGGCGCAGTAGTTTCATTGCTTTGGGAATGCATGCTAACATGCCGTCCTTCCCGCGGTGCTAAGAGAACGTATGCACCTCTGGAGCGTTACAGGCGCTCAATGCAAAGTTAAATATTCATCAAAATATGTCAAAAAGCTAAATAACGGAACCTACTGAACGCACAATGAATGAAGTACATGTCTACACTCTTTCATTACTGAATTCTATTTATGAACTTGTTACCCTCAGATACATATGCTTGATTTAAAATCCCTCACATCAATTACATATGATTGGGAATAGTAATTGGCTCCTTGAGAAACACTTTTTTTGAGTGAAAATTCAGCATTAATTGACCAAGAGGCATTCCCTCAATATCCAAATAAATAGTGCTCTATTCTTGGAAGATTAAACACGGAGGACAACGAATGCATTTTCCAGGTTCTGATATTTTTAAAAAGATATTTCCATCGTTAATACCTCGTAACATTTTCTAGCTATTTCAAATTTCCATTTACTTTCGACTGCAACATTTTGACGTAAATTTTAAATAGTTCTACTTCCATCCCTGTAGTACCCCCGTAAGTACGCTCGTTTGATAAGCAATTCAGATTAATCTGAGAAAATCTGCAGAGTGATATGAACATTTTTATTAAAGTTGAACTTTATGACTTTCTTGTACGAGCAGCAATCACTAATTTAATAAAATCTCCATTCTAATATTTCTCAGGAAATGTTATTGCAAACGTTCACTTTCCATAAAAATTTAAATTCAGAAATAATATTTTCACCCTTTGCTTTATTTTTCCAGCATCACTTTTGGCTCGTTTCCTATATTAATCCCTTGAATGGTGCTTCCTTGGAGTGGTTATTCCTCCTTCCCGGTTGATTTTTCCATTCTATTTTTAATGATGCTTATAAGTAGACTGGGCAGAAAATTTCACTTCCCCATCTATAGTACATGAATAGATTATAATGATAATTAAAATCCGTTGTGTAAGGATAATTGAAATTAAAATCGAAGGCCAAACGTGAAAATAACCATGTATGTGCCATAGCAATAGCCTAGACAAAAAAATTACTTCTCGGCTTTATTCCATTCAGATGCAGGCTACTCCAACACTAAGTTCAAATTACGGAGAATTACAAGAATCAGTGAACTTCAGTCGTAGATGTTCTTGAGAGCAATGAAAAAAATATATTAATCGCTTCCATGTTGTTTAGCCGAAATTTTAACTTCAAACGCAGTCAATCAAACCGTCGCGTCGGCCGAAATACCAGGTAAAAATGACAAGGAAGAGATTGCTGAGCCAATTCAAGCTCGCGTGAATGTATTCACTTCATCTGTTTATATCCTCTCCATAGTTTCCCTTCCATGTTTCTGCACAAACTCATCAGTCAGGTTTCGTTGTATTTGTAATTTCCGTCGAAGAACAAATTGCCCTTACGCTACGTTTGTCGAAAGCATGAGGGCTTTCTGTCGCTTTCGGCAGCTGCAGGGCGAGGGATCACGTACCTTTGCCGCCCAAGATGGACGATTTTTATTTTCCAGCGTCGTCACATGCTTGACTTTTGGGGAAGCGAAGGGAATTGGCATGCATTTGGAGAAGAGAACAAGAAATCGAAGTCTTCACCGTCCAATCACACGCCAATTTCTTTCCCATCATTTGAATAGATTTTCCTTCCAGCTAGTCCTCCTTCTCCATCCTCCACCGCGTCCCACTTCACATCTAATCATTTCACCTCTGCTTATCCAAAAAGGAACGGGAATAGAGAGCATCAGATAATTAGTAACTTTACATAGCTAGCGAATGATATTTCGAGAAAATACCTATTGAAATATTTTTATATTTGGCCATTAAACTTTGTGAAATTTATTCGTTGCACCGTTTAATTATCTGAGAATAAGGGTATACTTAATTTAGTTATAAAGAATATGCCTCTTGCTGAATTACTGCACCACTTTCACTAGAAATTAACTACTATCAACTGACCAGTGGCTATTTGTGCTACGTTTTCCGGTAACGATGACTTTTAGTGCACTTTTTCTTATAGGTAGTGTCAAATTTTAATGCATAAAACTTGTTAAAGTTTTCTTCTTAAGCCTTAAAAATGTTAATATTACAATATTGGAATATTTGAAAATATCTCGTCTGAAAAATAATTTTTCGACCGATAGAAATAGACAATTTAAATAAAAAGATAGGAAATAAAGAAATTTTATTCGAAATAAGAATACACGATTTATCTAATAGAGCTCTATGGCCAAGAGAAGACTTCAAGAAAAGAGTTCACTAGGAATATAGATGATCGGGAAAGATTTTCCTTCTCTGCCGGTGGAATATTTAGCATTAGGAGTGTTCTCGACACTTCATTATATGCTGCTAAGGCACTAGACAGGGATATTGTGTACATAAAATGGGGTTAAAACAAAACTTTTTCAAACAACCCGAAGTTTTTGGCACATATTTGTTTTAATTTGCACGCCTTTTGCTTATTATGCGGTGACTAAATCCAGCCCTAGCCATCCAAACTTATTAAAATTAATTTCTCTCGCCGGTGAGATAAGAGATATTTCTTACCTCCAATCCCTGTTGAGTATCATGAATCAAATCAATGTTGTCCACTTTCCAAGCAGATAATGATAAATAATAATAAAAATCCGAATTTACTGATCTCTCATTCACATTCCCTTCGCCCTAATCAATGCTTACAAATGTGTATTCGTATATCAACAAGTCTACAACGAAACTTGCTGACGCAGCCTCATTACTACTGGCAGCTACCTCCAATTTTCAAATCGCATAGATTTGTGTCACGGTCAATTTTATGTTTTTTCACGATAAATGACACTGTTTTAATACCATTTTATGAAATTAGGTGGCTAAAAGTAATAAAATATTACATTTTCGAAAGCAGCACGACTAATTTCAATGAAATAAATCGAAAAAAGTCTAAGGAATCAGTCTGATCAAGGCTGGTCGCAGAGAAAATAATGGTATTTTAATAAGAAACCTGTCAAAAACAAAAGCTGTCGTGAACATCTCGTAAGATACAAAAATCAATCTCAACCAGCAACAAATCAAAGTAAAAAAAAGCCTCCCCGACCGATGAGAAAGGCAGAAGAAGAAGAAAATGAAGAGAGAAAGGAGAAAATTGAAAAACATGAAAGGACAGAGGGGCGAAGAGAACGAGCAAACTCCCAGAGAGAGGGAATAAAGATGGGTTGGGGGCATGAGAATATGGAGGAGGAGAAGACACGAAATATTTGCATTAATGTCGGCGAGATATGGAAATCTTATTCGCATTTTCAACCCCCTGCCACCCACCCTCTCCCCTCCAATCCAAATACCGACGTCGGCGGTCTCTCGAGACAGAGAGAGAGAGAGAAAGAGAGAGAGCGGGGAGACAGACGATGAGGACGAGAGACTTGAACTCTTGCCGAAGAGGCGGAACGAAAGAGAGAGAGAGAGAGTCATCATGAATTGGGTGTGCAAATGTTATGTGCCGCGCGCGGGTCGGAGTTTTGAGAGGCACCCAGGCGCTCTCTTGCGCGAGACGCCAAACAAGAGAGCGGAGAGGGACGTGCTTCGAGGAGTGGGGGGACCCAGGCACAAAGCGTCCCGCTCCGACTCCCTCCTCCTCCTGGGCAGACGCACTCCCACTGCTTGAGAAGGTAGGTCCGTGACTGCTCGATTAAAAAAAATCTCATCATAAATGCTAGCAGAAAAAAAGTGTGTTGCAATCATAGAAAACATCAATCAAGGTTGAAAAGTGAAATGAGGGAATATGGAGGGTGAGGGTGATTCAATATTTTCAAGGCAACACTTTTTCCGGCCACTTGAATGAACAATGGCGCCATTTTCATGCAACCGACGCGACGTGCCTTGGATTCAATTACATCATTCATTTTCTGCAGCGAAACCTCATTGTTACAAGGATCCAGATTAAAAGAGAAAAAAATGTATTACGAGTGCTTTATCATGAAAAATGTGACGAGCAACGACATATCTAATAGATTTAAGAGGCCAATTTACCATACTTTCAAGATAAGTTAGAATGGCAAATTATTGGATTTTAACATTTCTGGCGTTCAGACATAAAAAATATATTAACAAAAACATTTAATTATACGCTTCTTATTTCGCAGTCTTTAAAAATATTTTTTTTCTTAAAACACAAATTAACTAAGTGAAATATAACTTCGCGCTTCCTCGGCATAAATTCAAAATATATACCTTGTATTGCGCATTTTGGGAAAAATGTTATACCCTAACAGTAATAATGAATAGTGTTACAAAGAGTCCACCTCCGACTCCCTCGTGGGCAGACGAACTCGCACCTTAAGCAGTTAGGTTCGTGCTTTTCATGAATTCTAGCAATCAAATGAGAATAAGTATATTAGACAACATCAATCAAGGTTGAAAAGTGAAATGAGGGAATTTAGAGGGTGTGGATGATTAAATCTTTTCAAGTAAACGCTTTTTCAGGCAACTCGAACAACAGATGTGCTTTCTACATGCAACGAACGTGCCCTTACTACAATTATAGCATCCATTTCCTACAAAGTAACCTGAGCGGTACGATGATCCAGAACCAAAGATGAAAATCGCCATACAAGTGACGGGTATAGATTTAGATAGCCAATTTACCATAACTTCAAGATTAATTTGAATAGCACACTATTTAATTTTAAAATTTTTGGAATCCAGATATAAATCTTCGTAAAAAAAAACTTGTTAAGAAAATCATTTACTGCTTTCTACGACACTTCCCAATTCGCAGTGTTGAGCAATACTGATTCATACTTTTTTATAAGCCTTATCTTGCGCAAGGCAGCTAAAAATAATCCTAGATTGAAGACTATTGGTCTGAATCCAGACTTGAGACATTTCACTATATGCCTACTCAAATGGACCATTTCTATCAGTATATTAGAAGTGTCGCACCACTAAAATTTATTTGGTGTAAGAAGATTAGCAAGGTAAGGATTTTTGCATCGTACCACTGGACACATGCACGCACAGGTTACCTTCGCAAAGAAATACATGTATTTAGGCCCAGCAAACCCACTTTTGTCGTGGAACCAAGAGGTTCACACAACTGAAGGTGGTGAAGCTGAAGTTCTACTGTGATAACTGTAAAGACGAGAGTGGCACCAAAATCGTCTTTTTTTGCCACGCTTGCGTTACAGCAGAATGTGCGAATGGTTCAATATTTTCAAGTTGGCAATTTTTTTAGCTGCAAGAGACGACAGTAGCACCATTTTCACAACACTTACTTTACACTTATGGTATGGTATTTGAAGGAGGCGGCCGAGGTCATTTGCGCCATGATTGAAGGGTATGGAAGGAAGGGTGGAGAGAGATACCCAGCGTCGGCATTAGCCTGCTCTTAACGAAAGGCGCCAAGAGGACCACGGCACAACGTCCTATTCGACGGACGTAGTGCTTCGCTTGAATTGTCCTCCACAAAACAGTCAAGTAGGGATCGGGCATTCTTTGAAAATTCTCTACCATCGCCGGGATTCGAACCCGAGTCCACGGTATGGGAAGCAAAAACAATAGCCACCAGACCAACCCGATCCCCAACACTTTTGTGTTTTGACATATATCACAGAACTCATTTTCAAGTAACACAAAAATCATTCCATTGATATATATGCCTACACATTATTTTCATTGCGATTTTTAAGGCATACGCTTGGATTATTATTAAAGATAAACTGTTTAAATTGGATTTTCTAGTGCAACTCACAGAAAATGTTGAGCGTAAAGTGAATTTTGTTTGTGTCAGTTGATGAGGTAATATCAGATGAGCATATTTTCATGAAAAGGATGCGCATACACTTATACGAAACCAACTACCTACGTCAGCAAAAAGCATACCACTAGAAAAGTTATAGCAGCGAAAAACCACTGCCTTAGTAAGAAAAGTATGCTTTGTTTCCCCTTTTCGATCGTTCCGTTTTCATGACGAATAACTCAATTAAAACCAATGTTATCGCTTTCAATTTTTCAAAGGAAACAGAGCAGACACCTTTCAAATTTTTCCTTTTTTCAAATTTAAGAATTTTACCGTAGCATTTTCTCAGGTGATAAGTCGTGATGCTTGAGATACAAGTTGATAATGGCCAAGCTCTTAACCTGTATGCCTGCCTACCCAATAAATTTCAAGATGACGACATTCTAAACAAGTGATGTGTCGCGAAAATTACGAATGGAGAAGTTGTGATTCCTCCTCTGGTAATTTCCCCATTGGATAATTTATCACCCGAAAATTTGATGATAAAAAATTTTGAAATAAATCCTATATGAAGTATGCTCCAAACGAAAAAATGACTCCTGCCTATCGGCATTAGATAAATGAGCCGGTAATCTGATGAGACCACATTGAAATCAATTTTATCATCACATTAAAATATCAAAATAAAATTTCGGAGGCGAAGGGGCCCTGCCACCTGGATATCAGAGTGACCAGTACAAGAGTGACCAATGACGCAAGTAAGTGAGCAATTTAATTGGGCTTATATTTCGGGCATGCTTCTTTAAGGCAGCGAGGTATAGGCAATGATAGCAGCAGGAAAATCAAAGTTTGTAAAACAAAGATCAAAGGAAGCTTGTAAAATATTTTACAATAGAACAATGACAACGATTGAATGGATAGATCGAGCGATTAATGCGGATAGATTAACAAGAATGGCATAGAAGGGAGGTCCCTTGAAAACCTTGGAAAGAAGACGAGGCAACAAAACAAATGAACAAGAGAACAGATAAAAATAATTGTTGCAGGACGATTGGGAGGGAAGAGGAGGCCAAGAGTGAGTGAGCAGGTGATGGAAGATCCAAAACAGAAGTGTGCGTGTAAATTAATTATCCGATAAGAAAACTTAGTGAAGAATTAAGTCAAACAAATTTTCGGATTGCTGGCTCATGATTATGAAATAAAACCTAAAGCAAGAATCCATGCTCATTTTCTCGAAATTAACATGGTCGCAGTTAGAACCTTTACGAGCAAATGTAGCGACATGTCGCGCGCTCCACTCTTGACAACGCCGCCGCATCTGCCCCGGGCGGCGGCGTGGGGTCGGACGGAGGCGCGGGGGAGACCCCGCCCCTGTCTCGACCCCCGCGTGTCTTCGGCGACGTCTCCCGGGGAGTTCGTGAGATAAGAGCCGCCGCAGTCGTGCCGCTCAGGCCAAGGAAACAATTTCGCTCCGACTGCGAGACGGGGCGAAAGAATTTGAAATGCACAGACTACTGCTGAGACGCTTGGGTGGAGAACTCCTTTGCGACTTCTCATAGAGAAGCAAGAACTGGCGCTTGGGCGCAGGTTCGTTAAATCTGCCAGCATACTCGTTGTGTAAAGATTTTCAAGTCGTGGAGGAAAAGAAAAGGATGAAATATGTTAATCCTAAACATGCTGTTATAAACATATGCCAAAAAAATTATTTCACATAGTAATCAAATAAATAATCACTGCATAAAATGAGGGAGGAAACTATCTTAAAAGAATGAATGTGTCCGGCTCGATCGGTGTTGTTTTGCTGATGGATTATTCACTAAAATTCCACGCTATCATCTTTCAAATTTCAGGACATGAAGAAAATACCATTTTTTACATTTTCCAGTGTCTCAAAGTTGAAACTTTTTCCTTTTAATTATTTTCTCAGTTATAGTTTCTTGTATTTGAAATACAATTACTTATTGAAAATGGTCTACTGTACTTACTAAACATTTCGAGATGAAAGCATAAATTTCTATACGCGACCAATCCGTCATCAAAAATGGTCTGTTCGAGAGGGAGGCATGCATTCTCTTACGGAAATAGGTCGTTAATAAGAGTTCAAATTTTCATACTCATCATTAGACATGGAGTGAAATCATTGATCTAATGTTGGTGTGTTCTCATATGATGTAGAAAAATACAAGAAGAGCATGTCCGACGCAAGAGCAGGATGAAAATGAAAAGATAGACGTGAGTGAGTGCTCAAGAGTGCCAACCACTTGAGTTGCTGCCAAATATCTTCGGATTGACTCCCGGGATATTAAGGAAAATTTCACACTAACAAAAACGCAAAATACTTGCTTTTGTTGTAAACGATGCGCATTTTTCTAATAGATGAAAATATTGTTATTATTATGATCCGTTATATACCGAAAAAATATACCGTTTATGGTTACAGAACATTAAGCTTTTTCCAAAGGCACCAATCAAACATGGAAATAGCAACAAGCTTGGCTTTATTTGTTTCGGAAGAAAGTCCAGTGTTAAAATGCTGAGTTTATACTTTTTTTCAAAAGAAGCGTGAAATATCACCCATAAAGAAGAATACGGAAGTTAAAACTTAATTTGGGAATGTACGCTTACACCGATTACCATACGTCCATCTCGGAGTCTTTTTTTAAACCTCTCTCTCTCCATCAGACGCCGTCATTATCTTAGAAGCAAAGCAATGCTGATGTTGTTAGGATGAGAATTCCACTCCTGAAAAAAATTACCAATACTTAAACTCTTTGGGCATAAGTTAAATAAAATTAAGATTGCTAGCATTAGAAAATATGAACACAATGGTGTAAAGATGCACTACGATTGCCAAGTAATATTTTATTGAGATTAATAATTCTAGGTTAATTTATACCAGGTTAAATACTCTTTTATATTATTATTTGCCATTTTTTCGGTAACGGAATAGAAATAACGTAACCCTTAACATTGTCATCACCTCGTAGATAAGAAGGAGAATGCTGGCCCACTGAAACATGTAATCTCTAAAGTAATCGTTAAATGCATGCAAAAATCATCCATGCACTGTTATACTACGGCATTTCTCTTACATTTACGAAGTAATAGCTAAATAATTCTCATCTTGTTACGCACAGTAATCTTTACCAAATTTGAATGACAAATACCGCTCATTTTTCACCGCTCATTGTAAAATTATGATTATGTCACCGCAGTTTTAAGACCAATTATGAAGATTAATGCCCCATAGACTGTTTGACATGAACATGTTTGAATTGAAATAGAATTCAAATCAAACCATGTTAAATAATTTTTTTGCGTTAGCTTTTGGCACGTAAACAATTTTGATACCAATAATAAATTCACCAAGCACTTGAAACGGAAAATCGGCGTATTAATGTGGTCACGCTATGAATGTTCCTTAAGGCCCGGTTACACGATATATGAACATGTACGAATGTCTGTTAGCGTGAATGATTTTCGTGGATCGAAACGGAGGATGTACAAATGTATGAACCAAATTAGAATGAATTCGTACAAGCTGGGCATTACACAGTGCATTTTCGTGTTCATTAATGCGTTTTTGCATTCAGAAATTAACTTTTACGGGTTAACGTATCCTGTTACCAGATCTTTTTTCGCGTCTTTATAGCAACAAAAAGGATTGAGAGATCAAAATTTTCTTCATACGTGGAATAGCTAAAGAATTTTGCTATATTCGTATGAATTTTTATGCTATTATGCTGATTAGAATTTCTGATATTGATGAAAATGTAAAAACTCAATTTTTCCCCCCGGGGCCCCCAACTAAATCATCGTTTGGACCATGTCATTGCTCTTCAGTGAAATATCATTGTCATTCAACAATAAAATATTCACCGATGCTGCCAGCATTTCGATATCGTTTAACATTTATTTCGGCTTACGAGCGCGCTGAGGTACCGAGATATTGTCGGAAAGACTGGAGGAAAGGAAATGCGTAGTGCCAAAAGAGTACTTAGCGGTTTACTTAAAAAAAATCAAATATGCCTCTATGAAAAATCGTCCTTTAAACTCAGTTAACAGAATTTTGCTGTGCATATAAATCTCACCGAGACCTTGGTTTCTTCTGTTAAGGCCTGTTTACAATTATTAACACGTACTAGTTAATGTCTGTTTGGATGAATGATTTTTGTGGACCGGAACGGAACATGTACGAATGCATGAACCAAATCAAAACAGTTTCTATTTTCTGTGCATGCATTCGGACAAGTTGGGTGGTTACAAGGTACATTTTGGTGTTCGTTCTCGCGTTCATACATTTAGGCATTAACCCGTACCTACGTGTTAATGTACGTGTAAACAGGCCTTTAGAGAATGTGTAAACTCCAGTCATATAGCTAGGCTTAACATCACAAAAACTTCCCCAAAGAGCGATAATTCCCAACCTCAATATTCGCTTCATTTCTTCGCCAAACGACGGAAAGGTAAAAAGATTTGAAAAAAAACAGTGAGGAATAAAAGAATGACGTATGCGAGGGAAAGGATGTGGTCGAACGGGAATTTTTCGTTCCACCGAAACAATTACGGGATTTATGAACCCCTACTGACCCCCTTTCGCCCTCGGTCGTCCTCAAACAAAACCTCCGCCACAGCCCTCTCCCCCACCTGGCCACCCGCACCGCGGATATAAATAAAATTGATTCAGAGGCGAAGAGAGCGACGATCCTCGCATATATGTCATAATATCCCTCTCCCTAGTGCCTTGTCAACCCCCGATCGGAACGCCGACTTCCTATCTCCCTCTCACGCTCTCCTCTCCATGGACTATTCCCTTTAAAAAATAAAAATTTAACAAAATCCAACCCTGATCTTCCTCTACCTCACTGCGCTCCGGCCGTACGCCAGTGACGCAGAACAATGGCTTTTCGTCACTTTACGGCACTATGGGAGGTAGTGGAGTCGAGAGTTCCCTAAATAATTATGTGATTTAGACATTGGAAAAGGAAAGTCTTCCTAGGTAACTAATACAGATGAAATAAAGTAATATCGGTATTTGACTCAATTGGATACTCACAGCTTTAGGTTCCCGAAATGCCATTGCCTTTTATGGCATGAAGAAGTATTTTGTAATCTTCAATCATATTTAGCTTGAAGAATAAACAGTCAATCAAGTAATCTCCGTCATCATGATAATGTAAAAAATTAAATGCTTGACTTCATGATGACTCACAAGACGTTTTCACTACATTTTGAACCTTTCGAATGTATGAATTTAATTTCAGAGCATCGTTTATGATAATGTCTAATTATTTACCACGCAAGTTCTAACCGACTTTATTTGACTGAAATATCAATTATTTTTCATTAGCAACCTTCTGCCATCGCTTTTATTGTTACATACATTTAATGACAGGATACGAGCCACGATATTACCGCCATTATTTTTTATCGGACACTGTAACTTTATACAACTTGACTGCATGAACATTTTCATTTACCTCTCTTCCTTTAACACACTCATTAAGAATTCCTGTATTCCTTCATTAAAAGTTCACCTTATGAACGGATTTTGACATTACGAATGTGGTGAAATAGTATTTAGTATCCTCATTGGCTCCTTCCACGGACACCATGGCAGTATCCCAGCTCACCTTTTACGTCAACTTACGACAAGATTATATGTTTTTTCTAGTCTCCAAAGCACTATGCATAATCCACAGTGAAAATGTTTCAAGAGTGAAATGTGATGCATGGTAAATTTCATTTCTTGAGTAGATCTTCGGTGATATTTTTATAAAACCTCTATCATACAGAAATATACCCTATGCATCGAAGTAAATATCTTAGTTTCTAAAAAATCAAGCATGTTCACATAGTAACAGAGTGATATTGATAATTTACAAAGTGATAGTGTTAGTTTACGTTAATATCGTACCCAATGTGACCGTTTTCATTCAGCCCTTCATTGTGCATATTTACCCCTAGCATTTCCATACATTCTCTAACGGATTAAATAAAATATTACACTGCATGTAAACATATCATTTTGATATTTTTCATGCAACAGTTATTTTTTGCAATAAGGCTTCCGCCGAAAGATGCATTATCAACAGACGGGAACCCTGATGTACTTTTCTTCAGGAGTGCCTTATTTTACTTTACCATTTCATATTAATTATAATGTAATAAATATAAAATGGTAAAATTGATTATTATTTATTATTATGATTATAATTAAAAGGCCTTGACTTCATACTCTGAGTTGGTAAACCCTCGGTAAGTTTTTATGTTTTTCTTGCCATGAGCGAGTCTTCACCAATGCTATTACCCTGCAACTGGTGATCGCCATTAAATTATCCTCTTTTCACGTCTTTCCATTCATAATATACCGAACCCTATTAATATGATTTCATAAATAGCTACTAATAGCGCCCAATAATACGTAAATACTTCTTTAGTTTCTAAAACCTTTTTTCGCATTCTATATTTTTTTCATGGGCATTTGTAGCTATTCCAAAGAAATATAATGATATGTCGAGCTTGATAAATATTAAGAAATCCAATATTAAAATAAGGTTTTGAAGATAGGCACACAACTTCGTTAAGATAATGACAACTTTTCACCGAAAAACGCATGCTTTCATTCATAGACTGTCAAAACAGGAAACTCATTGGTTCAAGCACATTGGCATAATCTTTGTTATCAGGCATTCATTTTACGCTGTGGCAGTCTTACCTTTTTCCAAAGAGTCTCTTCAATTTTTCTCTTGCTTTCTTGAATCTTCGTTGTGGAAATAATCTAGCAAACCATGATGGTATATGCTTCCAACCTAAAACTTTTGCTTTGCCAAGCAAAGGATGTCCCAGGTAAAGAAAATAGCAGAGGGTTTTACGCATATTTTTTATAACTCAATGTAGTTATGAAAACTATGCAATTCAAAGGTTATAATAATAAATAAGCAGAATTATTTTCCCCACCAATACGTTTTTTAGTATTCACTTGATTATGTTATATTAGCAGTACCTAACTACTACTCGAAATAGATTAAAATTCGTGGATATTATGATTAAGTAACTGACAGATAACCACACCTTCATCCATTCATGCTCACCTTTATTTTCATTCTAGAAACTTACCCATTGCTACGGATTAAAAAATTATTGTAAAACACATAAATGTGGATAATTATATACATCGAAATGAGAGAAATAAATGATCTTATGAAAATCATGTGATTAAA
This sequence comes from Ischnura elegans, assembly GCF_921293095.1. Lineage (NCBI taxonomy): Eukaryota > Metazoa > Arthropoda > Insecta > Odonata > Coenagrionidae > Ischnura > Ischnura elegans. The sequence goes on from NC_060246.1 coordinate 145,181,706, forward strand.
AAAAATATTAATAGAGTAATACAAGAGAAGATAAGAGAATTGTGGTTTTTTTTAAATAAAGGTAGAGTTAAAGAGGCATAAACCAAATTTCAGTTCACCTACATTTACATACTATCCCGCAAGCCACTTAAAAGGCGTGTGGCAGGGGTTGTTAGGAAATCAGCCGTTTACAAATAAAAAGGAAATGCTTCATGGAAATTACGACTAGCATTAAAATCCTTAATGGCTCGGGGGAAAAACGAATTCCCAAATCCATCCGTTCGGCAAAACATCTCTCTTAATTTATCGACATTGTCGGACCTGGAAATATAGTGGGGCTCTAATATTAAGTTCTCCATGTCGCTTTTGAAGATAGTCATTCTCAATTGTTCAAACAATCTAATCCTAGCGCGCAGCCATCGAGTCTCCAGCGGCTGCCAACCTAATTCGCTTAACATCTGGGTAACGTTGTCTGTACACCCTTATCAGTTTTTGACGAACCGCGCAGCCTTCCTTCGTATGTTATTCAGTTCGCGGATTAAGTCTTTCTGCACCGGGTCCCATACGCTCGCTGCATATTTAAGGTGCAGTTGGACGAGTGCGAAATAGCACCTTTCTTTAACTTTCTCATCCGAAATCTTCCCGCAATACGCTTGACGAATCTTAATTTCTTTAGGGCTTTACCGTAAAAATTCCTTACATGTACTCCCCGGGAGAGGTTCGAGATTATCGTAACTCCCAGATACTTCACTTCGTCTGTTGTCTTTATTATAATACTATCCACAGCAAAAACATGGTAATAGTTGGACAGACTCTGCAAAAAATGTACCGCTGTGCATTTGCTCAGATTAAGTTCAAGTCCCCACACTTGGTCCCACAAATGAACGTTGTTTAGATCCGATGATAGAAATGCATAGACAGAGTGATCACTAATTTCGCGATAGATGACTTTTCGTCAGTAAATGAAAGTATTTTACTGCTAATTCGGCAGCAGATGCAAAAGCGATTCTCTATTTTGCCATGCTGTGATTTACACACGAGATATACGACAATCATAAGTTTTTCACTGTTGACAGAGTAGCTTTATCACGACTATTTCTTTAGACCATTTCTCATTTTGCCAACTTGTAAGACTATAATAATCATTTTGTAATCGTTATGTCATTTTGCTGATAGGTGAAAACTGGAAGAAAATGCCCTTTCCTTTTCCATGTTTTCTACAGCATAATGGAGGGTTAATCAAGACCTGGCAGTTAAGCAATCAGGGAAATTATTTTCACTGCACCGCGAGTAGGTCCAAGCGATAATCGATTTTGGTAAATTCACTTAGCGGCAAGTCTCAATTTATTAACATTTACATGACTCATTATGGAGCCACCCTTAATTTGTCCTAGTAGATTAAAATTTTCCGAACTGAGCGCTACATTATTCCTCAACGAGCGGCCATTTCCAAGAATCCTAAAATGAGAATTTGTTAGCGATTTAATTTGTTTACCTCAACATTTTAGCAATATTTAATATGATCATTTGTGAACTCAAGTAGAGGAGTAGTTTACCTCTTCGAATTGAGTACAGTTTAATTCAAGAGAGAAAATTTAATTTGCTAGTGTGATGTATTTTTGAGAATAAATCGAATCATGAACGTTTTTCACACAAAATAGGTTCTGGCTATCATGAGGATTAAATGAAAAAGAATGAGTATATCACATACATTATGGACAGTTATAGCTGATAGGAGAACTGAGTGGAGAGCTGCGTCAAACCAATCCTAGGATTGTTGACCAGTGATGATGATGATGATGATGGACAGTTAGTTGTAACTCACCACATAACCTTATATATTAGTTCACGATGGAACGAATTTTAGAAGGTCACCCATAAAGTAATTGTTCAACGCCCTGTACTGATTTTAAATATTAGAGTCTGAGCACCTCGTGTGTCTCGTTTATTTGCACATTACATTAGATTCCATCTACAATTACAGCGAATCTCTCGAAAGAGGCAAATTCTAAACTTGGATGTCTTGGAATTGTAACCCAAATTCAAGATTTTCGCCGCATGTGCCGATGAATTAATTAGGTAAAGGATGATCTATGTACTGATATCATAAATAATGATAAACTAGCATTGTTGAAAAATAGTTACATATTCAAGACAACTCTTCTATTTATAAGACTTCTCATCAATTTTATAACATACTAAGGAAAAATAGAGAAATTCGAATGTTAGGGACGAGCAGCTTGGCTCCTGAAGCGGAAAAAGTACAAGAGAAGCTGTAGCACTGCAAAATATAATAAGAAAATGATACATGTGAAGAGAAAAAGGAATGAGAAAATGCTCTTTGTGTATTGTTTGAGAATTTGAGCGGTTTTGATGGGTTGATTTTGTGAGAAATGTGGAAATGCTGGACCGAGCTAATTAAGAACAACTGCTTTTAAAAACAATATAATAAAAGGGAACTGCACCTATGTACGTATACTACTAATGAAATATGATTTTAAATTCGATTGGAAAATCAAATTTAGCTACTGAACGAACGGTGTACTGACAGAAAAAAATAGAGTAGAAATAAGGCTTTAAATGACAGACGGAGTGAAGTGATGAGTGTACTAGGTAACCAAGCAAGAGGCCCGGGATAGAATAAATTGGAGAGAGCTTTGGTATATATAATAAGACAATAAGAAGATAGGATGCCACCTAATGATGATTTCCACTTCTGAGCATCGCATCAATAGACTAACTGGATTTGGAGTAAAAATGTAGAAAGAAGACTAAAAGAAATATGTAATTCTCTAATGAATTGTTTTCCTCCCCTCATACGCACAGCAGTACTATCACCCACCGCTGCCTCATCGTTGCTTCAACGCATAGGTTATGCTCTCGTGGTCTGCATCTCTTGATTGTCTTTCGATTCAAAGCAGTCACTTCTTCATCGATCCTCAAGGATTTTCTCATGGATCTCCCAAGCTGTAGAGAAATTGCTCGTCAATAAGAACCCAACGTTCACATCCAACATTTTCTTCCCAATTCGATAAATTCCTATTACATCGGAGTTGAGGGTATTCTAAAATAAGGGATAGGATGTAAGAAAGGTAGGGAGGCCTACTGCCAGCCAAATAGGCAGGAAGATGCTCTTTTAGGAATATGCCCAACGGGGCATTGCCCATGCCCCGTACGTACGGTTCGTGTGGTATAATCTGCAAGAGAAAATAATGACATTACTTACCCGTAAGCAATGTCAGTGCAGTGTCCCTATACTTTTTACAAATTAGGAGTAATACGCTCTACTCCCAACTTAGAACGAAAATTAATACTGCTTATAAAGGAAGACTCCAAGAGATAGCTTTGCATCCAAATCTCTTGGGCTGTACACACAGTGCAACCAGCATACAAACGGCAAGGGAGTTTTCCCATTAAAGTCATCACCACCAAATGAAAAAAACAAAGAGTTTTCACGGATATTTTTTGCAACCCATGGTTACTATGAACACATGATAATTAAAAGCTTGCAACAATAAATGATCAGAACTATTTTAGTGAACAAATTGGCAAAATAAAATTTTTGGCATTCACTTTAGAACATTTCATTAGCAGTGTAATACGCGAAATAGATTAAAATTCATTGCGACTATCATTTATTAACTTGACGCTGTCCGCACACTATTGCTTAGATATATAAATAATGCATTGATGCTTATAATTAATTTCAAGGCCTATTACTGGATTGTTATGAATTAAAAATTAATGTAAAAAAATATGGGTGGATAAATGTTGAAATAAGGGAAATAAATAATTTTATGAAAACCGCGCAGCTTGTTAAAATAAATTCAAATATAAATAGAGCGATGACAGAGTAGTAGAAAAGAATAACAGGTGTTTCTGAATGTCAATGTAGATTGAACAGTGCCCATATCAGAAACTGAGACCGGGAGATGGGCAATCAAAACTTCGATCACTACACTAATTAGAGTCCACATGGTATTAGCAAATTCATTTATATCGGAATTTGCACGGAGGCAATTGACAGCCACAGGCTCCATGAGGGTAGGAAAAGGGGATGGAAAGCGAACGTTGGCTTTATTCTGCTTGCAATGATAGGACTCCGTGATGGAAGCGACGACACACCATCCGACGACATAGTACTGGTCTTGAAGAGCATCCATGCAGAAATTTCGCTACCACTGCCGGAATTTGAGCACAGATAGGGATGGAAATATCTAACACACCAGCTGGCAAAATAACCCGAGAGTATGAATCATTAGATATTAATTTATTCCCGTCATTAACCGAGGAATCATCCAACAATGCAGTGAATTACACAAAACTCCCTACCGGAACCACTCTTGAATATCTCGAGCACACCCTATCCTTAGGGGATTTTTTTAATCATGATGATTTCGAGCGAGAAAAATCCATTTAAGACAATATAACCAGTGCGTTTGACCATTTTAACGCTTACTATAAAGCAGTTCAGTCCTCCTAGAGCGCTTCTCGATCTGAATGACCTCTAGTGGTTTATGAGGGCGCAGTCGCCGAATCTTATGAAAATATACCGTATATCTCCAAAGTATACAAATTAGTGGAATGCAACTCGATATTCAATTTTACCTCTAAATTTTTGGAACGAAATTTTTCATTGTTTAACCAATTTACACGGTTGAGACCATCGGTGTGGACGGCAGCGCACGCCGCAAAAAATACTCCAGGACGCCACCGCCATTCAAATTATAATGTTTTTACGTCCATGTCCAGTTTCATTAAACCACCCTTAAAAACTCAAGTAATGACTGGCTTTCCTAAAATAAGTCTCCACCAGTGTCGAGATCTGAGTACGGGTCCTCCGCATGTGAAGCTCCAACTCGCCAGCAACCTCACCAACCCAATCCCCGGCCTACGCGGAATCACTCCGGGGAGCACGAAGGAGAAACAACCCGTCGGAGACTGCAGGCTCGACGACCGGCCTCGAACCCCAACGGCAGGGATGGCACACGCAGGACACACACACACACACACATACTATCGTGCATCCCCTCCAAACTCACTCTCGCGTCTTTGAATATTTTTAACCCAGCACCCATCCGATTTCTTTCGCAGCATCTCTTTTATTTTCAAGGGATGATGGTGGTCCAGCAGCGATACCTCTCCATCACCCAGCCTACCACTGGCCAGCTGGCTGAAAGAAGGGTGGAGGGGTGGAAGCTCCAAAACCGGATCGGGGCGAAGGCTGCTGCAGGGATGGAATGGTATGGCTGGAGAAGGAGTGAGCAGAGGTGGAAAAAAGATAAGAAAGAATGAGCTGGAGGAGGTGGAGAGTGGAAAAAGTTAGAGAGAGGGAGAGAGGAGAGGGGTGTGTGGAGTAAATTGAAGCGATGGGCGTGGTGGACCGTGGGCTCGGGAAAGGGGCGAAATGAAATGATGGGTGGGATTGGGAGTGCGTACGTGTGACGTAAGGGAGGAGGGTGGGGGTGGGTTATGGAGGGATATGCGGGGAAGGGGAGAAAAATGAAGGAGGAAGGAGAAAGTTGCGGGACTGATTAAAAGGACGGGACATGGCTAGATGAGACGAGGTTGAGGATAACACCTTAAAAGCAAAAATTGTGTACGGAGATTTCAGTTGGATGGCAAGAGGAGGGGAGGCTGACAGATGGAAAACTGACAGCCCAGTTTGGCGAGGGTGGGAATGCTGGGCAACTACGGGAGACATTCACGAATAGGAGTGGGGAATGGAGGGGAACAGAGAAATATTCTATCTTAGGTGTTAGAAAAATAGAGTGGTAAGAGGATAGAGTTAGGTAATGCTATGATTAAATTTCCTCAATAATTTTCATTTTTCCAGTGGTAATAGAAAATGAAGAACAAGACGAAAGATTTGAGAATTTAAATGTGGACGATAAGCAGAAATTCGTCTTTGGTTGCCAACTGAGTGAGTGGCTGCATTTGAAGTTGCAGCCTTTTTCCCAATTCACCACCCGAAAAGAAGAAAGGGGATGGTAGCGTGAATAGCGAGGCAGGTCAACGGCCGAGGAGAGTCGGGAAGACAGATATAATGATGGGACAAAGGCGGATATTCTATCATTGTAGCAATTTACAGTTAAGTTTTAAAAGAATATATTGAGGGAGGTAGTGCTAGGTCATGACAAACTTGCATCATTAATTTTAATATCACTAATAATTAGAGAAATTTAAGAGCATTATGTTAGCTTGAAACGTGGTAGTAGAGTGAAAATGGATGATGGTTGAAATTAGGAATTCCATTTATTTATTACCATTCCGCCGAAAACACAACGTATTGGCCATCTGGGTTTCATAAACATTTCAGCAACTGCACATGCACGAACAACCTCGCCGATAATGAAAACTTACCTTGGCGGGACTAGAACCCGCGACCTCCTGTTTGGCAGGCGAAGTCTGGACCCCACCGTCACCGAGGCCTCTGAGGCCGGTAAGGTATGCTTATGTGTGATGCAGGAGAGCGGGTTAGGTGTGAGATGAGGTTTCAGAGGTAGGCAGGGTGTGGGAGTTTAAGGTGGGAAAATAGCTCGCGATAAAGGGAGAAGGAGTAAGTTGAGGGAATGATTAAAAGGACGAAACATGGCTAGACGAGTCAAAGGGTTGAGGTGAAAATATCACGTAAAAATACTGGAAGGGTTGCGTAGGGGGGATTGCGGAGGGAAGGGTTGTAACTGGAGCAGGGGAAACTGATAGAGGGGTGAAGATGGCAGCTCGGTTTGCGAGAGGGAGGAGGCTGCGCCACTGCGAAGGACGGTCACGATGGGTAATAGAGAGGAACAGAGGCAGAGATTCTATGATTGCAGTCATATTTAGGAAAGGAAGGTTCAGGAAAGAATAAACAGGTAACGCTAGACCACGTTAAACGTATATCATTAATTTTCATATTTTTTTAGTACCTAAAAGGGAAGTTTATAAGGTTAAATACGGCGAAATATTTTCGATTTTCCCGGGGAAAAATAGACTTTAATTCTTGCCGGATTTTCAACCCAGTGAAGGGCTTCATTTTTATATCGATGGTAATAAAAATGAAGTCATTCACCTGGTTGACAACTCGAGAAGAATTTTAGCCGATTATGTACGGTATGGGTACATAGGTATGGGTCGTAATAAAATCATGTATGGGATTGGATGTGTTCGTGTGGTGCAGAGGGAGGGGAGAGAGGGATATGAATGGATTTGAGAGGGGATAAGGGGTGCTTGGGGGAGGATAGTAGTTCGTGAAGGAGGAAGAAAGAGGGAGTGGAGAAAATAATATAAAGGACAGAGCATCGCAATATTAGATAAGGGGTTGGAGTGAGGATAAAGGCACGTAAAAAGTAAAAGCGATGGGGTTAGGGGAAATATAGAGGTGGGCGTGAAACAGGAGGAGGTAAGGCTGTTAGGGGGGGGTAGAGATCGCAGCGCAGATGGCGAGGGAGGGAATGCTAGACAACTGCGGGGTACAGTCACAAGGGCATGAGCAAGGACAGAGGTCGATATTCCATCATTTCAGTATGATATAAGTAAGTGGGTTTAAGACAACGTGAGGAGATTATGCTAAGCTACTTAACACTTGCTTCAATTACGCAGGCCAACGAAAAATTTTGTTTGAAAACTTTTTTATTTTAATAGCTGATCTTAACAGATTTTTATGTGCCGAATCCAAACCTGGCCTTTTTTATATCACCCATAGTTTCCAAGCAATATGTATTTTAATATTTAGTCTAATACCCCTACACGGTACATAGGGAAATCAATGAATCACTGTGTTACATCATAAAATTGCTTGTACTTACTGCTAAATTACTTACAATAGTAATGTAGCGTGATAATACAGGGTTCACTTGTCAACTGGAATTGGTCTACATTTTCTTTCCCTTTTTTTTAAGCTTCTTGTGTAGCTTTTTCTTCGATGAATCGCTTGCTGAACTTCTCGGTGAAGTACCAACAGCAATCTCTCATTATCTTCGTTCGTTAGACCTACTTTTTCAATTTTATTATACATAACTATAAAAAAGCTGTTAAATTCTAAAAATATTGCTTGATTTCATAAATTTAACTGTAAAATGTGAATAAATGGTGGTTGATACAACTTTTTAAGCATCACATTTGGATTCAGCAACTTAAACATAAGGTAAAAAAGTTTTTTCATCGTTGGCCTGTGTTATTTTATTTTCTAGATAGATAATGAAGAAGATTGATTATTTTTGGCTAAATAGTTGAGGTTTTCCCGGTGGGTAATATGCAGAAATTCTTCTCAAGTTGTTAACCGGGTGAATGGCTACATCTCTATTTGACAACCTGAGAAGAATTTCTGCAGATTTTATTTGGGTTCGGAGCATGTGGAAATGTTGCGAGGTAATTCAAGGTTATGTTAATCTTCCTTCAATCCTTTTCATTTATCTAATTATAATATTTATTAAGCATGTTACCGGTCAAAGTAGCCTTGCATGCAGCATTTTTTCGATCACCCGAGCCTTTCTCGCCTCCCAACTTGGAGTACCAACTCTTTGATTCACAAGAAGGCCTAACCCCTTTCATCCGATCTAAAACTCCAATTCTCTTCCTCCCTCTCCCAAGCTTACCAAATACTCTTCCCTCTGGCACTGTTTTCGATATCCCCTTTCCGCTCTAAACTCGAAAACTCGCTTAATCGAAAACTTATGTTTCGTCCGTAGCTATCCTATAAGCTACCTCCCCTCACCCACCATCTCCAGCACTTCGTCGTTCCGCCTTCTCTTCCTCCTCTTCATCTTATTTTTCTAATGATAAGAGGAAATTAAGAATATGATCCATGGATTAGGAAATTCTGGGTGAAATGAAATAATTTGAGGGTTAAAATATGCGCACATGTGAGGATACAGTGAGGAAACGTATGTGCATAGAATTCTAATTGTATCTGAGCACAATTAAATTAAATCATGATTTTTGGTGAAAGCTGATATAACATTGCCCTCGAAACAAGATAATATGTTGTATTACCACCAATGTATGTTAATTCAAGACGTGAGGCAGTTTATAACAATGAATATAACAAAAAATTAAGTCAAATAGTTCAATAAGATTATGTATAAGGGCTATTATAATTAATTATTTCATGGCAATTGGGCTCAACTAGAGCTAGTAAAATACTAATACGAAGGAAACAGACGTTAATTCAGGAACCAGGTTTAAGAGTTCCTATAGCAGAATTTTAAGGGTGAGCTAGACTAGATGCCAATATTTGAGAGAACTGGATCAGCAGCGATAGATGTTAACAGAAAGAGAACTAGGAGAGTGTTAAGAGCTGGGATACAAACTATAAGAAAGGGAAAGCGGTCGTACACGAGCATGAGAGGAAACAGAGAGAGAAGAATATCTCCGTAAAAAAAACATGAGGATAAAAGTGGAGCGAGGGGATGAAGTGTTCCGGTCAGTCAGTTTGGGGGGGAGGAGAGGGAGAGGGAAGGTATTCTTGCATAACCGAAAGCGCTGCGAGGTGGGTTAACAAGGTGGGCAGGAGGGATAATGGGGGAGGGGAGGGGAATGGAGGCAATGGGGAAAGGAAAGGATCCTACTAAGGGACAAGGCTGGATAAAAAAAGAAACACGGATAGTTGGTCGTGTATCACAGACTTTAAGTGAGGCGAGGGAAAGATAGCGAGTGGAAGGGAGGTCTGATAGAGGATATCCACAGAAAGCGAGAGTGAAGAAGGAAGCGTGGGAGGCTTCCAATGCAGAGGGTAGACGGGGTGGGGCGAAGAGACAGCGTTAGAGTTTGCATTGAAGCAAGAGTGACAGTGAGTGAAGGTCGTATCAAGGGAGAATACATTTTAATGCACGAAAATGACATTACAGACTTCCACATTAAAAAAATAATATTCACACGACTCTGGCTTTGAAGTATCGCTTCATCGTCAGGTCTACTTAGAAATAACTCGAAATATTACTTATTTAGGCTCTACAAGTTGTGGTACTTCAAAATCCAGTTCGCTTAAATAAAGTTTTACGCGGAATGTGGAACAACAAATTCATTATTGCCATTAAGTTGATGTATCGATTCCATTTATTCACATCAGAGACGTTAGGTATAGTCAAGAGCATTTGAGAGCGTTTCAGAATGAGTTCAATTTAAAGTGGACTCCTCGCAGTGACACTCCCAAAGTGCGACAATATTCCAACGTTGTAACGAGGATGTGATTGAATAGTTCTACATTGATTCTGGTTCGGAATAATCCGAAAAATGCATAGCCTTATTATTGGGAGTGGTCATGGTTATTTCATTAATCCAACAAAATAATCTCGAGTAATTTAAGCACACCCCTACCCCCAAGCCAATTTTTGAAAATCAGATATGGTTAGGAAACTATCGCCGGCATCCTGTCATCCAAACCGCTTCCTTTGTGTTCGTCGGTTTTTTCTTAACTATTCCACGCAAATTATCGATTTCATGACAGAAATAATTGCCATTGTATCAATAAACAAAATCACATTTTTCACGTTCAAAATATTATGGGAACCATAAACTTTGTGCATTAAATGGAGCTGTTATTTCTCTGCATAAAGAAAACGAGCATGGAAAAAATGTCAAAATAGGGATGCCAATAATTATTTTCATAAACTGCCTCGTACTACACTTGAATACACTCCAGACAATACGCCCTTAGTGTCATCGAGACGAGCACACGAGATGTCAAAAATGAAGCCAGTAGTCAACTTTGAACTTCTTTCTTTTCATTTGAGCTACATTTCGTTCTAATGGATAGTAGTTAGTGGTAGACTTCTAAAATCAGCTATAAGTATGGAATATCATCTAATTCCTAAAGGACCTCTATTATGTAGGTACTACCAACTGAATTGCAAGTAGATTAATAACACTTGCTTATACCCACTACTCACATGTAGTTGGCTCATTTGGGTAGAGACACTTGACGATGTAGATAATGGGGTTTTGCATGAGATATTCATCATGAAGAAAATCTGCATTCTCCTGCTTCCCTGAAAAATATTTAGCCTCGAATCAACAATCACCATCAAATTTGCTTCATTATTAAAAAAAAACTTTTCAATTGGGTCGAATCGTAATTTTCAGACTGTGCATACCTACAAATGCAATTTTCTGTATATCCACGAATTTTCACGTGAAATTTGTAATATGATATGTTTCAATTGTCCAAAACAAATTTTTAGCTGTATATACTAATGCCCTCACTTGTAACTTGTATTTCGGAACTTCCACTGCACAAAAGCTCAACAATCGTCCACCGAGTCAAATCCGCTGATCTAGTAGCCCTAGTAGTCAGACTGATTGTCGACGAGTTGAGCTTTATTAGCTTTTTAATATCCCTAGCAGGGACGCCGACTTACAAAAAATATTGGGGGGGCCCAAACCGGGGATCTTGCCCCGGAAATTTTTATAAGTAGTTAGTTTTAAGTTTTTTAAGCAATTTAGAAGAGCCATATGATCAAAATTAGAACCCTGATAACTCGAATCTCGATATCTGGGGAAAATTGACAAGCCTGAATTTTTTTCCTCACACTCATAACGAATTTTTGAGGGGGCCCGAGCCCCCTCAAGCCCCATGGAGTCGGCGCCACTGATCCCTAGTAGTACTAGATGAGCGGATTTGATTCGGTGAGCGATTTTTGAGCGTTTGCGCAGTGGAGGTATCTATTTATTAACGTCGTTGTTTAGTAACGTCCTCCCTTGCCAAAATTGATCTCAATATCCAACCTGAGTTGATTATCATCACACAGATGGTGAACCTTTGTGATTTCCCAACTTTTAAAAGCAGGAAAGGACTAGCAAGTCCAAATTTTACGGGCCAATTAAAGGCAAAAATATTTTTACTTCCGTTATTAATAAAAACTGAAAAATGTAGATGAATTGGATTCAGTTCTGTGAATGATATAGTAGGTACTTAAAAATCTTCTTTCCGCCGAAGTCTTTTACAAAATTGGGCAGGATCTCAAAAACATCCACAACATGTGCAGGAAACAATCGGAGGAATACAAGCAAAAAACCAAACTCGAAGGAAAGCCAGTAACTAATCTGAGGCATTGGCATTATAGCAATTCCCGAAAGTACCACAGGCTTCCATTTCAAGTAATTAGAATCAACGATTTACACCCACGGATCCTCGAATTTAGAAATGTACAACCATACATGATAGAGCAAGCAGTATGTTGATATATTGAAACCCAATCTTGGGTGCAGTTAAATTGTCACAAGAACGAATCTAAATACTATAATGCCCACTTCCGACGACTCACTCACTCACACAAATGTTTTGGGTGAACGAGACGCGCATTGTTCACTCGCTTTATTTGATGTTTTATCAATTTAATTGTAGTTAACTGTAGTTCATTGTATTTCACAAATTCGTTATGTTATGATATTAAGTAAAAATTTAGTGTTACAGTGGAATATGCTCTCACCGTTTTCATGTATTTGAATAATTTAGAGACTCTATCAGACTCGTAGATATTTATTTTATATTTTTAGTCCCTCAAAAAAACGTTGTTCTTCTATAAAAATTTACTGTCACATTGTAACCAGCGCACAGTGGTCTGAAATCGGAAAAAGCTGGACAAAAGTCCAAAATTGCGTTTTTTGAGGTAGAGACTTGAAACTTGGCGTATATACTCACAAATAGCTGGTGATCACGGTATAATAAATTATTTCTCCTATATCTAATCCGTTACTGAGATACAGGGGATCAAACATGACCAAATTTCCAAAAACACGCCCGATCTCGTTTTCTCCGAAAAACTTCTGAGTTAAACTGCTGGTAGAGTTTTTGAAGGATTTTAATGCAGTATAAAACGTTATATTCCAAAAATATGGTATTTTATCTACATTTTCCATTATTTTTTTAACTTTTTGGTTAGTATTGGTGCAGTATAATGTCGCAAAATGGCGGACCCTTTTTTCTGGCCAAATTTGACATAAAGTAGACAATATCTTTAGTTTAAGAAAAAACATATCTCCAATTTTTCCTCAGAGTATTTAATAGACATCATTTAAGAGAATGGAGCAAAAATCTTTGAAAAAAGTTTGCCCCTTCATTAATTAACGCGATTTTTCGATCGCGCTGCACGTCCCGGCTCCGCGACACGGGGGCCTAGAGACTCGGGGACACCGTTGGATATTTCACTTTGTTTGGAACTTAATTATTTAAAATCGTAATTTTAAGCACACTATACAGTCTCTATTGACCCAAAATACTTAACTGAAGACATTACTAGAATATTGGATCGATATACTTGGTTACTGAACGCCGTAACTCTGGTAAACATGCTTTGGTTTCGAAACCTAACGGAATCATTACACTTTTTCTTTCACTACGGAAGCACATTAGGAACACCCTTTGGGTAGGATTTAAGTTTTCTCGCGAAGCTTGCCATGCACAGTTATCAGGAAAAGCTGCAGCCCGGATTCTTTCACTAATTCTTTCCCTTTTCACCCACGCCGAGGAGGAGCGTGCGAAAAGGGACATTTTATGATACCGCGCGGCCGTTGAGGGAATTTCCGAAGGGGTTTTTCCAAAGGGTTTTTTCCGCTCCCTTTCCTTTTTAACCATGCAATATTACCACGAGGAAGTTTTAGTAATGATGGGATAATGAAATGGTTAAATAGATTTTTTTACCTTATTTTTTAATAAAATGGCGTATTATATATAAAGATGGAAATTATGAAATAGCATTTTTATTCTTCCATTGCATGTTTAACTATTGAACATCCCATCCAATGTAAATTATCTAGAGAATATACCTCAATTAATACTAAATCAAAAGACAGACCAATAAAAATATTTTTCAAATTTGATGATGAAAAAGCAGGATATACACTCCTGAAGGGAATAATTTGAAATCATAATAAACATGTGTACAATGAAATAAGCAAAACATGCTAACTATAAATCTTACGAATGAAATAAAATTAATTTTAAACACCTAGGAATAAGAAAATGTACAATTTTGATGTTGCCTAATACCACCCTGGGTGTTAGTAATTATGATTATTGTTTGAAACTTCAATCAATTCAATACTTCAGTCCTCCGAAGAATCTTGGTCATCACCACTATCTGACTCTTCTCCTTCACTTTCATCTAAATCTAGTAGTTCCCTTAATTCTTTAGGCATTTTCCTTGATATTTTGTGTTTTACTGTTAGGGTTGATGAAATAAATGGATCCGACGTAATCAACAGTCTTTTTAATGAGATCCTGATTAGTGGCCACTCTTGAGTGCTTTCTAGTGAACCTTTGACGAAATTTTCGGGAGTCCTTATTTCTAGCTTCCAATGCCTCTTCGGATAGTTGCCCTTGTGGGAGAATTGCCTCCTTCGCAATTTCTCCTCCATGCATCAGCACTTTATGGACCGTGGTTGGCATATAATACAATGGGTACAGGTCCACGTATCATGCAGTAATCCGAGAATACTGCATGATTGAGACTTATTCCACTAGATATTGCCCTTAGAATTATTGAAAATTTTTTTATAAGGTCAATATTAACTCCTGTAATGAAAATATGAATAAATTCGCATTAACCACAATAGAATATTTGAAAAACATAAGAAATTGATATTTTTATCACAGTTCGTGCGTATAAACAAACGTAACTTCTCCTATGCGTGGCTATTACTCTGAAGTGATGTTCACTTAATACAATTACCTGTTATATCAGCGGCCAGCTCTGGAGAATCGAAAAAACGTCTTGCCGTATTGCCATCGTTGGTGTTTCCTGAGCCAGGCCTTGGCACATCCACAATTAGCCCCATCCTTTCTCTAAACGCCTTCTGAAGACTATTTTGTAAGATGCATTTCTGAAGGGGAAAGAAAAATACCCCTTTGGAAAAACCCCTTCGGAAATTCCCTCAACGGCCGCGCGGTATCATAAAATGTCCCTTTTCGCACGCTCCTCCTCGGCGTGGGTGAAAAGGGAAAGAATTAGTGAAAGAATCCGGGCTGCAGCTTTTCCTGATAACTGTGCATGGCAAGCTTCGCGAGAAAACTTAAATCCTACCCAAAGGGTGTTCCTAATGTGCTTCCGTAGTGAAAGAAAAAGTGTAATGATTCCGTTAGGTTTCGAAACCAAAGCATGTTTACCAGAGTTACGGCGTTCAGTAACCAAGTATATCGATCCAATATTCTAGTAATGTCTTCAGTTAAGTATTTTGGGTCAATAGAGACTGTATAGTGTGCTTAAAATTACGATTTTAAATAATTAAGTTCCAAACAAAGTGAAATATCCAACGGTGTCCCCGAGTCTCTAGGCCCCCGTGTCGCGGAGCCGGGACGTGCAGCGCGATCGAAAAATCGCGTTAATTAATGAAGGGGCAAACTTTTTTCAAAGATTTTTGCTCCATTCTCTTAAATGATGTCTATTAAATACTCTGAGGAAAAATTGGAGATATGTTTTTTCTTAAACTAAAGATATTGTCTACTTTATGTCAAATTTGGCCAGAAAAAAGGGTCCGCCATTTTGCGACATTATACTGCACCAATACTAACCAAAAAGTTAAAAAAATAATGGAAAATGTAGATAAAATACCATATTTTTGGAATATAACGTTTTATACTGCATTAAAATCCTTCAAAAACTCTACCAGCAGTTTAACTCAGAAGTTTTTCGGAGAAAACGAGATCGGGCGTGTTTTTGGAAATTTGGTCATGTTTGATCCCCTGTATCTCAGTAACGGATTAGATATAGGAGAAATAACTTATTATACCGTGATCACCAGCTATTTGTGAGTATATACGCCAAGTTTCAAGTCTCTACCTCAAAAAACGCAATTTTGGACTTTTGTCCAGCTTTTTCCGATTTCAGACCACTGTGCAGCGTACCGTGCGCTCGTTTTATTTGAAATTGGATATATTGCTTATATCTAATCTAGCCAATTGAAAGGTAAACGATCCTTAAATAACAAACGGCAGATAAAACGTGTTAAACCTTCCATAGTGACCATAACAGGGCGCAAGCCTTTTGAGTAGGGCGAAGGCCTGGGGGGGGGGGGGGGGGCAGAGCCTCCCCAGCGAGCAAAAGCGAGTAAATTTATATAATCGGCTATAGCAGAAAGCATAAGATACTATGTAATATGATACTAAGTAGTATGATGAACCATAAGCGAAAGAGAGAAAGCAACAACAGAGAGAGCCACAGAGAAGAACTGTTGGTGGATTTTCCCCGGTATTAAAAATACATTGCCATGCATAGCCCGCTGCCATCTGCCTTGGGAATAGCCAGAAAATCTTATCCAGCGTGCGCCACCAACCAGGAAAGCTACACACACGCTGCAGAGGAAATATGGATGTGCCGCGGGGTTCCATCGTGAGGAAGGCGGGAAATGATGGGAGCAGAGGTAGGCCGTGGAGGAGAAAGGGATGCAGGAGAGGAAGGAGGAGAGAATATAAATGCAAAGGAAGAGGAGAGAGAGATGGGGCAAGAGGAGGCTGCGAGGGTCGACCGGAGCAGATGCGAGGAGAGTCATAGGGATAAAGTCCTCCGAGTCTCATACCACGTGTGACACATTTATATATTGTATCCCTACTTCCTCCTCAATGGGCTCGTTTACTTAAACCCACAACCGAAATTTATTTAAATAATAATAAAAAAGCTATTTTTCTCACTGCCCAAAAGCTACTCCAAGATACATGGAAAATCAGTGAAGTAGGGCACTCCATAAGATAAAGTGCAAGGGTTACCATTCAATGAAAATAAGGTAATACTCGGCATCAATAAGAAACCAAGGGGGGTTCTTAGAAGATTACAACCAACAGGGCTAAAACCCAGTTCTACAACTTATACGCCCGCGCTCCCGGGGAGGGGAGTGGAAGGGAAGGAAAAAGGATTAAGGCGCCGCCGCGAAATGGAGCCCGACGACGCCTCTAGGGTAGGGATAGTAGTGGTAGGGTAGGATAGGGAATACCCTCGCCGCTATGAAAGCGACCAGGGCCCACTACTTGCGAAATCATACTTTGTTGTGCCAACGATTTTGGAAGATTTTACTATAAATAACTTGCCGAGTATTACCAAATCGTTGGATGGTAATACTCGGCATTGTATTTTAAAAATAATATTTTAACAAAGTAGTGACGACCCCGAGAACTCTTCATCCATTTGTTAGCATTGTTGCCTTCACAGACGTTTACGCTATTTAGGCTGATTCCTCGGCTGAAAATGATGCCGATTCAACAAACTATTGGATTCGCTTTACGATGATTCCTCTGATATGCGGATTAATAAAAGGTCTAAGGTCTACCGTACAAAAGTTTTCCCTAACGTTCATTATCAGGGTTGAAAAACACCGGGCGCGGGAAGTTAGACTATGCATCAGGGATGGTTAGTGAAACGAAACGAAAATGTTTCGCTTCGACGCAGAGGGAAACGATAATACGAGGCCTAGGTTTAGTTTCATTCACTCACGAAATTAAAATCACCAAGGAGCTTAGCTTCGACTCAGGGTGAAACCATACTCCCAGGAGCGAAGCTAAATTAATCGCAACTCCGCTGCTCATGGTTAAGTTTCGATCCCAGAAGCTGAGTGGTGAGGGATGAGAGGGAATAGTTTCGACCCATTTCATGGCAAAATTTAGAGAGGTTAAAACATGGAGCTTAAAAATCGAATGGTCGGTTCGCCTTCGCCGTTCTCCTGTTTGTGGTAAAAATATGAGTGCCTCATGCTAATGGCGAATGCCGTACCTCTGCTTCAATCAACCGTACTTCGTAGGTATTTGGTGTGTGGGTCGAAACTGAACTGATTGAAGGTGAAGCACGTGATCCCTCCAGTGGAAACATAATCTCTCTTTCGTTTCGTCCCAGAGGTTTAGTTTAGTTTCGACCCAGAGTAGTTTTGACTCCGATTTCGTTTCAATCCTGAGTTTAGCTCCCCGGGTTTAAATCCATTTCGTTTCGTTTCTAAATTTCGCTCCCGGGAACGAAATAATTGAAATTTTTACTGGTTTTTACTTACGTTTAGTCTCGATTGCCATCCCTACTATGTACTTTACCCGACGCGGCCCCACAAAAGGCAGACGGAGGGATTGAAGGAAAGGGTGGTAGCATGTAGGGAAGGGGAGGAGCGCGGACGAAAGCGTGCCGAGTGGGCATTAAAACGTGAGCGGGGGAATAGGGAGGATTTTGCGGAGCGCGTGCCGAGCGCTGTCGTGATGAGTCACGCGTGAGAAAATCTTGATGGTTAGAGGGGAAGTCGGAAGGAGAGGGGGAGGAAGGGGTTGGGGGAGCCACTCCACTACATTGCAGTGGAATGGGGAAAGAGGAGGCGACCGTGAAAGTGATTGGAGAAGTCCTTCCCCTCAAGAATGCCTTTTCTCACCGGCGACCCCGCAGAGATCGAAGGAGGGCACAAGAAAACCCTCTTCTGCTCGCAAATTGACACCATTTTCTCGCCACACAACGTGAAGCCGATGCATCCTATCATTCATATCAATTCCGTGATAATAATCTATTACCTACACCATTTACGTAAATAATGCTATCATTGCGATCAATCACCCCTATGTCTTCCGAGTATGAAACTATACCTTAACCATCAACTCCTGTTCATCCTAATATAATTCATGATGATGCATCTAAAGCACAACCCCGTTTCTCGCATTTCTTGTTCGAATTTTATCATAAAACATTCTCTTATGTACCCATTCGTTATTTGCAGATATTGCAAAATCGAGTCACCATCATCTCTGCGGCATGCATTTACGATTTAAAAAAGTTTATCTTGCTATCTCTAGTCGCAGTTCCTATCCTTCAAGAATCAAAAAATTCTTACGACCAAAATAAAAAAACCATAAGATACGCAATCTACTTTTAAAAATATAATTAATGATTCAAAGCTGTTATCACACCTTACGAGAGACAGAAAAGCACTTCCATGACCACTTCAACATGTCCATATCTCTACCTCAGTTAAGAAGACGGAAGAGTAAGCTGTCACAGTTGCTAATATTTTTGCGGTTTTTGATAGACTTTAAAGATAGAGCTCACCCCAGACTAAGTCACCGAGGTAAATTCCAAGGACTCAGGGTACGGAGGCTGGTCTTTTCTCTCGATTCCAACGAAGTGTTTCAGAGTTTCCGAAGCCTTTACTCGTGTTTAGAATACAGGAGTATTGCTAATAGACACCTATCCACCCACTAGAGCATCTTATTGCCAAAAGGAATCGGAATTTTGAAAAAAATGCACTAACTACTAAATCTTTAGCTTGTAATTATTCTTGATAAAAAATTACCCGTCAAAGTGGCCATAAGTTAGCATATTGTTGAAAATTGTCGTTGGGTTGTCCATGACATTAATTTACACCCGACCTATCATGAAATTCGAAATTAATTTTAAATGACATTCCAGTGATAAACTGACTGCCACTAAACATAAATGGAATAAATTTATTTGTATTTTTACACTTTTGTATTTCAATTTATACCTAGTCAGTATATTAGCTTCTTTCTATAATTAAGGAATGTTTTTATTGACAAAAGTGAATTTACCAAGTCATTCCTGACAGCTCACTCAACCATATTTTTCTTTTTCCTTTTCCTGGCTTAAAAAATTTGCTATAACATATTGAAACACATCACCAGCTGTTTTACTGTTCCATCTTCTAGCAATTAAAAGAGACAAAATTTCGTCTTTTAAATCGATGACAACACTGTGAACAGTTGTGAATATTACTGCCTCTCATGCTCATGCTTTTTATTTTTTTCCAATTTCAGTTCAGAAGTTCCAATTTCAAGAGAAATTTCCTAAAAAGAGATAAGAGCAAATTCCTAAAAAGGAAACAAAATATACCAAGAAATTCAATCAGCAGTTCTTATAATTACCTTATAGCATCTGATTTGTTAAATTTCAATTCATTAGATGTCAAATGAAGACTGATAATCCACAGGGATTTCAGTCGTGAATGATAACTGGCATACAAGCAATTCTTACCGCATAATCTTGTAGAGCACCCGCAATTGTTGGTTAAAGATAAAAATTTTATGCATAATTGTCAATCTTGGCCGATAACACATGGAAATTTTTCACCTTAACTGGAAATCTATTCACAGACCATCTGATTTCCGGGTAGATGAACAGACCACCGAGCTATCGAGGTTACTCCAGGAGGTTATCTCCAGTGCTTTCGGCGACGGGTTTATGCGACCAATTCTCCCCCGACGTTGCCCAATGTGTAGGCCAAGAAGTGGTTGGGCACAGGTCCCGCCACCAAGGAAGAATTAAACGCTCAAAGAAGAAGAAATCACACAAACAGTACGGTACATACACAAAGATGTATAATATATATTACATAAAACTAATGTATAATAATATATATGTTAATACTATAAGGATATAACGACGTGAGAATATAAAATTTTATACACGGCCGGCGGATAAATGATGCATTTCCAAAGTATTCCGTGAAACCATTATGATTGGCCACCCCTATCGTGAGGCCTTTACAGCGAAAAAAAAGAGATAAGGAGTACCCTGGTACGCTGCAGGGGGAACTGAAGGAGGCAAATGGGCACATGTATCTTTGGGTGAAAGGGAGGAAGGAGGTAATGGGAGAGAAGTAAAGGGCTGGAGCAGAGGTGATTGAGAAGAGGCGAGGCGCCGGGGAGACAGTCCGTCTTGAAGAAGATGAATGACTTTCAGCGGCCAGGGCTCAGGGGGGATGAGGCTGCGAAGAATCAGTGGAGATGGCGGGGCGGGGATTGATGGAAGGACGACGCAGAGCTAGTCTTAGAGCTGGCGATGGGTCCGTGGCGGAGACATGCGGAGACGGTAAGCCCTGGGCGAACCTTTAAGAAGACGCGTCACCCCCACTCAACTGCTTTTTTTCTTGACATATTCACACCTTTTTGATGGGGAACTCCATTACTTATGTATTGAAAATTATCTCAGCCATTATCATTATACGTGATTGCTTGATGAAGACAATTGTCTAAGGTTTACGGGAGGAAATGAACGGGACGTCCCGGAATGAGTTCCATAGGACAGATTATTAAGGCTCTTAATGGAATAAATACGTCACTATGAAAATTTTAGGAGATAGAAGAACGTAATAGAGAGCTACATGAAATCGTTCTCATGATAGTTGTCTTATTGGTTAAGACAAATTACAATGGGCCACTTTTCTAGTCATCATCACCTTCATAAATCAACAATGCTCGAATTATTTTGACGTAACTCCCCATTCCGCTCTCCTAGTCTTTTTATAGTGCGTATTTCTTGTCTTTACACCTATCCTACGTAACTCATTCGGAGATATCCCCTATATTTCCCCCGACCAATGTCAACAGGGAAAAAATTATTATGTTGCGGTTTGCTGGCGACATAACGGTCATAAATGTAATAGAATGATTTAAAGAGACAGCTATTAATATGAAAACGACAATGGCTAGATATCAGCTGAAAATCGAGGAAAAGAAAACCAAAATCAGTTTTTCCACCTAGGAAGTCGATTGATCAGCGATGGGCGAAGCAAGGCAAAAATAATCAGTAGAATAGCGCAGATGAAAAGGGCTTTCTACAAAAAGAAGAAACCTCTAACAGCTGAGAATACAAGTATAGAAATAAGAAAAAAATCATCAGATGGTGCATATGGAGCATGATTCTCAATGGAAGCGAAGCTTAAATGTTGACAGCAGCAGAGAAGCCGAGAGTGGGAGGGTTCTCAGAGTGGTGTTACTGAGGAATGATGAAGATAAAATGTATCGAGCGAGTAAGTAAAGAGAAGGCGCTAAAATAGAAAAAAGAGCTGATCTAAAAACATTTAGGAGAAGACGGGACAGCTTATTCGTCCATGTCATGAGACATGATGATCTGATGAAGATAATTGTCGAGGGTAGACGAGAGGAAGGAAATGGACGCTCCAGAATGAGCTAAATAGGACAGGTTATACAGGATGTAAAGTGAAGAAATACGTCACCATGATAATGCTAGCAGATAAGAGATTGGAATGGAGAACTACGTGAAACCAATCCCATGATAGTTAACGATGATAATGACCTGCGGTCGAATTAATAAAATGTGTCTCTGTTTATTTATTCCCATACCACCGGAAAAACACATATTGGCTGTTTACATCGGGGTTTGTTAAACATTTCATCAATTATACGTGCACAAACAACCACGCTCTGGATAGGTGCGACCTACCCAAGCGGGACTTGAACCCGTTACCTCTTGTTCGGCAGGCGAGGGCTTTACCTTGCCGCCACCTATGCCAGCAGATCTAATTGTTGCATTGAAAATAGTTGCTGCGTTTGGGCGATAGTGCTTCTCCTATTCTGGCGCTTGGGTCTTCTTTACGGACAGTAGTAGATGGATGGATGATGCCAGAAAGGGCGTCTCAGATGGGTTGCCTAGGAACCCGACCCTCCATCGTCCGTTGTCTCCCACGCGAGATAGACTTCTTGGAGGGCGTGTTGGATGACTCCTCAGATGTCACCCACTCCTTCTTTTCCTCCATTTCGTGTCAAGCCAAGAAACTCCCCTTGGGTGTACCTTACCCTTGGGCTGGTCGTAGGGAATTGGGAATTTCTTCGGAGGGTGTCCCCAGGGGATCGTCGGAGGAGAGATAAGGCGGGAGGTGAGGGAGTGTGGAGGGCGAAAAATCTCGGTGGACGGCGGTGAACCACGTTCGATTGTTTGAAGGGAAGGTAGGGTCAAAATCCTTCCTCTGGTGCGAAAGATTAGTACACGAGAAAAGGAGCTAAGGGCGCGTTGAGAATAAATACCATTAGTTTCAGATTGTGACATTTAGTGATCATATATTTATCCATTACTGTCCATATTGTGTAGTGCATTAACTTTCATTTGAAAAGCCACGCGAATGTGACTTCAAAGTAGGTACTGCTGGTAAACTTAAATGGCAAGATAAATGAAAAGAATAAACAAAATGTTACGGTAAACCGAAATTAGGATGTCCTACATATACCTTTTCCAAGAGAGTAATATGAAGATTAGAATCCCAAGCGATTCACTGGGAGCCTTTTCAAACATCATATTCCATAGAATCCAAACTAAATATTTGTGAAATATTTGACAAATTATAATATCTCACCTTTTTGCGATTTCGTATTTAGGCAGCATATTTGAAAGGCGTTAAGGTGTAAGTATTCATGTGATGGTAAGCATATGATTATTTACTCATTCAGCCTCATATCTCTCTGAGTTGCTAAAATTATTAAATTTTTCTACTCAAGGTACATGGATTCTGTTCTGTGATACACTATAGCCATTATTCTAACTCAAATTTATAATATTTCAAATGAAATTGCTATAAATATTCTCTGACATAATTGAGTGTAATATTTATGCCCGAAAAACAATTATTGTGTACCGGAGGAAGGAACATTTGATTTCTAATTAGTACATTTACGCATACTACTTACAGTGAAGAAGAGGAATTTTCAGGAGACACAGAGAAGATGCTTGTCAGCATTTGCAATCATCACCGAACACTTGCACAAAAACCAAGCTCACTTAAATATTTCCGTTATTTTTATTACAATGAGTAACCGCCACAAGCATTAATATTTTCCTGCACAACTTGAAAAGAAAATAATCATAATGAGTTTCACGATTATCTCATCATGACGCGATAGTAGTTTATAGGGGTGTTTAAGCAAGAAGTTCTCCTAAACATCCTGGAGGAAATTCCAATCCTTTAGACGAAGAATGCCTCCGCATCAGTCCACCGCTCGCAGGGGGACCCCAAATCCCCACGATGACGCACCCCTTTAAAACAACTGCCTCGCGGAGTCATCTATCTTCCGCTCCCTCCTCCAGCGTCTCATTTTGCTCAAGCTGGGACACCCCGGCGTCCCACCAATCGACCCTCCAGCAAATTCACCCCATCACCACACACTGCAAAGGAGGATCGATTTTTCCTCCGTCCATAGGAGAGATTACTGATGCGGATATGATGGAAATAATGACAAAAATGGTAGTGAAGAGCATCATTTTTCCTTTGCCGCTGGACGAAATTGCTTACAGGGTGTAAAATGCACAGCCAAACTAAAAGCACTGGAATGATTACTAATGAGAGAATTAAGGAAATTCGATGTTACCACAGCATTAAGATGGGAGCGCAGACTCATAGTATAGTACAAAGAGAGTCAACCGACAGCTAAGGTCATTGCTAAGCGCCGTGATATGAGGGAAGGGAAGAAAGATGGAGAGAAACCCAGCGTTTTCTGGATACATGCCAAAATCACGACTTAAGAAGTCACCTTACTTCCAGTGGACCGGTCTTCATTCGTGACTTATTACTTATAGACTGGATTCTTCCTGGGCTTTCCATCAAATGGAGCTCATGCCGGAGAAACACGCCACCTTAGGTAATCGTCGCAGCCTAATACGACCTCATGTAATTAGAAATATGGACGAATATAAATAGAAGGTAAAAGATTGCAAATAACACAACAGCGAGAGACTGATTCATCAGATAGGATTTTTGACGTCTTAAAAGCAATTTCTTAATTTATTATTGTACCTACTCTGTAACGGAAAATACCCTCCGAACGCATAGATAAGAATGTGTACCACCAAAGATTTCTGGTAAGCAGTTGTGAAATTTCCTTAAAGCATCGATCTTCTTGGCGTTTCATTGGTAAAATTTTTTAAATAAATATCCATGTTCCCTGATAAGAACGGAACATTGGAAATATAGTATCATGATAGTACACACAAATATTATATACGTACGTTGTATTTAAGAGAAAATAAAATGTTCCCATTCACCTGAACTATTTTTATTGCCGTCATCATATTTAGTCGTTGGT
Source organism: Ischnura elegans (assembly GCF_921293095.1). NCBI lineage: Eukaryota > Metazoa > Arthropoda > Insecta > Odonata > Coenagrionidae > Ischnura > Ischnura elegans. Next base: position 145,206,445 of record NC_060246.1, read on the forward strand.
TTATACCAACTTGTATTGAGTTACTTCATCATCCATCCCTCCACCTTAGCATTTTCTCTTCTCTTGTAATTACATATAGAGGAAATCCTGGAAAAAGGAAAATATCATTAGTAAGTACATATTGACACAGTATAATTGGAACCAAAAGGAATAAGTGGAATCATAACCAGAGAGGAAAAGGTCAGTTGTTTATTATTATACTAATTTTATGTAAGAGAGAAAGTTGTCTATCCTATATTATTTCTGAACAAATAAATTTCTATCATAACGCCACTAAGAAATTACTATGTTGCAGTGTCTGAATATTACAAATTATATAATATTGACTTTAAATAACAATATGTTCAGATGATTTTGCTCGATTTATATATAAACGGGTAGAAGTCAAAAGAGTCTAATTAAAGAATCAATGGAGATGTACTACTCTGCTATCAAGTGTCAAAATTGATATCGTTGATTGAAATACTCAATGGAGGCTGTAGAGAAGTGCCAAACTAATAGGGCTGGTTTCAAAACTTCTTGTTAAAATTTTAACGCTGCATGAAAATCAAAGTTATCGAAGTGCTCTGTTTAATCTCACCAGTATAAATAAATGCTATTACGAATTAATTTCCTCTCTTTTTACTCTCAAAGGTTCTCTAAGGTTACGACACCATAATTTTCCAGTTAGCGCTAACTATTCTAAGTAAATCCAACCTTAAGTATTCTCCAGGTATTCCCACCTAATGTGAACTAACCCCGAGCTACTTACAGTCACCGCAAAATTGATTCATGTCTTAGATGAAATCGAAAAGAGCCGACTTATATTAGTCTCTCGACCGTTCCCTTCTGAACGGTTCCTTCCCTTGAAACATTGACATCACCGTTATTCGATCGACAGTGGTTGTCTTCCTTTTGCGCCACTTGGGAGCGAAGATTTTTCCCTCGGCTGAGCCTCGTCCTGAGCTCACCACATTTTCCCCTCGCCCCTCCCCCTCCGATTCCCCCACCTCTTCCTCACCCACCTGCCCATGCGACGCGAGGTTTGAAGATTAAAGCACGCCGCACCATCAAAGGTAATTACGGCCCTATGATCACAAGCGGAGTAACCTGTCAACGCTATCGGTTTTCGGCTACTTCCGTGATAAGTGAATTTGCTCGATTAAAAGGCAGATAATGTCCTTTCCGAAAATGTCTCTTTTCAACGACCCTTTGTGGTGTTCCTTGCCGACGCATGGAAGTGAACCTGAGAAGAAATTCTATTTCAAAGGAAGAGAATATGAGGGAGTAAAATTTTGGAAGAGAAAGTAAAAAAAGAAAAACCCTGTATATCTTTCAGAGTAATTTTGATTAATTTTAGATTTAATTTCTTCGGCGCGGCGGGGATTGATTACCGTATAGTTTTCAAGAGATGTGATAGCCATTTTAACGCGGTGTACATAATGAATACTGACTTATAAGATTGTTGGAATTTTCTTGAGAGGAGTTGACAGGATTATTAGCAGTTTTCTTGAGTCACAATATTCGTACCGTGGTCAAACGAAGAGCCAACCACAAAGCGCCGTCCTTTCTCACTATAAAAAAATTCTTCTCACCCCCTTCACAACTTACAACTATACAGAATTAATGGATGAACATAATTATCACGTAGGAAATTTAACTTTCAATAATTAGTCAACCAAAAGACTTGATAGAAATAGTATTCGGAGGACAAACGGTTAATTAATACTTTTCTAGATTCTTGTTTTGCGATTTTATTCACATTAACGTCAATAGAATTTCAAATAAAACTCCAAAAATGGAATAACCTTCAAGAAAAAAACTGCTTTATACATAACTATAGGAGCTATATTTCAAGGAAATATATTTCTCATCGAGTAACTTTTTTCCATTTCTTTTAGTAACAAAAATACTAGTGGGACAAATACATTCCCTTGTCCATGATAATCGGTAATTAGTCCAGCAGTCGCGGGAAATCTCAATCGTAAGAAGGCAGCCAGACAGTACATCGAGTAAAGGGAACTAAATAAGACATCTCCTTCGTCTTACTCGACGCAGATAAGGACGAACCCGATCAATTACTTCGGGAGCATGCCATTCACGCAGGTAACCGCTTGGAACGGTAAATATTGAGCGGACTTGCCGATAAACTTGCTCGTCTCCTCTCCACTCACACCCCTAGGGTGGAGGTAACCCACAGAAAAAAGCAATAAATTCGAGCTGCCGATAATGAGTGGCGAGAGGGGACATTGGATGAAACGGTCCGAGTTACAGCCACAGGTTTTAACGAGCTCCGTCGCGACGACAATGGAGAAATAAAGGGAAGAGCAGCAAAGGAGGGGAGGTCCTTTGTGCTCTCCCCCTCGAGACGGTTTTCCTCATTTCCCACGCTTCCTCGTAAAGAACGATGACTTCACTGGAAAAATAGTCACTCTCTCTATAGCTTCGTCTCCTCGTCAATGTCTTCCTTTTCTCATTGTCTCCCTTTCGTTTCCTTCTACTGCAAATTACATATATTTTTCTTCGGTGACCTTTCCAGCGGTAGTTTCCTCAATTACAACTGTTTACTAAAATAAATTATTAGTAATAATTCTGGTGGTGCTCCATCAGCATATTCCCAGGATTTTATGATTATTATTATTTTTAAATCGCTACAAGTAGGCTGTTCGCTGGAGGTAAAACGGCAATACGAATATACCATGAAAAACATTATAAGACCCCTTGAAATATATTTCTTTAACAGATATTACGTATGTAACTACAGAACTTTTTCAAGATGGACAAAAATATTTTTGCTTGTGTGTTGTTCAAGACCCGCATGGTCCTATTCAAGAAGAAATGCTTTATATTTCTCCTCTGTGATCGGCACTTTATCTTGAACTGGTGATAGGCTTCATTATGTCCGTGCCATGCTTTTTCCTCACTCGCTATTTCATACATCCCACATGGATATTGGATATCTCTCAACAAACGCTTAACTTTAACTTTTTATGGCCTTTACCTCGCCTATTTTTCACGTAATAATTTCACCAGCTAAACTATCCCCCATCTCTCCGAAAATTCTATATTTTTAACCTCCTTGGTGTTTTCTTTTGGTACTGTTATGGTATCTTTCCTCTAGCATGTTTTCTAATGGTGAACTGTAAGTTGAAGATACTGCTGTACGTGAAGAATGGTTCTAATAAGCAACAAAATATTTCAAGAATTAAAGAATTTTCCCTTTTGGAATCCAGTTGCTTCTTACCATTGAATGTAGTCCGACTACTTGGCTATACAATAACAAAAAGCAATTATGTATGCCTGCATGTACACGCAATCGATGCCGTTAATTGTCAATTCCATTTATATTGTTTATTTTTACAGTGGCGATTTCGTCTGAAAAACAGGCGTCATCTGATTTATTATTCCATGTCTCACTATACCTGAAGGTGCCATAATGCTCTGCGGAGAACTCAAAGAAGAGTACGGCTGAGTTTTTATGCTATGACACGCAACAGAAACGTCGGGAGAATAGTGAAGGTGTGAGGAATTGAAGGAAAATTCCAAGAAGATGAATACAAAGATGTAAATGGATTCAGGTTAAGAATAATACCGTAGAGAATAATGAAATGGAGGTACATGATAACCTGACTGGAATCGGTATGAACCTAGGGATACAGTTAAGCAATCCTAAAATTAAAGTACTATTTTTTTGGAATGCATAGGCATATATCATAGGAGATTGTCGAGACTTAAACGCCACAAACAACTGTGCTAATCAAGAACCTAAATTGAACATTGAATAATTTCTGTATCAAACTCAAAGTTGATCAAAATCTGATTTTCCATTAAAATATGTCGTCATACGTCTTTTGCAATAATTATGACACATTTATGACATGTTTACCAATCTAAATTCAGCGATACAGTTAATCAATCCATTTGCATTTAATATATACAGGATTTATTCGTGACTTAAAATTTTGACCATTTGAGCAGTTAACTCTGGTATATATATCCTATGATATTCTATAACATTTTATATAATAAGTTAATCTCATTTTTCGTCAATACCAGCTTCTTCATTCCTTACCACTATCAATCCGCTTGCCCTAAGTTGCTCTAATTCAATTTTTTCTCCTGCACTTCCCTTTGAAGCCAGTCTTACTCCAACGGCAGTTATATTTCCTTCGAACCATCAACACTCTTCAAAGTGATTCGTCTCAATCGAAGGGACTTGAGTTTTTCTGAAGTTGATTAATACCCTTGTCTTTCTTTTCTGTCTGCTATCTACTGCCCCTCCCCTCTTTAGGCTTTCTCGAAATCTCTTTGAGAATTTTCGCGATTGATCATAGGTCCCCCATCATGTGGACTCGCCATTTTGGCAATTGAGCTTTATAATCACCAAATTCCATATTTTCCACGTGATTGCGCACTCTATCACTTCAATGGAAAGAAGACAGAAGAGAAGAATGACACGAGCTTGTCTGTAGGAGATGGATAATTTTTTGGACCAAATCGGCTGTTCTATAGGATATCTTTGAGTCCAAACCTTAATATAATATCTTCGAGTTATCTAGATGCATTAAAATTCTTTCCGCTAGAGTGCATTGCTATAGTTCTACATGTAAAGGCATTTAAAAAAATGCTACGGAAAATTTCCGTTATTTTTGTATACGCTTGATAAGTAGTAGAACTATTTTTTAAATTAATAGATGTTGAATCCAGTTCTTTGCCTATTTTATTACCCAAAACATTGAGTACCGATCATGCTTTTTTTGGTGTTTACAGAGTAAAATTACAAACCTTTGATATCCATTTAAATCCTTAATATAAACTTCTCACCAGGTACAGCGTGAAATGATTTCCAGATGAATAATTAGTGACAAATATTAGTATGAAAGATCAGCAACATAGAATGATTACCAATGCTCAATAATACAAAACAACTCCTGAGTTCCAAAGTAAATAAAATATTACTGATTCCTACCGCGTAAATATTTTCTTATTTTCCGTATTATTAGACTAATTCAATTTCATATTAACACTCTTGATTACTCTACATTTTAAAATGAGTAAGTATTTAGAGTATCTTGGATTAATGAAAATATCATAGCCTTTAAGAGGTAGGCGCATAAATCATTGAAGCGTATGGTGTCACAAAAGTTACTATTTTCCATGAAAACTCATTTGCCACATTTGCAAGTATTCTAACTAGCTTTGCTTTATAATAAAGTAGATTCAGCTTTTAATTTCACGGAAGTTGCAATCAAAAGAGGAGGCCATTTTTGCTGTGCTACAAACTCCTTTGACCCTATATGTGCTTAAATAAGAGTCAAACAATAAATTTAAAAGACGTAATAGGGAAGCGGCTAATAAATCGAGAGTCCATCAAAAGAATATAACACACGCATGGACTGCGAACGTTTTTGGGAGACCATCCACCCACTGACTTTTAACGGATCCTTTCATCAACTGATCATGAATCTTTCATCGTCCATACGTGAACATTTTGGTAGCTATAGAGAGGTCGAGTAATCACTTTTCCCATAATGAGAACGCCGTTCAAAGGTATGATTTTCCACATTGTTTTCCAAGCAGTTTCATGTCCTTCCATAGATTTTATCTAAAAATTCCTAAATGATTATTGAAATCATGTGTGTCCAGTGATGCCTGACGTAATGCGTGCAAAATTAGGATTGCAGCGCGTCGAAAATCGTGTTCAGTGTTTTCCAATTAGAGATGTGTCATCAATTATTCTCAACCCGCCATAATGCAATGCACTCAAACAAGTGTTTATGGAGCAAATTAAGGATTCATAGAGCGAATCGTGAAATGGATGATTTATCTTTAAGAACCCAAATTAAACAATACCCACAAATCATCTAGATATATTACCTACTATTCTTTAGATGTCGAATGAGAAACTTTACCCAAAACTTTTTACGCTGATATTTAGCCAGAATTACTGCTCACGGAGATACATCACTAAGAAATGAAGTAAAAAATAAATTGCTTCTGTCGTAATTTCACTATGATGTTAAAAGAACAGAAGTAATAACTTATTAAGCCAACTTAAATTGTTCTTACGGTATGATATCAATTATATATGTATCTTTGGCATACTCTCTCAAAATGATTTATCTCAAAATTCGGAATTAATGCTTAGCTAATTTAAGTTGAATCCTCGGGTTCAAAGGCCTGTCTCTAATTTTGTGATGTGCGAATCGAAATCATTTACTGTGCCCGGATAATATTAAAAACGGCAAAATATACCAAAATGAATGACGAAACTTGGTCAGCCCTAAACATTGGGTACCGATCGTGCTATTTTCGGGGTTTACAGAGTAAAATTAGAAACCTTTGATATCCATTTAAATCCTTAATATAAACTTCTCACCAGGTACAGTGTGAAATGATTTCCAGATGAATAATTAGTGACAAATATTAGTATAAAAGATCAGCAACATAGAATTGCCACTGCTCAATAATACTATAACAACTCCTGAATTCCAAAGTAAATAATATATTACTGATTCCTACCGCGTAAATATTTTCTTATTTTCCGCATTATTATACACTAATTCAATTTCATACTAACACTCTTGATTACTCTACATTATAAAATGAGTAAGTATTTAGACCCATCGGTACCCAATGCTTTGACCACAGATTTTGTGACATGCAATGCCTGATGGACTCCTTCATAACCCTTATATATCAAAATTACGTTCGCACTATGCCACTGTCCCATAGAAAGGTTATTGGCGGGATGAATATCGTTTCTAAGGTGGAATTAAGAGTAATTGTTTCTATGGATGGAGGTGGGAGGGCACATCGACCAATTCACGGTGAGTTACAATTAAAAGGTGAAAATGGTAACTAGAATCGATTAAGTTTTATTACAAAAGACTAACAATGAACTATAACGGAAATTTCAGTGGTCTCTGCCAATAAAACAATCTCAAAAACTTTCGGTTGCTAATTATTTTCTGCGATACATAGAGTTTCTTCATATCAACACCGTTGTTATGCACACCAATAAAACGTTGACACTTTACAAATAGTTTCACTAACTCTAAAAATTTGTTTTTACAATAAGAACGCCGCATAACTTAAGAGATGTATAAGTAATTGATGTTTCATCCTAATCAATATATAATACTTTGAGCCAAGTAGCTATCAGCATACGTACTCCTATTCCACAAACATAAGCACCTAATCGCAAAAAGGTTCGCCGAACTTGTCTCAAGGGAAAGAAAGTGGACTGGTGTGTTAAAAATACTCCCTAAAAATTCTTATCATCGAAGAGGAAAATTCAGGAATCAATAATTCAATACTTACATTTGAAATTATATTAGTTACAACCAACACCACTAAAACAGCTCCCGTGAACAATACCCACAATTTAGGATATAATTTAGTAGGAACACGCTAAAATACCAACGGGTGTTGCATTGTGAAATGCACAAGGAAAAAATTAAAGCAGAAAAAGTGCAATAAAAAGGTCTATTCCCCTTAGTAGCTTTCAACCGCGTGCTCAACAAAGAAACAAATTCGTATAACATTTTCTCGTGTGAGCATAAAAAAGGGAAATTTTTATTTAACATGATCTATTTGGTGACTCAAAAATAAAGAAAGAATAATTTTGGGAAAATAGCATGGGTCTCTCGAAAATTATTTTCTTCATAGCAAAAAATAAAAAAGTAGTCATAAAAAACGAACTTTAGGGCGGGCAGCTGGCCCCTTCTCTTTCTCCGCTGGGTTTCCAAGGCTTCCAAAATTTCGGTCGCCTTTATTCGATGATACACGTACAGATGACATGATGTGAGCCCGCTGAATCCCCCACCATTCACGTCGCCTTATTTTCTCAGTCGCAATAACAGAAGCACGTTACACGCCTCTTCGTGAACTGGAGAAAACAGGAGAGAAATATGAATCCGAATCGTTCCTTTAAGAATGTGAAGCTGAGGTAAAAAATTGAGGTAAGCAGCTGGTACGGGTTTTACTTGCACTGTTCAGTATATTTGGTAGCTTAAATATAATATAAAAAGTTGTTTTACGTCATTGAATTATTTTCCTGAGTGCTTAAATAATGGTGCGTCCCATGAAGAAACACGTAGCAAGTTATGCTCAATTTATTTATTCCTGGTTGTAAAATTTATATAAAAAGAAATGAAAGAAAGTAAAATTATACGGAACTTTATTATATACGACCGTTACCGTGTGAGAGTCATCGTCAGACGAGTTACATAAAAACCCTTGAACTTAAATAGGTTGGTCAAGACGAAGAACAAGCGGAGGAGGTATCGCAGGATCGGGAGGGAAAGGTCACGTGTACTGAATCGAAACCCGGTACTATTCCACAAACTTTTTATTACCAGCTGTCAACTAGTTTCGACGTTTATGCCGTCATTATCAAGAGTCACGGGTACGGTGTGACGTTAGTTGTTTTTACTAACCTTCCCCTATAGATTATCCCTATTCCCCCATCATACATTACTTGCACTCTTTGTTTTAAGAATTGAAAACCTTAATCAATTAATTGAAATTCTCATCCTGACTGAGCACCTGGTGTTAACTTGAGTTATCCGAGTTAAAATCCCTGTCAAGTAAAATGAAATTTCCACCATGGAATTTTAGCACTTAAAGGTATATTTATCACAAATACTCGCTTTCGGTAGGCTGCGGCCGTTTCTGGTCACTCCGTCAGTTCATAATAATGTTGTTGAACTCTATGACGCAACACTGCATCTCCATCCGCTGATGAGATAATAATTCACGAAATAGTGAAATGGCACAATTTTGCCAAAATTGTAAGTACTCCTATCGGTTTGAAAATTGGTTTCTCGGCGTATCACGAGGTCGAGTATCGAAAAATGGCATTCTAAAAAAATCGAGTTTTTGAACCCTAATTCAGACTCTGTTTTGAGGGTTTTAGACAATTTTAGAGGGGGTCGATTCCATGACTTTTTCTCGTATATCCTCTCGTTCACCACAACCTTATGCATGAATAGGTCAGTCAGTGGTCTGAAGTGGGTTTTATAGTATAAAGATTAGAGACATATTAAGCGTAGGGAGCAATTAGCCTGTGATTGCAGTGCCCGTGCGTCAATCGTGGTGACCATAGAAATAATTCAAGTGGAACGAGATGAAATTACCTCGAAAATCAGCAAGGGGCATGGTCAATTTTGAATAGGGTGGTTTCCTATCATTTTTTATTGCCTAAATCGAAAGATTATTACTCCTGGAGTACGTATTTCACGCTTTTACATTTTTTAATGACGATATCTATTTTTCGCGATTAAATTAAAATTGAGAATTTTCAAGCGCGCGACGGTTATGTATGAATTCTGTGAAAACCCCGTGTGACGTCATTCTGGTTCCCGCTGACGCCGAGTGAGGTGATTGGGCGAGGCTTTGAGCGCTGATACGATGCAGTCTGCTAGCAGGTAGCAGAGTATCCTGCTAGCAGGTAGAGCTTGGCTTAAGTAAGGATTATTAATACCCTATCAAACGAAGAAAACTTTCCGACCTTAGACAGTTTTAATAGGTGATTATTAAGACATGTTTCCCTGAGCTCTGTGCCTCATTCATGCATTGGTAATCTCAGACGATGTAAAGCTCCTATCTACTCGTATAGAAACTAGGTCCCTGTGACGTCACGTTGAGTGGCATCGCTTGGGCGCCAATCTGGCCTTTTTCAAATGCGGTTAAAATTGACCGTTAACATTCGTCTAAACTGGGATTTGCAAAACCTAATAATTTGTATATTATGAATGAACTAATGGTGGGTAAGGAATCGCAATCAATGCCTTTCGTTTTCTTTGATGAAGGAAACTACCCTATTAACAGGAAAGTTAGCGTGGAACTTAGGAACGCGCTGGGTTGTAGTCTTTTCCTTCATCCGTGTTTTGCGCTCTAACCTTGAAAACTGGAAATTTGGGATGTCGAATCACATCCCAATTTGGAATTGTGAACTAAACTCCGATTTAGTCATCAATTTGGCTAAGAGACGAATCAATTTCTATAAATTGTGTGCGACTGTTAGTTCTGCATGAGAATGATAGGGGGCGTCATACATAATCCATATTTTTCCACAAACGCCCAAAAGCTGTGAAGACAATAATTTTTTTGAAGTGCTCAGTTAAAATTTATTGCCAATTCTTCCTATAAGAAACACTAACACATGACTCCGGAAGGCTACGCCGCATATACGTTCTCGGTTCTATCTTCTCTTTCAACCCGATCAGAAAATTCTCCGCCGTAGGTATTCGAAAAAGGCTACTCGGGCTTCCAGCCGGGTGGTCTCCCTCCATTCTGCCGATGCTTCTGCCCGAATAGCCTTTTTGGAATATATTCGCCGGGAAAGCATCAGATTTTACTCTCCGTCATATTCTCTCCCCAATTTTTCGTCCTCCGGATTTTTTTTTAACCTCGTCGCACGCGGACCTCACGACTCGTCCAGTTGTGCCACTGTGGAGAAAGAACAGAGTCGGAATCCATTGACCTTAACCTAGAGGGAAGGTCAGGAGGGTTGGGGATCTTATTGGAGGAGGCGGGTCGGGTGTGGGAATTAAAGAAGAAGAGGCAAAGACCCAGGTCTGCGAAGGGGAAGGGCGCGCGGAGGTGAATTACGTCTGTGGCCTCGCCAGACGAGAAGCGTGCGCATTGAGCAAAGGGTGTGGGAGTACGGAGGAGGAGGGGGAGATGGGCGGTGGGGGGGGGGCAGGAGACATCGATCGCACAGGTGGAAAGGGGAGCGGAGGGGAAGGGATGCGTGCGAGGGGAGGAAGAAATAGTTGGGAGGGGGAAGATAAAAGCCATCGTCGATTAGACCGAATCTCAATGCTCCATACGTTACTGCAAAATAATAAATTCGGACAATCAGTTCAAAATGGGAGAGTGTGCAGCAATATGTGTGGAGCGCAAATAAGCGGACAAAATAGACAGCATGTCCCTTCAATGCCGCTCGACAAAAGGTTTCGTGCTTTGCACGAGGAAATGCTGCAAAAGGCGTGCGTGTTAATTATTCAGAGTAATTCAGTGATACATATTAATTCGGTGATTGACCGTGCTGCGCCGTTATAGAGAGGTTTCCTTTCGATACCTACGCGAGGTTTCATCAATCTAGTCGCATTTGACACGAAACATTTCCTTCATACGGTTCGACAGCTTATCATTAAATAATAATCTGCAAGTGCTATAAGAGTCGAGTTTTAGTAGTTGATAATTTAACGGAAACAGATAAATAGATGTTAATGACATGGGCAATTAGAGTTACAGAGTTTGTACGTAGGTCAAACATTTCCCAGAATTAGATTCAATGTTCTGCAAAGAAAACAGCAGATATAAACATATGTGAAGGATGGATCTTAATAGAGCCAGATACGGAAAAAAATTCACTTGACCCACGACAAATACAAGCATCTACGTGCATGCTCGCGAAATTATAAATTAAATTTTATTGCCTGAAAAAAGGAGAAAGAAGAAATATTGCAAAATTGTCTCTTACATTTCCCTTGGATATGTAATAATCCCTGTTTTTGCTTACTTGGAATCCTTTATGGAATCGCATGAATGATGATCAGTTCTGTTTATCACGACCTCGACGTTCGACTCCTCTAAAACAAGGAAGGAGGATGACCAATGAGGGCGAAGATATTGACGTCAAATATTAGGAATTATTATGCTAACAAGAATTAAAGAAAAATGGCCAATTGTGATCACTACTCTTACAAGTGGCTGTTTTTTACAAACATAAACTTAAACTTGTTTACTGAGCACCAAATTTGTGATAGGTTGAATCAAAAATAAATGAAGGTGTGCATAAGTTGTTTTCACGGTTGAATTGTGCAATGTCATCCCGCGATAGAGGATAATAAATTAAGCACTTGATACTGGCTTATCAATGAACATAATTAACGTTTAAAATATGAAGTGCTTGTATATACTATGTTCCGTACAACTGCGCTTTTGTTCGGTACATGATTTTAAAATGAAAGCGCATAAATATTTAATCTTTATGAAATTCACACACCATTATTACACATTTTCGCATAGTATATTTTTTATACACAGATCTCCATTTGCCGTTATAGGTACTCATTCTATTTTCAAATTTTGCATCATTCCTGCATAACGTTAAATTATGCTAGCCTTAAATATTATAAAACAAATGAATATTTACCGTGTCAATTTCCTGTATTATATTTATCTTTCAATATAAACAAAATAATTTTAATTAAAAATTTAGTTTATGGCGACATAATTGGATGTACCTAAATTTATTGGGAAATGGATTAATATATTCTACTTTAAATATGAAGTAAAATATTCCCTCATTCTTAAGCTCTACGAGACATCTTAGCAATGCAATTCACATTTTGTGTTCGTTTGACTAATGATAACAGCTTAATGTCGTTAAGGTTAAGCTTAAGTTAGTGTCGCTTAAGGTAAAAGGTTAGCTACTATGAGGTACGAAGGGGGGCAGACACCTCCTCACTAAAACCTCACAAAAATTATGAAAGCTTCAATCTCTCATTTTTCATTTCAAATCAAATCTTTGAATTAAGACCATGAGTAACATACAAAAAATTCCCTTCCTTTTATAATGAGAAGGCGTGGAGTGGGACTGAGACCGTAAAATGCCATTAGGCTACCTCCTAGAGAGAAATCATGGCAACATTTTCAAAAAAGGAATGCTTGTAAAGAGATTGCAGTCTTCGTTTATCACAGGCCAAGGGGAAAAATAAGTAAGAGGCGTTGTGCCTCAATTTAATACTGAGGTAAACCAAAGATAAAATATATCAGGAGTAATCACCCTAATTTTTCTGTGACCACGCTATTAAATTAAATAATGGCGTCAAAGTCATGTTATTTTTGGAATAGCACAACTTTCGGATGTATTTTATCCAATATTTTTTTTAATAAAAAAATTCATGAAGTCGCATAAGTAATCCCTGATTTCCAAATATTATGCAATAAAAACAGCAAATATAGCGGGATAGTGGGGTCATAAATATTTCAAACCATTCCTTCAGCAAATCTCATGCAATATTCTAGCTTGAAACGATTCTACAGAACCGCATGGGAATAATGAAAATTCATATCAGAGTAACTGAATGCTGATCATTGAAATAAATTCCAATTTATCAGAGAACTGGGCAAAGAGGTCATGATTTATTCTTAACTAATGCTGATCGTAGTATTAATAAAGGTAATGTATTTATTGAGAGTATGAAGTATGTAAAAGCAACGCACCAAGTTTATTTATCACCCCGACCAATTCATAAATTTCTGCTCCCGATCAATAGTGGGGTTATTTTCACAAATGCCGCAAATATTAGCAAAAGAGCTAAGAAGTTTCACCATTCAAAGAGTTTTGGCAATAATTTCAATTATTTGTAGCAGTAGTAACAGTAATTTGTAATCGTTTCTGAAAATTCAATAATCCAATGATAAAAACTTGATAGTATTATCATTCCAAAAAATACTGGCGCAAGGTCGATGATCATTCGTTTCAGTAAACGACACAAAACTATTAAAAACACCTTAAGGCTCAGAGAATCAGAATGCAGCTTGGTTGGACTCAGAATTGAATCGCGCGACTGTTCTATTAGTGTTAAATATGGTTTTCTCTCCCTCCATATCCAGCACCAAAGGTGTTGAACCGCCGCCTTCGCGGATCGGAAAGTAGAATCTCGACTCATCACCGCCAGAGGCCCTTGGCTGCGTCCTTGTGCTTACGATACCTTAAGAGTCAGTAATAACCTTGAGATGGCAGCACGGTCCACGGGCATTGTCTGCTTTGGCCCTCGAATAGCGCAGGATTTGAGAGACGAAAACTGCATTGATGGATGAAGCGAGTTGTAATGAACAAGTCCTACGCGATACATACATTTGAAGACATCCTCACAATGATGGTACATATTGAACATGGAGCACTTAACCAAGATCTAATTTAATTGAAAATCATCAGTACGTGATTATTCCCCACGGCGTAAAATCGCAGTATTTACCGAACTACATTTTATACTTATGTATAATTCATCGCTTTTCTTGTCCGCCCCTTAGATGAGCGATATACCATGGACTACTATCACGATTTAAATTGGAAAATTTTTAAATTAAATACAAATAACATCGATATATACAGCTATAAAACATGTATCATTGCAAACATCCCGTTACCAACAGGCTATGAAATTAACGACAAACGCGCATTTTCGAGAGACTGGAAAATTTCGCTGCCGACGAGTCTTTTGACAAATTTTCCTTGAACGACAGGGGCCTTCTGAAGAAAGATTTAGGTCTGCTCACAACTGGCAGTTTTACATACATATTACCCAAAATCATCATTAATTGCCGGTGTCTTTCCAGTTGCGTTTATACATAGTTTGCAACACATTTTAAGTTATTTACTGTTTCTTCCTCATAAATTTCATCATGCCGACAACTTTTCTCTCACTTTCAACTCTCTTTTAATGCACCAAGCCGTATGCCATGTACCCATGTGACATCCATTGGCACCCGCACTAATCAAAAATACTTGCCTATTACTCCATTCAAATATTCGACTTATTTCTCAATTAGTCGTTTCATTAGTGACGTTATGGCAAAATTAGCAGCGCCGGAACGCACTTTCATTAACTTTTTTCAGAAGTGAAGTATTACCCTGTGTGCTTTTCTATTACAAGTTATTAATGACATTTTATTACAATTTTTTCCTATGGTTCCTTTGGTGAAATTTGAGGCAGAAAAATTGATATAAGTGTTATTTCACTATTATGCCTTTTGCTAACCAGTACCGGAACGGCGTTCCGGCATCATGACACCACTGTTTCATCTCAGTAATCTAGTCTCTTAATCATTCATCTTTTTATTCCTCCACCGTTGGAAAATAGTTTCAACAGAATAACCACTGCTATGGAACATAAGTGATGCATAATAACAACCTCGCCACTTCTGGAGGAAAAAAAATAATATCAATTTTTTGAGCTCCATTTGACAATTGCGTAATTTATACTTTAGGCAATCAATAGAAAGTCCTTTCATTTCATTTCGAGAAATTTCTAATCTAATTAATAAGAACCATCTATCTCCAAGAGTCTTTGCGCTAAGTACACTAATTGAAGTTTTCCGTCTAAAAAGAGACTCATCTTTAATGAGAAGAGAAAGGCATTTCGGGTCTCCGAGAAGCTTTTAGGGTAATAGGGAGAATTTGCGAAAAATGTTTCTCGTTCTCTCGTATTAGATGAGTATTCCAGCGAAGGAAGGGAATCGTTCATTCAACTTCTAAAAATTAAAGTCAACATTTCATTTGCCGATAATAGAAACTATCATATTTAATCAAGGAATATTATATTTCCCGTTAGAAACGCAAGTCATTATCGCTCCTTGATGTTGAAGCACAAAGTGATGAGCCAAAATTACGATTAATGTCTTCGGAATTCAGAAACATACGGGTCCAAGCAGGAGACTGGCTTCCTCAGCAGTTGGTGGTTTGGGCAAGCTCCTCATGAAGCATTCTTGATGTTGAGACCAATATTTTGTCCAAGCGACGCATCGACCATTTACATGATCGAATAAATCATCAAAGGAAAAATGAATAAAAATGACCACCTTATGGTAAAAACAAGATCACCATACTATGATGCTTAGTAGGCTGCTCTAAACAATGCAGAAGTGCGTAATACCCTTGCACCTTCCATCTCTAAAAACATCTCCGGTTTGCGTGCCTGGAAAGAATGGAAATCAGGAAGTTCCACAGGTAACTAATATGATTGATTCCTGAAGCCCAACAAAACGCCATTGATCGAGCTCTCAAGGCGTGTAAATTCAACATTGTAGGTGGCAAAAATGACGTCGTTCAATAAAAGAAATTCGCAACAGCCGCTTTAATATTAGTCCCTATCAGACGTTAGCAAACTGAGCTTCTTGCATCATGTGAAAATTATCCCATTTTAATAAAAATAAAAAAATTCGAGCCGCATCCTTAACCGCTGGAAAATTACAGTTCGCGATCTGTCTCTCCACCACTTTCGCAATGCACAATTACTTTATTGAAGTCCTATATAGAAAGTTGACGCGGAGAAAAATACTCTCAAAAAGAAGGGGAGAAAGGTGTAAATGTGGAATGTGATGACCTAAGGCTATATACTATCAAAAGAAAGTTCCCTGCCTTCTTCGCATACGAACAGGATTGTAATGCTCAAATCAGAGGCCACGTAATGGATGTGATTGTTTGACTTCGACGATTTTTGTGATAATTGTTTGTTTTTCCCGTAATAATACTGAATTGGGGATCTAAAACTGTTCTCGGTTATTGATTAAATGCCGCTACCTTCAGGTTCAATGCCTTCGAAGACGACCTTTGTTTTTAATTAGTTTTTTAAAATTAGGAATGTAATTTGATTAAAATTAACACGCAGGATTGAGGAAAACCGTCATGATCATAGAGAATCGTCAAGATCATCAAATTTATGCATAGTAATGCATAAAAATGTACTCAATTAATAGAATGGTAGGTATTAAAATGATGTTTTGTTGTTTGTAACCAACGTAGAGCAGTGAAATAAAACGTTATTACCATTTCATATTGTTCACGAACAAATCCTCTTCCCGTAAGAGCATCAAGAGCCCACCTATCGCTACTCGTATAAACTCGTATACACATATTCCAGTGGCGCAACTATGGGGGGATTAGGTGATGTATAGCCTCCCATAGCCTCAGAGAAATCGAAAAATGATTTTAAAATCTAGTCTCGATTTGATATATAACAACTACATCTGCTTAAAGTTAAATTTTAAGAGCCAAAATGATGTAAAATGCATTTTCAGGCATGTTATTTTTCATTATATTTCCTGAACTCCGCGTTTCCTGTAGGGGTAGCCCTCAGTGACCCCCGTCGTCCCCCCGAAAAGCACCTTCATCCCCCCAAAGCATATTCCTAGTTACGCCACTGTTTATACTGCTTTTTCTTTCTCATAGAACCAATTATTGCTGAATAGTTCCCACGATTTGACTATTTGCAAAAAGGTATGTCATTCGCTTTTTCCGTGGTAATATTAATTTTGAAGGTTCCAAGTGATACTTAACCCATTAGTGCATAGCGTCCGATATATCGGACGTGTGTATTTTATTTTGTTATGGGCTCCAGTTGACTTGCGCCACATTTTAGTACTATATTAAGTTCAAATGGATGTCTGTCTTCATCC
Organism: Ischnura elegans; assembly: GCF_921293095.1. Lineage (NCBI taxonomy): Eukaryota > Metazoa > Arthropoda > Insecta > Odonata > Coenagrionidae > Ischnura > Ischnura elegans. The sequence continues at coordinate 145,223,623 of NC_060246.1, forward strand.
CCCCCCCCCCGCTAATATTTTAGTTGACTCATTTAATTTATCGACTCGAGAAGCATTAATGCGAGACATGGACACGTCCGATATATCGGACGCTATGCACTAATGGGGTTGGGTGCCAATCTTGGCCTCTGCTTTTGATTACAGCCCAACCACCTTGTGCGTTCTTGCTGAAACATAACAACGCAAACACCTAGTGCACTCTGAAGTGATAACCCACTGGGCATGCGTGATTTTCTTTCTCCTTCACTCTTTTGGCCGATTAGCCCGTGGCGGTGAGCACGCTTCGGTGGCGGCGCTACCCCAGCAACGGCCGGATGCAGCCTCGATGCTGTCGTCAATTAGACCCATTCAAAAGAGTTTCCTCCAGTGCGAGGAGGACAGTGACGGATGAAGCACCGCCACCTTCCCATTCTCCCTGCGACCCTGGGAGGATGGGAGCGGGGAGGAAAAAAACACTTGCAGCCCAATTTTTCCCTCCTCTGTGCCCTTGGGTGGCACCCTCCCTGCCCCAAAACGTTCGACTGCTAATACTCACCATCCATTTCCTCTTTCCCACTTAAAATTCTGATTATCCACTAAACCCCTGAACAGGATTCGTGTTCACCCCTCCAACGGTCGTATTTAGTACTTTAGTGACGTATTACTCCGTTAAAGTTTATAATATCGCCTTGGAAGGTTCAGAGTATACAGACAATATTTGCTGGATATTCAAATATAAAAAAATGCTCGTGATAAAATACTGAGGCTACATTTTCAACTTTGAGATAAAGGTAAATGTAGAAAAGGGTCTTTTATAGGATACCCTGAATGTATCAAGATGGTAGCCCAAGTTGTACCGATACAATACTCAACGGATACGGAAGCATCATCGCCCTCAAGTAAAATTACAAGGATATCCATTATCGCAATCTGAGAATTTAGTTTATATCTCTTTTGAATCTTGCCCGAATGCTTCATTATAAATATTAATGTGTTTAATATTTCATAATTTCCAGAAAAGGCCTGATTTGTGCGGCATTCGTCCTTTTAAGGAGGCCAACTACATTGGCGGAAAGCCTAATCCACCTAAAATAGATATCAGCAATCAGTCTTCTGTAGGACAACTGTTTACAACCCTATATTATGAGAGAAACAAACAATTCAATTGCGAATGTTTCGAACTGTATCATTAGCAAGATTGCAAAGATCTGTGCAAAATTTTATGATATCCGAGAGCATTTTTAATGAAAAAGGAAATAAAATTATGTGTTTTAAGTTATCGGGAGTCATTAAACTTATTTTTGCTTTGTTACATAATGTAATACGAATAAAATAGTGACGATTGGACAAAACTATATGATGGAAAACCTCCAGCTCAGTCATATCCATGGTAGGAAGCAATACGTTTAGTAAATGCTGGATCTTTCAATAACCTAGATAGGAGGGTATTGGTGAAAATAGTAAAACCTATTTCAGATCGTGAACAACCAAGGAAAGATAAGGCGTTTAATTATTAAGCTCATTATCAATGCTGGAAAAATATTTTTAGGCTGCTTAGATAAACCAAGCATTTTACCTCAAATTTCACTTCCAATACTCCTCTAACTTTATGTGTAAGACCAGCACGATTGGATGATGCTATAACCTACGAAATCTTTCTGGTGATAAACTAATGATATTTTACACACACTATCCTACTAAAAGAAGAAAAAGTTACTGTAAATGTAAGCAAAAAATTATTGAAGTATTCGTGGATCTCTTTAGTAAAAAAAGTACAGAGCATTTAATAAGATTTTAATAAAATTTAATAAGAAATTATTTAATGATACGGAATACTTTATGATTTTCTAATTCATAGGCTAAAACTAGGTTGAGATTTCGTCTGAAAATTTTCTGAATGAATTTCGTCTGAATAATTCGTTATCAACTGTTCATTTCAAACAACACCCTACGACAGCGACAACCACGGGGAAAACAACTGGCCCTGTTATCCATGAACTGCTGGAGTTATTATTGCATATTTTTTACTTGGGTAATGAATAAATAAAGAATATGCAGGGTACTTCTCGCTGCGAAAGGTCTTCCATTTATTGCAAGTGTAAGGATCAAAAATTGAACAATTCAACGTTTCGAAATCAGTGAATTCTAAGGAATTCCTAAACCCCTGAAAAAGGGGTTCATATGTTTTCTTTGATTTTAAGGCTACCAAAACTCACGGTAAAATCTCTCCACTCTCCACCGAAGAAATAGCACTATTGCACTGACGGATACGATAGAGCGGTAGTTTGGATAGAGCGAATATTCCAGGCTCTGTCATCTCGACTGCCAGAACCAAATGGATAATTAGCTCGACACGGTAAAACATTTAATTATAAACTTCCCAGTGACGTATTCACCGTGATAACAATGGCAAATAGCGATAATTTTCATTTGCAACAAGACTGTATCAAAAAGGACTAACAACCGTTTTAATTACTCACACAACCAAGGATTAAAATCATCGATTTCACCTTTCACACAATTGCATGTCACTTCCCCTTTATTAGTGATTTTTACCTAGTTTCCCAGTCACCATAAATCATCCATTGCATTCCGTGAAGAAAATATAAAAAACAGCATTAAATTAGATTATGCACGCACCATTTATTTAATATTTGAGCTTGAACGGAGTTAGAAACATATGAACTAAATGGTACAAAAAGTGATAAGGTTTGGCCCAAAAATTTCTTTAGAGATAATATAATTGGCTGAAGTAATTACTTTTACGCATTAATAATTAATTACCTGTGAAATATTTCACTCCCACAACAAATTGCCGAAAACAAAACGACTACCATGGAAATAACTCGGTTCCTCGCAAAATCCCATTACGCCCATGCTTAAAGAGCCGGAAAAATTGCAATGAACCACATTAAATGAATATATCACAATTTGATTAATTCCCGAAAACAGTTGCCAATTAATATTCACAAATGGCTTGAGTTCATCCATCAAGTCCAGCATAATCTCCCTGAGCGACACCGTAAATAATTATTGCGAATCATTTCTGGCATATTTTACTTCAACAAAAGGTATACATTTTATGTCAATTTTCGCTCTCCTAAGCCCTATGAAACTAGAAGGTTCAGTTAAACATCTGTTTAATCCACTTTAGCTGACGTTGAACAAAGTTTCTGACATAACAACCGGGAAAAATAGTTTAAAGTCAATGGAAAAGAGCCATTTTCAGCACAGCTAGTTTTTATAAGCAGAAGCTCTTAAAAGCCTGTGTAAACCTATATTTTAGACAAAAACCTTTTGATTATGTAACAAGGATGAAACTTTTGTGCATAAAAATACACGAGTAATATAAACCAGCTAATGCGCCGGTTTTCACAGTTTCATTTATTTAATTTCAGGTTATTTATAACTAAAATATTCCTAACAACTCACAGTTGCACTATTAATGTACGTTAAATTTCGAGCGTATATGCCATTTCCCAATATGGAAGGAAAAAACTAATGAGTTATTACGTCTTATTTAAGTCTGGAGGAAAAGAATTCTTTTACCTGAATATACAACCCTTTTACAATAAAATATTTATTTATCTGTGGTTTTCCAGAATGGTATTCCACTACTTAGGAAACCACAGCGAGACAAGACGTTGAATCCTAAACAAAAAATTTCAACACAGACTCGAGGAAAGATGATCAAATTAAAAAGAAATTCCCTTTACCAATCAAAGGCTGAGGTTTCAATTCCCAGACAAGGGGCATTTTTTGAGCTAACGTTCCCTTTTGGTACTGTCCAGTTACTTGGCATCTTCTTTTCAAACAATGTTTCACACTAATGTGCACAGCAGGGCAGGACCGCATTTTTAGTGCAGAAGCAAAAGTCCAACTTTCACGACAAATTGATATTTTACGCGAGAACCATGATTTGGGAATAAAAAGTATTTATGCACAGGAATAATAAATTAAAAATGCTAACAATTTTTACTTATTTATTTTTCTAAAGTGAAACTTAAATGAGGAGTGGAGCCACCTATGATATCCAAGGGCCCTAAGGAGGAATGGTATGGTAAACCATTGATAACACCAATAAGAGAAGGATTCTTTTATTCAAGTTCTTTCAGCAAAAACACAATTATGGCAAACTGAGATGGCATTTGCTGGTGATACGGGCACTTCTCATCTTCCAGATCGTCGAAGTTCGTTGTCTTCAATGTGAGCCAGCCCGTCACAGACCCTTTTCACTCTTCTCTTCATGGCATTTTACTCTTTTAGTTGAAGTTCGAAATTCTTGGTTCTCATAACCCAAATTAGGCACATAATATAAAAATTTGCAATTATCTTTAGACAACGTAAGAGTGCTCTCCTATACAACATTCTCTTACGGACTTAGTCTCGGTATAGATAATTTTATATTTCCATTTTGGCAATTTAAAAAAATGCAACTGGTTTTTAAAAAGAAAAAGGAAACACATAATGTATAATTACCTGATCTAAGGATTACACCTATTTCATACTTACATGAGGTATATTCGAGCCGCTAAATCGGTAACATCGCAGATGTTTTATTAACCCTTTAAACGCGATTTTCCTTTTCATCCTTTAAGGTCCCTATAACCCGCTGCGGGATGGGTAAGCTATCCATCAATATTGGAAATGATGTGGAAAAAGGACTTAGGAATGTAAATCGTAGTTCAACAACTCCTTATCTTAAGGATTGTTGTAATATAATTTTGGACTTTAGCAAAGGGAAAACCATGGAGAAGTGACTCAGACGCATTTTGACCCACGTTAACACCGTCAAAAAATAAGTTGTCGAGGATAAATTATAACTAAAACTTTATGTCAGAAAAACATTTTTTACTGAAGCCAGAACGAAGTAATCTTCAGAGTAGAAAGGCTGCCATTCTTTAGTTAAAGGAATTCTGATTAAAGATTCCCTTTAACATTTTAAAATGCGATAAATTAAATACGACGTTCATGTCGAAATGGACGTAGAACAGAGCACAGGATAATCACATGCCTTAAATAAATTATGTAAGCACCATAAAACGCCTTAAATTCACGTTCAAAGACGAACTATGTACCTCATACTTCAATGTAGAGCTCCACACGATTTCGGAAACTCTACCATGAATATCGCAATTCAAGAAGCACCTAGTGCGAACATACAATAGCTATTACCATACAAACAGTGAAAAACGCTTCGAAACTGCTAGTGAACGAGAAATTTGTAAAATGTGCCAACCAAAGTCATGGCTAATAATTGGAAAGTGAAAAAGAGAGTCTTTATTGAGAAAAAGTCCCATTGCTCATTCGTGAATACTAAGATGAAGATAGAAAAAAATAAGCGCAAACAAAAATATTTTTAAGAATCGTATTTCAATCGATTACATTTATATCCAGAAATATGCTTTATTCATAACAGTCATTTACACCAATAACCTAAGTTTTAATGAAAGGCTAAAAATCGAAAAAAATACAGCTCAAGATTTGTTTCTAGATATTCATACGGTGAATTCTCTGGAGTGCTTGAATAATTGAGATGACTTAAATTGCCTAGATTAGCCATTCCTTCCGTAAATCCCTTGTCTCTCTTGAATGTCCACCATCACAAGCTTATAAATTATACCACTTGAGGCCACGCACTGTTTAAATTTGAGTTTTACCACACCATCAAAATTAAGCCTCGGAGAAAGAGCAATAAACTAGCGAGTAAGCATCAACGAGTTAAATTATTTCATCGAGCAGGAAAGTATACAAATATAATCCTGTCCTGTGGATATATTCAGTGATTATTCGACAGAAGCATAGTCCTTGTTTCGTTGGTAGCATTACGAAGCAAAGTTTCTGAACAATACTTACATTGTAGCACAAGAATTATTTTTTTACTCTAGAACAGTTGTCCATTGTAGGTTGACACGATAATTTAAATAACAAATGCTAAGGATAGAGAATTAGTGACAAATTAAAAAAATAACATTGACATATACCTTTCTCCCCTTAAGGTTAGTGGAAAGGAAAATATTGAATTGGAAATATGGTGAGAGCATTCAGAATGAATTAGTGCTGGAAGTGTAGTAACTAGACAAGAACATGATGAACAAAAAATGAGAATAAGAGAGGTACATGGCTACAAAATTAGGATGGAGAAACAGAAAAAACATGATTTTGATGAACAACAAGGACTGGTGAATAAATACGTGAAGGAAGAAAGCTTAGTAAAATCCAAAGAAAAATGAAAAAGAATGAGAAAAAAATGAGAAACACGGGTAAAGTATACATTTAGGACTAACATGAAATATATGCGGTAATGAGTAAAATATACCATCAGGAAAACCAATCCATAGTTGATGATGACGTGCTTTATAGTCTTATATATATTAACGATCATATGTTTGCTAAAACTTTACTGCCATTGCTAATTCAATGAGAATCCTAGAAGATAAATACGAATTCATGCAATCCGCGTATATTATTACGTGTCCCACTTACAACTTTATGTATTGTGTGGCATATATCAAATTTTATTTTTGATTCTATTATTAGTTGCACAAAATTTATCGTTTAACTGCATTAAGACAATATTACATATAATTTTTTAAAGATCATTCAATTTTTTTCCCCAAATCATCAAATTCTTGAAGTAGATGGTGGTAATGGTGGTGGTTGTGTGGTTGAGGCCATGTGTTCCTGTATATGTGTTGCCTAATGCTCTGATAAAATCTACGCATTACCTGTTCACACTTGACAGATGATATTTCAGTAATTAATTATGAAAGTAATCGTGCAGCTTAAACGGTAGGGTAGAAAGTAAATTAAAGCGAACAAACTATGTATAAATCCACCAATTTATTTTTGTGGTACGACTAGTTTCGACGCAGCGGCGTCATCATCAGGTACCTTGATGATGACGCCGCTGCGTCGAAACTAGTAGTTCCACAAAAATAAATTGGTGGATTTATACATAGTTTGTTCGCTTTTATTTATTAGAATGAACCTCCACAAAGTTGAGCCGGTTACGATAGAGGTAGAGTAGATATTAATCTGACATTAAGGGACTCTTAGAAACGAATTGACAATATGAAAGAGGTCAAATCAAAGACGGATACTACAAAAGTATTTTTCACTTTGTTTTCCTCGTATGCATTCATCACTCTATCTTCAGATACTCTTGGGACCATCTTGGCCTTGTTTTCCTTTCTTCAAGACAAGATATTGCAACCAAGCACCAGTAATATGATCAAAGGGAGGGAATCTTAGCTTCACTAGTCCATATCTGTCATGATGTATATATTTTCTTCATCCTCCAGTAAAAAGCCCTCAGTATCATGACAAGGATCGGTGATCCGTCTTCATGCATTTCAGTATTTCGCACTTACTTTTTTTCTTCTTCAAGAAATATTGCATACGAGTAGAAGTGAGATGATCAAAGCCAGGAATACTTTCATCTTCACTTTTTCATGGCTGCTTCAAATTATATATTTTTTTCCTCCTCCGGTCTTCAGGATAATGACAAGGATCGGTGAACCCTCACGGATTTCAGTGATGCGCCCTTATTTGCTGCCGCTGACAATGAGTAGTGACCACAACAGATACGTAGAGCTTCGATACAATGGGAATATTTACTTCAAAATCGACTCCCCTGCTCTTTTCCTATCTTTCACTTCTCGAAGCTCACCTCTCCGTTTTACTCATCCCGTCGAGGCTGGTCTTCCTTATGCCGACTCGTATCTCCAGCAACAAACTGAATCTTCCTTCCATCTTTCTCCCACTACCTCAATCTCAAAAAAGAAAATCGCTCTTGTCACTTAAAGACAGTCGGGACGCCTCAGTCGGACGCTGAGAAGGAGTGAAAAATATAAAAAAATAAAAATAAATGCATGGTAAGGCCATTTTTGACCAAACCACTGACCCTTGCGATTCATCCCAAACAATGAATTCAGGGAAGTAGCCCGCCCGGAGGTTTTTCGGCCTCTTTGTCGAGAGGAGAGAGGAGGGGAGGCTGGAGAAGTTTGGAAAGAAAGTTTGGGGGCCGGGAGAGTGAGGAGGTTCAGGAGTGTTGCCCGGGATGGTTTAGAAGCTAAGGGGAGAGGACGAGAAGGGGGAAAGAAGGAGGCGGAAGGGTATGGGTACTGAGCTGGCGGCTTATGGGACGGTAGAATGGGGTGATACTCGGGAGAGTAGGCAGGGATGCAGGAGGGTGGGGTGTGAGGAGAAGAGGAGCAGAGGCGGCCAATGGGAAGGCCGCTCTCACGGAGCGCGGAAGGCCCAATGGCTGAACCCGACTCTGTGGCGGTGATGGCAAAGAGGGTTTTGTGGCACCGCGAGGGGAAGTTCAGGGAGTGGGTTGGGCGGACGGAGGGGAGGGGGCCAGGAGGGCAAGAATTTTTGGGAGTCCTCACTCCCCCCTTGTACTCTCTCCCCCCAAAAGGTGACCTTAGCCTCTCCTCCTGCCCTGGTGGTTGCCGGACACCCATTCTACTCTCCCTCTGGCAGGTCCTCCGACCCACACCATCGGCAAGGAGGTCGCCACCCGAAAACAACCTACCCTACGGTGCAAAACCCTCCCCCACCGCGTCCGAAAGCTCCCAATCCATCTTCCACCCACAGTCCGCCATGCCGTGTCCTCGGTAACCACCCACGCCAACACACATACAGGAACACATGGCCTCAACCACACAACCACCAAAATTACCACCATCTACTTCAAGTATTTGCTGATTTGGGGAAAAAATCGAATGATCTTGAAAAAATTAAATGTAATAAAGTCTTGATGCAGTTATACAATTAATTTTGTGCGACTAATAATAGAATCAAATAAAATTTGATATATGCCACACAATATTTCGACTCTTTCAGGTTTTATTTAATTATCAAGAGGCAAAAGACCTGTCATCGATGACTTGTCGGGTCTTGTGAGGACTGATCAGATTTGTTACTCTTGATAATGACCTTAAAAGATCGAAACTGGTCGAGGTTTTAATAAATATTGTGTGGAATATGACAAAGTTTATTTTTGATTCTACCATATCCACCATTCCACGAAATGAACTTGCGAATGATTCATTTGAAATTTTGTGTTGTTGAAATATTTTACTAATTCATAGTTTTACTGCAGCTCGAGTATATATTTTCGGCTATCCACTCTTTTATTGAAAAGATGCAGGGAAGTAGAGAATTATTGATAGGTGATAGGATCGACGATTTAAGGAAATACATCGACATTGATAGTGCACCAACCAGCACCACCAGCATAAAACATCAACATCGTGAGGTTCAGAGTAATGTATTCACAAAACACATTTTTATACACTGATTTTGAAAATTCATACGGATGCATTTGCTTCATTTTCACTACCACATCAGTTGTGCTCCCGGACGACCCTCTTGCATATTCATAGCATAACTCCAAAGTTACTGCTTTTGCCACTTTTCTTAACTTAGGCTGTATTTGAAGATCTATAGCAAGAATATGGCATTACTTTTTCCATTGATTGCTTGCAAAGGCGCAAGTTTTAAGTGGCATTAGAACTCTATTCTTATGTTACCGACTTTTTCGACCAACCTAGATATACATATCGAATGGATTTCTGAATTTAGTCATACTTTGAATGGCTAAATATCGATGTCAAGCAACGATACAACAAAGACACTCTGTACCCGTCAACATTTCGATTCATATATACTACGAAGCATGATATGCCATTTACGTATTTAAAACCTATCACGTTTATATAAATAACACTACTCAGACATTACTTTGGCGATATAAAAATGATATCATTAAAATATCACTTCAAATAAGGATTTAAATTTGATAATGCCATAAATGATACAAACTATTATCAAAAAATAACCCTGTATTAAAAATGTGATATCATTGTTAATACTGAAAGAGAGTACCAAGAAAATAACAACTGATAAAGATACAGCAAACACGGGCACAATTTGGCCAGTTAATATTTTTCATAGCAGTATAACAAAACGATTTTCAGAAATTGACATCAAAATTATGTATTCCATTTGAAATTTAAGGGGTAGGACAAAGATGTACCTATTTTAGATAAAAATAATGTAACTGGTAAATATCACCTTGTGATAAAAAAATGTCATCATTTAAACACATAAATTATATCACCAAGGATATCTCATTGATTATATGAGTAAAAAATTGATGCAAAGTAATATCAAAAAGATATCACTATGTTACAATGAATACTTTTCCTAATCCCCGCATAATAGCCGCGCAGTTACACCGCCTCGACACGGTGTCCGTCTCAGGTGAGGAGGGGTGATGCCTTTTGCCACGAGGAGGGGAATAGGAAAGAGCCGCCGGGAGGAGAAAAGAGACGAAGGGGAGAGGGAAATAATTGAAGGGGTTGAAAGAGGGGAGGGGAGGGCCCTTCCAATGTGTCGTATAAATCCCGTCTTTTTCCGGGAATCGCGAGTCTGCGGCGGAGGCGACGCGTGAGGCGGGCCGAGACCACGCGAGTCGAGTGCCCGCCCGCCCGCCACCTGCCGGGGAGGGAGCGAGGCCGGTCTTCCGGGCGGGGAAGGCCTCGTCCGCCGGGAGATTCACTGGGAGTGCCCGGGCGAAAAATATACGCAACATGAAAACGGGAGCTAACATCATTATATCCAACAAAGGGTTTTACATTCTCGATTTTCTGGGTCTGTCCTGCATAGTAACGATGTTCCTTTCGATTTTCGATTTCAGAAGTATAGTCTGAATATTTAAAGTAAACGGAAGAAATGCAGTAGATAACATTAACAAGGTGGAGCTATGAGTTTAAATGGAAAAGAGGAAGGTTGAAAGGAAAAGTAAAAAGTATATGCTCATCCACACAAGCCAGTCTTAGAGTTGAATTACTGATTGATTGAGTACCGATATTAATGGAGCACCCAGCGAGATATCGGGTCACATTTTTATCACCTGACTATCAGCTTTTACTAACATAACACAGATGTTTTTCTTCACTTACATAATACGTCTCTCTATCCATTCAATCAACTTCTTTCAAATTTGGTAAAAATATGATCTCCTCGACCGTAGCATAGGAAGTCTTCATCACAGCAACCGCACTTGCCTGTCGACGGGAAGGAACGCCAAAAGCACCCGCGCAAAACATTCGCAACCTAATCCAATGGAAGCCTTTATTGCATTGCTATAACACACATTTAGACCTCGTCAGTCGCCCGGTAGGAAATAGCATGTAGGAACAGCTTGGGGGCCCGCACAAAATGATAGAAATAAACTCGTGAAAGGCCAATGTATCGCAAGGGAGACTGATTCTATTAGGGTATTATAAATTTGCCGACGCGTCCTTAAATCGAGTAAACAATACATTCGAAGCTGCCATGCAGCCTCTATTTATAATTAGAAAAATGCCACAGGATAACTGAACGAATATCTTAAATAAAATGCTCAAAAAATTATTTATCATGTGGGCACCAAAAAAAGGATTAAGATGTTTACAATTAGCTATTAAAATAAGTTATTTATATTACATATGATGATTATTCCAGCAAAATATAGAAAAAAAAAAGACTAATCAGATGAAAAGACGTTGTAACCGCGAATTTAAACTGCTGCTAGAGTCAGAAATTTCGTAGAAATGAAAGGGTTTTTAAAGAGAAATGAAAACTTCAGAAGCAAATTAATAGATAAGACAAATAGATCATCTCACTAATCAGTCATACGGAAGCTTGATACACAGCAACTACAGCTCTCGTGCCCTTCATACAGCTAAAAATAAGCTCAAGAATCAAAAATTTAAGTTCAAATATGAATAAAATTAATACCTTAACATGTATGAATAAGCAGAATGGTATCACTGGAAATGAACTTTCTCTTTTATTTGACGGCTGCAATTAGAAAAGTATTTTGGCATAAGCGGTAGAGGCAGATGCACCCATGGAATATATCACATAACAACCGAGGACGAAAGTATCAAAGACGGATTTCTCTGTATAAAGATGCCAATATACCGGGAGTCGATTTTATTTTATTTATTTATTTATTTAAAGAAATATAACCACATACAGCATATGCCATTTTATAGTGGCCAGGTAACAATACATAAATTAGAGGACGAAGACGCAATATAACATGTAGAAAACAATAATTACATTTACAAAAACAAAAGGACAACAAGAATCTGCAGTGACAGACTACTTCGGAGACAGATAGGATAGGGAAAGGCTTATGAAGGATTTCAATGGAAGTGCAAAGGGGTCGATGTGTGGAGGGAGTGAGTTCAACACAGAAGTAATGCGGTAGAAAAACGAACGTTTAGTGAGCGAAAGTCTAGGAATGGGCATGTGGATTAGGGGATGAGAACGGGTAGGGCGGGGTGGAACTTTAAAATTGATAAAAGAGAGCAATGCTGGGCAGTCGATGGTGGAATTGAGAATCTTATAAATAAGTTTTAAATCAGCTGTGAGCCTATGGGTAGTGAGATTGGGGATGAAGAGAAATTTATGTGTCACTTAGATGAAGCTACTACGTACCTCACTATTCTAGAGAATGCAAACGCACTTATTTTCCCGGCAAAAAATTCTAATGATACTTTGGTCAACAACAAAGCCTCTATCCCATCCGTGGAATACTCAGAGGTAAAGCATTCCATATTTGAATTCTTTATTCAAAATACAAAACTACAGGAACTATAAGATGCTTAAAAGCCAACAGACTAGGGAACTATAAGAAAGGATATTAAGTATGCATTTACTTTACACCACAGAAGGTGACTTGACTTCAAAATACCTGTAAAAATTATGGCAGCCTCGAAATACTAACATTCCCATTTGCAGAAATCATTTGGAGCAGTATGTACCAAATCTAGGATAAATGTTCCTTCGATCAAACTAAAATTCCAGGCAAAGTAATGCTACTGGCCGTTGCTACTTCTACTCAATTCTCAGCAGTGAGTGTCGGTGTGAAAGGTTGAGCAATTAGGAGAGATTTGATATAATACTTAAAGTGAATGCGCCGTAATTTTGATAGATCCATTGTTCGATACAATACTCTAAATATAGATACGTTATATTGGACTTTTGTCTACGGTAGAATTTTCTGTTCCTTTCATATACCAAAAAGATATTATTGATCAATATGAAACCTATTATGATTAATGTTAATTCATTTCAATTACCGTATAAAATAGAAAATCACAGTGAATTAAAATGCAGTGAGTCGCATAACTTTTTGCAAAAATAATAGAAGCCAATCTAAACTTTAATGAGTGGGTACATAAATTTTTATAACGTTAAAAAATTCTGAAGAATTGAATTGGGTCTAAGTTATTGCATAGTTTCTGTGCATAAAGCATTATATGGGTAACATTGTCTCACCCATTTATTTTATCCAGAAGTAAAACTGAAACAGTAATAAAATCATCATCATCATCATCACTCACTCGTCAACAATCCCTAGATTGGTTTGATGCAGATCTCCACTCAATTCTCCTATCAGCCAATCTTTCTACATCTACGTATTCCATCTCTTTTACAACCCTCTTTACCTGTTCCATATATTTTGTTCGAGGTCCTCCTTTTCTGATCTTATCATCCATCTATCCATCGACGATTGTCTTCATCAGGCCATCATGTCTCAAGATGTGGCCTATAAGATTGTTTCGTTTTCTTATTAAGATTTTCATGTGGCTTCGCTTCTCTCATACTCTTCTTAGGACTTCCTCATTACTAAAGCGGACGGTGGCTATAAGCTATGCCGCGAAAGTAATAATATCAATTACGTAAATTGTGCCACAGAACAAGATCCACAAAAGAACCCCAGAATGATACGTGAATTAACGGTTGGATTAGACGCCCGCGCGACTGCTTAAAATAACACAGTAGCGAAGAACGCGGAGTAAAACACTCACATTGTACTCAATATATACTCCTTATATTTACATATTCACCTATATCAACCGAACGTCTATTCACCGATAAAACTTCTTTTGCTTAAAATTCGATTCTTCCATGATTATCCATAGGGTTGCTTAATTGTACTGTAAAAGTTAATCATATTTCTATGCGCAAAGAAGCATGCAAGCGCGGAAAAATACGATATAATATTGTGAGTTGGCTAATAAGTACTCGGGAAGTTTACGAGTACACGCGGCAAATTGGTTAGCAATGGAACAACAAATGTTGGGAATAGATACTCTCACGCAAAACAATATTATTAATCTCTCTATGACATATGCATTGAGCTGAATATTAGAGAAAAATTAACGTTTACATAATTTGGAGAGAACATGCTGAAAATAATAGATATACACCGAGTAATGTTATCATAGTAGAATACTGCGCAAGAAACTCTAAAAGAATGTAAATTTGCCATTTGGCAATTTTGATATGTCTATTGGAATAGTATGTTATGAGAGTCATTAACGAGGAGCACTGTAAAATAACGAAGAAAAATACTGTGGAAAATCTCCTCGTCCCTTAAATTAATTATTGCTGATAAGGATACATTCAATTTTTTCCTTAGTACTTAAAACATATTAGCATCCAGTGACCTCTGAAATGTTAAGCATATTCAAGTTTTCGTTTGGAAAGTTATTACTAATCATATCTATATCGTGCAACTTCCATCAGTTCAAATTTCGAACTTATTTTTATTACCTGTTTCGCAAGATGCTGTGCTTTATCTCAGATAACCGAATGATTTTTATATTTCTCAGAACCACCATGCTGGCTTTACATTCTTTACGTTCTAAAAATAGGGTGAAAAGGGTCGAATACATTTTCTTAGCGTGAGTATGCTTCAAGATAACGGTGAACAATCCAAAACTTATTTCAAAGACTAGCACAAAAATTTCAATCTGTATTACTATTCAATACTTCACCTTATTATTTCCTTAATTCATACGATGGGATCAATTTACCGGGCAGAACCTTAGTATAAATAAAACGGATGACTTGCACTGTTGAACACACGTATCTCACCCAAGTTTCATGGTTAATATAAATTTGTTGCTGGTTTATAAAAACTCAAGGAGGTAAGAGCAAGGGTAACACACGATTGTCACAAATAATTTTGAATCGAAACTCATAAGGGTCCTTCCATTTAATATTATCGTGTGGGAGTCTTTAGCGTGGAGGAAATAATTTTCAAATTCAGTTAAATTCTATCGAATTCATGAAATCATCCACCATAATATGCTAGAAAGGGTACTACCTCGGTGTCATTACGTTCTAATGACTTTTTATAGCTATCTTTGTTATGTCTATCCCATCTCGAAGTTTACTAGTCGTGTACTTTAATGTTGACCATTAACCGATGAATAATAACCCCCTATTCTTTGCAAGTGCTTTCACTACGGCTCACTACCGATTACTCGGCAAATTATTTCGTGGAAACAGGCGTCACTCACGCCAAAAAGCCATTTTGTCACATCTTGCTACGACAATACCAGTTATTATGTTCAATGATCAGAAGAATTGCGCTCAATAAACACCCCGAACATTGCTAGCGGCGGACTTCCCCTGCGGCGTTGCCTGTTCTCTAAACAAGAACCGAAACCGTTTAGACAAGACTTCGGGAAGTAAGAGAGAGGGCAATACATAGAAAAGCGAGAGGAGTATGGCAGTGGGGTCTCGAGTGCTCGCGTGTGTTCCTGTCGAAGGAACGGTTGAAGGGCTGGCAGACAGAGAGGGCAGACGGGACGAAAAATAAGGGGGAAGGTAGTTTTGGGGAGGAGTGGGCATTCAAAAGGGAGGTTAGAGGTACGGGCAGGCGATGGGAAGTGTGTGGAAAAAATAACGGGTGGCCGCCGCCGAAGGGAGAGAGGGAGGTTTTTGAGACCCTCTCGAATGAGGGTAAATGGGATAAGGGGGCACACAGTGCTCCGCTGCTTGGAGAAAAGAGAGACAAAATATATGTGAAGGGGAAGGTTTTTTGTAAAGCGGAGGAGGAGGTGAGGGGAAGGAGCGAAAACGGTCCTGGTTCCCAAAGAGACCCGCTGGTTTTGGCGTGGAAATAAAAGGGGTCCAAGCCTGAAGGGAGAGAAGGCTTAGGAAAGAAATCGGGGTTAGGGTGTTAGTTAGTCCGGGAGAGGTTTTTAGGTGGCGAGGGAGTGTTGTGCTCGGAAGTCGGGAGTCCATGAGTTAGACGTGGTCGGGAAAGAGCGAGAGGTACGCCGGGGAATAGAAGGCGAAGAGTTGTGCCAGCCAGAGTGGGAAATTTTGTTGGAAAGCATTTTGGACGAAGACAGAATCCAATGAAAACGGTGAGGAAGAGGCGTTGATCGAGGTGGAGGAATAGTGGCAGGATCTGCAGGAGTTTGGTCACTGCCCTTGGTCAAACAGAAGCCCGACGGCCTTGTAAGACTGGATGTCGACATCGTGACTGTAATTGTGTATAAGAGAAGGAGAGTTTTAGATAAACTCTCGGTTGGAGTGAAAAAGGAGATATTAAAGCAGCAGAAAAAGATAAACAGTCGGTCCCCAATCGAAGAGCGAGGAAGCAATGAAGAATCCAAAGAAAATGGGTGAGAAAAAACATGTCCATAAACTCCGTAAGTTAAGAAAAAGGACGGAGTCGAGAACGTCAGAAGTCAAGCGATATTCATATCGAGTATACCTGCGCCACATTGTGACCATTCAGTCTTCAGCCGAACCGCTTCTCCGTCAACCCAGGGTCTCCGTCCACTCCAGGCTAGCCAACTATTTCCATTGACTTGAAGCTTCGACCAGTAGCCGTGATGTAAGCTAAGTCTAAATGTTTCTCCATGAAGCAATAACTTATTACAATGAAACTGATGGTTCTTTCTAGTGCCACCAAAACTTTAGGGCATGAGATCCTAAAAAGAGTTGCGGCCCCAGAGGAAAAAGTGATTGGGACGCTACATTGGCCAAACTGAAAAACTGCGAAGCAGCCACATCCAGGAAGGACATCACTTAAAACCAGAGACTGCGGAAGTTCAACCAATTGATGAAACTTCAATAGCGGTAAATGGAGCACGATGACAAGAAAACAGTCTCCAGGCCCAAGACATGTCCGAGGAAAAACAGTTGGCAATGGTTAAGGGCAGAGAATCAGGCAAAACTGACAACAGACCGAAGATAAGTCATTCAACGATGGTTATTAGTGGTAAAAGTTGAACCGCCGAATTTACTATCCAACAACCATATCCAAACCAGAAAGAGGATTTCTTGAGTCAAAGAATAAATGGAGTAAATACGAGAAAACTACTGACTCACGAAAAAGAACAGTCCCTGGAGTATTTACGACCAATGGCAATTGAAAAATGAAGAAAGCGTCAATGGCAGTTTCCAGATGGGCACCAAAAACGCTTGATCTGCACCATGTGAGTGATAAATATTCTTTTTCACCCCCAAGTCACAATTTTAAGGCCCTCTGTTTATCTTCCTTTCAATAATCCCAATTAAATCTATTTACTCTCCATTTTCCAATTTAAATGACCAGTTCGATGACCTCACGCCTACAAATCCCAATTGATCTAGAAACATTTCCACCGCAAGGCTGTAAATCGATTCTTAGCAGTGAAAAGAAAAGTGAGGTGGGGGGAGAGAGTGAAATTCAACTACTTTGGACAACTTGATCATAATGTGGCATGCCGGAGTCGCGAAGCACCTTGCACCGGCCGTGGGGAGGAGGAGGTGAAGAAGAGAGAAAAATAGAAGGAGCGTGCGGCGAGGGAGAAGAGATGGGGGCAAGGAAACACCCTTGCTGTACACACCGCGTCGCCGGCCTTGTGTTGTGTGTTTCCGTCTCCGTCGCCCTGGGAGACGACCCTGAAAAAGGGAGAGTGCAGAAAATCGAGTCCCGGGGTGAGTAGTAATAGTAGGAGTTGGAGGAGGGGGTTGTATTGGAAGGGGGTTGAGGGGGGGAAGGGGTATCAGAAGAAAGTAAAAGCACGGGAGTGGAAATGCGTGCACGTCGTCCCTTGGTGTGGGGAGATTGCAAGTTGGGGTTGGGGATGGACAGGCGGATCATATACACATGTGCAGCAGGGACAGAGAGAAAGAAAGAGAGCGAGTATATATGCGTGCATGAGTCCCCATGCGGTGTTGTTGCGCCCAGTATGAGACGGAATTGTAAAAGGAGAGGGGGGGAGGAGGGTATGAGGTGCAAGGAGAATGCAATGTAGGATGTGGAATGGGGAGGAGGGAGTGTTGTTGTTATTATGGGGAAAAGTGGAAGGGGTGGGTGGGAAGAAAAGGAACCGAAAAGAACCCGCTATCCCTCCCATCCCCCTCCGCCTTTTGCCGTGCACGGTGAGTGGGAGGTCGGTCGGTGCAAGTGTTGCGAGGCGTGTGCATGTGAGCTAATGTACGGCCCTTCCTTCCTACGATCCATCCGCATAGCACACAAGGCGGCCGTATATACTCTCGCACGCCATGATGCTGGGTGCAAGTTCTCCGGGAGGGAGGGAGACAGCGTGTGCCCCCTGCACGGCGGGGGGTGTTAGAGGGTGTGGGTGGAATGATACTCGAAAGGGAATGAGGAACAGGAATGCGGGGTATAGATATGAGAACCAATTTGAAAGTTACCCGATTATAACAATACTTATTTTTCACGATTTATAATCAGCGATAAATGATTTTGCATTAAAAGTAGGTATTTGGATAGCGAAGTGACGATTTAGAGGTGTTTCCATCATTTCAAAAATGCATTTTCGAGCGATTATATTTCTTCAAAATTGTTAATCATTAAATGTATAGGTACCTCATGACTAAATAAATATTATTGGCATCAAAATTAGCTGGTCGAAAATTTTCTGCTTTGGGTATAGCATCATGAGGCTTCATTTTTCAACATTTTTTTAATTCTTAGAAGGGCATTGATTATTCAAATTTATTATGGTTAAAATTCGTTGGCTTCCATGTTAGTGTTTTTGATACAAATTATGATATTAAACAAAATATTAATTATCCCCTGAGATACTCCCATTCTCCCGATTAGGCTTACATTTATATCGATTGCGGCATTGGTTTTTATTTAAACTAATCAAGTCATCATAAAATAAGGCATGTATAGAATATTTTGGTTAGCTAAGGAGAGAAAGGAGAAGTAGTGAAGTCTCAAAATTGTCATCGAGTTCTTTTTTCAAAATCAACGACTAAATTTTTCATTAAGTCATTAAGACATTTTTAACTAACTTCTATATGGAATACTTTGCTGGCTTCAGTAGCTCATTACACCATGAACATACACTCTTTCGGAGATCTCACTCAGGCATGCTATTAATTTGCGGAATTGATTGGCCTTGGTTTAAATACATCTCATCCACATTAAAATTTCCATGAAGCGACGCAGAAGTATTGTCATCTGGGAGGAATGCAGTGGAGAGAGACTTGTGTAAAGTTTTCTCACTAACAATAAGACATGAAGTGAGAGGAAACACACAGATTGCACGAGAGATCCCTTTGATCCCACTGATCAGAGATAAAAATAAGCATCAGTATGACGAACATGGTATACTTATTCCCCTATATTGTAGCCCCTTCCGGTAAAATATCACAGTTTATTCAAGCTTTTCCTCCTCGGAATCAAAGCCCACTCTTCAATCCTAGTTAAATTAACTAAGTTTTTAGTTTCTTAGTAAAAGGTCACGAGATAGAGTGGGTCCTTCACTATGGTTTTGAAAGCTTGTCTGCCTTCGTTGGGTACTAATTCATAACAATCTTCCATAAAAGAAAAGTACCTTTGAGTAGCAATGCTCCGTAACGAAGTGTGATCGTCATTTTATGCTCGATTTCAATCGACAATTGGTGTTTTTTTTAACTTGGGATCGGTAACTGCATGTCTCAAGTCACAAGAGCATGAATTGGTATTGCGAAAAGGGGGTGAAAATTTTGCCAGGCCATATTAAAAATTGAGGTCTCATTATTAATGGCTACCTCAATATTTCGCATTGGCTGGACCAATTTCTTTTGGAGCTATTGGAGGTACTTAAAGCATTCTTTCCTGTTAGAGAACATACATTGGAACAGCAAGAAAATAAATGTGTTGGAGGTAACGAGGGTCTTAAGTATTCGAATCTCGGCTCGTACCTGATGAGAGGAAAACGGTTGGGAGGCTGAGGGAGTTGGTCAAGATGAGCTCGTGATAAAGAAATGAGGAACAAGGTGGTGAGGATGGTCACGTCCAGTCAGCGTTGCATATGCGAGCAGTAGTCTTGGCCCCACTACTTATCTCCTTCCCGTCAGTCTCATACCGTAGACAGGCATCCTCCAAGCACCCACTACATCAGCCCATTTTCACAAGTCATTTCATCTCTTCCCCTATCTCTAAAATGCTTTCTCTATATTCCAACACTATTTGTAGTCAAAGCTTATAGGTACTCAACTTCTTTCTCTTGTTTTACTCATGAATAAACAGTCAACCCCTATTAAAACTTTATATCTGTGTATTTGCCCTGCACCAGCTTTTCACGTGATTGTTTCCCACAAAAAAAGCCACACGCTTATTGTTTAGGTGACCGTTCGTTTTTTTTCGCCGACATTGTTTAAAGCAAACGATAAAGTAAGACCATCTTCCATGCCTTACTTAGCCATCATAGCGTATCTGTGAACCGTGGTTGTGTAGTAAAGAAAAGTTTCAACATTAGTGTTAAAGTAACACTGTAGGGTGTGGCACTCGGAAAAAATAAATTCGATTATTCAGTCGCATCATATCTTCTAGTCTGCTATACTCACAATCAGTTGATCCGTATCAACTGTTGACAGTTGGTGTTTCCGTCAATGTTACAATTTCACTAACACAAAAACGCAAAGCATTTGCAAAGCTCCTATACCAAGGCGAATTCAAAGACCCGAAACTGAAAAAGTTCATTGGTTTTTTTCCATTAGATACAGGCAATGGTCAAGGTTAGAAGACGTTCGTCAAGAAGCGAAACTCCCAAGGCCAACGCCTCGCAGCCACGGAAAGAAGCACGGAAAGCTCGTTGCCTCACATTTTAGTGCCCCCCAGAAAGATAACTTTAAAACTTTTTTATTTATGCTACTTCCATTTTATAGGAACAATTCTTAGAAATGCAATTTTTAATATACAATTTATTTCATTGCTAGCAAAGATTCCACTTGTTTTCCTAATATAATTAGTTGAAGGGGAATTTTAAAGCTATCTTTCGATTTAAAGAAGAAATAATTTCGAGAATGATGTAATGATGCGATAATTATGTTTTAAAAAAGTTATACTGACTTAGCCCGGAAATAACGGAGATCGATTTATAGTCTCTTATTTCACACCTTTGTTTCTGAAAAAAAAACTGAAAGACTTGCCGTTTTTTAACATTTTTAATACAATCAATTCCATTTTGGTGTTTATGGCGACATAATCTACGTCCTTCTGATAAAAGCTGATAATAATGTCTAGCATTGTGAATGTAAATTCTGTAAAAGGATGGGAATGTTATACTATTTACCCTCGCATTCTGTCTATTGCCCAAACACATTGCCCTGGGTCACTTGAAGCACCAAAAACGAAACTCAGTAAACAGGAAACGCGTCTTACCATAATTTTCTCGGTAGTTTGCGTCAATAAGGATAAAAATATCGAAATGACGATGTAGTCTTTGTTAAATTGCTCCACTATAATTAACTATTCAAAGGGCATTGCTGGCATGAGTTGGAAAGTTATATAAGTTTAATTGCGATTTCAAAGATGATTTTCTTTCGGGTTCAGAGCAGCTACGCTCATTCAAATTAAGTTACATTAAATATAAAACATTTTAAAAACCAAATATATTCTGTGAGAAGGCGCTCTTATGGATTTATTTTCACTTTCCAGCCATGCATTGCTCATTTAAATAAGAGCATCTCAGAGTAACAAGCAGCCGACCTCTCTTCAGATCTAGTCTTGCTTCATTAATTATATCTCTGCCTTGCTTCCTCAAGGAGCATTCGATTCCATACACATCATGTTATTTTTAATTCTCAGTTTTTCTTGATGATATCCTTCTCTCTGTGCCCTGCTTTTCCATTACACAACTCTCACTTACCTTCGGAATACTTTTTTTTCAATCCCGTTCCTTCTATCAGGCTTCACTTCGAAAGTTTTCACCATCTCCTGTGGAAAACATCAAAAACTGTATCTTTTGCAAGGAGGAAACGAGGAATATTGAAATATGGCATACTAGAAAACGGAATATTCCTGATCAAAGTAATCAACTTTGAGTAATAACCTAAAGTAATAGAGCAAGATGAATTGATAAGCCGTTTCAGAGGAACTACTCAAGTACTTTTCGCAAAAACATTAAGCACAGCAACTTTCAGGCCCAGAAGAAACAATTACTATTCTTAATTTCGATAAGTAGCAATTGCTTCATAAATTCCGATGGTTCCAAATTTTAATGAATTCACAAAATGCCATCTAATGGGTTCAGAAGACCGTATTTGTTGGTAATCCCTTCCAAAACTTTCTCTTTACACACACGAATACATGGCAATATTATGATTAAACTTGGAAGTTGTAAAAACAATCACTTTGATATTAATGATATCTACTGTCTGAATTAAGCTAGGAGTCGAAATAATCAGTCATGATTGAAGACTGGAATTGGAAGATTATACTTTAGATATTGGATATTAGCTGCGGCATAAAATTTCTATGCAGATTCTAATGAATCCAAACTGTAATGGCGAAAGAAAAATGAATGAAATTTGGGAGACAGTAGGTTTCAACCTTAAAAAAGGGAATCGTTACATTTTTGAAGAGAGTCAATAGTTTTTTAAATTTTTAGAAAGTATGATATATTTTCTCTTCTATTAAATACTGATAAAAATGATTATGAACGGAGTTTCCTTTGCCTAAATTAAGATTTCATTAATATCCACACATTCAGGATGGGGTGACAACATGTGATGTGCACCATAACTATCCTGATGGTTGGCCAACTGCCTCTCTCTGTTCTCGTAAATAAGGTTATGAAAGATTTCTTTCTAGGATTGAAAATAAGACCGTATATCATGGTAACAAGTGTATGTCGAAATAAATGAAGATGAATCATCCCTCTTTGTACTTGAAAAAGCTTATCTCGTTTCATAAATCAGTTGAGCATAAAATCTATTGTATTACATAATTTGATTAGCTAAGCTATACTTACAGATATCTAACTTTGTAATCATTTTTTCGTTGAAAGCTAAATCTTTACATAAACATAACCTTTACCATAGTTACAATGAATCATATAATCCAGTACCTCTTATCTCGCGGATAGAACCTATTTAAAATATACCTATACAATATCTTGCCGTCATCTTCGACAAACTCATTCGATTGTTTTGGGCAGATAGATTTCTAGTGCATTAAATTTTCATCAAATGATAACTCTGATAATATTTATGCAAAGTAATGGATAAATGAAATTGTGAAATAATTTTTTTAAAGAAGATGTCTTTCGAAACATGTTCTCAAAGCAATATAAGGGATATCTTAGAAAGCGTACCAGTTGTTATCGCAGTTTTTTCCTTTTATTAGCTTTGAGAGTCACCACTCTCCGATATGGACTAAGTACCCTAAGCGGTGATTTTCAATCGCTTCCCATATGAGCACTTCTGACTTCAATCTGCCCTCCAACCTCCTGGGCGTCCAATCTCTGACCCGAAGCAATAAAAGATCGGTAGCACTTCGAGGTTTCAAAAAATCCTCCGATAGGGTAGTTTCCTTCATCAAAGAAAACGAAAGGCATTGATTGCGATTCGTTGCCCA
Organism: Ischnura elegans; assembly: GCF_921293095.1. NCBI lineage: Eukaryota > Metazoa > Arthropoda > Insecta > Odonata > Coenagrionidae > Ischnura > Ischnura elegans. The sequence continues at coordinate 145,247,285 of NC_060246.1, forward strand.
CCATTAGTGTATTCATAATACACAAATTATTTGGTTTTTGAAATACCGGTTTAGACGAATGGCAAGGGTCAAATTTTATCCTCATTTGAAAAAGGCCAGATTGGCGCCCATGCGATTCCACTCCACGTGACGTCACAGGGACCTAGTTTCTACACGAGAGGATAGGAGTTATACATCGTCTGAGGTTACCAATGCATGCATGAGGCACAGAGCTCAGGGAAACATGCCTTAATAATCACCTACTAAAAGTGGCTAAGGTCGGAAAGTTTTCTTCGTTTGATAAGGTATTAATAAACCTTTTTTAAGCCAAGCGCTACCATTCAGCAAGGTACTCAGCTACCCGCTGGCAGCCTGCGACGTATCAGCGTTAAGCCTCGCCTCCAGGTCACCTCACCGGGCGGGAGGGGGAACCAGAAATACGACGTACGGAGATATTTCCCGACATTCATACTTGAGCGTCGCGTTTTCGCGCGCCTGAAAATTTTCACTTTTCATTTAATCGCGAAAAATAGATATTGTCATTTAAAAATCTAAAAGCGTGAAATACGTACTCCAGGAGTAATAATCTTTCGATTAAGGCAATAAAAAAATAATAGGAAACCACCCTATTACGTCTCAGCCGACAAAATATTCGATGTTTATACTCGTCGCACCGGCAAAACAACGACTTTCTTTCCTATTCTACCAATATTTTCACTTTTGATCCACTCTTGAGTCCCTCAAATTGTCATTGATGCTCAGTGATTATAATTACAAGGAAATTAAAGCGGTTTTAGATTAGACGAACGTTATGCTGGATTTATAACAGTGAGTCGTATTCCTGATCCCTCAACTCTGTCCTTTCTTTAAACATAGATATTTAGAAAAATATTTTAAGGCTTGATTTTGTTTTCACCGGGACGAAAATTCCGCTGAAATAGCAGTAAAATTAGTACTTTTAATTCGTTTGGTATTGCAGCTTCAGAGTGATAAAAATAATGATTTCGTGGACCTCAAGATCAAAACATCTAAATTGGGTCGCTAGTTTTGAAAACACGCTACAGTAACCCACAATAACCAAGAAATGGAACCCAATATTCTTGACAGTGTTATCAGCTCAACAGCACTAAATACAGATAGTGTAAACTTAAATTTTGTTCTAAATTTTGACAAACTGAATAAATATTTTCAGCGCTCCAGTATTCAGTTGTTACTAAAAAATTGAAAACGGCAATGTTTATTTCATGATATTAACTGATAATAAAGCGTCTGACATCGAATATGCATTCTTGCATCTAAAAGAGCACTCCAACTCTTGTTTTCCTAATTATTCACCTTAAATAGGTTTTAGCTAAATATTATGCAGGCAATGAGCTTTTGCATTGCACATCGCACGTAGTTTTAAAAGAGTCGTAAATACAATCCACACCATATAATAAAACTATGTGCTCAATTAATGATGCGGTTACCTAGATTAAGATTCCATACATGAAATTCGCCAGAGTGAAAACCACAAAAAAATGTTATCGTCAGACATTTATTTGAATAGTGAAAGCTCTTGTACACATTTTTTCACACATGAAACGGCCATTGAAAAGTAAACAAATTTTCAAATAAACTAATTATTATCTCTAACTAAACAAAGCTCTTACATGATTTCTCCCACCTTTTTCCATTGCGAATATCTTTTCAAAGCAGGACTAGAAACAACTCTGTCCACGAAGGAACATTTATTTCTACTGTGTCGGTTAGTACCCAATGGTTTTCCCCGAACGACCAATGAGTATTGTGGTGTTCCTAAGCGTTCCTGTTTACATTATTACTCTCCTTCTCCTCCTCAAAAATCGTCCAGTATCCTTTAATTTATTCCTAGACATCCAACTCCTCTTTTAACACGCTTTTCACCATTATCATCCACTTTTCATCGAACTTCTCCTTTCAATACTAATCACCCCTAGACACACTACAACCATAAGACAGCTCAATTGCATAGTACAACCAGTTGATTGCCCTCAACACATGTTCCTAAAAATGGATCACGTTAATAGACTGTTTCAGCAGCGAAAAAAGATTGCACGGACGGATTTATTTTAAATTGAATAGCTATGCTGCGGAACTTAACTAAAAGTCCTATCGTCACTCCTACTACATAACGCCAACATGAGCTCCTCTCTAAAAACCAATTGTCATTATCATTGCTGGTCATTATCACGGAATTGGATGCACTTCGTTATTATTTCACTAAGGTATAAGCACCAAGCGACGGGAATATTCTATGCCAATTATACATTTACAATGTATTATGCATTTCAAATTTTAGCGTGCGTATGGCTTATGCGAACTTGGAAATAATCCAAGACGTATAGTGTTGCAAATGTGTTCTTGCAAAAGGCGCTTTCATCAATTTTGTTTAAAGTTTTAGATCCTCCAAATAAGTGAATGTATCAGCCACTTTAGTAGATGCTGATTTTACTGTTGAACAGAAATTCAGAGAGGTAAAATTCTTTTCTTATTGATATGTAAATATTTTGTTGTCAGATACAGCAGGCACTATCTAGTATCAATAACGCCGTAATTTTTCATTGGTAATAAATCTAATTTATTTTACATTTATTACATTTCCAACAAACTTAGCACAAAATTACTGTTTTTAACATCCGCCTCCAAAATTACTTTACGATGTGGGTACACCGATTTGTTTCAATTATTTTCCAATACATTTGGGATAGCGGAAATACAACTTTTAAAATCGTAGTCGCGATGATTTTTTCACCCCTCAACTTAAAACTTGCGCTGTAAAACCTTGTTGAGATGCGACTGTGTACCAATCAAATGTCATAATAAGTTGGTCCAATTAAGCCATAGAATCTAATACTGAATTTTCAAATGAACGTAGACGCTCAAACTGTCATATTTCTGCTCATTTGCGAAATAAAATTGTGAAGAGTGAATTTCAAATAAGTGGTGGTTTTTATTCTAAATTTAAAAATTATACATGACCGTTATACATGCCGATCATGTATTTACTGGTAACCATTGAAAAAAGTATGAAGCATAATTATTCCATCAAGTCCTGATATCAATAATATAATAACATAATATTCGTCAAAAAATAACTGATTTACTCTGTTTCTAATGACTTTAATATTATTTCCACAATGACACATACATTAGATTTTCATAATTCAGGTTAAAGGCCCACGATTTTCTTCAAGCTGAAAACCAATATTCAAGTGCTGGTATTATATTTTTTTTATTTCTACCAACGAGGTTAATAACTCAAAATTTGTAGAACAGGACCAACAACACCGCAGCCATGAACGCTAAACCAGGGTAATTTTATATTGTGGTTCGTCGCGCAGAGAATTCCATGCTTTTACATCGAAAAATTTCCCGTATATATTCTCATCTGCATGTCTATTGAATGATCCTATACCGCTAATGCGTGTACACGATAGGTACACTGCAGTATATTCGCCAGAAACAATTCACGCCAGCGGTCACAGAGAATCTGGGCGGCGGCCACTTCGGTCCCAACGACCGATAGCGAAATTTTCCACCGCCCGCACTTTTTCCGGGCGCAGCCCAGAAAATTCTCGCGGTAACCCCGGGGGCCGTCAGCGGCATCTGCTACCATGGTCGAGAGGTAAATTGACAGGCCCCTTTCCATAGGTTGTTTCCACGGAATTGCTTACAAATGCTAAACCGCTTGTGAGTAAATGGCGACAATGTTAGATTATCTTTGTTATTTTTTATTTTATCAGCGCGCCTCCAAAAAATTTGATGTGTCGATTCCGCACTCCGATGACGCCTAATTATATGGTTATCGGAAATTTCGATCTCTCGTGAAGCGTATGAAGAATAGCATGATATTTTTCTTTATGTTCGGCCGTTCGTTAAATAAAAAAAAGTTCACGGACAGATATCGGTCATTCATCAACCCTTATCGGGAATCAACACTGCTCATTACGCCCACTCTTTCCTTTCCAAAATGAACATCAATCAAGTAGGCAATAAAGTAATTTTTTAAATGATATAGTAACAGAATGAAAAGTTTCTAGATGCATAAAAGTAGTAAAAATCTATAGCTTCCACCGATTGTAATTACTTGAAATGAATATTAATCATGTAAAACATTAATCGCATATCCTCGTTTACCTCATGAATAGAGCCTTAAATTGACAATTTAACACAAAAAAAAGCCAGCTCAGCTTTGAGCAGGCTAGGGTAAATATGGAATTGTGATACCTACTTACTTATAAAATTATTCTCTGGTTCGAGAGAGCATTGGTTCAATAATAGGCTTACAACTAGCATATAGTTTCTGAATTTTGGACAAAAAAAGCTATATAAAAATATGCCAATACTTAGATACGGTCTAAATTATACTGTTTATGACGCAATGAAGAATTAAAAACCACGCAATACACATATATTATGGATCTCGGGGCGGAAATTTATTAGGTAGCAATTCAACCATTATAACGCTTGCAGTATAATTACAAAAATTAATTTCCCAAGTACATGTGAACAACATGCAACTAAAGTAAATATATCTTACACCTTATCTTGGCTTGGATACGAAGTCCATTTATGGTTACAAGCGTTAGGTATGCTTATATGCTAATATGTCATGCTAAATTTGAGTTTTTCGACACATAAGATCTTCAAAGCCTCTCATTTAACATTTAAGGCATGACGACCTGCGAGAAACAAGACGTAGAATTATGAAAAAATTACCAGTTATTTGAAAATTGAAGGTAGATATGAACTGATGATTTTTGATGCATGAAATATAAGTTTCCTCGCACATGGCCTCCATACATATTACCGCTCGGAAAATTACCCGCATCGAGTTCATGGACTGAAGACCGGTGCATAAAAAAACATAAATTGTTAGTGGAACATTGGTTAACATCCCCATACATAATTTAGCACAATGACCCACGCGGAACGAAACATTACTGTCACAGGCCAATCAATAGGCAACCGAAGCATTTTCTTCGAATCACCAACTGCACACACCGACATAGAGACACACACACACAGCGATACGGACAGCAGGGGGATGTCATTGTCACGCACGGTCCAAGTCGTCGAACTGGTTCGATCAATAAAACACCCTTTAGGGTTTCCGATTCCGGACGGAAACCCGCTCCCCGATAAGTATGACGCCACGTCATTTATGTTGATAATGCATCTCATTAATTGGCCCTCACACCCACTGCCATTTTGAATCTTCTTTCTCTGCGCGTCCGCGGCTCGCAACGCTCCGCTCCGGGACCATTGTTGGCAAAAGGATACTCATTTCTGGAGGCGTGCGGAGGGGGGTTGGGAGGGGATGGGAAAAGAGGTGGGGGAGGAGGGGGGAGAGAAGGATTTGAAAAAGGTAGGGAGAACGTTGGAGGATTAAGAAGTCGGGGGTGGGTTTGGGATTTTGCTGCAGCTTTATAAGACTCTTTGGCTGGAGGCAAGAAATTAAGAAGTTTCCGCGAAAAACGGAGGAGAGCCGGCGGATTGGAGCAGTGCATGCCAGACGACCGTGGGGGGGGGGGGCTTAATTGCTCAAAAACTAGTCCGTGCATAACTGGGGAGTCATTAATTTTCGCAATGCACTTCTCTGATTATGAAAAAATCGCCCGCCTCGAATTCTTAACGTTGAGCGCAGTGGAAGGAATCTCGGGGAAGGAGGAATAAGACAGACTAAGTAAGAAGTTCCTGCCAGGATCCTCTATCGTTTCAAGCTAGAAAAATCGAAAATTTTAGTGCATGCACGCGAACGCCTCAGGCGCTTGCTTGCTTCTCTTTTGAGCTACGCATGATCAAAATAAATTGAAACTTTACGCTGAACGTACATACAAAATGCTTCTGCGTCAAAAATATTCTGTACACTGCCCTAATTTTCTACACTCCCTTCTCATCTGATTTGCACTCGCTTCCTATTTGATGCTATTTTGTTTTCGTTCACCCGAATTCTTGCATTTTTTAACATACTTTGGATTCCCATTGTTTTAAACTCTTATGCTTACCTCACCCACATTTTTGGCTGAAAAATTACATTGAGACAAATACGTCTTAAACATAGCAGCTTTACCATCTCTTGAGTCAATATTCTCTCCAAATTTGAGAGAGGAGTAATGCAAATAAAAAGAAAATAAAATTGAAGTAACCATAGGCTGGAGAAAAAGTCCCCAAATTAGTTACAAGAAATTCTCTATTTTGAGCCCCTAATGCAACATTTGTTGAGAAGCATGATGACACCTTAGCACCATTATGGAAACTAGTGGAAATTCTTTAAAATGACAATTAACTACGTAGTGAAATTAATTCAAGGACGTAAACTTTGGTGAATAATTTGTATATCATTCAGGGTATGAGAATCATGAAAGCTTTCGAAGTATTTATAACTTTGACAAAATAATTGATGTTTTTAGATTTGCTATCACGTTGTAACTGCACTACGAATTCATGGGGAAAATTCACGCAAGTCCCAATAAAAGAGATTATCAGAGGAGTTACTACCATTCAAGTAGCTAAATAATTGTTTTACATCAGTTTTTATGAAGGTTAAAGTACAGCAGATACTCCATACTCCGCCTGATTTTCTCTCACAACTATACCATAGGTCCTAACCTCCTTCATCCGATCCATGAAATCTGTCTTTTACCAAGCATTTATCGTATCCTCAGTATCCTTCACATAAACTCAGCATCCAACACAAACCATTCGCCCTCATCCACCACATTCATAACTGCCATTGTTCTTTTCCCCCCGGTTCACCATCCCTTATTTATCCTCCTCTATGCCCACTTAATACAATAATTCTTAAACTATGAAGGCTTTTGAGACAATGTTGACTTGACGATTCAATAAAAAATGTTTTTCTAACGGTTAAGGTGTTAGCATTACATAATGATTTCCCATTTCGCCATTTTCAATGAAAAAGTTAGCCCAAGTGTTGCCCATAGATTCATTTTATCAAAAGAAAATGGGATTTAAAATACCTGATTCGCAGTCCGATGTGATCGCGTGGAAACATTTTTTCTATCCAGACATGAAATTTTATCACGATTTTAAACATTGCAGTATTACAATATATCATAGTATGTATATATAATATAGCTATAAGAATAACATTTATCAACAAGTGAATACTTCGCTTTGGTCTTCTACTCGAAATAGGTCTCTCTAATGACTTCATTTTACGGATATTTTTCTATTTAAATAACGTTAATGGATTATATGGCGGCCGATGTGAATGCATGAAAGGGATTTTCTTGAAATCTTAGCTTTTATGTCATTGGTAAATGTTGGGATGTTCGAAATTAAGAGTAAGTTCATCACCACATGATTATCTAAAAAAGTCCAGTTATTACTAATACACCATGAACGAAAATGCACTACAAACAGGATCATTGATTATAAATGTACTGTTTCTTACAAATTCTAATATTGATAACTATACTTCAAACACATTGTACATAAATATTGTTTATGAGTCAAATTTCGGATGATATTCATGTAAAAAATTACAATAATTAGTTAATTTTCCACACAACACTATTTTCCTAATAACAAAAGCATTAAAATGCATATTTAATTTCTATATTTTCATTATTCAGTCGGCCGGTACAATAATGCCAAAAGCACTAATAGCTTTAAATTACTTGATGAATGACCCTATCAATGGCATCGTACGGAATAAACGCCATATTAGTAATATTAGTGCTCAGAAAGCATAAATATTTAAGCTGCCTTGTGATGCACAGAAACTAATTGCATTGAAATATAATGGAAAAATAGGATAGAAGTAGTCCATATTGCGGAAAAAACGCGTGTACGGCATGCACATCTTCTTTCACCTCCTTAATCGATACCAGGAAGGATACGAGGAAATGCGTTACACAAATCGTTAGAAAACGCCAGAAACGCTTCTTGTGCTCGGCTTATGGGAAGGGACCCGCACCGATTCTCTTTCCCTGCGTGTGAGCTCCCGAGGCCCGCCAAACCTGTTCTGGCGGCGTGGGTGGCCAAGCTCTAAACTGAGCCGGGAAGGCAGCCGCCAGGACACTCGGTCGATGGAGCTGCTTCCGCCGGGAGAAGTTCACGCACTGACCGGCCAGATCTTTTTACGAAAACGAAGCTTTTTGGGAATAATTTGGAGTCGCCAAGAGAAATTTGGAGTCGCCAGGCTATGATGTGTAATCACAAAAATCATCAACAACATTTTTATAATTTTTTTCATGAAACATTTTGATAATATTTAGGAGTCGCCAACAGAAATAGCTATGATAAGTAATAATGAAAATCATCAACAACGTTCTCATAATTTTTTGTTGATGAAGCTTTTTGGGAATACTTTGTAGTCACCAACAGAAGTAGCCATGATGCGTAATTACAAAAATCATCCACACCGTTTTTATAATTTTGTTGATGATGCTGTTTAGGAATATTTAGCAGTCTCCAACATAAATGGCTATGGTGAGTAATAATAAAAATCATCAACAAAATTTGCATAATGTTTTTGATGAAGCATTTTTAGAATATTTAGGAGTCGCCATCAGAAATAGCTATGATGCGTAATCATAAAAATCATCAACAATGTTTTCATAATCTTGTTGATAATGAAGATGTAGCTTTAAAATATAATTTAGAATATCCCAATTTCTGCATGAATAAATTGGATTAATCTATAACTTTATAACTGCATTACATAAATGATCATAATTTTCAACACGCTCAAAATAATTCTCATATGAAATTTTACGTCTTGAGTGACTGTAATACCACTGCAGGTAGCATAATAAAGAGGACCATTTATAGTTCACAAAGCCTAAATTAATTTTAAGTTCCAAAATATGTTCCGCAGATGATACTTTGCAATTACAATTGTGATCTTCCAAATTGTCATGGCCAAATTTATTTTTTATCATAACTATCGTACCTAATTATATGCATTAAATGAGGTATAATAATGAATCTTTCATATTAATAAACCTTAAAGTTACTTTATAACCAAAGAGTATGAAAATAAATACACATATTATCCTGTCAATTCAATTTCATCGAGATGATTTCGCGGAAATTAATCGTAAATTTCATTATCTCGATATTTTACATTATATAAACGTGAATATTATTTTCATATAAAGGGAAACAAACTAAAGCCTGTATTCCTTTACGAAACTTACTCTAACTTAATACAGGAGATTTTCGAGAACATTTACTCTGAAAGCTGGTGGCTTATCCGTGTCAAAATTATAGTTTCTTTTAATATTATTGAGGAATTTCAATTATTAAATGTTATGCAGCAAGTCAAAAACGCAATCACTCTTATTTACCCGACTTGCACGGGTTCTAGTTATAAATGGGAAAGTTAAATTACGCGCAAATAATTTATATTTGGAGGAGGAGGAAGAGCTTCATGACTGGAGTGTTTACTAGTGAATTGTTTGAACATCAAAGATGTGCCGCAGAATGCCAAAAAATGCTATTAAAGTGGGTAGTAATATTAAAATGTTACAAAATGATTCATTAAGAACTAGAAAATGGGATTAAGTATTCACTTAAACTCTAATTTTCTAGCTTTATCTTCAGATCTTTACTTGTTTTTTTTTAATGAAACACCAATACTATTGGTAATTTCCTTTGAAACGCATATGAATCAAAAATGCATTACCTTTACCTAAAATGAAATATAAGGTAATATTTCTCAGAAAAAGGATTCATGAACACGAAATACAAAATCCTAAACTTCTCTCACTAATTTTTTTCAAAGTTATTATATTATTACCCCAAAATATCTCTCAAGATATATACCGTGGTTTACTGAACTTTCTCATTTATAGATACTGTCCGTGCTTCTCACAAAAGCCATAAAGAACAATCAACCCGATCGAATCATTTTCTAATAACCCCAAATTTTCCTCAACTGTGACCTCGTCCGTTATTCCGCCAAAAGAGCTAGAAACCTTAAAGTCAATGTTGGGTATCCCTACCAGAAAGAACTCTGGTGGTATTTGACTTACATCTCCAACTTTTCTTAGATTCGAGTACTGTTCTAGTCATTTTAGTTTTTCGCTTTCAAGGTTATCCTTTGCTGTATAAATCATTTGAATGTAACATAATAGGGTGGTTTCTTTTACTGCCTTAATCGAAAGATTATTACTCCTAGAATACGTATTTCACGCCTTTAGATTTTTAAATGACAATATCTATTTTTCGCGATTAAATGAAAAGTGAAAATTTTCAATTGCGCGAAAACGCGACGGCTAAGTATGAATGCTGGGAAAAGCCCGTGTGTCGTCATTCTGGTTCCAGTTACCACCATTTGAGGCCACCTTCGTGCGAGGCTTTGAGCGCCGATACGATGCAGGCTGCATGCAGGTAGCAGAGTACCCGGATAGCAAGCAGCTCTTGGTTTAAATAAGGATTATTAATACCTTATCAAATGAAGGAAACTTTCATCATTGGCAGTTTTAATAGGTGATTATTAAGAGATTTTTCCCTGAAGTCTGTACCACATGCATGCATTGGTAATCTCAGACGATGTAAAACTCCACACTACTCGTATAGAAACTAGGTCGCTGTGACGTCACGTGGAGTGGCAACGCGCCAATCTGGCCTTTTTCAAATTAGGTTAAAATTGACGATTAACATTCGTCTAAACTGGGTTTTCTAAAAACCAAATAATTTGTGTATTGTGAGTACATAAATGTTGAGTTATGAATCGCAATTAATGTCTTTCGTTTTCTTTGATGAAGGAAACTACCCTATTCAGAATTATTACTGCAAAATTAAATTTAATATTTAATACACTCGATTCAGATATGCTTTATTGGCCCTAGGGTATTATGATTGAAATTTCTTACACTTATTATTTATCCTATTTTATCGCTATTTATTCCATCAATGCTAAGCCTTCGATTAGAATTGATTATTGGAATGATGTATTCACTATATTAAAATTTGTTAATTTACCTAAAATCGGTCATTGATTCTATATTTTCTTATTTTGTTGACAGTAATTTCATTAAGATAGCTTTCATTTTAGCCCTAATGAAAAGGCAATATCCCTATAATTAACCCCGTAATTAGTTTTGAAAAAGCAAAATTATACACATAATATCACAAAATTAATACGCCAGTTTTCTTGCTCAAGACGACGGTAAAATTTTGCCTTTATGAGATGAAAACAAGCTAAACAGGCAACAGAAAAGGGATAATTAACAAGTCTCTCTTCATATTCTGGTTACGTTAGGGGAAAGGTTTGTTATTGCACTTTCTGTTACACAAGGAAATTGAATTTTTATTGTAATGTATATGTCACACTATCGCATAAATGTTTTTGTTGCCAATGAGATTATTTATCTTTTTTCGATTGTAACTGTTGCTGTTGTTCTTTCCTTGTTAAAGGCTAATGACTAGAAAAATTACCACCAAGGGCAAATAAAAATTATTTTGGTCAATACCTTCATTCCAAAAAATCCAATCAGCAATAAAATAAACAAGCATTGCTTCTGCAGTTCAATATTTTCATTGTAGTTGGTTGGATCCGTACAAAATGGCATTATAATGGTCATGGTGGGATTACTTTAAATGCGATATTGCAATGGCATTATTAAATTTTACCCATCCTGGATATCTCCGAGTACACGGGGAAATGATTGGATGTTGTTGCTTCTAGTCCTTTTTACTTTTCATGTTGCTAACATTTACCATTTGAAGTATATGAACTATTTTCAAACTCTTCAAAATATATTTGACATCAACGCAAATCGCTGTCTGAATTTATTGTTAGATAATTCAATTACGTTATCCAATTAGGGCCGCTAGCCTATTTCTGGAGCTATTCGAGTATTTATTTTATCACTATCTTTTCTTCTTTCGCAATCGGTCACTTGCCAGCGATGGCTCAGCTGTTCTCAATATTTTCTCACCTTTTTCCAAACAGATAGGCAGTTGGTGCATCTCTGCATGATACAAATGGCATCGTACCATGAGCGTACCCAGCGAGGGGCAGGAGGCGGCAGCTTCCCCCTCCTCCGCACCCCAACCACCCTTGAAGCAAAATTTCACAAATGTCTTTAAGGAAAATGATATTTTTTCAAGCAAATTTTAGAAACTAATTAAGATCTGTTGCAGTTTCCTTTAAAATGTTGATTTAATTCACCTTTTCCATTCTTAAATCTTACCTACAACTTGAACAACCATAGCTTGCACCCCCCCCTTAGTTTTGATCCTGGGAACGCCCTTGCATCGTAAGCAGTCACGCACACAGGTTAAAAGTTACAGACACCAAAGAGGAAGTTTGCCATGAAAAAACATTTGGTTTAGCCGGTATTCGAACCTGGATCTTTTGATTGCCGGTCAGTCGCTTTAGCTAATTACGCCCCTAATCCATCTTCTCGGAGCGAGCTTAGGGATGGGTTTAACCGAACAAGGTGTTGACGTCATAAGTTGTGGCGCATGAGACGGGTGTCATGCTTACTAAGCCACTGTCGTAGAAGAAAACCTTTCTTTATCGCATATTGGCGACGACGAATTTCAGAGCACTGCATGAAACAAGTGACAATTGATGGTAATCACGAGCAAAAGTGCAAAGTTATATACACCAAGGATGAAGTTCGCGATGAAAAAAATATTTGGCTCAGCCTGGACTCGAACCCAGATCTCCCGATCGCCGGTCGGGCGAACTGCAATTTCCGAAGGCGAATGATCATAACAAGTGATCATGCGAATGAAATCATTCGCCGTGTATAACGGAAAAATTCGCGAATGAAGCGTCATGCGTATGATCATTCAGTGAAAATTTGAGCATGATCTATTTTGCTCCTATGAACCTGTGATTGATCACGTGATCATTCATCATGCATACGGCCTTGAGAATCTCCTTTTAGAACGTTTATGGATAATATTAGCTACATATTATCCGTATTGACGCGAGATTCCAGAATCTATGTCAATAGCGGCGCTCTTAGGAAAAAATTAGCCCAGAACCTTTTGAATTGAGCCCAAATATAGCGTGTGGAAAGGTCGATCTTGAACTTACGGGAAAATTAACGTGCTACTGAAAATTGCAGAGTGGTTTCATACGGTTTTTATCCCTGATTTGTTAATTCCAACAGTCAATCATGGAAGAAAACATCTTGGACTGAAAAATAACATGGATATAATAGAGAGAAAGTGCTATCGATTCGCATACATTTAAAGAATCCTTAACAATGACTTAAACTGCTGAAATGACAGTATATTTCAGTATAAGTTAAATAACTATGGAAAAGTAAAACTGCAATAGGATTTATATGTGACTGCTTTCATGGTGTAGAGAGAAATGTTTCAGGTTCGAAGATATTCAATAGGGAATTAAACGTAAGAAATACAATGAGTGAAGATTTATCATTGCTAACAATATGGTAAGGAACACAAAACGTGGCCAGTATAATTTTAAGTCAAAAATTTTCATTGGAATAATTTCTTTATTTCATTAAAAAAATCAGTCTCGATAGCGCTGATAACTCAGGAAGATTTGGCTGCACATAATTTTTCTAATTATTTCCACACAGTAACTTGCGTGCGGTGGTTTTCTTTTAGTTCTTTATAGGAATGATACATGGCGTCGAATATGTGTTTATTTTTTTCTATAAACCCCCCGAAGTTAAGAAGTTAATTTTCCGTTAAGTGGGGGATTTAAGTAGATCGCTAATTTTTTCTATAAATCGCCATGAGCTCAAGAGATGAAAATGTGGCGTGCGAAAAATAAAGCCATCGCTCAGCTCGGTGTGGTATGTAGCGTGACCCTGGGGGGAAAGGGGCTCTTAATCATCAAGCCATACCTAGACAAAACTCCTCTAGCCCCCTTCGTAGAGAGCGAGCGGAACACCAGACACGCACCCGGTTTCGCTGTAGGATCGGACGTGCTCTTGAAGTTCTTAGGGGCGCACTCCTCAAGCACGCAAACGCCTAATAATGTGCTTAGGCGATTTCCCAGGCAAAGTAGTCCAGAGCCGTATTTTTTTAAATGAAGTAAACCTCATAAATTACAGAGGCTTCCCACGGCAGACCTGAACCTGTATGTCACTTGTAGAAGCACCCTTAGACACCACTAGTAGAGAGAACAACTTGAAGTGAAGAGAGTATTTCATGGTATAGTATAGCCTCTCTAAGAAGGCATAGTATGGGTTACACCGAACCACCCGAGTTCGACACTACTTTTAGCCGTTAATTTTGAGGGTTTCACAGCAGCTAGGATAAAGTTAGTAGGGATTCAAATTTATGCAAAAAAATAAATGCTGGTTTAAGTGAACCTCTAATAGGCGAATGAAATAAAAATCATTTGGTTCCCCATTCGCCGATTTCAAATATGTGGAGGAACAATAAATCCAGTTCGTTTATAGACAGGGATCAACACTGATCTGATTCATTTTCGCTGTACTAGGGCTTATACCATAGAGCAGAGTGGTAAATATTTCTTTTGGCATTTGCCTACGTTGACCTAAGTAAGAATTACAATATATCGGAAGAAAAGAATGAGATGATATGATAGTAAATTATCCATGATGTGATGATATCTTGATAACTCTACGATATCTTGAAGAATTGTTTTAACTATTTTTTAGGATGCAAAATATCCCCAGATATTTCTTTTTTCTTAGTAAAAATTAGACGTAAATATAAATTATTACCGGGTTTCTAACAGCCATTCCAAACCATCCATTAACTAATGCTATATTTCTTCCGCAATTTAATATTGACGGCTAAAAATTCATGTGTAATAACACTAATAACCATACACTGTTAAAGCACGAAACGGACTGTCATTGTGGACTGACTAATTGAAATTGTTTAATAAATGGATAGATAGTATGATAGCATTACCAGGTATTTTTTTATTTTCTTCAATGAAAAATAGAATATAAATATTAATAAATCTTTCAAAAGTTTTCATGCAAATATGCGTCTCTTTTAGATGCACTTAATCTAGCTCTTACCCCTTCAACAAAATTAGGAGTAGAAAAATAACCATGGCATTATTATTAACCTCCATAAAAAGCCTTATTCTTCCATTCCGATGCCAGATTGACTATTGCACTCAACTCATTTCAATTTAAGACTCTAAAATTCAAAAATTTCTTTCTTTGATTTTACATCTTTTTAATCATCACAATTATTACCATTTTTCAGACACTAAGAACTATTAGGATGCTCATAATGCTAATTCTCCAACTTATTGTTTAATCACATAATTCAACCCAGCAATTGCTGCCCAGGGAGGAAATGGTGGGAAAGGAGAATTGCATAGCAATGAACAATTTCTAACCAGCAATCTGGTCACCATAAATTCAAGCCTAGAAGACCCTCATATCCAGCTCAAACTTCAGACTACGGCTTAATTATTGCCATTCTTTCCGGCTAACTGTTCCACCCATACAACTTTCTCCGTCGAGATTATATAAAAATAGTGTACTTGTTCTGTAACAAAAACGTTGTCTTAATTTGAAGAAAACATTTTTAGTGATAAACGGATCCCTAAATTTAATTTCACGATTCTCATTCATATGCCTAAATATACAGTACTCCTTTAAAAATGATGTGCTTCCATTAACAGTAATATTCTGGACGGATTTAGGCATTAGGGATAAATGCTTAATTGTAAAATAAAATAAATCATCTGAATCAGTACATCACTTTGATTGTCAATACATCCTGAAGTATCGTTCAGAACTAGAGCCTTCAAAGTTCGATGGACTATTGAAAGTGTATTTTCTGGCCCGATGAATGGTAGAATTTTCTTCCATCAATCTATTAAAAAAATGAACCGCACCTTTTACAGTAATGTTATTATAACTTCAGACGAAGGATTTTGTTGTTAACCACGCAGTCTCCGTAGCTCGAAATTGGGCTAAATTGTTAGCATTTAATCATGAAATAGAACAACAACTAGCTCTAATTCATGCAAAAATGATTCTCAATGTGATATATTTAACAAATCCTTGACAATGGCATTACAGGCTTAAATGACAGTTTTAGAAACATTCTAGAAAAAAAACAATGTAAAATATCTTTGACTGCTTTCATGATATAGAGCGAAATCTTTCAGGTTCTAAGATTTGATGAGGAATAAAATTAATATAAATAAATAGGGAGAAATTAAATAACTTGTACGATGTGTTGGAAGATCTTAATATTGGTAATATTGCAATGCCCAATATAACTAATTGAAGTATTCTTTTTGGCCTTTCTTAATTTAAGTGAAGAGGTTAGATATTCGACATTCAAATATTGCAATTTCCAATATTACTAATATTAAGAAATTAAATGCTAAAAATTAACTAATGAAAATGGAAGCTCATGGGAGTAATAGTTTTATTTCATCAGTGTTGATCAGATTAGCTACAAATATTTCTAATATTTTCGGTGCATCACCTATGAAAATCAATATTATCAATCGACAGCCATTTCCTCAATACTGCTGCCCTACTTTAAAACTAGATGATCGCCAGATATGTTACCATTCATGAAATATTAGCATTCGCTCGAAAATCCTACTGATAATTTATTCCGGTTACAATTCAAGTAGTTAAACGACTTTTCTGACTTGACTGATAAACTAAATTTAAGCGAAGAGGTAAAATATTCATCGCAAACATAGACACAGAAAACTCTTCTCTGTTTCCAGTACAATATCAAACAGATGAATTTTGGCTACTTAGGAAACGGGAGAGCCATCGAGAGTATCCGATTGGTAAACTGATGCTAGATTGGATATCAGTCTAATGGCATGCTTCGATTTCATTAAGCTATAATTAAAAAGACCAAACTGCAGCAAATGTTTAGTTCAGGGTGCACTTTTCACAGTTTATCCTCGAAAAAACCAACTGTAAAATATATAGTGGTAATATATTATATTTCCTTACCCCCTCTTGAAATCGCAGGTAAATTCCAGAACTTGACCAACCCCAAAGAACGAATATCGTCACATTCAACTGGCATGTAGCAATCTTCATTACAGTTTGACTTAACGTATCAAATGACTTCTATTTGCCTAGACGAAATAATGGGAAAATTCACATGGTGGTACCCAGAATATTTCAATAAAAGTGCCTACATAGGGGTTCCTGGCTACGAGCGTTTTCAAAAAATTCTAAGTTTGCAAATTCCTCGGCCATGCTCTAGGTAGTGATACGCGCTTAATTGGTAAAAATACCATTTTGAACACTAATTGCAACGAGAAACCAGAGTGAATATTCAAATAAATAGCAAGAATACGCTAAAACAGCAAGTGAGCAAATGAAGGCTAAAAAATTTTCATTAGCAAAAGTTACCGACTGTAGTACATTATAATTGTGAATGCCTTAATGTAAGAACTTATTACGTTTGTCTATATAAAATTGATTAAATACCTCCATCTCGCTCGGGAGTACTTGATATAGGTACCTTTCGATGATCCGTAGGAACCTTAATACCCATAACAGAGCTAACCCTTGTGGTTCCATTGAAAATATTAGATTTCCTGTAAACATCCTACCTTATTTGTCATAAATTATTCGGAAAGACAATTAAAAATTTAATGGTCTTACCGAAGACAATTAAAAAGTTAAGTCAAGTTCTTAAGCAAGGAATATTTTTGGATGAAAATAAAAGTAGATAAAAATGTGTGGACTAAACTTTGAATAAGCGCGCATAAATTTATTGAATAAATTAACAGATATTCGTAACGATGTATTTTGCGGTTACAATTAAAATGGCTAATAACTAACCATTGGGGCTAAATATAGTAAAACACGTTTTACTAACCATATCAACAGAAATAAACATCAAATAGACTTCTATGATATTATTGGTCATTTAGCTCCCGCAAATGCAATCAATTTTCCTCATTAGATGTTTCCAGCACTCTTTTAAAATGTTAATAGGGTAGTTTCCTTCATCAAAGAAAACGAAAGGCATTGATTGCGATTCGTTACCCACCATTACTGTATTCATAATATACAAATTATTTCGTTTTAGAAATTCCTGTTTAGACGAATGGCTATGGTCCATTTTTATCCTCATTTGAAAAGGGCCAGATTGGCGCCCATGCGATGCTACTCCACTAGACGTCACAGAGACCTAGTTTCTATACGAGAAGATAGGAGTCATACATCGTCTGAGGTTACCAATGCATGCATGAGGCGCAGAGATCAGGGAAACATGTCTTAATAATCACTTATTAAAACTGGCTAAGGTCGGAAAGTTTCCTTAGTTTGATAGGGTATTGATAATCCTTATTTAAGCCAAGCGCTACCAGCCAGCAGGGTACTCAGCTACCCGCTAGCAGTCTGCGTCGTATCAGCGCTCAACTCGCCTCAAGGTCACCTCACAGGGCGGCCAGAAATACGTCACACGGAGAGATTTCCCGGCATTCATACTTACGCGTCGCGTTTTCGCGCGCTTGAAATTTTTCACTTTTCATTTAATCGCGAAAAATAGATATCGTCATTTAAAAATCTAAAAGCGTGAAATACGTACTCCAGGAGTAATAATCTATCGATTTAGACAATAAAAAAATAATAGGAAACCACCCTATTGTGATTAATTAAAAAATACATTGATGCATAAGATTTGAGTCCAAATGGTTAAAGCTATCGCTATGGATATCACATTTCATCCAACTTGATCTAAAATTGCGATTTTTTAAAAGGTAGGAACTACGAAGGTATATACAGTTTTTGAAAGCAATTTCCTTCTCATTTTCTCATCGGTTTATAACTTAGCAATTCTAGTGGGCAATGACTTTATGCGGAGTGGGGGATCCACAAATGACTTGCCCTTGGCGCCATTTTACTCGGTCACGCCACACATTGTTAATTCAAATCGAAGAAAATATAATTACATTCCTACTCGTATAATTATGAATTAGAATATAAGGACATTATGAGCCAATACCTAATATTTAAAATAGTTACATAAGGCAGAGAAGATAGTGATATTAGTTTTTAAAATAACTTCGGAAACGTAAGAACGGTCTACCTGTAAATATGTAAATAAGTAAAAATTCCGGTTGGGTTAAGTCACCTGCCTCATCCGGAGCTAAAACCAGACCATACTATTCCAAACAAATACAAAAACAAAAAAGGAAAACAGAGAACATATTCGGAGAATCCCAGTTTGAGTAACCAAGTGCGAAACACCGAAAATGAATCACGCATCCTTAAAGGTTGAGTGTCTTTGTTGTATTTATGACGAGAAGGAAGAATTTGGTTTTGAAATTTCTGATTGCGTCCATAGTAATATCATTAGTGAGAAACTAATAATAATGGTTATCAAGAATAACTACGAAGAATAGTACGAATAAGGGAAATAATTGAAATAGCGGAAACAGAAATTTATGAGCCATGCGAATAAGTTGAATATTAATGCATAACTCAAAGGATATAAGAGTTTTCATGGCATTTTCACTAAAGTTTAGTTCCTTATGCAAGGGATTTCCAATGGTGAAAAATAAAATTTTATCCGAGCAGTATAAAATAGTTAAAAATAACTCACATACGGGTGTATGCCGCGTGTCGTGATGGAGAATGCCCCGACGTTTCGCGGCCGACTGCTGGTCACTTTTTCAAGGGAATAATGGGTTACACCCGTATGTGAGTTAATTTTAATCATCATGAGCCGCGAAAGCTTCAATCAAGTATAAAATATTAAATAAAGTAGGCCGAAAATATTTCCTTAAGAGAGAGTTGAAGGATACAAGTGTAGGAAAATAAATTTCGTTTCATATATAGTGGCGTTGTGAAAGAGAAGTGTAGAGCAATGAATAAGCGATTCGACAAGGAGTGTGATTATATTCGAGGCAGAAACATAGAAAAGTTAGGAATGAAGGTGAGTTTGAGCTGGAAAATATAAAAAGGGGTTAGGTAGATGGGAAGGAGGAGAGTGAGAAGGACTGAATGGAAACGGATGGAAAGGAGGAGAGGAAAAAGGGAACGAGGAAGTGCTCGAAATGGTGTGTACGGTATCAGTGGTGATTTCTAGGGGAAAGATCAAACATTGCTTTTCTTGCCCTAGATGAAACCAAAGTTTTAGCAGAGTTCCAATTAATAAAGGTATTTTTTGCTTTCTCGCAAAGTTTCCAGCCAAACAAAATTGAAATGGAAATCAATTTCAAACTTATGATCTATTTTTCATGTTTTAGAAACGTAACAATCGGGATTCATACTTCCAAAAATCAAGCATATAAATTAAACGTCAAGTTATGATCCATGTACTCATTTGAAAAAATGCAATTTCCGTCAAGGAATTAGCCCAAAACCGTAATCTTTTATCCTTAAAGATCCAAAGATTTCGAGGGAAGAGGAGGAGAACACTCTAAATCCTCCAGTTTGCTACATCCCTGGTTCAAACCTTGATCTACCACAGCAATGTGAGGAAGCTGGCGAACAAAATAGGGAGGCCATACTTTTTGGAGCGTTCTCATGATTATAAGAAAGTTGTACTCACTGAGTTAGCGAAAGGATCAAACAGGGAAGGGGAATGAAGAAAACATAGTCACTTGACGAGGCACATCATATGTTGAGTTGAATGCCGTTGACACCAATACTTCCAAGGCCACTAACTCCTTTACTGCACCTTCATACAAAATATTTGATAGGAAAGGTTTTTTGTTAATATTGAACAGTGTTGGAAACGGAAACGAGATGGACAGCTGGAGAAATGAAAAGAGAGTCTGAAAATCGAGATGCTTGGAAGTTGTGGCAGCAACGACAATATCGAGCAAACCTTTACAAACGAAGAGCAATACTTTCATTTCCCCACAATTAGCCTGATGGCAGTTAACCCCAAACCGAAATTTCGAAAAACTAAAAAAGCTTTGCCATAGTGAGTTTAACCAGTCATCTACAACAGAATTCGCACCAGAACGACATGTGTACATCACATTACGGGCGGGTGTCTGTATAAGACGCTTCAGCTTCCAAATTCTAGCCCTATATATAAAACTCTATGCCTCGCGTAGAGTAATATGCCAACAAGTTGAAATAGTTATTTATATAAAATATTGTATAGCGTAAAAATAGTTTATGAGTTGATTTCAGAAGAGGTAATTTCATAAATTACCTAAATATGTTGAATTGTATTGACCTAAATGTATTGAACGTTTGTTTTACAAAGAACGATTAAGATAGTTTAGCACAAAATCAAATTCATAATTTACATTGTAAATTGATAATAATTTTTATTGAAACCTTACAGAGCCGAGAGTCCGAATGGAAGATTCAACCAGGAAACTTCCTCTTCCTACTGCTGCAATCAGATGCCCCCAGTTTCTGGAAAAGGATGAAGGAAGCAGTGAAAATTGATGGAGATGAAAATATACTATCATTATGGAGGTTAGAATTGAGTCTACTTTCTTAATTATAATACAATATTTACCTAGATTGATAACTTAGCAGCCATTTTCCGATATTAGCGAGGAATCGAATAAAATTATGTACCAATTCAATAAGGATAAGCTTATATTGGCCCCCTTTTCCAAACACAGGTGAAGAGTTGAAATGATTTTTCGTAGACATTAGCGTCTGAATACCAAAATATTGTGGCAGCATGTCTATCTAATTGCCAATAAGAATCCCAAATAAATGCTAACAGAGGCAATATCACGTCAATACATTGAGAGGAATTCACAAATGGTGCATCTAGCCATAACTCAAAATTTTTGTTTTCTTTATCAAATAAGGCTCTCCATACAAAAGATGTGCCAATTCAATTTCGTACATTCCAACGCAACCGTGATATTGTGAAATATCAATGCGTAATGAATGACACCATATTCCATGGCGGCACTCAAAACGGAAAGAATGGCGACATTAACTAAATCAGACCCGTTACATGCACTTCGGCTTTTCGAACATGTGATAATGCCATCAATAAAACATGGCGGTCCACTTTCCTCTTAATTAGTCTAGAGACACTTGGGGAGAGAGAGGCGGAAAAAAATAATGTGCTCTCACCTCCTCTTTTTTCGCACAATTTTTTCGAGCGAAAAAAATATTTGCGGGATTACTATCGATCAGCGGGAATGACTTGCTACACTCTATTCTTCTCCCTCCCTTAGCCACCGCCACGACCTTCCACTCCCCACCCCACTCTCCCATCCCTCTCCATGACCTGCCCCCACCCCCGTCCCCCTCCTCTGCACAAAACCCTTCGGCGTGCACGTGGCCACATGATGTCCAAATCATAAATGTTACAGCAGCATCATTGACGCCATGCTGTTCTCCTCGCCGACCCGTCTGCCAAACAAAAGAATGTAGAATCTGCGATCCTAGGTTTTATTTTTTTCTGCTTCATTCGTCCACTCCACGTATTATTTCCGTTTGATACTCAAATACAATGATTTTTAAGCGGAGAGAGAGGGAGGAGTAAGAAAAAAATGAAGCATCGGCACCGGAAGGGGGATAGTAAAAATAATAATGATGTTATCTTAATTATCAGCGAATTTAGGGCTAGATATTCCTTTCTTCCAATTTAATTGTTTGACTATCGCTTACATCCATGCCCTGAATAGTCGTAAATTCTCCCAAGTGGGATTCGAACTCTCGGCCCTTACGTTGGCAAACGCAGCGCCACTGAGGACGGCCGAAGCCGAGGGATATGTGTATGGAAGAAGTCTTAAGGAATTAGTGTACGGTAAAGGGAATGACAGTTTTTATCACTAATAGGTATATAGATTCTACAGAGGAAAAAGCATTTTCCTTGATCGGGATTCGAACCCAGATCACAAAAATACATGTCAGGCGGTGCTTAAGGCCCGGATTCAAAACAAGTTCAAGGCAAGAGAGTTTTCCCCTGTGGTATTTAACAATTTACGTGCACTTGCAAGTGGCTCCCCAACGTACGCCGCTTGCTACTCCCGCCATCATTCTTTCTTATTAGGCTCTGAAAGCATACCAACATTTAGGAATGACAGAATCGGAAAGGAGAAAGAATAAGGAAATATATCATCAGTCGTTTCATTTTTGCTTAACTATCCGATATTCCCGCTCTTCAGGGACAGAGTTTTTTCTGTGACTATGTGCGAGCAGGAATCTGTCTGGATGCTCGGGTAAGGTTTTTTCAATGTTCTTGTAAACAGAGTGGTCTGTCTGAATGGGACTCATAAAAATTCTAAGATTTTTATTGTATGATGATGAAGTATTGATACATTGCAGTTTTCCCATAAGAGATATATTTTAAAGGAATCAACCTGTTTCACTGCTCTGCTGAATCCTTTAAAATAAATAATTATGTGCAAAATACCAAAGTATCACTATTTCATATCTTACAATGGATTTCCATAATGTATCAGTATTTACCTTTCATTTCATAAACATTCTGATCACTACCTAAGCACTTTCAGAAGCATACATGAGGGCAGTTTTCTTTCCAGTGAATATAACCCTCAAACGTCTTATCTTTTTTTATATATCAGGACAATTCTAGTGGTGGTCCTCACTCAGCCACCCAACTTCCCACAAAGTAATTGCATTCTTTCCTTATTCCGAGGCGCCCATTAACAACACTAGATATCCAATCGAGACAAAGACTAAACAGATTGATTCCCTGGTGAAGGATCACTTGAGGAAGAATAACTTTATGGAATAAATCAATGACTAAAAAATTGGCCAAATCAAAAGTAATCCAAGAAATTGTTCACAAATATATATAGAAAATCGTTTCTTAATGACGAGGGACGGCGAAAGAATCAATTTAAATGTCAAGGGTCTTGAAATGTGCTTCTGAGATTACGATGGTTGCGGTCTCGCATTGGCATCTCAAAATACACTTAGTTTCAGTGATTTTCCAGACTTAAGGCATGAAATAGGAGTTTTTGAATGCTGAATAATCAGAAAGTAGGAACAACGTTCAACGCGCACTCCTCCTTGAAAAGTAAATTGTGCGCACAGCTCGCGTTTGTAGTGGCCGAACATTTCTACGTTCCGAATTTCTTGGCCCTAAAAGACAAGGAAAATTCAGCTATTGATGGTTTATTCTTCATTCCCCTGTACCACTCCCGTTATTCCTAAAATGCATCGTACGGTAAAATTGGCTCATTCACGAGAAACATGCTATACTAATGGAAATAGAGTTTCAGAGACCACATAAGAAAACCTACCATGTGGATTGACTTTCATATGTAGTAATAAATTGCATTTCAAACTGTCAGTTGGAGCTTTCCCAAAAAGATCCATGCAAAATCGCTCGTCTACCTCGAAAGGTGCCATTAAAGGCCAATCTACTTCTTCCTCCGTAATATTGTGAACATGCATTTGAAACTATTTTATTTCACATAATTTTATTTCTTTTCGTGCACAAACGCACTATAATTGCTTTATTTAATCCTAAGTTCCTCTCAGCATTCGTCTCTTCAGCAACATCTGTCTCCTTCATAAAAACGTCAATGCTCTTCGAACCAACAAACCTTCAATAGAATAATTTGTAATGAAAAATCGATATGTAATTGATGCACAGTTTAAATAAGCGCCTCCAACCTACTCTCCTTCTACCAATGGGTTACCACAGTACACTTGAGTTCATTGACAGCAACGGGTTAGTTACATTATATCTCTCCCCTATTCGAATTAAAAGATGAATGTAGGAGCAAACAAGCAATAAAATTATAATGATTCTTTCCACAATTAATACGTCGCTACTGTAATCTACAGATATGAAACAAATTATACCCCAAATATAATTATAATAGAGATAGCACAGGGGTGACTGACACTCCGGATACATGATATTAGAATAGCGCCCGATAATGGGATAGGCGAGGAGGGAGGGAGGTCAGACGTGGAGGGGAGGGAACGAAAGCGCGGGAATCACATAAAATTTTGAAAAAGCTCCGGAGCAATTATAACCCTCACAAATGATTGCGATGAATTGATGCCGTTAGAGGCATATCGCTACATGCATGCTTCACTCCTCCATTCTCACTCCCGCTCCTCCTCCTGCCCCTCCATTCTCCTGACCCCTTCCCCTCTCGCCCCCATCCCACTCTCCTATGTTATTCTAGTCTCTTCCCATCCTCCTCTCCATCGTAATCCTTTTCTTCTCTTCTACCCCTCCCCTCACCCCACTCCCAACACATACTTCCTCCCTTCCACAAAAACCCCCTCCCTTCGCCCACCCCCTCCTCTCCACCTCATTTCCAGCGAAATTATATTACCTCTCTATTTTTCGCAAAGCTCACGGCCCGCCCGTGGTGAATAAGTAATGGCGCCGCGTTCCGAAAAAAATAACACGGAAGGAAATCGCGTGCGATATGTAAACAGGGCTACTTAATAGTAAATTATCGCGTTTTCCCTGCTCTATCGCCAACACCCCCGCCTAACCCCCTCTTCCCCTCACCACTATATCCCTAAACCCTCTATGCCGAAATTGCTAAAACCATCTCCCGCATAAAATCAGAAGACTAATCGTGTTGGGGTGGAATTTTTTCATACTGAAAGAAACACTTGCAATTTTCCACGATTATGAACTTTTATTTCCGACTTATGTTTCGATGTTACTACATCATCTTCAAAGTGCAAAATGGTTCAAATTGGTGTGACCCATTACCCATGTTTTTCACCATTTGGAACCATTTTGTACCTTGAAGATAATATAGTAACATGGAAACCTAGGTTGGGAATAAAACTTATTAAACGTGGAATATTGAAAATATTTCTTTCAAAACTTCCCGCGTAGATTGGATTGGTTCCGTTGTCCCAGAGTCAACTATTCGGTGCTCATTCATTCACTCCTAAGCAATCCTAAGATTTATATATACTGCAGCCTCACAATTATCCCTTTCCCAGCCGGCCTCGGTGACGGCAGGGTTAAATTTACCTGCCACACGAGAGGTCTCGGGTTCGAGTCCCGCCTAGGTAGGTTGCCCCTTCAAATTATCTTGATATGAGGGAGGAAACATAGGGCATGATGCATTGCAATTCATACTAATTGTTAGGGGAAATGAAGCGGGGCTGGACGAAAAGAAAAAGGCAGTAAAAATTCACTCCCCTGTCGACT
Source organism: Ischnura elegans (assembly GCF_921293095.1). Taxonomy (NCBI): domain Eukaryota; kingdom Metazoa; phylum Arthropoda; class Insecta; order Odonata; family Coenagrionidae; genus Ischnura; species Ischnura elegans. The sequence goes on from NC_060246.1 coordinate 145,273,289, forward strand.
ACCCAAATTGCTAGGTAAGACAGGAGTTGAATTTCAATATATAAGAAGCGATAAGAAATTAAACAGTCATACGATAACCTCTTGACTTAATGCCAATTACTGCGAAGTTTTCATAATGAGGAATGTGTCCACATAGCGTGTCAGAATCTAATCATCGGTCACAGAGATTTGATCCGTAAAACCTATGGTATGTTACATCATACTCAACCCACTACACCACCAGAAAAATTGTTCCCTTAGGCAGTTTCAATTGCCAATATGTCGGCTGTGATCATGCTCCATGAAAGTGTGTTCATGCTCCATGAAAGTAACCTTTATTCCAGGCGAGGCGTGGGCGAAGCATACTTCCATGAATATGAAGAAGAATTTCGTAGTTGGGTCTTTCACGCGTTGTCAAATTGCGACGGATATGATTAATTTTTCCCCGGCACAAGGGATTTGTGGTTTGAAAATTCCCGGTTGTATGAGAGCATTACGAGGACAGAATTTTGGAAGTCGGACGTCTTCTAGTAGCTCCTGAGTTGGCCACATTCAGACACCAATGAGCTTTGAGTTAATTTTTTTCTGCCACTGTACACACGGCAGCGAGTGTATTGCCTTAATCGCGTGTGGTTGTTTAGAGGATTAACGCTCACCTGAGCGAAAACTGTATGAGCCATCGTGGCGATCTGGCTGATACGATTGTTTAAGCATCCCAAAGACGCTCAACATCAGTGTACAATATTTTGGTTTGTGCATACAATTGCACCGAGTGGAGGCGATATTAAAGGTTGTGCTATATATTGCGCGTTCGCGAGCACAGACGTACAACCACATTAAGCAAACAGTGCCTCCCAAAATTTCATGATATCAACATGGTGAGTGAAAGTGAATTGTGTTGTGTGATAATTGCTGTGGCCGCAATTCGTAAAATAATGTAAAAAAACGGTCGCAGAAAGGTAGAAAATTGGCCAAACAGTATTAATTTTTTAATTTCTTTTTGTTTCTCAGCATCCGGGAATTTTTCACGGAATTTGTCTATCAGCATATGGTACAGCACCCCCGTTTTCGCACTATTGCTATGATCATTGCCCTTCACATCCCGCAGAGCCGGAAGGGCACGATATATCTCAATAAAGTCAACAATAAAATCTTTTTCGGCCCTCTTGTCACCCATGATAACAACGCGTTGCTGGGACGACTAGTTCAAACGACTGCTAGAGACCAACTGACAGGATATTGCGCAATATTGCCAACAGACGGCACAACATTTGCACAATATGATTTCAAGATTTTTAAATAACACAATATATTGAAAACCCTTTCAATATTGCCCACATGCGATCAATTATATTGCACAAACCAAATTTTTGTGAAATAATATATACCATCTAGTTAAGTCTAGTGAAGTTTGTTGCTTTGAGTTTGGTCTTCCTATCCCCAGGCCTCTGGTTTAGATGTAAGCGGTGGATGAGGTCTCTTTGAAGAAGCTCTAACACAACTCGGATGCCTTGTTGAGGGTATTCTGTGAGCAACATTCTCTCTGTCGATTGATACTTCGAACCAAGATCCATTTGGTTTCTTTCGCTCACTGTCGGTCTACCATGGCCCCGGGTTTCTATCACCCGTTCCTTGGCTACCTTTCTCCCATGGTGGAATTATCTTACGGGTCATTTGTTTCCCCCAAACACATATGATGAACCCTGACGGACAGCCCAAAATTATACCGTTCAATCATTCAATTCTTCAGCAGTTGTGCTTGTGCTTGATCTCCAAAATAATTTGCTAAAAATACTGCATTCCCATGACATTGTTCACTTCCGGCTAAAACCTGAGTAACATGAATCCAAGCCTTGCAAACCATAAAATTCGTGGAATTCAAATTTTTAAATCAAGGAGACCCCTTGTGTGAGGGACAGATGTCATTTACACCATCAATCGGCTGGTAAAAAAGAAGACTAATCCGTGGTGGTCAGAAGTATATATTGTTTCGAAAATCAAAGTACAAATAATAAGAAAATGTAGCCCAGAATAGTACTCTTCGGTGGTACGATGATCATCTTGGAACTCCTTAAAAGCGATAATTATAAAATAAGGTATTGTAATCGTAAGAAATGGATCAAATCACATTTGGCATTTTTATAGCAAATCATAGAAATTAGGGCGCGTGTTTTTATCACACGTGCTCATAAAATACAAATGCAAAACTCCTCCAATGACAACTACACTTCATCCTTCATGCTTCCACATTTTTCCTAAATCATGGCTACGAACACAAATAAAATGCGGCATAAGCTTATCTTGCAAGTTATATTTCTGGTCTTCCTCTACCTCGAGGACCTCAGACTTCAGGTCGTTACTTTGATGCAGAAATTATAATGATAATGATATGGTTAGGCTATTCTTAAAAATCAATGAGGATAAACTGACTGATCTCTCTCGGCGATTATTATAATAATACCACGTCTTTATCGGGTGATATTGAGGCTAGGAATTCATCTCCTATCGTCTAACATCTGGCGTTAAGTATAATGCGGAAGGGTGACAATGACAAACGCAGTAACACGCGTCCACCGAGGAATGCATCGACCATCAGTGGATAAGAAATTTTTTAGAATATCCTAAAATATATTCGTAATTTTGCAAATCGTTATTCATTATAGTTTTGAGACAGGGTTTGCAAGGATTAGAAACGGGGGCACGCAGAAGATAGTTAAATACAATTCCCTAAAATGAGGCGTAGAGATTATTTAGTTTAATAAAACGAGGTCTGAATCAATACGGAGAATACGTTCATGATAACAGATAATTATTACAGGAATATTAAAATTGTAGTGGACAATTGCCAATTTGATTATTTTACGGGCCCAAAAGTGCTGTCGCTCGGGATTTTTAGAACCCTCTTTAAATACATTATGCTTTTGACAAAGCAAATATCATCATCATCATCATCAGGGAGTTAAACTAAATTACCGCCACTACTTTTCTTCATAGTCGCGCATCGATAGATTAACTTTATTAAAATGCCCCTTCCACTTAAATATTCTACAATCCTCCTTTCATACTCAAGCCTTCCAGGCACAGGAGACGATCATATGCACTCCTGCGGATAATATTAAAAATCTGGCAAAAATATCAATTTTATTCTAATCGGATTCATTTACTTGTGATAAATTATCTTAACACGCTGAAAGAAACAATCTGAGTCGCTGCCACCATGAAAAGTCTTCAGCATCAACATCAGGACCACAACACTCCCTCTCCTCAGAGTAACCGAAAAAGAGAAAATTACTCTACGGAAAAACTCATTTTACACTTTCATTTGAGTTCTTAGCCATGATTTACGGCATGTGATGAGTGTGTGAAGGCCAACAAAAGAGTAGAACTACCCTAGGAGAATGCTACGTATCTATAGGCATGTACATATCTGTAATTTTAGGATAATTTGTCGCTGATTCTCGTATTAACTGGCATTTGAGAGAAATAATGGACAAATAAACATCTGAGAGACTCATTAAGGCAATTTAAAACAAGTTAAGAAGATATTTTGCTGAAAAATACTCCTTTATTATGATTAAAGCGAGAAAAAGCGTAATTAGCGTGATTGCATTGTGGGTATGATTTTATCGTTAAAATAGATAAATGTTTGCTCATTTTGTAATTGGAATATTTTGAGATAACATACAGGTATACTCGAAATTCCTAGAAAATCTATTTCATGATCGCCTGAGGTGAAGATGAACCCGGAGTTGGAGGAAGTCTGCTATGAGTGAAAGGTTAGAACGGAACTGAGTCGTCTACGGACGGAGCATGAATTATGGGTCAGAAGATATGAATCATGGTAAAGAAGTATGGGTCAGGAATCTTACTAAATACTCAGGCATAATAAGTAATCGAGCCTCTAGAATTGGATGAGTGCATTCTAGATAATTCGTCACATGCTGTCTAGCACCTACATTCCCAGCAAATACAAATCTACTGATATGCCGTTGCCACGACAACTTTCCTGAAACTCTCAAAACGACAAGGAGTTTATATAAGAGCATTCTAGATTACTTAGTGAGTATCTAGGTGAGGAATTGGAATTATTAAATATAGATGAATTTGAATGCGTATTTTTTCAGAAAACCAATAGGTACTGCGTATCACTAAGAGACAGTGAGTCTAAATGTAAAGCTTACCTAAGGTTTTGAAAAATTCTAAAAAAACAGGAGTTATTTTTTCTGACGCATGGTAGAATAATTACATCACAGAAACTTAAAATAAAATCTAATTTCTAAGTTTTAAAGAGTCAATTATTCATCGGAAGTATTCATTCCTTTTCTACGCAATTTTAGTAACAATAAAAAATATTGAATGGCTATTAATACATTTCGAATGTAATAAATGTTAAATAATTGCTTTAGAGGACGTATACAGCTATTTGAAAAATATAGAAATAACGAGTGTGTGAACATATTTTAAATGTTACAGAAATAAAAATGTAATATCCATCACAATTAACTTTCCGTGTATTTTTTGCTTCATAATAATTCTACAATGCCTTGTTTTTATAAATTGAAAGGCATGCGCTACGGCCAATGACGTTTTGATATAACAGGCATGAACATGCAGAACAACAGACCCATGTACGAGAATTTACAGCGACAGGATTATTCATTCAAAGGGGCGTATTCAAAACATAAAAAAATATGTAAAAAGAACAATATTTCATGAGTAAACGGTGTTCAAATATTTTTAGGCGTCATTTTTTCAAATGAGAAACATCGTACAAAAGTAATTTTCTACAGCTATGAAATACGTTTTCAACCACGTATCTACTACAAAAAAAATGATTGCCTTATGCTTTTCCCACAGGCACGGTTTTTAGCATCTATTTTTCCTGTGAAAATTTTAATGATGTTTTCAAAAATATTAGAAAAGCATTGATGAATAACCGTCGTAAACAGTATGATATTTTTTGCCTGTAAAATGGATCATTATAAGGTTAAAAAATATACATCTGTGTAAGAAAAATAATGTTGTTTCCTTTGAGAAGATATTTACATTTAATTTGAATATACAATTAATAAATCTCCATAAAATCTAATAAGAGTATAAAAATATTTCTTAAAAATAATTGTTGATCGTTTTCTTAAGTCACTCAACGCCAGATGATTCATGGATGATTAATATAACACAGGTTTATATATCAATGATTGCTTTATATATCGAAGTTCTCAATATTTTTAAAGCTAGCACATTATTTAATGATGCCCCCAATTGGTAAAACTCTGTTCCAAAAATGTTACGCTTGACAAATATTAATTAATGCTTGACAAATTACTAAAAAAATTACTGTGATACAAAACGATTGCCAATGAGTTAATCCAACCGCTAGTTAGGTCCAAAATGAATAGGAATTAATGCAAGAATATCAGAGATGACAGAATTGCCTGAGTTTATTTATGGTAAAACTAGACAATCAGGGATGGGTGCTCGATTTAGACCATTTACTAAGATTATAGTAAGATTTTATGATCACATTAAAATCTAAGCTAAACAAAATGAAGGCATTATACATGCTAAAATAGTTCTGAAAATATCCACTGGATGATGGGGTCACTAGCTTTGAATGAAATAGGAAAAATTCCGTTTTCATAAGAGACAGATGGTATCTTAATAGGATGTAATATGATGAAATTCAATTAATGAGGTTTCAAAATTCTCTTATTAAAAGAAATATTGCTGCTACATTGGGTAATACAGCAAGGGAAACAGTTATTTTATCACTGTAATTTATTTTATGCCTAGGCTTGCTAAAAGCTAAACAGAAGAGGTCGAGTAATTTTAAATTTAACTTGGCTAAGGTTTCTTCACACAGTATAAATCTAAAAATATAAAGTATTTTAGCGTTGGAAAAGCGATTCAAAACTACAATTTCCTTACATCTGGCTATTTGTGGTTCTCCTATACTAACCGCTGAGAGAATGCAATGCAAGTCCCCGCGAATTTTACCGTGAAAAAGTCTCATAAAAATATCCTAACTATCGAAATGAGATTGCATCTCTAGTCTTTATTGTGTATAGGAAGAGCTTCATGTCGGCCACTATAACCGTCTGCTTGAACGCAGTTCTATTCCAGTTCGTAATTTCTACATATCCCTCTTTGCTCCGCTGAAATTTGGCAAGAAATGCCATAGTACTACAGTATACAATAGCGGGTTGGCTGGTATGCTGAATTCCTACCCATTTAGTCCTGGTTCAAATCCCTGCGGTGGATGAGACTTTATAGAGACTGCCCTATCCCTACATGAACCTCTGTGGAGGGTACTTAAAGACCAGCACTTCCTCCGTCAAATGGGACAAGAATCTGTAGTTTCATCGGCGCCATTCTTTAAGAGCAAACTATTTCCGACGCCTGGGTTTATGAAATCAAACACCGGGTTTTTCTAAATACTTCCATCTCCACCTTTCCCTCATAGCGCTAATTACCGCAATTATCGGTCACATTCTCCAAATACTTAATTGGCTATTTTAAAATACTATGTGTCGTAACATTTGTATGGGAATGCGTTTTCCCTCCCCACGATAACAAACTTTAATAAATGCTAGGTGGAATTTCGATGGAGCATTTCATTTTTAAGAGCAAAATGGGTGGTGTCTTAACACCCCCTGCAACACGCCTATAGAGGCGGCTTGCGGGCTAGTTTGCAGATGTAGATTCCGAGAAATAGTAAGATATTTACAACCGTCGCTCACCCTCGTCCACAACCGCATACTCGACAAAGCACTCGATTACGACGAAAATTACTAAATGCCTAATTAGGCTTTCAAACCGTCCGATTAATATCAATATCCTATTCTCATGAAAATTTTTGCCGGGCTCGCGGGCATTCGCTTCCCGCCAGCCGACCCCTTTGCGGAGGGGCGAAGATTTTGCCGCCCGTCCGGCGTACTCCCTCGCCGCCCACGCGAGAGGGGACCGAGGCATGCGCGGGCGAGGGCCGAGGGTATGGCCGGTCTCATCCATCCCACCCGGCGGAGGCGAGTGTCGGGAGTTCTTCCCCGCACTCTCGAGAACTGCGGCCGAGGCGTCTCTCCCGGCTCCTTCCCCCGCGCTTCCCGGGGACGGAGTACGAGACGCCCGCCGCCGCGGCGCGAGAGGGATAACCGGATCGAAAAATGGCCCCGCCTCTTGCGAGAGGGAGAAAGCGCACACGTGAGAGTCCTCTTGCCCAGCCGTCCCTTCCACACACCTCACCTCCCAGCGACGGGAGTGTGTTAGCACGGATCTGCTTGCATATGTGTGTGTGTTTGAGGAGGATTTTCCCTCACCCCGTATATCCTTAAGGCGCCTTTTCCTTATCTACCACCGCATCCTTCGATCGTGACCCATCCCATTCTTTTATGTTTTTTTTGCCTTTTCATCGTATGTTTTCACTGAGATCGTACGAGGAATCCAAGAGCAAATGACATAGGTACGCAAAGTTTGATTTAAGTGGCTGATTTCGGTTTCGAATCACGTAGAATTATCACCCACGTTTAATAGATCCTATTTCAATCTAAGACGCGCCAGGGTAAAAATAATGATTGTGACACATAAGATGTTTATCTCCACTTGATTGCATCACATGTGATATGGGCCAACATATTTTATCTTCTTAGAGTTATCCCTTTCCTGGGAAGTAAATAAATCACCATTTCCAAATTGACATTCATTACCTAAAGAATACATGCATTGAAAGCTCGTACTTTGAACGGCAGGAAAATGATATTTGATTAGTATATATCTACCCAAAGAATTCAAATGATGAAATTTAAATTATTAAGAATTAAATTTTCTTCAAATTTCAATGGAATTCGAAACTGTATGAAATTATCCAACAAACTATTTGATCGCTTTCACTCGTATAAATCTTCCAAACCTTATCACAATATCATCTAAAAATATAATATTATTTCTCTTAACATGACTTATGATGGTGAAAACGGATTACGTGGATATGAAAATCTAAAAGCACTAATGTAGGCATATTTTATAAATTATATTGGAAATATAACAGAATAAAATAATAGAAAAGAATACCTAAACTAAGTATAAAGCTACGGATATACGTATATAACTCAGGAACGCGAGTCCTGGTTACCACATTCGCAGTGCACACCTTACATGAGTAAGCGTCAGAAATTAGATACCCAAAGTATGAAACGGATAATTAATACACGATGTCGAGATACCATTAGTAAACCAAGAACAAGCCCTTAAAATACGCCAAAAAATCCTTAATATGAACAAAAATTGAGATTATTTTGAATATACAGAGATAATTTCCATGAAAAAGTTCAGTGTCAGCTCTCTCAATGTGCTTTTATCTAGGAAGAAAAGTTGAGACCAGTAAAATGTTTTCAATACGTAATGGTATACAACGTCTATGTATTCAGAATCCATTTAAAGTAATGATTTTATGGAGGTAATTGTTCGAGGCCTCACAATGAATTTGGTATTTATAATTTTCTAAAGACATTTATTTTGGTAAAGGAAGTTTGATATGAATTTTACAGTTAGTTTGAGTTAAATAATATCAATTCTTCATGTATACTTTATGCCCCAAAAATAGATTAAAGAATAGTAAACCAATTTTATCTATCTATTCAACGCAAAGATCATCAGTAACGATAATGTATTGCTGAACCAGAAGAAAATAACCGAAAGTAATTTAAATGACCTACATACCTTTAAAATGCACTTTTCCATCGCTGCTTCCATTTCATGGCAATAGCCATACATTTAAATAAAACTCTAAGAAAATCATATCTTACAATGTCTCCGTCCACAGGATCCATCAATTGAAACGCTGATATATTGTCGCGTCCACATTCTCTGCCCTGATCGTGGCCGCTGCCCCTAATCCATTCGTCGCTCCAAGCTCGCGCTGTCGCCGCTCGCCACCTGCCGACCCTCAGCCGCCGCGTCATCATGTTCTTCGACTTGTAAGCCAATATGTATGTATTTTATACTATGAATCCTCATTAAATGAACTTCACTTAATGGACTCATGAGTGTTTTATTTGTGTGAAACAACCTCTGAAGGTTTGAAAAGATCCCGAAATCTGAGTTAACTACGGACACTATCAATCGCGAGTCTTCTTCGGCACACGACTATATAAATAAAGTTTAATAAGAGGATAAAGTAGATGGAAAATCTTTGCGGTTGGCATTAAAAGACTATTATCTGATACGAAGAGACCAAAAAGTAATTCACCACAAGTTCAATTGATTCTACAAGGATAATTTTTTTAAATAATCTTTATGGACCACTGTTAATAGGCGACATCGATTCATCAACTGTAAGGGCTTCAACCTGATTACATAGTTAATCGGTTTGTTGCCAACGTCACCTCAATTTAGTGTTTGACAACGAGCCATCCCATGAAAGGGACGCAAAGAGAAAGAATACACTTTGACAATCATGGGAAGGCCCATCTTCAATTACAGAAGGCTTAAAATACATTTTGCTTTGATAATTTTGTCTCAAGCCATTTAGAAAGGTTGTGGGTTATAAAATGAATAAACATATTTTTTAAATGCTGAATTTTCGAGCCTTTTTTACTTCTGTCTTCTTTTAAACGTGGTTTCGGAGATTATTTTTTTACGAATACGATAAAATAGCAAAACACCAATATCTGGTAGAAATTTAAATAAATGGGTCAACGTAAACAAAAGACATCACCCTGCAGTTTTTGTAAAATTCTGAATTATTCTCCTATGCAACAAAATTATTACCATTTTTATTTATTTTTTTATTTCCATACCACCGAAATCAGCTCTATACGACCTTATATATCAGGGTTATGGGGGTGGTCGGTTAGGGGTACACAAACAACCATGTCCTGGATAGGGGTAACTCATCCAGGCGGAACTCGAACCCGCGACCTCCTTTTCGGCAAGCGAGGACTTAACCCCGCCGCCACCGAGGCCGGCTAAAAACTAAGTAAAATTACCATTAAAAATAAGTTATTCATCAAGGCTATTTTGGTAAACAATAAATTCATTAGCAGGAATGAAAAATTAGTGCAGTCCGCCGAGAGGCATAGGGAGCCTTGGGGCAATGTTCTTCTTCGGAATCCTTACCTTAACTCTCATTTAAGAACACTACGAATATTTTCGGAGAGGTCAACCACAAATTCTCGCAGGGCATGATTATTTTGTGAAAGGTAAAATCCGTGTAGAAAATTTAGTTGAAGAAAAGCACTACTTACAGCCATCTTGTTTTCCGCTACCTAGCAAGAAATGTAAAAATTTTTAAACCAAAGGAACATCAAATCGTGAAACTCTATTTCATAACAAATTATCTAGCTCACAGCAGATCTACATCCAAAATGAAAACATGACACGCAAAGAACTCAGTCACAACGATTAGTCTTTAAATTCATGTAAACTTCTTCAATATTAAGAAATATTAGACCAGGTTATATGATTAAAAAGACGACTTCAAACCCGAACTCGAACTTTCAGAGTGTGATCATTGTCATCCTTTAATTTTCCCCTTGAGAAATCTCACATAAAAATATTACATTTGTGTTCAAGATTCGAGATCAAAATAAGCCATTGGTGGCCGTGAATTTGAAGGCGGAACAACCTTCAAACGTTGGTCTCGCAAGTACGTCTGCCTCCGCCTCGGTCATCCCCGCCAAAACTCAATTCCCAGCCGCCGCACACCCAAATCTTTTCCTCCCCTCTCGGCCGGCGGAACCCAGCAGTCACCCTTGACCCAGATAAAGTCAGACGCCTCCTCCATTCTTTCCCCTGCCGGCCCTCCCTCCCCTCCTCCCCTCTGAGGCGAGGGAAGGACGGAAGGAGTTGGAGCAGGAGGCATCGACCCATCGACGGGGCATTAGACTCCTTTTGTTCCCTCCCTTCCACACATTCCTCATGGGAAAACTCACTCCTGCCGCCCGCGGTCTTCAACCAACTCTCCCCCGCTTTGACCGGTATATATGGCACATCTTACTTAAGGCGATTAAGGAGGTAACCGACTGCGCGATTCAAAAAGTTTCCATTGCATGTGCAATTACTGTATAACAGCCTAGTACTTGTTCTAATGGTATCCTTTCCATGTAATATAAAATTGTCAACTTCGGCACATATTTAAGATTGTTTTTTGTGAGATTGATGAGAAGATTCCTAATAAGTTCAATCAATTTAGGCGTGATATAGTGAAAATTTGACTCATTGAAATAAGAAGCAGTTGTACTTATCCATAATTATTGATTGCGTGCATCGGCTCACATAGCCATCATCTGGTACAAGAGTGTAAGTACTAAGTACGAGTTGGCTCTGTGAGCCGAAACGCGTTAGTTTTCCATTTATAGTCATTATTTAAATAGAACCTGTATACATACATCTCCTCAGCATATACAAGAAGCCTACAGAAAAACGTGAAAAATCTTCTCCTAGATTTTATACACGAATAATACAAAAGAGGATCCTCAAGTCGGCCTCTAAGTGTGTTATTCACCGCGCGGTTAAATGTGTTTACGAAAGTCGCCAAATGTGTCGCTGACGGGCAACGTAATCCGAGTTTCAAGGGGGAATACTAAAGGGGTGTATACCAAAATTTATATTCTACATGATGACGTTATCTATCAAATTCATATCTTTTCAATGCCATTCCTCGCAACAACCTTGCATTATAGTGCAAAATATTTTAAACAAGTGGATCGCATCCATTCATCACCGCGCCACGGACATTTTTGAGAGCCGATTAAAATGCGACTCAAAAAGGCAACAGAAATCATCGTCTTATGGTATGGATGGAATTGGGTCTCCTGCCCTCTTTTTATTTATTCATTCCTGTACCACCAAAAACAGCACAATTGGCTCTTTATATCGGGGGTTTCAACTTCTTAATCAAATGTACACGAACATCCATGCCTTGGATAGGGTCAACCTATCCAGGCGGGACTCGAGCCATCGACCTCTTTTGTGTCAGGTAAGGACTTTTACCCTGCCGCCACCGAGGCCGGCAGGGTAAAGTCCTCAAAGTCCCTCGGCTTTAAAACCAAGGGGCCAGTTAGGCAGTCCCCTTTGTTTTAAAGCCGAATTACCGAGACATCACCGAACATCATGAGCTCACGAGCGGGCGTGATGCGTCTTCTTAAATCTCCCTCGCAGCACACGCACAGCCAACACAAACTCCTTCGCTTCACTCTCGCTTTCGTCGGGTAGATGGCAGGAGTGAGGGAGGGAGGCCGTCTTCCGAGGCCCTCGGTCACGTTCACTCCACCCTCTCGCCGCCGAATGCTCTCCCTTTCGTTCAAAGCCTCCTCCTTCCCACCCACCCACACCCCCCTCACTCCGCTTTTCCTACTTCGTTCCCCGCTTCCGTCCAGCAAAAGCGCGGTTCTCGCGAAGGAGGCTCTGAATGGAGCCCATGATTGCAGTCCCGACTCCCCATTAGTCTAAGTGGCTTTGAAGATCATACGCTACATCGGCTACTTACGGAAAAGCGACGCTTCGATATGCATGACGAAGTTACGTCTGTATAAGTAGGATAATGGTATACCTATGGTATATCTACCCGATTATTGCATGTACAATACATTGTACATATAATATGTAAGTTGGGATGTTTTATATTAATGAAATATTTATCATAACAATTCAAAACCTTTTCAGAACAATAAAAAGTTAAACAGTCTAACATTTATTGGATCATCTGATTGCAATGATTCGTAAGTTCTGCTTAGTAATTTTTATGACACCTCTGTATTTTCACATATAAATACTAATATTCACTACCTAGCACTTTTTGCAATAATTGCCCACGCACTATTTGATCCATAGTGTACATTATAATTAGTAGTAATTGTATAAGAAAAATTTGTCATTATTATGAAGCCTATTTGTAATGGCCTAGGAGAACCTAACCTAAGAAGATCCTAAAGCTTTTATGTCGGAATTATGAGGATTGATTAGATTTTGTGTATTAGTTCAATTATACGACTTACTCAGCCCAAGAGCATATGAAGAATATCTCATGTTTGCATTGCTGATTTTCTTGAAGATTAACTATCTTAATTTACCAAATTATGGTTTCCGACTGAAGTAGCAGGGCCAAAAATTGAATTCGCCATCGCGATTGATAGAAAATACATGATATTTAAGCGTCTAAAAGCAACTCTGAATTGGCCATAATTATTCCAGAAAGTAAGAATTACTTTTTCTGACATTCTATCACGAATTAATGACAACTAATGGGTACCACTCATTTTAACTGCGTCACTGTAATAAACATATATATTTGCAACATGGTATTGACCGTGAATTCAGTTTGGATGGAGTGAATTTGAAAATAAAATATTAAGTGAACATTAAACTCCTTCAAATCATAATTAACGAAAGAAAACATAACAAGAGTTTAAAGCAGGACAAAGAAAATTTATCAACATTCCTGGAAGCTCAAACATGATGCCGCGTGGAGTTGAAAAGTTTAAGTAAATGTTAAAAATATACAACATGCACGAAGGTCACCGAAAACATGCTGAAATTAAAAAAGCTGGCTAATTAAGTGATGTATGTTCCACGTCAGAACGACAATGGCTACACTTTACGAGCAGGAACAGTATCAAAGTTTTCCTCAAATCTGCTCGAATTCAGTAAAGAGATTCTTACAGAGAATGTTAACAAATATTAGATCACAAAATAGTTACATAATTTATATGAGTATAGCAATGCATGGAAAAATAAAAACTGCTGGCCAACCTAGAAAATACTGGCGTCGTTAGACGGTGAGAAATGCAATGTATTTTAATCGTTGAGATATATATCTTCATATGGATCCTATTTTGCCTAAATACCTAGGACATTAGTTTTGAAAATTAACTTAAAAGAAATAAAGCATACCTTTACAATCCTTTATTTACATTTTTTTTAGTAATTATTTTCATTTATAATAGATTCATTATAAGAGCCTGTTTATACTTCTATCAATACCAGAATGATGTGCGTAAACCCTTCATTGATAGGAAAAATATATTTTTAAAACCATAATCAATTTAGTCCGAAAGAATAACATATAAACGCATGGTCAAATGTGCATTTTTAAGTTTACAATATTGCAATAATGTATACGTATATTCAAAAGTGAATTGTATTTAGCGTTTTCGTAAGAGACAGGAAAAAGCGTTGCGGCAAATATTTTCTCTGGCAATGAGCAATTGAATGTAATTATTTTATAGAAGTGAATTATATTTATTGTTGACATTTCATACGGATGCTTATTATAATTATTTAGGCATAATTAGTTTCTTAGCATTCGTTTATTTTATAAAAGTGTGCTAATTTTCGCAAAGATTAAACTCACCTCCGTAATAATGGCGATACAGTAAGCACCAAGGGTTGCGTATTTCCAGGCTGAAAACAAAAATTTAATTGTTTGGGGTTCATGGTGACTCAGTTTTCTCTAGTAGTAATAACTAACATTTCTTGTGTAAAAATCAGTAGATTTAAAAAATAAATACACATGTTGCAAGTCGTATGTGTCTAATGCATTTAGTTAAATAGCAATAATCAAGCAGCAGCCATGCTTTTTTCATGCCCACAGTTTCAAAAGCAAAGGTATGCTTGACCAAGGAATCAAAAATTTTACACAGTAACTTCAGCAAGAGAACCCAGTATGGCGGACTTCTCTCTCTCATCTAGGAAAATTTCAACGAAATACTAATCTAAATATTAATGGGTTATTTAAATGCCACCACTGTTACAAATACCACTTGAAGTACAAATGATATATCCAGCAAACTATGAGACACAATACTCATGTTCCTCTTTGACGAGATGCAGTACCATTTTTCTGACCAATGATATATAATCTCGTGCACGGATTTCTTGCAAGCAATTCATGGTTATCACCAATTGTTTACGCAAAATGAATTCATTATTTTCATAGCATTCGCCAAATACCTCATAGAAGTATTTCAGCACCTTATACTGGCTATAAAAGAGCATCGCGTCTTTAACAGACGCAGTACTTCATTCTGCAAAATGACAAGGAAAAGAATGTTTTTAAATGTGCCATGAATAAACGTGGAGCTAATAAGGCTGATAGTGGAGTGTGGACATACGGCAATAAATATGGATGAAATTTGATGGCGGAAGGAAAATCGATTATCGTATTGAAAAGCGTGCCTCGCAGCAAAGTCGTGGATCGCGCATTCGAGCTCTGCCTGCGGCATGATTGTCACAAAGTGATTAAAATGTGTTTACTTTACTGTAGTTGTGATACGAAATGATTCACGCCATAACATGAGCGCTCATACCGTATGCGGTACACTCTTTTGGGATCTTCAAATAATTTAACATCGCGTTAGGTGCATCAACTGCGGAAAATAATGCAATGAGTCATAAATTTAACCCAATGAACACTCACAAATAAACCGAATGAAAGGAACAGAATTTCCAGTGAAATAGTGAAAAATACCACAGTGTACACTTGAAATGGTCAGTCACTTTAATTGAGACTGATGCTAGTTATCAATAAAAACATATCATCAACCCATCTTAATCACCTTGACGATGCTTGAGGTTTTATAGCTTCACCTAAGAGTTTATCAGTGAAACAAGTAAATCGGATACATGGAATGGCTGGGTCATTCTTCAATTTTCATGCAATCTATAAGGTTCCCTGGACGATGTCAATGTAAATAAATAAGGTGTAAGAACCATTGATTATTTAGAAAAATTATTTTTCACGTTTCAACTGTCATTTGCTTTGCTAAACTTAAGCAAATATCAATTCATTCAGGTTTATTGTAAAATATGGGTGACTATATCTTAATGAACCCCATACTTTAGCCTGACTCCTTTCTTAGGGAGAGTACATCTTCCAAATGAGAGTTTTACAATTGGGCCTCGACAGTGTTATTCAAATTAAGGGCTGACATAGCTAAGAGATACATCTCTTTTAGTCCGCTCAAATGACTGCATAACTCTATAAAAGATAAATCTTTGTCTCTTTCATACTATTTATTAATGTTTCTAATGAATTATTTTTCTAATGAATACTCTCTCGTTTAACCTAAAGTTTTGCTTATCAAACGGAGCATAATTTATCTCAGATTAACATTTAACCCCGTAGTATGAATACTTACGTAATTGTTGTTATGTAAACTTATCAAATGAATGGAAACAATGCGTGAAAAACAGAACATTAACATAATAATATATTTTTAGATGTTCATAAAAAATTAAATATAACAGTTAAATAAATAATACAAAAAATAATACAAGTGATTCACAGGAGGCGATTCATTTTGACTGCGACCCAAAGGGGTCGGATGCCAAAGTTATCCTCCTTATACTGCCACCAACTTTTGTTTCTTTTGCATTCATTGTTTGCATTCATTGTTTCTTTTGCATCGAAAAGCACTTAATAGCAACCTTTCAAAATCTTTTAATATTGGGCGGTAGTATAAAAAATTATCGACTTTGCATATCAAATTCGTAGTTCAACAAATATCATCTCACATAGCTAATAGTTTAGTATCAATTCTATTGATAAAGGTTTTTTTAGGACTCCATAACATATTAGCTGTGAATTTCCTGGATCAATTATTTCAATCCGTCACTAAGCCGTCTGAATGATGTACAAGAAAAACAAGACTCAAGTCCAATATCATCAATAGTACTAAAGAGAAAACACTAAATCCAAGTTTCTATTTTCCCTCAGCTTTTTCACGAACATCAGAACCTGAACTATTCGACTGCAACTTTATGGATAGTTCTCGGGAGGTGTTCGTTAAAAAAAAGAGTTAAATCACGAAAATCGCAAAAGGTTTGCAAAAATATCAGGGTTAATATTGCCTTTATTTCTCAATGTTTCAACAAGTTATATGCGGTCTTAGGAAGCTTAACTCAGAAAATAGTAATTTTATTACTGTAAATGTACATATTTACTTATTATATTTGTCAGACACACGGCATCAATAGTATGATTTTGTACAGGTGATTTTTAGCAACATGACACGAATGAAATCTAAATACATAGGCAATCGTATCCCAAAGGGAAATGTCATGCATTTATACGACCTCTGACTCATCACAGGGTAAACTCCCATGCTGTTAAATATAACATAGTTGATGTGGTAGGCACTCCATTGAATGACAGTTTAAGCTTACAACATTTCTAATTACATGATAAATTTGCATTCCCGAGACGTGTATAATTACTCTTTCTAAATTATCTTTACGCCCGAGTAATTTCCATGCCAATTACATCCAACATATGATGCCTTCCTCCGGAGTCAGATAGTTAACACAGTATTAAGTAAGGAAATGAGAAGAACTGGCGAGGTAAATATTAAGCTCTAATATTAGCGTATACAACGTTTAGGCTCAAATTGCCTGCCGAAATGAAATGTGATTGTAATTTTGAGCGTAAAGATACTGTATTTCCTTGCTTTTCATAAACGTTCCACCAACTCCTATGTATCCCTGTGAAGTACAAACTCAACAAAACTGGTTTGATTTTCCCTGGAAAATGTTAATTACAAAATGATTTCATTCCATCCATGTGAAAATTACTAATGCGTGTTGCACGTAAGCATTCTCTGTCGCAGAAACTATCTTCGTCATTTTCCAAACAGAAAAAACGAGAATGAGCTCTAACAGAGATCTCTCATCAAAGTTGGCATAAACTTCCAGTTTCACCGTGCAGAGGTTCCTCGAACGCATTCAGATGAGAATGTACTGTCTAAATCGCGAGGTCTTTCATGATATTGATACTCAACAATTCGCTCGAAGCGCTTCCAGTTTTAATGGCTCGGAACACAACTAAAGAGCAGTTTGGAGCAATTACAGCTGCATAAGCGTACATCGATTTCCTCCTTGTAGTAAGGGATTAATTAATGCCGTTCTCCAGAACTCCTGCAGCGGCAGGCGAGGTATGGCGATCGACCCGCTGTCGCGTGTCCAAATCCGTAACTACGAGCAAACAGCGATGGCCGCCTGGCGAAATAGCGGTCAATTCGCAACAGCGCGCGGGAGCCCTCTCCCGTCGCAATCCCGAAGTTAAATGAATAACTTCTATTTGTGCCATTTGTACACACACACTAATGAACGATTATTAGTTAATGAGTTACTTACCGAGAGGGAGTAAAACATTCAATAAGGACAAAGACGATGAGATTAAAATAAATACCCGCTCACTCGATGGTGCGTCATGCGCTAGAATTATTTCTTCTTCATGCAGTTTGTAAAAAGAACGCTGCAACACGTAAATGACACGTAAAAGTATCTCCCAATATAGATAAAATAGTGAATTTGTTGTTAGATACTGAGTGTCAATACGAATGAAAGGAAAAAAAATCACATCAGGAACTGAATTCGGCGCTGTTGATGCCTGAAATGACTGTATCATTTAAACAATATTTTGTAGCCATGAATGGCCCCACAAAACAGTTTTAATGTTTCAAATACTTGTAAAATTTAATGTCATTCCTTAGGGAGTTCTGTCTCAAAAATATTTTCACTTAGCAGTAATTAGGATAATTCCGACGTTATGAATGTCTGAACGGTTCTACAGAAATTTCCTAAGATTATTAAGTCTCAATTATTCTGAAAAACGTCAATTATATTTTTTGTTATCATCATCAGTATTTTTTTCAAACAATTTCATTCCATTTAAATTTTATTATATATATTTTTTATATTTTCGTATCTAAGTATTAACGGCAGAACATAATAGCATGATAAATGTCACAGAAGTGCATGGTGGAATTTCTTTACCTTACAAAATTGTGGTAGTTTGATGTTAAAATAACTTAACCTTTTTCATTTTAGGTGTAGCAGAACTGCTAATCCAACTACAGGAATGAAGAATACAATTCCATGATATGGATAACAAAATTGAGTCCCGGAAAAGAAAGCCTCCTGTTCTCCAGCAGCTGAAGCAGTGAAGTGATTGCGTTCTTCGAAGCGTATGTTATTGTAAACAATGGAGAAGTGAAATTTTATCATTGAACTAAGTAAATCTCATTTGGACTTATAATTCTCTGTAGCAAATCCTAAACGTTTGCCGCAGTTGTTATTTTACATTTTAAAGGCTGAATTCAGATAACTTTGTTTAAAATACCTTTTTCTCATGAATAAACAATGTTCCACTACAAATTTCTCCAATTACTGTCCAATAGTCGACCTACTCGTTAAATATACACTCCCTAATCTTATTCACGAAGGAAGTAGCAGAGGCATAGGGGATATGCGGCTTAGGATCCTTAAATATACCATTGAAAATTTTTAAGAAGGCTGAGAAAATATTAGAATACCTTATTTTTCTACACCACTTCTTCGTAGAAGAATCATGTATTTTCAGAGAATCTACAAAGTCAAATTTTTACTTTAAAACTATGCCTACGTTGATAAAACGCAATTGATTTAATAGGTGAGGATGTTTGAAGGTTAAGATCTTATTCCGAAGAACAGGAGGTCAAACTAAGGCAAAAAAAGGATTTTTATAATGGGGAATCCTGATTCTCTTAACAGGGTGTAGTACACGCTGCTCATTAAGTACATGATTGATGCGTCAGAAAATTAGATAAGCAATAACCCACCCAAATAATGACGCCATTTGAAAAGTATAATGTTGTTGATGCCATCAAAAATATAAAATTAAAATCTTACTGTAACAATTTTCACACCCATAGCTATTCCAAAGCATTTCATAGCTTTGGAAATATAATTTTACTCAAGTTTTACATCTTCGTTTTCTCAGTGTCACAAAGGAGAAGTTTCTCCCATATCATCATGGCAAAGAAAATAAACTTACCGATTTAACTTACATTTAACTTTGTTAAGTCTAATTCACGACCCAAATTTTCAAAGATAATGTTATATTCAGTGGAAACTCAAAGAGATTATAACAATTTCTTTGTAAAAGAAGCAGCTGAGATCGGAGCACCACATATCACTTTGAAAGTTTGAGTGCCAATCAGCTCTATATTGCATTGGAATATGTACCTTCCACTCAAAAATTACAATAATAAATGGATAAACACATCAACTCATGATGTTTTAAACTTTGCTCCACGTGTATGCATCTCAAACAACCGCTTCTCGAGTAGTTTGAGGCATAATCTGATGTAGACATTCCCAGCGTATGCATTGTTGCACAGTTAGAAATTCGTTTTTTGGGACATATTATTTCTTATACACACACCTATTCATTCAATTTTAACATTTTATCTAATATCTATGAGCTACAACAGCAATTGCGTTCGCAAAGTGTATTTCAAAATTGAATTAATGGCAAAATACAAGTTTTTCTACCAATGAACTTAGAAGTAAGTGCTAAAGCTAATGGGCTGCATTCTAAAAGCAACCGTCATACATTTTAGGAATTATTGTGCCATTTTATGAACTTACTTGGCTGGTGTGTACCCATGCAAGTACGAAGCCATTGGTGCGGTATTGGTTACGGCTGAAGAATATTTACAATTTGGAATACAATTTGGGCACCAATAATCACTTTTTAATCCATGATTTAATTCTTATTTAAATACAAAAATATCACTCCTGACCAAATGAGATCCTTGCATTTAAATGTTTGAGCGTTACATATGAACTGAACTACATGCCTTTGATATTACGATTTTAACTATTGCCACATAAAAAATAATAATAATTACTGAAATTTCGGTCAAATTCAGCAGGTAATGGTAGAGAAATATTGCTCCTGTTGTAAAAACATTTTGGAGAGGCAGCGTAAAAAAATGGAGCTATTAAATAACAAACTAATTTCAATCGGCCTTAACTATTCCGCTGGAAAAAAATCAAGAATCTCAGGTACCGTATGCAGTGATAGGCATCGAAATATATGCATCAAACGTTTATTGATGATATATTATCTTACCAGGGGAATTTTTTCAGTGAATCACTAATATTTACTTGGCTTCATTTAATTCCTATATTCCATTGGCGTCTCACTAAAACATCGAAGTTGTTGGTAAGAATGGATAAAGGAGACTTGAAAAAAAATGAAAAGACGGGGATGATTCTTTGTTTAACTTTTTTTAATAAGCTCATCCATCTACCAACATGACGACAGAATACAATTTTGCAACATTTTTTGATTTGATTTTGATGTTTCATTGACTCCAGAACATTTAATCAAAATGCACTCATTATTTTAGCAGAAAAGGCCTATTAACCGCATTCTGACTGATTAATTACTACCACATTACTAGTAAGTATGAACAATTTGCGATGGCCACGGGCTCTGTACGCAAACGGAATGGGAAATGCTTCCTCTGTTACGCTGTATCAAATAAGGGAACTTATAGTTCAGTTGTACACTTAAACTTTAAAGAACATAAAATAACTATACGGGCTTGACTCAGTGTAATTTGCTATTGAACTTTAAATCCACCGAGGAATCGTGAACTGTAAGTTTCCATAGATGACATGCATTGTTTAAATTTTTCGATAAAGATTGATTTTGTAGACACATATAGATTGTCTGGATTTGGATCAATTCTTCTAATAGAGTAATAAATGACGAATCTTATCTAAACTCATTTTGTCTCATACTTGCAGGAAAGACATGCTTCAAGAGAAGGTTTTTTTCCCAGAATTGACTAATGTTTGAGAACCTTTATAATGATTTAAGTCTGCTCTCAAGAATTATTTGATTTAGAAGCTTATGTATTAAAAATAATATTTTGTTTAATTTGAGTGGTAATTACTGTTGCGATGTGGAGAAAAACTAGAAAGTAAACCACTTTTCAGCGACGATTCTACCGACGAAATCCTTGACGGCTACAGCGCCTGCATCTACCGCCTAACTTTGAGAGCTAATCACCGTGCGGCGACTAATCGATGACAACGAAATCGGAAATTCGTGAAAATTTGGCGGGCGAGAGCAAGGGGAACGCCCGCCAAAATACGCTCGTCCTCATCGGTCATAGTGCAACCCACCACGGGACAGGGGAGATCTAGATTCCGAGCGGCGGAGACAGCCTAAGCTTCCCGGGCAAAAACCGGCTCCGCCACCCGGCCCAGACCCTGCGCTGTCAGTAGGGGAACAATACCACACCGGTCTTTGGAGTTTAATGTGGAGTCATACAGGGTCTCGATTCGATTCCCAGAGCAACCATAATCAAACCGCATCGCGAAATGAACTTGCTCCATTTTACCGAGCCAGAATGGTGCAATGGCTCAAGTTATAGTTGAATGCAGGCCGTCCGTGAAAGTTTTATCGCTATTCTTTAATGAAAAGAGTGGAATCAAGAATGACATCAATGCAACTAAGTTGAGAAATATATTCCAACATTTTGGCTTCCTTGTAGAGAATAGAATAATTAAAAAGCATATGCTACAAACTCAGTTTTAATTAATATGCTACTCCTACACATTACTGTGCAACAATATGGATTGGAGGAGTTACTTTTTACATAAAGCATGGATAACATGTCTAAAAGAGCTGTCACGAAAAACGGGGACTTTCAGTACTAATTTTACTAAATAAAAAGCTCAATTAATTGCAAAGGAACTTAACAAACCGTAAGGAAAGGTACAGATTATCACGAACTGACATCATCATCAGGAAATTCCTCTAGGAAAATTAGTCATCAAACATGGTTTCGTACATTGTATAAAGCGAGTTTTCGATAAGGGTTTACAAATAAGTAAGGATGTTTACAAGCAATGAACATCATGAAGTCCATTAGCAATCCAGAAACCAGGCGTTGTACTCTTCACAGACTTAAAAGCTATTAAGGATGATAAATTTAATCACATAATTTCTTAGCATTCTTTCTATTTTGGTAATAAAAATAAACCCATTTTCATGTTTGCCAATCTCTTTATCAATATTGTTTATCAACCATGTACAAGGGAGAAACTAGAGCATTCCTTCAATTATTCCTGACTCAGTGCGCTTTCTTTCTTGTGTCACATTATCCTCTCTCAGAAATAAATAATGCTCCACCTTCCAAGTCCTCAGAATGCCCAGCAAGTCTGTGACTTTCATACAATAATTAATGTGGGCCACTACTAAATCACAAGTAACTAATGCAAAATTAGGAAGGTAAATCCTCAAATTTATATTGGTCACAGGCTGGCATTACATATCTAAAAACAGATGAGTCATCAAAGCCAAAAGATATATACATACATGGGTTTTATTACTTTGAGACATACAATATTCAGATGAGTTGAACGATATTTATTTCCAGAGTCTCCCGCAATACAGAATATGAAGCATCTCTTCAGACTACGTACAACATTTTCATATGTCATACGGCATTTTTTTTGGAAAAATACCCAATTCCGGACTAAAGGGCTTTTTACCGCGGTTCACGGAATCTTGGTTCCTCTGTCAATATTAAATTCTCAAGATTTTGCAAGCATAACAACTTAATATCATTAAAGCCGAATTTAAAATGTAAAATATTTAAAAGCGAGTAATTATGCTTATCTCCTCGCCTCATGCCCAAGATATTTCTGATTAATAAATGCAAATATAACCCATAATGTGCAATTTTGGTGGTTGCTTTTGTGCAATGCAATCACGGAGTATGGAACACATCCATGAACAAATGAGAAATATAGAGCTGTCAGAATAGGAGGCAAAATCAGCATTATTTCCTCAAATAAAATTCAAACTATTAATAAAAAATCAAACAAAACGGATAATGGTTATTAACTTACGTTTACGCTATGCGTATACGTTAATTATATATGAACATACGTTTTAACAGTAGGCATGCGTCCGCCAAACTAATTAGGAAAATACACAAAGGAAATCGTTTTTCATTGTCCTCCAACGGATTAACTCATTACTATCACTTAGTGCACTTACAATTGGATAAACTAATACTACATTCTGTAAAAATTAAACTGGGTAATTAGTAATGGCCCTGAAAAAATGTGGAATCTCTAGGCATCTGAGTCAAGCATTGGTTGTCAAATGTTTCTATTATGAACTAATTCATTACGGAAAGTTGGAACACAGTTTTAGATCTAAATAAGGAATGCTTTAATAAGATTTTATTAAGTACATATACCCAAAATCTCAGGTAACACCACTGTTTGGTTCGCGAATTTGTAAAAAAAAAAGAATAAAAAGTATAATAAAAGACGATAGCTGTGCGACGACTGTCCAAGACATTCTAAAAAATTATTGAGCCTCTAAATAAGCACAAATACATATCGGTATGATGATATCAAACCAGTTTTACTTTGAAGAGAAGGCAAAGCAATTTAATATTATGACCGCCTGAAACTTAATTTTTTGTAATCATTGAATTCTCCCTTCATATATTTCAAGAATTGACCATTAGATGGCGATTGAAAGGCTCAACTAAGAGCATCTGATTAAGCCTGATTAACAGTAAAGAAACATATTTCTTTCTATACGCCTATTCAAGGACTTATTCACCAACAATCTATTTACATGCGTGTTTATCAATTGAACTGTAAGTATAATCGCATTATCTTCGAAATTAAAGACGATATTAGTTCACTATTTTAAAGACATAGGTAACAGTAATTATACTGTAATTATTATACAACAATAGAGAGTCAACTAATGGAGAAAAAGTTCCATCTGTTAAATCAAATTTCAGGAATAGTAGTTGAAGACAGCTTCATTGTTATCAAGAACGCTTTTTTCTTCTTCGTTCAGAATATTTCACCGTAATATCTACTATTAAGTAGGCCTCAACAAAGAAAAAATGATTACTCTTTCCAATAGTCTCGCCGTTGAAAGCCTTTCCCGAAAGTGAAGCCCAATGAAACCGAGGGACAAATTCACAGATCCGTTTTCAAGGGTCTTAAAGCAATATCACTGAATAGCGAGATGATGACTTTCCCCGAGCATTGATTTGCTTGGGCGAACGTTTGCCGAGCACGTCTCGTAAATGTGCGAATCCCCACAAAATAACATCAAACCTCCTCGTCGTCTCTGAAATGTCTCCTTTCTCTTCCCTCCCTCCGACCCTCTCCATCATTTGGTCTCCTCCTCCTTCGGTCGGAATAACTCCCCGGAAATGCCGGGGAGACGGCTCACGCGAAGGAGGGAAGGGTGAAGGCGGGGAGGGGTGGAGGGGAAATCGACCGAAAAGGGTGCGGGATAAACAGGGACACGGGGTGCGGGCGATGTCGAGACGCCCTCGCAATAGGGTAGTTTCCTTAATCAAAGAAAACGAAAGGCATTAATTGCGATTCACTACCCACCATTATCATAATACAAAAATTATTTGGTTTTAGAAATCCCAGTTTAGACGAATCGCATTGGTCAATTTTAACCGCATTTGAAAAAGGCCAGATTGGCGCCCATGCGATGCCACTCCACGTGACGTCACAGGGACCTTGTAAAACTGCCTATGGTCGGAAAGTTTCCTTCGTTTGATGAGGTATTAATAATCCTTTTTTAAGCCAAGCGCTACCTGCTAGCAGCCTGCATCGCAGCGGCGCACATATCCTCGCCCCAAGGTCACCTCACTCCGCGGCAGCAGGAACCAGAATGACGTCACAAGGGCTTTCCCAGCATTCATACTTAGCCGTCGCGCTTTCGCGCGCTTGAAAATGTTCACTTTTCATTTAATTGCGAAAAATAGATATCGTCATTTATAAATCTAAAAGCGTGAATTGCGTACTCCAGGATTTAGGCAATAAAAAAATAATAGGACCCCACCCAACTCAACGTCTCCGATCTCGGTTCGAAAATAATTTTAATTATTATAGTATTATACCTTTTAAGGTAGGTTTCCATTGAGTTCTAAAGAAGTAATCTGGAAGCCTCCCTTTCCTTCCAGCACAGCCTTCTTCAATTCAATGTAGGGTCTACTCCCTTACAATATATCTAAAAATCCTATTCTCTCCCATCCCCTTCCTCGTTTTCCTAACATTCTACCCTTTAACACCATTTTCAACATCCCCTCCCCGTTAAGCACTAACTCCATCCATACCTTCTGTCTCCTTCGTATTTCATCTAAAAGCTGCCTCTCCTCGACCACCATGTCCAGCACTTCGTCGTTCCTTTTCATCTCCGTCCATTCACCCTCTCCATTCTTCTCCATACCCACATCCCGAATGCCTCAAATCTTCTCTCGTCTTCTTTCCTCAGTGTCCACGTTTCGCACCGTAGAGAGCTACACTCCAGATCAAACTCTTCACTAACCTTTTCTTTAAACTCTTACATAACTTTCCTCTCAGAAGCTCCTTCCTGCTCATGAACGCCTCCTTTGCTAGTGCAATTCGCTTCCTGATGTCCTTGCTACTGTGTCCGTTTTCCTCTAATGTGCTGCCCAAATACTTAAACTGGTGCTTACATTAAATTTAGTGGTATTTACCATGATAATCTAGCCTACTACTCACAAAATTCTGAAAAAGAGACTATAGTGAGATTATTACGTAATTTCATGCGTAATGCAACTTTTAAACTTTGGCATCACTCATCACTTGCAAATTCTCGTGAGATCACACAAGGAGGATGAAAGAACGAAAGGAGAAATTGCAAAAAAAAGTTCAAAGAGAATTTCTCCAGTAACCCTGCACCAACGGATTACTATGTGGAGAGAAGATGAATACGTTCTAGGGAGCCTTAGTATGGAAATTGCTGAGGAGAGGACAGTTGAAGAAAATTAACTGGCAAAATTGGTGCTGCGACTACTTCTATCTTTCCCTTCGACCAAGTTGGCCAAAGTTTCCAAGACTGAATTTGTAATTTCCCTCAATGAGGAAAAGTTCTTGGCGAGAGACACAAGAGTAATCGCGCAACAACGTCAGCTTGGCAAGATATTAAAGTTAATGATTTCTCTAGCACAGAATGAGGAAAATCACACAACGTCTACGGATTTAAATATAACATTGGATCATGAATTGTTGCATAGGCACTCATCATCTAACACACCATTATTAATAATGGCATAAAAAAACACGAATTACAAGCCATATTAATAAAAAAAATGCAAATGCACTCCCAACCGAATAAGGTACAAAGCATAATGCACCTGAGATCATACATAATAATTATGATGAAATTAGCCTTAAGCAGATTTTAGCCTTGACTTTAAGGAAATAGATACGACTGAATCATCAAATACTCGTCAAGTTAAGTTCTATACTAATCAAGTTAAGTCGAATTGTTTGAGTGTATAGTATATGATACCCGCAAATAATCAAACTTTATTCATGGGTGATGGGCAGAGGTACGGAGGGGTAATAGAATAGACGGTATAGCGATACGAACGTAAATTTCATTTAAGCACAAATTACAGGTACACAAACTCGAATTTTAAGTATTTAACATAAGGAATTAATGGAATTGAAGCAAAAAAATAGGTGAATTAATCATGTCAACATAAATTCACCGTTCAGATTAACGTATAACTATGAGTTTACACGAAATATATTATCAAGCAGGGATTATTTCATTGGCTAATAATAATTCCAGGAAAAATTTAGGGTTCCTCTGTCCCGTGAATTATTTGATCGATGCATAAAAAAGAATTGAAGCATATATGTGTGTGTAAAATGTAATACGAAAAGATCAATATGAAGTATGAAAAAATATTTATGTACTACGAAGCCTTTTTGGATCACTAAATAAACAAGCAAGTTTTCAAGCAAACTATTAGGTTATCATACAATGCCTAATAACATTGCTACCAGCATATCAAATATCAAAAGAATCAGTTCGTTTCCCATGGGTACAACAAATTATGTTTCATACTGTGGATGAATAAATTTTCTGCACTATCATTCCGTAAAGAAAACAAAAGCTCAAAGGAAAACAAGGGTTTATGAGCCATTGTGGAAATTTTGCTGCACCTGATTATTTAAGATATATACGTATCTGGGAACAATGAGTAAAATTAAAAGAAGTGTAAACGTGTGTTAAAATGACTATCGCGTAAGTAATAAGAGGTGTTGATTCCTCCATAATGCACCTTAAGTAGAATTCTGGATGGATTCTCTCCTATTCAGGTTAAATAAAATTTTACGAATATCTTTTGTTTCTGGTACCTAAAATTAATCCAATAAATTTAATACAGTAATTCTGATTAATATTTTAAATTACTATGGGTCTCAATTATGGTGTTCATCAAAATATACTAGAAAAATTTAAAAATTTTAAATCATAAAAATGAGCCTAGGACGGCGAATTTGACGTTTAAACATAAGCCAAGTGAATATTTTAATTTTTTGTTTATGTTTCGTGTCAAAACATAGAAAATGCTTTTTTAAACTATATTAGATTTTTCAGGAGGAAAAGCATTCGTTACCAGAACAAATTTATCGAGTTTCATTATTTTGAATGCCTCTTTTATATCTTTCAGTTTTAAAGAAAATTCTTTTTATCTTAGATATCCTCTTTAGCAAGTACATCTATCCACATCTGTTTTAAAATAACTCACAGCGAACATATAATACTACTGCTTGAGATAAGAGCCTTGATGATAAGGTAAATGGTGCATGAAAACAATTAATTGGAATATTCCATTGGGATTTGGAAGAAGATCTTTGGACAAAACATTTTCAGAGAGATGGAGGTAAATTATCAAAAATAACATAAGCCCATGCTAGTCGAAGGCATAGCTTCTTAAAAACTAATGCTTGAGTAAACATTTAATTTAACAGTGTAGAGATATTTTATTTAAGAAGTTAAAAAATGTTTCCGAGTAAAATAATCTTCTGAAAATCATTTTAAAGGTATTTGAAGAAACTGGACATCTCCGGCAGGTGGTTCTCCTAATCAATCACACTGGCTTCACCCACTAATATATTCGACTTTTTTGAATTACCAGCTATACAATCTACCCTCAAAACCATCGTAGGTAGGGTTGCTGTCGGTAAGAGTAAAAGGAAGGTGGCATTGGAGGAAGTCATGACCAAAGTGAGAGAGAGAGATTTACAAGTTCAAACAGTTACACCTCTCTCATTCTTTTTCTTAGCCAACCTGAACTTGCCATTCCCAAATTCGAACAAAAGTTTTAGTAATTCCACTTCCTTCTTTTAGAACCCATGTGAGCTTAAAACCAGCAACATTTCTCCAGGACGAATCACATTTAGTGAACGCAACGCAACACGCAAATTGTTCCCTTACCCAGGAAGCTTTCCCTACTCTCTCATCACAATCTTCCAAAAACTCTTAATAAAACGTTCCTTTTCCCCCACATTCCTTGATTTTCTATAATCCCCCTCTTCCCTACATTTCCCTTCCCTATCAACCTATTAAAACCTAATGCTGCTTCTAAGTAACAACAAAAATACATACATATTCAGCTCTATTCAGGGAAAAATTTAACTTTGTGTAAATTTTAACGGCGAAATATGAAGCTACCACAATAATTATGATTGAGTAGAAAATTTTCACAATTTTTAAAGTGAGAAGACTTGAAATTTAAATTTTCTCAGAAACAGCTCTGGGTTAGAAAGGGTTAATAGGACGGATTTTGTAAAACAAAGTTCATCGAACAAAGAAACTCTTTGTGCGCAAAAAATGAAGTGGAAAATTTTGCAATGCTTAATTTAAACGAAACTCAGGAGATTTACACAGAGAAGCACCTAACGCAAGTTTTGATTATAATAATTATGGCGAGCCGGGAAATTTATTTTTGATCCTTTAGTATAGTATTATTATTTTATATACAGTAATGTGAATAATAAACAATAAATATATCTGTAAATGTTTCTGTAAAATTTAGACCGCAAAAACTGAGTTATATAGCTGCAAATATTTTCTGTTATAAAAAAATAATTAGTACATATTTGTCTTCAGATATTTACGTCGTGAATAACACAGTGAAATTTTGTAGCATAGGAATGCATGAAAACTTTTTTAATAATGTAAAAAAATTAATTGAAAAATCACAGGTTGTAGAGGAATCACAAGCCTCATGTAAACAGATAAAATTTCAACGCCAGAAATGCGAGAAATGCGATAATTTTTATCAGTTTTAAAATTCATGTTCAAATTAAAATATTTCAAAGGTAATTGTTAGTTAATTTATAAAAAAATTCATTTCAATCTTTAAAGTCAACGACGGTACAAAATAATAGTGATAAGAGGTTTAAAGTATGAAGATAAAATCAGCTGCCAATTCTAGTTTTCGTTTATAGAAAGTATTTGGTGTGTTCCGATTTGATGCTCAAACACTAAATCGTGAGAACCTCCAAGGAAAACTTAATATTTTCCATTTTTTTGCGATTAGAGTACTCGGGTATACATGCAAGGGATAGCTGGAGAGACCAAAAGCGAAGTCAAAGAAATGGAATTTGGCTGTTCATTAAAATTTTATTACTAATGCATAGGATATACCTTAATTTCTAAATTATTTTCACATAAAAATACAAAAAAGTTTTTCAATCAGTTGTATTAGTAGAAAAATTGAGAATGGTACCACATAATATCAAGTACATGTTATTACACGGTGACTAGTATATGAATCAGAGATGCTCGATAACTGAAAGAAAATGCAATTGCTATCAAGATTATTCAAACATGCATCCACTGATATAACAGTTAGTCATTACTTTTATCCAATACGGCAGACTATTTTGAAAATCGTTCGTTATTCTACAGAATCGTGCCTTTTTTTAATATTTAATTTTATTTACTTGTATTCCCATTGGACGGTGCTGCGCTGCTATCGTATTTCACAATGAAAAATGGAAAGAATTAATGGAAAATATGAAAGGCACTAATTATTTCCCGCAAGATTGATGTTACTAATATATTTAGGCCTTTTTTTTCAACTTAACGTTATTTCTACCTCACCAATATTATTGACAGTGACAATTTTCAATTCTTCTTTCTACCTGTCATATCCCTCCTCAATATCAAGCTAAGTTTTCTACGAAATACGTGTCCGCGATCACAGTGTTAGTATAAATCAAAATTAACGACAAAATAATCTTTGAAATGGTGGTGGAAGCAGGTGGAGCAGAGATCACAAGAACGTTTTTAGGCAAAAACTATCATGATTGCGCTTATATGTATGGCATATTTTAATACAAAAATCTTATAAGGAGAATATAACAGCATAAAAGTAACGTATTGTAGAGTAAATCAGGGAGAGATGACGCACTTTTTGTAAAATAACTATATTTTGTCCTATTTTACTTTTCTGATCAAACTAAGTAGTAAATATGGTGACTAGTCTTGTTTCTGATGTAAACACAAATACGTGCACTTACATCGTCCTTCTCTCAGCTTAAAGAATTATTTTTTTAACATTACCTCGCGGCGTCTCTCCCGTATGTTGCGGGTGATTCGCTGCATGCTATTAAAACCGACTAAAACTGATTTCTGTACTCTGCAGCTCCATTAAAAAAGAAAAATTGTTGCATTATAGAAGTTTTGAGGAAAATATGGCATGCAAATCCTTTTGATATTTTTTGGTATTTTTCTAATTAAAAGTATGCACGTGTCTACGATTTTAATTCTACTGAAATGCAGGTTGTAAAACTAAAGCTCTGTTTATGCCATTATATTACAAACATGCACTTGCGAAAACCAAGGAATTTTACTAACATGGGATATACTTATCCAATTTTTATTGAAAAATACAAGTCGAACCGAAGAAGCTCAGTTAGCAGGGACGATTTAGCAGTTTTTTTAGAATTCCAAATTAGTTAAAATTAATTAAAGATACACCTTGCGAAAGTCAAAACTTTCTGTTGCCCGAAAACTTAGCATAGTAATGTTCAAAATATGTGTAAAAATAATTAAATGCTACACAACACAAAGAAATTAGTTTTAGTATAGGCACTAATACAGTCAAACGTTTCTAAAAATGTATTATAATTAATTTGAAATCATTTTTCACTCCATGTGGCGTATATTCTGCATGAGAGAAATGCGGCATGTGTACCAAAGTTCAGTGCGGAGTCTTACTCTACAGATGAGACGCCGCACCACGTTGCTCAATGGCCTTTAAGGTGCAAGGCCTTTAAGAAAGCTGGAAAACCAGTGAAGCACAAACGGGACTCACTTATTCCCTGGCATCTAGTGTTCCCCAGCATGTCGTATCTGCCAGGAAACGCCGCGCCATAACTAAGGTGGGTGCGCAGTCTATCCCTTATGGGGTGTCTCTCCCCTATTTACCCTAAGGCTGAGAACTGAGGAAAGATACACTTGATGAGATACTAGGATAAGGCACACCTTGATGCTTGCATCACATCGAATGAATATAAGATATTCTGTAGGCCTCACGAAAATACAAGGTGAACTTACCCGCTTGATTACGACATCCCCTCATAAGGTCAGCATCTAAACCTAACCATAATGCTCTAATATGCGCAACCTGGATGTAAATAATTGCTTTACTTGAGAGCTGAACTCCCTGAGTGACAAAAAATAGCAACGCACCCCTGACCATATGCTATTTAGGGCTAATAGCCTACGAACAAAGACGAAGCACGGAAAAACAGACTTGCTATATAATGAGCAAATAAAAGGCAGTTGCATTTTCCAAAATTATTTAATGCGCACGACGTTTCTGGAGTTTCGATATCTGGAACAAGACACCTCAGTAGATGATGGCTTTGTTAACCGAAATACGTCGTAAGCATTAAATTATTGTTGGAAATTGCCACTATATTTTATTTAAATATGCCAAACTTCCGTTATATCACATCTGAATCGGTTGAACTTATTCGCTGATTTGATTATCCATGAATAATACAGTTCTATCAGTCCACAAAGGTATAGGATATGTTTCCTTTGATTTCTCACTCATCATCTCAGTGTCAAAAATGAAACCAGTGCAAAGGACCACTACGTAACTCCCAACCATTCTTCTTCTCATTACCTGTTCCCAATATAATAAAAGGGCGTATTCTCGACGTGGCGATCTCCAAAGCCACTCTTTTTTATTCGCGAGTGCACACTTCCATTTTTCCCGTTGCCAAGCAAATTCAACCCAACAATGGATTCGGCAGATGGCAAGCGGATGGACCTACTGAGACCACTCTCGGTTAATGAATATCTCTGAAAGGGCGATTTCAAGGAGGGTTATTTCGAGGCATCGATTGGAGAGGCATGAAAAAGGAGATACTTGGACAGATTAGTGGCGAACGGTGACGCAGAATCCGTCGATAGGTGGAATTCGAAAAGAGGATCGAAACAGAGGATCACTCTTAAACATTTATGTTTTAACACCCCTAGATATCAGCAGTAACTTTTCATTTTCTGACCCTTCCGAGATTGGCCCTACTTGGTTTTCTACGACATCATAAAGAGGCCAGTTGTTACAGTCGTGCATGCTTAAAAAATAAAAGACTAATCGATATCTGTAAATTTCTTTTCAAGAAATAGCTATAGTCACCAACCATTGTTTCATCGGTATTTGGCATCATGACGGAGGTACGTAATTGAAACACAATGACAGCTAAATACAGTGATACCACAGATACAAGGTGTTATTTGGGTTTCCTTTATCGGACATCCGCAAAGAACAGAAGAGGATATGCCGACATAGAGAGACTTCCATAGAGGAGGATAGTTGAGAATAGCATCACGAATGTAGGTACCTACTAAAATTTACAAGAAATTTAAAAATACCCTTCACCAAAGAGTACTCGAAAATCACATCACTGTTGGGGGACATAGGGGCATAGCCAAAACCGTTGTTAGCAAAATGTTGTGGACGGGTACATGCGGGTATAAGATCGTTAATCCTCATAAAACAAGAATGCACTTACAAGTTGGTGGGCTTCAAGAATGGCTAATTAGTAAAGAAATTAATATAATACAGAAGGTCGAATACATATAAGGAAGGAATGGAAAGAATCTAGGGGGTTAAGGGAGAAATTTGGATGTATTTGATCAGATAAAATCAATTTTACGGCTATTTGTGCTGAATACCTCCTGGAAAATAACGGATAAAAAATGACAAGACGGCTTTTTTAGGTGTTTATGAAATAATAGTATTTTGAATAATATCTAAATCACTACTTAATATGTCATGTTAACCCTTTCTAACCCAGAGCTACTTTTGGGAGAATTCAAATTTCAAGATATTTCATTATGAAAACTTGAATATTTTTCAATCAATCATAATTATCATGGCAGCTGAATATTTCGTCATCACAATTGACAACACAAAATAATGCGTAGTTTACTTATTTCCTAAACAGAGCATATAATACATACATTTTTTATGTTGCTTAGAAGCAACATTGGGTTATAATGGATTAATCTTCTAGACTTAACTTTTCACATAAAAGGCTAAAAAACTCTTATGGGACTGATAAACCGATGTGCCAAAAATAAATCGTCCTTTAAAAGAGGGATTTGTATGTGCAGAACCGAAAATTCTTGGCGGTCATGTGCCCACTTGAAAAGTCGAAGAAGAAAGACGGAACGATAATATTAATTAATGATACAAAACGCTACGACTGTTTGAGCAATAGGGTAGTTCCCTTCATCAAAGAAAAAGAAAAGCATTGATTGCGAATCGTTACCCACCATTAATGTATTCAAAATATACAAATTATTTCGTTTTAGAAATAGCTGTTTAGACGAATGGCAATGGTCCATTTTTATCCTCATTTGAAGAGGGCCAGATTGGCGCCCATGCGATGCCACTCCTCGTGACGTCACAGGGACCTAGTTTCTATACGAGTAGATAGGAGTTATACATCGTCTGAGATTACCAATGCATGCATAAGGCGTAGAGCTCAGGGAAACATGTCTTAATAATCACTTATTAAAACTGGCTAAGGTCGGAAAGTTTTCTGCATTTGATAAGGTATTAATAATCCTTATTTAAGACAAGCGCTACCAGCCAGCAGGGTACTCAGCTACCCGCTAGCAGCCTGCGTCGTATCAGCGCTAAGCCTCACCTCAAGGTCACCTCGCAGGGGGGAGCGGGAACCAGAAATAAGTCTCACGGAGAGATTTCCCGGCATTCATACTTACGCGTCGCGTTTTCGCGCGCTTGAAAATTTTCACTTTTCATTTAATCGCGAAAAATAGATATCGTCATTTAAAAATCTAAATGCGTGAAATACGTACTCCAGGTGTAATAATCTTTCGATTTAATCTATAAAAAATAATAGGAAACCACCCTATTATGTAGAGCCATATATGAAAACAAAATAAGCATGGTGGGGAATCAAAGAAACGAGAGAAGAAAATCAAATACTCTCAAGTCTAAAACAAAATAAGCTGAAAAAATATCTTGCAAATCCTTACTTTAATGTATAAAAATGTTAATAAACATATATTATTCATTCAATCACAGACAACCCTAACTCATATTAACGCCTTTCGCACAGTAATCCAAAGTTTAAATTTATCATTTTTATACGAATTACTCAGGGTATGATCACTCTTAATCCTTTGAAAGGAAGTAATTACACAAATTTAGCATTAATCATATCAGGATCCATTGAAATTTTTATAAAAGTCTCCAAATTTCGAATCTTTCTCGGACGTGATTATGTCCTGATGAGCGCTTTCATGAATATGAACCCTTGAATTATTTCAGTTTTTTTTCAGGCATCATCATCGAGTTCGTGTTATGTAACAAAGACCGATCCACATCGCTACTATCTGAGCTTTGAATTTTGTACCAGACAATAGGTCATTTCATTGCCAATTATTTTTGTTTCAAAAGCTCAACGTCGTCATTTAGTTCGTTTTTCACATTAAAAAGATTTGCTTTAGATGGGTAAAAAATGGAGGGCTCTCTCAGTGTTTTTTTATATCGGCGAGTTTTCCCACGCGTTTTTATTTTGCTGCGTTGAAATGCAATCCTTAATTAGGGACGCTATTACTTTTTTATCAATCGATTAAAAAATAAAGCCTCTCGTATGATTCCGCCTACAGTTCATTCTGTTCCCATCAATATTCTTGTTTTTTTATCCATGAAACGAAATATTTAATTAGGAACAAATGATATACTTTAATTAAACCCTTTCCTCTCGCTTCCGCGTACATAGCATCCTATTGGTAGGAAATGAATTATTCACTGACCGACTGAAAGGGTTTATGTATTATGACAGGATGCGGAGTGTTCGTGGGAAAAAGAATGATATTGATCACGATTAAGAAGCACACCCTATTCTCTTCGCTTATTGGAGGAGAAACTTAATCCGCATCAGACAAGAAGGGATGTTTCCCTTTCGTCGTTTTCCCCACGGTGATCGCTTATGGATCGCTCGCCTTCGTTTTCCGCGGCATTCCCCGCGCTCAGCTACCTTGCAAAAAGTGATCCTGTTATAGCAAATGAAGAGCTTGTATAAAGTTACGTAGCGTCTTTCTGAGATATTTCTCTCGGCCTCTTCCCCCTTTTGAAAAAAGGTGGTTCATTTATCATTTAGGATAAACAACTTTTCACAGGTGCAAATTTCGA
The DNA here is from genome assembly GCF_921293095.1 of Ischnura elegans. Lineage (NCBI taxonomy): Eukaryota > Metazoa > Arthropoda > Insecta > Odonata > Coenagrionidae > Ischnura > Ischnura elegans. Next base: position 145,309,615 of record NC_060246.1, read on the forward strand.
TACGAGTCTGTAACTTAATGCGATCTGCAACTTAAAAAGCGTAAGGATCATTGGCATAAATGATATATCAGTTATATTGACAAACCCATGAAAATAAATTGAAGCAAATTGCGTGTATTATTGACCTTATTGCATTTCGTGTAAGAGGAGGAGAGTTGCCTAGCGCAGTTGCTTGCTTAATTTGTCCTCATTCGTTGATGAAAAAGGTTTTGATACCCTCACATATTTTGAGCTATTCTGATTTACGTGACCTGCACCCCCAGATTACAACTAGGATTTAGAATACCCACAGTCATTATTCATACTTCTTGTGATCTGAGAAAACTTCATTGCTCAAATTCTTTTACTTCCTATTAAATTTTTACAGCATGCTTTGCTAAAAAAATTTTTGCAGGTGGTTCAACTGAAGTATAGAGGTCACAGCAATGGGTTAGGGGCCAGAATCCACGCCCACTTTTTTCCATCGAATATATATTGCTACACTTTATCCCTTTGCCGCAGTATCGGAGGGAGAGAGAATCAATTTCTCGTTTAGCATTATGTGTACTTGTGAACTTTTGCCTCCCACCATCGACACCGCAAAATACCTCCCTTTCCTACACCCCACTATGGACCATTCAAACTCCTCATACCCACAGACGAGAGGAGAAGGGGAGGGGAGACCAGCCGAAAACAGAACGAAAAAAAGGAAGACTCGCGTGCTATTTAAAAAAAAGAACCACCCAGGATAATTGGCGATGGGATGGAACTCCTTCGATCCGTCAATGGGCTTTCCACGTTTGCCAGCAATGTTGAGGAGGCGGTGAAGAGAGGGGTTTGGGGTTCACGAGGAATTTCAAGGGAAGGTGGGGTGGAGGAGAGGGTGCAATGGAGGGAGGATAGCATTAAAATTTTTAAAATGGGCAAAAACCGTTCCCCCCTCCCTTAACACCCCCCTCCGATCGCGTTCCATAATTTTTCGCTGTTCGGCGGGGCATTAGATAATCCGTGCTGCACTTTTAAGGGGATTCTCCGGCAAAACCGCTCTCCAAAAAAAAATATTCGGCCCCGCCCACAATACTCGCTACATTTTCGGCTCCCACGCCCCTTCATTCTACAGCCTCCATCACATGCACGAATCCTAAAAAAAAATATGCCCTAAGCTGCATTTACCCGGCAGTTCGTAGGTATACATCAATTTCCCTTAAATATTTAAAAGCATTCCCTATGTTTAGGTGCAAGTTTTTACGTTAAAACCAATAAAAAAAGGAAACGTCAACACCATTTGGTGTCTTGATTTGGTGCAGTGTCGTGATTTGACCCAAAGAAAGAATTCTCTTGATTTATATTGAGGGAAGTGTTTAGCTTGAGTTGGTACGAAATTTATTTCATCATTTGTTTTTTTTTTGTTCTCGGGTAATATTTTCCTGTTTTACGTAAATAAAATTGCTGCCCTAAACTACATTTTTTCAGCAATTCGTGGATAATATTCATTTTCTCTAGAGATTGAAAAGTATCCCCAATATTAAGAGCGTAAACTCTTTATGTTAAAACGAATAAAAAAGCGCTCACTGCCGTCGGCAGCCTTTCGTCTTTTGCAGCATCTTGATTTAACTCAAGGAAATATTTCTATTGGCTAATATTGAAAGATGTTTTAAGTTTGAGTTTTTTTAATTTGTTTTATTATTTGGTGTTTTTTCCCAGCGTTTCTGTAGTTTTTCAACTTTTCTTCGCATTTTAAAATAATTATCCATCAAATTGATCTTTTGCCTTTTTTGTGTAAACGGTTTGAGAGTAGTTATACTGAGGAAGATAAAAAAGGCTTGCAGTAAACAGGTATTTACCGGACCAACTAAATTTAAAGAAAAACTACCCAAAGTATATTGAATTTCAATAAGAAACCGAATAGAAAAGAGGCGATACATCTCTTTTTTTTTTAATGCTCGCCCCGCTCTTTATCAATTTTAATTTGATTCAAATTGTACAAGAAATCACAACCAAGTTAGACAAACACTCTCTCAAAATCAGAGAGAAAGTAAGAAAAAATATCGACCAATAGATACAAATGGAAAAAAATTAACCTGAGAAACTCTCAGAAAGTCACAGTAGGAGTATGAGTGGAAGAAGATGAGTCGATCGGGAGAGTGAGGCTTGCTGAGTGAATTGAGAGTGTAGTGAGTGGGTTGGGCCAAGAGAGAAGGAAGGAGACATGTTTACAAATGCATTTTTACCATTTTATTTTCCCCTCCCATGCGCTAAATTTTATCGTTATTTTTTACTCCTGCGGCGGTGGTGGAACTTTCGCGCGATCTCAAAGGTGGTGGGGGTGGAGAAATAGCCACCCGACACGCGTCGCCGCCTCGCGCCACTGTGTTGAAAAAAAAGACGAGCTTCCGGTAGCTTCACAGCGCACGCGTCGTAAAAAGAAGGAGTGGGTGAATTCGCAAACTTCCCCTCCTTCCCTTCCCTCACCCCACCGAACTCATCGGACTCTCCAAAAAGTTCGGAAGCCGCCCTGTAGAGGTCTACCACGCACCCTCGGCAGACCTGCGGGACGATCTCTCCTGGTAGTTCAACTCGGTGATGAATAGATGTCGCCAACATCGCTTCGAAAAGGTCCTACTGGTTCTGCTCCTTTCCCAGCGTAGGGTTGGATGAGAAAGGGTTAGGAAGGGAAGGGTCCAAGTAGTGACGACGCTGCGAGAGTGTTGAGTAAGGATCCACGGCGGCATACTTAGTACACCAGTTTGGAGATGATTTCAGAATTCAAGTAACTATCAGAGGAACAAACAACGAGAGGACCTGCTATCGCCAATCAATACACCTTGAGATGATAAGGTAAAGAGAGAAAAAATGCATGAATTAGAAACACGAACATTAAATGAAATAAATGAATTACCCGGTTCCTGTTACAACCTATTGTAGGTGAAATAATTTGCCGCGACCGTCCTACTGATGTTACATCTTAAGTATCCTAAGGGGACCATTGTGCTTAATAAGGATGAAAAGATATCGAGAATCGAATTCTCGATGGCTTAAAAAAATGTCTTCTGATTTCGTGAATCTCCACGGGAGATTAAAAGATACCGCAGTTTCTTTCAGGCATTAATTAAGGCTCTCAGTGTTGAAAATCATGAATTTTTGTGCACGCAGTTAAAATACCTACCATTCCACTAAAAGAAAAAAAAACTAATTAAACTTTGTTTTGATTTACGAGAACGTCCACCTCGCTATCCCTCTACGACTGGTGACTCAAAAAAGTTTAAACGTTTGTCGTCTGAATTTTGTGCTCGTAAATCCACATCGTTTTGGTGAAAATTGCTTCAAACATCTACTTACATATAATTGCAAGTGAAAGGACAATACTAACTAACCAAATAAATCGAATATTTCCTCTTTTTCGGAAAACAGTTCGGTGATTGCAGTAAATTTTGTGGACTAAAAACAAGTCAATAAATTATGAATGTGAATGAATGAATTATGAATGAAATTAAGAAATTATAGATATGCAAACATGAGCAAAGTTAGGCCACAACTAATCACTTGAACAAAGAGAAAATCCAGCAATAGTCTTATGTTAGACCACTTTCGCAGCAATACCTAACTAAGCGAAGATACGCCAAAAACAGATATAATCACAGGGATAACAACTCGAAACTATACTTACTATAAATCCTAAAGATTGAAAATTGAAAATTCTCCCCAAAAATTCAATTTCCCTTCCATAAAAGTACAGTTCCCTCTTTTGTCATTTACCTACATATGCATTGGATGGTATATTATTCTCATGTATTTCTCGGTTTTTATTTTTCTATCAGCTCTGCAATCTCAAAATTATAAACGTTCGGATCAATTAAAAGAACCATCACATATTTATAGAATATAATATAATTTATTTACAGGGTCTTCATTCATTCGTCCGATACAATGCGATCGGGTATCAAATGCCCGATTTTCTGCTTCACTGTGAACAAATAAATTAAAGAAGACTGTAGCCTGTCAAAAATACAATGGTTCATTATTCAGATGGGCATATACTCTTGGCGATGGAGCCTCAGAAAATGAAATATAATATCATATTTTGTTAGTCAGACCTGTGTGAGCATTACGCTCTTTTCGTGAGAAAGGACAGGGCAACATTATACGGTATTCACATTTCTTTACTTTGAAGGTTTCGCGTAATAAAATGCTTATAATGAAATCTGACACATTACGGCTTCCCAACTTGATATACTAATTCGTATTTTCGTCGCTACGTTATTTTGAGTAAATATAATAAATCCCAACGGGCCAGTAGATATGATAGGGATGATATAGCATAAGATTACGGAGAAAGACAACGCAAAATAGTTTATGTACTAACAAAATACCCAGGAGACATATTTATCCCAATTTTTCATTCTCGTCCTTGCTTGCGCGAGGGCTTTCAACCATTATTGAAATCGCCATTAAATGTTTGGAATCGACAGGTTTTTAACGATGCCTGGAATAATGTTATGAGAGAACACATTCTTTAGAAAACATTGCCTATTACGTTACCACTGACCCATGACTACCATTAATACGCTCTCGAAAATACCTTCGTGAAAAATTCAACCCGATCTACGCCATCTAAAGTAAACTTTACTCACTAAACTAAACTTTAGAAGTTTAAAGTAAGTTTACTTTAGAAGGCGTTGACCCGATGCAGTATTCTTCGTGAATGAGAAACTACGAACATACTGTGACAATGATCTACTAGTCAAACCACCTGCAAATTTTTTAGCAATGCGAACTGCAAAAATAAAATACGAAAAAAAATAATTTTAATTATGACTTTTCCCCAACATCGCACGAAGTATGTACGATTTCTTTGGATATTCTAAATCTCAATACCATTAACATGAATGACAATGCCTGAAAATACTTTCCGGTATTAACAGCTTTTTTTTATTAAAGTATGAGCACAGTTTACACTCAAATACAGGCGAGGCGCGAGATTGTACTCTGCTATTCACACTCGAAATGAAAAATCGTCACAAATACAATTATTTAATTCATTTTCATGGCTTTTCCACTCCATTTGATATTTCATTTATACCTATAATCTACACGGCACTTAATTTACCGATCATATTTATTACATAGTTGCATTCAAACTAGTACCTTGTGAAAAGTTGGCTACTCTAAAGGGTAAATAAGGGGAAAGAGGCTGAGAGACCGTATAAAAGAAGTATAACGGATAAATATCTCAAAGAGACCCTAAGGAAATTTATGCAGTCACTTCATTTGCCAGAGAAGGTTCACATTTTGCAAGGTACGATTACCTGAGCGCGGGGAGTGCAACGGAAAACGAAGGCGAGCCATCCATGAACGATCAGCGTGGGGAAATTGACAAAAAAAAAGACATCCCTCCTTGTCTCTCAATATTTTCCACCATCTCTCACTGACTTCTACAACAGATTCGGATTGAGTTTAACCTCCAATGGACAAAGAGAAAAGGATGTGCTTCCAAATCGTGCGCAATATCTTTCTTTTTCCCACGAACGCATTGAGTGCTTTTCGAGTCATCACCGAGCGAAACGAGAATAAGCACAAGATTTTCACAAGGGATTAAAGAAACATTGCCAAAGAGGATCCTGAGACTAAATAAAATACGTGGTGTTAGTTTTCCTTGGGTTGTCCGCGATGCAATGGATACAATAATGTATAAATGAAAGCTTGCAGCTTTATGGATCATTGTCAGAATTCACGATAACCGTCAGATTACCACAAAATTTATTGACTTTTATGAAAATAGGAACATAAAAATCAATAACTTAAAATGTACCTTACATTGGTAATTCGCATTACCAATGTAGGGCACATTTTAAGTCTACATTGGTAATGCGAATTACCAATGTAGGGTACATTTTAAGTTACTGGCAGGAAAAAATCACAAAGCTAATAATAATAAAAAAATTAATCATCACGACTAACCTACAGAAAGATAAACTATTCAAGGTTTATCCTAATATCTCTCATTCCAGCTATTATTTGAATTTTATTATTAACCATTCGTGTAAAAAACTGACGCTGAGAGTTTTCTATTCCTAGCAAACCAGAACGGTAGACTTCGTCTCTGCTTTCCTGAGGATTCTCGCTGTAACCAATCCGTATTAAAATAATTTCATCGACTTCCCAGCAGCGTATTCAGATGTTGCTCGTAGTTGCAATAATTTCAAATCCATTAGATCAGTGATTATTTAAAAAGACGTAAGTAAGAATAGTGGTTTCGCCTAGTCAAGTAAAAGTGCTATGTTAACAGATTTTTGGTTTAAACTGATTCATAACTTCTCATAACATACAATATGGAGAGCATAAGGAATTAAAATACAAATAACTTCGGATTTGATATTTTATTACAATATAGCCATCGAGGGTTTGAGTCATGCTCACATTCATACTGAGTGGCATATTATTCAGGTAATATGAAGACAAGAAACACTTCATAAACTGATTGCATGTAAAATTACTCCCTAAGGTTTTCTGAAACAATTGACTAATAATGATAGAACCGCACATATCGCTTAATTTCAGTGTGTAGAGAGAAGAAGTAGAATTACTATAAGGGAACTCGTAGCAAGGCTATATGCTATATATTTCATTTTCAATTCACTTATATTAATTACATTTGATGATGAAAAATGTCGCAATGAGAAAGAAATGTCTCTGAAGAATATGAAATACGTTAAACTGAAGTGGATAATTCACATGCCTCGAACGCACTGTAAATACAGTGCTGCTATAAACTATTTCTTAGGCTTTAACATTCAGACACTGTGTGAGTCCGTTTCACTCCCTGTCAATAATATTCTACCAAGATACGTCCTCCTTTTCTAATACTGAACAATAAAATAGTTAATTTTTAATCAATGCCTGAATAATTACGCAATAGCGTGTTACTCTGTCTCAAATTTCGAGACGCGCGGTATCACTATTAGAAGCTGTTTCGAAGGAAAATTAAACCCTTTTCATACCTTCAACCCGTCATAATGACGCAGGTCCACATAAACTGTAAATATATCCGGGCGTTTGCAATATGGAAGATATAAACTGCCTGTTTGCTTCAATCAAGCAACAACCTAAAACGACTACCAGTCGTTAGCCTCCTAACCTCGCAGATACGGTAGCGACCACTTAGAACAGGGATCTTCTCCGACGAAGTCATCACAATGAGAGATTATTCACCACAAATCCACACCAAAAGTGGACAAAATTTTCAATTATACAATTTTAATGCAGTCGAAACATAGGCATGCATGCAATATTTTTCTTACCTAAATACTTATAGTCATGAATTCTTAACAATATCCATTAGAAAACATAATCCATTAGAGATACCCCTAGGGCTGTTGTGAAGTACATTTATATCGCAGAAAAAGAAAAGAATATTTGCCAAAGAATAAAAAGTACTAATAATGGTGAAAAAATTAAAATGAGATTAAGAGAGAGATGACCACACGTAAAAATGGAGTCTAACCATAAGTTTAAAATATCAACGATACAGCTGAACTTAACTTGATGGATGACGACTTTATATCGCATTTTACCATTTGAAAGAGGAAACATCGTAAAATTACGAAGCATCCTAAATTACTTTCCACAAAAGATATTTATGGTGCAGAAGGCTGTTTTTGTATTATTTTATCGGGAGAAATTATGTCTTATCTGAGAATATTGTTAAGTTAAGTAATTTAAGTGTCGTCAGTCTTCAACTATATCCTCCTATTTCATTATTAATTACTGCTAAAACATAAGGCCATTATTAATAATGGTTACCTATACTTTATGATGCTGCATAATACTGAGCCACAATGATATGCTGTAAAAATTCTCAAGATCTTCTGAAGCTATGAACCCAAAAATGACCGTGCAAACCATAGGACAAGCTGAAATAATCCATGAACTTAAGGTCTTTACATCCGGTCAAGAAATTTTCAGCCAAAAAAATTCCCTGAATAGTTTTCCAATTGCGACAACATGTTCAGTAGGGTGAAACATCGTCATGAAAGAGTAACATCGCAACTGTAACTATCAGCATCGCCGAAAGAAAAGGAGTATGGAATACTGCATTTTGACGAGGACGACGGGAGTTTGATACTTGTCGAATACCCATTTAATAGTCGTAAGAGTAGATTGTCAGCTGATCAACGTACAGAAATCATCGTCTCTAATATTCTGTCGAGGGCGAGGCCGTGATTTCGCTGCTCATGTCTTCAAATGATCTGAATGGTGGAAAAGATGCCAATAAATTCCTTCGATCAAGATATTTTTGCGGATATCACTATTCTAATCACTGATACAATCAAATCTACATTCACATTAAAGATTATGTACACTTATTTCAAACTTATCGCGTTAGCGGAAACGAATTCACGTCAATTCCCCAAAATAAACTCGCTTGTCGTAGTTAATAGGTAAAAATTCACAGTTTTGAGGTTTGAAACTCGATCCATATGTTAGTAATATTCCTCAAGACTATTCACTAGAATTTTATAAATAAGCACTTCATTCTGCATGATTCTGCGATTTTACTCAATGCACACAGGCATTTTCGAAAAGGGTGCTCCTTGCTACGCACGAAGCCTAACATCAAGCCATACCCGTTTGACAATAACAAGCACTCTTTCCTCCACAGCTGACCTTTAGAAAAACACTCAATGAACCCCCACCGGCACGTATACACGAGAGTGGGAGAAAGAAAAGATACAGGAGCGAGAATCGGTAAATGTGAGGGTACGGGCACGCTAGATACAAACACAACAACGTAGTAGTAATCTGGCGAGAGGACACTTCGCGTACGTAATACAATACGCAATGTCGAGGTGAAATGGGGGGGGGCAGTATCCTATTGGCCTTGTTCTCTTCCTCATTACCCACTGGTTATAGCTCAGGTGCGGCACCTGCTCCGACCGGAGGAATCATCGGTTGAGTCGCGTCACCGATACGCGGTGCCGGCCTATCCCGGCGAACGGCCGGTCGGGCGCCCAATCGCCGGTGTCGCTCGCCCGCCGCCGAAGCTGGTCAAGCCGGTTATGTGCGAGTCATCATCGTATGGGCCATCGATGCTCGCCGTGAAGTGATATAAAAGGGGGAAGGAGATAGATTATTAGGCCTTGGGTGAATGCGAATGAGGTGAACAAGGTGTGGCCCGGGGAAGGAAAAGGCAAGTGTTTGTCAATGATCGATAAAGCTGGAGGGTGAGTGGGGAGAGCAAGTAGGTATTAATCGCCCATCGTATGGGATGAATCGGCGACCGGGAAGTGGCGAGTCCTCTTTCTGGTTCGCCGTGCAGTGGTCCAGGGGATTCAAGAATGGGGTAAGATGCCGAAGAGGAGGCGGGGTGCATTGTCGGCGACATTGCGATGGACGCCATGTCATCTGCAGGTTGTATTGCTGGAAGATCGGGTCCATTGAGGATGCAGCCTCACGCTCGCCCCCCACTCATCGTCGGCTATACAGGAGACTTGAGCCTATTTGCGTATCTTCTGCAACAATCGACCTACCTTAGGACCACTTTATCATCAATATGTGCAAATGTAAAAGACAATTGATGTTGTCTCACAAGCTTAAGTTTTAGTTAAGCTATCCCAATTTTGTGAGCATCTTAGACGTTATTTATGTAAGAGGAAGATTTTGTGGGTGAAAACTTCTGATCAGAAAATTGTTAATGACTGTTATCACCATAGAAATTTCCTTTTAAATCTGAGCAAACGTAGAGATGCTGAATGTGCATCGAACTGCAATTATTGATATAGTACATCTAACAATATAATCTCACACACATTATCGAGGGGTAGTTTTGAGAGTTGAATTTCACATTAGAGCCATTTTAGGCTTCCCATCGAGAACCTGAATTTGAGGTTCGATTGAAAGAAAATCGTATTATTTTTTGTGAATTAATATGCAAGTACCGCCATAAGTAACTATTCAATTTATATTATGTATACTTATCAATTTTTATGGCGATTATGGATAAACTTCCTTACAGAAATATTAAAAATAAACAATTTTTGTGGCAGCACATGGATTCTTTTGTACTTGTAAAACATCCTCTGGAAAAAAAACCATAGGAAACGCTAGAAGTTTACCATTTAGCAAAAGAATTACGGTTACAAACAAGGAAAATACAAAACACTGATGAACACAACTCAAAACACTAAATAGATGCCATTGGTGTTGGTACGTATTTTAAGCGTTGGCGTAAAAATGCGCAAATCATCTGGTCGTGGAAAGGAAGCAGAAAATTATACGGGCATACGCATACGGAGAAATACGAGAAATGTAAGTATTACTAGTAGGTATTTCTGAGGAAGATAAGGAGATCTCCAGGCATTAGATATCATGACACCTGATAATGTTCAAGGAATAGCGAGATCGTCTAATATAAGTGTCACTACCTCCTAAAAGGGGAAGTAAACAGATTTATCCTCAGCCGATGAGTCTTCATCTACACGGAGCCACTCCGAATTCCACGTTATTGGCGTAAAAAAGGAGTATATAATTACCGAACCGTATGATTGGAAAACGGATGGATGAGAATAAATACGTGTTGGGAGAGAGTTCTTCACACTAGACGGACCGAACCCGCCAACAACTCTTAAGGCTACAATACCTATATTTTTCCATCCGCCAGCACAATTTTTTTTATAATTATTTTTGAATCATGCGTAATATACCTAAAATCGTTGAGAAAATAAAACTAGTACCCATGTGCCTAAAAGGACAATGGCCCGTCAAAATGACGGGTTGAAAGTTTTGCAATGTGTGCTGTCGGTCCTTGCTTTTCATCTTTACTCACATGCATACTCTCCTTTTAAAGTACGTTTGAGGGAACTATAGGTATATCTAGCTATATTTTATGCCTCAAAGGACATTATGTGAAGGATAGCCCAGGTGTTTTCACTTTCCGAACGTATCGGTACATGAAATTTACCATACTAAGCGCTGTAACCTCTATAACCCCTCTTCCCATTGTAAATATAAAGGAAATCTACCTATCTCCTACCCTCTCGAAAATATCACATTACTAATTTTATTCCTGATTGCAAGAATAACAGCGTAGAATATGCGAGAGGGCAAAGATTTCATTTTGTTCAATTTGTAAAGTTATCCTATTATAGTGGGTCGGAAAACGAAGCCAATTTGATATTTATGGGTAAATTCTCGATCGTTCATAGATTTCGCACATTTTTTAGAGCTCCAACGTGATTAGTTCCCATGATAAATTAAAATTGTTGCATTTGGAATAAAAGAATGATTTTCTGGAAGACAATCTGAAGAATTGAGGGTGGAAAAATTTCTTATCTACTTTAAGGGATAATGGTAACTATTCCAGTACATGGTAAAATTCTAGTAACAACATAAAGATGTATAATACTGCTACAAAACTGTGATCAATTCATAGAGCTCATTTTTCACAGTTATATCAGCTGGTAACATGAAACCCTGGAATGGAGGCAACCAACTACACATTTGCGCTGAGAAATTAGTACTTACAGAAAATTTCTGCAATAAAAGTAGATCAAAACTTGTCGACCATTTTCCAGTTGAAATTTGGCTAGAGACGAGCTTAGTGAGATATCTTGACCTCTTTTGGTAAGTGAAACACCCTTGGTGACTTCAAACTGGCTGAACTTTCCCTATTGTGGAATGCTATCATAGCTATTGTATTTGGGCTGCTTGGTTGCTAGGAGCATCACTATCAGTTAAACGACACCAACATAGTAATGTGATGCTGTCCGTATTTATTGAATGTGTGACTAATGATATTTTTATTCATGGATTTATATTATGTAGCAGCAGTGTGTTTATTATAGACCCATTTTTATTCATCCGCATTGTTAGCATGAGTGAAGTTTAGATACAGTGTACTGATGCCGAATATCTGCTGTATGGCAAGATTTCTGCACATAACTAAATGATTTTTCTGCTTTTAACTCAATATCGTAAATATCAGCGCTTGAGAAATGGACAAAGAGATGACAACATTTTTTTTCTAATAATAATTTCAATTCATTATATAAGTTATCGCCTCCAAATATTAACTGAAAAAGATCAACGTAGCCTCAACCAATAATATTCACGACAGTGATATTTTCAAGATGTATCAGATTGAATGATGTTGAAGTAAAAAGAAAGCATGAATTTAAGTCCACGATTCATTATCAATATATGAAATCTAAGAATTTGACCATGATTAATGGCTAATTTTCATTCAATGCGATGACGAAAGTTAGTGGCCATTTACTAACTTTTATTACCAGTCACAAACATTTTAATCATAACGAGCAGATTTTCATTGTTTTAAATTTATGAAAACAGTAGTTGCATGGATTGAGCGTTGAAATGCTAATTTAAAAAAAATATAGCATAATAACCCATTTTACTGCAGTCTGAAAAAGTCCCTGCCCTATCAATCATTTTTGCATAAAAAACAACTTTAAATCTGTCATTAATGATTTAAAACTACGTTAAAAATCACTCCGTTAGATTTTGCATGTAATAGGATAATAAAAATCTAGCGTTATCGAATGGCAAGAAATCACGAGGATGTTAAAGGAAAATAGTTTTCTTCCTCACTCAGTAAATGCTATAATGGAAATGATTTACCGTAAAAACTAATGGTGTCCATGCGGGGTAGAACCTATAAAAATACATTGGATTATGAGTGTCTTCGAGAGTGAGAATGAAGGTTTCCGCGGCGTTGTGGTTCCAAATTCTCAATTTCCTGGTTACTACTTCGCCGGTTGCTGCATAGTAAAAGTCAACTCTTAGACCAGATGGCGTTGGCAGTAGCGGCATTGAAACTGTAGTTTTTTACTGAACAGCAAACGTGGCAATAGTAACCGAAAAATAGAGCAATTGCTTTCAAGAGGGCTTTAAAAGTTGCTTTATGGCTGATACACACAAAAATGCATATATGAAGCATTTTCCCGTGCCTGCTTTGATTATATATACTCCATTTTTCCATCTTTAAGTATGGTGATGTCATAAACCGCAACCAAATTGGTAACAAACAATCGGTCATAGCTGTGATTATAGAAGTTGATAGTCTTAAGGCCCATCCAACATGGAAAGGTTACATAATACGGGAATACTGGTACTGTATAGCCGCATTAAGGTTATATTATCGCAGTAGCTACCGTATTACCGAATTACCGTATACCGTATTGCTCGTATCATGGGAATAAAACATGGGTATTCTCGAGTTGAAGGCGAACGATTGATTCCATCGCTTTTTGTTTTCATGAATCTAGAATATTTTTCACGAAGTATTTCCATTACATGTTTATTCGGGGTTTCACATAAACACGAGAATATAAAATCAAAAAAACCATCAGTAGTATAGGTAGCTCCCTGCTCGAACTGAAACTGAATAATGCATAAATTGTTTGACAGTTATTATAATTCTAACCGGATATTAAAAGTGTTTTTTATTCAAAGTCTGCAGAGAATATTTCCGAACTCAGTTTGAACATTGTACCCTATCCTGTACCCCACTGTACTCAATTATGAATTCTATCCAGGGAAGAAGATGTGGATAAAAATCATAACAATACATGAAAAGTCAAAATCTACATGATAAGCATTCGCTTATCACTTCTTCGTTTCCGTAATTACCATTAGAGCATAGGTAATATGCAGTTTTTCCTACCATACCTTTATTTCCTTAAAAGTAAAACTTAAAACACCGTTAAACTAAAAGTAGCTCTTAAGCTACCATGACGTTCTATCTTCCTTTCGTTCATAATTTCCAGCTCACTACTGAAGGATAAAGAATAATAATAATACCACAGTTAAATCTACCAGATCGCCATGGAGTGTTTTACTGTGGTGGTATTCTATCCCCAAATAATATTCGTAATAAAGGCAATGAAAATGTAAATTAATTGCCCGAGCTAGTTTTCTATCAAATGAATTGTCTTGTAAAGTTAAAGGTAGAGTTAACGATATTTTTAAAAATTCATACAAGTTGACCAAACGGAAAATTAGTCATGGAATATTATTCTACACCCTAAAACTCCTGTATATACACATAAAAATTATGAATAACATGGAGGTCAAAATTAAAAATAATCTCCTCAAAAACATATATGTATCAAGTAAAATGCCTGCAGTATTTTTATTCATACAGAACGTAAAATAATGAAGATTAAATCAAAGATAGCCTTTTTCACCATTTTTCCTTACATACTTTTTCACAAGATGGCCTAAAAGAGCAAATATTGTTTTTCCCATTCACATTACGAAACGGTCTAAATATTGACATGATCGCATAGCACATATTCTTATAATATGTGAATCGTTGAATTCGGAATAGGTAACAAAAAATTAGCTTAATGGCCTATCAAGCAAATCTGCATGATCATTCAAACGAAAATAAAATAAAAATGATACCACTGGAGTGAATTACCACTACACCAATGCCACTCCCGGGAGCAACGGAACGCCCATGTCTTGACTTTCAACCGCGATAAGTAGTGGTCCTAGGTAAAGGAATAGAAAAACCATAACGTTAACGTAAAAAACCTCGTTAATTTTAATTTATAATTTCCATAATTTGAGTGAACGTTGACTGTAACAAAGGAGGTATTTCATTTTAATTTAGATATAATACGCTTGGTAATGAGACTATTAGCCCTTCTGACTCTGATATTTAGGCTTTTTATAAAATTTATTTCAACAGCAAAAGAACTGAGCATTCTCATAATTGGGTGACTAATTATTAATGGATCATTTTCTTTTCCAATGCAAAATTACGATGAATTATATATAACATTATTGCCCTATAAAAATAACTACAAACTTATTAAAATAGTTATCAAAATAGAATATATACTGATAATTATATATTTAAGTGACTCTGATACATTTTCTGGAAGTATTATCTTACAGAAGAGCATGGAATTTAAGTGTTTCGTATGTAAGATTTCATCATAAGGAATAAACGTAGGGAAAAAAGTAAGACAGAGTAGGATTATATGAAGCTAATGAAAAATGTTACTATATGAATAATTAATTAAAATGAATGTCCTTAACGAATCAATGATGGTAGATAGAAGACCAAATACGTTTTCTACGCCTTATGGGCCACGAAAAATACCATATCAACCTCAACGACGGTACATTCGGGAAATTGCTTTACACACTAAAACACGATAGTCAAAAAGATCACCTATATCCGTCCTCAATCTCTTCATCGTTACAAGTGCGGTATTACGGAGCTGAACAGAATGAAACGACCTTATATCGAGTGAAATTTACGCTTCATTAAGACCGTTTCCAAAGACATCGAAATTTATAATGAAAGAAACAAAAAAAGGAAGGTTTGAAATATGACGAATTTAATTTAAAATGACGAATTATTACTTATAAATGTTAAATAAGACCTTTCCAAGACGTCAAGCTTTTATATTTCTCCTCAGAAGCCATCCACGAGTTTGCTCATCTTTGATACTCTAGCCGACTTTCCGCGTTTAATCTTGGCCGAAAACTGCTGTAAATCTACCACTCGGACTATTGGGGATGTATGAATTCTCTAATGCGAATCGGAACCTCGAGGAATCGAATTCTTAGAGGGAACGTGAATGGATTCTTACCTGAGGAAAGCATTGAGTTCATTCTTGTACCTGAGGAGGCCCCAGGGGTCGCCCCCTTCCCTTCGGCGGTAGGCGACCGCTCAGGGGGGGAGATATTGTAAGAGGCCAGGGGGGGGAAGAGAGTTGAGGCGTGGCCGGTAAGGTTGAGGATGTTGAGTGAGGAAGAGGGGCGACAGAAGACGGGATACGTCGAGCAGCAAGCAACGGGGTCGGACGGATGCGAGGTGAGTACGCTGGCAGACGCATACCTTCCCCCAGTATTCATGCCCGCGGAGAATCGCGAGAAACTCGGACATTTTGCCACTTTCTAAGCCAATCAATAGTAAAAGATTGTTGTGGTTCCACATTGGATTTACTTAAGTTTAGTGCATGAACTATTAGCAGTCTCCATGTACTCGTCTGTGTTTAATTTATCTTTACAGAAGTGAAATCGTTCGATATATTAGCCAGCACTGTGAACGTTTACCGTGTGACGGTACTCGCTTCGAGAAGATGAACCTCGACAGGCCACAATAAGCGCAACGCGTTTTGACTCAAATCTCAAGTTCCATCTCAGCATTTCCTCCGTAATATGACTTTTTATGCTTTCCTGGCGAATGATGTTCATGAAATTGCCACCAAGGATGATATTGACCAAGAAAAATCACTTAGCTTGGGTTAGAATTTGAACTCAAACTTCCCGATAGCCGATCAGGCATGCTATTTGTTACAGCACCCAGCATTAATATGTGACAAAGCTGCTTGTTTCATAACGTTCGCTGGTGTCCATGATCTGGCCATGAGTTTATAACCAGGTCAACACTCCATGGCCTTCAACGTTTTTGCTCCTTACTCGGGCATCTTCATTAGGGATATGAGTGACTCAACCCAAAAGTAACTCCGGTTCAAAGCCATAGTTTCTTGAAATTTACGTATGCGTTTTTCATGTACAGCAAGTATTATAGACTTTTGTCTTCATGACATATTATATGATATGATACGAAGGATTTTTCGGGGGGTCGACGGCCATGCTCGCGTTCATTAGATACGCATTATATCTTGAAGAGACGTGAACATTGCCATATTAGATAAAAGATGTATTAAAATGCTCACGGTATTTTATTCTACACTCTTTGGATCAGTGAACAATGGAATTAATTGCTCGCTTTTGGCATGTAAACATAATTTCCACGTTAGGCGTATTTGATATTATAGGGAATAATGTTTACGTTACCATTTTAATGACTTCTACAACCTTCAACTTTGAAAATCATAGCTGCTGATACGCATACTTTGATTTCAGTTCAATTACTACTTTAATTAACGCAATACTTAAAGGCGAGGAGATGCAATACAGCGAATATGGAAGCACTGAAGCGAAAGCAAAAGAAAATAATTCATATATTTCGCCAAGCAGTCATCAAACTCGAAGAGGCATGGCAGAATTGGCCATCCTTAAAAGATACTAGTACTAGTTAAATAATTTGCTAATAAGTACAGGCTCCATGATCATCATTTCGCTGAAATTCCAAGCGTACGGTGGCAAGAGTGGATTTTGAAACGATTAATAGTAACGTAAGCTAGTGCAAAATACAAAAAATGGGTAACTAATATACGATATTTTGCAATATTCGATACATTTCATGAATTTATTGCAGGAATAAAATACTTCATCGAAACATTCCGAGAAATAAATATCATTAATCATGTATGTAAGCCCGTTAGCTCGAAAACGCAAACAAAGTTACACTCCAATACGCATCACCGGTAAGGTACTTCTTTCGCCAGCACCATGAAGGTAAGGTCTTCCAGATGATACTCAAAACAAATGTATTGAAATCATAAACAAAATATTTTTGGAATCCTAAACATGCTTAGAGAAAACCAGATATCGCTAAGCAACGTCACGACACGTCGCGTCGGGGTCTGACCGTACAAATTGTGAAACCGGTCCTAAGCCCTCTTGACCTAGGCATCAGCTCCTATTAGAGCAAGGCAACCTTCCTTTCCACCACTCGATCAATACATCCATTTCCCTAAGCGTAAAAAACCAGTTTCGCTGTGACAGCTCAGCGTAGCCATTGCAGCTCTGCGGTGATTCTAACGCCCTCAATGAAAATTTCAGGAGTTACGCTCTCCCCAGATCGCAGTTTTGCGAGCTACGTTTGGGCTAAGGTCCTTCTCCTAATTTTGCTGAAAGGTCACTTAATAAAACAAGAAAACGACAGTAATATCCCAGGGTCGTAAAAATCATGTCCTCATTCCCCCTTGAAACACTATTGAATCGCAAAATTACAATGGCTAAAACTGAATTTAAATCAGTGACTGTCATTTATTAGCGAATCATTCGGAGGTATAAAGCAATTAAATATTATACCAGCGCGAAAGAAAAATGATTTTTATCACCAGCCTACAAAATTTCATGCGCGAAAATTATACTGCGCTACCATTAAAGGAATGAATCAGTCATAGTTAACAACGCACCTTAACTTTCGTATAAGATATTACATAAGTCGCATTAGAAAGTATTGAAGAAGGTATTAAGGAAGTAAATATTGCTTTGATATCAACCTACTTTTATTTTGTCGTTTTGATGCAACTGCCAAAGATCGTTTCAGCATTATACCTGAGAAATTTCAGCTAAATATAATAGAATGTACTTTTTTAATCGTATATCAGATAAAATAATGCTACAACAATCATAAAAACGATATTAGAACACTTTTCATCCATTACAGAAATCATCTCAATTAATAAAATGTACGTATATACGCCATTTAATTGAAAATAATCACAATAATATATCGACCGGCTCTGCATTTTCCAGGTGGGCAAGTTTTGTCCCCAAATATTTCGTTTAAAATGAATTCTCATTTTGTCTCTAGAGACCTTGATCATGCCTAGTTATTTCGAGATAATTTAACCGACTCCAAATATAATTTTAGGTTAGAGGTAGGGTATTTTTGTTATAATGCCTGTCTTGCTACTACATGTTGAAAAAAGCATTTATTTTCTTATGTGTACATATGTGTATATTTTATATGTGTAATATTCAATTCCGTTTTCTGCGTTTAGGCTACCGTTAATGTTAAGTAAGCTTGATTTATAAAATTCACCAGTGCACTTTCATGATATGGTGTGATAGCGAAGAAAAACAAACTCAGCGATCGTGAGATTCATCACATCAATAAAAAAGATGCAGAGAAATTTACTCAATTTTAACTTTTTCCTAAGACAAAACGAGCATTTTAGGAACTTCCTCACAGTTGTGCTTGTAAACTATGATCATATACCTTGCTTCGGGTAATTAGTCAAAAACGAATTCAGCTTGCAATACTGAAGGTATTAATTATGCAAGTACTTCGCAGAATCACAAGGCGAAAATTTCATAACATCCGAGAACTAAGGAAAACAATATTCCCCGGGATATTAATTGTGCAATACAATGCTTCTGAAAAAGTATACGATTAATACATATTTTACAAGCATTTACCTCATCCCTAGCCAATCGCTGAAACACTGGTAAGTGAGTTGCGTTTGTTGAATACCGAATGTCGTTAGTATTGATATTGGAGCTAATTGATAGCTCCTAAAACTGTCATGATAAATAGGAATACCCGAAAATTTTTTAACAGGACAATGGTAGCATTATAGGATAAATTTAAAAAAATGTGGAAAAACTTATATTTATGAGAGAAACCACCGACACTGATAGTAACAAACACTTTGACGTGATCATTTATCCGAAGAAGTCACAGATTTAGTGTTTTAACTTCGTTTTAAGCACAAAGTCACCTTTTCCGGAGAGATATCGTGGACAAGCATTACGAATGATAAACAAAGATATCGTAATGCCCACTAATTTTTATTGAACATCTCACACCACCTGCCTCGATTGCCTTCCAATCATCGTCAGGTACTGTTGTAAATGATGATGATTTTAATTGGTACATAATGATGACTGAAAGGCAATCGAAACACGTGTTGTGGGCTGTTTAATAAAAATAGTGGACCGAACGATATCTTTGTTCATTCGTTTTAAGCTTTTAAAAGACTACAAGGGCCTTCACGTATCAAAACTGAAATATTTGGTATCATCAGACAGGCACCAACAAAGGAAGGTGAGCCGTCAACTTAGAATGGGATGTTGAAGGACAATGTGATAGCGCACACCGTGGCAAACGTTGTCACCCACAAGCCTCCTTCTTCACCCTCAGAATGATTGGCATCATCAGTAAACGAGAAAATGGACGGAATATGCCAAAATATGGCGTTCTACGTGAAGCAATTGTAAAAAAAGACTGAGGTGAACGTTGATTGAGAGTTTCAAGCCTCAGGCGTAAAATTTATGAAATTATCCCTCGAATTAATAATCATGCATAATAGAATATATTACTATCATTAAAATTCACAGAGAAAATTGATAGGACTGGCCTTTGAGGCTATAAGAGGACATACGAACGTGTAAAAGAACAATATGCCATTATCGGTGGACATATTACGTGAAGGAAATGTAACTGCCAATTCTTAGAAACTTATCATAGGGCGATATCACAAAACAATCAAAAATAATATAGAATACTTATATGATTGAATGAATAAAAATTTCAATTTTAGCGATTGACATTCGCCTGATACAATGTTTTCGCCAATAATTGCAGCTATAATGTGAGTTTAACACTTTTACCAACACTGGCACCCGATTGGTAACCTCAGATTTTAGGATAGGAACTTTTTAATTGATACCGCTGGACAAATGTGACATAATTTTAAGCTCCTAAGAGGCAATGTCCCTTCTGATGGCCTCTAAAAGATTTTTATCTTGGCTAAATAGGTACCAAAGCTTATACGTAGGTAGTTTCTAATACGGCAATATTTAGATTTATCCCTAATAAGTTCTGACTGGTGTGAGTACAGGAGTTGAATTTACGGCACACAACTTAAGCAAGAAGATCAAATTAAATACGAGTGCCGTTGTGAAGTATATAAATATCGTAATAGACAGGAATGGCGGTATTTACTTAAGAATAATAATTATAACCAGCAATGAAAAAATTAAAATAAGATTAAGAGTGAGAATGGCAACTTTATGTAACATTTTACAATTTGAAACAGTACTCATTTTAGAATTACTTAGCATTCTGGATTACTCCCCGGAAAAGTGAGTTACAGTACCGCATGCTGTCTTTTCAATTATCATTTAGGGGAAATCATGTCTTCCCTGAATACGTTGGTAAGTTTAATAATTAATTTATCGTTAGTCTTTGATTATATCATCTAGAGTGAAAACGAAGCCCTTTGTAATCTGTAATTACAGCTAAAACATCAGTCCATTAATCCAGTTACAGGAGTTAATACAGGATTTGAATTTATGGCATACAAGAATATCAAATTAAAATTCTCGCATGATCCTTAAATAAAAATACAATGCACATATTTGGAAATGATTGAATTATTAACAGAATTTTGAATCGTACAACAAAATTATAAGCACGAAACTAACATAACTATCATATAAATATTTCTCTCGTAGTAATACTATGAAAGACACAAAAACGAAATTTCAAAACCTATTCATCATTACAAGCATATCCGTTAACTAATTTTTACATGCGCCTTTTTTGATTTGGCGTGAAATACAGAAAATTATTTCACGCCAAAATACATTGAAGATCTCCTTTAGCATGTGAGCGGAAGGGTAGATCTCAGTGTTTACTAGTATTCCCGTAACTGCTTGAATATGATTAAAATGAACGCTGCTCCGAGGCACGAAACAGCCAGAAAAATTTGTAGTGCCTTTATAATCATAAAGTTTTGTCCAAATGCTTACTTACTTTGTTACTATTAGCGATAAACACAGCTCTTGCGAATTTATTGAATGAAATAAATTACGTACTAACATTCAAGTTTGTACAAAAATATTTTCATACGAGGCAATGATAATAATATTTATTCGTACAATGAATTTGATATGAATTAATCTTTGAAAATAAAATTTATATTCAAATTTGCAGTGGAAAATCTTCAGGAATAAAAATTAAACCTTTTATCACGTTTTCAGAATTGATTAATTTCAGGATCAATTAACCTTTTTAATGTTAGCATTGTTATGACCCATTATTTTTCGGTTCCTTAGATATCTGCACTCCAAAACGGGTTACCTGATCTTGTTTCTAATGTTCAAATTTCAATTTCAATTGTCTATACACATTTTGAGATAAACGAAATGCTATAATAATTATAAGGCATTGACTGGTGTATATAAAGGAGTGAAATTTACAGTATATAACGTAAGCGATGGCATCAATATAAAAGTATCGCATGACCCTTAAATAAAATTCATTGTACAACGCATTGAAACTTGAATACAACATATTGAACATATTGTCTACAGTATACACGATCATAATCAGTTTACTCCTTTTATTACATCAAGTTGAAGGTTTTACGATAACGCTTCATTGATCCTAATTACAAGCTTCCTCAGACTGACAAGGTAGTACTCCTAAAAATAAGTAGTTAATGCTAATACCGCTATTATATAACCCCAACTAAATCGAAAATAATGCAATATTAACTCGTTAAATAAATAGCAACGGTAAAATCTGACTGTGCACAAATTTAAAGAATACTGGCTCGAGCCACATAGCCCATGGTACACAGTTTATTGTTATTTTAATGTTCAGCATGAAGAAAAAGCTGATGCCCTTCATACAAATTGGAGTGCGCGAATATAAAATGCTGAGATGTTGTATTTGTCCAAAGGAAAAACCATGAGTGGCAAAAAGTATCCCACTTGAACATAGCTCAAAACATTTGTAACAGAAAGATGAATGCAAAATATAAAGGCTACCTACTTTCCGCAACGAGTAATTTTTTCTGGATGGTGAACATCATAAGAACACCTATACACGTATACAAAACACTTTTAGGAGCTATTTTACTTTTTATGAGACATAAAATTAAAATTAAAATAATAAATACGCGGAAAATCTTTCGAATGAAACGGCAAAGATTGGCATTCATCACGGCGAAAAATTTGCTTTCCTCGAGGATGTTTTAAAATGTGTCGTGAATACGATTACTAGCACGCAATTCACAAAATTCATGCACACATATTTACACAGCGCAAATAAGCTCTTTGGAAAGCAGGCATAAAATAGTGAGAAAATGCAGAGCGAAGTCCTCATTTTATGTTTCCAGATCGATATGGGCCCCATCTTTAACTGAAGTACAATACCACCAGTTTCCTAGCAAAACTCGAGGATGCCACCACGATATCTTAGATATCACGGAGAAAAGTATCTTATACCTTGGAAGAGAGAAAGTTACTCTTTTAGCGATCATGGAAAATAAAATGGGAATATTACTCTTTATGAGTTCACGATACTTTAGTATTAATGCCGTTTGTGCTAAAAATTTGCAAAACCCTTCGATTTAAAAGAAAGGATAACAGGTATCCTCAGGAGCATGTTGCTATGGATATTCCAAGCAATCTCCGTAGAATTATCCAATACATAAAGGAATAGATACAATTAAATGGCACTGAAAATCTAAAAGAACCCACGTTTTTATTCAAACTATAAATACGATATATACCACCCTGCCTTTGCCCCAAGTCCCACGTTTAAATTTTCCCGACGAAATAGGGCGCGCTTAAAAACCAAAAACAAAGCCGCTTCACATTAAACCGCTTTGGAGTGATTCAGCTGCACCATCATAATTCGTTGTATAACCCGTATTGTAATAAATATGCATAGAGAAAGAATGTTTTAATTAATTAATTTAAAATTTTTTGTAATATTTTCTCTGTTAAGTGTAAATAAAAACGTGTTTATTATTACGAAAACTCGATTGTTTGCGTTTGCTCAGCCCCGAAGAGCCAGAAACAGTTAAAAATTGTTGATATTTCAATTAAATGCTTCAGATCCTTCTATAACTAACATGTTCATTGTTGTTGGTATACTTCTATCTCACTTGACTGAATAAAACGGAAAGCTCAATAACTGAATCGCAGTGGCAGTTATTTTTAATCCTAAATTTCATCAATGCTACAAAAATTATTATCGCAAAATGCTAACCATGTGATAGCGAGCGATTAATACAAATTTCAACAGTAGATAATGGTGAATATATACTATGCATATCTACGCATACCGGAGTATATGCGCTATTCAGTATGTATACTACTATATGCTATAATAATACTAATATACTAATATATGCTATTATATATACTATGGCGAGTATATTGCCTCTCGATAATTGGAAATAGCTTAAAAATGCTTTGTCATCAGGTTCTGATTAATGCAGCAATTTTTAAGCCGTTACTGTATCGGGAAGTGGGCTAAATTTGAGTACCAAGATTTTTTCCAGGGGTACAAATGAACAAAAAAAAGAGTTCTTGATATAAACGTGGTAATTAGAAAATTGGGACGAAAAAGTGCGAAAGAAAGTTGTCGATTCATTTTTTTATTGGCAATAATTATTACGTCGAAGAATAAGCCGGAAGCAGACCAAAGTACTCAAAACGTCTCCGGTTTGGAACGCATCCATTTCAAAATAGGATTTTCCTACTAACAAAAATCGTTTCAATTTTTCGTTATATATCATTTATGCATAGTTGCACTGACGGATTTTTTTTCAGTTGCGTAATAACGATATAATGGAATGATGATTTAAAAAATTCGGCGAATTAAGCCAGAGATTTCATGAAAACTTCATTTAGCAAGCAACTTCTGGCCATGACCACCAAATTCACCAACTTCAAGATTCCATAATAAATAAGTAAATGGTACCAAGAAAAAATATTTCACGTGATGAGTCTCGTCCTTAGTGAACTTTAACACACTATCGAAATATTCACAGAAACTTCATTGCTTTGAAAATTAAAAGACAACTCCTGGTTTCCTCGATAGAGCCTTAGACTACTGATGTACGAATATAGGAATCGCATTTTGGTATGAACCCCAAACTAATATTATCGCAGTGCCAGGTAGTCTGGCGAGCGGAACTGCTCCATACACCCTGAGATTCTTTCATATGCCTTTTGCTACGTCGCCTCGTGGCGAACTCTAACAGCATCAATTCAAAACGGTCTTCTAAATGACACATTCAGACTTGGTGAATTTCGCCGAAAAATGTCTCCTAACCTTGATATCATTGGTATCAAGGGTTTAAATTAGAAGAGACGGTGGATCGATGCTGAGAATCCTTCCTTTACTATCATGAAACATATATATTTTTCTAATGATGGGAAAATATATATTCATTTCTAGAAGGCTAATATTACAATTCACCAGCTTAAAAATGCTTTGTCATCAGCAACATACAAAATCCCATATTATGGACTTCAAAATTCAAAATTTCTCTCTCATTGAAAGTATATTTACTCCACTGGCTTCATTTAGGATCTTTAGCCCTTGAATTTATTAAAGCCTCAATGAAAAACAATTCAGAGCAACACAAGGGCAACAGAACTAATAATGTATTCTTACTCACAATGGTAAATAAAACTAAGAGAAAGTCGAAAAAATATTTTCATGATCTGACTATCTGAGTATATTCTGAGTATATTTTCATATGACATAGCTAACATGATACTTCTAACTTTTGTCTTCAACGCAGAAAATTAACGGCAGACTATATTTCAACCGGTAGAAATTAAGGGTGATGTTGGAAGCTTAGACGATAGCAACAACACAGACATGCGCTTAATTAATCGCAATCTGCAATCGTCGTATGCATAGAGAAAGAAAGTCATGTGTAACAGCTGGAATTTTAAATAACAAATAGAAACTAAATACGAAGAAGTTTCGATTGAGATTGAGTGAATAACGGCATTAATTTACTCCATGTTATTCAAAATGACTTCAGTTATGCATATACTTCCTTATTTTTGCTTTTCTTTTGGTAAAAGTGCGGTAAGATATTTCCGGATGTAGAACGGCCCTATATCGGCTATCATCCCCACAACTAGAATAAAAATCCAAGAAATATTATTTAATTAAAAAGAGCATAAAAATTTATCGTCAATAGCTAAGAAATCCTAAGGAAAAATATCTGAAGTGGCCAGTATAGTAATTTCAAATATTAACAAAAAATGTTGAGTACTGATAAAGTAAGATCTGATGCTTTCCCGGCGAATACGGCCAAAGAAGATTACTCGATCAGCCCTGAGGAAGGAACACAACTCGAGTTCCGAAACGTCGGCAGAATGGAGAGAGACAACCCGGAAGCCCGAATAGCTTTATTTGTTGAGTATTGATATTTAATTGGAATTGCTAAGTAATTTTTTACCATAACCTTAACACAAATTATGACAATAAAGTTCATAATATAATTATCTTGACTAATTCATAAATTTTACTGCGCAATAACCACAGAAAATAATCATTGTTAAGTGCTAAAAATACGTATTAAAACAATGTCTGTATTGAATCGAACGGAAATCACTTATTGTGTTAATCTATTTGCTTGGTTTGATTGAAAGTGTTACGATAATGGGAATTTTGTTTTAAAATTAACTTTCCTTCAAGTTACACGACCAATATTTAACATGTTTCGGATAAAATGATATGAGCACTCGAAAACTGACGGAGCTAGGGTAAGTCCTTTTTGTATACTAAGAATAATGAATGAAAAACATGTAATCAAATACTTATAAGTAAAACCATTTCAGAAAAGATAACTCCATGAGAGATTAGCGTAACAATAAACAGACGTTCTTAGTGATGAGAGGTCAACCCAATCAGCATCATGTGTCATTATTTAGTCCGAAACATATCAATTTCATAGTACCATCATCACTGTTACGAATGTATCCCTGCGATAATATATATGAGATATAATTTAAATATCAAATAAGGTTTAAATATATTCAAACTTTCACTTTAATAACACCACAAACGATGGAATGTATGTCGAAAATCATATTATGTATTAAAATTTATGTTACAGCTATTGGCTAATATCACCTACTAAAGTTATAGTAACTGGCCAACTTGATTTTCACGGCAGCTTACCAAAGCAGTAATTAGAAAATAATTACAAAATAATTTCTTTTTTGGCATTTAAAACATAACAAAATATTAATCTAAAATAACCACTAAGCGTAGCCTATTTCAGTTATAAATGATATAACCCGTAATTATGATCTGAATGAAAAAATATTTTATCATTTTCAACGCTTAAATTACATCACCATTAAATATTAGGAAATAGTTAGTCTCAAATGTCAAATGCCTTCAAACTCTTGAAGGATGTAGGGGTTAATAGAACTAGAAAAACAGGTACTGGGTGGTCATATTTCGGTTTCGATAAATACAATAACAATAACTAAAATACCAAGTATTTTTTCCATTTTGATAATTTCTAATGTTTTTCTTCCAAAGGACTTCAAACATTAAAATTTTATTTATCATTTAAGTAAAAGTTTGGCTTCGTCTTGGATTTTCAGCCCCTGAAATTATGCATAGGCATGGAGACAGTTCGACCGATACAGGCGTGATGAAGTGGAAGTTTGACATATTCAAATAAAAGTTAGTTTCACTTTTCCGCAAGTATTGAATGCGCACGACGCGTTTCGGCTCAATGAACCATCATCTTGTACAAGATCTTGTAAATATACCATGGAGGTTATATTCCAGTTTAAACAAAAATAATAACATTTTTTAAATATACCAATTATTTTTACCTCGAGGATGTTTATTCTAAAGTTTTACTGACTTCAAATCATAAAATTTCTCCCTCATTTTAGGGTCGGTTTGGCTTTATCTCTAATCTTCATCTTCTTGGACCCATCATCTGGTACAAGACATTGTGTAAGATGATGATACATTTTCAACGTCTTGTACCAGATGCCTAAGTCGAAACGCGTCATCCGCATTAAAAACTAGGAGAAAAGTACAAAAACCTTTCATTTCAATTTATAAAAAATCAATTCAGACGCACGAGTGATATATTTATGACGAAAGAATGTCGAGAAGACATCGCTATGCTTCTCGGGAGAAGTCGCGAAAGTGAATGGTTATGTCCCTGAGGCGCTTCCCACCTCCGACGCAGCGACACTGACAATGACCCTTCCTTCGCTTCCCTTTCAGAGGAATCTCACAACAACAACCACCCTCCCCTTCGTCTTACCTCGCCCCCCCTGCGCCCCTCCCCTGCGCGCACCCTTCCCAGTTTCCTTCTCTCTCTTTCTCTCTCCACCCGCACCCCCTCCTTTTCCAGGGCGCCTCAGACTCCGGGGCGGCAGTACGAGACGCGCCGCCGTGTCTAAGCGCCGGACTGACCTCTTCTGCCACAGAGCGCCTCCGCCCGTCTTTCGTCGACGTTTTTTAACGATCCCGGGCGTACCCCGCCTGATCGCCGAGGCGCCGCACCCGAGCGCCCGCCCACTCATTCCCTGCGACGGAGTTTGCGATAGCCCGGGGAGTGACGGCATCTTCCCCCGCCGACCGAATCAGCACATCCGCGGAAAAATCCTCTTTTGTATTAACACTCGTTTTGGGTCTTCCACTGTGTAACGAAGTACGTAAATTGTTGTTACAGTTGAGTGCACGTGTTTTCTGTGTGATAACGAACTGTATTTTCATCACTTGGTTTCTTTTTCCCTCGCACAGCCTCAACGCTCTCCTGATATTATCGAAGTAAAAGAGCTAACGTTAAGGGTATGTAGAATGGGAGAGTAAGTTGTAGGTAGTGGATAGAAGCTTAGAAAAACAGAAAAGTGATTTCATAGGGATGGGAGAAGGCTTGACCAAAGTTGTGGTAATCGAGAAACCAACAAACAGATGCGGTTCGAAAGGAAAAGATATAGAACAAACACTAAGTCCCCTCTTTCTAAGGGCCAATGTGCCAAAGTAGCGCAATGAACTTCATAAATATGGCCAGTCGTCGATTGAGTTTATTATGTGGGTGTACTCACCGGGTAGAACAAAGTGGATAAAACAATTACTAGCAACCCAAATATACTTTTAATTCTATAACATAGAAGCGCCAAATTCATTATTAAATAATTTCAATAACAGCACAGGAACGATGGAATTCTAAATGAAATTAATATGCGTTACTGAGAGTAAAAACGCTTTGTTTATACGCAGATTAAAAATATCGGTATTGAGAGCTCAGGCTCGGATGGCGACCTGACAAATGAATTAAACAACAAGCTAGCATCCCGAATTCTCATCCAATAAAATTTCTAGGGCGGCAATGATTCCTGCATTTTTTTTTAGCTCTGAAAGTATAATTTGGCTTTCAGATATTGGTTTAAATCCTAATGACTATTGATATGAGTTGAATGGAGTTGGTATTCCTCGACTTCTTCGCTTGATGTACAGGAGAGTGATGTCGATGCAAAAATTGGTACGGGGAACTGGGATTATTGCATATGATTGAAAATATTATTAAATAGTGCACGCAATACCTTGAGGGTAGAATTGAATTATCTATCTTTAATGAAAGAAAGACCATCACAGAATTTTATTTTCGATGTGAAACTCTTCCTTTTATTTAACCTTGAAAAATAAACAATTGGCTTTTCAGAAGTTAGCTCATTCGTTACATTTGCAATAATTTAGTACGGTTGAGCTCATTACACATAAAGTAATGAAACTCGTAAAAAATGGCCGAGCTTAGTCATTACATTGTTCAAAAGACTGGTTTTTATTAAACCAGAAATACATTTTTTCTTTTCTTTTGCCCTTCAATTACTAAACCGTATAAGGAATTATGATTGATGTTGAAATGTATGTATGATGTGCAGTTGAAAAAGAAGGGAAAAAATACCATAATGTTGGGATGTGATTAAGAGTTACTATACAAAATTATGAGATGTGTCATATATTATCCTTAGCAATGCATCAAACATGGTATTAAACTTTAATTCATTTATCTAGCGTGATAACCCCTTCAAAATCTCCATTTTACCGTATTTTGAAAAACGAGTCCCGGAAAAAAACTTGAATTTAAAGATTTCATGTGTAAATTTCTGATTATGTGGACCAAAAAAATGTCATCTATAACTAATGAACCTTTTTTTTCTTACAGATCGGAGTCACTGACAATGGGAAGTCATGCTGAGTCTTCAAAATGGAAACACACGTCTTAAATAAGTAATGACTCCAGATATTGCTGTTACTAATCTGATTTCTAGGAAACATGAGAAAAAGTACACTTTGAAACCTGGACCAATTGTGATGGAAAATATTGCAATTACTATCCAATTTACTATATAAAATTCATTATGGCAAAAGTTTATACCAGTTTACCGATGGTGATCAGGTTAATGAATTGTTAACGCCAATTTAGTAAGAAAACGAATCGCACACAAGGATATTCCTCCATTATCAAATTCCATTGTATAATTAATTAAGATTGATTGAATAATGGAATAATTTATTAGCGTTGTAAAAAGTAACCTTCAGATATTTATCAAAGGGAAAATGCTTCATTAACATGGTAGTACTTGATGAATAAATGCAATTAGAGTCTAAACTTTGGACCACAAAACCATTACCTAATCTGGAATTTATATTTACAAGGTTACTATTATCCAAATGGGAAGTTTAAGACTCTTCAGAGTTATTTTTTACATGACTCACCATCTTGATAGCTGCATTCGGTGGATATGTCCGTCAACCATCCCGGTTTAGAATTCTATTATGAAGCATTCATCAAATTTCTGAAAGTAAATTCAAATAAAACTTCAGTGTTTTCGCAAAACAGATTAAAATTAAATAAAAGTAAATACAACTAACAATGTTAATTTTACCATTAAAATTAGGTATGAAATTAGTCCTAGAACCATCTTAATGCTTTTTATTAGCCCATTTTTTATCTACAAGCATGAACACCGATTTATATTCAGAATCGGTAACGCTATTTTGCACCCAGTGATGCATATTTTACATTTCTTGCTGCATGCATGCGGAATACAGATGTAAAAATGCACGAAAGAAAAATTAATTCACAAGAAACAACTAAAATTTAACTTATAGGTTCATAAATTCAACCACGGAAGTGGGTGTATCACATATATTTTTTTAATAAAATGGATTACTTTGATGCTTCAAGTTTCTTTGATTATTCAAAAACTTTTATCCCCAACCCATGGTTTATCAGGTGTGGTTGTTATTTATTGTAAGCAACTAAGGAGGGACTTACCGCGGCGATAAAATTATTTTTTATAGCGACCGGAATAAAATTCAGTTGAGGTAAGTTCTATAGCATTGGCGTCTTAAATACCCTTATGGAGCACAATTAGAATTAAATAAAAAGAATGCACATGAAAATGAGTGATTGTATGATGTATATGTGCCCCATACGCGTCCGTAGATTCTACATGCCCATCTCTTCCAATGCTGCTGAGGAAAGGAGTTCCCGCGCGCAAAGAACGGTGAGTGGTGGACGGCGGCCATTTTGTTTCACCACGCCGAGGTGTCCGGTGAACGGAGCGCTCGCCACGTGGAGGGACAGGGGTTCGCAATCACTACCGAGAATGGGGAACGATGGAGATACATTTATGCAATGACAACTTCAATAAATTCAATGCTAAATGGTTCTCGTGATATTAATAGGTACGATACTCATGGTTAGCTTAATTTCACCTGTAACAACCCAGTAAAATTATAGTTTTGAAATTAAAATAAATCACAAACTTAGCATAATTTCCAACTAGGCCTAAATTATTGAGTTCAAAAATTTTAAAAGTGAATAAACGCCTTTAATAGATAATTGTAATGTTGTATACTAACAATATAAATGCGCCCCTAACCCAGAATCCATAGTTAAGTATGCGTTAGTGTACATAGCAAGGATGAAATTCTTCATGAAAAAATCATTTTGCTGAGCCTGATTGCGAACCTGGATCTCACGATTAACGGTTGGGTGTGCTACCTAGTAATACTAGGCACATAACAAAACCATCATCTAAATACGAGAATGTTAGACTGGACGTTGGAGTTGACGTCTAAACCCTAGTGCAAGAAACGGAGGGCGTGCTTACTAAGTCACTGTCGCATAAATAAAACTTATTTTGTCTTTATTCCGCGACGGATGTTTTCGAAAGCATTGCATGAAGCAATTTTGCACGCAGTCGCGGGCACGAGTGAAAAGTTATATACACCAAGGATGACATTCGCTGTGTAATTCGAATGCCCGGCTAAGCCGTGCGCGCGACTGCTTCCGAAGTTCTTTCAGACAATGCTATGCGTTAGTAGTTTAAGGAGCTCTCCCGAATTTTCATTGATGGATAACTTTACGGCTTTAATTTTAAAATGCGATTCATACTCATTATGTGACAAAGGTGATCTCTTAATTATTGCAAGGTATCAATGTGAGAGCAAATAAACCTTGGCTGAAAACTAAATCCAGTTCCCGAAAACACAGTTCAGCAATTTAACATTCCTGCACGGATTCATACCAATAATTTTAGCACTTAAAGAGAAAAAATATCATTGAGTAACACTGAACTGAGTGAAAGTTATTAATTCTTGTATGAAAAGATGAAAATAATGTTAAATAGTATGCAAAATTTAGTTTCGGCTAGAAGTATTAACTTACAAGTATTTAAAAATGAATGACAAGGTCAAAACCATATGGATACGCCTCCATAAACATAAAACAAAAAAGCATAGGCCAAAAATTGAATTCCTACTCGAAAGTTTTATCTAATTTAAGTGAAAATGAACTTTCATGATAGATATTTTTCCTTCCTATAACATTCATATTCATGAACATTTTTTCAAAAATAGATCCTTATTTACCTTAGGAACATATTATCACTGAAATTGTAGTAGCTTATACTGAAATCTGTACCACTAAACACTCATAAAATAAATTAGGTAAGAAAGTACCTCGTATAAATATTAATCTTGGAGGATATTAATCCCATAGTAAAAAATTTTGAAACAGCTTTTCTTCATAAGCCTTCTGGCTAGTAATACAGGAGAAAAAGGATAATGCCATCATGTAGCATTGGAATACTGTATTAATCTACTATCCCAGTTTGAATTATTTCAACCATGAAATATCAACAAGCTACCAATAATATATCCCCAAAGAGGGTCTGACGGGTGCGGAGTTGGAAGTGATGCATTTATCTCTCTAAATATTTTGACGGATGAATGAGCATACACATTATCATACACCAACAGAATGACTAATTTTACATACAGTTAAACACAATCAGAAACTAACCTTATTGAAACTCACTGGAGACAGCCAGTAGGCTGGGACTAGTGGCCAAAATCAAAACAGAAATTCCGGCGAGGCGAGGCGTACACATTATCATTTGCACGGTTTGGTTTCCTAACAAGATTACTAAGTAGAAATAGGTCTGCTAGAGAAATATTACACCTGTAATTTTCAATCCCTGCACCCCAAAAATTTGGTCAATAGCTAATTATGAACGCCACAAAAATGTCCTAAAAAGTTCTGTAAAAAAACTCAATTATTCAGAGAACTGGAAAAATACACATTGATTTGATGAGTTCATTTTACTTTGATTGGTCAGATACCATCAAAACCTTAGTTTAAATATCTCCATCTCTATTGATGAATGCAAAGCTCATGATCGCACGTTAAAGATAAGAAAGGAAATGGTACTACACCAGAATTGAAAACTCGCGATTTCATCAAAAGCATGTTAAATATTTGATACTTACTACTATGATTAAATGTAAATAAAATTTTTGAATAGCCACGGGTACTTTTCTTAAGTTTTTCTTTCGTTTAGATACCCTTTTTTCTCTATCTACTCCAACCAACCGTTCTCCATCCTCCTCGAGGGCTGATTCTTTCCATACCAATCTGAACCAGGTATTATATGAAGGTTTCATCCATCCATACGGTGGTATTCATTTCCTCCCTTTAACTACCATTCCACCTAGAGATGCCACGACGCGAAATATTTCTGCAAATCTTCCTTTTTAGGCGCTTGACGTGTCATGAATCCACCATGCATTCCATTCCAAAGTTATACGCAGAGGTCTTAAAATCTGAATTTAAAAATATTTAACAAAATGAATGCATTGTTTTATTGGATATGATGGTTTCACACGTTAAATAACATTTTAGTCACTCCTCCCGCTACCACCGCTCCTTTGGCTTTCGCAATATAAGTGTTCAATATAATACCGTTAAAATGCATCATGCGGAATTAATATGCCATGTTCTATAGAGCAGGAAAAAATATGATTGACCGATAAGCTACCATCGAATGAATAAAAGGTAGATGTTGCTGGATATTCAATAAGAGGCAAACAAATACCGGTTTGAACAGCTAAAAGTAAATAATATAATTGTGTTCACTGTTCCACAAATGTGAACCTACAATAACTCCAACAGAAGAAGAATAAAGTAAGATAGAAGCAAAAGAAGAATAAACAAAGCTCATTTGAGGGCCGGTATAACATCGACATTATACCATATTAATCATCAATAGGTATACATTGTTCAAGAACGCTTGCTACTGACTGATAGAATTAATTGCAACGCACCTGCAAACGGGTACCCATGACTAGACTCGTTACTACGATGCGTTCATAGTGAGCGCAGGTATACCTGCATCGATGATCTAACCTTGAAGATACCAGTACTGAACAATGGGAAGGAGATTATCGAAGACTCCAGGTGTTGAAGCCGACGATGACCTGGGACTGTCCCCCAGGGGATGCCCTAAGGGTCTCGAGGGTTTCTTCTTGGCGATGAGATATATGGGCAAAAAACGGTCCCAAAAAATCCCAACGCATGTACGATATTTGCATGAAACTACTTTTAAGTTATGCGAGCGAGGCGACCCAACCATCCCTGGGACCCAAATGTATGCGTCCTATTGGTCGTAAAACTTAACAGACGTTCGCTTTCCCACACGACTGGAGACATTTGCATTTAGCCTTCGTGGGGGTCTACGGTTCTCAGCCCTTTGATCTAAGGACGGTAGACCTTCGGGAAGGACCCTTACCGACCTCAACTTTGTCCAGGGTGAGGGGTTTTGGGACCTAGAATGCAGAAAATTTTCCCACCTTCGACTTATCACACCCTCTCAATGCCCAAAAGAAACGTCCGCGGATGGTATTGGGACTCATGAGAGGGTTCTTCATGGTAATGGTTGCCAGGTAGTATGGACCTCTCGTTACCTAACCAGAAAAAGAGCCAGTAAGTTGTCCAGCTGCGAATCACGGCTTTTAAAGGATTTTATCAATTTTATGAATTCATTATTAGCAGCTACTCCTTTAATATTAACGATATTTCCCTTCGTAGTGGTGGCGCAAAGAGTTTTCCTGAAAATGCACAACGATATTCGTAAAATGAGTTCCAGTTATTTATGAGCATAAAATATGTATTTACTGCGCTTAATTTAGTTGAAAATTCAATTACTCAGATATGCAGCCAATTGACAGGCCACCCAATACTGGAAATGCATAATATATATTCTACTAAAAAATGCAAGATTCAAGCATATAAATCATATGTATCCCGAGTAAAAAGGATTTTGAAGAACAATATAACTTTTTAACCATAAAACATCAGGAAAAGAGTTGATACATTTCTAACCAACAACGCAATTACTGCCACTATATTACCAATAAAAACATTAGTGATATTCAACATGTGATACATGTTTGAAATTTTTAAAATTTGTATTCCGACGATATAGATAATAAGAACTATTTATTTTTTTGCTTATATTTCACATGAATCTAATAGCGATAAATTATATTGTTTTTAAGTAAATTTTGGATCCCAAATTTACGAAGGATGGTTATATATACATGACGACTTTTTCATGTTTGAATTTATCATGGTCACCAATACATTAGGTCATGTTCAGACTTGAAACTATCTCATCACACGATTTAAAAACAAAAATAATGCTCAGATTGCAGACAATATGCTTCACCCCCCAGAAGATGATTCAATTTCGATTAACGGCGCATGAGGATAATTTAAACTAACGTCAGCATCAAATGTTAATGCAGTAATTTTCGACGTCTTGATTCCACCAAAAATTTCCCTACATTAGTATTTATGTATAAATATGAGAAAAAACAAAAATATTACGGCTGTATGCATAAGCTACCGCTACATCTGGATTGAAAACATTATCTCTCCTGTACAGGCAAATACGACTCACCCTCCCACAAAGTGAATGAAGCACCAACTCAACCGTCATTGCGCGTGCCTGCCTCCGAAAATTTAGAATTTTTAGGTCGGAGGCATTTCAGCGACTCATTATGCGCATTAGCCCAGCGTGCCATCTTGATGTCACCAACTGCGAGTAATACATGGACACTTACGATGCTGTATTCACATGCTGTTGCACGAATGGATGCTAAGTTCCTCTCTAATCGCTATCCCATTTGATTGTAAGCCTTACCCATGTATTTGAAACTCTAGATATGAAAGCATTAGACCAGAATAACGGGCATTGCATTTTATTGTTGACGCTCGGGAAAATATGAATGGCTGTAATTTGAATATTCATATTTCAGCTTAATAGACGATGAAATGCAAAATTTAAGAAATTGCTACTAAAATAATTAAAATTGCCCCCTGTAACGAAATAAAAGTTTATATAGCCTCTAAGGCCTTTTCCAAGATCTTCAATTCACCCATTGGGGACGCGCTTTACCGCCAAAATAAAGCTAACAGTTCAGATAATGGGGTACATAAATTGCTGTTCCCAATGAGTAAACCAATGAAATGTTCATAGAAGAACACGGCTAATAAACATATATGGACTACTGATTATTACTAGAATAAGAATAGCGCCGAAATGGAAAAGAAACTCGTCTATTATACCGCTCTTTTCCGCAAAAGATGGTAATACCCATAAAATGTAACTATTTTCAAGTGGAAAGCCGTTAATTAATTACGTGAGTCTCATTAAGAATTGCTACAATTTTAAATGATGCTTACATGGAATATAAAGCTTTACAGTAATAAGAAATTGACTTTGCCAAACGACAATAAAAATTATCCCATTGATACGATCTCAAAGAGGAGAGAGATAAGATAAGGCGGAAGGTGTACTAATGAATAACTAGTAAGGAAGTTAGCAATGCTTAATTCAGTGAGTGGGAAGAACGTTTGAGGATAGGGAAAAGGAGAAGAATTATGAATGAGATGAATGAAAGAGTGATGAAATGAGAGGATAAGATTGATTGAGGAGATTGAGGAAGTTCCACCTGTAAGAAAGGCACCATCAAAATAAAGCTTTTGAGTAGCTAGATTACCATCAATGGTTTTGAAAAATACCTAGCGATCATACCGCTGCTGAATTTCATGAAACAAAATTCCAATTGTAGACGTGGGCTAAGCCTGTGAATTGAAATGTGGTTACGTGACATCGGTTATATTAAACCAACACTCCTAAGCTTCAATCATTTACAGTTTTGAGAAACATATGCTAAAATCGGTTGAGGATTACCAAATTCAATAGCAGCCAATGCGTAAATTGCAATCTCTGCCATCGATATGAATGCCTGCTTTACGGTATGTAATTTATTTGCATTGTACCCAGTGCAATAATAAAGCATACAGAGATTCATTATGGAATCACATTTTAGGTATTTTAGGTTAAAAGTAGCCGTAATCAACTAAATGATTATTTGGCAATTAAATACGATAAGAATTCAAAGGTGTGAAAGGCAAACACAAAGAATAATTTTCAGAATTTCAACAAATGCATTTTATTTTTAAAAATTTCATTTCACAAAAGCGTTTGTAAAACAAAGAAGTAGTAAGCAGAACAAATCCCAACTATCAACGACCTTTTAATACTATTGAAACGAATTTTCAAGCTCAAAACGTTTCTAGATAAATAAATACCTTAAGTAAGTAGTTTTTTGGAGAAGAAAGCTAACAATTTTGGACAAAGGTGAATGCAATTACCGCAAGCTGAAGCAACATCAAATCAAGATTTCCAACTCCATTCAGAATATAATGATACCACTCCCATTGTTAAAATTTTAAAAAGCCTCTCTCTCTCAAGAGTCAGGCACCTCGATGTTTTCTATGCAGCCAGATGAAAAAAAAATCAGGGTTTCTCGCGATTTTACCTCCTCGCCCATGAACAGCCGCTAGAGAGAACCAGTAATTCAAAGTCATCCACCCCGCACACGTTTCCAGCCAAACCTTTTGGTCGGTGCCCACGATGCACGGGGCCTCATCGCAGGAGCCATTGGACGTAAGGCTCTCTCGGGGTACAGGAGGTATAACAAAAAAAAAAGAGTATACCGAGGGCAGTAGGGGCCACATCGCACCAAAGCGGGAAAAATGCCACACAGCGGGCCCAGCGAATCTTGAGAGCGCGCGGAAGAGGGAAGGGCTCCCGCTTTTCGCGAAATAAGGGCGAATCCCCAACGGGTCACCACCCCCCTCCCTCTTCTCTCCGTTTTATTTTTTCAATTTTGTTTTTCATTATTATTTTCGCCCATCCGCCACCCACGCGCCGTCGAGGGCGCTTTCGAGATGGGAGCCACCACACACACATACTCACGCACACGTGCTCGCCAGAGTGCCTACATTTATACATTTTTTCGCATTTCGATGATGATTAATTCATCAAGGGCGAGGGAGGAGGAGGAGGGGGGGGTATGGAGCGATGGGGGGGGGGAGGGAGTTGGGGGTGAAAATGGAGCGGAGCGACACGCCCAAATACATCGTCCATCGACGTTCCGCGGAGGCAAAAATGAGATGGTGAACGGGGGTGGGTGGAATTGGTTGGTAGAGTTACGGTAGTTGCGGGTAGGTGGCAAATTGGTACCCCGCAACGGTGAAATGATGAGCTGGAGAATGACGGCGAGGGAATGCACGATAAAAATATTAGCTAACATAGACGATATACCACGGGTTAGGTGGCGTAGTTAGTCTCGCAAAAGTACCGCGTATAGGAAACAGGGGGTCGCGAAATTTTTTTTAAATTGACATCCCTGGACATTTTATGTAATTTTGGCACTAAAAGTTTAACTTTAAGCATATGCAGTTATTGAATTTCAAAACTAGGTAACAGTATGAAAGAAATGTTTTATATCTCTGATGCTTTTGGGGGATCTATCCCCTTATCGATGATTAACCATGTAAGTGGCGTAATCATCGAACCAGCGATGATTACGCCACTTACATGGTTACATACTACTTCATTCATTTACACAACATAATTATATCATATTTCTTTTGCTACTGCACATATGAGAAATTGCTCATTCTAACAGTAACCACTCATTTACTAAATTCATCAAGCAGAATGTTGGTTTGCATAGTTTATTTGATAGGAATGAATACCTACAAATTATATAAGTGGTAGAGAAGCGGAGCTACCAAATGCGCGGCCCATCGACGCTCCGCGGAGGCAAAAATTAGATGGTGAACGAGGGTGGGTGGATTCGTTGGTAGTTACACGGTAGCAAGAGTAGGTGGCAAATTGGTGTCACGCAACAGTGAAATGATGGGATGGAGGATATCGGCGAGAGAAAACACGAGAAAAATAGTAACAGACATATAGGTCGTACATAATATAATACGGGGTTGGAGGCGTAATTAGTGGCGCAAAAACAAATATTCCGCCAAAATAGGAGATAGCGTACAGACAAAAATGACGTGGAGAGGGTAGGAGGTAAAAAAAAACCTGATGCTTTCTCGGCGTATGCTGGTGCTGGAGGCTGCTCGGGTGCTCCATTGTGTACGAATCATCAGAGCTGAATCTAATCACTCTGACCTAGAGAAGGAGCACGACTCGTTCCCCGAAGCGTCGGCAGCCATGGAGCAGATTACCCGGCGGAGCACCCGAGCAGCCTTCACTACCAGGTTAAGAGGCGGTCTACCGACTCGTTCACTTAATACGTCAAGCTGAAGGATAGTTATTTTTATAGGAATATTTACAAATTATATGAAACGTAAAGGAGCAAAGCGCCCAAACACATCTCCCATCGCCTTCTTGCGGACACAGAAATGAGATGGTTAACGGGTTTGGATGGACTGGAATACACGGGATACTAAGATTTGAGGCGGCGAAATGTTGCCGTACTAGGACGGGAAAGCTGAAAATGTTGGACAGGTGGATGGCTCTGAGGAAGTACGAGAAAAATAGCCACTTTCAAGGAAAGAAGAGAGTCAATACGACGACCAGAATGTATAATGATTGTAGGTATGCTTGGATGAAAGATTTCTGCGTCTTTTTT
Organism: Ischnura elegans; assembly: GCF_921293095.1. Classification (NCBI taxonomy): domain Eukaryota; kingdom Metazoa; phylum Arthropoda; class Insecta; order Odonata; family Coenagrionidae; genus Ischnura; species Ischnura elegans. The sequence goes on from NC_060246.1 coordinate 145,349,381, forward strand.
CAACCAAGCAAATTACAGAATACCTAACGTAGTGAAAGGTTAATAACATGGGACTCTAATTGGAAAGGAAAAATAAATACTTTGGATGTTATGACGGTAAATCAGTTTCTACTGGGTATATCTTTATAGCGCTAACGCAAAACACATCCATTCATTTAGCGAATTATCTCGATTAAACGCTTCAGTGATAACGGGGATAATAATAGGGTTTTGTTTCAATATTTATTATTAAATGACCTTCTATACTTATCTCAAGTACAGGGTGTTGTGTAAGGTTTTACTAGAATAACAATATTAATTAAACTTTAATGGGGAGATACGAGATGGAATAATTAGCAGGGACAATATTGGGATAATGAACACTTGTTGCAAAAATAGTGAAAATAATGGCGAATTAGATTAAGATAATATTGCATTAGTTAAATTGTTTAAATAGAAACGTGTGTATGATGAATATAAGGACGAATAATGATGCTGAGCACCAAGCTGCTTGCCGACGTATTTAATTCCAGAATGGAGGATTACATAGATAGCCGCTTACGAGATAGTAAAGTATGATTTTTAGAGGGCAGCGGGGTTAGAGAAGCAGGCTGGGTATGCCGCGGGAGTTTTCGCGGTGGAGGGGATACTCGCTCGCGACTCATCTCGCTGAAGAGAGGGTATTGCCGGGGCAAGAGGGGGGAGACGCGGAGGATTCCAGGCAGCAGAGCCGAGGGTGCAGGGAGGAGGTGGGGAGATAGTGGGGATAGGTACTTTTCCCACACCACTAAAGGGAGGTGGCGCTTAGGTTTGCCAGGAGCGTAGGAGCGGTAGTGCGAAGCGCCAGACGCAGTTAACTGGCATCGCTAACTTCCTTTGAGGGATTTGACAGGAATTTGAACACTGCCACTGCATATGAATGCACTTTTTTTAATGCTGTTTTTACATGAACCAATCAAAAAACTAAAAATTCAATCAACCATATTAAATGCACGCAGAAATATAAACGCAATAAATTTAGATTTCTTTTTTGGAAAATTTATTGTTAACTCAACGCATAATTATTCAACATTAAAAAATATTTTCGACTCTTGAAGAAAGAAGTTATTCAAGCTCAAATTCAGTCCTTTCGTGACAATTATATTGGTTGAAAGTGGCAGCGTGTACCCAAAATTATACGCATTAACCATGTGGAGTAGGGAAGACATATACTTTGGCTAAATAATCATAAAATTCATGGTACATAGTATGTAGGTTATTATTTTTTGGGGTAACCCGCTTTTGGTGATACAAAAACGCCAATGTGTCTTCTCCCTTGTCGAAGACCTCCACAGCGAAAGAGAGATTAGCTAAGAGATAATAATAATATATCATTAACTTGAAATTTTGTTGAGAGAGACGCACAGGGGTAGGAATGTGTGAGCGTTTGTGTGTGTGTGTTGCAACAACAAAACCAGAAGGAGGTAGCGCTTAGGTTATGGAGGAGCATTGGTGTCGCCAGAACCGACTTGCACACGTAATGTACACCGGGAATCATATGTATTTCGATCACGGAGCACTACATCTATGAAATCCCTACAAAAAACCCACTATAAAAGTCCAGAGAGGCTTCAAATGATGCGATTTCCACTTGTAACTAGAGTGTTGCATCATCGAGTGCAACTTAACTTTTCTGAAGGCATCAGCATTGATAACAGTAGGACAATCCTCAACTTATTGGGGAGCAGATGATAAATTTTCTGGTACTAATGTAACCATTTACTGATTTTAAAGTTTCGCATTCTTTTTCAGTGAACAACTATTCCTTAAATTTCCTTAACATCTGTACCATTCTTAGATATAACTATCAAATTTACAAAGGTCTGCGGCTGCCCAATTCTGACAACTAATTGAACAATTAATATGAGTATGTCCCGGGATTTCCCGAAAAAATTTTACGGGGCTATTTCTCTTAGCCTTTCTCGTCACGTAGCGCTTTGTTCTAGTCATTGTATAGTAATGCATAATTTTATTTATTCATGTACATTCTCATTTAGCAATAAATACAGACCTATGAGTGTAAGTATAAATATCACAAAAAAGGAAGAAAAATCTCCGTAAAATGTTATGTTAAATGATGAATAACATCCCAAGGGCATTCCACATAATCCACTAATAGGAAAGTATTCAAAAACTTTTTAGCTTTAATTACCCTTCAAACTATGTATTGAAATATATTGTTATAAAATGTGATCACAATTGCACCGTAATTTTTTACATTCTAGAATTACAAATGATGCCTATAACGCATTATCCGCCAAGGTTCATAGCTTTGATTTGTTTTTCAAAAACTATGCAGCTTTAACAAACGTTTATAACAAATATGTATCAAGTATTTCGCTGCAAATAATAATAACGCTGTCTACCCCAGAATGATTTTGAAATTATCGGTGTGGCCCACGTCTACGTTACTCACTTGCATAATGGGGTTGGGGATGCATTATAATCCTCAAAATACATGGGTATATTTATAAATTAAGTGTTTAATATCCTCCAAGAATAAAATAACAGAAAACCTGAGGCATCTTAAAGTCAAAAACCTTTGTCTCCAACCATTCCATCTCATATTAAACTACGGCAAGTCAGCAAATTAAAATAAACTCATGTTTTGATACTCAATACAGGGGAAATTTCTTCAAAGCTCATAAGAAGCCTTATGCATGGAGAGGGCGTGATGCCCCAGACAAGATTAGTGCGCGTGGTTATCTTGATCGGTGGTAGAAGGAGGCATTTACCGCGGCCAATAAGGAGATTATTTATATTAATCTCGAAAAAAGGTCCAGATTTTTCTGTAGATTCATTAGTAAAAAAGGTAGAGACATTTTTTACAATAATTTTGATGTATATGAGTATGCAATTTCAATTTTTATTACTCTGGGTTACCATGTGCATTGTTTTTTGTTGATTTTTTAAAAATCAGTGTTGGTCTGTGAATCTTGTAACAGAGAATACATGTGCTTTTAAGATTCAAGTTACTAAATTATTTCCGATCAGCTTGAAAACCAACCCGAGACAACAAATAATTCCAAATATCTATTTGGCGTGTACTTCCTCAGCTGACGATAAAAACGTTGGCTTTCCATTACACATTCTTATGCACTTGCGCCTGCATAATGCACTTGAAAAATAAGATTTTTATATTGGCTCTTACATCAATGAAATTATAAGCATAAAAAATATTCTGGCTAAAATAGGATTATCATCGTCACTGATCAACAGCCATAATATTGGTTTAACGCAGCTCTCCACTCAGTTCTCCAATCAGAGTTATTTTTATACTATTAACAATTTTTGATGCACCTCAATATCACACGACCTATACAATGTACTTAACCTAAAGTACCAGCACACTATTATTGGAGGAGGAAAAAAATTTTTGCTTGGTAAACTTTTGAGTTAAATTAGCAAACTAATTATAATAAATAAATGAACGCTAAGTAATACAACAACTTGAAAAAAAATGAATTAAATGACCGGGTGGATACGAAGCACTGAAATTACAGCGTGAGAGTTAAACAAAATTACAGGTTCGAATCTTAAGCCACGATATGTATTGTGTTTGCATAGTGTTCTACAGAGATATGATGTATTATGGAGAGATGAGACTGAATATTTCAGTCTGTACCGACAAGACTGCTGTAAACATGATAGGGCATGCAGTGGCGCCGACTTCATGGGGCCTGAGGGGGCCTGAGCCCCCTCAAAAATTCGTTATAGGTGTGAGGAAAAAATGTGTCAGGCTTGTTGATTTTCCCCGTAGTGTCCAGATATCGAGATTCGAGTTATCAGGGTTCTAATTTTGATCATATGACTATTCTAAAATGCTTAAAAAACTTAGAACTCACTACTTATAAAATTTCCCGGGAAAAGATCCCGGTTTGGGCCCTCCCAATATTTTTTGTAAGTCGGCGTCCCTGAGGGTATGGTGAAAGAAGACACGTTTACAACCACCCTTGTTATGGACTTGAATAAAAAGACTTAATAAGATCCGGAAGTTACACTAGATAAGATATACGCTTGAGGTTAATTTTATCCAAAAATGACACTTAATAAGCGAACGTAAATAGCAGCAAAACCTTGAAATAATTATCTTTTAACGAATGGCTCGACTCTCCAAAGACCCGAGGTCCATGTGTCGAGTGTTGAGGGAGCTGGAGAAAGGAAGGTAGGGTAGGCGCCACATGGGGCATTGCCAAAACGACGTAGTCCTGCCTCACAGGGATAAAAAAATCGTTAGCGAGCGAGTTTCTTAACGAGGAGAGTGCGCGGAGGGAATATCTTTCATTGCGTTGGGCCATTGTCCCCGGAGTCCCAGGAGATCATTAGTGCCGGTCGGCGGGCCAGAATACTAGCGCCCCACCCCCACCCCCGCCACTACTATCCCTAGGGCGCACGCTTCCCAAGATTGACATTCGCAGAATTTCCAAACGAGGAACCCGCAATGCCGGACGGACGTCAAGCCGGAGTTGATTCAAGTTTCCCCGGGAGACGCAAGCAATCAAAGAAAAGTCGGGTCGGGCGTCAAAAGTGTCGATTCTACGTTGCCGACGCGATCGGAAATGTGTCCCCCACACGTATTGCGAATAGAACTTCTCGAAAGCAAACAACGTTCACGCCAAACGCAAAGTATTGATTTGTAGGAAATTTTCAAGCTTTTGGAGGAAATCATTACTTTCTCTGGAGACAACGGCGCCCTGTCCTATTGAAGGTTTTTAAAGTGAGATTTTAAAAAAATATGGTACTCAGGGTGTTATTTTCAATATTTAACAGCAAAGTGTATCCCCAAAGTTACGAAGGTGATTTGATAAGCCCGTGAGTTTTTGTATAAAATGTATTTATTTCGGCAAAAAGTGTTTTATATCTCTTCATAGTCTACTTTTAGCTCGATACATTTAGTCTCACGGATATTTTTTTCATTTCCAAATATTCATGTAAAATGTTAAGTACCCTCTCATTTGAAATGCCTACAGTATCAGTCATCTCACGCTCTTTCATTCGTCCAATATTATTTCATAGATTTTATCGATGACTTCTAGCATAACATCCTCTTTGTGGTGTACTAAACGTTCGACGTCATTTGTGCTGGTACTACAACAATGGAAATCAGTAAGCCACTTCTTCACCATTTAAATTGATGATACAGTTTCCAAAGGGATTATGAAATCTTTTCTTGGTTTCGGTTACCGTTTTTTAACGCAAAAAAGAATATTTCGGTAGCACAAGAGATTCGCCTATATACATTTTCTTTAAAATTTCCGAGGTTGTCTGCTTTCAATGGCTATCAAATGCAAATTAAATGACGAAACTAGCTCAAGATTTCACAGCTGCTTGCTAATAGATGGTATTTAACGGGAGTAATGTCGTATTTATAGTCACTATGCGTAAAATGCAATAAGTCAGCGACTAATCAAGTGACCCTCTTTGCTTTTACTATTGTATGATTTCTGAAATGACTTAAAATCAGTCAATTTGAATGACAAAATTATATATTACGCCCACCAAAATATAGTCATTCCCGTTGTAGGATGAAACATCAATTTTAGCTATTCGAGCACATCATTAAGCATAAGTTGGGTGAGCATTCAGAGTACTTGTAATTGCTCATATTGGCTTTGAAATTGCTATTCCATTATTATTAATAAAATGAAACATCTCATTAATATTAAGAATTCCACCACATCGTGACGCATATCATACCTGATATTTTATTTTTAATTAGATAGAGGAAGAATTGATTAAGAGTATATTTACAGCCTAACAAAAATTGCTTTGACAAGAGAGTTTTCCCTTAAAAATTTTCGACTCTTACTACGCGATATCTTTCATCACTCCACATTCTAATTAATTGTCAATTACACAGAAAGTCATCAACGACTACGAACAATACCACTTCCAAAATGAAATTCATAGTACAAATAGAGTGAGAATTTTTTGATTTCTTTGAAAAAATCTTTCTCTAAAGTATGCTCTCTACCTATACTTCACTTAAGTATGGATAAAATTTGGGCTAACTATGAATCGCATGCCCCCCAAAAAAATACCTTAATTTTGGAAAGGGTTCCTCAACTTATGAGCAGAGTCGCCACACTACTTCCGCCGAAAAAAAAGGTGCAACGCTGAAATTCGACCGAAGCTCCATAGGGTCGTGTCACATATCGTTTTACTCCTTGTTTATTCGACTACAACAATAAATCATTAAGCGTTGTTTAAACGTTAACCTTCTGCTTCTACGGTAGAAAGAGTGAAGAAGAACACGCGAAAAACTATGAGAACGCCGAAATAGTCGTCGTCTTCATCTTGTCACGGGAAAAATATTTGATTTGTGATTTTCAAATATTTTTTATAGAGAAAACGACGTTTCGCATTTCAAATAGCATTTGAAAATTAAATTTTATGAATTCTTCGATTTCATAAATGGTCCAAAGATAGGTTTCAATTTCCGAGGCGTTGAAAACGTACATAATATTCGAAATTACGCATGCTATATGAAAAAAGTATTAACAAAATTTTTATCTAAGGAAATATTTACCTATATTTTCTTATCTGACTTAAAATAAACCACAAAGACGAAAATCACCATTTTTGTAGAGTGCGTTCCCGCGGGGTACTCGTAAAGTAAGTAAACAATCACATTCGCATTATTAATATTCCCTTTCTCTTTTCGACGCAGCTTCTGCATGAAGCACAATATTGAGAGATTTTCCATGTAATACATAATAAACAACGTGGATAATGAAATGGATTGCTGAATACTAAGGAGAAGAAAGTAAATACTGAATAGAAACTGAAATTAAAATACAGTTCATTCGAAGCGATGAATGAATGATTGGCATGACATCTCAAGTGTTAGAATGCTTCGAATAACTGAGAATGGAATACAAAATATATTTCTCTGAATGCAACCACCTTTGGATTGCCTATTTCTGGACACCTGCGCTAAGAAGAAGAATTTTTACATACTGACAAACAATGAAAACAAAAAATATGGTCATAAAAAGTTTCAAACACACGCCAGAATATGACTGAAACAAAGGCAAAAGTTCGTCTTAAGTCTTGTGCATTTACCTTCATGCATAAACTTACACAATCTTAAAGGAAAGCTTATATTTTTGTGTTTTACGCTTCGACTTTGGGAAAGGAACGAAGCGAGACTTAATAAGAGTAAACATTTACTTCCTGCATTTCTGCATTTCTAGCAATAAAATTGAGGTTTCCTGTATTTGCATTTCGAATTTCACTCGTGAATAACTAAGCACGCCAGTAGTTCCACAAAAGAATTATAATATTTATTCATTTATGTAATTGCATACAGCTCTTGGTCCATACGCATTTATTTTTCTGTATTATATCTACAGAAAAGTTACTAATGACCTTACGAAGGAGAAAAGCGAAATTAAATTTGTTTACGATAGGTTAGAAAATTATTATGAGACTGGGAGTCTTGGTAACGCGCCAGCAATGTACTTTAAATCAGTACATATAGAAACAAATCAGGAAAGATGATTTCAGTGACATTGCACATTTTAATGGGGAACTTGCATGGGTCGTCGATTGCTCAAAAAACTATTTTGAATAAGTAAAATGGATACATTAGCTCGCATTAATACCTTAAGTTTCTCCATTCAACATCAAAAGAAATAAAAAAATTGCCTTTATAATCGAGAAATTTTTCTCTTAGCCGACCACTGCGCGAAGACACCCGAGCGTTGCCGAGGCCTGGCGTGACGTCATAGGTGCCAAAACAACCGTAGGGAGTTGGGAAATACGCTGAGCTCATGAATTAAAATTTGTTTTGAGGGAATATTTAGCCGCTCATCGTCACTTTATTTTGTTCTTTTATTCTTGGGCAAGATTTCCTACTGCTATTGTGCCACGATTGTTACGTGGGATATTAATAATGCAACATCGGGATGATGAAGTACAAGCGTTTCACTTCGTATGTTTTAGTTATCAGAAAAATGGATAATAACGTTGCCGCTCGTTCAAATAGTACACCTGAAATTCATCTACATCTCCATAATACCCTGCAAGCCGCCTAAAAGGCGTGTGACAGGGGGTGTTAGTACACCAGCCTTTTTTTAGGACACCAAAAATTGATGCCACGACCTTTATGAAATTTGTTATGACAATTTTTGTTATACGTCGGTGGCAAATCGAGATGTAAAAGAAACTTGTAATACTGGAGGAAAACGACCGTAAGCTTACGAGCTGTGATGTTGAATTTAGCAACGACGTATTAGCGGAGAAGGTAGTCCTATCCGTCCTACGGTACGAATTCACAACAGTCTGCACACAATCCACATGTGAGATCGCGAATCAGTCCCGCTGCCATCACACACACACAAGCTACAACCTATATCAATAATATACGTAAATTCATAAACAAAGTACTAGCATATACCATAAATATATAGTGGGAAATAGGCAAATACAATTATCTAAAACTGGAAGTCACTACCATTCTTATATTCATCACGTACAACTTACAATAACAGAGCTCGTTATGATGAAAACAACTATTTATTCACTGATTAAAAGCCTTAAATTAGCCCACGCAAGTGACACAGGTGGCTTCTCTCACTACTATTCGTTGAAATAATAGAATAACAAACTTCACAAACAGTTTTGATCTTGATAGCTTGATTGTGAAATGTCATATCTACGATGAACACGCCGCCGCTGACATTTTTTACACTACTGTTAGACATTTATCGATAGCGTAATAGCACTTTTTACAATTCAATCGCGATGGAACACTGATAACTCTTGGCCGATATTTTTCAACCTTGTCAAACTTTGTGCATTACAATCACTGGCACTGTGATTATTAGCGGTAGCTTAACAGGAGATGTCACGTTGAAAATAACACTATTTTGGCACAAAAAATGTTCCTAGGTGTCTCCAATCAGCGAGCAAAAGTTGCACTGACTGGAATTCACCTCATAATACAAGCACAGGTAGTCCTAAACGACGAATTCTCCGGTGCCTACGAATAATTGGATGAAGTTATTGTATATAAAAGACATGGCGGAAATTAGTAAACATCAAAATTGTTTTAATTATGTACTTAAATGAATGATATGCCGTCGATAACATCAACTTACAATTAACGTATCACCCTTCCAACGGCCGTGGCTCAGACTCCTACAACGATGTTATTCAGGTATTACAAAATTTTTGGTTTAACTGCTCCAGTTATATATTTTATGCCCTTACTCAGATATTAATATTATAAATAATAAAAAATATGAACGCTTCCGAGCCTCTATCGTTGGATTTTTTTCTTTAAATAGAAAATAATCAACACTTCTCACAAACGAAGCTCTCACAACTGCTGGAAACTATTACAAACAATCACAATAAATGCTTCGTGTGATGTTTAGGCACCTATGACGTCATCGAGGCTTCGTCGGCAGTGGCTTGGGGGGTGAGGGAGTTTTGGCGCGCTTTAAAATTCGTTATATTTATCATTGAATATCTCGCGAAGGAAAACTCAGATTTACATGCGGTTATCTTTGTTGAATTGAGAAAATAATTTCTGTCCGCCTGTGAAATTACAAAAAATTCATGCAAATTCCCCATTCCGTCGTATGAAATAACGCTCCAGAGAAAGACAGATTCAATTCAAATCACGTAATTCACTTAGCAGTATAACCGTTACTTCCCTATTGTTTGGTAATAAGTGAGAGAGAGGCCGCTAGATGTCGGCCTACCATATAATTGCTCCCATGGATGACATAATAGCTCCCAGGGTTGAGAGGAGCGAGGGAGTTCATCTGACTCACAAGTATAGTAAAGTCGTGTGGGCAAAGGCAGTGCGGTGCATTTCGTGGTGTGACGATGACCGCGAGCCGAATCATCCGGGGAGAGAAGAGAAGGCATGCAGCGAAAGGTAGGTGGACATCGGGACGTTCTCTCTCTCTCCTATTCCTATTCAGGATATAATCCATTTTTTATCTGTTTTTTGGGGGCGAATCTTTAAATTTCACATTTTCGTATTGGCCCAGAAACCTATTTCACAGCCTTATTTTCCGAATGGACTACTGCTATCACTAGGATTTGAAAAAATGTCTTTATCATTTTTAGTAATGGATAAGCTGAGCCTTTTCGAATGTCAACCACTCAAAACTAAACTCCCCTTACCAATAAAAAAAACAAATACTTTTCCGGCAAACCCTTTTCTGCCTATGAGCACACCCTCGTTACACCAGTTCCCTCTAGTGCAAAGGCCGGTTTCACGAAGATTGGGGTCGTGGCGATTGATTAATCAAAATAAAGAATTACTCTCCTCGTTATCGGCTCTGACTATAAAAAATTGGCTTTTATTGAGTAAACTGATGGAAATAATTGAGATTCTCCGGTATGAAAAGGGACGGGTCGGTAGAATCCTCTCCCATTCGAAGAGTGCGACTGAAAGAAATCTGCTCCGAAATAAGCTGATGATAATAAAATACATCAAGATGAGGACTTGTTACATTGATTCTCTGACGGAATCACTATAATTATAAACTTTGCTCTGCCGTTAAAAAACAAGTGATACGCCAATTTTTTACGATTTTGATGCCGTTTGAAAAATAAAGAGACCTTTCATCATCACTGGTAAAAATACTAACAATAAGACTGGAATAATGTGAATAATACGTAAAATCTTTTGGAGGATTTTCATATGGTATTCCGTACATAAAGCAGTATAGCGCAGATCCTCGTTTCAGTCCTAAGATTATTTTGACGCAGCTCTCCACTCAATTCTCCCGTCGGCAAATGTTTCATACCTACGTAATTATTCTCTATCACATCCTTCTTTACCCCTTCACTATATTTAATTTGAAGTATTTCATTTCCATTCTTCTCATTTACTGGTCGCTCGACGATTTTCTTCGTCTGGACATCATTTGTCAAGATACAGCCGATAAATTTTCTGTCTCCTTATCAAGGTTTAGATGAGGCTTCTCTTCTTTCCTACTTTTCTTAGGATTTCCTTGATACTTACTCGATCGATCAATTTCTTCCTCATCAATCTTCCGTAGCAACACATTCGTTGCCTCACTTTCGTTGAGCATACTCCAAATGTGAGCTCTGTTGAAATTTTTTCTGAGTTTCATGTTTAAATTTCCCGCGGTAAGGAGATCTTACTTTTAATGGAACGCTCTCTTCGCCTGGCCTATTATGCTGACAATTTCTCTCTTGCTTCTGTCACCACTTTATTATTCTGCTTCCCCTTAGTTTTCTTTTCGTTTATTTTCAGCTGATATTTACTGCATACAAATATATATTAAACGATTGATAATAAATAATTAACAGTTGCAATATCCATTCGCAGCAAGGGAATCTAAATTTTTTTTTCAAATCCCGCAAATTTCCCTACCTATGTAAACTAGAATCTTTTTCCGGTCGTTATTTCTATCTGCTACCACAGCTATGCGATCGGAAAATCGTGGTATGCTTATTTTTTTCTGAACGTCAACGCCCGATGCCCTTGCCTTATGTTTCATTTTATAAACTGTGGATTATTCAAATGCCATAGTAAGGGACTAATTTTGTGTTATTTCATCCGTCACCTGCTTCTCGAACCATTCGAGCTTCATGGCGACCGTGTCGCTGCTTCTCTGATACTCCTCGGTCTTTGCGCGGGCTACGTAGAGCTCCTTTTTGAATTGGTGAAGGATTGATTGGGTGACTATAAAGAGCGCTTTAGTCTCTCAAATCACATATTCCCATTGAACAATTAAATGAGGGCATCTTAGAGAGAGAAATCCCTCGGTGAGAGAAATCACTGCTGGCATATGAATGGGCCTATTTTATTAGACGACTACGGAGACACAGCGTATTTTGCATGTCGGCGTAAATACTCAACCCCTCTCAAACACCATTTAGGCGGCTCGCAGGATATTATGCATATGAGCTAGATCTCTGGTGACGCCACAACTTTGACAATAGCGGGCGGAAACTTACACGCTTTCTGGTTTTTGCAGTAACGAGCGAATCGCAGGATTGGGAAGATGTTTCTTCCACGTAACTCACATTTCCCTTCCATCTTACAATTATTTTGAATGAATTCCGATTTCCGATCAAAATGAACGACACAATTTCGCAAACGCGGTGCCACATTTCATTTTCACATAATTCGTATCAAACGCGTCGCGAATGGCGCATTCGATGCTGAATTAAACCGCACTTACATCAACATACTACCCCGCAAGCCGCCAAAAAGGAGTGCGGCAAGGGTTGTTAGGGCACCAGCCGTTTAAAATTGAAAAGTTAATGCGAAATTACGATTATTATTTATTTAAGTCCTTTATGGTTCGGGGGAAAATGATTACCCATATTTTTTCCGTTCGTTCGAATATTTCTCTTAATTTAGCGCTTCTGTCGGACCTGGACGGAGGGACATGAGTGAGGCTAGCCTAAGGTAAGTACTATTATCCACATTCTAAACCAAATGCTGGTTCCTCCAATTGGGAGATGGAAAATTTAATATTTCCAATATCCAGTTGCAGCAAAGGTATCGAAATTAAAAAAGATTATCGCACAAATTGCCCTATACCAATAAGCAAGGTAGAGATAACCTCCACTGTCGGCCATTTTGTCTTCTGAAGCAGAATTATTGGGTTATCATGACAGCAGAAATTTTGGCCCAGGATTGAGTTAAGAATTTAATTATTTTAAAAAGTGTTTATCCGATATTGATATTAAATGACACGCACCGGTGTAAGCCGAGAGATGAACCCGTCAATTATGCAATAACCCGGTTTAAAAACCCCTGTTTACCACGCAGCGTACACCTATATGTCTAATTTATCATCATGAGCCGAGGAAGCAATTATGATGATAGGTAAATGAATAATAGCATAGCAAGATACGCTGCTCCAGTGTCATAAACAATTACCCTGTCCGTGAAACCTTCCTCGCGATGCCATATGAATAATGCGGATGGCATGTAAAACAGAATGAAAAAAAATCTCTCTTCCGCAATTAACTCACCATCAAAAGGTTTTTACTGAACCATGTGTGTAATTCTATGGTACTACATTTATTTTCAGAAAATACTTAGAGATTAAATATCTTTTTTTGAGATTATCAACACAGCCGAGGGGGAATTTTCACCGGCAGCCAGTTTTCAGAGACAGGACTGGGTCTATTGTTTTCATTTTAGTTTACCGTCATGGCTTCATAACGTAAGTTAATCAGAGGTTCTCCCTAAGTCATGCGATTTGACCCACTACCTCGGGTAGCGTCAGGATTCAGAGCCATAATGAAATTCTTAAGAAAAAGCATCAAAATCTACATCAAATTATTCATGGATTCAATGTTGTACAGCGTCGGATCCAGGATGGGGAAAAGGGGGGATTAGGTATGGGCCTGAGGAACGTTCCACATGTAGTGGAGGCCCGAACAAAATTACTATTTTATCTAGTGTAAATTGGATACCCCAGAAGGAGCTCTAGCCTCCTCCCTCATTCCCTTCAAGGAAAGGGGTGGAACACCATCAGGGTCAATTGTAAAGTAAAAATACTCGAAAAAAGACGAAGTGAAGATATGGAAAGAATATTGGGAAAAGTAGTGCATTTGAGACTGTCTAAGACGAATGCTTTAGAATACGAGAGGGAAGTGGATAAAGTTGAATGAGAGTCCCAATTTTAAGATCAGAATTCAACGCAGCGGTAAAGGTGCGTTTACACTTGGTTAACATGTTATATAAGAAAGTTACATATAACATGTTTTACGAAAAAGTCACAAATCCGTGTAACAAGTTACATGTAACATTGTGTTACAAAACAAAAATTCATATTGTATAACAAGTTTTTGGTTTCTCGCACGAAGTGGGAAAATGTGTAACATGTTACAGAAAAGAGGTGAGGCGCATGGTGGGGATAGCCAGTTGACGGGTGGGCTAGAACTCAATTTGTAACACGATATTTGTGCATTTTTGGCTCCGCTGGACTTGTTATAAAACAAAAGTTATATTAAACAAATGTTACAAGTAACTTGTTACATAAAGCATGTCTATATAACATGTTACACAGTGTAAACACACCTTAAGAGGGGTGTGAAAACATAAGCTGATATGAAAATTGAGCAGTGAGCGCGTCAAAGCAATTTTAGGACTATTGACGAGTATCGATCGTTAGTGGTCATACTCAATATCTAACCCCTAGTATCACCAGAAATAAGTATCTTTCTTTCGGGGGATGAAATTTGGAACTGTTCCTCTCTAAACAAGGAATTTTAGGCAGTGAAATGAGACTGCATTTATTCTTCCGCATAATTTTTGTTTGTGTCTCCCAATTATTACAGTACTGCCGAAGATTATTTACAAAAATACATACTAAAACCTTTGATTCAAATAAAATAACATTGAAATAAAATTACAGAATAAATAATTAGATAATGTTGACTGAAATGATACGGAAAGTTACCAGTAGGATCCATTATGACGCCTAGAGTCTTTCTGATGTGAGAGGTCCATTTATAACGTCAATAAACTGACAGCTGTGAGTAACTAGCCATAACAAGAGTCATAGAAGCTTTGTAACGTAAGAAGGCAGTTTTTTTTTGTTTTTGAAGAGGGGAGTGAATATCTATGGAGAAAAAATTAGCATGCTAAGATTTGCCTATGACATCGCAGTCATAGCAGAAACAGAGAAGGATTTGAAAAATATTCTCGTTAATATGGGTAGGGTAATGGGTAAAGTTCAACTTAAAATAAGCACGAAGAAAGCTAAGATATTAGTATGCAGCAGAAGGGAAGAAGTCAAGACTAACTTTAAAATAGGGAAGAAAAAACTGATAGAGGTGGATGAATTTGGTCATTTGGTAAGCAAAATAACAAGTGACGGGAGAAGCATGAAAGAAAATATCAGCAGAATAACCCAGGCGAAGAGAGCATTCCACCAAAAGAGAGACCTGCTTACAGCGGAACACTTAAATATGGAAGTAAGGAAACGATTTATAAGAACCTACATTTGGAGTATGCTCCTATACAGAAGTGAGACATGGACAATGACCGCAGCGGAGAAAGCAAGGATAGAGGCTTTCGAAATGTGGTGGTACAGAAGAATGATGAAGATCAAATGGATCGACCGAGTCCTAAGAAGAGTAGGAGAGATTAGAAGCTTCATGAAAACCTTAACAAGAAGACGGAGCAACCTTATAGGCCACATCTTGAGACATGATGGCCTGATGAAGACAATTGTCGAGGGACAGGTGGAAGGCAAGAACGGAAAAGGAAGACCTCGAACAAAGTATATGGAACAAGTAAAGAAGGATGTGAAAGAGAAGAAACACGTAGGTGTGAAAAGATTAGCTGATAGGAGAACTGAGTGGAGAGCTGCGTCAAACCAATCCTAGGATTGTTGGCCAGTGATGATGATGATATGATTTATTTCCCAAAGTCTACACAACCCATAAAATTGCTATTTGATGGGTAAATTACCCATAGAGTGAACCATCACTTCGAAATATAAAGTCATACAATTCAATCAGGAAAGAAAATCGGCAGTTAAGTACCGCCTGCACCACAAAGCCTGCTGGTTTCATTAATTCGTAATTGGAGCAAATAGAAATTACAATAAGCTACATAAATACTCGGAAAAATATTACAGGTACGCAACAACTTTACCTTTTGCTGTAAAAGACTAGAGGCCTCATATCAAGTGTTAACATTTTTAAGTGAAAACATTCATCCAAACATCTCATATTCGCTCACAGATTTCTCATTTACATGACATGGAGAACTCATTCACACTAATGGGTCAAATAAAGAAATAAAGTAGCAGGTAAGTGCTCCGAGAATTACGTAACAACTCCAGGAAGTTGGAATTAGCTCCAGGAAGCGGCTAAAAGTCTTCACAGCCGATCTATTTACCATCTAGAATAAAATTGAACGCAGGGGGATCAGCCAAGTTTCTCAGGGGGATAGCAAAGGGACCCAGTCCGTAAAAGGCCTTGTCGTGAAGATGGGACGGATGCCATGGGATAGAAGCGAGGAACCTGGATGGCCTACGAGGGCTTGGCTGCACAAAGGAAGGAGAGAGAAAAGACCCATGGAAGGGTCGCCGATAAGAGAGAAGGGACTAGCTGAAGTACGATCTCTCTAAATCCCGAGAAAAGGGTTTGGGAATCGGCGATGGCAGCGAAGAATATGGAATAATAGGCAAAGGGAAGGAGGAATTCCAAGAGATGTAGATAAGGAGGCCCCGGATGAAGGGCGGGAAAAAGAGGGCTTGTGAAGGAGGCCCTTTGGCGATGACGTTTCCTCGACGCTGTCTCTCTCTTTCCTAGGGTCTCCGACAAAAGGTTTGAATAGAGAAGGGATGGACGGCTCCATCCAGAAAGAAAGACCGTTCCCTTTATCCCCACCGATATATTCTTGTTTTAGGTGCCACAGAGGGTATGGGCTGATGGATGCATTATTGGTAGCTCCTAGAAGACGTGGATTTTTCGACGAATACGGAAGGGTTTAGGGACTATTAGAAAGGAATACGGGTAAGGGAGGCGGAGGCATGATGGAAGAATTCGGTGCTGCATGGTATATATCAAGAACATGATATATATTCGTTTTATTACTAAAAGAGGGAAGCACATCATCTTAGAAGATGACTGTAACTTTTAACAACAGGAATTCTTAATTACGAAGAATTACAAAGTGGAAAACAAGTATTGAGGGGTTTTTAACTTTTCTCGGGGTTCCGCGCGGGTAAGGTAGTCAAAGAGCGCCTACGTTTCGGGTTCCGACTCGTCACCCATTCTCAAGGTTACTGAACGAATATTTGAAGTAACCGTCGAACATCATTACCAGGAGACATGAGATGAAATAAAATAAAGTGGATGTCACTAGATTTTTATGGCGAAGAAACCAATTTTGGAATCGTTTAACTAAAGAATACACAGAGAAAAGACTGGAAAATAAAAATTTCAACAGGAATACCGGATATTTGATCAGCAGCTCTTGGAATCGAACTAGATAAAGGATTACCATTACCAAAGCTATGATTACGCTGCTCCACGGTCCTCCGCGACAACAATCGGGACTCGACCGATGCCGCCCCTCCTGACGACAAGCTTCAACGGTCATTGCAAATATTCATTCATTACCCTTGAGAATAGGTGACTAGGCGGAACCTGAAACGTCAGCGCTCTTCGAATATCTTACCCGCGTGGAAACTAGAGAAAAGTTAAAATACCCGTTAATACTTGTTTTCCACTTCGTAATTAAGATCTTCTAGTGTTGATTTGAGATATTCAAATTTTTAAAGTTTTGTAAAAATCTATAAATATTTTTTAATATTTAACAACTTATTTCAAAAAATTAATATCAAGTCTATATTTATATGTTAAATCACATTATAGGTATAATCCTTGCTAAACTGATACGGCTCCTGTATTTTTTTTCCAATGCAGTTTGGCCAAATAGAACTGTTGGCCCTCTTTTAACCCCACTCCTTCAATTATACTATATAGGTACTTACTACCGAAACACTATCTCGGTCCTCAGCTGAAGGCAGATATTTTTTGGCTTACCTGACACTTTGGGTCACTCTTAGACAATAATTAGTCAATATACAACAAATGCTTCCGTGTAATAGCACTGAGTCAGGAGAGAGTCAGAAAGTAGTATGGGTTGCCAATTTTCGATTGCCCCGAAGATCCATACCAATAGTTCGGAGCAAGTAATGCTAGGCCATGATTTCTCCACCTTTCCCTATATTCTAATGGTTATGGTCAATGATAATTGTTTGTGGTATACTTTAATCCCGCCGCAGCCCTGAAGAACTCAGTGGTCCGCGCAGTGGCTTGGAAGGCCAAAGGTCCGTCACTCGATTCCCGGTGCAGCAGAATTTTTCCAATGGCAATTAATGTGAATGATAATAATTAGTATGCTGCATTAGTAGCCTTAAATATTTCATTGCCATTTAAAGTAGGTACTATTGTTGCCTAATCTCTTTTTTCAACTAAGCAAATTATGCAAGTAAGCAAATTTCCTACATCTTAAATTAATATATCATTATTTAAATTTTCGAAAGTGAAAGGCAATGAAGATGGTCCGAGTGCTACACTGCCGATGTGGTGATAGACTCGGGCACAGTACTGTCAGCGAACCATATCAGCGACGTCGAAGCCTATCTTACCTTGTAGGTGGTCGTAGTGATGCAGACTGCCGAATCTTGCGCATGCGCAATAACCTCCCACCCTAAGCGGTTGGGAAGCGGCGGCAATACGAATAGTTCGAACCGAAATATTGAGTCATTACTTCAGAAAAAACCTCTTTTAGAAACTGGTACGGTATTTGGAGGAGGCGATCGACAGCTGAGGTAATTTGCGCCGCGAAGGAAGGGTAGGTAAGGAAGAGTGTAGAGAAACCCGGCGTCGGCATTAGCCTGCTCTTAACGAAAGGCACCAAGAGGACCAAGGCTTAACGGTCCATCCGACGGACGGAGTGTTGCGCTTGTAATGTTCTCCACTAAACATTCAATCGGAGATCGGGCAGTCTCGATTTGATTTGGACCCGATCCCCCTTCTAGGAACTCATCCACTCTTTAATAATTTTTTATCATATTCACCGATAATTCATTGACTTAAAAACTCTACGGATACTAGAAACGTAGAACTTAGCGAATATGATAATCCTTCGTCAAAATGAATCCGAAAAATTTATTTGATATCTAAAATAAAACTTGGTGGTAAAACGATCATTATAAGAAATGCGTCATTTAATATATATTTCGAAGATTTGCTTCCAAGCACAAATATTTATTTAAAAATTAATGAGGGCGGTTTTTGCCACATTTCCTATGACTTCTCAGAAAAATGTCAGGGCTATCTATTCATGTAAGTATAGCCATTTACTCTAACTTACTAACAGCTCTGCGCCTGAATTACACTTTGTCCACAAAATATTGAATGCTGCGCTACTAAAAAGAAGTATTCAACAGATTTAACATACCCCGTAGTTATAACTTATTTCAAGTAAGTACCACGCAAATAATAATGTGAAAAAATTATTTTCTACATTGTAATAAATCATAAATTATGGATCATCCTTTTAAATATTTCAACCTGCTTTTTTCTTCGCGGGCAGTGAATAAATAAATATCCAATTAGAAATATTTCATCGTAATTTTTTTCCCCAGACAAGAGCCACATGAGTTGAGTTGGAACTAAGCGCTATGCGTTTAATACTCCAATTGAAGCATCTTCCATAGTTCTGAAAACATCTACCACTCCAACCTTAGGCTTAGCCCGCACTGGTATACCGTAATTTCCTCTTTTCACGAACGACCGCACTCTAGACGTACCGGGCTATCTTCAGCGGTCAAGTGACGTCGGTCATCGCACGCTTCGCCCAATAACCAATCCAAACCTCCAAACTTGATTGCGGCACCGAGTTATTACTCTGGGCTCCTCACTCGAATTTCATTATTCAGCGAATGCTGGAAAAGGCACGCATTAGGTCTCCATCGGGTCGCTGCAAACGAGCACGACTCTGGAAATAGCTGAAAATACTGCCTCGAAGCTTCAAAAAAAAATCTCGGTCTCCCTTCTGCGCGGGCACGGCACCACGGTATCGTTGTATTTTTTTATTATTACGGCAAACCCTAGAGAGGACGAGGAAGGAGCGAGAAAAGTGTCAGAATACGCCATTATGGGGTTAAGCAACCAACAAGAGGTCTAAGCAGGAACGTCCGTCCTTCCCATTGCAACTATGTACAGTGCGCAGGTAGGCGTCCGTAAAAAACTGATGACTGCGTTTTAAAACTTCCTACCGCACGCGATCGAAATAGATAGTTTAAACATTTTTTTAAATTTCCCTTTATATTCCAAATTTTATACTTCATAGACTATTTAAAGGTCGTACGGCGCTCCAAGAGCGTCTATAATATTGGGAAATGTCAGTTCATGTCAAGCATGCCGGTTTCTTTCACAGAAATCAATCACTTGGTGAATACATAAAATAATTGCATGATATTTATTTGAAATAAGACTCCGAAACCCAAAATGGATCTGATAAAAAATATATTAAATGAGTAGGAAGATCAAAAATGTATATTTGACGAAGAGTATCTAAAAAAAACTGATTCGAGACACGAAAATAGGCTCATGGCCATCAAAAAGTGAATACATACTGCGGAAGATGAAACGCATGGCCTTCATCTTCAGCAAATACCCTAGAGTGCATTCGTACAGAACGAAACATTCCCCACGTGTCATGATTTAGCTTCCCCGGCCATTAGGTGCCAACTTTCACCAAGTGCTTACATGTTGTTTATTCAACATTTGCGAACGCGTTACGCAACAAAAAAATCAATTCATCTAGTGAGCCGACCACTTTAAAAGAAAAGCATTTTTCTCAAGCATAGATGACACAAAACATACGGCTCCTTCGCCGAAATACAGTTTCCTTCCGTGTGCCTATTTTTGTCCTTTTTTTAATATATTTATTCTTCCTATGGATCACTTGTTCTTCCGAAGTTTCTTCTTGAAGTTTCTTCGCAGATTTTTCCCAGCAAAACGGAGAAGATATAATAAAATACCTTCGAGATAAGTTCTTGTATTGAAGTTGGTTATGCTAAAATTTTAATTTCAGTTCGTGAACAAGTGCATAACAGTTAGTTAGGATACTTTTCCCTATTTCAGTCAATTCCTTAACTTATTTCCAAATATGCATAGTTTTGTAGCGGAGCGCTGTCCGCTACTCAGGACATGGACTCTTGGGGAAACCCAGGAGGTGGGGGCGTGAAGCCCTCGACGGGAGAAGGGCTTTTGGGGCCCGTTGTAAAAGAGAGAGAATAAAGGAGTTGTGGTTTGAACCTCGAAGTGAGCGAACGTTATTTTGAATATCCTTCTCCTGCGAACCGGCGCTACATTGGCGCAGTCGGTAGGATTGTGTTCTCGATCCTGAGATTTTGCGTGCGGTTCGGCGGCGGCAGCCATGGCGGGTATGGTGATGCCGGAGAAGTTTAGTGGTGCGGAGGAGTGGGAAGACTGGGTCTTCCAATTTGAGACAGTGGCGGAAATAAATAAATGGCCTGAGGAGCAGAAGACGCTCTATCTGAGACTCTGCCTCACAGGAAACGCTCTCTCGGCGTTTCGTGATCTGCCGGAGGAAAACCGTGGGAGCTATGCAAAGGCGCGGGAGGCATTGGGGCGGCGCTTCAACCCAAGGGAAGCGAGCGAGAAGGAGAAGGCGCGATTCGTCCAAAGGGCGCGCAACCCCGGAGAAGACATCGCCGCCTTTGCCACGGACCTCGGGCGCCTTGCTCGGCGCGCATACCCTTCCTGGCCCGAGGATGCGAGAAAGGCCGTAGTGCGCGACCGCTTCCTCGATGGGCTCGACCGGAACATTCGGGTGTGGGTGAAGCAGGCGAGACCTGCTAGCCTCGAAGAAGCAATCGGCGTTGCAATCGAGATGGAGGCAATCCATTTCGCCGAGTCATCCACCAGGGGAGTGAATGCGTTGGCGCCGGCGACGCTCGTCAGGTCACAGGAAATCGGTGTGGAGAGTCGGGGGTGCGGTCGCGAGGACAGAGTGGAGGCCGCGTTGACACAGAACTCAGAGACAATGAGAGAGGTGTTGCAATTTTTACGAGGGATGGTTATGTCGAGTGGTGAGGACCACGGCCCCGCTCCCGCTCCGGAGAGGCGGCGCCCTAATGCCAGTGTGAGGCGCAGAGATCGGCCGCGCTGTTGGATGTGCGGCGAGGAGGGCCATCTGAGGGCCGAATGCCCACGGCTTTCCTTCTCGGGAAACGATGGGAGGCCGAGGAGACGGTAACCTTCTCGGCCGCAGACAAAAAAGGAACCCGAGACACTACTTCACCGCTCGAGGGCGTCGGAGGACGCGGAGTAAAGGAAATTTGGACGATATTGTCTGAGTCAGTGCCCCTGGTGCGCGGATCCGTTTCGGGGATCCCCGTCGAGATACTAATAGACACGGGAGCGGCAGTGTCATTGATATCGGAGGAAATATGGAGCCGCACCGAAAATTCGGGGAAAATCATAACAGACAATGTGACACTAATAACGGCAAATGGGGAGCCATTACGGGTGCTTGGGAAGGGTGAAGTGATACTTCAGATCGGTGGGGAAGAGTTCTCTCATAATGTGCTCATCGCCCCGCGCCTATCGAAGGGATGCCTCCTGGGCGCCGATTTTCTGCGAGCACATCAGTGTGACGTGGCTTTTTCCCGGAATTGCATTCTTCTCCGCGGGAAAGCGGTGCCTTTTCTCTCAAGTGAGGGAAAGTGCGAGTGGGGCTGCGCAGTGACGTTGAAGGAGAACGTTGTTCTTCCTCCTCACCACGAAGTGGTAGTGGAGTGTTTGGTGAGCTCGGACCCGGGGTTCAAAGAAAAAGTGGGGATAATCGAGCCAAACCCAAAACTTTTAGAGCGTTATGGCGTTTTCGGTGCGCGGATTTTGCATAACGTGAAGGATACCGTGAATATGCTTTTCCTGAATCCCTTGGGAGAGACAGTGACTCTATACAAAGACACGAAAGTGGGCGTATTACACGAGTGTTGTGGAGAACAAGTGGAAACAAGTCAAAAGCCCGTTTTTAGTCTGGAGAACGCGCATCTTCCCCCAGCATCTTCCCTCTTTGACTTAAACTGTGCCGATATTAGTGAAGCGGAAATAGAGGAACTCAAAACAGTGTTGAATGAGTTTTCAGATGTGTGCTCTCGAGGACCCTACGACTTAGGGCGTACAAACATTCTTAAGCACACAATAGAGACTAGTAATGTGTCCCCGATTCGGCAACCTCCCAGGCGATTGCCCATCCACAGACGCGGAGAAGTGCGACGAATCGTAGAGGAAATGATGAGGGACGATATAATCGAAGAATCATCTTCTCCTTGGAGTTCACCGATCGTTCTTGTGAAAAAGAAAGACGGATCGACGCGATTTTGTGTTGATTATAGGCGTCTGAATTCCGTGACTCACAAAGATGCTTATCCCCTCCCCCGCATGGACGACATTCTCGATTCGCTCGCCGGCGCAACAGCTTTCTCAACAATAGATATGGCGTCAGGATACTGGCAGTGCGAGGTCGCGGAAGTTGATCGAGAAAAGACAGCCTTTACCACTGGTGACGGTCTATATCAGTTTAAAGTGCTGCCTTTCGGATTGTGCAACGGACCCAGTACATTCCAAAGACTAATGGACCTAGTGCTCGCGGGTGCACAGTGGAGGTCTTGTTTGGTGTACTTGGATGACGTCATAATTTTTGGAAGGGATTTTAGGGAGCACGTAGAAAGGCTAACAGATGTGTTGATGCGCCTAAGGAAGGCGGGACTGAAAATTAAGCCTGAGAAGTGCCAAATCATGAAACCATCTGTGAAATTTTTAGGCCATATAGTCTCCAAAAATGGTGTTGCGACGGATCCTGATAAAATTGCCGCGATCACACAATGGCGATCTCCAGCATCCCTTGAGGAGCTTAGGGCGTTCCTAGGAACTGTGTCTTACTACAGGCGGTTCATTAGAGACTTTTCACAGATAGCCTGCCCCCTTCACAGGTTGACCGAAAAGCATGCCTTATTTAAATGGAGTGCAGAATGTGAAGACGCCTTTCAGACTCTTAAGCGAAAGCTAACGTGTTCACCGATTTTGGCCTTCCCGCGGATGGACTGCGAATTTACGCTCGACTGTGACGCTAGCGGGATGGGTATCGGGGCCGTACTCAGCCAGAAACAGGAAGGCGAGGAAAGGGTTGTGGCCTATTATAGTCGGACGCTCTCACGTGCCGAAAAACAATATTGTGTGACGAGGCGTGAACTTTTGGCGGTAGTAAATTCTACCCGCCATTTTCGCCAATATTTATTAGGCAAACGGTTTGTGGTGCGCACCGATCATAATTCCCTTCAGTGGTTGAGATCGTTTCGAGAACCGGAAGGACAAGTTGCTCGCTGGCTTGAGCAATTGTCGGAGTATGACTTTTTAGTGGTGCATCGGCCGGGAAACAAACATGGAAATGCCGACGGTTTATCCCGGTCTGTTTGTAAACAGTGCGCTCGGGGAGAGGGGGAGCTGATTTCAGCGGATATCGACGCCGTCTTAGAGGCCCCCAGTGAAAGCGTGAGAGACAGACAAAGCAAAGACCCCGTGCTGAGAAGGGTAATGGAAGCACTCGAAGCAGGAATTCGGCCGTCCGAGGGAGAGAGGAGGGGTGACTGCCCGAGGGCGAAGGCTTTGTGGACGCAATGGGATAGACTAGTGTTTAAGGATGGGGCTCTCTTTCGAAGGTGGGAAGAAGAAGGAAGGGACGCCTTCCGTCTCCAGATAATTGTGCCTGCTGAGGCTAGGGACGAAATTCTTCGGGCTTTGCACGATTCGCCCGTCGGAGGCCATTTAGGGTATGAGAAAACTCTAGGTAAAGTGAGAGAGCGCTACTATTGGCCCGGATACACAAAAGACGTGGAAATTTGGTGCCGCACGTGTGAAGATTGTTCGCGTCGGAAATCCCCGCCTCACCAGCAACGAGCACCACTGGGTCATTGCCCGACGGGAGGACCGATGGAAAGGATTTCCATGGACATTTTAGGACCACTTCCTCAAACAAAGTTGGGAAATAAATATATATTGGTGGTCGCTGATGAGTTCACCAAGTGGACCGAAGCGTATGCCATGCATAACCAAGAGGCGGAAACAGTGGCGCATCATGTTAAGGGCTTCGTGTGCAGGTGGGGAGTGCCACGGGAAATCCATACTGATCAAGGACGCCAATTCGAATCCCGCCTCTTCCAAGAGATGTGTAAAGTGATTGGGGCGGTAAAAACAAGAACATCACCCTACCACCCACAGTCGGACGGCCAAGTCGAGCGGTTCAATAGAACATTATTAGCTATGTTGAGCCAGTGGACGGATATGGAATCCGAATGGGATGAGCATTTGGATTCCGTCATGCTAGCCTATCGGTCGGCCAAACACAGCAGCACAGGATTTACACCTTATTTTCTTATGTTTGGCAGAGAAGTGCGCCTTCCCATTGAGTTAGAGTGGGGGATCCCTGACGTGCAGAGGGGGGTGGCGAAAGAAGGCGACTTTGTGAGACGCTTGCGAGAGAGCCTCGAGAAAGCCCATGATCTCGCACGGCAGAGGCTTGGGTCGGCCCACCTCCGGCAAAAAGAACAATACGACCGCCGGTGTCACGGTGCACCCTTTGAGGAAGGGGAAAGGGTATGGCTCCACGATCCCGCTACGGCAAGAGGGAAGTGTCGCAAATTCCATCGCCCCTGGACGGGTCCTTTCCAAATCATACGGAAATTGTCCGAGGTCACGTACCGAGTGAAGAAGGTGGATAATCCTCGCCGCCGCCTAGTGGTACACTTCAACCGACTCAAAAGGTGGGAGGAAAGACCGGGAGGAGACACGGAAAAGGAATGTGAGAATACGGACGGAGTTGAAGAGACAAAAGATGGGCCAAGAGAGGCCGAGACAGCGAGGGAAAAACCGGTCGTCCGCGGAGGGGGTGGATGGAAGTTTTTCTCCATTCCACCAACACAGGAGGGCCAAGCGACTCCGGCAGCGAGAGAGGAGCCACCAGCTGAAGCGGTTATTGAGCCGACCATGCGATATCCCAGACGGGTGACAAGGGAGCCAGAAAGGTTTCAAGCCGGGCTCTGAGGAAGGAGTAATTCCGGGGGGTGGTCTCTTTTCTTTTCGT
The DNA here is from genome assembly GCF_921293095.1 of Ischnura elegans. Classification (NCBI taxonomy): domain Eukaryota; kingdom Metazoa; phylum Arthropoda; class Insecta; order Odonata; family Coenagrionidae; genus Ischnura; species Ischnura elegans. The sequence goes on from NC_060246.1 coordinate 145,375,059, forward strand.
TTCAGAGGTAAGGAGATAAAGGCGCCAACTTTCCGAGATCCGAGGACAGCGAAGGTTCCAGCTATGCTGACCGTCGCGAGGGCGCGACGCCTTTGAAAGGAGGGGGCAGTGTAGCGGAGCGCTGTCCGCTACTCAGGACATGGACTCTTGGGGAAACCCAGGAGGTGGGGGCGTGAAGCCCTCGACGGGAGAAGGGCTTTTGGGGCCCGTTGTAAAAGAGAGAGAATAAAGGAGTTGTGGTTTGAACCTCGAAGTGAGCGAACGTTATTTTGAATATCCTTCTCCTGCGAACCGGCGCTACAGTTTTATAAAATAAGCAGAAAAATTAGGATCCCTTCACGAAAGAAAAAAATCACCATGAAAATCAAACTTGTTGGGGTTGAAGTAATTAAAACTTAGCTTTTTCCATATGCTGATTACCATGTGGAAAAGACAAAGCATAGGATTTCCACCAAGTCATGCCCGTAACTATTACTTTATTTTTATTAGTACCCTCAATCTCTGGTTCTTCGGCACTGTCTCGTTCCAAGTCTCAACTCCTCCAATCCGTGCTGTTCCTTCTTATCCAACAAATACCCTCCCAGTCCTCCACCGACCCCTTATTACGAGCATAAATGTCACGGACCCCCAGTGCCCATTCACTCTTTAGCCGCTCCCTAACCCTTAACGAACTTATCGAAAAACTAAAACACGCGTAGCAAGGGACGGCCATTGCGAAAAAGGGTCTTTTCAGTATACCACCACGTAACACATCTACCTAAAGCCACTCGCGTGGGGGGAGAAAAAAATTAAAAGAAATTTAGACCAAAAGAAAAGAGCTAACTCTATGGGGCCTCTCCGGGTGCTTCCAACACGAGAGAGAGAGAGAGCTTTGGTCGCGAAGGGAACGTAGCTAGGTGGTATGCACTCGTGTTTTATTATTTTTTTGTCTAAATTTTTATTTCCGGAGGGGTGGAGTGTGAGGGGATACAGCGTTAACGTGCCGATAGAGAGCTAGAAGGGGTGGGTGGACTAAACGGAGGCATTCGCTTATATATGTAAATATATATATGTGGGTTTGGAGGGGGGTGGTTGTGGCACGGCAAAGAGTGAGAAGGCCAGGTGTACGAAGACCTGGGCGTGTGGAGTGGGACACACGCGGCGCTGCTGAGTGGCTGGAGACAAGAGAGGAGGAGGAGGGGGCTCCGCGAGCTGGGTAGCGGGAAGTGGGATGGGAAGGTGAAAGCGGAGGAGGGGAGGGGATCCGAGGAGTGACGAGTGGTAGGTGGACTGAATAGGGCGGAGGTGGGGAAAAGAGGGGAAGGCCTCTTTTTTATTATTTTTTAAAATATTTTTTCCACCCACACCATCACAATCCAAACCCTTTGCGCCGCCACCTATTCCCATTCCACAGCACTCACGTGAATAAAAACTTCGCTTTGTTATCTTTTTTATTTTTTGCGAAATTTTATTTTAATCCTAGTTTTTGTTTTATCATACCCTCCCCCACTTCCATCCGTGAGAGTTGCAGAACGCCGATGCGTGCTTTGGGATCTAGTGAAGCACATGAATCGAGCTATTAACGATTTCGCCCTTAATTTTTTTTCTCATCTTTTGTTTTAGAAACGCAAAAGAGGAGGACTTTGCTTTCTGTCTTGTTTTCTCTCTGTCTCTATCGCGAGAGCAAAAGAGAGATACACAGTATTAAAGAGGGAGGGAGAGAAAGGAGAGGGGTCGTGCTTAGGAAATATGGGAAAACACGCAACGAAGGGTGAAAAGGTTTTTACCCGAAAGGAAAAAAAAGTAATCGAAAAATTGTATTTTTTTTCTCGACGGGCGAGAGAGGAAAATACATTATCGAGATGGTGTGGAGTTTTGGAGGCGCACCGTTTCGTGACGGGTTGAGGCTCGGGAGCTTTTTATGTTATCACTTTGTTAAACAAAAGGAGATGCGTTCTCCTGAGCGTTCTTGAACCGTTCCTTCGTAAATTAGTTTAATGGTTGGAATTTGGTGGAGCATGGGGGATTGGAGGCTCAGCACGTACCACCAGAGGATAGATTATTGTCATGTTTTCGCAAGGAACGCTCGACGCATCATCGCGGAAGAGCATGCGTGGTTAGAACCCTTTTGTTTTATCTCCTTCGAAGAGCAGGAAAATTTATAAGAATGTCACCTAACGTCTCTCATCGGAAATGTCAGCTCTCAATTAATATTTCCACCCGAAGGTTGGTTTGGATAGGTGAGGGTAAAGCTCGCCCTAGACTTAGTCAAGGGAGTTCGAATACCACTTATTTAAGGTAGAGAGTACCGTTCCTTTATCTGGGCTACCTTGCACTTCGAGGCTTGTATTTGAGGGAGTCCGATGGCATCATCCGGGGATCAAACTCGGGATTGGAAATAGGTTTTCAAAAGGTTTTAAATGTCATGGTCCCATGGCTTCGATGTCCTACTCCCAATACCAAGATTCCTGGATCGAGTCTCTCCTTCGGTACTCTTTTTGGCCGGCCACGGTGGCTGCGGAGTAAACTTCTCGCCTGCCAGGCCGAAGGTCGCAGGTTCAATTCCCGCCTGGGTAGGTTGTCCCTAACCAGGGCATGGCTGTTCATTTACGAAACTGTTTCATGTTACGGAAACCCCGATGTAAAATGTCATATAGAGCTGTTTTCTTTGGCGTGGTAATAAATAAAACGGCTTAATCCCAAGAAATCATTCAGGTGACTACGAATATTTAACCAAAATATACCAACCAACGCCATTTCGCTCTGGATCAGATACGTATACTATACTACGTGCAATAAAGAGACAAAGAAAGTAAAAGCTGAGAAGTGAGAGAGCATACACGTTCACCTAAAGAATCACAAGAAAAAAACTAACTAAAAATTACGCTTGAATCACGGTTATTTGGTTTACCTGGAGTAATGGAGAGTTATTGCCCAGCAACCTTAATTGTCTTCACGACTCGTAATTAGCGCTCAATTTCCTAGAATTCTAACCGGAATCTCGATCTTCGCTGTCACCTCCTCAATACTAACCTATGGCGTTTTCACTGAACTAGGCCAAATCCAAAATTTTCACTACTAGAACACCTCATCGAGTCATGGAAAGCCCATTCCACAGAACTTACAGCACGTTTTCCGTGAGATGTAAGTTCCGCAAGATTAGTGCAAGATATCATATGAAGATAAGAAGTGAGCCATCTGTAGTTACAAATAGACCAAGGTTAACATTATATAAACGTTATTTTCCTTAGATGGAGCCAGAGTTCATTTTGCCATTTCATTTACTGTCCGCTAAAATTGAAAAAATTAAACCATCAAATAAAATGCTAAGGCTTGCCAAAGACTGGCTTCACTCACAAGAAATAATTGAACATTTACTTTGATGTTATTTCTTTAAAACATTAATGTATTATTTACTAAATTATTATTTTATTTTATCGGCATACATTTTTGTTATTTGATAGTGGCTCAATCCTGGTACTATGACCTTGGAGAACACCTAAAGCTCCTTCTCTTTATCTTGTTATTCAGATATAAAATCAACATGTAGGAGCAAATAAAATTATAATTATGTCTTCATCAGCTTATTGCCATCGCTCAATGGGCATGATAGTATAAATAACATTTCGAGAGTACTGACGGGCATTCATCTAAAACTTTCCCTTCCGATACACCCAATATACGCAATCGCAGCGTAAGAGCTGTTTAATGATGATATTCCGACATTGTTGAGTCACAAAGAATATCTTCATCACGTATACAAACAACAGCGGAAACCTGTATAGCCATCGCAGATATGATAATAATTTCAGAGCTCCATCTAAGCGAAAAAATCGGACGGCTTGGTACAATATTAACGCGCGATCAACGGGTGAGATAATGCTTCATATCTTTCCTTTTAATATCACTTTTCGATGAGAAACCGATGGAACGGATCAGTCACGCCATTATTAACATTCGGTGAGACATAAATTTAGAAAGTGCGCATAAAACATATTTAATAGTCTTCCATACTTTGAAGCTAATTAAGCCATAACCCTGAAACAAACACAAGCGCGAACACGAGCTGCTACGTCAGGGTCGCTTGTGGCGAATGCGACAAGGGAGAAAGGCGAGTGAGTGGTGATTGGAAGTGGAGAATAGATTTTATTGGTCATTTCCCGGATCACTAGCTATAAAAAAGCTGAAAACTAACATTTCACGGCCGATGGCATGCCGATACTTTGATCACGCACATCCTTGCGGAATAACCATTAATTTTTACGCACGGGCGACCTAATTTATTGAAGGCATTACAGGAGCGGAGGAGCGCGGAGATGGAAGGGTGCTTGCCGTAGGTCGGTCGGCCGCACGGTGTTTGCGGGATTGGAAGGGAGAATTTGATGGTCATGTTGCCACCGATAAAGAGAGGGTAGAGAGTGAGACATGAAAGTTGGTGACTCCAAAAAAAAATACCGCGGATTCCTTGTCGTTTTCTCTCCCTCTCTCCACTCCCAAATCCTAACCTAAGCGATACGACCTTTACTCCGTTTTGGGAAAAGCCACCAAAAAACTTGAAGTTCCTCCTGCCAGACGGTCATCGGGCCCCGTTTCGTCCCTTTCCACTTTTACGCTCTGGGACCGAAAAATATTCTCGGTTTCGCGACGACCCCTACGGTAGGTAGGCAGCACTTTTATGGGGGGTTTATGACGCCCGCGACCCGAAACCGTGATACTTTATCTTAGATCACCAATGAGAGAGAGACAGAGGGGGGCGGGGGGAGGAAAAGGTAGGGCCTTTCGGGGGATGAAGTCATCGGGAAACGGCGTACTCGGTAGAGGGGAGGGTCCCGATTTTCTCCCTTCCCTCCCCCCCCCCCCCCCGATACCCTTCCCTCGATCGCTCGAATCCGTCCGCCAATATGTACGAGATGTAGGCCTTAACACGCGAGAGCGCGAAAAAAAAAAACTTTCGTATACGACGGGCTTTCGATACCAAGGTGCAGGCCCGTTTGTGTGAGTGAGTGAGTTTGGTGGAGATTTTTTTAATATATATTTTTTCATCCCCTCACCGCAAATCCCATTTTTGTCGCCGCCAACGAGAGGAAGGCAGGGACGGGAGAGCGGGAAGTTCGAAATATTGCAGCGTTATGCGTTCGTCGGGATGGAAAATTCGGAGGAGCGGAGTGGGGTGGGTGGGTTGGCATAGCAATCTCCGGGAGGAGGTCGCCTGCACTCAGGCGGATTTTTGCGATTGCGCCATCCGCCAACCTCGTGAACAAATTTGACGCTCCGACGTGGCCCCGGACACTGAAAGCATTTCCCTCATCAATCCGCGCGAGGGTCGGCCATCGGTCTCCTTAGTGACGCAGCAAACAGTTGTGGAGGTGGGAGAACCCGCGCTCGATTAACGAATTTCGAAAGTCTGGGATGGAAAATTTGACTTTGATTCAATCGACGTTATTTCTGTAGACAAAACACCTGTTAATAACACATGAAGCTGTTTTCAAAGCGCTGCACCGAACAAGTGACTTTGCAGGTAGTCACACGATGCACCAAGCATGAGATCTGCTACGAAAAACTCATTTGGCTTAGCCGGGATTCGAACCACTATCTCCCGATTGCCGGTCACGTATGCTACTAATTACACCACCCAGCCCACCAAGCACCAAATTTGTTCAAGAAGTTTGATGGATGGTGCGATGATGGTGTAATTGATAGTATACCTGACCGGCAATCGGGAGATGCGGGTTCGAATCCTGGCTAAGCAAGATAAGTTTTTCATGGTGAATATAATTTTTTGTGTATAAAACGCATTAAGCTGTTAAAAAAATACGTACACACGGTTGTTTTTAAAGATGGAGAACTTGAATAATTGTTCGATATAGTGTTCCTAATGTTCATATTCATTCCAGGCACTTTGTCCCGAAGAATTAAGAGATTAACTTAATACCTTTTATGATAAGGATGAAAGTCTAGTGAAGACTATTTCAAGAGTCATTCACATTTCACGAAAATGTTTCATATGTAAGATCCACTTCAATTCTAGATAATCTCAATGAACAATTGACATGATTAAGCCAAGGCACCTGTTAAAGTGCATGCGACTTGTTCACCCGAAAGGCCTTCGTCGAAAGTCAGTGACTCGTAGCCGTTCCAAAAATTATCAGCGATGATCTATTTTAACGCTCAAATTGCGAAATATATTAGTGCACAGTTTCCTCTCTAATGATCATCATTAGTCAAGAATCCTAAGATTGGTTTGACACAGTTCTCCATCCCTCTATCCTCCCATCGACTCTTCATCCGCATTCCTCCTATCCGCTAGCCTTTTCATAGCGACTTATTTCTTCTCTTTTACATCCTTTATACCCTATCTCATGTAACTCATTTGAGGTCGTCCCTTGCCTTCCTTTCTAATAAAAAATATTTTGAACTAAAACTTGTCCTTTTATCTCACGTAATCTTTCCGATGAGAACATGTAGCCCAAAAGCCGCAAAATGTATTCGGTAGCCCGCACTAAATGCGATGATTGATACCAAAGAACAACATACTTAGAGAGACAGAAATTTTATAGGTCAAAATACTTCGATTAATCAAAGTATTATCAAATGAGTTTTGCTAAATGCTATCAAAAACATAAATGAAATGATATTAAATAGTGGTTTTGATTTTTTTTACCACAAAGACTCAACACCTGAAAAAGATGACTGAGATAAATTACGAATTTATCTCTAGAATTACGGCGCAATATCCTTAAAAAGACGAATGCATTTTTCGCAGATTTTTATCACACTTTGAGTCCTCCAGTGGACAACAATATTAAGATACATCCGCCAATCCTCTGAACATTGAATGAAATTTTGCACATACTATGCATTCAATTTTTTCCGCCTCGTCTAATGATATTAACGGATTCAAACAAATAATGACTCACTCCTTATTTATTTCCGAATAGCTCATATGCTATATTATTAATCTATTTTTTTAATTTAATAATTGTATTATTTGAGATATCCTCGGTGTTATCCTAGTATGCTCAGCAATTAAATGAACGGCTGTATTACGAATTTGAATTTTTTCTTTTAAATTCGATTATGTACAATGAGCTTATCACTGTATTTCAAAATTGTATTAATTTGAAGAATTGTACTTCATCATTTCAGGGGCTAAGAGCAGCCCACGATAACAATCGTTATTATTATTATGATTATTACATGCTCTGACGTAATAAATTACATATTCAAATACGTGAATTTATAGTGAAACTGTATCAATGACTGAATCCTGCAATCGACTCCTCAGGCTTATGGTAACATTATTATACTCGAGAGCCTGTTTGACTGGAAACATAAAAATTCATCGCTACGATTTGTTCAATCTACAAGTTAGGGAACCATATTTGTGATGACATTTCACTTTAATACTTACCTACTAATACCTATCACACACAATTTAACTATCATTCTATAGTCAAATACCTTCTTGAAAACTAATAACGATCATTTTTGATATTAAACATAATCTTTATAAATATTTTGACATTATTTGATGAATATCTATCGCTGACTCCCTTTATAATTCCATAATTTTCTCATTCATCTGGTTCTGATTGAATTTTGAGTGCGGTTGGGCAGATTGAAGTGGGTAGTGCACGGGGAAAATATTCATGGGTTCAAATCCGGTTTAAGTGTCGGAACAATCCTGAACAAAAATTTATCGGAGGTGCAAGGTGCTTCGGGGAAATGAACTGAACCCTTGACCCCATATGGATGATATTTATGTCTGCGATTTATTTCTGAATCGGTTAGGCTCTAACCTATCCAAACAAGCCTCAGGTTTGATGCACTTTAAGTTCATTCGTATATTTTTATTACAAATTTAGCAGAATCCATACAAGATTATCTTTTTAAATTTTTTTAACGCCAAGTCACCCCAAAATTGCTGAAAATTTATTCTGTTGTTCACCTTGCTGAATGTATTGCCATTACTCGTGTATTCGGAGTACATAGAAAGTGAGAAAATTATCATTATTTTTCAGAAAAAAGTTGCAACTCAGGCAACTTTTACTCTCGTAAGATATCATTCATAACTTGGCCTTTACCCTCCTCATCCCTTCGCAGTTACCTTTCCATATTTCGCCTCTCCCGTGGTCTTGAACTTCTTTTTATGCAACTCAATTGAGTATCGCCAACTCCATTAAGCTTTTGGATTTGCGTACTTATTTATGGTTTATAATAATAGTTCTAGTAATATAAGCGTCTTTATCAATAATCCTTGGCCGATTTTTCTCGGTTTTCCGAGCTAACTAAAACCAGTTAAATCTGACTTCTATATGCTAACCGTTCAGAAATTTACAAGCTTGACATTATCTTTATATAAAAATATGAAATGAAAAAATACTTTATTTTGGCAAAACCTAAGATGAAATATTATTATTAATAGCGGTCGAGAGTATCCGTAAGGAATTAAGAGATAAAACAGCTTTGCAACTATTTTCGAAGCTCAATCTAATCAATATCCACGAATCGATGGACTAATTTACACGCTACAATACTGATTTTCAGTACTTGCATCAATCTCTCACCTAATGCGTATATTTTCTTCGATGCCATCCATTCCACTCCTCACCCCTCTCTTATCCACCAATCATCATTTTAAACTATTTTTTTTTATTTTAAAAACATAACACTAGTAATCCAACCTATTTTACTATTCTTGTCAAGGTATCGCACTTATGATTTCAAAGGATTATGCCCTATAAATAGAAACATAATGAAACCAAACAATGCCTATTTAACTTAGCTTATATCCTTGCCTGTAAGATTCAATGATCCCATAGAACTCTTGAGTGTTCTACGACCTTGAAATCCTCCTTTCCGTAGCACATAAAATAAAGTAAATGAATCCTTCCTTTCCGGTTACACCGTGTAATTTTCCCCTTTTTTGTTCAATTTCATATGAATGGACTAGAGTGCATCGTATTTCAACTGGCCACTAATAATCACTCACACTTATTGCTATTACCTCATTCACCGACAAGAACATCTTGAAAACACTTTACGAATATTAAACCTTTGAAATTGGTAACCCAGGGGCCATAGTTAAATCTTCGAAAATAGAATAGGATTATCAATGTCCGGGGAATAAATGCCCAAAATCTATGGCAATGAAAAGCATAAGCAAACAAACTATTATGGAATAAAAAAACATTAACTTTTAATCATACATTAACGTTTACATACATTAACAGCTACTTTTCGAATAAATAACTGCCTATGATGCAAAAAACTTTCTAATACGGCATTCCTATTACATCTGTTGTATAATTGTTCCCTGCCATACAAATAGTGCTAAAGGTGACATATTGATGCTGATCCCATAGAACTCATGGGTGTTCTACGTCCTTGAAATCCTCCTTCCTATACACATAAAATAAAGCAAATGGTATTGAAAATGATATTGTTTCAACGCCCATTTAAGTTTTTACAGGTTATAAAATTTTTAACCATTTCCCAATGACGTCTGCTTTAGAATTCATTTCTAAGTTTCGAACCCATTTCCCATAAAATTAACAGCAAACTAATAGTGTTAAAAGAAAACTTCAGCAGCTCCATCAAAAATGTATAGAATGCCTTCTGACCTAAAATAATCCTCAGCAGAAAGACGACAAAAATTTTATTTCGACATTGATAAAATATTTATTAGCAGGCAAAGAATAGCTGAGAGAGACTTTTATCCTTACTAGTTTCTTAAAGTGGTTTCCTGTGAGCTCGTTGATTAACACAAAAACTCAATTATCATAAGGTAGATTCGCAATTTAGAACCCCCGTATCGATTAAAAGCTCACTAGAGTCAACGCTACTACTATGCTTGTACTCTTCCATTCCGCTACAATCCTGGTGGCTTTATTTACTGTTTTTCCCGCTAAAAAGGCGCAATGTTTTATTTTATTCAGATATTCCCAGACAACGTTTGCACAAAGACGCAATAAAAACCCAAATAATTTTATGCATAGCTACAATAGAGAATAAAATTACTGATTCAAGTTGAATAATCATAAGCAAATTATAATGTGTTATGAGGTATTATGTTGAATTATATTACGGACTTGGATCGCGTAATATGTTACATCTCCGCTACATCACCCGGAGAAATTATTTTTCGTCAAACCAAGGATATTTTACCTCTTATAATTACACTGGGTAAAGGTCAATTTGTAACGGACCAAAATGAATAGTGTATTAATAGGCTTAGAATCTTTGAGTATCTACTTTTTAATGGAGATACACAAGCTTAGGCAAAGTCAGAGTTAAAAGCTCTCATTTGGAAAATCCAATTATTCAATATTGTGCCATAGCAATAATTCCGCCGCCCGCGTAGTGAATAGGTTATTTCAAAGCAGATTTGAGCAACCCGTGGCTCTTGGACCGCACTCGGCCCCCAAAGCAATGTCATGTGGCTTACATAACTAAGAATTATTGGAAATTTCATGCTTGCAACAGTGAGAGGGTATTTTAAAGTTTGAGAAAGTGAAGTTAAGTATTGTGCAAAATATTTTAGGTAAAAATATTTCGATATTATACGAGTAATAGCTAACCCGGTGAAATTCGAACCGCCTAGTAATCAACGAACAGTTTAGCTACACCATTTATAAATGAAAAGAGGTTGTATGATTTTAATAATTTTTGACTTATTATAATACATTAAGAAAAAAATTTTAAGAAACCTACAAAAATAAGAATTATAATGGCTTCTTAGGAAGATATTTTCTTTATTCAATCTACATAGGAAACACCAGGGCAAGTATACGCAAATTTTTCTCAATGCATTTTCTTATATTTATGTTTTAACTTCAGAAATTTTAGACATTTTGATCTTATAAGCAATCATTAGAGTCAAATTTTTATCCGTTATTTTTTTTAACTTTTTGTGTAATTAACCGTTAAAAAAAATAATTTAGGTCTGAATCTGTGGCGTAAACTTGCCCGTTCCTGCATTTCTTGAATTGTGGCGCGCTGATTGTAACTCGGTTCGGGAAAAAGCACTGCGTAAACGTGCCTTGGTCTACTCAACACATTCGGCATTGTTCTCTTAAGTCAAGTACCTTCTGATATACAACAGTTTTTGTTTTATCATCAGGCACAATAATATATAAAGCGGATAGTTTACCAACTCGTGAACATGCCACAAATATTTTACCATGAGAAAAATATGAGTTTTCCATATTCAGACCACAAACCTTGTGTTTTGTTTATTGTCGTCGCGAATCCAACTCGAATTGGAAATTTGTTCAAACTCAAAGGTCATATCGGTTGGGATCATAGGAATCCTCTGAATTAAAATTTCCTCATCTTTGAATTTTCCTTTGAGTTTAGTAGCGTGAATCAAATTGATTATCGTTCTTTTTTTTCAATCGTCCAACGCTTTCCATTGCACAATTTTAGTTGGTTTAGGTTCCAAAGCATCAAGACCACCAAGCCCACATTCACCTGTAAATTGTGCGGTGGTAAGCCAGGCACATCCAAGAAGTTTAAAAATTCAGGTGAATAGTTGGTGACTTCGTCTTCGTTTGCTACAATGTCAGTGTACCTTATCGAATGCAGAGTTCATACGATTTAATCCTGAATGACGAAGTTTAAGTCATTTACATCTTCGTTCTTCGCCGCCAAAGTTTCTCGCTCACTCAAGACCTTGTGATTTTTTTGGCTAACAATCATGTTCGGAAACAATTTGTTGAAATCAATAGATTTACAATATATTCTATTTATTCTATACCTTGTTGTTGAACCTTTTTGGAGCAACGATGGACCTCGAATACTCGGTACTAGAGATGAATTTCAGGAAGATTTCCCCACGGAAATAAACAGTACCTATCTTTCTACATAGTATTCGGTACCATACTAATGAATTCATGCCTTATAAATACTGCGACCAATTATGTATCAATGATACCAGTAAAATATATTTTCATCTTTATCAAAGATAATTTTAAAGTACACGATTATTAGACTCCCACCCGGTTTTCTATGGCAAAAGGACAAAAGATATTAGCTTAAGAATTCTGGCCAAAAATATAGAAAATAAATTAAAAATGCTGAGCGGTAAAGATTTAGGTGAAGTGATACGATTTTTCACAGGAAAATAAAGCTGTCTTACGGGCTTATCTGAGTCCACGTCTGCGGGTTTCTTACGCTAAAAGTAGGTAACCATTCTCAGGCAACACTTGTGTTCATTTTTCGTTCAATTAACTTTTCACCGTAATTTATTTGCAAGTCAAATATAACTATTACCATTACATCTGAATAATTCTGCTAAATATACCTTAGATTAAATGGCAGATATTTTTTTCCGAATGAATTTTGGCAAACTTAACTTTTCGGCCGTAAGAGCAGTGATTGTTATTTCCCTCTTTCATTTATGAAATACAAATCCCATGTAATTTATCCTACCACCCATATTGCTTGCCCTTATATATTAAATTTAGATTATCCAATGTTATTTTATTGGGTTAAGTCTAAATTGACAAAAGAAAATGGAAAGGAGAGACAATGAAGACATTGATATGTTTTTTGTTACTGATGGAAAGATCCCCTGTTAAAACCCTGATGAAGCCTTTAAACTCCCACGACCTAGAAAAAGTTAGGTGGACAGGGAAAAATAGCTGACTCCTCTACCCTAAGTAGATACACCAAGGGTTAAGTGTGAAGCTTCACCTGTCCGAACCGAAATTCGGGGTTAATCATTGGATAAACATCAAACAGAGGATTTAGCAACCATTTAGTTAAAACTCCTAGGGGTTGAGAGTTATGGACGCAATCCGCTCATAGCAACTCGAAATTCGTTTTTATTCTCAATAATTGAGTAAAAAGGAATGATTGAGTTGCAAAACATATAAATAAATGCGGTAGGTAGAACCTAATTTACAATTTTCTGGGTTTGAAAAAAACATCAATTTCCTTTTCAGATGAATGGTATTGAACGATTTAAGCAACTGAGAGGTACAATGAATTTTTGCTTCTTATTAATTTTAGAAAAATATGTGCATCTAGAGTCCCATATGACATAGACAGGGCAATTCAAATAATTAAGGTACCATGCAGGATTTAACTTGGGAAAGCGACTTCTGGAGATCTAATCACAACTACCTATAATGCTCTCAAAATAGGCAAGCAAAAGTATTTCCCATTTCAGTTGAATTCATTCTCTCGCCTTGTCCATAAGGTATTATTAAATACAAAACAATTCATCTTACTGAATAAGTTATGAGTATTACAGCAAATCAGTAATTTAAAAATATATATATAAATTCAAAGAAGATGCTAATTTATTTATTTCAATAAAATCCTAAAACTACTTTTGAATAAAATTATCACACGACAGTAATGGTGGCTTACGGCATAGTATGTAGACGAAGAAAATTATTGCTTTATCCTAGAAAATTATAAATACTTTACTAATACTTTTATTCTAACGTACCTACCTCTAAAATGTAATAAATCCACGGAAACCTAAAGAGAATAAAAAATATGATACGAAAAAGTTTTTAGAAATATTATGGGCACATACAGCCATTAAGTGAAAGTGGGTACACCAAATAATATATCCAGCTACGTTCCAAAATTAAATATACTAAAATTGTGACGAATGACTGAAAATGACGCACAAAAGGTTTCCATAACAGATAACCGACAACTCAAAAGAAAATATACTTAAGTAGACATTGCAAACAATTCTGTGATGGGATGAACTTTAATATAATAATCGTTAATTCTAAATAACACGAGCTTATATAATAAAATTGACTGCATTTTATAGAAACATAATGGGTAACTTTTGCAATGACGACTTTAATAGGTGGTTTTCGTATCGCAATACCTACTTGAATTGATTGCGTATACCATAAATAGTAACTAGTAATATAAAAATGTAATTCATCATAAAATATGACAGTCGCGTAGGTATAATTTCCAGGTTTAAATAACTGTACATAAAATAAAAATGAAGTGAGAACCTTAGTGAGGCTGAAGATATAAAGGTGGTGTAAAATGAATTTGAGGTGAAACAAAAATTGTCATGGAATTTACACTTACATCGGGTATCTTGTTGAAACACATTTATAACCGACAAAGAGACATCATATCTGATAATTTCCCAAATTTACTTTCCGCTTTCGGAAAGTTTGGTCCATTTTCTGACAAAATTGCTGTTTTACAGACGGAAATCAAATATTTAAAACAAAGTAAAATATTTCAGTTCCAAAAATAATGAACCTGATGGTTAAATCGTTTTAAATGTAAAATATTCCTACGCCCAAGGCTTTTCTATTTCTGAAATTGGCTTTCGTTCACCTCGCAAACTTCCAATCACTCCCCAATAAACCCGCGTCAAGAAGATTTGCTACTTCAAAATACCCGCGAATGGTGCTAATACCACTGTTCTTCAGCTTCTTTTTGCCACGGTGGCATTGAGGTCACCACCGTAGCACGAGGTCTTAAAATATAAATCATGGATGGTTTGAACTGCCCTATGGTCAAATACCAAATTGATGTGCGAAATCTGCCACTTTACATTAAAAATATCGTAATCACGTAGCTCCACACAACAGATTCCGAGCACGCCTTATGTATCACTATTTCGGTTGAGGTGACAGCGCCACTTTTCAAGAACTATGAATGTACGTTCTAAGCCGCTCGCTCGTTCAAACGGCGAAGACCAAAGTTCAAATGGCGAAGAGTCCAAGATACTCTTTGGAATTTTGCTCATCAAAACTACTTTAATTACTTTTTTCCTGCATTACTCAACATTCAAATTCCATTCTAAGGATTTGGTCTATAAACAACATTGCTCCACATGAAAGAAGCTATACTGCTACCTATTCCACGAAAGAGTTAAGAACTTCAAGAACCTTCTTGAAGAATAGGATACCGAAATAATAGAGTATATTATTGCAAAATTCACGAAGTTCCCACGGTATCATTAAAAATTTTATCAAGATGAATGACATCATTGGAGAACAATTCACGCAGGTATTCATTTTTATAGGGTAAGTAACCCGAAAGGTAATTTGAAAGATTGCACATTCTAACAAATGGTATCCATACATAAAATGCATTGACAAATTGTTTTAGAAGCCAGCGCCAAGTTAAAGTAAGAGAAATGCAACCATAAGTGTGTAAAAGTTAAAATTTCGTCGCGTCTAGAGTAACGCACAATTAGCAAAATTTTATTGCTTTTATCTGAGCCAAATACTTTTGAATTATTGCAAGCAAACTATTGCAAACTGTTTCACAAATCTAACTGTATCACACAGAACCAGAATTGAGAGCAATATCATACTCTCAAAATTATAATATTGTTGTATCCCGACTTATTTTTTCTAGCCGATTAAATTCTCATCGTATGTACACCGTTTGATGCCTGTCTATTGTTCAATCCGACCCGGTCCGCCTTATTCGCCTCTTTTGGTTAATGCGTGAGTCCCGGGAATATTCCATCATGCCTGTACTGTGCTGATAGTGTCAAATGAACCAAGAGTCTCAAATACGCACCTAGTGGCAAACTGTGTACTTTTCATTTCTCACCGGTACTGTCCCTCCGAGAGGACCACCTTCACACTCCGGAATCCCTCAGCGTCAGTGAAGATCCTGAAAAGTCTGAGTCACCCTTTGTCCAGCTGTCCATGAAAGGACACGACAATATAACACGAATTATCCACCTCATTTATGGCACTAAATCTTATGAAGCTCGCATATCGATAAAATAAATAAGAGCTACGTTATTGAATCACGTGCGCTCAGCTCAGTGAAACAAAATCAGAACGAAAATGTAGAAAAATACTATCTTCTACGGAAAACGTCAAATTTTATTCTCTAATATCTTCGAATGAATGATTTATGTCTAGTAAAAATGACAAATTCCTCGCCGAATTTCAAGCCTCATAGGAACTCTACCGAATGGAAATCGAGGAGAGAAAGACAAAAGAAGAAATACGCAACGAAAGTAGGAAAAAGCTCTCCAGCGTGTCAGGGCACGGAGTTCAACTCCGCTCATCGTTTAACGTCGCATTATGATAATCCAACGAGGACTCCTCTCGAGAGGTTCACGCTCTCGAACCACTACTCTCGACCTGTCCGCGACCCGATCACACCACCCTCCAAGCCCCCACACTCCCCCCCCCCCCCCCCCCCCCGAAAACGGACGCACCGCAGCACCTAAGTTCGTCAAAATGCTCCGCATTTGGGAAGCGCAGTGATCCGTAATTAGCATACAAATTGGCAAGTGCGCAATAAACCCGATCGCGGATGCCCGAGAGGAATCGATTACGATCGGCAGCCCAACTCCCTCCCTCCCTCAACGAGAGGGACTTCTCCATCCTCCTCCCCTCACCCCCTCGCACCATTCCTCACAACGCATTTCCCCTCCCACAACCCCCTTACCGTCCACTCCACCGCTCCTATGCTTGCGTACTCTTCCCCCACCCCCTCCGCACCCGCTATAACACCGCCTCACTACTCGACTCACTTGCACCTTTGGGTTTCCCTCTCCCCTTTCTCCCATCATTCTCCACACGATCCCCACCCCCTTCCGATCGGGACCGACCCCCCCCCCCACCCCTGCCCCTAAGTTTCGCCCACCCCATTCCCATAACAGGGAATGCAAGCTCCACCCACCATACACACCTGTCCCATCGCTCACTCTCTTTTTTCCCTGTGTCGGTACCTTCCCCCCAAGGGGTACTGCCCAGGCTGCGTTTGTTACTAGGATACGGAGGGGGCGGGAGAGAGGGTGAGCAATCGTCGAAGCGTCACTGATTAACCCGTGACATTTGCAAAAGGACAGTGACTAGTAACCGGGGGAAGGGGAAGTCTCCGCGCATTTGCCCCCTTTTTAGGAGAAATGAAACATGCAGAAACCATCCTATTCAGAAGTATAAAATTTAGCAAGAGTGAGTGCAGTGCGAGAAATGTTTAAGCCGCGTTGCTTGGGTATATTAAATGGTAGCGTAAAATTTGATCATAAATATGGTAATCGCAATATTTCAGGAAAACAAGACGGAAAACATTCGTAGACGTCACAGCATAGGATGAGATAAGTGTGCGCAGGATAAAACCGTGATAGCGCTGAAGATAACTCTATTTCAGTAAATCTCCTGCAGTATAACTTGGTAAACAATTTCGAGGTACGGATGAATAATACGGGTAGAATTTGTAAAAATATAATATTTTGATTCTATTATCGAGAATATGGATCTAAAAACAATGGTGCTATAAAAAAAACAAGAGCAATAAATTTTTACCACATAAATGTTAAGAGAATTTGAGCATATGCCAATTTAATTTCAAATTTTT
The DNA here is from genome assembly GCF_921293095.1 of Ischnura elegans. Taxonomy (NCBI): domain Eukaryota; kingdom Metazoa; phylum Arthropoda; class Insecta; order Odonata; family Coenagrionidae; genus Ischnura; species Ischnura elegans. The sequence continues at coordinate 145,392,369 of NC_060246.1, forward strand.
TTCATTTTGGTGACACAATTGTATCCAAGGTTGCATCATTAGTTCCTCAGAATAATATAAATTAAGACCTAAGAATGCCGGTAATTCCACAATGTGCCAATCATAACTACATAAGTGACTAAATATTCCAGGGTATTTAATGTTAAGAAAGGAAACACTAAGTGAAAACCGATAAACGAAAGCAATAACTAAATTACCTCATATATAATTTCGGAAGATGTTTCTTACAAATATAATTTTAAAAAACTAACATTCCAATTTAATTAATATGAGTTCTTCTTCTAAGTAATCAACCCTTGGGTTACTATATTTAAAATACGTGACCCATCCAAACTGTTTTATTGATATATATGTAGTTATGGTATTTTTTACAGTAGCTTCCTAACCGAACCAAAAAACCCTACAATTATATTTGATCAACATATATCGGACTAATCGTTCAATCATTTGCAAATTCAACAATGATTCAAATAAAAGCTTCACGAAATCCATACGTCTCTATGAGGCCATAAGTTTTACAACGATGCTTATTCTTTAACAGCATGGATGGCTGCAAAATTTCTGATGAAGCCGAAGATTTTTTTATCCCTAAATCCGTGGCCTAAACATTTCTCGAACCACACTCACTCTTGCTAAATTTTATACTTCCGCATCGAATGGTTTCAGCATGTTTCATTTCCTAAAACCAAAATCATTTTGATTTAAATGGGCAGATGAAGAGGGAGGGGTTTGTATTGATGAAGATAACAGGGATAGGAGAAAACAAGAAACAACTGCACATCCACCAAAGCAATATATTTGAGACAATTAAGTAGGCATTGAAGGTCCACCGATTATTCTCAACCACTTCCACTTATTGAATGAGGATAAAATTGAAGTAATAATATAGAGATATTATCATCATTTGCCACCCGTAATATGCATTAACATTTTTCGAATCACCGCCTATCTCCCATTTTACTGATGTGTAACATATACTTTGCAACTAAATGTATACTTAAAAATATTCATTCTGAGATTCATTTTTTTCTTTCCCACATTATCCAAGACTAAACTTTTATTCATCTGAGAATGACTGCGATACAGATATTCGCCGATAGTAAATGCATTAAAAGTCGCTTAAGCCCGGAAAAATAAATTGATTCAAGTTATATTTTATTATTAAATTTTCAGGGACTTAGAAAAATTGTCATTTCGAACATTACTGCACTAAAATCCTAGATTTTTCGTGAGTTAGAGGCAAATGACATTTCTTTGTGAGCACATTTAAAGGTAAGTTTTGATGGAAAATAAAAAGAGAAATTCACGTTGGAGCAACTCTCAAAATTCAAACTATTGTTCAGTCATAACAAAGTGCGAATTCATTAATTTTTAGTCTCCTGGCCGCACAGTCTGTGATATATTTTTATTTTGCAACTAGCGTGAATAAGGTGAAATAGTTATTTAATAATGTATGTTGAGGCCAATAAGTAAATCAACTAAGACCAATCAATTCATAGTGCCTATTGAGCTTTCATGCAGTTAATACAAATTAGTCTTGCAAAGAAGAAGATTCTTTCAATATTCCTATTCCTTTTATGGAAATCATTCAATTCAATTGTGTAATAACATACAGTAGAAAAAACATTGCAGAGAAGTAAATGAACTGGATTTGAATTCTTATCTTTACCTCATTGGCAGCTAATAGCAAAGACGACACCAAATAAAAATAATCTAAAGAAATTAAAGGTCTATAGCTGTAAAATTATGAAGATCATATGATCTAGTTTAAACACTAAACTCCTGAAACCCGAATCTACTAGGTAAAAATATACTAGAGAACGAAGAAATTGAAAAATATCTCGGAGCACCATTCAATAAAGACATACAAGATGTGTTCGTCTGTAACATCCAATCGAACATCGAGACACACCAAAATTATGGAATAGAATATTGAAAGCACAATACCCGGGGTAATCAAAGTAATATGAATAAGGAGAGTCAAACAAATTAAGATGATCTGACAAGGAATTGTAAGATATTGAGGTATGCAGTAAATTAAACGCCGGGCTATAAAAACCTACTAAGTAACAGACAACCTTATAATAAGTGTCAAAAAGCGGCGCAAATGGCCCATGTATACAGGGTTTGTCCGGAAAGTAATAGGACTGATTTTCTTCCACCGTGACTGTTCTTCGGAGCGTGTTTGCACCGACTGAATTTGGTAGAGGGTATTCCTAGCTAACGAACGAGCGGCTGTTCAGTTGTCTGCGAGCACCTGGAGAGTCAGGACAGACGTTTTTGCACGACATGTTTCTGTGAGTGGTGCAAGCCGAAAATGCAGCGTTCGTTACAGCAGAGGTACGCGATTGAATTCTGAGTGAAACTCGGTGAATATGCGACAGAGACGTTTGTTATGATCAAGTGGGCTTACCCAGATGTTGCTTTAGCAAGAAGTGGTGCGTTTCGGTAGCACTGGGCCTTTTTGGAGGGCCGGGAAGAGGTTGCTGATGAAGACCGTGCTGGAAGACCTGTGACTTCGGCAAACACCGACATTTTGACTCGTGTGCACAAAGTTTTGAACTCAGACCGTCGACTAAGCATTCGTTTAATTGCCCAGATGTTACATTTATCAAAATCTGTGGTTCATGACATTGTGACGGAGCATTTGAACATGCGCAAGATGTGTGCGCGAAGATGGTCCCAAAAGTGCTCACTGACGACTAGAAATTGCGGCTCACATCGCCTTTCATGTGAACAGCTAATTAACCAATGCCGGCATCCCAACGCTTCCGCAGCTGCCCTACAGCCCAGATGTGGCCCCCAGACTTTTTTTTTGTTTCCTTGTGTGAAATGGCCGATGAAAGGCCAGAATTTTGAGACGACATAGGGGATCCAATCAGCATGCACCTCGACTCTCGAGGCTATTTCGGAGAATGTCTTCTGTGACGCCTTCAATGCTTGGAAATCGCACTGGCAGCGATGCATCGACGCAGAAGGAGCCTATTTTGAAATTTTTTTAAGAATTGTAACGATTGGCTCAATAATTTTTTTAAAATCGACTCAGTCCTATTACTTTCCGGACAAACCCTGTATGACCATATAGAGAATAGATCAATGCCATGAAAAATAATTTTTGGCCCAAATTATTTGTTACATCAATTGCCTTTAATAGCTGGACAATATATTTTAGGGCACATCAAAAAATTAGAATGCTATAAGTGTCTTAAATTGAATAAATGTTTACAATTTTTATATTAATGGTTAAGAGTACTCCAAAAATATTAAGATGGGAACATTCCCAGGACCGAGTTATTTCAAATTTGGCAGGGAAAATAAGAAAAGCATAATTACTACAAATAAATTTCTGCACATAAAAGCATTTGAATGAGTGAAAGCCTGTAACAATTAATTTAGTATATTACTCGAATTCCACGTGATTATGTCTGAAAAAAACTTTGGATATTTGAACTAAATTCCACATGTAATGTACCAATTCGTTGTAAGCCAAAAATACTCACACAAATAAACCTTTTTCCGCCTTTTCGTTCCGCGTTTCCATCCAGCTCCGACTATCAACCTCTTTCTTTCGAGCTGTCGAATTTCCTCTGTAAAAATCACTCCTTCGTTTTCGAGATGCATTGCCCAAGATACCTAACCTATGCGTTCCCTAAAACCTATCCTTACTTCCATTCGTCTCCCTAAGGCTTTTTCCACAGGTATCTAATTATTAAAAATGGCTACACATAAACGTTTAAGAGCGCAAAATACCTATTTGCAAAAATCAAAATGAGTTTCCATTTTATCAATTTAGAAAAAAATATTTATGCCTAAGTTTATCTATTATCAAAATTAACTATGTAAATTTAGTAATTCTTCCCACTGCCAGTCATAAAATACCCATTGTTGAGGGATTCCTTTGGATTTGACAAAATACTGCATAACGAATGAAATACGAATCCATATAAAGTAGGCATTGGTCATAAAAATTTTCACAGAAAGCCACAGACACTTCTGGACCGATTGCCTGGAAAAATACATGCCATTGATTTCCTAATTCAGAAAATTAAATGATGAGAAAACAACGAGAGTACAAACAAGAAAATTTTGTCACCGACGTCATTCTTATAAAACTCTTTTTCCTCTTCCATTTCAAATAAATTGGATTCGTTTGCACCGATAAATAACTTGAATGAAATACGCATAATTGTTCGTAGGAAATAAGATTGGTGAGACACTATTTATGTTTTTTCCTATTATTTTCAAAAGAAGAACAATTAATGTTTTGGAGATATTCAGTGCAAATTATTTTAAAAGAGCTGACGAGGACGTTCACAACATACCCACGCCCCCAATGACGACAGAACCGGCGAGTATTAACGCCAGAGAACAACATGATCCCCACATTCGTTAACGATTTTGATGACGCATATGAGTTAATCATGCAGTGGATTGCACTCTTCTAGCAACATGATGTATCTGTTTATTAACATTTCAAAGTTTACACCGTATTCCATCGAGCGGTTGATCGGTAAGAACAATAATAAAAATTACAGTAGTATTTTTCAGAACCAAATCATACTGTGAAAAGAACAATATTTTGCATCGAAAAGGTGTTGGAATAGGTAGGCTATGAGTAGCCAGTTCAATTTAATGGGAATGAATTACCAAGAAATCTTAACTCTAAGCTGAAGTGAGCTGATTTTATTCCATCCCCAAAGTATAATCAGGCATCATATGCACTATTCCTAATTAAAAGATATTTAATATTGCAATGCTACCTGTTAAACCTCGAATGATGGCCTATGTTTTTCACCTACTATACCAAGAACGAAAAAATTCAAGAGAATTCACTACTAAAGACGCTTTGTAAATATTCTCCCACTGTGGCACGTATTCATTTATTAACTCGTTCGAGTTTACGATAATCGTAGCAAAGAGAAGGCCAGACTACAAACTTATCTTATCAGAGTTAGGAGAAATTTTGGCATACCTAATCCAACTATAAATATTTCGACAATCAATCGATACTTGCGGCAAAAATAATTTGGAATGTTGCAAAGCGATGTAGCAGGAGATGAAAAGATGGGAATACACACCAGCTGTCAAAAATTTGCGTAAGTTCTATGAGGAATTACAGTTTTTATAAGGAAAGCTTACATAAAATATTCTTAATTTAAGGTATTTTGTATGCATGTAATTCCTGTATGCTTCTTAAAGCAAGTTAATTATCATGTGTGCTAGTTTGGTATGCATGTATAATAACTGGATTCTTAAAATCGAATGCACCAACGATAAGAAAATAAAAACAATCTTTTCACTGAATTAATGAAAATTTGTATCATATGTAGATAGCACCAGTTCTGTTGAAACAATTTATCATGTTAGCCCGAAAACGGATTCATATGGGGTATTTTTATATTCCACTGCACTCCAAGGGTACACTCTAATCGTGTATGAAAGGAATAAAGCTATATTATATATTATATTATTATATTTCGACAAAAAAAGCTCCACCAGAATCGACAATTTGCATTATCGCCAGCGCGCGAGCTACCGTGCCCGTACGAAACCAACGAGTCCCCGCTCAGCAGAATTCAACTCGCGCGCCACTTTCCGCGTCTGCGCAGTCCAACGCATTTTTCTCGGCCGCCATCACTATTTTGGTCTCCTGAGAATCCCATGGTGGGGGAATCAAGCGGTAGGTACAAATGAGGCTCGAAGAGGAATATCTTGGTGAATCTTTCGGAAACCCTCCCCCACTCCAAAAAACAATCCTCCAAGTGCGAGGTGGTCCAAGGAAAAGAGCTGATCCCCTTACCCAGAATCTGAGAAATTCACTCGCCTGCGGCTGTTTAGAGTGAGCTACAAACTCACCACCTTCGGTTTGTATCACTTAGTGGGTGATTTGGTTACTATACAACACCCATACAGATGCTTTAATCAAAATATGAGTCTCATGGGTCAAGCAGTAGTTGAATAGAGGTAAGATGATCTATTTGAAAGAGTAGTTTCAAAAATGGAAATGTGACGTTTTCCGCCGTCTATTTTGCATTTTTTTTTGTTAAGCTGAGAATCAGAAGACCATTTGCGAAGGCAAATTAGGATCAACTGAGCATCAGCTATGGCTCAATGGGGCTATGTTTAAAATGCAGGATGCACTTATAGACAGGGTTCCACTTTTGTGTCTGCGGATGGTATCGTAGAATTTAAACCGAAAAGTTGAACAGCCTAATAATTCCCAATCCCAAATGTATACCAACATGTCCATTTCTCTCACGAACCAGTCCTCCAATGCCTCAACTAAAGGATTCGGTTTACTAAAAATTCTTATTAATTCCGTAAAATACAATGACATGCGAGCTAGGCGGGGTAACGTTCCACCATCCCCAACCATCCTTCATGGGGTTCTCAGAATTATAGGGAGGGTCGATTCTAAGACTGCGACATCTTTCCCACGAGAGCGGTCAGATCTAACACATTCTCGGTGAATTACTCAAATATCCACGAAGGGATGTAACCCTTTCGTAGGATGAAGGCACCTGCCTGGGGTTCAAATCTGTGCTCCTGCAACCTAGCTCACACGCCGCCAACGCCTTCGACCGTAAGAGTCTAGAGATTGAGGTTCTGACCATATTTTGCATAGGGTCAAAGGAATGGAACAACACTATGGGCTGACTACATTTATCATTGAGTCAACGATTTCATGAATTTTCTTTGGAATGGCTTTCAGAAGATTAATTTACATTTCATTGCACCGTCCTCAATATGTGATAAGAATAACATGCAAGTGATGAAAACTTGAGAAAAGAGGATTATAAAAAATACAATGAATAAGCTTGATATCTCACCTTCATTAGTGTATCCAATGGGCTCACCGAGAGATTACCAATCAATCCTAAAAAAGAGTGGAAAGAAGACGGCGAAGCAGGACAAAAGCTGACGAGATGGCATAGTTACACCTGAAAACAAAAATAAAGGCACTATAGCTATCGCTTAAGTTAAAAAGAAACTAAGGCTGGAATTAGACGTCATTATTTCCGAAATTATGCGAGATAAATGTCCCTTTATAAGCCCAGATATTCTATGTAAGTGCCAAATATAATTTCGTACATTGAACTTATACAATAAACATGTTCCATATGCATTCTAACATGATAACGAATTAATTCTGAAAATTTTCAAAATTACCTATCAATCTATTAATAATCAAAATTATTGAGTTTTTTTTTAATTTTGATAGCTGATCATTGAATATAGGTAATTTAAATACTCGGCACAATAGTGCCTTGTTCTCCGTAAATATGCGTTCAAAATATTTGGTGGAGAGTATGGGGCGTGTAGACTGAGCGGAGTTTTGACGAATTCTGCGGCAGCATATTTAAGTATACATATGATAATTTCTCGCGTTGACAGGTTTTGGAGACCCGAATGAAAAAATATATTATCGCATTGATAGAAACCATTTATATGCCTTCTGAGTGTTCCAAGCCTTTTAGTCCTAAAAGTAGTCAGCAATTTAGGTGAAAAAAACGCTCCAACCATCAAAGCATTAAATTGTCAAAAGACGTAAAAAATTTAATTCAAACTGAAGACATCACTTTGCTTCCACATTCTCCATTTCATTTCGCACGTTCAGTGCATTTTGAATTGGCAAAGTCGTTTACAGAAGAAAAACTGACTATGCAAAACTTCGCCTAAAATGTCTTCGACCATTTTCTTAATTTCTTTTCTCCCCCTACAACTCTTCAGTCTACACCTTTTTGACATATACAACATAACTTTCAGCCAAAAAATGATCACGGAATACTTTTTTAACATTTTAGCATCGCTATGCAATGAGGCGATAAATAACATATACCTTCTATAAAGTCTAAAAAGGCAACTTTTTCCCAGACTAATTGTCCTATTATTAATTTCAATTTGTGTGAGTAAGTCATCAAATTTCAAAAAGGGGATTAGCTTTTGCACTTTTCAATTCAGAGATCTTTTAAATAAAATGAAAATTAAGTAACCAAATAAAATTCTTCAGAAAACTGATTATAATTTGTTTTTGTAACTTGACTTCAATTAAATGTAGGATAAACGATTACTTTGGGGTCCAGTACTCATAAGCCACCCCTACCATTACATATTAACTATGGGACAGGAATCATAGCGAGGATTATCATTTCTCCGATTCCTAAGAAGAAGAAACCGGAGAAATTTGAAGATTTTACAACATTTATCCTAACGACGCATGCGTCCAAGGTAGTTTAAAAATCATATACAGGAGAATGGAAAGGACTGCAGAGGAGTATACGGAAGACCGATTCGGATTAAGGAAAAACAAAGTCACAAGGGAAGTAATATTAAACAAAGGCGACTTAGTGTGCTCTTAGAGAAGAGGATGAAGAAGAACTTACTTAACACTAGAACCGCGGACTTTTTCGTATACCTAGAACCGCGGAGGGGGTCATTTTGACCCCTCGTCTTTTCTTGCCATATTTTTAGTATTTTGGGTTTCTTTTGGATACTGCACTATGTGAAATGAATTATCTGAGATTTACAATGAAATTTGAATGATATATGGGCGGTATAAGCGCTAGATAGGCTACCCGCCTTGCACAAATAATGCGTTTTTCACATTTTTACTATATGTTCGGCTGAGGATGGGGGAAAAATATAAATATATTTAAGAAAAAAGAAACACTTTTATTGGTGCAGAGAAGCATACAGTAATGAAGAATGTCAAGTCAAGCAAAAAAGTCAAGCTCCAAGTTCCTTGCTCCTTACGTGCATACAAAACTGCAATGAAAGCTTCCAGCTCATCCATAGATACCGACCAGTCCTTGTCCCCACTTTCTTCACGAGCCCGATTTTCCGTGCACATCTTCATGTGCTTCAGCATAGTTGGAGTTATCACCAAATCCCATGCTGAGCGAACATCACCCTCAGTGAAGAAGAAGATTGAAGACTAGCACGCCCCCGGCGAGAACCACCTCGTTCTCGTACCTGGCCACGAGGAGCGGCAGCAGCAAACTCAAGCGGCTCGTCGTCTTCAGCAGGTGCGACTACAGCATCGCCACCCCCACGTCCTCGATGGCCCCGAGCACCACGGCAGAGGCCCTGGGCAGTTCCAGGGCGACCCCGTCCCTCGAGCAGGAACTGTGGACGCGACTTGGTCCACGGGAGGCTGTATTTGGGGACCAAGTCCACGTCGTAGTGTGCGGGTGGTTAGCGGCTGATAGGGAACGTACTCCTCACCTTCACTACCTGTACCAACCAAAATAAATGCTTTATGAAATAGATTTGTAACAATTATCAAAGAATGCGAGTAAAATAAAAATAGGAAACTTACCAGTGTCTTCGCTTGAATCTTCAGTCAAGGACTCTTCACTGTCTTCCTCGGCGTCAACGCCGCCGTCATACACTACAACAGGATCATCCTCCGCCTCAGAGCAATCCTCAGGCACATCCTGAAGTTGCTCGAGAATACGAGTGACCTGTTCTGCGGTGTATCCCTTTGATCGACGCATCGCTGGGCGTTGACCGGAGTATCACCCTTGAAACGGTATTGCCCTTCGTTCAGCGCTGAGCGATTCAGCGCAACAATCGAACGGGTGAGACGAACTGCCGCGCAAACTGATGAATTCGGGTGAATTGCGAAGTATTACATTGTAATTCATGTAATTGAGCTGGCAACTACAATGACGCCACACTGGTAGGGGAGGCACGGTAGGGGAAGGAAGGAGCCTTGAGTGGAGGTAGCCAAGGAAAGGGGGGTGCCCGGAAATTTTCGCGTAGGTCCATTTCTACGCGGCTCGACTCTCACATTCTTTCAGGCGTCCGCTGGGCGGGTTGCCTTATCTGTGGCCTAATAAGAAACGACAGAGGTAATCAATGCCATTCCCACACATTCGACCTTCGAAAATTACGCTTGCGGTGAATTTCTGCTACGAAAATATAAAGTTCGAGAACGACAACAGAGCAGGGGTCAAAATGACCCCTACCGCGGTTCTAGGTATATTGTTGTCTAGTGTTCACAAAAATAGTCCAAGAGCGTCGGAATTTCGCACGAATACGCCTTTCTATAATTCATTAAAAGTCAGAAAATGTCAGGTTTGTGAAAAAAAAATTAAGTGTGAAATTTACATGTTGAAAATCGTAAGGGGTCAATTTGACCCCCTCCGCGGTTCTAGTGTTAAAGACCTCGCGATTGTGGACGAAATAGATAATAAATACGAAAAACAGAGATATTAGTATGTTGTGTAAGGGAAGAGGCGGGGAACAGCCTTGACTAGGAAACCAAAAATATGAGGAAATGAAGTAGTTCTATTACTTGGTCAGCCTAGTGATCAGCGATGGACGAAGCAAGAAAAAAATAATTAGCATAAAACCGAAGAGAAGTGGTCAATCCTATAACAGAGACGACTCCTCACAGAATGATGAAGATAAAATGAATTGTGTGAGTAATTTGGAAGTTTGGAGAAGAGTATGAGAGAAGAAAAGTCTTTTGAAATTTTTTGTTAGAAAATGAGACAATATGATTGGCCAAATCATGAGATGCCATGATGTGAAGTAACTTATCGTTGAAGGACGGTAGGGAGGGATGAATGCCAGAGGAAGGACTTGGATAGGGTTCATAGAGAAGGTGATGAAGAGAACAAATATAATTCCGAAGGGTTAGGTAAATTAAAAAAAATAGTTGATAGGAGAATTTTAGGAAGATCTGGAAGAACTACTTTTTGGATCGATGCTTGTTGATGATGATTTCAAAAATTATAAAGTTAAGAACACATGGTCACAAGTACCACCAAAATAAAGTCGACTTTGCGATATTAATATTGAAAATGAAAAATAAACGAATTTAATATTTACTTTGTTCCATTTCTGAGTACGGTAATATTGAATTGGCATTGGAATTTCATTTTCACATTATTGCGTAAAACCTTTAATTTTTCTGAATTTAAAACACTGAAAAAACATTGTGATACCTTTAAAAATTGATGAATGATAGGTATATGATTTTATCAGAGTATTATAACCTTGTGTGATGCATAGATAAAAGGGAACGATATTATCCACACATTCGACATCAGCCGTTGTTGAATTAACACAAAATTGAGATTTTTAAGGCAAAAACGCATACAAAACGCGTTAATAAACAATAGCAGTGAGAAATAAATTATGTAGGAACTTTAAGCAAGAGAAGTTACAGAATTAAAATTCTGCTGTTTTCACCATTCCCTTTTATATTGCTACCGTTAAATGACATTGAGTAAAAACTTGCCAGTTGCGTAATTTTTGAAATTATTCTAGCCATAAATAGGGCTACCGTGTTAAGCGTGCAACTCCAAGCATTAAAACGTGCTTAAGGAAAAAAATAACTCGAATTGTAAGGCATTTCCGCATGTTTAACAGAAATATAATTGCGCAGTCATTATTTTTTAAGGCCTGACTTGGACATAACATCACACGCTAATTATTCAAGCAGAAAATGTGTTTCCACTGTTTTAAATATCAGAATGAACCGAACAAATAAAGAAAATACATGCGTAAATAAGAATTAATTAGAGCTTTTGTTTTTTTTTCGTAGTCTGCTGTTAAATTTTATGGCCCAAAATTTTTCATTTTCGCTCGTGCCGCATTCCGCTCACCAAAAAAAAAATCTCTGCAGCTGAATTAATTATTCGTATTCCACGGACTACGTAAATAATTAATTAATTTTCTCAAAAGTTTCACGAGATGTCACTTAGGTGACAAGAAACTCTCGCGCACACACACACACACACATATATATACATTGATTTCCATTGAAAAGAGCGATAATGGAACCCGCACTATAAAAGCATCACCCACGGTTTTTAAAAGAAAATTCACCATTCGTCAGTCTAAGGCAAAAAGAAAGCCTCATCAGCGTAATTGAGTAAAGGGTTATTAAAAAGAAATAAAAGAAATCAAGTTTGATATAAGTAAGCCCCCATAAAAATGGCAGGAACAGTTCGATAAATTGTTATTACATATTTGCAAAATATACAGAAAAACCTAAAATTATCTTTATTAATACCAAATAAAACATAGCTCCCGCACAGGAGCAATACTTAGCTTCGGAAAATAGTTCATTCAAGCGTGAAAACGTTTGAACGATCAGTGACATACAAATTTCAATACTATGACATTTGGGCGAATTAAAAAGCGTTACATGAACAGAGCCATCCATTCCAATGATGTTATGCGATTCATGAATTTCATACATGCTGAATAAACAATAAGAAAGAAATTCATATTAAAAACCGGCTTAGTACCATCTAATCACTTCATTTAAATCTGATTTATTGATGTCGAATTTGAAGCATGCATAACGCATATCCTTAAAAATAAACAAATACATCTTTCCGACACATAAATATGGCAATTAATGAAAAGGATTATCTTAATAACATATCACGCTAACACCAATGTATGCTGGGTTTTTAACATGGGGGTATCTCAAGAAAGTAAGCGTTGTAATTCAGGAACTCACGTAGAAAAGTAGGAAAGCAATGAGAAAATATATTTCAAGACTGGGCATTGGCACACACTTGCAGGACATGAAAAACAATTGCACCCAGTGATTGGGGATTAAATTAATAATTCATAATTGTTTGTATACTCAATAAAGACAAAAAATAGTTAAAATTCAAAGAGGTGGAATAGCCTCAATCATTTATTATTAGAACCTGTGCATCAACAATGGAAGTTTCATAAGCATCGTCAAAGTTACAAAAATTTTCATTACTAATCTAATTAGTGGCACTCAGCGAAGCAAACTTTGGAAAAACCCCTAGATAACGATTCCACAATTTTTCGATAAATTAGCGAGCCGCTTTAGTCGCAAAAAACAAAAGAGTGCACATTCGCGATGTTGCCCTTTGCGATATAAATTGCCATGACGCGGAGGTGCAGTTATTCCCTGTCAATGAATACACGGCGGTAGGGGCGCGAGTTTTTATACTTGGGTCCCGAAAATTACACGGGAAGGTTTTTTGAAATATTCATTCGAGACGCTAAAAAATAACGGTGAGTCCAGACATTGGTTCGTGTTCTTCATGCTTCATTCGCACAAAAACCCTGCACGCTGATCAATATTGAGAGGAGCGTAGAGAGAGAGAATGGGAAGAGGGTGGGATTGGAGGCCATAGCAACACGTCCGCCTGACAAGCGGGGGGCGCAGATGACTGAAGCAGGTCGACCTCTACTCCTCTATCCGCTAATTTTTGTGTCATTAGATTTTTATGAAATAAATTGCAAAACGTAATCCACATGCATAAACATAAATTTATACCCTAGATAAAACTACGATAAATACCAAATGTTCCACAAATTTGGCAAATTTGGCCACATAAATCTTTTACTGCATTTCAAATAGTAAATTTAAGCTAAACAACAAAAAGCATTTTCAACACAAAGGTTTAATATTGGGAATTAGATCAATACTGATTCGACTTTTTTTTCAAATATGAGGAAAATTTATTTTTCATAAGTTATTATTTTATTGCCCATTATTTTCAATTGCTGAGAAATGTATCGAGAGATTTACAAGAGCGCCGACAACCACGCAATACTTCCCTAGAAGAAATTGTCCTCTCTACACCTAAAATAAAAACAGGGGCATTGAATGAAATATAATTATTACGAAATAATGCGCAACAGTTGCAATTGAAATTATTACAAAGTAGACAATATTTTTCCTGGATAAAAATTATTTTTCACTCAATGTATGAAAAACATTTATCATTTTTTTCATTTTTCACGTGAAATAGTGCATTATTATGGAAATATTATAGACACCTGAATATGTGCACCGGCAAGTAATAAATATAACACTCCAATATTTGCAAATTCCACAACCCGGAACTAAAAATTGTCGCCTATGTCTCTTGCTCGAACAGATTCGACCTCCGAAGCCAGATTTACATCCTTCGGCCGCAACCTAACCTCTTCTTCACCTTTGACAAAATACGCGGGTGGGTGGCGGGGGGGGGGGGGGTATAACGGGATCGGCGGGAAATATAAAGAAAAAAAAAACAGAAAAAACAAAACGGAGGGAGGGATATGGAGTGGTGGATGAGGGAAGGGCGGGTTGGAAAGAGAGGAAACATCGAGGGAGAGTAAGCCGCGTGTACTCGCGACAGTCATATATTAATAAATAATTCACATGTCTCACTCCGTCCCCGAGCGCCTCTCAAATAGGGTCGCGAGTGTTTCAACATTTGTCCCGAAAAGCTGACCCCCCCCTCATCCCCCTTTTCGTGTACCCCTCCGCCTCCTACAACCCCCGGGACCTCCCCAAAAAGGGGGCCCACCCACGCTACCATTCCCGCTGCACGCAAAGCACATATACCCATCTACCTCCGAAACCAGACCATCTTTAGCCCAACCCACACCACCTCCTGCATACTTTCGCGAATGATTCCCACCCTTCTCTTTTCAATCCTTTCCTACCGCCGCCCTGCATCGAGGGAAGAAGAGGGCAAAAAAAATATATATATGTATATATATAGAGATATACACCTCTCCTCACGCACCCATTCCATGCCGGCCATCATCCCCTGCAATTCAAATACGCCTGCGGGGCCATCGGTCCGAGAAGGGGGTAAGTTGGGGTGGGGGAGACGGGAAGGGAATACGGGAGGTGGAATGGGGAGGCTTTTTCGATGGAGGGGAAGGGGAGATGCTGCTGAATGGGAGAGATCGGGTGGTTGGGGGTGGCGTGATGTGTGAAAGTAGAGAGGGGTGGGGGAGCGGTGGGAAAATGAAATGGGTCGGTGGTGTGGGGGGAGGAGGGAGGGAGGGGGAGGGGTTGGAGGGGAGGGATGGCACGAGAGAGGGCAGACGACCTACGTACGCATGAACGTGAATTTGATCTGATTGCTCCCACTGCCAAAACCCCACCACAGGCACCAAGACCTCTCTCTCTCTCTACCCATCCCAACCCCCGGTAGGCACAACCCACCTCCCCCACACCACTCTCCTCTCTTCTTCGCCACTCCCATTTCCAAAACTCCCACCCACACGAATACAGTCGAACCTTCAAAAAAAAAAACCCCACCCCCTGCTTTCTCTCCCTACTTTCCGATCGGGACCGAAAGCAAAAAAAAAAATAAAAAATAAAAATAAAAATCCTCCTCCAAACTCACCCCACTCTCAAACTTCCTACTACCGTACTACCCATACTCCACCACCACTACTATTCCCCTCTCATGCTTTCTCCTCCTCCTCCAACCATGCCAACCCGCTTCTCCTCTCCTCATAACCCTTCAAACAATCTCCCCCACCCACACACCCCCGTGCCTTTTAACGCACGGCGACTGCCAAACTTGGCCGATCTTCACTTCCCCTCCCTCTCTCCCGATCCGTCCAAAATTTTAACCCTCCTCTCCCCCGCTTTCTCTTCCCGCCTTCGAAAAGATCCTCTCCCGGACTGAAATTTCTTCTTCCCTCTCGCAGACCCCCCCCCCTCCCCTCTAAAAATGCACACAACCCCTCCGTCTCTATTCGAGCGTCCCATAGGAGCAAGGAGAAAAAAGTATTCGAGAGAAAGAGAGAGAATTGTGTTTCACCCCCCACCCCGGCCTACCCCCTACCCAACCCCTCTCTCTCTTTTGCCCTTTTCATTTTATTTTATTTAGACGCCGCTTTATCCACACCACCTTTTACCTCTCACCTATGCCAAAGCGATGAATATGGACATAGCTCAGTCTCTCATCCTACTCCCCATCTCGCGAGCTAAAACCCCTCTAACTCGTCCCATGCACTTGTAAATGTATCAATCGTCCATTACTTACGCATTAAAAAATTATAACGATTTTATTCAATTAAAGTAAATAATTGCAATTTCATGCATATTTTAGTCATCTTTCAGCATTCCATTTATTTATATACATAGACTTGTCTTCTTTTAGGAGCATAAGTGAATTTTCGATACATAAATATTCCAAATTAACAAATTTTTTATTTGCGTTTTGGTACTCAGAAAAAATTAATTTGAATGCTAAACGTGAATGAAATCTTCCGCAATAAGATAAAATATTTACGAATCAAATAAGGATATCGAATAAGAATGTCATTCCATTGTGTGAAGATATGTAAAGTGCATAAAAATTCAATAGCAGTTTTTGAGAAAGTGAGATATAGACTTTTGTTTATTCTTGTTGAAAATCATGGCTCCCTAAACTTCAAATTTTTACAGCTCCACATAGTAAAAAAGTTCAGTTAATAGCATTGAATTGATAAAACATCTATTTATTTGTTTATTTTCAACTGTGAGTTATATTTAAGATTTAATTAATCACTGCACGTTTTATGTGCTCAGGAAAAATTGATATAGATTTAGAGGACATAATATTCAAATAACTTATAATCAATGGATTGGTATTTTTACATCCAACCGGAACACCCAACAAACCTTCCCGTAGATCACCACCGAAGTTTTCACATATTACGCTCCACCTATTCCTCATTTCTTCTTACCTCGTCTCTATATAAGATTTCTCCTTTGATTTCCATGTTTTGAATGATAGCTATCAGGCATTGAATTTTTTACAGGCTTTTTTTTACCGAACTTCATCTTCCTGCCCATATAACCCTCAAAAGCAAACTAAGTTGGCAATACAAGCAATACATATAAGATTCATAATTATATTCGTAGTTTTTCACTACCTTATCGTTAGTGGAAAAACACGATTATAAGTATAAAAATTATTTTCGGAGTTTATGATTACAATTTTTTTTTTTATGGGATTAAAAATTAGTTAGATACCAAGGGACTCAGTTCGCTCTACAGATTAAAATAATATTCTAACGCTCTTACTTATTTTAAAAAAATAGCAATAAAAGTGTAATCGCACGAAGAAATGACGAACTTATACTTAGGAAGTAATGAATTTAAATAATTTATTTTATAACACTACATCATACATTGCCATGTATTTTCCACCAACGTTAATGGCACTGTTTTCGATTACTAAATGATAATGCTAGAATCAAACTATTTCTCCGTCGATACGCAAAGTATTATAAGCATATCTTTGTGATTTGGCACAAATAATAACGAGATGGATAAAAAACGTTCACAGTTGGTGGAGCAGAAAAGTATAAAAGTCCTCATTCTTCAAACGATCGCTATAGCAATGCTAGCAAAATATATCGAATAATTTTTGCGCTGATTAGAAGGCTTAAAAAAATGTTTTATCTTCTCTTTTACTATTTTAACATTGTTTTCCACTTCATTTATCCTGCTATCTTCCTTATTTAATCCATCCATCCTAGTAAGGTAAATCATTATTACAGACCTTCTGCTACGCATCTAGTTTTCTCTTAGCTAGCACCGATTTCAGAGCCTAAATTAGTCCAAAAAGTGATGCATGCTTAGAAAGAGTTTATACGAGATTACTCATTGATTTAGCGTAATATTCCTTTTCATGATTAAGAAGGGCAAAACTAGAGACATGATTGGTATGAAAACTCTCACCTCTTGAACTCTTTTGAGGTAGCGAAAAGGATGTTTAGATTTTGGTAGATAAAATGTATTTATGCATCATTCTGATATTTATCAATTGAAGAATTTTTAAAACTAGTTGAAATGACCATCGTAGTAATTTCGTAAATAAACTTTATCTTCTAGCAAAAACCATAATCACTTTTCTACGCAAGCATAAATTAATATGTTAATGATTTAGAATTTCTAAATCAAGGAGTTCGATTTAAGAGAATTAACTGTATTATTTTCCTTCAATAGGAAATTATATTCCTTCCTCCTATTTATAACATCAAGTTACCTGCCACATGAATTGAAAAACGCATACATTCCTCACCCTTAGGAATTCATTTCAAAACCGTAGAAAATATGCAATTGTTTGAACGATAATTTTCCGTAATACATTCTTTATAGTTCATCAAGAGTGATTAATCTGTATAAGCATATATTAAGTGAGTTTAGCTGACTTTAAACTACTATTATTCCAAAATAATCAGTGATTATTTGGCAGGATGCGTCTAAATCACTTGTCTTACAAGCATTAATGCTCATATGACATTTAACGGTTGGTAAAATAACTTAGAAATCGGTAGATGGTTTGAAGTAACTAAGTTATATATTAATTTTACCCCCACAAATTTTGTCTCTCTATCCAACTAGATATATATCAATAATTAATTCCCAACATGTCTTCTTCTCGCAGTATGATTCTTCCCTTCATGACGCTAGTCAAAATGAAATTCTCCATCAATATATACTGAATTCAATACAATGATATTCAATTATTCATTAATAAAATAATAATGATATATTTTGATTACTTTTTCCTCATAACTGCATAAAAAAACCCAGTCCGCTGGCATAATGTATCATACCTATGACAATGACTGATTGTAAATTTATCCATAATTACAAAAAAGAATTATTTTCTAAATCCGACGCTCAATACTCATCTCCATCCAACTCTCCAAAGGAAAGTATTATGGGACGATGAGGAGAAGAAAAGGGCTAGCGGGAAAAAAACTTGTCGACAAAAATATTGGGAAAACAATGAGAGGAGAGGTATTCGCTTCCCATATGCTTCCCTGGGGAAGACACCGCGAAGAAAAATGCAGAAGTGATGTGCTCAGAACAAAATAAAATAAACAGAAGCAAAAGTAAAACCCTGCGCGGCAGCGAACGAGTGTCAGCTGGGAGAGAGTGGGATGGGTAAGGAAAAATACGCACTTTCTTCCGAAGAAGTGAGTGTGAGAATTTTTGGTGGTGGGGTCAAAGGTCTCCTGTCTTTTTTTTACATTCTCGAGTATTTTTTTATTGGGAAAAGAGGGCATAATAGGGGTAAGCCCGCCGACGCCGTCTAGCTCTCATGAGAAAGCAGGTGGGGATGGAATTGGTTGAAGTGGTGAGGGGGGGAAGGAAAGTCAGGTGGAATGCGAGAAGCGACCAAGAGATGACACCACCGCGCCAGACAAAGAAAAGAAGCGGGCGGGCACAGATTTGAAAAATGAGTAATTTTCTACGGATTTAAAACGCTATGGTGTTCCTCGAGTGGTCCTTTCAGCTGAGGAATTATCAAATCCCTCCCCACCCCAACTCATAGACCCTTCCAATATGAATATACACAGTATATGTGCATCTCTATTTTTTTTTCTTTGCGCTATCTTCTCTCTACCTTACTTGAGGTGGTCAATTAAATGACTAAGTTACCTTGAGCTACAAAGCTACGAAAACCCAGAGAATTTCTTATCAATTTACTCAGGGAAAATTTTTCAGGAAAAAGGAACAAGAGAAAAGGAGTTTCCAGGGAGTTCAGCATCTTCCTGGGTGCTTTTCAAGCATACTTTTAGTGTGGAAAATGAATTTTTTTCGACTGTAGTCAAATGTATCATATACACAATTATTTTATGTTATTTAATAGAAAGAAAATGGGTAGTCAATTTCAAAATGAAATGAAATATCCTTTACTTTCATTAACATTCAAAAGTTTATTAAATGCCAATAAAAGATATTTTCCTTGAAAACTACTTAATTTCACTTTCTAACTTTAAAAATCGTTATTTAAAATCATGAGTGCTATGATTGCACACACTGTTTAGTAAGGCATTAGGCAATGATATGGTATAGAACAGAGTTGAATTATGATTTGAGGAGGGAAGTCATTATATAATTAAAATACGTTATCTTCTATGAGCAGCTTGGAAACTTTAGTAATAACCGTATAATAATTTCGGGTATTGAGAGCGATAAATAAATAAGTTCATTATGCAAAAATTCAACACATAGAAATCAATCCCATAATACCCTTCTTTCCGAATTTGAAATCCACTGTCATTCCTTGTGATCGAATGCTACATTTCGCAAACGAATACGAATGGACTTATTTTTTAGAAAGGAATAGCAGTCCTACTTTCAGCTCACTCAACCGGATTTCAAACGAATCCCCTGAATTATTCAAATGCTCGGCAAATAAATATTTGGGATGAACATAAATACTTTGACACAGGGAAAGCATTACACTAATCGCGAAAACAAGCAAGCACGCCCAAACACAAACAAACACGGATTTTTTGGCTCAAGGCTTGCGAAATAAAACATTTTATAATTTCCCTGATTATATTCATTGTGCGCGAGATGAAAACTTAACCATAAAGGAGGAAAAAAAATTATATTTTCGCCGCGTACACACGGAATTAATCGCTCCATATTAATGAATGAGGGCAAATAAAAAAAATATTCGGCATTACAAGAATAATGCGCATGCAAAAAGGAATCCCGTGGAACATCGGAACATTGGAATATCCCTTCATTTCTCCCTTTTTTCCCTCCCGTCCCGAACAGCCAGCCGCCAGACCTTAAAATGCACGATCGCCACCCGGCTGCCCAAAAATAAACGATCAAACGAATAGGAACTCAGTCCAAGGGAACGGACGTTCGACTCTCCACCCCCGAAGCGCGACCCAAAAAAAAGATGATAATAATAAAAGTATAAAACTCTTCGCATCTGATTCTTTTCAGGGGTGGCAGCTTTCTCTTAGAAAAGAAAAAGAGATAAAATTTGTAGAACATAAGAAAAAAAAAGAATAGCTTTATGTGCCCACATCCCACCCGTCCTCTTTAGAGCATCCAAATATTCCCGCTTACGCCAAGCGACTGCGCCTCTCGCGGCCAAAAAAAGAAGTAAAAAGAAAACGAGGGAATGCCCCACACTCCTCACTGTTGCAGGGGTCTCGCTCTTGGAAGCCCTGCCATTCCTGCGTCCTCCCGGAAAAAAATAGAACTCGACGAAGCTTCCAACATCCACATTGCATCCCATAACATTTTTATCGGTCCCTCCAGGCCTCTCGAGCCAAAACTTTGGCCAGCACCCACACTATTCAAACCACCACCCACCTCCCATTCCTTAAAACAGTATACACCCACCCTACCCTACCGCCACCACCATCACCGAGACAAAAAATAATAAGTCCGAAAAACCAGCCCTCCCTAACCTCGACTCCCTATGGCTAACGTGTCTCCCTCACACCCTCGCGGTAGTCCTCAAGAATTGGGGGGGCGGGAAGGGGTACAGAGTGCGTCGCGGGGGGGTTTTCCCCGTCCCATACCCTGTTTAGCCTTTCCTACTCTCCTCACACCCAGCAGTTTCGGAATCCATAAGAGCCACAATACACGTCATTCAAGCAGCGAAGGACACGAGGGGGACCCCGGAGTGGCATCAGAGTCGCCCGGCACACGTGGGCTGTCCATGCCGCGCTCCTGACGGGGGAGGAGAGGGGAGAAGGACGCAAGTTACCGTCAGCGCGCAGGCGCCGTCCATCGAGTCCAAGATGGCCGCCGCCGACAGTAAAAAAAAAAATAAAACACAAATCCACGGACACGGAATTTCTTTTTTTTTTACCCGTCCCACTCCACCGCGCGTAATCTGGGAGACATGTGTCCCTAACCCCTGGGCCCACACTCACGTGACCCCTACCCCCTCCTCCTCTCCCTTTTGGATGATTCTCCAACCCATCTCTTTCCAACTCCTCTCTCACTGTAGTCCACCGCGAGTTGGAAGCGCATGGGAGACCCCTTTAGCGCCCAAATGTCCCGCCCATACCACCAGCACATATATGCAAACACGCGAGGTCTCGCGAAACTCCCCCTGGATGGACCCCTCCCATCCTCCCCACTTTTTTCTGGAGGGAAAAAGACAATGATGCAAGGCGGAATGGATACCTTGCGGGTTGACCGCGGCCTAATCGGGGGCGGCCGTTCGCTCGCAAAACTCCGCGCGCACCTTTTGTCCTCCGCGCCCCGACTGCCCCCTGTTTTTATCTCAGGCGTTTTCCGGCGGCGGCGCGGCGGCGTGCAGCGGGAGGCGCGAATGGGTGCACACGCACACTTGGAGGCGAGTTTTGCGTCGAGGCGCTCCTCGACTTCTTCTTTGCCCACACCCCTCACTCCCTGCGTGCTATTTATTCTCAGATTTGTAGGGGGAAAAGAAAGAGAGTGGCACGCGACGAACAAGCATACAAAAGTGACATGAAGACTGTAGGGGGGGAGACCTACCTCCCGGTCCTTTTCAAGCTCGGTCGTTTGGATATTTCGGAGAGTTGAACTACAACTGACGGAGTTTGACTCAAACGGGCCAGGTGTGTTAGATTGCCAGAACACGGCTAAATTTGGCGGAAAAAATAATGAACAAAATGTCCTGTTTTTAAACTAAATATATGAGCAAATGAGGGGCTTCTTGAGAGATAAAAACCACAATATCAAGTCATAACCGACACTACTTTCACTCCCTACTCTTCCACAAAAGGAGATCCGAAATACAGACAAAATTGCCGAAACATTTGAATAATGAGCTAGATGAAAACTTATATCCACACTGCGACTTGTCAATGATTTTGCCTTCACTGTCAATATGGTACTATTTCATAATATTGAATTTCCTAATACGAAGAAAAATTCAGCGGTTGCGCTAGCCCAGACCAAAAACATACTGAATCCATTTTATAAATGATAGCTGGAGGCGGTCTCTTTGTGCTTCAACCAAGCTGCGGTCACAGTTACAGAAAAATAATTGCTCAAGACGAGGTTGGGGAATAGGAGGACAAATTAGATGGAGGCAGGCCTTCGAGTTTAAGTGACATGGGGTCCAAAGTCAATTGACTTAAGTAATGCGACGCGCTTCATGTATGATGGGAGCCTTAATATGTTCCTTAATACACCCTCCCCACTCTCTCTCCACGAGCATTTATTCCCCTCGTCTTTCGCGGATTCCCCCTCCACCCGGGAGACGCCCCTCATTCAGTCTTGAGGCTAAATCTCCCTCCCCTCCGACGTCTCCTTATCCATCCCCCGAGACTTTTCCCAACCCCTCACTTCCCCTCAATCCAGCCGAAAAGTTGGTGCGCGCACACAACTGATTCGCACACTCGAGTCGTGGGTCGGAAGAGAGAGAGGGGTTCTTCGGCCTTGCTCGTCTGGCGGTGCGTTGGAGCGGTTCACGGGGATGGATATAGCAGAGAGAGATAGAGTGGGGGGAACGGTGGAGAAGGGACTGGGAAAGGAAGTCGGCATTTCGGGCGAAACTTTTTTCCCTCCGACCGGTCTCGCGAACTACTCCCCCGCACTTATCCGCACATGCGACCCACGAATACACGGTCCGGTGGTCAATTGTTCGCGCCCGTAATGGAAATCGCGCCCACCACCCATGTATTGCACATACCTATGCATATATATATGTATACGTATGCCACACATGCACGCCAAGTTCTTCCTTGTTTTATTTTTTACCTCTCTCCCGACCCTATCGGCCCTCAACTCGCTAATTCAATGAGGTTTCCTCTCCGTGGATTTTGGGAGGGAATTGGAATTTTTTCACCTCTCGTTTTTTTTTCTTTTTTTTTCAAATTTTCAATGCACCTTGGGGCAATAATAGATGTTCTTAATCGCGCAGGGTTACAGGCGACACAGGTGGAATTATTAAGGTGGGATGGGGCGTTGAGTGCAAGACTACCTGGAGTGTTTTACCGCTTGCATTTGCAATACTCGTTCTTTTGCACTCTCAATGCATGCTTTATGCCAGAGCAAATTAGAGCTACCGCCCGAGTGGGTACAAAAGCCAAAATTGAAAGATAGAATTCGATGCACGAGGCGCGATACTTCATTGTTTACTCATTGCGCCAAAATTGATGAATTAATTTCTGATGAAATACAAGAGCATCTACTCAGATTCTTCTTTTTTGAGTATGGCTATGAAGAGCTACAGAGCAGACGGCATATTTCGCAAACATTGATATTTTCCAGAGGAATGCTAATTTTACCACAATTAGAGCATGTAATTATGGTAATTCATGCTCTCAATGTTATTCATGGAAATATAAAATTATTGAGTATTAGTTGAGCAGGCCGCGTGAAATTCCTTAGTGGGTTGCATGCGGCCAATAGGATGTAAATGGTAGGCGGAAATTAGTCTAGCTTATGTTTCATAAGAATAAAAATAATATTTTAAATTACTTTCATGAAAACCGTTTTAATTACAACTGCATGCTGAGAGAACCTAATCATCCACATGTTCCCAATCCCTATACGATGCCCCGCAATCACTTGTTTGAGAATGTTAAATGAAGTCATACCAATATCACGTGGTTAAAGTATACTATATTCGAAATCAATTCAGCAAATTATACATTGATGGTAAATATTATGAGGACCTTATTAAAATATTTAAATTCGTCAATGAGAATAATGGAGGCAAAGTTTAGGTTTTAATTCCGAGTGTAATACATATAAAAAGAAAAAAAGGAATGCGTTAGAGAGGAGGGTAAGCAAAAAAAACATAACTAATATACTAGACGGTAGTTTGAGAATAAAATAAATAAATAAAATAAAATAAATTTAACAAAGCATAATACAACTTAATTATTTTCTTGAATTATTGAGGGGGCTCGAGCCCCCTCAGGCTCCATGGAGTCGGCGCCACTGAGTTGAAGTACTTTAACCCAAAATGTAGAGACAGTGGTTTTAAATACTAATTTCCAGTTATTTTTCGCCTTCAACAGCAAGTAACTAAATTAAAAGACAAAGCATTTATACAATTTTTAGAGAAGTGGGTAATGGGACTCCTTTTATTTGTAATTCGTCGAACTTGCGACTTTTAGAAATAGTCGCTTATATTCCTTAAAATACAATAAGATATTTGACTTTATCCATATGGATTACAATTTACTATCTCGGGTTTTGTACTGCCGGAACTCAACAGCAAAGTTGATTGACTGCGTTCTCGTCGCACTCTTGCGACTACTTGCGATCAAATCAGACACATTTTACGCGTGGCTTACATAGCAATGATGCCTGGGAATGACGACGTCAGCGCCCCAATGATTCCCACGTCGAAATCCTGAACCTAAACTACGACGTGATTCTTCAACACCAGTTACAACCCGTTGCACATTGTGACCTCATACTGTAGCGTTTGATATTTAAAGGCTGCCATTTACTGTTGTAAGGTAGTTGTTGAAAAAGGGATAGAGGGATTGTTGAGATGGGAATCGAGGGAAAAAATTGTCTGAAAGAGTGAGGCGAAAAAAAATAACAATTTGAAGAAAATAAAGACGTTTTTTTTTTTTTTTTTAAACAATCGTCTGAAGTTAAGACATACTTCTTTTGCGCTACTATACAGTAAACTCCAATTTTATCAAAGGTGTAAATACAGCAAAAGCATTCCATATTCTCCTCCCATCGTCAAAAATCAGTCAATCTGATTTCTCGCGCGTGGGCGAGACCCAGAGATAGCAGAGTTTGATCCGACGAGGAGATTCTTTATGACCCGACCGTCTGCCTCCGGGCGCCGCGCGTCACTCCTGGGGGCGGTGAAGGATTTCTCGGCGACGCCGTCAGCACACTCGGAGAGCCGCACGCACGCAGACAGAGACCAACAGAAAGCGCGCACGGGCGCGGCATATTTCACTCATTGTCCATCGACCGTCCCGCTTCGGAGGCCCCGCCATTATTTCACGTGATAAACTGGCGGTACGAAAAGTGATAAACGCGAAAATGGATTTTGTCGGAATCCGCGATATTCATTGCCGCTTGTAAATACGCTGGCGCAGTCCCACATAACTCGGCCGTCCACAAGTGCGGTTTTCCCCTCCCTATGGCACCACGGAGGAAGACTTGAGGCCAGCACTCCTCCTTCCCTAAATAAAACACTCTCGTTACCGCGAAAACGCGATAACTCAATGGATCCTCTCTCGCTGTACATGGCTCTTCAGTCGCGCACCCAAAACCCATCGCTCGCCACGGTCACATTCCGGAACTCACACCACCAGCCAGACTCTCGACCATCGCTGATCCGCCGGGTCTTCCGGGGAAATGGTGTTAGACAGAAATATCCTCCATCTTTCTTTCAGACACCGAGAGGCTGTGCACCGAATAAATTTTTTTCTATTATCTTTTCCCCGTTTCCGAAGGTGTCATTCACGAAATGGATGGTGCGAAAGAACCCTTGCTTTTCATTCCCTTTGAAAGATTTCATCAAAACAATAACAGCTGACCGATTCCAATTTTGTTCTTCCTTATATATCTACCTGATGAACGTTTAGTGTTTCCAATAAGATAAAGGTACTGTGATTCGCAATCTGCATCGTACTAACAAAGCCTTAGAGCGTGGAGGCAACCGCGTTTGGTCCGTATGCTCTCTGAGAATAAACCCTCTAATTCAGTTTCAAAACATTTATTCAAAGTCTATCCGTTCAATGGTCAGAAAAAATAACTTTGCTCTTTCTCGTAGGTCTGTCTTCAGGTTTAATAGCTTATTTGTCTTTGATATAGTAGAGAAAAGCGCACCAATAAAGGTCAGGACAACTTTGCCAGAGGTATGTGCAGTTTTCCGCGGACTGACACAAATTGGCAGCACAAAAAAATCTGCATCTCCCTTACATGTAGAAAGTATATCATAGCATATGCCATATCCCTGAAGCAGTGCAGTTGACTCACTGTGAAAAAACATTGAAGTATTTTCGAAAGAAATGGAAAAAGACATCTCTTACACCTTTGAGGACTGAAACAGATGGTTTGTTTTCCAACCATGGCCAGAAAAAAAACTGAATTTAAAAATGAATATTATATATTAGAAGAATGCTAAATAGCTAAATTTTTGTTAATACAACCGTGAATAACATTCAATGCGTTCAAAACCTATAGAATGAAATGGCATCAGCTATTGAATAACATTCGACTCGCACGGGGTTACTTATGAATAAAAGCGGGAAAAGTTCCATACGTTTTGTATATAGTTCCATGACTCCAATAACGAGATTATAGTAGTTTCAATAGCCCTTAAATATCCTCTCCGGAAAAAATACTACATTTTCGAATTTGAGTTTCCTTTACGCCTCAGGAACCCTTAAAAGTATGTTCATAATTTTGAAAGTTGAAAAATACATAATTTAGCTACATAACCAAACGATTTAGGTAATCTCTCGAGGTACTGCCCAGGCAAATTCATTTTACCATGCTTATCGTTACACCAGAACACCCCCATAATTCCATAATATATCCAAACGTAACAAAACTTATCGTCATTGCTGTTAGTGTACAACAGTCGTGAATTGTATCCATCCTAAGCAAGCCTCTTAATGTTCTAAGCGTTTGTTCTGGTTAATATTACAAATGTTAATATCAAGTTAACGATTAACTCAGCGGCTCTTGCTATGCTTATTGTATTAGCTTCTTGTAGCTGGATACAGCTAGATGTTGCTCTCCCTTCCTGACAGAAAGAGGGGAATAAACGCCCTGATCTTCAATACATCAAGCTCGATTTGCGATTAGGACATCTTTTTTCTCCTCCTGGAATTTCTTCGTGATTGAAATGGAATAACTGCCCATATAGATCGAATTGTCTAGAAATCTTTTACGCTCCACGAGAATATTATCTAAAGTACGAAAGTCAAAATAGATTCACTCCTCCATTTCCTTAAAACTCAATTCTAAAGAACTGTAATCACAACAGTAACTATCTGTTCTCCTTCCTCAGATGACGATGGCAATATGACCACGTCGCTGAAGCCGAAAGGGGGAGGAGAGAAGGGCAAATTCCCAAGGCTAAGACCCAGAGCTAACCCCGCCGCAGTAATTGCTGGGAATAGGGTGGTTTCACATTATTTTTTATTGCCTAAATCGAAAGATTATTACTCCTGGAGTACGTATTTCACGATTTTAGATTTTTAAATGACGATATTAATTTTTCGCGATTAAATTAAAAGTGAAAATCTTCAAGCGCGCGAAAACGCGACGGCTAAGTAGGAATGCTGGGAAAATCCCGTGTGACGTCATTCTGGTACCAGTTGCCGCAAGTGAGGTGACCTTGGGGCGAGGCTTTGAGCGCTGATACGATGCAGGCTGCTAGCAGGTAGCAGAGTAGCCAGCTATCAGGTAGCGCTTGGCTTAAATAAGGATTATTAATACCCTATCAAACGAAGGAAACTTTCCGACCTTAGGCAGTTTTAATAGGTGATTATTAAGAGATGTTTCCCTGAGCTCTGTGCCTCATGCATGCATTTGTAATCTCAGACGATGTAAAACTCCTATCTACTCGTATAGAAAATAGGTCCCTGTGACGTCACGCGAAGTGGCATCGTATGGGCGCCAATGTGGCCTTTTTCAAATGCGGTTAAAATTGACCATTGCCATTCGTCTAAACTGGGATTGCTAAACCCAAATAATTTGTATATTTTGAATACACTAATGGTTAGTAACGAATCGCAATCAATGCCATTCGTTTTCTTTGATGAAGGAAACTACCCTATTGTTAAGCGTGTTGGTGGCTCGGTTATAAGTATCACGAGGCCAAGTTCGGCTCTCAGCGGCTCTTGGTATCTAAATTACAAAACGGAAATAATGATGATTCCAGCGTTCTATACATGCTTTTTGCAAATCAGCCATTCTTCCCATTCTATTTACAAAAGCCCCTCTCATGTTTTATTAATTCGATATTTAATAACGAGTTAATCGTCTTCTAAGTTAATTGCGGTAATTTATCTGCGAGTTCAACAAATAAAGTATTAATTTTTCCTTGAACTAAAACACACTACAGGTCTAAAAGTAACTTAAAAATGTTTAAAAAAAACGCATCATTCTCGTGATAACTCATTTTTTCTTCGCCAATGGGGAGCATGCATGGAATTTTTTCATCGTGGTACTAAAACTCATCGAATAGACAATTTTGTCACGAGTCCAAATATAAAATCCAAAACCCTCCCAGTACTCCACAAACATAATTAAATGCTAATTAAAAGTTCTGGAATCTGGCTTGAAGTCACGTGACCTGAAACGCCATCTTACGCCATCGCACGGTACACCATTCACTTCACTGAGAGCGTAGAGCTTTGATTGAAAAAGATCGAAGTAAAAATCATCTTTGAGCTTTATAGTCGTTCCTCTGAGGACATATTGACAGCTTACTTTTGGCCGACTCCCTTATGTTGCTTTCCTGAATAATAGTGAATACTTCGTCAGTAGCGCTATGTGTGGAGTCGGAGCAAGCAGATAAATAATTATGCGATTATTAAAAATCATATTACAAGCATTTTTAAATATTTATTTATTTCCTATTACGATTTAATAGATCCATTGCTGACTTAAAATTTATCTTATGTATTTACTTGGTAACCAACCTACCATGCGGAATTTAGATAGTTTTCCCGAATCGGCCGGGTTAATATCCAAGTGATAGTTAAAATATAATAAAATACTATTTGATAGACACAAATATAAGTTTCAAGTTCTATTTATGCTGTATTCACTCGATTTCCTGTTTTTGAACCAAAACCCACAGCAAAAACGAGTCGAAATTTAAGTTTTTACGCTGACATGAAACGAAGGTTTATGGCATCACAGTAGCAAATATTAGGTTACTTTGCCTAAATCCTCATATTTCCCTTACATTCTTTATTTTTTTCCGTGGTTAATGATAATCAGTATTTATTCTCGTAAATCTTCCTTTATATTTAATCCTACAATTGGTACACTATTAGGTACATTTTTAGGGTTGTTTACGAAGTAAAATGAGTGATACATCCTAAATTTGGTGGCCATCCGAGAAAAATTCGTTATTCGATAAAACCCTACCGTAACCCTGATTCAAGATTCGACTTACGTTGAGAAACATCTCGTTGACAATGTAAATAAAGTATTTAACTCCATTCTGCAGGTCTTCAACCACTTTCTTCTCCTTTATTTTTGTCCTTTAGGACACAAACAAAAACCTTATCCGGCAAGGAAATAGAGGTACTTGAGCGACGGGTTAAAATACACAATTTATATGGTTTTCACACGTTTTTCTATTGGATATCTATGCTGCAATACACTTACTTCACTTAGTAAATGATGTAGTTGTGTAACTTAGATCACAATCTGCAATCAGCATATTTTCATTCAATCTCTCCATATTTCCTCTTACAATCCCATTTATTTGTTGCAACAACGCCTTGGCAATCCAACCTATTCACAATCTGCAGTTTGACGTTAAAAAAGCAATTATTTTCGCCTAATTCGCGTTTGTGCCTCTGCATAGGCCGATTTTCTATCCACTTCCTCAGTCTGTCATCAGTGTATACCGTGGCGTGACGTCACGTTTTGAAGCAGCCGGATAAGATTAATTTTTAAAGACACAACACTCAGTTAAAAATCATTATTCACCCACGAAAGTTTCGGAAAGTACATTTGGGGTGGGGACCTTTTTATTCTAGTACTTTAAAAAAATTGTGCCTGTTCCCCATTGATTTTACAGGGTCAGGACTAATTCTATACGCTACTTAGATCCTCATCTTTTTTATATTCTCGTGGGTTCAATGTGCCACCAGTGTACTTTAGGCTTTCTTTTGCCAATCTTCATTCACTGAAATAGAACTAAACAGGATATTTTATTATTTTTACTTAAATCAAGTTAATGTTTATAATTACTGAAGTATATATTCGTTATCATTACATTTTGTGCTGCATTTTATTTTTTTCCAAGTCAGTTAAAATATGCAAATTTCAGTCAGTTAAGTGATACACTTCCTAGATGCTGTTGTGTAATCCAACGTGATGGCGCAAAGAAGGTACACCCCCTGCCGCCAGATGGTGCAGTGAGCGCTTACAGACAAAGTAAAATGCTATATACAGAAAAAAAGGAAGGACAAGAATGCTTTTAAGCTTTTAAACGTTATGACTAAACTTAAATGGATGTGATAGATACCGCTTGATGCCACGAAAATCCGTATCTGCATCATGAAGAGTAGTTTTGGAAGGATAGTAAACATGTAATTAATTATAAGGTATTGTTCCCTGTAGGATTTCTGTGGCTATGAAGAGAGTTCCTTGCTTAATTTGAACTCCATTACATTATAGCAGCATATAAAGCAATTGAATTCACTCTCCGAAAGCCTTTTAATAAATAACATAATTGAGGTAGTGGCGTAACTAGGAAATTGCTTTGGGGCCCTGGGCGGTCTACCCCTTACGCAAGTCACTACCCCTACCCCCCCCTAGGCAAGCCACTTCAGGGAAATTTTTGAAAAATTGCATGCCTGTAAATGCATTTGACATCAGTTTGCCTCTTAAAATTTAACTTTAAGCAGATAAAGATATTACATACAAAATATAGACAATAGTTTGAAATGATTTTTTTATTACTCTGAGCCATCGGGGGGATCTATTCCTTCATTCCCCCATAGTTATGCCACTGAATTGAGGATTTGGTTTACGGTTCACTCCCCTGAAAATAAAAAAGCTAGCAGAATATTCCAGCCGGCAGTAGATTAAATGGGCCATACATTATTTTAAAAATTATTTATAACGATAACAAAAGCGACTATAGTGAATGGAAGAAAGCCCAAAACGCACTCAAATGAATCAGCCTGTAGTACACGAAATACGAAGTTCATTTATTCGCCATGCTACGTCTATTTCTGAGCTAATTGCGCATTAGGATTAATGAATAAAATAATGTACTTTTGGAAATAATTTCAACGAAAATGAATTTTCAAATCAAGATATTTTCGCCAGGTAGTTTTTATGACAGCTCAAAAGGACCACCTTTCTCAGCTTTCTAGAATGGGAAATAGTAAATACTTTGATTTCCAAGTGACCGGGATTTCTCAATTTATTTGCGCTTAATTGACACGTTATCGTTGTTGTCCAATGTTCAATTAATGGATTATGATAAATTATACGAAGGAAACTACTTAATTGCCTGAATATAGACTGAGTATCTCCTGTTTGTAATATTAATTCTATATCAGTGGGAGGCAAGATGGAAAATAATTATTTTCCCGTTGACACTCGATTTTTGCGCGTAACAAGCGAGCATTAAGAAACATGGGGTTTCAAGTCAAGGTAACATCTCTCATTTCGCTTAGTGCTATGGGAAAAAACTATCTAAAGAATCACTAACAAGGTATTATCTACCTCATAACGCACAAAGAGAACTCAAAAATACATTGAACGACACTCCATACTCAAATACAAGCATTTTTTTAAATGCCATTAAAAAATGCTTGCCAAAATGGCCGCCATATTGAAAGTTGGCGCCATTTTCGCCCCTCTCCATTGACATGGAAACCTCACTATCATTAGTCGTTACCACCGGACCTGTTTTTAACCGAAAAATTATTATTTCTGAAATATTTTTTCTTTATAATTCGTCCGCATTCCCCATTTCCCCTTTCACCCTCCCTGACCCAAATTATATGAAGCAGGAATGAGAATGCTTCTGAAAAAAATCGCTGACATTTTTTCCTAAGGAATATCTGCACCAAAATTCATCTCTTCGCTTCCCACCATTGCAGTATTCCCACGGATGTACTGCAGAATACCGGTCTCAGATACCAATCGTTGATTGTAGACCTGATAAAGCGAAAAAAAAATTCTGATACAATTACCATGCTAACTAATACCTGCTGCCAAATCCAAGAAAGTAAACAACGGTGAACAGGGAGCTAGGTTCCGCCAATCATAGCGAAATTTCCTCACATTTCCCATTATCAATGCATAATGACGGGCCTATATAATGTCTTAATAGAAGAAATGATATTATTTCGGAAAAACAGGCCTTTTTACGACTACTTACACCAGCTTTCCAATCATACTTTTTTGTCACATAACAACAAATTTTCAGTTTAACCCAATAAAATAGCGTTAACTCCTTCCTCACATTCACACCAAAGTTTCAACACCGTCGGCAATACATATCTGGAGGAAGAACAACTATACACAATTTTTCCCTTGAATAAACTTTTTTACAATTAATCCAATCATCACAAGATAGGCACTTGAATGCCTAGTCCCTGCGCATATGGTTGCGAGAGCTCTCAACTTCCAATTTATGGCAGTAAAGACTGGAAATATTACACTCACCTACTCTGTGATTCAATCCCAAGGTTGGTTTGAATAGATGAGGGACAAGGGATTTTTTTAGGAACAGGCAGATATTGTAGAACTTAAATTGAGTGAATTTCAGACATGCAGTCTAGGGGGGCAGTCTCTTTCCCTAGGCAGCTTCACGATTCCCGAGGTTTCCCTTTTTTGATGCGTCTACGACCAAGGTAGAAGGAAGGTTTATTAAAGGAAAAAATTGTTTATAGTGGCTCTTTGTGTCCTCTTCCTCCAGTAATGTATTACCGACGGCGATGAAAGTTTTGGTGTGAATTTAAGGAAGGAGTTAACGATATTTTATTGGGTTGCAAATAAAAATTTGTCAAAATATAATTAGAAAAAAAAATTATTTTGAAGCTATATTCTCACCTGTTAGCCTAATATTAATTAATTAATAATTTGCCTTTATTGCATTTTTAAACCAGGACCTTCTAAGCCGTATGGTGAGTGCCCCGCAATCACGAGGACTCGATATAGACACCTGGGCTCACCTTTTATAGAGCCCAAGGAAGTAAGAGATCTTCCCATTGGGGACCTTCTGTCCTTCGCTAAGGAAATAGGCCTATTTGGGTGATCCATTAACGGTGGTTCCACAATGGACCTACAGGTCTAAGTGCCCTGGGAGCTGATCCCCCACCGCATCAACGAATCTAATCTAATCTAATCTTAGCCGCATGGCTTGTCAGAATATGAATACATTTATCTGATGGAAGGAGTCGTTAAAAAAGACGTTAAAAAATTCATCTTCACCAGAGGTTTGATCCCGAGACTTTTTATCAGCTCCCCAACGCTCCCTGCAATGTTACACTGCAACCACTAAGAGCTTAGGCAATACAAGAAACAATTACATATCTAAGAGTGAAGCCATCAATGAGAGAGGCAGAAATGTTTTCAGAATACCTCTTGTTCCTTCAATCTTTTGATTGCTGAAATATAAAAAATTAGCATGTTTCGTAACGGCACTCCTCGTCGGCGATTAAACTTTCTCATGAAAAAAAGACAACAGGAAATGCGAGCAAGCAGTCTGCCTGACTTTTCATTCGCATGAATTCGACTGATGATGCTGAATGAGAGCGGTCTCTCGTCAGGCTCTCGAGATTTTTAATTTGTCCCCGGCTGCAGGCCATGAGGCGAGCAAGGGGAAAAGAATAGCGAAACGGAAAAAAAGAAGAGGAAGATGAGGGTTTTTGTGTGGTCCAGACGATGCCCCTTCAGCATTCTTCGAAAATTCGCATAGGTCTCCGCATAATGTAGCCCTCGAGGGGCGAGGACCTACTTCAGGAGAAACAAAAGGGGCAGTGCAAGAGGGTTTGCCTCCACTCGGCCACTCCGCATTCACGATATCTCGAGCCTTCATTTCACGAAATTACCCGAACTGTTTGTTTCAGTTCTTCGCGGCATTCATACCAGCGTCGTCAATAAAAGCTGAAAAAATGGCGTTCACAATGCGTTCCTAGCTTAAAAGCTTCTGCAAATGCGATAGGCTTATAGACACAGTTCTCTTCTATTCCATTGATTATCCAAAAGTTCAACGTACATCCAGATCCAATATATTCAATATCACAAGATCGCATATCCAACTTTTATTTTCTACCTGTTATGTGAAATTTTACCGTCATATTAGCCGTTAAAACTAAGATGAAACAAAAGATAAACTTTACCTGCATTGAGAAATATTCAGGAAACAATACAGATTTTTCAATGTTTACACGGATAATTTATTTATGTATACTTTTAATAACCGACTTGCGACCCCCCCCCCCGCCAGAGCTTATATTAAATATATGTGATAGTTCCCCTTTCACTCGTGAAACGATGGTAACGCTTATGTTTTAAGTAACGTTTATGGTTTACAAAAATAATATTTTTTTGTAAAAAGCAATGTTTTTTATAAATAGCATTATTGATAAATAAATTTTCTATCAGCCTGATAGTCTATAAATTATTTTCTTCATCTATATATATATAACAGAGTAGAAAAACATGTTAGTTACAGAATTTATTACTCTGAACCGATTTAAGAACTAACATTAAAAAACAGCAAAAGTTCACAAAAAATTTTCTATAATATTGGACTATTCTTAAGGAGTTGGTAATACCGCAAAAGCTATCAAGTTGGTAAAAACTGGATGGATTATTTTGTTTTAACCAATTTAATGACCGAGATTCTTAGCAATATTAAAAAAGTTCTATGGTAAAAACATATTAAAAGTATGAAAATACGATAAAAATCATGTAATTCAAGCTAATCCCAAATTTAGTTTTCATCAAACATATCTCTACCGTGTGTGTAAATAAATCACCTAGCAATTGTTGACTAACAGTAATGGCCGTATACCTGTCGACAAATCGAGCGTATTGATTTCATTTCCTCGGAAGTTTTGCAAATCGTATCATCGAAAGATGAGGTTATCAATAAGGTATTCTCGAACATGATTAATAACCACAAAAATCACAAATGGGTGAATGACCGAGCAATTTTGGAGGCTACGAACGAAGATGCGGATGACTGAAACTTGGTCAGAATCAAAGAGCTTGTATTAAATCAAATTGATTGATTGTGCAACAAGCAAAGACAAAATCATCAATCATCCATCTGATTTTTTAAGCCCTTAGATATGCGTGGCTAACCACGGAACAATTTACAGCTGAAGGTACGTTCGGCGTTCACGGTTGTTCGAAACTTAAACCAACCAAAAGTGTGTAATGGAACGCGTTTAGTGATTTAAAAAACTGATGATCAATATGATTCGCGCGACTATAATCTAAGGAAAATTCAAAGAAAAGGAATTTCTCATTCCGAGGATTCCCATAATCCTATGTAACATGTATTAAATTGTGCCATTGTCAAGGTACATAGCCTTAGGTGATAGCCTTTTTATAGGTTTTGGAGGGGAGGGGATATTGGAGTGTGCTCATGCCGAGGTTACTGATGACGTCAATGGGCGATGGGTTGGAGGTAGGGTAATGTTCAGAAGGGGTGAGTGGAATGGGAACATATGGTCGTTACATAATTTAAAATCAGCGGGCCAATTCACAATTTCAAACTGTTCTTAGAAATCCAGTTTCCGCCCCTTGTCATGTACATGTAAAATTTTTGCATCAAAATTGCACCAATGGTGTTCGTCATTCAAATGCCTTGCAATTCCTGATGAGTAGTCATTATTTACGAAACATCGTCTATGTTCTCTCATTCTCGTTTTAAAACTCCTCCCAGTCTGGCCAATATATTTGATTTCACAATCGTCACAAGTCAGTTCATACACTCCACTTTTATTATCATTACAATATGCGTCTTTAGAATGAAACAATAATTTACCTAGTGTCAATGAATTATAAAAAGCCACTTTCGTTTTGTCATTTGCAATAATCTTATCAAGTTTAAAAGAAATTTTCTGAATAAATGGTATCTTCTAACCATCTAAACCATCTAACTGGCGAAAGACTATATAAGCATACTTCACTGTTTCTGTTTCTCGAACTCAGCCGTAAGCGAATGCTGTGGGACGCGACGAACTATTTTATTGCTTTTTGGTAACGATTGCCTGAAATTTCGTCTTAAATGGTAAAAATAATTTCCCTTGTGTTTGACATTTAAAGTTAAATCGAAACGGTGCATAAAATATTGCATATGACAAACATAAAAATCAAACTTTATTGAATTCTGCCATAAGTATGCCATTGCAAGCACTTCCCGCGCTCCGCGCATGCCGTAAAAATCTAAAGCGGGGGAGGCAGTGTTCCGGCACTTCTTGGAGGCTACGGATAGACAATTCTAGGAAGGCCACTTATATGGACTTAATTGTCAGCAGGGTCCAAGAAGTATTCATATTTATAGAATTGGTTCAACACCAATTACTTAAATCCGCATGAATTGCGTTCATTGGGCGAATAAAATCCGATTAATTACTGAACATAACGGCATTGGAGAACGCTTAAGACAAAAATAACAATACAACGGCAGTTTTGGTAACAGTTCAATTTTTATAGGAAGGAAAAAAGCCAAAGGTTTTGAAGCAACTTTACTGTATTTAAATTCATCTGAAAACGAAGAACATTAACTTTAACCATTATAAGTTGCTAGGGCCCTTAAAAAGAAATAGAAGTCAGGGCTGAGGAATATTTCCTCTCGTTTAAATTTTCCCTATCTCAATTTGAAACTTCTCTTTTTCATGTTCCTAACGTTAAGAAGTTTTCAAAACACGAAAGATATATCATTTATATGGAAATAACAAAATATGTTCAATGGATCTTTCTTCATCCGCTGGCATTCAAAACTTGGACCTTCTACGCTATATTTTACGGGAATATCGTTTTAAAATCAGAAATTTTACCGTGGCTCATAAGGCGATGCTGGTCTAAACTCAGTAAATGTGTTCATAGCATGTAGAGCATAACGTTGAGGTAATAGAAACTGAAATGACGTTCGCAACACCATACGACTACTTATAAGACGAAGATAAACTGTATCACCATATTACTTTTAAGTTATTAGGACGCTTTTAAATTCACAATTTCCCGGTAAACAGCACATAACGGGCTTTTACAACGCGGTTTCTAACACGAACAATACACAATTCATATATCCATGCCCTGAATAGTGACCAACTATCTCCAGGCGGGGCTCGAACCAGTGACCTTCGATTTTGTAGGCGAGAACATTACCCCACTGTCACAGAGGCTGGTTTTAGTGATATCTTATCAAGTTAGTTACAAGAAAAAAGCGCTAAAATCTATTTAAGAAGCCTGAAAAAAGCATATTTTTCTAAGTGGAAACAGTAAAATGTTCACATTCCGTACCCCTTTATTTTGATTTGTAATATCATCGGATCAAGAATATTTGCAATAAAGATAGGAAGAAGATTTTTTCCGACAATTTACTGTCGCAGTGTCAGCACCTTGTTCTGTACGACCTTGCATCCTTCAAGCATGCCAATTAAACATTGATGATACATATTACGCACCGTAACTTTCGTCGCTGATGATCATAAGTAACACAAGTACAAATCATTAATACGCATGATAACGGTGAAAATTACCTCTGCACAAATGTTATATTCAAAATTAAAGAAACATTTGCTTAAATTTGCTAACTTAATCTTTATATCGATTTTTAGGCTGTCACGGTGTGGTGAAGATTCAGCGGAGAGATTTTCTGGAAATGCACTGCGAGTTTCCATCTTCGTGGAAGCCATTTTCGTATTGAAGAAGGCTTCCGCACTTCATCGACCCCAAGAAGCCTGCTGCAACACCGGTAAAACTGTCTTCTACGAGGTGAAGACTAACACGGGGTATATCCCGAAAACCTCTTCGCTGAACTTACTTCACTTATGTGTCCAAAAATATGTTTTCTTCCGATTCCGACAGATTCCGACAAAGTTAATGATAATTATTATTATATTCTACTGATTAAGGTAGGTTTCCATGGAGTGCTAAAGAATTAATCTGGGAGCCTCCTCTACTTCCAGCACTGCCTCCTTCAATTCACTGTAAGGCCTACTCCCTTTCAATCTACCTAAAAATCCTATTCTTTTCCTTCCCCTCCCTCGCTTCCCTAACATTCTACCCTACAACACCATTTTCAAAATCCCCTCCCCGCTAAGTACTCCTCCCATTCATACCTTCTGTCTCCTCCGTATCTCATCTAAAAGCTACCTCTCCTCGCCAACCATATCCAGCACTTCGTCGTTCCTTTTCCTCTTCGTCCATTTCGCCATCTCCATTCTTCTCCATACTCTCACCTCGAATACCTCCAATCATCTCTCGTACTCCTTCTTTAGTGTCCACGTTTCCGCACCGTAGAGAACTACAATCCAGATCAAACTTTTCGCTAACCTTTTCTTTAAACTCTTACATAACGATCCTCTCAGAAGCTCCTCCCTGTTCATGAACGCCTTCTTTACTAATGCAATTCGCTTCCTGATGTCCTTACTACTTCATGCGTTATCCTCTAATATGCTGCCTAAGTATTTGAATTTCTCTACCTTCTCAAGCTTATCCCCACCTACTTAAGTTAATATTATTCCAAAATATGAGCGTGCAAAAAGTGATTCTTTCCTTCAAATAAGATGAAGAAATTGAAATAACGAGCAAGAATGAAAATTACAAATGCAAGAGCAAGCAACTCTGATTTGTATACATTTAGTTTTCCACGCATTTTCCCAAAGGAAATATAATAATTCGTATCAAATCGTTATTTTGCCAGTCATAATTTTAAAATATCGAAAAATATCCATGCAAAATTACAAAATCATGTTTCCGGTATCCAATGATGGATATTTTAGGATTTTCAAACTATTTTCGGTAGATTGGCTAAGGAATTTAGTATTAAAATGCAATGGCACATTAAGATTAAGAAGATATTTTATTTTTATCGTAAATATGTTCCATTATGTAACTTGTAGTTTAAGTATTTGACGGGGTATCTATAAAATTACCCGCCTATAAAGATCAAAAACAACAAATTCACCAAGGAATGGTGAAAATTGTGTTTAAATTATTTCATCACAGATTGAGCGAATACATAGGATATGATATCGAGGATATTTAGACGGATTCATGGTAATTGAATAATTTTTTAACGCTTAATTATGAATAGGTAATTCCCAAAATATAGGCACAATGTC
Source organism: Ischnura elegans (assembly GCF_921293095.1). Lineage (NCBI taxonomy): Eukaryota > Metazoa > Arthropoda > Insecta > Odonata > Coenagrionidae > Ischnura > Ischnura elegans. The sequence continues at coordinate 145,431,876 of NC_060246.1, forward strand.
CTCCACCTCCTTCTCACCTCATCCGCAATCCCTTGACTGTAAAGGTTCGAAAGCTGCGTGAAAATGTGATTTTTGGTTGATTGAATCCCGTCGAAGCAAGATGGCGAACGAATATGGCGGCCGGGCCTGATATCAATCACATCATGTCATATCAATGACCATTTTCACAGTCGATAAAAGATCAATTCACGCTTCCACCTCAGCCAATATCGGGTGGTAGCAGCCCAATCACATTCTTTTGCCAGAATTAGACTACCTCGCAAAATATGCAAAAATTTCCCTCCAAGATAGGATTTACCAATCCGTCCTGCCATTGCGACTAATTGTTCAATTGAAAATACTTAAACAAAAAAGGGTGAGACTGACAATACTAGAAGATAATAATAGATTTCCTAGAATTGTCCCCATTGTATAATTGTTGCCTATTAACAATGGAATAAATACGGATTTTTTCTTTATGCATGTTTGATGACTACTTAAACATTTTAACTGACATTTATGTAATGTAGGCCATCAAAATCACATATTTTATTTTGAAACTATTTTTTTATTGTTATTTGCCACACTAATGCTGACTGGCAGGATTTCTTCTAACATGTTCACGCAACACATGAATCACAGTTTTAAGTAATGGATGGAAAATAAAAAATGTCGTCCTAAATAAATGCATCCCTTATCAATCTCTTACTCAGTCAATCGACCTGTGGATTGGTTTGGACGGCTGAGGATAGAGCACAATTTGAGGCAAGCCTCAAGGGTTTGAAATCCATGCATTCAGAGTTAGGGGGAGAGGTTATTTTCCTAAGCCTCTCCGCCCCTCGAGGATCTAATGCACATTTTCACAGTCAGTATTCTACTTTAGATGCTATATTTATCGATGTACTCATGGAAAAAAACTGAATTCACCTGAATTTACTATAGTTTCAAAAATTGGTAAAAGTAAATATTTATTTTGCTTCTTCTACTACAAATCTCAAAAGCCTGAATATTTTCATGTCCGTAAAAGGAATAAAATTGAAAAAATCTGACTTGTAGATGTATTAAAACGAAATTTCATACCAAAGAAGGTGACATACGGTAGGATTAAGGAAAAACGAAGTCAAGAGTTACATTTCTGATGAACTGAAAGGTTAATAAAATGTTGAAGGAATTGATAGTCCATAATTTGACAATGTCCAAGTAATTTCATAGTTACAGCTACTATTTTTAATAAAATAAAAGAAATCAGTACGGACATCTAGTGATTTTCACATAAGTACTACATAACTTCGTTAACTAAAATTCGGATTACGTAAATACAAGGTAATGATTAATAATGGTGCTATTTTTAATGTGGTTGAAATGGAAACAGATATACCTACAGTTAATGCTTTTTTCATTTTTCGAATTTGTCGTCTCAAATAGTTTTTCAATACAATTAATAAATTTCAAAACGCTCGGCAAATGTCCTAACGATAATTAACTTCTCTCATTCGTTACATCGTTGATGATTGTCATTGCTAAATTAATCATGTTCATTTAGTGGTTTAGGTCGCGAATACTGTGCCTATAAACGAAACTTTTGAAGTACCGCAACGGTAAATCTGAATTTGTGATTTGTAAGTTTCAGCTAAAATATGATTTTCTCATTAGAAGAAAGAGGACTTTGACAGCTAAAATGACCAGCAACTACACCATGCTCAAACAACTAGCATTTGCACGCTTATAAACTACGGATCCACTGATTAGAAGTAAAAGATATATTTTAATGGGAAAGTGCAGCACGAAGAAATGATATTGCCAAGATTTCTTTATTTTTTAGGAAACAAAAACAAATGTAATCAATGAAACTGAAATATACGAATACAGAGCGTAGTACAATAATACCTGAAGAGCAAAATGGGCACATTTCAAAACATAGAAGCAATGAACGATCAAAATAATTATAATTGCTTTGCAAATAGGGCTACGATAAGGAATAATCCCTCCGAATAATGAATAATAATTACTTTACACGTGCTTGGCTTAGAGACGGGCGAACAAAGAAATTACATGATTGAAAAATGACTGAAAGCTGTCTTATTTAGCGACTCATTTCCAGGAGTGTGTCAATTGCAAACAATTATTTTCGCCCGAATTAAAAAGTCCATTATCCCTTCATTCAATAACCGATGAAAAACACGCTCTATCTAGCCGGAAAGTTGACCAGCCGAATCAAAACAGCACTTAGAGCGAGGACAGTGGAAAACAAATGCCTAATATCAGTGCCAAGGACCCCACTCATTCAAATGAGGGCGAGTGAGAGCAGTTGCCGGAGCTAATAATAGCCCCATTTCCTTCCGTATGGAGACTATCAACCCCCCTCTAACTCCTTGGGAGTCAACCACCCGACGTGCGACAAATACCTCCACCCGTGACGCCCACCGGGAAAAGCCCGCGAGACACTAGGGGCGGTAATGAGGGGAAGAGCTGGGACGGGAAGCGTGAAAGATGACAGGTGGGACACGGAAAGTCTAGGGGATGTCACAAGGGTAGACCGAGGAAGAGGCCGAGAGGAATACAGAGAAATGGAAGAGTTTAGGAAATAAATATGAAAAAAACTGCCAACCCTCCCTCCACACCGAAGCGATAAGCTCCGCTATATGGTTATGAAGATTATATAACATTTTCACTCATGCTAAATGGAAAATAAAACATTTAGGTATTTAGCGTCACTGATTGCGACCTTAATTAAATGCAGCCCCAATAAATACTCCCGCAATTTACACTTACCCAACGCGAATATATATTCAGCGGCGCGCGCGAAAAACGGGAACGGGGGAGGAGAATAGTAGTTTGGATGAAAGGACGAGTGGAGTGGGGAGAAAAAAATAATAATTTTCCATCCTAATTTTTTTTTCAAGGGAAACCGTTGGTATGAGTTGGATGGAGGAGGTGGAGGAGTTATAACATGGGAATTGGCGTAGAGGGTGGAGGTAAAGGAGGAAACCGTGGGGTGGAGGGTGAGGAGAGAAAGTGGGGATAGGGTATAGGGAAGGGAAGGGAGATTGTAGTGAACAGGGGTGGGGAAAAGGGTTGAGGAAGGCCAGGATGAAAGTGGAGGGGAAGCGAGAGAGAGAAAGTAGGGGAGGGAAGGAGTAGAAGAGAGGGGAGGGAAAAGGCGCGCGAATTCGGATATGGCGGGGGAGGTGTGGATGGGAATACTGAGGGGGTGGGGAAGGACACGTACTTCAACCTGCAAGTGGGGTGGGCAAGGAAAAAAAGAAGAGAGAGAGAAAGAAGGTGGACTGAGGGAAAGCAATGGAGGATGGCGACAACCGTAGAATGAAATGCCATTTTTCCAATGTACTTGATTTGTTGTATACCAAACAGTCCTTCCCATTAAAATTTTGCCCGACCAATGGCAGCGCCGATGGAGTGGCGGGTGGAGAGGGGTAGGGAGAGTGGGAGGGCGCTGTGCATCAGTGGGTGGGGGTGGGTGGCATAGACCCCGCAGCCATCTAAACCCGCTCGTGTCTAAATCCGCGGCTGTCTATCTCTCCGCCGCCGCTGGTTATAAACGTAAATTCTGTTATGCAAACAGCATATAAACAATAAATTAGTTTCAAAGGGGAGGTTTTTTATATTTGGAAGGTAGGGTGGGGGATGGAAAGAGGTAAAAGTCATTGCTCGGAATGTATATTTATATTTTTTTAGAGGACCTCATCCCCATGGCCCGCACGGATCAGATTTTTGATTGCTGGTGAAATATTAAGCCCTGCATGCACTAATTACTACCAAAAAAATACACCCTCCACCATTGGGGCCGTTTTTGCAGGGAGAGACTCAGAATTCTGCGCGAAAAACTTGAGCGAAGATGCAGGAGTGGCGAGGCGAAATTGAAAAACGCAATAATTCACGGAATAGGCTGAAGTAATGCCCTATTAAAATTATCAGTTACGTTCGAGGGTGCGGGCCCTCATTAATCTGGACAGAAATTCAGTATTTCATCCAAAATTGATATTCGTAATGAATTTCCGTACATTTCTAGCGTTCCCATTTCATTCTGATGTATGACTGATTGAAAAATTTCGATTGGTAAATCGGTCAATAAATGGTCTTATTTTAATTGGCTCCTCAAGTTTAGGGTTATAAAGAAATACTTCAGCCTAGTACACATAAAGGGTAACTACCGTGATTGAAGGCAATTTTTTATGTGCCAGCTGTTTACAGTTTGCCTTGGCAAGGTTATAATGTTAATATTTTGCTTGGCAGGAAGGTGTCTTTTTTCTTTCCCAAGTGTCTTTTTTTCTGAAGGAAATATTTTCTACAATTTATGTTACCTTGGGAAATTATTGGGGAACTTATTTCGATAAAGAGAATGTGTTCCATTTGGCTAATCCTTAGAAAATTTTTTAGAGTAATAAGTAGTTCAGGGGTGTCGTAAGTAAAATGCAAGGAAAATCTTCACTGAATAATAGATCAGCTTATAGCTTACCTCATAATGTGATGCATTAAACAATTATTTACCAACAATTACGGCATGATATTCTTCAAATTTTACCATGGCATTGATCTGGAACAAAGACCAAGACAGTTGCATACTTAGCATTTACTCCCGAAGGTAAAAGTTTGGGGCCCCATATTTACTAATAACCGTGGATTCCCTAAATTGTCAAGGCGAAAGAAATGTGCGACCAACCTCATTTATTTCCTATAACTATAGAAAAACAAGTCAGGGGCCACTTTTAACAAAACCTAACGTTTCAACCCAAATACCTTTCAAAAGAGTGTAAATTTATGATATTTCCACAAAACCTAATTCAAACTTAAGGGAATTTTTTCATCAATTTAAACTTAGACTCCTATTTAAAGTCAAATTTTACGGGTTTTATTGGAAAACAAACAACAATGACTTTGTTCATCGCCTTGTTTGAAAAGAATCAATTTTCTGATAATGAAAAACCCTAATAAAAATTACCGGCCAAATTTTTTTCTTCCGTACTTCACAAAAATGTCGAACTTAAAGTGATATAAGTATTTTAGTACCACTAATTTATTTTAAGTGTATTTTATACTTTACATAAAAAGGTGATTGAGAAATCAGTCTCTCTATAATCACGTCTCACCAACACACATGTTCTCCATCGTTGTATAAGAGTAAGTCAGTCAAAGTTACGAAGTCTAAATAGATCAAATAAACAGTGAATGAGTAATTCAACGTAAATAACTATTTCCTAAATTACATATCAAAATATTACTATCACAAGTGACATCCATTGAAATAAAAAATCAAGTAATCCCACAGATCACATGGATTACTATGTGGAATTAAGTATCAAATACCACTTTTTCTAAATAATAGAACTGATTGTAGCAAAATTTGCATTTGGGTTGCATTTTCTGACCATTCTCTTGCAAATTACCCGTAACTCTTCAGTAGAGGGTGCAAATCTTCATTTATATCATCCTGTTTTATATTGTTTTTGTTCTTATAGATTTTTTCCTAAAATAAATATTTTTTATCAATCCATCCAATTCATGCGTTTATGAAGATTTTACTATTGGCAATACTTACATATTGATTCCATGTAGTTTTAGTGTACTTTTTCTGAGCATTTACAAGTAACGCCATGGAATTCTAAAAACATTCGACTATTTACAAATACGTTTTCAGCATCTGTGAAAACGCGTACTGAAGATAGGACATTTCGCTGTTAACTCCTGTACGAAGAGTTTAATTAAAATATCCTAATACTTGAAGAAGCGGGTGAGATACGAATGGGGAATAAGTGAGACGCTAGTATTTACTATTGAATGTCAGACATTGGTGGTAAGTTTTTCAGTTCCACCCAATAATTTCGTTGAATCGAATTTTCTATAGTATCGTAAATTCAATTCCCCGTATTATTATTTATTTGACATATTAAAAGAAATAGAATAAAAAAAGATATTTAAAATGATGTAAACTTGATAACTGGACATTAATTTATTGCCTTCATTTCAAATCCAAATTCCTGTAGACCACTTTACCGGAAGTGCAAATGAATTTAATTTATTTTTTTTCATTTATACCACATAACAACCGTTTTTTTTTATAAATACCCGATGATAAACAGATTTACAAGATTGAGGACAAAGACGAACACCTTCTTTACAATCTCTGGTTGTAGCAGTCCCAAAAATCGCGATAAAAAACCTTATCTAATTTTTATCGATTCTTGAAATAATAAGTAAATAAATCAAAGCTTTTTCTCATATTGGTTTCATGGGTTTTGACGTAATTAGGATCAAAGCTCGTAGAAAACGGAATGCTTCAATTAACTCCTGCGAAAATACTTAATATTAGTCAAGTAATCCATGAATTTACTCTTATTTAAGGTCCACTTATTTTGTTAAATATTTTTAGAGCAGTAAAAATATTTCAGTGATAAATATATAACGTTGTAAGTATTTCGGAAAAAAATACGGCTACTACTCTGACTTCAGGACACTCATTATTCATCTGTTTCGTTTTTGATGCAAGATGACTATCCATCCATCCTTTAGTAATGAAAATTTATGCCCTCATTATAAATATAAATTAAAGTTTTGGAAAAAAACTATTGCTTGCACATCACTAAATATTCTTGATGAAAATACAACAAGAGGAAAAACTACTATTTTCTTTGGATTCTGATGACTCTTCTTTATATAATGAAAAACTCGCCTATTATTTTACAAAAACAACAACAATATCCTTTAAATTATTTCTTTATAAAATCTGACCTAGCATTTCGATTATTTCCTAAGTATGCAACCCGCAACATATATTCCATTTTTATTTCTTTCTCGAAAATCTTAGTTGGTAGCCATCCTCAACGAGCGCTTATTCACTAAGAATCAAAGACACCCCCCAATAGATGTCACGATTGTCGTAAATGGTTGTTAAAGTACATAAAAAATTCAATAAATGTCTAAATTTTGCGTGAAAATTTCATCAAGTCCTTTAGTAACCTTAAATATTTATTGTACCCTAGTTGCTAAGCCGAAAACTTTAGTTGCAATAAAATTCTCTAACTGATTAGCATATGCTTAAAATGCAGCAACACATGCTTAAATGACGCAAATCAAAATATATAAAATCCTCTGATCGCACACTCACGCAATATGGAAATTAAAATCCTGATGCTGTCAACTTGGAGTAACAATATTCTTCATCGTACTTTAACGGTGCAATAATATATGTTAAAGAAACTAATGACTCTTAACTTATAAATAGACAAAATCACGGGAATGATAGTATTCGTAGAAAATTATTATTTATGCATGAAATCAAAGAACAATTAACTGAAATAGCACATTTATTTTGTGTATTAACTTATAATTCGGAACCAATTTTTGCCAAACGCTCAGTTATATGCATTTTTATTTTATCGATGTTAGAGTATTTCATCACCTATAAATCTAAACAAATTGAGGCATGGCTTCTTCCCATTATTACAGGGACATCACAGCCGCAGTCCGTTGCATTTAGGAAACGTGGGGTCGTAAAATGTCTACTAATTCCTGTCGCTAATTCGCAATTTGTAAGTACAGGTCATTACTACATATGTAATTGAATTGCATTTTATGACCGAGTGGAATGAAAGAAGGTCATATATTCTTATTAATTCTCAATAAAAACTCCTTAGTAGAATATAATTTGAGAAATTGCCTATCTGAAGTTATTTAATTCGTTAGATATATCTCGATTTCAAATCGAGATTTTTGAAAACAGCTTCACTAAGGAAATATCCTGGGACAATAAAATAGATCTGACTTTGGTTTAGAAACATTACACTAATAAGCTCTCCGGCTAATTACAAAGGGAAGCTTTCTCACTTTCTATTATTTCTAGAATCAGTTCTATTATTCACATGCATTCTTCGCCTTTGAGAAATATCGTGGGGAAGCTATTTTATTTATCTATGCATGCGAAGTTAGACATTTCTCCTTTATGTTTACGATATTCCTCCTAATCGTTTGCGATGTTCCCCAAAAAGCTAGGGTTCTGGTATCTAAGGTTTAGGCAATCTTATCATACTCCCCTTAAGTTATTCATGCTAACAATGTCTTGACTCCGAACTTTTCAAAGATTATGAGGTAAAAAAAGATAGGTGTGTAAAAAATAGCCAAGATTTGCCTGAATTACTGCATTCACTGCGTCAAATGATCTACACAGTTTTTGCAAATATGTGACTCGAAAGACAAGGTTGAACAGAATTTTTCAATTTAAAATGTTTCAATCGAGTGTAGTTAGTCATTCTTTCTAATCGAATTGATCAAGGGTACTACAGCTATCCATGCTTTAACAAAATTGAGTTTTTACAAAAGGTTTAAAGTAATTTGAACAATTTAAGGTCAAAAAATAAAAAATAAAAATGCTCCTACCAAAAGCCAAAACGGTTATAGCTTAGTCTATCACCACTTCAGCGATGCCCCAGGGCCTTAGTTTACTCTACTATAAGTGCGGAAAACTTGCGACCCAAAATCTCCGCATACTTCATGTTATCAGCTTTCCTTTGTCTTATTTCATTTCCCTGATATTCGTCTTTATCTGTTATTACGTAATAATAATCAAAGCAATGTCGATCCCTCTTCCAAAGGATGGAATTCTGTATTCTAATTGTGAATAATAAAGATAGGGTACTGATGTTTATACTGAATAAAATACTAATTGAATATTCCTGCAAATTGCCACCAGTTTAGCAACTACACGTTATATGCAATAATAGTATATCCTAAGGAATCACGAATCTTCGACAGAATTACATTCGCCATTAATAATCTGGAAATATAATATCAATGTCTAATTTTTGGCCTCATCATATTTTTTCAGACCTACCAAATGACTGTAACAGGGTGAATGTTACATCATCATACTATTTGGAGCCACCAAATTACCATATGTTTCAATGCTATATCCAAACAAATTTTCACTGACTATTCATGATATGAGTTTTTATCCGTCCTTTGATAATAAGAGAAACTCGATGCAAAAACTTAGAGCGAAAAAACTAAAGAGAACTAAACTAGAATGCTTATTTTTTATTGATAGTTATTTTTTCTCTTCAGGGAAGAGCGATTCATGATCAAATTATACATTAAACATTTACGAAATACTGCCTCATTGGGTTTCCAAATGGTGTAAAGAAATATTCTCCGCACAAATAATGGGTTGATATATGAATATTTTAATTGATTAATTTGAAATCATTTGAACATGTCCATATGTTTCCCTATGACAAGAGCGGGGTCTGCATAGCAAATCCTTGGATTGAAGAATCTCGGCCATCAAAAGTAGCGGCGTTTTTACACTCAACGTATCCCCTCTTTCACGCGATATTACAGTGGATTTGCTGATTGCTATATTTGCGAAATCATCATGAAAGATCTTACTCCTGAATAAAAAATGCCATTTAACTTCTATCGTCAAATTGGCTCATCAACTATAAAAAATCCATCAACGTAACCGTGGGTACAAAAATGTCATCGCGCTTGCCATTTAAAATTATTTATATTTTTAATGATTCCTCTAATATGGAATGTTATTCTTAAGTTATTCAGGACTAATCAAGTAATCAAACCAAACCAAAAGTAAGGAGTAATGATAGGAGGTAAGGTAAGGAAGATTTTATTACGATTTGCTTGATATTTTATCACCTTTTATATACGCAAATACTTACGTTAAATTTTTTTACCTCCTATTAATTTTACCTGGATGTTTTTTTAATGAATTATTAAGAAACTCTATGGTATCCAAGAATTACGACGGGGTTGGTTGCTTTACAAAATGGCGAGCATCCAAAATGGCTGCCTCAGCATCCGAGAGGAGCCTCAAAAGAAAGATCCTCAGCCGGCCGGTCGCCGCCAAACCGGTTTCCGCCCCAATGGGGTGCATCGGCACTCACCGCCGCGCGAAAGACATGCGCCTTTCGCAGTCGAATAGACCTCCCAATCGCATTCGCACATTCTTCTATTCGCACGGAAAAATCAATGAATCATCGTTTGAAATTCAGAGGATTTCTTCTTCTTTTTCATATGAATACTCTCAAGAGTGTAGGATAAGAATAAATTTCAGGGATGGTGCATGTTGCTCGGCTAAATACGCAGTACCAAAATTCCCAGCCGATTTTTTTAAGTGATTAGTTAAAAAACAAGGAGTTAGTATAAAACGGACTATATCGAATTAAAAACACGTTGTCACAATTAATTTTAAATATAATTCAAATAAAAATACATATTTCTACATCCTCAATAAATGTGGTTATTTTGACACTGGCTAGAATTTAAAATTAAACGCCTGATGAGTCTTTTGCCTGTATATCATTAACATGGACCAAAAAATGGCAAACCCGTAAAATATCGTTTTATAAAATACGTTTTACAGCAATATTTCATTCTAATAATCGTATCCTTCTCAGCATGGACAAAAGATGGCACAGCAGTAAAATACCTAGGAATAAAATGGATTGTAAACCAGTATAAGATTCATATAATCGAATTCTCGGTCTTAATTACAAAAGGATATAACATGAATTGAATAAAATCACTGTTTACTCGAACTCGTGGCTGTGATGTAGTTCATAAGAAGTTTGCGAACCACGAAAAGGTACTGTAGAGCACTGAAAATTATCACCACGTATAACTAAACAGAACGGATCAATCGCCTCGGATTTCCGAGCAACGGCATCTATATTTTTAGTTCAAAATTAAGATAGCAAATGATTATATGCATTACAGACTTAGAAACTAACAGTGGCGAGTGAAATGATTTTTTTAATCAACTGAAGAGTTTATCAAGAGGGTAAGAGGCAAAGCATGACTCTGAAGACTTCATTGAGATAGAAAATTACTAAGGAAGAGAAGAGGTACAGCCTATAAAATTGTGAATATTATTCCAACACCATTTTGGATCAAATTGATTGAACCATCTTAAATCGCTAATCAGTAAATGGTAAATAATTTTTCACGTATTTATGCTCCAATTTGTTTTATTCACAAAACCCTGGTGATTCAATTTATATATTATGAGGATTTTTATAGGCCATAGGAAGTCTAATTTAATATAAATATGTAAAGATGAAAAATCACGATGAGCAAATCACGGGCACACAAAAATATGCTACCGCAAGCCTGAATGGTATGAACCGCTTGGGGCCCAGGCCCGACGAGGGCCGACGAGAGGTGGGGGGAGTGCGAGGTCCTCAAACCGAAAGAAACGCAGTTCCATTTGGTGTCCGTATGAGCATAGCTTGCACAGCATGCATATCAAACACATTAAAATATTTATTCTTGATTGGTTAATGAGCAAAATCAACACTGTTCCAATAAATAAAAAGTATCCGTTATTTTCGTAACCCTAGCGTAGGCATTCGCGGTGTGGTATAGATTCAGCAGAGGTTTACAAGTCAAGCACCGTGTGCAGACAGTTACACGAAAACCTTCAATAATGTGGATGAATGCCATCTATAAAGCTCATAGCAAAGAGTGATCAAACCATCTCGGAAGAAAAGGAAAAGGAAAACACCAGGGAATACGGACCAATGAGAAGTCTCCGGACTCCGGTATGGACCAATGAAAAGACGCCTGACTCCGACGGATGTGTATAAAAGACGGTCGAAAGCATCTCTCTGCGCTAGATCAACCTGAAGACTTTAGCTGCAATGCCGGTGAAACTATCATCTACTAAACAAACGGTGAATATCACGGAAACCTCTCCTCTGAATACCCGTCATTTTACCAAAATTACATTTCTTCGATAGTTTTAAATTTTACACTATTGTTTTTCAACATTTTCCTCACCCTACAGCAGTATTTTTTTAGTTGTTTTAGTTTCATATAAATGCCTGGATTCGCTACATTAATTGGTGGGAGTATCTGCAGCAATATATTACCTATTTTTAGAAATGAATACCACTTTATACCCTGATTTGGCTCAGTTAGTCTTCCTGAGTAGAAAAATTTAGTCATAATACTGTCGTCTATTCGGAACTTTGGTACCTATATTTGAATAAAAAAGTGTTTGTTTTTTTCTAATTTTTTGGCAATCTGCAAAATAATTATGTCTCCACGGGTTGAAAGTAGTAAAAAAATTATAATCAGAAAACGTTTTGTTAAGCGTAGCATGAGCAAATATATACCTAAATGTTTTGGTATTTATTGAAATTGCTTAATGACCTAAGGTAACCTCATCAGAAGGACTAGCATCAAGTATCACTATCAATATTCCATATTAGGAATAATTGTGGCTGTAATATCGACATTGCCAATATCGCTCAATTCCGCGGACACAACAAAATGGCCAATCCATTGTATATCACTGAAAAATTCAATTTAAAACTTATCCAATTTAATTGAATCGTGCTTCGATACAAAATCGAAAAACAATCTCGCAAATAAGTTTATACCATAGAATTGCAGCAAGGAGATGCATAGCATGAGATCTCTGAGGCAATTGATGGTAAATACCACACTCAGCGATTTGCAAAAATACTAGCAAATTAATGCCAGGAGTGAGTCAAATTAGAGCCAAAAATTAAGTTCTCAAAGTCTGGAATAAGGTTAGCGCTAAAATGGTTACGAATATTGCATGTTCATCAGAGATAACATGTGTGCATACATACTTTCGAGCATAGAAGGAATGTTACCCAATCCGTGCAACTGCCAATATTCCCATTCCATTATTACAACCAAAAATGCACTTATGAAGCGCAAATGATGAATAAATTGCATTCATTTGGATAAAATCGCATTTCGAATAAAATTATGAATTTAAGAACAAATATTTGCTTCATAACAAAACTTCAACCATTTATGAAGTCCATTTTTTAATAAAGATAAACATACCGATTTCAAAGCATCAAATCTAAATCGCAGCATTATGCATCTGAAAATTTATTTCAACTCTAATTAAAGCACGATTTTGCGATAGCATTTGACGGTACATTGAAAGTGGAGGCAAAAACTAGACTAAGAGCAAATGCGACATATTACACAATATCTGACATGTCTCGATATATTTATAGTCAAAAAAACATCGAATTGGGCTTATCATAACTTTTTCAAATGCTTAATTACCCATCAAACAAACAGACAAGTGGGGTAAATAAAATATAATGTCAAGCTGAAAAGTCCTTATACACCAATTATTCAACCACTTTGTCGGTATAAAAAGGATTCTAGCTGCTAAAACAAGATTAACTACCTACTTATCTCATGAGCATTGCATTCTTTTGGAGAAAATAAAAAATAGGAACCTTAAAGTATAGGCATTTTAAAAAAACTTGACGTCTCTTATATCTCCTCTGCTTAGCAGAGCTCTTAACAATATACGTAAATCTTTGCCAATTTCATGAGCAAGTAATTTTTTTATTTATTATCAACAGCCCCAAAAATAACCTCATTGAACCACGCTCATTGGGTAACATTTCACTCAATTCAATCAATAACCGCATTAGAAAATTTCAAAGCACTCGGAATTCGAAGTCGCAACCTTCAAATTGTGAGGCGTGGGCTTCCAGGCCCCCATCAACACCGAAACCACCAGAGGTCATGTAGTCAATATGAACAATAGGGAATTGAACGCACACACAGTAGTTTTATGAGAAAATTAACCATTTCAATTCTTGTTCAACAAAATGTCAAATTTTAATGAAGATGATAATAATTTTGAAGAGTATTAAGGCAAGAAAAAAATCAAAGCAACATATAGAGCATATTAAATACATTTTCTTTTCCTACTATAACCCTTAATTTAAATGCAATTATCAAGTTAATCAGCAAGATGTTATTCATGTGAAGGAGGGCTCTACTTATAAATCAAATAAAAAGATAAATAAGCATAGTTCCTCTTCCGTCCGCAAGGCTACGCATCTCCATCAGAACTACCCCCAAAGGACATAGAATGATAAAACTTTTTCCCACTTCCCTCATCTCATAAAAGCTAGATCGAAGATTCCATTTCTACACAGGCATCGGTATCTTCTTAGATTAATGGTGGCATTCTTGATGGTTGTATTGCATTAAAGTTGAATGAAAAATTAACTTAAACAGCTTAATAAGAAACTGCACCAAATTCCTACCCCAAATAAAAAGAGCTAAATTTCATATTACCAATGGCAACAAAACAATCTCAGACATAAGGATTAAACTCCAAATTCTCCCCCAAAATGCCTGAATAACAATAACTAATCCCATCCCATTAATTGTAGCTGAGATATTTGAAACTTCAAGTATTGAAAGTCACTTCATTTTGTAATAAGATACTCATATGTTTCAAAAACTACATCCGATATAATATTTCTTTGAAAGATATATTATACCGTATATTAAACAAGGTCAAGAAAAGAAAAAAATAATAAAAACTACATCATAAAATGAAATAATTTACTGGTCATACAAAAAACACAACTCTCATTTTGCGAAGTGTTTCCCCTCAAAGAATATCCCCGTAAGCAAAGGCATTACCTTAAGATGAATATAGTTAACCAAGAATTATAAAATGATAAAATATATTCGATTAAGTCAGAAATAATAAAAGCTTAATGAAAATTAAACATGAAACTCTCGCATAAACCTAGCTCATGCCGAGCACATCCGTACATCAATAGGAACGCAAGCATGCATCAAATAGCTACCATGTGGAAAAATGATCTCACCACTGTAATGGTTAACGTACGTTTTAAGTTTCGCGGGCATCTAGGCTTTGGACTCGAAGAATAATAACCAGTATTCGACCAGGTACATCAATAAGTCTGTAAGTCGAATTAACATGCGTGTGGCGAGAGGTTGTTAGGAAACTGTTGGCCTGTTAGTTGTTATCTGTTCGCACAAGACTACAAGCATTTCTCTTGAGCATTTCTTGTAAAGGAAAATGAACAAATCCAGAGACTTTATCTACATTAACATATAGATATTTTAATAGAAACTCGAGGCTTGATACTCAGCTCTTCCTAGCACAATTCTTAATATTGTCGTAAAGCTTTGCCGAATTCTTTGGCTATTAGCTGTCAATGTATGTGACAAAGCAAAAGCGATTTTATTCCAGATTATGGCTCCAAGTTTTGACTACCTGTTTAACCTTGTATTCTTCATATCCTTAATGGACAGAGGGAAAAATATTTCCTATACCTACTCTTTAAACAAAATTTCTCTTCAATTTCATCATTTGTGTCAAATGTAGAGAAAAATTGCTTTCATAAGGTGATGTCCTCCGAATCATTATGAGAGGAATTTGTTTTTAATTTCTCAAGTAGTCTAACGTGTTCAAGCAGCCTTAAAGTTTCTTACGGCTCCAACATAATTCGTGTGGAAATTTCGTGAAAGAAGTAAGTAATATGTAGCGACACAAAAAATTAGGAAGGTAGATAAATTAAATGACAGAGGTGAGATAACAGTAAATGCAGATGAAGAATCTTAATAATTATTACAAAAACTACGATGGAAAAATAAAGTAGAAAATAATACCAAATGGCTATTGGCAAGCTGGTAAAGAATGACATCTCCTAGATTTCAGAGCAGAAAAACTTTTATATGATATGGATACACACGGTAGAAAAAATGAAATAAGAACATTTGAAAAATTAATCATTGATACCAAAATATTATTGTCATGCTGTCAAAAATATAGAAAGCGTAGGCTCAAGACCATGCGGTGAAAATATTCCGTCCTAAATTGGCGGAATGCAGTGCAGCACTATACGCTCTCCGTTTAGTTATGCAAAAGGGACAAAAGTGGAATTCAATTAAGTGTTTTTGTAATGCAGCCTTTCAAAATTATATGTTATAACAACTCGAAACAAAGATATTTACAGTACGTTGGTTTATTACGTTTAAAAAATTTCTGAGCTACCAATACTACTAGACCTACTAACAGCAATATCAAGGGGATTACATATGGGAGGCTCCATTCCATCCTAAGACGTTGATTTCCGTTGCCGCTTTGGTCGCTTTCTTATTGATTTTCAAAAACGTCCGCATGGTGGTGATGGGTGCACCGCGATTCACTGCTTTTCAAATATTTTGCTGTTTAGTGTTTGAAATTGCGAGGAAAAGCATTGGTGAGTTATGACTTTGAAAGTTAACATCATAAGAATTGTAAATTTTGGTTAACAGCCCCGATTATAGCTCATTTCTCCGTAAAATACGGATCACTTTTACCGGCAGCGACGCGAGTGGCGACTTTTGTGAACTCATTTAAATTCGCGATTGGTGACTAGACATCCGGAAGCTAACCTTAGGATACTCGATTGTTGCATTCGTGAGCAATAGATATTAGAGCTAGCTCCTTCATCAGCAGGTACGTATTATGACTCCATAAAGGGGTTCTTTTAAGAACTCTTCAGTTCAAAAGTGAAATACACCACCCTCTGAATTGGCCACTATCAATACATTAAAAGATGAAATAAAACGAAGCATATTTTTATCCAAGATCTTTCCGCTTCAATTTCTTGCTTTCAGTGTTTTAATTTTCTTTCATTTCTATCAGAGTTTTCTGTTTTTTTCCAAAGGATAGTTCAGATTAGTGAAACTGCTGTCTCTCTATAGTTGATTCCCGTTTCTTTTTTTAGTAAACATGATTTACTGAGTGAGAGTATCGCCGACGCTAATCGTGATTAACCTATTAAATAGCGATTTGATTCCTCTGAACATGACTTTTGATGCACTCCAATTATAATGTTTTTTTTCTGAATACACTACTAACAACTGAAGTTTTCTGATGAATATACAAATAGCAAATTATCGAATACGCAGAATAGAAGACAAATCCTTAAGGATCATTTCGATTTTTCAATTGAAAGGCACGAGAAGACCTAGTTGCGTTTCAAGAAGAGTGTGTATGGGTGCCAGATTAAACATCCGATAAGAAAAAAAGAGCCCCGTTAAGAATAGTTCTATGAGTATAATTTGAATTTACCTGCTTTTTAATCAATTTTCAGTAAACATTCGGCACTATTTACTGGTAAAATGAACAACCATATTCGAGAAACAATAGTAGACCTGAGAGAGTCGGAATTATCCTTATTTTTCTTGGAAATGGAATAATGATTCCAAATATTAACGGGAGCAGAAGGGCACTATATGCAAGGACTACAAAAATCTGGTTCTCTATTTCCTGGTAAAAAGCACAAGAAGGAGCGGATAAGTGAATAAAAGGATGTGCAAAGGAAATCGGGAAAATATGAGCCAAGAAAACACAAGACGACAGAGTGTGTCACTGAAATTCTCTCTGAAATAGTACGGGAGAACATCACACCAGTCTGGGAAAATGGAGAAGAATGTGAAGATGACTATGGTGTAGTCAGCGGGGAAAAAGTATGGGAAGCACTAAGAAAGGAAACAGCAAAACTAAACTTAATTACGAGAAATTATCAACCGTTCTAGATTTAAAAAATGCGGCCATAAAGGACTTAAGTAAAAACACTTTCTTAGTTTAATAGAACCATAACCGTCTGAAACGATTTACCATGAAATTATCAATCAATGAACTAAAAAATAAATATAAATAGTAACATTTTTAAGTTGGCATGACTTTTTTAAGCTTCTTGCATCATTATTTTCTGTTACCACCGCATTTGTGCACTTGTTATGATCTTCACAATAATAATACGAGTAATACCTCTAGCAGAATTGGCAAATGGCTAAATACGTGAGAAGTTTTGGGCGTCGACTAGATAAACGGTTACCCCTTGCCGTTCGTTTATTCATTTCTGACTCTTAATAGTAATACATTTTCCCGATATCTTCTCAACATTCAGGTGATTTTCATATGTGATTCCGCTTCAATCCGCAGAGCAGCGAAACGGGCGCTAGTGGCTCAGAGGCGCAGGAACGCCATCTTATCGCTCGATGGTCGTCCGAACCTTACGTTAATTCGGTTGGTAAAGTCTAAGTCCTTATATAGGTAGCGGAAAAGCAAAACACCAACTGACTGACGGTTCACAGTCCGAATCTCGCTTGATAAGATTAGTTAATAAATGTGGCCCGAAAGGAGGCGAAGGAGGCGTTGATGATAAACCTTCAACATTGTCTTGTCATAGAACTTGCGCGAGGAAGCAGGTTAAAAACGGAATTCGTACGATTTATCAACAAACCTCAAGGAAATTTCACTCTAACAATGTAGTACGTTAAAAATATATCTGTAACTTATGTAATACATTATATATTAACTTATATTTAACTTAAGAATATATCTGTAACTCATTTCTCACACACAGATTACTTTGATGAGATAGAAATAGTTTCCCACTGCAATTAATTATTACGTCTCGGCAAGGCTCATAGCTGTAACAGAGCCTTTAATTTTAATAAAATATGTATTTTTCATATTTCATTACGAGTAATTATTAGAACTGTGGCATGTAGTGGTACGATTCACTATACATTCAAGGCAGTCTATCATGCACTTGCATTCATAATACTCCTTCCTGATTAACACAATATATTACTTTGAAGTAATAACACATCGATGTATGAATGGTGTTCTGTCGTGTTGAATTTGCATCGACTAATTGTTTTTAGTATTTTAAAGAACCATTTTTCAGGGATAGCCCAGTAATTCGCAGAAAAAAACATTAAAATCCATCAATGTGTGTCTTGTATCCGGTTGATGCAAAATCTTCTTCGGTGATGTAAACAGCAACTGAAAGAATGGATCCGAAAGTTTTGACTATCACCACTAGGGTGTAAGCAGTTGCGTAAATGGACACCAGAGCCACTAGTGCTTGCATTTTGCATCAGCGTGTCGCTATTTCGAGTATAGAGTGTTATTATGTTGTGAGTGGGCCAGCGGCAACGCAGCCAGAGCACGAGCCAGAGATATTTTCCTAGTGGGTCGGTAGATCCGAGACGTAATGCACGACGCACATGCGAAGCGTTGCCTCCATCTTACTTACAGCTAATGCCACACGAATATTACACTGGAGGATTATCCAGGCCCACTACACGTGGCCGACTCTCCATAACTATTTAATGCTACTCCTCGCAAGTGCAATAACTTCATTGCAAATATAGAGAATGAATGCATCGCTCGTCTCAGATGGCCGCACTGCAGACATTTTTGCACATCGATTACAATGAGACCCAAGGCTTTTCAGGGACGGATTGGAGCCTCTCCGGCGTAGTAGGTACCCTCGCTACATACATAAGGTTATGGCTAAATATCGACTCAACGATTCTAGAACTAGCGAATCCAGCGGTCCACGACGCAACTTCTGGAACCCTAGCGATGTCATGCAAAACTATCAGACCTCCTCTTTCAAGTACTCCTTTTGTCAAGCATATGCGGTTTACAGCTCACAAAATGCAGGTCTATGAAATTGAGTATTTCATTATTAATAACTCTGCGTCCGTTGGCTGTGTTAGTTTGAGGGCTGTGTTCTTGACCTCAGTTGCTGTAATCCATTATATCTTAATATTTTGAAAATTGTCTTACACGAAAGCTTATGATGCAACATGTCACGACTAAATGCGCTACCTCATGAAATCGATTCAATTTCAAGAGTGTTAAGATATATGGAATCGAGTGAATGTCCTTTATAGATTTTGATGCCTGCACATCTCTGTTTCTGTGTCCAGAAGCCATTCGAGTGGCAGGTAGTAGCACTGGCACTCTTCAATGTAATTCACTGTTGTTTGGCGATTTCCAAGAAATGCAGCCACTTATGTATCACGCTCTATTAGTCAGATGTTTACTCACAAGCTTATTCCACCCGCAGGTAGGCATAAATTCCGGGTAGGATGAGGAGAAATATAAATTATGACTCGCTAGCAAACTCGAAAATGAATCAAAAACAGCACACCTTGAAAAAGCTGTATCGTATTAACTTATTTTCCAGTTTGGTCGTTCGTTCAGACCCGAAATCACAATTTATTGAAATAATTTGGCAAATAGAATAAAAATCGAAATACCTGCTACAGAGATGAGACCAAGAAAAAAAAGTCCTCATTAACCTATTTTTTAAATTAACTTCAATATGAAGAAAATGCAAAATTTGCCTGTCACTTTAAATGAGCTAGTGACGTCATTGAAGTTTCGGGTCACTAACTGATTCCTAGAGACAGCCCTTGTCAGAAAGAATCGCTCAGTAGACTATTACAAACAGCAGGCTACGTGGGATGGATATGCGTAGCGGTGCGCCGCTCGACAAGAGACTGTGACGTCATCAACTTTTCTGCGAACCTCATCGGAAAAAATATTTCCCTATTCTTCATTCCTCTCTTCACGCGGAAAGTAATCAAGAAAATTCGACAAAACATCTGTATCACCGAATATATATTTTTTATCTTTCATAATGTTGGATAAATGAAGCCCATATTCTAATGTCGTAGTCTCAAAAAAAATGTGTGCCCATTGCTTTGCATTCCATTTGCTTATCGTACTAAAATAAAAGTCCAAAAAAAATTCTGAAAGTAACTCAGGTATAATATTCTCAAAAAAGGTTATATTTTATGACACTGCTATCTTATAGTTAAAATTTCAATCAAAAATGTGCAAGTCAACAGTCCTTAAATTTGAATATGTTTGGTCAACGAGCCCATTA
The DNA here is from genome assembly GCF_921293095.1 of Ischnura elegans. Classification (NCBI taxonomy): domain Eukaryota; kingdom Metazoa; phylum Arthropoda; class Insecta; order Odonata; family Coenagrionidae; genus Ischnura; species Ischnura elegans. The sequence continues at coordinate 145,452,398 of NC_060246.1, forward strand.
ACAAACGTCTATGCCTCTCCTACTCAATATCTGCTATCATGCAAATTCCTGGGCACTTATAGAACTGTTACGCTCTATTAAGAATCGTCTTTGATCAACAAGGATATGGAATAGGAAAGCTTTATTAGGCAAGTTAAGTGATTAAAATTATGAATTCCGTGTGAGAAATAAGAATTTTTATTTAATTTTTCTTATTAAGGTTTTCAATATTTATTGACAAAAGGCTTTCCGTCAGCACTTGTTTGCTGAAAATAAATCTTTGAACTGCCATCTCATTGTATTCTCCGATCTGCTATCGACTATTCATGACTTTCTTAAAAATCTATATTTGAGACCCATTCCAAACAGGTTTATATTCGATTTAATTTCTGAAAATAGCTATAATTTATATGCTGCTGTATAGTGACACCAATTTCAACTCTACATTGAATATATATTTATTTGCTGTTAATGAATACGCATTCCGAAGGCCTTAGCTTCTAATCTCGTTGGGAGATCGGGTTGGTGTGGTGACTAGAGTGTTGTATTCCCACCCCCTCGGCTCGGGTTCAAATCCCGGCGGTAGCAGAGAATTTTCATAGAATGCCCAGTTCCTGCTTGGTTGTGGTGAGGAGGACGTTTCAAGCGCAACACTACATTCGTCGGATGGTACGTTAAGCCGTGGTTGCTTTTCGTTAAAAGCGGGCTAATGGCGTCGCCGGGTTTCTCTCCACCTTCCTCCATGGCGCAAATGACCTCAGGTGTCGGTCGCCTCCTCCAAATACCATGAAGAGGACACAGTTGAAGGCTGATCTTTCATTTCGATAATAGAGGTATGATTTATAATTTTAACTATTAGGGTTATAAGTAATCCTTTCAAGTCAATTTAAATATTGACACCAAAGTTTGTTGTCAATACGGCTAATGGCCATACTAAAGAACCTTGACAACTAGGGATGTGGAAGTAGTACTTTTTGATCTCGACTTGAGTCAAAGTGCTTATGCTGTGTTTTGACCGCCGTTATATAGCGGAAGCCAAAACACGGCATAAGCACTTCGACCTGAAGACGACTGCTGGAATGCAGGAGATACTGTTTTCTCCAACACCAACCACGACGCGGTGAAACCCGGAAAATGCAGTGTACATTATCACTGCAGCGCGGAAGCCTTCGCACCATACCTCCCATGTATTTAACGGTTGACCTCACAAATTAGACATAATTTGAATGTGACTACGTAGATTTCCGCGGTGTTCAGGTTCCAATTTCTCCATATTTCCGGTGCAACCGCGTCGGTTTGTTGGTGATGACAACTGTTGTCATCACCAACAAACCGACGCGGTTGCACCGGAAATTTGGAGATAATATTGAATGTTAATACACCTGAATTGAAAATAACAATGTGAAAAATCGAAATTCAAAAATATGCAAAGCATTTTTAACCGGGTATCAAAAGTAGCATTTATCAACGTTATACAAAATGACAGTATTGTATAATTCTATCCGGAGTTACATATTTCAGCATTTTGGAATATTATGGGAGGAATTCCACCCATTTCGGCCAGCAATCTAACATTGATGAAAGTAGTTATTATGAATGAAAGGAAAAGAATAAAAATAGTATTATTGAAGGGAAGAGGACATTCCATGATAAAAACGCTGAACAGAATCCATATAATATTTAAGTAGGCAATGCAAATATATTTTCCTGATAGAAACCTTTCGCAATTATCTTCCGATATTTTCCGAATCTAAGGTTTTCTTTTAATTTTTGCCACAAGACCCCTCAGATCATTTCTAGATCCAACCCTTTCAGCAAACAAAAAATATTTGCGAAGTAGATATCCTCAGCTTGGGTCATATCCACATTCTTTTGCGAATTCATGCTCGACGGAGCGTTCTCACTCAGCTTGCATTGCCTCGGTTTTTGTGGTCCCCAAATGATATGGGAACATTGGAAATGAAAATGATGTGGAAGATGTAAATAATACCTTTCATCTGAAAGCAAATGATGAGTGAAAGAACAAAAACAAGCAAAGATGAGGTTCAGAATAGAGCAGGACGGAATGGACCAAGAAAAAACATCCTTCGAAAATGTATGGTTTGTACGTTTCCCAAATTCTCAATGTATTTTTATTGTCCGTCCATAAGGGCAAAAATGATCGTAATTGAAATTCCGGCGGGCAGGCGATATTTTTCCGCCCTGATATCGAACTGTTCAATCATGTACACAAATCATTGATGGTTTATTCTATAACTAGAAAAATCGGCAATATAGTCCTTTAAAATGAAGAAGTCTAGGTATCCGCTCATAAATGTTCATCTCGATAGTGTATACCCTACAATTCATTCCAGATTTTAGAGTATCAATTACCTCATCAGCTACTAAAATTTATGATCATCCTTGAATTGTAGATTGAAATGATTGTTTTGAACTCTATGGACATTTCGACGGACTTGGGATGCACGCTGAAGTCTTTCTTCACTTTGGTAAAAACGGAAGACATCATATATCAGTTTTACATTGTGTGTTTTTAAATTCTCTACACATATGAGCACTACACAATCAGGAAAAAAAACCTCTGCCTTTTTGGAGGCGATCATACGCCGCAGTATGAACTGACTGAGCAAGCTGACTTCAGAGATAATCGAAGGTAGATTCCAACTAGAAAGATGATTTTCAGAGGCGAGGGTAGATCCCACTCCAGAATAGACCAAACACATCTATAGTAGAGCGTCCTACTTTCCCCAGGTCCCCTTTGCATCAAAAGCATTATCAAGGGTATATAATGGCCCCGATTTGAGCTCGGAGCCTCTCAAGTTAGTAGTTAAACGCTCTATCCACTAGGCCACTACGTCCCCATTTCTAGGCGAGGTATGCTCGAAACAAATGCTTGGGATAGTACAAAGAAAAATGAAAGACCTGAATGAATGGCCTACGCATCGTTTTATGGTACCAGTTGCTGTTATGATAGAGACAAACGTAAAATACGAAGAATAGCATAGGTAACTGCTTCCCTTGAGGTCTTCACCACTGAGAAGACTGTGCCAGATATCCTAAAGGTAAACCTGTTTTATTGTTGGGATTAGAATCCACTCATTCAAGCATTTGGCCCAAAAATCTTGGCCTCACCCAAAGCCAGATTACTATCAAAACATTGACTTTTGTAACCATTGAACTAAGGCATATACGTATCGTAGAAACGCGCATTTTTACTCCTTCGAAGCCGCTTTAGACAACATTACGAAAAATTCAATGAATTAACATCCAAATGCTCCCTATAGTAACACAGCTAAACAAGTTTGATTCAATCCACAGTGGGTGTGGCTGAAAGTCATCATCAACAAAGTTTATAGTTGCGTCAACAGGTACAATTTTCTCAGCAAAAATGTAACTGTAATTTAATGAAACCAAAAAACTACAATCTAAAGGTGGCCCTGATGTATAAATTCTTACGTATTGAATCCACTATCATAGGAAAATATCAATTTTTCCGCATCAGAATTCAAATAATTCCGTTATGCGTAATAAAAGTGTATAGAGTGCGTACAAGACGCGTTTGATGCCCGCGAATAAACTTCATAGTAATGTTACATGACTTACGTAGAAAATAAAAATTCTTAATATAGCTGGCCTCAAGTTTAACTTTAAAATTCACAATTATCATAGCGGTAAAATATACACAAATTGTTACCAGTATAATTGTCCATTGAGATTCGAACTAAGGGTTTTTGACTCTCTAAGTCGCTGCGCAGACACCTATCCTCAATTATCAGGCCATTAGCATTGATAGAACTTTAGGGTATACTTATAATTCCAATCCGAATTTTACAATAAACAAAATGAATGGATATTACAAAGGTCCGCAAAATAGTATAGGTTGGATTTTTTTTCTCGTAATATTTAACAGGAACATTATTTACAAGTTACTAATTCGAGATTTGCCCTCCCATTATTATATTATAAATAAGATGCCACTGGAAAACAAAGTTACATCATTTCCATCTTCCAATTGAACTTTATGGATTGAAGAATTAAATAATTGGGCATTCTATACTTTCTGGAAAATAAATTTTCAGATCGGGATTTTGATAGGCTCTTATTGAAAACCATTTATAATCATGGGAATGGCATTAGCTAAAGTGAGAATATAATTGCTTCGTAACAGAAAACCGATAAACCGTTATGATTAATTTAAAAAAGCTATCGGGAATAGTGTCCAAAATTAAATGTAGACCACTTTTTCAGCCATTATGAATTAAACGCTACTGCTGAGGTAAAATCCCATTTGCAACGTGAAAATGACGCTACTTGTTATTTTATAGAAGTACTTTGAATAACAGTGATTATCATTCTGAATACGATTATTTTCCTTTAAAATGCAAATGTACGAAGCCTATGAAAGCAATTTTTTTATAAAAACATTCGAAATATTTTTTGTTAGTCGTAAAAAATTCAGCCAGATGGAAGCTCCTTAGGACGAGCAGTCCATGCCCAGAGGTCACATCTGTCGCGTGGTGCCGCAATCGGGTGCTCGCTCCTGGCGCCACGGCTCCACATTAGCCGGCCGCATTTTTACACCCCCGAGGCGGCCAAGGCGTACGCTTAAAACCGATTCCGGCTGGCACCGCCCGCATAAGTCGGCACTAAGACGGAAGTAGGGTCTGCATCAACGTTATAAACCATGATCATATGAAATAATCAAAAGGATTGTGAAAAAGGCTACCGTTTTTACATCCTAAAAGTCATTGTGCGAAAGTTCCGCAGTGAAAAAAGTCATCAAAAAAATCATAAAGGATCCCGGTCAAGGGGAATGATTTTCTCTCTGTGAAATTTTCGCACAAATTTCGCATTGCGGGTATCTCCGTAAAGTTTTGATACTTTTTCACCATGGCTAGTCGTGGTATATTTAAATTTTCTAAAAAAAATGATATTGGATTTAGTAAGAGAGATCATTCCTTCATTCCCAAAAATTTACCTATAAGTAGGCTTTGTCTGGTAACATTCGTCTGAGGATTCCATTTACTTGTTTCTACGGATCAAATGAGTCACTATTTGTAATGAAAACTTTCTAGTGCCACACATTTACGTACAGTTCGGCTAATTATTTACTCCACTCCCAGTTTTAAAATGGATTTCAGTGGGATGCAAGCCATGATTTTCCATAGCCAGTTTTACTCCGAACAACTAAAATGCCTTCAATATGCAGGGGCAATTAAATGATGAGGCATAATTACATCTAAATAGTTGACACATTCAGATTCATTTACCAAGAAGATGAAAACATTATTACATCCGGAGTAACTACATTTTTAATTAGAAAACAAGGGAGTAGGCAATGATCAAATTCTGCGCCAGTGAAGACCAAGAGAATAACATAGTCTTACGTGGGATTGATTTGCGATCTAACTGGCCAAATTGTACCAATTACATAAAAGACAAAATTCAGTGCAAATTCAAATTTTAAAACTTTTTTTTGGCCAACCCCTATTAAAACCAGCCATATGTTAAAACATTACTTTTAAGCTAATCACCCAAGTGAACTCATCTCAACCGTGATTACTTCTTATGGTGATGATAACTTTTACTGCTACACTGAAATGATGAAAATTGAAGTTATGTCGGATGAAAAGGTGACAATTTTAATATTTAGCGCAGAAACACCTGATAATAATGTCTAAATTAGAGAAAAATGATTGTATAATATACTATGGAGTCATGAAATTATTTACAATTTGGTCACGAATATAAAATATATGACTTATTGTCCATCAAAATTTAGTGTAAGAAAACATACTATTTCATGCTATGAACGATGTTTAACTGCTCATTTTTCGAGAGTACGAAAATAGTAGCCAAAATGTAATCACCAAATTCATGCAAAGTGGTTCATTTCATCTTAATTAGAGCCTTTAAATAAAGGCTCACAAGTGTACTAAATGTTCCCTATCTTTCATACTGCGGCGTACGTCTGCTTTATTTAGGCTAAAATTAGTACTTTATTATAGCCAGAACTAATTACAGAATTAAATAACATCCAGGAAGTCACAGAAGGCTCCTATTTTAAGAAACTATTTCCACTTTCCCATTAAGTAATAAAAAATGAATGTGTTTTTAATTGACTCAAAATGAAGATACATTTCTATGCAATTGATAAAGCGGCTTCCAAAAAAAACACAATGTTACGAAGTGCAGTTTTAAATGTTAAACTGCTATCCGGTAGAGTAAATACATTTTACAGAAAAATTATGTATTTAGTGATAAAAATGCAAAAGTCGTTTATAAACTTTATTATTTACAGAGATAGTTCAGGCAATAAAAGGTTCGGTATATCTATCCATGATAACACATTTAAGAAAATATTCAATGGCCCACAGTATGGTTTGAGTAAGCTCCCTTCACCAAAAGAAGAGGGAATTAGTATTGTCTTTGAAATCATAAACCAATATATGAGCAAGTGGAAACCAAAAACTGAATATATTACTCGTACGCAAAAAAGTAATATATCTAAATAAATATCCAAAGTATAGAAATAGTGAGCCGATTATACGTAAAATATTACTGTTTATTTACTAATGATATTAATAAAATACTTAGTGATTTGAATTAAATATGTTCAAATATTTACCGGGAAGGCATAAACGATAAGTCCGCCGTTATAAATAATCCCACAAAATGCTTCTTGTGAAAATTTCTCATGAAAATTATAATGCTATTTTTTAAGTTTCTAATATTATATTGCAATTAATGCTAAAATATATCACTTGATAAGAACTTATGACTGATCATAAAGTGAGATAGGTGGAACTCAGCATAAAATAATTTATTTTTTGTTGACGTAAGTTTCATTGTCTGAGCTGTCCCATCAGAAGCGACTCGTATCTATGTTTTTTTCTTGTACCAATAATAGTGTTTTTCTTGCTATCATAGATCCAGATACTATCACGTTACTACAACCTGTAGACAACGATAAGTCTGGTCATGCATGTTGATGAGCAAGGAAGAAATATACGTTATAAGAATGGCCTGTGCAAAATATTAAAATGAAGAATAGGGAGGCTTATGGTGAAACGAAATAATAAAAGAAATAATATGAGTGACCTTCCTGGGGTTGAAGTGACGTGAACATAAAGCCTTATCGGTATCGTCAAAACTCACAGAATTAGAAAAGGTGGAGGGAGCAGAGGTCTCATCGGAAATTACCTATATAGGTAACTTGATTCATAATTTGGCAGATCCTCCAGTAGGATTGTTTTATTAAAGTTCTCTCGGGTTTTGCAACAGGATGATCAGTTTCTCACTGCAAATTTTTCTGTGGCTCGAGTGGACTAATGTCAGGATACAAAATCACACATTTTATTCTAGTGAAATCAGTTGTCTCATTAATCATCATTAGTTGACGCATCTCCTTAATTGTCACCGTACCTCCCCATAGATCCCTCGCTAGAACCACTCCCCTTGCTATACATTGATAGTGCTCTTGATTCATTATCTTTTGAGAATACCGCCCGGTACTGCCGAAACCGGGCGTTTTTTGTCCGGAAGTCTTGCGGAAGTGAAGAAGTTTATTCTTTTATATTATGACAAACTTTCACCACAACAAAGGTTCGAAATGTGAATTATTTCAGTTTTCTAACCTTTGGAAAGTAGTTATAAACTCATCGAACAGCTATGAATCACGAGAGAATTTGATTGATAAAAATTCATTCTTTTAAATTTTGATTTCAATGGAACTCCATGAAGTAATGAAAAATATAATTGGCAAGCGATCAAAGGAACTTCAGTTGATAGTGAATGATTTCCACAGGCTTCTGTTATACCTAGTAATGAATACTCAAGGAACCTGGAAAACGCAGTGGTCTGTTCTTTGTAAATACGGGACTAACGTCCATGGCTCTTTTTCCAGAATGGATGCATCCGATTATTCATTCGTGCTAATTACCATACCCATCGTTCACCACAGTTTTTGCCCATTCAAAATCTAGGGACCTCAATCCCTCATCTGTCATGGAATCAAATTTGATCTTCAAAATTAAGTTCAGTAAGTATATAATTACTCCGGACCTTTCTCATTCAAGTAACTATCCTAAGAGCTTGCAAAATAAATAATTTAGCGAAAAGGCTAGTGGAAATTGGTCTGTATATACACTTGCGACATAATTCAGAAGCAGATGCCCGGATGAAAACTCGCATACGAAAACTTGCACAAAACATTACCAAGTTGAGTCCAGCATGAGTAAATACTGGTAAGATTGAAGGAGAGATGGTAGGATGGTTGAGAATGGAAGGTGTATCATGGACTTTCGAATGCATCGCAGAAATCCATCTGCAAATGAGACGAGGCATTAGCCTGATCAGGAAAACGATGGCAATGGAAGCACATCCGTGACCTTTCCGGAGAGGAGCAGCGAAATACTCGTATATTCGCCATTGATCCCCGATACATGCATCGCGACCCCTGGGCCGAACACCCCACCTCCTCTCTATGCCTCGTTTGAGTCGTCGGGGCCAGGATGATAAAAAAAAGAACGGTGGGATGAGATGAGGTGAGTGGGAGGATGATATCAAGGTGGTAAACGGGAGAAATGGTATAGCGGGAGAGAAGGGGTAAAGAGCTATTGGAGGTGGAGCGAAAGAAATGAAGAGGAGGAGGGAGGAAAAGTACTCGGGAACCTATTTATTGATCTCGCGTCACAATACCTATATCAGATACAAACGTCCATCTTTCCCTCCAGAGCTGAAATAACAAAGCTATTAGCATCGGCGCGTAAAGTTTCCGTCCGCGGAGGAACCCGGCGCAGGCGTGGATTTCCAATTGCCCACCATCGCATCGCGCGCGGAAAACCCACTGCGTACTCCAAACTCCAACTCTCTCTCCTGACAAACCAGCAAACCTACCTCACCCCTTCCAATCCACCCACACCACCATACATACACCCTTAGTTGTTATTCGTATGGGTTATAGAGAGGTGGAGGGAGGGAGGGAAATGTCGGTATTGCATGTGGAAACGAGCGCTGTTTTTCCAAAATCTTTCAATGAATAGTGAATAGCGATGGCATTGCCCCTTTCTACCTTTCGTTCCCTCTCTCGCCTCCCTCTCTATCTCTCCTTCTCGCCGTCCTCTTTCCTGCCCCCGCTCTGTGGATGGGGCCCACCGCCGCCGCCGCCCCCGAGGTGCGCTCGGGGCCCCTCTTCGGAGGCCCCCCCGGGGATGTAAAAACGCAGCGGCAATCTCGCGGAACGCAGGATTCCCTCTCTCGGACCGCATTTCCTCTTTGTCTTGTTTCCGTCCTCAGCTCTGTTCTCTATGGTACGTCCTCATTATCCCGATGGTTAAAGAGAACTTTGAGCGCAACGTCGGTCACCGGAGACCTGATCGGGCAGGCATTTCATTAGTAAAACATCGTAGGCGGCTTTCCAGGCGAATTCTATTGATAAAATCTCCTCGGGTTCGGTACCGCGTAAGGCTGTTCAAGGCCCAAAACAGACTTACTTGGTACCAAACCCGAGAAAATTTTATCATTTCATTAGTCCTCTTCCACCAAAGCAGGCAGTTATAAGTTCACTGAAGTAAAAATTTCTCTATGATGCACTGCTTATTACCTTTCGAGGGCATGTGCGGTTGAAAAATTATTATTATTAAGGAATCATGAAAGTAACGCCAAATAGAGAAGTCTTAATATGAAGGCCCGGTAACATGAAAGACCAAGGTGGAATGATCACCAAATTTAAAGGACGTGTTTGATACAAGTTTATTAGGTACTGCGGAGAAATTCGCTAAAAAATGACACTCGTTTAAAGTACGGATAGAAATTTCTTTTTCTTCACTAAAACCATGACGTGTTGAAGGTGGTCAGCTCTTCAGACTCGAGCCAAACGTTCTTGGTCTGGTTCCAATTTAATTTTTTTTTACTTTTCTTCCCTTATTTACGAATATTGTAGCAGATGCATAGATACTTATGAATTATAGCCACTAAAGTATAAAGATCCAAAAAAATATAAAAGCAATAATTCAAATGGTGTATGAATATAATGACACATTTAATGAAGCTCTCATTCTCAATATTAGTCTAGATCCTGAAGCTGACACTCTCTATGGATGCTTTTCTCTATGCCAGAAGTGTCAGAACTGACCAATAGAAACCAATGAGAGCAGTTTTACAATATATAAAATTATTGCTTGTCAGGGGGATTGATGTGATGGACCTGATCTGAATCTATTATTTTGATAGGACACCAAAAACCTCTTTAAAATCCCTTAATATGCAAAGTTAAGTTAATCCATTGCACTTGTAAAAAATTAGGAAATAGGTCTAATCAACCAGTCAGGATTGAATGCTCCGTGTATTTTACACTATTTGAGATGGATTGACTGATTTCAAATCGGTTGATTTCCCTCGTGAAGAGAGTCTCAGCAACCTAGTCTTATCTTAGTTTCTCGTGTTATCACCATCTTCGCCAAAGGCAAACTCCAATGAATCTGCAGTCACGAAATGAAATAGCACAACTTTCATGCAACAGGCAACTTCATAAAAATAATTTATGCATATATTCCAACGTCGCTTTTGCTACAAATGGCGTTACGCAAAGGTAATGAAATCACATCTTTCTCCATACACACGATGCACAAGACTTGCTACGAGTTCGAACAGTCCTTTCTGTGTCATGTAACATCGTTTTTACAGGAAAGTAAAACTGTATAAATACACAATACAAGCGCGACAGGGAGTTAAAACAAGAGTAGATGATACAACAGGCCATTCTAAGTGAATGAAATCTGTGGCCACAATTACGACAAGCTAATTATTCATGAATGTGCTCTATAATCATCGAATAGCCACGCCTTTGCCGTGAATAAACATGCTCCTCGAGTCCTAAGACCATAAAGGGTGGTTTAGGCATGGTGCTGGATAAAACATAAAACCTGTTTGTGACGTATTCCGATCCTCGCCGAGAGATCCAGTCCAACGCGGACGGGTATCCAACAGCCGTGACGTACTCGGTTCATTTCCACGACTCAACTCGTCCGCTCCCTCGGTCTACAACATTCCCTCTCCTCTCTCTCCACTCCTCTTTCTTGATGTCTTGCAGGCTGGCAGCACCATCTTCTGCTCCGCCTCATCCTGCCAAAAAATGGAAGGGTACATTCGAAATGTTTAATCCAAACGTATAACTGAACCGAGAGGTATGGCAAACAATAGGACAGTATCGACGACAAAATATTGACATTTAAGGATGCAAAGAGTAAAATGAAGAATCATTAGTTCTCCCGAATGTAAAGCCTGGAGCAAAACAACATTTCTTTCCATGTGGATAGTTTTCATGACTTTCCACTGTGAAATATCATTCCAAATTTTGAATTGTGCATGATATTGCTGGTTAATTATGGCTGGCTGCGCTATTAATATACGCTAACGTGGGTACCCACTCTGTTACCTTAAAAATTATGTTCTTAAATTGATAAGGAGACATTCACAACTACAAAAATAGGCATTACATTGGTAAGTAAGATATAAAAAATAGAAATAATTGCTTACGCCAGTTAAAACAGGAGCAATCCAAATAACTGTAAATAGTTAGTAAATTTTCACTGAGTTCGTCGGAGAAAATATTTCTCAAAAATATATTTTTTAATAAGGACTACTTTGATATAATCTCTCAGATGTAATCCAAAGCGATAATTACTAGTCTTAGTTTCAACTAGCCCTTATTAAAATAGCCCTCTCAAATAACTAGAAAATAGGGAAAATAAGAGTAACAGTTAAGCGTACCTCAACAATGAATGAATAATATTGAATGCCTTATTTCTCAAATCTGAACCTAAACTGGATTACCAAAATATCTTGATCAATCTCCTGTTCATGATGAACGATGAAATTTCACAATTTTAAGTGAACTAATTCATGTAACATTTCGAATCAAAAAACATAATTTTGAAGGATTATTTTATTAAAAGTCATCAATCAATGAAAGAAAATCTTATACCGATCTTTGTCACAGAGGTAATGGATAAGATTCTTTAGATATCATTTTTAAATTGAAGCATTTGAAATTACAGTTACTGTTAAAAATACACAGGACATAGGTTTTTATAAAACCAGAATGTAGAAGATTACTCAGCTAGTAATGTCTGTAGTTCAATTAAATCAAAACCTGAAATTCACATGCATTTATGAACAGCAGAATTATTTATGAATTCTGTTTTTATATTCGATGGCACGCACATAGTGTTTGTAAATTATAAAATTTGTATAAATCAAAAACTGTAATACAAGCAAAAGAACATGTTACTTTTTGATTATATTGACCTAAACAATAATGAAATCTCATATTCCGTTAATTAAACTGTTTTTGAAATACCAAGGTCATTATTCCGTCAAAATCAGAATAAAATAATTTTACTTATTTCAGACAAGAAAGTTTTCGAAACAGTAATTGTAGTGAGAATAACTTTTGAGAAAACTAACTAGAAAATAATAAAAATGTATTCAAACGACGATGATTCCATGATAATATATTTTACTATCTCTCATAGGAGGCACATCAAATGTTTCCCTTTATTTCGGGGAACTCATTGTTAGGACACCTTTATCCAAGCTCAAACATCAAGACAATATTTTTTTCTGGAACGTACAATCGTCTAACTAGTCGTGTAGTAAGAGCTGTATGAGATCCATCAATCTTCAATTTTATCAAAGCTGAGCATAAAATAGATATTTTTCCTTCAATATCATTCTTCTAATAGTCCTTCTAATTGTGGCTAGATTCTCTACGGCGATATGCAATTTATATATTATGTTCAAAATTCTTGTTACTAGGATTATTCTAGGGAACATATAATTTTGTAGTCAATTGATCGTCAAAAGACGAAGGAATTCTACATTTGGCAGTAGAATGAAATAGCAATGGACTTTAAGCAAATCATTCACCTTGTGAAAAAAGGGGAAAAAATTAACATCCTCGAGTCGTATATTGGAGGAAATGAATTTGTATTTGGGGTATTGGTGCCAGTAACAAAAATGAGAGATTTTATGATAACATTTAATGCTTTCTAAGGGCTCATCTTCAGCAGATGTGAGAGTGAACCCAGAGTCGAAGCTCGAAACTTCGCCTAAAATGAAGAATCCAACCCGATGAAAATCCAGAAAAACGTTTACCCACGAGAGATAACTTTGTTGGCTATTTCATACTGAAGTGACCATAAGAATTGTAAAATCAAGACTTATTCAATACATGTTTAAGGAATAATATTTCAAAAGAATGATTTGTAGGATGAAAAAGCGTACTTTGGCACTTGTTTGTTATTTAGTTTATTAAAATCTTGCAAAATAAAAATATTTTATCTACTATTCTGATAAAGAGTGAGCACTGGTTTCTCGATTTCAACCGTAAAAGGTGACGCGGTTAAAAGCAAGAGGCACTAACCTTTATGAATATGAAAAACATGTCATTTCAATAAAACCTTAAATATTTCTAATAAAAATAATGTATACTTATCGTTATACATGTAATGCTCAAATTTTTTTAAGAAAATTCTCAAAATTCTGTCTTCATATTTTTCAGGTGCTAGTAATTGTAAGAGACATTGAAAACTTAACGCAAAATTACACTACCACATTAAAACTTCTGGGATTTGTTTCCAAAAAGATATTCACTATTACTATTGATTAATCCCTCGTTTGATACAAAATCACATATACGTAGCGAATCGGGATTAATAAATTGAGAGTAAAAACATAAAAAATAGATACCAAAAAGTCACAAAAATATTCGCCAAATGCATATCGTAACTAAACAAATCGAATCTAATATACAATCATTAAATCACTTAATGAATCCGACATACGTAACAATACCTCCTCTTCGGTCATTGGTTCTGCAAACGATAAATGTAAAATATATTTCTGGGGTTCATGAAACACAGCATTTATTTTATGTACAGATACCTAATTTATTAATGATGAGACAATGAGCATCATCTCAATATTAACGACAGCAAAAACATGTACATTGCGCCATAATGGAAAGTTAAATGAAGTTAACAAAATGACACACACACTGAAAGCAAAAAACTATAAAATAATGTCTTGGATAGCATCCTTATCACCGAAGCATTACTGCGTAGGCCTATATTTTTATGCCATATTTTCACGTTATTTACCGAGGAAAAAACATATGCAATATGGTAGAAACAAAGGGGGTATTTTTTGGAACGATAAGTTTTCATGATGCCATACAGATGATAAACAGATGCAGTCATAATGGCCGACGTTTCGGAGAACGATTTGTTTTCCATTATTAAGGTGTGTCACCGTCTCAATACAGGACTTCAAACTCAACTGAATTGACCTTTTCACGAGTACAACAATAAAGCTCAGGTGTCGTCCGATAAGTTGGTGTTCTTTTGAAGTATATTCCGTATTAAACTTAGATTTTTCATGTGATTGTTTGTTAATTTTCAATCATTGCTTTGGTGAAAGTCAGTTTCAAGATAAACATTTTTGAGATTGAGGCGATTTTCGATGGCTTCCTCAATATATAATTTTTAAATAATTTAGGACTTGAAATAAAATAACATAGAGAAGGCATAATATTGAATTATGAAGGAAAAGGGCTGCCAATAGTCCCCATTTTACGGATGTCCTGAATTTTATATCAAAATTGAATTACTGTAAACGATCATCAAATAAAGAAGCTAACCAAACATAATGTTTTCACATTTAGCTGTGCTACTCGTAATTTTGTTGAAATGAACGCCAACAAATTTCTCTTTGAGTTAAAAATGCGTAGTAGTAATATAAATTTGGAAATAATGAGACACTTTATACTGCTAAGTCCTCGCAAATTATTATTTTTATTCCAGTTTACTCATTTTCACTGAAGCGGGTATGGAAATCCTATGAAAGGGAAAGTTTTCAAACGCTAAGAAATTTTTTTTCATAGTACAAGCATGCACCTACTGTATAGGCATAAAAGATAAGAAAACAGGCAAAATAGATATAAAATCGAATGTTGGTTATGATCTATGGCGTCGAAAACTGGCAAATATAGGTAATTAGACCGCAATTTGAAGAAGAAATAGTGAAATAGAAGTGTCGCACAATTACGGATTTGAAAGAAAATCGCAAAGAGATTACGCAACATGGAATGACGAATGATGGCATTCAGGATGTCAAATATTCTTTACCAAATCATGAATATGAATAGCAGATAAATAACTATGAGATAAAAAGTAAATTGAATCAAAAATGCATGATCAGGGCAGAAACTCTTGGAAAAATATCAATATCAATAACTCTTTGCACCAATTGAAAAATCAGGAGATAGAATTGAAGGAGAAAAACCAGTAATTTGGAGAAAATAAAAAATAAAGAAAATGGTTGACGAATGGTAAGTTTTCACCGTGTCATGTACGTATTCCTACATTAAACCATAGATTTGAACCGCCAGGAAATGAGGAAAAACAGACACAGCATTACTCATTGTTAAAGAAACTAATCGGCTCAGAACTTAAGTCGAAAGGTCAAAAGAAAATCAGTTAAATTATGTGTGAAACAGGTAAGGCCGTATGAATGGAAGGTGCAAATGGAATGTTGATGATGAGTTCGCTGGAAGTCAAAAGTTCATTTGTCAAAGCATGTGTATGAAATGCAGTGTCATTAGAGAGATGTACGCAGAAATGGATGTAAAAATTGGGAGTTGCTCAGCTTATTGTTAAAAGCACCTATGGTTCATAAGTTAAGTCAATTAGGAATTCATTCCCAAGAGAAAAATCAGGCATTAGAATTGTTCACTAAAAAGGATTGAAAAAAGACACAGAGAAGATGAGATAGAGAATTTTGAATAATAACTTTCCATGAAGTCGAAACATGCTATATAAAATCCCCAATACGAACTGAAGATGCATACTCATGAAAACAGTAAAAAAGAATAAAATAAATAGGCGTTTTCAGGGTCCAAAATATACCGTCTCATAAGTATAGACGAAATGTACTCGATACCCATAAGACGACTCACGAAAGAGAATTGATGAATAACAAGGAGTTGGAATATGCAGCATGAAACTAATGATAATTTTTTTTACGATATAAATTATCTTGTACAAAATCACACACAAGAAATGCAGGGAAATAGGAGCGAATGGAGCGTACATAAATTGTAGAAATCCCAGCAGTCTAATGGTAAAGGCGCTTGTCCTTTCATCACTTGACTGGGTAAGTACCCAATACCGAAGAGAATGATCGGGCAAGAGATTTGTGAAACAATTGTGGAATTGTAGGAAGGAATTTATGGACAACACGAGGATTTCTACCGAGGAATTGCAAACGGTAGCTCAGTGTTCAAGGCACTTACCCTCTCTTAATTTGACTGGGTAAATATCCAATACCGAAGGGAATAATCAGGTAAGAGATTAGTTTTAAAAAATTGTGGGATTGTAGGGAGGAATCGATGGAAAATATGACGATGATAACAGGGGAAGTCCATATGGTGGAGACATGATGATTGCCGACGTTTGGACGGGGGAGCGCCGAGGAGGAGGTCCCCGGGAAGGAGGCAGGGCCGGCCGGGCGACGAGGGAGTGAGCACCGGACAAACCGGTTCGCTGCCGCCGCAGTCGTGTCAATGGGATGTCCTTTCTCCACGCTCTCTCCTCCTCCTCCTTCTTTAAAGCCATTCACGTCTCATTATGAACCGATCATTGTAGTCCCTAAACCGCGGAAAGTTGCGTCACACAAGGCCGCCGCCAGTTACGCCAATGTCGAAGATGTTGTTTCCGCAGCCGGTGATAAACAAGGCGAGAAGAGGAGTTGTGTTTGGCAATCGGCGGACCTGATCCTCGGCATTCCAAAACACCCATATGGTTGTTTTATCCGTCGTGTCCAATCCAACGGCGGAAAAACCTTGCCGTCCAACAATTTGACTTTGACGCTGGGCATTTTTTCAGGAAGGAATGGAACTACTTCTCGGCAATACCACGCCATTATTCCATTCGCAAGCGATGGAGTAATATTTTCATTCATCTAGCAGTCTATATGTTTTTCTAAGTGACATGTACATAGAAATTTTTCTGCCTCAATTTAAAATGAACCGGTAAAGAAAATTAAAATAAGGATTATTACTACCGGAATCTTCCCATTGGTTTCCTGATATTAGGGGTCTCGAATCAAGTCCTGAGTTCCTATTCATTGAAGTGCGTTTTTCCATTCAAATATGATGCAGTTTTCCATTGCCAGAATATTTATATCAACAGTCCCGTGTATATTTTTAACAGCCCTGTTCGATGGCTCATATTCATTGAGAATAGATTATCCTTGGAGTAGCAGTTATTTCAATAGCCTGTGACAACGGGGAATTTCGCAGTTTGCGGTTATGTCCTTCATTTTAGATTACTACCGCGTCGTATGTGGCGAAGACAATAGTTTCGCTGGCATTACTGCAAGCGTCTTCAGGTGTAATCGACATTGTAGTAACCGAAAATGCAGAACTTCACTTCAATAGCCTTTTCTCTCCGCTTTTCATAAGCAAGACTGGTGAGTTGACGCGTTGTAGTTCAATATTACAAGCCATAAACGTTTAATCGGCTTTACTTTTCACCTCTTTTAGCACTCATCAACCATGCTTTCATTACTGCAAGAATCAAAATATAGGTGCAACTCATAATGGAATAAAGGGGATTAACTACCCAATAGAGGTAGTGAAAGCCGCAAAATTTAGAAAATGTCGGATACAAATTATAAAAGCACGAATGGTTAATAGCCATAAGAAAATATTGCACTACACCAACATGCTTCATTATATAACTGCAATTTTCCAGCACTGAGGAGCATTAGGCCAGCATGCAAATGATTCGGAATCTGTCACTTTAATCTTTGTATGTGTGTCTCTGTAGTACATCGCAATCTAATCCAGAGCGTACACAACTCGGCGCGATTCCGTTTTTTTGTTTCAATGGAATAGAAAACGAACGCATAAGACGTTCTGCATACGCATGCTAAAAATCTCACTGCCTCCTACAGAATCGAACATTTTAAGATTCGTCGAGAAGATTATTGATTCACAATTGAGTTATAAACTTCATACTGAGGAAACAAAACAATCTAAAAACACGGATAGTGGAGAAAGGCTCAAAGAAGGACTAATGTCGAATTCTTCGGAAAAAAAACAGGCGAAGACGATGGATTCTATGATTTTTTTCGAGGAGTTCCAGGAGGCTACTCATTTCTTGGAATTGAAGCATTTTTCAGCATGGAGAGAAATAAATCAAAACATAACTGGCTTTTAGAACTATTGTTTAAAAGGAAGGCAGAGAAATGATAACTACAAAATATGGCTGGAGAAGAAAAACTATTCGCGATGTCAAAATACTAAACGCATGCACGTTTTTATTCTTTGTAGTACTTCTACCGCTTTCCGTAACGGGTACTGCTGCTACTGCCCGCTGCCTATTGAAACTGTTTGTAGACTTCCATAGCGTATCAGGAACTTCTAAGAGCAGATAAATATTGAAGACATTGAATCTGATCAATATTGGTGATATTATAGAAACAACACAATGTTGCACCCTCTGCAGAACTGTATTTTCACCCGCATACTGGATAGAGCAAATGGCATTCAAAGACTATTGGTCCAACAAAACAAAAATCAGTTTGAATTGCACAACGAGAAGGTAACAATGATGACAAATGAAATCATTAGTCAACCATTTCAGAAAAAAAGTTATTTGAAAGTGGATAAACCACTGCGCGACTACTAATAGCAATTCCTTGCTACAAAATTTTGGCAAGTTATGTCCTGGAAAAACAAATTACCGGAATACGCATCATTGTTGGGGTTCAGCATGTGCAACCCTCTTAAAATCTATAAGTAACTGTTTCCCAACTAATCAAGGGAGCCTAGAGAACATTTTACTCTGAAATGTTTCACACGGAAAGGTTCACAGTTCTCAGCCAGAGTATCTTTATAATTTACTAATGTAGAGTGCAGAGGTCAGGAAACCCTGGCCCGTCAAAGAAATAGATGATGATCCTTTTCATATAGGAGTTTTTAGATTGAGATCTGTGAGATCGATTTGATTTCATTGATGACTTTATTATATCTCCGTGATATTTTTCACTCCGCCATTTTCACTCATATTAACCAATTCTGTATATATCATGCTAAGATTGTGCTGAGATGACAATGTAAAAAATATTTGCTTTCATAAAAACATAAATTACTGTTTTCCTAACAAAATGAATCGTTAAAATTGCTATTAATCAAGGTAAAGAAACGACGTATTATGTTTATGACAAAACAATCAGCAAATATTTAAGCTGAAAATATTTCCAAGGATAGCAGTTAAATGCGCCTTTTTCACGGTAGATACCGTTAACGCTACAGAGAGAAACCCGACCGGAGGAAAAACACCGCAGTGATAACAAATTAACTAATCCAGTGCAGGCCGTTTCGAAGCCAATCGATTTATTACGTGACGATATCGAATCACCGCCGGCTGAGTGCGCTTTTTGACCGGAGAGATGGCGGCCCGCTTCCACTGCATCTGCCAGCGAGGCCCTTATCGCATCCGCCACCGTCTCCCCCGTCACTGAATCGGTCGCTCATGCGCGTCACGGAAATGTGCGATTGACGTGGTCGTTCATTTTACCGCCCACGGACGATATCGACATGAAAACAGAACCAAAGCCGGAAAGGAAAAAGAGCTGTTTTTTTCGCCAAAATGGACACCCTCTGCTGATACTCGCAGTAATTTCACTCGGACATTTTACAGTAACATTTTTCAGAGCAGTCACCACAAAGAGTTTTAACCAATATTAGAAAATTTAACCGATTTAGTCACATTTCATCGAAAATTACAGCGTGAAAAAAACGTCTCTGATGACTTGTGGGGGTATATGAGGTAATAATATTCATATTCGTCAAATTTCAAGCATACAAATGAATTCGGAAATAAGTTACACAAGCTAATTAAATACACATAGATTACTTCAATTGAGCAAGTGGGTATGTGGTAGGGGAATTTCCTATCCAAAAGAAACTGTTAGAAACCGTGAAACATATTTTCCATAGGGTCTATGCCGCCATGAAAGATAAAGAATCTGTGGTTTGGTTCCCTATGAGTGAGTATATGTCTCGATATCATTAAATTATTTGATGACTCAACATAACCAATTTTCATTCAGTCAATGATAACAAAACAAACCCTTTCATATCGAGTTGAAAATCGTTAAAAATTTGCTAGATACCTAATTAGTTTTATCCTCTTCTTTAAGTGAAAAATTATGGAAGATGGAATTCTGATTGTCTTCAAATATTCAGAGAGAGTTGTATATTTTTATTTGCTATTCACCACTTCAGTCATCTATTAGTCCTCAACAAGCAAAGGTTTTACAAAGTTTCCAAATCACAAAAATAAAATATTCTCACTGTGTCCACCTATCAACACCATAAAATTTGCCTTCCTAAAAACTTCCAAGTTGAAGGATTACTAGACCAGCAATTTCAATTAATGTAGGCCTTTCATTTCCAATCTATATCCTTTAAGATTATTTATGCCACAAATAGCACAAAAAATTAATGGTGCGGATCTAAAATCAAAATTTTGGGTACAAATCAAAGGTTGCATTCACGTAATTATAGAGGTTCGTATGTGTACATATTTGAACGCAAAGAGAATTTCATTCTGAAACCAAATATTTTCACTGATACGAGGGCCAACTTGAATTTTTACGTAGTTGTCACCATTAGGAGCCTGAAACTATTATTTTATTGCTAGATACCTAATTAGTTTTATCCTCTTCTTTAAGTGAAAAATTATGGAAGATGGAATTCTGATTGTCTTCAAATATTCAGAGAGAGTTGTATATTTTTATTTGCTATTCACCACTTCAGTCATCTATTAGTCCTCAACAAGCAAAGGTTTTACAAAGTTTCCAAATCACAAAAATAAAATATTCTCACTGTGTCCACCTATCAACACCATAAAGCGAGCCTTTCCTCAAAAAGTAATTTTTACGTATCGACGGCAGTGAATACAATTGATGCATTCCCTCTTTTGTGGAAATGAAAGATATTGATCTATGTTTTTATAATTTCATTAAAATTGGCAATAATTGCTATTTTTATGTAAGAATATTTTGACGATGTTTTCAATATATTCATTTTTCATAAACAAAATCGGTTGAACATTTCTAAACCAAGAAAATCCAAAGGTATTGAAGATAATTCATGAATTGGCTACAGTCTTGAAACACATCGATAGTCATTCTGAATTAAGAATGGGATAGAAGGTGCATGGTGGAGGGCCGAATTCATTTCACATAACAATGGCTCCTGCCATATGGCTTCCACTAATCATAACAGGTATTCTAGTATGCATATTGAAAAAACAGGCGATTTGGTTGGAAGCAGATCTAAGATCACAAGAGATATGAAAACGGAATCCACCGATATTAATACCGCCACGGATGCTTAGCCATCAAAGTCGTTCGGTTTTATTGGATCCTAATTTTTGACGGCGAAGGAGGAAAGGAGAGAGAGAGAGAAAGCAAGTAATACGGAAATGAGCGTATCTATAGCGAATTAAACTTGGGGGTTGGTCCCACGGCGTCGGAACCAATTAATCAACCTGTTTCGCTTCCTTTGATCCCGCGATTCTACTACACACACACATACACACATCGACCAGCCCTAAACCTTCCCATTTTCCTAAAAACCTCGAAAAAACGAAAGATATCGAATGTTCGGTAGAGTCGAACGGGGGAGGAGGGTGGGTGGGTTTTGGAGGAGGTGGAAGGAGTTGGGGATGGATACGAGAAAGGAAGAGGATTTGGATGGTTCTTTCTGATAGGATACGAAGAATCGCAGTGAGTAGGTGGAGCGGGTGGTATTGAGAGGGGGAGGGGGTTGTTTCAGGGTTGTCGACTGTGGGTTTCCACCCTCTTTTCTGCCCCCCACCCAAAAAAAAAAACTTTCACCTGTCCACCCATTCCGATCGCATCCAGAGAATTTTTTTTTCTTCTTCCATCGTTCGCAAAAAGCCGCCATTGCTATAGACCAGCTCAAACACACCCTATACCCCACCCACTTGCATAGGGTAACGGGTACACCCCCACAGAGGTCCCCAACCCCCCCCCCCCCGTTCCAATACACCCCCATTTGAAACCTATCCCTTCCTCTGCAGTCCGCCTTGGATTTATTCGTCATCGGCGGCTTCCTTCCCGTTGACTGAGTGGTTCGGGCAGCGAGCGTTGCAGGAACTCATCCGGATGGACAGCAGGGAGGCCAGCGGGCCGCAATAATAAGCCCCGCGGGCCTGATGGAGGTGTTCGAAGGCGCGGCCGTTCGACTTCCGATTTCGAAAGAGATGTGGAGGGAGGGGGAGGAGAGAGAGAAGTTTATATTTCCTAACTTACGCTTTTCCGATTCCCCCGTATCGGATGCTGATGCTAATCTCTGATCCAGATGAATATGATGCTGGGAGAGGTCCTATTTTTTTCAAAGTAATGCATCGATCATTTTCCCACATGGAAGAGTTACTCATATTTTTTTATAATCCCAGTTCAGTGCGGTACTCTAAGATGCCTCTGAATCCAGTACTGCTAATCCATTTGCAAGAGCCGGCCTCGTTGGCGGCGGAGTACATTCCTCGCCTGTAATGGCTGTTCGTGCTCGTGAAGTTATTGAATTATTGAAAACACTCCGATTTAAAAGGCCAATAGAGTGCTATGGAAATAAACAAAATAAAAAGAGTGAACGATGGATGAAAGAGCCCATTTTTTCGGTAATTTCAATGCTCGATTATTGAAGGGGCTCTCCTAAGATACGTTAACAAAAAGTACGTCGACAATTGTATGGTTAATGCTTGAGGAAAATCTATCAAAAGTTAGAAAACTCGTAATACAGACTTCTTATGGCTTAAGTGGAATACAGGATTTTTTTATATAAGGATGATCCCATGAGGGAAAATGGAGGCGATGATGATCGTTTTTTTTTTATTTAAAAAGTTGGTACTACCTATTCATTAATTGAAAACCAAAAGGTCTTATGAATGGAAAGTAAAAACGGGTAATGCATCACAATTGAACAGCTCTTAAAAAACAAAAATGGAAAAATGAATGCAAAGAGGACTACAATCAGTGAAGACAATTACCGGAGAGAATCATATAATTCAGGATGTGGATCTACATAAACGTTTTTACCCAATGCATAATTTCTTAGTTACCAAAGATATTGAATTGCCAGTGCTGTGCACTGCTTATGGCTGCAATATGATGCTTGAAGGCCCAATTTTTTTATATATTATATCGATCATTTTCCAACTGGTGAAAGTCCTAAAACTTTTATTATTACGATTACTGCACGAACAATATCAAATGTAATTGAAAAGAGTACTATTTATCAGTTTTTACGACAGTAAATCAAGGAATTTATGGTCCAATATTTGCATAAATCTCAGTACTTGGTAGTTCATGAAGCTGCCCTAAGTTACTTTCACGGGGAATCAATTCAAAATTTCGACTCCCCATAGCAAATACGTTTTAATGGTTGAGAACTCCTGTTACTGGTGAGCATTTCATGGAGTGATATTTCACCAGTGTCATTTTTTCGTAGTGGTATCCTCTGGGATATACTTCCTAATTACTATCTTTTCTACCCTCAGCAATCATGGAATAACAACCGTGACAGTGAAATGGGAATTAGACCCTGACATTTAAATCTATGAAGACAGAAAAAATATTGTAAAATCCAAGAATTTGGAGTTAAGACTCAATAGCATTCCACTACAACATGTAAGAGTAAAATCTTTAACGTTAAAACCATGGTATCGAAAAGAATGATCATAACGAGATCATTTTGAAGCAGATGAGAATGCTGGGCGAGAAAAGGTTAACATTTTACAATGGACAAAATAATATGTTGATCAAAAAATTGCCGTTTTCGATAACATTCATATGATGAGAGGATTTTATTTTTTTAGAATGACCATCTACTACTAATATCATATTAAGAATAGAACTAAATCATTCGATTTATTATGCCTACGGGTTTTCGCAATAGATTCATTGAGCTATGTCATAATTAATCGCCACGAACAATCATTCCTACTTAACTTGAGGTTCTTTTATAACAAATATGGATAGAAATTGTTGATGAAGAAACATTAAGTGATCACATGCATTTGGTATTTCAGTTGAATACTCTGCGCTAAAAAATATGTATTCGAATAAACCTTGGCCAAATACTTAGCATGCGCAATATTAGCAAATAACGCACCATTTTTTCTTCAAAAACTACGCCAGAATGTGATATTTTACACATTTCATATGTAACAACTTTCTTATCTATTTAATGCAATACACTGTGATAAAACTTTTAGCCTAATTTAAAGATAATGTGGGTGTATAATTCATTTGTCTAATAGTATAATGTGCGTATGCATTCGCGATTTGTGGCAAATAATTAAAATTATGAATATCCATAGAATATCAGAACATATTAATATTTACACATTCAGCGTTGTAGCAATGTTAAATGTATAGTCTAAACAATGTATTTATATTTTTGAAGAAAAAGTATTTGATTTAAACTTACTAAAAATTATTTTAACCGACTTATGGCTCATAATTTAAAATATGAAAAAACATCAACACTAAATAACTCAGCAAACTTCACGAGTGGCATGAAAACTTTTATAAGAAGCACAGGCATCTAAATAACAAGCTCGTTCTTATCCTGCTATGTCCTTAGCCCATTTGGCTACAGCATGAACGAGAGGCAAAAACGTGTCTATATTTGTCCTAACATTATTTAATACCAAGCTGGAATTTTGGAATAAAAATTGACTTCTAATTACCCAAAAAAATAATTTTACAATATAGCTATACAAGCAATATATAAACATCACTTTCATAAATATTTAGGTTCTAAACTTCTATAATTTCCATATCTAGCTTTTTGGAGAAGAATAGTCCAGTATAGGAAAAGAGAAATTCTGGAGGGCAAAATTGCATCTAGACTACTTGGATCAACAACCAATACAAAATAAGAGTGCAAATACCGACTCTTCAATAATCTTTGCTTTTGGAAAATAATGAATTTCAATATGAATTATTGGATTTTGCTCGGTATATCCAACATAAAATAATATACATACTAAACCATCAATCGATGGTCTTCAACAGTCTGATGACATCAAAATGGATATGAGTGCAAAATGCCTAACTAAGCATATTTAATGTCTGGAGCATTTACTGCATGAGTAATTTAATGCACCATATGAAATTAATTCGACGAGAAGACTCGTTTGAAGTGCTCATCAACGATTA
This sequence comes from Ischnura elegans, assembly GCF_921293095.1. Lineage (NCBI taxonomy): Eukaryota > Metazoa > Arthropoda > Insecta > Odonata > Coenagrionidae > Ischnura > Ischnura elegans. The sequence continues at coordinate 145,477,703 of NC_060246.1, forward strand.
TGTGTTCCGACACACATTGTCCTTAAAGTAGAGAAATAGAGTATGCATGAAAAAGAATTTGGTGATCAACTTATTGACAAATATTTCAAGAAACAAAGAGCAACTTTTAGTTTCACCAATATATCGAAGAAAGACAACCTCGAGAATAACTAAAGAAACTGTGCTGTAATGGAATACAAGGAGAAGCTGAGCCGTGAAAGGACGCAACCCGCAAATCACAAACCGGCAATGTCGGCACGAGGGATACTCTATCCCACGATTACCGCACGGACGGCAAGTAGGGATGTGCGAGTAGTACTTTTTGACCTCGAGTCGAGTTGAAAACTACTCGCGAATATCGAGTCGAGTCGAGTATGGCGATTCCTGAACTAGGCAATACATTAATGCATATTTCAACAGTCTTATTTTTCCGATTTCCTCGTGAATTTTCTATTCCGAATGCTTAGTTTGATCTAAAAGGGAAAATATAATGAGGAAATTTGATGGTAATTGCGTCAAAAATAGGATATGAATGAAAATTAATGAGTGTTTAACATTTCAATATGCACAATTGACACGAATTTACCTCTTGTAATACCTACGTCTTCAATTTAATTAATTTGCCGGCCTGGGTGGCGGAGAGGTAAAGTCCTCGCCTGTCAACTCAAAGGTCGTGTGTTCGAGTTCCACCTGGGTAAGTTATCCTTATCCAGGGCATGAATGATTGTGCACGTTTGATTGTTAACTGCCATCTGAAGCCCCGATGCAAAGGCCGAATAATACTGTTTTCGGAGAAGCGAAAATATATTTTTTTCGTTAAATTTATTTATCCAAACTGCTCATAAAAGCGCTCATAAAATGAAATAAAGATTTTATATGTAAATGAATCACGTAATATTTGATTCTTTCAAATTCTCATGAAGAAAACAAATTTCTCTACATGCCCAGGCAGCAGGTTTTCATGTTTCAATGTTACAGTATTATTTCCTGCAGATAATTGTCTTTTGCAACAATCCTGTGTGGCTGGAAAAGTAATTTTTTCCAAATTTGCAAGGTTTAGAAACCTTGGGAATTTTTATTAAATTTTATATCTACGATTTTTATGGATCTTTAATCTTCATGGCATTTAAGTGGGCGAAGCGAACGAACTGTAGAACTTAGGTTTAGCTTATAAGGCCAAAAATAATTTTTCTTCGTTTCTTAATTCGTTTAATAACCATAGTAACGCCTTTGTTATTAGATCAAGAAGGAAACTGCGGAAAATACGCAACAAGGGAATAAATGAAAATTAATGTTTGACGTACGTAGTACTCAAAAAGGCTTTAAGACGGATTTGTCCGCAGAAACGTATAAGTTGCACTTTTTCCATAGAAATCCTAACAATTTTTACGTACTCTCTCGGAATTTGAGTAGAGAAAGTATAATAGGGCATAAAAATATCGCATAAGAAAGTATGCACGATGCAGCGGTCCAGTCCGATTACGCCGCCTGGTCGGAGGACGGTCGGCCGCTTCGGCTGACGAAAAGGTATTCGTCACGCACGTGGACTGCTATAGTGGCTGACTGCTACGTATAAAAAAGCTGAAACTCCTGGGCTAAGACACAAGAACGACATTTCGACTGTAGAAACGATATACGCACATGAGCTTCTTGATAGCGCCTCCCGTCGGAATATTTCTGAACTAAATGGCCTCGACAGCTCTGTAACCGAAACTACTCCACTCGACATTCGTAATTATATTCGAAACACTCGAGTCAAGTACAACTTCTCGACTCGACTTTTCGAGTACTCGCACATTCGTAACGGCAAGTAAGTACGAATTTCATTCTGAAATTATAAAAAATTACTCTACAAGTATTATATAAAGCCATTTTCTGAGATTGGCATTCGATTCTGCCAGATTTTTTACCAGTGTCGTATGAACATGAAACGCATATGTTTCGAAGAATCTTCTCGCTAAGTTTCACATGAGTACCTCCGGATTCCAATACCCATCCACGGTTACTGTTCTCGTTCGGAAACCCTATAATTTCTAATGATACTTTTACAGGGGCCGTACGGATCATTGCAACGATGAGGTTCTTTTCTCCCAATGAACTACTTAAAAATATAGCCTATTGGAGTAATTAAGTGGAAAATGAAGATTTAGCTGCTTAGTATGTGGCTACACAAAATAATGTGTGATGCGTAACCCGAGGTGCATCTGAACAGTTTCATTTTGCAACAAACACTTAACAGTGTCTGCACATATTGCATTTACTGTTCAGTATCTTCATAGTCAACTTTTTGCTAGGTAATGATAATGAAGCGAAATAAACTCTGAAACATAGTCTATAAGCATAATTTCGTGCACCTATCATTATTTTTTCACACAAACATCAAATAATATCACCAATATATAACACATTTTCTCTTACTTGCTAGACTTACGTAAGGGTATATCTTTAAAAAACTCAGATCGCGTTCTTTCTTGGAGGTTTTATCAAATCAGTTGAATCGGGTAAAAAACAAGTAAAAGACTTTTTGGTTTACTTCAAGAAAAACTTATCATGACAGCTCATAATAAACTATAATATAAATTATCATCATGCAGGGTATACGGGTTTTACCAATCGTGAGGAATATTCGTGAAAAACTCTGAAGAACCGAAGATATTCGTCAAGCGTATTTTGGGAAGGAATTCGGATAAAAATGTGTATCATTCTACTACGCAATCATTAGCCTGCATCTTCAATACGCGGCAAGCATATGGGACCCGGAGCAGAAATATTTAATCCGTGGCCTTGATAAATACAAAGAAATGCTGTACAAATCTTCAAAAACTGCTACAAGCGAACATAGAGTGATTCACAGGTTTTGCATTTATTAGGCTTAGAATGCTTGATCTACTAAGAACATGTATATTTCAGAGCGACAGGATACTCATCATCTTAGAACCTTAATATGTTTCTAGGCACAACAGAAGTCATAAAATAAGAGATATTTTTCTGAACGGATACGAATGCGAATTCGTTTTTCCCCCGAACAATAATGGACTCGATAGAAAACAATAGTACAGTTTGCTCTACCAATTTAAGTGGAGCAATCCACTAGAAGTTTAGCCGTGAATACATGCAACCCGCGTATCTCTAATCGGCAATGACTGTTCTGGGGATGCGCTCGCTCTCTCATTGCCACCACGGCGACAGCGATAATGTTTTCATTTCAATGCACAAATATGAATATTACCCATGATATGATAGGAAATGATACTACATCTGTGGAATATTGGAGGAAAATGGCCACATAAGTGAAGACATCAGGATGGGAATACTTTTGGAGAATCCTATTGAGAGACGAGTTTGACAGTTTCTTGAGTAAAGTCGGGTAAAAGGTTTTGTATTGAGTGTACTGTAGTGAAGGAAATGGCGTTTGTGATTTGGATATGGAAAAGAGTAGATAACTTTTGATGGAGAGATAATAAAAGCAACAAGGAAGTGCTATGCTTAGGGATTGAAAAGAGGCATCCGCTATAAGAGATAAAGGGAAAGAAATGTGCGTTAATATACCTTCTGATCCGGTAGAGGACACTGAGGTGGTGATGTAAGAAAACCAGCGACGCTGGATAGAGATTCGGGACATAATAAAAGTGATTAAAAGAGTCTCTAACTGATTATGATGCTATCAGCGAGTCCTGAACCGACATCACAACCGTATGAACAGAAATCGCAAAATTGGTAGACATATCCACCCACAATCTTTCTTGTACGACATTACGATTAAGCCTCTCATTATTTGCTCTTGAATCTCTATGAAACAGAATTTTTACATTTCCACAGCTAAAAATATTAATACTATTTTATTCGAACTACTAAGGTAACAACCAATCAAATCCTATGAACCTTTTTCTGAATGACTAATCAAGGGCTTATATCTAAAGGCCATAATGTGTTGGATCTTGTTGAGCCTTTAGAACCTTTATTATATGTAATTGGTACGAAAGTCAGTCAAAGGTAAAGAACTTGTTCTTTTTGTTCTTCTTATTATTTCCTAAGCAGTAAAACCTTTTAATGTAATTGATTTCATTTTAAAAGCCACCACTTTAAGCGACCAACGCAAATAAAGTAAGCCGCGAAGCGACACTTCGGGTGCCTAATTGAGCCCGATAAATAAATACCTCTATTTGTCGCAGATTATTAAGATGAAATTCATCAAGTGATAAAGTCGAAAACTATTAGGAGGGCTTATATTGAAAAAATGGAAGTAAAATATGTGAAGGGCATTGATAAAATATATGATTGAGTAAATTATCAGCATATCATTCGAAAATAATAAGTTATAGCTTTCAAATTTCGGGATATTAATTATTAGTATAAGATATCCATTCCAACTTCATAATTGAAGTTTATCAATATCAACTAGGAATGCTGTTTTTAGCAGTGAATGCAGCAAGCGAAATCCAACTCTCTGGAGTAGGTACACGTAGATGCCTGCCATTTATAACCAGGTCACGAAGTGCTCAGGGAATAGTGCTGCACATAATCTTTTTAAAATGAGTTGCGAGAAACAAGAAAAGTAACGTTTTAATCATCATCATCGGCTAAAGAGTTTTAGATTAGGCAGAAGTCGCTACCTCCGTTCCAATAATGATATTATCCCAAGAAGAGTACTTGAGGAAGCACCTGAGGAAGAAAATCCTATTCCATTTTATCTAGGATTGGAGTATAAATCCATAGCCATGATTAATAAAGATCGTATCTTGCGCAGTCATAACATTATCCTAGACATATTTAGTATATGGTAAGTTCAAATTGACAAAATGCACGTCCTTCGGATTTGTGAAATCGAAGAATACTATGTAGTGGAGGTATTCTGGTACTGTAAAGGTTCAAAATTATTATTGAAATAAAAGGGAGTTGCAATGTTATTATTTTAACCTCAACCATTAATGCTCATTAGCTTCAAGTTTAGTTATATATTGACTTACACCGAGTGACTTTTGACCTGGAAGTGATGAAAATACCATATATTTTCGTAACGTAGTAAATTTGAGGTCACTATATGACAGGTAGGTCCAATTACCTTCAGAATATCGTACAATAGATGCTGAAAGTAATTATTCCCCACCATTTTCATCAATGCAAGGCCTGAGTCAAAGTATAACCGCAGAATATGCTCAATTAACTTTTTTCTGTGTGAGAGATAAACAATATAAAAAGTAATTCATTTATTTTTATGAATTATCATCAGGCAATGCACAGCTGAATTCATATTTATAAATGAATATCAAGATAATTTTGCAAGCGAAAATAGGACAAAAAATCTCAGGTAGGATTTCGTTTCTCGCTAAACCTAAGAAGTTTTCTCTACGGGGGGCATGCTTATTTCCTGAATAATGGTCAAAGAATTCTCTCCCATCACGTATAATACTATTGGTTAGCTGAAATTTGTTTCTAACGAGATAATACTCTCCCAGAATGTTCACCTAATCGTTTCCATTTACAATGGGATCATCCAGTGCGTTTATAGTGATTTACAAAATAACCTCACCTACGAAAAATTAACCTGTCAGGAAACTATATGTAGTATCCATCGTTTCAACGAGCAATGTGAAGTCTCTCCACAGATCCATGATGATTTTCCAAGCGCCGGTATGGGTTTTGCCTTCTAAACAACCATTATCCGAAAATTACAGCCAAGGAGTTGAAACTTGGGTCATTTCAATATAATCTATCGTATAATTTTGCTAAATTTTATTTTTCTCCTATGTATATTAGTTACTACAGCAACGAAACAAATTATGTGGTACTTAGTTACATTAAGGTTCTAAGACTCCATAATATTTTCCCATCCATTAACGAGTTTTAGAATAGGCAAGAGCGAAAAAAGTCTCTACAACCGTTCCAGGCATTAAATTATCCAAAGAAGAGAGTACTTCAGCCCATGAGAGGACTAAATACGACCCAATATGATACATGAATGATGATACATGAATGATTTTGACAGTTGTTCTTAATGTTCTTCGTTTTTACAGAGTTTCAAAGTGCCAATGCCAAATGCCAATTAAATGTCAAATTTTATCCTAACGTTAATAAGACTTTGGGTAGAAATATTCCCTTCCTTGGCCAAGCCTCTTAGCCCATGTTTCCTAAGGCTTGAATTGGAAATACTTCGCAAACTCAAACTTAACCCAACTTCATTTACAAATTCACATTTTAAAAACTAATCACTCGGTCGCCACCTTATAGTTCAACGTTAGTTACTGTGAACTTGAACTCATGAGATACACAATAGTAACGTTACCTAAGAAATGTATCACCGAAATTTTTTCTTGTAGGAAGCGATTATATAGATTTTTAATTCTCATTAGCCTCTATTTTTGCTACCTTTTCCATAAAAATTTCAAATACACTTCCTCCACAAAAATACGTTAATCAGTCTCAAAATATACTATATTTCTGTGAGTAAAATACTATACTCAAGTTTTCACGTGTATATTAAGGTCTCAGCCTCCAAACTACCGCACCTGAACCAAAATTACAACCACTCTCTCAATCTTAACGAGGTGAAAGACCGTTGAGATACGCTCTTCGGAAGCAGGGAAACGACGGTCAGCTGTTCGGCGGTGAGAGCTCCCACGAGTCCCTGGAAAATGAGGGCGAATAAAACCCCAGTCGCAAGCGAAGCTCACCATAGCTTCGGCACGGAAATGACCGTAACACCATCTCCTTACCGTTAAACCAAATTCTTTCCTCATCCGCTCCTTGCAAGAACCCACCCTCGCCAACAAATTCGTCGTCGTGACGACCAGTCCCGCAAATAGATATAACAAATACACATTATACGTAAACGTGTTTATAATACACACGGCTACACATACCTACATTACTAAACGCGAAAGACCTACAAGGCTGATTGTACACACTACTATTCATTCACGTACGCACGCACATTTCATACACATATTGTCTCATGTAACGAGTCGGACAAGTGAGCGCGTGCAGGGTGTGCAATGGGAGTGAATGGGGTGGGCGGTTAGCACGCGGAAGAAGTGTGTCCCGGGGGATGCATTGAAGAGAGACGGGAGAAAGCAGACAAACCAGTCGCGGGGGAGATGGACGGGGGTCGTTGGCGGCGAGAGGACCGGTCGACAGCCGGGGATCCGGATCTCCCGCCCGCCCCCACCCGTCCGACCGCTTTCGGGACTTGAAATCAAGGGTGCGGACGGAGAAGGGGAGGACGGCAGGCGAGTATCCCGGCCGACGACCGGGCGACTGAAGGGGTTTTCCGAGAGAAAAGTTCTGGGGCTCGCGGCGAGAGGAGGAGGAGGACAATGATCTTTACGAGACGCAAATAAGTTGGAAGGAGAAGAAAATGGGGTCGCCATACTTATATGAGATAGGAAAACAAGGATGATGACGTAATGGCTGTAGTGGTGTGGTAGTGAGTAGTAGTCAGTCCCAAATGCCCTCTCTCGGTATAGAGAGAGAGAGTAGTTCTAACTTCGGAGGACGAGTTCTTCCTGCGTCGTAACCCTGTTCTATTGCCTCGTCGTCATCATCGGCATCATTAACATGAGGCCGTTGCTCTTCTCATAGTAGACGAGGCAAACTTGTTCATCGATACGTTATATGCTGTTCCACTCACCCTCTCCCTCATTGACGCGCCCAAAGGAGATCTTATGTACGTGTCACTTCAACTGCAGAGCGCTTTTCGTGCTAGCGCTTAATGATGGGTTTCGCACCGCGCGTCGAAACGCGTGCGATTATATCGTGACGAGCGCGACGAGCGACAATTCCATCGCACAATGGGTTTAATCACGCGTGCCATGGTGGTTTCGGAGCCCGTTTTAATTGGGACGGGGTGCCATAGTGGGGCGCGATCGCTAACAAGGTTTGCCGATCACCTATGCGGGGGCATCTCGCCGGTTTAGATGCCTAGAGTGTAGTTTTGGTCGGAAACGATATTCATTAAATTAGGGGGCGGAAACCTGCCATCCGCATCGGGTCCATGAAAATTTTCGTGCGTTCCTGTAAACTAAGTAGCCCAGTATTACTTCAATAATTAATATAATGAGATTTTATCATTTCAACGTACTTAATTACTAATTATTGTGCAGTCGATAAAGACATTCCGTGAACATACAGAAATTCGACGCCTAAGTAGCCATGCCAATTAGAAAAGCTTGTCATAAACAATCAAATATATTTTTTTTAATCCTATATTTAACAATTCAATGATCACCCTCTTTCTCCTTAATACGCAGTTGTGAATTCTCGATATCAATCGCTTTCACCTTCAGTCGTCGATACTTAAAACTCCGCAGAGGTTCATCGCCGAATGTAAATTACTGTAGCTTTCAAAAGCATGAGTGACTATTAAGGACTCGTTTTTCCTATATTTCTTCTTATATAATTATCACTGCTCCTAAGTAATACGAGCAGCATTATAGTCATACATTATTTTTTCTGCTTTACTTGGAGCAACTAGACAGAAAAATAGCTATATTACTACAGAAGTAGACAGTTTAGAGTCACCTACACTTGAAGGAGAGGAAAAGATGATCGCCATGATGATTAAAATTTTAGAATATCTAGGACCATTACATTTTCTTAAGGTCCACGGTTGATCCCGCAGCATTATGAAACAGCCTTTCAGATTAATATAAACTATATCCTTACTCATTCCCAGTATCAATCGCCATAGTCGTATATATTTCTGAAAAATAACTAAGGTACTCATGATTGTAAACAATGAATTGCTTTGCCAGGTTTACAGGAGAACACCCGCAATCCCGGGTTTTAAACTCGGAATCCGACATATTTTCGCAGAAATATTTCGGTTTCAAAGCCTACCTACGGAAAAGACAGTTTGAAGACAAGGCAAGTTACCAGATATGCATAATTATGCTAAGGTATCTTTTTTTTCTTCCCGCAAGTCCTTTCAGAAATTTTCATCTATCGGAAGCATCTAATATGGAACAATAATTTTAAAAATTGCTTTTTTTTAATTTGACCCCTGGAGGAAGACATGAAGGTATCCTTATTGGGTAAACGACTTATTCAGCTCCCGACTACAGAAATATGGCAGTTCAAAAAACCTAGATTTCTACAGGAATATATATAATCAATATCCCAATTCGTTGAGAAGTTACTTCACCTATTCTAAGACAAGAGGCATTTGGAATCGACCTTAGCCGTATTAACAGAGATATTTCATTTGATAAATTTCCTCGAACGGAGATTCTTGATACGTTTGTCGCCAACAGAAAGCGTCTCAACTAGATCTAGCAGCTGCACCTGATTTGCCAAAATAAAACTTGATAGAAAGAATTATAACCCTTCTGGGCACCACCGTTCAGTCGCAGACAGAATATGGGAGATTATACCAAGAGATGAGACGCACTCCCACACCGAACGACTGGTGTCGTCAAAGAGATTTCATATCATCGCATCGCTTTGAACTGCAAATCTGGATGGAAACCAAGCGTGGTATCGTTTATTTTGTGAATGGGTGCGAAACAGCCACCGTCTCGTCTCGAGGTGAAAGTTCGACACGAATTAATGATGAAGTGGCCAACAGCGAATATTAAATTGGAATTGGAGAAATTAACACGATAACACCACTTATTACATTTTACACCACAATTTAACTGATACATTTAAAACATTGCAATTCCCATACTTTAAATTATTGCCATAATATGGCCACGCTGCAACGAATCTAATGGTAAGACATATGCCCACATTTGAGATGAATTATCAATACAATATCATGAGTAGGTATTAGGTAGTCCGGCGTTTTTTCTCAAAAATGAATTTTTGGATGGGTAAAAATTCTTTATTTCCATTACCAACATTAAACATTTGATTTTTTAGTAAAGCCCAGGGATATCCTTACTTCAACATTCTTAGTGAATTTCGAAGTTGTGTATAATAGGGATAAAATAATATGATTTCAACCAGTAAGCCTAATGTAACGGTTGTAATTGATGTAAGCTGTCTGTAATATTTTTCTGCACAAATTCTTGAATCACAAAATTATTATTTCCTAAGTTTCCCAAATCAATTAGAAAATATTATTTGATGGATTTTTTTACTTTTGCTTTGCGAGATGAAGTAATTTTACTTCTAAAAAATCGTCAGGTTAGAAAATGTATATTCTTGAAGGTATATATAAGTTATTAAGGCTTTTTAATATAAGAATATTTCAGTTAATAGATCCAGACAACAAGCCAATGCCATCCAAAATCAGAGTAATCAAACACTAGATGACATGAAAAATATTTAGGGGTCAAGGTGAAGAGCATGCTGTTTAGAAACAATTGTTCGAAATTTGCCGTCTAGGACTCACTACGCATTAAAACGTATTTTACCTCAAACTATCCTCTAGAAGTATGGATAAGTGGAAATAATTATCCCCACACCGCTATCAAACCCCGGATTACCTTTCCATGTATTTTTAAACAATAAAAATGGAATTCGAAATCCTTTTCGAAGCTAAGATAGAATAGTCTGTTTTCCTAATTCCAAGAAATGCAAAATATAGCTTAATCCCATACCTCTATTACACGCACTGACGAAGTATATAGTTACTACCTAACAAACGTTGTTTTAACAAATATGTAAGAGTTTGTTCCCCACAAAATCGATATATTCCCCAAGTGGAATACTGGGGTTTTTTTTATTCCCATTTCACCGAAAACTGAACATTTGTGGCCATAGGTTATTTCAATAACTACGCGTGCACAAAAAAACATGCATAGAGGCAACCAACCCAGGTGGAGCTCGAACTTGTTACCTACTGTTTGCCAGGCGAGGTCTTTACCCCGTTGTCACCGCGTATAATTGATTTGAAAATTTCAAATTTTAATTTCCTTTTTGCTATAATTGAGCTATATTTAAAGTACTTGTTGGTGAAATAAAATATTTGGACGAAAATACAAGAAAATAATTTCCTTACCTTAGAGTACTTCCTACAATAATATCAATATTTTAATTAAGGTCATAAAATGTGATTAAAGCAGTTTATGAATTTATGTCATAATTATTAAATGCCCTCAGACATCAAAATTTTCAATAATTAGTCAGCTACATTTGCCGTAGGTTCCATAGAGTGTCAGTCGTGAGTTAGAATTGAAAATTCTGGCAAAACCTCAATTTATGTCTTTTTCGAGTCTATAATAAAAAAATACTCGACTAAGTCATACAATAATTAAAGTTGATTTCGTAATATAAAATTCATTATGCAATTCATGGCCGTAAAATTTATATAAATATAGAATAATCGAGGCTGATATTTCTTCGACAATATTTTAATGACTCTGCTGCTGTGAAGTTATTTCTCAGATAGAGTATTCATTTTAATCATATCGGCCTATTTTGCATCTTAATGCTGAGATTAGTATTCTATTGCGAAACCATATTTAGTTAATTGGTGTGTTTAGACCGTTTTACACGGGACATGGAATTGCGCAATCTGCCGAACGTGCGAAGGCGCAATCAAAATTGCGTCGTGTAAAGCGGTGAATTGCTAGAACACATGCGAGAATGCGTGTATGCGAGACGTCAAAATAGCCCCTGTTCTAATTTCGTTCATGCATTCGCGGAATTCCGCGCCATTTTAGAAATTAATGCAGCTCTAACCTGCGCAATTCCGTGCCCCATGTAAAACTGCCTTTAAAAATACATGTGAAAACTTATCGTAATGACAGTATGTACTGGTAGTACATACCTACCGCTGCTTGCCTTTTTTGCATCAGGAGACTAAAAGAAATCTATCTAAGGCAAATGAAGAGGAAAATGGCATCAACATGCACTCTATCCTTTTCCGCGATGAAGTATAATGTACTGCGGTGGTTTCAGCCTTCTTTCAGCGCTGTAACTGTGGTATTAACATTGTTTTTAGTTATGTTCCCTCTGGATATAGGTGAAGTTAGGAATACTTTTCGATATTAACGAGTTGCCTCTGTGGAAAATTACTTTAATGCATTCCTTCGATGCGCGTAATACAACAATGCCCACTAAGGCGGGAATAGAACCTGAAACTTCGAGGACAGGAGACAAATACCGGTCAGCGTAACACATTTGGAATTGTATTTACCGAATGCGTGAGTACAGTTTTACCGAACGCTCAAGTAAATTGTTAATAATGCTAGTTCCTCAATATTTTAACTCAAATATGTTCACATGCCCGAAATAAAACGAAGGCATGCTAGCGTGTGCCAAGAGCTTCCTAAACATGCTGCCGGAGGAAGTTCACCGTATTACAGCCCAGCAATATATTTTTGACTCGATTTGTAAATGCGCTAGAAATCTCGGTTTTTGAGCTTTTACGTCAGGGAGGATGCTGGAGGTCTCATGTATATAGGGATCTCTGAGAAATGCACTTCATTTCTGTAATTGTGATTGCTGAATTTATTATGTCTCAATGCCATCGCTATGCGTTTCACCAGTCATAGGCATTATTTAAATCCAGATAAATAATGGAATAAAAACAAATTTTGTTAACCTATCCAGGATAAAAAGCCAGAGGAATAGTTTGGAGTTGAATATAGATCGTTTTAAATTTCAATAGCAAATGAAATTTTCATGCATTGTGCTGCAAGGCATGTCAAATATCGCTCTGACCTTTGCATTGATGCACGAATGAACCTGAATGACATTAGTTGTAAATAAAAAGATACCTATGACAGTACGCGGAGAAGATCGATAGGTGGGCCACGAATCTTAATAATAACTAATGGAATAAGAATTCCATCATTTCAACGGTTCCTTGTCAAAAACCAGGAAATTAGAGCTGGAATAAAAATTCTTATTTGCAGATAACAGGTTTATACATAATTAATGCTTTAATATGCTATAAGATTATATGCTCATAATGGAAGACAAAATGTTTATCACTCTATTAAAATAGTGAAAATAGTTGACGTATATGGGTGCAATTATCAATTTAAAGAATTACTTGTAGCATTATGAATTTATTTTGTAATTGTTCATTTTTTGTCGTATTCAATAATTTTTAGGTAAACATTTTTTAATTTATCTGAGAAGTTGTATACTTCCACTAACTTCTGGCGTAATAATTTAAGCATGTCTATTGATATAAATTTCATGCATTGTTATTTTGATTGCCTTAAATTTTGGTATACCGAGTTATAAACAAAGGAGCTGAAAACGATACTTTTCTTCCTTTTTTGCCTATTGTTGCAGTGATGCATCACAAAATGTTGCTAACAACTCAGGTTTGAATGTAGGAACTCATAATGCGTATAGAGCAGAAAAACCCAAACAACTCCAAAACTTTCATTTGAAAGCTATGCACTGAGTGGACTATTTACTGGTTCAAAAAAAAAACGTTGCCACCTCTCAAAACCTGTGCATCAGCCAAGCAATATATTCAGTTATATTGATGTGTATTTGTAAATTATAATTTTTAAATGAAATCATTTTTTTGAGATCTGCATGAAAAAGAGCCCTTTGTGAGCCCTGCCTCCAGGTGGTTACATTTATACTCTTCCGTATACTTTCAAGAGTACCAGCGTCGTACGCCCAGCAGGTACGTCCAGCTTACCCTATAGAGCAGGGGTTCCCAAACTTTTTTATACCACGCCCCCCCCCCCTACACATATCAGCTTTCCATTTTGCAATACCCTATTTCCACGGTGCCGTACATACCAACTCCTACTTGCACAAGTACTTGTACTTGTACAAGTATGTGCCTACTTGATACGGTGAGTAGGTAGATTTTTTTGTTCACTGTTGAATGCGGTAACGCAGAATGGAAAGATTATGAAAACTTAGAAAGAATTTATTTCAAAGATCTGAGGAAATTATTTTTGTATTTTTTTTATTTTTTTCATTTGGGTATCACGCCCTGCCTGGACTTTCTCCACGCCCCCCCCCCCCCCCCAGGGGGGCGCGCCCCCCAGTTTGGGAACCCCTGCTATAGAGGAAGTGAGGATTTGTTGAACGATGATTCGGAGATCTTATTTTCCGCTGTGATTTCCTATTTGCTGTAGATTTATCCTATCCTTATTTGCTATAAACATTTGGCGTCCTTAAAATAGCTCTGAAACGATATTGTTGAAACTATTCTTAAAAATGATTTTCAGGTAGATCGGAATATTCCCACCGTCCTCTGATTTATTCGGGAACACGAACTCTATGTCCTTCAGCCTTTTTTTGCATTGCTGACCTAAGTGAGTTAATACATATGCGCTGCCGTAGAGAATTCCATTTGTGAACAGTAAAAAGGAACAAGCGCATTTCACACAGATTCTGAAAAAATGGGCGTTCAATTACGGAGGGGTGGAGTATCTTTTTTTGGAATGAATTCACGGAATAATTTGATTTCACCTCGTCCCTGTGTATCACTGTATCTGAGAGATCGATAAATGTTTTCATTCGGTTATTCCCTCTTATCAAGGTGTAGTGAAGGCCCTCAATCAAGCTGGTTTATGGATTTTCTCCGCAGAAGTAACGGTTGTTCAGGCCATGAGAATGAGGAACGACGGTCTCCACGCCGAATATCCGTGGGAGTCTAGACGCTATTTACTTGTAACTTAATCACTTGCTAATGACGACGATTTTCGTAAAAGACAGGAGAAGATATTGTTGTCCTTTTGCTCTCATTGTCCGTTCTATACATCTCTGAGATTCACATTTCATATTAAAATTAGAATACTATAGTATATTCGTCTCGCTTATTCATTTAAGCGAATATTATAAATGTGCTGGCAGAATTTTGTGTGTGCATAGAAAGTAAATATTTCTAACAAACCTTTTTCTGACATTTGTCTCAAAGGGCGATTTGCCAACAAAAATGTCATAATTGCTGTTCATTAGTAAGCTTGAATAGTTGAATAGAGCCCAAGTCTATCATTTGTGGGCCAAAAAAGTTTTACTCATATCGCGTTGCAATGCATGAGTCGATTATATCCGCAATTCCAACGAGTTATTTTTACTTTGATATGGTTACGATTGTTCCAGGTCAATTTATATCGGGAAGCTCATGTAAAAATTAATTAATTCAGTCCTTAAAGTTTAACAATGTGTTATCCACCCATGAGGTATTGTACTATATTCACTGATTATTAAATCCGTTTGTACGATTTTGATGGTACGGCGGTCGTTTACCTTTGCTCGAAGAACATGGTATCTGAAAATCCTTTTACACGAGTAAGCTCCGTAAATCCCAGAAAAAAAAATTATTGTATCAACTTGTAATATAAGGTGTGAGTTTGAGATAGCAGTTGTCAATTAATTTGGCGATTCGGCATCTGTTTAAATGGGAATAGGAGCTCATGCGTTATATTTCAGCAATTAATCGTTAACTTGAGTCTAAAGAGCTAATTAAAATGTACACGGGTCTCTTGCATACTAAACTAGAAGCAAAACAGATAATTGGTTACATCTTACATTTTATAATATAGTAATCTGATGCCGATAATATGCTAGGGATGACACAAAATCCAACAACGGCACTATTTATCGTGCAAAATGCGAAAAGAATGGAAACAAGGCATGTACTAACTCTATATCGTAAACTCATTTGATGTAGTATTATTTAAAATCCATTCAGGTACGGAAGACGTAAACTGTATTTGAATTTTGTAAGGATGGCCATATATTTAGGTATTCCATGCTCACTTTAGTGCTTGGTCAAATCGAGTAGGGAAATAGGTAGAATTCTTTTCCATTTAGTGAGTAATATTTTGTTACTTGAAACAGGGTGATACATAAAAAAATCCCAGGATTTATTCTTATTACGGCAAGGACAACTAAATCAGTATTCCACAAAAATAAATATGTGTTATTGTAAACTGATTGAATAGATACCACAAACCACAGTCGAAAACTTCTTACTAAAAAAGTTCAAAAGGGTCCACATTTATTTCTTTAGGTTTTAATTATTTGAAAACATGAAAAATTTTAAAAATCACTCAATTTTGACATTATCTATGGAATTAGCGCCTAATCCATG
Source organism: Ischnura elegans (assembly GCF_921293095.1). NCBI lineage: Eukaryota > Metazoa > Arthropoda > Insecta > Odonata > Coenagrionidae > Ischnura > Ischnura elegans. The sequence continues at coordinate 145,493,646 of NC_060246.1, forward strand.
AATAAAAATCCTTGACAGTCCCCAAATCTATGGGATTTCTTCAACTGCGGCTCTGTTTTCTATTTCGAATTCTATTTTTATTGTTTAAAAATACATGGAATGGTAATCTGGGGTCTGCCAGCGGTGTGGGGAAAATTATTTCCCCTTATCCATACTTCTAGACGATAGTTTGAGGTAAAAGACGTTTCAATGCGTTGTGAGTCCTAGACGGCAAATTTCGAAACAATTGTTTCTAATCGGCATGCTTTTCACCTGGACCCCTAAATATTCCTCATATCATCTAGTATTTGATTACTGTGATTTTGGATGTTATTGGCTTGTTGTCTGGATCTATTAACTGAAATATTCTTATATTAAAAAAACCTTAATAACTTATATGTACACGAATGTACATTTTCTAACCTGACGACTTTTAGAAGTAAAATCACCTCATCTCGCAAAGGAAAAGTAAAAAGAATCCATTAATTAATATTTTAGAATTGATTAGACCGCAGGTATTCTGAATACTTAGGAAATAATAATTTCGTATTTCAAGAATTCGTACAGAAAAATATTACAGACAGCTTACATCAATTACAACCGTTACATTAGGCTTACTGATTGAAATCATATTATTTTATCGCTCTTATCGAAATTAACTGAGAATGTTGAAGCAAGAATATCCCTGGGCTTTACTCAAAAATCAAGCTCACTTTTTAGAATATTATCAATCCTTCGACAAATACAGTTTGATGATGTACTCATTTTATTAGCGAACATGAGAAGAGCATGTAAAAAATGTCGACGACTTTTCAAGTGAGGGGGGAAAAACATCACTGATGAGTGTTTTTGATTGCTCGAGACGTTCTTTGAGCGAACCCCTATACTTATACTTTACACTAAGGATCTCTTTATTTTTCAGTTTCTGCCTGAACCATTGGGAATTAAAGCTATCAAAGTAGGTTTATAGAAGCGAATAGCGTTTTCCGACTAATACGGCATCATTTGGATGCAACGTAGCCTTATGACGTTTCCACATAAAAAAACGCACTAGAAAAACAAATGGCTATGAACTAGGACTTTCCCTGCTGTCCTAACTACATTAATGTAACATGTTCAATGTTACATTAATGTTGCATTTTTGGTTACATTCGTTTTTGAGACCGAGGGCGTAGGAGGAAATTCCTTAAAGAAGATCACATCAGGAAAAAGGTCTAATCAAATTCGTTTCGCCCGTATTATAAGTGTTTTATCCTAAACCAACTGCTATAATTGTCGTAGGATTGGTAACTTTACTCTCTACACAATCTTATTTTCTTGCGAAATAAAAATTAATTTGGCTGAAAATTGGCATTGAAGGTAACATGTGCAGTTTATTATCGGAACAGATCCAGTGTTCTCTTTAACCCATTATGACCCAATGTGCATCCAAGCAACAACGATAATGTATAAATTCTCTGCTCTATTATGGAAATATCTTAACTTCTCATTATTTTGTGATGTAAATTGTAATGACGAAATATTTAGTTGCCACGATTATTATAAATGAGTACAAATTTTTCAAGTTTTCAGAATGAAATATTATAAAATTTGATTTCTCTCTGAAGCAGCTCTGGGATAGAAAGGGTAAAACCTCTGCAATCTCAATGTCACTTTATGCAATGGTAGACGTTGAGGTGAAAGATACGTTTAGGTTTCGTAAAAGTGAGTAAGATCTAAGTTTACTATAAATAGCGTTCAAAAATGCACTGCAATTATTTTTGTTGTAATTTAACTTCGTTAACCAGGAAATGTGTGTATACAGGTGTGTATTGTATTATGTCAAATAACGCCCAGGTACTTGCTCTCAAATATGATCCGAGTGCCGACGATGCCGATTGCTGACCGTTGCAATGGGTATATCCGAAAAGGCAGGGCTAGGTCACAGCGGAGGTAGACTAAATGGGAGGAAGAGAGAATCGAATGCGTTGAAATAAGCAAAGCACTGCTTACAAACTAAAATGAATAGGTGACGCCAAGTTTTCCAGCAAAAATCAAGGGGACAAAAAAAACAGAAAGAGGATGAGGAGAAAGGAGAAGAGGGTGGTATTTTGTTGTTTATTTATCAATGTATTATTCATATCCCGACGATTTTTTACGCCAATTTATCTGAGATGTTTCTAATATATAAGCCAGTGCTTCAATTAGAAAGTTATATATTTTTATTCCATTACTCATAAAGATATCACATCGTAAGCATAAACCACAATTTTTACAAGTATTACCTAGGTAAGGCGCTCATACCATTACGCATTTTTTTTCGGAATAATTTGATCACAAAATTTCACTGCCTTACTACTGAGGCATGTAACGCCCATTAGCATCTTCTGAATAATTGAAAAGAAATCCTGCTTACAATACAGGAGAATTTAAGCGTAATAGATGTTTTGTTATCAATAAAGAAGCAACTCTTTAAACTCGTAGAGGCATTATACATTATACGTATGTAATGTCTTACGGCACCTCTGTTCTCACATAGCAAAACTAAAAGATGAAGGTCGTGAGACGTAAAAGAATAAGAAGGCCGTCACCGGATGGGGAAGGTAGAACTTCCATTGGTACGAGGCTTTGAGAAAGGAGAACGGACGATCAGGGTAAACGAGGGTGGAATCAATTTCCCATTGAGACGACTCGTGGGGGTGGAAAGGAATTTTAGGGGATGAAGACGGAAACTCGAAGGGAAGAATGAGGGTGAATCGCACGCGACCTTTTATGCGAGTAAGTAGGCGAAGCACTTAACACCTGGAAGGCCTTAATAAAAGCAAGCGTAGAACAAGGCGGAAGTGGTGGTGGGAGAATGGTACGGGAGGAGTCCCCCCTCCAGACGTCGGCGATGTCTGTTGTGGAGGGAGGTCAGGAGAAGCATCGACCACAGAAAGAGAAAGGGGAGAAATTAGAGAGGGGGGAGATAAGGTGGCTGGACCGGAGTTAATGGGATGGAGGGAGGGGGAGAGAAAGCAGCGCGATACCGGTCTAGAGAAATTGTAAGGTGCAAGGTTACTACTACGATCGTACGTACTACCACAGCCTCGACTCGAATCAAGTTCCGTGAGGCCGGCGGAGGGGCACTTCTGGTATAAGGAGGGATATTCCCTCATCATTCCGGCATCATGGTCATGGGAGGCAAGAAGTAGGAAGGGAGGGAGGGAAAGGAAACATGGAATCTGGTTCCTCACTCCTTATAACAGCCCCCCCCCCCCACCACCACCGCGTCTCCCCAGTTACGCGAGATCCCGACCCTCTCAATATCCTCCTCTCGTGGTGTTTATACTCTCAGACCGTCGTATTTATATATATATATATATTGCACACATACACACACTCATGTAAGGGAGAGATGGAGGGAGGATCCCTTTAAGGAGAAGGGTTTTATTAATGGGAAGACGTTTAGCGTGGGAGGAGAAACGGGGTGGGCTTGCGAGAGTCTCTCGAGCGGTCGGGCGCTCCCCGAAGCGGGAGAGAGGCGAGGGTGTGGCCGGGCGCTCTGCCCGCCGATCTCCCTCGCCTCGCACCGCAGGGGCGGATGATGCCGAGGCGGGAATCCCGGGCGGGAGCGCGGACGTGGGTCGAGACTGACGGCCCGCGCTCTTCGTACGGACCGCCCGCCGCCGCTGCGAAACAGGGCTGGGCGAGATCTTGGGTGTGATTCGGGATCGGAGAGATGCGTGAAGTTAAACTCTTGGACGCTAGTACAAAACGTGCAATGTACTTTTTAGAATCAAGATTGTGGCTCAAAAATAGTTTTGTAAGGTTAACCCTCTCATGCATGAGTTACTAAATTCAAGCGATAAAAATTTTTAAAATCGAGTTTCTTCATGTGATTGACCATAATATTGAAGTAATATTTTTATAAATAAACATTTTTGCCGTCACATGGCAAAATTTTGACGTCCTCATATGGGGACATTATGCCTGAAACAGGTCATCGTGACAAAATCCGCTGAATTTATGAATTAGATCTGTTAGGTAGAAAAAATATTCAACTCTACTTTTATTATTGTTATGTCTTTAATTGTTTATTTAACATTCATAGAAACATATTTTTCAGGTATTTGTTGCTAAATTTTGTTAATGTATAAATGATATCTTCTTCAATATTTTTAACATCAACCTTTCAACAAGGCAATGAAAATAACATAAAAATTACAAGCAAACATTTATAACAACTTTGCAAAAAAATTATTTTAAAATATGAATCCGAAAGTTACAATAGTAACAAAATGTTTAACATTTATAACAATACATATTTTTGGGCCCCTGATTGTACATTTCGTGTAAAACTTTCAAAACAATCCGGAAATAGCGGGACCAAGAGCAAGTGCCGCACATGTATCTGGTTTTGCTTGTGCATCTCTTGTCCTGACACCCATTTGTGTTATTGCTTTTACTTTTTTTGGATAGTGGCCACATGTACTTACTCTTAGCTCATCTATGTCCTTTATGGGTCGTTTTTTTTTCTTCATCGGCTGCGAAGAAGGGCTTGATGAATTTGACCGTCCCCTTTTTCTCGATTGCTCTGCTTTGCCACTGCAAATCAGTCCGTTTGCCACCCTACTCTTGAATTCGAGTACAACCATTGGTACATTATTGCTTTTCCTCCAGAATAGCCAGGCATTAACCACCGATACATTCAGCATGTGGTAAAATATCCTCATATACCACCTTGAGTTGCGTATATCGTTCCTGTACAATGCAACAAGAGAATCCATGAGATCTACTACTCCCATATGCTTGCTATTAATTTCAATGCTCACGGGTCGGTTTACATCCACGTCCTCATTATTATCTTTGACTTTTCCCATGGGTTGAATTCCGGCGTATGATGATACAGTATGCACTGCATTATTGCCAATCCACCAAGCCATGGTTTAACCATCTGAAGAAGTAGCAATGGGAGAACTCCCACCTTTCTTTAGGTGTTTTACATCCTTCAACTTTTTTACTGCTTCTTTTAACCTGTTTTCCCTTTATGTCCCAATGTATCATATTCCAATTTATTTCATGCCTCCAGGTTCTATTCAAAACAGAAAACATATTCAGATGCCCCAGTCCTTACCCACTTTTTGTATCCCCATTTCTTTGGTTTATTTGGGAGATAATTTTTCAAGGATGAGCCCCCTTTAAAAGGAATTATCATCTCGTCTATCGATTGTAATTCTTCTGGATCAAGGGAATTATGGAATGATTTGAGGAGAATTTCCAAAAATGGTCGGGTTTTAATCAACTTGTCCCTGTTATCTTCTAGTATTCTAGAAGAATATGCTAAGTGCAGATATCGCCTTATCTCTTCATATCTTTTATTAGTCATGTTTTCAGCCACTTATGAAAGTTTCAAACCAGTGCAGTGTCTGGAGACCAATAGAGTCTAACTCTGGGACATTTTGCGTACGTCATGGCAAGAGTAATTCCAAGAAAAACTCTCAATTCCAAAATAGGCCGTTTAAAATTTTCTTTGCCATTCTGAAATGCATATATGCAACATTGCTCTACTAAATCTTTCAAATATTCTTCTGCAATTACACCTAAAAAGTAATCGACAGGAAACTCCCCATTGAAGTTTACCATCATCCGTGAATAAGTCGAACCTTGTCGAATAAGGGGAGTTCCTAATGAAGGGTTATCCTTTTCAGCAAACCATATTGCATTACGATTAGCTGAGGATGGCGATCGCCCAAAACTCACAGATATCAATGTATTTGTACTTGCACAATTGTTGGATGTTGCAATGCCAACGGTATCTTCATCAGATGAAGAAGATATTTCTGAAATGTTCCCTGGATCATGGATGTAGCCATCACTATCCCATTTCATTCCATCCTCTGATTCATAATTGAGGATTTCAACAATCCGACTCTGCTCGAGTCGTTTTCTTGATCTAGTTGAGATGCATATGCGATCCTGAGGAAGTGTTGCCACTTGCTAGCTAGTTGAAACAAGGTCATCAATGAAATATTTTTCGGGAAGCGATTATAAATATATATTGTTCCAGCCAACATACTGATTGTGATGCTTAAATATACTTAGAATTTTAGCGAATGACAATTTTATCAATTTCAAGCAGTAAAAAAAACGGGAACTGGAGCACCAAATGCTTACGTCAATAACGTCCTTAGTTGGTCTTTTGGGTTGCTATTCATCATATTATATCAGCAAGAGAACTCAGTAGGTTGTGTTATTCTATAATTAAGTCTCAGTTTTAATAAACTTGCATGCCACAAGTCTTCTTCACAAATGTACTATCTCAATTAGCTCTATTGATTATTACAATCTCATGACTTACTAATGTTCTTTTATTTATTGCAAATAATGCCTCGCTTAATTTATAAATATTAATATTTAAATAATTTATAATATTTGCCATAAAAATACAAGTCACATTTAGTTACTTAGAAGTGATAAAAATAACTTAAATGTAAGCTCATTTCCTTTGAAAGGATCAATAGCGACTTTATCGCAAAACTTGTATAGATATTGGCAATAGAAATTATGAACTAATAATTACATAGTCTTTGTACTGTTTGTAAATATCATACAACATTACTTATAATAAATAACACTCAAAGTAATTACCATTGAGCTTCTAAGCATGTAAGAATGTAAAAATATTGGAATAAAAAAACTCCATACTATCCATGCATTTGACCTTGTACACGCATAATGTCCTCATTTGAGGACGCATGACATTTGTCCCGTAAACATGTTTATAGATATAAAATTTGTTTAACTTATTGCCGTAAATAATTAATTAAACATCAAAAATCAAATATTTATACTCAAAGGCAAAATCCACTGGTTGTAGACCCATGAAATCACAGAACGAAAATGAGCATCCACGCTCCGATCACAGCGCCACTACCCCCACTCCTTTGCTGACTTCCAAGAGGGACAATATAGCACTAATATGAAGTTTCTTTGTCTCTGCTGGATCGGAACATCATGAAAAAGCTGCTAGGAGCTTAGGGAACCGACACAGTTACATATGGTTACGTTATAGCGACAGACATTTGGCGTCCTCATATGAGGACACCATGCATGAGAGGGTTAAGAGGTTATTAAAATAGGTATTCAAATGGTTTAAACATAGCTCAAAGACGATGTTTAACTTTTCCTGAGTAATGGCGGGCGCTTATGAATTTGAAAGTCAAAAATCTTGAAATATACACCTCATTGATGAGTAGTTATGGTGAAGGCTCCTTATGGTTAATCATATGTATCCATCTGCTTTTTGAACCCATTGCTTAAACGTTCACTTTACGTTGCTAATTGTTCACGGAAGGAATAATTCGCATAAAACAACTGCTATATAAAATTCTTCGGACAAATCTCCGCGCACAACGTATAACAAGGCATTCCACGATAAGTAACCAGGGAAAGTGCTAAAAGCTTTATAATTTTGATATCATATTCATCAAAACCATTATCATCACGTTTAACCATTCTGGGAACCTTAAAGAGAGGGGTTCCCTTGGAATTTGGTTCATCTGCGGCAATCGAAAATTCTTAAGTAACTTTGTCGTGGGTTGCAAAGCTTCAGACTTGGGTGATTACAGCCGCCCATTGGCTGAAACACGGTATTTTAAGTAAAATATACCATTATATAATTGTTAATTAATTAAAATCCAAAGTATGCATTGAATAACGTGCTATAATATGAACGTGTCATTCAAGCTTCATTGCCAGAATTTATACTTTGAATTTTAAGACCGCGTTTTTTTTTTTGCTAATTGCTAAGTTGCTAATTTTGCTAATTGGCAGTGAAATTAGTATAGAGATAGTACTTCCAGAACTTCAAATCTCTAATTATAGAAAAATACAGATTGTTATATAAATTGAATGGCTATTCGAAGTATTTTTCCCGTAGGCAGCACGTTAAATGGTCCGGTAAATAATATCTACAGGCTGAATTTTCACATATGCATAGAATTTGAAAGCTAACGCCATGCTGCTATTTTTTTAAAACTGCCTTTCTTTTAAGTAGCGCTATATAAACACCATATATGCAATAATAATCTATTCATCCACAGAGTTTGGCATTTTACCTTAGTATAGTGGAACGGACAAGGGTTCGAAACTGTATACCTAGAAATTTTTTTTGTAATGTAGTAATGTAATTATTAGCATGATTCTGATACACAAAGCTAATCTCAAGTCCATGTCGAATCCTATTTAACGTGTTGAAGTAACTAGCAAGAGTTCCAATATTTTTTTCCAAAAAAATATACTTAAACCCAAAAACACTACAACTAAGCGTTTTATTTTACAACATGCAAATATGCTAATCAGCGTCACCGACGCATACGACCATAATGAGAAAACTTGAACGAAAAACGGATGGCTCTTTTTCTAGCAGTTCACCAATGCAAAAGCTGTCAATTATTTTTAAGCCTGGAAACGCTCTAAGAAAAACCAAGATAATTTTGTGCCGAATTTTTTAACATCTATACCCGTATTACAGAAAATGCAATGGGCATTTTAACCTAGAATATACAGGTCCAATCCGCAGGCATGGCATTCAAAAATATTGAACCATATTCTTTTATTAACAAACCTTGACCATAACTTGAGTAAACTGGCTGGTGTGACCCCTGTATGAAATACCTCTATATAACGAAATCCACAATTAACTAAACGTAGAAATTAAACTTCGGCTGTTAGCTCATGAGAGCGAGCAGATATGACTTTTTGAAACGCTTTCGTCCGCCTACGCGGATATCTTGCCGCGCACGGTTGCCCTAAGCACGGACCCGCGCCTATTGACTTCCCGCGGGTTCCCCCGTTCGATGGACCAAAAGAGAATGGAATCCGTAGATATCTCCTAAGAGAAAATGCACGGAGTTTAATGAATGGGTAAACCACAAGAGGGCATTGGCGTGTAATAACGTTGAACCTTTGGACCCAAGGTTATTACTTTTATTAGATAAACGCCGAAGAATACCATTACATTCATGTCTAAATGACAAAAATGCTACACCCACCAACTCTACAATGCATTAACAGTAAGACACTTGCATGATAAAGACATAACTGTATTTTATCATGTGTTAGTTGGTAGCGACGTATTCAGTCTACCTTTTTTGTGTTGAAAAAGAATGCAAGAATTATAATACGCAACTAATTAATGAAACATTTTATTCACTGAATTTTAATTCAAAATTATAAATCAGTGTACCTAATGTAGCTCAAAGTCACGACATAGGTTGCCAAGATACGAAATGATACAACATTCAATCTCTTTGAAATCCTTTTTGCAAGTAATATTTGTGAATACTGGTAACAAGCGCTAAACACAAAGAACAAACAATTGTTTTTATTATTTGCAGTAAACTTAATTGTACTAGGGCTTTTCATAGATATTACTATGATATTCATCAGTTTAAAATGTAACGGACCTTTTATAACTATACAAAATACAGATTATTATGTAATATGAATATGGGAGAATATTTATGGCCCCATATCAAGACATTCCTTGAATCTAATCGCAAATACAACTGCCAAATGGACTTATAAGAATTATTACACTATTATATTATGCACAAATAGCGTTTTTTGAATGATCTAATGAATGAAATAATAAGTATTTCTGCTGGGAAAACTCAGTAAGACTGACACGAAGCGATAAGCAAATGAGCGTGTGAGATGTCACACAATTTTTGACACTGAAACACAACGCATTCGTTTTGAAAGGTGATCCTCAGTGTCAGAAAAACGAAATTCGTCAATTTGACTCTATTTGACGTGAGCAATATTTTTTGCCGAATAAATATTCATGAAATTTTCATAACTAATATTAATATTTAAGAGTCTGTTCCCGTCAATCACTTACATTATAGAATTCCTTCCAAATTATCCTCATTCCTGACAGCGTAGCTAGAGGAGACTACATAAAATATTTATAATTTACGATGGGCCAATAGCTGCCCATCAACGAATGACTAACGTGTATTCCCACCGCTTCACTCAGTGCGGTTTTCACGACATTTCACACAAAAAAAACTGAGGAACGGAAAATATTCCATTTACGATGTATTCGTCAAAACAAAAAGACATCCTATCACGCATAGCGTAGTTTGTCATAAAATATACACAACGGGGAAGAAATACACGTTAGGTAATCGCCAACTCCCTTCCTGAATATCATCGGTCAAATTTTACTTTACATAGATCCGCACAACCTTGTAATGCTTTATCCTTGCCACTTCTTGAATACGATAATCACGATTCAGTAAAATCGCGTGGGAAAATTTTACTACGGATTCATCAGTTACTTTTATGGACATCAATAATGTCCCAAATCAGTTGACATGCTCCTGCTGTTGAAATCACTGTAGCACATTATTACGAAAAGCCATCCATTCGTGAATTGTGTGAAATATTCCGTTCAGGTGCTTCTTTTATGCCGAATTCACATGATTTCTTAAGCTGCGTACATCGCCTGATCACAGAAAGTGATACAAAACGAATGATTTCCCAACTGCTTTTAATGAATTAAAGGGTTTTTAATGCAAATTTAATACTATATCACGATAAAATCATATTCAAGTCCAATCGAGTACCGCACTAACCAATCCAATGGGCTAGATAATTTACTCTTGGCTAGATAGAAGAGGTAAAACTTGTGAAATGCGTGAAAACCTGCAGTTTAATGCCCGTTAAGTGCTAATTACTTAAAAAAAGGCTCGACGGTAAAATAATTCTATTGTCCATTCATGTGCAAATAAATCTCGTCCAAATATTAATTGTGTACATTATTATAAACTATTACATCTTACGTTTCAGAATGCCATTTTCTTCTAAATTGGGGAGGTTAATCGTGCATTAAAAGGGTAAATATAGCGATAAAATTATGACATTACGCTTTGGCAACAGGTGAGCTACGGTATAGCGTAAACTTCTTCATCTAATCTCACCTAAATATTTCTCAAATACCAAATACGAGAAGAATGAGTTCTCATTATTTGCCTAATTTAGGTAGATTAGTCTCGAAGTCCCATTCCCGATTCTTAATAACTGTTTTCAAGTAAATCTAATTCCGTCGGAAAAATCTACTAAGAACCCGAAAACGTAATTGCCATGGATCACACATGAAATGGAATTGCATAATATCATTTTCTACAGACGCATGAAACTGAAGAGAACACTATCAAAAAAAAGGTTGTTTGCCTACGGATTAACTTGCGGCATATGTTGTTGCATCAAACATACTACAAACAATATGATAAAAATAAGAACCAATGATTTTACCATATTGTTCCACAAAATTTAAGCAACCCTTATACGATTACATTGACTGTATGTCCTAAATAGATAATAAAATATATATACAAATCCTCAACCACTACAAAAATTTGGTAGAACAAAGCTGTCTGATTTACAAAGTGATCAACTCGGTCAAAATTTAAACTGTAGTATTATGTGTTGGATTCGTGTTACCCCTTCCTCACGTCGATATCAGCTATGGCTTGGAAAGGCGACGTGTTCATCGCCAGTGGATTTAACGTATCGAGACAAATTTTTCAATGAAAGAATTGCACAGAAATCCAATCAAGAAATGTACAAGGGATTAATTGGCTGTTATCTTTTTAATTGGATATTTTCGTGAAAAATCCGTCAGAATAAAAACAAAGGCCCTCTCAATTTTTTCACTTCATTTTGTCAAAAAGAAAATTAAATGTCATTAAAAAATAACTCGGCATCCGGTAGATTCATCCGTCAGCTCAACTACATAAACAATAATTCCGTAAAAAGCCAATAAAGTCGATATTACACCTGGAAATCATTTCTTATAAGATCAATTAAAAAATTGTATTCCAGAAATGTTAGGAGAGTATGAACTCTGAAAGTTGACAGCAATCACAAATGATAAAATTGCCCATTAAATTTCTCAAAAAGTGAGGGCATGAATGAGCACTTAACACCATATTCACGCGCAGGTACACGAGCCTTGACTGATTAGATTATTATTTGATACCCCATCAGTCACTCAAATTACAACATAATTCCTTTAATTATCTTGCATTTATGCCGTTCTTACGTCATCTTACATCACGACACACCTCTTTTCACCTTAACATGTACTACATTTTAACTACATTGAGAGAAATAGAATCACACCTCAAAAACAGCTCTGCAGAGGTATATAGAAAATAAAAACCTTGAGTTTGAAACTAAAAAGCAGCTATAAAAACTCCACATTAAAACCACATATTCCAAAATATGCTTTACGCTCAGTGATCCTCGTCCCTACCTACCCCTGGGCACTTCCCCGAAGTACCGGCATAAAGCACAGGAATGAAGCGGGATGCATTCGGGAAAGTACTGCAAGTTTCAGAACGAGACCATTTGCTAAGTTCATTCCGATAGTTATTTGCTTTCCAGTTGTACCAGCATCCCAGAATGTTCAAGAATAACATACTCACCCAGGTAATTATATTGTAAATGATCATGAAAATATCACGGTATATAAACAAGGGTTCTAGTGTAATAAGAGGACAATAAAATACTAGTGTCGTTGTAGATACGGCTTTGGAGGAGAGATATCTTACATTTGAGATACAGTAGGTACTAAGCGAGAAGGGTATCTGATTAATCATTTTAGAGTCAAAATGCTACTCGAGCGTGGAAGGCGGAGGAAGAGTATAGGGAATGTGAACCGAAACAGGCCTAATTGGGAATGGAAGAGGAAAAGTCAATTTTTAAGGGGAAGAACGGGGTATTATCAAAGCTTCCCTTGTAAACCCGGGAAGAATTTCTTTAATGGTATAAGAATCGTTTATGTCGAAGATCAGTAAGTCACCTTATATAAAAATACAGCCTCCTATACTCAAGACAGACATAAATAGGCCTTGAATACCACATCATTTTACTGCCATCAAATGCAACAGTATCTCTAGTTCATGTCGAATAACTGTGGTGACTTAATTCCAGTATCATACCCTACTCAATAGGTTATTTACCATGTAGTCCTCATGCATGAGTAAAATCAAATTCAAGGAAGCAGCAACTCATTAATCAAACTTAATGCAAGTAATACTATAGATTTCAAGCAAATTTTAAGTTTTACAGAAAATATTTCCTTCTAGCAATCAAAACCAAGTAATTTTAAATCACAAATATTACAAATCTAAATCAGAGATTTAAACATTAAATACGTAAGCAGGGAAGTCACCAAATAAACTGATAAGAGCGCGGATATCCCCGAGCGTATATGACTATATAAAAAAGAATGATAGTTTTGATTCCCATTTCTATTACTACTAATATTTACTCAGATAAATAAACCTTTCTATACCAATACTAAAAACCGGTTTTCCCTCTCAAATTTTTATGTATTAGGATACCTGAGCGAAATCGCAATAATTCACCAGCCGATACACGGTAGGTTTTGATACATGCAAGTAAAATATATTTTATTACTTTGGTAACTTACACAGCTATTGTAAACATTGGGCGGGATTAAGTACTCTAGACGAACAACGTTTAATGAATCTCAAATCCAATTTTAATTGTAAGTTTTGATAGTACTCAATCAATCAACAACAGCCTTACTATCTTGACCCAAGACGCATGACATAACTTCACCAAGCTAAAGTGTCCTATTTTTGTAATAAAACTGAGTACATAATCAAATCTACTGTTCACAGATAATCCTTGTATTTATAGTCCCATGAGTCTGACGATTTTGCTCTACAATAATATCGTGAAGACTTTCATTGAATTTTGAGTTTGTAAGGAGGAATAAATATCTTTCATTCGCTTTTACTGAGTTAAAAGAGAATTAGGCATTACCAGGGAGAAGATTTTTGAAAAATACTTCAAGTCATTTGTTTTGAAGATTAGAAACTAGAAACTACCGGTTGACAATAGAATTATTTGTACGCGTGTAAAAAACAGAACGCAAGAACTGATCATGATCACAGAGGTGACATTGAATTAATAAATTGCAATTATGGTTCACAAGTATAGTCAACTATCTCGTTCACTGGTAAAAGTTTAATCTATTCCACGTCTTTGGGCATATGCGTACATTTACTTTAATATTAACCCACAATATTCACAGAAAAATGTTAATTAAGTACTTAAAAAATAGCTGACCAGAATCAACTCATTGATGCTCAAATAAAATGAAAACGAAAATGAAACCTTCTCCTTATTTGCATTCAAGGTACTGGACGCTGAACAGCTCTTAAGTATATTCTTAAATTATCTCGCTATTAGCTTGATTAAGAGATTAGTTACGTGTGAAGCAAAATTTTAAACACTTATGAACATAAAATTTCGGTTTAAACACCATGAACTATCCATTGCTTAGTACACGCTAAATATAAAAGTACAATTCACTCTCAGAGTTCAAGAGTTACCACACAATATTGTGTATTCAAGTAGGCTGTGATATCATTTTTTGTATATGAACCATTTTTTCCATCTGCTATCCAACAGAATTTATATGTAGGTATTATTAAATAGATAATATGTAATTAGTTATTGTAAAATATTTCTCCCACGGCACAAAGGAATTGTAAAGAATTAAACCCAGAACACAGATACTGTGTTAAAGTTAGCAGATGCCAGCAATTGAGTCTTTCGAGACTTCGATGTCTCTTCAATCAGAGTAACTAAGATAGATATGGAAATATGTTTTAAAGGACAGTTAATCTTCTCCAACAATTTCTCGAACATGAACATTAGAAGGCATTCCTTCCCAACAACCTCTCCTCACCAGCTTCGTCTAAAACATACGGTCAAATTTATGTCAACATCTAACGCAAAGCACGTCCTTTCAAGCATTTGGAAAATGAAACGGCCACAAAAGGAATACATTAACACAATGGTCAGGGGAGGGATCCCTCCGAACCAAATATCATCCTCGTCAAACATCCGTCAATATTCAATATAGATGAGTCGTAAGCATACGCTGGTGAAGTTAATCGATAACAGGAAACGCCAGCTCGTTAGCGCTACGAGGACGCCCTATTCAACATTCGCAGAAACCGATAACTCACCAGAAGAATATAATTTCAACATTATCATTTTTCCTACGCGGAATCATTTTTCATTCATCAAAAAAATGAATCCATAACAGTCTTTGTTCCGTGCATAGTTAGACAAAGAGTATAATAGCGGACATTTTAAATTATTATCCTTTGATAGAGCAGAGTTTACAAATTCAAAATATGCCGAAGATATATTTGGCCATAAGCCGAACTTCTGAAAATTTAGTCGCCAGAATTTTTTTTGATTGCCAATAGGATTACCTCACCACTCGTTATTATCAAACTGAGTGATTAATAACATGCATGTATTTAGTAACACTTAAATTGTAGAAGCTTTTAGTATCGCCATATGTTTAGTTTAAAATGCTCGAATAACTTAATCTTTTCTGAGGAAGTAATGCCTGTGCATCAGCGCTCTGGCTGCCATTATAATGCGAGTAACATTAACGACAAGAATCTGAGATTAGTATAGCGGAATTTGCTGCTTTTGAATGGGAATTCTTACAACACGTATGACATAAAATTCGCAGTCACGGCCCTTATATTATGATTCAGTGAAAATGTGTTTAATTTTCATTATGTTGGAGTCATTTCATTTTTTGAAAGTTACCGTAACCCGATGTTGCATTTTTTTTCTTTCCCCCTTCGCACAACTTAGCTTGAATTCCAACGGGATGAATAAATAAGTTAGAATGTGATGCATTTACTGAGTTTCAAATTAAAAATAAAAGAAAAATTCACCGATGACTGTTTTTAGCCTTATTTCCAATTGTTGAAGACAATTTGCCAAAAGAAACGATATTAATGTCGCAACTTTCTCCAAAAATTAAATCATCTTCGCAAAGTGTGAATGAGAAAAAAAGATGAAATCAAATCAGCACCAGAGTTTTTATGAACAATAAATTTCATACCTGAAGAATGAAAACAATTACTAGAGGGACTGGTGCAAATGTGGAAGCTTGTTGGTAACGTGGAAGCATGACCTTTATGGCTTGGTAGGCACTGTGGGATAGCGATGACCGCATCAACTTCTTGACCTGCTTCTTTAGTATGCCTGTAGGAGCGGTGACAGTCAACTCATGGTCTGTGAAATACTTGTTCCAAGTTTCTCTTCACTCGTAAAACTTATGAGGTGATTTTTTAAGTTTAATTTAATTACCTATTCCACCAAGCTATATAAGTTATTGTTAAGCATAAAACAGGCTACAATATGGTGTAATTAAGTAATCTACTAGCTGGAAAATGTACCATAGTTTTATCTTCATTGTTTTATATACCGATGCTGGAAATGTGGAAGCACAACACTGGGGTAAATGTGGAAACGTTTCCACATTTCCCTCACTTAAATGTGTTCTGTCAACTACATCACCTTTTCGCCAGTTTCAGAAGCCGATGAAGATTATTGGCCCAAAGCCCAAGCGTAAATGGGAAAATTGGGGTGTCCAATCTATGATAAAAGCGATTTTTTCCATAAGAGAAAAGAAGAGAATACTTTGTAAGCCGGTTTTGAAAATGAGAACTACATTAATGACTTTTGAAAGTGAACATTTTATTGAAAATTTTTAAGCCTTTGCGTTGACTTTTCAATGAATAAAAAGTAGATGATCTGATATTTCTCTTTGCTATGGTACTATAGCCAGAATACAAACGTTTCCGCATTACCAGCACATTTTGAAAATCTAATCGAAGTGTCAATTTATAATTTACTATTATTTTTACGAAGTAAACGATAAATTTAGCATAAAACCAAAAGCGGTTATAAAGGGTACTATCTTTGTGAGTTTTTTCATGAATTTAGAAAAATTCCATAAGAAAACAAGCTAGTAATAACATAATTTAAAACAGGGTTTCCACTTTTGCACCACTCCCTCTAAGGAAATACTGCGGAAAGAGAAACAACTGAATATATCACAATGTTCTTCCATTACCCATAGTCAATAATTTAGTGATACGCTGGCTAACTAAGGAGGCATGTTAATTTCTAATTCTCCTCTTTTTAATCTTACACGGAAACAAAAAGTGATACACAAATGCCAGCAATAAAGGAGCCAATGTTATAAAGCAGACTCTGAATATAACAAATAAATAACGGAATGTACAAACTAAAAAAAGCCATAGACCTTGAAAATAAATATCAAGATATCTTGGAATTGCTTCGATTGATTATAGTATTGACTCGCCCTTTATTGGTCCCCACCACTACTTCAATTTCATTCTACTGAGCCTTAGGATGTAATTAAGAGATTCTCATATTTCCTAAAGTTTAGCACTTCCAAGGCTTTCCATTGAAAATAATTAGTTGCTTGTACATAGTAAAAAATCGCTAATATTCGGTAATACATTTCCCCTATGCATTCCATCGCTCTAGAATTTGAGCTCTGTAAGAAACGCACAACATGGAACTCCGGAACGGAAAAAGAGTAAATAAATATTTTGTTATCACAAAAAGGGATATAATTTCACTTTTTTCAATAGTTCTTCAGAATATAAATTACTGTGAACTAAGTATAGAACGCTGAAAAATGACTTGCTATCAACGACAGCGCGTAACCTTACAGGGATTGGAGAAATACCCAAAACCAGTTATTATCGATCCTTATCCTGGCATATCATTAAGTGTACACAATTTTAGCTGAGCCTCATCAATGTGATTAATATAGTTTCATTGATATGTATCAGCCCTACCTTCATTAGCACGTCAGGGGTCGGCAACCATCTTACTGTAGCATTGATATAATGCTGAACTAAAAATATAAACAATTAAAGGAATCGACTTTAACTACAACTCTATTATGGTAATTAATCACACTGACTATCAAGTTAGTGCTTTGTTTATACTGTACGCTAGTTCGACTTCTGCTATTCCCAAATGATTATATGACCTCATAATCTTGATTTCAATACATTTATTTTTGTTGAAATATAATGCCTCACTTGGGCAAATATATATTGGAAGATATGGCTTTCCTTCAATAATTTAACGGCTGTTACCTTGTATTAAATTTATTCGCTAAATGATAACAAAATATTTACGGTTATTGATTTTAAACTGCTGATTCCAATCCTACTTTATAACAGCCTTTAGGCTGTGGTTACACGCATTGAAATAATTTATACCACATTTATATCGTAGGGCGTTACCGGCAGAACTTAAATGACTTTTACTCTAATATTACAGGGAGATATCACAAGCATGATTCAAATTGGTTAGTGATGCTTTCACTTGATGTCATTAATAAATGGCGAAGAAGCCATCTAAGAAATTTGTAATTTAATTTTGAAATCCAGGTCTTGCCTGATTTCACGTATCATATCAGTCAAGAAGCAACATATTAAGCGAAAAAAGTACTTTTGCAGTGCTATGCTCTATTGGAATCTAATTCAATAAATATATCAATATACCCGTTATTACAATATACCCGTCATTTCGTTAAAGTAGATATTAATTTAAATGGGGCCTAATTAATTATCCTCATTCAGCCACTACATTCACTCTAAAGGACAAAAACCAAACTCATATATAAACAAAAATAAGAGATATATTCAACCGATAACATAAAAAATATCAAACGAAATTCAACTTATGTGCGATTAAATGCAAGGCGTTTTTCCTAAACGTTGTCCAGATTTTGTTTTTCGTGAACTCGTTATGGTGAATTAAAAGCAACAAATTAAATAGGGGTGTTTTATACGGTTACGAAATTTCTAAACAAGGAGTAAAAGAAAATACTCCCGTAATTTTGAGTGTTCTCAGCACTCTAGTATGAATCTTAAAATCGCGTCAATAGATGTGACATGATTAATTATCAGCTTGACTGCGTTTTTTGCCGGATTTGGCAGGGCTGGGTTAACTGCGGGTAGGCGATATGATTATTTGAGAGAGAAATCCTTATTCACTGTTTTCCAAATAATTGAAATTCATTTCAAGTTTGCCTATAATAACCAATATTCTATTAATGTCAGCATTATGTACGGTAAAACATCGCGATGTGTATTTAAGTTGATGGTAACAAGTTGTACTTTTAGAAACACGGCGTAGGCTAATTATGGATGTCTCCGCAAAGGTAAAATACTATTTCTTTCCCACTACCCGTCAAAGCCATTATCCATGATAATATTTTTGCTTCTGATGCCACGAATCATTGATAAATCCAAATTTTCCAGAACATTCTGAGTTCTTCGACCGCATCAGGGAAGATGAGCCTCGCATCAAGCATATTTTTACATCACCTTCGTCACATTGTCGCGCTTATACGTTCCAGGCAACTTATGTCAACTAACTGTCAAGTTATGGCAACTAACTGTCAAGGATATTCGTTCAACCTTTTTAGGTGACTATTTAAAAAATAGTGATTAACAAGTTCACAACTATTCCTAGTCCGCGGAAATTGACACATATTCATAAAATTGATCTCCTTATTATTTCGACAACATCTGTATTGTACTCACGAAAAGAAAAGCCATTTCGTTTCGCAGGGTATTTGTATATTTTAATCCAACTCAAAAAGGTAAGCTAGATCACATCAGTAATTTATAGTTACCATTTGACTAAATGTTGTGAGGCACCCGTTGTTAATGACATATGAGTACAAATTCCCGCACAAGTAAACCTTAAGTGGAGGCCATAGAATTTAAAACTCATCACAATATTTTAAGTCTACTTCCCCAATGGCTGAGGAATGTTTTTACTTACAGTTTCACTCACGCACCATCGGGAAATTCTGAACCACTTGCGTAAGCTCATAGATTAGACTCACCTGGAAATAGAAAGATACATCTTAATCTATGAAAGGTATTGAAATCATCACATTTCTATAACTGTTACATCCAATAGCCATTGAATGAGGACAGGAAGAGAAACAGTCCAATAATAGTAAATAAGTTCTAATTTAAGCATTTCTCCGGTAAAATATTTATGTAATTATACCCACTCCGCTGTATGACCAGGAATAATATAAGGGCTGATATAAAGATGCCATTGAGGATGATTTCATGAAATTTAAAGAGAAATATTAAAAACTTGTGGATACGTTACGATGACATTTAATGCTGACAATTATAATTTTTGTGCTCCTTAAATTCTATAAAAGAAAAGAAATGTATGGTCCTTCAATTCGTGAAAACGGCTGTGAAAAAAAACCTTTTCAAAAATTAATCAAACTACTCCGACAGAAATGGAATTCAATTGATGTATGCTAAAATGGTCTTTGCTATGCGCAATTATCTACCAAATCCGCATTGCCATGGATTCAGTATTTATTACCTTATCACAAACATGCATCCATACGAGTAGCAGTAGACTAATGTTTCTTATCTCGAGTCATGGTTACTTCAATTCCTTCAAATTACAATTTCAATTGAAGAAAGACTCGTTAAATGAGTGATAAAAATAAATATCGCATTCCAAACGCGTGCAAGAGAAGGCTGTCCACCCCTAAAACGGGAGGAAATGGTGGGAAAGAAAGAGAAAAATTTGACCACTTTGATAACTTTAAGCAGTAACGAAACCATGGTCGGTCACCAAATATTATTACGAAGTGGAAATAGCCAAGTCTTTATTTCTTCTATTCCTACGATTAAGGATTTCCACAAACTTACGCCCGCTAATATTAATTAGAGAAAAATTTCGGTGGTTGAAAGAAATACTTAAAAGGGTTCTAATTTTTTTGCATTATATCGCACTATGGTTAGTTTGTGTGAACTTATATCTTTTAGAATATTTGAATGCATTTAAGCCAAGAGAAACGCCAAAAAATGTATAAAATGATGAATTCATAATGATAAATTGACTTAAAATTCTATGTCCACATTAAATTGAAATTCCATTCCTCACATTAACTGATTTTTCATGAATTTTGTAAAACACTTACAGAAATGTAATTATTCCTAAACAACTAACTGCAAACTTTTTCCGTGAACTAAAATTCTTCCGACTATTCTAACATTATTCCGACTAAAATATTCTGGCGACAGCAACATTTACGAAAACTAACAGTGAAAATCCAGCTACATACTACACAGCTTACGTAATGTTGATAATTTTAGGCGGAAAAGAATACATGCACTTACGTGTTTATCCTTGGAAATAGTTTTTAAACCCCGGAAAAAAATAAGATTACAGTACAAATCCATCAAAAAATTTTGGAACGTTCGGGTCTTTCAAAATTTGTTTTAAATTTATGTTAAAAAGTCGAGGAATATCATTTAAAACCTTTTAATTTTCCCAGGATCCTATTTTTTCAATGAAAATAATTACTCTCCTTTTTTTCAATATTCAATACGCAAGAGATCTGTAGATTAACTAATGATTACAAAAAAGGAGATAAAGTTATTAAAGGCAACATATAAGATAAAAACACACTCAATCGCATTTTATACATTTATATAATCGAATTCACGAAAACAATGGAAATAAAATTTAGTTTCACCAAAAGTAAAATAAAAATGTAACCAGGTATTAAAAAAGATAAAAGTAACTAAAAGTTTACCAGCTATCACAAAATCATGGATGTACAAGATTTTTTTTAAATTTATCCAGCAATAAACAACCCTCTTAAATGCAAATCTCACCATGGACAAGATACTACAAAACTACAATAGCCCAATAAAATCAAATAATTTCAGCTGGGAAAATGCAATACGCACTTACACCGAATTTACGACAAAGTGGATCGAATGTTAATTTTATAACCTGCAAGTTACGTAGAGTTTTCATTCTCAAAATTTTAATGTCAAATTCGGCTGTAAACTGAATGTCTAAGGCAAATTATGCAGTTCACGCATGCAAATATTTTGATGGGAAAACTGAAAATTAAAAATATTTCGAACAACATCCATTAAGGATTATAAGTAAAAAGAGACATCATAGATTTCCCATCGAAATGAAAATCCCTGATTTTAACATGAAAATTTATAAACAACAATATTACAGACGTGGTGAATAAATTTCTAGACTACATAGTGAATCAAAATCTTCAGGCTAAAGAAAGATAGAAGTGTTTAAATAAAAAGGTGGACATCATTGACTCAAAGTTCGCATTCTACCTGCCAATCGATAAACTATATATTGTGCTGATTCCTTTAATTTATATTCGAACTAGGATAGCAAATTAACAACACCTGGTGTGAATCGCTTTATCCAGTTCTCATTTCTTCTTACCTCCTAAGTATTAACTATTTTCCGTAAAACTATTTGTCACCTTGTATATTTATTCCAGTATTCGAGAAGCAAAATAAAACAATAAAAATGTTCTCCTTTTAAGTAGAGTGTGATATCCACCGTAATACAGAATTTAATAAGCTAGCTATTACTGCCTTTGAATGTGGGCGGGTGTTTGAGAGCACTTCATTTGGTCAAACTACTGATACATGGGTATCAGGAAAACCCTGTCATGCCCGTAGCAGTGAAGTAATAACTAAGTAACGTGATCATTTCTGCACATGCTAAACTAAAACAAAGTTTATTGCCTTATTTTGAAAACGCGAAGCCATTTATTTCCATTAGAAGACAAATGTTGATGGCCAAAAAGAATTCTGAAAATATCACGACCGTGACTCATGCTCCTAAGCCGAACACAAGCATTTTCTGAGACCGAGAAAAGTAAAGGATACTGCCAACCCTCGAGAAAGGAATGCACAAATGGCGGAATAACTGCCGTAACTATATGCCCACCATAAAACGGACGCTCAAAAGCCAATCATGACAGCCGATTTCCTAAACATCAATACCATTCAGCTTCTAGATCCCCATTACGAACACCATTCGAAGGCAAGAAAGTCGACAAAAAATTAACTTAAGTCTACCATCCATTCAAGTTATTTCCTTTATCCGAAGAAAACGTAAAAATGTCGATATTAAGATAAAAGCTTGTATAAATACCAATGAGTTGTCCTCTAGGATGCAGAAAGCTTCGAACCACAATAAATGATGCTTCGGAAAAAAATCATTTGATCGGCCTCCTGTTTACACAAGCCCGACTTGGAAATACATCGGCGCCACTACATTGGAGAAGGACGAATTAAACACAACATCGAACCCGGATCGAAATGAGCCGAATTACAAATATTTATGCTGTCAAAACACAATAACATCTCCATCTCCTTCCCAACCGGAATATATATTTTGTTTTATTTTTTTATTTTTGATAAATTCAAATCGTACCTTATTTCCGACTGAGTTATTTCCTTTTTTCCCCATCCATGAATACAAATCTGAGCGATATTACTTTATCATTATTATTTTTTCTCTCTCTCTCTTTCTCTGTTTGGCCCCTTCTTTTTAAAGACCCCTCCTCCTGTTCCATGAATAATAATTCGAGAAAAGCGTAGTTTAAAACATGAGCGCTGAGATAGTAGGAAGCAAAACGACGCCGGTTTCTCATTTTGTCGTGGTCGCCACCGTTGTTGTTGTTGTTGGCGGGCATTAAAAAAGAGTACTCGAGAGAGAGCAAGAGATAAAAGCATTGGTTTGCAGAGAGAGAGAAAGGGTGAAAAGGAACGCATATTCATGCCCTCCCGCCCGGAGATCTTCCACACAGCGGTTTACCCGCAGACGTACCTACACACAAACACACATACTCGCGGAATAACGTACAAAGCAGACGCAAAACATACAAGCATACGGCGAAGCAGGGACGTCCATGGACTTCGACGCACAAACGCCAGCGAGAACGCGTTGCCCAATGTTAGGAAATAAATTGACAATAGATTCATAATGCTCGCGGTGCGGCCAAATTTTGATAATGGAAACCGTGAATCTCTTCCATAAATTACTCTTCGAATCGAATCCCTCCACTTCACAATATTTTCCTGTCCTCAGAGATGTATTATGGTGGAAAAATCACTCTACCGATGTTTATCGCTGGACTCAATGGAGAGATTTGTGAGAAAGGAGAAATATATGTATTCATTATCGGTTATGGCTGTGCTACGCCACTTTTGCGCTCGAGGATTCCTCATTTTTTCAATGCGTTACACTTTCCTAGTCAACGACTGTACCTGCTAATTGGTAGGTCATCGGTTCCCTGAGTTCTGACTGAAGTTCTGAAAGCCCATTCAGGAATAGATTTCAGAGCTGATACCATTTGGATTAAAGTCTAGTTTCAATGCTGATACGTTTCGATTTTTCTCCATTTTAATCATGGTTACTTCCGCTATAATCTGGTCACAGTTGCCAACGGAGCCAGCGAGTAAACTAGCATTATCGAAGACTAAGACTCTTTGTCGATACTATGATCAAGACTCTTTGCACCCATCTCAGGCAAAATTGTCATTCAGACAAAGTCTGAACAGACGGACTGTATTCTACAGTTTAGATCCTTTGATTGGTTCGTTGCCTCCATTTCCTTTCGGAGAGCTTCTTAGCCCGCAAATCTCTTCGGTTCGATTGAGTAGGCACTCAATCTGTTTATAAAACGTGAATCTTTGAAAAAATATGCAAATAAATCATCGGTGGTCGTGGGTGGTATCACAAAATTTGGATGAGAATTCTTGGTTCTCGGTTGATGTAAAAAATACATTCAAACGGGCAGTGAGACGTAAGCGATTCCAAATTTCTACGATGCAAAGTAGGTACTATTAGCAAACTCCATTAGATTCATAAAGATGATAATACACCTAAATAGAGAAAACTGTCTCGGAGCAACATATAGATGACCTATAGCTCCTCACTAAATCCGGATATGAAATTAATATAAATGTTTTCAATAAAAAATCATTAGAAACTCATATTTTATCGAGGGCCAGAGGAAGACGCCATCATGTTGCATTAAACACGAATATTTAAACACAAAAATAATCTTTCTCAGTCTGTATTATCATTCTAAAAATGGTTTTACGCTAATTATCTACTATGTTGCATCCGATGATAATTATGGACCAATAAATGCAATTGAGGGAAATGTGTTCTTTTTCCTTATGACGCGAATGTGTAAACGAATCGAAATGGCAACAAATCTACTACCGTATTTCTTGGGGTACTGAAGGCGCTGGCGTTACTGGCACTCAAGTGCTAATAAAGACAGAGAGCGGAGGATAAAAGCATTCTTCGAGTAAAAAGAAGGCAGACCATTAGGTACAGGAAGTTCAGATCATTTATACAGCGTTAATCAATTACCCTCAATGAAATTAGCAAATGATTGCGTACCTTAACCCTGGCAAACTAAAATTTTGGAGCTACTTTGGAATGTCCTGATGTTTTGATGGATACTTCGGAGTGTTTACAGGGCAACTAAGGTGGTACCACTGACAAAGATCTATAAAAGGGAACGAGGTTCCTACACTGATAAAATAACAAGTAGATTTAATTGCCAAGTTGCGCCATTATGCTATGAGATAAGAGTTCCGAAACGTGTAACAACCGGATTTGTCCTCTGAACCATCCGGTTTTGGCGTTGGCCGCTGAACTCAAAGGGATTCCATGCCGTCGCCATTTTTCGTCCGCGGCATTTAAATTCGAGGTCGTGAATCACCCCATCAGCTGATATCAAAAACACATTTGTGGCCATTGTAGCAAAACTATCGATTAGATTCAAGCATATGCCATCAGTTCTTAAGGAAATATTAATGCATAACGCCTGAAATGAAATGATTTTTGGAATCAGGGAAAACCGAATGCTCCACCGCTTGTGGATAATCTCTTCCCCAGTCGCACATTTTTGGCTGGAAATCTATGCATGTATGGAGGATATATATTTTATCAATGCGTTTGTATTGCATATCACCTGAAATTAGTATGTGAATAAATGTATTTTCCAAATATTGAGAGGGTCAATCAATTATATAATTATAATATAATGTTTGTATATAATAATTTGGATATAAAAATATATATTCAATAAAAACTGAATTTCCGCTGTCTACAGCAATATTTACATTTTCCGAACAAAAGAAAGTGATACAATATCTAACTATAATGATTCCATAAACGACAAAAAAAAGAATCTTCGGCTCTTTCTGATACTTCGAAAATATTACTTGTGTTTTCGAACATGAGTAAGCATTGTGCTTGACTACTTTAAATCCGTTTGAGCACAGTTTTGCTTGACTATAGCGTGAAGGTCACAAGCGTGCCATGAATACGCTGATATTTCTAGTGCAACATTCTCATATTTTTCTAGAAAATAACTGATGGATATATATAAAAGGTATCTGAAAGTACGAGAAAGAAAATCCTAATACAAGTATTATCAAATACTTGAAATTTCAAAACATACTGTATCCATGATTCATGAGATTATTTTTAATCTTGAAACCACAGTACTGTTAATTTAAATAACTAGGAATAACACTGTTTAGTTTAATAATAAGAATTGGAAAAAAACATAAAAACTAAGACAAAGGAGGATAATTTCCAGAAATCTGTTTCCAAAGCTAGAACGCAATAATTTTACCCGACAAAACATAAATCAATAGTATTATGCTTTTAAAGATCAAATACTACAAGTATTGGTAAAACAAGAAAAATTGCGCAGTTTGGATCCGCGGTGAACACTCTAGTCGTAAATATGCATACTTCCGGCACGAGAACTTTTCTAGAAGACCCTGGAGATAGAGCTACAAGATGCCGAATAAAGATTTATTTTTAAATCATATCGTGATGAGTGAAGATACAAGACCTCAATATCAATAACGGGAACTTCATCTCGCTCGTACATTAATTTTATGAATAAATATCAATGCACTTCAAGTTTGTAAGTAAGCCGTACTTTACTGGCCAAACAAAACACATCTCAATATCATGTTGATACAGGAAGTAATATTTATGAAGAACTAAGTAGCTTAGGTGTTTAGTAAATAACTCAGTTTATTCAAAACGTGAAATGATAGATAAAATTCCTATAATTAATAATCTTTATCCAACCTTTATCTATCAATTTACGACCCATTTCTCAACTTTCTCCTCATTAGGTAGACAAGCATTCATTTTCTCTCATCAAGGAATTCTGGGGGTGGTATGTAGTATGGGAGCCCAGATGGATATGGCAGGCGACCGTAGAATGTGGAGGCGCCTAGCTGGTGAGGCCAAAGACCTTCTACGTTTCCAATGGCCACAGGAGTAAGTAAGAGTAAGTATGTAGTATGGACACCTAATTACAGGAGCCTCCAAAAGAATTTTAAATAATTTACATAAAATGCATTGACTGGCTATTATGGTGAGCATCCAGTTGATAAAATTGTCCATAATGAAAATAATTAAATGAGCTTCATTTGAGGAGAAAAAAACTTTAAAATTATTCGTAAGACATGAAACAAATATCAAATAGCTGGATGCTGGTGATTAAATCTAATAGGATCAAATCTTATACATGGGAAGGATTAACAGCTGTTATGAAGTAATCGGCGTAACTTCACGAATTATAAGTGAATATGGTTATTTTAACTCAATTTTATTACTAAGGAAGAGTACGCCATCAACATTATTTGAGAAATAATATAATTTAGTCTCTAAATTAGATTTATTTATTTATTTATTTTACCTTTAATTTTACAAATAAAATGGCTTTTAAAATGATTTCATCAAAAATTTAGATTCAAAACAACACGCATATAAATAGCATCAAAGGAACAAAATTATGGCGGAAATGACGTCGAGAATGGTAAAAAAATAACAAAATAATAATTCAGAAATAATTGACGCTAAGGCTTTATTTACCCAACTTATCGAGGAAATGCTAAACTAGTATTAATGCATGAACAGCCCCTCCAGAAAGTTAACGTGTGAAATACTATGCAAACCTGAGTGTTTTAGCAAGCAATGATGAGGAATCTAAAATTAATCTTATCATCATAAATACCGACCTGAACAACCGATAAATTAAATAATGATAATATGAGGCTAAATAAATATATGTGCCGATTTTTTGGCACATTCATGAGTCATTTTTAGGCACTTTTACTCGGTTAACCGCAAGAATTGCGCGCAATTAAAATTTACGCCACCGACAATTGTTGCAATCCTTATTTCCAGTCATTTCCCAATGCAATGCCCCTGCGCGGAGTATTAGGGTTAAAAAGAGAAAAGCTGTGTTTCGAAGATATTGAATACACCACTCTTATCTTTGCTCTGAAATTTCTCTTGCCTTTGCCATTCGAATTTCTTCGCCGCAGGTATATCTGGCCGATACTCCATATTTTAACGTAGATACAAGACCTCGATGTAAATAACGGGAACTTCATCTCGCTCGTCGATAAATTAATTATATTAATGAATATAATTTAAATTCACCTCAAGTTCTTTCTAAATAAATTTATAAATAACCATAGAGATATATATATATATAATAATTAAAAATGTCACTTTCCATAAAACACTTTTCGAGAGGGAATATTGACAATGAACAAGTGAAGCTATTGAAACAAAGAATTTTACAATTTTTATCGACTATTTGACATCAGATTAAGGATAAATGTTAGTAATTGATATCCAAAGACAAAAAGCAACTCAAAAAATTGATTTTACTCTTGAAATATTGTTTCGCATCAATGTTAAGTACGGTTACCAGTGCATAACCAGCAAAAACCAGCACATATGTAGAGCGAAATTCACTTGAACACCCTAAAAAATTATATGTACACGTAATTTTTTTAGCGTAATTATTTGTACGCGATCTCGTTTTCCACGAATGCACCATTTCGCAGAGGCTTTTCCAAGTATTCATCGGTATCTTTGTGATATGATGCGCCTGTATGGAGACTTTTGGGACTCCGTACGCACTAAGGACGCAAGAAGATGCGTTGAATAATTGTAGGCGGGCGCGGGAGAAGAATAATGCCGCCTTTCCCCCTTCGTGGCGCCGGCCACAGCCTTCGCGGAGAGTGCCGATTTTTTTCAGGGGTGAAACGCAACCCGCACTTCTTACATTCCCCCGATCGCCCGTCCGCACCGACCGGTGGCCGGGGGCTCCGCCGGCCGACGCCGCGACGGCTGCCCGTCCACTCCCTTTCCCCCTTTCCTACTCCTAGGGTATTGAACCCTGATCCTCCCCTTTACGTTAAGACCCGCTCTCGTGCTTAAAACACCCCACTCCTCAAGCCTCAATGAGCAGTCCTCTGATGCCTCCACCTGCACCGAACCTACTTAAGTTATCGGCAATATATATACAACGGCTCCGAAAGTATTGTTGGGATCCCTTTGCGCCTCGTCGCGGGGTGACTCACACTAACCACTCAGCTGATTCATTGACGGGAATTTCTAGACGAGCATTCCTGGAACCTGTCCGTAGATCGCGTGACATCAATGAGTCGGCAAATTCCGCCTTCCCCCAAAATTCTGCGTCAATTACAGACGACGTCACACGCCTATTTACATCGCTACCTCTCGGAATTGTTTGCTTCCTCAGCCGTCTACGATGAGGACGAGGTCGTTATAGGAGTGTAGCACAATAAGATTCACACTCTTGCTTCTTGATTGGTCTACATCCGTACGATACAAGTGCGTTTACGTGAACTTGTTCATTTTTAATTGCTTATGCACACAGACGAGCACGCCCGCATGTTATAACGCAGAGGACAACGCAAACTTCACGAAAAACCACAACGATGGATTAGAATAACGCAGCAATTATTTTAACTTCCTAACTTCGATACTTGAATTTATTTTTTAAGTTATTTATACTGTGAAAAGTCATGCAGTGAATATCAACGGTGAGTTTTACGAATGTGACGTGGTACAAACTCTACGTGAACGTTTTTGGACAAAATATTCTTAATTTGAGAAGCTTCTGTAACTATCCCTATTTTAAATGAACTAGATAATTAACTGGATTACTATTGAATGGCTCACTAGGGTACTCCTGTAGGACATTTGAAAGTAACAAAGTGTCTCCGGGCTGACCACATTATTTAAGCTCATAAGCTGTTCTGGAAAATATTTCTAATCAACGTAGATCAAAAATATATGTAATGACATTTAAATATCTATGGATTTTTTAGGAGTCAAACCTTAGCATTCACTACACTAGCACGCTCCCCCTCCAAATCCTAGGATGCATAAGAAGCATATAAAGCTTTGATGTATTCACTCTAGTGCTATTCTTGCATCGCGATTAAACGTACCATATGTGATTTTCGCATAATCGACATATTCATTAATTAAATCTCGTAACTTTCGAATCCTTGGCTGTAAAATATTTAACACAACGTGTATAAGTAATGGGTGAAAACGCCTCCTAGCAGTGGTCTCACAAGATTTGAATAGTTGAGAGATATTTATTAACGGGTGCCATACTTTAACCAATAAATGGATAATCAAACTGTAGGAGGATATGAAGGAAAGGTTATTATATATAGGTTTCATTATTTTGCCTCCTTTTTTTCCTGGAGAAACAATCCCATTGTTAAATTACGTTACCAACGCTGTATTAATACCTACACACATCTAAATTTTTCATGCTTCAGAATAATATTTAATTATTTATTGGGATGGTATTAATATGTTTGCAGAAAAAACATACTTTATCAACATTATAACAACGTGGAATGATGTTCAGACGTATGCGGCGGGCTACTTCCCTTCCATCATACACTGGGTATGCTGGGGAAAATCGATCAGTCAGGAAGATCTTTCGAGCACCAAACCCAATGAGCATTTAGTTGTTGCTTGAATATGTCGCAATGCAATTTTTTGAAATCGTAAGTACTGCATGAATTTTTTTACTACATGAAAAAATAAAACGTTCAGCACACAAACTCAATAAAATTCTATTTTTATTTTGCCCTTCAGTCTTATTTCGTCTCGAAGCTGAGGTTCATAAAAATCTATCTTGATGATTCTCACTGAACAATTAACGTTCTTTTATTGAACCCTCACATTTATTTATTAAAAATAATTAACAACGAACCCTCTGCAAAAAATAGAAACGATATAAAAGCATGCCTATAAAGGTGTGCATTTATTCCATTTCTGATTTTTGTTGAGGCATTGAAATTTTTCGGATCAATTTAAGATTATTATGAATACGTGTAGATGTCCTAGCTAGTTTTGCTAATAATTTATGCATTGATAAAATGGGCCAATGGGCTGAGTGAAATAAATATTCTCAGTTCTCACGAATATGCCTCACAAATCTATCGATCAGTATTCCCACGTAGGTACTGATTCCTTCGAAATCCGCCAAATCCTAGCCAATAAGAAGCATAAATACTATCCGAGCTTTATATTTATTAGGAGAATGGACTTGTTTACAAAACGTTTAGCCATTCAAAATAATATGCCAGAAGATTAAGTTCTCAGGTAATACCTTAAATTCAGGATATGTGGAGGATGATATGTACAAATCGTGATGCGGACGACTAAACAGCAAGAACAGATCTTAAATATCAAACCTAAGTTGTGCCACCAAACTTTATCTATAAATCAAGTCTTCTGACTGATAAAAAATTGCTAACAACGAAATTGAAGTTATTAATCATAATATATTCATTAATATTATATTAAGTCTTATTATAATAGGTACTAGTAATTTGTCACCTGTTCACTTATTGTTCACGAGTATGTGATCTAGCTGTTTTACTGGTTATATGCGTTTATTATGTAGCACTAGGACATCAGTTGCAGCAGTTGCATAGTATTGAACACCCAATCACTATGCACCTGCATCTCTTGGAAAAAACCGTATTAAGTGTGAATTTTCAGTACCTAAACATTATACTCCTTGAATCATCTAGCAATTTAAGAAATAGACGGATGAATTACATACTTTTATATTTTTTGGAGGAAAATGTTAGAACAAAGAAATGGGTAGTTAAAGGATAATGTTAAAGACCAAATGAATATATAGTGTGAGCAATGTGGAAGTTCTAAAAGTTAAGGAGATATGATAGGTGTTTTGAAATCCCTTGGGTAAAAGGCGGGATAGTTTAATCGGCCACGTTATCAGGCACGATGGTCAAATTAAAATTATTGTTGAAGGACAGGTGGAAGGGAGGAAGGACAGAAATACTTGCATTAGATACTTAGAACATGTAACGATGGATGAAATGCAGAAGAATTATGTACGTGTTAAAAGATATGCTGATAAATGAATTGAGTGGAGAGCTGCGTTAAACCAATCTTAGGATTAATGACTCTTGAAAATGGTTAAGCTTAAAATATAAAATATAGTTTTAAACATAATAAAAAGCATATCACTGGTTAAAACGCAAATTCTCCGATTCAAGTAGGTAAAGTATCAAGAAATTTTTCCTATTGGCATGATTTGGTGAGTGTGGAACTGAATAGGATACTGCAATCTTTTTCGGCCGAAAACCTGAATAAAAAATTAAGATGATGAGAAGAGAGGGTTAGATGGACATTAAAATCAAGGTGGGGAGAATTGCGGGTGGAAACGATAAATTACCTGAGAAACCGGGTAACTAGCGATGCATAGCACAAAAAAGTAAAAAGCTTGTAGAATTATTTACGAGAGGCGGATTTATACAAATAATCTACCTTCATACGGAAATACCAGCACATAAGTAAAAAAAATAATCAAAATTTATATTTAAGTAGTTTGTAGGGAACATGACTGCAGCAGAGGATTCGAGAGTGGAAGCATTCGCAAGTCGGTGCAACCGAAGGATAATTTATCATGCTGAGTGATGAAGAAAACCCAAGAAAAATAGGAGTAAAGAGAGGTGTCCTACAAACTATGAGAAGAAGAGGAACAGCTTTATGGGCCACATCATGGTAAATAAGGGTCTAATAAGATCTTTTTAAGTACAAAAAGACGGGAAGAATAGAAAAGGGATATTTTAGATGAGGCATTTGAACAGGTAATGAAGGCTTGACAATCTATATAAGTACGAAAATTTTAGCAGAATTTAGGGAAAAGGAGGGTCGAGTCAATCTCAGAACCCTCAACTGGTAATGGTGATGATATTTATGACCTCATCATTGAATTTTATAACCCCATCTTCGTGACAACACGCAATATTTTGTCTAAACTTGACGAAATATAGACACTTTCGGGCTCATATTGTTTACACTAAAATTTATACCGTATCGAATTCCATCCCATCAGAATGAGTTCTTTAATTCCTAAGTCTAAACAAATTCAATAGGACACGTGCAATCTAATAGTATGTAAAAAATATCCATAAAAGAGATATTTGATGCCCGATAACTGATAAACTTAGCATTTTTTTTTAGTCCTTCATGTAATTTTAAACCATGTCCTTGTTCGACGACAGCTAAAAGCGTATGTTCGAAACTTGGGTAAATTTTTAACCCATAAGATAACTTAATATGTGTTAGCCGTTCATTACCATTAACAATCAGTTTTTCATTCGTCGCCATAGAATGGGTGAAATAAGATGTGGATATTATGGCTCGAAAATAAATTTGATAATGCGTATTCACAAATAATATTTCAGTGCATAGAGGATCCCTTATGAGCATAGAGGAAGCCTTAATTTATCTATGGCTTAGAAGATATGAAAGCCATTATCATTTCAAATAATTCCACAGCTCTACACATGCAAACAGCTATACCAAATAAGGAAACAGCTTTACCAAAATCATTGTTTCAATTTTCTTAGGACGGGCAAAAAATATTTCCCAGAGTAAAACAAAGTTCTTCCAGTTAATAACTGGCCATATTTAGTCAATTTAGATATCAAAAGGAAAATACAATAATAATATTGGGATTGATAGACTGCACATTTCGACACCATTAATTACCAACAAAAATAACTGCTTGATATGATTTCAAACCAAAACCGGCACTTGAGTACGACCTTCGTGCAAATGCACAGATACAGCTACCGTCAAATTATAAGAATGTTAAATTGATCCGTAAATTCACATTGAGGAAGGAATTTTACATTTTTAGTAGTAAGATAGTGGATATACAAGCAAAGATAGTTGGGTGAACTAGAGCGTACATCGCTCAACAATGGGACCGAATTCCCGGAGTTTCAAGCCAAAGTAACCATGCCGACATACTTATCAAAATTTCGAGAGACTCGACTAAGTATTAATTGTGAAAAACTATCAGTGGCTGAGCAAACAGAACTACCTCCACGCCATAAAAAACTTTTCCAAAAACTATATTTACAGAAAAAGTCTCACCAATGTTCCAGAAAAGGAGGTCTCTATCCTTTGACAAATAAACCTAACCATTGGTGATGGTTAACCATTGTTTTCTTTTAACTATATATTTGTAGGTAATTGTTGTAGGGAACTTGTGAGACTATTCCAGTTCGCGACGGAAGGCACTACATGGACTAAGTAGAGATTTTTTTCTTTTTAACGTAAAAAAGCGAGTAGCGAGCTATATTTAAAAGAAGCATTTTGAAGAATTGATGTTAAGCATAGGTCGTTGATCGCTAGAGATTATAGAGTGCTCCCATAAAAATTTTCCCTGATAATACTCAGAGCAAATTAAACAATAAGAATTAATTCTGTGTCGAAATGTGATAAAAGAGAAATAATGAATACATTACCATTCAAATATGGAATTATTACACTGTCGGAATAGCAATCCATGCAGTAGAAAGAAACCGATAATTCACCTCCGAAGAATATGTAATTGATGTGATTGGCATTTTTTTGGCATTCTAGTTGTATTTGTATTGATCAATTACCTTAAGAAAATTTAAATATAGGAAATAATATCATTGAATGAAATGCAATCATCAATAAAAAGGTCATTTCATTTGGGCATAGGAGAGTTCTTCCACCAAAATGATGCCCTTTCTCTCAAGAAGGATATTTTGTTTGAAAATTGCCAGTTAAGATTAGGAAACTGAAGAAACATGCATTTCCATGCTATGATTCTTTGGAAATTCATCGGCTTCAGTATCTCAAAACCTCCCCGACAGGTCAACATATTCTTTTTCCTTAGTAGGTCTTACGATATTGCGGGGGATACGATAATGATGGCAAAATTTAATTGCAACAATTTTACATAACACGCATAACATAATAAATTTGAATAAGGTGTAGAAAAATAAAAGTATTTGTAAGCACAAATGGCCATTTTTACAATCCGATCGAAAACTTTACGTGCCAATCAGACCACCGGGCAATTTTCAAAAAATGTAAACCTATTTGCAAATTTTAATTACTGTTTCACAGCCACAGCATTATGAGTACTCAAATCGTATTTTCATATCCTGTCTGTACCCTTGCCGAAAATACACTCATAGTTCAAACTGGAAAACAAAAGGGTCAAAATAATATTAATCACCTCTCGGTATTATTTTTTAAGAAACTCTAGCAAACAGGTAATAATTTTACTTTCATACATCCAGAGTAATTAGTCAATTAGTCAAAATTTCACGAAACTCGTGGGAAAATAACAATCCATGTGCAAAAATTAACATCCAGATGCATAAAAGATAACTCAAATGAGCGTCGTTCAACTTAAAATTCAATTTTCTCTTAGTGCCTTCATTATTATTTCTTGGGCTTAAGTAACCTATAACTAATTTGATATTTCTATACATGAAACACAAAAGGAGGTATGAATAAATCAAGGACCGTTGGGCTCTTCCACCAACTGGGTTCATTCCAGGATTATGAAATACCTCAACTAATCACGAAAATCAAATGCTTTAAAAAAAAAGTGGTCCCCAAAACACCTTTATTAAATATACGTGTAACCTTACTGCTCCTGAACGCAACGAGACTGAATAAGTGAATGTTAGACATCTTATAGATATTTTAAAAATATAATATCGTAAATCGACCGCGAATTACTGCTTTACAGTGGTTTAATGCGGTCGCCGAATAATCGTGCAGGTAATTGACAAGAAAAAAAACGTTATCAGCAACTTGAAATGGAACATGCGACCTGTAATAGTGGTGTCTTTTGAAAGAGACTCCACCATTTCGAGGAAATGAGCCCAAAGAGCACTGCTTCTCTTCCTTTTTATTTCCAGGGATGTCACATTTGAACAAGATGGCGGCCGCCTTTTAGAATTATCATCACTACCTGGAGGGAACCTTTCTAACGCGTGCGTAAAACGGTAAATGACCCAGGCACCGCGAAATATTGGCGGTTACGCGCCAGGTGGTTCTGAAAGCTCCCATTCCGGGAGTTTTCACAAATTTCAATTTTTGCCAAAGATAAAAAAAATGTGAGGAGAGAAGAGCGCGTGCAATAAAAGGAGAGCCATCGGCGATCCGGAGTCCGCCGCGGCTCCGCGTTTCGGTCAGCCACCCGTTAGGAGTCGTAGATGTGGAGGAGGCGGAGCGAGAGGAAGGCAGATAGCAACGGGGCGGAGAGAAAAGTTAGATAATGGACAGATAGGGGGTGAGTTGGTGAAAAAGAAGGGATGAGGAGAAGACAGACATGGCGGCCATTGAAACATCAGACTGAAATTCCCTGACTTTTCTAGTCTCCGCACACTACTACTTCCGAAATTGGGGAATTTCACCAATTACTATTAATTCACTGAGTTGAGTAGTGGATGTTTCTTCAGTTCCTATTGAACAACCCCACATTTTTTAATTATAATACCCTTCTTGTGAGTAAAGGCATCATCTTGGAGGAAGGACACTTTCCTGTCCAAATGAAATCGCTTTGTCACCAATATTTGCACTTCATCCAATGATACGATTATTATCTCCTAAAATGCATCAATTATTGATACAAAGCTTAAAGGATGAAGAGACTCGTATTTTCTGTCTCTCGATACGTCACCTACTTCTCCGTCTATTTGCGGCGAAAAATCGACGGGATTAACCCTTTCGCATTCATGACGTCACCAACTCTTGCCGTGCGGCCCACCGCTTCTCCGCTATCACACGGCCTGGCGTATTTGTGTTCTTGCTATTTTCACTCCATAGAGATTGTATTCTCATGAGGGATGACGTCTCTCTTAACGATTTAATGAGCCTAAACTCCAATGACGTCACAAACTCATGAAAAGTGGGCGGCAATTTTCGCTGACTTTACTAGACTCCGTAGACCACTTCCAAAATGGGCTCGTTCATCAATAGATAGAGAATTAGAGGGATGAAGATACTCGTATTTTCCGTTTCTTGATCCATTACCTACTTCTCGAACTATTCGTAGCGAAAAGTCGACGGGATGAATCCGTTCGCGTTCATAACGTCACTGACTCTTGCCGAGCGGCTCACCACTTCTCCGCCAATACATGGCTCACGCATCCGTCTCACATGATTACTTGTTCATAACACTTGGTTGACCGTGTATTTCGGAACAGGATTGGGTCTCTCTGAAAGAGCTAGGAATGATCACAAACTCTTGAAAAGTAGGAAGCTATTTTGGCGTTTTCTTATTTAGCAATTATGAAAGCAGAAGCATTCGAAATGTGGTGCTACCGAAGAATGATGAAGATAAAATGGATCAAACGAGTAAGTAATGATGAAGTGCTGAGAAGAGTGGGAGAAAAGAGAAGACTTCTAAAATCCTTAGAGGATAAGACTTAGTCGTGTTATGAGGAATGATGGCCTGATGAAAAAAATAATGAAAGGGCTAGTGGAAGATAAGGAGAGCAAGCGAGTGAAACATAAGGTTATTAAGGATCTAAAAGAGAATAAATACGTCACTGGGAAAAGGCTAGCGGATAGGAGAGAAGAACGGAGAACTGCGACAAACCAATCTTAGGATTGTCGACTAAATATGATGATATCTTGTACAATGTGAGGCACGATGTGCTGGAAACTCTTAATATTAGCAAAGCTGTACATTGCAATATTTCCACTGAGTTTTATTTTGGAACAACGCGTTTCGTTGTTACAAACAATTTTCACACTTGTTAATGTTGTTTGTAACAACGAAACGGGTAATAGCAAAATAAAACTCAGTGGAAATATTGCTATGTCGAATTTTACTTGTTTGTAACAACAAAACGGGTAATATAAAAATAAAACTCAGTTGAAATATTGCAATGCCCAATTTTACTTGTAAGTAGCAACGGAAAGCGTAGAGTCAAAATAAAACTCTTGGGAAATATTGCAATGTCCAATTTTACTAATGATGATGATGATGATTGATCGGCTGAACGAGGAAGGTTATTTTCACGTCGTGACTTAAATATGTTGACAAATATTTCCCTTCCTATTTCCACCGAATCTTTTCAATATTTTGCGACTTTTGATCTGAGTGAACGACCACATTGTTTAAATAATATATGCCTATCACCCAAAAGAAGCACAAGATACGAAGCGATAGCGAGATAAGGGTTCGTTTCAGTTCAGTTCGACAACTACGGAGATTGGAATACGTGGGAAGAGAGTCGTGTGTCCTCCCATCTAGATCGGGTCTCTCTGAACAAGCTTATGATACCTGAACTCCAATGACATCACAAACACGGAAATTTTCGCGTTATCTGATTTAACTCTTGTGATCAACTGACTGAATGAGGGAAGTCGTGACTTACCTTTCCCTCCCGATTTCCACCGAATCATTCATTCATTCGGGTCTGAATGAACGACCGCATTGTTTACATACTTCTATCACATAAAAGCAGCACGAGATACGAAGGAGCGGACCAAGGGATCGTTTCAGTTTGGCTCGACCACCTCGGAGATGAAAATGCGTGGGAGAAGAGTGGCGACTCTTCCCGTCAAGGAGCCTAAACCCCAATGACGTCATAAACTCGTGCAAAGGATGCGGAAAAATCCGCGTTATCTTAATTAACATTTGTGGTTGATTGGCTTAATGCGGAAGGGTTGTTTTTAACGTCGTGACATATGTTTCCCTTCCTATTTCCACCGACTCCTTTCAATCTTTCGAGGCATTGGGCCGAAGTGAACGACCACATTGTTGGTGTGTCTATCTCTCAAAAGAAGCACGAGATTCAAAGGTGCGGGCCAAGTGTTCGTTTCAGCTCAGCTCGACCAGATCGGAGATGGGAAGGCGCGGGAGGAGAGAAGCGATGGGGAAATGGGAGAGAGATGAAAGGAAGTGGAAGGAAAGTCCGTCTCGCCCGGTCGAGCGTGTGCGTACCTCGGCGGCGCACTCCCGACGGAGACGCACCATTTGGTCGCTTTCGGCTCTGAGGAGCGCGAACGAAAATGGCGAGTGGAGACGGAGAAGTGCACAGCACACGCTTGGTTTTGCGGAGGAATGCGTGGCAATACGGAGGGAAATGGAGGAGGGGGGGAAAGATGGCGCAGCCACCATGAGGCGGATAAAGTCTCCTCAACCTTGCAAACGGTCACACTCAGAAGTAGTTGAGTGAAACCAATTTGCACACACTTTGAAAGACTGGACCCAGTCTATTAGAAAGAAATCTCTCCATTTCCAAGACCGTAAATTTTAAATGGGTATATCCACGATTGCTATTTCTTGCAAAGCAATGGAAACTTTGTTAATCTAAAGGAATTCATTTTCGATAGGTTTCTAATTTTTGAGTCGACATGAGCTGGCTATTTCAGCAGCAGGTATAGTCATGAGAATAAACAGAGTTTTCATTTTTATTTTTTTACAAGTCAAGTCCTTTGCATCATGTTTCGCCTGTCACAACGAATCAACCCTGTCTATTTAATCATTTCTTCATTCAGATTGCTATGAGAAAAAATTACCCTTGACCGGGAATCGAATTGCGGACCTTAAATAACCTGAATAGTGTAGTGGTGAGCGCAAAGACAAGGGTCCCTAGTTCGATTCGGTCCAGGGGAATTTTTTCTCGCGGTAATTAATGTGAATTTGTTTGTGAAGTTTTTTGATGTGAAGTTTGAAATAAACCAAATTCCTTCATTGTTTACGTATCATCCGCCAATGAAATAACCTTATATTTCATCAAATGGCCAAAATACAGGAGGTTATTAAATACGAATTAGGAACGGAAATAATGGAATATACAAGACAAGGTTATTTAATGGGAATGCACCGAAAGAGGAGCGATCTGAAAATGAGATGGCAGCCCATGAGTTAAAAGTCTCCGAAATGGGAGTATCTACGGGAACAGAAAAGAAGTCTTCGTACTCTACAAATAAGTCTCTAGGTAGAAGACGGAGAACGTCAGGAAAGAGAAACGTTTAGACGTTTACCCAGAATTGAAATAAGAAAAGTGAAACACCAGTATTTGGCAGAAAACATTAAGAGAAACCAATGTGTATGGAATATAATATTACATGAAAAGAAGAAATTTACTATGCGACATTTAGAAAATAATTGAGGCATTAGAAACATGATATTGTAGAAGGATGATAAAGGTATCGTGTTTTAGAAGATATTGAGATCTTAATTATGATATGGAAGTGTAAGAAAACATACACTGAAATATTAAGGTCAACAAAAAAGGCTAGTCCCGGTATACTTAAACTTCAGAGGTTTTCGTCAACACGGTGGGCTGTTCAAATCACCAATGTTCAAGTGGAATTTATGCATAATGCAAGTAAAGATAGTAATAGTAATATCATGAAAATATATTATGAATATTATTTTTGAAGATTTATGGAGGCAAATTTATACTAATACTGGACTTCAGTTTATAGATCATTGACAGAAAATAATTATCATCTATGCATATTAATCGATTTGTTGACCGCTCAGACTTTTTCGCCATGCAATTCACGCGCCTGAAGAAATGAAAGGTTGTCACGGCTCAAGCAAGAGCACGATTCAGTCATTAAAATCCTCGCCTCACCAGTGGAATATAGAATGAAAAGCGTTATGTGGATCGGAAAATTTTGTCCCCCTCAAGCAAGGATATTGATTCCAATAATAGGCGCACAGAATACACTCACTGAAATCATAGGTGGAGATACACGCCTA
Organism: Ischnura elegans; assembly: GCF_921293095.1. Lineage (NCBI taxonomy): Eukaryota > Metazoa > Arthropoda > Insecta > Odonata > Coenagrionidae > Ischnura > Ischnura elegans. The sequence goes on from NC_060246.1 coordinate 145,534,330, forward strand.
AAACAATGAAGGGCGAAATATACGCCTAGCTGAAGAGGTAGGCGATCGGTCTTATTCCCGACACGGAACACGATTGACTCCACGATGGAAGGAGAAAAAGGTCCATGAACAGGAAGGAATTCATGAATGTGCACCTCCGCCAGATGGGGCGAAGAGACGGAACTAAAGAAGAAATGGTCCGGGGACAAGGAAGAAGCAGTGCATTGAGTGGAATCGAAATGCGACTCATATTTTCATAAGGGGGTTGCACTTTGAATATTCATAGGCGCCCTTACTCGCATCGCCGGCGTGTGTGTGTGTGCGAGTGCGCTTCCTCCGCCCTCCGCGCTAACATTTGTGTGCCCCGCGACCTCTACGGAGTCGCGCCGACGTCGTGGTGCCAGTAAGGAAAACAAGTGACGGCGACGATGGGCCACGTCGGGGCGCCCCCAGGAGGGGTGGGAGGCCGAGCTAGGGGGGGGGGGGGGGCACAGTCTCCCTTTCTCTCTACCCCCCACCCTACAGTGTGCCTTGCGCCGCGAAATGGACTTATTTCCTCCCTTACGTCCAATCCCAATGCCCCCAACCCTTCCAATTCCTCCCCCTCCTTCACTCTCTTTCGAGTTTTAGAGACATTCGATAACGGCAAAGAGAGGACTCTCTATACTCTTTTGTTTTTTTCCTGCTTTTTTTTACTCCCACTCTGTCCCACCCTTTTCTCTCCTTTTTCCCTACCTCCCTCCTAAAAAAAATATTTTCCTCCTCTTCCTACTCCCTCTCTCTCTCTCTCTCTCTCCAACCCACCCACCAACTGGCCAGCCTCACTTTTCCCTCCCTATCGGATATACGCCCGAGTAGATCAGATGGGTTTTTCGGTATTTCAATTATCGGGGGGAGGGGGGATAGGGTGGGTTGAAGGAAGGAGGGTGGTAACTCGGTCGATTTTGTTTTTCGGGGACCGAGGATATTCGCAATTTGGTGCGCCGTGGCATTTGCAATTGTTCGATTACCGACCGCTTGGGCTATTCGTTGACCGTAATGGTCAGCATTGCGAAGGAGAAATGTGTTTCATTCGTGGATTCCATTTCTTATGCTAATTAATTTTGTCCTCACAATTAGACGAAATAACATTTATTCCAATAAATTCCTTTCTTTATTATTTTAGACTCATGCGATGTTAAATGATGACGGAATGGTGTTTGCAATCAGCATTAATAGGGAGAGTAAGAATTTGAGGATTGTATCATAAGATTTATTTATAAGATTGAGTGGATCCAAATTTGAATACTAGTACATCATATAGTTACGAATATGTAGATACAACGCCAAACAGCAACATACATGAATTGCGCTATGAACAACGAGAGGCTGAGGATACGATAAGGTTTAAATTGAAGAATGATCGTAGGCTTTCCCGGCGTTTAGAACTGTGGAGGGTTACACGGGATTTCCACCGGGTCAGGTTCCCCAACTCCATCTCGGCCGATGCTTCGATGGGCGAGTTGTCAACAAGGTTTAAATTGCTTTGGCAATGAACAACAGGTATCTTTCAGGAAGACATAGAGAATATTAATCCATGCTCATTTTCGCTACAGAAACATAGAATGAGAGAAGCCTTTCCGAACGATTAGGTGGAGAAATCGTTTTTCCCCGCACAAAAAAGGATATACTAGATACACGATGGAACTTACGCAGTCAAATTTCTCATGAGCGCACCTAATTAATGTTTCTTTTTCTTATCAGCTAAAATTTTCTTGGAGATTAACGATTATTTTGCTCACACACTTCCGCCACGCGCCATTAGAGATGGATTGCGAGGTAGTAAATTCGTAGATACAGATGATGCGGAAGAATGCACGGCTGTATGAGCATTTTTGCACGCATTCTACGCACGTTGTAGATCGCCCTTCGTGCACGACTACTTTGGTGGTCAAAAATTACACACGCCTACGGGTTAATGCGATTTCCTCGCGTACTTTAAATTCTATCACGGAATCAGCCGAAAAAGTTCAAATTCGCGAAACCAACGGACCCGATAGTGGATTTCGAAATAATAGCGCAATGAACCGAATTGAGCTCATTGGATTTGGCGAGTACGGTCGAGTTTTTTTTCGTCGAAAATGAACGTGGAAAGAACTTGCATATCCCGAAATGAAGCAAGATCTCATGACGAGATAACTCGGAGAGAATTTATAAAAAATGAAAACAAGAATTATCATTTTTTACGGCTTATCCCGAAATTAAAAAATTAATTCTGCCTATATTACAACTTCTCAAATCGATAATTTCAATAAATATTCAATTCGAGTCACAATATCTCTATATTCTCTGATGCTTCAAAAATTGAATAGTAGTTCCCCTAATACTCAATGAGTGGATGAAAAAAATATTCAAGCACAATGGTAGGTTTCAATTCAGTGTAGAAGCTTAACAGAGAATTCTCAGAGGCGCTGGTAAAAAAAATCCGTATATTATGAGTATAACGTGATGAAACTATTCAGAAAATGTGCACTCCCCAATCAGACACTTTTTGAAGATGCATCTCATATTTTCCTAATTCTATCCGTTATCTTATTCAAACATATGAAACACGAATAAGGCATTCAGAAAATGAGATACTGCATCGTGTCGAAGGATATTTAAATCAGCAAAAGCAAAAAGTTCTTTTTCTCAACAATTCTTAATATTCTCAGCAATTGAAATTAAATGCCATGACTAACTTTGTTCAACGAAATTGGATACATCAACGAAACAGCCGCTGCTTCTTAAATTTGGAATGGTATTTTCAGAAATAATATCAACACAGGCAAGAGTATTAATTCCCTCTACCCATGCACTTAATCTACTGTAGTGGCTGTTGACGAAAGGATGTTTCAAAGAATTAAGGCCGCAATACACGATGAATGATCATGCTGAATGATCACGTGATCGTTCACGGGATCATGCGAGCAAAATAGAACATGTTCTAATTTTCACTGAATGATCAAGCGCATGAAGGTTCATTCGCGAACTGTTCCGTCATACACGGTGAATAATCATGCGCATGATCATGCTGAATGATCATGCGAATGAAAAATATTCGTCGTGTATAGCGGCCGTAAGCGTTGGATGAGTTATGCACGCCATCTTTGTAACATACCAATTGCTATCGTCTATTGTGTGTGAGTGTGGCTCGCACTCCGTACTAATTATCGCGTTAGATGTTGGTCGTGTGTGCTTATAAAGTAAGACAAAACCGCTAATTGTAACAATTGCGACGTTATTTAAATGGTTACATAGAAAATTTAGAAATTAAAACAACAGATAAGACCAAAGAAAACGCTTAAAAATGAACAATAATAGGTAAGTACTGCTATACATAAAAAAATGTTATCATTTAAACCTCATCAGTACGTAAAAAATACTTCAACAATAAAATAAACAAAGGTATATGGATGCACTCTGGACAATGCTTTTGCACAGGCAACAGTAACAAAGACGGAATTACATCTTAACCAAACGCCGAGAGCAATATCCTCCCTTAGGAGCGACACATAAGAATTATATAGCTTAAAAATATTTAAACAAAACGATAAACATGTAAACTACTAAAAAAATTGGGATACCCGCGGCAGATAAGCCGTAAATTCAAAATGGCGGCAAGAAGCTCGTTGAACCTATGGGTGAGTTCACCGAGCGAAAACCGGTTCGGGCCAGAGAGTCGAACAAACCCCATACGCCACGCCTGCCGCTTCATTCCTTCAAAGCCATTTGACGGTATGGAAACGAAGTATACCATCAAGATGTTTTAGGATAATTAATCTAAGGAGATTAAAATTCCAAATCAATTTATATTTCAGCACTACGTTCAGGTTCAACCATTTGGGATTTGTCATTTATCAATTATCGATCCCTAATGTTGGAGCAGTCTATTCAATTACCAGAGTAGCTGAAATATTAATTCAGGTTTTTTGGCAACTCAATATTTTAATTTTTATCATTTGTTCCTTATCTTTCTATTTATTGCAATTGGGGTTATCACGGACCTTAAGTCACAATCGTATTTTTATTAGGGCTGTTATTACTATGACAAGATAATCAAAAATGACTTTTTGGTGCCAACGCTTATAAGACAAGTGCTGGAAGAAAATAGAGATATGCAACACCAATATACACGAATGAGCCTCGGTGAAGGAAAATATCTGTCATATTTTCACCTACTCATTAATACCTTACTGTTTTCTTTCAAGCATGCTGTGTATTATCATTCCAATGATAAATTTAGGAAATAAATGATCACAGTTTGAGAATACATGTAAATTTTCCTCTATTAAATTCTTGCACCTAAAATGCATTTTTTAACCCCCCCCCCCGTTTTATCGTTGAATAATGAGCATAAGTAAATAAAATTAAGGTACTCTTGAAAAGGAAATTCCCACAGAATATTGCAGTTCCTGCCAAATAAAACATTCAATTTATGTATCTCCCAATGCGGAGGTTATATTTCACCTGACTTGATAAAAGTTTTCGACGTTTCGAAGCAAAATATATAAAAAAATCTCGAGGTTAAGAAATGATGTAGTTTATAGTAGCCAAAACCAAACATATAAACTACCTGATTAGGTACTCTCTGCTACCACAAGGAAATTAATAGCCAAGCCAGTAGTACGTTAGAATTATCCTCCGCCTGCCTGCCGCCGGCGGATGTTTCCCGGCAAGTGAGAAATGATAATCATACCCTCTAAATCCGACATCTTTCACGACCGCGTCAGGCGGAGAGGGTGAGTTTGGAGGCGCCCGCTCCTTATCCGACTGCACTTAATGCATCCCTGCCTTGAAGGGTCAAGAGGAAAGGAGAGGAGGGGAAGGGAGTGGACTGAAAAAAATTGCGTCAATTCTCCGCATATTGAATTCGCGCAGATTTTTCCGTTCGGGAGAAGGGGGAGGAGTGACCGTGAGAGGAGATAGGAGGGCCGAAAAGGGGGAAAAATTACACAACTATCCATCTCTAAATCAACCATTTTTCCCCAATACACCCCTCCCCAACCCCCGCCACCCCCGGAGTTTCATCCTCCTGGTGGAAAAGTGGCGGTGGTGGGCTTGGAGGAGCACTGAAGGACCGAAACATGTCACTTCAGCCGCTCTCGTTACGCTTTCCCGAACAAGATTCGCAGATCAAGAGCCTTAAATCAAACATTTTTACCTCCCGCCCGTGTCCTTTTATTAAGAGGGAGGGAGGGGGAGAGAGCGAAGGAGGGAGCGTTTTGAGATGCGTGGGGAATATGGTGTGGGTAGAAAAAGTAGAAGGAGAGGGAGTGCGCGAAAAAAAATATAACCTCATATCCGAAGGGAAAAAAGATGAACACACAAACGCCTTTCGACCGTAAGCCAAATTTATAGAAATCTACTCGAAAGAGAAATTGAAGGGACGAGATGGTGCATGGTAGGAGGCAGGGGATGTGAGGCGGTTTGGCGGGGGAGGGGGCGGCTCCAGCGCTAGGCAGGGGGTGGGTGGTGGGGGAAAAAGATTGCGTGTGGGGTGGGGGAGAAACGTGTAGCGGATGGGAGAGGGGTATGGGTGCATAGAGGGAGGTAGGGGATAGGGGTAGGGTCAGGGGTGGGGGTGAATAGGAGGATGGAGGGAGAAGAACAAGGGAGTGGAGAAGATGAACATGCGATGATGATCAGCCGCGATAACGAATGGAGATATATCCCTCCTCCCCCTCTCCAATGCCCCTCCTCCCACTCCACTTTCTCCCCCTTCCTCCCTTTCACTCCCCCACCCCCACTCTACCTCTCTCTCCGCCTTGCCCTCTCTCGCTCAATTTCTTCCTCCTCCTCTCTCTCCCTATCTATTCTCCTCTCTCTCTCTCTCTCCCTCTCTCTCTGCAATCGCGGAGGAGGAGGAACGGGAAGTGATGAGAAAATTAGGCCATGATTGGAATACGAGTCGGAATGAGGCACTCACTGACTCTGCGGAGAGAGTAGGCGAGGGAAGAATAGTGTCTCTCTCCCAGGAATCGACACTCTTCAGAAATCACGGTATCCCAAATCCCCTTTTTCAGTGATTTTCACGGGCCGAGCCAAAATAAGTAATCAGCGTAGGAGCAAAAATCGATAACAGTACTGGTTTGGTGTTGCCTACAAAGATACTGAAAGAAAGTACTGTGTCATACGAAGTTATGAAGCGATTTCAAAAAAGGAACTTTTCTTATAAAAATCTCGGAAGAGTTTAAAAATCATAAAAGTCGAATAACGTTTTCACAGGACATACTCTTTGTATAACGCGTCTGAGACATTATTATGTTTTACAGTAATACCCAAATGCCGTCACATGTTGTACAAATATAACTTTTAATCAAATGTCTGAGTTTGAGGCATGAATTGCTAGACAAACTGGGAATTTACATGCTTGCATTCGTTATGTTTGACCCTAAAATAGTGGAGGAAGAAATCTGTGGCAGCTAAGTTTCATTATTTTAAATTAAGACTCATTAAATTTTTATGATCAATTTTTATGTATTATTTACGGTAAATTAATTCCTGGGCAACTGCTAGTTTAAAATTCAAAATATTAAGGGATACTGTATGAAGAAATCATGACATAATTTCATGTCAGGCATATATCTGAACCTGATGGATTCCTATAACGAATTTTTTGCATCACAAATAATATATTCAAGGTAAATGTTTGTTATTTATGTATCAATTATAGGAAAAACGCTTATTTTTAAGGAGGGTGATAGTAGTTCAAAGATTTATTGCTCCGCTAAAATGCCAACTCTTGTGATTTTTACGCATATTTCAGCAAAAACAATTCAATGCTGTTTACAACGTTTTTGTACTTATACATTATACTTCCAGTGGGTATTGGTAGTGCTTCTAACGCTAATTACTTCTTGATTCATTGTTTATCTTTCATTTAAGATTCACATTTATATACATATTAATACAACTCAGTAGCTATAATCGGCAGTTACTCAGTCACGAGTGACGCAGACTGAATTTTGGATGACAACGCTGTTCACTGAACGGTAATTTATATAGATATAATTTTACCAGATTATAATGCAAGTCGTAGTTGGAATTCTAGTATTTTTCTATCTCTGATTTCGAAATTTTCTACGAAATACACAGGATGTGATGAATCTCCGGGATGAGTCATCAGCCATTTTTAATAATTCGTAATTCAGCAATGAGCTAGGTAGAAATCAAGGAAGCAAATAACGCCGCCCTTTATACTCCATATTAATTGTAACATTTTGTAGCAATCTTCCAAGAATTTTTATATTACTTGTACTTCATACAAATCGAGGAGAGATTTGCTTCCAGCATGCAATCCTCCCAATGCAATCATCTCCAGAAAATGACGATGCTGAAAAATAATGTGCTGAAGGAGTGAAAGGTACCAAGATAGAGTTTCAGTACTTCTCAATGTCTTACAGCTATAGTCAGTAATGCATTGCCAAGGAATATAGTTTGCAACCTCACCTTTCCTAGCCGTCTTTGACACTCAATTCAATTCTCATTCCTATGATTTTGTGCGGTGACTAATTCTTTTCCTCATAAGGCATCTATTTCTAAGGCCTGCTAAAAATTTCCTCCTTTCTATTTTCTCACAAACATTCTCATTGTTGCTCTATGTGACAAGCCGCTTCACGCATATCATCGCCTAAATTGCACATAGGGTAGAATCAATATCTGCATGATTTCTTCATTAAATAGGAGTACTCCTCCACATCGGATTTTAAAATGGCACTTATCCAGGAAATAATTTACTTTAAATTATAAATAAAATTTTTATCAAAAAAATTCATGATTCCTTATTAATTTAAATTAATGAAATTTTGCAGCCAGATATTTTTTCCTCCGAAATTGTAGGTCAAACATCACGAAAGTAAGCAGTTAAATTGCCAGTTTGGCTACCAATTTATGTCCCAAACTCAAAGTTTGATTAAATTCATACAACATTTTATGTAATTTGGTGAATACCTTAAGTAGCGACGGATAATCAAATTATTCAATAATAGTGGAAATTTTAATAAGATACCGCATTGTTAATTGCTTCTTGTCGAAAATTTAAGTCGTTCCGCTAGTAAATACCACTTGGGATTCATTTTGTAAAAACAACTTATGTTTCAAACGCGAACTCTGAATAATATCGAATAAATAAACCTCATAAAGCTGAGCTACCGTGTGCCTAGTAATTCCCAGTAGGCGTTAAATATGAAGTAGTACTATTTTCAGTGACTTATTTATATTATTAGTTCCTAAAGTTTTATTAACTGAATAATTGTTACTCAAGTTACCCCTTGCTGAATTGGAATTTCTCAGGCAAGAGCTCTTATAAAATAAATAACTACGTATCCATAGTACCCTACATCTCACCTTAAACGTTGACAGTTTATTCTGCATGAGGCATCATTCGTTTAGTTTTACTATTATTTAATCCGCAAAATATCTATTTTACCCAACAAGGAACTTTTTAAAATACTGATTTTTGCCACTAATAAGCGATATGAATGAGCAAACCAAGTGCTAATGGCCGGTGAGGCCTTGGTTCGCCGGTGTTAATAACCAACATATGCTCCAAAACATGTAGAAATGAACGCAGGTGAAATTTTTGACAGCATTTTGAATGTGACACCTCAACAATGGCAATCTAACCCTGGCCACCTCAATGAACATCGTTACCTAGGTTTAAATTCCTTCTTCGAGCGTTTAACTTCTAGTATTCAGTGAATCTGGGTTGTCTGCTACTCTGGATTAATCTGGGTATCAGGAAAGCAATCACCACAATTAGAATTTTAAATTCTTTTAAGGCCTTAATTAAAATATTGTCAAAAATTAAACGATTTTTGAGCGGCGTTTGTGAGAACGTATGAGAGTTATTAACTACTGATAGGCTAAGACATGAACAACTGAAATTCATTGATAAAATTACGGATAAGTGTACATTTCACTTAGAGCTTTAAGTTTCCTCATAAGTTAACATATACCGAGGAGTTTATATATACTCCTCTCTGCATATACGTTCCTATCATCACAGAATCACACAATATTTTAACTGGTATAGGAGTGCGTGACTATTTACTATTCTATTTAGTGCATATTTTGACTGGTACTGGTGAAGAAGTAGCGCCATCAGGTAGTTACCTCAATTTCTCATAGTGCATCACAGCATCCACGCACGAATTCAAGGTCGAAGTATCACTAATGAAGCTAGTTATCCTTTCCTGCTCACATTAATGATCTTTATTTGATGCTAATAATATTAAATCAATTAATCAAGTAATGAACCATTGCCACCTATTTCAAGAGGTATTTGGTGTTCCTTTCTAGCAGAAAAACCTAGGAGTGTTTGCTTATTCTCTCTTAGTCTCCTCATTTCTTTCAGCAAAAAATAATATACAATATGCATATTTCAGGCTTCGTCGTATGTGCTGCGTCGTTGGAACAAATGTCATTGCAATGAGTGAAATATCTCAGAATGAGTTTATCGTTCCCTTACAAATTTTTAAGACATTTTGGAACCCCCTTTGCATCACTTATTACGATATCAAGTGCAAAATTAAGATAAATATTCCTCATAGGGACATCTTGACCGAAAGCTACAAATGGATTTAATACTTGATGAAAAACCATCATCTGATTTAGTGATCACTTCGCTCATACTCCACTTTCATCTCCTAGAGTTTTCACAGTATAAATTTAGCAAAATACTCATTTTACATCAGTCACAACTGGTTAACGGACCAAATATCGCATTGCAGATACTAACTTTGCTGTTAAGAGGGATAGAAATAATTCTCAATTTTTAATTATTAAAATGAGAACGAGGCAATTCTCACCATCCTAATCAAACTACCGTTTGAATTCCAGCTTGATATTGCGAGATATTAAAAAACCATAAAAGACAAAATTATTCAATAAAAGCTTATAACAACATGTGATTGAGACGTTCAAATGCAATTCCACTCCATCCATAAATTCCGTCATACATTAATTTATCGACATAATCATATGTCTAACATATTATTACTATTACTCTAAAAATCGCAAAAAGTTTGAGTTGTTGACACAATACCAAGGATATACGCCCCCACCAGCATTGTCGTAATTTTTCAGAAAGGTGAACATCAAGTTAATGTGCAGATGTAGATATGGCATGCACTCTCCCTCCTTCTTGCCTGTCTGCCCAAAACCCTTCCGGCCATTAGTGCCTTCAGCATATCCTTTCCCTTCTAACCACATATCTCCGTCAGGTACCTATTATGTCTTCACCTTATCTCATCCATTCTATGCATCACGTGTTAGTACTTCTTATTCCGTTCTCTCACATGCTCATCCCCATTGCCTCATAACTGTTCCTTTCTTCATTCCTTATATTTGAGTTTTTGTAGCATGGAACACGATGTTTCATTCAGGATATTTTCTATACTACCCATTTATTTATTTTCTATAATCTAGCAAAAAATTATCACCTCCCAAATAATTTTCTAGGCGAGTCTCCTCCTTCACCGTTACTATCGACAATAGGGAAGTGCACTAATTTTTTTTTATTGCTGAATTTGAAAGTTTAGCCTAAAAAAGAAACATTAGTATAGTCACTTTTATTTTCTGCATCTGGGGTATGCACTTTAAAACGTTTTGAAAGTCGGAAAATTTCATGTTGCGCTGAAACACAGTGCCTCCATCTTGATTGAGATGTGACGTCACAAGGCAGTAGTCACCAGTGGAGTATCGCTGTATTCCGTCGCCTTCTTTAGCGCGGCGAGAGTTTCCGGGAATCGGTGGAGTTTGATTCCTAAAAATGTCGTCTAGTACCGAAAACATGAATTCAAAATAGAATTATAAATGATTTTTTGTTCCAAATTTCATCTCGACGTCGAAACAAAAGCCTGGAGAAGATATTCATTCCCGTGCCTTAAGCACAAGCTATACGGAATAAATGGTTCAAGGCTGCTCCTGACTCTTACCTATCGATGATATTCTGTTTTGAAGATCATTTGAAGGTATTGTAAGATCAAATTGATATTTATATTATAATAATTTACTTAATAGGTACCTCAGTCACATCAGAAAGTGTGTTGAGTCAAAATATAGCATCTTCCGCGTAGACCTACGTAATTTATAAACTGAAAGTAGTTTGGTTAAAGAATTATGGCGCGACTGTTTTTTTACACGACCGGGCATAATGCGTACTTTGCCCATGATATGTGCATGTATGATAACAAACGATTTTTGTTAGTGTTAATCTTTATTTGTTGAAATTAGTACATTTATAGGTGATACAGATATAAAGGTACACGGCAGGTCGCGCGGCGTAATTTGTACTCCACTGGTGACGGGTTCATCTTGCTGATATAAAAAATTAGCTACAATACCTCGAACTTTGAAAACTCGCAATATAGGCAGTCAAAGTACATTGTAAGAATACACGAGACCATTATAGCCCAGAATGTACGTACAATGTCGAAATCCTTGGTTTTCAAAGATTGACGTATTTTATACGCCAGCGCGCCCGGTCCAGGGTTATCAACTTTTATTTCATCCTATTTGTTAGTTGAAATTATATTTCAGAATGGTTCTTTTAGCACTTCTACTGAGGTAAACTGGTAGGTACTGAGTACAAGGTACTGAGGTATGTACTGAGTAAGTAAACTCCCTTTGGAGTAATGTGAATTGCAAGTGTTCGAGATATATGGCATTTTATATTCGCTTTGTGTTCTTATTAATTATGCCTGTACGCATATTGTTGCTTGCCGCGAGCCTTTAATGGTATGTGCTCTTGCAAGAGTGGTTTTAATTTTTAATGTGGACGTTGGTCAGTATAAGCAAAGAAAAAATTAACATTTTAGCGCACACCAACCCTTGTAGTCATCGTATCTCGGCGTTTGTAATGACACTGCTAAAATACCTAAACGCCATAATGACGATAAAAAAATTGTCTCATGTCAATGATTGCTGCAATTATAATTAATGATAAACTTGATGCCGTATGATCACGATGAAGACAACAAAAAATAATGCCATGACGCAGTCTTGAATCACGGTCCTTCGGGTGAGGTCTATCCTATGAATCGTGCACGCTACCACTACCCCAACCGACCCATTAGGATATAGTGGACATTTTGAATTTATATACATAACTTGTAAAAAGTAACGCATGAAAAATAATTAATTACAGCCTAACTAACGCCCTAATTGAAAAAGATGCAGCAAGGTACGCGGTCTCCCCTTGTTAGCCTTAACGTCTCGCATTTCTATGGAGCGTTGAACCTGTCCTCCTTATTCAAAAATTCAGTAACCATAAATACATCAAAGTTTGGTATACCATTTATAAATCGTTGGAATTTTCCTTCTCCCAACCAAGATTATCTTTTCTTGAACCCATCCTGGACAGCGAACCATTGCAACAACCAGCCAGCTCGGAAATAAGGCTAACATCCCATGATTCTAGTAGCGAAGGGCGAACGTTCCGGCCGGCGTGAATACATACGCAACGAATAAGTCTTGCAGCAAACGTCTGAAATAGGTTTATTAGTTTGACTCGGTTCTTACAAAAAAAAGTTTTGGCATGATAAACGGCATTGTGCCAAAATATACCCAGCGAAAAATAAATGCCATCATGCATTTATTAAAGATTCAATGTACTATTCGTACTACTCTTTCCAAACTTGAAGTTGACACGTAAATGAATATTAATATATTACGCAATGATGAAGTCGTTTACTCAAAAGAGAAGCAGCCACATATATAATCTGAAGATATTTTATGACAGCAAAAAACGGATACCCTCAAATTCTGTAATTTTTCTATGCAATAATAGTGGTAGAACTAAACGGTGTAGAAGCTGCCTTCTGCTACTGCCTTGTGACGTCACGGCCAATATTCAACATGGACACCCGTTTTCGCGGCCTTTGAATTTTTCCATATTTCAGACGGTCATCTCGAATCAAGTATTCACTATTAGGATTTAAACTGTGGTTTTACGACATTATGTTATTCTGAACTCTAATTAAAAAAATGTGTTTGGTGCATTTGAAACACTAGTGCACTTCCCTATTTTCCTAAATCTTGCATCACCATGCCAAAGCATTTATTCCAAATATTTTCCTTTCACACTTAACTTTTGCATTTTTGGTGGTCACTCTGATTACGTACTTGCTATAAATTTATTTATCACAAATAACTGACTCGCACAAGATTTATTGCAGCATTACCATAAACCACTGCTTTCATTAAAAATTTTATGGCGATCATTAACCAAAGGCTCGTCGCCGGTGACCGCGTTGGTTATTCGACCACCTTCAAGTCGAACGAATAGGTATAGCCACTCGTTTTTCCCAGCAATACAATTAAACACTATATTAGATGTTATGTAGGACTCAGATGCCAAAGTTCTACAACGCTGATCTTCTTTTTTTTTGTTACCGGCATGTGCCCGGCATTATAATAACTCACTCAGAGATCCGAACCAAACAGGAGTGCCGGACCAAATGTTCAAATTGATACATTGTACATAATTATAATTTATATCACATGCATAATGTACTAAGAAACTAAGGGCTTTAAAGAAAACTTAATTTAGCACTTCGCCCCGCACCAATTCTACATCTTCTGCCCTCACTGGCTCCGACAAAAGTATTGTGCCAAAATCTAACATTAGTGCATGAAAGAATAAGCTCTATGTCTTAAGGACAAAGTACTATCCAAAGCAATTATAAAAGCGCATATTTAATGTTTTGCCCAATGAAATGTGAAATATCACCTTCATATCAGAATTTCAAACCTACAATTCATAAAAAACATGGTCGATCGTTTGTAAATTTCAGTTTTCTACACATGTTGAGCATTCAGGGAATAAACAATACAGATTTTCATGGATAGTATGCAGTAGATGATTCTTTAATTTACTTTTTATAAATTACAGACGCATCATGTGTATGCTATTTCAGGAAAATCACTAAAATTCGAGATACGTTAGTTACAATGCGGTGGCTCACTATTCCCCGCGATGGCATTATTAGACATCAACTGTTGCTCCAAAGGACTTTGAACTCTGGGGAACAAAAATAATTGCTTCCATTCAATTTTTCCATGAGGAATTTGTTGCAGTGTCACCTGCTACTTTGCCGGGCGCGTAATGCACCTGTGTGATGCAACGGAGTCATGCGGAATTCCACACACCGGTTCTAGTTCTCTCAAAAAGAGGGGGATTACTACCCCCATAGCAATGCAAGGTCACCTATTTGAAGTCGTCTCACTACGCGTGCCACGGAATGTTTGGCAACACCTCATCTTTGCTGTTTTGTCATCAAATGTTTTAAGCTATGTTAAGGAGTATTGTAAAACGTTGCTAAGCTTGGCTATTTGGCTATCTGATGGCGATCTGATAAACAGCCTGTTATAACCTATACCAAGTAAAAATATTAGTATAAAATACATCCACAAATCAATGCGTTATTTAACATATTTTTAATAGTGGACGGTTTGCAAATAAGCTTCATTCATGATTTATTTCGCAACTTTACCTGTTTCTACCATAGCTCTTTATATATCACATCACTTGTAACTACTCCATTAGAAATATTAACTGCATGGAAGTTTTAGAATAACGTGTGCGTGAAGTTTTTCCATTACATTATATCTTTAGGAAATAATGGTTCCTAAAAACCGCATTACATTAATTTTTTAATGATTACTGTTTTAATATTACATATTAATTTTAAAGCCTTGATTTTCATCGTAAAATTTCTGTTGAAAAGCAGTTAAACTTGAAAGCCGTTCGCAGAAAGGTACATGTCATACAGAACTGATAACTTAACATATTACGTGGGTGGAAGTTTTGAGGTAGCTAAAATTCTTCAGAAAAGTTACAATACATGATACATTAGCAGTGATTCGGCGGATCTTCTACCATATGATAGTTAGAGTGCCTCGGTAAAAGTAACAATAATATGATGAAACTTTGGTCACATTGCGAAAAACTGCCTAAAATTGCCAACATCAAAAAACGAAAACCACTACATCCAAATTCGCCTGAATTACGCAAATATATTTTAGCTTACCGTATTTTACATAGTCTTACTAATTCTTTTGTTTGTAGATAATTATTTTTATTTAGGATTTACCAGTTAGACTGTAAATATTTAGTCAAAAGTTGCGTCAACAGTTCCGTGTCCAAAGATTGGAAAAAGTGTTGAAAGTACTCAATTTTACTACTATAAATGCCTTTTTAAAATATTGACGTTTTCATTGTGCTAAGGTGCAACATGTCAGTCACATTTCATTTCAAATTATGTTTTGTTTTGGTTAACATTTTTAGTGACTCTTTTGCGTAAATAATATAGGTATCCCGAGTACATCACTTGATCGGGCCTACCGATGCCGCACTAACTACCTTAAGCATATGATAGGTAGGTCCCGAATGTCTCTAAAATTTCTAATTATTAATTTGGTTTACTATCGGAATCACTGACCTAAAATTAAAGCTAATAAAAAGCTATTCTATCATTTTCGCCTGGACATCGACGGTGAAATAGATTACAAGCAAGCTCCACGCTAACACGCATTCTAAGAATCTCCAGGCCCCCTCACCTTTGACGCAGCGGTTTAGGTAAAGAGAAATGTAAATGCTCATTAAAACATTCCTGTAATAATTAATTTTACCCAGGTTAGTAGAAAACGGAAATTTAAAATGATTTTATGCGTAAAATATGCATTGCATTCGCGGGCTACATGCGAAGAATAACGTGATTTTACAGAAAAATAGTGAAAATAAATAATGACATTCAATGCAGCAATGAAAGCGATGAAATAATATGAAGGTTCTGACCCCTTGTATATTTAGCTCTGCTAAAAACTATTTCCAATACACTTAAATAATAAGTGGTTTGACAAACTACAGTCTGTACCCTTTGAGAGTTACCGGGGCCGACGAGGAGGTGGGGGGAGGGTAACAAGGTCTACGAGATCTGGGTAGAGAGCCGGATATATATCGCAGCTAATATTATTACATCAATCATAAAGAAGTTTATGAACACATTAATATCGAATTAATAAAGGAATTTCTTGGTTATACTACATAATAAGTCTAGAAAAAGTTTATGCGCCATCATGAAATACGTTTTCCTAATAGCTGACTTTGCAACAACCGAAACATACACCCCACAAATGCGATAAATTAATCCAGAAATCGTCACACCAAAAATAAGCTCCATTTTCTAATCGCGCCCTTTGAAAAATATGGTGCAAAATATATGAAAAAGTAGATGAAATATATGAAAAATATATTATGTACTAAATAAACTCCTCTTAGAACTAATGATATATGGAAAGAATTGCAAAAAAAATAGACCTCATGGCAAGGACCTTAGATTATATAGATTCTTTCACATCAAAAGACAGGTGGATATGTGTTCACCAAGGTGTACCCCAATTAGATGCTGAGTTTTAAATCACAATACCATAGATTATCGATGAGCGATCAGAGTTCAGGGCAGAGTGCGAAATCATGTGGAGTATCAATTGCTCCAACACTTGAAAGATAGGATAAGGAAGAATCTTGGGCGCAGCCTCGGAGGATCAAGAAAAGATTATGGGCACACCTGGTTCATATTTTAGAGATATTTGTTTCAGGGAAAATATAGTTCAAGAGGTCGTGACTTCTATATTGCAAAAGAGCGGAAGGACAAGATCGCGAGAGGTAATTCATGCAAGAATCTTAAAGATAACGGTACGTGTTCATGTCGATGAGTAATTTTGATGCATAATCATCTTCATTAATTCCAATTACAATGCTATTAAATCAAAAGTTAACCATAACAATGCCTTACAGGAAATCTTAATAAAGGGATCACAAAATATGCTAGAACAAGAGAAAATGTGGGTAAATTCACTAATGTAAAATGAGGAAAAAAGTAAGAGTATTTTGCAGTTTGAGTCATTAGAAAGTTTTATTTTCCTTTTCAATTAAATTGTTTTGTACAAACGAGCCACTTGGACGGTAGGATGGACCAACTCTAATACCATAAGTAGCAGGTGAACCAAAAAGGATATATTACCGTGGGATTATAACACAAAAGACAATTCCACAAAAATATTCCTGCCATAGCTCTGACTTAAACGGTAGCAGAGTTATCTCTAGCATTACCAGCTATCTCCACAAAATCGATAGTTTTAAAACAAAAAATTCAATCGGGAAAGACAAATGGACAGTTAAATTTCTTAGGTTACATAAAGCAACGCCATGCTTATTTGCAATTAATACTCTCAAATCCCAGTCTAATTATAAAACCCAGGAAAGCATCACGGTCTCTTGTAATATTTTCTGATACTATATGCTGAGTTCTGATAGATGCTGAGTTTGAAATCACGATAGTTAGTATTAGTATCAAATGTACACCGATTTATAGCAGTGTAAACATCATTCAAATTATTCCGAGGATTTCTTTGACAAATAAAAAAATGCATCGATTGAATTATGTGACCATGTTTATCCTTTTATGTTTTATCCTTCTCTTTCGCCGTTAATGACAAAATGTACCCGCCATCTCCTACAAATACTGTGAGACTAGAACGAAAGTTCTCAGCAGGCCTTTTCCTAACACTTGCACTCAACATACACTTAACTTATTATAATATTCTAGAATTATTTTTATTAATTCCCGTTTTATGATAAGCATAAATTATTGATTATTTCAATTGTCTTCATTCCTTCCATTTTCTTAACTACACAAAGAACCAAGTTCATAAAATGCTGAACAATATCACCCCCAAACCTACAATAACTATCAACCTAATGATTTAAGTCTTGATTTTACTTTCAGGTGCCTATTAAAACTCATAGCTTTATTGCTATTTCAGCTTATATCTAATATTTTTACGTAATTCTTGCCTAACACCTCCAAAAAAATTGAAAACCACAAGAGGAAAAAGTAATGATTACTTGATTGCCAGGAAACCTTACCACCTTGATCATTTGGCATTGTAATTTGACTTCCATCTCTAAACTTTCAAATATATCACTTTCAAACGAATAAAAAACGAAATACCTTGTTTTGCACTATTCTAATTTATTTTCGGCTCATTTTTTCTATCGTCATTGCAAAACTTAGGATACACAAACAAACCATTCTTTAATTTGGTATGCGCGTACCCATGAAGAACATATACTTTCTTTGTTCCCACATTGCTTTATTACAATTTTGCCCTTCATTAATCATTATTAATCTTTTCTAGATTTTCAAATGAACCAGCCATTAGATACTCGATCATGCAGCATTTATTAGAGATCTCATTACCACAATGCCCTATCTCGTTCCTGATTCTTCCCTAGTCGGTATTAAATTGGTATTCACCTAGGATACATATTTTCTCTTACCTTCATCATTTCCTTTATTCACGAATTCATGGCCGCTGCATTGCCGCTGAACTCATTGACTGACCCAACCTACCAGTACAAAAACCTTTACTTTATTTTTCGCACGCTGTCGGAGTAAAAATTTGTTTGTATGAGGAGGAAATTTAAAACTAGCAATTGTACATAAACAAGGAACAATTGAAATTTTAAAATCCAGATTGATGTTTTTAAATTTCTTTATAAATTTTGATTTTTAATTATGTTTTGGTCCCTAACTAGTACTTTCTTTTGAAATTTATTTTTTATTTTTTAAGCATTTTAAATGAAATTGCCACTGCAAAATTTATATAACTTTAACTTTTTCTTCTTTTTATCATTTTTCTTTTGTAATTTGAAAGATGAATCAGAGCAATTACTAATTGGTAAGCTACGTAAGCTATGATTAGAAGGAGATCTAAACAAATGATAGAGACACAGGTAAGTGCCTAATGCAGATAGAGTATATATTGTTGGGATACTTGGGTTGTAGTCCCGTTAGTATTTAAGAATATGTTACTTCTGCCTTTAAGAAATAATTTCCAATAACGATGAAGATAGAAAACGCCTTCTTTAATAGAGGTTATTTACATGCATTTATCATCTAAACATCTAACGTTTGATCGATATAAAACTATTTTCCGATCGTAAAATTTTAACTAAGCGCACGGGTGTTTTCGCAATTCGGTGCTCTTCTTCGATTTTGGAAAAAAGATAACTCTATTCAGGTACTCCAATCATTCTCATTCACAAAATCTTGTAGGTCACGAAAATAATATTCTCATCCTGTTGCAATAATTTTTGTTAACAATATTTCAACGACGATAACGTAACTCAGCGCCATCTGCCTATAATTCTCGCAAATAATTAATTTCCCAATTCTAGAATCAGAATATTCAGAATTTCAAATTATTGATCATCCTTGGATCCACAGCTTTCTCTATAGCCCCAGTATTGTGAGCCCTTACATTCACTAAATACTAGGTTTCATTATTCCAGAGATCAACAACCCGCGGCTCGCATGAGACCCACAAGGTACTCTAATGCGGCCCTCACAAAAAAATTGCCCATCAATAAATATACAGCGTTCACAGGAAGAGTACAAGTGGAAAGAATATGTCACCTAGGTAACCACACTAACGACAAAATTACGAAAACATCAAGCGAATTCTCGGGAATTTACACCCAATCATCATCAAATTCGTTTAGCCTACCAAGCCAATTTGAACAGACGGCCCTCAGTTATGACAAAATTTTCCGATCCCTGTTTTAGTTTTTTTTCTCACTGTACTAGCGGTTACACTTGAAAAGAAAAGTCACTCTTTACCGTGGCTCTGTAAATATTCCATTTCGTGGGTCTTTCCTCCCCATCAATCTATTCATTCCATGGCGTATTCTAAGCGAAATTCTGTTGCACATTTTCAATACTGCATCTGACCAAATTCGGTGAGCATGTGTCCCACCTATACTCAAAATTATCAATGACTTTTTTGTCTAAAATATTCTACTATTACCTGAAGAAAATTCACTAACTCTTGGTTAACCTTGTGGTATTCCATTATAAGTTTTTTTCTGGATATACTGATACTGATTACTTATACCACTTTTTTTTAAGTCTTTGATAATTTTGAGTATGGGTGGGACACATGCTCACCGAATTTGGTCAGATGCAGTATTGAAAATGTGCAACAGAATGTCGCTTAGAACACGCCATGGAATGAATAGATTGATGGGGAGGAAAGACCTACGAAATGGAATATTTATAGAGCCACGGTAAAGAGTGACTTTTCTTTTCAAGTGTAACCGCTAGTACAGTAAGAAAAAAACTAAAAAAAAGTGGTATAAGTAATTGTGTATATCCATAAAAAAACTTATTACCTGAAGTCCAGCTGATACCATATCACTGCTTTCTATAAAGAATTTACGTTATCTGTTACCACCCTCACCCACTTTTCCTCAACTCATGGGAATTATACTATATTCGAATAATTTTAAATCATAAAGTTCAATAATTTTATTTTAACTAATCTTAGCAAACTACAAAATAAAAAAGTTTTTAATACGGTGCGCAAACCTCTGAATCACTAAAATATGCATCATATCACCCGTGGCCTTTCTACTTTTTACGCCTTTAGATACATACGCAATGGAGTCAAAATTGAACGATTTCTGTTCACCACGGATGCATTCCTGCAGCTAAATTCTACTGTCTTCTTTTACCTGTGGCGATTCCATTTGTCAAAATATATATTAAATCAAATAAAATTGTATTCTTCATCATCATCATATCTAGTCAACAATCTTAAGATTGGTTTCATGGAGCCTTCCCTAAAGTCTGCTGTCAGCTAATCTTATTACACCTGATACGCACTACCACTACGTATTTCTTGTCTTTCACCTCCTATATTCGTTCTTTATAATTTATTTGCCGTCTTCCTTTTCCATTCTTGCCACCTACTTGTCCCTCGACAATTGTCTTTATCAGGCCGTGATGTCACAAGATGTCTGATTAGATTGTTTCCTCTTTTTATCAAGGTTTCCACAAGGCTTCTCTTCTCTCCTACTCTCCTTAGGGCTTCCTCATTACTCGGTCGATCAATTTGATCGTCACCATTCTTCTATAGCGCCACATTTCAAAAGTCTTCACTCTTGATTTCTCCGCTACTTTCTTTTCCATACCTCACATCTGTGCAGAAGCAGACCCCATGTGATGGAATCTTACAAATTGTTTCCTTACTTCTACACTTCAATTGCCCGTTGTGAGTAGTTCCTTCTATTGGTATAATGGTCTTTTCTCGTGGGGTATTCTGCTGATAATTACTCTCTTGCTTCTCCCATCGTAAGTTGCTTCCCAAATAATAGAATTTATCCACCTCTTGCAGTTTTTGTTTCCATTTTTAAATGATAGTCTTTACTTCTTCTCTTCTATGGCATTCCAATATGTATCTAAATTTTCTTAGTGCATATTTTCAGCTGATTCCTACATAAAAATTCTTCGGCAGCTTCTTGTGGTCCACTTCCTATTTTATTCTAGCTCTCTTCACATCGTTTCTTGGTCACATATTCTCCTGCTTTGTACTCCATGGCTTCTTAAAATGCCCGTTGATGTTCAGGTTCATTCAATTTTTCAACCTCCCAATTGACTATCACTGCTTTCTTCAGTATTTCCTACATTTGTGGTGACATTTCATCAAAGCTAAGTTATAGTCTTTTTAGATATCTGCTCTGAATAAGCTTATCCAATCCTCGTCTGATTTCTGAATCTTAGTTTCTCTAGAACTTAGTCTTGGAGTGGCCTAAAGTCTTCTCGGATCCATTCTGGCCCAGATTCCATGGCATTCTCTGGCAGATCCATTCCATGCCAGATTCACTCTGGCATTTTCCACGATTTTCTTCTTCACATGGCATTTTTAATAATTTTCTTGCAACCACAAGCCTGTAGCCTCAGCAAAATTCAATGCCCTTCCTCCTCTTTAATTTTCTACTCCATATTTTCCAGTTATGCTTCCGTCTTGGCTACGATGGTATTCCAATCACCCACGATAATACGATTTTCCTATCTTCTTACCTACTTCATTACTTCCGTAATATCAGGTGCAGGTCCTTTACATATTAATCTTCATAATCTGATGTGGGCATCTAGACCTGCAACACATCAGTAGCAACTGGTTTGGTTTCTATATTCATTACTTCCTTTTATCAACCCGCAGGTAACTTTTTTCGCTTATTCTAAGAATTATTTCCAATTTATTAGCTAATTTCGAATACATCGAGGTTCGTTCTTCGTATTTACGCCGTTAAATTCTCTACGTTACCGCTAGTTTGATGCGATTTAAAATTCCGTTCTATCAAATTCGACCGATTTACCCATTAGAGTACTTCCCACCCGGGAATCCTAATGGGGGACCAGTTCACCTCCAGAATATTTTACTCGAGAGAATTCTATGATTCTTTAGTATAAAATTGAGTGAAATAGTGGCGACTCCTCGGAATAATAACGCCATTGTTTCCCCTATCCTTCAAAATCGCAGGGATACAAAACATGGGCGTACCCAGGATCAAAATTAGGGGGGGGAGGGAGATAGCCGTGGTCGTTCAGGTTGTAACATTTAAGCATGGAAAAGGAGACTGAAACCAACATTTTAAGAAACCTAATATAGCGCTTTACTTGTTCACATAAATTAGTTACTTGAAAAAATAATTATATTTCTTTTAGTTCTATGTCGTATTTCAATTCATTTTTATATAATTTTTCTTCAAAAGAAAATTCGTTTTGGACTAAATGCATTTTGCTTCTGGGGGGCAGCTCCCCCCCCCCCCCCCCCCCGCTGGGTATGCCTATTCTTCAAAATAAATGTTACCATGACCGTGGTAACATGACTTGTACTGATTGTTTGTTCCACTGTGCCGACCAATATTGATTTAATACTACTCCTACCAATATCCTTAACGCATACCCTCTCAATTATTATTAGCTCCCCTCCCTCGAAGCCCATCACAATGACAGGTTACCCCTTTCCTAGATCTTTTTGCTTGAAAATCAACTATAGATCAGGTGTCAACAATATTTTCGTGCGAAAGGACCGCATTTTTAGTTTTTCAAGACCCCACATAACGCATATGTAAAGAAGATGTAATTTTGTAAAAAGTGAATTACTGCAATTATATGATAATAATATAAGCGATGATATTTTCTCAATAATTTAAAAGGACGAGTAGCTGATATTTGTTAACGCTCCATGAAATATATTGTCGCACACCCGCTCTAGGTGCTTGAAACCCTATCAATTCTTCTCTAATGTGCGAAATAAAGATTTTGTGTGCATGTGTACAATATCGAAGCCCCTTCTTTGAGTATATTAATTAAATAATAATGACCAACTATATCTTTCTTTGGTCTTAGATCGTATACCGCGTCTATTCCTCATTGGTTCTCGCACCAGCGCTGTCAATTGGCACTCCAAAAATATCTACACATTTTTCACCTCACTTGACAGCCTCATCATCTTTCTTCCCATTCCTTATTCCATGTTAATATATGTTAATTTCCCTGTCTTCATCACTACCCAAACAACTTACGTTCCAACTTTAATAGCCACTTAACTCTTCCCATTCTACAATACCAAAAGAAGCATGTGAGCACAATAAGATACATTATAGTGTCAGTATAACTCAAAATACAATTTCACTTTACGATTTGCTTGTTATAGATGCTAAGGAAAAAAATCCAGAGTAAGGGTTTGCAATAGTCCCCAAATAAGGGAAGTGATTGAAAAATAGATTAATCTCTCAAATATTAAAATTTACTTGCGTCGCTGAAAGATGTTTACTTCAGCTTCCATTATACATCTCTTTACTATACCTGCAGCTTTACTTACGTCCGTATAATGCTTTCCTCGATTCAGTTACTTCGACGCAAGGCTTTCGTTTGATGACGACCGCGGAGGCATTGACTCCCCCGCGCCCGGACACGACAGCCGCCCTGGCCAGTCGAGTCCCGCAGTAGCTGGGATTAAAAAATCCATCATCGGAGCTAATATTTTTAGCGGAAAAGTGCTGAGTTTCTCGTGTAATTTTTTGCTGTTACCTTTCATCTGACGTCATCATGTGGGCTACCTTTTAGTCTGGCTACCACCCTAGCATAAGTAGTCCTGCTACGATTAGTATTATCCTCGCCAGTAGAGCTCTGAAGGTCAATAGAGGGTCCCAGGTTGTAGCCCAAGGGAAAGGTATTTCAGTATAATGGCAAATTTTAGAGAGTACATGAAAACAATACATGAAATTTATGTACCAATAGTAAACTACCGAATGGCTTTATCGCATTTGTAACAAGCAAAAATGAACAACCACTAATATGGATCTAATATCAACATATGACATGCTACTTTACCTATAAAGGAATCCCAATTTCTGTAAGAAGCTTACCTCGCTGATATTAACGTAACGCTTTCTCATTTTCTTTGTTTAGATTATTTAAACAATTTGGAATGTATTCACACATGGTACAAACTGCGGGGCATTTTCTTGTCCGGTAGCGGAGGTAACAATTGTTACTTTATTCCAAAGGTTAGTAACCGTTCCATTGCATACGTCAAGGAAATCCACACACCCAATAATAACAGACACTGAGACCATATTCACGACTGTTTGATTGTGTATCATCATGCAAAATATCGAAACTTTTGCAAGCGCTCAAAATTATTGCTATAAATAAACAAAATAAAATAAAAGAATTCAAGGTAAAATAAAGTACCTACCAAAAGCTCTGGTGAAGTACCTTGTCTCCAAAAGTAGTACCTTGGAAAAACTCATCAGTTATATACATGTATACAACGACATCATTCTCTGCTATCGGCTCAATTAAGTTTTATAAGCGGCCTAGAAATTTTATGAGTAATGCTTTGAACTCATCATGGTAACATTACAAAAAGTTTCTGTAATCATCGATAGTCGCCAAAGACTGAATCCCGGTTCACAGCAACTTTTGCGATTTTTCGTTTAGATGAACTGCGTAACATGAAGCCTCAGTTACGGTTCAATATGTCTATTAAGTAAATCAACGGCTTTGAACATCATAATTTTCTATTCTGCGAATTAAAAGAAATATAATTTAATATTATACTTAAAACACTACAAAATCACTCAAATGTAGACAGATTTAAAAGAAATTCCTTTCAGTTCATAATCGTCGACACCTCGTAACATAAAATTTGTTAAAGCGTGAATTACTTGCATTGATTATTTACTACAACGATCACTAAAGTCTATGTCATATCTTCCAAAAAAGGAAGCATCTGATAATTTATAATTATTTTTTATCTTTCACCCAATATGAACAATTACAATTATTTTTCATATAAACACATATTGTCGAATTACTTATCTTCTGCCCTGAAATTCAGTAGCAAGCATCAATTTATAAATGTCTTCTAGAGTTTGGGGAACATAAATATTAGGGAGCCGAAAATTTATTTCTCGTTAATATCACAATCAAAATTAGAGATTCCTATAACTCAGATTTAAAAATTATTTGGGAAATAATATTTCTTTTAGCATTTATTTTGTCAAAAATTTCTTTACGAAATTAGGATTATTCATTACCTTATGAAGTAGTGCGGGAGCCCCCCTTGGAAGACTGAATACCACGAGGCGTCAACATCACCGTGCCTCAAATAAGAATTAAAATTCTTAAAGTTAAACAATCGTAATTTCACAATATCTATCTTCATTTTCAGTACTATTGTCGCAACATCTATTTGGTCTCCCAGAGCGCATATTAGTTCTCTGAAGGCACAGTGCCTCAGCGAAAATACTATTTTCTTTGGATATTTGAAGGACCCCTATAAAATAAGTCAAACCAGTCTAAAAAATAAATTCAAAAATAATTTTCATGACATTTAACTCTGCAATTCAGCGTTTTTGGGCATGCTACCCAAACAACCAGTGTTTTCACCCTATCGTTTGACATAGATCTGCGAGCGACCATTCTTTTTTTTCTATGGTTAGGTGGTTTATGGTGATGGTTTAAACGATAAATAAAATCCTTCTGTAATTTTACAGAAAAGACTCGTAACAAGATGCTGTTAAAAACAGGTGCGAACATTCCTATCTCACGTTATAACTCACAATGTACTTTGAATGTAGCATTTTCATGCATTTAAAATTATGTTTAAAAATATTTTATTTAACGAGTGGAAACACACCAACTGTATTCTATAACATTAAAAAATTTAATTTAAGAAAGGTTTAAGTCTCATTATTATGCCCTATTTGACTATCTTCAGGTGATTCTTTGTCTACACAGTCCCAAAAATGTATTATTTACAAAGAAAAAATAACAAATGCAAAAAAGTGTTTGAGATTCCGACATTTGCTAATTCATGGATTCTAGCTGTGAAAAATATGGTAAATTTTATTTAATTTTTCTGGTTTTTCTTCTTTCTCATTTCTAACCTCTTAGAAATATTTGTTTTCTGCGAATTTATTCAATCAGGCTAATTTCTGATGTCAATGGATTTATTTTTCTTGTAATATCCTTCACAAGTATGGAAAAATATAAGTGCTTACAAATACATCTACGAAGACTGACTTTGAGGCAACCCAGCTTCCATCATTGTTTAATCCTTATTTCGATTTCAATTTCTTTGGATGTTATGGAATAATAAATTTATCATCATAAAAAAATGCCTTATCACCATTTCAAAACCACCTGCTAGCGTTTGATTAATTAATAAAATGTAATGAAGTTTACCGTAAGGCATCCATACGATTTCTATAGCCTACATGATATTAAAATATTAAAAAGACCATGTATGCAAATAATTTGAATTCATCTCCCATGTAATTACGCTAAAATAATTCCTAGAGTTGGAGTGATTATAGTTAAAAGTTATAGGTCTTTTCGAAGGTGAGAAATCAGGAACGATAACTGGATTCAACGCCTGAAATGTACAGGAGTAATAGTCATTCTTAATTCCAATTGGATTTGAAGGATTACGTTTTAAATAGACGACCTCGCAATTTGATGACAAAAAATGTGCAAGCGTAAGCCTAAAACATAAGAACCTCATGCATTTCAAGACAACTTCACTTCATATTCTCCAAAAATTCCCTATCTACGGCAAAACAGATAATCTATCTGATTTGGGAGAACCCTGAAGAAGGCAAGTGGTTATAATGCTAAAAGGCTTCCGTGAAGCGGAGCGAGGCTCTCACGCTTCGAACATGCACAAGCCGGCAGCATAAGACATGCAGGCGTGCATTCATTGACCAATACGATCTAATCAATATTCGAGCGTTGTTTGCACTGAACGATGTTCATATGAAACGTGAAACTGGAAAAACCCTTCGTAATTCCCAAAGGTGGCCAAAGACCAACCAAGATTGGTAGCGCCAAAGATAACGATGAAAAATGCACGCAAAACATCAAAGCCGAGCTGCTGAAGTGCTGCTCTGATCTCCTCTCCCACGGACTCGCGAAAATTGAAAACTGCCTGGGAGAAAATTAAAATTTTATCACCGGGACCCGTGAAATTTTCAGCCCCCTCCCTGAATCATGTAAGACGACCAAAAAAAAGTTTTGATTTAACTGTGCTGCCAACGGACAAACATAAAGATAACCATTTGGAAAATGAGACAACTCAAGGAAACGATAAACGAACGGTTCGAGTCACAAGGACCCCCCACCTGCGGCCATTTTAAGCTAGCGTGCTTCCCGATATAATTTTCATACCGAGTCGAGAGGGTAGGAGGCAGTCTGAGAGGAATGGAACGTGGACCAAGGGAAAGGTGTGAGGGAAAGAGAGACTTTTCCTGGACCTAACGGAAAAGCAACGCGGCAAGAAATGGAATACGTGCATTATATTCGAAATAAATGACGATTAAGGTTATCTAGATTGACTGCTAGAGTCATAAGAACTTTTCAAAATGCAATCAGCGGAGGGGAACAGAAGTATACGTATAAAATAAATTCTTATTTGATAAATAAATATGATCACAAAAATTACTCATTTACATGCACTATTAATTCGAGTAAAATTAAAAATATCAAAAGAAATCACCGTGGAATTACTACCATTATTAACAATGCCATCATGAAGTTTTTCTTTTCTTTTTTTGGTTGATAAGTTAATTCAGATATCCTTAAATAATTAGAGTTAAAATTAAAATTGACAATATTTCACTTCAAGCACATTCAATAATCCAGTCAAATCCACTTAACACGTTAATATTATTTGTGCGCCATTTTTAGTACACAAAAATTTAAGATTAGTGAATATAGAACGCAATTATGGGCAAGATATTCGACCCTCTACGTAAAATTAGTGCTGAAGTCAGTAAGGACGATTTTACATCTGCCTTGGTAACAAAAACTAACTTCCACGGAAGTGTATCAAAGAAGTAGTTTTTCCTAGAGTGAGAGACATGCAATCCCTGGCCGCCTGATTTTGTTATAAGCACGCTTAAATAATATAATTCACGAAATGGCTTTGGTGGAGACTAATGCGTTCTTTCACTATTCTTCATATTGAAGTTACTTTCTTGGCAATCCAAGTATTAACACGTACCCAATAAGAAGCGATTCAATGAGAATGTATTTAAACTCCAACGAGCGGCAAGTAAAATATATAATTTACTAATGCTTTACAAATTATTTTTCACAGGCAAAATTATTTGCGACCACTTAGGTACACAGTACTGCGACAGTCGTGAAACATATTTAGTATGTCTCACAAATATACCAGATTATAACCTGGAGAGTGCAATTCAATCAAAATCATTTTTTATTCCAGAGCAACAAAATGAATACTTGGGACACCGTGCTTAAGAAATCATCACCGAATCCATTAAGCCGCTACTACCACGATTAATTTCCCTAAATCTGGCAACAACAAGTAGACGGAGCCACAAGTGGAATCGAGATGGCTAAGGCCATTCGTCAAAACATCTACCGCCTTGGAATAGAAGACAGGAGCAGAGACAAAGGTAATCAAGACGAGCGAAAGGTTGAGACGATGAGTCGGCAGCCACGCCTATTATAAGCGCGGTCTGGAAATCACATCAACGATGCAGAAAAAGCGAACCCTTGACAATTTCCTCTCCTCCCCATCACTCGGGGCGTCTCTTTCCCTAAACCACTTCCGTTCCTCGTCCTTTGGCCATTACCGTCTCCACCCACCCTTCCTCCACTTCTTCTCCTCCTCCTTTTCACCCCGTAGCCCACGCCCCCTCCGCGGAGACGAACCCGTATGTTTCCCCACACCCCCGCCCCGACTCCTCCCCGGAAAAGGGTAAATCCTTCCACTCGACACACACAGACACACTCTTTCGCCTTCGTACTTCCCTCTTGTTTCCCTGATAACCGCCTTCCCCGCGACGCGACGCCGGCCCGTGTGAGGTTCCCTCGTGATATGTGGGCGTGGGGCGAGAAAATTTGTACACATGCATATTGTAAAAATTATCATAAAAAGAATGCTCAAGCAGTCCACTTCCAATTCTACGAATACACCCAGTAGTCGAGGGCGATGGCGTTAATGCAGTGGCCTCCACACCTTCAGCCCTACCACAATCATCCTACTATCATCCTTCGGAACCGCACCACTAAGAGTCGATGAAATGATATTATCCCGACCTCCAAATTGTAATTTTTGCGTCTAAAGTTGTATTTTTGCACGAATAAAAATATTTTCATCCATATTATCAAATAAAAATATTTTTATGCTGAAGGTTAGGAGGAAGAGGGAACTTTCAGATTCAACCTTGTCCGAATAAAGGCATCTATCTAAAATATTAAATCCAATTTTCAACTAAAATAGGCAAAATTTCAGCCACCTAAATACTTAGGTTCCTTTTTGGAATTAATAGGGGCATATAATTATGATTTAGAGGATGATTTTAGATATTATTTCCACTCAATTTCCTATGCAAGAACAAAACGCTGAAACATAGACAATTTCTTAGGATAAAAAATCAGAAAAACTGCATTTAACAAACGACATTATCATTGGGATAAGTTTGATACATACTTATTGCCTACTTACGACAGTAAAAAGGAATTATATCGGGTAGGACTGTCGGAAATGGACTATTTTTCAGTAAATGACTCATAAATAAATCTAGAAGTAGTAACACTTGAGGTTGAGACTGGAACGTAGGAATCACTTGAAGTAACGTCAGTCATCAACCAGAATAACTGCCGTCGGATATTCGAACAGATTTTTGATGCGGTTTGAACTTCGAATGTCAATTTTGGTTTATTTTGGATAGCTCCGATCACCGATTATACTCAAATTGCTTAGCACACCTAATTTACATAGACTTCATCACATCGGATGGCAGAGCAAACAGCGGATCCGGTAGTAAACCGCACAAGAGTCACAAGGCCACAGCAATATGCACAGGCCTTATGCCTGTCTCTCCATGGTAAAACTAATTCAAGTGCTACTTATTTTACAAAATATAAACAGCACACCTCACAATATCAGTAAGACATCCTCAGTGAGAGTAGCTACCATAGATGCAGGATGAATATCTGTCCTACAATTCTTCACGCAACAGTCAACAGACATACGCATTTTACATATTAATATTGACAGCCGGGAGGCCATCCATTTTCATTATACGTGAAGCGATTCATAGTTCCAATTCAGAATTTTCCACAAAAAATTGCATTGCTGATTGTACTCTGCATTGGTTTCGGGAGTGGTTTGGAAAATATGGTACGGCGGTGAGTATTTTCGATTAATTATTGATAGTATATGAGCACCAATCAACATGAAACAGTAATAATTGGTTGGAACGAAGATTTGATCTATGTCATCATGCTCACTCATGAAAAGTAACTTAAGATAAATGGATATGATATCGAAAATGCCTAAATAAATAAATTTTATGATGTTGTGATAACTGGAGGAGAGTAGGCCTTAGTTGTTGCCAACAAGTAGATTCTATGATCCTGACAAAGACATTAAAACCGAAGAAATTATAAAAATAATTCCCATGAAAAAATACCAAAAAATTATGACGCGAATACTCAACTTTAAAACAGGTGTATAAATAAAATTTTAGTCTTCAACGCATCGTGGAGGCAAAACAAAAAAGATAAGATAGCATCTAATATCAATTTGCATTTTAAGTAAAAAGATAAAAGAGAATTTTGAACCTCAAGGATTTTGTAGCTCAATTTTAAGAAAAATCAAAAATTAGCAAGTCCTAGTGCTCAACGAGAGGCATTTCAACGAACCACTTAACCAAGAAGGATGTAGCTACGAGTAAGTTGATTTGTTTGCAGCAACAATGCGGATATTGATTTAGAAAAATTATCATAATCGACGCACAAAATGATGCGGAAAATTGTACAGATAATATTTACCCATTAACCTTAAAGTCCGTTGACATTTAAATAGATGGCAGATGGTAGAATTGTGCACCTCCCTTCAAACTGGTATTTCACAGTCTTTTTTTAGGTGAGATTAAAAAAAATGATTTTATACACCAAAGCGCCACTGGTAAAATTCGAAAAACATAAATGCCAGGGGAGTTTTTCTAGAGAAATAAAATTTTGGCTAATCAGAGTTGCAGCATGGAAAGCAAGTACATCATTATGATACCAAATTCAATTTTAAATGATTCTCTTGTTGCCACATGTTAGAAGGAAATAATAATGTGGGTTCCAGAATCAACTCTGGGTTTCAGTAACCGCACTATAACATTTTTCTTGTTCAAAAGTTGCTTGATAGCAATTCGGATTTCGTTTATCCTTTTAAATTGTTGGTGAGCACCTCATCAGTGATTTCTGAGTCAATATTTGTCAGAATCTATTAAAATAGCTCCACATAAAATCATGCATTCCATTTGTCAACATATAGTTGGAGATAGTTACGATAAATTTCTCGTCCTCACCGAGGTATATTTAAAACTTTCGTTAAGCGCTCATGATTAATTGCTTATAAAAAAAAGAAAATATTATTTATTCCGTAAGGTGCCTTGATAATCCTGCATAATATTTCGACGTTGTATAAGAATTGTAGAAAAATCTAGCAATGATATATAAATCACTATTATGGTAACGAATGCCCGTCCTCCAGCCACACACCCTAATTACTCTTGCATTGCCCTGATTTCATTTAATCTGCCATTAGTGTCTTTCCAACTTCCGTTCTCAACTGAAGGGCCAATTTTCTAAATAATGATAATGAAATAGTCTAAAATGTTAATCAGGCTAAGTACTTGTCCACAAATACTATTGCGCATACCGTTAAAAACAATTCTGGTACCAATGCGAATTCTTTGCTAAGTCAAAGTATACTTCAAATCCAAAATTCTGTTCAGCGCTGGGAATAAAGGTATAATATTCACCGATCACATATTTATCAAACTGCAAAGTAAAAACGGAAACCACATATTTTTAGGGAAATTAATCTTTACGTAAGCATTGAGATGAGTAAAAAAATGAGATACTTAATAATATATCTCCCTTTCACCTAGCTACTATTAACACCGGGGTTAGTAAATGCCTCACCTTAGGAGAGGTTAACAACTTCGAGTTATGGTCAAACGACTTAATATCACTAATATAAATTGTCTATTTTTTAACATCATTGAGAGTACCTAGGTAGGCAGTAGGTGCTACCAAGATACCCAATAGAATTATATTTCTGATATAGAAAGATTGAGGCCGGGTTTCCAGAATTGAAAAAAAAATTAAATGTGTCCTTCGATTTATTACGTCACACTTCACCTACCTAATTACATAGCAGTGATTATTATTGATTTTACGCATTGTGAAACTTTTTTTGTTAACGGCAAAAATAAAGAATGTTACCCTTCTTTAGAGTTCAAATATATTATTCCATCCTCACCCAAAAAGTGGGGAAATAATATTATAAAGCATTAAAGTAGGCTCATGGTCTAAATGCTTAATTAGAGGCAAATGTTTTTTGTAGTAAAGTTAAGGCCAGAGTTTCCATATCCAGAGTTATATCTTCGTTTATTTTGGAGTACTAGCTATTTTTGCACGGTCCGAAAGTGCATATGGTTCCTAAAAATATTGGCTGGGCTAAACCTTCACACTGACTTATCAAAAAGGTCTATAGTAAAATATATTTCAACCAAATTTAGTCATCTATCACATGAATATGATTATTAAGAAAGTAAAAATATGTCCATGATTACCTATAAGCGTTATACCTATGAAAATATCCAAAAAATGATATGCCACTAATAAATCAAAACAAAAAAAGCCATCTTGAAAAACGCATCTATTCCGTGTATTTTTTCCATTGTGTCCATGAGGAAGGCGATAGTTTTGATAATAATAAAATCTAATATTTTATTAAATAGGAGAGTTTTCTTTCAGGTACGTCCGCATCGCGCTAACAATTTGCGATGGATTAAAAGCAACAAATACCTGTAGATCGCCACGTTGGAGAGTCCAGTATTTAGCCATTATTAAGATGCTACACCGCGGATGCTTCCTAGAGTGTAGAATGTCTCCAGGTTGAACGAAAGTATTCGCTTTTTCAATGCCTCCGTTTAAATCTGAAAATTAACCGATCACTTGAATTTAAAGAGATAATAAGCAGTAAAGCCGCTTAGCGTTCTGAAACACTGGAGAACAACATTAAGGAGAAAAACCACAAGAAAGCGTATAAAAAATTATAAAATATGTCTTGTCTGAAACCAAAGATTAAACAGGAAACTTATTTGTTTAGGCGTAAGATTTTTAAAATAGCGTCATAAACAGTATCATAAAAGAACCTAGCGTTTAAAATGCCCACGAGACTCTTTACCGTCCAATTAAAAGAAAATAATTATGGGACTCCCTTATTGGTGTCCTATTTTAGGATAAAGAAGGCAGAGAGATTCTTGAGGCCATTCAAATGGGGAAATAAGAAGACGCAAGAGAATATTTCAAAGAAGCGCCTCCAGACATCGTGAAATGAAGAGGAGCCAAAATTCAAGGATGTATTTGCCACAAGGGAGCGAGATATCTTGGTCCTGAGAGCTGAAGGTAAAGCTGCTACAACTGTGAACGCTGATCTAAAGTATCAGCATAATAGAACCAATGAAAGACGTTACATTTTTCATTTGAGTTACCGCTAAATAAGAAAACAAGAAAGACTATCCTAATTACCACCATGTTCTCAATTTACTAAAGGTTTTTGTCCTTGAAAATCTCCACACAAGGAGGCATTTCTAACAGCTGGAAGATTCAAAGGAGGATATAGGAATTTGACTAAAAGGGCTTGTTTGCTCCACTTTAGCCACCTCAACTGTGAAATCTAACGAGGAAAAACGCCTATTTTTAGTCAAAGTATTACCGTATTACCTAGACGCTTGTTAGGCCGATCGCGTTATGCCATTTTTCGGGGGTTGTTACTAATGAAAAATTGCGCTTCAATCTTTGACATTTTCAGGATGGAAGGAGTAAACCGATGTCAAAACTAATCTGTAACTCATATGAAGAAATTTTATCGTTATAAAATATGAAATTTAATAAAATCGGAACGTTTTTTGATGTTTTCAACAAATATCGCGTCATCAAAAAAACTGGTCAAGCAGGAGTCACGCGTCCTCTTGTGGACTAAAAGATGGACACATCTTTTTGTCTTATTATGATTTAACTTCTGGCTTGCGTTCTTAGTTACAGAATTAGAGTTAACCTTAACGTCGTTGTTCCTGCTTTTAAATTTAAATATAATTTTATTTTATACCTCAAAGTTGCAGTCATTACTCCCCTGAAATAATCATGAAGGATAATTACCGAGGAGACAGAAATTCTTTTACTTCTAACTCATTAAAACTATATCTCTCTTCCTTCCAAAACACACGAAAGTAGCGCAAAATATAATGAAAATCAATGAAACGAAAATAAGAGACCTCTAATTAAGATTCATTTTTGCTTTCGAACCGCTTTCTTCTAAAACATTCTGACAGGCCCTCAGTTATTCGGCAAAACTAAATTCTATTGACTTGCGTTAATAAACTTACGCTTCACTCAGAACGATCTCGGACACTGCAATAAGGTTACATTTTTGAGTCAAAAAAAGTAATTACACTCGGAGGGACCAATTTTATGTTAAAAACAACCCATGCTCCTTCAATTATATCTCCGACTGCCTAAATTTATGTTTAGAATATGACATTGCAATAGTATTTTTTGAAAAGGAAACAATTTTCGGTGAATATATTTCTTCATTTTTTATTACTAAATACCATTACTTTTAAATCATGAAAGGGGTCAGCATAATCAGCATAACCATTCATTTGGGTGGATTCAACAGAAACCTACAATTCAATTGACTAATTTCCCGATCCTTATTAAACGTATGTATTTCAAATTTAAAATTTGCAAAAATACGATAAAGGTCGAGATCTACGCTTATTTGACGAAAAAGAGAAACACAGGTAGTCATTTTGGCTAATGGAGAAATTCAATTATGATAAGAGTATCCCATTAAATCTGGTTTGTACAACCCCTTCCTCCCGTCGATGGGATTTTAGCGCAGCTGCCTTCATCTCATCACTCTAGTTTCAGCAGAAATTACAAGCTCCTTATATTATAAACTTAAAATCGGGTTCCATATGCATTGGATCCCAGAAAATCTTGCTAATTAAACTATATTCGTGGAATTTTACGTTGAATAATTAATAAAATTAGTTACAAAATTACACGTCACCGTTGAAATATACACATTTACGGCCAGTCAACCAATGAGCAATATCTATTAGATTACAGCCTATAAAAAAACTGGAGCATAATCGCAATACATGAACTCAGACTGCTTCCGATACCGTAAAATAATTTTATCAAAAGTCGCTGAAAATCAAACTTAAACCACACCCTATTTTCCTGAGCAAGTAATTTCATCAATTCTCTTTTGTTAGAGTGAGAAAAATAAATGAAAACAATTTGAATGCTTATTATACTAATTTACAAAATCAATTTCATCAATATCATACACAAATATACTATTTCTCAATTTTCTCAACTTCATAACCACCAAAAGGAAACTGAAGTCAAAAAATGATGACTAATCTCTCTTCCCTAATTTTATCAAATGGATGTAAGTACCTACGCATAGGGAGATATACTTATCATTGACGATATAATTTTACACATTAATTTCAAATTTCAATGCTGTGAATTTTAAGCAATTATATAATTTTATTAAAACAACGAAGTTACGGCTATTATAGCTGGGGAACTTTCTGCTAACATGATAAAAGAACACAAATGGTAATTTCCACACTTACAATTCAAAACTCAACAACCGACCAAAACACTTAAACACTAAAAATTTTGGTTTCAACTTATTGCGTCATTTTCATGACCTTGAAAATGACACAATTTGCTGAAACTTGTTGAAAATAACCATTTGTGCTTTTTTTCTAATGCATATATCGAACTTCCACAAAATCGAGCCTGAAACACCTTTCAGCTAACAGACTAATTCTAAGCTCCTCATGGATAATAAACCGGGGATCGGGTTTTATATGCATTAGAATGCAGATAATCTTACATATCAAACTACAATCGCGGAACTTAAAATTGAAAAAAATAATAACAACCCTTAAAAAATACATATTACTGTAGGAATAAACACATTTACCACCACCTAACCAAAGAGCGATATCTATAGAATAACAGTGAATAAAAAATTGTGATACATAATCGGAATGAATGAACTCAGACAGCTCCACTAAATGTAATTATTACCCATCTTATTAAATACCTACGTAACAAGAGCCCAATCTACGCTAAGCAATATTCAAACCCAATCTCTTTTTTGGTGTAATTTTTCAGTCCAAAACTATTTCCCAGCAGCGCATATCCGTGAACTTAACTGGCCGACGACAACCTCACACGCAATGCCCAGACCGATAGCGCGCCCACGCCCCCGCGCACGCAGGCCAAATTCAACTTTTAAAAAATTTTGCACAGCTACGATTATGGTTACGATGAATGCTATTAAAATATACTGCCTTCTACACAATATGATTTCATTCGACCGATTTAACGTTACATTTGTACAACAAATAGATTTCAACTAGAAGGTAATTCAATGAATTAAAATGTTCTCACAAAAATTTCCTAGTAAATTTTAATTAATTAAATAATTTGATGAAAATCACAATGAGGATGTGCTGAAATTATTGTACGAATTTATATAACAGTAATTGGCTATTTAAAATGAATATCGCCACAAAAATGTTATGAGCAATTTCCAAATGCGGTGGAATACGAGTGAAAAATGATATCACAATAATAAAAGTAGTAATAACTTCTTCTGGGCGCTCAAAAAGCTCTTTCGTGGTATTTAGAGAGTACTTCTCGGGGATTTGACTGTAAATAACAATCGAGAGTATGGCTATACTCACTAGAGAAGAGCAAAAACATTTCTCTTTGTGATTATAAATTGTAACTTTGAAATTATTTTCATCAGAAGAGTGGCTATCTCATATTTTAAAAACATGGTAGAGAAGTTAAACTAGTCATCTCCGGAAATTCAGAATGATGCTTACTTTTTAAAAATTAACTCATATGTAGAGCTATAATATTGAAAAGCGCATCAGATATTTGGCTTTCCTTCAGGAAAATAAATTTTCCACACATCAAATTTCATGCCATAACCTTTATCTGGAATAAAATATTTGCGTGACAGGAACTTCCTACTTCACCTTCACTCTTTTCGAAATGTTTACTTTTCACGTATGGACAAAATACCAATTGCAAAAAGAATATAAATCAAAATATCTTGAGGAATCATCAGTATCTTATTTCCACGTAGCCGAGTAAATAAGAAAATTAATCTGATAGGCACCACAATGTTAGAATCGCCACAATCGCTTAATTGCACTTTATGTAATCACAGTTGAGACGTGAAACCTTCATCATTAAAAAACCATCAAACTTTACCCATACATTAAAAAAATTCCCTACGTCTTCCACCTAATTTTATAAAAGCTAAAAACATTAAATATAGTAATTAGCGCAGCAACATATTTCACTTATTAAAGAAAAAATGTGCGCCATGGTTTTAACCTCCAAATTAATTCTTGACTCCCGTTTTTTCATTCTAATCCTCCCCGGTATTTACCAAAACGCAAGACGAAGAAGAGATAAGACTAGTAGCCACATAAACCCTCGCATTTAATTTAGATTCTGTTAGTGACCAACGCCCTTACAGGGGAAAAATGTGACTGGAAATTCCTCTACAATCAAAAAGAACACAAAAGCAATACAATGACTCTGATTTCCCTCTCTCAAAGCCAAATTTTTAGGAGAGTTATTCCATACATATGCTTAAAAAATTCAGTTCGACAGGTAGGGATAGTAACTTTTGAAACCATGATCATACATAAAATATTGTTGATGAATAAATTATTTTTTATTCCTAAGTGAAATGAAAAATACTTGGAGCAAAAGTAACATGAAAGAGGTAAAATAGTTACAAATGTAGCCTGGTAGCATTATGAAAAAGAAACATGCGATGATGTTAATAGCTTTTGATTCTGAACAAACGTAAAATAAGATTGGTTGCCTTTTTGTAAAGGTATACGTACCAACCTGTTATCAGTTTGAGTTCGCATATTACAAAACCAAAATTAGCAATTGTCAAAATTGGCAATATTTTGCTCCAAGAAATGAATTAAAGATCAGGCTAAAATATAGTGTAAATGGCTTTAAAATTAATGAAGTACATGCATGTTTACGTAAGACAAAACAAAAATGAGGTAAATCTATACGATAACCCAATTGTTAGTGATATATAGGAAGATTTTAACTTCTGATGAAAATTTCTGCATGAGTTTCTATATCCCCTTCAAAATAAATACCCTAAAACCATTTTGCGAAAAGAAATTTGTGCGATTTGTGTATTTTAATTTTTACGCGCATTGCCAGAAAAAGTGTCTTGAAAGATTCCATCCCTTATAATTCTTCACTTAATTGCTATGGACTATGGTGTTCACTTATTGGTATTCATGACTTATTTTAAAGATAAGACTTATTGTTATAGTTAAATGTTTGGAAAATTGTTAATTACCTTTTTCCAAATTCTCCACCCCAGAATTAGTCCAAACCTTTATTTTGTAATCTATAACCATCTGATTTGTAATAACAAAATGAAAATGTAAGTTCAGCTCATAAATGTATTTTATTTTTGTATTTAAACATTTACAGCTGCTCTCTCGCGGCGTCCCGTCTCTATTATAAATACATTTGGTAGGGTAAATATGCAAGTCTTTGATACGGTTACTGCTATATACGATAGTGATATGGCCAATAGCTTAAATCATGAAGTAAACATTTGCCAACTATTTTTAACACATTGGTTTATGGGCGGCATTATTGTTACTCTCGGTAAGTTAGTAGTTTTTATTTCAATATATGGTGATACCTCCACATTGATTTTCAAGGGTGATAAGCCTTGATATTAGAATATAGACAATAGATTTAACAAGTTTATATTTTTCACGATTAATTCCAAGCGCTCCCTCTTTTTTGAGGTAGAAGAATTAAAAAGTTTCCGTGCGCACTTACATCGTTTCTTGAGGTGGGGTGATCTGACGAGCCACATAATGCAAAGGTATTGGTTAAGTCCTAAATCAGTATTTGAGTTATTCACTCGAAACCCTCGTAATCAAGCAAATACAAATTATATCCCTTCCCATGACATCATACTTATACACACATTTTTTTATGCACATGTGTAATTATATCCATCCACGAACAAAAACAGTACTATCATTTTCGACAAACTTCAAAGTCATCGTCGGCCTATGCTCTCGAATCTTATATTTTCCCCCTTTTGTAAATATTAGATTGAAATTTTTTATTACATTAAAATTTCACACATAGCTCTGTTGCGAATTTTGAAAACTTATAATCTCAAATGATACATAATCATTTCACATATATCTCATTTCTTTAATTTTAGATACCTTTAATCATTATTAATATAGCAAAATTTGCATTACGAGTTTACTCATGAGTTAGAAGTTTAAGGCCTTGTTAATGTCGATGTTATTTACATTGATAACATTTATATTGAAATTACACAGCACAAACGGACTCTATAGAAAAGATTTGTCAAATAAAAATGGAGATGAGAAAACTTGTCCAAAATTTGAGTGCCTCGGTTTGTAGTAGTAAAATCTGTATGGAAAAAAATCACCAATTGCTTCTCTGGCTGCCGCTTTCCTTTTTCTTCCTCATGTAATTATAGGTACTTTTTCGCCGACGATTATCATCTTTTATTACTTACGGTTTATTGTAATATATTTTTATGAAATAATTAAGCAACAAATACGATAGTAGAGTACTGCCACAAAGCGGTCACTTTCCTTCGATTCAGATAATCAAGCAACTTAACTATTTTATATCATATTTAACTATCGACTATACCCGTCGGTGATCAAAATATTGACTCTTTTTATCGGTGTCCTTATTCTCCGGTGATTTAGCCCTTTTGTTTGAGGTACCTTTTTTACGGTAATTATTGCAACTGGTAAATTACGTTTTTTTTTCAACATCAATACTATTTCACTAACTCAATCATGGCTATAATTATGCCCAGTAAAACAAATACAAAGCCAGATCTAAAATATTAAAAGAGCAGCAGTGGCTCTCTCAGCTGCAATAGATAAAATTTACTTACTTCCCATGGTTTCTCTAATAATTAATTATATGGATTACAAAATGGAAATTAATCAGTTAGTATTTTCCGTTCAAAAATATAAATAAAAGGGGTTTACTTATAAGAATCCTTAGTTTACAATGGTAACTCTATTTAAAGGCCTTTCACTCTATAAATGATAAAGGGAAAAACATTTAAATCACCACAATGAAATCAGGAGTATATCCTTAAGCATTCCATGGTTACATTTCAGCATCAAAGAGTTTCCAAAAATATTGAAAATCAATCTAAGGACGGGAGACACTAAGCTCTGTTTTTCTATGAGTAAGTGGTCTAAAAAATTGAAATACATGAAAGAATTCCCGTGATAAAGTAGAATTGGTATGTATCGGATTAAGGAAAGCGAGGTCAAATAATTCATAACATAAAAGCACAAAAGAAGAACCTTTGCTCTTAAATGAAAGAAGTAAGACCAAGAAATCAGAATCAGAACAGAATCTAACCTATCTTCGGATCTCTTGATTGCTGGTCAGGTAGGTATGTTGCCAGTTCCACCTGACAGGCATTCAGGAAGATCTGGGTTCGAATCCCGGCTAAACGAAATTACTTTTTTCCTGAGGACTTTCACCCTTCGTGTATATAACTTTGCACCCGAGCGCTTGACTGCGTAAATAGTTAAATTTTCAATGCAATGCTTTGGAATTAAAATTAATAATTAAAGTGGAATCAGGAACTCATCGCAATTCCTTTCCAATAATGCGATGAACTAAAACATAATTAGTGAACAGAAAATCTACTAGGAATGTTCCATAAAAATATTAAAAGTCACCATAAGAAAAAATATG
This sequence comes from Ischnura elegans, assembly GCF_921293095.1. Lineage (NCBI taxonomy): Eukaryota > Metazoa > Arthropoda > Insecta > Odonata > Coenagrionidae > Ischnura > Ischnura elegans. The sequence continues at coordinate 145,575,678 of NC_060246.1, forward strand.
TTTTATTAAATAGAGAGGCTAATTATATCACATTGAAAACTTGATGGAGCTTCAAATTATGAATCAAGATCAATCAAATTATTACATATAGGAGTTTTAAATTCCTAATAGACCGCTACAATCACCATGAAACTTCCTATAGTATATTTTCCCCTTAGAGCTTAACGCAAACCTCAAAATGGGCATCATTATATGAAAAGCATATATTTTTTAGCCTTTGAGATTCTAAAAATGTATATTTCAAAATTATACTTTTCTGCTTCACAGAATTATTCATGAAACTGATTTAGAGCCTACATCTTTCAAAGAATGCGAAAGCCAAATTAAATGCAAGCATATCTGAAACGCACCGTGCAAACTTTTAAAACAGTTGCATCTAAATGTATGGCAATCTTTATGCAGTTCATTTCTGTGACAAATCTTTCTATTCATTTTTAATTCTCAGATGCGTAACAACTCATAAGCTTGAATAAATTTAGTAACATTTGCCCACTTTTCTCACAGATGAAAACAATGAGTAGCATCAGCAATTTTGTAAATACGGTGAAGCAAAACTCCATGATACTTCAAATTGATAGGAAAAGAATATAAAAAGTAAATGTGCATCATGTTTTAGATAGGCTACCTAATGATATCAAATCCGCTATGGTTCCTAGAGATAAGCAAAGTTAAAAAACTTGCGGAGATGGGGGCTGATCTTTCCACCCTCTCGCCCTCAGCAAAGATGGATCTTTATTTACGGCTGACAGATCCGGGTTTAACCGAAAGATAAATCCTACGGGTATAATTTTCTGACGAAACTTCTCCATAAAAAGGGATCGCTATAGATTTTATGACAACAGTCCGAGTCATAACATAAGCTTAAGCAATAAAAACGAAATATACCCTTAAATTTTAACTTCGGACTTTTAACCACGGCCATAAAAAAGGACTGCAACGTGTCCAAGAAAATCAATAAATACAGAACATCCTAGTTCAGTTACATTTGAAGCTGACAAACTGACATAATTGCCTGCTCTACATACCTTTCCTTTTCTCCGTAGAAAAGATTCAAAGCTCTCGCAATAACGTTGTAAAGAAAGCCGAGCCCAATATAATACATTTTAGAACTACGCCTTGCAGTTTAGACTAAAAATATTTTTTTAATTCAGTGATAGATAGCTTCCAACACTGGTAAACCCTAAATTTTGAAGTTGCTAAACTACTAATAATAATATCCATAGTTAATCCTGTTTTATATATTTGAATTCATTCCCATTTTTAAACCTATTTAATTACCTGCAAGGTTGGCTGAAATGCTAACCAGAACTCGTAAAAAAAACTCGCACTCGTTCAAAAATCGTACATAACTCGTAGAAAAGCGAAAACTAGAAAAAAAATTATCTTTTATCATTTGCAAATGCGTAGGCAGTGAGAAATACTGGTGATAAACACCCTATAGCCAAAATAGGTTTACGCTGGATGAAAATCTAATAGAGGCGAAATTCAATCATTGAGGTCTGCATAAAAATTTAAACATTATGAAAGAAGACATTTTAATATCTATAATAATTTAACCAATCATTATTGTCCCACAAATACGCCTCTAAAGCGCAGTTTTCAAAATATAATATACACTTTCCACCTCTATGCGCAGTATTTTACGATGAATATCTGCTATAATACAATTCATTATTATTTTTTCATTGTCCTAATGCAAATCCTCTATTATATATGAAGCTGTGGGACGCTTTTCGCAGCGATTGGGACTGATTGCAGTCCATCGCAAGAGCCGTAGAAACAAAAAAAATAACTAAAACTCCACAAAGTCACAGATTCTCACAAATGCGAGGCTTTTTCGTATCAAATCGCTAGAGCATCACGGCGACATCAGCCGACACGGCGCGATGCCCTGTCTGCGACGGAAAAAAATAATAACAATAAAAACGCGAGACAAAAACGGGAGTCGAGATACGGTGGAGAGGTGGGTTTTAAGCATCACGGGCCGGCCGGGTCGACGCCTACAAGGAAAACGCTTTTCGGGAACAAATCGGGAGAAGTGTGGGAGTACGATGCAATGGTATGCGCTGAGAGCACACACATAACCGACAACCCTCGCCTCCCTCCAACCCGTTTCGCGAAATGATGATGTCCTTTTTTGGTGGCCCGTGAAGAGCGGGGCAGACAATGCTTCTATAACGATGATGACGTTAGTTCTTTTTACGATCACTCGAGCGACAGCGAATCATTGCCGAAAATACGAAAAGGGCAAATGTTATTACGAGAGATTGGAGGAGCTCTCTCAACTTTCTCTTCCCTCCCTCTCTTTCTCTCTCTCTCTATGTTCACACGCACGCAAACACCATAAACTCACGCACACACAAGGGCCGCACGTAACGTTACGGTCCTAAGAGGGAGAGGTCCTTTTTCCTCGAACCCACGGCCTCCTGCGATCGATAATCGATACATCCCCCACCCCTCGCGCCGTCCATATTATCCCTCCCTACTGCCCCAAAACTACCCCATGCCCGTTCATCCCTACCACGAAAAAACTTTCCGCCCCACACCACCATCCCTATGGCAGAACTTTATACCTCATCCCCCTCACCACCTTTCTCCCTGCCTCTCGCTGTCTCCTCCCCCACACGCGACGTCGCGTCGGGCAGAATGAGGTATGGGGAGTAATGGAAGAACGTACGGAGGAGTGGAATGGGAAAAAAGTGAGGGTGGGGATGAGGAGAGTGGGAAAAAAAGCGTTGGGGGAGGAGACGGGAATGTTGCTGTCGAATTTCATAGGTTCCACATTTGAGCCGACATGCATCACCTAACGATTGACGAGCACACCCGTTCTCGCACGCGATTGTAAATAATGGAACGCCTCCGAGCTGATGGAAACCACTACGATCAATTTCTGTAATAGTTTGTCCCTGGCCATTCTCCGCTCCGCGCGCAATGCCCACCTCACGTATACCTTACCTATGGCTATTCCTCCACGGCGTGCCTGCCTGCATGCCTATCCACTCATCTATCCGCCCACTTAAACAAAAAAAACGTCCACATACTCGATCCAATTCGTTTATCCGCCAAAGGCCAATAGGGCCGTGCATTTGAGGGAACGGTCCAGACGTGGGGAGAGGAAGTCCCAGAGAGAGAGAGAGAGAGAGAGGAAAGGAGGAAAAAATGAAAAATGCCACCTCGAGGGTGAAGAGGAAATTTTTCAGAAAATACGGCGAATTACGTCCGTGATGGGTTGCGTTTCTCATCGCGTGTTTATTTTGTTTTCTCCCACACACACGCTCGCGCTCGCCTTTTTTTCACCGTTTTCGCTTCCCAAACCCGCAAAAACTCCCGAGCGCGTGCTATATCGTGAAAAGCGCATCATAGCGAGAGGTGGGGGGAAAAATAAAGAGGAGGAAAAGTCTGGAAAACTAAAAATAATAAGCGGTAATGAATGTATAGAGTTGTGTGCGGATGACGTTTGAAGGAGCCGAAGGGGGTGTCAAGAGTCTGGGTACGACGAGCTACCCTCCGGGCACTAGGCTGCCTCGTCGTCGGGGCGGCCGGCGTCGTAACCGGTTATCATATAAGACGGCGGAGGGGCGTCTTTCAGTCACTGCGCCCAATCAAGAAGGCGCGGCAAGTTTGAACTGCGGTAAGGAGGATGCATGTATTGGGATTGTAAAACGGCGTATAACTTTATAACACATTCGCAAATAAAACTATTCCACGACAATGGAAACTCGATTTAATTAAAATTTGGTGTCCTTTTGAAATATATCCATTGTATTCAGATTGTTAATTTTAAAAAATGCTAAATAGTGAGAGAGAAAAACAAGCAGTGGCGGCTTGCCCATAAGGACTCTCGGGCGTCGCCCCTCCCAAATATTTGAAAAAGTAAAAAAAATAAATATCCATTAATTTATAATTATTCATCTAATTAATCGAAGCGTTTTTTCAGTCGCATACATCGAAAGTGTTGGAAAAACACGAAAAGAAATAGCGCGAGAAGTTCGTATTTGTAGCCGTGGGGCGCTGGCCAGAACGTCCCAATCCATCCCCATGCAGTTATATGGAGAGTGGTAGTGGTGGGGGCCGCTGGTGCTATGACGCGTCTAACGTTGTGTCTTATGGAAGTCTTGGGACGTCGTCCGAGAATGCGCAGAGCGACGTGTGAGTTGACATCGCTGCGCAGGCCGGCGGGCGTATAATCTGGCGTCTACTTGGTGCTGCCACAGAAAAGGGACGTACGGAATCAGAATGGTCACTGTACTGGGTGTAGTTATACGATTTTAATTTTTAATTACTGGTAGGTATTGCTACAGAAAATAAATTATCCCATTATGCTTGCGTTTTTTGGTGTTTGAATTCCGGAACACATAAAATCCAACCAGTTAAAGGCCGTATTGATGTAGGAAAACTATTCTCGAGTATTTGCCACAGTTCTATTATGATTACGAATTTCAAGCCTTGGGGAAACTAATATTATTATAATGTTTAGGACTGAACAATGTATTCATATCTTCTCGATGTTTAGAAATGCGGTACCTATTTTTCAGATAAATTTATCAAAAGACCTGCAGTATTAGGAAAACTTAGTTAACATTCCCTACTGATCTATAATTTAAGAAATAGGTGCGTGCGTGATAGGATGAAGGATTAAACATGATTTAACCCGTAAAACGTGACTTTAAATGGAGTCATTCAATGAATGTCAAGAAGTTCCGCGTACAATGCACCTTTTGTGTGTAGGTTCATCATTTTTCTAGCCATCCTTGTTCTATTAGTTCATGTTCACCTAATTCCTCAGCGGCAGAGCGGTAGCTGTCTGACGGAAAATGTCCACTTGGGTCTGATTTAAGTGGCTTCGAAGAGTTCATATCAGTGCGGAGATCCTTACAGCTCCTATCTGTGGTTCAGAGTCGTCTTCTTTTACAATCTAGAATTTATATTCTATTATATCATGGCAATGATTTCGAAGACATGGTTATTCCAAGTGTGACCTGTTGGCGTTTCGTGCGTTTATCACATATGAATCTTAGACTCAAGGAGATGGTCCGTGACTTCTTTTGTTTGCTTGAATGCCTTTGATGACCTTAAATTCGTCCCTCAGCTGAATCAGCATTAGTGGACCACGACTTCTATCTCCCTTGAGTCTTCCTTATAGTAACGGCAAGACTCTCGGAAAGAACGGAGTGAAATGAGTTCAGACATAATTTTTGAGGAGTTAACTGTGCTTAATTGCCGATTAAGAAGTTTCTTAGTGCTGTGTGTACATTCAAGAAGACAATTTTGAATTAATCAACAGTGCTCGTTTTTTTTAGGGAAATATAGGGAAAAATTGTCCCCAAATCTGTTTCCAGGCACCTTGTTCTTTTTGGTCGTATTTTTCGTCGGCTCATTTCGTGTCGTCCCTTGTTTATTAAGTCCCTTGTTTGTTTATAGACTAGTGCCCTTTGCCATGTGTTCAATCGGAAAGAAATTGTTGTCCGGCGCTGATTTCAACGAACGTGTAATTGATCACTTTGCTGGACAAAAGGAAAGAAGGATGGACTTCTGCAATATAACTAAAGGCATGTGAGTATTTCAGATTTTGTTAAAAATGTGTGAGAAATGTTTAATTATTGATTTTAAATCAAACTGTATTCAAGAAGCAACGTGAACACCGCAATCAAAGTTTACATCTGCAATAGCAAAGCGCGCGCATTCTAGTAGTGTTTGTTACCTAGTAGAAGTCAGTGACACTCCACTCCCTCCTTAGGTGTTACAAGTGCCATTGCTTCCTAAATCTTTGCAAATGTTGAATAGATTTAACAAATAACGCATTATAATTGCAAAACGAACAACATATGTGTATTGCGGGCATATCCGCACGAAGAATTTAGGCGCTAAAACCTAAAGTTACGTAGCAGCAAATATATTTTCATTCTTCAAGATCATTGATCAGTATAATCGAGAGTCCGGACTAAGCCGATCCGTATGACCGAGAGTCTACTGCATTTAGTATTTATTAATCAAGCTTTATTAGGAAAACAAGGTATTTTTGTTGAAAAAAACGGAACATATGGCATCACAAAATTTTATTCCTAGATTGCCGTAAAAACTTAATAAAATACACGAAATATTAAAAAATTATGACCCCCCGGTGGAGTGAGTCACCGCTCCCCCCCCCCCCCCCAGCATTTGACTCACGAGCCGCCACTGAAAATAAGTTTGCTTGAAAATAAAAATTGGCGTTCGTCTGCGATCTTATGACTATGGCAAAACGAATTCATTATTACTATTTAGTGGAAATAAAATAGGTTTGTGAAGATGACAATAAAAATTAATAGAAACAAAATGGCAGATTAAGTTACCACAGCGGAGGAGGCCATAACCTATAGCGATTCTAGACCATATACGAAAGTACCGGAATTCCAACGAAAAAGCTCTACCATTAGCAAAGTGCATACTAGCAAGCAAAGTACATGCAATGTACAATACCAGCCATTCATTACATAATATTTCAGTACAGGTTGATTTCTAAGTATAAACTATATACAAATTCTGTTACGATGAACTACTTCGAAAGCTTAGAAATGTGGGTGTGCGATTACATTGCTTCCATTTATCCCCGCATTATAATTATTGTTTCGATATGATTAAAAATATTTCTATCTAATTTCTAACAAAACGTTCCGCTTCTTTCTAATAATATGAGTTTACGCTGACAGAAAACAACCAAACACAATGGACCACATTACATTGAAAAAAAAATCAAAGTGGCTTTCGAAAACGCAACATTCAGAAAGAAAGGAGGCGTGGCTTCGTTATCATAATTTAGCCTGGTTGTCCCTGATGGTTTATAAAGTAGATAACAGCCAACGGATTGTATTGTTTCCAGAAAAGGGCAATTTTAAACTTTGAATAATTATCACTTCCACATTGATTTTCAGATATCGTTTTACTATCCTTCATAGCATTCAACAAACGTTGCTACACCAAAATATTTTGACGAGAATACCAACGGGTTTGAAAATGTATTGCATTTTAGAGAGATATTATGCGTTCGCTTTACGCATGTAAAAATATAAGGTTAACGCGAAAATTGAGACACGGCAATTTTTTTCGATGACCTCAAAATATTTCTGGGAATAATACATGCAATGGATGATCATTGATTTAACTCACAAACGCAAAAGAAAAGCTTTCAGCACTCCTCATCTCGAGATTCATTTTCACACCTGTGTGGGCTAACTTTGCGGCAATGAGTGAAAAGCACCCAAACATCGCTTCATTTTTCTGTCTCGTTGGCCCGGTGGAGATGAGCTAATGGCCCATTTCAGTGCTGCAAGCAGGCTGATATGACAATTGCCTCTGACTTTATAATTCTCCTCGTGATTTACGCACCTCGGATTCTGACATTGATGGTCGTGGAGAAGGCGACGTAAACACATCTAGATTAATTCTGAGTTGGTGTTTAGACTTTAACACTTATTTGACTTTTTTCGCGTTTTTTGCAAGCATGAAGGGATTATGAGACTGTTGCAACACTAAAAATTGAGTTAAATTCGCCAAACATCACGCGTTGCAGTAAATACATCAGAAATTATAAAACTGGAAGACTTATAAACTACGAAACGCATTAAAGGGATGAAAATAGTGGCTTTCGACCGACTTCATTAAATATTAAATATTTTACTTTTAAAAAAATCAGTTTCAAGTTTACAGATCTAATTTAAGGCTGAGCGTGACATTAAACTCCACAAGTATGTCACGATAAAAGTACTATAATTTTGCCATAATTTTCACAGTACAAAATTAAGTTACATGCTTTCTCATTCCTGTTGGTAAACTCTTCTCGGAATTCCCACCGGGTTAATTTTTTCCATAAAGGTCAACGTTTCAAGCTGCGACTCGGAGCTCATCCTCAGCCCTGAGGATTATGGATAAATTAACCCGGTGGGAATCCCGAGAAGAGTTCAACCACATCATTTGCCGGGAAAGTATCCAATCATAGTTCAAATTCTCATTCCTATTTCAGATATCTAAATGAGGCATATTTACAGCCCACAGTTGAATGTAAAACAAAAAATAAATAGACTAACAAGGATATTTTGTTCCACGCACTCCAACACTTTTTCAACGCTTCTATCTTCACAAGGACTTTTGCACGAGTTCAAAGATACCAGATTAAACGGTTTCATCGATTATCCATCACGTTCACAACTTTTTAAGCAATGTGTATGACATATTATGACAACTATATAACAATAACTTCAAAAAAAGATATTACGATGAATTGAAATAATTATGGAAATAATAATAATAATAAATTTAAAAAAATACAGGTGAATGAGATTTACCACGAAAACGACTGAGCGACTTATTAAATATGGAAAACAAAAATTAATCAATGAGATCAGTAAATCTGATTAAATGCGAAAAGTAGCCTAACCGTGAAGACGAGTACACGAAAGGTCAAACAGAAATAATATTTAATGAAAAAAAAACTAAAGTTTTTAAGCCGAGATTGCTCAGTGAGAAAGGATATAAATGTAATTGTGTGCATCGCAGAAAGGACTGAGCAAATTGAGTTATTTATGATAGAAGTATGATCATGAGAAAGAAATAATTTCAAATCTATATAACTGAATGATGTTGTGTATAGAGTAATAAGCTTTTTAATGTGAATTCCTCACTCAAAGTTTCAATAAAATCGTGCTTGATAGCAATATCTACACCATTACAAGGATTTTTGATCTTCGGTGTTCGGGAAGTCAATGTTTATCAGGAATTTTCACTCACTCAGACTGTGGAGATAGCAATACGTTATTAATAAATAAAGCGATTTGTATTTTTCGGCACCATAATGAAATTAGAAGCACAGGCTCAAAGAAGATAACCACTTACGTGTCGATAATGAGTTTCGGAAAATTTTCAAATAATTTAAAAATGAATGAACGATGAAATAATGGCATTGCTTGCAACAATTACCCTTGGCAGTTCCGAATACATCATATAATTTAATAAAAAGATAGATTTGAACAAATAAGTTTCTTTATGGTACTAATTGTTTATTATTTTATTTATCAAATATTGCTGATCGAATTCATATTTTAAGCTTAATCCTCAAATTAACATATTTTGAAGGAAAAAGCGGACAAATATTTCAAACAATTTTGTACTTATTGCACCGTCGTATTTTATCTTAATAGGCAAATAAATTTTCATTCCATTCTTTTAGCATAGGCCTTGCTAAGACGTGGAAAATGCTAAAATATTTAATCTGATGTAGGTATTTTGAAGGGATTGGTTGTATCGAGTAGTTATTTCACTCAGGAAAAATAAATTTCTTTGATACCTTAAGTCATGTCTCTCGTACCATGATACAAGATTTGGAGGAAGCGGCAATAGTACTAGTATGATGAAGAGGAGAGAGATTTGCAACTGAAAATGTGGTGCAAAAACTTAATTTTAATCGCATTCATCCTTTCTTTTAATATGTCATTTATTCATAAATATTAGTTTTGGTTTGTCGTTTATTTGAAATTGATTTTCAAAGTGGTTGTTTTGCGTTATTTTGTAAAGGAATATTTTCTAATTAAAAAAAAATACATTCGGGTTTATTTTTAACTTTCCTTGGAATAGCGCCTTATGTAAAGAAACGCAAGATTTCAGGTTTCCAGGCTTGCTCCCGTTTGAAAGAAAAGGTCTTAGATTTTCCGCCAGACAGCGTGGTTTGAATGTCCCTTGAATACCCGTTACCCGTTGACAGACTCACTAATAATAACTGCAGTTGAAATTCTTCCGGAAAGCGTGAACGAGTGCGGTAGTTTTTTTTAACATTATAGAGCCCTTTTTTCTTATGTATGGACATTTCAACAGAGGGCAGGGTGTAACTAACATAAACTCTGTGTTTAATGTCTGTATTTGCGTGAATGTATCCCAAAAGTAGGAAATAGAGTTAAATAACTCTCAGCATAGTATGCTCCGCTTCAAAAAGCATATTTAATATTCATAGTTTCAAGCAAACTTTGTAACTAATTTATTCATACTTAGTTAATTTCGAGATCTTCCTAGCAAGCGTAAAATATTTATTTTAGTCATTTTATTTATAGGATTAAATAAAAAAAGTTTACTTTTTAATTAAAAAATACTCATGAACGTCTTTTGCTACCTACAATGGTTATGATTTAGTTAGGGTATCTTATTTGTTAATTGTGGAAATATTTATTTCCATATTCCGATTTGGTTTCATTAGAGTGTTTGAGCATCTTGACTACTGAAATGAGTATCTTAACTGTGAACTGTAATACCTTTTGCAAATCTTGGTGCAGGCATCCTTTAGACTTAAGGTCTTCCAAAAAGTCATTTTTATGGAGGTCTAAACATATCCTTACCGCCCGTTTGCAGCTGATTGAAATGAACATTGTCAACAGCCGTAATACCTCGCATCAGCGTTGGCTTCCTTTATGGTTGGCATTTTTCCATTTAGTCCTTCGCTTTTTCCTTCCATCATGTTCGTTCTATTGCCTCTTCCTCCAAAACTTGTAACATATCCTCCCTGATTTCACTTTCTGACCACTCACAACTTTTTACAAAAAATTAATTTGAACGTTGTTATTCTTTTTTTCGTCATTTTTACATGTCAGCCCCGGTAGTGCTTGAGAAAAATGGTCTGCTCTCTTGCTCTTTCGGACAATTCAAATTCAAATCCTAATTTACAATAATTTCCTAGCTATCTTCTATTGTAATTTGAATGATTATTCTTCTTGCCGTCTTACCTTCCAATTTTCTGTAGCGTGTTGTTTGAACAAGTGCGCAAAGATGAGGTGTTGACGGCGATTTTCTCGTGAAACACTTGGCTCTGGTTAGCTCTTCAACACACTTTTTTTGTGTTAAGGGCATCATAACATTTTCGTCCGGCTATTGGATTCCATTAGGTTGTACTAGTTGGAAGAAAAAGTTTCCACTTCGTTTGGTTGAGTGAGAGTAAATATAGCAATCTTTTTCACCCAGCTTTGCCAATCAGCGGTGAATGACGGGTCACACCTTGTTGCCCTTTCAGTTCACTTATTATATAATTAGGACACTAATGACATAGAGCGTTGAATGCGAAGATACTTGAAAAATTTACAATTACAAATAATACTACATTAAATTAACAAAAATAATACTTCAGATAAATTTTAGGATCAGCCTGTCAATATAGGTTGCCGAGGCTGATTGCCTAATCACCGATTTAATGGTTTAAACAGTTTATGCAGAAGGAAATTATGGGGGGAAAATATGGGAAAACGTCACTAATGAATTCTCATGGACACATGCCTCTCAATATCATGGAAACAGTTTTCCATACCTAACATAGGGAGTCCCACCCAAAAGAAAATAGTTACTGAGGTAACGCCGTGGATAAGTGGAGGAGATTTCCGATTGTTAATATGTAATTACTATAAAAAAGACGGAGCTTGATTGTTCTCGCTGGAGTGTAACGTCACTGAGTGCACTCTCCCTAAAACTGTATCAACGCTTGATCAAAATATATCGATCCGGATTGTTTGATTGGAACCGACTTATTAGTGGTACGGAAATACCTAATCATCGTGATGAATTCGTAATGAATTCATTTAGTTTCTCTTCATTTTTGAGGTAGATAATTGAATAAATGAGGTTTTTTTAATAATTCAACCATTCCATTTTAGCGCATTGTTGCTACAATTGATATTTGCACAAATTGATATTTTTCTCAACCACAAATACCTATTTTTTCTATTTATTACGCCCTAAGAATTTCATTAAAAGAACGCATTATAGATGTAGCACCAATGGCGTGGAATTAAGTAGCCGAATAGATGTTTCCACTTCCAAAGGATTTCACTACCTAACCCCCACGCCCCACTACCTTCCATCAATCTATCATTTATCAATTATTTCTAGTATTTATTGCAATACCTTAGTACCCTTTATCTGCCAATTTCTAAACTTTTCAGGGCAATATTTTTGTTTTTCCGGTACCGATTATAGCGTATCGTAGATCACATTTTACTATGAGTCACCTAATGTAATCAATAAGATCCCACGCAAAACGTCAGAGAATGGATAAATGAGGGGGAGATCCGATTATAATATTTAGAGGTCCTTTTGTAGAGAGCTATAATGTACTTTATGTATTAATCTTGACCAATGTTTCCAGATTAACTTTGAATTATAATATTACCTATAAATTTTCATTTGCCAAACACAAAAATGTTGCTACTAGTGTTTTCTTATAGCCGTATTCTATCCGTCGAACTATTACTTTGGTATCCTCCCGCATATTCAACCTAATTTTTGGTTAGGCAGGAAGTAATCTCCGAGATTTTCATCCCAGACGCAAGGAATTTTATATAGCTATTCTTTTAGGCTAAGGACAAAAATTTGATTCATACAATGACTAAATAACTCCAGACTCCAATCATTAGGGTCCAATGAAATTTTTTAATAATTACCATTACCATTTGAAAAATTACCATTGGGCCCCAATGGTAGCTTTTCAAATGGTTCTTCATTTTCAAATGCCTTATCTTTTTTAATCCACAAGCTTTATCATTAAACCTATCAATCGCAATATTAAAAACAGTTACACACAGAAAACATTTCCGGGTGAATATTAGACGTCCTTCCAATATTATCATTCCTAACAATTCCTAATTTTAAATTGAATTCAGTTTATCATGAGTTGAATATTTCGTCCGCGTTTGAGCATTCAATAAAAGGAAACTATATGCAAAATATATTGACCGAAGAGAAAATGTATAGGCATCATTAAATTTACCATAACTTGGATTATTGCAGTAGTCAACGCGGATGAGGAATACATGGCCCTAACATACTCTGCAGATATAAGTTTCATAGTATATAATTGCACCTCATTTGCACATTTGGTGGAAAAGAAATTGAGGACAGAGAAAATTTATATTCAAAGAAAAATTACACTAATTTTGTGCAGTTATCATAACCAATCTTGATACACAAATAGGTGAACTCCGCCATTCATCACCGAAAGAATAACATAAATATACCATTAAATAATCATAAGATATCCTTCTTGAGTAAATATTTAGCACTGATTGTGAGAAATGGCAAATATAGTGAGTGGTAGGCAAGTTCTATCACCGCAATCCAAACCGCTTCTCAATATCAGGTATAATGCTGGTCAAAGCAGCAGGTGCGAAAAAAACACTCAATCCAAACGAACCGCGTCTATTCGTTCCGCCAATCGGAAAAAAAGGATGGCGGCCACGCGACGTCCACGATTGGCTTGCTGTCATCACGCTGAGCGCCACGGATAAAACGCTCCTTACGAAATCTCACATTATTTGAATGCGAGATAACTAGTAATTGAGGTTACAATCAAATGAAAATGTTATATGCGCCATATTCGCCTAAAGGAATAAAATTAAAAAGTTGTTTTCTGCATTGCGATATATATTCATTACTTTCTAAGCTTTAAAAGCCTTGCAAAGTTATTTTCCTTATTTTTAAAAATTCAGTTTGTCATATTTATATCGTATGGATCGCATCTAATATGAATTATTTATTCCTTTTTTTATTTATTCACTACCAAAACTTCACTTCCGCAGTAGAATACTAAACTTGATGGCATGGAAAGTTTTTCAATCATGTAATTCTTAAGAATTGGAAGAATAACCCAATGAAGAATAATAATTATTGAATAAAGAATAATAAGAATAAAAAAATAAAGATTTCTTGAGTAATGCAAAAATATAGCACGATAAAGAAAATAGAAACGACAAACAGCAAATGATGATATTGCGATATTAATCTACTCTTTCACTTTTGACCTTTCACTTACTTTTCCATAAGAGCCACAGCCAATTAAAATGATATCATCAATTTGTAAATCAAAATAATATTAATGCTAATCAAAAACACCAAGAAAAATAATTCACCTTTTGTCAAAACAACGGAAATAGAATTAGCCTCATAAGTTCTAAATAATCGTCAAACTATTTTCCAAAATGTTTTTACACGTAACTTTGCTAATATGGCATCGACAAGAATTTAATTTTCCATTCCATTTCTATTTTATAACGACGAATTCTCTTTTATCAAATTCATATCATGACCAAACTTTCTACAAAATGGAATGAAGTTCTACTTGTCTTGATTGCCTCCAATAATATTTAACCACAGAAAAGCCGAATTACCTTCCATCAAAGATAAAGCTCTTAATTTCCGACCGCAATTCTTCTTATTTGACACTAGTTTTCTTTTCTCATACTCAAATCGTCGCCTTAAAAAGCATTCATTCGATTATTCTTCACATAAATCATAAACTCATAAGTTATAAAAATATGTTTCAATCGGTACAGTAAGTTAATTTATTTGACAAGGAAATCCCGAGCTATATTTTTCAAACTAAAATGCTTCCATATTAATTTAATTACATCAGTAATTAGTTGATAAGAATTTTTGTGTTTCTAGAGGACATATTAGGAAAGCTTCGATATCATAATTATTTCGATTTATGAACATCCGCTTATAACACATGATTCAATTCTTCATACATGATGCGGAAAGATGATATCATAAGTCCTTAGGCCACCGACAGCAGAAAATGCAGTTCACGAAATGCCACAGATAGGTATCCCACGAATGCCACGGATGGATGAAATATGTCTAATATTAAATATTAACGACGATCTAGTTTTTTAATGCTTACGGAGCTATATTTAGCATACTGAAATAGTTTTATAATTCTCATAACGATAGCAAAATTTTACCAAAATCCATGATCCTCAAAAAAATCCATTGTTCTGTAAGGTGCCTCAAGCCCAATGTTAAAAACTTAATGGAGAGGGAGGCAATAATCAGCATTTATGTCTCAGAACATTGAATTGGAAAACCTTAACTCTAAAATTTCAACTCGGAACCTGTTAACAGGTTCCGAGTTGAAATTTTTATCTCCCACGAATACACGTTTTTTAAATTATTATTCGCAATTAATATCGAGGCGCCAAAAGTTTAAAAATTTATCGAGAAAAAGAAAGCTTATTTCTAATAGGAAAAAAATTCTCCCACGCTGAGGAATGCAAATTCCGGTATCTTAAAAAAGCAAATTATGAACAATATAATGTTGCGCTATCACTAAACACCACATCAAATAGCATTTAAAACTATAAGTCACATTTTCATTGCTCAACCCAACAGCGTATTTTTATAATTCACAATGATTTTAAAAAAAGCTATATAAGGTTAATCATTCTAAAGTTTGATTACAATCTTGAAGCTTTCCGCTAATAGTCAATATTTTTCAGGTACTGATGAGCATAATTATTTTTATAAGAAGAACCTTTCATGCTTCTTTTTTATAAGAAGAATCTTTCGAGCTTCTTTTTGCTATTCTTGCTAAATCGCTCTCCTTTTTGGCATTGAAAATATAGTTCGCCAGTGCATTTGATTGCGTGATGATGTTTAATTTATATTACTCGGTAACTATGGATTTCCGAAATTATGTTATCAAGAAAAATTCTAATTCGCTATCGCTCCTTAATATTGACCATCAAGTAGGAATCACCCTATTATCATGTTGAGAGAAACACTTTTTGTAAATGAACACTTTTTTGTAAATAATGTGTGTTTTTCTAACATTGATCTCTATTTCCATACTTTTAATATCAGTGATTCACAATAGATATCCCTACTTCTCTGAGGAGTTAAGACAAATCTCGAGTTGGTTGTAAGACTTTAGTGAAACTTAAGAATTTATCATAATTTATATAGACAAGGTGTCAAAATTCGGGTGGCTATTTGAGAAAACGTAAAAAGAGGTAATCTATGTTCAGAAAATGCTACTGCGATATCAAAAGCATCGTGACGATTAGATGAGATAAGTTCTTTTGCTTTTTTAAAACCATATGAGAAGAAGTCAAAACTTATGGAAAACGTTTACGACTAATTACGGAATGCCACAGAAATACAAATACGAATGGATGAACTTAACTCATATAAAGTATTGACGACAGTTTAGTTTTTAGTTTATTTTTACGGTGCTATAATTAGCGTTCTGAAGACATATTCCAACGCGAGCAATATTTTGCCAAAACGCATGATCCTCAAATCAATTCATTGTTCTGTAAAGTGTTCCAATCCCAATGTTCAATATTTAATTGACCGGAAGGCAATGTTTAGCATCTCTACCACATTATCCAGGATATTTCAAACATCAGCCGGATGTGTCCTTTATACATGAGATTTTCAATGGAAATTATTAACTATATGATATTTTTATGCAAACATTTTTGGTTATAGAAAATCAAGTGGCCCAGCACTCTGAGATATGTTTGAAAATATTCAACACAACTTTGCATTTTAAGCAAAGTTTTCATATTGCTGTTCAACAAATGTTATTTTATCGGAAGGCGGAATACAGAAACTAACACATAACTAATATTGACCACACGAAAAAATTTATAGCATGAAAGAAGAAACGTGCATGCCAAAACAAAAGCGACTAGAATCAAATATGCATGTTATTTTCCGAAAGAGCGGCTTTGGAGCTTTTGAAGCGGGATGCCGATGACAAGTAAAAAAGAAAAAAAAATTCCCAGCATTTGAAATGGGCTATTTTTGCGATCGGAACAAACCTCTCATTTCCCTGCTACTTTTCACTGATAACATTTCACGCGGCCTCACAGCAGTATTTCCCTGGTTACGTTTCCCCCAAGTACCATTGACCATCGGGCATATGGAATGCAAGGAAGGAGGACGGAGTGAGAGAGAGAGAAAAAAACGCATTTTCCGGTAAAAACGCGAAAAAAAAATAATTCCTGGGGGCCAACTATATGATGGGACATATGTACACACGCACGCACGCATCGGGACGTATTCTTTTCCCCAGAGTCCTCCACATTCGGAAATGACGCTTCATCTTGCTGAGGGTGGTGGTGGAGGCGGGGGCATTGTTATTGCAGTATGAATATTCATTTGCGGCCACATTTAAACATTCAACCGACCGCAAACACACGGCAAATAATTTTCAGCACGGCACAGTGCATTCGCGCCGTTGGCACGGGCACCCCCAAGACCGATCGATTGAAAATGCGTGAGTGCAAAGGAGAGAGAGGGTGGTGGGGGAATTTGTCAAGCGGGGGAGAGGGTGAATGGAGAGGGGTTGGGGAGGGAGGGGGATGAGGACGGGCATACGCGGATACAGCAGCCATAAACGGGTGTTGTCGCGAAATTTCAGTTGAGGAGCTAAGTAGCCATGTTCTGCGAATGTCGTCCGCTCGCGTCCGTCGCGCGACGAACGGGAAAAAAGAGAGGTCGTGCTCGCGGACCGACAAAGGTGGAAAAGTGTCGGATAAGATACATAAGACTTATTTGCGCGGAAAGAGAGAGAAGTGGGTTTTTCTACGCTAGAAGAGAACTTCCAGATACGCAAGCGCGAAATAAAACGGTTAATCTGAGGTGCTACGACAGCATAGTGAGGCCCTACGCGAATATTTCTCTGATAATTATTTAAAGTAATAGTTTTGACAAAATACATACAATTGAAACATATTCGAATGGGTATGGTGGAAAAACTTTAGGAAAATCAGAAGCATATTATACACCATACATATTATACTATACTCTCATAGCATATTATACTCTTCTTGGAAAAATACAGACATGCTGAATGAACGGAATGCAGATGGAATGTTTCCACGATAAAGCTTTCCCCAAAATAAATGTAGGAAGTCTATATTACGCCAGGATTATTATTAAAAACAAAAATATGTATGGTGTAAAACATGCTTCTAATTTGAACAAAGGTTATTCGCCATATCCATTCCTATATGACCTAATATCGGCCGGAAATTTGGAAATTAAATTTAAAATAATCATCCATTGCGTACGCAGCCAAATCGCTTTCCTTTTCATGAATAAGTTAGTCATATAAGTAGAGAAAAATAACAGGTATTGCTTTCTTAATTATTTCCTTTTATTTGATCAGAATGGTGAAAATGCAAGGAGTCAATAGAATTGAAATGGAAGAAATTTAGAATTTTTTGCTGCTATGAGGGACTGAGAAATTTATGTGAAGATGGTGAATCTATCGTAATATAAAGCAAAATGTGAGAGTATTTTTCTGGACAAAATATGAACGCTTTATGCCTCTTCGCTGAAAAAGTTCATTAGAAAATATTCGACGGGGTCAAGTAAGAGTTAAACACCTGTATAATGATAGAGATGTGTTTTCTGACATTCTTTCATATGCCAGAAGTCTTTATAACTTTTCGTTCGATAGCAGGCTCATTTTTCGATATATTTTTAATTTTTGAATCAAACAAATCTTGGGGATGAGAATTTAGTTTTTAATGCAAACAAACAATGTGCAACAAATAATTTATTTCAGTGAATCAAAAAAGGAAAACGCTCCACGGTTCTCATAAATCAAAGTAGACTAGAACTAAAAAATATTCGCCAAACATTTATATCTGCATTGATCAATTTTTATTGATACAATAGCTCATAAATTATGGTTTACATGTTTTTTCGCAAAAGTACTTCAGGTCCGGCTGCTTAGCAAGATGAAAAATTGACGCACACAGAATGTAAAAACTATGTCGCATATGTCAGCATTGCACATGTAATTGCATGAGAATCATGTATATTGGACACTATGTAGAAATAGGAGGGGAATATTTAAATCAAATATTTTAATATAATTGTCTTAAATGAATTGGAGATAGCCTAAGATTTGAATGGATAAATAGTTATAATTGACATTATTACATTATTTTCGAAAGAATTTGTTAGTCCTTGAGAAATTGTAGAATAAAATTTACGAATTACGATTGCGATGTCGCTAAACAGACTCAGTAACAGGCAATACATCAGTCCTCAATCAAAAGTCGTCTTATACATAAAAATACGATTCAAATTTATAATGCACTATTTATGCTTTTTATAAGATATTTATGCTTTCAGATACGCTATATGATTAAGAGTTCAATTAATGTATGATTCAACGTTATGTGCTTTAAGTTTGTAAATAATTTTCCTTTTTTCAAGTTGGCAACAACATCTGATAAGTAAAATATTTCCTAGTCGATAAAAGTCGATTAAGTATTCCTAAAGGATCTTTATTTGATAAATAGGGTCTATTTATCTACCGTGCAATTCTGAAGAACCGTCAATTAAAAATGCTACCATAAAGAAGCAGAAGCATTATAAGTTTTGTGAATGAATCATTGCCATATTTTATCTCTGTTAATATTATTGTATCAAGGAAAGAGTAATGAGTTACAATTAGAGTTTCTAGAAATTTTGAAGGAGAGAAGAAGCAAGTTTTGTGATGGCCTAAAACTATTTTTTAACCTACATATGTTTTTGTAATCACTTATTGAAATATATACGTCTTTCATCACTGTATAAAAATGTTATTTATCAATTTCAATAGAAATGTTTGGCTGAAATAAAAGAGGAAGTGAAAAGGGAATTAACTCCAAAAAGATACGGTAACCAACTAACGCAGTAAGGAAAAAACGAAAAAAACAACTTCAGGTGTTGTGGGCATAAGTTTTTTAATGTTCAGAAAAATATTGATAGCATGTATACAAATTTGCTATTTTTGTACATTATTTTTAAAATATAATATTCCAAATATGCAACAGAAAAGAATTTCAACCGCTATAGGGGGTCGCAATATCATTTATGTGAAACATTCAAACAGATCTGATGCTAAGCAAAATTTACAATTATTAGACCACAGATGAAATACTCCGAAGCAATAAAAATATATATTCAGGAGGCCCGATCGACTGTGAAGATACCTTGTAAAATATTGTCGTGTGCCAAGAAGGTTCCCCGTAGAAGGAACTTGGAACGTAGTTAATCTCAAATGTTGGGACCTTTCATACCTCGTAGGCGGTCGCAATAAAGAAAAACACTCAAAGTTGTCAAACTTTAAGCCACACCATATTGTCTGCTAGCCTATTATTATATTTTTAAGTCAGGTATGCACAGAATTTCATCAAGTCTGTGACAGATTTTTGGCTATCCAGTTTTATTACATTTACATTACTACATCTTATATTTTTGATTTTAGTTCGAGTAATGGCCACATTTGACTCAATAAATTAATCAAAATAGATTTACCAATTTAACGGTCTAGGACTGAGAGCTTAGAAAACGGAGTGTACAGAGTTTTCTTGCATTATAAGGTCTGGAAAACGGAATGGAAAAATCTCATAATATTTGAATACCAAATTTGAGGTATCGTTCATTTCAATAATGAAAAAACTTATGAGCAAATCCTAATTTTATAAATATAACCCGAAATCGTACACAACCCGTTAATCCTAATTTTTAGCTAGATGGTCGAAGGACCTCCTCACATCCTTCAAGATTCCTTTCGTCTATCTCTGACAAATAATTACGCATACGGTCAACGGAATGGCATCACTAAATAGCGGTGTAATATATTAAATATTAGGATTAAAATACTTCACGAGTATTGCGGAAAAGAAGCGCATAGAATGGAGAATGTGCTTTAGGTCAACTGATTATTTGTATCTTAGGAATAATACTGACGACAAGGATTAAATTTTATTCCATAGTAAAACATTCCTCCCCCATCAACGTGTGCGTCTATTCGGGAAAGCCCCCAGAAGTCAGATTACATATAATTAGAACTCAATAACGTAATTAAGGGATTAAAAAGCTTTAGACGGAAGTGATGATAAAGAATTGACTTTTGAATGAAAATTAATTGATGTTTTCAGGATGGAGAGCATGAATTTCAGGACAATGCTTTTGTATTTTTCTTCATCGGAAAAATGAATCATTATGTGTTACCACCATGGAAAATTTTGCCCCCACCTCACAAGATCACTTAATTAGCGAACCAAACAGTAATATGAGTCAAAAGACTAGCCAGTGGGAAGCCTTAATGAGAGTCACGCGCAAATGTGCAAAAAACATTTATTTCACCTATCCATTTATTTTTCTCAACCTGAGTAAATGCGAGAGTAGTTTGAGTCAATGCTGAGTGCAGTAAGTAATTAAGATTAGGTAATAAAGATTAAAATTCTCGTGCCATTTCTATCTTTGAATCCAAGCCATAAAATTAGCTCATTATATTTTCCTCATTTCAGAATTAGATGAACTTAATTCAAATCAAGCTCACAACTGCGATAATATCACTAGTAATTCCACATAAAAAGTATTGTCAGTTAAATTAAATCAGAACGGAGAGTTTATTATTTTCACGGCCAATATTCATCCACATTTGATACCCTCTTATTCCATACTCTAAACGTTTGTAAGAAATGTGCAAGCGGATGAAAATTGAAATGTATTAATATAAAATAACGCTTATAAAAACTGCTCAAGAAAATAAAAGTACCTCTATTCCAGGGAAAATATTGAATGAAATTGGCCCAAAAATCTGGCTGAAACTTGATCATTATGACAAAAATAAGCAGTATTACGTTATCTATGGAGGCTTAAAGATTTTTGTCGGATGAGCTCGTGCAATAACAACACTCTTTCCACCAACAATACTAGATGAATGTGTTGCGTCAAGAAAATTTCATTTAATTTCCATCATAATTTAGATTCCATCGAATCAACATTAGGGCTAAAATTTGCTTTAGTGCTTAAGCAGCAATCCATCCATAATGTCACTTACAAACGGATCCATTGAAACATAAATTCATCCAAACAACCACATACTCATTAGCATCGAAACGCAGCACTTACGTATGCGGGGGAGTGAGGGGCAAGATTCTTTTTCCGAAATATTTCTCTAAATACCTGGATAATGCCACTTGTAGCCAATCAGTTTCATCAAAGTGACCAAATTTAACACAGGGGTGCGTTTAGTGGAAGACAACGAACGACAGAACGTGAGTTTTTCTTATTTTTCAGTTTTACGCAACGTTTATTTAATTTATAGGGCCGCGTAATTTTTATATGTGCTCTGGGTATTTATTTAATTGCTACATTTCTCTAACATTCCTTTATATGTATTCTTAGCCTCAAAAATTCATGCAGTCAGCAGGTTCGCAGCCCACTATGTGGTTGTGTTATGGCATATTAGGTATAGTAAGTGCTGTTGGGGCAAGAGTCCTGGGGCAATTGTCCGCATGTGGACTCCTGCCCCAATTTATAGGATTACCTTTTCTATGACTTCTGCTATAAATATTATATTTACTTTTTTAAAAATTGTATTGAAAGAATATGTGGAAACTGTGAGAGAAAAACCGATTGGGAAGCATTAGGATAACAAAATTTTTGAGATTGTCTCTGCGTACACGTCTTAAGACGGTATGTGCAATAGAACATATAGCATGCAATGATTGGGAATTCGAAAAATATTGCTTATTTCCAGAATTTTAGATATGTTTTATTCGTAGATATGCATCATACTGCCTGATGTTGTCCGACCTACCATTGAACAGGCATGAGTGTACATTCCCCCAGTCATTTTTCCGAGAAAGCGTTTGAAAATAAACTTGCAGTTGGAGCACCTCCAGGAACTCTTTTACTAACGACAGATTCGGTATTCATTAATTTAGACATTTTTAATGACTGGCTGAAACATTTTAAGGGAGATCCAAAACTCTCTGCTGATGATCTACTTTTGTCATGGAAGGCGGAGAAGCTTTTTACTCTCAAATATTCCTTCCTTATACTCCCTTTCCAAATTCATGTCCATATATCCTTCCACCTTGAGTCCTTTACTCTGCTTACTATTCACTACTTACAAATTACAGCAATACTTTGCTTAGCAGACATCGGGAAGCACATGTCTCTCTCGAGAGCATTAGACCATTCCTAAAAGCATTGCAAGCGTAAAAACGGCGTCAGAAATTCAAAGTGGTCTGAAATTCTTACGAGTTCCCCCAACACCCAGGAACTAAAAATATCTAAAAGATATCTAAAAAGAAAGTAAAGGGTTGTAGTGCTAAGCGGTGGTTTGCTAACTGATGGGCAAACAGCATTCACTTCACAGGAAAAAATGATTATGACTATGTAGGTTGTGGAAAATTGTACTCAGATCCACCAATCGTTAATTGGATAATGTGTTATGAATGTAAAACATGGAGGAAAGAATCTTGCACCTCATTTTATGGAAAGAGAAAGTTCACGTGTGAAAACTGTGTGTAGGAGTTTTGCCCCATTATGGGAGGACTCTTGCCCCACGGGAGGGGCAAGTCTCCTATTTGTTTTTCTCTTACATTTTGCTGAAAAACTCCAGTTATTAATTTATTCTGCAGCAATGGAAGATATGTATTGTAGTGCATGAAACAGGGAACAAATTGTGAAAAAATAAAATAATAGCTTGAACCTGAGTATATAATTTTTATAATTGTTTGTTAGATGCGTACTCTTGCCCCTCATTCCCCTACCTGTCTCAAAATCGAAGTATGGTGAAGAAGTACTCTACTAAAAACAAGCTTGTAGGTTCCATTTAAGTATTCCATGGCATTTAAAATCGTCAGGAGAGATTTGCGTTTTATTTTCATATTAAATGTTTAGGTAGTATGTATATAAAGCACATTCGGCACTCTTATTATCTATTTTATAATTGCGCTTGCGCTTCGTTTAATTCCGGCAGCAATAAATAATCTTAATCTCCATTTAATATTGACTGTCGAATCCAGAAAACATAATTATAAATTGCGCTCAAATTTTAAGGTTCTCGCCACGAGCATGCATGAATGCAATACTAAGAGGTTATTGATGTAATTTTAAAAAATGTTAGGAAAGATACGATAAAATTAATTATTAGTGTTTCCAAAATATTCCACTCGGTACATCAAATATAACGTACCTACACCAGTAGCTCTAAACAATTAGACGGGAGAATTCTTCGATTCAAGTAGCTGGTAAAATAATTTCATCGATGTATTGAGAGAGCCTATGGCGATGGAAAAACAATCATCGAATCGGTTAATACTAGAGCTACAAAAGAATGATGATGAGTAGGAAGTTCAAACAGACCCTAGTACTCTCCGTATACTATATTTATTTCAACAAATCTCATGCTTGTGCCCTTAACCATAAAATCCATGGAAATTGGAAAACGTTAGAAAGGCTACAAGTAAATGCCAACAAGCTTTTAGGTCAATTAATTTTCTTCCTGCAAACGAGTTGAAATACGTTTAGTTGTGACTATCAGAAGAGACCGTTGATCTCATTGGGAGTATAAAAGCAATATGTAGTAAATGTGGCCGCTGCACTATTTTGAAACTCATAAGGACTCCGATGCTTTATTCAAAAATAGCATTCGAATTTTTAGAGAAAAAACTTTGAACAAACAACATGAGTAAAAGCAACAATAAATTTCTAACGAAAAGTAGAAGCAGGAACCTTCGCCCGAGGGTGGAACTAGTTAAAAAGGGAAAAATTGCTTTTTCCTCACTCCTAATACAATTTTTATCCTAATGTAACTATTCCTGTGCGCTTTAATACAAGTTTTCAACTCGCAGTGAAGGTTGTTTTTGATAGGGTCATAGGCTCCCTCAGTTGACTAAAGTGCAAAATGAGAGTGTTTCAACTAAAACTATGATTTTTCGACAAACACAAAGCTTAGAGAAGTAACTATGGATATAATTAGATGCTACATTCCATAAAATCAAATATTCCCATCCATCTATATTGAGTGGAAGTAATTAAAATAAGTAAACACTGAAATCACCAATGAACCCAATGCCTGGTATGGTGCTACAGTGGAGGAGGAAGGTCTAGGCTGGCGCATATCTGAAGCAAAAAAAGAAAGTGCAAAAACCCTCTACTTGAAAAAATATCTCGCAATGCTAAAATTAGTGCTGATCGGTGAAACGGTGTAGAAAAATATTGATACTGGATTTACGAATAAACATGACTTTTATCCATATGGATTTGATCCCAAAATGATAAAGTAATCTATATTCCGCTATTCCAGCTTAACAATTGTTTTCCTACAAAATAAAGTGGAACAGAGGCACACTTATCGGTGCTAGACTTTCTACTGCAGCAGCAATTTCCTTGCCATGCATAACTGCCCGTGTCTCAATTCTGATAACGCAAACATTGGAAAATGGAGAAATTATGCAGATAATTCAAATTTGATAATCTCTTGGGACGCTCAACATTTATTAAAACCTAACCATTTTTGCCGTGACTTGTCATATTTTTTCATAAATGGCATTAAATCCTGTAAGCATGTGCGCAAGCTTGAGAAAGGTATATAGAAGTAAAGGAGAGCTGTAGAAACAATCATTAGATTTTTTACACCAACTCATCATGAAAAATATCTACTGGTAACCAGCATTACAACCTACGACCTATCAGACAGCTAATGCAACAATGCTTTCCCTTCAGTATACTAGAACGGGATTCTGACAAGGAGACGTCAAGATTAAAATTAACTACAGCCATTCGCTTAAGTTCTTCTTGCTTCTCAAGGGTATTACATTGTCTACCCAGAATGTGAGGTTTAAAGGTAGTTTGTTTCTATGATATGAAATCCCAGGCCTACCTACGAAAAAAGTTCAATCTTTGCAAAAAAAAACCTCTCAAACTTTTACAGAGTCTGATACGAATCCTACCAAGCTCAGCTCATCCATAGAAATTCCTAGAACTAGTATTGGAGTTTGAAGGAGGCAGCGAAGGGTGGTGAGAAACCCGGCGTCGGCATTATCCTCCTCTTAAATAAAGGCGCCAAGGGAACTACGGCTTAACGTACCATCCGACGAACGGAGTGATGCGTCTGAAGTGTCCTCCACAAAACACTCAAGCAGAGATCAAGCAATCTCTGAACATTCTCTACCACCGTAGGGATTTGAACCCTGGCCTAGGAGGTGGGAAGCCTACGCTCTAGCCACCACACCAACTCGATCAGATCCCCAGAAAACCCTGGCAGATATTTGGAAAGGGAACATAGGGATATCCCTGAAAACATTATCAGTCGATGTCACTCCTTAAAGGGTGAATTATTAAAATTGCCCTGATGGAAAAGAATTCCGAAAATATAGACAATTTATATTTGAATAGAAACACCTCTGAGTTATAAAATTCATACAAAAAACAAAGTTCATAGATACTTTCGAAATCTCCTATTCAAATCTTTTCAAGGTTATATTTGAATTTTATTACAGGATATGTTTCAATACACTCAATTTTGAAAAATTGTGCGCGTTGATTTGCAAACTCAGATTGGGAATAATCCTGTAAATAGAGAAATTAATACGCATTGATCAATGCAATAGTTCATCGATCCCCATATCATTACTTTAGTCATCATACTTTTTAAATGGATATAAGCTTACGATAAGTTTTAAATATATTTATATTAGCAATAGCGAAAGTACCATGCGTTACAAAGGCATATAAACAAAGGAAACTAAAATTTACGGTAAAAATGTTATTCCATTATAAGGTTGCTTGGTGAGTTAACTTTTACTTATACCACGGCTTTTTACATAAAGCGACCCGGGTTTTGATGAGAAATCATCATCATCAGACGTGAATTATTATTTAAGCATTGTATAACTGTAACCACGGTACCTAAAGGAGGAAGAGATGAATTTTGAATATTCCAATGCTTACAGAAATAACAAAGGTGATAAAATTAATTTTGCTAAACACCTAATACGTATGTAACCGCCATAGGAGTCATTTGAAAATGATATTTAAAAATTATGCAACGACCGCAGCAAATTGGATTCTAAAGGGCAGTTAGACATTTTAAAAATTATTGAAAACCAGGACAACACTCTTGTGAACGAATATCTTTGGCAATCCTTTTCCCTTATTCTGGCGTCCTTTTCAAAAGTCTTCTCTTCCTCCGTTGGGTAACAAGGTTACAATAATAAGATAAATACACAATAATTTACGCCTGATGATAATTACCCAACAAAATCCGTTTCGCTATATGTAAAAAAGTAGTGGTATAATTAATAGTTAGTATACATTCCTTGGACGTACCATAAAGTACTTTGCTCTTCTTTCACTTAAAATTTTCTCAATCCTACGTGATGAAATTTGTGCTAGATAAGTCACCCCAAGGACCACTACTGGCTGCTATAAATTGGAAACGTCAAAATCATTAGTTCCAATCGAAAAGAAACCGCACAAAATGTTTTACTTAATATTTGATTATCCCACCAAGAGATTACCACGTAATGTTCTCCGACAGTGTGAAGGCTTTGCTAAGTTTGCACGACGACACGAGGGAATTTGGCAGCATTCAATGTTATCGCACAGGCTTGCTTCCCATCGATAGCAATTTGCGACTGCTTGCGTGCAACTGTCTCGATTCCTTGGCCTCGGTTACCTCTTTTGTATTCAACGGAATCTTTGAATTAGTCATGCCCGCACACACACGCTGCGAACTATGTGTTCATTATTCACGCGCTAACTTATTGATTAGAGGCGGCAGTGACTCACACTGTCAACGCGGCGGTGAACACGCGCTCTGAGCGAAGCAGGACTTCGCCGCCTCTGGTCCGTGCTCGTTACGAAATATGATAAGGATACACCGTCATCATAGCAAGCCTTTTTATGACTTGCTGAGGGTAAATAATAAATAGTTATTTCATTCGTGTAAGTAATTAGTACACATACAAGCAACGACATGCGGAATGCTATCGTTTCAAAGGTGAAAAAAATGTCCACTCTAATTCCAAGCAAAGTAAGTCACAAACTACATGAAATAAATATATTGTTCCACCTAAATAGGTGAATTGACTGTTTATGTTCCGATTTCAATCATAATATCATGATAAATACGGTAACATGCCGGTCATAACGACTTAACTCATAACCAATTTAAAAATCACGAGACACAAGTAAAAGATAAACAATGTACTGGTCTTTATCAAACTTAATAGCAATTTTGAATACTGAAATCAGTTAAGCACAATTTCTATTCAATAAAGGTAAGTAACTAATTTTAATTCAACACAAGAAGGCAACTTGAGATTTATTAAGCGACGCTGACATTATAGATTTAATCGTTTACTTTGGTACGTGGAAACATTGATTTATCCACTCATATATATTTTCTCGAAAAAGTAATTTCGATCCTTAATTGCACTGTGTCATGGTATAAAGTAAATTTCAGTGCACATCAAATTCAGTTATGCAATGCATAATTTGACTCTCTTATAATACTATCACGAATCAACGGATCATTACAGACAAAAAGATAATTATCTTATGTAAAACCTCTGAATGATAATGATAGTAATAGAGCAACATATATCATGGTAATTATAGTGGGTAACAAACTACATCAAGTACAACAACTTATTTCAAGAGATGATTATTTCGTCCACAACCATGGATTGAGTTTTATTTAAATGTCATTAGCTGCGATATTACACATCTGTGTTTATGAATCTGCCATCACATTCAAAGAACTTATTGAAATTCCAAATGATATCAAAGTAGTGGATAGTTCGCCATCGTAAGTTGGAGAAAGTCACGATGTTTTCGGATGCCTATCAAAATGGAAGAATGTTATAAGATTCCCTTGTGAATGTTAATACAGCAATTTACTGCTCTCCTGACGTTACTGAGGAAATTTCCTTTTGCTTTGCACAAAATACTTTTCTTTTATCATCCAGACAAGCAATTACAAACCGAAAACCCCATTCACTTGCATTTGAAAGCCGGACGCTATTTCATTTTGGCAAATATCCTATTCTTTTAACGCTACATTTTGGAACGTAAATAAAGTAAAAATGTTTTACTTGGGCATTTAAGTGCATCAGTTATGTTCAGTGACATTTTCTTCCCCACTGTCAAATGAGGTACCTATGCGATAATAAGGCGATATAAATAGATCGTTTAAAACTATAAAATATTTGCTGTTTTTGCACCAACCCTATGATGCTAAGATTCCACAATATTACGTCAGAATAATTGAAACTTGTTCACTATTTCCCTTGTCCTCAGACTATTCAATTCCAAAGTATAAAAAAGATTGCATCCACTCTTTACAACTTAAATGTTTTATCAATGTATAGGAAAGGCATGATTTTCCGAGGTACATTTGAATAAAATGATGATCCTGTATCAGTTTCATTTCTATATGCTACAATATACGGGTTAACAAGGACTAAGCGCAATGTTAAATTAAGCCTACGTAAAATTTACCAAGAATAAAATAATGACAAATCTGTTCCACTTACTTAAAAATTTTATTGCTGAGACTTAATAATTCAATATATCACAAAATAGTAACAATGAAAGCAATTTCTACCCCTTTCCGAGTATAAATATGACCCGAAAATTTATCGGTAAACAGAAAGAAACTAAAAAAATGATAGTCTAGACTTAAATAACAAATTCTGATACCCAACAGGCACAGCAGGCTAAAATTGACCAAATAAGACCTTGTGAAACACTTCTGCAAAAATTCAACTACCTTGTAATGACCTTAAAATACCGATTATACACAATGGTCATAACGCCCATTTCATGCACAAGTATTTGCGACAAAGCATTGAAAAATAACACGACACTAAAATCAGAATTTTCTATGATTTTGAATGATATGCTTCAAAAAAGTGAAAATTCAAATTGATTACCTTTTTCAGAAGTACGCTCGCGCTTTATTGCGTCTAAAAATCAGCAATTCGTATTTCCAGTCTTGTTTACAAACATTACCAGGAGCTACTAGTAGAAGGAGCCGTAAGACATGCGGTCATACCAGGCGATACAACCGGTTCTCAAGGTCCTGTTTTGCTAATAAAATGTGGAAGAGGCAACCAAAGACATTCTCCGGCCCTAGAAAAATCTCCCGCTACATTTAAACCACAAATCTGAGATATCACAAAAATCTTTGCCAAGTACACGCATTGGCTGCTCCATATTGGCTATATTCAACATCCACACACTCTTGACGCCAACTTAATTGAAGCTACGCCTTCTATTTTTTCATTACATAAAAACATAGTTTAATTTAAATAATTTAATCTTTCCATGGGGGTTTGGGTTGAATGTTGGAAAAAGTCAGAATCATTAATTAGGAGGCAATGGATTACATTACCATTCCCCTAAGGTAAAAATTCCACATTGTTCCGAATGACGAAAAGAACTAAACACTGGAATAAGGCTGAAACCATTTTATATTAGAATAGCTAACATGTATAAATAGTGCTGATTTTGAAAATTGTTTTGCTTGGCGGGCTATGCCTTATATTAACAATGGCTTTCAAAAACAAGGACATGAAAATAATTAAAATATGCCAGTGCAAATAATTTGTCACGCGATGAAAAATCTCTGCGTAACATCAGCATCTAAATTATATCAAATGTGACTTTCTATTCATACTCTTCGATGAATTTAAGTCACAGTGCAGAGATAGACCACCAAATTTTCAGGAGATTTGAACCATAAAATAATGCAATTATGCACAACCACCCCATTTTGTCGTCGAATGTCTTAAACATGATATCAAATAGGCATTATACACTTCCAAATTTCCACTTATCAAAATCATGTATTTCAAATAACTTAACACAAGATGGGGAAAAATTAAGTAACTATCTGATTATAAAACAGTAAGGTTCGAACCATACCGTTGATAAAAATAAGCGTGATAATTTAATGGCAAGAATCAAAAACCCAACGAAAATACTATAGTTATTTTTTTACTCTTAGATCCTTCTAAATAACTAATTCACATTAGCCAGACACAAAATCGAACCTATCGGGTTCCGTCGACAGAGATGTTAATTGATTTAAATAGTCTACACAAGCCTCTTTCGATCAAAAACTAAAATAATTTAAACCATTCAAACTGTGGCGGAATTGTATAAGGCATATATTTTCCATGCCTCGCGAGTACCATAAAGCATATTTGAAGTTGCTGTGTTTCAAAAATACCTTTAGATGTACGATCTCAGATATTTTTACTCATATAAATAGCGAAAATATTAAAAATTGTCTTTTTCATGACCAAACGTAACCTCAGAAAAATATAGATGTAAATCAAGTATTACAGCTGAAATGTTTTTCCCACAATTCAAGGTGTAGTGAATCAAGTAAATTCTTAACGGGGATTTTTTAAATTGCTTCGGGGCACTATTACTAATACAATAAGATCAAATAACTCGCGGGCGATAAACAATGGGAATCAGCAATAATCTAATCCATTGATAGTCTACAAGGACATCAGCGAGGAAAATTAATGTTCGAAACCCTCTTCAAAGTTTCCTAATGATATCCTAACGGTATGAAATTCTTTCATTCAAACTTTGAAGTACAACATATAAATAGTTGATAATGTCTGAGATGTATTAAGTGCAAACGATGATAAGGGCATTAGGAACCATGATACATGAATGAATGAGTAACCTAGTCAATCTCATAGCAACACGAGAGATACTTTTCATTTACAGTTCTCACAAGCTCACTCATAACGTACCCACGAAAATATATCCATAACTTCAAATTTCAAACATATCACTCAAAAAGAGTTCGTCACACTAAAATTCCTCATACCTCCAAATATTCCACTCGAAAAAGATGCTGACATCAGGGACGTGAATAGGTGAGGCTGGGAAGGCAGCCTTGAGAAGATGACGTCGGTGATCGAAGACCTGAAAATAGGGTAAAAATAATTAGTAAAAATGAAGAGTTCTAAGCAGAGATATCCGTAAAAATACAAGGCATTCATACAGACACACTTTAAATCAATAATTGCAAATTATGTTCACATTGGCCTGCAAGATGATAAAAAATAAACTTCCGTTGGCTTTCTTCAAAATTTTGGAACAATATGATGTACTAGAGATTTCTGAATAGAAGCACTGCTCGCAGTCATAAACCTAAGACACCCAGTCAGCAGCCAAATGGTCTACCCACTGTGCCATCACATTAGATCAAACAAAAATTGCAATTGTGCTCTATAAATTTTAATTCATTTTTTGTAAGAATTCCCTGAAGCTACGTTTCCAGGACAATTATTCTTAAATATTTGGCAGGAGACACCTACATAAAAATTAGAGCGTAGCAGCGAATAACAATGTAATACACCATAAGGACCTAGTTCCATGTGAAGACTTTCTCTGCACCGGTACAAAGTACCGCTACGTAATACCTTGTATTTCACTAGAAATTATGATAGACACAGTTTCAACGTGCGTGAGAATTGACGCATTATTCATATTTACAAATTCAAATATATTATAAAATGAGAACTCATTGGTGCTTATTTTATTTTCCCTAAATATACGGGGATAGTTTTAAAAATAAGTCTTGTTGCAAAATTTGTTAAAAAATTTAAAGTGCCAGCCTTTAATTGTATTAGAAATTAGCTAACGTATTACATACAAATCTGAGAGCAGCATAATCATACATAAAACAGTTACTTTCGAATCAATCCAAATCAAAGAGGACTTACTGCTTTATCAGAAACAATTAAACTACAGCCAAAAATAAATTATACTATTATTGTATTATAACATCTTAAGTACACGAATATAAAGAAAAAAAATTAAATCTATCGTCGGAAGAGGCACACTCGTATTATCATTAAAGGATTTTTATAGCCTCAGTCCATTTCTGAAGACAATATTTGGTCTGTGTAAAATGCAAAAAAATGATATTGATGGTATTGGAACGTCCTTTAGTTATAAAACCCTACTAATGCTCTCTTAGATCTATACTAAAAGCCAAATTCACCATATATCAAGCGAGTTCAATGAATTGTAACCGAATTCCTAGCAACATCATTATTGTAAGCCCGTACAACATCATCAAATTTTCAACCCACTTTTTTTTAATATATAAGGGAATTCGAAACGCAATGGAAGTGAAAATAGTGATCTAGTCATTAATAAATTAAACCAGCCACATAAAAGCAGTGAGGTAGTACATTAGAACGCCATCAACTAAAATAAATGTCAATGTAATATAAACAATAGAGCAGATATAAATCACTGTTCTTTACATATTGTGGGGATGTATTCATTAAAATATGTCCACGCATGGCTCCAAACTAATCGGTGTAACAGGATAAATCTGCCACAGTTACTCCTAGTAACGAAAATAGCAGTTGGATAAAGTTCTTTCCCAGGAAGCGAGGTAGGTGTGACGTATCTGCGCAAATAATCCCCACGGTTTTCCCGATTTTGGGCGTGGCCTGTAAAACGTAAAAAAAAATTAAATTCTCCAGTTGCCAAACTCGAGAGAGAGAGTTAGATCGATCAATACTAATGCACGGGTGCACCTCAAAGGTCGTGCGATATATATTGGCGCTCGATCACGACGAGGGATACTTTAAAAGCACATTCCTGCTTTGATTAATGGCCATATGATTAAATTTTGGGATGGATTTAACATTTTTACAGCATTTTAATTACTTCAAAAATTTCCGACCAGAGGAAGGGAAAACAAGTAATTTTTTCCGACTGTCCCCGTGTCTCTCTCAATTATTTATTATGCAGGAAATGTAGTCAAGCTTTTTTGTCATTAAAGCCATAAATTTAAGGGTAAAAATAACATCGTTCAGTTAAAGCCGGATAGCCACGCGTTTATAGATTGCCTTGAATTGCTGGAAGTTGTGTTACAACAAAAAATGTTATCCTTTTGAAATGTTTGATTTCCTTCAATTTTAGAATGAAAGGCTTATTTATTATCATATATGCTGACATAACAAGTGGAGAATATTATTCATTGTTGTAGCTTAGCTATTCTTAAAATTTATAAACTATTCATAACTAGTCACTGGAATCAACAAAGTATAAGTATTAAGGAGGAAGTATATTTTGGTATTCCAGAATTTAAGAATACCAGAAAGTAGCAATCTATTATATTTGCATAAATGTGATTTTCAATCTCATAATTGCATTTATCATACATCAGTATACCTTAGATTCTAATCCTCTGAAAAAAATTGAAGTTCAAAACTTTCGCCAGGTATGAATAAAAAAAACTAACGGCAACTGTCGAAACACAGTTGCAGAAAATTTGAGAGTAAGTTTGCGGTGTACTTCAAGTAGATATCAAAAAATGGGCAGATAAGGGCACATCCAAATTGTAGTATCTATTTTGAGAATGTGACGAATATAAAAAATAAATAAGATTGGTAAAAAACGACGCGCTGATCATACTGTGACAATACATAAGTACCAAGCAATACGTTTCAACATAATTAGATCTGAGACGATATCCAAACTCTTATGAATAATTATTTATTAATACTCCTGCTCAATTGCTATGGAAAATTCCTCCTGGAAAATTGTCCTTACACTAATGAAATAATTCTAAACGATAATAAAAATGGCAAATCTTGTTTTTAAAGCAATTTCATAGTTTTTATGTTTACAACGCTCAACTTTTGCACTAACTGCGTAATATTTTAGCGCCACTTCCATTTTTACACATTATTCAAATGCTAAGTAATTATTAAAAATATCTAGAATAAATGCAAATTTACGCAGTGCTCCTAATCTATCTTGAGCATTTGCAAAGCGATAATACTATCATTCATTGATGAAATTATGACTCTGAAAAATCAACCCATTGCAACCACCTCGATCCAAGAACACAGCTCAAAAATCATAAGGGTAGCAACGGTATCTAAATCTCTTATTTTCTCATTTTTGACATCTGCGCGAATATTGCCCAATTTTCCCTTTTTACGTTTCAGGAAAGGTGCACGTACAATGTGCTCATGCTAAATATACCTCCAAATGTTTTCACAGTAAAATTTAATTTATCACAGATTTTACGAGAGTCTCGTGCAAAATAAATCTTTAAAAAAATATCTCAGTGTCGCAAACATTCTTCGTGATTAATTTTCAAAGTCAGTTATTAAATTTGACGAAACTTTAGCATGGTTAATTTCAGTGCACAGTACCTACTTCCTCCATTCAACATCACAGGAATCAGGCAACTGTAATTTATTTCTTTTTTTTTTCTTGCATTTGAAATTTTTTATGACTGCCTTATCCAGCGAAGTGCAGAGGTAAACTCAGTGTGTCCAAGCGATTGACTGCCTACAAGCGTACGCTAGAGGAACCGGTCCAAAAGCGAAGTGGAGGCACGATAATCCAACCGGAAGCTGGAGGCTTGGGTTCGATGGGCGGTAAAATCGAATCATCGTTTCCTTCTGCAATGCTTACTTGCAAGTTGCACCGAGTGCATTTAGTAATCAAAAGCGAGTAAACACGCAAATAAGCTGAAACGAACACTCGATGCTCACGCTCGAAGCCTGGGGGTGAAGTAAAATAAGCAGAAATATAGCCATGATTTTTCTCAGGAGAAAATGAATTACATGAATCCTACCAATGAGGAGGTTAGATGGTTAATCACGCGCTATTCTCGAACAAGCGGCGAAACCAAATATTTTCCACAGATAACACTAGCATGTAACTGAGAAGTGAGGAAATAAATGTAATGTAACTCTCGATTAATCCTTGAATAAATGAAATGCATATTATTAGTAAAATTCAATATATCAAACTAAGTCACCATTCTGAAAATTCATCACATCAAAATAAAGTAACTTTTTCTCAAGCCAGCAAAAAAGCTTAGAAACACATGCATGCCGAAGATAACTTGGCTAGGAATGTATAAATTTAAATGTAATTCATAAAATATAATCAAAATAATGCGTTTAAAAATTCTCATTAAAGAATTAGTAAATGGTGCAATGTAAAAATGATATACTTTAGATAATTAAAAACAAGTTATTCTTAGCAGAGGGAAAACATTTTCTTTCTTCGACCAAAATCACCAATTTTTGGATAAATGATTTTCTCTCTTCTTGGAATTATGGATTTAATATATGCTTCCCTCAAGTATTACTAAAATAAATAAAAGTATTTTTTTATTAAATATTAAAAATTTAATGTTTAATATAAAATTTTCACCAGATAAAATCATTTATAAAATTTAACAATAATTTCAAATTAGCATGTGCATCTAAATAGCTATTTGACAAAAGGTATTGAGAAAAAAAATATTCACAAAGAAAAGTACAAGTAATCTCAACGTATAATTGGACACTTTAAAAGAGTTCTCAGCAATCAAACTATTTGGAAATAGTGCTCATGTTACAGAATAATTAACGCACTCATCAGGAGCTTTAATATTTAGGAAAAGGTTCTGTCTAATTCTTTGTTACGAAATAATTCCTCGAAGCAAAATAGAGCTAAATCAAAGTGCAGTGCCGAAATCAGTAGACACCCATGTGCGGCGAACACTTGACTAACTATCGACCAATGATCATTAATCTCAAAGCGAGTTGAAAATGATTTCGTTTTGATATTGAAAACCTCTTTTTACGGAACGATACAAAGAGTTTACTGAATCCAAATCGACAATGTAGGTCGCAAGGCCTCTCCATATCTCCAGGAAGCTTCTCAAGGAATAATCGCTCCCGTAGGAATCCACAGAGACAGACGAAACGGCATAAGATGCAGCGACGCCTTGATTGGAAGCAGGCCTTCACCCACGACACGATACTCCATGGCCATCTTCGGAAGATTACCCAGCTGATACCGCCCACGCAAAAAAAAACTCACAAAAAAAAACAAAAAACTAAGAATCGCTTGAATAGATCTTCTCGTCCCGCGAAATTCCTCCGCAAATGCACACGGATTAAGGCTGATCACTGATTATAGAGACATAAACACAAGAGGCATCCACTAATTGGGAGGGAAAGGGGGGAAATTGGAAAAATAATGATTTTTCACCAAAAACACCACGACACAATGAGGGAATAAAACACAGCCTTCATCACAGAAGAACACACCCACTTCACACGCAACATCGAGAAAACTAATGATACGGCCCGTGAGCAGCCATGAGCGCGCGGTAGAAGGCCTCACCCATCCTACTCCAAGAACCCTTCGTCTTACCCCTTCCCACCCTCAGTTAAGAAAACTAGAACACGACGACCATATTTTTTTGAATGAGATATACGTCGAAGTGGAAGAGCAGTGGGAAAGGAAGAAGGCCTTGAGATTCCCAAAATCGTAAACATATAAAAAAATACCGTACTAAAACAGGGGGGTTATACCCTGTGAACGATATGCATATGTATTTTTTTCAAACCTTTACCTCACCTCCCCATCTTACGGTAAATCCTATGCAGCCTTACTTAGCATATCGTGTCCCTTCTTTTTGGCCATCCTCTTTAAAACAGACGCACACTTGTGCGTTCTCTATAACCCCTCCCTCTCAAACTCGCACCCTTTTCCCTGCGTAAGCCCCCGACCCCTTCCCTCCCCCATAAAATTCCCTGCTTCCTTGAGCGGCTGACGCGTTAAGAGGAGGGAGACGGAAAGGGATGAGATATATTTCCCGACCTACGACAAGCAGACCAAGAGAGAGGGAGGAATATCCCACACACACTCACACACACACATACACACTTCCACTACTACTACAACCACCACGACGTCGGCGACCCTTCTGGGAAGGGGGGAATCGAAGAGAAGGGTTCGTCCTTTCCCACTTTGATAGGGAGGGAGGGTGGGAGCAAGGAAGGGTTGAAGACGGAAGGGAATGCGGCTGGAGAGGGAGGGTGTGAAAAAAGGGCCCAGGACGAGGTCTACACGCGTCTGTGGTGGTATGTATTTGTGCGCGCTGGGGAAGGAGTTGGTGGGCGGAAAAGGGTAAAGGGTTAGATCAGGGTCTCGGTGGGGGAGATGGGGGAATTTTGAGGTAGGCCTTGGCCGACTCTTGAATTCATTAGGAAGTCTGATTCCCTTCTTTT
Source organism: Ischnura elegans (assembly GCF_921293095.1). Taxonomy (NCBI): domain Eukaryota; kingdom Metazoa; phylum Arthropoda; class Insecta; order Odonata; family Coenagrionidae; genus Ischnura; species Ischnura elegans. The sequence continues at coordinate 145,613,357 of NC_060246.1, forward strand.
CCCTCCATTCTCTACTCACCCATCCCCCAACGTACGCATGCAATATGTCTCCAAGAGGGACTGAGAGGAAATAGGGGTTTCCCCATTGTCTATAATGCGTCTGTGGACGCATCCCCGGCCGCTGCGACTTAAAAATTTATTTTTTGTGCATTCACGTCTCTAGAAAAGTAAGTGCGAGCACCACGGTTTGTTTCCACCTCAAAGGATGGTCCATTTTTGGTCCCACGATACGGTATTTTCATAACCCGGAAAGGACACAAAAAAATAGTTCAACAGTTCAACTCAGTGGACATCATTACGGACGGAACTCTGTTCAGGACTTTGGAGGTAAAATGTTTTCAACGTCCGGTTTCTCACGCTCCTTTTCTTTCCCAGAGTTGAGCTTACGGTGGAAAAAATCACAGGAAATATACCCTTTGGGCACGGTTTAAACTCAGGGATTTCTGTGGTTTCCGAGCATCCCAAATTTGAGGATTTTCACAGAATAATGCCTTTGAAGGCACGGTTGAAGGCTAGCTGTACCTCATAGATATTCTTCCCAGAAATGTTTTGCACAATAAATTATTTGAAAGGCGTTATTGAGGGAAACAAATGAAAAAGTCCTAACGACGTTGTCTAAATTAGGGTTTACACCACTGAAAAGGCCAATATGTTGGTCAAGAAGCCTTTATTAAACATGCAAAAGCCTTTATTACACATTACACTATTTGATAAAAATTTACTCCTTTCCATGCTTTTAGAAGCATCAGCTTCCAATGACAACGATTACTCGCGATTATATAAATAATACCTCTTCTATTATTTACTCTACGTGCCTTAATTTTCACGTAGGGTACTTGATTACAATAATAAAATCGGAGGACAAATCTAATAACTTATCCAAAATCGTACTGCAAATCAATTATAATATTCACCAATAACTAAGTCATAAGACGAATCATTCAATTAACATATACAATGGCGTTTTACTTCTTAAATGAAGGATCTTCTTATTACTTTTCTCCAATTAAAATTATGAAACAAATGACATTGCTAATCTTTTGAGAAAATAACAGATTGTGGGAGCTGTATAAGCATGAAAAGTAATTTAAGGAAGGCAGATAGCACCAGCTATTCACATTCCAGAGGGACAATATGACAAGTTTAATAAATTTTGTATCGCAAAATGGACACTAGACAACAATGCTACGTTAGCATCGCGTTATTTCTATAAAAACGTTGCGAAGAGTGAAATCTCAGACGAAGCAACTGCTTAAGGTATCGTGTATCACGCCAAGGCCCCTGACTAGTTAATTTCTGTCCAGGACGTTTAAAAACTTGAACTATTTTCTTGCATCAACTCTACCCTGACTCACTCTGCTTCTGCAATCATTTCGTAGAAGACGATAACAATACGAACAGTGTTTTCTCACGAGATAGGTCGGACGATAAAAACATGAAAATAAGCTCAGTCGATAATCAATCTACCATGTGGCCATCCAGAAGAGAGCCAGAGCATTACCACGCCAAGGCACATAAGGTAATTCCATCACATGTCCTTATTGAGGAGCAAATAGACAGTCCCTTCCACGAGCTTCACCTATCCACGCTTTGATTCCTTGGGTTCCCACGAGATGTTCCATGGCCTGCGATGCCTTTCGAGCAAATGCATGTGTGGTCAAGCGAGCGCGAAGAATAGAGGTGACTATGAGGATATATGGGACAAATTTATGCACCCAGGGATAAACACGACAAGATTTAATTTTTTATCATAGCAGAGCCATCCCATAACCGATACCCCATAGCTTTTTTATCGTCCCATTACCTGGGACACCTCACGATGTAATGGAGAAGAACTCAAACAACACTGCAGAATCCAACCCCTTAGAAGAGAAAACACCGTCCGTTACTTTTATCGCGCATAATTACGAGCTTGGTGACTGCAGAGGTTGTAGATGACGAGTGTTGCCTAAAGGAATATCACAGCAGCAGGAAAAAAATGCTAAGTGCCTGATATAATATGCACCCCAGACCCTTCGCTGAATCTTAGGGGCTACCCTAAAAGTGGTTCGGGTAGGAAAAGGATACTAACAAATTCAATATTCCGCGGTACTAAGACACTGGCAGGGTTTTGGAGACCGCCAACTTCCCTAGGAGAGGGAGGGGACCCCAGGATAAGGGGGGTATAGAAAAAATACCCCTTCTGCACCGGCCGGTCGGTTTAGGTCCACTACGGGGTTGATCGAGTCCTAGGCACCCTAGATCCCTTGGTCATTTCTATTCGGCGGCATTAATAAAAAAAGGTACCCTGAGTCGGACGGTTACCTAAATCGAAGCGGCCCTTTTTCCACGGTGTGGCTATGGGGAAGGGTTAGAAGGCCGGTGGGGGGGGGGGGGGGGAAAGGGACACCTTAGAAGCTCCTTTCTCACAGTCCGCCCATTTGCACAGTTGCATCCTTAACTAGGATCGAAGGGGACGCGGAGGCTCATTCCGTATGAGGGACGCGGCTACTTAGGATCGGCGCGCAACCACGGAATATATCGCTCCACAATGAGGGTAAGTTTTACCTCCCTAAAATTGAGGGAAAAAATATATTGGCTACCTGAGCGCTTCCCTTCTGGACCGTCTCAGGAGAAATACTGAGAGCGACACAATAAGGGTATTCTAGAGTAAGGGGTGGTGAGGGAAAAAAAAGAAGGATATATGGACCCTTCTTGACCCTTCGGTTACGGAAGGGTTGAAAATTCCCATGGATGCTGACCGTCTGTGTGAGGCTTACATTTTCATTTTAATTTTGTTTTTCCCTAAAATTTTATGCAGGGTCAGAGGCGTGGACTGATGGACCGACCGGAAAAACTCTATAGATGATGGAAGGAGATAAGGTCACACTTGAGGGAAACACTGGCTGCCCGTCTCATTACCGCGAGGACTCCGTCGTTCCCGCGGGAAACATCGGTGGACTACGAAGACGCTGCAACATGAGGTAAGTTGAAAGCAAACGCCAGCCTTTCCCACCGCCCAACTCCCGTATGTAAATGTCGAAGAAATGTATCCCAAAAGACCGTTTTCCTTTTCAATGGCACCGAGGCGTATTTGCATCTCCAAAAAACGTTGAAATCCCGATTTCCGAATAAATAAGCACAGTAAGCGTCGCGCCTAGCGGACGCCATACTAAGCTCGAAGGTCCTGGACACTCGAGAAGCCGTTGAAAATTGTCATAGAGCGGCAGGATGAAATAAAAAACGGGTTTTCACTGGGAAAGAGAGACTATAAGGGAAAAAAGACCTTAGAAATGAAAATGAGAGACGTTGGTTACTTTTAAGATTCAGAAAAATTACATGGGTTCTTCCAAATTTAGCATCTCACGCTACAGACATCGAATGGAAAATCCAATGACTTTTAGATGCATATCGGTTGCCTTGATATTCACAACAACTGAAATTGAATTTATCTACAAAGAATAGCCCTTACGTAACGCTATGATATGATTTATTAAGGAGACTTGGTCCACTTTTTCATGTATGGAGATAAATTACGTAGTTGCATTACCATATCACGTGATGCAATTCCACTTATTCTTTTTTAACTTACGAAAATTAATATAGCTCTACATTCTTCAACTATAGGGGAAAAGTATATTTGAGTAGCTATTGCGCTCATTTTAGTATAATATTGCCTAAATTTGACCTTCTCTTCTCCCAATCATGGTCAAATGTAGCTGCATGACTCAGAGCCAAAATGTATCATTAATATGTCTGCATAATTGATAGTTCCCCAGGCTAGTCGACGGCCTATTTATCACTGATAATCATTTAAAAAACTGGTATGCAGGAGCATGAAGCTTGAAGAAATTATGAATGCGCGGGAACAAATAGCAGGTAAGATGGTTCCATAACATACTTTCAGGCAAACTATGCAGCACTAACCCTCAGTACCCCTACTGGAATCCAGGTAAGGTTTATTCCACATCTTGGTGAAATTTAGATTTGGCACTGAGAAGCATGCAGATTTAATAGCACTAAGAGCAGAAGATCATAATAACCATGGAATTTCTCAATCTAAAGAAAATTGATAGTGTGAGCTATCCATTCAACCACAAAAAAGTAGCAGCATAAATGATACTTAATGACGAAACTACTCAAAAGATATGGGTATACTGTGAAAGTAATTTTTCCTCGTCGTTAAATTGTAATTGCGTATTCTAAGTTGCCTGACAGTAATTAAAAATATTAGCTAATCTTACTTTCTCTAATATCAATGTCGCTGCAATACGATTTTTATTCTTCATTTCCTATAGCTTCCTCATGGCAGAGAAATAGCCACTATATTAACATGGATATCAATGATTACTTATCTGTGTCAATAATAAATGGCAATATTTTATTAGATGGAATGCCATTCACAAATGATAATAAATGCTAAGCTGACGTCGTACTATTGTCCAATCAAAGGACTGGATATTTATCACTGCATTCAGAGGTAAAACAACAATATTAGTAAGAAATGTAACCAAATTACAAGAAAATCATATCACCTTTTCACATTTAAGTACTGTCCATCATGCGATTCGATGTTTCACACTGTGATTCCCTAACTTTTCCACCTTTCAAGAGTTCATTCCTAAATTTCCATATGGTTACACAATTTCTATAATACAGTATATGTTTCTTAACATATGAACATATTTGATAACGACCCGGTAATTGATAATTTTAAGACGAAGTGGGTAAAATTTAAACACAAAATTAAATTAAGTATTCATTAAGCACCATTTGAATGGCATGATATAAACGGGATATTCTCATTCCAAAGGAATGGCCTTGCATAAGACGATGAGAAAAAAGTACAATTTCACTTTTATAGCGAGGAATGCAAGCAGTCTCTTGGATATACCAATCATTCTATGGACTGAATGAAAATCCCTGACTATCCAAATTTTCCACAAGCGTGACGACTTTATTTGTGGCAAGGACGGGTAACAGTGTCTAAAATGATTTTCAAATCGAAATCCGTCAGGTGAAAAATTTCATAGGCCTAAGTGTTTCTTTTTTGAGAAAGATTTGTCGTTTCAATCACAGAAGAATATTTCCCTATCCACGCTAAATTACTGTTTCCTCATAGCATATAAGAAAGCTTAAATTTTTCACTACATTTCAAATATCAGTTACTAAATGCATGATTCGACAATTTAGAAGAAAATAATGTCAAAGATTTTTTCTCAGTTACGCAACCAAGAAAAATTCATTAATTTTCCCGCATTATTTTCCCAGACAATAAGTTAACCCTATGATCACCCAAATGTATTTTCCAACTTCTGTTGATTTCGTACATGGATCTTGTAAACATAATAACTCTGAAAAGTTAAAACAAGTATCGTGAGACCAAACTATTAGCTTAGAAAATGAGAGAAATAAGCTCTATTTTAGCACTATAAAGATATTCCAATATAGTCCTAGGTTTCAAAACTTTTACATTTCAAATTCAGCATTCATATTTTGAGACAGTCAGCCATCAACATTTGATTAAATAAGCAGATATTCAATCTCTCGTCTCCTTGGATAATTGAACAGATAGTACCCATCTGGTCCCTTGTTTATCGCATTTTCATTTAGGGCTTCTGCATTAGATAAGAAAATTAAATTTCCACAGTTGGAGAACGTGAGTAGATTACAGCCACTATCATCATTGCACGAGGACTGAAATTACTCTTTGCTTCCTTCATATTGACCCTCTTATTGATAACTCAGATCTTGTCGGTCAAGTCAACATCAAAAGACGTGTTTTTCGTTCTTCCGGACAGTGAAAATAAATAATACATTTTTCCAATTCAAACGATTGCTCGTGAAATAAATGCATTATTTTTTGAGTTAGGGGCTCTAGATAAACCGCAAGATGAATATATTATAAATTATATATTTAAGGGTTTTTTAGATAAAAATCTTCGAAGTGTTATGATGCATCTAACATCCTGGAAAATGAGAGTCTGGTCACTCTTAAAATGTAGGCGACATAGATATCTCAACTGAAGGATGCTCCTGAAAATGTTTTAAGCGATACAGAAATCGTCGATAGAGCTTTGAATAGTTTTTAATTACGAATCAGCTTGCAATTTATCATGCAGGGAATCTTTTAAGACTTAGATTGATTACGAGAGTTAACAACCATAAGAAAATAGCCCCCAACGATCTAGTTCTGTGCAAAGAACATTAAAATAAAACTCAATCCCTAAAATCCAATTATAGCCATGAGAAACAAGAGCTGCTTGCGGTTCTTTGCTTCACGAACAGGTGCAAAATTTGAAATTGAACAAAAGCGCCTTATGAAATCCGAGTTGGTCCCAATTCATTAAGGGATGTCTTGGGGAGGGCCTCCAACCCTAAGCGTCATCGGCGCCTACTACGGTGGCACGGGAAAAATCTACAGTAAGTCCTCCCATTAATGAATCACGGAAAGTAATTGAAATCGAGAGATACAAAGGCTTTCGATACCCACGACCAGATGTAAGGTAAAAGGGAGTTTGATAATCTAAATCGAAGTATCTCAGTTGATAGGGTGGCAAGTTCCATTAAAAATTAGTTAAAGAAACACCCATTTTCCTAATTTTTATTTACAACAATTATTTCCCATACACAGTATCACTATCAAGTTGTTACATAACAGTCATTACCCTAGATCAAGATACAATATATCGAAACTAGTATCGCAGACAAAAAAATGGCGAATTTTTATGGTAAATTTTCACTTCAACGTCTTAAGATTTCCACTTCCTTTACGTACGAGAAGTAGAAGCTCAGACAAAATTCAAGGCTTGAATAGGAAATTTCATGAGGTTTTGGCTTCTTCATAAGCGTGTCCTAACCAGATGTAATTGGATTCACAAACATCCGTCAATTACTTTTATTATTTCGGGAAAAGCACAAACTAGCCACTTTACAGGCTGTTTTCTAACAAAATAGAAACTAAAACAGTCGGGAATTGAGTAAAAAAAGACAGCCATTAGTAATTGACAAGACTCATCTTCACCTTAGAGATACCAAGTTAAAGACCACTACATATATAATATCTATATTAAATTAATTGTAATAATTTAATGCTAGAGACCATACCTGCCCCAGTTTGTCCATTGAAATCATCAATGGAACTGATGCAATGGTGCAATATTTGAAATATTGACCCAATCTTGAGTCATTTCCAGTTTAAAATCAATCGATTTATTATAAGCAGATACTCCAAACTTGAATTCCTAGTTATCAAAGGTAAAATCTTTAAAAAAAATCAATATAACTCGACAGAGAATTGACATATTCAAATCCCGTGGCAGCGGTTACTGCAGATAAGTATTATTTATACCGTATAATTCAAGAAATTCTTTGGTCATGAAAATGTTATTAAGAGAGAGATAAAATATAAGAATTCATAACGTAAACACAATATGGTGTAATTATAGAGAACGCCTTCGAGTCGAACACCCTCTGCAGTAGATGAAACAGCCTAACTTTGGATCACTCAAGGTTTCTAACCATGTAACTGTAACATAAAATCGAAAAAATGTAACATGTGAAAGCTAATCCCCACAAATATCTTATATTATGACCTGATGCATCTATTTTCCATGTAATAAAAATCTTTATTTGTCTATCACCTCTCCTATACCATTAACCAACAAAATCTATAATATGCGAAGGAACGGAGTTGATTCGTTCAATTCTATTAGGCTCAACTATGTGGAAGTTAATACTCGAAAATGAAAAGGAGACTTCGTTGATTTCCACTGATTCATTTTGCCCGTACGACATGTTTCGAACCATAGAGGTCATTATCAAGTCCTCATTTTTTATCCCTAACGGTCAAAATCAAGTCCAAGACTTGATAATGACCTCTATGGTTCGAAACATGTCGTACGGACAAATAAATTAGTGGAAATCAACGAAGCCTCCTTTTCATTTTCGAACGGAGTTGATATCAGCATTCGATAAAAATTTCAGCCTATGCCTGTAGCCTCTGGTTAGCAGTGATTCAAATAAAAGATGGCAAGAACTAATGGTAATTTTAATAATGTGGATTACCTTTTCTCCGTAATTTCTGGTTAGGAGCAAGGGTATCAGAATACAAACGCCCAATTTATTCACTTCTTGGAGGCTCACCACTAATCTTCCCGTAAATAATTTTAATTTCAGCGAATATTTTTAATTCATAATGACTTCTTTTATACTCAAAACATAATCTAATTTAAAATTGCGAAAATAATCTCCTTTGAGAAATCCAAACATTGCGTACAAAATACGAGCAATTTTCATCGGATTTTCGGTCAATATCAGCATTTCGACAATCTTAATTCCAGCATATATTTTTTTTATATTACAATCTTACACACTCGACGATCAGCCATCGAAAACCTCCATACTAAACGCAGAAAGAAACTATCAAGACAGCACCGTCGCACGACCGTTAGGGATAAAAAAGGACAGATGCATATTTTTCGACCAACGCTAGACTAACACGGATGGGTTTCTCCAAAAGTTGCTTCCGCATAAAAAACTAGCCCCCCGGAAAAGTGAACCGTGCGGCACTAGAACATGTTCACCGATGAATCCTGTTCTATTCAGGGTTCTATTCAAATTTTTTTCTAGCTCAAACCGATAGCGTCGAGATTTCGGGGAGTTAGCTTGGATATGGAGTGGAAGAAATTTCTCGAAGCGCTCAAGGAATCTATGAATGCCAATGGAAGTACTGAAGCCTTGATCGAAACGGCCTATGTATTTTTTCAGGGAAAATGAATTGGAATTTTCACATTTTCCGGAGGAAAGACATGAATCCCCAATGATTGCTTTCAATGCAATTCAGTTTTTCTGGCCTCGATCATTAGAATATTCATTGAATCATCCTCCCATAGGATTCTAAGTGTATTTCATGCACTGAGGCTCACCAGCTATTGGCCTCAGTCACACATTGATAGGAAAAACAAGCAACAAATCTTTGAAAAACATTAATTGGTACGATAACTCTGCACAATGCTAATATTCATACTCTTACTTACCTAAAATAACTTTAATGTCAAAGTTAAACAAATACAAGGAGTAATAAGTAAGAGGAAACCTTGAAACATACCAATAACAGGTAAGAAAGGAAATGGATAATTGAAATGGTTATGGAGCACAAACATTACTGTGGAAATTGGAAAGTAACAAGAATGATAGAAGAAAGTAGGAAAAGAGGCTTATGATATTGTATGTGTACGTATGATATTGTAGAAATAATGGTTTAACTCCACCACCAATTTATTTTTGGAATCATAATACTCGCTATGCGAAAAATGAGTGCTTAATTTTGCCACCAAGATGAAGGCTCATATTTACCTCATATTAATTTTAAAAATCTATACCGTGATGATGAACGTAGTTTACCACCGACAAAGACATTGAAACCCAGCATTCTATGCATAAAACCTTTTTTACGTCCACACATGTACAACTCCGCGAGTCACCGCAATGGAGCGTGGCGGGAATAGCTGGTATACAGGAGCGGAACCAAGGGACCGTATACGGAAAAGAATTTGAAGTACCCACAGCTAAGGCCCACAATTGAATGTTATTTTCCTTAAGTTATTAAGTTATTTTTTTATTTCCTTCATTTTCCTTTAGTTACTTATGTTATCAACCTTTCATTTTTCGTAATTGTTAATGAAGAAACGTCAGTAAATGAAATTCTTAAAATTCGACAGTTCCTCTCATTTATTCGGGTTCCAAACTGTTCGCGCGCCAATCACCTTCTATCTTGCCTGATCAGGAACAATCAGCTAACTAGTTAGTTTGGCCCTTGCATTTAAAAAATTAATTCATATTATTTAAGAGACCCTACGAAATACGTAAGTAATTAATGATGGATATAGGCAATAGCGACTGAGTAATGAGGAAGTCCTTAGATTAGTGAAAGAAATATGAAACCTTTCAAAGCCCTAAGACGAGGAGGAAGACGAGGCAACGTAATCGGCCACATGAGAAGAATGGCCAGAGAAGATCATCGCCAAAGGTCAAATTGTCGAGAAGAAAGATTAAATTATGGTCCAGAATGAGTCGCATAGGACAGTTGATGAAGAATATAAAAGTGAAGGACAAGGTAAATACAAATATGTTAGCTGGTTAGACATCGGAATGGAGAGCTGCGTCAAAATAATCCTAGGATTATTGACTTATGATGATGAGATAGAATGAATATCACTCAATTGTATTAATTATAATAAATTATAACGCAAGAACAGTGTGAAATTCAGTTCTCAGAAATATATTGTAAGAGTAAAAAGACCTCGCAGGCCTTAAGTGCGTTTACCTATAAAGGAATAATAGATCTCAGTTTAATAATGACTCTTGCCTTGATAAACATATAAGATGATTTCAACAAACACTTCCAAAATGATTTTCACGCGCTGAATTTTTCCATATTAGGACCTTATAATTTTTTAGTGAACTCTAGAGATATTTAATCTCACTTAACCAGAAAACGGTATCCTGACAATATGCAAGAAAATATACGAATACTTTTGTAAAATAACAAAAGCACAAATTATAAGCTATAATAAGTTTGAAAATTCTCTTTGATAATTCTATTATTTTAATAGTAAAAAAGGTTGCAGTTTGGCGTCACAATATATATATTTTAAAATTTTCACATTTCATTCAGAATTCCACGGAATTCAATCTTAGCTTTTATTCTACCATTAATTTACTTTAATTTTTCAACTCAAAATGCTGTACATTTTCTGAATTCAGATAACAATAAGTCCTCAAATAATGATATTAATAAGTCTTTTCATTGTGCACCTCACTTCGGCCTTAGCTGTATTCAGTCTTTCAAAGCAGAAGAAGTTTCGTCAAAATCAGAAAAGAAGAAATGATACATTGGTAGAAAAGATGGGAAAGTAAAACAAAACTGATGAGAGAACTATGCGGTAACATGGATATCACTTGTGCCGGAGAGCATAGGAACACAAGATAGTGATAAAAAATAAGTTAGGGAGGAGAGGAGTGTGACTGGGAGGAAAAGTGAAGGCGGCGGGCTTAAAAATAAATTAATTCGATGAAAAATTTGAAAAGAATTAGTGCAAAGAGAAGGATCATCACATATTAGAAAGATAAGTTACACAACCTCCCTCCCCTCTTTTCGGGGTGGTCGAGATTGACTTCTAAATTGCCCAAAATTGCGCCAAAATTGGAGTAACATATTACAAATAAGATTGACTCTTTTTTAATTAAAAACTATCAGTAGATTATTTTACCGTAAAATGCAACCGGTTTAGTTTTTAACTGTAGGTTTTCATATATTTCATTCTTAGGTATTCTTCTATCATTGATTTATTCCAATAGTTCAGATCAAAATTTCTCTAGATTCTCTGAAGCCAGAAAACAAGAAGTTCTCTAAAATGTGATAATTTTAAGTCCTTTGATTGCGTACTTTACTTCGGCGTTTCAAAATCTATAGCTTAGTCACATATATCGGTAAAAGCCATAAAAAAAGTTTTTAATTTCAATGAAATGATTAACTGTAAATCAGCACTGAAATGAATTCACACAAAGAGACAGAAAGCGAACAAGATAGATAAATGAACATATATAAGCTCATAACGACATGGGGCCTTGTGCGACTGGATTTGAGATTTTTTCAAAGATGGCGAGGTACAGAACAAGTATAGGGGCATTTGATCACACGGATTGTTGTTCCCTGTAAGTGAGAAATTTTCTTTGCTGAACTTCATACATCGATGATCGAAGCACATATGTTTCATGAATCAAAGGTCATCTTTTCTTCGTCATCCCCAGTTGTACCCTCCCTCCTTTCGAAGTAAAAAGGTGAAAAAAAAGCCAGCAGCATGATAGTCACCTCAAAACTGCATTGCCATCAAGAAAATCGATGTTTTCAGGATTTACCAGGAAAACACATAATAAGGAGAAAGGAAAGTAAAGTCTCTGAGCTTTAAACAGGGAGGCGTGATTATTTCGTAGTTAGGGATGTTCTTGGACCACAACATGCCTCCATTATCATATCCCATGCCAAAGTTTACAGCGAAACGATTCGCATAGCCATTGAATTTGAGCGAAACTGACCCATAGCTAGCACCACGTCCGAACTAACGACGATATGCAATGGTGCACATCGTCACTCTGAACAAGAGCTTGACATTCATCCATCTTCAATTCTATAGTGTGTCTTGAGCGCTGAGGAAAAGTGAGCACTCAAGGCATTGTTTTCTCCCACAGTGAAAAACACAGGCAGTACAACCACAGTAAAACCCCGCACTGGCTGAGACAAAAATATAAAATTGATAATACCAGGACTGTGCTAGAATATTTGGTATCCTTAACAGCTTGCAGACTGTCGGTTAGGCGGTGATTATATATAACGGTAAGTTTAAAATAAATAATATGCAACCATGACTTTTTTACGAGTATAACAGCATTTAAAAACATCAAAATTCATTCTACAGCACATCTTACAGTTAGAGAAAAGAATCGTTTTCTAGATAAAGGCTATACCATTTTCTCATCAGGTAGTGAGTAATCTAATGGTTTAAAATTAATTATGCATTTACGCAAGCTGAAATATAGATAGTCTTAAGTCTGTGGCTTCAATTATGCTTTTTGAACGCTGTATATTAGTTAGGAGTAGATATTTAGTGATGATACATAAATCCGCATACATTAGATATGCTAAAAGATACAAAACAACAAACAGAAAATAATTACACAACAAAACATTTACAAAATTCAAGGCACGTTTCCCTCTTTAAGGGACTTTGAATTGATTCAACTTCATAGTTCATGGGCAAATACCACCGCAAATCTATTGTAAAATGAAACTAGATCTTTTTTTTTCATCGTTTCGTTTATTGTCTTCACCGATAATGACGCGAGCACCTTGAAGAGGCAATAAAATATGATTAGACGAAACATATTTTTTATTGCTTTCTTGAAGCATTAGCCTTCCAGTCGCCCTTCCTAATAAGGTGGCGCATTTCAACACTAAGACCTCCCTAAAACATCCAAACAAGTCCTTTTTATTTTAACAATCCGACGCATCAGGAAAATTGGATTGTAGGTATAATCTCCTAATTAAGGACGCTGGTCCTAGAAGCGAATACAAGTCACTCACATGAAATTTTCTCAGTATTCTATTCTCATCGTGAACCATCAAACTAATGGCCTCAAAAAGCAGGCTTTCTCCGCTAAATTTTCTCGACAACGAATTTGAAAATACGCATTTTTACAGCTATTGCTTCTTATGGCAATACTTAAGATACGAAAAATGTTGATTAACGATAGAGTATATATAGTTCATGACAGAAAACAGATATAATGTCAGTTATAAATTAAGAATAACGGTTAAAATAAAACTTGGGCCCGTTATTGCAAATCTTTTTCAGTGATTAGCCAATGAATTCTAAAACTGAAGTGAAATCATGAGAATTGCGCACATGTAACTGACGGTACGATCGGCTCAAATAGAGGGAAAAAGAATTCACATAGATATGTGAGACTTGAATGGCCGACATTTTCTGAACCCTTATTTTGTTTGATTACCTCTAACGGAATTACTTTGAATAAGATATGCACAAAGAATTTGCTATGAATCGTATTTCCACGTGCATGCCTCCTAAAGAGTCAGAGGTGGCTGGCGCCATTTCTTTTATTATATGTAATCCCAAACATATGGGAACCGAACTTTCAGACGTACCCTCTCGATACCAGGGCAAGGAAGGCATTAGCAGATAGAAAAGCAGTACCATCACGCACTGAAGCATTTTAAACACAACTGAACATTGAGCCGAGCGCTAGTGCCAAAATTTCCGTGAGCCAATGATTTGCATAGGTGATTTATCCTTACAATAAATACTAAATAAATGCATGCTTACTATCATAAACAAGTATCCTTCAATCAGATATCCACTACCACTTATTGACAACTATTTCCTAATATCATCTAAAATGTATGAGATCGAATATTTTCATCCATTATGATCATTCCAGAAAGTGCTTTGAGGAAAAGAAGATAAAATTCATTCACTCTAATAAGACTGCCAAAATAATAGTTTATTTCAGCAAAATTTCAAAATTTCTCCCTAAAAAATGTGGCACTAATCCGTCATACGCTTCGACGCCACTTGTATAGCGCCAGAGCAGAAAGGAAGATTATGTGAATGGATGTGAAATAAAGAGAGAGAGGCCGAAAATCATAAACTCCTAGGAAACCCCTTGACGAGACCCCTTGTGCCATCCACCCACTCCCTGCCTCTCAAACCAGCCCACCCTAACCCCACCTATGCATCCAGGGTATGAGTCGAGGATAGGGGAGAACACGAGCGCCTCCCTCTTAAACCCTACCCTCGGTGACCCATCCTTGCTTCCCTCTTCCCACCCCCGTTTCCCTCCCCGCTTTGCCCAACTCCACCCACTCACAAAAAACGGATTGAGGAACCAATGAAGCGACTAGTACCATCCGCTTCCCCTCTAAGCCGCAATAAATCTTTCTAAGCGGCCCGGGGTACGAGACGGGGTGGGAGAAATTTCGTTTCAACCCGATCGGAAATATATATATATATGTGTATTTTCCCCGAATCAATTTTTATCAACTACTGAAACATATTACGTTTCGCCATAAAAATATCTTAAGGTTAGGGGAAGAGTACCAAAAAAAATTGCGATAGGGGAAAAACTGTGCAGAATTACCTATCCAATCTGGGATCCATGATTCTGTCGCGACAGCCGGAGAGGAAAAAAGAGAAAAAAATATTTGGAGCCGCTAAATTAAGTAACCCTCATGTTTCAGGTGATTTTTAGCGGTTCTTTTTACTTCCGCTCTCGACGGCCCCGCCATAACATAAATCATGGAGTAGGACATGATGACTATTTATGATCCCGAAACCGAAGTCTCGACTCCGTAGCCTTCGATGGATGGCTTGGCTATCGACAGAAAGACACTCGATGTCCAGTGAGTCAATACAAATACGGCCACGCGATCCGCCCCTGTGCCCAAATATGTATTCTCATGCGCAAACCTGCTTTGAGGAGAATGGGTGGGCATTTTCTCACTACCGCAAAACAGGTATTAAGTATATTGACCACCTAATTATTTTACCATTAACCCTCAAAGCCTATTGAAAACTTCTGCTTTGTGAGATTTAAGAATGGTAAAAATCGACGATCACGAATGTTCATGCATTGAACAGGTTAATCCTAACTAGGCGGTCACCCACGATTCGAACTTGATACCACCTAGGTTATTAACACACCGCTAACTAAGCGCACAAATATTACGCACTATACTCAAACTAAACTACGCACGCACTATACTGAAACTAAATTTAACCGGTTAGGTGATCGACACAGCTGTCAGCCTATTTATTTCGATCTAAGTTAAACTTAAAAAATGAGGCTTATGGAAAAGTCATGGAGACTAAAAAAAACAAGAATCACTTAGTTTTAACCACTAACGTAAGCACAATCCGGTTAACAGTCAAACGATTATTGAATCGGCTCCGGTAGATGAACAATGCTCTCAAGGTTTGCGGAACAACACGCTCCGTCATTGGTCGTAAATAATTCGCGAGAGACGGGAGGCGAGGTGGGACGCCTTGAATATTTCCGAACTCTCCTATTTTTTAATTATATTCGGCGAAATTAATCCAGAGAAACGGATTCGATAAGTTTTCGCTGATGAAGTTCCATCGGAATCGCACACTCAGGAATGTATTAAGGGGAATTCCAGCAGGTCAAGAGCTTTGAATATTAATCATACCAATCCTTTTGATTGAAATGGACGCCGTCGGAAATTGCGAGGCGGATACTGGATACTGGCCTGACGAACGGGGAAGTCTGAAAACGCGGGTCCGACCTGGCGATGGGGGTGGAGACGCACATGCGGGGAGGCTGGGTAACAGGGGGCCTCGATTGAAGCAACCCTCGGAATTTCTCATCCGAACGTAATTTCGTCTGATTCCTTCGACTAACTTCTTCCAATGCTCGCAGATGACGGAGCATAGGTCTCAGCTTTTCCGCCGCCGTAAGCCAAGGATTCCTTTGTAGAGAGCGCTTGGATCTCAGGGTTCCTACGGAGAGTGTTATATGCCTGCATGAACCACATGATATGAAAGGAATTAAACGGCGCGATTCCTTCATGTGAAGCGAAGACAATTCCCATTACCTCACACCCTAAGGCTGATTAAACTGATCATGCATAAAATGATAGCTCCTGAAAATTGTTGAAAATTGCTATATCTCCACCTATGACACATACCCCTTCCTCGATAAGACCCATTTCAGTATACCAAGGGCCAAATTGAATCACCCATGACATGTAGAGAGACATGATTTGCGTAAAAAAACGGAAGTTTCTTTCAATTTCTAAAGAAAAATACGTTTCACGATGCATATTTTTTCTGTTCATCGCTCATTTTAATAAACCATCGCCACGTGTTTATGTAACTAGCATAGTTATAGCCCATATTCACAATAATACCTCCTGAAACTTTTTATAAATCTAGGTGAGGCATATTTACATAAATAGTAGTTATGTATTATTTCACTATTATCTAAAAGAATTGCAAGATTTTTGCTGATTATTTCAATAAAAAGAAAAATCTGAAAAGACGACAGATTTCTAACTTAGACTCTCTTCCAGGCTTGCCATCTATTGATATGTTATTTCTCACTCTGGGAAAAGGATTTTTAAAAAAACTCGATAATTTAAATATTCATCATGAAAATGAACCTGAAATTTGGAGGTCATGAGGCTTGCGAAGAAATAATATAATAGTAAAGGGCAACTCAAGTGGCTCAGGAATACCCATTCCGAATGATTATTTTATTTAATATTCCGAAATTAAAACTAGAAAAAGAAATTCAAAACGTCGATACCTGATTTTCAGCGGGAAAAGAATACGAAGACGTATGTCGAGAAGTAGTATGCTTAGCACGAGGTGAACCAATCGATTTATGCGACAAAAATCATAATGAATGCATAGATACAACATATCTGAAGGCATAGACGGATTTAGGGGAGCATGTGCCCCCTCGGACGCTTAAATAATAGACAAGGTTTTTAATACGGCTATCATTAATTTCTTTTTGTTTTATGTATTAAGGAGCCTCAATCCTTTGATTTTATATTAAAATTAAGAGAATATTTCGCACATTAATTGCTGTATGCTATTTTTAATTTAAAATATGAGAACACCGTTTGCCTGATAGACCTTCCTTGCCTGCTTATACCCCCCCCCCCAGAAAAAAATTCTGGATCCGCCCTTATCTGAAGGTATTCTACCTGTTAAGGTAGGTTCACATGGAGGATTTCGCGGCATACTCCGATCTGTCCTCACTACTAAATTTACCCCACCTCTTCAATTCAAAATTATAACTATTCCAATCATTCTACCTACAAATCCTTTTCCTTTCCTCTACTTCCCCGCTTACCTAACACAGCTTCCTTAAATAAGGTTATTAGCCCCCCACCCCATAAAACTTGTTGATTTCAGACCCTCTACCTCCCACGTATCTCCTGTAGAAGTTCTCTCTACTCGCCCACCATGTTTAGCACTTCCTCGTTCCCTTTCTTCTCTGTTCACTTCACTTTGACCATTCTTCTCCTAATCTCTATAAGTAACCAATAGCGATTTAAGCGCCTCGTCATCATCATTTGTCAACAATCCTAAGATTGCTTTAACGCAGCTCCCCATTCCTCACTCTGATCCGCTTGCCTTTTCATAGGGATGTATTTAATCAGCTCAGCTGTCTGGAAATGAACTCGGCGTGAGCGCCCTATATACTCCAATAAGTATGCGTTCTTTCAATAAAATAACACTTCAGTTGCATGGTTCCTCTCATTCTGCCCCTGGTGAAATCTTTAGGGTTCCCCTGAGATTAACTGAGGTAGCAAACAGACCTTATAGCGTTAGTCTATTTATCAGGGTTCACATACGATCATTGGCGCCGACTCCATGGGGCTTGAGGGGGCCCGAGCCCCCTCAAAAATTCGTTATGGGTGTAAGGAAAAAATGTGTCAGGCTTGCTAATTTTCCCCGGAGTGTCCAGATATCGAGATTCTAGTTATCAGGGCTCTAATTTTGATCATATGACTCTTCTAAAATGCTTGAAAAACTTAAAACTCTCTACTTAAAATATTTTTCGGGGCAAGATCCCCGGTTTAGGCCCCCCCAATATTTTTTGTTAGTCGGCACCCCTGCATACGAGCGAATCTTATGAACACATCAGAACAATATACCACGTGGTGTGATGAGGCCCTGACAATGGACCAGCCAATAAGCAATAAATGCAAGAAATTAACACGCCTGAATTGTTAGTTCCATTGTGCTCAAGGAACACCTACCCTAGGCTTTTGGGCTCGTTAGTTATGTGAGCAAGTATATACAAGCTCACGAAAATTAATTCCGATTTCCGAAGAAAAAGACCTCAGGTATATATAAAACGCCTCCATCCCTGATCCAGGTAAGACACGAGCAAACTAATGCCGTGCCAATGATCCGAACCATCAGCATGATCTGGCGTGCGCCACCTTCCTGGGAATCCGAAGCAAAGGGGGGCACGCTTAAACGGCCATTCTTTAGCGATTGATCATTCCGCAAGGTGGATACTTGTCGATCAGTGTATCCGAACAATGCCCAACCACCCCAGCAAACCCCACCAAAAGACGCCTAATGTATTCAGGCGCGAATCCCAGCCGAGACCCGTCGACCGCCGGGGCCGACCAAGAGTTCGCTGTATGACAGGTGACGTTTGGCGGCTCTTGTAAAATGTCGAACGGGCGGTGATCGGCAAAAGGGGGAAAGAAGGCATTGCTACAGCCAGGGTGGGGTGGGGTGGTGGGGATTGAGGCGGGGGATTTTCGCTGGGCACCAGAGAGGGGTGTGCGATGTGAAATGTTAAGGGAGGAAAGGTGGCGGGCAGTAGAGGATGGTGTCCTTCGCATAAACGCGGAACATATATGCGTGTATTTCGTATTTATCAGATGGACGGCCGGGAAACAGCGGCTGGAGACTGATGGCGTACGGGTAGAGTGTTTCGCTCGTGAGGAGGCAGTTACAAGCGCCTTTACTCCGACGCAGCATTCCGTCGGTTGGCTCAAGCTCCACCCGGGATAAATTACATTCCCCTGAGATAAACAAACGTACAGGGGGCACACCGTGGGAAAGGAAGCGAATTTTTCTGTTTAAAAGCGATTGCACCAATTCAGTTATTATGTCATAATAGACGTCACTCACTTATGTTTTATGATTACAGAAGACTGTACGGCAACACTTGGATATTTAATCAATAACATCCCCCTCCATTAACAAGTAAAATATCCTCAGAAAGGTATACTGTATTTTTCACTATGAACATCATAATGATAACAGACTCATATAAATTTGCTTTTAAATTGACAGCTTTACTTACGCGGTTATCAAATTTATAGGAATATAATAAGCGTCATCAAAATTAGTTTCATGATGGTAAATTATTGTACCACAAGTATTAAGATCAAAATACCGATTTTTCACTGGCTTCAAATATAAATATTAAGTGATAAGGTAGGGTTATTCCTGGTAAGTTGGCCCTTTAATATATTTGGGTGAGATAGTAAATGCTAAAATTGAATAACATATTGAAATTTAAACTTGGATTATTGGTTTGCTTGCATGTTCAAAAGAATAAGTTTGACATCCTCTTTCGCAGGTTTCATTGTCACAACCAGACAGCAACCCTTGATTTGAGGCAATGCTGCCTTTTTTTTGCATGTTGATAAAACTTAGTCATCAAAATGTACTAAATGATTTCTTGGAGTAAAAGTTTTCTCAACATTACAATGACTGTATTTTCATTTCAATGCTTATATAATGGGTATGATGAATGTTAAAGTATAAATGAATTACTCGCTTAAAATTAATACGCAAAGATAAATTCAGCTACACTAAAATTCCAAAACATTTACCACAAAAATAATATCAGGACTTATTTATGTCACCTCTTTCTTACGGCCAGTAAAATTTTATTTTTTTAAATGTTCAAAAAAATGAAAGAAATTTCGATGCCGATTTGATAATTGGAATAAAGATAGATGGATAACAAGGATTCATCCATAGGAGTCCGTCATGAATAAAGCAACAATCAATCATTTCTTTATAACCAATCTTTTATGATATAAAGCACAATATGGTGGAAGGTATTAATGTTTGTTAAATAAGGCATTGAAATATTTCCACTGGATTAGGCGTGAATATTTCAATGCCTAATTCAACTAACTTTTTAATCAAAATTGAAGGCAGGAACGTAACTCGTACCTCTTCAAATTTGAACAACTCCTAAGCTCTAAAAAGTGCCAGGGAAAACTCACCTGGCCCAGGCCCTGTATCGACAATTGCGATTATACGCTTATTGCGGTGCGATCGGAAACACGGAGCCGTTTCCAATTTGGCTGGATCAATCGATTTTTAATAATCAATGGAGGGCTTAGCGCTGATGTACCTGGAAAATTGACTAATTTTGGGTCATCATCTCGAGCAGATTCGAAACAAATATGTCCAAATCATTAAATATTGACGAATTCAGCTCCAATTATCCAAAACGATACAATTCAATCAAGTGGCACACAAGAGATTACAAGCTTTTCCAATTTTCTTACTCAATAGAATTTTGGCGATAGATAAGGCATATTAGATTGATCTATAAGGATAACTAAGTTTAATTTCCATATAATCAAACTTTGAAAAGGATATTAAGGATAGAAAATTATGTCGGGTGTTGTTTCAAGAAAATGCTTAAAAGCAAGTAGTACCATGGAAATTGTAGGCGACAGTTTGGAAGGAAAATCATGGTTGATATAAAAATAGAAACTTAAGAGGGATAGGGAAAAACTATGCAGCATAAGATTTTTCCTTGGCAAATTTCTTTTTGACGACGAAATAAAGTTTCTACCAAAAGTGAAATAACAAGACAATATCAGGTTCTTATGAGGATAAATACTTTTAGGGGTTTTTCTCCTTATTCCCTTTGTTAACATTTTTGTTATCATGCGACTCACTGGCCGTGCGGAGTGACCTCCGATTTTTTTTAATAAATACAAATGTAAAGGTGACTCCATATAATTCGATATATAATATCGACGCAGGGACAAAAAGTAAGTAAGAACGCCAGCCCAATTAAACAAATGACAGTCTCATTCTTATCCTCTCCTCCAAAACGAATGCATTTGTGACCACACAATGGCAAACACCCTTTGACGCGAATCATCTTCCGAGGATGGAATGTTAAAATAGGTGGCAACCAAGGGAATGGAAAAAGGAAGAATGAAACTCCTCGCAAGCACTCTCCTTATAAATTCAAAAATATCACACTCTTGTCTGAAAAAATGGAAGAGATGAAGCAACTTACCGAAAATGCTCAACAATTACAAATAAAATGTGTGATAAGAAATGCCGTTTTCTGATATAAAACTTTTAGTGTCCAACCCTGGTACAATCAATAATATTATTTTAAATGTTTAATATTTTCCACTAGAAGCCTCTTTCACAAAAATAAAACTCTCAATAATCAACAACTCTCATACTTCATCAAGGATATTATGGTTAGTACTTATAAACATTTTCATTTTGCTGCCTTTCATTACGTGTGTATAATTAGTCCCACGGGTTTCGATGGAACAATGTTGAATTAAGAAATTACAAAAGGTTGCAACATTTATTGAATTTCCAAGACGTTTTTGATGCACTACCCAAAACATATTCTAGTGCACTTTTTGACCATAAATTCTTCCTCATCCTAATCGCTATAACCAAATACAAATCCTCGCAGTGGGAGGTGGCCCAAAAAAGGCCCGCTAGCCACTAACCTAAATGTGAGAAATATGCACATCCGTTATTTGCTCAGTAGTAAGCTGCACCATCATCAACCCAAACCATCGTTAAGATTGAGGTAGTAAGTAAAACAATAGGGCTGGGGGTCATAAGGTGTCTGAGAACGAGGAAAGCGAGACCATTGAAAACTGTTTCTGCTTCAGGAGCTCTCAAGTTCACCACAAGCATTTTTCTAAATATGATTACCCCATACAGCAAACAATATTTAATGCTCTTCATTCCTCTGTATACTGGTAACGTCTACTGAATATTTTTTCTGCTCACATGCCTTAAACAGCATCCTGCCTATTCGGCAAAGAATTGGGGAGTAATTAAGTCACCGGTTAATTCCGCATGTAAGTAATTTTTACTTTTTTAACTACATTTTCAAAGATGAAGATGTTAACATTAAAATATTCTTAAAGCTATCATTCGAAACCGACTTTGAATATACAAATTTGGGGCTAAAACTCAAGATAACGTGGAATCTAATCCATAATGACCATTAAATAGGTTCACCAGGAAATTGTGGGCACAATTAACTCTTTTCAATACAAAATACAGCGTTAATACAGTCACGCACAAAAGAACTGCAATAAATATACTCAAGCATTTATTTATTAAGACAATATTCATTGGATTTATAAAAAAGACTGTATTTGTGCCTGTAACTGCAACAATTTCCTATTTAAAATTTTAATTGATCCACGAGGCTGATTGCAAATGCTATACTGTTTCAGCTAATTGGAGTCAATTTTTATAGATGTCTTACCCTTTCTCTGCTAATCCCTTTTCTCGGCATTTCACCATTCTCAGTGAAGAAGGGGTAAGGTAACACCCCCTGTTCCCACCGACACCCTTAGAATCTACCACCTGCCCCATTTTCCGATACTCCGTTTATCCTATTTTTACTACGTGAACGGGATGGACTTTGGGCTCCTGGGTGCAACCCACGTTGAGTTGCAGACCAGGCTTCAAACCCTGCCTGCACGTCACCGCTCACCTCCCTATTCGTCGGCACTGAGTTCTGGTCAAAACAAGGAGAGGTGCCGAATTCTGAGAATATGATGAGATATAGAGATATGAATTTTTCTTCACAAATAATTAGACGATCCACACTCATGAAAGAAGCAAACGAAGATGTTGAGTGGCTGCTTTACATTGTATAAAAAAATTCTGATTGAATCCTGAATTTCTACTGCCAGCTACACGCTAAGATAATTAGGTATACGAGAACTCCTTCCGTCAATGCGGCGGGATGACCTAACATGTTTTTTTAATATATCTAAGTTTTTAAACCCCCTTATGAAACCCACTAATCAGATTAAAATATTGACCCTTAGTATTTGTCGGTAGATATTAGTAAATTATATATTTGTCTCCAAGAAGTCCTACAAAGCCCAAAAATCATCTCTGCCTTCTTTCAAAGAAAATCATCGACATAATTCAAATATGCAAACTAGATGAAATTATTGATAATTATTTTACCAAAATGTATACCAATACTTTTAATTCTCCTGATAATTATTTATCTTTTCCGAATGTTTTACCATTGCAATCCATTGAAGCACACTCCTCTCATTTTAATTGAAGCAAAACTTATTTATGATTAAGATCATTCTTCTGGGGATTTCCATGGTTACTATCCATTGATGATTCAATTAATTTGTGTGCATCACTCCATGAAAAGCTTATTCAATATTCTGTACGGCATAATAACCTTTCTGAAGCATATCAACAAACATAAAAAACAGGTTTCACGAAAAAAAATAAAATACCTTTACTACTCCATTCATGTAGTGTGTTCATCCCTTTATTTCATTCTGTTAATTTATACTTAATTATCCCTTGTGTCTTATTGGTTAATTTATGTGATTTTACCCTTAGTAGATTAGAAAGCAACCCTCTACATCCAATTTTAATTTTTAGAATGAGTTCAAATACCTGCAAAAGATTAAATTTATTCCGTCAGTTATTTTCCCCGATTATAGTACATGATTTTTCAAAGAAATGAACAAAATAATATTCATTTATCCTAAAAACATTCCTAATTTTATCAAAGTAGGACCGCTATTCGTTTATTTACTAAAAAATCAATCCAATAAAACCAAGAATCAAAAACCAGATTATTAATGTACATGTTTAAAAAATATGTTTTATTTAGCATGTGAAAGGTAAGTTCTCACAACGGTAAGTAGTACGATTGCAATAAATGGCCTTGCAGAGAAGGAAACTGCTCTTCAGCACTGGAGTTAAGGAGGCAATGCCCGTAATATTTACAGGTACGTGTATCCATTATTTTAACAAGCGCAAAAACGTTATAAGACACGTTATCCTATATGACGTTAGCGTACCCCATACAGACTCAATTTCTCAACACAGTAACTGCTTTGTTTATTATCAAAGCGCAGGCATTGATCCAGGGCGAACTTTGTTCGCGAGAGAATTGGTCTAAAATCTTCAAAAACCTGGGAAGAAGTACCGCTGCGTACTATGTTACTGTTTATAGACAGTCGAACTTTTTTTAAGATAAATAGACGCCGGAAATCTAAATATCCGTTTTTAATCATATAAAAAGTCTTCATCTACTCGAAGAAAGATTAAATACAGGCAATAGGATTTTCAAATAGAATTCAATTTGAGCGAAATCTCATCCCGTTTCTTACAAAGATGGCAAAATACTAGGGTTTTCCCCCATATCAAGTAGCGTTTACCCCATTGGCTAAATACTGCACTGCATTACAGCTTCATGGGAATGATGATGTGGCTAAAGTATTGAATCCCAGCTCCAAAGACCACGCTCCAATCCTGACCAACGTGAATGGTTCCCATAGGGTTCAAATTCTGACCAGGATCCTCCAGGAAGGCTCCTAACGCTGAGTTCCTCCTGGGTGAGTTTAATCGAGACACCACTGGACACCTTTCTTTGGAAGACTATCAAGGACTCGCCGTAGCCGAAGGTTTCTTCCCAAACTACTCGGTGGATTTTCAAGCAAAGAAGATTTGTTCCTTATTCTAAATACTAAAATCCCTATGCTAAATTCTTAATTCCTAACTAAAATCATCATAAGAGGCCGTATTTTTCGCACACTTTCGTAAATGGAGTGATTCATTCACTTTAATAGTCTGATATTTATCACTATTCAGTCTCACCAACGAAATGATGAGGTGGCTCAAGAGAGGTTGAAAGCACAAATTATATAATCAGGAAGTCAATCTTAGAAAAAAGCAGCTAATTGTACAACAAAAGACACTTTATAGGCATTTTAGATGACCGAAGCTGCGATAAAATCGTACCCTTATATCTCATTTTCAAAGTGGACCGATTAAGGACTATGAAAATACATGAGCTCCGTTACTGTCTTAGCGTGAACGTATATCCCCGCCTGAAAAAACTGGTTATAGCGTAAATGAATGATAAGACTTCGATTCAGATCGATTGACACTTCATTTGAAAGAACATCACAAAATAAGGTATTGTTTCTCAGAGCACACAAAAAAAAAGAATCTAGGATGTTATATGTAGCTTATCAACGAGGAAAAAAATCAGAGATAAAGAAGTAAACATAGAAAACACCTAAAAATTCAAAAGAACAAAAAGTTCAGCCTAAAATGGAAAGAAAAGTATAATATTCCTAGCATGTTCTTTCCACACAAAAATTCACCTACGTACCTATGCATGCACTTGATCTGGGCATAAACATCTTGAAGTGAATATCATATCATTTAAATGTCCCCAAATATTGGTGCACCTACTGCTTTCCAAGAGCTTCTGCATCATTTTATTTGCAGTTTTTTCTTTTTCTTATTCGGATAATTAGCAATTTAACCATAATTTATATTATATAATTTAACTCTAGTGCTTTCGTCAGTTTCTTGCACGTATACATTTCACTTGTGGTTTCTTTTCTTATTGAATTATCCATGATACATCATAATCATGCATAATCATTTCCCTTTGTTATTTTAAATACGCCTTAATATAAACCGGTAAAATAATGCTCGCTCATAAGTGAAAAATAATGCCCACATAAGAAATTACTTTCTACCATCGCGTCCTCTAGCCGGACGAAAACAGAATATAGAAGAACATGTCCATCATGGATATTTGAGGGATGTTAAAGAGAGATCCCAGCGAAGGACTAGAGAAAGGCTTGAATGGGAAGGGATAGAGAGGGGTTGTTCTATTAAGCGGACAGACAAGGCGGCTCAAAGGAATCGGTGAGGAGCCTTTATGGGATGGTCGTTTGTGTAGGCCGCAGAGTGTGAAGGGAGAGAGCATCTAGGCGGGTAAGGCGATATCATAGAAAGAGGATAATAGGGAGCGAAAAGGAGCGGGAGCAAGGGACGGCAATCCGCGGCATCCGGGAGAGAGGAAACCCTTTCGTGCGGGCTTTCAGGCCCGGAAGATGGGATCCTAGCATTGAGGGCCTTTCCTGAGCTCAGCACGTCAGTCGTAGGTCGAACGTGAAGGAAGAAAGGCGGGCAATGGTGCGGTCGGCTCGGTCGGGTAATCGTGGATACGCTGCCTCGCCGAAAAGAGCACGCAGGTATGTGGTCTTGGTATACCCGGTGGGCTAAACAGCGGAAAGGGTGGAAGGGAATAGTAACAATCCCAGGGGGAAAAAAGAGATCCTTGTCCATCACCTCCTGTAGGGATAAGAAACGGAAGGGGTACGGGAGAAATTAGGGGTGAGGTGAAGTTCCATCACTCACTCATAGATTCCACGCGACCATTGTTTAATACAGGTGATGGTAGAGCTCGCCTCAACTAAGCCACAGGGGGATAAAGTTCACAGATTCAGGGTAGGTGGTACAATTCCTTTCTCTTGGTCACCTAGCACAAAGAGGATTTGTTATTTGGGACCTTTACTGACCTTTTAGCGGGGGTTTGAACCAGAGACCAATAGAGCAAGCGCAATACGCATTAGGCGACCACGCTCTTCGAGAATGCGGTGAGAAAAATAAAAATCACTGGTAAATTTTCCACACGAAAAATGCCAATTCCTTAACCGACCACGGTTTCAGCACCTATCACAAATGACCTTGACAAAGCAGCGACTGAAACATGGCTATTTAAGTTACAAAAGTATAATGTGTGGAAAATTTTTCAGTTATTTTACTTTCTGACGCAGGTATGACAAATGCCACCGATTTAAACAAGACACTCGTAAGCGGATATTGAGTTCCAGAGTCCTCAAAAGGTTAAAAACGGGGCAATGGTGGAAGAGAATAAAGGCTCACTCCCAAAGGTAAAAACCCTCTGGAGTAGTTAGGAAGGGTAAGGCGCAAGAAGAGAAATACGTGATAAGGTATAGTCCTCCTCCAGGGGGTTCTCTGGCTTATGGGAAAAGGGTCTTTGGAGGTCTAAATACAAGAGACCCGAGGAAAAAAAACAGGGTCGAAGGACAAAAGGGAACCATTTCTCAATCGTCGACCCCCGCGTGAGTCGCCTTCTGAGCGGAAAAGGAGGCGCGAGCGTTGTTCTACGAACGTTCGAAAGAACCTTTTGGTTGTCCGCCCCCCCTCCCGAATCCTTTCACCCCCTGCCACACTCCCGGAAAACCAAAAGCCTCCCTGATGGCGATCCCCTTTTCCGTCGGACCCTCCGGTGTCTTAGGCAGCGCGACAAGGAAAAATCTCGCGTGAACTCATGACGCGACTCCTTTTTTTTATTATTCTGAGATTGGGACGTCCGACGCATGCGCAGTGAGTCTCTGCCCGTCAGCGTCTTCCGTTTAAATATTCTCTGGCCATCCGCACGCAATTCCGTTGAAAAGGGGCCCCAAGGGGTCCATGACTAATTTCAAAACGACGTATTCCGTCAGTATTCGAAGTGCGATGAAATCGTTTTTCAAATTGTTTCTCGACTAATACTTGAATCAGCATTCATGCATATGAGGGAATATTATTCCTTAAATTTCAAGCTCACAAAATAATATCTTATAATTCCAAAGCACTCAGTAGCAAAGAGGAGATTTCCATACCATTCATAACTGAAGTCACGATATCCAAAACGGCAGGAGAGAACTAGGTAGGAATTTAGAATTATCTTCTTTTTTGCTATCTTTGGTGATCCTTAGCCACCGCTTCGATTTTCTCCATAAATAGATATTGCATTGGGTAAAATATATATGCATGAGAATTATACATTGATGGCTTTTGAAGAAGTGAAGACGAAGAGATTTGTTTTAAAAAAATGTTAATGAAATTTGAGCGGCTTTGGAATTCAAAGATTCGATTATTCAAACGTATAGAAATTTTAATTCACTTTGAGGACACAGGTAAAACAGTTTAGGGCTATCTTTTTTGCATTGCACTGATAGAATTAAAAATTCGCAGCGTTATTCTCAGTTAAAGGCTAACGAGGTGTATTTTGGTCCCAATTCCAACGACTCCAGATGAACCACAAGAGAGGAGCAAGCAGAATCGTGGCACCAAATGGAGAGTGACGGAAGAAGGGAGGGGGTCCATGAGGAAAGAGGGAGAATATATGTCGGTGAGGGATCCCGAGCGAAGAGGCGGCCAGAGGCCATTACGAGCGATTGCCAAAAACTTAGGGGTCCCGTCGGACAATGCCTGATTTATGACAATGGATGCTCGAACATGGCTGCCGGCCGCAATATTTCGGGCCGGAAACGTAATAAAAAATATTGACGGGCACGAGTGTATACATGAGTGCACTGATGCATGCGAGAGTACCTGCGTTGCGCCAACCTTTTTCCCCACGATCAAATCTGATTATCACCAAGAAAGCCACCATATTAGGAATTTGACCAAAAAGGAAGAACATTCAGCATTTAAAAAAGACGATAGTAGGAATTGCGATAAAAATACTCAGTTACTTAACACCCAAGGTTATAAAAGAACAAGGTAGTGAGTCACCAGCAATTTCTTGCCATTATTAGGGTAATTAAATTGAGGGTTTTCTTCAGCTAAGATCAGCTAGAGCAAGGAAAATAGAGTAAAAAAGTTCCGGAATTTTGCAAATTTCTTCAATATCTTAAGTTATCTGCCGCAAATAAAAACCGCAATTAACTAACTGGGCTGATAATCTTGGGTTCGAATCCAGGTCGATTCAAATGGATTTTTTAATGGAGGATTTTATTCAACTGTGAACATATGCAAGATATTATATGGGATTTATTTTTTTTTAAGTAATGTTTGGCAAACTTTTTTTCTTGCCTTCATAAATTCTCACTTAAGCCTATTTAAGGCTCAAATTAATTGTTCTAGCTTACTGAGGACTGAAAATTGTCGGCCAAGGATACAAGCTCAAATTTTTATTAAAAAGCAAACCATCATCAGTGGCAGAAAAATAAATTTCTTTTTTGGTAACATGAACGCTAATCTCGTTTCAGAGTACTTGCGAAATTCTACAAGTAATCACTATGTATAAAAATATATTCATGTGCCTCGAAAAACTTGAGGATACGTAAGTCTTGAAATACGATCGTAAATTTCTTCTTGCCAAACAGGATGATTCAGGAGGAATCTGCTTAAACTCAAAACGGGAGAAATCTTAAAGCGCTCTTATCATTAATCTAAAAAAATTATTTTTTTACAATTCTAACCAAACATTTCGTCCAACCTTACTCATTTAAAATCCTTAAAATCCAGAGTGTCAAATAAATTTTGAAAACTCTGAATATCCAAGAAAAACCGTTTTCGTGGTAACTGCAAATATCACCCAACAAAAATGTTTGCGTTGCCACAGCTCAGTAACTAAGGAGTTGCGACCCCATTTTTACTGTCCAAAAATGCTTCAAATTGACTCCCTTACCACGTCCTTAAGTAATTCTGATTCCTCCTGAAATACCCTGTTATATCGGGAACGGAAGCGCGGTCGCTTCATTCGACAATGTCAGCAAAACTGCCGCGGCACCGCGGGGAAGAATTCCTCTTCGACAATATTTCAGTTACATGGTTTTACGACCTGCGACGTTGCGGGGACATCTCGTGAAGGGAGAAATGTACAGAGCGGCCATCCGTCACGGAGTATCGAGTGAGAAAAAGAAAAGCTTTTATCAACTATTGGACGTCACTGATATATGAACGCCCTTAATGGATCTTGATGAATGCCACTGGCGTTAATTGACATATTTGGACAGAGTAGCATTGAATACAGGAGAGGAGAGCGGGGCTTATCAATAACGCATCTTTTTAAAAGAATCAGTACGTCTTGCATATTTTACTAGTTTCAGAAATTTAGACTTCTGCATTTTTATTCAGAAATTCTCATATGGGCGCACACTGAAATATGAACTGGAATCCAAATGGAATGAAAGGCACAATCGATGAGTCATGAATGTCCCAGAGAGTAAAAAGTGAGCTCTTTTCAAAATTAAAGCATTACTTCTGGGGAATAACTAAAGATTTAGAGCAGAAATGAACCCATAATTAATTTATTACACCTTTTATAACATATTGAAATTTATATGCTCCCTTTAAGAAAATATTTCATGCTTTTTATGGGTATTTTATGAATTTTCAAGCAATTAAACGTCAATGGATTGCATTTTTTACCAGTGGAAGAAGACACCTGTGTAATATTCAAATTGAACCGTTTCTCTACTCAAATTATACGTAGCTATTAGTAGACATCTCTTAAAAGATGAGCGCCTAACAATATTACAAAATAATTAGGTTTTGACGATTCATACGATTATTTACGATTTCAAAGCATATTCGCAACGTAAAAAATATTTGCTTTATGTCCACCATATTTAAGGCAACAACTATGAGGAAAGCAGTTTTTTCGATCTTAAGCAATTACTTGTACACCAACATATACCAGCAATTTAATTAATAAGCATGTATTGAATAACCAGAAGGATATCGGTAAGTAAAGATGTCCCAATGTAACATTGGAGGTCCACTGTCCACATGAATGAATAGACATAAGTTTTCTGTCTTTCGAGTTCTTTGAGCGATGATTGGTCCTTGCATAACCAATCACCTCGTAGATTGGCCTGTTCCAAATTCCGTGCTTCAGCCATGCCTTCTACAGATTTTCCCAATTTCTGCAGTATTATTCCTCAAGGTTGTAATTGGCCTCACTTTTCTCTCTACCGCGATTAAAAACCACGGATTTCTTTTCATTATTTTTCTTTTTTGATACCAGAAACACTTGCTTGGTTTTTTTCAAGGGTTTTTGCATTAAGTTTTCAAACGGTAGCTACATCATCAACGAAACACAGTTTGCTGTTTCCTCTTCATTTACCTTGATTTCCTGATATTTTTATTGTTTAGTCGTTTCCAATATGTCCGTGCCAGCGAGCATGAATTAAATGACAAATAAATATTTCTTTCCATGCGTTCAGTCACGGATTTAACAAAACTTTTAAATACCCCAGATCCTTCTCTAACTTGGAGAGTAAAAACCTCTTCTTCGACGAAATAACCTTCATTTAAATTTATCATCTACTCCTCCCGATTTCTCCAACAACTTTAACGATCCGACGGGACAATAGGTGGATTCTTGCGAGACGAGAGCAGTGTTCCGCATTACCGATCCCTTTCCTCACACCCTGCGACCGTGAATATACCTCTCCTTAAGAGAGGAGATGACGATTCTGGTGACGAGGTGATGCCCCGGAAGTGGTCCCGCGAGGATTGAAGAGGAGGTGGCACATAAAAATAGGCGAAAGAATTCAGAAATAGGGTGCAATTCGAGCGCCGATGGTTCCTGGGCACATAACGAGTCGCCAGGCTGCGAATACTCACCTCAGCATTCGGAGCGATAGCGGCCTATTTCGAGTGCTCGCCCTTTCACAACCCAGGACTCTTTCGCAGAACTGCTCCCCAACAACAACAAAAAATATACAGCACTTGATCACTCGCCTTTCCTCATTTCCTCCACTGAGATAAAATTTTCCTCTTTCTTTCTCGGTCACCCACGCAATACCCTAGCATTCATTTTTGTAATCATTCATTTGATCAATGCTTTTCTTAATTTACTGGATTCAGACACCCATGCAAGGTCTTGCCCATTTGTTCAGTTTGGTATACAAAAGAGACTTCACAGATAGTAGACTCCAGCCCGATATCTTGACAGCCTATCCACCTATGAAATGGTATAGATGACTAAAGCGGTTTCAAGTCGAAGGTAAATTCAAATATTTAATATCAAAATAATCTCCCAACTAGTACATCTATCGATGTGCTCACTTAAATACGGTATCGCTTCTAGATATTTGGAAATACAGAACGAAAAAGGCTTGCGTGGGTGACTTTAGTAACTTGATAGTATTAAATACCATAATTCTTAATTCCATTGGGCTCAATAAATATTTTTCAATTTATTTTTGGTCAAACATTTTTGGACTTTGGACTCTGGACTCAAACATTTTTGGTCTGGAATCACCAGAAGAAATTTATCAATAAATTTTTGTTTTTAATCTCACAGTTTTTGTAACCTTCAAAAATAAGGAATTGAGTTCTTTCCATGAATCTTCCCTTGTGCCTATTTGCTTTAGTGTCCTCATGCACGCATTTTAAAACAGATACTCAAAATTAGAATTTAAGTTAAGTCTCTAAAACCTATATACCTTTTATAAACAATAGCTTTTTTAGCATTGAAGTAGAATAGAAATACATGATAGCCTTAAAACATTCGTTATTAAGGTAAATCATGAATAATCGAATGTTTTGTGTAAACAAAAGTTGTTAATAGTAGAGTGAAATATTCAGAAGTTTGCAACAAAATAATAAGCCGTATAACCCTTTTTATGAACAACTTCTAATTATCAGCGCATTAGCTAATAAAGAATAAATGAGCAGGAGTTTGATTCAATTTCAAGTCTCAAAAAAAACTTTATTAGCGATCGTTTATGAAGCAAACATTTCCGGCAAATATTGTAAAATCATTCCTTGTTTTATCGTAAAATTTCGATGGAAAAGAGACTGCTAACTGACGTACCACTTATGATACCGCCGTTGTAAAAGTTCAAACAGTAACTTTATGAAAAAAGTTGAACCAGAATAAGTTTTTTCAGAGACTAAAGTAAGATTAATTAAAAACAATTCTTGTGATCATTGTTTTAGGATAGGAGGGGTCCCTGACTGTGAGATTAATGCACGATGATGAAAAACGGAACCAGCAGTGATGAGGCAGAGTAAAGCAAGACAACGCGAATAAGCTCCACGTACGGCATGCGCGACGCATATGAGTGAGTAGGTGCGTGAGTCGAGGGACAGCGCGTGAGTTTTCCGCGTACGGGAGAGTTTGAGGATGAGGAAAGAGGAGAAAATGTTATTTTTTCATCCCTTTTTAAATGTTTTTTTTTCCTTCAGTAGTAAAGGGAAAAAGAGAATGAACGGGAATTTGTGCAGGAGGGGAAGGGATGGACGGAATATACGCACGGAGTGACGGGAACGCGAGTGGTGAAGAGAGAGAGGGAAGGGATTTGGGGGATGAGTTAGGCGTATCCCTGATAGGAGACGGTGGGATGGGTGGGAGGGAAGAGAAGAGGAGAGAGCGTAGTAGGGGAGGAAATGGAGAGAAGAGAAAGTTGTACGCAAGGGTTACGCACGCTATCACGCCGACTGCGTGGATGAGTGTGCGTGAGTGAGGGTGCGTATGTGCGTGTGTGTGTGTGTGGGAAGTTGCGTCACAGCGAGGAGGGGCAAGGGGAGGGGAGGGCGTGTAGGGGTTGGGGCGTCTAGGGATTTTTATTTCATCGGGGAGTGAGGCTGGCGATGATGATGATGATGGGAGTGGGTGGAGGGTGCACCCTCTCCACTGAGGTATTAGGGGGGTGCACGTAGAGAGGAGGGGGAAAGGGTGAATAGTTAGCGCGGCAGGGTTAGGAGTGGGCCAGGGTGGACGTGTGTCCTGCTGAATCATTTTTCTAGCTCAGCATACAAAATTGCCTGCTAGACCAACTTTTTTTAGTTATCATTTTTGATAAGAATTGAAATACGTGATAAAATCCAAAAGGATGAAAACACACGATATCCAACCGTTCATCGATATAATTATTCTGTAAGAGTGGAAGGAATAACAACTTAAGATGCTTATTCTACCTAATCTAATCAGGATGGCCCCATCGAATGTTTACTCCTAGACCAATATTTTTAGTACCCAATTCTGATAAAGATATTAAAACGTTGGAAAGACCAAAAGGATAAAAAAAAACAATATCCAACATTCACCGATAATATAAGTCTGTAGGAATTGAAGGCATTACGACTTTTCTTTTTCCACTTATTCTATTTTGCTTTTTTATTCCTTCAACTCTTACGATCCGACAAGTCGCATCCATTACCATTACTAATTATGATTCTGGTAATGTGTAGTTTTAATCAATCGAAGCGAATGTGAATCAAAAACTAAATGTGAATTATAAGCATACAGCCCCTCCCATCCAGTCTGAACTGAAGACACCTTTCCATAATTGTTAGGCTTTAGATATCGCATATGTAAGGGATTTAAGTTAAAATATTCACACCGTAGATGTGCTTTTCCTTACCCCACATTTATCAGTTCTTTATGGCTAAAAATATCGTTTGTTAGTGCTATAATAGACAAATTTTTGGCCCCCATTTTTTGGCAGCAGGTAGACTAAATCGATAAAAAAATCTCTCCTCAATTCCGTGCAGCGTATAATCAATTGCTCCCGTCACACGTCGCCTTCAGTGTATTCTTTAAAAGATGCTAAAATTTGGGGGCGTTACCAGCTGCAATTAACAATAAAACATTCTAATTTACTGTGAATATTCGCTTTTTTCTGCCCCCCCCCCCCCCCCCCCCGCCTGCGGCCTTTTATGGTCAATGCTTATAATTTTTGTCTGCTATTTGTTCCTTCTCGTCTTCTAGTCTCGTTTTTTTCAAATGGAAGAAAAAAAATTAGCAATAGCTGCACTTTCACTTGTAAAATGATTACATAATATATGAATTACAATATAAAAATGAATTTTCAAAAAAAAACTTTTTTTCTATGGAACTGATAAAATGAAATAAATGCTTTATGAGCCTAACACAGTCTCTGAATTATTTGCTTTACTTTCGACCAAAAGCGTTGGGTACATGTTCCACTATAACACTCAATTTCCACTTAACATCATATCGTAATTAAACTAGAAAATACAGTGAACTACAGTTTATAACATTTTAATTGATGTTACGAATAAAGTGAGTGCCATAGTGAAACATTCGCCCAACGTTTTTCGTTGTAAATAAAGCAAATAATTTAGAAATCCTTACAGGCTCATAGAAAATTTATTATACTCTTCTTAACTCTACACAATAACTTATTATCTGCGATGAAGAATATTACTTCTCAAAATTTACATTGAAGATTTCCTAAATTAACTTTTCTTCGTTTTAGCTCATTCTCTTTCTTTTACTATTTCTCTTCAGGTTCTTTCAATTGAAAATTTTATTTCACTCAATTTTGCAATGCCCTTTAATGAAAAAATTATTGTTCATTTGGAAACAAGCCAAGGAGAATGTCACTTTTCAAAAATAAAAATTATAATATTCGTTAAAACAAACAAGGGTATTCGTCACATTAAACCACCGACGAAAGTCACTGATAAAATAATTATTTATAGCTCAAGTTTCCGACTTCATTGGTTCTCCCAAATTTCTGAGATGATATTTTCGAGGATT
Organism: Ischnura elegans; assembly: GCF_921293095.1. Lineage (NCBI taxonomy): Eukaryota > Metazoa > Arthropoda > Insecta > Odonata > Coenagrionidae > Ischnura > Ischnura elegans. The sequence continues at coordinate 145,648,826 of NC_060246.1, forward strand.
AATTGCGCCTAAAATTTTCCTTTAGCATCAGATAATGTATTTTTCCTTTTGTATATGTCTTGCAAAAATACATTTCCAATTACGCCGTCATGAAGGATATGCTATTGTAATGTCCCATCCAGTAAGATTAACTCGCAGATTCCCTTGAGAATTCAACCAGCGTCTGTTGGGAAATGTTGGGGCCGACCAAAAATTGACGCGGCGACATAGCCCAAAAGTTTATATTTAACATAAAAATTGTAAATTTCCTATCTTCTTTTGCTCCGTTTGTTTGTGTAAAAACATTGCTGCTATGGTTTTTTATCATTCTATTTCCTTTAATTGTTCTCAACGCAATTTTGGGGGCCATTTTTTTTATTAATCCCCATATTTAATTTTAAACGAATAAAGTTTTAATTTTTCATAGAGTTTTAGAATATATAGAGGGGGTCGATTCTATGCCTTTTTGTTGCATCTCGTTTCGTTCACCCTAAACATCTGTATGAGTGAGTGAGTCAGTGAGTGGTTGGAAGTGGGCTTTATAACACGCATATAGAATATCAATCATTTTGTAATCTTTACACTACAACTTAGATATGGAAAATATAGCAAAAATGACATTTTATTTGAAAAATAGTTAATTTCATCGTTAAATTTTTCGTGAACCCACGTGATATTTTTAATGCTTTCTCTAAAACTGGGTCTCCGAAATTCAAAACATCTTGAGCATATGTTGCAGACTTGTGGCAAACTCAATATGAGATTTTTCATCGCACTTCTCAGCAATGCATTTTATTGGATGCCGATATTCTGAGGAAAAGTTATGGAGTCACTTATTAATGCTTTCAAATTGGTTTCAAAGGAGTTTCTTATTAATGCTTTCAAATTATGTCCGCCGGCAGCAAAATTTTCTTAACACTGAGCGATAAATCCGTAAATTGCATGCATACCATACAATTTTTTGTGACTACAATTCTACTTCAAATTAAGATTAGCAATAAACGTAGTTTTAACCTCAATTTTTCGTGCAAGTTTCGATATCGTGATGTAATGAATTAGATAAGTCAACCAGAACTCAAAGCAATTTCCTGTATCTATAATTTAACTCTTACTAAAATAGCAGATGATCTCTGTTTTACATCAAGAAATAAAATTCTAAATAATAGCATTCTCACCTCCTAAATGATTAATATAAATATAATCAGTCCGTCTTAAGTGTAAGGAGCAAATTAAGACTACTCATAAGGCACCAGATAAACATAAAATGATCGCACCAAATAGTGGCTATGATCATAGGCGGATTTAGGGGGGGGGGGGCACGGGGGCACTGGCCCCCCCTTCACCAAACGCTTAAAAAAATAGACAATATTTTAAATACGGTTATCACTACGTTCGTTTTATTTTGTGTATTTCGTACCCTCAATCATGTAATTCAATATTATTAACTTTCATATCAAGAGAATATTTTCTAAAATAATTGTTGTATTTTTTAATTCTATATATCAGAAAACCTGTCACACTCTTTTTGTACCCCCTCTCTCCCTCTCAGAAAAAAATCCTGGATCCGTCCATGGCTATGGATATGCCCTCCATTATGATAAACAGGAAATTCACACCAACCGATGATGCAATCCTTGCCAAGGTCCTTACTTTTTCCCGATTAACACAACATAAAATGTGAATGACCATCGATCAAAGTCTGGTCAAATCCTTGATAATTTTCGCTGCTCCTATATACAGCGCAAATGAAGGAAAAGAAATATTATCTTCGAATCGAATTGCATCATAAAATTTATCACTGCCACAGTCATGTTTGAGCGCATACGTGTCTCACCTGGTAGAAGACCGTGCAACCATTTATGCAAACAGTGACCTTAAAAATAATCATCTTTTAAAATATGAAAACGCAATTTTCGTCAGAAATAAGGTTCTAGAAAAATGCATCGTGACGAACGTGACAAACAAAATTACTCCTGTTCAAGAAAATCGATGAAGCATTTTAGGTGATACCTATGATAAACTTTACAGATTGTAATAACCAAAGTTTCAAAGAAAACTCAGCAAGTAACCCACAAAAATGATAAAATACGAATAATATGAGAACACCAGATACGTGGTGAGCCAAATTATTTAACCATGTCGGCATAGATGTAAATATACCCCTTATCCATTCCGGTGTAAACTGGAATTTAAAATTTAGCGATTCTAAAATAGCCGAAAACACAGTCAGAATCGTAACAGTTGAAAATAGAAATTGTTGGAGACCTGAACGTAACACATAGGAGATAAAAAAATTTTCGCATAAACTCAAATACTTTGAATCTGCCCAATTCATAGTCCGAATTAAATATGCCCAATGCATATCCGAATCGTAAGAAACATACAAAAAAGGTGATCTCTAATGATTTTAGTGACTCGTGACCGAGAGCACGCACTTGAGCTTATCATTTAAGTGTCCCAAATTCAAAGTTGCTCCCATGACTAATAACATTTGGGAATTTTGGCTCATTGTAACTCGTGAACTGTTGATAATCTCGTTTCCAATCAAATATTTACACATATACCTTCCCACCAACTGCAATCATTACTAGGAATTTTATATTACCACTAAGCCTGATTTAAAAAACTGCCGGGACGCTCCTATCGAAAAAAACTGGAAAACCATTTCACCGAATAGGAATTCAAATTAGTGGAACATTGACGGTGATTCTAAATACAAAACTGGTGGTGTATACTTTTTTAACACATGCTAATCAGAGTAAAAAATAAAATGAAAGACTTTATTTTAATTTCCGACACATGGAAATTATCGATTAAAGTAAAGAGAATGAACTAAAAATTTTATTTGCATTTTACTTAAGGATTCATTTCTTCATATGCATATAATGAAAAACAAATCAAGGATTCCTTCCCATTCTGTACGTTGAGAAAACATTAATTTTATTAAGGTAATGATTCGCCCACTACTACCACTCTATTACTCGCCTAAGACTTCACTATTTGTCCAAGGAGTATTCAAAATTTAGAAATACGTTTTCTTACTGACATCACAGTAATCAAGCTAAATTTTATTCCTTATTTGAATTTCTGTCTAAGAAAGATATTTTCAATTTTTTCATGCCGGGTTATAAAATTTAATTAAAAGTAAAATGTATTCATTAGTAATTCACTTCAATATAAATGATATATTGATAATTACTGCGGGATTTAAATCGTGGCTCTTCGTCCAACGTTGTAACTCTAAACTATTTTCATGATGAAAGTAAAGATCTTAAAAATAATATTATACAAGAAGAAAGGAATTTTACACTATATGTTAATAGCCTTCATCTGATTAACAGAGAATAGTCATTCCATTAATATGCCATGCCCAGATGAAAACGAAAAGTACATCTTTTCTTTAAAAAATATATTCATTCATCACAGATGATTGAAAGCTTTTTTAATGAAATACCTGGGGATGATTTTAACTGATCATTCATTGGGGTTCGAGAATGAAAAAGTATAAATAACAAAATCTATAAATTCAAAGAGTAGTTTGCATGATTCCTAAATAAACGCATTATTATATAATAAATTTCAATCATAAAGCACAAATATTTCATGCTAACAGTTTGAGTCTTCATCACACAAATGGGACGAATGGATTTCAAATGACCATAACTTTCCCTCGAACATAAAATTCAAACAGTACAGCTAAGAGCATATAAATATTACATTGCCATGATATTCAATTTATGGAACTTGATATCTATAATTATAGCAGATAACGTATTTTCGACTTCAATTGATTCTTAAATTCATCGATAAATACTTTTAAAACCATTAGAATAAAAAATCACCTTTTTTAATCGCTATGTGATAATAGTACAAAATTTCAAACCAATATTACCAAAATATTTTTTATTAATAATTTTGCATCATACCCATAAGAGGAATGATAATCATCAGTAAAAGTTATGACTATTTTCACTCAAATACTCTTTTCTCAACGAAACTAACTTGCTTTGCATTAGCCTGTCTGTAATTTGAATAGCTCAAAGAAGAATAGAAACATGTTCAACATATAAAACCACTGCTTTCCTTACTTTTCTATATTTTCCTCCTATTCCCAAATAAACTAACCACATATTTTCATAGATGCTATTTCAATATTGAGACAGTGTAATATTAAAATACTGGATGACCTTCCCACAAAATATGTTTTACACTAAAATAAAATTTTATTCATTTACTAAAAAATTTTGATAAAAAAATTAATGAATTTATATTTATTCGGTACGTAACGCCTTGCAACATGGGACATCACAATAGCATATCTTTCGTGGCGACGAAGTGGGAAATTTATTTTTGCAAGAAATATATAAAGGAAAAATATGTTACCAGATGGTATAGGGAAATTTTAGGCACAATGAAGCCTCGAAAATATGTGCATCTCAAATATTAGGGAGAACCAATACAGTCGGAAACTTGAACTATAAATAATTATTTTATCACTGAGTTTCGAATATGGGTCGGTTATTTATATTTTTCGAAAAAAATAAATCAATTTAACGTTCAATACTTGCCGCCCGCTTGAAAACTACATGACTACTACATAAATACTCATTTCACTTGATGAGTAGGTCAGGAGAATGGGTACATGCTGGGCATTGAGTAGCGACATGGCAATTTAGCGTTTTACTATTATAATTTTTTATGTTCTTTGCCCCGAAAGGATTAGAGGGTACTATATTTCGCTTTCCATGAAAAAGAAACGAAGACGTTGTACGGCAAAACATTAAGGTGAAGGTAAACTTACTTGTAAACGATATCTAATCATAGAATAAATTATACAATGAAAATTTTATCTACTTCATATATTTGCACATGAGGCCTTCCGTTGTAAAATAAAATATTCTCGATTTAACGAAACGAGTCTTGCGCATATAAATTAAGTGCACGTGGAAAATTGAGTTACGACTAATATAATCAAAATTAAGTATTTCTGCAACAACGCGCCGCAAGCCACATAATAATAATATTTATTGCTTCATAAACATTTTTCAAAGATACATAGATACAAGTACAGATAAGAGATTTAGGTGACCTTCGAGACATATTGTTAGGATCACCTTCAGAAAATAATAGTAACAATGCAGATTATTGAATACCAAATTTGTCTCCGTAGTGATCTAATTTTACATAAGTAATATACAGTGGTAATAATAATACATTGTTATTGATTCATAAGCGTTTCAAACATTTTAAAAAGTCACAGATTCAAAACCAGATTAAGGCTTTAGTTGACCCCAGTGGCTTTCGCCAGTTGATGGGATCACCTTCAGAAAACAATAATAATACTGATTATATTTGAATATCCATTATGTCCTCTAGATGAACTATTACTCCATAAATAATATAGTGATATAACAAGTAATAACATGGTGAATTAAAAAATATATGATTTTTTAGGACAGTAATTTTAAAATAACATTGGAAATTTAGGGACCAATCTTAGAGCAAAATATCATCCTGATCGCATCAAAGCACTATTCATTACACCAGTATAGTAGTACCCTGGGACTAATAATACAGCACGTTTAGAGGGGTGAGGGAGAGTCCACCGTCCCCAAGGGGAAGGCCTCAACGGAGAAGACGATGGGACTAAGTAGTCATTCTGGAAAGGACTGGGGGTGGGTGGTGTGTGTATGTGAGTATAGGTACCCCTTATACCACCCTGTCCTCCCGCCCCCACTCCCTGGAATGTCGGTGAAAGGAGAAAGGATGAGCGCGGGTAGGATGCAAAAGCACGACAAAACAAGGAACATTGGCGGGAGAGGGGAGGAATGGCAGAGAGGGGGGGGGGTCGTCAGGTGAAATTTCGGGGCACACAAACCAGAGGGTGAGGTGTAGAGGGCGGACGATATGAGACGTAGTACACGGGCAGCGTGCATGAAGAGGGCAGGTTGGAGAGGCAAAAAGAGTGATAGAATGTATAGAGCAGGCACGTAGATACTACAGGGGTTGATGGGCTAGTGGTAGTCGCGGAGAGAGAAAGGGTGGTTCACGGGTGAGGACGCGGGACTGAATGATAGGGAAAGGGCTGAGGGTAGTCGCGAGGGGAGGGGGTGGAATATGGAGGGTGAGAGTTGTCACCCCCCTCCAATCCTCACTCCACTCGTGAAGGGGTGGGGGTGGGTGGGTTTTGCGGTGGGAGAGGGAGGGTTCGCGGGACGCCGTCATTACTCGAGGGCGTATCCCCGTTTTACACGAATGGTGGAAAAGCGTCCGCCATTGCTCGATGTAATTCGAGCGCAATAAATAAAAGATATGGGGAGGGACCAGAGGTAGAAAAAAATAAAGAGGAAAAAATGGAAACGGTTTTTTTTTTTTTTTTTTTTTTTTTTTTTTTTTAACTCTCCTCGGCACGGAAAGGAGCGGGAAGAGAGACTGGAGGGGTTGGGGAGGAGGAGAAGGGAGGGGAGGTGGAGAAGGGAGGGGAGGTAGTTGACGGAAATAAAAAGGGCCAAGAGAAATAAACAATTTGACAGAAAAAAATACGGGCACACTTACATATTTAATATATATGTGTGTGTGTGTGTGTGTGTGTGCACCTCACAAACAAAAAAACGCGCATGCCCATAGAATATGACATGGTAACCGCTGAGGCACGGCTTGAATGGTGGTAAAGTAAATAAGGAGTACAAAGGGAAGGAAAATAAGAAATTTGGGATGAATTTTAATTATGTGAACACAGTGAAAATAAATATGAATAATTTATGATAAACACTTTTTCCCCTACAAGTAATTCATGACGATAATTTATGTATTTAGTAAATATTATGTTGTAAAGTGTTAATGTTTATGAATATTTTATTTATTAACATTAACACTTTCATTCCTGATTAACGCTTTTCATACAACACTGTACTCTGTGGCTTAAGCCATATGGTCAGATCGTTGTGAGAACTTCCCCAATGTTTCTCTAGATATTGTGTTATAACATCTTTTATTATAATTCATAGATGTGCAAAAACAAACACTCCAAAATAGGAAGTGGACGTAAGTGTGCACGTAAATAAATATCCGTGCGTGCAAATACGAATGTAAGTAAATATAAGAGCTATAAAATATAATGCAAAATGAAAATACTCTGGAGATTCCCTGAAGAGTGGGCGGAGGCATGCAGTCGCTACATGTGTTCCGCGGGGAGAGAGAGATAAAGGGAGATGGATGTGTGAGAGCGACGAGACCATACATAGCAGAGGCAAGGGGAGAGGACGACAGGGGGCCTCCCACGGGGAAGGAGGGGTGTTCGACGCGGAGGGGTAAACGCAGGGGCAGTCCTGCCGCCCAGGCGATACGGAGAGGCCGAACTGAGGACTCGCGTGCATGCTTGCATCGGCAATGAAGACACACGGAGGGGGGAACGCAGCGGGAGAGAGAAAACCGCTTTCCCTCATTCCAGGCTCCGCCGCGGGGCAGCGCGAGTTGGCGGGTGCCCCGGAACATCCCCGTGAATGGGCCTCCGAAGGGGGCGGGGCGACCGCTTACAAAAAGGGGGCACTTACGCGTAAAAGGGGGGGAAGGAGTACCAGATATTTTGAAGAGGGGGAGAACTCTTGTGTGGATGCTGGGGCATGGACCGTAGTATGGAGGAGGAAACAGACATGGCGTCCGTGAAAAAAGAGGGGTGGAAAGTTAGCGGCGGCATGGAGGCCGGAAGGGGTAAAAATGGGTTCCAGGGCGTGGCCTTCCCCGGGTGCGGAGGGGTGCGGGGAGCGGTGAAAGGGTGGAGCTGAGCACGGAGGGGAGCGTGGCCATGGCGGGGCACACCCCTATCGTCGGCCGGCGAGGCACCCGGTTGGCTCGCGGCGGCCACTCCGCGGCAGAAGGGGGAAAACGAGGGGAGACAAGAGGGTGGTCTCGGGACATGTGATGCAAAACTGCCACGCACAATTTTTCCTCACACACATGCACCCATGAAATCCCGCACGTGAAGCCCCTCCCACGAAGACTTATCCGTACCCCCTCAACGCTTCCGCACGGCCCGCTATCCACGCCCAGTAAAACATTTTTCCACCCCCACCATCAACGCAGAAAAAAAATATACGAAATCACCCGCACGGTCCCTCCCACAATTTTTTTTATAAAATCGCGAAAAAGGGGACGGGCATCTCAGGTGTTTATTATTTTCCGTTTTCAGTCCTTGTATAAACCCCTTTTTTTCTCGCTCGCAGACAAGAGTGACGGGGGACCCCCGAAAACATCCCCTCCACCGGATATATCCCTCCCCCTACTTTCCTCCTCCGTACATATGCAATGGACTTGGGCGGGGTTTGAACCGAGTCACGAGGGAACGCGAGGAAGGGCGGCGCTCCTGTTACCGCGGGGGCGGTCCTCTCTTGATGCGACAAAAAAAATAATAATAATATAATTCATACACTCAGCCTCACTCACACGAACACACACACACTGAAGAACGCATGCATTTATACATGGCTATTCGCATGAAGACAGGGAGAGAGAGAGGTCTGGGGTCGAAGTTAAGAGAGGAGGGGAAGGTAGGGTCGACGGCGCGAGGGAGAATCACCGGCGAGTGAGCGCGGGAGTTGCCGGCGACGTGAGAGGGTGGACGGACCCTCTTCGCGGACTTATTTTCCGGGGGCGAAGCCAAAATAACTTGGCGGGGAAGGCGGCGTCGACGGCGGGCGAGTCTACGAGTTTACGGGCGGCATCAGGGAACGATGGAAAAAGGGAATGCTTGATAAAACTTTTAGAATGGTAGCCACGACTTATTTCGATGAGGACTCAAGGAATTGTTGATATCTATAGTAGTTGAAGCTTATATGATAAAGCCGTTGAATAAATTCGGTACAGATTTTTCGGTACAAATGTTTCCGTACAGATACTTTCACAAGTTTCCATGGGATACATTTATCCGTAAACTATAAAGAATAAACTTACTCGGAAAAAAAGTATTTCTTACATTAACTTACAGAAAGTCAATTTAAGAAGCACACCTCTCATTTTAGAAATGAAAATACTCATTTACTTTGCACAATCATGGCTTTGATGATGATTGCAACGGATGAAAATAGCAGAATACCGAGTAGCGATAACAGAAAGTTTTATTTCTTGAAAGTGACAGAGTAAGCGCCATGACTCTACTTCCTCAGTATACACTTCTCCGATATTAATTAGTAATAAGTAAAGCTATGTCAAAAACCCAATCGGTTTTTTTATTTTCTTACAGTGAACTAACCAACAAATCTCAGCACATCCATAACTATTCTCCACAGTGCGAGTAACAGTCAATTCTTAAAGGAGACAAATATTTATGTGTAAATTAATATATCTATGACCCATGGGGATGTTCCAAGCTATTGGCCTAAGAAGATATAAAAAAATTTTGTGGGACATTCATTCAAGGCTGCCAATAAATTTGACACAATAATAGCTACATCGAGCACATCCCGAGTGCTGTGAACCATGATCTCAAGACTGCGTTCCAGATCCATTTGAATTAACGCCATCACAGGGCAACGGCGAGACCGATAAATCCTCCGACACCCAAACGTTTACCAAAAGGCATAAAGTAAAATCACTGTCAGTTATCTGAAGAGGTGTATGGACCTTGAGTCCCTTTTGCACGGTGTGTTCTCAAAACAGAGGGGAAATAAAGAAAGCTTAAACATATACACACGGTGATGAGAAAACAAGGAGGGCGCGCGCGAAGAGGATGTGTGATGAAGAGTGAGAAATTATGAGTAGGGTCAACGAGAAGGAGAGAGAAAAGTGTTTATGGGGGGGGGGGGGGAAGGAGGGGTCCAACAGGACAGGTAGGCGGGAGAGGGGGATGGGAAGAGAAGGGGAATGAGGGGAGGTAGCGGAGGGGGTGAGTCGAAGCGGGGAGCGTAAATTAAAACAGTCCACAGACACACACACACGCACGCACATGTCCCGCACTCTCATTCCGCGAGGCACCTCGCAGAACACACACAAAAAAATGGGTAGTTGATGGAAGTCGGATGGGTCTGCAGGGGTGGGGGAGGAGGAGGAGTCGTGTTAATGGACATCGTTTTTATTTCCTTGCTCCGTTAATAATTGCCCGCGCGCATTCTAACGTGCATCCCCGCATTCGAATCTACCCAAACATACACATCTACACGCGCCTCATCCCTACCACACTCACTCACTCTCTCTCCCTTTTTTCGCGATTCTCTCCCGTTCTCTCTCACTTCATTCCTCCGTCCACCGCGCGACTAACTCCCTCACCAGCTCGTTCGTTCCCTCAGTCACTTTCCACCACCGGACACGTTTCCACCTTGCCTTTCTCCAGGAAAATTAAAAAAATTATACGAACGTCGACCGCACATAGGATTGGTTCGGCTAAGGTCGAATTACGGAGGGTATCCAGGCTTCATGAAAAAGCTGCCCTCTTCTTTTTTTACTTTTTTGTTTTATTTATTCGTCCTCGCCGAGCATTAGACATGGGCGGGAACTGTTCCGGAGAAGTCGTCATCGTGGCGACAGACACCCAGCATCCTCATCCAGGACTACGACCCATCGACAGCCGGGAATCGCGGTAATAATACGATACCGCAGGAACCGATGGAAATATATTTTTAACGATCAGGAGGGTAGATTACCACGACGTTTCAAACTGCGAACTCCTTGCGGGGCGTTCACAACGACCCTACAGTGTTCATTTTCACGGTCGGGAAGCATTACCTGTTATTACTTAGAAGCGCTACCAGGACGCTTATATTTACCATGATTTCGGCGGGGGTTTATACACAGTAAACTCCCTTTGCTTTGGCCCACAATAGTAACCAATAGATGGCACCGGGGCAGCTCACCACTCACCATATATTTATTCATTAATGCGTTTACTGTTTATAATCATTAGGAATCTTGATGAAAAATACCGCATCCTCAATCTGCCTGCTTGAAAGATCTATAATATATTTGATATTATGATGAAGAATAATTGCAATAATTATTGAAATTCGGTAACCCAACGAAGAAATATTTCAAATTAAGAAGTATTTTACATCTTCACGTAACGGGCCGATCTCGAAACTGAAAACAACCCATTTTTAAATCTGTAAGATGTAAAATTAACTTATATTTAATTTCGTGTGCTCTCCCAGCCATTTGAACTATGTGAACATTAATATCCCTAATCCCTTCACAGTCAAAATTTCATTGTATTCAAAAAGTAGGGAGTATCAATGTCACACAAAAACGATACTTTTCCTACTTTCTATAAGCATGACGTATAAAATTAACGAAGACAGAGAAGGAAAACGTTGAATATTCACGCAAAGGCTAGCTTTGATATTTCATACAGGAAAAAGTGTATTGAAATCGAATAGAAAAACCTGTACTTCCTTCTGCATCGAGATTTAGACCAATAACTACCGAGAATATTGCGAAAATAATAATGAATAAGTGATTTATTGTTCAGGAAGTTGTGTTCAGAAATTAGTGTTCATTTTTTGAATGCTCACGTGGCATGTTACTCAATTGGCCAACAATGCAAATTGTTCAATTGCTCAACGCTATGTTAAAGCTTAGAAAAGCGAAAAAGCACCAAAAAATTATTTTCAGCTCATGTAATTTCTTCTTACTAAATTCATAAGCTTCACTTTATAGGAATATCTAATTATTACAGAATGTAACATCAGAATATGGAAGAACAAACGGTACACACAAATACAGCTTTCAGGAAATCATCTTTGTAGAACTGATAAAGCTGCATTTCCATTTTTACTTCATACTATTAAAAACTATAGATCTATGTATGAATGAGTAAAATATGAATTGTCGAACTAAATATACAATTTATCATTATACCAAGGCCAGTTTCCTCCAAAGGTACAAAGCCATTTCAAATCAGGCAGCATCGATATAAAGGTTTTTCAACAGGTAAACAAAAAAAACTCTGAGTCATACGTATTTATACTTTATTCCTTGCACATATCATCCTTCCAAAGACATACTTAAGTCCAAATAATGAAAATATATCCGTAAGAGGAAAGTCGTCTATTGTGGGTAAAATAGAGAAACAATAGAAATTTACAATGTTAATAGGTGCTGTTCAGCGCGAATCTTTGAAAATTTCCTCTCCAATACAACTGAACGTTGAATTTTAATATATAGTATACACTAATATTATAGCCAGGTTGCTTGCTTAACCTTATCCTGCGCTACATCAATAAAAGTCCATAAATCGTTTGATGGTGATAGAAATAAAAAAATATTAAGGGATATGACCCTCGGTGGACGCAAAATTAAATAATACTAAACAGGTCTGATAAAATTAAACATTGCACAATATCTCCACTGAATTAACGTAATTTGTCGCTCTTCATTTTCACTAAAACGTTCTCATAAGAAATATTGTGCAATGCCTCCTTTATCAGTATTAAGATTTGCCACCTTATTGTTCCACAAATCATGAATTATAAAAATTCCTCTTACTTTCGTCGAAGGTGAATTTTAAGCTGAAAAACAATGAAATATGGGGAATTGCCTTGCACGACCCAGTGAAATACTACACATAAAGAAGAAAAGAACGTTATGCGACGAAAATTTCAGGCAAAAGACAATATAAAACAAAAATTCTTAATTGCCCCTGGCAATGACAGAAGACACTGTGATTGTAAATGTTAAGATACAAGAACTATCACGTCTAAATTTCATTTGGTTGCTCATAGAAATTTTGAATTGGTACAACTCAAAATAGAGGATGAATAATCGTGAGAAATTAGCAACTTAACGATGAACACATGAACGATTAAATATTGGTGGACTTCGAAAAATAGGGGTATTCAGGAATGAATGTATGCTATCGCTATGCATTTCATAAAAAGTACACAGTTGAAGTCATTTATTTTGAAAATAAACTATCAATTTGTTCCATTAATCCATTTAGTTACCATTTAATCTAAAGTATAAAATATAAAGGCAGATAAATGTAAGCAAAATCTTTGCTTCTAATGCAAGATTTCGCAAAACTTGATGAGATGAGAAAGGTTCGAAAAGTGAAAAAGAGAACTGTTAGATATATTGTCGCCTTGTATTTCACCAACGCCAGCCGACTACGTTGCACCAAAGAGATTATTGAGAGAGAGAGCATCATATTAATTGACTAGAAACCGGATTATTACTAATTAAAATAAGGACACTCACAATCTCCCACTTTATCATGCGAATGACAAAGAGATTCGTTTCGACACAGTATTAATTAACTTCTCCCTTTAATTTTCGGCAACCTAAAACTTGTTAAATACGTTCTGATAGAAAATGGATATATATTATCATACCTGATAATTATCATACTCATGACTGTTTCCACAGTGGGAGGTGATAATTTAGTCTGAAATCTTATTAGCACTGTATCAATGGGTGCTGTTAGAATTAGTCCCAGAGATTGTACAAGACGACCGTTCCCCGAAAAATTCTAGGCCGTTAAAATAACGATGCACCGTTTAAAAATTCAGATTAATAAACTCGGAGCAATAAAGAACTCCACAAAAATGTGTTTCAGAACAGCGGGTGGTAAAGGGGAATCTGAAACACTGTATAGTAATCAATATAAACACAGAAAGAGAACTGAATAACTGAATTGAGTTAACCACGCGTCATTTCCACAAATACTGAGGAAATTTCATTCTGAAAAAACAGGGATGAAAAAAGTGGATGTGGGCATAATGTATGACACTTGTCACGACCAAGAACCGAAGCATGTACTGGGGGATGATGTACCACGAATAGACGAAAAAGCCACGTGGAAAATGACGGTGAAAAAAATTGCGTGCCGGATTCACGGAAGTAACAACCCCACGAACAAGGGAAGGAACACGTCATTTCGAACGTCAAGCAACTTCCACGAGACGGACAACCATAGCAAGAACAGAGCGCTTAATGAAGCACAACGTGTAGGACGCGAACTCCGCTCCCAATAGCCCGCCCGCTCTTGTTCGGCTTGTAAGGCTCACACACTGGCAGCAAAGGGGATGCTGGATCAGCGCGCAGCATCCGGGGCAATGGGGGCGCGAGGACTGAGGAGCTAAGGTAGGCGTTGCCAAGGACGTATTGGAAAGGAACCGCAGCGGTAAGGAAGTTCTGGGGTGCCAAGGGAAGGGGTTGAGTAGTGGAGAGAGAGGGAACCGCATTGGGATAAGGTGGGGATGGAAGGGGCTGCTCCGCGTGTGATATGGGAAGGGGAGTTCCCCAAGTTTCCCCGCCGTGTCTTGGGCTCCTTCGGTGGAGAGGGTCACGCCCCCCTCTTTGCCTCCTCCCACGGTCCCGGCCGCCCCCTTGAGTCCCCCTCCGATGGGGGCAGGACATCGCGGCGGCCGAGGAGCAGGAGAGACGAGGTGGCCGAGGAGGTCTGCGCCGACGACGAAGACTTGGGATTCTCGGCGGAACGAGATCTCCCTCCTCTGCGTACCCCTTCACTCTCAGCCGACTCACGCCCTCCTCCTCACAAGAGGCAGGCCGCCGAGAGACCGGCATTGAGGCGGCGGTGCTGATGGCCGAAACGACGAGTCCTTCCGCGTGCAGTAGACACCCGCTTCATGATATAGATCGTTCCGGAGGATCGATCGTAAAGCGGATTCCATCGTATGTTGAATCTGCATTATTTCCAAACGAGGAATTATTTTAAGGAAAATCAGCTCATTTAAATGTTGCGATGTCTGCATGTGCTTCGTTAGCAAATAAGGGGTAGAATTACGAATTTTGTGATTTAATGTGCAATTGGAAACAAAATCGGCGAATTTTGAAATTTTAATTAGCGCGCTCAAAGTCGGTTCAGAACTTCAGCTGAATTCATCTCGAGTCTAACTCACCGTAAAGCGGATGTCTATTTAAACCAATGTATGGATTTGAACCATGGATGCAATCGCAATGCAGTTCATAAAAAGTACACTGATATCAATTTCAACCTTGCTTTCGGACCGGGAACGGAAGGCTTACCAGTGCGCCCGAATCTTTGTTAAGTCGACTGGACACTTGATTGATGAGGCATCCGAATTCTAATCGGAATGATTGTTTGTCGGAGATTTATCGGAGATTTATCGGAATGATTGTTTGTCCCTTTGGTTTCTCAAAGGAGCCATTTAACTAACTCCATACCTTATCGCCAAATGACATGGCTAGTTATTTTACTAGCCATGTCATTTGATTGCTATTCACATCGGTGAAATAGCAAACTCATATGGTTCCGGAGAGGGCTTTTGCTTTTAACTTTCTAATCCATGTAAAACTATAATTTTTGAGTTCATAGCCGTCATATTTGTCGAATTATCATCTTTCTAAATTGTGAGATAACAAATGACTAAGGCTCATACGGCCCTACGCAAATGACCCCTGGGCGAGGAAGGGTTAAAAGATGCTCCAGTAATCCCTACCCAGGTCATTAATGAGCCATTTCACTCGAGAAAGACACCCGTCTTGTGATCTGCATGGAATAATATCACTTTAAAATAGCTAATCTGGAGCAGCTTAACTGATGTCTAATTTCTCTTCCTCTGGCGCCTCTTCATAGCGTCAAGAGGTCGCTATCCAGATAGTAGGCATTGCTGAATGAGATGTCTTAATTTTCTCATTTATAACTACAACCCTGAAACGAGTGGCTCTAAAATGCGCAATCTAACTTTCAGAGACGACTGGAGCTTTGATCGATAACCGTCATAAATGAGCTAGATGAAATCCATTTGAATGGAACCCTAGACGGCTAGGAAATTATATAACTTGAGGAACAACTCCTCATTAATCGTGACTAAGGAAGACCCAGAAGGCAAAAATCAATTTATAAACTAAATCACTATCAGGCAATATTACAGAAATATTTTATGTTAATATTTTCGATAAAGGTTTAAATATTTTCATTTTCCCATTTCCCTCATTTACCTACCTTAAAACCTACCTATGAAACCCGTTTTAGCCCAAGGGTCCTCCTCACCCCTTATCTCACTACTGGTCAGATATATCGGGCAAAAAATTGAATAAGGAACATCTGAAATTATCATCATGGTGGGGCACTTCTTCAGATTCAAATACTCCGAATAATTTCCTCGAAATCCTTTACAATTACTATTTTGTTGGCCATGAACTTACCTAAAATGTTGTACTCTTCCAAACAAAAGGAGAACGGGGGTAGTCATCCTTGGTTCATTCCCAGTATCCCCTCCAAGGCCTATTGCCTTTCTCATGATTCCTTTTGCCAACAAACACAAGGTCAGAGTTGATCTTTCTTTCCCAAAGGCTTACAGCTCCTGCAGAGATGAACATGGGAATAAATATATTTGTTATCCCTGAGGTCCAAGATGAAAGCAGAAAATTGATACTATAAATATTGATAAGAACTCAGGCAAAAGTAAACAGGTGATGACCCTTTTGAAATATTCCTTCATATTTCCATTACCTGCTGTTCTAATATTACTGCCCCTTTTATAAATTTTGCATGTGTATTGGAAACGAATATGTAAAACGTTCTTTGCCACCAAAGGACTGAAAATTATTCAGTAGTAATCTAGCGCAAAACTAACGGCATACTTCCCTAAATTGATGCAGTGAAGAAATTTCAGCGACCTTATTAAATTTTAAAAAATTATAAAGCAAAATATTTTGAAGTCTAAGCCTTCCTTTAAGAATAAGTCAATTTTTCGGCATACCTCACTGGCAATTTTGAATTCCCAAAATCAAAATGTCGTAATATTAATCTTTGACCGTAATTTATGGTTTTTATGAAGCAAGTACAAAAAGGAACTGCAGTATCTCCTCGAAAAATAATGCTAACGCACTCAATTTTAGACATATTGTGACTAATATAATTTAGGATACGACTGTATTTACCTAAAAATTTAAATAATGGGAAAGATACGACAACTCATTCCTAAATTTGAATTCAAATTGAAAATGCGGTACGAATAGATGACATCCAGTACCCTTCATGCTCCACTAATCCATGAAAATGCTGAGAAAGGAAAGAGAAAAGACAAGTTCACCGGTACAATAAGAGACATGAGTAGAGCCGGATTAAAATTAAGCGCTCAATACAAAAATTAGCTCGAAATTAGGAATCAATTGAGTATAAATGCATCCCTCATTTTGGCAAAGACGTTTTTAATCGTGGAAATCAGAACAAAATTTTACACCAATATGGAACATCTTGGTCACAATATAAAAAAAACCTTGCTCACACCACGCAGCAGTAATTCTTCAAAACATGATGGAACATTTACTAAGGGCAACTGTACGGTTTCGATTGAAATTTAGACAATGAATCCCATTAAAAGAAGCATATCACGGATGCAAGACTGGATATCTGGTGTAGAAATGGGTATCAGTTGCAACGAATGAAATTTTAGCCTGATTTGTGTGGTGTGGCTTTTCAAAAATAAATACTGAGTGCCGATTCAAAGGAATACCTATATAGACAGTTGAGATATTGTCACATTAAAATGATTAAAGTACCAAATAATGAAAATCACAGCTTTCCTGTGAAGAAGAGCCGAAACGTTTCAGAAGTTATGAATATTATGATGAAAAATGCTGCAAGAAAGTTTTGAACATTATAGGTAGGTTGCCTTAACGTGGTCATTGGAACATAACAAATGGCACCATGGATATTAGATTAATTAGATGATGAAAATTGAAATCAAGAACAAATTAAGGACTCGTTATACTTCATTGAATTTACTCATTTTATTTGAATTGAAAAAGTTCATAACATAGCAATAAAAAAGACAGAACAGCTTCAAGCATAACTTGAGACTAAGAGAATTAACTAATTCGTACCTTTTTCAAATTCTAAGTGCCAGAGATGATGCTATGGTGAGTTAGAAAGAGCTGTAACGATTACCTACCACTCTATATCTAAGAAACAATCTAATAAGAGAAAATCTACTAATTGAAGTAGATGCCAATGAAAAGATGCGCCAATTTCAGTTTTCATATCCTCAAGTCAACACTCTTCAACTCCATTTACCTCTCCCAGCGAACAAATGGCAGTGAAGATTTCTCGGGTCTCGCACCGAGTAAGGTCCTCCATATCTCCTTCCAACGTTTCGACAAGCAACTCGCCCATCCTCATTAGGGATTCAGGATTTCATTGCTGGCTTTGGATGCGAGACCCGAGAAATCTTCACTGCATTTATCTCGGCACACGACCTACCTCTTTTCATACCATCCACTGGTCCCATCCTCATCGTACCTCATCGTACATCCTCACCATAAACTCAATGCCTACTCTTTATCTAATTAGGGATATTGCCATCTCATCCTTCCTGAGCTGCCTTTAGTCACTCCTTTTCTTCCCCATCCATCTCACTATCTTCAAACTACCCCACGCTCATATCTCGTAAGCTCCAAGCATATACTCACCTCCTTGCCAAATTCCACGTGTAACTTACCATTTCACCATGTGTAGGTCTTTCAAAACATCCCTTAACTGTGAACCAGTCATTGATACCTTACTATGTATTATTAAATTGGTAGGGACATTCCTCCAAGAGTTATTTCTCCGAAGAAACTCAACTTTTGTTAGATAGTAATTATATTATTATATTATCAATAATACATCCAGCGAAATAAATAAATTATGACTAACCCAGACATTCATCTCACTTCAAAATTGACCAAAAAAGCTAAGAGATCGTCACTCAGATGACCATCGTACCATTTTCACCATCTGCGGAAGAATTAATTTCTAATGCAAACGGAGAAAATTTTCAATGAACTTTAAGGCCATAGGATTCGATTAAATCGAGTCTTTACGCAGAAAATATCTCAGAATATTTAAACGACCCCACGTTCACATAACCCGTTATTAAAACGAGTTTTCTAATGATGCCATTTTATTGATGACATAAAAAAAGTTGTTTTCATTCTTAAAGATTCGAATAAAGCCCTTCAAGTCTTTACACACAAAGATAATCTCACCCACCATCCTTATTCCTTTATTACATCCGCAACCACATATACTACATCCGAATCAGAGCACCGCGCGGCGATATCTCCCTCGCGATATTTTTCATACCCGTGACGAAGTTATTATTTTGATCCCGCAAAAAGAAGATTCGAGATCCGAATGAAAACCCTTCGGTAGGGGGGGGGGAGAGAGGGAGCATATGCCCCACGGGGATCCGCCCACTCCACCAACCCTTCGCCGCGTTTGTGGATTTGTGCAAAGGCCAGCGGGATGCGCGGAGGTGTCCGACGCTAAATACGACGACGATCCCTTGTATATATGTATCCTACGTGCGGAAGATTTTTAATATCAAACACAACACCTGCCATATCTATACGAGTCGAAAACGCCCCGGAATGAAAGAGGCTAAAACGGATATCAATGTGTTGTGAACCCCCCCCCCCTGAAACTTTCTGCTATACCCTTCTGTGACATCGAGGGATCCCTCAAATATTATAAACTTCCTTGAAATCTCATTTTGGCACTGCCCCTCCTTATTACACTTCTTCTATCTTAACTTTCATTTAAACTTTCTCTCTCCCATTCTTTTTATCAACAACACATATCAACGCTCTTTTGAACAAACGATAACAATCTAAAATATCAACCAAGCAAAACATGCATTAACATGCTTTTTCTTAGTCTTCCGTGGCGTTCTTGATAAGATGATCTCTCCATCTTTCGGGTTCTCCCCGCGCCGCGCCGTTTCCACCAGGCATCTTCGATCTGAAGAAGTCTGGCGGAATCCAGGCGAAACTGTTGTCACCCTATAACAAACTACGCGACGAGAACCCATTAGACAGAGAGATCATCTAATAAATTAACATATGAATGAATATGATCAAAAACCCAAATAATGGAAGGAAATAAACAAATAAAGATGGAGGCTCAGGTAGGCTTTCCAGGTTGTACTCCGCGTCGATCCATCTTAGTGCGACAGTTTCACCGTCGTTGCAGCAGGCGTCTTCAGGTTTGAGTGTCAGATCCAAGTTTTTTTCCGTATAATATAGGCCTTGGTTTTGGCTAGGTGCATCCTGATAAATCGGTTTGTGGGAGAGTTTCTTCGAGGTGTTTGAAAGCGAATAGCTGTCCTCCCTTTTAGAATTAAGTGTTTTGGCTACTTCGATAGCCTCTTGTATGATTCGGGGTTAGTAATGCTTCTGTCTAGCGATGAATTTAGCATTTTTGAAGTTCAAATTGTGCGTTAGTCCTTCCCATCCGTGCTCGGCAATGACATATGAGCGAAATTGTCTATTCTTGGTGGTCTTTTGGTGTTCCTTAAAACAAAAACGTGAATCCAACATTTAAAATCTGAAGATGCCTGCTGCAACGCCGGCGAAACTGTCGTGGGATGATGAATCGACGCGGAGGACAACCCAACTGCTCTACTCCGGGCAAGCCCTAATCAGCAAAAAGAATGGAGTTGGACAAGGCACGAATTTACTCTTCCCGTTCCTTTCATCTGTACCGTCCCGTTCGTATGGTATGGTATGATATTTGGAGGAGTCGACCGACAACTGAAGTCATTTGCGCCATGAGGGAAGGGTAGGGAAGGAACAATGGCGGGAAACCCGGCGTCGGCATTAGCCTGCTCTCAACGAAAGGCGCTAAGGGGACCACGGCTTAACGTTCCATCCGATGGATGGAGTGTTGCGCTTGAAATGTCCTCGACGCAACATTCAAACAGGGATCGGGCAGTCTCTGAAATTCTCTGCCACCGCCGGGATTTGAACCCGAGCCTACGAGGTGGGAAGCCAACACTCTAGCCACCACACCAACACGATCCCCGTCCCATTCGTGTGGGTATGTTTCCAAGTTCCGCACCCACCCCACCTCCCCTTCCGCCGCTTCACGGTTACAGTCGGAATCTCCTTCCCGCCGAAATCCAAAACCCTTTCAGGCGGGAGTGGGGATAAAGATCGCGGAAATCCGCGCGGACTCGTGCGAAAAAAAAAGTTGCGAGGAAGTGACGAAAGAAAATAATCCCAGGGAGAGGGGGGCCTCTCCGTCTCCTGGTCCGCAAAGTTTTCCCTCTCCCTCCACCCCCATTCCATAAACACTCTCTCCCACACCCTTTTCTTCAACAGGGTTTGCCTAATTGCGATCCCGCCGGGATCCACGCTTTTTCTTTCCTCTCCTCATCCCAATCCCTTAAAAAAATATAAAAAACTGAGAAAAAATCCCCGAAAGTTGGAGGATTTGTTTTTAAGAATCCTCATTTAAAAACGTTCAGACTCGATAGATTCAGTTCGGTCGCCGTGGTAGCCGCGATTGATTTCTCTCGCCAAGGTATAGGGAGCTATTTCACTCAATGAATGACGTGGGTCCTCATCATTGTCGCGCTCTTCATCCGATCATTTTCTTAAGAAGATAAAGAGGAACGAGGCGATTCTTTTATCATGAGAGAAGCATCAGATATCTTGAATTCATTATTTTTCTACCTATAAATTGTCCAAAGGGGGAAGTAAACACCAACAATTAATCATGGTCGCTAACCTTTTCACACCCAGGCATTTCTTTTCTTTCGCATCCTTCTTTACCTGTTCCACATATTTTGTCCGAGGTCTTCCTTTGTTGATCTTGCCATCTACTCGATGATTATTATCATCAGGCTATACGCCTCAACGTATGTCCGACAAGGTCCTTCCGTCTCCTTATCAAGGTGTTTATAAGGCCTTTCTTCCCTCCTACTCTTCTTTGGACTTCCTTATTGCTTATTTGGTCGATCCATTTGATTCTCATCTTCCTTAGGTAGCACCACATTCCAAAAGCCTCCACCCTTGACTTCTCAGTTGCTTTCATCGTCCAAGCCTCACTTCCGTAAAGATGCATATTCCAAATGTAAGAACTGATAAATTATTTCCTCACTTCTATGGTTAAATGTCTCATTGTAAGCAGATTTCTTTTTCGGAATACTCACATCACCAGGACTAATATGCTGATAATTTCTTTCTTGCTTGTTATTCTGCTTCCCAAATAACAGAATTCATTCACCTCTTCCAGTGTATGTTGAAATGTTATAGTTGACTTCTCCTTTGCTGAACACTAAGATCTTAGTTTTCCTTGTGCTAATTTTCAACTGATATCTACCCATTACCCAACCCATATTAACCAGAATCTTATTTTAATCTTCTCTGTCCCTAATATGATAACTATACTATCGGAAAATCTATTATTTTCTCGATTCACTCTCGAATTCTTTTGTTTGATTTCATTAATTTCTTTCTCGATGAAAACGTTGAAAATAATGGGTGACATAACACAGCTTTGTCTCACTCCTTTCCTAATTCTTGTTTCTTAACAGCTGGAGTCTGATTTCATCACTGCTAATTGGTTTTCTATAAACTGTAGAGGATTCTCCTGTAAAGAACATGATTTAATTTCAAGTCCGGACTGTTGAGATGGTTTAGCAAGGGATGGAGTAACTTCAAAAAACTAATTCGTTCGATTTTTTGGTGCGCCACCAATCTCATAAATTGGGAGAGAAACACACACACTCTGGGTTACTCATTGAGAATGAGGAAAGTCAGTGACAAAGGCAGTCCCACCTAACCTCCATCACCTTTTTTATGACTCATGATTTAACACATATGATTGGGATCATAGGCATATATTTTTTACACAACTTTTATGAAAAAGAAAGTCTCAAATGTATGA
This sequence comes from Ischnura elegans, assembly GCF_921293095.1. Classification (NCBI taxonomy): domain Eukaryota; kingdom Metazoa; phylum Arthropoda; class Insecta; order Odonata; family Coenagrionidae; genus Ischnura; species Ischnura elegans. The sequence goes on from NC_060246.1 coordinate 145,671,432, forward strand.
ATGTTAACTAGGAACTTCAACATGTCTTACTTAAATTGACATCGTAATAATACTGATCGATAATTATAGTTCACCTCATTCCTTGATTTATCATTTAAATAAGGTTGTACGTCAGAAATGGAGAACCGATGACACTTTTTCTCTAGGCGAGGGATCAGGAATTAACGAACTAAAATGCACAATTTTCTGTAAAAACCCAATCATTCAATTACGTGAACACTTTATGACTAAAAAACGGCGACCACCACTTTCCACTTTAGCATTGTTCCATTCCTACTTTCTGCCAACTTTGTAACGGCGAAATAAAATTTTTTTTGAAACAACCATAAACATTGCCTCCTTCAAACTCGTAAATTAGTGGGAGAGTATTTCATTTTCCATCGTGAAATTTTTAAGTAACTAAGCAAATACACATTAAGTACTATGAATTTTGGCCAGATTTTCCACCAATGTAACATATTTAGAGTGCATTAAGTTCGCTACGCAAAGTAAAACGCAAACCATGGAGCGTACACTTAATTCTGTATCTGTGCGATCGTATCAATTACCGACTCGCGAAAAAAGAACAACAAATAATAAAACTAAACAAAAAAAAAGAGAGCAACATGAAGAGCGAGTCCAATTCTTTGACATCTCGTATCAAGAGAAAATCATTGGTCCGCACATTGGACAATCCGCATTCCATTCGTGTACCCTAAAAATGTCACAGTCGACGTACTGCGCCATGTAAAGTGAAATATGTATGCGCGAATACACGTCTGATGGGCGGACGGTGTAAACAATATCGTCGCCGAGTGTATGTATGTGTGTACGTGAGTGAGTGAGTAGGGGAAAAGGCGGAACAGAACACGATACGAGCGAAACACATACACACATACATGTGCGAGTATATTTTTTTATTCCAAGAACCCGCGAAGGCACGGCTGGTTCCGCGCACAGAGGGTGAAATACGAATAGCAGAGGACGGGCAGACAGGGAAGGAGGGAGGGAGAGAGGGAAAGAGACAAGGCGAACGAACGAAACTCTCTCGTTACGAAATCCCAGGGCGGAACGATGACATCCTCTGGGGGCGGGAGGGAAGGGGCGGGAGGCGGGTTGGCACCTGGAAAGAGGCCTCTGCCGCGGCACGCGAGGGCCCCCACGACGGTCCCTGGCCCCTGCCCCCCAATCCCACCCCACGCCGATCTCTACAGACAACCATCATCTCTATAACACGTCCTTGTCTCATTAATGCCTTCCCCCGCTTTCGCTCATGCCTTATCATGTGGCGCCCAGTGTCTGACAATGTAGTGCCCCGTGTCCAACACCAGGGAGAACGTTCGAATATTCCATTAGAAAGCGAAAATTCCACAGAGAAAATAATCGTTCGCCTTGACCGAGATTCGAACCTGGATCCCTCGATTTCCGGTTGATAATGTAGTGCCCCGAGTCCACGACTACTGAGGACGTTCGAATACTCCCATAGTCAGCCAGCGAAAATTTCATAGAGAAAAAAATCATTCGTCTTGATTGGGATTCGAACCTGGGTCCCCCGATTTCCGGTTGACAATGCAGTGTCCTCCACTAGTGAGGGCGTTCGAATACTCCCTCAGTCAGTGAGCGAAAATTCTAAAGAGAAGAAAAAACATTCGCCTTGACGGGGATTCGAACCTGGATCCCCAGATTTGTGGTCGAGTGCTTCAGCCAGTTAGGGAACCGAGACGTCATGGCGAACCGCGTTCGGATGCCGGTCAAGGCGAATGATTTTTTTTCTCTGTGGAACTTCCGCACAATTTGTGCATTGCGGCTGACTCGGTAAAAGTTTACACCGTGCCTAGTCCTTGAATTACTCGCTCAGCGTTTCAACCCAAGGGGATCGGGTTGGTTTGGTGGCTGGAGTGTTGGCTTCCCGCCCCGTAGGCTCGGGTTCAAATCCCGGCGGTGGCGGAGAATTTTCAGACTGCCCAATCCCCGTTTGAATGTGGTGTGGAGAACATTTCAGGCGCAACACTCCGTCCGTCGGATGGGACGTTAAGCCGTAGTCCCCTTGGCGCATTTCGGTAATAGCAGGCTAATGCCAACACAGAGTTTCTCTCCACCCTTCCTAACCTACCCTTCCCTCATGGCGCATATGACCTAAGCTGTCGGTCGCCTCCTCCAAATACCATTACCAGTACTAGTTTCAACCCAATGTGTGTTGTATTGGATAGTCGAGGGTAGTGCTTACCCCTTACTTAGCCACAAGCGCGTGAATTTCACACATTGAGGGCCGGTTATGTAATGCCTGGTTTACGATTAACCATAAGATGATACAGCCTCTAACTTTACCTAGATGTTTTTGAAAGCAATGGTCAGCCTCAGTATAAGATTAGACTCTAAGCTAACTAGCCTATTCCCTATTTCCGTATTTACAACTGTCGTTCAAGGCCAAGAGAGGCGTTACAACAGATGTCAACGGCCGTGCGTTTGATTGGCTGAAGAACGGTGCAAGATATGGTTTCAGCTACGGAAAGAGGGACGTGCCGATTGACGGAAAAAGGGATGGAAATCCCACTCCTAGAGCCATCGCGGAAATGATCGCGAGAAACGGTTTTTTTTTTCGCCATCGCTGGCGCTGTCCCTCCCAAGGGATGGGAAAAAATTATCATGTGATCCATTGGCTGGAGTCATTTTCCCATTAGTTTAAAATAAGTACAACGTGGAAGTTGTCTCCCACTTTTCACGAGTTAGTGACGTCATTAGAGTTTTGGTTCATTTACTCGTTCAGGAAGAAATATTCACCAAGGGATCCCTATCAAGAGTGTAAATACCAATGAATCGTTAGGCCCATGCGCAAACCCGAGAGGGACGCGATGACACGCTCGGTATGTGCTAGTGACGTCATTAACTTACCTGCGAAATGGTACGAAGGCCGCCGATTTTTCACGGCTTAAGAGGCCGAAAAGTAGGCATTGTATCGAAAAACGGAGAAATAGATGTCTCTTTATTCTTCAAACTAGATCACAATCAACTAATTAATAAAATTGGTGAACGAAGAAATTCAAAATCAACTACTTAATTAATGAATCCTTAAAGCATCGGCATTAATCGCAAAATACGCGAGCTGGGATTCCGTGCGTAACCGCCATTTTAATTTTTTTGCATACCCAGACTATATCTTTTCCAACAGCATTTGGTCCTCTAACACAGGCATAAAATTGCTATTCTATATGATTTGTACTCGAATACAACATAAAGACATTTCTAGCATAGACCGAGAAACTGAGGCCGTGCACTCTGTTACATTTGATGACTTTCCGCAAAAGTTTCAACGGAAAATATATCCCTTTAACTGTATATAAACCAGTCAACGAAACAAAGAATTATATTATAGAAGGGAGGAGGACCTTTGGCGGGACTGAGGTAGAAGAAACTAAGAAAACAGTTATAAATGACAAAAGATTATCAAAAATCAGGGAAACCCCAGTTAAAGTTTACCAATCAGCCTTTTTCACATTCAGCAGCTGACCATTATAATATCATACTTATGAAAGACAACGGAAACCTTCCTTCTTCCAATACCACCATGTTATGACCGTCCATTTGCCATACCACAACCGCAGTTAACAAATTCCTGCCTACTTAAGTCCGTATCTAGCAGCCATCCTTGAAAATATTCAATAAGGAAAGTCTCCGTCGTACTCTAATTGTTATGACAATTGACGACAAAATATCGAGGCCTCAAGTTGAAGATGAGAATGGAGTTGGATTAAATAAGGATCAAACACAAAACATTTTTAAGTAATTAGGAAAACACCCGGTTAAAAATTAATACTTCTTTGTAAGTGTAATCGCTCATCAAACATTTTTCTTTTTTGTTGTTTTTTTTGTAGATTAATTTTGTTGTTAGATTAACATTAAGAAGGGAGACCAAAAAAAATTTCCAGAAAAGTTAGTTCCAAATTAAGAAAATTCCAACGTGGTACCAATATATTAATTATTTTTCTCAGCCACTGCCTTTGCCTTTTCCTTTACGAAAAAATTACTCATCCGCGTCGCGAGATGAAGTGAGAGAGAGGGAAGGGAAGGCTGACTGAGCTGCCGTACTCGCGCGTGTAAGCTTCTACGTGTCCTTTGCTCGTGTGTGAGTCCACGTAAGTGGGCGTATACATTCCGATGAATAGCGTAAAAAAAACAATTTCCTGAAATAAAAAAATGCATGCAAATAAAAATATCGAAAACCTGAAAGGGGAGGAGTGGGATGGGGGAAAGATATGAGGGAGGAGGGGTGGGGAAGAGGATGTGCTGGAGAGAGGGGAGGGGTCTTTGAACGACAGGGTGGGAGAAAGACGGGAGGAAATGGAGGTATGAGGAGAAAAATGAGGAAAAAGTGGTTGATTACGTATCGATTCCAGTGGCGGCGTCGAACTCTTCCCACACTCCACCTCCGCTAACTTCCCTTCCCCTCCAATGCCTGTACTCACCCCACCCTACACCCCCTACCCTCCCCTACTTTCGCCATATCTCGTCATCCCAATCCCAAATCTCCGAACTATAGTCTCCCCACCTCCGCGGCCATTATACCTCCCCTCCCACGAATTTTTACACCCCCTCCTAACTCCTCTACCTCTCTCTCTCTCTCTCTCTATCTCTTCCTCCCACCCAACTTTTTTTTTCTTATTTGCCGTTCGCCCGTTCTTTTAATGATATTTTTCTCGCGAATTGGATTTTTTGTCAAATTGATACGCGAAAGGCTTCAAAGTAAAAATTTCATGAGGACACCCCCTTCCTCCTTCTCCCCTCTCCCCCCCCCCCCCCCCCTTCGTATTTCCACATACCTCTCTCGCGCGCTTGCTCGCGAGAGCAAGTAATTACAAAATACGGATCCGGATTAATTTATTCGAAACAAAATAACGGGGACAGGTAGAGTGAGAGAGAGGGGTACGAGAGGTATTGAAGGAGGGTGGGGGTTTGGATTGGGGAAATGTGAATGCCCATAGATGTAATTGGTGGAGCGGAAATGTCTATTTTATCCGTCTGCTCCCACTCACGGTTCTTTCTTTTTCCCCGATGCACGGCTATCTTTTGACGCGGGGCGATTCGATGGGGGAATTTGTGAAATTAATAATTGCCCCGGGAAAACGTCGATGCAAAAATCCGCATGGATGCAGTGCATCCCCATCATTAATGCTGTGTAAAAGCAACATTGTTTCAGTTGGAACATGCGACAACAGCATCCAGTGATAGGTATGTTCAAGAATTATAAAACAGTAAAGAATGACATATTTGTTTCTAAAAAATGTCTCGTACCTAAGTAAAGACAAATATTTTAAAACAATGAGAGTGATTGATATTGCTATTTGAAAGGAATATTCCTTCATAAAAATGAAAGCAACCTAAGAATATAAAACCCAGTCAACGCGGTATTTAACTAATCATTTTGAAAAACCTTTACTAAACATTTGCGACATTAATGGGAATCGTCATCCTGTAATACATTAATATAATAGACATTTCATATAACTGCACTGGAAAAAATTACGGAACACAATAATTAGGTGAATGGGAATTTATGAAATTATTACAAATATAGAAAAATATTCATTTTTTAAGCGATTAAATTTCATCCAGGATTAAATAAATACATATTTTTATGGTAAATTCAGATAATCGGTTGATATATACAAAGTAAGTATGGATATCAAAAAGAGTCATAGTTAATAACGTTCTAAATTACATGAATTTCATTTTTATTTATTCATGAAGAGATTAAGAAAGAAGTTATGGTTAAATGAATACAGAGATGAATTTCATATAAATAGTGCAACAGGCAAAAATATTAAAATCTATTCACTTCTGCGAGCACCGGCGATACTGCTATTCAAAAAGACCTTGTTGTGCAGTGTGTTCCTCGCGAGTTGAGTCCATGGAGAAAATGCACATTTTTCATGCAGCATTTTAGGGAGTGGGAAAATGTGGCTGAGGGAGAGAATAACGAGACAGCGAATAGATGCGACGTAAAAACACTAAGAGCGAAGGCATATTGTGCTATAATGGCCGATTACTTTGCTTTAGTCTAAAATGAGTCCATATCAATTTCACCTAAATTTGGTTTCGGCCTTTTATGAATCGTTATTCCATTGTTGCATCATTAATATTTACCCTGATTTTTATGCGATTTTAATTCAATTATTTTGTACTAAAACTCTTTCGAGCCGATTTCCTTAAGCATTAAATTCACTTGGAAGAATAGAATTTTAGTGGTAACCACAATCCTTCTCACTATTCAATGGAGCATTTTTCTTTCTCATAAACTTGAGCTAAATTTCCGTAACTTCATAATAATAAGTTCAGTCGATTTACATGATATCAATCCCAATAATGTTTTAAATTTATTGAGCCTATTAATCAATATACTCGGTGAAACTTGAGCTCAAAATCTTTTTCGATTAAATTCTTCACGAGGTGCCAACTTCGTGAAAAATAATATAAGTACTTAATACTCTAAATATTCCAGTTTGAAAATACAGGCGAGTACGCCATAAAAGAAATTTAGATAGTTGAGTTAGATCTAAAGAGTGAGAACATAGTTTTATAGAGTTTAGGATGCATCGTATAATCGTTGAATCGGCTACAATCAATTACGATCAAAAGGCGGCAGAAACTTAAGCAGAATGACAGAATTAATATCAGTTGGTCACAGGAGCCTCTACTGGTGCATTTCCTTACGATAGGATAATTTCCATTTCAGGGGTTGTAAATCTCTACGATCAATGTCAACTAGATGGAAAGGGTGGAAAGACATTGTTGATGATTAGAAGCAAAACATTTCGTTAGTCTTAACAATCTAGGCGTTGCACTAAGTATCGTGCAAACGATAAGGAGAGACATTGCGGCTTACGAAATAGAAAATTGAATACACACCTTCAACAGTTCCATCTTCTCGTGAGCGAAATAAAATTCGATTTTGTTCGGCTTTGATTGATAGACATATAAGAGAACAAGTCAAACAAATTTCTTTATCTGGGGGTTTTTCTTTTCCTGGGCAAGCAAAAAAAATTATCTGTATCATTATTGAGTTAATTAATGTAAAATACATTACCATTCAATCAGAAATACTTATTTTTCGTTTGATTCGTAATTTAATAACGAGCGGAAAGACGGAAGCATTAACTAATTATCTGTACAAATAAACAAAGACAAAAATCCAGCTTAGGGTATATACGGCACAAATGCTAATAAAAATGGATTGGCTTTTCAGTGCGATTGAAGAGAAAAGTTCAAAAGCTGACGAAGACAAGGGAATATAAACAACAAATGTAAGTCTTATATAATCCAGGATGAGAGAGAGGAATTAATGGGAGTCAAAATATTGGATGTTTCAGGCATTTGACGGAAAAAATTGAAACAATTACTTAGTTTTTGTTAAAGAGCCAGAATTCAACTGCTTGTAAGTGCCTTAACAGAGTTCTAATCATCGACCAATAGAAATATCAGACAAGAATTTGAAAGAGGAGCACGAGTAAGTTTCCGACGCCTGCAAAGTGGCGTTTGAGAGAATTCTTAATTGAAGTCACTTCCCCGAGCAATTCTTCGAATGTTGCTTCGAATTCTGCTCAGTTAATCACACGGCATACCCTTTTTTGCGTGCCTCAATGAAACTTCTAAGCCGCATGTGAAAAATCCTGTAGCCCCTTCCTCACGACCATTCATCTTTCTGGAAAATTTAAGAATCATAATCTACTGATAGCAGCATACATGATGCAGAAGATTTGAAGTCACTCTGCCACTTCTGCCACTGGAGGGGAACCAGGAAATCATGTCGTGTAGGGTTTATGTAGTCTCAAGAATCGCGCTTAAGTATAAGGTAGCATTCCCAATGGTCCTGATTAAACTAAAGAACCATTTGTAATAACGGCAACAGTACCACAGTATATGAAAAATATTAAAGTTTTTTTACCAATCTGCACTTCATGAGTCGATCGGAATGACAAATTTTGGCCTAAAATTCAAACTTCACTTCCTATACCAGCGGGGTGATATTCAATATTTGTAATTCTGTTGTATTTAGGGAAATTAAATCCGTTTCCATTTGTTTCTCATAATGTCAAGATGGTCTAGATTTACCATAATAAATGAAAAATGCGCTTCGAAGAGAACGTTAAACCACCAGAGCTACCTATGTGTTCCCAAAATATTAGTTAGCCTAAAACTGTAGTTTCTACATCATCGATGTTGGAATTCAGTAGGGAGGTTCTTCATTGTAGATATTTTCCTCGTAGGAAGCACAGCATGCAATGGAGGAGTTCGCTTAGACTCCCCTTTCTTAAAAGTAGAAAAATAGCTAAACAAAAGTACAAGAAAGCTGATCCCAAAGAGCTGGCTGGAATTGAGTACAGCTAGAGCACGTGCTGGATGTAATACCGCCGAATTCCCGTCTATCACGCAAAATGACGATTTCACGGGCACCGATGTTTACAGGAATATGAAATTTCCATCAACGTCGGCAAATTATCATGAGGACTAATTTCAAAAGCTAACGTATTCAATAGACCACCGCAGGGAATCAAAGGTAGAGGACCAATATTAAGCTTAAAAATATGGAACAAGCAAAAACTTAATCGATTTCACATTTCAAAAAAATGTTTTTCTACGAAATCACTAACATACCTCGAATAACTTTTTTATTGAGGTAATCCACTAGTTTTTCTTTCATAATTATTCCACTATTTATGTTTCATTAGTCAACAGCCTACAAAAGTAAACCTCTACATCATTAAACTATGATTATTACCCCGTATTTTTATTGTTCAGACAAGCCTGAAACTTATCTTGCATTATTTTATAGATAACTTACGTTAAATGGTACTAAAAAATTCCGATTAACTATCGGCAAGATCCCTTGCATGAATACTTAAGTGCATAGTCGTAGATTAAGGGTGTTTCCAGGTTTAAGACACTTTTCATGCCAAGAAATAATGATAGAAAGAAGAGTAAAAAGAAATGTTTAGAGTGAGTGTCAAGATGTTATCCTTCATTTCCTTTCTCGACAACCTGAGAGCCTTGCTGCGTCAGGGATATGAACCGTGTAAGATGTAAATAAGTGACTTCTTGTACGATCAGTTGAATAAATGAACGAAAAAAATAACCAGCTCTTACACTGCTTTAAATGGTCTTAATGCCACTAAGTTAGCATCAGCTTGATTTTTCCCTTAGTTTTCCTTTTTTCCTCATACAAAGCTCTTTAGCTCACAGCTTTCCTCTCGACATGCCATAATATATTTGCGAAAAACTGCTCTAAATTGGCAAGAACGCAAAATCAAAAAAAAAACGAAAACCACTACATCCAATTCGACTAAATTAAGCAAATACATTTTAGTTTCCCGGCTTTTACATGCGTCATACATATCATTTGTTTATAAACAAATGTATTGTTTAGGATTTATCGCTTAGATTGTGAATATTTAGTCAAGGGGTGTCGTCAACAGTTCAGTGTGCAAAGGTTAGGGGCAGTGTTGAAACTAGTCAAGTTGACTACCTACTGTAAATACCTTTTTTTAAATTAGTTTTGACGTTTGCACTGTGCTGAGGTGCAAAATTGCACTCGTGTGTGTTCCTGTTGTGTTTTTTTTTAAATATTTTGGCGACTCTTTTGCGTAAATAATAGGTAGCCCCAGTAGATCACCCAACTTCAGCCGATGCCGCTAACTACCTTAAGTACGATCTTCCACAGCCTTATGTCAATTGGCTACCTTCCGGTCGTCAAAACACCAAACCGGCATTTGCCATGGTAACAGCGGATAACCTATTCTGACTCTTAACTATAGCACCGCGCACATTCAATGTTTCCCATTTTATGTGGTATTTGTGATAAAGAATCAAAAAGGTAAATCAAAATTCTTGGCAATTTCACACAAATATATATAGTATTATAATGATTGAATTATTCCATAAGCCTGAAAAAAACTCAATAAGAATTATAAAAAATCCATCCCCTCAATCCGCGTGTATTTTTTAACATTTGTTTTCTTTTATTTCCTTTGAATTATTTGTTTTCAAAATTTCGTTCCCGCAGCTTTTTTTAATCAATTAAGCCTTCAAGTAGGTCTTGGTTATGCGCAAGGTGTCCTTTTTAACATCTTCACTGCTATTTGGCATCATTCATGCCTTGTCATCTCCTAGAGCAGTTCATTAAGACTTTTTGACTGAATTACTTATCAGGATAATTTGTAATCTTCCTGGTCTTCCAGACTTCGTGCCTTTTCGTCAATGATAGCTTGCCTCTAAATATAATTGAGCAAATCAACCTTCTATCGCCTACTGTGCGACTGATTTTGTTCTATTGCCTCCTCACCTTCCATTGTTTTTTGGTTTCGATTTACATTTGCAACTTCCTGTACAACGTACTCATTTTTCCCTCCTATTGTAACTTCACCATTCCTTTATACTTTTTTAAACACTAAGATGTGTATACCACCATATTTGCGGAACATATATCTCTTCCATCTCATCCATTTTCATATTCTTGTGTTTCTCGTCTTAATTAGTCCTCACTTCGGAGACTCGGACATAATGGGGAAGTAAAAATACGTGATGTGCACTCATAAACTACGTGATACGTCTAACGAAAATTTGCCTCATTTGAAAATATACTAGACAAAGATATCTTTCAAGTCGTCTTGCAGGTGTAGCAGCTGAATTTGTTCACACACTGTCTGTGACAGCGAGACACTTGTTTAACCTCCCTGATGCATTTCAAGCGAGAAACTCAATACTTTTTCAACTAGTTTTTTTACTACTCAGGAACTATAACATATAAAACTACACAAACAATAAATCCAAAATTTACCTATAGTGAGTCCGCAGTTGTTTTTCAAATCATTGAAAACTGCACTATAGTCATATTTCTGTAAAAAAATCGACGTTTAACTATAACAAATAAATATGACAGTTAATTAGGGAACAATAACGAACCAAAGAAAAGCCATAAGGTATTAATGTCGGTCTTCCGACACCGCTTCATCAATCTTCAGTTGCCTTCCGGAAATGCTAGCCGCGTCGAAAGATGATTTGCGAACTGCGATGGTTGTAAGAACTTCACCACCGCGCTCCTATTTGGCCATCCAGGGAGCGAGTTAATGAGAACGTTCAATAAATACATTTTGACAGACAAAATTAGACATTTGGACCTCCAAAGGAACGAGTTGAACTAAACGGCTAAATAAGAAAACAATCTGCGCAGCGAGAGTTAAACGGCAACTAATTTCGTATTCCGTATAATAGGTAACTTTATTTCAGAGTTAATTTTTATTACAAATGAACAAAACAGCAAGAAAATAAAACAATCAAGAAAGGCTGCAGTATGGAATGAATTCACCACATGATGAACTCGGTAAAAAGTGTCCATTTCCTGTAACCTAATGCCTCAGACTTAATTTCTAACTCAGGAATAAATACTACTATTTAACATGCGTGCTCCGTTTACCCACTACATTACCCGTATCCTTCTTGCCCATGCTTTCCTATCATCCTCAAGGCCTGACCTATCTTCCAAAACCTTGCCGGTTTAAGGAGGGCACAAACCCTTGCCCCATAAATTCATCCTTTCTATAATCTCTTCCCCTTCCATTCCTGCCAGAAGAGTCGGGTTGAACCCTTGTCATCTTATGACCGCGCGGCAAGGATAACCCTCATCAACTTTCCCCAGACTTTGGCCGTCGTGAGGCGGAACGTATGAGAAGCAGTTAATGTAAGACACGGAATTTTCGGTTATGATCAACACCGCTTATTGTAAAATTTTCTAACTTCATAGTATCCACATTCCACTTCTTCTTATTCTTTGCCAACTCTGCCTCTCATTCAGCATAGCTGTTTACAGTGGAGTTAACAGTTGTACATGCACTGATAGGTTGAAGGAAATATAGTGCCCACATCAAAGTTCGAAAGCTGCACGGAAAAATTATTAACATTTGGCACTTATCCAGACTATTAAGTGATGAAATTTTCTAGCGAAGTCGATACTCATAAAAATCGCAACTAAATAGTTGATGAAAAACAGTTTCTTAGTATAAGCAGGAGTACATTAGTATGAAGAATTAGTATGAAGTACCACTTTTGTGTACCATTGCAATAAGGATGAAATGAGTTCGGATGAGAGGCAATGTCCAAAAAAAGAATATATATTAGGTGTAGTTGTTAAACAATGGTGCATTAATGCATACATGAGCAAAATAATATTTGAGCTGACGGCACAAAACAATAATGGCTCAAGGTATGCATGTACCTTAATCATAACACCGTTAAAATTCTAAATTAATCTCGCATTTCAGTCAAGTATTTTTTTAAACTTGTGTGAAAATTGGTATCTGGCTTATAATGACAAAGAAGTGAAATTGACATTACTTAAAAGAAGTATCCTATCACTCAATTAATTCGCCTCGCCTAAGTCAGGTGAAAGGTTTGTTAAGTAAGAGCATAAGTTAGGGATATCATTTCTATATCCTATCATCTAATATGGCTAAATATTTGAAAATTTATCTTCATGGCAGAAGGGCGTAGAGAGTCTATCAAAACTGACAGTTTGATTTAAGGCTATGTTTTAGTAAACATAAGTGCTTTGAAGCTGTACTGAAAGAAATCCCCTTTATTCAACCTTAGTACGTAATAATATAGTTGTTACTAACAGCCAGTTAAACCCCACTGATTAGGATAATTAATCCTTAGAAAAGTTATGGAGGAAAAACTGAGAATTTTTTTACAGAAAAGAATTAGACAAGGACAAGAGGGATTTGCCGGCATTGTTAGAAACGGGGTTAGGTCCTCCTCTTCAAACCGAAGGTCGTACATTCGAGGCCAGACTGGGTAAGTAACCACAATCAAACACATAGGTACATATTAGTGATAGTTCATCATGCTTGACTGTTGAAAAATCATCGAAGTAAAAGCCTTAATTTTACTGTTTTCGCGGAGATGAATACAAATGAATAAAAGAAAAAATAATTATTCTGTGATAGTAATGTAGTTTTTTTGACCCAGCCTTTAAAAAAAACTGAAGTAAAGGCCTTAAATGTACTGTTTTCTTGGAAATGAATAAATGTGATTTGAAAAAAAAAACTGTTATTCCTTGGTGCTATCCATCCTCAGTTAAATGTGGTTTATTTCAAGCCGGCCGCGTGGACGGCGGTGAACTTTACTTAAATTGCCATGAGAAAACTTTCCCTGGACCGGAAATCGAGCCACGGACCTTTGACTTTCCGGGCCACTGCGCAGACCACTACGCAATCCAGATTTCTTAATTCCCACTGCAATTTTGTCGAGGTATTATATGTTCGCGGTCAATCCACCGCCAAGCGCGGCGTTAGCGCTGGAATGGGGTTCACCGTTCGGTCGAGGCCTCTTGGAAGCTCATATTCCCTTGACGAAGAGAGGATTTTCCTTGAGGGAGTTTTTTCCTCATGGCATTTAATATGAATTCAGGCTAATTCTCTGACTTATGTCACGCAAACTGAAACGCCAAAGAAAATTCTGATCTCCAAATTGATTGATTTAAGCAAACACATTCACTAAATCAAAATGTATTAATTAAATAATTTATCATTTTAATTATTTTGAGCCGAAACGGCTATGTCAATATAAATAATATCGTCCATAAATATGATACACCGATAACATGAATTTTTCAACTACTTAGTCAATTGGACATACGCGACGCGAAAATTAGACCTGAGCCTGTTCAGCATCGATACTTGCCCTTCATAAGTTCTTCATAACAAGATATGAAGTAATGATACTTTGTACTTTTCCAGTGGCGCCGACTCCATGGGGCCTGAGGGGGCCCGAGCCCCCCCAAAAATTCGTTACAGATGTGAGGAAAAAATGTGTAAGGCTTGTCGATTTTCTCCCGAGTATCCAGATATCGACATTCGAGTGATCAGGGTTCTAATGTTGATCATATGACTCTTCTAAAATGCTTAAAAACTTAAAATTCACTACTTATAAAATTTACCGGGACATGGTCCTTGGTTTGGGCCCCCCCAATATTTTTTGTAAGTTGGCACCCTTGTACTTTTCCACATAAATCTTTATTCCAAAGAAGTCAACATATTTCACTGCACTGCGGCATCACCAGAGTTTAATCTAAATGCTTCAGCAATTCCCTAATCTGTGGCCCAATACAAATTTCTTCTTTGATCTTTTCCTCAATGACTTTAGGGAATTTCTGTTTCAAATATGTAAAACCAGCACCATTTTTACCCATGGATTTCATAAAATTTTAAAAAGCCCACATTTAATATGTAGGGGTGGCAAAAGAATATTTTTCGGATCGACCAAAGGCTGAAATAGAACATTGTTGGATCCAAGCATGAGTGCTTTACGTTTCGATCAATTTTTCTCAAGCACCTAGTGTATTTTTTTTCTGTTTCTGCTATCCCACTCGCAGATGAAGCACCAATATTTCGTGTAGCCAAGCTATTAGCCTCGCAAAATTGCAATTACTTGCAAGTCGCCACAAATTCTCCACTTATATTTTTCGTGGTGAATTATTTGTAATAGTAAATGCATATTCAGGTAAATTTCTTTAATGTCAGTTCCATGAACTATCATTATTGAGGAGAGGTTTAAAATAACCCGGGAGTAATCAATGAATAAACGCCAATCATGTGTTTTGAATTCAAAATTAAGAGTATCCATAACAGAGAGAACATAATTGCGAAAAGTAAAGTTGTTTTCTTGAGAAAAAAATAATTTAAATTCGTGATGTTGAGATAAATGCATAGAAGAATTCGTATCCAGCAATTTCCAACCCTTTAATCGTGATCCTAAGATTTCTCTCTGCTTTTTGGACATAGTTAAATCGCGCACTAGATCATTTAAATCCTATTACATAGTAATATAAGGTCCATCAAATGTACTCTGTCCAAAATTTGGGCACTTATAGTTTCTTTCATTTTCACGTTCTTGATTACTTTCTGAATCTTCACTAAGATTAACATAATCCATTGGTTCCGGAGCTTCTAAATGAGGGATCGGTAGCGTCGCTGATTCCAAGTTGTTTGGCTATTTTACTGCGTGTTTTGACTTCGGAATAATTCCTTTAATTTTTCAAACAAAAAAAACAGCCTGAATCCTTAGGATCCCTCCAGATCTTGGGGCGGCAAAATAATTACGACGTTTTCCCTCAGCTCAACCAGTTCACTATCAAAGCCTGATGGAAACTAAGCCACTTCTCATATATGACTATGTAATATGCAGTAATATCCTGCGAGCGACAAAATTCTCAAGCCATCTTCAGAGAAAAAACAAATGTCTTCATACACCGAAATACTGATGTGAAGTGGCAGCTGATCCAGTATTGCTTTGTAAAAAAATGATACGGTAGTACAAGTTTAAGAATTTTTTGACAGGATAAAGAGACATGATATCGTAGGACAACATGTTTTGGCAGGAAAGTTTAATTTTCACCCGCTCATTCTATCAAGATATTTAAATGAATTAAATTAAAACTTTCATGAAAGCAAAATCATACATTAAGCTAAATCTAAGCCGAGATTCGGAATTACCGCGAAAAATACATCTAAGATCACCCAACAATGTCTTTAGGACAAAATCTCTGTTGACCAGAGTAATCATTAATTAATTTCAAAATTTTTTCAACATAGCATCTCCTCTAAAAAACTTGAAACAAAATAATTCATAGTCTGTTAGAGTTTATTAAGAACTTAGCAATTACTGAAAGTATGTAGAAGTGTAAGAAACACTGGCAAGCTTGGATACTAACTAACCCCAGATAGGATGTCCCTCGTCGTTAGAGTTCCTCAAGAGCCGATTTATTGGTAGAATATATACAAAATTTTACTACTACATCCAGTCGTCGCTGGTACATGCTGCCAGAGGAAACTGTACGAGTACTAACACGAAAAGCAGTCACGGCGGGGTAGGTAACTTAAAATTCGCCTTGAGATAGACTTCTCCTACAACACCTTGCGGCAAGTCGGCCCATTGAGTTAACAATTATATTTTCACTTCTCTTTTCGTAAATATCATGATTAAAGAAAGATGAAACTGCTAAAATGAAATGTAGTTTGATTAGGTTAGACAACTAAACGATGGCGAAAAGCAACAATATATGCAAATTCTGTGGCATTTGTTGTTTACTCCATAAATTATCTACTTTTAACACAATGCCATAATAATACCCTTTCAAATGCAACTGGTAGATTAAAATCAAGTAATAGTCATGAATCATCACTATCCCTCCGTTTTCCCAGTGTGAGTGCTTAGTAATAAATGAAGTTTTGAAAATAACCCGTTAATACGTAAATTCATCTTTCTCCGACAAAAGGCAACAAATGCACCACACTTCTTAATATTAGGAACCTGAAGTTACTCATTAGGCTGGTTCATGATTCTGAATTTTATCGGATCTGTAGGTACACATTAAATTAATTTAAAAGTAAACTACAGTATTCCGTGAGACCACCTGGGGCAAGTGTCAAGAATGAATTATGAGAAAAGACATATTGAGTTAGCATCACCAATGCATTGTGGGTGCTGTTACATGGTAGAAGGTTTCTAGAATATTCGAGTAATTCGATCACAGAGATCAAAAGCCTGTAAATATCAACTGAGACAGCGGATGAACTGCAGTTCAGATAAAGACTAGTGTTCGCGGAGGATCACTCGAAAGTTTTTATTTCAATATAAGGGACGTCTTTCTAAATAGCACTTGGATGAAAGAAATAAAAATGAAAAACGGGTGTATTTAGAAGGTCTAAGGATAGCATGCGCTGAATTCATAGGTCTTTAGAGGTAATTTTATACAAAATTCTTCCTCTGAGAAAGCTAATACCTCCAGCTACTACCTATCCAGGTGAAAATTTTGGAAAAAAGAGAGTTGCAATCACAGGAATAAAGAAGTAAAACTAAAAAAAATCAAATGGGAAAGATGGAAAAACATTAAATGGGTAGAAACACTTTTCCCGTATTTTAAATGGCATTGTTTATTTTTCTAACTTAAAACCGTTTTAATTAATTTTTTCATATATATTCATCACCCCGGAAACAGCAGGTTGCAGCCTTTACATCATAACATCATAAAAATCCATGCCCGTGGTATGGGCAAGCTACCCAACCGGAACTCTAATAAGCGTCCCTCGGTTTGGTAGTCAAGGATTGTACCTCACCGCCACCGGGAATGACCCAATACATTCACTTCATTAAAAACTTTTCACAATCTAGATTTGACGATAAATCCTAGTTAGAATTGACACATATTCTTAAATTTAAAGTTAAACAATCAAATTATTTCCCCGTAATTTTTGCTTTTTTTAATTTCACTATCCGCAAATTGCCGAGAAATTAGAAACCTGAAATTGCTAAAATATGTTATACAAGTAAACACATATGGATTATATGAAAAAAGATATAATTTATAATTAGTTTAATATAAATAACACAGTGAATTCGTTGAAATGTGGAGAATCAAACAAGTGAATATTTTTATCTCTGACAAGCAGTTTTTTATCCTGATGGGCTTTCACCAAGATTTTGGCAAACAATACGTTTGGTTTTATGTTCTGGATGGATATTTTGTGAGTTAGTAAAAAATGGAGGCGCTGAAGGTGAGTATTCTGTTGCTAAACGTAAAAAGGTTCATACATTAACGCTTTCAATTTGGTTAATTTTCTTCAATCCGACCATCTTCTAACACTATGCTCCTGTAAATGGCTTCAGGGATGGTTACAACCATTACCACACTCTGCAGTGTATACTTCTGTTTCCTACTATAGATGAACAACGAAAATCAAAATAGAAATAAAACAAAACGGACAACACAATTTAATCCGGATGCAGTGTCGCGACGCGACGCGACCAATGAAACTCGGGAGTTAACGTATCCCCATATCCCTAACACAAAAATACCGGCATTAACGTTTGAAGGATCCCAACGACTACACGACTACATTATTAGTAATTATGGAAGAGTTTATCTATTGGATAATGTATTTTGGAGAATGAATAAGAGCTGAAATACCGACGGCGGGTGGGAGATAGGAATCCCCAATTCCCCTGAGAGAAATCTATCATTCTCTACGAACCCTATCTAAACTCTTCAAGTACTTATGAAAGAAGAACAATTCCGTATAATTTCATTCAAAGCACCAACACTTCCACAATAATTTCAATAAAAATAAAAGCGAAAATAATCTGGCGGCGGAATAATCCAAAGCTTCTCCATTTCGGCGGATAAAAACACAAATATCCAAAAAATTACAATGAACATCCACAAAAATTACAAATCTGAGGTTATGAAACAACTGAATAGAATTAGAAGGAAATTCTTCCTTGTTTCATCTATATCATTTTGAAGTAAGAAAGAGGAGTGAATAATTCATGAAGAAACAATGCAGGTACGTAATCATCGTCATGATTTTGTAATTTTTTATCTAATAACGAGTTACATAAAGCCATCAAACTCGAATAATAGACTACCCGTACAGATCAAGTTGCAATATGGATAAGCTAGAATAATCTAATTCTACTTTTCTGAACTATAAGCAAGGAAGGTATTTCTAGGCCTGAAGGATCTAACTCAAGACGTGAGGTAAATGCCGACAGAGGGAAGGGGGTCCTCAGAAGCGGAGGGTCGCCCAAAAACCCCTCCTTCCTACCCCCTCCCTTTGCCCTGACTCCTCGACCGGTTGGTTCCCTTTCGAACCTCTAGCAAGATCCATTTACGCAGAGGGTCATACGGCAAGAGATCCCAACCTTTTACAGGCATCTATCAACTGCGGCCTTTTAATTTTTTACTACGCTTTCATTTAACAGTAAATCTTTCTAGCTACCGTCAGAACCTCACGCTACGCTTGCATCAAACCTTACCGTTCTGTTCAAATTCATGAGGACACTTTAAAACCTATGCCAAGGCCGAGACGGGAGAAGTTTCTATCCGTTGTTAGGGTCCTCCTTTCGTAGCGCAACAATCCAGTTCCTTTCAATTCGCTGCAGGCCTAACAGTTTCAAGTATACTTCAAACAGATTGAAATTAGAAATAATATGCAATATTGCCCGCTTGGAAAAAAAAGAAACTAGTACGCTTGAATTCCGCGTTTGCGTTGACTTTTCAAAAACAATCGTCAAAACCTACTACGTAGGCGGCAAGCTATATAGGTCTTATACGTCGATAATTTGCCTTTATTTGAATCATGGACTATTTTTAATAAATGTTCAGGGCTGTATTCTGGTTACTCGCAAAATAAAACCAACGATCAGGCTTTAGAACCCGTAGACATTTCACATCGCAGCCCTCATCCCATTGCGAAGTTCCGCTTAGCAGATAATTACATCATATGGATTAGAAGTATCCTAAAATGGGGAAAATTAGCAGTCAGTATTGCCTCTTTGTATAGAGACGTAATGGGAGATAGCTATAATACATTCATTAGTCTCATTTGGCGTTAAATATAACCAATCATTCATCTCAGAAGATAATGGTCTACCGCAGCCTCAGACCAATTTAATAAAGGATGATAGATTTTTCATTTCCCGAAACAGATTTTAGGTAGGTTGGTCGAAGGATATCATCTCATTTTCGCAAACTTTAAAATTTATTTTTCTCAGTAATGGTTAAATTTAATACGGGAAGTCTTTATCCGAAGGATAACGCCGCAATGACTACGCAATAAGAGGGTCGCCCAGGTAAGAAATACATCTCCCACAGATAAAAAAATAAACTCGGGAACATTTTTCGTTATTAAGTTTTCAATTCACTGATTTCATTGCTAAGAGTAGGTGACTCTTGACCTTAAATTCTTGCTCCCTTCCATTTGATTTACTACAAGATATAAATATGATGTCTAAGATAATACCTACTTACTAAGCCCTGCTCTCCTTCAGCGCTAAACTGATTATCCAGAGATTCTTTACATTTCGACCATAATTGGGGTTCAAAGATAGTAAGCATAAATTATTTAGCTTAAAACTCAATGGCACAATGAGATAGCCACTATGCTGATAAATTGTGTGATGAGAAAGAAGTATCCTCAGATCCTTTATGAAATGTAAAGATACCCCAGTTTTAACATTGAGTTAATAAAGTTTTACATTGAAATACAGCATTTAAATTCTTTAAATACTAGTTCGAAGTGACAAAAAAATGCTTTGATAGCCATGGCACTAAATGAAAGAACTTTGTGTTTTCCTCTTCTGTCAATGAAAATTGGAAACCTTTAGACAACCGTGGAATTATAGATAATTCTAGGACGGATATTGGGCTCTAAGTAACGGCATAAGTTCAATACCAATAAATAGGTATTACCTAAGGTTAAAAGGCCAGATAATAGTGGTTAAATAGTACTAAAGGTGATAATAAGTACTGCTGAAATCAACTGCAAAATTTCCCAATCTATTTGTTTCGGGCGCTTAAATAGCAAACGATAGATGATTGAGATCCATCGACAAAGAGCTTGTACCCTCAAAAATTAACGTTACAACTTTATTAATTCAATCGGCAATTGGCAAAAACATTCATTGTCAGGAAGCAAGGGCGTACCCAGGATCGAAACCAGAGGGAGGCAAACCGTTGCAATTCAAGTTGGTACACAGGAAAGTTTTAGGAAACAAAAATTTCAAGAAAATTATAACAGAGCTGTATTAGTTTTTAAAATTGTGTGCTTTAAAATGAAATATTTTTATTTTAATTAGATGTTTTATACTGATATATTGACCTAATGACAGACATAGCCGTTTTCAAGGTTTACCGTTTATTCATAAAATATTTAAACTTTAATTTGATGATTTTGCTGCTACATATTCTGATCTCGAGTTTCAACGGCTCAACATGTTCATCTGTAGACGTGGATCCCAAATCACATATTTGTTCATCCATTCGTCCGAAAGTATTGTGGCTTTTTACCTTTTTTTTAAATACTGTAGAGATTTTATCTCGATTCCAATTTTTAGCCTAATTTTTCTATTATTATGCGAAGTAATTTCTTAACAAAACCGGTATCGTTATACGCAAAAAGGACATAAAATTAATTGCATAATACGGGAAGTGCTATGAGGAAGTTCAAAAATTTGATATAATTTCTTCCGTAAGTTCTATGTGCTTGTCGATGTTTGCGTGCTTTTCTGAAACGCAGGCTGATTTTATTGCATTAATTAATTCATATCATTGGACAAACCCTGTAGATTCCTTTGTGGTAGTTATAGTGCCCGCTTGTAATAGGTGCTCTGCAGCCTCTATGAGAAGTACTTGAGGATCCGTCGCAGTAAATACTGTTCAAAGATGAATTTCCTTTTCTTGCACCTTGAAAGAGCTTTGTGTTCTTAATAATGGCTACTTTCTCTAGCTTTTATTAGTACCTGAAGAGGTTCATTGAGAAGATTTCTATTATTTGTTGAAAATTGCAACATTTAATTATTATGACGTAGGTGTTTTCAGTCATCGATTGTGGATTTTTAGGTTTTGGAATCGATAAATTATTGCTAGAATGGAGGGGCAAGTTTGCCATTCAGTGTTGATGGATTACGCGGATAATATTGTTTTCGGAAAGAAGAGGGATCTCAACTTTGAGACAGAAGAACCAAAGGAATTATTTCCATAGCGGTAAAAATTATAAACTCTCTAAAATTATTGGGCTGCGGGAATGTTCTTTATAATGGCTGTTTTTTCTGGCAATGATTAGTACCTGAAAAGGCTCACTGAGGTTTCTATTATAATATCACTTTTCTTGGATTTAAAGAAAATTTGTTCAAAACTTTCGTTTTGAACTACATTTACTTTTGCTTCTAAGGAGGGTAGCTGCCCCCTACCCCTTCTAGGTACGCCCATGCCATGAAGTTTGGAACGATCAAATTCTACATACCTCCTACTTCGCCATCCACAATAAACAACAGATGACTAAAATAAAAGAGGTTATTTCGATGAATTATAGTATTTTAAGGAATCTTTTTCCAACATCGTTGGATTTAAATGGAAATATATGAATAGTATATTATATATAGAATATTTTGATCATATAGCACCGAACTGCATACTTGTGATTAACAACTCTGGGCTCAACGTGCATTATTTTCTTTCGGCACCTGATATAAATAAAAACATAAATTTCCTTTACCGTGTGAGCCAAGAGCGTACCCAGGATCAAAACTAGGGGGAGTGGGGAAGGCCATGGTTGTTCAAGTTGTAGGTAAGATCTAGGGGGGGCAGCTGCCCTCTCCTGCCCCTCGCTGGGTACGCCCATGGTGTGAGCTCTAATTATGAAACATATTTCAAAATAATCCATACAGGTATCATTAAATTACAATGAACCAGAGTAAAATATATAGAATGAGAGCAACGCAATACTAGAGTAACAATGATGATTTACATAAGCGCCAATCACAAGTTAATATAGATTCGTTCTCTAAGCATGTGTGTATTGGACACACGAAAAACAAATACAGGTTTGTCAAAAAAAAAGGCATTCTGAATAAGTTAGAAAAAGACTACTCTCTTGGTTCTAGCATATAGTTAGCAATGAGCATGAGTGATAGCCCAAGAAGAAACCCTATGAATCAAACTGTCCACACGATTGCGTCAGTATTAATTCATGGGATGAAGAGAAAAATTGAACTTAAAAAATTTAATCAATATTTTAAGAAACAGTCGGAAAAAACAAATGATACACAAAACACTCAGTTTTTTTATATCTCCTCTCCCACTAGCAAAGGACGTGGTTTCAAATCCTTCAGACGATGCTAGGGCTTACAATACAATAGCATCAATGCATACCTTTATGGCATCCCGAAATGAATAGGTATTGATGCATGCCTTCAGCTAAGGACTATGGCATAACTGAAATGTGAATGAGATAGAAATGATAAAATACACTCAATCATCTGTGGAATAGTTGCGTCTTCATAATTAGACTAGGAAACCAGGTATATCTGGTACTGGACTAAATGCATGACTGGATACAAAGACAAATCACATAATTGGTTAATAAATAACGACATTACCGAAGGATTTCAAAGGCATCATGTCATTATCATTTCCATCACCTTTCCCGATTCAAAATTGATAAGAATAAAAAAATTTAAATTATATTTGTGGTAATAAATTCAATGAGACAAATAATAGCACAACATATGACGCACAAACCACTCTAAATCAGCACGTGCCTGGGGATAGAGAGAGAAAGCTTATTCTGTACGAACTCCAGGGTAAACTTCTGAAATTTGTTTCCATACGCAAAAATGTTAAAGTAAAAACTCCCTGTATACTTTTAGGCTAATTTCATGAGGGATAAAAGTACCTTGTGTGACTTTATTCCTTTAAAACAAATTAAAATCCCTAAGGCGCAAAGAAAAACGAAATATGGCTCCGATCATATTATAAAAATCAAAACTACCGCCTAAAGTTTCCCCCAGAAAAAGTTTGCTCAGTGCCCTGTGGAGGCAGCACATACAACGTTAATTTTTCTCCCTCTTTCCGCGAAGCTTTTTTCCCGGCCGACGAAGTGAGTCTACTCGGCGGTAGATGGCAGGAGCAATCAAGAGAGCGCTCTCCATGGCGAGGAAAGGAGGGGGAAATCCAAAGGAAGATCTGGGGAGATCCTTCGCCCGAAGAAAAGACCGCTGTCGGGGGTTGGGGTCCACGTAAAGGAGTAGAGACGAGGAAAGACAAGAACCTTGACCTATGCAAGACATTCAAGCGAGTAAGAATACCCCGTCGCTTGAGAATGGTTTCCGTTCCGAAACAAGGGAATCCCAAGTGGAGACAGTGGGATAAATTTACATCCTGGAGGCCCGGGAGTTAATCTTCCAGCGAGGCACAAAAATATGTCCTGAATAACGTTAGAAGTAATTCCGAATTCGAAGCACTTTTTATGAATTCGTTCCGAAAAAATAATTTTTTGTTAGCGATCGTGAGACTTTTAATTCAGCAAAATTAATGCGTAATGCGTCTTGCGTAATTAACAATCAAGTGATTTTGAATAGTTCAGAGGCCTCTCTAGTTACATAGGACAAGGGGTACTACGCAAGCATTAACTATGCCAACTATCACTTTAAACTTTTAAGATCCAAACGAATGAAGTAAGTAATGGCAACGGATAAAATCTTAAATACTCTCTTCCAATTAAAAATTCGAGAAGAAAGGAACTCATAAGGAAGTAAAATAAATTGGAATAAAAAATTTTCAATGTTAAGTAGCTCCCCCCCTCATAGCTGCGTGAAGTGGTAAAACATAAAGACGTAAGCATGCGTCATTTATTTCTATCGTAATCCAATAAGTGGCTTTATTAAGCATATCATATCGCTCTGCATCATTCTGCATCGGAAATTTGCGGCGCGATCACCGGGCTAGAAAGGCACAAGGGTGTTCAGCAGGGCTTCGTGTCGTAATTTTCCAAGAAAAAGATCATAGACTCGCAGAGGCGTTCGGAGAAAGCGCTGTTTTACACCTTATATGCAATCGTACGCATGAACCCAGTAGGGCTTACGAAATACGCTCGCAGCCTGATAAAAGTTTGCACCCCTCAGAAAATGTAAAAGTTCCTTATATATTGAGTGGATGAAGGGTAAACAATGCTAAAGGCCACAAAGAAATTCAAGAGGTTCCTATGGTGGTGTTAGTACCTATTATCGGCGCAAAAAAGGTAGAACGCTGAACTTTAAGCATTTATGTGAAATTCTGCCGAAGCTCCATGGGGTCGTGTCATATATTGTTTTACTCATTGCTTATTAGACTATAACAATACATCAGTAAACATTATTTAAACGTAAATGCTTCTACAGCCGAAATAATGAAGAACACGCGAAAAATTATGATAACGGAGAAATTGTCGTGGTCTTCATCTCGTCACGGGCTAAATATGTGATTGGTACATTGCATTGTATTTTTTTAAAGTAAAGATATCGTTCTCTCCATAAAAAATACAATGAAATTTGCTAATTATGTACATATTAAGCCCGAGACGAGATGAAGACCACGGCACTTTCCGTTCTCATAGTTTTTCGCGTGTTATTCTTCACTCTTTCGACTGTAGGAGGTAACCTTTTACATGTTTAATGATTCACTGTTGTAGTCGAATAAAAAATGAGTAGAACGACATTTGACAAGACCCTATGGAGCTTCGGCAGAATTTTGTACAAATGCTTTAAGTTTAGCGTTGTACCTTTTTTGCGCCGATAGTAGTTAGGTAACCAATATCAAATTACGGCCGAATGAGATTTTTTAATTTGCCTACGACTTTTGAAGCCGCAAGGCTCACCTTCTTAAGGGAATAGTTACAGAAAATCACCGTTGTCATTTTAACTTAAAAGCACATGTCTTTCCTAACTTTATCCACCCTCTCCCTTGGTAGCGTAGGAGAACCTTCAATATTGTCAAAATAATACCACGACGTTGAAAAAGAAAAGGCGCATTTTAATTTTTAATTAAAAAATGAGGCACAGCTGAAGAAAGCATCTTGAATTACTTTGTGCCATTTGGGAGCATACACCACACCTTACATAAAGCTAGCGGTTCAAACTGCAACCATATAGAACAAGGAATGCAACATTATAAACCGGAAAAATCAACTAGCAACGGGCGCTGTTCGAATTCAGTGCTCTATACAAGTCGATGTGTTTTTTACTCTACCTCATTTAATCCATGGATATGGCTGACTGTAATACGTACAAATGGCGTAAAAAAACTAATACTTACACAATAATATAAAAAGGGAATTGCGTTTGAGAAATAAATCATTTAATTATTGAATCGTTTAACTTTTCCAGGCCGGGTTAAGTTCAATTTAATTTTATTGCGTGCAATCACATAACATTAGAGAGCTCCATTAAGAAATTGCTTGCAGCACATACTTTTTAAATAAACGGTGTTTACACGAGTAATGAATTTAGTTCCAACTAATTCGTTTGTTTCCCATTG
The DNA here is from genome assembly GCF_921293095.1 of Ischnura elegans. NCBI lineage: Eukaryota > Metazoa > Arthropoda > Insecta > Odonata > Coenagrionidae > Ischnura > Ischnura elegans. Next base: position 145,697,308 of record NC_060246.1, read on the forward strand.
CGAAAACGGTTGTTGCGCATGCGACACTTGGCCCGAAAGTGAGATACGAAGTCAAGGCCACCGGGTTCTCCCAGTGCATACGTGAAAAGACCTACAGAGGTCTCGCTGGTACCATGATTGTTGCTTACCTAAGCGAAGTATTTATCCCGATTGTCTCCCTTGGGAGAGAAAAGTTGAGATATACAACGACCGAGAACAATGAACAATGTGAGCCAACCCACAAGGTCTAAGTCGAGGTCATAGGACCATGTCGACAGTTACGATGTAATAACACATAATCCTCATCGTTTAAAAGAAAACCCCAGCAAAAACACTCTCAAATCCTTTCAGTGGTAGAGGAACGTTCGACTCGATATGACCTGCGGCCTGACGCGTTTAATGTGACACTGGAAGAGCTATCAGAAAAAAGCGAAGTGGCATTATAAAAACCAAGGCTATAAACCAGTTTCACCAAAACACAATCAGGTGCAGATATCCTTCTCTTTTCTTTTCAGATGATTCACCAACGTATGCAAAAGATGTAATGAAAGAAGAGAAAATGCGCGTCATAGATAGAAACCATTCAATTCTTAAGTAACTATTAAAAATCTTTTAGTGACCCTTTAACATCATTTCTCAAATTTAATATTACAACCATGATGATTATTTTAACTTGCCCGATTGGCAATTTCTCAAAAATTCATTCTCCGCGAAACTGAAATAGCAGTGAAGATGAACCGAAAAGAAGTACGGCATCTTCTCCAACGCTCGAACGAAGAAACAAATAATATTGGTCCCATGCACACTGACTCTGATCGTTTGGAACTTCCACAAAAGAAAAGCCTTTAAATATTAATCATTCATGTTCATCAAATTCATTTACAAAATAGCATTTAATCCGACAACCAATATTTATGCATTTTATTCTTTACGTACAATATTATCACTAACGAATATGTATTTTTAAGAACGCCATATTGGCAGTAAGAGCGGACTTTGATTTTTTTAAACTTCACTAACTTTATCTTAATATCGTCTTGATGTGAACTTGTAAACGAGTCAGACGGAGCTCTTTATAAATTACTTTTTAGGCACATCTAATTTGATTGAAGTAGATACCATTGGTGAGAAATTGGTATGTTATTTCAAGAAACTAAAAATTAGGCGTTCTTAACAAATAAATAGCGTTTAAAAAATGCATTGTGCAAAAAACTGATCCCATACAAATATACTGACGCTTCTCAGAATCCAGTTGATTTCTTCAAAAGCATTCACGGCTATGGTGTACCTTGTGGTCCTACAAGTCCAAAACACTGAACATGACGAAATTCCACTAATAGCGTACAAACTATTAAATATGAGTACTCCGTTTCACGCACACCCGTGATAAAAAGATTAAACTGTCCGATTACATGCTTGCTGAGAAATGAAGTGAATTGAATAGAAATAATTTTTCAAAATAAGTCCTTCCGCAAATGAGCAGAGGTCATAAGGGCGTATAACCTTCGCAAGTCTCCTCAAATTGCCAATAAGTATCAAGGAGTTGAATAACATATGACCAGTTGGCTTCGGAACCAACATTTATTACGCCTAACTTCGAACCACGGACCTCGCTTTCAACTAATTCCACAACCGTAAGCATTCCTCTGGAAGTTAAACACCTGTTTCCGCATTTTAATTTCCAAACTGCTTGTAAAACATTTAATTGAAAAAATGTCATCCAAATATTAATTTTTCATTTCTTTCTGAATCTTAATTTGCATAATGGTTAGAAAAAAAAGGTGTACATTTTACGAATACTTTAGTTTTATCCAGCTATACCGCTTTCTTTTTCAAAAAAGGAAAATAATTTGAATCGATACACTCAATCGAACACTTCAAAATCGGTAGGATTTGTGTGGATGAATGACATCGAGCATTACCCATTTACATGATTTCCTATGTATGGTAGGCCGGTAAAAAAGGGAATAAATCCGTATCAGCTACCAAATAAGTCCCCGAGGTTTAACTGATAATTTATCTGCCCCAAGAAGGTTTGCAAAAAATTCTAATGACTAATATACCTCTAATGTTAAAAAAATTGAAGAGAAAAACACTAGGAAGAAGACATATAAGTCATACAAACAACCAAAATAAAAACATTTCTCACTGGAATTTTTTCAAAAGCCTGTGCGCTCATCTCCTTCGAATAATATTTACATCCGAGAATTAAAATCAGTTAAACCTCGGGTCACTAACCGCCTTCTCTCGCTAGACGGCGAGCCGTTCATTCTTAAGCCCGTATCAAGACTAGAACCCACTAGAGTTTATCAGCGGTCGTAAAAGGGATAATACCCAAAGATGGCAGAGAGATAGTACCGAATCGGACGTAATATATTAAGCGAGGAGCAAATTAATGGAGACTGTATCCTGAGGTATATTTCTGGGAGGACAGAAACAAATCATTCTGGACAAGAATAGCGACGGAAACGAGAAAGTGGTCGGAAATAATGGAAGGAGAAGAGGAGGGACCAGGAAAGAAAACCAGAGAACCAACCGGAACCGAAGAAAATTTAAATTCAAACGACCACTTGAGCCGAAAGAGAATGACCGAGGAATTCCTGTGAATACTCTTGGAGCAAACGCTAAAATAAATCTAAATATAGGTAGGCTCTTCGCAAGGGTGTAATAACGGCTACGAAAAAGAGGTTGGAACGAATAACCAAACGAAATCAACCACCGTTTGGAAGCCATGGAAGAAGAGAGAGGAGGTTGTTGAGGGAACGGATGCAATTAAACGGGTGTGGGAAGCTTAAAAAAAAAGAAAGAAAGACCGGGCGAAATCGGAGAAGTAGTCAAAGGAATGGGAGAGTGAAAAAAAATCGAAACCATAGGCACCGAAAATTATCCCCGTGCTGATACACGGCTCCTAGCTCCAGCGCCACGGATGTCTTTCTGCAGTGGGCACCTAATTTGCCCACGATTTCGAAACGCGATGTTTAGTCCGGAAGCTTGGAAGGGAAGCGAGCAGTCTATTCAGCTAAAAGGGGCTGGATAATTAAAGGGTTGCTGGGAAGAGAGAGAGAGAGGGATGATAGGAATAAAAAACGGATCGGTATAGATAACGGTTCGGCCAGACAAAAGAGCAGGCTTTCTGCCTCGAAGGGCCGAATATTTGACGATGACCAATGGTGAAATTTCGACCTTTCTTTCAGGAATGTTTGAAACGGAGACAGGTTTATTTCGTGTCAATTTCGGCCATTCTAAAGAGTTCTTCCGTAATTTGATTCCCGCAGCCCAATAATGTTGGACAGTTTATCATTTTTACCGCTTTAGAAATAATTCCTTTGGTTCTTCTCTCTCAAAGCTGAGATACCTCTTCTTTCCGAAAACAATATTATCCGCGTAATCCATCAACACTGAATGGCAAACTTGCCCCTCCATTCTAGCAATAATTTATCGATTCCAAAACCTAAAAATCCACAATCGATGACTGAAAACACCTACGTCATAATAATTAAATTTCGCAATTTTCAACAAATGATAGAAATCTTCTCAATGAGCCTTTTCAGGCACTAACCAAAGTCAGAGAAAGCTCTTTCAAGGTGCAAGAAAAGGAAATTCATATTTGAACTGTAATTACTGTGATAGAACCTCAAGTACTGCTCAGAGAGGTTGCAGAGCACCTGTTCAAGTGGATACTGTAACCACTACAAGAGAGTCTACAGGGTTTGGCCAATCATATGAATTTAAGAATGCAATAACATCAGCCTGCGTTTCAGAAAAGCACGTAAACAGCGGCAAGCATGTAGAACTTACGGAAAAAATTATACCAAATTTTTATACTTCCTCACGGCAATTGCTATCTAACATGCAATCAATTGTATGTCCTTTACGTATAACTGTACCGGTTTTGTTAAGAAATTACTTTTCATAATGGTAGAAAAATTAGGCTAAAAATTGGAATTGAGAAAAAATCCCCACAATATTTAAAAAAAAAAGGTAAAAAGCTACAATAATTTCGGACGAATTAATGAACAAATAGGTGATTATAATTTGTTAAAGATAAAATCCAAGCCAACAATGACATATTTTGAACGAATTGGAGCCCATGTATTGACTGGTGGTTACAATTATCATGCCGGGTGAGCTAGAGTTAAATAATAAATAACTTGATAAAACTCCTTTGGATAAATTCATGATTGCATCTCTTAAATTACCTGCCTATATCTCAATTGCATTTTTTACCACCAAATTAACATTTCAGAAAGGTTTGTCCCTATGGTTTCGCCACCAAATAACATTTGTATTGAAATCCAAACACAATGTCTCAGGTAGGTACACCAGTTGATGAAGAGATTTTTTAAAGCGAAAACAAGGATAAGACTATAATTTATAGGAAGGAATTGAGCGAAGGTTTCCAACTATTTCCCCAACATTCCTATGGAGAAATGATGACTTTCGCAAAGCTTGATTCATTGCAAGAGACAAAACGGAATTAACGACTTAATGACCCATTATTCACTAAAGCATCAATCCCGACCACGCAAACAGCATGACTGATATATTGCTCTTTTATTCTCTCAAGAAATCATCTAATGCCAGGCACGTCCAATAATACTTAATTACGCTTTCTTAACGTCAGATGTTCCCAATGGATACCTAAAGAACCAGAGAAAGTAACCTCACGGCAGTATCAAGATAATATTCATGGCCAACTTCTAAGGTCAGCTTTTTTAGCGAAAGGCTACATTTCTCTGAACAAGGTCTGCTTAAGATTGGACCAGCGAGTTATCGAAAGTAAAATATCTCGAGTTTATTTTTATAAAATCACGACTTCATTCCCACTACAAATACGCGATGGATGACCGTGATGAATGTATGAAAGGCTCTTAAAGTATCGCGAACTGAGGGTGAATCCTCATTGCTAACTCCCAGGGTGGCTGACCTCCGGTCCAGAAGCACAGGGAATGCTACCGCCCACGCTGCTCGTCGAAAGCGAAGCCATTTCCAAATCATCCCGTCTCTTTAATGGATAAACTGGTAACTGGTCACGGGAGACACTAAAACGATAAGGATAACCAGCAAACAGCCATCAGCTGGTTTTGGGCATATGCTTCTGCTTTCTGTAGCTGCGATAACGAGGTGGTCAACGAACACGATACAAAAAACGCATTGACATTGACCAGGCACACCAGTTAAATATTCGCATCACGAAACTCACGAGAGGTAGTTGCCCTTCGTAAAAAAATCGCAAAAATCCTTGTAGTTTGCACAGTTGTTTTTTATAACTAATCATAGTCTGACAAGTACATACTTATTCCGGATCAACATGCGTTTAAATGACACAATTAATGGTTAATTAATGCAGAATAATAAATTAATACATCACTCGAGTAATCTATTTAATTAGGTAGGTACTATTAAGAATTTGCAGCGCTACAAAATATTTTAGCCCAGAACAGTTAATCTTAACTTTTTTGCCCAAAAATAGAAATGTTGACTGTGGCACCGCTCATTTAACGATTAAACAAAGAATCAAGGTTCGCTCCCCCTTACGGAGATTGTTGTAATATAAAATATTTATATTAATTGTAACTGAACGCACTGTCTCTAACAAACTCTTCTGATCTAAAGAAAAAAAAACAAGAAACTTCGCGAACGGCCCCCTGAGCCCTCTCTCCCCCTACCATTGGAGGAAAAACGCGATGCCGCACTTAAAAATCCCAGACGTTGTAACTCTCAGCCCACAGTGCACACCGTCCACAGCTGCGACGAGAGAACAGCGATGGGAGCAAGCGAAGTCGCCCACCGTTGCCAAATATCCACCGCGCAACACTTCTCTCTCCCCCTGGACGGAAGACAGCGACGCATCAAATTATGCAGTAAAACCACCTTTTCGCTCGAAACGATTCACTGTACCAGGAGTCGAGGAAACCCAAGCCCAAGTGATTCTGATCGACGGTGTTGGAAAACCCTTAGTGGAGGAGAGGGAGGGGGTGATGTGATGTGATGAGCAGGGTTGCGAGGGAAGAGGAGGGAGGGGGGAGAAGGGGAGAAAGCGGCGACCGAAGACGTTGCTTCGCAAAGGAGCATTTCCTCACGTGCTCAAGGTTGGATGAGGTGGCCAGCTAAGGCCTCGTTTCCCCGTTTAGCATCGCTGAGGATGATGGGATTCTGACCAGAGTCTCACGTGATTAATAAACGACCCGGGAAACGAGCAGTTTGATTGAGCAGAATTTGATCGGCAGAAATAAGCAGAAAATTGATATAAATATATAAAGGCGCGCATCAACACAAATTGAACGTTTCCATTGCTGCTAAAATTATTAGCAAAGTTAATTGCTCAAATGCAGGATATTAATTACAGTTGAGCCTCGCTTGACGATATTAATCCGTTCCGGAGAACCGATCGCAAAGCGGATTACACCTTATGACGAATTTGAATTAATTCCAGAGGAGGAATCATTTTTAAGCGCAGTAGCACATGTAAATTCTGATTATATATTTAAAAATGTGTCTCGTAAATATTGATGGATGAAGAATTACCTTATAAATTGAGTGAGTGGAAAAGGAAAAGGTAAAATTAAATTTAAGAAAAACGCGCGCAAAATCGACTCGTATCGTATGCTTAACCCATCGTAAAGGGTTCAATGTAGACTGATTTAAATGGCACAGAATGATTTCAAGTGCCCTTTTACAAGGCGACCAATATTTCCTCAACGGCGTCCCTCCTATTAGCGCATCCCACAATTCGCAAATTTCTCAATGAAAGAACATCGAAAGTATTCAGATTTAAGTAAAAATTTTGGGTATCTTCGCGTGTCTTTTTAACACCACTAAAGTTTCTCCTCCTTTGCTAAAGGCCTCCTAAGAATCGCATTATAGAAAACTTCAACCAGCTAGGGAAAATGTAAATGTACTCGTACAAACTGGCACATCACACCATCAAATTCCTTAATTTACCCGAGCGAATACAGAACTTTTTGACCGCGGTCAGGGCTGTCAGCGTAACCATGGTTTCGGCTATTCAGCGTTAAATTAACGAAATGAAAATTCATACAATGCATAAAGTCGCAAACACCATCAAATTCCTAAATTTACCAGACTGTGTAAAGAACTTTCGCCACGGTCAGGACAATCTTTTCAAACACACACAGCGTAACCGTGGTTCCGTCTTATCGGCGTGAGATGAACATAGTGAAAACAAGGCATAAAGACGCAAGGTAGAGCGCGGAGGGGTGTCGTGTGGACGTCAAAGAGAGAGAGGGGGGGAGATGGTTAGCGAGGATGAGAGTGGAATGTATTCGAGGGAGGCCACGACACACACACGCACGCGAGAGAGGGGCAAGTCGACCAACCAAGGGGCCAACCAACCACTCCTCCGCCGCAAGGATGCCGGTTAAAACTCAGCGGTGGACGGGATGGGCGAAAGATAGGAGGCAAGATGGGGGTTAGAAGCGTCGGCCGTTGGCTGGCTTATGAAAGGGTGCCTTGCCCCCACCTTGACTCCTCCGGCGACCTCACCTTCCCCTCGCCTCCTTCACAACCTCGGATAAACTCTCAAGGGTGACCAGCAGCGCAAGGAATGGCGGACGCCACCGCCGATACCTTCCCGCAACTCGGCGATTAGAGCGAGGCGACAATGAGGCAGCAGACAGGTGTGGCGGGCAAGTGTTCTGGATGATGAGCTCCTTGCACCATGATCTTTTACCATCCATCCCGTTCGATCGGCCGCGCATCTGGCCAAGCAGATATCCTATCCAAACCGTTAGGAAAGGGAGCTATTCTACGTGGAAAATAGCTCGGATGCGATCGGAGATGAGCTCTTGAAAATCAATAATGTGTATTTAAAATATTAAAATAGTTAGAGATAATGATTTATGAATTTTAGTCAATTGGATAAGTAAAAATGATAATGAAAATAGACAGCTCAGTTTTTTCACGACGTACACAACCTGTGTGAATGACTTACAGGTAGAAAGTATTTCTTTTATTTGGGAAGTTTATGGAGCAGATGCTACTTTCAATCCCATTGGAACTGAATTTTTTAGACCTATGATAATACATTGGATTGAATAAATCTAAATCATAAGATATCATACAAACATCCATCATTTATCCCTTTCTTATGATCCCGAACAGCATTCTGCAACGGATGGGTGGAAAAATGCAGAATTTTATTAAAACGTATGAAATACAATATCTGACTAAAATGGAAGGGCTCTTAGATGGACAAAAACAAAGCACCACAACACTGGTTGCAAATGCGAAATGGCTTTACTACGACAACCGGAAACGCTGGAGGTTTTTAAAGGCATTCCAAAGTGCAGATTCGTCATACTGGAGACCACTACGAATGCATCAAAACTAGATTTGATAGCTATATCTCTGGACCATATGGGCACCATAATCGTAAGGAGATACCTTCTCCTTCGAAAAGATGACGATTGGCATGAATAGCTAGGCTATATTGATTGTCAAAACATTAATTTAACTTTCAAGGTGCATTTTGACTTAAGAAGGTAATAACTGGAGCCATGAACCTCCGAAAGCATACTCTCAATGCGGTCACTGAATAATTGTTGAGAATAGTTCATATCAGTACCTTGAATGGCATATAATTGACTGAATTCCGAGGTGCTTGCACTTCTGGCAAGCAGCCACAGAGAACGCGACACAAAGGGATGTCCAGCGTGGCAACAAGGCGTAGAGATGCAGATTGGTGCGCGGCGAACGCCGCCTGCCACATCGTCTTAAAGGCATGACCTATGCCTCCTAATTAGCATCCTTCAAGGTTTTTCGCTAATGAAGTTTGTCATCAAACTCGTTACCATCATCAGTCACCCCTCGTGAAATTTTTTCACGTCAACTGCCAGCACGATTCCACTGACGTCTACGAGTCTGTTTAAGACCCCTTCAGTTACCTTCAGCGAACCTGTTCACCGGTCAGTTCGTCGCTCTGCAAGTCTTCGCGCCCAATTTTTACGTCATTAATTATAATTTCAAAACGCGCGCTTGGAAAGCTCCAGAGCACGTCCGGTTAGCAAGTCTTATCTTCTTTACAGTCTTTTCTTCACATTCCTTTCTTTTGATGTTCTAAGAAGTCCTTTTCCTCGCCTTTCTTCGAGACGCTTTTCACAGTAAATCATTTTTATTCCAATTTCAAGCGGCTAGGTTCTTAGAAATCGAGCTTGGCATATCCTTCATGGAAAGGCGTAGTATTTTCACGACACTATCAGCCATGAAACAATTACTGAAAAAATAGTGTTTCACTGCATTATATTGGTGAAATATGCATGCATGAATTCATTAAAAACTAAATGAATGGGCAAAGTGGCGGGTCTATTGGGGGTGGAGGCTAAGGGAGCTATAGCTCCCCCTTGGGTATCCAAATTACACTAGAGAGAATGGTAATTTTTTCCGACCCCCACCACTGCTGGAATTTTAACCCCCACTTACCCCCCTCCCTTGTCCCTATCCTGGATCCGCCATTAAGGAGTATGAAAACTCTTCTCCTTCCGTGGGACATAAAGAGCAATTCTAGCCATATAAGATATTTTAAAAAATATTTCATGCAATTCTAATTAATATTCCAAAGAGAGCCTTCGGATGTCTCCAACTTAAATCCTGGTTCACCATTTTCTAGTAATAACTAAGAAAAAATCGCCGATGCGCCACAATAATAACAGCCCAACTTCCCTGATTGTGTTACGATTGGTTCAAAAACTAGGGTAGATAAAAACCAAACAACCGCTTGATTTAGTGGGAGGCACTCAAAATTAAAACTCATATATATAACATAAATAACGTCTTTAAGCATTAATATACTCATTATTCCTCACCTAAACAGTCAGTATGTTCATTTTCTTATCATTACCTGAACCATAAATAGATTTTCACCAGAAATATATTTTCTTTTAACTTAAAAAGTTATTTTCATTCACATGCCAACACTTATTTTCATTCACATGTCGAGCACCTGAGAAAATACATGATATTCAACCATGCGATCAGATCCATTAATAACTTTTGGTCATAAAATGAAACAATTGACTCTAGCGAAGCATCAAAATGCAATATATTTTGTTGGAAATTATAAATGCCAACAGTTTCATCTAAGAGTTCGGTTTTCATCGCACTAAATTATAATTTACCAGACTAGAAGATCAAATCCGACTGGAGAAGAGTGCAACCCTTTCGAAGAAATAAAATTATCTATGCGCAAACGTGAGCCAAGGAATGGTGGAACGAGCCATGGTACGGCACAGTGTTGGTTGCAGCTGTTTCCAGGAAATAGATCGCCAGAGGTGAGAGACTGCCTGTTCACCTAAATGTCAAGCGATGGAGATGGCTGAGGGGAACCGTGGGACGGCGCGGAAAGGAGGGATAGAGATTCAACGACGGGGGAGAGACGCTTTCGCCTCAACTGCGCTGGCAATCAGCTCAGGAACCTCAGATGTTCGAGTAAGAACACGCATTTTTAAATTCGAATCCGGCGGAATATTTTCTCCGTAGATTATTTCTTACTGAGTTACCTGACCGTGTTTTGAGGGGTGGAAAAATCAAGTTAGTTTTTAAAAAAATTATCTACGAAAGTGAAAGTAGAAAATGGGTGCTACACAAGACCTAGAATTTCATAACACACCTGCCTACTGATGGTACTATGCTCAAATAAAAACAAATCGCTGCACACATAATTTTCACATTCTTTTAATTTCTCAGTATCCGTGGCAACGTGCGCATAGGTAAGCACGTAAGTAAGTGAAAACGCTCGCCTTATTCACAGCCAAAGAGATACGTCGAATCTAACTTTCATAGTGACCTTTCCGAGGAAGAAAGGATGAGGATGCGTCCCGTCAAGCGGAGTTTCCCCATTCTCATCGGGGAGTAAAGCCAAGAAAATGCAAGGAAAACTGTCAGGTGAGTCGTGGTTAGTGATGGGCAACAATTTGTATTCGATAAGTCTTGGAATCGAATGACGAAGATAGGGAAGAAGAAAACTCTGTCTTGAAAAGCAAGCAATTAAAGCAAGTTGTTTTCTTTCAGCTAAAGAAAAGATGGATTTCGAAAGTAAATGCACCGCGAATACATAGGTGACTACAAAATTTCAAAGACGCATTATATCCCGAGAGTGACGATGGGAATAAAAATAAATAGAATTTATAATTCTTAAATTAATTATGAGCTTTCAAACAAAAATTAAAAAGGTGATTTGTTTAAATGAGAATGGAATTATGAGACGCAATGATTTATGTAGTTCTACTTTTCGTTGTACGATTTCGCAGTGAATTATTTCATTCTAACTAATTTACGTTTTCAGAAAAAATAGGGGTGTGGAAAACTGTCGTGATGGTTCTTGGTTTCGTTCTCACGAAGATCTCTTCTGACAAGGTTTTCAGTAATAAAAAAACTTTAAGTAACCTATATTTAAAAATTAATGCACGAAAGAAATGCCGAAAGTGAGAGCCAGTAAACATCCAGGTATTCCAAATATTCATGATTGCTGATGAAAAAGAGCACATTAGCACCATTGACTGGATTCGATATTTTAATATCCTTTGCATTACTCAGAATCTGTAGCAACACGCTGACTTCATTTTACATGATAAATTTTCCCAATTAGACATGGATTAGAATAAAATCATAACTAAATAACTGCACTCAGTATGAATTTTTATTAGCATGAAATAGAATGAAATTTAAATTGGATAGGGGCAATTTTAGAGAATTGCGATTCCTAAAACGAAAAGTCCACTGAATCCAAATTTCGTGAGATCACGGGTAGATTCCTCTAAATATATATTTTCCTGCCCATGATTCCAAAACTATCTCGAACAGTTCAAGAGAGAATTCTATTAAAATCGAATGCATCACTAAGACCCTGTTACCTGGAGTGCATGCCACTGTAATATCGTACATGATTCACATCAACACTGAAATTCATAGAAATATAACATGTAGGTATAGCAAAGACAGTACATGAAGCCTCGAGTTTATTTCAAGTCCACTCAGCCATCAAACATTCAAGAATCTGGTGATAAACAAGCTGTATCACCATAGCTCATTGTTCCCTGTGACTGAAAGTTTTCCACTCGTCATAATAATAAGTCTAAAATTACAGGTAAACAGTATACTTTACCGTTTTTAAGCTATCCTGTTCTATTATGAAAGTAATAACCCTATTTTTTCTAAATTTACACGAAATTAAAAGGGTGAATTGTTATTTTATTTCAAAGGCATATGTTCATCCAAAAACAATTACTATTGCAACAGTGATTTGATAAAATTTAAAACACTTTGACGAATAAATGCTAGCATTGAGAAAAAAATCATTAAGGGCGTCACTTAACGCATACTACAAGCAGGTTTAGCAAAGAATATGTTATCTTCTTATTTAGAATAAATCTTCGACACAGGAAGGCGTTTCATAACACATCCAATTCCATAAAAATCAACTTTGGAACCTTATGCAATAAACACGATAAGCAGTCATATTCCACACATTTATTGGCATAATAGTCATGGTGATATAGAATAGGATTAACAAATACGTTCTATATTCCATTTATAAGAGATCACACTCAATGATAACTGTGTAGGTACTCGCATAACACATCAAATAAGAAACTAAACGCCGAAAAATTAAAGGCCAAGGATACATTTTTGAGGAACTCTCTAAAAGACCAGGGCTGGAGTGGGCTTTACAAGTATATTCGAAGGAGACGAAAAGGGCATAATGCTCTAGAAAATATTTCTCTCAAGTGTGAAGACCGTATTGTAAACGATAATTATTCAAAAGCCTCAGCTTTTAAGAACTTTTTTTCCAAAGTGTACAGTGAAGATGGAGTATTATCACCAATAGTTGGGGAAGATCATTCGTTTGACTCTTTTGAAATCAAAGGCAGTGATATAAGAAATAGATTGAAAAAAAAATAAAAAGTCACGCGTCCTGTGGACCTGACGGTCTTCCGGGGGAACTAATTAAAAGGTTGGGTAATTTTCTAGTTCCTTTTCTTAAACACTTGTTCACGGTAATAATTAACAATGGTGATTTACCCGATGATTGGAAACAGTCATACATAGCTCCCATCTACAAAAAAGGGCCTCGAGATAGTGTTAATTCCTATCGGCCGGTTATTCTAACTTGCATCGTGTGTAAACTAATGGAGCATCTGATCGCGGACTATATCAAGGAGGTATTAAGAAAAAAGAACTGGTTTTGGGAAGGACAACATGGTTTCCGTAAGGGTTACTCCTGTGAAAGTCAATTAGCATCTCTTTATCAGGATTTGGTGGAGGGTCTTGACAACGGAAAGCAAATCGATGGGGTTCTGATTGATTTCTCAAAAGCTTTTGATAGGGTAGATCATGAGATTCTATTTTTAAAAAATAAACGCGCTCGGCTTGGATGGTAGGGTCGTAAAATGGATAAATTCAGTTACTGTAGGTAGATCACAACGTGTTAGAGTCGGCGATATTTTTTCCGATGAATTCAATGCCACTTCAGGGGTACCGCAAGGAAGTGTGCTAGGTCCTTTGCTATTTATTATCTACGTAGATGATATTAGTGGGAATATAAAGAGCACAATTAGAATGTTTGCAGATGATTGCATTATTTATAGAGTCATAGACAAAGTAGATGATTGTATCATCTTACAAAATGACCTAAATAATTTGGATAAATGGTCTAAAGAAAATAAAATGATCATCAATGCCAGCAAAACTAATCTAATTAGATTTCGGAAAGGTAGGAGTTGTGTACAAAATAATTACCATATTATGGGTGACTTACTGTCAGAAACCAAATGTTGTAATTACCTAGGAGTGACATTAAGCTGGGAATTGCAATGGGGAACTCATATCGAAAAAACTGCGACCAAAGCTTTCAGGGCGTTACATTTTTTGATGAGGACCCTTGGAAAAAGCTGTAAAAAAAAACAAAGGAATTCGCGTATAAAACGTTTGTTAGGCCCATTCTAGAATACGGGGCATCAGTATGGGATCCTCATTTGAATCGTGAGATCAAGAAGCAATTATCAAAAGTTCAGCGATTAGCAGCTAGATTTGTTTTGGGAAATTTCAGAAGGAAGGCAAGCGTCACGGAAATGTTAAAAACGCTGAGATGGAATTTTTTAGAATCAAGGAGGAAGAAAGCACGCTTGAAGTGTGTATTTAAAACTTACAGTGGTGATCCTGCGTGGAGGGAGCTAACGAAGCGGTTAAAAGGACCAAGTTATCTAGGGAGGAGGGATCATAATTATAAGATTAAGGCCCCAAGGCAGCTGACAGATAGACTAAAATTTTCCTTCCTACATCGGGGGATAGAGGATTGGAATGGCTTACCCGAAGAAATTTTTTCTGAGCCATTTCCAACTCACGCCTCTATATTTACCAAAAGGATAGATAAAATTGAATTTTGAGGGTTTTGTAATTGTATATTTTTTAAATTTTGTGATTCTTGTCTTTTTTTCTTTGGTCTTAGTATATTATTGTGTAAAAATGGATTTTGAGGGCAATTTAAATGTAGATATGTATTGTATTTTTGCTGATTTGGTGCTATGTATACGGGGACATGTATTGTGTAAAAATGGTTTTGTTGAGGGCTTTTTAAAAATTTTGTGGTACTAAGTACTTTGTTTTGCATTTTGGTTTATGTATATTATTGTGTAATAACTTTATGTTACCACCCGACTTTATGGTCGACTTGTAACCAATTATTTAATAATAATAAAAATAAATAATAATAAAAAATAGGAGTTAAAATTGAAATAAAAAAATGTATAGCCTAGGCAAAATCTTATTTAAGCTCTTTCTTTAACATCATATGTCTGGTATGTAACCTTTTAATACATTGCACGAAACTTACCTCAGTTTGTCACATTTTATGGTCAATAATAAGACCTTCATTCTTACTTAAACCATCAAGAATTGGATTAATATGGAGGCACCAGTTCTAACAACAACTTTCAAGTCTCAAGTGATAGTCCCCAAAAACTTTAAAGAAAGATGAAGAGTGTGAAAGACTGCGAGCGAGAAAGACTCAGCGGAACCCAAAATTTGGCGAATAAAATTACGAAAGACTTCAATTTTGCCATTAATCAATTTTAATTCGAGATCTGTACACAAATTTACCATCACAATTTCGCTTTGACTAGAAAATACGAGAGAAAATTACACATGAGAGTCACTCCGGAGCACGTCAGTGCAACAAGCCAGAACGCCCATCGGTTGAGCTGAAAACCCGTTTTAGCGCACAGTAAATTCTCAGTCCCGTAAATTTCACGGGCGCTCTACCACTCTCGAGTAATTCCTTTATTTTTCTTCATGCTGCTGGGAAAGATATTACTACCACGGCCACGGAGTTAAAATTATCCGGCAGAGGTCAAATACTTTTGCGCTGAGACTAGTCTCAAGAAAATCGCGTGACTCAATATATTTTTCCACGCTCTGACCTTAAGTTTGTGTTTTCCTGGAGAAGAAGTACCTCGAAATAAAACCATGGTACATTTTTGCCACTTAGCATAAAAGCTTAACCTCAAAAAAGCACTGGATATTCCCGCGATTTTTTTTTCAAAGCATTTCTCCTCAAAACAGAGAGGTAGCACGCATTGTTGACATATACCTAGAGACAACCTCTGCAGTCGTGATGATGGATGCTTGCGTTTTTTGTGCTGGCCACTGTCGTAAACAGATGTTCATTTGCATTGTCAACTGCTAAGATTTACTGTAACAAGGATATGCAGAGATACGTGCGGCATACACTGAATGTAGAAACTAAAGAAGGAATCAAATTAGCACGCAAGTTTTTATTTATAGCAGAAGGTACTTCTTTCATGTCATTCAAGGAATTCTCAGTCAAATTACACCCTGTAGCCTTTTAAGAGTATTTATTTACCCACGTCAGAAGGAACATATCACTTTTGTATCAATGAAGTTTAAATACGGCGTGATGAGACGATTTTTTGTAAGTATTCAGTGAAAGAAAATAAAACGCTTGCATTATTTTACAGCTACCTCTACTTTTAAATTAATAAACATAGGTATTTTTTTCATCTAGCAGCAGCCCAAAGATGAAAACATCAGCTCTTGTCATGGCTTAGTCTGGTTTTTTCGTTATCCTTGGTCATGTTTAATGAATTAATTTGACTGTCTCCGAAATGCTGGAATTAATGAACTTTATTGTATGAATTGAAAGTAATTAAAATATGAACATTAATCAACTTCATTCTAATATGAGCGGAAATAACATATTCGGGGCGTAATTACATGATCGAATGATATCTCGCCAAAACAATAATGTGTATGCGCCAGCCACACCAATACCTTGCGACGAAAAATAAAAGAGTAAATGCAATTTACCTCGCCACATTTCGCAATTAAAGATATAACTATTTCACTGAGTGTTCGACGAAAATACTTATCAAGGACGCCAACCGAGCAATAAAATCGTATCTAATGAAGGTCACGGCAGCGAAGAGAGAATACGATATTTCACGCAAGACCGGTGCGGGTCTGACACAAAATTCCGACCGAGAATAAAATATTAGTGGGTTAGCATCGATGACTGCGTCATTCAGCCACTTTCCAATTTCCGACCAAACATTACGCCACGCTTAGCGCTTGATGCTTTCTTAAGGCTAGACGTAAACACAGAGAGGGGAAAAAACTTCACCAAACAAATAAAAGTTCAGCTCGTCACTAAATAGCGACATTCGATCCATATGATACATTCACATCGCCTACTCTTTGAAAAAGACTAATTCACATGGTGATGATAACAACGCTAATAATTCCTTTTGAGACAGACTCATTAAGTATAAAGACTAACCATCGAAGATTTTTAGGACAGATGGCGCGTGGTCAAAAATAGAGGTCACAGAAGCTGAAGTTCATCCCAGAGTGAGTTACATCTTTATTTCCCAAAAAGGGCCATGATACTTTAATAAGGAAAGCTATTTCATCAAATTGATAAGAGAAAGTGTGCGGCATTGAAAAAGAGAAAATTTATGATACAGTAAGACTAATGTGCCTGTAGTTACCCTTGATTTTAATCGCGAATTCTAATGAACTGGTAGCTAACGTATAGAAGAGCGTAATTTTATTATAAATGCTGATACGCGGCTGAAAAAGGCAGTTACAAGGTGATTTGAGTGTGAGAAGGCTTACAGGGAGTAAGAAGGCTTGCTTCCCACCCAGAGTGCCCGAATTCAAATCTCAGCGATATAGGAGAATGTATGGGAGGATTTTGGATCACCTCAATGTACTGTAAGAAGGGTACTACAAATACAGCACTTCAGCCGTCGGATGAAGTCTCTCTAAAATCACCTCCATCCTTGGCTCCTCCATTAAGAACAGACTAACGACAGTGCCGGACTTCTTTCCACATTCTTCCCCATCCCTCAATTACAGAAATGGCATAAGCTATTGGTCACCTACAATGCATACTATGCCTCACTTTGCCGCTTACAAACACACTTACTAACCCAAGAGTACTCAACCATCAATAACGTAACACGCAATGGTGGACGCGTTAAATAAGGGAAGGAGGAAATACGGAATAATTATGAAACAAAAGAAGACGACTGCCTTTCGGAATGTTGCGGTATTTGGAGGAGGCGACTGATCCTACTGATGACGACAGCTTACCGACACTTACTTTTTATAGTATAAACAATTTGTTTTCTAAAAACTGTTAATAACGGATCTGGCTTTATTATATCAAAATTCCAAGTTATTGGAACGAAAACTACGGGAATACCAAGCGCTTAAAGTTGGGCAATTTTATTTTACTCTCAAAAACACGAGTAAATTTTTTAGCAATAATTAAGTACACGAAATCCTATGGGGCGGAAATATTTTCTCATTAAATGATCCAATGTAGAAATAAATTTTCTTTCGTGTACTTTTTGTTGCATTGACATTGATTACCTCATTTAGACGATAGAGATCCTCAAACTCGGGTGACTTGCTTTTTTTACAGACAGGAGGTCATTTGCGCCATGAGAGGAGGGTAGGTAAGAGTAGGCAAGGAAGGGTGGAGAGAAATCCAGCGTCGGCATTAGCCTGCTCTTAACGAAAGGCGCCTAAGGGGACCACGGCTTAACCTCCCATCCGACGGGCGGAGTGTTGAGCTTGAAATGTCTTCCATAAAACATTCAAGCAGGGATCGGGCAATCTCTGAAAATTCTCTGCCACGGCCGGGATTTGAACCCGAGCCCATAGGGTAGGAAGCTAACACTCTAGCCACCACACCAACCCGATCCCCACAACTGCCTTTAGTGGACGATCAAAGCTTGACTGAACATTATACATACAAGGGACACTTATGAGATGGATTAATTAAACAATGAGGGTAATAGGCGAGAGGAAAATGAGTGCATAGTAAAAATTCAGGACGAGATATGCGTCATATAATAGGTGTTGTAGTTACAGTGACATGAGGTAATAAGAACGGCTAAGTGTGGGAATGCAAAGAAAAGAATAGTTAATGATAAGCACTTAATTTCCGGTGGTAACTTCAGATTAGTGTACTCTGATAACGGTTGACGAGTAAAGGAGTGCTCCTGTTTTGGACATGACTTGGAACGGCTTACTTTGAATGGAGAAAGAACATGAGAAATTAGAGTCATGAGTTGCTGATTATTTTAGAAATATTTGGGCTACAAAAGGAAAATGAGGAGGATATTAGACTTTATGAATGGAATGTAGTGCCGTACGTAATTGAAATCGTGGAAAGAGACTAGAAGGATCGGATATACCTATATGTGATGTGATACACAAGCTTACTTCTATGCACAACTACATCAAGCAGGGTCCCATTCCTAATATTTGAACTATGCTAATAAATACTTTGCACATCTAGATTCAATATATCCATCTGCCTTAGAGATTGTGATTTAATTGTTTTATGGCGAAACAAATATTTTTTAAGATGAAGTTTCACCATCAGTTCTACATTAGATTTTTAAATGCTGTTAAAATGAATCTGATCGATCGGTAACCATACATCTATAATGTCTATATCAGAATGCCCTGATTCTTAAATAAGCTAAGGAGCGTAGGAATGAAAAGGTAAACTAATATGAAGGATTAAGTTGACCATTTATACATTGGTGATGAATCCATCACCAGAAAATAATTCAATCTTGATCCAAGCACTCGCATTCTTCTTACCAAGAAAAATAAGCGTGTAGTCGCTCAACGCACGATCACGAGAGAGCAAATGATCTTAGGAATGCGAACCACCCCCACCCCTATCGTTCCTCATAATGAATTCTAGTCATACGGATGGCGAGAGGGTGAGGCAGAGAAATGACTGAGCATCCATCAGCCAAAATAAGAAGACAATAACCCCATGCACCGCGGATATGAAGGCGCATTTCATTAGATTTGCAAATCGTTGATATGGGCAGCGTCAACCCTATCCCCACACCAACTCTATCCCAAACCTTCTTAAGATTCCCCTCCTCCCCAACCCGTCGGAAACAAACGAAATATGTGTGGAGGAGGAGGGCATTTCGCCAGCGGAAAGCCGAAGAGTAAGAAGCAAAATATGAGAAAGAGGATGAGAGGGTGGGGAAGGCGAAGGAAAGAATAATAGAGAGACAAGGGACGACGAGACGGGACTGGTAGCGTACAGAGAGGAAAATTACCCTCCGGCAGCGCCTCTTGCGGTTGCGGTGAGCGATTCCCGAACTCAAGTACGGCTCCTCTAGCGACCGTTTCCCCCTCCTCCCACGCTCTGACCCCCAACCCTTCCTGCAAGCCTTCTCTCCTCCCCTTGTGCTGCAACCTGAGTTGATTTAGGGCCTATCGTGAACTGCGATTGAAATTAACCCTCCAGCAGGCGCCCGTAAACCTAAGAGGCATACCAAAAGGAAAACCATAGGATTAATTACTCCACGGTCATGGCGTGTCTGCACAAGTAGCGCCCGAAGAGATCAACATGGGGTTTTGCTGCGTTTTGGAATATATACAAGCCTATTTTCATGTAAAACTACATCAATCACGGTCCCACCCACAATATTTAAACTGCGTTAATGAACACATTGCCTATCTAGAATTCTATCTACTATCCTCAGGGATACTGATTAGCGAAACAAAAAGTTTGTTTTGGGCACGTCTGAATTTTAGAGTTCTTTGTCGTATTAACAAAACAACTACACTATTAGCACAAAAAAGAGTGCAATATTGCAGGATTTCTGGGGAGTTAATTAAGTTTTTCAAGAAACCTGGAATGGAGAGAGTGGTTTTTCCACAAAATTCTGAGCAACTATTTAATTACTTCCAAAAAAAATTCCGTGTGTGCAAAAATAATTACAAATGAAATGGCAAAGTGAATGGTAAATCTAAAAAGTAATAAAACAATTCCACAAATAGCATTTAAAAATGGAAAAGTGATAAATTACGAATAAGACTAAACCATTGACGAAAACGAAAATCACACATCCTCGCAGGAAATAGCCAAAACTTTATTCAAAATCAATCATTCCCTTTCTTTAAAATACATTTGAGTACTTAAATATTTCCAATGGCGTTTTTTCTTACATTCTTAAAATTTTTCCGACACTTTCCACCTGCGCTATTATAATACACGAGAAAAAAAATTTTAAACCAGCGATAGTGTGGCATCACACAAGTGATGGTAACCAGCGAAAGCGCTCAGTACGGAAATTCTTTCGACTACGAAGATGGTAAACGAGAAACTAGATCAACGACTAAGAGCAAAAAAGGTTAAAAAAAAAAGGTGCACTGCACCGTAGGGAAAGCCGCATATACGTTTAGAAAATGGTTCTTTTTCCAATCCTTTCAAAAACTTTCCAAGCAAATCAAAGCCATTCACCAAGCAGTACGGTTACATCCGGAAAAATTATTGTACCAAGAGCACGGCTCTTCCGACCGTTTCGAATTTATATAATCGAAAGTATTTTCTAACGTATTTTCAATCTAAATAAGTAATATTACAGGTATACACTACAACATACCAAAGATTGTTCCGTTTCCCACGAATCTTCGACGTTTTCTCGGGGACTAACATAATGCCTTCAAAACGTATGGTTTCTAGTATACTCCTAACTTCCTCGATGATTAGAATTCAGAAGCCACCTCCCCCTTCACCCGAAACCTTGCCGGTGCTACGGTATTCCGATGTCTCAAATATTTTGATCCCAACTCCCATCTCCAGTTTTTTCCAAAACCCCGTTTACGCATACCGTTTTCGATGAGGTTCGATAACCTTCCCGATCGCAGGATGAGTTTTCAACAGTCAAGAAACTAGTTGGCCGAGCCCCACCATTATATCGAAAATCTTTTAAAGAAGCATAAATCAATGAAGTAATTATAGGACATAAGTCGCTGAGATTGCTGCTTTAGTCTGACCTGCAAGCGCTTCAGACGTCAGAGTAACAGTTACAGGCTAATCTTAAAGTAATTAATGTTGTTGTTGCCTAGTTGATGTTTTTTCTCTTCTCCTAAAAATATATTGTACAAAAATAAGGTGCCTCACAGGAGGCATTCTGCAAGCACAGTTTAAACTACAGGTGATCAAGTGACGGGAGTTTTTGGCTTCTGATATAGTTCCTGGGTTACAATCCCGATGAGACAAAGAGGAAGCGAACTTCACACGCCTGAGGATAGTTCCTATGTTAGCTCTAAATAAAAAACTAAAGTAACCAAATGGTTATTGAAATAGAGAAATACTGATTCTGAATTCCAACCTGATACAAAATGTCATCATTATAATTCCGAGGAAGCAAAGCTAGAAGCAAAAATCGCAAATGTCTTTAAGGAAAATAATACTTTTTCAAGCAAATAATTTGAAAAACTAATAAAGAGCAATTACAGTTTCCTTAAAATGTTGATTTCATTCACCTTTTCCATACTTAAATTTTACCTACAAATTGAACAACCATGGCTTGCTCCCCCCCCCTCCCCCCCCTTAGTTTTGATCCTGGGTACGACCTTGGAAATAGAGTGAAGCAAATCCAATGAAAGCCATTATTCACCTCTTACATCATTCCGCTAACCCGTAACATTGTAGTCACTTAATGAGATAGCAATACAATTTATAAACTAAAAAAAATACCACACGGGAATCTCATGATAGTTAAAATTACTTTTTCCAATCCCGGAATAGACTCAGACACAGATTAATCAATAAGTACTAACGCCATTGAAGTTCCCCAAATGCTAAAAGATATGCTATGTATCGCCTGTACGCAACAAATACCTTTGCTATACTCTAATTCCTCTGCGTACTTTTTACTTAATACGTACGTAATAATTTACCTTTAGGTTGCATTAGTCACTAAAGTACAGAAAACTTTATTCCATATTTTTATCACTTGCTCGATTTTCTTCAAACGATGGAAGAGAAGACGAAAATCAAAAAAAAATATAAATAGACACAGTATCTCGTTGCAATCACGTTGGGAATTTTTAACAGGATTTTTCGAATTAGCCCGATCAGTTTCCATGAAAAGATTTAAGGCATTAATTAGATATCACGCAACCCTTGCCTGGAGTCTGTGGCACACTTTGCCATGTTGATTACGCGGAAGACCATGACCCGCGCACGAACGCGTTCCAATGATGCTGCGGTTACTCTGACATCTCCTTTTCAATACGGCACCTGATTACCAATGATGGAATACAGTAGCTAGTCTTATGACTTACTGACATTAATGCCATTTCTGTAATTCACGTGGTTCATACATCACCTTTCAGCATAAACTCAAGCCAACGCGCTTTTCCATTCACAGACACTTCCGTACTTTTATGTCCGATAAACTTTCTCTTCTAATATCTCTCTCTAATCTTTCCCCATAACGACCATCTCTAATTGTATTAATGAGCAATAAGGATGTTATTATTTGATGGTGAAAGTGAAATTCATGACATAGAAATAGGCAACTACATAAACATATCATGACTTCACATTGCCATAGCATCGGAAATATTGGATGTAATTCCAAAATTAACACCTACACTTTCCTGACAAACAGATTTACTTACAAACAAGTAGTAAAGAAGAGTTTTTGTACAAATAATCAAAGACTGAACTATAATCGTGTTAACAATTGAAAATAACAGGTATTATGTAAACTGAATTATGGAACCATAAAAATAAGTAAGTCCTTTTCAAAATTTTACTATCAATTAAAATCGAAATCATTCGATTAAAGTTACAAGTATAATACAAATCCGTGACCAGCATCAGTTTTCCATACTATTAAATCATCATAAATTGAATCATTCATGAAACAGGCTGGATCTCATAATCTCAAGAAGCAACCTTAATTAATAATTAATTATTAGAAGTAGTCTTATGATTTGAATGTTTTCAATTCTAAATTTTTCTTTCTTCCATTTCAAAACACTTCTGATCCCCTCGTCGAATTGAGGAAGAATATATGTTTTTGGATCTCCCACTAACCTACCTTACTAATTATCTTAGATTCGTGGACATACACGCTTTACATAGCCAACTTTGCTTTCACGGAAAAAATTAGGTCCACTTGCCCTTGGATTTTCTCCTCGAGAAATATGCCAGTCGTTGATATTATGCGCAAAGCTGGTACTAAAACATTTTGCGACTATTCCTCTCCACAAATGTTTGTTATACTATTGACGATGTAGAACGTGAAATATGACCCAATCCACGCATGAAAGAAAAGGAGGAAAAATTCCTTGGGATCTGAATAAATATTATTCATCCGCAGAATCATTACAGCTCATTTATATGAATTCTTGTAAGTACAAAACAAAAGCTTTTGTTATTCAATCGGAATATCTTCAAAGCAGTTGAGTAAGCAAAACAGAATGAGTCACGCTGTCTAAAATTACTCTTCTAAGATTCCATGAATACTTTTTTGAAGAGTAACTGTTCCAATCGTCATTTCAAATAAATTTAGTGCAGTGGGAAAAAATAATTACCCCTCGACAAAGCTAAATACAGTCGTTATGAATGTTTTTCAGTCATAAGCACCAGTTTTTTAAAATCATTATCTTCCGTAAAGAGTATTTAAATTAATTCTAGAACTTAGGTGATTTAAATACAAAAGTACAGTATTTTTTGTAACCTTCCCTTTTATTGTTCACGTCACACCACTGAGTAGATCCCCTCTTTCCATACTGGACGGACATAGCGCCGGGATCCCTGCGAGGAACAGTTATTTTGAGAGTAAATGCAGCGAATGTGACCTTTCCACGGAGAGACAATGGCTCTAGGATACGGTCTCTGATCCTTTCACTCTCATGGCAATTGGAATGGGTGCCAAAGGCGAAGATGCAGTGAAAGATAAAGGGAAAATAGATTGAATTCATTGTACACTTTGTACAAATTGTACGCTCCCTGTTTCATCCTGAGAAATTAATATCGAAGTTAAATCCAATGAATTCTATCCTTTGAAATTTGGATGATATCTAAGTTCAGAACACTGGGAAAACGAAATGTAGTAGCGTACTATCAATGGAATTATTTTGAGTTTCAGAATTAGTTTACTTGACGCATTAGATTTTTCCAGACTCCTTCAATGGATGAGTCATGAATTCTTTCGGTGAGAGATTACCCATGATAACTGAATCTTCATTTGGTGAATAGAAAACGGCAATTTCGTTTCTAATTTACTAGGAAGCATCAGATAATAGGATGACAAATTTTACTCAAAGATTAGTACGCAAGGTCACTTTCAGATTACGATAATTTAGATTGAATACGTCAACCAAACCTAACTTATAACATTGTAAGGTCGACGTTATGCGCATTTCACAATCTTTATATAACACTCGTTTTGTTTCATCCTTAGATACTCCTACATTTTTTCCTTCCATTACCATTCAGACTTAACATTAATTCAACATCGTATGGTCATACATCAGTGGATCATGTCTGGTATGAGCTTTACCCTCATCCATGCAAAAAAAAATCTTTGAGCCATTGATGAAGGAGCCATCATATAAATACCCTGGATACATTTCTCATGGGTTTTCAATCGAGGGACTTTTTACATAATTGCTACTTTCTGAGAAATGACCCATTCAACCCAGACTTCGGGAAATGGATGCCATGATTGTATTCTGGTAATTTATTAAATACAAGGCGAATTCTATAGCCCAAATTTTGGCAGGTAGAACAGATGAATAACACAGTAAGCAAGAGAAATTCCATGCACAGAGTTAAAGAAAATAGGACATAATAGAAATATAAAATTCTTATGACAGAGTCATTTGGAGGTGCAACTAATCGAAATATATCATGGCAATACGAGGGTGTATACTATAACTGGCAGAGCGATGTAATTTTTAGATAAATATCTCGAAGTGGAAAAATGAAATATGGACCTTACTTGGGAGTTATGGAGTAATACATCCGATAGAAAACCTGAAAGTAATGCATTCACTTCAGTTTGAGAAAGATGAAAGGCAGACTGTCACTTTTAATGCACCCTGACTTCAGGTCCCCATCCCTTGAAACTCAAATTGAAGGGTCCCGTGCAAAAGGGTGTGGCTCCAGTTCTGGCCAATATCGTGTATTCAGGACAGTAGCACATGAGTCTACGACGGAGGCAGTGGGTGAATGCTCTAAAGGGCTCGCGCATAAATCGAAACATGAAAGGATTTCAGCATGGTACAAAATATCAGATTTAAAAACATATACATAATACCCCACAAGCCGCCGAAAAGGCGTGTGGCAGGGGGTGTTAGGACACCAGCCGTTTACTCATAAAAAAATGAAGTGCTCTAATGAAGTTGGGACTAGCGTTTATTAAAGTCCTTTATGGCTTGGGGAAAAAACGAATTCCCAAATCTATCCATTCCTCAAAACATCTGTCTTAATTTGTCGCTTCTATCGGACCTGGAAACATAGTGTGGCTCTAATATTATATTCTCTGTGTCGCCCTTAAAGATATTCATTCTCAATTATTCAAGCAATCTAAGCCTAGCGCGCAGCCTCAGAGTCTCAAGCGGCTCCCAGCCTAATTCGCTTGTCATCTGAGTAACGCTGTCTTCACGCCCGTTGCGGTTTTTCACGAACCTCGCAGCCTTCCTTTGTATTTTGTTCAGTTCGCGGCATAGCATCTTTTTCATGGTTCTAACATAACATCGTTATAATGTGGCATAGCATGTTTTTTCTTGAATCGCTGTGAGAAAAAAAATTCCCCTGGACCGGGAATTGAACCACGGGCTTTTAGGAAAGCAAAAGGTCCAGAGTTCGGTTCCCGGTCCTGCGTAAATTCATGTATATTTCTCACCGCCGTTCACGCGGCATTTGAAATATTACACGTGTTTTCCTGTTATCTCAAAACTGCAATAAATGGAGACACCTCCTTTTTCCGTAGGACCCTTCAATTTTTCCTGTCGCCAGAAGAGAATCTCCAAAGAGCCCATGACTCCGGTCCGCCCATACTCCCACCCCTCCCTCACAGTTTCCCTCCGGCCCCCGCCGTCGCGCCGCGTCGCCGCCACCCCCGCGCGCCTCCCAGCTTCCGCACCTCGGACTCACCCGCGCAAATTCAAACACGCCCGTCACGTGCCGCGCCTTATAAGCCTCCCTCACGACAACCACACACCCCCCTCCGCATCCGCCGCGCGTTCGTATGCGGGGGCGGAGGTTGAGGGGAAACCGCTCGCCGCGAAGGAAAGGGTTCTTAGCAGCCAGGCCCATTCGCGCGCGGAATTCCCCGGTCTCCTCCGTTCGATGCGGTGATTGGCCGTCGCCGCGAATAAATAAAAAAAACGCCGGCGGCGGCCATAACTTCCTCGAAGCGTTCGAGGAATGCAGGCTACCTCACGCATGGAATGATTCGAAACTACTGTTCTTACGCGGGATACCTAGTGAGCTAATACTTATGCGTGCCTTATGAATGCCTTTCCTGAATTGGACGAAAGAAAAAGCAATGATAATCTAGGCCGCGAGGGATGACGTCGTGCCCAGGTGTGCCTTCATGTGCCAACTTGAAAGATTGTTGGAGGAAATGCTCATATTGAAATAAAAATGGATTTCAGATCTAATTACCGATTCAAATTGAAACTTTTGCCGAAAGGAATTCGGTCATGACGCAGGCCAAAGGGGAGTAACGAGCCTCAAAGAATAAGAATGTCCCTTTGATGTTTTTCCGGCGTATAGCGTCTCGTAAGGTCACTCGGGCTTCCCACCGGGTAATTGTTGACGTGGCTTCCGACGTTTCGGAAACCGAGTCGATTTTCATCTTTAGGTCATCAGCCCTCAAGACCGAACCGGGAACTGACTCGGTTTCCTAAACGTCTACAGCCATGTCAACAATTACCCGGTGGGAAACCCGAGTAGCCTTCCAAAACGAATAAGAAGACCCCCACTCGTGCCACTCTGCCCACCCCTCTGAGATTCGTCCTCGCTAAAATTCCCTTTAGAAAACATTTCTACCAATAACAAAGGTCTTCGCTTATATTAGCGTTCAAGAGTGATATTTTTTTAACTTTAAATGACCCATCATTAGTCGGCCTTGACATTATTGTTTACAATGAGTGGATGGGACCAGTGACAGGAGATTTATGACAAATTTCAACGAATAAGATCACTAAATAATATGGGGATTTATGCATCTTCGTGGGCGACTGGAGGAGCTCACTCAATATTCCTGTGCATGGGTTACCTTCCCATCATCAAGTTGGAGGGTGAGTATTCAATTGGCCGAAAGAATTGGCAACCTCGTGTCGAACACATCGTTCTCGGAACAACCTATAAAAGGGGCAGCAGTAGGCATGCGAGAGTTCCTCGTGCCGATTTACTCAAACCTAAGGAGGGCCCCGAAGCAAACGGTAAATTATATCGAAGAGGAATGAGTAGAAATCGAAACTGACATCTCAAAATGACGCTTAGTATGGGAATTTATCGTCAAAAACTGCGGCGGATGGTTTCCGATTGATGATTCTCCAAAATAAAATATGAATTTAAAAAATAACTTAAATCCCATTGAGCTTGTTTCAACTGGATGATGACATAATTTTCCAAAATATAGGAGAAATTTCGTTGTTAACTCAAGCGAATCAGAAAAATGGGTATGAAGATTTATATGACGTCATCAGAAGCCGTGCATCTTCTGAAAGTGACCACATAATCTCGTATTCCACACGAAAAAGCGAGGACCAGTGCGAAGAAAGGAGGTTGTCATGCATATAACGAATGGCGTCGACCCTTCCGGTCTTGTACGAGGGGATGAAATAGGAATGCAGAGGTTTCTTCGAGTTCGGGTTGGACGGGCGAGAAGGCGAAAGACACAGCACTCTACAGCAATACACCCATCAGCGACGTCCTCAAGGTCTCCTCCATGGCGTCTTGCTCGGGACTTCCTTCCAGGGAGGCACTCCTTCACAGACCGAATGTGCGTACTAAGCTTGTCCCGAGTCCGTACTCACGCACTTTTAGCATCTTCCAACTTTCATTTTTTTTCGCCCGAGAGTAAAATTTAAGTGCCTCCGAAGCCATTTTCCTCGGGCAGATTGTTTTACAGTCTGGTCTTCCCTCGCATGTGCTTCTTTATTGTTGGCCATTCGTCCGTCTCATCATATGCGTCGCGACAGTGTCACTCTACGACAGCAGAACAGGAGAATATCCCAGCCTGATTGTGCCACTCTGAAAGCTTCTGGAACCCCAGTAAAAACCACTTGTGCGCCCAGGTGAGTGTGCCTGCCTAATCGCAGGAGGAAAAGGGTGTGGCCTGAAAAGGGTTACCTCTTCTACGACTTGCCATGTCCATTACTCCTTCTAGGAAAGGTAATCGTCCTCTATGTCACAGCAATTTCTATTTGTCGAAGTGGTAGGAGCTTTCGACAAGCTTTAAAGACGACCTTCCCGATAAGGCAGATGACCATTTACTGAAACCCCAAAGTGGTGTACTGGCTAAAATGTAGGTGGATGAACGATTTATTTCAGTGGGAAAGTGGAGTGGGTATCATTTATCCCATCACATTTGCCACTTAGCTCCCACTAGTTCCGCCATAAAATAAATTACTCACAATATGCAATGTTTATTATTTATAGTTACATTGAGTATTAACTCGCAACTATAAAAATTATAAAAATATTAAGTATCCTTATATTAATCCACCGATGCCGTTATCAACCAGCTTAGCAGCAAGACACACTTATACTACCATGAAATGATTAGTGTGAAAACGATTAATAATAATTAAAAACGCTCTTATTTCCATTTGAAGGTAGGTGCAATCAATTCATGCATTAGCTTTCCTCTTTTGTAGGTAACTAAGTCGCATCAATTCTAATACTCTAATTCTTAATTATTCTATTCTCATTCTAATATTTATGAAGTTATGCATTATTTCCGACCGAAAAAAAGAATCTTGTAGATGTCTAAAATTATGAAGAATGCCACATAAATACCCTCTCACCCAAATACCAAAATAGTAACGCAACGTATTGTGCAACTCGAGTGCGATGAAAAATATTCATGCTTCGAAGTTACAAAGTAAACATGCAGAGAGAAACTCCCGTTGAGAAATACCAAACAAAAGACTAATGAAAGATTGAAAAGCAAATTTTTTGACGGTTGTCAACAGAAAATGAAGACGTTATAAAATCAAAGACGAAAAAGAAAACAAAGGCGCACGCTAGAGAGAAAATAATACCAACATGATCATGCAAAACAATCCGGTAATAACTAATGCGCATGACTGAAAAAATTTGTTGAACTGTCTATATTGCTGTTCAGGAAAAAAATACGTGCCTGCACCCATTTCCCTGATTAAATGCTTTTGGGACACGGTATTTCTTGCCGACTCCATCCTCCGATATCGCACAAAAAAAAGACGTCGCGAGCGCTAAGCGGCGGCCACGAGTGGGTGGAGCCGGCTGAGTCCGTTGCGCGAGCGAGGAAAGTGAGAGTGGATTTGAAAGAAAAAGCACTGCAAAAGGCCTCAACACTGCTCGAGGCGGCTGACTTGGATTGTATGGAACGGTTCCTCCGGCGGCGGCGCACCGCAGGCGTGAGGCAAGTCGAGAACCTCATGGATCGTCGCCCGCGACGAACGCAAGACCTGCCTTTGAAAAAAAAACAACAATGCACTAGTTAAGCACGTGCGGTCACTGTGCCAGCGGAAATCGAGAGTATAAACCTATCGTGTCTGCGGGGAAGATAAAGAGAGTTCAAAGGAAGTTTATGTTATGCCACCCACCGCCGACTTCTGTGGAACGCCACTGTACGCCGCTACCTGGCACCAATTACACAGTATTTGGTTGAATCATCATTCCATTACCATTGGTGCCGTGATGGAATGAAGGGAATAATTGAAACTTCATTGTTTACAGTAAACAAGTTCAATTCCACGAATTCAGTCCATGGCAATTTCTTCAAATGACATCACAGATTTTTCAAACGGAAATAGCTTGCAACTAGATAAGGCTATGCAAAGTAAGCTACGCTGTGCATGTAGCTATATTTGTCCCAGGCATTTAAAGAAAGTTTCTAATCCATTTCCCTCATCATAGGTAATGGTAATTGCTTTCCTTTTACTTAGTTTTCGATTATGCTTATAAATTGATTTTGGAAAATTATTAATTACTTGAAAAACTGACTGCTACTCGTGATTGGTAAAAATTACTACAGCTTCCCTATGAATATTCCATGAAAATCCATGGCATAACAAACACTGTTATACAGCTTTGATAGCAAAAAAAAACTTCTTCCTGTTTATTCTCCACCGAAGAATCGCTTTCCACATCATCAGAAAAAAAGCAATAATCAAAGACTCATAAATGGATTTAGCTCCTCCTGAGAGAGAAACGCAGAGGTTCATTCCACTCACATAAAATTAGGAATGAGAAACCGTAAGAGAACGGTCGACTAAATTAGGACCCCGAAAAAATCAGGACAATCCTTGGCACCATCTCCACCGGAGAAAAAAAAAAAGATCAACACAGATAAGACGTTCGGTGAAGCTTTGGAGAGCAACTAGGTGTAACAGTTATTTTAGCGTCAGAGGATATATGGATCTTTCCCGAAATGTGGCACAACTCCGAAAGTTCCCCGCAAAGGCGCGAGGGATGTCGGAAGCGGTAAGGTGGGGGATGAGGAAGAGGAGGGTATGCAGAGATCGGCCGGTGCAGATTAACGAGAAGTTAAAGAGAGGAAGGATGGCGGCCGCCGAAAAACCATAACGCTTCAGCGATCCCGCCCTTTTCACCTTTAGCTCTCCCTTGGGCCACTTTTTTTCGGGCCTAAAATGTCGAGAACGGGTCCTTCGCACGCGAAACATCAGCTGCTACACCCACCCGCCGAAAACGGACGAGGGCAGGTTGAGATTTCTTCGACAGCATGATCACCAGCCCAGGACTGAGGGAAGAAAACCTCGAAAAAACATCCGTGGACCTCATAAAACACCATATTGATAAAATATATTGGGCATAATTTGTTTAAACTTTTCCTAGAGCCAAAAAAAAATAAAGAGTGCATAAAAATTAATAAAGAAAAGCGTCGAAACCTGAATCGTGTACTATTTTTAATTTCGCGATTTGAGCTTTACTTTGTGGAACCCATTGTTTCATTAAAATTTATTGCCACCAAGTAAAAAAGATGAAAAACCGTGGTGGAGGGAAGGAATTAGGGTGAGGGAGCGGTAAGATGAAGAGGGCCTCGTGGAGATAGTGAAGAATCATATGTCTTACGACGTGCTTAAGCAGGAACTCCTGATCTGATCTGAAATGAATCTGGAGAGGACAAGACAGAATAATTCGTTTAATGGTCGTTCCAAGCCTTACCTTAACCAAGAATACCAAAAAATAACATAAAAATACGTAAAAATAAATGTTCTACCTGTAATTTGATGAATATTTGAAGAGAATATTTGCACGAAAAAAAAAACTTAGGAAAAATATGAATATGAATACATTAAATTTCGAATGCGTCCAGCGATTCCCTGACGCGATAGGTGGGGTCAAAAGAATTTCATTATACCACCTGAATTTTAATAAGTCAAGCATTGATTCAAGCGCATTCTTTCGCCTTTGTTTCCCTCCATATTTTTCTTCGATAACTTCTTTCTATGAAGTCTCTCTTGGCTTATAAGTCTATTCTGCCCTCACCATTCATTCTCCAATCATTGTGCCCACCCACCAATCAGGCTGAATTACTTTATCGAGGCTGAGCTAACGATGCACTTTCGTTTCTAATAAACACGTAGAATACCTCATCATTAATGCCGCGTAATATCAAGATCCAATCATTCCCCGCTTTTACCTCGAATGCTTTCACCAGAACATTTACCTAAACGGTAGGTACCCAAACTTATGTCATTTAGACTGCATTTTTAATGATGCCTACAGCCTTGGGAAATTCTTCTCGAAATAGTACAAGCCGATTGGGTGGGAGGAATACCTATATATCCTAATTTAAATTTAGTGTCCAAAAATACTAATCACTTCAAATCAATGATCACCAAGATTAACTGGCAGTACATTAAAATTGTTAAGGCCCTCCGATGAATATGTTTTTCTCCGCAAGCAAACTCAGAAGAAGAATGAAGCCCTTTTAATATCAATACAAAAGCCAAGTTTTTAAATGGTTTACAATATCTACAATCACGTTGTTCTGAACCTTTAATCACGATGTTATCCATTCCGCGCTGACCCAAATGAGTATTCGGACAAATCAGGTCGAGATAAATTGAATGAATACGCAGGATGTTTGCTGTTTATGACAACCCTGCCGCGTGAACGACTGTAAAATTCACATAAACTACAATATGAAAAAAAAACTTCCCCTGGAACGGGAATCGAACCACCTTTAAGCCTCATTCAACCCCGATAAATTTTCCAATAGAATTAGAGAATCTGAATAGCGTAGTGGTCTGCGCAGAGGCCCGGAAAGCAAAAATGTCTGCGGTTCGATTCCCTGCGCAAGATGTTGTTTGCCCATTAAATATGAGTATCAAATCAAATTAATGGTCATCGAATCGATTTCCTCTCCGTGATATACACTTTAGTCGATTCAAACATTTATAAAAATGGAAAATGAATTACAGAAAATACAAATGAATCTGCGTGAATG
Source organism: Ischnura elegans (assembly GCF_921293095.1). NCBI lineage: Eukaryota > Metazoa > Arthropoda > Insecta > Odonata > Coenagrionidae > Ischnura > Ischnura elegans. The sequence continues at coordinate 145,730,310 of NC_060246.1, forward strand.
TATCGATTGCATCACGCATTTAGGAGCAAAATCCATACACTCTCTTATGATCGACCGTCAAAAGGTTTTTACGATAAATATTCAAACAGACTGTTTGAAATTTCGACCAATTACCTACAGTGAGAGAACATCTAGTTTAAAATACCACATTGAAAATACGTACGATGCAGTATCAAACGATGCAAGTAACCTTGGTGGAAAAAGAGCGTGAACAATTACGAATTGTTATATACCGAACATAAAAAACGAACACTAGTCCAGAGTAAGGATTAATGCACCAAAAGGACTCTAAGAGCACCTATACTTAGATAGCTGAGGCAAAAGAGATGACCTTTCACGGGAGGACTCAGCAAGACACTTGTTGGAGTCGATCGATAAGCACTCTCCCTCAAGGATTTTCGCCGACAATTATTTGCGCCAGATGGAGCAAATAATAAACTGGAGAACATTGGCAATGGCATCACAATATACAAGAAAGAAAGGATATGTTAACATACAAGAAATATAATGAATTGCCAACTTAATTTTCGTCTGAAGACTTTCACAGCTTCTTTTATCTATGTTGCTGGTGGTTTTCGGGTATTGCCAACTTAATTCCATGCGTCAATCAATCAAACATAAAAAGTGAATGAAGGAGGTAAGGAAGAATCCGTTAATTTACCTTATGTTTAATAAATGACAGCAATTTTGGTAAAAATGAAAAATTATTCAGCTTTTTAATTTTTATATCCTAATATAAATGCTGAATTTTCCTAGCCGCAGCGGAATTACTAATTTTTCAATCAACATTGCAAATGTGCTCTCCACACGCAGGAAAATTGGGCTCTCAATGTTTTTTTCCTTTTTACATAAAACTCACCCTTAAACAGTGAGTACATGAATAATCATTAGCATTTCATTCTAAATTTTACTTTGAGGCTACAAGAATAATGAAAACGAGAGAAAACGTATTGTTAAAATTGGAATCCAAAAATATTCTGAAATTCGAAGATAAATCATTTTTTCTCACTAACTTGCAACTTACCGATTTAACCTTCTCAAAGCATAACATCACGAGTACTTTATATGATCTGATCAATTATATTTTACCGCATCGAATAGTATCCTGCGTTTGCGTCACAGAAACATTATAAAATCCGTTCCCAAACGGAAAGTTCAGTGATCTTAATCAAAATTAATATTAGATCATTTTTTACCATCAAACCAACTCCTCGAACTTCGCGTTGAAACTCTACGAGAGAAAGTTATTCAGAAGTATCAATGCCATCAAATGTGATCGAACAAATTAAGAAAGGGGCATCAATACGCATTTTAAAAAATTAAATCACACAGAAAGAATGTTCCAAAAGCAACGGTATGCATCCAGAATTTCATATGCAAGCCTAAGATCGATATTCGAGAGTGAAACTGTAGTATTCAACTTTGGAAGTACATAATGTTCCGAAAAATAAAATGCTAAAAGTTAGCCATCTCATCGAAGAAATTCGGGAACGACTATGGGAGAGATAAATTCAAGAGAAACTAATTGTGGCACATAATTTCACAAATCAAGAAAAATGACATAGCATTTGCATTATGACTTAGCTATATTTTACATGTTCACAAAGATACATTTGTTATAAGTTTAAAAATCGTCAACAATGTCTATACATAATGTTTCAAAGGTCACATGAAGAAAAGCAACAAACATTATCATATCACAGCCGTCTTTTGCTCAATTTTTACACAAGATTCCAAATCTCTTTTACTGAAGACTGAGAATGAAAAAGGCTGAAAAAACTTTGAACTCTCTCCAGGCTTTCAGATGGGCATAAAATTTAGATTTCACCAAATATAATGCAACAAAAGTTAAGCTTTTCATAGCTTCCTCATTAAGGTATCAATTAAGCATCCTAAACGAGTTATCATCTATGCAAAGCAACGACAGAACCGTCGGTGATATTAAATAAGACGCAAATGACACAAAAGAACAATCTCACAAGATTGGATTTCTCACGTACTCGCTAATCGATGCTGCCATAAATACACATCACTAAATATTATAAACATCTTTGCATAGCAGTGGTACTCAAAAGGCACAAGTCAATACAGCGTCCGCACATCTTTCTTGGTCATACACATATACGCATCACAACCTCCAACATTCGAACTATTTTCCGATCTCAGGAACTCAGAACAATAGCAAGCTACCACCGCCAATTAGCCACCAAAGTCGAAAGGACTTTTCAACACTTATTTACACAATCTGCGCAGAGATGGCAGTTCACAAAGGAAAAACAGTGAAGATCATAAACATCACATCTAATATAATCATTGGATCATCACTGCCCAAGAAGCAACAGCTAGGACCAAGAGGATTGAAGTCGATGACATGGAGGACCCTGTGCTATGATGTTCATGCTCGTGGCTTGAAGATGAGGAATCCTCTTCAGAGTAATCAGTTGCGTTCTCTGACTGCATGGTGATGTTCTTCTTAGGAATGAACATTATGTGAGTGGCTTTTGTGGTCGAGCCCTCTTCCTTGGTATCCTCATCTTCAAATGTCAGGGGGCCCAGAGACGTGGTATTTATCGACTCCGTTGAGGACGCTTCCATAGAATGATGATGGTTGGTGACCTCGTCCTCTGAGGTCTCCATTGGGGACATGTGCTGCGCTGCAGACATGTTCCCTACGTGAGGTACGATAATATCCACACTGCTTAGTGCATGGGGGTCAGAAGGATTGGAGGTGGAAGAATTTTCGTAGCTGACGGTCTCATTTGTGGGAGCCGCAGACAGGAAAGCGATGCACAAGGAAGCCACAAGGAGTTGAAACATGATTCCACTCATTTTGTACTAACGTATAGACCACACCACAGTCACTTGGGAGAAGCAAGACAGCAGTCGATCGACAGCGGTGAAGAGACTTCAACACGCGATCTCCCAGCGATTCAAGTTGGGAGACTTCAACGCCGGCTCGCCACAGTCTCTAAGACAACAGGGCGGTATCACGTGGGAGAGAGGAGCTTGCTGAAGCTCTTCAAATCAGCGTCTTCAGCGGGTTTGCCGACCAAGCCGATTACGTATTTGGCAGGCGGAGGTGAGCAGTTTAAGTCTGTGGCGGGACTTGAGAGCGGCTAGGCAAAATCTGGAGCGTCGGCGATATTCCCAGGAAATTGGGAGTCAGCTCTGCGTCAACGACCGGTTAGCAGGAGACGCTGAGACAACGCGGGCACGGAATGAACACACACGGACGCCGTGAGGAATTGAGAGTGAGTAGAGGGAGCGAGGAAACGAGGAGGTTTATCTCGCGGGGGTAGGAGGGAGAGAGCCGACCGGTGTGGGGGGGTGGGCGCAGGAGGGGAGGCTGGGGTTAAAGGAGTGTGGATCGCAAAGGAAAGGCGCTCTCCGCCACCGCTTTTCTCTCCGAGGGAGCCACCTGCGCCGCCGCGTCGTCTTCTCCAACACAACGCGCCACTATCACCACACCTATTGCCACGTGAAAAGGGGAACTCACGCCCCCCCCCTCAAGGTGACGTCAGACGAAGATGAATCCACGAGAGGAAAAGTGGGAAATTAAGTTCTGAGGAATGAGGGATGGAGAAAGAAAATAATTATATGTATATTAAAAAAAGGGCGGATCGTCGGCTTTCCATACAATCGTGACCTGTTTTTGGTTCAGGAATGCCATCGTTTTTCTCACTGTTCCAGCTCTCCATGTCCTTTCTTCATCGTAACGCAAACCGGCTAACATGATTAATTTGGAAACGACGGCGTACTTTTTTGACCTGGTATCATACGCAAACTCATTAAATTCAAAATTATAAAAGTCGAATTTATACTCATAGAATCGAACCAGCGAATGTTTATCTGATCGGGATATATTTTTGGCTCTTGGTGCGTTATTCGGAGCACCAGCGCCAAAATTCACCAATAAAATAACTTAAAAATACAACGACCCATGATCCAATACTTAAGAAAATTGAAGTAAATTTTTGGGTACTCAAGTACAAAATTCCTAGTTCAATTAAGAGAATATATGTTACTTAATCGAATGTGGGCTAACTGTTTATTTTCGATAAAAAGTAAATTCGATCTTCAGTCATGGTCTGATGAAGTGAACTTTCATTCTCATAACTTATACTCGCATTACCATAAGTACGATCCATGCACGTAGAATTACATATTTTATCATTATTCTAATAGACATGCATTCATCATTAAAGGATCTAGAGAAAATAAAACACCTTATAATTGATCAAACTGAAAATGAAACAGAGCGAATCGAATCAAAATCAAGGCTAACAAAATCCATATCTGAATGAGACCATCAATTCTGAGGTTAATAAGAGAGGAAAAACATTCGTTGTGGTATGTTGGAAGTTTTTCCATCAATGAATAAATGATAAAAACTGTATGAAATCCAGAATAAATGTTATTGGGACGGCTTAAGTTTGGACAGGTAGTCTCCATTTGAAGTAGTTTTACCGAAACAACACCCAGGGATATGAAAACCGTGTCACCAACTACTCTCAAAATTTTGCAACGTATCCCATCTCACAAGTCGAAAAAGTTAATTCTTAGCTATCTCCTGGGCAAATATAAAATTCCTCCACTTGAAACGGCTAAACTCTAAGAAAATATTAGAAAGATATTTGAAAAATCGTCCTCCGTTGTATCCTATCAATGGGCAAGAGAAAAAGACTGATTTTCATTTAGTCTTAGGGACTGAATAGAAGTGTCTACAAATTTAATCAAACTGTCTCATTGATAAGCAAGCATTTGACCTTTCATTCCAAAGATCGCGCGTCCGGAATTTGCTTTTTGCGCTGTTTTCTGGCGTGCACGAGGAACAAATCCTCATGGTGTTGAGGAGGATGGATATTCTCATCAAGTGAAGCAACATGACAAATGGTTACCACTTTTACGTGTGAATAAATTTTATTGTTCCAAATATGAATGTGGAATTATGGAAACTAACACCGTGAAGCTAATATTTATGATTCAGAAACATCAGCAAGGAGAAAACCCATCTACATACCAAATGACGAAAATGAGAGAATTTTCTGCAGCGGGAACAACATAACGCGAATAGTGCAATTTAGTTAGACAGATGCGAGTGCATTTCCACACTCTAATTAGTTCGGCAGTCCACAACTGAGTTAAGACGACTACGACGCACAGGAAGTTCGAGTTAATCGAAATCAACCGCTTGAAATGAAAAGCGATCGGAAAATTTCCGATAAGTGTCAAGCAACCCTCTCACGTGAGGTCATTTAATGATTTTTCAAGTGAAATTTTTACATGGACTAGGAATCGATGCACCGGTTTATCACTCGTGATAATCCAAAGTGTCCAAGCGAAAAAAGACTGCGCGGTGATCCAGAAGACCAACGATCAATTCCCTATATAGGTAATTTGTTTCTCGGAACGGTGCATATGAAAGTCATCCCTGGTTATGGAATCATATCCTGAGATGATATTTAAATAATCAAAGAGAAAAATTAATTTGTAATTATTCATGAGAGTTTCAGCTCCAGCGCATTATTTGGTATCTCGCCGTCCTAATAACCCTAACTTCTTCGATCTTTTTAAAAAAGTTGAAAAAACAAAATTACCGATGTTATAGGGATATTAACGTTAATGACATAATGCATATTTTATCACCTCAGCAACCCTCTAAGGCAACAGAGTAGGTTATAACGACGCAAATGCGAAATTTTAACACGACGCTCGATATACCAAAGTCAAGGTCTGGGGAAGTTGAACTTGCTAAGGAATCACGCTCATTCTCCTTCCACAGACCTTTTATGAAAATCATCTGCTGGCATTACTTCTAGTTAACACGGGACACTATCTGAACCAGGAAAAGAGCTATTAGGATACAGAACGTCAGCCACCATTCTAAATCAAAAGGAGGATAAACCTGGGCTTCATTGAGGACGATAAGAGATCTGCAGAGCGACGAGCAAATTCATGCATAACGCAGAGGGAATCATAAAAACGTTTAAAACGAAGTCATTTCAACGGTGCACAGTCTAAAATAGAAACGGCCGATCCAATAAATGATCCCTTCCCCCTTTAAACTGCCCCTTATCGGACCCGCACGCCACGAGACCTCTCAAGGTCATTAAGTTTCCAGGAGATTATTCAACAGTCGATAAAGGAGGGAGGAAGGAGCTGGACAATTAGCCGTTATCCGGCGATTTCTCGCATGAAACCACATTGAGGTTGGATTTAGAAATCGCCAGTTCTCACCGGTCAGCAGCAACAGAAGAAACGAATAAGCGGTCAGCCACCTCAGAGCAGGCGACGATCGTCCATCATTCCCTCCGATACATCGGCGATGCAAGGATTGAATCCCACAAGTGTGAAGGCAAGTGTAGACCGCAACAATAGTGGTTCTTGGGGAGAGAATGAAAGAACATCAGATCGTTCAAAAGATCCTGGAATCAATTGGAAGATGTATCGAACGAGAACCAAGTATAAAGATATGGAATGACCTGCCAGATCGGATCAGACGGAGGATACAAGAGTATGAAGGTATGATGAAGCATAAATTACAAATACACACGTATAATACACGATAACAACGCGTTTAATTTCAAATTTAAATATAAAATAATATTATTTAATAATTTCTCGAGTAAATAAAGGTTTTCCTCGAGGGCCTACTGTGAGTAAATAAATGAGTAAACTGGGAAAGAGAGGAATGATGAGTCAATTATAGCAAAGTATGATTTGTGAAGAGAAAATGTCAGGAAAAAATATATGAAAAGGCAGATTAAGCAGATGCACTGAGCATATAGGCCAATTCTTCAGCTGTTAGTAGAGGAAAGGGTGTAAAACAGAGAGTAGGAAATAGTTAACTTTAATGACATTGATCGAAGTGCTGATGATAAGGAGACGATATGAAAGCACGAATGAATGGATGGTATATCTTACTCATGAATAAAAATGCGAAGTTGCATAGCTAACTGCCGGAAATCCATTCTCGTATAACAATAATATGCCAGCATAAGCAGTTTTGAAAATGTATTTCAGAGAATATAAATTCCTGAAGGAAAAATTAAAAAATGCATTCACTAACACGGAAAAATGACTCAGCATGCTTCAAGTACGATGTCAATTTGGAATTAAGCCCTGGATTATAGGAAAATTATGCCGATCATATTGACACAACAGCGGACGAAGTCTTTTTCTTTTCATTACAGATGTAATGAAAAGAAAAAGACAATAATGCAATTAATAAAAGTGGGAAAATGAAAATTTATATTCCACTTATCCGAGTAACAATTATTTGATCGGGGAAAAATAACACGCTCAACTTTTGAAATAATTAATGCCCAATGATTAATGCTTCCATATAAAAAAAGTAAGGTAAGGTTGAAAAATGGAAGGCTCAGGTACTAGCAAGCAAGGCAAAAAGTAAAGCGGTGTCATCTATCCAGTATTTTTTTAAGTTAATCGAGGGAAAAAAATCTAACGACACCTCTAAACGACAGATCTTCGTTGGCGATAGTATAAAACTCGTGAATTCCGCGACCCAAAATATGAACCTGCCCCGAGAACTGACTTAAACATCCCATCATGAGCACGGGCATATTTATGAGAGCCAAGTTTCCCTCATTAATATGTACCTACTCACGGGGCGTGTGCATCCTTGACCCTGGGATATAATTAGACTGATTTCAATCATTGATCCCTCTCTTGACCATAGTAGGGCGTAAAGCGCCATGTCGCTGATGTATTCCTTCCGGGTGGATCGGAGAACAAGACCCCTGCGTGATAACATCTCCATCCTCGAACCATTTCTCCGCCGTAATTTTAAAGAATCACCTTTTCCCTGGAAACCTCTTTCGTTTTAAAAATCTCATATTCACCGAAGATGTATGGAGGTCGAAATTCCCATGAAAAGTGGAATGTTAACGTGAGGTAAATTTATACGAAGATATCGCGAGCATTTAACGAATACATGTGACGAATATTTGATTGAAATACGGTTCCGTCGCATACGGTGCGCATGTGAAATAAAATTACGGCATCACATACAAAAATAAAAGAAACGACTCGTTAGAATTTATTTTTCGACAACAATTTTTAATTTGAATCAATACTGCACTAGCTAATCGAGAATATTCTCAGCATTTCTGAAAGTTGATGATGGAAGTTTTATCAATCGCCGAAAACTTCATCGAATGATTAATTTTCACTCTTATAAAATAACTCCAAATACTTTATTGTATCCGAGCATTCATTTTTACATCTGCACGCACCAGTTCAATTCATATTTAAGAATCTCATAAAACTGTTACTACTTATTGGTATCTCTCGACCGGTTGAATCAATTTGGTAATTTCACCATGAAATTGTTCTTAATTTTTACCCAATCAATGCTTAATGCAAGAAATGCAACATGCTAAATTGGATGAGAGATCCACAGAGAGTGCGTGGCGATGATTATCGAGGCGCGCAATTAAACCCGCCCCACATAGGAAACTCTAATGCTTAAGACTGCCCAAGATGAAAATTGGTCTTTCACGAAAGATCATTTCCCTTAATTTGACCCGAAATCGTTGAACACGATATTCTAATCGTTTAACGCACCCTCACACGCAGCATCAAGTCCACTGGAATACTTTCCGAGCGAAATATTCGAACGGCGGCACCGTACGGATTTAATCCGTCGAATCGTGATCATCTTTTCACGATGGACAAACATTTGCCCGAGCACTGCATACGCCTAACAAGGTCTTCGTGACTTGTAGAGGCCAATTATAGACGCGGGGCCAACGGGCTGGAAGCGACCCCACATGAATAATATCCTGAATTCATTTGAGGGGGAAAAGAGGAGATGAATGGCGGTGAGAGTCTGGAGACGATATCATGCATGTGGGGGTCCCGCGTCCATCACGATGACGAGGTCGAGAACACCTCATGCTCCCGTGCGGAGGGGACGGGGCGAGGACCGCTAATTGCCAAAGCGGGCCACCCACCACCAGCACCGTCCGCGAATACGCAACCGATCGGCAAATAATACCTACTCTCCACGTCGCGTCAACCACATGGAGGAGAAAATGAGCACGAAGGAGGCTTGGAGCCAATACATTAAGTAACGTCTCCCGTCAAAGAGGGACATCTCTTTGGCGAAGGTGAACCTCTTCCTCTCTCGCGAGGGACTACAGTAAAAACGATAAATAGGTTGGTTAAGTAAGACTATGGATATTTCTGGGGTGAATCGAGACGTAAAATCTGAGTTTCTGATGTTACATAACGGTGAAAATGCTTCAACTAACTGAGTACAATTTCACAGAATTATTGCGATTTTGAATGTTTCGTCAGCACGACAGTCGTATTCACCTTGAACCCTGGGTATGAATCAAAAATTTGTGAAATACTACGAAGTTGAATTATATACGTCATAAAATCATTAGACATTAATTTTTGACCATTTTAATTCACCAGCGATTTTTAATAAAAAGTACGTAGGAATATCCTACTTCCCAGAAATATTTTAGGAAATGAACACATAAAATATCGTAAGTCACCAACGTGACACTAACACGATGGCTGATATATGGACTTCAATTTTTTAGTGACCAGAATAGTACGTGGATATTTTCAAAATGCTACACCCTGTGAATGCAATATTTACCAGGAAACTGAAAGGACTGACGAGAAAAAAGTGATCACTATTGACCTAAGTAAAATTCGTTTGGAGGAAAAAAAGGTATTTTATTTGGGATATTTTCTATATTTTGAGGAGCAAATGACCGATATTTTTCAACGAAAAATCCAATTTTTTAAATTAACAATAAAAAAATCAGCAACGCCCTTCAACGAGGATACCTACGATCTATCCTTTTTTCCCCCTTGCTTGTCCACCCTTCTGCTTACTTTAACCCATGGGAAGAAGATTTACGTGATGAGTCCGCGATACTGTTGAAATGAGAAATGATGTTTGGAAACTTACTTCTGAAAAGATAATTTTTCCTACTCAATTGTCGTGAAGTTAATTTGTCCCAAAAATGAACTCTCATTATTTTTCTTTTCCCATAGGAGTTCCAGAGGATTTCAGCGTGTTCCTGAGAGAATCATCGGTCACGACCAGTTGATTGAGAAGAACAGAGGGAAATCTTCCCCGGGGCACAAGATTCAGACTGATTACTTGATTGGTTCCCTTTCTCTTTCCTTTTGTTCGAAACCCATTTTGAGTGGGAATTGGGTGCTCCAATAAAAGCATCTCATTTGCACTGGCCTGATCCATTGAGCTGAAGTTTGTCTGTGTGTGTTTGAGTAAGCATTTGCTTAGCCAAAGTTAATCTTTCCTCTGAATAGGCAGATAAAAAATCATTTCAAAATTTCATGATTCCTATACATATATATTCAAATTAATCGCAATAATCCAGTGTTACTAGTCTGCTTTTGGAATGTTTACCCAGCATTTTATGCGAAAAAAATTAGACATATCATGAGCATTATGTACCAACAAAGTATGTTGTTAGATAAATAAAATTAAAACGCAAGCATACCCATCCAGTCCTCGGTACAGATCGTTGGAGTGCCTTTGATTATTGATTTAATTATTCAATTTCCTATTAGAGCCTGGATGTAAAATCGAAATTTGTCGCAATGAGCAGTGAAGTCATGCCAAAATTAGCAGTGCCGGAACGAACTTCACTAAACTTTTTTTTACGAGTGAAATATTACTCTGTGCATAATTTTATTGCAATTTATTTTTTACATTTTATAACTGGATGTTTTGTTTTGGTTACGAATGTATGTATTATCAAATTTGAGGCAAACAAAATTGATGAAAGTGTTATTTGAGTATTATGACTTTTGTTAACCATGACACCACTGGCAATGAGTTAAATGCATTTGATGTTGTGCTACTGTTCTAGAGCTTAATGCTCACAAAACCTCAAATGATAATACATTGCTATGAAGAAATCTTTGTCTCGGCTTCACACTGAACTATTCAATTGGACAAATAAGAAATTATACCTGTATTACAACCGTAAAATTGATAGCATTCAAAATTTCAAATAGACAGACATATAAGAAACTCAAGAAATATATAGGATTTTCAACACCCGCGTGAGGTTTACTTGGGATTGAGTGCTTCGAGTATCCGTTTATCATGCTCAATCACTCTACTCATTCACTCCAAAAGCGGTTAGCGTTTCGCTATGTTATAAACGTCGGAAATGGACTAAGTGAGTTTTCATGACTCGAATACCCTTGAAAGTAAGTAACCAGATTCAACCGCAGGCCAGTAGACCTTGAACATCCACACGCACTTTTGAATCACAATGATCTTTTTGGCACGCTACCACCCCGGAATTGCGTGAAAACGACGCATGGTAAGGAAATTTCACTTTGATACCGCATCGCAGCCAACCATAAGTAGGTACTTCACATATGTTCACTCTATATTGTACGAAGGAAAAGTAAGGATCCTCATGCAGGTTGACTGTTGATGATATAGCTAACAAATGTGTAGGGGAAAGAGCATGAAATGGTTGTGATTTCGTTGACTGGCCGATCCGAGGTCATGCTTATAAGCCATCAATAAGCAAATGAGACCTTATTGAAAAGGGATATTCCATAATTTTCCTTTCAAAATTTGACATGAAAATGGTAATGGCAGACAAATCTAAAGTCAGCAATAAAATATACAAATCATTTCTATTGAAGGGAAGAAAGATTGCCATTCAATCACCGATGACGAATTGGTTCCAAAATGGATGCCAAGAAAGCAGTAGTAAATCCGATATTTGATCTTTCATCGATTTAATATCGACACGACAGTCTTATAATCTCAAGGTAATGTTCTCATTGTCTACACAGTGGGAATACGGTGGGATTACTTTCGAAAAATTAAAGTTCAATTTATTTTCCTCGCATTCAATGTATTTTAAAAAATAAAGAATATAAGTAGGGCGAATATAAGGCAAATTCACCAATGAAAACTGATATTTAACAGCTACCTCTTTGAGAAATAAATTTATTCTAACACACAGGATTCAACTTCTATAAGATTATAACGTTTAAGACTCTTAAACAGCTTCGGTTAGTTGAATTGATACTTCTTGAATAGGATTAGACGTATTTGATATTTCAAGCTTTATTTAAAATGAAAAAGAAAAATATCGAACCAATACTGCTGTGATACTTGCTTAAGTATGCAATGGAACTCTCATAAATACATGGTTTTCATGGAAATATATTGAGTGTTACAATTCAAACGGCAGATCCAGAAGTATAAGCCGTTCAGCAAGAGAATTGATAGAAAATTAAAGAAATACATGAAATGATGAAGAGAGACTTCAATCAGCTCCTTACATAAACACACCATTTTTAAAGAGCTTGCTTGAAATGAAAAAAGGTAGAAAAATGATTGTGATTAATTGCCCTAAGTGACAAAGATATGAATGATGGCAGGGAACAAATAGACAAAGCGAAAAAATTTTCAACCACACTCTGAAGGCAAATTATTTCATCGGAAGTGATCAACAGCAGAAATCTAAACACAGAAGGAAGCAAATGTTAAAAAAAAATGTGCCACTAAGTTATCTGGCGTGCGTTATAGTTCGTTGAGCTTCATTTGCGCTGAGATGGTATCCATTTCGTGCTGACGCATAGTCATCAATTTCTACGGAAGAGAAAAAAAACAATGGTGACACGGAGCGCATCTTTTTAATGAGCACGTTACAAAATTTTCCACCAACACAAGCCGCTACGCTATAGCTTTCACTAAATAACCTTTTATTTCAAGGTGTATGCATACTTAGTTCTATCAAGACTATGATTAATTCTTAAGGGACACCCGCCTCTTCACCGAGCGATAAACGCTGTACGTACTTCTTATTAATGTCAATTTTTATCGTATTATAAATTAAAACTTACTTGTAATTTTACACAAATAATTTTATTCGCAAGACCGGTTTTAATGCATTTTGTATCATTCACGTCTCAATATACATACAAACTTAATTACTCATTCGGTCATATGTATTAAACGACGTATTATTATGATAATGCGAAATGTATAGCAACCGATAAGGTGAACAAAATTATCTGTGGAAAATTGCTGTTAAGTTTTAATTTGCCAATGCGTAAAAATTTTACCAGGTTTTTCCGGAAACAAATCTCTATAACAAGTTTTAGCATAATGAATGGCATTCACATGAGAGAAATCAGCATTAGACAACGAGCCATCAGACAACGAGCATAAATCTTCCTCCGGACCAAGCGAGCTAACGGCTAGCGACCAGAAAATGGAGAAATCCACAAATTCTGTACGCCACAGAAGACTCCGAGACAACATCGAAAATTCTGTTCTTATATCAGCGTAAATATGAGGAGGAGTAAGTATAGCGCTTTGCAAACAAGATTCAATGGGCGAATTCTAATATCACGTTATGGATCTGATTAGCAGACTACCACGTTACCGTTTCAATTCATTATGTTTACTTCGATTGGAAATTTTATTTCCATAATAAATACTCAAAAAGTAAAAAATATGTTAACTATACCAATGAAAGCATGAGTGTTGCGTTAGCTAACTTTTTTCCATTCCCCATAAAAATACGGAAGTAAGGGTCTCAATGTTGGCCTCAGCTAATGAGTAACAACCTTGAGCACTCATGTATCTACTCTGAAGTTATTATCAGATAAAATTATATGCAAATATCTCAACAATGAGTTTCCTCTTCCTCCACAGACCGTCGCATGGTCGAAATTCGCTTGAAGAATAAATATAGAACGCAGTTATTGATATTACGTCGACTCGCTTCCCAACAGTCCGATAATCGTCCATATTCTTCCTACCCACATTCATGGTAATCGCGTAAGACAACTTCTCTTATGAATGTACGCAGACGAACCGTTTAACTTCCAAGGCCAACCTTCAGGATGGGAGACGACGCGACGTCGCGAATGCGAATTTAAAAAGAAAACCATAGATCTCCAAGCAAACGTAGACCGCATCGTATTTTTACGGAGTCTGGTGTAGTAGGTACATCTCAGCCCACGCGAATCGAACCATTTTTCTCCACTCCCCAACTGCAGAGTTTACGGCCTGAGCCATTCTTTTCCGTCCAAGCCGATCTCCACCCACTTCCCAAGGCACGCCCAACCTCCACTATATAAATGCCGCGGCCCCTCAGGAGAGAACGGGGCCTTCGAGGAACGAGAGTATCCCGAGGCCCATCTGCGACGTCTGTGTACTGCGTGCTGGAGAAGTGTTGTTCATGAATGAATCGTTCAAAATGAATGATTCATATGGATGAATCGAATGAATCGATTCACATACCTCGTTCTAAATGATTCTTAAAGAATCAAGTTTGATCAATCAAGAATCAAGTAAATTAATTTGGTTTGCAGGATTCATCTGGTTCTCGATATTCATTTGGTTCGCTCAGTTGGTTTGGCTCAAGTGATTCTATGTGAACGGTTTGAAAGAACGATTCATTCAAATGAACTGAATCGCATGAATTGAATCGCGGAAATGAGTCTAAATTCCCACCTCCAATGCATGCTCCCTTCCAATCCACCCTCCTCATCGTTACCCACCCCCCCGCCAGCCTCAATACACCGCGACGAAGGGGTGTTATAAGGGTATGGGGTCGGAGGGACTGTACGCAAGTGGAGAGGGAGAAAGGAGGGCTTGAGGAGACTCGTAAAGAGATAGCGGGGCGAGAGTGAGAGGGGTAAACCGGTTGGATATCAACTCCCAAGCGATGGAGGCCTCTCTCACACACCCCTTTTACCAAGTCGCCTCGCCGAACTACGCTTCACATTTCAGTCTACCATACCGAGGGAGGCCTTCGACCAGCCCCCTCCAACTCGGCTGTTACGCCGCTGGTTGGCTTGTCCCAAAATCCTCCCACGTTATTCAATTTTTTTAGTTCGTTACAGAGTGGCGCTGCGAGCCTGTCGCGCGCCCAGTATCGCGTTGCTGTTACATTCATTTCAATGGTGAACCAGCGAAGCTCATCACTTGGAAGATGTGTTATATTGCTAAAAAGCTATTAAATTTGAAGATGGTTCGTGCATCACGCTTTTAATATGTGTCTAATAATTCTACAAGATACAGGAAAACCAGGAAGGAATGCTGAGCTGAAAATAAAAGTTTTTTCAAAGCAGTGGTAAGTACTCAAAATGCGGTGGGTTACCGATGTTAGTTTTATGGCTCTGTTATCGTTAATTTGGTAATTTTTTCGTGGTTTTAGATCCCAGTGACCTCGTTTTTTATTTGAAAATATGTGTTATTCGCAAAGAATAAATTAGCGGTGCAAATAGATAGCGGAAATACTGCAGTATCTGCAATGGCGGCTTTGTTTACTCTTCCATGCATGCCCTTTCTCTTGTTTTTAAAGAGGATATGGCAAAGCATCCGATATTTATTTACGGAAATTTTTATTTTTATCTTCGCGGGAAATCAATGGTTCATGTTTTTCACATAATACCGAAATAATATCATGCCATGTTGCCGTGGAGGCATAGTTCCATCAGTTTTTACTAATTGTGTTATTGTACTTAATTACAATTGCATAACCTCGGTGGTTTCGTAGCTCGCTTTGCAATTAATTGATGGCTTTAGATATTTAGTGAAGAATTTTGTGTCAGTACAGAAAGAGGAGGAAAAATATCGCTCCACCACGAATTGAAAACTTGTATTGTTTCATTCCTATTAGATACAGTTGTGCAGAGAATTTATGTTTTTATGATCATGGTGAAAGTGTTAATGTGCATCCTACTCTAGTTTTAGGACTTAATGACAGTGAAATTATAATGGTAGCTTCTGTTATCTGGTGGGATAATATTTATGGCGCCCTAGCGATAGTTATGCTTGCATCCATGCTCATTTTATGCAAGTATTGATGTTGTTTAGCGTACAATAATATACACGGACTAACGGTGATCCGCCTACGGATGTTGAAATATAATTAATTTCATATTTTTTTACTTTGTGGATTTGCTGCCATTGCAGTTTAGAAATTGTTGTAGTTGTAAACAAAGTGCAACAACAGTAATGTGGTCAGGATATTTTTTGCTGAAAAGGGGCAGGGGTTACTATCTGTAATAAAAAAGGAAGTCATGAGAATAGAGTAAATGGTGGTAATATTAAGAATTGAAAGGATGAATTTAGCTCTTGATATTTGCAATCGAAAATTTGGCCCCACCCTTTCATTATGATATTTTTCTCGTGCCTCAAAGCCTCACATTTTTGGTGTGACATAACCTCGTGTAACGCCATTATTAGCTAACTGTGGAGATTTTTCGTGATAAAAGTACTGTCATTCCACATTTATAACTGATACGTCCTAGGATTGCAACTCATTTTTTAAATATATTTTTTTAAATTTTGCCTAATTTTGAAAAATTTCTATTTCTAGGCGGTCATTCATCTCCAGATCTTTTGGTGGAAGTGATACTGCCACAACCGTGGAAAACCCTCAAATCTTCATGAACTTCGAGATTTATTTACATTTTTCACACTTCCAACCTTTGCCCTTATCCTTTAAGCTCGCCTGTACAGTGTTAATGATAGTGCTTGTGCTTTCATGAATAAATGCATTTTAAATTTAACAACAATCACTTCCTTCAACTACCGTTCCCAGACGTCCCCTTTTCCTTTACATTGGTTGCTGTTTCGGTTGATCTTGTGATGTGTATTTCTGTGGCTTTCTTGGGTTAAGAATTTAGCAAGGTGTTTTTGTTGTGCCTAAAGTCTTAATTAGGGTTCTCAAACGTACATTTTCCATTTCAGAATAACCATTAAGTCTTAATCTAATCTTAATATGAGTCGTTATGTGAAGCTTTCAGTAATTAATTTTGGGCCAGTTTTTCTCATTGCGGATCTTGTAATTTCTGAATCGGAGATAACCGTATCATCGTAGCTACCAGTTTAGGATTGCCTGTTTAAGGTGACCTAATGAGAGTTTAAAGGAGATATCTGCAGCCAAAACTTATTTCCCCATTCAGCATAATTGCGCTGGAGTTCCTTGGAGGAGGAAACGCCGACTCGATTGTCTGTATCGCCAATTTTTTTTGGGGGACCGATACCTTGATAATTATATGTCAGGCAGTATGCCGTTAGCGATAAATATATGATGATCAGGACGCAAATAACTTCTTTTTTACGAAGTAGAGCTAATAAAATACGACTGCTAGCAGACGACAACATCTCATTTTCAATTTCTTCTAAAGACAATGTTTTTTGTGCATGGACTTTCTAACTGGCTGTCAATGAAATTAAAAGGCTATTAAATTGCTTCTTAGTGTTCAATTCAGTTAAAGGCATTTTAAATTCGTTGTTCCAGCGATCAAGTATTGTATTTGGTTCAATGCAATTTCGTAATGCTGGACGCGCAAACACCCACTAGTACCATCTATCGGCGATTCCCTCGCACGGAAGCTTTTGGGCCACCTAGCGGCCGGGAGTTGGAGGGGGCTGCCTTCGACCATGAGACTGAAGACAACGGCACGCCGCGCCGCGTCGTGCGGTTGGACCCCAAATTACATGACTTGATTCTAACGGAGGGGAGGCAGATTAGGGATTTTTTTCTTACGAGGATTAAATTTAACACATTTGTTTTATAATTTAGGGTTAAATTTTTTTCCGTAGGATACCGTAAAGATGAATTCCTTTCTTCATCATGAAAAAGTGAAAAACAGCATATAACTGAAATTACTAAAAACAGAATAAAAAATGTCACTAATTTTTGAAATTCCAATCTTAATTCTGGTATGCATTCCATTTGCATATCTTGGATCAAAATACTACAATAAAAAATTCTTCATTGACTTCATTTAAACGGTGATAAAGATAAGGCGTATTAGGAAAGGTACAGAAGGTATTTTTCATGCGAGAATTGAATTTGACGGTTTTGTGTTATAATTTAGTGTTTGCCGTTAGATCACGAACATGAGGTTCTTTTTTACATTTTGTAAAAAAAAAAGTGAGAACACCATGTATTAAATGAGCAAGAAAAATATTTTTTTAAACTAACAACTGGATAAAAAATGCCCACGGATTTTTGTAATTAATGTAGTAATGAATTTGAGTTGGCATGAAATTTACGTATCATGGATTTAATGCTTCAGTAGCAAAATCTTCTGTCACTATTTTCTAATAAAGGGTAAAATTTTGGGATCAATTTATATGGACTTCATATACGCCTGCTTGTCTGTAAAATAATGTAGAAATGAAATTCTTCCATTCTTTTCTGCAATGGTCATTCTTTATTTTAAAAATCTTATTTTTCAAAATATGAAGTGAAATAAATCATTTTGATCAGCTTTTATTTCAGCCCACAGTGCGGCGCCAGATTGGCTTCGTCTTGCCGGCGGCAGGCAGAGGGCCATCACGCAGTGGGCGGGCCAAGAGCGCGGGGGTTTCCTCCGTCCGCCAAAAAAATAACTATCAACCCCTTCCCATTCTCACGATGACTCATACACGACCACTCGGCAACTGCTTATGGCTGGGATTTACCTCTGCGCGAGCGTTGGCCTTTCCCATGGCAAAATATTCGTCATCCATTCATTCGCACACGGGTTGGTATTTTCCTGACCGCATTATTTTCAATCGTTGCATTCTTACTTTACTCTGAGTTGCCCTCCCCAAATGAAGATATCGCATTTCACCCTTCCCCCATTCAAACAATCTTTGCTCCCATATTTTACTACCCAGACCTAATACTTAATAGGGTGTCAATTAAAAAGAACCAAGGTTATTTAACCAATTTTTTCGCATTCGTTTTCAACGTACTAGTAACCT
This sequence comes from Ischnura elegans, assembly GCF_921293095.1. NCBI lineage: Eukaryota > Metazoa > Arthropoda > Insecta > Odonata > Coenagrionidae > Ischnura > Ischnura elegans. The sequence continues at coordinate 145,749,079 of NC_060246.1, forward strand.
TTCAATACTCGCATAAATAATTATTGTTAGTAATGTAGAACAATTTTTTTATTCCGTCAATATGTACTTTTATATTCCCCTCAAATTTTGAAACTCCCCCTCAAACTTTTTTTCATTGCTATCACATGCGCCATGCATTCCACACAGAAAATATTTTTTTCAAGTTGACGACACCGACTTCACTACATGTCACAACAATAAAACACGTTTCGTTAAATGTATGAAGTATAATTTTGAAAGTGATTTTTTACGTAAAGTAAACATCGTAGAAACTACCACTTAGAGATCCCCGACCATTATTATATTCCGATTGCTAAACTTAAAAATTATCTTCACTTTACTCCTTTCTAATTTCGACTTCGAAAAAATAGTTTAAAAAAAATAAACTCCCTGGAATAGCCACCTGACTTAATCAACTACTTCCCCATTCATCGATAGAAAATTAAGCAATAGTTGCCGTGCCCGTCAACAAGATTCAATGCACCAAGCAACATAAGAAAGTACAAGCAGTTCAAAATTAAATTCAAATATCTACTGTCAAAGCATCACGCTCACTATTTAAAAAAGAAGAAATAGATACACGAAATATACAGAAGGAGTTGCTTGGAGAAACCAGCAGGTTTAAATGCTCCTAAGCGTAAACACCTCATCTTAACTTTACAAATACGGCAAACTCGGCGGTTGCCTTAATCCGCCAGTATTGTCTAAATTAAAAGAGATAGATGAATAGCGAACTAGAGTGCAGCGGCAACCATAAAATTCAATACGATGGTTTCTTCAGCAACTCCTTAAACTATGGACGTTATATTAAGAACTTAAATTTTTATCCAAAATATATTTATCATGAAACGGCTAGGTATCATAAATACAGGGAGAATAATCTCATTGAAAAATCATTTTTAATATAAAATATATGCTAAAATAATGGTACGCTTTTCGTAAAACCGATATTTATTAGGGGTTAAAATTTAAATCCATAGAAAGCATACACAATTACGGTCCCATTGCGCTGGCCCAAACTTTGCGGAATAAAAGCCTTAGAAATAACAACTTTCAAGGATCGAAAAGAATTTTAATGTCTAATGATTCAGAAAATGACGGGATAGGGCTCAAATTATCTAATATTTTCGATGAAGAGAAAATATTCTTCTTCGAATCCGCAAAAAAAGCGCTTGACTGTCAAAATACGATGGGATAAAAATAAATTTTTCCTTGAATTAATGTTTACAATTGTATTAGAGCATTCTTGATTTCCCAAAGTTTGTTATAAAGATTTACAATTATCATTAATTTATTGCCAGTGATTTTTTGGATAAGCATTTCAATAATTTAATTTAAAGTTGGAATGAATAGTTTAATAGTTTCCTTCAGGACCAGTGATTTGTTGGATAAGCATTTCAATAATTTAATTCAAAGTTGGAATAAATAGTTTAATAGTTTCCTTCAGGACCAGTGATTTGTTGGATAAGCATTTCAATAATTTAATTCAATGTTGGAATAAATAGTTTAATAGTTTCCTTCAGGACCTTATTCCTCCAGAATTATGCCTGGGAAATACTTTATTTGCAATACATTATTTTCCCATTCCTTATCAACATATTCATCCTGCTTTATCGAGTCTTTTTTTCAAAACAATCATTGTAGTATTTCTGGCGTTTCCGGTAATTTATTAGGTTTCATCAGGACAAAGCTATCATCTTGTTCCCAATGTAAACACCAGCATCAAGCGACCAGATAAATAATCATAGTGGAGGCATTCGCTACGGTTTCGAAATTCAATTATGTGGTCCGGGTGAAAACCAGTAGGCCTACACTACAATTAGGATATCGTTACCCTGACAAAGGTCCACTAACAAACCGAAACGCTGAAAAAGAATGTCAGACGATAATTTTCACCGAAGCTTCGAAATCAAATTTAATTACATAAAATATGAAATTACATAAGCATTCAGGTTAAAATATGAAGACAACGGTTTCGGCCTTTTTATATGGCTCCGTAGCAAAGTAGAATCCGTATTCGTTAAATTATAAGGGTATACAATGGAGAGGGAAATCCGTAAACGAAAACGGAGAAAGCAAAGACTCTCTCGAGTGGTGAACTACATGCAATCACAGACCGTGGGCGTGCCTTATGGAGGAGAGAATTCAGACGGGCTCCATATGCCTGCGTGGGTGGATGGGTGGGTGGAGTCAGGGACGGAGGTCGCAGATTGAACGAGGGGAGACAATTGGAACGATTGCGCCACGAGACGAGGCACCCTGCATCACGACGCCGCGGATGGAATTGCCCCTCCCAGAGTGCGAACCCAGGCGAAGGAGACTGGCCGGTTCAGACCATGGATACATATATGTATGTTTCTATGCATGTTGCTATGATGTTTAAAAATAAACAAGGTTGTTGGTTACGCTCAATTTTAAAAGAAAGTCGTATTATTTGCTTCCTAATTACTAGTAAGTAGTACAACATCCCCCTCTGTTGTATATCCATCGGATATGACAACAGAGGAGGCCCAACCCCGAGCCGTTGAAGATTGATTTATGTCGCCACTTTGGGCGAATTTCCGTCGGTATTCAAAAATGCCCTCAGCGGTGATGAGCGGAGAGCGATCCATTTATTTACATAAAATATAATGTAATATGAATATGAATAAACGCGAGGAATAGCATTGATAAGTCATGAATTTCATAGATTACATAAACCGGTATATAAATGTCTGCCCAGATTAATTACCTTATTTCACCCTGAAATTCGGATCGCTCTACTCGTCAGCGATGCGAGTGGCGGCTTCTGTAAACTCATTAAAATGCGCGGTCGCTGACAACACATCTACAGCCCGACTGGTGAATCCTCTATCATAATATGTGTCAAATATTTGGTCAAACCTCTATGCATCATCCTTGGCGAAGATGCAGAGGTTTTTTTTTCCATCTCTCATATACCCACGGCAAAATGAGCGATTTATCAATTAGCGGAGGACCTGCCTGGGAAGCAATACCTTGTTGAACCCAGAGTAGCATAGGGAAATTCAACGATAATACCACTGGGTTGCAAAGGATTGTGCTCGTGACGCTGCATTAAGGCGAATGGGCGAACATAATCGAGTTACAAAGTGTATGCAAAGCATTCTGCTCAAGGCAGACTAACAGGGACACGTTATGGATAAAAATAATTACTAGAGGTAAGGCAGACATCGAAATTATCACTATTTTCAATATCAAGAGAGATATTGAAGGAAGGAAAATTGGTTTTCCAAGTATATTTTAAGATGTTCGGGGTCTTCACATTGCCTTTTCAATGTATTCAGTGTTCAGTATTTTCCAATTATATTTTAAGGTCTTCAGAGGAGGACATATTAGTACTATTCCTGATAGCTGATTGCCTCGTCTTGTCGCCTGCCTGAAATACAGCAAAGCGCCAATTTTTCTTCATATTCTCTCCGCAAATAAGGATTACAATGTTTAATCAGTCTCCAACACCTCATCTATTCATCATTTGATCCAAATTTCCATATCTATGCATATTCCCACACGACCCCTCGTTTACTTTCCACTCTCAATTTTCCACTTAGCACACAGTCTAATATATTCACAGAAATCAAAAGCAGAAAACCTAAGGTGCTTGGCTTGAAGATGATATGTGACTGCTTTCTCTATGGATAAAGACACCTCACTGCTACGACAGCTTTAGCATTATATTAGGGGCTCTTGATCCAAAAAATAAAAGTATCTAATTGTGCGAAAAATCCTCAGAGAAAAAAATCATTCGCCTTGACCAAGATATTCCAGTCAAGGAGAATCCCAGTCAAGGCGAATGATTTTTTCTCTGTGGATTTTTCACACAATTTATGCATTTCGGGTGCACTCCCGTAAAAGTTATCACCGTGGCTAGTCCCGGTATACTTAAAATTAATAAGTATTTAACACTGTGGTCGAAAACTCTCGGTTCCGGAACAAAATAAATATATGTCCTTGCAGGAAACAGCATTCTAGCTCACCATTTCAAGACTTGAAGGTGGTTGCACTATTTAAATTTTCACCACTGAAAGGAAATATGCTGAAAGGAAATGTGGATATCCAAATTCATCGCTGATATAATGTTCATAGAAAAAAAATCACTTTTAACTAACAATAAGAGCTATTTCACCCTAAACACAAGCAATCTTTGGGTAATAAATGCGCGCTGAGAAACGAGAAACTGAAGAAATTACAATGATGAAATTCTAACTATTTCTACCATAAGATTCGAGAGAGGACTGAAACCCTTCTAACTTCCGGAAACATAAGCCAACAAGCCACGATGCTATATGGGAATGTAGGCCGAGGGCTCCAACTTGGGACAGCAACGAATTCAAGCCAAAGAAACGTGAGTTTCTCACTTCCTCGTTTGGCGAAAAGATGGGGACAAAAAAGCCATAAGCAGCGGAAACGGAGAGCGTAAACATTATCTCGTAATAGGTTTTCGCAACGTCAATCGCCTGGTGCGAGGACCAGATTAGTTTTATATTGCGGCGATGGAAGGTGAAAGTGGACGACGCGTCGAATAAGACGACTGAAAGGCCAGCGGTTGGAAGGAGGGAATGAGGCGATGCTGCCCTATTCTTTCCCACTACTTTTTCGTCCCAGAAAAAAAAATAAAAAACGGTCCATTGAAGTAATAGGCCGAAGAAGGCCTGTAAAAGCCTTTGCGAGTTTACAAATGGGTCGCTGATATTGGGGTACAAGTATATTCTTCCCACAAAGCATTGGCCGTATTTTTGATATTTTGGATAAGCATTTCGGTATTGCCGCCCTTTTCCACTGGAGTGGTCGTAAAATCAACATGTGACGTAATTCAATAACTTTCGCTACCACTTTCCGTTCCACTTGGGCTGATAGTTTCTCACTTCCACCGTGCTCCCAGGTTCCATCACATGTGGCTATATTTTTCGGTCTAGTTCTATTCAAGTTTTAGAGCCAGTTTACGTCTCACCTTTTTTTCGATTTCGTATCTCGTCTTTCTAATGATAGGAACATTTAAAATTATAACCTATCCATCACGAACAAAAGAATTCTATTAATTAACTATCAAATTGTCAATTTGAAACGCGAAATCTTCTGAAAAGTCTTCAAAAATCACTTATCAACACGTCTTATTTAAAATAAAAACAGGTTGTAACCCAAATTCCTATCCAATTATGTGTTCAAAAAATCCAAGAAAGTTATCCTTCCAGTGATGTGATCTCGTGAGGGACGAGCAACATATTTACTGGAAAGTACTTGCACATTATAATAGCCCGTCAGATACAAAGCAATAGAGGGTAAAATGGTAATGGCTATTTTACGTTTGTTGTTGCGTCTATATATTTTGATTATAATCCTTTGCAAATTTATCAGAAGAATCATCCGCAATAAACTGTTGAAACACAAAATTTCATGCATCACTTTCAGTGACCTTTCGAACGCTTGAATTATTTCGCTTCCCGATAATACAAGTCCTTCACCCGTGGAGGTTATAGAAGGTATGTTATGACACACACTGTACCAGGAATTTGAATACGATTTCTCGAGTTATTCCCTTGCGCAACTGCACAACATTCCTAAATAGACATATTTATAGGATTATTGACGACTGAAAACACCATTCCTCAAGGTTTTACGGAAATGCATAATGAAGTGTGCACTTAAGTTCTGGAATAATTCCAGCAGGTTACCGGAATTGAAATGTGTCGTCACACCACCTATGAGGTGTTAATCGGTTTGCTAGCTGATTAGACCAGCGTTTAAAATTCTTTCTGTCTTCCGGTGAGTAAATGGATCTGAAATAAGAATATTGAGAGATCCTGAGAGTATTCATTTCACAATTGGTGAAAAGGGATTGACAGTTAGGAGTCTTATATTTAGAGCAACAAGCAGCCCTTCAGGATCGTTGACGCAATTCCATTTTCTTAATTCCATCTAAATCATGCCTCAATAAGTAACTACAACATAGAGGTGCACCCACGGCAGGGCAAAAAACGCCCTTCCCTTCCCCACCACTTTGATATTTAAAAAAACAGACATTAATCCTCCCCTACCTATAGGTCATACTCACATGGTAGCAGAACATTTGTGCAGAAAAACAAAGCATACAGTATAACGGCTAAAAAATAACTTTCGACCATTTCGTTATGTATTGTTGGAGCACTTCGTGTTTATATCTTTCTTCTTAGCTTTTTTAGTACTTCACAAATATGCTATTTAGATTGAGATATTATGAGAAAGTAAAAAAGTTAATAATGCTATTAGAGGTGCTAGTTGCCTTCGTCGGGGGGAGGAAAGGGTCGGGCGAACGGACCCGCCCGCCCTGTGTCGGTCCCATACAGTTTTTTTCGGTCCTTTCCTCCCCTCCTTTGCTCGCGGCTCAGGTACTTCGCGGGCCCATGCGCCAACTTACGGTATACACACCATAAGTCACACACCTGTGAGATGGGATATTCAAATTCTCATAAAACCGAGCTGATTTATGACATCAATGTATTCCAATACCTCTGGGCCCCGAAAATCAAGAATGCTTGTTTGAGTTACTTTCTACGGAGAGGATGCAATACTTACACCCTAACGGTAATATTTCATCATTTTTATTACGTACTTCTCCTTCAAAACTTAACCTTTCATACTGATTTTTAAATTTTACATGAAGTAAACCCTTGATAATTTTTTTCTGAATCTAGGTGCCAATACTTTTTATCTGGGAAAATACAGGGATTATTTTTTTTAATATTAGACACAGCCAAATGTTGAATACCTCAATATACTCTTAACACTGACAACTTAACAAGATGATTGCCTGAGTATTCGGCAAGATTTAATATAAGGAATAGAAGAATCAAGATGGAGTGATGCGTCCCATTAATCGTTGTACACAACTCTTTTCGCACACGTTGGCACCTATTGATACGAGATGATAAGAGAAGGAAATGAGCACATCTCACGACGAAATCATCCGTTCCTTTTTCTACTCGTGTCATCTCGGCGCGTTTAAAAGAACGACCCGAAGATATCTTTCACCACGAGGTCGGCGCGTGCTAGTTCCGTAATTACCGTGGATTATTTGCGGCCCGAGCTTACCCAAGGACAAAGTCACATGTTCCGCACTCTTTCTCCAAGAGTACCATCCCGACCTTAAGCTCATCCTATTCGAGGCGGGCAGCTTTTCTGAAACCACATTGGGTAATCCTCGCTCCTTGGCGCAGTTAACATGCAAACAGCTCCGACCGGCAAACACGGCGATGGAAATCGCAGCATAAGATCGTTAATGACAGCAGACCGAAATATGGCTATTACCCTCGGCGCTAAGCAAGGTATTTGCATACAATGGTAGGTAATTGTAACATATTTCTATGAGAAACTGTCATTCGATTAGGTGTGTAAAAGCCCATTGACAAATTTTTTTCCATTTCGATATCAAATTACTTTCTCCATTAAACCCGACCAAAGTTATTTCTTTTACCACACAAAAAATACCCGCGCACAAAAGTGATAGTGCAAACTTAGAAAAAGTAATCAAAACGGTTGTATGGAAGTCAATACCGCATGAAATTTCAAATTAGATATGGAAATTTGCAAATTTCCACATAATTTTCAAATAATATTATGAATAAAAACGTGTTTCCACTGCATTTTAACTAGGAAATGACGTATGGATGAAAATAGGGGTTATCATAGACGTGTTGTAAAACAGGAAGGTTGACTTTTGTCTTTGAATGCCAAAAGAGGAAAAAATATCTCCATGATTCACACACCATGGCATGGAATTTGATACATGCATAAAGAAGATTTTTGTGTTTGGGAGTTTTTTTACAAAGAGCGGATTGAGTGCTCGGGTTCATCTTATATAATATTCTGATGTTAAACGAAAGATGCTAACCATTTGCATCACTTTCAATGTCAACATTATCACATGGTAAATAATTCTAATACTCAGGTTTCGTCTCCATTAAATACATACACTGCAGGACAAAAATCTCATAATGTTAAAACTAATAATATGATACAGAAATTATATTTATATGAACAACTCCACTCCTTCCGCCAAAACCCAAATCCAATGGCAAACGTAATGGTAGGTGCAATTTGGCATGAAATTTTGGAAATCAATAATGCAACAGCGATGGTGATAACTAAACAAAAGCATATGCAATTATCCTTACGTGCCATTAGATTATGCCAAAATATACTAGACTTGGTATAAATATGTGATATATATCGGAGCTTGCTCCCAAATGGTGTGAATTATGAATGGTGGTCTCTCAAGATCAATTTGAGCTGGAACATAGCCTATTGACATAGAAAACACGAACCTGAAGCATATTTCCTTTTTTCCATCAATTTATCAAGTTCTATTTCAATTGCACGGACAATTTTATGAACGAAGGTTAAATGGAATCATTATCACTTACATTCTCTGACGCGGAGTGAAAGATTTGTGTGAACAAATTATATTCAATTGTGAATGCAAGAAAATCAAGAATATAATTCTTTCTAGCGAAGAAATCTCGTGATGGACGAGGTACGCATGTATACTGGAATATATTTTTACTACAAAGTACCTGGTCATACCCAAACTCGCAATGGTGGAAATGGTAATGTACGCTATTTTATTATAAGTAGAATTTGTAAAGTAAAAAAAGAATAAATCATATCCTAATATCAAACAATTTCGAACAAAAATAGCAATTTACATGGAAAACATGTATTCCGTTTATCCTCCTGCCGTCCACATGGAGAGGGGTTGCCCATGACGTCACTCGGAAGCAAGGAGATTGGGCCGGGGTGATCCACTTATTGACCCCCGCCGGCAAGAGCCTACTCCCGCTCTTCCTCATCCCCTTGTCCGACTTCCCCATTCGCCGACGGAAGTCCTTCGCGAGCGGACTATATCCGGTCCAAATGATCCCTCGGAGCGAACGTAAGCTCGGGCGATTCAGTAGCATTCGTAGTAGTGAAGTATTGAAGGGGTAAAGCACTGTAATGGAGCGTGTCTTCAATCCGAGTGGAAACAATTACTTCTATAGACGGTTATTACACCACGTTTTCGAAATGGTCGATTTTAAGACTCGGGATAAGTCATTCAAGGCCTACCTATGAGATGAAGAAAATTGTGAAGTTAATCAGGCGAGAAACGGTTACATCACCAAGCCTTAACTCTTCAAGGCCCTTCTGTGTAAGCCCCAAAAATAAGGGCATAACAGTATGAAATGATGAATATTTTCTTTTGAGGTCTGAAGCCCTGTTGGGTCGCAAAATAACTTAAAATCACCGTGGTTTATTTATTTCCAGTAAAAGATACCAAGCACACCTCTAACGGAAGGTAAAGCGCTAGTTCAGGGGTATTTACCAACGTATAAAAAGGCCCAACTGATGGTCTTTTTAGGCCCCAAGGCCTTCATATATTATCTGGAAGGAAACTAGATATAGGAGATATTAATCAACCTCATTTTGTCTGGACACTTGGATAGTCTCAGCAATTTTGATATTAGTGAGTCACAAAAATACACAAAAGAGGTATTCGTATAGCCATTCCATGGGCCAATATCTCCATTAATTATTATTTAACTTTAATAATTTAGCGAAATAGCGAATAGCTCAACACCAAAGTCGATCGATCAAACGTCATTTTCCTATCTACGTCAACTATTATTGTCTTTAAGGTCATTCAGTACCCATTATGACGTTAAAAAAGGTGAAATGCTAATGAAAAAGACTTTTCTTGCAAACACAAGACATATAAATGAGAAAGACTCGATGGAAAAAACAGCTATTATGGACAGGATACTATGTATCGCTAACTTTCAATCACGTGCAAGAAGAAATTAATTACTTCCAAGCTCTCTACGGAGCCTCTCGGAAGAAAGGATATTATGAAACCTGAAGGGTAACATGGGGAGAAGAAGAAAAATTGTCAGCGGTAAATAAAATAAACATCGTGACATCACTCAATGACTCCCCTTTCCACTCAAGCATCGCGGTAGCGTACTCAGACACTCGATCTCTCGCCCTCGTTTCGGCTCGCTGGCCGCGATATACGTGAACGAACGAAAATAAAGGTGCCAAGTACGTACTGAACGGGGCGATATGAAGTAAAGGCGATCGCCCAGGAGTTCCCCTGACAGCGGGTCCGTGAGCGAAGGCGGAGGCTACCTGTCGAACACCACCGTAAGGGTCGCTGTCACCGACTGGTTTTCCCGCAACATGACCGTCTAAGGTTCACGGAAAAAGATCTTGAGTGATAGTACTCGAAGCGTAATGAAATGAGCCGAGGGCGAACGGGTATTCTCGCCCAATATCCAATCTTGAATCCAAAATAGCCGAGGCCTCGTAGTAAAAATAAGTGAGAGCGATTCTCGGCTTCTGCGCATGGGACCAAGATTGAAATGGAGAAATTGAGATCACGTGATGGCCTAATTCAGTGGTTCTCAACTTCTTTTCCTCCCGTATACCTCTATGTGTATATAAATTATATCGTACCCCAAAAAATGTAACGTGCACATTTTATTATATAATATCACAACGGGTAGTGTAAGGTAGGGAACAAATAATTTCACACTTTTATTTTTTTAAATATTGCATAAATAAAGGGAACGTTGCGTCCTCCATCACCGATTAATTTCGTAGTAGATTGATTCTTCGCGTACTGCCAAGGGATACGCGTACAACCGGTTGGAAACCGCTGGACTAATTGAATGATACCACAAAGCATTTGCTTTAGTTACGTTTCTTCCGATTGAATGTCTTTCAATGTCATTGAATACTCACGAAGAAGGATAAATATCATAATTTCAGTAAAGTATACAGAGTGTTTCAGGAGGAATCTGCAATACCTCAGGGGGTGGTTGGGGAGACAATTTTAAGCATTTTTTTGTCCATAAACATGGGGTCGCAACTCCTTAGTTACTGAACTATGGAAACGCAAATATTTTTTTGGATGTACTTGGCAGTTACCATGAAAACAGCTTTTCTTGGGTATTCTGCCTTTTCGACATTTTATTTAATACTCTGGATCATTAAGAATATTAAACATTTAAGGTTGAACGAAAATGTGCGATTATGATTGTCTGAAACAATTAATCTCAAAATGCGTGAAATTGCGCAATCGTATTGCTGCTGCTAGCTCAAAGCTCTAGTTCAATTTTAATTGTTTCAGACAGCAACCTTATAGAAAACAAATACGGAATTATTTCAATAATTTTCGAGAAAATCCTAAAATGAATCAACAACCTCATCAATAAAACTTACGAAAAAATATATTTCTCCTGATCCTTTTTTTACGGAATAACTCAGTGAAATTCAGATTTGAGAAAATAATCACTAACGATGAACTCTGCCACCTAGTGTCATAAAAATGAATATTTATACATGATTGCACATGCATTAGTCAAAAATTGAGAGCTTACTAATCATAGAACTGGCGATTGCAAAACCCACAGCGGCTATGATGATAGTTATAGTGATATAATAGGTGAGGATAATAAGCAATTGCCTCACCGGTCGAATAATTAGAAACTTTCCCACTTCCTTGGTTATCAAGGTTATTCTCTCTAACCAAGATTTTTCTTTCGTTTCCTGTTCACCAGCCCAAAACGACTTAAAGTAAAAATAATAGTGCAGCAAACGAATTGGAAACCGCGTCCTTAGGTTAATTACACACTAAATAAAACTCTACCGAACCACCAAATGATTCACAGAGAACTTTTTCACTGTAATAAGCACAATAGTTGATATTTACAGGTTAAAAAAATGTCCGTTATGCATACGAAGTAATGAAATTCATTTCAATCCATAGGAATAATTTAAAACTTGTGTTCCTTAAAAAAAGGTCATCTCAAGTTAAGTAATTATGTGTAGCACATAGATCTACGGTTTGAAAATAAAAATAATTGCTTCTTTCTTTAAACTCAGCAAGTCCAATTATTTCACTCATTCCAGTTGAGCTCATATAACACCTGACGATAACTTATCCGTGACAGTTTGGGGCCCGCAACATTTAGATTTTTAGGCTAGGAATTATTCCTGCTATATTATATGCCGCTAAAACATAAGAAAACACGATGCTAGCCGTGAAAATCTATTTTTCCGCAGTGAAATTAAGTCATTTGGGCATGAAATCCGATCGGCATCAATTAAATTGTGCACCGCCCTGGTAAAGTTTTAATCATAGCGTATTCTGGAACTATAAGCCTGAAAAATCTTCAGCATACGTTCCTGACGATTATGTCCGAAGAGCTAAAATAACGGGCAGCGGGGCCAATCACATCAGAGCATTCCCGAAAATACGAACATATGTAAGTAATGCAATAAATGTCGCCATTATAATGATGCAAATGCAGACGTAAACCGGAAACCCAATGCTATCTGGTTATAATTACCTTAATATTGAGTTTCAAAATATTGCTTGTGCAATTATTCCCCTATATCCACATTAAGCTTGGTTCACTGCTGCTTAACTTGCCGTAACTATACTGCTGCAACCTTGAGATGAGCGCTTGCTGGTCCACATCAGCGCACAGCAACGTAGTTCAACTTACAATTAGCATGGGCATTAACCGAGAAAAGCATATAATTCTCTTTAAATTAGCCAGTACAAAGGAAGACATTAGTTTCCGTCGACGATCATACAAATATTTTAAAATAATTTTTCACGATTTCATGCGTGGTCTGAGGATTGATTTGTACAGTGGCTCAGCCAACGCTCTGGCTCATCAAAGTCAAGTTACGGGAAGTAAAGGCCGATTTATACTAAAAACTTACGAAACATTAAAGTAATAACTTCAAGAAAAATTAGCTATACAGGTCTGAGGCGTTTTTTTTTTTTAGATCAACGAGTTCCACGCTCAGTAAATTTCCACACTCAGCGTATTACATCGGATCTCAATTTTTCTTTAGCTATCTTAATGTCTTGACTGGAAATTTTCATATCAGCCATGATATTTTTCCTCCATCATTCACTGCTTTAGTCGCTCCCCGTTCGTAAAACGGATTTTAGCTGGAAAATTGTTTACTTAAAAATATAGATATTTATTTAGTAAGCAAGTATTTAGCAAACTTCTGTATAGCACATAGATCTACGATTTGAAAAATAAAAATAATTGCGTCTTTCTTTAAAATCAGCATTTAGGTCCAATTATTTTACTTTTTCATGTTGAGCTCATATGACACCTGTCGATAACTTATCCGTGACAGTTTGGAACCCGCAATATTTAGATTTGTAGGCAAGGAATAATCTCTGATACCTTATATGCCGCCAAAACACAAGAAAACACGGTATTAGTGGTGAAAATGAGAAATACTAGCAAAACAATTCGCCCAACCAAATGGTAATGACGCTGCGTTCCCACTTGATTGCACACTTATACAAAATCGACCAAACCCCACACTAATTTTTCGGTTTATTTGCTTTAGTTATAAGCCATTTTTTCCTATGAATGACGCCAACGACGTAAGGATATTGAGATAAGGCGCTAAGTGCTCCCTAAGTTGATTTTAACCCTTTCAGTCATAATTATCATTAAAATGAACATAACTTTCAGGGATTCCAACGTGCACATTTGTTCAGAGTACAGAACATAGCCCATAAAGTTTTCTACGCAAAAATTGCCATACTTTTTGGCAAAGTGTTCATGATACCATAATTAAGGTTAAATAGCAAAAAAAATTATCAACATAGAGAAAAAACTGGCAGAGGAGTAAAGGCAAAATCTTTTCAATAAACCATTCTTCAAGCTGTGAGAATGGCTCCTTGTAGGACGCATTACTCTCCACCGATCTATTTTCACGGCGTATCGTTCGCTTAAAACTTACGGTACCCTCCTTAAATTTTTTCTGAATTATCAGGAGACTTATTTCTAAAATTCGAACTGTTATAGGCTCCTTTGATAGCAGCGGTATGAGACTTCGGAAATTTTTTTATGAATGCTTGCATATACAAGTCGTTTATTAAAAGAAATAATGGAATATTCTTTACAACCCGTTCGTTAAGACGCATCAAATAGCTGAAAAATTGGTGACTTAAAAATTCAGGTATTTAATTTTTCACAATCTCTGTACCATATTCTGTTATCCTCGTTGGATAATGCATGTTATGGAGAAACAATTTTTTCATTAGCAAGGAGAAAATTATTCGTGCAGTCGCAAACCTTCCGTCCCAAGAGAACGCCTTTAATCCTCTCAACCAGTCGTATTTTAATCTCTTTTCAAAGCACTGCATGAAACAGCTGGCTTTGTACGCTGTCACGAGCAAGAATGCAAAGTAATTTGATGACGCATTACTCCTTGAAACCTTTAGCCATCGTCTGGTAATTTTCATAGCAGTTATGCATGAATACCTTTTTCAATATTTTCGACTTTCTCAAACAAAAAAAATAGGCATCGGATAAAATTGTAATTTGGGATATGGGCAAATAATTAACAGGGTCTAACTAGCCTGCCCGGAAAATTACAAGATGATAGCGTAAAAATTATGCGTACGATTCGTCACAAAAAAAGATCGATTGAGTTGGAGGTATAACGACCCTTTAAACCTCATGATACTCACTCTGTGGCCCCCTTCCGTCTTTTTTTACCTTCCGATATATCCACACTCCCCCAAGGTTCCTTGTCATTTCCCCCCTTCCTGCCGTCCACCCATCACCATTCCGCCGCCTTCACTCGTCTGATGCATTCCCGAAGAGGCTCGGAAGGTGGTCGAGTAGAGCAAACGACCTCGATCGAGTGACTCTCCACGGAGCGTATCCAGGAGCACTCGAACAAGAGTCGTTCTGAATAAAGGGAGAGGTAACATTGAAAGGCTGTCAAACGTCATAAAGGGAGACAACACATTCGATGTTCATATTCTTGATCTATTGTGTTAATAACTGTTCCATACAAATTTCTATTCGAAATACATGTTTTTTAAAGAAACTGATGAAAAGCCGTCGCCGTTTTCCCGAGGAAAATCAATGTCTTTAATAATAAACGACTCGGGCTACCTTTCTTTCGTGTGCCTTTGTCTTTTAAAATATTTATCCGCTAATTCTTAAATTAAATAGTATTACATCGGTTTCCATTGTGATTCGGTTAAAATTATGATAACCAGTCTCAAAGTTTACTGTTGATTCCACTTGAAAATGTAGCTTTTTAATTTTACCTTTCCATCAAATCTCTACAATCCATGAAACAAAGCCGATTCACGGGATTTTGCTATTTGTTGACCTACTAAAATATTTCCCGGCTAATTATATTATAATATCCAAATAATTCTCAATTCAAATAATATTACGCTGATTTATCACATTTGTGATTCGGTTACATTTACGATTACCGATCTCAAAAGTCAATGTAAGTTCCATTAAATGACGCTCGGAGCGCTTGAAGATGTATTTTTTGTTCATTTTACCCTTCCCTCAAATCTCTACAACCCCTAGAGCAAACCCGATTCACGGGGAGCCGATCAGAACGCGTGAGCTAGGCCAGTAGCCGGTGTGAGCGGGGGACGGGAAGAAATGCCTTCTCCCCCACCCTCCTAATCACAGCGGGATGATTTCCTCGCGAGTGTTCCATTCATTAGCGGCGGGAGAATTTTCCGAAAGCTTGAAGGGAAAGCGATCCCATCCCCTTCTTTCCTCTTTTCGCGGAGATTTCCATCTAAATGAATGCATCTTTTCCCTCGCTCTGACTGCGCACATTCCACATCGATCCCCCACTTCTTCTACGACTCGGTCGCGTTTTGCGTGCGCTCATGCATATTTATCTAAGAAAACTTTTGCCACTAGAATCATATAAATCAACTCTTCTTCGACTGAGCTATAGCCCTATTAAAATGCACACGAGTCTATGTTTCCATCTCGATCTCATTATATTCCAGCGAGCAGCTGCAAGAATTACTATGCGTCACATTGGATCCGTTTTAACCTTGAAGAGTGTTCTTGATTGCAAGAAACGGCATTTTTGATAAAGCACCATTGCGACAGTTATTGCGACAGACAGACAGTCACGCTAATTCGATGCGAAAAATAATTGGGCATTTCAGTAGTATTTCAAATCTAAAATAAATATCCAAAAATTTCTCAAAATATAAGGTGCCCTAGAGAAAGAAATTGGATCCTCTACGCTGAATCTCTGAACTTCACACGCCAGTAACTTAGACTGGGATGAGCTCTACTCTCACCAATCCAAACAAACCCTCAGGTTGAAACACTAAGGGAGTGAACATTAAGCACTATTTACTTCTTTAATAAACTTGTGAGAGTAACTTAGACATACATGTGAAGTCGGTGGGAGCGTCATACACTTACATTAACCAATTATTCAGCAAAATTGCGATTTCTCTTTCATGGCAAGCTACTCATTCTCTGCGTCCGATTATCCTCTACTTGAAGACCAGTTATATCCAATCTCTCTCGGACAATTGGCATTTTTATCGTCTTCTACGACGACCCAGTTCCATAATTGCGAGTGATGGACACGAAAAAAACCACAAGAGGTCGGGAAAAATTGATACGACAAGAGGAGTACACCGTGCAATCACCTACCACGCATAAGCCACGTTCCGGTTCTGGAAAACTTATACGATTATCGACCATTACTGCCCCAAGAACAATAATTTCCCTATCCCCGTGCCTACTTCACTTCAGCTATCTCTAATGGATGTGTAGCTTAGATGAAAATAGCCGAAGGACAAAGACGAAGACAAATCTTAGTTGGTGGTTTCCAGCGATATTTTGTGGAATTTGCTAAAAATTTTGAATTAATAACTTATACTTCGTTTTTCAAAAAAAGAAAAATCTTTCTAATTCGTTGTTTTCCAGAAGCGAAGAATAACAATGGAGGAAGAGAAATAATACAACTGAAGACAGGAACTGCTTTGGGCAAGTTACTGGTAGAGTAATTACTAATACGGTCACTATAGATGTGGCTTAAGGGAATGTTAATCTAATCGGTAAAATTTCTTCTCTTTGTGACACTATTAGCAGAGTAGATTATTTCAAATTACAAAAAGGAGTGTAATGGAGGCCCCCACATATGCGATTTCTTTCCCCAACTATAACTCTAAAAGAAAACATACAGAAACATGAATAAAATGTAATGGAAAATACCGTGCCTTTAAAATAATCATAGATATGCGGGAAAAAAATGTTATAAAAACTTTCAGAGCAGGACGGAAATTTAAGGAATACCATATGAAACATGAGAGCGATTACTACTGTAAACTGAATTAAATAAAAATTATTTTTCGGGAGGGCAATGGGCTAAATATCATGGACAGTAAAATTAAGTTACGTAAGAATGTCTACTTTTGAGCGAAAGGGTTAAGCTGCAGCGAACCTTATGTATCAGTTAACGTGAGATCTGCATAGAGCCGGGGACGGTATATTTATTGATCCAAAATCCGCAATTTTAGGCGAAAGATCCCACATGGGATACAAGTATTGCGCACATAAAATGTGTTATATTTAAACATAGTTTCGCCATTCCTTTGAAGAATCTTACGTGATAAAGGAGAAAACAGCTATTAGTTTGAAGAGTCGCATGAAACCGTTTCTTATGTTAGCCTCATTCACCGCGTGTTTGCCCCCTTTTCTTATAGCATTACGGGGGATGCGTATATCAAGAACTTTCTGGGTGGTATAGCGATCAATAGGGCCTAATACATAGCACCGAGTGCCTCGATTAAATTGCCATGAGAATAAAGGCACTTGTATATCATAGTGGTCTCGTCAGAGGCTCGTAAAATCAAAGGTCCGCGGTTCGATTCCGACCAGGGAAATTTATTCCCGTGGCAATAATTGTGGATGTTCCCAATTTCCATAACAGGGCCTTATAAAGACGCGTCACTACCGCTCAATCGGTTGAATTCCGTCTTATGTCGTGGCCTATCACTATTTTATAACTTATGCCATCATTTTTTAATTATCATGGTAGATGTATATAATCAAACCTATGAGAAAACGCCTCGGTAAAATTGTCAAATTAAAGACACAGGAAAATGCTGAAAAGTGTGTGCCGTGGTAAGATGATAGCTAGCGTGATACACAAGTAATACGTGACGATAGAAGGACCCCTAAGAGCAGGAGTGATGCATCATCTGAACCCACTCAATGGCTGCACTGTCTCCGACACATGCAGCACTGAATGGCTGCCTCAGAGAATCAGCGCGGCCGCCCCTCCCACCTTTTCGACCTCCAACCAAAACCTTCGCAATCGGAGAGGGAGAGAGAGATTTCATACCCCAAACGGCCGCCACAGTCCGTGTCTGCCTCTGATAGCCTCAGCAAGGACTCCGCGGACTACTTATTACAGCCGTCATACGACCGGAGGATGAAGTTTCATCACTGCGCCCGCGATTGCAGGGCGCGAAGCCGGGCCTGTTGTGGCCCTTGGAACGTTTCGAGGGGGCATCGGATGACGTGTGGTGGGTGCGCTTTCCTTCGAGGCGACGAACGCAATCAGCGTCACCTTGGATGATACCCCTTCCACGGGAGTGCCGACTGCCTTGGCGGATACATACTCTCCACCCCTATGTTTGGGAGACGAGAATATTCTGTTGCTGACAGAGTACAGGAATCCTAATCTATAGTCCCGTCTAAATTTCGTGCTACTCCGAGCTAGCATGTTTGAGTCTTGCGCACGAGACCATTCTCTTATTTCCGAAGGAACACAAACCCTGTCCGAATATTGAAGCCGTCAGCCCAAGCATCTAGGTTAGGCTCCTTGCACACACCGATTTTGGACGGCCGGTAAAATATCAGTGAGCAATTGGAGTGAATGCACACTGACCGACCAGGCACCGGTATCGATAAAAATTCGGTTAGCAGGCGGTCATTGCCACTGTGGATCAATTACTTGATTGTCGTGATCAACTGACTTTTTCCTGGTGACGGTACGTAGTCGGTCAGTATCCAACCTCCCATATCCTCCAGTTGTTCACAGTTGGAATGTGGACGGCCGATATATTACCGGCCGGCCGCGGCCGTCCAAAATCGGTGTGTATGCAAGGAGTCTGATGATGATAGTGATAAACATTCGGAACCATTACGACCCGGCTATTATTTAATTTTACATTCTTAATTTTATTTACAGTTAAAATGCAAGGAATAATTTTTAAACGCGAATTTTTTCATAAATGTCGAGGAAATTTTTAGGGATTTTTAAAAAATACGTTCATATATTCTATATTTTAGCTTTACCTATATCCACAATACGCGCATTCAACATTTTTCTATTTTCGATAGTGATAAAATGGCCAGAATGCCTTGCGTATGGGTTTCTCGTGGTCCGTTGTTTTATGCCCACTAGTGATTTATTTCTAGTATCAATAACCGATTTTCCATGAATGAAGATCCAATGAACAGTAACTCTCAAGACGTGACCAACTTATCAAAAGTCGGCGACAACTTTCGCGTTTTTGATATAAAAAAAAAGGCTTAACAAGGAATATATTTTGAGCCTTATCTTTTCCTTTCATTCACAGAATGACTAAAATTAGTTGCAACTTCTGGTCTAAGTGAGCAGAAAAATAATTATATGCTGTTTTCATACAAAAACATAGGACCAATCTCTGCTGCTTTTACACAGATTTATTTTTGGGGAAAAAACACTAAATGAAAGCATATCGAAGAAAACGAAAATAAACGTTAGTTAGAAGATTGTTTTTGTTCCTAAAATCAACACTGCAACAAACGTTTATTTTCATGATAACATTGCTGATTCATTCATTCCATAGAATTTCCTGAAGGTTGGTGTGCCCCAAAATATGTGCTGAAGCGCCAACATTACACTGAGGAAAATGATATTAAGATGGCCGACATTAACGCTTTCAATCGCGGTGGTGCATCCCCTTCAAACAGTTTCAATGGGAAGACTTAAACCGGAATGGAGAAGAGATGGAATGCAAATTAGGAGTAATCGAGATATTTTAATCTAGAAGGCTTCACCATGAAACTTAAACAATTACACGATATTAAAAGAATTAAATAAAAATGCAAGAGGGGGTGAACCTTATGGAATATATATTACCTTCCATAATATCCAAACACAACGACTAATTGAAAAATTGACGATCAATTGTTCAGGGAAAATAATGAGCCACTGCATGAGGGTCAAATTAGCGCACTATTCATTTTAGTTCCTGATACAAATTGTCAGAAATGGAACTAAGATTAAATAAAGTTAATCCTTTGAACATAATGAAGTAACAAATTCTCATGAAGGGATAATCTTCTAAAATAATTTTCTTAATATGCTGGGCTTATTTTATATGTTTTCTCCAGCACAAAAGGCATACCATTAGGGAAAGCAGCAGCATTTTTTACTAACATGTGAAAAATGGGGCAGCCATTCATTTTAGCCACCTCAAGGTGGAGACAAATTCTTTGGAACTCTAAGGCAAATAATTAGTTATTCCGTAAACGTTTTTCAATGAGGAGAAAGCGCCGGTATCAAAGAAAAAGTTGTCAAGGGCAGTCAACTCAGTTCTGGAAAGGTAAAAATACTAAATCTATGGAAATAAAAAGCACCTCACATAGATGATACCTAAAAGAATTAACCGCAAGAACATAGAACAGAACACTAAATCATGAATATCCAAATACAGAGCACAATTGTATCTGGATTTCCTTAATCAAGTTCTAGTAACTAGATATTTCTTTATATATTTTTTATATTTATTATCTACCGTCATATATATGCCACAACTTAGGAAAACTTACAACCATTTACTGTAAACCCCACAAATTTCCCGTATCTAATCAATGGAATGTTGCTAAATTTATTTATTATTGCACTTCCCAACGCATCTGACTAGTTGGTAAACATATAGCGTGAGGATAATTACACCCAAAATTAGAGCCTTTAGCGGTAGCTAGCTTAAAAATTATTGGTGACAGGAAGGAAATTTTTGCCTTACGTATCATTAGGTGGGGTAACTGGGCAGGGAAGGGTTGGTAATTTTTATAGTTCTAAAATAAAGGCGGAGGTTAGAGGAAGGAAGTCGCCCATTTCAAAGAGCTTGACTCCAACTGAGTAGTACAGGCGGATTGCGGAAGCTAAGCATACAATGAATATGCATGAACATGTTGAAACTGAAAGAATTATATAAAAATTACAAAACTTTCATGCGAAACAGTCACTCCAATTTGTGATCTCAAGGCAAGAACAAAATCTTCGTTGAGAACAAATAATTTTGAGGAGGACCTAGATAGACGAAACATGACGATCTTTCCATTTAGTGTCGACTGAAAATATTCTTGAAAGTAATATACACCCAAGCTTAGCTCATCTACTTACCAGTCTCGCTGGTACAGCGTCGGCGAAGTCCTCCCTTGCCTACCCGTATTTGTGTGCCAGTCCTGTTTCCATCTAAAATATGACCGTATGTGATCACATGCTGATTAACTGTTAGATTACATAGTGTTGTGACCCTAAGATTGGTACACTGCAGCACTGCATTCCTTCCAACCTAGGCTAGTTCTTATACCTCCCACAGGGTCTTATTCCCCGTAGCCTTCGTGGTCCGTCCTACGTATAATGCGCCTCGGTCTTCCTCTGGAGACTTTTCCATCAATCAATCCTTCCATCCTCTCAATCAATCAATCAATTTCCCACGCAACCGCTGTGTCTAATTATGGGGCCAAATCACTGTGTTCTTATTTGGCGTACAAAGAATTGTATCAACTTTTAAAATCCTCAAATAAAAGTTCTACAAAAGGCATTTTTCCAAGGATTATTAATAAGAGTAATTAACTGTGGCTTGATATACTTCTATGACAGTTTTAAATATGAGCTACCATAATTATTACATATCCAGAGTAAAATCTCCAAGCACATGGTAAGGTAAAAATATGAAAAAAATTGTACAGGAAAACAGTTTAATTTCTCTTAAAAACAGGTATATTAACAAAATAAATTGCCAATGTTTAAAATAAATAAAATGTATTCGGTTGGATCCAGAATTAAAACACTATACAATATGTTTCTCATCCGTCGAAACAATAAAATAATACGAATATGTATTTCCATAAATACATCCTTCCAATTAGACACAATTCTTTCCACGCCTAAATTGGTACGTGCGATCGCCTGAGTTTGTGCCAAAATATTATCTAAAATTACATAACGAGGACATCAAAAACTGCCAACAACACGCGTCAATTTTCGGAACGAGGTCATGATCCGTTGCCTTTGGTGAAGTTATCACACACACCTGCATACACGTCGTAAATATGAATGTGGGTCGTGTCATTTACCCGTAAGCGTGGATAATCGCTATATGAGATACACAAGTTATTGAACGCTTTAAGTTCATCAACCTAAGCAATGAAAATGCATGCCTCCGTTTTCGGGTCGCTTTACACTTATAATGAGTCGAAAAACCGTTGGAAAATGTCGATTGGAGAAAAACAAGATGAAAAGCGATAATTATTATACAAAATTATTTAAGCGACACATTCATAGCTATTCAGTAGGGTGGTTTCCTAATATTTTTTATTGCCTAAATCGAAAGATCATTACTCCTGGAGTACGTATTTCACACTTTTAGATTGTTAAATGACGATATCTATTTTTAGCGAGTGAAAATTTTCAAGCGCGCGAAAACGCGACGGCTAATTATGAATGCTGGCAAAACCCCGTGTGACGTCGTTCTGGTTCCCGCTGCCGCAAGTGAGGTGACCTTGGAGCGAGACTTAGAGCGTTGATACGACGCAGGATGCTAGCAGGTAGCAGAGTACCCTGCTAGCAGGTAGCGCTTGGCTTAAATAAGGATTATTAATACCTTATCAAACGAAGGAAACTTTCCGACCATTGGCAATTTTAATAGGTGATTATTAAGAGACGTTTCCCAGAGCTCTGTGCCTCATGCATGCATTGGTAATCTCAGACGATGTAAAACTCCTATTCACTCGCATAGAAACTAGGTCCCTGTGACGTCACGTGGAGTGGCTTCGCATGGGCGCCAATCTGGCCGTCTTCAAATGCGGTTAAAATTTACCATTGCCATTCGTCTAAACTGGGATTTCTAAAACCAAATAATTGTATATTATGAATACACTAATGGTGGGTAACGAATCGCAATCAATACGTTTCGTTTTCTTTGGTGAAGAAAACTACCCTATTCAAGCAACTCTTAAATTCCGATAAAGGAGTCACAGAATGCATTATGCTATTAAACACCACAGTTGAAGGAGTGAACAATGACTTAAAATAATATATATATCTTTTCCCGAAATAAAAGGCGATATTCAGCACCAAAATCCAAATACGATATTGTTACCAAGTCGAAATACCAAGGACAAGTGCATTTTAGAGAGACAAGGATTATTAGATACTATGATGAGCAGTGATATTTTTTCAAGATGTTGTTCCCATAGCCGATATGAGTTCATAAACTTCTTTTCTATCAATATCGGTACATGAAAAACCACACATTTGCCAATTTTTAATACGTATGTCACATTATAATTTCATTGCCTTGGTTCAACCAATGCCATAGTCACTGTTCTCGAAGGAAAATCATTAGAACTAAAGACCGTGACGATTCTACAGAATGAGTAAAGAATGTCATGGAATACAAAAGGAATTGGTGTCACCGTGCCTAAAATGACCACGTTCTTTAATTCCAGAAAATATAATCAACACAACCAACACATAAAATTGCTGGAGAACCCATTTGTGAACACCAGTGACGTCATGGCAAAATTAGCAGTGCCGGAACGAATTTTACTTAACTTTTTTTACGAGTGAAATTTTACTCTGTGCGTATTATTATAACAATTTATTATTTTCATGTTATAACAAATTACTTTGTTTTGGTTACGAATCTATGTATTAGAAAGTTTGAGGCAAACAAAATTGATAAAAGTGTTACTTGAGTATTAAATCTTTTGTTAAACAGTGCCGGAACGGTGCGGCCTGTTCATATTCTACTTTTACTGGTATACAATAATGTTGTATGTAAATGTCTTGACTAAATTATTATGTTCCAATAAATATTTGAAAGCATTCGCATTACGTGTAGGTTAAGATACATGTATCTGAAAATAATTTGTTTACAATGGTTAAAAATTAAAAATATGTTTAAAATTTTGTTGCTTATTAAAAAATATGACCACCTTTTAAGCATTTGGCCCCACTGTGCGGCGTTCCGGCGCGTTCCGGCACCATGACACAACTTGCGAACACATCTCAATAACGTTCATTCCACTAAAACCCTTAATACGGAAGACCAAATGCTAATAAATCCTATTGAAGTCCCTACTATACGAGTCCGTTATAATTTCTTTCTTCTTTACCCACTCTCACACTGCATAAACGAGCGAAGAGGAGAATTTTAAGAAATTAAGTCACTTTCCTCGGACCTCAGTTAATGGTGGAAGGTAATGTCTAAACCTTTCTCCTCCCACGCATCGCAACCCAATCAAAATTCGATTTAATAACCAAGGACTTCAATCGCTTTGGAGCGCATTCCGACATCACTCCAACCTTGAAAAAGATACACCTCAATCCTGATTACTAGAAACGTATGCAACTTAAACGTATTCAATTCAGCAAAAACATGCAACTCAGTTTATCTCACTACATGATGATATAGTAGACATTAATAGCAGGAAACGAGAAAAACAATCAGTATCATTTACCACAAAAATATTTACACTCTGTCAACTTTCTCAACAATAATATTTTAATAACAAAAACAAGCAAGGTTGAAGCATCAAGTGCAGGAGCCTTTAACAAGGTAATTTATAATGGTGGTTCTTTGAGCTGAAAACTTAGTCTGTTAAGTTAATGTGATACATTTTGCGTGGAAAAGTTACTGGTGCTCCCATTTTTACATGGATATCACAAATATCTACAAAGATGAGACGAATAAGCTCTATAATGCAATAGGGTTAAACGCCTCCCGGCGAATTATGAATCCTATAAGTCGTATCCGTTACCGTGTGACGCGTGAGTCCTCTCATTGATAATAATCACCTCAAGGACTTCGGATGCGTAACTGGATCGCGGTCGACAACGGACCTTGATCACTATCTTCCCATTCCTTTCACCCGGGGCTTGCGAAGAACAACCATTCACATTAGCACATCACAGGTGAAGTTAGAAATAATAAAAGAAACTGACAGGAATGGTTAATAATAAGCGTTCCATCTGCTTGTATTCTACCGCTACTCCTAAAACGTAAAAATGTAAGAGAAGTGCGACATCTCATTTTGATTAACAACATTAACTACATCGATGATTTAAAATGACAGCATGAGCTGCGTCAATATTTTATGTATTCAACTGCAAGTTTTTTTTGCAAGGCATGCTCATCGATTCATTAATATCTACAGAGAATGGAAAAATCATTCCAAAATTATCAATTAACGAGTCCATAAAAAAGTATTTCGAAATTTTCCGGAATTATTATAAAATAGCGTCGAGGATACTTATGAGAAACTTCAAAGAATATTGACGGGATAACGTATGAGTGACAGGAAAAAATTAAAGAAAACTTAGAGCGATTACATTTTTGTATATCTTGACAAAAATTTTAAAAATGAGAAAACGTTCGCGATAAGTGTCAAGTTTTCCCGGCCCATTTTCCTCAAGCTGCTACAATGTCCCTCTTTTCCGGACGGCAAGTGATTCCTAGCCGTTTATACGGACACAATCATGGGCGGATGTTTCGGGGGGAGGGGAGAGACGGGGGGACGTGCCCCCCGGACAAATATAGACAAGATTTTTATAGTAGTTATCATTACATTCGTTTTACTTTTTTTCATTACGAAGCCTCATTCCTTTAATTTAATATTAATAGCTTTCATATCAAAATAAAGAGAATATATTCAACATTAACTATTGTTTTTTTAGTTTTCAATCTAAAAATATGAGAAGACCTTTCAGACACTTGTGCACCCCCCTCCCCCCCAGAAAATATCCTGGTTCCCCACTTGGACACTATTGCCCTCAAAATTTAACTCTAGCGACATTGGATTCATCTTTTTTTCGAGAAGCGATGCAAGACTTCTTTGACGAAAAAATCTTACCTTATTTGCAAGACTCTTTTCATTTTAGATTAGATACGTGAGACATGAAATACCTGGATTTTCATGGGATTACGTACTTTATAATTAAAAACTGCATTAAATTTTAACTGAACCAATTCAAATAGACCACTCTCAATAGATTTTTCATAAATAGTAAATTTTTCATTTCACAATAAATATAAACGTTTTTAAATCGTGATGTTTAAATGATTCATTAATAGGTTTGGCATCGCTTTCTGTCCTGTATGATCAGTAGCCATATCGTCCTCGAAAAATTTACTGTGGCTTCATTCCATAAACTGTTATTTCTCTTGATTGCCTTTAGCCATTCATAACCAAACTATTTCACCAGAGAGCAAGTCAAAACTAATTTAAGTTATTAAGGAAATATAGAATGTAAAAGGATATCATTTTAGTATCTAAGTAGAAAGTTTTATACTTTGAAAATACCAATGGAACAATTCCAGCAAACCCCGTATTTCGAATTAAATATAAAACAAAAACAAAATAGAGGGGAAATTAGTTGATGGTAGCGTAAGTTACAAACGGTAGCGTAGCGTAGATGATGGTGTAACTTAAAAAGTATTAGGTCAGGAAGTCAGGCTGGTTGAGCAGGAGTGATGTGTCATTAGCTCGCTTAAGTTTCGACTGGCCTACATACTGCCTCATAGAATGCAAACTCATGCTTGGTCACCACTAGGGTAACAATATGGACCTTCCATCGAATGAAACGTGAAAAAGTTGTCTTTTATCGACAAACGTAAATTTTTCCGTGCAATTTGGACAAAGCAATATTTGACCCATTTCCACGACTAACCTTGGGTAGGTGTTTATCTTCTCTGAAATGATGCAGCTAATTTTTTTCCGACCCTACGTAGTCCAAACCGACTGCTGCGAGGTGAAAGCTCCTCACCAACCGATTGTACGCGAATGTGTAACTATTTTCATAACAATGTAGAGTGAAAAATCACCACCTACCAAACACTCTAGAGGTGTCGGGAATCAAAAAGACATGAAAAAGTTGATGCTGATAATTTGCCGATTCGGCCTTTATTTCTTTTCTTTAATATTATATGTGAGTTTACGTCAGTAAGATTATTACAAATTAAAATTGAATGAAAAAAGACAAACTTTTACACCGACCTTAACTTCCACAAAATATCTTGGGATGTACTATGAAAACTGGACTCTTTTAATC
Organism: Ischnura elegans; assembly: GCF_921293095.1. NCBI lineage: Eukaryota > Metazoa > Arthropoda > Insecta > Odonata > Coenagrionidae > Ischnura > Ischnura elegans. The sequence continues at coordinate 145,776,292 of NC_060246.1, forward strand.
TAAAAAAAATCAACGTTTCAAAGAGCGGGTGACGGGGTTGTTGCAGTGACTACTTTTGGCCTCCCACCCAGATGGTCCAGGTTCAAATTCCGGCGGTGGCGGGGATTTTTTATAATTAGTCCGATATAACGCTTCAATGCTATGTGGCTAGGGCTCTTCAAGCATAACATTCGATCAGTCTGATGGGACGTTAAGTGGAAATGACTGGAGAGCTGTCGTTCAAGTCCTCCAAATGCCATACCATACCGTTTTAAAGAGTGTTCCGAAGTGCTGTAAATTAAGAAAATCCCAGCCGCCCTTTCGAGGCTTGCGTGCAGTAATGCTCATACCCCTGGAAATGGCGATTACGCAAGAAATTAAAATTTAAAAATTGTAGTCAAATAATTTAAACATATAGGGCAGTAATTTAATATCATTGGCATATTAAATGTCTCATTTTAATATTACTCATTCCTGAAAACTTTATTTCTCTTACCACCATTCAGCGAACACCTTAGGCGGCCACTTTTCTACAGCCCCTGCAGTGGCCGCTTAATTTTTTAATTAATACAGTCATTAAGATACATTATCTTTTTATGTGTTTCTCCATTAATACACCGAAGTATTTAAACCCCAACGGAATCCGTTACGTTTCGAACCGAGATATGTGACGTCGAATCAGAAAGAAGACACCGAATCGATGACGTCAGCGTGAAGCTGTTTCATCGCACCCGGAAGTATGGCCGTGGGTCGCATGCCAACGTTTGGATGGTCGACGTCACGCAATTTCCAAGCGCCAGAGATGAAGACGGTGGTTACCTTTAGAAATCTCTCATCTTGAGACGGAGGGACTGGTATGCGCCGGAAGTGCGTTTGGCCGATGACTCAACGCCGCCGTATCACGACGAAGAATTCGAGGGTCATCAAAGCGGTAAGGAGGGACGGGAGGACTGGAGTTTCCTCCTCCGCTGACCTTTTCACCCGCTAAATGCGTTCCAACCAAACCATCCTGGACATTAGGAGTAGATTATGCGTACACAAGGGCGCTCACCATGGCAGTGCAGTGTGCAGAAACTAAAACCCGAGGCCTACATTGAAAACCCAACGTTAATATTCAAGTAATGAGGGATTGCTAATAAGAGTGTGAGAAAAGAGATCTATTATGAAAACCTTAAGGAGAAGACGGCACAACTTAGACACATTATGAGGCGTGATGGTCAGATGAAAACAACCGTAGAAGGGCAGGTGGAAAGGAAGAAGGGCAGGTGGAAAGGAAGAAGGGCTGGGGACGGTCCCGAATAAGTTAAATCGGACAGTTTATAAAGGATGTAACTGAGAATAAGTACGTCGCTATGAAAAGGCTATCGGAAAGGAGAGAGGAAGGGAGAGCTGCATGAAACTAATCTTGGGATTGTTGACTAATGATGATGACGTGAGTATTATAATGAGAAATGAAAATAGTCCACAAATGAAATAATAACAAATATTTTTTGAAAATAGCGATAATTCTCTCTGCTAGAGAGTATTAATCTTATGGAAATCAATTTTTAAATCTAATAGACGACGTGAAAACAAACGCTCCCATCGAAGTCTCCCGATCTGAGTCATTAGGTGATGAGGGGATTAGCCATTTCAATCTCATTCGCACACATAGAAGCCGAAAATCAGCTTTTTTTAGATTTACTCTAATATCGGTACTAACAGCGTCGGGGACTACGGTAGATAAGTATCTAGGACTAAAGACAAACGAAAACAGCCGGACCCGACGCGGAGTTCCTCTGTTCGGTCGGTAGTTCCTCTCAGATCATCCAACCGCTAACCTCCTCAATGCGATTATATTGCCGTCGTAGCATTGTAGGATTTAGAAGGTTGGTCTGAGAAACTAATTGAATCCCATTTTCATGAAAATGTAATTTTTAATTAAATCTTATCGACTGGCGGCCACAACAATATTTCCGTGCTATATTTTCTGGAAATCGCATTTAAAAATCCGCATTTTTTAAGTTTACACTTGCCTAAGCATGCAAAAAAAATTGATTGATCCCAGGATATACGCGTAATTCTGACAGCAAACAGATATCACGTTTATTAAACCGCAATAATTGTGATACAAAAAGTGTAATCGACAATGGACTACCGTTTGGGTTATTAGCACATTGATGATGTAATTGAAGTCAAATTGCGTTGGTTACATTAAAATGGCACCATGGTCGGTCGATATTGCTAGAAAGAGCGTCCAAAGAAAGATGAAAGGATTGAAGTCTACGAATCTATGTACCCTAATTTCGGTTTTTCACCTCGATGGATGTCGTCTATGATAGCAATACTTTTATAAATACCAAATGCGAAAAGTCCTTTTTAATTCGCGCAGTCGCTAACCCTCTTCATATACCGTTTACCTGAGGTAATTGCCGAGGAGTCATGTAGTCGCGCTACCGGCTATACCGTACGTGGATATGACGTTCACTGAAATTTAACATTTAGCTGGAACGGGTTATCTGGTTCATTTTTCGGGGCATTCGTAGAGCTGGACCCTGTTAGGTTAGTAGAGAGTTTATTCGCGTCGTGTGTTCGGAACGTCGAATACACTTAACGTTGAGACGCTGAAAAGCCGCTACGTAGAAAAGAGGAGTCGGCGAGGCTTTTCTACGACGAGAGTGGAATCTCGGAAATCTCAGAGTTCGCGTAGGCATTTGGCGAGCGGATGATACTCGGGACAACTCAGCGATTTCTCCGTGATCCATCGCATAAAAGGAAAATAAATTTTCCCCGACTGTCGCCTGCCTCATCATTTCAAAGTCTCTTTCTCTGAATGGCAGAGCCATGAATATTTTTAAATGCCATATTATTTCGAACTAGGCTTTAAAATGCGATCATTGTGAAAATTCGTAACGTTAGTGGGGTATCCAGAATTTCCATATGAATCTTTTAAGATTCGAAGACCGTGAAGAATGACGTCCGATGACGATTATCTACGACAAAAAAAAACAAGGCTAGAAAATTCAGGAAGGCGGTTTATTTATGGAGGAGATAAATTTTATGGGGGCAGATGTAGACCTTACGCTTCAAACATTTCGGGGTGGAGTTGTAGCCCCTTGACTTCCCACCATGCTCGTATTGCCCTCGCTCATACTTAGTTAATATAAAACCTCCCATACTTTCATCCTGTTGGTCTGATATTAGATGGGTATGAGGTATTTTCACCATCGGGTAAATTAAATTTCACGTGAACGAAGATTACATACAGGTGCAACAATTAGGTCATGCCACTTAGGAAAAAAATAATATCCCTCCACACAGGGTAATGCCACGCATATTTTGGGTGTTGGAATTCTATGACGAAATAGGTGGATTTACTCTAGAGAAACTAAGCTGTTTGTGGAGTTAATAGATGCAAAAGCCCTTCATTCCTGTAATCGAAAGGGCATCAGACCCCCTGAAAAGCATCGGTGATACGCAACTGGTGGAATATCTCGTTTCTTAAGGTGACAATCAAATGAGACAGTTTTTTCTTGAAATAACTATACAAAATTATGAAATTACGAAGTAAAGGAATACATTACTATAAAATTAAGCCATTGGAACTAAAATGTGTACTCTTGAATCCCTATTGACTTTCCGTTCTAAGTACTTATTATGAAGTTTGATACGATAATGACATTAAGCCAAAGCATTAACAATAAGTAAGAAATTATACATTTAATTACATCAATTATATATGCCTAATTATTAATGAAAATTTATCCGAAAATCCTTCTCACACTCTGAGGTACGACATTTAAATGTCAATTAATAAGTATAGACAAATGAAGCCCAAATAATATTGTTTTCGACCCCACAATATATGGAGTGATTTGCTAAATACTGTGACGCTAACCTGAATCGCGCCTCGAATAATTATAATTATCCGCTGCTTATAAGCAGCGAATGCCATTGGTTGGCTATTCAAGATGGTAATTGGGAATTAAATTTATCGGTTAGATCTTCGTATGTGTATTTCCCGCAGAAAATCAGTTTATCCGAGGCATCCGCCACACGCAATATGTATCCGAAGAAATAAATTTGAGGAAAGTAGGCAAACTAATTTTTCCCTGCTCAGAATCAACGGTAAATTTAATAAAAAATATTTTTAGAACTAAATGTTTTCGGATATGGTGAGCAACCCCTAGCCGAGGGACAGAAAATGAGGCTTACGTTTAACATTGACTTCATTTCAAAGAGAAACCACCACCAATCTGTGACAGTTTTGTGAAAGCGAGTTGAAGAGCATACGAGACCCGCAAAATAATGAGCGTCAAGCACGCTTTTTCTGAGCAAGGACGGACTCCCCCCATGACCTTGAAACGGAAAGCACGAAATTCCTCGAGTAGGCAGACGTTTGTTTGACTCGTCATACTGCAAAATCTGCAAGCGTAACAAAAACCCTAATCGCCTTCAATCTAGACGCATTATTTTCTTAGGGTGAGACCCGGACCATGAAGTGAGGTAACCCCAACCTAGGAGAACACATTTCCTTAAATTAGCGAGTAACGAGCAACTTGACTAGCATCCACTCAATAACATATGGATGAGGATCACTGGTATTTCATGGGTCCAGTCAACAATCATTAGAGCTCCTTCATATTTGAGAATGCAAATATTCGCGACTTCATCGTTCTTTGTAGTTTAAGCATGAGGCTTTGAGGCCTTTAAACCTTCACAAATGGTGGAAAAATAGTAAATGAGGCCGCTAGTTCAACAAATAGCGTTAAAATGTCATCATTATGTAATCGCGGAAATTTTCATCCGCAAAAATCAAAGAGCCATTATAATCACTTATATCATCACATATCTAGCCACGCCCTGTATTGTTACATCAGTATCGGTGGCAAGGGGCGGGACAATAATTCGTAGTCTGCATGGTAAACCTGTTTCCGATACATTACTGCAATATTTCGAAATGCTTCACTACAGCACCCTAATTTACTGGGCGCAACCCTAATTTACTGGGCGCAAGTTTCGTTTAGATACGTCGATAACATCTTCGGTACTAAAATGTGCGACATATACGATTTTATCAACTATCAGAACAAAATGAATTCCTCGAGTACACCACTTACAAAAAAATTGCTTCATTAATGGTTTATAAATATTCTGGTCATAAAAATCCGAGGCAACTTCCATACATATCATTTTATATAAGAACACAATACTGATCATAATTGTGGTGAATCAGATTGGCATCATTTATACCAGCAGAAAATGATCACTTTCCACTTTTGAAAATGGAATCGTTGGGTTATCACACAACTAATGACCCCTCAACAAACAACGATAAAGAGTACTATTAAACAAACCAATAGCCATGGTCAGTGTCCGGAAAAATGTAACAAGTTAAAACGTGCGTACAGGCCCGAGGAGTGCGGTGGTTAAAGTTAAAAAAGTTAAAAAGAAACACCGATTGAAAAAAAATATATAAATTACTAACAAAACTAAAGATCGATCGTTAGGGAATCCCCCCTAACTGTGACCGGCTCAAGGAAAGCTACCAGACTCAAGAGAAAAGGGAAGGTAGGTAGTTAGGGTAAGTTACCTCATTACCTTGGCTGCGGAGGTAGCGATGGGCTTCGAGAAGGTGCCGTCGAGAAGGCATCCCTCGGGAGCAGCGTTGAACACCCGACAAGAACCTCACCATAACATGAATGCCCAGGGCTTTCGGGACAACACAGCTTTTTATATCTCGGGCCCATTCGCCCTAAGATATCAATTCCCCTTTTGACCGGTGTCTTGCCCGGTACTGTGGCGAAGGATTACGCCAACCGCCAAGTTGCTCTACCGGCACCCTCAGAGTGAGGGATGGTTCAAAATTAATAGCGACGGCATATTACACAGTACACACCACCTTCAGCAGCAAATATTGCGAAGAAGTTAGACCCAATGGACTGCCATACCATAAGTAATCGCGACTAATAACTCCATCGCGACTGACCAAGCTTGCAAAATGTTTAACATTCGAGACGAATTTTAGTATTTACAAATCAAAGCACATTAAGACCAAATTCCATTCCTTTTTTGGGTATACCAGGCGTACTAAATTTCCTCAGTTTCCATAAAAGGACGTAAAGTTTTTCGACTCAAGAGTGACCCTCGCGACCAAAACAAGATGTAGTAATGCTGGTACAACTGATGGTGTACTACGGAGCTGTACTGGACTTGAAAAAGAAACATGGTGGTCATGGGCCAAACGTGTGGTCATATTATTTACCCTTAAAGTATTATTTTCTCCACCAAACAGCAATTTCAGTGTAAAAATGGTTTTTAAAAATAATTCACATAAGTTTAAAAGCCAAATATGCAAAAACTACCACCTCATTTTCGACTCGTGTGAGCGTGAGCATCCAAATTTTTCGACTCTATATATGTTTTGGTTGAATTTCATACATTTAATAAGTTAACGCCCAGCTGACAATTTAAAAATAGTGTTTCAAAATTAAAATGGGGATAGTCTCATTTAAAATTTCTGTTATAATGCATTAATAATGTATGCGATGTAAAGTATTGCATCAAAATTTAAGCTCTTCGTCGACAAATTCATCCTCCTTCCCGCTGCCGAATTGATTCTTTAACCTTCCTGTAGACGCAATTATTCCATAAGCGGCGCTTAAATAAGCTAAGATGGTCAGTTTTATACATATCACTCTTTTATCCATAAATTGCGTGCATATCTTACACCACACCGCAGTGCTATGCGATTTATTTCGGTCATCTAGTTATTAGACGCCCGCATCGGTACACGAGGACTTCAGTCGTACGTAAGTAGGGTCCGGTTTGCTAGCAAAAATCGAAAATATACTTGAGTTAATGCATAGTATAAACTAGAGTGGTATACTTGCATTGAAATTCGGCCTTAACATACTTATTTGATAAACAGAATACATCCATTCCGTTGCAGCACTCAGGATCGATACATGAGATATCCTCCAAATTACAGGTAAATATAGGTCGTGCGAATGGTCGTAGGTATGTCATCACATCGCAGGCGATTGAGAATGGGGTTCCTCCCTTATAGGTACTTTTAGTCTAGCACTTGACAATTAAACATATATTTTCTTTACAGTGGAAGGTGGCCCGATACAACCAAATAACAAATTTTTAATACTTCATATACATGCTATTTAGCTAGTCATTCGGATGTTTATCTCTTCACAAACATCGTCTAATACATATTTTTAATTTCAAAAGTTGAAAACTAATCCAATAGTTTTACGTTACGCAATTTTTTTAGCAGTCTGTATTGAAAACCTTTAAAAAACGTCACTCAAAATTTAATTATTTTCTCTGACTTTGTCGTAGTTTTCCCGCCCATCTATCGAAACTAAAAATATTTGCGAGCGAAAATGTAAGAGATTTATGTTCCCCTAGAAAAAGCTGTATGTACTACAAATCACTTTGCTTGTTATAATGGGAGGGAAAGGAAGCCATTCTCTTCCGAAGGAAAAGATAACCAGTTACCCCGGAGAAAAAATGGATTCCAAAGGTAACCTTCATTGGCATACTTGTGATCCTTGCTCACATATGTGGGAAGTTAAATCTAGGTTACTGTTCTATTGCAAACACACGACATGGATGAGTCGATAGTCCTATCGACGTAAGAGAACGTCAGACAGAAAGTCCCGGGAATCGAAACATGATTCCACAAAGGAACTTAAACCAACTAATGTGAAGGGCGAGTTTTTATATAATGTACCTATCTGTAAATGCATTAGCGCAGCAAAAATAAAGTAATATAAATGATTAAATCATATCAAATACCTTTGTGAGAACATTGGCTCACCGTATAAAATAATTTTGAAAATAAAGCTTAGTTATGGTCATCAAAGTACGTGCATGACTTACAATTAGATTAATGCATTTCATAAAATGTATTCTATGGCTTTAAATTATATATTTCATGACGCCTATTTCGTGAAATGCGCTCATAAGGCTTGAAGTATGACGTTTTTTGTAATCACTCATTGATTCACCCCGAAGGTTGGTAAGGTTAGGAGAGGGCAGAGCTCACCCCGGACTTCACACAGGCGTGGTTATTTCATACATTCAGGATAAGGGGGCCAATTCCATTCCCAGGGACATCTTACACTACGATAATTTTTGGGGGGTGTCCGAAGGCATTGCCCGGGATTTGAACCCAGTACCCGTAAGTCAGCATACAAGCGCTTCAAAAAAAATACTATTTTAATTACCAACAAATGCTATGCCAAGTAACATAAAAGTCGATGGTATCAAAACTTTTACAAGAAAAAATATATGAGCCAGCTTTCATGGTCATCGGTCAAACGGCGTTCAGTGATTCCGGATATATATCTATAGTTATTTTTAATGGTGGGAATTGATAGCTACAATCTCATGCGTAAAACCGTGAGAGTTCGTGAACATGATACTTTTTCACATGATTTACAACATGACACAACATGATTTAACTATCAGCTTTTTAGGATTATGTGAGATGTTTTTTAGGAATTACGTAGGTTTTCTCATGCCACTCAATCTTCAATCACTATGCAGATGATTGGAGGATCCTTTGCGAACAAGGTACCGAGAATTTTAGTACTAAAATCATCCCGAATTTCTTGTTAAACATTGCTTGAAGCACATTTGGAATCGTCCCCACTCGGAAAACTGGGTTAAAGCGTAAACGTCATGATACTCGCTCTTCAAGTGGAGATGTGGTGGAACCATTCAATCGTGAATGAAAGAACTTTTGTAGATTCCAACTCAAAAGTTTGATGAACGACATGACGCGTTTTGACGTTATATCATTGTCAAGTGTATTAAAAAGTCTAAACGCGTCTTGTGGTTAATAAAGTGCTGCAAATGTTCTTTCATTCACGTTGGAGCAATTCCACCGCATATCACCTGTAACAGCCAATTTCATGATGCAAGTATTTAAGTTTACACTTTTAGCCTAGTTTGCGCAGTGATGGCGGCTCGAAATGTGCTTTAAGCAATATTTTACCGGAAATCGAGGGTAATTTTAGCACCAAAAATACTCGGTACCTGGTTTCCAATGGCAAAGTATGGCCCAACACTCATGGGAGTGTACAGCGAGGACAGGCAATACGAGAAGCTTCCAGCGAGGGTTAGCAGAGCGTAAACCAAGAAGTGCCCAGCTAATGTAGAGAGGCAATACCCTTCCCTAAAGCTAACCTGAGTGCAAAGCAATGGTAAGCCCTTGTGGTAAGAAAAATAAATCACTGTAATAATAAATATTTTGCCGATTACGACTCAACCACGATTGATAAAAACGTAATAGGAATCTGAAAGATGTATCATTCAAACTGTGTGACAAAAAACTACGTTAAAGCTGTTTTACACGGGGCACATAATTGCACAATCTGACGCATGTACGAAGGCGCAGTCAAAATTGCGTCGTGTAAAGCGGCGAATTGCTAGAACGCTTGCGAGAATGCATGGACGTGGGAAAATAGCCCCTGTGATTATATATCCTAGGGTCGTCCTGAAACTGAGTAAAATATGGGTTATGCAATGAGACGAACATTACACCTCCTCCCCGACTGAACAGCCCCTAATCTGATGGCTAAATCACAGCCACCTCTTTCTAGGTGGCTATGGCTAACCCCCCCGAAAACATATGCGCTCTATCCCTTGGAAAAGAAAACATTTTTTATGTACAATTCAATTCGTTATATGTTGCGGAGAATGTCACTCTTCGTTTTTCTTACTCATATATTTAGCAATTATTTTTTTTATATTACTATTGTTCTGTAACCCACTACGTACAGTCGAAGCCAAACAAGTCCCCTTAACCCTCCGAAAAATTCAATGGCGCACTGCCAAACCCATACAGTCGCACGCCCTGTCCACATACGGAATCAGTGGCGCAGCGAGGGGGGGTTTTGGGGGTTAAACCACCCCCAGAGCTCAGAGAAAGTTTTAAGTTTAATCCATTTTACTTAATTGGATTGATATCACTAATAGAATAGCGTGAGAACTAATAAAATATCCCTGAGAAAGCCGTAAAACTCACCATTTTGAACTGTTTATCTTAAAATTCCGCAATTTATTAATCTCGCACCTACCGCTTATCCTGGTGGGTATTCCATACCCCCACACACCCCGGTATTAGTTGCATCTAAGCCCCCTCCCCCCCGCCCCAGCCTTAATTCCTAGCTGCGCCCCTGCACGGAATAATCACATACCCCTGGCTTACAAATAAGCCGGGGTTATTGCACCATAAGTAATGCATGCATCATAAAATCGACATGCGCAATTCAAAAAACCCATCATGCACGAATGAATTCTGTCGAAGAAAAATAAAAAGGACTGTTTCGCAAATGTAAGTATGGTATAGACTAAATTAGTTTCCTGAATCATGCGCGAGGTGACGAATCCAGTAGTGCGTGAATAAATAAAAACGAATCTAATGGGATGCCCCTATATAAAATGAGCTAACCTCACGTAACACTGATCTTGGTCTATATTAGCCCGAGTACACAAGAGCGGAAGAGAAAAACTCGATGAGATGAAATTGCCTCGCCGAATTTTGCGAATAAGCTTGTCCTCGCAGGCGCGTCCACTTCTTGTCACCGAAGTTACGCTCTGCATTGGGACCAAACCAATGTTTGAAGTGACAAATGGTAGTCCCCTCAGGGAGAGAGGGGACCGAGAGGGCTTGGACCACCCTCTCCCAGAAATGAGGACCTATATATGCCACTGAAATCTGGAGGTCGTTAAAGGAAAATACACGATACATAATTTAACAAATTTACGCAGTTCGCATGGTCGTAGCTAGGATTCATACTTTGCCTTCCTCATGAGGGAAATAAGATCTTAAGTCTGGTTGCTCAGGTTGCGAATGAATTATATCAAAACTACACATTTTTAGAGGGAGCAGCTGACCCTATAGCTAAGCCCATACAATTGCTGCGTTGTGCTCACGCGGTGGAATTACGACTTGGGTCCCGGGACAACACTGCTCAGGCCCATTCGCCCTAAGATATCATAGGCCCCTTTTGACCGGTGTCTTGCCCGATACTGTGGCGCAGGATTACACTACCCGCCTACTGACACCCTCAGAGTGAGTGATGGTTCAAAATTAATATTGAATACGCGTAGGGAAACGCGACGACATATTACAAAGTACACACCACCTTAAGCAGCAAAGATCGCGACGAAGTCAGACCCAATGGACTGCCATATTATAAGCAGTCGCGACTAATAACTCAATCACGACTGACCAAGCTTGCAAAAATGCTTCACATTTGAGACGAATTTTAGTATTTACAAATCAAAGCACAATAAGACCGAATTCTATTCCTTTTTTGGGTATACCAGGCGTACTAAATTTCCTCAGTTTCCGTAAAAGAACGTAAAGTTTTTCGACCCAGAGTGGCCCTCACGACCAAAACAAGACGTACTAGTAAACCCATCATCAACCCCAACGCTCCAAGGTTGTTCTGTCAAAAGTGTGATTTTTTACTAAAGGTACGTTTTTGGGGTTGGTGTGTAAATGGTCTCACTAACCTGTCTCTCACCAATAGAATCATCAGGATATCGATGTTTTTTTTAAATAAGAACTCGCATTTCTTCCACTGGGATACAGAAAAATCCCACTCTCTCTCTCTTCTCACGTCTCTTAAGGTTGACATGCAAGATGAAGCTTGAGAAGGCAGTGCCAGTAAAAAGCGCCACTTAGGCAACTGCTAAGCATTTTCTTGGAGGCAGAGTCATCGGTGATCGAATGAATTCTTGCACTACACTTACACAAAAAAGCGTAATTTGATAAGGCCAGGGTGAAAAGCATAAAAAGGGTAAGTAATTTATGAAGTGTGTTCTTTCCAACAAAATATAAGAACATATTGATGTAATTCAGGGGTGCCGACTCACAAAAAATATTGGGGGGGCCCAAACCGGGGACATTGCCTCGGTAAATTTTATTAAGTAGTGAATTTTAAGTTTTTTAAGCATTTTAGAAGAGTCATGTGATCAACATTAGAACCCTGGTCACTCGAATCTCGATATCTGGACACTCCGGGGAAAATCGACAAGCCTGACACATTTTTTCCTCACATCTGTAACGAATTTTTGGGGGGGCTCGGGCCCCCTCAAACCCCATGGAGTCGGCGCCACTGATGTAATTCCATAGCGAGAATGCCGTCCTCCGCATTAGAAGTGAGAAACGTTATCTCAAGATGATATGGTCAAACCGAAAATCACTTCATTCATTCAAGAGATAGCAATAGGAATAGCAAAGATAGGAATATAGCAACCGGAGTCAACGCATTCTAAAGATGTTCTAGAAAAGTTCTAAAGAATACGGTTAATCAGTCATTTTTTGTGAGCACCCTTATCCTTTCAGGGTCCATTGTTACCATAATTACACAGATACATAATGATAGGCACATTACCATTTTACTAGTTCGCCTTGTTGACGGTGTACTTAATTCCATTTCCTACAGATAAGCACAGTTGCCAGTCGATTTATTCTTAATGTGAGGCAAATTTGAATGAGAATAGATTCCCATTTGCATAGTTTTTGGCATATCACACAGAATTTCGTGCACCATTACCGTAAGCTATAACAGAGCGAAAGTTATCCGCAAAAAGAACTTTCCACCACGGAGAATTCAACGAGTGGGTGGAACAAAGCCCGCAGATGGGGCATGTGTTCCAGGTGGCATATTTCAGGGGGCGGCAAAAATTGAAAATTTTACTCAAAAAAGTTATTTAAATTTTATAATTAAACTAGCTGACCCGACAGACTTCGTCCTGTCAAAAAAATTTGTAATGTGGCAGTGTTTTGTTCCTACCTTTTTTATATTCTTTGCAAAAAATTATCCTGAACAGAACCGTCACCCTGGTAATAATTCGGTGTGAATTAAAAATAATTAAATAAAACACTATAAGCATTTAAAACTAAGTAATTTTAATCATGTAAATCATAATTATTAACAAAAAAAATCAGTTCTATTTTCATGGTAGTGCTTTGTGATAAACGATGTTTTTTGTTTGATTACCTGGCGCATAGACAAACAAATCTGATGGTTTTCCAATACGGGAACAGGCAACATACAATTGACCATGTGAGAAACATGGGTTTTCCAAATTAATACCACAAACACTTAATGATTGCCCCTGGGACTTGTTTATGGTCATAGCAAAAGCAAGCCGCACTGGAAACTGTAGTCGTCTAAACTCAAATGGCACATCAGTCGGAATCATTGGGATGCGCGGTATGAGAACATCTTCTCCTTTATACTTTCCTTTCAATATAGTTGCTTCTATCACGTTGTTTAGTAGTTTTTTATCGCTAACCGTGTGCCGTTGCAAAGGCGCGGTTGGTTGATATTTCGCAACATTATAATTACCGATCCAACCTTTAATTGAAGATTGTGAGGTGGCAATCCTGGCAAATCCAGCGAGTTTAAAAATTCCGGTGGATAGTTAACTACATCGTCTTGGTTAGTTGCCGAATCAACTGATTTATATATCCTCGATTCGCCTGTAATTTGTTCTTGAATTTTGAAATTTAATTCATTTACATCAATGTTTTTGACTGCCAATATAGCTCGTTCGCTTAACCAATCATGGTTTCTGTAATTTTGAGCAACATCTGGAAATACCTTCTGAATGAGTTCTTCTTTTGATTGAGTTAAATGACAAAAACTTTGAGGAAAGTTAATGCATCCAGTCAACATGTCAATAGGAAAATTGCCATTACCAATGTCAATGAGTTGTTTAGAGAATATGTTTCCAGACTGGTCATTTTGCAACTCAACACGCATATTCTTGCTTAAATGAAGTACTTTGACATATTTCCACAAATTGGATGACTTTAGACATGCGTTGAGTTCATCAGCTGGCGTTGATCGTGGAATCACTGGCAATGTTTGACGAAAATCTCCTGCTAATAAAATCATTGCACCACCAAATCGGTTCTGATTGCTCCGTAGATCTTTTAAGGTTCTGTCTAAAGCCTCCAAAAATTTTTTATGTGCCATCGTGCATTCATCCCAAATGATCAATTGACATTGCTGCAAAACCTTTGCCATTGCAGAGTTCTTCGAAATGTTGCAGGTTGGAGTTTCATTGCTTTGCATATTTAATGGCAATTTTAGTGCTAAATGGGCTGTTCGACCACCTTCAAGCAAAGTTGCTGCGATTCCCGACGAAGCGAGTGCAAGTGCAATTTTATTTTGTGAGCGAATTGTTGCTAATATTAATGAAATCAAAAAAGTTTTTCCTGTACCACCAGGTGCATCTAAGAAGTAAATCCCCCCAGTTTCATCATTTGTTACTTTCATAAGAGTATCAAATACATACCTCTGTTGTTCATTCAACAGTGGAAGATTTGTTTGAATTAATTCTTTCAAAGTGTTGAGATCATACAGTTTTTCTCGGTGCAACTCTTGGTTAAAAGATTCATGCATTGGACGATTGGACGCGGCCAGGCCTAATTGAATTAATAGTTTGTTTGACATCATCAAGCACATGTCTTCAATTGAAATCAATGCTTCGTTGTAAATTTCTTCACTGATTTGCATATTTGGATTTCCCATTCTATTCCGTATTTCACACAAAATATCATCACACATATAATCTTTGTACTTGATCCACAAATCAATTGGGTTTGATGGGAAGCATGTAGATATGATTATAGAAAACAATGTTCGTATTTGATGAGCGTGTGATAGGTAGATAACAAAACACTGCAAACAAAAAAAAGCACACTCAGTAGAGTATAACAGAAAATCCAAGAAAAACAACACCGGCAAAGGCGGCAAATCGACATTGACAGTTGTTTTTTTAATTTGTTTTTTTTTAATCTGATATGACTTGAAGTCAAATCCTTTAAAGCCATACCAATGTTTAATTTTTTTGTCGCCTGCCGAAAGTAAAACAAAAGAAATAATATCGCGAATCCAACCAAGTTGTTATTATTATATTTTGTGACTATTCAATTTGGTCGGGTCCGCGATCACTTTTTTTTAGTTTCGGAACGCGACATTAAATCCTCCAACGACGTATTCTGTGCTCCAACGCACACTGTTTTGATAGATATGATTGAATTTGAACTTTGTATAGCGGTAAGAAAGTGCAAATTTACTTTTTGACGTTAGGAACACACCTACATTTCTTAGATAACAGTGAGTGCTTGTAATTTAATATGAACTTTATATAATAGCAATAAAGCTCAAATTGATTCTACGTTTTAGTTAGAAAACGTTTGTATGTGAAAAAGAAAAGGGCTGTTTTTAGGGTTTTCCCGGCAATTATTCGATTTTTTTCTCGCCGTAAGAACCATCCTTGGACTTCAACGAACATTTTAAAAAAAGAATTGGCCAAATTGGTCCAGGCGTTGTTGAGTTATGCGCTTACCAACACATTTTGCGATTCATTTTTATATATAAGAAGATTATTGGAAAAATATTAATATATAAATGATTAAACAATAAGATTAATAAAACTTCTTAATAGCAAACATAGTCATAGGCGGACCTAGGGGGGGGGGGGCACAGGGGTACGTGCCCCCCCCCCCCCCCCGTACTCTTAAAAAATATGGAAGATTTTTAATACGTTCCCACTATCATTGTGTTCGTTTTTTATTACGGGGTATTTTTGTGCCCCCTCAAAACAAAATCCTGGATACGGCCTTGCTTGTGCCCCCCAAAAAAGAAATCCTTGATCCACCCCTGAACATAGTTTGTTGTTTTGAAACAAAAATACTTTACAAGCAGTAAGTAGCAAGGGGGGAGGTCCAGGGCCCCCCCAAAATAAAAAACACAATTACTTTCCTTCATAAAAGAAATACAAAATATTGAACAATCATGAATTTAAAAACGATTTCTTTGACAAATGAAGTTTTTTCGATCAAGAAAAACTTCATTTGTCAAAGCCTTGAAAAAAATTTATATTGAAATTAGTTTAAAACCCTTTCCTTGGTAACCTATTTTTCAAAAATTTTCCACCCTGGTTTTGGACCCCCCTCAACCCCTGAACAAAATTCCTGGATACCCCACAGTCTGCATAGAAGAGAAAGGAAACAAATTACACACTTTATAATAGATAATAGAGAAATCGTTCAGCGATCCAAGAATAATTCTCCCTCCTAAATAATATTCTTGCGTGACAGGAATTCTACTCTTTTATCCATTAACTTCAACTGGCCTTCTCTCCACCCTCATACGTGCAGACCTTGTGCATCCCTATGACAAGTCACACTACCTTTAACAACCCAAATTCAGTAAATTCTTGAGGAAAAATTAAGTTATTGTATGATAGCCACAATGAAAGGAACTAAACACTTTAATTTGTGGCATTGAAACTTTTGAATTTTATAGTGCAAATGTAAATTGTATTTTACGAAATAATTTTGAAATTACAATTGCATTTTGTATTGAAATAACAATTTTATGGAGTAATTTTAACTTTTTATTGGAAACAAAATTTGTAGGCTTATAAAATACTGTTGAAATGTAACCTTCCCACCTCTGCCTATGGTTTACCAAATATATAGAAACCATCTTTTCTGGTGGTTGATCTTTTTAAAATATGTATTTGGTAACAGTAATCAACCACTCTTTCTACACTATACCAAATATGCCCCTAAGTGCCCCATAGTAGGGTTTAGCTCATCTACCATCTTTCAATTACTATGTATTTTGATGACACTTGACGATGCCTATAACATTAAAAAGAAGAAATGCAGTACATACACTGTATTTATGGATTTTAATTCAAATATAAACAAATGCATTTCACAGAAAAATGACATAAAAATAACAATGAAAACAATTTATTTATAAAACTGGTCAAGCTTGTGGTTCCATTTGAACATCTTGAGCTGAAAAGGGAAAATCTCCACCATCCACCCTACCCCCAATTCGCATCTGTAACTGAGCATCATGCTCCAATTGAACTAATTTCTTCCTCCTGGGCTCAATCCAAGTACCAAGCCACTCATTCAAAGTGGACATGTGGAACACAGAAGCCATGTGCCTCCGTAAATACACCTCAACAGAGGCAAGTTCAGTGAGGATGCTACATACAGCATGGAAGAAATAATTCAATCACTTTAGTGCCACATACAGCCATAAAAACGGGTAGGCTATAAAGAAATACATACATATTACAATACACTACCAAGAAAATATCAATTCTCAAGAGGAGTTATACTTCTCAAATTACTTTTAGAAGCAACTAGGGTTCGTGACAGGAAAAACCAAAAGCCTTTAACAGTATTGTTAGTGGATTCCAGTTAAAAAATATCACATATCAATTTCAAACCGTCATTTCTATGAGAGGAATTCATATTTTTGCTTTGACCTTTTTTTAGGTACATCATTGGGTTTATTATGGTATATGAGTAGAAGTAATCTGATTTAAAGGGATATGGACAAAAAATTCAGAAAATATAACATAAAACCTAAGTAAGTCTTTTTTTCAGAAGCAAGGTCTTCCATCTGGAGACCTTGCTTCATTGCAACCAACATTGTGGCCACATTGCAACCAACGAAGCAGTAACCTGAAAGCGGAGGAATTGGCACTATAAACCTACTTTTACAAAAGATCAGTTCCATTTGAACACTAGAAATCATGACCCTTACAGTTTCGTTTTGTCACTACATAGTTCCCTTTAAAACGTGTGAAGTAGGCAATTCAGGCAGGGAACTCAACTTAGGAAGTTCTTTTTTCCTCTTTTCCATAAGCTTATGAAAGAATATAGTTAAAATTTTAATCCATGAAAGTTGCCTGGGGAGGGACCCTGACATACTAAAATCTTACACATACTTTGCAAATTTGCTCCAATGCCTTTCAAAAGCTTTTACCATTAACTTAGCACATTGAAACTTAGAATCTCTCAAACATATACATACATTCATACCTTCATTTCACTAAATTTTGACAGCTGAAATTTCTTTCCTTTGTTGGCAAAAAAAATACTCATCCATGATGACCAATATTTTTGATTTTCAGGCAAGTATACATATCCAATAACAAATCAAAGTAAATTTGCAAGCATACTACTCAGTATGAACCCACTGCTTAAGGTTTGGACAGTGAGAAAAAGTCTCAGCAAAAATTATTATCACCTGAGTCTCCTACACTATTGGACTTAGAAGGGAATGACAACAACACACAAAACTTTATAAGGCACATCAAGATTTTTACTACCTAAAATTAAAGCATAATTCCTTCAGCATTACCTAAAGAATGGATAACACTCTAATGCAAAAAATATAAATTCCACCAAAATAATTTCCTATCAAATACATATCCTACGAAATATTTATACGGGATGAAATTTAACCCATGATGCCAGTTTAAGGGTTAATATAATGCACATTTCATTTCTAGAGACATCACATTGGTTAGTTTCACATTCCTTACGACCCAAAAAAGTATTATTTCATATTACTTACTTAGGTGATTTGTGAATGAGAAGGCCTCTACTATTCAGTGCTTACTTAGGTATTAAAATTAAATTTTAATTCCTCTGGAATGCAATAAAATTTCATGCTCACCTGGAAAATGATGCCAGTAAACTCTCTATTTGCATAGGATTGGTGTACGAATTTTTGATCTGCCACTCATTGAACCATGTCTCCACCCTAATGAAAAAACATTAAATATCATTCCTATTGATCGATGGTATTTTAGAGACATAGACTCACAAGAGTACATGCATCTTGATTCAGCATATTTTGAGTTACATCCCACATTCACTAAGCATAATAAAATATTTCAAACTCACTTAAGCATTCATTTATTTTCAATTGATTGTACTTTTTAATCATTTATGGTTAAGCTAATTGATTCCTCCACGAAGCAATATGTTTTCTCACTGTTTTTTAGATTTGTAAATAATAAATTCTCCTAAGAGTGAATTACACTCCTAAAGATTCAACATACCTATATTTCAACACTGTAGTAACTATACAACACCAAATGAGATCTTTTCAAGAAAAATAGGCAAAGATAAATTACAGTATATTTGATCCATAAAACAAATCTGAGATCAAGGAATTTTCAGAACTTGTAAGTTCTCTAATATTTTCTATGAAATACAGTGAAAAAAAAACATTCAGCATTTCACCCACCAAGAATTTAAATATGTACCCAGTTTTTAGACACCATGCAAGTGCAGTTAGTCTGAACCTGACTGCAGCTGATCTCTCTCTACCTAATCTACAGGGATTTTTATTTCAGTAACTACCCCATGGAAGAATAATTAAACTATTATTAATTACATTAATGACCAAAATAAAATGATTTCCCTTATCACATTCTACCTTCTATCCTACACTATTTTCGTTTAGTTCTCATGATTCTATTACCTCATTAACCTGATGCAATAAAAAGTGAGAAAAAGGAAAATGGCCGGCCTCGGTGCCGGCGGGGTAAAGTCCTCGCCTGCCAAACTGAGGTCGCAGGTTCGAGTCCCGCCTGGGTAAGTTTCCCTTATCCAGGGCATGGTTGTTTGTATACGTTTCATTGTTGAATTTGTTGAATACCCCGATTTAAAATGGCCCACGAGAGCTGTATTCGGAGGTTTGGGAATAAAATAAAAATAAAAAAAAAATAAAAAAGTAAACACTTACTGATCACCATCAACTACTGAGCGAATCTTTTCTTGAAGGTTGGTGAACCACTCAACTCCAACCATTATCTCCCACCCAGGAAAATCTAATTTCCCTTGAGTCAATAACTGTGGCCTAAAACATGGAGTAAGGAGATATATTTGCATAAAGCAACATTGCAGAGTTCAATATCATCAATAATGATAGGAATAAATTAAAAAATTGGCACATACCTTGGATATGGGTTCAACAATAAAGGAGTAGAAAATCCTAAATCCTTGGAAATATTATCATGTATTTCTAGGCTGAATGTGCCAGAAATCCACGTCTGAAGGCATAGTGCAAGGCATGGAATAGCTACTGGTAGCATTTCGCAAAGTGTTGCAAAATGGTCGTATCTGTTATTCAAGTTGAAGAATTAGTGATATACAAATGTAGTAAACTCACATGCAAAATAGAATACTAGGAAAATCAACAAAAAATACAGTTCTCCCTTTAAATTCACTGAGCCCTTTTTAGAGAGAAACAATCCACTTTGAATTGCCCACTATAAGCTGAGATTTTTAAAGTACATTTCCCAAAACATGCCACTAGCTTTCAAATAATAATATTGTTATAAATGATAAGGACATTACCAGAATAAGAAGAACTCAATATTACATGATTTCCTATGTAACTAATAGATAGCATGTTCACATCTTAAATAATGCATAATTTTGATCAGGTATTACATTCTGCATATTAAATATCAAATAACACCAATTGTCTGACCTTGACCAACCAGTTAGTGCAACACCTCTGAAATTTTCAAATTTCCCAGCTTCTTCCTTTATGACTTTCAACCAAGCCAAATGATTGCCAATATGGTAAGCTGGTATAGGGAGCATTCTACTACTGCCAGTTGCTCCTTTGAAAGCAGAGGCCACCCAAAAATTAGGAAATATTTTTGAGTACTTTGCCCATATATCTACAAAAAAGGATTAGATATGAATGAATTTGATGAGCAACAAAAAATGTACCATTTACTGCCAGAATTTGTGTACTTCTACCGACACATATGGGGAAGAATTTACTAATGGGTTAGGGGATAGACTTCATTTAGCCTTTTGTAATTTCGTAGATTCTCTGGAGATATCATTTTGATTTTGATTTATTTCTTCGACAATTTTTGCAGTTTGCAAAGATTGTCACAACTCTCAGAAAAATTTTTGCTAATACTAGCTCTGCATGTGAACTGAGGACACATGAACAAAAAAGTATGGTATTATGTCAAGAAATGGCATGAATAGATCCACTATGGAGTGATAAACTGTTATTTTGAAGAAAATAAAAACATCATTTATGTCTGATAGTAAAATAATGTGATTTTATTCATCTCGCTCCATATTAGTGCCAGGCCTCATTTAATAACCACAGAGTGGCCTGCTACGTGTTTTCCTCAGTGGAATGTTAGCATTTAGGATAGAGCCATTATCAAATGCAACACAGAGCTCTTTGGAAAATTGAAATTCCTGAAAAACGTATCATAAATATGTATCAAGGATAATTTTGGAGATCAGACTACAATGACATGTCCAATAATTAGATACATTGCTTTCTATGGTACCAAACGAACAAATTTTTTGTTTTGGACCAGTATTCAAGGCCTTAGTTCATTATTTACATAGTCGAGAGAAAAATGGGAGTTTTCAAGTAAAGCTTGTTGTGCATAGCAGTTACTGAACATTTAAAATACATATTAACATTTATAACCTGGGAAATGGGGGGAAAATTTTGTTGTTAAACATTAAATGAAGGAAATATATCTAACTGCACAAAAAGTCTGAGGCCTAATTTTTAATATTATACTTTTATTCATTATTTGCTTATTGTGGAGGCAATTAAATATGTAATAAGAAAATAATTTATAATGCAAAAAGGGAGAAGTTCTTAAACTTAATATTTGAAACAAAATGAGTTCCAGGTTGTTATATGATTTTATTACGATTTCCTAACTAATTTTGCATCAATATCATTAAAAAGAAA
This sequence comes from Ischnura elegans, assembly GCF_921293095.1. Classification (NCBI taxonomy): domain Eukaryota; kingdom Metazoa; phylum Arthropoda; class Insecta; order Odonata; family Coenagrionidae; genus Ischnura; species Ischnura elegans. The sequence goes on from NC_060246.1 coordinate 145,797,876, forward strand.
AAAACTTTTAAATTCTAGGCACAAAGAGGTATTACATCCACCACAGTTACAGGCTTAAATGAGTTAAGATAGCATTGAAACCAAGTTGGAATATATGTATTTGATACAATGGCGCCGACTCCTTGGGGCCTGAGGGGGCCCAAGCCCCCTCAAAAATTCGTTATGGGTGTGAGGAAAAAATGTGTCATGCTAGTCAATTTTCCCCAGTGTGTCCAGATATCAAGATTTAAGTTATCAGGGTTCTAATGTTGATCATATGACTCTTCTAAAATGCTTAAAAACCTAAAACTCACTACTTATAAAATTTACCAGAGCAAGATCCCCGGTTTGAGCCCCCCCAATATTTTTTGTACGTCGGCATCCCTGATTTGATATTTATGTTCTCTCATGATTTAATTTATAATGCTCTAGATTAAAGCAATGTATGCTTAAATGCTCATGTATTTGACAGGTATAAATTGGGTCACCTAGACAATCTTCACCTAACTATAATCATGATACTATAATATTAAATGATTCAGGATAAAAAAATAGCCATAGAAAAGAGATTTCAAAGCTTCTCGTGTTCTTTTTTCCACCAAGTAGGAAGAAATAATATTCACTAAGACAACAGAGTTCATGTTTAAGACTGACGTAAGTGATATGGAAATAAAGTCAATAATGATAGCGAAGTAAAAAACTCACAAAAACTATATCAGCATTTTTTGACTAAAAATAAATGTCTTATATAAGTTGATACACCCTCAGCAACTGCCTCAACGTAATTGAAAAGAGATACTTTATACAAACTATATATGACAAGAACACAAAGTAAAATAACCAATGTCCAACAGTATATCTGCACATGCATATCAAATCCCTTTTCTATTTTTCATTATGAGTTTATGATTGTTTCTCATTTCTTGCAGTCATATTAGACAGCTAAAAACACTTAATATCTATATAATTACCAGGAGGAAGAACAAAATTATCTTCAGATCTGTAATGCCATACCATGGGCTCCACATATTTCCCTAGATCATATTCTGAAAAAAAAATTATCAATAATTTGCTTATACAACTCTTATAATCACGCTTAAAATAAAATTCAAATTTCCAATGAATTCTAAGGCAATATGTAACACATTCAGTTTCTCTTCCAAAATATACAAGAAAAATGGCATGAGGTCCAATATTCACATAAACTCACCCATTAAGATTTCTGGGCTTATACTTCGCAGCATATCATCCCAAATAATTATACCCAATGAAGGATACATACTTTGAATGAATTTTGCAACAGCAAGCACATGATTTAGAAAAAGGCGTGACTTTCTATCTTCAGGCTTTTCCAAAACCACTTGTGCTTGACATCTTTCACATAGTGCCATGTGCCACACCTTGGTTAGAAAGATGTATATATTTTACTGTAGATATTGAGCAAAAGGATACCAAAATCCTAGGATACTAAATTCCCTAATCCAATTAATAATTAAGATCATTTCTTAAAACATCACAGCATAGAACAAATAAAGGTCAGAATCACATAAACAGAGAAACAGAACAGGCATATCAAAAAGTTTACATTATAAAGCCTTGTGAGTGCGAGAATGCAATTACGTATATGTTATGAGAGATAGAGGAGGATACAAAGACACCAAGGATAGCCACAAGATACTAATTTTGAATTCCCTGACATTTTCCTGAAATTTCCCTAGTTAAATTCTATGTTTTTCCCTGCAAAAAATATTCAGTGATTATCATATATTTAAAATTTATTGATAGCACAAAGTATAAAAATCAAGATTAAATGAGAGAAGCAGTTGTCAGTCAACCAAAAGTTTTAGCACTTAAATACTGTTATCACGAGGGTGGATTTGTAAGTCCAAACCAAATACGTTCAACAGATTCAGGCTTCAATTGGTGGAAGTTAGACGTATTTAAATAAATAAAATATTGCAGCACTTTTCCACAAGAATTTTAATGCATACAACGCGTTTCGGCTCACTCAGCCATCATCAGACGAGGTCTTGTACCAGATGATGGCTCAGTGAGCCGAAACGCGTTGTACGCATTAAAATTCTTGTGGTAAAGTGCTACGATCTTTTATTTATCCAAACAAAATAGTATGAATATTTCTTGTGCAGTTAAACAATATTTTGTTTTAAAAGTGCATTCTTTCATAATACTGGTTTTATAATTTCAGCAATGCCCCTCATAATTACAATATTATGAACACAGCAATCACGGAGACAAAATGAAATTAAGGAGGAAGAAAAAGTAGCGTAAATACTTGTGATTTTTCCCAAGTTGATCCAATCTTTAACATCAAATAGGCCTATAAGGAGTTTGACAGCAACATTCAAAAAGACAATCATAAAATAACTACAAACTTGAAACAACTTACCTCATCTGCTCCAATATGCAGAAAACTAAGGTCAGAATGGAATTCAACAATCTGCTTTATCATGGCTTTCACAAGAGTCAGTGAGTTAGGATTCGTTGGGCACATTGAGCTAGGGTAGTTTTCAACTTCTCTTAAATTCTGGAAAGCTTTATGCTTCAAGACAAACTAGAAATGAATCAAAAACATAAAATATGAGTATTAAGAAGTTATAGCACTATAGACATTATGAATAGATAATGACAAATAACTATACAAGAGAAATTAAGGGGTACATTTTAGGGTGGTTTCCATGTGGACTGGGTGCCAATCTTGGCTAACTTCATGAGGTTTTGAACCCCTTGACCCCGTAGTTCACTACAGCCTTCATTTCACTGCATTACTACACAAGAGGTAATTTTGAAATGTTCATTCAGTTAGGTCACTGAATTCTTCATTCTACCGAGCCACTATTATATGCATATAATTTTTAGCAGCAGAGAAAGGATTAATTTGTTAAATATTGAATCTGATGGTGACATATCATTGAAATTAACCCTTCTCGAGAGTATAAAATTAATACAAATAGTAGAAAATACCAATCAATAGAATGATAATGATTATAATACTAAACATCACAATCAAAGAAGGCAATAAGGAATAACCAGTATGATTATGCAGCCTTAGCATAGCTAATTTTATAAAGGCTTGATGAACAACAGTCTTCAAAAAACTTATTTTCTGATTAATGATTACATATTATATGATTTTAATTATGATTATATAGATTAGCTTTAGCACCACTAAGATCAATGAAAGCCATAGTGCCTATTTCATAAAAAAAAGTCCAACTCCACAATGTAAACTTAACACTATTTTCCTTGTTCTTGTAGGATTGACTTATATGTTTACCTCAAGATGACCAAATGTCTGAACAAGAGGTATAACCACTAAATCATTTTGCTTTGCCAGTTCAAGAAGTAATCGTGCATCTTCTTTCGAATATAAATCATGATTAGCAGGGCCGCTTGAACCAATGTCAGCAACTTCATCACCATATGGAAAAGTATCCTCCCACTCAACAAGAAGGCCAGTTGCACCCATTTTTTTCAGCATAGGAAATAACTGGAAATTATTAAATGGAAAACATCAATAAAATATAGGATAGCTGCAAAATGAAACTATTTTCACAATCAACACATCCACAACCAATATTTATAAATATTTATTTTCTAATTTGGGTATATAAATAACAAATATTCTTTATGTAAATGAAAAATCAATTAAAATTAGAAGTACTACAGTGAGAGATATATGTAAATCAGAAACTCACTTTCTCATAATATGAAACTTTTGCTGGGGCTCCTTTGAGGTCCAAATGAACAAGTCTGAAAATTAAACTCAAAAATTATACTCACAGCTAAATGCTTTTAGCAACAAAGTCGCCATTATCAACTCAAACTTAACATCGTACTAAATGTTAAAAAATATGAATAAAATAACCTGTTTGAAGAAATGGTTCTCTCCATCGTCCTTTGAGTATTTGCACTACACTTTCCAGATCCTCCAAGGCATGCGTTAACTAAGCTTATCTGCAAGAGAGTGAGCCCTTTATACGCCAAAATCCTGTCTCTACAAATAAGGATTGCATTTACATCACCTAAAGAATATTTAAAAACTTCTTTTTAGTTGATAAAGCAATAAGTATGAGCTAACTTTGACCACTTAGGTACCCTTAAACCTTATTGTAAGTTAACTTAATTACTTATATTTTACGAAATCTGTACCAGGTGGTTGATGGACTTTAAGTGCTGTTGACTACACCATTTACGCACCTGATTTCATAACAGAAAAGAGCTCCCTATTCTTACCTTAACATGATTAAGGAAGGGTAAGAGATCAAGTTTTTGTTTTCTTGAAAGCCGAGCATGGAACAAACCTAGACATCACGCGAGAAACTGTCTCTATTCACCTGCTTATATTAATTATTTCTGTTTCAGAAATTACTACAATTCCAATACCGGTGGTTACGTCATATATCAAAAAGTGTGCAGATGTTTCCTTTCTCTCATTCACGATCATAACGAAACAATTCAAATTTGTTTTCATCACAAGTCCGTAGCCATTGGCCATCTACCAAAACAAATCAAAACACCATCGAAATTACTGAAAATTTCTTTAAATTAAAATGCCCGATTGTATTTTGATGAAGATAAAAATGTTCCATTTTAAAATTATTAGGGAAAATCTCTGCACTTTTTTTACCGTTATTTTATCATAAAAAAATTAAGGTTGCTTACCTATGCCATTCGTTTCCCATAGCAACCGTAGCAGACGGTCGGTAAACAAATACGAGCAAATTCCGTTTGGGGAAGCTCCTGCGTGATTGCGTAGACCTTACCGTTTTATGAGACCGAGATCGGTATTTTATAATAAGCGAGATTATAAAGCCCTATTAAATATGATTTCTAGATAGCAATCGAGTCTGGTAACCCAATATTTACTCCCCTTCTAATCCTCCAGACAACATGAGAGGCAATTAGACACTGCAGGTTTGATTTGATTGTGTTATGGCACGAGTACCACGATGCCGTTATTTTTTAATAAATTTAATCCAAAAAAGACGCCTCCTAGGAAAGCACCACTTAGTGCTGTTCACTCAGGTTTGAGTACAAAAAGAGCACAAGAAGAGTTGGGCCTACACATTGGAGAGATTAAACTGCGACTTGGAGGAATAGAGTCTGTTTTCGAGGACGGAGAGTGGATTTCAGGTGAGTGATTTTTTGCATTGTCGTGTATGTCCCCTAAGATACAAGTTTTGGAAATGTTTAAAATACAAATGTAACATACAGGGGAGGATTCGGTATTAAAATAGGGGGGGGGTCATGGCCTAGGTGCGGGGAGTATGGAATATCCCAAGGGAGAGACGGGCGTTCGCCGGTGTAAAAGTTTTTGTGGGGAGTGCTATGCTCTACGACAAATGCAACTCAAGCTTCTCTCATGTTTGGATCTTCTAGCCATGCATTTGCATATTCACTCCCTTCACTCACACACACATATAATAGGATTAAAAAAAACTATTGAACGAATAAATATTACAAATTTTTAATAAAATTTTGAGGGGGACATGACCCCTGTTACCCACCCCCCTAAATTCGCCCCTGGTAGAATGGGTAGGGTTTTTACCATATTTTTTATTGAATATACCAAACGAGGATGTAAGTAATTTCTTCCCAGTATTTACCTTAATATTACTCTTCATATTATCGACGACTAAGAATGAATAAATTTTCACCAGAATATAGGCGTAGAAAAATGTTAGCGTCATTTGTCGATCCCATCCAATCGCTCTAAGCGATTGACAGTATTCCTACTCTCGCTTTCCAGCAATAACTTCCGGAACTGAATCAAATCCTTAATGGGATCGGATTGCATCATCTACGTCACGAAAATTTCGAATGCACACGCATTATGTTTTTGCTTCACTAGTTATGGGACATCCATTTATTACGTGACACGTCTAGGGGGTGAGGAGGTCGAGCCTATTCTCACCCAATCTTACGTGAGAGAGAGGGGGAGGGTCCTGGCAAGTATCATTTAATTTTTTCCGCAAGAAACAGTGTAAAATTCCGATCCTAGTAATCTTAAATACTAATATTAATTAATCTCAAATAAAAATAACTATAAATTGTATCTTTTATAAATTAACGTATTCAAACGGAAAACACGCATTTTTAGCAATCTGACGAGAGATTAGAGGTACTTATGGAGAATGGGTTCAGCCAAATTTCACAATATCTCATTACGGGGGAGGGGGGGTACCAAAATCGCAAAAATCACCTCACGTCCCACATAGCACAAAATATCTTCTAGATGTCAAGAAAATATCTAGAATGTCTTCAGCTAATGTCTAGAAAATATCTTGTAATATTTTTAAGATATTTTGTAGATATCTGAATGTCCGCTTTTCCGATATCTACAAGATATCTTTGAGAAGATATTTTCCAGATATTCATATTCAAATTGGATCCAATGGGAAAATTGAGGGTAAATGATTCGCTAATGATCCCAGCCAATATAGGAGGATTTATGGGAGGGAGGGGGGCACGTGCCCCCCACACAGATGGTTTAAAATTAGTCAAGAATTTCAACGCAGTTTATCATTATGATCGTTTTATTTTGCGTATAACAGAGCCTCAATCAGTGGAATAACGAGTGGGTGGGTCTGGGGGGGTCCGGTTTCCCTCAATCCCCCCCCCCAAATTTCAAATTTATTTTCTTTAATAAGGCTATAAATGTGTTTTTATATTTCGCGGGGGGGAGGGGGGAACCGGACCCACCTGTCCCCCTGAAATATAAAAATTGATGATTTTTTCAATTTTTCCTTTTATGAGGCAAAGTGAATGTGTTTTTATGTTTCGGATTTCGGGGGGGGGGGGGGAGGAAGGGGTCGTAGGGGGTCCGGGCCCCCCCCCCCCCCCCCCAACGAAATATAAAAATTGATGATTTTTCATTTTTTTTTTTCTTTTATGAAAGAAAGTAAATGTGTTTTTATATCTCAGGGGGGGTTCGGACTCCTGGACCCCCCCTTAAATTTAAAAATTAATGATTTTTTGTTTTATGAAGCAAAGTAAATATACGAACTCCCAAGCCCCCACTGTGCAACACAAGAATATTCTAGTCATGATAAAGTAGGATATATTATTTAAAGTATCCAAGACATTGAATATATTTTCTAGACATCTAGCAGATATTTAAAGTATCCAAGACATTGAAGATATTTTTTATATATCTAGAAGATATTTAAGATATCCAAGACATTGAAGATATTTTCTAGATATCTAGAAGATATTTTGTGCTATGTGGGGTAATTGGTGGATTAAATATTTTCCCATTTCTCTCAGTTGCTTATACTATCTAATGTTATTATTTTAGGCGAATAGGGTAGTCTCCTATTATTTTTTTTATTGTCTAAATCGAAAGATTGTTACTCCTGGAGTACCTATTTCACGCTTTTAAATTTTTAAATGACGATATCTATTTTTCGCGATTAAATGAAAAGTGAACATTTTCAAGCGCGCGAAAACGCAACGGGTAAGTATGAATGCCGGGAAAACTCCCGTGTGACGTCGTTCTGGTTCCCCCTACCGCAAGTGAGGTGACCTTGGGGCGAGGCTCTGAGCGCTGATAGGACGCAGGATGCTAGCAGGTAGCAGAGTACCATGCCAGCTGGTAGCATTTGGCTTTAATAAGGATTATTTATATCTTATCAAACGAGGAAAACTTTCCGACCTTAGCCAGTTTTAATAGGTGATTATTAAGACATGTTTCCCTGAGCTCTGTGCCTAACGCATGTATTGGTAACCTCAGACGATGTAAAACTCCTATCTACTCGTATAGAGACTAGGTCCCTGTGACGTCACGTGGAGTGGCATCGCATGGGCGCCAATCTGGCCTTTTTCAAATGAGGATAAAATTGACCCTTGCCATTCGTCTAAACCGGTATTTATAAAAACAAATAATTTGTATATTATGAATACACTAATGGTGGGTGACGAATCGCAATCAATGTCTTTCGTTTTCTTTGAATAAGGAAACTACCCTATTATGGAATGCTATACGTACTGAGCATTCATATCGGCAGTTAAATTAGCTCAGCACAGTCACCTGCTTTGGTCGCAACCTTTGCAGTAAACTTAAAGCCATAAACCTCAAAATATTAAAGATAGGAAATGTGCTTAGTGGAATCACTACTTTTCTCGTAAGACTTCGGCGTAACAAATTACCCTTCCTACTTTATCTGCCTGGAAGTAGGTAATCTACAGAATTCGGTCGATTTCACAAAAAAAACTAATTCCACCCAACAAGAAAAGTTATTACCGCGAACTGCACGGCGACGATACCACGGATGGGCTTCACCCACCACGCTGTCCGACTTCAGCTGTTCGAAATAGCCCTTAATACTTTTTTCAAGATCTCTTCATAAATATCCATTAAATTTATCACAAAAATATTTTTCCACCCACATATTATTGGAAATTCATTAAACATTAGGTGGTGTTTTTAAGTTTAAAAGATGCAAGTGGTCATTAAAGGATATTTAGAAGTTCATAGAATATGTTCGCCAACTCATCACAATAGGGTGGTTTCCTTCATCAAAGAAAACGAAAGGCATTGATTGCGATTCGTTACCCACCATTAGTGTATTCATAATATACAAATTATTTTGTTTTAGAAATACCGGGTTAGACAAATGGCAATGGTCCATTTTTATCCTCATTTTAAAAGGGCCAGATTGGCGCCCATGCGATGCCACTCCACGTGACGTCACAGGGACCTAGTTTCTTTACGAGAAGATAGGAGTTATACGTCGTCTGAGGTTACCATTGCATGCATGAGGCGCAGAGCTCAGGGAAACATGTCTTAACAATCACTTATTAAAACTGGCTAAGGTCGGAAAGTTTTCCTCGTTTGATAAGTTATTAATAATCCTTATTTAAGCCAAGCGCTACCAGCCAGCAGGGTACTAGGCTAGCCGCTAGCAGCCTGCGTCGTATCAGCGCTAAGCCTCGCCTCAAGGTCACCTCGCAGGGCGGGAGGGGGAACCAGAAATACGTCACGCGGAGAGACTTCCCGACATTCATACTTAAGCGTCGCGTTTTCGCGCGCTTGAAAATTTTCACTTTTCATTTAATCGCGAAAAATAGATATCGTCATTTAAAAATCTAAAAGCGTGAAATACGCACTCCAGGAGTAATAATCTTTCGATTTAGGCAATAAAAAAATAATAGGAAACCACCCTATTATCCCATTATAAAACCCAGAAGTAGTCTTGATGACATAAAAATACAGTTTCAGTATTCATGACATGCATAAGGTCACTAATATCGAAATTATTATGATCTCCTTTCACCAAATATAGCCTACGATATAATAGGCATAAAAAAATGATTCATCCACTCTCTCTGCAGAATCTTCCAGTGGTCAGGCTGTGAGCAGTAAATCCGTCTCAAAGCTGAAGCAACGGACGCTGACCTTAGAGGAAGAGAACAACATGCTAAGGATCAAAATTGAGGTGCTTTTGGATATGGTAATAACAAAGCAATTATATGAACTCGGAGTCAGTGGCGTAGCCAGGAATTCCGTTCGGGGAGTCCAAAACCAGGGTAGTCCGGGGGAATTTTTTTTAAAAACAGGTTACTGAGTAAAGGGTTTTAAACTAATATTAACACTTTTCATAATCGAAAAAACTTCATTTTTCTAAGAAATCTTTATTAAATTCTTGATTTTTCAATTTTTTTCTTTTAAGTTGAAACTCGGCAAATTGTACGAACACCCCCATTACACCACCCGAGCGGCTCCAAACGTATCGTTTGATAATTTATTATTTTATAGGTTGTAAAATTTCGGGGGTCCGCACCCCCCGGAGTTCCCCCTCCCCTCGCTTTGCCACTGCTCGGAGTATAATGATAACCAAGTACATGACTTCGTTGAAGTATTGCTCGCATTCTAAAGAACAATTGACCTCTTTTTTCAGTTAACGGAAGTGACGGATGAATCTATTCGGCAACGAAAAGAATTAGATGAACTGAGGAATTTTGTGAGAGGATCCCGAAATAAAGAAAAAGGACGACGAGATGCATAATTAAAATTCCCCGATTTTGAGAAGAATTTTTCCGTTATAAATACAAGAAATCAAGAGAGAGGATTACAGTTTCTAGCAAAACATATACGAATTATATGAAGAGAAAATTGTAACCTCTCACATCTAGATTAAGCATGAGGCTGTTGATAGAGAACGCCATTGCCATGCTTGTGCTGCTTAATGTAATTTGTTTACTTAAATGCAAGAGAGTGTGATTCAAAGAGTATTGAAATACCATTACTATTTTCATCATACTTTCAACATGAACTTTTTGTTCAATGCAAGGTCATAAATAAACTAGAATAAACAATTCAAAAGTGAATGAACACCTTTGAAGTGCTGTTAATAATATTTAATTTATTTAATTGACGATGGAATGTCGACATGTGCTCATTCCACTTAGGCTACTAAATGAAAATCAAAATTCTGGGAATGATGAAATTCGTTGTACATACTTCACTGAACTCCTGAAGCGTATGCAATACTTTGATCAAATGGGGATTTTTGAGAAGCATGCACTGCCACCAAGTAAAGCCTACCTATAACGTGTGAATACGTTCACTTCATTCCTAAGAGAACACAATAAACACCTCGATATAAAGCCCATAAGAATTTTACATACCAATTTAAAAATTAATATGAGCTGGCAATGTAAAAACTTTCTTTGGAAAACGACGTACCTACTATGTTAATCATTTCTCCTATTCTGGTGATTTCGAGGGGACGTAGTCCCCCCGCGGCATCTTTAAAGCCCGTTTCTGAGCAGGAAAACATACTGTGTGCATTTCCACAGGTATATGCAGATGAGAGGTTCCATCGATTAATAAAAATTACTTCTCGTCAAATTTTTTCCTTAAAAAAATGAACAATTTCAGCGCTCGCACATTGTCATTGTCACGAATTGTGGCGGATTTTCTTTATGTTCACAACCTAAAACATCGCCTGTACTTCTACAGATTAACATTTCAGTATTTCCAGTATTTTTACATATTAACATTTAAATCTTTACTAAAATCGTGATATCTATATCTCAAGATTCGTCAAAAAAAACGCCAAAAGTACGTCAAAGTTTTTGTTCTTTAACTTAAAAAAATCTCATCATCAGCAGCCCTATTATTGGTTTGACTGCGCTCTCCAACAAAGCATTCTATCAGTTATTTAATTCATAATATCGAATTTTACTCGTTCACGTCCAACGTCTCAGAATTACTAAATATGTACCGCCAAGAAGAAAATGACAATAAATAGATTAAGCCATTATGGCATATAATACAACGTCTCTGTTAAAAATTGTATGCATAGGATCTATTTTATCAACAACTATCAGTATCCATTCGATTTCTTCACTATAAATGGTTTGCCATTTGTATGAATTCGGTTAGTTTATGATTTTTTTTCTCGTTGACGCATTATCTGCGGCATAACTTATGGCGCATGTAATTAGTTAATACAAATAAATTATTATAAAGAGACATTCGCCAACATTTGAGCAAATTCATGCAAGAAACTGCAAAGTTTAATACCTGGACTTCAAAAAATTTTTTGCCAGTTTTTTTATTCGGCCCACTATGACACGTTATCGACGGGTCAGCGCGACTTGTTCATGTGTTCTCGTAAAAATTCCTCGTTCCTCGTAAAAATTTGGTAGTGATCAACATTTTCTCTTTTGAAACCTTCCATTCACATTTTGCCTTTAACGATCCTTGCAGCGGGAATTATTTTCGTTCACATTTATATATTTTAATAATCGAAGTCGATTGTGTATTTCGGCCGCAAGAAGTTTCTCATGCTTAACAACCAACCCTTGAAACGATACCATCGGAGAACCGATTCTCCATTCGTTTTCTGACGCAAAACTAATTTGATTTTTGTACAGAATCAGGCTCTTAGAAATGGATTTTCGAGTGAGGAGTACGCGCGTTGCCTAATATCCGGGAGAAGTAGCTAAATGCGCCACTGAATAATGCAAGACTGGTCACTTTCCTAATGTACGAAGTGAGCATGAACAGAATAACTACGCAGCTTGGAAACTCGAAAGAACTCAAGATGGATAGAGAACAGAGAAGTAAATTCTTTTATCGTGTAGCGTGCATGTTACAAAAATAAGAATATTTTCAAACGTAAAAAGGACTGCATTAAGATATATCAACACTACATTATCCCCGCAGGGCATTGGAGGGCAGAGAATTCGAGACTGATATTGAGCGCTATCAAATGAGGTAGGACTGGAAATGGAATGGAACAGTACCCCGAAAAATAAATTAAATATTAAATTAAATAATCAAATATCAAAAGAGATAGGTGGTCTGAGCCAAAGAGACAGTCAGAGTAATCTAAGAAAAGACGAACTAACCATCGGTAATCCTTAATGGAGTCACTCGCAAGTGCTCTAGAAGTGCGACGATTCCATGCTGAGCAATAATCATTTTCTTTGACCGGAATTCCATATTAGACCGCACCTTGCATATAGGTATATTAAGTATCTAACTAGGGCTGAAAAGTTTAAATGCATGAGCTAAATAAAATGTCAAGGGAAACAGCGCATTTCTTTAAGTGCTGCTAGACAGTGCTTAATTTCGACCGGAACCTCTCCGGATTCTCTTTCCGCGTTCCGGCACCTCTCAGGAAAATCGGATCGTGTCAAAAACTTTCATCGTCTATTTTCATGACTCCTCGCTGTAACTTTAATAAAAAGTTTTATATATATATTTTTTTTTAAATCACGAGATGTGGGTCATTGTAAATATTATTTAATTTTTTCCAAACTTTGCCAACGTTTCGGACATTTTATTTGTCCATCCTCAGGGCTATAAAAATGATAATTTATGATACAAAATTTGTTAAATACAGGCAATTTTACAGTTGTTATACATTAAAATACATGGAAATACATATTCAAAATTTACCTTTAAGTCTGATGTTGTTTTTATTTATTTACAATTTGGTTGCTTGGATTTCTTTCTTTGTTGGTTATGTCATTTATTAAATTATGATAAATTTTGCTAAGGTAAGTAATGTCTGTTCTTTTATTGCAGCTTTTTTTATTTCTGGATATGTGGTACATTTCTTTGAATAATCTTTTTGATAAAACTGGTTCTGTATCTAAAATTTTGGCCTCTTCGAAACGAAATGAGTGACTGTTTGTAATTGCATGATCTGCTAATGCACAAATTTGAATTTTGGTCTTAATTGATGTTTTATGTTGTGAGATCCTATTTTTTAAATATTGACATGTTTGGCCTATATAATTTTTATCACAGTCTTTACATGGAATTGAATAAATGATATTGCTTCTAAGCTGCATAGGGGTATTTGACTTAAGTTTAGAATATATGAGTTTATGTTGGGTTTTATAGTTTTTATGTGCTATTTTAAAATTTGTTTTTTTGAATACTTTGGTAATTTGTTCTGATAATCCATTTATATAAATCATTCCTCGATATTGGTCTGTATTTGTGTTTGATATATTTGTTGTAGTTATTGTATTGTGAGTCTGTGAAGATGATTTTTTATTTGAATACAGTATGTTATTGATTAATTTTTTTGGAAAGTGGTTTTTTTTCTAAAATATTACCAATTATTTTCAAATTTTTTTTATGGAAAATCTTATCACTTAAACTGAGTGCTCTAAATTTGAGTGCCATGGCCGTATTTATTTTGTGCTTTAGAGGGTGGTGGGAAAGAAAATTTAGATATCTATCTGCTTTATGCGGTTTCCTGTACCAATCTATTATTATGGAACCATCAGAGTTTCTTTTAGTGATCATATCCAGAAAAGGAAGTTCATTATTTTTTTCTTTTTCTATTACAAATTGCAATTTGGGATGGAAATCATTGAAATGTTGTAAAATAGTGTTATCTTGTATATTATTTGGTATTGCTAAATATAGGTCATCAACAAATTTATAGATGAAAGGTATATTAAAAGGTATCTTTGGTAGCACTGTATCTAATAGTTTGTTCATGGTGAGATCTGCCAAAATGGTTGCCACTGGGGATCCCATAGGAACACCATTTTTTATGTGGTATTGACAATTTTTATATTGTAAATACCCCTGGTTTATACATAAATCAAAAAGTCAAAAAAATCATAAAATCATAAAAAAATCATAAATCAAAAAAATTAATCAATAACATACTGTATTCAAATAAAAAATCATCTTCACAGACTCACAATACAATAACTACAACAAATATATCAAACACAAATACAGACCAATATCGAGGAATGATTTATATAAATGGATTATCAGAACAAATTACCAAAGTATTCAAAAAAACAAATTTTAAAATAGCACATAAAAACTATAAAACCCAACATAAACTCATATATTCTAAACTTAAGTCAAATACCCCTATGCAGCTTAGAAGCAATATCATTTATTCAATTCCATGTAAAGACTGTGATAAAAATTATATAGGCCAAACATGTCAATATTTAAAAAATAGGATCTCACAACATAAAACATCAATTAAGACCAAAATTCAAATTTGTGCATTAGCAGATCATGCAATTACAAACAGTCACTCATTTCGTTTCGAAGAGGCCAAAATTTTAGATACAGAACCAGTTTTATCAAAAAGATTATTCAAAGAAATGTACCACATATCCAGAAATAAAAAAAGCTGCAATAAAAGAACAGACATTACTTACCTTAGCAAAATTTATCATAATTTAATAAATGACATAACCAACAAAGAAAGAAATCCAAGCAACCAAATTGTAAATAAATAAAAACAACATCAGACTTAAAGGTAAATTTTGAATATGTATTTCCATGTATTTTAATGTATAACAACTGTAAAATTGCCTGTATTTAACAAATTTTGTATCATAAATTATCATTTTTATAGCCCTGAGGATGGACAAATAAAATGTCCGAAACGTTGGCAAAGTTTGGAAAAAATTAAATAATATTTACAATGACCCACATCTCGTGATTTAAAAAAAAATATATATATATAATAAGGGGTCGTGAAGCATATAGTTTGAATAAAAAGTTTTGAAAAATCGGAAGTTTTAGGGGGGCTTATATTTTTTTTAATCGAGTGCATTGAATATGCTGGTATGCGTTGCGGTACCTAAAATTTCGTAAATTATGCACTGCTGATAGGTGAGAACGGTATGGGTCGCAAATAACTTTTACAACAATAAATCTGCCAGAGACTCTGAAGATACACGGTCAACTTGGTTTGTTTGAGCATTTGGAAACAGATATTTTGATACTGTGACACCAAGGATAGCACCCACTTGATGGATAAGATGCATCCTTGTCCAGATCCTACATCCGCGATTGTATGAAATAAATATGGCGTCGAACATATATGATTGTAGGATATCCTCAAAAGTATATAAAATTTTCATTATTTTATTTTTTCCAATGGCAATAAAATGCCATTGTAAAAGTTATCCTAAAATCGAAATAATTCCAGTTTACGCCTAGCTTGATGATATTCTATCTCATGGTTGGTGTTCTAATACTTACCCACCCCACCGCCGCACGATGCGGCCATCGGGGTAGTACGTGAATTGAGGTTTTCGACGTAATAAATGTTCATGGAAGTTAAGGAATTTATAAAGGTTATTAGCGCCTGGAACCCGGCAGTAAATGGGAAGAGAAAGGAGAAAAAGTCCCGGGCCAATCAGAGAGCACCTAGGTGAAGGAGGAGGGTATAAATATCGAAACGCAGCGACATCGGCATTATCAGCCCTGAGGATGTTGGGAAAGTCTCCCTACGAAACGTCGGCCTACACCATGCAGACCCTGATCCGGTTGGAAACCTGAGAAGCTTTCATCCATGCTATACACCGGGAACAGTTTAGATTCTTCCGTAAAGGTTATTAGATATATAAGAGGCCTCGTGGAATAATATCCCTCCCAACTTATCCAGAAACCAACAAATGCATGTCAAATCATTACTGAACGAGCCGTATCGATTCTATTACTCTAAACCCCAATGAACCACAGAGGTAACGTTGAGTATCCGATGAAGCAAGATTTAGCGAAGCCGTTACGCATGCACACCTCATTAACACTTCATCCATCACATGTCTGCAATTAGTACCTGAAAAGTTTCCCGGAGATCATGAAAACGATTTCTACGCTCTTCATGTCGCTCTCAGTCGACCATACCGACAGTGGCGAGGAAATGTAAGCGCATCCATTGCATCCTTTATTGCAATGAATAAGTCTTTTGTATCCATCGCCATTCTATTTCCATGGAAGTTTCAGTAGTTCCTACATCAGACTCTCAATGATCTCTAGATCAGAATTTCATAGGCCCAGCGGTGGGAGCAATTCAAACAATGACACTGATGACAGAGAGAGTATTTATGAAAATGGAATGGGACAACTACCGAGAACGTCTACTTGGAGAAATACCCTTCAACAGGTGAAATTATAAAATATAAGTGCGTTATTAGGATTGATTCGTGCGAAAAATCAAAATACCAGTGTCGATATCCATATTTTACGAGCTGATAATTATTGAAACTAATGCTTGTATTAAAATTCAGGCATTGATAATCCTGGGGGCGAACCTACATTCTATGAGTGTGGGGATGGCAATGGGTTTTCCAACAGTGGTAATAGCTCACCTCCATGGTTTCGACGCGATATGGACTCTGGCCGGCGAAAAGTTCAAAATTTTTGTGGGAACAAAAGATGAAGACAAAGAAATAACCTACAACGACGACCAAGCATCGTGGCACGGTAAGTATCGACTTTTCTCACACCACAAAATTAGTTACTTCCATTCGCAGTGGCGTAACTAGGGATATGCTTGGGGGGGGGGTGAGAAGACTTGGAGTGGCACCCCACCCCACTTAGGCAATGGAGTTCCAGGAAAATATTTTGAAAAATTACATGCCTGGAAATAAATTTTACATCATTCTGGCAGCAAAGCTTTAACTTTAAACAGATCCAGTTATTACATGTCAAAACTAGACAATATTTTAAAATATTGTTTATTTAATTTTGTAATATTTCCGTAGATTGCCATATTTTCCACATCCGTTATTCCCTTTATCACCATTTACTTTGTTGGAATTAATGTTCTAATCCTTTTCTGAATCTGATTTTTTTTCTTGTATGACTTGAACTGACAATGAGCATGCAAATCGTGATAAATTTTAGTATTGGTTTAATGACGAGGGATTAGATGTAATAAGGGACAACAAAGTATCAATCTCGCCCTAAAACAGGCGTTTGAACATTATTATTATTATTAGATAATCACCATTTTTAGTTCAGCCCGAAATATACTCGGATGAGAGTATATTGCGTGTATCACAACTACAGGTGCCCACAAAGGCGGATTTATGGGAGGGACACGGGGGCACGTGCCCCTTAACCCCCACTCCTCCAGACGCTTAGAAAAAATACAAGATGTTGAATACGTTTATCATTACGTTCGTTTAGTTTTGCGTATTTCGGAGCCTCAATCATTTAATTTCACATAAATAACTCTCATATTAAATAAAAAGAATATTTCGCATAGTAATTGCTGTATTTTTTTAAGCATAATTTTGAGAAGACCATTTGCCTGTCAGACCCTTTTGCTCCCCCACCCCCAGAAAAAAAACCTGGATCCACCCTTGGTGCCCATAATCCCAAATAATGATGGCGCATCCTTCCCTTACTACAAAACCAAGAAGACTTATTCCAACTCTGCTCTCATAGAGCAACTACTACGCAGGATGAATTACGATAGCGTTATCGACTGAAATTCATATATAATTTTAAATTTCATTAGCGTACGTAAATATCTGAAAGCGCATTATTAGGTTACCTTTAAATGAATTTTTCTCTAAACCACTTTCCCCAAAATGAACGATTGAAATCCTTCCCCGCCGTAGCCTATCTACCTCTAAGAGTGACAAGGATAGTTTTTTTAAAGAGTTTCATTGTAATTATTTCGTGAAATTTTCTTTTTCTCGCATGAATTTCTCTGAGGGTGATAATGAATTTTCCTCCTTAAATACGTCTCTATTAAAGCCTATCACAGTTCCTCCGAGATGACTGCCGAACATCATTATCGCAAGTCAACAATCGTGAGATCGTTTTGACGCGGCTCTCCATTCCGCTCTCCAATCTGCCAGCCTTTTTATGGAGACGTATTTCTTCTTTTAAATCCTTCATAATCTGCATAGTGTAACTCAATTATGAACTATGTATGTATGTACTCTCTAGGTATGTTTATAGTAATTTTAACATCACCTTAGCTCCCATGGTTAAAAAAAAAACTTTGCGTACGACTGGGTCGCAATTGGTGACCAATGCCTCTCACGTTCCTTATTAGTTAAAAGTAATCTTCAGTATACGACTCGTACATTCTATGGTAATAGAAACGTCCTTTTAGGCATCTTAATTCCCATTATTTTTATTTCATGATATTTGTAACCGTACAGGATGACCTAACCTTTTATCGAAAGACCACTCCCCAGCAGGGCTATTCTACTAAACGGGGCCATACGTATGGCCGGCCGTAACTTTCTTATGGTCTGACCCGAAATTACGGCCTAAACCGATTCCACTCTCGAGGGGCCATATCGTATGGCCCGGCCAAAAGTCTTAACGCCCTTTCTGCAGGCGAGTATGAGAATTATAATTGGTACTATAAGTTTGGTTCACTTTTTTATATACTAGTCATTTTTTTGAGAAGGAAGTTTGTTCCAACGTGAATAAAATATTAATCATATGTTAATTAACCGAAATGGACTCTTATTAAAGGATAAATTTGGATTTTCTTTAAACACTAATCTAGCGGCAGACGCTGAAGATCTTTAAAACAAGTGAAGAACGCAAATCACGGGCGAGAAGAAGCAGAAGAAATTTGTACCGTGCAGTATTATAATATTCGTGAATTGTGCATATAATGGATAGAGTTAGAACATGACATCCTATTGTAGTTCTAACCCCCTTCCTCTCCTTCCAATGGTGTAACTATTGTCTCATGGCTGCAATCATTTGCCCCCAAAAGCCTTATAAATCCAGCCAATGCACGAAATCTAAAGATGAAATTGAAACTTTAAGTTTCATTAATTTTATTATCAGAGGCTTATGTTTCGGTAGCTGTATAAAGTTAAAACATCAATATGAGACTATCATTCTTTCCTTGATTTGTGGACGACATTTGTCCTTTACGCATCGACTTACTGAAGATTGCCTTACTGTCAAAAACAATTTCTTGCCCTAGGTTTCTTCGATATCCTCCCTCACGAACCGTTATGCTACGAGAATCTTAAAATATAAAACATTTAATAGCGGATATTTCAAACTACCTACAGCTTTTCGAAACAAGTAAGGAATCTGCTAGCAAATGTAGCACAGAAAGCAAATAAAAGCCGGCTCCGGGAAGAGGAACGGGCCCGTTACTCCGTTCACTTTAGCAGAGCATCCGTTAAAAGTATTCCTAACTTTTTACCTACAAGCGAACTTTTAGCTCATCCGCTATATCTACTTAAAATTAAGTAACAACTTTTGACGCACGGAAATAGTTAATGAAAATATCGTCATCGTATGAGAACGGATTACCTACACGTATCCCGTATCCTCCTTATGAAATCGACGTCTTTTTTAAACATATCTAGCCAATGCCCGTCGAATCCGTATGTGCTCACCCACAATATTCATATATTTCTTGAAACAATCGCTATGTAATCGATGACACTTCGTAAGTTTCTTTTATAACACCTTAGGCGAGCAATGTTATTTCGTATGGCCCGAGTTATGACCACCTCTTAGGCAGGCCATATTATTACGGCCTTTAGGCCATAGCTACCGCCCGACTTATGGCCTTTCGCTCAGAGTAGAATCGCTGGAAGCCATACGTATGTCTCGAGGCCGTAGTTATGGTCGATTTCGACTTATGGCCCGGCCATACGATTAGTGGAATAACCCTGCAGGATGCTTTGACGAAAGGCATTTTTTCCGCAGTGCAAAGGAATGAACGAGAAACAGTGGCGCCGACTCAATGGGGCTTGAGGGGGCCCGAGCCCCCTAAAAAATTCATTATGGGTGTGAGGAAAAAATGCGTCAGGCTTGTCGGTTTTCCCCGGAGTGTCCAAATATCGAGATTCAAGTTATCAGGGTTTTAATGTTGGTCACATGAGTCTTCTAAAATGCTTAAAAAACTTAAAACTCACTACTTATACAATTTCCTGGGGCAAGATCCCCGGTTTGGGCCCCCCCAATATTTTTTACAAGTCGGCATCCCTGACGAGGAATGCTGGCCAAATATCGCTTAGGAAGGATGAAATTGTTTGCAAGGAATCTCCAAACAAAATAGATGACTCGTCCTCTTAAATTTGCAAGGGTCCATCAAGGTCCAAGAAAAATAAGCAAGTCATTTTCATACATATTCAATAAAAATATGCTTATATATTCTGGTTGATGTGGTTGGGACACGTATTGTGCGACCAAGCTGAATTTTTTCTTTGCTTTGTTTACTGATGAAGAACCCTTCGCTGGAAGAATCGCAGGGGAACTAAAATATTACATTGTGTTTTTTCATCAAAATGAACTTTTTTGCGGGTCGAACTTCAACTCGTCGGACTTTTAGAAAATATGACACATTTTAATATTTAGTCATCAAAATATGCCTTCCACCTTTTAAGGACCACATACCGTCCGGCGATTAACTTCCCAGCCTTCCAGTGGCGGATTAAGGTGGAGGCGGATAGGTAGGAGGTGGGGGGGGGGGGCGACGATCTTCTGTATTATATGGAAAAATTGATGCTAATGACGGATCTCCAATAAAAAAAATTGTTTCACCAGCTTACCAAATGGAGTATATTATATGAATTATCGATGAAGATTTAAAAGCCGCATAGACAATGGAGAGGTATTGCATACCAACAAGGCGCCGCGGAAGGTAATGATCCGCCCTCCTATCCCCCAAAAGAACGACCTTAATCCGCTTCTGCAACCATTTGCCTTATTTTTGTTTTTTTTCGTTCTATCCCATTAAGGAATCTACCTTTGACTTGTAGCACTGAAAATGAGATTAAATGACCGGGATTAAATAAAGGATTTTCAAAAGGGGGAGAACTACTTGTCTTTTTGACATCGCGTCGGGCCGAGAGGTAAAGGACCGCAATTTGATTTTTTGATTTTAACCTAACACGTAGTATGAGAACAACCATGGTAAAGAAGCCTTAAGAAAGTAAGAAATAAGGGCATCCCACCACCCGTAATGCAGTGAGGCAGTTTACGCTTTTTTGCCGCATTTGACGCGATATACGCCTTTTTTCTACTAGGCACAGTAACAGCCAGTTCCATGATTAACGAGATAATAAACTCTAAAACGTTTCAAGAACAACATTTCCATTTTCCTATGAAGATTTTCACAGCTTCTTTTATCAATGTTGGTGGTTGTTTTCGGGAATTGCTGCGTAGGTAACATTTTCTTTCTCAACGTTTCAATCCTCCTACTGGGAGCGTTATCAAGAGAAAGAGTCATCAGTTTTCTCTTGATAACGCTCCCAGTAGGGGGAGTGAAACGTTGAGTAAGAAAATGTTACCTACGCAGTAATTCCCGAAAACAATCACCAACATTTCCATACTCCTTTAATGGCTACATTTGTCGCGGCCAGACAGGGGACCAACGGTAAAATCCCAAAGCTCCATAATTGGTCCTAAAAATTTGAGGTTTTCACCGAACATTATTGGTAAAATAATTTTTTGGTGTTATTGAGCAAAAATATTAATTCAATGCTGAAGTAAGGAGTAAGGAAATCCCACCACCCGTAATGCAGTGCGGCAGTTTACGCTTTTTTACCGCATTTGACCAGATATACGCCTTTTTTCCACTAGGCACTGTAACAGCCAGTTCCTTGATTAACGAGATAATGAACACTAAAACGCTTCAAGAACAACATTTCCGATTTCCTTTAATGGCTGCATTTGTCGCGGCCAGACAGGGGATCAACGGTAAAATCCCAAAGCTCCATAATTGGTCCTAAAAATTTGAGGTTTTCACCGTACTTTATTGATAAAATTATTTTTATGGTATCATTGAACATAAATGTTAATTCAAGCATTAGTATGCTTGAGAACATGCTACCTTTGAGCCACTGACGTCATGGCAAAATTAGCAGTGCCGAAATGCACTTTCTGTAACTTTTTTTTAGAAGTGAAATATTACTGTGTTTTGTTTATTAAAAGTTATTAAAATTTTTTTGTTTTGGCTAGGAATGTATATTATAGAACTTTTAGGCAAAAAATTTGATGTGTTATTTGACTATTACGTCTTATGTTTACCAGTGCCAGAACGGTGTTCCGGCAGGTACCATGACACCCCTGCTTTGAGCGTTATACAAGAAACCCTTCTCCAAATGCAAGATAAGATAGGTCATGTCACCTGCAGGGGCGGTCTGGATTGATTGGGGGCCCTCAGCTAGGCCTCATGATGGGGCCCTCCTTACCCAGGGATTTGGGGGTCCTACCCCGGAAATTTTTAGGAAATTGCATGCCCGGAAATGGATTTTTGACGTTACTCTGGCTCTTAGAAACGATATTAAAGTTTTAAAAATAGATAAAGAAAAATACAATGAAAAGTGAGAATTTTACAGCTTGTAAAGTTTAATAATGCATTATGGCTATCTATTTAGTGAATTTGTTCCTCGACCCTGCACTGGAATCTAAAAAAAAACTAAAATAACCTTTCCAAATATGTAACCCTTTCAAAAATGCATCAGCTCTCTTTTATCTTCTGACACATTTATTTCTTTTTCATATTATCTTTTTAAACTTAGTATGTTGTAAATAAAGCAGCTAATGAAAATGTGTTATTTTCTAATTGCAAAAATAAACTTTGATTCAAGTAATCAGTCTTTTATAATATATCTTTCATATATGCACCACGATAGGTGCGAGCATTGTGGGGGGGAAACGCTTGGCGGTCACCGATAAGCCGATGGCCAGACCGTCCCTGCATTCCATCTCAATTCAACGAACGATTGACCCCTAGGTCCCTTGATTTTGACTTTAATTGTTGTATTGGTGTATATTTACTCGAACTAAGTAATTAATAATTGATTCATGCATTCTAATTAGTAAGATTTTTCCTGAGAAAACTGCCTTGAGTCCTTGTATATATGTACTCAATTTTGGCAAAGCGTGACGTTAACGAGTTGGAACAAGGGTCATCTCATGCATGTTGGGAGGCCCGTTTTAAGGGTTTAACTTTCTCAAGAAATTTAACTTTTTAAAATCGTGAGGTTAATGCCAGAGGCTCCAAAGCCTAAGACCTCAGAATGTCCAGAGAATGCTCTCTCAGCACCGTCCATTTCCCTTGGACCCTGAAAAATGAAAGAACATGTGAGACCCAAGCTATGGTTACGACCCATCTATCTTTCTTCTCATGCTCATCAGCACTTTCCTACGTCTAACAGCACACCACTTAATACTCCTTTTTGTGCCTAAGGGCTCTTTGGATAACAGTGCACCCCTGTACTTCGGATACTTCAAAACATAACACTTGATATAGACAGAAACGTAAGTACTTGGACGACCTCGCGAAGTTTCAGCACCAAGCCCTCTTATCATAATCATTAGCATCATTAAGAGACAGCCCTCTTTCAGCACCTTCCATTTTCATTGGACCCTTCAAGTATGTGAACTGTAAAATGAAAGAACATGCGAGAATGCAGCAGTGATTAAGGCCAGACTGTATTTCTTCTCGTACTCGTCAACACTCTCATTATCGTAATTATCCAGATACATTGGGGATGAGGGCCCCATCTCACTTCCTTTTCAACATAGTTTTCAAATTGTGACATTATAGCCAGTTCCTAGAAATTTTTCTAGTGTAAGCGAGCAACATCAGCTTCATGTTTATCTGTAAAGAATGAATGTTTATATGTTAAGAATGAGGCTTATCAGCCTGCTAGTACATTATAAACAGATATCAACTGCTTTTAATAATGCATTAAATTAATTTCACTTTCCAAAGATTAAATAGTTATTAATGCCAGGATGACTGTTGATATCTACATTATCAGCTTCATTACCTACATGAAATTTTGTTGCATTATTGAACCAGAAAAATACATTTGATAAATGTAACAGTAATTTAAATAACTTTGCCTCTCTTTACATGGCTGACACATTAGGAAGTTTGGCACTGACATCAATACTACTTGGAAGTCTGGTGGCATCAGCAGTTCAACCTCGGTTTGGCAGACGAACTGTTCTAAATGTGGCCAACATTTTCCTTGTGATAGCATGGAGTTTAACATCAGTTGCACTACAACCAGCATTGATTCTTGCTTCATCCACCCTAACATCATTTTATGCAGGCAGTCTGGTCGCACCAAATATAGTGTACCAAATGGAGAACTTCACATCTAAATCATTAAGATCTACCTTTCTTCTTCCACTCAATCATATTTCTCTCATGTTAGGAATGGTGATTGAAATGGGAATGGGAGTAATCATATATTGGCGCAACATTGCAGCCATCAATGCTATTTTCCCAGGACTTGGAATCTTTATTGTGTTCATGCTCCCCCAGAACTCATCTCAGCAGCATCAAAACAAAGAGAGCAATTCACCTTTTACTTCAAATACAGAAAATGAGTCACCAAACTGCACATCAAAAGTGGATCACTATGACACGGGGGGTGAACAAACTTCAGCCAATTTAAAAACATCATCAAATAACCAGTCAACCTCAAGGTCATATGACTTCAAATCAGCTGCTCTCCTCACAGCCTCACTGTGCTACCCGCATTTCTGTGGCTTAACAGTAATACGGACTTACAGCACATCACTTTTAGCAATGCTATCAGTTTATGGACTGCCAGTTTTCATTCATGTCTTCCCATTTATTCTTTCGTGCATTCAAATATCAGGAGTGTGCTTTGGTTTAGCACTGAGATTTTGGTCAGAACGCTCATGCAAGATTCCTTTACTCTTAGCATCATACGTGGGAAGCACTGGATCCTGTTTAGCGCTAAGCTTCTACAGTCATTTCCATGTGCATAAATCAACAGTGCACAATCAAAATGAGGAAATCACATCAGCTATCCCAGCTTGGCTTCCCTCAGTGCTTCTGGGGATTCATTCATTTGCTTCCTGCATGAGCATACCTTTAGTGCCATATTCATTTGCAGGAGAATTTTTCCCAGAATTTTCTCTCCAATTGAAAAGTCGCTTTGCTTTAATTTTGTCTTGCACAGCATGCTTCCTTGGTAATAAATTTTTCTTTTCTATAGTACACTTAGTGGGGGTAAAGGGCTTCTTCTGGGTTCATTCATTAACAGGATTCATATGTGCTGGGTTAATATGTGCATTAATACCACGGAACATTCGAGACGATGATGAAATACCAACACGCAGTTCTTGGCATCACACAAGTGAAGACCTCAATGATACAAAGCTAGATATTTCCTCTATCTCCGGGACTGGCAGTGAAGACAAGTATATAACTCAAACAAGTTTCAACCTTGAAAGTGGTAGAGGATCGATTTCACTTAAAAAGAACAATAATGCTATTAGAGCAAGTTTTAAAGCTGAAAGAAATAGTATTACAAGAGAAGTGCCTGATTGGCTTGGTGATATTTCATGGGCAGGTCGTCATGGTGGTTGGTTAATAGAAGAAAAAAGAAAAGGTGGATGGAGAGTAATAGAAAGAGGATACAAGCATGAAAATGGAGGAGGAAGAAGCATGGATGTAGAATCAGGTACTTGGATTGGTCACATGATACATACAATCACAAAAGCAGCAATAGAAGAAGAAAGTAAGGATATAGCACGATGGAAACTGGCAAATAGATCAAAAAAGCGCTGGATAATAACAAGGGGACCAAAAAATGAATGGCAAATATGTTCAGCACCTTGGGAAACAGATACAAGTGAGGAGAGTGAAGACTCCCATGAAAGTGATGATACTGATACTGCTGATGGTACAAAAAGTAATGAGGAAAGTAGCAATTCTGATGATACAGGCAGGTAAGGTATGAATGAGATCAGGAAAAACGAAGAAAAATATTAACTTAACCTAAAAAAAATTCTGATGAAATCAAAACTCATGAACTCCACTTAAAGATTCCTGTATGTATTAAACAATGATTTCCCGTGAGAAATTAAAAAAAAGTCCCAATTCATAAATGTGATACAGGAGAAGAAAGGTAGACGTAAAACTGCATAAGAAGAGGGAAATATATCTTTTGTGCACGTGCAAAGAAAGCAATAAAAAAATTGTTCTAATTCTTCATTCATCCTTAGAAAACACATTTTGATGAACCAAGAATTTTAGGGAAAAGATTACATTGAGCATTTCCGTAAATGGATAGATACAGATTAATACAATACCTGAGACACAAACGTAATGATGATGGCTGATGAAAAGAAAAGGAATGTATACATTATAAAGCTGGATATAATTGAAACTATTTCATGTGAAATCCATGAACTAAATTGCACATCATAGATAAGAACTCTTGGAATGCTGCACATCTTGGATTCAATGGAGAACTGAATGCCCAATAAACCGGAGTATAAATAGAAAGGCAATTCTATCTCGCCACATCACGGATTTATCGACAATTGAACAAGAAAGTTACTGGAAAAAGAGTGATTTCCAAGAATGAGATATTAGTGGCTTTCCTCTCAAGTAGGCTGCTATAAATGCCTATAAGGTGTTAATATAAAACATGCTCTAGGAAAAGACTATCCACAAGGCACGCAAAGGATTGGAAGTTGGATGTTGGAGATTGGAAGGAAGGGCAACCTCTGAATTTCATAAGGTATACATTCTAAAGCTGGATATAATTGAAACTATTTCATGTGAAATCCATGAACTAAATAGCACATCATAGATAAGAACTCTTGGAATGCAGCACATCTTGGATTCAATGGAGAACTGAATGCCCAATTCTTGCCCAGTTCTTGAGCAATTCAATATGAAGGAGAAGATCTTTTCGGACAAAAAAAGACTTACATGCTGAGGGAAGTTTGGGAAAAAATTGCATCCAAAAAGAATTCTTTTTCCAAAAGCAAGCCATCAACACCCATAGAATTATTATCAAATTTAGTAAGAAGAATTCTCAGGCTTCCTTCTGGATCCATAGGTTGATTTATTCATACATTTCGAGGGCATTGCCTGCTATCATTTTTAGGTTAATGGAGCATTTAAAAAATTCTTTGGTTTATGTCAAGAGGATCTATGGTCTGGTAGGCTCTGATTAGTACATTTTCCTGCATGTTTATTTCTCTCTTCTCCAAGTTTTTTGAACACTGGTTTCCATGTAGTGCTCAGATGGAAACCTGTGTCTCCATTAAGTCCACTGGGTTCCAATCTCATTTCCATAGCTTCTTTTACTTCTTCATCCAAGTGGATTAATATTATCATTATGTGACAATGGCAATCAAAGTGCATCCACCAAAAGTCATCTTAATGATAAGAACTGAATGACACAATATTTGTGCATGCAAAAGTGAAGGTTATTCATAAGAAAATACAATAGACAGTATACTCATGTATGTAATTATAAATCATTAGAGCATAAATATAAAGGTATGTTTGACTTAGCTAGATTTGACATATTTCACACAAAAATAGTGGATATTTGTTGTGGCTGAATTAATTATGTAATCAAAAGATAAAATGTGATTCATCAAATAAAGAAAATATAGCTACATTGCATTTAATTTTTCAATTGAGTCAATTTTCCATGGAAGTGTATCGGAGCACAGTTTATTCTAATTAAAAATCAATAGACTTTTAAGCCACTAATACTAGCCATTATCGTCATGGTAACAATATCAAAGAAGTTGAAGATGATAAAGATGGCTTGATTTAAACCACCAGCATGATAAACAAAAACAAATTTACAGTGATGAAGTTGAGAAATGAATAATGCTGACAGTACCCAATGCCCTTAAATTAAGCAGAAAGAAATTTGTACGTAAAGTAAGAAGTGACGGACGTCTGAAAAAGTATGATTCTATTATTGATGAAAGGGCTTGGACTCTGGACAAATATGAAAGGCAGCACTATATTAGGGATTACATAGCAGCTCCAGTAAGTCTAAATGTGAAATCTATTATTCTCTATTAAAGTTACTTAAGTGTAGACATTTTTTAGATCCAAAGATACATTTTTGAGGCATCAATCAGAAAATTTTCCACAACTTTAGTACATTAAAATTCCACAAAAATCACTGTAATTGGTATTATAATGATTAACAACCTCGTGCCTATGGAATGCAGTAAATTAAATGCAGTTAAATGTATTTTTAATATTTATTTCAAAGGAAAT
Organism: Ischnura elegans; assembly: GCF_921293095.1. NCBI lineage: Eukaryota > Metazoa > Arthropoda > Insecta > Odonata > Coenagrionidae > Ischnura > Ischnura elegans. Next base: position 145,826,150 of record NC_060246.1, read on the forward strand.
ACATTTGTAATATTTATTTCCAAGGAAATATTACAGATATATTGATTTTAAATGCACAGGAATTCATTAAAGACAGGATCTTAATTCCTTTCTTATTTCCTCTTTTCAAGACAAATTTCTTATTACTTTTCTTCAATGAATTTCATGAATTTTTGTTTTTTATTTCATGAAGAATGTTATATTAATTCTATCACTATTACTATGAGGTTCCATCAAAAGAATGCAATGTGTGTGTAAATATCATAAAATCTGTTATCATATGGTATTGATATAGATTTTGGCGCGATCGCAGTTGGACCCCCTGGTCGGCGCACGATAAACCTTTTTGAAAAATATGTAAAATTACTGGAAAATTCAATTTAAATACAGAATTGGTTTTCTTGGGTCTCTTAGTTAATTTCATTTGCTTTCCACACCTAGGACATTCATAACTTGATGCAATCAAACCTTCATTCATACACCAATCTAACACACACTTTTGACCGTATACAGGCAACAATGCGAAATATCCACTAGAATATTTCACCTCTTTTGAAAAACATTCATCCAAATTCTTCTTACAATCCACTTCCATCAAAGCCTGGTTTGAACGTTTTATAAATGGGTCACTGCGATAATAAATTCAGGATTTGTTGATAAAAATGAAGTAAACGCGCAGGATGTGAACCTTTAAAATTAGCCAATCACAAAGAAGAAACGTATCTAGAAAATAGTACATACTAGAAACTGCCGCCAATCCACCAATTGGCGAATAAGGGGTTCTAATTCCGGTTCACCCTAGATTTTTATAATCATTAAATCTATATTAATACCATAAGATAAATAGTTCAAAACAGAGTATTCAATACTTAATTATTTCATAGTAATATTACAAAATCAGTTTATTCCATATGTTGTGGGTTTTGAATTCTATGTCTTTCCCATTTTCCAATTCAAAATTAAAATTTTGCACATTATCATTCATAGAATTTCCACATTCCACCACTAATTTATTATGAAATGCCCTCTAAACTTAAATCTAAAAGCCTGAAGCTACTTTTACTAGCTACCCTGATAATTTATCATTAAAGGCATTCTATAATTGAACGTAGGTTTTCATTAGGCATATTCCAAATCACCCTGGTGTGCCTTGCCTCCCATTTTGACCTTCCCAATTCCAGCACATTACATGAGTCCTATTACCTTAATCCTGTCCATGAACCACAATGTCTCTCTTCGCCATATATATTTAACATGGTTTTAACCATCCTTTCCCACTTGGTTCTAGTTACATCCAAAAGCTCCCTTTCATAATTCCTGAAGAGGTTTCATTTCCTCGTCTACCAAGTCTAGAACTTCCTTGTTCACTTTCATCTCTATCTCACCCAAAGATGTGCCAGGAATTTTGCTTGGGGGGTCCAAAACCATGGGGAAAATATTTGAAAAACAGGGTATTAAATAGAGGGTTTTAAACTATGTAAGAGTGCTTTTTTTTCGACTTCCAATCGCTCATCAAAATCACCATACAAGCGACAGGCGGGTACAGTGCAGATAGAGAAATAGCATGTTCTCTGTATCACACCCTCAAGTCATTTCTGACCATAATTTGTTAGTTTAAAGTTAGAAGCAATGTCATTAACCTGACAGCCTCAATTGATTCTCCCACCAAGTGTGCACTGTGGAGAGACAGCCAGAAAACTCACCAAATGGTTTCAGCATTGACATGTCATGTCACGCCAATAATAGAGAATTTTTTTAATGTACTGTCGCTAGAGGGTGAAACAGTATGAAACATTACGTCCATTCCCATTCAAAACAAAAGGATGGACATGCTGACTTCAGGAAGTGTTCTGATCCATGACAATGCCCTTTATCTCAGTGCTGATGCAGCCCAACAACAGCTCCTTGAGCAATTTGAATGGGATGTTTTCAATCATCCGCAGTGCAATTACGACAATAGTACCATGTGACTTCCATCTTTACACTGAAATGAAGAAGTGGCTAAGAGGGAAGCGTCCTCAATCACCAAAGCGATTATGCTGAAAGGTGCTCAACATTTAGTAATGAAATAATTGAAATCAATCACTTCGTTTCTGTTCATTATCCATCGGAAGTTGAAAAAAAAAGGCCCTAGTAATTTTAACACTCTTCATAATCAAAAAAATTTAATTTTTCAACTAAATCTTTCGTAAATTCATGATTTTTCAATATTTTTTCTTTCATGATGAAGCAAAGTAATTATTTTTATGTGTTGGAGGAGGGTTTGAACTGCCCCCCTTGCTAGCCACTGATTTCACCTTTTCCATACCTCTTAACACCCACATCTCAAACACGGACAGTATTTTCTTATCGTCTTTCCTCAATATTCTCATTTTCAAACAATAAAATCACAAATAAATCATCATAATTTTAAAACCAAACAAAAAAATCATAAACTTAAAGAAATTTCCAAACCAAAGAACCATTCAGGTAACCAACAGGAGTTACACTAGCGGCACTCAAGCTGCAGGCAATTTGTCTCCGACATTTGCAGTGGGAAGGAAGACATAAAACATTATCTTTGAATTTCCCTTGCCATGAATTTGGACAAAGAATAAAATATCATAAAAAAGGAAACATTTTCCTGCAGATCAACGTTGGCAGCACAAATTTTGACGGGATAATTTTTCCCCATTATATGCAGGTATTATACTAAAAATAAATAAAGACATTTTGGGAACAAGTAACACCAACAAATTCCTTTCAATTCCATACTAAGAAAGAAGCACCAGTGATGCGGAGCACTCATACATTGGATAAGAAAAAATAGAGTGGAAAATTTCATCTTCTACATCAAATTTACTCGTCAGTCTGAAGGGTTAACTAGATGGGGTTATTTTGACTGTACAGTACCACATTATGATCTTAGAGTCTTTATTTATGCCACATCAACCTACACTGGACTCTTTACATTCAAATTCATCACTCTTTTTAAGTTGCCACATTGTTTTGAAGAGAACTCATTTTCACAATCAAATTCTACAGCTTGTAGAAAATACCTTGGATCTGAACCTGTCAGTGCCAAGGATTTTTTTTAATGACAAAGAAATGTGATCAGCATATTTATGACGGTAAAATGCTTCCATATTTTCATTGATTCTCATAACCACTGCCTTCAATATTGATGTTCCATTCACTAGCAGAAGTTGCAAAAAATACTTTCTTTTTACCTGGTTCACCAATTAGACTGTGCAATATAATAATAATTATATGTATAGTAAATCCTCAATTTTGCATAACTTCCTCTATCCTAGCTGGTTAAAATTTGACTAAAAAGGACTTCAATACATATTTCAATCAATCTCAACAAATTGAAAATATACAGGCAAGATGATAATTTTTTCTTGATATTGATGAGAAATTTTTTTCAATCAATATTTATCATTCCAAATTTATTATTTCACAATAAAAGCTTATTTCCATTTTAGCCAGCACAGTTGTTTTCAAACAGACACTTGATTTCATAATTTTGGCATTGGAAAAAGTACTTTATCTCAGGTACTAAGTAAATCACTCTTTACTGTTATCAGTATGGTTCCTCCCAAACTGGCCAAAATGAAGATTGTGATAAGCTACCACTGCATATGCTCATAGGAGCCTTACTATCAGCAAAAAACCAACTACTGGATAACTTACAAGACCAGCTAGATCAATTAAATAATGCTCTATCAGAATGCAAAGAAGACTTGGGTAAATGTGAGGATGGGACATCAAGAAGAAAGCCCAGTGGTGAAGACAGTAAAAAACTCTACCAAACATCAAAAAGTCATGAGGAATCAATAACAATTGAAACAGAAGATGGAATTTTTGAAGGAGAAAGCCTTGAATACAGTGCTGAGACTACAGAAATCCCAGCCAATGAAGAATTTGGTGAAGGGATTCCGTCAGAAACAAACCTTGACAATAGTCCTGAAACAGACCTTGACTACAATCTTGAAACAGACCTAGAATACAATCCTGAAACAGCAGGAATTGATGAAAGAAGCAGTGGAGGATCCAGAGATGAAGGGGATAACTATGAGCACTTTCCAGGTGAAACAAACATCGATGACTTTCATCATACACCAGGAATGCCTCTGGTGAGTTGAACTTTTCACAAAACAATCAAAGTCATATTAAAAAGTTTTTATCAAAGAAATTTTAAAATGTTTCTTTTCATTCTTTAGGGTTCACTGGATTGTACTGATTCGGAGGATTCTTTTGAATGTGATGATGAAGAATCTCCATCATATGGTAGGGAAGGGGTCAGAGAATGTGAAGAGGATGAACTTAATGTTTACATAAAAATTTGTGATAGTGATACCGATAGCAAGGCAAGGGAAGTTTATCTTGGCAGCTTAAGATTACCGAGATCCTCAACTGTCGCAGCTAAGAAAACAGTGGCACCTAGGTCAAAGAATGGATACAGCACGAGAAGCAATGTAAGTGTATCAATGGAAGAAATAGAGGTAAGAGGCAACAATAGTAGTACGAGGGTTGTACCAAAAGTAAGGTTCGCAATGAGCTACAATGTTGAGTGAAGGTGCTAGGCTAAATCCCACAACATTGCCGTTTGCAGTGGTTCCCCTACTCTGGAGTCCGCCAGTACGCGATTCACTGTGTTGCTCATTGTTGGCTTAGCAACTGTCAACAATGAAAGTGATGATCCCCGTTCCCGCCAAGTATGAGGATCGAGCAGTAATCCGATTTCTCCTTGCAAGGAAGTTACCGCCATTGAAAATTCATCAGCAACTGACTGAACTTTATGGTGAAGAGTGCATGCCCGTTCAGCACGTCTGCAAATGTTGCAGGGCTTTTGCTGAGGGCCGCACGGAAGTTCACGATGAAGAACGAAGTGAAGACCGCCGGTTTTAGATTGTCCAGAAGATCAACAGTGAGCTGCTCAAAGATGGGAGGGTCAGTGTCCATGAATTTCTTGAACGCATTTCTGAAGCTTCTCACGGCACAATTGAAAGAACTTTAACACAAACGTTGGGTTATCGCAAGATGTGTGCTTGCTGGGTTCCCTGGATGCTGACTGACGGACTCATGGAGCAACACTGCTCGTAAATTTCTTCAACAATTTTAAGGTGGGGGGCAACAAGGAGAAGTTGTTGGTCTCTATCATCACTGGAGATGAAGGGTGGGTATTTCACTTTATCCCCGAAACAAAACTCTCAGGTGGCAAACGCTTCAAGAGCAACAATGAAGTCCGAGCAGAGGTCACACACTTCCTCAACGGGTTGGCGGGAGACTTCTTCAACTTAGGGATAAAAAAGCTGGAGCACTTTTTTTAAAGTGTGTCGAAAAAAATGGAGACTACGTTGAAAAATAGGCAAAAGTGTAAGCTTTTCAACAATGTGAAAATTAATATTAATAAAAAAGTTTTTTATTTGTAAAAAATATGGGAACTTTACTTTTGGTACAACCCTCGTACCTACATAATTGCAGTTTCCCTCAGCAAGTCAATTAAGGATTCATCTTCAGGATCTCTCATAAACAGAAAATGAGTTCTATCACCAAACATCATAATGTAGTATTTACTGAGGCACACATGTACATGATGAGTGCCTCAAAACACATTTCCCTGCAAAGAGGATTTTGCTTTTCTAGCTTTAAAAAACAATGTGTATTTATAAATAAGTGATGAATACCAAAAAGTGACTAGTTAACACATATCAGACCTCAGATGCATCATCACTGAGAGGAATTAGATATGTACCACCAAGCAATCACAAAGCCAGAAATTTGCTTTGGGGGAGGGAGGGGAGAGCATGGGTGGTATATGTGGGTTGTCTATTTTGTTGCTAATTCAAATGCATCAGAAAACCATACATTTCATTAAATAAGCTACACATTTCGTTTGCATAATGCTGGGAGTGCATAATTCCTCGCTAATTATTGGCAGGCACTATGAAATGCAACTACATGGAAAAATGGAGAATCAGAGATTAGGTGGTCTTAAGCTAGTGGTCTCCTCAGCAGATGCATCACAGGTAGTCAATCACCTTTTATTCCAAGAATTAGGGATAAAGAGAGTGGCATTTTCAATTTTAGGGCAGAGATAAGGAAAACAAATGCTTCTCTTATATAAACAAATAAGGAAAAGAAAGATGATTACATATGCTTTAAAGAAGAAGAAATGATAACAATTAAAAGTTCACTAAAAGTAATCAATACAGTTTTGTATGAGTTTAAAATTCTTTCATTTTATTCTGATCATCGCCAATCAGAATAAAAACATTGAAATTTCAAGGACATTCACTTCTAAATACCTATCATGGATATGTTACGTTGAATCATTCATCATGGAAGCAGGTGTATTTTCTGTATAACAACTGAAGAGTACGTAGGTATAACAAATTCATGCTGAGAGTTTTTAATAAAGTACTGAGAAATGGATTGCAATGTGTATATAGGGGGAAACAGTTAGGGAGAACATATGAAGGCCAATGACATAAACAAGACAACAAAGTGGGGCGTGGGTGAAGGCCAAGGTTTATTTGTCATAGGGATGCTTAACTTAAACAAAGGTTAATAGAACAAAATAAAACATCATTACCAAGTCCATCTGGGCTGTTAACAATTCCAAATCTTTCAATGAAATTTAATTTAAGCCCTTTGTCATTAAAATATAAAATATCTAAGTCAAAGTTCCAAAAATAATTACACAGGCATAAATGATTTGTAAAATAGAATTTTTCATCATTACGAATTGACTTCTGCAACATTCCTTCACTCTGGATTTAAAACATTTACCAGTCTGGCCGACATAACATATATCATAGTCCTAACACTTCAATTTATACACTCCACTTTTGTCCATACGATCATATTTGTTCTTAAAATTAAAGAAAACCAATGCCAAAGGGTTAAAAAAAATAAGATATTACAATTACTTTTTGGGAGCAATAAGGAGAATTGCAATTTAGTAGTGGAATTGCATATTTAAGAGTCGGAATCACTACTATACATACATAGTTTTATATTTTATCATGAGTCATTTTTCTAAACAAGGATGAGAATAATTTTTAACTTTACAACTTTCACACACTATATGTGAGCACTTGTGGCTGAATCTGCCATATTAATATCAACTTTTATTGATATTTCTGAATTTTCAGGGTGGCTCCAATTACGGAAGAACAGAGGGTGACCCATCCCAACTTTATGCAAAGTACTCAAGGAATAGAAGGAGTCGAAGTGCAGGTTCACGGCCTTCCTCTCCTAATGACTATCAAAGGCAACATGCAATGATACAAAAACTGAACTACTATGGAAATTGTAAGGATTATCCATCGACAGAAAATAGCCTACAGTCATCTTCCTTAGAATTTTTATCACAGCATGACCAAGGTCCACCCGATATGGTAGATGATGATTTCCAAGGTTCCCTAAATTACCCATATAGCAGGAATATTGATAATTCTATAAATTATCACTCCCCACATGAAACAATAAATTCACAAGAAAGCTATTCAGTAACTAAAAAGAAAAGACCTTGTAACCCATCCACAAGGGAAAGAAGAAGAATAAGTAAGAAAAGGTATGCATCTAAGACTACACACGGTCAACACTCACATCAACCGTGTCCAGAAAAAAGGCGTCCAAAAACTAGCCCATATGATTCATATTCCAACACGTCACCTTATATTGAGCATACAACTAGCAGGGGACAAGAGGAAGAATTTGGAATACAAAACGAATATGAAGAGGGTATGCATGACCCAAAAACTGCTGTAGCAAGAGGACCATCACAAGCCACACAAACTGACCTTACGTGCACACATGTAAGAGGATCAGGAATGATGGATGGCAAAGATATTGAATCAATACAAGGTTTAGGTAAGAGCTCAAGGATTCCATCCAGAAATAGAGTGGGAAGCATAGGCAGAAGAAGCAACAGTTTGAGGTCTGATCGAACCACCCCTAGTTTGCCAAGTGAAATATCAATCAATTATACAGATGAAGCAGAATCTCAGAGGACAAATCATAGTGGGTATCATTCCCCAATTCCCTGTAACAAAAATGGCTCCACATCCCAAAGAACTCCACAGCCTAAGCCAGACTCATCAGAGAGCAGATCTAATAGTTTAACCAATTTACAGCCTCATACGAGCAGGAGCATCAGGCAATCAAAACCAAGAATCCGAAGCAGTGTAAGAGAATCTTACTCCTCAGCCAAAAGAAATGATCCTTCTCAAATGTATGATGAAGAACATCCAATACTAAGAAACAGGGAACAAAGGATATCAAGGGCAGAGGAACCACAAATGTACCCTCCAAGATATTCTGCACGCAATGCACACACCCTGACAAATATGCAAATGCAGCCTCCACATAAAATATCTCAATCTTATTGCATTAGTTGCCAATGTGGACCCCCAGAATGCACAGAACAATACTCTGCACAAAATCCTTACTACCCCCCACACTTTTTCCAACAAAATTTTACGTACTCATACCCCCATTTTTGAAAGCATTGCTTAACTTCATATATCTCACTCAAGTGTATAAATTAATTTTGATTAAAAGCGAGTCATTGATAAAGCACTGTTTCTGATTTTTTTCCATTAATTACATATGCATATTTATACAGAAAATGCATGTGCAATCTATTTATCTAAAACAAGAACATTACTGATCTTTATCTGAGATGGCTTATCACAGTCCTGAGGGAGATCCTACTTCATTCAAAATATGTAAATACTTACATAATTGTTACCATTTACATAGGTTCACTTTATTTAATTGCCAAGAGAAAAAATTCACTTTGACTACAATTTGAATCACAGAACTTCAGCTTCCTGAGTCACAGTGCAGGTCACTACACTACCTAAGATCTGAAATTTACGTGGTAATTATTAGGAGGTTCACACTACCTGGTAAGTGCTTAGAGCATATTAAAAAGACAAACCAAGGTAGATACAGCTTAAAAGCCATGGATCCCATTGGCCACTGGCTACTTTGCCTTGTTGGTAATCTGGAACTGCTCACACTGATGCTACTGCTGCACTTAACTTGGGTGTGTAACCCTTTAGATTGACCACGCAAGCACAATACCAAGCACTAAGGACCTGCAAAAAATGCAAGTGACACTTAAAAGTCCGTGTTCCTAGGATCTTAACATATGTGTTCCTATGATCTTTCAGTCTTTTTGTTTAGAAGAATTTCTATCCCAAGAATTTTTCTTACAACAATAGGGTGGTTTCCTATTATTTTTTTATTGCCTAAATCGAAAGATTATTACTCCTGGAGTACGTATTTCGCGCTTTTAGATTTTTAAATGACGATATCTATTTTTCGCGATTAAATGAAAAGTGAAAATTTTCAAGCGCGCAAAAACGCGACGCGTAAGTAGGAAAGTCCGTGCGCCGCATTTCTGGTTCCCCCTCTCTCCTTGTGAAGTGACCTTGATCGAGGCTCTGAGCGCTGATAGGACGCAGGATGCTAGCGGATAGCTGAGTACCTTCCTGTCTGGTAGCGCATGGCTTAAAAAAGGTTTATTAATACCTTATCAAGCGAAGAAAACTTTCCGACCTTAGCCAGTTTTAATAGGTGATTATTAAGACATGTTTCCCTGAGCTCTGTGCCTCATGCATGCATTGGTAACCTCAGACGATGTATAACTCCTATCCTCTCGTGTAGAAACTAGGTCCCTGTGACGTCACGCGGAGCGGAATCGCATGGGCGCCAATCTGGCCTTTTTCAAATGAGGATAAAATTTGACCCTTGCCATTCGTCTAAACCGGTATTTCAAAAACCAAATAATTTGTGTATTATGAATACACTAATGGTGGGCAACGAATCACAATCAATGCCTATCGTTTTCTTTGATGAAGGAAACTACCCTATTACAGTGTATTTCGGAATCAATCATACAGCAGGTAAGAAATTAAACATTTTATGTACATATACATAGTTCAAAATTACTCCTTTAGTTTTTTTTTTATTTTAGCTGCCAGCCAGTGCAGAGGTATGTCGGAGGCACCCCCAGCCAGGGGGGCTGGTCTGGTAGAGTTAAGCCCCTTAGTGATCCTTAAAGCCACTATACACAGCAAATGATTTCATTCGCATGACCATTCAGCATGATCATGCACATGATCATTCACCGTGTATGACGGACCAATTCGCGAATGAACCTTCATACGCATGATCATTCAGTGAAAATTAGAACATGTTCTATTTTGCTCACATGATCCTGTGAATGATCGCGTGATCATTCAGCAAGATCATTCGCATGATCATTCACCGAGTTTAGCGGTCTTTATGATGAGGGAAAGTCCCCAAGTGCAAGATATCCAGGTAGCAATAAAAAAGCGATAAAAATTGTGGGTGAATACTGCAGTCAGCATGCAAAACGTTCCCGCACTGTAGAGGTTAAAAGACGACGACCAAAAATTTGAAAATGCAAAATTCAAGTGAATGCAGATTAGCCTACGAATGCTAGTACCAACTCATATTTTAACACTCTTTTACAGCAGCTGGAGTTCATTGTTAGGGTGGCCATAAATGTTTTGGCCTAGACTGGGACATCTTAGTACCGGGAGGGGGAAGGAGTGGGGAGGTTCAGTGAAGCTTAAAAACCTATAGCCTTACTCTATGGAAATGAGTTTGTAAAATCAAAACTAAGATTATTTTTACTATTACTATTATTATTATTATATGGTGAAATGCACAGAGGGGAGATGAGTGGCACAGAGGTAAGGACAGGATTCCACAAAGGGAAAAGGGTGCACTGCCACCATCGCTACTGCGACGTTTGGCTCCAAGTTGACGGTTTTCTTTAATAACCCCGCTAAGTAATTGATTATCGAAGTGATGGTTAAGTTGCTAAGATACTTTTTCTTATTGCAGCATTGTGTTACACTATCTGTTGTAAACTATTTTATAAAAATATAATTCCTATGATTTTTGCACGAAACCAGGACATTGAAGAAAATTTTCCATTACCTTTCTGCTTGTAATGGCCCAATCACAATAATCATGGGCCAATTGTGAGACATGGTCAGACAGACTGGTACGAATTTAATTACGACACTACGAATTTAAAATTATTGGATTTCACTATATGGTGATGAGATTATGAAAGAGCAGAAAATTAGCGAAAGCATGGGCATCTTTTTTTTCACTGGTAATTTCAATCAAGAGAAAAAATATGAGTACTAAAGTTTATTATTATCTTTGGTACTTGCTTGGCGAGAGTAGGGCTCAACTTCATGAGTCTGTCCCCTCTGGGAGCTCTCGCCCTCATCTGTCATTGTCTATACTGTTTGCTGATGAATAACCTCACCTTGACCATAAGAAAACTTCTTTTTAGAGCAAAGTCAAGGTATTTTTTATGACTTTCACTCACCTCTCTCTCCCTCTCATGCTGGAAGCTTATTGTAGGTACAACAGTAATTCAATTCTTGTGGTTAACGGGGATGGTTCTGAAGGTTCATACAACACAGCATTTGTATTACATCTGTATTACATCAATAATTCAAAAATATACGTGACCAATTACACATGTATAAGATGGAATACAATCGTATTACATCTGTATATTTCATATAAAAGCACTTCAAAAGTCCCTCACGTTGAATTTATACGAGTGTAATATAAATTGGAAATACTGAATATTCAAGCAATCTATTCTGTTCAAAAGCGCTGTGAAAAAAAATGTGTCCTGTGAACATTTACAGAAATGTCGAGATACTCAATAGCATTGATCTAATGGAGGAATAAATGTATGGAAACCAGAACATACAGATAGCAAAGCATATATTCAAAGAGAAAAAATAAAACAATTCACACAAAGAACAAGTGTGGCACATGGCCATGGCCATGAAAATTGCAAGCAGAAGGGTTAGCAAGTGGGGGGTGAAAATGGCACAAAGATAAATCAAATACAAATTATTGTTTGAATTGGACAGTAGCAAAAATATTAATGAGAGCAAGTGTTGTACCTCATTATACAAGATGAAATCTGAATTCAGGAAACCAAGTCTGCAACATCAGCCTGGGTGGAGAAAATAATAAGTCAAGTCTAAAAGTCATGTAAAATACATTCTTTTTTAAGATATGAATAGGAACTCTAGACCTTTCATGATTCACCTAAGCATTCAGTGAAGTCTATATCTATTATTCAGAATTTACAGTTTTAGAATGAATTCTGTATTCTGAATACAAATGAAATTTTGGCGCCTCTGCTAGATTGCATAGGTTTTGAATTTTTCATGTACTAGCTATGTCAAGTTAATGCTTGGGATTACACTGGAGAGCTTTAAGAAACAGTATGGCGACATCAACTACAACATAGCCAAAAACAATAATTCTTAAATGCTTGCTTTGACGAGTTTTCATCATACAAATTAATAACATTTCTCTTCAGGAAAATTCAGTTACTACTTTTAAATATATCTTAACAAGGAAAAATTGTATCCACTGGCATGCTTATTATATAGCAGTTGATTCCCACAAATATGATTTTAAAAACTCTTGATTTCACATTTTCATACAATAAACTTCACTTATAACTGATGATTTCAGGCTTAACTTTGAATAACCTTCCATTATGGAAGAAAAGTTTTTTCCCTAAAAACTTACCTCAATGATAGCGTCAGACATAGGGAAATATAGCGTAAATAACGTAAAATCAAACCTCTCCTTCGTGTTTCGAAAATATTGGTGTTCACCGTGAACATGAGACCTTATTCAAGCAGCAATTCACGAAAAAATTAAATTACAGCTCACGCAAACAAACTTTAACAAAGAGCATAACATTGAGAAATGCAAATTGATTTTTAATGCACACTGAAGTCGGTCATTGAGGTAAATGCCCTCAGAACATTTTAAAGAAATATATGACCGCGAAATTTTCAAAACCTTTCTCTGATTTCTACTTTGTTTTGTTAACAAACGAGTCGCCAAATGCATGGCGGCCGCGTAATTCTAATTAATTCTTGAATCAATGATAAAGGTATCTTGAATCAAGGTATAAAAGATCCTAAATATATCTTATTTTTGCTGCCGAGTCATCTATTTCGATGGTTTAAAGTAATTTCTTCATTCAAGAAATAGGTCTACTGTGAAGGTTATCTCTTTACCCTATCTTTATGAGCCTATGCATTTTGTCTATGCATTTCGCTCACCGAAAACTTTGCCCTAAACGAATACTCATTGTTGGTGAAAGTGCTGATGGCTCTTGTTTCAGTTAATATTTTATGGAAATTGTTCATTAAATACATGATCTATATGATATTTGTATAGACTCTAGTACCTGTACACGTTTTACTAGTATGTAACTATTGGTTACCGCCTTGAATGAATTTAAATTGCTCTGCGGCACTTATCCGACGTGTTATGAATGCGTATACAATTCCGAAGAAATTCTGCGTTAAATAATGTTTACAACTATCTACAACCATAATCGTCGAAGGAGGAGGTACTTGAGGAGGAATAGAAGTGACGGACGACTGAAACGATACAAATCGTGCGAGGATGGCAGAGCTTGGAGCCAAGACAGATACGAAAGGCACCGCCATATCACAGATTATGTCGCATCTAATGTAAGTAGTTATTTTTTTCGTTTTAGGGTTTTGAGAAATGGGCAAAGACTGAAAAGTGTCAACATTTTTTTTCCAAAAATTTGTTGATCTGGTCACAAACAAATTGAAATTAGGACATTGCACGTGGCTTTTTATAGTATCAATGAGTTTCTCACTATAATTTTAATCTGCTGATTTCGGATGCTGTATTTTATAAGTAAGTCTTGATAAAAATTCGTATTCGTAAAAAAATACAAAATGCCGCTCCTAATGTATTTGAAATGCAAAATGCAATTGTAAAATTTTTAAATACCGTTGACTTGGGTATTTGAGAATCAAACTGTAAAATAGTATTTTAAATACCTTTTAAAATACAAATTAAATTTGTATGGAAACTAAGATATCTTTAAAAAATATATAACCTGCTTTGGTACGTTAACGTATGGTTGCATACATGAAGAAAATGATTCTTCTGGTGACACTTAAATAAATAAATACTTAGATTTTAAAACAAACTTAGGCATATGGAAATAGGGACATTCACAAAATATTAGCCAGACTTTTCAGTTGGATAACCCACAATTACCTAGAGTTAGGTAATAGACTGCTGCTGTCTTCCCTTTAGGTATAAGGTAGTGGGGAGGTGATGGGATGATTCTATCAGATCAGAATGGTGAAAGGATGATCCCAGCAGATTAAGCGGGGTCTACCATAAAAGAGCTTGCTCTAGCAATGAGAGGGGCCCCAACTCCATAGAAGTGATAACGAATGAGTGCTATGGGAAAGATTTGCACCTCTTGAAGGTGGCCGGCCATCATCTTTGATGCTCAGTTGGTAAAGGGAATAAGTACACTTACCGTTGCATGGAAAAAATGATGTTTGCGTTACGAGGAAAATTTTTGATGGACTAGTTACATCTCTGAATCTTCTGCCCAGCTTGGCTACCTATATCTGCTCCTCTATGACTGAGGTAATTACCTCACAATTTTATAACACCTTAGCCCTGAGGATAAAATCCTTTGACTCCCGAGTTCATTCGCTCAGTTACTCATGAAGTAATCTCTGGAGCATAGTGTTACAGAGGTGATAATAATAATAATAATTTTATTTGCCAGCAGACACAATACACTGATAAGAACAGGGCATGTATATAAGGCACGTTGTAAAGTTTTAATTCATTTTCCTTCTCTAACTTAACTAATAATTTTATTGCCCTTTATAAACAAATTTTATAATTTAAAACTCGTGAGCAAAAACAACATCAACAAGCCGCCATGACTATATTACAATCCCATTTGTACTACCCATACTACCACTCACTGAGCCACTGCCATGAACTGCACCAGTGGGGATCTTGAGTTCTGCCGTATCCCCTTCCTGCGGTCTCTTTCTCTCTCGTAGACGCCTGCTTTTTCTCCGCGTCCTTTTCTTCTTCCTGCCGATCTTGAGTTCTGCCGTATCTCTTCCTCCTCTCTCTCAATACACCACTACCTTAGCTTTTCTCCCGATCTGTTTTTATAACACGTCTATCTCTTCCAATTCTCTCCATACACGACTACCTCCTTTTTCTTTTCCGCATCCCTCACTACCATTCTTGCCTCCTCACTACCATTGTTAATTTTAAATTATTTAAACAAACAACATGGTGGCTTGTTTACATTAGCCCCATTGGAAAAGAAAATGGAATAACATATAATTTTCTTTTTCAAAGCCTTCAAAAACAGAGTATTATGGGATGTGGGCATGGCCCCAACACCAGTTTTGAACTTCCCTCTTAAATTAAATGTAATTAATTTTTTTTTACAATGGGAACACATGTCATATCACATGAGCAGAATATGCCTCGTTGACCATTTGATTGAATATAACATCGGCATCGACATGAATAACATACCAGATTGCTATTAATATTTAGGAAAATAATAAACACTTGAAACCATAACTTTGAAAACACATTCATACCTCTTCTATTGCAGCTGAAAGCCAGAGCACTTCACTCCCCCTTTCCATCACATAAACACAGTTCACTCCATACTGGCATTTTATTATTCTATTTGTCACACTTCTTTCACTTATCACTTACTTTCGAGTTTTATTTGAGTTGAGTCGGAGAATGTTGATGTGACAATTGGTGGGAGAGGAACAATGAGGCAAGTGATGGTGGACGGAGATTGTTGTGAACGGCAAAGAGAGGGAGTGGGATTGTAATTGTCACAACGTGCGGATGTGTTTTTGCTCCCGAGTTTTAAATTATAAAACTTGTTTAGAAAGTGTGATAAAATTATTTTTTAAGTTAGAAGTGGAAAAATAAAAGTACGTTATAACGTCAAAAGTAAAAGTACAAACCCAATCATCGATGTTTACTCACTTTGTTGTAAAACACAGATATTCGTCAATACTATAAAAACATTGATCAATTAGAAATGAGAATACTGCTTTTTTAAATTGAGGCAGTTTCCTTTCATTCTTAATAATCAGGGGTAAGTTATTATAGATTTTTGTACACATTGCCCTAGATATTAAAGCTACTTCAAAAGTAAATTATAGATAACCCCTAAAAGAGGGAGCCCAACTACCCTCGGAATCCAAGATAATGCGGAGTCCCTGCTAGGAAGGGTAGATAAAGGTTGGTGCTGAGAGTGCGTGATTATCTGCAAGACCCTTCGTAACAAATGTCCTGCGAAAATGTTCCGTACAGAGAGGACAGAAGAGTCTCTTGGGGCTCAGTACAGCTGTCATGCTAAGGCGAGAACTGGACCATCTCGAAGGGGTTAAACATGCCACAAAATTTTGATAACAGTAGCATTTAGAATGCTGCTTCAATTTTGGGACAACTTTTTCTGCTGCTGAGGGAATTGTTATTCTAAAGGCCGTTTTACACGGGGCACGGAATTGCGCAGGTTAGAGCTGCATTAATTTCTAAAATGGCGTGGAATTGCGCGAATGCATGAACGAAATTAGAACAGGGGCTATTTTGCCGTCTCGCATCCACGCATTCTCGCATGTGTTCTAGCAATTCACCGCTTTACACGATGCAATTTTGATTGCGCCTTCGCACGTACATCAGATTGCGCAATTCTGTGTATCGTGTGAAACGGCCTTAATACTATGGTTCTATTAATAGCCCAAAGCAAAATGCTAAAGGAAAATTGAAAAATATGTTAATTGTATATGAACATGCTGAATCTTTTATGAATATTCATATAATGTTATACGTTATTTTTGGTCCAAAGAAATTTGTCAGGTCTGAAGAAGAAAGGTGAAGAATGCAGGGAATTTCCAGTGATTTAGATAAAAATTTTAATGGACTATAAGCATCGTCCAGTACACTGCTATTCTGGTCGACAGTGCTAATTACCCTCAGATTAGGCATACCTATGGTTTTCTAGCTAAAAATTGTACAATGAAGAAAGGAAGATGATTATCCATGTTTAAATATATCTCATTCTAAATTAGGCCCAACTATATGCCATCAGAGAGAAAACTTATTTTCTCACAGAGTCACCTTATGCAGTCTATCAACTATAATATTTATCTCAATGAATGCTCTATTGTTGTTAACCCTAAAAGATATAAAAATTTCATCCTAGTATCCAAGTGGCTGCACCCATTGGGGAAGGCACATCCCTGTTCCTGTGATTGTTGATTTAATGGTCCACTCCTACAAGAAAGCCCTTGAGGATCTTCAGAAGAAAGTTTCTTATTTAGAAAAAGGTTCAAGCGGTTATGAGCCTGAACGAGCGCATTTGGAAGACAAAAGGGTGAGTTATGATTTTTGCTTAACCCATCAACGCCCACGGGTGCCATATAGCACCCAGTGCAGTGCCGAGCCAATACTTTCGCAATGGATATAATATGTGAATTTTAGCATACATTTCAGTGCACATACTTAGTAGAAGGTTTCCTCTATTATTCAGCCAGTTTGAATTATGTCCATTGTGTTGAGCTCATATGTATCATATTTTATGAAAATGAACTATGTGTGATTTAAAACTTTGGGCGCTGACGGGTTAATTAAACAAAGTTCAAATGGGTTTTAAAGGCAATACAAATTTTTATAGGTAGTCCATGGAGTCCAGGGAGTCAAAGTTTATTTTAAAATGCTCCACGAAAATAATTATAGCATAATGCCAGTTACTCCTGGTTACTACTGGTGTACAGGATGGAGCATCCCAATCAGATGAAAAAGGCAGTTTATAAATGATCATTTTGTAAATTTTTCCATGGTGTTGATGCTGAACTTTCTCTGATACTGAACTTTCTTCATTCCTCTTGTTTGGATATAACAAGTGCCCAATATGGTGATAGATTTTACAGGTGTTGAGAAGTACTTTGCTTCCACTGTATCGGGCTAGCATATGATTGTGCTATTTATTAGCCATCCATCCTTTCCAATACACCCCAAACACTTAGCTAGGCAGTCCTGAGGTTTTGAAGAAAGAATGAGACAAAAAAGGCAGGGAATGTGTGGCAAGTATGCGACCTCAAAAAGATCTCAATGTCTGCTTCAGATCTTCTTGGTTTCCTACATTATTTTTGTAAATTCGGGACTGCCTGGCTTAGTGTCTTACACTTTTCTCATGTAATCATTTTGCATGTCATAAAGCCTTAAGAAATGGAAATGTGTCTCATACTTTCCCTGAGCTATCTCAAGAAAGGCAATGCCCTCAATAACTTTGTCTCATAATTTCTCTTTCTTCTCTGGTATTTATTATGAGTATGTTAAACAAAATCACAGTTTCCTATGGATTTTTCACTATAGCTTCTTTGTATATCATAAATTTTTGACTAGGTTAATGCTCGAAACTTGATTAAAAGTACTCCATGATTTATTTTGTAAGGTGAGACCAAATCCTTCCATTAGAATGTATAATTTTATTGCTTGAACTTACACATAGATGACTAAGTACCAAGACATTAACACATTCGGCACAGGGCACGTCAATAGACGCACCCTGCCAGTCTGGCCGGAAACCCTTTTCTCCAACTTTGTACATATCTAATACCCGCTCCCGAGTCTTCTGACTGTGTGTATGGCCTTCAGCAAGTTTTCCTCTCTTGAATGATGGGCGCCATTCGTAAATAGCAGTTGTGGAATGGAAGCTATGGTGCCAAAACCTCCCACTATTTTTCGTCCACATTTTGCAGTCCTCGTAAGTATATCTCATTATTTTTTATCAATACTTGTGAATTAGATGTTTGCATTATTTTTAGTTCATGGATACCATTTTCTCTATTTCATAGTTTTCATTTATTTCCCACCTAATTATGTTAAATTCACATTTTTTTAAACCATAAATCTGCAGTTGATATTGATTGTTTTTTGGGCTTTGTCTAATTATTGCTGATTTCTTTTGCAGAATTTAAAGAACTAAAGAGGAATATCCCTCCTTTTTTGGGCTCCGTAAGTTTTATATTTCATATTGCTGCATATTTCAAAATATTAGGATATTTTAATTTTTTTCACAAAAAATTTTCTCATCAAGACCTCAGGGAAAGGAAAAATCCTTGGAAAAAAATACACTAACTGTCGAACATTATATAACACTATTGCTGCTCTGTATTGTTAATATGTATAGCTGTGTATACTAAATTAAGATTATATATCAATATATATAGTCTTAATATAGTCATAAGTTTCTCCGATTTGATATTAGGGGTATAAATAATTTTAGTACTTGACTTATCATCAGCGTCTCAATAATTGCAGTGTGTAAACTCTTACGCTGGGGAAATATCCGAGGTGGGATTTTTTAAAAACAGTTCCACGGTGTGAAGGTGTTTTATATAAATCCATTGTTTTTCTGTAAATATTTTTTCTTGTGAACTCGCTATTTATGAATTTTATTTTGATACTTACGTTCGAAATATCAGAATAATTATAAAATGATTTTATTCATCTATAGCATGCCACAGGTCTTTTTAGTTATCCTATATTATACTTTTACTGTTAAACATACGTATTTCAATGCATTCGTATGACATTGTATGGAAAAACATATCGTTTCATTGCTGTTTTATGTTTGCAATATGCTACCTCATTATTTAAAGGAATTCTAAGAATTTAGAATAAACACAAAATTATCTTAAGGCTTTCAACATACTTTCATCTGGAAAATATATGCACTAATGTATCTCTCTCTCTTTCTCTTTGCTGCAGCAACGCTCTTTACTTTGCAGAGCAGCTTCATTTTGAAAAGGAGACTTATATGGTCACTCAGTGAGACTGATAGACTCAGAGGATATTTATTCTTTCCTCGATTTGGCAAATGAGGGGGACATGGATGTGGAGAGTGCGTCTGAGAATGAGGGAGAAGAAAACATGAGGGTCCTGTCTGGGAGGGAGGCAAAAGCTATAGCAAATCTATCTTTGGTCTCTTTTTTTGAAGCCAGTGGTTCCAGTATTCCACCCCTAACCACACCCTCTACCTTTGCCTCTTCCTCCCCTCCCTCTTCCATCCCAACCCCAAACCTCGACCTTGAACACCCTCTCAGATGAGCAGTATTGTGTGGGTTGATAATTTAGTGGACCTTCCCAATACCCCTTTACTGAAAAATAGTGGCATTAAGATTCATCTGGTGGGACACAGGCTGCAAGATTATTTTGATCTCGTATTGCGCCAGATGAGCAAGTTCATCGGTTTCTTCTGTATGCAGTTGAGAAGGACCCTGATGATGGCAATGTTGGATATATGGGCAATTGGACCAATAGTGAGGGTGGTCCTGGGCTCTATCTAGATCCCTGTTTCAGGAAATACCATGAAGATTGGATTCAATATATTGTACATATTGTGTATATTTTAAATATTGTAATTACTGTAAAGATTGTGGTGCATGTGCGTATCTTATAAGGACTTTGTGCAAATTACTCCTAAACCATGTGTGCTATATGTATATTTCATGTAAATAATGCTGATGGAAATATAATGGTTGTAGCTCCTTTCATTCGACTATTTCCAAATCCTCTGATTAAATTTTGTGGAAAAGTTATAAATACTTGTAAATCAATGTAACAGCCATGGAAATCAATTCATTCTCAAACGTAACAAAACTGTATTTTATCATTCGTATGGTATAGTTTGTGCTCTCAGAAAAAAACTTAGTTTCATTTGATCCGGGAAACTTCATCGTAAATTGATCTCATAACTCGTTGCAGCACACAGTCAATGCCCTTTCTTTTCTTATGATAATTCTCAACACCAATTACTAAAACCCAGCCCAAAAGCAACGCAAATAGGTTTGCTGCAAACTTCGTGAACATTTTTACTTATCCTGAAATTTAGTCAACATGCTCATTTTCATAGTGTGGCATTCATGAAATGCGGATCACGTCAATTGACATGGTGCCAATTTTGCAAAAATAATTTAAAATTTGACTCAAATCATGTATAAGCATGTATAAGAAACTGTATTAAGCACAAATTAAGCAAAAAGAAAGTTTTTAATCAGCCGATTCTGACAATTTTCATGAAAATCGGGCTAGCATTGATAGTGTTAATCACACAGTAAGCAGTTCCAACTGTATAGCATACACATAAATGCTTGGACCCCCTTGGGTTAACCAAACAAATGCAGTGCAGTATTTTTAACGTAAATCATATCCTAACTATCAGTACAGTTCTACAAAACACGTATGAAGCTGATACTTACAAAATCACTATTTTGCAGTTAGAAAATTGTTTAGGGGGTGCGCTTGGAGAAGACAACGTGTTTCAACGATTTTATTCAAGGTGGTACCCCTACACTGTATCTCCCATGTATTTCAGGGGATTTGAACCCATGCACTATGGTCTTGCTTTTTTTGGACAATAGAGCCTCTCAGATATCTTCATTTTTTTATGGACAGGAGTTAATGATTTAATTTTCACTGTTCCTATTGATTAAAGCTTTTAGGCTTACACCTATAGATATCAGCTTATTTCAGAAAATCTTTTCATGAAGAGTGCAATTAGGCTTGCCAGCATGCCAGAATTTAATTTAATCTTCTTCAAATTTTCTTTATGAATAATTTACTGTCACCACTGCAATATCACAATCAAACCTGCAAAACGAGTAGGTCAATTGCTCATCCTCATTTGCCACAATTGCCTCCACTTATTACTGTAATGTAGTCATTAAAATGGGCTTAAGTTTATGCCAATAAGTTCATGTGGAAGGTTTCTCTGGGAGGAGGAGGCTAATGCATGTTTATCATGTACTGCTACTAGGTGGCATTTAAGTGGTAGAGGCCATTTTAGGTTGCTACCATTGGTCATGTAAGCAGTTGTGTGAAGTCACTTGGGTCCCATCTGTGGAAGAAATTTTTATACGGGGTGGAGAAACATTGACTTTGAATGCTTTGCCTGCCGGAGATCACAATCCTTCCAAGGCTCCTAGCAACAGGGAAAACTTGCAGCCAATCAAAGTGCTTGGCTCAAAGTTTCTGTAGTTCTATAATGGTACATTTTTGACCTAAATATCATTGGCAATTTAGGTTCCTACTGGCAACAGCTATTTTCCCAATGTCCCTATTTGGGATTTTCCTTCCTCATAGGAAAATCTCCCCGGGATTGTGGTAGAAAAATTGCGTATGCTTGGTTTCGCTAGGTAGGGCCCCCTTCGCTTCTATAGCGCTGGGGTGTTTTATCCCTATTCCCCTCCCTTCCATTCCTACCCTTTCCCCGGAGGCGTCGGCGGGCTCCGATCGCGACGGCGCCTCTATCCTTTTTCCTTCCCATCCAGCCCCTACCCGGGTGATTGGGCGTATAAGGCTCGGCCTTGGGTTCCCGGCCCCGGTGGTTGTATCCTCGAAGAGCTCCCCTTGAGCTCTCATGGTTCTGGCAACAGCTATTCCTGCTTTTTCTTCCTCATAGGAAAATCCACTAGGATTGGTAGAAAATTAATTGCGTATGCTTGGTTTCGCTATTTAGTGGGCCCTTTTCGCTTCTATAGTGTTGAGGTGTTTTTCCCCGTCCCCTCCCTTCCGCTCCTATCTCCTCCCAGAGGCGTCGATGGGCTCCTATCACGGCGGTGCCTCTTTCCTTTTTCCTTCCTCTCCTCCCCCTCCCCGGGTGATCGGGCATATAAGCCACGGGCTTGGTTCCCGGCCCCGGTGTGTTGTATTCTCGAAGGGCTCCCCTGAGCCCTCATGCATTGGCAACAGCTATCCCCTATCGCGGCGGCACCTCCTTCCTTGTTCCTTCCCATCCTTCCCCTTCTGGGTGCAGAGGAGAAAAGCTCGCGCTTACAGTCCCTGCCCCAGGAGTGTAACCTTGCGAGCCTGCCCTGGAGTCTCGTTTCCACTGGCAACAGCTATCCAGGGCTAAAATCTCGTGACAATTTTTCTCCACCCTGTATATGCCTCCCTCTGCCAATTAAAATAAGAATGAAAAAATATTTCACTAAGAGGATAACTAATTAATGAAATGAATTGTTATTTTATAAAGGAAGCTGATTCGAGGCTGCCAATTGATGAAGGTGAGAGGGAAGAAGAAGATTTGAAGTATGCTGACAGTCAGAAAGACTCGCAAGATGAGGCTTCAAAATCATTTTCAAGATGGGTAAGACTAGATATAAGAAATTCATGTGTTTATTTTTTCAGTCATTCTTATTTTTATTCTTTTTTATTCAGATTTTAGATACTATTCAACTTGAAATTTGTGTAATAATAAATATACTTGTGTTGGATCCAAAATTCTTAAGTTTATATTCAGTGTGATAATATTTCCCACGCGCCATTCACACAATCACCTCCATGGTGTATGGATTGGATATATACTTTTACTTCTGAAAATGTGTATGCATAATCACCATTCACCATGTGATTGAAAGGGTAAATCTGGTAAAACTTTTAAGAGCTGTCCCACAATATTCAGGAACTGCAGCCCATTTACCAAAAGTGTTAAGATGGTGTTTCTGAAACTTTTATAGACAGTTTTCAAACTGTTTATAAAAGTTTCAGTAATTTTTGTCCAACTGTAGCATTTCCTTTATGATTTGAACCACAAGAAAATTTCAGAGAGGTTTCATCTAGATCTCTCATGCTTGCTATTGCTTAGTCGCTAAGCTGGAAAAATGTCCCATTCATTGGACTATATACTCAAATCTACTTATACAAGCTGTGTAGGAATCACTTGATTATGCAGAGCAGTCAGGGATTCACTTGATGTTTCCTATCAGTGAGCCTTGATCCTCTTAGCACAATTAGCTTGACAGAATAGCCTGTATTCAGCTCATATATACATGAAATGTGATTTTTGTCATTTTGTGAAAAACGTAACATTTCGGACAAGGTAATTGACAATAAGATATTATATATTGGCTATGAGAACTATGTATTGTAACAGACGCCATTTGGCCGGTCACATTGAGGGTCGAACGGACGTTTTGAGAAAGGGAGAGCCTTACCTCGTAGTCAAGTGGAGGTTCATTTTTCTTTGTATTTGTGTGTACGTGTGTGGATTGCCCCGGTATGCGAGTGAGTGGTGTGGACGTGATTCATCCCCCCCTCCCCCTTCATTTCCCACTTTTCCGAGTCCCTGCATTGTGCAACGACGAAGAAATCCCCCCCCCCTCTTCCCCAGTGTGGTATGACTCGGGGGCGTCCATCTACGGACCCTCCCACGGCCCCCACCCCAGGTACGCCATCCCGACTTTCGGGGGATAAAAACCCTGCGTTTTTGGCCGCCGGAGAGGAGAATAAGAAAAGAGACGGGTCACGTGGGGCGTGAGTGTGCGAAGCTGAAGGAAGAAGTCGGCCTGGTTTTTCGTTATCGAAGTGTTGCCAGCAAGATACGCAGCCGGAGGAGACTCGTCGGGACGTGGCGCGGGTGGACCGGCCAAGTTGAGGCGCGGGGTGAAAAAAAGGAGACGGACCGATAATTTTCCGTCGCCAAAGAAAAGCCGTCACACGCCATCCCACCAAGGAGACACGGCGGAAGGCAACATCCCTCACCAGGAGCCGCAACAAAAGCAAGAACTCAGCCCTCGGCGTTGACGCGACCCGGATCCGATAATTACCATAATCCCGTATCCTGAAATAAGACAATTCCCCTTCCCCAAGATTTAAGAAGATCCCGGACCAGTATCGTCTACGAACCCCTACCTGATCCCCAAAGTTGTCCCCCATTCAGTGCAGAAGAGCCCCCCCTCGATCTTTACTGTGTCCCGATTCCCCCAAATCCCCCCCCCCCCCAGGTGTGCGAGTGTGTATGTGTGTATCAGTTTGTAAGGACAGGGTATGTTTTTCTTGTGATTATAATATATTTAACTTTGTGATCAGATGGTGCAAGATGAACTGATAAAATCAATCTGGCCAGAATTGGTTATTACACTTGTTTGTTCAATTTTCATTTAATGTTATATTCAGTCGAATTCTCGCATACACCCGCAAGGAAGCAGAAGTTTGATGTATGATTTTGTAGTTCGATTATTTGTTATTTTTCGTTAAATTGGTGTTAAACGAAGGATTTGTAGAAGGCTCTCGTTCTTTCAAACGCACCGATCACCAAGAGATCACTCATACGTTCCATTCCCTTTCCACGCACCCCTCCCCATTCCTCTCCCAAAGACAAAAAAACCCTTCCCCTTTTCTTGTCCACCCCAATCCCTCCCATTCTCCCCTATGACCCAGCCCCAAGGGGTCACAGTATATCATACGGGGTCATTCTTTGTCTCTCTGTACTATGTGACTCCTTTAACATGTTAATGCTACATTCACACTTTTTTCAATGACATAAGTGGATAGAATCTTTGTTAATAACTTAATAGCATTCACTAAGATCATCTATGAACACAATCAAGTTTTTAAATCAGAGTCAAATTATTGCTAAAATCTAAATGATTGATAGGAAAAAACTTATCACTATTAAATGTATTACATTTATCTGTTTACCTTACTCTGTCAAGCTAATTGTTTTCATTATAGGTGTACCAGGTGGCTAGAATGGCTCATAAGAAGAAAGTATCAAGTCCATCCTAAACTGCTGCAAGAAAGCATATGAAATGCAGAATGAGGGAATAAATGCAATTTTCCCTCAGGGAACGGCAGCTTCCATCACATAGCTCTGCATGCTAGGGATCTATCCATCTGAAGGCACATGAGTGGGTTCACATAAACTCTTATTCCCTTTTTAGCAGTCAGTAAATATAGTTTCAACAACATGAAACTCTTTTACCATAAATAATTAGGGTTCGCCTTTTGGGGTAATAATATTGCATGGTTTTGTTTATGTCATTTCCTCTTTGATGCCTCAGTTTTTGCTCTTTTACATAATATTTCACTGTAAAATAGCTATTCCATGATAACTGTAACAGTCCTAGAAAATGAAAAAGTGGAACTAAAATAATTCACTAGCAATATGTATTTATTTTATGACTAGTTTTAACAATATAGCTAAATGCTTTAATTTCTAATGGCTGGTATTTTATCTTGGCTTCATCAACGCCTGGATTTATGAAGAAAAGGGAGAGATCTTTAGATCAGGACCAACTTATTGACCAAGAAGATAAAAAGACAGCTGCTGAAAGCAGTAGAGGTAGTCTTGACTCTGTAAGTAAAACAAGACTAATATGATTGAATTTATTTCTTGGAATTATTTCTTTTACATTAGCTTCCGATGAATTTCAAATAGCTGAGGAGAGTGTTGGTTAAGTAGAATCATTTGTCTATACATTTTTTGTTATTTAATATTGAGGATATGCTATGTTATTCACATTGTATTCAATTTTCATCTTATAACTACTAATCAAGTATTGTATTAAAATCAGAAGAAGACAGAACTTCCACCCTTGGATCAGGATGAAAAAATCATGGACCAGAGGGTCTATGATGAAGATGATTCAAAATCCAAAGACTTCCGAGGTATCCCTGATGATCGCAAAAGATTATCCAGTGTTGACTCTGTGAGTACTAAAGCTTTGCAATGGAGAGTAAAGAAATACCATCATTACCACTTTTATCATGAGTGGATGCTTCTCATGCATAAGCATCTGCTAGCCCTCCTTCAATAATCATTAGGTTTCTCATGGCTTTAGTTGTCTGGGGCTTCAGGACTCAATTTAATCATAATTCCAATTAGGTATTTCTTGCTGGGTGCTTGAATGGTTTGTGGAATGTGTGGAGTTACGTCTTTAAATCTTCCAGATTCTGAACGTAAGCCCCAGACACAGGGAACTCCAATCGTCTGTCACTAGCTGGATGAGGGAAAGACTCCTCAAACAAGAATAATCAGCACTCAAAGAAACAATTGTCACAAAATTACGCGTCATTTTCAATTAATATCTCTTACAAGCAGAAATATTCAAAATAAAAATTATTGCAGGAACAACGATGATAACTAATAATCTCATAAGAAACATTACCAAAAACTAAGTACAAGCTGTATTTGCCTGACAGCACCAAAAATGATTTTTAAGAAATCACTCTCTCAGCCGACCGATGTGTTCACTGCGGGCGCCGAAAGGAGGAGAGACTGACCAAACCCCGTGCAGTGTCAGAGTGGAGGGGAGGATTTTGCGAAGGAGTGGGGGGGGGAATTGTGCGATGTCCAAGTTAGCTGCATCGGTGTAAATCTCCCGGCAGGCGCCTGTGTTGACTGGAACCTCAGTAAAACGTCCATTATCCAAGCCGGGGTTGGGGGAGAACAGCATACCGCTGGGTTTCCTCTCCTCTATCTCCTGGGTTGGAGACATAGCCAAGTGGTGTGATAGCTGGTAGAGGCAAGCCATTGGAATTCAAGGAGGGGAAAGACATAGTAGGATGAGGTGTTGGAGGGAGAGAGAGTTGTGATAGGACAAGTGGAGTACTTCTCACTCCAAACTGCATTCTTATGCCTCAGCACCCACTTCCCCTTGATTGCCAGGAGTAGGTATTCCTCCGCCATACTAGCTATATAAGTCTTGATCTCCAGGTATGGCTGGTTCGGATGACAGAGTTCGGATGGCAGAGTTTGGAGGACAGAGTTTGGAGACAATAGTTCCGAGACTTAAGTCTCCGAGCTTTTGAGCCAAAGGGCCTAGGGCAAAAAACCTCTAGCGCGAGAAGTTCTGTGGTAAAGTTTGGAGGAAGTTCGGAGAAATTTCTGGGGGGTACCAGAAATTTTGGGGGGGTACACTAAAAAATGCCACAAATGCATTTTTCATTATTTAGGATATTTTTTAATCTTTCATTTATTTTTTAATGTATATTTACATTTTATGATATGTACTGCAATTATTAGGATGAAGTTTCATTTAGAGATCAGTTTTGTGAAAATGCATACCTACCCATTAACACCTTCATTCCTTCAAAAAAGACTTTCTAAAACATCTAAGCATAGCAAAGCAGTAATGACTTGATTGAGCAAGGACCTAGATAATGTTTCCTCAGATGAGGTGCACCCATCAGATGATAGGTTAGGATGGATAGATGAAATCCTCTTTTTGCAATAGATCAACTCCTGCTACTCTTGAAATACAGGGTGCCTTCCGAAATTTATGCTATTATTTTTTTCAGTAATCTATAAATATATTTGCAAAATAAATTTAAATTCTTCAATGTATGTCCTTGGACATCTACATATTTTTTCCATCAACTCTGCCATGACGGGTACGTATCCTGGAAGGATTCTTCAGGGACCTCTCACAAGGTCTTCATCTCAGTTGATTGAACCTCTTATAAGGACAGAAAATGGGTTCATTTTAGGACTGCCTTAAACTGAGAGAACAGAAAGAAGTCTGCTTGGATGACCTCAAGACCACAGGGGGGGTGGGTGTGCATTTGAACCTTTTGTTTGGCCAAGAACTTGCATACTTGTAGCATATGGTGGCAAGGTGCGTTGTCGAGATGGAGTAGCGAGGCAATGTCTTTTCTTGGCCTGATGAACTGTTTTCCCAGCACATTATGTAAAAGGGAGCATTAACTCCCTATCCAATCGGAACAAATTCCTTATGGACCACTCCTTTCTTGTCGAAAACGACAACAAGAACTGATTTCGCCTTTGATTTGCTCACTCTTGCCTTTTTGGGCATGAATCTCTTCCCAGCCCTCCTTAAAGGCCTTTAATCACCTCATAACTTGTGATCAGGACATAGCAGAGCCCCCGTAATCCTTTCAAATCATCATGGCAAGCAGAGATTTACAATAACTGACGTCTACCTTCCATAGCTTGGAGAGCACTGAGATTGGTTTTGCAGCAAAGCTTAGAGTCCAACCCACAAATTAAAAATGGTTTGATCCCATTCCAATTACTTTTGGAACACACCCTTTATGTCTGTAGTAATAGATTAGTGATTATATAAAAGGATTAATCATTGTATGAACAAGAAAATTTACCCTTAACCTCTCAAGCGTGACTTTTAATGCCCGTGGTCCTTCTCTCAGCGTGTGCAATGCAGCATTTGCATCGTCCGATTGCCATGCCTCAAGCATGCACGACACACCATAGGCGTCCAAATGTTTCCTTAGGTATTTCTTGAAATAAACTCACACGAGCATTATAAATTATATAAATGAACTTCTACTTGCCCTAGGGTGGGCACATAGAAAAATTAAGCGATGGAGAGAAAAACGAAAAATAAAAGTAGGGAACTTACGGGGAAAGGTTGTTTCAAATTTTGGATCTCTCTCAAGTGAGAAGAGGAGGAAAAGTGAGGGTAGAAGGAAGGGTGCACAGCAGAGGGTAAAGATGGAGGGAGGAAAAACGGTTGGCGGGAATTGGTTGTGTTCTAGTGGGCACGGTTGATTCCTGGTCCACAAAACGCACAGAAAGCCCATATGCATGCCTGCTCCAGGTCCTTCAGCTCTAGGGGATGGTAGACGTTATAACAGAGCTTTGTGGGAGGAAGCATGAACGGCAACTGGAAGGGAAGTAGAAACAGAAGAAACGCTATTGCACAAAGAGCGATGCCTGTTCATTCGGATGCAGAGGGGAGTGGTGGATGAGCCGATATAAAAAGGCACAACAGTATATACACAATGTTTTTTGTTGTGCAGGAAATGTCGGACACTGAGGGGAGAGGGAAGGCAAGGAATTGATCGGGAAGGGGTTCGGTGATGAGGATGTGAAAAGTTTTGCATCTTGCATGGTTGCAGGGCGAGGGCTGTGGTTTAGTACAGGTATTTTGCTTGGGCAATGGTTTTGTAGAGATGCGTAGGGGGATGATGGACAGCAGGAGGCGCGGTGATTATTAATTCTAAGATTGAGGGGGGTGGTGCATTGGCCGACATAGAGAGCAGGGCAGAAATTACAGTGAAGGAGGTAAATGATATTGGTAGACGTACAAGTAGTGGAGGGGAAAATCGGAAGGCATTTAAGTTTGGGGAGAAAAGAGGCAGGGGGTGGAGAGAAAATCTTGTTGGTTTTACACCTGGGACAATTGCAAGGTGAGGGTGTGGAGATGGTGACTGACTGCGACTTTTGAAGAGGGCGGGTGGCTTTAAATATGGTGTTTAGATTCGGTGGTCTCTTAAATGTGATCCGAATTATTTACGATGCTTGAAGCTTAGGGTTGAGGTGTTTTCACCCCTACATTTGCTTTGGTGATTTATTTATTTTTTCTGCCCTGTGTCCACTCCATATCTGTACTCCTCTTTAGTTGACCACGGCTTGCGTGAGTTGTGCGATGAGCAAGTGCTTGACGCTTAGGAAGAAGAGATCACAGAATGCTCAGATACTACATCGGAAATTTCAATTGGATACTCTCTCGACTCCAGTTCCAAAGAGAGTGAAGAACCTTCTCATTTTTCTGTGAATTTTCAAGAAAATAATTGGCAAGAGATCGACAGTGCTGACCTTCCTCCACCTTTGGTGTGTGAATTAGTTGGAAAACAAATATCCTTGTATAGATGATTCCTTGGCATATTTTATGTTATTTTTTGATGATGAAATAATATCAATTATAGTGACGCAGACAAACCACTATGCAGCATAGTTTCTTGCTCGTGAGAAAGAGAAAATTTCAAACAAAAAATATTGTGCATCCAAAAGTGGGTTCCCACAACGCTGGGGGAAATAAGGGTATATCTTGGTTTACTGATGTTGATGGGTATAATTCAGAAACCAAGCCTCAGAATGTATTTTAGCAGAAAGCATTTATCGGAGACTCCATTTTCTCCCAATGTAATGAGTGAGCAAAGGTTTGCATTGCTCAGTAAATTTCTCCATTTTGTAGATAATACTGATGAGGAAGTTGTTGAGGATTGAATGCATTCATTGGACGATTTATTCATCAGCATCTACATACTACCCCGCACGCCGCCTAAAAGGCGTGTGGCAGGGGGTGTTAGGACACTAGCCATTTACACATAAAAAGGAATTCGGAAAATGGAAAGGAAATTGGTGCAATTCGGTGATAATTGGCACCTTTTTCTTTTTTGTGCCTGTGGAGATGTGGCTGTTGAATTTGGAGACGTGCGAATAAATTGATACATGCTATCCATCATATCTACTTCTGCTTTGCTTTATTATGAAATAGGATGGCCTCTGGTTTTTTTTTATGCATTTCAGAAATAGTGTCGTCTGAGATCACGTTGCTGATTAAAAGTACATTCTTGTTCTATTTTGCCTGATACGTAAGAGTATGGCCTGAGATATTTTTGAGCATTCGCGTGGAATGGATTACAATATTCGTGCGACACGCCTGTTTTTTCTGATTGTCACTACAAGAGATATTTTCCATTTTTCTCTTATTTTCTGATGGCTGCATAGATGGAAAATAATTGTTACATTTATTCCTTAATTCTTTAATGTTACTGTCACTTTCGTAACTATGTATTTCCCCAACGCTTGATCTGATGGCCAATCTTCATCTTTGCCACTAAATGGAAATTCATTTAGTATTTTCATTTCATATCTTTCAAAATCCAGTAGTTGATTCCAAATTTGTCGGGTTTATTTGGAATATACATACTGCATAAAAGAGCAGCTGCATTTCATTGGATAAAGCTATGCATCTGCTGTTACGCTATCGGATTCACTATCTTGGACTTCGGAACTGGAATCATCACCTCCATCACACAGATGATGGTGGATTGGTCAGATTGTCCTTGAACTGATGTTTCTGATTCACTTCCAGACTGATCTTCTTCAATCTCCTGTAAAACAGCAAAATCACTCTCTGGTGTACAATATTCCATAACAGCTATTTGAATGGCGAAGGTTCTCTTCTCTTGATATATTTCTCGACTTCTTACTTTCTTCCTCAACCTGCTACTGACACGCATGCAAAAAAATCTACAAAAGAAAGCGCAATATGGTAGAAACTTCTCCTGTTGCATTGGAGGTATAGAGAGCCGGAGGGCATTTGAAAAGCATTCAAAAGGATAAAAATTTCAGAAGTAACGCTAATTGCCGTTCGAAAGGCAAGGACTCAACCGCCAACTGTGTGCTGATTCGTATATACCAAGAACTTGCAGTAATGCTTCTTCTCCGTCCTACGTGCAAATTCCAACGGTAGGATATACAATAGAATTTTACAGTCTACCCAATTCTCTCAAAAGGAGACAGGATTTTGCCCTGGGGTGCAGCGTGCCATCCACCCGCCCCAAACCCAGACGGGGTTATGTGGGACACCTGGCAAAGGTGTAAGGCCAAGTGACAATGATATCAGGCCAGAAAAATGAAATAGTTATTCGTAAACCTAATGTGGCGTTGATGAAAAATAATATCTCTAAAAGCTCTGAATCTTGGCTGACGGACAACACTTCTGGAATATGTATGCTTTTCCGGTGTGGGTATTACAATAATTATTGAAAAATAAAAGAAATACAAAGT
Organism: Ischnura elegans; assembly: GCF_921293095.1. Lineage (NCBI taxonomy): Eukaryota > Metazoa > Arthropoda > Insecta > Odonata > Coenagrionidae > Ischnura > Ischnura elegans. The sequence continues at coordinate 145,858,410 of NC_060246.1, forward strand.
TAAAATATCATAATTTGATTGAATTTCATGCAAAGCAAAGATTGAGAATGTTTTATTTCCCTTTGCTGCCCGTAACATATCGAAAAATTGCGTAAAACACATCACTATACGTAAGTTTTGAAATACAGGTAGGAACCCATGGCACAAAACTGGCACTGAACCGGGCACTCGCGGGTTTAAATCAAGCAAATCATCTATCACACTAGCCTCTTGCTGATTACATGATATACATAGCACAAAAGAGGCTACAGGCAAGAAAAAGTAGAAAATAGTGCGAAAACAAGTTGTGGGTCAAATGACCCCCAGCCATCCTTCTAGGTATAACCTGTCATAAAAATTAAAAACAAATCATTATAGTTGAATTTACATTAATTTATCGAAATAGAGACCAAAATGAAGAAAGTGAAAAAGTTTCAAAATTAAAAAAAAATATTTTAATAAGAGAAAAATTAATTTCAATTCTGAAAATGGGTCAAATGACCCCTGCCATCCTTCTAGTGTTAAATGCGTAGATTCTATACCATAAGGCTGGTAATATCAAAGATCACCAAGCAATCAGAATGGGCTTAGTGAACAACATAACAGATAAGTATCATGGATAGAATTTAGAATAGCTCTAAGGACGGCCCTCGCATATCAATACGGAATTAAGTGATTCATATTAATACGGAATGTACGCAATTGACCAGGCAGCATTTTTTTCAACAAAACCCGCAAACTGAAACATTTAAATTTAGTAGAAGAAAGTGAGTTGTGTGCACAAAAACCAGAGAAAAGAGACAAGATATACATATGCAAAAACTGCCCAGGCTCACTCTGCTTAGAACCCTGTTTTGAGCAGTATCACACACAGGTCAACTACTAACCACCGCGTAAGGGGAGCAGAAGAAAGTAAACGGTTCTAAAAATTGTACGTATTCATAATTATAAAATTTTAAAAACTTTCTATAGAATACATTTTTTGTATAGCAATAACAATGCAAAAAATATTTTACTTCATGCCTGCACAAAATCTTCAGTTTCTCCAAATTAAAGCACTCTGGGCAGTTTAAATACCTACAATTAAAGCACTGTATAGCAAGGTCTGCATAGCAGAATGCACATGCATTCCTTGCAGAACAGAATAGCAAGGATGCATATGCCGCATTGCACACGCTTCAGAGGTTAATATATCTATCCCTCTGGGAGAGGTTATAGCATCTAAGTATAAATCAAGAAATGGAGACCAGTTAAGCATGGGCCAAGATAATGCTTCCTTTCATAAAGGATTCAGGAAACCTAGCATTGCTTCTGTACATTGATTAAGCTGTCAATTTATGTAAAAGGTTTTAATTGGTTTTCAATTTCGACATGAAAAATATTCAATACAATATGGATATAAAGTATCAGTTTGGAGTGAAAATGTATTAAAAATTTGATTTTATTAAACCATGAATTTATATATATTGTGGTCCCTCCAGAGACATAAGATTAAGGCTTTACAGTACTCAATGAGCCATAACATTTTGTTCTCTCTAATATCTGTGTCCTTCCAGAAAAGAGATTCCAAAATTTCAAAGAGTGAAAGAAGTGGAGATCAACCTAGCACGGGCCAAGAGTATGTTACTTCAGATGAAGAATTTTTGACTCCTGGTGTTTCTCCTGTAAGTATGAAAATAACACATATTTTGGTTTTCAAAACTGTGATTTTTGTGATAAACATACGCATTATTGCTTAATAAATCAAAGAGATAGGAGTAGAATTTTATCAGAATTCCACCCAGCCTGTAAGAAGAAAAACATTTTGGCTGTCAATTAACCACATCTGATTTTGATATTATTTTATGTTTTCTTCCCAAATGAAGGATGTGATATTTCTCAGAATTCCATCAAGGTTACTGGTTCAATCGTCATTTCTGCCAATGTTTCAATAGATTCCTCATCCATACTCAGAAGATTTAATGATGAGTACATGTAGACCATTATTTATGTCTTGAGATAAACCATGAAGCACGCACGGAGATAATGGTAGAGATGAAGATGGGGAGGGTGAAAGGAGAGATCAAATAAACGAGGACTAAGATGATGACCAAATGATTCACAAACAGACAGGAGAATTCTAAAGAGCTAGTATTTCCAGTAAACAAGTTAGAAGCCCAGGAAAACTTCACCAAATAGCTCTTCTTTGTTCTACACTAACTGCACAACTGTTCAGATAAATACACTTACATTTATTTACATGTAGGATTGATGCAAGGGTTGTTCAATAAGTCCTAAGGGTTGTTCAATTGCTCTCTTGGAATAAAAAATTATTTTTTCCCAGTAAACAGCACTCTTGATGATTCATTTCTTCAAGTTTTAGTTGTATCCATCCCATATATTGTCGTACTGTTGCCAATTGTAGTGAACAACTTTCATTTGTTTTCAAAAATGTACAAAAGTGAGTTTCATGCTTTGATCAAACACTTGTTTTTGAAAGGGTAACACCAAAGAAATGGAAATTAATTAGAATGTAGTTCGTGGAATTTCTGCTCCTGTGTTTGCAGCTATTTACTATAGGGTGGTGAATGAATTTAAACGTGGCTGTACATGCAAATAAAATGAACATCATTCGGGATGCCCTGTGAATGTGTCAACCCATTAAATGATTGCCAAAATCCACAATATGGCTTAAAGTGATAGGCTAATCAAATTATGTGATATAGTAGAGGCTACAGGCATTTTTTAAGGCACAATCACTTTAATTTTTCACGAAAAATTGAGTGTGAAAAAGTCTTGGTAAGGCAGGTGCTGTGTTTGTACATAGAAGAGAACAAACGCAATGGTGTGGTGTACTCTTGAGGCTGTTTTGGAGCTTTTACATCACAATTCTGAGGACTTTATGCATCGATATGTAATTGCTGATGAATTATGGATTCATTACTACACTATAGAGACAAAAGAACTGTAAGAAATGGGAGTTTTGTAGGTGAATGGGCTCCAAAGCAGGCGAAGCAGCAAGATGGTTAAATAAGCTGGCCAGGTTATGTCTATGATCTTTTGGAGTGCATTTGGAATCATCTGTATCATTACTTGGAAAAGTGAAAAAATGATAACAGGATAGTATTATGCATTTTTTTTGGACTGATTAATGGATAAAATCCAGAAAAGCATCTTCCTTGGAAACAGAAAAAGTTCCTCTTACAAAGCAATGCACAGTTGCACACCTATGCAGTTGGGAATGCCAAAATTATGGAATTAAAGTTCTAAATATTGCATAATTCACCATATTCATCACATTTGCCCCTCAGAGACTTTACCTTATTTCCCAACTGTAAGAAATGGCTTAATGGACAAAGAATTAGGTGTAAAGAGGATGTCCTCACCCAAAAAAATGCCTACTTTGAGGAGATTCCAAAATTAAACTTTTTGAGTGGCTTTAAGTGTTCTGAAAAATACTTAAAACAATAAAAGTGAACTTGAACCAAGTACAGACCACGATTATGCTGCCTCTGATGATTTTGGGCCTATAAATGAAGAATTCAGAAAACCTAGCATTGTACATATTAAATTAAAGAAATATTTTAGTTTTCAAAGTTTAGAGTATTCTGATATGCTTACATATCATTTAATAGTGAATAATGCAGGTGAAATTTTACTATAATTCCAACATGGTGACTGCTTCAATCCATATCCCTGCCAATGTTTCAAAAGGTGCCTCATTCATCTGAGAAGACATAATGATATGCATGTACTTATACTTTATGTCCTGGAGATGATAGATTCAGGCATCCTCTGAATGGTGACAGAGGTGAAGAGAGGCAGTGATATGGTTGGAAGCCCAAGAAAACTGATCCCAACTGTTTGTCTATGTTAAATTATATCTATACTCTACATATATGCATTTATATTTACTTACAGAAATGATTGTATTAAAATGCATAGTCATTCATTACTCTATTAATCTAGGAAAGAGATTCTACAACTTTAAAAAGAGGCTCTACAGCTTCAAAAGAAAGTGATAAAAGTGGACTCAAATCAAGCACCGACCAAGATTATGTTGCCGCTGATGAGGTTAAAGCAGCAGATGAAAAATCCAGAAAACCTAGTGTTTCTTCGGTAAGTGTGAAATATTTTTATTTTCAAAACTGAGGGTATTCCATTATTTATACCTAGCATTTAATGGGAAATCATAGTGGTGAAAATTGTTTGGAAATGCCAGGAGTTCACTGCTTCAATCCATGTCCTTGCCAATGTGTAAATACATAAATGCCTCATTCATAGAGGTCCATGAAAGTGGTTTTATTTTTTGCTAAAATTCGTTTTAAAACCATGTGATTTCGGTAGTATAGAAAATCTTGGCGGTGTTATTATAATGCTACAATTTTCCCTCGTTTATGGGCGTTTTATTATTTTATGGTACACGTTTCATGAATACTTATACTTTCATTAAGCATTTTACATAACATTTAACACAATTTTAATTGTACAAAATTGCTAATAAAACTAAATGAAAGAAATGATTCAACTTATATTGGTTCAAGGTGTATGAATGGTTCAAGTATGTAGTCTTTGTGAAAACGATCAGCAAACGGCAAATCCCCACCTCCTTATATGAGTATACTTCGATAGCCATTCCAGAATTTTTTGATTGTCAAGTTTCTCTACTCTAACTAAAGCCTTTAAAAATGCTTCAGTAGTAGCAACAACCAGCTCCTCCTTTGCTTTCTTTGACTGAGTGACTGTACGTTCAAATGATAGCTGTCGTTTTGCAAGTCCCCTTTCTTTCGCACGTTTATGTGTATCGCTACTGATGTGCTTTAACAACGTGTCACATCTTTCAAATTCAAATCTTTTATCGCAAACTTTGCGCAGTAATACTCTGTCTTTCACATAATATCCTCTGAGCTGAATTCACTTGCCCTGGTATGAACAGTATCACTAGCTTTTGGTATTTTAAAATTCCTATCCTTTGTTCGATATTTAAAGTTGGAACTACAATAAAAAAAAACAGTCCAACCGCAAAACACAACCTAACATGATGGTGTTTTCAAATTGAGTGCTGAGTAGCTACGGTATAACCATAGTACTGTATAACTTACAAATTGGCCTAAATGTTTCATGTCGTGGGTTCCTTTTCGATACCCCCAGTGGCGTAACTATGGGGGGGGGGATGAGGGGGATAGATCCCCCCCAAAGACTTTGAGAAATGTAAAAAATATCTAAAACTATTTTCTAATTTTGACATGTAATCACTGTATCTGCTTCAAGTTAGATTTTAAGTCACAAAATGATACGTAATGTATTTCCAGGTACATATGTCATTTTTCAAAAAATTTTCTGGACACCTTGTTGCCAGGAGGGGGGAGGTCGCCCTCCCAGCTTCCCCCACCCCCTCCAAAGCTTATGTCTAGTTACGCCACTGTCTCACCCAGGTGTTGAGGGAAGGTAGGACAGCAGCTAGATACAACAAAATCGCTTAGTTTTGATTACAGCTGTTGCCAATAGGTCAGGAAAGGCAGTGAAAGAAGCACACATAACTAAACATAATCGGATTCAAAGAAACTTGAAAAATTATTGAAATGTAAATATTGAAATTGAAATTACTGAAACATCTAGAATGAGATTGCTTTGAGATGCTTTCTCACCTGAAGAATTAGATATTAGATTTGGCAAATGTCGAAATTATTTTTTTTGCATTGAAGCTCAGTGGAGAGCCGAATATCCGACGATCCGTCCACGTATAAGGAGAACCTCCCTCCTCCTATCCTTTATGTTCCTTCCTTTCCTTCAGCCAACTGCTTGCGCTTCGTGCTTTCAAATAACCATGCGTTTCTATAGATGCCTTTAAACAAATCAAATCGCGCAGTTGACGGCCGCCGGGGTCACCACGGCGCCCATTTCAATCCGGCCCGGCTGTGCGCCGTCTACGGCTTGAAATACAGGCAGTGCTACATTGAGGCCGCTTTCTGACGAAACAACTTTTCGCCGGCCGCCGTTCACGTCACGACGGCGTGAAATTCAGGCCGCTTCCAGACGAGACGACTCTCTGCCACGCTGTGGGCCGCGCCGTGAACGGCGGCCCGGTGCTAGCCAGCGGCCGTGTTTAAGTCAACGAAATTGTTACATTAGACCCACACTCAAGGTTTTCCTGCAACAAGTTATCCAACATGTCTGATGCGTCGCGGTGAGTCACCGGAATTACTGCTCGGCATTGACGCGTACAGGGTGCGTGAGCTTGTATTTCCGCTCTTCCGCGGCCGCGTTTAATTTCTTTCCGCACATTTTTAATTCATAATATCTAATTCTTCAGGTGAGAAAGCGCCTCATTCTAAATATTTCAGGATACATGGGAATCGAAGAGAGAAGCAGTGATAAATTTAACGGCAAATTCTGGCGGAGAAATCACTACAGTGCGCGATATTACGCGGATGCGTTTTGCGCGAGACTAAACGAGCCAATTGACCTTGGAATCGTAATGAGAGAGAGCAAATGAACGTCGGCTGCATTAAACAATGAAGGGTTAGGCTTTAATAAATTACGAGTCATTAGATGTGATTTTTTCGATAATCCACCTAAAATCGCAAAAAAAACGCGAAATTTCGTTATTTACCGATTTCGCGATATCGCGTCTCGCGAAATTCACGGACCTCTACTCATTCATTGTCCTCAGAGTTCATAGTGATGAGCATAGACATGTTGTTTGTGCCCTTGAGATGATACATATGGCATCCTGTGATATGTTGGCATGTAAGAAGATTGAAGTTGTAATCTTGATGGAACCTCTAGAAAACAACACGAAGTAGCTCTTTTTTGTTGTCTACAAAACTATTAGAATAATTCATGCATGTTTTGACACACAGAAACTATGTTATTAAAATATGTACTCATTCGTTTCCTTCATCCTGTAGCAAAGAGACTCTATAACATCAAAAGAGAGTAAGGTGAGGTGGGGTAAGTGCGACTGCGGGGTAAGTGTGACCCCCACCTTAAGGAAGATCGTATTTCCATTCTCAAAGCAGGTGGCGGTCGTGCAACATATTCCACACATAGTAATGGAACCAGAGCCAATGACTTTGTAATACTTATCCCTTAATTTCTCGTTCCACGTGCTTAGGAAATATACCCGTCCATTCATCTCGTAGTCTTAGTTGGTCGTGAGGAGAGGCTACACCGCAGTTTCCTCTGAATCAACGCATCGGAGGTGTTCGGTGAGAACTATATCTTGTTTTCTCTTCTTCATGGATTGGTTTTCCTTGCTTTACTTTAAATTTTGGAACTCAGGTCATTATATTTAGTTTAGATGGGGGGTCGCACTTTCCCCGTCGTAACCATCCTTTCCTTCCTTCTGGGGCAAGTGCGACCCCAGTAGTGTAGTGTTGTAGTGTGGATTAAATTTTTAGTTTCTGTCTAACAGTTCTTGCGTTAAACTTTCTTGTATAAATGTTGCAAAACACAGAGGTTTATAAAAGTTGGTGTTTTAATTAGAGTCCTCACATCAACTTATATTTTGAAGGGGTATCTGATAAAGATAGCTTTCTTAAGCTTATTAATTGATTATGATAGGACATTGGATATCATATCTTCTGACGAGGAGAACGTAGATGACATGGTATTAATGCCTGACATAAGATAGCATGAGTCGAAAAAACTTAACAAATATGGTGACTAACATTCAATGTGGAGATTGGATTCTGGCTAGATTCAGCAGCAAAAAGTCTGTTGCTCACTATGTAGGGAAAATTCTGGAGATTAATGAATCAGGTGATCCCGTGGTTTGCTTTCGGACCTGGTCATGTTTTGGAACTGAAATAAGTGTCACCTATCCACGGAATAAGGTTTCCAGCGAAACACCTAGGGAAGGTGTTGTAAAAATATTATCCAAGCCCTCTGTCGGCCGTCGAGGAAAGTTAACGTTTTGCCTATCTTTCCTGGGGTACAACTTAAAATAAACAAATAAATATTCAATGCTCAATTTGTTGAAGACCATGAGTTTTTTTTCATTTTGCTTTTTTATTATAATAACGTAAGTTACATTACAGAAGAAATTCTTTGTTCATTACAATCTAGTTTGTATTCAGATTTGTTGTCATATGCAAGATTTATTATTTTTTTATTATTTTTTATTTATTCAGCTTTTATGCACACTAAATATTTTAAATACACTTTTGAATTAATGTGTAACAGTTGAATACTGTTACTATCATTAAAAAACACATTTAACAACAATTCCATAGTGTGCCGTAATTAACCAAAAAACGCGAAAAAAAATCTGCTTACATTACCTAAGGTAAAAGTTGATTTCTCAAGAATGGTTAAACATAATTTGGTACTTTAAAAAACAATACGCAGCTGAATTTCTGGGCAAATTGCACTTACCCCATGTGCCGCGTAATGTATAAATATATATAGCACATCAGCCATAGGACGTACTTGCCCCATGCACGGGGTAAGTGCGATCCTTCTACAAGATTGTAACTAAAAATTTATAAAAATTACCACTTTACAGAGAGAGGATTTTAATCTAATTATCATTTTCAGTGATTCACATGTATATTATACATTGAATCTCCTGTTTTTAGCTAACCTAGAAAATTTTCCTAAGCTAGTTAAAATTGATATATGCTATTTAGGGGTCGCACTTACCCCACCTTACCTTAAAAGAAGTGGACTTGAACCAAGCATAGACCAAGATTATGTTTTTTCCGATGAGATTGAAATAACGGAGGGAGAATCCAGAAAACCTAGTAGGTATTTCTTCTGTAAGTATTAAATAAAGAAATATTTTGGTTTTCAAAACTGAGGGTATTCTGTCTTTTATACTTAGTATTCAATGGGAAATTAAAGAGGCAAAATTGTCTTAGAATTCCAGCCTGTTATCTGCTTCATTTGTGATTGTTTCAATGGGCACTCTATTTATCATCCTGAGAGTACAGAATGATGAGCATAGACTAATATTTTGTGTCCATGGGAGGATGGATTCACTCATATTTTCGAAGATATGAAGATAGAACCTATAATCTGAATTGAAGCCCAAGAAAACAACACCAAATATCTCTGTGTTAATTATTAAAATATATATCCATGCAAAATGCATACCAGGGTGGTCCAAAAAAGATACTGGTTAATTATTGCATGCTGCTTCCTAATTTGATGACAAATTGGTAGAAAACTTTCAAAATTTCCAACTGATGTGACCAATAGAAGTGATATTCCATACCGTTTTATGTTTTCATGTGAACTCCCTTTGAATTCTGTAAGGTAGGCAGCAGGAATCAGGAGAAAGTTTCGCTTCCTTTCTGTGAATACATACTACACATGATAACAGGGACTTGGTTTTATGCATACAAAGTCATGCCACCTTTCAACTTTCATTAAAATAAGAAACCTCAATAATTCAATTAAAGCTGACTACATGCTAACATTTGCCATTTTCGGACTGTTTCTCAAGATGTGCAATGTTGCGTAAGTGATATTTTTAATATAGCACTGTACTACTTTAATAACAGCTTTCTTTTCTTCTTCATTTTTAGTCTATATCTCGTGAAAATCCTGCATGAACTTTATAGTGCACTCAGCCACATCATTTACCACAGGTGCCCATGATATTTTTTACATTCCCTCTATGTAGCTTTTTGATGCACTTCAGGATTCATGAGGATTATCATTTTAAAATTCACGCAGGATCTTTAACTGGGAGAACAAGTTTTTTGACTTCATACACTCAAAATAGTTCAAAGAAAAATTCTCTCCAACACAACATTCTTTTCCATGAACATTGCTTATTCTTCTGAAGTGCTAACTGCAGTTTTCTTTTCTCATCAAATGAAACCAATGAGAATGTTCATAGAACAGAATACCAATACTACTAGATCCTTACTAAGGTACCAAAAATGTCCTAAAACATTTTTATATTAGCATTTGCGATATCAGTGCGGACAGATTTGAAGCAGAGTGTCTTTAACAAATCTTAGTCATTTTTTGGTGCAGGCAGAAGCAGTGGTGGATCTATCGAGGAAGGGGGTAAGGAGGATATTGCCTCCCATAGATATACTACTTTTGGATTTTTTAGAGGTTGCCACTTAGTGCAAAAGTATTTTTTTTTATTTTCTGATATATTTACCTGCATTAACGAATTGAAATACAAATTAGCTCTAAATTTAGGGCCTATTTCACACACTTTTGGTATGTTACAATCCAGTGGCATATACAGAGAGGGGTACTATAGCCTGACCCTGGAGTATCCTCTTTAGAGTAGATAAAATGGTAATTTAGTTCGTACCCCCATTAATGCTAGGAAGTTACCCCCCACTTTGCTCCCGCCCTTGCCCCTATCCTGGATTTGCCACTGAGTAGAAGTGCTGGGCTACGAAACCATTGCAAAACATTAATTGTCAGGATGGGTCACCAAATCTGCAAAACCTCCAAATCCAACAAAACCCCATGATTTCAATATTCGAGTATGGATTTGGTAAGATTCAAACCAAAATACAAAGGGCTCTGAATAAAACCCTATCTTAGTTGCAGTCGAAACTTTAATTACTTGTGCATTAATGCTACTGATTGTTCCTTCTGTAACTAAAATCTGGGAAAGCAATTTAAAAAATCTAACTCTAAATAAGAAATAATAAAACTTCACAGTCCCATTTGTTGACATTTAGCTTAACAGAGTTTCCTGGCCTCAGGATTAGAAATTGTTAAAGGACTTCTTATTGGTGCTTTCTGAAATGTTTCTCTTATAGTAGTTATAGTCTATGCAGGAACCGCAAAGTGTGCCTCTATGGGCATATATATGGTATGTATGAGTGGCATCGCTAAGTTACCAGTTAAATTCTCATCAAGCATATCTTCCTGAAGGTGAATATACACACAAATTTCCAAATGTTACTTAGTGAATTTCTTAAATTTCAAGAATTTTATGATTATGGATTCAAGATTTGATTCAAATTCCTGAAAGATTCAATTTTGGATTTGGAAATTTTGCAAAAATAGTTTTCCAATTTTGTCACTGAATGAGGGGGCTGCATGCATAATATGACCACCTTAATTTTTTTGGACCAACCTGATGTGCACCCATTCATTTCTTTCTTCCTATAGAAAAGAGATTCTGTAATTTCAAAAGAGAGCAAAAAGAGTGGACTAGAACCAAGTGTGGACCAAGACTATGTTGCATCTGATGGGGTTGAAACAGCAGATAAAAAAACAAGAAAACCTAGTGTTTCTTCTGTAAGTGTGAAAATATTTTGGTTTTCAAAACTGAGGGTATTCCGTTATTTATACATAGCATTTAATGGTAGATCGAGGAGTTGAAATTTTCTCAGAATTCCACCTAGGTCAATTCTTCAATCATCTCAGTGAATATTTCAAAAGGTGCCTAAGTCATCTTTAGAGGGCATATGTAATTTTTGTGTATGTTGCTCTGAATTTTCATTTATTGTATAGGGTTTTTCTTATTTAAAAAGGGGGAAGATGTTGTGTAGGTAAATTTATTTGTGTTGAGCTGAGTCTGTAATATGTATCGCTTTGCTCTGCTGCCATGTTGGATTTTGTTCATTAGTCTGTTGTTTTAGGTATGTTGAGATTGAGAGAATGGGCTCTTGGGGTCTCGTAGTAGGGAACCACCATGGCATACGAACATGTGTATGGCGTCTGGGGCTTTTGTAATTATTTGTCATTATATTGCTTATAACCTTACCATCCAGAGTTAATTTGACCCATTGACACAACAATAATAACGGGCATATGCCAATAGTTTATGCCATCTGGGTGAAGGATAATGCATGCTCTGAATTGTTGGCAGATAGGAAGATGGAAGCACAAGGGAAAAATAAAATGTTGCTCTTTTTGTCTTCCATATCAACAGTAAAACAATTAGAATAATATAATATGAACCTTTGTGGAAGGAAAAACATTTTAAAATGTATTTTTTTGCTTCTTTCTTCCTGTAGAAAAGAGATTCTATAACTTCAAAAGAGAGTAAAAAAAGTGGACTTGAACCGAGTGTGGACCAAGATTATGTTGCTTCTGATGAGGTTGAAGCAGCAGATGAAGAATCCAGAAGACCTAGTGTTTCTTCTGTAAGTATGAATTAATATTTTTGTTTTCAAAACTGTGGGAATTCTAATAAACATACATATTATTTATAGATAAAGAGGGTGAAATTGTCTTGGACTTTCACCCAAATCTAGTCTTCAATCTTCATTTCTGTCAATATTTCAAAAGGTACCTCATCCATCTTTAGAAGACATTAGAATGAGCATATGCCAATATTTTATGTCCTCTGTGTGAGGGATAATGCATCCTCTGAATTGTTGGTAGATAGAAAGATGAAAGCAGTAACCTAGATGGAAGCATAAGGAAAAAATAGAACATAGATCTTTCATGTTCCATATTAACAGTAAAACAATAAGAAAAATATGCTATGCACATTTATGGAAGGAAAAAGTTTTACGATGTATTTTTTCATGTTTTTTTTCCTGTAGGAAAGAGCTTCTGTAGCTTCAAAAGAGAGTAAAAAAAGTAGACTGGAAGCGAGCATGGACCAAGATTATGTTGCTTCTGATGAGGTTGAAGCAGCAGATGAAGAATCCAGAAGACCTAGTGTTTCTTCTGTAAGTATGACTTCATAGTTTTGTTTTCAAAACTGTGGGTATTCTATAGAGATGGGTCGAATAGTGGAATAGTAGAATTCGAATATTAAATCATTGCTCGAATATTCGAATACCTCAAATACTAAACGACGAATGCGGGAATGTTTGACTCGGTTGCCTATGCAGCAGGAAACACAAGATTTTGGGGAGTAATTTTGATTTCCGTTAATGGATTTGAACAGGAATTTAGCTGATAAATGGAATATTTTAATTTTATGAAAGCAATTGGGCATATAGTTGATTCAACGAACATCTCTTTCAAACATTCTAAAGGGACACACACCACCTCGCGAAAAATGATTGCATGCCGTCTCGGCATTTACACTGCTACGTTGGATTTCTGTCTGATGTATACAAATTCTTATCTACCAAATGCCATTTCAGCGGCACACCCATCTGATACTCGGCTTCATCCAACTTCTTATTTTCAACAGGTAGCTCGCTTTACCCCCACTCCTGCTGTCAAGTGCTAGCGGGCAATCTGAGGCGTTTTGCAAAATACACGCGCTTCTCCATCGGATTTTCTTCAATTATTTTCTGTCCAACTTTGGAAGTTCTCACGAGATAAGATGAATTCGAATTGCTATCAGGGAGACACCAGATATCCTGAGAAAATATCCCTTCGTCTGTGACTGTAACAATAGAGATTTATAGCACAACTCATAAATTGTAACTTGAAATATGTTTTCAGAAAAAAAATACCGCATCAACTTCCGAGAAGATCTGCCGCTCATATCAAGTCTCGCCAGAATGCTAAGTCTCCGTCGTCTCTTGACATTTATTTCCTCACGTAAAATGTTTAAATAAGGTCAGAAAAGCATCGCGTTTGGTCTTATTCTTTTTTAAATTACGCGCACATTACTAATATTTCAATAATCCAATAAAGGTGTAATATCAATGGCCGATGGTCATTGTTAGACACCTTTTAGGCTAATTGGTAATTCATGCAGCAGTTGACTTCCAGAAACTGGGAACTTTGAAGCAGGTAGGCTGAAAAATTTCAGAGGGTGAGAAAAGGGGGGGTGCGAAACACGTTTCTATTGTTCTCGTGTAACTTGATATTTTTTCGAAGCTAAAGTCTTCGTAATATTATCCCTGCGCGAGCTGGGACCTTTTTTTATTTCAGAGAAGAGGAAAGCCTCAGAGGGGGGGTTAGTACTGAATGAAGGGGGATAGCGGATCTTGGAAAATTCGCTAATGTAACTATCCCACAGTACTCAGGCAGCAGTTGACTTCCAGAAATGGGGAACTTCGAAGCAGGTATGAAGAAAAAGGTCAGTGGGGGAGAAAGAGGGAAAGTTGAAACACGGTTCTATTATTCTCCTGTAACTTGATATTTTCTTTTGAAGCTTTTCATTTATGGTCTTCGTAATACGAACCCTGAGCGAGCTGGGACCTTTTCACCTTTTGTTTGATTTCAGAGAGGAGGAAAGCGTCGGAGGCCGAGGGCTGATGGATGGAGGGGTAGCGGATTTTGGTAATTGTGCTACATAGTTACTATCACACGGCAGTGAGGTTCTCCTGGTGGGGGGAATCTGGGATTTTCAGATTTTTTCACCCGATCATTTTCGGTTCCCCATGTCGAACTGTTTTCACTCCTCTAATCCACGAATTTGATGTAATTCGTCAATTTGCCTAAAACGGTGCTGCATGCACTAAACAACTACAGTTCTCTAAATTTTTCCGAGTCAACTACCAACGACATGCGTGCGACAGTGTATGACGTAAAATTCAAAGTATTCGAGGTATTCGAGACAGTACATTTAGCGTAACTATTCGAGACCTTGAATATCGAATACTTTCTAGTATTTGAGATATTCGCGGATGCTATATGCACATCTCTAGTATTCTAATAAACATACATATTATTTATAGATAAAAAGGGTGAAATTGTCTCGGACTTTCACCCAAATCTAATCTTCAATCTTCATTTCTGCCAATATTTCAAAACGTACCTCATCCATCTTTAGAAGACATAATAATGAGCATATGCCAATATATTATGTCTTCTGTGTGAAGGATAATGCATCCTCTGAATTGTTGGTAGATAGGAAGATGAAAGCAGTAACCTAGATGGAAGCGCAAGGAAAAAATAAAATATAGATCTTTTGTGTTCCATATTAACCCATTAATGCCCAATGGGTCGTTAGCGACCCACTTCGAAAAAAAATTATAACTCGTAAAATATTGTTGGATTTAGTGTTAAAATATTTTTATTAGTTTGTTAAAACATTAAGCTTATATAATTCAACGAATATACAATTGTATGCGCATACCATCATTTACACTATTTTTTTTAAAAACGTCATTGTGACGCAATCGTGCATCCCCTTGAACAATTAATTTTTAAATATTGTTATCCATGAAATATTTTTCCCAGATGGTCATTATTTTCTAGTATAAGTTCAAATAAAGTAACTGATAAGCTTTTTTTCATATAAGTGGAGTGGGATCGAAAATATTTGGGTTTAATCTTGCATGGGTCGCTAACGACCCATTGGGCACAACACCGAAGACCATGTTCCCCGAGCCAGGCTGTATTTCACATGCAGACGTTACGGTTTAAATGCCCAATGAAGAACTTTCGTAGTGTATTTGGTCATTGTATCATATTATAGGCTTGTGGTAAGGGTATTTCAATTTTCTTTCCACGAATCACTTACATTGTGCCTGATTGAAAATAGCACCCACCCAATCCATACATCTGCGATGAAGCCGACGCATGTACTGGCCTTTGGCGCGTCGTCCATCGACGCCACGGCCACTCAGGAAATCTAGCGGGTACCAATAACCATTTCCCGGGCTCGCGACAGGCGCGGAGGGGTGTATGCTCCCGATGTCTGGCCCCCGTCTGGATTGACACACGAAAAAGGCGCCCGGGTGAGCGCCGGGTGTCCGAGACGTTGGTGGACGAGGCGCCATGTGTATACATACCTCGCTGTGTCTGAGGAACATAATGTGGAGGGCATTTCTTACGCGGTAAGCAAACCATTCGGAAGAGTAGACGGCTGCTAGAAGCATGGATGGCAAGGGAATGACTTACCGGAAAACCTTGTGAGTACTCAAAGGATAATAATAATTTGAAATTAGTAATACTCTCCTTGCATTTAAAATTGAAAATAGTATATCATATACATTTTAATTCACAATTCATCTCTATTTTGAGTATTTATATTACCACCACAGCATTACCTATTATTTCATATTTCCATCTAAAGATTACAAGGCATGACTGTTGCGGAAATATTAGAAGCGCTGGAGACGACTGATCCAAACGAAATCCCGCAGACAGGGGCTGACATTTATATTGAGGCTCCTGTTGATGGAGTTGAATCAGAGGGTGACTCTGGTGACGAGGAATGCTGTGATCCCGATCGACTATCTCGTCGCCAACTTCAGGCCAAGGCAGATCTTATCATTTCCCTACCTCAGGACGACGAGGGAGATGAAGGTGATATTACATCACTCCAGATACCCACCCCAAGTACAAGTTCAACAAATACTGCAAGTACATCAAAACATTCAAGACAGTGTAAGACTAGAAGTAAAGGCCACCATACTGCACGTGGCAGAGTTGAAATTGCTCACACCAACTGGGAACACGGAGATATATCCCCTGTCCCTGATGTTTCCGTAGAGATGAATCATAAAAACTCTTCCCAATTTACGGATGATTCATACCCTATTCATTTTTGGGAAGCATTTATTAGCGAGGAACTAATAACTGAGATCGTGAAATTAACGGTTGAAAACGCTGTTTCAAAGAATTTTCCGAATTTTCAACTAACAGTTGAAGAGATGTACTGTTTCATTGGTGTTCTATATTTGACTGGTTACGTCCCGCTTCCCCGCCGACGCATGTATTGGGAGAGTGCAGATGATGTGCGGAATTTATTAGTTGTGAATTCAATGAGGAGAAACCGATTCGAGGAGATTTTAAGATTTCTACATGTATGCAAAAATGACGCTATAATTCCTGGCGACAAAATGGCTGAAGTGAGACCTTTCCTTAACAAGTTGAATAAATTATTCATTGAAAACGCTCCAGATAAGAGGCATGTATCAGTTGACGAGTCCATGATTCCTTATTTCGGAAGGCATGGGTGCAAACAATATATTAGGGGAAAACCAATACGTTTTGGTTTTAAAGCTTGGGTAGCTGCCGAACGTCAGGGATACTGCCTTGACGTAGATTTATACCAGGGAAAACAGGCAGGGGAAATGCGACCACCTAATGTAGGGCTTGGGGAGTCCGTTGTCCTAAAGAAAGCAGATGTTGTCAAGGAAAATTTTCCTGAGGTGAATTTCTTTTTCTATTTTGACAATTTTTTACCAGTGCAAAGCTTTTGTCGGCATTAGCATCACGCGGCATATTGGGAACCGGTACTGTCCGATCAAATAGAATGGATCGCTGCCCCTTGCCTAGTAAAAAAGATATGGAAAAATGTGAGAGGGGAAAATTTGAGGCACGAATTAACAAAGTGGAAAATATTGTTGCAGTTGCATGGAAGGATAATGATCTCGTGAATTTTATGTCTAATGCTCACGGTATTCACCCAATCCATCAAGTTACTAGATATTCGGTGTCAAAAAAAGGGAAAATTAGTGTACCACAACCACATTTAATTGATCAATATAACCAAAACATGGGGGGTGTGGACCTACTAGATAGGTTTATAGCTGAATATAGAATTGCAATAAGAGGGAAGAAATAGTATATCCCTATTGTATTTTGGTTGTTGGATGTGGCCATGATCAATGCATGGATTCTAAGTAAAAGCCATGGCAGAGTTTTCGATGGCTTATCATTTAGGAGGCAAGTAGTCCAGAGCATTCTTCAAAAGTATGGTACTGAGCCTAAACTTCCTGGTCCAACAAGTTCTGCGGAGAAAGTAGGGAAGCCAGCCCGGTTACACCACGGTGGTCATTTGATTATTACTGGGCAACCAAGGCGCCGATGTGCAGTTTGCCGCAGCAAAACTGTCAGGGCATGCCGAAGATGCGGGGTACCGCTTCATAGTACATGCTTTTCTAACTATCACACATGACTGTAAATCTATTAACACCGATTTTGTAATGTTTTAACACCAAAAATGTAACAAATATCAATTGCTATTATAATTTGTTAAATTTAAAATGATATTGTTCTGACCCCAATTTTCGCGAATAAAATCTTTTCCCTAATATATCGGAGTCACGCCTTTTGTTATACGTCATGTATAATTATAAAAAAACAATGATTTTTTTAAAAGTTATATAATTACATATGTAATTCATTCAACTCCATTAGTTGGTAGAATTGTCAGTGAAAACCAATACAAAAGTTAAGTAAATTGAAATCCTCGAAAAAAAATTCTCGATACTATGTACGTACATCGTAATAGGGGTTGTGCCCAATGGGTCGTTAACGACCCACCCTATATTTATTTAAATAATATTATTAGAATTTTTTCATTATTTTTCCAATAACTTAGGATGGGTGTTAATGAAATAAAATCACTTAAAAAGTATTTTCGAAAAGAAAAAAGATCTGGGCATTAATGGGTTAAGAGTAAAACAGTTGGAATGGTATAATATGTATCTTTGTGGAAGAAAAACCGTTTTAAAATGTATTATGTTAGTTTCTTTTTTTCTGTAGAAAAGAGATTCTATAACTTCAAAAGAGAGTAAAAAAAGTGGACTTGAACCGAGTGTGGACCAAGATTATGTTGCTTCTGATGAGGTTGAAGCAGCAGATGAAGAATCCAGAAGACCTAGCGTTTCTTCTGTAAGTATGACTTTATAGTTTTGTTTTCATAACTGTGGGAATTCTAATAAACATACATATTATTTATAGATAAAGAGGGTGAAATTGTCTCGGACTTTCACCCAAACCTATTCTTCAGTCTTCATTTCTGCCAATATTTCAAAAGGTGCCTCATCCATCTTTAGAAGACAGAACAATGAGCATATGCCAATATTTTATGTCATCTGTGTGAAGGATAAAGCATGCTCTGAATTGTTGGTAGATAGGAAGATGGAAGCACAAGGGAAAAATAAAATATTGCTCTTTTCGTCTTCCATATCAACAGTAAAACAATTAGAATAATATAATATGAACCTTTGTGGAAGGAAAAACATTTTAAAATGTATTTTTTTGCTTCTTTCTTCCTGTAGAAAAGAGATTCTATAACTTCAAAAGAGAGTAAAAAAAGTGGACTTGAACCGAGTGTGGACCAAGATTATGTTGCTTCTGATGAGGTTGAAGCAGAAGATGAAGAATCCAGAAGACCTAGTGTTTCTTCTGTAAGTATGAATCAATATTTTTGTTTTCAAAACTGTGGGAATTCTAATAAACATACATATTATTTATAGATAAAGAGGGTGAAATTGTCTTGGACTTTCACCCAAATCTAGTCTTCAATCTTCATTTCTGTCAATATTTCAAAAGGTACCTCATCCATCTTTAGAAGACATAAGAATGAGCATATGCCAATATTTTATGTCCTCTGTGTGAGGGATAATGCATCCTCTGAATTGTTGGTAGATAGAAAGATGAAAGCAGTAACCTAGATGGAAGCATAAGGAAAAAATAGAACATAGATCTTTCATGTTCCATATTAACAGTAAAACAATAAGAAAAATATGCTATGCACATTTATGGAAGAAAAAAGTTTTACGATGTATTTTTTCATGTTTTTTTTCCTGTAGGAAAGAGCTTCTGTAGCTTCAAAAGAGAGTAAAAAAAGTAGACTGGAAGCGAGCATGGACCAAGATTATGTTGCTTCTGATGAGGTTGAAGCAGAAGATGAAGAATCCAGAAGACCTAGTGTTTCTTCTGTAAGTATGAATTAATATTTCGGTTTTCAAAACTGAGGGTATTCTGTCTTACATACGAGGGGTATCAGGAAAGTAGTATTTGTTTTGGAATTCAAAAAAATTGTACATTTTAACAAATATTAATGTTTTATTTGTAAATAACATACTTTAAAGTACTTCACTAATTGACTCTCCTGTGTTGCAAGTTATCTTTATAACAATTGAAATAAAAGTATACCTAAGTATTTAATAGCACATAAAAATAACTGTATCATGTTGCTTCCTCATTCACTTCTCTGCTCCATTAGAAAAGAGATTCTCTAACTTCAAAACATAGTAAAATAAGTGAAGATCGACGGAGCATGGACCAAGATTATGTTGCCTCTGATGAGGTTGAAGCAGCAGAGGAAGAATCCAGAAAACTTAGTGTTGCATCTGTATGTTGAATTGTCTATTTTTTCTAATAATCCACTATGGGTACTCTGTATATTGCTCATTACATATCTACTTAAACATATTAATAGATACCTATGAATAAATACTTATTTTTAAATGCTTAACTATCTCTTTCTCTCTAGAAAAGAGATTCATCCATATCAGAGTATAGTAAAGTCAGTGGAGACCAATTTGGTATGGACCAAGATTATGCTCCATCTGATCAGTATCATCCTCTTGATGAAGGCTTCCGGAAACCTAGTGTTACCTCAGTAAGTATTCAAAAGTATGTCTCTGCTCTAATCTCTGAATAAGATCTTTACAAATAAATTTAAATTTATTTTAATTTCAATATTCAATTTGATATCTGGACTAACATGTTTGAATATATCTGCTCATGCTGCGTACATAACTACTAATCAAATGAGGTAAAGTTGGCTTAAACCATTATTGTTTTTTGATGTGTAATCTGATGAAAGATATTCATCCCTAACAACAAAACTACTCTTCAAAACATTTGGTGAGGTGATTGGGTTGGTTTGGTGGTTGAGTGTTGATTTTGCATCGTTTTGGTCGAGTCTCAAATCCTGGTGGTGGCAGAGATATTTCAGATACCCCCTCTTGAGTGCTTTGTGGAGGGTACTTCAAAAAGCACTTGGTCCATCAGATGGGACATTAAGTGGAAGTCCCCTTGTTGCCTTTCATTAACCCTTTCGAGACGGCGGAGTTTTCGTCTTAGCCTGACTGCTGTACTGAACCCCAAGAGACTTCTTTCTCCTGGTACGGAGCATTTTTGGAGGGCATTCGTTAAGAAGGGTCTCGCTGAACCTTTTTCGACCCCTCCACGTAGGGACTTCGCATTATCTCGGACTCCGAGAGTAGTTGTGCTCCCTCCTTTCCGGGTTTACAACCATACCTGCGGCATTGGTTCGTGGTCAACTTATGTATTGCTTATATGTATTTAGCAAATGGATAATTGTTGCTTGCACGTAAATTACAGACTTTGAATTGAATTCCTTTTTTTTATCTGAGCATTGTCAAATTTTAAACGAAGTTCTAAGGCCATTATTAACGCATTTTACGAAGCAACAATTTCCATGTTGATGTTTATACATAACTCGAGATATAAGTTAATATTTGTCGTAGAATTTCGTTTGAAAATTGTAAACGCTGCTCAAAAGACAAATAATTCAATTCTTATTGTATATATCTTGAGAAATGAACAAATATTTATTTCGAAAATTGACTGTATAAACAATTGAATGACCGCTGTCCCGTACCGCTGAGGGGGGTTATAAAAGACGAAGGGTCCGGGTACCTGCTCCTGGATTCCGAGGGTTGATCCTAATCCCTAAGCGTTGGGTCCCGAGACAAAGACGTCGTAAACCCATGACCGTCCTAAAAGGGGGGGGAGCTAGAAAACGTATATATACGGCTTTCGCTCTCCTGGCCGGGAAAATCTCACACGTATATATACGCCTGTCGTCTCCCGGGTCAGGAAACGTCCACACGCATATATACGTGTACAGTAGGGAAAAGGTTAAGAGCAGGCTAATGCCAACACCAGGTTTCTCTCCACACTTCCTTCTATACCTTTCCCTCGTTGTGCAAATGACTTAGGCTGTCAGTCGTTACCTCAAAATAACATACTGTGCTAATAATGGGTTTTAATTACAGACCAATTTTATTTGCCTTCCTACCCTAACAAACAATACTATTGTTGGTCACAAAGTCTACTGCACTTGAGTTTGAAGCTAATTAGCAAAAAAAATTGGATTGACATAAAAACCAACGTATGTTACAAGGCTTAAACAACGGGCCCTTTAAAAGTATGATCACTTGATAATGAGTATGTATGTAACATATTAGTAATGAATAGCCTGAGGTGATGAGTAAATATGTAGTTATTTTCATTATGATTTAGTTACAATCATAAATTGCGTAGGATATGATTTTCTACCAGCGAATATTTGAAGTCAATTCTTTCGGGGCCTCCGTCCGGTTGCCGTGCTCCATCATCTTTGCAGACGTTAAAATGGAAGACTTTTAATTCTTCATCACGGCCATTTATGATGGGAGTGAGGTGCCATGTTTATATAATAAGTCTTTCTTCTTTTATGCCGACAGGAGCAAGGTTCCTATTGGAGAAAAGCTGGAGAAGTATCTTCCATTATCGGGGAAATAAAGAGAGAAACTATTATCCACATTCATTTTTTTCGTACAACACACATTTTTTCATTTCTCAGCATATTTAGGTGAAGTATTAGTTCACTTGTGTGAATTCCCAAAAATGATACCCCAAAACATGCACCTAAGCTTGATCTCATTTAGTTTTCGTGTGTCTTTCTCCATCGTATTGAAAAGTATACAAAGTATCATTAATACAGAGAAAAGCTTTTTTGCATTAGCACTAAAAATGAGTCGTGCCATAATCGTAAAATAAGTAGTACGTAGCATGGAAAGGAAAAAGCAAATTACTAATTTTTATTGAAAGTCTGCAGAGAAGAAGAGAGATACATAATTTTATAATCACAGCACCTAACACCTGGTAGGTATTGACGGCATTGATGACGAAGGATCTTAGTTAAAAAAAAAGAAGAACTTTGTGCTTACAAATATATATTTATTCACAAATTTACGACCATGATAACAACGTTAGACGTCTTCATCAGGTTCTTCAATTCTTCGAAGTATCTTTGATTGAATCGTCAGCTTGGAGGTGGATGGAGCGCATTACCCGGACAAACACCCGAGAAGCATTTAATTCGATCATTATTTAGTTTTTTCTTTCTCCCTTCCACGCTAATATTTATTTCTGTTTATGGCACCCCTATTTCTAGCGCCTATTTCTTAGCTAAAACTAAAAAATCTTTTTTCTATATCAGCGTTACACTGGATAATTTTCAATACGGTGAAGAATGAAACCCAAAAACTAAAGAAGGGCAAGATATTGAGGTATAATTTTCAAGAGTTCACAAAAGAAACCAAAATTTTAAATCTACATGACATTAAGAAAATAATTAGCCCAAAACATGATGTATTTCAAGTGGGTTAGCAAAACCAAAAAATAAAGGTCATAATTTCAGACTGACAGGGAAATTGTGTCAGCCACAATATTTTTACTTAACTCCTATTTCTCCTCAATTCTTGCCGAAAGTTTTTAGGCGAACCCTTTCCCTCTGAAAACCTCTATGTAGTGAACCTCTTTACATCGTAAACCTCCATACTTCGTACCAACCCTCCGGTCCCGTCAGATTTACATGTAAATTTATAGGCAAACCTCTTTGTAGTGAACCTCTTTATCTCGTAAAACCTCTATATATCGTACCAACAAGACAGCCCCGAGGCGGCCTAACTACCTCCGCAAATCGTACCGAGACAACTAGAGACCAGCTGCAGCCGCGATTACCTACATGGAATGACATTTTCAGCGATAAATGTTTCACGCTTATTTTTTCTTATACGCCTTAAATAATTTTCACGTTAACCATTAGTTAGGGCATCCAACTATCCTAATAATATTAAGTGACGGTAAATGAAGACAGAACTCATCGTTTTCTCTTGAATCACGGTCAAAATCACGCGATAACACTCGCTTTCTTTTACTGATGGCTTTATTTTCTTGTAAGTGCCTACATACTATGTTCAGTTAATAAAAGAGGCGACCAGCGCAGCCTAAAATCACTTACTGACGGAAATATTTCAACTAACTTCACTCCCATCCATGGAGACTGAATTACTCGACCGAATTGCTACTTCCGCTTCTAAAATTAAAATATTTCGAGAATTTTCCGCGACTTGAAATAAATCAAATACAGTTTCGCAATTATTTTATTCCCATATTTCCCGGTGTAGCACTTTCTTACTACCGCCTTGGTAATTTTTTCGATGCTTTCGTGAACGATCGTGGTTTAAAATTTATTGCGCTTAGCGACAGTCATATGTCTTGCCTGCGTATTTATGCCGCGAAATCTGACTATTCCATCGGGAGTCCGGGACGTCAATTTCTAGCAATACTGAACGAACATCAATCCATGCGCGGCAGTTTTAGGTGAAGGAGGCAGCTAATTAGCTGATATGCGGTAGGGCAATGAAATTTTTTACCGTCGCCGCCGCATTCTGAAGTGGTTCGCCCAGCATTCTCGCCGGGAAATCACGTCCTTTGGCAGACCTAGCGTTTCTGTGTGCCCTCGACAGAGTTTTTCTTCGGAACGCTACGTGCATTGTATTTTGGAGAGAGGGAATTCAACAAAATGTTCAAAATTACGCTCAATTTTTTGTCTATTTTTTTGCGGTAGTCACGTGTTTATTTATTTTTTTTATAATCTTTAACAAGTCACATGTTATAAGAATGATAAATCAATTCTAAAAGATATAATAAGGAATATTTTCAATTATTTGCCATAAATATGAAAAAAATATGAAAATTACTTAATTAATCATAGGCTGATGATGGATTCGAGAAATAAAAGAAGGCGACTGCTTGACTTTACCACATAATTAGCAATTTTCCAAGCCATCAACGAGGACAGGCAGAAGGCAGAGACCTTTGGAATACCATCATTCACCCTCGCATCTATTTTAAAAAACCGAGGAAAAACAGAAGAAACTGTATACCTAGGCTGCACAAATAAATAAACTTAGGCAGTTAAATACGAGGATGAAGAAATTATGTTTCGAAATATAAAACTATTGTTCTTTCCTCCGAACACTATTAGTAAATTACAACCCTTAGACCAGGGAATTATTTCTTTAGGTCAAAAGGCATTAATAAAAACAGCCAGTGATTTATTTACAGTGAAAATTGCATTAAAAAGTGCTCGTGGAATTGAAAACATTATTTCGAAAGAGTTTGAAAAAAAATTTAAGCAAATCCATTAACTAATTTATTTTCTAAAAAAGCCTCTTGAACAATTTACTTTTACCTTTGTGTAACCATTAAATTGTAAATATATGTTCACTTATGCATACCTATATATTTAAATATATTAATATAATGGCTTAAAAGACAGTAGCACCTTTCATTTCCCAAGGATATGAAAAAATGGTGCCTACCACTAAAACCTCTCTATAGTGAACCTCCATACATCAAATTGCCCAAAATTTGGTCCCCTCCATTACGATGTAAAGAGGTTTTACTGTAAATGAGTAAATAAATAAAGTCAAGACAATAACATGCAAAGGCAACATAGTTGGCCCTTAAAGCTTGAAAATACATTGATCTAAAATTAGTAGCATTGAATTGTCCCCTTTTAGTGTCGCCTTTGCATTCTACTATCTATTATTCTGATCTATGAAAAAGAATTTTCATTTTTTCAAAATATGCTAAAGTATTTGTTTTGAATTGTGCAGATGCAACCCTCATAATATTTTTGCTGCTGAAATGTTTGAAAATTTAATTTGCCATTATTCAGAAATGTTGACTTATCCTTCAAGTCCATTTGTTTAAAAAAATTATCTGGACAGAGTAAACTTTTTGAAATTATTTGCTTTCAAACATTGTAATAATAGCTTCCAAATTGTTTGTGTTTATGTGGACAGAACCCATTTTTAAATAAAATATGAATTTTCATTTATATCATAATTTACTAGTTAGTGCTCCTAGGTTTCTTTTTTACATGGAATATGCTTTTAGCTTAAAGTATGGTAAATAATATGTGTATCATATAAATAACCACTCAATCAAAATGTGTTATTCTATCCACAAAAAAATTTATAAAAATTCAAGAAAAGATCATCTGAGAGGAAAGAATCTTCTGCATCTCAAGGAGATTTTGGTGAAGAGGAAGGATTCCATCTTGATTATGTGAGTAGGAAAAACATTTACTTCAAGTTAGAGAAATGCTTGCCATAATTATTTCCTACTTTTGTTAATATTAACGTATTTATTATGATAATTGTTTGAATATTTATTACGTGATGTAAATAAATAGACTGTTGAGTTAAACATGGGGAGAAACTTATACATACTTAAAAAATGTATTTAGGGGTTTGATAACATGTGATGTTGGTGGATTTTCCAGCGTTTGGGCTAATTTAAAGTTAATGGCCAGTTTGCTCATATATTTTTACATTCTCTCATTGATGTCTACTCTGAAACCAGGGCATCATTGCTCGATAGCCAAATTGGCCATAAAAGATAGAAGAAGCTGCTAACACTGAACAATTTTTATTCTATAAGTGATCATCATGATAGTTATGAAAATAGATGCTTCGTGAATAATGGAATGGTTATGTTTCAAAATCATCAAAAAATTATTATCATTATATTAATCTAATTATTTTTTCATTAGGAATCACCTAAAGAATGGGAGAGTGAAGATGCTGCAAAGAGAAAATCATCGAAAGGTGAGGCTGGGGACCTTGATCATGATAAAATCCAATACTTGCAGGAAGAAGCAGATGCTAAAGCAAAAGCTGTGGAGGTTAGTGGAAATATATATAAATATTCATTGGCTATATAAAAATTCATATTTTAAAGGCGAATTATACAACACCTACAATCAATCAAGAAAACCATTGCTGGAAAATCTAATTCTAAAATATAGTTATTTAATCTCAAACATTTTATTCCCTCTTAAGTACTTTAGTGAACTATAATATTATATCAAGCCTGATAGAAAGCCTAGTATAAAGTAAGACTGATGAAATTTGGATATTAGTTCATATTCTACATTAAGACCACAAATATTACAAAAGAGGATCCTTAAGAAGATCCACTATATGTGTTGTCACTAGGCCCGTGCTGGGCCCCATCTTAGGGCGGTGGACTGCCATGGGCAGAGGGCGCCAGCGCTATGCAGGGGGACTCAAGTAAAAATTTCTCCCTTAAAACTTTACTGAAACTGGGCTGAAACTACCTTGAAACTCACTGCCTTGCTTCTATGCTGAAACTGCATTGAAATTGAAACAAAACCGGTGGAGTTTGGAAGAGGGATGGCAGTGCAGTAGCAGTGCAATTAAGTACTCCAGCTACTCCAATGAAACTCCCTTGGCCGACTAAACTGAAATTCCCTTGGCTAGCTACACTGAAACTCCCTTGGTTACCAGCTAGACTGAAACTCCCTTGGCCAGCTAGACTGAAACTCCATTGGCTAGCTAGACTGAAACTCCTTGTATGACAGGCTGAAACTCCCTTGTTTGGCTGAATACAATCCCCCTACCCAATCCATTAAAATTCCCTTGTCAAATCATATGAAACACAGTAAATTAACTACTTGCGCAACCCAGCCAACAGTGGATGATCACATAACAGGTTTCTCCCACAATTTTGCATGCATGATAAAAGATATAGGGTGGACAGGTGATTGCAATCAACAATAGTTATTACTGCAATGACCACAACATTTTTCAAGACACAATTTATTAGAACATGAAAATACATCAATAAATTAATAACTGTTAAAAGCACATGCCAAAATTTTCTAAATAAAGAGGTCCCGGAAGTTAGATGCTCCTGCAATAGAAAAGAAACATGACTGATGAGAGTCACAAACGACTTAACTCAAAATCAAATTAGCAAAATTGCACATTAAAAAAAACTCTAGTTTACTTGGCTTATTAGTTATATGGTGCATTAATGTGAAGCATTCAAAATATAGAAAGCAAAACTTAAAGTATCACTGAGGAAGCATGCGCTTTGCATCATAGTTCAATTGAAAAATGAAGTGATGACTCGTTACATAGGCTATGTGTGAACTCCAAAAAAAAACCACGCAAGCTTCCAAAACTATCAGCAGTAACTAATAAGTATAAGCAGTAAATTTACATTGCACTATAGTGATACCCACCCGCATTCCTTATTTCTTCGAAAGCCCGCTCGTGCTCACTGAGCCCGTTAGGGAGTTAGGGACTCCGCAGGATGACTAACGGAAGGCGCGAAGCATTGATGACCGGTCGGTGTATTCTCCTCCTCGTCCAGGGTATCCATGAGGCAGGAAAAGTGGACGGCAGTCGCCAAGGCGTTGAAAGAAGAATTCGTTATTGGCGGCATGAACCCTGAAAAAGGAGCTCCTTAAACCTGCCTGGATTAAAACACAAATTCACTGTCAACGTTCTCATGGCTAAACATGGAAGGAATGGACTGCAGTCACCACCACCGACCTCATTCTCCCCTTCACCTTATTTCTATTAATTCTTGCTGTTAACAACCGTCAAAGTACTGGGAAAATAATTATGCCATCAATCTTTTCATGCCAAAACCCACGCTCACCACTCGTCTTTCGCTCCTAGCAACTTGAGAGAAATAACGGCAGCCGACAGCTTTAAGCACGGGAAAAGATATGCGTGTTGCCAAAAGCTAAATTTAAAAAATGCATTGCCGCTGAAAACAGGGGTCGCTTATATGTCCGGTAGATGGGGTCCGTACGTTGGCAAAACTTACTAAGGGTAGCACACGTGCAGCAAGGGAGTAGCAGTTCAAATTCATGAGGGAGAGGGGATACCCAAATGCTGCAGCAGCTCTGTGGCAGGGCAGTAAAGGCATTCGACAAGAGAGATTCAGTGGAGTTATTAAGTTGGCCTGGCCTATGAGCCTACTGTCCAGTTCAGTGTCAGTAGAGCTCATGTGCAGCAAGGGAGAAGCAGTTCAAATTCACGAGGGAGAGGGGATACCCAAATGCTGCAGCAGCTCTGTGGCAGGGCAGTAAAGACATTCCGCAAGAGAGATGCAGTGGAGCCGTAAATTCGGCTTGGCCTGAGGCTATTGTCCATTTCAGTATCAGTGGAGCAGCAAGGGATAAGCAGTTCAAATGCAATGGACTTGCAAGGGAGAATGGCATCAGAGTCAGTTGAGTGCCCTTTTTCTTGTGACAAGGCAGTGCAGTGCAGTTGCAAGGCTGTTTCAAGGCAGTTTTCACGCATTCAGTGGAGTTTCAGCCCAGAATCAGCTCTGTTTCAAGGGAAAAATTTTTACTTGAGGAGAACTACCGGGGGGCGCCAAAGATTTCCAGGCTGAAGGGCACACCCCGATATGTCCCAGTGTCCCGGTGGCCCAGCATGGGCCTGGTTGTCACCCACCGTGCATTTAAATGGGTTAATAAAAGTCATCACTCACATCCCTGGCAGACAAAGGGAACTTCATGGGGAAATATGTTATTTTTTAACATATGAAATTTAAATACAGGATGATGTGATCTCTCAAAGCCATAGCTTTTTAATGATATTCCTTGAAATTACTAACAGTTAATAAAAAAAATATTGGATAAAAGAAGATCGCCTTGCACTCATCACCGTGCCACGAACAATTTTGAAAACCAATTAAAATGCGAACCAAAGTGGCAACAGAAATTAGCCTTCTATAGGATGGAGTTAGGCCTCCTCTATGCAGTCCCCTTGATTAAGACTCTAAGATTCACTTAGCAAACATCAGTGTGATAGCTAAACTGGAATTCCTGAACTTAGAATAGATCTGTTTACACATTAAGTGCAGATAGTAACACTATTTTGGCATGTATATTCTCCATCTTCTTGCAAAAAGAAATTCTATAACCACTCAGGTCTAATGATGAAATACCCAAAACCAAAGTGAAATTTGTACTGTGTATGTGCATCACCAAAACATTAAAATTTATTTTAGCATATGAATGAGTTTTACGGGCCTAAATCCTCCCCAGATAGCACAATGAGTGAGAGAGTGATCTGTTTCTTATAGTTTTCTCATAGAAAAATTTGATAAAAAGCTTATCGTAAGCTAAGGGACTTATGTAAGGCAAGGATAAGATTTTAGGGAAGAATTGGTACAGTTGAGGACCTCAAATCCGGAAAGCTCGGGACCAAAGGGTTTCTGGATTTCTGGTCATAAGAGAGCACCAAACATGCGTCATTCAATGAATGGCAATCACCAATCAACCATTGATTGGCATAGCAAAGCTTGTCTCGTCATTCAGACATGTGGATGCTGCCGTACATCAGTCATAAATTGTGAAATATTCACTGTGCACCTCACAACTAAAGTATGCAACCAATGGATAGCAAATATACAGTCGCAAGCCTCTCAGCTATGTGAAAGGATCAGCTTTCTAGGCACATGTGAATGTGTGGATAGTCTGTCCAACAACAACCCCTAGAAGAACATTCGTCGCCTTAGATGGATTCAAGTACACAACATTGAAGTAGGCAAAAAACTTGCCAAATAAGTCGTCAAATCACGACCTTAACTTCCACAGCATAAACTATATGTGCTTAATACTGGATGAGAACGAGCAATAATTACATATTTTTCTTCATACTCAATTGCTTTCATTGATAGCATTTGCTAGCAGACATTGCGATATCTATCGATACCTTCCTTAGTCGGACAGTAAATCTATGCAAATGCTTCTATATTTTGTTATTTAATGAATTTATAAATGCATCCAGGCTTTTGCGCTCAATTTGAGACCCCTACATGTCCCTGCCTAGGTTGTTAGTGTATGTTCATAGCGTGTACTAACTTCCTACTCATCCCAGAACAAGGCTCAGAGAGTGGTGCCACGAGGTGGCAAGTCGAAACACTACGCAGAGGAATTTTCAAACGTTCCGGATTTCTGGTTTTCCGGGTTTCTGGATTCCGGATTTGAGGTCCTCAACTGTACCAAAGTAAGATAGGCCAAAGGCAGAAGAACAGCGTACTACACATGCTACACTGCTAAGAGCTGCTCTGCCTAACATGAATTTAAAGCCTACCAGTGAAATTCAGTGAGTCTTTTATAAGAGCTGATCAACTGAAACAGATTTTCCTGTAAATAGAAAAAAATTAAGAAACTGCAAGTGACTTGCTTATGAAGATGCAAAGCATAATATAAGTACTTTTTCCTCATGACGGAAAGAAAAAAAAATAGCTACCGGGAAAATCGAACTTGTTAGCTACAGCTCATCAGCTGCATATTTTAACCCACTGCACTACTGTGTCAGATAAGTATGTAAGGGACAGGTACCAATTTTAAATGTAATTACATAGAAAAACTTAAAGATTCTGCATGCATGAAACGGACTGAATTCATTCAAGGTTCACACAATCTTGCATATATGAATTTTAGTTTTTTTTCAGATAACCTGATGAATAAATTATTGATATAAGAGTTTTCTTTCTGGTATTTCTATGTTTTACATTGCTATTCATGTGAAAAAACACGTTTCTTTCTTACAACCGTGGTTTTGCCGTCATTTCATAAATGTGAATGATTTTCAAATTATGGCCATAGGATGTTATCTCTCCTTATACTATAGAAGCACCAAGAATGGAAACATTATTCTTGTACATGAATGCCATAATGAATACTATAAAACGATGTAATAATAACAACATGTAGGGAAGTGCTGAAGTTATGCCTCCATTTTGCCATTACTCAGGATGTTTGTCAGCCTGGCCATAAGAAACCCATAAGAATAGGCCAACCAGCTTACTTATTTTTTTCCTTTCACCTTTCTCAATGACTTATAATGTACTGGCTGTGTCTTTAACCCAGTGATCATTATTGAAATAGCTCGAAATATTAATGTAAAATTTTGAAAACATGTGCATGAATTCTACATATGACACCATGGAGTTTCCTTATGCGCTGCAAATGAAATTCTGAATATCCCATCACAAGGATTTTATTTGTTTAGGTACCCATAGATGAAAACTTGTTCTACCCATTTGGTCAATATTCTAAAGATTCTTATTGTTCATAGCTATTTTATTAAGACAGAAAATATTTATTGATAAGTGGATGACCTGGTGAACTTCGTATCACCTGTATTATTATAATTTTGAATTTTGGGCAAGAACTCTTCAGAACCATTTGCCATCCCAGAAACTAATGAGCATGATGGATCTTGTGGTGGCACCATTTGTGGCAATTATACTTTTCCACTGGCACAAATCCAGTAGATTCACCACGATGATTCAGAATTATTATTATCTGTCTCCCGCTGGTCAGCGGTACATTTACCATGTCTCACATTTGATTGAATTTGGCGACATAGGTTGTCTTCTCCTTGGCATTGTAATAAATAATCAAAGCAAGTTCTCAAACACTTAGTGTGAATAGTGATGCCATGTCAAGCCACATATACAAATGACTGTCTCAACATGAACAATAAAGGATTAATAACAAAATTAGCATACAGTAAGTGAAGAAAATTTTTGCATACTAAATTTGTGAATAAATAATGACAGATCAAGTTTTTGACGACTCTACCAAAGTATTTATTTTGTGAATTAACTTAGATGTCAAGCTTAACAAACAATACTGTCCGTCATCAAGGGGACAGTCAGCTGAAAATGCTAAAATTCAGCATTTTTATTACAACTTTTTATTATTATTTTTATAAATTTATCATAAATCAGGTGGAAAATGAAAATCGATAGCAAGAATAAGAATGTGTATTTATTTTTCTTTAAGTGTTTCATCTGTATGTGACCATTATCTCTAATTTAAATATGCAAAAGAAAAAAGGTCTGCAGGCATTAATAAAAAATTTACAAGTATATCTAATGGAAATGATTCAGGGCCCATTCCTGGTCCTCATGGGCCCTGCGTAATAATGTTCTCACCTTTTAAACCTTCCCTGTACATCCATAAATATTTAAACCAATATTAGCCAAATCAGTCCAGCTGTTCTCCAGTTTTAGCAAGACTAACGAACAACAATTCATTTTGATGTGTGTACATAGATAGCATAAGTGCATGATTGCTGAAGGACACGTGAATGGTCAAAAACTCAAAATACCCCTTAGAGGCTGATCATGTAATTCAAATATGAATTTAATAGCTATCCAGAGCCCTAATTATAAATGCTAATGGCATAAATTAAGCTTTTTGGAGATGAAAGGCAATGTTAATGAAATTTTAATTTTAAGGACATGCTTAGAGATCTAGAAAGAGAAATTTCTAAGGACTGCACAGCTGAAAAAGAAATCCCTCCCTGTGAGTCACGGAGACGAAGAAGCAGAAGAAGGAGACAGAGAGGAGGCAGAGATGAAAGTTTAAAAGAAGATGAATGTGCTCAGATGGTGAATTTTGCAGCCTTAAATGAAAGGATAAATTGTCTTCAGGAAAAGCTATCATTGATTGAGAAATGCAGAGAACAGGAGGAAGAAAGAGTCTGTGAACTTTTGAAGAAAATTGAAGAGCAAGAAGAAGTAATCCAAGAACTAGAAGATAAGGTAAAGCAACTGGAAGAGGAACTGGAAAATGAAAAGAATAAAAATATTGAACTGAAAGCACAAGAAATTGAAGGAGATACCTCAGCAAAAGAAGGACAATTTTTCATTGGAGTAGATGGAAAACCCGATGAAGATAATAAAGAACCAAATTTACAACCTGAAATGGATGAGAAAAACAACCAAGAAAGTCTGATTGATGAAACATGGTCATTAGACCAGATTGATAGTGGAATAGAAAAAATAGATGTAATAATTCAAAAACAAGCTGTTCCAGGGTTGTCTGACATTTTTGGAATTGATACAAGTGTGACTGAGAAAGACGATTCAAAAAGTGATCTTATAAAATCTGAGATAAGTGACTCATACAAAGAAAGTGCCAGTGGAGACTGTGCGGAATATGAAAAACGAATAGCCAAACTAGAAGAAGATGTGAAAAATTTAGAATTGGAATTAGAAACTGTCAATGGAATGCTAGAATCCAAGAATAAAACAATTGACTCACTCAATAACACTGTGAATGTGATGAGGGAAAGATTGAATGAGCGAGACAAAGAGCTGGAAGAGAAGGATGAGGGATATCGTAAAAGTCAAGATGAGGTGTCTGATGGCAAGATATCTGATATTGATGCTGGATTCCAAAAAACACCACCTGATGAAAAGAAGATGGGGGTGAGAGAAAGAACTGGAGAAATGGAAATACCTAGTGATAGTGGGGATGAGAGAACGACAGTGGAAAGAGAAAGAGATGGTGAAAGAGACGTGACAGAGGACAAAAAGAAGGAGCCTAGAGAGGATGGCCAGTCTCAAAGAGAAAAGGAAAAAGTGGACATTTCGGGAGAATTGGGTGATGAAGGGGAGCATGAGAAAAAAGACATTTTTGAACGTGAGGAGAAAGAAGGTGAAACAGAGAGGGCACCAACGGTAGATGGAGAGAAAACTAAGGATAAAATGTGGGGAGAAGAAAAGGATTTAGAAAAGACAGGAGATGATTCATCAGTGTTGGGTGAAAAAGACAGAGAAGGAACAGGTGAAGGTGAGAGAGACACAGTTAAGGATGCTGCAAAGCCTGGTCAAGATATTGCCAAATTGGAAGCCACAGATAAGCTTCATGAAAAAGAAATAGAAGAAGAGAAAGAAAAAACAAGAGAGGGTGAGGAAGACTTAAGGGTAACAGATAGAACGGGTGTTGACAAGACCAGGGAAACTCAGGATACTGATGAAACAAAAGGCAAAGAATCAGACAAAGAAGAATTAGGTAGTGAGTACTTAAAAGAGAAACCGTCACCAAAGAAGGATGATGAAGAGGATGGTCTTGAACAGGTGGACAGGACAGGAATTCAACAGCGTAAAGATGATTCAGGAGATAGTAAGGTTCGGGAAAGTGAAGATTCTCAACCACATGTCCTTAAGAAACAACATTCTAAAGATGAGAAGCAGGAGGGTGAAATGATTCGAAGTAGAAAGATAGAAGATGAAGATGACGAAAGAAAAGAGATGGATAGGGGAGCTGTTGATGGGAAGAAAACAGATGAAAGTGACAGGGAGCACGACAAAGATGAGAGTGGATACAGTAAGACTGATGGCTATGGTAAAAAATTGGATGAAATGGAGACATCAGGGAAGGGAGGGGATGACCACAAAGATGATACCAAAGATGCAAACATATTGGACAAAGAAGATAAGATGAAAGATGTAAGTCAAGCTCAAGATAAAATGATATTCTCAGACACAAGTGAAGATAAGTTAGAAATGGATGACAAGGAAATGGACAGGTCAAAAGAGTTGGATCACATGAAAGAATCAGATGACAAAGAAGATGTAAAAAAGAAAGTGATGAGAGAGGGAGATGAAGGCCTGGATGAGACTCAGCGAAAGGGTAAGAGAGTAAAACAGTATGAGAAGGAGGGTGCGGAGAGAAAATCTTCAGCAGGAAAGGGTGAGGTAGCAGAAGAAACAGAAATGTCAGATACTACGAAAGGTAAAGCAATGAAGCCCGAAGAAAGCAAAAAGGTAACTGATGAAAGTGATGAAACCAGGGAGACCAAAGATGAGTCACATAGAGAAGAGAGTTTGGCTCAGAAAGAGACAACCAAACAGCTTGAGAAGGATGATGAATCAAAAGATAAGCAAGAATCAGGTGTTGAAGAAAAGGAGGAAACATCAAGACATGAAGGAGAGGATGAGACACCAAAACTTAAAGAAGAGGAGATCAGAAGTGATGAAAGAGAGGCAGGGAAAAAAGATGAAGGAGCGACCAAAATTAAGAAGGGTAAGGAAACAAAGGAAGGAGTATCTAAAAGAGTTGCCCAAGACAAAAAGGAGTCAGAAAAGGAGAAGAAACCGACAAAAGATCAAATGTCCAAAGACTCAACCAAAGAAAGGAAAGGAAAAAAGAGGAAGGAGGATGATGGGCAAGGTTTTAGTGGTGAGCAAGAAAGGCAAGCCCAACCTAAAGTTACTAAGAAAAGAGATAGAGTGAAAGATGATGATAATGAAGAAGATATTATTGAGAGTGGTGAGGAAGAATCTGAGAAGTCTGATGAATGTGATGGTGATGCACTCCTTTTGGCTCTAGTTTTAACATTGGATTGTGGAAATAGAGTATCAGCACCTGCATCAGAAAATGTGCCTCATCAAGAGGAATTGTCCGAACAATCCAGAAAAGAGGCCACGCAAAGAGAAATTAGTCCTGCACAAAAGGAAAAACAAAAAAATATGGAGCAAGCAAAGGGAATTGCAGAAGGAGCAAAAAGTATTACTAGTCAGGATAAAGTGACAAAAGACTCAAGAGAAAATAGTCCTGCACCAAGTGATAAACAGAAAAATGTAAAAAAAGGCAAGGGTAATACAAGAGGAGCAAAAAGTGGTTCCGGTAATGATGAAATGACTAATAGCTTGAGTCATATCCAGAAAACTTCTAAAGATTCTGAGAATATTGCCGAGCAGACAAAGAAAAAATATCCGAAAGAAGTAAAAGAGGCATCAAAGAGATCCAAAAGTACTCCCAGGCAGAGAGAAGAAACACTTAAGAAGTCAAAAGAAATTACAGATGGGGCTGCAATGTTGGAGGAAAATATGGCTTCAAGTGAAATCTCAGGGCATTCAGGTGGACAAAGTAAAGATCTGACATCAGAAACTGAGTTATTATTTTTCAAAGGGGAAATTCAGGACTCTGAAAGTCATCTTGACCACAACACAAGCCAAAGCAGCATAAGCCCAGAAGAAGATGATATGACGGAGCAACAAGCTATTAGTGGACCCTCTACAGATAACTTGGATGATGGAGAAAATGCAGGTATGATTTAGACGTGATGTTAACCCTCATGTCATGGATGTTTACATGAATATGAACGTTTTTTTTTTTTTCATAAAAAATCATGTATAGAGAGTGGAGAAAAATTGTGTCACGAAATGTTAACCCTGGATGGCTGATGCCAGCAGGAACCAAAATTATCAATGATGATTAAGACCAAACCCACAATATTTAAACCACAGAAACTTAGAGCTAAGCACTCTGATTGGCTGCCAGTATGCCCTATTGCCAGATGCCTTGGATACATCACGATCTCCAGCAGGCGAAGCATTCAAAGTCATGAGTTGTGTAGAGCATCCTGCAACTGAGCAAGCTCATGGCCAATCGGAGTGCTTGGCTCAGAGTTTCTGTGGTTTAAAAATATTGCATTTTCGACCTAATCATCATCAATAATTTTGGTTATTATTGGCATCAGCTATCAAGGGTAAAAATTTTGTGACACAATTTTTCTCCACCCTGTATAACTTGGAATGCTTTGCTGCTCTAGTTTATTATTTCCATAGGTATTCAATGTTTTATGACCAAACATTTACACTGATGTTTCATATTTTATGGATTCCCTTGTCTTGGAAACCTTGATTTAGCATTAAAATTCCAATAAATGGAAATTAGGACATAATTATCTGCTAGTCTCAGCAAACCTCAGCTACTTTGATTAATGAGATCATCAAGCTTAAGGTGATCCTGTGAGTCTTTAAGTTCCTCTCTAAAATAACTAATTTTCTAATGATAAGTCTTTACTTTGCCTACTGAAACATTCTAATATTTCACTAGGAGTTGTGTTTTCCATAGAGGTAGTATCCTGAATATTATGCTATCAATTGTCCATAACCCTAAAGAAACATGAAAAATCAGTGTAAATTGCCATACTAGTGAAGTTGAATCCAGGTACTTCAACATATACATGTATTGTAATGGTTTGACCCATTACACAGGCATGCTCCCTGTTTTTTTTTACCTTTCCCTTTCCTACTTTTCCTTAACACCCAACCTCACTCTTCCTCCCCTCCCCTCTGCTTCGGCTCGTGGAGGTGGCTGGGTGAATGTGTGTGTGTGAGCGAGTGTTTAAGTGCCAAACGCTCCCTCCATTCTTTCAATCCATCCGTGGTCACAGAATATGCAATAATCCGGACTCCCTAAATAGATTTCTTTCAAATCTACAGTGTAACCTGGAAGGCACCATATTAAGTTATCCCCTCAATTATAACTGGCATATAACTGATGTATTGAGGTTCTAGAATTGATTCTTTCCTCCCTGTCCCTTGAGTTTCATGACCAATTCTCCCCATCATTTGGATCTTCCATAAATTATTTTCCCTATTCTGGATCTACTTTAATAAACATATTCATTTTTAATCATATGGTTTCATCAAATTTCCAATATTTCCACGTATCAATTTCCACTTATCGACAATTTTTTTCATTTGTGTGAAAAGCACACTTCTCTCCCTCCTTCACAGAATTTCCATTTTGTCACTATGACCCTTTAAGTTTATTCCCCCTTATAGTTTCCTTTAGGAGTAAATTTTTTTTAATTTCACTATACATCTTCTTAATCTATCCTACATACTCAACATGAATAGCTTCTTCACAGTGGCAGAGAATGATGTACAAGTTTAATCATCAAATTTCCTGTCTTGATAGCAGGTTTCGCTTGCTCATGAAGTATAAATTGCATCGGTCTAACAACGCTCCAAAAACATATAGTCCCATGCAAGATCTGTATTTCACCCAAAAATGAAGAAAAAATTGAAATCATAAAGAAAATAGACATATTATCTTCATGACCACTAAAAATATGGAGTTGCATTCAACCTTGAGCAACAAGAATGACAAGAGAAATTTAAAAGCAACAGACCTTGAAAGATTATTCATTGATACATAGCGATTTTTTACAGCAAAATACTAAGATTTCTTTATAATCTTCTTGCGGAATTCCAACTAATTGATGCCAAAAATTAAATTCTGCAGCCTCTCGAAGACAGAACGTAGTCTTTCATACCACATGGAAATAGCCGTACCATACATTAAATTTGAAATCATTGTATGAATTTATATAAGAAAATTTAAACAATATTAAATTCAATTTGAAACACTAAAATGAAATCAAATCTTTTTAAGACAAATTATATAAAGTTTTAATGCAGCTAACTTTGCTAAAAAGATCTTTCTTATCCCTGTGGCCACAATGGTTTTTGTTTCACCCACATTCACATCATGTCAATCAAATCTTATAGAATACTCATATTCCTTTTATTATTATTATTTCACCCATTTTTATGACAGTCTTGCTCATTTGTTCACTAGCTCTCAGAATTTTCATGGCTATAATTTGAAATTTAATGAAAAATAATTTTGACCCTATTTAAACCACTAGAACCAAAAGAAGTGATGGAACTTTGGAGACGAAATGAAAGTGATGTTTTTTCTGATACCGACACCAATGAAAGGTGTTCAGAGGACGAATTTGAAGTTAGAAGAAAAACAAAAATGGAAAAGGAAAATGAACTGCAACATTATGGTAAGCTTGAAAGGTTTCCTACTCCTGGTAAAATCAATCAGAAAAAATTTATGATTATTAAGTTTTTGCGGAAAATATAATTGAGCTGTACCGAGAAACATTGATAGGAAAGTCTTATCACATACAGTGATATTTAAAAGATATAGTCATTTTATACTACCAGAGCTGATTTAAATTGTCATATCACTGCATTGTTTTCTAAATTCCAGTGGATTTCAATTATAAATTCTATAGTATGTTACACTGCCAAAATGTTTGCAATACAACTACACTTGGTTCCACGTTATTGCTGACTTAAAACATCAGAGTATATCTTCAGAATTACATAATTCCAATCATTACAATATCCAAGCTTCCTCTTCATATTATACTTTACCTTCTCCTAACCTCTATGCCAATAAATTAATACGTTTTACACTTCTCTCATATTATACAAAACGAAGAACAAGTCTTTGGTACATAATGCACTAGAGAAGTAAGCCAACTGATGTTAAGTGCTATTCCAATGAGGAAGCACATTTTGGTAGAAAATTAATTGATTTAAACATGAATTCAGATTTAGGAAAAACATGAAAAATTACAAAAATTGATGCATAAATTAAATTAAGTCTAAAATTTTGAAATTAACTTAAAACACGACTGCAAACTATAGTGCCTAAGTAAAATTTGCATCATTTTCCCTTTATAAATACAGTAGATCCCGGTTAATTGGGACATATCGGGACTTGTGCACTTTGCCCCAATTAAGCGGCTACCCCAATTAGGCGAACTATCCTGTATATGGGCATAAACAAACGTTGAAATGATAGAAAGAAGACTAAAAAATGTTTATAATGCAACATAAGTTTATTAATATATTAATTTGATTAATAAATCAGCGATCTTAGTTAATTTAGAATCATTTTTAGGAATTATAACAATTTAGTTAAAAATAGTTTTCACAGTCTCGGGCGATGCTGAATGAATGTCTTTTACTAAGTCCTATTAAAGAAAAGTCCTATCCTCTTGCAAATAGTATAGCAACAAGATCTTTCAAAATAGGGCAAGAATAGGAACATTTGTGAAAAATCAAAGGAGGAAAATATGAAAAAATAGTATTCTGAAAACAAAAAATTTTAATTTGGTCGCGAGTATAGAGTTTATGTCGCCGACTCATGGCCCAATAAAGTAGCATGCTGTCCCAATTAAGCGGAGAATACCCTGGGATATTCCTCTATTGGGTTCTGTTCATCAAGATCTGCCCCAATTAAGCGGCTGCCCCAAGTAATCGGTGGACCCATTAAACGGAATCTACTGTATTTTAAAATGTCCCCAAGAAAACAATGACAACATTCTGTGGAGCAGATTAAGGATGAGGGGAAAGTCTTCTGAAAGAGGTGTTTCTGTGAGAAAGAAGTGGTTCTGAAAGAAGTGTTGTGATGTGAATGGTGCAGGCCTGATCTCTGTGTGTGACATGTCTGGATAGGCTAGCACTGTGGCTAGTAATTCAGACCTTTGGCGACAATATTTTAGCTAGGCATTAAGATGCATAAAATATTACAAAATTTTTATGTAAAAACATAACGCTTTTGCATTTCAAAGGAATAAAGAGTATTTGTCATAAGAAAATATATATAATCAGTATCAAAGTCCTTGAGGCCTTTAGGGTATGCATTCCACGCATGTGTGTGTATTAGGGTGGGCTGAAAAATCTCAAGATCATTTCCCTTTGCAGGAAAGTTGCCAATTCATATCAAGGTCTCAGAGCCAAATGTTTCTTAAATCGAATATTGTTAACCACTGCCACCTGAGCCCCTAAGTTTAACATTTTGCAAAAATTAAGGCTGAATTTTGAGACAAACAGCTATGGAGAATAAATCACTACAACTCAGCTCGTTTTACCAATTACTAATGATGAATATAACATTCAAGATTACTTTGACAAAGTTTAAAGTTTATCTAAAGAATTTAATGGTTTTATGATGGGTGAGAATGACCAACAAATTTAGAGTCTATGCAACCCGCGTGCCGCCCAAAATGTCTGGCTGCATGTAGCATCACTTCACATTTTACCTTTTGGAAGCCAAATTTACCCTAACTTAACTACTTTTTCATTAATGACCTCTTTTTAAATACCTAAATGATCCTTTAGAGGGAAATAATTCCCATAATAATACCCAAAATATTATTAATTTTAAAATTATTTGATATGGAAATATACCTGAAATACCACTCCTTTTTTCAATTAAAACAACGTAAAAGAAATGGATTTGAAAAAAGTAACAGTATTTTTCTTTACAGTGGTAAGTCTTGAAGACCTAATGAAAACACTTCAAGCAAGAGTCCATGGGAGGACCTCGAGTACTTCTGAACTGCAATGTCTGAGGAGAGAAAGCACATCACGAAGAATGTTTTCAAGGGATCAAGGATCAAGAACTTTATTGGCACTAGTAAATACACCAAAAATGGAGCAGATGCTACAGTGTCACTGTGACCTCCATGACAGGCCTCATATACACCATCAAAATTATCAAGAATCACAGCTAAGGAAACCTAAACGTTCAACATCTGAGCAGTTATTGGAATCATTTTCCAAAGTACAGCATTCAAATATTCAGCTGTAAGTATATTAAGATCCACTCCTAATGAATAGAGTAATTCCTGGATGGATCAATCGGTAGTCAGCACAAATTTTTTCAAACTATAGTAATTTGTTTTTAATGCCATGCTTATTCATAATATGTGTACATAGTTTGAACAGCAGTAGGCTATTTTTATTTCAAGATTAAATCTAATGAAAGCTATGAACAACTGAAAAAAAATAGGTTGAATCCTAGCAGGGGTGCCCTTCCCCAAAAGCAACATATTTCCCCAATTTGCATTTAGTGTGCATTTTTAAAGTTCCCCTAATGTTTTATTCCTCCAAAATAATTTTTAGAAAGAGTAGAGAGAGGATCCAAACAGCATCCTGTCATTCCTCACTAGTGAGTTACCCAAAGAGATTTTCTGTTCGACATGTCCTAATAGATTCCAGCACACATTATGTCAGCCTTGAATGAGGAAAGCCTTTCCCATTGGTGTATACTATTTCAAGCATAAATCAAATGTGTTCAATTACACAGTTGAGAGACTTGGAAGTTGCCTTGAGAAATAACATATATGTGAGCCTTTATTTTCTGAACTTAGGAGTATTTAATTATTTGACCTTGCTCTAAATAAGTAGTTTCGCTTTATTTATTGATCCATTCTATCAAAATAAAAAAAATAGATATACTTTAATTTTATAAGGATTTTTACAAATTCACTGCTAATGCTGTAATTATGTATCAGACAATTTAAGAATCTTAAGAGAATGTTTACCCATGCATTGAATTTTTTTCGTTCAAGATGAAATTAAGTATGACAGCAAGCAACTTCTACGTCCACTTGTGCACAAACTTTATTTAATATGTACCAGATATATTTACATTTGATGGAAAAAACAAGAGAAAAACTTGGAATCGTTTTTAATTCCTCAGATATTTTCCAAAAAATACTGAGGTTGCTTTGCTATTGATTCATTGCATATGATGACTTAACAGAATCTTGACATGTACCCTCTTCAACGCTATCTCATAATGGCTACAATTTTCATATGTATTTTATCGTCACTATTTTTCGGCTATATTTTATTATGACTGAATTTGTCTTATTTGTTTTTTTAATTTATTGTATAAACTTTAGGTTACTGAAAGCTGGATATTCCATAACAGAAGTAGCAAGTTCCACAAGTTCCTTTGAAAGAGACGATTAAACATGAATTGAATTCATTCATCACAGCAATCAATAATGCATAATCTTCAATGAGAGGTAATAATAATGAAACTTAATTTGTATTCACTGAATTTTTGAACCTGTTATTAAGAGTTTTAGCTCCATTGGGTGTAGGACAGTGGGGAAATTCATAAGCCCTGGGGGAATAATACATGAAAAGAGAAGAAAAAACATGCCATATAAGGAAAGTTAGTCTGATAGTTCAAGTGAAAATTTATTTTTTTTAAACTTCAAGTTTGAACTTTATCTCCTTTTATGTATACATATTTTTCCATTGTTGCTTTGTGTATAAGTCCAATGTAAAAGATCTTCTTGGCTGTTTTTTGATTTTATGATAAATATTTAAATAAAACATGCAGTTTGGGTCAGCCTTGGAGTTACAGTTTTCAGTGTTTCAAAGAAAAAGGGATTTTTTCAAGAAGGAATTTTTGGAAGGTGTACATACAGTAAGGAATATTATTTTCGAGTGCCGCTTTTTTTTTCAAGCTCCCATTTTCCATGAACAGAAAATGAAATGATTGATAAAAAATTATTTCATAGCTAAATGTTGAGCTCCCTTGTGGGGTCCTTTTGACATAATCACCTCGGCGATTAAGGAATTGGTCGTGGCTGTGGACAAGCTTTATTATATGTACTATCTTCATAGAATGTTGCCACTAATGACATCCAATGAATGTTGCCTTTGTTCTGAAGCTCATAACGTGATTGTTAGTAGGGAGAAACAAAATATCTAAAGAAGATATCCCTTCCTCAGTAACTTTTACAACTGAGACTTATAGTATAACTCGTAAATTGATAACTGATAATAATCTAATATCCTGTTTTCGGAAAAATGCCACATTAACTGCCGAGAAGCTCAGCTACGAGGATATTGAGTTTCGCTAGAAATCATCATTGTATTTTTCCAACTATTTTCTTGTTTTAAATGCTTAAATAACGTTAGAAATACGTCGTGTTTGGTCTCATTCTTTTTTGAATTACGTACACTACAAATATTTCAATCTAATAAAAGTATAATGCCAATTGCCAAAATTCATTGTTAGACACCTTTTGGGCTAATAGGTGATTCATGCAGCAGTTGACCTCCAGAAACTGGGAACTTTGAAGCAGTTAGGCTGAAAAAGGTCAGTGGGTGAGAGAAGGGGGGGGGCGAAACACGTTTCTATTGTTCTTGTGTGACTTGATATTTTTTTCGAAGCTGAAGTCTTCGTAATACATTCCCTGCGCGAGCAGAGACCTTTTTTTTATTTCGGAGAAGAGGAAAGCTTCAGAAGGGGGAGGCGAGTTCTGAGTGGAGGGGGTTAGCGGATCTTGGGCAATGTGCTAATGTGACTATCCCACGGCACTCAGCTTCTCCTAATAGTAATTCAATCTCCTGGGAGTGTCTGTCGTTATTTGCCACAAACAACACGTTGTATACACTTCGTCTCATTTTCGTCAAACGATGGATGCGGAAAAATTATAAGACGGGACCGCGATCTTCAAATGATCAATCGGAAAAAGATACTTCGGAGAACGATGGATGCGGGAAAAAATTACATTTCCTTTATGGAACTTTATTTGGGACCAGGAATGGCTAACGATAAATGCAGGAAAACGGTCATTGCGGAAACGATAGATTGGGGTTCTACTGT
This sequence comes from Ischnura elegans, assembly GCF_921293095.1. Lineage (NCBI taxonomy): Eukaryota > Metazoa > Arthropoda > Insecta > Odonata > Coenagrionidae > Ischnura > Ischnura elegans. Next base: position 145,902,643 of record NC_060246.1, read on the forward strand.
ATTATGCACTTGGTTTTAAATATATAAAGGCAAAATAAATACCTGCTGAAACAGGTTATTTTCACTTTTACTTTATTATTCACATAAATTTAAACGAGGTGAGCGTAGTTTGTTGAGAGCTACATATTGCCATAAATTGAAAGCCTATTTGCCGTATAAATGTTTCCTTAAGTAAAATTCCAATGGCAAACTCATATTTCGAAGCATATGGCATGTGCCCTAATTTTGTGTGGGAACCGAGTTTCAAATCAGATAATTTTCGTAAATGGTTCATTCTGGGTCCATTAGAAATGCAAGTTATTTCATTCGTCCTTTTCCGAATACAAGTCCATCCCAAGCTATCACTGAAATTGAAACGCTTAGACAAAATAACACACTTCCGCCATGAAAATGGAAAATATCGGTCAATGTGTCATCATATAGTAAAGACCAATTACTACACTTTGAATATTCGTGTGTAGAGAAATGCGGAGACTAAGAGTCTGCGCATGCCTGACCGTGAAACATGATTAACCTATCGAATTAGATCAGTCAATCGTAGTATTATTATCAAGATTGAGATATTTTTAAGGTTTCATGGCGAAATTCACGGCTTTTTCCAGGTTTTTTCACAGTAGACGAAATTCACGGCTTATTCACGGTTTTAAGGTTTTCACAGTTGAGTGGGAACCCTGTACACCTGAAGCTTTAAACGTGATCAACTTTCCCAGAGAGAGGCCCATAAGAGTTCCTAATGCATTGGCCCTAATGACTTATGACCTCCTAATATCTTAGTCTTAAGCCTGTATTTCGGGCCCATCTACTCTAAAAAATATCACTTGATAATCCTTGTTGTCACTGATAGTTAAATGGGAGAAATAAGGGAATATTATGTAACAAATACAGAGATTTATGCATTTTCTACTTTTTACAGGCACAAACTAACGATTGAAGAATATAGAAGTTCAAGTATAAACAAGAATTCTAACCTCTCAATGGGAAGTCATACAGACAAAATATGTTGAAAATGCTAGATTTCAGGTGAGGGCCAGAGACTGTTCCAAGAAGTGAGAAGAGATCAGTGGAATGAGGACCTTCCATTCAATAATTGATTTGTATTAAACCAATGATTTTCTCATAAAGACACTAGTATCTTTAAAGGTTATCATCAAATAATATCATCAGAAATTAAAAGAAAATAAAAATTCCTTCGTTCAGACTTGTTTGTGGTTCAGGTTTTATAAAATATTTTTTTTTGAGCCTTACCACATAGTACAGGTTATTTCCAGATGTTTCATGACCCCTGCTGGTCACTTCTCCAAAGGTGACTGGGCTGCTCCCAGTGTGGGTTGTAATATATACTCTTCAATTAGGTGGGTTGGGTGTGGTAGGGGGAATGAGGTAGTGGGGAGAGGTGGAGGAGGAGAGTCTGTTCAAAACAGGCATCCAGGAGTTGCTCAGTTGGAGGCCGCCATCCCTGTTGAAATTGAGTTTTTGTTTTTGGATTTCTATCATCTATCAAAACAGCCAAGGCTTAAATCTGTTGACCATGGCGAGAACTCTGGTTTCCTCAAAATTAATAAGATGTCCTATGGCTATGTGCTCTGCCACCGCCGATTTTGAGGGTTGCTGGAGCTGGGTGGCCCGGTGGTGCTCTTCTAACCTTGTTTTGATGCTCTGTCCCATTTTACAACTATACATTTTTCTGCATTTTGTGCAGGGAATTTCATAAACACCTTCAATTCATAAGGGCGTCCTGTATTTCACATTTCACAAATAAACACCTTGCTGAGAAAGAGAAGATTAATAAAACTATTGAACTGCCCAAAAATTTTTCTTTGATTTCAATACCTCCATATCCTTACTTGAACATTCATTATAGTTACAGAAATTTTTTTAAAACAGATTCATTACAAAGCCTAACATGCTGTGCTAAGGCAGCTCACCTCATACAAAAAGCATTTGCATGAATTTTCATTAAATAAACTTCTAAAACTGCAAAATGAATTTATTTCAAATGCAGCCTTTTTTGTTACACAAACTAGACATAGACACCATTTAAGAATTTAATGACGAATTGTGTAATACACAAGCAGCCAAAGTAACAGAAGATACAGAATGACAAATGTCATCCCCTAATTTGAATTCTTTCCTCATTGGATTCCACCTGTCAACTACATTCAGTGTCTTCAGTCTGGAAAATTTACTGAAAAAATTGGATAATGCAGCATAACCTGAATTAAGAGCTTCTCTATGCATTTGATTGTAGGAGTTCCTAAACTGGGAAGCCCCACTCACTTTCAGGTCATGGGGGGTAATCAGGGTTGGCAAATGATAATAATCAATATCAGCAAGCAAATGGTATCCCTCGGTTATAAGCATAGAATTATCATCACCACCAGAACCAATGAGCTTTGAATAGAGTCGACTAGATCGTAAAACCTTATTTGAGTGCCAGCTTCCAGGAAGACCAACACAAACATCACGCATTTCTTCTTTATGATCAACTACAACCTGGAATGCCACTGTTGGGCAGTCAAATGCACTGTCATAAAAGTCATCGATACTATAGCATACACTAACATCACTTTTCATATCTTCTGGCATTAATATAGGCAGTCTACTTATAACTAGAACTCCAACAACTCCAGGAAAGCCATAGAGTTTATCAAAAGCATCTACAATTTCATGGGTTTGGGAACGAGAAGGCCAAGATATCCTCTCTGAACTAATCGAAGCTAATGCTTTTATAATTTTACCCAAATAATGGCAGGTGATATACGGCTCAACCAGTTCTTTTGGAGGTTCGACACTTCCTGTTTGACATAGCATCCATGCAACAAACAGGATTCCATCCTGAAGAGAGATGTACGGACACCTTTCACTTTTCAACACCATTCCAACATCTTGAACTAGACACTGAAAAAAATCAAAGTCTAATAGAATCCCCACACAAAATAGAAACGAATTATTTTCAATTTGAATAAATGTTAAAAGTCGTACTATCAAATTTCCAGGAAGTCTGGAATCGTACAAAATACAAGTCTTTTCCTGGACATAATTCTGGCAATTTATACCGATTATTACACACTAATGTTCAATGATTTTTCCAATTAAGTCTTTAATTTTCGCAGTTACTCGACGTTGGTCGTCGATGTGTAAACTATGTGGAAGAGCGGTAAGTATGGGTGAAACCATACACAAACTTTTCCATACCTAAAACTTGAACCACAGTTCTCCAATGTTAAATCAACCGTTTTTCTTATAAAATAAGGTAAAATAGGTTAATGATCCCTCCAGTCACAAATAAAGACGTGAAATCAGCGGGGGTCAAAATTTAAACAGTGAAAACGCGTAGGCATTACTGTTGTTTACATTACTTAAGGAGACCACTAACGGAATATAAGATAGCATGCAGATACAATGATAATCCAATACGATAGTGCATACCTCCAAACGGTCACTGCTGATGCAAAAATATCTGCCGAGAGATGATTCCTTTCGTGGTATTTTCGAAAAACTGTCTCTCATTGATGTGTCATTCACTAGCGTTTTAACCACTTCCTCTGAGGAATCATACGACGGCATAAGCACAGCACCGAGAGCTGCAATCATTAGATTGTCCCTACTCGATTGTATTTCATCCTTTAGATGATCAACCACGAACGAACAAGTTGGTCTAGAAAGTTCACTGACAGCAAACTGGAGCAATGCCTCTTTCCAGGAAACAGACATGGCTCAATCTTACAGCGAAATAGTCGAATCTACACCAATTGTCACTTTATGTTTATCGTGACTATTTTCCGCATTTTTATCGTTCAACCAAGAAAATTTAAATGCCAAGCCATCCCTAATCACACGAGAACATACCCATTGCATATAAATTTGAATAGACCACGCACGCCTCCTTTCATGCTCTTCAATTTTTAAACTGAATAACGAAATGCATGTAGCCGCGGGGTCCTTTCAAATCCAGAAGAAATATTTCGTCCATGAACATACATGTGTATGTTCATGATTTCGTCTGAAGTTTCAAATAGATGAAGCTGACATTAAAAAAAGCATGTAAATTCTCTCATTTTTTCCGAGAACACAGTTTTAATACTAATATATACGACATAAAAATGGAAAATAATGCAAGGTAAGATGTGTACTTAATTTAAATATGAAGGTGTATATTAAATATTTTGGTGTCCCGTTTACATCAACTAAAGTTTATATCCTATTTGCCAGTTAAATTTTTTTAAATTATTGTAGATGACTTTGTGATATTGATTTCAATATTTTTCTCTGATAAATCATACCATACCATTTTACAATTGAATTTATTTTTTTTTACTGAAAATAAAGTGTATTTAGCCTAAGTTATCATGCATGCAGTCCACCTTGAGTAAATTTTTATTTCCTGGGCAACTACTTCGCTAAGATTTGATTAATTTTTTTCTTATGCTGCTACTTACATTGCTAGGCAGGAGTTCCACTTAACCTAGGTGTTTTTCACCAATTAAGTTTTCAAGATCAGAATCCTGGCTAATTCTTTTCTAGGTTAAATAATTTAGCATAAGCTTTTACAAATGATTTATTTATATTTTCCCATTGGAATATATGTTAATTCATTAAAACATTACCTCACCTTAGGCTGTGTGTACTTGCCCAAGCATTACTGATTTGGAAAGAAACAAATGCTGAATGTACTGCCTAGGATAAATGCTCGTTATACACAGCTATTGACCCTTAAATATATCATTATTAGCAACTTAGTTATACAACCTTAATATATGTTCTGTACTGCTCTCCATTTCTCCAGCTAATTCCTTTGGTTCACTGATTTCATCAATGTGCCCTTCTTAGCGTCTCAAGCATGTGCGACACATCTTATGCATTCTCACAATTCCGTTCTCACACGGTGCTTTAATCATAGGTATTTAAACCGCCCAGGATGCTTTAATTTAGAGGCACTGAAGACATTAAGTAAAATATTTTTTGCATTATCATCGCTATCCAAAAATATTCCAAAAAAATCTACACTGTACACACATCAACAATAGTTTAAATTTTATAATTATGAATATGTACTTAAATTTTTAGGGCCATTTACTTCTTCCTGCTCCCTTTATGCGGTTGCTAATAGTTGACCTATGTGTGATACTGCTCAAAACAGGGTTCTAAGCAGAGTGAGGGTGTGTTCCTGGGCAGTTTTTGCATCTATACCTTATTCTGTTTTTTGTGCACACAACCATGGCCGTCTTTAAAGACGGCCGTGACACGACACACTTTCTTTTTCCAACCTTAAATTTCTCAGCTTGCAGGTTTTGTTGAACAAAATGCTACCTGGTCAATTGCGTAATTCTGTATCAATATGCGAGGGCCATCCTTATAGCGTTGTTCTGAATTCTGTCTGTGATACTTAGCTATTATTTTGTTCACTAAGCCCATTCTGAATGCTATGCGATCTTCGTTATTACCAGCCTTACCTTATAGAATGTACGCATTTAACACAGCCATATTTACTAAGTGGTTGAATAATTTCTTGTACCACACTTTTGCTCTTTTTCTTTCTAGTACGAACGTTTCTAAAAGTTGATCTTTTAAATCTACACTGCCCATATATTTATTATATTCTATTACACACATAGGTTTATTTACACATTCTAGCCCACCCTGGCAACTTATAGGTTGCATTTCTTCTGAATGTTTTGTAGTCAGAAATGAAACATCGCATTTATCCTTCCACTTCAAAATAACCAATTTCCCACACTTTGCACTAACTACTCCTACTTTCTTTAGTTTCTTTTTGAGCTTTACTGGCACACCTTTACGTGTGATTTTCATGGTTCCAAGAGCATTTGTCGTCCTCTGAACTAACCTCTGGAAATGATCAGGACTACTGTAAAAATTGTCCACATAAACACATCTAATAGTGTAATAGTTTCTCACAGAAACTTAAAATAACTTTTGTTGAAAAAAAATCCGTGTCCTTCGTGATTTCATAGCCCAATTTTATCCCAAACCGGGAAGCTTTCATGAGAATATACCATTTCCACGACACGACCTTTCCACAATAACGATTCATCTACACTGATTTCTTTACCTGGGATATTCACTTTTTAGAACTTATTTTTCAAATGTTCACTAACTGGTAAAATTTTATATAGTTTCGGATCCTTTTTTTTACAACTTCCTCAACGGTATTATCTACAAAATGGAGAAATTTACTGAGCAATGCAATCCTTTGCTCACTATTTACATTGAGAGAAAATGTAGTCTCTAATAAAGGCTTTCTGCTAAAAATATTCTGAGGCTTGGTTTCTGAATTATTCCAATCAACATCAGTAAACCGAGATATACCCTCATTTCCCCCAGCATTGTGGGAACCCACTTTTGGATGTGCGATTTTTTTATTCGTAATTTTCTCTTTCTCACGAGCAAAAAGCTGTCTCAGTGCTTTGTCTCAGTCACTAAACTTGAAATTATTTTATCATAAAAAAAACACTCAAAATATGCCAAGGAATTATCTACACATGGAACAGGCAATATTTGTTTCCCAACGAATTCACACACCAAAGGTAGAGGGTCAGCACTGCCGATATCTTGCCAGTTATTTTCTTGAAAATTCTCAGAAAAATGAGAAGGTTCTTCACTCTCTTCAGAACTGGAGACCAGAGAGTATCCAATTGAAATTTCCGATGTAGTATCTGAACATCCTGCGCTCTCTTCTTCCTAAGTGTCAAGCACTTGCTCATCGCACAACTTAGGCGAGCCATGGTCAACTAAAGAGGGGAACAGATAAGGAGTGGACACAAGGCAGAAAAAAATAAAATAAATCACCAAAGCAAATGTAGGGGTGAAAACACCCCAACCCTATTCCTCAAGCGCCGTAGGCAAGATACCAAGATGTGGGGATGCTGGCCGGTCTTCGTGGTTCCGAGAGGTATTGAGTGACAATGCCTGGACGGTCCATGCCTTCACTATCATTGCCTCTATGAAAGAGAAAGGAAAGGATGAGGCAGAAAAGCAGATGATAATGAACCACAGAGGAAAGCACGCCCTAACATCACACACAATCGCTAAGAAACCTCATAAACCAGAGCTTGAGTGGAAGGATATCTTTCATTAGCATCCACCAGACACTGACCTTAGAGGAAGCATTTCTTTCCTGACATCAGCAGGAAAATAATATTCTAAAAAATATGAGAACGCAAACACAGACCACACAGGGGCACAGAATGAAAGCAGGCAGATGCGTCTCACATGTATACTCACTAAAATTACATATAAAGATGCTTAAGAGATAGGAATTATAAGGATGCTTAAGAGATAGGAATACCTAATGAAACATTTGGACACCTATGGTGTGTCACGTACGCTTGAGGCATGGCAAGCGGGCAATGCAAACGCTGCATCACATACGCTGAGAGAAGGACCACGGGCATTTGAAGTCATGCTTGAGGGGTTAATCTGCCCCTATTAATTGTATCTTGGCCTTCCTCAGATTACTTTTCCTTCTATTTTCTCTCCGTTTTATTTCTCTCCTTATCACTATCTTATGACATGACCTATATATCCACAGTATCCTTCTCTGGACAAGGTCTTACGAAGAATGAAATTCAAATTACATAAAACCACTTCAAATAATTACCCTAATGGGCACTGATGCATTTATGCTTCTGAAAATAAATACATTAGGTCAGTAAAGGGAGGAAAACAAAGAAATCTTCAATTCAGACAAAGGTTATGGGTGAAATGATATTTTGCCCTTTTTCTGATGATATAGTCAAGAAAGTTTTTCTTTTAACATTTGAAAAATGTTTTTTTGATGTTGGTATGATGGAATTGAATATACACAGTCATGTTGTTTTAAAATAATAAAAAAAGGATTGATTAAATTCAAATCAGATCATTCTATATGGGTCAAAATGACCCCATCTCTCTCTCGGGTAAAGATTTAATTCTAACAAGTTTCAATAGCAAATGCCCGGAATGGATTATGAATGGCTAACTATTTATGTATAGTAGAAACTAATATTCTAAAATTATGGAAACATGACCGCATGATCAACAAATCTAATGATTTCTCATGAAAGAAGACAAGAATAGAGCCGATTCAGATAACTTTGTAGCCACGAATTGCCAGTAAATGAAGTATAAGAGCTAAACAACAGCAGCCATTGCACTGAAGAGGCAGCACACTGTAAAACATGGATGCAATCCAAAAATGCTTTGAAAAAAAAAGCTTATACAAGCAACTTTGGATTACCTTCTATTAATTCACACATAGGCACTACAGTGGGAGCTCGGTTAAAAGAGTGCTAAATATCCCCGGAAAATAGCTCGCTACATCAGGTGCCCATTATACATATTAGAAGGTGAAGACGAAGCTCCTCAATTCACATATTCAACTTGACTTATAGCTTTTCTTTCATATCAGTGCTATTTCACAGAAGAATAAGATGTGTTTACTTTAACTTGCATGTTTGCACATAATTTTGCTAATAAAATATTGCAAAACTATTTCTGGCCTTGCTTCTGCAAAACCACGCATCAGCAGCTGCATGTTGTTCGATGTGTAGCGATGTGATCACAGATTTGTAATTAGTGAGTTTGGGTGTGAGTGAGGAAATTTGGGATTGGTGAGTGCGTCAAATCGCTGTGCAATTAAAATGATGCTCCGGGGCACGGCCTCCGTAAGCTCTGGAAACTGCTCCTGATTGACGAGGGGCAGACTCTGTATCTTTACAGGAAGTCAAAAGCTTTTTGACCGCACACTGCCTATCAATATTTAGAATGTAATTCTTTACATGCCAAATTCACTAAAAATAAGCTTCCACTTTAGTTAATGTTTGCTCAGCAGTTCATCCCCCTAGAAAGATGTCAGCCGTAATACCAAACAATAATGGTTGAAGGAACTTTTTGGCCTCGCTATATCCAATTTCTTTTACATACGAATGAAATTGGATTGGCTGTTGATCGTACAAATACTATAAAGACCAGTGGTGCAGCAAGGGTGGATTTTGGGGGATAAATCCCCCCCCAGAGCACAGAGAAATTTTTAAATTTAATCCATTTTACTTGATTGGATCAGTATTACTTATATCATAGTGTTAGGATTAATCAAATATCGCTCAGAAAACCGTAAAATTCGCCATTTTGAACCATTATTCTTAAAAAATTTCAGGAGGAGGGCCTCCACAACTCCTTGTTACCCTGGCTGGTATGCAATACCCCCACACTCCTAAGTATTACTTCTGCCTAAAACCCCCCTAGCCTTAATTCTTAGCTGCGCCCCTGATAAAGACCAATAAAAGAGCAGGCCATTGAAGACTGCCCAGTTAGCTGTTTAATAACAGCCTTTTTGACCTGAAAAACAGCTAATCACTAGCAGTTTTTTCTAATGGTGAAAATGCACTTGTAATACAATATATTTCAGAATTCTATATCAAATGAAAAATCATTGCTATAAAAGGATAAATATATTACATAATCATTCAGAATCATCGTCAACAATCAAAATTTTTCTCTTCTTTGTCCTTGGAGTAAACTCTTCATCTGAAGACAAAATTATTTCATCACTACACTTCTCTCCTGGAGGTTGATTTGAGTCTTTTGACTTGACTTTAGAGCATTTTTGAACTAATGATTTAGAATATAAATTAGAGTCTGATAACCTTTTTGAAGAGGCTGGATCAGTAATTTCAACTGTAGGTGATGGAAATGAAGTATTTTCAGTACTAGTTTTAGAACTCAGACTCATAGACTTATTATCCGAAGTTTCTTTGGATGAGGTGGACTGAGATTCTTTGATTGATGATGAAGAAGAGGTTTTTTTTTGAGATTTCATTTTGGATTCAGAAACTGATGGTTTTGGTGAAGGAGTTACTTTGGATTTTTCTAGAGTTGGCTTTGAATCTTCAACATCTAGTTTCTTTCCAGGAAATTCCATTAAAATTTGATGGCTTTCAGAGAGGGCTTCCACTGCCCTAGGACCTATGGGTAAGAGAGAAGACAGATATTTGATTAGATAAGTGGTTTTAATAACCCAGAGCTCTAAAAGAATCTCTTCTTAATGCCTGGAATGTTTAAACTGATTTTCACAGCAATAGAGGCACTGAATCTAAATTTGAAACCAGGTTTTTCATATCATCTTTACATTTTAAGATACATGAATGTATTTTGAAAATACACAAGTTTAGGATTCTTTACGTGAAAACAAGTAATTATATTATAATTCCATTGCTTGGACATTGGCCACTGCTCAGAAATCCTTGGTCTATATCATATTTTTATTAGAAAAATCATTGATAAAAAATAACCGTTTTCATAAGAACACAAAAAGAAACTTTCATTTTCTTTTCTTCAGAAAAGTTTTTGTGAATAGCACCTATAGATGCATAGTAGAGATGTGCGAATAGTATCCGCGAATACTCAAACACCTCGAATACTAGAAAGTATTCCAAATTCGAGGTCTCGAATAGTTATGCGAAAAGTACCGCCTCGAATACCTCGAATACTTCGTATTTTGCGTCGTACACTGTTGCACGCACATCGTTGGTAGTTGATTCGGAAAAATGTACAGAACTCTAGTCTTTTAGTGCATGCAGCGCCGTTTTAGGCAAGTTGACGAACTACATCAAATTCGCGGGTTAGAGCGGTGAAAAGAGTTCGACGTGGGGAACCTAAATTGATCCGGGTGAAAAAATCCGAAAATCCCCGGTTTCTCACACCAGGAAAACCTCAGTGCCGTGGGGTAGTAACTACGTAGCACAATTCCCAAAATTCCCTAGCCCCTCCATCCATCAGCCCTCGGCCCCTCCTCCAAGCTCCAGCTGCTCGGCCCCGCTTTCCTCTTCTTCGAAATCAAACAAAAGGCCCCAGCTCGCGCAGGTTTCGTATAAATGAGACGAAGTGTTTACCATGTGTCATTTATGGCTAATAAGGACAGGCACTTAGTTTGAATCTTTTCCAGGAGATGAAACTACCATAGGGGGAAATTCAGTGCCGTGGGATAGTAACATCGGCGCATTTCCCACGATCTGCAATCCCCTTCCATTCAGCGCTCGCCTCACCCACTCTGATGCTTTCCTCTTCTCCGAAATCAAACAAAAGGTCCTCGCCCGTGGAGGGATCGTATTACGAAGACCTTAGCTTCGAAAAAAATATTAAGTTACACGAGAACAATAAAGACGTATCTCGAGACGAGGAAGTAAATGTCAAAATAGGACGGAGACTTGGCATTCTGGCTAGACTCGATATGAGCGGCAGAGCTTCTCGGAATTTGATGCCGCATTTTTTTCTGAAAATATATATCAAGTTACAATTTATGAGTGGTGCTATGAATCTTTATTGCTACAGTCCCAGACCAAGGGATATTTTCTCAGGATATTTGGTTTCTCCCTGATAGCAATTCCAATTTATCTTCTTATCTCGTGAGAACTCCCAAAGATGTACTGAAAATAATTGAAGGAAATCCGGTGGAGAAGAGCTTGTATTTTACAAAGTGCCTCAGATTGTCAGCTAGCACTTGGCAGCAGGAGTGGGGGTAAAGCGATGTTAGTTGAATTAATTATATGCCCAATTGTCTCCATAAAATTAAAATATTCCATTAGTCAGCTAAATTCCTGTTTGAATCCTTTTAAGGAAATCAAAATTACGCCCCAAAATCTTGTGTTTCCTGCTGCATAGGCAACCGAGTCAAACATTCCAGCATTCATCGTTTAGTATTCGAGGTATTCGAAATTCGAGGTATTCGAGCAATGATTTAATATTAGAATTCGATATTCGAGTTCGAGAAATCTGCTATTCGACCCATCTCTAATGCATAGCATTCATACTTCGCTGATTTCAATTCCTTCTTAACGCCTCCTTATTGCAAAATAAAAATAGAAAATTCTTTCTGTAAGATACATATTAAAAGTGATATCAAAATAAAATATAGGGATTACAAGTTGCAAGTAAGTGGTGTAAGGAAGGTGTGTGGTGCATTTACCACAGTGAACTGCTGGTTAAATGGATTATCTTAAATTCAGAGTCCATGTGGTTTGGATGGAGCAAACTAGCATAATTGAGAACTAATAAAAAGTGTTTATAAAGTGTATTAACCATATTTGTGAAGTTAAAGAGGGAAGAGGTATGTTACATTTAACTGATAAAAAGTGTTTTTATAAAGGGTATAGACCATATTTGTGAAGTTTACCAGAAAAATAAAACATTACAAACCAATACTGCAGCCCTTTTCCCACTCTCTCTTGCCGTAATTATTTGTTCCAATTGCACACATTGTATATATTTTCTCACTATGTTTCTCATATCACAGTACCCATTTCTTCTGATCCAGTAAAATTAATTAGATAAAGGCAACTAAGGAATGATGGAAATAGAGGTATGCTCACAACTTTTTATTTAAACTGGGATAATGCCTTGATAGACCTGAGGCTGATTACCTGCAATTTAGGATCTTAAAACATCATGAACTTCAAATGATAATTTATTTATCTATTCTGTAAAGATAGTAACATCCAATTTTAAAAGCACTCAAGATATCCAAAAAATCGCAATTATTGCACACGATGCTACCTTTCAAAAATTGTTTAAACCTTCCAAAAGTTCATGGTGGGGAAAGTGTCTTTATATTTTGAAGCCAGAGGAGGCAGTGAGCATAGGTGGCCATCTGCTTATCCCCTGATGCTGAAAAGCCTCAGTTCAGCATAATAAGCTGAGAATGACACTAAAATCATGCACCATTCAATTTCCTAATACATTAAAAGGACAAGGCATGGGGGTCTAGGGTTTACCTTAAGGTCTAAAATTTTTGGGCTATATTGGAAGTTAGCTCAAAAACATTTTTTTTCAACGCGACAAGTTTTCCCGACAAACTCCTTTCTTCCAATCCACCCTACTATACAACCATTCCATAAAATGTATCCAGAGGTCAACAACATGTAATAAAATATTCAGAAAAGAATGATAAATAAAAATGATAACATGTACATTAAACTTGTTAATATATACATACCTCTTTTGATGTAACTGATTGTGCTATACGCAGTGAAGTGGAAATCTTCTTGAAAATAACCCTCAATGAGAAGGTATGCTACAATTGCCTCTGCTTGTTCTCGAGATATAGCGGGAGGAGAAACCCCTTTAAGTCGTAAATTTGTTGCTCCTTTTCCTAGCCAGGCATCTACCAATTTTTGAGCTGAAAAATCACATGAGCAGAAGCAGTAATTATTAGTAAAAATGCATTATAGTGCCATGAAAAATTACAACAATACGATTATATTAACTACACCATGAAAAGTCTTTCAAGACCATGAAGTATGTAGATAGAACCTTTATAAGCAGCAATAAGGATATTACCCTTAACTCAAGAAAAAGGGTAAATCACTGCCAGTACATATAGGAAATTTATAGAAAATAATTTCAGACTGCACAATAATGTACATATAATTAAAACTAATGATAGTGATGTTCCAGACAATGCATTTAAAAACTTGACATTTCATGACAGAAAAATTTAGAGAGACAAATTATGCAGTGGAAACCATTTGCATACAGCAAAAGTTGATTGTGGAGCATATCTATCAACATGGTCTTGACCTGCCAGCAATGCAGCACATTCATATCGGAGATAAGTTACTTCCTTGTAAATTTTGTAACATAACTTTGAAGAGGAATCGAAATCAATTGCAACTAAATGATGAAAATGAAACACTTTATTAAGAACCAGAACCTAGAGCCAGGAACTGAACAGAAATCAGAACCAACAAAAAAAGCATAACTGACCCGTCATTTACATATTCACTCATCAATGGAATACAAATTGCCACCTTTCATGCTGGTTTAACAATAAAACTAAGCCCTTGCTTCAATAACCATTAATCTTCTGCAATCCTTCCTCTTTAACTACCTTGGTACTTGTATCCACACATACTTTCCTCATGATTTATATTTTGACAAATCTCTCAGCCAAAAGAGTGATCACCCTTACAAATAAATTTTCTTTTTTAATATAAATGAAACGAAATCTTAACCATGAATAGAAAACAAGCAATGTACAAATCCTAGTAATTACTTGCCTGTAACTTTCACATCCAAACCAGCAGCATTAGAAATCACTTTATACAATGTTCTGCAATAAGAGGTGATATTGACTTTGCGGGGAACACATGGAGCACGACAATGGTCACACATTTTGTTGCAATCAGTACTTTCCCATGCCTCTCCAAAGTGAGATGCAATGATGCACCTCCGACACCTAGACCAATTGGAAGTCACAAATTATATGGCAAGGCAATTTCTGTAATCAACAAGCCAATTCATTTCCACAATTTTTTTACCTGCTGACATCCAAAGAGTAGGCCACCATGCCATAAAGGTTTTCAAGTCCTGTTTGCTGAGTAAAAACCATAGTGCTCAAACGAAAAACATCAGCCAACCGATAAAACACGATGCAATCAGCTGGAAGACCATCTCTGCCTGCTCTCCCACTCTCCTAAAAAATAAAAAATTGTAAGAAATGAACCATCTGGTTTACCTTGAATGATGCAATAACTGACCAAGCAAAATTTGGAAGGTAAACATAAATAGTAACAACCCTCCTTTGAGCAACTGTCATAATGTCATCTTTGAGGAGATTAATCCAAAAAAAGATACTTCTATAGGTCCCAAATGGTACAAAGTGGCTTCTCTTGCATGTGCTGTAAAATTAATAATGGAGGTATAACAAAAATGATGAAATTTTACAATGCAGAAAATTCATTCCTAATCATTTGGTACACACAAAAACATTAAGCACATATATTTGTATCAATAAATATGTTTCCTACACTTGCTTGCATACAGACATATGAAAACCACTTAATGGGCCAAGCTGAAATATCCACTCACAGTTAAAATGACCTAAATCAACAAAATCCAACAGAGGATAATCAAAATTTCTCAGAAAGAAAGGTACTCACAGTTTTGATATTTGATGAGGCAAAAAACATCATTTTTGCCATTACAGAAGGGTAAGGAAGGTAAGGTCGAGGGAAACCCAGAATTATCTCAGCCTGGTCTTGAAAATAGATGTCATGGGGATTAAAGTACCTATAATACTTCATATGATAGATACATATTTTGGTGCCCTTGAAGTTTTTGCCATACAGAATCGCAATATGTACCTCTAAAAAATTGAAGTTTCTCTTTCGATTCAGCCCTTAATCCAAAGGCTGGGAATCCAATACATAAGCCACCACACAAGCCTGATTCCCCTCTTACTAATTAATACATACAACTATATAAAAATAACAGGAACAAATAAAGGTGAAAAATATTGGCAGTGAGATAACAAGTAGCACACATGAGTAGTCCACAGCACTGACAAATTTACAGAAATAACAAAGCAGCTCAAAAACTTACAGTTGAACCTCATTAAAGCGAGTAAGGGCTATAGCAACACCCCCGCTATAACGAGAGATAGCCGATGCATCATCAATTGACCCTATAGTAAGTGTGTTAAAAAATTTGTTTTTACGAGACCCTTTTGGTGTTGGCTCTCGCATTAGCGAGGGTTTCACCGCCGGAAGACTTTCATCAAGACTACTTAACCTCTGAAATTGCTAGCGATCTGATAGAAATGAAGTTAATGGAGTGCTCAGTCTCAAATTTATGTGGTAAACTGTCGTTCGATAAATAAGTAGTTAATTTTGGTGAAAATATTGTGGCATTAGCATTCGCGAATGCTTCATCTTCTTTTGTTCCTCGGGCGGCAGAAAGCAGTCCGCAGCATACCCGCACGTCCGTGAGTTGCGTGAATAGAAAGCATTTGATGGCAGTCACCATGGCCAAAAAAACACCAAACACGTCTAAGCGAGAAAATAAAAATAAAGGAGTAATATGAGAGTGTCGAAATTAATTTCTCTTCCTATTTGCTCAGCAAAATTAAAAAAACAAAAGCGCCCAAGGAATTCAGACGATGAAGAGTTATAAGGAGCTTTGTTCGGGTGGTTTTGGCCACTCAAATCTGTGGGAACTTCTGAGAAAGAGGCTACGCCTAAGCCTAAAGCGGAGTATTTCAGGGATAGATTGTGAATCGAGAATTTTAAGAGTGCGGAAGGTTGATTATACTAATGCAAAGCACCAAAGTGTTATCTCCCCTCATAATTGCTGGTGATGCCTGTGGTGTAAACCCGAAGTCGTGGAAGAAAGGACTACGATCATAAGTATCTTTAGAAGTATTCCCCGCGTCATATAACATGCACGAAACGGAACTTTGTTACATACAACTCCCCGACAAAACCCTTGCAGTATGAGGTATTTCTTGCAATGATGCCTCTAAAGGTAGGTATAGTGCGCCTTAGCGATGATGTAGGATGTACGAAGCAATGATACTCAGCGTGAATTGTCCGGATGAACGTATTTATTCTCCGCTGCGGATTTACAAGGGTGAACTATTCGCGTCAGTGTTCGGAGTCGTACTGGCGCTCTCTTTTGTCACGTGGGTAGCCGAGCATCCCCTGGTGGCCGCTGGAAGAACTCACAGAACAACTATCTCTTGTTTGCAGTGCCGTGGTAAACTCGGCGTATTATTTCAAATACGTCGCGAGCGTAAAAGTCAAAAAGAAACTTTTTTCAACAACGGCAATTTTAATCACATCATTTTTCAAACTTAGCAAACTTTTTACCGTAGATGATGAAGATATTACATTATCTGATAGAAAAAGTCTTCCAAGGCGGGAACGTTATATAACCTTCCACCGTTTTTGCCTGTAGAAACAAATGTAATGCGTTATTTTACTTCACTGCCGCTTAACGTACAGAAACAATAAGCATACACCAATGGAAACATTTGCGGCATTAAATAACCGCGATACTGTTTTATCAGTTCATTTTTGAATTTTCAGTGGAAAATACCAAAATAATAGAATGATCAAGTAAATGAACTAATTAAGTGCATAGAAAAATGGCTTCGTCGGTTGTGCATTGGCATAATGATTGACAAAACAATGCTTTGCATGATTTTTATTCAGTGCGGCGCTTATAAATTGTTCGAATAGTTAGTCGTTGTTTGAGTAAGGAAATTTAGTGATGCAAAAAAAATCGCCTTTCGTCTGGATTTATGCTTACATTTATCGGATGGATGTTTATCTATCGCCGCACCACTCCTGTTCCTGTATATCTGTTCGCAACAGGTATATTGGCTATTATTTGCTCCACCTCCGGTAAAGCGACAATTCGCTATAACGAGTGTTTATTAGTGCACCGTGGGGTGTCATTATATCGAGGTTGCACTGTATGTGATTATCAAGGCTGACTCATACAACCTTGATAACAGCCTTGCAACAAAAGATCATTGGCTGAGGAAACGAATAGGGAGAGTGGCTCCTGACTAGCTACTTTATCAGTGTTACAAAAATATCCAATGCATTAGAAATAAAATAGTTGTGCTTGAACTTCTTTAATCGAACCACAGTTAAGACATTGCTTGTATTTGTGAACACTGGCTCAAGATGGATGAGATGCAACAAACTGCGTTGCAGGAAAATATATTTTACCTAATTACCACTGCAGATTGAATCTGAAACATGATGGTGTTTCTATCTATGCTAGACATAATTTAATATGTAATGCAGTAAGTATACCCTCTTATGACATATGTATGGAACAAGTTACTATATACACTGTCAGCAAATTGTCTTTTTGCCTTATCACTATAATTTGCATTTAAAAACGCCATTCACCCTGGACCTCTAATCTTAACCAACCTTGATTGGGCACCTCACATACAGGTTTTATGTACTAAAAAAATCTCCGTGGGTATATTCATGATCAGAAGGTTGTTTCCGATTGTATCATTGGATACTTTAAAAATGGTACACTATGCTAAAATCCATTCTCATATTTCTTATGGCATTCTGTTTTGGGGAAACTCACCTGTGGCTAAAAGAGCCTTTTCAACCCAAAAACAAGCTATTAAAGCCATGTACCATGTCCCTATTCGCACTCCACGTAAAATCTTTGCTAAATCTAAAATCCTCACCCTCCCTTCTCTGTATATCCTTACATGTGCCTGCTTTGTTAAAGCAAACCCTTCCCATTTTCTTCCAAATTCTACCTACCATGATCACCTCATCCGTTCAAGAAATAACATCCACTCAAACCAGTATTCCAGCTCTCTCTGTCTTAAAGGTTCCAACTACTCTGCCTCGATCCTTTACAATAAAATTCCCGAAGAAATAAAAAATAGCAACTCACTCTCTGTATTTAAAAAGAAACTAAAACTTCTCCTAGCTGTAAAATGCTACTACAGTGTTAATGAATATCTGGAGGATGCATTGTAAGGTAATTTCCTATATGGCAACTACATAGAATGCCTATTTTTTTCCATGCTTCTGTGAGTATTATTTACCCTCTGGACTCTGTTTTAATGTTGTACATATCATAGTTAAATGATTATCTTGGGAATTCCAAAGAATCTTATCCTGGTAATTTCAATATTAATGTATGTATGTAATTGTTTAAATTTTATATTTGACTTTAGCCTTGCAGATGTGTGTACTGCCAATGGTGAAATAAATTTATTTCGTCAATTAAAAAAATCTACCCCTTGAAAATATAAAATATACGGAATTGAAGAATATATGCAGAATATGTCAAAATCACCCATTTCCCCAGGTAACTATAAATACTAGGCATTATCTTATGAACAAGATTGTCACTAATTTAAAACTAATCTTGTAAAATATTGTAAACTGGACTACTCCTATATGTACCATATACATAATGGCCTCAGGATAATAAACATTACATCACTACAGTTAATCAAAATGAATATCACAACAATCTTTAGATATACTTATCCCAGTCAGCACAAAAGATAATTTCGATGGAAATTATTTGAGTAACTTGGGGCAATTTTACCCTACTCGTTATTACCCAATAATTACTAAGGTGCAGAATTGCCAACAGTGAAGTAAAAAAAACATATAGTGAGGCATTTACTTAATTGCATGTGCTTAAGAAAAGTTTAAAGTAGAAAAATAAAGTTCAATATTCCCACAGCAAAATCTGCAGAGATATTTTTCAAATTATTTTTGATTTCATTTTGCAAAGTTTCGCACTACATATATACTCACTATCGATGAAAGGCTGGGGTAATTAACAGAAATTAGTAGTAAAAAATTACCATATCATTTTCTTAAATACATAGAGAAGAATACTAATTTTCATCGGATTTTCGCTAAAATAATTAAATGAAAGTTGAAAGATCGAACACATCTGGATGGTTGGCTTCATTCGTTTGTCAATTGCTATTTGCGAATAGTGGACTGTAACATTGGCTAAGAGTGGCTAAGAGTAATAAATAATGCAGGAGGAACATGAACGCAACTGCATGTGCCTACGTAACGTGCCTGGCAACTATAATTTCTAACTATTACTGGAGTGTGAAGTAAACTAAACTAAGTTACCTGATGCAATTGATATGATGTTGAAAATTATAAAATTTGATTCACTGGAAAATTTAACAAAAGAGTTGCTTCACTTTTTGCTGTGACGCCATGGTGAGGCAACACTTCTTAATAACCTTCATAGCTGTAATTTGGTTCCCTCAACCCCTGCTAAAATATAGTGTTCTTTATTGAAAGTGATTTCAATAAAAAATTCAGGTGAAAAAAATTTGGAAAAGAACATTGTTTATTGGATTCTCATTTGGGTGAATTTTATTTCCTCGTTATCACACCCAAAGGCATTTGGTGTGGAAGATATTGTCACAGAGTGCTCAATGGGAGAAAATTAGTTCCATGTATAACATTGTTTCTATGTTAAAAGAAATCAAATAGGCAATTCCACTTAGAGAATAGCTTTTATTTATTTCGGTCATTTCTCTTTTAACAAGTACATACATCCTCATTAATGTAGGTTTTATTTTTGTAATTATTCCTCTTTCACCAAGTGGTTATCTCCTTATATAGATGTGGTATTTTAGTAACTTTTTGTCGTTCAATAAACAGCTATGTATTCTTCAATATTAATGTCGATGCCATCTTTTACCATAATTCTATGTGTGTAAAATAGGGGTAAAAATAGGTTAATCTATCTTTTGTGATGACTGGGTATGATAATATTAAAAATATGTATATAATTCCCTGGCAGGTCGCTGCACTCCAATTTTGCAAAAGTTTCTGTATTGTATTCAAAATATTAAAATGAGAGTATATTTAAGCCCTCAATCATCAATGTGTAAAACTGATTCTTCTTTTCTCATTCACGGTAAAAATAATGAAAACTAATTTTACGAGGGTTGTTTAATAAGTCCGTGACTTTATGAATTTCCCATATACAGTACACTCCCGATTATCCGGGGTAATGATGGGGAGAGATGGCACGAATAATCGGAAAACACGGATAATCCAAACTTTCAGTTAAATGTCTTTTAATGTTCATAATTTACCTAAAACAAACAATATATTATTATTTATGCAGTTATTGTGTTGCTTTAGAGTGCTTCCAGGACTCCTTGAGAGCTTTCTTCGCCAGTTCGCGATCTTTTTTTAGCGACGATAGCGTGGATGTACTCGTATTATTAATGCTTTGTGTATGGCCTGGTTTCGAAAACCACGCATCCGTGGCTGTGTGATAACGGATACAGGAAAAAGGTTTGCACGAATGCTTCAAAACCACTGCTTCACGTCGCAAACTACACTGTCAGGCACTACGCCACGTACTCGCGTCTCGCACAAGTTGCCCGGGTTGAAACTGCTGCGGGACTTGTATCCGTGATCAAGGAGCGCGGTCGCGCACTGCGAGGCTTGGAAAACAGGAACACGGTGCTCCCGTGAATGCAACTAGAGCGCGATCGCTTCAGTTTTACGAAGGGGATTCTAACGGAAATGATAAGCCCCGTATGTCCTAGCATTGATGCAGTAATTCTGGTGATTTTGCGTAGGATTTTTAAAAACAAAGATCGCGGAAAAAATTGAGCGAGAGTGAAAATCATGCACGGATAATCCGCAACCCGGATAAACCGCAGCCGGATAATCGGGAGTCTACTGTAGTTAATATAAAAACAACAATTATCCCGTAAGTCACCGTCTATTAATAAACAGCTGTTAAATTTTGAGCCAGCTCTGTCATTTAGTTTGCACTTGACAGCCATTGAAATCAGAAAACCTTGTGAATTTTAAAAATAATAGAAAAAATTGAATTTCGCATGCTAACTAAACACTTTTTTTTTTGGAAATAAAACTGTCACAGGCACCAAGGAAAGACTTTGTATATACGAGGGAAAATCTGCACTATCAATTTCAATGGTGAAGAAGTGATTCACTGTATTATATTGTGGTCGTAACAGCACAAGTGACGTCGAACTTTCAAGACGCCCGAAAGAGGTCGTCACGCTAGAAATCTTACATAGCATGGGTGTACACGAGTGTAATCATCATGGAAAAAATCCATAAATTAGGTTACAAACTGCTGCCTCATCATGTAAATTCAACAGATTTAGTTCCCTGTAACTACTTTCTGTTTCAAAATATGAAGATATTACTAAACGGCTTGAGATTTGAGTCGAACCAAGAGGTTATCACTGAAACAAACACTTATTTTGAGTGCCTTGATAAAAGCTATTGATTAGAAGGAAAAAAATATTTGGAAAATCATTAAACTAACTGAATCGATCTAAAAGAAGACTGTAAAGAGAAATAAAACACTTTCTTGCCTAAAAAAATATTATATTCAGAACGTCACGGATTTATCAAACCACCCTTGTACCATATTTTACACTAAAAAACTTACTTGATAAAAGTTTTCCATTGACTTAGATATCGAATGATGAATAACAAATCTCACATCAGGTTTATCAATACCAAGACCAAATGCAATCGTCGCAATCACAGCCTGCAATGAAAATGTATTGAAAAATAAGTTTGAAGTGCAGCTGATCACAAACTTGGATTTTTGAGATGGAACATATCCATCATTTTCATCAAATTTAATCCAGGGGGAACCAAGTTTTAGCATAAAATATATATTTGGCTAAGGGCAGCATGAAGTAACCAATTTTAAAATCTTTAGCTCCAGTTCTTACTATATAGCTCTGTTCAGTTCCAAACGTGATAATCTAGATAAATATAATAAAATAAACCTGCATAAAACACTAAAAATATTGGGCTTACAATAATACATACCAAAAAAACTATAATTTTGTTCATTTTTCCCCAAAATATTTTGAAGGTTTGAAATTTTTATGCAATAATTGAAAATAATTTTTACAAGACAATATGAAAATTTGTTTGTTCCCACAATGTCAACTTTTATACCAGCCCTAGTAAAATAAACAATCATTAAGTTATATTTTAAATATTAAATTAAAAAATTGCAACATATTTCTGCATGACTTCCGGGATTCAGTGAGAAAATGAACATGAAATGATTATCCATTTCCTTCATTTATCAGTTAAAGTTTTCCCCTCCATTACGATAAATAATCAAAGGTCTACTGCATAATCAAATCAGTGACTTTATTTCGATTCAATAAACCATCGACCATCTCAGATCATAGAAAAACTTTGTGTGAGGATGTATTTCCACCTCAATCTAAATATCCCAAGATCATTAGGCAAAATAATTGCACAGTTTAAGATCTTTTTATTTTTTTCACATTACTGTTGCAAAACCACCTTGAATCCAATTATTTCTTAGACCACTGATCACAATTGTTCCACAGCAATAATTTTTGGCTGATTATTAGATCTTAGCTTAAGTCATGCATTCATTTCTTGTTCATGGGTTATAACTCATAAGTTTCATCAATTATGTGCCATTTTGAAATCAAGTCAAAAAGTTGCATGTAAATAGTTTGTGTAGTATTAATCTAGAATTGAAAATAAAATTATTACTTGATATTCCCCAGACATCCATTTTTTGTGCACTTTGGAACGTAATTCAGCTTCTAAGTTAGCATGATAACAGCCTACACGAAGACCTCGTGCTCTTAGCTCAAACATCAGCTCCTCTGTATCTTTTATTGAGGTTGCGTACACAATGCCAGATTTTCCTTGATAGCGTCTTTTAAGCAACTTCTCCAATTCATCTATGCATTCTTTTTGGGAAGAAGGCTTTAGGCGAACCTGTAAAGTAATACAAATTATGCACTGATAGGAGTACACTGCAAAACATCTATAAACAAGAATTAACATTACTGAAAACATAAATGACTAATTTTCAAATTTTTTTTAAATCTGCCAAATCAAATATGTAATCTCATTTTCAATATCAACAAATTAGAATGTGAGGTAGTTGAGTTTTTTACATCATGAAATTATTAAATAAAATAACTTTGTTAATTTCATACATAAATATGTGAACTTGGCAAAGTAAAATTATTTAATATGAAACAATTGCACCAAGTTAATCCTGAAACTATTGATTACATGTATCATGAAATTCTTAAATTGGTTAACTACAGCTCTTCATTCTACCATCTGACATAGGAACTCCTCTATTGCCTAGTTGCTAATTAGTAGTGTCCCCTTTCTCTTAGCTATTGTTTCTGGTATCTGAGTATCTACAATCGATTACTAATGAAAAATCCTGATACGGCATGCAGCACATTTTGAGGCCATGTATTGAAAAATATTTCATACACAGTCATAAATATTAAAATAAGTGTGATAAAACAAGAATCAACAAAATCTTTAACAGCAATGCTCAAATACAGTCCAGTACATGATTCAATTTCAACAAAAAAGTCTATTATCAAAATAACACTTAATATGTAGCTCCATTCCATAAAGGAGCATTCTTTCAAAGCCTAGGCAAGAATGGAGAGAAAAAAAACATGCTTTCTGATTCTAAGTAAAGTCAAGTAAATGCAATCTTTTAAGGAACCAAGTTGTTCGGCAGTGCAATCAAATCAAGCAAGATAAGCATATGAGCATATTAAGCATAACAAATAGGTAATTCCATTTCAGAGGAACTAAACTCTTTAAATTCAGACTGAAATGAGAGATGACACGACTAGCATAACACCTCTAAAGTGAAAAGTTTAAATAACATAAATAAAGAACAGCACTATCTAACTCTTAATTACCTCATAGAAAAGATTTGGCCTGTTGAATGATGCCTTCAGCACCAAACAACCTTGGATGCCTAATATTTTTTGCACATCAATTGTAACTTTAGTGGTCGATGTAGCAGTCAATCCAATGATAGGGATATCATTAAAAATGGATTTAAGCACACCAAGAAAATTGTAATCTGGAAAAAAAAACAATTTCATGCATTAAAGCCAATCTCTGATTCTTGTAAGCTCAGAATTGGACACAAAATGAGATTACCAGGTCTGAAATCATGGCCCCAATGAGAGCAGCAATGAACTTCATCTATTGCAACTCTGAACAGGCGACCCATTTCATATGCCTTCTGCAACTTTGCCATGAACCTTTTACTTTTGGCAAGCTTTTCTGGAGTAACATACAAAAGGCGTAAATTAGAGCTCTGATCCACCATTGCCTGAAGAAAATGAAAAATCTGATCAGATTGCATAAGGCAAATGAATAAATTAAGGCAGCATTAGAACTTAGAAATTCCACGCCTAAAAAATCGTCATTACATAATTAACCAAAAATAAGTGTGTAAAGGGTATCTACTTCACAGACAATTTTGCTGGCTTGAGATTCCCATCTCAAAATTAGAAAGGACATGTTGGGGGCACATCTACCAGCGACAATTCCAAGTGATTTTATACTTGATGTACAGATCTCCTTTACTAGAAATAATAAATGGGCATATCCCGAATTCCTACCAGAAAATAAAATTTTCATTCAAAGTTTTCACACATCTTCGAACAGGGTTGGGCGTATAAAAGTAGAATATAATTGACCTCTCTAACTAGAGATAATTATGTAAAAGTTGTGGCTCTTGTGAAACATTAATTTTGTCTTATGTAGTATGTTAAATTAAATCATTATATTAATTTTAAATTTGGTATGAATAAAAGGATCATTAACAGAGAGTGCAATTTTATAAATTTCCAAAACTGTTGACCCCATTCAAAAAATATATAAATAACAAGATGGACAGGAGAGAAGTTGGAAAATCAGAGGATAAAATGTCGTCTGACTGGGACTCAAAACCAAAACTTCTGATAGAATAAACTGTTGATAGTTGATACATGGGGAGAACAGTGATTGACAGTTATCAAAAGTGACTGAAGAAAAGAGAAGATGAAGAGGAGAGGAGAATACCAGAAGGCACAAACAGAGGTGTACAAAAATACAATAGAATACAAACATGACGTTTGAAAACTGCTGATTTAAAGCAGAACACGTACGGTCTGGTATTTGAAGGAGGTGACCAATAGCTGATGTAATTTTTGCCAAAAAGGAAGGGTAAAGAAAGTAGGGTGGAGAGAAACTCGGTACACATTGGTATTAGCCGGCTCTTAAAGAAAGACGCCAAGGAGGCCACAGCCTAACATCCCATCAGACAGACCGAGTGTTGTGCTTGAAGTGTCCAACGACATCACTCAAACAGAAATCCGGCACACACAGCAAATTCTCCGCCACCACCGGTTTTTGAACTTGGGCCAACAGGGCATGAATCCAACACTCATAACCACACCAACCCGATCCCCATGTGACAGAATACTACATGGTTACGGTCATGATTCATGAAATACAAAATTTCTCATGTTGAAGCAAACTGTGATCTGAATTTAAAAACCTGATTCATACATCCCGAAAAACCTCTGCTCATAACCTCTGGCTGGCTATCTCTGAAACCACTAGACAATTGTTAAATCCAATAACTTCACCATTACCATGTGTAGCAGAGCAAAACACGATTAAAAACCAAGATCTTAGTATGCAGCAGTAGAGAAGAAGTCAAGACCAACATTAAAATAGGGAAGCAAAAACTGATAGAGGTGGATGAATTCTGTTATTTGGGAAGCAAGATAACTAGTGACGGGAGAAGAAAGAAAGAAATTATCAGCAGAATAGCCCAGGCGAAGAGAGCATTCCACCAAAAGAGAGACCTGCTCACAGCGGGAAACTTAAATATGGAAGTAAAGAAACAATTTATAAGAACCTACATCTGGAGTATGCTCCTATACGGAAGTGAGGCATGGACAATGACCGCAGCGGAGAAAGCAAGGATAGAGGCCTTCAAAATGTGGTGCTGCAGAAGAATGATGAAAATCAAGTGGATCGACCGAGTTAGTAACGAGGAAGTCCTAAGAAGGGTAGGAGAGAAGAGAAGCCTCATGAAAACCTTAATAAGAAGACGGAACAACCTTATAGGCCACATCTTGAGACATGATGGCCTGATGAAAACAATCGTCGAAGGACAAGTGGAAGGCAAGAATGGAAAAGGAAGACCTCGAACAAAATATATGGAACAAGTAAAGAGAGATGTGAGAGAGAAGAAATACATAGGTGTGAAAAGATTAGCTGATAGGAGAACTGAGTGGAGAGCTGCGTCAAACCAATCCTAGGATTGTTGACCAGTGATGATGATGAGCAGAGCAAACATAATCATTTAATCATTGTTTGTACCGAGGTCTTTTCCTTGACTTTATATTATTATGAATCGAAAGAGTTTTTTGGAGATACTTTCTGCAATAAGGCAACATACCTTTTGAATAGCAAATACTTCCTCCTTGGAAGAATTTGCGGACAATATTTCAGCAGGAACTCCAAGTTTTTTCATGGCGTACAACTGATCCTCCATCAAAGACAATAACGGGGATATAACCAAAGTGAAACCTATCAATAAAACAATTAGAAAAATAAAGTTAGTCATAATAAATAGATTCATATAAAATCTCATCACACCGATTAACTAAGATACTAAACCTTCAGTCCTCACTTAACCTTTTCCGAGCAGTGCCGGTAACTGATAGCAAAGACTCTTCCCACCTCCTGTGGGCATTATGAGAATGACATCTTCCCCAGACATTGTAGCATTGATAGTAGGAAGCTGGAATGGTCTAAAGTCGCCGATTTTGAAAACATTTTTGAGTGTTTCTTTAGCCTTCTCATACCATGGAAAATCTGCAACGAAAGATAAACTCTCACACGTAAACGCTTAAAGAACTCTCACAGTGAATTAGATCAAACAAAGGAAGGAACAAAGACTAACCTGTTGAGTCCCAATTACGACTTGACAATTTTTCACTCTTCTTCAGCAGTGCTATATCCTCCAACTTCTCTTTCCGCTTCAACAAAAAATCTCTCCTTTCATTTAATGCTGCTAACTTCGATGCAATACTTTTGAGCTCCAACTCAATCTTCTTTAACTCCACTTCTTCATCATCTTCAACGAAATAGTGAAAGTATAAATTAAAAGTGACATAAAAATCAAATTACGACCTTCCAGAGTTCACGACCGCTGAATATCAAACAAACCTTCATTCTTCAATTTTCCTTTCGAAGCCATGTCAGTGTATCACAGTGACACAGAAATCCTAAAAAGCCGAATGTAAGGCATCGGTTCAACTGGTTCTTCACCGTAAGATTATGGGCCATTCCACATCCTTTCAAGCGTTTTGTCCCACTAAGACGGTTATCATATGAGTATTATAAATTAAAATCTAAAAAAAATCATAAATACTTTCCGGGGGATCGCATGGACAGCTAAACTTCGGTTATATACGCTGGGAGCAGAAAGTGTCATACACAAAACGTCAACAAGAGCACGAAACAGGTGAAATACGTAATTACTTCAGGCGCAAGGATGCGCGTTTGAGTAGGCGTTAATCTTAGGTACTTAGTTTATAGCAACTAATATTATTCATAGATAACATTTGTGAGTATCATCTTTGTAGAGGGAATAATTTGATGTGTGAGAAATACGTACTCATCGGCAAGAATACATTACACAGCAGTTTCATGGAAAGACTGCAATTATGATAGCTGACTTCTTAGCGTTTTATAATTCTTACTTTGCGTATAAGTTCAAGTGATATTTACCATAGAATGCCACTTCCTAATATACTTCGAAGAGCATCATGCTTGATCCTTGGTGGACCGTGCGAGTACTCGACTCCAACGTATCACGATGGAGAAGTAGTGTTTTGTGAGTCTTTGAGGATTGTAGTGTACTAACTTAGCTAACTCCTACTATCTAGGTCTGTTTTTCTGAAGGCGCATGTTCTGACCATTTCATTTAGGTAAGAACAATGTCTGTGTTCATCCCCCAACGGCCTTACGTCGGCAAGACTGGGATGTTGTGCATCACCCCGGCTATCTTACAGTCACTTATCATTTGTGCCCCTCGCATTCGGGAGACGGGGTGGATTGCTCTGGAGACAAAGGAAGACCTACTCTACGTCTTAATTGGATTCCAAATGCTACTTTACGCAGGAATCCATCTGCTGCAATTCGTCAAGCTCCAAATCCAGGGAGGTAAAGAGCCTTATCATAATTTGTCATTGATCCATTTGATCCCTCATCTGAAATTCCTTATAAATAACTTGTAAAAACTTGGTTAAAGGTGTACATTTTTGGAGAATTTTCTCTGTTTATTTAATTATTCGTGATTTTTTTCTTCCTCCTACTCTAAGTAAAGCGTGATAATATGTTTTATTACTTAACAAATCACAGCGACGACCAAAATGGAGCTACTGTGAACATGTGCCGGCTGTCATCATCAGCTCCTGCATCTGCTGGTGTGATACCATTGGATCCCTCATCTTCTTCGGTTGAGGGAACTGATACAGAAAGTGAAGGGGGGCCATCGTCTAGAGGTGATTCGAGTGAAGTGATTCAAATTCAAGCATCTGAAAGCAGGCGCCTGAGTGTTAGCATGGGCACTGTTGAAGACCTCTCTAGCACCCCCTCTCCGTCTGCACCTTTAAGTAGGTCAGACTCATTAAGCTCTGCCTCTAGTACAATCAGAGTAATCTCTAGTTCTTACCTCAGTGGAGGAGGGTATCTAGACTATGGAGTAGGTTCTTCAAGGGAAAAGGAAGAAGAATCTTCTGCAGGTAACATCGATTTATCATGTAATAATTTGTTTCATTTTCCCTTTGTAATATTGTGGCACTGTCACATAAATGCTTGCTTCTTGCATGAAATATTTCTTGTTATCTTTTTCTGAAGATTTAAAACATGCTTGGGTGTTTATACCAACAAATTCTGTTTAGCATGCACATTACTAATATTTGCCTTTCAGATCCAAAGATGAAATGTGAAATGACCATTTCTGAGTATGGATTGTTTTCATTCATGCATGCAAAAAGTCAGATCCCTAGGATAATTTATATCAATTTGTTTTCAAAGGGTAGATGTAGAAATTTCTGGCTGAAATTGTCAACTCTTGTTTTTGAACTGAAGGAAAACTTATTTTCTCATGCAGCGATGAATTCATTTTGCTTTCTATTTATAGAATCCATTCCTTTGTGGATGCTGAGTACTCCAGAGACACTGGCCCTTCGTCACAATCTTAATTTTCCTGAAGGTTCCAACACTGCCTCACCTATTATAAATAGAGCTCGTCACCCCCATCGCTCATGTAGAAAATTCTCAGTTGATCTTGGTAAGGTGTTTATGAAGTTCAAACATTTAATAGAAAATCAGTTGTAAAGATAGTGGATTTTTAAATTCTTTAAAACCTTAAGTAATTAAGGTTTAAAATCTTAAGTGTAAATAATGGATGTGTTAGATGCTCAGCACTACTTTTGTGTTCTGAAATACTATTAAGTACAGTTTGTGAAAATAATCCTAACGGGTACAGCCCACACTGAATCTATATGTGAGGTGGATGCATGATGGATGAACAATGGTAGAGCATGCCCAAGGAGTCAGTTTTCCCTTTCGCCTCCATAGCTGGGTGCATGCCTATGATGATTTAAAATATCACTGCCTGTTGTTGAAGTTTCTTCTCATATCCCAGCTTGTACTCAATCATATGTTTAATATCTGATTATTTCCCTGCGTACAGTAGCAGTGAATATTTCTCGGGCTTCACACTTGGTAAAGTCTTCCATATCTCCTGACGTTTTGGTGTGCCATTCACCCATCAAAACGTTGGAAGGAGGTATGGAGGACCTTACCTGGTGTGAAATCTGAGAAATCTTCACTATCATATGTTTATGTTATATATGTACAGTGAAACTTCAGTTGTGCATGTATAACATCTGATAACCAAACTTCATTATGCACTCAGAAACAACTTGCAGTGGCGGTTACAAGCCTGACCTGATAAGAAAATTATATTTGCGGCAATAGTAGGACAATTTAATCTACTCATTTGTGTAATGCAAATTCTTTTCCCCGAATGTCCTAGTGAAGTTTCATGATGTAGTTTTGAGGACTTATTTTAAAAAATATTGAGAAAATATTTTACGTGGATGAACATGGTATGAAAGAAGCGACAAATAAATTCCATAATCCACCCCAGAGCTTAGCAGAAAATAGCCACTGAATATTAGTGGTAAACGAGCACTCACAAGAAGTAAATTGTGGCTGGTGTAGGGGAAGACATAATAGTTTATAGTTGGGAATGCACAAATTATTTTTATACTAACTGATTGGTAACCTTGGCAAAATTCAAAAACCACATGACAGGGTCTGTGAAATTTTTTGGGTTGTTATAAAAAATTATTGGGATAGATTGTGGGTAAGCCCTCAATACAAGTTGATTGACCCCGCATGACTTTTTACATTAACCTCTATAACAAAAAATCTCTCGCTATTGCAAGAATTACTTAATGTATTGTGATCAATTTTATTAAATACCTACCATACATAATTAATGACAAAAGGGTGATAAATTGTAATACTTAAATAGTTCTCAAATATAGGAGTAACAATCCCTTACAAGTTAGTGAACAGTGTTTCTATGCCATTATACTTCTATGAGCTTAGCTTTTCAGTGGGACTTCAATAATTGTAGTCAATGATTTAAGGGTAAATTATGAACCAAAAACAGTAGGAAACATGTAATTATGTATTTTTTTTGTAATTTGATATCTCAGAATAAGTCTTGGGATCAAATTCCTATTCATATTATTCTAGTTTTTATTATGTTTTCTTTCCTTCACAGGTGAAATGCGATCCTTGCGATTATTCTTCAGTGACCCTGAAGAATGTACCTCTGGGCAATTGGTTGTGGCATCTCGAGAGAGCCAGTATAAAATACTTCATTTTCATCGTGGAGGCCTTGACAGATTAGCTGATGTGCTTCACCAGTGGGGCTCATTACTTCAACCACAGCACAGTTCTGTTGAGAGGGGAGGAAAGATTCAGTCACTTCCATACCGTCAATTTATGGTGTGCAGGTATGTTTCAAATTGAAACTTAAACTATGTCCGCAAAGGGCAATAATTACTGGCAATATGTTGGTAAGCGATATTTCCCAGCAACAAATTTCAGTGAAGTGTTGCTATTGCCATATTTCCTACTGCTTTGCAGCAGCCGGGGAAGACTGAGTTTTGGCAGGAACTCCTAATTAAATGTTTTATCTTGAAATTTGAATGAATATGTGGTTGGAAGATATTTTATTAGCATTTCAATAAATATATAAATGTATAAATAATAAATTTACTGTGCCCCCAACTGCAGAAGGTCTTCATAATCACTTTTTTCAATGCAAGCATAGCTTTAAAGTGAATTATCTTCATTCAGAAATTATTGATTTCATTGGTTCCATAGCGGTATTTAGCCCTTGGGCTGCAGGGGTTTTGTGATTTTACCTGCTACCAGTCTGTGCAGGGGAGAAGCAAGAAATATTTTACCCTATTTTAATGTTCCAAGTATCTCACAGGCAGTGAACCTTTGTAATCTGGGACGACCCTTCCTTCTTTCTTACCTAAGGATGACCCTACATTTGGGCACTTTGAGTTGGCACATTAACAGCATGGAGCAGGTAGGAAACAATACGTAATGGGCAGTACAATAGGAAATTCCAGAAGGTCCCCCCCTGGCTTGAGGTCTGGCCCCTTAAGGGAAGTTAACCCCCTTAGCGATCCTTACAGTGAGGGAAAGAGGCCAAGTGCTAAGAAACTGGCTTATGGGGAACATAGCTTATCAAAAGCACAAGTTTTCCACTTGCACAAATCATTTTTGGAAGGCGGAGAACATGTTGAAGATGAACCTCCCTCGGAAGGCCTTCAACTTCAAAAACTAATGATAATGTTGAACATGTGACTGTTATTTAGCAAAATAATGAGTGGACAGTTAAATTTAAATTTTTTCACCGTACATCAAATTTTGACTGACGATTTGAACACATGAAGGATTTGAGCCAAAATGGTGCAAAAAAAAAATCAGGCTCTATGAATATGATTCTGAAACAAAGCGACAAAGCGAAGAGTGGCACACTCAAATCAAAGATCAAGACCATGCTGATTTGTTTTGTTTTTTTTACAGTAAAAGTATCGTACACAAAGGTATCGAATTCGTTCCACAATAGGGTAGTTTCCTTCATCAAAGAAAACGAAAGGCATTGATTGCGATTCGTTACCCACCATTAGTGTATTCATAATACAAAAATTATTTGGTTTTTTAAATACCGGTTTAGACGAATGGCAAGGGTCAAATTTTATCCTCATTTGAAAAAGGCCAGATTGGCGCCCATGCGATTCCACTCCGCGTGACGTCACAGGGACCTAGTTTCTACACGAGAGGATAGGAGTTATACATCGTCTGAGGTTACCAATGCATTCATGAGGCGCAGAGCTCAGGGAAAAATGTCTTAATAATCACCTATTAAAACTGGCTAAGGTCGGAAAGTTTTCTTCGTTTGATAAGGTATTAATTAGAGATGTGCGAATAGTATCCGCGAATACTCGAATACCTCGAATACTAGGAAGTATTCGATATTCGAGGTTTCGAATAGTTACGCGAAAAGTACCGCCTCGAATACCTCGAATACTTTTGAATTTCGCGTCATACACTGTCGCACGCACGTCGTTGGTAGTTGACTCGGAAAAATGTAGAGAACTGTAGTCGTTTAGTGCTCGCAGCGCCTTTTTATGCAAGTTAACGAATTACATCAAATTCGTGGATCTCAGCGGTGAAAAGAGTTCGACGAGGGGAACCGAAAATGGTCGGGTGAAAAAATCCGAAAATCCCCGATTCCCCCCACCAGGAGAACCTCAGTGCCGTGGGATAGCAACCTTAGGGCATTTCCCGCGATCCGCTATCCACCTCCATTCAGCACTCGCCTCACTCACTCTGACGCTTTCCTCTTCTCCGAAATCAAACAAAAGGTCCCAGCTCGCGCAGGGATCGCATTACGAAGACCCCTGCTTCGAAAAAAATATCGAGTTACGAGAACAATAAAAACGTGTTTCACGCCCTCCCCCCTTTTCTCACCTACTGACCTTTTTCTGGCTACCTGCTTCGAAGTTCCCCATTTCTGGAGGTCAACTGCTGTGTGAGTACCATGGGATACTTACATTAGCGCACTTCCCAAGATCCGGTATCCCTCTCCATTCAGCACTAGCCCCCCTCTGAGGCTTTCCTCTTCTTCGAAATAATAAAAAAGGTCACAGCTCGCGCAGGGATCATATTACGAAGACCTTAGCTTCAAAAAAATACCAAGTTACACGAGAACAATAGAAACGTGTTTCGGGCCCTCCCTTTTCTCCCCCACTGACCTTTTTTTTCCTACCAGCTTCGAAGTTCCCCATTTCTGTGTCAACCGCTGCATGAGTCATCTATTAGCACAAAAGGTGTCTAAGAATGACTTTCGTCAATTGATGGTACACCTTTATTGAATTGAAATATTAGTAATGTGCGCGTAATTTCAAAAAGAATAAGACCAAACACAACGTATTTCTGAGTTTATTGAAGCATTTTACGCAAAGAAATAAATGTCAAAATACGACGGAGACTTAGCATTCTGGCGAAACTCGATATGAGCAGCAGACCTTCTCCGAAGTTGATGCGGTATTTTTTTCCGAAAACATATATCAAGTTACAATTTATGAGTTGTGCTATAAATCTTTATTGTTACAGTCCCAGACAAAGGGATATTTTCTCAGAATATTTGGTTTCTCCCTGATAGCAATTCCAATTCATCTTCTTATCTCGTGAGAACTCCCAAACATGGACTGAAAATAATTGAAGAAAATCCGGTGGAAAAGAGCTTGTATGTTGCAAAATGCCTCAGATTGTCAGCTAGCACTTGGCAGCAGGAGTGGGGGTAAAGTGATGTTAGTTGAATTAATTATAAGCCCAATTGTTTCCATAAAATTAAAATATTCATTAATCAGCTAAATTCCTGTTCGAATCATTTAAAGGAAATCAAAATTACTCCCCAAAATCTTGTGTTGCCTGCTGCATAGGCAACCGAGTCAAACATTCCAGCATTCATCATTTAGTATTTGAGGTATTCGAAATTCGAGGTATTCGAATATTCGAGCAATGATTTAATATTCGAATTCGATATTCGAATTCGAGAAATCTGCTATTCGACCCATCTCTAGTATTAATAAACCTTTTTTAAGCCAAGCGCTACCATTCAGCAAGGTACTCAGCTATCCGCTAGCATCCTGCGTCCTATCAGCGCTCAGAGCCTCGATCAAGGTCACTTCACAAGGAGAGAGGGGGAACCAGAAATGCGTCGCACGGACTTTCCTACTTACGCGTCGCGTTTTTGCGCGCTTGAAATTTTTCACTTTTCATTTAATCGCGAAAAATAGATATCGTCATTTTAAAATCTAAAAGCACGAAATACTTACTCCAGGAGTAATTATCTTTAGATTTAGGCAATAAAAAAATAATAGGAAACCACCCTATTGTCAACCAAGAGTGGTCACTATCAACGGCCAATCCGCGTGATAAGGCTCTATTCGGAGTTCCATTTAAAATCCATAAACTAATATGAGAAATAAAAAAAATCGCCAATTAGCTAAATAAAATAAACGGGGATGAGTTTTGACTTGTCTTGAGATTGAGATTTCTAAAATTATAAGAGATAGAAAAATTGGCCTTGAGGAACACTGGATGCAAGTCTTTAACCACTCAACCAACATGGTAGTTGCGAGGAAGTGATTACTCATGGGGATTTATTGTGCTCGAAATCTTTAGATGCGAATATCTCTCAGATAAGGGCCTATGTTGAAGAAAGCCGTGTCACTTAATGTACCTTACCTATGTAGTTTCAGAAAATAGCATCGGCATCCAGATCCCGAACATCACTCACGCGATATCTCCTTGTAAGAGTAGGAACAATTACTCCGCAAGTGTATAGCTGCCGAAGGGCATACCATTGTTGGGATAACTTTGAAGGGGATAACATTGTTGTGTGAAAAAGAAATAAAAATTTTAGTTAGTACAAAATCAGTCTCATTACTTTTCTAACCCACTTAGTAAGACTTGTCAGAGAGCATAAGACTACATACAGGGACAAAATATGATCACTTTGAGAAAAAGAACATGTACATTATGCCAAAATACTTGGTTACTATAACTCTGATAGATTTATACTAAGGATGAGTCGAATCTTAATTTTTTTTGGTTCTCTGTACCAGTCCGGTTCTCCCCCATCAGGTCTCGATACTCTTTTCCAAGGATGAACTACATATTATTATTTTAATTAATGGCAGATTTAAAAGAACAACCACAAGAAGTGAATGAAAATAATTTCGACCATGTTTTTTTTTTTGCATGATCGACCAATATGTCACATTACATCAGGCAGCCACTGGTTCTTTCTCCAGGTTTTGATTTTAAAAATTCAACATCCGTACCTGGGTTTACCCTACCCTATCTTGTAAGATAGACCCAATTAGGGTATCTATTCTATCTAATCTATTCTTTTTTGGCAGAAATATTGCCATGAACAGGCATTCACTGAAAACAGTAGTGATCAAAGTTAATTTTGAAGGGCCGCGTGGAATATGCTTGAAGCACAGTTTACATACTGCATATCGTCAGAATCAATAGGGAAACTCCCTCATTTTCTGACTACATCTTCGGTTAATTTGTTGTAACTTATGTGTCAGTTCAAAATATATCCTGTATTCTGCAATGTAGCGTAAAATGTTAACGAAATTGACAACTTATTCACATGCTTCACTGTCACAATTCTTATGACCTCAACAATAAACTACTCAACATGCCAGAGCAGTGACACCATGGATAAACTGGGAGGCCGTGAGTTAGTGCAAAATTGTCATGCAGTGTTGCACTATGCAGGATAACAACACCTTTCGATGCCTTGCATAGGTTTATCAACTTACGAAGTAGTTCTTTGAACGTATCTTGTTTGTATGTGGAAGAATTACTGTACATGTATAAGTACATGATTCAATCGTAAGACCACTTTCAGACGATGTGATTTTTCTCCGGCTGCCGTTCACGGCACAACACACTGCTTGTAGAGAGTCTTCTCCGGTAGTCTCATCTGAAAGCCGCCGGAATTTCATATGAATGGCTGCCGACGAAAAGGTGTTTTGTCTGAAAGCGGACTCAATGTAGCATTGTCTGTATTTCACACTGTAGATGTCGCATCACCCGGCCAAATGGGCGCCGTGTGGTCAATGGCACGATTTGACTCGTTTGAAGACGTCCATAGAGACCGATGGTAAGTTGAAAGAATGGCGCTGTGCCGTGGCAGGCAAGAAGTCAGCTCGTTTGAATGCGGCCTAGGCAGCCGTGGCTACGGAAATGCTACAATGTTGGTGATAGAGACAACATGATGAACTCTTAAATGCGTGAGGTAGCGAGCAACTCTCAAAAGAAAAAAAGTGTGAAAGCCTTGCAATCGGAAAGTAATAAATGCATTTTTTTAAATCTCTTTTCACTTTTTGGCCTTAAATACGCTACAGACCATTTCGGCTATGGGTGCCAAATTCAAATCTTCGCCACCGCTCCGAGCCTGTTCCAAAGTACCGACTTTATGTGACTGGTTTTACAGCTGAGAACCAGGTACTACCCATCTCTAATATATACCTTTGCATCTAATAACATATGTTGTGCTAAAAATTTTCTACCCTAGATATGTCTTGGGATTATGAGCCTCAGGATCTGTAGTACAAATACCTCTGCTACATCTGAATGTCTCACATCCCTCTCCATGCTTCTCATCATACGTCATCCCTGTTATGTGCTAAAGGCTGGTTCATTGACTGAGTGCCTACTGACATATGACAAGGTAGACCTCCAATTAATAACTGCCGGTTCTGAGATGATTGCATAAACATATGCATAGATACAAACCCTTAGTGGCAGCACATGTACTTAATTAACATGATTCAGTTATCTTATTATTTTTCAATTAATTATGTTTATAGAGGGTGTACTTAAGATTTTTCTGAATGAGTAATGCTTTGTCTTCTTAGTTTTTACGAGTGTGATGCGCCCGCTCCCAGTTGGCTTCCCCCGCTCTTTTCAATGCAGGTCCACAGAGGGATAGGCGCGTTTCTAATTCTAAAATGTAGACAAAAAAGGCAGGGTCTTATGTACAAATTTAATTGGAATGTTCATGTACAAATTGAGGTCAGGGGACCTCTTTAAACACAACATTGGAAGTAATTACACTATCCTCTTTTAAACGCACATGATGACTCATACTTACGTATCAACAGTACACTTGAATGTGGAATCAGCCGCATTTTGATAAAAGTTATTTAAAGAATGCGAGATATAGTTGCAAATGAACAAATATATCAGTTTGTGCGCCGTTAACGTCAGGAATATTTACCGGTTTTTGTTTTTTTTTTGTTTTTTTTTTTTGTTTTTTTTTTTTTAATTATTTAAAAAACCAATTTTAGGAAACAATAGCAATATTTAGGAAGTAAGATATGCCGTCGCATGTTCTCTGATAAATTCTGTGAATTTTGGTACCTCATTTGTGGAGTTTGGTTGCGTATAAGTTGAGAAAAAGGTATCTATACAGTAGAAATAATATAGAAGATTGATATTGTAGTTCTACTGCCGAAGGAGTAATTTTATGTATTTTTTTACAGACCTGAGGTTAAAGAGGAAGAACTCCACCCAGAGGAGGGCTTGATTCCTATAGTGGATGAAGAGTTTTGGAATAGTCTTTTGAATGAAGAAGGCCAGGTTGAAGATGATCTTACTCTTCGAAAGGTATTCTAGTTTTCAAATTTGTTATTTAATCACTTCTTCATAACTTAATAGTGAAGCATCATGAAAATCACCTCTTAAATGATACATGATCGAGAAAATTCCTTGGAACTCCATTTTTATTAATAAAATGAAATGGCTTTTATATGAAAAAATCACTGGAGTTTTTGTGATTAGCTTGATTTTGATGCTCAGACGTCAAAAGCTGTAAAAAAAAATCGAAAGTCATTTTGGCATAAATGTCAATTATACCTAGCAATGCAGCTATTTTAGAGTTTTTCCATTTGAATTTTGATTGGTAAAATGTATTTCAATTTCTGTCAACAGTCATTTTCTAATCATAATGAGATGATGACATACAGGCTCTACATTGATGATGGTGAGCTGTTCATTGGCTTCACAAGACTATTATATAGAAAAGAAGTAATCTGAGAGTCCATTGAATTGGAAATAAAGTTGCAGAAATCTGATTTTTTAGCTGGTTTAGGTAGGCATTTAGGGGGATGTGAATTTGAAGCAAGGGCAGGGCCTGAGTACATACATGGTTGTAGTTAGATTAACACTAGCTTTTCCTCCCCATAGGTGGAATAAGCCAACCAGAAAGACTGTTTTCGAGATGTTTTTCTCATGTTAATTGCCTTTTGGATTACTCCTTTCACAAGAATTTGTGTTCAGTTCCAAACCAGCTTGATGAAAGGCAAAGGCATAGGAATACTGCACAGTGCTCAGAGTGATTAGATGGGAGCAGTTAGTGATCTCATCAACTTGAAATTTGTCTTTTTATGAGGTTTAAGAGCATCAATGCTTTGCTCCTGATAATTACTAAAGTCAGCAATGAGTCAAAAACAAGTCTCATTGTTGATATATGACTGAATACTTTCCTGAGAAATGATGTTCAGGAAATGTTCTTTGGTGAACAGCAGGGTCAATAATTTCACGATCTTCAACATCCCACCGACCAAATCAGGCACCATCATCAGGGGGGGAATGGGTACCGAGGGTGAATTTTTGGCTTATAGTTGTACCTTCCATCTTAGCCAGGTGCTCTGTAATTAACTATGGTGTCATTCAACATTGTAGAATTTTAATGCTCATGATTTTTGCACAGAGTGATGAAGGTGAGTTTCCAGGTGCTCGCTTGTCTACCTTTTGGGACCATTCAGTGAAAGATCAAATGGAAATCAGCCTTGGGAAAAATGACATCCACCAGGTCTTAGGCCTTACTCTCGTGGAAGCCAGACCTGACAACTGTAAGGAAAAATCGTAAATGTCAAAATTGTATATTGGTGAACAACACCACAGCCAATCACACAGTTCAGGGATAAGATGGGAAACTATTTACAAACTGATGAAGTAAAACTATCGATCATAAATTCACCCTCCCCACAAATTTCCCTGATGGCTGTGCCCAAGCTAAGAGACAAAATGTTGGGAGGCCAGGGAGCTATTGACCAAGCTGGAAAATCAAGAGCAGGTCATGAAAAGGTCTTGCTGTCGTTCAAATACAGGGGAAAACACAGATGTATGCTGTTTGTGTTGTTATTTAACACTATCAGAATTGCCTAAATTGATATACATGGTGAGCAGTCTGACAACTATAAGCTTCCCAAGATTCAAAGTCATATTTAATTAAATAGCATAATAACTTGGTGCAGGAAAAGCTAAAGTGTTGTGTTAAGTGTTTAAGTTGGCCAATGCTTAAATGTAGGTTTTGCAGACTTCAGCACTTTTGCTGGTTTTTAATGCAAGGTTTAGGGAAGGGTGAGGAATTTAAATGCTATTTGAGAAGCACTGCTACTTATTGATGACCTGTTCATAGTGATCCACTGTATTTCAATTCATTAACCCTCTTAGTGCCACCTACTTGTGATGGCACTGGTGAGAAGTGCCAAAGGTATTTCATAAAATTTTAAATCCTTGAGAAAAAAATTCTATTAGGTCAATATTTGGTAAACCAGCATGCTGTTTTTTTTATTTTACTCTTATTATATAAATTTTTAACTATAGTTAATCCTGATTTTGTGTTCAAGAGTTTCGTTGCTGCATAGTTATTAGCTTGATCATTACCTTTCTCAAAGCTGATATTTTGGCTTGTGGTACTTTTTGGCTGAGAAGCAAAGCACAAAGAAGTTCTCTCAAAGGAAATCATTTTGGCAATATCATCACCTATACCACAGTAACCAAGAGTTTGCAGGAAAAAACTGTTTAAGTGATTTTCATTTGTTGTTTAGAATTTTTCCTTTGATTGCAGGTGTAAATTTCTTTTAATTCTACTTCTAATATTTTAACTCTTAAATTAAAGTCTAATTTTACGTGTGAACTAATCCTCATTTTATGAAACTGTAAGAAAAATTTTATCTTACAATTTCTTTATTTATTTTTCAAATGTAATAATGTGCATTTCGATCTAAATAATCATGATTAGATAATTTTTCATAATTCTATCTCCTAGGGTATATTCTTTGGTGGTTTGGATCCAAAATTACGAAAAACTGTGTGGCCTTTCCTTCTGCAATGCTTCTCATTTCAGTCAACCTATTCAGAAAGAGAAAAATTGATATCTGATAGAAGAAAAGAATACCTAGAGATTATGTGAGTATTGTCTTTTTAACCTTTCAGTTTTATAATGTGTTATTAATGATGCATTTAACATAACAATTTTTAATGTGATGATGCATTATTGAAATAAAAAATAGCATTTTTATTGATATGATACAAGAACTATTACTAAAGGAAATGAACTATTAGGACTGTTTGTTATAATTATTATCTTTGTCAATTATACTATAACTTATTTGGGAAAGTCTATTCCATGTAACTGAAAGTTGATGTTACTGTTAAATATGCTTACTTTTGGTCTTCGCATGCAAAATTTTGGGGAACGAGCTTTGCTTTAATAATTGTGCTCCTTCTTGTTCTTTTTGCTGTGTTTGATACACAATAGGGTCACTTCCGAAAAATCCTGGCATTATCACATGTGTACCTACTTATATTAGATGCTTCTATTGGCTTAGGCTTTGTGTCTTATTACTAAATATTTCCTTTTCGCAAACATTTATTACTTCCATAGACGGAAGCGGGAATGTATGTCTCCTGAAGAGCAGGTAATATTTTGGAGATCTGTTCAATGTGTTGTTGAGGAGGATGTGGTTAGAACTGATCGCTCCAATCCTTATTATGCTGGTGAGGACAACCCTCATGTTCAGGAAATGAAGTACGAAAATTTCTAATTCATGCATGATTTGTATTTTAGCTGCATGGCATAGTGTTTGTTCTAATAACTTTCTAAAAACCAATCCTTTCTCTAATCTCTGATAAATTTAGAAATATCCTACTTAATTATGCTGCTCATCAGCCAAAAGTGGGTTATACTCAGGGTATGTCTGACCTGTTGGCTCCATTATTGGCTGAAATTGAAGATGCATCGGAAGCATTTTGGTGTTTTTCTGCACTGATGCAAAGGCATTCATTTGTCTGTACACCCACTGATAATGACATGGACAGGAATCTGGTATGGGCCTTAATAGTATATTCTTCTCTTAACTTCTCTTTCAATGCTGTATATTTAAAATTTTGCATTATGCCATTATGTTAATATTTGCATGGGTGTTTATTGCGGAATTTGGGCATAAATCAGTAACTTCTTTTTTTCAATTTCTCACGACTTAGTAATCCCTTCAGTGGAAGTAATTTTGTAAATATAAGATCATAATTGTTATGTTTCCTTGCTTTTAGATGCATTTGTTGGAAATTTCATTTTAACATTAAATTAAACTTTGGTATTATGCAAAATAAGCTGCTAAAAATTCTCTTCAATGCAATTTTGAATGATAATATTGGGGACGGTGTGTAGACTAGATTTCCATTTTCTTTTTTTTTTGTTACTCTTTCCCATTATGGTATGGTTGCAACAATCTCAAGCTGTCTCCCTCCAGTCAGCAGCATAGTTTCAGTGAATAAATTTTCAATAAATCATATTTTCTGTTTATTTTTATGGATACAGCAGACTCCCGATTATCCGGCTGCGGTTTATCCGGGTTGCGGATTATCCGTGCATGATTTTAACTCTCGCTCAATTTTTCCCGCGATCTTATAAAAAAATAAAATTGGACCCAAAATTATCGGAATTACTGCATTAATGCTAGGATACACCAGGCTTATCATTTCCGTCAGAATCCCGTTCGTAAAACGGAAGCGATCGCGCGCTAGCTGCATTCAAGGGATCACCGAGTTCGTGTTTTCCAAGCCTAGCAGTGTGCGAACGCACTCCGTGATCACGGATACACGTCCGGCAGCAGTTGCAACCCGGGCAACTTGTGCGAGACGCGACTACGTGGCGTGGTGCCTGACGGTGTAGTTTCCGACGTCGAGCAGTTGTTTTGAAGCGTTTGTGCAAATCACTTTTCTGTATCCGCGATCACACAGCTACGATAGTGTGGTTTTCGAAACCAGGCCTTACATGGAGCATTAATAATACAAGTACAACCATGTTATTGCCGCTAAAAAGATCGCGAACTGGCGAAGAAAGCTCTCATTGAGTCCGGGAAGCACGCTAATAAAGCAGAATAATGGCATAAATAATAATATATTGTTTGTTTTACGTAAATTATGATCATTACAAGACATTGGATTTGATGTTTGGGTTATCCGTGTTTTCCGATTATTCGTGCCGTCCCTCCCCATCATTAGCCCGGATAATCGGGAGTCTACTGTACTTTGAATTAGTAACTTGAGTTAGATATCCTTAAGATAACTGGTGAGAAGATCATAAAATTTAACCAATGCTGGTGAAATCTATGAGTTATATCCCATTTTCATTAATAGCATTTTTACTTTTATGGTGACTCCTAACCCGCATAATGCTAGTATGTAAGAGGCGTAGTACATATAAAGGTGACTTATCAGAGGGAAGCCTGACGTAGGGAAGCTAGTGTATATGCAGAGTGTATCTCTAACAGTGCTCTCTCAATTTTAGGGTGTCCATGTGGATATGTTCATAATCCTTGGCTATACATTGTACTCTTCTCCTGTGACTATGACTGCTTTAATCAGGTTGCTGCACTGTTCACCAAGGATCTATCTTTTTCCATTGTACAATTCTTCTTAAATATCCCACTTTGGTTGAAACTAGAGATGGGTCGAATAGCAGATTTCTCGAATTCGAATATTAAATCATTGCTCGAATATTCGAATACCTCGAATTTCGAATACCTCTAATACTATATGATGAATGCTGGAATGTTTGACTCGGTTGCCTATGCAGCAGGCAACACATGATTTTGGGGAGTAATTTTGATTTCCTTTAAAGGATTCAAACAGGAATTTATCTGATTAATGAATATTTTAATTTTATGGAAACAATTGGGCATATAATTAATTCAACTAACATCGCTTTACCCCCACTCCTGCTGCCAAGTGCTAGCTAACAATCTGAGGCATTTTGCAAAATACAAGCTCTTTTCCACCGGATTTTCTTCAATTATTTTCAGTCCATCTTTGGGAGTTCTCACGAGATAAGAAGATGAATTGGAATTGCTATCAGGGAGAAACCAAATATCCTGAGAAAATATCCCTTGGTCTGGGACTGTAACAATAAAGATTTATAGCACCACTTATAAATTGTAACTTGATATATATTTTCGGAAAAAAATACCGCATCAACTTCCGAGAAGCTCTGCTGCTCATATCGAGTCTCGCCAGAATGCCAAATCTCCATCCTATTTTGACATTTATTTCTTCGCGTAAAATGCTTAAATAAAGTAAGAAATGCGTCGCATTTGGTCTTGTTCTTTTTTAAATCACTCGCACATTACTAATATTTCAATCCAACAAAGGTGTAATATCAATTGCCGAAAGTCATTGTTAGACACCTTTTGGGCTAAT
Source organism: Ischnura elegans (assembly GCF_921293095.1). Lineage (NCBI taxonomy): Eukaryota > Metazoa > Arthropoda > Insecta > Odonata > Coenagrionidae > Ischnura > Ischnura elegans. The sequence continues at coordinate 145,946,526 of NC_060246.1, forward strand.
AGGTGATTCATGCAGCAGTTGACCTCCAGAAACTGGAAACTTAGAAGCAGGTAGGCTGAATAAGGTCAGTGGATGAGAAAAGGGGGGAGGGGGTGCGAAACACATTTCTTTTATTCTCGTGTAGCTTGATATTTTTTTCGAAGCTAAGGTCTTCGTAATATGATCCCTGCGCGAGCTGGGACCTTTTTTTTTTATTTCCGAGAAGAGGAAGCCTCAGAGGAGCAGCTGACCTCCAGAAATGGGAAACTTCGAAGCAGGTAGGCAGAAAAAGGTCAGTGGGTTAGAAAAGGGGGGCGTGAGACACGTCTTTATTGTTCTCGTGTAACTTAATATTTTTTTCGAAGCTAAGGTCTTCGTAATACGATCACTGCGCGAGCGAGGACCTTTTGTTTGATTTCGGAGAAGAGGAAAGCGTCAGAGTGGTTGAGGCGACAGCTGAATGGAGGGGGATAGCAGATCGTGGGAAATGCGCCAATGTTACTATCCCACGGCACTGAGTTTCTCCCTATGGCAGTTTCATCTCCTGGAAAAGATTCAAGAGTGCCTGTTCTTATTAGCCATAAATGACACATGCTAAACACTTCGTCTCATTTATACGAAACCTGCGCGAGCTGGGGCCTTTTGTTTGATTTCGAAGAGGAGGAAAGCGTCGGAGGAGGGGCCGAGGGCTGATGGATGGAGGGGAAGCTGGTTTTGGGAATTGTGCTACGTAGTTACTATCACACGGCACTGAGGTTTTCCTGGTGGGGGAAACCGGGGATTTTCGGATTTTTTCACCCGGATCAATTTAGGTTCCCCACGTCGAACTCTTTTCACCACTCCAACCCACGAATTTGATGTAGTTCGTCCTCTTGCCTAAAACGGCGCTACATGCACTAAAAGACTAGAGTTATCTACATTTTTCCGAGTCAACTACCAACGACGTGCGTGCGACAGTGTACAATGCAAAATTCAAAGTATTCGAGGCGGTACTTTTCGCATAACTATTCGAGACCTCGAATATCGAATACTTTCTAGTATTCAAGGTATTCGAGTATTTGCGGATACTATTCGCACATCTCTACTTGAAACATATCTATGCTATGTTGTTTTGTGTTGACACATCAGCCCTGCAAAGTTGTGAAAAATGTTCTCCAGATGTGCTGAAATAGGCCTAGTTGCATAACCTCACCTTCTTTCCTTGTAAATTGACTACATTCATGTTGAATTGATTCTCCCAGAAGTTGAACCCTAGTGAGTGTGTTTTGTCAGTGTGTGTGTGTGAGTCAGTGGCATAACTATGGGGGGGAGGGATAGATCCCCACCAAAGCGTCAGAGAAATTAAATAATTATTTAAAACTTTTACTGTAACGTTTTCTTTAATTTTCCACTTCTCTTACTTTACAAATGATTTTTATAACACTTTATAAAGAAATTTTACAATTTAAAACTCGTGAGCATAAACAACATCAACAAGCCGCCATGACTATTACAATCCCATTTGTACTATCCGTATTATCACTCACTGAACCACTGCCATGAACTGCACCAGTGGGGATCTTGAGTTCTGCCGTATCCCTTTTCCTCCGGTCTCTTTCTCTCTCGTAGGCGCCTCCTTTTCTCTGCGTTCTCTCCCTCTCCCTGCCGATCTTGAATTCTGTCGTATTTTTTCCTCCGGTCTCTCAATACACCACTACTTTAATTTATCTCTCAGTCTTTTACAACACATCTATCTCTTCCTTCTCTCCATACACGACTCCCAGTTTTCCTTTTTGCGTCCCTCATTACCATTATTGCCTCCCATTATTGCTTCCTCACTACTATTGTTAATTTTAATTCATTTAAATTAACAACATGGCAGCTGGTTTACAAACTATAGCCTAGCTTTGACCTACAATAACTCCATTTGCTTTAAGCTAAATTTTTAGCGACAAAATGATGTGAAATGTATTTCTAGGCATGTCATTTTTCAAAAAATTCCCGGACCGCCTGTTGCCTGTGGGAGGGGGCCACCACCCCAGGCCATCCCTCCTCCCCCAAATCATATTCCTATTTACGCCACTGGTGTGAGTGAATTTGTGATCTTAACCCCAGCAGCCTTATTGGGACTTCCCTTCAACCCTCATTAAAGATGCCATTCATAGTGAGTGTGAATGTGTTCATTGAAATAAATAAATGATGAAATATTTCAAAGTGATGAAATTTCTTATTTATTTTGTCAAAAAATAGTAACTTATAGCTGATTTATCTCTCTTATTGAGTGATTGATCATCAGACAGATCTAAATATTGGTTGGCCATGAATATTTATCCACATATATCAGCATGCAAAAGGATTACTTGTAAACTATGATTATATTTACCATAGTCATTCTTTACTGATAATGAAATGATTGTTTCTTTAGCATCACAATCAAAACACGAAGGGAAAATGATCATTGACATCATTGATCATATTGAAACATTATATAATGGTATATCTTTTACCCAATGAGGAACCCATGCACAATTCATTTTCTCCTTCATGGTTGCACTGAATTTTCAAGATGTCGAAGCTCCTCTTGTGGCAATGATGTTGTGTATTGATGCATTTCTAAGGTTCCAGCAATTTCATTTTTGGTAACTCACCTTTCACATCATCAAGAATGATATTTTTCATAAATACCCTCTTAATCAACAAGGCTTATGGGGTCCACAACCTCTTCAGTGCTAGAATTGATGTCAGATTAGTCTTCATCCAGCTCCTTGAGTGTTGACAGCCTCCTCTGCCTTGAGTGTATGAATTTATCAAGCTTACCCAGGAAATTTTGTGCATTGCATATAGTTCCGGCATAGAGTAACTCTTCTGGCATACTCTGTGGCTGACATATTTTCATGTCAGCCATGTGGAAAGCTATTTGTTGCATACTGAGTAATGAGCTCTCTAAATAATCTCAAGGCATCACAATTACTCACTGCTGTGAGACAGCCATCCACAGAAAGCTGACTTAAGGGTGGAGATGATTATAGCACATCCCAGTCCGGTGAAGATGACTGAGACGTATTAATTATAAATGAGTTTTAGACCCAAATGAATGACTCTACATGATTATAGGTACTAAGTAGCACCAATTGAATAGTGATGAACAAGAACAGTTGACATTGAAAGATTGCAATCGATTGACTTTGAAATCGATTCTGCTGTACAACCATGATTCATTGGACTTCTCACATGCTAATAAATGATACATGCTCATTACTTTATCTACTCTATTTGTCATCTGTATTGTATATAGAAATAAGATGTTTTCTAAGGTAACAGGATGTAATATTATATTTCACTTAGGGGAAAGCTGTGGAAGTGATCATGATCAACTACTCAAGAAAGGGGAGAGAGACTCAAATCTGTGTACAATGGACCACAAAAGCCATACTTTGGTTCTACTAAAGTAAGACGAACAGAAAAAGTTAAGCCAGTGGTCTGATTTATTCACAAAACGTTTTTCATATAATACAAATTTACAAATACTTAATTCATATAATACAAATTAGGAAATAAAATTAAAAAGGAAGAAAAATAGTTTTCAAGACTACTCAAAATACATGTTTACATAGTGCACTGTGCAACAAGAGACAGAAATGGATTCATAGTAATACATATGTAAATAAGTGTACATATGTATATTTAAATGTGTGTAATAATGATAACTCATTCCTGATGCTCAGCATGTCTAGTTGTAATGTTATTGAAAAAATGTTATTTTTCCTTCATTTCTTTCCTTTCTATTCCTTCCTTCAAATCCTCCTCCTTCATTTTTATATTTTTAATATATGTACCTTTACGTACCGCTGTAATTCTGTGTTTGCTATTTGGATTCCAGGGATAAATTTAAGTTGAAGTTTCATCATGAAAATTGTGACTGAAAAAATGCATCTAAAAGCATGAGATTTATGGCAATTTTACTACCTCTTGTACCTAATTGATATTAAAGTTTCCTTTGCCTTAAGACTTTATTGTACACCAGAATATTGCATCTGCTTTATAAGATTAAGTCTAAACTAATTAATTAAATTAGCTTACTATTTTTTATCACTATGATGGCTAAAATTTATGGCAACCCTTTTATTTTCTAAAAGAAAAATGCAGTCATTGGCATACTGCCAGATAGAGTACGAGAGTATTTCCCTCAAGCAGTTCTTACCTATTGAAGAACTGTTTGTTAAACTCTGCATACTTATTGTGTATGTTTAGAGTAGAGTATATGTGTAGTGTAGCTTACATTGTATGTGTTGTGCGCAAGAAAATCCAATACCGTGGATTTTAGTTTTGTCTTTATGAAGAATAAAATTTTCGTCATTATTTTTTTTATGTCATATATAGTGTTTTGTGGTGAAGGTGGATTTACTATTGTTGAATGTTATTATGTTGTTTTATATTGTTGCAGTGTTATCTTCGTGAGCTTATCCGAGTAATGGTTCCACAATTTTATGAGCACATACAGAAACATACTGATGCCATGGAATTACTCTTTTGCCACCGGTGGATCCTTCTGTAAGCATTGCTATTTATTTACTGATTTACTAACTTTATCAAGTGCCTTTGTAAGGACTTGCGCAGGAGGTACCTTAAAATCACATGAGTTACATCAGGCTCCTACCCCTAAAACATGGCATGTAGTGGCATATGAATAATTCCTTATTTTCCATTTGTGGTGTGATTGTCTTGATTGATGAGTCTAATGTATTTTTAGTGAAAAAGGCATTCTTAAAAAATTTAGCATTGGTGAAAATCATTTAAGGAAAATTTTTGAAGAATGCTTACCTCTATGTTGACTTCATGACTTCTTTGAGTCTTTCAAACCTCCCTTCTAATGACTTTTGTTCTGAAACACATATGGGAGGCCTTTTGAGTTAAACAAAAATGGAGATGAAAACTGAGGTATCAGAGGATTTCACTAGAATTATTCTTATTTTTAAAAGAAACGTCTCAGTGCTGCATTTTTGTTTCTCTAGTCAATCTACAAGTCCATCATTTCTCCCATTTTGCTCTTGTTTTCACAAGGTGTTTCAAAAGGGAATTTCCAGAAAATGTTGCACTGCAGATGTGGGAAGCATGCTGGGCCAACTGGGCTACGGATCACTTCAACCTCTTTCTCTGTCTCTCCATCATTTGTATTTTTGCCGAGGATGTGATAGATCAAGATCTTAGAGCTGACGAAATGCTGCTGCATTTCAGTTCTCTGTCAATGTACATGGATGGACACTTGGTCTTACGAAAGGTATTACCATGGTGATGTAAGATTAGTTCTTACATTTTTTATTATTATTTTACTGTTCAGTCAATGTGGGGAAAAGTGAGTATCCAACCATGAGTAAAATTCTGATTTCCATACATTTCTATGGTGCATGGCTTGCGTACATTATTGCTCAAAGTCATGGTTCTCAATCTCCACCGTACTTTCTCCATTTCCTCCTCTTACAAGGAGTCTTCGCACACTGTTGCTTGCTGATTTCCTTCCTCATATGTCGGTGTATTGTCCTTTTTGGGAAACTAAACCTTGTGAAATCTCCTGTGCCCTCATGATTGTCACTCACTCAGTGCTTCAACCCTTTAATCTCAAGGTTGGTTTAGATAGGTGAGTGTAGAACTAATCCCAAACTAAACCACAGGCATGTGAATTTCACACATTCAGGGTCATGCATCCTGTTCCTAACCCTTAGAGCACAGTTATTGCAATAAATTTTAAATTATGTCTTTTGTTTGGTTAAAAATATTAATAAAATTAAAATTAAAGTATGCAACCCGCACTTCACCCCCAACTCCCCCATCTTTTAGCTACTCAAGCAAGGTGTAGGAGCAGTGCACGCATGAGGCACTTTACCAATATTTGTTGCAATGCATACTGGCTGAAAGTACCTTTATTTAATTTCAAACAAAAAAATAATTCATGACTAATTAAATGTTAAGCATTTTTATTCCAATGTTTAGCAATGTTAAGAAATGAAAGCCATTCCACCTGGATGAAAATGTGTTGTGTGGGTTACCTATCATTGGCTTTGAACGTAGGTTTTCGCAACGAGGGGCATCATTGCTAACAGCTTCTAGGTGCAGCTGCGTGTTGTGCTTTGTCGTGCAAGCTTTCGCGTCCGTTACAGGGTGCATCATCAGGCGATGAATGAAAATACGGGATTGGTTGTTAATTAATATATGATGTTACCTATCATTAATTTTCAAATGGAAATAACTCTGCTCAACGGCCATGATAGCACAGGAATTTCTCTGAGGTTAGTTTTTTGTTTAGGAAAATACACCAAAAAAGTATGAATGAAATTGGTGAATAGCACTTTTCAAATGTTCCTTGTCAGCCAGTTATCACATTTTTTATCCATAGCTGAAAAATGATGTCCTTACATAAAGGGGTTGCATTTACTCTCTTAACCTGTATTCATCTCTGTTTTTCTATTCTTCATCCTTGTCTTGATATGTATGTATATTGTCTTGCTCTTTTGAGCTTGTTGACTTGGCATTTATAGCCTGTGTGAGTGTCTAGGTGTGTGTGAGAGAGCGTGAGTAAGGGTCAAGGCTTGCTGGTTTAGAGGCTGTGTTTGGTCCCCATGGTCTTTTGCTTCATCCCTGAAAACCAGTATAATATAAAATGTGTCACTGTAAAATAAACTAAAGCAATATTTATGGCTTTTGGAGCACTTCATTATACCACTTTTACAGTCTAGACGGCCTCCTTTTTTTGTAACTCCGCTAGGGAAAAATTTTAATTTTGAAAAATAACAACCTAAAAATCTCTGGAAGATAATTAGTGGTATATCATGGCCTCCTTCAATGAGTTGGTTTTAAAGTGGGCAATGCCTATATTGGAGCACAAGTACTTGGGCGACTAATTAGGCAACCTGAGCATCACTGTCAAGGTAAAAATTATAGTGTGGTGGACGTAATTATTTGCTGTTCTGTCATTTTCAAAGATTAAGATGTTTTTATTGTTTATTAGTAACAAGAGCCCAGATTTCAATGGAGTACTTGCAAGAATTTAAAGTGCAGGTGTTGCGATCATGGTTATTTTTTTTGTTTCAGTGAAGTATGAATTTCTTATTTTATGCAGACTGAAGATTACCAAGATAAGAAGACAAGGTGCACTTATCTGAAATCTTTTATCACCAAGAAAAGTTATGGCAGGCCATTATCTAACACATGGTCGATAAAAGTTATGGAATTAAGTTTTCAAAATCATATTTATTAAATAATTAAAAAAATTGGTGCTTTTCTAAGCCAATCCTCGGGTAGCACAGGCAAATTCATATACAGCAGACTCCCGATTATCCGGCTGCGGTTTATCCGGGTTGCAGATTATCTGTGCATGATTTTCACTCTCACTCAATTTTATCCGCGATCTTTATAAAAAAAATTGGATGCAAAATCATCAGAATCACTGCATTAATGCTAGGATACACCAGACTTATTTTTTCCATTAGAATCCCCTTCGTAAAACGGAAGCGATCACGTGCTAGCTGCATTCACAGGAGCACTGTGTTCCTGTTTTCCAAGCCTTGCATTGTGTGACCACGCTCCTTGATCACAGATACATGGTGCACAGCAGTTGCGTGAGGCGCAACTACGTGGTGTGGTGCCTGTCAGTGTAGTGTCCGTAGTCAAACAGTGGTTTTGAAGCATTCGTGCAAACCAATTTTCTGTATTCGTAATCACACAGCTACAGATGTGCGGTTTTCGAAACTAGGCCTTACATGGAGCATTAATAATACGAGTACAACCGTGTTATTGCCACTAAAAAGATCGCGAACTGGCAAAGAAAGCCCTCAATGAGTCCAGAAAGCACCCTTAAATGACAGAATAACTGCATGCATAATAATATATTGTTTGTGTTAGGTAAATTACGAACATTGCAGAACATTAAAGTGAAAGTTTGGGTTATCCATGTTTTCCGATTATTCGTGCCGTCTCTCCACATCATTAGCCTGGATAATCGGGAGTGTACTGTATGTATATTGTTAAGTGCACCTAACGTCTAATCAGTACCAATCGAATCTTTGCCTGCTGCCAAAAAAGTCTTTTTCTTTTGAAACATAAAATAAAAAACTTAAATTATGGTGTTGCTATTCTTAACCTCTGTTTATATTGTGATGCTATCCAGCAGCAAACTCAGGTATCCATGATTGAAATTATGCAACCCTCATTTGAAGTAGAGAATTTTGCATCTGAATGCAAGACCTCTTTAAGCCCTCTTTTTTTGCTGCTAGGAGGGAAATAAACCTCTACTTAGATTCATACAAATATGTCGGTATATAATAATTTAAAAATCTAAGCTTATATGACTCTAATCTTGCTTTCAAATTTCCCATCTTAATTAGTTCCTACGTTCCTATTATTAATACAGTTGAAGTAACTAGTTCTGTTTCACTGTAGGCTAGAGGTCTTCTGTATCAGTTCCGGAGACTCCCCGTGCTTCCCTGCACTCTTGCCCGCCTTTGTCAACAGTGTGGACCTGGTATGTGGGATTCCGCTCACGCACCAATCGTGGAGTGCATTTGCAGTAACCAAGGTCTCTCTGAGGGCTGTTGCCCTTACCACACTAATGTTGCTTCATAGTCTTAACTATTTTAGCCATCAATAAACTGAAATTTCCATTAAAATACAAATTAAACTCCTCCAGTTAATTACCCATATTCAACAGGAAATTTTTTAAAGTCACATTAATTATGATAGCTCAATTGTGTTAAAGATGACCTTTAGGTGACCCAAAGTTCAACTGTTAAACGTATCATATCAATAATATAACCCTATATTTTTAAAGGTTTTGATATCCTAATTTTACCCCATTTATGCTGATGTGTTGTCATGCCACAGTACATACTTTGTGTTGTATACTTTATGAAAAATTATTCTGATGCAGCTAACCGAGTGTGAGGTAATATACACCTAATATCTATGTAAAATGGGAATACATATTTCTCAACGGAATCCAACATTTATTTCGAAATACAGTTAAATTTTATTTAAATGAAATATAATCAAAGTATGTATTTAACTATGTCTTGTTCACATTCATATATTTGAATTTATAATTAATTTTATTTCTAGTCTTTTACACATTCTAGTCTGATACTTTAGTCATCAAATTTTTATCCTGCTATCTTCATGTGAAATTTACATGTAAATGTGATTGTTGTACATGTATAAACTTTTAAATGATTTTTGAAATGGCCTGATATGAATAATCTGTGAAAATGAAGAATATTAAATACTTTTATCTTTTTTGCTGTTATCTGTACGTCTTGACCCTTCCTAAACTCTTTCATCTTGCATTCTTTTTCTTATCAATTATTTGTCAATCATTCATTGATTTTGACAGTGGAGCTTCAAGGTAATCGGAAGAAACACAGAATTCATTCAAGATCATTTTCTCAGCAAATTTTTAGTGTGGTATCATTATCAAACTTATTCTGCATATTTTGTGCCCTCTTCACAGCAAAACTAGTACCTTGATGTGGGAAGGGTAGGAACCTGTCAAGAGATAGAAATTTGAGAAAATTATATCGATTCTAGCACCAGAAGGTATAATTACCGAATGAAGGAAAATTTCTGTGAAAAAGGGATATCCTTTGATATATTGGCACAAATGTAAAAAAAAACTACTTCATGTTCTAGAAAATGTACAGATCAAGTTATTCATGTATGCGCTAACTGCGAGCAATGTTTTTGGTATAGGACAATATTTGAGGCAAAAATAGCATTAGAGCAAAATCATACTATCAATCTCATACAATTCTAATATAACCTTTAGGCAAAGAAGATAAGACACATATGTGGAATTTGATAATGATGATAAATGAGATTTAGATTGCAATATGCTGAAAATTAGTGTTTCATTGTGATTGGTTCTGTTTCATTGTTGGTGTGATCACTTCCAGCAGAATGGATGTGAATGTGCTTTCAGGCTCCATTGCCAAAACACAGAAATGTATCCATACATGCATTTGCATCTCTGAAGGGCCGTTTTTTAAGCAGCCATAAAAACTATCCATTTTTCATGACTATACAAAAAATAATAATAATAATTAATTAATCCAAAATACACTGTACAAAATAAAGCATTAAGTAAGTGTATAGGGCATGTCAGAAAAAAATTAGGTATAAAAAATGGATGTAATGTTCTAGGTTTCATGTTTAATTACTTGAAAAGCTATTTAACATGTACCGTGCTCATGACATAACATCCACGTCATGGCAGTCGCTATCAAGTGAGTGAGGACGTGAGGGCTACCTCATGATTCATTCTGGCACTATATTCCACCCTGATTGCCAGCCACTAGGGTATATGAGAGGGTTAGTCACCAGTCTTTACCTGTATACCATGAGGAAAGCTCTGAAAAAAATTTTTTCCGATTTTTCCTGTTTTGCTCAGCATGGGTGCCTTTGAAGGTTGGCTTTTAAAATCTATTTCATTATTAATTTAATTTTATAATGTGGGAAACAGTAATATATTCTCTCAAATTATTCTTATACTTTTTTTTCCAAAAAAACTTTAACAAGTGTTCGAAGTGAAATTTTAAAAATACCCTTATGCAGCTGACGAGGAGAATTAAGATAGGTACCTATTACTACAAGGTATTTTAATTTTCTTAATGACTGTTCACACAATGTTTAACACATATTTATTTAATTGGTTTTATGAGAAAGAATGTTAAAATGTTTTTCCCTTGTTGTTATTTTTATATTTAGTATTAATTGACACTAACTTGGTAAATGCTGGGCAGGTTACCTAATTTTGGACAGACTCCAGGTATGTGTATTTCAATTATTACGATACATAATGAATGCTTTCTTCCTCATACTTTTATAAGTTTTCCAGTGATTTTCAATTGCTATGATTTCATCTTGGCAAAAATATTTTTTATCACTTCGTGTATTTGCTGCTTCATTTGAACTAATAACCATAGGTGCATAAATTTTACATCAACTCTTGTTAAGTCCTTCTTCCACATTGCAATTTGCTTGCTTACATTTATATTTAATGCACAATAGCTAAAATTCCCCATCCTTATGCTCACTTACGTTTGTATTACAGACTCATTTGATTTTTTCCATAATAGTCGTAGCCCTTACAAGCAATTTTTGGCATTCTCCGCATTAAAAAAATGCCTAAAAGAGCAACTTACTGGTAGGAGATGAACCACAAGTCCTCACTAATATTATCTCTGGAATTATTTCTAAAATTTCTTGTACTGTTTTTGTACCTTAACTTTATTTTAGTTCCCTCATATGGTGCATATATGTACTCTTATATGGTTATTATGTGGCCTCTGTTCTTTATGGTCGTTGTTAATATATATTTGTTCATTTATTGCTTCCCTTAATATTATTTTCTTTTGTATAGGTATGGATACTCTAGCCTTTACTCGTCATGAACTACACTGTAGCAATGTAGAAATTCTTCAAGTTTTCAAGTCTATTTCAATGGTCTTAAAATGTTATTTCTCTTCAAAACATAGATGCACCAAGAATGGAAACGAATACCTAAATGAATTCCCTTAAATGATACAATAATTAAAATTGGCGGGGGAGGGAGGTGAAATTTAAGCCTCCATTCTGCAGTTAATCTCAAGGTATATCAGAGTGGGCATAAGAAAGGGCTAAATTGCTTACTCATAGCAGCTTCCTTATTATATCCTTCGAGCTAACCTCAGTGACTATCACTCTTCTATCAGGGTTTGTTACATGTTAGTGGCACACATTCGTTTTATGTATTTATTGAAATGCTTTTGTGGACTTCAAAAGGGAATATACTAGCAAATAGAAATGTGGTAGAGTAGAAGAAATATAATTATAATTTACATCTGCATGTCCCCGACTGCAAAGACAAATCCCAAACTACATACAAGAAATTCAAGTTCTCTAACAAATGGCAGCCTGACTACAAATACTTAAGTTTCCGCGAAAATTTGCATTAAATTTCCAGTGAAAATCAAAGAATTTGAAAGTTTAGTTGTCACGGCAATGAGGAGTTTGAGAGGGAATATGCTTTAAGTTAATTCGTGAAGCTCATTGTTTCAGATAATATGTCATGAAACCTTTCTATCATCAACAAAATATCTTAAGCAGATTCTACTTAACAACTGTATATATTGAAGACACTACTTATGCTTTTCGATGAGGTAACATCATTTTAATTTACTTTGCTCTTCCGTTTGTTCTGCAATGGCCGATTGTCAAAATTGCTTCTTCTCTGTTGCTCTCAGATGTTCTCTGACTCTACAGGAGATGACTCTTCCTGTCTGCCCTACATAAGATTACTCCCAATCGACTTGATCAGAGTAAGTCTCCAGGATAGAGGACAAAAGTGTTGCCACGAAAGGTCAACTGATGCAACCTATCCCGAGGATGGACGCTGATATTAAACCATGTAGAAGACTGAAGTGTAATCCCACTCATATTTTTCCTGTCTAAAAAAGGAATCACAGTGGAGTTCTCTAGTTAAAACCTTCCCAAGAAGACTCCTCTCCCTACCTCCCTGCAAAACCCATTTCACTTTTTTGGACCACACCCAACTACAACAAGAGGACTGTGAGGACACTGGGACTTTATTGGCAGGCCAAAGGAATCTGCTACAAGTAAGGAGCTGTCACCACCCCAAACATCCACTCTTTTTTCCACCACACTTACCATAGTGCATAAAAAAGTTCCGCCTTAAAAACAGAAATGTGTAATGCCTTTAATAAGGGTTTTCAGTCGAGCCTTCTAAGGATCTTTCATTCACTACTCGTTAAGATTGGTACAAAATGGGGGGGATTGGGATAAAAGTGGAAGATAACAATAAAGTGGGATAAAAATAATTAATCAAAAACCCAGTTTGATTGCAATCTAAAATGAATTTGAGAAAACTCAACAGCCTTCAGTCAGACTTGAGGAAAATATACCTAATTTTTGAACCACCTCTATCATTTTCTGGGTCATGAATTATAAAAACAACTTCAAGATTGGCAAAGAAAAATATGAAATGGCAAGAAATATTACCATTTAACAATTGTAAATTTATTAGGATTACATGCTTTATGCATTCAGTCACTCCTTCCACAACTTTACATGGGTTAAATTGAACATAAATTTTATGCACACAGGTTGTTGTTCCATTTCATGAAAAGAAAGAGCATTATGTGTACATTTTTTCATTGTACAAAATATAGTGTTTAATACATTATAACATATTCAATAACTTATATTTTTTCCCTTAAACACAAAAATTAATTCACTGTGTTCATGGAGTATTGCATGGAATAGTTATGAGTACTTGATTCTGACAAAGTATTGACATTATTCAGGATAAAATAAAAGGACAGAATTCTTCTTTAGACTAGCTCATCTTAAAACAGAACATTGATTTTTTTATGCAAACGTTTTAAGGATCGGGGGAAGATGATAAGGGGAAAGAAGACAAGGTTGGTACAAACTAATTGGAAGTGCTTCAATGCAACAGGAAGGAAATGCTGAAGTTGAAGGCTCCAGTCTAGACAGCAGCTCTGGAGCTAGAGGGAATTTTGAGATCATAACATTCTTTTACACCAATAGCCAGGAATACCCCAAGTAAAATCTGAACCACTTTCCATAAAACTATTATCCACCTAGAGAGCATTTACTGACAAAATAAATCACAGCCAACATGTCAAATACTAGTTACACTTTTCAACAGCAGCATAAAAAATTGCTGAGAAATGCAATTCACCGAACATGACACGGTGGGATAAAAAGAATCACTCAAGGACCCCAGTAACCCAGGGCAACAGTGCGCCGGGGCGGTACGATGATGCCATATTTTGGCTGCCATTCCGTTAAAACGTTTCTACAAGGAAAACTAGTAAGGTTATTCATTCACCGCAGTAGTAAATTGATCACATAATGCCTCTCACATCTTAGATGCTAATTTTTCGAGACAAGAGCATAACTTTCTATCCCCAAAAAGTAAAGATAGTACAAGGAGAAATTATGACAACCATCCCTACTATGCTTTATAGTTATAAAAATAACTTCCATGTACAAAAGGTAACACTTTAAAAAATTTAAAGGAAATTTCTGCTAACACCCAGACTAAGAATGCAATACTACAGCAGATAATTAAAATCCCAGAGTTATACAATGTACAATTGAGGCAGACAATATCAGTCATAAGTTCAACATTTTTGGAAGACCACATACAATTTCATCACTAAATCCGAATGAAATCACGCCATCTCAAAAAAGTATAAAAGTGTTATTTTACAAAATTATTTGATCATGTATGTAAAAAAGAGCCAGGCTAACTGGGTATACATACAGACAATATAAAAATATCACTTAAAATAGATAACATCTGACATTTAAACCTTCCTCCTAAACCACTCAATACTAATTTATTTACCATACCTACATGGTTCAGTTCGTTCTGCCTGTTAGTAAACTATGCCTTCACAATATATATTATTCTTCACTTCAAAAATGATGAAAGACTTGGTAAAGAATTAAGGATTTCATCAGGCATAATATCACAGCTGCTCAGCCAACCGAACTGTAACAATTGTAACACAAGCGACAGCCCAGACTAAAACAAATACAACCCAAGGATTTCCACGAAAAGGGGAAGAAAATCTATGGGATGGCAATGCCTCCCCATTATTTTGTCGGACAAGTTCTCTCCGAGCAGCTGCCACAAGAACAGCTGGCAGAATATACTGAACTCCAGCACCAGCAAAAGATCCAGTAACACCAACAAGAGTTCCAAGGTCTTCGGTAGCAAAAGCAACAATTGCAGGAGGAGCAACAGCTATCAGGGGCATTAAGAGCCTTCTAGCTAACCGAGTTACACCGACTTCACTAGGAGATGGAGGTAATGGCTTTGGAGGGAGAATTAAAGCTTCCAGATTCCCACGCAATGTTACGGCAATAATAGGAAAACTAGCACTTAAGGTAAAAACCGGAAATAATGCAAGAAAATAACCAACACCTGGAGGAGGAATGCCAGGCCTGGCAGCACAACCTGGAGTTTGCCAAAAATCAAGGGTATAGAGATCATGAAGGTTAGGGTAAAATGCAAACACTCCAGTCAGAGCAAGGAGGAGGTAAAATATTGCAATCAGAACATAGTCCAATGCAAATTCCCGAGCTAGTCGAGACTTATCTGCAATAGGGGTCACTAATGCAGGAATGGAATGGTGGCACATGAATGAGTAAACACATGCACCAAACAAGGCAGGGATGCCTGAGAACTGTACAGCAGGAGGAGGGGATACTTCTTGATTGTCTTTCTCCATTATTACATCTCTGACAGCATACCCCGTCATGATGGAAAAAGCTACAAGACAACAAAGTAAGCCATAATTAATCTCAAGTTCCACGCATACTGAAATACTTATATTATAAGCACTTGCAAAGTTTTCAATTGGATCGACAAAATTATACCAATTTTGTACCACCATACCAAACAGTGATGGCTTAAAAATTTTAATCTTATTTCATTACAAGCAAAAATTACCTGAACATTGGTTTAGAATACAAAACAGCAATAAATTGCTTAGCAATGCCTAATAATGACTGGGTAGAATACCTTTTTCTAAACATTCCATAGGCATGGATCATGACCTAAGTGGTGATTATAACCACAGTAATTCAAACGAGTAAAATTCATATTGCAATGCTATTTCTAAGAGCCATGAACCAAGAATACACAACTTAAAAAAAAGCTGATGGTATTGACAGATTATATATTAACCCATTTCTTCCCAATGTTGCGTGAACACAATGCAAACTTTTTGATTTTATTTCTCCGTATTTGTTGTATATACGTAGTTCATATTTTTCACATAGGTAGTTCAATGCTTTTTGGAGTGCTATGAATTTTTCTGTAGAAGAAATCTGATAACTTTTGTTTTTCCAATGACCTTTTCATTGGTAAGTCATTATTTTAGGTTGTCTTCAAGTTTACATATGATGTAAAGTCTCCAGGCACTCAATGATTATACAGTAGACTTTCGTTAGTATGAACAATGTCATTACAAAGTTCTCATTATTACGAAGCAATTCATTGGTCCCGACAAAAAGGCCTATCCAATATATAGTAAAAGAAACCTTATTACCAAATTACGAACCTCAGTCCTGGTTCCGGCGGTACAAAATGAACTTTATTACGAAGTTCCACAAAAAAGCAACAGCATTTAGGTGGATATTCACTACACTACATTATAATATTTGCAATACATTTAAGTTCTCTTCTTGCACTAAGCCCAAGAGCGTCAATTTTGGTTCTTTCTTCAATAGGAGATACTTCAATTGCACGCAACATCATATAATAAACTTCATTCCTGGGGAATTATGGTGACCCGTTCATTAACGCTCATGCATTCGACGTACAGTTAGTCCTCTTCCTAAGCACATTGGATTTATGAACTTTCAGAGATACGAACATTTGAAAAATTCAAGCGTGCCCAAAATTTCAAATTTGGTGCCTTTGGTGTTAGCTGATGCGACATGACGTGGCGTAGAGGAACTCGCACTTTGGGCATGATCTGAACAAAGAACATATTATTTAATACGGTTTGAAGTCGGGAACTGTTAAGGGTTTCGGACATTCTTCCTTCCTGCGGACGCGATTTTTTATGGCATCGGCAAAGGTGCATGCTAGATCAGTTCATCACAATTGTGAGTCAATGCACAAATGTGATGCAGTGTTGCATTCTGCAGGATAACCACTATCCTCTATGCCTTGTTCAGGTTTACCAACTAACGAGCAAGGTCTCGGAATGCATCTTCTTTGGTTATTAATGACTTGCGCATAATTTAATAGCATATATTATACTCATGACTCTGAAGATTGTTATTGCAGGAGATAGAAGAGACAAGAAATTTTTACAAAGTATGTTTTTTTATCTTTTGACGATTCCTAAAAGAAACATTCATACGAATTTCGTTAATACAAACCTCCGGTTTTTCGGTCCTGTGAGCTTTGTCATGACGAGAGTCAACTGTACCTCTCTGAAAATGCAATAATGGATTTGTTTCCTAGGCCATTGCAACAAATTGGGAGAATTTGACACAGTGGCTTTCAAAATATTTAAGAATAAATGAAGTATTGAATTCATGCAACATTGGGAGGACTCCAGTTATCCAGGGCAACGGAGTGCCACGGCGGTAAGATGATTCCATATTTTGGCCACCATTCTGTTAAAACGTTTCTATGAGGAAAACCAGTAAGATTTTGTTTTAAGTTGTGGTGTATAATATCTTCCTTAGGAAGAATTTTCTGCTTATGGAGGAGCATCTGAAAAAAACTAATACCTCTTTCAGATTAAGGGAAAGGGTAGGAGTTAGCCTGGCAAAAGTTATTGAAGTTCAAAGAAATCACTTATTGTACTTTGAATGTTTTTTTCAAATTATGTTCTACTGATTTTTTTGTCGAAAATGGGATTTTTCCCAATTATGACTGAAGGTTCCTTTGTAGTGTGAGATAAAACAGAATCGCAAGTTGCCCTCTTTGCACTCTAAAGGAACTGTCCAAAGGAAAGTAAGGTTCTTTTGATTATATGATCAACAAAAAGAATGCAATATTCTTTGAGTTGGCATGATAATTCATAAATAACTGTATGAACAAATTTCGGTTAGACATTGGACCCATTTGTAAATTTGAAGTTTCAACTGGATCAACTATTAGTCAGGTATATTTTCGTTCAGAAATAACGTTACGTTTCCCAAAGAAAAAAGCAAAGGAACAACTACCCAAATATTAGGGATAGGAAAATTTCGCTCTTGCGAATTTAGACAAAAAGTATCCTCATAGTGGTAAGTAGTTACAAAATACCCCAAACTGACTGGGGGAATGACTTTTGAACTCACGAAATGTCACGAATTGTCCCCCAAAACGTAAATTTTCATTTTTTTTGGGAAAAATTGTTGAAACTATCATTTCAAACGCAAGAAAAAACATTACATTACACAGAATGTTTTCAATTCGATTAAAATGAACACAAGTGAAAGTATTCCTTAGGTATGTGGAGAGTGCAGTTCCTTGTAGCATAACTTATGTTATGATACAATCACGGGAGGATGGAATCATGTGTTTTTGATTTGCGGCGTCACAAGGCAATAGATGGCAATCTACCATCCTTACTCTGAGGGTATAACCATCTATTTGCTCTCCGAGTCGAACAACAGAAAATCAATACATGCATTTTTTTCTTATCAACATCACAAATTAAATATTACTTTATTAGAGGAATCTGAAGTCCGCCACTAGAACTGTTGTCGCTCCGTGCGCATTGAAATCAGATTTCAGCAGTCAATCCCGAATAGAACTGTCTGCTAGCCTGATGAATGCAGCCATGGACTGTGCATGCATGTATAACTGCTGTTTGCATCTCTCTGCCTTTCAGTCATATCCATCAAATTACTGTTTTTCCACGGGCAATTGTTAAGTAGCCTTGTTTTGTTGCTGGTATCTCAGACGTTCCAGTTATTTTGATGAGTTATTGTAATGCCGAATGCAAAATTAAGTGCAAGAGACAGGGCTTTTCAGTATCAAAAAGATGGATTTTATTGTATTGATAAAGGCATGGTAATGTGCAAATTCTGCAATTGTCAGGTAGCTTGGGAAAGGAAAGATTTGATTGAAAAGCATTAGAAATCTTCGAAGCATCTAACTGCTGCAAAATTTGGTAAAGATAGAAATTCTTTAAAGTTACAAACATCAATCTCTTCCTGCATCAACAGTGCTGCTAAGAAAAAAACAATTGCTCAACATTTTGGAAAGAGGATAGTAGAAACATTTCTCAAAGCTGACATTCCTCTCCACAAATTGGAAAATGAGCACATGAAGTCATTTTTGAATGAACTTGTTGAGGGTAAGTACACGAGTACAGTAGCTTTATGTACGTTGAGTAAGAGCATTCCATTCCTTCCCATAGTAATAGGAAAACTAATGTTTTATAAATCACCGATAATAATTTTACCTTGCTACAGGTGCTAGTGACATTCCCTACATTCGCCAACTAAGGGACAAATATATTCCTGATCTAAAACTACATACAAAGAGAGGCCGACATGAAGACTCGACTCAAGGACAAGCAGGTGATAGTTTGTTGTGAAAAACAACAGACAGGAGAGGAAAATGTGTTTTTGTGATCTTGCTGAAAATTACTGATCTTCGTGATAGTGCCTTGGACATTGTAGTTGGTGATATGTGTTCTTTGGAAACTGCTAATTCAAAAACATGTTCAAGAGCAATTTTAGACACACTGAAGAAGTATGAAATACCACTTGATGATGTAACAGCATTAGTGCCTGACTCTGCTCGTTACATGATAAAATGTTTTCATACAATGGAGGATTTGTTATCAGACGATGTTCTGATCATTCAGTGCTGGGCCCATAAACTTACTTTAACACTGTATATTCTTGGTAAACATCAGCATATTTTGCAGCTAGCAGTATCCAAAGTGAATATGGCATCCCAAAACACACGAAAAAGGAAGCACCTTTATAGAAAATATTGGGATACAACCTACCCTAGTCAGCAA
The DNA here is from genome assembly GCF_921293095.1 of Ischnura elegans. Lineage (NCBI taxonomy): Eukaryota > Metazoa > Arthropoda > Insecta > Odonata > Coenagrionidae > Ischnura > Ischnura elegans. The sequence continues at coordinate 145,966,046 of NC_060246.1, forward strand.
GTGCCACTATTTCCTCAGCCAGTTTTAAGCAGGTGGTGCTCCTGGTATGAATCAGTAGCATATCTTGCAACACATGCAAAGGACATTGTAGGGTTTATGCGCAGCGAGGACATAACAAGTGACAATGCTGGAGTTGATTTCCCCATAGTATTTCAGAAGAAGACTTGGAAGCAATCCAAATACAGGCTGTGTTCATCACAGATTACGGAAAATACATTGTTGAATTGATCACATTTCTGGAAGGACACTCACAGCCAGCTGCACATATTCTAGCTGGGCAGCTAAGGAGAATTCAGCAAGCACTTGAACTCGTTGCACGAGGGAGTTACGGGAGCAATGTTACAAAACTACTAAAGGATTGCGGAAGGTTCGTTAGTAGGGGCAAAATGAGTGTAGTTCTGTCCGGTGCAGCTTCCCATGCTGTAGCCAAGCTACTGGAGTTGCGGGCTAATGATCCTGCTAAACAGTTTTATAAGTATAAGAATGTATTTGACCCTGCTGAAATGGTACAAATGATAATCACTGAAGAACGTGTGCAGAACATGAAGAAAATAAGTTCCTGTTCCAAACTGGATGATATTGATGTAATGCAAGGCTACAAGGAACTGAAATCTTTCGTGAAAAATCTTGTAACTGGAATGCTAAAGGTAGATATTGCAGCAGTATTGCTGAGGATGTCATTAACATTTCCAAAATTTAATGAAGCTGTGTTGAAATCGATTTGGATTCCTTGTGCAAAGGTAGACAGTGAACAATTCTTTTCTACATACACAATAGTGTTGGGTGATCAGTTTCATTATTGATCTCCAGAGAATCTAGAACTCTTTAGTGAAGTATACTTTTAAGGTTGAAGCAAACAAAATCTAGTAGATCACGGACTGTAAGTATGCAAAATGTTGAGTGGCATTGATTCACAGTGATCCTGGTGGCTGCATTTGACTCTAGAGTGTTACCTATGTGATCCAGTGGGATTTGTAAAAGAAGTAATTTATATTGTAATTTGCACATAGGAAAGAATTAAAGCTTACTAACCATGCCAAGCACTGTGCAATTTTAATACATATTATGTTCCCCATGACAATATCGACAGGTATAACAACTTACTTTTCAACTTAGCTCCACTTTTTATGTTCCACCACTGAGGTGATTGTCTTCAGTCATAATATAGCTACAAGAGAAGTGTCACATAACCAAGATATATTTATGGTATTTAACTATGGTATTAACTATGGTATTGACCCTTTTCTAAGTAATAAAAAACTCCACGACGAAGATGCTGAGTTTGTAGCAGCCAGACAATTAGTGTGTGCCAAAAGTGCAATATTCATTTACATACTGATTGCTCTTCTAAATCTCATGAATAGGGAAAAGTTTAATTAGTATTTTGGATAAATTATATACATGGGTTATAATAAAAAAGAATTTGCAAAAATAGAAGTTTCGAAAAAAAGACATAACAGCTCAATTTGATCCGCGGAACTCCCAATGTTGCATATGCACCCATGCCACGCTATAGCGCAAGGGATGCGTTCCTTGGGGTCTTTGCACTATACGAATTTGCATTATACGAGAGCATTTTAATATTGGGAAGATAGGGATGCATTCCTGGTAGCATAGGTGTTGGGTATCTAATTTCCTCAAACCATATACAGTAGAATCCTGATTTAAGGTTTTTCAGGGGGGACAAAATTTAAAACACTAAATGCGGAAAAACACTAAATGAGGACCTGCCATTTTTTTCAGGTTTTAGGGTCTGTAATGATTGGAATGGCTTTTTATGAATAAAAAATATTATCTTAAGTAACTAAAAGGTGCTGAATGCAGCAAAAAATTCTTTAATGAAATGTTCTCTGCCCTATGAAGGTTGGATAATACTTTTCAGGAATCAGCTAAAAAAATGGGTAGTAAAAATAAGTAATGAGAGGATGACAATTGTTTTAATGAAATATTTTAGGAAAATTCTAATAAACATCAACTTAAAAGCATTCCCACACGGATTATTATTATGGACATTATGATTCCATTTTTATGCATATTTCAGTGGTCTCGATGAAATTTAGAATTTTTTCTGTAACAGTGACATGTAGGTGACTATAGCATATCTAATATAATAAGAAAAGGTGTAAGTAGGTACTCGAAAAATCATGAGGAATGAGTGAAATAAAGGGACAGCAGAAGATCGCTAATCCCGAATATCTAGTAAAAGGGAGGTTTTCTGTAATTTTGCCGACTTAACGTTTTCTATTGCCTCGGCGAAACAAGGGATATGTGAGCCATTAAAAAGCCTCCTATGCGCACATTTTGGATTTCGAGGTCATCCAAAAAAGTAGAATCTTATTTCTAGTATGCATACAAATCGATGGTGATTCAACTCGATGATAACACCAGATTCGTTGTCATATATCCGCGGCCTTATGCAGGTCGAATGGAGCCGGGAGCAGTTGCTTACGCGGCGCGCTGATCACCTTGACTCCGACTCGCCTTGTTTCTCGGCAGCTTTTAATAAAATTTGGTTGGACCTTGAATAACGATTAGCTAAACTCTGTTAAGTGAAAAGGTTTAATCTTCAACAGAACTGGATTTCATCCGAAAAATTTTCAGTGCCTCTGGAGTTCGGCAATTTCGTCAGGGTTATGATGTCGAAGTCAACCACCAAAGGATACCTGCCGGATTTTCGTATTTTCCGCGCTCATCTATTCTACCGTGAGTATGAGGTGATTTTTTTTCCAGCATGAGCGATTTATTTAGAGTCATGGACCGTGATAGTTCGTCAAAACTCAGATTGTCATTCTCTTTTGATATTAATTAGCACCAGATAAATATTTTTGAATCGACAGCGATATCAACCAGCCGCATGTCGATAAATTGGCTCCGGGATATCTAAATTACGATGTAAAATAATGTTGTTCCGTAGGGAAAGAATGCCCTCACTCACGGTCATGACAGGGTAAACACTTCCTCTGTTCTTTCGCTGTTCCTCCGTGGAAACTGACCTTGGAATGGATTATAGAAAGAATCTTCTAGTGAACTGCGCAATTGATATTGGACCTCCTCTTTTGAAAAGAGAAAGTAGCCGACTGAAAAAATATTGGGCTAATAATCGACTGCCCGTAGGTAGTAGAGTTGAAAGGGGCATAAGCCATCAATTGAAAACATAACGAGAAAACCATTATTGTAGCGGCCCTCGGAGGATAACTCGTGTCATCAGTCGTCACGTATCATCGAAGTTCACGAAGTGAAGGATAAAGTAGTTAGAGGTTATTAAGGAATGAATTTGCTCCATTAGATCGGATCTGATACAAAATCGGGCAAAAAAATCTTGAGCGGGACAAATTTTTACGACCATAAATGCGGAAAAATGCAAAATGCGGAAACACTAAATACGGATAATTTTTACATTGTCCTAATAGGGAATGAATCGGGACCCAAAAAAATAAACGCTAAATGCGGAAAAACGTTAAATGCGAAGACGTTAAATCCGGATCCGACTGTACATATATTCCCATAAATAGCTGTAGAATAACTTATTTATATAAATGTTTATTGTTTAAAATGTCTTTAAAGATAGTAGGCACGCATTCAAAGACTTCTATTCATATTTTTTTAAATTCATACATGCTTTTGAAATTCCCTCCTGCCGTGCGGGTGGGCTAACATCTGCTTCCTCAAAGGTTTGTAATGCATTGTCGACAGTTGAAGATTTATCAAACCTGTCTAAAAACAATTATTGTGTCACCTAGGCCCGTTTGTCGCTCATCGAAATGACAGGCAAATGCTACTTCGAATGCCATTCTATAGCTAGCGGAGTTTATGAATGATAAATCATTTAAATTTGGAGTCCTCCGAGGCACTAGCAGAAGAAGTTTTCATTATAAGTATGTGTTTTTCGGGGTTTTGGTGTTTTCTCTATGCAGTGAATTTGAGTTATCGTTATTTTGTAACTTCCTTTGTATTTCATTTTTTTTAGCCATATAGCTCTGTTGCATCTTGGTATGGATGCTGTTGCGGTTGCTTTAAAATTGTATCCAATTTTAAATTTATGGGCGAGGGTGGATGTAAGTGCGCCCAATGACTCGGCACCTTTCCTCCCACTCCACATTCCACCTACCCCATTCCTTGCTTGCCCATACCGCTGTATCAGCTATTCCCTCAACCCTTCTACCTAAACACCGAGGAATTGCGAACGCATACGCAGCAGTAAAACGCATACGCAGCAGTAAAACGCAACTCTGTCTCCTGGTAGCCTATGCATGAGGTGACGAGGAGGCAACAAATAGGGAATGGCCAACGAGGAGTCACAAGGTGACGCCGAGCGGCTGTGGAGCGTGCTCGGGAACGAGTGGAAGAGTCTGGGTGTGGAGAGTGTATTTGAATGGTCGAATAAAGCGAGAGTTGTGAACCTTGTGTTGGCGTCTTAATTAGTTCCCTGATGACCCCTCGATGGACCCTGCTGATCTAGAGACTTACATATTCTGCTTTTTAAGAGTGCTTCCCGGACTCATCGAGAGCTTTCTTCGCCAGTTCGTGATCTTTTTAGTGGCGATAACATGGCTTTAATCGTATTACTAATGCTCCATGTAAGGCCTGGTTTTGAAAATTACACATCTGTGGCTTTGTGATCACGGATACAGAAAAGTGGTTTGCACGGATGCTTCAAAAGCAATGCTCGACATTGGAAAATATTCACTATCATGCACCACACCACGGAGTTGCGTTTTGAACAAGTTGCTCGGGTTGCAACTGCCGCAGGTCGTGAATCCGTGATCACAGAGTGCGGGCGTGCACTGCAAAGCTTGGAAAACAGAAACACGGAACTCCCGTGAATGCAGCTGGCGCGAGATCACTTCTGTTTTATGAAGGGGATTCTAACAGAAGTAATAAGCCCAGTGTATCCTCGCATTTATGCAGTAATTCCCTCTATTTGGCGTCCGATTTAATTTTTTTTAAATAAAAATCGCAGAAAAAACTGAGCAAGAGTGAAAATCATGCTCAGATAATCCACAACCCGGATAAACAGCAGACGGATATTCAGGAGTCTTCTGTAGCTTTAAGAGTTATTTTACCCTCTTTTACCAATGCCCATGAATATTACAATAGGATGTCATCCTCTAGGCCATGGCAAAAATAAGCTTCAAAGTGGAAAAAGAGATCTGAAAACAGCATCAAAAATAATGATCAATCACAAAGTGTGTCATTAGAGATATTTAGCACCTTTCTTTCCAGTTGTTTTGAACAAATATCCTTCCTTTAAAAGAACTTCAATGGTCTATATTTCATCCTTGATTCAAGCCCAACTATGTCAATGACCTATTTTACCAATATACCTCCCAAATTTTTAGATGACTAAAATATATTCTCAATCATTTTATCAAGTTCAAATACAGTTCATGGTCAGAAGTTTTCCTCGTAAGTGCAATACAGTCAGACTAGATAGGTTTTCTTGAGCCAACTTACTCATTGTCTTTCAATGAACTTGTCGCTCAGATCATTTGCCTTTATATAAACCAACCAGGGGCCATATTCTGTATCTCCAAACCGATCAGTGCAGTACCAATTCGTCGGGTGGGATGTCACACCGACTCGTGCAATTCTGTATGCAGGCATGGACAAGAAAATGGGAGATCATCGGTAGCCGTACCAACTCCAAAACGGTGTCAGTACTGCTACCGACCACCGACTAGTGGGTTTCGTGAATTCCCCCGTGCACATTGTATGTATCATTTTGTTTTTCCTTCATCAACCAGTAAATATGAGGTTTGCCGCAATGTTATATCTTTCTCAACCTTTGAATAGGCCATAATAATTGCAACTGTATCATCAACTATAGTTTACCTTTACATATATATTGGTTGATAAACGTGAGGTTTGCCTCCATGCTATGACTTTCTCCCATTTATGTTATCACTTTCACTCACTTGGAATAGGAAACTTTATTTCACTTCATCATCATTTATTTACTCTCTAATTGACATAAAAAAGATATTTTTGACTAAATATGAGTTTTGCCACAGTGTTATCACTTTCTCTCACTATGAATAGGACTCTATATTTCACTCAATCATCATTTGGCGATTCTCCCAACATAAAAATAAAATATTTTTTGTTTAAATATGAGGTTTGCCTTAATTTTATCACATTCGCTCACTCTGAACAGGCTCAGAACTCTGAACAGAATATTTCACTGTAAATTAAGTTGTTGATTCCCTTGGCATAAAAAAACATTTATAATTACATAGGAAGTTTGCTGTAAATATGCTATCACTTTCTCTCATTTGGAATAGGCAACTTTATTTCATTTTATCGTCAGCTGTTGATTTCCCTTGATGATAAAAGAAGATATTTGTAAATAAATATGAGGTTTGCCAGAATATTATCATTTTATCTCACTTGGAATGCGCAACTTACATATATTTCACCTAATCTCAATTTCTCAACTCCCTCGTCATTACACTTCTTTTAAATACTCCCAGCTCCATATTTTTATAACAATTTCCTTCCTTGTTCCTCTAAAATAACATTTACATTTGCTTTTTAATCCTACCTTCACATTCCATGGTATGTGACAGTCGTCTGCAATGGTGCCAATGGCATAACCATCCGTTGATTCAGACGGAACTTACTTAATGACAACTATATTACCAAATCGTGAATAAATAGCAATATCCGTTGCCAATATTTGAAAAAAGAAAATATGATCTCAAGGATAATTTCAGTAATTCATTCCAGCAACAACAATCTCGATCACATGCAAACTATATTTCGATGTTTTGATATTGTTTCCTTCGCTTCTGTGGGCAGAGCACTACTACCACACATTACATAAGCATTGTTAACAAGTTACCCAATATCGATTATCTCAATCTAAAAATAAGTCGTGATTTCCACAATTAAAAACATTTAAAACAACGACACAAACTGCATACCAATGAGACTTCACTTGTTTCTACCTTTCTTTCATTGGTGGTGACATGTCACATGACTTCAGATATATTCAGTTTTTCCCTGTTTGTGAAGGAGGGTGAACCATACCGACTGCTTTGAAACTGATCGGTGCAGTACCGACAAAATACAGAATACGGCCCTCGGTTTATTTTTCACTTTCCAGTAAGTTTATTGGTTTTTCTTGTATGATGTGAGTCGAGATGTGGGGAAAGTTCTTACTGCTAGTAAAATTATTGAAACAATTCTATTATTACATTTAACCCAGTGAAATTATTGCAATTCCTAGTTCGTAATAATGCTCATAATAATTATTGATATTCCCGAAAATTTCCTAATAATGTTTTTTCCTCTATTTATTGGATAGGCCTTTTCGTCAGGACCAACATTGCTTCGTAATAACGAGAACTTCGTAATAACGCAGTTTGTATGAATGAGTGTCTACTGTATCCTCTTATTGTAAATCATACCTGTTGAATTCATACTTGTATAGAGCATGCTGAAATTGAATTGCTCCTCAAATGTCAAATTTATATTAGTAGTCACAAACAAATGCAAAAATATGACCTATAGATATTCATTTCATAAAAAATCATGTAATTAAGAAAACTATAACCTACCAATCCACCGCATCAATGTTGATATTATTTGCAAATACTTCGTCTTTTGGACATTGAAAAATGCAAATGGTCCAAACAGCATGATAAATACTCCCTGCAAATAGACCAGTAACGTATTATCATTTAAAGTGATCAGAGAATTCCACTTTCCACCGGTAAATTAATGAATTACAGAGGTGAAATGGACTCAGAAATTACCAAATAAATACGATAGGCATCCTTTCTTGAGAATTTGGACCCTTCCCAGCAAAGTATGTCTTCTGGCAGTGTTGAATTGCACGGATTCTCGGGGGGTAAATATGAGCTGGAATTTTAAAAACAGACATGTAGCAAGCAACAAAATCCATATAAAGAATAATAGCAATATTTCACTAACAGACCTAGCAAGATAAGATGATGAAATTGACTCCCTAATCATTTTAATCCTTCCTAGTAACACCACGTGGAGGATGGAAAAATATTCTTTTCCTAGTAACCAAATACCGATAAGGTCCGTACTTGGTCACGATACCATTCAGCATAATTGTCTCATATAATTTGAGATGTCTGTGTTTTTTTTTTTATCAACACTCGGAGCCATTAACACCATTCCTCATACCCAACAGTGCCCGCAGGCAGTCAGTTTGACCGCTAAGTGTCTTCTATTGTTGTGGCAGTGTGAGTGAATAATTACTTTTGTCATACCTATTTTGAAATATGATTATTTTAATTTTAACTCAAATATACATTTTCAAATAATACCTAAATAAAATTTCTAAATAATGTAATTTTTCAACTTGAACATAAACTTTGGCGGGTAAACTCCGAGGTATTCTAGGATATAACTGCACACCAGTAAAAAAAATAACTTACACAAACATGCCGAAAAAAGTTGTGAATTCAATCTGCTAATGTGACTGCTGCTCATAATGCTATAAAAAATTCAATTTCAAAGGAAACAAATAATAAACAAAACATTAATGAGACAGTCAAAATGATTGATCTGAAGCTTATAGGTATACTATTAGCAATTATTTCACAGTTCATGCAGCCGATAATATCTAAAAATTTTTGATCTGTGGTCGGAGGACAAAATTCATAAAAAGTCACGAAATATTAGCAATTTTTAGCAATCACTTAGGAAGAGGGGACCATTTGAAAATCAAAAACGGGCTAAGTGTCAGCTCAGGTGCTTCTAGTGTTAAGAAAATTTTTCACTAAGCACTTACATTTTTATTTCTTGTTAATTTTTACTATAAACCAGTCTTAATGGCTGTCATGGAAAAGTGTAATAAAAGAAATATAAGCCAAAACTTCCATCATAAATTACAGCAACCATGAGTAAGGAAACAGACACTAACTATAATAGCTTCGATATTCAGTGGTACAGTCCTTGAGACATGAATCTCACTAAGCATGAGCTGAAAATTTTGTAAGGCCTGAATTGGCAATGCCACTGAACTGCGCCTCTGCATTGGAGATAAACGTACCCTCATTGTTAGGAGGGAGAAAGCCTTTTCTTCAGTGCGGCCGAAAATGAGTAAGAGGCTCATCGAGGAAGAGAATTTGACCAGCAAAGTGATTTATATGACTGGAAGAACAGGTATTTCGGCCTCTGTAAGTGATTGTGAATTGCAACACAGAGTTAAGAAGTATGTATTTAAATTGCAGACTAATCAAATTGATATGACTTTGCGGTTTCCTGTAGTGAGGGGCATGCTATGGAAGAGAGAGAGACTGCTGTGACTGGCTTAGCAGAGAGTTTTTGTGCCTTCTTTCCTTCAGATGCTCTATGCTGGTTAACTCTCATTAAAGAATACGCATCACTTACTCTGTAAATTTGTTGACATCCTGTATGTAATGTCCACACACAAACATTATTTTTGGGAAGGGAGAAAGCAGTAATTTGCCTACATAAATTACAAAACAAATCTGCATATGTATAATCAGTTCTTGGTATTACTTATTTCTCACGGCAGGAATCATTGTTGCCACTCCATCTCCATTTAACTATCTCCAAACTACATATTTATTTAATCTCCATACTAACCCACCTGAATCCTCTGAAATCCAGCCTTCGCCTCAATCATCAGAAATCTCACTGGAAAATGAAAATGATTCAATGTGCTTAGCCCTCAGCCTTTGCTCAACCTTTTTGTCTCCTCCATGAAAGGCAAAGCATAGCACTCATTCATCCTACATATCCACAATTGAGGGGGCATTTCAAAGGATTCAAAACGATATACCTTATGGTAGCAAGAAAATGGAGTTCTAATGGTATTCTGACATATCCTACCAAGTAATATCCACAAAAAATGCTTTCTGCAGAAGAAATGACAGATATAGAATACTTATATCAACTCTGTTAAGTAATTCTCTCAGTTGGAAGCCAAAACACGTGCAACACCCAGTCATAAAAAATTACTTAGCTGGCTTAAGTCCCTCCCTCGCAAAGCAGAGGGTTTACTGTTCTCCAATGCAAAGGAGTGGTCCAACAGCATTGTTGATTAGGCATCAAATCTGGTCTTACAAAATTTTCGGCTGATATTTGGTAAGACTTTTGTGCATGGGACTGTACATATGTAATTCATTTCAATCAACCATAAAAGTGAAAATACAAGAAATAAGACTTAAGGTATTACTATATAGAATGAAAAAGATGAAAATTTAGGGAAGGGCGGAATTAATTTAAAAGGAAGAGTTAATATCAGCTGTAATGTAACTAGATACAAGTTGGTGTGTTGAAAAGCCTAGTAAATGGAATTTGTGCATATTCAGACGGTCACTGAAATTTCTAAACATAAAAAATAAATAAATTAGATTTCCTGAACCATACAAATTTCAGAGAACACACAACTGAGCAAGAAAATTTCTCTCTAATCTATTTCGAAGTGTAATTACATGAAGAATTTGACTTTCATGTCCAAATGAGCTCTCTGTTCCTACCAAAATAAATACAGATGTCTTTTGACTTTGGCAATAATACACACATTTGGCTTTTGGATCACAAAATACAAGAGCATGGAATTCAAAACAAACAACAGCGCAGGAAATGTATGCGGAATATTATTTCTTATATTAGTAAAGAACTAGACTCACCAAGTTACATCAGCAACAGACTGAGCTACAGCTGAACAATATATCGCGAGATCACCATACAGATACACAATGATACAAAGATAAAACAGAATTTGTCCCACTGAAAATATAATTAGAAATAAATTAACACCCTCAAGAGCAAAAGGGAAAACAAAACTACACCTCAGCCACTGAAGGCAATTTAGCCATAGTACTCTGATAATAAAAGAAATCTTAATTATTTAAATTATCAACACAGTAGTCCTATTTCAATCAGATTATGGATAGAAAACATTTGATGGCTGATAAAATTATGCTTTAATGAATTGGACTGATTAATCAATATATTTTCAATTAGATAAATTGAATTCACAGACAGATACTGCTGCTTAAAGTACTCGTTCGCTTACAATATGACATCCTAAGCATGCAAGGCATAGAAGGATATTCAGCTCTCCTTTTCATTAAAAAATATTTATTCACCATAAATTAACCCCTGTCAGGCAAATAGTTTCTCATCTATGGAATTTCGAGGCTAAGGGAAATTCTCTGGTAGTCCACCAGATTCTGGCAGTCAGTACACTGAAATATTATTATATCACAGGGTGGCCAAAGCATTAAAACTAGGGGACAATGGCTCAAAATATTTATTTGAAATGAAACAATCAAGAATAATAAGACTTAAAAACAAGTGAGAATACATACAGTTAATATGAGCAGACATTGCATCAAATCTACCACTACCATTGAACTAAAGAAACAAAAGAAAGCATATTAGCTTTGCAGACTCACCTCTATTCAGTAGAACAGATGCCATCTGACCCTATAAATACAAAAACTAATTAATGTTACCTCATAATCCAAGTTAAATAATACTGGAATATAATACCAAGCAAATTATAATAATTACAGAAATAGGAGAGGGTCAGATAAGAGAAAGCAGTGGAAAAAACATTTGAAATTGACTGCAAGAGGAAGTTAAAGAAATAGATGGGATGATAGCGGAAGTTTTAGTCCTCATAGAAGAAAGAGGAATGAATGCACAAGAGGTTATATGCATAGTGTTTGTGATGGGTGAAGTGCATAATAGAGATGTATACAGCACATGGATTAGCAGAAGTTGCCAACAGGATTTTGAGGAACTAATTCATGTGAAGGAGCACCAGCTGTTTCAGCCATTAGAGACAAGAGAGAATTCCATGGAAATCTTAAGACTGAAAATGAAGACTAAATGAGGAGATGGAAGGAAAATCCAAGAGCTATGAGATAGACAGCATTGACCTAAAAATCAACAAAGATTAAAAGTAGAAGAGGATAATTTGAGCCTTAATTTTTAAATAAGAATTGGATGTACTACCAGAAAGGAAAATTAATGCTAAAGCAAATTAAAGATACACCTAAAAATGCCTGAGAGATGACTTTTAACCAGATTTACTTCCGTCGAATCTCACAGGTGATGTGCCAAAGGATTGAGAAGATCATTTTTCTTGTTCCCAAAATGAGAAATGAGCAATTTCCAGGGCCATAACAATGGCAAAATGTGTTGAAGATGTTGACAATGATCAGCCACATGAAATGAGAATTGAGCAGGAGAGTCCCTGGATGAAGACCAATTCTAATTCATAAAATACAAAGGAACAAGAAAAACAGTAATGACTTATTTGGTGCTCATACAGGAGGGAATGGAGGAAAACATAGTGTTCATTGTAGTTATGAACTTAAGAGTAAGTTGCCTGAAGAATTCTGAACAAACTTGAAGAGCTTTACAATGGCAGGCAAATTATGAAAGATTTCAGGCTTTACTGGCAGATTACTTGAATAAATTCTTCTTAGGTATAAAATGTTTTAAAATCCTATCATTAAAGGGCAGCACTGATTAACCGAAAGACTTCACCAATTCACAATCACCCAGTTGATTCAGAAACGCACATATACCCAGAAAGTCAGAACAGTGACATCTTATCTCAGACGTGATGATTCTAGAAAAGAATTCTAGCAAAAAATTGGCCAAATTTTGCATTTTTTGATTTGCCAATGGCATGGACAAATCAACTCAAAGAATTCACTGCAGCAGTAGCCAAGATGACGAGGCCAACATAAAACTAATTTAAAAAAGCTTAGAAGAGAGGTAAGATTTATCACACAATGCAGTAACAGCAGTGGAAGAAGCAAGATAAAAATGGCAGACAAGACCAGGCAGTAATTTCACTCCACTCATCAAAATGAAATACTTTTATACTGCAGGGAAAATATGCATTCCAGCACATATACTGTGCTACACAAAGTCACATCAAAAAATTGTGTACATGCACAAGAGAATTACTTTGATGATGCTGCACAGCCTGTAATCTTAGCTTGAATAAATCACCTTAACAAAATTAATTTACATTCCTTACCAGAAAGACCTGACATGACCAGGATCTATTATCATCAGGAAAGATAATTATAGAACAAAAAAAGATTCATCAGAATTTACATTTGGAGCATACATCTCTACCAAAAAACATTTATGATGATAGAGGAGGAGGATTTAAGATTGGATGCATATGAAAGGCACAACCAGAAAGGAATGGTAAATATGAAATCGATCGCCCAGGGGAACTATGAGGAGGTCCAGAGATGAATGGGAGAAAATCCCTCATAAAATTTTAAGATGGCAATATTGCTTAACTAGCCACATAATGACATAAAGAGGACAAGAATGCAGGAGTAAAAAACCACTTTCGTGTGAAAATATCAGCTCAAAATAGAACTACATGACTAAAGCAGGAGACCTAGAATAAATCAACCATGGAGCTTTTTACCAAGAAATAATGATTAATGTAACATATCCAAGTGTTTCATTAAGTGCCAAGTCAATTGCTCTTAATCGACTACACAATAGAAAGATTTAAGAATAAATAACTGACAACACGTCTACCTTAACTGGAATGAAATGTAACCGTTAATGAAATTATGTGCAGAGGTAATGCAAATAGGTTAGGCATATTCAGAGACAGAAATAACGTGATGACTACAAAGGTGAAAGATATGACAAATGAATTATCAGATCAGAAGTTGTGTTTAAGAATGGAACAGGGAAAATATATCAGGCGGGAACTCTACTAAGAATCGGATACAGAAAAAAGAAACTATGAAATAGAGCTAATATTACAGAAAAACAATATGGAAAAGGCCCTAATTAGCTCAGGAACTTCAAGTTCTGCACTTTGGCATAGAAGATTGGCTCATCTTGGTTATGAAAACATGAAAGTGTTAGAAAAGCATATTGATGGGTTGAGAATAGAAGAAAAGGAAATTTGTACTGTGTCTGGAAGGAAAACAAAGCTGCCACACAATACTTCAAGGAATATGGCAAATCATCCATTGGAAATTAATCATATTGATGTGATGAGACCTACCATATATGTCTGAATATAGTCCCTCCTTTTTTCCAAAAATGCCCGTGGTAAAAGTAAAGGGGAGGACAATATTCAAACACATTTATTTAACTTTTCCCAAAACTGAAGCCTCAAAATTAGGTGGGGGGGACTATATTCAGAGGGGGACTATATTCGGAGAAATACGGTATTAGTCCTACATCCTATAGCGGCAAAGAATATGTCCTAATATTAGTTGATGACTTCACTCATCTTAGAGTTACATATTTGCTTGAATCAAAAGATCAAGTTTTTAAGTATTTTCAGATGTATACAGCCATGGCAACAGCTCACTTCAATTTGACATTGAGTCGACTCCATTGTGATAATGTAGGAGAGTATGTCTCAACTATGATGAAAGAATTTTCTGCTAAAAGAGGAATACAGGTGGAATATACTATGAGATACACACCATCTCAAAATGGTATAGCTGAGAGGATGAACAGGAACATAATAGACAAGGCAAGATGTATGCTGTCAGACTCTGGACTTGAAAAAAAATTCTGGTCAGAAGCAGTAATGTCAGCATTTTGTACTATAATCAGATGTCCCACGTTAGCCTTAAAAAATACCATTCCAGCAGAATTGTGGTATGGAAGAAAACATAATATCGAGAAGCTCAAAGTTTTTGGATGTATTGCTCACCTTCATATACCGAAAGAATTAAGAAAAGGAAAACATGATACCCACTCTAAAGCTTGCATAATGCTTGAATACTGTGCAAATGGATACATACTTTGGGATATCAAAACTAATAGGTTAATCAGTGGAAGAGATATTATATTTGATGAGAAAAGAACAATTAAGTCGTTAAAGAAGAATGAAGAGTGTTCAAGTACTGATCAGGAAGAAGGAAAGAATGAAGATATTGAAATGCAAAGTGAAATTTTTCAAGCAATAGAAAAAGAACTACATACAGAGGCTCAAGAAACTCCAGAGCCAATACAACTACCAAGAAGTCATAACAACAATTCACAAGAACTTGGAAGAGGAAAAAGGAAAAAGACAACACCACCATATTTGAAAGATTATGTAGAAGATATAAACACAGATGACCAAGTAGCATATGCTCAAATGGCTGAAGAGTATGTTAGTGATGTACCAGCCATATTTGAAGACGTGGAGCAGAGGAGTGATGCACCACTGCGGAAGGAAGCCATCAAGGAAGAATTATCATCATTGGAAGTAAAACTTGGACACTATGTGAACTGCCTGAAGGAAGAAAAGCTTTTGATGCAAAATGGATCTTCAAAGTGAAGAAAGATGAAAATGAAAAACTTCTAGATACAAAGCAAGATTAGTCATCAGTGGATGCGCTCAACGAAGAGGACTTTATTATAAAGAA
The DNA here is from genome assembly GCF_921293095.1 of Ischnura elegans. Classification (NCBI taxonomy): domain Eukaryota; kingdom Metazoa; phylum Arthropoda; class Insecta; order Odonata; family Coenagrionidae; genus Ischnura; species Ischnura elegans. The sequence goes on from NC_060246.1 coordinate 145,981,426, forward strand.
ACATATGCCCTTGTTGTTCGAAAGTCTACAGTTTGTATATTATTGTCTGTCATTGACCATAAATCAATAGTTTCAGGTCAAATGGATGGAAAGAATGCATTTCTGCGAGGTAATTTAAATGATGAAATATTCATGCTACCACCTCCAGGAGTTTATGTTAAAGGAAACTCAGTTTGCAGCTCCAGAAACCATTGTATGGACAAAAGCAAGCCCCCAAGGAATGGAATAGTTGTTTTGATAAGTATGTGCAAAGTCTTGGTTTTGTTCAGTCAAAGCATGATAGATGTCTGTATGAGTACATTAAGGAAGCTATTGTGATGTATATTCTACTTTATGTTGATGATTTGCTTATTACCTGTAGTAGTGATGTAAAATTAAGTCATGTGAAAAGAAAATTAATGGAAAAATTTAAGATGACTGATCTGGGAAATTTAAAGTAGGAATTAATATTGACATGGATGGAGCTAGTATGTACTTATCACAAAAGAAGTACATGGAAGATATGTTGAGTAGATTTAATATGTCTGATTGCAAACCAACCAAATCACCAATTGAAGAAAATTTTGTGGTACCCATTTTGAGAATGAGCCTATTATAACTGATAAACCAGTAAAGAAACTTATTGGATGTTTATTTCTAGACCTGATTTGTCTCCGAGTGTTTTATTTAGCAGGTGTCAGAAAAGACCCACTGAGGAACTTTGGAAAGGACTAAAAAGAGTTCTTAGATATATTCAAGGCACATTTGATTACATGTTATTTTTTCCAAAGAAGGATTTACGTGAATTGATAGTGTTTTGCTGATGCAGATTGGGCTGGAGATGCAGAAGACAGGAAGTCCACATCTGGTTTTGTAGTGGAAGTCTTTGGTTGCCTTTTATCATGGAGTACAAGAAAACAGTCAAATGTATCACTATCCACAACAGAAGCGGAACTTGTAGCTTTGTGTGAGGGTGCATGTGAAGCCCATTGGAAAATTGGAGTTTTAGAAGACTTGTGTATAGATGTAAAAAAGCCAGTAATCTTGTTTGGGGACAGTCGGTTCTGTATTCACTTAGTTTAAACAGAAGTACCGTAGAATGGAACATATTGGGGTGAAGTATTATTTTCTGTGTGGTCTTATTCAGAAAATGATTTTTTATTGTAAAATATGAGCCATCAAGTGATCAAAAGGCTGACATTTTAACTAAGCCACTTGGCACCATGCATGCACCACCATGCGTTTCTGCATGTCAAGGGAAAAACTAAATGTGTTACAAGAATTGCCAAATTGAGGGGGGTGTTAATATAGCAATTTGCAATATGCTGTTATAGGTTACCATGATATTTACTTACGTTTTCTTAAACAGTTTTGTATAGCTGATTGTTGTTGGAAAAAGTTAGATTGTGGTTAATATAAAGTGTATGGTGTGTTGCGTTTCTCTCCTAATTAAAACTGTTTACAATGTGAACTAAAGGACTGTAAGAATACACATTTTATCACAAACCACATACTTAAGGTGCCAAAAATGCTTCACGGTAAGTAAATAATCTTCAAAGAAATTACTTCTTGGATTGATCACAAAATAATCTATACCCCTCCACGGCAACTATGAGTGTAACACACGCAAATTGAGTCGATACATCCATTGTGCTCACTTCTGATTCTCTGATTTAGGTGAGGTACATACCATTTCAACTTGCTCCGTTATGTCGCACTGATGCAGTAGTTGGTCGCTATGCTGATCTGAAACAATAAGACAAAGAATCAATTACCATTAAGTTCAAGATCACCTCCTTATTAACTATGAACGGATCACATTAAACACACCGGAGCAAAAAAGTGGAGTTTCCTCCGAGTCATTATCATTTTCTTTACCATCTGTAGCCTGAATGGAATTGGCTCTCTCCTGCAGCCGTTTCCTTTGAAGGATTGCATTAGTTGATGCCATCGCTTCGACAACGAACGTGACGGTGACATAGCTGTATAAATGATGGTAAATTAGGATACAAACAACTTAACTCCAGCTTTAATTCATCAACACTCACCTTATAAAAGCTAAAACTACAATGACAACAGCTGCCAAAATCCATCCAGCTTTACCAAAGGCAGCAGGGAGAGTTAAAGCCCCAGTCCCAACAATTAAATTGAATATATATGCCAATCCCATCTGCAAGTAATAATAAACTTCTCTCATACCAAGGCACAGTTATCCAAGCCACATTACTCATCGACCACTACCTCTTACCCATTTCGAGTACTGTCTATCACCAGGATGGGTAGCAGACATTTTCACAGCTAGCACTACAGCGACTGATCCAATAACATCCCTTCCCACAGATATATACACTCACCATCCCTCGCTGGCTGTCATCTGCATGCAGTTGCAGGCCGGCGCCACTATCGCCATCAAATGACTAACGCTATTGCGGAAGGTTTGCTTGCGTAAATGAAAAGGCTTTGGTATTTTATAATAATTTATTACACACAGCGCTATATAGTACAAAACGTCATCTTCCGAAGATAATAGGATAGGCGGTGCTGTAACTTAAAAATTTATGATTCCAGGCAACATGGTTCGAAACTAAAACGAAATTACATCAGTTTTTATCTTTCTTTATTATCCCACTCAATTTCCAGTATGGCAATGGGAATAAATTAATACTTTGGCCTAGCACATTAAGTGATCACTTTGGTAGGAACTACCACAAGGCAGCAACCTCATTTTTGACAGAAACAGCCACAAACTTTGACATATGAAAAATTCCCTGAAAAATGCTTACAAAACTTATATTACAGTCCACATCATAATTCCATATCCAAATAACACCTCCAAATGAAAGCTTTGAACAGACAAATTTAGCATGGTCACAAGCCAATTCACAGGGCTAAGATCCATAACACAAGTAGCCAGAAATAGGTAAGTTCGCCTTAATGGTAGGCATGCAGTCAACCCTTAACAATTCAAATTAACACAATTAAAGGTACTTCATGAGTAAATCGCACCATGCTTAATTTGTCTTGTCAAGTAGTTTCCTAGTACTGGAATTAATTTTCAAGAGCAGATGAACAAGATAATGTGGATCCATTTGAAGAAAAAAACAAAAAAGTATTTAAAAGCATTTCCTATGAACAATGGAAGGACCAGACTCATCGTACTCCTGTTTGCTGATCCACATTTGTTGGAATGTAGATAGAGAAGCAAGAATTGATCCACCGATCCATACGGAGTATTTACGCTCGGGTGGGGCAATAATTTTGATCTTCATGGTCGATGGCGCAAGAGCGGTGATTTCCTTCTGCATCCTGTCGGCGATACCAGGATACATGGTAGTACCACCAGAGAGGACGGTGTTAGCGTAGAGATCCTTACGGATATCAACATCACACTTCATGATGGAGTTGTAGGTCGTCTCGTGGATTCCACAAGCTTCCATACCCAAGAAAGAGGGCTGGAAAAGGGCCTCTGGGCAACGGAATCGCTCGTTGCCAATGGTGATAACTTGTCCATCGGGAAGCTCGTATGACTTCTCCAGGGATGATGATGATGCCGCAGTGGCCATTTCCTGTTCGAAGTCAAGGGCTACATAGCAGAGCTTTTCCTTGATGTCTCTCACGATTTCACGCTCAGCCGTGGTCGTGAAACTGTAGCCTCGCTCAGTCAGGATCTTCATCAGGTAGTCAGTAAGGTCACGCCCAGCAAGATCCAGACGCAGGATAGCATGAGGCAAGGCATATCCTATAAATAAGGAGAATTTTTAATTAATATGGAATCCACGACAGACGATATCCCTGAATGTTACGGCGTCAGTGTTAGCAACGCACCTTCATAGATAGGAACGGTATGAGATACACCGTCACCGGAATCCAGGACAATACCCGTGGTCCTTCCTGAAGCATACAGCGATAGCACAGCCTGAATAGCGACATACATGGCGGGGGTGTTGAAAGTCTCGAACATAATCTGCGAATCAGAAAGATCATATTAGAATTCTGATAGAAATGCCGTGCGTGAATACTCGCGAATATGTTGACCTCTTTACCTGGGTCATCTTCTCCCTGTTGGCCTTAGGATTAAGAGGAGCTTCTGTGAGCAGCACCGGGTGTTCCTCAGGGGCGACACGCAGCTCATTGTAGAAGGTATGATGCCAAATCTTTTCCATGTCATCCCAATTGGTAACGATTCCATGCTCAATGGGATACTTGAGGGTAAGGATACCTCTCTTTGACTGTGCTTCGTCTCCAACGTAACTGTCTTTCTGACCCATCCCCACCATCACTCCCTATTTAGAGAAAAAATTAACCATCAACACCAATCCAACAACAGCGTATTTTTCAACACAAAACTGGAAGAGAAGATTGAACTAGACATGAAAATTAACAAACCTGATGTCTGGGCCTTCCAACGATGGAAGGAAATACTGCACGTGGTGCATCGTCACCTGCAAAACCTGCTTTGCACATACCGGACCCATTGTCCACGACCAGGGCAGCAACTTCTTCTTCGCACATTTTGGTTAGTAGAGTTTATTCAAACTGAAATTAAATGTCTGAAATTAATATCTGATATCACAACTGAAAACCCTTAATAATCCACCAAAAATCGATAGAACTCGCACAACTCCCAAGGCCTAAATAACCGCGACACACTAAGTAACTAAGTTATCCTTTCGGCACTCGCGATGAAACCTTTTCACAATGCACCTCACTTTAACGTATTAACTATTTCACTTTCCCACAGAACTTAGTAATCTCGAAAACTTACGGGTGGCTTCCAAGTGTTGACTACGCCTACGCCGGCAAGAAATTACACTGCACTGGTACTCGAGCCGGTGGTTGTCTGACTAATATATAACGACCACAGCACGGGAAAGCCCCTCCCCTCGCCCCGCTCTCCCTCCAGACGAGCACCCCTCGCCCCCCTTTCCATCCCTCATCCCACCTACGTAATGCTAATAAGGGCATGGCGCCTTCAGCCAATCGCAGCTTCCTTTACCATATATGGAATAAGCTCGAGCAGCGTGGAACGCGTACGTCGCCGCCATGCCGGTGAACGAAATGAAATGCCGGTCACTCACCAATCCATTTGTCAGCAACGATTGTGAAATTGGAAACTTATAACACGATAAAATATAATAACATGAGACATCTATACCCAAGAACTAACCATTACAACAGTCTCCTTCAAACAGAACTCAACTCTTGGTATCTTAACTAACAAACGAAAACTTCTAGATATGATAATACAAAGAAAATACTGCGCTTGGAACTTATGATGATGCATTGAAATAATATTCCTCAACAAGAAAGAAAACGCAGCATTAACAGAAGCCGTGGCTGAAAAGTTGAACCCAGACTGAGACACACCCTCTTTGTCAAACAATAGTTCACAACTTTAAAATGCTGCACACAGACAAATTTGTTAAGAAAAGAAATGCTGAAAACCGCTACCGCCAATAACACGATCCTCTCAGCACCACACTGTCAATGGAGTATTTCGCCTATATTTAGACACAACCACCTGCCAACGATCACAGCTACCTGTTAATACGCTTCGACGAGTTATACAACGAAATTTCAATAGAAATTGGAAATGCACATCAAAGACATCAAAATTTACCGCATTCTGAGGGAAATGATCAATGAAACGAGGCGAGCCACTACGAGTTAAAACAATGGCGACTACTTCCAATAATACGACACAAATCCTTAAATTGAATATGTACCCGCAAAACATACAACTGCAGATAACAATTAACGCTAACAGAAACAAGATACTAAATATTAATCACAATGACTTACCTTAAAGAGACGAGCACTTCACGTCTGTTGACCACAGAACAAATTTGCCGCAAGTGAGCGATCAGTCCGTGTCGGGCAAAGATCCTCGCCGAAATGGACTCGCCCAAGGGAGGGAAGGCTGAAAGCAAAGATGTGGATTTAAATCAAAATGATTTAAAAACTATTTTTAAAGAACAAATACAGTATAAAAATTATTTTAACAATATTTATATACGATATATAGCTATTTATGGTTAAAATAAACGCTATAAATTTAAATATCTTACCCTTCCCCCCCTTCACACGTTGGACTCGTCCTTTGCCCCCTCCCTTCTTCTGAGAACGGTACGTGCCATATATGGGTATAAAACCGAAAGACACCGTGATTGGCTGGCTGGGAGCTCGAGCGCTGGCTTGATGACACGTATTGGGTGAAATATTCAGTTCGAAGTAGCGTTACATGTTTAAGAAATACTTATATTATACGAACTTATTTAGTATACAATTTTATGTCAAAAAATTATAAAATTACTCTCTCCGTGTATGCCATAGCTTGATATTGAAGATGTATACTAAAATTCTTCCACTTATTATTGAACGCTGTCCACGAATTTCGTCTTCTCTCGTCAGCACATGTACTTGAAAAGGAAAAAAGGCTCATAATACAGAGTTTAAAAGGAATTATAGTTTCTGAGGTTGATAGTTATTTAAAAGCACAGATGACCATGTTGCTCTAAATGCTCCAAAAAGAGGGAAAATTTTTCAACGGAAGACGTTGCGAACAATCATGAACTAAATCAGTACAAAACATGAGGTAATAATCTTACGCATCCCGCAGATTAATGACTAAAAGGATTCATATAAGTTCAAGAATTCATAAGAGTTCTCAAACAATATAGTATTGACATCAGCCATGGCGACAACTGTCGGAGGTAAACTTATTAAGTTCAAAAATTCACTTATTCTGGCAACATAGAATACTGAAGGCAATTTCAAGCCTCTATCCACATCCATTCCTCTGAGGACTTATCGTGTTTTTTTTTCTTTTTCCTCGAGTAAAGACAAACCGATTCACAGACAAATTTCCGCTGACACTCGTAGGTAGCAGCTCTGAACGTCATAATGAGTAGGAAAGAGCGTTCGAAGAGCTCCGTTAAAAGTTACCGAAGCTGGGAACTTATATTCATATTCGAAAGATGACCCGCCCTATATAAAGGCGATCAAATTAATTATGGCATATGCCTAAGGTATGTCTGTGAAAGGGTTATATTTAAACAAAATGCGTCCTTTCCGAGCTTTCATCAGAGGGGTAGCTGAAAGTAAATTTCTCACTTTTCGCAACACATATAATTGATAAATAATGCTTTCGCTCATTTGGGATGAATCGCAATACAAGTTTTACGTCTCGGGTTTTATCGGTTGAGAGACATAAAAGCAACAGATATTTCGTTCCAAGACATGGATGTGGTCTCGCAAGATAATTAGTTTCCCGGAAGTTTCGTAAAAAAAGAAGTAGAAATTAAGAGAAATATAAGCACTCGTACAAAATGAGCAAATTTCATGTCATTATTAAAATGTTTAAATGACCAAAAGAATGCATGAGTTTGAAAAAATGCTATCACCATGATAAATGATCAATTACCATAGATAGATTTTGTTTTAAATGGAATGAGTATACGGGATTCATTTAAGTAGGTATCCCCCAAACCTCTTCATCTTTTCAATTAGTGAATAGCACCAACATTATCGTAGCATTAAAAATGAATTGAGAAACATTGTTTAAATTTATTATGTTTGTTTATTTGCACCCGATCCTAGCCTCCCAATTATTTTCCAATAATTTAAATGTTATTCATTATTTAATATCAGATTAGTTTTTTAGTTAACTGTCCCTGTAATTGTTTTTAATTTTATCCAGGCTATAGAGAAAGGGAAAGTAGGAATGGGTCGTTGATATTGAGATCGGTTAAAAGCTACTTTGAGGAACCCTTCAACGAAGCTGCACAACCGCAGGTCGGACGTCTTCTCAAATGCGAATCATGAGGCTGCGAAATTCGGATAGAGCGATTCGAGAGAGCCTCGCATCATTTCAGAACTTGAGGGAAACGAAAGGGGTGAGAAAATATTTATTGGCGAACAAGTGATTCCCCTCGTTCCGATTGTTCCCCTCGTGATGAACCAACGAAAAATCCCACCCGGATATATACATGCAAAACGCAATGCATTACTAAGAACAAAATATCGATTTCTTCCAGACTTTTCTGTTCTACCCCTACCAATCTTCCCCATTCTGTCCCCCGTAGTACTCGTGCCAGACGGAAGTTTGAACGTTTGATAGTGACTGCACAGCCATAAGGGTTTCAGGAGGGCCGAGTGTTGCGGGAAGGAAGGAGGGAACCACGCCCGCCTTACCCCACCACCACCTCCGTCTGCCCAGGAGAAGAGAGACAGAGAAAAAGAGAGGGAGAACAACGTATTCGGCATCTACCCCGCCTCCCTCGGTCCTCCCCGTCTCTTCCATCCGTATTTGCCGGAGTGGGTGAGCGGCTGTGAGAGAGACCGGTCGATGGCCAAGAGGAAAGACCCCGCCCATTTACTCTCTGACTCCCCCAACCCCTCTCTATTCCCTCATTTCCGCCGATATACCTACGTGCGTACCAAACGCACTTCACGACTGCATCTTCCCCGGTCCTCACTCATCAATTGCCGCCTCATCGCGAGGCGCGACGCTGAGCACCCTCTTGTTCGCCGCTCGGAATTTTTCGGGAAGACCGTTGGTCGGGACGGAACTGGGAGTCGACTGAATGTCAAGGTCGTTCTCGCGCGAGACGGGATAATGACTGCAGTGCCTCGACGGAGCGGCGGTGGCCCGCACGACGACCGCGTGTGTGGAAGAAGCCGGGGCATCGCCGGACGCCTTGTTGCGACGGGCATCATCGCGTTAAAAGTCAGGCAGGCGTTCGTTAATGATTTCGACTCTGGGTGAGGGGCGGCGAGGTGGCGCGAGGGATATGAAAGAGGAGAGGACACGAGATTTCGCTCTTCTGTTATCGATTTCAAGGGCAGGATCCCCATTTCCTAGCTTTGCCGTTGCGGCAGGGAGTATATTTCTTCTGCCCCGAGAGTTGAATCACGCTTTGTCGTATTGAAACGATTCGGCCGCGGGCAGTGCGTCGATGCGAGAGCATTACATTCGGAGCGGGTGAAATCACGCATTTCTTGCCATTATTTGAGCTCGCTATCATTATTTGACGTACACACAAATAGCAGGAGTGCAACTTTTCCTGAGGACGACACTCGCCCAGAGTAAAAGCGTAGACGATTATTGATTTAGATGTGACATCACGCATTCATGATATAGGAATTCTGATTTTGCAGAAAATGAGAAACGACGAACGAGGACAGTACACGAGACAAGATTGTAAAGTTAAAAATCGAGAGCTATCTTTAATTTTTACCATTTTTATTCATACACAAGCTGGATAATGGGCGATTAAAATTCGGCGCAAGAGGGAAACAAATAATTTCTCCCTTAAAATATTTTTCAACATGCATATTTTCGTTCCACCCGCCACCATCAAATGCAGGAAAAACATTCCTCGTGAAATTTAAACTCAAGCGATTTCCTGTTCTCAGATAAAATCTTCCGCTAATGCTCTGCTCTTGTGCATAAGGTGATTGAACCCCTCGATGAAATCATTGGAGCACGTAATTCAATGTACGTATATGCAAATATCTAATCATCGTCAAATGAGGAACTCCGGTCACACCATTTGTATCACTAACGGAGGCTGATTAATACAAAAAATACAAAAATCTAGAGCTGTAGCTTACAGTAAACTCATCGTAGTATCTCTCATCACGCGGAAAAAAATAATTTGATAGCACGATTGCCTTAAGCGGTTAATTTAATCGGTTGATTTCTTACCGTGTCACAAAGCATATTAGTGGTAGCATATCAACTTTTTCCGACGAAGAATCTTCTCCGCCCGTTAAGAAAAGGCATATTCGTCATGTGCTGGGAAAATTTTCTCCGCCTCGCAAATGACCAAAGTAGCCTCGATTCATAAGTCGTAAGTCTTGGAGAGACAGATGCGAGCATCCTACGCATTAGTCTTGGCAATGCGATAAGAACGAAAATTTTAACGCATATTACGCTATGAATTATTGCACATTCAATATGTGCATACTTTTTCCATTGCTACCAGGCTATGAGGGTTTTCAATTAAAGTTTGAAGACGGGTAGAAAGCAGCGTACTGACTACGGTTTCATAATTAAATATCCTAGGAGTTACGACTGCGAGAGAGCAAATTTCCAGAAGTTTAAATGTCACGTCCTGGCCAATTTGAAAGATAGGCACTTTTAATCCATTTTTAACCCTGATAAGTCTATGTAAATTTTATGTCCTTCAAAAGAGCGCACTGAATTATGCTTATTCCGAGATGATGGAAACGAGAGATTATGACGTTAACGGCTGAAAGCTTCCTCTACGTGGTTGGAGTCTTGGGTGTGAAATAAATGGTATGTACCTACGTCATATTTTCACCAAAAAAATATGGCATTGAAATCCGTTAAACCGTTTTGCGGAGACTACTGGCAAATCTGAATAATGTCGTCTGTTCTAGTGATTACATTTCAAGATATCACGACATTTTCAAAGTCGACGATATGTACCTACGCTTGAATTCTGCGAAAGGAAAAAATAGATAAGAAAATCAATATTCGTTGAAAAGAACGAACCTGCTCACGACATAAAAAGGATAGAATCTCATTGACGACAATCAGTGGTAATATAAAGAGGATATTGCGTGATTAATCAGTAGACTCATGCAATCGCATTCGTATCATCCTATAACGTTTAAGTAAAACTATAACCAGCTAGTGACGGAGAGCACCTGTGCTGGCATCATCATCGCGGCGAGGTCTCCCTTCGAGGTGAAGCGAGGTTGCAGGCATCTTATTCCGAACATTCCTCCTTGCCGTTCAACCCGCGAGTGAAGTAACCTCAGAAAATACACAGTGACGTCATATTTTCAACCGTTTTCAGTTCATCTTAGATGCTGAACGGCCGTAGGTGTCATGAAGGCAACCTTTTTCTTGTATCATGCTCATGTTTAATACCAGCATCAAGCGGTAAGATGCACATGTGGTAATAGATCTATTTCTTATTCATAGGACAGTGAAATAATTAAGATACGAAGACCTTTATGATCTGTAAACACTAGGAAATATTTTTATGCGTTTGTCTTGGTATTCTATTCTTTTCTTAATGAATCCATAAATACTACGAAAAATGTAAGTATTTCAGTCGTTGAGAGACTAAAAGTATGATTTCAACCGAACAGTAAGGTATGAGCAAGAATCAGGCTGGAGCGCTCGCCAAATTACCCGCATTATCTTATAGGTATGTCGTGTTGCACAAAGTGTTGAGGAAGATAAAAACTTCTTCAGCATGTTGCGGGCAGCATCAATATTCATAGAAAATGGAATTGCCGCTTAGAATTCTAATGGTTCTCTCAAATCCTTTTCACACATAATTATCATCCCAAAGGTTATTCCCAAGAACTCATCAAGAACGAAAGTCATCAGATTGTTTCGGACCTCATACTCCTCTGTTGTATGACCAAGATCGAAATTATTTCATACAGTGCAATGAAAAAACTATCTTTTATACTTTCAATCAATTTTTGACGCCTAAATCAAATGTTGCAGGGTGAAATAAAAGGTTTTGAAATTAATAGCGGCCCAAAAACAGATTGCTATTATCTTTGCTTGATCGCAATTGGGCTATAATTGGCTTTGGAATGTGGGCTGAAAGAAGTGCAAAAGAAGTTAATTTAATGAAAAAATAATGGTATTCTTTGAAAACCGGATTAATTTCTTAGAGAAGTACAGTAGAGAATCCTTGGATTTCGTGCCTTAACGTATGGTTAGAATCAGTGGCGTACCTGGAGTGGGGACTTCCTCCCCAGGCAACGGGGGTTCCGGGAAAATTATTGACAAATGACATGCTTGAAAATACATTTCACATCATTTTGGTACTTAAAATTTTACTTTAAGCAGATGCAGTTAATATACATCAAAACTAGACAATAGTTTTAAATATTTTTTAATTTCTATGAGGCTTTGGGAAGGGGGGATCTATCTATCTCCTCGCCCCCCCCCCCATAGTTACGCCACTGGTTAGAATCATGACGTGCTTAATGGAGCAGATAACTGAACATGCAAATTTTTTCATCGCCAATAGTTATCAATCCGATCCAATCCATTCATCTAATCATTCTCCATCATCTAATCTTTTAACACCTACAAACTTCTTCTGCCCTACATCATTCGACACCTGTTCGATGTGTCTCATCCGTGACCTACCTCCGTCTTTCTCCCCTTCCTCCTGCCCTTCGACGGTGATTTTCATAAGACTATCATGCCCCATGATATGGCACATAAATAGTCCTGCCTTCTACCAAACGTTTTTAAAAGACTTCTCTTCTCTCCTACTCTCCTTAGAATTTCCAAATTACTCACACGATCTATCCATTCGATCTTCCTCATTCTTGTGCAACACCTTATTTCGAGAGGTTACATCCTTGATTTCTCCATCCATCACTGTCCATGCTTCGCTACCGTAAGGAAGCATGCTCCAAAATTCAACAAACCGAAGAGAGCTTTTAAGATTATTGTCCATCAAACTTTTTAAAAATCAAAATTGGAAGTCCTCCTACTAAGAATATGCAGTTCCTATAAAAATAAAACTAAAAGAAAAATTCCATAGATTTGTATTTGTAGCATTTTATAAGTAAAAAAAGAAACAAAATCCTGTTAAAAACATCAATAGAAGTTTTCCTTAGACATTGTGCCTCCGTATCGGTTGCTTTTCTATGCAATGGGCTATACCCTCCTTAGTTTCATAAGAGTAAATGAAGGCACGCATAGTTTTAGTAGATTATGCCATGCGAATTCCGTTTATCAGGAATTTATCCTGGCTCAATTAAGTCATGCGTTATCCTCTCCTGGTTTTTGTCTTTTATGAATTGACATGAAAATTGAAAGATGCCGAAATTTACCCTTTGAAGAAAACGTCAATTTAGTGGAAAGAATAAAATAATCATGGGAAATTAAATAAATTTTTGCGTTGCCATAATGATCGTAATCTGAGGGAATTTAGATACATCTGGTGACTATTATTAATGCACTAAATACAACTTAATTTTTGATAATGCACTATATACAACTTAATGTCGTTATTTTCCAAAATTGCTTAATTTTACTTAAGAATAACATCAGAATGTCTACGTTGAGACGTCAATAGCGCCTCACCCAAAGAATGGATTGCTATGCTATAGCTCAGTGGTTCCCAAAGTGGGCGCTACCGCCCCCTGGGGGGCGTTGTTGTAGTCAGCTCTTGGGGCGAAAAGGGCCAAGGGGGCGGCAGGGGGGCACCAGAGGGGTACTGACAGTGTGACAAATGCGAAGGTTCCGTAACCTTCCTTTTGTCTTTATTTTCAAGCTTCGTTTCTAAAGTTAACTTTGTTTCCAGCACCTGGAAGTAATTTAAAGCATATGATTTCTTAGATTTTAAAGTAACAACGGTTGAAATATATTTCCAAGCCTTTCTTGGACAAGGGGAATGTTTAAAGGGTTTAGTCTCATTTGGTCTATCGTTGGTACAACTTCACGACACTGAGAACTTCGGCAGTAAAGTTCAGTGAGAATAAAACTGTTGTGAATGCGGAGAGGAATCAGGTCATCTGATAACTAGATTCGGTAGTTCTATACACCAAATATTTACCAGAATAACAATTTTCCGAAGAAGTCGGTTCCAGCGATATTATCGAGGCTGTTTTGGTAAATGATGTTTCATCCTTCAGATGATATCGTTATAGTACTATTATATAAATTTTGTACCATTTTAAAATGGCGAAGTATATTATAAAAATAAACGCCAGTATATTGTTCACGTTTTCATGAAATGGTAATAAATTATTCAAAACGAGGATCTTTTCTCGTATATATAAGATTGCGACAGATGGAGCTCTGTCAATGACTGGTCGTCACTATGGTTATATTGCATACTTGAGGAAATATGTACCGTTCATTGTGTCATTCACCGACAACATCTAGTGGTCAAAAACTGAGTGATCGCCTTCACAAGTCCTTAAACATTGTAATTACAGCAGTTAACTAAATTAAAGCCCATGTTCTTAGTGATCGACTCTTTCGAGAGTTGCATGATGAGAACGACGAAGATTTTAAACGTTCGTTACTACACACCGAAGTTCGTTGGCTGTCAAAAGGCAATTGTATAAGGCGCTTCTATAAACTTTTTGACACTGTCGTGCAGTTTTTTGAGGAGAAAGTTTGAGATGGTTTTCTCAGCAACAACCTTAGAGAGATTAGGAGTGACGTTGCATTTTTGGCTGAACTTTTAGGAAAGTTCAATTAAATGAGTTTACAATTGCAGGGAAACGATTTAAGACTTCTGCTAAGTGACATTAAACCGAACGTCGGAAAACTTGTATCGTGCCATCAAGCTCATCCTTCTCATTAAAATTTAATTTGATGGAAATATGCAATTTATTTTAGGAATAGAATCTTCGTAAATGACTTCTAGACCATGAACAACTATAATAAAAAGTCACTTAATTGTTAAAATAATATTAACAAAACATGATTGGTCATTCTATTACTATAAATTGAAAATTTTCATGCTATATAATTGCTTAATTTAAGTAAAAAATTATATGTAAAATTCTAAAAAACCTTTCTTAAAATTATTTATTTTTATGTCAAAAGTATATTCTCAGTTAAGTTCCTTTTATTTTGTATTAAATCATTTGCATAGATGATAAAAAAAACATACATCCATTGAATTCTAAATAAACATTTAATTAGTCATTGTTTTTAATTTAATTATTAAAATGTTCCTCATTTGGTTAATTAGTATATGATTCTGATTATTATTTTAAAGATACCGATTAGGGGGGCGTTGAATATAGGTTTACGGATCCATGGGGGCGGTGGCTCGAAAAAGATTGGGAAACACTGCTATAGCTGATTACCCCAGTGAGCCTTCCAGGCAAAAGATGTAATCTTGCTGACAATACTTGACGAGCTAAGAAACTGATACATTGAGATGGGAAAGATAGTCAGTCGGATCCGTCTTACACACGGCGGAAAGTATGCTTCGTATGGAAAGTATGCTATGTATCCCCTTGACGAGACTTACTATTGGATGGCGAGAGGGTAAAGTCATTAAGTAGGCACACTGCCTGAATTTTCATCTGCGGTAATAATTCTCGAAAGCCTTAATTGGGTTATCCGAAAGAAAAAATAAATAAAATTCGCGTCGAAAATGCTATTGAAGTAAATTAGTGTGGAAGTAAAGTATGGGAGCGAATAAGAAAAATTTTTAATCGCCGTGGATGCTGAATTTTGGAAGCCTTCATTTTCATGGATCGTAAAACAATGTGGTATGAATCATTATTATAAAAATATTTTTTTAAGATTGGCATTTAAAATTATTTTCGAATGGAATGTCACAACGAAAGAAAAATCCCGCTAAGAAAGAAATTATATTCACATTTATAAAACAAAATTTTTAAGTACACTGCAACTAATTAGCAATAGCATCATAACATCATGTTCTTCTTTCAAAGGGTGCGATATTCATTATTTGGCGGAAAATTGCACGTGAAGTGACGCAAGATGCCTTATCATCAGCGCATCTTGATCCATAAATATTTTAGGGTCAAACAAAAAGGCATATGGTCAAAATCGTAGGCCATTTATTCTTGGGATAATAAGTGGACTAACTGCAGTAGTATATTTTACAGCATTAATTAGGGTAAATACTTTGAATAGCCATCAAAGTCCCTCCGATTACGATCATTACGGAAACGCAAAAATTTATTTAATTTCCCATGATTATATTGTTCTTTCTACCACATAACCGAAGTTTTCTTCAAAGGGTAAATTTCGACATCTTACGATGTTTTTATAATTCATAAAAGGTAAAAACCAGGAGAAGATAACACATATCTGTAACTGAATCAAGACAAATTCCTGGTAAACGAAATTCGCATGGCACAATCTACTGAAACTATATGTGCCTTCATTTACCCCTTAAAAACTAATGAGGGTATACAGATCATAGTTTAGTCCTTGTAAATGAGACGTATAGCTCAAATCTCATTATAATACAACGACTAATTTTACATTGAGTTTTGAAGGATTATCTATCAATACAAAAATGATTAAATGATGGAAATTTTTATAAATAAAATGTTAGTTTGGCTATGGCACTAGTACTATTTTTATTTCTAACAGAATATGCACTCCTAGAAAACATTTTTTGTCCGCATCAGGAGCTTCTGTTACCAAAGGAATGCTTCAAACGTTCCATGCTTTCTAAAGTCAGGGGAACTTGAACCTATATACCTCCCAAAATGAATCTCGTTTGATATCCCTGGGCAGCAGAAGGGGGAGAGAGAGGTCTGGGAAGTGTAAAAAAGAGAAAAGATTTTACATTTCCAATTAATATTATTCTGAAGTTCGTAGAATCATGATTGAATGATTGAGTCATCAGTGTCAGCTGCATCAATTCCGATAATGCGTTTGTTTTGGATGTATACCTACGTGCGTTTACAATATAATATTTACTTCACAACTAGTCTGAATCCGACACGGAACAAAAAAATCGAGAATAGAATCGAGCGTCTCAGAAAAAATGCAGGTAAAATTAAGTGGAAACGCTTACATATTTGTGAGGCAATCCATCTCACAAATATTTTTACGAACCGAAGTCTTAATGAGATGGTACTCTAATATGAGTCATAAATCCGGTTTTTCGTATCACAGATTCTTAAAATTTCAGATTCCTGAACGATTCCAATAAAATACTTCCATTTTAACTCACAACGTTTCAATTACCTACCATTTTTTTCTGCAGGCTACCTAAGTGACTGTGTTAGGAGATTGTAACTTAATGCCAGCATGATATATGGTTTTAACTCAACGACTCCTACTTTATCTTTACAGTGCGTTTGATTGTAATATTTTTTTTCTAAACGGGCTACTAAAAGTTAGTTTGACAAACTACTGACAATAAATTAAGCGAATAAAACATGTCTCAAATTCTATAAAATGTAAAAATTAAAAATGCCTTATACAAGAGGTAAATATTTAATGGTTTAATGGGGATTCGTTGTGGAGGAAAATTTTGAGTGAATTTTTTAGGGAAAAAGACTGTTACTGAAAACAAGTAAGTGCCGACATTTCTTGTTTTTTAATGTCGCCATCTGGATAAATTATCGCACTCTTTCATAACAAAATTGCGAAGTTTCATATTGTCTTTATACACTGAACCAAACACAACTTTATAGCGAAATTGGTCTCATTAGCTTCATTTGACTAAACAATAGCGTCAAAAGGTCTACATTGAGGCAGCAATAGCACCTCATCCAAAGGATGGATTGCTGTGCTATAGCTGATTGGTCCAGCGAGGCTACCAGACAAGGGATTGCTGAAAATTCAGCCGTATCCTCCTCACAGAGGACGAAAATTTAGCTAATATCCTCGAGAAGAGGCTTCCTAAGGGATGGCGAGAGGGCATGCCTACCTGTCCATCCTTGTCCCCGATGCCACTGCCAGTGAAGTCATCCAGGTTTTTTTCCGCTTCATCTCCCTCTCCTCAGCCATGGGCCTCAGCGGACGACTACGGATTCCCGAGGACTTACGCAACATCAACCTTGACCTCCAAAGACCAAATTTGGTTCGTTTCAATTTATCGTGACACACATATTATAATACACATTATGCACCAGCCTCAGCTCCTCTTAGCCTTCAGCATCTCAACAAAAGTGGAATGATATTTGGCGATAATGTGCGAGGAGAATATGTAAGAGGATTTAATTTAATCATTACGGCTGGACTGGTGTTTTTTCCGTGACGTTGTAATAGCGTAAAACTTATGCTATCATCTTGGAATTTTCAGGATAGGCACATATATAGAGCATATCATTTTTAACTAATGGATGAATCTCACATTTGAAAAAAAAGCCTCAGTATTATCTCATTTTGACGTTTCACGTACGGAGACAAAGGTTTACTTTTTACGCCCTGAAAAGTTTAAGATGAAAACACATAATGTAGGTTCGAAGATTTTCGCGGCGTTGGTTAGATGATCTTTCCATTCTATTCGGGTTTTTCACCGCGTTTGTTGTATTTTAAAGACAACAGTTTCGCCGGCGTTACAGTCGGCGTCTTCAGGTCGAAGGACTGAAGACCTGAGGACCTGAAGATGCCGACTGTAACGCCGGCGAAACTGTTGTCTTTAAAATACAACAAACGCGGTGAAAAAACCCGAATAGAATGGAATGATCATGAAAACACATATTTGAAATCAGTAATTAGTCATGAGAAATGACAAAATACAATGGGACAAGAGGGAGTGATGGGTCCTCTTAAGGTATTAATGCGAAGGCGTCTGCGGTCTGCGAGTATGGATTCGCTTTGTTTTCGGGTGATTCATTCTTTCTTGTAATATTTAATGACAACAGTTTCATCTAGGCAACAGCCAGCTTCTTCGGGACGATGTCCGTTATTAGGTATCATATTGAAATGCTCTACCCGAAGTCGTCCGCTGGATCGCGGGCGAAAGTGCTGTCACAGAAAAACAACAACACTGAGAAGCGATTTTTACATTCTTGTTTTAAGGGAGTTTCCCCCTCATGCATGGAAAACAAAATAAGCGTACAAGGTATGTAGAAAATTTAAAACATTGCATAATTTTTAATAAATGCTAAGTCAAGCTGCTATTGCCGAAAGTAGCGACGGATCTGCAAATGTGGATTTATAAGTTCAATTTCTTTAAATACTATAGTTTGGATAACTCCAATTTTTTCGACTGGTTATCGACGATGAAAAATGTCTAATTAGATGAAAGGTTCAAGAGGATGACATGAACTTGATACCTTGGTAGAAACTTCTCAAATCGCGCCCGTACAGACGACTAACACCAACTTAATTCGGCAAAACCTACGATCTCATATCGGTTTTCATAGTCCCATTTCTTTTTTTTTCTGAGAAAGGGCTGCCAGAACCCTAATTCTAAAGGGCTTATTTCATTCCCACCATACCATGAGAGGGCCAACTTTACAGGCCCTCTCCTAGTACCTAGTTATTTCTAGAAGCATGTTCTGTGTGTTCTAGCTTTATTGACAGATTGCCTTCATGAGTAGTTGGCAAGTTTTGCCTTTGATGAATTTCGAAGCATAATTTGTTAGTTTCCGTAACTTTTGGACTCATTTGGACACAGAGCATTTGGGAATCCTCTTGCATTCCTCATGCTGGTGATTGATCACCCCCTGCCAAACACCGTACAGATGGCTCGTTGGGTATTATGTAGATGTAGAAAAATCATGTCCTAAATTTACCCTTTAAGTATGAGGTCTATAATTTCTATTCGGCAGTCATTTTTTTTTTTAATATCATTATGATGAAATTGAAGAATCGATATGTCCGATGGAAATAAATAATAAATAAAGCTAATGTATAAATAGAGATTTAAATTTCTTGCTGTGCTAAACATAGTTTAATAATTAAAGCCTCTTTTCAAAATAAGTATAACTCACATGCATTTAAATTAAGATACCTAGCCCGATTACTGATTTTATACATCTATAGTTAGTGGAACTTCAATTTGACATTTGGGGGGATCTGGTCTGGATCCAGCCACGGTCCGCGTGGGGGCGCGCCCCTCCCTCCCTCTCAGGATCTAATCCTCCACATGGTCCCCTTCGCACTGTTGGGAATCCCACTACCCTCTCTTACTGCAACCGCACGAAAAATTCACCTAGCTCTTCCCCTTCAGAGAGCATCCTAGATTCACTCCGATTATAGAATAACTTTTACTCAAACTGCACATGAGCATATGTCAAATCATGACTAAAACGTTAAGAAAAGTATTTAAATTCTTAAGTGTTGTAGATATTTTTCAGACTATCACATCCACGTTTGCATTTCCGGATGAATCTAACAAGATAATATATAGGTATACTGGGGAAACAGGCTGTGAACAGAAATAACTGGCTTTCAAATTTATGAAAATTACAACGGACTTTATTAAAATACACCGACCTGAATGCTCAATCAATCACTTCAGATGAGGTAGGGGAGAGAAAAAATGTGTTTCAGCAAAACGCAATATTTCTACGCGTATTTTGAAAAAAAAATCCTTTAATCGTTCCAGTAAGGATTGGATAAGTATATTTCATGACGCGAAAACCAATAGGATCAGCGAAAAGCTGACTGGTATCAATAACAACCCTTTTCTTAGTCACCTTAGCGTACTTCTTCAATTGACGCTATTCTTCTTTATTTTATGCAGAGTCACATTTACACAAGTTTTTTTCCCTAGCCAAATACATATTAAAGCGAACTACTTGGAAGGTCATCCGTTCCAAAACCGGTCCATAACATGCACAGGAATCAGGCCATCTCTGACTTAGATTGGCTTCCTTTAATTGGAGCGAAAGTGGTAGGTTAGGGAGAAATGGACTCGAAAAAAACTGGGAGTCACTTGGCATCCAACTTGATTCGGAAAATTCTACTAGTTCCTCAGAGGAAACCTTGAAATTACTACATTTATGAGCGATCATAGTTTGATCCATGCCTACTAAGCGCAAGTGGGAAGAATATGTAATAAAAAGACGAAAATATTACGTGACGAATCTTCAAAGTGGGTAATTATTTATGTTTTGTTATTGCATTGAATCAAAGAGAGGGTATAGAGAATTGCGATGTTTTGGACGCAACGCAAGTGATGTAAGTCGCGTTAAAAAGATGCATAATTTTCGATACGTGTATGAAAATAAAAATATACCTCTATTCATAACTGTATATAATTAAACGTGTGATTCAAACAAATTTTGGCATTTATTCGATGCTAGGGACGTAGTTTACAATGAGTATGATGGCCTTCCGAAGAAAACTTCAAGAGAGAATTTAAGGGTAAAATATTTAAATAACCAAACAACTTAAAATGTATGACTGCTTGCGGAGAGTACATTACTGTTTCCTGAGGACAAAAAGTCTTGGTCCCAGAGAATGAGTCTCCATACTTGAATTCATAGTTGATGGATTGAAAGTAAAAGTAAACGCGTACTTCTATCTTGGTGTTACACCGCACACATTCCTGGGATAAGTACCACAACTTCGATTCTAACATTTTTTATTTTTACGCGCGGTTAAATTTACAATTGAATTTTGCATTTCAATATTTTAATTACTATAGCAAACGAACTAAAATTGAGTGATAAGCGCAGTAAATTCAAGAATTTAGGAGGCATTATGGAACTTGAGTGAATAAATGGAACGGAAAGTAAATCGTTATTTAATTCGCACGAATTATTACAGAAGAAGAACACAACTCACGGTTTACTTCCTTAAATTAAACAGGTACTCAATGGTTCTCTTTACCCCATGGGTGGATTAGGGTTATTTAATTCACATTGATGGATTGAGGGAGGGGGCGGTTCTATACTTTCTGCGGCCCCTTGTTGGCATGTGATACCTCCCATTGATAATTTTTCTGTAATAATAATATGTAGATATGTGGCTTTATGGTACGCAGCAATCATTTTTATACACTGTATTTTAAATTGATGAAATGAAAGCTCTCATTGGAGAGCTACCTAAAGGGTACCATCTTTCCAATTTTTCCAGAAATTATGGGGCCATGCCGCCCGACCTACGCCTTAATCCGCCACTCCTTTAGCCTAATGCTAATATAGTAATAGAATAAGGTGGGTACAATTAAATTTCCGTAAAGAAATATTACAATATATTAAATTTAATTATCACACCGAATAATTACCTTTGTGTTTTAGTCACAAGCAAAATAGTAGAGCAGAGAGAAAACTTCTCCCTCGTGCCTGCATTTGTACGAAAAGGGTAAGTGTGTCACCTGGTTCGTTATTAGCTGTTATTCAAGGCAGATAACGCAGGTCGGTTGCACTCAACCTCTCAAAAGCTTATCGCTCACCCAGCCATGGCTGAAACATTCAGTGTGATCACTTATTTTTAAAGAGTGTGATAGTTGTCACCGATTCACGCTAACAGTGCTTGAGTCATCCTCCTTACATTCTTACAATTTCGAATCATTAGCATGCAACGATGCCGATCTGTTGACCTCCTAAGAATCAGAACATAGGTTTCCAAGCCTGCTCTTTCGACCCTCACACGGCAATGTCTACAGAAGGCGGTGGGATCCTTCCCCCATGAACATGCAGCTGTAATGGCGGAGAAAATAAGATGAAGATATTAAGAGATTATCTTCGAATTAAAAATTTATTTTTAATTAAATTAGTAAAGATCTTTATGAAATAAAACTCTCAATTTCACCAACGTTAACAATAAATGCCGTAAGAGAAGCAGCTGAAAATGAAATTTGAATCACATGGATGATGACACGATCGACATCACACAATCTTCCAGATTGAAGTATTTCGTAATTACTGGGAAGAAAACTATAGCAAACGAAACTGACGATTGGAAATCAATAATTTTTCTTCGTTTCAACACTTAAAAATTCTCAATGCAATAAAAATACTTTTGAAACAACGCTCACATCTAAAATAATAACTAAAAGCCATGGAGAGTAATCCCTGAAAACTGCAGTTTTTAGAGAATGGCCGTTGGATTTTGCCAAGGCAATTAATGTATGATTTACCAAGCAATATGAGGCAATGATGAAGAACAGAGGTTGACTGCGGAGAGACAAGTATCCAAAAAATAACAGTTTAGTGATTATCAATATTTGTATTTCAAAGATGCATAAGACTATAGGAGTATCCTTTTAAATTATTATGAATATTCCATGAATTTGACATTTTTCAAAAACTTTGACTTGACTTTTCAAAAACGATTTGAGAATTGTGTCATTATTTCCCATGAGTGAGCAGGAATTGATGCAATTCATTTTCCGGCGACGAAATTATTGGATCGGAGGCGAAATTAACATCACTCAAATACAGAATGTGATGAATTACCAAATATTAATAAATTCTCAAGACGGAAGATGAAGGTTGATACAAAGAATCACGATAAGATTTATGGCAATGAAAGTTAATACTGCATACTGATGCACAGGGCCGGATCCAGGATTTTTTTCTGGGGGGGTACAAAAGTCTGATTGGCAAACGATCTTCTCATTCTTGAGATTAAAAATAAGATAAAATAATTACTGTGCGAAATATTCTCCTTATTTTGGAATGAAAGTTATTAATATAAAATTAAATAATTGAGGATAATACACAAAACAAAACGAACGTAATTATAAACACATAAAACATTTTATCTATAAATTAAGCGACTGGGGGGGGGGGCACGGAGGCATGAGCCTCCGTGCCCCCCCTCTAAATCCGCCTATATTGATGCATCAGCAATGAGGCACTATTAATGATATGTATGACTATATTAGAGGGCTCGAGAGTTTTCAAAAACTTTAATGCGAACAGGAATTCTCACAAAAGAATTCTGCGGATGTTTCACGCTCGGATGATGCTCGGAGAACCCGTTAAAAACAGGCAAGAGGAAATGACGTGGAACGAGTGCCTGTTTCCGACGCCGGGTAATTCCGGACAGACAATTATACTTCCTTGCACATCTTCCTCGTCGAGATTTATCATGGTTTCTGTACAGTGATTTAGATTTCTGAACGTGATATCAGATATGTACAGAGAGTTAATCTGAAGAACAAAATACACTGTATAATGATTCCCCCGAGTCTCTCATAAAATTTTCCTCCCTCGGTCGGTGAAAAACAATACGCTACCATGAAAATTAAAGTTCTACAATCCAACTGATTGTTTATGATGAACATAATGCGCATTGAAAATTACGAGGCAAAGGGAAACACTTTAGGCTACGATGGACTACAAGTGGCGATACCCGCTTGTACGTTTTTCGGAGAAATATGTCACCAAATAGGCACCAAAAGCAGAGGAAACGTGAAAAAGTGCAGCCAAAACGTATTTGACCCAAACGGATAGGAATAAGCGATAAACAAAATAATCCATCATATACTTAAATGCTTAAAAAAGTGATGAGTTTCTCTTTTAAAACGTCACATAATATACGGCCATAAACGCTTTGATTCCCCTCACCCACAAGAAATCTAGTCCGTGCGGTGCAGGAAGTTTGAATATTAAATTGAAATTTGAAGACTATCAATATTTTTCAAAGTTAATAACATCACAAACTGGCCTCGGTGGCGACGGGGTAAAGTCCTCGCCTGCCACACCAAAGGTCGCGAGTTCGAATCCCGCGTGGATAAGTTACCCTTATCCAGGGCATGGATGCTTGTGTGTGATTGATTGCTGTATATTTTCTAAAACCCGTTAATATGTTTTCGGTGGTGTGGATATAAATATATTAACAATTCTGGTTAAAAAAAATCAATATTAAAATAAGGGACTTGAAGAATTAAGGGCAAATAGTAGGACAGAATGGTATGATGGTGTATATCCACAATAAGCATAAATACCTGAAGTTGCCATCGAAATTACCAATCACTAAAACACCCGCTTGGGTCATCGTTGGACACCTAAGTTTCATCGTTGCGGAGGACTAGTGAACATACATTTTTATCGCCTTTCTGAGGAGACTATCAATACTTTCAAGTTGTCCTCGAACTCACTTCGTAAAGATGTTCCTAAGAAAAATTAGTAGAGGTTATAAAACTCAAGGCGCAATAAAGCAAGGAGTAAATGTCCTACCTTTCCACTCCGCCGGCGGCGGAAGGCGAGCCAAGTAGTTCTGGGTTATGTCAAGGTCTTGCATTCAATCCCGAGACGACGCTGAACTAATGCCTACACATATTCTAATGCTACGGGTTGGTGGTGATTCCTTCTTTTCAAAAGCCTCTGGCGAACACGCTTTTCCCGATGTAATAAAGACATTTCTCAAGCACATTCCGATCACCACGATAGGTTTTTAAACGTCTATGCGAACAGAAATTTCTAGAATAGTTATAGTACATTTCAAATTTCCTTGAAAAATAAATAAGATGCAAACATGGGTGTCGAGTCACAACTAGGAAAGCAATTCAATCGGAAGACGTGGCAAGGGCACTAAACAATACCGGAAAACAAATGATTCTATTCCAATATCTGCTGAACTTTGAGCTTACCAAAGTGAGTTGATCTAATTTCAGAATATTTTTCTAAGGTAAGGGTTTTTTCAGGATGCTTAGATTTGAATTCACGTTTCAAAGGGCTACTGCAATATATCTATATTATTCGGATATGCATGAAGAAATATTAACAACCTTCCGTACAGCTACAATGATGCACGGTAGCGTAAGGACAAAAACAGTTATAGTAAAGAAAAATGAAGTTAGAGAGAAATAGAGTAGTGTACGAATTTAGGACTATGAAGACTGATCTGTTATCTTCTTAATTGGTAATAATGCGCAGTGTAGAATGTTATATCGTATTATTTTGGCAACTCGTCTCTTATTTTCAGGGCATAGAGAGCAGACCCTTGTCAACATTGTTGCGCATCTTAAACACGAAAACATTTTGAGTTACGAAAAAGACTAAAGACGACCCGTTGTGAGGGTGAGATGCGTTCTTTTAAAATAATTACTCCAAGTCACTTCGAAACTCAGCATAAATGGATTTATCGACTGACAGTGGACAACAGAGATTAATTATTGTAGGAGAAGATAATACTCCTTTGTGTTAGAGCCACAGTAAGAAAAACACCAAGGATATGCAATAATAGACATACGGCAATTATCGCGTTTGAAAGTGTGTTAAAAATTTATTTCGAAAAACTTAAAAGTTATAACTAGTGAATTAGGTTTTCATATCTTTTGGCTAACATAACTTTTTTAAAGAAAATAGAACCATAAAAGCCCCATTTTTTCCATGGGATATCTAATATTTCTCTCGTACGGAAAGCGCCCTGTAACAATGGCGCAGCGAGGGGGGGGGGGATTACCCTCCCCCTATAGCTCAGAGAAATTTTAAGTTTAATACATTTTACTTAATTGGATTATTGGATTGATATTACTAATAGAATACGGCAAGGATTATTAAATATCCCTCAGGAGGCCGTAAAACTCACCATTTATCTTAAAATTCCGAAATTTATTAATCTCGCACCTACTGCTTATCCTGGTGGGTATTCCATACCCCCACACACCCCGGTATTAGATGCACCTAAACCCTCCTCAAGCCTTAATACCTCGGTGCGCCCCTACCCTGTCATCCATATTTTTACAACTCGCTGCAACGGTTGAATGCACGAGGCCATTGAGCGCTCGTAGGCGTGAGTAATACACGAAGTATTTTTAAGGCAACCCATTGCGTGCCAACGTGCAAGGTTACAAATGTATGCCGATGCTCCTAAAAAGGAAAAAATCGCCGTGCGTGGAGTCATGGCTTTTCAAAGATGAAGAGGAGTGTTGGACGGGTGTGGCGTCAGCTAAGGAAGCCGCAGAGAGGGAAGTCACAGTCCTTATCAGTGGGACGATTTCCTTTTCTGTTGGTCTCCCCTTCCTCAGTGCAGTTTCAACATCAACACCAAAGCTGCAAAGAACTGCCGTTCAGTGACGCAGCTATAGAAAAAAAGCAACAATACGAATATCACTGGGCCATTTAAATCCATTTCGACGATTACTGACCGAAACAGGTAAGAAGATTGGTTATGAGTGACTTACAGTTTGGAAATAAAATTGGTAGCACTTACATTAGAGGAAAGTTAAAAAGTTTGAAGTCTCCTAATTATTATTAAACAACATTTTTTTGTAAAGCAAACGCCCTGAAAGCCAAAAGTGTCCAGGAATAGACAACGAAGATCATATCTAACATGTGAGACGAATGGTCGGAAGGACATTGAATTATTACTTTTCAATAAAGCGAGAAGAATAATAATTAGTGTCTGATGATTAAAAGATGAAAGTGTAATGCATATACACGGATAAGTATCCGTAAAATCACAAGCATAACATAAGGTTGAAAACAGTAATAACTTACGCTTACGTTATGCCCTAAAGCAATACCAAGGATGGATGTGGGGTGTATTATCACCTCTCGATGAGCTAAATATGCAATACACTCAGTCCTGAAAAATACTTATTTAGCAGCCACCTTAAGTTCAATCACACTAAAGAAATCACCTCCCATCGTAGATGCCTTTTATGCAGCCTGTTTGTTTAATAATATATTATGTGTTTCCAACTTTATTTAGAATATAATGGAACTATTAATCCATTGAAAAATTTTCTCGTGCGTATTAGTAACCCAATATCTCAAAGACCGTTGATTCGATTTTAAAACAAAGAGCATAATATTGAAGCTCTTTAATTTGACTTTTAATTTAACTTTAATCTCGCCACCACGCATAAGCAAAAGTCCTTGAACACATCGTAGTCAGCTCGGTAATGAAACACCTAGACGCGCAAAACTTATTAATGGGAAATCAACATGGATTCAGGAAAAGCAGATCGTGCGAAACTCAGTTAGCGCTTTTCGCCCACGATATTTTAGTCTCCGGGGAAGACAACATTCCAGTAGACGCGATTTTTCTTGATTTCAAAAAGGCATTTGATAAAGTACCCCACGGAAAGTTAATAATAAAGCTGAAATCTTACGGTCTAGACGAAGATGTCATTTCCTGGATTAGAGAATTTTTGAGCGACCGCGTCCAAAGAGTAGTATTAGACGGTGCAGTCTCCAATGATGTTAGAGTGACTTCTGGCGTTCCTCAGGGTAGTGTCATTGGCCCACTCCTATTCCTTCTTTATATAAACGACATTGGCGAAGTAGTGCAGAGTAAGTTACGATTATTTGCAGACGACGCTGTAGTTTACAGAGAAATCCGTTCCAGCAAAGATATAGATGAACTAACGAATGACCTTGCTGCTATCCAATCTTGGTGCGATGCTTGGCAGTTAGAATTAAATTTGGAAAAATGCGTCGTAATGAATTTCTGGAAGAAGGATAACTCCCTACAGCGTAACTATGTCATTCGGGGCACGCAGTTAAAGGCAGTTGAATCTGTGAAATATCTAGGGGTTAGACTCAATAATGATCTATCGTGGAATAAACATATTCGAGAAATAACCGGTCAAGCTAATCGTAAAATGGGTTTTGTTAAAAGAATATTAGGAAAGTGCGACGACAAAGTGAGAGAAATTAGCTACTTTTCCCTCGTTAGACCACATTTGGAATACGCTGCCAGTGTTTGGGACCCTCATGAAAAAGGCTTAATAACAGAGTTAGAACGCGTGCAAAGAAGAGCTGCCAGGTATGTGAAAGGTCGTTACGATAGTCTTGTTAGTGTAACTGACCTCTTAGATAAACTCGGATGGGAATCTCTGTCGGACCGTAGATTGAAAAATAGACTAAACCTTTTAGATAAATTCAAGAGCAGTGTCTTTTCTGACGAAGTTAACCATATCTTGCGGACGCCAACGTACTACGGAAGATCAGATCATATAAATAAAATAAGAGAGATACATTGCAGAACAGACAGATTCCGAATGTCATTTTTTCTACGATCAATAAGAGATTATAACGGCAGCAATAGAACGCGTAAATAGATTGCATGACTTGTAGTGTAGCCTACTAACCTATGTAAAACTTACTGCATGTTTCTGAATTTCTATTCTATATTCTATTTCTAACAGCATATAGTAGTATAGTTTGTTATTATACGGGACGTTTCTTGGACGGTGTGGTGTGCATGTGGGAGTCCAAATGCATGCTGCATGCTGGTGATTGATCACCCCCTGCCAAACACCCTAGAGGTGGCTCGCAAGGTAATTTGTAGATGTAGATGTAGAAAACAAAGGATTGAGCCCAATGGTACTAAAATTACTTGGAATCTTTGTATAAGATTTGATTCTGAGTGTAGCAGTGTATGACTACTATGACTACTAGCAGTGTATAGTAGGTGGTGATTTGTAAATTCAGCAAGTACTTGCAATACTTGTCATCAAACGCAAAGCCTGTAAAATATCAATAGAAATAAATAAGATCTCTCCGTAGTCTGTACTATTTATACGAATCAGGAGTACCATTTACTGAGTGAACGTAATAAATTTGGCCCCTGCTAGTTAAGTTGACAGCTTGTCAAAATTTATTCGAGATGTGATCTTGGTGAAATATTTTTTACTCACTCATATATGGCTCACTTAGTTCCTCAACCGAAACGTTGATCTGCTTACGTGGGGATAATTATTGCTAAATAACAAGCCTTTAAGGTGTAAATTTCACACAATCATGGGGGGAGGGTCGATTATAAGAATTTTTTTCTCTGAGCCACCATTCACCTCAAAGTTTCTTTTAACAGAGGCGACACACACGAGCTTCAAACTAATCTGCAGACTGAGGAAATAATTTTATTTATTAAGATGCCATACATAGTCACAAGTGAAAGATATCTTTACTATCATGAATTCAATTGAAAATGAGGGCAAATAAAAATTTCACAATCGTAAAGATATAAATTGTCCAGAGAATGATGACGAAAGAAAAGCGCTCTATCTATATAATGCCATACGTAGCCAAAATAATAAATTCTCACTGTTCCTCCAAGGGCATGTCTTCATACATATAGCAAATTTATAGTTTCATTGATGCTATTTTTCATTTCGTAACCAATCACTAATCCGTGGGCATAAACATTTGACGCGGTATTCGAAATAAAATGCATGACACACGGATAAATCGAAACAACGGAAATCCAGGGGGATTTGAACACGTTGACTCTCCAAATGGCTCGCTATGGCTGAAACCTGAGCAGCATACAGATCCTTCAAAAATTCGCTATCCACATAGACCATAATAGGGTGGTTTCCGATTATTTTTTGTTGCCTAAATCGCCTATTTTTTACTCCTGGAGTACGTATTTTACGCTTTTAGATTTTTAAATGACGATATCTATTTTTCGCGATTAAATGAAAAGTGAAAATTTTCAAGCGCGCGAAAACGCGACGGCTAAGTATAAATGCTGGGAAAAGCCCGGATGACGTCATTCTGGTTCCGGCTGCCGCCGTGTGAGGCCACATTGGTGCGACGCTTTGAACGCCGAGGGCTGCTGCTACGATGCAGGCTGCTTGCTGCTGATGGCGGTAGCGTAGAGTACCCTGCTAGCAGGTAGCGCTTGGCTTAAATAAGGATTATAATACCCTATCAAACGAAGGAAACTTTCCGACCTTAGGCAATTTTAATAAATGATTATTAAGAGATGTTTCCCTGAGCTCTGTGCCTCATGCATGCATTTGTAATCTCAGACGATGCAAAACTCCTACCTACTCGTATAGCATCTAGGTCCCTGTGACGTCACGTGGAGTGGCATCACATGGGCGCCAATCTGGCCTATTTCAAATAAGGTTAAATTTGAACATTAACATTCGTCTAAACCCAGCAATAAATAATTTGTTCTAAAACGAAACAAATGGTACCTAAATCATAAATACACTAACGGGGGGGAACGAATCACAATCAATGCCTTTCGTTTTCTTTGATGAAGGAAACTACCTTATTATTAGGAATGATGACAGGACCAGTTCATGGCAAAATACTTCCAGGCGTTTGGTGGACCCCCCTAACTGCGTCGTCCCGGGCAATCACCCGGGTTGCCCGGCCCTGAATGATGATTCACGTAAACTTCATTGAATTGCGTGCACCCTTCATCACTTTCACAGTTATTATAACTCCTAACTTATTATTAGTAGTTATCAGACGGAAATATTAAGCGAATTATATCACTCGATTTACCGAACGAAAACTGTGCTTGAGCCTTACGTGTACATCCTCATATAATACCAAAAAATATTTGGCTTCAAGATGGTGACTTTTGGAGCGAATTTAAAATGGAGTTTATAAAAATGATGATGGGATTCAAGCCTATGCATCGATGAAGGCTATTACCGATACCGGTAAATCTTTTGCTCACTCGAGAACCTTCTCCACCCGTGTTTCACCTGTTGTGGGAGAGGAATTTTCTTTTGTGTAATTCATGGCCATTCATGTTTGTCCTCTAAAGTTAGAGCGAGTAATTTTCATGACTGATGCAAAGTTTCTAGACAACGTTAGCATAAAAACTCTAGCAAAAATTATACATACAGTGGTGAAAAATTTTTAAGAAAGAAAAAATAGGTGCTAAGGTTTGAAGAGACAGACTTCTTAACTTCATCAAACATTTGTCTAGAAACGTTCAATTTAAGGAAAAATTACTCTATGCCTAAAAATCACAACGCTGGACGCAGCTCCAAAAAATACAGTAATGCATTTAAAACGTCATGAGCTGTTTCATGCGTAACCATATTTTAATGCAAAATTCAGAGCCATACATGAGGGGACCCAGGGGTCCCGAGCCAGCCCCTTGGAATGTGGAAATGTTTTAACGTTTAAACGGTCTACTGCTCGCTAATTTGATCCATCGTCGCATCTTCTTTCCATCCGCTGGTACTATCGCATGATCACATTTTTAAATATAAAATATCATGGGAAGACCTTATTTTAAAACCTGCAATCTAAACTTATCTTAGCCCTTCCAAAGAAGAGTATATAATAATAATGATAATAATGTGATTCAAGCCTTTTGACTAGTATGAATTCTTACGCAGAACCTACTATTCAAGCTATTGGCTGAGGTGTGAGGAAAGGTTGACCTACATGATTACACGAGAAAGCGAGATCGGCATGAAAACGAACCACATAATGAATGAAGATGATGCTAAATATCCAAGAGTCTTGTTCATTATGAAGTGAATACACACTCTGGGTAATTCAAACTTATGCCACACCGGCCACACCTACAGTCCGTTAACTGCTGTTTTGAAAGACGTCCACGCGGCAAAAACGTCGGGGATCCCGTGGAACAATCCAGGCGCCCCTCCCACCTCTCATTGGTCGCCGCAGACACTGGAGGCTAGCACCTAGCCACTCCTCGCTTTGGCAGGTGTTTTCTGCGTTTATTTTTTCCCGCGCAACTGCAAGTCCGTGGGGGCGTTCGGCACGGACGTGGATGGGGGAGGATACTAGGGAGCCTCCTTCCGGTTGGGCCTCCTGCCACCTCACTAACCGACAAAGCTTCTCCTCATCCGAAGACCCAATAGTCATCGATCACTTTGTCTCCTCAATTCATGCCACCAGAGAAAGTGATAATTTAAACATCTTTTTTGCCTTTTAGGAACAGCTGCAATCCATTAATACATCAGAAAATAATGCGTTTTCTTCTTGATTTCTCAGCCCTGCAGGCTAACTGATGCCCTGGAAATAACTAAGGTTCTATTTAATGCCTCATGATATACTGGTCTATTTTCATGGTCAAAAGTTGATGGGAAAGCTTTGATGACCTTACTGAAGGTCCATGATCACCAAAGCCTGCTTCATTGGACATCAGCAGCAACCTGATACGCGTAACATAGCACATACATGTATCCATACAAGAAATGTACTCAAGCAGTTGATCTGTGCCTTAAAACTGAACACTAACATTTCGCTTTGTTTACATCACTTTGTCACGATAGTGGCAGAAGGACCATCGCAAGATATAGGGCGGCAAATAAGTCAATTATGAATAGCGCAGAAGATACGAAAAAAACGATATCCTCAATATCTACCCGAGAAAGTAAAAAAAAAGTCAAATGCAAAAAAAGATAAAATTTTCAAATTTGAATGAAAAAATTTCTCTCCCATTACCATCCGTGACACGTCTACCAGGTATGTGTACCAACTTTCAAAGAGCACGCGGCGCCACGAAGGCCAAACAGGGGTGTTTTATGGACGATGCTTGGCAACTGTGGAAGGTGGACGAAGAGAGAAGTTATAGAGGATGAGGTTTGGAAGTACTCCTTTTCCCCTTTTCGAGAGGGCCAAAAAAGCACGCGTCTTTTGTCTCGTCCGCGAGCTCGACTGGCTCACTTCGTCCTACTCCATATACAACTCGACTGACTGTGACCCCATTCTGGAAGACTTCGCTCATTCTCTCTCTCTCTCTCTCTCTCTCTCTCTCTGTCCTCCCAATTCAAAAACCTTTGCTTCCCCCACCACCACCAACACTTCGCCCCTCTGCAACGCGCCCTCGCTCGCAATGGCAATCTATTTAGCTTGTCCCTCGCATGCGCCATAGATACTGTTATGCATAGGGTCGCCACCCAGTCAGTTGTTCATTCAGGGGGATACCTCACATGGCAATTCCAGGAGATTTGTGGTTGGTAGAATGTAAGTAATCAACAGGTAAGTAAGTATTTTTCTATTTCTTTCTTTTGTTTATGTAATAAATTGCGTAATTTTCTACTCTATTTATCAGCGCGAGTCTGCATCCAGCAGCATTATAAAACTCTTAATTACGTGGAAAAGTGTGTGATGTCCCCTCAACTCTATCCATGTCAATAACTTCCACCACATTATGCCGCAAACCAAACATGACTTTTCTTTCTCAAGTAAATGTTAATTAGAAATAGTTCAAGTTTAAAGCTGATCATAGTTGATAGAAAGTAAAAGTTAAAGTAAATATGCCGCAGGGAAGTAGGCACTACTCGCAATTCTTTCTTATTAATGATCACATCCTATGGTGTATCTTTGCTGTTTATTTTCTTGTGGATCAAAATTTAGACTTTTTGGAGAAAACGTTAGTGAGCACATCCAATTTTAAATAAGAAATTAATATTGTGCAAAAATAAAAAGAGCCGAGAAAAGAATAAATATGAGAACCTCGAGAAGAAACGTATATGTTGTCCCGAGAGCAGTCAATTGAACTTTGGTTAAGAATAGGAAAATTTAAGCCAATTTTTAAAGAAAAATAATATAGGATTTGATTCTGAGTGTAGCTGAGTATGACTATGAGATGATAAGTAATTTTTGTCAAGGAAAGTTACGAGTCATCCGATATATTGAGTGCATTTTTCCATGGTCGAGAGAGTTCAACTATGACAAAATTTAGAATGAGAGAGAACAAAAGCGCCACACCGCCTTCATTTATTAAGGCGTCGTCATTTATACGATTCCAGCAATCTCTCCACGACTCACATTTCCAATCGTTGAATGGTGCTTTTTATCAGATAGGACTTGATTTGAAGATAAGAGATGGAGAAAAACTAGCACTTCATGTAACCTATTTAAGTCCGGTGCTCACGTGTACGAATAGAGTGTATCGCCTGATCCCGCGGACGCGATGCAACTCCTCAACCCACCGAATAACCGTGCTCTCTTCCAGATATTTTCCTTTCAATTTTTTTTCCTCTAGATATTTTCAATCCGGAGAATATGTCGGAGAATAACTTGGCACATAACGTTCCACACGTTTTATTCACATCAGTCGGGAATTTCAAACACAATGACTATAACCCAGTGACGGATAAATATGGGGTGTGCGTGGAGCGCGTGCCCCCATTACAGAACCGCGGGCATTGCCGAACCACAATTGTAACTATTTTATAACATAATATGGCCTTGTCTTGTATAAGCATATAATCACTTTGAATAAAACTTTCTTAAACTTTGCATGTGACTTGATTATTTCTTTATTACGATGAAAGTAAAGGTAGCTCAAGATATCTTTCCCCCCCAATTTAGTTTTTTTCCTGTATCCTGTATCCGCCACTGCTATAACCAGAGATAGAAATGCGCAAAGCCACTCACTTGAACAGGCCGACCATTATTTCAGATGGTTATTCGTCGCAATTATTAGCTTCTAACCTGCAGGATAATTACTATTAGAGCGAAAGGAAGGGGTAGAAAACTAAAAAGACAGGATTAAGGAGGGTAAGGGAGAAATGGGGGCCTGCAGGTCACTCATGATTCTACCTAGCTTTCTTGCCGAATTTCTATTACCTCAATGAAGAGCCTATTTATTAAATTGTATTCTTTCGGATTCAATAAATAAATGGATCTCCAAAAAGAGTTATAATATATTGACCAAATCGTATGTTAAACATGATTTGATCGATCATGACTCGTACATTGCTGACATCATTGACATGTACATTTTTGGAAATTGTAGGCAACGTCTGAGTGAATGTGAACCAGAAGGATTTTCGAATTCTGCGAATGTGACCAAAATTGAAATAAAAAATCAAAGATCACGCGATGATCAGATTGGCTGTCTAAGACGGTGGCTTTTATTTACATGCCGTCAATTACGGCTAGGAATTTTATTTCACGAAACAATCAATAAGAAGGAGTATCAGCATTCGAGTCTAATTTCAACCGCTTTTTCCATTTCTGCGATAACGATGAAGTTCGAGATTCAACGGTGGTCTCAGCTTTTTCGCTACTGAGCACCCCTTCTGAGCGCTCTTGTGTTTGTTTACTGCGAGGGGCCAACCGCAAGATTCGCGGCTGTTTTTTTTACAGAAATCTGCCACCGCCGCAGAAAAAAACTCCGCGACATCCTCTCTCTCTCCCTCTCTCTCCCTCCTTCATTCTCCCCCTCCCAATTCGTAGACCAACCGTCGTCGAAGATTCCTCAGCGCTCGATGGGGTAAGGCCTCCCGTCGTCTGCCGAGGAACCAACCCTCCCTCCACCCCTCCCCCCCTCTTCTCACCTCGGCCTCCTCTCACTTTCGCTCCCGCCACTCATCCCGCCGAAGGAACTTGAGGCAAGCCAAGGTCAGCCTTGTTCTGGCCGACGCTCCTAGCCGATGATATAATGCACAGGTAGCGAGTAAATGACGTACTTTCGTCTCCTACGGGGCCATGGCTGGCTTGGAAGGGTGGGATATCACACAGATCAGTAATATACGACGCGACATATCAGATGCTAAAGCATTGAAGCAACCGGTGAAGTCACCCTGATGATACCGCGAGTTGTGTTGCGAAAGATCGGTGGGGTCCAATTCCGTGAAATCGCAGTTTTCGTTTCAATATTAGTATTTGAAGGAGGTGACCTAGAGTTCAGGTTATTTGCGCCGCGTCAGAAGCGTGGCGATGGAATAGAAACCCGATAGCGCCGTCATTAGCCACCTATAAACGAAAGATCACGGTTTAACGTCCCATATGACGGAAGGATTGGTGTGCATGAAGTGCCTCAAGTAGGGAATGGAGGTAGAGAAGTCGAGACTACACACCATGCTAAACCGATTGGTCCCCAATTGTCTTCAGAGAAGGTAAATCTTGTACTGACATACTGCTATAAAAACGATCATACAAATATACGCGTGACAATAAGGTTATACATTATGTCTGCTGTCCAGTGCACCATAGAGATTTGTCAAGAAGCATATGACCCATCCTTCCTTCACTTTCATGGCGTCATGCTCCGCCTACTTATTCAAGGTCTACTGTGTACCATTGCCGCCAAGCAACGTGTCCCGTGACTTCCCCGGCACCCATTTGCCTGCCGTTGTTATTGTTATTATCGAGATCGTCCTCTTCCCACCCCGACTTCCCTCCCCCCTTTGGCGCTGATGACGAATGGAAGAAGGGCCGTTAAGTTCGACGGGAAGGGACTCTGAAACCTTTTTTTTTATTCTTTTCCTTCATCCAAACCCGCCCAATAAAAAGCGGCGTGCTCATTTTTGTGACGGGGAGACGCACCCGACTAATCGAGTTGGCTGCAAATGATAGCTCTCTCTCTCTCTCTTCATTAAGGGATCGTCAATTGTCTGACTATCGTATTGTTGCCACAGTGGTTGGGCCGTTCTCTACTATGGGACCGCGCCCGCATCAAATTCAAAGTGACGGAGCCAGCCAAGCGTTGGGGTAATCGCCGCTCATCCGAGGGCCGCGTTGACACGGTTTTTCCCTCTCCGATCATTTTATCGACAGGGAGTGATAAATGGTAAAATATTTGATTTCCTTAAAATTTTAATGATACACCTACAACACCAAACCAAAAAACTTAGAACAAAACTGAGATGAGATATGTGAAAAAATCCTCTGTGCGAATTAAGATCCTCAGGATATTGTTGATCATATTCCACTCGTTTTAGT
Source organism: Ischnura elegans (assembly GCF_921293095.1). Lineage (NCBI taxonomy): Eukaryota > Metazoa > Arthropoda > Insecta > Odonata > Coenagrionidae > Ischnura > Ischnura elegans. The sequence goes on from NC_060246.1 coordinate 146,018,140, forward strand.
CACGAAAGAAGAGTAAAATTTCTCTTCTGTGCGACAAAATTAAATAGTATGAGAATCGTTGTTAACTTCCTATCCCTTTCATTGCATCGCTAGGAAAATATCTAATTGAAAAAAGAATGAGGCAGACATGGTCTACGAGGAAGAACATCTGTGGAACACCCTAGGTGTCATGACATGCACATTTCCAAAAATCTGTGTGCAGCTTATATACTTCAGTCGCCGGTTGAATGAATAGGGCCAATTTCTGGTGAAAACCCTGGTGGATTGGCACATGAGGCACAAGAATTTCGGCTCTCGCCGGAAGGGGGCGTGCGTCGCCGAGAGCCGATTAGGAAATTTTGCGACGCGGTTAGGATACCTGGAGTCATACAGCACGATAAGGAGCACCGGTAGGGGGATGTGGAGCTAAAAAAAACCTCGTCTCCACGCTCGTACCGATTGGGGTCTTAATATTCTAATTTAATGCTACGATTCTTCGAACATGGGTAATTGACGCCGCGGAATATATGATTGATGCCACGGACAGAGTGGAAATCATTGGTGATTATTTTTAATCGGGTTCAAGACAATACGAATGTAGATTTTTTCATACATTTTTGAATTAATATAAAAAATTAAGGTAGAAAGACACCAATTTCGTCATAATTTAGACGCAGGTAAATGAAATCGTTTACATTCTCCGATATTTAGTCTGCTTGTGATAAAATATGGTTTTCAACCGGAGCAAAAAATTGCAAAGTAAATGTGTTTGTGGCTAACAGGATGATACAATTATTTGCAGCTGATCAAGAACTGCACCCGAGGAATTTTCCTGTGATATGTTGCTATTGGTAGGAGCAGGACAATTATTTTACTTCATCATTTTATATTTCTCTTATGTTGAATAAATTTTTATTAAAAAAAATGAAATATTAAAAATGATCTTGATTTTTTCCTCAAAGAAAAATTCACACTCACAATAAAGTTGTACACAAATAACAACTTTGGATCTTTTGGTTTTTTCTCAAAAGGGTAAAAAAAGGAAATAGTGCCAAATACAGGACCATAATGTCTTGCAGTCACAAGGCTTTAAAGAAGAAGACACGATACAGAACCGAGAATAATTATTCCCTCTCAGCATAGGCTCTTCCTCCGGTTCGATACTCGTGCACGTGGACTCCCGGTGAAAAATGCGACCAACGAGCGCATTTTGAGCTGGCCACGCAGTGCAGGAGGGGAATAATAAGCAATGAGGTCACTGGGCCTCTTTCGTGAGGAGACCACCGGTTTCATTTAATGCCTTGCCAGCAGGTGGTAACGCGGCACCTACTCTCAACTGAGGCTGCCAATGAGACTATAGGCCGAACGCACTGTCTAAAAGTAGGCACATACAAACAAGTAAGTATCTATTGAATTTCCGAAAATTGCCATATTGCACCCTCCCCCCCGGATTAGTTTACAGTTGTGCACTATTGGTTTAAATCGCTACATAAATATTGCGTGACAAAGCTTCAAGATGGGACGCGTTTTTTTTCATTAACTATTTTCAATATGCATTTCCTCAGTACATTCCGAATCGTCAAATTGATAGCACTGCCATAAATAAAATAAGTTGTTCAATTCCAACTACCAGTTGAGTAGGCCAGACTTACAAGTCGAAAGAAATGATGGCCACATCATCAATATCGCCACATGGAAGCATATCTTCTCACGTGTTCTCCTATTGATGCTTTACAAATACGTGAGTCGGAACTAAATGACCTATTCCACACCAATAAAAACGGCAAATATATAAGATTCTCGCGACTCAATGCATGAGCTGATTGAGACTATTTGAATGCTTGTAAATTCACAGGCCATACAAAAAATCTATTTACTCCGCACGAGACAAATCACCAGATTTTTCTCCTATTGTGGGTATTATGCTATGATAAGAAATTCTGCAGAAATAATGGCGCAACCTAAACTGGTTCGAGATGAAACTAACAGGGCTAAAGACCGAAACCTTTGCTTTCCGTATTGGTATGTATCCATTTTAAGCAACTCTGGTAAAGAGTAATATCAAAAGATTTTGATTGGGTACCATATACATCATCCTCATTAATAGCCTTACAACGCAGTCGTTGAATTTTCGCAGTGGCCAAGGAAAAAATATGGTTGAAATTAATGGAGTTGGTAGGATTTAAATTAGAGGGGGGGAAGACATTCGTAATTGGCAATTTCTAGTAATTGAATAATGTATCAATGACATTCGTCTTTGAGGGCGATATCTTCCCATTTCTCGCATCTTCGGCAACGCTCATGATTTACATGCATTGAAGCTAGAAAAAAATTACGAACGTCAGTGAACTATGGTGAATAAAGCCTCAGCTTATAAGATTTTTTGAATAAATGATTTCACTCGTATACATTGGGCTATCTATGAGGCAAGACACTATGGAGGAATTTTACGCAACTACTTATAGAAATGTAAGCAAAAAATACCTCTTACGCTTTTTAGTACAAGTTAACCCCATGGCACAAGAGTCAGTGTATGCAGTGTACTCAGTTTCGTGCAAGAGTCAGACAGATAAAACATAAGCCAAGGGATACGAGGTAGGTAAAAGATCGGTTGAGAGTGGCATGGCATTCAGCCCGATTGAATCTTATTGATAGTCAACAGCTCACTGCTTGCCCTCGACTCCTTGCTTTTTTAAGCCAATCCGACGCCTGGCACATCACCAGAAAGCCATGAATATTGATAATCTATCTCCACTGCATCTAAAAAATTTGAATAAAAGTTCAGTAAACTCTTCTAGCTCGAAATATATTAAGCAAAACCACATTCCGAATTGTTCATGCCCATATGTCAAGTAGAGAGGAGACAAATGCATATTTCCGTAACAATGGCGCGCCTCATGCTCATCTAACAAGAAGTCCCCTATGTACTGGGATTACGATTTGGACAATTCCTGTCGATATTTAAACTGTCACGAAAGTAAATGTTTTCTAGAAGTCAAATAAGTAGATGGCTATCCCAAGAGAGTTACTTAGCTCACCCTATCCTCCAGTATTATGAACTCGTACGAGGATGGTAGTGAGAGTAAGTAACTTAGCCAGTTCAACACATATATCAAACGATGTTCCTTTCGGACAAAAATACCTCTTGCTGTTGAATTTTTAATCGCTAAACGATTGGCTGAACCTATCTTTTAGTGTATTTATTGTGTCGTTATATCACCTTACCTTTGTTGCACACTGATAACTAATAGATCACTTCCGCGACAGAGCCATATTTCACAATAAAATAGCACTGGTTGCTACGATGACCGAGAAGGCAGTTTTCGACGCAAAGGGTTTTGGTTCTGACACTGTGGTGGTGGGAACTCTCCCCAGGATACCTTTAGTATGTAAATAGGGTGGTATGTGAAGTTTTCTCAATATGTGAAGGTTACGTCTCACTGCGTAGGCTTGCTATTTTTCTCCGATTTCACTTGCTTCCCTGAGTCTGGACTTTGGAAACGAAAGGTTTTTTTTCCTTAAGATATTCATTCACTTCAAAAAAAACACCAAAAATTTCTAAATGGATACAAATTTAATCGTTTTTTTACGCGCCCATGAACAATCCACCGTGGAACGGGCAAACTATTATCAATCTTTCAACGTGAATAAATCAGGTTACTCGCAAAAATGGAGATTACAGGTAACACAGCTTACTATCAAATAAAATTGAGTTTATTGGACACAGTTCAGTACTTTCTCCACTGATTTTTTTAAAACTTGAAATAATTAAAACAAAAAAATTACGGAGTCCATGTTTATCAGCGCATCGATATGGAGATTAAAGCGGAGTCAAGCCGGCACGCTGATTACGTTTGGATCAGTGCGCACTCATCAAACCTCTGAATCGGAGCTTGGGATGTTCGCGGAAAGTTATCTACCGGACCATCCTTGAGGAGCGGTAAACACTCAAAGTGAGATTTCAATACCGCCGCGCCGGGCGCTAAACGAGAGATTACGGCGAGCCTTGAAATGAAACGATAAGGCCCGAAAGAATGGACTCCACGGGGCATTCTTGGCCGTTCATTAAGGAAAGATGGACCTCACGCGTCGACCTCGCGGCGCTATCACGGAGAGGTTTGTTTATCCTGGGCTCGCTTTGAACTGCAGTCCTTTCATGGCGAGGTGGCAGGGGAGGCCAAAGCGATTGCGGCCTGAACAGGAGGTGGTTTGTGATTCGCGAACTGAACCCGAACGTGCTGTGCGGGAAATTTCGGCGCCAGCGTGAAAAAAGGAAAGCCCACTCCATTAACACTTTGGCCACCCAAGGGGAACGAGACGGATAGATTACTCTCACGGCTCATGGTCTTGGAGAGCGGCAATAATTAATTTTACCTGGGAGACTATTTTTAGTTTCTCACGTGGTCTACACCTTAATGCCAAAGAACAAAATCAACGGATCTCATGGAACATTGCGAGTAGAAATCGCCGTCTGCGACATATCCTTCATTATCAACCGAATATATGCTTGAAGAGCCCTTCACTCAACCTTCTATCCACCCAAACTGTTAATTTACATCGGCGGTAGGAAATCCTCACGATACATAGTGGATAGAAATATTCGTTGCTTTTCCATTCATTCATTCATGATTTCCTTGACAGATGAGCCAATTTATCTTACGAGTCTGGATTTCATTCTTCAAGCGACCGTTCTTCTTAACCCTTTCTAACCCAGAGTTGCTTCTGGAAAAAATCAAATTTCAAGATTTTTCACTATGAAAACTTGAAATTTTGCACTCGACCATAATTATCGTGGCCGCTAAATATCTCGTCATTACAATTTACACCACAAAATAATGGGTAGTTTAGATGTTTTCTAAATACATCAGGAAATGTAAACATTTTTGATGTTGCTTAGAAGAAACACTGGGCTATAATGGGTTAAAGCATCCAGTAATATGATATTTTTTACAATTCCAGCATTTTAATGGATGCCACACCTTAAATCATGCAGCATAACGCCAAATATAAATGTAGAAAATGATTACTTTTTATTGATTTGTTTTATGCAAAAAAGTTCTACAAGTTTTGTATACGATGGTCCAATGTATGATAAGGACCAATAAAAAAATAAGCACTTTTATTTATTTATCAAGTTGTCCACATACAACATATTTACCAGTTTACAGTGGCACAATATAGCAAACATAAAAAGTACAAACACAATTAAACATAATAAATAACAATGCATTGAATGTATTCTTATTGACTTAAAGAGTATCCATTAAGGGAAGAGAGCGGTTTGTAAAAGCGTGGCTAGGAAAAGAGAACGGGTCAATGTGGTCTGGAAGAGACTTTATAAGGGAAGAGAGGCGGAAGAGGAGGAAACGTTTGGTCAGTGACAATCTGGGAATGAGCATATGGAGGAGCGAATGCGTGCGAGCGGGTCTGCATGGAACTTTAAAAGTTAGAATGGAGATGAGAGGGACAGTCTATGTCAGAGTTTAGAATGCTCTGTATTAGTTTAAAATCGGATTTGAGAATTAAATTTGGAATATTAGATGCAGAGAGTGTAGGCAAAACATTATCAGCTGGCACATTACGAAGATGAGGGACTCTGTACCAGTAAAACGGGGTGAATAGAAACAATTTTCAACTTTGGTTTGAAATTTTGCATATTTGTAGTTGTTCCATGTAAACAATTTTTTGCCCAAACACAGGTCTCTGTTAGACCTATTTGTTTATAGTATTTAATTTTTAAAATTTTATTTGATTTTAAAGAAAAAAATTAAAACACTAAAATGATTTGTTTCTATTCACCCCATAAATTCTGAAAACCTAACCTAAAAAAAATGAATAATTTTTGAAATAATATTGTTAAAATCAAAGCTTAAAATAAGCCTGAATCTTTTATATGAATAATTAAATTATGTTTTTTTTCAGCTATTTACTTTTAAGAACACTACGTATTCTGACTTACCTGGAAAGTTCTAAGTGGATAAAAAAAAACAAGAATCACGTGATAAAATTCAACATGACAAACAAACAGGAACCAGTGCTGCCAACCAAACAAACCATTATTTCACTTTCAGCCAAAAGTGTACCAACCTAAAAAAATAATAGTTGCCGCTATTTACCCATAGTTATGTAGGAAATAGATTATACATAAAAAAAGAATTTTCGTTTCTATTCACCCCAATGTTTCTTTTTACCCCGTTCTACGGTACTTAACTATTTTTGTGAAAAAAATCGTCACACTCTTTAGAGCCAAAATATTGGATGGGGCTGAGATGGTCCAAATGGGGGAGCAATAAATCATAACGGGGACGATAGTAGTTGAAAAATATGCGTGTAATGCAACCGGTCTGCAATTTCTGAGCAGCGGTAGAGGAGGCCTAGGAGTGACATAGCTTTGTTTTTAATTTTTGTGATATGCTCACAGTAATTCAATTTTTGATCCATTAAAACACTTAAGTCTTTGATGGTGAAGACTCGGCTGAGAAAAAGGGAGTTTAAAATTTACATGAAATCATAAGGGGACTTTTTTTTTAGCTAAATGGAAATTATGTTGCATTTATAAGTGTTTAGGCGGAGTTTCCAGGTGTTGCGACGTTGTTAATTTGCTTAAAAATTTTGCAGTCAGGCATACGGTTTCAATAACCATATAATCGAATTCCTTTTTAGAATATTCCAGTCATTGATTGTTATTTAATTGGAAAATATAAGGGACATTTTTTCAGTCATGATTGTAGGTAGCACTAAGAAGGTGAAATGTTTTTATTAAAGTCACAGGAGGAGCTGAATATGAGAATGAAGAATCACACGAGAAACTTCACAAACAAATGATGTCATTTGAGGAAGTAAAGCTGATAGGGAATCAGTATATGCGTGACAATCGAGGGTGCTTCGAGTACTGTTCCACTAGTATTTACTCAAGAGGAGACGATGAAATCATTTTTGTTTTCAGCAATGAATTTGGAAATGTTATATCTTAGAAAATGTGCATATACATGTTAATACGTTTTTGAGATTTAGAATTTGCTGACAGAAAAAAAACAATTATTAATCATTTTTCACTATTAGAAATTGTTCAATGCTTTGCCTAGAGGCCCAAATTTCGATTGTGGCACCCCGTATTTGAAAACTTGGTAAAACCTACAATAATAAATAAAAGCGTATTCGCTACCAATCTTTGGGAGCGAGCAAGACGTAATTTCTATTTCTGTTTTCACATTTAGTACATTATTTTATCATTAAATCACAAATACAGTAGATTGCATTTAATAAGAAAAGATCAAAAAGATCATAAATTGCTTCAAACGCCACTTTTTCCATTTTATTTCCGAGTGCATGTATTTCGCCATTGAATATCTGACGCTTAGATGATACGGAATGATACGGCGACACATGTCCTGAAGGATGGTGATTAACTTGGTACTCGAGTCACGCGAACTCCATCTAAGAAATGCACTAGTTTTGATCCCACGCATTACAATCCATACTTCAATTGTGGTCGTAAAAGGTGTCATTCCTGATAAGGAATCTATTAAAATATCTCTAAAGCACATTAGAGGCAGTATGCCTCATTATCAGATAGAGCTAAGAGGAAGCAATCTTCTTTATCGCCGGAAATTCTGTCTCGTTGGCTAGATTCATCGTACGGTCTTAAAACATGACCATATTTGGTCACAAAGAGCAAATTTCTTCGCCCATGCTTTTTTGGGTCAATTACATCACCGAGTTTCCTGTTCTCTGGCTAACGTTTTTTCTTGCCATTCTCTTAATCAAGCTGCGGACTTCCGTTTGCGAGACGATTATCTCTACAGTGGTAAATAAGAAAAAATCTGCAATACCATTCAGCTATAGTGTTTTTAGTGAAAACTTACAAATAAAGAGAATTACTGAACGACTACTAGCCTAAGACATTACAAAAACTTATGGAACCTCATTAAAATTGTTTCGTTAAATCTAAAATACCTGTTATCAATTCTAATAAAAAAGGTTTTTGTTTTACGCACGCTCAACTAGTAAAAGATTGAATTACGCTCTAGAAGAAAAAAAAGAGTTGAATATTTTGCATCCTTAAGTTCAATAACCTAACGAGTAAGATTTAAAGATTTAAAATAAATGAGAAAATGAAAAAAATAAATAGAAAGTTTAACCAATCAATGTAAATATCATTGAATTAATGAAGAATTAGTATATCAATTGAAATTTACCCCAGTCCGATTCATACTTGTTCACAAAATTTGATCAAAATGCCGAAAAACAAAAGTTTAAATGTCGCCAATACGAAAACATCAACTGTATTATTTTTCGCTGTTAAAACTCGAATATGATTTTCGGAAGAATGTAACCTCGCGTTAAGACATAAAAAATCAACTTTGCTGTTTCTCATTTAATTATACACAAGAGTTTTATTCCATAACGCCCCTCTTAAGTTGATGCGTTCGATGTTCTCCGTTCAGATTAAGAATGTTCAATCTTCCACACCAAGTATTGAATGCCAAGAAAACCATGGACTATAAGAATTTCATCGACCAATAGCATAGGATGTACCATGCTTTGGAGGCAAAGGTAGGCAGGTATCCAAGACATATACTCAAGCATTCCCTCCTGCTGAACGTATTCTCTAACGCTAAGATGGCGTAAAATTCCTAACTGTGACTTACCAAGAGATTATACACTATTGAAGGCTCCGATTTCATCATCTTTATGGATACTATCTCCCTCGACCTGTAACGTATTATCAGATACAGATTCGAAATGGGTGTGAGATAAGATAGGTATGGACTGTATTTTACAATTCACCTCTGTATGCTTGGCTTTTCTTTCATGTATATTCTTCCACGTTTGTCGAATAAAAATACTTTCAAACGGCTGCCATTTGCATTTCAAAGAGGTAACGTTTCAAATCATTATCACGTTCAATGTCAGGAATTGTATACATAGGCGGATTTATGGGGTGGGAGACAGGGGCACACCCCCCCCCCCCCCCCCCAGACGCTTAAAAAATAGACAACTTTTTTAATTGGGTTATCGTTACGTTCGTTTTATTTTGTGTATTACGGTGCCTCAATCATTTAATTTCATATTAATAACTTTCGTGTTAAAATAAAGGGAATGTTTTGTAGAGAAATTGTTGTATTTTTTAAAATCTCAAATCAGTGGCGGTTCGTGAGTCAAATGCTGGGTGGGGCACACTCCTTCGGGTCAAAATTGTTAATATTTTGTGTATTTTAGTGAATTTTTAAGGCAATCGAGAGACCATTATAATACACAAAACAATCATTAACACTAAATCACTAACTCAATTAACTCAACTACAACTAGGCCTATTTACGTTAAAACAATTTACACATAATACGTCAAATGGTCACCAAAACAAGGTATTCTGCAGCACTGCACCACCAAGATTATACGGCCGCATCGGCGCGGCGGCCGGCGCAGCGATGTCAACTCACTAGATACGTCGCTCTGAGCATGCTCGGGCGTCCCAAGACTTCCGTAAGGCACAAGCTTATACGCGTCATAGAACCAGCAGCCTCCACCACCGTCACTCTTCATATAACTGTCAATGGGGATGGATTGGGACGTTCTGGCCAGCGCCCCACGGCTACAAATACGAACTTATCGCGCTAATTTTGCGTGTTTTTCCTGCATTTTCGATGCATGCGATTGAAAAAAAAACACTTCCGTTAATTAGATGTATAATTATAATTGAATGGGTATATATATTTTTTCCTTTTTCAAATTTTTGGGAGGGGCGGCGTCCGAGAGTCCTTATGGGCAAGCCGCCACTGTCTCAAATATGAGAATACCGTTTGCCTGTCAGACCCCCCCAGAAAAACCCTGGATCCGCCTTTGATTATATATACATTTATGTATTCATGCATGTACATTGCTCATTTGCATACTGAAATGTGTACATTTTTCGGGAATTATTTATACATATAGATTTGTGAGAGCAGTGTATAACGTTTTTTTTTGTTCTTTCCAAATTATTATTTTATATTTTTCAAATATTCAAACGTGATATTTGAAAATAAAAGAATTTCATTCAGCTGCCTTAAATTCGTATACTTTATATTCTTGGAGTAAAATAAAGCATAGACATGAGGTTTTCTATGGGTCACCTCCGACTTGCGGAAACCTCTCACTTTTAGACACATTTTCGAGGATTGTTAGAGTCTGTAAGTGAGAGGTTTCACTATAATTGAAGTCCTAAAAACGTCTGTATATAGTATGGCGATCCTCCATAGTTTCTGGGTGAGAGTGTGAAAGGAGAACAGTATTGCAGAAGATTAAAAAGAATGTATCATAGTGGGTAGGGGAGAGGGGAAAGTCTTCCCCCGCCAAATCAGGAGAAAATTGTTTTCGCTTAGGTGAGCAAGGGAAAACTTTGATACTAAGCGTCATTTATTTATAACGAGGCAAGTTTTTTTCTACTCTGAGGTGCTATAAAAGGAAGATGAAACATAACTTATGGAAAAATACAAAATTCTCTGCCACCGGACCTCAAACTTTAGGGATTTAGGGGATCGGGTTGGTGTGGTGGGTAGAGTGTTGGCTTTCCATCCCGTGGGCTCAGGTTCAAATCCCGGCGCACAGTGGGCTGAAATCGAAAAAAGCTGGCCAAAAATGATTTTTTTCACTTTTTAATTTGGAAAAAAACTATTATATTTTCAAATTATAGAATGATCAGTGACAACATTACTGAAATAATTTTATTTATAACTAATTTTTTTAAAGCAGGAGACATCTGTCAATTTAATGAAAAATGATCGCAAAATTTTTTCCCCATTTTTTGAAAAAATTGACTGAAATTTTTTTCTACTGTTGCGTTATGTTTAAAAATGCCTAAATTTAGATCATTACATAATAGAAATTAACATTTTTAGAATCCATTGTAGTGAAAGTTTTAATTCTAGCGATGATATTTATAAGTTTTATTTAAACAATTAAAATGTCCTATTTTTCACGTATTTTTAACATAATGTAGAGAAAAACTTGATGTTTTTCACTTTGCTTCACGGAGTGTTTAGCACCACATTATAAAATGAAGTGTCAACTTTAGTTATCAATTGAAAAATCCTGCCCCAATTTGCCTCCCCGCCTCTCCTATCAAGTTACGTGCATGAATGTCCAACCGCCCGACGCGGTGGTTAGATGCTAACCTTTGTTCAGACTTAGCTGTAGTCGACGATATTCCCCAAAAGTGAGGCGAAATTACATTTGTCTACACTTATATACTCTGTTTACATTTAGCATAACATATTAGTCTTATAGTTCCAATTTTTCCAAGGGCACATTACGATTTCCTTCATAAGTCATATAATGGACTCAACGATTGCGCCGGCAAGTCAGATTCTTGTCCCGGGAAGCGGGCGGCTGCAAAGAATTATATATTAATTCTTGGAAAGCCCAATTCTTAACACTATACACTTGCATATTCTGGTATCCGTACTCTTCTAGGCCTTTTATAACTCCCATCAGCTCAAACACTGGAAAGGGCACACGTGTGGCGGAGCGCCGCCCGCGCAGTGGCGGCGGGCACTACCCTGCCGACCACGTTAATCACTATTGTACCCGAAAACCCAACCACCGTGTTATGATTCTTATCTGGCGTTAACGAAGTTCTGTACTCGTTTCATAACTGTCCCTTCGTAGAAATGCCGCTTATTTCATTATTGCCTCGATCTATGAAAGGGTTATTGCACTGTTGAGGATCGCTTTCCTTCGCACGGGGTTTTCCACAAATGCTTCTCTCCAATTGGTTGAAAACTATTGACTTCCACAATTTTACCGAGAAAATTAGTCAGTTTGTCTTCGTGAGTGCGAAAGGATGTGCGTGCTTGTCCCATGGAAGCGAAGAACGAGGATTTTTTTTCCCTATATCGTGAAATTTCAGCGTTGAGGCCGAACTACCATTAGTGAAGGATATCTCGGAACGATAAAAAGGTACGTTTTCCAAGTAAAATGTCTCTGTGATCGTGTGTATTATTTAGGGAAATATGTTCTAATTTCGCTTTCCTTACGCGGTGATTTAGATTGTTAATATTTCGGATGAGAGAAAATGAAGCGCATGAAAGTAACCCGCAAAGAAATACATGACGATATTGTTAATGAAAGTGGAAATGCGCTGTCGTCAAAACGTGAATCGGCCCTTCAATATCTGTAAGATAAGTTAAAATTGGGGAAAGACGAGAAGACAATGGAAATGTTGAAGAGTGTAATGGATAAATACGTTTTCAATGGGTACATTCAGATATGGAAAGAATGCAAGAGAACCAGTGTCAGGTTTGTAGTAAAATTTCCATGTTGTTTAGAGAAGGATATACCGCTCCCAACAGATATGCATGAATCTCTTCTTGAGGCTCCTTGTTAAAGCATGGTCTAGGCACGACTAATAATGGGAACACTGCCCGACGTTTTTTTCTGTACCTACGCTAACATCAGAAATTACCGGTATGTTTACCATCAAAACGTCATATTATATAGATTTTTATTTATTAATTCCAAAATTTGTTATGAATATTCAAAATGTTTTGGAAGAAGGATTTGGTGAGGACTTTTTTTCCTTTTTAAATAGGCATTAGTGAGGGACTCATCTCAAGGTTTGCCTCTATTTTAAAAGCTCTGACATCTGGACTTGAGATAGATTACGCCAATTTCAGCGAGTACTGCTCAGAAACTGCATCCCTTTTTGTGGATATGTATCCGTGATACTACATGCCTCCCACGGTGCACAAAGTGTAGTTTCATGCAGCATCAGTTGCCAAGGCAGCAGTGCTTCCAATTGGCCAATTTTCTTCGGAGGGCTCTGGAATCTCTCCACAAAGATATCAGAAGATTCGGAGCGCACCACACGCGAAACATTTTGCTCTTAGAAGAAATGGGAGATCTTTTCCGAAGGCTCCTCCTTACTTCGGATTATCTAATATCCAATAGTTATGTATGTACAAATGCTAAAAGAAATGTTTCAAAGGATATACGAAACTTACTTGTATTAGAGGAGCCACCTTCTGATGAGGACAGTGACGGCTGGGAATCCGATGAAAACTGGTAGTGGGCTGGTAAATTTATCCCTAATGTTTTCTTATGTTTTATATATTTATGCTAATATATTATGGTTCATAAATAATTTTATGTGGCATTTTGGTTTATGGTATAAATGTTTTGCTAGGTGATTTCGTATGTGTGTCCTTTCAAAGTGTTAACGGAAAATTAGTTGACAAAATCATTAATAATGTTTAAAAAAATAATTTATGTATTTTATATGAACATTTTTATTTCAATTATTAAATTTCATGTTAAACTACTTACTTTTTTATTCCTAACTATTAATTTCAATTAAAAATTCCCTCTTAACTGAAGCCGTCCAAATAGTCGATTTTTGGTTTTTTTCCGTCTCCACGAATTTGTCTAAAAAATTTCCCAGGATCAATTTTTCGGCAAAATGTCATTATATTCTTGTTATATGACCCAAATATTAATAGTAGGAAAACTTTTGTGGAGCTAATTATAAAAATATGGAAGATATGATTTTTGGCCAGCTTTTTTCGATTTCAGCCCACTGTGCGGCGGTGGCAGAGAATTTTCAGAGGCTGCCCGATTCCTTCTTGAATGATGTGTGGAGGACATTTCAAACGCAACACTCCGTCCATCGGATGGGGCATTAAGCTGTGGTCCCCTTGGTGCCTTTCGTTAAGAGCAGGCTAATGTTGACGCCGGGTTTCACTCCACCCTTTCTTTCCTATTATTCCCTCATGGCGCAAATGACTTAAGCTGTCGGTCGCCTACTCCACATACCATACAATAGCTCCCCATTTGGCCCTAATTATGCCTTATATATTGCCAATTCTCCCAGTAAATCTCTCAAAATACATGTTTTCGCCTCTGGTATCCATGGTACCCGAAGCTTTATAACGGTCTTATAATATCCTTTGGGCTGAGTTGATAATACCGGTTCGATAAAATGCGTCGAGCATTTACCATCGTCTCAAAGCGATTTAAAACATCTGGCAGGCATCGATGATGGCCAAAGCCTCCATTTTCGCAAACCGTGAAAAAATAACGATAACACTCAAGTGTTTATGTAGAATTGGGATTTCTACTCGCTACGTATTGTTTCTCTAAACTTTGATACGTAGGATTCGCTTGAATTCAACGGCGTAATGCGTCATACGACTATCCCTGCTGATTATATGGGTCTGTAACGACTCCAATGTACTAAGGTTTTCGAAATTGCACTCATTTCGATATCTCAAATTAATGCATCATTGAGTGTGTGACTTTGTTGAGAAATAAACGATAAGATATGGTAAATTGATGGCTCCATGCTCTTATCCAAAGATTCTACCAAGATGGGAAATATTATCACAAGATGAATGACATCTCTCTTTTTTTAAGAAATTAAAATGGCCATTATATTATGTTTACGACTTATTATTTTAAATAACTAACAATGAGTACTCATTATCATAGCCAATGTACAATACCATTGCTTCCTTTCTACCTTTGAGTTCGCCTAAAAACTCGTTAACCATAGCTTTTTGGAAATCGGTTCAGAGAAAAAAAAATGCGCAGACGCTCCTATAAATAAAAGGTAGGTACGACACGTAACTTAGTAGGCGACTTCTTTTTAGATAACAAATATTTCGAAATTTTTTTTTCGAAAATTTATTTAGTAATAGGTACACATAGCAGCATCATGACTCAATTAATTATGAAGTTAAGTACTTCGTCATTTAAAGGAGAGTTAAAAAATAATATGTTTATGCTTCAAGCCTATGCCACGAAAAAGTTGCCAGAAATCGAGTGAAGAACATAAAATCAAAAACGAAGTAGTTACGAAAGCAGGTAGCAGAAAATAACGAAAGTATTTTTTTTGTAACTTTTAATATTCTCTTCATGGAAAAGATGTTATCTTCAGTGATGTAGCGTGTGTTAATAAATCGAAAGAAACCAATAGATAGGGTAATTCACAATTTAAATGGTTAGGCAACAACGCATCGGGCCGCTTATGGAGAATAAAATGGGAAACGATTTCCCATAACAGCCCGAACTGTCAACTAAATATGCAACGCACCATACCAACGAATCTGCGGGCTTAAAGATTGAGTGAGCGAGTGATGATTTTCACCAAAATACATTTTAATTTTTACATTATTTCGTTTGCAGCAATCTTGCCGGGGGTGATTCTACATTGAAATTACGCAATCATCTCCGTGATACGACGCTAGATTATTCGAAGTAACCTCAAAACATTTTTCGCTCGAAGCGAAATGATGACACTTCAAGTATAAATGAGAGTTTTGAGAATGCTTTCACACGCAAATGATGAAGTTCTTAGCATCACGTGCTTTTGCGACGCGTCGTGACGAGACACTAATCAGCTTTTCGACGGTGAACAAATGCTGGGCATTGTGACCGATACTCTACTTTTCCGTGAAAAATGCTGTACGGAAAACCCCTGCGTTGTTAGCATTCACACTCGAGGAATCAGCCTCAGCAAGAAATATGAACTGTAAGTGAATTTCAAGCGTGGTTAGACGGAGATAAAGCATGTAGAACTTCGGAAACTCAAACATTCATGGTGAAAATGTGTGCGTATTTGTACACCACAGGAATGGAGTCGTATGACTTTGACCTCTCGGTTTCATAGAAACGTGCAGTGCCAGCGGACGAGACAGGGAATACGATTAAGGCCTTGACCTCTCCTTTTACCGCCCGAGCATTCCCTTGCGTCCTCGCCGCGAATAAACCCGAACGTCATCGGAATCGAATCCTCATTCGTTCAATAACAGATATCGTCATGCGTATCAATCGCTGTCTTCGACCAGGGCACTGGTAGACTACAGTCATGGCTCCTGTTACGAAAGAGAACGATGTTAGGACCCTCCTACGAAGGGAATGCCTTCAGAGAACCACGTATGCCGAAAGGGGCAGATGTAAATGATATGGTATGACGCTTACATCTGGGTCAGGCTTCCTATTTCTGCCGAAGTTCTAAGGAAATTGTTTTATCCTCCATAGTTCCATCCATTTCTATCTATCTCAGGGCTGATCAGGAGCGGTCTGGCCAGGTAGGCTGGTCGGCGATCGCCATAAGCCCCGAGCTTCGGGACCCCCCTAAACGCGTCTCCTCTCTCTTTCTTTCTTTCCTGTCCCACGCTTTGGTTATTTACGACGACGAGTTGGTGTGAATCTCCCTCGTGTGATGAAACCACAGTGGCAACCCTAACAATAAGCGCGACCGTATATACACCAGTACCTACATATATTTTAGTCCATAATCAGTATATTTTGGGGACAACTACGGATCATGTGACATGCCATTTTTCCCATGTCCGTTGTCCACTCTACCCAAAGTTTCCAGTTCCCTAGCCGAACCCGATATCCCGGCAGGTGTTTCTGAGTAGTTTATACCCCCATTTAATTCATCGAGAAAAAATATCAGATTACAATGTATGGGTATGGCAATGTATAGTTACACATCTCACTTGTTTGAGTCTTTGACAAAGGGGTATCATTTACCGTGGGATTCAGAGCCGATTTTCATTCCCTGAAGAAAGTGATAATATGATGACATCCTGGCAAACCAAAGTGTTGCCGTATTTCTGCTATGGGACAGCTTCCTCATACATCGCATAATTCTAACTAGTTCATTGAATAATGGTTTAAGTAAGTGAGAGAGTTTCATCCTATTTAAAGAGTTAATATGAAACGTGTTCACCACAACGGTGCGCAGAAAATAAATGAGAAGAAGAAAAAACTCTTATATGTTAATAATGTCTCAAAATACGTGAATGCTTGGTTGAACAAGAACAGTGGTTCCTGTACCTAATCACTACATAATGACAGTTTAGATACATATTCAGGCATGTTGGAATATTCGTATTTTCATTTCAATAATTTAAAAAATACCTTCATAAATATCATCAACACTCTTTGAGTCAACTTGCCGTGCGGTTCTTTCCACTCTACACAGGCACGTATCCCCACAGACGCTTAAAAAATAGACAAGATTTTTAATACGGTTATCATTACGTTCGCTTTATTTTGTGTATTACGGAGCCTCAATCATTTAATTTAATATTTATAACTTTCATAACAAAATAAAGAGAATATTTTCCACAATATATGTTGCATTTTGTTTTTAATCTCAAATATGAGAAGACCTGTCAGACACTTGTGCCTCCCCCCCCCCCTCCCCGGGAAAATTCTGGATCCCCCCTGCTTCTCTCAATAATCACGTTTTTTTTGTACGCATATTTTTATTTTTTTGTGCGTTATGTTTCTATTTTCAATATATTGCGCCAAACGCAAAAAAGAAAAGAAACGATCTACTATTGCAAAACCTACAGTAATACACTTGATACCAGAGAAGGATCTATTAGTTTCGACCACTGTGGGATGGGGGCAAACCGGGGATCTAGGGAAATCCCCCTACCATACCATGGGGGCTCGGGGATATTGGAAATTTGGGATTTTCATAACTCAAAAACGGCGGTTTTAGCTAATTCCTTAATAGAGGAAAACACTACTCTATACACGTAGTAGGTCCTTTTGTCAGTAAAAGTTTTACGGTGGATATCCACTTCTATATACTACCCCGCAAGCTGCCTCAATTTGCGTGTGGTGGGGGTGTCAGGACACCCGCCGTATAAAAAGGAAATGTTCAAGCGAAATTACGTCTAGCATAGCTTAAAGTCCTTTGTCGTGTGGGGGAAAAACTAATTCCCCCACCTATCCGTTTGCCAAAATATCTATCTCTCTTATTTTATCGTTTCTCTAGTTCCTGGAAATGTAGTGGGGTTCGAATATGAGTATCTCCGTGTCGCTCTTAAAGATATCCATTCTCAATTGCTCGAGAAATCTAAGCCTAGCGCACGGGCGAAACCCGCAACTTGACTTGTAAGAATGAAACATTGGCAGCTGTAGCGAAAACAGAAGAGCTCCATCCACTCATGTACCAACTAATATTTGTGAACTTTCCTTGGACCTTCTACAAGATTAAACAGTTATTAGATGTCATATTTTTGCGAACATTCAGGGTGAACGCTGGGGGGTTAAATAGTACTGAGTTTGCCTCTGCCGCGTGATTTGGGAGTTTTGAGATAAAAACAATTCCCATTCGTGACTCCTTTTGCGTTTAAGGCTCATGAGGAGTTCACGTTTTGGGCTGGATCGAGCTGTGAAGCAAGGGCGAAACCCAGGGTCATAGTTATAGGGGTCAAGCCGTGGTTGTTCAAGTTGTGATACAGAAAAGGTTAAGGAAACTAAATTTTCAAGAAAATTATAACAGCGCTATATTAATTCTTAAAAATTTTTGTTTGTTTGGGAGAATTAACCCAACTCCACACCCGGTGGGAATCCCGAGAAATTTTTCATCAATTTTTTCTCATTTTTTTTATTTTAATTACGTGTTTTATATTAATAGCATGTTTATTGGATTTAAAGAAAATTTGCTCGAAACTTTCTTTTTGAACTACATATACTTTTGCCTCTAGGGGGCAGCTACCCCCTCCTGCCCCACGCCGGGTATGCCCATGCTGTGAAGACCACAGATATATACTTGTGAAGACTAAGGTTGAGGGCCTCCCAGCTAATGCAGTCTTCATCATTGGGAAATAAATCATTTTTCATGATATTGAATGCCGTGTAAAATATGGCGGAATAATTAGCCGCTAAAAAGAGTTTCATCGGACGAGTGAAAAAATACATCGGTAGTACACCAGGAGAACACCAAATCATCCCTCATTGAATTATTTAGGACTCACAATCAGAGTGGGAAATTATGACAATAATGCACCGAAACGGTTGGCGTTTAGTTGGACCGGGAGGGATATTTATACATTTATATATCACATGCCGCGCAGACAAGGAGGCGTGACATCAGCGCACGAGGAATGTGATTGATCGTGTGCGTGTGGGAGAAGAGGGGAGGGTGGAGGGGGGAGAGTGCGTGTTTGGCGTTCAGTGAGTGGCATCCGGTCTCTGCTCACGCAGTGATAAGTAGACAAAGGGATCCAGGCAAGCACTCCAGCGGCAAGGATGCGAAGGTCATTGCGTCGAGTATTTAACGGCTGATAGTTTCGGCGCGCAGATTCCACTTTTGAATCTTCAGTGCCGAAAGGAGCCTCGAAGAATTGAAATGTAGGGTTTCAAGTGCAGTAGGTTCAATTTTTTTCAATCTGATGGAAAAACTTAGTGAATTGATACGTTTTGTAATACTCCATTTTATTTATTAATAGATAACCGACAGGCTTAAAGGCTTCAGTACCATTTTCAGGGGTGCGGCGTGTAGTCTATTAATTGATATTGTAAAAATTACTAATTGTAAGTGCTCATTTCTTTCAGCTATCAATAAGCCAATTTTTCTAGCCTTATATTCTATCTATTTATTCTTATCTTATATGAAACATATATTTTTATGACTAAACGCTATCCAGTCCGGTTAAAATGTGGTGAGTGCGTGCAACAGAACGAATCTACCGTTTCCTTGCACCGACGTAAAATTAGCTTTCGCTTCAAAATACTGTTATATCGTACGTTTTCGGGGGATATGGGATTAGAATTAATAAAAGATTATTCTGAATTAAGAGATTAAAACCACTGCATCTCCTGAAGTACATGAATGGAAAACATTTTTTTTCTACACAGCCGAATTGTCTTAGCTTGCAAAGACATTCAATATAAATTTTGGGATACTATATCTGCACAAAGAATACATATACTTTGATAATACAAGAGGCCCATGGGCAGAAGATACTATTTATTTGGAGTAAATGAAAATAAAATATTCATTAATAAAATCAGTCCGGAGGTCTGAGCCTACGAGAGCTGCGAGCGAGGAGTTCAGTGAGGAGACTTGAATTTTATAATGACCAGACAAAACGGAGTTAGGAATGCATTTGTGGAATTAAATTTCGATTGAGTGAATACAGCTTATAATATTCTGAAAATATATATTTATTGCTGCCCAAACAGGCTTCAAATTATAGAGACATTACCTAGATTACTCAGGTTATGATGAAGTGATGAGAGATAAAAGTCATCGGAAAGATAATGGCTCGCTCGTTTTTAATGAATGCTAATGATGCATAGTAAGCTTTCAATGAATGAGACAGTGGAGTGATTCTATTTCGTGTAGATGTAACAGTTGTTTTATAAATCAGTCCGACAAATCCGAATTCACAGTTGCACTGAAATCCATATCATTGTAAGATAAAGAAAAAATATCAAGATATTTTCAATGTTAAGCAAGCGGAGCTTCCATCATTTCTTTTTGTCATCATACCGATCAACAATCCTGACAGATCATCATTCTATTCAACAATCATTGGTTGCGCAGCTCTTCACTGACCTCTTTACTCTTATTATTTTGTTAAATATTCATAGGCGTAAAACCACAAAGAAAGGTTTTTCAACGACTATTATCATTTTTCTATTTGAAACTCACTTCATAAACATACAAATAGGGCCAAATGGATCGGTGTACACTGATACTTCAAATAAATCACATCTTATTTATAAATTAATCGCAGTTCCAATGGAGACCGTCAATATCAAGTTCGCATCAGTCTTGTTAAAAAAATGTACTTCAAGCAATGCCGCTCTCATTTTTCTGAGTTAAATATTACGTCTTAGGCCATTAATTTTCGATCAAGTTTATCCAGTATTTTCACCAGGGGACGTTTTTCAGAAAAAGATTAAAAATAGATGCGCACAAATGTACTTATGTTAAAACTTAAGGTACATGAAATTGATGTTCAATCTACTTAAAATTATGGAATAGGCTTTGGTGAGCTGCATGTGAAATCAAATAGATGCTGGTAAAAATTTCGTAAACAAGAATAACCAAGAGTTTCAATTCAAGAAAATGGTCATATAAGCCAATAATTTTAGCATTTATAGTTATGACTTATCCTGAATGCTCTTGTTCAAATATATGATGATTTTTCAGATTATGTGTTTAGTTATGCCAACAACTTGATAAATTGTATTGAACTGGAAGGTGAAAATTATTAAGCCAAATTTTACTGATAGTTATGATATATTTACAGGTCATATTTGTCTGAAGAGAGTTCCCAATAATGCAGTTGGTAAAGTTTTTGCAGTTGCAACCATGGTGAAGTTTATAATGCATCCTTTCGATTTTGTCCGTCCCCCAATAGGGAAAACTTCCTTAAACTTAAGCATGCATCTATTTCTGTGGTAGCAATATTGACGACATTTCGCATATACTCGTTGTTACTGTTTTTGCAATATTGACGACAGCAATAACAGACATTAAACCACACGTAAGTGAATGCGGGAAACTTCCGAATTTATGTATCGAAAGGTAAGCCGCTTCCACTTTTGATTCACACTGGCTAAAAGTAATCACTGCAGATCATTTTGATTCGCCACGTTTCTGTAGCTCACTCAAGTTCGGACCTAATGCTTATACGAACGTGTATGTTGCTATATTTTTTTGCGTAAGAACCTCCACAGAATTACTTTAAACTGCGAAACTCACATTCAGATAAGGAAACTGTTCAACGGAATACCATTTAGTACGGAGTTATATTTCGCCATTCGACCCAGCACAAGTAGATATAGGCGGACTAAGTACCTATTGTTCTTCTCTGTTCCCCTGGCGTTATCCATAAGTATGAGTTGTACAGATAAGATAGAGGGAAAATACGAGACTAGCACGAAAGATAAGTGAGTAAGATCATTCAGAGTGGATTTCTATCGATCGTTAAAGAACTCATCTGTTTTCCTTAATCACTCAATATCAATGTGAAAATTTCCGAAATGCCTAGTCATGAGGAAGTACTTCAAAATAACTGCCATTCCACGAAATAGGTGCCTACTCCAGAAACATTTTTTTACAATAAGTAAATACGTCAATAAGAATTCATATGGTAAGTGGAAAGAGAGAACAGATAAAACCATAGAGCCTAATTTATCTAGTCCAGTCATGAAATTCCGTTTAAATCCAGCTCTATCATCGCAATGATACGCCATAACAACCTGCGTAAGTGCTGACATACCGTAGAAATTCATAACTCTATGGTCTTACTGGTCAAGGGCGGATCCAGGATTATTTACTGGGGGCACAAGGGTCTGACAGGTATTCTAATATTTGATATTAAAAACAACATACAACAATTACTGTACGAAATATTTTATTTATTTTAATATGAAAGCTATTAATATGAAATGAAATGATTGAGGCCCCATAATACACAAAATAAAACGAACGTATTGATAACCGTATTAAAAATCTTGACTGCTTTTTAAGCGTCTTGGGGGGGGGGGGGAGGTGGGCCCCGTGCCCCTGTTCCCCTCCCCTAAGTCCGCTGATGATACTAGTGTTTTACTAAATAAAGTTAAAATTGCTATTCGCTTCCTCTCGTGGCATGTGGGCAAATGTACGTTTGCTCTTATTCTGATGTAAGCAATATAGACATTCAATAATTAGTTATAACAGAGCATTCATTGTTGTTCAATTAGACTTTGAGATTGTTTGATATTATCGCAATTTTGAGGAAAAGTTGTTCACAATCGAAATATCTATAGATTATGGACAATGGTTTCTATAGTATCAGTAGAATCTTCTCCTCCAAGGTTTTCCAATGGTTACTACACATCAGCTGTTAAGGCTTTGTCAATAAGAGGGAAGTGGAAAGATAAACCAAGCTTCTCGAAACACTTTTGAGGAGAAAGTGTCATATACCTTTACCTTGATATTTCATCTCTCCGAAGGAAAAAATGCGTGAAAATACCAGTTTAGGAGTTAAGTACTTCCCTTCTGTTCGTATTTACCCAGTTTTGGATAAACACGTTCGGGACATAGTTAAATGTTCGTGTATTCGGCGGTTAATCTGCGTGGGGAGTAAAATTACTAGCCAGAAAATATATTCACGCTTGAATTACAGGTGGAATTGTAATTTAATAATGTCAATGGCGATGGCAAAAAAAAATCTGGGGGAGGGGTTAACAAAAATATGCCTATTACTGTTTATTGGGGTATTGATGATAATAATAACCCAAAGAATCAATTCTACCACCGCACACTAACTTTCAGTCTAACCTATCAGTTTCTAAATAATTTGTTAATATTGATCAATCACACTAAATAAAATTAAGCAATAAGACTTCTAATGGTAAAATAATGTGACACATAATTCAGGGGAGGGAAACAAGATTTTTTTCTGGGGTCTTTTTTTTTACAAGGGTGTAACAGGTCTTCTCATATTTCAGATTAAAAACAAAATACAACAATCACTGTAGAAAATGTTCTCTTTATTTTGATGTGAATTTAGTTATTAATATTAAAGTAAATGATTGTGGCTCCGTAATACACAAAATAAAACGAATGTACTTAATGATAACCGTATTAAAAATCTTTTCTATTATTTAAGCGTCTGGGGGGGCACGT
Source organism: Ischnura elegans (assembly GCF_921293095.1). Taxonomy (NCBI): domain Eukaryota; kingdom Metazoa; phylum Arthropoda; class Insecta; order Odonata; family Coenagrionidae; genus Ischnura; species Ischnura elegans. The sequence goes on from NC_060246.1 coordinate 146,041,535, forward strand.
GCCCCCGTGATCCCCCACCCCCGAAATCCGCCTATGATACCATTCATAAGTAAGTGATCGAGAACTGAGGGAAAGCATTTTTGAAAAAAGTTAAAAAATTCACACTTATTTCTACTAATTTTCCTAAGCATTGAATCGTTTTTTAGACTATACAGCTGACTTATTTTCCATTTGCCTGGATGAAACAGATTGTCTGGAGTTAGCCCGATTTCCGCTAGGATATTTGGTGGTTCCAAGTATGGAAACACAGTGGGGAAAGGTCCAGAAACATAGATTGTCCCTCGACGATACAGCGTGTATTGCGAGCCTTCCAATCTGTGAAGTTTTAAAATGCCCTCTCGTAAGCCCTCTCCCAGGTACAGCCTTCCGAATTCGTAGATTACGCACTCGTCCCAAGTTTTATTTCAATAGGACCGGAGTCACGGGCGTGCCAGTATTTCATCCGGAACGGTCCCGCCTCGCCCTTGAGTTCCAGCGTTCCCGGTATGTGGAAATCCCGACTTTTACCGCATTGGTTAGCCTAACCGCGATTCCTGCCCGGACATTGACTTAGGATATTGTGGGCATGGAATAGAAGTCAATAGTCCTGCGAGTCTTTTAATCTATGGATGGCATTCTTGAGTCTTAAAAAAATTCAGATAGTATGTTTTTCTCGGAATCCCCATTGAAGCAGCGACTGCGATTTTGATCATCGTAAACGATGGTGATTTCAGTGATAATTTTGATGATAAATGTCGAAACGGATTTTTTACCACCTCCACTTGGAAGGAACGTGTTGCCAATGAAAATGACGGTGCTAGGGAGTGCAACTGCAGTGATTTTTTTTATTTTTTCTTACAAACAATGACATATTAGGGGATGATTCCCAGAAGGAAACAAAGCTAAATTGACGCATCGCGTAATATTTCAAATTTAAAAATAATAATTTGAATACACAAATGGGAGAATTTAGCGAAATTATATATGAATTTTGATTGGTACAGTTTTCTTTGAAAAAGAAGAAAGAAAATTATGAGTGGGCATTTTTTTCGACTTTCTCGTTTTCCATCATTATTTTGGGCACTGAAATGAACTTATCCCGCGACAAAATTGCCTTATTAACTCTATATTTAAAAGCCTCCTATGAGGGCGGCTTTGAGAAAGTTAAAAATGGATTTCTGGCAGGTAAATGTGATTACAACAACCAATTTTACATGTGAATTTGATCATTCATTTTTATGGCTACTGAAAAATTTTAATGGAAATAAATTGAAGCTGGACGGAAGCAATGACCCAAAACGATTCTCAATTAAAGACGAGAGCATTTTTCTGATTCCATCATCTGTATTTTTATAAAATTAAGAACGTAATTGGCGGTTTTAATAAAATCTCCCGATTTTCGGAAGACACGAGGGGGAGAGAAATGGCAATCTGCGTAAAAATAGACACAGCAATTATACGGCGACATTCTAGGACTCAGGAGGGTGCACAAGTGCAGAGGAAACCCGAAGCGATAACACTAAAGGGTCGTCGTATACCACCGTCACCACCGCAGCATGAATAACGCCGATAACAAGGGCACGAGCGGAAGCCAGGATGAGTTCATCGGGGATGAGTTCGGGCAAGAAGCACTGCGGGACATCCCTTGAACTTCCGCGACGTCTCCGACCGGTCGTTAGATATATCCGATCGCATGCAAGGAATGCATCTCAGGATGGGAGCGCTGTCGGGGGTTCGGCCCCACACCGAATACCCAGGGCTCACAAAATCTCTTGATTGGTGCCTTTCGGACGATTTTTGAGTCACTAGAGTGTATTTCCTGATAACCATTGGGTTGGGTAGCTACTGAAGCTCTGCATCCTTGGTTAAATCTACTAAGTATCCCAGTGGCGTAACTAGGAATATGTTTTGGGGGGGATGGGATGGCTTGGGACGGGAAAATTTTTGAAAACTGACATGCCTGGTTATACATTTTACACCATTTTGGCACTAAAATTTTAAATTTAAGCCGAGGCAGTTATTATATTTCAAAACTATGCAATATTTTTAAATAACTTTTTTATTTCTCTGATGCTTTGGGGGGGATGAGGGGATAGCCCCCCCCCCCAAAGCATAAGAGAAATAAAAAAGTTATTTAAAAATATTGCCTAGTTTTGATGCTTTTGGGGGATCTATCCCCTCATTCTCCCCCCCCCCCCCCCCATAGTTACGCCACGGAAGTATCCTACCAGCCACTTTTAGGGTGTTAAGCAGGGGAAGATTTTTACAAAAATTGCTTCAGATATATGTTATACATTGGTAGGAGACGTGTCGTCCTAAACGCAACGCAGAAATGTCAATTTTTCGTCTAAAAACTCAAGTTCCAAGCCGAGTTGGCTGTCTACTGAGAGTATCACATTTAATTAGCTGCTGGCTAGCAGAAATTGAGGTAAAGTCATGGCATAGATTCACTTAAGCAGGAGTGGGGATGTGAGTAGGTTTAAGAGCGGTTTTGGGGGACTTGGTGCTTTCCTGAGGGTGATGGAGTGTAATCGCAGAGGGATGTCAGCAATTCATTACCGGTGGAATGAAAAGATTTTGAAAAACGGATCAGAAATTATTTCAAAGTGGTCGAGGCGGCCGAGTGAGCAGGGCGCTCGGCTACTGATCCAGAAATCCTGAGTGGAGTCTACTGACATTCTATTAGAACAAAATATTCTCGAAGTGTGAGGTTTCCTAGAGAAAGGAACTGACCCTCCACCCTGAATTTGTAATTTTCATACGTCTTTGGTATAGACTGGGGTGCGCTCCAAGTTCACCTTACCATACCAGCCCTCGGTCCGAAAACACTGAATGTGTTAAATTGTTAAGCATGTCAATAAAAAACATGCTGAGCTAAGCTCTCACCAATCATGCACTTTCTATTCCAGGGGTGGTTACAACACCATGAGAAATTCTCAAAAAAACACACATTCATACACCTCGATCCCCCTGAAAAATGTCGCATTAGCGCAACATTCTGCCCCCTGAATACCCTACGGTGTTTAGCAGTGAGTGACCAATCATCAGCTTGCAGTATGCTAGAGGATGCATGCTGATGATTGATCTACATGCGCAATATACGTTCGTAAAAGTGTTACGCATGCTAAAAAATTATACTTCCGCATTCATCTACATCTACATTTACATAATACCCTGCGAGCCATCTCTAGGGTGTTTGGCAGGGGGTGATCAATCACCAGCATGCAGCATGCATTTGCACTCCCACATGCACACCACACCGTCCAAAAAACGTCCCGTATACTAACAAACTATACTACTATATGCTGTTAGAAATAATAATTGAATTAAGAAACATGCATTCATTTTTACATAGGTTAGTAGGCTACACTACAAGTCATGCAATATATTTACGCGCTCTATTGCTGCCGTTATAATCTCCTATTGAACGTGGAAAAAATAACATTCGGAATCTGTCTGTTCTACAATCTATCTCTCTTATTTTATTTATATGATCTGATTTTCCGTAGTATGTTGGCGTCCGTAAGATATGGTTAACTTCGTCAGAAAAGACACTGCTCTTGAATTTATCTAAAAGGTTTAGTCTATTTTTCAATCTACGGTCCGACAGAGATTCCCATCCGAGTTTATCTAATGTAAGAGGTCAGTTACACTAACAAGACTATCGTAACGACCTTTCACATACCTGGCAGCTCTTCTTTGCACGCGTTCTAACTCTGTTATTAAGCCTTTTTCATGAGGGTCCCAAACACTGGCAGCGTATTCCAAATGTGGTCTAACGAGGGAAAAGTAGCTAATTTCTCTCACTTTGTCGTCGCACTTTCCTAATATTCTTTTAACAAAACCCATTTTACGATTAGCTTGACCGGTTATTTCTCGAATATGTTTATTCCACGATAGATAATTATTGAGTCTAACTCCTAGATATTTCACGGATTCAACAGTCTCTAATTGGGTAGGTACCCCGAATTATATAGTTATATAATATTCATGCAAAGGCAAAAATTGCCAACTACTTATGACGGCAACCTGCCAATGAAGCTAGAGAAGATAATTAGAGAAGCTAAACCAAGGAAGTTTTCGCAGCAACACATGTCAAGAAATTTTATTTTCATGTCCAGAGAATGATTCTAGATGCACAATAATTGAAAAAATTAGTGAATATTGAATTAACTGATAAATGATAATTCTATATTATCGGACGATGGGCCACATTTTCCGCCCCTTGCCTCATCTATTGGCATCGTTGACTCCCTTCTAAGGTAAATCAGACTAAGTGTATTAAACGAATCAATCACGTATTCCTCCTTCCTTTCTCGTAGTTCCAATGACTACGTTAGTTACATACCATCTTATCATTTCGAGGGAAAGCGTCCAAAACCCTTCAGAGGCAAAAAGAATGACGTCAAAGTAACTAGGGCGACTCTAAGAACAAGTAAACGAAACAAGGAAAACTTCGAAGATATTCCTGATCCTAACATTGATTTCCTCACCAATATTATCGTTAATACCGTCACCACTGCTTTTCCTTTATGCGCCATTGATTTGACGTTTTCTTTGGACGGCTGACTGGCTTGGCTGTACGGTACTGATCGTTTCCCACGACTAAACGAACAGAATGAGAAATCCATGAATTATTTCCAGCCCTTTTGGTTCAGCTCCTTCAGTGATAGGGAACGAATCGATGAGGTGATGGAAATGAATTTTAAATTTAACTAAAATAAAACTGCCACAAAATGTCAAAATATTTTGTAAAATTGTCAAAAAGGTCTCACAATCAGTGGAAATTTAAAAAATCATTCTTAGTAGTAACAGTAAATATTGATTGGATAACTATCAGCGAGTAATGCACGAAAAACTTCTATCAATTTTTTATTTGCAGGGAATATATCTATATTTACTTTTTAAATATAGGGAAAATTTACTTCACGTACAGTTTTTGTTAATTCGGTTGAAATCTACAGATAATAAAATGCCTCAAATTAAACTCCAAATATTAACATTCTGTTTAGACAAACCTGAAAGAAAATATTTTATTTATAGTATGCAAAGCTGATAATTAACTGTACTGAACGCGTAACTGATTAAAAATTGTCCTGCTAGAAAGTAATTCGAGTAAAAAAATATGAAATAACTGAAACGTGTTGCAGGAAGATTACAATCAATGGCCAAACTTCGTAAATCAAAGCTCATCCATCATTCGAGAGCGAATAATTAAGCTCGCTTCATCAGATGCTGAGATGAGATGCTGCTCTGTCGCATTACCCGGAAAATTTTGTCGTAATGAATTGTTCTAAATGTAAAAATCACCTATTCAGGATCGATATTGAGTAGTGCGTTCGCTGAAGGAAACCATTACAAAGAAGCCACACATTCATTTAAGGAATATCATTATGCGGAATTCTGAGTTCCTTAACGAATTCTGCGTCCAGGATTTTACTTTGTACGTGCCCTGTCAGTCTTTCAATGTCCAGCCAAAATTTTGATTTTGAGGCTTTTTAAAACAAAGTTGAGAAAATGCCAGAGTGGGTCCGTAGTGATGACTAAATAGTTTGAAGACTCCAGAAACCGACCAAAGCATCTTATCGACGACGGCGGAAATCACCGCACAAGTTGATAAGCCTTCTCAATTCATCTAGTAGTACGGGAAAGGGAAAACGAATCATGGAATATATAGACGATTTGGGTGGAAAAAAGGACGATGGTCGGCGTCGACGGCTGACACAATTTTTGATCGGCCGGTTGACCAGCTTCCGCCCAGGCCACACGGTGGAAGAAGCCAAAGCGGAGGAGGCTCCCAACGACCCGCAACCTCCTTGCTGCGACTCCGCCAACCATCTGTCCTCCTCTTCCTCCCCTAATGTTTTGATAGCCGCCCGGATCGTGTTGCTCAGAGAAGAGAGTAAAAAAAAGGAGGGGGGAATGCGAGATAGACCGGAACATGTGGGAGGGAGAATGTTAGCGGGTTGGGGAGGTATTATGGAAGAGGGAGTTGAGGGGGTCACGTATGTTGTGTGGAGGGGGGTGATGAGAGAAGGGGGCGGAGTATGGGGCAGTGTTGGAGGATTCTTGAATGGCTCAAGACGCAGGGATGGGGGTTGTCTCACACAATACTGCGCAGGCGCTAGTAGCTCGTGGGGTGACGTCACCGACCACCCTTGGATAGGAACGCTGCCGTATTTGCTAAAACTTCACATATTTGCACTTATTTCGCGATATGATAATCATACTTATGTTTGGAGTTCTCAAAGTTGTTTTTGGAGAGCAAGGAATCTTGAAATTTGCCGCAGATAGTGCTTTGGAGCCATGAAGAGCATTGAGTTCACTATAGGAAACTACGGAAAAGAGGCGAGCCGACTTCATCGCAGGCACATTCGCCAGCCTTATTACGAGAATCAGACGACCGAGTAATGATATTTCCCTGGCAATTTCGCCCTATATTGATGCGTGAGACAATTTTTTTATTGGTTAAGGATGATGATTTTTACATTTGCGCTCAATGGAGCTGTATTTGCGGGAAGATTCTTAGTATGTATTATCGAGTATTTTCTCATTTACGAACGTTGGGAGGTAAGAGGGGGAATTTGTTTCAATAGTTGGGGGATGAGATATGAGAGGAGCTCGGGGAGAGGGGAGGGGGTTTTGAGCACTACGAGAATTCTTCAAGAGGAAGGAGGAAAGGATAAGCTTGAGGTGGTATTCGGCGATATGTTTACAAAAAATGGTCCCGGGTGTGATAAAGAGTGAGATGAGGCGTGACGAATCGGAGAGTTTGGCAACATCATGACACTGATAGGAATGAGTCATTCCCTCCCTGCCAATCTCGACAGTCACGAGGAAAGCGACTCGATCGATAAGCCAGAAACCGCCCCAGTGAATGTGTCATCTGTTAGTGCGGATTGCGGTTTCCAGTAAAGGGAAGAACTTTCCTGGACTCAAAGTTATCAATACTAAACCTATCCCACATTCGTATCCGGAAAATAACGGACGATATCGCTTCCGCACAGCACAGTTTATTTCTTTCATTCACAAGCATGCATCGTCCCTCGAGGGAGTAGGATCTGCTCAACCGGTATATGACAACTAAAACCAGTTTTTTCATCTTCAATAGGAGGAATGTTGAAGCAAATGACACAAATTAAGTCAGCAACAATTATCTTGATATCTAGCTTTCTCAAGGTTTTCTGAACTCTTACCTCCGACGTTCAGTGATTAAATACAACACTCTAATGCGACTCTCAAAGCTTTGAAAGACATGGTTCAATACAAATCAGATGTTCGTCTAGCACTATTTAATCCTAGACGTCTAATATTAGTGAGACAAATGTCTTGGGGTACTTAAGACTATGGTATTGCGAAACGTGGTTTATTTTGGATTATATTTTTTCGTTGTGTAATCGATTTTTGATTGAGAACGATCAAAAAGATAAGCGAAACGTGAAAAAAATCATTACCCGATAAAATAAAGTTCCTGATGGTTGATTTCCGAGATTTTTTATTGATAAAAAAACAGCGATGATTTCTCAATGAAATTTCTTATCCTTATGCAAAGCACATCAGGCCTTTTTCTTGACTGCAAAGTTACGAAGTACCTCCTATCTTGTACCTAGGGCTGTGCCTTCAATTTGACCCGAACTTGGGCGTTAGTTTAGTTTTCTAAGCACAAAAAGAGTTGAAGGTATTATCATGTGAATATGTTTTTGTAAACTGCATAACCAATGTTACTTACACCCATTCGTGAGAGTCATTGGTCTGATTCCCTAATTTTAGATAACTTTTACCGTTTTCAAAAAGAGTATATTCATCTGAAACTACTTTTAAAACTCAAATCAATCACAAATGTAGATAAGCATAAATGTAGTGATAAAATCAACGTATTTATTCAAATAAAGTATTACCTAAGCTATAATAACGTAATCAGCATTTATTGATGAACAATTAGTTTTACGAGAAAGAGCATGGTATAATAGAGAATTCATAGCACATCCATCTTTGGACAATAATCTTTGATATTAATATATGTTTTGATATTATATTAAATATCCACTATAGTTTATCAGCCACCATATATTAAATAGCATCGTAGGTATATATCTGTAAAAGTCTATCGGCTTATTATTACCAAATCTACAGGCACTAACGGTTTCTGAATCAAATGACACACGAGAAGATTTCTAATTTGTTTACTGAAAGAAAGGAATATCCCTATCGACAAGTACATCGTTTGAGCATAGGGATTCGAAAGAACTCCACACCATGTAAATTATCTCCACGCCATTAAGCTATCAAAAGAAAAGAAGTCTATGGTATTACACATTCCCTCCCAATTCCCTGAAAAAAGTATCTTCGGTCACTTCAAGATTGATGCCTGTGTACGCATACGCTTGGGAAAGGATGGCATGGAATCTAACGGCGAGGAGGGAATCGGGTCAAGGTTAACTAACTAAGCCGATAGAGGAAAAGGAACCGCTGTGAATTGATAGCCTTGTATTTTCCTTGACATTGTTCAAACGAAAAAGAGAAATTCTCAGGGATCAAAAATCTGGATATCATTTCACACGCAGTAAGACGTGCAACAAAATCTACGCAAGAATGCCGTTTATCATACTTGCTAGAAATGCTACGAAGTGTTTGGTCCAAGATTTTTTAAATGACTCTCGAATGGCGTCTATGAACTATCCCTAAAACAATACCGTACTAATTATTAACCGTTGACCAAACCTTGAAAAAAATATATAATATTAATTTACAAATTCAAATTTTTTTCAATCTCACATAAACTCTCCGACGGAACGGAGGAGAGAAAGTCATTTTTTTACATCGTGTGACTCAAACATTTTCCCGCCTCCTTGGACCAGAGGACAGATTTCGCAGTGACTCAGACGGTGACTCATAGTATGTGCTTTGTGCTTGCGGAATGCTAAAGAGAATTCATAAGCTCGTGGTTTGAATAGCTGACGGATGCTGAGTGATTCTTCAAACTTCTCACACTCCTTCATATCTTCCTGTTTAAAGTAAGACATCCAAGCCTTAATTACGAAGATAGAATTTAAAAAATGTAAAGATATATCGAATTGCGGCTACTTATAACTGTTTTCTTATTCCTAAAACAACTCATTCTTCATTAGCAACAACACTTTTAATAATAACTGCGATTGGTGGCAGTTAATTTGCAGCCCTCATTCATATAAAGAGGTTAAACAAGCGGGTATTTACCAACTTTCTCCGCTTATGTAGGCGTTTTCAACCACCAGTTTTAGAATGTCCATTAAATAAAGAGAACCAGCTTACCTTTAATTTAGAGTAAACAATTAGACATTATTTAGCCTAAGCAAAATGTGAGAGTAACTGTTAGAATGAATGAGGACATGAAGTCAATTATCTGTTTTCGAAAAAATCAACTACAATGGAAAAGCGACGACAACATGAACATCCAGTTACATGATATCACACAACTGATCAGTATCATGCGTAGATTTTATTCAGCTCATTACATTACGCATTCGTTTTAAAAGTTAGTATGAGAAGGCTGATCAATTGACTTTATGAGACCGCTCCATGCTGCTCAACCGGGGCCCAGGTGGACGTCACTCATGGACAGAAAATGATGTCAAGTGTGCGTCACACGCATGATGCCTGCGTGTGTCGCACGCTGCTTAAGTACTCGCGGGTGGGAAGAGTATCGTCATTCATTGGTGACTTGGCGTGAACGTGCACGCATTGCACGTAGAGATCATACCCTCGATCTTTGCGTTCAATTCCCTATTATTTGTATTTTTCCTGACGATCAATTTAAAATGTTAAAAAACAGCTCCTCTATATCTACGAGTAACCTAGTCATTTTATTTAGTTCACGTGAATGAACTATTTTTACTAGGTCACAAAAAATTACACTTTTTATCTTTTAGGAATACAGAATATATTAAATTAACAATATTTCACATATCTCTATATAAAAGTCAAGTAGATAAGTCTAATTTAAATGAAAGGAATTAAATAAAAATATACCGTTCTTTCGAGTAAAAACCATTCATATTAGTGGATAATTAAGCCTATTAAAGTAAAAGTTTACACGTTCGGATTAATGTTGATACCAGGGTTTAGTAATTGTAACGAGTCTACTTCAATCAGTGGCGTAGCCAGGAATTTCGTTCGTGGGGTCCAAAACCAGGGGGGGGGACGTAGGGATTTTTTAAAAACAGAATACTAATTAATGGGTTTTAAACTAATTTTAACGATTTTCATAATCGAAATAACTTCAATGGTTAAAGAAATATTTTTTAAATTCATGATTTTTCAATATTTTGTTTTCTTTTATGAAGGAAAATGATTATGTTTTATATATCGTGGGAAGGGGGGGTCCGGACCCCACCCCTGGCTACGCCACTGACTTCAATATGTACTTGTAATTCTCTAATCGTCTTTGCATTCAGCCTTATTCTCTTTGCTCGCTCAGATTCTGAATATTGAATGACTCTGACTCGATATTGAATTCAATACCGTATTTCTACCCTATTCTTGGAATACACTGCTTGAGAATCCTTCGCTGAATAAATCTTGATGATCAGCAAACGTAACTGAGCATATTATTTGTTCACATAACTTAATTTTTCTTTGCCTATACCATTCCCTAATCGCTTCTAAGGAACTTGCACGATCTTGTTTCCAGCCCAGAATCGATAATTACCAGTGACACTATAATCGAATACCGATTTTAACTTATTATGTCGTCATTTTCATATTCTTGCACAGCATGTGCCTCAGTGAAGATATCACTTTGTCATTGAATCCACTCGCCGTACTCCCTCTTCACAGCATTTCGATTGCTTCGAAAGATCTACTCCTGCAAATCTTACCATAATATTCAATGACTCTACATTAATACATTCACTTCAATAGCGTCATTAATTGCACGTATCGAGGTAATTTCTCTTTTCAGGCGTCTTTCACTCCTGGTACTATTCTCCTTGTTTAAAATTCTATCCTTCTAGATTTATACGTGGGGAGGTACCTTGTCTCTTTTGCGTTCTATTTTCACCCGTTTGAAATTAACATACCAACTACCCTATCGTTGATTTCAAAGTAGAGAATTTCGCTCCAATTTTTTCACATTTTCGGAGCTTCTCTGTTTCGTTGCGCTACGTTTGTAGTCAGTTTACACCCATTCTGGATGCTCTCTACCAATCGCGTTAATTACCTACTTCTGCTGATTTTTCAGTTAGTAACCATATTCATTCAATTCAATTACCTTTTCCTTCCGCCTTTTGTTACCTAGCCATTATTCCTGTGATATGTGTCATCCTTTCCTCCAGCAGAAGATTATTAGCGCTGAGTATATATGCCCAATAATCCGCATGGTTTACCCATGAGTATACAATTCTTTCCTGATAACTTCATTGAATTTATTGCATTCAATGTTATTTTTGAGGTTTGACTTTTATCTATATTTCTATTCTTAAGTATTTGATTCACAGTTTATATTTCGGTGGTAAATTAATAATCATTGACGAGGGAGACGGCGGATGAGTCAGATATTCTTGTTATCGTTCTAATAAATACCAATTATTACCATGTTTATTACAGTAGTTGCTTGCAAGTGACCCAATTTTCCTATCTTCTGGGTACTTATCATTTTTTATACCATTTCGAAGTTATCAGGGTGTCCTTCGATCTAAGGCAGCACTAATAACAATCACATGCAAGCTCAGTACTCATAAGCATTCACACCAATATATCATTTAACATCACACCTCTTTCCATAAATGACTTCATAACAATCATTTAAACAGTTCATCAACAGTAAGAAATACTTCGAAGTATGACCATCCTTTCCCCGTTTGCAGTGTATTTTTTTTTAATTATCGGGCTTAATGATAAGACATAGGGTTCCTTCAATAACATTTCAGCGGAGTTTTCGGTGTGACATCATCATGTTCTATGAAATACGCTTTGGCTTGTTCCACCCTTCCGCTTATCAGTTGAGGTATCTTGACCAGGATCAACACTTATTGCGCCCACCAATCCAGTATTTGAGTTCATTGGAACTAGCAATACCTTTAACTCTAGACGATTGAAGGCCAAATGAAATAAAGGTAAAATAAATTGAAGAAAAATCGATTACCTGTTAACAGAAAAACATCAAATTGCACTCAGGCGTAATAGCAACAATTGTGAACATGATACTCCAAAAATTTAGAGATCAAGCATTGATAGCTATAATAAACAATGATAACGACTAATACAGTTCGAAAGCTTGATCAGAAGCTTTTCTGAGCGAAAATGCCATTTAGATACATTTCGCCGTCAATGGAGGAATGAGGAATACGAGATGTTTGCTAATCCATCCCATTCCTGATTTAACAAAAATTTATAAATATTCAAATTGCTCAACATGAAAAACCTTCAAATCGCGCATACTTTCAAGTTTATTCGCTAAAAAATTTAATTCGCTTTTCATGCAAATAAGAAAACATTCGGGAGATCTATTAACCATTCTTTCAGTGGCCTAGCGCGACAAAGGATAAGCAATAAGCATTCCACCGAAATACCTGGATAAAGATATTTTATTAGTTGCAGTATGTAAAAAACAGACGATATGGTTCACTGCACTAAAAAGCGCCAAAAATACGTCAAATTATAAGTTACAAGAATATTAAAAATTTTAATCATCACGACGTCAATGCAATGCGCTTAGAAAAGTAATATGCTGAGACGGATGAAACTAGATAACCTGATGTGTAACTAACGGAGCTTGAGCTACTAACCAATCGCTAAACCAACGAAAAAAACCAGAAACAAGGATTTGAAGAGTGATTGACATTTTCATGGCCGTAGTTGGAAATAATTTACCTACGGCCAAAAACTCTATTTTGAGAGGCATCACAAGCTAGTACAACATAGGATCCTTCAGGAGTAATCATTAAATAAATATAATGTGAAAAATGTTGTCATCACCATTAACATAAGAAATTCGTTGTAAAAATAACCTAGAAAACGTGGTGCACTAGAATAAATATTGAACTTAAGCGATTATTTTTCCCCCAGATATCTCTATTTGCATCGTTACTTTAATAATTACGATAACAGCAGTAAGCCGTGATATTTTCAAGGAAATATTAACAAACCATCATAATTATCAGATGTCTTCATGGCAAATAATAGATACTCTACTTTTTATATATTAGGATTTCCTACATCAGATGCTAAAAAAGGCACCCATTGAGATAATAGGAATCAAACGAATACATGTAGCAACAATTATTGAAGAAATCAGCCCACGGTATATCTGTAGCTTAGAAGAGGAGGGATGACTTCCATAAGAATTGGACTATGTTGGCGGAATAGTGTAGCAAATCGTTCTCTAAATACCATACACATAAGAAATAACGGTAATTTGTAAAACTCAATGAGAACAGATAAGTTAATAAATACATTATTTAAATTGTCCCTCCAAGATCGATACTCCTCTGCTTGAGTTTGAAGAATGAGACGACATCAGAGCGGCGAGACTAACCTGACTTCCGTCATTTTTCACAACGTGCGTGGAAAACAGGACTCGGGAAATGGGTAGCGATTCATTAAAACGGTAAGAATATGAGAGAGCTTTCTCACGGGGAAAAAGATACCTCGATGATCACCTCTTGCTACTGTAGCTATGAATTCATTCCTTGCTCTCAAGTCAGCCGGCGCCTGTCCGTAAAGCCTTGCTTTCATTTTGATCATCCACTTAGATCAGCCAGATTAATCATGGTAAAAAATCTTTGGTATATATTTATACAAGTACTTTTAACCAAGTTAATCGGCAGCAGAATTATGAACATTAAAATAATAACAAAAAGAACATTATGAACGTGGGTAGAAATTGATAGTTTCGGATGTAAACGGTGAAAAATGGAAAAACTGAAAAGTGACACGAAAAATTAGTTTTTTAATGCATGTGTGTTTGTTTTTCAATCCATTCATATGGATAAGATTGTATCAGGAACTCTGCCAGATAATAGGAGCGATATTTTGCGTGATTGGCAATGTAGTAATTAAAATGGTTATGATATATTTTTAATCCATCCGCACCACAAAAACTTTGTTTAACGTTTTAAGCTTCATCATTCAGCGCTGCATAATATGCTAGCTAAATTTTTGCGTTAAAATTAACATTTTCTCCCATTTATCTTGCGCCTTGACAGTCAAATATTGATTTATCAAGAAAGAACACAACCCATTGATTGGATTGTATGATCATTAGATACCAATTATGAAATTGTGGATGAAATAGTTCACTCATGACGAAAATTAATATAAAATAAACGTAAAATAATTTCAAGGAACACTTATAGCAAGATATATGCCTATCTTACGCAGTAAGGAAGACATAAACAACTGTGTCGCTGGTTATAGATTCTTTATTATCATTCACTATCAAGATATATTTCTTATCTACATGTACTTCGTCTGCTTCTATAAATTAACGCGTTTTGCGTCATTATTACGCAAAAAAAATACAAGCCATGAGGATGACTAGTAAAAGGTATATTCCTATGCCTAAGGTACTAATTGAATGAAGTAAAACGCATTGCAAATCAATGCATTTCATCGCAGGCTTGCGGGAATCTGATTCATCGATCTACCCGAAAACCTTTGAGCAAGTTAACGAATCAGGAAACGTCGTGGAACTAATTCTTTTCTCGCGTCCGGTGGCAGCGAAAGAAATCAGTGAGGCATGACGAGGATAGTAGGGCAGCTACATGATGTGACGTAATTAATGGGTTGATAGAAATTTTGAAAGAAATCTGTTTAAACTCGCAAATGCACCATCGCAACCAAATACCTATTTTAGCTCGTTTTATTTCATCTGACCGTCCCATCCTTTGCATTTCGAAAACAATAATTTTGACTGGGAGAGGTTCTTTCTACTGGATTTTCGACTCATCAACAGTATTTCGTGGGGTTCTCTGTCTACGAGTCGTTTTTCTCTGAATTGCCAAAGTCATCCTTTAGATTCTCGGTTATACAGTCGCCTTGTTCCTCAAGCTACGGCCTAGCAGAGTGAAACGAGTTGGCGTCACCTATTTACGGAACGTAACATCCGTTACCTTACCATTGACCGTACAGGTGGAGATTTCAACGATAGCTAAGAATCTTTCGTAAACCTTATTCGACCTTTGTAATCACAATGACTTCACGGTTATCCAGACGTAATTTGTTGGAGACCAGAAAATCCACAACTATACCATTAGTCAATATTGTGCCGAGAAAAAGATTCAACAGCAAAAATTCAATTACCTTGATTTTTCAAAAAATATCCCAAATTCAAACTAATTTCCAATGAAACTGAAGGATAAGACTAGCTTAAATCCATGGACTTTTGTTGAAATTTTGATTTGGTTTCCAAGCATGGGCGATATGATTAAAACATCACTCAATTACGATATCGCGATGTATCAGTTACTGAGAGCCTTCCGCGAACTAATGAGCGGCAATGAGGCATGATCTAACTACGTGAAGTTTCACGCCTCTTTTTAGACGTAAAGTGTATTTTTTTTTAACTTCATGCTCTTCCCCTTAAAGAGTTCTAACTGCAACTCTAACATACGCAAACTACCTTTTTAGGCCGGAATCTAACATACTAATCCCTGTAATAGGAACAATTAAATTAGGTATACTCAAGAAGTCATACACAATAACTGCAAAGGAGGTACGGAGAAAGTAATTGTGAAAATCAATGTTGGTGATAGTCAGATTTACGAGAGGTTTCCTGTCATGATCCATACAGAGACATGTACATGCTTATTGCGTGCTTCACCTTGACATCTGAGGCATCTTGTGGGAGAAAAAAAATGAGAAATGCATTCTCGTTGAGGAATGGGGTTAAGCAGATCTTTCTTTCGAGAAACGCTGAGAAGAAGGCCTCAATTAGCAGCGAAGTATCGCAGACCTGAACATATCCATGAGGAACCTTACTGTGCCTTCTAAAACATTATATTAAACTGCCAACATCACCTTCTCAATTATTCTACAATCGCTGAAGCCATCTTCTTATATCACCAACGATGATTTAGTGAAATAATGATTGCACTGAATCTCATTAAATTTTAGGGATGATGGTTTATGTCAGTGATAGATTCATTGCGAATTCCGCCTCGGTTTGATTACTTACAATTAGGAAGTTTGTAACCTTTTTACCTCCCTGACGTAGTGGCGTGATTAGTTCAGCAACTTATTTCACTATTTACAAGCAGTATTTCACTTGGATAATTATCTTCATCAATGAGAAAAATGGCATTCTCCGTGAGCGTAGCGCTTGATTATTTCCTTCAGATATTCCCTCGTATAACCACAGCATATATTTGGATAAGTATTCAAGGAGAAATGTCTTAAAGGGAATCCCGAAATCCAACTGTGACGGCAATTTACCTGCCAGGAGACAAGTTGATTTCAAAGTCATCGGAACGGGGTCAAATGATGTTTTCTAGAAAACATCACTCGGCGCTTGTCGACGCAAAAAAAACCTCAACACACTTCCCAATCGATAGAAATGTGTTTTCTCGTGGGTCAGTTTTCTCGAGAGGAGCGTATCACGAGGGAAAAGGAAGAGGAGCCCCGAGCACCGCCCTTATTCTCTCGCCACTGTCGAGGAGCGTCATCGCGGAAATGATGGGAGAAACGCAACCGTCCACATTAAACAATCGTCAGCGGTGGGAACGAAGGCATTCCACTCCACGACTCAACTATGTATCACAGAAAATCCACAATCACAGCGCATCGCAATGCGAGATATCCTCTGCAAATGAATTAAGGGCCCCCGCTACTGCAACACCTTCCCTCACTGTTCTAAACCACTATCGCTAAATATATACTTTATGGAAGCATGGAAATGATATCACATATGCCAGAGTACTCTACAATGCTGAAGAACAAGTACATGCTTGTAATAATGTAAGAAATTCCCGAGCGAATTTTCCCCTTCAATTTTTGTGTGAAATTTTAATTGCGCCTTCCCCTAATTAACGCCTATCTTCGCCATCCTGAGATGATATCTGTCAAAAATGTTCTGGCTATGGCCTAGCTTACAATTACTATCCAAGCTAGGAAAATTCAATACCTCTATTTCATTCAGATTTAGTTTATCTAAATATCTACATAAATACTAAATCCAATGTAATTTTTGTAAACGCACGCAATTGGAGTATCCTTCATACCGCGTAGGATAATTATTGTGCAGTAGGGTAACCCCGGGACCAAGCGCAGATTTATTTACAATCTACATCAACCTGGTGCCCAGAAAACCGAGAGAAATTTATGTTTTGTAACTATCGCTTTTTATTTTTTCCCGATGGTTAAAAAATCAGGTGCCTTGTAAAATTTAAAAGAGTTCAGAAATTTTTCTCCATGCCACATTGGATTTACATTTTTTCAGTGTTGCAGAAATGCAACATTTACAATTGCAAATTTAGGAAGTCATCAAACCATTCACGACCCTGCCAACCCATTAGTCTCACATTCTGAAGTTTTGAAGGCTCTAAATATGTATATTTGCCCCTAAATCCTCTCAAAACACCCCAATCTCTCCCGTCAGTTTCGATTCCCCGAAAAGATCAGACTAATAACGGGGCCTAATGGGCCACCGATAAAAACATTAGAGCACCTTGTCCAAATAGGCGGCGGTAACAGCACGTAAAATATACGAAGTAGACCTTAGCCAGACTTCTCATTCCAGGACAGTTAATTAGTGGAGATAAGTGAACTCAAGCGGCAATAAAACACTTATGCTGCAGTTGCTGCACCTCAGTGTGTAGACTGAGTGCGAGCGAGGGGGCATATCATTACGCCGCGTGTTATTGCCCATTTAAATAAGAGTTTTTGGAGGTAAATATTTTTCCTAAGGAATTTTCGGTTGAGATAACTGAGGCCAGATGGCTTTCCTGTTTCTAGGTTATGCGCTTTTGGTCGGATATTTTGGCTCTTACATAGTGAGGCCCGCAATTTCTCATGGTCAAGGGATACGCTTTTGGGAAAGGGCCTACATGCCAACAAAACATAAACCCGAAATTTTGGAGCCCACTAAGATTTGCAATTAGTATTGAAATTGGAATTGAGTCAGAGAATCTCGCTGAGCGCTGAAAGACTGTGAGAGATTGCCATTTTTATGACGAAATTTGACAAGAATTCTTCAATTTGAGATGCATAAATGCATTCCACTCAAGTTTCACTTATAACTAATATTATTCAGGCAATTGTTTTTTTTCGTGAACACACAACATCAGGGATGCCGACTCACAAAAAATATTGGGGGGGCCCAAACCGGGGATCTTGCCCCAGGAAATTTTATAAGTCGTGAGTTTTAAGTTTTTAACCATTTTAGAAGAGTCATATGATCAACATTAGAACTCTGATAACTCGAATCTCGATATCTGGACACTAATGGGAAAATCGACAAGCTTGACACATTTTTTCCTCACACCCGTAATGAATTTTTGAGGGAGCGCGTGCCCCCTCAGGCCCCATGGAGTCGGCGCCACCGCGCAACATAGTGATGAAGTGTACCGTGATTTTCTGAGGTTGTGAGAGTATACTTACGGATAAACTCCGCGAAGAAGAAAATGCGTGAAGACAAGAGCCATAAATGATTCTCATTTCATTGTGGGAACTATTTGCTATCAACATTCATCATTTATAGACATTCGCAGTTGCGGATGTAAGGTTAGATATGATACAGACGAGTTGAAATGCTAAGTTTGCGCAGGGTTGGAATATAAACAACGCAATAATTAGCTTACTTCAACAAAAGAGTCCGCAGCTCAACGGTTCCTCCGGAGGATGGAGTGGCGCCCTTGAAATTCTCTATCTTCAGGACAAAGCACCAGGGATATGGATTAAGATGAAAAGTCTCTTCTGCGACGTTCGTTCTCGGAATGGAAAGAAACCTCCACGAAACCTTCACCCGATCCTCGCCTTTTTGGTTCAAGATGAATGGAAGGCTCAAAGGCATTCTCGTTCTTCGCTTCGCTCTTTGGCTCCTAAATACCCAACGCATCTGAGGAGGAAACAGATCAATGAATTAGCATGAGGTGTATTATAATTTTACCGAATCCGAGAAAACTATCAGAGCGAATAGAACGGAGAGTATGAAACGTTCATGAGCTTGTTGGCAATTTTTTAACTGCCAAATCTGTCGGAGTAGGAAATATAATTTTAAGAATTTCGTGATGTCAGCGAAGATACAATTTTGCACCCAAGTAGCTTGGAGAAAATAATGGGTTGGGAAATGGTTCGCATTACCCATTGTGACTAGATGGAAACAGTCAGACGGCCTGCAATTTAAAAAGTACTTTTCAATGGAAATAAAGCTATAATCCTCTTAATGATTTATGCATGTATTGATTTTATGTTTCATTGCGTTTTTTTTAAACTAATGCCATTGGAATTCACCTTTATCCGCTAAATGGTTCATATTTAATGATATTCACAATAAAATTTATTTCTCCTTTACAGCACTTCGTTAATATTTTCCAATTATTGGAGACGACATATGGACGGTCACCATGAACCCAACTTCACAATATTCCAAAACTCCGCCGATTTCTAACGAGCTTACTAAACCGTAGACCCAATGACGTCATGAAGACTTTAATTCTCGGAAATTCGCTGGTTTGGCTTTCGATTCACGCATGAGCGGTTCAGTGTAGGTAAATTAGTAGTTTCCTCCGAATATCTATGCATTTCATTAATTTCCATTCTCCAAATTCACGAATTAAATCAATTTCTGAAGAGTGGTAACAATGTTTGCTATGCAAATGATGGAAAATGCTTTTAAAAAATTGAAATAAATAAAGTAAATTAAATTCTTTTAGTGAATAAAACAAAAAATATTCGCGGAAGACCAATACTGGATGTAGGTAATCATAGACGGACGCGCTGCAGTAAAAATGCGATAAATATAGAACTTAAAAAAATACCGACCGATTTAGCAAAAAAAAAACAGAGAAATAAAGTTACAAATATGAAAAAAAATTCGGAACAAAATACGAATACGAGTACAAAATACTAAATCCCCCGAAAGAAATTCAGCCTTATATCCCCTAGTGCTTTCATCGCTCGATCTTTGATTACAACTGCCGCTTTGTCCATAGTACCTGCGCTCATTGGAAAACAAAGAAGGTTATCCTATGTTTACAGAAACAATACGGTGCTTCCTTCAAATTATTCCTTGTCCCTAGGCTATCATTTATGAATCATGGAAAATTAGCAAACAAAACAGCTTTTCATTCCAAAATAAAAATATACAAATAAGAAGAGATTTTCTTGATTATTCATAGTAAATAAAAAGCAGTACTTTCCATATTTCCAGCCGTGCTATTAAAAAAATTAAAATTAAAAAACTGTAAATAATTTGTCAACACCGATTAACATCCTAAAGGAGATGGTCATTGTTAAAACCACTATCATTGCGTCTTCGAAGAATTCCTTTTCTTCGCTCACAATATCGTGCCTTCATTTACGAACACGATCCGCTACAGACATAAAAACAATTTTTTCTACAAATTGTATCCAACGAAAAGAATTGCTGGGATTTCATTTTTTGCAAATTGAAACTTTGAAAAATTTTAGACTACCTCACCGTTATTCATATAATTTGGGTGGTTGATCATACTCAAGTATATGATGACTATATCTTATGATGAAAGCTTGGTTCCCGAATAGGTAAAGCCCATTGGCACACCTAGAAAATTTCTCAAAGGTTTTAAAATAGCATCATCTGCCAGATAGTTATTTTAAAAAATATGCACAAAATTGGTTACTACTATTTACATCGGGAATAGATTTACGGAGGATTTGTACGAGACACTTAGATATATAAAAAGAAAGCTGAGATAACGAAGAGATAATACTGGATCCTAGGGGCGTATTACGGCAGTTCGTTAGGGGAGGAGTATCTTTTCTACACAGCTTTATTTCCCTCGATCCGCCCCGACTGGATCTTCGTGGGAAAATGACTCTTGAATTAAATCGTTTGATTCCGTCTCTTGTAGATGTCTCCTTTATGGTAAACTAGCTGACCCGGCGAACTTTGTACCGCCTATTAATCACTGAACAGAAGAGCAATTTTCGTCCTCGGCGCATGAGACCAATATTGAAATCGCGTGATGGGTTTTATTGGCTGATTCCAACGAAAGTGTTTACGTAAAAGTATTTAATTTTCCAACTTGTTCCATTTCCCATAAAAATAAAGAAATAGAGAGCTCCAACGTTGGCCTCAACTTTTGGTTACCACGCAACTACCCGGAGCGCTATGCTTGTATTCCTCAGAGGGTTGACGGCGTTATGAGTGCAGAAAAGAAGAAATTACGGGGATAAGGGCGCACGATAAGGCCCAAAACATCGTGGAACTAAGGCATGTCTTTTAAAACTTGTCCATGTATGAGCCAAAACCAAGGTAATTGATAAGCTCATTGTCTATAAAAAAAATTCTGTAATTAGCAAGCATCAGTGATTATGATGCCAAGATTCGAAATAATGGGAGAAAAATTTACATCGATAAAGTATATGGCTACCCGGTAATTGAGTTAATGAATATGTCATAACAATCGCCAATTAAAATCCGTAATATGTAACGTATGAAATGTCAAAAAATAAAGTCGCCGACGAGTAAGTTGAGGTGATAAATGGGATAAACTCCAAATAAAAAAATGAATTTAAAACGGCAATTGAATTCGTACTCTTGACGTTTGTAAGTGGACGTATCTTGCGGGCCCCCAAAACAAACCCTTAAGGAGACATAGAATTATCACTTATTTTTATATGTAGTCGCAAGGCCGTTACAGCCGTTGATACAAACGGATCTTAACCCTAGGTTCACGAAGACAAAGGAGGGTTTTCAAATTTCCGCTTAGTATTCATATTGGAAACAGTGAAAATGCAAATTCTTAAGCGATTGACACCAAGCTATTAGTAAAGAGTGGCAGCAAATACCCCGAACGTCCACTTATTTCAGTACCAAGATCCAACAAGAAAGAATCAGAGTACCCGAGTTCGTTTTTGTTCCGGGCCAGACCCCGATGTTTATATATACCTTCATAAATGAATTACAGAGAGAAATGCGATTTGGAAGCGTGTCTTCTCTTCAATCAACTGTTCAGCGCACTGCTGGATTTAATCAGTTCAGCAAGCTTAGCTTAACTCGAAGTGCCCTCTCCACGTTGCACCAATCAGGTTCTTAATAATGGTTCCTCATTTAGATTATCTTGAAAGAAGTTTTCTCTATTAAAATCATTATTAGCTCCGAAATTTAAGCTAGTAACTGTTCTATCTCGCAATAGCCTTATTATTCCTTTAAAATCCAATACCTCATCTACCTGGAAAGGTACTTCGCACTGCAACTAATTAAGAGACCACAGGTAGAATCGAAGATGCGCGGAAAGAACAGGCTCAAATCCCAGGTCAGGACGGATTATCTATCCAGGCGAGGTTCCTGAAATCGACTCGAATCTGTTCCCTAATAAAAGCGCCTCACTTGCCTACCACCCTGTGCTAATGACGTGTTGATTCACAGGAGAGTTCGCCAAACCCAGCAGTCGGCGGCCGCGGGATGCCCAGTGGGACTCTCTCTCTCCCATCTCTCCCGTACCTCGCGAGTGAAGACTACTCTAAAAGCTCTCCTCTTTCCTTTCTTCTCCTCCCCGCATTTTCCTACAACCGGTTTCGTCACGGTTTCTTTGGGGAGGTATTAAGAGACCCCTGCATCGGCCGACCAAAGGGACGGACGGGCAAGAGTTAGATGAACGGGACGAGGAACCCGCGGGCGGCGGGGCAGAAGACCTGTGGAGGGAAGGAAAGGCGAGTGCTTTCGAAGCTGCCTTCGAGCTCGTTACGCATAGGGAAGGGCGTGTTGGCTGAAGGGTGCATCCGATGCTTGCATTTCGACTCCTCTTATCAGTCCCAGAAGGAGCGAGGCCACGTTTTCATCCACAAAATAACTGCCGTTTTTCCATCACAAAATGCTCACGCCTCAACAGTATTAATCCTGCAATCCCAGAAACTAGACATGTTTATACAGTTGTAATTTTTCGTTTGATAATAATGTTTTCAATGTTTCAGGCATAGTAGTGAATGCCAACTAGCTTTTAGTCATTATTCCGAGGTAGATCTACTCGAATAGAACTCTTAATAGAGCGTTTCTCATATTTCGACGGCTTTCTATTTGGTCGATCCTCATATAAATTGGTAAAATTTATTCCAACATAAATATAAAAAATGAAAATGCTCACAAAATTTTGGCCATTTTATTATTAGATTAAAAGATGTATAAAAGCATATAATTTAATTTTAGAAAAAGTCCGCCGAGATGGAGAACATGGGGGAAGAGGGAAGGGCAAAGCATCCAGTTCCTAAACCCAGGGGGTCGTGGGTCTTTACGGCATGTATCGTTATGAAGAGGACAGTTGGGTGTACAGAGTTTGCGAGCACAAGCATTTCATCCTGGGGCTCATGCCCGCCGTGATTTGGGGTGTGCAAAGGAGAGGGGGATCAAAATCCCTGGGATTAGGGTGGCGGATGGGGCCTCCCGGTTCCTGGCTAGGTTTTCAGCAGCCCTAGAGATGAATTCAAAGAATCGCATGATTCGCACGATATGAGTGCGTGATATTTCCATGCATATCTCGGATCTTTTTGAAAATGTGATGCTTATTCTTTCATGGACATTAACCGACACAAAACAAGTCTTTTACGGAAGACAGGATCGGATATACGCATTCTTGTGGAAATTATTGACAATTGACTTTTCGGTCATATAATTATTGTGTCTATTAAGGACCTACCGAGTAAACGGCGGTGAAATTGAATTAAATTGGTGTTGACAAAGTTGCTCAGGACCGGGAATCGAACCACGGACCTAATGGATTTCCGGGCCAAAGCGGAGGCCGCTATCAAGATTCCATAATTACCAGTTACCAGGTTTCTGTTCCTTGATGATGTAAGGATTTTTCTGTTTCTTAATGATGTAAGGATAGCTTAGTGGCCTGCGCAATTGCTCGGAAAGTTTCAGGCCAGTAGATCGATTCCACGTCTAGGGAAATTTTTTTTGCACGGCAATAGACAGTGGCGCCGACTCCATGGGGCCTGAGGGGGCCCGAGACCCCTCAAATATTCGTTATGGGTGTGAGGAAAAAATGTGTCAGGCTTTTCAATGTTCCCCGGAGTGTCCAGATATCGAGATTCGAGTTATCAGGGTTTTAATGTTGATCATATGACTCTTTTAAAATGCTTAAAAAAACTTAAAACTAAGTACTTATAAAATTTCCCGGGGCAAGATCCCCGGTTTTGGCCACCCCCAATATTTTTTTGTAATTCGGCATCCCTGGCAATAGATGAGAATATAACTATGGATTCTCTAATAATAATAAAAAAGCTAATAAGATTTAAATGAGCACAGATGATATAAATATCATGCAAGAGGTAGATGGAAAGGAGGGATGATATAGAAGGCAGGGAGAGAAGAGGGCCCTAGTCGAGCCGTGACATCAGGTGTATATGGAGGCCGCGCTGGCTGCCCTCCGGCGTTAATGACATGCAGGAGAACAGCTCGGCGCATCATTATCACACGTGGAATGCGGTGCGGCCGGGACCAGATAGGACGGGACCGAAAGGTCCAAGGCGCGAGCGTATCCCAAATAAAAACGAACGGGGCCATTGATGCGGTCACCGAAGCGATCAGTGCGGTATAGCTCTCTTTTTTTTTATTCGCTCATTTATCCCTTCCAACCTCTCCCAATATCTCTTTCTCTCTTCGCAAACGGAGGAAATAATGAATTGCTTCTCAGCTCACTTTGATTTATAGTTTCATAATCAAGTGGCCAAAAATGTGTCACCCTCGAGAAAAGATATCTTTCGCAGGTATCATTGGAGAACTAAAGGAAGCACTTTGCGCGCATAGGATGCGATTTTTTTTGTGGTAAAATGCAACACTCACGTATTCCACGACTGATAGCTCACTCGTGTGGGTCATCCGATGGAATGTGAACCCTACAAATGGCTACATAATGCAGCGGAGTATGGCACAGGTTACTGAATCTTAACCTAGGAGGGCGGTGATCGGGGGTTGAGGGTTATATCCGAGCATCCGAGAGCCGAAGTTGGTCTCACAGCTGGTGATTCTAGAAAAATATTATGACAAAGTATTAAAACAAACATTTATTTTAAGCGTTTATTTTTTTCATGGAAAAGTTTTCACGAGCCCAATTTAAAGTGCAAAGGCAATATAAAAAAAAACATTTTCAAATATAATGATAATCTTTTTGGACACCCCTCCCCCACAGGAAAACATAGAAAGGGAAAACTTCAATGAATGTGCTCATGACAAAGAATATTTTCAAAAACTTTCGTAAGTAATTGTAACTTTTTTAAATTCACCTCAAATCAGGCAATTTAAACCTTTACGTTACTTACAAACGATAGCCTTAATAAGACGTGTCAGTGCGATAATATCTTCGTGCACTGAAAAGAAGCTGTAGGTATTCTATTTCACGTTACCACTAACTTCTAATTCTCCTAGTTGAGCACTCAACCCCTAGTTAGTATCCCCTTTATTCCTTACAGTTCCCATTATGAGTATAAAAGTATGGCCAGAATAAGTTGCGTAGCATTTTTTTCATCTATTATTTCAATTACCACAAAATCGCCTAAGAAAAAATTATGGTACATATTAATTATCATTAGTATGATCATTAACACCTAATAACCTTTGGAAAACGAATTACTGATTACTACCACGACTTGAAACAGTTATTCGCCGTATTTATACAACCTCATTTCTCAACACCCACCCTAATTAACATGATAGGAAGCTCAGATCCTCGGGCAATCTCGTGGTCACTGACCACGCTCATGCCTCGCTCGAGCACGTCCAGCGGGTCAGATTTTGGACACGCTTTTATTGGCAGCTCGGGCAATCAAGGCTGGCGAACTCTAAAGAGTTTTCAAGGCGAAATGATGGTCAGGCGTCTGAAGAGCAATCCGTAAAATTAACGCACAGAGGTCACAGATTCATCTTTGCATTTTTTGCATTAGATAGAAAAAATAACGCCTACAAATGATGAAGAAGGTACACAGATGCAATTGTTCGAAATGGCGCAAAAAGACTTTTTTTAATTCTGGTCTTCTATTTATGTATACCAGCACTTTTCAGGCTACCAATAGACTGTTTTATTATAAGCTCCCAGAGATTATCCTCCTTTTTCTCCTTACGACTCCCTCTTCTCCATCTACTGTTGTGGGATCCCATTGCCTGCACTGCATACGTGACCCCAAGAGTGTAAACCCGGCACTGCTACCGATCATTTCGGCGTGCCATGTTCTTCGCGTGTGCATAGGGTTTACTACCCCTTACCTATATAAATGCATTCAATCCAAAATGGAACAATACCTGCCGGCGATCAGAATAGTATTAAAACAAACTCTAATAGAACCCTGAGTAGCATCCGCGGTCCGACTAAAAATTTTCAGGATATAGTTACGGCTCAAATTCATGTAAAGAAAAATCATCGTGACTAAATGATGCAAAAACTCTTTCCCTTTCCTCCAATCAGTGGTGAAAAATAAGAAAACTAATTTGGTGGTACAATTTCAGCATAACCAAATCACATGTAACTACAGCCTGAGACCATACTCCGCTGTTTTCTTTGGTGTATAAACGAAATTTGTGAAAAATAAAGTGAAAAAACGTAATACAGTAGAATAAACGTAAAGACCCGGTAAAATACAAAAATCAATTTGAAACCCATTTTGAAAATTTCCGCATAACTTTCATAAATGTAGAAGAGCGCTTATGTCCCCTTTCTTATAATTGAATTAGTTTGAACCCGTTGCTGTAAAAGCTTCAAGCTGCAAATGAACGGCTCATGTGATACATGAGAAACAGGAATAAAAGTAATTTGATCAGACTGTGAATCGGTTCACAAGTGCGAAAAATGAACTTCTGTTGCCTTTGCTATACTTATTTTTCACACTGCAAGCTGTCAAGCTCAGTATCGCCTGTGATTTACGTACCTACGCTTATTTCGTAATCGCGGTGACTAGGAATCAGTACTCGGAGGCTATAGTTTTTGGCGCCCAGAAACCGTGGGCCGATGCCTAATATGGTCAGGTTTACAGCACGGGTTCGATCTTGCGCTGCTTGGAGTGAGTGAAACTTTAAAGAGGAAAGAGATGAAGGCTACCTTGGGAAGGTGGGTCAGGGGTTGGGCACACAGCTTGGAGAGTTCGATGTATTGGACGGGAAATGTGTCACGGCAATGGAGTATTAAGACGGGTCAAATAAAAATAAAATGAGACTAGGTGTTAAAATAATTCGACAAAGAAGTCTATTACAGCTTTATGACCAATAACAGTGTGTGTTGAGTATTTTTTCAAGTAGAGCGAAGCATTACTTGAAGTACAAAACGCGTGATTTAGATGAATATTCTTCCTCTGAAAAGCAATACGATGCACTTAAATCATTAACAAGTTAATGTACTTAAATATTGAAGAAAAATTTGCTAACGAATGATCAGCATCAAACTTCAAGCATTTTCGTATTTCAGGCACCTATGAACGACCTGAACTATGATGTTGAAAAATTGTTAAATAATTTGATGAACGGATCTTTTGTAAAACCATGCTTTAACGACAGAGCTCTTCGGTCCCAAATAATAGGCATTTTTCTTGGCGCACACGAAAAATTTGAACATGCGCGCAACTCTCCCTTGGCCTCTCAAGAGACGGTGAAAGTGTGATAGAGCGCCTCGGCATAGCATGAATGACGATCTTCTCAAACAACCGCTTATATGGACATTTGCCGCCCGAGATGGTGTTTTATACCTCTCAGCCATTTATATTCGCCTTCTTTCGGATTCGCAAGATGTAAAGACCGCTCACACGAGATATTTAAATACTGCGACTTATGAGAGCTGATTTTCGACTAAATTTATCCTTACAGATTTGAAATTAGAGCGAAAAGAAAAAGAAAACTTTACTTAAAAATGAGAGGATATCCAGTCGTTACCGGGTGAAAATTAGATGAAAAGAAAAAATAATAACTACTGGTAATCAATTTCAAACTAAGCGAAAATCAGCTCATTTAGTTATAACATTTAAACGAAAAACAAGTGCACCACCATTAATAATGAAAAAATAAGTTGTATGAAAGCTTGAAAATGAGCGAAAAAATTGAGTGCAAATGTATGTAAAGTGAGTTCGGCAGTATAAAATCAGGAAATAAAGTTTGAAAACAATAGAGAGAGTCTTTTGCATGGGAAAGGGTTTTAAAACCGTTATAGCGACTATCAGCAGTTCATGTGCGACTATGGTTGCAGTTTCAGCGTCTAGCTGCAGCTCAGCTATTAATGCTATTCTCCGATGCAATGTGATCAATGTCACTGTCCAGCTCGTACGGCAATTTTAGAGTGTGCACATCACCATTTATTCAATAAGGTAGGTCTCTTCTAAATTTATACAGAATTCAAGTCATATTTTTTAAACCTCTTCTGGTCCGCTATTATCGTGAATATCTTATCCATCACTTCGATGCCTTGAATTAAGAAGTTGCTCGATAGATTTGGCCAAGAGCTATATCGCTCCGCTGGGATCCTTCGGTTAAAAACAAATTTGAAACCCCTTCTTTGCTTTTCGACAGTGCCTAAGCTCCCTCGAGTCGATTTGTAAGAGCCATATCCTCTTATACAGTGCATTGTATGACGACTTCATTTTTGTGCATAATACAATGAGGTTTTAGTTCTTGTTTATTTTTCAAATTATCATTTACTTCTTAAATATAACTGATTGTTTCATTTATGCAAGAGTGCCTGGCGCGTAATCTCAGCATGGTTTTGTTGGTCTACCTCAGCTTTCACAAAGTGAAATATTTTTTATTTATTTTCAATGCTTTGTTCAATAACAAGAAATAAAACCAAGCATTTTTCATATACCTCCAAAGGCATGATGAAACTTAAAATATTTTTTTTAATTATTTTTTTCGTGAAAGAAGGGAATATTTTAAAAATTCTAAAATCACGTTTTCTTGCACAACATCAGAGTTATCGCGAACATGGAATAATATTTCGAATAGCTCAATAGCTCTCCAATAACTAATTTTGGGCCCAGAATGTTTTATATTTCTCTCAAGGTCCGACTCACCATGCTTTCCAGGCCATGACTGAGCAATCCCAGAGTGAGCAGAATTACCCCGCTGTACTTACGGTTTACTCACTGCGGTTGTCAGTAGGCTTCAACCCCACGCACAAATTATAATAAATTGTCGAATATGAGTGAATTTATAACAATCGTATGTATGACTGCACATTATAAGACGGTATTGACATTCTTGGGTAAAATTCGCAAGGGATTAAAACAATGAATATAAAGTTTTGAAATTTTAAATTGAAAACTGCATTACACATAAGCAAATCCGTATTCACTCGATTTTGAATTTCTGTTGTGGTGCGAGAGTTATTACCATTCAAATGAGCGTGGCGGGAAGTTAAATGAAGGGTCTTTAAAACATTTGATACAAGCGCTGCGCCATGTAAAATGGATTCACCATGTCTTAAAAATCCGACGATATATTAACGTGCTATCAACTCATGTCACCCTTCACCTATTTGTTCGTAAGGGTTTGGTTGTTAGGTACGCTCGAAGAAGAATAGACTTACAATTAGCAAAATGGCTCAATCAACCAGCACGTGTCGGTGAGTGAAACGGCACATACCTGGTGCTTGAAAGCGTTTTGTAACGTTCGTTTTATGTGTATGATCGTTTAATTTACAATTACGGTGTGTTTGCTTGATTCTTTGTTCAGTTGAATACTTTTTTTGGGTTGCTTAATATAGCTGATGACTGCAATTGTCTATTTTCCCATACACAAAATTTCCATATTAATTCCCTTTTTGCCCTATTTTTTACTCAGGAAGCGAACTAGGAATAATAACGAAGAGGATGGCAGTGAATTTACTCCACTATCGAAACGCATAAATAATCTGCACATTCATTCTAGCTGTTGTAGCACTTTGAGGCATTTAAAACACCATTGTGTAACCGATGAGGTAAGAAGAAAATTTAAGTATATTTGTTTTAAAATTTGGAGGAGGCTTATTTTTTTATTTCATCCCAGTTATTTTGTACTACTTTACATTTTGGTGCATGTGATCTTATTTTGTATATCTTTAAGGTAGCTACAATGCCGCGAGGTAAACTTCCGTTGACGTAACTGGCATATCTCACCTTCCAATCTTATGTATACTCACTGTTGTTTGTCAGTCAAGTGAAATATCACTGACAATATACTTTTATTCTGCTATTGATTGTCAAGGAGTTGAAATCATTTGTGAATCAACAGCATATGTATTCACTATTCCTTGTTATCGTATGTTAAGTTTCTAGTTGAGTCATTTCATATCAAATGAACCAGCGAAATTCAACCCACAAACTTGAATTTTCCGGAAATTTGGTACCCATAGTTGGTTTACATACGTATTATGACTGATTTTAAATTTCAGGCTTCTTTAGCCGTTTCAGAACTAGAGTAACCTGATTTTCAGCCTAAAATAATTACGAAAAAATACATTCGCGACTTTCACGCATTTAAAAGGTTGTTTAATTAATCCCAAAATTGAAATAGGAAAAATGTGAGTATTTCCTTACTCGTGCAATATTTTCTGCAGAAGTTGAAGCACGGTATCTGATTTATTGTCATCACATTATGAAGGACCAAAATATTATTATTACATAGCAGTTAACTCCACATCTTCAATTACAAATTACTAAGTATAGAATGTAGCTCCAGTGTCTCAATATTATGGTTGGTATCATTGGAAAGAGATTTTGCTCATCGCTGTTTCAGATTAATTCTTGCAGAACATACTTCTTTCTCCGATAGAAAGAGAGGTGAAAAATTTTTCAGAGCATAACTCTTTAATGTTTTTGGGATCAGATAAGCTTCTTTTATGGACTCTATAAACAAGCCTTTATCACCATCCATTGCCTGCTGTCCATAATAGAATAACAAGGTTTTCCAAGTCTTTTTGGAAAGAAAGGCAACTTAGCGTTGATTCCAAAATCAATCTTGCGATGACGCACTTGCAAAAAAACCTTTGCAATTGTTGTGTTGAGCACTTATTCTATCTATATAATACCCCATTTTATAACCAATAGAACATTGAATTGTCTCTACAGGTTTTTACTGAATGGTATTGACAAAAGTATCATCATGTTTTAAATGATCAGAAATATAACAAGCATATGGATGTATGGCTTACTTATTCAGTGTCAGGATTTTTGTAGCACTTAACAGCATGGCATACTAGTCCAATGGTAACATGTGTTTCATCTTGTATCCCAAAACCATTAATACTAATGCCTCATTTATGTTAATTTTTCTTTCTTTCGGATATGGAGCTTGCCTTTTTACTTTATTATTATGTGGAAACTAAGTTTCTTGCTTAGCTACTGACTCATAATTCCTATTTTATTTACTGTTAACGATTACATTCATGTGAGAATGCACATAATCCTTCATAATTAAATTTTAGGCAGTGAACATATTCCTTTTCTATTGCAAATGCAAATTGCAACTTCATGGACTATTGTTTGTGATAAACCAAAGTTGTTTCAATTTTTCTTTTTGGCCATAATGTAGAAGCAAAAGTAAGAACTCAAATATTTTCGTGCCTTTTTAGTTTTTTTCTTTCATTAATTTAACTAGTTGATGTAAATCATTAGCCTTTAATTTTTAGTTGCTATACTATCAGGTCTGGAACCAGTGTCATTGCGTAATAGGGTAGTTTCCTTCATCAAAGAAAAGGAAAGGCATTGATTGTGATTCATTACCCACCGTTAGTGTATTCATAATATGTACATACAAATTATTTCGTTTTAGAAATTCCAGTTTAGACTAATGTTAATTATCAATTTTAACCTCATTTGAAAAAGGCCAGATGCGCCCATGCGATGCCAATCCACGTGACATCACAGGGACCTAGATTCTATATTAGTAGTCAGGAGTTTTACATCGTCTGAGATTACTTATGGATGCATGTGGCACAGAGCTCAGGGAAACATTTCCTAATAATCGCATATTAAAATTGCTTATGGTCAGAAAGTTTCCTTCGTTTGATAGGGTATTAATAATTCTTATTTAAGCCAAGCGCTACCTGCTAGCAGGGTACTCTACGCTACCGCCATGCTCGGCAGCAGGCAGCCTGCATTGTAGCAGCAGCCTGCGGCGTTTATAGCCTCCCACCAAGGTGGCCTCACATGGCGGCAGCGGGAACCAGAATGACGTTACACTGGCTTTTCCCAGCATTCACACTTAGCTGTCACGTGTTCGCATGTTGGAAAATTTTCACTTTTCATTTAATCATGAAAAATAGATATCATTATTTAAAAATATAAAAGTGTGAAGTATGTACTCCAGGAGTAATAATCTTTCGATTTAGGCAATAAAAAATACATATTAGGAAATCACCCTATTCTTCTTCTTGTACATGGAGCCACTATCTTTTGTAGATTTTGCTTAGATGCCTTCATTTTACGATTTCCATAGCTTTGTTTTGGTGTTAAGCTAGAGAATACATTTTCATCTGTGAGTCATTTATTCCTGTTAAACTCCAAATGATGTGAATGATACCATTTACTCTTCATAATTCTGGAGAAAATTTGGCAGATGTAAAGAAATTTTCAAAACTTTCCCTCTTCAATTTTAAGATGAATTAAATACATGTAAACTACTAACTGAATTTAAAACAACAACAAGGGCATTTTTGAGTTAGTTAAGCTTAAAATCGGGTTGCTGTGCTGGAATGGCTTAAGATAGAGGCCTGAAATTTTAAAACCACATGAGAGGGATACCAGTGATTTCTCTTTATAAACAGAGGTTCAGAAATTAGAAAAAGAAAAGAAATGAGATTGACTGGTTGTTTAGTAGTCCATTTGATTTTTTTACTTGATGTCAGCATGGAAGAGATATTCACTCATATCCTTTGGCGGCCAAGTTTTTGTGTATTTCTTCTATCAATTTTTGTACCCAACTATGTTTATAAAAAAGTCACTTGAACCCCTTTGCTTCTCAATCCCTCGTATGAAAAAAACCAAGTGTACCAAATTTCATGATAATTGAGGTTAGTGGGTTGCATTTTGCCAATCTCAAACATATTTCTGGATCTTACTTAAGTGGTTTTTCCCTAAATACTTTCCCAGCCAATTTTATTAAGTTGACTTTCTAGTGTAGCTATTGGTATAAGAGGATGAGAGAGAGTGAGTTATAGTGTTCGTATAATGGGGAGAATATCTGAAGTGCAAAATTGTGTGAAAAACTGCAGTATAGATCAGTAAAGTGGTTGTGCTTGGAACTTCTTTTTCCACTTTGCCATCCAAAGCTTGACCTCTGTTTTGAGATTCATAACACTGCTACTTTTGTCCTAGGCAAATGCTTCCTGTACTACCTAACTTGGATGATCAATCACCTAGTAGGTATCAACAATTAAAAGGCATGCCATACATCTCGTCTTCTTTATTGTCCATCACCTTACACTGGAACTCTCATTCCCAACTTCCGACCTTGCCATCATGGCTGCCAACCTTAGAACACTACACTTCCTAATATTTTCTACCATTCCCTTTGCATCAATGATTACATACTTCACAGGATGAGCAGATTTTTGGCATGTGTGAGTTAAGAAACGTTACATCAGGTGTTCCACAAGGAAGCGTAATCGGCCCCCTGTTGTTCATTATATACATTAATGATCTCTGCTCCCGCATTAGCAGTAAAATACGTTTATTTTCTGACAACGCTGTCATCTATCGCGAAATTAGTGATCACTCTGACTATGAAATTCTATCATCTGACTTAAACAACGTTCATTTGTGGAGCCAAGAGTGGGGACTCAAACTTAATCTGAGCAAATGCATGGCGGTACATTTCTTGTGGAATTCGTCCAACTCGAACCACGTTTATGCAGTGGATGGCATTAATGTAAAGGCAACAGACGAAGTGAAGTACCTGGGAGTTACGATAACCTCGAACCTCACGTGGGGAACACATATAAAGAATATTTGCGGCACAGCCCTGAAGAAATTAGGATTCGTCAAGCGTATTGTGGGAAGATTTTCGGATGAGAAAGTATAGGAAAGGTGCTATTTCGCTCTCGTCCGACCGCACCTTGAATATGCAGCGAGCATATGGGATCTGGTGCAGAAAGACTTAATCCACGAACTGAATAAAATTCAAAGGAAGGCTGTGCGTTTCGTCAAAAACTGCTACGGGCGTACAGACAGTGTTACCCAGGTGTTAAGCGAGTTAGGCTGGGAGCCGTTGGAGACTCGGAGGCTGCGCGCTTGGCTTAGATTGCTTGAACAATTGAGAATGGATATTTTTAAGAGCGACACAGTGAACATAATATTAGAGCCACACTATATTTCCAGGTCCGATAGAGGTGATAAATTAAGAGAGATGTTTTGCCGAACGGATAGATATGCGAATTCGTTTTTCCCCCGAACCATAAAGGACTTTAATAAACACTAGTCCCAACTTCGTTTGAGCACTTAATTGTTTTTTTAGCTGTAAACGGCTGGTGTCCTAACACCCCCTGCCACACGCCTTTTAGGCTGCTTACGGGGTATTATGTAGATGTAGAAGAATATAGAGATTGAAAACTAATAGAGGAAATTTGTTTTTAAGATCATTGTTCAAAGATTCAAGAATAGGAATGAAGATTTTACCGTAATGTAATTTTCTATGCTAGCCAAAGCAGAAGTACTGGGTGTTTTAATTGTTACTCCTACCCTCTTTGAAATTTTTTTGGATTGGTCGTACAGTTGACTGAATTCTATCAAAGTATCATTCAAGAGGTCAGTTGCTTTGCTAATGTCGATAGTCTCCTTTTGAAAACATCTACTCATCGTCAGGCACAATGTTTGACTTAGTAGATCAGCAAGACAAACTACAGTCAATATTAACTCCCCCTATGAAAAAATTGTATAAACCTGTTTAAAAATTTTATTCAATTTATACAATTGCCATGGCAATGTATAAAATTGCATAAAATTTTGAAACAGGTTTATACAATTTTTTCATAGGGGTCTCCAGTAGTGTCTGCGCACAAAAAGTTTTACCTTTAGCACTAGAGTCATTTGAAAAATGTGCCCATTTGTAAATTTCCTCTAGAGACACAACGATTTTTTTCTCAATTTTTATCAATGTAGGTGCTGCAGAAGATAGATGCCTTTCCACCCATCTTGTTTTCTCAAGTAGAAGTAATCTGGTTGCTTACACGATTGATAAGTTCTTTCTTCTTTTTAGTGAAGCTTTAAAGAAGGATACAACTTCTTCAATTATTCCCAAAAAGTTTTGCACAAGCAGCAAATCAGAGTACTTAAGTAAAGAAGAGACAGATTTAACCCTTTGCGGTCCAATGTCGAGATTGGCTCGACAGGCCTGGTGCAAGCACCAGGTCTAACGTCAAGTTGAGCTCAACATCACAAGGTTATATCAGGGGATCATACAAGGGCAATTTTTCAAGAGATGTCGCACATAAATAATTTTTCAATATTAAACTCTTTTATTGAACTGTTAGCATAATATTAAAGTCAGTGGAAGTTTACTATGGACTGAAAAGGATTAAAGAATTACAGTTTAAATTTTTTGATGTGAAAACACACATTGCTTAATCCTTGAAATTAAAGTCGTTTGTTAGCTGTAAATACGATTCTAAATGGTTTATGGTCTAAAATTCTGTGCCACAATTAGCTGTAATTTTTTCAAGTATTTGTTGTTAGCTATTGCATTGGTAAAGGCATAAAAAAAACTTCTCCTTACTTGTAAAATACAGGAAGTTAGTTCCTCCCTCTTTGAAATAGGTTGAAGATCTGATATACATGGCTGTTTGCACCAACACTATAGTAATACCTATGTTATTGCTAAGCTTCTTTGGTAGTTACATGCTAACTTTGAAATAGATAATATAGAGTAACTATAATAAAAGGTAATGCAAATAAGAAATTTTTTTAGAATTTGTTATTTCCGACTTCTTCACATGCAAATGTGGTTTCATACAACTCTAAACTCAAAATAACTATAAAAAATCCATTGTAATAGATTGCAATGTCAAATTATTACCTAAAAGATAGTAGGAAAATAAACCTTTTTATTTTAAGGGGTTTACCTCCAGATATCATGAGCTATTCAAGTGAGGTAGCCCCTGTCCATAGGCTTGCTAGATAATTAAAATATTTTACACGGATTACCAAATCGGGTCGTCATTTGTCAATTATGGGTACTCTTTTGTGGTAAAAATAAAATGCTTATTATTCTATTCCTAGAATTACATAGTACATAATAGTAAATAATTTTTATGTAATTTTGGTAATGGCTGGACAGGTAGGAGGAAAATGATTGGGGTAGGAGATAATGAACTGGTTGGCATCCAAAACAAAGGAAGCTAAAAATAATCACTGTGCACAAAAATAACATGGAGGTTTTGTGAAATCTCCAAATTGATGATAATCTATGACAAAGAGTATAGATGGATGCAGGGGCACAGCAAGGAATTAAGGCTGGGGGGTATAGGTGCAACTAATACCAGGGTGTGTGGGGGTATGGTATACCCACCAGGATAATTGGTAGGTGTGATATTAATAAATTGCGAAATTTTAAGATAAATGATTGAAAATGGTGAGTATTTTTACGGATTTCTGAGGGATATTTTATTAATCCTTACACTATTCTATTAGAAATATCAATCCAATTAAGTAAAATGGATTAAACTTAAAAATTTCTCTGAGCTCTGGGGGTTTATCCCCCAAAACCCCCCCCTCGCTCATTAAATGCATCATTAAATGTATGTTTTAAAAGAATGCTCATTAAGAATAACTTTCATGTCAAATGATGTATCAATGAGTATTTGGACATGTATTAAAATGAAGCCAAAGAATTCTCTTAGAAAATTTTAGAAAGAGGTAATCATTGTGTAGAAATTTAGTAGTGGCAGTCTGCTATCTTTCAGGTAGTTTAATTCAATTGATAAATTAACTGGTAGGCTTTAAATTTCTGTCTGTGGTATTTTTAGGATAAAGATATGCAACCCATCATTTTGATCTATTCTTCTTGGTTATTATATTACAGACTAATGTTTTGGGATACGAGTCACCGCCGTGGACTGATGAGGCAAATAGCAGTCCAAGTCTGATGCCCCCTAGTCGAGGTATGGAGGACCGATTTGAAAACTGTCCTCCAACACCTCCAGAGGTCTCTTTGGGAAACAACAATGTACATACATTACAAAATCATCCAAATGTAGTTCCTCCAGCCTCAGGATGGATTTCAGAAGAGGCCCTTTCAATGTATAATCCCTCCCTTGATTCATGTGATAATCCATTTTATTATGAGTCAAACAAAATATTATTTTCTTTGTATTTGGAAAGAATGCAACGTGGTGGTCAAAATCCTTACTAATGCAGAATTTGGGAAGTAGCTGGACTACTTGGACAACATTTGAAGTGTGAAGTACTTTGTGAACCATCTTGTGATTTTGTGTTGCCTTACCCATAGTATTTAGGTTATAACTTCATTTGATAAATTTAATTATTTATGTATTGTGATCTTCATCTGTAACTTTGTTTTATGCCATATTTATGTAATATTTTATAGAATTTTCTTCTAAATACTTCGTATGACATATTAAAGGCCTTGAAATATAACTTGTTTTATCAGTTGATTTCCAAACAAGCATTTTTATTCCATTACCATATTAATTCTTTGATAAGAATAGCCATGGATGAGTAAAGAAGACAATGAAATTGAAATATTTTCAAACATTGAAGCACGTAATTCTTTGGATTTCATGTCGATTCCATATTCCAACTTATTAGCCATTGACTGAAAATGATGGCAGACATTTGTGTAATCTTACATTCATCATATTCCTCCTATGAGTGGTCAATTCTTCTTTTTTGAGGAAAAATACTGTTTTCAATCACCTACCTAGTTTATTTTTGCCTGTGTCATTTGCATTTATGCAGCATAACTAATGTTATCTACTTTTCTTAATTCATTATAATCCCTCAAAACTGCTACAAGAGAGTCACCTGAGTTTAACCCTTTGAATGCGGGGATGTTTTTACACATTTTGCACACTAACTGCAGCATTTACCCAAAATTTATTACTACCTGTTTATTTTGCCCTTGGGCACTTTCCGTCACCATAAGGATATGGCTAAGGGGATTAACTCTACCAGACTGGCCCTTGTGGTAGGGGGTGCCTCCTGCACAGGGGTCTCTTCTGCACTGGCTGCAGCTAAAATCGTGAACTCCGGCACCCCAAGGGTTAATGGTTAGATTGGTCTGTTTCATAGGTGTTGTAGATATTAACGGCACAGACAATGTGGGCCTAGGAGGCTAATTTGTTGAAATCTTATTTCATGGACTTGAAGAAATAGGATATATTTTTTCAACATTCAGTTTTTAATTACCATGTCTACTGCTCTCAAATGTATCACAATTAAGCTGTATAGCTAATTCCTACAAATTATTTTTCAACACTGGTCAACTGATGGAAACTCATTGTCAATCGTGGATAATCATTAATTTTGAGTATTCAACAAATGAGGATCCTTACCTTGGGAATGGCTTTTTCAAGGACACTCAGTTTTCTTTGTGGTTCAAGCCTTCTGTCTGTAAACTGCATTGATAAAGCTATTGGCTGGATGACAAGCAACAATAAGGAGAGGAAGGTTATTATTTTTCCTCAGCAGGCAAAGTGTCACCAATCGTCAGTAGATCCTTCATGAATCAGGTTGCTAAAAAAAGGAAGTGTTGAATAGGTGAAGCCATATAACCTTCCAGCTGGACTGGAGTTAAACATTGGGAGGACAGGATAGGTTATTATGATTCATACATCATGTTCAAAATCAAATGTAATCACTCATTTTCTCTACTATTCCTCTGGAATTTAAAGAATTTGTACATGCTTACTCATATTATGGAAATATAAAAAGAAAATTTCTTAATTACTCGTACGAAATTTTCAAATGGTTATATCTAGAACAACACCTTTGGAGCATTATGACACATGACTGTTCCTCTACCATAACCTCTCATTGATGAATTTATCAATTCTGCTTTCATTTGATGAAAATTCATGCTGAATGAAGATATGCAACCTTGGGTCAAATTATACATGGATTATTATAAATTGGTATGATGCATTCCGATGCTAAGGCATCATTCTCCAGTACACAGAAAAAAATCTTTGTAATTGAGAGAGACGTGTGCATCTTACCAAATAAACCTGTGAAAATTTACAAAGATTTTATATCCTTATTCATCTCCCATTGAGGTCAGGTTTCTCTCTTTTTTTCTTCCCCTATACAGCTGGGGTATTTATTTACGAATCAAGTAACACGTCATAATCATAAGATCCGTAATTGAAACCTTTTTATTCCATTTTAGTGTTATTCTTTTATATGTGGGGTTAACCTCTCTTTCAGATTGCATAAATCACAATCATTACCATATTTCTTTGGTTTGACTGAAAATTTCATTTGCACCAGAAGTATGATTGAAGATTCCAGAAACCTCCTTGTTTAGAGCCGTGAAAAATGTTAGAAATCAGGTGTTAGACTGCATGTTACACTGGGGAGTTTAATCCATGTGATATGATTGTTCAAAACTATTTTTTTAAATAGCTTCACATATTAAGTACATTCCTACTCTAAAAAAAAGAATATTTTTATTCATACAACCGGGGCCATTGAGATTTGACCCAGGGAAGTTGTGTAGCCCCACCTAGTATAAGGCAAATACCACCATATGCGGGTCGTTAAAAGGATTCCTGTCACAATTACCTAATCATGGAAAACTCATTCTTGACTTAGATGTATATCTATAATAAGTGGCTGATTTAATTTCAGGTTACCCAAACACTTGAAATCTATAGTTAGGATACATTTTACTCTTTTCTGTTAATCATTTTTTAAATTAATGAATTTTTCAATTCTTTGAAAGAGTGGGAATTTGTATTTCTTATGAAGGATACATGTATTTGCTGTTTGAATATTTAATACCAGTTGTAAAAATACTCCGCATTAAATATTTGAAAATAAGACTCATGAGACCCTTTGTGAATACAACAATAGTGATTTTTTTGTACTGATCAGTTGAACAGGTATCAAAAATTTGCTGGAATAAGGGGATGGATGCAGTGTGCTGTCAAGTTCACAGCTAGAAACAATTGTCAGGGTTCTCCTCATATATTAGAAAATGCAGTTTTCTATTACATGTGCTATGTAAACTGTGTTCTGTTCATTAGACAGCACTTGTTAAAGTTGACTTGTGGTAACACAAAGTTTTTTTGCAATGCTAATTACTTGTTCTGATGATAAGTCTAGTGCCTTGAGTGCTTCTTTGGATAAAACCAAGCAGCCACCAGGATTCATTATTATTCAGAGTGGTTGGATTAGGCTCATGGGTGGCATTTTGGGGGGTGCAGAGGGAGCCTGCCCCCCCCCCTCCCCCAACTTAAATAATAATTTGTCCGAAAAGAGGAGGAAAACTGTGCATTCAAGTGTAATGAAAAGAAAAATATCAGAAGTTAAAATAAATTTAAAAAATAATTTTCCAGAGTAGGGCCCCCGGAAGTCCCCCTTTTCACTGGTATCCCTTTGCCTCCAAACTCCCAGCAGGATTGTTGCCCCCCCAATGCAAAACTTCACCCATGATTTGGCTCACTATTAGGACTATCCCTGCCAGCAAAATGGCCAGAAGCACAATAGTTTCACACTTTTTTTTTCAAAAGCTCCATGATTTCATAGGGCAATGGTCACTATTACAATGTATTGTAAATCTTTGGCAGCATCCCTTTTCATCCAGCTAAAAGAAGGTAGAGAAATCTCATCACTTCCTGCTAAATTATCAAAGTCATCAACTGGTATGAATGGACTGTCAATAGTCCATTGATAGATAGAGGTTAAAGAGCCACAGAAACATTACCTGTGTAACTAGCAATGAGGCCATATTTTGCTAGCAGGTGAAATTCTATTTAAAAGACAAATTTTAAATATAATGGGTGCTATTGCTGCAAAGAAACTTTGTCACAGGACTTGTGGTGAAAAATGTATTCAATAAGAATTAGAATGTGGTAACTTTTCATAGGAATCCACCATGGCAAGCATACCAATCCATTTGCTTTCTATGCTTTTATTAATGCCTAGCAGCATTCAAAAGACCAGATGTTCCAGTGTGTTATAAACATGTGGTAGTAGATGGACATTTGCACATGAAAATATCCAGTCATTTTGGAGTCCACCGCCTGCCTGACTAGCAAATATTATTATTAAAGTAGTCTACCAATTAAGGTAGGTTTCCGTGGAGCACCAAAGAAGCATTCTGGAAGCCTCCCTCTTCTTCAAGCACTTCTCTCTTCAATTCACTGTAAGGCCTACTCTCTTTCATTCTATCTAAAGATTCTTCAGAAGTTCTCATGGTATATTATCCACACCCACTGCTTTCCTAGCCTTCATATCACAAAGGGCTGTCTCAATTTCTGCATCTAAGATCCCTGGCCCAAGATCATCCTCCTCCAATGCACTTTCCTCCCCTAAAGTCAATCTCTTGGGCCTGCTCCTTCAATCATACAGATCCTCCACATATTCCTTCCATCTACTTTGTACATCTTCTTGTTTGGTTTGCATCCTTCCATCTCTAGCCTTAATTTTAGACATGGCTTGCTCTCCTTTGCCGCCTGATAGCGAATTAACTTTGGTGTACAACGTGCCTACCTCTCCTTACTTCTGGTACTTTTTCATTTCCCTCACTGCCATTTCCACTAAGCCTCTGATTATTTAGATCCCTATACTTTCTTTTGCCCTGCTTCGCATCCACATTCTTCCACTTC
This sequence comes from Ischnura elegans, assembly GCF_921293095.1. Lineage (NCBI taxonomy): Eukaryota > Metazoa > Arthropoda > Insecta > Odonata > Coenagrionidae > Ischnura > Ischnura elegans. Next base: position 146,083,423 of record NC_060246.1, read on the forward strand.
CTTCTCTCCTCCATTTCTTTCAACATTGCCTATGTAACCCAAGGCTTCTTTATCCCCCTGCTGTCAACATAACCAATTGACTTCTCCGCCGCTTTGACTATTTCCGTTTTGATTTCATTCCACCAAGGGCGTATCCAGGATCAAAACTAGAGGGGAGCAAACTGTGGTTGCTCTAGTTGTAACACAGAAAAGGTTAATGAAACCAAAATTTAAAGAAAATCATAACAGGGCTGTAAGTATTAGCTTTTAAAATTATTTGTTTGAGAAAAATTTATTTTTTATTTTAATTATGTGTTTTAAAATAATATCACTATTCATGAATTTAAAGAAAATATGCTCAAAACTTCCCTATGGAACTAAATTTACTTTAGCTTCTAAGGGGGGGAAGAGGGCAGTTGCCCCCTGCTGGGTACGGCCATGTATCCCACCCATCCTCCACCGTCTGTATATTTCCCATCTGCCATATGCTAATGTCCACTAGTTCCTGATATTCTCTCCTCATAGTCCCATTCAGTGCTTCTACATTCCATTTCCTCGCCTTCCTAACTTTCATGAGTCTTTTGAATCTGACATTGCATTTCATGAGCTCTAGGTAGTGCCTGGTGAGGCGGTGGGGCATAGCAGGGGGCGGTATTTACAACGGGAGCGGTTGCATGGAGACAGGGAGGAAGGTGGGGGTAGTGTGTGGCGGAGGAGGGGGCGGGTGGATCTTAAATGTTACCTAGGTTAGGTGCTCTTGTGTAGGCAATGAAAGGCCAGGATGGAAGAAGAGTGGCTGTGGTTTTGTTGTTACTAATGATAGGGTACAGATCTTTTAATATTTTTTTAATTTTTTGAGTGCTCATGAAGAATGTGGTGGTGAGATTAAGTTTACCAATTTTTTCTTTTTAATGCGTGGGGTGTACTGTTTGGAGAGGGAAAGTATTCTCTTTTTAAGCAGGGGCTCTGGATACTCACGTTTAAGTAGAGCATAGTGAAGGTTCTGTGTGCAGGGACGCTGAATTGTTGCAGATGCGATGGGCACGGACTGAGAAGGAGAAGGGAATTGCGTGTTTGGTGTGAGGTGGATGGCAACTGGTGTAGTGTAAGTATTATTCATGTTTGGTGGGCTTTCTGTGAATGGAGGTGATGAAGGTATTGTTTTCAAGGTGGATTTATCTAAGTAAATAAAAGATCGTAGCACCTTTCCACAAGAATTTTTAATGCGTACAACGCGTTTCGGCTCACTGAGCCATCATCTGGTACAAGACACTTCAGAACACGTGAAAATCCCTTTTATACCCTTGAGAAAGGAGGGCGGTAGGAGAGGATTTGACATCTTTGAGGATGGGGGATGGGAACGGGCATAGTAGAGACAGTGGGAAAAAATACAACTACGGGATGTGGAGAACCCACGTTGGAGGGAGGGTTCTAGTCATAACTGTAAAATGACGACACGTGGGGAAGAACCATAGCAAAACGGGAGGAGGGGGTGTTGAGAAGAGTGAAAAAAAGGGCGGTTTAGGGTAAAAAGAGGCCGCGTGTCTTTTGAATGTGAGAGGAGTAAGTAGCGACGCAGGAAAAGAGGCGGGGGTGAGGAGTCCCTTTGGGTTAGCTGAAGGAGTGAAAGTTAGCGGGGGTACAAGGGAGGAAATTGCCAGCAAAAGAAAATGGTCAAACACAATATGTAGAGAGGGTGTATATACAAATTATTTGGTTTTAGAATTCCCAGTATAGACGAATGTTAACCTCATTTGAAGAAGGCCAGATTGGCACCCATGCGATGCCACTCCACGTGACATCACAGGGACCTAGTTTCTATACAAGTAGATAGGAGTTTTACATCGTCTGAGATTACTAATGCATGCATGAGGCACAGGGAAACATCTCTTAATAATCACTTATTAAATTTGCCTAAGGTTGGTAAGTTTCCTTCGTTTGATAGGGTATTAATAATCAATCCTTAACTAAGCCAAGCGCTACCTGCTAGCAGGGTACTCTACGCTACTGCCATGCTCGGCAGCAGGCAGCCTGCATCGCAGCAGCAGCCTGGGGCGTTCATAGCCTCGCACCAAGGTGGTCTCACATGTCGGCAGCCGGAACCAGAATGACATTACACAGGCTTCTCCCACCATTCATACTTAGCCATCATGTTTCTGCATGTTGGAAAATTTTCACTTTTCATTTACTCGTGAAAAATAGATATATCATCATTTAAAAATCTAAAAGCGTGAAAAATGTTATCCAGGAGTAATAATATTTCGATTTAGGCAATAAAAAATAATAGGAAACCAGCCCATAGTAACTTTATTATTTCATGAGATAATCTTTAATATGTGTAAAATCAGTTTAAATGAAACTTTCTTGAACTTTACATACGACTTATTTTTCATTCCGATTAAAATTAAAGGTAGCTCAAGAAATATTTAACACCCCCCTTGAGTTTTTCCCTTATCTGCTATTGGGAAATATGAGGTTAAATTGAAGTTAAAGTAAAAGTTTCTCGTGGGATTTTGCAGAGTTTAATCAAACTTTTCAAAAATTCCTACTGCGTACCATATACCTATTCCCACACCTCTCCAACAAGAAATACACAAATATATTGTTGCCAGAGGCTGTTCAAAGTAATTTAGAATATTAACCCGTCAGCGCCCAAAGTTTTTTTTTAATTCTAACATATTTCACTTTTTAAAAATATGATGCATATGAACTTAACACAAAGAACACAATTCAAACTGACTGAATAATAGAGGAAAACCTCTACTATTAAGTATGTGCACTGACGTGTACGCTAAAATTCACATTGCCAAAGTATTGGCTCAGCACTGCACTGGGTGCCATATGGCACCCGTGGGCGTTGACGGGTTAATGACTTACAAACTCTGGCAGTGGCGCCGACTCCATGGGGCCTGAGCCCCCTCAAATATTCGTTAAAATAATTGAGAAAATAATTAAGTTATATTATGCTTTGTGAAATCACATAAATATATTTGTTATTTTTATTTCCCATTTTTGACGATAGTTACCTTTTAAAATAAATTCAACAATGTGTGTTGAAACAAATAATTATAAGGTTAAGCAGGTTAACTGAATCAAGTGGTGTGAATCATGGTAGTGTTTCGGTGCTGCGACAAACTTTGAATTTAACCTCTTCCCTGGGCAAGACCTCTGATATGGGCCCCCCCAATATTTTTTATAAGTCGGCGCCCCTGAACTCTGGTGGAAAGAGGAAATAAATTTGAAAATAGCCAAAATTTTTATTCTTCAAATGTGGCTCTATGCAAGGCTTTTCTAATGGTGTAGGGAAGTTAAAACAATAAATAACGCTTCGGTAGGGGAGAGTTTATATTCAAGTGGATAAGAAGATAGTGAAAAAAGTTAAAAATAATTGTACATTGGTACATAGGACAAAGGAAATGGCAAAAAAGAAAAAAAATTCCTATTCCTTGGGAACACTGGTGTACTAACCCTTAATCTGGGCACCTCAAATTTCTAATGTAACTGGGCAGGCAGGGCCCATTGGACCCTCCTTGTTCATTTTTTCTTTTTGCTCAAGTGGGCTAGCCTGCCAGCATAAATATCAATGGGTTTTGTCTAATAAAGCTAATTCATACAAAATCTATTTTTTAAATTATTTTTAATGGTCAGAATGAAAAATGTACTTATCAATTTTAGCAAAAATATGTAATATGAACTAGTAATGATTCATTCTACATAAAAATGACTTCTGGTGGAAATAATTTAAATTTAGAATCAATTAACATAAAATATACAATGCATTAATATATAATTGTGATGCGAATCACTGTATCAACATCAAAACTTATTGTTAGGTAAAAAAAAATAAAATTTCGTCAACAAGCCCAGGGTAGGCTAACTCTCTAAGCTTTCTGCACTATTTACGCACATATTTCATGTCTATATGTTTCTTGCCTGAGCTTTAAGCAACCAAGTGCGTCCACCGGGCTGTGGATGGTGAGTTATCTTCTAGATATAGAGGTTAGCTGCGAGTTTACTTGTCGAATAAGCAGTTGCTGACAAAAAGCGGTGGCACTCTGAGGTGGTATAGGTCTATCCTTGGGTAAGATAGGCCATCTAAATTATACATTACGACTCTGAAGATGCCGTGACTTGGTGATAGGAGGCTGCCAACAATTATGCCTCACATCACCTGGGGGAGAGGGCAGCAGCTCTACTTCATGAGTTAACACGTTTCGTAAGAAGGTATTTAAATCCCTCGAAGCCCTCTGTTCCAGCAGGTATTTTAACTGGAACACTTTTATATGCACTTGATAGGTAAAGAAATTAATGCGTGAAAAACATGAATGTGTGAAGTAGCGGCTTCAAAAACACGACTCTATTTAAACAAAAAATATATGCAGATATTATAAATGCATACAACTTATGCAAAAATATATTATTAATGATATTTGCCTGTAAAATATGAAAAAACCGACATAATTAAATTATACTGGCAAAATAAACGAAGTCAATGGCAAAAACGAGAATTCTCGTTATCCGTCCTCAACGCCTGGCTCAGGAAAAACAAAGATTTTTGCAACCCATACGCAACGTGTTAAGATGGAAACCATGGTGGTCAGTACAGCGACACTGATTTCACTTAAGGCATGGTAACATTTACTTTAACGGCTGTAGTACTGCGATGAGGAGGGGGAAACCACCACATTGTTATCCTGAGGAGTCACAGCTACTCCAACTTCAAATTATCTTACATGATGGATTTCTCTAAGGTACAAAATTCCGGAAGTAAACTAGTATCCCATTCAGATCCGGGCAGGGACTACCCAAGAAGGTACATTGGTCAATTGTGATAAAGTTATCAGGATAGGTACTTGGAACATGAGATTACTTAAGACTTGCGGTAAGCTAGAAAACCTTAAGGTGGAAATGCAAAGATTAAATATCGACATGCAAGGAATCAGCAAAATGAAGTGGCCTGATCAGGAAGACTTTTGGAGTGGAAGCTATATGATTATACAGACAGGATCTCTAAATGGTAATGCTGGGGTAGAGGTAATGCTCAGAAAGAGCACCAGAATGCATGTGTAAAGCTTCCTACAGTACAATGAAAGGATAGTTATGGTAAAGTTAGAGACTAAGCTGGCAGATACCGTAGTGGTGCAGGTTTTACATGCCTACGACAGACTACAAGGATGAAGAAGTTGAAGATGCCTACTATGATATCAGGGAAGTAATCATACAGGTAAGAGATGAAGAAAACCTTATTGTTTTAGGTGATTGGAACAGTGTCATTGGCAAAGACCAGGATGGAAGAATAACCGGAAAATATGTACTAGGAAATTGAAATGAAACAGGAGAAAGGCTCCTGGAATTCTGCACAGGACACAAATTAGTGGTTGCCAATGCGCTACATATTTAACATGTTGCGTACGGATAGTGAGAATTCTCGTCATTTTTTCCCGAACCTTCCGCACGGATGACAAAGATTCTCCTCATTTAGGCGCGTCAACCTAAACAATTTTAAAGCGTACAATACGTATTTGTTACTACGTTTTCAGTTGTTGTTCGTTATTCATAATGAATTGATGTATCATAACGTTTGATTGGGTAAAGTAATATTCTAAACATTAGCTTTTTAACCATGCATAAACCAAAGGCATTATGCCCTAATAGGCACATATTTCCAATCTCAACACCTCCACCCAGAAATCCTAGGAATTTAAATACCCCGGTACGTAACGTGTTAAGAATCGCATGCGAAGAAGATATACATGGAAAATGTCAGGAGACAAAAGAAGATTTCGACTAGACAATATTCAAGGGAAGCAGAGGTTTAGGAACCAGATAAAGCACCGTAAAGGCTACCCGGGGGCAGATACCCACAGTAATCATCATCTAGTGATGATGAAATGCCTTATGAAGTTCAAGAAATCAGCGAAGAATGCATGGAAGTTAAAGAAACTCAAGGAGCCAAAAAATCAACAGGCCTTTCAAGAAGTAGTGGAGAGCAAGATAGGATTAGATCAGACTGAGAAATCAGTGGAGTATAGCTGGACAAATATCAAAAGTAGGCTTCAGGAGGTCGCTAGAGAAGTCTTAGGGAGAAGAAAATGCATTAAGGAAAAGCTATGGATCACAGATGAAATCCTAGGCCTCATTGAAGAACTGAAAAAGAATAAGAATGTGAATACTGAGGAAGGTTAGGCTTGCTATAAGAGAATAAAGAACGAGATTTGCGGCAAAGCTAGGAATGCTGAAGAAGCATGGATGAGGAACATACGCGAGGATGTGCAATATAACCTCGTACAAGGGATAGTGGAAGCAGCCTATAGAATAGTAGGGAACCATTTCATGGAACAAAGCACAAGATGTAATACCATGGGGATAAGAATGGAAATATTCTACTTGAAAACGAAGACAAAGCCGAGAGAAGGAAGGAATACCTGGAAGAATTATACATTGGAAGCAAACTTAGCTCAAAAATTATCAAAGAGGAAAGCAAAGTAGAAAAGGATGACATGGGAGCGAGCATCTTAATTTCAGAATTTGCCGCTGTAATAAGAGACCTGCAAAAGAATTGGCCCCAGGAATAGATTACATTCCAGCAGAGCTAATCAAAAATGCAGGAGAAAAGGTCTTAACTAAAATGTATAAAACAATCTGTGATATGTACTCAACAGGAGATTTACCAGGTGACTTTGAGAAGAACATCATCATTGTCATACCCAAAAAAGAAGACAGCAGAGAAGTGCGAAGAATTTGGGACCATAAGCCTGACGGCACATGCATTGAAGATTCTGACAAGAATCTTTTACAGGGGAATATAACGAAGAGCAGAAGAATTCCTGGATGAGGACCAATTTGTATTTTGGAAAAACAAGGGCAAAGAGAAGAAATTTTGACTCTTGGGCTGCTCACGGAGAAGAGAATGGAGAAAAAAAAGAAATTTCATAGCAATTGTCAATTTAGAGAAGGCATTTGATAACATGGACTGGGATTCAATGCTTTGAATTCTGAACTAAATCAGAGTGCTCTACAATGATCGCAGAATTGTTCATAGTTTGTATGAAAACCAAGTAACTGTGATCAAATGTGGGCCCAATGGTGCAGCAGCAAGAATAGGAAAAGGGGTGAGACAAGGGTGCACACTCTCCCCCATAATTTTTAATGTTTAGGTTTGGAAAGCCATGAATGAAATCAAGGAGAAAGCTTCCAATGTCAATATCCAAGGAGAAAAAAATTAGTATGCTGTGATTTGCTGACGACATAGCACTTATATACGAGACAGAGAAGGATTTGAAGAATACTTTGACAAATACAGAAAGGACAATGGCCAGATATCGGTTAAAAATCAACAAAAAGAAGACTGAGATATTAGTACGCAGCAAAAGAGAGGAGGCTAAGACAAACATTAACCTAGGAAAGCATAAGCTTGTAGAGGTGAAAGTTTTCTTACCTGGGAAGCCAAATTACCAACGATGGACGAAGCAATAAAGAAATGGTCAGTAGAATAGTGCAGGCAAAGAGGGCTACAAAAAGAAGAATCTTCTTGCAGAGGAGAATACAAGCGTAGAAGTAAGGAAACAATTCATCAGATGCCACATATGGAGTACGTTTCTCAATGGAAGCGAGGCTTCTACATTGATGGATAAGTCAAGAGTGGAAGCATTCGAAATGTGGTGCATTCAAAGAATAATGAAGATAATACGGATTGACTGTGTAAGTAACGAGGAAATGCTGAAAAGAGTGGGAGAAAAGAGAAGCCTCCTAAAAACCTTAAGCAGAAGACAAGACCACTTAGTTGGCCATAATTTGAGGCATGATGGCCTGATGAAGACAATCGTTGAAGGACAAGTGGAAGGGAAGATACTGAATGAGTTACATTGGACAGGCTATAAAGGATGTGAAAAAGAAGAAATACGTCGCAGTAAAAAGGTTAGCAGATAGGAGAGAGAAATGGAGAACTGCATCAAACCAATCTTAGGATTGTTGAATGATGATGATGTTCATTGCACACCGATTGCTCACAATTGTTTTTTGTTTATGATGTTTTGAATAAGGGCATGTATAACATCTCTTTTTCGTTACATTATAATTTGATGAATGTGTTGTCTCAGAAATTCTGTCATCAAAAATGTCCTTAGCCATAATATGTTCCAAGACAAACCCAAGTTGGATTGTCTTTCAATGTGGACCTGAACCAGACTCGGATACACATTGAATAATTTGTCTCCTTGAATAATGTTTATCAGCATTTCAATTTGGATGAGAATTCATCCACACCACATATGCTGCAACTCCACTCATATCCGAGCCATTCATGAAGATAGCAAAAGGTCTACTACTTGTGTGCCTTATACTCTTGCACACATGCACCAATTGGTCAAGGAAATTGACTCCACCTTTCGTGCAGTTGTCATGACTGATAATTTCAAATTTACCATTGATGTCTTCCACAATTTTATTAGTATGGTTGACATAAGAACTACTGACCAACTTTTCATCTTGGGTGAATATGATACTAACATACCATTTTCCGTGAAACCAAAGAATAAATAAACTACTTCATGATTTTAATTGGCTTGAATATTTCCTAGAATAAATCATTTATTTTTACTTTAAGTTCCAACAAGAATGAGGACATTATCCACAAGGCTCTAATCAATCTCCATGACAGTGAAGTAATTGTCACATGTTACATTTCTGTTCATCTTTTGGTATGGCTCAGTTAGGTGGTGTACAACTCTTTGACCTAAACCAGGCAATGCTGTTCATGTCAATGTCGTCTTCGTTGGAGCTCTCCTCTTCTATAGGCTGGTAATCCAAACCATTGACACTCATTTCTCCGATGTTCAGCAGTTTTTGTGTCTCATCTTGAGACAAATGCTTTAGTCTAGCCATGATGTAAGAATTAAAATAAATATATTAGCTCATAGAACTTCTCTAAAATTACAAATTACTTCCTAAGTACTTACTGATTGGAACTTCGCAGGGCATTTGATGTCTTCACGTACGTAAGGAAACTTGTAAATATGTATCTGCCATCACTCTGATGGCTGTGTTACTTTTACGCAAAGAGAATGACACATTGAGGTGGTAGTTCCACATAGAGGCCAATATTTTTGGAATCAGTTATGTGTAACAGCTTATCTGCCTTCACCTACATTGCTCAGTATCCCTTTGCTTGCACTCTACTCTTTTTGTCATGTATGCCATAGTTTATATAGGAAAAGAGGATGAAGGGAAGGAATGTAGAGGTAATAGGTGGTGGTAAGATGGGCAGAGGGTGCAGGAGAAGGAGAAAACAGGGAAGGATGGACAGTCATCAGTGTGTTAGGGTTGGGAAATACCAGTGGGGGATTTTTAGGTGGGTGATCGTCATCATCTGCATGCTTTCTGGATGGCTTGAGATAAGCTTTGCTTGATCCCTAGTGTCCTTAGATGGATGCTGCAAAGAAATTCTGAGGATTCATGAGTTTTTAGGTAACACCGGGCTAATTTTCAGTGATTATTCTCCATGAGTTTCCCAGTGACTCAACCACAGAGAGGGAAAAGTTATCTTAGCACATGCTCTTCGGCGACTACTGCGGGACAATAGAAATAAGCAAAATAATGAAAATACCATCCCCATCCTTCTTTATGGCTGCAAATAATGATGTTTGTTCCTCACCCAATTCACTCCCCTTCACCAGAATTTTCCAACTGTAATACACCGGTGACTGTCCAGAGTCCACCCTTCTCTATATTCAGTTTTTACCTTCCCACTGTATATGCCCCCATGTTACCGCCTATATAACCCAGAATAATATTCTCTGTACAGAATCTAATTATATTTTCCAGCCTTGATAGCTAAAATATACTCTGTGGTTGAAGCTCACACAAATGTGCATGTAAGCATCTAAGTGCAGTGTGTTGGATAACTGGTGAACACTCACTTCTTGCCAAACAAAATTGCGTTAGCTCACAAGGGGTAATATATATGTATATTTGAATATTCCAGCACATAAGGGGAAGGGAGGAAGATCCACGGGATGGAGAAGTGTTGTGCGAATCAAGAAACTCGCGGCACGGCTCGCGGAAGAGAGTTGGAGGGCATGCAGAGGGTGTTTTTTTGAGGCAGCGTTTCAGCATGAAGGAATCTAGATAGGATAAAACAATTGATAATTAAGTCTAAAGAGCTTTAAATATCATGTTTACCTTAAAAAACATTTTGTCCAGGTCGAAAAACTCAACATTCAAAATAACTGCATTTAGGCCCATTAGGTGCCTCAGGCATCGCTATCTGACACCACACGAACCTGAAACTTTTCCATAATGAAGTTTGAGACCACTAATTTTTAAATCTGATCATTTTTGAAAAATAAGCACCAGCCTAATAGTGCAAGACATACAAGTCCAATGGTAACTTGTGCTGTATCTTGTCACACATAGCCATAATTTTAAGAAAAATCCATTAATACTAATGCCTCATTTAATTGATTTATCTTTCTCTCAATTATGCAGCTTAACTTTTTTCTGCATAACTACGTGGAAATTAAGCTTCTTATAATTGGCCATACAGATGATGACATGAATTCTATCTCAGAATTTTCCACTTTCCTTTGAAAACACAACTATTGTTCAAAAGATCCGTTGTTCTGCTAATATCAATAGTATTTCTTAGAAAAAATCTACTCAGATACAATGCTTGACTGAATACATCAGCAAGACACACTAAAGTCAAGATTAACTCTTTGGTAGTGACTGCACGTAAAAGTTTTTCCTTCAATGGAAGAGTTTTCACTTAAAATGTGTCCTTTGAGAAATACCCCCAAAACAGGAGACGTTTTTTTTCAATGTTTATCAAAATAGGTAACACTGAAGATGCCTTTCTACCCATCTTGTTTCACAAATAGAAATAATCTGGCTGCTTAACGAATGATTAGTACTGCATTTTATTTGGTTACCTTCATTTGAAAGACTTGCGAGAATGTGGAGCCGAGCCATCACAGAACTCTCTAAATGGAATATTCAATCTCCCAGGGAATATTACATTTTCAAAGCATATGATGCTTTAAATAATTTTCTTTTTTCATTCTATATGTTTTGACTTGATTTTCAACGCATTTCTCTGGGTTTTCAAGTGAAACCAAAAATTTCTCAGGGCCCCTTGCCAACACACATGAATTTACTGCCAAGGGTTACTAATTCTGGGCAGCCTAATGGACAGGGAAAGGAGACAGGGGCTTCAGTGGAAAGGGACCCAGGGAATGCCGGCTACCTGAACTTTGTTGAAAGTAGGAAGAAGTGGTACTCATCAATTGGATCTTGAAATGAATGATCATATAAATAAACTATTTTTACACCAGTATACATATTTAACCCTCCTTGGTTCTAACAGCCCAGATGGAATGAAGAACATGCAGCATCCTGCCCCCTCCCCTCCTCAACCTGCCCATGCTTGGGAAGGCTTAAGTTTACAAAAAGTGAAGTTCTAAGAGGAGAAAGTATGTGCAAGGGTGTAGAGCTATATACAAGTGGATGGGTGGATATGAAAAAAAACATCACTCGAGGGAAGTAATTTTTCTATTAAAGTTCTTTAAAAAGCATAAGAGGCAGATTTGGGACTGATTCTAACCTACTTGAACCATCTATGCACTGTAAAATGGGGGATGAGCACTACCAATTCATTTTGAGGACAGTAATAATATACAGATTGAAAGTTAAAATAGTTATAGAAAAGCTGAAAATATACCGATTTGAATTAAGACCCAGTGGACATTCTAGTCAATTGAACCCTCAACATTAATACACATACTTAATGAGGTATGTTGAATAATAAGCATAAAATTACAATGATATATGCACATTAACCTTACGTCAACTCACAATCAGTGGCGGATACATATGGGGCGTGCAGGGGGCACAGGCACCCCCTTGAGGGGCTGCCTTCCCACATAGCACAAAATATTTTCCAGAAATCTAGAAAATATCTTCAATGTCTCGGATATCTTAAATATCTGCTAAATGTCTAGAAAATATCTTCAATGTCTTGAATATTTTAAATATCTACAAGAAGTCTAGAAAATGCCTTCAATGTCATGGATATTATAAAAACCTTATAGATGTCTAGTAAATGTCTTTTTGGGCGGAGACCCTTTTTGTATATGTCCAATGAAATCAAAATTGATAGGTAACTATGAACTGTCTCACCTTATATTTACCTTCAATAAACAAAGTCAATTCAATGGAATAAAAGGTATGTCAAAATTCTAGTCTCTGCTTCTTATAATTAATTTACAACTAATTTTTTTACTATCGTAATAAATATTACCATAACCTTTTACGTATCACACTTAAGCACTCATTCATAGCCCTGATGAAGGTGTTTAAATACGTTGGCAAAAACTTGCATTAAAAATTCTTCAAGACCTATATTGCAAGACACTGAATCAACATTCATTTATAATGCTGCAGACTCCTTAGAGAAATCTAGAAGGAAATTGTAAGCTGCTTTGGTAACTTCAAATTTGGAATCAGAGGAGGAAGCCCCCATTAGAAAGAAGTGAATGCTAGAGAGGTTCTAATATTCAGGAAGAATCCCAAGACCCTACTATCACCTCCTGCCCCACCAGTAGGCTTTCAGTTGAAAATAAACTCTTGTTATACCGAAAAATATTATATTTTAGTCATTTGTCCTGAATTTTCCCAATGGATCCAATTTGAATATGAATGTCTAGAAAATATCTTCTCAAAGATATCTTGTAGATGTCAGAAAAGCGGACATTCAGATATCTACAAAATATCTAGAAGATATTACAAGATATTTTATAGACATTAGCTGAAGACGTTCTAGATATTTTGTAGACATCTAGAAGATATTTTGTGCTATGCGGGTTCATTGCAGAACCACAATTGTAACGTTTTTATATCATAAGATGGCATTGTCTTGTAGAAGTGCATAATCAGTTTGAATAAAATGTTGCTTCTGGGTTTGGTTATTTTTCATTACGATAAAATTATAGGTAGTTCAAAACATCTTTTGCAACCCCCCCCCTCGAGTGATTTCTGTATCCACTACTGCTCACAATCAACTTATTTTTCAACCAACCACTATTTATTTACTATTTCCGTGCCCCTTCTGGGTCTATGTTTAAAGAGTAGGTTCCCAATAATCACATGAGTCAGATATTACTAAAAGGTGGCAGATGAGAATTTGTGCATGAGGCATCCTGACTTGCAAATCTTTAAAACACTTCAACTCAAAGCTTAGCTTAGAAATGTAGGTTTCATGTCATTTTGCCCTCCTTTTTTTGATGCATAAAAGGGACAGTTCACCTTTCATAAAGTTTTGCCTTAAATTCATTAGAAATATTCTCAGCCTCTCGCAGTACCCTTCATCCTTAGTTGTATAGCCCCATCATTACAGATCACAACAGAATTACAGGAAGGCAGTGGGCGAAACAAAATTTCTTAATTTCTAATGAATGACCATACTTATTAACAACTAGGTTAGCTGTCACTAACACTGCAGTACACTCAATCTTTGCATACAATGTGTTCATGTCGTCAATAGGGAAACGCGAAAGAACTTAGGATAAGATGAACATGTAGATAACTGTAAACGTACATTCATGCGTTTATAAGCGACCGCGGTCGCTTATAAACGATTTGAGATTTCAATAGGATATTTGGGAATTCCATTGAAAATTTGATAATTCAATTGTATCTTTTCTTCGAATTCAATTTCCTAATATTCAATTGAACATTCGTATTTTCAATTGAATTTTTGGATATTCAATTGTATAAAAGGAAATTCGATTGAAATTTGGCATTTTCAAATGAATCGGCTGATTTTTTCCAATAGGGCGATTAAATAAATGCACTGCATACACAGCGTCAGATTTTCCACTTAAAAATTATTCGTGATGATAAAACTGCCGTGGCTGGCATTTAATAAACTTAGGCCATTTTCAGCCACGAAAAGACTACTTTTCACATGACTCAACAGGAAAGCTTTCATTTTATTTTCACACAAGTAATTCAGGTTACTTATAATAGCGTGCTCCAAGTCACCCCAAGTGAAAGATATGAAAGCTGTGATTACTCTTGTGCTTTTAACTATCACGACCATGGTCCTGTATACATAGGCGGATCCAGGGGGGGGGGGCACGTGCCCCCCCCAGACCCTCAAAAATATGCAAGATTTTTAATACGGTCCCATTATCATTGCATTCGTTTTGTATTACCCCCTATGAAAAAATTGTATAAAACTGTTTCAAATTTTTATACATTCTTATACATTGCCATGGCAATGTATAAAAATTTGAAACAGTTTTATACAATTTTTTCATAGGGGACGAGGTATCCTTGTGCCCCTCCCAAAACCAAATCCTGGATACGGCCTTGCTTGTGCCCCCCCCAGAAAGAAATCCTGGATCCGCCCCTGCCTGTATATAAGGACCGTGACTTAATCATTATTCTACAAGGAATGCGTTTGAACAATCACATCACCCTAGAGTTTCACCTCTTCATGCCTTTCACTAGATCAGTATAGTTTAATTATTTCACTTCTATTGTCATGCACAATCAACATTGGAAAGTTAGGTGAAAAAAGAGTACTAACATATAGGAGTACTTGGCCGTATTTCCTAATCATTTTCATCCACTCGAAGATGCACAAGAAAATCTTTATAAGCGTTTACCACCACCATTAATTGCTATGATGAGGATGCAGAAGCTTTATCAAGGTGACAGCAATTATCTTAAATATCTTCAGATAGCATTCAGAGTATCTAGCGCAGTTCTTCACTTTCGACTTCGTCGGTGACTGCACGGACTGCACGCTGCCACAAACAAAATGTACGGGCGGGAAAATTTTCAGATATGACGCCAACGGGGGTCGCACGAAATATATCGAATTTCACCGATTGTCATAACAAAGAAACATCGCTTGGCACAGCAGGTGTTTTTCGTGCTTGTTGTGTCATCGGAAATTATTTACATAAATAGTAGTCAACATTTGGGGAATAAGTTGTTAATTCTCACGGATATGTTTCAATTTATAAGGTTAGTAATTGAGAGGAAGTCCTATAACGATGTAGTCATAGCCATTATATGAGAAAGTTTATTCCATCTTGTGACCCTATTCTAGGTCCATCAAACGGATAAGACGCAATGATTTGGGAAACCTGATTCATTGCATATTCTTGTTTATACGATTAAGTTATAACTAACGAAATATCTAACACCTGTTTCATGTTTTTTAGATGGTGGTAGGAAAATCGGCTGTTAAAATGATACCACCGCGCTTCTGGTTATATATGCCCATCAACATTTGACGTAAGTATCACAATCGCATGTTCCAATATTTACCCGATTGCAATTGCTTTTAAGATCGTATTTTGCATTACTAGTGCAGAATTAATTTAGCTCATACATTTTTAGAAGTAAGCAGTCTTCGTAACGTAATGACTTATGAATTTTAGGGAATTTGGGACGCCATCAATGTCTTATGCATAATATGCGATCCGTATTTTCCATTCCTAATTGCTTGGAAAGACATTTTTGCACAAGACTTTTCGTTAATGACTACAATTTAGTTGCCCTTTGCCATTATTTTTGTGATTTCATCTCCATTGAAGGTTGCCTTTATGACTTCGCAATGTTTGTATTTGAGATAATATACTGTTTTTTTATGGATTTGAGACGTTTTATTTTGTTTATTTTAGCGCTGGGGATTGTGAAGTACTGGAAGCCTTCATTTAATTTGCCTTTTCTTATCTGGTAAGTGGTTTTAATCTCCTCCTACTCCGTATCATACTTAGGAAATTATTTACTTTAAAGTAGTTAATCGCTTATTTAATTTTCAGGATAATTAGGGACCTCAGTAATACTCATGCAATATTTATGATCGTTTAATATTGCAAATTTTAAAGCAGTAAGAATTTCTGTTGTTCTTAATGGTCGTTGAACTAGAAGTATTTAATTGGTTTATGGTGTTATATGCCATAGATTTCCTAAAATATAATTCCGCTCTGATTTTGAACTGTATTTTATGATTTTTACATGTAATACTTTCGTTCATGGGTGTTTTTTATAATGATTGCTTATTAAATGGAGGCATATATTGTTCACTGGCCTTCACATATGACCCCTTTACATGCAAATGCATTATTAGTAATGAATCGCTTGGTCTCTCAGTTGTGAAACGTTCTCAAATGTATTATTCCTGACTTTGTCTGTACTTAAATTTAAGCAGATATCTATAGAATAATAGCGTTGGTATGTAAGAACTGGGAATGAATTTTTACAATGAAATGTATTGGTGAGCTCAATCGGCCCAATTGTTATGATTTTCTTGTAAAGGTTAGCTCTTCCACTCATGAATCCATAAACATATCTCTTTATTTTTAATTTTGTTCAAAGTACTGATTTTTATTTTAGAGTAGAAATTCCCATAAGCTGAGTTAAAACGTTCACATAATACTTTGTCAATCATGGATTGTGATCCAAAACATCATGGTTGCTTACCCTACTAATTCCCTATTTATAGCTAAAAATATAATAATAATAATCTTTATATGTGTTACTCAGCAATGTATTATGATTTTAACCCCTGATTTTCTGTAACATTCTTCCTTGGTTTTTCATTTAACACTCTTGACACTGTTGAATTTCAATGCACTCAGTTTACTTATGTCTTTTCACGACATTTTGTACCATGTTTGTTTAAAGGATTTTGTTTGCTAATCATATTTAGGCTTTGTGTTTGAAAAGTAGACGGTGAAAGCAGAGTGTAACTTGGTATGATGTCTCTAGTTCAGTGAACCTGTTAGGAAATTTGACTAGGAAGAAGATGGCTTGTTGTTGTAACTAGTAGCATACCGGACCTCAAATCTGGAGGTCCTATTTCAAAATCTAGCTAAGCCGAATGATCTTTTCATTACAGGGTTCCTAGTATTTATTATATGCTGTTAAATAACAAGTTTAGCCTTGAAAATCTAACATGATTTGTATTAACTGGTCCATTTTAACTAGTAATGAAAGAAATTATATGTACTTGAAAATAATGAAAGCAAAAAATTTTCTTGTGTTTTTAATATATCTTACATCATTTAAGATGTAACTTGTAAGGATACCTTTCAATTATCTCACTAACAAGTGTGAGTGAAGGGACATTATTTTGAGGATTGAATCGTGAAGCTGTTAAACTGCTAACACATCTTTATCTTTAGTTAAAATTTATGTTTTATGTATTAGCACGAAATACCACACATTTAATTGCATATAAGAGTGAGGTGTCCTTGGCTGTAGTAGAAACACTATGAAAATATTGCTGCTTATATACCTTGGAAGGTGTAGAAATATTTTACAAGGCAGTTATGGAATAAATATTTTTTAATTACTCCTTGAATGCATTCAGTTTGCATTTGCAGTAAGCAAGTACCAAGACGCTGGGCAAAAAGTTTCAAATTTCTTCACGCTATTGCACTCTCATTGCTACACGCACTTGCGCTGTGAGCCTGTTACATTCCATGCACTGTTGCAGCTGAGGTTTCAAAGAGTTTTCTGGAATGTCCATGCATTAAAAACTTGATTCATTCTTCAAAAACATAGTACCAATTTTATACTGCACAGAAAAGATCAATTTTTTCACAAGCTATGTTGCTGGGGCAGTCCCTCTTCCTTGTAACTGAGGTTACCAGAACTTCTTCGTTGCATTTTATGAAAAGTCTTTTTCAATATTTTTGCTAATTTTGGCTTTATTGCATTCATTGATTGTTAATGTAATGCACTTATTTAAATTAAATACTTTAAACAGTACTCAAGTCATTAATAAGTTCCTCCTGTGTGGTTTTATGAGAACTGAGAAAAAGGTATTCTGCCTGTAAATAGAGGTTTACATAAACATTTTTTGTAGAAATGGAAAGTTTTGCCTGCCTCCTTCCCACATTATTCTCTTTATTTACCAATAAAGAGAAAAATCTAATGTGGGAGTCTTAATCTAATCTAAGAAAATCTAAACAATGCCCTTTCTTTTACCCATGAATCTTCCTGCTTCCTTACCTGCTTGCCTGACATCCTTCCATTTAACAGTTTTATGTATTCATTAACTAATTCCATCCAAATCCTCACTGTCTTCCTATCTCCACTGTGTATCTCTTTTATAAGTTTCCTTTCCTCACTCACCATGTGCAGCACTTCCTTGCTCTTATGCCTCTCAGTCTAAAAAGAATAGGAATGATAAAATTAGCCAACAAGTTTGATTGGATATGTGGAGAGAATCCAAGATGTTCATCCAATAGACTTTTATTATCACAGTATATTTACTGTATTATATATCCACCTTTTGGCATTGATGTAAATAGCAATTGGGCATTGATGTAAATAGATTAACTTAATTAGGAAAGGATGATGACCATTTGTTTTTCTCTGCAAGTGGCTCAAAAAATAGTTTTACCGAACAAAAAAATTTTTATCTTTCACCTCTTGACTGTGGGAACATTTTTGTATGCTGACTGCAGAAAAACGTTTTTAAACGTTTGACCATTGGTTGACTACCTTCTTCAGTCTCCCAAAATTTTTATTGCTACCTGGATGTAGCCGAAGTGCACTTTTCCACGTTATTGGGATCGCTATTCCAGCTTAATTCTCCCTGACCATCCCTAATGTACGAAACTTTTAAAAATGTTCTCACAGCCTAAGGATTAATTTTTCATTCTCTATCATGATCCTCTATTTAAAAAGATGTATGAATGGGCCTATTACCGTTTGGACCTCCTTACTCCTGATTTCCTCATTATGGATCAACTATTCATTTAATAAAGGTGGTTATTTGATATCCTTTGCATTTGTGATAAAACTGCACTAAAATGCTTGGGCAAGTTGTAAAGAAATAGGGATAGGTTTCATCTTATGCAAACAGTACAAAGATTCATTCTACCTCAGTAGAGGAAACTATCATCATGTTTACATGTGTAATAAACTTTTGCCAATTCCACAAAAATAAAAGACTCAGGCTGCGACCCAAGAATCGCTTGTAGCAGCAAATTGTAAAATTTAGGCAAAAAAACTTGTATATACGTTTAAGTAATTGAAGTAAACACTTAAGAACAGGTAAAAGGTGAAATTACTTAGTTTCTGCACTCTGGTCACTAAGAAATTAGCTTAATGTACTCAAAATTGTGGCATGGTAAATTTTGAATTTTGTAGTGCAAAGTAAGAATGTATTTTGAATAGGGTAGTTTCCTTCATCAAAGAAAACGAAAGGCATTCATTGCGATTCGTTACCCACCATTAGTGTATTCGTAATATACAAATTATTTTGGTTTTAGAAATACCGGTTTAGACGAATGGCAAGGGTCAATTTTAACCGCTTTTGAAAAAGGCCAGATTGGCGCCCAAGCTATGCCACTCCACGTGACGTCACATGGACCTAGTTTCTAAACGAGTAGATAGGAGTTTTACATCGTCTGAGATTACCAATGCATGCATGAGGCACAGGGCTCGGGGAATTATGTCTTAATAATCACCTATTAAAACTGGCTAAGGTCGGAAAGTTTTCTTCGTTTGATCAGGTATTAATAATCCTTATTTAAGCCAAGCACTACCCTAATATGGTACTCTGCTACCTGCTAGCATCCTGCGTCATATCAGCGCTCAGAGCCTCGCCCCAAGGTCACCTCACTTGCAGCAGTGGGAACCAGAACGACGTCACACAGAGTTATCCCGGCATTCATACTTAGCCGTCGCGTTTTCGCACGCTTGAAAATTTTAACTTTTCATTTAATTGCTAAAAATTGATATCGTCATTTAAAAATCTAAAAGCGTGAAATACGTACTCCAGGAGTAATAATCTTTCGATTTAGGCAATAAAAAATAATAGAAAACCACCCAAGTGAAAATAAATTTTCTGGAGTAATTTATATTTTGCATCTAAAATGCAATTGAAAAATATCTTTTCCACCTCTGAATATAAACTGAATGAGAAGTATTGAATACTAGGTAGGATGATGTGGAGGAGTTGTATAATATTGGGGACTGGCCAGGAAGACTTGAACCCTGAGGAGGACAGTGCAGTGGAGGAGGATAATCAAGGACTGAGTATTGAAAGCTCAGAAAGAGAGCCTTGCAGGACTAGCCGAGAAGGAGACCATGGGGTTTCTGAAGAAGGAAGGGTAGGAAGGTTTTTGAAGAAGAGGTATTTCAAACTGATCTTTATTATACATGAGGGGTCTTGGCCATAGGATCTTTTTAAGAATCTTGATATTCCTGTATGGAGAAAGGAGAAAGCTGTACAATCCAGAGGCTATTAAACTATTAATTAGCCTGGTATTGCATGTGAGTAAAGTATTGCTAAGGATTATTAATAGAGAAAGGCTAGGGCAAATTATTACTTCTGCAATGATTAGTTTGGTTTCATCCAAGGGAAGTCAACCTAATGCAGTGATGAAAATACTTGTAGAGAGGGTACAGAATACAACCAGGGCATATGTAGGCTTTGTAGATTTTGAAAAGCATGACATAAAGTGGACTGGGTGAAGCTAATTAGCATTCTTCAGGAAATAGCTGTGGAAGTGAGGAAGAGACTCGTTTGAAATCTGTATTTGGATCAAACTGCACCAGAGCCAGTGTGGAGTCGGGGTCGGTAAGCATAGGCCCAGGTGTGACACAAGGCTTTCCACTGGCACTCTTGCTTTGCAAATTATATGCAAAAGAGATGGTAAGGAGGGCATGGGAGGAGTTAGATTTTGCTGTTGAAGTAATAAAAGAAGAGAGAGATGGCACTTTTCCACAGGTTTATTGAGAGTACGACGCGTTTTGACTGTTAGGTCATTATTGTACTTCATAATGACCTAACGGTCGAAACACATTGTACTCTCAATAAACCTGTGGAAAAGTGCCATCTCTCTGTTCTTTTAATACTTATAGGGTGCCATTCCACTATATTTCGCCTGCTTCTGTTACTTTTATTGTTGAAGTTTAAATTAGTTAGAATTGTGGATAGTCGGGCATTAATTAATTTATCAGAGTAAGGATTACAGGTAATGGTATACACTGTAAGTAAGTGGTGCAACTAAGAACCCTGGTGAAAATGAACTGTTCCCTTAACTGTTCGTAAGCTGTGCACGTACTGTGCAAACGGTTCACAAATTTTCTGGGACGTTCATGAAGTGTTTGGGAATTGTTCGCACGCTCTAACCTGGTACCCACGAACGGCCCATGAACGGAAAGCCTTGTGCACGGCTCCTGCACAGTTGGACATGAACGCTTCATGAACACACATTTTAAATCTGCACATCTCCTCCACAATTACTAAATGAAATAATTTATCCATGATTCACTATTTTACATAATTGATCATAAGGAAAACAACCATCATTGTGTTCATAATTTTCTATGCAAAATTAGGATCAGATATTGACTTAAAACTTGAAAAATTTCCTGGGCCGTTCATGAGGTGTTTGGGAATTGTTCGCATGCTCTAACCTGGTACCCACGAACGGCCCATGAATGGAACGCCTTGTGCACGGCTCCTGCACAGTTGGACAAGAACGCTTCCTGAACAGATTATTAAATTCAATAGCCCAACCCATTTCTTCCACAGTTACTAAATGTAACATTTAATTAATGCTATTCATGATTCACTACTTTGCATAAATGATAAGCATGAATTAAAAGAAACATGAATGAGTGCATTATAAGGGAAGATATTTAAAATTAGGGCTAATATGTTCAAAAATTCAAAAGGGCTTTAACTGTGAGTGAATGTTTATGCTGAGTTATTGGTGAAATACGCAAAAATTGCCAAATTGGTATAATGAGGGTAATATATATTTACATTGACAGTTTTAATAAAAGTGTAAATATATAAGTACAAATGTTTTGAGGTTGCTATGCATTTACAACAATAATGTGAGCAAAGTAAATAAAGTGGTGAATGTGTGACTTTCAAATACAATCCTGAGCTTGGACAATAACTGAAAGTACTGCAAATAACCCCAGAAGCTTGAAAATCTTAATTCCCAAAGACTTGAGAGCTCTTCCTGAACAGTTTAGTTTCATTGGTATGCAACACTTCAGTTCAGCCTACCTACAGTTTGTAAACATATCTACCACAGCTTCCTGATCAAGCACTGGCATTATTAAATGGATTTCTTTTTCTTGACTTTAATTATTTAATGATGATTAATGTCTTGGTGTATAGGTCTGAGAATGATGTACAATTGTTATGAATGATAAAGGTTGCATACCTGGTGAAAATAAATTGTTCAAGAACCATTCCAAAAGTGTGACACGAAATGTTCAGAAACTATAGCAGAAGTGTTCATGAACTGTTGGGGAACCGTTCTTGGAGTGAATTTTACTGTTCAAATAAGCTATTCATGGGGTATTTTCCTGCTGTTCATGAGGTGTTTTCAGATGTTCATGACGCATTCTTTTAACTTTACAGGACGTATTTACAATTATACCAATGATGATTAATGTCTTGGATTGTAGGTCACAAAAAATACAGAAAGAATTCAATTGTACACAAATGTAAAAGAAGAGACAAGAATTTAGGCATATTATGTATGTAAAATTGAATCCTATTTACATATATTCTTTTATTGTAACAAAACATTGTAATAACATTTCATTCCTTTATGCATAGGCTGATTTAGGGGTGGGGGGCACCTGCCCCCTCCCCCCCCCCAGATGCTTGAAAAATAGACAAGATTTTTAGTATTATTTTTGTTTAATTGGGAGTCTCAATCATTTCCGCAATTTTATATTAATAAGTATCTTGTTAAGATAAAGAAAATATATTGTACAGTAATTTTTCTATGCATATTGTTACCCTTTAAATCTCAAATATGAGAAGACTGTTTGCCTGTCACGCCCATTTGCCCCTCCCAGAATAATATCCTGGATTCGCCCTTGCCTATTCATGTATCAATTTAATGTAACCATTATCATTCATAGCCCAGAATAAGGTATAAGGAATATATCGAAATGTTGGTAAACAATTTTGCATATTATTCTCACAATTGTTATTTACACAATTATTATTGTCAGACCTACACTTCGAGATGTTAATCATCATTGGTATTATGGTAAATGCTTCCTGTACAGTTAAAAGAATGCTTCACGAACATCTGAAAACACCTCATGAACAACTGGGAAACGCCTGCTGAACAGCTTATTGGAACGGTTCGTCACGGTTCAATGGGCCAAAATACAGTCCGTGAACGGTTCAATAATAGTTCATGAACACTTAGGGAACAGGTTCTGAACACTTTGTGTAATGCTTCCTGCACGGTTACTGAACACTCCATGAACATCTGAACACCTCATGAACAGCTGGGAAACACCTGCTGAACAGCTTATTGGAACGGTTCGTCACGGTTCAATGGGCCAAAATACAGTCCGTGAACGGTTCAATAATAGTTCATGAACACTTAGGGAACAGGTTCTGAACACTTCGTGCAACGCTTCCTGCACGGTTACAGAACACTCCATGAACAGCTGAACACCTCATGAACAGCTGGGAAACGCCTGCTGAACAGCTTATTGGAACGGTTCGTCACGGTTCAATGGGCCAAAATACAGTCCGTGAACGGTTCCCGAACAGTTCATGAACACTTAGTGAACAGGTTCTGAACACTTCATTTAATGCTTCTTGAACGGTTCGTGAACAGTTCATTTTCACCAGGGAAGGCAATGCAATTATTCACTAGAAGTATCACTTAAGTCAGGGAGTCAAGTAACTGAACAAAAAATTTCAGGTTATGCATTAAGGTACATTGTCACAAACTTGAACTGGTGAAACAATTAACTACAGTGAAGCCTGTCTAAATTGAAGAAAAGGAATCTGCTTGCTGAATCAAAGTGAGAGATGTGCCCAAGAGATGTAAAAATAAAATGTCAGTGTCGGGTGTCGAACAAATTATACTGGTGGCAATGAGGCTGCTGTATAATTTGTGCTCTTTTGAAGCTTGAATACTTAGAAGCATGAATCAAGTTGTGGGACTCAAAATCAGTTTACAGGCTCTCATGATATCTCCTAAAAGGAATTATTACTAATGATACAGAAAGCATTTTCTTCTATCTTTCATTGAACGCAATTCAATAAGCTCACAAATACATATCATACTTAAATATTTGAAGCTGAGGTAAATCTTACATATTCTTATTCTTTTTTGATTAGATGTGGTCTTCAATCAACTAGATTTGGCTTCTTGAACTTACTAGGAAGTGATTGTATGATTTCTACGAAGGTCTCCTCAAAGGAAAGTGGATTCCGTACTCGCAGTCACCAATAAATCTCCTTTAATTGATACTTATGGGTTAGTAAGATTATAAATTTAGTATTATTTATTTAATTTTAATATAGTCATAAAAACTCATTTAAAGCTCTGGGAAAAGACTGATCTGAAAGGCATTGATATTATTCTGCATGTATTTGTACTTACTTATTCATGCTTTCACTGTTAGGAATCTAGTTTTAGTCCGTCAAAGATAAGTCGTAAATATTTATTTTAAACGTAGTGCATTTCAAGTTATAATAATAATAGTAACATTAATTTGCCCAGAGGACACGATGTCACATGATACAATCATAAGTGTATAGGGCACATCAAAAGAAAAACAAATTCACGAAGGAAATGTTATTATTTACTGTTTAGATATTCTTTTACACTATAAAAACACTTTTCTAGTAAATATGCTGAAACTCTCTTTTTAAAAAGGCTAAAACTATCTATATTTTTAATATATGCAGGTAATTTGCTGTACAATTTAGTGCACATGAACTCAGGCCCTTGAGTTGCAAGTTTTAAGTTTGATCATTAGACTGACATTAATGTCATTTCATGTCCTGTTTTCTTATAAATGGAAGCTATTTTTCCTAATAAAATTGGCATCATGCTTTTTTACATTCATGACTCACTGATTGAAATTAGGTAAAATACTGTACTGGCAGTCCCCGATTATTCAAACACAAAGCGTTCCTGAAAAAGTGTGCGAAAGTCGAACCATTGAGGTCCATACTAATTAGAGGTCATGTTCCAGATGAGCGAAATATAAATGCTAAAACCTTATTTTTATTAAATAATGTTTAATAATAAATTAACAGAATTTCTCGGTTTACGTAATTCAATTCAAAAATACGTAGAAAATGTAAATCAAAGGTTAAAAAAAAACAAGAATTCCAATCGCAGTGAAGTTTTCTCGGGTTTCACACCGGGTCAGGTCCTCCATTTCTCTTTCCAACGTTTCGATGAACAACTCGCCCATCGTCTTCAGGGATTCAGGAATCCAATAGGTATAAATTCGTCACAGCGTATCTCATGATCGCATATCTTTTGCACATTATTCAAAAAAGACAAAAGACATTCGGAATTAGGATGATGTTTTGTGCAATATCATTTAGGATCATCAATTAGATGATGTTTCGATGAACAACTCGCCCATCATCTTTAGGGATTCAGGAATCCAATAGGTATAAATTCGTCTCAGCGTATCTCATGATCGCATATCTTTTGCACATTATTCAAAAAAGACAAAAGACATTCGGAATTAGGATGATGTTTTGTGCAATATCATTGCTGAAGGTGTAAATTAATTTAAAAGCACACAAACAGAAAAACACAAGTAGAAATAAGCACTTTTATTTATTAATTTTATTGAAAGCTGTTTGATGGCATCTAGGCGACTTTTTTGAAAAATCTCTTCAATGAAGGCTGAACTATAGCTTTCTTCTTCTCTTAATAAAGGAGCCTATTGCAGGCAGTCTCACTCGCAAAAAAATCACTTTGATTAAAATCAACACTACCCTTGGTTGTATACGTTCATATTGTCCACGTATACTGCCATATGAAACAGTTGAAATGTTGGGATGCGGAGTGCACATCACAGAAATTTCAAAAAATTACTCACAAGCTAGCATTCGAAAGTCTGGATTTAGCGTATGAAAGTCAAGTAAAAGGTGTCAATTTGAAACGAGGAAAGTGTGAATTGTACGGGAGTCGAGTGTAAGAAAGTCAAGGACCACCTGTATTTAGTTTTTTATGCAAGTGTGCTAAATATGCATCCCACTTCAAATTACTATTAGCATAAATTCCTAAGAATTTTATACATTCCACATTATTAAAATTATTATTTTTGCACTGCAGCGGATCATACTCTTTGAGGCTGTGCTTAACAGAAAACAATGTCGCTTTGTTTTTATCATCACTTTAGTTATTATCATTCATTAGTTCATTGTCATTAATACATTTTTGCTTGCATTTCATTTAAGGATGAGTCGGTTCTTAATTTTTTTGGTTCTCGGTACTGGTCTGGTTCTCCCCCATCGGCTCTCGATACTCGGTTCCAAGCATGAACTCTAATATCTGAATTAATGGAAAATTTAAATGAACATCCACAAGAAGTGAATGAAAATAATTTCACTAAAGATGTAAATTCGCAAGAAATCTCTGCTAAAAAAAAAAACTTATAATCGTCTCCATAATTTTATTTGCCAAGCAAAAGAATTGAAATAACATGTTGTTGAAGAATGCATGATTGACCAATATGTCACATTACATCAGGCAGCCACTGGTTCTTTTCCAGGTTTTGATTTTAAAAATTCAACATTTTTACCCTAAATGGGTCTAATCTATTCTTTGTTTGGCAGAAATATTGCGATGAACAGGCGTTCACTGAAAACAGTATTGGTCGATATTAATTTTAAAGGGCTGCACGGAACATGCTTGGAGCACAGTTTACATACTGCATGGCATCTTGATCAATAGGGAAACTCTCTCAACTTCTGACTACGTCATCCGTTAATTTGTTGTAACTTGTGATTCAGTTCTAATATAGTCTCTTTCTGTGATGTAGCTTAAAATGTTACCGAGATTTACAACTTATGCACATGCTTCACCATCGCAGTTCTTATAACCTCAGCAATAAACTGCTTAACACTCCAGTACAGGGACACCATGGATAAACTGGGTGGCCGTGAGTTAACGCAAAATTGTTATGCAATGTTGCATAATGCAGGATAACAACACCTTTCGATGCTTGCTTAGGTTTATCAACTTACAAACAAGCTCTTGGAATGCATCTTGTTCGTATGTCGAAGAATTACAGCATGACATGGTTCAATTGTAAGACCACTTTCAGATGAAATGATTTTCCACCATTCACGGCATGGCACGGTTGCAGAGAGTCATCTCCAGTCATCTAGTCTGAAAGCTGACTGAATTTCATGTGAATGGCTGCCGACGGAAAGGCATTTTGTCTGAAAGCGGACTCAATGTAGCATTGTCTGTATTTCACACCGTAGAGAGTACATCGCCCGGCCAAATGGGCGCTGTGCTGTCAACGGCATGATTTGACTCGTTTGAAGATGTCCATATCGACTGATGGTAAGTTGAAAGAATGGCGCCGTGCCGTGGGTGTTTTTTTTATCTCTTCACTTCCTGGCATTAAATATCCTGCGGACCATTTCGGCTTTGGGTGCCAAATTCAAATCCTCGCCACCGTTCTGAGCCAGTTAAATAGTACCGACTGCGATGTGAGTTCTTAATGCGACCGGTTCTCAGTATTAGTTCCACAGCCAAGAACCAGCAGTACCGAGAACCGGGTACCAGAGCCGACCCAACTCTAATTTCATTATATGTTTATTTATTCAGTGAACCAGCTAACTTTCCTCTTGCAAAATTTAATATGTTTAACTACAAAAATGCAGTCAGGTGTTAGTGCTATTATGTTAAGTAGCAACTTTTTAAGTACCATTTTTAGACCATTTGGAAACTTTCAGGAAAAAATCTGTACTCCGTAAAATTTGATGCATAAAAAATTTCCCATACTCCTTGTAACCACCCTCAGTATTGAATGATATTACCATGTTTTGATATGGCCTACCCTAATTATCATTAGTTTTGCCTAGTATTGTCAATCTGTTTATTTTCCACAATTTTTTATGTGGCATGGAAAAAAACATAAATTATATTTTTCATGTTTATATATTCAGCTCAATGCTGATTTTACCAACCATGATAACCGATAAATAATTGTAGTTCCATTTACATCTTCAAGAAGCATAAAGTTATAACTGCACAATTACTTATACAATCTCCCAGAATAGCATGTCTTGTGAATATTTTTAATCATCTGGTACTTAATGAAACAGACCATTTGAAATCGTATTGAACTACATATTCAACATAGTATTAACCCGGTCTTTTATTGGAGTAACCACTCGAAATGGTCCCCCAGTCTTCCTCCAGCTTAGGGAGACCTAGATGCAACCCCCATAAAAATTGCTATGAATCTGAACTTTAAAAATGTCATAGTGTCCGAGCACATGACAAAGAGCTAGCAGCTCAGGGTGGATGGTTTGTTGATGTCAGCTCACAGGTAGCCTAGGCCCAGTCTTGAGTCTGCATACAAATAGGCTACCTTAATGCTATGAAGGCAGTAGATCATCTGGGAATTTATACTTAATACTAATGGCAAATGTGTGGCCCTTTGTTCAGCCTCATCTCTTCTCCACAATGGGATGAGTAGCACCCCCATGACTTTCACTTTTGAGAAAGCTTTTTTTTTATGGTTTTAATGAGACCCTATGTTCATGTGAAAAAAACATGTTTTAGTAATTTTAATTTCAGCTGAGTAACCCAATAAATGTCTGTTCACCAATGTATTGAAAACAAAATAACACAATATAATAACAAAAAATCATGTTATACAATTCTGGGAGAACACTTCATCCAACCATCATCTAAGGTCTTCATTGATTGGCTAAATTTTTAATGGCCAAGTGTTTTAATGAAAAGGTCTGAGTACATCACTAGAAAACAATTTCTTGGTCTTCATGCACAAAATCATGCTTAAAAACAACATTGTGTCTTGGCCCTATTTCTTTTTCCTAGTATTTTTTTAACTGTAAGATGGTCAGTTTTGTTCCTTGGTATTTTTTCCTTCGTATAAAATTTAGGCTTTAGATTTAGCCTTTGTATTAAGCCTTCCCCCGAGGGGAATAAAACCTTGTAATGTCAACTAATAATTGTCTGTCACATCCTAGGCCTTTTCTTTTTTTAAATTTCCACTTTATGGTATGCCTGTTCAAGGTTTCTTTTTTTTGTTTTTGTTTCATATCATGTAAAGCTTTGAAACTCATCTCTCCTAAACATAAAACAGTGGTATCACTCTCATGTAACTTATCATTTTAATGAATTCAGAATTTTATTCAGAATACTCTTTAATATCTAGTTTCACTTTGAGCCATGTTGGAACCTATTCTTGTTTATGCCAATACGTTTCAGAAATTATTATTCGTTGGTTATTTCATATCTTCACCATAATACTAGGGCAACAAGAAATATGTTAGATTAGTTCCTGATCATTGCACACCTCTTTAACCTCCCACAAATTTACACACTCATAGGCTAGTAGAGGTTATCCATGATTAAAACACAAATGGTAATTTCCGCACTATTTAAGTTTACGCTCAACGACTGACCATGGTTTTGACACATTGTGTCATTTTCAAAGTAATCCAACAAAAACTCTCTCAGTATATGTATATGTCTGAATATAGTCCCCCATTTTTTTCCAAAAATGCCCATGGTAAAAGTAAAGGGGGGGGGACTATATTCAAATGCATCTTTTTAACTTTTACCAAAACTGAAGCCTCAAAATTAGGGGGGGGGGGGGGCAATATTCGGAGAAATACAGTATACCCAGGCCAAGGGAGGAGGTGGGGGCATATGGAATTGGAGTGAGGGGAGTGGTAGCGGGAAACAGTTTGGGTGAACAAATGAATGAAGGCCGAAACCAGAAGACATACAACAAGAGGAGCCTGAGTGAAGATCAGGGTTTTGACGTCATGGGGAAGCTTAATTTTAACAAAGGTGAATCAGTGCAAAATAAAACAATTGAATTTTATATATTCTTGAGCAGATTAATTTATTAGAGAACATTACAATAACTCTGTTTTTAACTACAGATACTAGTCATTTCCTTTTCTAGGTCCTCTCTGTTTGTTTACTCTCTTAGTAACGTACATAACTACAAAATCGGCGTCGCAGCGCCATCTCTGCATCAAACGATGAACTTACATTCAACTTGATTTTAGCATAATAACTTCAACACTTTCCCTTGTTAATTAAAGTTGAATTTAACTACATGAAGAAATACTGGAAAAAAACAAGAAATACTGAAAAACATACAATTACTGTCTCAACTAACAAAAGTACCAAGTAATTGCTCATTGTCCTTTCTACTTCACATTAGCCCAGTTTTCACAGACAAGATCTTCAGACGTTTCTTTGGCAATGGCTTCGTCATGATATCAGTCACTTGATGTTCTGTGGAGATCTGTTGAACTTCATGCTTGCCTTCTGTCACTTTCTCTCTGATGAAAAAGTGCTTAATCGAAATATGTTTTGTCCTGCGATGAAACTCTGGGTTTTTAGCCAGTCTCACCGCTGCTGAGTTGTCAACTTGAATGACTGGAACATTTTTAAGTTGTATTATTCTTCTTAACAGTCTGCTAAGCCAAATTGCCTCTTTGGCTCCTTCATTTGCTGCGATGATCTCTGCTTCCGTTGTTGAAGTTGCTACAACAGCTTGTCGTTGGCTCATCCATGAAATCGCTCCTCCTGCATACCTAACGATGACTCCAGAGGTTGAACGACCCGTTGAAATGCATCCTCCAAAATCTGCATCACTGTAGACATCCAGAAAACCCTCATCTACATTGCTTCGATATACTATCCCCAGATCCAATGTCCCTGCTATGTATCTGAAAACTCTCTTGACTCTGCAATCCACTTCTCACAATTCTTAACCCAATGCCCTTTCTTCTTGCAGTAGTTGCAAGTGTCATTTCCTTTTGACCTCTTCCAACTTTGACTTGACCTTTGTTTTCCGCTCTTCACGAATAATGCGTCTCCTGCAGTCTCTCCCTCTGTGCTAGCGCTCTTCCTAAAATTTCGCTCGTACATACACAACTGGGTGACCAGCTCTTCAAAAGTCTTTTCTTCATCTTTCGACAATAACATCCAGCTGGATCTGAAATTCTCGTATTCACCCGGTAAAATTTGCAAGACTTTACTGACTAAAATCAGGTCCGGCAGCGCATTTTCATTTTTGGCTTTCAAGCCGTTATTTAGCTCGAACCACAAATTTTTTAATCTCGCGGCATGAGTCGAAACATATTCTCCATTAATCCAGCTAAACGCAAAAAACTCGGTACATATTTTGAACAGCTGGTCTTTGGATGACGCCTCGAAATTTGACTTTAATGCCTCCCACGGCTCTCGCGCTGTTTCTTTGTCCATGATTTTCTCATAAATTACGTCAGTCACTGAACTTGAAATGATTGACTTTGAGTAATTATTTGCCTTACGGAATAAATCGCTGACCTTCTTGTGCTCTTTGATTTCATCTTCCGTAGCATTAGGCGACAGAGGCTCGGGTTTCACCAATTTTTCATCAATTGCATCTAGGGCTCCTTCCTGGTAATCTAACAAGTCCCGCAATTTCCTCTTCCAAATTGGCCAGTCCGCCTCTCCAGCCAGGGGTTTGATGTGCTTCGCCAAATTCATTCTTAAAGAACGCTGAATTAACGAGACTTCACAGCAAACTTTAACTCGACGTAATTATCACAATCTTGCTTGCAACTCCGTACGTATTTAAAAGCAACTAGCATGAGCTGGGCGTGCTGCATCCATAACCTATTGAATTTTATATATTCTTGAGCACATTAATTTATTAGAGAAACATTACAATAACTCTGTTCTAATTACAGATACTAGTCTTTTCCTTTTCTAGGTTCTCTCTGTTTGTTTACTCTCTTAGTAATGTACATAGCTACAAAATCGGCATTGCAGCGCCATCTCTGCATCAAACGATAAACTTACATTCAACTTGATTTTAACATAATAACTTCAACAAAAACATCATTACAAAGTCCATCCAGGCTATTGGCAATTTAAAATTTTTCCATAAAATCTAATTTCAGCCCTTTGTCAGTACAATGTAAAATATCTATGTCAAAATTGCTGAAGATTCAGGCATAAATGATTAGCAAAACAAGATTTTCTGTCATTATATATAAAACTTCTTCTGTGTTCCTTCACTCTGTCTTTAAACCTTCTACCGGTCTGGCCAACATAACACAAACCACAGTCCTCACACTTTAATATGTACACTCCACTTTTTTCCATGCAATCATAATTATGCACAAAGTGTCGAAACGATGGTCGGTCGTTAAGTGTAAAATTAAATAGTGTGGAAATTACCATTTGTGTTTTAACCATGGATATAGCATTATTCCACAAAATTAAGCCTGAAACGATTTTATAGTGGAGGTTATTCTGGCAAATATGTGATAGATAGTGTTAATTTAAGTATCCTGGCTGTGTTAGAACCAACTGACTTCAAATACCTCCATTTGACAAGGTTCCAGCATTTGAGTTTCAAAGTGCTTGGGCTATGATTTTTATCCGGCCTTCCCTTGAGTTAGACACTCAAAGGGTGTCTTGCGGTAATTGATTTGCTGCAACTTATCTATTCAATGAGAATTTTTATGATATGCAGAATTATTTATGTACCCTAACATGTTTACAGTGATAATTTTCTAACGCTTGGTAGAAAATGAATCTTATTATGTGAGATTATGCAAAATTTTGGCAAGCAAACCTTTTGAAGAGTAGATCAAAGTCACATGTGGTATCCCACAAGGAAAATGTATTAACCCCTGCATTGCATGTATTGTTAAGGTCAGCAATGTATGTGCGTTTTCTTGCTGACAATGCTGTCATCAATTGCAAAATGAATGAACACCTTGTCTTTGTTATCCTCCAATTAGATGTAAAGTATGTATGTAATGCATTTTAGAACCACTGTTTATTCCCAGATTATAGTGACATAATAATATGCAAAGGGAAAGTTTGCAAAGAGATAGAATGGAATGGAAAAAGAAAGAGAATTGGAGATGAAAGGAATTAGTTATTCTCCCTTACAGTATAACTTATGAATACTCGGTTGAACTTAAGCAGTCAAGTGTCTCACAGCATCAAGGCTACACAAGGTCAATGGTTGGTGTCTTAACGCATCCCAGTTTATACTTATTGAGGCAACTTGCTGGATCGTTTGTAGATACAGATATCTACAAAGATTATGGCATAAATATATCTCCAAAGTATCAAATGCTCCATGACTGTGTATGGTCTATGAACATGAGTTTGCTTTCAGTTACTAGCAGTGACTTGCAAGGATGCCTCACAAGTCTATGTTTGTCAAAGTTGGATTTCTGATGGGATGTGTCACTGGAGTGAATTTTTTTACTCACTCCTTATCCAATCGATAATTTACATATTGCAGAAGGTTTCTAACTTACCCAATAAAATTTATGTAGTCTTAAGCTTCTACTTTCATTGTGGAATATCCTCATTTTTACTCATTGATATCTGTTCAATAAACAGACTCTAAGTTATAACGCAGTTACGGCAGGGTATTGTTATTCTTCTTTGAAACTTTCATTGAAATGGTCAACAAAATACTGATCGTAATTTATAGCTTAGTTTAAAATAATTCCTTTATAATTGTTAAACAATATTCTAAATTGGCAATGTGTTTTTTCTGCATTCTTTACATTAAATTCAGTCTAAATGTAAATTAAATTTTAACAACATTTTGGCAGCAAGCATTTACCTTATTTATGTCTTATATTATCCATTAAATTTATATGTGTTGTAATGAGCAATCATTGTGGTTTCAAATCCTCATAAAAATCAGACAAAAATCAGAAGCTTTTAGCTTAAATTACAGAATGAGATGTTAATAATGGATTATGTGATTGTTTTAGAAATGAAATGACTGTGATCTATTCTACTTTTTAGTGAAGCAGTATATGTATTTTATTAATGCCTATTGCAGGTACCGCAGTGTATTTCCATGACTGCCGGCCTTACCACATTCCAAAGTTATAAAAAAACTTATTTTGAAATATCCCTTACATTTCTTCTTGAAAATGCCGAGACAATTAAATGCATATTACAGAAATTTGATCCTATCACAATATTATTCTTTGTGGCATTTTTTTTGCAATGTTGTTTTAAATTATTAGCGATAAAGTTCTTGTAATATTTAGATTATAGGATTTACGTAAAAGTTTGTGTGCTGCGCAGAGCAAAGTTACATCTGTTGGCACTGCATATTATTGGATAGATTTTGGCTTGTAGATGGTTTATGTATAGGTGTCCTTTGTATGTTATCTCCAATGTACGACCAAGTATTCTGAACCAATCCTGTTTGTTAGGTGAGGAGTCAAAACACAATATGTAGGAATGAGTCAGTTGATCTGAAAATAAATTAAATAATACTCAGCTGAATCTACTATCTATGGAATACCAATAGTGACGGATATTGAGGCTTCCTGATGGTATTTGTGAATATTTTTTCAATGCAAAATCAATGCCACCTCCTTATTTGTTTTGTAGTCATATTTTTGTTAACACATCAAAGAGTATTATATTTCTTCATTTCAGTTAATTGTACTTTATCTGCTAAGTTGACATGATTTGTATAATGTCCTTTGCTCTGTCATTTAATGGTCATTACTGTGTTAAAATGAGATGATACTGGCATTAAAAATCAGAAAAATGAAGACATTGGCTTAACATTGCAATGTGAAGGTTTGAATTGCTAAATAATACCATTTGCTATAATTTTTGTCGAGCTGTTTTACTCAAATGGTTTCTACCCACCAGTGTAGAAAAAGGTTTTTATGATTCAAGATTAACAATTATGGCTCAAGGTGTCGATGAAAGGTTGAACATATGGCATTAATTGGAGATTAAACTGCTGAATGATTTAA
Organism: Ischnura elegans; assembly: GCF_921293095.1. Lineage (NCBI taxonomy): Eukaryota > Metazoa > Arthropoda > Insecta > Odonata > Coenagrionidae > Ischnura > Ischnura elegans. Next base: position 146,118,224 of record NC_060246.1, read on the forward strand.
TAATTTATTAATTCTGAAAAAGTCACCTTCTAATTGAGTTTGAGCTTTTGGTTATTTTTTGTCTCTGAAAATTTTTCTGGGTTGTAATGGAAGTAGCTAATTTTGCTGAATTCAATGGCTAAGTAAAAATAACCAAATTAAGATAGGCTTTTTTACGTATTGGTCTGTCCTCCTTTCCCCTTTTTTATCTGCAGATGGATCCAGCAGAGAGAAAGAGCTGAAGAGTAAAGAGATAGAAAGACGAATAATAGAGAATAGGCCAGAGCTATTGAAAGACTTATTATGATGCAATGTTTGTTTATCGATTGGGGTAACTCAGATCCCTTGTTGTGTGCTAATAAAAACCTTTTTTTCCTAATTGGAATTGATATATTCTGGAAGGTGGGACTTCTTACGTATCAGATTTTTTAGGAGACCAAACCCTATTGGAGGGGACGAAATAGATCAATCTAGATAATAGGATAATCCTCTATTTTATCAAAACTAAATTGTGTACCTGTGATGAATATGATACTAGTGCTTTATATGACAATAGTAAAATATCAATTAATTCAATTTGTTTCTTTCTTTCTGGTCTATCTAGCACAACAAGTTTAGTATATAGTTATAGTGTAAAGGAAGTAATTACAATTAGTTATATTTGTGAGTTTGTTCTTTGATATTAGTTTCATCATTCATGTAGCAGTTATTTCTGCCACAAGAGCATTGCTCAGTAACTAAGATATTGGGAATGATTATGCTAATGAAACTATAGTATGTATTGAGGTTTAGGCTTCAATGTGTCTCAGAGTTATTTCTTTAGTCATTCTTGCTGAACTAAATAAAAATGATTTGTGATCTTAGTTAGAGTAACTTTTTTAATGTTGTTGGTATAATGAAATCAAATTTTCTCTACTTTATTTTTCAAAGTAATTTTTGAAGTCAATCCAAGCCCTCATATGGCATATTTACATCATTAAAATGGGGATTTTTTCAGGGGTGTTGACTTTTCATGAAATATCATTCTAAAGCAATAATGACTGGTGAGTCACAGTGAACAGCCAATATTCACTCCTTAAATTGCTAAAATAATTTTTGATCATATTGTTTAATGTGTATCATAAATGATTTTTGAGCTGTAATGTGTAAGAATTTATCATACATCTATAGTAATCAGTTAATTCTAGTACATATTGTACCATATGCCCCAAAAGTTCTTTAAATACACAGAGTGTAAGATATCATTGAAGTTAAGAGTTAATTCAGTATTCAAATGCTTTGTTTCCATTTTTATGCATGCTATCCAGGCCCATAGCATGGCGTACTGGTGGCTTACCCTAATGGGTAGCTTACCTGCTGCGTGACTGAAGTTGTGAGTTGGAATTATTTATGAATGACATTACACAAGAATGCTGTGTAGATTTTTTCTTAATCAATTAGTATTGAATAAAATACATTTCATATTCAGTTTTAATTTCTTAGTTAATCTTTCTTACTTATTATTGGAAATTTTCTCAGGTCATTGGTGATGTTTTGATTTTTATATCTTAAAACAAATTTGCTTAATTATTAGTTCTAAACATCATTCTGTTTGTTTCTGCTAATGATGATCTACATTTACTAAATTTTTCAGGTGCTAAGAGTACAGACAGCTAAGCTATGAACTTCACCCCCTTTGGGGCTCCTTTCGCTGGTTCGATTCCCACAGTGCACCAATTCACCGCTAAGTTTGCTCACAATGCCCCTGGGCAGGCAGTGGCACCGGGTGCCGTGGTGGTGAGTGCCGGGGACACCATCCACTATATTCGCCCGGAGCCTGGCAACTTTGCGAACGCCAATCAGGCACTCATAACCATGCCTGTTAACGTGGGGAAGTATGCGCGTGATGGCACAAATGCTACAGGCAGTTCCTCTGGAACCACCTCCACTACTGGGTCGCCTGTAGTCTCTCAACCAACAGTTGCTGCAGCTGGCCAATCAGTTCAGGTGGTAAATCCCAAGTATCATGTTGCTCCAGTTTCAGTGCATCACTTCGCCCAGGCTCCAGTTGGAGCTACGGTGGTAACTGTGGCGTATGCTCCAGCTGATGCCCTGCAGCTAGCACAGCAACAGCAGCAGCAGCAACCCACTCCCCCTACATCGGATCCTGCCTCCTCTACCTCTCCACCAACTGGAGTGGTTCTGCAGCAAGGACAGCAGCAGGTTATGACTGCTGCTTCTGTACAAACTGTAGATCCAAAACAGCAGCAGCAACTGTATACTGTAGCGACGCAAATGCAACCTCAAGACCTATGCGCTTCCATGTTACAGCAGCAAGCTGCTGAAGTTGATAAAGCAACTCAAACTAAAGAAGTTGATTTACGTAGAGAAGATGGAACTGTTGCTGGAGGGGCTGAAGTCGAATATGGTGGCACAGTAACCCATGCGACTACAACTATGCCAGCAACTTGGCAAAGTTTAGCTACCCCAGGATCAACTGTTGCAGACTACCTATCTCGATTACCAGCATCTACCCTGCCATTGAGTCTTCACCATTTTCTTAAATTTTCCACTGATACAATAAAAAAAGAAACAGATGATGGTTCAGGAGACCCGGGTGTTGCTCCAGTGCAGGGTCAGGCAATTGGACAAATAGCAGGACAAGCTCAAGCGGCTGTTGGTGGAAAAGCTGGGGCTAAAAAGAAGAAAAAGAAAAAGACAAAGAAACCTCCAAAACCTAGAATGCGACCTGGTCAAGTGCAACTGACCACTGCATTGGATGGTACCACGTTGTTCTGCTGTCCAGAATGTCACATGGCTTACCCTGAAAAAGAATTACTGGAGCAGCATCTTATAGGACATAAAATTGAGCGGCGTTTCATATGCGATATATGTGGTGCTGGTTTGAAGAGGAAGGAACATTTGGATCGACACAAGCAAGGTCATAATCCAGATAGACCTTATGTCTGCACTGTATGTCTTAAAGCATTCAAAAGGAAGGAGCATTTGAATCTTCACTTTGTGATTCATTCAGGGGAGAAAACACATGTTTGCACTGAGTGTGGTAAAGGATTTTACCGCAAGGACCATCTCCGCAAGCATTCTCGCAGCCATTTCTCCAAACGGGTGAAAGCAGAATTAAGTCAGGAGCTCAGTGGAGTGGTGCCTGCCCCAATGGCTCATCCATCTACTGTTGCCCTACTACATTGATTCCCTATCATTGACATATAGAGTAGGTTTAAATATACTCTCAATATCAGTGGGAGCTTAGTTTGAGGGTATAGTCACAGCTTACTGGCTAAGGTGGTCTTATCCAAGGAACACAAATAAAAGGGGGTATATACTTATATATACATATATTGCTGGAGGTAATGAAATTTTACGTGTTCCTAGCACTGCCCTTTATAGCTTGTGCTGGATTCTCTTGAAACCCAGTTGTCTTTAGTGGTCCTTTGCCACCGTTTTACATTGTCCAATCAATTATTGTGTAGTGTTTGTTGTGAATTTTTTTTTTGCCGTTCCTTAATCACTTGTGCAGTATGGTGACAATGAATCCATTTCTTTGTTAGGAAAACTTACGAAGGTGTGTTGTGTGTGTACATAAACATTTCAAAAGTACTTGACAGTACTTCAGTTTACGAACAACCTATCTGAACTATTGCAGCTATTTAACTAATTGGAATGTGTGTTGTGGATCTACTTCAATAATTTGGATAACATTTTTTTTACTGTAAGAATTAACTGTTTGTACATGTGTGTACTCTTCTTTGAATATTTTAAGTCTAATATTTCATCACGTAAGTTTAGACATTTGGTATTATGCAAGAATTGTACCAATAGCGTCATTTCCTGTGTGCACTCTCTTGCCCATTTACTAGCTAGTTGAGCTGCTGAAGAGGGCAACTCTGTTATAATCAGGCTTTAGCCCTATGTCATTCTGTCTTGAAAATACAAATGCTTAAATATTTCACCAAAATATATTTTAAGTTATTAGTTGTCATTCAGAAGTAATAGATTAATTGATTTCTATGAGCTATTTATGCCCGATCGGTTAGCATTTCTCTTCAGTCCCCTGCATACCAATTTTTATAAATAAATGGAATTAATAGACAGTCTTGTTTTTTGGAATTATTTACTATTCCTGGGTAACTTACATCTTGATAACCACCAATGAAGTTGGAGTCAGCAAGGTAAAAAGCAATTTTGAAATAACTTTTTCTTGTCCATTGATGGTATTATTCTGACTTATTCATTGAGGGGAATTTAAAAATTTTAATTCCCGCCATCTCAAGGAATTTCTCATGTTGAAGTTCTGCCGCCAAAATGCATAACCACGTATGCTGGAGTGAGCCGAGAGAGAGCGACACTGCATTGCTCCAAATAACATCTGCGCATCGCCCAGCACAGCAGGTGTTTTTGTTTCCTGTCAAAGAAGCGTATTTGCCAAAATAAGTGATAGCTAATAGAATAAAACTCGAAATGGTAAGTTATTTGGCCACTCTTAATCTATATTATTAATTTACTGCCGGTTTTGCCATGAATTTTGCTGGTTACCGAGGGCCTCTCTACCCGTAGATGTGGCCTAAATTCAGGACCATAATTCGAAAGTGGTTCACTTTGGGACCCATCTTGTATCCCTATTCAACACGGGTCATGACGCTCGCCGAAATTTTGGGTGAAGGATGAAGCATGTTAGACGTGATCTCTCTATGAAGAGGGTATGGCGAAGGAAATATTGTGAACGGAAGCCAATTTTTATTTTAGCTATGCTGAAATATGTAAATAACCAAGATTTTTTTAATAAAACGTTAGAGGTGTGCAGACAATAGACGGGACGCCAACAGTGCTGCGAGAATACAATTTGTGTGTGAATCACGCAACGAAGATTTACTCGTAGATATTGGTATTTTTTATTGCTTCTAGTGACAGTATTAGTAATTCACAAGTGATATTATTATTTTTTAATTGAATTTCATTGCCGTTATTCATTAGTTTGGAGGAAAATTCTTATTATTTATGAACAGCATTATAATGTAATTTGTTGTCATATGGTTTATGGGCTGTGAATTCGGATTTTCGGTTTCTGAGTTGCATAAATAACCTTACATAATCACGTCTTTAGGTTAGCAGATGGAAATTTCGTAGAAGATTATTACAATTATATATTTCAATTGATTTGATTCTCTTGTAGCCTCCCAAATGCTATTAAAAGTAGTTCTTGTTGAATGATGCTTTGTTTACTGTTTGGATACAAGTAACTGGAATCAATAAATCCATTATTTCATTGGTTTTATGTGTTATTTACTTTAAGTAATGCCCCGGCAGTATTTTGCGTGCCCAATTCATTATTTACTAAATGTTGAATCTTTATTTTCGCAGAATGATTCATGTTGCTGATGAGGCAGCTTCGGTCCATATACTCCCTCACCGAAATTTCTTTGAGTAAGTATGGTAATTACCTTGTGGCTTAATTATAAATTAGGAAATCATGCCCGTATTTTAGCAATGACAATTTTTCTCGTGCCGTAGGGTAAGAGATTTTCATTTGGGTAATCGTGGAAATTAAATAGTCAACTTGTAAATCATGCTTTTTACCTACTGAAAGAGTAATTCGGAGATTATATTATGTACTTAAATTATAGCAGTGCCTCGCGTTCACTTGTACGTAGTTAGTTGCTTTTATAAATATTTGCTCTTTCACTGCTAAAAACGGAATGCAACATCGTGTGATAAGTATTCAGTAAGTGTTAAAAGTAAACAAGGTGATGATTTACAAGTTTTCTTGTTTTAGTTTATGAATTCATGTTGTTAAATTACGTGTAAGTTGGTGGTTCAGTTATAAGTTTGGAAGCTGAGGGATCGTGGTTGCGCCGTAATGAAGTTTTGTCGAACACATTCTGTTAACTGTAATATATTTTGTTAATTACCGCCGTACACTATGTGATATTACAATGCCAAGCAATTATCGCTGCTTTTTGCTTTTGAGATTAATGTTTACATGTATTCCGCGTTTGTGTTGAAAGGGAAGTATTATGGTTTAAGAAATCGATGCAACATTTTACATCATCTACTTACGTTGTATTTTTATATTTTATTGATTTAATAACTAATGTGCGGCTTAAATGTCCGCAGTTATACATCTACTTTCGTTTTCTTTTTGAGGTGTGAATAATCACCTCTTGAAGGTGTACAATTTAATGTAACTACATTTTGCTTTGTGTTTGTAATCAGATTACTGTTATTCGTAATGCAAGTAATTCTAACTTAATCCTGGGAACCACCAAGTATAATATTTTTGAATGGCCTGATGATATAATTTATGCATTCCTTACAAACCCTGTTGGATGAGCCTACACTCTGTTTTGCTTTTTTTCCAGGAATGGCTGTGCATTTGATTGTGCTTGTGTTTGCAATTAGTATATCCAGTTGTTGTTACATGATTGATTGATGATGTGCAAGTTGTCTTACAGTATTTTTTGATTGTGTATTTCTGTGACATAACAGTCTCATAGAGTAATATTTGCCCACATGTCATTTTAGAACTTGTGAAGCATATCAGCTGCCTGTAATAGTGAATTTTTTTCAATGGGTGGAAAATGTAATTTTGGTTTTACAAAATTTCCTTGGCTCTATTATTTTTATGAATTTTCTATAAGACAAAAGTTTTATAGGTGCTCTAAAGCCTGCATTTTTGCCTCATATCGTTCATCTTAGATTAGCATCATTATCAGAGTAACTTCTAATCATTTGAAAGTTTTACATTAATATAGAAATTGCCTAATGAACTTATTGACATGATGGTTCTTTCCTAAATGAAGTTGTTTTCCATTTCTGTTTTTACTGAATGTGTATCCGTGTTTGTTTTGCCTTAAGAAGGAGTTGTATCCCTGAATAAGTAGATGATATTCCACATAAAAGTGGGTCTTCAGTATCAATTTAGGGATCAGTTCGTTGAACTGGATATTTTAGCAGTATTATGTTTGGTGCTGTCAGAAAACAATTTGTAGAGTGATTGTGGTGGATCAGATGAATCACTGTTGTGATCAATGTGCTTCTTTTAGAAATTGGATCAATCATGGGTTTTGAGTATTTTTTATTCAGATTAAAATTAATCCAGTATGTCTGGCAAAAAAATCCATTTTGGCTCTTTGGGTGCTGATACATCGTTTTAGCATGGCCGCTAATTTCTTGGTTTGGATTTTTTTATAATGAAAGATAGTGATTTATTGATTATTTGTAATATATGGTGAAGAATAGTGATTAAATAATCATTTTTAACAGTGTTGATGATATTCACTTTGCAGGGCCTGTCTGAATTCGTCCATCTGCAATCATGAATTTCTCCCCATTTGGGGGCCACTTCCCTGCCTCCATTCCTTCAATTCACCAGTTTGCTGCCAAGTTTTCCCATGAGGCTCCTGGAGGACTCCCTCCTCAGGCTGTCACATCCGGAACTGTCGTCGTCAGCGGTGGTGATGGAACCCGCTACCTCCGCCCTGAGCATGCCAGCCCGCCGGCTCATTTCTCCAATCAGCATCCCATAGGCATGCCTGTCAATATGGGCAAGTATGCTCGACCTGGTGATGGAAGTGGAGGAGGAGGGGGTGGTGCCGGTGGAGGTGGCGGCTCCCATCCTCCCACCACACAGACCCTCACAATGATGAATCCAAACTCCAAATATCATCCAGGTCCTGCATCTGGCCACCACTTCGGCCACACCAGTGGAGGAGGTGGCGCCGTGGCTTATAGCCAGACTGGAGGGGCCGGTGTGCAGCAAGGACCGAATTCAGCCCCTGGGCCTTCAGGTGCGCGGCCGCCATCTTCTTCCCCATCACCCTCGGTGCAGCAACAGCAGCAGCAACAACAACAACAGCAGCAGCAACAGCAGCAACAACAACAGCAGCAGCAACAACAGCAGCAGCAACAGCAGCAAGGCCAGGCGCAGAGCAGGCAGCATGCAGACAAGCGTTACCATGCCGGTGGTGGTGGTGGAGGAGCAGATATGCAGCCTCAGGATCTCTGTGCAGCCATGATGCGAGAGGGAATGGGTGAGGCAGAAAAGAACAAAGAGGGTGAGAAAAGGGATGGGGGAGATAAAGGTGAAAGGTCAGGTTCAGGGGAAGCTGAGTATAGTGGAGCCATGTCCCATACTACGTCCATGCCTGCAGCTTGGCAAAGTCTAGCAACTCCTGGGTCAACTGTGGCTGATTATCTGTCTCATTTGCCAGCTTCAACATTACCACTCAGTTTGCACCACTTTCTTAAGTATTCGGCCGAAAATATAAAGAAGGAGACTGAGATGACAAACAATCCTAAAAAGAAGAAGAAAAAGAAGAGTAATAAGGAGAAAAAGCCTAGACCCAAACCTGGGGAAATCAGGCTCACAACAGCATTAGATGGCTCAACTCTTTACTGCTGCCCTGAGTGCCATATGGCTTACCCAGAAAAGGAGTTACTGGAGCAGCATTTAGTTGGTCATAAGTTGGAGAGACGCTTCATCTGTGACATCTGTGGTGCTGGCCTCAAACGTAAAGATCACCTCACACGGCACAAGCAGAGTCATAATCCCGAACGTCCCTATGTATGCACCATTTGCCTAAAGGCTTTTAAACGGAAGGAGCAGCTTACACTTCACTTTGTCATCCATTCGGGAGAAAAACGTCATGTCTGCACGGAGTGTGGGAAGGGGTTCTATCGCAAAGATCACCTGCGCAAACACACTCGCAGTCACATTGCTCGCAGAGTTAAAGCAGAAATGAGCCAGCATGCTCCACCGGTGGCATCAGTTTCTGGTGTTGCTCAGGCAGCGGCGGCTGCAGCAGCAGCTGCTGGAGGTGGTGTGGCAGTTGCTGATGGTCCCCAAGCATCACTTCTCTCCTGAATCGCGGCTGGGAACTATGTAAATGTTCCCACCATCAACTCGGAGCTCCTGTCATTTGCGTCCACCACTGTGAGGGATGCCTGATTGATCTTAGCCGCTGACTTTGGCTCTGTTTTGCTGGGATGAATGTGAGGGATGTGTATGAAGGTTCCCTCAATTGCCTCCCACTATTCCTTGGTTTGTGGTTGGAATGCAGAAACTAAAATTGAGTGTGAAATGGTATGATATAGTGACTGAGGGTTGTAAATTGCCCAGTTTGACACTCCAGCATAATACTTCAGTGAGTTGGGATGTTGGTTGTGAAGTTTAACTGGATTAGTTTCATAAGTCTTTTTACATTGTGCCATTTAGCTGTTTTCTTTCTTGTCTTCGTAAACTAATCTTACATGATGTAAATCTGATTATGAATTGTTTTTATTTAGGTTGCCTCAAACCTTACCTTTATATATATATAGACATATATATAATTGAGGATGATAAATACTCGTTCCAAAAAGCCAGGCTTATGCAAAAAGAATTCTTATTTTCTGGAACAATGCGCCTGTTTACAAAGCACTGCCATGATGCAGGTAATAAATTTAGATGATGACTATTAATGACTTGTGGTTGAAGTATTATGTAAACTAATTAATGAAATTTAAATGGCAGTGATTTGTAAATTTATGGAATTTATGCATGACAAGTTGATAAAAGAAGTGATTAGAATGGGCAGGACGTAGCAACCGGCTCCTTAAATTTGCATTGTGAGCCGTGAAAGTGGCAGACATGTATCTTCTTTCTGAAGTTCAGTGGAAGATTTGTAAATGGCCAGAATTGTGTTGTGAGCAGTTGCACCTTGAGAGGTGTTAACTTGAGGTTAACAATTCTGTGCTCAGTTTCATCAGAGCCATCGGTGCAATTCTTATTGTCAAAAATTCTGATGAGCCATGAAATTAGGCTTTTTTTTATCAATCCAGGCCACCCTGCAACCTGTGTACTTTTATTGGACAGTGAATGGTTCTTTAAGAGCATGGCCAATCTTCATGTATTCCTGCTATTTGTATTTATGAATAATACAAAAATTGTGGGTTTCAGGAAGAGACTGTGAGTTAGTGAATCTGAGAATGTGTTGTAGTCTTACCAGTGAATTTGTACAGTGAAGACATTCATTTCATGACATAGTACAAAACTCCAGCTGACTGACATAAATGTTGCTTTTTATCTCCCGAGTGCTTGCTTCCCTGTGTGATTGTCATTGCTAGAGAGTCTCAACTTGTGAGAAGATCTGAAATTTTTTGTTATATACAGGCTGCATTCTTTATGAAATACACCAGTGTTGCTTATGTATCAATTAAAATCTGTATTGGAAACTCTTGTGTGTCTCATGGTAGAATTATTTCCAACCAATCAATTTAAGCCAATAGTTTTTTGTCTTTCTTCCTAACTTTGGGATTCCACGATTGTAAAGAAATGTTTCACTGTACGTCGTTACGTTACGATTATGTAGAATTTTGTGATACATTTTTTGGTAGCGCCGTGTGGTCGTTTTTGTAAAAATCCGTTAACATAGGTGGAATTAATATTTTGGAAAGTTATCTCGACGAGTCGTATAAAGGAAGTAAAGTTAAATTTTTTTTCTTGGTCGTTATCGAATGCAATGAAGGGATTTCATCGGTTGCATATGTAAATCGAGCTTTTTCTATGCTTGTTGACACAAATTAAAGGTATTTGATATAAAGCAATAAATTTAATCTTGGTTAATACTCATTCAAAGAACGTGAACGATTTTTCTAATAAACAAGTGAGTGTTGCATAGCACTGGGTGTTTACATTTTGTCTTGTCAAACTTTTCACCCGAATTTCTCCTTAGCAAAACAATGGCAGCATGGAGTTAGCGTGATTTTGATTGATAGAAAATGGAAAGCGTAAAATTTTATTCGATTAGTATTAGGCCTCAGGCGCCCATCTTTAGAATTACGCGTTATTGTCATGTTACATTCATATTATACTATTGAGAGACATACTTAATACTTGTAGCTTTATATAATAGAGTTAACTTTTAAGCAGGTCTTAAATTTCTGAACGTGCTGATTTTAATTAATCAGAATTCCTACGATCAGATGATGGAAGAACTGATGAATTAACTTCGCCGACTCTTTTAAGTATTGGCGACGTCGATCAACATGCTGAAAACATCGTGCTGGATTGTATGGTGAGTAAAATTGAAAAAACTGTGAGCGGGATTACTTTGATTAACTTTGTGGCCTACGGTAAGCGCTACTTTTGAAATTGCAGGAGTGGCAGTGGTCCCCGCTATCATCACCTTTTTCCAAATGTTAGGTCTCAGTGGGATTAAGTTTCGTACCTTGGAAATAGTCATTATCTATTCATTATCAATCATTTGGATATGTCTATTCAGGGTTAGTGATACAATACTTACTTCGCATGTTTCCAAATGGTCATGGCCCAAACAAAGTATGAAATGTCTCAAGTGTTGGGAACTCACTTTTCTGACGGCACCATTGTTCAAGTGCCTATCAGCCAGGCCAGTGTATCTTACTGTCAGTCCCTTGAACAAAATTCACAAACCTTGGTTGGTAATGGGCAAGCACAAACTGTGCTTACTATTCCTGATGTACAGCTTGGCACCGTGAACCCTGGCGGTGGTGCAGGGGGGGGCTGTGATAACGGAGATGTCGGTAAAAACGGGAAAGAAGATAAGAGAAATGAAGAAGAGAAGACAACAGATGGTCTCGTGGACACAAGCAATGAAGAAAGCATCAAAACGTATGCTCCTGTTATTTCTACGTCTTGGCAAAGCCTTGCTGTTCCTGGGACCACTGTAGCAGACTATTTATCTCGCTTACCTTCTTCCACCCTTCCCATTACCTTACAGCATTTTTTGAAATACTCAACGGTTGAGGGTGTTAAAAAAGAGTTGGGATCGTCCGACATTGAGGCCAGTAACTTGGTTTCACAAGCTTTGGCCCTTCAGTTAAAAAAAAAGAAGAAGAAGAAAAAGAAATATGGTGACAGAAGAGCTCGTGCTGGAGAAATTAGACTTACTACTGCTCTGGATGGGTCTACTTTGTTTTGTTGTCCCGAATGTCACATGGCATACCCTGAACAAGAACTTCTTGAGCAGCATATAATTGGCCATAAGGTAGAGAGGCGGTTCATATGTGATATTTGTGGTGCTGGACTTAAAAGAAAAGAGCATTTGGATCGTCACAAACAGGGACACAATCCAGACAGGCCATATATATGCACTGTATGTCTGAAAGCATTCAAACGTAATGAGCACCTTTCTCGGCACTTCATCATTCATTCAGGGGAGAAGGGGCAAGTATGTCCTGAGTGCAGTAAGGCATTTTACAGAAAGGATCATTTGAGAAAGCACATGCAGACCCACATTGCTAAAAGGGTGAAGGCTGAACTAAGCCAACAAATGGCTGCTGCTGGAATATCACCTGCCCATAATGTTAGCACAATGTTAGTTCAGCAGCAGGCTTTGGATAATAATGATTTACCATCAATGGCATCATTGGCTTCCATAGCAAATATGGTATCTGTGGGAACAATGACTCCTGTAACAGCTGTTGCTTTGATGCCAGATGGTGTTACTCTTCCCATACTAACTTAATTTATCATGAACAAGATACTTCCAATTATGTCTCATTCAATCAAGCGATAAGAAAAAAGCTGAGGGACTGTGTAATTGTAATTAGATGCTGTTGAGGATTTTGAATTTTTTTTACGAGTTGGTATGAGCATGGATAGAAAACTTTGTTGAGAAAATCGGATGGCTTTGCCTCCCAGTAGTACCTGTGCAAGATTGCTACAATTATTTATTTTACAATTGTTATTGTGTTTGTCAATGTTATTTGTTAATATTATTTGAGTATCTAATTGAAGAACTTAGTAAAACATTTGGTGCTTTTTGAACTTTTCCATCACCAAGGGTATTTTTTAATTTTTACTAACCAAACAACATCTTTGCCATACATGTATGCTCTCATAGTTTTTGGACGTTGATAAAATGGTTTTGTAAGTTGTATTCTTTTACATAAAATATTATTTATGCTTTATGCACAAATGATCAGTCTCACAGATGGCCAATTTCTCCCACATTCATTAGAAAAACATTATGGTGACATATATTGTAAAATATTTTTTTGCTAGCATAAACATTTCTATGGGGCTAAAGTATCTTATCTAGAATTTTATGAAAAAATGGCATAATGTGGGAAAAAGTCTAGGAGTATAGTTTAACCTTTAGGGATCCTATAATTTACATTCCACGTAGCCAACCCTGATTAATGCAACTATGCTTCCCTTTAGGCATATCTGCTTAATAGATGACTAATCTGAGATGCATACACTATCACACTTATTAAGCTTGAAGTTCCTTCCTGTAAATGTTTTTTAAGTTCAAAACTGAGTCATTCTTTATTGTGTGTTGAGATAACTTATATGAAACTTTCAAGATCATGATTGATCTTGATTGACTATTTTCCATATGATATATGCTTGCTGAAATAAGATTTAGAGCTATGTATACTTTCAGATTGTACAGTAAAGCTTTGTCTGTGGTGCTGTTGTTTGTAGCATCAATAAATGCCATAATTTTTTATTTTCTCATCCAGTTATTTTAAAGCTAAGGTCTCTCAATGTCTGAGCAATGAACATTCTGGGTCTTTCATTCTATTAGCTCTAATACTGCACTTCAGTTTATATGACTATGCTAAACAAATGCTACACTCATTTTGATTTTTTTGCATCAGTGTTTTTCAGTCTTGTGTATGAAGACTGGTGATTTTAGAGTCATTTAAAGAGTTTGGTTTCCTGTTTCCAGTATACCTCTGGACAAAATTGTGCTGACCTCCAGTTTGTATCCTAATTATTACCCCCAAAATAGTTCTTTTTCGTATATACCTGCCCTGTAATGTGAGGTGCATCATCAATTATGGATGATGTAAAACAATCAAGTTCATTCAGTTCGAGCAAGTGTACATAATATAAAACTAAGAAGACAGCTAAATGGTATGTAACTGCCTTCTCAGTTAATATAGTTATTCTTTAATTTTCTGGCCTCTTCAATTATCTTTGGAAAACAAGAGCCCTCTTTCATCATTATTTTTTTGGTTATAATTTAGTTTTATTTGCTCTTGGCCCCTCGGTACCCCTTGTGTTATAATTTTGTTTTCTTTTTGTAAAATCTAGCCAAGAACTGCACTCTTTTTGTTTAACTACCCAGAACATATGTTCAGATAACTAAGCAGCTTGATTTCTTTAGGAGTTCCACTATCTTGGTCGCACGTTTGAATATTTCCACCACATTGTGTCTTTGAAGTGCTTCCATGATTATTTCTATGACATCATCCGTCAGGATAACATTTGCATTCAGGCTTTCCCGTTCTACACCAGAATCTCAGAGGATCTTTTTAGGGGCAATTTCTTATGAAGGGAAAAAACTTCTGATGAGTGTAGCTATACTCCATTTCCATATCTACCTATTTTCATATTTTTGCTTGTGTGCATATATAATATTTTTTTCAATTTCCTACCATTCTGGATTTAAAAAAAAAATTGAAGCATTTTTTTATAGGTACTACCTATTCCAAACCTATGTATTTTCACCCATTTTTATTTGCAGAGTTCTGCCATATTATTATTGATGTATGGAGTTCATGCCATAAAATATCTTTATATATCAGCCCACAATGTTTAATCATACATCTAGTCACATTCATTAATGCAGTGTAACCTAAGCCTTCCTAAGGAGATAATCTTTGTCGTTGATGGATGTTTAAATACATGAAAATTCAAATTGACAATGAATTATGATAAAAAAGAATTCCAAATTGTTTAATAATTGTGTCCATTCAAGCAACACCAGCTACCTGGCCAAGAACTGTGATACTATATAATAAGAAACAGAACAGCCAGTATATTCTCTAAAGGTAACCTTTCATGAATAACACAAATGTACCATTTTTTTTAAAGTATACCGGGACTTTAAAGTCCCGGTATACTTTAAATTAGTCTAGAGCGAACACCTCTTTGTGTTCTATGTCTGGGCCTGCTCTCCGGTTGTGGCACTGTGCGCACGATTTGGACTGCTTGTGGCATCATATGCTCAGCAGTCCAGCTACATCTTGTCCGGTAGTGTCCGAAAATATCCACAGGAAAGAATGACGCCTCGGTAGCTTAACTGGCTAAAGCACTCGACCGGAAATCGGGGGATCCGGGTTCGAATCCCGGTCAAGGCGAATGATTTTTTCTCTGTGGAACTTTCGCACAAATGCACCATAATGTCATGTAAGTAATTTGAACCACTGATGTAGTTTCATTCTTTTTAACTTTTTAAGTTGGCCATCCCACTGGCGCTCTAATATGTTCACCTACTCTACGACAAAATCATAATTGAAAGATTATTTAAGTCCTTGGACTTGGTGACATTGCCTATGTTTTAATCCCTTAAATTAATTTTCAGATGATAGCATTGTAATGAAAGTGTTGGAAACAGAATTGACGCTCCAGTCACTCTGGTGCATAAATGTTATATGGAGACATAGATCTTAAGGAGGAAAATGGATTCCTTTAGATTTCCAGTGCATTCAATAATGATTCTTTGAAAAAGTCGTCTCATCCAAGTTCAGTCCATTTTTCACTAGTAGTCATTATTTACCAATGATCCTTATTCAAGATGAGGTACCAATGAGGTAATCTCATTATGCTACCTGGCACATCCCGGTCATTTTACACTACCTTTGTGGAGGTGGAAGTTTAGGAACATATTCAAGCAATGAAATGGCACCTATTTTGCATGTAGTTTGTAACCTAGCTTTCAGAAAATGCAAAGGTGGAAACTTAAAAGAAAGACATGGCAGAAGTACTCAATTTCACTAGCGACAAGTTTCCAGGATCACTGGACGAGTAGAGCACAAACATCACAGAGTCATGCGACCATAACAACCTGAGTTGGTTGTGGGATGACCATGGCTTGGGGTAGCACACTCAGCATGGGAGCATAGGAGACTGAATGTTTGTCATTGTTAGGTACTGCTGTTGCCTACAGTTGTGGTTTTTTTGTTAGAAATATGGTGCAGTATTGTGTTGTTCCGATTTGAAAAAGTTCTTGTAAAACGCCTCCGGCATCTTCCCACAAGTTTTCGGTGGAAAAGGATTTATTTAAAGTGTAGGTTATTTGCATTAGAAGGGACGAAAGAAAATCTAAATTTCATCCTCTATGTGAGTCTGTTATAGGCATTTTTTGGCTTCAAAGAAGTTTTATCAGGGAGGATATTTTTGAAGAAAACAGTTGTACCATTGTTCTTCCGCACACTTTCATTCATTGAAAAGAATATATACTTTTAAAAATCTCCCTCCGGAAAAAAATTGTTGCCCTACCACTTAACCTTCACGCTCTCCACACCTGCAGTACGTTTACTTCTTAGAACTCATTTCCCTCTTCCTCTATTTATCACTCTCAGCCCTCTATTGTTTTGACCCAGCACAGATTTTCCATTCCTGCCATATTATCGTCCACCCTTTACTGGTAAAAGACCACAGCCATACTCTACCTCATTCATGGTTCCTCCTCCTTCCATCTTTCAAGCTCTCTTGCCCTCTCCTTGTTTTCATGTGCTAGGTTTTCCCATCCTTTCCTCTCCTTACTGTTTATCATATACATGCCAACTCTAGATCGAGTATCCATTTTCTCTTTAGATATGACTTTTCCGGGTCTTCCTGTGTAAGTTTATTTATGTAAGTGTCAGTTATCACTGCAGTTGATGTTGTGTGGGAACGTAAGCCTGGTTTATTTCCGTGGAAAAAATCTTTGCCATCATTTAAATCCCATGTCTTTTATTTCTGGTTGTCTAACACCTGAAGGGTTGAAATTTCCAGGGATTTCTATCTCAGTTCTACGTAATATACAGTAAAAAAATCAAGAAAAGTTAAAAATAGCATAAAATTACTTAATTTTTTCACCGTCCCCTTTCAACCATTCTCTCATATAAGTTTTCTCAAGCATTCCCTTCAAGGAAAGCATCAGATATAGGCATGTGAAATAGGGATTTTGAAATCCCACAGGACTACCAGTATTTTAAAATTCAGCTCAATGTCTCAAATGGTTAAAAATGTGAAGGTAAATTTGGCGGATCTGGACTTATCATCCATCCAAGATCCACAAGTCTATCTCAAAGCAAATCATGCCATAAGACTTTATTAACACTAAAGAGGCCACCTGACATTCACCAGAAACCAATCCTTTAGAAGCCATCTGCATTGAAGGTATGAATAATGAAAATATTCACCTTAACATTTCTTACAAGATTTATTTATTATTAACCATAAGTCTTTTACTCTCCATCATCACAAAACAATTAAAAAGATCCATAGTAAAATAGCTTTTGATGAAATGGTTAGTCTTATCAAAATAAAATGTTCCATTTAATCCTTCTGCTCCATTCCTCAACTACCCAGATCGAACCCTTGTTTGGTAAGCTGCCCAAAGTTTGCTTTGATATAGTTTAGCAGCTTCTTTGATATTTTGAGATTCAGTAATACCTCTTCCAACTACAACAACATCAGCCCCACGTTTTAATACTGCTTCCTCAGGAGTAACCCATTGTTGGCCCATTCCATCAGATGTTCCACTGCTCAGCCTCACCCCAGGTGTAAGTTGAATTAAGCCTGGCAGGGTTGTCGTCACATCACTTTGAGACACCAAGCCAGCAACAAAAGTGGAGTGTGTTTCAGCAATGCTGACAGTTTCTGCATGAGAAATGGTTTTAAATAGCATATTTTAAGTACATAATAATGTAATCTATATATATAAAAGAAAGCCGAAAATCGTGTTAGTTAGAACACTTATAACTCGAGAACGGCTGCACCGATTTTAGTGACATTAGGCACTTTAGATTCGTCTCAGCTCCGGATAACATATAGGACATTAAAAAATAGGAAAAGTTCACAAAAAAAAATTCAACTTTATCTTAGAGATTTATGTTTTTAGGAGTTGATTGTTAAGACGGTCAAAAAAATAAGATTTTTTTTTCGTTTTTACTAATGTATTGACTGATCTTTTTAGCAATATTAAAAAAAATTTAAATGTTCAAACATGTTAAATATATTAAAGTAATATTAAAATAGTATTAAATAATTGAATTAGAGGTAAGCTCAGCTCGAATTGAGTTGTCAACAAACACATAACTACCGTGTGTGTAAACAAATCTCCAAGCAATTGTTGATTATCAGTAATGTCCGTGTACTCTGCATGAATTCAAATCTTTCAACTTTGTAATAAACGAAGACGAAGTCACCAACTATCTATCTGAATATTTAAAGTCCTTGGATGAACCTGGCTTACCACGGCACGATTTACAGCTAAAGGTAGGCTCTGTGTTCATGATCTTTCGAAACCTAAACCAACCAAAACTATCCAATGGAACGTATTTGGTTATTAAAAAAACTGATAATGAAAGTGATTCACGCCACTATACTCAAAGGAAAATTCAAAGATGAGGAAGTTCTCAATCCGAAGATTCCATGATCCAACTTATATGCCCTTCTGAGCTTAAACGTATTCAATTTCCAATTCGTGTTGCATTCGTGATAACGATTTACAAATCGCATGGTCAGTCTTTCAGTTTTTGTGATGTTTGTTCTCATGTGTCAGTGAAAACCCATTATTTTCTCATGGTAAATAATATGTGGTATGTTTACGAGTCTGTAAACCATCCGCTGTATTTCTTCCTTCGCTTCAAGGGCGCAGCTAGGAATTAAGGATAGGCGCAGCTAATACTGGCGGGTCTGTAGGGTATAGAAAACTCGCCAAGGTAAGCGAGAGGTGTGGGGGCCCTCCCTAGACATTTTTTAGGATGAAAGGTTCAAAATGGTAGGTTTTGCGGCTGTGTGAACAATTAAATATTTTGTGACTCATCTGTCACCCTAATATTAATAACCAAATGTTTTATAAAAAGATTTCTTGAGCTTTTGGGGGGGGTTTTAACCCCCAAAAATCCCCCTCGCTGCGTCCCTGCTTCGCTTCGTTATTTTTATTTAGCTTAATTCGCTTTATCTTGCGCCTGATAACAAAACAAAAACTGTTGTTTATCAGAAGACATTAAACCCGAATGTGTAGGGCGCACCGTGGTGCGTTTACGCATGCAGCACGTTTACGCAGCGCATTTTTTCCAAACAGAGATACTATAACTGGCTACTGGATACTATAAAGTCATTTCATACGAATGCTGCTTCATAGGGGCTTTTCTTAAGGCCTGGTTACACGGTGCATTAACCCGTACGGGTTAATGTATGAATGCGTGTCTGTTTGCATGTCTGAATTCATGGACGTTTGCGTGAACGAGGAGCATGAATGAGCGGTTACACGGTACATGCGTTCGCACAAGTTTTCACACATTTTCTCGTAACGCGAGGCGTTTAGTTTTTGTTTATTCCCTTTACAGTGCGCAAAATTTAAATGTGAAAACAGTATCATTAGGTAGGAAGCAGACGATACCTATCAGAAAATAATTCCCTTTTCGTTGTTTCCTGTTGGACCAGGAAATTTCACATACTGGTAATATATTTGCGCTGCCGTGTAAACAGTGGTTTTCATCGTAGTTGCCGAAGTTGTTTCATTTCGTGCCAGTAATATTTATTTATATTTAATATTTATCGTTATCGCTCGCTTAATGCTATATCTCAATAGTACTCTATTTATTTCAAACCATTATCAAAGTTAATACTTAGGCCGAAAATTTGTAGACGCATCTTTTTTTTAAGCCGTGTTTACTAGACATTTTTCTGTCATCTGTTTCACTGAGTGTAGATGATGTATGAGAGTAGATATTTTTAATACTTTGTTCTACTTTTGTCCGGGACGGTTATAAAGTTAAGAAGATATTTGCTGTTGATGGAAAAGATGTTGGTTTAGAGGTATTGTCGATTTATGAACTTGCGTAATGTGAGTCGTATTTTTGTGGTGGGCCAGCGCATTCCCACCTCGGATGTATAAAAGGTAGAATTGTCGTTAATTCGTAAGATATTAATTATGTTTAAATGTGTTCTATAAGTCGTATGATAGCCGTTGTATTTCACAAATGTCGTGTTGAAAACTCTGTGACAACCTCATCGATTGTTTTGTTCCGGCATAATACAACCAGATACCATAGGCATAAACTTGGTATGTCCGGCATACATACAGGGATAATCTATACGAATAGAGTTACGAATAGAGTTAGTGTAGATGCAAATGGTGAGTTTGTGGTAGGATTCAAGCACTTACGATACAGTACAAATGGACAAATACGCGTAAAGAGCTACTGAATAGCCAAGACGGCCGTGGAATAGCCCTGCAGATGACAACTAAAAGTGTCGTTTCCCACCAGGTGGCTCTGTTATCAACTTGTGCGAATGCATGAACGAAATTAGAACAGGTTCTATTTTCCGTTCACGCGTTCATGCATTTGTACATTTTGGGGTGGTTACGCGGTGAATTTTTCCGTTCATTCTCACGTTCATACATTTAGACATTAACCCGTACGGGTTAATGCACCGTGTAACCAGGCCTTTACACTATATTGACCATCAGTCATGCGTCAGTCTAGCGTTGCGTTAACCTACCCCGTGAACGAGCCAAGTTTACGCTACGGACTTAGACCTAAAAACATTTTTTTACGGTTAATAACCAAAATAGCCAACAACTGAATGCGTATAATTTTTATCTCATCAATATTTTCTCATTTAATTTATAAAAAATCAAGTATGATTAAAACGTTACAGCCGCTCTTTATTTATAAATGGGGCAACTAAACTATAAGTTCATTGAATGTTAGGCGGTACAAAGTTCGCCGGGTCAGCTAGTACAAATATAAAAAAAACATTTAAAATGGCGGGAAAATCATTGCCAGAAAACAAATGATTTAAGTCAATACAAACACTACATCAATAAATAGAATATCATACATGGAGTGCCAAATTTATAACATTTACATCCCCCCCCAATTTTTTAAAATCTTTTTTGACATTGAAAAGTAAGCCTCAAGGCCTTCAAAGTGATCAAGTTGTAAAATTAAGGATAAATGTTACAGTAGACTCGTTATTATGAGGTTCACGGGACTGAAAAACCGGAAGTTCGTAAGAACGTTTATTATAGGAATCGTCGAAAAAACTGCATAATATACGCGATTAAATTATGTGCCAATATGAAAAAACAAGAAAATTCATTTCAGTTTCTCAATAATGAATGTGGCATGATGCAATCGAGGTTTGATATCTTCCTGAATACAGTAAGTCCTCAATATACGAAATAGATGTTTCAAGACCTTGTTCGTAAGTTGATAAACCTAAAGTAAAGCTGCCGAGAGTTGTCTGATGACAGGCAGAGAGGTCTAGTTCGGGGTAGAGTGCACGGTTGCCAGGTAAGAAAGCAAAATGCCTACATCACTTGTAAACAAAAAGGTTCGGGAAAGAAAGGAGCTGCAAGGGACAACGAGCATGAAGGACCTAAAGGAAGAATCCCTTGTTTTGGAGATTCGAAGAAAGAGTTTATTTTGGTAGTTAAGGCTTGTTTCGATGCTTCATATGCACGTGAAAACATTTTATGACTGGGCGAGGGTGTGAGGTGCATTTTGGGGCAGTGATCGACAGCGAACTGTGCTGGCGAAGGGTTCTCTGCTCCTTCTTTTGTGCTGCCATCGGACGACTCTTGCCAGCCGGACTGTATGCAAGGCATCGAGGATTACGGTTATCCTGCAGAATGCAACACTGCATCACAATGGGGAACATGCATGAAATTCGTTCATCATACTAGTAAGTCTCATTGAAAAGACAATTTTCTCACGAGTCCAAATATATAAGCCAAAACTCTCCTATTACTCCACAAACGTTATTAGATGCTAATTAAAAGTGCTCAAATATGGCATTAAGTCACGTGATCTGAAATGCCTTCTGATGTCATCGTATGGTACACCATTCAATTCGCTAAGAGAGTAGAGCGGTAGAGCCTTAAAGCAAGATATCATAGTAAAAATCATTGTCGAGCTTTGTAGTAATTCATTAAAGGACAAAATGACTTGAGGGCAGGCGTGCACTAGCACAACCACGACAGATCTCTGTCCCACACCTTCCGACCAGAGCATGACCACACCCATGATAGCAAAACACATTCACCGTCCACTTGCTCAGTCCGTATGCTCGGGTCGGAGTCAGTGCACGGCGCGCCATTACAAAATGTGTAATTTCTGGCCGCAACGACCGCTGAGTCGGAGACGACCAAATTCAAAAATTTTGGTCGGACGACTCGGGTCCAACCAACGAGTCACACTTGGCCTAGTGCGCGTTGCTCCATTTGTTGCAATGCTAAAACTGGTCGTGTGCCACAGGTCGTGGTCGCTCTAGTGCGCGCCTGCCCTAAGAAGGATTTAAGAATGCACAATACAACAGTTTACTTTTGGTGGACTCCTTTATGGAGGATGATTTTCTGAAAAAAAACAGTGATTACTTCGTAACTACAGCGATGTGTGGAGTAGAAGCAAGTAGGTATATAATTATACGATTAATAAAAATTATAATACAAACTTTTTTAAATATTTCTTTACTTATTACCCAGTAAGATTTAATAGAACCATTGCCAGCTGAAAATTCATCTTTTGTGTTTACTTAGTTACCTAGCAATCAGAGCTTACATAGTTTTCCCAATCGGCTGGATTTGAGATCCAAATAACCGTTAAAAGGTATTAAAAAGTATTTGATGGACACGAAAATAAATTTCAAGTACTATGCACACTGCATTTACTCGATTTCCTGTTTTTGAACCGAGATCCACGGCAAAAAAAGAGTCTACACTAGGTTTTGCATTGACATGCAGCGGACGTATTGGGTATCACAGTAATACATATTGAGTTTACCTTACTAAAAGCCTCATATTTCTCGTATATTCCTTATTTTTCACCGTGTTTTAATCGTAATCAGTATTTATTCTCATAAATAGCCACCTACCTAAACATTTAATCCTACAATAAACAGACTCATAGGTACATTTTTAGGGTTGTTTACAAAGTGAAATAAGTGATACATCCTAAAGGTGGCCATACGTGAAAATCTGGTGTTTCAATAAAACCCTTCGGTAACCATGATTCAAGAGTGCACTTCCGTTGAGAAATATCCCGTTGACAAGGTAGATAAAGTATTTAACTCCATTCTATAGGTCATCAACCACTTTCTTCTCCTATTTTGGTCCATTGGGACACAAGTAAAAACCTTCTCCGGGGAGAAAATAAGATATATTTGAGCTACAGGGCACTGTACACGATTTATATGGTTTTCTTACGCTTTTCTATTGAGTATTGATGCTGCAATACACTTGTTACATCAAGCAAATGATGTAGGTGTGTAACGTAGACGACAATCTGCAATCAACTTATTTTCGTTTAATTTTTCCAAATGTCCCCAAACAATCCCCTTTATTTGTTTCAACAATGCCTCGGCAAATATTCACAATTTGCCGTTTGAGGTTAAAACAGCAATTATTTTCTCCAAATTTGCATTTGAGCCCTTGCATAGACCGATTTTCTATCCACTTCCTCAGTCTGTCATCAGTGGATACCATCCCGTGACGTCACGGTCCGATGATGTCATGTTTTCAAGCAGCTGATGAAGATTTATTTTTGAAGGCTCATAACTCAGCTTAAAAACATTATTCATCCACGAAATTTTTGGCGAGTACATTTGAGGTAGGGACCTTTTTATTCTAATACTTAAAAAAAAAAACTGTGCACGTTCCCCATTGTGTGCTAACTCACGATTATGACGTACTGTGACTATTAACCTGTTATTGTCCTTCAAAACTATGCATTTTTCTACGCTTGATATGCGATTACTGTTTGCAGTATAAATGCCGTGGGATGCCAACTAGTAGCAGTAAATTTAGAGCACCCTACGGAGTTAAAAACCCCGCACGATCTTTTCCATGTTCACCTCTGAGGTACCGACGTGATGGCGCATTGCTTACGAGTAAGAAAAGCATACCGGAACATTTTTAAAATACATCATTAAGGGAGAAACTCACCTGCCTGCAACATGTTTTTGACCTAAGGTTTCAGATGACTGACTCACGCTGAAAACCAAGGCCACTCAGTTCCCCTAAGACTTGCGACCGGCAAAGTGGAGGGGGGGAAGATAAGAAGTTTGTGTAAGAGAGACACCACCATTTTCAGCTACAATTTCTGGGAAAAAAGGTGTGCCTCTTACAGGTGCTCATATGGTACATTCGTTGATGAAAACACATTATGCGGATGTCATGGAAGGAATCATCGGGAGTGTTGTGATTGTGAACTCATGTGACATACTTTATGGTTTCTAATATCAAATTTTTGGGTATCTTTTCATATCCATAAATTCAACGAATTTCGAGTAATTAACGATTATGTATTTCCATTGAATTTGCGACTCCTACAACGTTTGGTAACTTACAACACATCCGCCGTGAATTTGCATTCCCTCAACACACGATTTTAAATTTTTAGGAATTTTTTTTTGCCACTTCCCGACGTGGTATGGACACCAAATTCAGGTGAGTGACGTCTTTCTCGTGCCCCTACGTGCCGCTACCAGGAGAACGCAGAATATTTTATTTTAACGGGTGACACCGTCGAAAAACCTTGCTTGCACTACAGCTACAGAGCCGAAATTTTTATCGAAGGTAAACGATGCCGCGTTATACGGGAAAAGCAAATAAAATCCCCGGATAATCCCCTGCGACCCCCCCAAAAAAATAAAAATTACCTAATAAGTCGTATATTTCTTGTACCATTCACCCCAGTTGCATCGTTTTTATTGATTCGGAATGGGAATTGTGTAGGCTATATTTACATTTCATGTTCAATTATCCATGCCCATTTACTCACCCGCAGTAAAACTTCAAATTTTTAAATGTACATTTCTTAACGAAATAGCAGTGGCATTTCGATAGTCCTGGGGCATGGACACCTAAACGCGATTTTTTAAAACCAATTTCTCATAAGGTACGGCCACGAATTTCGAGCGAGTAATGCCTTATTACAGCACCTATGCACCGCTATGTGGATAACACAGAATTTGTAATCTATATGTGAGTAATAGGGCAAAATTCATTGTTCCCCTAACGCTAGAGTGCTGGAATTTTTATTATAGGTAGGCAAACAAATTTTATGCAGGAAAACCCCTCGAAATTTTACGTGGCTTCCTAGAGGAGCAGCGAAAAAAATATTTTTCTCTGTAAATAGCATGTTTCTTTGTTGTTTTCGCATATTTTAGCAGTAATTCCCTTCTCATATGACTCATCGCTAAGTAATTTCTTAGGATGATTGTGACCGTAGTCAGTATTCTCACAAAAAACCCCTGGAAACCCCCAGGACCGCCTTAAAAACATCGTCATAAGCTAAAATGCCACAATCATGGCTAGCATGCGTCTACATTCTCCAACATTATCCCCCGGCAGCCTTTGTAAACGATAGGGGATAGCCGGTAGTGCGCACTGCTTGGTGAGGGGTGAAAACCCGGGTGGCGAAGCTCCCCCAGCTCCAGGAACGACGGACGCACTCCGAGGAGTCAGAGGCATGGAAAAGCTCCGAGAACCCTCGGGAGGCGAATCCGCCCCTACACGCGGACAACCCGAACGGGTGTCTGACGAGGGGGGAGGGCGACGATAACCCCTGGGCGGCAAAGCCGCCCACAGGCGAGAAACGGCGCAGCCGTTCCGAGGAGTCGACGGCTCGGGGGGACACCGGTAAACCTTGAGCGGCGAAGCCGCCACGTCACGAGGAAGGGCGATGCCGTTCCCAGGAGTCGACGACTCGGGGGGACTCAGGTAACCCTTGGGCGGCAAAGCCGCCCTACACGATGAACGGCGAAGCCGTTCTGAGGAACTAGCGGGTCTCTGTCACAGGCCTACCTCAATATCTGGGCGGCGAAGCCGACCCCTGACGAGGAACGGCAAAGCCGTTCCGAGGAGTCGCGGGTGGGACAGCGAAGCCGTCCGGTGGGGGCAGCCGGCGAAGCTGAATGCGGGGGGTTTTAGGGGGCGTAGCCCCTTAACGAGCGCGCGCAGCGCAGCGAGTCTATATTATATACAACCCGATGTGTGACAGATATCTCACTCATTCACTCACTGATTCACGTATACAAATTCCCGACCACTTCCGGACGTGCTGGGAAGACGAAATTTTTACCTTGGGTGGAGAAAAATTATTGATCGGGGGAAAAAATCCAAAAACTCGAAAAAGTCAATCGGTTTTCGAGATATATTATAAATTAATTAATTATTATTAAAGGCCAAATTAACATTGGAGCCTTATGGGACTAAAACGTTTTCCATTCATTGCCTACTTTCAAATGTCACCGGAACATGAAATTTCATTGACGGAAACTAGATTTTTTGATGTGAAAAACTTGGCCATATTTTGATTATAAGTATTTTTTATAATTTTTTTAAATTTCCAATGCTTTTCTTACGGGACTATCTTTGGATTTTTTTAAAACCAACTTTCAATCATTGTAGGAATCACTCCTTCACGTATGAGATACTAGATTTTTTGGTTGATTTTTTGGTGTGGTATTCTTTGCAATATTTTGATATTAAGTATTTTTTTTAACTTTTTAAAATTTCCAATGCTTTTCTTATGGGCCGAACATTGGAATTTTTTTGACCTATTTGCAATAATCGTAGGATAAATTCCTTTAAATGCAAGATAGTAGATTTTTTACTTAATTTTTTGGCTACCTTATATTTTCCATCAGTCGAACGAATTACGAGTAATTAAATACAATCGATTTTCCATTGAAATCGCGACTCCTACAACGTTTGGTAACTTACAACACATCCCCCGTTAAGTTTGCATTCCCCCAACACACAATTTTAGATATTTCGGATTTTTTTTTTGCCATTTCCCGACAAGGTAGGGACACCAAATTCACGTGAGTGATGTCTTTCACGTGCCCCTGCATGCCGCTACCCAATGAACACAGAATATTTAATTATAACGCGTGACACCGTCGAAAAACCATGCTTGCACTACAGCTAAAGAGCCGAAATTTTTTTTGAAGGTAAACGATGCCGCGTTATACGGGAAAAGCACTTTAAGTCCCCCGAAAACCCCATGTGACCCCCCCAAAAAAATAAAAATTACCTAATAAGTCGCATATTTCGTGTACCATTCATCCCAGCTGTATCGTTTTTATTGATTCGGAATGGGAATTGTGTCGGCTATATTTGCCCGTCATGTTCAATTATCCATGCCCATTTACACACCCGCATTATAACTTCCAAATTTTAAATGTACATTTCTTAACTAAATAGTAGAGGAGAAATGATAGTCCTGGCGCATGGACACCTAAACGAGATTTTTTAAAACCACTTCCCCATAAGGTACGGCTATGAAATTCGCGTGAGTAATGCCTTATTAGAGCGCCTATCCACCGCTATGTGGAGAACATAGAATTTGTAATCTAAATGTGAGTAATAGGGGAAAATTCTTTGTTCCCCTAAAGCTAGAGCACTGGAATTTTTATTGTAGGTAGGCAAACAAATTTTATGCAGGAAAACCCCTCGAAATTTCACGTGGCTCCCTAGAAGACCAGAGAAAAGTTATTTCTTTCTGTAAAAAGCATGTTTTCAGCGCGGCGAGTTATGTTGTTTAATCCTCACCATTCTCCCCTTCCCACCATTATCCAACTACCCAGATCGAAGGACCTCTAAATCAAGACCGATTTTAAAAGATTTGCTAAAAAAAACAGGAGGATTAATTAACACTTTGGGGTGCTTCAGGTGGTACATCACCGGCAGAAATTCTATATTTTACTAACGCAAGAGAATGACCTTAAAAGCAAAGCATGTCTTTCGAATTCTTGAAATCTTCTCTTTCAGATCTGTAGATTTCACACTAAATATGACAGAAGTTGACTAAGATTCCAAACCAAAAATAAACCCTATTAAGAAGACTTACAAATAAAACAGAATAGCAAATTATACTATCTTTTTTTTAAGGAAGTACCAACTGTACATATTCCAGCATATATTCCTATTGATTACAGGCAGATCATTTTCCAACTACCTTATTTATTAAATATTTTTCAGCTTTAAAAAAAGTTATTGAGTTATCTCCATGCACTATTTTAATTTCTACATCTCATAATGAATCAGAATCTGGAAACCAAACATAAAACCAAAATACAGTGTGGATATTGTATTTACTTCGTTGGATATTCATAAAATAATTATTTAAAACAAACATGTATGGGAAAATTAAAGATATTTTTCTGCTACGAAAGTGATACGGAATAAAGGAAATACGCACCTTAAAAGTATCACAATTTATATTTAATGCAAAGAGCAGGGTTCCCACTCTAACTACATTTTAAAATTCACGGTTTTTTCCAGGTTTTCACGGTCTAAATGTCATCAAATTCACGGTTTGTAGATAGGGCATTTTAGGCAGAAATATTGATCACGTAACAATCATCGGCCGCACGTTAACTTAAAATGTAACAAACGTGACAGATGCCTTGAATCCAAACGCAGCAATGACAGTGCTATCTCTCATGACGTCACCTATCGTTAGCAAATTTCATGTCCGGCTAAAAGGGTATGAGTGGGAAAATGAAGAGAGCAGGGTGGCAGGGAAGTGAAGAAGTGCCCAATTTTTTGCCAGGATTAACGTCTTCCAATCGCAGGATGAAGGTCAATGTGCTGTCATGGCACACGCGGACCAATTAATAGTTGCGCTTTCGAATACACGTGTGCAGGTAAATGCGTGGACATTGCCTGCACGTGAATGACCTTGAAACGTGATTGAAATATCGTTTTTTTCTTTCAACCCGTCTATCTTTGTTCTACAATCAAGTTTGAGAGATTTTTAAGGTTTTATGACTACCTGAAAGGGTTTCACACAATTTCTTGAACTATGAATTCATGGGAGTAGGGGGATGAGAGAATACTATTCTTAAGTTATGAATTCTCTATAAAAGTAAAACTTCCTATGATCAAATTACGGAGAGTCACTATAGCATCTTGAGCAGCCTTCTCAGAAAATGTATCGTATAAGCGTGTGTAAGAGGCGCAATTTTGAGCATCGGATCTATGAAGAAAAAAAATTTGCGGCATTTTTTTAATACTATCGCGCGGTGTTGCAGACGTACGCCTGGAATTTCGACAGTTATCGAACTTTCCTCTTTCAATCTTAATTGAAAGAGGAAATTTTGATAACTGCGGCGGTAATAGCGGTATAAGAGGGAGTAGAAAGAGTTCCGATCCTCTCTTCGCATACGCCGTTGCTCTATGATACTTGTCCTACTCACGAGCAATTTTTTTTAAATGCTCTCGCAGGAGTATTGCAATAGAATTGCAGCCGTGGAAAATTTTTAGTCAAAACACGACAGGCATTTAGCATGAACCTTCCCAAGAGCTTGGACAACAATCGGGGCAATCTCAGCGCCGTAGGATAATAACAACGTCGTAGATTTAATGGAACCACACTCGGCCCTCCATCAGCCAATGCCTCTGCCATTTTTTTTCCTTTCCGAGACCCCACAGGAAAATAGGAAAACACCAAGTTACAGGGGAACAATCGAAACGTGTTTCATCCCTACCCCGTCTCACCAACTGACCTTGATCGATCTCCCATTTTATGGAGGCCAAATGCAAGGTGAGTCATCTACTGAGCCTGAAGATATCTCGATAGCTTTCAATAATTGCATGACACGCACGAGGTTCAAAAAAAGAAAGAGATCTAACGCGACGCATATCTGACAGAATTTAAGTTTTTTCAGCTCTAATTGTTTAACGCCAAGATTTATAGTTACAACAAGGCAACTAATATTCAAAATAGTCCAAACAGGACAATTTCGGAAGAAACAAGCGTAGCATCAGCGCATTCAAACACGACGAGACGGACTGGAAACTTTAGGCAATGCAAATTGCGTATATCACATTGCTGCGCCTTCGCCCCTTCGCTTTGAAGGCAACGACGTCACATGCAAGATCGGATGTGTTCTTCCCGTGCTCCTTCGCTCATAGCCTCGTACGGCCTCGTACAGGGTCCCAGCAGAGAGATGGTGGGGTAAGGACCGTCTCATGAGCCAATGGCCTCGTAGCTTGAAATACGGAGGGGAGGGAGCGCGCTCCTTCCCCTCTGTATTTCGTTGCTTGCTTCGAAGACGGAGGGATCGCGCTCCTTCCCCTGGACCTCTCCTTCCGCGCTCTTCACTTATAAGCATTTCTGATTTCTTCCATCCACAATTTAGTCCAACAATGAACACACTCCTTCGAATACTCGTTAACACCAATATAATTTTCAGTTGCATTCATCCTCATATTAGCGTCTGAAGATGATTTTTGGAAAATCAGGTCCTCAGCGTAATGGAAATTACTCGGCAAGACAGATATTGACTATTAACCAGGTATGTCCTTCAAAAATACGCGTTTCTTTACGTTTGATTACCAATTACTATATGCAGTATAAATGCCGCGGGATGCCCACTCGTGGCAGTAAATTTAGCGCGCCCTCCAGAGCGAAAAACCCTGCGCGATCTTCCATGTTCATCTCTGGGGTACCGATGTGACAGTGCGATGCTTACAAGAAAAGCAAACAGGAGCATTTTAAAAATACGTCACTAAGGGAGAAACTCCCCTGCCTGCCGCTTGTTTTTGACCTAAGATTACAGTTGACTGAATCACACTGAAAACCAAGGCCACTCAGTTCCCCTTAGACTTGCGACCGGTGAAGGGGAGGGGGGAAGATAAGAAGTTTGTGTAAGAGGCGCACCCTCATTTTCGGCTGCCATTTCTGGGAAAAAAGGTGCGCCTCTTACACGCGCTTACACGGTACTTTGACATAAGATGCAAGACCTTGCATTTCCACAACATGATGAGTGTCAACTAATTAGAGCTAAGTCATCACAATCTAGGGCAACTGCACAGATTTGTTTGTTCCAGGGTGAGTCAACTATAAAAATGTAATTATTACATGATTAGTAATCGTGTTCTTGGTTCATAGACAAACAAAGGACAAAATTACCTTTTGTGTAAGTGGACGTTATTAAATTGCCTTCACTGCTCATCTCAGCCACCAGGAAACAACCCCTTGGCTGATCATCTGCCGCACTCTTAAGGGCACTTACTGATCCAGGTCCAGCAATTGCATGGCAAGTGATGAAATGTGCCCATTTAGCAATCCTTAAAGGACCATGATTATACTGCAAAGCGACTGTATGACCAATATCTGAGAACTTCCTGAAAATGTTCATAACATCGATACAATTGGCAAGATTTTAAATAGGTAACAACAAAATATAACACACAGAAAGAAAGCCTTCATGCATTGAAAATTAAATATTAATTTTTTTAGGAAATAGTAATAGAAAGAGTACTAAGATTTGATGGATAATTCTGTTGGTACTGCATTAATGCTGCTCCCAAGTGAGAAAATGACTGAAGCGCTACCAATAATAGATTTTGAGGGGAGGATCATTTGGAAACATTTCAGGGGTATTTGTACCACCCTTCCTTTCACTCCTTCAACGGCTCAATTAAGCATAATATCTCAATTAAGAATTGATGCTCACAGTAAGCATGAAACATAATTAACAACAAAACAATCACGATAAAGTTACAAAAATGAAGAAAATATTAACTTCTATCCACAAAATTAATACACACAATTTCAGTTAAGAATACAATATATATTTATCCTGACATAATTCTCAGGCTACTAACCAGGTTAATGGCTTCATTTCCACCATTCTGCCAATAACCTGGCTCAGAGAAGAATTCCTAAATATTATTCACAGGAAAATACTTAAATTTATCTTCAAAATAACCTAAAAAACATGGTAAGATGACAATTGTGGTAGTGATAGTAGTAAGAACATAAGGATTTGAGGCATTTAAATATACACACATTTACATTTTTTCCCATAAAAACATACAATAAAGAGCACTCTAACCTCACAGCTCCCAGTATTCATAAAAATTGATACTTTTAGTTCATTAGCTTAATACATGCCTAAAGAGATTAAAAATAAATTCAATAGATTTAATGAAATTTCCGCATTGATAAATGCTCATGTTCACAAAAAATTGTTCATAAATTTTTCTGGAATGCATACATCATGTCTCAAGTCAGCTGAAACTTTTATTTCATTATCTATAAACTAAAAGACTGTTGACTTTCATCCTAAAATTTCTTCAAAATAACCTAAAAATCATGAGGGCGGAAATTTCCATGGCCCTGAAAATGCCAAACCACACAAAGCAAACATCAGCAGAAAAGAGTAAGCCACCTTCTGTGTACTACAGAGGAACAAGACAATAAAAGTTATGCCAGCTGATAAGGGAAACGCAACCGTCTTGATGAACTCTGAAGATTACCACCAAAAAATACTGGATATTCTATAGGACCAGGCATACCGGAAAATTCCCCGCGATCCCACAGACTCCATCACCTGGAAAACGATTGCTTTGATCAAGAGTTGTGGCCTTCCCAAGGATACCGCTAAGAATCTGCATTCTCCAGCACCCGCACCTCCAAGACTCTACGGTTTGCCAAAGATCCACAAGGGCGTGCCTCTGAGGCCAATCGTAAGCGCCATTGGATCACCCACCTATAATCTCACAAAATTTCTCACGAGCATCCTATCACTGCATGTAGGCCACTGTGATCACCACATCAAAAATTCATCAGAGTTTGTGAAGACCCTTGCAGATATCCAACTTGGGGAAGAAGACATAATGATAAGCCTTGATATAGTGTTCCTGTTCACCCGAGTGCCTCCACGGGATACATTGCGTCTGCTGGAATCCAAGTTGGAAAGTGACACGGTGCAACTCTTTCATCACGCATTAACACCTTGAGTGCGGCATGACGTGATATCACGTCATGGTGCGCTATCCCCTGGTGCTGATGACGTGATATCACGTCATGCGTACCCCGAGGGTTCCGGCCCTCCGTAAGGGCTCGGTTCAGTTCTATTATGACATTTTGCCCCCCTAAGTTGCTCAGCAGGGATCTAGCAGCGCATTTGTGAACACCGTTTCAAGCAACCTTTCCTGGGAGGATCGGGAGAAATTTTTTCTTTTATCTTAAGGTAAGCCAATTTCCATTCATTTTCCCCCCTGTATTTTATGCTATTATTTTTATTACTTTTTATTAATACGTGAGTATGACAAATTTTATTTGAGTTTTATATTACAAATGATAAGTATTTACTATCTGGAACTTAATTATGCGTGTTTATTGATTTTTTATTCTGTTTTAATAATGTTTAGCAAGAGTATAGATATTTTTTCCATCCTTCCTTTTTCTTCTTGTTGCGAGCCTAGTATTTTTCGAACCGTTATTGTCTGATGTTAATAAATTTTATTCAATCAATACATTAAGTACTGTGATTAGTTAAACTTTAATGTAAATTTGAAAATGCTGTTACATTTTTTTTATGCAACGTTACATATCTCTAACTTTTGCACCCTTCCTTTGTTTGTCAGTGCAACTCCTGAGCAGGGAGGGGATCGACAAGCGGCAATGTTACGAGAGTGAAGGAAGTTATTTACGGAAAAAGTGTAAGTTATTTATAATATTTATTGTTGATATATGTATATTATGCACCTATAAACATTCTTATTATAATTGCAAATAACTGTTTGCACATTATCCCATGGATTGGCGATGAAGTGCTAAGGAGTTGCTTTATAAAAATGCTTTTATTTTCTCGATAACTGTGAAATCAATGGCTTATGGGTGCTTTCAATCCTTTGTCTCGCCATTGTGAATATTTAGTTCCTAAACATAGTTTTACTTTAGTAGAGCTGTTTGTAGCATTTCAGCTTTGGCCAATTTCACCGAGAGTGTTTACTTTGATCCTGTTATTTATCGGAATTTTTACAAAAAAATACAATGTATTTATTCCAGATGGTACGGAAGCGAGGAGTAAAACGGAAAATTTTTCATGCTGGCCGGTAGTCGATGCCGCCTGAAAGAGGTGAAATTCTATATTCATCAGCTTTTGCAGATGATCAGCAGTCTTCGACCTTCCATCAGGACCTGCAGCCTTCGACGTCGAGGGAGGAAACCTCCGCAAGGACACAAACATTTCCTTCTTAACTCTCTGCCTTCTCTAGACGAATGTACACGAAGAAGGGGGAGCTCCTGGAAGAGAGCGGGATCAGGCATTCTCTGAGGACTCCGAGCTAGAAATTAGAGAGGAGGAGGGTGGGGAGGAGGTTGAACCCTCACAGTCAGGTACTCCGTTGCCTCCTCCTACGCTAGATCCCTTTATGTCAATCACTGGCCCATCCACTTTGTCCTATTCTTTCCGGAACCCTCTAACAATACCGTCAGTCCTTCTCCATCCGAACGTCCTTCGCGGTAGACCCGTAGTTCAGTGACCCCTCAAAATATCACTTTCATAGAAAACCCAGCTCTCAGCACTCCACCCCCTTCCAACGACCCAAGTGTTTTTGCGTCTCTTCCCAGACACCCTCTTTCGTATACAGACATACTTTCTCATAATCTTCGAAAGAATAGGTTAGGAATTGGAAACAATTGACCTATGAAGAGTTTTACCTTCATCGGCCTAATATTTCACAAGGTAAGTATTCCTATAACCAATATATCTGACTAATGGAGCATTGCTATCTTGTTTGACCTGCTTTGCTTTCGAAAATACACGAGTCGTGATTGATTCTTTAGCATTCTTCAAGCCCAACATTTTTCACCGAAGACCGGCCCAAACGATTCAGAGCCTGAGTAATTCCTCTTAAAAAATTCGTCCCTTTTAGATTCCTTTCACCTCTCCATTGATTCCCTAATAATTCCTTCCCGAAAGCTATGCACGCTTTTTCATTTATCGTGAACCCACCGGAAATATTTCCCTCATAAATTCTGTCTTTCTGTCATTAGATCCTTTATTCTTCCATCCTACATTCCTTATCCCAAGCCACTTTTACCATCAATATCTCAATCTCACTTCCTTGAACTCATCCAAGAGGAAGGTGGCAGAAAGAAGAATCGATGGTGCAAGTATTGCACTATTGTGGTGCAAGCACTCTTGGGCGTAGGAAAGAGACTGCAGATATCTACATTGGCTGCTAGGTCTCCTCTACTCTGTCTACGCTTTTTTTTCTTTCATAAGAAGGCATAAATAGTATTATATATTTTTGTATCATATATTGCAAGAGTATTATAATTTTATAATAATAATTTTTATTCACTTTAGGCAAGAACATTTGCATAGTTTCCATTATAGGTTAAATATATTGTTATAAAATTTGTGAGAGAGGCATTTCCTTCATTGGTAAAACATACATGACTGTACGTAGTTGTATATAATATATATTTATAAAATGGTCATCATTTCGATTGTATTGAATTTGTTTTGGGTAAATAAAATATTTTTTTCACGTCATGTGCTCCTTTTTTCAATAGACTAGGGCTCTTACATAAATAAGAAGTAACTAGAGATTTCCAAGCAAGATGGAATTAATCTTTCCCTCGTGTAATTAGAAAGAAAACGTATCGTTGCTTTCGGTAATCGGGTAAGTAATAAGGGGCATCGATGCTGCAAATCTACTCCTAGCAATACGTTTTATTGAATGGTTTACTCGAATTGATATTATTATGCACCAAATGAAAAAATATTATTGCGGTAAAAATTTACATCATTTTCAGATTTTCACAGAATATTCGCAGTAAGAACCGCGATACGTGGCCTAAATGAAGATTACTTGTAAGATGATTGCTTGCAAATACTATTAGTTCCAGTTTTTATGCATTAATTTCTAACTCGGTAACATCATATTGCAAAAATATGTTATTGGCTTGAGTTCAGAAGATAGTAATGAGGAAGTTATGGGTTGATTATTTCTGTTTCCACATCCATTTTTATTTCGGCAACGGAGTCAATACCCCAATGACCCTAAAAGGACACGTATCAGCAAAATCTTTCCCCATACCTTCCCCATCTTTTTGATGTGCTGAAGGCACTTCAAAAAAAGTTATTCCTAGTTCTTACAAGTGGACCGAATAAATCTTACTATCACCCCTCGCTTCATCTCCGTACCCCCTCCAACATTAGAACAGCTGGCAGGAGTGGTGCACGACAAGAGACACCCTAATACACCGTCGGAAAATAATCTCGTAAGCAGAGTGCCACCCATCTCAAGCACCTGCACTAAAGGGAATACATATGGTATGTGAAAACCATTTTTGTTAAATATCTAATGCTTACGGGTGGTCGTATGGGAAGAAAGGAATTGCAGCTGAAAACATGAAACGAGTGAAGGAATTTGTGACGAGAATAGTGGCTTCAGAAGAAAATGTAGAAATTATTCAATATTATCGAACGCTACCCCGATACTTAGGATTACTAGTACAAGGAATACGCCGAAATATCTTGCGCAGAATTACCATCACAATCAAACAGCTGTTCACGGCGATTCCTTGTACTTATAACTTGCATTACATCCATTTAAGCCAAAAATTTCCCTATGGCAGTGGTAAAATACCAATGGCGATACCAGTAGAACATAACAAATTCATTTTCCTTGCATTTTTCTGGATACATAGTGCAGAAAAAAAATTGAAAGGAAACGGTGGCGCGGGGAAAAAGCCGATAGTATGCAACCCGCATTACGTTTATATCCCGCTGTGCGGGTGACGTGATATCACGTCATAAATAAAAAAAATCATAGCTAACAAATTAGGGCCAAGAAATTTTTTTCATTATTTTTCCCAGCTCTTTTGGCACCCATGCATGCGTTTTGCATTAAAAAATGACAGCCGCACCGGGGCACAGTGGGCTGAAATCGAAAAAAGCTGGACAAAACCTCGAAAGTGGTTTTTTTGAGTATGGAAGTTGAAACTTTGCACAGTTGTTGCCAACATATTAGTGCATTTTTTGACGCAAAATATTTTTCTTAGGCTAATTTTTTATATAAAATACATAGCCTCAAAGTTGAACAAATTTGGCGGAAATTGCCCGCTTTGAATTTTTTTCGAAATTCAGAATGTTTAAACTAATGTCACACCTTTAGTAGTTATTCAATAGCAACAAAAATTTATAAATTTGTTAAACGGTTTATTATCATCGATTACCATTAACTTTCACGACTTAGTTGTTGTATTTGTGACGAATACGATACAAAATGGCGGACCCTGTTTTTCGTCGAATTTTTGTGTTTATGTAGGATTTTTAAAAAAGGATCACCGAGTTACCTCGAGATATTTACACCACATATACAACAAAGTATATAAATTATGATAATTGGAAGTACAGCTGCGACCACCTGCGACGCCGAAATTAATATCGATTTTTCGAACGTGCGGCACCGCCCGGAGCTGGCTGCTGGCCACGGGAATTGCCGTACTCGACGGATGTTGGATAGTGAATCATTTTAAGCAAATTTATTGAATAAAAGCTATGATATATTATTACTACATTTATTTTCTTTTTGTTGTAACCCGATTTCTTTACTGTCTTGTAATATTTATCACCGATGCAGTACAAAATGGCGGACGCTAATTTCAGTAACATTTTTGCCCGTGTGTGGCTGTATAAAAAGGAGGACACTGAGTTGCTCTCAGATATTTACATCGTAATTGCATCAAGCCTTTTAGAGTCTTCATCCACGGATATAATCTGCGACCGTTGGCAACAAACTAAATAAAATCGATGTTTTTACCGTGCCGCGCAGTCCGCGGCTTCTCCCTGGGCTCGTGGATTGTCGTGACGCAGCGGACATTATAAAGCGCTATGAATGCAAAGCCTTTGCTGAGGATGTATTTAATGTTATTATTAACTGTATAGGCTTTTAGGCTTCTTTCTCAGTCCTTCCATTTTTGATAAAAGCTTATCAATGAATATTTAAATGAACTCTATGTACATGTAATAGCATCACTCCGAGTCGGTTGATGAACTGTCGCTTTCACTTCGAGGCTGCAGGATTTCTGGGTCATCGTCATTTAGTAACAGTAAATTCCTCACTTCTAATGGCATTCTTCGGGATTTCTTTGTAATTAGGGGTGCGGCGTTGGATATTACTGAATCTGAGGTCAGGAGGAGCCGACGAAATAAGTCATTGTTGGTAGATATTCTAGAGTGCTTCCTGCTAAAGCTTTCTCGATATTTACTGCTATCTTTATTGCGTGCTTCAATTGCTTCTTCAGATAATTGCCCTAGAGGAAGAATCATCTCTGAAGCTATACCTGCTCCGTGTATTAGGACCTTATGAACGGTTTGGGGCACCATAGAACTCCTACCTACAAATATTCCTCCGACCTAGGCTCTTGTTGCCAAACTTGCTTATACTGCGAATGCCCATAACAGCCGTCGAAACCATATTTACAAATCAGAGTGCACTTCAATTCACTTCTGGCATCAGGAACAGTTGCCACGCAAGCTAGAATCGTTGAGGCAGTGTGCGACAGGAGAGTTTGTTGATTGACTTCGCACGATATTTCTATAATCTCTATGCCATCCGGGTACGTAGTATTTTTAGCAAACCTCACTCTTTCATAGTTCGGGTATAATTTATGACCATGGCTTTCAGCTATTTTCCGAAGACACTTGTAGTGGTTTTTTGTCAGGTGCATCGATATGATAACAGAAAGAGCCTCATCTTCTGACATCATAGAGGAACCTGAGATGGGTGTCTTCCATTTAGCTAGGATTCTCCTTGCTCTGCTTGGAATGGTCGTTGTGATGTCCTTCACTAATTTGGAGGCCGCCTCATCTCCTTCCTCTCTTAATGTCATCGATGCTGCGAATGATAAAGTTGCCGCCGAGTGAGAAGATCTAAGACTTTCAGTCTTCCTCCTCTTAGTTATTTCGCTAACTGTGTCTTTTTTTCCGGGCGTCCACCAGATTATAATGGGATCAAAGTGAGTAAAAAATCGCCCTTAAATCCATTGAGATGATGCAACAACTCAGGTCACTTATTAATCGCATATACTTATCCAAAGAATTAGAAGCTCTTGTCAATTCTAGAACGTTTTCTGGTACATATATAGGTACTTTCAGCCGCTTAATATTTCTCCTCAAAAATCTTTCATTGTTTCTACTGCATGCTTCCCATTTCCTTTGGTAGCGAATCAAAAAATATCGTGTAAGAAAGTCACTAAGGCCCTTCGTAGCTTCAATATTACCTTGCGCGTGAAATTATTTCGTCAGATATTAGGTACATTAAAAATTCATATCTCTCTCCAAAGGATTTACATCCGTATTTGACAACCTTTTTATGAAGCAATAGACGAATTACCTCGAGACCAGACATTTTTAAAATACTCCAAATTTGTTGTTCAATTCAACACTGGTTCTATTTCAGGCGAACGAGTTTCCAATAACAAGTAACATACATGAAAATTAAAGAAAGGGTCAATTCTAGAGGCGTTATTGGTAAATAAAAAAAGGGAAATTGCTTATAGCACAAGGCAAATATAAAGAACTACAAATGAAAATCTCTTACCAGTTTGGATGATAAATGCCTGGTGAATGAGTGATTGACACCGCCAATGCAGTAAAAGCAGAAAACCGATGATAT
Organism: Ischnura elegans; assembly: GCF_921293095.1. Lineage (NCBI taxonomy): Eukaryota > Metazoa > Arthropoda > Insecta > Odonata > Coenagrionidae > Ischnura > Ischnura elegans. The sequence continues at coordinate 146,157,619 of NC_060246.1, forward strand.
TCCGCGGAGTTCTCAATATCTAAAGCGCGTGTATCCAAGTGCATCCAAAATCACCACAGCAAAACTAACCTCTTTCACTGTATATTCTAAACTAAATTCATATATGAATTTCTTTCTGGAAACGGAATTTCCGAAAAAAGTTAAACGGGACCGCACACGAGCAACGTGGGGTCATAAAAAGACCCTTTTCGCGACTACCGCATGGGGTGGACGGGCAAATACCAACCAGCTGCAGGCTGGTCGCCTGGTTGTAAAATCTATTTTGTCTTTGAGGTTAGAAGCAGGCTAATAGAGCCGTTTTACCCATCCAAGGGGTAAAATGCACGAGCGGAATTGTCAGAGTTTCAAGTCAGCTAGTTTGCATTCGGGAATTTGCTAAATAGTCACTAGTCAGTAAAAATGGATAGAGGAATGAATTCATTTACCTAAAGTGACAACAAACCGACTTGAAATGAAATGGTAATAATTATGTTGGAATAAGACATACCCACAGCAAAGACTTCATAGAGCTTTATGATGTACGCTGTGTCACGACAATCCACGAGCCCAGGGAGAAGCCGCGGACTGCGCGGCACGGTAAAAACATCGATTTTTTTTAGTTTGTTGCCAACGGTCGCAGATTATTTCCGTGGATGAAGACTCTAAAAGGCTTGATGCAATTACGATGTAAATATCTGAGAGCAACTCAGTGTCCTCCTTTTTATACAGCCACACACGGGCAAAAATGTTACTGAAATTAGCGTCCGCCATTTTGTACTGCATCGGTGATAAATATTACAAGACAGTAAAGAAATCGGGTTACAACAAAAGGAAAATAAATGTAGTAATAATATATCATAGCTTTTATTCAATAAATTTGCTTAAAATGATTCACTATCCAACATCCGTCGAGTACGGCAATTCCCGTGGCCAGCAGCCAGCTCCGGGCGGTGCCGCACGTTCGAAAAATCGATATTAATTTCGGCGTCGCAGGTGGTCGCAGCTGTACTTCCAATTATCATAATTTATATACTTTGTTGTATATGTGGTGTAAATATCTCGAGGTAACTCGGTGATCCTTTTTTAAAAATCCTACATAAACACAAAAATTCGACGAAAAACAGGGTCCGCCATTTTGTATCGTATTCGTCACAAATACAACAACTAAGTCGTGAAAGTTGATGGTAATCGATGATAACAAACCGTTTAACAAATTTATAAATTTTTGTTGCTATTGAATAACTACTAAAGGTGTGACATTAGTTTAAACATTCTGAATTTCGAAAAAAATTCAAAGCGGGCAATTTCCGCCAAATTTGTTCAACTTTGAGGCTATGTATTTTATATAAAAAATTAGCCTAAGAAAAATATTTTGCGTCAAAAAATGCACTAATATGTTGGCAACAACTGTGCAAAGTTTCAACTTCCATACTCAAAAAAACCACTTTCGAGGTTTTGTCCAGCTTTTTTCGATTTCAGCCCACTGTGCGGGGGTCTATTTTGAGTTTTACATGGTCAGCATTGAAAGTGTTAATGACTACATAATTCAAATATGACGGAGAACTCTACGAGCAAGTCGACGGAGTGGCCATGGGATCACCACTCTCGCCGGTAATTGCGAACTTCTTCATGGAGGATTTCAAGGAGAAGACTCTCGCCACTGCCCAATTACGGCCGAAATGTTTTTCCGGTACATAGATGATACCTTCATTGTCTGGCCACAGGGATATGCTCAACCACTTTCTGGACCATATGAATAGCCAGCACCCCAACTTAGAGTTCACCATGAAGACGGAGAAACACATCAGGATATCCTTCTTTGACATACTCATCTATCGGACAGGGAATGGAAGATTGGGACACAGCGTCTATCGGAAACCGACCCATAACGACCTCTTCCTTTACAGTCGAAGTCACTATCATCCTTCCCAAAGGGCAGCGATCTTGTCCACCCTAATCCATCGGCCTATATCAATTTGTGATTCAGAGTCTCCCCATGGAGTTACTTCATCTGAAAAAGACCTTTTGGCAGAATGGCCACAACAAAAGAGACATTTCCAGGGCCCCGAAAGGGCCTTTACCAACCAGAACACTGCCACCAAGGAAGAAGGTCAAAAACCAATACAGTAGACTCTCGGTATAACGAACAACCTTATTACGAAGTCCTCATTATTACAAAGCAAATCGTTGGTCCTGATGAAACGGCCTGTCCAATCTATGGTAAAAGAAACATTGTTACAAAATTACAAACCTCAGTCCTGGTCCTACCGGCTTCAAAAAGAACTTTATTACGACGTTACACGAATAAGGAATGGCATTTAGGTGAATATACACTACGCTATGTTATAACCATTGCGCTACATTCTCCTTGTGCACTGTGCGCAAGAGCATCAATTATGGTTCTTTCTTCAGTAGGAGATACCAATATGCACGCAACATCATATGATAAGCTTCATGCCTGTGGAATCATGGTGACCCACTCATTACCACTCGTAAATTGGACATAAAGCAAGTCCTCTTCCTACAAATATACTATTTAAAAACTTTCAGAGAAACAAAAATTGGAAAAGTTCAAGCGTGCCCAAAATTTCAAATTTGGCACCTAACGAGTTGGCCGATGCGACGCAGTGTGGCGTAAAGGAACTCACACTTAGGTCATAAATCTGAACAAAGTACAGTACACTCCCGATTATCCGAGCTAATGATGGGGAGAGACGGCACGAATAATCGTAAAACACAGATAACCCAAACTTTCACTGGAATATCTTGCAATGTTCATTATTTACGTAAAAAAAAAAACAATATAATAATTACTTACACAGTTATTCTGTTATTTTTTAGAGTGCTTCCTACTCAATGAGAGCTTTCTTCGCCAGTTCGCAATCTTTTTAGCAGCAATAACATGGCTGTACTCGTATTACTAATGGTCCATCTAAGGCCTGGTTTCGAAAACCACACATCGGTGGCTTTGTGATCATGGATACAGAAAAGTGGTTTGCACAAATGCTTCAAAACCACTGCTCGATGTCGGAAACTACACTGTCAGGCACCACGCCATGTTGTCGCGTCTCGCACAAGTTGCCCGGGTTGCAACATGTATCAGTGATCATGGAGCGCGGTCGTGCACAACTAGGCTTGGAAAACAGGAACACGGTGCTCCTGTGAATGCAGCTAGCACGTGATCGCTTCCGTTTTACGAAGGGGATTCTTAGGGATATAATTAGCCTGGTGTATCCTTGCATTAATGCAGTAATTCTGATGCCTTTGTGTACGATTTCATTTTTTTATAAAGATCGCAGAAAAACTGAGTGGGAGTGAAAATCATGCACGGACGATCTGCAACCCGGATAAACCGCACCTGGATAATCAGGAGTCTGCTGTATTACTTAAGTAAGATGAAGTCAGGAACTGTTCAGCGTTTCGCTTGATCTTCCTTCCCGTAGAAAGCGATTTTTTTAGGCTCTGGCTATGCCACATGCCCAGCTAGATCAGTTTGTCACATAAGTGAGTTCACTTACAATTGTAATGCAGTGTTGCATTCTGCAGGATAACCACACTTCTCAATGCCTTGCATAGCTTAATGATCTAAATATTCGTAAAAGAAACATTCATACGAACTTCGTTGTTGCGAACCTCCGGTTTTTTGGTCCCGTGAACTTGTAATAACGAGAGTCTACTGTAGCTATTGCTGGTCTACCTTTCGCCTCTACTGTTTCATGCGAAAAAGCAAGAATACTCAAGAGGCACGATATCAAAACATATTTCCGCCCTCTTGGCAATACTTAGAAACCAGCTTGTGACGTCAGAAGAAGGATCCCTGCAGCCTTATGACACCTGGAATTTACCAGATTCCATGCGAATGCGGCCAGGTGTATGTCGGTGAGATAGGCAGGACTATCGCTACTAGGATGAAAGAACACCAGCAGCATTTCAGGCTCGGCCAACCAGAAAAATCCGACGCAGCTGAGCACAGCATATCGCGCGACCATGCCATTCGCTGGGAGAATACGAAGGTCCTTTGCCGTGTGGACAGATTCTGGGAAAGGCTGACCAAGGAAGCAATTGAAATTCGAATCGTGACTAACACCTTAAATCCAGAAGCTGGTTATGCCTTAAGCAACTCCTGGAAACCGGTGCTTAAATACATCAGAGGCGACCGGGGAAAAAAGGTGGGAAAAGGTGGACCAATCACGAGTCACCTGACCAGGAGTCCAAATTATATAAGTCGGATCACTCAATTCGTAGACAAGCCCTGATGACGACGGATGCACTGCCATTGAATCATCGGCAGAGATGGAGAGCCTCATCCGGTGGGAAACCCAAAACAATTTCAACAACATGTTATTCATTTCATTCAAGTATTCTTCTTGTTTTCTTCTGTTCAAATAAGAGTTGATTCCTGATGAAATATGTACTCAACCACTAACTGATACATTTACTTTTGAAAATCTTACTCCTAAGAACCAATTATTTCAAATTCAAAGCACAAAATCAAGAATCAAACAAAAATATTCAAACATTCAAATTACCTGTCTTCCATTATCATGAAATTCTCTTGAATCGAGATTTTTTCAAGAGACTTAGCTGTTTCTTCACAGAAATCACCCACTGCATCAGCATGCGTCTTGAGCAAGCAAATATACGGCCCAATTTGAGAAGCAATGCTCAGCAGATTTTCTGCTGAACCAACATCCACAGCAACACACAGGTTTGTTTTCTTTGTTTCCATCAGTTGTAACAATGATCTTCCAACAGGACTAGTAGCAACATTTGCTCTCTCTCCATATGACATTTTAAGCCGATTCACTAAAGAAAAATATCAATGAAATTTTTAAAAACCTATAAATTAAAAAGGTAAAATTATTTATTACATTCATTCACAAATATTCAAATACATTAATTTATGGGGAATGATTTTTCGGTATTTGTTGAGAGAAAAAGGTGGATGATTATTTTTGGTGGATCTCCACTATCCATTTACACAATGAAGTATTGAAGACAAATTTAAAGATCCATGTTTTACGGTGCAACTACAGATCAGTGGGTAGTGGGGCTGCTGACTGAAGGGTCTCAGGTTCAAATCCCAGGAGAAGCCTTCAGATACTGATGAGTGAAGTTCAAGGCGGCCCAAGGAAAGAACCTACCCTGACCGTGTGACATTCACACGGCTAAGTCTGAGATGAGCTCTACCCTCACCTACACTAACCAACATTCGAGTAGAATCACTGAGTGAGTGATGCCATTATTATTCATTATTAATCAGATAGATTCTGTTGATGACTTCAAATAAAATAAACATTGAGCAACATGAGCTATTCCAGTGAAGGCTAAATATTACAATCCTTCATTTTCCATTTCTATTATAGCAACATCTAATATATAAAGTTTTCATGTCACGGTTTTTTGTTTCCAAACTCCTCTGAAATGGCTGGACCGATTCCTATGAAATTTGGTGTGTATGTTCAGTAGGACTGAGAATAAATTGCAAACTATTTTTCATTCTTTTCCAGGGCCCATGAGGCCCTGAGGTCTAATGACTGCAGACCTTTTTTCTTTTGCATATTTAAATTAGTGATAATGGTCACATTAAGTTGAGACAAATGCCATTAGAAAGAAAAAGAAATGCACATTCTTATTCTTGCAATCGAAGTTTGTTTTCCACGTGATTTACCATGAATTTAGAAAAAACATTCAAAAAAAGCTGAAATTTTAGCGTTTTTAGCTTACTGTCCCCTTGACGACCATCAGTATTGTTTAAATCGCTTGAAATCTCTTTCTATCACCATAATTTAGAATGGCATGTTCCAAGGAGAAGTATTACTACCACAAATCCCTATTATTCCGACAGATGTGCCAATTGAATACAAACAGTTCAATTTCCAATTAGATTGGCATTCGCAATAACAAGTCTCAAGGCCAAACGATGTCTTTTTGTGGCTTTCAGGCACACCGTGTTCTTCTTATGGACAATTATACGTGGCATGTTCACGTGTGGGTAAACAATCCAGTTAGTTTGTTTTTGCTAAAGATAGACTTACTAAAAATATCGTACACTCCATTGAACTAAGAAGCCGGTGTTGCTCGGGAAGTATAGTACTCAGAGAAGTGGGAAACTTGGAATTGGGAATTCTGGTCACAGTTTTAGGTAAAAGAACAAAGCGCGTCTGATGATGGTATACATTTATCAAACTGCAAACAATGGAAACAGTGACTTATGCATATCGGGCACGGGATGAACTTGCGCATTTACAACAATTTATTTGACGACCAAAATATTTACTAGAAATAATTTATTTGGCAAAACATAATTTGCCGGGTCAGCTAGTCTTCTATAAAGAACAACAGTTTCTCTATTGCCACCCTTTTTCTTGTGTCCTTATTTGGAAGAGTAAGTATACAGGGTATATCACCCCGCAGAAATAAGTCCCAGAGAGAGTGAGGGGCACTCTTACAAAAAACTTCACTGAAGAAGTAACTAATAATCAGGGAATAGACATAGAAATGGCAAACGTAAGAGAGTAAAATCCAGATGCTATGTTCAACAACACAGCTAGTTTACTCATGAAGTTGGTCAATGGAGGTTCAAAAGCAACTGAGCCACAGCTTTCCACAGCTGTAAGCCAAGCCTGTACACCCATGCCTCGCTTAGTGCAATTTTGATTAGCGCAATTTCGTTCCTAGGGAAACATTGCAACGCAGTGTAGCCTAATCAAAAAACTTAAACGCTCTCATGATAAAACGTGAACGCCAAGTACACACGAAATTGCTATCATCTTATGCATATTAATAGTATTGCTTGCCTCAAATCTTCTCTTTTGTTTATATATTAATCGAAATCCATTGCTGTGCAACGGCCAAGAGCATTACTCATTATTGGGTCCAGATGGCTGGCCTACCCAAGTAATTTATCTTGTCTCCTTCACACAATGACAATAGTTAATTTCGATCATTAATTAAGCATGGACCTAGTGGAAATGAGTTTTTTTAAACAATACGATTTGAGACGTAATTTTTGCCGTCACAGGTTATCTGTTGACTACCAGGTAAAGGGTCTACACTAAAGCCTTCAAGGTCACAGGGGAGAAATGGAGCGGTGGCCGAGTTGCATATGAATAGCGCCAACACATAAAAGGGTCCGCTACAGAGTCTCAAACACTAAGGCTTCATTCCCTCCCAGCAGTCCTCTGCCTCCGAGGAATATAGTACAGCAGTAGAAGGTGATTTTGATATAGCCATACAGAGAAGAAACCAAGATAAAAATGGCCAAAAAATAGGAATGCGGGAAGATAAATCAATAAATTATCAAGAAAAAACATAAACCTAGATGAGAAATTGAAAGATGTCAATTGCTTTGAAAATGGAGAGCGTCAAAACAATATTGCATAGAAGTTTAAACTCACGATGCTTTATTCAGAATAATGACGAAGTTAAAACATCAGTTACCTCAGCAGCACCAACTTCAACCAAGCGGTCAACATAAATGGAAAGTTCATTGTGAATCTGTGCAAAAATACGAGGGTGGTAATGGCACCGAGGCATTTAGTGAAAGCTCCGGTTGGTTCCAAAATTTTAAACGGCAAGTAGGTATTTTCAGTGCTAAGATATCAGGTGAATCTGAAAGTGTTGATAGTGCAGTCACCGCAACATTTTCTGATGAACTCCAAGCTGTGATTGAAAGTGGCTCCTTTCCCCCTCAACTAGTTTTTAGTGTTGACCACACTATTGTTTTGGAAAAGAATGCAATCTCATTTATTCATTTTCAGGGAAGGAAAACCTGGATCAGGTTTCAAGGCATTTAAAGACTTTCACCTAGCTGCAATGCCTCGGAGGACTTCAAATCAAAATGATTTATCATTCATAAACTCCGCTAGCTATGAAATAGCATTCAAAGTAGCATTTGCCTGTCATTTCGACGAGCGACAAAAGGGCCTGGGTGATAGAATAATTGCTTTTAGACTGGTTTGAAAAATCGTCTACTGCCGGCAATGCATTACGAATCCCTGAGATAGCAGATGTTAGCCCACCTACACGACAGGAGGGAATTTCAAAAGCATGTACGAAGATTTTTTTAAATGAATCAGTCTTTGAATGCGTGCCTACTATCTTTAAAGATATTTTAAACTATAAAAGATTATAAAAATATGGTTTTATAAGGCTATTTATGGGAATATATATGGTTTAGAGGAAATTCGATACCCAACACTTATGCTACCAGGAACGCATCCTAATCTTCCCAATGTTAAAACCCTCTCGTATATCGCGAATTCGTATAGTGGAAAGACCCCAAGGGACGCATCCATTGTGCTATACGAGGCATGGGTGTAGTGTGCTGATTAGTCATGGGAAAATCACAGGCTCAGAAATTCTTGTCCCTACTCTCACCCCCACTTGTAACATCCTGCCTTTACCTTCTGCAAAGACACTTGGAACCCATTATAACTGGGCTTTATTCGGTAGGATTCATGAGAATATCTCACTTCATTTATTTCTTTTACAAAATAAATATGAAATTATCACAAACTCAAAGTAAAATCTTCAGCAATAGCACTTCAAACAATAACTTATTCTAGCGGCAATGTTAGTTTCATAGATTAATCATTCCCAAGAGAAAAATATAGGTTTACACACAGAAATTCCAGCATTCAAAAGAAGTTAGAAAAAATCTTGGGGCACAAGCTGCTGAAAATTAGATCAAATCACAACCAAACGTTATTTTAAATAAAAATTATCATAATCATTTGTAGAGCAGGCTTTAGGTAAAGGAATGATGCCGAAAAAAAATAGAATTACAGTGACACTGGATCATAAATACATAACAAACTGTTGCCACTGTTATTGTGCCACTATCACAGCATGTTGCAGAAGAACTTCACTTTCAAACTAATTGCCATTGTAATCCAAGAGACCTCAAAGAAATATTTAATAATGCGAATGATTCCAGAGCTTTCCACAAAGGCCATACCACACTCCCCTAATGTGTTCAATCAGTTTATGTTTAGCAGTAGTGGTGTGCGGACATGCATTCATTTTCTCTCGTTAAGCCTACATCAAGCCAAACATGTGCATTGAGAGCCGTTCCTACATTAAGAAGTCCCAAACTTCTGTGAACTTGAAAGTTTACTAAGAGCCTATTTGCAAAGTGCGTCGTTGTCAAAAGGCTATGTTCTCCTGGTAAAAGGACTTCAGACATCATGGAATTGTGCTATGTGCATCAACTTTTCCCCGGCTTGTTGATGTGACTGCACTTCAGTTCCTCCTCAGTTTTTGACAAGGAGGATCTCACTAAAGTCAAAAGTCATCTCCTGGTTGAGCTCTGGACACAGCTACAGGCAGATTATAGTGACCTGACTAACACCATCACAGCCTGGAAGATCACTCTTGATGATCATGCCAAGCTCATTGGCAAGGTAAATGAGGCGATCTCAAACCTGGGAGTTAGGATTGATATGTTGTATATTAAGAATATGCGAGTGAATAGAAGATTTGTTAATCTGGATAAGTATATTAACAAAATTGATCAAAATTCTTTAAAAAATATCATTGAGATGCATGGAATCTCAATTATCAATGATCAAGAAGTGAAAGAAGTTGAGAGTATGACCACTTGTGCCTATGAGGTTAATGTTTCCACCACAGACATTGATTACTGTTTCTGGATAAAACCTCAAAGGAATAATGATGTCTTTCAACTAACACCCATAACTGTTCCTTTTTTTACAATACAATATTACAACTCACATAGTTATAGTGCACAGAGGCTCAAACAACTTCACCACCATCAACATAAATATGAAGGACTAAATCAGACTACAGTAAACTCTCGATTATACGAAGCAGGATTTTACGAAGTTTTCGATTATACGAAGTGATAGTGTGGTCCCGGCGAAAAGCCTATGGTAAATACATGGTGCTATTCGATTATACGAAGTTTCGATTTTACGAAATGTTTTGAATTTGCGAACCCCGGATCGGTCCCCAGGAGCGAAAAGCATTCGTTTATACGAACTATGGCAAAATATTTGTCAACAACACTAGTTACGTTGGCGTATGTAGCTAAAAAAATCAGCGCTTCCAACTGTGGTTCATCAAAAGTGTGAAATCGTAAATGATAGTGCAACTATGGAGAGAAAGGGTTCGCCTAAAACCTCACGGTGGGAAATTAGGGGAAGTAGGAGTTAAGTAAAATATCGCGACTGACATAATGCCCCTATTTACGTTCCTATTCGTAAACACCGCATCGACAATACTTCGTAGTTTAACATGTCAGGAAGGTCGCGCGGGGTATTTCGTATACTCCTAATAAGCCTTTTGCACCGCTGTGAACGTACCTAGTACGTTTGCAAGGCAGGCTGCTGTGTACGTACTTCGAAGACTACTTTACTTTTCGCCGAAGTACTTCGAAGGGTCCCTCATCCGGGACCCTTTCCTCGATGAGCTCACCCTCGCTGGCCCCACTCTTCGACCCTTTGAGCCTTTCTCCCCAAAAGTGACCGCTCTGACTGCATTTTGAAAATCTATCAATCAATGCCATCATCAAAAATAATTGTTTGCATCGCACTCCTGCCAATCAGGCATTCAAGTACGTCTCTGAACCGTGTTTCTGCGATGAGAAATAACGATTTTGTTAACTTTGCTAAAATGGCCCAGTTAATAAAATTTCCTCCACTACAATCGCAAATTGCTGGAAATCGGACGGATTCCCTTTGATAGCGCATCATGAGGATGTTCTCGAGGTTGGTAATTGATACAACTAGCCTACTAGTAATTCTACTGCTTTAATATCACGGCTATAGTTGATTCGTTACGTTATACCTTCAGGAAGCTGCAGCGGATAAAATCGCGGAGGAGATTAGAGGCTTAAAAGATGATTTTGAAAAATTCTTGGAAAAAGCAGGAAGAGCACAGCGCGCAACATCAAACGATTATATTGCCCTTGACGATGATCTCCGGGCTTGCGACAATGGGACGCCGGAACATATGTCGGAAGAAGCAGCGGCCTGGACTAGTCAGAATAGCAGTGACGACGAAGATGAAAGTGAGGAAGTAATTTCACCAAATAAAAAAGAAGTGCACGCTGCCCTCCAAACATTAAGATATTTTGATCTGGCTAACGAGTTAGGTCCCCAATTTCATTCCCATTTCTGCAAGTGAGAAACCATGGTGGAAGCGGCGATGGAGAAGGGCAAAAAGAAAAAAAATAACAAATTTTTTAGTAGTATCTTTTCGTGTATACAATAGCCTTCCTGAGTAAACAACTTAAATATCTTAAGTATTGGGCTCTATTAACCACAAACTTATTTTTCAGGCTACTCGTAATGAAGACGCACATCTAACTCTAACCATGAACTTTCTTCTCGTGCGTCTCCCCGTTTTCCCATGCCGAGAGATCTTTCTTTCCAAAGTCTTTGCTTACTTCCTCCCGTGGCCTTCTGCTGATCTTGCTGACACCCACCTTACGCATCCCAAACCCCTCCTTCCCCAGCATTTCCCATTCACTCCCCCCCTAAGGTTACGGAGCTTGAGTGCGTCGTAGAAAAATACGCCCCCCCAACGTAAACTGAGGCAGAGCTGAAGGCCCTTTCCCCACCCTTCTTTCTCCTGCCCCCTTCACCACACCATATGCTGACCGCTTCTTTCCTTAGGCAATCCCCATCCCACTCTTATTCAGCCCACCCACTGGGAACGTTCCCTGATTTTGGAGAAGGGCATGGTTCATCTTTACCTGCAACGGGGGTAAGTTATTAACCGGAGAGAGGCTGAAGAAGTATCTTCCACTATTGGGGAAATGGTGCTGCGCTTATAATTGTCTCTCTTCTTCTCTGCTGACGTTTCAATTGAAATTATTTTCTTTGCTCTTTCCTCACTATATTTATTTACGATTATGGCGCGACTATTTTTTAGTGCTAAAGCTAAGAAAATCTTTTCTCTGCGTCAATGATTCTTTGCATAACTTTCAATACGGCGGAGAAAGGGACACGAAAACTAAATGAGGTGAATGTTCAGGTTTTTGCGTGTCATTTTTGGGAATTCACGCAAGTGAACCAATACTTCACACACGTTGAGAAATGATGAAACATCTCTTGAAGGAAAACGATCAATGCGGATAATAACGTTTCTCTCTTTATTTCTCCGATGATGGAAGATGTTTCTCCTGTCGTTTTCCGGTTGGAACCTTGCTCCTGTCGGCATAAAAGAAGAGAGAAATACTATACGAACATAGCACTTCACACCCGGTATGAAGAATATGGTCCTGATGAAGAATTAAGTCTTTCGTAGCAATGTCTGCTAATATGATGGAGCACAGTATCCGGACGGAGAACTCAAACAGAATTTACTTCAAATATTCGCCAGAAGATAACCATATCCTACGTAATTTATAATCGTAACTGAATCTAAATGAAAATAACTAATGGAAAAGATAGCACATTCAACTGAAAATACGGAGTAACTCGAAATATTAACTTACGAAGGTTATTTTGGAAACGGGTGGAGGCCCTCGTTTTTCTATTTTTCTCGTCACTGAGCGATAGAGGGCGACATAAATGGCGGTTAGGCCGGCTGCCGCTAAAATTCCGTAGGTGCTGGAAACAAATATATATCTTAAGCGAACTTAATAGTTGTTATTTGCTCCTAACCACAAATTTATAACATTAAATTCTTATAATAAACTTTGCAATTCATTATTTGATTAAGTTTTCTAAACTGGTCGGGAATTTCTTAAGTGATCGTTGATGTTGAAGTATGAACGAGAAATGGGAATTTTATGGTGGTATAATTATTTAACGATCTTTCACAGCATAAATCGATAACAAAAAGCCTTTTCTATGATTAATACCGAGAATAACCACCGAAAACATTTAAATAAGACCACTAAAGACAAAAAAGGGCGGAAGAAACAAAAGCGAACATTTTTTCATGACTTATGAAAAAGGTTTGAAATTACAAAACTCGATTTTACAAAGTGCCAATTTTCCGATCCCACTGACTTCGGAAAATCAAGAGTTTACTGTATCTATGTTAGTGAATCTTTAACACCTACAAATCCCAAGTGGTATGCTAAAAAAACTATAAAAAAAAACTCAAAGGAAAGAGCACAATAAAAAATAAAGGGTTCGAGGTGGGAAAATATTCATGAGAAAAACTGATGCTAGTGAATAAATTATATAAAAAGTGAGGATGATATTGATAAACTTGTATTGAAAATGATGAGTACATTACCACTGAAACTGAAAAACAACAAAAAGTTAAGTCATTTTTTGTCACAATTTCCAATCTATACTTAGCCATTTTGATGAATTCTATATTCATTTTTCCACAAATAAGTGTGATATAATACATTTGTTTGAAACCTGGTTGAAATGTTCCATACCTAATTCAATGATATGCATCAATAACGTTGGATAGATGTGAGAAATTTGGTGGCGGTGTAGAAGTTTATATCCATGAAAGGCTGAGTACTGCATTCGTAACCTCCCATTTACTTGCCAAAGCCTGAATTTATCATCATCGGAGCTGCTGGTTCAAATTCGTCCAACATATTATAATGTATTAAAAACTAAGTCAGTGCTTAATTTCTAAAATCTTACATGCCAGAACTCATACCAACACATTTAATCCAGACGATTCTTAAGCCCCCCTCCAAAACTACCCATATTTTTAAACTTGTCATGAAAGTTACAATGAGGAATCATGTTTTATCAATTATTTAAAAAAAAAAGATGAAATTTTTTTACACAACCTCATTTTGCCTGAGAGGTTCCAGCCCAAGTGACATGCTGCACTAAGTGCTCTTTATTACATTACTTTGAGTGTACCTTTCTTAAATATTATCCAACCTGCAATAACTTTATCATTCAAAGTTTTTTTAACAGCATTCTTAGCCAAAAGAACTATGAAATCTCTTACCTAAAAAAATTTTATATTTAGTAATAAGTAGAGATGGGTCGAATAGCAGATTTCTCCAAATCGAATTCCAATATTAAATCATTGCTTGAATATTCGAATACTAGAATTACTTAAAGCATATTAAACATAATTTTTTCTTCTATTTCACTTGATGAATGTATAAATAAAAAGGTATAAATCAATAAAATTTTAAAAATCAACTTTTTTATTTTGATTAAATTCCACACATTGATTGTTGATGCTTTACATGAACTATTTTTGGTTGCAGGTTACTTTTCCTAAGGTATCTATTTTCGTTGGATGACTTTGTACAGACAGACTTGTCATCTCCAAAGCCAACTGATTTTTTGTCATCTCAACTTTATTTGAATCTTGGAAATCACTGATTTGGAATCGTACGTCAAAAATTGTGGCAAAAGTGAATACATAATTGTTCTTTTTCCAGAAATTCTGAAAACAGCAAAACTGGCATCAGGGGAAGCCCGCATCTTTGCAGTCTTTGAATTCGTGATGATCTTTCCGTTGAGTGGAATGCTTCGGGAGCAGTAGCTCAATGCGTAAAGGAAGGTACTCCAAAAAGTCAATATTTTTCTACCATTTTAATTTTTTTTGAGGGGTTTCGTGAGGGAAATGGGGGATTTTCGGATTTTTTCCCTCGATCATTTTCAGTTCCTCACGTCATACAATATCTTAACACCACTCTAATCTGCGAATTAGATGTAGTTTGTCAACACGCCTAAAACAGCACTGCATGCACTCAACGAATAGAGTCCTCTATGTTGTTTCCTAGTCAACTACCAACGAAACGATGAGCGTGAGACAGTGTATGGAGCGAAATTCAAAGTATTCGAGATCATACTTTTAGCATAATTATTCAAGATCTCAAATTTCGAATACTTTCTAGTATTCAAGTATTTTCGGATACTATTCATGTATCTCTAGTAATAAGCAACATTTATTCTCTTTCAAACTAAGTCATCACATTTCCACCGGTCATTCCCTTTTGGATTTGAGCATTTTCGATGATTGTTAAAGGGTTGTCAACACCCTGTTCCATTTTTGCCAGCTCATGACCTAATTAGCATTAAGTAAAAGTTCTTCCCTCAACGCTATAAGCCAAGGTCATATGTCTCACAGTAACAACAAGGTCACAGAATCAGGAACTTCGTCATAGCGCTATATCAGAACAATCTCGTAGTTCAAGACTGGAGTCAGGTTTTCACTTCCAGTCACATTAACCTTAAAGTGGAGTTATTTAATTATAACTAATTATATTGTATAAATATGCCGGTACCAAAATTTGTCTCCTACAGCAAATGGCCATTTTCTCTTGGATCACATAGGAAGTTTAAGACCTTATCAAGGAGAGGAACAAACTCAGATGTGCCTACATACGTACAAGCGATCCCTTGGCTCATGGCTAATTTCAGGCACTTAGGAATAAAGTGAAGACATTTATTCTTGAAACCAAGTTTAAATTATACTCCAGCGTGTTTTACAAACCAATCCACTACACAATGACTTGGTATCAATTACACTAACGTGGGTTATTACAGCAAAAAGATGAAGAGGTTATTCGAGTTTTCATTGCACTAATTCGATGAATACTTTATAAGGGTCATCTCTGATGACCAGGACATTTCTATGCACCTTGCTATCAACAAAGAACCCTATAGGGATATAATGTATAAGGTACTTTAATGTTTTAGGCTCTTTATTTGAGTAAAGAAAAGAGATTTAACGATGATGTCCTTTGTTGCTTTCCTCATTCAAAAAAATATATTTAACTTATTATGCTAAGTTTGTCAAAAGAAATGTTATGAGTAAGAATGTTAAAATTCCATGATATAGAGCCCAACAAATCTTTTCTTTTTCATTTCTTTAATGTACGCTGTTAGTAATTAACAATATTTTTTTTGTTTTCGTCCAAGCTCACCACCGTTATTGTTAATTATCATGCTGTGCTCTTAGGGTAATGAACCCAGAGCAAATAAATATTATTTTTATGCTGATCAGTAAATTTGGCAACATAATCAGTCAATTTCATTATGAGAGACTGATTACTGTTCATGACTCTGATTCACACATAACATGGTGTGAAGCAAATGCTGCTGATGAAAAAAGTGATCTGTGATCACAATAAAATCTGAAATAAGATTGTATACTCAAACATCTAGATGTATTATGAAGATATAGATCTGTGATGATACAAATACACCTGAAATTGCTGAATGAAAGTTATGTACGTAAAAAAAAACGATAAGCACAGGGGCATAACAATTCTCCAACCCAACATATGGACACAGTTTTATTTCTATGGCTAACTTTCCTGCAGGGTGTTTCAGGGTCTCCCTTTCCGAGCGGATCGGGAGACTTGACGCGGATTCTACGTCACTTACTATCGGCCAGGCAATCCGTGCGTTTCAGACTGGCTTCCTATCGACTCAAGGCCGGCTTTCCGATCGGATAGAAGTCGAGTGGGCTAGAGGTGCCGGAAACTCATTCCGGTTGTGAGTGGAGATATGTTATAATGCTGTTTTTTATTAAGTATTTGGCTATAATAAAATCATACCACTTTATTTCATGAGTGCTGATATATGTGGATATTCTGATATAGTAATATAGGTGTAAGTGACTTTAATTCTCGTGTAAATTAGACGATAAATGAGCAGTCTGTATCACTGTTGGTGCAAGTTCGTTTGCATTGTTATTTGGACCAGTAATTTGGCAAAAAGAACGTGAAACAAGTTGGAATGCATGGCGTAATGACTTACAAATATGCAGGTAGCAAAATGTATTGAATACGTGTCCGTGGGTTTGGAAGTATAACAATTTGTCTAGTTTGAAATGATTGTGTGTGACTTGGCATCGCAGTTACATCGAAATTAGACGTGGTTATGTACCTAATCCAGTTTATTCCATGGTGTACATTCTAAATATTAATTTTAATATGAAATATTAGTTCAAGCATAACGGGAATAGCCACGGTAACAACTATACGGAAGCTCCCTCATACCATCTTGTTCTTTATATTTTACAAATTTCGGCACAATGCCAAGATGCGACGGTGGTGCAGTGGGTAAAGGTAGGATGCAGCGAGGCAAAGATTATGAGTTCAATTCCCTTTTGCAGCGAATATTTTTTTCTTTGTTGAATTATCGCACACTGATTTATAATTTAGAAGATGTCTTTAAAGGTGCATCGATAGCAACTGTTTGTCATTTTCGTACTAAATAAAATGGTGTTATAAAAATAACCGAGAGCGTGCAAAACAGATAACAAACTAACCATATTATTTTGCGTTATTTTAACATACGTAACTCAAGCCATTACTAATAATGGACACTATTCAACCTATTTTTATCGCTGTATTTCCTTCCAGCGTACATCCACTTTCACGGAAAATTTGTAAGACGTTTACGGCATATCATGAGGGCCATAACATCATTTATGATGGTAAATATTCATATTTAATTGAGATACTGAATGAAAACATGACAATTTGGTTACAGTTGAGTAAGTAAACCATATGTTGTTGGAAATAATGATGGATTTCGCGACTACCTGTAGTTTAGTTCTTAAGAACAATCAACTATGCTCTCACAAGAATGAAAGAACATACTCGTTCAAAATTTTTCTTCATTCCCGTAATTTGCTCAAAAAGACAGGGTATTACGTTAAAAAAACTACAGACGAACAATTTTAAAATAATTTTACCCGGCAACAACGTCAATTATGTGACAATGTATCAATTAGCACTTATTTATGCCAGTATATACCTTTCGCCTCCCTTGTCAAGTATCAAATCTTGCGGGAGTTTATTTTCGCTGCTCACTTGTCACTTGAAAATTGTGACGTTTTCTCGTTTCCCGTTTACGATGACTGTTGACGTCATACCAAAAGCGGAACGCTTTGCGATAGTATGCGTGAAACGCACGGAAGACGAGCGTAGGATAGGTTCCCGATCGACTCGGAATGAATCCGTTTCCGACGCCGCCAATCCTATGAGACTCTGAAACACCCCCCTGAACCACAAAATAAAAAAATTGTACATTCCACAAAGAAATATTTTCCCCCATGGTTGCAACTGATGGCATCATAATGTTCATGATCAATCCATCCTGAATGATTGAATCAAAAGACTCATGATTCGTTGAGTAAATACAAGTTGATTATCAATCAGCTAGACTTCCATTGCCACAATTCAATCATTACAACTACTGGATCATCCAGAAAGTGATATTTATCCTCTGGATTAGATGATTGACTGTTAGATTCTTATTTAATGAGGAACTTGCATGGGTCGTAGATTGCTCTAAAAACTATTTTGAATAAGTCAAATGGATACATTAGCTCGCAAAAATACCTTCAGTTTCTCCATTCAACATCAAAAGAAATTAAAAAATTGCATTTAAAATCGAGAAAAATTTCTCTGAGCCGACCACTGCGCGAAGACACCCGAGCGTTGCCGAGGCCAGGCGTGACGTCATAGGTGCCTAAACAACCGTAGGGAGTAGGGAAATACGCTGAGCGCATGGTGTAAAATTTGTTTTGAGGGAGTATTTAGCCGCTCATCGTCACTTTATTTTGTTCTGTTATTCTTGGGCAAGTTCTCCTATTGCTATTGTGCCTAGATTATTACTTGGGATATTAATAATGCGGTATCGGGATGATGAAGTACAAGCGTTTCACTTCGTGTGTTTTGGTTCAGAAAAATGGATGATAACGTTGCCACTCGTTCGAATAGTACACGTGAAATTCATCTACGTCTACAAAATACCCCGCAAGCCGCCTAAAAGGCGTGTGGCATGGGGTGTTAGGACACCAGCCTTTTTTTAGGACACCAAAAATTGATGCCACGACCCTCATGGAATTTGTTAAGACAAATTATTGCTATACGTCGGCGGCAAATCGAGTTGTAAAAGAAACTTGTAATACTGGAGGATAACGATCGTAAGCTGTGCTGTTGACATTAGAGTAAGCTGTGCTGTTGAATTTGGCAACGCCGGATTAACGGAGAAGGTAGTCCTATCCGTCCTACGGTACGAATTCACAGCAAAACAGTCTGCACACAATCCACATGTGAGATCGCGAATCGGTTCCGCTGCCAACACACACACAAGCTACAACCTATTTCAATAATATAGGTAAATCCATAAACAATATACTAGCATATACCATAAAAATATAGTGGGAAATAGGCAAATACTATTATCAAAAACTGGATGTCACTATCACATTCTTATATTCATCACGTAGGTATCTACAACTTCCAATAACAGAACTCGTTATGATGAATACAACTATTTATTCACTGATTTAAACCCTTAAATTAGCCCACACAAGTGACACAGCTGACATTTCTCACTACTATTCGTTGAAATAATGGAATAACAAACTTCGCACACAGTTTTTATTTCAATAGCGTGATCGTGAAATGTCATATCTACGGTGAACAACGGAGATTAGCACGCCACTGACAATTTTTACACTACTGTTAGACATTTATCGATAGCGTAATAGCACTTTTTACAATTCAATCACGATGGAACACTGATAACTCTTGGCCGATATTTTTCAACCTTGTCAAACTTTGTGCACTACAACCACTGGCACTGTGATTATTAGCAGTAGCTTAACGGGAGATGTCACGTTGAAAATAACACTATTTTGGCACAAAAATGTTCTTAAATGTCTCCAATCAGCGAGCAAAAGTTGCATTGACTGGAATTCACCCCATAATACAAGCACAGACAGTCCTAAACGACGAATTCTCCGGTACCTACGAATAAACGGATGAATTTATTGTGTATAAAAGCTAAGCGGACATTAGTAAACATCAAAATCGTTCTAATTACATACTAAAATGAATGATATGCCGTCGATAACATAAACTTACAGTTAACGTATCCCCCTTCCAATGGCCGTGGCTCAGACTCCTACAACGATGTTATTTAGGTTCAAATTTTTGGTTTAACTGCTCCAGTTTTATATTTTATGCCCTTACTCAGATATTAATATTATAAATAATGCAAAATACGAGGGCTTCCAAGCCTCTATCGTCGGATATTTATCTTTAAATATAATATAATCAACACGTCTAACAAACGAAGCTCTCACAACTGCTGGCAACTATTACAAACAATCACAACAATAGCTTCGCGTGATGTTTAGGCACCTTTGACGTCATCGAGGCTTCGTCGGCAGTGGCTTGGGGGGTGAGGGAGTTTTTCCCGCGCTTTAAAATTCGTTATATTTATCATTAAATATCTCGCGAAGGAAAACTCAGATTTACATGCGGTTTTCTTTGTTGTATTCAGAAAATAATTTTCTGTCCGCCTATGAAATAAAAAAAATTCATGCAAGTTCCCCATTGCATGAGCTTCCATTATACAGTCTTACCAATCAACCTCTCTTGTTTCAATAGAAGTATAAGTAACTGCCATCAAAATATTTCTTTAATAGGACCCAGGAATCCATTCCAGATTCTTCCTTTATCTGGACTGATACTTTCTAATTTATTAAAAGGGATAGTTACCCAGTTAATTAGGGTATTCAGCCACCAAATATTCCATTCTAGCTATTATTGGAGTCCTTCGATTATTCAGTGTCTAACAGTCTCTATCAATCACAGTGAGTCATTCTCGCTGATTGATTAGTCTCTGATTCTTCCCATGTAATGATTCACCGAGAATCAAAAGGCCTGAAGTGATTGAAACAATGGATTGAATCACCCATGTGATTGATGAAGTAATAAAGATTGAATCCGTGCAAAGAACAAATTTTGCGAATCTTTTGATGCTACACTCGTGTCTAGGGGCGGATCCAGGATTCCTTTCTGGGGGGAGCATAAGCAAGGCCATATCCAAGATTTTGTTCTGGGGGGGGGGGGCACAAGGATACCTCGTTATACAAATCGAACACAATGATAATGGGACCGTATTAAAAGTCTTGCATAGTTTTCAAGGGTCTGGGGGAGGGGGAAGGGCCCTCGTGCCCCTCCTCTAAATATGCATATGCTCGTGTCATTGTACTGGAGGCGGAATGTACACATGGAGTTCACTACAGTACAAAGCATGCTTTTTTGCCACGAAATTTCCCATTTATGAGCGTTGTACAGACAATAGAAACACAAAAGGACAACCAGCATGCTCATTTTTTTTGTCCACATATTTTGAGCTGTTCCTTCCTTAATCCCACATTGTTGCATAAGGGCTCTTTATTGCTCCAGTGGAAGGTATTGAGGTAAGGAGTAGTAGGGTCCTCTCAAGCACTTTTTACCAGGGGAGTTATGACAGAATATATATATGTCTTTCGCCACACACTGGCTGTTCTATATTTACCCCTAGAATGTATATGCATATGGTCTTCTATGGATTCCCAACTAATACTGAAGGTTGTGCTACAAAAGTGCCGATTAATCTTAAGGAAGATTTCACAAGAAGAACCTATTAATTTTCGTGAACAAGGATCTAAAGAATCTGTATACTACTCTATGAAGCTGGATAAACTTTGTAAAAATTCAAGTGTGCGCATATTTTGGAGCCTAAATTTATCAAAATAAAACAGTGAGAACAATTTCAAGCAAACAGGTTAACTCAATACATAATCATGTAATTAAAAAGTTTGTTCTACATTATACTCATCACACATAGCAATCACTATAAGTATTATACAACTTCAAGCAAACAGAAAAAAATTGCAGGTCACAAGTGTAACGAAGGAAATCAAAATACAGCAAAATATATCATATAAATAGAGACTATGTCTCCTAAAAAATGTACTAAACATTGATAAACTTATTACCAGGCTTAAAGTGAGTTTCACTTTTAGAAGTGATGGATGCATATTTTCATGAATTTCATGCTGTGGTGTACTTGTAGAATAGGATACACCACACAAAGTAGGCGATAAATAAATTTCCTTATTAATTTTCATATTGACAAAATGAAAAATAAGGTACACAAAATATTAGAAAAGAAAACCACTTGTAATAATAGTTGATCAGGCAAAGAAAGAATAATTGAAGATACTATACAACACATCACATGACTTTACTTTCATTTCAAATAGGACAGTTAGTAGATTACTCTAGCATACAGGCATACTTCTAAATTATGCCAATAAATGCTTCATACAACCCAAATACTATGAGCAGACTTTTTTGTATTATTGTTAATTTGCATCAAAATTTTAATCACTAGTTGGCACATTTGCAAAACAAAATATTTACTAAACAATACCTGGAATGGAAAACTTGCTTGTGTTTCAAGAATGAGAAGCAACAACTTTATCCCTGGTAGATTTCTTCCAGAGTTACATATTTTACAATGATAATGTGGAAGTCATCCTGACATGTTAAAAATGATTAAAAATGGATTAAAAATTAACACTGTATAAAAAATTACATATAATAAAAAATTTGATAAAATTATTACCGTATTTGACGGCATATAAGACGCACCCTTATTTAGAAGGCCACACACAAGGAAAAAAGGTTCAATAGTCCACGCGACAGCGCCGTACCACAATAACTTAAAATGTGGTTTCTTTTAGTTCTCATGTTTCGTCAAAGCCAAATAAGCAATCATTGAATGCAATTACCAAACATATTTTTATTAAGGAAAATTAACAAACGGCAAGCTATTTTGAACATGATATGTAAATTTCATTAATGAATAAATGAGTGAACGGCAAGCAATCAAACATAATAAAAAATAAAGCAGAAAAAATAAAAAACACAGATTCAAGGAAAACGTAGCCTATCATGAAATTACACTTTAACCACTTTCAAGACCAAAAAAATCCTTTTCACTGTCATCATCTTCGAAAACGAGAATATCGTCATCACTACTGTTTCCGTCATCGCTAGTATCACCTTCTTCGAATAATGCGTCCTCTTCTGTTCCGTCAAGAGCATTACTGATTCCGCACTTCTTAAAGGACTTAACAATTATTTCAGCCTTTAAGTCCTCCCAAGATCTTTTTACCCACTCGCACACTTGTGAAATAGAGGGCCGCTTCATTCTACCTGAGGGTGTGATGTACCTCTCCTATCCACTTGTTCCATCGTTCTCGCACTTTTTCCTTAAATGGCTTATTCACCGATACATCTAAAGGCTGCAATTGGCTAGTCAGTCCACCAGGAATGACAGCTACCTGGGTTTTTAATTCTCTCGCTTTATTCTTTATGGTTTCAGTTCTATGGGCGCTAAACTGATCCAAAACCAAAAGAGAGGGTTTTCTTAGAGGGGAGTCTAACAGGTCGCCTCGCCCATATGTTCTGTAACCACAGTTTCATTCCAGCTTCGTCCATCCAGCCTTTCGGATGAACATGAACAATTACACCCGTTGGAAGTTTTTCTTTCGGATGAGTTTTTCTTTTGAATATGAAAAACGGCGGTAGTTTTGTGCCATTAGCACAACATGTTAGAACTACCGTACATCAGGTTTTTTCATGACCTGTGGTTTTTATGGTTATTGATTTAGACCCGTGAATACTCACAGTCTTGTGGGATGGTACATCAAATATGAGTGGAATTTCAACCATATTTCCTATTTGACCGAGCTCAAAAGAAGTTTTCTTGCGTGCATTTATAACAAACCTATGAAATGCTAGTATTTTTTCTTCATAATCTGCTGGCATTTTCTGTGCAATAGTTGTTTTTGTGCGCATTGATAAGCCTTGCCTTTTCATGAACCTGTAGCACCAGCCCTCAGACCCTGAAAAGTTCTGATTCCCATGTTTTTCTGCAAATCCTTTGGCCTCATTGATTATCATTTTGGTTGAAACACTTATCCCAGAATTCCTCTCATCTATCACCCACATTTTTACGGCATTTTCAAGTTCAGGCCAAGATGGAGCTGGGCATCGAAGGTTATGTTTTTGTTTTTTAGCAGTCTTCAGTTGATCTTCCTGCAGTCGCCAAGTACGTATCATTTTTTCGGTAGGTGGTGGACCAAAATGCCTTGCTGCTGCTCTGTTTCCATGCACTTTGGCGTAGTTTAACACTCCTAGTTTATACTGAATTGTACAGCTTAATCTCTTGTTTCCTGTAGACATTTTCCAGGGTATTTTTTTTAAACAAACAGTTTTAAGCACCGATACCGACCCGTTTATACAGAGTAGCACCGATACCGACACATGTGTCGGGCGTCATACGTTGAACGAGTAGTACAATGTTGTACTATGTGCTACTCCCCGCTTCTCCACACCAAGGGCGGAGCGAGCCCTACTAGTTTCGTTTACTTTTTGACGGGAACGGTGCAGTGTCGGAAGAAAACCACCCCAGTTCTCTCTTTTGAGCAATATTTTTGCTGGCAAAAATTTAGCTAAACCTGATAAAATAATTATGGTAGATGTAGAAAAAGTTGTGTGTGTCTAGACCTTTATCCGGGCTAAAAATAGCATTCATTATTGAAAGTT
The DNA here is from genome assembly GCF_921293095.1 of Ischnura elegans. Lineage (NCBI taxonomy): Eukaryota > Metazoa > Arthropoda > Insecta > Odonata > Coenagrionidae > Ischnura > Ischnura elegans. The sequence goes on from NC_060246.1 coordinate 146,181,929, forward strand.
AACCTGTGTCCTTCACGTATAAGACGCAGGTAACTTTTTTGAGACCAAATTTAGGAAAAAAAGTGCGTCTTATATGCCGTCAAATATGGTAATTCAATGCATGAAATTGAATATTTCACAAAGGTAAAGGCCATCACAACTTATACCCTGACACTTGGCAAAAATTCAACAGCATTGAACTTGGCATGGGAGACAAAGTATTTAAAGCACAACATATTCAAATAGAAAACAATAAAGCCAACGAATTTTTATGGCATTTCCACTGCAATCAAAACTATTTCCCAACATTGACGGTGGAAAAACTAAATTTATTTGAAAAAAAAAAAATGGAAACCATGTTTTTTTTTTTTAAATTGTCCTCTGCGTAACTATAAATCAAAAGCTTTACTTAATAGATAAATAAACAACACACCTTGACAATGATGGAAATCCAGTGTCAGTGGGATTGAAATTTGAGATTCCTTCAGGTACTTGTCCATGGCACTCACCACTGTTTTGTCAATAAATCCCTCATCACAAAGGATTTGCATCATCTAAAACATATTAAATGAAAAAGACACCTTCAATACATGGGCCAAACTCTTCCAACACTGTATTAAAACTGATATGATTGATGACCAAATAGAAATTTTCCTAAAATGTACCAATAAATAAGACATGCCAACAACCAATATTCAACGTACATAATACTGAAAGATACAGATTACAGTACAAACACACCCCCTAAAAATGACCAACCAATTAGATTAGTATATCAGATTCTATTTACATAATATTTTTATTAGATGAAATTATCTTGAGACAGTAATAGAGACCAGCAGCAAATGCACGGGGCTTTAACTCATCCATTCATTAGATACTGAAATTGTGAAGATGCTTATTAAATGCAGATTTCAGACATCAGTGGGTCTAACTTATTTGTAAGCCAGAGGATTCAAACGACCCATTCAGTAATGTGAACTCGGATGTAGATTGACTTAATTTATGAGCTGAACCTAATATGTAATGTTATCCTAAATGCTACTAAAATAAAGGTATTTATTATAATTGACTCATACAGATTATGCCGTATTTTTACTAAGCCTTTAAAAGCACACTGAGCCCCAGTGGACTGGGCCACTTTTTTCTTTGCAGAAATTTTTGCAAACCAAAAATATAAGCAATGCACACAGATGTAATTTCCTAGTCATTTAATTGACATTGAGAATCAACAAATCTTTTACATAAATGGGCTAATTTTTCTGTTCCTTCATCTTAAGAAATGAAGTTAAAAAAAAGCTGTTTTATTTGGTATGAGATGACTCTACTGTTATTTAAGTGTTTTCATAACACTAGCATAACAATACATAACACAGCCAAGTTTGATTTTTTTATTGTGCAAAAATTTTACAAGTGAAAATATTTATAATGAGTTTTTTGGAGACTTGAGATGGATCGGTGAAAACTAGAAAGGTTGGCACATAAAGCAACCTGCATCCTTGGCCTTCACGACACCAAGAGCCGAGGAGGAGGGATGCTGATGCAACTGAAGCTGTTGTCAAACTCCACGGGCAAAAGGCCAAGTGGATTTCTCATTAGTGGATGGAGTACACTGAGGTGACTCACCTCCACGCATGCGTTGAACCGCTAAAGTGTTTTCTTTCTGGCTCCGTGGCGAGGTTTTTTCCTCTATTTTTTTTCAGATTCATAGATCCATATTTTGACTCCCCATTTATGTCTCAATAATAAATCTCTCAAGTAAATGGCAACCGTCACACCCATTTTCAAGGGGGTGATAAAAGTAAAGTAGATGATTATAGACCCTTAAGTCTAATGTTAGTAGAGTGAAAATTAATTGAAAAGGCTATTGCTAGGAACTTGCAAAAACTCTGGGATAAAAATACCTGACTATTCTTATATCGGCATGGTTTCAGGAAGGGCTTTTCTTGCAAGACCCAGTTACTGGGGCTTTTTGCAAGACATTGTTGAAGTCCTGGTTCAAGGCAGTGAAATTGATGCAGTGATCATTGATTTCAAAAAAGCTCTTGATAAGGTGAACAGGTTCAATTGATAGAGAAAATCAGTATGCTACAGATAGATAATACAATTAAACTATGGATTAGGGAATTTTTTAAAGGTAGATCCCAGAAGGTAAGAGTAGATCAAGGATATTCCATGGAGATAGCGGTAACATCAGGTAACATGCCCTGTAAGGAAGCATATTAGATCCGCTTTGTTTTTAATATAAATTAATACATACATGTGGTACTTAACTCCATAATACACCTTTTTGCCGATGATTGCACAAAATGACTTTGATACAATATCTTCATGGATAATCACAAAAAATGGATGTTAATATGAGGAAATGCAAAAAAAATACATTCACAAGAAGGAGAAACAAGGATAAATCAGTCTTATATCTTGTTTGGGAGAAATATTTTTTGTTTGGGGGCCAGCCTGGGTGGCAGTGGGGTAAAGTCCTCACTTACCAAACAAGAGGTTAACTAGTTAACATGTTAGTGACCCTGATTTAAAAGGCTGTAAAGCTGTTTTCGGTGGTATAGGAAAAAACTTAAACGATTGTAAATACTTGGCGGCTAATTTCACATCCAAACTTGATTGGGGAATGCATATTGATCAGGTGGAGGGAAAATCATTTAAAACTCTGCATTGGGTCCTGAGAAATATAAAAGAGAGAAAAAAAAAGAAACCACACAAATGGCCTTCATGACTATCATCTAACCTGTATTAGAATATGCTACTTCAGTGTGGATTCCCTTTTGTAAAAATGATACTTTAAAGCTTGAAAAAGTTCAAAGAAAGGCAGCCAAGTGTACTCTAGGGAAACATAGAAGGGGGGACAGTGTAACAGATATGTTTGGGTGTTTAGGATGGAAACCTCTAAAAGTGAACCATAACTAGGTTATGTGGGGTGTACAAAGCCTTTAAAAAAGAGCGGGCCTGGAAGGAAATAGGTCTAAAGCTGGACTCACCCTGCTACATAGGAAGGAATGATTATAAATTCAAAATAGGTTCAAGAAGTAGATACGTAATAGAAATTTTGTAAAAATCCTGTCAATATAGAGGATTGAAGGAGCGGAACGACCTACCTGAAGATATCAATAAGATCTTCCCTGTAAATACATACCATACAATTTTTAAGAATAAGTGTTCATCGCTTCTTGGTTGATGACATTGTGCTTCATTGTGGAGAGGTTGAAATTGGGTTATTTGAGTTAATCTTCATTTATTAGCTGTATGATATTAGAATCAATGTATTTTTTCTACTAAAGGTGTATTTTCTGTTTATTCACTTTGTTATCACATATGCAGACTTGCAATTCATTTTTCAAAATGTAATGCTGTCAGCAGATAATAGCCTACTTGCAGTTATTTGTAATAAATAAATTGTGGTTCATCCACCCACTGTTAAGAAATCATTTATCCTTTCATTCTCGTAAATTTCCATATTTTTTTGTAATTAAGAACTAGAAATTTGAAATCTATGATTATCGATTGAATTAAAATTATATTTCTTACACTAGGTTATTCAAAATAATGGTTTTAACTACAAATGTATCACGTTATTTAGTGAGAATTGTAGCTAATATGAGTAAGAATTTTTCTCAACTGAGGTTGGACAGTAAGTAGCCTAAAAGACACAATGATACAACCTCTGTCACTTCCTTTGCTTATTTCATCTCAGTGAATGAATCTGCTTGGAAATAAATGTGTTAACGAAGATAGTCATTATTTTAATAAATTACGTCATTAAAAAAAATCAGAATTAATTAATTATGTATTGAGTTAACTGTGCTTATTATGCAGATGTTAAGAATGATTCATTCACAAAATAAAAAAAAATAGTTCGGATTTGGATCCTACCAAAACTTAAGCACAACTAATGCGCGTGAAATAAACCTACTCAAATATAGAGCCAAATCTACTCAACATGTAAACGTTTGAGCCCAAATATGAATCTAAGAAGAGGAACAACCTCACCAAGGAGGCCGCATGAAAACATTCCAATGGCCAAAACATGAGCGTGAACGTGAGTTTCCTCAGGGCATTCCAAGTGCTTGGGCTATTGGGCCAGGAGTTTTACTCCCGTCTTGCTAGCCTGATTGCCCCCGCATCCGTCCTCGTCGCCTCTTAGTGGCGTACAGTTAAGAAATGCAGGTTACCAACCTGGCAAGTTTTTACCAACCTGACCACATCAGTCAAGTGGGACTAATGGGTTTCTACATATTATTAGAAACAATAGTACATTAATAAATGTATGTGGAATCATTAAGATTTTTACTTTTCATTATATATGTCACTATACTTCTTCACTCCAACCAACCCAATCTCTCGATAAATTAGTATTAATCACTATGAAATATTATTCTTACTCTCAATATCTATAACTTTTATGCAATTCACTAATTATCTATCAGGATAGTCAATCTTCTAAAAGATCACTAAGTAAAAAAATTATTTTTGATAATCTAAAATAATTATTTTGGATGTTATATCATAGTCTTCCGTGGCAGACAGAATTTGTGGATTTCTCCATTTTTTGGGTTATCACCACGTTTTGTGGTCAGAGGTGACGACATTTTTGCCAGGATTCCACCAGGTGTCTTCAGGTGAAAGTGGTGCTTTTGCTGTTTTTGCCGCGTATATATAGCTCTCCCTCCTCGCGGCTGCGGTATTGTTGGCCAGTTACCCTTGCTGCTGCACTGTGATTGGTAGGATTTCTAAACACTCTCTTCCAAGCATTGGTTATATTGTATCCGTCTTCTCTATTGAAATTTTTTGATGATCTCTATTGCCTCCCTTATCACCAACCTCCCAATTTACAAATCACTGGATATCGCCCAAACGCCCAAAAATTTCAATAGAGAAGACGGATACAATATAACCAACGCCTGGAAGAGAGTGTTTAGAAATCCAACCAATCACAGCGCAGCAGCAAGGGTAACCAGCCAACAACACCGCGGCCGCGAGGAGGGAGAGCTATGTATACGCGCCAAAAACACCACTTCAACCTGAAGATGCCTGGTGGAATCCTGGTGAAACTGTCGTCACCTCTGACCACGAAACATGGCGATAACCTGAAAAATGGAGAAATCCACAAATTATTTTGGATTATACTATGTTCTTATTCCATCAAGCCTCTAGTGAGTAAGCACTTCATTTAATTTCCCAGACAAGAACAAGGTAATCACTGAAACACTCGATAGTGGCCCTCCTTGATTGAACTACTTACAGAAGTAACCAATTCAATGGGAGATGGGGGTCCTACACAGGCACGCCGACTTACAAAAAATATTGGGGGGGCCCAAACCGGGGATCTTTTCCCGGAAATTTTATAAGTAGTGAATTGTAAGTCTTTTATGCATTTTATAAGAGTCATATGATCAAAGTTAGAACCCTGATAACTCTAATCTCGATATCTGGACACTCTGGGGAAAATCGACAAGCCTGACACTTTTTTCCTCACACCCATAACGAATTATTGGGGGGGCTCGGGCCCCCTCAAGCCCCATGGAGTCGGCGCCACTGGTCCTACAAAAATGCCAATGGGAGTTACCTAACATGAGGCTGATTGGTAGTTGCTCGGTAGGCATTTTGTGCAGAGCTGCTTTTCCATCAGTGAAATGCATGAATCTTTAAATGGTGGGAGCTGAAACAGTAATGATGTTTGGCCGATACAGCACCCAGTCAAATGATTCAAAAGCCCCATCGTAATTCTCACTTGAATGCTTCATTGAGGAAGACTAAGTTTGTTCAGTAAAAGCCGACTACAATGGTTTTCCTTGACTCCTGCTGTATGCAGCCTATTTTATTACAAACAATATTCCACATTTATACCAACACAAATTATGGGTATTACCTTTGTAAGGGTCAGCATACTATGGGCATTTATCCCATTTTCCGCAAGATTCTTCATACCACCTTGGCCACGATCAACAATTATGACAGCTCCAGCTACTTTTAAACCCTCGCTTTCCAAATCCTGCAAACAACTGTGGTTACAATTCACAAAATCAATATGATCAATCAAAAATGAGGAGTATAAATATTTGTAACCTTCACAGTTTCCATGATGCTGGAACCACTTGTCACTATATCTTCAATGATTACACATGTATCCCCAACTTTAAATTGTCCCTCTACAAGTTTTTTGGTGCCATACTTCTTCGCTTCTTTCCTCCTGATTAACATTGGAATATTGTGTCGAACAGAGATAATGGTAGCCATCGATAAGGCATTGTATGGGACACCACAGATGTGATCTCCTTTCACATGAGGTTCAGCACACTCCCAGGCAAGCAATGATAAATTTTCCTGAGTAACAAGAATGTTTTTAATTATTGACTGGTAAAAATATGACAAAGAGAAAATGTTGCTGCGGGAATATATAAGACTAACATATACATGCGGCCAAAAAAAATTAAGAATTGAACATTTAAAGTAAAGTACTTCACTCAAATGAACGCATATTCACACCAGGATTATTTTAAATGCATAAAAATGACTTCTCAGTTTCCCTAAATACTTAAGTCTCATCACAAAAAAAAACATCAACGATACGTTGGAATTACACAGCAAACATAAACAAATGTACTTCAATAGACCATTTGTTGTTATATTATTCTAATGGACCATGAAATTTCCTTGAGATTCGTTTCCAAGTCAAATATAATTTACCAATTATAACTGATAGAATTTCATCATAATTACTTATAGGATGGCAAAATATTACTCGGCAAGTGGACGTCCACTTCTCTAATATGTTTCCATCCAGAAAATGTCATAAAACAGCAGAAGAAAATCTTGGATCATATATACAATACTTACCAATACTTTTGGGTGAGAAACCAGAACTCGAAGATCAACGTAAACTGGAGAATTGATTCCAACTTTCATTTTAAAATCACCGAACTTCAAAGCACCAACTTTATACAAATCTACAACTAAGCTGTTTATCTTCTGCTCAATGGAATTCATGGTTCCTTACAGAGGTAAATACGGACAAAATCTCGCAAAAAATCAAAATTTATCAGACCGACAAGTTATAATTCGACACGTGCGTAGGGAACCAATTTATAAAGCCAAAAGTAAACTAATTTACATTAAGCGTTCATCTCACGAGCTGTTACCACGCCTCTAAATAACTAAGACTGATTCCACTTTACTAACAATCCTAACAATAGTCTTTTCATAAAAAGGTTCGAATACTCAAATTCAATAATATTTGCTTAACTCAGGGTTTCAACGGTTTAAAATTGATGGAAATGTTTTATTTTCCTTGATTATCAACAGAGGTCATTGCGTGGACAAATCGCATTTAAAATAACGTTTTTCAATTTTTAGTGTACATCCGCCCAAGGTCGGTAAAAGGCAGGTCGTGTCACGCTCCCATAGTGCATTTCGGTTTGATCATCTTGGTTCCCACCTGTCTGTTGTTTACATGGTGTTTGCATAGGGCATATGAATTAATTTCAAAAAATTGTGTGCTGCAGTGCTCCGATTTGCTCCAATTCCACGAAAAACGGAGTATGAATATTTCGTTTTCCTTCTGATCGTAAAAGAAAGGCTCCTTGGTCGATAGATTGCAGAAGAAACAAATGGAAATCTACAATAACATCGCACATTGTGAGGTAAGGAAGTGACAATATTATAAGTATTTTTTGCCTGTATTTGTACTTTGTAAATATTTATATATTCAACGTAAGTCTTAATAATTCTAGCAATAGTCTATGTCAATGAGGGAACGTCACATAGTAGAAATATAGGCTTCTCAAAAGTTGTTGACAACGCTGTTGTCACCAGCATATTTTGATACGGATTCATCACGCTTTGCCTTGAAATTATGTTAAGTAATGCAAAAGTGCCAAACTTTTCAATGTTATTTATTACTTCGGGTCATGTTTCATACGGAATAATACGGAAATGGTGCATTTTCATTGTAAATTAGTAGAATAATCGGATCGTATGTAGGCTCGCTTGCGCCAGTATACATTTCTTCAATTCAGTTTTATACGTGCAATGGATAATGCCTTCTCTGTTCAGAAATTCCTCAATTTTTACGAATATTATTATTTAGGTTTGTTTCACTGCGGAGAAGTTAAGAGTGTCGTCAACAGGATGGTCGCAAACTACATAAACAAACTGCCGTTCCAACAGCGATTTCTGGAAAAAGGTATGTATTCTGAAGATAAGTTATACAAAGTTTGAATAAGTTTACATAGTTTTAATATTACAAATTGGCGACAGTCGAATCTAGTCTTTTCTAATAATTTCAGTTTTTTATGCACTTTTGGAAGTCGTAATAAGATGTCCTGTTAAACTCGTGCATTCGTTATACGTTATGCATAGAAATTCTTGCATCCAAACAACTCGGATATCAACCCGTGTGCTGGAGGAGAGTTGGTGGAAGAACCAGACGTTCCCCACTGTCAACAGGACGAGATGTTGGTGATTAATTAGGAAATCCGGATGCTGAAAGCAAAAGTAAGTGTATTATGATATTATGGAAAAGTATTTACAAATTATGATTGTGAAGTTCAATGCAACCATGTACGAGAAAGTTATATGCTTTACTCGAGTTTTAATTCTGCTAGTGTGAAGTAAATTTATGAGTTATGTAGTAGAATATTGAATTATCACTTGTTACGTTATTTGTTTGGCTTTCAGTTAACTTTTTTGTATCAGTGCTGTTGAAGTGATATTTTCATGATACTGGATATTATGCACACCGAATTGCAGTAACCTATAACTTCATACATGGACTCCTTCGCGTATAAATTTATATAAAGCCTATGTACCGTTTATAAAGTTGTCTGGTAGTTTTTGAGAATGTCGCAAAGTATATCTTCATTTAAAGGAAGGGTCTATTGACAGGAATTTAATTAAAGTGTGGGCTATAGGGATATCAATATATGGCAGTTCAATTATTTGACAGTTATTTGAGTGCAGTCATTGTGTGTTGAATTCATGGGAATAAGGACATGTGGTATTATGTGAGGTTAAGTTATTGAGAGTGTAACAGTAGTGTGGGAAAAATAGACCTTAAATCTATGCTATCATTCATTTACTGTGTAAATGGTGCAACAACATCAGCCCATTTTATTGTGGATTAGTGCAAAAGTTGAACATTATATGGCCAAATTCATGCAAAAAGTAATAAATATTCAACATTGTAATAGATACTAATCATTATATGTGTTAATAAATTACCCACTGTAGGATGTGAATCAATACGGTGAAGCCTAATGAAAATGACCACATACAATTTATAATCTGATATTATTGTGATGAGCATTGCTTTTCGCAGGCATTACCTGTCCTTCCTATGCAAACTATTTCCAAGGTTGTTCCTATTATTTCTGCCATTTTTTCAGGTTGAACTATGATGAGCTAGTCAGGTGAAGCAGCAACAAAATAAAAATGTACTCATGAAAGCATTTGAACTGTGGAATGACTGCTGGATAAATTAAGGAAGCAAGTGACCGTCTTATGAGGAATACTGCCTAAGTCTTGGAAGCTGTTTCATAAGTACACAGGTGTAAGTAGATGTTTTTTTCCATTGTCCTCCCTTGCAATCGCAAAATATTGTTATAAATTTATAACATATTACCAAGGTTGTTTTTATCATTATTGTCATCCTTCTAGGTTGAATGGTCTATGGTCAGTTGAAGCGTGTACATATTACTCATGAGAGCTGGTAAAATCATTGGAATTGTAGAATTTTGCTGGATAATTTAAGGACAATGTGACAGTTTCCTGGGGGAACATTATTGAAAGAAGTCATAGATGCTGTTCCACAACCATAAAGGTGTAAGTAGATGTATTTTTTCATCCAGTCCTTCCCTTGCTACATATTTCCATGGTTGTTCTTTTAATTCTAATAATTCTTCTAGGTTGATATATGATCCATGGTCAGGTGAAGTGTGAACATGTTACTTATGAGAGCTGGTAAAATCATTTGAATTGTAGAATGTAGATAGAGAAATTAAGGAAGCAAGTGAGAGTCTTATGGGGAACATTGTCGGAAAAGTTTATGAAGCTGTCTCATAACCACACATGTGTAAGTAGGTGCATTTTTTCATCTTGTGTTCCGTTGCAACATATTCCCAATGGTGTTCATATCATTATTATCATTCTTCTAGGTTGAATTATGATCTATGGTCAGTTGAGGCATTAACACGGTATTCATGAGTGATGGTGAAATCAGTTGAATTATGGAATGATGGCTGGAGAATTTAAGGAAGAAGTTGGTTGCCTCATGAGGATTATTTATTAAAAAAATGGTAAGTCATGCAAGAGAATTAGAACTTGTTTCAATAATGTTAATGTGCACATTTTTCCCACCCTTTTATAGGCTACAAAATATTTTTGTAGGATTAGTTTGGGAACTGGGTAGTATTTAGTAATGGCATGAGCTAGCTTGTGTTATTTGAGAATATGATACCTTATATATTGCTATGAACAGCCTTTCATATAGCTGGCAAATGCTGAATGACATGTTAACTTTATTCTCATGTTTGGTTAATATGTGAGATTTTACAACCTGTGAAAGTTATGTAGCATGTATTGTTTCAAATAGTGTTTGTAATTCTATTTCAGGTGTACAAGGATTTTATTTGGATCTTACATCAGGGAGAATATCAGTTTATTTTAAGAAGTTGATGACTTTAAGTATGGAATTGCTGGCATTTGGTATACTTTTTATAATGGTTTTTATATGTTGTGTTTTCTAGCAGCCTGGTGCAATGGTTATTGATGAACTACTTGAAGAACAGTTATTCTTATTCCAGGATGATAATATGCATATTATAACTATCCCTCTTAATGATCAGTGCACACTCATATGACTTATGTGAATATAGATACAGTTTTGTGATTAACTTAACCGTGGAGATTGTAGTGAATTATAATATAAGAATGTGATTATGATGAGCCTGGATGATTTATTTCTCTCTCCATCAATGCAACATTATTAGTATAGTTTGACTGCATATTGAGATGCACCATATCTTTCCTTTCGGGGTTATCTCCTGCATTTAGCTCGGTATTAATCATTTCGTTTCATTTAATACCCATTATGTCTGTACCCCACCCTGTATCTATAGTGCATTTCAACCCATAATATATCCATTAAAATTAACACATGAGCGAGGTATTCTACTGGATTTGTAAAACTACTTCCTACAATTTAACAGGCTTTATGCTTCAGTTATTTACATCCATGATTGTCTTGTCATTGTTAATTGTCTGAGTCTAATTGCTCAATTTGGAATGCATTTGCTCCGTGCAGCATTTGCTGACTTAAAATCAGTGATTGAGTTTGGAATCCATCCTATTCTAATTAATGTTCTGATGTATATTCATTTATTGCAGTTATTTGTAAAATCTTTAATGTACCTAAAGGCTCACCTGAGTGCACACTGACATCACTGTGTCAGATTATTTGCCGTGATTCTTGGAATATTTGCATGCGGATTATTCTAGTATTACATTCATTATTGGGATTGGCAATATTTACATTTTCTAACTAAATAACATAGGCCTCAACTTTAGACAATTAATAAGCATTCAATGAGAGTTTATTATTATCATATGGACATGTTATCACTTTCCTAGGTTCCTTTGTCATCTATGGTTTGGTGAATTGTGAACATGTTAGCCATGAGAGTTGTTAAATGATTTGAAGAATGGAATAACATCTGTGTTAACTATGGGAGCAAGTGAGTCTCATTCGGAACATTGTGGAAACAGTCTATGAAGATGAATGATTGGCAAGCATGAGTAAGTAGGAGCATTTTTCATTTGTCTTGCCTTTTCGAAATGTATCCAAGGATGTCCTTATAATTATTTTCTTTCTTCTAGGTTGATCTGTCTTCAATGGTGGAGCAAATGAGATACCCATCAGGGACATTGCTTTAGGAAAATCTTAGTATTTTTGACCTGTGGGGATGGTGAAGTCTGATTATCTTTGGTAACGTTGGTGAAGTAAGTTTGATAAGCTGTCTCTAATCTGTCTCTTAAGTTAGATAAAATCAGGGCAAAGCTGTTATAATGCAAGTATATAATGCAATGCAAATTATAATGCAATGCTGGTATATGCTATTGGAGTATATGAGGCCTTATGCATTGCTGTGAACTTGTCATTTTGCAGGCATATGGTAATGGTGAATGGCATTTCAACTTTATTTTACATATTTGGATAATGTGTGAGACTACTGCAATCTGCAATCCTTGGAAATTATGTAATATGTACTGTTTCCGATGGTCTTTTTAATTGTATTTCAGGTTTGCAAGGATTTTATTAGGATCTTACATCAGGAGGAATATCAGTATATTTAGAAGTTGATGATTTTAAGTATGGAATTGATGTTTAGTACAATCCATTTATTTTAAGATATTATTCTATGAACTACAAACACAATTACATAGTTCTGATTTTTTCGGGATCATGGTTTAAGTGTTGTTGGGTATTCTATACACTGACCTATAATGATAACTTGGATGAACATAACTTTTTCCTTTTGAATGTTGATTTCCCATGAACATACTTGTGCATCTCAAATTGAATGGTTTGTTCAATTAATTACATTGTTAACTCTTCGGTTTACTTTGTCTCATGGTATTTATATGTTATGTTTTCTAGCAGCCTGGTGCAGTGGATAATCATGAACTATTTGAAAAACTGTTCTTCTTAATCCGGGACAGGATACTATGCATTAAGTGGCAGGCTGGATTTGTAATCCTGAGGGTGATACCTGTTGTGTGGACCTTACTGCTACATTTGCCAGCATTAGCAAAATCATCATTCCTTAAAGTCTAGACATTATGGCAGTGCACCTTTAAATGGATGTTTTAAAAGCCTTAAATTATGTGCATCTGTTTTGAAATTAGTTTGATCAAATTGTACTACTATTTCAACAAAATTATATTTTATTTATTCTGGAAAAATATTCTATTGCCCATGACTTTCTGTTTTAATGATCAAACATTACTTTATATGACTGTAATTGTAAATAGTTATGTGATTTACTGAACTGTGGAGATTGTAGTGAATTTTATTATAATATAAGGATGTGATTACGATGTGCCAGCTTTTTTTATTTCTATCCAGCAATTCATCTCAATAAGTAGGTATTTTAATTGTTAATGGTCTGGGTGTAATTTGGAATGCATTTGCTCTGTGCTGAATTAAATGCAGTTGCAGTCAGATTATTTGTCACGATTCTTAGAAAATTGGTAAGCAGATGGTTCTAGTATTACATACATGATTTGGAGTAGCAATGTTAATAAATTCACAACCCTCTTAGATCAGTCATCCTATCGCTTGGTTTGGGCATTTTTCGAGAGTCGAACCAAGGTCCTCAGACTAAAATACCGCCATATAATATAATTTTAATAATTTAATTTTTATTTAATAAAATAATAAAAGTATTATCAGGTATGCTATAATTTCCTATAACCTTGGGAGATTTCATGAATCTAACTTCATAAATGAAGGAATGAAACATGGTTCCTTGTACCTATTCACCCGGATCGCTGAAGACAATTTTTGTTGTGTGGGTTGGGGATTTTTTCAGAGTTGAACCGAGATCTTCAGGGTCGAAAACCGCCCTTATTATCTAGTATAATGTAATTAACTATGATCGTGGAAAATTCCATGCACCGGACTTCCTAATTAAGGAAGTGAGACATGGTTCCTTGTACCTATACACACGGAGCGCTGTAGAACGAATGTTTTTTTCGCTTGGCTTGTAAATTTTTCCAGAGTCGAACCGAGGTCGTCAGACTAAAAACCGCCCATGTTATCAAGTATACTATAATTTCCTATGACCTTGGGAGATTTCATGAATCTAATTTCATAAATAAAGGAATAAAACATGGTTCCTTGTACCTATGCACCCGGAGCGCTGAAGTAAGAAAATTTTTGTCGCGTGGGTTGACAATTTTTCTAGAGTCGAACCGAGGTCTTCAGTGTCAAAAACTGCCCGTGTTCGCAAGTATATTATAATTATCTATGACCATGGAAAATTTCATGTACCAGACTTCCTAAATAAGGAAGAAAGACATGGTGCCTTACAACCCATGCATCCAGAGCGCTGCAGTGCGAAATTTATTTTTCCCGTGAGTTGACAATTTTTCTAGAGTCGAACCGAGGTTTTCAGTGTCAAAAACTGCCCGTGTTCGCAAGTATATTATAATTATCTATGACCATGGAAAATTTCATGTACCAGACTTCCTAAATAAGGAAGAAAGACATGGTGCCTTACAACCCATGCATCCAGAGCGCTGCAGTGCGAAATTTATTTTTCCCGTGAGTTGACAATTTTTCTAGAGTCGAACCGTGGTCTTCAGTGTCAAAAACTGCCCGTGTTCGCAAGTATATTATAATCATCTATGACCATGGAAAATTTCATGTACCAGACTTCCTAAATAAGGAAGCAAGACATGGTGCCTTACAACCCATGCATCCAGAGCGCTGCAGTGCGAAATTTATTTTTCCCGTGAGTTGACAATTTTTCTAGAGTCGAACCGAGGTCTTCAGTGTCAAAAACTGCCCGTGTTCGCAAGTATATTATAATTATCTATGACCATGGAAAATTTCATGTACCAGACTTCCTAAATAAGGAAGAAAGACATGGTGCCTTACAACCCATGCATCCAGAGCGCTGCAGTGCGAAATTTATTTTTCCCGTGAGTTGACAATTTTTCTAGAGTCGAACCGAGGTCTTCAGTGTCAAAAACTGCCCGTGTTCGCAAGTATATTATAATCATCTATGACCATGGAAAATTTCATGTACCAGACTTCCTAAATAAGGAAGCAAGACATGGTGCCTTACAACCCATGCATCCAGAGCGCTGCAGTGCGAAATTTATTTTTCCCGTGAGTTGACAATTTTTCTAGAGTCGAACCGAGGTCTTCAGTGTCAAAAACTGCCCGTGTTCGCAAGTATATTATAATTATCTATGACCATGGAAAATTTCATGTACCAGACTTCCTAAATAAGGAAGAAAGACATGGTGCCTTACAACCCATGCATCCAGAGCGCTGCAGTGCGAAATTTATTTTTCCCGTGAGTTGACAATTTTTCTAGAGTCGAACCGAGGTCTTCAGTGTCAAAAACTGCCCGTGTTCGCAAGTATATTATAATCATCTATGACCATGGAAAATTTCATGTACCAGACTTCCTAAATAAGGAAGCAAGACATGGTGCCTTACAACCCATGCATCCAGAGCGCTGCAGTGCGAAATTTATTTTTCCCGTGATTTGACAATTTTTCTAGAGTCGAACCGAGGTCTTCAGTGTCAAAAACTGCCCGTGTTCGCAAGTATATTATAATCATCTATGACCATGGAAAATTTCATGTACCAGACTTCCTAAATAAGGAAGCAAGACATGGTGCCTTACAACTCATGCATCCAGAGCGCTGCAGTGCGAAATTTATTTTTCCCGTGATTTGACAATTTTTCTAGAGTCGAACCGTGGGCCATAGACTCAAAATACAGACGTATCATAAATTTCCATTTTATTAACTATTTATAAAAAAAATTTCATGTCCCTGCATCGATTACGTTGTGAGATAACCGTGTTCCCTTTTACCTATGTCTCCCATTTAAATGCACGTAAAATTTGAATTCCCGCCGCGCTTGAGAATCAAGATGGCGGATTACATTGGTCAAGTGCGTGACACGACCTGGCTTTTACCGACCTTGCATCCGCCCACATCAGCCGATTTTGTGGAGCACCTGCGGAAGAAATGGTTGAAGAAAATATTGAAAACGACAACAAAGAAAATGAAGTTGAAGGTGAATCCGAAACAACGGAAGAAGCTCCACAACAGAAATTTACATTTGAAAGTATCCTTTCTATTAACAGGGCCTTCATCAAATCGTTTTCATAATATTTACCAGCAGCCTCGTTCCATATGCCGTCATGTATTCTTTACATCCGCGAACTTTGTTACTTTAAAATTTGAAGAATTCGCCTCTGTGTTAAGATTGTTGTAGTGGTGTTTGTGTAGTAGTTACGGTGCTAAATAATTTTCTTTTTATCGCCGTAGAAATTGTTTGATGGACTTAAATATGGTCATTATAGTAAGACAAAATTGTGTTTTGGACTTCGTCAAATTTAAGATACATACCTAGTTTAAAGTGTAAATGGCTCTGAGATCAAATGCTTTCCTTAGCGAATTGTAGTTTTGAAAATTATTAAAGAAGCTCAGCAACAGCATGGGTTACGCCATGGTGACTATCAGAGATATAGGTAAGTTTTAAACAAATAAAGTAATATTTGTAGTATCATAGCTAATATATAATGTTCTCGGGGTATATTGGGAGAGCTTAGGTATTTTGGTAATAATCTTGCCAATGTTTGAATTTTCGAGACATTTTAACTTAAGTGGATTTGAATTAAGGATTAGAATTAGATAGGTTAGGTCAAATCACCTTTTGTGTTGTGAGATAGCATTCCCTATTGAGTGCATCACAGCATAGAGGAAGGAATAACCTGGTGTGGAAAATCCTGCCTAACAGATTTTGTTTTTTTCCTACTGAGTTTCTGGATGGAGTTTGAATGGAAAAATAAGTAAATTGCTCGTCCCAATTCCTCCTCCTTCTCTCTCCTTTCGATATGGTGCACAGGCTGCTGGAATAGGGTTTTTGATCCTAGTTCTGACGATTTGAGATTCCAAAGTGCAGCGTTCCATTCCCCCAGTTACTATGAATGCATGCAGTTTATACTGACTTTTGCAAGCCTACCATGGTCTAGGGGTTTTCAAAGCACATTGGGAAATCGAGTATTTGCTGATGATGCGTCAACTCAGGATTGGAAGGTGGTTTACAGCTCCGGAATGAAGAAGTCAGTCCTGGCTCTTCGTATGGGGGCTTATAGTGCTCTACAGGGCTCTATGTTACCTCTCATATTTAAGTTTCTTTCCAGGTTGTATCAGATTTAAATGAAAAGTATATAATCTCAGTATTAAAATTTTTTACCATAACATTTAATTAGTGGGAGGAAATTCTCAGTTTTTTTGTTGCATTTAGACTGCTGGAAAATCTCTGGAGTGCAAAATGAATTTAAAATGTGTAAGTCATTCCCCATGCTTCAATTCATCTCTATAGGTACGAAACTCACTTTCTGCCTTACGCAATTACATTATCCTTTTATTTGAATTGTGAAGAATTTTAGGAAAATGTACCTCAGATAGGGGAAAACGTAAAAATATGATCTTATGATTAATATTGTAGTCCTCCTTTTCTCCCAATTCCTTGCTAGTTTATTTAACCACTAAGTACAAATCTCTTATTTTTTCTCTCTCTCTACCACAAGGACAATTGAAAAGGAAATTGTGAATAAGCCCATTCAATAAAATGTTAAAGTAAAAAACTGGTTTTGATATAAATTTCTGTGTTGATTGAGTTGTTAGGGATCCTGAAAGTCATGCACGAGGCTCACATTACTTATTACTGGAGCATCTGGTGGGTTCATTCATCGATCACTTGGAGACTTTTTATTTGCAGTAATGCATCAAGAGGGGTTTTATCATATCATGCTGCTCCTTCTGATCCAGGCAAAATTCTAATAATAGCGCTTGTTTTTTGTGAATTAGTGGCTGTATGTTGAGAATTTTATACTCTTAAGAGTTTCCCAGTCCTTGCCAATATAAAAACCTAATCCATGATACCATGTAATATTGCAAGTATTATTATTGGATTTACTAGTAGTACCATGTTGCAGAGTAACTCTCACCATTTTCTGATTCATTTAAAGCTTCAATTTTGTGTGTTGCTGAATACTAGTGTTTCTTAACACCATATCTAAGCTCTTATGAAATTTTTCTAGGGGATATTGCTCAAGAAGAATAAGGAGATTGCGCAAAGTTCTAAAAGTGACTCAGGGGGATAAGCGGCACTTTAAGAAGAAAGAAATAACAGAAGCTATGGTGAAAGATGAAAGGTTTGTATGATTTTTGTGATGATTAATTTTTAATTACTGCTAAAGCATGCATTTCTAAGGCTTATATCACTTGTTAAATTTCCTATCTTGTATCCAACTTAATTTTCCTATCTAACTTTACTAATGTAGTTAAATCATCTTGGAATAGTATTAGTGACTAAACCGAGGCCTACTCCCATGAATTTCAATGGCGAAAATTTCACTGAGTCTGAGGTAATTGCTGACATGTTCAACTCTTACCTCTGTAACATTGCTTCGCAACTTGAAGCAAATATCTTCTCACCCATTACAAAACATAGTCACTTTGCACTTCATTCAATGTTCCTCTTTCTAACTGATTCTTCAGAGATTTTAAATACAATAAATTACTTTGATAACTCATATGTTCTACTGAGCTTGATGACATCCCCATAACCATGTTAAATGCTGCATCTAATGTCATTGCTACACCTTTGGTGGACATAGTAAACTTTCTACTCTTCAGGTCAGTTCCCATCAGATTTAAAACATTCCTTCGTTATCCCTGTTCTCAAGAAACTCTCAAAAGGCTCTTGTACTGAAGCTGATAAGTAGAGACCTACATCAATTTTATTTATTTTCTCAAAACTGTTTGATAAATTGTTCTACAAGTGAGTGCAGGATTATTTACCATAATGTAACTCACCTCATGTAAATGAGCATGGCTTTAAGACTGGCAAGTCCACAACCTCTTTCTGCTTTGAGCTGGTAAAGATTATCCTACATGGCCTTAACGATAAACTCCTTAATGTTGGATTCGACTGGAGAACCACTGTAGTGGGGGGGCAGGAATTAATTGTGGCTTGCCACAGTTTGTTTCCTGTTTTGAGGGCAGGCTGTTTTTGGTTGGTTTTGCACATTTTTTTGCCTGTAACTTTATCCAATGTTGATCTACAGTGCTTGTTAAATTTCCTATCTTGTATCCAACTTAATTTTCCTATCTAACTTTACTAATGTAGTTAAATCATCTTGGAATAGTATTAGTGACTAAACCGAGGCCTACTCCCATGAATTTCAATGGCGAAAATTTCACTGAGTCTAAAATGTGCGTGCAGAAATTCTGCGTCAAGCGCAAACATTTTCAAAAGCATGCATAGTGTCATGTGAGCACAACTTGATTCATGACATGCACCTGCAGGTGAGAATTTTTCATTTGCATTCAATGCTTCTGAACCACTTCGACTCAAGCCACAAATTATTTTCCTGCCACTAATGTGGTGAACGTCGGTCACCCAAGCATTTTTCTATCTTCTGTTGGAGGATGGCATTTTATTTTCGCATTCAGTGCAACCCGACCACCTTGACTCCAATTCATGAATTCACTTCCTGCCACTCTCTTGCCATCGTGGGTATGAGGCAGGGGGCTGCCAAGTTTATGTTCAACTCAGACAGATTAACATGCTACAAACTTATAGATTGATAAGGATTAAGTATCATTGATCCCGCCCGGCATTGAATCATGTCTTACCCAAGTGATTGACAACAAAGGGTATTTAATTATTGTAGCTCCTCGATCTAAAGTCCAGCTCCAAAACATAAACAAGGATAGTGCCTCAAGGATCCCTCCTTGGTACCGTGCTTTTCGTACTCTACATCATTGATCTCCCCATTCTCTCTTGTCTCACTTTAAATTATTTACGTTATTCTCATTCACTTCATTATGCTAAGGAGAAATTGTCCTTAATTCCATCATTGTTCCTTAGAAGAACTAATACAAGGCTCAATGATGAGTATTTACTTTGATCTCTTTCAATCAAGGCTCTAATCTCTTAGCAAAGTGAATGGTATACCGTGCGATTACATCAGAAGGCATGTCAGGTCACATCACTTCAAGCGATATTCCAGAATTTTTAATAAGCATTTAATAATGTCTGTGGAGTACTAGGAGAGTTTTGCCTTACATTTGGACTCGTGATAAAATTATCTGTTCAACAAGACTTAGTAGCATGATGAACAAATTTTATGCATGTTCCCAATTTTTCCTCCTGCCTGTAATCGATTGAATTTTTTAATCAGCTCTATGTTCCAGTCAAGTGGTACGACAATGTTTTGTGTAAACTGTGTTATTTTGTGAAAACCTGCTTTCAACTTCTTTATTCCTTTATTTATCATGGAAATGTTTTGACAAGTAAGCCTATCAACAACATAATAATTATTATTTTTTCTCATGCTGCTCTCTATATTTCATAATGAACAAATCCCAGGTTTATCAACTTTTCTGTACCAGAGTTTACTTTGTTGTTTTAAAAATATACATAGAACTATGCATTATTTCTTTTAAATTGTGTATTAATGTTTTACTCCTAATTCATTATAAATTTAATGTAAAAAGTATTGTGTCATGTTTGTACTTATGTTAGAATTTGCCCACCAAAAAGAGTGGAGCAGTTGTTTTAATTTTCATTGAATTTTAGGTTCCTGTACATACCATTAATGATGGCCGAACGAGCTTGGGCGTATGGTATGCAGCTGAGGCAGGAAGCTAACACTGAACCAAGAAAGCGTTTCCATCTCCTGAGTAGGCTTAAAAAAGCAGCTAAATATGCTCTTCAGTTGCAGATTCTAAGTGGAGTATGTTGGATCATTCATCAAATTTTTTAATGCTATTTCTGTGTCATCACACCACCTTTTCTTAGTACTATTGCTGCATACATTCTTATGGGTTATTTAACCTTTGTTCCTTTTTTCTGAGGTTTTCTTTTTTTCCGTGTGACTATAAAAAGACTTCAGTTGACCAGTTCCCTTTGCTTCTGCAGTTCTTACATCAATAAGACCAGGTTTGATCATGCTCGTATCTCCTCCCTTAATTTTGGGTGAACGGAGGTTTCGTAGTGCTTCCTGGGATGGCTTCACCAGCTCACAATCCTAAGAGCATCTAAAGCCTGAATCACACAATCATTTTTTTCATCATTTTCGAGTGATCACTCCAGCAATCACCCCAGTGATCACTTGGAAATGATAGTTACGCGCGATTATTTTTCGTGATCGCTCCAGAGATGAGGACTCCATCACTTTTTTCATCACTCAGCTCGCCACTGAAACTGTCGCTCGAAACCATTGTGTGGCGTCCATCTTGTCAACTGGCACCACCTCGGAATTTTAAGATCATATATAGCCACTTTGGAAGCATATTAATTCAAACGATGCCTCAAATAATTAACAAGTGCTTTGAGAGAATTTAAATTGACACACATTAATTCTCTAAAGTGGGTCATTGGGAATAATGTCCAACGATGAACGATGTGATCGATGCAACAAAATATCAATATTTTGTTTAATTTGCTATTATTACACTATATAATATGATTTAAACTCAAAAGTTTGGTGTGATAGTTCCAATTAATAACAATTAAATCTCTTGTATATTTGGTGAACACATTCCAACAAAAAGGAGCCGTTACATCATATTGACCCACCTATATTGCCACAACATTGCCTGACTTACATCAGCCAGGGGACAAACTCTTTAATATAGTCCATGAATGCCACACAATCCATTTTCTCCTGCATCGATATTTAAAGGACAGTGAACCCTCTGTGGTGACTAATTATAAACTTTAATTGCGAGTGTAACTGTATTTAAGAGTAATTCAGTGGAAGATTATTGAGCGTTTGTGCATTGGAGGTATTGATTACTTAAGTGTACTGTACAAGTGTTCGCAAGTACTTACAACTCGACTCAAGATCAAGGAGTACCATTTGCACATTACTACTGAAATGAAGCAATGAAAGCTAAATTTAGCTAATTTGATGGTTTTGTGTATTTTTACTAACCGAAGCTCCATTAAAATTATTCATACTACTTAGTTGTTACTGCTTCAAAGAAAATAAATTAATAACTGATTAATTACCTGGCTAGAGACCATTGTAGGGCTCATTACATTTTCGAAAAATTTACATGGTACTGGCCACCAAATGTCAATAGTAGTACTAATTTACCAGTTGCTAGTGGATTTCATGGGCACCTGGGGGAACTTGACAATTTAAACCTTGACCCCATCTATCAAAAACTAAAATTTTGAACTCGTAATATCATTGAGGAGAAATGTAATATTGAGCTAATTAACTAATCTCAGAACTTTTTTTCCTAGGGAGACATATGTGATGCCAGGGCTAAATTAGAAGTAGAAGCGTACACTGCTTGGATTAATGGTTCCCTTCACTTTGAGCTTCAACTATGGAAACCTGCCATGGAATTCTTAAAGAAGGCACAGTAAGTTCTTGTAAATACTCTTACTTTAAGCTGTTGTACTTAGCTTTGCTCCACTGAAAATGATTTTACTGAGATAAATTTGTAAATTAATCCTTTGCAAATTTCATATGTGCATGTAAACTTCTGCTATCGGTTATAGTAGGGACATCATATGGTGAAGTTTGCTCCAAATTTTCGGAGTACATCTATTACCTGGCTAGGAAATAAAGAGGAAATGATGCATCCGCCTTGTAAATTTCTGTAGCAAATATAGTTTTGTCCGTGTGGAATGCCTAATGGTGTTTTATTAAATATTTTTCTTCATTCGAATGCATAAGTCTATGATTTTTAAAGTAGTGTAGATGTTGTGGACAGTAATTGAAATAAACGCTATCAAAGTAAGAATACTGTGGAATAAGTTTGCCATGAGGTCCTTTGAGTAAATAGAAAGGTATCAGAGTGGAAGTAGAGTGCATACAATGAAAGCTTGTTTTAGTGAGGGCAGCATATAGCAAGAATTGTGTTATAATGAGTGATTGGAGTATAACGTCATAAGGTTGTTGATTTACATATGTACAAAAACATGGATATAGAGAGGTGAAGAAGTCCCTGCCATGATTTGGGCTCCCAATTATGAGGTATATCTCTACTGAGTGGTGCAGAACTAGTTTGGTTTAGCATTTATATTTATTAGCCGATATACGAGAGATAGCCGATGCACTGTCAATTGACCCTATAATAAGCGTGTTAAAAAATTCGTTTTTACGAGACCCTTTCGGTGTTGGCTCTCGCCATAGCGAGGGTTTCACCGCCGGAAGACTTTCATCAAGACTCCTTAACCTCTGTAATTGCTAGCGATCTGCTAGAAATGAAGTTAATGGAGTGCTCAGTCTCAAATTTATGTGGTAAACTGTTGTTCGATAAATATAATGATTGACGAAAGAATGCTTTGCATGATTTTTATTCAGTGCGGCGCTTATAAATTGTTTGAATAGTTAGTAGTTATTTGAGTAAGGAAATTTAGTGATGCAAAAAAACATCGCCTTTCGTCTGGATTTATGCTTACGTTTATCGGATAGATGTTTATCTGTCGCCGCACCACTCCTGTTCCTGTATATCTGTTCGCAACAGGTATATTGGCTATTATTTTCTCCACCTCCGGTAAAGCGACAATTCGCTATAGCGAGTGTTTATTAGTGCACCGTGGGGTGTCGTTATATCGAGGTTGCACTGTATTCTCTTGTTAAAACGTAAACTTGTAACTCTCATTTTACACATGTTAATTGTATTTATTTCCCCAAATCTTCCTTGTTTATATATTCGTAGAAATTCACTGCCACGCAATGGCCAATAACATTACTTGTCATGCGTTCTGAGTAGCCGACCTACAAAAGTAATTTATCTCGTCTCATTTACTGAATATTGTTAGTTAATTTAGATCATTAATTAAGTTTGGAGCTAGTGGAAAAGAGTTATTTTTTTTAACAATACGGTTTTAGATGTATTTTTTGCTGTCTTAGGTTATTGGGCAAAATGACTTCCTTGTAAAGGGTCCAGTTTAAAGCAGGGACCTGGAGCAGCATGGGAGCGGAGTGAATTTTCATTGTTGCTCTGGGGTGCTCCGCCCCGGCCGGAGCACCCCAGGTCAGAGCAATGTCGGAGCGGAGCACTCGGGTGGAGCGGTGTGTCGGAGCTCCCCGGAGCGGAGCGAATTGCTATGATTCTGCTCCACTCCGGTATTTCGAAGTTTCTATGAGGTTGACTTTGTTCCAGAAATTCTATTGCCACTTGAAAGAGCGTATTTTCCAATAGGCATTTCCCATAATTAATCGCATATAATATAATGGAGGATTACTTGCATGTAATTGTAATGCGAGATTTAATTGCAATTCACCTCGTGTTTATATGCTTATCGTGTTTTTATGTTTATATTTGGAATATGTCACTTTATAAAGAAATATTGGATTCTTAGCTTAATAATGACCCTCTAAAAGTGTACCGATTTTCGTCTATATGTCCATAACCATTTCAACAATAATGGTGAAGATTTAATTTTTAGATTAAAAAATAAATGATGCATTACTGTCCGCTGTGTATCAAATGCAAAATATACGTTTAAACGTGTTTCATGTCTTTCAACATTTAAAATTTCACGGCAATTCGCCAAATGCGACTTATATCTTTCAAAGAGGTGTATAATGTGGATTTTTCCCGCCCGTAACAAGTATTCTTTATAGAAGGAAGTACGGGAAGTTAAACAAGGAGGTTTCACTTAAAGACTGAGTGCTGAGAAAAAGAATAGAAATATCAAATTTAAAAATAGGTGGTGCTCAGTAGGACCTCTTGATTACAAAGCATGTTTCAGAAATTCGGAAAAAAATTATCGGCTTAGGGTAGAATATATTTTTTAATTGAAGTATATATTGTAAAATTCCATGAAAATTATTCCTTGCACCCAACAAATGGGCCAGGCCCTATCCTTAGCATTTTTAATTTACACGACGGCATCGTTTAAAAACACAATTCCGACCAATTATCGTGATTAGTACCTACTATCGGCACAAAAAAGGTAGAACTGAAAGGTATGTTGAACTTTCACGGGCAATTTCCAGGTAATGCACTCAGCCAAAATGGCGATTTTCATATTTGTGGTTTAAGTAAGAGGAACAATATCAACATTTCCTCACAAGAAAAGTTTGGAAATATTTTTTCTATGTTGCGAAGGTAACTTCACTATTCATGAACTATTCTACACCTCGAAAGTTGAAATCTACCTTTCGGCTGATTACCAATAAGCAGTGCAATGTTTTTTCTTCTTTAAAGGATGGTGTATGAAAAGTTAGCCTCAGCTCTTGGGGAAGAAGACCAAGTTTTATATAAAGAGAGAGTTGAAGAACTCTCCCCAAGTCTTAGATACTGTGCTTACAACATTGGAGATGAAAGTGCCATTGATGATCTCCTGCATATGAGAGGACACGGTCAAGGTGGTCTCCTGGCAAATTTGGATGTATGTTGCTTCAACATCTTATTATTTTGAGAAGGATTTAATTTTACAAAATTTGTTGTCGATTAGCATTTTTTAGTATTGCTATATCTTCTCCAAAAATTGCTCACATGAATAAAAATCATTGTCATTTGGTTGTTCTATTACTGTATAAGAGGGTAATAAAATTCTTCCTTCATCTCTGCAGATGCTTTTGACTCAGACTTTAGAAAAGCGAGCTACAGTCCTAGAAGAGGTTGAATGGAGGGGGCGCAAAGTAGCTGTGCGTCCTGAGAGAGTGCGGCTGTTTTTAATGTCTGAGAGAGAACTTGGGGAAGCTTTGGCTCACTGCCCTGCTGGTGATAATGCCCAAAAAATTTCCTTACTGGAGGCCCATTTAATGGAATGTAAGGATGCTGTACAATCTGTCCGAGAAGAATTGAAGTCCTCTGATCCAGTATGTATATCTTGATGGTATTATTATGTTTAATTGGTATGTAATAACTTGTATAGCGATCGCCTTGTGAATGATTTCAGAATGCCCACAGACCCTTGAAATTTGGTAATTATTCTCGTAAATTTAGGATTAGGAAATGTTAGTGGATTAAAAGAAAATTTCTGATTAATGTTTAGAATTTTAAGAATCGTTATTTCAATACAGTAAACTCTTGATTATACGAAGCAGGATATTACGAAGTTTTCGATGATGCGAAATGAAATTGTGGTCCCGGCAAAAAGCCTTTGGTAAATACATGGAGCTTTTCAATAATATGAAGGTTTGATACTACAAAATGTTTTGAAATTACAAACTCCGGGCTTGGTCTCCAGGAGCAAATGGCATTCGTTTATTCGAAGTGCAGCGAAAAATTTGTCAGCAAAATTAGTTATTCAGGTGGAAGCATCAAAACACCACAAGCTTCTGACTGTGGTGCATCAAAGTGTGAAATCTTAAATGATAGTGCAACTTTAGAGGGAAAGGGTTCGCCTAAAAACTTTCGGCAGGAATTGAGGAGAAATAGGAGTTAAGTAAAAATATTGTGGCTGACACAATTTCCCTGTCAGTCTGAAATTATGACCTTTATTTTTTGGTTTTGCTAACCCACTTGAAATACATCATGTTTTGGGCTGATTATTTTCTTAATGTCATGTAGATTTAAAATTTTGGTTTCTTTTGTGAACTCTTGAAAATTATACCTCAATATCTTGCCCTTCTTTAGTTTTCGGGTTTCATTCTTCACCGCATTGAAAATTATCCAGTGTAACGCTGATATAGAAAAAAGATTTTTTAGTTTTAGCTAAGAAATAGGCGCTAGAAATAGGGGTGCCATAAACGGAAATAAATATTAGCGTGGAAGGGAGAAAGAAAAAACTAAATAATGATCGAATTAAATGCTTCTCGGGTGTTTGTCCGGGTAATGCGCTCCATCCACCTCCAAGCTGACGATTCAATCAAAGATACTTCGAAGAATTGAAGAACCTGATGAAGACATCTAACGTTGTTATCATGGTCGTAAATTTGTGAATAAATATATATTTGTAAGCACAAAGTTCTTCTTTTTTTTAAACTAAGATCCTTCGTCATCAATGCCGTCAATACCTACCGGGTGTTAGGTGCTGTGATTATAAAATTATGTATCTCTCTTCTTCTCTGCTGACTTTCAATAAAAATTAGTAATTTGTTTTTCCTTTCCATGCTACGTACTACAGTGCAACCTCGATATAACGACACCCCACGGTGAACTAATAAACACTCGCTATAGCGAATTGTCGCTTTACCGGAGGTGGAGCAAATGATAGCCAATATACCTGTTGCGAACAGATATATACAGGAACAGGAGTGGTGCGGCGACAGATAAACATCTATCCGATAAACGTAAGCATAAATCCAGACGAAAGGCGATATTTTTTTTGCATCACTAAATTTCCTTACTCAAATAACGACTAACTATTCAAACAATTTATAAGCGCAGCACTGAATAAAAATCATGCAAAGCATTGTTTCGTCAATCATTATATTTATCGAACGACAGTTTACCACATAAATTTGAGACTGAGCACTCCATTAACTTCATTTCTAACAGATCGCTAGCAATTACAGAGGTTAAGGAGTCTTGATGAAAGTCTTCCGGCGGTGAAACCCTCGCTATGGCGAGAGCCAACACCGAAAGGGTCTCGTAAAAACGAATTTTTTAACACGCTTATTATAGGGTCAATTGACGGTGCATCGGCTATCTCTCGTAATAGCGGGGGTGTCGCTATAGCCCGTACTCGCTTTAACGAGGTTCCACTGTACTTATTTTACGATTATGGC
Source organism: Ischnura elegans (assembly GCF_921293095.1). NCBI lineage: Eukaryota > Metazoa > Arthropoda > Insecta > Odonata > Coenagrionidae > Ischnura > Ischnura elegans. The sequence continues at coordinate 146,209,390 of NC_060246.1, forward strand.
ACGACTCATTTTTAGTGCTAACGCAAAAAAGCTTTTCTCTGTATTAATGATACTTTGTATACTTTTCAATACGATGGAGAAAGACACACGAAAACTAAATGAGATCAAGCTTAGGTACATGTTTTGGGGTATCATTTTTGGTAATTCACACAAGTGAACTAATACTTCACCTAAATATGCTGAGAAATGAAAAAATGTGTGTTGTACGAAAAAAATGAATGTGGATAATAGTTTCTCTCTTTATTTCCCCGATAATGGAAGATACTTCTCCAGCTTTTCTCCGATAGGAACCTTGCTCCTGTCGGCATAAAAGAAGAAAGACTTATTATATAAACATGGCACCTCACTCCCATCGTAAATGGCCGTGATGAAGAATTAAAAGTCTTCCATTTTAACGTCTGCAAAGATGATGGAGCACGGCAACCGGACGGAGGCCCCGAAAGAATTGACTTCAAATATTCGCTGGTAGAAAATCATATCCTACGCAATTTATGATTGTAACTAAATCATAATGAAAATAACTAATTTAAAAATCGTACATACTCCTGATGATGCAGAAGAATCTACAAATATTAACATACGAAGGTTATTTTGGAAATGGGCTATAAGCCTCTTTTTTTTCTTGTCACTGAGCGATAGAGGGCATCTAATGGCAGTTAGACCGGCTGCCGTTAAAATTTCGTAGGCATTGGAAACAAATATCTATCTTATGCGTAGATAATAGTTGCTATTCGCTATTGACCACAAAATTCTCCGATTAAATTCTTGTACAAAAATTTTCAAGATGTTATTTGATTACATTTTCTAAAATGGACGGGAATTTATTTAGTGATAAGATCGTTGATATTCAACTTGAAAGAATTGGAAGTTTAGGGTCTTATGGTTTTTGAACGGTCTTTCACAGCATAAAATCAACAAGAAAGACCTTTTTTTTAATGCCATCTTAAATAGCCACCGAAAACGTTAAACAAGGCCAATAAACACAGAATAAGGGCAGTGGGAACAAAACCAAAAATTTTTTCGCGACTTAATAAAAATGTTTGAAATTACGAAACTTGTATTACGTAGTGCCTATTTTCCGGTCCTACTGACTTCGTATAATCGAGAGTTTACTGTATATAATTTTTTTATATTTCATGATTTAGGAATGATTCAAGAAATGACATTATGAACTAAGACATTTTTTTGTAAATACAGTGAGTCCTCGTTCTACGTCACCCCGTTTAGCGTCATTTCGCGATAACGTCACGAAAATTTTGAGACCGTCATTCGTTTATCGCACCTTTGCTTCGCGATAACGTCAGGTCTGGTCAGGTCTTTTAAATTTCGCGCGAGAAAAAATGCGAAGCGGCGGGCATTGCAGGTTGTTCGTTTTGTGGGCGGTAATACAGTAAGTCTAAACGAAGTGTAAAACGGTGTGTTTATTGTCAATTTCGATTACATTTATAGCAAATTTTCTGCTAAATGAATTCTTAGGTAGGTGCGCAAATGTTAAGTGCGTAAATGTCAAGTAAAGTCAATGGTTTTCTGGAACCTGAAAAGTGATTTCTAGGAATTTTTCCGTGTAGAACTCGGAGTAGTTGTCGTCACTTTTTCGCCGTTGTAACACCTATTTTTGAGTGGTTTGTTTTGGTTTTTGGTGTGACGTAATACAAGCAATAATAAGCAGCAGAGGTGGAGTGAGGTAATTGTTGGGATTGTTGACGGCGCAAGAGGAAGTGAAAAGAGGGGACTCGGATTGTGATAGTTATGGCGGACGGGTGTTTCCCTGCTCCCGTGTATGTATTATTTAAAGTGAAATAAAATGTTTGAAAGTAACGTGAAAACGAAGTGAAATTAATTGAAACGTTACATTTTGGCGCCGCAACGTGTAGGGCACGACTTCTCGAGAGGATCGAGACCACGGAACGCCTGAGGAACGCGTCGCGTCGTAGAGAGCGGGAATTCAAGATGGCAGGAGTGAAAAAATTTTACGAACTGAAAAAGGTGGATTTACAAAGTTTGTTGAGGGATCGGGGATCGACGACCCAAGGGGCAAAATTTGAGCTGCAGGAGCGTTTAAAACCGCTTTTGATAAAAGAAGGGGTAGATATAGACACACATGAGTTTGAGATGGAGACGCAGGACCAAGGATACAGTGACCTACGGGTGCTACTAAGACAGATGCTAGAAGAACAGAAGAGTCAAGATAGAAAATGGGAAAAAGAACGGGAGAGTCGAGATAGAAAATGGGAAGAAGAACGGGAGAGTCGAGATAGAAAATGGGAAGCAGAACTGGAGAGGCGAGATATCAAACAAGAAGAAAGAGACAAAAAGTTGGAGGAGACAATAAAAAGCATCAACGAAGGGCTAGCGGCGTTTCGGCGAGAATGTAAGGAAAAACAAGTGGAGGAAGTGCCCGGGAAGATGGCGGACGGACAACAATCCACCACAAAGGCAGCTGGGCTAGATGAGGAAGCAGTCCAACGCATCGTGCGTGAGAAAGACACGAGACCCAGCGTCACAATGGCATCCGCGGTACAGTTGAAGGTCCCGACGTTCGATGGGAGGCATACATCAGGACCCCATGAGGAGTGTACGTGGAGGACATCGGGAGGCGCGTTCCAGCACAACCAGCAGCACGGATGGGACTCGAGGAAGTCGCAGCAGCAGGAGTGGCAGGCGTCGAGCCAGCAGAGAGAGGGACGACGAGACAATGACTTTCTCGGCGATGGATACTTTCACCGGCCGGGCGAGAGATCAGCTGATCAGCGGCCTGCACTAAACAATGTAGCGGAGGCGCGCCAACCGGAGCGACAGCACCTTGTCAATTCCATGATGGCGGAAGGAAGCAGTCACATAACCGAGCTTGGATCGGCAGGAGAAGGTGACTCTGAGAGGATCGCGAGAATATTTAGGATACGTGAAGGTAACGTAAGAAGGGACGAAGGTCGGGAGGAGAGAAGAAGGAGGAAGGAGAAAAGGAGGAGAGTAAAATTTAAAATGGGGCAATTAGATAGGTGGCGAGAGTGGTTACACCCTGGAGAGACGGTGGAAGGGTGATGTGACAGGAGAAAAGTGAGGGTAAATTACATGTGTAATAATTTGATATGGGTGATTGCAGGAGTGTTTGTTGATTGTTTATTAAGTGCATGGTTGGTATTTATATGCTTGGAATGAATGATGACAGTGATGAATGAATGAGTAAAGTGAACGGAGAAGGGGAGTGATAAGTAAGAGAAGTGTGACAGATGGAATAATGAAATGCCGGTATGTGAAGTGGAGTGAACTGTGTTTGTGTGATGGAAAGGGGGAAGTTCAAAACTGAAGGCGTTGGGGCCGCGCCTGTAACCCATAATACTTTGTTTTTGAAGGCTTTGAAAAAGAAAATTGCATGTCATTCCATTTTCTTTTCCAATGGGGCAAATGTAACACGTATTTTTGAGTGGTTTGTTTTGGTTTTTGGTGTGACGTAATACAAGCAATAATAAGCAGCAGAGGTGGAGTGAGGTAATTGTTGGGATTGTTGACGGCGCAAGAGGAAGTGAAAAGAGGGGACTCGGATTGTGATAGTTATGGCGGACGGGTGTTTCCCTGCTCCCGTGTATGTATTATTTAAAGTGAAATAAAATGTTTGAAAGTAACGTGAAAACGAAGTGAAATTAATTGAAACGTTACACCGTGCTCTCAATAATCTTGGTTCCTGAAACTGCGACAATGTTTCAGCGATGATGATGCCGAGGTGACCACCATAGTGAAGCCGAAAAGCAAATGCGGGAAGATACAGAAATAGAGAAGGATGTACGTCGCTGCTGGTTATGCCGTCGATGAAGACAGGGACTCGTATTTATGCCATAGTTTGGCATTCCCATCGTAAAAAATGGCCCAACTATGATACGCTAAAATTTTTTCGCATAGGAATTGTGAGGTCTAGGAGCCGATATTCACTTTTTACATTGTTTCTTATGGGATATTGTGCTTCGATTAACGTCATTTCGTTTATCGTCACATTTTTCAGGAATGGTAAGTGACGTTAAACGAGGACTCACTGTAGGTGAATTAATGATATTTTTATTTTTGTTACCTGGATAGGCCCTATCACTGTAGATACACTATGTGACAGCAATATAAGATTCTTATTCTCATTTTTTATGTCATTATATATGTATTTTCTTTATTATTTAAAAACTTTCATAAGAAATCTCTATTGCCAAAGTACATCTGTTAAGTCTCTTAAGTTTTGTACTCTCATTGTGAGAATATGGTTCTGCAGCTATTGGCTTAATTTTTCATTTTTACTTACAGATTTACATTGTTTGAATTTAGCACATGTAAATTTACCATTGATCGTGGAAAAAGCACTTGTTGTCATTATTTTGTTTGCCTTTTTCATCTGTTAGGTTTTAGTATTATATTCCCAGCAGAGCATCGTGTGACTGCTTGAGCATACTTTTGCCTTCAACCCTCTGTCTTAAAAATCTAATGTATAACTTAGACCCAATGAAACTTCATTTGCTTTGGCTTGTTTTGCTTATTTAATTTTTTTATATTCCACATGTAAGATATCTTGTATTTTTTTTGTGAGAAAAGCCAGATTTAACTCAAAAATTTTTTCGTAATTGGCATATTTTCATGAAAAAACTAGAAAATTTTATCTTGAAGATAAAAAAATGCTCTGGAAAACTAATGTTTTCCTTGAATTTTATTTTTAATGTATTTTTAGGCTATAGTTTTTTTGGGAGTGTTGTGTTAGAATCTCTTTCATGATGATGGCTGTAAGTGTAAGGCAGCAACTATGCAACAAATCTTGCGATAAATGTGACAATTAGGGACTACTAGAGTTAAGTTTTTAATGGGTATTTGATTGGATAAAATTCTTTTTCTTTAGTTTTTATAAGGGAACCAAATTAATTGTGAGCCTAAAACTGTTTCATCTGGTCTAAGCCTGCTTTCTTGCCACTTAATCTGGTTAAATTTAATGGCTTCATCTATTCATTTTTTAACCTTTATTTTGATTTTTTTCTTCCAGAATTTTAAGACACGAGGTCAAACTGGATCAGGTCCAGTCTCTTCCATGCAGTACTTCCATTCCTATCTGATGTATATTCGTCTTACAAGGACCATTCAGCGAAACTTGTTGATGGCTGATTCTGTCAAGGAGGTTTTGAAAACAGAGAAACCTGAGGTTTGTGTCCCTTAGTCCTATTATAAGGTTAAATGCTTTTTTATACCTAAAAAAAAAAGTTAAATTCATTTGCTGAGGTGCTTGCTAAACCAGGTTTTACCAAAAGCTTAATGTTTTTTGGATTTTGGCAGCTAAACCAAAAATTATTGGTGAGAAAAAAATAGTTTTGGATTGAGTAATTCACTCTATTGAGTCGGAATTACCTATTATGAGAAAAAAGTATTAGAGTTGCTAAGTCAGTAAAAGTTTGGTATGAAATGCTGGGGAAGTGCAAGTTTGCACATTAAAAGGTTAGTTAAACTGAAATTCTCCATCCGTTAGTAGTAACAATTTAACTTTCTGTTTATATTTTGATAAAGGAAGTTCTTTACCATGTCCAATGCAACATACAGTATGCCATTGGAAATAAAAATATGGGCGGATGTCAATGGTATCCAGAAGTTTGGTATGCAGAGAAGAGGCCGTGGCTTCAAAAACAGATGAAGTTGTTCTTTGTTAGCATGGTTAAACTTTAGATATTTTGAAAATGAACTTAATTAGAGATCAGAATGTGAGATTTAAGTTATGAGTGGCACCAAGGAATTTTCTTAGTTGTTGAATTCTAATTTACACAATTCTTTTGAATTACAAGTCTTTTTTCATGCCTTCCCCTTTCTCGCCCGCTGACCTTTTTCAGCTCACCCGCTTCAAAGTTCCCTGATTCTGGAGGTCAACTGCTATATGAGTCACCTATTACCCCAGAAGGTGTCTAACAATGACTTTCGGCAATTGGTATCATGCTTTTATTACATTGAAATATTAGTAATGTGCACGTAATTCAAAAAAGAGTGAGACCAAAATTGGCGTATTTCTTAGTTTATTTAAGAATTTTAAGCAAGGAAATACATAGTTGGGAAAATGCAATGGAGACTTAGATTTTTTGGCGAAACTCGATATATTTGCGGCTGATCTTCTTGGCAGTTGATGCAGCATTTTTTCCGAAAACAGGACATCAGGTTACAATTTTCGAGTTATACTATGTATAAGTCTCACTAGTCAGAGTTACTGGCGATATCTTTTCCGGATACTTTATTTCTCCCTACTAGCAATTCGAATTCATCTGCTCATCTGGCACTGCGCTAATTAGAAAAGAATGTGTAAGTTGCCTTTTCTGTAGGACAAAAAATTTCATGGTGCAGTCATATGTTTATACTTCACCCTCAGCAGTATGATCTGCGTAAGATGTACGCTATAGCATCAGTTCTGAACTTCACCTCGCATGAGTGGTTCCATACTTTCCAGGGTGGGTTGACTTCAAACCAGAGAATGTTTTCCATGTGTGTTTAATAAATTCGGGTTTCATTTTCGTTAATTTTATTTTTATTCATCTTCACACCAGTGCCCCTCCGAAGGGAGTATTGAGAACTTTAAGAGATGGACTGAAAATGATTAAAGATGAAGAAAAGAATTCAGGCTAGAAGCGCGTGAATGTTGCAGAATGCCTCGGGTTGTCCGCTAGCACATGACGTTAGGGGTAGGGGTAGAGCGAGCTACCTGTGGAAACAAGAAGTGAGATGAAGCCGAGGATAGGGTGGGCGTGCCACTGAGGATTAACGCTAAATTGTTCACGCTTTACACATTGCCTCAATTTTATTTGTTAGAAAGGAACATTTCAAATAATAAACTATTTTTGGCCTTCGTGATCCACCTCACAACCAATCACTGCATCGGCGAAAGCGGTTGATTTAGGCATAACATGCACATTGCTCTTGTAAATATGTGTTCTTGAAATGGCATTTGATGGATAAGAATTTTTACATGAGACAGAAATCCATAAAGCAGTGTAAATGATGAGTGGAGTGCAAACATTTTTTAGCGAGGTGGCGTGTTCCTTGAGGATATTTAAGAGAGATATTAGTTGAATCAACAATATGACCAAAGTGTTTCGATAAAGTACTAGTATTCCTGTAATTAGCTAAAATCTTGTTTGAATCCTTTAATGAATATCATAATTACTTGCCAAAATCGTGTTTCCTGGGACATAGAAAACCTAGCCAAACATTCCCGCATTGATCGTTTTCCCGCATTCTTTGTTTTTTTCATCCATCCCCCTGAAAAACAATGGAAAGAGGTTTATTTTATTTATGCATAGGAATGTAGTTCGATCAAGATATCGTCAGCTATTGCCTTGTAGGAAAATCACAATTATAACCAAGATGGTAAAATAACAATTAACCTTAGGTTAGCAAACGAGGGCTCAGCACCGCCAAGTGGTCAACTGTAAAAAAAATTGTAAAAGGAGAATTACTGTGCTGATAGTGGAAATCCTCTTTTTAGTGACCAATCATAGTGAATCTTCAATATCACTCATTCATACTCTCCAAAATTCTGTATGATTTCAAACACATCATTTCAGCAAAACTGTGATTCACTACTTCCAATCCCTTAAATTTGTTTAAACGAATGGCTTAACTTAGATATGGGTTACCCTCATGGGCTATGTACTATGCGAGCACAATTAAAAATTGTTATTTCCTACACCAGATCCTTTGAGTCTCATGGCAATGATTAAAAGCTCCTATATATATACAACAGACTCATATGTCAAAAATAATATTCCACTCCAAATTTTGCGGCACAGCACATGCATCCTCGCTCATCCATTCCTATTTGGTGCTTTTATCATAGGTATGTAAACCACCCAGGGTTATTATTTTAGGAGGAACTGAAGATCTTGTACATAAATTAAAATATTTATATCATCGCAATCGCTCTACAGAAAACCCTCAGACTACAGTACGGCAGGCGAGAGCTACTGTCCGATGACAGCAAAAAAGGAGGGGCATAGATCCCTCCGCCTGCAGGGATTGCAGCCAATCACTGCCCCCAAAATGCACCCCACATCCTTGCCTAATCATACAACGTTGTCACATGCATATGTAGCAAAGAAAAAAGCCTTAAAAACCAAAACAAGCCCTTCCTTCGAATCACCAAAACAAGGGATTGATCCTTTGGGTCCTTCAAGGTCGTGGTCCATTCCGGCTCCTTTCTTCACAGAAGCATTTTGTTTACATGTAACTTAGGCATTTCATTTTCTTACCTGGCAACCTTACCCCCTACCTTGAACTAGGCCCTTCTTGCTGTCATCAGATAAATCTCGGTGGCCGGATTATATAGAGGGGTGAACTCAATGCACTCGATCCTTTGAGCACGTTACAAGGCAGAGGGCTGATGGGGCCTCAGCATTCAGCAGAAGAGAGCAATTGAAAAGCTTCTATCATCCCGTTGACTGGTTTCGGCCCATCACACGACAACAGAGAGTTGGGGTGTGGGTAAGGGGTGGAGTTTACTTGCTAGGAGGGGCAGAGTATACTCAGTCTCAGGGGCGTAGTAGTGTCAGGTGGTTTGTGAGAGTGCATTATGTCCGTGAAGCATAAATATTTGGGCCTTAACACAAAAATTAAAAATATAGACGAGTGCGAAAGTAGCTGGACTTTAAAGACTGATATCGGGAGGCTTTTTGGTATCTCATCATTTACGTTGTTCACAGTAATAAGGAATACAGATTAATGTGTGCAGCAGTGGCCAAACTAGGAACTCCTAGCAGCCAAAAATATTTGCGGCAACAGGAACATCCACAAATGGAATCTGCACTATTTAAGTGGTTTTGTCAACTAAGGTCTACAGGACTGCCTATAAGTGCTGAGATTAATTTTCCAATGGGGAGAAATATCTTCGTCCACTGAATCATGCTGTATTTCAGTGAAACTTTCGGCCAATTTTCCAAACTGACTGACATATTGGTTAAACATTAGAAAACTTGAAAAAACTGATATTGTCGCCATGATGTACATATTTGCTAAATTATCCAAAAACTTCTACCCATACCAAACTTATTGATTCAGATCAGTTACGCTGTTTTCACAGCTTTCTTCAGGGATCAAAAAAATACAAGAACGGGAATAAAAGCACTAAAACTGGGGGAATTAATATTTTATAAAATTGAAAATCCCGTTTCTTTTTTTAAATATGTTGATACTCAACTAGATTGTGCCTGATAATGGCTCTTAAGCTGTTTAACTTCATTAAATACCGCAGAAACAAAAGAAAAACTATACAAACAATTATGAGACTTAGGTGGGTTTATTCAACACCTTCGGATACAACGAGCACTCGGTTTTGCAAGTAATCTCCAAGTGATTATGAGCACCCATGAAACTGGTCTTCACTGTACTAAGTGAGTCACCTACTTGGGCTCAAAGATGTCTGAATGGCTTTCAGTAATGGAGTATATGCACGTTTTTTGGAAGTGATCTTAAAAAAAAAATTAAACTTCAATTAGGCTAAATTCCGAGTCTGAGAATAGAGAGGTACTTTTTAAGTGAGATATTCATTATTAAAATTTGCAAAATTAATGATGCGCTGAAACACCAGTCGGCCATATTCTCAAGGCTGTGACGTCATTTTGTTCGATGTATTCTCAGGCATACCTTGTTCTTTAGGGTGAGCCCCTCTATAGCGTGTACTGAGTTTGGAAAGAAGCCATGGAATGGCTTATGAACTAGATTAAAAGTGTGTACATGCCATCATCTACATCCTTTAATTCATTTATTTCTCGGTTACACTGACGACAAGACTCTATCAACTTTTCTACCTTGAACTACGTAATCATATTTCTTACTCCTCTGTTCTCGCATTTGCGTTCGTTTGCAGATTTATAGTGACATTTAAATTAAGAGTCACTTAAACAGTGATGATCCTTGAAATAAGTGACTTAATTCGTGAAAACTAAGTCACTAATTAGTAACTAACTAACTTAGTAACAGTACCCGTACTACTAGATAAAAAACAGAAAATTAATTTTCGATAAAAAGTGATAGTTTGGATATTCAAAATGTTTGTAATTTAATTCCAAACACAGTGATGCTAATATTTTCCAAATAAGATGTGAAATAAGCTCATATTACGTATCACAAGTCGGGACTACTTTTTGGAAATGCACCGCGCGCTGGGATTCCTCGGTTAATGGATAGTCATAACAAGACAGTTGTACCTTGAAAACCTATAAACTTATGCTGTGAAGAAATGTAAAATGAACCAATTTTTAAATTGTGCTAACAAATGCTTCGAGAAGCATATTGAAACCGAATGAATGAAAAGTAATCGTCTGATCTAACTATCAAACATTTAAATTCCAGCCCGAGAGATTTCCATCATGCATCTGGACCAATTTTTCAATAACATTATTTTTAGATTTACCTCTCAAATGCTATTCATAAACCTCAACCAAGCAAATGTTTATCTGACTGGCATATCTCTGTTAGCGAAATGAAAATAACTTGTAGAAACATTGAGATAATCAGATCTCTGCTTTGAATACATTAATTCTACGAAAGAGCAAATGCGTTGATAAAAAGTGCGTTATTTTAAAGAAATTAAGATCAGATTACTGCTTAGGCTGGACCAAAATGTAACTTCAGTTATTTGTGCTTACGTTTCAAACCTTAAATAGCCCAGAAGAAGAACCCAGCTCAGTAGTGACAATTAAATAATGAATTATGGATATTCATCCAGTCACCACGGGCCATAACTGTATTTGAAAAATTATTTTTCGCGAGTCAGTAGGTTAAATAATAAAAGAATAGAAAATAGTTAAATAGATAAATTAAATTATGATCTGTATTTGAAATGATAATAATACAAATACCGATAGTTATCTACGTACCGGCACTTTTACTTCCGTAAACCTTCGAATCGTGCTAACAAACTTTTGGCCAATTACCTACTGTAAACAATCTTACTTAATTCACTTATGTTAGACCTAATTTCCGATGAGGTTTCCCGTCGATTGCTCTTTGTTATGAATGAGGCAACACAGCAAAAAAGCTCCAGTTCAACATTAAAACTTCTTCCCGAGGCATGTAGGTATAGTCCAAAATAATCAGCACGGTCAATCATTGAAGCATCCACCTTCGGGATATTATTTGAAGAAACCTTCACGGAACCTGATTCCATGATAAGCACTTAAACGTATTTCCCTTTACACAGATCATATCCACCAACTTTTTCCAATGCACACGTAGTTTATTGTATCATAAACATGATCATAACACGATAAACACCTTGCACGCTGATGAGATAGAACAGAATGATGTCTCAAACGGAGGAGCCAATAGATGAGCGTTTTCGTCTGCTCAATATCGTTGCGAAAACAATGCATATTACATATTAATTATTAAACAAACTAAGCAAAAATTAATGCTGTTAATCGAAAGTAATGATATTTACGATACACTTTATCGAATAAACTGCATTTCAATTGTATTCCTCCCGGGTGCACATACTCTATTGAATGACATGCATGAGGTTCAAAAAAGAATGAACGCATAGTAGAACGTAGCATGAGCACATTCAAACAAGACGAGACGGACTGGAAACTTCTGGCAGTGCAAACTGCATGCATCACACAGCTCGTCCACCTTCTATTTGAAGGCAACAACGTCACATGCAATATCAGACGTGTTCATCCCTTGATCCTTCGTTGATTTATAGGCAGAGGGAGCACACTCCTTCCCATCTATCTCTCCTATAAAGTGTAAACGTTCACATTAAAATTCTTCTTGTATGCTATAGATGTGCAGTTTAATTTTAAATTAAATTAAATAATAAAATTTATAAAATTTGCAAGCGATCTTTGATTATAAGCCTTTCCGATTTCTTCTATTTGCCGTTTAGTCCAACAATGAAAACACACATGTGAATTTTTAAACTGCAGGTTTTAACACCAAATAATTTTCAATTGCAATAGTACTTGTAATAGCATCTGGAGATGATTTTAGAAAAATCAGGCCCTTCGCATAATGGAAATTACTCAGCAATAGAGATGTTGACTATTAACCTGCTATTATCTTTCAAAACTAAGTTTGCCTCTAATTTTGACATGTGAATACTATTTATGGTATAAATGCCACTGGATGCCAACTCAAGGCAGCAAATTTAGCACACCCTCAAGAGGGTTAGCGAAATACCCCACAGGATTAGCAGCAGGAGAAAGCTCTTGATTAATGTTTAAAGATTATTCTTAAGTAAACCAATTGTAAAGTAAGAATAATGTTATCTACAGTCTCTAAATGTCTTCCACAAATTGCGACTGTGCAATTATTGCCATGGCCTTAGATGCGGTTGAGTACAGTTCAAGGGAACTGGAGATTTTGTTGCACTTGGGCATGTTTATGCTATTACTAGGCAAAGTTAAACTGTAAAGGAAGGGAATAATTGAAGTGAAGGCAGCAGCGGATGTGGAGATGAAGAAAGTAGAGATTGCATGAGTGACAGCCAGGCCCTCACCTATGTTTACAGTTTGCCATAAGCCCTTGTTTCTAGAACCTCTGTTACACGATAGTGTGATTGCATGCCAGTTACATTCACGAAAGCTCTGTATTCCCGTTTTTCAAGCATCATCTCGCGTGATCATGCTCAGTGATCTTGGATCCACACTCCGCAGCAGTGCATCCTGAGCAACTTGTGTGAGCGGCAACTCCATGATGTGGTGCTTGACAGTGAAGTTTATCATGTTGCACAGTGGTTTTGAAGCATTTGTGCAAACCTCTTTTTCTGAATCCGTTTTCATGCCGCCATGCATTATGCAGCCACGGATGAGTGGTGTTGTAAGGAACATTAAGAAAATGAGTACCATTATCGCCGCTGAAAAGATAGCAGTCGGGTGAAGAAAGCTCTCAAGGAGTTTGGGAAGCAATCTAAAATAACAGACTATGAGAATGAATAATAATACATTTTTTTACTTACACAATTAATGAACATCACAAGACATTAAAGGAAAGTTTGGATTATCCGTGATCTGTGATTATTCATGCTGCCTCTCCCCATCATTAGCCTGGATAATCGGGAGGTTGCTATATTTCATATTGCATAAAAGTTATTTTGATATCTTTCAAGCAAAAGTCAGTTATTCTGGGTCAAATTTCTCAGTATTTATGCAGGATTCAAAATTATGTATCCATTTGGTTATCCTGACATAAAATGTAGAAGTACATGTAAATGATTTTATATCTGCTGTTATTTTCCTAGGTTGGTGCTATTGATGGTAAGCGTACTCGACCTCAGGATTTGACAAGGCTTTATGAGATAATTCTTCAGAATTTAGGAGAACTTCAGTCCTTACCAGGTTTGGAAGAAGATTTCCAGTATCAGCAAAATATTGAAGCAAAAATAATTGCATTTAAAGCATTTAGGTAAGTTAAATGTTATCTTACATTGCCACCACCAGGAGGCCTATTATAGATATTATATCCATGATTTTATTTGAAGAAAGTTGTTATTATACCTACTGTCTTAAAACACTGCCTTTGAACGATGCATGTACTCAAATGGGCTCTCTGTGTTACAAAAAGTCGATTAAAAAAGACCGAAATTCAAGGCAATTTCAATACTTTGGGAATAAATTTGAGCATATATTCCCCCTATCATCAGCTGCCTTAAGCAGTCACTCAAGTCACTTTTACATAAATGCTGACCCTCTTTTACTCTCAAATACTTTGACAATGTTAGGGGGAATATATTTGGAAGCATATGCTTCTTAATTTCTTTGGTAATTTTAGTTTCCACCATCACTTTTTGTGGGAAAGTACTTTTGTCTCATATGCTCTCCTCATAGTTCAACAAGAATACTACAAACATACATTATAACCAACCATTATTGTTAATACTTTGTTACTAATTGTTGTATTGTCAAGTTTTTTCTTGTGTTCATGAAAAAAATTATCACTTCTCCCTGGGGACTGAGATCAATGTTCGAAATCTCAAAAACTCTTTATTTTTGAAAGTTCATATTTTCAAATTTACTGTAAATTTTGGCTTTTAGTGAGGGCCAACAGTTTTATTTCATACTGTGGAAACTTAGTGTTGTCCTGCTATGTAAAATCGTGAATTTAGTGCATGCTAGTCAGAATGATGGGTCTAAAAAATAAACGAATTTTCTTACTGCTGAGAATATAAAATGAAACAATAAAATTTATAAAACTCAATGAACTTTTTAGTAGGTAAATAAAAATGTGAAGGATATGCAGTAAATGTTCCATGCATCAATGTCTTTGTTTTCCTTGTACATGAAAATATGGTATTTTTGGTTATTGAAACTGGGTGAGGTAAAAATTAATCTGAATTATCTTCTGCACTTGAGTTTGCACTATTTCTTTTAGAATTTAATTATTGGTTTTTAGTATATATTTTTGTGCATTATACATTCAGGCATCAATGTGCATCATTTACTATCCATGTTAGCTATCTGCTTTTATATTGTATCCTAATAGTATTTCATTAATGGCTATTAAGTGTAAATTTTTTCTTTTGTAGGTGCTATTACATAGCTCTCAGTTTGGCCGGAATCAGAAAATGGAAAGAATCCTGGTGCCTCTACCAGAGGTCTCAAGAGTATGTGGAGAAAGCCATTGTTCTGGGAAAAAAATTAGGTTGGGAAGATAAAAAGCAGGATAAATCAGCTGCTTTGAATTCCTTCGAAGTCATTGGTGGTGGTAGTCTTGTGGAAGAACTTCGCAACTTACTCTCAGACATTGAAGGCCATAAATTTGCTGCCCATGCATACAGTGTACTTGCTGGTGATGAAGATGGAAGTCCAGGATCTGTTTCTTCTACATCCAAAAGTGCAACCACACAAAAAACTCGCAAGGTAAGATATAAATTATAATTAATAAAAAGGTGATAAATTGACTACTGATCGGTTTGGTGACAAATAAAGACCCATGCCTCGCTTAGTGCAATTTTGATTAGCGTAATTTCAATGTAGCAAAAATTCACTCCTCGGGGAACTTCCCAACGGTGCTTTGCGTAATCAAATAACCTTAAAATTCTCTTGATTAAACATGGACTTGCACTACGCACACACGATATTACTCTCATTTTACGCATATTAATAGTATTTATTGCCTCAAATCTTATTCTTTGTTTATATATTCGTCGAAATTCATTGTCGCTCATTGGCCAAAAACATTCTTGTCATGCGGTCAGAGTAGCCGACCTACAGAAGTAATTTATGTCATCTCCTTTACTGAATGATGATAGTTAATTCAGATCATTAAGTTTGGAGTTAGTGAAAAGGCACTTTTTGAAAGCGATACGGTTTGAGATGTCATTTTGCTGTCATAGGTTATCAGGCGAACTGACCTCCACGTAAAGGGTCCACCCTGAAGCATTCAAGGTCATAGGTATTAACGGGAGAAAAATGGAGCAGTGGCAGAGTTGCATATGAATAGAATCAACACTGGCAACAAGTTAAAGGGTCCTATACATTCTCAAACACATTGGCTTCATTCCTTCCCTGCAGCCGTAGGCCCTCTGCATCTCAGGAATACAGTGTAACAGTTCCTTCAGCAGTAAAAGGTGATTGTGATGAAGCCTGAAAACCACGTGAACTATGGCAAAAAGTAGTTATGTGGATCGATAAATAAAGAAGTTATCAAGAAAAAGATTAAACCTAGAAGAGAAATTGAAAGTGATCAATTGCTTGAAAATGGAGAGCTTCAAAGCGATATTGCCTGTAAGTTTAAGCTCACGACGTCGAAGGTCCACACCATTATTCTGAATAAATACGAGGTGAAAACATCAGTGACATCAGCCACAACAGTGTTTTAGTGCAGTGATATCAGGTGAATCTGCAAGTGCTGATAGCACAGTGGTCGCTACATTTTCCTATGAATTCTAAGCTGTGATTGAGAGTGGCTCCTTTCCCCTCAACTAGTTATTAATTTTGACGAGAGAGGATTGTGCTGGAAGAGAATGCAATATCGTTCATTCATTTTTAGGGAAGAAAACCCTGGGTCAGGTTTCAAGGTATTTAAAGTCTGTTTCTCATAGCTGCTTGTCCCACGGAGGACTTGAAATTAAAGCCAATTATGATTTATCATTCACAAACTCCGCGAGCAATGAAGTGGTATTCAGAGTAGCATTTACCTGTCATTTGGATGAGCAGCTAAAGGTTGGCACATGAATTGTTTTTAGACTGGTTTGAAAATTCGTAAACTGCCAGCAATGCATTTCAAACGGCTGAGATAGCATGCATTTTTTCCTAGATGTTTGCCCACCCGCACGAATGGGAGGGAATTTCAAAAGCACAAACGAGAAAAAAACGTTTTTGAATGCATGCCTACTATCTTTAAATATATTTTAAACGATACATGTTTATATAAATAAGGGTTTCTAAGGGTATTATTAGGAATATATGTGGTTTATAGGAAATTTGATACTCAACAACTATGCTGCCGGGAAAGCATCCCTATCTTCCCCATGTTAAAATGCTCTCATATAATGCAAATTCGATTAGTGCTAAGACCCCAAGGAATGCATCTCTTGTGCTAAGCGAGGTTTGGGTGTATAGTTATTTAATGTTTGTGATGATATATTTGACAATGTTCTACATTTTCAGCGAATATGAAGTACAAAAATACTTAATTGAACAATATTAACTGAGAATTTCAGAGAACAAAGAACTTCCTTTTTTTAAATCGTCCATTCTTTGTTCCTCTTGGCAGACAACTTAACGTTCACCTCAACCCTATCCAAATAACATGGAATTAATACAACACAGTTAACTGCAATACACTTTACATGCTCTGCAATTTTATTAAAGAGACAAAAGGGGGGGAAGACAAGTGATTAGGAGGGGTGTATGGTAGTGGCTTGCAACTGTGCCCTCATTCACAAAGGGAGAGTATGACGGGAGACAATAATCTTCTAGCTTATAATTTGTTGTGTTGCCAACTGTGTGTGTTAGTGGCAGTGAATAATACTTCTCATGGGAATCAACTTCTTTTGATTGAGTTTATGAACCAACTTTCCCTCCTTGGTTGCTCGTTATTTCATTCGATCTCCTTCTCTCCATCCTCAAGTAAATTTCTTTTATCACCTCCTGCCTCCCCTCCTCATCTGCCCACAGTTGCAGGGAAAAATTTATTTTCTGCCACCTTTTAATTTTCTGGTCCTTTGTAATTTTGTAGTCTCATTTCCGACAGATGGCACCTTTTAATTTATATTTCAGAGAGGGCAAAGAAGTGTAGGTAGGGGGAGAAATGGGGGGGGGGGGGAAACACTTACATGTTCTCCTATGGTTGGGGACTGCTGTTTTGTTCAAATTGAGGTTCAGAACTCTGGGCAATGAGTTGGACCACCCTGGCTGGGGTCAAAAATAGGGTGGGAGTTGGGAATATACTACATCACTCACTCGCCCATTCATGTCAGGTCATCCACATACAGGCTTTACAACATTTCCTCATAATGCAAGCAAAATGAATGGATAAGGCTCTCCTTAGCCCTTGTAACTCATATCCGACCTGATCCTGTAAAACCATCTAAATGGGACCAGTTACATATGACTGTATTGGAACTGATTTAAAACTCTTTAATGATCTCTGCCTGCTTATGAGTGTAACTGATTATAGGTTTTTAGTCAATAACCTGAAATATCATTTCCATGAAGACCTGAGTACTTTGATTGAATACAAGTTAGGTGCCAATGAATGATTACATTTTAATAAGTGTGTGGTGGCATGTGGGTTTTCTGCACATTTTTTCTGTTTTTGAAGTTAGGCTCTGATCCTCAAAAATTTACAGGCTGCTAAGTTTTACAAAAAAAGAAAATAAATATGCTCTTGCTTTTTACTTCATTCTTCTAATGAAATGTGTATGAATTAAGAACTTCTTCCAATTAAGGTTACACAATATGAATGCTAATACCTATGTAGTTGTTTTTAAAATGATTGTCAGCTTCTTATGTCAAGATTTTTATTTGATGTCTCAGGAGTACACTATTAAATTTTTTACAGCCCCTTATTGAAAGGCTCCATGAATACGTTGATGATCCAGCTTTGGCCACTGCATCTGATTCTCTCATTCACCTACCTCCTGATTTTAGACCTGTTCCTTGCAAGCCCTTATTTTTTGATCTGGCATTGAACTTTGTTGAGTTTCCTGAGTTGGATGACAAATTGGAAACTAAGAAACAAGCTGCTTCTGCAGGTTTGACTGGTTTTGTTAAGGGATTGTGGGGATGGGGTGGTGGCAGTAGCAATAAATGAAGTGTTCATTCTGGAAAAAGATATGAAAGTAATAATATAATTTTTTCACTGTAAGAGACAGTATGTATTTTTGTCTCAAGGTATCTAAAGCATTTTGTCAAAGTAACTCCAAATGAAAATGTTATTGGATCATTAAAGGAACTGTTTTAATTGTACCATGAATTATTTCTCCACTCCATAGTATTTCTCCTCTTCATTGCATAGGTATTTTGGGGTATGCAGAGGTTCTCAAGAGTGGGGTAAAGTGGATCATTTTTATCAATTTTTCAAGTATGAGTTAACATTTAAGTACCCCTTTGGTATATATGATTTTACACTTTCCCGGCGAACAACTTTAGAAAAATCTTCTTGGGATACCCCTTTGGTATTCCAAGTGTAATACCTTCCAGACCTTCTCAATGCAATGTGCATGAGAGCGTGCTTCCCAATAATATGAATTCTTTTAATTTAAAAAAGTGATCAACTTCAACCTACAAGTAGGGGTCAAGTGGATCACTGTTCTATTTTATGCTTCGGATCTGTTTCCAACGGTAATAATTTAAAGTGAACCACGATTATTTGTGTTGTTAAGTATTTCGTCTTTGTTTCAACACAAAATTTTAACTAGAGTACAAGAGTAGTATAAAGAAATTGAATTTATTTTTGGGGAATTCACAAGCAAGGAAAGGTCTCCGACAAATAATAACCGACACCATTTTTTAGATTTCTCTGTGATGGGGGAAGGGAGCAGAGCTGTGAAATAGCTCACGTTTTCAACTTTGTCCGAAGAATTTTAGTTATAGTATTTAAACAGTAGCCATTAGAAACTGCCATTGATTTAGTTGTGGAAAGCTTATTATTGAAATTGACTGCATTCAATGGTAAATTGACCAGTATATGTATCATAGAATGAAAGGCAGATAGTTTTTGGGAGGTCGGATGGCATAAGTCACAAGGAATGATTGTGTCAATACAGCAGGATTTCCTGTACACTCCAAATTCATGATTCAGACATGAATTTGGTGTCTAGGAAAAAAAGTCACTATGGTGCATAGTATGTGCATGTGAGACTGGTCATGTGTGAGGAAAATAAAATCTTTTTCATTGTTTAACTAACGATTGTGTTAATTTTTTTTGAGCCAATCGAGTTGCGAGAGAATTCAAATAATGGCAACTAAGTCAACGTTTTGAGTCCTCAGTTCCAATGGCAAATGTAGTACACTATTTAGTTTGAAATGATGTTATTGTAAAGGTTAATCAAATATCAATGAAAATTTGTTTTACCGTGTTTTAAACTTTGTTATTCTGAATACTATGGCAAAAAAGAATTATCATAGCATGCATGCATAGTATAGTAGTAGGATAGTTTTTGGGAGGTTGGATGGCATGTGTGAGGAAATAAATCTTTTTCACTTTTTAACATTTGTGTTAACATTTTTTTTTTAGTCAATCGAGTTGTGAGTGCCTAGAATTCAAATAATGGCTACAAAGTCCTCAGTTCCAATGCACATGGAGTATACCATTTAGTTTGAAATGGTGTTATTGTATAGGTGAATCAAATATCAATGAAGATTTATGTTTTTATTGCGTTTTAAACTTTTGCTTAAAAGCGTGCTTTGTTGATCTCTATAATATGGCTAAAAAAAGTTATCATGGCATGCATGCGTAACTGCACATGGCATAAGCAATCATTTGGTTCACTTATGACAAAATCTTCTATCATTTCACACTATTTTGTCCTTTTATCATAAAAATATATCAAATAGTAAATTGAATAGACTGATTTCTTATACATAATGTTTTGTATAACTACTACTACAATTACTAACATGCATTTCACTGTTGTGACTGCTCATATTCTGTGAAGAAGATTCCCTGCTTAGACGTTCAAGTTTCAATTTTGTCAATTTGAAATAATAGTAATAAATTTTATTCATGCCAAGGGGTCAAAAATGAAGTTGACATAGAAAACCATCAAATATTACAAAAGTACAGTTCATTAGTGTCTTTAAAATACTCCAGGTAAAAGTAAGACAGAAGTCAGTGCAACAATAGAACATATACAGCTTAGCAAGAAAATTGTTTGGTTAATAGTACATATGTACAAACAAGCATAACTATTGTTTTGGCGGTGAAAGTTTTGCCATAGTAAATACTCATTCGAAGAACATTTGAAATTATTGCAAGATAGATTCTTAATATGAGCTGACAGTTTTTTGCATATCTTAGTGGCATAGTTATACAAAATACACCTTTGAAAAAATGTTCAGGGAAAAATATCTCACAAGGATGTCTTTGCTCGTTTTGGTAAGGTGATTATATGTTCATCCACAATGATATTTGAACCATGTTTGTGTTATATGTATATTGCTTGTTCCTGCACAAATTCCTACCAAATGAGGAAGAGAGAAAAAGGGATTCCTCAAAAGAAAGTCATTGCACCAATTCCGTCAAACCTGGACTCTAATAATATGTAATTCATAGTTTCAAATTTGATTAAATTCCATAGCACGTAATTTCATACTTTAATACCTTCACAATGAACTGTTTTCTCAATCAAGAAACTAGATATACATGCAGTTTAAAAAAAGAATATTTTACTGGCGTTAATGATGCTCCATATGTATGTAAATAATGTTAATTCACTATAAAAACCACTTTTATTTTAAGAATCAAACACTTGTAAAACCAATTTCATTTTGTACTGTAACATTGCTTTAGTAGTAACAGGCATTTTCATAAGGCAGTGACAATTTTTACTAATATGTATTAATTTTTTTAAGTTTACGAGGTTAGTGATTAAAGATAAATCATGAGGAGCAATACTTCATTAAGTTAAAGTAATTACAAACGAATTCCATCCTAAAATATGTAGCAAAATGAATCCTTGGTCTCAAAAAATTAAAATAAGTACAAAACCACAAAATCATTCACAATTATTCAAATATCTTTTGCTTTCTCCTTTAAGCAATGAACTGTATGCAAACATTAAATCTAATAAGAGAAAACAACAAAAAATAAAATACAGAGCAGCAAACCCAGGAGAGTTTGATAATACATATTGTGAAAGCAGTTTATAAGAAAACCTTGTCCTTATAAATAATACAACATAATTACACACTAGAAGTTTTCATCTCACCCTGAAGGAAAAAATAATTCACAACTCATCATGACTAAAACAACTGGTAAATAATAATTAATATTGCAGGTATATTTATGCTTCTGACAAGGAGATGTTAACAGGCTAATTAGACTAGTACTGACAAGAATCATAAGCATAGTTCATACAATACTTTTTCTCACTTAACACTATTTACAAACACATTTAAAATACCTACGTAAGGCAAACATTTTCTCAAAGGAGTATGTTACAAGGAAAAATATTTAAAAACTACATGGTGAAGAATTTGTACTTTCATTCTCTAAAATTTAACAATATGAATATATCAAATATTTAAGCAACATTTAGGCACATTTCTCACCTTGCTTTCTCAAACTGAAACAAGCAAGACATACTGCATACAATACAAGTGCATACAATGATTCAAAATCCAAGTATAAAAATATCGCTTCTTCTCATTAGCACCTAACATGCAATTTTTGGGTAGATCATTGCTAGTGAAATGTGCAGAAAGCACAATATTGGCCGGACTTCCAACAGCACCAACTACTTCAAACCTCTCACATAAAGGCAACTTTAAAATATGGACTTCAATTACCATGCTGTCCAAAAACATAATTCTCTTCTTTATATACATTTCCATGAACCCTAAATCTGTACACACAGGTGTATTCCAAGTTTCCTTGATTAGACTCAATTCGTAGCTCTACAAATTGATAAGGAGGTAAATTTGGCTCCTGTAAATGATTAGTAATATATCAGTTATACATTATGTTTTCCTTTATCAATGACCAAATCAAAATAAACTTAATATTTACCTGAACAGGAAAGTATTGTAAACTGGATCCATTTTGATTGTACACATAATGACCAAACAGCTGTCCATTGTTGTCCATTTCACTGTTCAAGCCCTGTAGTAAAAAAATTAACATCAGAAAAAGAAACAAAGAAGTTGGTAAAAGACACTTTTGTTTCTATATTAACACTACCAAATTATCCACATATTTTCTGATACATATTTCTACAAGGCAAGAAAAACATAACACAATCAACTGCCTTAGTACATGGTCACACACACTTTGAAAACATCAAAGTATTATTGAGGCAAAAGGTGCCAAAGCTTCAATTATCACACTAACTCTTCACTTAAAATTCACTTTTGTGGAATGTTGAAATAATCAGGTGCAATTTTCTTCTAAATAAACCACTAATTCAAACCTGGATTCAATTTTATGTCATTGTTATAGGATAAAAAAATTGTTTTGAGTGCAGCCAACTTTAACATACTTAGGAGAAAGTGGGGAAACTGAGGGGAGAGAGTAGAGTAAGATGACAAGTAAGACAGAGTAAGGGAGGAGATGACAGGGATAGGGAGAAGTGGAGAAGGTGGAATGAAGAACAGAGAGTTGATATAGACAGGTTCCTCTTATTTTAGCTAAATTATTTTCTTTATTAATTATTATCACACATAATTAATGTACATTTTAAATTCAAACTGATTAAATGAAAATTGAATTAAAACATTACACAGATTTTCACCAAGCCCATGGTATTTCCCTTTCAAAATAAAACTGAATCCAAGTGGTGAATAAATTAATGTAACAGGTAACTACACATACACCTAATACGTCAAACTCACCCATACTGAAAAGTTTCTAGGAGCAGAATCAATTTTCCCAACTGGAGATAATGACTTAGGTGTGTGCTCAAGGCTAAACTTGGTTACATATACTTTTTTAGAAAGTTTGATTACAACATATCCTTGAGATCCTTTGAAAGCCCAGCACTCTCCAGGTAGAATACCAGGCTGGAAAAATATGAAAAAATAATAACTGTAATGTTCTCATTAAAATTAATATTCACCATGTTACGCCAACCACCATCGCATTTAAAATTAATATGTTTAGCATATTAACTTCCATGTATTGATAATGCATTTTTTTATGCATTTGCATCTCTAAACTTTAATTCATCAACATGTTTTACCCACTTATAATACAAGGAAAATAAAATGTGAATAAGAGGCATTAAATGCATCTAAAAGAATAGGGAAAGGCTAATAAATAATAGAGAGTTAAATTTATTTAAGGCTATGGCTCACACATCACAATTGACTTAATGGAAGCTTATTAATGAATCGGATTAACACCTAAAAATCAGCTGGTCGCCTCCTACCACTGAAATTATTTATTTTTCTCTGCTCTTAAGCCAAGAATACATTTGATATACATACATAGAATGTATTTGCCACAGTAATTCTCGACGATCCAAATAAATATTCCACATACCTGAATAATTTTTCGAGGATTGATTGAGGGCGACCACAAAGGGATCCCAAACAGGCTAAACACAGCTGTCTTTGCTTGGTATGTTTCAGTACATCTGGTGCTTACAATACTTCCACCTGTAAATGGATGGCATAATTTAAAAGATTCACTATCCAGAAGGAAAACATTTTGACACACTATTAACTAACCTGAAGACTCAAGAGCATAATCAGGTAATCCAGTTTTGTCAGCATCATATTTAGCAAACTGATCATCAACATACTTCATCACCTCTAATTTAAATTTGCTGAAATCTTCATTGGAATATAGCTCATTTGAAACTCGCACAGCAGGCTAAAAATGGAAAATATATAAAAATTTTCAGAAAATGTGAAATATAGTTGCAAATCACCTATTACATCTACCATTTTATCCCTACCGTTTCAGAATACTTTTTCTTAAATTCTGCTAACATTTCTTCCAAATTCAGGAGAGATCTTTCCCTTGATGAGCTCTCAATATGAATTAAATTTTCCAAATATAGATGCTGGGAGCGTACCTCATCAACTTGCTTAACCTAAAAAAAATTCCAATTTTTAGCAATAACCAGTAGACCATATAGAGTTAACAACAAAAGAAAACTATAAGGATTTACATCAATTTTTGGCATTAAAAGAAACATTAGGCCTCAATTCTACAGTGGGTTCATTTAATAATCTACAATAGGATGCCTATCAGCACTAATTTTGCATCCAAACTAAAATTTTAAGTCAGGAATTATTTGCAATTGCAATAATATTTAGTATGAATAACCTGCTTTGCATAAACAAATGAAGATGTTTCTTGAGTGAAACTATCAAGAGATAAATTTTAGGAAGAATGTAGATTCATACACAAACGAGGCACCATATAAGGTGGAAGCACTGATTCTATCAAAACATAGCCTTTGACAATTACATAAATCATTCACCAGAAGTACCTTCTAAATGCTTATAAAATACCCAAAGTATTTAAGCCTCTAATTCAATTGTGCATCTTCAATTCCCACCATAAAATTTATGCACCAACAATTCAATAATATTTCAAACTGAGGGAATAATCATCCAGGCACACAAATACAACCACCATTAAAATGTACTTGAACTTACCAATATATTTAGTGCATTCATCACTGCATCATTAGCCTCTCTACCTTCCTTGGAAAAGGCACTGAAATGTATATCAACTTCCGACTTTATCTTATTTCTTAATACTTCAATTTCGGATGTTTTCTGATCTAACTGTTCCTGCATGTGGTTCATTTTTAATAAAATATTTTGAAAATTCACTTTAGTATCATCATCATCTTTGGAAGATGACAATACACTAACAAACAATGGATGTGCAAGTATGTTAGTCACTAAATCATTGACATTAACTTCTGGTGTGTTACTAGTACACTCCTTCACAACACTCCGTATCTCATCAGATGAATGAATTACTGGTACTGGTGGACTTGGGACTTTTGGCACAATCGAGTTACTGTCGTCTTCACTATTCTCAGCCTGCTATAACAATGATATATAAGTTAAAACACAGCATTAACTCCATTTACACTTTTAAGTCCCATCAAACAACAAAACATATAAAATGAATAATAAGCATATAAACATCGTGTATTATCACACACTCACCATGTGAAAAGGTATCCACATCCACAATAGCTGAAGATTTGAAATAAAGCTCGTAGCCAACAGCTTGATAGGGGAAGAAGCCCCTAAGTCTTGCATTGCATATTTTGAGGGAGAATTAGGATGAGTAGTTAAGACAGGTTCATTACTTTCAGTAAGAGAGAGAGAGTTGGTCACTCCATGATCATCCCAGAGGTGGGAATATATCCACAATCCTGTCGAGGGTTAGAGAGGGTTTCCCAATTATCTTTCCAAAAAGAGGAATACTTCGGTGAATGAAAAATGCACATATATTATCGTTTTCTATAACTGATAGGTAAGAACTGCAACACAAAAAATTAACGCAAGACATATTGACAAATATCACCACAGATGAACAAGGAAATACAGAGCCATTTAAGACAGCCCAGCAATACATATTGAAAAACTCATTAAAGAAATTAATGCATGCAGATTTTGCATCCTCTTAAAGCATCTAAAACATATCACACAAAAAACTCAGCATGTTTCAATTTAAACAAAGAATATATTCCATGCTCCTTAAAAATAATAACAAGTAAACATAAAATTCTAACCACTATTTCAAGAGACCATGAACTCTTCCTAAGTGTTTCATCAGAAAGAATGACTAAATAATGATCCAGATAAAGAGTGTCTTGTAAGAATTTTGATTATAAAATTGAGAATCATTTTGAAATTTTCCCAACACAAAAAGCAAAAGAGCAGAAAAAACGTTGAAAATGATTGAATTTTTTGTTTAAAAATTTTTAAATCAAACTCAAGAAAAACTTTTAGACCAAGAAAAAAAGCATTAGGAACGGTTTTCAACAACTGCACTCATAAATGGCTAAATATTTTTCAAATCTACAAGCACATAAGAAATTGTAATTTGCCTAAATTCAAGAATTGTTATCATATTTTCTTGTAACATCCTTTACTTGTAGTAAAACTAAAGCAAATGGCTTGATATCCACTGTACTTAACTTCACACAAATTCGTTGCAAAATTAAGTACACTGTATATATTGGGCAATGCATGAGTCCTCAACCATCTACTTCCCAGGAAGACTGAAAAAAGATAAATGGTCAACAACTTGGAAACTTTTTGTTTCTTTACTTTATTTGTGCCTTTATATTTGATGTAGCAGGACCTTGAAGGCACTTCAGCAGGCGGACAAGTTTGGTTGTGCAGCCAGGGTAAAGTGGATCATAGATCAAGTATGAGTGGTGAAAGACCAAGTGCATAGAGTATCAGCTTTTTCAATGCTGAATAAAATGATGTAATTTATTCTTTTAAGCAACTGAAGGTGGATCGAAAATCTAAAGAGATTAAGTTAGGCTAAACCATCAAAAAGCTATACAATAGAGCCAGTGAGCTGCCCACAGTGCTGGAGTACTAATGAGTAGAACTAACAGGAAAATAGTTTCAGCATTACTACAAATATATAAAATACACCCCAATTCATGGAAATCCAGAAATGACGGGGACATCTCCACGGGGGAAATGAAGCTCGGCAGCAAGGAGTCAGTCATAAATCTGGGGTCAAATAGGTTTTAAAGTGACAAAAACAGTGGATTGCTGCCTCAACTTACAAGTTACTTTCACAGTGCGATAGTGATTAAGTGTATGTTAACCGACAGTTGGTGATCATTGTTTTCATTTCTCGTCAGGGTCGATTGTCTGACACCCATAATAAAGATATCTTGTAGCATTTTTACATATAGGGTTCAGTTTATCCAAACATAAATAAATTCATGATTTTCAGACATTCCTTGATCAAGTAAAACTTTTTAATGAAATCAACACGTGGCATAAACAAGTCGTGAAATAACTAAATTACAGGATGATAAATACAGAAAAAATAAAAGATGAAAAGTGTTTTGATAGAGACCTGAGACCAGTACAAGCATAAAGGAATCTTGGACAAATTATCCACAAGCGATGATTCTATAAGCTTAAAAATGTACATCCATACTACACAACCATCCCCTAGGAAAATAAAATTATATTAGACATTTAAGAGAAACCTATACATTAAAACTCACCTCCTATGATTAAAGTAGGCAAAAACAGGATGAGAATTTTCATCAATCTGCGAAAAATTTGCCTTGAAAATGCACCGTAGACATAAGATGAAGATGTAATGGTCTCTCTTGTCCACTGCAATAGCATCCAGGTGTCAACAAATTTAACATAGCCAAGAACCAAATATACCCACTGCAAGGATCTTTCTTGAAATGACATTGACAAACTGTCTTCACTTTTACTGCCTGTAAAACATGATGAAACTCAGAATCAAAAAGGGAAAATAGTCTAGAGAAATGTTTTTCCAAAGGTTCTCACTAAGACGCTTTTCCACAATAATTGTAATCACCAATGTATTACCTGCATGAATATCATAGGAATTAAGATATGAAATATTCCTTCTCACTGACGAAGTTATACAACACATATATGAAATGATAATGGTAAAAATCTTCGCCAAAATATGAGTTTCATTCGTAGAAGAATGATCTCGTCTAATGCTTTCATTTGCACTGTATTCAGCACCAAGTACTCGCGCCCACTTCCCATCATAATGACCGGTTCCTGAAAACAAGGCACAATGGATAGGTCAGCATAGATCTCCCCATCATCTCATATATCTACATATGAAACCATCTCAGGAGATTTCAGTATATTAAGGACCACAGTGACAGAGTGAAAGCTTGGTTTCACGTTTAAAAGTTCTCAATTGGTACCTTGTTTGGAGTAACTTGTGGAATATCTGCTGCGCTCATAGCTCGATGAGAACTTCTGCATGTTACTTGGGTTGATATAATTTGACGTGGGTGACATTATATCTTGATTATGCAAGCCCTGTCTTGACATGTTCGGCATGTTCACAATTCCAGGAGCTATTTCTTTTCTGTGAGCCGAGTATTCCGAATAAGTGTAATCAGTCTTCGGAAAAACACTGAAAATAACAAAACGAATAAAGCATTAAGAACCCACGAGCCTTCGAAAACATATGGAACAGAGGTATTTAGGATTTAAACCGCTAATCAATTTTTAACTGAGTAGCAAAATATAGCAATTAAAAGTACTACGCGGTTATCGACAAAAAAATCCTTACGCGATAACAAAATTATTTGTCAAACCCCTAGTTTCTATGGATAAAAAATCAAATTACTATATTGTTTTTTTCAGCAACTAATTCATTGTACAGGATATCGAAGACTTAACTCAACTTGGACAGGAAGAACGTCTTGAACAATTTGAACCAAAACTTATCTCACAGCTGAGTACTGCCGGACTCGCCGGACTGCCACAACAAAAAAAGAAGCATGATATTTGTTTTGAACAGTATTGAAAATGCACCAATAGGAGAGAGAGATGAAGTTGGCGATCGTTGCTATTGTGAATTGAAAAGTGCATGATCGGCTTCAGATTGTTTAAATTGGTCCAAAAAGAATAGGCACTCGGAAGAAATTGTAAAGAAGGATTCAACAAGGCGAAAAAATACGAGACCTTGGCTTCTCCAGCAAAATTTGTAATCCGAAAGGACGAAA
Source organism: Ischnura elegans (assembly GCF_921293095.1). NCBI lineage: Eukaryota > Metazoa > Arthropoda > Insecta > Odonata > Coenagrionidae > Ischnura > Ischnura elegans. The sequence continues at coordinate 146,238,227 of NC_060246.1, forward strand.
AAATTTACAAACCGAGGATCACTGTGAGACAAGGTGAGTACAGTCCATGGGAATTTTTACACGGAAGGCCTGGGACTAAAAATCGGATAGTTCCCAAAGAGATTTAATTCTTAAATGGCAACGTCGATGCCAGTAGCTTAGCCTGCTTATTTCGGCTCCGTAAGCGGAACTTCGGACGGTTCTTAGTAATTATAGCATTTAGACTGTTCCCCCTATTCCCATGACCTCCCGCTGACAGTATCAAAATACACCCCGAAGTCAAATATTTGTCAGAAGAGCAGTGTTCCGAAAGCATCTTCAGTCTCTATCAGTCAATCCCATCAACAAACAAAGTTATATTCACCCGTCATTTCTGCTGTACGTTGTGAATTGATAAAAAGTAATGCTGTTGCATGCAATTTTCCTACGAATGTAGATTGAATCATACGTAAGTACCGAGGGACAAACACTGTCGTGACACTACCCTGGACTGTAATAAATTTCATATGTATTGATAGGCTACTGTGGAGTTGCCATATTACAGGTACCACATCACAGTCACAATCCAAGTACCTAATAACGGCCACAGAGTTTTTGCTATGGTGCAGCCCAGGGCAACTGCCATAACAAAGAGAGCAAAGCAAATTCGTAGTTAACCTTCAAGCTCTCTTGAAATTTTAAAATCGAATTAAAGGTCATAAATAGGCAGATTTAGAACATTTTTACGACTTCTTTATTTTTAATAATCGTAGGTAACATTAAACCTTTCATTAAAAATGAACGACCATAAGGTTTAAACCATCAACCCATCAGTTTCACATTCACATATGCCGAGGCACTGAACCCATGCAGCCATCAAAGTAGTAATCATGGTGTGCTTCAGTTATAAACCTAAATAAATTGTTTAGAGCATTGGGTTTGGTCCCTATAACATTGCAATGTGGGTTCCAATGTCTCCTGATCAAGGCTAGTTTTTCATCAGTAGAATAGTGAGGGGGACTAATGAATTCATACTTATGAGGTGAACGCTGGGAATAGTGAAGGATAGGATTATGAAAGCTTGGAGCCAAGGTCTTCACATGCAAGAGGATGAAGGGGTTCAAACCTCCCTTTCCAAAATGCTTGGGGATTCAGTTTTTACTTACTCCAAAACTCCCCACCCCATAATGCATCTCCTCGCAGAGGTTATCTCCCTTTTACATTTCTTTGACCTCAGCCTAAGTGCACGAAGACAGCTGGGGCCTTTGATTACCGGCTTACCATGGGGCCAGTTTCCCAATAAAAGTTGTACTTACCTTCTTTTTCTTCATGACAAAGAATTAGTGACCACTGGATTCAGAGTAAGCTGTATGTGGTAGCCAGCACTTAATTCAACAATGTAGCCTCAGCAGCCACTCCCCTCCTCCCACCTTTTCTTCTCCTTCAATATTCCCATCTAACTGAATACGTATATAACTACATCATTCCCATGATAAAGCAATTAGCATTACTGGGGAAATGCTGGGACCAGTCTAACAATAATGTTTTCTACAAGGTAAAAATATATTCACGGGTATAGAACGTAACTACCTAAGGCATCAATGTTTTTATTTTATAACCTGGTGGGTATTAAGAACTTCAATGATGCCCAACGTAATGAATTTGCCAGATTGGTAAGTATTATTCTCCAATGCTAACGTGACATCCTTGCACCAAAGGAAAGCTTACTGTGATTTCAATTTTACTTGAAGGTTTACAGATAGAATTTAGAATAGATAGAATGGATATGATAGAATTTTTATGATAAAGCATGTTCAGCCATTTTGGAGACAACCCCAGTTTCATACCTGTCACTGTACAGCTTGAGCAAAGGCATATGTTTAGTGTCAATGTGCATTCAATGTCCTGTCACACACTTATTACAGAACGGTGCAATCCATGATTCACTTCCATAGTTAAGTGATGCAGCACTGATATTAAAAACTCTACAGGTCACAGTACAAATTAGTGTTCATTGCTTGAACTAGATGCTAAATTTAACGAATGGATTACAGCCCAGTTGCATTCAATCCACAACAACCCTACCCCAAAACAGCTGCCCCCAAACTTGAAGGCTATCTAACACTTAGAGCTCTAAAAATGTGCAAAGGCTTTATGGCATTTATGATGATTCTCGTATGTAGTTTCCAAGAGGTGCCATCACACATGTTGTTGAGAAACCACAACAACGTCTCAAACACACTCAATGGAATCCCAAGGAGATACAATCGAATCAGCAAGCAGTTTTAAAAACATTTGTGGGGAGAACGCGAACAATACCTAAATATTTAACCTATATTTTAAGTTTATCTTGCCACAAATAAGAGTCCTCAACAGATATATTCAAGATATTGAGGTCACTAGAAAGTTGTAAAGCCTTGACCAAATCCATGTGAAAAATATACTTTTAAAACTAAAAAGTTAAAATTGTTGAGAATTCTAACCTTACGCAAGGGGGGAAGGAGGACCGAACTATAGATCTTAGCATGAAAAGTAACAATATTTGTGGCAATGACATGGACACGACAATGGGATAGGATTATTTTGCATCTGAATTTGAGGAGTAAAAATATAAATAATGGAAATAACTTCTTACTTCCACCAGTCACCACTCTTCTTGTACAGCTGGAAAGCAGCATGTGTATCTTGAGGAATATACTCCCCTTCACTGGAGTAATCACTAGTTTTACCATCAGTTAATCGCCGCTGCTCGATCCCATCCACAGCAGCATTGCTCTCCGTGACTTTGGAAATCCGATAGGAACCGTTCACCAAATTTTTAATTTCAGGTGAAATTACAGTTTTATTACTCCCTCTCTTCTTTTTTCTAAGTGCCTGTGAATGAAATGGCAATTCCGAAGGGTAATTGTTATAGCCTTACTTTCATAGCATGAAAGTGAGATATTCTAATTTATCCTTTTGATTCATGAATCTTTTTGGATGAATGGATCGTGTTTCCTCCCTCATTTAATGAATGTTGGATCATACCTTGGCATCACCTGTTACTGATGTTGTGCGAATAGCAGTATCGCTGTATTTAAAGGAAAAGGTCTTCCCCTCTTCCGTACACTCTGCTACAGCTGTTACAGAATGCCCATATTGCAGCTGGATTTTATGACTGCGAAGGAAGAGATAAAGAGATTAGTCAACTTGTACATCGTACGTTTCTAGGAACCTCAACCCTTTAGAAGGGAATTGCGCCGCCGTACCTATGACCTGATCCACTATCACTGTTGCAAAGTTCTCGGTCACAACTGGAGCGAAGGAATGGAGTCCTGGAGCGCGACCTACTGTCGCGGCTTGTACAGAGTGTCTGCTCTTCGCCCATCGATGTCTCACCTCACTCTCACGAAATTCAGTAATTACAGCAGAATTTCAAAATTGTCCAGCACTAAAGCACTTGGCACACGTGTTTAAAACCATGTTCATGTCATCTTTCTTATTGTTTGCGTCTATGGACGAATATATGGGTTTTCCACAGCACTAAGGAATCTGTGACCTACAAATCTGGAAATCGATTTCAATGAGGAGCTGTAAGACATAATATGCTGAAGATTTTTATAAAATCATTATTCCCGAGGGTTGCGGTTTTCCACAACACCTATAAGTTTCAACCTTATGATGTTTTAATGCTCACTCGAATTAGGCAGGAAAGTAACAATGCGCTTTCTCGCGCTTCTCTCAAGTTTTAATTTGAATGTATGACGTCATGGTAGACGCGTTCTCCCCTCTGCTCCCCACGGACTCGTCCGCTCGCCTCACCCTTCCCAATTTATGGTATACGCGGGCTTTTCCTTTTTTATGAGGAGTTAACCAATCTCTGTGGCGCAAACTTATGGAGTAACTGATTTTATATATTCCATCAAAAGTTATTGTGTAGTTCATCTCTCGCAGCTACACATCTCAAATGTAGCGTTGGGTCGTTGGCTCTAAGTATGTCGGCTCTTGAGTTCTTACGTTTCAAGTCATTCTGTGGAGTTATCGTATTTTCACAGGAATCTCTCTTTTTCAAAGACCGAGACAGGAATGCATAATTATAGTTATTCAAGTAGGGCATTTTATTGAAGAATTTCAGCGGTTGAGACTATTTTCTTATTTTACGTGAATTTTGTACATTTGCTTCTGCGAGGCTTTATAAACGCCTCCATCAGGAACCCTACAATGATAAGAACGGTGAAGGCTGGAAGAAGGATGTGCCTTTCTTACGTAATTTACAAATGTCTGTATTTTACGAATTGATCGCTGATGCGTGGCTCATTTGTTATTTTTGTGCATTTGTAAGATGTATGGCGCGCTTCCTGATTTGCGTGGGTAGAATTCACCTTGCTCCACTCCTTTTTTTACTCGTGGCTGCCGCCAGAACTGCGTCTTATTTTGAATTAATTGCAGCGAGTGCTAAAGTTAGTCTAAATTCCATACGAATTGGTAGCAAAATATTTCATATCGGGATAATAATATTAAAATTTCCTCAATGGGATTTTTTAAATCCATTATTTAATGCATTTCCACTCTTTGTTTACTCCAAGGAAGTTGTAAATGGTTAACTCCCTCGGCCATTTTACTTAAGGTTTTTGCACAATCAAAGAACCTTATAGATGCTTCTAGGGTTCTTGGCACAATCACTGGCGCTAACGTTTGTGTGTGGGAAATTTTTCGAGGAAACGATAAATTGAGTAAACGCTTTTGCGGATGTTTAACAGTCTGCTACTGAATTATAACTTGAGTTGAATCAGTTCATAAAAGCGTAACAATTCAGATTCAGCATTCATTCGTTCTTACAAATCTCTGCACCAGTGAAAGGGATATTTCATTTGCTTTTTGGGGTTGAATTTTAGTATAAACTTAGGAGCTCACGAAAAATTCATTTTGTCTCCTCGGAGATAAAAACATTTTTTTTACTTTTTTTCTGAAATTCTATTTGTATGCAATTGGAGTTTTTAAATGTAATTTGGTGGTGTACTTGGTATTATCTATTTCATTTTAAGTAGCATTAGCCATACTACACTTTCTTTGCCTGAAATTCTTAGCAGTAGTATAAATACAGCATTGTTCGAGCAAAATCTATTGCTAATTTAATGAAATTCATGGTTTTCTGATGAGTGGGAGTTGACAAAAAAATTATAAGGAAATACAATCCACATACTATCCTAGGCTTCCTCATGAATGTTTGGCTATGTGTTTGACTTGCTTTGGTCAAAGATGATATAGGGAATAAGCATCACCGGGAGATAAAATCGAGCTGGATTGCGGTTAATATGGGAAGGGGGTATTGTTGGTCAAATTCATGCTTGGTGTTACCACAATAAATGCTGACAGTCCCTGTTAAAACATTGGCAAAACTCAAATGGGCAATTCAGAACCAAAGAAGAGGAATGTTGAGCAAGAGCTTACACATTCTCCATGACAACGCTTGCTCAAATGTTGCCTGCCTAACTGTCACTCTCCTGCGAGACTGGTTGGGACATTGTTAACCACCCACCCTATAACCCAGTGCAAAAAATTTCCTTGGTGGCAACACTAATACATCGTGCCTATGCCATCTCAGGCACCGAGTCACTATCTGCGGAGAAGAAGCATCTCATTGAAGTGCTGGTTAGGAATGGCTACAGCAGTAGCATGGTGAATAGAAGATTTGTGGAGCAGGAGAACAAAGACGCAGCCCTGAAAAGGACCTCTGAGGAAGAGAGCTGGCCGGAGGCAGAAGCATACGCCACAATTCCCTTTGTGGCGGGCACATCAGAAAAGATTGCCAGAATGCTCAGGAAACACAACGTAATAACACGTTTCAATGCGTGACAAAGATATCAGACATGCTATCCGGAGCGAAGGACAAACTCCCAATGGACCTTTACGAGGGAATATATCGAGTGCCTTGTTCATGTGGTAAATATTACATTGGCGAGACCTGCAGATCAATGAAAGTCTGATTGCAGGAACATCGAAGGGCTACCAAAAACAAGCAGCACCAACTCTCAGTCATATCTGAGCATGCTTGGAGTGAACCTGGACAGGGTCGGATCCAGGATTTCTTTCTGGGAGGGGCACAAGCAAGGCCGTATCCATGATTTTGTTCAGGGGGGGGCACAAGGATACCTCGTTATACAAAACGAACGAAATGATAATGGGACCGTATTAAAAATCTAGCATATTTTTAAGGGTCTGGGGGGGGCACGTGCCCCCGTGCCCCTACCCCCTGGATCCGCCTATGAACCTGGACATAACATTCTCTTTGAAGATGCCAGGATAATAGCTAAAGAAAATAAATACTTCCCTCGCCTGATCAGAGAAGCTTTTGAGATAGCGAAAACGCCCGCGAATTTCAACAGGGATGAAGGCTACAGCCTGCATATTGCATGGAAGAGGATTCTCCGACCACCAACAATGAGAGATGGACAACCGGCCAATGAGAGACCAGCAGCGGATCAGCAGCCGTCGCCGCCTACATAAGGCGGAAAATTTTATGCCTATAAAAGGGGGAAAAATATTCCAAAATTTCACCTTCGACCTGAAGATGCTGACTGCAATGTCAGCAAAACCGTTGTCATTAAAACACAACAAACGCGGTGAAAACCTGAATAGAATTGAAAGATCATCTAATCAACACAGCGAAAATCTTCGAACCTACATCACCCACCCTATAGTCTGGACTTGGCCCCCTGTGACTTTTACCTGTTCACTATATGAAAGAACGTTTTGCCGGAAGGCAATTTAGCTCTGACAAAGAGGTGAAAGATGAATTTCATCATGGCAGCGAGCTGGTAAGATATGGGTTTACAAAAACTGTCACAACGTTTACAAAAATGCATCGACCTAAATGGCGATTATGTAGAAAAGTAGGTAGTTGATCAATCTTTAAAATGATGTATATATCATAGAAAATAAATAGTTTTTTACCCTTGAAGAAAGATCTGAGGTTTTCCCGGCGTATGATGTTGTTGAAGTTTATTCGGGATTGCCACCGGATAAGGTTCTCCATCTCTAACCTAAAGCTCTCTCTAGCGCTAAAACCCTGAAGGCGCTCCACCTTCACCTGGCAACTACGCTCTCACCGTTGGATTGGGAGTATATTGACCGAGCTACGATAGCCATGGGGGAGTTACTCCTCCTCAAAGACACGGAGAGACATAAAAAGAAATTTAACAACCTGACGACCTCCAAGACGACGACTCCGCCTCCTGATCCTAATCGGCTGGTGATCAACCTCAGCAACCAGAGTATTGACGAGCCCACCATCTCAGTCCTATCCAAGGGACTCAACTTCGCTCCAGCTCCGAGATACATACCATATTGTGATATTATTGCGGGTGTCGAACCTGCCGTAAGAAAACTTCCCGTTGACCTAGCGGAAGAGGTGAGGGCGGAAATTTCCATGGCCCTGAAGAGGGCCAAATTACCGAAAGCAAACATCAGCAGAAGTGAGCAAGCCGCCATTCGTGCGCTGCAGAGGAACAAGGCGATTAAAGTTTTGCCAGCTGACAAGGGAAACGCTACCGTCCTGATGAACTCTGAAGATTACCACCAAAAGATACTGGATATTCTACGGGACCAGGCATACAGGAAAATTCACCGCGATCCCACAGAGTCCGTCACCCGGAAAACGATCGAATTGATCAAGAGTTGCGGCCTCCCCACGGACACCGCCAAGAATCTGCATCCTCCAGCACCCGCACCTCCAAGACTTTACGGCCTGCCAAAGATCCACAAGGATGGCGCGCCTCTGAGGCCAATCGTGAGCGCCATTGGATCACCCACCTATAACCTGGCGAAATTTCTCACGAACATCTTATCACCGCATGTAGGCAACTGTGATCACCACATCAAGAATTCATCAGAGTTTGTGAAGACCCTTGCAGATTTTCAACTTGGTGAAGACGACATAATGATATAGTCCAGGAAATGAAGCTCATAAAAGTGAAAAACCTTGCAATTTTTTCAAACTGAATCGATTTGCACCAAAATTTGGGATTAGACTAATTATACCCCCTACTTCAAAATCTATACTATGCCGAAGGGCGCTTTTTATTTTTAAGGGGTGAAAACTACCCCTAAAAGCTGGAACTTAAAAAATTATTTTTTAAACCTAAATACGTGTAAAATTTAGTTTAAATTATTTGTATAATTTTTTTTTATGTATGGAAAATAATTTTAAGGCGTTTCAACCCATAATAATCAACCCTTATTGGGGGTTAATGTAAAAAAGAATTTTCAAACTGAATCTATTTGCATAAAAATTTGTGATTATACTAATCATACCTCCTTTAAAATTTTTTTCAAACCGAATCGATTTGCACAAATATTTGGGATTAGACTAATCATACCCCCTTCTTCAAAATCTATACTATGCCGAAGGGCCCTTTTTATTTTTAAGGAGTGAAAACTACCCCTAAAAGCTGGAACTTAAAAAATTATTTTTTAAAGCTAAATACGTGTAAAATTTAGTTTAAATTATTTGTATAATTATTTCTTTATGCATGGAAAATAATTTTAAGGCGTTTCAACCCATAATAATCAACCCTTATTGGGGGTTAATATAAAAAAAATTATTTACCATAAAAATAAAAATTATTCATCACATTGTATCTTCTTATTCACTTTCTTACTCCTTTTATTATGTATTCACTCTTTTCTCTCATGATTTTAATCACAGCACAGAAAAGATATAAGAATAGGATAAACAGAACAAACTTCGTCATGGTAACATAAACAAATAAATGTACATTTATGTAGACATTACATGAAACACAGTCAAACGGAGACTGCATGGCTTCCAGTCTTCCCACCACATGCATGCTCACAGGTCACTGTGAGCGAGAGCACACATACTCACATATGCGTATGTATATATACATCTTATGGGTATGTGTGTTTATTTTGTAGCAAATTTGAGTGTATCGTTAGCTTCTAACGTAAAGTACACAAAGCATATGCTGATTATGAGGAATATTATGCTCTGAATTGTGGATTTCGAATTTTTCGAAAATAAATTTGATTGGTATTTCAAACATAGCTCCTTTATTTTTTATGATAGAAAGTTCATTTAAATTGTATTTTGTAGGGTTTTTATTGACTACAAGGTCATGTGAATTAAATTTTTTTCGAGTCATTAATTTTGAAAGGGGAGGGATTTAAGGGTTTAAATAAGGTGGAGATCCCTTGGAAATAGAGGTTTTAATTATCAATATCTCACCAAATATTTATTGTGCAGAAAATTAAAACACACCAAAATATTTTAAAATAAAGAAGCTATAATTTTTTACTCCTGCATTTTTTTCATATCTCCAGTTATTTTGGAGTTATTTTGAAAGAAAGAGCATTTTTAACGAAATTGTAGAAAATGAGTTTTCACTTTTTCCTCCAATTTTTTCAAAATTTAGAGTTGTAAATTAAAAAAACTTCTAGGATCAATTAAAAATGCTTAAATAAAGAGAAATACTGAAGGGCATTGATCAATGTTGTCTAGTGTGGTAATAAGGAGTTGTTTTCACTGATTTTTTCGCACAAAAAAGTAGGGACTGATCTTATTTTTAATCATAACTCGCTCAAATTTCATGATAAAAAATATTTTTTCTCATTATAAGAAAGTTTTTTAAAAACACTTTTAAACAGATTACATAATTTTTCCTCGAAAATTACATTTTTCCCGCTATTTGGTATTGAATATTTCAAATTTAGCGTATGAAAAACAATAGATAACCATCAACAAGTTGTAGCTCGGTCCGAATTGGTCATAAAGGAAATATAAAATAAGATTTTTATTTAATTTTTTACAAGCTACAGTTTTGTAATTCACAATTTCCTAATAAAATTAATACTTTTCAAGTTATTTGCCTATAATCGATTAAAATCGTTGATTTTTTCGTCAAAAAACTGTTACTTTCAATCGCAAATAACTCGAAAAATATTAATTTTACGCAAAAAATGTAAATAACATTTTATTCTTAGAATTTATTTTTCTATTGATTCCTGTGGTCAAAATATAATAAAATTTTCCACCCCCGAGATGGGGTGGAAACCACCCCCAGGGTAAAAGCGCCCGTCGGGTTGGTATAGATTTTGATTCTTGGTATATTCCCTACTTATTGTGAAAATTTCAAGAAAATCGATTCAGTTTGAAAAAATTGCAAGCCAAAATGCTTCATTTCCTGGACTAATAAGTCTTGACGTAGTGCCTCTACGGGATACGCTGAGTCTGCTGGAGTCCAAGTTTGAAAGTGACACGATGAAACTTTTTCATCACGCATTAACGACTACATATTTCAAGTACGATGGAGAATTCTACGAGCAAGCCGATGGAGTCGCCATGGGATCATTACTCTCCCCGCTAATTGCAAACTTCTTCATGGAGGACTTCGAGGAAAAGGCTCTCGCCACCGTCCCCCTGCGGCCGAAATGTTTTTTCCGGTACGTTGATGATACCTTCATCGTTTGGCCACACGGACCGGATACGCTCAACCAATTTTTAGATCATATGAATAGCCAGCACCCCAATATTGAGTTCGCCATGGAGACGGAAAAAGACAACAGGATACCCTTCCTTGACATACTCATCTATCGGAAGGGAAATGGAAGATTAGGACATAGCGTGTATCGGAAGCCGACCCACACCGACCTCTATCTTAACGGTCGAAGTCATCATCATCCTTCCCAAAAGGCAGCAGTCATGTCCACCCTTATCCATCGGGCCAAATCAATTTGTGACTCAGAGAGTCTCCCCAAGGAGTTACTTCATCTGAAGAAGACCTTCCAACAGAATGGCCACAACGGAAGAGACATTTCCAAGGCCCTGAAAAGGGCCTTCACCATCCACAACACCGCCACCAAAGAAGAAGGAGAAAAACCAATAGCATTTGCTGGCCTACCTTTCGTCTCGACCGTCTCATGCAAAATTGCTAGAATACTCAAGAGGCCTGTGGGGTTTCCTTTGGAGCAACTTTATGTCAAAACCAAAGTTGTGGATAATTTTTTGTAGTCATTTTCTTGGGACTCTGTCGTGTGTGTTGTTTTCTTGATGATAAAAGTCCACCAGCTGCTGGCATCTTCAGGTTGAATTAATAGGGTGGTTTCCTCATCTGATTTTACAATCTTGAGTTGTTACCTACCCGGATGGTCCATTCAATTGTATTAGGCTCAACTATGTGGAAATTAATACATGAAAATGAAAAGCAGACTTTGTTGATTTCCATAGATTTATTTCGTCCATACGACATGTTTGGAACCATAGAGGTCATTATCAAGTACAAAAATTTTTAATGTTTGTGGGGGGGAGGGGAAGGTGCTGGGTTGGAAACTCCTAGTGGGGGTTGTATTGAGAATTGAGAAAACAACCTTTGGAGGACTGCACTGGTGAGACGGAGGGAGGGGGGGGGGGGGTTGGTTGACTCGAAAGGGTTTTCCTGTGAGTCGGGGTTAAGGAAGAGGTAGGTAATTAGAGGGTGTGGAGTGGGGTGGTAGGGTCCTAGATTTTTGTCCATCGGTGATGTTAAGGGATTTTGTGGGAGTGGGGAAAACCTTTCAGCAGTCACATTTTGCGAAAAATGTTTGAGGAGAAAATCATGAAAGCGACTTTGTATCGGAGATACTACATTTAGAGAAGAAAGGGAGGAAATTGGACAAAATGGAAGAGCTAGAAATAAGGAGGAATATGGCCAACGGTCAATTACTTAGCAACATCCTTTTTAAAAGGTTTACCCCACTCCTACAAGTGTCCCTTAACATCATGGATGGACAAAAATCCAGAACCCTACCACCCCACTCCACACCCTCTAATTACCTACCTCTTCCTTAACCCTGACTCACGGGAAAACCCTTTCGAGTCAACCAACCCCCCCCCCCCTCCCTCCGTCTCACCAGCACAGTCCTCAAATGGTTGTTTTCTCAATTCTCAATACAACCCCCACTTGGGGTTTCCAACCCAGCACCTTCCCCTCCCCCACCCTCCTGACACCCACTCCTTCCACTCTTTCCCCCAACCCCTTCAAGGAGTATATTTATGTTTGCTTGATATTAAAAATTTTTGTACTTGATAATGACCTCTATGGTTCGAAACATGTCGTACGGACGAAATAAATCTGTGGAAATCAACAAAGTCTCCTTTTCATTTTCGTACCTGGATGGTGTTGACCATAGAGTTGTCCATGGTGGGGATGATTTTCTCTTCCTGGTATTTTGTAGTTTGTATGGGTCATTGCTGTTAAAATGGCTGTATTTTTTTATTATCTCAATGTTCTTGCATATTACTGTGGGGTAATGTAGTAGTTTTCATGATGTGTAGTAATTTAATGCCACTGATATCTAAGTTTTACCCCAGTTCAGTTTGGGCATATTGTTTTTGCAGAACATCTCCAATCTTCCTAATGCAGTTGAATCATGTGGAACGTTTTATCCAGGGCATTCCTCTCTGATGCACCTATCATGTAGGAATATTGTGGCCTAGCCAGATGGGTTTTCTTCATAGGGTCCTTTTAATGGCATCTCATTTAGTTGTTTCTCTGTAGGTTAATGTTTTTGGTTGCTTGTTCTCCTCTTTTATCATCGTTCGTGGAGAGCTGCAAGCATTGACTTTTCCACAGGAAGTGTGATTTCCTCAGGAAGTGCTTCATGAAGTCTGAGTAGGTAATCCCCTGATGATGTTTAAAGAATCCTTTATATGGGGGCCGCGGGGGAAGGTTCCATGAAGAGGAATAAATCTCTAAGCCAACAGATGTGTCCTCTTCATTCACATTTACGCCTTGAAGGATTTTTATGACTGGTCTAATTTCATGTCATCAGTGACCTCTTTCTACTTCTTGGGCTCAACTTTTCAATAATGTCTCTGACTTATTACACTCCAAACAATTTTTTATAATAATAATATGCTTTATAAACGGGCATAGAAACCCTGTACAAAATTACAATATATAAAAAAAATATAATACATATGTATCGATATTGTTGTGGAAACTTCATTGAGATGTGCCTGTCAGGGGCGGATCCAGTATTTTTTTCTGGGGTGGATGAGAGGGGGGCACAAGGGTATGACAGGTCTTCTCATATTTGAGATTAAAAACAAAATAGAAAAATTACTGAAGAAAATAATATTTTATTGGTCACAGAAAAGATATGAATATACATATATAGGACCCGTCAAGAAAACATAAAAAGCAAATCAAAAGTACAAAGAAACTCACAATATATTATAATACATATGTATATTACATTAATTGCAAGGCATTCTCAAAGAATTCATCAATTGAATAGTTGCAATGATCTAAAAGATATTTTTTTAATTTTGCTTTAAAAAGGCCAGGTCTGATTTCGTCTTTAGGTAATTTATTTAGGTAATTTATTATAAATTTTAATACTCGTATTGATAGGCCCTCTACTGAAGAGAGTAAGATTTTGTTGCCTCACTGCGAGCTCATTTCTACTTCTTGTACGATAATCATGAATATCGTTATTCATGGTAAGGCCCAACTTTTGTTTAAATTCTCTAAATAACATCACAGCATAATAAATATATATACAAGGAAGGGGAAGGATCTGTAACCTTTTGAAAAGATTACGGCAGCTAGATTGTTTTTTAGCTTTGCATAATATTCTTACCGACCATTTTTATAGTTTAAAAAGACGGACTACCTTAGGGGAGTGACCCCAGGCTAAAATACCATATTTTAATCTACTATAAATATGTGCATAGTAAATTGATGTGGCTGTTTCTATATTTGTGAGCTGAATCACCCGTCTAATTAAGTAGCAGCCTGAAGCCACCGAGGATGAAATACAATTAATATGGGTATCCCAGTTTAGATTTTCGTTTATGGAGATGCCTAGAAATTTGGTATTAGTAACCCGCTTAAGAGTACAATCCGAAAATTTAATGTAAGGGCTGTAATAAATTTTTTTCTGAGTAGGATGGAAAAATATAAAGGAAGACTTGGATTTATTTATAGTCACTTTGTTAGTTGAACACCATGTTTCCATTTTGATGACAGCATTTTGAGTGGGAACAACAATATTGCCATCACATTTCAGTAGATGATTCGTATCGTCAGCATACATAAAAATATTTCCTTTTAATTGTGAGGGTAGATCATTGATATATAACAAAAAAAGCAGGGGCCCAAGAATGGAGCCTTGAGGAACACCCCTCAATATCTCCTGGTGAGGTGAGGTATGTTTAACCATGTTATCGGTTATAATGGTTACTGCCTGGGTTCTTTTTTCAAGAAAAGACCTGATTAGATTGTTTGCAATTCCTCTCATACCATATATATGGATTTTCCTCAAGAGAGTCTCATGGTCAACAGAATCAAAAGCCTTAGACAAATCATAAAAACTTTGATATTAAAGTTTTTAATATTAAAATAAATGATTGAGGCTCCGTTATGCACAAAATAAAGCAAAGGTAATGACAACCACATTAAAAATCTAGTCTATCTTTTAAGCATCTGGAGGGGGGGCACATGCCAGCCCCCCCTGGATCCGCCCATGGTGCCTGTTATAGAAAACCCATTAGTTGAAGAATTTTTATGGGTATTATTTTTTTGTGGCTTCTCCCAATTTTGGTTCTTCGAACACTACATATCAAATAAAAGAAGCAGCTCCACACATCATTGTTTATGTAGTTGATGTGAATAAACTGGTATCACTGCAGTTTTACATCAGTTGCATAGGAATTATGACTTTTATTTTTGGATTTTCTGCTGAAAATTTCTTTACAGTGTGGTTGAAGTGCAAAACTTTGGACAAGATTAACTTGAGAAGGTTAGCTTCTTTAAATGTAAACATGAAGCCTGAACATGAATATGTAGATGCAAATTCAATCGTGTCAGGCGAAACATGATGGAACTCCTTCATGATGAAACAAAAAAGGAAAGACAATGGCAGGTTCCACAATTTAATAAATACTGCGACCGGTTTCGAATACATATGATTGGCCTGATGATGATACTATGTATTCAAAACCGGTCACAGTATTTATTAAATTGTGGAACCTGCCATTGTCTTTCCTTTTTTGTTTCATTATGTAGATGCAAAATCTGTAGGCTTGTAATTATTTCATATCCAAAAAGGGAACTACACCTATATCAGAAGGAATGCTATTAATATGCTGTTGTTGTGCCATTTTATTTGTCAAACATGAATCCATTGAGATGTATTTCTTCACTGCATTTGTTTCATCAGAGATAATTCCAAAAGTGCATTGAACTTTTGTTTCTCTAATTCTGAACTGAAATGTCGTAATACTTGCAGAATGAGAATAGAAATTTTTATGGCTATTTATAGCTATGTTCATCAATTCAAAAACTTTTGTTCTTTTATGCATTCATATTTGTTATGTTGTAGATACTGATGGATATAAAGAAATAGGGTGTCATGAACTATTTTACTTTCCTTGAAGGTTGCAATTACAAAACTGAACTGCAGCTGAAGCCTGATGTGGATTTAGCTGTATTTTACTTTCTGGTGCATGGAATTTATGGCCTAATCAAGAAGATTATGCCATGCAAAAGGAGAGTCAGCAGATCGTCCAAAGGTGTGTAAAATCCTGTATTATTTTCTCCATGAATGTCATGAGTTGTAATAAGCTTCAATGGATGAAATGTAATGGGATTATGCATGTGGAATTCATTGGGTATGCTTATTCCCTCCGTGTAGAGCAATATTACTGTTTATCTCAAATCACGATTTTGATTATCGTAGTGTAGTCATTATCCTGCCTGATATCTTGCAAACTTTTTATTGTTAAATATCAGTACTAAGTATTCATGGGAAGGAGGTCAAATATTAGTATTGAAGCCTGGTTACACAATATTAACCATAATGAGTCAATGCGTAAATGCATGAATGACCGCAAAAATTCAGTGGGAAGCCACCTAACTTTTGCAAATGCATCAGCAGAAAGTAGAACCTTTCCTAATGTTGTTCGTGCATTTTCACATGTTCCATTTGGTTCTGTGATGCATTGTCTGTTGGGTTGTGCTTTGTGTCATTTGTCTATCTTGTAACCTTTTGAATTATGCTCTTCAATTAATTGTGCTTGGCACCAATAAATGTTTGGGGACGCCTCCCAGCCTCCCTCCTGAACCTTCAAGCTGTCAAGTCATTACAGGGTCCACCAAAATTGTTCATGCATTCTCACCAAGCGGGAACTAGAAGTTTTGTGAGGGGGGACAAAGATCAGTTTGCCTCTCCCCATCCCCTGATCCCACCTCCCTCCCCACCACCAAAATATAATACCTCAGTAAACTTTCTTGAGATGTGCCAGTTGAAATTACTCACCATATGTAATACTGTCTAATATCTCCTATATTAATAATAAATGTATACATATGATCAATGTATACAGTACATCTACATTTAAAAACACTTATATTAATGATACACTGCAATGCACTGTTCTCGTGCTCCCGACCACGCTGTTGAGCACCAGTGATACAAATGAGAGGCGCAGGGGGCACATGCCCCACTTGTAGGGATGCCCGCATTAAGGATCTTCATGCCACTTATACCTTGGTTAAAATATACCTGAACTTTTCCCTGGTAGTGGTCCACAGTATTGGCATTGTTTTGATAGAAAACCTTTGGCATGGTTGGAATGATGGTTAATGCTGCCTTCTTCCATTTGCCTCCTTTACCAGGCTTCTAACATACATCACATGTTAGAATATAATATTGCAGGTCAACATGTGATTTTGGCCTGTAGATCTATCGCGTGAGTTGACTTTTTTATATATCTATACTTGAGTCAATGTATTTTGATGGACACATTATTTAGATAGACACTGTATAATGATCGTTCCTAAATCCTGTCTGCATACTGCGCAGGTATAGCAATTGCATTTTTCATTATGTTTAATATATGTATCTTTTTTTTTCAGGACTCCACTTAAGAAAAATTCTTCCTTGTTCTCTTTCACTGCAGCGGTTGATTTAAACTCCAGAAAGACCTCCTGTAAATATTTACCCTCTTTTTGTGATGGCATTAATTCTATATGTCTTATCGAAATCAAACTATGTACATACATATTTGCATTCTTATCCTCTTCTCTTGCAGCAATTACCGCACCCTCTACCTGCATTACTTCTTCTACAAATTCTTTATATTTTGCTTTTAGTTCTTTTCTTCTTTGTACTGCTCAAGTCTTCAACACATTAATCTACTTATTTCCTGGTGGTTTTTGCCAATATTCTCTGACTAACTCAGCTGTTCTATTTCCTAAAATTTGTACACACCAATTCTTCACTATTACCGTCTTCCAAAATTCTCAATTCACCAATAACTTCAATTTCTGCAATTGGATGATATTAATTTCGTACCTCTATTGGTTGCTGTATCCAGGGGCACAGCTAGGAATTAAGGCTAAGGGGGGTTTTAGGTGCAAAAACTGGGGTGTCTGAGGGTGTGGAATACCCACCAGGGTAAGCGGGAGGTGCGAGGGCCCTCTCCTAGAAAAATTTTCATATAAATGGTTCAAAATGGTGAGTTTTGCAGCCTTCTGAGGGATATTTTATTGATATTTACACCATTCTATAAGTAATATTAAGTTTTGCAGCCTTCTGAGGGATATTTTATTGATATTTACACCATTCTATAAGTAATATTAATCCCATTAAGTTAAATGGATTAAAGTTCAAAATTTCTCTGAGCTCTGAGGGGGGGCTTATCCCCCAAAACCCCCCCTTGCTGAGCCATTGGCTGTATCCATACCATTTTTCCCATTTACAGGTAAGGAACCACATATTTCTGTGCCACTATACTGATAGTTGCCCTAGTACTTCCCAATATCTTCATTGTATATCCATTTACCATTCCATCTCTTAAATGTTCACCAAATATATTTTCGCTATTTCCAGTCTTAATGGAATCCACAAATTTTCTTGTCACTATTCTTTGGCATTTTCATTTGACAAGATGCAATCAAGTTCTGCATGGAACTGCTTCTAGTTTTAAACTGTTTGTCAAAATGAAAATCTGAAGGTGAATATTTAGACTTCTATTCCTACTCTATCTTCAGCTGCGGCTCAAGTAGTAAACTTTGGCTTGAGAGGCTGAATTTCTTTATTTTGCTGATTATTGCAATGTTAGTCTGTGATCTTATGCCCCATGCTCTCTATTACGGCATCAATATTACCCAGTTTCTATGCCAAATCGTATGGACCCTTGATATGTGTCCATTTGTCCATTCAGTCATGTCACACTTCAGGATGGACTCATCTTTTTCATTTATTAGCGACTATCAGTTTCTTCAGCTCCAGAAAAGAGTTCACATTCATACTCTTAATCAATCGTTTTGATTAATTAGTCACTTCATATACCACATCACTCCATGCCATGTCTCTTAATTTAGACTGCTTGAAAACCAACTAGTTTGAGACCTTGAGCACTCAATTTATATTTTTTGGAAGTGACTGTTTTACAGCTTCATAACTATCAGCCCTTTATAGTGTATCCGAGAAATCATATCATTAACTTCAATTTGCAGCAACCCCATCTATAAAATATCAATTGGACTTCCAGAGTTTCCTGCCCTATCAGCCTGCCTTTCAAAATGCTTGAAATACAAACTATTGTCTTCACAATGAGATTCGACTTTAACTATGTGTCAGATAAAATCAATATTAGGCTACACTTGGTGTTTTCTATCCATCTCCTCTCCTTTGCATTTTTTGTTAATTTTACTAGAGAAATTCTCAACCTTTCCATTTGTAATTGGAACTTTCTTTCTTCTCCTTTCTCCTATGCATCTCGTTCCAATCTTTTATCATTCATTTCTCTTTCTATACGACCTTATTTATCTGAATATAGTCCCCCCTTTTTTTTCAAAAATGCCCGTGATAGAAGTAAAGGGGAGACTGTATATCTCTTCAACAAATTCCTCTTCATAATTATCATTTTCTAAAATCACTTTTTCACACTCCACGAACCTTGTGTTTTCTCCAACTTCTTTGTCTAATTTGTTTGCAATATTTTGAAAAATATCCTTATTAGCTTTGGCTAAATACCCCATTACTACGCAACAGTTTTGCTTGTGGAAGTCAAGAACAGTACCAACCGCGCAACCATGTGGCTGAAGGTACTCTTCTATTGAGTAAGGACTCCAATGTGGTCGACCGTAGCTTTCTCCAGCCTTCAATGGATGGACAAAAGAAGTCACTCTTTGGAGCTCCTCTAATTCCGCAGAAAAATTTATCCATCCAGCAACTCCCTAGCATGCAATCCCTCCCTTGTACCAGCACCCGTGTCTTTGGTTCTCGAGTCTTCTTCTAAGTGCGAAAGATCCACAGAGAATAAATCATCTGCCTTGACCGGTATTCGAACCCGGATCCCTCGATTTACGGTCAAGTGCTTTAGCTAGTTAAGCTACCGAGGCATCATTCTTCCCTGTGGATATATTTGGACACTACCGGACAAGGTGTTGCTGGACTGCTGAGCATATGCCACAAGCAGTCCAAATCGTGCGCACAGCGCCACAGCCGGAGAGCAGGCCCGGACATTGAACACATAGAGGTGTAGAAAAAATCTTCTTCTAAGACTGGTTACCACATTTCACTCCCATTATCCATATCCCAACACTACTACTGCCACAAAAAAGGGTCTACATATAATGCCTTTCAACAATTTATTTCCTTTGTACATTTTTACAATGGCATATGAGGCAAAAATGCAGCCTGCCATTTCTCATAGCAATCCCCCCAATATTATTCCAATCCCAAAGAAAAACCTGGATACTCAGTATACATAAGTTACATATCCTCAAAGGCAAATGCTCTAAACATATAAACATAAACAGAACTTGTGTAATGTTTCAACAGCAATCTGGGTGGTTCATGTTGATTGCCTAAAGCATACCTTTCAGCAAAAGAAGTGAAACATGGAATCTCAATAGTTAATCTCATTGCATTCACTTTCCAGCGAAGGTTATTCATTGTCATTTTCTGTGTGCCAGATATTCATGAGCAATGATGAGAATTCATCAAAGCTATCTAGATGGACTGGGCAGACTAACCTGAAGAAAGTGCTTGTGTTGATCTGAATGTTACAAAATTTCATTAGTTATAGGAATTTAATGCCAATGCTTCCAGAAAAAAAGTGTTTTAATAGTTATAAATGCAATAAAAAGTTTTTCACTTGCAGGTTCAATTCAAGAGATTAGTTCTCTGAGTTATGGCTTGGATTCTGAAGATGAGGAAACATTGAGAAGAAATAGCATCAACTTTTTCTCAGGTTTTTAAAAATCTTTCTCCTAATACACAACTTTTTATATTACCTAATGATTAGCAAGCCACAGGTTAAGGAAGGCATCAAACAGGTCCTTTTTTCAAATTACTTATCATAATTACAGTTTTGGTGAACCAAATTTATTGATGAATTAATTGTAGGGATGGTCGGATCGGATACCTCGGATCCAAATATCCGCGGATATTGCCCTTCATCGGATACATTGGATCCAAAGTTGTGGAAGACGTTGGATTTGGATGAGAAATTATAAATTATGGCTTTAGTGGATGCAACCCATAAGAGTGGAAAGAGTTACGCTTCTCTCTTCGAATGCGCCGTCACACTGCGATGCTTGTCCTACTCATGAACCGTTTTTTGAAAGCTCTTGCAGGGGTTATGTAGCAGAATTTCAGCCGTGGAAAATAAAAAAGGCAAAATACACCTGGCACATAGTGTGACTCTTCCCAAGAGATTGAACAATCTTCGGGGGAATATCAGTATCGTAGGATAATAACCACGTCAAAAGTAACTACATTGCAGATTTCTGTAAAATACCCTCGGCCGTCCATCAGCCTGTGCCTCTAAGGTTTTTTTTCATCTCCGAGATCACACAGACCATAAATCATTGTCTTTGAAGGAAAATATCAAGTTACACGAAAATAATGGAAGCGTGTTTCATCCCTACTTTGTCTCATCAACTGACCTTTTTTGGCCTACCTGCTTCAATTCTCCATTTCTGGAGGACAAATGCTAAGTGAGTAACTAACTGGACCCGAAGATGTCTCGATAGCTTCGGCAATTGGATGACATGCATGAAATTTAAAAAAGAATGAGACCAAACACGACGCATTTCTGACGATATTTCTGTTTTATCATCTCTAATTGATTTCCACTAAGTTTTCTATTAACAATTAGACTATACTAATGTGCAACATTGTCCAAACAGCACAATTTTCAAAGAAACAAGCATAGCATTAACCCCTCAAACAAGCAGAGATGGATTGGATACACCAACTGCATACCATATTTATCTGCACCATGAATCCTTACTTCCATTTGAATTCTTTTCTGGGCTTCTTCCCTATACATATTGAATATGTAGTATGTACTGGTGATAATGTGCAGGTGGCAGGTCCAAATTAATATACTGAGTAGCTGCTCAAATATGCATGCGAAACAACTATGAGCTACAAATGAACTATCCACATCATAGAATTCCTACACCAGCAGACCTGACCTGATTCAGCATGTCAAATCTGGGCATGTCTTTCACGTAACTTCGTGTTGAATTTGGCATGGGTTGAAATACTCCAGTCTCATTTAAATTTTGTAGAAGCATGTTTTTCAGGCCTTGTTTCCAAATTTTGGGTTGAGAGCTCATCATTTTTTAAGTCAGGAGATAAGGGACACCTTCATGTTCTCTACTGAAAATGACTGGAAATGACATATCTATTTTGTAATTAGCATTTACATTTTCAGTACTGTAACTGCAATTTATCTTAACAAGCATGTATTTTTTTCTTATAGCCAAAAGTTGATACAGTAGAGTCCTGCAAATCTGGACTACTGTGCACTGAAGGGTGTCTGGGTTTGTGCAGTGTCTGGAATTTTAAAAATGAACAATGCATGAGTTTTTATACATTACTAGCTGACCCGGCAAACGCTGTTTTGCCATATAAATTATTTCTAGTGAATATTTTGTTGGCCAAATAAAAAATAACTGATTTATTTTGTGTGGGGATGTGGTATATGACTGAAAGAAGAATATGCTGTGAATGGTATTGACCTATGCAAAACAGTGAACATTCATTTTTTTAAATTAATAGTACTTTATTTATCTTTTATACATATAAAAGAGGATGTCTGTTCGTCAACCAAAGTAAGTTCGTAGGTGCATCTCATGCTCCCAAATCACATAGTGCTACTTTTGGTTTTGTCCGACGCGTCCTTATTTCATTACCATTAGTTATGTCACGTCATGCAACTTCTGTGATTGCAAATCCTGCTGGGTAGACAAAACCCTTGAAACGTTCTGGTAAAACATAACGAAAAGGAGACTACTCTTACCTATTAATACTCTTGGTGCAAAACTTTTTTCTGGGGTATGTGTAAGTTCATCTTGTACGCGATTTACAGAAATCATTGTTTCGATTGTTTGCAGTTATATATGTATACCATCATCAGACTTGCTTTGGTCTTTTACCTAAAAATCCTGCCATGTGACCATAAATTCCCAGTTCCAAGTTTCCCTCTTCTCTGGGTACGATACTTCCCGAGCAACACCGGGTGGCCTACTAGTAAGCAATAAATTTCAAATGACATATCTATCACAAATTATGACTATTAAAAAAAGCAATACCTGCCTCTTAGTTCAATGGAGTATACTGTATTTTTAGTAAATCTATCTTTAGCCAAAACAAACAATGTTCACCCACGCGTGAACATGCCACATATGATTGTCCGTATGAAGGACACGTTGCGCCTCAAAGCCACAAAAAGACATCGTTTGGCCTTAAGACTTATCATTGCGAATGCCAATCTAATTGGAAATTGAACCTGTTTGTATTAAATTGGCACATTTGTTGGAATAATAGGGATGCGTGGTAGTAATAAATCTCCTTGGAACATGCCATTCATAATTTATGGTGCAAAAGAGATTTCAAATGATATAAACAGTACTTATGGTCATCAAGGGGACAGTTAGCGAAAAACGCTGAAATTTCACCTTTTTTTGGATGTGTTTTTCTAAATTCTCCGTAAATCACATGGAAAACAAAATTCGATTGCAAGAATAAGAATTTCCATTTATTTTTCTTTCTAATGGTATATGTCTCAACTTAATGTGACCATTATCACTAATTTCAATATGCAAAATGAAAACATTCTGCAGTCACTAAAAACGAACTTCACATGTATTTATTATGGAAATGACTCAGGGCCCATTCCAGGACCTCATGGGCCCTGGAAAAGAATGAAAAATAGTTTACAACATATTCTCAGTCCCACTGAACACACACACCAAATTTCATAGGAATTGGTCCAGCCGTTACGGAGGAGTTTGGAAACAAAAAAGCATGACACGAGAATTTTATATATTATATTATTACATTTACCATTGGTTTATTGCATAAAAATGCAAAAACTACAACTTTCAAAAAAACTTGGTGTGGTCGATGACACACCCTGCTTCGATTGGTGCTGTTGAATGTGATAGGTACATTTTACTGTTTTGCCTGGGTTTCTGGATTATCCAGACTTTTGGATCATTGGTTTTCAAGTTTGCTGGACTCTACTGCAATACATACTTCTCATAATGTATGCTATGAATTGTATCCCTCACAGCAAGCTTGCATTGATATCACCGGATTTTATTTTGACAGAGACCGAGTTTTTCAGATTAACGAATAAAACTTGAAATTTCCTATAATATCTACATACTTACGTATCATATTTTGCATAAAGCTGTGTTGTAAAGAAAATTAACTTCACTTCATGTGGGAGTTTACCGCTAAAGATTGGATAATGTAAGATGGTACAGTCTACTTCCATCACAGGCCACATTACTGTATTCTGGGTAGGCTGTTCCATCAAACTGACTACATACTGGGGATAGTTAACTCTTAACCAAGGTCAATTTGTGTGGTGGTAAAAATTTTAATAGCTAATCGGGGGTTACCCTTAAACATCAAAGTAATATGGCGAAAATCTAGAAAAAATGTTTTATGTCCCATTCAGATAAAATCCTATAAGTCCAAATTTTGTTTCATAACTCTCTCTTATGGATTGTTTGAAAATGCATCCATTGAAACTCTAACCTTTTCAAAAAATTCTCTAAATAATGCTAGTTCTATAAAATATACTGACGGGAAAGAGCCTGATACTTCTACATTCCCCCTCTAATTTAAGGAAATATTAGCCTTGGAATGTGCATCATCAACTGTGTGATTATGTGATTAAAAAATGGAATAGAAAAACTTACCATCTGTTGTTGTCATTTTCATTTTAAAACATTTTTGTTATTTTTTCCTCTCATCGTCTTAGATGCCAAGTCAGAAAATTTTCCAAATCATGTATGGACAGTACTTTTGCTTGATGCCTTGGCACTCCGGAAAGTACGTTCATTTTTTCAGGCAGCCACAATTTGGTGTTTTTTCATCCTATTCTTGGCACTGACTTCAGGTATTTATGATCAAATTATCTTATAAAACAATTTTAAGTACATAATTAATTATATACACCATTTACATTTTGTATTTTACCAGATCTTCATTATGAATGTATGTGTTTACTTTGATCGAAAATTTCAGATGTCAGTTAATTTGAACTAGAGGCCTACAACTGGAAAGTCAGTTGCTCTTCCTCTGTGTACATACAAGAGATAGGCAAATAATAATAATAATAATAATAATAATAATAATAATTTATTAATTTGCCAGACGACAAGTATTGTACATACATTGTATATGGCACGTCATGAATACAAAATCAAGTTATATACAAAATGGCAGTTTAAATACAAAGGCAGTTACAAAGATAAATATTCATCAACTGAGTAGAAACAATTGGATAATAAAAAGTTTTTACACTTCGTTTTGAAGGTCGACAAACTCATGGGAGCTTTTAGGTTCTTCGGAAGCTTGTTATAAAGCCTTAGAGTCATTGTTTTAAAGCCACAGATAGCTTTCTTAGTACGTATCACCATTGTTGAGAGGAGCACGCACGGGCGGGTCTATTAACCCGGTGTTGATATTGTCTCTTAGTCAGAGCGAGGGAGTAGTCTCAGTTTCAGGTGCATGAGCAGTGACCAAGACATCTGCTTTCACAGTACTGTCCTGTCCTGTTTTCAGTCCCATACAGTCAACAATTAGAGCACTTAATTGGTTTTTACCCTTACCATTGAGATGTAGGCCATGATTCGTATAAAGACCACGGTCGAAACCATTGACATCTACTACGGTAACATTTATAGCAAATACAAAGGTGTCTAACTGAACTTGATAAAGTCTCCCTCTGGCATGATCTCCACCCATCACCAAGTATACTCTGGGTATTGGGCCTTAATCACAATTTTTTTTTGCCATTACCTTTTTAAACAAGCAGTTTACTGTGCCGACTATTTTGTAGTAGCCCTGCACTAGTCAGTGGGGTGTTAGAATCTCTTAAGCCTTTGTGGAGTCAGGAGCAGTCTCAGTCAAGGTTCCTATGTTAGGTAGCTAGGTATGTTGGTTTTATCATGTTACTCTGATGGAGATTCAGGATGTGCAATGAGAGAAGTTGAAAATTCTATCAGACACATTTTTAATGAGTCCATTAGTGCCAATACATTCAATGACACTGTCCCTCAAAGAGCAGATCCAAACTTCACAACTTAAGTTCTCCATAAACATACCAAAGGGAAGAAATTAGATGCCATGGAACAATTAGAGATCCACCAATGTAAAAATTCCCAGGTTTCCCTTCTCAACGACCACCTATACCTTTCAAAATCGCCCCTGCTTTCCATTGAGTTCCAATAGTGCATTGCCAGAAGTGTTTACAACCCCTTCTTTCCCCCCCCCCCTCCTGTCGCCCACCTGACGTGAATGTGATTCCGCAGGCACCATACAGTGAACCCTAGCCGCCGACTCCCCGCTCCTCACCTACCCGCCCTCAGAAGAACGCGTCCTCGAGTGTCTTGCTAATCCGTACGGCAGCCCACCGGCACAGAAGACGTCTTCCCCCTTCAGCACCATTCACCGATGGCCCTCGGAAACAACACCCAAAGATAAGAAGACTGCCACGTGTATTTAAATGCTTTCGTTTCTATGTTCAAAGTTTGTTAACCCTGGAAAATACCCTTTAATTTCCACTCTTTTACCTCCTCCGGTTTTTCCTAGCAACACCTCTCCACTCTCCCCCACGCTTTCCACTTCTACCCATTTCAGCCACCTCCTTTAGGATTTTCCATCCCATTTCTCCTCTCTCTCCCCTCAGTTCTCCCACTCCCGCCTCCAAAATATGTATAAATTAACTGCACTTACCACCATTTGTACCTTGAAAATGATGTAGTAACATCGAAACTCGGGTCGGATTAAATTTATTTTTGTGGAAAATTGCAAATCATCTTTCATTATGGTACGATTCTATGTTTAAAGACTGAGATCTTGTGTGAAAACACTGCTACCCCTTGCCATGCTGCACTGTTGAGTGACATAAAAATATGCTGTTGCTGCTAGTCATGCTTGGTAGATTTCATGCGAGGTTGGAAAAAATTAGGTAGTCCCTAATTTGGCCAAAAATTGATTTTGTAGAATTCTTAGCCATGACCCTTGACATTTTTGACAAAGTTTTATCTCAGAAGGATGTTCTTAGCCTGAGCTGAATTGGCCTCTTACCATAAGTTAAAAGTGCATGTAAATGAGCTTTTTTCTCTACAAAAACTTGAAGAGGTGAAAGAGTTTTGTTACCTTATTACCAACTGTGGAGGAAGCAAGAAAGAAAAATTTTCAGTAGGATAGCATAAGCAAAGAGGGCTTTCTACAAAAAGAAGAATTTACTCACAGCTGAAAATGTAAGTACATGTACCCAGACGGCACAGAACCCTCCGTATCTAATTCGTATGTACAGAGTACCCATTGACTACGGGGATACTATGCCGCTTCGTCGCTTTTCGTCAATGGATACTTTCCATTCGCGGCCTGTCGACGAAGCGCGTACGCAGCATGTGAATGTCCGCTACTAAGCACGTACGATAGGATACAAAGCGCGGAGGAACACAGCACTCAGGCTAATCTCAATCGATGAGAATGTTATGAATCATTATTAATTGTAAGTTCTCAATAGGTAAATAATACTATATCATGAATTCTAATTACCATGATACAGTACTATTTACCTAATGAGAACTTACAAAACTTACTCGGCCACTTAAATAACTGCGAGAAATGAGATTCTCAAGGCTAATTCACGCATCCCCAGCATTCTTAAGTGGCTCGTACTTACATGGAAACCTTGAGATGTTAATAAGAGTAAATTCTTATTAATTTTGACACTAAATAAGACATCACATAGCCCACGAGCATTAAAAAGCTTACCCTAAAGCCTGACGAAATAAAATTTTTAAATAAAAATTGCCAATGAAACAGGATTGCTGACACATCTGCTATTAGTACTATCGAATTCATCAAAATGCAAGCAAAAATTAATGTATAGTTCAGTCTCAGCTACTAAAACTTACCCATATCAGGCGCTAAAGTATTTGAAAAAATATTTGGGATGAGTAAAAGTCTCTAGGTCCCTGCAGTAAATGTATCAACCTATTAAAAATATGAAAGTCCTGCCAAATCACCAGCATAAACACTTGTAAAATAAAACATGGTATCTCTTAGATCACACCTCCGATTTTTTACTTACTTTGCATGAAGTCACCACCACAAGAAATTTTAACGAGGCAGGAAAGAAAAAACCCACAGAAATACAATACATATGTTATGTATTTTCTATTGCCAACCACAATAATATTTCCAATTTCCTCTTCTATTCCACATCTAATTTAGCGAAACAATTACTCTTATTCTCTTTCGAATAGAAAATTATTTAAAAGAGGACAGGTCGATACATAAAAACTATCTTCAATACTTTCTCCGATGAACGTCCACTATCACAGTATCAACTTGCACAAATCAAATCCACATCCACAAATATGTCACTTCTGCCACAATGTCTGTCTTCTTGGCGACAGGTAGGTAACAGTGAAGCAATGGTACCTTCCTCCAATCTGGGCACCTTCAATTCAGCAAGAATTTTCTCCTCGTCTTCTCGTCCAAGGCCACAGATTATTTTCTGATATCACAAGCTCACACACCTAAAATTAATAAATAATAAAATACCATGTAACTTATTAGGTCAAATCATTTCTAATTTTTGGTATTTCTGCATGAGAAATCAAATTACTAGGCTCGTAAATACAGTAAATATTTGTATGCCTGATATTTTTATTGTTATAAACTATAGCATAAGATAATTTGAAATGATGAAAGCCGACGTGTAATACACCATAGGGCAAGCTAAGAAGCAATATTCGATCCTATAAACTTGGCAGCTTATTCCTAGTTTCTCCTTTAACCACACGTTTACCGAATGAATTATTACAAAAAAGACAACTAAAATGCAAGAATTTTCAAAAGAATTGCTGCTACAATATTTTGAATCACCATTTTTAGTACTGAATAGTACTTCAGTACTGAATAGTTCGGGATGTTGATGCATCAACATCCCGAAGCCACTTCTGACTTAAAATTACATCCAAATAATTACAACGAGAAAGAGAGTACATACCTCACAGTTTTTCGTAGGGGTGAAATGTTTTCTTCTTATCGCCCAAATGCACTTCTTCTTCAACTCAGGGTCTTTTGGAAAGCTAAAATCTTGAACCATGTCCCGGAGTTTCCATTACATCCCGACAATACACAAACGAAAGGCATTTTTAACAAAAATATCTCACAAACACGTTTCTGAAGCCCAGTGAATGAAATTAAAGAATAAGGGAAACTTCACCATAACCAGACACTCTATTTTTCACAAACTTAACCACAAAAATCCCTGAAATGTGGTAAGACGTTACGTAAACGATGCGGGCTATATCGGCTTGTGAAGACATGTGATCTTTCTAGGAGGATATGGCACGATGGCACCACCCGCGAAAGAAAATAGTCCCAGACCGAATACAGTTTTATCGATGAGATACAATTTTATCGATGCATATGAATTTGCCAGTCCTCTTGCATCTTTTTTCGTCATTAAAGGAAATAAAGAAACAAAACCTTTTTAGTAACTTCCTAAGCGCGATTTTTGTATCTTGATGGTCCACCCTCGTATTCAGATACGAAAACTTCCTGTGCCGTCTGGGTAGTGTTGAGAAAACATTTCTTCAAATGCTACATATAGAGCATGTTTCTCAATGGAAGCGTGGTTTGGATGTTGACAGCTGCAGAGAAGTCAAGGGTGGAAGCATTAGGAATGAGGTGCTACCAAAGAATCTAGAAGATGAAATGGATACATCAAGTAAGTAATGAGGAATTGCAAAGAAGAGTGGGAAAAAAAGAGAACTCTAATAAAAACCTTAAGGAGAAGACAGGATAACTAGTTGGCCACATTATGAGGCATGATGGCCTGATGAGAACAGTCGTCATAGGACAGATGAATCGGAAGAAGGGGAAGGGAAGGCCGTGGATGAATTACATGGGACAGGTTATTTTGGATGAAAAAGAGAAATATGTCACAATGAAAAGGTTAGTAGATAGGAGAGTGGAATGTAGAGCTGCTTCAAACCAATCTCAGGATTGTTGACTCATGATGATGATGATATCCATTTACATAAATCTTTGTGATTCATTAGGGAAAATTGCTTAAAGATGTTTCAGATAGTCAACTGGAGGCCATTAATTTTATGATGATGAATACATATTTGGTATGTTGCGGTATCAGCCAAAAAAATTAGCTATTAATTGATTCATTTGCTTTATAGACTTTGTCAGGTTAGCTTGACTCCATGAGGAACTGTGGAAAAGTTTTTGGATCCCAGCATCATGCCGCCTCTGTGTTAAAAATATATCTTCCACATTCTTTCTAATTATATTCCTGTGGATTTCTCTTATCCATACATAAAAGTACTCTTGTACCTTAACACTAAACCCTCAAGGTTCTTAGATTGTTTGGAAAATTGGATTGTTGCAATCTAAGGATAACAAAGTGCAATTAAATAATGCCATCAACTAACTTAATGCCATTTACAGAATACTTTACACTATATTGAAAAAAATAACATATTGAAGTTTTCCTGGATTGAAAGAAGATATTGAAGGTTTAATTTGTGTCTTCAGACCAGGGAAAATGGACTAATAGCCTACCCTAGAGTATAGGGGTCAGACCCGTGGTGTGAGATGACTAATTTTATATGCAATGGGCAACCAGTCACTCAATGATCAGCTTTCCAATTTACAGTATATTTTTATTTCTTCAATTAAAGAAATTATTTAAAACACTTCCCAAAAATTTAGGGTATTTTGACCATAGGGCCAAAACCGCTGCTCCAATAGGGCTGAAATGTTGGAAAAAAATGGTACATAGTATGCAGTACTTAGATACCCCCCACCCTGGTTGACCCCTTGAGGAGAGCACAGCCTGGCCAAAATGATTTTCTCGTACTCTGGAAACCCTTGGATACCCAGAAAAGGGTCTCCGGTTTTCTCACCGGGATTTGAAGGTTGAATCTTAAAATCAAAAGAAAATGGGCACCATACTCTGCACATTAAACGTTAATAGCTGCAGCATGCAGCCAATTCTTAGCTCCATCAATAGAGGTATTCCCAAGTCAGAAATAGCTAACTGTAAAAAATACAAACTATTTTTTGAGCAAATTTTAATTTGATGGCAGTATATTAAAACAGTAAAATTTTTGTGCTTTATTTTCGAACCATCCATGTATGTATTTGCCTGAACTTGCATGACTAGGCTATCCTGCATGAAATCATCCAATTAAATATTTTTCATGTAAAATGTTTAACAATCGAGATTCTGTTGAACCTTTATATAAGGGAGATCAAGTCAAGTTAACCCCTTGTGCTGAAATGATGAGTATAGCTCATCATGATTTTCCGATGCCAAATCGCGGAATAATGAGTGTAGCTCGTCATTAGATTTTCATAATTTTAGCTTTATTTAGGGGAACAATATAATAATTTTGAAAGTTTAATAATATTAAAACATCCATAATATACATAAAGAAATCATAAAGGTCTCAGCTTCTGGGCGTTCCTCCGCATTGAGTGGTCCATTGGTGACGACAGTTTCTCCAGCCATCCTGCTGGCATCTTCAGGTCAGAAGTGACTTCTCACCGGGATTTGAAGGTTGAATCTTAAAATCAAAAGAAAATGGGCACCATACTCTGCACATTAAACATTAATAGCTTAAGTGACTTCTGACCTGAAGATGCCAGCAAGATGGCTGGAGAAACTGTCGTCACCTAAGGACCACTCAACGTGGAGGAATGCCTGGAAGCCGAGACTCATGAAGAAATGTCGTGGAAACCTCAGATCAAACATAAAGAAATCATATTTCATGAAATGTGATGCATTGAAAGGAATTAAATGATTTTATGCAAGTAGCAATAGGTGTGTTCTTGATGTTTAATAATCAATTTTTATTTCACTGTTCTATGTTGATTACAAACAACAAAATATCATTTCATTACCAGTGGAAGTGGTTTGGTGGAAAGGGTTAATCAGCCAATTTATTGACATTGCGATTAAAGCAATATGTTATGGCCTTTACTCCCTCTAATTTAAATAAGTGGTTGATTGAGCAAAAACATTGATGAATAATATAATGCATGTAGGCTTTTCTTTTCAGTATCAATAATTGGTCCATTTAATCAAAATAAGCTATCTCAGGTAATAAATTCATTTTTGCCTCCCATCATGCAGACTTACTTTTTGAATTGACTGAACTAAATACTCGCATTTGAACTTAATACTGAACTAAATTGAATTGATTTTCATGTTTGTATTTCAGCAAGAAATATTAAAGCTAGGAGTTGAAGAAAAATACTTGCTAAATGTTATACATGATCCTGAAGAAAATAAGACATCAATAGAGGTAATGTCCGGTTATGCATTATTTTCAGGCATGAATGAAGCGATCAAGAGGTGAAATAATTAAAGTTACCTCGAAAATTCAATCATATTTTATGGAACATACTAGTTACTAAATTCTAAATAGCTTGATTATGTCTTTTGTATGTATAACTTGGTTTGAATAACATTATGGAAAGGGGAAAATGTATCCTGAGGTTCAGAGTAACTGTTAATACTTTCTTTAAGCAGGAACCCCAGCAAAATACCTTGAAAAATGGATCTAATTCAGAAAAAATCTTAAGTGATGTTAACAGCAACGAATTTGAAAATCTTTCAGATCATTTCCTGTATTTGAGGGAAAAGGAGGTAAATTATTATTTTTTATGTGCAGGTATTTAACTACATGTGCCAAGTGCCATTACAGGGCTCTCTGAGTGAGTGCTTTGTGGTTACCACAGATGGTGGCAATGATGTAGATCGTCCAAGGCCACCAAAGCTGAGCCTATGAGCCCCTCCTTTTCATTCTCTCCCATGTCCCTCCATCTTGCTTTGAGTCTGCACCCTCAAGAAGAAACTGAACAGTAATTAAACTGCTGAATGGTTTATCAGGTCGTTTCTTTTCATCTGGCTGTTCATTTTATCAAGACATTAGTGTTCTCTTGGTTTTTTTTTGAAATCTGTTTGTTCATTTTCATCTGGGCAGTCATGCTCATTTTGTCATTCATGTTTTCACCTTTCAATTTGCATTTTTGTGTACATTCGTGATCATTTGGCTTTTAGTTTGGAAAAAAAGTGGGTTCTAATTTACTAGTCAAGTCTGTTTCTTCATTATTGAATTGCAATTTGACAATGGAGGGGAATGAATTTGAAATTGGCCGTAGAAATTCAATGGAAGCATGTACTCATCATTTTTGCAGTAGTGAAGAAATGACTTTTTCAACCACATCAAATTTATTTATGACACTTGTTGTTTCAAATTTTCATGAACTGCACATTAATAATTCTCAAAATTTAAACTCTTTTCATATTTTTTGTACTTCTCTGTGGTACAAGTTCTATGGATTCACGTTAAAACAGAGAAAATATTTTTAATGTTTTATTTAGAAGTATGTCATTATAAACACGTACGAGAAGCAAGTTGGAAGGGAAAAGAAAACTAACAAAAAATCTCTTAGAATGCTGAACTAAAGTAAGTTCTAAATATCAATTTGAGAAAAATGTTGTTTTGCTTCCTGGAGAGAATGAAATCAGGTCAAAATTAAGTTTCAATTATATATGGTCTAATATGACATTAGTGAGTACTATTTTACTGTATCTTGGTATCATCAAGACATCTTAGAACTAATGGTAAATGTATCAGCCAACCGTCACAGCATGGTGTAAAGGAATTTGCATCAGGAAGTGATCAATCATTTTTTTGCAAAATTAATGTTTTGTAGAATTGTAAAAAAACAGCATTGTTAAATACATATGTGAGAACCACAGATTTTAATAGCATATACTTTGAAAAGTGATAGGAACTGAACTTTTTAATTGTTAGCGGTGAATATGGAAAAACTTCAAGGAGAAAGATTAATTAAGAGAGTGACAGTAAAATATATAGGAATTGCATCAACTTTTATCTCTCCCTCAAGCAGTGGATAAATGTGAGAGGAAATAATATGGAAAATATGTAATATAAATATCTTATGCCCTGACGGTTCATCACAAAACGGTATTTAGAATTGTTCTTTTTATTGAACAGGATGTAAATGAACGGTTCATCAAAATGAACAATTTAACCCACCTCTACTCACCACCCTCCCTTGGTGCAAATTACCTTGGCTGTTGGCCCCCTTCTCCAAATGTCATACCATGCTGTTCTGAAAGTCATTAGGAGATGCATAAAAGTATGTTACGAATTTTTGTGTATAGGTCCCAGCCAGCGCAATATCAGTCATTAAGATGAGGTAGAAAGAATAAATAGGGAGGGTGCTTATAAGTAAGCTTGTTGGCCTTTTCTTATGGGTCTCTTACAGCCAGGCCGACAAACATCCAGAGAAATGACAACATAGAGGCCAAACGTTCAGCACTTCTTTAGATGTTGTTATTATTCCATAGTTTTTGAGTATTCATTTAGGCAATTATGTACAAGAATTATGTTTTTATTCTTGGCGCTTCTGTATTATGAGGAGAAATAACATCACATGGCCATAATTTGAAAATTATTCACATTTATGAAATGATGGCAAAACCACGGTCTTAAGAAAAACAAATAATTTCACATGAATAGTGACATAGAATGTAAAAATGCTGGAAAGGAATCTCTAATACATGTATTTTATACATTGGGTTATCAGACAGTACATTAAAATTCATAAATGTTAGATTGTGTAAACCTTGAATAATTTCAGTCTGTTTCATGCATGCAGCTGCTAAGTTTATACATATATATCTATAATATATACAACCCGATGTGTGACAGATAGCACACTCACTGATTCACTCACTCATTCACGTATACAAATTCCCGACCACTTCCGGACGTGCTGGGAAGACGAAATTTTCGCCGTGGGTGGAGAAAAAATATTCATCGGGGGGAAAAGTCCGAAAACTCGAAAAAGTCGATCGGTTTTCGAGATATATCGATCCGAATTAACATTGGAGCCTTATGGGACTAAAACATATTCCATTTTTTGCCTACATAAAAATGTCACGGGAACATGAAATGTCACTGACGGAAACTAGATTTTTTGGCCGATTTTTTGATGTGAAACATTTTGCCATATTTTGTTTATAAGTATTTTTTATAATTTTTTTAAATTTCCAATGCTTTTCTTATGGGCCTATCTTTGGATTTTTTTAAAACCAACTTATAATCGTTGTAGGAATAAGTCCCTAACGTATGAGACACTAGATTTTTTGGTTGATTTTTTGGTGTGGTCGCAATTGCAATTTTTTGTTTAAAAGTATTTTTTTTAACAATTTAAAATTTCCAATGCTTTTCTTATGGGCCGAATTTCGGAATTTTTTTCACCAATTTGCAATAATCGTAGGACAAATTCACTTAAATGCATGATACAAGATTTTTTATTCAATTTTTCGGCTATCTTCATGTATCCTTAAGACGAACGAATTTCGAGTTATTAACGATTAGGTATTTCCATTGAAATTGCGACTCCTACAACGTTTGGTAACTTACAATACATCCGCCGTGAAGTTTGCATTCCCTCAACACACGATTTTAAATTTTTCGGAATTTTTTTCTGCCACTTCCCGACGACATACGGCCACGAAATTAACGTGAGTGACGTCTTTTTGTTGCCCCTACGTGCCGCTACCCGGAGAACGCAGAATACTTAATTTAAACGGATGACACCGTCGAAAAGGCATGCTTACACTACAGCTACAGAGCCGAAACTTTTATCCAAGGTAAACGATGCCGCGTTATACAGAACAAGCACTTTAGGTCCCCCGAAAACCCCCTGTGAACCCCCCAAAAAAATAAAAATTACCTAATAAGTCGTACATTTCGTGTACCATTCATCCCAGGTGTATCGTTTTTATTGATTCCGAATGGGAATTGTGTCGGCTATATTTACGCGTCATGTTCAATTATCCTGCCCCAATTACTCACCCGCAATAAAACTTCAAATTTTTAAATGTACATTTCTTAACAAAATAGTAGAGTAATAAAAGGGGCTCATGGACATGGACACCTAAAGGCGAATTTTTTAAAACACTTCCTCATAAGGTACGGCTACGAAATTCACAGGAGTTATGCCTTATTAAAGCGCCTATGCACCGCTATGTGGAGAACACAGAATTGGAAATCTAAATATTAATAATACGGGAAAATTCATTGTTTCCCTACAGCTAGATCGCTGGAATTTCTATTATAGGTAGACAAAGACCTTTTATGCAAGAAAACCCCTCTAAATTTTACGTGGCTTCCTTAAAGACCAGGGAAAAAATTATTTTTTTTTCTGTAAATAGCATGTTCTTTGGTGTTTTAGCATATTTTAGCAGTAATTCCCTTCTCCTATGACTCATCGCTAAGTAATGTCTTAGGATGATTGTGACCGTAGTCAGTACACTCACAAAAAAAACCTGGAAACTCCCAGGACCGCCTTAAAAACATCGTTATAAATTAAAAACATGCCACAATCACGGCTAGCATGCGTCTACATCCTCCAATTTTATCCCCCGGCAGCCTTCGTAAACGATAGGGGATAGCCGGTAGTTCTCACTGCTTGGTAAGGACTGAAAACCCGGGCGGCGAAGCTCCCCCAGTTTCAGGAACGTCGGACGCACTCCGAGGAGTCAGAGGCGAGGAAAAACTCCGAAAACCCTCGGGCGGCGAATCCGCCCCGACACGCGGAGCACCCGAACGTGTGTCTTACGAGGGGGGAGGGCGACGATACCCCTGGGCGGCGAAGCCGCCCAAGGGCGAGGAACGGCAAAGCCGTTCCGAGGAGTCGATGGCCCGGGGGTACCCAGGTAAACCTTGGGCGGCGAAGCCGACCACGGGCGAGGAACGGCTAAGCCGTTCCGAGAAGTCGACGGCGCGGGGGGAACCAGGTAAACCTTGGGCGGCGAAGCCGCCCCATCACGACGAAGGGCGATGCCGTTCCCAGGAGCCGACGCCTCGGGGGGACTCGGGTAACACTTGTGCGGCGAAGCCGTTCCCAGGAACTAGCGGGTCTCCGTCACAGGGCTACCTCGATATCTGGGCGGCGAAGCCGACCCCTGACGAGGAACGGCGAAGCCGTTCCGAGACGTCGGGGGTGGGACGGCGAAGCCGTCCGGCGGGGGCAGCCGGCGAAGCCGGATTCGGGTCGCCAATAACCCTCGGGCGGCGAAGCCGCCAACAGGCGAGGAACGGCGAAGCCGTTCCGAGGAGGCGACGGCTCGGGGGGACACAGGTAAACCTTCGGCGGCGAAGCCGACCACGGGCGAGGAACGGCGAAGCCGTTCCGAGAAGTCGATGGCTCGGGGGGATCCAGGAAAACCTTGGGCGGCGAAGCCGCCCCATCACGAGGAAGAGCGATGCCGTTACCAGGAGTCGAGCCTCGGGGGGACTCGGGTAACCCTTGGGCGGCGAAGCCGCCCTCCCACGATGACCGGCGAAGCCGTTCCGAGGTACAAGAGGGTCTCCGTCACAGGGCTACCTCGATATCTGGGCGGCGAAGCCGACCCCTGACGAGGAACGGCGAAGCCGTTCCGAGACGCCGCGGGTGGGACGGCGAAGCCGTCCGGTGGAGGCGACGGCTCGGGGGGACACAGGTAAACCTTGGGCGGCGAAGCCGACCACGGGCGAGGAACGGCGAAGCCGTTCCGAGAAGTCGATGGATCGGGGGGACATAGGAAAACCTTGGGCGGCGAAGCCGCCCCATCACGAGGAAGGGCGATGCCGTTACCAGGAGTCGACGCCTCGGGGGGACTCGGGTAACCCATGTGAGGCGAAGCCGCCCTCCCACGATGAACGGCGAAGCCGTTCCGAGGAACAAGCGGGTCTCCGCCACAGGGCTACCTCGATATCTGGGCGGCAAAGCCGACCCCTGACGAGGAACGGCGAAGCCGTTCCGAGACGCCGCGGGTGGGACGGCGAAGCCGTCCGGTGGGGGCAGCCGGCGAAGCCGGATGCGGGGGGGTTTTAGGGGGCGTAGCCCCCTAACGAGCGCGCGCAGCGCGGCGAGTATATATATACACATAATTGGGTTTAAAGTGGTACCTAAGCATCATATTCCTAACAGATGCCGTGGTTTATAAACCACGGCATCTGTTAGGTAACCATTATAATGGTTAGCATACAAAACTGCTGATCTCGGGATCGTACGTTCAATTCTCCCAGATGTTATTTTTCTTCTTTCCGCCACAAAGAAAAAGTATGTGTACTTATGCTTTGCATCTTCACTACCCAGTCCCTTGTAGTTGTTAATTTTTTTCTACTTATGGGAAAATCTGTTGTCAGTTGTTCAGCTCTTATAAAGGCTCGCTGAATTTCAGCGGTAGGCTTTAAATTCATGTCCGGCTAAGCAGTGTAGCATGAGTAGTACGCAGTTCTGCTACACTTGGCACTCCAACAGAAGTGACTTATGTTAATCCGAGGATATTTGACGGCGTTCCTTAATTATTCTCCTTAAAATCTTATCCTTGCCTTATATTAGTCCCTTAGTGTATGACAAGCTGCTTATCAATTTTTTCCATAAGAAAACCATAAGAAACGGATAGCTCTCTTACTTTGTGCTATCTGGGGTATGATATGTCGGTGTATCAGGTAGATGAATCTTCATTTGCCTATTTGGAGAAGTTCAATCTGTAATTAGAAAAAAAACTTTAAACTTGCACTTGGGAAAAAAAATTTTCCTCACTTATACGAGGCCAGACAAACCAAGGATATGTGATTTATATTTATTTACTTGTTACATAAAGTTATCGATTTGACGGAGGTTTTATTGGCCTTGGAACTATAGCCAAAGTTGTCTCATTAATTTTGTATGTAGTGAATAAATTTTATCATTTTTAATTTCTTTGGGTAAATTTGGTAACCTCTTTTTGATTACTGGCTTGCTTAGAATTGAAATAAAACTTATCTATGACACAGAAGCCAAAGAAAGTTTATCATTCCACAGATGTTGGCTAAGAAATACTTGTAAATCAAATAGCAAATATGATTGTATCTATTTCAGTAGTGATGTCCGATCATCAAGTTTTGAAATATGTAAGTGTAATTTATCCCTTAAACTTTTATGTGGTAAATTCTACTCCCATGACACTGCAATTTCATGGTAAAATTGCCCTTCCTCTAGCCTAGCCATGGAGTAGAATAGTCTCCATAAACATCAATCGGACCATATTGCCGTACTCGTGTTTCATGGGTTGAGTATGTTGAGGCATTTTAGCTGAATTTTTATCAATAATATCCAAGGCCTATTGAACATTTGATCAAAAACATCCTTTAAAATTTCTTTCTAACGGGAAAGTTTGACCACATTCTGGTGGTGACACCAGGGTGTACTTTCACTTGTAAGTCTAAATACATGGTGGAAATCTCTTGTGACACACAGGATTACTTATCTTTTAAAACACTTATTTTTTCATTATTTCTACTACTAGCATCTATGTACTTAAATTCTCCTGAAATATAAGTATCAATCCAATATAAGCCAATGCGGAGTGTGCATTTTGGTTAAAATGAATGAATCACACCTATCTTCACTCCCACACCATTGATAGAAAATTGATGGTTGGCATGTAGGGATGCTGTGAGGGGTGTAGGAAGTTTCTTCTCGCAGAGTGCCAACTAAATTTAGCTGCCTCGTATTCTCTCCAGGTTCTTCCTATCCTTCCAGTCACATCTTAATCTCCTCTCTCCTGGTGCGAATCTTATAAAGTGTTGGATGAAATTTTTTAAAGGTGCTTCACAAAGTTTACTTCTGCTTTTGGGACAAACGTGTGTTACAGACTTGCACCCATGGTTCATGCATGTATTAACTTCCAGGTTAATTCTTCATGGTTAATTTTAATTCCAATTCAAGGTACAGGTTTTTTCATGGTACATATTGTAATCGATGCCGCTTTGCACGGTTCATGGACATTCAAATCCGCATTCACGAGGTAGGGAAGGCTAACGTAATTTTGTGTGTGAATGTGTGTGAGGATGCAGTGAAGCGTGAAATAACCCAAGTGCCATGTATTTCCCCCCCCTCCCACGATTCTTCTGCACATTTCTCGAGAATGTAATTTTCCGTGTAAACATGACTAGTGCTGGGTTCACCTCATCCCCCTTAAACAACACCTGCACGCAGCGATTGGAGGGTGATGCAATTCGCCACCCCCACTCTCCACAAACTTTGGCAAACCCCCCCCAACAGACGAGTTGGAGAAAAACCCGCCACTCCAGGTTTCCCCACCAACCCCAACCCCAGAAAGTTGACCTAGCAGGGTTATAAAAGCCGAGTACGGCCGGCTAGAGAAGAATTATTCGGCATGGAGAGTCAGCCGGAGGCTATGTTGGTCAGCAGAGGCACATCCCTGTGGTCCCGTGGAAGAGAGAGAAAGATAAGCGAGGCGTGGAGATTGACGGAAAGGTGAAGGATGGCGACTGAGGAAAGAGGAGATGGACGGCAGATTTCCTGCATGCAAAAAAGAGGAAAGTCTCTCCATGACGACCGAGTTCAGCGATTCTCTTAGCCCACTGTGAAAGTAAACGCAGTGACCCTGACCAGAACCAGCCAAGGAAGCCATCTCCATCCACGATACAGAGAGCCGATAAGTAATCTGGTCACCCTACATTCCGCCACCCCCCTTGAATTCAGAAGATCCCCGAAGAGCCCCATTTCCCCCATTCAAGACCAGAAGAATTGTGAAAATATTCCCTTGCATTTTTTTATATTTTTTTGCCCTCCCCTTTTCCCCATGTGTGAGTGAATAATTGTAGTATTTAGGAGAGAGTGTTTAAATTGATATTGGCGTCGTTCATAATTCAATTGTTTCGTTGTTGCATTCACACCAAACATTTTTTAAAAGCAGAGGTTTTGCCTAATTGTTCTTTTATTGATTGATAATTCATGTTTTCATTATTATTTCACTGGCCAATGGCGGTAGTTTTTCTTTTAGGTTAAAAGAATGATCAATTTATGTGTTTTATTGTATATTTCATTATTGATTTGTGTATTAAATGTTTTGTTGAACTCGTAACTTGCAGCGTATG
Organism: Ischnura elegans; assembly: GCF_921293095.1. Taxonomy (NCBI): domain Eukaryota; kingdom Metazoa; phylum Arthropoda; class Insecta; order Odonata; family Coenagrionidae; genus Ischnura; species Ischnura elegans. The sequence goes on from NC_060246.1 coordinate 146,278,732, forward strand.
CCTTCGTTATTTCGTGCACCCCAGCCCTCATTCAGCAATAGAAACCCATCCCACACCCACTTTCTTCTTTGTTCCCCCCACTTCCCCTTTCTCCGAACCCACAACCCACCCGTCTGGGGCGAACCCTCCAAAAAAAAAAACCCTCTCACATCCCACACCCAACAGTCGGGTTACAAAATACATATTCATACATTTTTACTATTCCAAAAAGGTGATTGATTTTTCAGTATGTAATACTAAGTTGATGTTTGGCTGAAATTTTGGTTGGAGGCTAAAATTAAAATTGTAAGTACATACATATGTGGGGATAGATGTATTTGATTCCAGAACTTTTTCAGTTATCAAAACAAGATTCACGGTTAGCTTCACCAAGCATAATAAAATTCAGGAAGAGGAAGAATTTTTCCACTAAAGAAATGTTGGATCCTCTCAGTGTCCCAAGAGATTATGAAAATGAGGAAAGAATATCAAAGAGATTAATGACAGATACAGCTACTGATATAACGAGCAAACTTGTCGATTTAGAAAATCTCATTCACAAAATAGGTGTTGAAATTGGACGTCTGCAAGTAAGTTGTACTTCCTAATTTCCAGATAAATAGTTTTTAATAATTTATTTTGGCGTAATCATTATGTATATTGTGATTACAGAATGATGTTACTCCAGAAAACAAGGTTCCAGAAGGTAAAATTATCTTCAAGTACCAGGTATTTCATTCCTCAAAACTAATTTATAAAATTAAAGATCACTAGTAATTAATATTTCAGACAAAAAAATTAGAAAAATAGTTCATGAAGAAATTATAGAAGTGGAAAAGGAAAAACTTGGTCTCCCAGACTTTGCTTTGGAATCATCTGGTGAGTTGTATCAAGAAGATTTTTTAAATTGCATATTGATTATCATTTTAAATAAGATAACATTATTGTTACCCTCATTGCATTTTGATCTGTTTTAACTATTCAAGTTTAAGAGAAATTAAGCCAATTTTTGGGGCTGATTCACCTTCACTAAAGATTTTGTGGAACACTTTCACATGATTTGGGTAAGACGTAAACCTGTACATATGTATTTTTCTTTTCCAAGTATCCATTTTGACTGTACACATTGTGCTCTGACTCTAATGTACCACATTCAAATCTGATTGATGGCAGTCAGGGTATAAGTATTCATGTGAGAGTCCTCTGGATGGCAGTACTCTACACCAGGGGTGTCACGGTGCCGGAATGTGCTGGAATGCCATTCCGCCTCTAGTTAACAAAGATATAATAGAGAAATATCATTTTTATCAAATTTTGTTGCCTCAAAATTTATAATTTATACATTCGTCACAAATTTTTTTTAATAAGATGTAAGTAATAACTTGTAAAAAACAGTAATATTTGACTTCTGAAATAAGTTAAGGAAAGTGCGTTCTGGCACTGCTAATTTTGCCATGACGTCACTGCTCTACACTACTCTCTCACAGGGTCACATGTGTATTATCGACAATCCAGAGGACTCCGATTCATGTGAAGTTGTTGAGAGAATACCCTCCCCTCTATCATCCTTCTGTGCCTACGTTTTAATAAATACAGTCGTCAAATTTGATATCTTTCCAAAGAAATATCTTTTTTATAGTTATAAACAATCTTGGTGAGCAATTTTTTCATTTCATTATAATATTTTACAGGTGGAAATGTTATTGGGACTCCAAATACAAAAACTTATGCCTCAAGGACTCTAGTTCAATTATTTGGATTTCCTTTGTGGTATGTAGAAAGTAGTCCCAGAAATGCTATTCAGGTTAGTGGGAAAATGTAATTGAAAACTATTCAGTTCTAAAAGTTGATGCTTATAATCTATCACTATTACTTATACTCTTATCTCGCATTTTACATTTTATGGACTATTACATACAGGCATCAGTGAGTCCAGGAGAATGTTGGTCTTTTCATGGCCATGAAGGAAACCTGAGGGTCCAACTGGCAGCACCAGCAATATTATATGGTTTTTCTATTTATCATATCCCTCAGCAAATTTCACTTTCTGGTGATATTACATCTTGTCCAAGGGAGTTTTCTGTTGTGGTTTGTAATCTCACCTTTCCTTCTCTGATTCATAATTAAATTATGTAGGTTATAGACATTTAAAGTTGGTGAAAATTAAATATTCAGTGCATTTAAGTACTATTAGGATGATATTTCCATGGTATTTTAAACATTAGATACTTCATTAATGTTTGTGTGTAGCAATTTATTCCAAACTCTCCAATGATCTATGAGATTATTAAATTAACCAAAGCAAAAATCGCAGAAGTCTCTAAGGAAAATCAGGACTGGATTGAAACATAAGTTTTCGTCAAATTTTCTTTAAATCCATGAAAAATGATATCAGTATAAGATATCTAACTAAAATATTTTTTTCAAGCAAGCAATTTTAAAAACTTATAAAGCACTGTAATAGTTTTCTTGAAATGCTTAAATGTCACTACTTGGCTTGCGCCCTGGCTTTTGATCCTGGGTATGCCCTTGGATAAGCAGCCTCTTGCCTTTAATGAGCATTTGTCACATTCATGAATGTCCAATTAAAATAGCTTTTCTTTGCATTCACGTATAAAGGTACTGTCTCAGAAAACCCATTTACCAGCCCTCTGGTTAACAAAGTAATGAATATAGAACTCCTTTAATGTCTATTATATAACCATCTCTATGATGGCAACTATGCCTTGCATAATCTGGAAATAAATAAACTGGAGAAGGAGATTATAAATGAATTCCATGTGTATTCAGGCAATTTTTGTAAAACTTGTGTTTGTTTTTTAAACTGGAATGAAATGTTTTTGAAGGATCATAATGGACCCAAATAATTTTTTTCCATTTACTCTTTAATAGATGTAAAGTTGAGGTAATATGTTTCAGGGCTTCCACGTTTTTGAAGGTGAAACCTCTGAGTTACTTCTTGGGGAATATGTTTATGATAATAATGGCTCTCCTCAGCAAACATTTCTCATTCAGGTAATCCAGCTATTACATAATAATTTAGAATAATAAAATAGATTTTGTTTTTTGGGATAGCATCTTTGGCACCTTATTAATTAATTTGTCAAATTTTTTTAATCAGAATTTAAAAAAATCAGGTAAATTGGACCAGTAAAAAATTGTAGATGTAAGATAGTAAAAGTAAGGCTTTCTCTAATACCAACAGTTTTTCCCAAGTACTAACATTTCATTATACAGACGAAACACATTGAAAAATCACCCATGCCCTTGGCACCCAGGCAGGACTCGAATGTGCGACCTCTGGTGTGGCATGCTGGGACTAACCCCTGATGCCACCGAGGAGAGTGAATTCGGTATAGCATGGGCTTACACTGCCTTGGTGATATGAGTGGTAGGCAAAAAATATTAGCAACCAAATTTTAAAATTGGAATTTTTTTACTAGTAATTATGCCAGGAGTTTATTTTAAGTAATAGGGACAATATGTAAGTCAATTTTAGTCTAATGTGACTTTTTAAACCAAGAAATATGCAGGTGTGAAGTAATATATCAAATAATAATAATGACACAAACACGACCAGTCGGAGGGTGTCACCAGCGGTGAGTTGGGGGAACTAGAACGACACATCCGCTCAGCGAAAGCATGGAAGGGTAATAATAATAATGCTTTATTTGCCATGATAGATCAGATACATAAAAAAACATAACCAATATATGGCACGTCAGGAAAAAAAAGGAATTTAGATACATATTACATGGATTTAAGAAATAAATATTAAAAACACAGACAACTTTACATATGTGGTATAAACTGTACATGGAAATAGAAATACTTTAAGACTCGAGAGAGTCATCACTCATAAATTAATTTACAGAGTAATACATTTTTTCCAGTAAAAAGGTTTACCTTGAGGAGACTGGCACTTTGCATATTTTTCAATTTCTTAGGTAATTTATTGTAAATTCTGATTCCCATTTCATTTGGGCCACATTTCAACCTTTCGGTTCTTATACAGAAACAATGCAGGTCATTTTTCCTTCTTGTGTTATAAAGAATGGATATCAGAATTAGTGGAGAACTGAATCAGGTTTTTTCTAACATGTAAAATAAGCTGGAGTAGGTATATGCAGGGGAGTGGGAGGATTTTTAAGAAATGGAAAATGGGCTTGGAAGGAGATTTAATTTGATGGAAAGTGATGATTCTTATAATTCGTTTTTGCAATTTGAAAATTTCACTAAGGTAATGGAATGCACCCCAGAACAGTATGCTTTGTAGCACCCTAGTGTGGAATTCCGCATAATAGAGTTTTAAAAGAACTTCAACGCCTGTTGTATATCTCAGTTGCCTGAATAAGTAGCAGCTTGAATAAAGCGTACTCTTTATGCTCTCAGCCAGAATTGCAAGAGAGGATCGTGTAAGATCATGAAATTTTGTGGTCTTTTTTTCAGGGCAGAATTGTGCAAGCTAAGTGATTTGTGCAGTTTGAGTTTCCAGTCTGTCTTGCCTTGTTTGGGTCCAATACTAATAACACAGGCCTGCATTTTTCGGTTTTCCATTTTTTCAGGTTCTGTTGATGGAGTAACACATATTTTTGTGCACTGAATCCGAAAAATGTCTTATTTTTACTATTGAGAACTTTTTTAAAATTTGCTATCAGTCAATTTCTTAACTGTCATATATGGACAAAAATCAAAAACATAAGATGCACAATTATGTGTACTAACGTGTAAAATACAGCATAATGTGCACATAACCTATTTTTCTGATTATTACGTGTGATCCTTATTACTTTCATCATTGGTTATGTCGATAGAAATTATATTAATACTATTATGCTAATTCAAGCAAAGTTATGCTGTTGTAGTGAAAACTTCTCATCGCTTTTTGGGTGCAGTCTAGTATAGGAACTGGTGATTTGTTGATAAATTCATAAATAAAAGTTACAGAACCATGATTAACAGAGTTAAATGATGTCAGTAATGCATCATATTTGGACTCATTCTTTTTTATATTTGATGCACCTATTTTTATAATCATATGGAGGTAAAACACAATTGCGGAAAGTTATTTGTTGTTACCAAAGAACACGGTACATGTGTGATTCATGTTGTCAGGGTGTTTCAAAAATTGGGGACTAGGAAGGCAGATCCCGTGAAAAGAGGGGAGCTGGCAAGAAGGAGAGGGGGGGAAGCTGATCGAAAGAAACTTCTTCCCATTGTTCTCAGGTAACTTGAAACTTTTACTTGACTTCAGTGAAATTTTCTCCAACTATAGAACTCTGGGCTCTATGGTGACTTATTTTTTTGGCCTCCTGAAACTGGGTGCTTTGAAGAAGGGTAGCTGAAAAAGGTCGGTTGGCGAGAAACGGGGAGGGGTGAAACACATTTCTATTGTTCTTTTGTAATTGGATATTTTATTTTGAAGGGTTTATGGTCTTCATATCATGAAACCTAAGCAAGAACTGATCTGAGGTGCCATAGGCTTGTTGGGGGCTACGAAGGGGAGGGAAACTTTGGAGGGGTGGAATGAGGACTGATTGGTGGGGGATAGTGGATTTTGGGAAATGTGGGATGTAGTTACTATTTTACAATGCTGAGGTTCTCCCAATGGTAGTTCCATCTCTTGGCGAAGATTCGTGCAATGTGACTGTCGTGTTTAGCTTTATCTGCAGTAACAATTAATGTTTTCATATGATGAAATGAATTTTCACCTGTGGGGTAATACATTCCAAAGTTACTAAGATATTATTCTTTAACCACAGTTCTCAAGGGATAAAATTCACTCGATTTTTTTCATCTGAGCAACCATTTTCCAGGAATAAAATTATAGTGGTATATAGCTGAGACTACTATGAGGCTGCTGTACTGTTCAGGGCAGGTTTATGTGATGCATTTTAAAAATCATCCTTTGATGGTCCCGCCCTCCTAAATTAAATTACTCTCTTTGATAATCATTAAGGCCTACTTGCTCCTTCTATGTATCTATAAATTCTATCCATATCCTCAGTCACCTAACATTCTTCCTCCAAACTTAAGTTTTCAATATCCCCTTCTTAGTGCTCACTCCAGACCCCCTGTCTCCTCTGTTTCTCCTCTTCAAATTTCATCTCCTAGCTCACCAGGCTAGCACTTGGTTATTCTTTTCCATTTGCATCAGCTACATCTAATCCATTCTCCTCCACACCCTGATCACCTCCATTTTTTTCTTGTCGTCTTTCCACAGGGTCCACAACAAAGTGCTACACTCCAGATCAGACGTTTCGTGAGCCCTTTTCTTTTATCTCTTCTATAAAAATCCTCTCATTAGCTCTTTCCTTTCATAAACGCCTCATTTATTACCGATTCCTTTACTACTATGTCCGATTACTCCACCTTCCCTTGTTTGTGCCCACTTACTTCAATGCTAAGTGTCATAATTATTGCCTGTGATGCTTTACAAAAGTGCATTATCATATTTATGATTTACCTTCATGCCAATTCCTTGCGCTGATTACCTGATGCATCAGCCACAACCGTCAGCCCTTCCACCGACTGGCTAATTACCACCTAATCACGTCCATTCTTCTGTGATTTAAACATCAATCCTCCTACTTTGGCTACCTACCCTCCTCTAACTCTTCCCACCATCTCCTTTGCACAGATGAGAGCTTGGGCAATACAGAGGAGTCTCAATCCTTCCCAAGGGAGTCTCAAGCCAATGCTTGCCCACCCTGATTCTTCATTGGCCATCTTCACTCGTGCAGTCTGAGATTACAAGTACAGCCTATTCCTCCATTCAACAACTATTTTCTTAAGAACTCCTGTTAACTACCCAATCCAGTCAACTATGTACATGCTATTTCAAAATCGAAAAGTTAGAATATAAATCTTGGTTATATTCTGGGTTAGTCTCTTCTAGGATCCTCATTACCGCTATTGTTTCCTATGTTTACTTTCCTTTCCTGAATCTGAAGTGATCTATGTCCTAGTAATCATTTGTCCTGCTCTCCATTTTTCTGTTTATATTTTTCAGTCCCACTTTTGCCCTATGCATTATTAGGCTAATAGTCCTGTACTCTCCACACACTCCTGCTAAAATGTTTGGTATTGGTATGATAACTGTATTCAAGAAATCCTCAAACCAACACCCCTCATAAATCCTTCTTACTATTTTTTAAAACTCTCTCCTTCGACCCTTCAAAAAATTCTTCAGAAATTTCAATCGAATATTTTATTCATCCACAGCTTTCCTTAGCTTAAGATCCCATACAGCTTTCTTTTTCCTGAATTCATCCTCATCTACCTCTCGTTCCTCTATTTAATATCTGCAGCCTGTTAGCAATTGTGAGTTTTGACCGTTCGTTATGTTCATTGTTGATTACCTGTTTGTTTCCTCACTTTCTGCTATCCTTGAAGGCTTACAGTGGGGAATCATCGAGGTTGTCCCCTAGTATTTTCCTAAACGGGTGAGTTATTATCATCTTAACATTTACCGACCCCAAAATTTTTGTCGACAGTCCCCATTTACTTTACAAAGTGGATTAAAATAAATAAATATTAGTAGCTTACTAGGGAAATTTGGTCCCAGGAATGCAAACATATGGCATAATGTGGCAGCATTCTCAATGACACACCCGAATACATTTTATTGATTCATATTTATTTTATTTTCAGAGAGAAGTATCAATTCCCTTCAGTATAGTGGAGTTAAGAATTCATTCAAACTATGGTCATCCTGAATTTACTTGTCTGTACAGGTTTCAAGTACACGGTAGATTTTCTGTTGAATAGAGAATTATGTATCATCTATTGGAATTTTATTTACTAATGTATTAATAAAATATTTTTTTTGTGACTGTTTAACAAATTAATAGCTGCAAATCTGTTTATGATTACTATAAATTCTTAATATGTACATATTCATAGACTAACATTTGCACAGTAACAACAAGTCCATTATGAAATAAGAAGTCTACACCTCACTGAATTTAAAGGGTCTTAAAAACACTTTCTTCCTGGCACAGAAAGACCCTAGTATGTATAGTCAAATGATTATAATATTTGTCAAGTGTATTTGTAGCAAACTACAAGTAGATATAGGTGATTAGCTGCTGTTGGATAGCAAGCTAGTACAGAAAACAAGGTCCATCTTCGCCAGAAATAAATTACTGGTGCTTGAGTAATTTAATAAGATCAAATTTTTTTGTAAGAGGCCTCAACCATGTTTTGCGTCATTGAAAGTCTGATATCAGTGTATGTGACCTTGAACATTATAAATGGCCAGTTGACTCTTCTGGCTGACTGTGCTGTGGTATAAAACCACCTTTTTAACAAAAAAAATTTTCAGTACCTTAAGTCCCATTGTTAGGATCTGAATACAGTTAGTTTTGAAATTAATGCAACGGATATGAAGAATCAAATACATTTTTTTCATAATTTTGGAGGTGACATGATTTGAGATATTACATGTCAATGTTCAAAGTCACCGACCTTTGAGAATTCTTCTAATATGACAAAATTGCCTTTCATTAAGCTTGTTTCAAGACCTTTCCAAATTACCTGGTTTACAGTTCTATTGTTCTTAGAACTGAAGCTACAGTTGTTTATGTCATGAGTGTTGGTCAAATTTTCTGGAAATTTTTAGAACTTTGTATGGCCATGTGACTCGTGATAAAATTCTATAAATTGGTATTTTTCTTTATCTTGTTGCGTGCAATTAACACACCAAATTTCATGAAAATTCAAAGAGGGTCAGGTTGGCAGCAACGTTGATTTCAAAGAAATTACTCCTCTTTCCTTCTTGAGCATACAAATACACCTGGATTAAATATGTGATAAACAATATCACAATTTTTTGTAATTTATGAAAATGCCACAGTGAAATATTACATATCTTTATTTTGTATATGGAGTGGATGCATGTATTCATGCTATTCGGACTCGGAGGTTCCTCGGATCATGTCTCAGTGACGGATGATTTGATGCTGCTCACACACTGTGGACATTTTTCTGATCTTAAAACTTTGCAGAACCTATAACAAGGTCCAGAGGATGTTGCATGGCTGTTAAATTCTAACATGCTTATTTATTTGTTGGCATTCAACTCCTAAATTGCGTAACCATTTGGACAGTAGACTGTGGGGTGAATTTTGGCTTCCTATTCTGCATCGTCCAGCCCCACTTCATCACCCCTAACATTAACTGCATGTGCGAAGTGTCACGGCCTGCGCTTCTTCTCCATTCAAGGAATAATTCCTCAGAAGTTGCTCGGAGCTTAGTGAAGGCAGACTATCGAACCGCCTAAACTAGTGATAGGTCGATCATGAATGATTCGATCAAAAAGATTGAATGACTAGGTGAATCAAATGACTCATGATTCATTTCGTTAAACAAGTCGATCATTAATCACTCTGACTTCCGGTTTCATATCCATCATCCCGGTTTATTTCAAAATTTGGAACGATCGATGCTTGATCTCTTTTCGTCAGGGCAGAGATAGTTGTGTGAAAATTAAATACTATGTTATGAAGAACTGAATACTTGTGTAATCTTTTTCTTACATGTTTCCAGCAGTTATCAGTATTAATAACACCAATACACGTAAAAGGAAAATATTAAGATGACTAATGAAGGAGAACGTTAAGAAGTAGAAGTTAAAGCTGGTTACATTTTATTGTGCCATTCATAAAATTATCCTGCAGATCAGATTCATGCATAGTGGGTGGTGTATTTTGAGATATATAGTTATAAATTATTCTTTATATTACTGTTAAGAAACTGTGGGAGTTTTACCTTCCCAAATATTTTTATGACACTACTTCCTTCATTTTTGCAATCTAATTTACTCATCTAGGAATTCACAATCAAAATAGTATATGAAATGATAATATGGATAGGTATCAGCGTCACAAATCCTCTTCGCAGATGAGGCAGTAATTATTCGATTATTCAAAGTGATTTATTACATCCATTGATCGAGTCTTTTCGATCTTGATTCCTTTTGAGTCTTTTCAATCATGATTCCTTTGAGTCTTTTGGATCTTGATTCATTTGAGTCTTTTCGATCATAATGATTGAATCATTTATGTGACTCGAGTCAAAATGATTGAATCACTAAAATGATCGACTTTGCCCATCACCAGCCTAAACTCAGTATGTAGTTCTCAATCAGAAAATTTTTGGCGTCTGCATATATGTAATTCATCTGAAACATTAAGAACATGATTGAGCTAACAGAATTTTGTCTTGCCCTTAAAATAATGCACAAGATGTGTGTTATGCATACATTCTTTTTAATATTTCATCAAGATTTTTGTCATAAGTTCAAAAGACTAACAATAAGTTACGAACCAAAGCATAGCAAATAAAAATGAGTTGCTCATTACTTATACCCATCAATGAAAAGATTATATTCTTGCAATTTTATGAATGCCCATTCATTGCAACATTTTCATTTCGGCTATTATATTACTTGGTCAAAACTTATGATTGACTCAGCAAAAAGTTTCCAGTAAGCCGCGGAACGTTTACTAAAAATTTCCTCACATACAGTAGACTATTTCCTTTTCACTTTCTTAAGAGGGATATACTTCTTGTAGCATCATTGAAATGCATTAGAGGAGGATAGGTGAAGTAATCTATGTAATAAAAATAAAAGAGTATGATTGTGGGCAATAAATACTTAGCAGGAAACGATTATAACACAAAAGGAGAAAATGGCTGAATGGTACAGCATATTAGCTTTAAATAAGAGGGGAATTATGCTGGAATTTCATAAAGAAAGCTAGCATCAAAGATAGGACTTGATAAAAAATGAACTCCACAGTCAACTGCCCAAATGGTTACGCAATGAAAGAGTTGAATGTCAACAAATAATAAGCACGTAAGAATTTAATAGCCATGCAACATCCTCTGGACCTTGTGATAGGTTCTGCAAAGTTTTAAGATCAGAAAAATGTCCACAGTGTGTGGGCAGGATCAAATCATTCGTCAGACTTGTTTAAAGTAACCTAAGAGTCGTTTCATGATACTTTACCCACTACACCGCCAGAATGATTGTGCCCTGAGGTAGCCTCAATGCCCAATATGTCTGCTTCGTCCACAGGTGTCCCGACGAGAGTAACCTCAATTCTAGACTAGTCGTAGGCAAAGCATGCTTAGGAGAATATGGGGAAGAATTCGTAGCTGGATCTCTTGCGGGTTGTCTTAATGCAGCGGATACAATTGCTTTCCCAGTACAAGGGGTATATAGCTTTTAAAATTACAGTTTGTACGAAAGTATTATGAGGCCAAATTTTTGGAATAGAAGTAGTTCCCGAACTGGCCGCTTCCAGATGCCAATGAGCTTTGCATTAATATTTGCTGCCACGGTACTATGTTTTAAAGAAAGAGATAACTAGCATTTTTAGAAGACATCATTAAATGAACTACCTTTCTCTGGCTCCTACCTTTATACAATGTACCCATTGTTTTAGCCAGTATGATCATAGAAATCCTACATACATTCACACTTATAATGATAACTATATGGACATGAAGCACCCACAAATGAAATCTATGGTGAGCCTGTGGGTGCTAGCAAGCAGAACATTCCACATTGGTGATTGTTACTCTGTACTTTCAAAGTAGTACACCAAAACATCTCTTAACTCCTGCTAATCATCTATAGGTAGAGGTTAACTGCTCTATCTGCTTCCCACGGTTTCAAATTGTATTTTTTCTTGATAATTTCACTGTTCATTGGCCTGTTTGACAATATTATGCAATTTGTTTGTTTCTAAAACGCAGGTGACATGATGAAATTATAGTTTCCTCCAAGTTAGTTTGCAGGGGCCATGGAAGTGTAACTGGCACAGAATGACCCCAAAGGGAAACTTGGTTTGGAGTTTGCTAAACCCCAACTTTCCTGTGCTAAAAGGTTTCTTGGATTTTCCACCGGGTAATATCCTCCATTTCTTCCAACGTTACGTAGTGCGACTTGCTCTTCATAACGTCAGGAAACAGAGGCAATTACCCGCAGGAACACTCAAGAAACCTACTGGGAGAATCAAAGGTCCAAATTTTCCTGCAGAAATATAGAAGCCCTATATTAAAGAAAAACTTTTGGGCAATGTCGCCTGGATTATTTTTGAGTGTTCCCGATGTTTCCCGACCAATCAGTCAGGAAAAGTTGGGGCCACCCAAAAATTGATGCAGCGACATAGACCAAAAAGTTTTTATTTAACACGAGTACCCGCAATGGTTTAAACGAGACTTCAACGTTCCTGAGATGGTATCCTCTGAAAATTATTCTCATACATATTAATGCATTTCATGCAATGAAACTCCGTCTGATGTACGGCTAACCTTGGAAGGAATTAATAGAAAACATAATCCATAAGAGATTTTATTGAGACGTTACAGACCACATTTTAAGGCCATGCTGAAGTTGTAGTGCCACCCCAATTGGTGGTAGCAGTGGTACTCGTAACTGTGGTAGGTTCTGTTGCACTCCAGTCATCCACCCTCTGAAACATAAATGAAGGTAGAATCAATATCCTTCAAAATAAACAAGAGATGCTAGGCTCCTGGAATATTACTTACATGGGTTGCCCAGTCTTCAGTTGCATCAGTGGTAGGTGCAGGAACAGCAGGGTCAATGACAGCTGGAGCAGGATCTGCAGGCCAACTGCCAGCAGCCTCAGGTGCCATCCAATTCTCAGTTTCAACGGCCTCTGGTATCTTAACAGCAGGAGCTGGCAGTGCTTCTTTGGGAGCTTGCTCTTCCTTTTCAGCCTGTAGGAGCAACCAGTAGCCACTTAGCACTATGAATCCAATAAGGTACCCACTACAACCACAAGGGCATTATATTAATTAGCCTTCATATACATTAAGATTCGCCGTGAGCTTACCAGCATGAGTTTTATCAAACAGAATGCCCATGTATCGTATCACGAATGGGTACAAACCAATCAACACCATTTAAATTTAAAAGCGACTCCATAAGATATATATATCACCAGTCACTGATAACAATCTCACAAAAAGTACCTCCTCTGGTTCCCGGAAGAAAAACAAGTCGACAACAACGTCCCACTTCCCATCGCGTGCAATGGAACCACGAAGGCGAAGAACCTCCCTGGCAAGAAACCACCACATAAGACCGATGGAGTGTGGAGACTGAAACGAAAATGCATTCAAAATTACACAAACATAGGACAGTAAAAGCGCGAATACTTCCGAAGCCACGTCTGGGGCAGCTCACCTTATTATTGCATGGGATAGCTATGTCCACAAAGAGCAGTGGGGAATCAATGTTACAGAAGGCTATGACAGGAATGTTGACGTACGAAGCTTCAATTATCGGCTGTCGATCAGTCATTGGATCCGTAACCACCAGCAATCTCGGCTCGCGGAAGGCCGCCTAAAGGAAATTAATTACTTATTTCTCTACCAAGAGACAAACTACCGTCGGTTATTCATAATCATTCCCATCAACAACTACTTGACGAGACTATTAAAACATACCTGAATCTGGTTGGTGAAGGCGCCCGGGGTAAAGCGTCCAGCAATAGGTGTGGCCCCAGTGTGGGCAGCGAATTTGAGCACAGCACGCTGACCATAGGGTCTCGATGAAATGACATAAACCTCTGAAGGATGCTCAATTGCCACGATAGCCCTGGCAGCAAGCATCAGCTTCTCCCAAGTGCGTCTCAAGTTGATAATATTGACACCTAAAACATGAACGCTACATTATTATCACCCTATAAGAATAAATACGGCGAATGGAAAGTCAGTATGAAGAACTTACCATCTTGCCGTCTTTTGTACACATACTGCTCCATTTGGAAGTCGACGTTCTCAGTTCCCACGTGAGTGGACGCTGCCAACATCTTAGTAACATCATCTTCTTTCAGACTAAGAACCTCCAAGCCTCCCGACATTTTAACGTTTTTATGAGTTACGGATTAACCTAGATTATGAAAAGAGAATTTTTAAGGGTTAATTGGTGTACAGCTGACGAGACCGGGTGGGCTGCCAAAATAATAATTAAACTCAACTAAGAAATCACTCATAAATTATGTTAGTGTGCGAAGACTTTCTAATTTTCAGCAGTTTCAAATAAAATTGATCAAAGCCACTCAGTGAAAAATAATTCGACAGTTATTACAGAATTTCATTACTCACGTTTGCAATGCCACATGGAAGGACGATAAGTGAAAGAGGAAGTGGAGGAAGTGGGCTAGACAATTGAAGGTCTTGATGGTGTGAACCCTTAAATTAAAAATTCTTGATTATTATAGTAATCTTTAAAAGAGTAAAATACTTTATATTAATTTGCACTGGTAGAAGGATAACTAAATATGAGGATTTATATATGATTAAAAGTGAGTAACTTGACCAGTAACACACTATCCCATGTGATTGGTGTAAAATTTGTGCGGGATATTTAAAATTTCTATGAAGAAATATAATTATAGTTTTCTGTGATTAAAATAGTTGACCGAAGCCAATGATTACAATAGTTTAGACATATAATTGCCCCTTAGAATATTCTTGAAAAATAAATATTTGATTAGTTATCATTTTAGTCAAATAAGAAAGAATTATTGATTAAGATTGAGACATATTATCCAATGTGAGAATGCTGCATATGACATATGCAGTAAAAGACAAAAACACTCTCAGGACATACATACTGAATACAAAAGGGGAAATTGAGCTCTACGGGCTCAGTGACCATCGAATTCGTTCTTCTGAGAGCAAATTTCTCCTGGGATGTTGAAGTGGGTGAACGAATGTTTTTGTGCCTGTTTTCCAAGTGCTTGTGTGTTAACACTGGCCATAAACTAGGCATCATTAACAGGGTCTCTCCAGCACTGAGAACAATCCTGGTTTGGTAACCAATAAGCCTTATTTTGGTCCCTGCATCCCTCTAAAAGGATTTTTTTATGGATGCATGCGTGAGTGTGACCATTCCCGTTGAGAGACTGGGGTTTGGACCCTATGGTGAATATCTCCACTTTCCACAAACCAACACAGTTATTCATCTTTGAAAGATCGATGAGCATTGGGAGAAATTATATCACCAACTGTGCGCTTTTATTCCAAATTGTGTCCACAGGACAGCTTCCATTTGTCAGCTATTTTTATAAAATAATGCAGAGACAAATATTGAAATCAATTTCCATTAACTGATTTATATAAAAACAAATTTAAATGCTAAACCATCTAGGAGAATCATTTTAATGACTGATTTTTTTCTCACCTTAAATTTTGATATCCACAGTTAATACCCTGCATCAAACATGGTTTGGAAATCAGACTTCACTAATATTTTATTCTTCAGGATTCACTCCATTAAATATGACCTTCCAAAAGCTGTTGACTTTTCAGCATCAATTTTATATGCAGACGATTCCTTATGTTTAATAAAAGGTGAATCGATTCCTAACCACATCCACCTTTCTAGAAAAGCAGTAGATGAAATGGCAGCATGGTGCAAATGGTCATTAACGACTCGTACTCTATGTTTATTCAATTTCATTTTGGTCATTTCAGCCCTTCAGTACATAGTCCATACCTCAGAATTAAGAACCACTCCCTTTGTAGGATTGCAAACTTAAAATTTCTTGATTTTTATGAAAATGATGCATTGAACTGGTTTGAGTATATGCTTCAATTAACATATGTATTGGCATGCCAAATTTACCTAATAAGGAAACTGGTCCCAGTTTTATCTCTGCACTCTCTCATGCTCCTTTATCATGAAAATATTGAGTCCATAGTTAGCTATGGCTTAATGTTTTGGGGGAATTCGCCTTCAGCAAGCAAAGCTTTCTCTAGGCAAAAATATGCCCTTAAGGCAATATACAAAATATCAATCAGAACTTCACATAAACCTTTTCTCATCTCTTCAAAGATTTTGACCTTACCCTCAACTACATTTTCACCTGCATCCAGAGCCGGCCTTAGGGCGGGGCGACCGCCCCGGGCCCCGCACTTCGGGGGGCCCCTCACTCGTGAAAAAAATTAAAATATACGATAGTTTTGAAAACGCAATTTCAACTATTACTGTATCGTTAAGTCCGTGCCAGACAAAAAATAATATTATGAAAAAGGAATAATTACGGCGTAATTACGAAGTCTGAATTTGGTAGGGGAACACATACTTAGCCTGAGAGTGGTAGGGACTCAAAATGCTCAAGTTTGTAGATGGGGAATAGAGTTTAATATTTTAAGTGAAGGGCCCCGCACTGAAGGTTTGCCCCCAGCCCCGCACCTGCTAGGGCTGGTCCTGCCTGCATCACTTTCGTAAAATGCAATCCAGGCCTATTCATAAAAGAAAACACAGAATTCCATAACCTTAACAGTGCTATCTTGTAGTCTTCTGTGGCATTCTTGCTTAGATGATCTCTCTCCATATTTCAGGATCTCGCCGCATTGTTAGTCATAGGATGACAACAAGGACACGGTGACACCCTATGACTAATAATGTGCCAAGATCCCGAAAGATGGAGAGATAATGTATATCTTAACAGTCATGGAAAAGAAAACATACATACCCATCAGTATTTATTTCTCACTTCCAGAAAGGCCTCTGCTTCTACCATCTATAATAATCTTCCTAGTTACATAAAATGTACATCCTACACAAAGTTGTTTATCAGGAAGTTAAAAGAATTTTAAGTTGGATCTTGTCTTTATAGGATGGAATATTTTCGAAAGAACAAAAGAGAACTCATGGCAATTAGAGTAACTAAACGAGCCAAAAAATCAACTTGCCATTAAGAAGTAGAAGAGAGCAAAATAGGATTAGATCAAACTGACAAATCACTGGAGAATAGCTGGAAAAATATCAAAACTGGGCTTCAGGAGGCTGCCAGAGAAGCTCTAGGGAGGAGAAAATTTGTAAAGAAAAACCCATGAATCACAGGTGAAGTCCTAGATCTCATTGAAGAACAGAGAAAGTATATTAATATAAAAAGTGAGGGAGGACAATCTTGTTACAAGAGAATAAGGAACAAGATTTGTCGCAAAGCAAGGAAAGCTACACAAGAGTGGATGATGAACCTTTGCTAAGATGTGCAAAATAACATCATGCTAGGGAAAAAGAAAGTGGCCAAGAGAAAAGTGAGGAACCAGTTCAAGGAACGGAGTACAAGATATAATACCAGAATACTGTGCAGAAACAAGAATATGAAAAGGAGTGAGACAAGGGTGTGCATTGTCCCCCATAATTTTTAATTTTAACATAAAGAAAGCCATCAAGGAAATCACGGAGAAGGATTAAAGTGTAAATATCCACGGACAAAGAATTAGCATGCGGCGATTTTCTGACGACATAGCAGTCATAGCTGAGACAGAAAATGTTTTGAAGTGCACTTTGACAAATATGGAAAGGACAATGGCTAGATATAAGCTGAAAATCAACAAAAAGAAGAATAAGATATTAGTTTGCAGTAAGAGAGAAGAGGCAAGGACAAACATCAATCTAGGACAGCATAAGCTTGGAGAGGTGAAAGAGTTCTCTTACTTGGGAAGCAGAACTACCAATGTAGGATGAGGCAAGAAAGAAATAGTCATTAAAATAATGCAGGCAAAAAGGGCTTTCTACAAAAAGAACAATCTTACAACTGAGACTAAAAGCAGAGAGAGGGAGCATGGCTTGGTTGTTTACAGCAACAGATAAGTCAAAAGTGGAAACATTCGAAATGTGGTGCTACCGAAGAATGATGAAGATGAAATGGAATTGACCAAGTAAGTAATGAGGAAGTGTTGAGAAGAGTGGGAGAAAAGGGCAGTCTTTTAAAAGCCTTAAAGAGAGGATGGGACAACTTAGTATGGCCTACAATCATAGAAGATAGATAACAATCATAAAAGGACAAGTGGAAGGGAAGGAGGGAAAGGGATAGCCCAGAATGAGTTACATAGGACAGGCTATAAAGGATGTAAAAGAGATAAATTAGGTCACTAATTGGCAAGCGGATAGGAGAGAGGAATGGAGAGTTGCCTCAAACCAATTTGAGGATTGTTAACTGATGATGATGAATAATTTTTGTCAACTCATTTAAATTAATCCTGATTTTAGGATGCCAAATACATAATAGCATACACAACTTTGAAATGCAGAGCGAACAAAAAAATAATAAAGTCACAGACATTGCCATAAGATAAATCAATCGTTACGAGCATAACCTCAGGAAGGCAGGGAGGTGGAAAAACATAATACATATACTCAACACTTGAGGAGCTATTTGATACCCCCACTAGGTAATATGAGATATTTGTAGATGCTGCTCCCTAAGTGACTGGATCTTTGAAGGATCCACAACTTCTCCAAGTAAGTAATTGTGATTTTCAGCAAAATCCAAAAATCACTTGCATTAAAGGACTAACATGACTTATATAAGTCAACAAATTAACTTCTCACTTTAAGGAATGATTGAATAATATCTGTGATATTTTATTGTGAAGGTGAAAATTATCTTCAAAAAATTCAACTGGTGTCAATCCTTTATTAAAAATAGCATTTTCAAGGAATTTTTTTTGCCAAAAGAACAAAGTCATATCCAGTGTTTCCACAGCATACATGGTTTCACTTACACAAATAAATCTTTGCAACAAAATGCAGCCAAGATAAGCTACATTCCACATTTCAGTTAAATTCTTTCAATGCCTTATTAGGCAAAAATTATTCTTTAATTTCCCTGTCACTGTATTACATCTGATTACTATAAAAGTCATTATATGACCATGGCCCTTATATACAAGGACCATGAATGTGACCAATATCCCTGACTGACCAACGATAATTTTTTTGCTTAAAAAGTTATTAAAAAATCCAGCTCTGGTTCCAAACCTGTCCACTTGATCTTAAATTTACTAAACTCTAGCATTGGTATATATGTCTAAAAGCAAGATAACAAGCAAAACTTAGACATACTTTCCTCGTGAAAATTTAATGGCAATATTAGAAACAAGAGAATAATGCCACACCAAAGCAAAATCCTGTTTCACAACCTAGTGTTTTTCAAATATAAATACATCATTATCATGAAATCAGGGTGAAATATGGCCAAAGGAAGTTAAAATAATTATAATAATTACATTATAAAGCATAAATTTTATCGTTCGATATAATTGATGCTTTTCTGCGATGTCATCTACAATGTATTCACAATTTATGTCAATAAAAAAGAACCCTTAAAGTTGACTATGCTGATACACGTAAGTCATTAGGTTCTTCATTAATGACTGAACTACACCATTAACTACCTTGTTTGATTAAAAAAACAAAAGATGAATATCATTTTTTATCCATGTCAAATATTGGTGTTACCTGTGATTCCATATCATGAAATCGAGCCTGATTTACATAAAAAGCATTACACATCTCATGATGGATCTTCAAAAACCGATGGCTTTCCTCTAATATTTATAACGAGTACACACACTCACATGATGTCGTGAAGTAAAATAATTCAGTATAAGTGGCATTTTGTTTTCTAAACTACATGGTAAACAAATGATTCAGACATTTTACAGCAAAACTTAAGTTTTTATGCAGCAAAAAAATTAGAATTTTAATTTTAGCACCAAGTGTTTTTTTTTAGTACATACTGACAATTTCATAGCAAAATATTCCTAGCGCATTACAAGACAATTTAACCCACTCTTAAAATTCTTTATAATGGATTCACATTAGGTGTGTAAATCTATCACCAGAGAATTAATTTAAAAAAATTAAATGGATGAATCACATTGACATATATATTTATGCTATTCAAACTCAAGATTCACTGAAATAAATGAAGAGAAAACATTTCCCCTAATAGTTGACACAAAAACTACAAATATTTCCAGTCATCAAAAAAAAAGCAGCAACAATAACTCTTTTCTACCTTGGAACAAACAGTGGTAAATTTTTAAACAAAAGAATGAAACTGGAAATTTTTACAAATAATTTCAACAATGAAAATTCCTTATGAAGCCCAAAAAAGTCACACCAACTGTCAATAAATGGATATTATACATCAAGTAAAAGAATACATTGGCCTGTAGCAAATTATGCCTAAAAGTCAGGTTTATACAAATTTAAAATACATAGGCAAAAAGCACACGATGGACAAAAATGTGATTAAATAATATTCACAGACACATCAAGCATACATGGCAGTTATGGCAAATTACAATATATAAATATATATATATTGTAAAATTTACAGGGTAGTTCATGGGGTTAAAAGAATTCATTCAACCAACTTTGTCCAGTAACTTTCTCCATTTCAGCAGCCACAAAAAAAAAGTCATACGAGCATGAACAATGAACCATTTTCAAGAGCCAATTACCATAGCAATATATCCTGTTAAAGCTTGCCTAAATAGTTTACTGTGGATATCATCTCTTTAATTGATGCATACTATAGGGATGAAAAGAAGAATGCTTTGATTCATAAAATTATACTGTGGTGTGACCAAGTAGAAATTTTAAATGCCATCAACAACTATAACACCACTGTTTAACAAAAGTTAAATACACTATGCAATTTCCCACCACTAGGACCAAGTTATATCATCAAGACTTAAATTTTTTTGTAACATGTCCTTATTTTCATTAGTGGAAGTCCTCTTTACTAAATAACTCAATTTTCTTAATTCTTAAGGGTGCACCACAGATACAACCCATAGGCTAGCATTTTATAAAAATACAGTTAATAATATAACTTATAGGAGAAAGGTAAATTTTTAAGATCTTGGATGAAATACACAACAAAACTGGCCAAACACCACTACATAAAAGTTATACTTTCATACACATCACTAGTTAATCATAAAATCAATTCACAACCAAAACAGTCAAAGATATATTTTTCTCATTTTAAAACAAATTTTCCATAACAAATGCATTATTTTAATTTGCAGGGTTTTTATCAATTGCACTCAGACTTACAAAAGGCAATTAACATTGTTAAAAAAATCTGAAATTTTATAAAAGCATAAAAAGACAGTCCTGTTGTCATACCATGACAGGATTGTTATAATTCAAAACAGCCATTATTAAGAAGAGTCAGCTTAAAGATTATTTACAATGTTTTAAAAGTAAAGCATAAAACTATGTATTGCCAGGCATACCTCCGAATGCAGCAAATACTCTTATTTAACAAATACAAAATGCTATTCTCCTTTAACCCATTAGAATGCTTATCGAGCTGCTATTCAACCACTTAAGTGTTTCCCATTCCTTACCATAGGTTTGACACACTTTGCATCACTGGTTGGATTACAGGAATCTATTTTTCCTCTTGTGGGAAACAACTCGTTTCCACAAAAAATTGACACAAAAAATGATCGAGCAGATAACAGGGCTTGCTGATGTTGAACACAAAATGGTTATCAAACTACAGCCATTGCCTCAAACTTCCATTTCAACTTCATAGAAATAAGTGCATTTCATATACTTAATAAAAATAGTATTTTCACAGTTTCCTTCCCTCAAAAGTTTTGGTATAAAAGGCAATGGGGCCTTGAAGGGCATTAGGGTAATTCGATGGCTAAAAAATAGTCGCATTGATTACTTACACACAGCTCAAACACACAATATTCAAGGCTAACCATGTAACCAACATTTCCTGTTAATACATATGTGAATATTACAGAACTGGGAGAACAAGCTGTTTCCTTCAGTGTCTTTTGGAAATATTCCTTCAGCACTCGACCCATTCTGTCAGCTCAAAGCTTATGGACAAATCAGATTTTACAGAGTACAAGAAAGAAGCAATCACAGTCTTAAGAATGGTAAGGGGTAACATACGTGGCAGGGAACAAACCCTTACGAGCACCTATTTCCCCATGCCACCAATGTTGATCACTTCGATCAGTCACAGTAATAACATCTCCACGGCGGAACTCCAATTCACCAGGCTCTTGTGGAGTGAAGTCATACAATGCTTGCACCAAACACTAAGAGAATTAGAAAAAAAACTTTATATTCCAATGCAAAGTTAAAAATTGCTCACCGTAATTAATTATTTATCCCATTTTTTAATTTCCTTTCACTATTTTTAATTCCTGACCACTCGAAATAGTACTGGTGATTAATGTTTGGGTTATGTATAAGGGCGATTCTCTAAAAGACAGAAAAACCAACTTTTTTGTGCATAAAAAATAACTTGATTCAATTCATGAGAGGTGATTTAAACTATGTTCATTCCAACTTGTTCCTCAATTTTACCATGGTACATCACTGAGTTTCAAACATTTATATATCCAGCTTCTCACATGGCGATACTATGTATTCATTTCAGCCAAGATTTTGGACAAATATGGAGTGAAGAAACAGTGAATAAAATAGGCTCAAATACAGCAAATCCCTAGAAATACAGGAGAGTTGGCTACCCAAACAAAATTATGAATGTGGCATATCGATTCTATATAAAGCCACAGAGAGAAAACGGAAGCTGAACTTTTGACATTCCAAGTGGTTGATTAAAAAAATCAGAAATGGTCAAATTTGGCTATAATTCAGATACTTATTATTTTTACGTGACAATCATAAAAAACCTTGGGAGGAATGAGATTAAGCATTCTTTTTGCTTATTTAGATTAGTAACAGATCATTATCAATAGGTTTTTTAAATTTTTTTTGAGAAAACTATGGTTCTTTTCTCATAGCAGTTTTCTGAAACACATAAGTTGGGATCTTGTTTTATACATATATGTATGTCTTACAGTAATGAAACAGGAAAATGAAATGAAAGGCAATGGAATTTGACCTACCTCTTCTGGTATCATATCTTTAAGTTTCACATCTTGTGAACGAGAGACAGAGGCAGTCCTATGATACTCCACAAGTTCATTAAGGCTATTGAATTTAACCACCCACAAGAAGAATTTTCCCTGGGCATCACGCAGAACTTTAAAGTGCTGAACACCATCTGAGCACCTGCCAAAAAGCATACCAAAAATTAATGCTGAAAAATAACTAGTGATGAATTAAACAATTTTCAAAATCATTATTGAAATAGGGAATTAACAGTTACATAGTATCTTCATAAAATCTACCACAAACTATACAACAGATCCAAAACTACATCCTATATGCAGACTTTAACAGGAAATTATAGAATGATTTTAACTCTCTCTTTTGTTAAGTTTACAAATGAATATAAGGAATTAGGTATATTCATTTGCCCATATGAGAGCATTTAATAACCAGTTCAAGTAGTGCTTCATCGTTAAATCAAAATTTTATAAAATCTCTTAAAAGCATGCTGAACTGGACAAACTACCACATTGTTGACCTTTCATAATAAATGTACAGTCAAAGAGAGCTAGAACCATGCATATTTTGGATGGCAAACTTTAGAGCAACATCAAAAATGAAGAATGCATGAACTGGATCAGCTAATGGAAAATGATGTGATATCAATGACAGATAATATAACATCACATTGACTCTAAAGTAAGTGTAAACTAATAGTACTTAATGATGGCTATGAGAGAACTGAATACATCATTGGGTATAGTAAATGCAATTCAATTTTCCATATAAAAACAAATTTGTCCATGAATTATGTAGTCAAATGATATGTTAAAAAAAATTTAAACTTAGTGTAAAACTAAACACATATGCACATTACTACAATAGAATTTGAAAGTTTTCATACACACAATGAAATCACTAGAATATCTATAACAATTTGACACATTTCTCAATTCAAATGAAGGTAATGTATTGGCATACTTCCAAAACCATGCTAGACTAACCAAGCAATTACCGAAACACATTGTACTCCAGCAGGGCTATTCTACTAAACGAGGCCATAAGTATGGCCGACCTTAAGTTTCTTATGGCCCGACCCAAAATTACGGCCTATACCGATTCCACTCTCGAGGGGCCATATCGTATGGCCCGGCCAAAAGTCTTAACGCCCTTTCTGCAGGCGAGTATGAGAATTATAATTGGTACTATAAGTTGGGTTCACTTTTTTTTAACACTAGTCATTTTTTGAGAAGGAAGTTTGTTCCGACGTGAATAATAAAAAATGAATTCTATGTTCCTTAACTGAAATGGAGTCTTATTAAAGGATAAATTTGGATTTTCTTTAAACTCTGATCTGGCGGCAAACGCTGGAGATCTTTAAAAAAAGTGAAGAACGCATCTCACGGGCGAGAAGAAGCAGAAGAAATTTGTACACGATTTGTACCCTACAGTATTAAAATATTCGTGAATTGTACATGTAATGGATAGAGTTAGAACATGACATCCTATTGTAGTTCTAACCCCCTTTCTCTCCTTCCAATGGTGTAACTATTGTCTCATGGCTGCAATAATTTGCCCTCAAAACCCGTAGAAATCCAGTCAATGCACGAAATCTAAAGATGAAATAGAAACTTTAAGTTTCATTCATTTTATTATCAGAGGCTTATGTATAGGTAGCTGTATAAAATTAAAACATCAATATGAGACTATCATTCTTTCCTTGATTTATGGACGACATTTGTCCTTTACGCATCGACTTCAACTGAAGATTGCCTTACTACCAAAATAATGTGTTGCCCTATGTTTCTTTGATATCCTCCCTCATGAATCGTAATGCTACGAGAATCTTAAAATATAAAACATTTAATAGCGGATATTTCTAGCTACTTACAGCTTTTCGAAACAAATAAGTAAGAAATCTGCTAGCAAATGCAGCACAGAAAGCAAATAATAGCCTGTTCCTCCGTTCACTTTAACAGAGCATCCATTAAAAAAGTATTTCTAACTTTTTAACTACAAGCAAACTTTTAGTTCATCCACTATATCTATTTAGGAATTTAGTAACAACTTCTTTTGACGCGCGGAAATATTTAATGAAAATATCCATCATCGTATGCGAACGGATTACACGTATCCCATATACTCCTTCTTTCCAGTTATCAATATATAAAATAAAGACGCCGATATTTTATATATCAATGCCCGTTGAATCCATAGATGTGCTCCCCCGCAATATTCATATATTTCTTGAAACAAGCGCATTAAAAAAGTATTTCTAACTTTTTAACTACAAGCAAACTTTTAGTTCATCCACTATATCTATTTAGGAATTAAGTAACAACTTCTTTTGACGCGCGGAAATATTTAATGAAAATATCCATCATCGTATGCGAACGGATTACACGTATCCCATATACTCCTTCTTTCCAGTTATCAATATATAAAATAAAGACGCCGATATTTTATATATCAATGCCCGTTGAATCCATAGATGTGCTCCCCCGCAATATTCATATATTTCTTGAAACAAGCGCTATATATCGACAACACTCCGTAAATTTCTTCTATAACTCCGTAGGCGAGCAATGTTATTTTGTATGGCCCGAGTTATGACCACCTCCTAGGCAGGCCATAGTATTACGGCCTTTCGCTCTGAGTAGAATCGCTCGCAGCCATACTTATGTCTCGAGGCCGTAGTTATGGTCGATTTCGACTTATGGCCCGGCCATACGATTAGTGGAATAACCCTGCAGGACAACTAGCTTAGGTTGAACATCAGACAGTTAGTAAGACCAAAAAATAGAACAGAAGCACAGAAAGTGCTGTGTGGTATGTCACTGTATGTCAAAAGAGGGGAGGTAGCTGGCGGTTTTCCCAGCACCATTCTGTACTTAGCTCTTTGATATCTCAGAAATGGTGAAACAGAACAAAATACTTTTGCCCATTACTATCTCACTCTCAAGAAACCTAATTTGGAGCTAAATGTAAGTTTTTTGAGTGGGGTATTTTACATCCTACATGGCACGTTACTGGCATTATAGGTCGTTAAAATTGTTAAATGTGTTCTCTCATCACCAGGAAAGTATAGCAAGGTAGAACTTTTTTCTTTTCAGATTTTTGAAAAATCAACACCATAGTACATTTAACCCTAATATGGGCAAGGTGACTCTATCACTCATCACATCAAATTATTTTCATTATATTTTGTAATTGAAATGTCAGTGAGGTGTAAATTTGTCTTCTTATTATATTTCCAATATAATACAGTCATCCAAACTTATTTCAGAAGGAAATAAACAAAAAAATATTTTTTTCCAGAATTTTGTCAAATTTGGGCAAGGTGAGTCTATGAGACTCATGATGTTTCTTACTTTCTTCTACGTTTATTCCTTTACCAATTCTGAGATAATTACATTTGAAGAATCAGTTTTACAAACATTCCTGTAAAATCATGACAAATATTTTGCACAAATTATACTTGCTTGTTACAATTACAACACCATATCAAACAATAACATGCTTACATGATGTCTGATTTGTGCAGTGTTTAGAATCATTCTTTTGTAAATTCGACGCATAATGCTAATTTTGCAATACTACGAAGGTACAAAACTTGCATAAAATGTTTATGCTTTGAAATTTTTAGCTCAATAACTGGCATTTGATTCATAGCATGGCAAAAGTATTCGAGATCACAAAAGGATTATCGAAGAAAGTCATCATTACATACGCACCGACACAGTGCATAGCAAAAGGGGAGGCCCAGTCCCCCCAGAATATACAAAACACAATTACAGTACACTCCCGATTATCCGGGCTAACGATGGGGAGAGACGGCACGAATAATCGGTAAACACGGATAACCCAAACTTTCACTTAAATGTTCATAATTTACGTAAAACAAACAATACATTATTTATTTATTCAGTTATTCTGTCATTTTAGAGTGCTTCCTGGACTCAATGAGAGCTTTCTTCACCAGTTCGCGATCTTTTTAGCGGCGATTACATGGTTGCACTCGTATTATTAATGCTCCATGTAAGGCCTGGTTTCGAAAACCACACATTGGTGGCTGTGTGATCATAGATACAGTAAAATGGTTTGCACGAATGCTTCAAAACCACTGCTCGACATTGGAAACTACACTGTCAGGCACCACGGCACCTAGTAGAGTCTGGCACAAGTTGGCCGGGTCGCAACCGATGCGGGACGTGTATCCGTAATCACAGAGAGCGGTCATGCACTGTGAGGATTGGAAAACAGGAACATGGTGCTCCCGTGAATGCAGCTAGCGTGCAATCGCTTCTGTTTTACGAAGGGGATTCTAACGGAAATAATTAACCCGGTGTATCCTAGCATTAATGCAGTAATTCCGATGATTTTGCATTCAATTTTATTTTTTTTGTAAAGATCGCAGAGAAAAATTGAGTGAGAGTGAGAATCATGCACGGATAATCCGCAACCCGGACAAACCACAGCCGGATAATTGGGGGTCTGCTGTACTTCACTTCACAAAAGAAAAAAAAAATTAAATAATCATGAATTTACAAAAGATTTCTTTGAAAAATGAAGATTTTCGATAATGAAAATCGTAAAATTAGTTTAAAACCCTCTACTTGGTATCTTGTTTTTAAAAAATTTTCCCCATGGTTCTGGACCCTTCTCAAACGAAATTCCTGACTACCCCACTGCACCTACACTTGAATGAGTTGGAAGGGTGTACTAACCCTCCTGATTTGAAGGGAGCATGTGTGAAGTGTTACATTTTTCCCATCCCATTAACGTTTCCTGTAAGCAGACTACAAAAATTATCTCAGTAAATAAAGTGATTTTGTTACCACAAAGTGTTACCATATTTGATGGCATTTAAGAAGCACTTTTTTTAATAAATTTGGTCTCATAAAAGTTACCTGTGTCTTATGCGTGAAGGACACAAGTTAACTTTCAATAATGAATGCTATTTTTAGCCCGGATAAAGGCCTAGACACAAATACTTTTTCTACATCTGACATAATTATTTTATCAGGTTTAAGTAAATTTATGCCAACAAAAATATAGCTCAAAAGAGAAAACTGGGATGGTTTCCTTCCAACACCGCACCGTTCCCATCAAAAAGTAAGCAAAACTAGTAGCACTCGCTCCGCCCTCAGTGTGGAGAAGCAGGGAGTAGCACATAGTACAACATTGTACATAATACTCGTTCAACGTATATATGACGCCTGACACTCAGCCGACACACGTGTTGGTATTGGTGTTACTCTGAATAAACATCTTGGTAATGTCGCTTAAAACTATTAAAAAAAAAATCCTGGAAAATAAGACTACAGGAAACAAGAGATTAAGCTATACAATTCAGTATAAACTTATTGTGTTAAGGTGGCTTTACACAGTGAATTTTCATTCCAATGATCATTCGAATTAACTTGCGAATGATTATCATTCACCGTGTATAACGGAAATGTCCTAAATTCACATGAAATTTCAAGCATTTTCTTTAACTACGCCAAAGTGCATGGAAACAGCGCAGCAGCAAGGAATTTCGATCCACCACCTATCGAAAAAATGATACATACGTACTTGGCGACTGCAGGAAGATCAACTGAAGACTGTTAAAAAACAAAAACATAACCTTTGATGCCCAGCTCCATCTTGGCATGAACTTGAAAATGCTGTAAAAATGTGAATGATTGATAAGAGGAATTCTGGGATAAGTGTTTAAACCAAAATGATTAAAAATGAGGCCAAAGGATTTGTAGAAAAACATGGGAATCAGAACTTTCAGGGTTTGAGTGCTGGTGCAACAGATTCATGAAAAGGCAAGGTTTATTGATGTGCACAAAAACAACAATTGCACAGAAAATGCCAGCAGATTATGAAGAAAAAACATTAGCATTCCATAGGTTTGTTATAAATCCACGCAAGAAAACTTCCTTTGAGCTCGGTCAAATAGGAAATATGGATGAAATTCCACTCACTTTGATGTACCATCCAACAAGACTGTGAGTATTAAAGGGCCTAAATCAATAACCATAAAACCACAGGTCATGAAAAAACCTGATATGCTGTAGTTCTAACATGTTGTGCTGATGGCACAAAACTACAGCCGTTTTTCATATTCAAAAGAAAAACTCATCCGAAAGAAAAACTTCCAACGGGTGTAATTGTATATGTTCATCCAAAAGGCTGGATGGACAACGCTGGAGTGAAACTGTGGTTACAGAACGTACGGCCGAGGCAACCTGGTGGACTCCCCTCTAAGAAAACCCTCTCTTTTGGTTTTGGATCAGTTTAGCGCCCATAGAACTGAAACCATAAAGAATACAGCAAGGGAATTAAACCCCCAGATAGCTGTCATTCCTCGTGGACTGACTAGCCAATTGCAGCCTTTACATGTATTGGTGAATAAGCCATTTAAGGAATAAGTGTGAGAACGATGGAACAAGTGGATGGGAGAGCCACATCACGCCCTCACATTCTCAGGTAGAATGAAGCAGGCTTCTATTTCACCAGTGTGCGAGTGGGTAAAAAGATCTTGGGAGGAGATAAAGGCTGAAGTAATTGTTAAGTCCTTTAACAAGTGCGGAATCAGCAATGCTCTTGACGGAACAGAAGACAATGCATTATTCGAAGAAGGTGAAACTAGTGATGATGGAAACAGTAGTGATGACAATATTCTTGTTTTCCATGATAATGACAGT
Source organism: Ischnura elegans (assembly GCF_921293095.1). Classification (NCBI taxonomy): domain Eukaryota; kingdom Metazoa; phylum Arthropoda; class Insecta; order Odonata; family Coenagrionidae; genus Ischnura; species Ischnura elegans. The sequence goes on from NC_060246.1 coordinate 146,308,132, forward strand.
GAAAAGGATTTTTATGGCTTTGAAAGTGAGTTAAGTCTAATTTCATGATAGGCAATGTTTTTTTTTTAATGTTTTTTGTCGTTTCTGCTTTATTTTGTGTTATGTTTGATTGCTTGCCATTCATTCATTATTGAAATTTACATATCATGTTCAAAATATCCGGCCATTTGTTAATTTTCCTTAAAAAAAATGTTTGGTAATTGCATTCAATGATTGCTTATTTGGCTTTTACGAAACGTGAGGACTAAAAGAAACCACAATTTAAGTTATTGTGGTACCATGCTGTTGCGCTGACCATTGAGACTTTTTTCCTTGAGTTTGGCCTTCTAAATAAGGGTGCGTCTTGTATTCCATCAAATATGGTACTTTCTCTCTTTCACCTGTCATTTTTTCATCCTCTTCAAACATCTACAAAAGAGTAAACCCATGTCATATCATATAGTCACTTTGCTATTGCGCTCTTTGCACGACACATTGCCTTCCTAGAATGTGATCGAAAAATGAAGAAATCACTCCTGCAACGATTTGAAGACTGTGTTTGATATGGTATGTTGGAATTTTTAGAGGGTCAATGCATTTTATCCACGTGGTTTTATACTTCAATTTTGAGTACTTTATTTTCTCTTTCTTTCGCCCTTTCATTCATGAAGTAGGAAGATCACTGTCCTAGGTTCTACTCTTTCAGTTACTACTGGACCTTGAGCTTATTGCATTTCAAAGTCTGTTGATGGATGAGGCAGTTTCTTTACAGGAAGATAGCTCTTCATTAGTAGTTCATAAAACGAGAGCCGTGTTCATTCATAAAATATTTGCCTATTTATTTTCTTTGCGGGATGCCATGCATTAGTGAAAAAGAGAGAAGAAAAAGATAAATTTTAGCAAATTCTTCAGATGAAGAAATTAACAGTGCCCTTATACATACAATGCATCGACAGACTCCTTAAACAGGCACGGACACTCAGCTATCAAATGAACTTACTTTAGTTGGGACAGTCACAAAAAATGAGATTTCTACCACCCATGTTTCTTCCAAATAGGTCTAAAAACAAGAATGTAAGAACCAAAAAAATAAGAGAGTATTACTTCTTTCCTAGATATACCATTCTGGTGAAATTAGTGAAAGTGGGAAACCAGAAATAATCTTGTACTACAATAAAATAAAGGGAAGAGTTGATTCCTTAAACCAACTTGCTCACAAACATACACACAAAAGAAAAACTAATCACTGGCCATTCGTGTGCCTAATGAATGGAATAGATATTTTTGGAGTTGCACATACATAATCTAGTGCTCGCTCAATTATGATAAGGATAAAAATAAGCTCAATAACAGGCGAATATTCATTCTTAGCCTTGCAGAAGGGCTTATGTGTGCACAAATACAATGTCACTCTATATTGCAAGGTCTTTAGCGACTGACAAAAGCAGTAAATGCCATTTTTCATGCGACAGCAGAAAATAATTCAAATACTAAAATACTATATAAGAAAATGAGATGTTTCATGTATCCAGCAGATAAAGGTAGAGTGAAAGAATGGTATTGCCATACACATTGGAAGCCCTGTTTAGCAAGTACGGCATTTTAGCGAGTGATAGTCTTTGTACTGCCAAATAGTTTTACATGTAAAATAAATCGGATTTAGTAAGGTCGATAAGTTCCCTTCACTGTGTATGCTCGGTGTTATGACAGCTATTTCTCGAGGCATGATGCACCGCTGAGAAAACATTAACTATTATGTTTTGTATTGTCTGTTTATTAAACTAAAAATACAAGATGTGCATCAGATCTTCAACACCTAAGCCATTAAGCCCAAGCATTTACGTGATTTATGGCCTTGAATACAATCTGTGCACTCCCAGTTTATGTTCTTCTCTTGTTGAGCCCAGTTACCAGTGGGAGGGAAATAGGAGGAAGATGACAGTGGGAGAGGAAGTTAGTTCCACCATCCTCTTCGGCTGACTTCGTCACTATAAGAACATAATAGGCTAGGTCTTAAGCACAGGAACGTACATTGTAGTGAAACCCCCTCCATCTCTTCCTGTGTTAGGTATGGAAGTGGAAAGCGCAAAATTGTCTTACAAGGGGAATACACGACCTTCGCATCGCCGATCGAGCTCAAATTTTGCGATTCGGTAGTTTATGGGTACAAATGTAATATGCCGAAGCGAGACGACGCACTTCTCGTAAAATTCCGAGAAAAAAGCAATTAAACATCGTAAAAAATGAAGATACGCTATATAAACTGTTCTGAACGCCTATGTTAAACAATTGGGCGATAGCCCTGTGGATACGGTGTCCGACTGTGGAGGTGAAGGTAGCGAGAACGATGCTCGCTCACGGAACTTTTTTTGTGTTAATTTTTAAGAATTTTATTGTACAAATTTTTAAAGTTCGTTTTCTTATCTTCATTACTACTATGGAATATATTTTTAAAAGAGTTTTTTTTTAAATATTTAAATCAAGAATGGATCAGCTTGGGATTAGGAACTGAGGATGAAGGGTGGATAGAAACCCGGCGTCGGCATTAGCCTGCTCTTAACGAAAGGCGCCAAGGGGACCACGGCTTAACGTCCCATCCGACGGACGGTGTACTGCACAACTAGTGTAATCCACATTGCACACAGGGATTGAATTTAGGAATGCCCCTTAATTCTTTACCGAGATTTGGATGTGGAAGGCCAGTACAATGCCTCACCACTCCAGTTAATCCTTTATTTGCAATTTTCAGGATGAAACTCATCATAAAGACATGCAAAGCAAAGTGATTTGCGGCACCATGAACAAGCAGAAAAGGCGTTTTTTCCACAACTGCAACGACTGCAAGATTGGCACCCTTACATTAACTTTCAACTTATGGAAAGCTAGAGCAATATTACCTGTCGCCAGTGGCAGATCCAGGATTGGGACAAGGGGGGGAGGCTACATAGGGGTTAACCTCCCAGTAGTAGTGGGGTTCCAAGCAAAATTACCATTCTATCAAGTGTAAATTGGATATCCAAAGGGGGAATAGCCCCTGCCTGTTGCTGGATGCTATCCGGCCATGTATATTATGATATCATTTAAGCATAGGAAATAGAAGGAAGACATCGTCAGCTATTGCCATGTAAGAAAATCACAGTTATTACCAAGATGGTAAAATAACAATCAACCTCAGGTTAGTGAGCAAGGACTCTGCACTGCTGAGTAAACAACTGTAAAAACAATTTATAAAAGCATAATTACCTTGCTGATAGCAGAAATTCTCGGCTTAGCGACCAATCATATTGAATCTTTATTATCTCTTCTTCATACTCTCCAAAATTCTGTATGATTCAAAGTTTCACACCATATCAGCAAAACTGTGACGCACTTCCTCGCAATCCCTTAAATTTGTTTAAATGAACGGCTTAACTTAGATGCGGGTAACCCTCAAGTGCTATGTACTATGCGAGCACAGTTAGAAAATGCTATTTCCTACACCAGATCCTAAGAATCTCTTGGCGATGATTAAAAGTTCATGTATACAGGCTTCTTTGTCTAAAATAATATTCCACTCCAAATTTTGCGACACAACATATCGATGGCTAAGTTCTAATAACATGTAGCCAGTTTGAGACTGGCATCTTTAACAAAGTGTAATAACATTAAAAAATAAATTAAAAGTAAAAAACAACTGTTTGTATACAAATGAATGCTTCTTTTTCAGTTTTATGTACTTTTGGTTTCTAATTTCAGGCGACAAGTAAAGAAAATTAAACGGTTTTTTGCTCACCTGAAAAGTTGCTATTTTTGAGATATGTGTTGTTAGAACTTAGCCATTGATATGCATCCTCACTATTCTGTTCCCATGCAGTTCTTTTATCGTAAGTATGTAAACCACCCAGGGTTATTAATTTAGGAGGAACACAAGATTTTGAACAGTTAGTAAAATATTTATATCATCTCAATCATTCTCCAAAAAGCTCTCAGACCATAGAGGGATGAACTCAATGCACCCGATCCTTTGAGCACGATCCAAGGCTGGCGGGGCCTTGGATCCTGAGTCGACGGGATGTGCTGAATCACAGAGCAACGGAGAGTTGGGGAGTGGGTAAGGGGTGGAGTTTACTCAGTCTCAGGGCCGTGGTAGTGTCAGGGGGTTTGTGCAAGTGCATCATGTCCAGGAAACATAAATCTTTGGACCTTAAAACCAAAATTTAAATTATAGACGAGAGCGAAAGTAGCAGTACTTCAAAGACTGATATCAGGAGGTTGGTGTCTTGTCATTTACATTGTTCACAATATTGAAGAACAAAGATAAAATTCGTGCAGCAGGAACCGAACTAGGAACACCTAGCAGCCAAAAATATTTGCAGCAAGGGGAACATCCGCAAATGGAATCGGCACTATTCAAGTGGTTTTATCAACAAAAGTCTGCACAACTGCTCATAAACAGTGCAATGTTAAAGATGGAAGCTGACTACATTTCCAATGGGGAGAAATATCTCTGTGAGAAATATCTTCAACCACCATCACTCTTGAGTACCTAAGGAGAATGTGTTTTGCCATTCTGGCACGGTTGATGCTAAATGCAAAACTATAGGTGTGAGCATTCTGGTAATAACAGTATGTTTATCTTGCTGCAGCCCTCATTTACAATGTAACAATGCAGCTACATCGCTTGTCACTCTGCTACAGGGAATGTAGTAATGTAGACAAGCTGGAACGATTACTATACACCCCATGTAAATCAGTTAACCAATATATTAGCTATTTTAGGCATAACTAATGTTATCATCAACTACTAACAAATCATGCACTTTCTAGTCAGGATGTATTAAGCTCACAAAAGGGGTGAGGGGAAAACTAATTCTGCTGGTAATGTCATGACCAGTATGATTCATGTGACTCTTTTGATAAAAAAAACTACTTTGAATGAGTTAATACCAAAAAATCAAGAAATGACAATAAGGAAAAAAACTGAGAAATGAAGGTCTAAACTATTTTCTTCTCACATTGAAAATATTCCAATTACCTAAGGATTGAAACACACTATCATCAAGGCAGACGAAAACCATACTTACTTTACAGACAAAGAGAAGTCACCAGGAGAACTTTCACTGACTCTAATGAGGAATGCTCCTTCATGCTTGTTCAGTAGTAACTTCTCTGCATCAGCCCGGGTTATTCTTCCATAGTACCAACTGTAAAAATAAAGCAATTAATGTGAAGTAATTTGATTTTGGGGCATATTTAGAAATGAAATATCATTCGTAGGTTGTGAAAATATTCTATTAACAAATTGTTACTCCAAATTTTAACAGAAAAACTTGTGTCTGTAAATATACACGATTCTTTACTAGAAAGCTGAAAACAAAGCTAATCTAACCATAAAAAATAAACGAAAATTAACATATGACTATCAAATAAACCACGATGTACAGCGAAAGCATTCCATAAAAAACAACTCTAGCTTACTCATGATTCTTCATTTCAATGTAGTTGCTGGGTATCAGGCCCTCCTTGCCTTCTAATTCAGCTCGGTACCAGTTCATGTCATCTTCCATGTTTAAGATCTGCAAAGAATGGGCAAAAACGAACACCATTGATACATTTGTGTCGAAATTGATTATTAAATGGCTAAGAATTTTATTTGGTCAAAAAAAACAGAATATGATTCCACATCACTATCTTAACAAATATGAAAACTAAAAGAACCTTGAGCACTTGGGTTTTCCTGAAGCTAAGCTCGTCGTCTGCTGTTGCGTTGAAGTCGTGTTTCGCTATTGCTTCCATTTTGATGATTTTGTTTACTCCAAAACTCTGAGAACACTATCAAAGGCAAAGGAATTCGATTTTCTTTCTTCCTTTTCCACCCAATTCCGACGCAGGCTAACTTCTGCACAATATAGGGTCAATGGATTCACAAAAATATTCAGGAAAAACGATTTAATTTCACTATTTGATTACTTAAGTAATCAAGGGTAGTGCACAATTCACATCTCACTTTCCACTATGCCTCCGGCATCCATTAGATTCCGATAAATTCTGCCATAACTGTTTACTATAAACCCTTCCGCGAGAACGATTAGATTCGGGACTCAAGACCTCACTCACAGTACCGCACAATCTTTCAAACCTCCAATTAGATAAACCTAGGAAATTCCTCCAGAATACGATACCTCTTTATAATATTTCCTTCCCCAGAATAACAGACAATGACGTTAATTCTGGAGAAGGAAACCACTCCCAGGTTTTCTTTTATTTTAACAAGTGAACGTCGCACTGCAAGGCAGCCGGAGAGCGCTCAAGATTGCAAATTTATATATATGTGCCAATAAAAATAGTGTGTGATAAGATTTGAGTGTTCAACTTTAGCTGATGTTTAGTGTGCCAAGTATGTACCGAACCTGACTCTGGATTGTATGAAAATGGTAATTTTCCATCAGTTCATCCAAAGGTATTGATTTTTATGCTGAATAGATCCTTGTTGGCATTTCAGATGCTTTGAAATGTTTATTTACGTCCATAGTGATGCAATCGAAAGAAATTTTAAATTACGAATGCAATTAATATGCAATGTAAAACGTAATGTTTGTTTAAACCATTTTCCGATATTTATTCATGCATTGATTGTTCAGCTACATACATGCTGTTGAAATATTTGACATTTGAGGTGCATTAAGGAAGTTTGTTTAAGACCTGCTTTAATTTTCCAGAATGAAGAATTACTTTTAATTACTAAAATTCAGCAGGAAAGGTGGCAGGCTTACCAATAATGAAACCTGAGAATATCAACAAAACAAACTTCGCCGATAGTTTTATTGCCACCTATGTAATCTCTGTAGTAGCGGCAAGTATTGCAGAACTCGGTAAGGTTTTTCATTTCTAGTACAGCAGCACAATTTAGTCGAATAAGTGAATTCCTTCGATGATTCGGGATCCATTCATAGCGTTTGTTGTAGAAACGTAACCGCCAGTGTTATAAAATCATCACCAGTTTTATTTTTCATTTCTACTTCACGATTATTGGCGTAAAAGTTTTTTTTAGATGAAAGGTGTATTTATTATTTATGGTTAGTACCAGTTGATCACTAGTCTGTTTTCAGCTGTGGAGGTCGCAGTTATGGTTTACCAGGATCACGGGTTTATATGATTTATATTGGAATTCTCTGCAGTTACTCCTATCCTGCTGATGGAAAAGTCTGTCCGTCCAAAATTAAATCTTGCTCATCGAGTACCGAAACCCATCGTATCCCATCCCGGCGTAGCAAAGTAGTTTCTAGTGAATCTAAGTATAATGTTGTTAACAATGAAATAAATACTTGTGTCCTGAACTAATGTAGATCTCAGGGTTTATTTAATGGGCAATATTTGAATTATGAATTGAGTCGTATGGATTAGCATTAGCACTATTTATGCATTTCATCTTGCCCGAGTATTAGTATAATTGTAGTCAACCTTTCCTCATCCTTGTTGGTAATTTAACTGGCAGAAAATTTGCGAAAAGTAGGAGCCAACGCCCGTTTTTGGACGAGCATTTACTTTAATGAAAAGCTCATCCCTTCGATCATCTAGGGAAAACTTCCTTAGCTGCCTTGCTATTATTAGTACCCACATGTAGCTGATATCCCGTACCTTATGGGGAAGCGACCGATGACTGCTATCGACGAACCTCTGCGCATATGTATCGATATCATTAATTGTTAATTTTTATGCACTAGTCTCCAGTAAAAACTGAAAATACAGTTAGGATTCGTAACGGTGGTAATTATATGCCGATTAGTAGTTATGAGTCCTCTGTATGGCTTTACCTTTCGATGTAATGAAATATTTCTTATTGAAGTAATCCGCATGATATTTAGTACTTATTTAGGATTGTTCTCACCGCTCTGTCCTTTGATCAAAAATAAGACTTGATATTACCCGTGACAATAACTTATCCTTTTTGATGAAGGACGATTAATATTAAGGGATATTATAAATTGATTCCGTTTCAGCGCGGCTTACGTCCGGTTTTTGACTTTTGCGATGATTGCAATGATAATTATGTGTCGTAGGGGTAACGTTGTGTACTCCCTGGATCCCCTGGATGATTGTGATTGCTAGCGGACCGACCACGCCTCTCGAACGTTCCCTTAGGTACTCTATTACCTATAAAGCTATCACTGTCTCCGAACTGCAAATAACGAGGGGTTGGCTCGATACCGGGTGGCAATGTATTGCCCGTAACTTTACGAGTTGTACAAGCCCTTAAATATATTTCGTACTTTTTTCATTTCGTTTCGGTATTTTCGTCTGGTATCGTAATTATTTCGAAGCCTAAACCTAGAACGCTAATTGTAGTCAGCTCTCAAACCCGACGTTCACATCATGTTCACACGCCTCCGGAGCTCGTAGACTAAAAGTTAGATACATTTTTCCATCAGAATTGCTCTCTTGTACAGTTGCCATCTCATTTTCTTTTACCTTATATATTAGTTGTTTTCATGTGCGCGATTTTACGGTTATGCGGTATATGTCTGTGACGTACTCCCCTCGCCAGCTCGTACCATGGTGCATCGGAAGATACTCGTTTGAAAACGAACATAATGGTGTTCTTACGTGTTGGTCGTGTTTGTTGAAAGGATATAAATGTGTCTGAAACTTGTTATTGTATAAATTACGATACTACTACTCCCAACCCAAGGGTAGTCTAAAATAGTCTTGACCGTGACCAAGGTGTTTTCAGGATTAGAAGGAGTATATTGTAATAGACCCTCCAGCAAAAAGTATCGCTTCTGTTACTCATTTCATTTTTTCTACTAGTTTTCCCTTGTTTTTATAAACATCTTCTGTTACTTGCTAGAGGAAATTGAAGATTATTTGTCCTATATTATTCGAAGTATATGGCAAATGAGTTGCAAAACATGAAAATGATTTTAAATCCAGTTGAATTGGAATTTCATACTTTTGGTTGCATAACGACTTCACCTCCTCTTTCCATGCTTTACCCTTGCATCCATACCTATATGGTATTTCAATTCCTAAGATTCGTATACTGCAGCACTTCATTTCTTCCTATCCAAGCTATTTCTTTTACTTACCTGAGGCTCTTCTTCCCTGTATCCTTCTTGATCTGTCCTAGTTACTTGTCCCTTGTTCTTTCTCTGGGGACTATTCCATCAATTTTTCCTTCCAACATGTTTCCCATGTACTGAGCTGCTTTGTCTCACTGTTCTTGTTTGGCTTACAGTGGCTTATTAGAACTAATAACTGACTTACAAGAAAACTAAAGATCATCCTTAGTTCTGCCAAGACTAACTAGGTCTGCTGTATTCCTCGTAAATGTGGTAAATTATTTTTGGAGTTAGGCTGAATGTTAGAGACATGTCTGAAGGCGTACGAGAGGATTTTGTCTTTTCCATTCATAGAAATATGCCGTACTCCAGCCCAAGGATTAAGGAAAATATTCAGGATTAAGGATTGATTCATGATGTGTGCCAGCCAATAGAATCATGTGCTTAGTAATGAAATACAAATGAAATTAGAGACATTTCTGTAATATGAGAATCGACAATATCCTTATGTTTATTTTGAGGGAAGACAACCAATGTACTTCTTAGATTGCCACATTTATGAATTGCATTCCCATTTCCATGCCCAATCAATTTATTAGTCCCATTTACAACCTTTGCAGATTGTGGAACTTTTTACTGCCTAAGTTATAAACCATTTATTTGAAGAAAGTTAAAGATATACTCAAACTCGTAACTTTGTCCACCTTTGCATTTATAATTAATTTTGAGCCTAATTCTAGCCAGATTGGATGTAAACAGTGGCGCCGACTCCATGGGGCCTGAGGGGGCCCGAGCCCCCTCAAAGATTCGTTTGGGGGGGCGGAGCCCCCTCAATAATTCAAGAAAATAATTAAGTTATATTATGCTTTGTGAAATCACAAAAATATATTGGTAATTTTTTTTCCCATGTTTGACGATAGTTACCTTTTAAAATAAATTCAACAATGTGTTAAAACAAATAATTATAAGGTTAAGCAGGTTAACTGAATCAGGTGGTGTGAATCATGACAGCTTTTCGGCGCTGCGACACACTTTGAATTTGACCTCTTCCCGGGGAAAAACCTCCGATATGGGCCCCCCCAATATTTTTTATAAGTCGGCGCCCCTGGATGTAAATCATTGTGAAGCTCTGTATTCTAATGTACATAAAATGTTAATTTTATAAGAGTGTGAAATTGCTTTGTACCTTTGCTGTTAAATTTTTAATTTTCTCTATTTTCTTACTTAAAATTGAGTAAACATACATTTTTTATCTTATATATTTTATTTTCGTCTAGAGTAATTTAGAATTTTATGTACAGGGTTTATTCCATTGATCTATAAATAAATAATTTCAGTATTTGATAGTTCCAAGAATTTTAGGATTTGGTTGTCCCACCCCCTAAATGAAGGACCTGTTTGCTAAGAAATGTTATTGGTACCGTTATTCATGTCATCCCTAAAGAATTAGATAAAAATTTAGGACGGTTAAAGATTAATGGTTAATTTCTAATATCTGTGACAAATATGCAATCCTTACAGTTAACTCCCAACAAAGCCTATTATTTATTATATGAAAACTTACACAAAAACATAATACTTATAAGGAGACTTTGCATTAGTGATGTCAAGATAGAAGATGAAACATTTTCTGTTTGAAAGTAGACACTTACTATAGGAATACTGTTGAAGGGTTTTGTCAATATACACCCGGGTTTGAAAGAAAAAAGCATTTAAAAATTTTAAAATATGGTCACATTGAATTTAATTGAATAATTTTGCCTATTGTTTGAATGCCGGTTTGGCCTAGTGGCAGCATACAGCACTTCTGTTTTGAAAGACCAGGGTTCGAGACTCTGAGAGGGTAAATTTTTACCAGTGTGCCACCTTCTCCATTTTTTGTAATATGTTCCATCTTCTTCAGTTTTGTTGATTTCAGGCACTTTACATTTTTCTACTTGACTGCTTTTTGAGAATAAGCCCTATATTGACATTCATGTCAACAAGATTCATCCAAGCAGGAGTGATAGAACTGTGGTGCTGGCATCGAAGTGAAGGGAACTTATTTTCAAAGCAAAAATTTTAAACATACTGCCTTCGAAGATTTTCCCAGGTGCCATATGGGAGAAAGATATAAAATCAAGGAGAATGAAAATGGACAAGCTTGAAATGATCGACAGATGGGTATACGATCGCTTTGTGGAAGCCAGGAACAGGAATTAGCCGGTGATGACCCAGACTTTACAAGAATAGGCTATTTCAGCGTGATTTCAGCATAGATCTCCAGGATTTGAATTCTCTGCCTGTGCATCATGGGTTGCATCTTTCAAGAAGAGACACCGAATCGCACAACGTGAAATAACAAAGTATGCGTCAGTGAGAGAGCAAGCGTCTGCTGAAGAAATATTGCACAAAGCAAAGTAACACACTCATATACAGCGCAGTATGCTATTATGGCCTCAGGAAAGCTGCTTCCTAAAGTTTTTATTGCGCATGTCAGAACCTGGTGGTGATTTTGGTCTGGGAGTGTGTGAAGAAACTGAAGAAGGAATTTTTAAATGTTTCTGTTTTGTATTCTAAATTTGGAAAATTTACGACTGGATTGTATTTCAATTTAAAAAAAATTGTTTTCCAGCCATACTTTAAGAGCAATACAATTTATTGCTTATTGATTCGTGGGGGACAAACAAATAGTGCCATTTAGTTGTATAGAATGAGCATGCTACTTTTCAATTTTGTGCTTTTCTTGTATTTATGACAATTATCATCCAAATTCCTGTAAAAGGGCGAAATAATAAATAAATTATGAAAAATTGGAGAAGGCAGTGCCATTTCAGTATTATTCAATTTTATATTTTGGTGCCATTCATTATGGAGGTATTTCCTCCAATTAATCGTCCTTTATGCGACGAAAATTTCTCGCGGGCATAATGTCTAATGAAAGGAAGAGAAAACCGAATAATATCGTGCTGCGGGAAAAAGCAAAGGAAGTGGAGGAAATTCATTGGATTCCTGGATCCTCTATGACGATGGGTGAGTTGTTCATCGAAACGTCGGAAGGAGATATGGAGGACCTGAACCGTTGCGAAACCCAAGAAAACTTGACTGGAAGTGGAGGAAAGTGGGAGTCTGGGGAGGCCATGGAAAAAGAAAAGGGAAGGGACGAGTCAAACTACAAACAGTACGATTATATGGGGATTGACCTCAACTGGTGCGGGCCATGAACCAATTTTAAGTTGGCCGAGTAGAATAGTCCAGGTAATTAAAAAGTCAAATGTATCAAAAATTCGTTCTCCATTTTATGCAGCTTGTTTGAAAGCTGTATAAGCACCTAAATATGCTGAAAGAAGGACTCAGACAATGAGAGGAGAGTAAGTTTGGGGGAGGAAAGCATACCTTGCCCATCGGTCGGTTAGGGAAAGAGGAATAGGGAAAAATGGTCAACAGGTTGGCCAAAAATGGCTTGTTGTAGACTTAGAATTCCAACAGAAAATAAAGATGGAACTTGAACCTCCTGTCCAGGTTATTGTTGTAATGTGAAAATTAATATTTTGTAGGGTTTTGCATTTTTACGTTCAAGGTGATGATGAATGTTTGTTTTGTTTTTTATTTACGTTGCCAATATAAAAAGTGATTGTTGTACGGCCTTGGGATATAGAAGACGAATAAAATAGTTTTTTGTAACGAAGACGTAAAGAAGACTTTTTTTTGTTTTTGACAGATTATGAGACTTAAACACTAAGTGTTGATGCGAAGCGAAGTTTTTCTTTTGATGGTGTGAACGGCGAATACGTTTGAGGTTAGAAGAAGTTGTAAGTTCGGAATCATCAAAAATGGCGGAAGAAAAGAAGACGTGTATCCCAATACTCGACAGCGATAATTACGATGTATGGGCTGTAAGAATTGAAGCTTTTTTAATGAAGAAAGATTGTTGGGAAGCGGTAAAAGGTTTCCATCCATACATAACATTCGGCAGTGATGGAAACGAGATAGAAATGGAAGACGAAAGCCAACTCCCACCACAAGAGGTTAGGCGCCGTCAGCGACAAAATCAACAGGCCAGAGCCATTATCATACAATACGTAGATGATTCATTTTTGGATGATATCGTGGGACTGGACCTAGCGAAGGATATGTGGGAGGCATTAAGAGACATGTGCACCACTTACGACGTGTTCCAGGAGATAATGTTCCTAAAGGAAATGGTAAATACCGAAAAAACGGAAGACCTTTCCATGATGGAGTACATGAGCAAGATCCAGAATTACAACCGTAAAATTACTAAGTGTGGCATTAATCTCCCGGATAGAGCACTGGCTGCGTTCTACCTCATGGGTCTGCCTCGAGAAAAATATGCTGGGTTTATACGAAGTATTTACAGAACAAATGAAGGAGACATAACATCCAAATATGTTAAATCCCAACTCCTGCTAGAAGAGAAGAGAATGAAAAATGAGGATTACGCGAAGACAGAAGAACACAAGGTTCTCAAGGTAAAGAAGAAGCCAAACAGACCTAAAGTAAGCAGTGAAAATAAATCACAAAATGCTCCAAAGAAACCTATTGGGAGGAGATACATTTGTTTCACATGTGGAAAGGAGGGGCATACTGCAAGATTTTGTCCTGCCATACAGAAGCAAGATGAAGAAGAGAAGAAGTCATCAGCATCAGTAGTATCAAGAGGCTATAAAGTACTCTGCATGCAAAGAAATCCAAACCATGCAAACAACGGCATATGGATACTGGATTCAGCAGCATCGGATCACATGAGCCCTAGGAAAGATTTGTTTGTTGATTTCAAACCCCTCTCTGGAGAAGTAACTGTGGGTGATGGTACATCACTAAAAATAGAAGGTCAAGGATCAGTGACCATCCAGATGTCGAATGAATGTGGTGGATGGAAAATAAAGTTAACTAATGTGTTATATATTCCTTGCCTCCAAGACAATTTGATTTCGGAAGGGAAATTAGAAGAGAAGGGCTTGACCATTGTGAGGAGAGACGGAAAGACTACTGTTAGCGACGAAGAAGCTACTCTGTTCCAGGGGTATCGCGTTGGTTTCCTGTATTACCTCACTACTGAAGGGAGTGCTTCTATTTCACAAATAAGAAAAGAAGCTGAAGAACATGAAGGTATGAAAGCATGTAAAATTGCAGCAACAACATGGCACAACCGTTTGGGACACCTGCACCATGAAGGGATGATGAAGATAGAACCATTGCGGAACTTAATGAGTAAGAAGACAGAAGAAGAATGTGAAGCATGTATACAGGGAAAGTTTAAGAGACTGAAATTTTCCTACAATGGAGAAAAAGACAGTAAGACTACACATGTCCTCCAAAGGGTCCACTCTGATGTCGTGGGGCCTATGCCCTGTGCCTCTTTGAGTGGCTGCAGATTTTTTGTCACTTTTATTGATGAATTTTCTCATTTCACTGTTGTAGTTCCCTTGAAGGCCAAAAGTGAAGTCACTGAGCAGTTCATAAAATATCAGAAAATGGTGGAAGTCACACATGGAACTAAAATACAGGAGTTCCAGAGTGATAACGGTGGGGAATACTCATCAAATGAATTCAAGAAACACCTTGAGAAGAGTGGAATCCTACATCGTCTCTCTGTACCATATGTCCCTCAGCAGAATGGTCTGGCCGAGCGGTACAACCAGACAATTTTGAATACCATCCGTGCTATGCTGCAACAATCTGGTATGCCAAAACATTTTTGGGCTGAGGCCCTAAAAACCGCATGTCATTTAAGAAATCATTGTCCATCAACAGCAATAGATTCTGAAATTCCACTAAAGAGGTGGTTTGGAAGAGAACTTGAAGAGAAGGATTTTCAGTACCTAAGGGTGTTTGTTTGTCAGGCTTGGTATCGAGTAGTCCATGGTGACAAGCTAGATGCCAGAGCAAAGGAAGCAGTGATGCTGGGGTACCCAGAGGGCACCAAAGGCTACAGATTGTGGGACCTCAATACAAGGAAAGTCATTATTAGTCGAGATGTCATATTCAATGAGACTGTGTTCCCATTCCATAGAAAGGTAAACAGTGAGAAAGGCGACCAGACAGAAGACACATCGAGTGAAGAAGAAGAAGTTGATGCAGCCCTCCCGACACATATGCCACAAGCCATAGCCCAGAGGCCAGGAGAGGAAAATGCAGAAATAGAGGCCCAGGTCCAGAATGAGGAACAAGAGCAGGAAAATCCTCAAGTCCTGAGGAGGTCAAATCGGCAGCGGGTGCCCAAAGGACCGTGTGAATGCTGCAACGTCACCCGTTCTGTCCTTGGAAAAGATGATGTCCCAACCAGTTACCGCCAAGCCATTGAAGGATCTCAAGCCGACAACTGGAGGTTAGCCATTGAAGAAGAATTACGGAACATCGAAGGCCAAGAGACCTGGGACATCGTGAGAAGACGACCGGATATGAAAGTAGTGGGCTGTAAATGGGTTTTTGCTCTTAAAAAGAATAACGAAGGTAACATTGTAAGATTTAAGGCAAGACTTGTGGCTCAGGGTTTTACTCAAACATACGGTGTGAATTATCATGACACTTCCAGTCCAGTTGTTGAAAGGAAATCAGTTCGTCTGTTAGCCTATATTGCTGTGGAAAATAATTGGGAAATAGATCACCTAGACGTGGTGAGGGCTTATTTAAACAGCAAGCTGGATGAGACCATATATATGCCTGTTCCTGAAGGGGTGGATGTAAACAGATTATTTTGTTTGTAGGTTGAAGAAGAGCCTTTATGGTTTAAAACAGTCAGGGAGAAATTGGTATGAGTTTCTCAGTAAGATTTTGGTGGAGTTAGGGTTTGTGAAATGTATCAGTGACCCTTGTGTGTACTTAAGGAGCAATGTAATTGTTGGAACATATGTTGATGATTTCTTGATTATAGGTGAGAAGGAAGAAGTAGGTGTGTTCAAAAATGAAATTGCATCCTTAATTCAGGTGAAGGACTTGGGTATAGTGAACACATTTTTGTCCATCCAATTCACCAGACCAAACAGGGGAACTGTCATTTTGAGTCAGAAGAAGTATGTCATGTCTTTTCTCAGAGATTTTTATATGTTAGAAGGTAAATGTGTTTCTTGTCCACTACAAGCAGGTGCAAATTTTGAGAGTAAAGGAGAAGGAGAAATTTTTTGCAAGGAGAAATACCAGAGTGCAATAGGCAGCTTGTTATACTTGAGTACCAATACTCGTCCAGATATTGTAAACGCAGTGTGCAAACTTAGTCAATGCTGTAGCAATCCCACTGTAACAAATTGGAATGGAGTTCAACATGTAATGAGATATTTAAAGAGTACATGTGATTATCAACTTGTTTTCAGGAAAGGTGAAGGTTTTGCATGCTATTGTGATTCAGATTGGGCAGGGGATAGAGATGATCGAAAGTCTGTCACTGGGTATGTTATCACGCTGGGAGGTGGAGCAATGATTTGGAAAAGTAGGAAGCAGAGAAGCATAGCCACCTCAAGCACGCATGCTGAGTATGTTGCTATTTATGAATGTGTGTGTGAAATCCAGTGGATGAGGCCGTTTTTTTGTGAATTGAAGCAAAGCAGCTTCATTCCAAAGATCTGCACCATTTTTTGTGATAACCAAGGTGCCATATACATTGCCAATAATGACATAGTAAATGAGAGGAGTAAACATTTCGTGGTAAAATACAACTATGTCCGAGAGGCTGTGAAGGAGGGAGAGATTTCATTGAAATATGTGAAATCTGATAGTAACATTGCAGACTGTTTGACAAAGAGTTTGTCTGGACCTAAGACATTATTGTTTGCCAAAGAAATGGGCATAATTAAGTTGGAGTAAGAAACTCACAACTAAAGTTACGAAGTTATGTATGATGTTTTTTGTGTTCCTTTCCATCATCCTCGAACGAGGGGAGGTGTTGTAATGTGAAAATTAATATTTTGTAGGGTTTTGCATTTTTATGTTCAAGGTGATGATGAATGTTTGTTTTGTTTTTTATTTACGTTGCCAATATAAAAAGTGATTGTTGTACGGCCTTGGGATATAGAAGACGAATAAAATAGTTTTTTGTAACGAAGACGTAAAGAAGACTTTTTTTTGTTTTTGACAGTTATTACGTGTTTAAAGAACTTTGTTCTATTCTTCTAGCCTTCAACAGATTCAATTGTTGAGGACAAAATTTCTTCCTTCCTTTCCAAAATCCTATTACACACAACATTTTAGCCTTTTAACTTCGAGCTCAATATCTCTGGTATATTGAATTCCCTTGAATAGGTTCTTGGCAACAAAATACATGCCGCAAAAGTTATTAAGCAACATAAATAGAGTTTAAAGGGCATTTCGTGACAATTGCCAAGTTAAAAAATAGTCTACTGGACAGCCACAAATATAAGAAGAGCAATAGCGACGTTTTGCACTTGGAATATTCAAAATTGATAATATAGGTAGACAGGTAAAATCTACTCTCAGGAGGAGCCTGGGAAACTCTTCGAAGACAGTAAGTTTAAAAGCTTTTGCTTTGGAAATAAGTTCCCTTCTCTTTGATGCCAGCACCACAGTTTTATTCCTGCTTGGATGAATCTTGGCAACGGAAAGAATAATTCGAAGCAAGGGTTAGCTAGCGACATAAATGTCAATTTAGGGCTTGTTCTAAAAAAGCAGTCAAGTAAAAAATGTAAAACGCCTAAAGTTAACAAATCTGAAGAAGATGGAACAGATTACAAAAAATTGAGAAGGTGGCGCACTGGTAAAAATTTACTCTCTCCGAGTCTCGAACCCTGGTCTTTCAAAACAAAAGCGCGGTACGCTACCACTACCGAACTGGCATTGAAACAATAGGTGAAATTATTCAATTAAATACAATGTGACCATAGTTTAAAATTCTTAAATGCTTTTTTCTCTCAAACCCGGGCGTTATGGACAAAACCCTTCAACAGTATTCCTATCTGAGTGTCTACTTTCAAATAGAAAACGTATCATCTTCTTTCTTATTATATTTTCTCCTTTTTCTTGACCTTATTTTAATATATAAAATGATGCTTCCTGGAGTTTAGGTCAATAAATTAAAAGTTAGCAGCCAACGTTTCGTTTTATTTTAAAAACATCTTCAGGGCTATGTTAGAAAAAAAATTATGAAACAATATAAAATGCAGAGAATTAGGCAATATACAATATATATACATAAAAAAGGAGCAATCGTGCCTTTTTTTATATAAACAATATAATTAATAGAAATATATATAAACATATATAAGCATTGTATGCTTATATATGTTTATATATAACATACAATGTATATGCTTTTATATCTTCTTTGTATGCTTTTATATCTTCTTTCTTGACATCACTTACGCAACTTCTCCTTGTTAGTCACAGCCTCAGTACCTGTACCTTCTCTCGCAAATATACAGAAGAAGCTCAGATTAACAAGTGCTCATAATCCCCAGAAAATCGCTTGCTATATTTCACACTTGTTATATTCAAAGGTGAAGGATGAAGCATCTCAACTCCCATATTCACTTTACCTGATTGCTTTCTTTTGTGTCAGTGCTATTTCACAGAGGAATGAGACCAGGCTTGCATGAGCATGTATCTTTCTGAATAATTTTTGAAATAAAATATGGCAAATCAATTATCAGCATTTGTTTCTAAAAACCAAACTTATTGGTTGAGTGTTAAGCTCATGAGTAGCAACTTGATCATGCATCTAGGATCGAAGATCAAATTCTCATGCAATGGTAGAAACGATATTTTAGACACTGCACCAAACAGTGGCATTGCATAAAGTTGCATGGGAGTCAGTCATAACAGGATGGAGTTCCACAAATATGCATCTGCAACACTCAGAAACAGGGGACGGGGCTCTCAAGAAGGTTAATGATGCACAGCCATCTCGTCTCACATCATGCATGGTTCTTTAGTACAAGTCTTTAAAACCACAGATATTATCATAGATGGGAGCAGACAGAAGGCAAAAGAAAAACAAATCAAATAATGGCAGAGATGATGCCAAATGTATTGTTTTCTGATTGTCTGCTTTTTGAGTAGTCTTCCTTAAGCAAAACCGGCACCCCTCCACCCTTAACCTACACTATTGCTCACTGCTGTTCTTTAATTGGCTAGATGCCTCTCTGCCTTCCACTCCATGCATTCAGATAAAAGAAAATGAAATACAGAACACTGCGATCTCATGAAAAATGTGCCTGAGAAGGCTATAGGTAATCAGTGAGCGAATCTCATGTGCATCTCAATGTATTTTTTGCCCTTAAGATGGCTCTCTAGTAACACCATGGATTATCACTGCATGTATGTATTAGTGATTGATGACAAGGAATTTCACCTAAAAAAAGGGCGTGGAAAACAATGAATTTCCGAGTGATGAAATGATATAGTGGCCATTGCAGCCTGGATTTGAATATAACCTGCAGACAGTCATGCCGAGGTATAGAAAAGTTTTCAATGCTAAGGAAAAGCTCAGACTATTCATTAAGTAGATGTGACACATTTTGCATTCTAACTTGTAGCTGATTAACAATGCCCCTAGAAAACACGTTTGTGGTGAGATATCTTCCCAGCTGTGGCACGTTATTCGGTGAGGCTCATTGCTGACCAGTCTAGTGCTCAGCCTTGGCGAGCTCTCAATATTACCCTCAATCAATAACAGGCAGCCTCAGTCTGAATCTTCTCCCCACACGAAGCTACAGTGGCCTTAGAGGCTGTCAAAATAAACATTAAACTGTTTTCTGAGTTACTATTTTTGTCATCTCTGGTAAAATGGATGCCCTAAATTATTTACAAGATAACAAGTAATGCACCTCTCTGAAAATACTTTGTGATACTGAGCCAGAATAATACCGTGCCAGTGAATTTTTAGCTTTCCTATGTCCAAATTTTTTTACATTTTTATGGTAGGCTGTTTGGTGGTACACTGCATATCACTTGTTATAATGAGATTATCTCTGTGTGCAATACTCATTATAACAAGCTTCCTCTGTATATAAAAAAAGCTCTACTAACAGGCATCTATCATAGTAAATCAATGAAACAAAGTCTGTGTGTTGGTTTCAAACATGATCTCGGTCTCTATTAAATGAATGCTTTTCAACACTAGGCTTATTGCTTTGTGAACAAAATCATCAGAAGTTTATTATTGGGTGAGCATTGATGTAGGATTGTATTTTCTTAGGAATTATTTTAAAATGAAATTTCAATGTATTTTATTGAAACCAGCTATTTTCGAAATGAAGTGAAAGAATTCAAGAAGCATAATAGTACTAGTAAGAAACATAATAGTACTCTGAAACTTATGCAAGCTATAATTTTCTACTCTCCGAAGAACTTCTGTCGTGCAATTTGATTGCCTGGCCACCATTGAATATGATTAATGTAAAGCATTCATTTAAAAAGATAAATCTTTGCATTGAAAATCATCACTTATATGACAATACCCTTTAGCTCATTGGTTGATTTTTTTCCCTTCCCAGCCACCTACCCATTGGATCTTACAAAGACACGTCTTCAAGTTCAAGGTGAAATAGCCGCAGCTGCACATGACAATTACCATGTGAGTATTGAAATTTTTGCATTCTTAATGTTTGTAACTAGAGTACACTCCCGATTATCTGGGCTAATGATGGGGAGAGACGGCACGAATAATCGGAAAACACCGATAACCCTAACTTTCACTTAAATGTCTTGCAATGTTCTTAATTTACCTAAAACAAACACTATATTATTATTTATGCAGTTATTCTATTATTTTAGAGTGCTTCCCAGACTCAATGAGAGCTTTCTTCGTCAGTTCGCGATCTTTTTAGCGACGATAACATGATTGTACTCTTATTCCTACTGATCCATGTACGATATGGTATCGAAAACCACACACCCATGGCTGTGTGATCAAGGATACAGAACAGTGGTTTGCACAAATGCTTCAAAGCCACTGCTCGACTTCTGCAACTACACTATCAGGCACCATGCCGTCTCGCACGAGTTGCCCAGGTTGCAACTGCTGCGGGACGTGTATCTGTGATCACGGAGTGTGGTTGCGCTCTGCAAGGCTTGGAAAACAGGAACAAGGTGCTCCCGTGAATGCAGCTAGCGAGCGATTGCTTCCGTTTTACAAA
This sequence comes from Ischnura elegans, assembly GCF_921293095.1. Taxonomy (NCBI): domain Eukaryota; kingdom Metazoa; phylum Arthropoda; class Insecta; order Odonata; family Coenagrionidae; genus Ischnura; species Ischnura elegans. Next base: position 146,329,238 of record NC_060246.1, read on the forward strand.
GGGGATTCTAACAGAAATAATAAGCCCAGTGTATCCTAGCATTTACCCTTTAACAGCAGAGTTTATTTTTGGAGTTTTCTTTTGTTTTTTCATTGAAAACTCCTTTATTACTGCCCATGCATTCAGATAAACACTTAGTTTTATAATTCTGTTGATTCATTGTTGCTTGAAGGGGTGTGCCCATATGGGCACGCTAGCCATTCCGGCCACCGGTCTGCATTCTGCAAAAAAATCGCCTATACATACCTTCATAATTCTCAATTGTATTGCGTGATACAACATGTATGTTGGCACATACCCAAAATACTTCACTTATTTGTCAATTTGAAGAAATTTCAAATCATTATACTATATTTTTCAGGAAAAAAATTTTTGAGCTTTCCAAGGAACTCGGTAGGATAAAACTAAGTTTTGGAAACAGTTATTGAATGGAAACACACATTATCAATGATTTTTTAACATAATTAGTCCTATATTGCAGGCAGAGTCTTTGAATAATAGACGTTGGGTTTACTATTGCCGAGTATGATAATCAGTATTTCACTGAAGGCAAAGACCTTAGTCGCACTTACACTAGCATATTTTGAGCACGCGCAGAAAGAGCAGTCTTCGTAAGCACATCGGTGTTCATCACATGGGACAAATAGATGATCCCTGTCATTATGCCTTATGTCATCAGACACTATGATTGGTTGCACTTGATAGTTAATGTCAAACATGACCACCAGGTTTGGGAAAGTTACATTTTCGTTACAAAAGCACTTGTGCAATCTCTCGCCTAAAGGCTAACTGCAGTATACTTGAACCCAAATTGTTTATACAGATCCAGGCATTTACAATATCAGCATCAAGGAGGTAGCTTCATATTGACCATCACCATTTTTGCCTCTGATAACAATCCTGTACCTGCTGATATTTTGATCCGTGAGATCAGTTCCGCCCATGTATTTACTGCAGTTAGAGAGCACTGCTGGCTGCCTAACTTGTGTCATTTTTGAGATAACACGTGAGAACCTTGTGACTTTTGTGAGTAGATGTACACCATGGCAAGATGACAAGACAGTCACTATTAAATTGCCATTCCATCTAAAAACAATATTATCATTTTTCTCCCGTGCAAAAGCATTGGAGCCGTGGATTAGCTAGCTGTTTTTTCGATCAATGTAGTATCTTTGGGTAGTCTATTTCCCCGAACTATTCCAGTACCCTCATATCCTTGACTGATTTTACTTGAGACTTACGACCTGGCATTGGACTTCGTTGGCAAATCTGGCCACGAGTGAAGGTTCGATTTGGTCGTTTTGGACGACGACCATCAGCGGAATGGCCAACATCGTCTGCCTGCTCGTCTTGTTTTGAGCCTGTTGTTGAGTCATAATTTTTCTTTTGGCCCCTGCTGATTTTTTCATTTACAACTAAGACAACTTGAAATAACAACAGCAAATGCTATCGTGATAATACGATCGATTATTTCAGGCTTCACTACATTGCAGTAACAAATAAATATTTAGAATGCTAACAAATCTACTTTTTATAGTTTCAAAGTTTTATACGCAGTACAAAGTGCTTCACCATGAGCGTCATCATTGTATTTATAAATAACGTTTCCCATTCCAACCTACACCTGATTGTTGGGTATGTATGCCAGTGGTAGATAATAGCCCCAACATTCTTCTCACTAGATGGGTCTGCAAAGTAAAATGCAAGCATCATGAATAAAAGTGTTGAATGGTATAAAGTGTATTTTTTGTACTAAATATTAATAGAAATATGTATTACAAAAAATAAAGCAAAAAATATCAAATGCGTTAAAATGGGATGACACAAAGAAAAGAATGAAAGGTTGGCAAAAACGGCGTTTTACATCGAAACTATGCGATAACAGTCCCTATAATGAACTTTGTAGCCAATAGCATCTGCCAAATAAGGCACCCCCGGCTACCGGCTAGCGTGTCTATATGGGATCACCCAAAAATAAATTCAAACTCCTTGTCCTATGCAAAAGATATCATAATGCTGGAAAAAGAAGCAGAAGTTGACAACATTCCTTATAAGGATAAGATTAAATACATAACCGAGTGGCAAAAATGAAAAGGAAAAAAAATCGCATTTACTGAAGAAACTTCACAATTTTTCCTCTTATGCAGCCTCGAGCGCAGTGAGTAAGAATACCTATCGTGCCATTGTCAAAAGCCGGTATAGTAGAGGTGGGTTAAACTGTTCATTTTTATGAACCGTTCACTTTGATCCTGTTCAGTAAAAAGAACAGTTCAAAATATCGGTTCATAGTGAACAGGTAGGGTCATTCGGTAGAAAATATTGTTTATCATGCGTTTAGAGTACATGAAAGCTTAGTGTGGTATCGTAAAGTTTGTGGAGAGTGTTATGGTAATTTCGAGCAAGAATCGCGTTTTAAACAATATTTTTGGAGATGCATCCACATTAAAAAATTTCATCGTAGGCGCCAAAAACTAAGTCCAAAGATCATCTTGGTAAAGGGGCCGAAAAAAATGTTCCACAATCATGAGTTCAATCGTTTCCTAAGTTCATGAATCGCGTTTTAAACAATATTTTTGGAGATGCATCCACATTAAAAAATTTCATCGTAGGCGCCAAAAACTAAGTCCAAAGATCATCTTGGTAAAGGGGCCGAAAAAAATGTTCCACAATCATGAGTTCAATCGTTTTCTAAGTTCATGAATCGCGTTTTAAACAATATTTTTGGAGATGCATCCACAAATCCACAAATGTTCAAAAAACGAAATCAAAATGAACGCCCCGAGGAAACTAATATTTAATCTAATATTTCGAACGGTTTGAAAGAACTGATATTTTAAATATCAGTTCAAATATTAGTTATGTCGAACGGTTCGAATGAACTGATATTTTAAATATCAGTTCAAATATTAGTTAGAACGAACGGTTCGAATGAACTGATATTTTAAATATCAGTTCAAATATTAGGTAGAACGAACTGTTCAGTGGCGAACTGTTCGTTTTCGTCGACGGAGGGGAATAGTAGAGAAAGAAGGGGAGGGGCTCGGTCGTCTACGACGCACTTCGGCGGCCTTGGATGGCCTCCGTCGTAACCGCCATCTGTTGTACCCACAACGCACTTGCTCGAGTAAGCTGCAGTTCAAAATGCCTCTTGATGATCATACCTACTGTACCGAGTATGCCGCAATTGTGCAGTGCCGACATGAACAGTGAACAGGGTGTTTTAGAGAACGGTTCATTTTCGAACCGGTTCATTTCAGTGAACAGTTCGTTTTGGCAGTTCGGTTCTTTTTGACCCATCTCTACGGTATAGATGCTGGCCTTAAACACACGCACCGAATAAAGTGATGCATTTTAATCATTTGTGGCGGAGAGACTATTCTCTGCAATTTTTGGGTTGGAATTTTTATGTCATTCTTTAGACCATTGCAGCCATGCCCATATGGGCACGCTAGCCGTTCAAGGGTTAATGCAGTAATTCCAATGATTTTGTGTCCGATTTTTTTTTTATAAAGATTGAGGAAAAAAATTGAGCGAGAGTGAAAATCATGCACAGATGATGCAGAACCCGGATAAATTACAGCCGGATAATCGGGAGTCTGCTGTAATTGAAGTTTCAATGAAGAAATAACATATAGATAGTAATCCAGGGATACATATTTAGATTTCTGCTAAAAGTGCAAATTTATTTTCTCTCTCTCTAAATATGGAACACAGGTAATAGGTGTTGTTGATGGCATTTACATAGGGATGTGTACATACTTACAGATTCAAGCTTACCTTTTGCTTACCCGATATTAAATTCACATGCATATAACATTATTAGTAAATATTTTTTTGATTACCTGGTTGTATGTTGCGGCTGAGCATAAAGCCGCCGAGTGCATCTACCTGGTTTCAGATGGTGGGTCAACTTTTAGATATAGAGTTTAGCAGGTTCTCTCGTCAAATAAGCAGTCGTGGAAAAAAAGCAGTGGGGTTCTGAGGGGGTATTGGTCTATCCTTGGGTAAGGTAGTTCATTAAAATGATACCGAAACCTGTGAAGATGCCGTGACTTGGCGACTGGGTGATATGGTTGGGGGCTGCCAACAATTATACCTCTCATCACCCGGGGGAGAGGGCAGCACCTCTTCTTCATATGTGCGAAGGTGGAGACCATATTGGTCTGTACAGTGACACACATTTCACTACAGGCATGGTAATATTTACTTTAATGGCTGTATTACGGCAACATGGAAGGCAAGAGGAAACCACCACATTGTTATCCCCAGGAGTCGCTGTTACTCCACTCAACTTATAACATGATATGATAGAATTCTCTCCAGTAAAATATTCCTGAGGTAAACTAGTCCTTGATTTGGATCTCCGGGCGTGGACTATTTGACATAGGGTCACATAATAGGGTACATCGGTCAAAGGTGATTGGATGTTAAGGATAGGAACATGGAACGTTAGATCGCTTTGTACCTGCAGTAGGCCAGAGAACTTGAAGGTGGAGATGCAAAGAATGAACCTCGGCGTATTAGACATCAGCAAAATAAAGTGGCCCCAAGAAAGAGGCATTTGGAGTGGAAGCTACAGAATGTTATGCACAGGATCGGTTAATGGTAATTTTGGAGTAGGTGTAATGCTTAGGAAGAGCGCCGGAATGCATGTTAAAAGATACCTGCAGTTTAATTAAAGGATAGTACTGGTGAAGATAGAAACTTATCTGGTAGGTACTGTAGTAGTGCAGGTTTACATGCCTACATCAGATTATGAAGATGCAAAAGTAGATGTCTACCAATATATAACAGAAGTCATCAAGCAGGTAAGAGGGGAAAAAAAATCTAATAGGGTAGTTTCCTTCATCAAAGAAAACGAAAGGCATTGATTGCGATTCGTTACCCACCATTAGTGTATTCATAATATACAAATTATTTGGTTTTAGAAATACTGGTTTAGACGAATGGCAAGGGTCAATTTTTATCCTCATTTGAAAAAGGCCAGATTGGCGCCCATGCGATGCCACTCCACGTGACGTCACAGGGACCTAGTTTCTATACGAGTAGAAAGCAGTTTTACATCGTCTGAGATTACCAATGTATGCATGAGGCACAGGGCTCGGGGAATTATGTCTTAATAATCACCTATTAAAACTGGCTAAGGTCGGAAAGTTTTCTTCTTTTGATAAGGTATTAATAATCCTTATTTAAGCCAAGCACTACCAGCTAGCAAGGTATTCTGCTACCTGCTAGCATCCTGCATCGTATCAGCGCTCAGAGCCTCGCCCTAAGGTCACCTCACTTGCGGCAGCGGGAATCAGAACGACGTCACACGGAGTTTTCCCAGCATTCATACTTAGCCGTCGCGTTTTCGCGTGCTTGAAAATTTTCACTTTTCATTTAATCGCGAAAAATAGATATCGTCATTTAAAAATCTAAAAGCGTGAAATACGTACTCCAGGAGTAATAATCTTTCGATTTAGGCAATAAAAAAATAATAGGAAACCACCCTATTATTTTAGGTGATTGGAATTCTATCGTCAGGGAAGGTCAAGACAGAATGACAACAGGGAAATATGGACTAGGAAATTGAAATAAAAGAGGAGGAAGGTTTTTTCATTTCTACACTGAACACAGACTAGTGGTTGCTAACACTTTATTCAAAAACTCTCTGCGAAGATGATACACGTGGTAGATGCCAGGAGACCTTAGAAGATACCAAATTGACTCCATTCTAGTGAAACAAAGATTCAGGAACCAGGTGAAGGACTGCAAAAGCTACCCAGGGGGATATATCGACAGTGACCATAACTTAGTTATGATGAAATACCACCAAAAATTTAAAAAAATTGAAGAAAGCCATGAAAAGCATATGGAAGGTTGAGAAATTGAAGGAACTTCAGCATCAACTGGCTATTGAAGAATCTATAGGAAAGAGAATAAAGGAGGACACGACCAATAAATCAGTGGAAAACAGATGGAAAACCATTAGAAGTGGTCTGCAGACAGCAGCTGAGGAAGTTCTCGGTAAAAGAAAAGTCGTTTAAAAAACCATCGATCACGCAGAAAGTGTTGGATGTCATTGAAGAAAGACGAAATTACAAGGCTGTGAAAACTGAGGAAGGGTAGAATTGTTACAAGAGAATAAGGAACAAAATATGTCATAAAGTGAGTAAGGCTAGAGAAGTTTGGATGAAAAATATTTGTAAGGATGTACAAAACAATCTTATGTATGGAAAAGTATAGGCCACCAATAGGATTGTGAGGAACCTCTTTAAGGTAAGATGTAATAGCCTATGGGCAAAAAAGAAGAACTAATGATCGAAAATGAAGACAATGGGGAGAGAGGGAAGTAATATCTTTAAGATTAGTACAAAGGAAGTAGCCTTCGAACAAATGCTATCCAAAACGTGAAGAAAGTGGATGAGGATGATAAGGGAGCCCCAATTTTAAGATCGGAATTTGATGTGGCTATGAGAGACCTTTGGATAAATAAAGCATCTGGAATTGATGATATTCCCTCCGAGATAATAAAAAATGCAGGAGAAAAGATGTTGAACCAGCTGTACAAAATCATAAAGTGACTGGTGAGATACCAAAGAACTTCAAGAAGGGACATTATGTATATGTAATCCCAATTCCTAAGAGGAAAAGAACTGAAAACTGTTAAGATTTTAGGACCATAAGCCTGACTACCCATGCGTCGAAGATACTGACAAGGATCATCCAGAGAAGAATAGAACAAAGAGCAGTAGAGTACCTGGATGAGGACCAATTTGGATTCAGAAAAAGCAGAGGCACAAGGGAAGCAATAATGGCTCTTCAGCTGCTCATAGAGAAGAGAATGGAAAAGAACAAACCAATGTTCGTTGCATTTATGGACTTAGAGAAGGCATATGACAATGTGGATTGTAACACAATGCTTGGAATTCTACAATAAATTGGAGTTCTTTATGGTGACGGAAGAGTCATCCATAGTTTATGCTAAAACCAAGTAGTGTTAATAAAAATCAGGGCCCAGCTGTGAAGAAGCAAGAATTAGGAAAGAAGTGAGACAAGGCTGTGCTTTGTCACCCGTAATTTTCAACGTTTACAGTGAGAAAGCAATTGATGAAATCATAGAAAAGGCTTCAGGAGTGAATATTCATGGAGAAAAAATTAGCATGCTAAGATTAGTGGATGACATAACCATCGTAGCAGAAACAGAAAGATTTGAAAAATATTCTGGATAATGTGGGTAAGGTAATGGATAAATATCAACTAAAAATATATACATGTGTAAAGAAAACCAAGATATTAGTTTGCAGCAGGGAGAAGCAAGAAAGAAATTATCAACAGAATAGCCCAAGCAAAGAGAGCATTGCATCAAAAGAGAGATCTGCTTGCAGCAGAAAACTTAAATATGGAAGTAAGGAAACAAGTTATAAGAACCTTCATTTGGAGCATGCTCCTATATGGAAGTGAGGCATGGACATTGACAGCAGCGGAGAAAGTTAGAATAGAGGTCTTCGAAATGTGGTGCTACAGAAGAATAATCAGGATCGAATGGATTGACTGAGTTGGTAATGAGGAAGTCCTAAGAAAAGGAGGAGAGAAGAGAGGCCTCATGAAAACCTTAGTATGAAGACGGAACAACCTTATAGGCCACATCTTGAGACATGATGGCCTGATGAAGACAATCATCGAGGGACAGGTGTATGGCAAGAACGAAAAGGAAGACGTAAAATCTGAGTTTTTCCTGGCGTATGCTCTGCAGGAATATTTCTCGGGTTTCCCACCGGGTGTCGTATCGGGTTGTAGTTCCCAACGTTTCCATGGCTAAGTCCGTCATCGTCATCAGGGGTTAATGATGTTGGGAACTACACGTTGGGAAACGTTGGGAACTACAACCCGATACGACACCCGGTGGGAAACCCGAGAAATATTCCTGCAGAAAAGGAAGACCTGGAACAAAATATGTAGAACAGGTAAAGAAGGACGTGAAAGAGAAGAAATACGTTGGTGTGAAAAGATTGGGTGATAGGAGAATTGAGTGCAGAGCTGCATCAAACCAATCTTTGGATTGTTGACCAATAATGATGACCTGGTTGTATAAATAATTCTAATATCCTTACCCATAATTGGAGGATTGGGGAAGAATTGATGAAATGAAGTCATATTGCATTGGGAAAGGTATTGTTGCTCCGCTGTTATTTTGACAAGCATATTCAAGACTTTCATTGACCTCAAGATGAGATGACGATGCTTTAAAATCGGAGACATGAAAATGCAATTAATGTAAATTAACAATTTTAAATGGCTAATTATGCATGTGGTATTTTATGTTCAGGTATACTAATCATTGCATTGCATACATTTCCAAGATATATTTGTATTTTAAAATAGTATGGCTCAGATGAAGTTCTTTATATTTTGTCATAGGAAAAATTTACCTTGGGAATCTAGCAGCCGGTCTTTGATATCCAGGCCACAGTGCTGATAGCAAAGCTATGTATGTTCCATTGTTTCCATGTCAATTTTAATGAAGATCATGGTGCTCGCTGTTATGCCAATGTAAGGGAGGACGGTCTTCAAAGAAGCTACAAACAGCTGTGAACCTCTAACCAGTGAATGTGAACCTGGATAAAATTGCCATGGAATTATGGAATTTTGATAGCATTGACTGCGTACTCGTCTGGAAAGCAAGAGGTTTGACTTCCAGTCTGATGGAATTTTTTTCCCTGCCATTTGATATGAATCTTCACCACCTGCCATTCAGGTGGATCAAAATACATTGCATATATATACTGCCAAGCGCAGCTTATGCACTGATATGAGGTTCACACCTTGTTGAGGCCTTTTCAAAGTCAAGTTTCCTTTGTGTTACCATCCTTGTAGGGGGTATAGCACCTAGCAATATGAATCTTGGTATAATTGCCTTGGTAATCAATGTGTCCAGCTGGCCAAGTGGTCTACTCAGTGGCCCAGAAAGCTAAAGTTTTGATTCTCGGTGAAAGGAAATATTTTGCCATGGCAAATAATGTTAGTTTAACAGCTGCCAATGTGGGAATACCCAAAATATATCGTCCACATTAGATGAAGTTATTTGAGTCTACGTAGTAATTCTTTTAGACAAGTGTGGTATGTCTCATGAAGCAGTGAAATTGGGCTTTTTCGATTCATTTTGGTGATTCTAGTCATGAGATTTGGGTCTAGCTAATGGATTATATTTCCAAATTATTTGAAAATGAACAGAATGAAGCAAAGAAAATGAACACTTCAAATCAAATGATCTGTACGGCTCTTAAATGAATCTTACAAAAAATACATGAATGCTACAAATTAGTTAAGCCAGATACAAATCTGAAAATCAAAATGAACACTGTGCCAAATAATTTCAGTGATCAAAAATAATACGATGAACTACAAATAGAGTTTATATCGTTGGTGAATTGCAAGAGTTACAGAAATAACTCAGAGAGTTTTTTTAGAGGTGAATATTTTAAAGTGCATTTCCAAAAGAAAGGAGGAAATTCAACTCTTAATATTTAATGTAAAAATTTGCCTCAAATATGTTTTTACTCTTTATGCGATGTACCAGGTTTGAATTAAATTGTTATTTTTTTATAACTATAAATACGTCTGGCCCTAATCCTTGGTGTGGAATGTCACCATGGGCATACTTCTTTTCTGGGCTTCTACATATCCCTTCTTGTTGTGATCATTCTTGAACTACTTGATTGACATCGACCATTTGATTCATTGTGAACTATTTAAAACTGATAATTTTAGTTTATGCTAGTCATGGCAATAAATGGTATGTAATGAATGATTCACTCACGAATGACAAAGCTCTATCGAGGAAATCTTGAAGCTCTGAACCATTATTGGCGTTTTTCTTGAAGATGCAGGTATATATGTAGCGGCCATAAACTTAACTGTTGATAGATGTATTGTTGGCCAGTGATTTAATGCGAACACTGTTATACCCTGAAGAAATTTTGCTGATGACTTTTTAAGTTTTCATGACTCTGACCTAGTGTTTGACTTACATATATTTTTGTGAGAACTTGAAAATACATACATATGATTAAAGAGAAATGACCCATAGCAGGCAACCCAAAATATTCTTCAAGAATATTCAAATTGTTGGAATTAAAAGCAACAGTAATGAATTAAATTATGGTTACAATATGTTAATACAGCTAATATTCAATTATATTACTTTTTAAAGCAATGTTCAGTACATATTTAACTTTTCAGCCATTTATAAAACTTATTTTATTTATATTGTGATGAGTGAAGTGTATAATGGGAGATGATTAAAATAAACTAAATTTTATGGTTAATATTTTGGTGTTCTCTTTGTTTTTCCTTTGTAGTTTTTTTTTCGAATCATTTTAAAGTTGGTAATATTTTCTGCGAAACTTGTATTGTAGGGACCTCATCGAGGAATGCTGAAAACTGCTATAGGAATTGCAAAAGAAGAAGGAATTACCAAATTATGGCAAGGAGTAACTCCTGCACTGTACAGGCATGTTATCTATTCTGGCATAAGAATTCAAACTTACGAATCAATTCGTGACAAAGTTTTGAAGAGGGATGCAGATGGATCATATCCTTTGTGGTGAGCAAGCCTTTATATGTCATAATGTTGGTATTTTTTTAAATTTGCCTTAAATTCTAGGTTCTAAATATCTTGCCTTGATTAAGCCTACTATTAAAAATTGTTTTTTGATGAACACACAGTGTCTGATAACTTGTAAATTAATCTTCTTAATGTTGATATTTTCTTTTTTTGACGTTTAGCTTCACAATAACCAATTTTACTTCAATTAATCACTTTTTTTTGGATCCCTTGAATTATGTTATATTGTGGCCATGTTTAGAGAATTTTACTTTGGCTGAAATTGGTGCACTCCCATTGTTAGATGTGGGTCTAAAAGAACTTAACTTTCAAAACAAACTGTTCAGTGAAATGAACTATTTAAAAAAATGAACTTTCTGCACTGCACTTGTGTGGTGCAGACATAAAGAGTAACAGGGAGTTTAAGAGAAGTTCATTTTTTTTTTAAATAATTTTTAAAATCTTGTAATGTTAATAATTTACTTAAAACAAACATATTATAATTTATGCAGTTATTCTGTTATTTTATAGTGCTTCCCGGACTCATTGAGAGCCAGTTCGCGATCTTTTTAGTGGCGATAACATGGTTGTACTCATAATATTAATGCTTCATGTAAGGCCTGGTTTTGAAAACCACACATCTGTGGCTTTGTGATCACGGATACAGAAAAGTGGTTTGCAGGAATGCTTCAAAACCACCGCTTGACGTCGGAAACTACACTGTCGGGCACCACGCCGTCGTTGCCCGGGTTGCGACTGCTGTGGGACGTGTATCTGTGATCACAGAGAGTAGTCGCACGCTGCGATGCTTGGAAAACAGGAACACGGTGCTCCCGTGAATGCAGCTAGTGCACGATTTCTTCCGTAGGGGATTCTAACGAAAATAATAAGCCAGGTGTATCGTAGCAGTAATGTAGTAATGCCGGCAATTATGCGTTCGATTTTATTTTTTTTTTATAAAGATCGCAGAAAATATTAATCGAGAGTGAAAAATCATGCATGGATAATCCACAACACGGATATACAGGAGCCAGATAATCAGGAGTCTGCTGTATTATGAAGAACGGAATAAGGAATAAACATAAGAACATGGCCTTGGTAGTAAACTTTGAGAGATTCAACATATACTACATTTTTGAAAAGACAGTGTCAAGGCTTGGATCAGTTGTCATTTCGATAGAGCACAAGTTTAGTTTTGCCTTCCTGCTCAAGACTCGTTCACTATGTGCACACTCCCCTCCACTCATTGCCATTCTTTGCAACGTTCTACGATGCATATGAAAACTGACAGTAGTCTGATTCCATTCATATGTATGAAATTTTGTAATAGTGAAGCTTCACTATACTTTTACATGAAAATTTGGTTGGGACAGCAGAAATTTTTTGTTATAGCGAAATTTTGTTATATCCATGTTCATTATAACACCGTTCTACTGTAACTTCTATTTTCTACAGCTATAGATAAACCAATTGTATGTACTGCAAAGTATGAAACAACATGAAATCAATAACGAATTTTATTTTGATAATCTTGATGATAAGTTTGTTATAAAATCCTTGAATATTTATATTCCTGTAAATTGAAATAGCTAAACTCTACGGTGAATAACAATCCAGCTAACGTTTAACAAAGACATCTAATAGATTTATGTAAATAATTAAATATAGCAGATGTGATTTTTCAATTGCTCTGTCCCTTCTACTTGTTTTTTATTCCAGGAAGTCAGCATTGGGAGGGGCCACTGCAGGTGCAATTGCTCAATTTGCAGCAAGTCCTACAGACTTGATAAAAGTTCAAATACAAATGGAAGGAAAAAGAAAACTTCTTGGAAAACCTCCTAGGTAACTTCTACCATCTGTTTGGGTATTCAAACAGTTTAAGAATCAATTAAATTTATTGTGGAAGTTAATCCTTTCATATGACGAGGAGATAATTCCTCATAATTAATAATGTGTAATTTAGTGTGATATAGTGATTAGTAATAATGTGTAATTTTTAGTAAGTTTTGCTTTACCCTGATTGTTTTTAAAGTACATGTTAAATATTTATGTGCTTTTCATTTTACTTAGCTAGTAATTTGTGGAGTATTTATGATGTAATAACTCTTATTATTTAAATATTTGTTGGTTATAATTAAGGGAGTTAATAGTTATAGTAGTATTCCTATCAATAATGCCTGTGCTACTATTAATTTAAAATAATCAGAGGGTTTAGTGATGTATCTGTTTTAAAAATGCCCCTTATTTCTCACTAATTTATGGTGGGCATGGGTGTGGAAGGATATCATAAATTACCTAGTGGTGTCAATACTAAGTAAATGATTGGATAATCAATTTTTGGGTATGTGCACATTTAATTTTTATTTGCAAAACTTTTTAATGAATGCAGCATTTGTGCCTTATTTTTTAACACTAGGAGAACGGGAGTTTCGCGCTACCTAGAAGGACGGCTAGGGGTCATTTGACCCCTAAAATTTATTTTGGAATAAAACGCCTAATTTTCAACCAATATTCAGTGTAATCGTATTAATTGTTGAATCAGTTCATTAAAAACACTATTTTACATTATTAAATATTATTTCCATCTTCAAAAGTTAATAACAATAATTTTAAAGAATCATGAATTAAACCGTATGTAGTAGTCGATTGCAAATCAAATAATGAAAATACATACACTCAATACAAAAGTTTTGTTACATGTTTAAACAATAGGGGTACTGGGTTTACAAATTTGCATTAAAATTTTTAAAACTTAAAACACTTTGTTGTAAATCTCAGACAGACAATATTTTTTCAGCGCTGTTTCCATAAAATATTTTTTTGCGCTGATTGCGTTCATTGGACGATTTATTCATCTACATCTAAATCTACACACTAACCCGCAAGCCGCTTAAAAGCGTGTGGCAGGGGGTGTTAGAACATCAGCCATTTGCATATGAAAAGGAATTTGGAAAATGGAAAGGAAGTTGGTGCAATTATTCAATTTGATGGTATTTGGCACCTTTTTCTTTTTTGTGCCCGTGGAGATATGGCTGTTGGATTTGGAGACGTGTAAATAAATTGATACATGCTATCCATCATATCTACTCCCGCTTTGTTTTTATTATGAAATAGGATTGTCTCTGGTATTCTTTTATTCGTTTCGAAAATAGTGTCGTCTGAGATCATGCTGCTGAGTGAAAGTACATTATTGTTCTAGTTTGCCTGATTCTACGAAAGAGTATGGCCTAAGGTATTTTTGAACACTCGCGTTGAATGAATTACATGGCTATTTTAGGGGTCATGGATATTTGTGCGTCACGCCTGTTTTTTTCAGATCGTCCATGCAAGAGAAGTTTTCCATTTTTTTATGACTTCCTGCCAGCAGGATGGATGGAAAATAATTGTTACAAGTTACATTTATTCCTGAATTCTTGTATGTTACGGTCACTTTAGTAACTATTTATTTCCCCAACGCTTGATTTGATGGCCAATCATCATTTTTGCCACAATATGGAAATTCATTTAGGCTGTATTTTCATTTCACATCTGTCAAAACCCAGTACTCGATTCCAAATTTGTCTGGTTTATTTGGAATTTACCTCATAAAAGGACAGCTGCATTTTGTTGGATAGAGCTATGTATTTGCTATCACGCCAAAGTCGCCATCGGATTCACTATCTTGGACTTCGTCGCTTCCATCACAAGCAGATGTTGATGGATTGGTCAGAATGTCCTTGAACTGATGTTTACGATTCACTTCCTGACTGATCTTCAATATTCCCTACAGCTATTTGAATCGCAACAATTCTCTTCTCTAGATATATTTCTCGACTTCTTACTTTCTTCCTCAACTCGCTACTGATATGCATTCGAAAAAATCTACAAACGAGAGCGCATTATGGTAGATTCTTCTCTAGTTGCATTGGAGGTATAGAGAGCTGGAGAGCATTAGAAATTCATACAAAAGGATAACATTATCAGAAGTAACGCTAATTGTCGTTTGAAAGGCAGGTACTCAACCGCCAACCGTATCCTGATTCGTATCTTCCAGGAACTTGCAGTAATGCTTCTTCTTCGACCTACGTGCGGATTCCAAGGGTAGGATTTACAGTAGAATTTTACAGTCCACCCAATTCCTCCGCTCTCTCAAAGAGAGACAGGATTTTTCCCCAGGACGCAGCGTGCAGTCAACCCGCCCCAAACCCCGACAGGGTCAGGTGGCACTAATGTTGGACACACAGCAAAGGGGCTAGGTCAAGTGACAGTGCCGTCAGGCCAGAAAAATGAAAGTTATTCGTAAACCTGATGAGTCGATATTGAAAATAATGTCTCTAAGAGCTCTGAATCTTGGACGACGTAAAACAATTCTTGGGATACGTTACGATTTTCCGGTGTGGGTAATACAATAATCATTGAACAATAAATAAAACACAATTAAAATATCTTAATTACATGAATTTATGCAAATCAAGGATTGAAAAGGTCTTATTTCCCTTTGCTGCCCAAAAAATATCGAAAGATTGTGCACAAGTCGCTGTGCCTAGGTTTTCGAATACAGATAGGAGCCCTTGGGACGAAACTGGCATTGAACCGGGTACTTCCAGGTTCAAAATGAAGCAAATCATCTACCACACTAGCCTCTTGCTGATTATATAATACACATGGCACTAAAGTGCCCATGGGCAAGAAAATAGCGCAAAAACCAGTTGTGGGTCAAATGATCCCTAGCCGTCCTTCTAGGTATAACACGTCATAAAAATTTAAAACAAAACATTATTGTTGAATTTTCACTAATTTATCAAAATATAGAACAAAATGAACAAAGTCAAAAAGTTTCAAAATTTAAAAAAATATTTTAATTAGAGAAAAATAAATTTGAATTCTGAAAATGGGTCAAATGACCCCTGCCGTCCTTCTAGTGTTAAGATTTTAGGTGTGAAAAATAAACTAGCAGTGGATTTGATTAGTATTTGGTCGAAATGTATGCTTCATTTTTTTTACATAGTAGTATGTTTCATTTTTCTTTGTATTGGAGATGTTTCGAGCACAATGTCTCATCAAAATGAATTGAGATTCTTTGTGTAGTTGATACATTTTCCCATTTGTTTCTATACAGTCAGTTGCTTTTTGATAAAGTGGTATTTGTTATTTACATTTGGCTTCTAGAAGATGTTTTCTTGCCAGATGTTTATTTTCTTTTGCTATTCTTAGCAGAATTTTTTGTTACCTCTGCAATACAAGTCTGGGTGGCCACTCTTCTGTAAAAAATAAAAATTTGTAGGAATTTCTTTGTCTGGAAAATCATGAGTTTCAGGTAAAAGGAAAAATAAACCAGGAAAAATCAAATTTGTTGATAAAGTCAATCAGTGATAATTTCTCATCATTTTGCTTTATTATGTGGATTTGGCTTCCGAATTTTGTCATAGTTGGTTTTAGTCATTTCAATCATGTTATTTATAATTTTATTTAAAACTTATTAACCCTTTCACCTTGAATATCGGACATATGCAATGAGAACTTTCTTTGCAAAAGAACAAAAGCTGCATATGTGCTGCGTCAACTTTCCGACGCAAACATGCGATACTCGCATATATACATTGCGGGGTAGAGGAAAGTGACCGCTGTGGAAACAATAGTACGCATTTGGAAAAATTTCTCACTCGATGCAAAGTTTGTTGTAACCTTATTGTATTTTTTCTCATTTATCATTTCTTTTTGAGTTCCGGTAGTCTATCATATCACTTGTCGGGTATCTTCGGATTTGGATTTGGGAGTACCCATACATACCTTTGTACCACAATAATATTTGTGATGATAGTTTGTCTAATGACTTGTGTCGACAGATTCCACTTTTAAAAGGTTAATTTGCCAAGCAAAAATGTTTAACCTCCTCAGTGCCGGGATATATGCCATTATTTTTGGTCTGAATTTAATTTTTTCTGATTGATTAGATATTAATAAACAACATTAGTGATTTATGAGCTTCTGTATGATGTCACTGCAACAAAATGCTATAACGACATTTTACTTAGCCAAGCAGTAAAAATTTAAACTTCGATGTACAGCATATAATATGCCAGAACCGAGGAGGTTAAATAACACGTTGAAGAATGCATGATTGACCAATATGTCACATTAAATCAGACAGCCAGTGGTTCTTTCTCCAGGTTTTGATTTTAAAAATTCAACATTTTTACCCTATCTGGGTCTAATCTATTCTTTTTTGGCATAAATATTGCTTGCAGTACTGAACAGGCGTTCTCTGACAACAATACTGCTCGATGTTGATTTTGAAGGGCCATGCTTATATGCTTAGAGTACAGTTTACTTACTGCATAGCATAAGGATCAATAGTGAAACTCCAGCAATATCTGACGAAAACATCGTTAATTTGTTGTAACTTAAGAGTCAGTTCAAAATATACAGTAAAACCTCTATGTAGTGAACCTCTTTACATCATAAACCTCCATACATCATACCATCCCTACGGTTCCGTCAGATTTACATGTAAATTTATAGGCAAACCTCTTTGTAGAGAACCTCTTTATATCGTAAAACCTCCACTTATCATACCAAGGAGATACCCCCGAGACGGCCTAACTACCTCTTCAAATCAAGCCGAGACAACTAAACACTGTTAATGCAGCCGCAATTATGTACATGGAATGGATTTTCAGTGATAAATGTTTCACCCTTATTATTTGTTTCTTATATACCTTTAATATGCTGTAATTTTCACGTTAATCATTAGTTGTGGCCATTTTGTTCCATATGAGGGCATACCTAACAGGAAATAAGAACAAAGGTATCTAACTATCCTAATCATTTTAAATGACTATTGAATTAAGAGAGATCTCATAATTTTCTCTCAAATCGTAGTAAAAATCATGTGATAGCACACGCTTTCTGTAATTATTATGTATATAGGTAATAAATATATGTTCACTAATCCATGCATGTTTGTTTAAACACATGCATATAATGGTTTGATAGACAGTAGTGCCTTTCATTTCTGAATGATATGAAAAAATGGTGCCTATCACTAAAACCTCTCTATAGTGAACCTCTTTACATCATAATGCTCAAATTTTGGTCCCCACTGTTACGATATAAAGAGGTTTTACTGTAATCTGTAATCTGCAATGTAGCTTAAATTGTTACTTTGATTGACAACTTATTCTCATGCTTCACTGTCACAGTTCTTATGACCTAAACAATATACTGCTCAGCACACCGGTATAGCGACACCATGGATAAACTGAGAGCCGTGAGCTAATGCTAAAATGTAATGCAGTGTTGCGTTCTGCAGGATAACAACACCTTTCGATGCTTTGCATAGGCTTACCAACTTACGAACAAGTTCTCGGAAAGTATTTAGCTCGTATGTCAAAGAATTACTGTATATGTCTGAAATATACGCCTGAATTTCACGTGTATGGTCGCCGGTGAAAAATCGGCTCGTTTGAAAGTGGAAAGCGGCTACGGAAATGTTACAATGTTGGCGAGAGCAACTAACTAATGAACTCTTAAATGCACGTGTTAACCAGCAACACTGAAAAGAAAAAAATGTGGATGCCATGCAATCGGAAAGTAATATATGCGTTTAAAAATTTTTTTTTCACTTTTTGGCCCTGAATACGCCGCAGACCATTTCGACTTTGGGTGCCAAATTCAAATCCTCCCGACCATTCTGAGCCAGTTCATAAGTGCCAACTTTATACGATTGGTTTTCGATACCGGTTCCACAGACCAAGAACCAGGTACCGGAACCGACCTGTCACTAAAAAATATACATGTAAAACACTGTAATTTCATTCAGTTGACCATGGACTCATACTATGAAGGAGTCTTTTAATCCATCTAGGGTTTCGTACAGTAGCTGAAGAGAGGGATTGGCGTCCTGCTGAGTTGGATCCTAACCTTGGTTCAGGTGCGAACATCTGCCTTCCGCCAATGTGAGAGAGCTTCATAAAGGGAAGTGCAGAAAATTTTCAAGGGACTCATACCGTCAAAGAATTTCTCTCTCCGAGTCTTGGGTGCAAAAGGGTTAAACCTTGCAAATAAGGGAAATTTATAAGGCCCAATTTAATGACTACGATGGTGGACATCCAAAAGGATCAATGCATTTGGTAGTGAATGTGTCTTAGGTGGGGTTTGAACCTTTGATCCCTAATTCAGTAGGCAAAACTCAACCCCCTGCCTCTAAGGCCATTGGTGTTAAATTTTTGGGATTGAGTTAAATTACTGATGATGTACAACAGATGATATTTATATATTACTATGCATAGATATTCTACCCTCGTCGTTTTCTTGACATTCCATGCTCTCACATTCATTGTTACAATCTTCCTCCCAATCTTTTTATAGTCATCTTGTCTTCTTTCTTGAATACCATGAATAATTCTACAGTAAAGATTTGTATCATTGGTACTTGGAGGATCATGCTCCCCTCACAGCTTTGAATGACACCCCCCCTTAAAGGCTAGGTGTTATTGGTTGAGTATCCAAGTCTAACTTGAGAATCCGATTCTCATATGTTTCTGCTCTTAAATATTCAGGGAAAGGATACACAGTTGGTAGGGTTTCAGCCGTGAATTTCAACTGTTATTTACTTGGCATTATTTGGTGCACTACCATTCACTTAACTCCTACCCTTTGGTATACCTGGCATGGTTGGCCCTGCTGATAATAAATAAGTCTCCACTCCCACCAGTGTAGCTCCAGAGGTAATTGGAATGCTTTCTTATTGCATACATATAAATCTCGATCCCATTCCAGGTCAGGCTCAGCTTACCTAAAGTAACTTTCTAAATAAAATGTGATCATCTTGTAATTTTTTATAACACTTAACTTTACCCAAATATGAAAACCATACTCTGCTTTTTTTTCAGATACATAGACAAATTTAAAAAAATTATGTATCAAAAAATACAAAATACAAAAAAGAATCGAATTGGGGGAGTAATGAGTTCTCTTAATGTTCTTTCATGATAATCCTGGGGTCGAGGGTTCAAGTCCTGCGTGAGCATTCCTTGGTCAATGAATAATATGTTTGTTACCCCATGGTTGTACCAACTGCTTACACACTAGAAGGTATGCCATTGCCTTTACAGGATCACATGGTTACATCAGTCACCAGAATTGCCCAGAAAACAAATCAGTAAATAGTTAACAGATGCACTACAAATGTCAAAATTTGTATTATATCATTCTTCTGCTCAGTGAAATTATACATTTGAACTCAAATTTGTACTTGATTATTTTTTATCATCTGTATGAAAATTAATATTTTCATAATTATGTTAGGCAAAACATTCGGGAAAATAGTGTAAAAGGTCCAAAAAGACTTGCTTAAGTTTGGGAATTTCATTTGATATTTGAATGGCCTCCTTGACAAGTGAAAGACAACATTGTCAGGGTTAATTATTACAAATACATGATGAATATAACTTTTTCATCCCAGAGCAGGTATGTTGGAGATTGACTTACAGTCTAGATACGTAAAAATCGAGTAGGAAATTACTTATGCTGCATGACTTAAATCTCAGTATTGAATGACCCTTGCGGTGAGCACTGGCGATTTGGAATTTGTAAGGAAGAAAATTTGATCATGGTAAGAAAGTGCTAGTTCATCTAACTGGCCTCATTGCATGACATTTTTTGGGTGATTGACTGAAATATCTGTTGAGTAGCTTCTTTTTATTGGTATGAAATGTAGTGTTAGAGGGAAATTACTACGTATGTATGTGTATTTGAGTACAAGTTCTAATAACTTATTTGAGCCATTTATCTTTTGATTTTGTGTATATCTTGATGAAGATTATATGAAGAATTTGGTGATGTATGTTTCTCTTATGATAAATGATGTTGAAAAAGGCTATCAGAAGCAGTTACCATGAAGCATTTAAAGTGTTTAGAGAGAAGTCTGAAAGCCTTCAGAGCTAGCGCATAAATAAATAGAGGACCGAGTACTAGATCTAAATCCCTTTTTTAATACGATAATGCATTTGTAATTGATTTTATGACAGTTTTGGATCTAAAAACAATAGATAGACATTCATATATATCGATCTAGATAATATAGATAGCACAGTTTTCATTAGTTTGATTCAGTCACCCTTTTTAGTAGGAGGGAGAAAGTGCTTAATTGATTATTGTTAAAATTTATTTCTTTTCAATGAATTCTGGGATCTCTTTAATAACACTATTTAATTAAAAACCATGAATGGAAATAGGCACCTATCAAGGTATTAAGAGCATATCCTCTGGCAGTATATCTGTGAATTAACCTTAAGATTTTTATTAATTTGGGAAGTTTAATTTGATGACAACTAACATGAGTTTTTTTCTGAATTACATAAAATCATCGATCAGGATCATATTTATTGAACAACTACGAAAGTGATGTGGGGAAAGTGCCTGACATGTACTGACCAACTTGGGCAAAAGAGCTCTACCCTGACTGATATGTTACTTATTGTTATCTCGTATAGTCTTCCTTGGCATTCTTGCTTAGATGATCTCTCAATCTTTCGGGTTCTCGCCACATTGTTTGTCATATGGTGGCAACAGTTTCAACCTGAAGATGCCTGGTGGAATCCAGGCAAAACTGTTGTCACACTATGACAAACAATGCGGTGAGAACCTGAGAGATGGTAGTCATTGTTTTTAATCAAGCAATATACTTGGGTCATTCTACCCAAATTCAACCAGATGATTGCCCTTTGGATAACCAATGCAGACCAAATTATTCAAATTATCATTTCATTACAAAATTCAGGCACAGGTTGATGTGGTAGCTAGTGTGTTGGCTTCCTACCCTTTAGGTCTGGGTTTCCGGTAGTATAGGTGTGGAGATGCTTTCGTAAAATTTCTAATTTACAACATTACAATATCTTGAAAATCATTTCATGAATTACAAAAGGACCTGGATTGTCATTTTGTAATCAAATGAAGATTATTTGCCTGTTTTGGTCAAAAATCGGTTGCCTTAAGGGTCAATTTTTCCAAATTTCTGGTCGCATTTCAGTTGAGTGACTTTCTCATGTTATGATGCTTTAAGTTAATGAAAAGAATGCCATGAAGATACACCTGTTAGTGAAAGAGTTGAGAACAGTAAGTCGGCAAAATGAAAAGTTGATGTTATTCTTGTCGAAATCACTATCATGGAACCTAATAATTCTACATTTTTGTAAACACCATGTTATAACAATTGGACTTCTGAACTTTGATCTCTAATTTAATGAATTATTTAGAATAGAATAATATTTCTTATTTTATTTCGTACAACTTTTGTCTGACAATTATTTTGTATGACCTAACTTTATTTCAAGGGGTTAAAAAACATGGAATTTTGAATTTAAAAATCATGGCTGGAGTAGTATTTATAGCACAGACTCCATGCAAACTTGCATGTAATTACCATATCAACAGCTGCAACTTATTTAGAATCATATTTTTTAGAGATGGGTTGAATACCAGATTTCTCAAACACGAATTTTAAATCTTTGGTCGAGTACTAGAATTGCACAAAGCATATTAAACCTACGTTTTTTCTTCTATTTCACTTGATGAATGTATAAATAAAATGATAAACATATATCAAATAGATTTTTAAAATAAAATTTTTTATTTTGAAAGAATTCCCCGCATGGATTGTTGCTTTACATCAGCTATTTTTGGTTGCATTTTTCCTAAGGTATATGTTTTTGTTGGGTTACTTTGTTTAGACAAACTTGTCATCTCCAAAGCCAAATGATTTTTTATCATCTCAGGTTTATTGGAATCTTGAAAATCACTTATTTTGAATCGCACATCAAGAATTGTGGCAAAAGAATTGTTCTTTTTCCAGAAATCCATACCAACTTTTACCAGAAAACAGCAAATCATTGATGAAACCTTGTAGATGACTAAGCGAAAACTTCTTACTTTCTAGGAAATTGATAATGCTATTCACGAGGGGGATAACTTAAAAAACTGTGACTGAACTTCCTCTAGCAAGAAATGTTGCTCCTTCAAAAACATCAGAACATCAATCAATTGCTTGATAGCTTCGCACTGCAGTGGAGTTATGTCTACATTAAACTGAGATTGGAGGCAACTAATATTATGGCTTGCTTCTGTTCCGGAAGACACTTCATCATTTGAAAAAGGGAGTTCCATCTTGTGGGTTCATCCTGGATGAGCATAGAATGAGAAGTGGTGAAAATAATTTAGAATGTTGGTGTATTGATGCATTCAGCCGGGGGTCCGTGCATATGCCGGTTTTTACTATTATTTTAATGAAAATTTCAATCCTTTATCGACTTTGACGCATCATTGTGGAGCCGTCATTCAGCATAAAGAAACAAAACTGATGTCAGTGGAAGCCCGCATCCTCGCAGTCTTTGAATTCGTGCTGATCTTTCCAATGAGTGGAACGGTTTGGGAGCTGTAGCTCAATCTGTAACAGAAGGTACCCCAAAAGTCGATATTTTTTCCTTCCATTTTAAATTTTTTTGAGGGGTTTTGTGGGGGAAACTGGGGATTTTCAGATTTTTTCCCCCGATCATTTTTGGTTCCCCACGTCGAATGATATCTTTTCACCACTCTAATCCGCAAATTTGATGTAACTTATCAACTAGCCTAAAACGGTGCTGCAAGCGCTAAATGACTAGAGTCCTCTACGTTTTTCCGAGTCAACTACCAACAACGTACGTGCGACAGTGTATGGTGCAAAATTCAAAGTATTCGAGATCATACTTTGAGCATAATTATTCGAGATCTCGATTATCGAATACTTTGTGGTATTCAAGTATTCACGGATACTTTTCGCGCATCTCAAATTTTTTTCATTCCTCACTCAGTACTTGCATGCTGCGAGTATTCCATTTAAAGCTGTATGTAGCTTTCAGGGCAGTATCTGCAACTTTTGTATGAATTTACAGTGAAACCTCTGTTCAAGGACAGCTCTTGACTTAAGGGCAGTATTCATTTCCCTGACAGAAGGGTATGGATTTGTATAAGGATAAGACTTCCTGTTCGTGGACACTCCCACGTGCGGACACCTTTTAGGCATAATTTTACTATTTTTTGGAAACCATCCCTATGGGTTTTCTGGCCAATTTCTCAAGAATGGAAAGTTTTTTTCCTCTAAAAATAGCATTCATGAATAGCTGGGGGAAAGAGGACTCAGAAAATGATCAAACTAGTGTAGATTCAACAACGCCCGATGAAAACATCTTTGCATGCATCACAATGTGAGATGCACGGTATGTAGATATTCATGTATGCCATTGCTTTTTTGATGAGTTGCTCATCAAGGGGGTGGTAACTAGCCAAAATTTCTGTCTACATCCCCAAAATCAGAGGAGATAAAATATTTCATATACATCCCACAAAAAGACTAAGATCATCTTTATCTCGTAGAGAAAATAGCATGGGGTCATTCTAAATTTCCATGTATGGGCTCAAATTCAGATGATGTCAAGGATTTAGCCTAATATAGGATTATGAATTTGGATGTGCACTTAGCCTATGGTGGACTGGTAACAGCTCACCTCCATGGAAATGGTTCATTTCCTATGTTTCATACTTATTGTCTCTTGTAATGAATGACTCATTGAACCGTTCATTTGAATATCCATTAGCTGTTCAAATGTGGTCATTTTCATTTTTAAATCCAAATTAACCCCCTGGTCTATGTTTAACGTTATACAGTGAAACCTCGATATAACGACACCCCACGGTGCTCTTATAAACACTCGCTATAGCGAATTGTCGCTTTACCGGAGGTGGAGCAAATAATAGCCAATATACCTGTTGCGAACAGATATACAGGAACAGGAGTGGTGCGGCGACAGATAAACATCTATCCGATAAACGTAAGCATAAATCCAGACGAAAGGCGATGTTTTTTTGCATCACTAAATTTCCTTACTCAAATAACGACTAGCTATTCAAACAATTTATAAGTGCCGCACTGAATAAAAATCATGCAAAGCATTGTTTCGTCATCATTATATTTATCGAACGACAGTTTACCACATAAATTTGAGACTGAGCACTCCATTAACTTCATTTCTAACAGATCGCTAGCAATTACAGAGGTTAAGGAGTCTTCATGAAAGTCTTCCGGCGGTGAAACCCTCGCTATGGCGAGAACCAACACCGAAAGGGTCTCGTAAAAACGAATTTTTTAACACGCTTATTATAGGGTCAATTGACGGTGCATCGGCTATCTCTCGTAATAGCGGGGGTGTCGCTTTAGCCCGTACTCGCTTTAACGAGGTTCCACTGTACTATGCTTATCTACTATTTGTTTTTTTATTTGTAATTTTGTTTTGTCCATGAAAAAGTGATGTGAAGTTATACAGACACACACTTGGCAAATGTCAACAACTACAATAGGTAGAACTTCTCCAATCTACTTAATAATTTAGTCGTAGGAAATGTTTTTGTGTTTTTTTAAATTTTAAATTGATTTGTTAATACTGGAAAAATGAGAAATGCTCAGAGAGAAACTAAATATAATGCGTCATTTGCAAAATATATACATGTAGTGCAAAAATTTTATGTCTTAGTTACTGATGTACCCATGCAAAATATCAAGTATGTACTGGTGCTGAAGCTTATAATTTTGGGAGTTAGATTAGCACTCAAATTCAACTTGGGCTGGAAAATAGTCTTGTCGGAAGCAATCTGGGCTTAACATTACATCATAATGAAGAGTCTGCTTAACAGCTCATGCAATGGCCTCTTCAACTGTTTCTAATTTTGCAGTAAATATTTTTCCTTTTATTCTAACTGATAAATCTTAGGACAAATGTTATGAACGGTAGCTTTGTACCCTCATGGTGACCAATTTTTTCAAGGAAAATGGTTTTACTGTAATTGGCAGGCTTTATATTATTGGCATTAAGTATCTAAATGGTACATCTGTTGAAAATTTAGATAGGTATTGTAATGGTTCAAACACCATTATGCTCTGCCACCTTAATCGGCGCATTCATTTCTCTACCCGCTGATAACCTTTCCCACCCCCTAGACCATGGCCCATGGAGGAAAGTGTGTGTGCATAATGGGAATGAATGATGAATAGATAAGGTTGGGTGAGTGTGTTTGGAGGACGGAAACTTGGGTTTTTTCCCATTGCATAACGTGTTCCCCAATCACCTTTTGTGTTACCTCACCCCAAGACGGGAATATAAAAGGTTGTGTGCGTTTCTAAAAAAGGTAGATTGATTTGAGTGTTGGGCGAAGCCTATGCCCGAATTTGGTGCGACGATAATCGAGACAAGGCAGTGAAGAAGAGGGGCCGATCAACCCAGCATCGGGTTGATTTCTTGAAATCATAGTTTGAAATAAGAGACAAGGCAGCAAGGACCAGCTTGAAAAGATGCATCTCTTACGTTCCTGATGCAGCTTCATCCAACATGGGAGAAAGAGGAGTCTGCAGTCAAAAGGAACGAGTTTACTGGATCTCACCTGGTCTAACCACGGACAATGGTCAAGTGAGATCTTAATCATTCCTCCTCCCCCCAGCAAGTCCCCTCTTTTCACCAGCCCAATTTCAAGACAGACAATCACGAAATACGTCAGTTATCCAGTGGAAGTGAAAGTTAATTACTAAATTCAAAATAACACTCATTGGGATGGACTATTATTTACCACCCCAACAAGGAATAACTAAAGCAAATTGTATCATTCATTGCGTGTTAACAATTGAAATATTTTTGTTGTTATTGTTTTTCATTTCAATTCTTTCATCTCGCAAATCAATTTATATTGTTGTGTTTTCCCATTGATGTCTCATAAATTGTTTTCATCCACTCATACGTCATTAGTTCCTAAGAGGGTTATTTTTTTGTTGTATGCAATGTTATTGTTTAAATTATTCTTTGGTTAGATGAAAGTTTTGTGTAAGTGTTTTTTCAATTTCTTCACGGGTGACCTCAAATATATCTTGCCGTTCTTTTGTCCCAGTCATTTTTCTTTTTGAATGCGTTGTGTAGGATGGCATAAGCATCAGAACGTTACCCTTAAGGTCGGATCGGGGACCCCCCACCCGCATTTATCTCTTAAGAAGGGGAATATTTTCATTTATCGTCAATTGTACGATGCGAGTGACATTGGTTTGTCCCGTAGGTCTCATGTGGGAGGGATCGACGCGGATTTTGATATTTTTTTTTGTTTTGTGAGACATCTCCCCCCGGTTCTATCTAAATATCCGGGTGAGCCAGGGGTTTCATGCCACAGTATATGTTTTAGGTGTTCACGCTGTTATTGCCATTTCTTAGATACAGGCATCCCCCGAGTTACGTATGTCTCGACTTACGTAAATCCGTACTTACGTAAGCGATAACCGTATTTAAATGATTACGTTAATTTTCGAATGCGAGCGCGAAGAAGTAGATATTCGCTCGTACAACCTATGGTAGAAAAAATATTGAATAGTTATAGAGTTTTTTACGTGCTACAAATAACAAAATGACCCATTTTTGTCATTCCTCGAAGGAATTTTCATTAATTACTGTAGAAAAATCGCTTATAAATCCCAAGTCAGCAATCAACGTGAAAATTTGCAGTTCTAGCGATGGATGTGGTTGCGCTCATTCCTGTACGATACAACTTGCACAGAGTATACTTGTGCCATTGGACATTTCCATCTGTGAAATTAAAAGAAAATGAAGTTCAAGCAGAAATCTTTATTGCGGAAAAGAATTGTTTAGTACCCTCGTAACGGCATTGAAATTTTACGTGCATTATTTTGACCCATGAAAGGTCGTTATTTTATTGAGATATGAGAGAATGTAAGTATGTTTCCGTGCGTGAAAAATTGAGGTAATGTGCGTGTGAATGTATCTAAGAATATAGTAATTTACTGGTATTTTTTTGTGTGTTATTTGCTCGTAATCCTAGACACTTATTTGCTCGTAATCCTAGACACTCCTACGTGTATTAACTGTGACAGTGAAACCACCAGATTCATCGATCAACGTAATATATAAAAGGCAGAAGATATAATGATTATAGTTAGGTAGACGATGCATTCTTTGGGCCCTTAGATCCCAGTATAACATAATGAATCGATTTAAGTATTCAGTTTAGTAATGTAGCGTTGAGATACCATATTTTCCCGAATCAACGCGATCTGTCAATTCGGGGAATAATATTACGCATTTTGATTGGCAATGCTCGAGATGCAACTCTCAGACTATATTAATGTTTATCGATTTTGTATCTAATAACGTAATAATACGCGGTAGAGTTCATGAATATCGCAGTGAATCGAATGAAACTTCACCGAGAATTTACCGTGCATTTCTCCGCTGAGAATTTCACCATGCCGATCGCAATTTCTGAAGCACTAACGCAAAGGTTCGACTTACGTAAATTTCGACTTACGCAGAGTCTGCCGGAACGCATCTCTTACGTAACTCGGGGGATGCCTGTATTCCGCAACACCAACGGTACATATTAGCCTTCCATAAGTTGTTCATTGTGGCTTAGGAATCCATTTTAATATAATAAACAATTCTGGGTGATTAGCATATGTACATTTGTTTGAAATTTCAAAATTAAGTAGTATTAGTTTTCATCTTTCTATGTATACTTGTTAGGAGATGCTTTTATCAGCTGGTGCATATAACATTAAAAGTTCCGTGATACTATGGCAAAGGAGCTCAAACTATCGAATTGAACTTCCAGGATATATGGTTATAGTAGTTCATTTTGTAAAATTATTTAACTCTAGGAAATGGTCACCATGTACATACATTTGAAACTTATATTTGTGTTCACATAATTAAGTTTTATTAGATAATATTATTATTGGGTACTTGTAGATTTTTTTAATATGCATTGCCTGCAAGTGAATTTTAGTGTATGTTTATTACCCCCCTACCTACACACTCCTGTCAAATTCTTTTTAATTGTCCTATGATAAGCATTTTTTCTCCTTGATACTTATCAAGTAATACATTTACAATAATAATATACTTGTCATTCTAGTTTAGTCTTATTACAGATTTCATATAGCCTCCTTAACATGTGCTCCAGTCTATGACCCAATTTGCTTTATATTAAGTACATAATTCCTATTTTTCTTTACCTATTTACGGTAGCAGCTTAATTTAACTCTCTCTAAAAAATCTTTTTTAAATACAGGGCTTCAACGGATGCATGCTAGGCAGGATTCATGATTAGGTAATTTTTTAGATTTTTAGATAAGCAATGACTATAAATACTAACTGCCAACTACTCATAAGCTTGGTTAACTAGTAAATATTCTGAATGTATGAACTTTTGCAGCAAGTATGAGCATAAGTTCACCTGCTTGTAGTTAAAACTTCCAGGTAATGCACTGTGCATGTAAGCGGTCTCATGTTTTCTCATATTTTCCACCAAAAGCTTGGAATTTCTAATGGTTCCCTAACGTTCTCCAACCTTACTTTAAATTGGGTTGACAGTTGTTGCTTAATTTTAAGCTTCTCAATTAAAGGCAAGCACTTGGTTGTTTTATTTTCAATGGGAGTATTTTTGTCTTGCTTTTCATTTTAATGCTACCAAATTTGTGTTGTGAGGAACTCACAATGCTTAATACAATCTTTTTGCCAGTGCAGAAATTTAATTAAGATTACTAGCTACTACACTGTGGGTATATTAAATTGTTCTGAGATATGTTTATAAGTTGAATTTCAGCCTATCCTGTACATAAACAACTAGCACAAAAATTTTGATTGTGTCATTTTAACTCCTTTCTACCACATTGCATCCAATAATTAATTTGTCAAGTTATTTAAATAGTCTTATGAGAAGCAAGCATACTGCCTGCCCCAGCTCTAAACCATAGCTTATCTGTTATTCATTTTTAATGCATTTCCTAAGACAAATACTAGTTCTTTGTTTTTTA
Source organism: Ischnura elegans (assembly GCF_921293095.1). NCBI lineage: Eukaryota > Metazoa > Arthropoda > Insecta > Odonata > Coenagrionidae > Ischnura > Ischnura elegans. The sequence continues at coordinate 146,358,700 of NC_060246.1, forward strand.
TCTTTGTTATGGAGTAGGTAATTGTATTTAAGCACTTACTCACTCACTGATTTGTAATTATATGAATTTTATTTTGTGATTGATTTTTAATATTTCTGATAGGGTCCAAGGTGTTGCTGATGCATTCCAGAAAATTTATACCAGTGGAGGAATCAGGGGTTTATGGAAGGGCTCAATACCAAATGTACAAAGGGCTGCTCTTGTTAATTTGGGCGATTTAAGCACCTATGATGCTGCCAAAAGCAGAATCCTTACTCATACTTCATTGCCTGATAATTACATTACGCATATGTTGGCAAGGTGAGATTTTCTTCTTATTTACATACAATCTTAATTTTGTGCGTATTTGTATTATTCATACGCTACATTTGCCTCAATTAATGTGATGCATACATTAGTGAAGCATTAGTTTCGTTATTGATGTCATTTCATTGGCAATTTATGTAACTTTCAATAATTTTTACTTTATCAATTGTTATTTGTAAGCCAATCATAATTTAATTTGTTAAAAATCGATTGGGGAATACTCTGAAGACCATTGTAGTATTTAATTTCCTCGTAAACTTCACAAATATGGTTAACACACTGAAACACTTTTTATCAGTTCTTTTGGTAAATGCATTGGGAGCCGCAACGCTCACCTGCACGCCACAACTTTCATTACAATACTCCCCTATTCTCTCTTCCGAGCCGTCAACAATAATTACCGTCCATTATCACTTGTTTCATTGTTTATCTCCCAACAATTTTCACCTAATTGTTAAATTAACATTTAACTCAAAATTATGTTACACCATGTTCTCTAAGTGTGACAGCAGATACTATGGCCCTTTTGAGACTTTATTGAATTATATTGTATATTTTGTTATTTTAGAAGTGTTAAAAGTAGATTACTTGTTCTGATAATGTGATATGGAATGAAAGTATTCTCATTGGAATATGTACATGAAACTCTATATCTCAACCTTTACCTTCAAAAGCATCTTTCACCATACCTTATGCCTCTACACAGTCGTCACATAAACTAATATTCATCCAAGTAACAAGCCCTTGCCTCCATTCGTAAGTTTACAACCCATAGTACCACTTTTGCCACAAGTGATATTAGGCAAATAATCTTATAACCTCAGTACCCTATAAGCATGTGTAAGAGCCGCACACGAGTAAGAGACGCACCCCTATTTTGAGCATCGGAGCTAAAGAAAAAAAAGTTTGTGTCATTTTTTTAGTCCTATCGTGCGGTGTTGCAGACGTATGCCTGGACTTTCGACAGTTATCAAAATTTCCTCTTTCAATATTAAAAATATACAAGGCATTTTTTCGGCTAAATTTACATATATGTATGGTACTCTGAGATAAGTTGGTTTCACTTGTAGTTTTAACCTTACGGTGCTTACTAGGGATGGTCGGATCGGATACCAAGGATCCAATATCCACAGATAATGCCCTTCACCTGATACTCTGGATTCAAATTCGTCGAAGAAATTGAATCCTAATCCGAAATTTTAAGTCAGTGCTTTCGTGAATGCAACATCCTATCAGAGGGAGTGGAAAGAGTTCCAATCCTCTCTTTGCGTACGCCAATGCTCTACAATGCTTGTTCTCTTCACGAACAATTTTGTTTAAAAGCTCTCGTAGGAGTATTGCAATAGAATTGCAGCCGTGGAAATTTTTGAGGCAAAACACAACAGGCACATAGCATTAACCTTCCCAAGAGATTGAACAACAATCGGGGAAATCTCAGCACTGCAGGATAATAACCACATCGTAGATTTCACGGAGCCACACTCAGCCCTCAGTCAGCCAATGCCTCTGCTGTTTTTATTTCCTTTCCTAGACCCCACAGACCATAAATTATTTGCCTCTAAGGAAAATATGAAGTTACAGGGGAGCAATGGAAACGTGTTTCATCCCAATCCCATCTCACCAACTGACCAGTTTCTGGAGGCCAAATGCTAGGTGAGTCACCTACTGAGCTCGAAGATATCTCAATAGCTTCCAGCAATTGTACAATTGTATGACACGCACGAGGTTCAAAAAAGAATGAGACCTAACGCGATGCATATCTGACAGCGTTTAAATTTTTCAACCTCTAATTGATTGACCCAAAGATTTATAGTTACTACAAGGCTACTAATATTCAGCATAGTCCAAACAAGACAATTTCGGAAGAAACAAGCGTCGCATGAGCACATTCAAACAAGACGAGATGGACTTGAAACTTCAGGCAATGTAAACTGCATATATCACATTGCTGCGCCTTAGCTCCTTCAATTTGAAGGCAATGGCTTCACATGCAAGATCGGTCATGTTTTTCCCTTTTTCCTTCTCTCGTAGCCTCCTTGCTTGAAAGACGTGAAGGAGTGCACTCCTTCCCCTCGCTCCCTCTCCTTCAGCACTCTTCACTTTTAAGCATTTCCCATTTCTTCTATCCACCATTTAGTCCAACAATGTGCACACATGTTTGAATTTTTTAAACAGCAGGTTTTGACACCAATATAATTTTCATTAGCAATAATCCTCATAATACTGTTAGGACAATGTCTCTGACAAGGTGAATAAGGAATAATAATCGGATGTCATTAATCAGGTAGTGATGGTATGTTAATTATCTCTACAAACATTCTCATGTCGAGCCAAAATTAGAACCATATTATAGTTGATAGTCTTTTAATCAAAAGCTGTATGTACAAGATAGTGATAAGTACGGGGCAAATATGATCGATTATTGACAGAGAAGCATGCATTGTATCACCAAGGTTCATTATTTGCTTTTAATTTCCTTAAATAATTTTATTACTTGGAAAATAGCAGCATGATAAAATACTTTCTATGATTATATGCAAACAAGATATGTATAGGTTTTTCAAAAGCAGTCCTAATGCCAAATGTGAAAAATATTAATGTATTTGCACAGTAACAACATGATTGTATACTACTGTATTGACAAAAAAATGGTTTGTGCTAGCTCATCTCATTTAATGTATTATTTTGTAGATTCTTTCATTGAAGTGATCAGCAGACGAAACATGGCCGCCATGATTTTGTAGGGTGTAGGGCTGGCTCAGGTATCCTACATCATGTAGGGGTTGTTATGGTGCATGTAGGGCAAAATCGGTTTATGTGGTCGCTGATTGGGTATCAAGGGTCGGTTGGCCCTACAGGGTTGACTCAGAATATAGCCCTAATTGTTATCTTACATTTTTATTGATTTTACAATTGTTTGTCCTTTGAATTTTAGTGTGTGTGCAGGTTTTTCTGCTGCTGTTTTGGGGACTCCTGCAGATGTCATAAAAACTAGGGTAATGAATCAGCCTACAGATGAAACTGGAAGGTAAGTCCTTTTCATTCTTTAATAAATTTTATTCATACTGAAAAGCTACGAATGTCATTATTACTCTCTACGCTTATCTTATGCTTAAGTTTGAACAAACTGCTGCTATTAAGGATTGAACTCTCCAGTCATTGCTAGCATTTTAGTGCTCTATTAATTGCTGCTGTTTTTTTTCAATTCCTTACATGTATTAAGACTGCTAAATGCTGGGCCATTAGCTTTGTCCCCCTAAACCTGTGCCCCCTCTTTTTCAAGGTCAAATATTGGCAAGAAAACCATTGGAAATAAAGAAAATCATTTGGGTTCGAAGGAGTGTTATCTTCATGAGTGAAATTTCATGTTTTTGACATATTGGTCACATTCACTTGTTGTGGCCATGGTTGAGCCAATTTTGAAATCTTCAGCACCTTTAAAAGTGTAGAAAAAATGTATTCAAGATCAAGATAATCAGTTGCATAAACTATTTGCAGACTCTTGGACAAAAATGGCTAAATAGCAGGTTTATTTCTTCCAAATTTAAGTACATCTTTGCTGATTATGCAATGCGGGAAATGTAGATAATTAAAATTTTATTGAAGGGGTCAAGTTAAAACAGTGCTAACCATCAGTTTGGCTGAACTGAGCTGCCCACGCTATATGTTGAGGAAAAATATGAACTATAATCTCAGACTTATTATATGTATGTAATTTGACATTTAAATACATATATTGATTTAATACTTATTTATTGCGATTGGTAGTTAAATTATTACAAAGACTTGTGAATGTGAATACCTCAGTACACTAGAAATGATGATTGGCACTCTTTTAACCCAACCCCTTCAATAGGGTGGTTTCCTATTATTTTTTTATTGCCTAAATCGAAAGATTATTACTCCTGGAGTACGTATTTCACACTTTTAGATGTTTTAATGACGATATCTATTTTTCGCAATTAAATGAAATTTTTGAATCAGTGGAATTGAATTTAATTCTCACTAAATAGCTCTCGCGTGGTGGGATGTATAAAAAGTATTCTGGCGTACTTTTTTTAGTCAAACTCCTTTTCTGGATCCCCTGTATGAGTCAATATTTTATCATAGGAAAAATTAATATCAAATTAGAAAGAAACAGGATCATTAATAAATGTATCAGCAGGGCTGCTTGGTTTTAATCAGAATTCATCCCATGTATTTTTCATGCCTAATAGCTGAAATGGTAAAATACTTTTTATCATTAGATATCCAGGAAATAGGGTGGTTTCCTATTATTTTTTATTGCCTAAATCGAAAGATTATTACTCCTGGAGTACGTATTTCATGCTTTTAGATTTTTAAATGAGGATATCTATTTTTCGCTATTAAATGAAATGTGAAAAATTTCAAGCACGCGAAAACGCAACGGCTAAGTATGAATGCTGGGAAAACCCCATGTGACGTCGTTCTGGTTCTCGTTGTCGCCGTGTGAGGTGAGGCTTTGAGCGCTGATACGATGCAGGCTGCTAGCAGGTAGCGCTTGGCTTAAATAAGGATTATTAATACCTTATCAAACGAGGAAAACTTTCCGACCTTAGGCAGTTTTAATAGGTGATTATTGAGAGATGTTTTCCTGAAGTCTTTGCCTCATGCATGCATTGGTAATCTCAGATGATGTAAAACTCCTATCGTCATGTATAGAAACTAGGTCCCTATGACGTCACGTGGAGTGGCATCGCATGGGCGCCAATCTGGCCGTTTTCAAATGCGGTTAAAATTGACCATTAACATTCGTCTAAACTGGGATTTCTATAACCAAATAATATGTATATTATCAATGTACTAATGGTGGGTAACGAATCGCAATCAATGCCTTTTGTTTTCTTTGATGAAGGAAACTACCCTATTGTGTCTCTTATTCATAGAAAGAGATGCAATTTATTTTATAAAATGCAAGTAAAACAGAGGTGAGGAGTCATAGAGTTTCATTTTTGTTTGCATTATTATCCACAATTTTGCAACAAGTGAGTATATCTGCAGGTACCATTTGTAAGTGACGTTGGATATACTTATATATGTATTGACTGCAGTATGTTAGCAGGGTTCCCACTCAACCGTGAATTAGCCGTGAATTTTGTCTACCGTGAAAAAACCTGGAAAAAGCCGTGAATTTCGTCCTGAAACCTTAAAAATCTCTCAATCTTGATAATAATACTTTCCCAGGAAATATTCAATTTCGTTCGTACTGAGCGCACTTCTATTCATTGTGGCGAGCATTGTCGCATGGGCCAGGAAAGCGTGGGAACGAATGTTGCCTGAAGAAAAAAAAACATCTTCCCCAGCGCATGCCTTTACTCTCCCCCCTCCTGAAATATGACACCACTTCTCATCAGCTTGTTTACTTTCCTCGACTGCCTTGGTTTCCCCTCCCTCGGTCACTGCTTAGTCCCCCTTCCACCCAATTAGGCTTCCCACTGGCTGCAGCGACCACTTTCGAAACTAAATCTAGATGGCCTTTGTATCGAAAAATTTGAACGTTTATTCAACACCCTCAATCCTGTGATTGGAAGATCGCTAACCTTTAGGGTAAAAAATTTCATGGCGCAGTCATATGGTCACGCTTCGCCCTCTACAGTATGCTCTGCGTACCCCCGTACGCGATAGCATCAGTTCCGAACTTCACCTCGTACGAGTGGTTCCCTACTTTCCAGGGTGGCTGGACTTCGAACCACCGAGTGTTTTCCATGTGGGTTTAATAAAGTCTGGTTTCATTTTCACTAGTTTAATTTTATTAGTCTTCGGACCATAGCCCCTCCGAAGAAACTATTGAGAACTTTAAGACATGGACTGAAAATAATTGAACATGAAGAAAAGAATCCGGGCTAGATGCGCGTGAATATTGCAGAGCGCCTTGGGTTGTCCTCTAGCACATGACGGTAGGGGTGGGGGTAGAGTGAGCTACCTGGAGAAAACAAGTAGAGATATGAAGGCGAAGATCCAGGTGGGCGTGCCGCTGACGATTAACGCAACATCGTTCACGCTTTACACACTACCTCAATTATATTAAAAATATATTCATTAGACAGGAACAATTCAAGTAATAGACTATTTTTGGCCTTCGTGATCCATCTCACAACCAGTCACTGCGCCGGCGAATGCGGTTGTTTTAGGCACAACATGCACATTGCTCTCGTGAATACGTGTTCTGGAAATGGTGTTTGATGGATAAGAATTTTTAAATCAGACCGAAATCCATAATAGCAATAGCCGAGTGGAGAGCAAACATTTTTTTAGTGAGGTGGCATTTTCCTTCAGAATTTTGAAAGATATATGGGTCGAATCAACAATATGACCTATGTGTCATGATAAAGTACTACTATTCCTGTTATTATCTAAAATATTGTTTGAAACCTTTACTGAATATCATAATTACTCGCCAAAATCCTGCGTTTCCTGGGACATAGGCAACCTACCAAAAAAATAAAGCATTGATCGTTTTTCCTCAATCATCTTATAATCGTATCGTTATTAGGAAAAACATTTTTCCCCTAGTGGAGTTCCAAGAAAGGAGGGTAGTCTTAGAATCGTGTTCGTCTTAGATTCATGCTAACACGATGTATGAAATTGTTTTTCGAATTATTATGTTCTATAAACAATTTTCATAAAATATTTTCCGTTAAATAAGAAAGAATCAATGTATTATATTCTATAAACAATTTAAATAAAATATTTTCCGTTAAATAAGAAAGATTGGGGTGGGGGAAATTCGGTTACTGTACAGTAATAACAACGTGCGCAAAAAACAATCTCTCGGCGAGGAATTAAAAAAGGACCTCAGGTGTCCGGATGGAAGAAGGTTCGAAGGGTATTCGGCATCCAGGCAAGAGCGCGGTTGGGCTGGTCCTTTAGTCAGCCCTGAATTTTGCAAACGATAGATCACGTCATAACAGATATCACTTTTCATTGCGGCGTTAACATTCACGGCGTTTGTCGCGTATGTTAATTTTCTGTTGATATACGGCCAGTGATTTTCTTATTGTTGGCTTATTAACGGACCGTGAATTTAGCGAAATTGAGACCGTGAAAACCTGAAAAAATCGTGAAAACCTGAAAAATAACCGTGAAAAACCGGCCTCGGTGGCGGCGGGGTAAAGTCCTCGCCTGCCAAACCGAAGGTCGCGGGTTCGAGTCCCGCCTGGGTAGGTTGCCCCTATCCAGGGCATGGTTGTGTGTGATAGTTGTTGTTTCATGTTGTACCCTCCGATGTAAAAGGCCTTGTGAGCTGTTTTCGGGGCGATGGAAATAAATAAATAAAATAAATAAAACCTGGAAAAAGCCGTGAATTTCATTATTCAGGTAGAGTGGGAACCCTGGTAAGTGTTTTCGGCAGACAATCCTCCTTTGCTTCTGGAAAATGATCCTTACAGAGTCATCATCTTTTGTCATTTCCAACTGTGTTTGACAATCAAGACTGAAACGACTCTGGAAAATGCAGCAACAATATACTCCAAATTTACTTTTAGTGCCCAAGTGGAGAATACTCTATTCCATTTTATATCTACTCCAAATATTATGGCCAATGTGAAATATTTTGCAGCCCGATATGAAATTTGAATCCCATTCTGGCTTTTTTCTAAATCTCCCTAGTCTTTTTGGACATTTTGTAACAGTGTTCTTATGTTATTGGTATCAACAAAGCAATGTTTATTTTATTTTGCAATGCCTTTATATGTAATTGAAAACTAATGTCTGATATTGTGTTAATTGGTTTTTATATCAATTTAATGAAGCCTTATTGAGAGGCAATCTTCAAGGAGTACCTTGGGATTATTGTCACTATTATGTGTCAGAAAGAAGACTTGGTCGATCAAAGCTAAGCACAGCTTCAGTAAACTACGACAAACATCAAACAGTTTAAAACAAGTAATTTATGTTGCCTTATTGAGACATGACCAAATAATAGCTGTGCCTTGTAGATGACTACCCAACTTAGAATGGTGTTTTATGACATTCTGTTGAGGAAAATTTGAATTAGAAAATTCACAAAAAAAATTTTTAATTAGATGCAATGCTAAATCTGCTGCTCGCAAGGAAAATCTTTTTGTTTATACACTTAATTTTGAAAAATTTTCAGAAAACTAATATTAACTTAACTTCTTTTGGAAATTAGCTAAGGCCTTTCTTTTTTGAATTTCATTGAATCAATGAAAGTAGTTTAAAAAATGAATGAACACCTGCACAGAAATTGATGCTATTCTTGTGAAATTTATGAGGGTGTGTAAGAATTGGTTTGTGCATAGGTGTTGGAAGTTACAGAACTTACTTAGAATCACAGCCCTGGAGATTGAAGCCTTCAAATCACTTCAATTCAGAGCCATTGCCAGAACAAATGCTTTGAGGGGAGAGTTGATTTGAAGAAGGGGACCTTTTGTTTCGTTTGGAGGGATAAGATAGATAGATTCGTTTATGCGGTGGGGGATCATCTCCCAGGGCACTTAGACCTGTAGGTCCATTGTGCTATTGGAGGGATAATATGGTACCCCAAAAACATTTCAAAGGGGTTTTTAAACCTCTGAACCCCCTCCCCTGCTCACTATGGCCTTGCTTGGATTTTCCTCTTGGTCGATAACAATAGCATAAAATTGGCTATCCATGACTCCCCTCACCTTTAACCCTTTAGTTGTGGGAGTGTCAAAATTTTTCTGCCTCTGTGTGCGGGACATGAGCGAGGAAGATATTTTTCCGTAGACCCCGAGCATGTGTCTAGCGGGTAGTGGACCCTCATAATCTGGGACTGCCCACCTTAACCCCAGATGTCAGGCCATGAATATAATATGTCCTTGGTAATTACGGAGGGACGGAAAACCCACCACCAATAGTTTAAGAAATAGAGACCAATGCCTTCAAATAAGTTTCCTGGCTAATGGGCAACAGCAAGATAAATAAATTCCTAGGAAATGCTAGGATTCGTTGGAATTGTTTCCATCATGAATGTGCTTTGGAGAGCAGGGAGCTCTCTCTGGAAGGAGGGATAATCCGGGTAGTGCTCCCCATGGTGAGAGTGCCCAGTCCTCGAAAGACGCCTTTGTGCTCTCTACCATTAGGTTTGGCCAAGTTCAAGCAAAGGATAGCAGAAAGGATGGCAATGAAATCTTAAAGAAGGCTGCCAGTGGTAAAAAAATCTGATCAAAAGTTGAAAAACATTTTCCCCGCACTCACCATGTAAATCCGTTTAAAAACATTCCCATAGCCTAAGGGTTATGGCACAGGAATTTGGTTTATGCGTTGGTTCAACAAGCAGATGGCCAAGTGCCCATTTGATGTCTAGTTTTCATTTTCTTTTGGCTTTGAATTGAAGACTAATAAATATAGCTTATGATAATTTTCCATATCTGTTGAATTAATTACTTAATCACAATATTCACTCATTCCCCTTTCCATTCCTGCCCTGAGAACCAAATTGTACTTGTGCAGAATCAGAATGGAAATTATAAAGGAAAGGAATGGGATAGCTTTCTGTTTTGAGTCTAAATGAAAAGAAATAATTGGCTATGCTTGATAGTTATGCCATTGACTGGCATGAGGAATAAAAAGGAGCATTTGTATAGTGACGTACTGTCTCAGCATTGGTAAGCATTTTGAGTATTATTAATTATTTACTTGGCAGTGACCGATATCTTTCTCTTTTCAGAGGCCTGGTGTACAAATCATCGGTTGACTGCCTGATTAAAACAGTCAAGAATGAAGGCCTTCTAGCTCTGTATAAGGGGTTCTTCCCTGTTTGGATTCGTTTGGCACCGTGGGCACTTACATTTTGGGTGTCATTTGAACAGCTGCGCCATCAATTAGGAGCTACTACTTTTTGATGCCTAGAGTTCTCTAACTCAAAAGATAGTATTAATTAGTGAAATTGTGTAAATATTTTATCCAATGATTGTGACTGTACTTCTATATTTTTTGGATTGAATGTATATCGAAATTGTTGATCATACATGGAGAAGAGTTGAATATTTTTTACTCTACAAAAGCACGTTAAAATTTTACTTATTTATTTTATTTATGGAAATAATGTATTTGGATATGGTGTTGTCTTCAGGCTTGGTAAAAATTTCTAGGCATTTTTACCAAGATTTTTATTGTACCAGGCCAGTGCCTTCTTGAGAGTGCCTTATCAAAAATTCATGTAATTTGTTATCTCGTTTTATTTGTGTTAAATGACAAAATTGGTGCTTTTGTAACATTTGTTGTTATAATGGAGAAATGTTTTATTAAAACAAACCTATTGGCATGTGCAATATTTGCGGTCAAAATGTTACTAGTGATGACTCATCGTAATAAGGTGATCAGTATTAAATATGTACACCATCAATGCAATCATAGGCACAAACTAGCTTTATTTTATTTGTACATTTATTTTAGGGCAAAATAAAGTAAATTATTATACATAAAATTTGATGTTCGTATTTCCTCTAGAAATTTCTATTTAAAAAAACCCTTAAAACTTTTACTTATAGTCATAATTCCCGTTTTTGTCATCATGCATTTCAAAAATACCGCCAATAATAGTCTCGAGAGGAACAGCCACGGCCGTCAATTTAGTGCTGCTACCTCGCGTCCTCTTTCGCTTCTTAATAGATGTATCACAATGGCTTCCGAAAAGGACACGGCGACTTTCTTCACGAAAGGTACATCGTCTCAATTTGAGCATGTGCTGCGGTTATACCCTGAAGCTCTTCGTATCAAAGCAGAAAAGAAAACCAAGAAACCAGAAGAGCTCATAAAATTAGATAACTGGTGAGTACGTAGCTAATACTTGGGTTTTATACTGCTGTAACAATGTCATTGAACCTTGCTTCCTACTGCGCTTCACGTAGCAGACTATTCGCTAATTTTTTCCTTGCATTGTTTTGGAGGAATAAACAGTACCAAATTGTACATTCGAAGTGAGATACATGTGCCCCAAATCTCGTTGAATTCATCCCCAATGTTGTTGAGCATTAATGAGACGTTGCGGAACGTAGCTTTGTAGTCTTAGCGTCATGTCGGTTGACCGAGCTGTCGTTTGGGGCTGAATCATTAATATCATGTTTTTTTGTGTTGTACCCGTCATTGTAAGGGTATGCAGTGTTGTTGAAGAAGTTTTGAAGGAATTTATGGGTTACTTCACATAATATTTGTTTTAAACGTTGCCTCTGTCACTTATATTCTAGTTCCGCAAACTGGCTTTCGTAACTACCTCAAATCAAAATGGAGACGAGAATGATAGGGTTGAAAGGAGATACAGAACAGGAATCGATTTGAAGCACGTTGTTAACTGTTGTGAAGGCATTTTACCTTCAATTTCCCGCAAAATAGCTACGTGCTAATAATTTGAATTCGGTTGGGGTAAATTTCTTGAGGCGTTGCGGTAGGCGTTAGATAGGTCGAGTGTTGCTGCGTTGCGACATAGTTTTTTGTAGTTCTAGAAATACGGAAATTTTTACTGCAGTGTATAAAAAATTAATTTCTTTGGAAAATGATGATATTCAGTCATGATTTGTGAGCGTCGTTAGATCGTGGGAGTACCAATAAGCCGTTAATGCATACAAAAATAATGCCGTGTTATGACCTAAGTAATTGTAGTTAACCTCTACTGTAAATGTTATTTTTCAGGTATCAGAATGAATTGCCAAAAAAGATAAAATCGAGAGGTAAAGATGCCCACCTTGTGCACGAAGAGTTAGTACAGCTAATGAAGTGGAAGCAAGCAGTAAGTATATTATTATGGATTTATTATCTTCTGTTTACAACCAATACTAAAAGGATTTTTTTTCTTTAAGAGAGGGAAATATTATCCACAACTTTCATATTTGGTCAAAGTAAATACACCAAGAGCAGTTATTACGGAAACTCGTAGAGCATTTAGAAAACTGCCCAATTTGGAGCAAGCGATCACAGCTCTCAGTAACCTCAAAGGAGTTGGAACCACAATGGCTTCGGGTGAGTAATATTATAGCTCTCTACCCAAAGCAATTTTTCGTTTTTTTGTCAATGGCTCATATTGAAATGTTTATATATTTGTATGTATTGTTTGTAATTATGAGGGTTTTGAGTAATGATTTTGCTGTCTTCGTTTTTCGGTCGTTTAATTGGATATCTCGCCAGACGAAGTTAATTTTAGGTAAAATCATAAGGTATGAATTCATTATAATGTTGTCTATGTAAGGTCCAGAAATACATGAATAGTTACACTCTGTAGTTATCGGTTGTATATTCAAATCAATGCTTATAGGTATTACCTAAATTGGCTTAGCTTCCGTCTGTATTCTTCACTGATGGCCCATGATGGTTCTTGTTCAGATTTGCTCAAATTGCTTTGCTAAGCACTTGATTTAAAGGACTGTAAATTTCTTGTGCATGTAGGCCAAGCACGAGATAATCTAGAATTGTGTGAAATGGAACTAAGTTTCTGAAATGAAAGCTTTGTGAGAGATACTAGCAAAACTACTTGGATTTTCATGATTATGTGTTTATTGTTACCTTTTTATGATATTCCATGATATTTTTATTGTTACCCACTGATGTCTAGGAATCTGGTGTTAACGTTTTTTAAAACCTGGCTATATGATACCACATAGTGAATGTATGGTTGCTAAAGTAAGCTAAAAAAAAACAACACGCTAGAATGCATGATGAGGAAAGAGAGCATGTTCAAATTTAATTTGTGCATTTTTGAATTCTCCGTTCCAGCCCACCGGAACCATCAATGCATTCATACATTAACTTGTACTCCTTGATATAGTGTTCATTCAATACTTAAGATTCTAATTGATGTCCACTTTCTCTATCGCTGTTGTCAGTATCCAAAATCAAACATTGGTTTCTTTAAATATTAGACAAAATTCACTGTCCTACCTTACCAAGGTTGCCGTTTAAATAAGCTGCTGTTATGTAATCTTCATGAGCGTGTTAAGGAGTATTGGATTCATGAGTTTAGGTTTTTGTTATAATTATATGGAAGCATCCTTAAGTTTTTAGTTACTTCTTGAGGTTGTGAAATAGAATGCTGTTGTAGGCAAAATTTGTGTAAAGATTTAAGATTCGTTTGGGTAATTGGGAATTGTCATGGGAATGGTAAGAGGTGATACAAAATATTAGCTGTAAAAAGGAAGTGTACAAAAATGAACAATTCTGGTGCTGTGCATCGCTACTGTTGGTGTGAGCCAAGAGAGGGGAAAGTGGAAACTTACTGAGAATCAAATCGTTAGATATGTGGAGAGTAACATGAAGAGTTGATTTTAAGATTTGAAAATAAGTTATGGCATAATTATGTAGTCTGAAGACTAAGGAATTAAGGCTCTCAGCATGTTTGTCATGAAGTGCCTTCAATATTGAATTTTTAGTCAAGATTTTATCTTACAAATTGATCAAATTTATTATCTGAGGTTAATGTATCTTCAATTTTTTAAACTGATGACTATGCTAAACTACCTTTATCCAGACCAACTGCTGATCAAATCTAGCTATCTTTTTATAAACCTTTATCAAGGGGAGACCACATACCTTGCTCCGCCTTTACAATTGCGTATTTTTTTATGGCATTCGGAATGGCGAAACACATCTCTGAACTGGTAGTGGTTCTATTGAATGGGCCTTAGTTTGGCTGTAATTAATCATGTGGTACTGTTAAGAAGCCATCCATATATACCGTATTTGCACGAATCTAAGACGAACACGATTCTAAGACGACCCCCCCTTTTTTGGAACTCCACTATGGGAATAAAGTTTTCTAGGGGAAAATAATCAATGCGCGAATGTTTGGCTATGTTGCCTATGTCCCAGGAAACGCATGATTTTTGGCGCGTAATGAAAGGAATAGTGGTACTTAATCGAGACACTTAGGTCTTATTGTTGATTCGACTAATAGTTTCTTCGGAGGGGCCATGGTCCGAAGACGAATAAAATTAAACTAGTGAAAATGAAACCTGACTTTATTAAACCCACACGGAAAACACTCCGTGGTATGAAGGCAAGCCACCCTGGAAAGTATGTAACCACTCGTACTAGCTATGCTATCGCGTTCGGCGTACACAGAGCATACTGCAGGGGGTGAAGCATGACCATATGACTGCGCCATGAAATTTTTGTCCCAAAGATAGGGCAACTTACCCATTCTTCTCTAATTAGCGTAGCGTCAGATGGGCGGATGAATTCGGATTGTTAGTAGGGAGGAACAAAATATCCTGAGAAGATATCCCTTCCTCAGTAACTCTGACAAGTGAGACTTATGGTATAACTCGTAAATTGATAACTGATAATAACCTGATATCCTGTTTTCGGAAAAAATGCCGCATTAACTGCCGAGAAGCTCTGCAACGAGGATATCGAGTTTCGCCAAAAATCACCATCGTATTTTTCCAAATAGTTCCTTGCTTAAAAATGCTTAAATAACGTTAGAAATACGTCGTGTTTGGTCTCGTTCTTTTTTGAATTACTAGCACATTGCAAATATTCCAGCCTAATAAAAGTATAATACCAATTGCCGAAATTCATTGTTAAACACCTTTTGAGCTAATACGTTATTGGATGCAGCGGTTGACCTCCAGAAACCGGGAACTTTAACCAAGTAGGCTGAAAAAGGTCAGTGGGTGAGAAAAGGGGGGCATGAAACGCGTTTCTATTGTTCTCGTGTAACTTGATATTTTTTTCGAAGCTAAGGTCTTTGTAATACGATCCCTGCGCTAGCTGGGACCTTTTGTTTGATTTTGGAAAAGAGGAAAGCATCAGAGGGGGGAGGCGAGAGATGTATGGAGGTGGATAGCGGATCTTGGGAAATGCGCTTATGCTACTGCCCCAAGGCTTTTAGCTTCTCTCAATGGTAATTTCATTTCGTGGGGAATATTTAATCTATGTGC
This sequence comes from Ischnura elegans, assembly GCF_921293095.1. NCBI lineage: Eukaryota > Metazoa > Arthropoda > Insecta > Odonata > Coenagrionidae > Ischnura > Ischnura elegans. Next base: position 146,373,882 of record NC_060246.1, read on the forward strand.
CTGTAGTTATTAGCCATAAATGACACATTGTATTTATTTCGTCTCATTTTCGTCAAAAGATTGATGTGGGAATATTATACGTCGGGACCACGATCTTTACACGATCAATGCGTAAAAACGATACTTTTGAGATGCAGGAAAAAATTACATTGTCTATATGGAACCTTATTTGTGACCAGAAACGGCGAACGATGAATGCAGGAAAATGATCAATACGGGTACGATAGATCGGAGTTCCACTTAATACCTTTTCTTTTGAAAGCGGCAGTGTAATAATTTCTTTTCTCTGCCATCGTAATACTCTGAAAGGCACGGAATCACAACTGAATCGATTTCTCTAATCAGAGGCAAATCATGTTGCCATCTTACCGTTGCTCTGAGAAAAATGCGACGACTTTGTAGCAGTTTATCCCACTACGGCATTGAGGCTTTAACGTTACAATTTAGGTAAATTGTAACCGATCACACAAACATTTTGTGAGTTGATCAAGCTTTAACTTGAATGGAGCCGAACCCAGGGTAAAGCAGGCAATCTCGCGGACTCGGCAGAAGTGCACCCGGCGACTGATCGGCACGCGCCGAATCTTTGCCAGCTGCCCAAAAATGAATTTCTTTTTACTTGAACGCAAAATTAAATATGCTAAATTACTGTTAATCTATTTTTGACGTTGATTTTTCGTTGTATTGCAATCAGGTGGCAACCTCAGGTGTCCATAATTTTTCCTGTGTAAATTATGCAACCCGCTTGACTTCAAAAATTTTGCATCCGATTCTAAGACGAACCCTCTTTTCCGCAGGAGTTGCGAGGGCAAAAAACCTCGTCTTAGATTCGTGTAAATACGGTAATACCAAAATAGTGTGCTTCCCTAAAGAATGGTTAGCTGGTGTAGTGGTTAGCGACTACATTTACTATCCTCCTCAAAAACATACTGAAAGATGAACAGAGACCATTAAAGGTGGCTTTTTTTCGAAGGAATTACATTTTTAGGTGGTCCTCTTTTGATTATGCAGGAACGACTATGGATGATTTTGGGAAGCGGCGAATACTAGGCACACTTGGCGTAGTTTCTGATTTTAAATGATCAACTTTTATTAAATACCTAAATGCCATTATGATAACAAAAAATTTCTCTCATGCCTATGGTTGCTGTAATTAAAATTAATGAAATACTTGTTGCTGTATGATCAAAATGAAAACTGCAAAATATATTGCTATAATGAGGCCGAGAACCCTGGCCTCTTGAGTGAGAGTCAACGACACTATCCACTACACCAACTGACTGTTTTGTTGAGAGGAGCACTATTTTGGGATTATATATGGCTGGTCAAAAGTACCACTAGAAAATTAATTAGTTACAGCCAAACTAAGGCCCATTCAATGGAACCACTACCAGTTCAGAGTTGTGTTCGCCATTCCAAATGCCATAGAAAATACGGCATTGAAAAAGGTGGAGTAAGGTACGTGGTCTCCCCTTGTAAGACTAATTTTACAGCTGTATATTGTGCGCAAAGGAGGAAAAAGTTGTGAATGTTAGGGCGAGGAACCTAACCTGCCTTTTTAATACTATTGTACTGAATGTGTGTGGAATCCCACTCCCCGATTAACACTGGTTCAATGAGTGCTACCCATTGGCACTGTTTGTATTTTGAGACCCTTTTCGAGTTCCACGCTCTGTGATTTGTTGTTACTGCTCATGAAAATTCCATGGTGCAATGCGATCGCTTTTCCATATGCACTCTTTTCCTATATCAGAATGGCATTCTGCTACAAGTTAATTTTGTTTCTCACTGAAAATTCATGATATCAAATATTTATAACTAAATGTTGTAAATAATAATAGTTTTAAGGCTCTGTTTTTCAGTTGACAATAGGGAATGGGTGATTCTTGGTAGGCTTACAGGGAATAAGTACCTCTTGGTGCGAAGTCAGATGTCTTGTTACATCTCCTTGCAGGACAACTTGACGATGATATGCCCTTGTGATTCTTGCTTTCTTTAAATAATGGTTGAAAGCTTTTTTCTTGCAATTCTTCCAAGTATGTTTATTTTTATATTAACGCTTAAAATCGTTGAGTCCAGAATAAGGCATTATGTAATTACTGTTTTCTATCTCGCAAGTTAAGTTGTGCATTTATGACTGATAGTGTAATGAGTGATTTATTGTTTTATCTGTGAGTTATGGTTTTCTTTTCTTCCCTTTGATGTTTTTCAAAGCATTTAAATATACATAGCATTTATGAAGACTAGAAGTTCATATTTATTGCAATATTGTTGCATGAGGGATAATGTGTATTGTATTCCTATCAACGGGGTCTTTCTACTTGAGGTAAAGCTGATTGCTTAATAGCTGTTATTATAATAGGCAATACAGGCAAAATGCCGACAAAGGGAACAAAAGTAATGTATTGATGATGTTTGATATTTTTTTGAAGTGATTTTATCTGCTTTATGTTATTTTCATAATAAAATTAACGAAATTTCTAGTATTAAACTAGTGAAAGTGACATCTCAGGGACAAATTAAGTTTTATAACTACAGACTTTGGAACTTGATTCCTCAAATATCAGTGTTTGAATTAGTGCTTCGTTTTCATGGAAAAAATTAGGAGCGTTACTAGGGGAGTGAGTGCACTTAAACAATTCGGTTTTGATGTTTGAGTTTCTCTGATTACAGGAAAGAATTCATTAATTAATACTTAAACTCAATCAGTCATCTGCCTCATAAGATTTCAGCATTACCTCTTGATTATGCAGTCCATGCTGGATCAGGGGTATTTAAGTTCATACTGTCATGTATTATTGGTTCGATTTCGTTTTTCTACTTTTTCATAATGGCATTTTAATTGTAAAATATTCTTGAATTTAGAATGTATCATTCAAAAGTAATTGATAATATTAAGGGTGGTGTGAAATTATCTATCACTATTTTTCTGTTGTGTTGCTTGTTATTCCTCTCAAAATACATGGTATCTAATGAAGTCATATGACTTGTTTGCTTGCTATTTTTTCAGCATTATTATCTGCAGCAGCCCCAGAAACTGCACCCTTCATGGCAGATGAGTGCCTTATGGCTATCCCAGAAATTGAGGGTATAGATTATACAACCAAGGAATACCTCAACTTTGTTCAACTCATTCAAAATGTTGCTGAAAGACTTAACAAAGAAGGTAGTACAATGTCATGATCCCCATTATTGCAGTACATCTTGTCTTATTTTTGCTGAATGAATGTCAAATGTACAGTAAAACTTCGATTTTACACGCTTTGATTTTGCATCAAGTCTCGTTTTTACCCAGCGACACTCAAGTCCGACTGGAAAGTATAGGGAATTGCAATGTTGAAACTTCAATTTTACTTCTTTTCTTGATTTTACGCAGTTTTTTGATTTTGCGCATCAAAACCCCAGCCCCGAGGAGGCCGCTAATCTTGATTTTATGCAGTTGTTTTTTGGCTTCGCGCACAACAACCTCAGCATTGAAGATAATTCTTATCTCAATTTCATCTACGTATCGTCAAGTTTCTCAAAGAATTACACATGCCTACAGTAGGGTTCAATAGATTGAATCAAAAGACAGGTAGGTATCGCATTAAAATGTTCATCAAACAAAGCTAGACTGATAACAGCGTTGCTCCTATCCATTTACAAACCATGTTCCTTCTTGTCATGTTCCCACATAATTACTTTATATGTTCCCCATGGTAATCGCATATGATTGTGTAGTCAGGGCTCCGGGTCATCGGAGCTCCGCAGTAGTTCATATCATCTCAGCTAGAAGGTGATGACGTTAGAAGCTTTCGAGGCAATCCAAGGTCGACTTTCGTCCTTCGCTAGGAGCGCCTAGGGAATGATTCGGCGAGGTTGTATATAATGTTCAGGTTTTGGAAATCCCGACTAGAGTAATATGAAGTTATGTTCTTTATTCATCTCAATGAGTTGTATAAATGAATACAGGATCGCTTGACATGACGTCGTGCTGTTGAGTGTGAAATTGAAAACATCATGAATCTAATTATTGCTTCCCCCCATGCAGCCTCTCAGTAATATTTCAGCCTCCTTTATGAACACAAATATTGCTCTTAGTTCAAATTTACGGTATAAGGATATAGAAACCAAAAAGATACGGCAATCGCTGTGTATGTGTAACTACTTTTGATTAAGACAGATGACCACCGGAGATGAAAACATCATCACATATAAATAGCTAGAACTTTGGTTCTTCCTAGAATGCATAGTGAATAGAACAAAATCAGAACCCAACGGAAGATATTCACATCTGGAAGGGAATCCAGGTGGCAGCACTAAATTAGGTGTCACGGCCGAATAGAGGTGATCGGTTGCCTTAATACGTTTGTTCGTGTGAAACGATAGCCAGCCAGCACTATACCGTTTAGCAGAATATCAATGGCATTATGATGAAAAACATAAAAGAAGAAGTTCATGAGCAACAAAATGTGTGGCGTTTATAATTGCACCAACCAGTGTGAGACAAAAGCTATCTCTCTACATAGATTCCGCAACACCCCTAATTTGAGAAAGAAGTGGGAGCACGTCATGAGAATGGGCAAGAGTTAGCTAGCTTATTTAAGAAAAAAATTAGAATGGGTCGTAGAGAAGCATATGAGGGCATGACAACGTCAATGTATTGTTTAATGCCTACTTATAAATTGTTTGCGTAAGTATGGAGGTGTCAGAGGAGGAGATGCAGACGGAAGGAAGGTTGATCAAACTTGCAATAACTATCAATGAATTTTCAGCTATCCAATAAGCCGGGAAAGTTAAGGTTGGGGAAATAATTCGAATCTCAACAACTGAGAATTATATGAATATTCCCGGGCGACTACCCACCGATCGCCGGGACTTAGTCTGCTTGAGACATGTAATTTCTCCCAAACTCGCACAAACTTTTTCCCCGGCGATCCCCCCCACGATCGCCGGTACATCTTCCGCCCGGGGGCCCGTCAATTTAAAACATGTCTCTTTCTCAATCAATAGCTAGGCCTTGCTCTTCCGAAAACGATGCGGGGCGAATCCCCGATGTTCCTAAGGCCTGCGTGCTTTGTTCGGTTAAAGGATTTCTGGAGTCGCTTTGTCCAAATGTCCAAAATTCGATCTAGCGGGCCGGGGCCGAGGCACAGAGATCCTTGCGCAACCCGACTCGCCACTTCCCCATCGATCTTCGCTAGCCGATGAGAGTCGAGTGACTCCACATAGCAGTCAAAATGCCAATGCAAGGGGAATTCCACTCACGACCACACCGACATCGAATTCCCTCAAGAAGAATAGATTTTTGAGGACGGATGGCTTATGTGAGGAGATGCCATCATATTGTTTGATGATGTTAATAATGATATCTAATGTAATAGATGGTTGATAAAATTGCCAAACATTACACACGAAAACGGAAAAAGAAGCGCCAATTTTCTTCTGAAAAGCATGTATCTCGTATGACATGCCATTAATAACGCTTGTTTGTATGAAAAAGCCCATTACAAGAACCAAATACTCAAGTGCTTCAACTATGACAACTTCTAATATGTGATTACAGCATTCCACTTCATAGCCCTCTACGAGGTACCTCTTAAAGTCTCTATTGAACTCCAAAATGTCAGATGTGGGGAAAATTACTTCATCCATTATTCACAACTGAGATATGCATCAGTATTCGCTTCACAAAATTGCTGAAAACACACCCGTTTCGCTCACAGCTAGGCTGTAGCATTAGTAAACAAACCGGCCAATCACCTGTCTCATTTCTGAAATTGGCTACCAGATGTCAGCTACTTTGATTCCTGTTGCGAATAACATCACACACCTGAGAAGAATATTGGGTATTGGGTATGACATTCGTGGGTTAAAATGACTGTAGAAAATCCTTGCAAGTTCTCCATTGTGAGGGAAAGAATTTTGTAGTTGTTCATAAAGTTGGATTTCAATCCCGTTAAAAGAAAATTGATTGTATTTTAGTTGTTTATTTCAATTCGTTTTTATACTGTTTTCTCTCAAAACACCAGGTGGTGTTAACAGTGGTGGTGTAAAACTTTTGGCTTTCCACCACTTTTATTTGATTTTTATTCACATTATGTTTTTCCCCAGCAATCATGCTTCAAGCATGGTTATAATTCTTTCTCTCTTTTAAGAACCTAATCTTTACTCACTGCCGATGCAGAAATTTCCATGTAATTATTATTTTTCCTGCTGAAGCAGGTATCCCCATAGGTAAGATATAAGCTATAGGAAAGGTAAGCCCATAGTTTGGTGTGGATATTGAAGAATTGAGCTTTGAGCTCACCTTAGACTTTGTTTGAATATGAATTTCATGCACATTCAGGAAAATGTTAAGAGCTTACCTGAGACCTCTTTTTATACTAGGGTTTTTGTTGGACATATAAACAGGCTTCATACAGAATTTTTAAACCAGAACCCCTCGATCAGCAGTCAAGCACTCTACCCACTACGTTACCACCCTCTTTCCTCAATGTTCACATTTCCGCAGTGTAAAGCATTGAATTTGAGGTCAGCCTCTTCATCAGCCTTTTCTTGAAACTGTAGCAATGGTCCTCTGATCAGCTCTATGCTATTTACTGAAGTTTCCTTAGCTTACGCGAACGTCCTTAGCTTGTGTCTGTTTTCTTTTAATTTGCTGCCCAAATAGTTACAGGCCTCTACTAAATTATGCCTGAGTAATTTTTGTTAGTAAGAGACAAATACCTAAGCATATGTTGTTCTGTCATGGTATGGAGATCAATATGCCTAGCCTCTATTTGTGGATAATACAGGGCATGAGTTACATATACAAAGACTTCATCAAATACTTTTCTTATGATTATCTGGATATAATGCTTGCATATGATTATAATGCTTCTGACATACCCAGTTAGCATTTGCATATGATAACTCACGGAGAAATTCTATGTTGTAGAGCTGTTATGTTTCTTGCATCTTCAAAAAAAATACATCAGAGACTTGTAACGTACTGTTTTCCTACCTGAGTGCAAACGCCTCATCATCTTATTTGTCTGTTTTAATTTTACAAAATAAATTCCTTGATGATACCATTTAGTGGGAATAACTTTATGGGATACTGATTCTTCTTAATGTTTTCATAGCACATAATATAAACATAGATATTGTTGACAATTTGTATATCTCAATTCTCTCTTGAATATAGTTATTTGAAATTTAGTTTTTTTTTTCTAGAAATAAAACTGAAAATATGTATTTATAAACAATATCCTAGGACATAGCGTGCCAGAATGTATTTTTTCAAAAGCGAAGGTAATATTTCAAAAAGTAAGAAAATCACATTTTCAGGTAAAACTTAAATTATTGGGCTCTTGGACTAAATATTTTGGATTGATTATAACCTCCTTTGCTTTATACAGATGTTAATTGTCACTTAATTGTTCTTGAAGTCTGGTTCCATTGTGTTTACACTTCCTTTGAATTCTACACATCTTACTTGCATTTGTATGTTTCAGCCGGCAGTAGTATGTGGAATCCTCATCAAGTTGAACTGGCTCTTTGGACTCATTATGTTGCTGCAGAACTGAAACCCTCTCTCCTGGATGGCATTCCTAGCTCTACATCTCCTACAGAAAACGGAAACATAATTCATCATTCTTTAGAAGCGAAGAATGGTGACAAAGGAGAAGAGGTAGGTTCGGCCTTACATGGTTTTGAGGAAAATTTTTTCTAATTTTTATGAAGCAGGCTGGTTGCTAATGTCATTTATCTTGGTTCTTAACCCTTATTGTGCAGTGGGCCAATATATTGCCTTTTGCCGCTCGGGTGAAAAGTGGGGCGGGCCGATATTTTGGCTCTTACATAGTACATTATTTTATTTACTATAGCGTATTACATAGGAAGATTTTGTTTCAGTAAACGTAAAAATATTTTGTCAATATTAACCAATTTAACCTTAATAATAAAAAAACTGCCTATGGATATGTAATAAAATAGCTTTGTATTGTTTTTTTCTCGTAGTTGCTTCATTTTATGAAAATACCCTTTGCATTCCTCGCCAGTACCTTGGGCAGAAGAATTGCACTAAGAGGGTTAAATTAAATCTTAGGGGATTAAAGATGTAACATTACATCCATCCGCATTTTTACTTCAACAGTGGGAGATTTATCTCCCACTAATATTATATCTCCCACTGTTGAAGTTACATTAATCCGCTCAATTTAAATCAATAATTGAATTTTATATCATCCACCTACCTTAGAAGATGAAGAATTAAAATGAAGATAAAGTAAAAATCAACTCAAGTAGAATGTAATTTACAGATTTTAGAAATTATTGAAAAACTAGCGGGCACTATTTATTCTCAACTGGGGAATTAAGTCAAGTAATGATGTAGCTATCGTGTTATTAAATTAGAAAAAAATACAGGACTTATGTTGTTATTCTCATTATACTGAAAAACATTGCCCTTTCATCGGTTTGATATGACTCCTCTAGGCTACGTAATGGTCTTAGTCACTAATACTGGCCTTGTTCTGCTCTGAAGGTCTAAAAGTCACAAAACATATTTTTCTAGGTTCTGTGGTAAAAATGATTTTGTGGAAGAGGGCCTGTGTGAAAAAACCTATGGAAAGCTTAAAATTCTCAAAGTATGCATAAAATATTAAGCATTTGGAAATCATTCAATTTTTTCACATTCAACTGTCATTTTACAAACTGTTGCAATAAGAAATCAAAGCTTTACCATGTAAGTAAATGTTTGCAAATATTGATTAAAATGTCTACTTATAATTAATAATCATGGATCTGTCTATTAACCCCTTCCTGAGATGATTTGTTCATGTATGAGGCCGATATACAGGCGGTCCTCGACTTTCGTACACTCGACTTTCGTACAATTCGCACTTTCGTACGTTCAAAATTGACACCTTTAACTTGACTTTCGTACACTAAATTCGGACTTTCGGACGTTGGTCAGTAATTTTTTTTAAATTCCCGCGATGTTTATTGCGCATCCCAACATTCAATTGTCTCAAATGGCAGTATATGCGAACAATACGAACGTATATAATGAGGGGAATTGTTGGTAGTTGACTCTAATCTAGGTGATTTATTTGGGAGAGAGACTGCCTGCTATAGGCTCCTTTATCAAGAGAAGAAGAAAGCCTTCATTGAAGATATTTTTCAAAAGAAGTTGACTAGAAATCATCAAATAGCCTTTAATAAAACTAGTAAGATCTTCTTTCTAATTGTGTTTTTTTGTTTGAGTACACCTTCAGCAACGATATTACACGAAATATCACCCGAATTCCGCTTGTCTTTTGTCTTTTTTTGAATAACATGCGAAATATACGCGATCACGAATGTCACCTGCCAAATGTCGAATTTTGGTGTAAAAATTAAAAGGTATCCAGAGTGCGGGTTCAACAACTACATTTTGTTTTGCTTCTTGATATATCTTTTTATTTATACCGGACGTAATAAGTGGAATGTCAATTTGAACGCCAAGAGGAAGTTTCACTCGATAGCCAACGGAGTTCTTGTTTTTTAAACTTTTATTTGCATTTTCTGCGTATTTTCGAAAGAAATTAGATGATTTGAGAAGTTTTATTGACATATTATTAAAATTAAGTCATTTGAAATGAATTCCCCTAACGTAACCCCTAATTAGTATGGAAGTCAATGGTTCGACTTTCGTACATTCGACTTTCGTACAAGTTTTCGGGAACGCATTGTGTACGAAAGTCGGGGACCGCCTGTAGTTGGTGTCCCGTAATTATTTCCATTACAGGTGTGTCTTAATTTCGTGGCTACAAAAATTTGGTTGGTCATTCTTTAACGTTATAGCCTTTTTCAACTATCTACCCCATTGTTATGCATCTGCTGCTATACTATCCTACCAAAATTCAATTGCTACTCACCACGCATCAATATGCAGAAACTTCTCAATTACTTTTCTTATGATTATCCAGATGTAATGCTTATTCTGACATACCTCCTAACACTTCCATACGACAACCCGCGGAGGAATTAACATTTGTATAGCTATTATGTTTTATACTTAAAAAAAAAATTCCTTCAGAGACATGCTATCTGCAGTGTTCCTACATGCATGCAAACTCTTCATCTTCTTATCCATTCGTCTATTTTAATACTATTAACTTTTACACTCAACGAGACACTTGCTCAATTAACTCAGCAGTGATTCTCTTTACTCAATTGTTTTTTCCTATTCCTTATCCCTACTGTCATAAGACCAAATAATGAAATACAGTAAAACTTCTTTAGTACGTTTTTGAAGGGACCACAAAAAATGAACGTGGTATCCAAGAAAACGACGAAAGTAACCAGGGAAGTAAATAATAGAAATTGGGGTAATTGCAACCCGTGGAAAAGTCATCATAATTGCAATTACTGTCCGAAGTTCTTGTAGGATCGCCTTCATGAACTTTTTTTACATTTAAATCAGTAACATTAGCACTAAATTACCAAGAAAATAGCATGCGAACTAAAATCACAATGGTTTCATAGATTTCCCAGAGACAATTGCGTAAAATTAATGTCATTCTCCTGTGATTTGTCGCATATGTTTTAAGAGGACAAGTTTTGCTAAGTCATTTCTTCTTTCTCAAGAGTATACTCATCGCAAATGACGATAACCCTAAGTATATTACTTGGTTATTTTAAAATATCGTAAAAATTGTGCAACATTTTCTTTACAATAAATTCCGGCAACAGCCATACACATTAGTTCTCGGAAGGAACCCATATGGATTAATACAGTAGACTCTCTTTATTACGAAGTTCACGGGACCAAAAAACCGGAGGTTCGTAATAACGAATTTCGTATGAATGTTTCTTTTTGGATACGCCGAAAAAAACCGTATGTGATAACTGCGATTAAATTACGCGGAAATACATATAAACAGGAAAATTCGTTTGAGTCTCGGCATATGGCATGATGTAATCGAGGGTTGATATCCTCCCGAGTACAGTAAGTCCGATTTACGAACTAGATGCGTTCCAAGACCTTGTCCCTAAGCTGATAAACCTACGGTCTGGCCGCCGAGAGTTGTCCGATGACAGGCAGAATAGTCTAGGTCTGGGCAGCGATGTTAGGTAAGAAAGTGAAACGCCTATGAAGGGCTCCGTGAAGAAAGGATACAGAAAGGACGACGAGCATGAAGGACCCAGTGGAAGAATCACTTGTTTTGGGGATTCGAAGAAAGGGCATGTTTTAGTGGATCAGGCTTATTTTGCTGCTCTTGCATTTGATAATGTTGTATGACTGGGCGATGGTGTGAGATGCGTTTGGGGGACAGCAATTGGCTGCAAACCGTGCTGGTGCAGGGTTATCTGCACCTCCTATTGTGCTGTCATCGGACAACTCTCGCTGGCCAGACTGTATGCAAGGCATCGAGGAGTACGGTTATCCTGCAGAATGCAACATATCATAACAATTGTGTGCTAACTCACGATTGTGACAAACTGATCTAGCTGGGCGTGCAACGCAGCCGGAGCCGAAAAAAATCGCTCTCCGCGGCAAGGAACAATGGGCGAAACGCTGAACAGTTCCTAACTTCACACCGAATTCAATGATACTTTGTTCAGATTATACCCAGAGTACGATTTCCTCTACACCGCACCGCCTAGCAACGGCCTAATCAAAAGGCGCCAAATTCGAAATTTGAAATTTTTGAATGTTGGCATCTTTAAAAGTTCTTAAATCGAATGTGTGTAGGAAGAGAACTAACTGTACATCAAATTTACAAGCTGTAATGAGTCTGTCACCATGATACTCCAGGCGTGAAGCTTATTATATGATGCGAAAGATCCACAGAGGAAAAAAAAAGTTATCACCGCGGCTAGTCCCGGTATACTTTTAAAAAATTATTATATGATGTTGTGCGCATGGTGAAGAAAGAACCATAAATGACGCTCTTGATCGCAGTACACGAGGAGAACTTAAACGTGGCGTGATTATTAAAACTTAGCGCAGTGAATATACATCTAAATGCCATAGCTTATGTGTGGAACTTAGTAATAAAGTTGATTTTTTAACCGCCTGGACCGGGACTGAGGTTCGTAATTTCGTAAAAACGAAAATTTCGTAATGACGTTTCTTTTCTTATAGCTTGGATAGGCCTTTTCGTCGGGACCAACGATTTGCTTCATAAAAACGAGAACTTAGTAATAACGTTGTTTGTATTAACGAGAGTACTGCATAGTGATTGATATACCAATATTGATATGACGATTAATAAGACATTTAAAGATTATTATAAGCAGATTTTATATTGTATTGTTGAAATTCTCTTAAAAAATATTGTTCAATGTAGTCTCCTTTCTATTTCCTCTATCGAGGTCGAGTATTTCTGTGTAAAGTGTCACGTGGTGATTCGAAGCATTGTCTGCCCCTGCTACTCTTGTCAAGTAATGACAAAACTTACTCCTCGCATTGAGTAATGCATTTGGATGCATCACAGTGGTAGAAAAAGATATTTGGGATGAATGTTAGAAGGTCAATGGCTGATTATAATGTAACTAATGAATTTGGAGGTTTACACACTTGAAAGATACTAGGAAATGAATTGCGGGTTGCTTCATAGCAAATAATTGAGTGTATTACCCAGGAAAGTGCCACTATTTAAAGCATACCAACCAAATACAGTAGAATCCTGATTTAACGTTTTTCAGGGGGGACAAAATTTAAAATACTAAATGCGGAAAAACACTAACTGAGGACCTGCAATTTTTTACAGGTTTTAGGGTCTGTAATGATTGTAATGGCTTTTTATGAATAAACAGTATTATTTTAAGTAACTAAATGGTGCTGCATACCGTAAAAAATTCATTGATTAAGTGTTCTCTGCCCAATGAAGGTTGGATAATAGTTTTCTGGAATCAGCTAAAATAATGGGTAGTAAAAATAAGTAATGAGATGACAATTTTTTTAATGAAATTAAGAAAACAATAATATGCATCAACTTAAAAGTATTCCCACATGGAATATTAGAATGGGCATTAGTGATTCCATTTTTACGCATATTTCTGTGGTCTCGATGAGCTTTTAAAAATTTTTCCTGTAAAAGTGACATGTAGGTGACTGTAGCATTTCTAATATAACAGAAAAGGTGTAAGTAGGTACTTGAAAAATCGTCATTGTGTCAATTAGATGTGTGAAATAAAGGGACAGCAGAAGATCGCTAATCCTAAAATCTAAACTACCGAATACAGTAAAACCTCTATGTAGTGAACCTCTTGACATCGTCAACCTCCATACTTCGTACCAACCCTCTGGTCCCGTCAGATTTACATGTAAATTTATAGGAAAACCTCTATATAGTGAACCTCTTTATCTCGTAAAACCTCCATACATCGTACCAACAAGACAGCTCCGAGGCGGCCCAACTACCTCCGCAAATCGTACCGAGACAACTAGAGACCATTAATGCAGCCGCGATTACCTACATGGAATGACATTTTCAGCGATAAATGTTTCACGCTTATTTTTTTCTTATACACCTTAAATAATGTTCACGTTAACCATTTGTTAGGGCATCCAACTATCCTAATAATATTAAGTGATGGTAAATGAAGACAGAACACATCGTTTTCTCTCGAATCACAGTCAAAATCTCGCGATAACACTCTTTCTTTTACTGATGGCTTTATTTTCTTGTAAGTGCCTACATACTATGTTCAGTTAATAAAAGAGGCGACCAGCGCAGCCTATAATCACTAGCTGACGGAAATATTTCAACTAACTTCACTCCCATCCATGAAGACTGAATTACTCGACCGCATTGCTACTTCCGCTTCTAAAATTAAAATATTTCGAGAATTTTCCGCGACTTGAAATAAATCAAATACAGTTTCGCAATTATTTTATTCCCATATTTCTCGGTGTAGCACTTTCTTACTACCGCCTTGGTAATTTTTTCGATGCTTTCGTGAACGATCGTAGTTTAAAATTTATTGCGCTTAGCGACAGTCATATGTCTTGCCTGCGTATTTATGCCGCGAAATCTGACTATTCCATCGGGAGTCCGGGACGTCAATTTCTAGCAATACTGAACGAACATCAATCTATGCGCGGCAGTTTTAGGTGAAGGAGGCAGCTAATTAGCTGATACGCGGTAGGGCAATGAAATTTTTTACCGTCGCCGCCGCATTCTTAAGTAGTTCGCCCAGCATTCTCACCGGGAAATCACGTCCTTTCGCAGACCTAGCGTTTCTGTGTGCCCTCGACAGAGTTTTTCTTCGGAACGCTACGTGCATTGTATTTTAGAGAGAGGGAATTCAACAAAATTTTCAAAATTACGCTCAATTTTTGTCTATTTTATTGCTGTAGTCACGTGTTTATTTATTTTTTTTATAATCTTTAACAAGTCACATGTTATAAGAATGATAAATCAATTCTAAAAGATATAATAAGGAGTGTTTTCAATTATTTGCCATAAATATGAAAAAATATGAAAATTACTTAATTAATCATAGGCTGATGATGGATTCGAGAAATAAAAGAAGGCGACTGCTTGACTATACCACATAATTAGCAATTTTCCTAGCCATCAACGAGGACAGGCAGAAGGCAGTGACCTTTGGAATACCATCATTCACCCTCACATCTATTTTAAACAACCGAGGAAAAACAGAAGAAACTGGCTAAGCTGCATAAATAAAAAAACTCAGGCAGTTAAATACGAGGATGAAGAAATTATGTTTAGAAATATAAAGCTATTGTTCTTTCCTCCGAACACTATTGGTAAATTACAACCCTTAGACCAGGGAATTATTTCTTAGGCCAAAAGGCATTAACGAAAACAGCCAGTGATTTATTTACAGTGAAAATGGCATTAAAAAGTGCTCGTGGAATGAGGAACTTGCATGGGTCGTAGATTGCTCTAAAAACTATTTTGAATAAGTCAAATGGATACATTAGCTCGCAAAAATACCTTCAGTTTCTCCATTCAACATCAAAAGAAATAAAAAAATTGCATTTAAAATCGAGAAAAATTTCTCTGAGCCGACCACTGCGCGAAGACACCCGAGCGTTGCCGAGGCCAGGCGTGACGTCATAGGTGCCTAAACAACCGTAGGGAGTAGGGAAATACGCTGAGCGCATGGTGTAAAATTTGTTTTGAGGGAGTATTTAGCCGCTCATCGTCATTTTATTTTGTTCTGTTATTCTTGGGCAAGTTTTCCTATTGCTATTGTGCCTAGATTATTTCTTGGGATATTAATAATGCGGCATCGGGATGATGAAGTACAAGCGTTTCACTTCGTTTGTTTTGGTTATCAGAAAAATGGATGATAACGTTGCCACTCGTTCGAATAGTACACCTGAAATTCATCTACGTCTACATAATACCCCGCAAGCCGCCTAAAAGGCGTGTGGCATGGGGTGTTAGGACACCAAAAATTGATGCCACGACCCTCATGGAATTTGTTGAGACAAATTATTGCTATACGTCGGCGGCAAATCGAGTTGTAAAAGAAACTTGTAATACTGGAGGATAACGATCGTAAGCTGTGCTGTTGACATTAGAGTAAGCTGTGCTGTTGAATTTGGCAACGCCGGATTAACGGAGAAGGTAGTCCTATCCGTCCTACGGTACGAATTCACAGCAAAACAGTCTGCACACAATCCACATGTGAGATCGTGAATCGGTTCCGCTGCCAACACACACAAACAAGCTACAACCTATTTCAATAATATAGGTAAATCCATAAACAATATTCTAGCATATACCATAAAAATATAGTGGGGAATAGGCACATACTCTTATCAAAAACTGGATGTCACTATCACATTCTTATATTCATCACGTACAACTTACAATAACAGAACTCGTTATGATGAATACAACTATTTATTCACTGATTTAAACCCTTAAATCAGCCCACACAAGTGACATTTCTCACTACTATTCGTTGAAATAATGGAATAACAAACTTCACACACAGTCTTTATTTCAATAGCGTGATCGTGAAATGTCGTATCTACGGTGAACAACGGAGATTAGCACGCCACTGACAATTTTTACACTACTGTTAGATATTTATCGATAGCGTAATAGCACTTTTTACAATTCAATCACGATGGAACACTGATAACTCTTGGCCGATATTTTTCAACCTTGTCAAACTTTGTGCATTACAACCACTGGCACTGTGATTATTAGCAGTAGCTTAACGGGAGATGTCACGTTGAAAATAACACTATTTTGGCACAAAAATGTTCCAAGATGTCTCCAATCAGCGAGCAAAAGTTGCATTGACTGGAATTCACCCCATAATACAAGCACAGACAGTCCTAAACCACGAATTCTCCGGTACCTACGAATAAACGGATGAAGTTATTGTATATAAAAGCTAAGCGGACATCAGTAAACATCAAAATCGTTCTAATTACATACTTAAATGAATGATATGCCGTCGATAACATCAACTTACAATTAACGTATCCCCCTTCCAAAGGCCGTGGCTCAGACTCCTACAACGATGTTATTTAGGTATTATCAAATTTTTGGTTTAACTGCTCCAGTTTTATATTTTATGCCCTTACTCAGATATTAATATTATAAATAGTGCAAAATACGAGGGCTTCCAAGCCTCTATCGTCGGATATTTATCTTTAAATATGAAATAATCAACACGTCTAACAAACGAAGCTCTCACAACTGCTGGCAACTATTACAAACAATCACAACAATAGCTTCGCGTGATGTTTAGGCACCTTTGACGTCATCGAGGCTTCGTCGGCAGTGGCTTGGGGGGTGAGGGAGTTTTTCCCGCGCTTTAAAATTCGTTATATTTATCATTAAATATCTCGCGAACGAAAACTCACATTTACATGCGGTTTTCTTTGTTGTATTCAGAAAATAATTTTCTGTCCGCCTATGAAATAAAAAAAATTCATGCAAGTTCCCCATTGAAAACATTATTTCAAAAGAGTTTGAAAAAAATTTTAAGCAAACCCATTTACTATTTTATTTTCTAAAAAGGCCTCTTGAACAATTTACTTTTACCTTTGTGTAACCATTACATTGTAATTATATGTTCACGTATGCATACTTATATATTTAAATATATTAATATAATGGCTTAAAAGACAGTAGCACCTTTCATTTCCCAAGGATATGAAAAAATGGTGCCTACCACTAAAACCTCTCTATAGTGAACCCAATTGCCCAAATCAAATCAAATTGCCCAAATTTTGGTCCCCTCCATTACGATGTAAAGAGGTTTTACTGTATCTAGTAAAATGGAGATTTTCTGGAATTTTGCCAACTTAACATTTCTATTGCCTCGGCGAAACGAGGGATTTATGAGCCTTTAAAAAGCCTCCTTCGCACACATTTTGGATTTCGAGGTCATCCAAAAAAGGAGAATCTTATTTCTAGTATGCGTATAAGTCGATGGTGATTCAACTCGTTGATAATACCAGATTCGTTGTCATATATCCGCGGCCTCATGCAGTTTGAATGGAGCTGGGAGAACTCAGCATGCTGATCACCTTGACTCCGACTCACCTTGTTTCTTGGCAGCTTTTAATGAAATTTGGTTGGACCTTGAATAACGATTAGCTAAACTCTGTTAAGTGAAAAGGTTTAATCTTCAGCAGAACTGGATTTTATCTGAAAAATTGTCAGTGCCTCTGGAGTTTGGCAATTTCGTCAGGGTTATGATGTCGAAGTCAATCACCAAGGGACACCCGACAGATTTTCATATTTTTCCGTGCTTATCTTTTTTACCGTGAGTATGCGGTGATTTTTTTTCCAGCATGAGCGAGTCATGGACCGTGATAGTTCGTCAAAACTCAGATTGTCATTCTCTTTATACATAAATTAGCACCAGATAAATGAAAGATCTTTGAATCGACAGCTATATCAACCAGCCGTATGTCGGTAAATGGTCTCCAGGATATCTAAATTACGATGTAAAATAATGTTTTCTGTAGGGAAATAAAGCTCTCACTTACAATCATGACAGGGGAAACACTTCCTTGGTTCTTTCGCTGTTCCTCCGTGGAAACTGACCTTGGAATGGATTATAGCAAGAATCTTCTAGTGAACTGCGCAAATGATATTGGGCCTCCTCTTTTGAAAAGAGAAATTTGCCGACTGGAAAAATATTGGGCTAACAATAGACTGCCCGTTGAGAGTAGACTTGTAAGGGGCATAAGCCATCAATTGAAAACATTACGAGTTAAGGGATGACTTTGCTCCATTAGATCAGATCTGATACAAAAAGTGCCTGGTGTTTGGATCAGAAGGGGAGCGAAAAATTACGAGAAGACAAATCACCCAGCTTGCTAGTTGAAGGTCCCTGCACTGCATTCGCGGAAGAAAGCAGTTGAAGAAACGTTCCCTGGTAGATTCTATTGACTTGGTAAACTTTCCTGAGGCTCTTCTTGTTGATGATCAGAAATTCGAAGATATGGATAATCATTTGCATGAACCATCATGAAAAAACGTTTAATCAGGCAAAAAAATCTTGTGCGGGAAAATTTTTTATGACCATTAATACGGAAAAAGCAGAATGCGGAAACACTAAATACGATTAATTTTTACATTGTCCTATTAGGGAATGAATCGGGACCCAAAAAAATAAATGCTAAATGCAGAAAAACGTTAAATGCGAAGACGTTAAATCTGGATCCGACTAGTTTTATCTGTATTTTGCTTGGATGGTGCTGGGACCAGGAAAAATCGCTATGCTAAAGAGGAACATACTAACCAAGTTCCATTGTATTCAAAATTATCCTTTGCTCCATATTTTTTTCGTATGAACGGTCATTTCAATGAGTATCACCTAAAAACCAATGCTTCAAATTGGTGTCCATGGTTATTCGCAACTTAAAGCTACAGTAGACTCTCATTTAGAGGAGCAATGGTATTACAAAGTAGGACGTTGGTCCTGGCAAAAAGGCTAATCCAATCTATAGTGAAAGAAGCGTTATTACGAAAATATGAACTTCAGTCCAGGTTCTAGAGATCATAAAATGAACTTTATTACGAAGTTCCACTGGTAAGCAATGGCGTATAGGTGGGTATACACTACGCTACGTCATAATAATTGCACCATATTTAAGTTCTCCTTGTGCACTGTGCCCAAATCCATCGATTATGGTACTGTCCTCAGGAGGAAATACTTCAGTATCCATGCAACATCATATAATAAGCTTCATTCTGGTGGAATCATAGTGACCAATCCTAAATCCCAAGTCACCAATCAACGTGAAAATTTGCAGTTCTAGCGCTCACTCCTATACGACACAGCTTGTTACATAGCATACACACCCGAACTCCGACTTTCAACTATTTAAAAATTGTATCCTTAAGTTTGGACATTTCCATCTGTGGAATTAAAAGAAAATGAAGTTCGAGCATAAATCTTTATTGCGGAAAAAATTGGTTAGTACCCACGTAATGGCATTGAAATTTTGAGTGTTAGCAACAACGATCATATACCCTTACGGGTTAGCAATGAACGCTGGGAAAAAGTAAAGAAAAAGATGACGCACGATATTAATTGCGTACATGTTTCTGGCGACTGGGTTACCGTGTTGTGTTTTGCAAAGATTTTATTAAGCTTCATTTTCTCGTTCTCTCATATTGTGTGCAAATATTAATGAATACTGCGTCATTGAAAGCTTTTCCCCACTAACTTTGTTGCATGTTAATGACTGAGTTGGCTGAATAAAAGCTCACTTTTAATTAGCTTCGTGCATTGGAAATACTCTTGATGTTTCCAGCGAAGTAAATATTCTAATGGTGATATTTTCACGTTATTTTATTGAGATATGAGAGAATGAAAGTATGTTTGCATGCGTGAAAGATTTGAGTATATGTGTGTGTGAATGTATCTAAGAATATAGACGACTGGTATTTTTTGTGTGTTATTTGCTTGTAATCCTCGATACCCTTGCTACATGTATTAACTGTGACAGTGAAACCACCAGATTCATCAATCAACATAATATATAAAAGGCAGAAGATATAATGATTATAGGTCGGTAGACAATGCGTTCGTTGGGCCCTTAGGTTGCAGTATAACATAATGAATCAATTTAAGTATTCAGTTTAGTAATGTAGCGTTGAGATACCGTACTTTCCTGAGTACACGCGATCTGTCAATTCGGGGAATAATATTGCCCATTTTGATTGGCAATGCTTGAGATTCAACTCTCAGACTATATTAATGTTTATTTATTTTGTATCTAATAACGCAAGAATACGCGGAAGAGTTCATGAATATCGCAGTGAATTGAATGAAACTTCACCGAGAATTTAGTGCATTTCTCCGCTGAGAATTCACCCCACCGATTGAAATCTCTGAAGCACCAATGCAGAATGTTCGACTTATGCAGAGTCTGCCAGAATGCATCTCTTACGTAACTCGGGAGATGCCTGTATTTAATTTTGCAACCATAAGTGGTTATTGTCTAAAGTCTGTTTGATTGTGGGTATGCCCTTGGCTTGTTATATTTTTGTTTTAGATTGTAAATTTTACCACATAAGTTTTACAGCCTGGCTTCACCAAGTGGTCATTCTCAGCAGTTGAAATGGTTGACCATGGTTCTTTCAATCAAATTATTTTATATACCTGACATCATAGGTATTATTTGCTTCTAAGATTATATAATATTATCTTAACACATTGCGTACCAGGGTAAGCTAATGTTTAGAATGTAACTTTACCCAATCAAACGTTATGATTTATCAATTCATTATGAATAACGAACAACAACTGAAAACGTACTAACGAATACATATTGTACGCTTTAAAATTGTTTAGGTTGACGCGCCTAAATGAGGAGAATCTTCGTCATCCGTCCGGAACGTTCTGAAAAAATGACAAGAATTCTCGCCATTCATACGCAACGTGTTAAATTGCAAGGTGGTGATAATTAACGGGGCAGACATCGTTCTCTCATTTATTGCAATTACTTGCGGAATCATCTGTATTTCCTAAATCACTTTTAATTCTCTGCCTTTGAGGGTGTTTAAAGTCATAATTTTCTATTTTTGATCAAATGGTTGTCTTTCATGTAAAATAATAAGATAGTGAGTTTTCTGAAGTATGAAAAATCTTTTATTCTCTGTCGTCCCATTTTAAATGACTTTAATTCTTAAGATTAAATGGTGGTATATCGGGTTTTTGGGAGTTATGATTTTTTTCTATTTTAGGTTCTTTTATTTTTGTATTGTGTGTTCTGTATGGAAATTTGCAATCAAGTTTCTCTGAAAGAGGTGAATTGTTTACTCTTTAAGGATCAGAGCTCAGATGACAGTAATTTAGATGCAAACGGAAAACATATGCGTCATCATACACCAGAAATTGATGGGTCAACTGATGAGGAAGCTGTCGCTCTGCCAATGAATGCTCCTGGTGGTCCAGTGGATGAAGATGAGGACAGCTGCAAGGAAGCCATTGGGATGTCTTCAAGTGTTGGTTTGCATGGGATCGAAGACTCGACCAATGACTCTATGCCTGACTCATCAGATAATGTTATTGTTGGTGAAGTGGGAGAGTCCAGGAATGGCGCTCTAGGCTCTCAAGATGTTGAAGATGATCCTCCTGCAAAGAAGCTTCGAGTGGATGATTAGTGAATGTCCAGTTTACTAATGGCCTTCCCTGGCATCTTAACCCTTTCCCTGTTCCTGCCACAGCTGGTACCACACCAGCCTTTACTGCTTGAAATGAAAAAGAAGGGAATGAATCTTATGACTCTCCCCTCACATTGTAGTGCCCTAAATTCATTGTCTTCTGCCAAGTTTCAGAAGTAAGAAATACAACTTTGAGCAGCCACATTGAACATTCCATAGAATGAGAGTCATCCTTTAAAGAAAGGAATCTCCATTTAAGTATGAGATGCTGAGGAAGTGCGGCATATCACCTGTCCCATGGCGGCCCACATTTGACTCCCCTTTATGCTCTCATGTGACCACCAGGACTTCTATATTGCATGATCTATTTAAAGCTGGATGGTGGTACAGTTTGGGAGTGAAGGCAGTCTCGGATATGTATGCCTTATTAGAATATAATATTGTAAGGATTAATATTATAACTACTGCCAAGGATAGATGGTGGGAAGATGTGAGGGAACCATTTGTGTTCTAATGATTTATTGAAGAGGGTTGGAAGTAGGTTATTTGGACCATTAAAATTTTTTCTCTTCATACTCCCTACTTGTCATCCTCCTCCCTGCACACTTCCCTTCTAAAAAGCAGTTCCAGAAACATTCATTCTGTGTGCGCGTGAATGAATAATTGAATGCATGTGGATGTATGTTTGCCATGGAAGTGCGGGTCAAGTGTAGTGGTGGTTCTGGAAGTGAAGGAGGCATAAGAAAATTAGTGTTGCTGTGGCATTGTAGGTTCCCTTTTTTATTTTTTGTGAATGAATATTTCTCAGGTTACATAAGATTCTTCTGCATTTCTGCAAGTTAAAAACACACTGCATTGGGCATTGCCTAGATTTCCTAAATATTCTTGCAATAGACTAGGAGCTTTAGAGGAACATGACACTCCATTGTGGAGGGTAGTGATGTGGTTTGGTGATAATAATGTCATGGAAGTGAGGTGGAATGTGTGATTTGAGAGAATGGGCCAATTTTATTTTGTATTGAAATGCAATCTCAGTTGACTATGTTTAATACACGGTCTTCTTGTAGTCTTATTCATGTGCTCTGTTTTTGAAGTGTCTTAGTATGGAGAAAGCAGTGATATTTTTTATGAGCCTTCACCTGAGGGTAAGAACAGGGTCCTGCAAAAGTTTTGTCTGATTTATTCTTCTCATAAAAGTTTGCTGTAAATGGATTATTTACCTGAAGAATAGGACTTTAGTTGTGTATTGCTGCTTTTTGATGTTTCACTAAACCTTTCAAGAGGTAATGTTTGCCCTCAAAAGAGCTGTAAGGCCCATTTGTAATGCATTTTTAATTTTTGACAATTATTGGAAATTCTCTATGCATTGAGCATTTTACCTAATCAATAACAATTGGAAATTTAAGTAAGCCTTAGCATTATCATCATTTCATGAAACTTTTTATTCCTGCTGTTGTTTCATGTATCTGAACTCTTTTGCTTTATCCTGTTCTCATATCGGGATTAAAGGACGTAATGATTGGTAACTTGTTTAATGTTTATGTAGGAAACTCTCATTGCACAGTGTATGATTTTTGAGATTTGTATTAATTTTGAAAATGTTTTAGTGGTGTGGGTGTATAATTTAATTGATGGACATGAAATTCAATTGGACTTTGAAAGTTTGTATGTGTGACTGAATGGTGTTAAATATTTATTTTAAATATACATACATGAATTAATGTTGGCTACATGCATTAGCTCCTGTGTGTGTGTGCATGAGAGTGTGCGAGAGGTATGAGTGCTTTATGAGTATTAGTTGTACATTTTGTTACATTGTACTGGGAGCAAATGCTGGTGGTCTACTTGCAGTGCCAGCATGTGAAGGGAGTAATGTTTTCAGAAACTAAATGTACATGACATCGTGAGTGCTGATTTGGACCCACTTGTGAATTATTTTCGGCCAGTTAAAGAACATGGCCAAGATGACAGTGCAAATGCTCTGGTGCTTCTTATATATGATACCTCATCCTGAGATTGAAGCATCAAGGCAAGATATAATGTCCATTCCCTCATTTTGTCCACTCTTATGATGCAGTGTGAGATGGTGAAATGGTCTCAGCAGTTTGTAATGTACCCAAATCTTTGTAAGATACTACACTGTGTGATGATTTGGAAGTAGTACAACAGGAAATAATTGATATGCCTTCTCCCTAACCTCTTCACACATCATCCAAAGAATAACCAGTTGTGCATGTGGATGCCATTTTATGAGGAAATTAATATTTAGTATGAGGGATTTCCATCAAACATGTTCTATCATGTTGCAAACCTCTTACTGTTGCAGTCAACTGTAATGTTGCATATTGGGATGTACGGATCTATATCTTTTAAGCCAATTTCCTTTTCTTGAGAAGAAATCATGGTTTAAAAAAAGTTAGTAATCTCTTGTGATGCTTTTGTTAGTGTATATCTTTTGATTCACTAAGGCATTAAAGGTGAGATAAAAATCATGCAGTCCAAGGTATACTTGATATCTTTCTGTGAAACCTATTTCATGGTTATGTTCAGTCTCATAAGTGAGTGAATGACCCAAGAAAATGATAGCGGAAATAGTGAATAAATGGATTGATGAAGGTTTTGGAGGCATTAAAGGTTAATTTTTAAAATTTCATCTCTCAGAAATTGGCTCTAAGTCTTTATTTAATGAAATGTATACGAGTGAATATGTTGTTTTGCATTACTCTTGTCATCTTGTGCTTTTTTAGTAAGAATAATATTTGAATGAAGAGGTGGAGCTGTTGTAATTCAAGTAAAGATCAAAGCATTTGAGAATTATTTTTGTGGCGTTGCCTCAAATGTAGGTGAGACTGAACAATGTATGAAGCACTATTATAGGGATTCATAAAAACAAATTGACAAAATTCTGTATTTATATATTCTCAATTGTTGGAATCCCCCCAGTATTGCTAGCTGTTTTGGAAATGAAATTATAAGTATTTTACTCCTGCAATCTGTTATCTTATTTAGTGGGCATCTACAATTGTGCAGAGATTTTTTACTTTCAGTGCATGCTGAATTTAAAAATTGCTGATGTGTTTCTGCTAACATGAAACTTAAAACTTCATTTTAAGTGTGTATCTGATAATGGTGATTATTTTAACATCGGATTCTACCAGTAATCAGATTCACATGAATGCTATTGTTAGAGGAGATTCCGTGTGGATATTTTGTACACTTCTGGATGAGTTCTTGAATCAACAATAAAGATCAAGTACTGCAGTACAAGTTACTTTCTTTGAGAATGAATATCAGTCATGTTATAGCTTAGCAGTATAATGTTGAATTATTTGTTGATAAGTTATGAGGGGTCAATCTTTCCCTAGCACCTGTTTCACTTATTTCATTTTATCATTTGATGTTTTCATCAATTGGTTTTAAAGCACAGTTGTGAAGAAGAGTTGAAATGACGGAAATAAAGTCTTGCTGAAGCAAACTACACCCAGTCCACACCCAGATAAAAGGTCATGCAAAGGGAGGGAAAGAAAGTGTGAGGAACTGTCCCTGCCCTATCGTTTCAGGACTTACGGTTTTTTCGAATCTTGTGTCAGAGGGGTTATCCCCTGGGTAATCCCTTCTCTGGAGAGCACATTTAAATTTGAGAGAAATCTATTTAGGGAGTCCGTATACAATATATATATATATATATATATATAGAGAGAGAGAGAGAGTCACTAGCACTGAATAAAAAGACACACACAGGGGAAATGGTTACCAGAGATTTCAAAGCCAAAGCTTCTTCTCAATGCCTGTGGAAAAACATTTGAGTATGCGGTAGTTTCGGTGCATAGTCTGCGGCAAGAACCCTACCTATGTATGTAGGATTCTTGGTCTGCGGTCTCCCAAAACATTTGGTGACATGGGAGAGGGACATAACTACAGAATTCCAATGAATACATAGGTACATTTATCTTGATAGAATTGTGGTCACTCATTTCTCTTATGGGCAGCATATTGATGGTAGATTTTACAATTGTGTCTATAACCTCTCTGTTACGAGAAATTTGGAGGAAATTGATTGAATGGTCACTCTTTGAAATTCCGTATGTGTCTGAATATAGTCCCCCCTTTTTTTCCAAAATTGCCTGTGGTAAAAGTAAAGGGGGAGATTATATTCAAATGCATTATTTTAACTTTTCCCGAGACTGAAACCTCAAAATTAAGGGGGGGGACTATATACGGAGAAATACGGTATTGGTAGCATGTTTATGACAACTATCAGCATTTGGAATAGTATGAGAGAACAGGTCTTCAGATTCCCATTTCCTCACTGTTGGCTTGGATCTTTGGATTAGGCTTACTGATTTTGTTGGTATCCCCTTTCATTTCGTATTTCATTATCCGCATCTGCAGTAACCAGCTCTGGATGCACTCGATGTTAGTACCGATTGGAACTGTGAGAATGGCATTCTTCATCACTAATCCTAGCATCGTCGTCTGAGCAATGATAGAAATATCTGCTCTAGAATGTGGAATTTGGTTGTTATCCTGTTCCAGTACTCTATTATCTCGGCTACTGCCATATGAACTCCACTGCGGTTATGAAGTTTGTTTTTAGATACAAAATCAAAATACATCTGACTTATAACATGCAAATAAAGCTTCTGTAAGTTATAAATGCAAACAAAATCAAAGGTAAGAGTGATTTTGAAAAATATAACGCGAGTCGAAATAGCATCGTAATATAAAATACCATGGAAAGCATTACACATGTATTCATGTTGTACATTACTATCGCATTTGTGGCATTCGCCACTAAAAACTGGAAAAATTACCAATTTCGTAGTTGTGCCAAAAGGGTGGATTCATTCTAATTGCATCAAAAACAGTAACTCCACCTTGACCCAAAATATTTCAATTAATTTTCATGCCTCTTACAATTAGATGTGCAAAAATTGCACATTTAATTGTCACATATTATGCCACTTAAGATTTAGTGCGACGGGAAAACCACTATTTCCATCCTGAATGTGTGTGTCCACACCAGGCTGTGGTTGAAATGGTGGCCATTAAATGGTATGAATCCCTCAAAATATCTTTCTGCAATATTGCCTATGCAACCAAATTTTACCAACATGAGGCATTGGGGAAAAAAATTCCTTTCTGAGTGGGTTGAAAACGACCCGTTCAGCATAAATGGGTTAACCACAATAAATAATCATCGTGCCTCCTGCTGTTCGTCATCCCCTACACATCACTCCCAGTACCCTGACATTCTTTGTCTCATGATTGTTTAAGGTCTGGTATTGCATCTCTCCACCCTCATCTTCCACAGCCTCGAATTAGCGTGCATTTGGTGTCTTTAAGCATGTAGCTTCCCCAGGGTAAATGTATCCTGCTGACCCCATCACCCCTTCACTCTCTCCCTTTCCCTCGTCCAACAGGTTCCTTGCTTCAGCTTCCCTCATACCCAATCAGTGTTTGTTGGGTGTTGAGAAAGAAGCTATTGGCTTTGAAAGCCCCAGTAACTGTTTTGCCTGTTTGTCTCTTTTTGTGTGTGTTTATTCGGTATTAGTGACTCACTATTGTTTTATTGCATGTGTATGTATCTACTTAATTGGAAAAAAATGCCTTACATGTGTATGACAATGTTCCTACTTATGCCATGTATGGTAATTTTCCCTGAGGAAAAATTTGAATCAAGGTAACATGAAAACTACCATTTTAACTGGATTAAAATGGAACTGTTGCTCTTTTAAGATAGTGCAGATAAAGAGTGGACTAGCTTGTGGTATTGACTGTTGCACTGAAAACGGCATTGCAGATTGGCTGAGGGATGTGTCTTAGCTATTGAAGTGATGGGAACTGACATTTCTGCTCATAACATTGCATAAAATGCAAGATTTTGATTTTCGGTTGCTATTCTCGGGGTGGCATAAATGGTCTTGGTATGTTTTCCATTAATTTTGTATCAGTATGAGGGCTTTTGTCATGTAGAGCTACGAAAATCTTGCTAATAATGGTGCTGATGGGTGAATAGCTGAGCGATTAAGGATATTTGAAATGTTTTCAGGTGAGGCTCTCATGCTTGTTTCTTTAGTAGCCTATGATTACTTGCATCCAGTGACACTTTGGTAGTCATTGTGTGCAAATGAACTTCAGTGTCCTCATTGAGTGTTCTTATTGCTTTAATATCTGTTTATAATGACAAGAAATTTTTAATGGTTTGATTTTAAACACAGGTGCTATGTTTGCAGACATTCCAAGGTTATTTGGTTCATTTTTTATTAGTATCAAATTTTCTTCTTTTTGTACCATTAGATTTTGTTGCTTTAAGGTAAAGAAGTGGCTAAAGATGGTGCCTGTGGAAAACTTTGAATTGGCTTGTAGTCTGCATCCTCCTTTTTAGAGAGACTATATCTATCATTGTGCTGATCATGATGACTTGTTGAACTTCACAAATTTCTTGATGTTTTCAAATATGATTCCTGTCTTATTTTTTAACATGAAGAATCCTGCATAAGTAACAAAATATTTAAGTTCAAGGGAATATGTAGGGCATAAGAGGTTGTTGCTGAAGAGCAGTCAAAGATTTGAGTACTAAGTCTTTCATGGTGTCAATTATGAAATCTTTTTCATTTTGTGGCACTATACAGTCAAGTAGTATCTCGTATTTCATTTCTGTTAAAATCTTTGGTATGAAATATTTCACCAGCGAATTGATAATTTCTATGTCTATATCATGTATGAATAGACAAGGGATTAAGTATTCCATTTCTTTTTCATGTAAAATTGTATGCATCATCTCTTTTATTAGGGCTGATATAAAAAAGTAATTATCCTCGTAGTGGAAGAGACAAGGAAGAATTTCTTCATACTGTGTGCCTTGTAGTATATCCTTGATTAATTCTTTCATTAGGTTTTTCACAAGCTCTTCAATGTAATAGTAATCATGTGATTTTTCTTTTTCTTCGCATATAGTTGGGTATAAATCATCTTTAAAGTTCTCCCCATTGAAAAAATATTCGTAATTCATTTCCACATTGAGTCCCATCAGTCTATATCTACATATATCTTTGTTCAAATAAATTTCAGTGAGGATGACTGCTGTGCTGCATAGGTTGTCTATAGTACAAAATTGGTCATTGGGTAGAGAATGTGCTCCATATGGCCTCCAGCATCCTTCAGTGAGAACAGCTGGTTGTGAAAAGTATATCCCTGGAGGAATCCCAAATGTTCCTAGGAAAGAAGATAGTAATTGAGCAAATGATTTTATCTTAAATTTTGTTGCCTAATGGAAACTTCATACCATCTGAATGTATCCCCAAAAATGATATTTCACTGGAGTCAGCTGAATACCATTTGTGAATCGTGTCCATTAATGCTTCCACAGTGGACCAATTGGATTTTCTCTGTGGTTGAACTTCCTTTGTTGTCTTCCTTGGGAAAAGCAATTAAGGTATGAATCAGCACATTTACCTCTTTTAAGAAATTTGTAAGTATGTTTCTCATGTGTTAAGCTTTATCTGTTTTACCAATGTAAAATAGGTCATACAATATGCATGTTTGATTAACTGTAACTCTTGTCAACGTCTAGCTTAAAAGTGTTGACATTTTGACACAAATAAGCTACTGAATTGTTAATGGTAATAGGGTAGTTTCCTTCATCAAAGAAAATGAAAAGCATTGATCGAGATTCGTTACCCACCATTAGTGTATTCATATAGTATACAAATTATTTGGTTTTTGAAATCTCGGTTTAGACGAATGTCAATGGTCAATTTTAACCTCATTTGAAAAAGGCCAGATTGGCGGCCATGCGATGCCACTCCACGTGACCTAGATGCTACACGAGTAGTCTGGAGTTTTACATAATTTTAGATTACCAATGCATGCATGAGGCACAGAGATCAGGGAAACATTTCTCAATAATCACTTATTAAAATTGCATATGGTGGGAAAGTTTCCTTTGTTTGATTGGGTATTAATAATCCTTATTTAAGCCAAGCGCTACCTGCTAGCAGCCTGCAACATAGCGGCGCTCATAGCCTTGCAACAAGATGGCCTCACACGGCAGCAGCGGGAACTAGAATGATGTCTCACGGGCTTTTCCCAGTGTTCATACCTAGCCGTCGTGCTTTCGCACACTTGAAAATTTTCACTTTTCATTTAATAGTGAAAAATAGATATCGTAATTTAAAAATCTAAAAGTGTGAAATATGTACTTCAGGAATAATAATATTTCGATTCAGCCAATAAAAAATAATAGGAAACCACCCTATTGCAATTTGTTGATAAGGGAAGTCTGAAAAATACTAAACAGGTAAACTGCTTCAAGAGAAAACTAATATCTCACCTGTCTTTTTTCAAAAAGTGGCCAGAGTTTGGAAAAAAGAAAGTCTTTCCAGAACATAGGATCTGATTGGAAATTTTGCAGAAGTTCTGATTCAGATGAATGCATATCATGTATCAGATCAAGAGGTAGATCGAGTAGATGGCTGATTCCCAGAAAACCCCAGACCGGAACTTCTTTTATTTGATTCACTGAAACTTCTAATGAATCAGCCAACATACTACGCATATGAATGCCAATTTCTGCTGTTACTGCAACAACATTTTGTGGCGCGATGGGACTTGCCGCCTGATTAAAAGCTGCTGCACATAAACAAATGGGAGTTTCTCCTGATTCTGATACCAGAATTACACGAATATTTTCTCTTAATTGTTTTGACAGACATAATCCAGCTCTCGCAGCATAGGATACTGATTCAGACCAGCATACGTTGTTTTTATCTATTTGAGGAATAATTAATATCAATAGATCACAGTCTTCTGCTGCTTGTAACATATTATTCACAATATATGATGTAAAAAAGATAGTGGAAGACTCCTGGGGAGTAATACAGTCAAATTCTTTGACTAAGTTCTTTAAAAAATTTTTTTTTGATATTTCTTCATCATATAATCCAACACGCAGTCCATCACATGTTGCTAAACCCGGTGTTTTCAACAGCCAGGGCAAAAATAAAGGCACTAAAACTGATCCTGCACCATATATGCATACTTTCCGAAGATTAGAATTGAGTAATCGCAATTCATTTGTATCCTCAATATCCTAAAAAGTAAAACTATGTTAACTTAGCTACTATGAAATTGTTTGTAGGAATTATTATTATTAATAAACAATGCATTAAAGCCTTCAACCCTACCTTAATTAGCATTTGATAACCTCTCAATTTCATATTTTTGGTTTTGAATGTAAAGTCCACATTGAACATCTCTCTACAGTATTCCATAAACCCATTGCAGCCTCCAATCAAGCATCGTTTTCCTCCTCGATATGGTATTTCCTTCCAGATGATGGGCAGCGAAAAGTGGTTCCAACCATTTTTCTTGGTGATGGAATTGAGCCATTCCTGAAGCAAAAAATAATTATCAGTCCGTGAATAATTATTCTGAATTTATTTAATAAAATGCATAATATATTACTTTCCAGCTGTAATGTTTGACGAAAATTGTTTTAAAAATTATGTAAGGATATTTTTTTTCCAAGTACTTTGTAACAGAAAGTACAGTTGAAAGTTTTGCGGAGCCTGGAATTCCTGCAATAACAAAGTAATGCATTTTTTATAATTAAACTTTTATATTAAGCGTATAACTGCAGTCCAATTTTTTCCGTATAGAATTGGTGTAAATGTGTTATTTGATCGGGTCTTCGGGTTCTGCACTTTCATGTGGTGCGCGCCACGCAGAGACGTAGACTCAAACAAAATACAATCGTAATTCGCCGCAATCCCACGTCCCCACGTTGTTTCGTCGGGAAGAGAAATACATCGGGAGTAAAAAGTAAGGGTGAACGTTTTAGTTAAGAAGTGATCGTTGAATAGCACTAGAGGAAATTTTGTTGGTTAGGGAAAATATATATTTTCGCAAAATGAATTTGAACAGCATTTCACTCAAGAAAGAGCAACAGTCGTCGTTTGATAGTGCTGTCAAGCGTCTCAGGAAAAAAGTTAAGGTAGACATGGCATTGAGTTCATAGCATGCCGCCCCAGACGTGAATATCGGCTTTTTTGATAATAAGTTCTTAATCATAAACAGGATGGAGATATTGGTCTTCATGGAGACAGTCCCAAGAGCAGAGGAGTTGTTAGGCTCAGCCGCATCCCGCATGGATTTTACGAAGAGGAAATGCGCAGATATTTTAGTCAATTCGGAGTTGTTACCAGATTAAGGCTTGTTCGTAGTAAAAAGGTGGAGTATTGTTTGCCATAATGTATTGGATTTTATTATGTCATTATAGTGGTATGGTGGCTTAATTTCGTTTATGGATTAAGAAGGGATTATTTGTTTTTATTTTCAGACAGGGAATAGTAAGGGGTTCGCATTCGTGGAGTTCGCGGTTCCTGAAGTTGCAAAGGTTGTTGCTGAAACTATGAACAATTATTTAATGTTCGACAAAATTCTAAAAGGTACCGCCTAATATTTTTACTTAATATTTTTAGTGATAAACATTCTAATCTTCATGCAATTATGGGTAAACCATTTAATTTTGGTTAGGTGAGACCGAGCTAAATATAACATGCGGTAATTGGAAAATTATACTGCGGACAAAATACCCGTAAACCAATCGTACCTGTGAGTCCTGTCGAATGTGTATTACCCTGCATGTGCATTAAAAGAAACAGCACTGTGATGTATCAATCACAATGCCATCACTATTAATTTTCTTTGCATCAGTTAGTGTGGTTAAATTGCAAAATATGTGAGGTCTTGACTGAGGTCTATTCTCATTTCAATCGACACTAGTTTGGTTAAATGATTACTTGAAGTCAACTGTAGTTTGTTCAACCGTTTTTACCCTCCCTGAATTTGGTATGGCCTTTCACTGACACAAGTTATTTTTTCTTTAATTTCCTCTGGAGGGTCGAGTGTCCTGCCCCATTCCTTAAAAAATTGCAGTTTTACCCTAAATTCAAATGGTTTTTAAAAGAAAAAATAGTCGAGATGGCCAGAAAAAAGGATAAAACAGTTTTATTCTGGTGGAAGTGATTAAAGTGGAAGGATAGAAATGCATCACGTTTCGTTCAAATCTGAGTCAATGGGTGTCATGCCTGGTTGAAGTAACATTCATTGACCATGCTGCATTCCTGCAGGGCTATTCTGCTAACGGGGCCATACTTTTGGCTGGCCGTAAGTTTTCTATGGTCTGACCCGACATTACAGCTTTGTGAACCGTCATGCAATGAGAACTTTAAAATATTTTAGAGTAGACATTTCAAGTTGTGTACAACGTGTTGAAACAAATATGTTCGAAATTTGTTTGCAAATGTGGTACAGAAAGCAAATAGAAGCCCATACCTCCGTTCACTTCAACAGTGCATCCATTTATAAAGTATTTCTAACTTTTTAACTGTAACTGAAGGCTAAGTCCATCCACTATCCACATCCACAATATTGAATGAAAATATCATCATCATGTGCAAACGGATTACACGTATCCCTTATCCTCTTCCTTTCCAGATAAAATTGACGTCTTTCTTTTAAATATTTAGCCAATGCCTATTTAATAGCTTCCCACACAGCACAAAGTGAATAATATGCACATAATATTCAAATATTATGCGAATATTATGCCACCACAATGGTATAAAACGCGCATATTATGTACATAATATGTGCATATAAATGGTATAATGTCCTCATAAATTGCGATATTATGCGCATAATATGCGGAATATATGCAGTGATGGAATGGCATAATATTTGCATATATACGGAATATATGCACCTTTTATGTACATAAAAGGTGCATATAAATGGTATAATGTCCTCATATATTCCGTATATATGCAAACATTATGCCATTCCATCAGTGCATATATTCCGCATATTATGCGCATAATATCGCAATTTATGAGGACATTATGCCATTTATATGCACATATTATGTACATGTTATGCACGATTTATACCATTGATGTGGCTATATATATGCACATATTATACCCATATATGCCATTTATATGCACCTTTTATGTACATATTATGCACAATTTATACCATGGATGTGGCCCAAAATATATGCGCATATTATGCCCATATATACCATTTATATGCTCCTTTTATGTACATATTATGCACGATTTATACCATTGATGTGGCTATATATATGCACATATTATACCCATATATATGCACCTTTTATGTACATATTATGCACAATTTATACCATGGATGTGGCCTAAAATATATGCGCATATTATACCATTTATATGATCCTTTTAGGCACGATTTATACCATTGATGTGGCTAAATATACGCACATATTATACCCATATATACCATTAGTATGCACCTTTAGGCACATGTTATGCACATTTTATACCATATCTACGAACCTTTTATGCATATTTTATACCGTTGATGCGTGATAACATGCAGTTGCATAATATTCGAAAATTACATGAATAAAAATTGATTTCTGGAAACGAGGAGAAATTTAATGAATCATTCATGTAGACACAGCATAGGTACATTGCACTAAAACAAGGCACAATCCTTCATCGTTGTATCACAAATATACAAATATTCAGTTAGGAGTCCTATATCATCGCAAATTTGGTTTAAATATCATGTGAATGACATCTAAAGACAAACATTCGCCCTTCCATAATCGTTACTCATGAAATTGCGATTAGAAAGTACAAAGTATGTCACACGAATTCACAATCACAACACTCGCGATGATTCCTTCCATGACATCCGCATGGTTGAACATCTACGGTCTTTTCTTAGCGAATGTATTAAAAATGGTCCAAAATGTGATTCCAAGCCACAAAGAGGTCTTCTAATCGCATAATTATCTCTGTGTTAGTCATAGAGTTGTGGCGAGCAATCACGCAAACGATGTAAGCAAGCCGTTCTTGAAAATGCACTCCGAAACAATAAAGATAATATTGTCATTAATAATCACAAACTAAAATAATTATATGCATATATGATCAAGTACGTGATATCTTCAGGGCGAAAGTGCAGCTCACAACCTGGTTCAGTACCTAAGTGCCAAAACTTCGTCTTTCCTTGGAATAGCCTCCCTTCACTTTTCAAGCTGGGACTCTGACTGAAAAAGTACCGTCATAAGATATACATTTAGGTAATTAAAAAAATTAATTAAAGTACTGGGAATAACACTCAAAATTAGGAGCTGATAATTTCAGATTTGCTTTCAAACCCTATGACAAACGACTCACGTACGTGTACTTACTTTGATTTTAAATAAAGTCCTGTTCTTCATACCATGAAGCTTATTATTCCTTATCGTATATGCGTTACCAGAATAGTACTGTGACATAAAATAGTTCCGTAAACCCATCTTTTCCTCTTTAATATTAGATTTTTCAATAGACGTTCAATTCTCCCAACTACGGCAATATGGCTACGGCAACAACTAACAACAATGAACAACAACACAACGGCCATGGACAACGGCAATATGGCTGCCAAGCTGCCTACCTCGCCAGACCGGAATATGCCGGTGTGTAAAATAAAAAAATAATAATAATTGTGGAGTATTCTGCGAACGATACGAAATTGTTAGTGATATATTAAAACATAAGTTTTCACATTTTTTGATACAGAGGATGTATGATCATCGATTTTTACGGATACAATCACAGTTTACGGCGGCATAATATTTAAATATAATGTGCATATTATTCGCATATTATGTGCATAATCGACGGAATATTATTTGCATATTATGCCTATCCATTTATGCAACTTATATACTGAATAGATTTTGAGTTTGCTGGGTGGCTGCTGATTTATGATTCTTATAAGAATCATAATTACTCAAGTAAAAATTTCTCCCTTGCAACTTGACTGAAACTGGGCTGAAACTACCTTGAAACTCACTGCCTTGCTTCTATGCTGAAACTGCATTGAAATTGAAACAAACCAGTGGAGTTTGGGAGAGGGATGGCAGTGCAGTAGCAGTGCAATTAAGAACTCCAGCTACTCCAATGAAACTCCCTTGGCTGACTAAACTGAAACTCCCTTGGCCACAAACTAGACTGAAACTCCCTTGGCTACCAGCTAGACTGAAACTCCCTTGGCCAGCTAGACTGAAACTCCATTGGATAGCTAGGCTGAAACTCCCTTGTATGCCAGGCTGAAACTCCCTTGTTTGCTGAATACATTTCCCCTCCCCAATCCATTAAAATTCCCTAGTCAAATCATACGAAACACAGTCAATCAACAACTTGCGCAACCCAGCCAACAGTGGATGATCACATAACAGATTTCTCCCACAATTTTGCATGCATGATAAGAGATAAAGGGTGGATAGGTGATTGCGATCAACAATAGTTATTATAACTGCAATGACCACAACATTTTTCAAGACACAATTTATTAGAACATGAAAATACATCAATAAATTAATAATTGTTAAAAGCACATACAAAAATATTCCAAATGAAAGAAGTCATGGAAGTTAGATGCTCCTGAAAAAGAGAAGAAACATGACTGATGAGAGTCACAAACGACTTAACTCAAAATCAAATTAGCAAAATTGCACATGAAAAACTCTCCTTTACTTGGCTTATTAGTTATATGGTGCATTAATGTGAACCATTCAAATTATAGAAAGCAAAACTTAAATTATCACTGAGGAAGCATGCGCTTTGCATCATAGTTAAATGAAAAACGAAGCGATGACTCGTTACTTAGGCTATGTGTGAACTCCAAACGAAAACCACGTAAGCTTCCAAAACATTCAGCAGTAACTAATAAGTATAAGCAGTAAATATACATTGCACTATAGCGAAACATACCCGCATTCTTTATTTCTTCGAAAACCCGCTCGAGCTCACTGAGTCCGGTCCTCCGCAGGACGACTAACGGACGGCGCGGCATCCGCGGCATTGATGACCGGTCGGTGTATTATCCTCCTCGTCCGGGGTATCCAAGAGGCAGGAAAAGTAGACGGCAGTCGCCAACGCGTTGAAAGAAGAATTCGTTATTGGCTGCATGACCCCCGAAAAAGGAGCTTGAAATCCTTATACGTGCCTGGATTAAAACACGAATTCAATGTCAACGTTCTCATGGCTAAACATCGAAGGAATAAACATGCCATCAGAGAAGTTAAAACGCTTACCTCCAATTATGAGTGCAGTCACCACCACCGACCTCCTTCTCGCCTTCACCTTAATTTCGATTAATTCTTGCCGTTAACAAACGTCGAAGTACCAGGAAAATATTTATGCCATCAATCTTTTCATGCTAAAACCCACGCTCACCTCGCTCCTAGCAACTTGAGAGAAATAACGGCAACCGACAGCTTGACGCGCGGGAAAAGGTATTCGTGTTGCCAAAAGCAAAATTAAAAAAAATACATTGCCGCTGAAAACAGGGGTCGCGTATATGTCTGGTATAAGGGTTCCGTATGTTGGCAAACCTTACGATGGGTAGCACACGCGCAGCAAGGGAGAAGCAGTTCAAATTCATGAGGGAGAGGGGATACCCAAATGCTGCAGCAGCTCTGTGGCAGGGCAGTTAAGACATTCGGCAAGAGAGATTCAGTGGAGTTATTAAGTTGGCCTGGCCTTTGAGCCTACTGTCCAGCTCGGTGCCAGTAGAGCTCATGTGCAGCAAGGGAGAAGCAGTTCAAATTCTGAGGGAGAGGGGATACCCAATGCTGCCGCAGCTCTGTGGCAAGGCAGTAAAGACATGCGGCAAGAGAGATGCAGTGGTGTCATAAATTCGGCCTGGCCTGAGCCTATTGTCCAGTTCAGTATCAGTGGGGCACATATGCAGCAAGGGAGAAGCAGTTCAAATTCAATGGACTTGCAAGGGAGAATGGCATCAGAGTTTCAGTTGAGTGCCCTTTTTCTTGTTGAGGACAAGGCAGTGCAGTGCAGTGACAATATTGTTTCAAGGCAGTTTGAGCGCATTCAGTGGAGTTTCAGCCCAGAATCAGCTCTGTTTCAAGGGAGAAAATTTTACTTGAGTAATGATAAAATGTTACTAACAACGAAATAATATACATACAATGTCAATATTATTAATAGTTTACGGCGGCATAATATTTAAATATAATGTGCATATTATTCGCATATTATGTGCATAATCGACGGAATATTATTTGCATATTATGCCTATCCATTTATGCAATTTTTATACTGAATAGGATTTTTGAGTTTGCTGGGTGGCCGTTAATTAATGATTCTTATAAGAATCATAATTAATGATAAAATGTTACTAACAACGAAATAATATA
Organism: Ischnura elegans; assembly: GCF_921293095.1. NCBI lineage: Eukaryota > Metazoa > Arthropoda > Insecta > Odonata > Coenagrionidae > Ischnura > Ischnura elegans. The sequence goes on from NC_060246.1 coordinate 146,411,724, forward strand.
CATACAATGTCAATATTATTAATAGTTTACGGCGGCATAATATTTAAATATAATGTGCATATTATTCGCATATTATGTGCATAATCGACGGAATATTATTTGCATATTATGCCTATCCATTTATGCAACTTTTATACTGAATAGGAATTTTGAGTTTGCTGGGTGGCTGCTGATTTATGATTCTTATATGAATCATAATTAACGATGGGATGTTACTAACAATGTAATTAATATACATATTATGTCAATATTATAGTAATAGTTTACGGCGGCATAATATTTAAATATTATGTGCATATTATTCGCATAATATGTGCATAATCGACGGAATATTATTTGCATATTATACCTATCCATTTATGCAACTTTTATACGGTATAAATTTTGAGTGTGCTGTGTGGGTTCTTGTGCTCCTGTGCAGTATTCATGTATTTTTTTAAATAATCACTATATAATTGATGACACTAGGTAAACTCCTTCGGCGTGCTATGTTATATTGTATGGCATGTGTTATGAAGGTCTCCTAGGCTGGTCATAATATTAGGGCCTTCAGGTCTTTTCTACTTATGGCCCTTTCACTCAGAATAGAAATGCTCGAAGCCATATATGTCTCAAGGTTGTAGTTATGGTCGATTTTGACTTATGGCCCGGCCATACAATTTGTGGAAAACCCTGCTGGAGTGCATGCTGCATGCAAGTTCTGCACCTGATTGGAGCAAGACCTTGATTTTGTGAAGTCTTTTTTTTTTGTAGGCAGAAACGTGTGAGCTAAGTCATTTGTGTAGTTTGAATTTCAAGTCTTTCTCGTGTTGTTTGGGTCTAATACTAATAACACAGGCCTGCATTTTTATGATTCTACCATGTTTTTCAAGTTCTGTTGATGGAGTACTCCTATATACTCCAGTGCTCCAGTATATCTCCTTAAGAGATTCGAAGGCAAAAAGTGCATTAACTGCAAGAAAAGTTTTTCTGGGAAGAAAACAATTGAGGACAGGTGTCGAATATTAATCATGGAAAGAACATTTCCAGAAATAACCAAGGATGATGAGGGTTTGCTGTGTCCATCGAAGAGGTTTATCAGAATTTGTGAAAAAGCTCTGTTAATTTTCAGAAAGAAATTTAGTGATAAACCTCATAAAAGGAAATTGAGAAAGTCGATGCTTTCAAAAGCAGAGAGGTTCTTTAATTTAGAGATTGAATATGAGCCTGAGGTATGTAATGAACATTTAATTTTCACTGTAAATTTACTTTTTCAATGTATGATAAAAAGGATTTGTAAGTGGTTGTCCCCAGTTGCTTCACTGGTGAAACAAAAAATTAATATTTTGTCAAAGTTACAGTAAATACATGCAACTGAATCTTAATACGTGCGTATGTAAGTAAAGCAGAATGAAAACTCATTTTAATTATCAATTCGTTTCTGAATTTCGATATAAACCAGCCCTGATCCAAGCATTTTCTCAGTAATTAACTGATGGTAACAAAAGGAAGAGAATCTTAGCTGCTGGATGAAATAGTGTAGAAGTAAGTATGAGGAGCTCATGGCAATCAATGAATCAAAGGATTAAATGTGTCGATCTAAGGTGCGTCCTATATCAGCTATTCGTGGCGTACATTACTGGGAATGAACATGATGTAAATGTAATATTTTCTGAATGACATTGTATGTTGATGGCTCTGCTACTGGATGCCGTGACAAACTATCAGCTCCTTGGTTACTGGCCCCAGGAACGTGTTGCACATCAAAGTCAAATTCTGCCAATATTAATGCCCATCGCATCAATTTAGATTTTGTTCCTGATACAGTATTCAACCACCTCAATGCTGCATTATCAGTGTATAACTTAAATTTCCTCCCTTCCAAAAAGCCTCTAAATTTACCTACAGCCCATACCACTGCCAAGGCTTCCTTTTCAGCTGTACAATAGTTTTTCTCGGTGGAAGATAATTTCCTACTTGCATATTCTATAATATCCCGTCCGCCTTCAACTCTCTCTTGGAATAACACAGCCCCTAAACCTAAGTTGCTGGCATCGGTTTGTAGACACATCTGCCTCTGGCGATCAGAATGAGCTAGCTTAGGAGCACTTCCTATTCCCTTCTTAAGTTCTTGGAATGCAATCTCTTCATTATTTGTCCACTTAAATGGCTGGCCCTTGTGTAGTAAGTCTGTAAGTGGCGTCGCCTTTTCCTCAAAATGTGGCATAAAGCTGCTGTACCATCCACGTAACCCCAGGAACTGGCGTACTTGTCGTTTTGTTTTAGGGCGCTCTGCTTCTTCTATCACACGATTCTTCTCTGGTTGTCTTTCCAATCCCTTGGAAGTCAGGACATGGCCAAGATACTGTACTCTTTCTGCTGCGAAGTGGCATTTCTTAAGTTGACAAGTCAACCCATGCAATTTTAGCCTCTCTAATACCTTTGCCAGATGTATAAAATGGTCTTGGAGATTCTTAGAGTAAATTAGAATATCATCTAAATATACCTGGCAGAAATCTCCTATGTACCCTGACAGTACCTTATCCATCAACCTTGCAAATGTCGCTGCAGCATTCTTTAAACCGAAAGGCATGACTTTGAATTGAAATAAACCCTTTGGTGTAGGAAATGCAGTCAAGTGCCTGGATTTCTCTTCTACCTCCACCTGCCAATATCCAGAATTTAGGTCTAAAGTGCTGAAAATTCTGGCTCCATTTACTTGCCTCAACAGATCCTTTAGGTCAGGCATGGGGTAAGCATCACTAACTGTTCTTTCGTTCAGTCGGCGAAAGTCAACACATAGTCTGTACTCCCCGTTTTTCTTTATCGGTAGGACTATTGGTGAGGCCCAACCGGAATTAGATGGTTCGATAAGCTCTTGTCTTTCCATCTCCTGAACTTTACTTCTTATGAAGTTACGCTTATCAGGGTTTATTGGGTATGGACGTTGCTTGATTGGACTGTAGTCACTGCATTTAATTCTGTGCGTAACTGTTGTGGTAAAACCGATCTTGTTAGTAATGACCTCAGGAAACTCTTTCAATATGCTTTTCAGGTGATTTTCTTCGTTTATTGTTAAAGATCCAAAATCTAGCTCATCTAGGTGTACTCCATGGTCTTTATCCTTGGCCTGAGTCAAACTACTACCATCACACCATGTAACTCATAGACGATTATTTTTACCTAAGAATATTTCTTGGGATGCATAGTCTAAGATAACATCATAGGCAACTAAGAAATCATGGCCCAGTATTATTTCAGGAATCAAATCCTTAATCATGCCAACTGTTATTTCGATTTCCTCATCCATGCACTTGGCTGCTAGTAGTGTTTGCCCCTCTACAGAATAGGTCACCTTACTAACAGCTCCTCTTACCAGTCCCAGATGATGTGGAACAATAGGAATTAGTAACTCTGCTACATTATAACTGACAATTGAATTACTAGCCTGACTGTCTAATATAGCCTTAAAATTTTTGTTCCCAATTTTTAAGTTAATAGCAGGACGAGGATAGCTTCCATCACTAATCATCTGTCCAATGCATGTATCATGATTCGATGACTTACTAGAAGTTGTTTTTCTTCGAGGGTTAAGCACTACTCTGTTTCCATTCCCCCTCATCCCAGAATGGACCGCACCTAGTTTTCCTGCAGTGACAATATAGGGCAACTATTTTTCAAATGTCCAAAATTCCCACACTGGAAACATTTCCTAACTATACTAGAATCTCCTGAAGGTTTGACTTTGTGTTCCTCTTCAAGTTGGCTGACAACTTTCCTAAGATCATCGAATGTTTTGGGCTGTGAAACTTTAACGAAAGCCCTAATCTTTTCATCCAGTAATTCGGTTATATCGTGCATTGCCTTATCTTCATGATCTTCTGGGTTCAGTCTCTTGAAGAGTTGATATTTTTGAATAATGAAAGCACTCGTCCGCATGCCTGTAGGTTGTGTGTCTGTGAATAGCTTCTTCTTCACTGCACTATTCACCCCTTCGGAATCAATCCGTGCAATGAATTCTCGTTTGAAGTCCTCCCAATTCAGATTTAACCCTTTTAAATTTTGCCACCAAGTAGCCGCTTGTCCCTTCAGCTGTTGTGACACTATTTGTGTATAAATGTCAGTGGGTAGGTTAGTTCTACCTAACAAACTTGGTGATCCTTTGATAAAACTTATTGGATTTTCTTCCAGTCTTCCATGAAATTCTGGAAGGCAGTATTTCATCACTTTTGCAGGGTTCCCACTCAACCGTGAATTAGCCGTGAATTTCGTCTACCGTGAAAAAACCTGGAAAAAGCCGTGAATTTCGTCCTTAAACCTTAAAAATCTCTCAATCTTGATAATAATACCTTCCCAGAAATTTTCAACTTCGTTCGTAGCCAGCGCACTTCTATTCATTGTGGCGAGCATCGTCGCATGGGTCAGAAAAGCGTGGGAACAAATGTTGCCTGAAGAAAAAAAAACATCTTTCCCCAGGGCAGGCCTTTTCTCTCCCCCCCTCCTGAAATATGACACCACTTCTCATAAGCTTGTTTACTTTCCTCGACTGGCTTGGTTTCCCCTCCCTCGGTCACTGGTTAGTCCCCCTTCCTTCCAATTAGGCTTCCCACTGGCTGCAGCGACCGCTTTCGAAACTAAATCTAGATGGCATTTGTGTCGAAAAATTTGAACGTTTATTCAACACCCTCAATCCTCTGATTGGAAGACCGCTAACCTTGACAACCTGCTATGCGCTGTGGACATTAGTGATAGGCAAAGTCGATCATTTTGGTGATTCAATCATTTTGACTCGAGTCACATAAATGATTCAATCAATTGATTCAATCATTATGATCGAAAAGACTCAAATGAATCAATCGAAAAGACTCAAAGGAATCAAGATCGAAAAGACTCAATCAATGGATGTAATAAATCACTTTGAATAATCGAATAAATACTGCCTCATCCGCGAAGATCATTGGTAACGCTGATTGCTATCCATATTATCATTTCATATACTATTTTGATTGTGATTTACCAGATCAGTAAATTAGATTGCAAAAATGAAGGAAGTAGTGTCATGAAAATATTTGGGAAGGCAAAACTGCCACAGTTTCTTAACACTAATAGAAGAATTTCTAACTATATATCTCAAAATATAACACAAAGTACACCACACCCATGAATCTGATCTGCAGGATAATTTTATTAACGGCACAATCAAATGTTAACAGCTTTAACTTCTACTTCTTAACGTTCTCCTACAATTTAAGAGTCATCTTAATATTTTCCTTTTACGTGTATTGGTGTTATTAATACTTATAACTGTTGGAAAACATATAATAAAAAGATTACACAAGTATTCAGTTCTTTATAACGTAGTATTTAATTTTCTCACAACTATTTCTGCCCTGTCGAAAAGAGATCAAGCACCGATCGTTCCAAATTTTGAAATAAACCGGAAACCGGGATGATTGATATGAAACCGGAAGTCGGAGTGATTGATGATTGACTTGTTTAACGAAATGAATCATGAGTCATTTGATTCACCTAGTGATTCAATCTTTTTGATCGAATCGTTCATGATCGACCCATCACTAGTGGACATAACGCTCCCTGAGTTTGAACCGGGCGACAGCGAGCTTTCGGCGCGATGTAAATTATTCTCGCGCGTTGCGGCCTGAAAACGAGAGAAGATTTCCGCTTATGGCAACACAGCATTACACGATTTTCGCATGCGTCGACCTGGGACTTGCCAGTTTTACGTCGCAACCGGAAAGTTTGTGTGGAAATATTTGACGAGTAATAAAGTAAAGTGAAAGTGAAAATAACATGTTTCAGCAGGTATTTTTTATGTCTTTATATATTTCAAACCAAGTGAATTATAATTTACGTATTTGCACCTATCTAAGACAAGGTTTTTTTTCCTCCTAACTCCTGCAGAAGGTTCGTCTTACAATCGAATGCAAAATTCTCGACGTCAATCGGGTTGCATAATTTTCGTCAGAAAAAATTATGGATACCAGAGTTTGTCACCTAATATATATAGCTATACAACGAAAAATCAACGTCAAAAATACCTGAACAGTAATTTAGCTTATTTAATTTTGTGTTTAAGTGAAAAACTTTTGCCATTTTAGGCAGCAGGTAAAGCGTGTGTGCCAATCAATCGCCGGGTGCACTTCTGCCGTGTCCGCGAGATCGCCTGCTTTACCCTGGGTTCGGCTCCATTCAAGTTAGAGCTTGATCAACTTACAAAATGTTTGTGTGATTGATTACAATTTACCTAAATTTTAACCAGAGGCGGATCCAGGATTTCTTTCTGGGGAGTGGGGGAGCACAAGCAAAGCCGTATCCAGGATTTTGTTCTGGGGGGGGGGGGGGGTGCACAAGGATACCTCATGATACAAAACGAGCGCAATGATAATGTGACCGTATTCAGAATAATGCAATTTTTTAAGTGTCTGGGGGGTATGTGCCCCCGTGCCCCTCCCTAGATCCGCCTAGGATTGTAACGATAAAGCCTCAATGCCGTCACGATATAAACTGCTACAAAAGTCGTTCCATTTTTTCCAGAGCAAAAGTATGAAGGGAACATGATTTGCCTCTGATTAGAGAAATCGAGTCAGTTTTGGTTTCAGAGTATTACGATAGCAGAGAAAAGAAGTCATTACACTGCCGCTTTCAAAAGAAAAGTTATACGGTGGAACCTCGATCTATCGTTCCCGAATTGATCGTTCGCCGTTTCTGGTCCCAAATAAAGTTCCTTATAGACAATGTAATTTTTTCCCGCATCTATCGTTCCCCGAAGTATCGTTTGAAGATTGCGGTTCCGACTCATAATTTTCCCGCATCCATCGTTTGACGAAAATGAGACGAAATAAATACAATGTGTCATTTATGGCTAATAACGACAAGCACATAGTTGGAATCTTCCCAAGGGATGGAACTACCATTGGGAGAAGCTCAGTGCCGTGGGAAAGTAACACAATACTACCTGAATTATATTAAAAATATATTCATTAGACAGGAACAATTCAAAAAATAGACTATTTTTGGCCTTCGTCATCCATCTCACAACCAGTCACTGCGCCGGCGAATGCGGTTGTTTTAGGCACAACATGCACATTGCTTTCCTGAATACATGTACTGGAAATGGTGTTTGATGGATATGAATTTTTATATCAGACTGAAATCCATAATAGCAGTGTAAATGCCGAGTGGAGAGCAAACTTTTTTTTAGTGAGGTGGCGTTTTCCTTCAGAATTTTGAAAGAGATATGGGTAGAATCAACAATATGACCTTTGTGTCTTGATAAAGTACTACTATTCCTGTTATTATCTAAAATATTGTTTGAAACCTTTAATGAATATCTTAATTACTCGCCAAAATCCTGCGTTTCCTGGGACATAGGCAACCTAGCAAAAAAATAAAGCATTGATCGTTTTTCCGCATTCATTTTATTATCGTTTCGTTATTAGGAAAAAAAAAATTTCCCCTAGTGGAGTTCCAAAAAAGGAGGGTAGTCTTAGAATCGTGTTCGTCTTAGATTTGAGCTAATACGGTGTATGAAATTGTTTTTCGATTTATTATGTTCTATAAACAATTTTCATAAAATATTTTCCGTTAAATAAGAAAGAATCAATTTATTATATTCTATAAACAATTTAAATAAAATATTTTCCGTTAAATAAGAAAGATTGGGGTGGGGGAAATTCGGCTACTGTGCAGTAATAACAACGTGTGCAAAAAACAATCTCTCGGCGAGGAATTAAAAAAGGACCTCGGGTGTCCGGACGGAAGAAGGTCCGAAGGGTATTTGGCGTCCAGGCAAGAGCGCGGTTGGGCTGGTCCTTTTGTCGGCCCTGAATTTTGCAATTTCTTTGAATCACTTTTCATTGCGGTGTTAACATTCACGGCGTTTGTCGCGTACGTTAATTTTCTGTTCATATACGGCCAGTGATTTTCTTATTGTTGGCTTATTAACGGACCGTGAATTTAGCGAAATTGAGACCGTGAAAACCTGAAAAAAAACCGTGAAAAATCTGAAAAATAACCGTGAAAACCTGGAAAAAGCCGTGAATTTCATTATTCAAGTAGAGTGGGAACCCTGCTTTTGGGTCTAAATGTCCACTTTTATAAGGTAGAGTGACTGATGGTGGTAATATATTCCTCACTTGATCACTTACTTGTTTTGTAACTGTAAAAATCTGGAGTCAACTTCTTGCTTAACCATCTCCATGTTATGCTTTACCCTGTCCAATTCATTTTCTACTGTTACCATCCGAATTTCTGACGTTTCCACGCACTGTTCTATTTGGATGACCCTACCTTCAAATTTTTTAATAGATTCCATGTTTCCAGTAATAGTAGTCACTTGGTCTGACAACTGAGATGTAATCATCAAGATCTTCTTCTCCAAATCGTGGTGAACGTCGGACATCTGGATGCCTAAGTTTTGTACCAAACTCATTACACTGGCAAGCACCTCTCTGACACCTACTTCCTCATTGTCCGATGATAGTTGCTGCTCCACTTCTACGTAGAAGCTGTCAGTATCTCTATTTTCTTTCCTCAGATGGTCTTCCAACCTCAGAGACAAATCTGTCTTTGTTCCCCTTGTAGAAAGTCCAAAGCCATCAAGCTGTTCCTTCAGCTGAACTATGGTTTAATCCTTGAAAAATACTTTCATCTTCTTAATTTCAGCTATCTTCTAATATTTATGTCCTGTCACGGTCGCCAATTTAACGTATCAAAGCGATTTAACACAAGGAAAATATCACTTGACACACTGTATTTTAATCTTTTCTTAGTATACATTCACTTCAAGATGGCTTTCTCTCTAACAATCTCTAATTTATCTCTAATCACCATAGCCACCACTACCATTAAATCAGCAAAAAGAAATCAAAATAAAAACAAACATGCTCACAGGCAAATAAAACAAACAACAAATGAACTCAAGAAAAGAAAACAAACTAAACATATACAAAAGTGATTTCAGTCATAAATACACATACATCATCCTTAACGCACTTCTGCAGCCCACTTTCTCCTCTGGCTGAGCGGTCACATTATGTTCCCGCAACTCGTCGCACGTGACACTAATTTTGTTCTAAACATTGTTAATTGTGTTTTAGATTGCAAAATTGCAATTCAATTTCATGATATACCCATAAAAATGTTTTTCATTGCGTAGAAACATTTTTATTGACATAAAGGGAACCATGTGCGTGCCCTTCGATGTGAAACTGTTGCGAGGAAGTGCAAAATCCACTTCTCTGCAACTGGAGCATTTGCAGGTGAAACTCAGTATTATGAGATGAGAAAGCAACAAAATTTGGGGGAAACTTATGTGAGGAATATTAAAATTCAGTCAATGGTTTATCATTAGATTGAAACCGATTTTCATTTCCAAACGCTAGCGTAACAGTTTAGATTCTGAGCTTGTAAAGATTTTATTGGATTTTATTAATAATTTGAAAGCTCATAAAAATGATTTGTAATTGGTAAAAATATTAATATGTGTATATAAATCTAAAAAGTAAAGATGAGTCGGTTCTTAAATTTGTTCGGTTCTTGGTACCCGTCCAGTTCTCCCTCATCGGTTCTCGGTTCCAAGAATGAACTCTTATTATCTGCATTAAGGGAAATTTTAAATGAACAACCACAAGAAATAAATGAAAATAATTTCCCTAAAGATGTAAATTAGCAGGAATGCTCTGTTAAAAAGTTAAGATCATCCCCATAATTTTATTTGTCAAGTAAAAGTTTAAAATAACATGCATGATCGGCCAAAATGTCACATTACATCAGGTAGTCACTGCTTCATTCTCCAGATTTTAATGTCAAAAATTCAACATTTTTCCCCTATCTTTTCTTTTTTTGGCAGAAATATTGTCTGCAGTGCTGAACAGCCGTTTAATATTAACAGTAGTGGTCGATGTAGGTTTTGAAGGGCTGCACAACATATGCTTGGAGCACAACTTACATGCTGCATAGATAGTTAGTATAGCAGTAGGATCAATAGAGAAACTCCCCCAACTTCTGGTGACGTCATCCCTTAATTTGTTGTAACTTGTGTGCCGGTTCAAAATATTTTCTGTATTCTGTGATGTAGCTTAAATTGTTGCTTTAATTGACAACTTATTCTGGTGCTTCACTGTCAAAGTTTTTATAACCTCAGCAATAAACTGGTGAACATGCCGGTACAGCGTCACCATGGATAAACTGAGCGGCTGTGAGCTAACGCAAAATTTTAATGCAGTGTTGCATTCCACAGGATAACCACACTTTTCGGTGCCTTGCACAGGTTTATCAACTTACGAACAAGCTCTCGGAACACATCTTGTTGTTTTGTCTAATAATTTTATGTATGTGTACATAATTCAATCGTAAGATCACCAAGATGAAATGATTTATCGCCGGCCGCATCTGAAAGAACGGCTTCGTGCTGTGTAAGGTGGCAGGCAAAAAGTCAGTTCGTTTCAAAGCGGCCACGGCTACGGAAATGTTATAATGTTGGCGAGAACGACAAACTGACAAATCCTTAAATGCGAGTGTTTGCGAACAACTCTAAAGAAAAAAAAGTAGATGCCATGCAATCGGAAAATAATATATGTGTTTTTAAATCTTTTTTCACTTTTAGACTTTTAATACGCTGCAAACCATTTCGGGTTTGGGTGCCAAATTCAAATCCTAGCCACCGCACCAAGCTGGTTCCAAAGAACCGACTTTATGCGATCGGTTCTCAATACCGGTTCAATAGCCAAGAACCGGCAGTACCGAGAACCGGGAACCAGAACCGACCCATCTCTACTGAAAAGCATTCCTTTGATTGTATGTACCCAGAATAAACTTGAATAATTAGTTCGTTTTATAACAGGAATTTGCATTTGGATTCGAAAATATCCGAAGATCTGGCTCTGAAAATCAAGGATCGGATCCGGATGCAGGACCGAAAAAAATCCCGGATCCGTCCATCCCTTGTAAATATGTATATGTAAATCCAAAAATGTTCAAACCATTTTTTCATTTGAGCTGTGTATTTATTTCAAGTTAGCATCGATCTCAAAGTTTCGTAAAATGCAAAAAGTCCTATATATCAACTGCTATGGGCGTACGGAAAGCATTACCCAGTTGTTAAGTAAATTAGGCTGGAAGACAGAGACTTGGATTAGGCTTAGATTGCTTGAACAATTGAGTTTAGATACACATATTTAAGAACGACACGGAGAACATCATCTTCAAGCCCTACTATATTTCCAGGTCCGACAGAAGCAATAAATTAAGAGAGATATTTTGCCGAAGCGATTTCCTTTTCAATGTAAACTAGGGATGTGTGAATAGTACTTTTTGATCTCGAGTCGAGTTGAAAACTAATATGGAGTTGAGTCGAGTATGGTAATTTCTGGACCAGGCAGTACAACAATGCATGCTCCAATGCATTCTCATTTTCCAATTCCCATGTAAATTTTCTATTCTGAAATCATAGCCTCTTGTAAAAAGGAAAGGATAATGAGGAACATTATGCAAATTGTATCAGAATTAGGAGATAAATGATAATTAATGTGTTTTAAACAGTTCCATAAGCACAATTGGAATGAATTAACCTCTAGCAATTAGTCGACAATTAATTTATGTATCCAAACTGCTAGGAAGAGCCCTGTGTACAGACATTTGCACAATTGTAGTATAGAAATTGTTAGTGAATCATGTAATATTAGATCCTTTCAAATTCTGATGCAGAAAAACCAATTGTCCTACTTTTCAGGCAGGAGGTTTTGACGTCTCCATGTTACTGTGGCGTTACGTCGTCAAATCTTTGCAATTCGTAGTGTAAACTCAGACACGGAACTTCTTTTGTCTGTCATTGACTAGGTGAGGGTAAAACGCCACAAAACCACCACGAGAGACAATTGTATCAAAATTAAGAAGTCATGTTCAATCAAACTAGCATGTGAAAGTGAAAACATAGAAAATAACAAGTATTTCGATAATAACGATTGATAACTAATAATCTCACGAACGAACCTTAACCAGTACAAAATGAGTGCCAGCATCAGAAGTAAGTTGAGAAACACCGTCAGAGGTCGAGCGATCCTTCTGCGTAGAAGGATGGTATACTAGAGAGAGGCAGGTATTCCTCCGCCATACTTGCTATATAAGTCTTGCTCTCTAGGTATGGCAGGTTCAGGGAGCAGAGTTTGGAGTCAAGAGTTCCTAGTCTTAGAGTCTATGAGCCTTTGAGTCAAAGGCCTTTGCGCAAAAAACCTTAGGGTGAAAAGTTCTTAGCAGGAGAAGTTCTGCGGATGAGTTAAAAGGAATTCTTGGGGGTGGTCCAGAAATTTTGGAGGGGGGTTAATTTAAAAAAATGATACATTACAGTCTTAATGCCTGCAGAAAATTTCTATTTGCTACATACTTTTGTGGCTGGACAAGGACTTCCTTGGCAAAATTGCAAGACTTGGGTTACTTGGGAATTTTATTAAAAATTTTATCAAAAATTTCTATGCATCTTGAATCTTCATGGAATTTAAGTGGACGAAGTGAAGGAACTATAGAACTTAGCTTTGGCTTTGAAGACCAAAAAATTTTGTCTTTATTTCCCACTTCCTTTAATTAACTTTAGCAAGTCATTTATGGTAAATTAAAGAAGCAAAGTAAACGCAACAAAGGAATGAACTAAATTTATCATAGGACATATGTAGTACTCAAATAGGCTATGAGATGGCACCACATGTAATATCTAACACCGGAAAAAACAGGTATTGTCCGCTAAAACCTAAAAGTTACATGTTTTTCCAAAGAAATCCAAATATATATTGTGTGTATGTATTCTCTCGGCGTTGTAGTAAAGAAAGTAGGCTATGAAAAAGTATTGCAGAAGAAAGTATGAATGAATGAAGCAGCGGTCCACTCAGAATACGCCGCCATGTCGGAAGACAGTTGGAGATCGCGTTGTTTGCAATAGAGGTTGACTGCTACGTATACAACAAGCTGAAACCTCCAGGCCAAGGATTAAGAAGGACTTTTCAGCTTTAAAAATATATTATTAAATGCATTTCATGATAGGGCCTGTTGTTGGCAGTTTTCTGAACTTACTGGCCTCGACAGCTCTTTAAGCAAAACTACTCGACTTTTGTAATGGTACTCGAAACACTTGTAGTATAATTGTACTTGATAATTTTTTTAGAAACACTTGAGTCGAGTACCAACTACTCGACTCAAATTTTCTCCAAAACTCAAAGGGCAAATCGGTTGGGATCAGGCGAATCCACGGAATGAGAACTTCTTTGAATTTTCGTTTTAGTATAGGTATGTGAATCGCATTGATTACATTGATGAAATGTTGTTATAATCACCAAATGCCTTCCTTTGCATAATTTTGGTTGGTTTTGATTTCGAAGCATCATGATCACCGAACCAACCCTCAGCTGTAAATTGTGCGGTGGTAAGCCAGGCACATCCAAGAAGTTTGAAAATTCAGGTGGATAGTTGGTGAATTCGTCTTCGTTTGTAACACAGTCAATAGACTTGAGCAAATGCAGAATACATTTGATTCTCTATGACTAAGTTTAAATCATCCATATCTATGTTCATAGCCACCAAAGTTTCTTGCTCACTCAACCATTTGTGATTTTTGTAGTTATCATGTTCGAAAACATTTTGTTGATGAGCTCATCTTTTGATGAAACGAAATTGCAAAAGTTCCTTGGAATTGAAATCAATCTGCTCGATTCCTTGACTGGAACACGACCATTACTGATTGTCAACAATTGCTTGGAGATTTGTTTAGAGATACGGTAGTGAATTATTTGTTGACGACTCAACTTGAGCTGGGCTTAGCTCGAATTAAATCATTTTAATATTATAAATATGTTTTTACTATTAAATATTTGTAATATTGTTATGAAGCTCAGTCATTAAATTGGTAAAAACAAATCACCTAGTTTTGAATGACTTGACAGGTTTTACAGGGTTACGAGCTCCTAAAAAATACTCATAACTTTGTGATTAATTTTTTTTCGTGAACATTTACTAATTTTAATGTTTATTCTGTTATCTGGGGCTGAGACGAATCCTGAAAACCAAAAGTCATTAAAATCTGTAAAGTCATTATATAAAAGTCAAATATGATGGTTGTAATTATTTTATGATGTGGTTGTAAAGGTGTAGTGTAATATGGTGACTATAAGCCAAAATGTATATTTTGACTGGAAGTATTGAGGGTCGTCTTATCCCCAGTCATCATATGCACCAGAGTCTTGGGTATTTGATTTTCTATGGGGTATTATGAAAATTGAGAAAAATGACACATCAAGCTATCTCACCAGTTATTGGATCTATTGTATCTCCCTATTCAAGGGAGTGTAATACACATCATGCTCAAGATATGTTTTCAAATTGAATTTTGTCCAAATTACTTTTATTACCGAATCTTTTTCCTTTGGTTCTTATTCTGATTCTTGGCTCAACAATGGGTTGAATCCAGATGACCCACATCTCTTAAATTCTCTTTGTATCTATATTAAAAATGGTTTTAGTTTCATATCTAAATTAAGAATTTCATGTGTTGTCCTGTATACTTTTTATTGATTCTTAACAACTCTGTAATTTTTTTTCATAACTTGCAAGGATCACTCAAATGCCCTCTATGAAGGAAATTTGTGTGGTTGAAAGTGTTATTTTTCCAATCCCCATTACAATAAATAAATTAGAATATGACAATGCATTTCCCAAATTGTATTTTTTTGCATCTCTTCCATGTTCCTACTACATTTTTATTTTTCAATTACTGTTAGGGTGCTTTGCTATTTATATGAAGTCAGGGGTATAAAATAATTTGAATGACAGGGAAATCAAAAATGAATAGTTATTATTAATTTAAGTTTTTAAATTCAATTAATTTAAATAAATTTAAAAACTTAAAATTAAGAAAAAATTATAAAAAATCTAAAATAATTAAATTAATTTAAGTTAATTTAAAGCTGTTTCTACTTTGGACTAAAATTGGAAATTTCAGTTGTTATTTTATTGTTTATATCTCTTCATCATTTGCAGCTCAAATTGTACAGTTTGCTTAACCATCAATAAATTTTGCAGCTAGGTACATTCCACCAGAGGACCAGACATTTAATTATTTTGTTGGAGTTTCAAAGAATAAAGTCCCTCGAATTGAAAACAGAAAAATTTCAATTCGTTTGCACAATCGAAAGCTGTCCAAAAAGGAGGGAGAAAATGTTTTACGCAGAATCTCTACTAGCCTTAATAAGCAGTTGAAGAAAATAAGGGAATTGGGTATAGAATATGAGTTCAAGGTAAAACTTATATCTGAATGTGTTGGAAATATATTTGTGATGCTTCATTTCATTCTACTATATTAAATTTGTGTAATTGATTATCTTCCACAGCCTGTGCACCAATCAAATATCAAGCAGGAGAAGGCTATTCTCACATTAGATGAAAGTGATGAGGAAATTACCTTCAAAATTCCAAAGAACGTGGAAGTTATTAAGAAAGAGTCTTCTAATGGTTCTTCTAAGAAAACAAGTAAATAAAGGATGATGAAACTTTTTGGTGATTACATATTTCTCTGCCAGAAGAAAATTTAAGTTTTCCATATTTTTTTTCAGATGTGTCTCCGAAAGTGAAAAGTGTTAATGGAAATGCTAAGTCTGAATTGTCTACGGCAGAGAAAGTGAAAGGTCATCATGTGCCAAAGGTTAAGAAGAAAGTAGCCCTATCAAAGCCAGATGATTCTAAAACTAGCTATCGTGCAAAAGGCAGCCTGAGGGGAATAAAGAAATCTAGAAGTTTGAAGGTGTCATCAAAAATTAAACTAAATGATAAAAAGAAAATCTTAGATGCTTTTAAAATGGAACTTGCAGAAGTTACATCTCCCAAAAGTTTTAAGTCTAAATGGAAGGTCAAAGAAAGCATGTAAAATCATTCTTATCCAATGTTTTTTACAGATAGAACGAATATTTTTTTTGTATTATTTCTTGCTTGCTTGATTATTTGAATTAAAACTACTGGCTCTACAAGTATTCCATTGATTGATCAGTTGATTGCTGGATCTGAACACTCCTTCTTTGAGATAAAAACCTGTTATGTATATTTATAACTTTTATACTCATATTTCAGCATAAAGTCTGAATCATGCAACATTTGACCTAGTGCAAGTCCGTGAAAGCTAGCAAATGAAGGTTTTCCTGCACAAAACCTAAAATGCTGGAATCGGTCATAGCTGAAATTATGCTGTACATGTATCTGAATTAGGGTGCTTGGTATGGTTTTCATGTTGTTAACCATGTGAAGCATTTTATTCTGAGAACAAAATGGAAATGCTGATGTAATTAATTGAAAGTGGAATGAACACCAATGGTAGGTAGTTTTTCAGGTATACATATATCCGGCGATGATGACAAAAAGCATACCATTTAGGATGTTACTTATTGTGTCGATTTCCTTCATGGCAATTCTGAATCAAACTTACTTGGAATCCTATATTACATAGTTGTAGTCCTTTACAATGTATGTTGTTTGAATCGTCAGACTTGCACTTGGCGTAAAGCCTCTGGATCACATGATCCGCAGGTTCATGTATCACGTGATTTAGAGGCTTAAGATGTTCTTTTCTTCAAATGCTATATTTTTAAGTTTTTCTCTCTGTAATTGTGACTACAATTTTAGGCTTTCTGGCATGTTAAATACACCAAAGGATGGAGTTCGCCATGAAAAAATATTTGACTTAGCATGGCGAACTTCACCCTTTGGTGTACTTAACTTTGCACCCGTGCGCGTGATTGCATACAAAGTCACTTGTTCCTGCAGTGCTTTCTGGCATGTACCCATCAACAGTCGGTTTTTGGTTGTGGAGGGTTTGTCATTCATTATAAATTCATGGCTTGCCAATGTTTTGCTCTTAAACATATTTGAGCATCTTCAGGATTTAGGATGGAAATGTATCCGACTGATACTTTTTTCACTTGAGCCCTATTGCTCCACAAGATCAAAAAGCTTGCAAAAATGATATTTACACTCAATGACTGACCCTATTTAACAGAAAAATCAAGTACATTGTATACAATGGTAGTGGTCTTCAGAACCTCACCAAGGTCCTATCTAATTGCATAATTCCTTAAGCAATAAAAAAATTCTGAAGTGAAATGTATGTGTTTTATATATTGGGAAATACATGGCTGAAGTTGAAGCCACAGAATGCATACACCAGTTGTGGGTCGTGCACTGAGGTCTATATGCAGAGTTCAACCCAGTTGGTAAGTATGGGAGTCAAGTCATGGACTATTCATCCATGTAACTATTCTATTCCTTGTGATTCATTCATCCATGTGCAATTCATCGATAAATTAAATCAATGTAAATCTATTAAATTATCTAATCAACAAACATTAAGTCTTACATTAAATCATTTTACAATGTTATACAAAATAATACAAAAACTAGTTATTCTAGTAAGTCCTTTGTTATTGAAACCTGCTTTCTTTCTGGTATGAGGCTTAATTTCTATCCTGGTCATTTGAATTGGAATGCATTGTGTACCTGAGAAGTATTATGCAATATTATATATCTGTTGTTTAAGTGCCTATTGATTACTACGAAATTGATCCATCTGGGATATACATATCTTGTTTTCTAAATTTACGCCACATCATACCTCATGTCCATGAACATGTCTTACAAAATATAAAGTTATATTGGAATTTTTATCACTATAAGAATGTGTTTGAAGAGATTTTCGTCAATGGTTTTATTTATATAACCTACCTCTTAAGTTTTTTTAAATATAACATTAATGCATTGTAGTGCGAATAACATTCATTACAGCCTTACTATTTGGAAATTTTATGGAAGGTTATGGGAAAGCATTTATATTTTTGCACCAAATTTCTGAGAATATGAACCCTCTTATACAGATGGATATAGAAACCTTGTCAGAGATATTTTATAAATGTGATCTAATTTAACCTCAAACCCATGTAGGGATCTGATAAGGAACTTGGGTCACGGAGATCTGGCATGTCAAGGCTTTTGCAATATCATTTGTGAACACAGAAAAACTTCTTACCACTACTTAATTCATTCACATGATGCCTTAACCCTTTCAATGCGGCAACGTGAGATGATAATTTTGCCGGTAGCGGAAAGTTTTTTTTTGTACAATACGATTATTTCTGCATTTTTTAGGCTTAATATGTTACTTTTATTCTTATTGTACACTTTTTTGCTGAAAAATAAATATTTTTTATTTTGACATTTATGGATGTCACCCGCGTCGTAGGATGACCTCTGTGGTATGCAACCCGCATTGCCAAACCCGCTTTTCTATCTCTTGATGGAATTTTTTGCCTAAACTCTAGTCGTTCGACACATTCATCTGCATTATTTATTCGGAATCAAAAGATATTAAGTCCATTTATTTTAAGAGCTTTAAAGCCAAGTAATTTTGTTGGTTTTTATCCACAAATCAATTAGAGTGCTTTTATAAGGATTTCTCTACGTACTACATACGTTTATGAATATTTTTTCGTATTTAATACGCAATAATACAAAAGGAATTGAAAACGTACTATTAGTCATCGTAACGGAAAAATTTGCTCCCTTACTGTAATCTTTTGGCGCTTAGGGTATAAACAATGGTTTGGTTAAAAAATTTTGAAATCTAAGAAATTCTGTGGTAAAAAGTATTTTATTTTCACAAAAATATCATTAGCAAAAATTTGGCATTTGAAATTTTGAAATCAATCGAAAAAAATCATAATTATATGCACAGTGAAAATGAAAAACAATAAAAATCTCGAAATATATATTTCTAATTAGTAATCATTAAAAACATTTATACCCTTTCATGAAATTCTTGGAAGCAAGGGTGCAAGCAAAGTCCAGGCTCACCTTCACAGTCAGGACAGATGTAAATTACTGCTTTTCGCACTCCCTTTGCATAGCACACTCTACATCTTTTTTGAGGTTTTTTACCCTTCGTCCCATCACCAGCTATCGCCGGAAAGTGGGAGAGACCCTTTTTTGGTTGAGGGGATGGGGGCAAGGCACTTATTTTTGAGGACAATAGGGACTCTATTACCTCCATTCTATACTCATACAAGCTCTTTTTGTTGCCACTGAATTTATTGTAGAGTATGTAGATATTTATCAACATTATTTGGAATAAATGAATGGCAAGTTTTTTGTACCACTTGAGGGACTTGTGCTGGCAGGTGTAGTAGGACAGCAACTGGTCGCAGTGATCGACACCACCCATAAACTTATTATACTCCACCACTGCTTCCGGTTTACCTCTCCCCGACCTTTCAGTGGGTACGAGGTTACACCCGAACTCAGAGGATATCAGAGACACATCCCTCTTATCCCTCCAGCGGAAGACGCAAATCCCCTCCTCACTCCAACGAGCAACAATCTGGTTTTTTGCCAGTTTGTGCCCAAAAACCTCTCTCGGGTTCTCTTTTCTTGCCGCACGGAGGGTCCCTGTGCAGTAAGTTTTGCATTTAATTAGATCCCTAGCTAGTGGAACGTTATTATAATAATTATTTAAAAATACACTATGCCCCTTATTTTTAAAGTCTTCCAAAAGTTTGTGCACCACTTTGTCCCCATGTCCACGTCCACCCACATCGCTATCCCCAGAGCCCGCATAAACTATCATACGATGCACTAACCCCGCTGGCTCACAGAGCATGTACATTTTTATGCCATGTTTGTGCCTTTTCCCCTGCATATACTGCCGGAAATTCAATCGCCCTCGCCAAAGCAGCATTGATTCGTCTATGCATAGTTCTCTTCCAGGGGAAACACAGGAAGTCATTGTTCTATGAAAGCAATTCATTAGTGGCCTAACTTTATATAGCCGATCAGATGGAACAGGTTCATTTTCATCTGCATTTTTTGCAAAATGAAGGGCTTGCAATATCCCAAGAAAGCGATCCCTTGCCATGGATTGGCGAAATAACCGAAAGCTGAAAAAAATCGACTTTTTCCAATAGTCCGATATTCTATTTGTGCGGACCGTCCCCATGTGAAAGAGCAGGCCCAACCAAACCTCGAACTCCTCTCTGGTCAGTGGCCGCCAGTCTGTTATCCTTGCACGGGGCGATGGATTTCCCAGAAATATGCACTCTGCATTCCTTTCTGTTTCCCTTATGACTAGGTCAAAAAACTCGTCGGTAAACACGAGGGAAAAGTAGTCTTTGGCGGTCGAGCCACTTGGAAGTTTCTTTAGACCAGGGGATCCAACAAAGGAAAGGGTATTCCTATTCACTGGGGGATTAGCGGCCCAAACAGCCTCAGATGTAACGGTACCCCTAGCCGTTTCGGTACCCCTTGCCGCCTCGGTCGTACAAGATTCACCGCCACTTTCTGAGTCACTTTCTCCTGAGTCAGAACCGTCAGAGTCGATAACAAGTGAAGACCCGCTAGAAAAATTGTCATCCGAAGAGTCCATGGCGAGAGCACGAATTTCATCCTCCCTTAGCGTTTTCCTCGGTTGTTTTTTCTTCGAGGCTATTAAATAAAAAGAAAAACATTTTAATCATTTTTTTATCCTGCGAATAACTCACTCTATATTAATTTGCAAGTGTATATAAATGCAGCCACTTACCAGAAAGACCAGAGGGACCGGGTGTTTCATCGTCAACTGGGTTCATCGTAGGGTTATTTTCTCTTCGGCTCGTACCCTGCGAGACTCTTCTCTTCATCTTCAGTGAGGAGGTAAATACACTGAAGAAAAATTTAATAAAAGCCTCAGTTAGTTCCCAATACAAGTATGATGGAACGGGAAGAAATGAAAGCAAAAAACTAATAATATTAGGCAGTGTATAACTAAGTATTATGGATATTTGAATTTTTAATTTCAGAAGAAAATGACCTTTCGAGGTCAATCATTTTATAACCAATAAGAAAACTAAATTTGATACCTCATAAAATCATTACAACACAAAAATAAGATGTATGAATATTTTTTTCTAACGATGGAAAAACGTGCTAATAAAAGATACTTTCGCTTACCTCTTGAGATACAAAGGTGAATCCGTTGAGAAAAAAGTTGTCTTCGGAAGTTCAGGTGACAGCAATATAAGCACTATGAAATTATCCGGAAATGTCACAGAAAAATTTTGGCGAGCACAAACACTATATAATAATATTTTTAAATATAATCCGATATTTCGGGGGTCCAAATAGCACAAAAACACTGTCTAACAACGACCCAAGGTGATTATCACTTGGAAAATCTTGAAAAAAAAACACCGATTTTCCAAAACTCGCAAAAAAATCAGTTTTCGACGGAAACGGAAACGGAGCACACTACACGACGGCTAGAAACCAACTGCAGAGCGTAGAAAAAGAAGCAAGTCAGAAGAGAGGCGCGTAGTCCCGTTACGCCCATTCATCTGAGACCCAAGGCCGTGACAGCCCTCGGCTGTCATCCGCGCCAGTGGCTGGGAGCGGATGACAGCCCTGGGCTGTCATCCGCACTGAATGGGTTAAGCGCAGACATAAAAGTAAATTCACAGGTAAGGAAAGAAGGGGATAGGAATATATAATATATGTCAGGTCACATTTTTACCCTCTGATTTCTGGCTTTTTCCATCTACCTCAGCTCTGTTGTCCTTGTCCTTTTACTATCAGATGTTCCTTAAGAGATTCACTCTTAACACTGATAAAAAAGTTCCAACTTCGAAAGCTCCCGAGTTTTATTTTTTCCCGTGTGAATTTTCTTTTTCTGTTTGTATGTTTTAGTGATAGTGGTTTGATGCTCCAAGGTTGAGAGCATGGTATCTTGGAATCATTGAATGATGGTGATGAGTAGGTTTGTACTGCTTAAACCCTTCGAAATCTGCCTCATGATATAGTTAGACCCCTCTAAGGGGTCTAATAATAGGGTAGTTTCCTTCATCAAAGAAAACGAAAGGCATTGATTGTATTTGGTTTTAGAAATACCGTTTTAGACGAATGGCAATGGTCAATTTTATTCTCATTTTATAAAGGCCAGATTGGCGCCCATGCGATGCCACTCCACGTGACGTCACAGGGACCTAGTTTCTGTACGAGTTGATAGGAGTTTTACATCGTCTGAGTTTACCAATTCATGCATGAGGCACAGAGCTCAGGGAAACATGTCTTAATAATCACCTATTAAAACTGGCTAAAGTCGGATTAATAATCCTCATTTAAGCCGAGCACTACCAGCTAGCAGGGTACTTGGCTACCTGCTAGCATCCTGCGTCGTATCAGCGCTCAAAGCTTCGCCCCAAGGTCACCTCACTTGTGGCAGCGGGAACCAGAACGACGTCACACGGAGATTTCCTGGCATTCATACTTAGCTGTTGTGTTCTCTCACGCTTGAAAATTTTCACTTTTCATTTAATCACAAAAAATAGATATCGTCATTTAAAAATCTAAAAGCGTGAAATACGTACTCCAGGAGTAATAATCTTTCAATTTAGGCAATAAAAAAATAATAGGATACCCTTCAAATTAAAATTATGAAATTAAAAAACGCCTTATTGATGGATTCTTTTCCGTCAGAGACAATGTTATATTTTCCGTACATTGCCTTGTGGTCACCCTCTAGGTGATCAAAGTGGTGGCTGGTGATTATATATCCAGGTTGTGCATTAGAGAAGATACACGATGATGAAAAAGGGCATGAAGTTCAAATGAATGCCGCTAAATGGTACTGAATGCATTGACGGACTAGGATCCTGAGCGCAGGTAGTGTAGCTGCCGCCTACACTACCTGCGAGTTACATCACCAAATATGCGTGTGCGCACTCGCCTTGTGTTGAGTCTGCACCAAGCACCCATTTGAACATGGTCCCCCCCGCTTACCTTGTCCCGCCTGAGCACCCACGAGCGATTGCGTATATGCGGCCGGTGTGATGCCATGGGATCACACACTTGTAGGGCGGTGAATTCACCAAGGAGATAGCAGTAGCGTTTGGAGCTTTATATCCTATCTCTCTGTGGACAGGATTTATTTCTTTCTCTTTGCAAAAGAATACATAGTTTTCGTTTATAATTCATTCATCTTTGGGTGTGCAGTTGCTAACATGCGTATAGGCATGCGCCGCCACTTGGTGATCACCTCCACAGATTTGATGATGCTCTCGGGAATATTCGTTGCTAAGAGGTCTAGTATGCTACCACGTGTATTTAAAAGAATTTGAGAATAAAACATTATCATCATCAACTTTCTACTTCATTAATGGATCATTAGACATTTCATTGGTTGATACATGGCCTCCTTTAATACTATATATCCTTTTATACATAAGTATTAAAGAAGGCCATGGTTGATATCATCGTGATGGAAATAATGACGGAAAAGAATCTATCGTATAACCCGCCACTGACGCGACAGCAACTACGTAGTTCCCGTTTTGTCACAACCTTTGGCAGCGCCACATGAGCGGCATGAAGGGCGGAAACGCGTAGACCAGCGTAAATAATAACACATGAAATTATGTTTTTGTTTTCTTTGTGATCTTTCCAGACTGCAGCACTGCAGGTCTTGCTCTTCGAAGATAGTGTTGAAACGTTTTGTAAGTGTACCTGCGATGCCATATGATATAACTTGAAGTTTTTGATCTTTGTTTCTCGGCGTAGAGCGAGATCCTCCCTGAATATGGCTTCGACTTCGAAAGTTGAAATCGGCCAAGAAGTTGCAAGACAAATGCTCGTAGAAGGAGCTGTACTTATTATTCTAGATATGCCTATTGGAACGGAATTTGGAATCGATCTCAAGTCGTGGAATACCGGGGAGAAGTTCAAGGGGGTGAAAATGATACCGCCAGGGTTGCATTTTGTTTTCTACAGGTGAATTGAATTTGATTGCTTTATTCTTCTCTTGAATTTGGAGAGTTTAGATGACTCATGAAATTTGGGAAAAGTCGCTTTGCTTGTAACAACCGTTTTCAAATCATTTCGCATGCTAAATTTATGTTCTCAACAGTTCGGTGTTTTCTTATTTTTTACAGTCCTGTTAATGAGTATGGTGATTCAGCTCCTAGATCAGGATTTTTTTATTGCTTTAATAAATCTGAATTCCTTGTTAGGAAATGGGATTCCTCCACGGAGTCACTCAGTGAAGAAGGTAGTCACCGCAAATATTTTTGCATTTATGTCTGAATCTTCTGAGAATTCGTTAACATATTTATTATCCTTGTGGTTGTCTAGTTGGTTCTCCTGAGGAAGTTGCACGTTTTAAGAAGAATATCCTCAACATGGATAAATTCCTGGGCGCCTACCCCTTGGATGTTTGGAAAACGTGGAAAACTTTGACCAACAAGATATCAGGTAATATACCTTGTAACTGGTCAATCTTGACACGATGTCGTGGATAATGTAGAGTTTTCGGTGACAGTTTACCGACGAAAATTATCGTTGACGGTACAAGTATACTGTTGCCACTTTTAAGCATAGAATCGTGTTTGACGTCGAAATCATGAACTATTATGTGAGTACCTAACAGTCGTTCATTTCGGTCTCTTCAGAGGAACTTTCTCAGTGGAATTTAATATTTTAGAAAACCTCAAATTCTGCCGCAATAATGCGGGTAATTTCCTTCATTACGTTAGGTTAAACATCCTCATTTTTGAGACCGTTTGCTTGGTATGTTGATTTTGGTGCACTTTAAATTTTTCAGTGAAGGTTTTCTATGTTATTTGTAGCATTATCCCCTGGAGCACTGCAACGTAGGTCATGTTCTTGTGTTGTTGAATGCCTTAAAGGTAAAAAGCTGCAATTTAGAAGAAAAAAAGTAATGAGGTTAATGATGATGATTTCATCACTAATCAGGAGTTTCACATCTTGCTTTTATGTATTGAGCTCTGGAGCTTAATTAGTTGCATTTTCCCGGTTATATTTCTGCTAAAGTTAAAAATGAGTAAAAATATAGCAATCCTAGAAAGTGCTCCATGATCACCCACAAGCAATATCTCAAATTGATGATGGCAGCAATGGATGGATTCATTGTTCTCTATCTTTGTCCACAATCAATCTCTTTTTCCCAGTTAATAGCGTGCAATCTGGTGTAAACTATTTCTTAGCTCAGAGTTCTTATCGTTTCAGCTTGGAGGGAAATTATGGTCAACAGTGGCGCAGCGAGGGGGGAGGTTTTGGGGGTTAAAACCCCCCCCAGAACTCAGAGAAATTTTTAAGTTTAACACTTTCAGTGCGGATGACATATATATATGCCATGAAGGCTTTTCCACTCAGGCGGATGACATAAATGTATGTCTTCGGGAGTTCGTTTTTCCGCTGGTCACTAGGTGCTCCGAGCGTGCCTAGCGATACTTTTTCACCCTCCCGGAGTTCGGGAGTAACCTTACACCATTGCGGAAGTGTCCGTTCCTAGTTCTACATGTTCCTTCATTTTTAGTGGTTTTTTGTTTACTTTAGTGCTATTTTTGGAACAATTTGGCAGGTTGAGATTTTTCTTTTAATTTCCTTCACCTCTTTTTCATTATTCTTATCGTAAATATCATCATCATGTCTTACATATGGATTATTTTTTTAAATTTGTTTTTTACCTTCATTTTTAATTTATTCATATTTTATGTGCTATCACAAAAATTATGATTAGACTAACTTTTTTATTAAAGATATTTATCCCTGTTTCATACTCACTACATAATAAAAATATGATCTTAGTGCGGTGCTTCAGTTAATTATGTTATATTTGAATTTCTTTTTCTAGGAACTTTTTTTATTATTGCAAATTACGTTTATCCTGGGTGATTTTTTGGGGTCTTTATCCTACTTTTACGGCATATTTTCTCATTCGTTTCTCTAGGTCAATTACCAATCCTCTATTCATTCCGATTTTATTTCATTTTCTGAGTTATTCATACGTGTTGGGGTTAGTTGCAGATTTTCTTCCTTTTCATATAAAAATAACATTAATCACGTATGCAACACTGCATTACATTATGTACAGTATTGGTCTGTATTTTTTTACTCGTTTATTTGTTTCCTTAGCTTTGTAAACGAAATTGCGGAAATGAATAGATAAACTCAGAGGTATTTTAAGCATTACGGCATTCAACCATTATTTATTCCGTTTAAATAGTATTTTTATCTTATTTTTTAATTTATTCAAATCTTATGTGCAACCACAAAAATTATGATCAGACTTAGTTTTTGTAAATAATGTGTATTCCCATCTCAAAACTTACTATTTTATTCCAAAATGTTTCCATGCGGTCCATAAGGTTGTATTTTATACTTTCTTAATAATTTTTTAAATCATTATTGCAAATTACGTTTTTTTACATATTTTGGGTTTTTTTCCTAATTTTACGGCATATTTTCTCAGTCATTGCTCCACATCAATTACTTGTCCTCTGTTCATTCTGGTGTCTTCATTTTGTAGGTCATTATTACATTCTAGTGTTAGGTACAAATAGTCTTATTTTTCATAAAAACTAACATATTAATCACATATGCAACACTCCATTACAAAAATTGTACTATTTTGTTGGATAAATTTTAAGGCTCAAGGTTGGAGTCCCTCCCTACCAGCGGCATTTCCAGGATATTTTCTTTGAAATAATCCTCTCATAGACGGAGAAAAATGCAGAAAGCATTTTCCTCTGAAATCCTTCACCAAGGGCCTTCACTAAGGGTATAATGGATTGGAAGCCGTTGGGCAGGGAGAACTGGAAACTTGGCTGGGCCTTCTTCTCCACATGGGCGCAATTAGGGTTAACACGATTTCTAACGATTGGAGGTCAGAATTAGTGTGAATACCGATATTCGGGAGAAAATGTGCCGTGATAGGTTTTTAGGAATGATGCAGGCTCTTCATTTCTCAGCTAACCGTGAAGACATCCGTACGACAGTGACTACGATTTGCCCAGAATGTGAAGGTCAACCAGGGCTCTGTCTAAGGCCTTCCTTTCAAATATATCATAAAAATTTGTGAGAATTTTTATTGAAATGTTTCATTTTGCAATAACTCTGAGGTAACATAGATTTGCTTTGATTAAAAAAATGTTTATTCCATAAATTTATATTTTTATTGCCGTTCATTGTGTGTTCTACTTCTGTGACTTGTAAAAATTAAATCAATGGCCGTTGAAACAAAAAAATACACGTAAAGACTAATTCCAAGATATTTTTGTCATTAACCTAAGGAATCAACGGTAGAAGAAGTATTATAAACGGAAATATGAAAAGTTCACTCCTTCATACAAGGAAAATTGCATGTGTGTAATGCGGGTTGCGTGAATTTTCAGTTACTGGTGACGGGTGGCATACATGTATGTCATTAAGGTTTTTTACAAATTGCGTGAAGTAGAAACAAAAGAAATTGCAAATTCTGTTGTATTACTTCCAAGATCACCGTTATGAAGAAAAATCACTCATCCGTCACTGGAGGTTTCGGCAAAAATATCATCCGCATTGAATGTGTTAATCCATTTTATTTAATTGGATTGATATAACTAATAGAATAGTGTAAGGAATAAATAAAATATCCCTCAGAAAGCCTTAAAACTCACCATTTTGAGCCATTTATCTTAAAATTCCCCAATTTATTAATCTCGTACTTACCGCTTATCCTGGTGGGTAGTCCATACCCTCACACACCTCGGTATTAGTTGCACCTAAACCCCCCCCCCCCCCCAGCCTTAATTCCTAGCTGCGCCCTTGATGGTCAATATTAAATTTTTCATTATTTTGTGAGGCTTACATATAGCTGCCTTTCTCTATGCTAATAGCATAGAAAGCTAATTGCCTGATGCAGGTTATAACCTATATTATTTCCATAAAATTGCTTAATGATAGAGCCATCAACATCTTACATGATATACTGTATAATTAATGCTCATTAGGCCACAAAGATCTATTGAGTCCATGAAAGCATTTTTTTTAACTGACTAGTTTCCAGCAGGTGGTACATAGCTGAAATATAATTCCATTTTTCCTGCAAAGCATTTTAAAGCCTGTTTACACGGTATATTAACCTGTACAAGTTAATGTTTAAACGTATGAGTGAACATGAAAATGTACCGTGTAACCACCCAGCTTGTGCGAATGCATGGACAGAAAATAGAGCCTATTCTGATATGGTTCATGGATTCGTACATGTTCCAATCTGGTCCATAAAAATCATTCACACAAACAGACATTAACTCATGCGGGTTAATGTACTGTGTAAAGTGGCCTTTAGATTAAATGAGCCATGTGTATTATTAAAATTAATCGATTTTAAAGTTTAAACCTCACACCAATTACCACAAGATCTCAGGATATTGGAGTGGAAAGCAGTTTAGGCATTGGCCCATAAAGCCAATAGCCTATTGCTAGATTCCTCGTACATGTGATTATTCATATTCCTTACTAGTAAATGTCATCTTAATTTGTGACAACTGACATTATCTGGTGAATGGGCTGTGAAGAAACCTACACCTCACTTCTGGGTAGGAATCCCTTAATAACCGTGAGTCTGGTGTGTTACGGGAAACAATAAAATATATCGTTGAGCTATTATCAGTCAAAGTGGTATTTTTCAACAAATAAAATTAGTGCTCTGATGATTTTCAGTTATTATATGTAAAAATATACCCAAAGTTTTTTCTAGTGTGCCTACTTAAAGTCAATATTGTGGTCATTAATGCTTTCAATTTTGATGGATATATCTTACTGAACGTGGTTTTCGCTTGCATAAATGGAGGTCAAGACAAACACCTATGCACAACTTTGCTTTTCACGTTCTATTTTAGTTCCTTGACACATCTAGTAAGTACTCCTACCAGGGGTAGCAGCATGAAATACCTCTTAGGAATGAATATTCCTGAGTGGATCATAAGAACTGAGGCAGTGACTCGTATTAGTGACAACAAGGCAGTGTATGGAAAATACCATATCGTCTCAAATAGAAAGTCTGTTCCAAGAAGAAGGGTCTACTAATTCCATAGTGCTCTTGTATTTAATAGTCATCATTGCTGGTTTACAATCCTAAGATTAATTTGATGGTTACTTTTAAAATTTTGAAATAATTTTTCTTAAATATAGTATGTCCCCTTTTGATTTTACTTATCGCTCATTTTCACTGGGTGATCATTATTTTTTGATGAAGTGTCTTGTAAATATATTTTCACTCCAACATTGCACTAAATTCACAATGTTTCACAGTAGGGACTAAATTGGCACCTAATGGCCTGCAAACTGAAAAAAAAATTATCCTCCCCCTTCTTAACCCTATCATTCAAGGGCTGTCCAGAAAGTAACAGACATTTTGTCATGGTGCTGTAGTGGGCGGGACTTGTGCCACTATCTTGGCATCAGTGTGTTTCTACACTCCATGCGCAATCAGCCGTGGTATCATGGGCATCATGCTCATCGTAATTTGTATGCAGTGGAGTGTTAAAATGAGCGCTGCAATTGAAAATCCCACCAGTTGTCAAGTGCTAGCTCTGACAAGGTTTTCGCTGTCAAAAATTCACAAATCAATTGAAATTTATTGCCAGATTTGCGATGTGCACGGTTAAGGAATGACTCAGAAAATAATCACATGCAAAACGGACCACTTCATCAGTCCACTAGGCTATTATGCTGCCTCAATAGATATTATATGAAGAAAATATTTCTTGAATGCTGTGTGATGAGTTCACATTTTGAAATTATCTTTCAATCATTTTTTTTCAGATAAACTAGTGAAACAATTCACCCCAGAATTGGGATTGATCAAATCAGCATTAGAGTTAATTCCTTGCACAAAAACAGAAACTGGAAAAGTTAATGGGAGAAGAATTAATTGCCGTAATTACACCAGTCTTGCCACTCTTGAAGAAAAAGAGAATGCTCTTCTTCCTCAAATGAAACCGTTTCCTGGGACTGAGTTGCGCTTCACTGCTATACCTGAACAGCATTTTCCACCAGGGGCATCACCATCTGAAATTACTCGCCATTCCCTTGACTCTAGTTATGTGTTGGAGAAAATGCTTTCTTGTTGTGATAGGTAAGTAGGTCAAGTGCCCCTTTGATGAATCTTTGTGTTTTGCAGTGTGTTTTAGGTAAATTTCAGAGGTTGTAAATTTGGGCCAATTGTTTCTTTTAATGCTAATAAAAAAGTTATTCTAAATAATTCTACGTGTACTTATATACCGTCTAAGCGTGTGTTAGAGAGACACCTTTTTTCCCAAAAATTGCAGCCGAAAATGGGGGTGCGTCACTTACATGATTTTCGCATTTTCCCTCCCCTGCCCGGTCGTAAGTCCATGGGGAACTGAGTGGCCTCAGTTTTCAGGCTGAGTCAGTCATCTGAAACCCTAGATCAAAAAGAAGTGGTAGGCAGAGGAGTTCCTCCCTTGGTGACGTATTTTTACAATGCTCCTGTTTGCATTTCTTACTCGTAAGGATCGAGCCGTCCTTTCGGTGCCTCAGAGGTTAACTTGAAAAATATCTCGGAGGGTTTTTTGCTCCGGAGTGCGCCCTAAATTTACTGCTATGAGTGGTCATCCCGCGGCGTTTATACTGCGTATAGGTATCGCATATCAAACTTAGAGAAACACATAGTTTTGAAGGGCAATGCCTGGTTAATAGTTAACATCTGTCTTGCCAAGTAATTTCCATTAAGCTATGGGCCTGATTCTTCAGAAATCATCTTCAGACGCTATTATGATGATTATTGCTATTGAAAATTATAATGATGTTAAAATCTGCTGTTTAAAAAAATCAAACAAGTGTGTACATTGTTGGACTAAATGGCGGATAGAAGAAATTGGAAATGCTTGTTAGTGAAGAGCACTGAAGGAGAGGTAGGGGGAAGGAGCATGCTGCCTCCATCTTTCAAGCAACGAGGCTACTAATGAAAGAGCAAGGGATGAAGACGTCCGATTTTGCAAGTGATGCCGTTGTCTTCGAAGCGAAGGGGCGAAGGTGATATATGCCATTTGAGTTGCCTGAAATTTCCATTCCATCTCGTTTGTTTAAATACGGTCATGCTATGCTTGTTTCTTCCAAAATTTTGCTGTTGGGACTATGTTGAACATTAGTAGCCTAGTAACTATAAAGCCTTGTGTCAATCAATTAGAGCTCACAAAACTTAAATGCTGTCAGATATGCATCGCATTAGGTCTCATTCTTTTTTGAACCTCGTGCACGTCATACAATTGCTGAAAGCTATCAAGATATCTTCGGACTCAGTAGGTGACTCACCTAGCATTTGGCCTCCCGAAACTGGTAGCATTGAACCTGGTAGTCTGAAAGAGGTCAGTCGGTGAAGGATGAAACATGTTTCCATTGTTCCCAAGTAACTTGATATTTTCCTTCGAAAGTAATGATTTTTGGTCTGTGTGGTCTCGGAAAGGAAAAAAACCTTAGAGGCATGGGCTGATGAAGGGCCGAGGATGGTTTTGTAAAATCTACGCTTTGGTTATTATCTTGTGGCGCAGAGATTCCCCCGATTGTTGTTCAATCTTTTGACAAGATTCACGCTATTTGCCAGCTGTGTTTTGCCTTAAAATTTTCCAAGGCTGAAATTCTATTGCTATACTCCCTATGAGAGCTATTAAGCAAAATTGTTCGTGAGTAGGACAAGTATTGCAGGGCAACAGAATATGCGAAGAGAGGGTCGGAACTCTTTCTACTCCCTCTTATGGGATGTTGCATTCACAAAAGCATTGATTTGAAATTTTAGATTCAGATGCAATTTCTTCAGCAAATTTGGACCCAAAGTATGAGGTAAAAGGCATTATCCGTGGATATTTGGATCCAAGGTATCCGATAAGGGGTATCTGATCCGGTCATCCGTAGTAAGCATTTTTAGGTTAACACTACAATTGAATACCTACTTATCTCCAAGTGCAAAATATCGTGTAAATTTTGCTGCAGATTTTAGTCTATTTATTATTATTATAGTTTATCATTAAGCCACGTCAATTTTTGGTATTGAAAGTGGAAATATTGATAAGCGTTGAAAGTCAAGGCATACATCTGCAACACTGTGCAATAGAATTAAAAAAAAAAACGCTGCAAAATTTTTTTTCTTTGGCTCTGATGCTCAAAATATGAGTACGTCTCTTACACGCGTGCATCTCTAACATGCGTTTATACGGTATTTAGGTGACACGATTTTAAAGGCAACATGTGGAGGAAGAAATATGAAGTGATACAATAACTGGCGACAAAAATTGAACAAAATTAATAGTAGAGATATTTTTATGCCAAATAATGAAATTTCATGTAAAAATGAAGAAAGTAAATAAGTTAAAATGAAGTGAAAATATATTTTATGTAGAGAAGCATTGATTTAAATTATTAAGAACGGCCAGATGTCTCCTCCTGTCCTATGTGTTAATTTGGCCTGTAGATATGGAAAATATAATGAACGGTGAACAATCACATAAGTAAAGTTGTAACAATAATGGGCATTTTCAAGCTTATGCCTTAAATTTTTTTTTACTGAATTGCAAATATGTACCCACAAACAAGACAAGAAAAATTTAATAGAAAAATCCATTGAAAGTGTTAGTCTTGGTTGTACAAGTCAATAATAGCATTGGTTGGGCAAAATACTGAAGTAGTATCCCAACCAACTTGGTCTCTACCTGATATGAATATTTTAAGCATCTAACGGTATACAAAGAAACTGTACCAGCATGAAACTAAGAGAAAGGCTATGATCAAAAGTAGTGAAGTGATGCATGAATGTATGAGTATCATGGAATGTAAGCTTTTGTAGTGAGAGGCATCGTTGTTAACGGCTTTCGGGAGCAGCTGCGTATTGCGCTTTGTCGTGCGAGCTTTTGCGTCCATTGGAGGCCGCATCATCAGGCGATGAATGAAACCTTTTTCCGATTTTTCGTTCATCGCCTGATGATGCGGCCTGCAATGGACGCGAAAGCTCGCTCGACAAAGCGCAATACGCAGCTGCTCCTGAAAGCCATTAACAATGAATTTATGAGTAACTCGTACGTGAAAATTGCTGAATTTTGAATCCAGGATACCTGAGTATCCCAAAATTATCCACATAGTTATAGAGGATAATAATCTGTGCATATCTTTCTTTGCTTTTCTTTCCAGGCCATCTGATTTACTGGGTGAAGTTCAGTTTTCCTTTGTTTGTTTCTTGGTTGGACACAGTCTTGAGGCTTTTGAACATTGGATGCAACTTGTTGGCATCGTGTGTAGAGCTGAAGAAGCATTAGTGCAGCATTCAACTTTTTTTTCAGAGTTTATGTCCACATTGGAGCTCCAGTTGGTGTCTTCATGTGGTGATGACAGTGTGCCTGGGGGTCTCCTCGCTGATGTTGTTACGGGGAAAAATGCAATATATGCTGCTCTGAGAGCCCTTTTCCTGAACATTCGGGAAGGTGATAGTGTTGACACCAGGCTTAAGGCTAGAGCATTGCATTTGAAGGAACAATTAACTAACGTTATGGGCTGGGATTTTGGCCCTGATGAGGCTGAAGAGGATGAAGTGGAATCAGGAGAGTATGCCCCTGTAATTGTTGAACTTCCTGGCTGAAAATATATTTCTTAAAACCTTTATGAGTCATATCTATGCTACTATCTTTCTTAAAATTATCCACTCCTCTTCTTTGAGTTGACAGTAGTGGAAGGTATCTGAAATGGTGGAGGGAAACATATCGGGGTCATTCCTTCTCAATGCAACAAACATTTCTTGGTTGAAGCTGTCTCGGTTCATGGTAGTTGTAAGTGATGTTTTTCGGGTGTACCTTGTGTATTTGTCCGATGTTTCATCACTTTTTCATAGGAAATGAGGATATCCACATTTCCAATGGAAAAGTGACCAGAAATGGACACGAATCGTCAGGCAAAAACCAAACAAATACTCGGGGCACACCGAAAAAACATCACAATCAGCTCAAACTAAATATGTACTCTCCTGGCCGTTTTGTGGAAAAATAATTGTCTTTTTGTCCATTTTAATTGTTTTACTGTGTTGCAAAGAAAATTTACCTTGAGTCATATTATTTCTTCTATTTCACCAACAAATTATTGTAATTCATTTATTTAACCATTTACATTTTTCTCCCGAGCAGCATTTTGGCACCTTGGGGAATAAAATAGCATTTAATGACTCAAATCGCTTTGTCAAATACCTAACATTTAAAAATCTATATGCAATAAAATTAATACGGATAGGTACAAATATCACAAATTTAAGAATGCCACGTGGGAGAAAAATATTAATATCGAAATATTTTATAAAAGTCCTTTAATGAGTTTCCATTAAACTTTTTTTTTGGAATAATAAGGTTGACTAGTCTTCTTTATAATAAAATAACAGTTTGGGTCAATTCTGAACAGTATTTTAGAATAGATATTTTATTTACGGTTTTTCAAATCCTTAAATTGAACAGCTACAACCCTTGGCCCACAACCTTGTAGCGGTGGAAAGGCTTGCGAGTTCCTATGACTCCTAGAGCTGCACTGGTGGGATTAATTCTTTATTATTCCCAGTAGGGCCACCCATGCCAGATAGGTTGAAGGGTAGGAGCCAGACGAAAGGTAGTCCACGTGATGGTGTCATGTAAAAAAAAACACTGTTGGAATGGAAGTGGGAAACCCTACCAACTATCTCTTCCCTGAAACCATGGAGTACAACCGAATGAGCCTCTGAATCTCATCGACTGGGACCTGTCCGCAAAGGGCGGGTGTCGGGCACGGCAGCGAGGTTGGCAAGGTCCTCGGGGTCGTCAACATGCGAAATCCTTGCAGACACTTATCATCATCATCAGCATCAATGAAGAAGGAAGAAAAGAAGACCAAGAAGATGGAGAAGAAGAAGTCGGCTATAAATGTAGGGACGTGGAATGTGAGGACTATGATGAGGGCGGTGAAGTTAAAAAATATCAAAAGGGAAATGGATAAAGGGAGGATAGATATCTTAGGATAATGCGAGGTGAGGTGGAGGGATGGAGGGAAATATTGGAGTGATGGTTATAGGGTTATATAGAGTGGTGGAGAGCTGGGGCGCAGCTAGGAATTAAGGCTAGGGGGGGTTTCAGGTGCAACTAATACTAATGGCATACCTGCCAGGGTAAGCGGGAGGCCCTCTGCTGGAAAAAATTTAGATTAATGGTTCAAAATGGTGATTTTTACGGCCTTCTGAGGGATATTTTATTAATCCTCACACTATTCTATAAGCAATATTAATCCAATTATGTGAAATAGATTTGACTTAAAAATTTCTATGAGCTCTGGGAGGGATTTTATCCCCCAAACTCCCCCCCACTCGCTGTGCCACTGATGGGGAGGAAAGCCAGCGAAAGGTTGCTTTAGTATTAAACGGAAAGATGGGTAAGTGTGTGGTAGGTATAGACCAGGTAAGCGATAGGATTCTGGTGGTGGAAATGGAGGTGTGGCCCACCAACCTTGTGGTGGTTCAAGTTTACATGCCATCTAGCAATCATGGGGAGGAAGAAGTAGATGAGGTGTACGAACAGCTCGAGGAAATAATTAGAGACACCCCAGGTGAGAAAAATCTGGTCGTGAAGGGGGACTGGAATGCCTCAGTTGGAGAAGGGAGGGATGGACACAAAATAGGAGATTTTGGACTAGGATTACGGAACGACAGGGGAGAGAAAGCAGCAGAATTTTACAGGAGAAACAAATTATTCATCACAAACACGTGGTTCAATCATCAGAAAGGGCGAAGGTACACATGGAAAAGTCCAGGAGATGTGGGGAGATATCAGATAGACTACATTGTGTTAAGACAGAGGATAAGGAATGCGTAGTCTGAAAAACTTACGCAGCTTCCCCGCAGCGGATGCGGATTCAGACCACAAGCTAGTGCTCATGCAATGTATCGTAAGATTCAAAAGACTTATAAAAGTGAGGAAGGCGAGGAAATGGAATGTAGAAGTGCTGAAGGGAACTATGAGGAGAGAATATCAGGATCTGGTGGACAATAGTATCAAGGAGATTGGAAGTACATAGACTGTAGGGGAAGGGTGGGATAGTATTAAAACAAGAACAGTCAAAGTGGCAGAGAAGTTAATTGGCTACGTTGACAGCAGAAGGATAAAGAAGCTTTGGGTTACGGAGGCAATGGTAAAAGAAATGGAGGAGAGAAGGAAGTGGAAGAACGTGGACACAGCAGGGCAAAAGAATGTATAGGGTGCTAAATAATTGATTACGATGTGAAACTAAGAGGGCAAGGGAGGCTTGGTGGAAAAGATAGTGTGAGGAAATGGAAAAGTTCCAGAAGGATGGAGAAGTATGCGCATTGTACGCAAAAGTTAATTCGCTATCGGGTGGCAAAAGAGGACAAGCCATGTCTAAAATTAAGGCTAAAGATGGGAGGATGCTCACCGAGCGAGAAGAGGTACAGAGCAGATGGAAGGAATATGTGGAGAATCTGTTTGACGGAAGATGCAGGCTGGAGAGATTGACTTTAGAGGAGGAAAGTGCAGTGGAGGAGGATAATCTTGGGCTGGGGATATTAGATTCAGAAATAGAGAGAGAACTTGGTGATATGAAAGCTAGGAAAGCAGTAGGTGTGGATAATATCCCATGAGAGCTTCTGAAGAATCTAAGGAAGGATAGTAAGAAAAGTTTTTTCGTACTAGTACGCAGGATCTCTGAGGACGGATGTTGGCTGGAGGATTTTGTGAAGACTGTTTTAATTCTGCTACCATAAAAGAAGAAAGTTGTGGAATGTGGAAGAGAAGCGTGGGACGAGTTGGAAGCTTGAATGAAAGTGGGAGGAATGATGATGTCTCCATGTTTCTGGGTTACACCGCGTGGATTTTCTTTTTGACGACAGTTTCTCCGGTATTCCAACCGGCGTCTTCAGGTCGATGATACCGGCGATGACCGGTGTCTTCAGGTCCACAGCTTTCTTCTTTTTTGGTAGCGGAATTAAAACCGTCCTCACAAAATCCTCCAGCCAACATCCCTCCTCAGAGATCCTGCGCACTAGTACGAAAAACCTTTTCTTACTATCCTTCCTTAGATTCTTCAGTAGCTCTCATGGGATATTATCCACGCTCATCGACCTGAAGACGCCGGTTGGAATACTGGAGAAACTGTCGTCAAAAAGAAAATCCACGCGGTAAAACCCAGAAACATGGAGACATCATCTAGACAACGCCGCGGAAAACTACGCATCAACTTCGGAAGGAATGATGTTTAAATTGGTAAGGTTCACGGATGATCAAGTGCTGATTAACCAGTCAGCAAGGGGACTGCAGGCTCTATTGGATGCATTAGACGAGCAGTGCGAGGAGCAAGGGATGAGGATTAATCACAAGAAGACTAAGGTAATGCGGTTTTGTAAAGCATCGCGATTGAGGAATGTGAGACTCGAGATAAAAGTAGCTGGGAAAAACTTGAGCAGGTAGAGCAATTAAACTATTCGGGCAGCACATTAGAGGAATACGAACACAGTAGCAAGGACATCAGGAAGCGAATTGCAATAGCAAAGGAGGCATTCATGAACAGGGAGGAGCTTTTGAGAGGATCATTATGTAAGAGTTTAAAGGAAAGGATAGTGAAGAGTTTGATGGAGAGGAAAAGGAAGGATGAAGTGCTGGATATGTTTGGTGAGGAGAGGCAGCTTTTAGATGAGGTATGGAGGAGACAGAAGGTATGGATAGATGGATGGGAGGAGTACTTAGCGGGGAGGGGATGTTGAAAATGGCGTTAGAGGGTAGAATGTTAGGGAAACAAGGGAGGGGAAGGAAAAGAATAGGATTTTTAGATAGATTGAAAGGGAGTAGGCCTTACAGTGAATTGAAGAAGGCAGTGCTGGAAGGAAAGGGAGGCTCTCAGATCACTTCTTTAGTACTCCGTGGAAACCTACCTTAATTAGTAGAATACTGTAATAATAAATTGAAAAAAAAATAGGAAATGGCACTTAATGAACTTTTGACTCTTTCAGTTTCAGTCTCTTACGCATAGTCTTAGCTCGAAAGTAAGCCACAAACCAGGGCTCTACGGCAATTTGATGGTGAAATAGAAGGAAATACATAATTAATGACCCATTGGATGTTTTGCCTTTTTGAACAACTTTAATGCAGTGATAGAATAATGTCAAAAGAAAATTGGGTTTTGCTTGGTTCGCCTAAGAGCATTTTGAGCTTAAGGAAAAAATTACATGGGCCCAAAAATGATAATTACTGTTAGATCTCAACAATTGATGCCTCGAAGTTAATGTAAAAAGTGGTCATCAAATTTGTCAGCTCAGTTTCTTGGTTGGTGAAATGGTTGCACGTAGAAATCTGACCATTGGGGGAGGATGTAATACAAGTTAATATTTTTTTTAACCGGAAAATTTATGTATATCTTATCCTCCGTTACATATAATTTTCCAGTTAATCACGTAAATTCTTGCCATGGGTTGCTAAAAGACCCATGCAGACAATCTCACAGTTCATCTTCATAATCTAGGGTTTGGCTATTTACTTAAGCCTGGATGTAAGAGAAGTGTGAACTCTTATTTATAATGAGCAAGGACAGTCTTAACAACTGTCAAAGCTTTTTGCTAAGGTGAAAACATTTAGCGTATTCTGTAAAAGGTATGACTCACCTGCATGATTCAATTCAAAGTTTGGTTTGATTGAGCAAACAAGCTTGACTCCTAAACAAGTATTTTTCATAATTTTGAGGCAAATTTTGCATCTGAGTGAGTTAACTGAATGGGAATGCAGCAAATGGACTATTCCAAACCTGCAGCAGGTGTTTTCTCTTAGTGAGGAATAATCTTCCTCTCTCCTCTGCTGCTAACCTTCATGTCGATTGTACTCATGAAAGGATGACCTGCTGCAAGATCAGCTCCTCAATGGTTTGAAAATTTGTAGCTTGAAGAGAGTGGGTGCCTAAATTGCTCTCACTCACTCTCTTATTTAACATAAAGGTAGGTTAGGATATGGAAATATCTCACCCCATGCTTTTCTACAGGCTTGTGTATTTCTCACATTCATGGTATGGGGAACCAGTTCCTTTCCTTGGGCCACCTCACACTTCGAGGATTTTGTTTCGGGGTGTTCAAAGGCTTCACCTGAGACCCTTTGATCAGCGGCCAAGCACTCTACCCAGTAGGTTACTGCGCTTCCTTAATTTGATCTATGGATACCTAAATTGTGGGATAGGTGGGTTCCTTGAGGACTAGCTTGGCAAGTGAGGACTTAACCCTACTGTCAATAAGACAATTAATATGCATGGATGAATGTTACGTATATGAATCCAGATGATGCTTTTATTGCATCTTTATCTCATCAGTTGATAAGGCATCTCTTTGGCAAGATTGAGCTGGAATATGTTACAAAGACTGTTAGAGATTTTTTGGAAGGATTTAGAGGGTTGAGGAAATGATGGGATTGGATATTTTTCATTGAAGCATTATGAGCTTGGAGCACATGGAAGCTGGGCATAATGGAATGAGTAGCCAAGATCCCATGGAGACATCATATGGTCAAAAAGTGCTCTAAGAATAAAATACTACATGCAGATTAAGTGACTAAAAGGCATAACTTTTGAAAGATTTTTGCACTGGAATAGATGTTTCAATTATATCTTAAGTATAGTTTCCTCGTGTATTTTTAATGTTACTTATGATTGATTTCAACTAGTTACTTAAGTTTTTATTTAATTTTCTTACTGGTGTTTCTGTGCTTGTTAGATTAATGTTAGCAATCATATACATAGTCCTTTAGTGAGAATTCTCTGCTGAAGCGACTTTTTTTTAACTTCCTAAATACTGTAATCTTGTTAAAATTTTCATCGTAGTTCCTCCCATTTCCCTGAAAGATGTGAACGTTATGCATAAAAAGATAAAATGTACAGCTATGTGATGATAATGGCCCATTTTTTTCAAAATGGGCCATTATCAATCTCAAAATCAATGAGATTTTAGTACAAGGTTTCCTAATCTTTGAAGTCAAGGTCACTGAAGAATTTTTATTGGATGTACCTAGTTTCAAGTGCATTAAGCAAGTAGGTAATTATTGGTGAAAATATTTCGGGAAAGTGACAGTTTGTAT
Source organism: Ischnura elegans (assembly GCF_921293095.1). Taxonomy (NCBI): domain Eukaryota; kingdom Metazoa; phylum Arthropoda; class Insecta; order Odonata; family Coenagrionidae; genus Ischnura; species Ischnura elegans. The sequence goes on from NC_060246.1 coordinate 146,451,680, forward strand.
TTAAGGCACCATTTTTCTAATGCGTTGGGATGTGCGAGTAGCACTTTTTGCTCTCAAGTCGAGTTGAAAACTACTCCCCAGTGAGAAATGGGTGGTGGAATCCCCATGGAGATGTAACGTGGATACCACGTGTTTTTGGTCGTGGAATCAACGTGGAACCCACGTGGAAATTTGGTGGAAAAATTAAAACAGCAGTAGGTGCTGTCCTAAAACCATTAAAACCTCAACCACTCTATATCTAAACCTTCTATATATGTGTCTACGATTTTTCATGTGCTCTCATGGCTGCCTTTCCACGAATTATATAAAAATAGAATGTGCGATACATTTTCACATAACTAGCGTGGTTTCAGGATGATAAATGACGCAATATCACTAGAGAGTTAAGTTCCACAAATTAGAAATTCTGTTTAACATTTTATGCTAATCATCACAAATCCACTTGAAATCAACGTGGATTCCACGTGGGTCCAACCACTCAATATCCACCACCACCATATATCCACGAGTCAACGTGGATTCCACGTGGGTTCCACCACCCATTTCTCACTGAGTCTTGAGTATCGAGTCGAGTATGATAATTTTTGGACCAGGCAATACAAAAATGCATGCACCAACATATTCTCACTTTCCAATCCCCTAGTGAATTTTCCATTCTGAATTCTAAGTCTGATGTAAAAAGGAAAAATAATGAGGAACGTTGATGGTAATTGGGAGGTGGATGGAAATTAATGTGTCTTAAACAGTTCCATAAATTCCACAATTGAAATGGATTAACCTCTAGTAATATGTTGAAAATTTAATTATTATTTGTATATAATCTGCTAGGAAGAGCCCTGAAGAAAGGTATTTCTACAATTGTAATAAGGATTTTATACATAAATGAATCATGTAATATTGGACCCTTTCAAATTTTCATGCACAAAAACCAATGGATCTACATGCTCAGGTAGTAGGTTTTGACGTCTTCATACAGCAGTGTTACTCCCTGCAGAAAATTGTCTTTCTCTTCACTCTAGTGTGGCAGGACAAGTAATTTCTTGACAAAATTGAAAGATTTGCGACCCAATTAATTTTTGTTAAAAATTAAATCAACAATTTTTTTGATCTTGTATCTTAGTGAAATTTAGATGGACAAAGCTAACGAACCACTTTTATAACTTAGCTTTAGCTTTCTAGGCTAAAAAAAGTTTTCTTCATTTTCTACTTCATTTAATCAACCTTAGCAACTTTTTTTGTAAGTTCAAGATAGAAAATAAGCATAACAAAGGAATAAATTAAAATTAACACAGGGCATATGTAGTGCTCAAAAAAGGCTAAATGATGACACCATGTTTGATGCTAAGCACGAGAAAAAACAGGCATTGTCGGCAAAAACCTGAAAGCATATTTTTTCAAAGAAATGTTAATCATTTTTATAGATTCTTTCGGCATCTGAGTAAAGAAAGTAGGGTAGGGTATAAAAGTATAGCATAAGAAAGTATGAGCGATGCAGTGGTCCACTCCGAATATGCCGCAGCTGACGAAAACATATTTGGCGCCCACGTCGACTACTGTAGTGCTATAGTGGTTGACCCCTACACATACAGGAAGCTGAAACTCCCATGCCAAGGCATTTGAACGACTTATCGAATTTAAAAACATCATTATATGGCTATGTCTCCTGTCGGCAGATTTCTGAACTTAATTGCCTCGACAGCTCTATCACCGAAACTACTTGACTCGACATTCGTAATGCTACTCGAAATACTCAAGTCGAGCACCAACATCTCGGCTCAAATTTTTGAGTACTTGCACATCCCTACTAATTTGTTTTTCTACTATTTAATAATTTGTTTAACTTTAAGCGATCATAATATTCATGAATATTATACACTGCATTAGGTACTTATAGAGGATTATTAATTCGTAGCCCACTTGATTTTTAGTTTATTTCTCTAGTTTTTTACAATCATTTGCTTTTAAACGGATCAAGTGCTGTGGGGCTTTTATGTATTTCATAAAGTAAGGAGACATCAGCCTTACATATGGTCCCCAGACAAATGATGGCCGGTTAAAATTTAATGCATATCTGCTCACTATGTAGTTTGCATCTAAAGCTGGAAGTAAAGGATCGATTACAATGTTTTGTAGGAATTTTTAAGATCTCTATTCTTTTTTCTTTAAGCAATTATTTTTCTAAGAATTTATTTTAGGCATAATTTATTGTCTCTACAAAAATTAAGGACATTATAAAATTTAATAAGTCATTGATAAATTTTCACATGTTAGACATTTTTAGCCAATTCCACAAATGAATGAATTACTGAGTAGTAGCTTTTCTTACCTTTTTTTACACTATCTACAGATCTTTTGAAGCACATCTCACAAAAATATCACAAAGGTATTTGAATTCACTGATCACTCTACAACAGTTTATGCCGTATGAATAAAAGTTTGCTTGGGGATACCACAAACTGCATCTCTAATTCTTTGCACAATCATCACAAATAGCATGTTAGTAATTATTACATTTGGTGAAACTAGACGTACAATTTATTCAACTGATTAACAGGGAATCATTATTTTGCTTTTATTCATGCAAAAACGTGTATAAATTTATCTCAATAATAATGAACCACCAAATAAATATCAAGAGTATAATGAGGTTATAAATTAGTTTTTTACATTTGAGTGCACATTGAACTCTCACTCCAAAGAATAGTATCATAATAGGAAAATCATGGTAACAAAACAAGGCACAGTTTTCATTACAATTATAAATGCACTTCAACTGACCCCACTCAGCAAAAAACATGACTGGAAAAATAGTTAAAGAAAATGGCAGTCAAATTTGAATTTCCAATAGGATATGTCGCTGAAGTGAACTTTATTACTCACTACATTCTTATCTGAACTTTAATTTACATTTTTATGAAAGGGTGTGACTTGCCCTGTAAAATGTATGTATCCATAGAGTTCTTATCCATTTGCATTCACGAACTATCCTTATTTTCACTTATAACAATTAATGTCTATTCAATCAACAGACTTCAAGTTACATTATATAGTTGATAAATTAGTCTTCTTTGAAGCTTGCATTAAAATGCCCAACAAAATAATTATCAACATTTTTATAGCCTATGTAAAAATAATTTCTCTAGTATTATTAAACTACATCCTATACTGGTGATGTAATTTTTCTCTGTAGCCTCACCATTAAATTTGCTCACAACATAGAGTCAATTTGGAGTAGTCATAAATTTTAACAACATAGTCAATGAGCATGTTTATTCACCTCATTTACATCTATTATCATCAACAGAATTTATCTGTGTATTTATATGAACAATCATTTTTGCTTAAAACCCTGATAAATATCAACACAACACTCAGAAGCTTTTAGCTTGAATTTCATAATGAGATATTAAGAAAAGATTAAGTGAGCGTTTCAACAGTTAACATTGAGCTCAACCACCTATTCTAAGTTTTACTGAAGTAGGATATGACAGAGAAGTATCTATTCTATCCGATCTGATAACACTTCTGTTTTCGTTAATATCTGTATCATAACACCTAAAATCACATAATGTAAAATATATTGAAATTTTCGTTGATCATAAATGGTTTTTGTATGTTACATAAATATTAGCACTCTTTGCATAAAGCAATGTAAAAAATTATAGGTACAACCACAAATGTTCTGAGCATTATTTTATAAAAATAATGCATTATTTGCGTTTCCTTCCAAGTACTCCAGATTTGTCCTACTGGACATACATTCCTGACTTATGGAAAATATGCCCCATTTTCCTGGCAATCTTCAGTTGGTAGCATCATTGAATATATTTTTATTGTGTCCCCACAATAATTTGTTGCAAATAAATGATTTCAATATTTTATTATTGTATTAAAAACATAAGTTCTTAATTAAATTAAAAGGACTTTTTGAACATTAATGAAAATGAATCTGATTTAATCATATGTCTCAGACTCTTGTTGCACCAACTTCATGCGACGAGGACTCTTTACATAGAAGCCGCCTCCATGGCAGTGGCCATCCAGTGAAAGTCTGCCCTTATTGCTTAAATAACGTTTGATGTATCTGGCCACCAGTTTCTGGGGCCGTTCTTGCCACTCATCTAAAATCTCCTTAGAAGCAAGGACCTGTGGAATAGTATGAAACAGGCTTAAGTGCAAGAACATCTTTCCCAGCAATAGAAAATACCTGCAGAAACACCATAAACATGCTTCAATTTGATACCACACCTAGCTAATTCTAACAATCGGAAGAATTTTCCATTATTAAAGGTTCTTTCCACAGTAAGAAGGTTACTTCCTCCATTCAGTGCTCCAGGTATTACATACATTACATACAGGGGAGAATTCAGGATTTCTTTCTGGGGGGGACATGCAAGGCCGTGTCCAGGATTTTGTTCTGGGGGGGCACAAGGTTACCTCGGAATACAAAACGAGCGCAATGATAATGGGACTTAAAATCTTCCATATTTTTTTAAGGTTCTGGGGGGGCACATGCCCCCGTGCCCTCCCCCCTTAGATCTGCCTATGATTACATATATGTTTCATTCAAGGTTACCACAGTAGGCAAAGAAAATTACATTAATTTGAGTTAGAATAGGAATAACTAACTAATGAAAAAGGAAAAAGGGATGCTAATTAAACCATAATTTTCCAAGCTCAATTCCACATTTTTATAAATAAAACTTTAAATTTAGGAACACATTCTAGTAGTTTTTATTACTATAGTAATGAAAAAATTTGCCATTTTTTAGGGAGGTGGCACAAAAAATGAATTTTGAGAACCTACTACTCTAAGTCATTTTTTTTAAACAAAATTTTATTATTTGTCAGATAACCATATAGGTTATAGCTGCGTAAAGTTTCAATAATCTATCATGTACGGTAAAAAAGCAATTTTTGATTTAGTGAAATGAGAGCAATGGCAGTTCAACAGTTTCCTTTTATCATTTTTTGGTTTTGTATTCTTCTGTGGTTGTGCAGTGTTACCCCTATGCTATAGCCTATTATTTCAGCTTGTGCATTTTATTTGGGTCACCTGATAATTATTTCAATATACTGAGTTTTCTCTACCATTGATGCTAAAGAGCTAACATTAAATTTGGGTGCATTATAGTAGCGTTTTCCAGAGTTGTCACCGCATCTTTGGCCACAGGCAACTGGGAGCAGGGAAAAGTAACACCTATGTATGTAGGGATTGCCTGCTGAAAATATTGCTGAAGACAAAGCAGATTTCCAGCTAAAAACATTCACTTTGATCTGCATTTAATGTATTATTTGATATAGATTGAATGCACTAGCTGACCTAACAGAAAAATACATAGAAGTAAGATAATAACAATGAAACTCTGAGACACCCCAGTTCCGTTTTGCCTGCATCTTACAAATTCATAATAGCTTTTTTAGCTGTGAAAGATATGAAATTTAAAATTACAGAGAGCAGAACAAACATGTATCTAACCAATACAGTATTTTCCACATAACCTTAGGAAACACTGTGCCCTTATTAAGTAATTTCCCCCTATATCTGAAACAGCCCCATATATATATGCATGCATGGATGCTAAAATGTACCAGAGGATAGAAATTGAGGATTAACATGCATATTTTGTTCTGCTATCTATTATTTAAACTTTTAAATTTAATGCCTACAGAATATAATTTTTTACCTACAAATAAAAATTTAGAGCAATTAATTAATTGGTAAAACATGTATGTAAATATTTTAATGAGAATTATTCTACGAATTATCATTATTAAACCTCTAATATAAATATTAGGGGAGTCAGAAGCCTTCTTTTTATGAACCAAATCCTTATGTCTATTTAATGAAATTGCATAATGGACCTCACTATGTTGAATTAAAAACTATCATTGTTGCCATTATCATCCTATTAAAATGTTGTATATATATATGCAGTGGCGTAACAAGGAATATGCTTTGGGGGGGAGGGGATGGGATGGCCTGAGGGGGCGTGGTCCCTCCAGCCAATTAAGGACCAGGAAAAACTTTTGAAAAATGACATGTCCAAAATACATTTTACATCATTTTGTCACTTAAAATTTAACTTTAAGCAGATGCAGTTAAAATGAGTCAAAACTAGACAATATCTTTAAATATTTTTTTTGTTTCACAGAGGCTTTGGGGGGGATCTATCCCCACATCCCCCCCATAATTACGCCACTGTGTGTATGTCTTTCCAGTGGTCTCATGTAGTCACATAAAACAACCAAATTGACCACTGACATTGTGAGCCAATTTTGAGGCTGAAATACACTGCTACATCCTATAAGATAATGGCTCTGGGAGGAAGTGTTTCTTACGGTGTATCTCCATGACTAATTTCCCTATCTTATAAGAGAAACAAGCACGATAAATATTTCAATTTTCACAATAAATCATGAAGCTAAAAAACAGAAAATAATAATTGCTAGATTCAGAAAGCATAAAGAGTGGCCAAGTTCTGTAATAAAGAAGTAGCTTTCTGAAGCTGCAACTTGTGCTGAGGAGGTTTCTAAAGAGGCAAACTTTCTTACCTGATCACTTTTGAGACGGTCCACAATGGTATTGCAAATAACAGCTGCCTTGATTCCTGCTTGGTGCGTAAGAGCAGCAAAAGACAGTGATTCCATTTCAATATTTGACACGCCTGCATCATGCAGCTTATTCATGTAGTCAAGCTTGTCTGCCTCTTTGAAACTACAGAAGGCACCATCCATTCTGGCTTGACCTGAAATGTGAATAATTTTAGCATACGAAAAATTTGTAGTCAAAATATACTGGAAACTACTCTTTCAGTTGAAAAATTAAAAAAATCGAGAAAGGTAATTTTGAATTGAAAATACAAGATAAAAAAGTATCTTAGCAACATTTAAAATAGAAATTTATGGATATCTACACTGCAAAAACGCTCTGCAATTGCCCACTGAATCAAAAATAAGCTCATAGCATAAACGCTCATCTCCTATTTTCCAAGCATGGAGGTGAGCGATTAAGCTCTGGACACTGCCAGCTGAGCGGATTCGTATTGTTGGGCTACTAGATGAACGGATTTGATTCAGTGGCCGATTGCAGAGCGTTTTTGCAGTGGAGGTATCGATATGATGAATTATGGTGATATTTTTTATGTTATATAATCAGTAGTATTTCCTACTACTGTCATTCACAGTAAATGTAAGGGATGGATTTACCAGCAGCTGGAATCCTATAGAAAAATTCTTAGGATTACATTTAAATACTGTAGTATAAAAGTATTTGAGTTAAGCTTATGTGAAAAAAAATTGCTTAAGAAGTAGATTCGCTCATCAAAAAATAAGTTCGAGATAAAACTATCAGGGTAAAGAGACTTGTAGTTAGACTCATTTCTCATTTTCCAAGCCATGAAAAATAAATTTCAGAAACAAAGGCGGGTATATTCTTGAAACTGTGATGATTGAGTAGAAGAAAGAATACAGGTTGTTTGGACCATGGGCACCATAGGGAAATACTGAGAAAATATAAACTTAGATAATCTGGAAACAGAAAATGGGCAATACTATGATGATAACTGAAACTTCAGAGGAAATCTCTTAACAACAAGCAGAATTTACCATCATTTGTTATGTAAAAATAATTCTGTGTCATCACACATTTATCTTCTCAATGTATTTCTAGTTTAGTTTATTAGTATATTCTAAAAAAAATATTTATTTGCTTGCTGCCCACTCTCATACTTATTTTAGAAGCCATTAGATGGAATTAATCATTTCCATACCTAAGTTTCTAAGGGTCTACCTTGACTATAATCATCATAGTAATACAATTAAATGAATGTATTATGTTACATATGGATAATTATGATAGGTAAGCAAGAAACTTACAAGTGATAAATGCAATAGCAACATGAGAAACACCCAGCATGCTAATTTATTTTAATTTCTTACACATACTCCCACCATCTCCAAATTCACAAAAAAATGCAATCGGATGGAATTCAAATTACCTTCACGTTAAGGAAGCAAAGCCAAACTCATAGCAATTACAGTGAAATTTAAGAGATGCTGAAGTAATAAATCTCCATCATCATTTCTCCTCATATTTGTTTCAGAAGTTAAGAATTGTTTTAGTGATTCAAGTATTACTTATATCATTCAGAAGAATAGTTAAAATACATGTAAGATTGGTAAAAATTTGAGAGTATTTAATAGGCACAGCTACCATTAACACATTACTGGATTACCAGTATCTATAAACATGTATGTAATTCTGGACCTACCTTCATAAAAGTCATCTGTACAGAGAGTTTTCCCAACCACTGTGTCATAAGGGTCATCAGGACTTGCGAGAGCCAGGAGTTCTCTTGTAAGCTTCTTATCCAATTTAGCTGGTTTTTGAACCAACTTTCCCAGATGTGGCTAAATTAGTAATGGGAATTATCATGTAATATGTAGTTAGTGATTAAGTGAAGTTACCTGCATAATGGTGATGAATGTGATGACACAATAGTTCAATCTTAACCGAGATAGTGAGAGTATCATAAGTTCACTCCTAGGCATACAGTCATTGTCATATATGTTTATGCAATGGTGAATCCTAAATATCTGATCACCTATTTCACTAATCACCCTGTCAGAATCTTATTAGCACTATGGCCACATACCCCAACAGCACACATTTGGATATACATAATGTATTTATATTGTATTTTCATGGGTCACATACATATGTATTTTTGTTATGTATAACATGTGTAATACATATGTATTATTGGATGTATTTCCTTCGTATTCATACATATGTAAAAGTGGTACGTGTTTACACGATAAATACATTTGTATTTTTGAAATTTGAATACTTATGTAAATGTGGTCAAAAATACAAATGTAAATATCGTGTAACACTTGTTACTTTTACATATGTATGAATACAGAGGAAATACATATGTAAATGTGGTCAAAAATACACAAAATATACATTATGTATATTTCCTGTAATTTTTGAGAGGTGGATTTTCGTGGCGTCTAGTGAAATGTTCAGAAACATTTTTGCAGAAATAATATGTTCACTGCAAACGCCAGATTTCCTCATTTCAATGATCATTCATCCATTCGAATTTATACCCAGGAAGCTTAAAAATAAATCATATACTGATCGATGTGAGCAAGGGTAGTATGGCGACCATATTTATGTTAATTTGTAAATGCACGCGAAATACAGACGTATTACATATGTAAAATTCAGTTTCCATCCGCGAAATATACACATGGAAAATGGTTCACAATACATGAAAAATACAAAAAATAGTTCTTGCACAGCGCAAAAGTAAAAGCGAAGTTTAATTTTTTAAACGATATTTAAAATTAACTGTTTAAACAAAAAAATTAAATTCTCAATTCTGTCGCAACAAGCTAGGGAAGTGAGTGGGAGTGATAATCTCGTTAACAGTTAGCTCGGCATTTCGTTCGAGACTACGAGAACGTCAAGAACGTGCTGTAGGAGGAACTCCGGCTACTGATGTATAGTTAATTTTATATTTGTTTGTATTATTATACGTATTGGAAGAATTGACATAGTGTTTTAATCCTCGATAACCGGTGCGTGTGGATGGTGTGCTCAAACCGAAGCTATGTTTTGCTGGAAATGTGCTTCAATCCCGCACGTTATTGCGATTCGTGCAAGCCAGCTCCAACAGTTTCCTGTCACTGGATAATTAAGGTAAGGTATGATTTATCTTTTATTATATTGTACGCATACATAGACTACATTAATTATGTTATTTGAGTATATTTGGATACAACTATTGGCGCAATGTGTTGACCACATTGCGCCAATAGAGGTAATTATATTGTTTATGTTTGGCTATTGTTTTCCTTTTTTGTTGAGTTATGTATCGAGGAGACTGGTCTCCATTGAAGTTATATGGTAAAACATAGTAATGTCAATCTTGTACGTAGGTATAAATTAATAGATTATGCGTCGTATAGTAATTCCGTGCTTCGCGGCTGAAGTTAAATTTTTTCTTCTCTTAATTAAGAGCAGAAAAAATTGTTTAAGGAATGTTTTCGTTCACGTGTAAGTTGTTTTATCGCTGTTTATTACCACAACCTACTGTATTGTAGTTCTTGCATTCCTAGTTATCCTATGCTTTAGTCGTAACATCTTTGACCGTAGACTTATCAGCGTAGCCTTGTCACTAAAGATTCCTAGAGGTTCCGAGCGGTTTTGCCCTCTACTTCTAATTATTTAACGAACAAGAAGTATTGGTCGTGTAATATCGGTTCCCTTAAAGCAAAATGTAATATTTCTTTCATCTTGAAATGCAGTCAATCAAGGTGCATTTCGTCATTATTATTAACACAAGATAAATACGTAATTTTCATGCGGAAGTTTGTCATTATATGTAAGAAAAAGGTGCGTACGGGCCAAATTAATTACTTATAATTTTCTTTTCATGCTCTTTCGCGCATACCCAGCAGGCGACGATGTAAATAGCTTGGCCTGGACAAGAGGAGAATGGATTACGGAAAAGACGACGAAGCAAAGCCAGAAGACCAGGTGGAATTGTTAATACCGAGGTAAGCTTTGAGGGAAATTTTTTTTTTACCATAATGGAGAGGTTTCTTAAAGTTAAGCCTGAAAGTATCGGTTATGTATGAAATTTATTTGTTTGAAAATTTGATATCACAAGTTTATATTTTTTCTGTGTGAGTCATCCGCTACTAAATCATGGTAGTAATATATTAGTATCATGTAATAAATAAGCATACCAATGGATTCACGTTTTCCTAGTTAATTTATATTTAAAAGTAGTCATATGATCTTTTCTCATATTTCTCATTCTTCTTAAGAGAAAGGCTATTAATTTTGTAAAATGAAAGCATATCCCTAAAGTATATGATTTCTCAAAGGACAAGGTCAAATCTGTGCTAGTTGGGACCTCGACATTATTGGTAAATGAAAAAATTTAAAACTTATGTCTGGAATCTATCAGAGAAGCCAAACTTTCATTTGCATTCAGAATACAGAATTAGTACTAAAATTACAGACTTCACAGAATACTGACTGCCTATATGAATTGATAAAAATAAAATTGAAAGGCCTTGAGCTCCTATTCAGATCTTACAAAAAGATATATTTTTGCATGACTTTTAAACTTGACTTCTTCTTTTCTCCTTTCAGAAAGTGGCTAATTGTGCAGAGTTGGTTTCCTGAATTCAGGTTTCTTCTTGTGCAATGGGTTACAACGCTTGTTCCGTGCTAACATTTTTTTCTATTTTCCAACTCAAACCATTGTTTGTACTTGATTTATCTTTGTGCCATTTTTTTTTAACTAAGTTTCACCTACTGTTTGCTGGCCCTTAATGCTTGTTAGCTATATTCATGGCCACACTTGTTATTTGTGTGTATTATTTTATTTTTCTCTTTGAATAAATGTTTTATTATCTGTACGTTCTGGTTTCCTTATATTTATTCATCCGTTTGATCGATATTGATATTAAGTGGATGTGGGTCAGAAAATCAATATGTATAATTCGTGTACGAGGGCCTGCAGATACATATGTATATTACATGTAAGGATATTCAGATTTCCAATTTGTAATACGCATGTATACATACATCCTGAGGGACTTTTGAGCCACTTTTACGTGAAATATACAGACGTAATACGATTGTATTCCATTGTATACATATGTATAATTCATGTATGGGTATTCAGATTTCCAATTTGTAATACGCACGAATACATACATCCATAGGGACTTTTGAACCACTTCTACGTGAAATATACCGATGTAATACGATCGTATTCCATCTTATACATATGTATTTGGTCACGTTTTTTGTGTGTATTATTGATGTAATACAAATTCCGTGTTATCTGGGTAACCATGGGTGAGTGGGTCAGCTATTAGAATAACTACGAATAAGGTACTTATTGGTACAGCAGCTGAACAAAAATCAAAAGCCACTTTACTAGCTCTCGAAAACTACTCTACAGCTATATATTTATGTATGACTCTAGAAGAAGTGAACTTTGACAGTAAACTACGCGAATAAATTAAAAATAAAATATTTCAGGAAGAAGAGTCTTATGATTAATAACCAACCTGTTCAAGGACTGGCCTCAAGAGTCCATCCAGGGCTTCTTCTGTTATCACCACAGTACCTGGTTCCAATCCAACGCCTCCACATGTACCAATTCGAAAGAAGATGGGATCTTTGACTTTGGCATGATACATTAACTTGATTACTTCATGAAGTAGGATACCTACTGAAGGAATGCCCATTCCATGCTGTCGAATACAAGAATAGAAAATTTTAATTGACTGTAGTTCTGAGGGCTACACACAGAGATGAAATCATTAAAAATTCAATGTAAGGGTATCAATATGTACTTATAAAGAGCAGTTATTAGCCTTGCATTAAAAAAAATCAAACTCATTTCCTGATTTCTTGAGGGAAGGATGGAGAGGTTGGAAAAAGCTTGTTATAACATAATTTTTCTACCTTCAACAGGCATTAACAAGTTAATAAGCAGAAGTATGAGGTATTAAATTTCTTCCATAATAAATTTTAATTTAAATAACCCTCTCTTGAATGATAAATATTGTCGACTATGTTAGACTCAAGTTCATCTAACATTAATACATATATGTACTGATACAGTGAGTTATTTTCAGGCACAATGGAGGTGGTTAAAACAAAGTACACATTTAAATTTCACTAATGCCAATGCCCAAGAGGTAAAAGGAGGTGATAAACTATATTTTAATAGGCCATTTAAAAATAGGCAAGCTTATTAACCAAATGTTCTTTTGATAATAGAAAATGGGGTGAAGAGAGAAAATTATTCTTGTTTCTTTCAAATACTGCTTGCATTTTGAAAAGGGTGATTTTTTACCCAGGGGCAGTGATATACGATCTCAAATATCATATAAATACACTCACACTAAGTGATAGCACTGGTCCAACTTTATACATTGAATATCTGTATGAGTATTGGCTGATGTCCACAAGTGTAGTTCCAGCAGGTAATTTATGGCCTAATTCTTCCATGATGTAGAAGGCAAATTGCTCCATTCTCTTAGGGATACCACCCATACAAACAAACTGAAATTAAGGAAAAAGTCAGTGAAATGTTTGACATAAATAAGTAAGCAAGTAACTCGGAAAACATCATTGAAAATTACTGACAGTAGTAAAGTATATTGAGGTCTCCGGAGATTGTTCGGAAAAATAATACACATATTCATGAACATTTTCTCTAAGTTTAACATTTTTCCAACAAAAACTCGATTACAACAAGAAAAACAAAACTTATATTCTGGATGACCCCAATAGATCATATTGCTATGTTCTTATGGGCAGTTACATACCCACAGACATGTATCATCAGCCTACCATTTGTATTTATAATTTTAGAGTTGGAATGCAGCATGGAAGATAAATGTAAATATAAAAAGCACACATGAGTTGCTACTAAAGTTTATCTTAGGGAAAAATAATAGGAAAGGGCATGAAATCAATTTTTTACACACACTATGATAGTTTGGAGGAAATTTAGAAGGAATTGTATTATTCAAGGCAAATACTTTTAGCAAAAAATGTTCCTAATCTATGGCGCAGGTGCAGTGTATGCAATGAGGAAAAAAGCTGATAAATTTTCGAGAGATATTCTACACATATTCCCTTCCCCTTTGGGCTCTCATGACTCACTCATTCGACCCAAGCATCAACGGTTGAAAGGGTAGCAGAAAATTTTGAAAATCCATAGGATTAAATATTCGTATAAGTCGAGACATGCAACCCTCATTACACATTGTGAAAGGGGTTGCATTTGCCCAGGATACACGGCTAAAAGGCAGCGGCTTCCATCATATGATAACGGAGGCGGTGACCAGCGAGCTATTGCCTCCTCCAACATATTAAACTGTACTAGAAACATAAAACGGGAAATGACAAAGGTCGCAGATAGATAGCTGTGGCAAGAATCATTTCGGTTTCAGACAGTGTGTCTGGTGCATCAATGTCTGTACCTTTAATTTTGGGTCACCCAAGCCATGTAGCTGGCGCAACTGCAACAATGCCCGCCGAAGGAACCAGAAAGAGAATCAGCCAAAATCCCTAAAGCAGCCCGATAAAATTAAAATTTTATTCAGCCCACTCTCTGAAATGTATCAATTGATCAGAAATGAAGAGATCAAAAATCCACATTTCACACTACTGCTGATATTGAGTATCGATCAAAAACCTTTTTAGCTTAAGACACAAGAAATTTCACCCTTTTGAAATGGTAGCATTAAAAATTGATGTCTCAAAATAAACAGAACCGAGCGCCCGCAAAGACAAATTTTAATTGCATACCGAAAAGTAATATATAACTTGTTTACACATTTGAGTATAACTTTCATCGCTCAAACGTGATGGTAATTACAATATTGCAGTTATATGACTACAAAGGTAGAATATACAAAAATTTAGAAACAATGGAATACCTTGATGTCATAGTAATGATCAATAGATGAGATAATTGACGATAATGTAGATAACTCAAAAGATGCAAGTTAAAATTAGGCAACGTTTCTTTCAGTAACATATGGAATGGAATAAACGATAAACCTTAGATTTTCGGGCATGATGTTAAACTTTACACTAATTCATTTGTTCAAATACGATAAACATTATTCGCCAAACGAAATAGTTCAAGTTTTTTCGTGTACTATGGGTATGTAACACTGGAGGACAGGTAACAATTAGAAAATTATAGCTGCAGGATAACTAGAAATTAAAGTGGTGTTTTTTTTTAGAAGTTTGCTGATAACTTCAAACGTAATCGAGTTTAAATAATTTTTTTATAAAAAGTTATTTTAAACATAATTGATTACGTTTTAGAAACATAAATGATTACGTTTTGATTACGTTTTGCCATCACTGAATATTATGATATAAAAAAATCAATTCACAACAAGTTTTTTACGCAAGAATTCTGCTACTTACAATTAATATTTTTGTAATATATAACTGGTTCTTCCGTTCCGCACTCCCCCCGTTCTGAATATCGGCTAATATAGGGAGATATCGGATGCGTCCAAATAGCTTTTCCTGCCTTCTTTTGGCTTCCCTGTTCTCCCAACCTTTACGGGGCTTCAGTGTAAGGAAGACTAACCAAAAACAAGTTCGATTACTCACGTATTTTGCCTTGTTATTCGTATTTGATCTCTGTCTCCCCTTAATATATCGTTCCAATATTATTCTCTGCATTGTGTAACTTAGCGAGCTACTTTGATGCTTCGTCATACACCCGAATAAAAACAAATATTACTTTTGAAAGTTGCACAGCTCGGTGGGCGTGGGAAACTACTTTTTCAGTGGAGTTCCGCACTACCAACTACTACAAGGCTTCAAGGGCCAATTTAACTAACTTATCGTCATATTCCAAAAGAATTTTTATGTGTTATTCTCACACAATCCATAAATCCTCGAAAAGGTCCAGGAGCCCCAGAGGGAAGGAATGCCCGAAGAAGCTAGGAAAAGGTTCTCATTTTGACGGTTCTTAGTAATATGCTTTCATTAACATACAAGGATGCGCTCTGAATCGCAAATGCTGCGAATCATGCGCATAAAAGCCTTTCCGAATTGAGCCTTGGAGCATATCCGAAGCGAAAAAACCGGAAGTCACATCTAGCACACACTATGCATACGATCGAGGAAGTGGATCTTCGATCATGTAAACATTAGGAGCATCGCACTTGCAACATATTGGTCCCAGCAACAACACTTGGAGGACTTAGGATTCATGAGGAGTCGTGAGGAACTTAATGAGTGGCAACAAAAATATATCTCATAGGTAGGCAACTATTGTCACACACCTCATGAGCCAGGCTTCACAGGAAAAACTTGACTCAACTACCTAAAATCATGAAGTGGATAGGCTCCTCAGGTGAAAATATAATTGTCAATAGTCGGGTTGATGTTTGGACTATATGTCTCAGCAATGAAGTGTATCATGAGGTGAAGCTGTTAACGAGTCTTATTCAAGTATGGTATTCATGGTATCTGGTGTATCGAAACATTTTGTTGCGCTTGATGCGGAGCATAACAATTACATAGAAATCGTTGTTTACGGGACTTTGAGGCGCGTGTTTAGAACGGGGAAAATTGCGAACAATTTGGTTACTTGCCTCCAATAAAAGTTTTACTCGAATTAAAAAAAACTATTATCACCACTATAAACAGGAATATCTCTTTTTGAGCATATTTACTTCGGCGTCAATCATCAAGATGGATAATCCTTTAAGATAAAGCCGTTCCCATTCGCCCTATCGATTGACGCACTCCAATGGGCAGCAGCAATTCGGAACGGCAACTCCAGCGCTATAGCCATATGTGCACCGCATACGTGATTCGGAACACAATATTCTGAATATTGGTAGAACATAAAAACTTTTTAGTTAGATATGCAAGCTAGATTATAAAGGGAGCAAAAAACTATTTTTTTCTCATTTACAGCAAATTATCTTTTCTTAATTCCTACCCAATAGTGCCACCTTAATTCTTTCAAGTTTCGGCTAAACATTTCCCTAAAACTTTAATACTACCATGGTAATCTGCTTATTAATGGGTTTTTATTTTTGCCGTTACTGCCAGCTAAGTGCAATCGAGTTTGAATACTTTTGAGCGCAATTATCGCAGAATGAAACAAAAAATAGAATTTTTGGACAAAATTAGTTTTTTATTTTGAATGAAATGATGAAAAGCGTGGTCTAGTCGTAAAAATTCGATTGAGGCCGAGAGTACCTGTTTTTCTATAAAGCTGCGGTAGCGCAACTTTAGGCCATTTCGTACCCTAACAAAATATTCTCCATGCCAAAGTTTGGTATATTACAGATTAAATGATTTCGCAGCTTCGTCCCGTGGTTCATAAACTTTTTCAAAATGTCAAATTAAGTTATCGTCCAACAAATAACGTATTGAAAATTAGGCAAAGCTTATGTTGCTGTCGTTCGGTAGCTTAGGAGTTGCAACCCCATTGTTATAGGACGAAATTCTCAAATTTCCTCCACGAATTATTGGAAATCCCTCTCAAGTCATCCTTCCAATATTTGGCCACGGGGGGATTTTCTCACCTAAATAACGACACATAATACGATAAAAACCATATAATTTCACACGGTGATTATGGATTTAGTGCTACCACATCTTAAAAAGAAGGCAATCTATATATTATATATAAAGGTTATATATGTAAGATTTCATCTAAAACCGAAACAGGGAGAAGTAGTAAAGCTGTTCGGAATCGAAAGTTCCTTAAATCACAACAAGGCGTTTCATAGTGCCATAGACCTAGGATAAAAAGAAAATAATATCGTCTGTATAAAAATAAATATATTATCCTTATCGCGGAAATTGCACCTCTCGATGGGATTATTTCTTCAGATACTATTGATAAAAAACATGAGACATTAGAGGATGACGACAGGAAAAGTAGCACTTGAAATTTTCAAACTCTATTCAAGAATATGATATCGTAAAATAAATTATTAATAAAAATTTGTTTACTTTCTCCACACGCGATAAAGTTTATTAGACCAGGACAATATTTATGAACCAACTTCATAGGAATATGTAACTGTGACAACATACACATACTTTTGCAGGGATAAATATTTTCAATTCTATTACTTTTTACGGGTTGGTCAGTTACAGTCTTATGCTTGGGATATTATAATTTTTGGCCATCAGAATTATTGGTGGATTTCTATTACACGTTCAAAATCGACAGCTCGTTTATGAAGTATTATTATTTACGATTCTATGAAGTAAAATTTTCATTCTGTATATAAAAGTAAATTGTACTCTAAATAATTCCTTTCTTATGCATACGAAAGAAACATATATTCACTAAGTACATAAATTCATGTCCCTACTTAAGTCCCATTAGCGTTTCGTACAATTTAATTTTTATATCAGCTTTAATATTTGTTAAACTTAAACTTTATTGTCTTTCGCGTCAAGGCGACAAGAAACGAACTTTACTCCGAATAAGAAACAAAAAACTCAACTGTAAAAAATCGACCTTAAATTCATAGAAAACTTGCTTCCTCAGTACTTACATTCTGTAATCGAGTTGGCATCCAAGAAAAAATTCTTATTTGTATACGTTTCAAAGTGGTTGCACGTAGGAAATATTCAATGGTGGCTGAAACATTTTGACCCGTGGCTTAATTTTTTTAAATTTCAAGGTCCAGCCGTCCTGTTATCATTTACATCGAAATCTTTTTCATGCTAGCTAATATATAAAATTCTCTTGTCACGGTTCTTTGTTTCCAAATTCCTCCGAAACGGCTGGACTGATTCCAATGAAATTTGTTGTGTATATTCAGTAGGACTGAGAATATGTTGTAAACTATTTTTCATTCTTCTCTAGCCCTGGAATGGGCCCTAAGTCATTTTCATAAGAAATACATGTAAACTTCGTTTCTAATTACAGCAGACCTTTTTTCTTTTGCATATTTAAATTGGTGATAATGGTCACATTAAGTTGAGACATATACCATTGGAAAGAAAAAGAAAATAACATTCTCATTCCTGCAATTGAATTTCGTTTTCCACGTGATTTACGGTGAATTAAAAAAAAACATCCAAAAAATACTGAAATTTTAGCGATTTTGGCTTACTGTCCCCTTGACGACCGTCGCGTCAGTATTGTTTAAGTCGTTTGAAATCTCTTTCTATCACCATAAATTATGAATGGCATGTTCCACGGAGATGTATTACTACTACGTATCCCTATTATTCCGACATATGTGCCAATTGAAAACAAACGGGTTCAATGTCCAATTAAATTGGCATTCGCAACGACAAGTCTCAAGGCCAAACGATGTCTTTTTATGGCTTTGAGGCACACCGTGTTCATCGTACGGACAATTATACGTGGCATGTTCACGCTTGGGTAAACAATCCAGTTTGTTTGTTTGTTTTGGCTAAATATAGATTTACTAGAAATATCGTACACTCCATTGAACTAAGAGGTTGATAATGTTTTTCTTAATAGTTATGATTTGTGATAGAGTTGTCATTTGAAATTTAATGATTACTAATGTCGGTGGTTGCTTTCGGGAAATGCTGCATAGGTAACATTATCTGCCCGGCGTTTCACTCCTACTGGGAGCGTTTTCAAGGGAATGGGCTTAGCATGATGGTTTCTCTTCACTCGTCTCAAGTGCCTTCTTCTAAAAAAAAACTCCATATACAAATTGGCTATTACGGGAGAAAGCGGTGAACCGATTGCCGCGCCACTTTTTTGTTCATATATTTCCCCGTTGTATAGGAAATAATTGCTTCGAAGGCAGAATTCAACCAATTTTGGGTAGTCCTCTGGAAGTCCATCACCCTGTTAGAGTTTTTAAAATTCCACCGAATCAGGGACAGGAACTTTCGTAAACAGCGACGTGACATCAAAGCTGACTAAAATATCTCTTTCAGTCACTCTCACTAAAACGTTCCCAGTAGGAGGAGTGAAACGTCGAGCAGATAATGTTACCTATGCAGAATTTCCCGAAAGCAACCACAAACATTGATAAAAGAAGCTGTGAAAATCTTCATACGAAAATCATTGATTACTAGCAGGCCACCCGGTGTTGCTCGGGAACTATATTACCCAGAGAGGTGGGAAACTTGGAACTGGGAATTCATGGTCACATGGCAGGATTTTAGGTAAAAGAACAAAGCAGGTCTGATGATGGTATACATATATAACTGCAAACAATCGAAACAATGATTTCTGTATATCGCGCACGGGATGAACTTACGCATACCCCAGAAAAAAGTTATGCACCAAGAGTATTAATAGGTAAGAGTAGAATCCTTTTAGTTAGTTTTACCAGACCGTGTCTAGGGTTTTGTCAACACAGCAGGATTAGCTATCACAGAAGCATGACGTGACGTAACTAATGGTAATGAAATAAGGATGCAAAGGACGCGTCGGACAAAACCAAAAGTAGCACTACTTACGTGATTTTGGAGCATGAGATACGAAAATGAGTGTTAACTGTTTTGTATAGGTCAATATCGTTCACAGCATCTTCCTCTTTCAGTCATATACCACATCCCTACACACTTACAATAAGTTAGTTATTTTTTATTCGACCGCCAAAATATTTACTATTAATATACTATTTATATTAATTTATACAGCAAAACAACATTTTCCAATAAATAACCAATAAAAAACTTTGAACCGCAATTGGTTAAAACTTTCACGGTCAATAGTATTAAGATCCTTATTTTGTGACACGGGTAAACCCAAAAAATAAGGATCTTAATTGAACCGCAAGCCTACATTCTGAAAGGTTACAATTTTTAAATTTGAGGTCGTCAATCATGTCGATACTTAGACTGAACGCTCCGAAGGCAAGGCGATGATAGAAATTGGTCTTTTATCTTTTATTTCCAACACAAAATTATGTAAATATATGAATTTAACTATTTCAGTTCCCAATAACTAAATATTGAATGATAACCCGCTAACACAAATAATTATTTTTGCATCACTGCTGTAATCGGACTGAATTAGCAAGCTTATGTTTGGTATTGTTGGTAAAACTATTTTATTATTTCGAAAGAAGGCATCTCCCTTGAATTGGCAATAGTTCGGCGTTGGTGAGGCAAAGGTCGACGAAAAAAGGAAACAGCTGATATTTTGCTAACGTTCATTCAGAAAGCGGACGATAACAAGCACGACGTAGTAGAGATAACAGAGGTTTAGCCAGATTATAGGTCACTCATAATTTATTCCTCTAACATATTCAAGGAGATAATGTTTTTCATTGAGACTTGAACGGAGCGTTGTGAGCGATGAAAATATCCGTTTTATCGAGGAAGATAGCCCGCAAGGACATACATGAATTTTTTTACGACACTAAAACTTAATATATTCTCCACCAAAATTAAGCGTGGTACGCTTCCACCACCAGATTTAGGACCTGAGATAATAACTAAGAGCTCTAGGAACTCCCAGCCCTTGACACTGAATGACCGGGTGCGGCGATTGTTTGTAAACGAAGGTTAACTTCACAGGGAGTTATTAAAAATTTTACTTTACTAGGAGTATCCACAAGTTTTAGTACTACCGTAATTTAATATGTGATGGCATTGATTGCATTAGATATGATAATCGCGGTGATGTAGACCAATGTCCATTGCAAAAATACGAAGAATTGCCGTGAAGTTTCAAGCAAATGCCATGGCTAGGGAAGATTATTTGGTCCACAACCTCGTACCCTGTATTAAAAGGTTTCCGATAAAGGTATGAATAAACTGAGGCTCGATTGAGGAAAATATCGAGGGTGTGGCCAAGAAAATAGCATAAAAATGAGGTATAATCAATTCAAAATATAATTAAATTTTTTAGTGCCAGGAAAAGAGTTTTTATCGGTAAAAGCCTATCAGAGTGTAGAGACGATGATAGAAAAACTAAAAAAAAACGCCCCTCCCTCCTCCCAAAGTCGTTTCCTGGCAGCGCAATTGCTTATACGCGTAACTATCACAAAAACATTAAGATAATCACAAGAAGAGTTTTATCAATTCCTCCTGATATATTTTTAATAATCATAGAACACCGCTTATTTTATTTATACAATTTTACTAAATCTGCATACATGCCAACTTTAACGATACCCAACTTTTTCACAGCCATGCACAAATCAATTTCACATAGTATTTTATGACATACAATCGAGCATGTAAGTACTGTTTTTCACCTCACAATATTTGCACACACTTTGCATTACATTTCAGTTCATTCCTAGCAAAAAATTACACTTTAACATAATATTTGTATGCTCAACACGCTATCCCCTACATATATACCATATAAGTATTCATATAAAGACCAAAGTATTCAGATTAAAACTCTAAAATTGAATATGCAACGCCTTAGGAGTATAAAGATCTTTTTGGGTAACATACCCGGTCGCACTTCATTTTAGGCGACGTATGAACGTCGTTCTAAGGAGAGTTTGCAGTTCTTCTCCGCTTGTACATTTATTTTTATGTCTATATAGGTCAAGGCAACTGCCTCTATGTTCATAGTATCAATGATTAATATCCTCCCCAATGACATATTTTTGCATTGACTTACGAAGGTTTTTTTTTTTTAATTTTAACACTTCCACTAGTCCTTCACTTTATAATCCTCTATCACAATCGCCCTTGACTCTATCAAGAGTTCCCACTGCTCTCACACCATTGAAATCTTTCACAATCCTTCGTCATACGATAACCATTTTATTTCGATACTCAAAGCTCAGAATAAATATAAACAAAAGCGCTCAAGGTGGCTGCGCAGTAGCCGAAAGCTGATATCAACTGGAAACCCACAAATTCAATGTAAAATGCAATGAGAAATTGAAAACGTCAGCATAAAAAATACGAGAAATACGTACGTAAGTACTTATAAATATATTTCATTAATTTACTGAAACCCCTCCTTCCCCGACTATTAAAATCAATGAGAATACACCTTTCAATTGAAATTACAACTTGCCAACACACGCTATCGCCGGAATCGGGCAATTAGAAGTCCCAAATGGGATCAGGGGAGTTA
Source organism: Ischnura elegans (assembly GCF_921293095.1). Lineage (NCBI taxonomy): Eukaryota > Metazoa > Arthropoda > Insecta > Odonata > Coenagrionidae > Ischnura > Ischnura elegans. The sequence goes on from NC_060246.1 coordinate 146,474,284, forward strand.
TGATATTATCATGTCCAATTTGGTCGCACGCGCAGATGCCGAAAATCGCTCCTCTCTATCCTAACTACGGCTGAGAGATCTTACCGCAAACTTCGTTTCAAAGGGATTATTGCACGGCCTTCGAAAGTGCTTGCTCTTGAACAATTTTGCTCAAGTGAATCTCCTTACGATTACTACGCGTTCCTAGTAACTTGCTAGAAAGGCCCATTTGTGTAAGCTTCCTCCGAATGAAATTACACGCAGTCAATCGGGGTTCGCGCGATCTGGCATTTTGCCATTTCAAACTTGGTCAAACGCGCAGAAGTCGGAAATCGCTTTTGTTTACATTTGAAGCTCAAGCCAGCTAATCTCTTACTTTTCGTTCCCGACCATAAACAGGGCACCCATTTCACGGGTTTCCATGGCCCTCGCGTTCAGTGAATTCCTCATATTTTAAAAGTAGAACAGCATGTATTCCACCCCATCGATTTCCCCTTAAACGGATAAATGCTTCCATTACCCTAAAGGACTTCTTCCCAAATGCATTGAAACTACTTACGCATCCACCGGTTGAAAGTTTTCAATCGTAAAAATCCGGCCAATTATTGTTAGTCTACCACACATAATTATTAATCGGTATCAGCTCGAAACGTATCAGTACCATCTAGTCAAAAATTCTTAGACGATCATCCTCGTTGCCTTCTCCTGAATTTGATCAATCAAGAGTTAAATATCACCTATCGACTGACGAAAAGTGATTATTATTAGGCTGATATTCAACCGACATCAAAATCTCAACTTGACACAGGTTTTGTTTTGATAAACCTACTAACTTGACTTTTTTTGCGCATGCTTGAAATAAATTTTTCTGGAATTACGTTAGAATAACGAGGTTGCATACGTTCGTACTCGTACGATATTCCGCCAACTCCTTTTGGGTGATATTTCGAAATGGTAATGTTCTCTCTTTCTTCTGCAATGCAAGCCTTATCTTTGCTAAGAATTTACATTTGGGCGGATCCTGAAGTCGATCGAAGGGACAACCATTGAAGTCGGTCGTGGCGGAACATGCAGTCTCGGTACACGCGATTTACTTCCAAAATGCCAAAATAAATCGCCAAGGTGAAAAACTTCAAACCCTGGCTAATCCGCGAGGCGTTCGAAATAAAGAAATATGACCAGAACTTCAACAGAGACTGGGGCTTATTAATCAGCCGCACGTGGGATCCTGCTCTGACGTTGTGCAAAAGTAAAATAATAACTCCTTCATCCGCTCCCCTTTGAACCTCCTTCCGTCCATGAACCTTTACAAATACCCTATGCGGAAAAACTATTCTTATTCCGTAAGAAAAAGTGACCAGCAACGGCCACGAAACGTCGGGGAACAAACCGAATAAGTACGCGGGGCATACCTGTAAAAAAACATCACCAACAACGTTAGAAAACTATTCAATTTTTGTTGAACGCATTTTCCTGCAGTGGAAATAAAGCTTGCCAATTTCTCTCAAAGAATCAAAAGACGGACGGGTTTCGATACACGAAGGTGATACTAATTATTGAAGCCTAAAGATGAGGATGACACCGAGTAGTGAAGCCTTTAGGTTGAGATGATACTAACAAGGAAAGTCCCTTAAGTGTCTCCGCCAGATATCGTTCAAAATTTTCCAGGTGATAGGAATGAGACGTAGTTTTTGCTTCAGCCGCCAACGCCCAATACCTTTCGAGATATTAAGCGACGGGAGGTAGCAGGGAAACGCCTGGATCCACGCAACCCGCATCACGACAATGGGCCTTTGTACTACGTCGACGGGGCGAAGAGCAGTGACGGTGCATTGTTGTATTGTGTGTTGCATAACTTTAGAAGTTTCCCTAGTACTATCCGTCGCTAATATCTCGAAAAGTATTGGGCATTGGCATTCTCTCTAGGTGGCTGTGGCATTGGCGACAGTAACAATACTACGTAACTACACCTCCATTTCCTATCACCAAGCAAAATTTGAACGAGATCTGGTGGTGACACTTGAGGGACTTCCTTAATAAGTATTGATACCCACGACGCGTCGTGACATAAAATTCGTAAAGTGGAATTCGCAAGTTTTGTTCATATTCACCATGAAGAAATTTCGCACAATAACCCGTCTAAACGTTCAATATGTTTTTACCAAGCAGTTGGGAGTGTTCTACTGGGCCTAAACTATCGGCTTTTTAAATTTAATTTGCTATTCATATAATTGATCGGCGAGGTTCTTAGGTTTAATTTTTAACATTATAAATATGTTACAATAGGGAAGTAAATATGAAAAGGCTATCTGATTGTTAAGATGAGTAGATAGCTGCGTCAAAGCAATAAGCCATTCTATAAGGCATGGCAATAAGAAATTTAGACATTTTTTGTGAAGGTAATAAGACGTTACTTATTGACATAACCTGATTTTCTTATAAAAGAAAGCGCAAAGGGGCCTGTGGATATGAGTCCATATGAGCTTGTGGATAATTTCGGATGTTTAATAGCACTTTCCAAAAATATAATTTAAAAATTGAGACCAATTTTTCAACATGAAGGCATTTAAGTACCTATTATTACGATTTTTCATGAAAATGATATTTATTTTCTGGGCGCAATTTCCTTAATGATTGCTCTTTATCGTATCTCAGGAAATTATTTTGGGCTCGTCTCACCATGACTACAATTGAAGTATCTCTAAACGTTAATAAAATTATTTACCAACTATAACAACTATTATTCACCACTTTCTCGACTTTTATATCTCTACAATAATCTTCATTTTGACACGTCAATCTTCGCACGCAGTATCTCGGCATACTGATGCACAATTAATGACAGATTATTTTTATCTCTCTTCAAGATAAAACACTTGAATATATCCCCACCCTTTGCGTAACCTTTTCAGGCCTATCTTTTATCAATGACATCGCTCTTTACTCAGTATCCGATAAAATTTTTAAATATTTTCTCAAGTACGTCCACTCCGCCGTTTTTGAAAATCCTCCGATGCGATCGATCTGCTCTCTTCACGGTGATACACTTCACTTTAGGCCTTTCTCCCTCGGGTTAAGAAAAAAAATCTCGATGAGGCCCATATATTTATGGCACAACGCTATTCTCACACTGCTTCCAATCCTTCTCTCTAGCTAATTCCATATCTTTATCCGGCCACGGAGCCGACGACCGCACATGCTAGAATAATTATAATTTTAAATATATGCAAGGCTTTCTTTATTCCCTTCATTCCTTTAGTTATGCCGCTCAAATTTGTTAAGAGGCTACCCTTAACTTAAATGCCGAAGTGATAAAACTGTAAGACAGTTCTCGCCATTCAACGGGCAATTTATGATGTAAAATTAATGATTCAAAATTTAGTTCATTCAATGACAAATCATCACATAACATTTATTCGCGGGGTGCACCGTGATGTGTAAATCGAATTAACATTCACATACACGGTGATTGAAGCCGGAGGTTATTTGGAAAGGTTAGGGTAGAACTCACCCCATACTTTGCAAAAGGCGAGTTAGTTCCACGCATACAAGTTGTCTCCCATTCCGTATTTAAATGGGTTTACAAAAATCACCACTCGTGTCGCTGACGGACAAAGAGAAATAAGGTATAACTTGGGGTGCTAACCGAAATTTATATGCATAACGATTATATGCATAATATCAAATTCATAAGTTTTCAATGCTATTCCTCGCAATTACAATCATTATAGTGCAAACTATTGAAAAAAGTGGATCGCATGCCACTAATCACAGCGCCGCGGACATTTTTGAAAACCGATTAAAATTCGATCAAATCGACAACAGAAAGCAGCCTACAATGGTATTGGAGAGACTTCAAAAGGTGTCGGAAGGCTTCACCCGGCAGTTTGTAATTGGAGGAGACGACCGACAGCTGATGTCATTTGCGATATGAGGGAAGGGTAGGTAAGGAAGGGTGGAGAGAAACCCGGCGCGGCGTCGGGATCAGCCTGACCTTAACGAAAGGCGCCAAGGGGACCACAGTTTAACGTCCCATACGACGGACGGAGTGTTGCGCTTGAAATGTCCTCCACACATCATTCAAGCAAGGATCGGGCAGCCTCTGATAATTCTCTGCCACCTTCGGGATTTGAACCCGAGCTCACGGGGTGGGAATCCAAAACTCTAGCCACCACCCCAACCCGATCCACACGCTTCACCCGGGATTTGAACCCGATACCCATCGATCACTAGGCAAACTCTATCCACTACGCTACTACACTCCACAACCAACCAATAAAGAACAGTAAATATCACTCAATAAACATTGGTGTCCTTTAACTGATTGCTCTCCACGGATTGGTTTAGTTTTTCGAATGCGGAATTTTCATCTCACTTGCACAAGAGTTTGCGATAAAAAATGGAACGCCAGGATGCAGACTGTGGTTAGTGAGTTAAGAGGAAAATCCTTGGTATACTCCAAGGGAAGAATATATCTCTGGAAAGACCAGTCGACCTTGCGGTTGTCATGTTATCTGGGTACGCGGAGCATACGCAGATGCGTGTCCTTGAAATTCTTCTCTGCTTTACGTCTACGTCTAGGTGAATATGCCACGTTAAAGCCAACAATTCATATCAATTTACAATTCTCACAGAACTGACCATCGCAAAATATGACCTCTGTAAGCGAGTTCACCAAGTTTTATGGGTAATATTGACATTGGTTTTCGAATAACATCGCGATAATTAAGTTGAACACATTTAAGAATGCCAAAGGATAAATTAGGTTATTTACCGATGAACATCAATAATTTCTTTTTGAAATTGCAAACTTCTCGCAAGAATGTTTCCCTTTCTAGGAATGTTATCGAACTGGTTTTCATTGAGCACATAAAAAAATGAATGAAGTCATCCAATTGTGTGTTTTTCCATTCGACAAAATTCGAGAGAGTATAACAAGACTGGTTCAGTACAATAATAAAGACATCACCCTAAAACACAGTAAACATCAATTTTTCGCATCGATAAGGTATCTTGGTGAATTAGTGACAAAGGAACGCAAATTACAACGGGCACCAAACGTATACTGTTTTCGGTAGTAGGTTGGTAGTGACTCAAAATAAAGTTCAAAATGACATTTAAACTGCACTGTCACTCACATTTATTCTGATAAAAGAGTGTCACTGGTATGTAATATAGAGTAATCCACTACTTAAAGTCTTCAAAATCATTCAAGAAAAACGCCTAAAAATTTATGAAATATTCATGCAATTTTCTGAGGAAAAATTGTAATGATGAGTGGAGCATTCCAAAATTGGATCAAGGCACTGTTAGTGTAGAAGTTACTCTAATTCACTTACCCAACTCCAAAAAAAATCATGTTTTGGGTATATAATATTTGGAAATCATGGAAATGCGTCATGGAACTTCTAGGTCAACGCACAGACCCTAAGTCCACCCTCTCGGATGTACATGTAATGCGTAAATGCAAACCCTTTACTTAATAGGAAACGATTCACCTGTTTGACTACTCGATATTGTTTAACATCTTCACGATATCAAGATGCTCTACCTACTTATACCTATAATGAGGAATCACTTCTCACCATTCTTTCACGTGATTTATTGGTCTTCATGGTCATTTCAAGTGATAAGTTACTTATTCTGAAGTCCTTGCCTTGTTGATCAAATCCTCTCCAGTAGATTACATCCTCTTTTCAATTGCTTTTCCTCATTACGGCGATAAGACATTTACGATCTTTGCTTTAAATGGCACAAATGGATATTGTTTTAAATGAGGTTAATTAATCAAGATCACAGATAATCGAGAGAAATCCTAATAAAAAATAAAAAAAAGTGCCACACCTCGAAAGCCAACAGCAGTCCAAGAATAAAAATGTCTAGTTCGGTGATATAATGCAGTTAAGTGAGTAATATTGTGAATATAATTTCCAGCCAATAATTAATACCTTTTCAATGTATTTAATTTTTTTCAGGCAACTAAATACCTTGTAATATATTCATAAGATTAAAACTTGGTTAGTGATTGCAGGTGAAAGATAATATTGCGTCCACAGCATTATTAACTTCGAAAAAAAAAGAATTTGGTTGGTACCACTACCGTTGCTTCCTGTTTTCAAAATATCATCTGGAAATATTCCCTTGATAGTGGAGAATATGTCCCTCAGATTCCATCTTCGAGCGTAAAACTATGTTTAGGTGTAGGCAAATAAGTTAAAAGTAGCTTAAATACCAGCTAAACTTCTTGCCACATTGATGAAATATCGTCAGACTTAAATGGCTCATCACTTTTTTGCCTAAGCTATCCGAATTTTCAGATGAAATAGAATACAGCCAATACGTTTTCCTCCGCACATTCAGGGCTTCATTTAGGCTCGGCACGCAAGTTCTACTTTTTTCCGTTCATTTTCGGTTCCACTAGCCCTTTCTGCGAATCTGTCGATCAAATTTCCTTCGCCATGAATAAATCAGTGGCGGTCGGGGGATCGATATCTGAGTTCGACACTTAGCGAAAGGGGAGATGGTTATCACGTCGGTTACGTGAGTCCTCAGTCGCAGGTGACGTCACGATCGACGCTTTTTTTACCTCGGACAAGGGAGAAAAAACTGCGTTGCGGGACAGAGGGAAATAGGGAGCAGGCGCCAACCAGGACGCCCTCGCTAGGCACTACGGATGTGGGCATCTCACTAAGTGAGAACAAAGTGACCATCTCCTGCGAAGGAAACGAAATAAGAAAGGAAATACGCAGGGGTTCCAGGAAAAGTGTCCCAAATCCGTTTAAGTAAGTAGGAAACTCGAGAATGACTTTCACGACCTGGCGCCACCTTCACGTTTATTTTCTGGAAAAAACACAACACGACGTTTAACTTACAAAATTAGTCGAAATTAAAAAGCGCCACGGGTATTAAACAAACAGATCCAAGGTACAGAGATATGAAAGTAGGGAGAGAAATTTTAGTAGTATTTGCCACACATGGGATTACATTTTTCTTAGATTTACCGAAAATCCGCATTCTTGGATTTCGGGTTATGGAATTTTGACTATATAGAAATTATAGACATATTTGGAGATACATCCGTCATGCGCAAACGCTTAATCATGCAGAACTACTGTGCTCATAGAATCACCTTATAACACCGATTTTATTTATCTTTCCTTCCCCTCAAAGCTATTCTACTCCAACCGAGGTCCCCGCGGTAGATCTTCATTTTCCCAGCTCGCGTATACACGCTGAACTTTCAAATAATTCCAATCTCACACTACTCGACGTCTAGCAAAGATATTCACACTAGCAATCTCACACTACGTCACACACCAAAAAGAAGTGGTATTTGCACGGCCTAAGGGAAAAAGACAACCTTTCGCTGACTGTATATTGCATGGCCAGGATTTACTGAAGAACCCCCTAAAATGGGAGGGGCAGGAAACTCCGCGTCTGACTTTTTCCCGCAGGTCGGACATGAAATCCATCTTCGCCAAGAATGATTTTTAATAAGAGGCTAAATATCAACTAAAGAGGCACCTGAAAAGAATACATTTCTCTACCAAGATTATGAAAGCTTTTATACATTGGAACTCAAGGAATTAATTTCTTTCCATTCAGGAACATAAGCTTTCTATACCATAAGAGGTTAAAGTTGTGTTCTATGGGGTTGCATCGTTGAACTTTGTAACTTATTGCTAATTTTTCAAACAATATACTTCACAGGCTTACGGATTCAATTTAAAACTAAACAGAAATAGATCTCAAAATTTTACTCGAGTGATATAAACTATTAAAGGTAGAATTTTTAAAGATAACATACTTTTACGTCGCCAAACATTTCGACAAGGTCATGTGAGCCGCTTCCAAGAGCCAAATGATAAAGAATATCCTGGTCCATTAATTCAATGTTGGGGTTGCGCAGCCGCACCGAACCATCGGGATACCTGAAACAAATAAGGACTTATTTAGTGCACAAAAAATGTACTTGATCACATAATGCATACTCATCACTCCATCTCATAATCTCAATGAATATGATAACGGTACAAGATTTTGATGCAATTCACGCAATGAGTATTGAAGATTTGACTTCACAAATAATGGTGACCTGATTATATATGAAGTAATCAACATCGCTGAGAGGACATTTTTACACCTTTAATTTTTTTAAGGCAGTAGACGGTGAATGGGATGCACTAGGCTAATTTAGTCCTATGGCTGTGAATGACAGCGACAGGTATTAGACATCATATTACTCAGTTCAAATAATCACAGATCTTAAAATCACGGATTCGAAAGCTATTCGCGCAATAGAGGTAATATTTTGTAGTACATTTTAGCGCTGACGGAGGGTTTTCTCTAAAAAGATTACATTAGTATGAATCAAAAAAGAAAGACAGCTTTAATTTCACACTAATTTCATTTTTTTGCCATGTTGCAATATGATAGGATCCCAATTATTATAATAATAAGACAAATGTAGGTTGAAGTAAAGTTTGATCAATTCCTAGGGAAACAATTCAATCAATAGCCATGAGACACGTGATTTAGAGAGTTTATTTGAAACAATTTATAGAAAGAAAAATACAGTATTTTGCAATTATGTTTTAGTCAAGAGTAAATGAAGGCATTCGTATTTATCTAATGGTCAAATATTGTTTTTAGCTAACTTCATTATTCAACAGACTGACATGAATAATTACTCACAGATGATGTCTATTTACATCTGCTCTATTTGAAGTTGTAGTTTCTCTGTTGCTACAGTCAACGAAAGCCTTGGCAAATAAGTTAAATGATGATACTGAAAAGCACCAGACATCTTTTTTCCTCGCGGGGGAGACATATTGATGCAATTGTTCGATTACCCCAATAACATGAACTTTGGCCGCAAGAAAGGGGAGCATGCATGCAAAGCAGTGCAACTTTTGACAAAGGCAAAGGCTTTCCCAGTGTTTTGCAAGTTAAAGATTACAAGAGACACAATCATGCATTGTATCGTGACCTTGCTCTGTTAGGCATGTGAAAATGGGTTTTGTGCCAGCTTCAAGCTTGGGTTATCACTGCGCCCAAAATTTCAGCCATTGACCTTATGGTTTAAACATTTCTTGAGGAAAAAAGGCCACAAATCCAGGGAAGTTCAATGCTCGACATTTTGGCTGTCATTGGGACTCTCATGCATCTCCTTTTTTAGCACACTGTTTACGGGATAAGCTATGCGAGTGTTGGCAAAAAATATTCGGTACAAATATATTTTACTTCCACACTTTTTCAGCTCCTACGAACATTTATAGTTAAAATTAACCAATTAATCGTTTTTTGTTCTTTAGAATCTTGTACATTGAAGGTCAGATTTTCCTGTCCACACGGGAAACCGTTCTGGTTACACGTGAATAAAAAAATAATAGCCGTTCTTTAAGTTTTTTTTTCTAATCAGATGTCTTTAGTTATTGATCGTGGTTATTGTACATTTCTCAAGGAGGCAAAAATATTCGAGGATTGCTATTAATATAAACTGTTGAACGGATAATGTTTATTGGAACACTCATCACTCATCGGAGAAAAATGACCAGCCATTGATAAATTTCACTCGAAACTGTATCTTTTCTTCAAATCTGTACTAGAAAAATGCTATTTTAAAAATCGCCCGATCGTGGCACACGAAAGCGAACGATTCGCACTTATTTTTTCTCGTGGAAAGCGCGACATTGAATCTAAAAAGGGACACTAACCGTAATGGAGGTTCTTAATCTATGTCGCTAGAGCAAGGTCGCGAAAGAGAGAGCCATATAAGTAATGCTTGCAGCAACTGTATTTACTCTATCTCTTTTCATTCTAATCAACTCCATCACAAAACAAAAAACTATATCAACGATCAAAGTCTTAATTTTGTTCGAATTATTGCACTTGTCTACCAAACAGTGATGTAATTGGGCCGGTACGGCGTACCCCCTAAAATCCCCTAATAAAAAATAGCCCTACAGTAAATGGTCCAATGGATTTCAGAAAGGAAAATCGGAAATGATTATTTACTCGTTCAGAGTTATCTCGTGGCACAACTTGGAACTAATATAAGAGTTGGAGTTAGACATTTCAATCGCGGCCGGATGTATAATACATGTTAAGCTGTTGACAATTTTTAGTGAATAACGCCCACATTTTTTTCCAAACTACAGCACAGCTACCAAAGATTAGAAAACAGAGTTGAGGAACGATTACTTTATTCGGTGATGCAGCGTTAAGGTGGGATCACACTTTTCTTATCTTGAGGAGATGAATAATGATGAAGTCTCTCCCATTAGCGAATAATTTTCTTCGCACTGAAGAACTAATTTACAAGACAATTTGATATTCAATGAAATCTTTTATTTCATCACTATACGATATACCATAATAAATTGCATGAAAATTGCACATTTGTCATATATTCTCTCGATTATAGGTTTGCAAATTTTCAAAAAAGTGGCAAATTGTCAGCATTTTTTTCATTTCAAACACATGCCACATATTACTTAAGGTAATTGGATAGACACGGAAAAATATTGTTGACCTGAAATAACCAAACGTGTTTAGAAGGACTTTCAATGATGAAAGAACGGCTTATTCCTTTAAAAGAAAAATGGGTTATTGAAAATTCGTAAAATAACATTGGATTTGGTTAATTAAATTGAATTCGCTTAGATTTAAACTGATTACAAGAGGACCTGCGGCTATTAATACGGAATATATCGATAGACGAACGCGTTTCATAATCTTCAACCACCTTCAGGTTTTCCAATGTTGAATTTTCCTTTCACAATCTCACTTAGCATCTTGATGTGAATTCAAATGGGGCAAATTAAAGTTTCAAATCAAGAAATCAAACCGATTCGATTTATTCCGTCACGTATGTAAGACAGATATATGTATGTTCTGCGAACCTTCAATGACAATTTATGTTCAATTCCATTATAAATGGTTCGTAGTATGCTGGGTATGAGCAATGGAGGGATAACTATACATGGTCAATAAACAATTTTCCTTGTCTCCCATACTATTAAGGGGAACTCTCGGAATCACAAGACTTTATCGACCACACTAACTTAAACCAATGTCTAATAATGCAATTTCACTTAATAATATTTTTACATCGTTATTTGATTTTATTTACACGTGTCATATTATTTATGTCACATTCTGGCATAATGTGTGGAATCCAAGGCTCTAAATAAAACACTTATGGCTATTAATATATTGTATTGCAAAGTTATAAACAACACACTTACATAAAATAGATTAGTCAGTTTCCAGTAAGGATATCTAATTATATATTTGACACATTATTAAGCCAGAAACCGTACACGTTATCAATCGTTTATGCAAGAAGACACATATACGACGTATATGTAATATTGCCCTTACCATAGACCGTGCGATCCGGTAAGTTACCTGGATATCGTAAACAATTAACACCTAGCAATTCATTGGTTAGTTTTCGGGTAGGGCCTGCCTCACTTCGTCCGGACTCGGGGTCATCTTTAAACTTCGCCACACTCAACTATCGATTTGCCCGCCATCGAGTCTCACGAGCTCCTCATAGTTTCCGCCTGCATTCACGTCACCCGAAATTCTTCTTTTCTTCTTTCGATCCCCGATTTAATCTAGCATGTATTGGTTACATTCCTTTTAATTTGTTCTCAAAGCTTCCTTTCCTTTTAACTTCATCTTTACAATCTCTAAAATTTTCATTTATACCTTTGTCTAACTCATTGACTTTTTCACGTCTTCACTTGAGTTTCACAGTTGAGGTTCAAAAACTTCAGCTGGCGTGAATCCTCTACCCTCAAACGAAATATAGTGTTTGTACGCTGCTTGCTTCTTAAATCTAAAATTTTCACTCTTGTACAACTTCCTCGATCAAGTCCTTTCTTTTCGTGAAAAATTCGGCTATTTCCGCCGAATCTACTGTTGGTGTTACTGCCGGTCATTTCCAGTTCTAGTGAAGTATCGATCGCGACCCCAAGAGAACCGTATAGGGCTACTTATGATCAGTTTAAAGGTTGACGAAGGACGATTTTTCCGTAGAAAGTCATACGTACAAGGATGTTTCGAATGATACACGATTGCCTTGCGTCAATCCAATAAATATTTTCCAAAGGCCATTTCGGCGCCAAGCTAAGGCCGCTGGAAATCAATATCAAGCGGACGAATGCCAACGTGAAATAAGCCGAAGCTAAGACGTTGAATTTACAAAGCGCACTTAAAGCGCATCAGTTCTTACACATTTAAATAATTTCAAAGAGAATCATTTGACGAGATTTGGCTCTATAAATTTCCACTATTTGATTAAAAGCACACTTTTTTGCTGTGAATATATTTGAACCAGGCGAGAACATTTTTAAAAGTATCATTATTTTACGCTACTGGTTTCAGCGACTGGAAACCCTCATGAGACCACAGCAGATATTAGCAACTCGAATAACATATAAAATTCAATCATCACTGGTCAACAATCCTAGGATTGGTTTGACGCAGCTCTCCACTCAGTTCTCCTATCAGCTAATCTTTTCACTCCTACGTATTTCTTCTCTTTCACATCTCTCTTTACTTGTTCCATATATTTTGTTCGAGGTCTTCCTTTTCCATTCTTGCCTTCCACCTGTCCTTCGACGATTGTCTTCATCAGGCCATCATGTCTCAAGATGTGGCCTATGAGGTTGTTCCGTCTTCTTATTAAGGTTTTCATGAGGCTTCTCTTCTCTCCTACCCTTCTTAGGACTTATAAAATTCAATATCTTTCTGATTATTTCAATCGCATACACACACGATTTAATTGTATCTTTTCATTTAAAATCTCTGGTCCTTTAGAAGCGCGTAAAAATAAAAAAATAACAAGAGTATTCAATATAATAAAAGTGTATCCTCACATCCTGAATGGTTTCATTGTTCTATTTTAATCGCAAATTCACGCAAAAAACATTTAGGAATTATTCTCGTGAACTACTGCCATGCGAGCTCTCTTCGTCATCAACAATAAATTTTCCTCCGTAAAATGATTTCCTGACAGTGATTATTACTAAAAATAATTTACTTTAAGAAGTAATGACTTATATAATCCTTTCCAATGTTCTGTGATGTGGAATTCCCACGGTGAAAGTAATTTACCATAAATACAGATCCCTGGATAAGCTATCCCTATTAGTTAACTTCGCTCCTCCCCCCTGAGTGCTGTGCTAATCCTTTCGTCGTGCCCTTGAGTTCGTCCTTCCGCCTCGATGAGATTCGTGCAACATTGCTTTTTAAGGGACCCCTGAGATTTAGGCCGCCTTTGCGTGCCGCACAACCGATATGGTCAACGGGAAAAAAGTTCGCCATACTCTCAGCTATAGAAATACGTGATCCACAACACTGCCAATAATACTAGCATGTAACATTTCCTTATTATGAACTGCCGGCCAAGGGTGAAGGTTTTTATATTTGTGAATAAATTAAGTCGTTTTTCACGAGGAACTTCTATCTAATCTAAATTACACCTACATTATTAGCGCAATCCGACTTATCTAAAAAAACGTTAGAGTAGGAGTCATTTGATTACTCACATTCATGTATTTGCGATTTTTCCTAATAAAAGGCAGAAAATACCGAGATGCTATCTTCAATGCGATTCTGCACTTACTACAGAATGAATGTTCAGAAGTTTCGTGTGAAATGACCTTTTAATCAGCTGCGAAATGATAAGGTTTCCTGAGGAAGTTGTTTGCAGGGGATTGGCAAGGACGGCGATAAGATTACGAAAAACACTCGGATTAGGGGCTTCATTTACGACAGAAATGGAATCTTTCTGGCGCTGTTTATGGGACGTGACTGCAATTTTTTCACGGGGAAAATGAAAACAGCTTAATGACTACATTAATGCCACCGAGGAATTTAAGACAAATAGGAGTTGCTACCCTGAGAACAAATTAGTGACGACGTGAACCCTCGCCAAGGCGTGAACACAGAAATGACAGAGGACCAGATTTTGAGAGGGATGTTACGCTCTCTCGCGAGCCAAGCAGCTTTCATTTCAGAGAAAAACTCTTGCGCACTGTTGATTTTTAAAGCGATGGGCGAGTGTTCCGAGCCAGAGAAGACGCAAGTGCGGACTGAAATGAAAATGATGAAAGTGATGGTGGCGAAGATGGGAAATGAGAAGAATGAAATATCGAGAAAGGATGTGGGCGGAGGAATAATTTGGACGACATGGCTAATGCACATCGCTTTAAATGGAAGGAACATATTTTACACAACCTCTTCAAAACGTAAACCACCATAAGAAAGAAGCCCCACTTCCATGGAAGGCGATCGAAAATTGTAATTATGTGGTTCATAAGAAATGGATACGTGAGTAGGCAAGACTAACACTAAGCAGAATTAAGGAGAACATCCCGGATTCGCGTCGGCATCTAATATAAAGGTTCCGAAGGTGCCACAGTTTCGCGAAAGTGTACATTACAGTACATTAAGTGCTCTCCTACGCTCTTATTTGGACAGCAATGGGATAAACTGTGCTGTGTGCTCCGAAATATTGTAGATTTATTTTCAGCCCAATTTATGAGTTAAATAAAATTGGCTGTGCACAAGCAAGAGAAACGGTAACGTCTGAAATACCATGGAAATTAAAAGAGGATAGCATAAGTCTTTCGTGACAGATATATATGAGCATCTACAGCAACCAACACTAAAGCTAAATCCGCTAACTTAACGATAGCGAAATTATTTGATTTTAAATAGATATATCGTGCCTACTTCAAAATTAAGCGTAGCAACATAGTATAAAATGGGACCTTTTTTTTTTAATATGACGATAAAAAGATGAAATAGTTCGGCTACATAAAATTATTACTTCGATGAACATAAAATTATAATTTAACGCTCGGTTTAGGCGATGCAATGGTTATAATAATTTAAAAACTTATACTTATAATTTTAAATGACCTTGTAACGTGCATAAAAATACTTTGGCATGTCCTGTGAGTTGAAACCAAGTATATCGATATTGAACTCCCTATTCCACTCAACTCATCAAAGTTATACGCAGGTACTTGAATTATCATCGTTGGTGGACATTTTTCAGTGTTTATGATTGGTTAATTTTTTC
Organism: Ischnura elegans; assembly: GCF_921293095.1. Taxonomy (NCBI): domain Eukaryota; kingdom Metazoa; phylum Arthropoda; class Insecta; order Odonata; family Coenagrionidae; genus Ischnura; species Ischnura elegans. The sequence goes on from NC_060246.1 coordinate 146,489,366, forward strand.
TATCTAATGCCGCTGGTATACAAACATCGAAATAAATGACAAAAGACGTACATCACACACGATACATCTTACTGGGGTACTAAGCAATCGGCTTCATCCACCGGATAAAGAGGTACAAGGAAGAAAACTTTTCATACCAGACCCATTCCCGAAAATTGAGAAATAGCAAAATTCTGATAAAGAAATTATCTGCGAGGTGGTGAACGGAAACTGCAGAGCAGAGAGCTATAGTCCACGATAAGGTAAACAATCCAACCGATTTATCTTTCTTCCCGCGGCATGGCCTAATCAATTTTATTCGTGAACAAAAAGTATTAGCAATATTAGAAACTTTGATCATGCATGCAACAGCCTAAGACTAATTACACATTATCTGACTAAAATCCGTTGTTTGGTTTTCGTTAAACCTGACGTGATTGCCAAAGAAATGTTCATCAGACAGCGATTTTTGCAGCGCAGATTACATGATATCATGATGTTCAGGATGGTGATAATGACAGCTTTATGATACAACGGGCATGATAAAACGGAAAAATTTGCAATTTAAATCGTCTTTTAATTTATTGTATTACTGTTATCTAATGTTTTATTTGTAATTCTAAAATTTAAATATGCACTCTTGGAATTTACAAATTCTGAATTCAGAAGAAATATACGAATTCCAATTACTTTAAATAGGAAAAAAGGTTATGATCGAGTCTCCGATTTCAGAAGTATTGAAATTAAAGCTTTTGGAGCCTCGGCTTCTTTAGAATAAAATTGATTAAAGGATAAACAAAGCGGGGGACAAAATGGCAACTACTGTTTAGAAATGTTGCTTTAATACTCTGGTTAAATAACTTCCGTCCATCAAATCTTGAAACCAGACTGATTCTTTTCCTCTCATCAATTTAGTCTTAAAGAATAAACCAGCAGCCCGCTACTCAATAGAAAGACGAATAGTTTTTTTTACAAGAAACCATAATTTTCCAAATCCCATAAGAGCAGTTCATATTTTTATTAGATCATTTTTTTCCCAATTTCATCTCCCTCGAATTGATTACTTCAATTAATTTATCCCTCCACCGAGATAGAAAATGGATATCTACTAGGGATTGAGGTCGACTAAGAAATTTCTTGCCGTTAATCACTCGGTAGGCATTAGACATTGAATTTATTCACCGGCACCCTCACTACATGCATTTTATCTGCAAGAAAGAAATAATATGACACCGTTGACATTTTGGTCCGGCGGAGCGTTTTATTGCCATGGTTACTGCAACCGAAGAGAAACAATCGTTAATATCGTTTCCATGGTAATTTCTATCCTCGGTCTTGTTCCAGTTTTTCCGTAAGAGGAGGTTGAGAGGACATTAGCGCTCTGATAAAAAAGCAGGAAGTAACATCGATTTTGAGTAAATCGTAAATCTAAGAGCTATTCCCAACTTTTTACTGCTATTTTATTTCAAATCAGGGCATTAAATACCAGATAAATAATTTGAAAAACAAACGTCACCTGGTGTCAGGATTTTACCGTGCAACGTACAGTATATTTTTTTTCGACGGATCTGTACAGGGTTGACCTTTTACGCGCAGCAGCAATTCAAATTCAAGCAAGCAGCCAGCGAACAAATTTTTTATTTATTTCAATGGGCTATTAGTTGGTGGATAGGGTTCAACCAGTGCCATTGTCGTACACAGAAAATGACTCTCTCACATTCCTGTCTGGCATAAGGAAGGAATTTCGAAATGAACTATTTCCGAGAGGCAGGTGTCACTGTGCTCATGGCTCCACTAGTCTGAAAGCTTTTACAAATGTAACAGATCCACATTCTTTAAAAAAAGACACATGGGTCTGGAGTGAAAGGAAAGGAGAGCCCCCTCATATTGACCCGCGGTATTACCAAGGTGGTGACAACTGAAACTTATGGCGGAATTTTAGAGGTTATGCCCAACGAGCATGTTCATTTCCCACTCTAGACTGATGCAATTTTTTCACTGAACTCTGCCTATTCATATGCACTGATATCCTAATATAAAAACTAACTGCCTAAATTTGAAAATAATTTAGTTTTTAATAAGAAAAGAGGATATAATATGGCGAGCATTCGGATAACCAATTGGTTATCAGAGAAAATTATTGGGCAAAATAACTTCTAGGATCAGCATACCATAAGATTTATGGAACAGGAACGACTTTTGAGTGCATGCAAGTCCCATACACCTGAGGTGAAGTAGGAACTTTTAACTGTCGTATGATGGACCTTCGATTAGGTGGAAATGGAAATGTGTGGATGATTTAGGACTCAATTTATATTCTTCATTTCCAGGAGCGGATGCTTGCAAGGAAATAATGAACGTGCGGATATCGCACCGATTCTAACGACCACTACGAAAACTTGTAAGGCATTCTTCAGTAAGCTTCTCCCGTAATTACGTTCAGAAATTTAAAACATTCGAATCGCAGTTAACTATGAAATAGTACGCAAACAGAGCAGGATCAATATTGATGACATCATACACCAGTCACATAAATATCTTATTATCATCTTGTTATTTTTCATCAAGTGACGAAGGGAATTGTTGCTCAATGAGGATTTGCAAGACCAAATATGAACTCACCACAATGACCAGGAAGTGGAAAATACGTTAACGTAATGAAAGTCAGAAAGCATAATGGCTACACAATAATAGGCAACCGTTTTCATTAATCGCTACCAATAATTCAAGCGCCGACTATCATAAATTGCCAGGTTTATTAAATACTGTACGGCAGTGGTGGATCCAGGATAGGGACAAGGGGGGCTAAGTGGGAGTTAATAGTCCAGCAGTAGTGGGGGCCGGAAAAAATTACAATTCTATCTAGTGTAAATTGGATACCCAAGGCGGGACTATAGCCTCCTTAGCCCCCCCCCCCCCCCCATAGATCCGCCGCTGTTTTACGGAACCTAACCGTGTATTGGCATATCGATGGCCTCCAGTAATTTGAAAATCTTGAATGCTTACGCTCTTTCTTCCGTTATTTTTTTGCATCCTTTTTGGAGAAACTTTTTCCCTAATAAGAACTTAAACAAATTTCGTAATTATTGTTTATAATTATCTTTTTAATTATCTGAAGAGGGTATGCTCAGGTAATTACGTTCACATACCTGACTGTAAAAGGGAGAAATACCAGGTCGCTGGGTGATTTTGTTCAGAAACATATCGCGATCATATTGGATCATTGCAACTCATGATGGAACGGAATATGTTAAAACTGCCAGTTCATTAGAGATACGTATTGAGCTAAGAGCAAATGTGCAAAGAGCTATCAGTGGGGTGTGTGTTTAAAAAAATTGACGAGCTGGTGCAGGGGTGCGGTCGCATGTTATCCCTTATACGATATAATGTGGTCATTTGGTCAATGCTGTCGGGCGTGGCTGCAAGACTGTACTCATTGATCGATGGCAAAATTTTAACAGCACGGAGGGTAACGAACAATTAAGTACCCCTTTTCATTGGAGGGGAGAGGCGTTAATGCATACCACGACTGTGCATCCCACGAGCAATATCGCAAATTTTTAGGCAGGGGGAACTCGGTAAAATATAGCAGCCGATGAATAGCTTCAGGCGCTTCAGGTTACAGATGACAAACTATTTGGACGATAAAATAATCGGCAATGAATTTTTCTTCCTGAGCATTGCTTCTTAAAACACGATCACTACCGAATCCATTACATCACGGTCGAATGGCAAGCGCATCAAAGAAAACATTCAGGTCACTCGCTTCTGAGTTGGAAAATGCTAGTGTATTTTCGCATTTATCGATTATTTATGCGAGAGCCATACAATCATAGAATTAGCAAAAAATCATTTAAATATTAGGTTTGGAAAAGCTAGCAACGCACCGACATTCATTTAGCGCCAAAAGTTTTTCCGGGATTACTACGTATAAATAATGTACATTTTGGTGCTTTTTATTGCCTACATCAGGTTTTAAAGCATCGGCAGGTGAATCCAACAGCAGAGGCACCACAGAGTAAAAAATCGGAATAAATACCTACAAATACATACTGCACATTGAAGACGGATGGAGAGAAACTGAATGGCAATGATAAGAGGCCAGGTGTTTAAAAATAAAACTAATTCACGAGCGAAAATGTTTCCGAAAGCGATCGATTACCGAAAATTCAGGTGACAGCTTACACCTTAACGGTAAATCACAACCACAGGATCAATATGATACCGTGCATATTAGTCTTTTTATTCCAAAGGACATTCATTTATTGAAATTATTTTTTTTACTCACTCGTCAATTTCCTCGTCAGACAGACACAACATCTTGGTACCGATGAAATTCGTAATACCGCGTTAAACAGGCAGAACTTCTATTTCCTGATAAAAGGTATATTATCTTCAATAATTTCTCTCAGTTCCACACCACCAGTAATGGGAAGAGGTCTTCTAAGTCACTGATAGCGTGAGTGTTTCGCACAGACTACTTGTTGGCGGAAGTGTGGCTGCCGGTCGCGTAAACCTTATACTGACTCGTCGCTCGCAACGCCCCTCTCTCGGAGCTTGGTCAACTCACTCCGAGCGAAAACAGCATTCCATTCAATAATATTGATAATACTCACTTAATTTCCGGAATAAAGTTCTGCGAATTCTAGATATGCCTCTGTTTTTTCAATTTACTGTGCTTATTTCCCACAATTTTACGCTAACATTTCAAAGATAGCAGTACTGTAATAATCCGATCGATAACATACTAATTTTACATCAACAAAAGAACAAAATTGGCGACGGTTACTTTTCCCCAAATAATTATCCAACAAATTTACAATTTTTAATGAGTACACATTAAGCATGTATTATGTATACACATAAAAGCTACGCAGCCTGTACATGCAGGTGGACTATTTTGTGTATTTCGATTCTACCGGGAAATCAATACTGGAAAACAGCGGAGGTTCTGCGCGCGTGTGTGAACAATTTTACAGGAAATATGCGTAAGGAGACCGTGGGGATTCGAACCGATAAATCAATTGGGAAATGGGGCCTTTCAAGCATATTTCTTGGCTTATTACATATTTCGATAATTAATAACTGGTTACAAAAAGAAAATCGAGTGATAGTAGCGAGATATAGCAGAGTATTATCGCTGTACTTCAACACAACTTGGATTTGCGGAGTTAATTTCTACGATTAAAAAATATATACAAAGAACATCATGCATTGAATTTACTACTTGCAATGGGCTATGTAGGGTGCCTCCATAAAATAACAAACAACCCCTCAATTCTAATAACTCCAAAATATTGTATTTTGAGGCGATATTTTAACCAAAAAATTGTCCGTTTTACGTCCAAATAATGCGCCTGGCGGAATACGACCTGTACATGAATACAGAAAGAGACCATTCATGAACACGCTAATACATGCACCAATATCATATTTTAAAAGCATCCATACCAACTCCGATGCTGTCCCGGATTTCCAAATCAAAATTTACTCTGCAGACATCTCTTCAACTTGTAACTTCTAATTTGCATAAGTTTAATGAAAAAAGAATGAGATTCGCAGAGATTAGGTAGAAATTTGTTTACATAGCTGCAATACGTGCGTTTGATTCATTCGTCCCGAGAAAGTCTTCACGTCACTCAAGTAAGCATTTTAGTACACATGATATAGTTGATAATCCAGCTATCGACTGAATGGTTATAAAAGATTAATTGGACCTCCCGGGCCAATGTCGTACAGTCAACCTCATTGTTTACATACGCCGGAATCGGGTTCTGATGAACTTATCGAGTCCTTCTCTTTGCGAAGCAATAAAAGGAAGAATTTTAAGTAGTGTTCACATAGCGTAAAAGGTAACAGTAGAGAATCATTCCGAACGATATACTACAAGGTTTTACAGCAATATCACGTGGAATTTCTATAAGTACCTCACATGTAACCTGACCCGGGACCCCGGCAATATCCCTGAGCTCCATTCTTTCCTGTGTTTCCCTCCGCATGTTTCTCAACTTTTGTCTTCATAGATATGTCTGTTAAGTTTATAACAGAAATAACTTTCAAGCTCTTTCAACTTAACGGTTGTACCAAGGCCCTTATATACATAAGGGCCTTTGGTTGTACACATATTTTTCACCGTTCCGGCCAGTTGCGATCGAGGGTCTATCGGCGCACGAATTTGGTAAGTCAGTTGTTTTAAACCTGTCTACAAAATCCAAGCTCTTTTGTTCCTGTTTTTGGTACCGTAAACAAAAATACATTCTGGGTGTCTGATCTTCATACTCATCTCTGTTATATATTACCCGCCAATTTATCGTGTGTATAATTGTGACTATGAATAGTTACTTTATGCAGAAGGTTCAATACATCCTTACCTATCCTCAGAAAGTTTTTAACCTTCCGTCTGTAATTATTAACATGTTTATCCTGACTATCTTGTTGTCCTTGGCACATACGTCGTATTTGAAAATAGGACAGGTTTGTTGAAGAGAAATTTTTTTAAATTCAGTGGTAATCGTAAGCATGCTGATATTTTTGTGATATCCCGGTGGGTCCTTAATGTGACGTGTATTATTTCAGGCATGCAAAGAGAGATTGAAAGCTAAGAAGCTTCATTGGAACCGCATCGCAACTTCACTGTGGCAAATCGTGTGTTGTGTAATTTTGATATTGATCTGCTCTCATCGATTGTACACCTTGTTACCTTCCCCGAATGAGGGTAATTCAACTAAAGAGACTAATGAATCGTCGGAAGTAGTATTTTCTTTGATCTGTGCCTTTCATATACACGAAGCATGTATGTCATGCAGATTAAACGGATTCGGTAGGGTATCCATTCGTTGGTTGCTAGCAACAACAGCACTCTGCATATCATATGCCGCAAAGTATGTACCTTTATTAAAAACTTTAATTACTAATATATTATGGTGTTAATAAATGATTATTCCGTGCCGTGATTGTTCCACTTCTCCGTAGGTGTTTCAAAGTCAGCATAATATCAGTGTTGACTTGGAGCGCGACATCTTTGATTATGGATTTAATATGCGTTTCCATAAATATAGCGGAAATGGTTAATAGGAAGCCAATGGGGGCGAATGCTTCTTTATCGATCGCCGTATTGTTTACCGTTGTGTGGTAAGAATACATAGATGTGGAAAATGTGCAATATTGCTTAACTCATTTTAATGCCTGTAATTTCATTTCAGGGCATTCTTTTATTTGTACATTTACCCATTGTTCGTCCTACTGCCAGTATCGGCAATGAATAGTCCCAAGTCGTCCATTAACTTTATGTCTCTCTTACTCCTATCCCTTTGGGGTGTTTATATTCTGGATTGGATGTCTACCGTAAGTTATGATAAATGAAAAATAATTTCTTTATATTATGTTTGTAATTGTATCAGCAACCCTAACTGAAGACATTAATCTATCATAACAGATTTTGTTACATTGTCTTCTTTTAAGATATTTATTATTTTTTTCAGCCTTTTTTTAAATTTTTGTGGATGTGTTTGACACGATCATTTCCATCCAATTGGATGATCCGTATTTTCTCTATCAAGAGGAATGAGGTAGCTGAAAAATTACTTTTGATCAGGAAAGGAGAAAGAGAAAAAGAGCAGGCAATGTAAGTGAAAGTAGAGTTTAGGTATGCTTCCAGAGACTTGCATTTAAGTGCTATTATTACATTTTTTTTCAAAAACACCTAGTTTGCCTTGAAATAATTCATTTTGCTCATTTTATTGAATTTCTCCATTATGGAATTAATTATACGTGATATTATTTATGTATTTGAGCCAGGGACTAATTCAGCTATCTACAGGTAGTTTTAAGGGCTGGTTTACAATAGAACATAAGCTGTAAGGTATAAGAGAGAAGCATAGCAGAAATTGCTCGTCTCCAATGGGAGATTTGAGCTGCAAAAAAGTTATAAATCAAGGCACCAATGGAAATAGTAAAATTCCAATATCATGTCTGGTACCTGAGGTAAATTTGTTTTTATCACATCTTATTTCACATGATGCCGAAATTATCAAAGCTTCTATTTGCAAATTGTATTCTTCCGCACTATCAATGAGCTTATTATAATAAGCTTGTTGATAGTGTGGAAGAATATATCATATATATGCACTAGATAACTTGGTAGGTACCTAATTTGTCTATTTTCTAATCATGTTGAGCGACTTCATGCAAGTATTGTTAGTGTTATTACTCATAATATTAATGTATTTCTGTATCCTCAGGTGCTAGCCAACATCTAACTCCTGAATTTTTTCAAATAACATGTAATGTCTCTCTCTGTGAAGTGTAATCATGATATTCACTCCTATATTTTTTTGTATATGTAATATATGCCATGCCTTTCATGGAGCTTTCATTTCTTAGTCATACAACTATGTTTAATGGAATTACCTACCACCCACTTGCTGTCTGGAGGTACTGCACTGACAGTATTAATGCTCAAGGTGTGCTCTGATTGGCTATCAGTAAGATGTATGACACAACGATGAACATTGACCATCTTTGTTATGGTTTATGTCCCTTGTAGAATAGCAATTTGGCTCCCTGATTGCTTTTGACTTATAGCTTATACATCATTGTTGGCCAACCCTAATACTTCTAATTACTGGTTTTTTAATTGAGTTATTTCATTGGAAATATTTCTTTCAGGGCTAATCATTTTGCACAAAGTGAAGAGATGAAAATCAGACAAAATTCTCAATCTGTGGTTCAAACTATAAAATGTAAGTACACCAATCTGGTCCTGTTAATAAACATGATTGTCTGGGGGGAAACTTGGTGGAGTGTAGGAATTTCATAAGCAATCCTATCATAGTAAAACCTCAATGTAACGAATTCGATGGGACCGTAAAAATGACTATGTACTTCGTTAGTTTATTATATGGAGGAGATTTGCAATTTTACACTGTCATAAGATGAGGAAAGAGTTCCCACAGATTGACTATTTAAGCTACAAATATAGTTGCTACAGTGAACTCAAAATGGCATGTTCTTTTAGAGGATGAGAAATTCTGATGGCAGACTAATAAAGAAGCGCATTATCGTAAAAGTCCTTGTGTCTCTGACAGATTCACTTGCCAATGAATTCAAATTCCAGAAGACTTAAAGAAGAGTTGGAGAGGTGAAATTTTGCATGAACGCGGGGAACCGAATTATTTGCAGGAAAATTCTTACCTCCCCCACTTTCCTGCTGACATCTAGAGTACGAGGAAATTAGAAATATCTTCTTATATAGTTACTCCCTCGCACATTTGGGTATGATGTCAGGCATTGAAGTTGCAATCTAATTGAAGCTGAATTTACCCTGGAAATATTTTGTGTTATGTGCAGTGGCAGAAATATTTAACGCACAGCTCATTAGCATGTTAATGCATCCAACTCAGGAAGTACTTGAAGATGCCCGTCTTCCAAAATTTTGTCAAATTATTGTTCTCATACAACCAGGAATTTTTGAATTATATATCATTTGTATGGAATAAATTCAATCATATGTGTCACATAAAGGCTCAAAAGAAACATTATTTTTGCTGATGACTCACCAAAATTGGAGTTACTGCTGCTCAGACATGATGAAATGGAAAGAATAAGATTTGAATAGAAAAAAATATCAGTATATGTAAAGAATAACCTCACCTAATTGAGTTAATTGAAGGTTTCTGTGACACCTGGAAGATCTATTCTCCATATGCATGTTCGGGATTCATTTAACCTTCCCCATATCCGATTGATCTCCCAAGGTCATGGCATTGTTCTTGGTTGGATGAGCACCAAACTTGTCTACATAAGCTGGTAAGTTTTACCCTTATATCATTTTGACCTGAAGATGGTTACTGAAATGAAGTCAAAACTGTATGTCCACTAATATCAACTCTCATGGTAGGAACCTGGAAGACATGTTGAATTTTTCTGCAACCTAGAATCTGTATTTAAAAAAATATCTTTTTATATTCCAAATATCTTTCTGCAACATGCTAAACTTGTCCCTATTATTAAAATGCTAAGTTGGGCCCAGCTCTGTGAAGAATTAAAGTTTCAATTTGACCAATGAACCTGATTGAAAAGAGAATGATTCAAGTGTGAAAAGGTTGAAACTATTCTTGGTGGAAGTTGGGGAAAGATTTCATTTTTTAACAGAATCAAGACAATGACCAGGAAATTTGTGTAGGGTATTCTTGGATGCGGACTAAGGGTTTTCATACGGAGAGGATACTGCATGAATCCTCCCTTTCCTAAAAATTGCATTCTCCCTCCAAAACACCCTAAAGAACATTGCTAAAAGCATTAATTTGTATGGATATGATATTGAAATTGGTGCTATGTAATCTCAGCACAATAAGAGTGTCATGATTTAGTATAGGTCATGAGTATTTTGTATATATTATCTAAATTAAATATAAAAAATATATTTTCTTGCATTGAATCTGTTTGAGATATGAGATGGAAAATCTGCCAGCACCTGTAAGCTTAGTGAAATGTTATTTTTATACTTGCAAAGTAAATTAATTGGGATGTAACTATGCAGGTTTTGCTAAATATTATTTTGTGTCCGTCATTAAATGGCATTGTGACGAGAAAGTATGAGTTCCCAAGGAGGCAACTGTCAATAAAGATCATGGTGATGAGTTCTGCATCTGAATAATGGGCCTCATCAACTGTTCCAAGCCAATATAGGAGATGCAAAGTGAAACACTTTTTATGTGGAAAGTGCAAAGTGTTTCACTTTATATCTCATAATGGATCTCAACAAAGTATCTGCCTCATCCATCCAATTCACCAATGTAAGAGATTGTTGACCATTTTTGTTGCACCTGCTTTTAATTGGTTTCACCCTATCTCTCTGACCTTTTCAGACCCTGTAAAAAGTAACTGTATATTGAATTGTATTTTTATGTATCACTCTTTCATAATTGGTCGTATGACCTGAAGTCCAAATTTGGAGTAAAATAGTCTAAATTTGCAATCTTTTTTGTGTCTAGGCGTCCTTCTGTTGAAGAAAAAGCTTAGAAGAATGAGAGAGAGGAAAAATCTTGATATGGGTTTTGAATCTGAAAATAACTCAGAAGAGGTTATCAATCCATTATTGGACAGTGACACAATTGAAGACTGAATAGTTGATTTATGATTATTTTTCACTATACCGTATTATACATGAGATATTCCTCATACTCATCCAAATAGCATTCAGCTGTTCCTCATGGAGAAATTTGTGCAAACGTTTCTGTGGCATGTTCGTTATCGGTGATGTTTTCTGGGTACTCTAGGCTCATTAGTCTGTTGCCATTGATGACAGTTTCGAAAGCCATCTTGCTTTCAAAATCAATCATATGACCTCCCTCTAAGGGCAAAGATACATACATAATTGGTAAAGGAGAGCCTCTTTTATCCAAAGCAGATTAGAGAAGCCTTGGAAATCTACAAGATGGAAAACTTAAACAGAGATAGTGGCTACCCCATTGGTAGCATGTGGAAGAGAGTGCTAGCCAATCAGCATTCAGCATATTGATGGAATGCACTGTGTGAATTATTATTATTATAGTATTCTACCGATTAAGGTAGGTTTCCATGGAGTGTTCAAGAAGTGATCTGGAAGCCTTCCTTTCTTTCCAGCACTTCCTTCTTTAATTCACTGTAAGGCCTAATCCCTTTCAATCTAGCTAAAAATCCTATTCTTTTCCTTCCTCTCCCTCGTTACCCTAACATTCTACCCTCTAACACCATTTTCTACATCCCCTCCCCGCTAAGCACTAACTCCATCCATACCTTCTGTCTCCTCCGTAGGCAGCAAAATAACGACCTTCTCATCTTCAACCTGAAGACAAAAGAATGATGGCTTTCAAAACTGTTGTCACTCGCTACAGACAAACACAGCTGGAGTATACAGAAAACTGCACCCATCATGTTCCTCATGGAGATGGCTCTTGTCAAGATTTTGGCCATGAGAATGATTTTCCCTGCCTTGCTGAAAAATGAAAATATGATCAGCATAGAATGTTTTGAGTGTTTTCTATCAGAAGAATTCCTGGGTAAGAATAATGGCCCTTCATACCTCATGAGTGAACATCCACCAATTCATATTGTTCCATAGAAATACAGTATGCTTTAGATTAAGGTTTCATTACATTCCCCACTCTTGATCGTATTAATGTTATCAACATGCAACGTGTATTTTTTAACTTTTGGCAGCAGAATTGAAAATGCATGAATGATTTTTCCTAATTTTGGTCCCCTAAGTTATTTTGAAAATTATGTTTCTAGTCAGTCATCTCAAAGATCCACTTTGGTACATATTCTCCTATCTACTTTAATGTTTGCTGTCTCTAAAATCCATGCTTATTGCTTGTATGCATCTTCTTAGTGTTATTCAAAGTTGTGATTTGTGTGATGATTCATTCAAACAGTCCAAATATATCCCTCTTTAAAAATATATTTGCTAAAGTTAGTATAATTTTTGCATTAAATTTATACTTTTTCTGTGATGTTTACTGACTACTTAGAATATTTTGTTTATTTTTTTGGTGCCTTATGAGTCAGATTTGGCTGGATTACATGTGTGATGTGATGAGGCTGTATGTATTTAAATTTTCCCACTTGCTCAGGTGGCATCAATTTTTTGGATTTTAAAAATTCCATTGGTGTGTGCTGGTATAGCAAATAGCTTTCCACCATGCCTCACTTGCCATACTGAAGAAATATATGGCTATAGGATCAGTTTGTAAATAGATTATTTGATCTAAAAGTCTATTATTATCTACTTAATAATAATTTTTGCTTTAATTATGGTTTTTAATTATCATCCATTTGTGTATTTGCTGCAAAACAGCAAAATTATCGCGTTATTTATGACTTTCTGGCTTACTGGTGGGTTTAAGTACTTCCAAATCTTCTGCAAAAGATCTGCTTTTTACTCATCTCCACATCCAACTGAAAGTTAAAAAACAATCTAAATGAAAGGGAATATCATTTTTTCTTTGTGTTTGTGATGCATCTGTAATGCTTTCAATGTACTTTACTGCACAACCATAGTAGATTTTATTATCTTCATTTCATTTACTGTTCTCTTATCACATCAGCCTCCAACCTTGTTATTCGTACAATGATTCTTGAAATGACCCTTAAATCTGCCAGGAAATCTATTGGTATTTAATTTCTGATTTTAATCCTCAATGTCAATTCCTTAACTGTAAGACTGACTTCACCACCTCGTAAATCTGAGCTTTACATTCATAGATTGTTTACAGCTGCATTAGTGTGTGTGGCTTGTGTTATGTGCAGTGTCCTTTTGTACATTATTAAACTGTAAATGTATGTATCACTGAAGCAATGCCAAAACATCAAGCAACATGCAATGAAGCTTTGTGCATCCCTGTAATGCTGCTTGTGGAATATTGAAATAACTTGGCGTTGGTTGAAAATGTATTTGAAAAGTAGATAAAATTTTCCACTTTTTTGTTCATCGTCTTGCTAAATATTGGAGCTAGTATGCTCAGAGTTTAATTGTGTATCAGGTCAATTTGGTTAATCTGGACTCAATAGGACTTTATGGTATGGACTTTACCACTGGACCGGAGTGGAATGACCCATATCTGGAACCATGAGACCTTGGTTATATGTTATGTACAAGCAAATCCGGGAGGAATTCAACAGTTACAACCTTATTGTGTGTGGGATTTACTTGGATTGGAACCTGGTCTTTTTGTACTGGCCACAGTTTTAGCTTACTATGCATTGGGCATGTTTTAAAATCCAGGCAGGATATGTTAGGAGACGATTGTGGGTGTACATGGATGCATTAAAGTGGGCACTTAAGATTGAAGTGAAGTAATTTCATAAATTGGTGATGCAAGATGCACTTTTTATTAAGTGGACTATAGGGTTCAGTCCTACATCAACCTGAACCTTCTTTACCTCAAGATCCTGATTGACATCCTTTGTCAAAGATTTTTTATTTACCTTACTAAATCATTCCCCCTAGCTTGAAATGATGCATTATTCAGGCCAGAGGTTCTATTTAGTACAGGACAGTTTTGAAATTCATGGATGATGGTGAGGTAGGTATCATTTTTGCTTGGTGTACATAAGACACCTTAAGTCAATGTTGGTTATACCTTAGTCTTTAGTCAAATGTGGCATCTCTTACTCTTTATTATTTTGAAGAACCATTTCTTGAAGCTCAACAAACTCTGAATGTTGAAAATAATGAGAAAATACCAACTGAATATAAAACCATGATTTAAAATTTTCACTTTGTATTTTTTCTCAGAGGCTGAAAAATATCCTTAAAAAAATGATTTTGGGCTGTTAGACTGGCTGCCATTTTACCATTTAAACGGTGTCATCAAGTTGAATCAGCTTTAGAGTTTGGCTATAATAAATAGGTTTTCATTCAAAATTGCTTTGCATGTCAATATTCTCCTACCAGCTTTGTCTGTATCATACTAATGAGGAGACTTGCCTTTGAAATGAGGGTACTATTGGCAGCTGTAACTTCTAAGTACTATCAGAATAATGGTTGTTGCAATAATCGAAGGTCACAATATTATCATGTGCCAATTATGGTCCATCCAATGTTATAAACTTGCTTAAGAAGGTTCTCACTGATCAGTATGTGGGTAGAGTTTATGTATTATGTAATTTTTTTTGCATGTTGAACAAAGCTGCTTGAGTGTGAATGAATGGATGAAAAAAGAAAAAACAAAGTAATCAGAAGCCTTAAAGTATGCTTTTCAAATTGTCCTCTTAAGTACCTCTTTGATGGTCAAATTTTGTGCGTCAAAGTGTTAAATTTGATGTTAAATGCAAGAATCAGTGTGTGAAGTGTACTCCGGTATTGCTAAAGTTTTCAGTGTGGTTAAGAGAGATTGAATATACCTACTTATTTTTCATTTTCTTGTTATGATGATCAAAGTTTGATGGTTGATCTCACTGTTGGCTTTAAATGAAGACTGATGATTAGGTTAGAATTGGTAAAATGCGGTTCCCTCTGTTAATGTTACTCTTCATTATTCTAAGTGAATGTTTGGAAGTGTTGGATTAATTTATTGTTTACATGAGTGAGGGGATTTAGATGGAGGATTAATTAATTAAACTTTACAAATTTATGATAACTTTCCCTTCATAATTATTCTTTTATTGAGCTAGTTTGGCTGATGTCCTTGGCGTGGCGGGCATCTTTGTGCTGTGTCATAAAAAGAGGAAAGGAGCTTCGGCCTTGTCTTAACTAAAGCGTTGCTAGCAAGCACATAGCCGGGGAGGATGATGTATGGGCCTTAGCTACCTGAGAAATGTTTTCAGCTTTCCTAATAATGTATTGAGTGATAAACTGATATTTTAAGTGAAAGTTATTTTACATATGATCATGTTAAGAAAAATATTTATATATGTATATTTATACAACTTTGAATGAATATCTCAGTTAACTAGTCTAAATGGCAATGGAATTTGTTAACTTTTGGCATTTAAACGTTGACTTAGCATTAGACTTAGCCCCCTGAAATAAATTTCTGGCTTCATGCTTGTTCTTGAGGGATTTGCTGGGTTGTACCTACATTCCCTTCAAATATTTGTCCCTCACCTCAAAGCTTGCTTGTGGTCACTTCTTCCCCTTTTTTCCATATATCATCGCATTGATAAAGGCTGGTTAATTTATTTTAGAATCCCTAGGTATCCATTTACTAATTCTTATGCACTCCTCATTCATTCGTTGTTTTTTTCTGTCTCGTCATACTGAATACCTTCTATTTATTTAAGCTCCCACCCATTCCATTCTCTCTGCTGCTTGGTAAAAAAGAGGTGTTTCAATTTGAAAATATGCAGGAATTTGAGCACCAAGATACATTTAATCACAATGGTTGGTGGCTAACTGGCATGGATGCTCTAAGTAGTTGTTTTTATGTTATTTTTTGTGAAGTCAGAGACTTGTTGAAAAATGTTCAAGTTCATGTTTTACTAATATTAAGTGTTTTAATATTGAACCATTCTTTAATGTTCCTATGCAGTCCATATTGTCAAAAAGTTCATTGTCACACATATTGTTATGAATAAATTTATATATATTACAGAATTATTTTTGACATTTTATGATGTTTCCTATTACCATATTTCATCATTTTCATGTTGGTTCTTTAAGTAAAAAATGCTGGTTATGTTGGGTAATCAAGACAAAATGTAGGAAAAGGTGAATAATACATTTATGATCATTTTTCTATCTTATTTTTGACCTCAGTTAATTTTTCAAGCTTTAAACAATTTTTTTTTTCACATGTTCTTTCACATCTGTGAACCTATTTTTACCTTGTATACAAAATTCCAAGTACAAGTAATGCAGTCAGGGATGCCAACTTACAAAAAATATTGGGGGGGCCCAATCAGGGGATCTTGCCCCGGGAAATTTTTTAAGTAGTGAGTTTAAGTTTTTTAAGCAAATTAGAAGAGTCATGTGATCAACATTAGAACCCTGATGACTCGAATCTTGATATCTGGACACCCCGGGGAAAATTGGCAAGCCTGGCACATTTTTTCCTCACACCCATAATGAATTTTTGAGGGGTTCGGGCCCCCTCAGGGCTCCCCATGGAGTCGGCACCATTGGATGCAATGGTCTGATGAAAATTATCATGGAAGGGCTAGTGGAAGGGGAGAATGGCAAAGGTAGGCCTTGGATGAGATACATGAGCAGGTGATGAAAGATTTAAAGTTGAAAAATTATTAAAGTGTTAAAAGATTAGCTGATATGAGAATTGAGTGAAGAGCTGCATCAAACCAATCTTCAGATTGATGATAAAATAGTAGTTGTATTTAAGGCTACAAAATTGTGAAGTCGTATCAGCACAAGGGCGTACCTAGGATCATAACTAGGGGGGAAGCCATGGTCTGGGGGGAGAGCAAGCCAAGTTGTGGCATTTAAGCATAGAAAAGGTGAATGAAACCAACATTTTAAGAAAATTATAACAGGGCTTTATTAGTTAATGAGATTATTTCCTTGAAAAAATAGTTTTATATTAGTTATATATCTTATAATAATGCACAAATTTTTGTGGGTTTAGAGAAAATTTGTTGGATACTTTCGTTTCAATTCAGCACTGATTTTGCCTAAAGACTTTCGTGATTTTTGCTTTTGCCCCCCCTGCTCCTCGCTGGGTACGCCTATGTATCAGCAAGAAGTATTTGATACACTAATTGGTACCCTTTAACGTCTTCATGCAAAAGAGAATCTGGTAGCCTACCAAATGATGTGGTACTATGCAGGGGTGCAGCTAGGAATCAAGGCTGGGGGGGTTTAGGTGCGACTAATACCAGGGTGTGTGGGGGTATGGAATATCCACCAGGATAATCGGTTGGTGCGAGATTAATATATTGCGGAATTTTAAGATAAATGGTTCAAAATGGTGAGTTTTACGGCTTTTGGACAGATATTTTATTAATCCTTACACTATTCTTTTAGTAATATTAATCAAATTAAGTAAAATGGATTAAACTTAAAAATTTCTCTGAGCTCTGGGGGGAGTTTTATCCCCCAAGACCCCCCTCGCTGCGCCACTGGTACTATGGTCTTCTCTTGTAACCATAATGCCGCATTGTGTTTGTCATATGCTCCTTCCCACATATCACAAAATATCTATTAAATGTCTACAAAATATCTAGAACGTCTTCAGTTAATATCTAGAAAATATCTTGTAATATCGTCTAGACATTTTGTAGATATATGAATGCCCGCTTTTCTGATATCTACAAGATATCTTCTAGACATTCATATTCAAATTGGATCCACTCAAAATTCAGGACAAATGCCTAGAATATAATATATTTTGGTTTAGCAAGACTTTATTATTCATCTGGTAGCTTGCTGGTGGAGCAGGATGTGATGGTAGGGTGTCTTAATTCTGGGGATTCTTTCTTAATATTGTAGCCTCCCTGGCTTTCGCTTCTTTTAAATGGGGGCTTCCTCCTCTGATTCCAAATTTGAAGTTTCCAAAGCAGCTAACAATATCCTTTTAGCTTTCTCAAAGGAGTCTGCAACATTATCAATGAATGTTGATTCGGTATATCCTGCAGTGTATGTCTTGAAGAATTTTAATGCAACTTTTTGCTAATGTATTTAAACACCTTCATCAGGGCTATGGATGAATATGAGTAACTGTGATACATTATAGGTTATGGCTGTGATTGTTACGATAATAAAAAAATTAGTTTTAAATTAAATAAAAAGAAGAAATAAGAATTTTGACAAACCTTTTATTCCACTGAATTGGATTTGTGTATTGATGGTAATCAAGCAGAGACAGTTCATAGTTAGCTATCAATTTTTATTAATCAAATAATGATAAATTTAGCTAAAATTGTCGATGTCTACTCTTTTATCACAAATATTTTTGTTTTTGAAATATGAACCATTTCTTTAAATAATCACTTTGTTAAATTACTTTCAGTAGCCATACTTTCATAGAATAGACACGTTCTACTCATCCAGTAGATATTTAAAAAGCAATTTTTTGTAACTTTAAATCACTTTTATAAACATTTGCCAGAAGAGTTGCCTTTGCTTTTTAGTGCATGTCTTGAGTATGACTATCTATCCATCCACCAGAAAGCATAGCAGTTACACTTTTTTTCTAGATTCGGGAGTTTTTTTTGCTAATTTCACTGGACATATACAATAAGAGTCTATACTAAAAAATGACATATTCTAGACATGTAGCGGATATTATGTCTGGTAATTTTGTTTTATTAATGACAAAAATTAATAAGAGTGATTTCATTATCCCCCGAATAAGTCCTGCAACAATTTGTATTAAAATAATGCTGTTACTTTCTGGAGACAGTGGAGATCTCGGTGGACCCTTTAAAGGGTTACTTTGCTTCAGATTATCTTTCATGTCACACCGAGTTAGTCAGAAAAGCCATGCAAATGCTTATGATTTGTATCGGCAGAAGAGAACTAAATACAGTTTTGATCAGGAAAAATAAACTTGTAATACAACCTGGCAAATCAGGACTCTTGATTAAGACACATCTATCAAATCATTTAAGTAACGAGGATATTAAAATCATAAGGTTGGCTACTAACGGGATTAAGACATAATTATAAAAAATATATCATTATATTTTCAACAATCACCTTAAAATTCATTTCTTAATTTCAAGAATTAATGGGCTTTATCGTGCAGAAAAAAACTCAATCATGGCCTTCTTGAGGAGCCCGATTGCCTTAAGTGTACATTGAAAATGCTAAGGCGGAAATAATTATTATTTACAGTTTTTTTAGTTTTGGCATTGTTTGTTATAGGGAGTTATGGCAGTGGTAATAAGATTCACACAGCGTTAGTTCAACAAGATATATTCGGATATAAACGGATACAACTCAATGGTACATTAGGCGCGAACACACACAGAGAGACCACTAGCGTGCACCGGAAGTGCGCGCGCACACAATCGACAAACATCCAATACAATCGATAGTATCGAACAATCGATACAGGATCATAGCAGACAGACATTAAGAAACTATTGAGCACACCCTTCAACACTCCCCTTTGCTCATAGTTGCAGCCCCAATTCTTTAGTGAACTTCTGAGTCTTTATACGGTTTAATCCCTTGGTTAAAATGTCAGCTACATTTTCAGAGCTTGGGATGTGCTCATAAAATATTAAACCCTTGGATACACAGTCTTTGACATAAAAGTAACGCACTTGGACATGCTTTGAACTTTCGGCAACAACCTCATCTTTGGACCATGAAATGGCTCCCAGGTTATCACAAAAAATTTTACATGGTTGAGGACAGTAAAAGGATTGCCCTAATTCCTTCAACAAGGATGATACCCATACAACCTCTCTAGCTGCTTCCTGCATTGCAACAAATTCTGCCTCACATGTTGATTGAGACACAATCTTTTGCTTCCTTGACAACCAAGACACAGCACTGCCAGCCAGTATAAAGACATACCCACTCCTGGATTTTCTGTCCACTGTGCAGCCTGCGAAGTCTGAATCACAAAACACCCTTAAAGTTTTCCCAGTCTTTCGATAAACAAGTTTCAACTCTTTCGTTTTGAGCAAATACTTAAACACACGCTTCACAGCTCTCCAATCAGACAAAGTAGGATTTACACACTTTTGACTTAGTTTACCTATGGCACATGCAACATCTGGACGGCTTACCGTGGCAACATACATTATATGACCAATAGCTTGTTCATACAATTTTTTATCAAAGGGTTCATCACAATCAATATCAAAACCAGCTTCACACTCCTTAGCTAAAGGTGTTGACACCCCAGTCTCATTCATAATATCAAATAACTCTAACATTTGACTCACTTGGGCAGATTGGTCGAACACAACTGTCTCACTGTCAGGCATATGTAGATGAACAGAAAGAAATTGGGTGTCAGAGCCCAACATTTTGACATCCAACTTTTCTTTAATCTTACCCTTAAAACCTTCAATCATAGACTTTTTCCCAACAATCAAAAAATCGTCAACATACACAGCCACAATGAGATCCTTAGTTTCATTTACATATACACATGAATCACTCAAACAAGGTTTCAAGTCCATACCCTTCAAAATATTGTTTATATGTTTGAACCACATTCTCCCTGCTTGCTTCAACCCATAGAGACTTTTCTTTAGTTTGCACACATATTGGTTCCTATTCTTTCCCTCAATTTCGAAAAATTCAGGTTGCTCCATATATATGTCCTCATCTAAGACACCGTTCAGGTAAGCGCACTCAACATCAATGTGTTCATAACACCATTCATTCTCAGCACAGAGAGCAAGTAAAATCCTCAATGTTCTGCGTTTTACAATTGGACTGAAGGTTTCAGTGAAGTCCACCCCAGGTCTCTGCCAGAATCCCCTTGCTACAAGTCTAGCCTTAGGTCTGTTTGAGTCCCTTTTAATACTTAGAACCCACTTACAATCGATCACATTTGTATTTAACGGTCTCTTGACAATGTCCCAGACATCCTTTTTGTAAAGGTTCTCTAATTCAGCCTCCATAGCTAATCTCCATTTTCCAGATTCATTTCCCCTTAAGGCATCATTTACAGAAATGGACACACACAGATCTTGAGCCCTACAAATCATTGCAATGTTCCCACAACAAGAATGAGTCTTTTCTTTTCGAAGTCTGGAAGACCTCCTAGGAGCAAGTACATTTTCAACTCCCAAGTTAACCCCATCGTCAAGTACCCCCTCATGATTTTCATCTCCATTCATCAAGTTCTCCAAGAAAAAATCATCATCTCCTTCCTCATACTCACCATCACTCTGGACTTCAGGCTCATCCGGGTCAAAGGTCCCTTCATCATCCACATGCCATATCCAATCATTACATCTCCTTGGAATGTGAGTGATTTCACACATCTCTTTACACGGGAACACCCTCTCCTCAAAACGTACATGACATGATATAATGACACTCCTACCTTTTGGCAAATAGATTCTGTACCCCTTCACTTCTCTATCATATCCCACAAAAATACCTTCATCTGCCCTACAGTCAAACTTATTTCCAGTTGGACTCACCAGATACCAGACCTTACAACCAAACACCCGCAATCTAGAAAACTCCCCTTGGATGTCAGCCTTCTCTCCTTTCCATAATTCCAAGGGAATTTTGTTCTCAATTGCAGACGATGGACACAAATTTCTGATATGACATGCTGAACTTATTGCTTCAGCCCACAAGAAAACAGGAAGCCCTGCTTGAATAAGCAAACACCTTGCCATTTCCACTAGTGTTCTATTGGCACGTTCAGACACACCATTTTGCTCGGGGTTTCTAGGCACACTTTTCCGATGCAGAATACCCTCAGCCTTCAAATAATTCTCAAACTCAACACTTGTGTATTCGCCACCATTGTCTGATTGAAAAACACTTATTTTCACCTGATGCTGAGCCTCAACCTCTCTCTGGTATTCTCTAAAGCATTTAAATACTTCACTTTTTTTCTTGATTATCCTGACATTTGTGAATCGAGAGAAATCATCAATGAAAGTCACAAAATAATGACCTCCCCCCAACGATTGACACTGTGCCCTGCCACTTACGTCACTGTGGACAATTTCTAAAGGGCGTTCACAATTGTGATGAGCAACTTTCGGAAATGGCAACTTAGTCATTTTACCCTTCACACAGACTTCACATAATTCATCGTCCCTTTTGGAATCCTCTTTCTTGAGATCAAGACCTGGGATTCTGTTCATAGCACCTTCATGGAGATGTCCTAATCTCTCGTGCCACAACGTACTCTTGAAGGCTTTGGCCTGAAATACTTCGATTTCTGTACCACCATTGCACTCATCGTTGACAGAAACATTTGCGACGTAGCTCTCATCTGGCTCAGTCTCTAAATAATATACACCATTTTCCACTAAGGCATTGAACAACACATCACCGTCATCATGCTCTCCAATAGCTTCATTTAATCTGAACACGGTCTGTACACCTTTCTTCGCCAGCTGTCTGACAGACACAAGATTCACGTCCAACTCAGGTACCCACAGAGCATTTGATAGTGACAAGGTCCAGCTCCCACAAGAGTTTGCTAACTTGATGACAATAGTTCCCTTCCCCTTCACGGCCAGACGTCCCTTTCCAATCTTTACTTCTCCGGTGGCAGGTTGGAAATCGAAAAATCGGTGACGGTCTGGCGTCATGTGGTTCGAAGCACATGAATCTAGGTAACTAACACACTTTCTTTGGGAGCAAGCCAAAGCAAACGCCGATATGAGTCCTTTAAACTTCGGCTTGTCCCCTCCTTTCTCTTGTCTCTCCCGTGACTCCTCGCCTTTTCCTTTTCTTTCCTCCGACTTGTCTCCCCTTGGCGCCCCACACTGGTAAGAAATGTGGCCCCACTTACCACACTTATAGCATTTCTGATCAGCAGTGCTCCTCTGCTTTCCGTTGTTGGCTGCTCTCGTCCTGCGGAACTTCCGCGCTGCCAACGCACTGCCATGTTCAGAGGACTCCGCAGCATTAATCCTTCTCTCCTCAAGCAGAAGGTCTGCCTTCACCGCCCTAGACGTCAGTTTCTCATTGATCTTTGTTATTCTCACATACATCTACATCTACAAATTACCCTGCGAGCCACCTCTAGGGTGTTTGGCAGGGGGTGATCAATCACCAGCATGCAGCATGCATTTGGACTCCCACATGCACACCACACCGTCCAAGAAACGTCCCGTATAATAACAAACTATACTACTATATGCTGTTAGAAATAGAATATAGAATAGAAATTCAGAAACATGCTATAAGTTTTACATAGGTTAGTAGGCTACACTACAAGTCATGCAATCTATTTACGCGTTCTATTGCTGCCGTTATAATCTCTTATTGATCGTGGAAAAAATGACATTCGGAATCTGTCTGTTCTGCAATCTATCTCTCTTATTTTATTTATATGATCTGATCTTCCGTAGTACGTTGGCGTCCGCAAGATATGGTTAACTTCGTCAGAAAAGACACTGCTCTTGAATTTATCTAAAAGGTTTAGTCTATTTTTCAATCTACGGTCGGACAGAGATTCCCATCCGAGTTTATCTAAGAGGTCAGTTACACTAACAAGACTATCGTAACGACCTTTCACATACCTGGCAGCTCTTCTTTGCACGCGTTCTAACTCTGTTATTAAGCCTTTTTCATGAGGGTCCCAAACACTGGCACCGTATTCCAGATGTGGCCTAACGAGGGAAAAGTAGCTAATTTCTCTCACTTTGTCGTCGCACTTTCCTAATATTCTTTTAACAAAACCCATTTTACGATTAGCTTGACCGGTTATTTCTCGAATATGTTTATTCCACGATAGATCATTATTGAGTCTAACCCCTAGATATTTCACGGATTCAACTGCCTTTAACTGGGTGCCCCGAATGATATAGTTCCGCTGTAGGGAGTTATTCTTCTTCCAGAAATTCATTACGACGCATTTTTCCAAATTTAATTCTAACTGCCAAGCATCGCACCAAGCTTGGATAGCAGCAAGGTCATTCGTTAGTTCATCTATATCTTTGCTGGAACGGATTTCTTTGTAAACTACAGCGTCGTCTGCAAATAATCGTAACTTACTCTGCACTACTTCGCCAATGTCGTTTATATAAAGAAGGAATAGGAGTGGGCCAATGACACTACCCTGAGGAACGCCAGAAGTGACTCTAACCTCATTGGAGACTGCACCGTCTAATACTACTCTTTGGACGCGGTCGCTCAAAAATTCTCTAATCCAGGAAGTGACATCTTCGTCTAGACCATAAGATTTCAGTTTTATTATTAACTTTCCGTGGGGTACTTTATCAAATGCCTTTTTGAAATCAAGAAAAATCGCGTCTACTGGAATGTTGTCTTCCCCGGAGACTAAAATATCGTGGGCGAAAAGCGCTAACTGAGTTTCGCACGATCTGCTTTTCCTGAATCCATGTTGATTTCCCATTAATAAGTTTTGCGCGTCTAGGTGTTTCATTACCGAGCTGACTACGATGTGTTCAAGGACTTTGCAAGAGATGGACGTTAAAGATATCGGCCTGTAATTAGATGGCTGTTCCTTGTCTCCACTTTTAAATATAGGCGTTACGTTAGCGATACGTAGAATACTGTGGATCCTTCACGAGTCCCGCCAATATAAAGGAGGCCACAACGTGGTCTTGGAATACGATGCCGTTTTTGGTTAATTTACCGCAGAGCTCCTGTATCCTCCCAGTGTACGCTGAGATGTCCATCGCCTCTGTCTTCTCAATGCTACCCAGCTCTCGGAGACACATAGCTATATCCATGGATGTAGCCCTCCCATGAATCTCTTCTAAGGTGTCCCAACACTCCTTGGCTGACCTCAAATGGCTGATGTCTGTGAGGTACTCCGGGCGCACATGCCGGAAAATGTATGCGCGAGCCTTGTTGTCCTTGCGCATATTTTCTGGTCTCTTCAACTCGTCAGCACTCAGCCCGGGGTTGATTGCGTCCCAGCAGTTCAGAAAAATCATCGACGCCTCCGACATGGTCCTCCAATATTCGTAATTATCCTTGCTCAGGATTGGATTCATTTGCCTATCCGAATCCAGCAACTCATCTTGATCCGCCATGGTCTCGCCTTTTCTATTATGTCCAATTTACCGAATCACTAACGTCTATCACCACACAGCACGATCCCTGGGCCCATAACCTGTTATAGGGAGTTATGGCAGTGGTAATAAGATTCACACAGCGTTAGTTCAACAAGATATATTCGGATATAAACGGATACAACTCAATGGTACATTAGGCGCGAACACACACAGAGAGACCACTAGCGTGCACCGGAAGTGCGCGCGCACACAATCGACAAACATCCAATACAATCGATAGTATCGAACAATCGATACAGGATCATAGCAGACAGACATTAAGAAACTATTGAGCACACCCTTCAACATTGTTTTTATTGAAAATATACAGAAAAATGAAGTACGTCCATGAAGTTTCCAAAATAATATTCTCAGTATGCTGACAAGACAAGCCTAGGCAATGCCTTAAGTCATTGCTAATGAGAATTTAATTTTTTTGGAGTTCCCTCATACAATTCCTCCTCAAGAAAAATCATTCAACTATATGAGTTATTAGCAGAAATATACTTAAGTCGTAATCTAAAACCATCCTAAGAGCAACTCCCTTTCCCAAAATATGTAAATCAACCAATATAAACATGTATATAGTGATGTGTTCAAGTAAACATTGTAGACGAAACCTCGAGAAATGACATTCTCTACTAGCTATTGCCGCAGAAACTTGAGATTAAAGAAAATAGTCTCATACAAAGATATTGCGGTATTGTTTGTCTCGTGCCCTACCACAATGCTACTACAATCTTATATGTCAAGTGATTTTATTTTATTCAAATTTGCCACGGTTAAGGACAAAAATAGGCGGATGAAGGCGATGCGCCGCACAGTATCTGTTTGAATATCCTATTGCGCCACTTCCAGGCATTTATTACGGTATGTGGGGAATCCGTTCTGCTGCTTAAATTATTCTAAGATTATGGATCGATTTGGTGAACACTTCGATGTATAATAGCCAAATGTGCACTTCCTTGAGGTTGCTATACCTTTGATGTGTTCTTATACTGTTGACGTTGATCGTGGTCTTACGGTACGTGACTAGCATTTTTGCCAAGCTGGGACCAAGACTTCTGATTGTGTTTTAAAAAAATGAGTGGCTGGGAAGTATTTTATGAGTCCTTGACTCCTCCTGATGGATTTGAGGAGACTAAGAGAAAGCTACAAGAATTTTGCCAGCGCCAGAGTCCACAAACAAAGATTGTTTTAGTCACTGTGAGTTCCATCCTTTATCCTTGGTTAACGCCACGTCTTTCCAAGTCCTAACTATGAATTTCATGGACTGTGTGCAATGCATCTATTATTTTATTGCTTGCAGTCAGGAGGCACGACTATACCGTTGGAACATAACACCGTTAGATTTGTTGACAATTTTAGTGCAGGGACCAGGGGGTCCGCGTCAGCAGAATACTTTCTGGGTGCTGGATATGCCGTGATATTTGTTTTTCGGTAAGTTTCTGCCCTTACTTCCCTGTAACATGTAAAATTCGCCCATCAAAAGACTAATATTGACCCTCTTCGATTGTTTGTTCGCAGGCAGAAGTCTTTAGAACCATTTTCCCGACACTTTATGGGCCAAAAATTTTTGAATATGTTGGAAATGGTGGACGAAAATGAGTGCCTTTCCATTAAAGGCAAGCTGCTTTTTAAACGTTTATTTTCTTCACATTTACTATAGAAAATAAAAATGCTCGTCAAGACTATGCTAAACCTAAACTTGGGGATTTGTTGTTTCAATTTGTATAGAATCTGTTGTAGTAACACAGCCACATAATATTAAAAGTGACCCCAATAATTTAACCAAAGCCAATATTTATTTTATAGACTATTGGCCTTGTCTACCCATTCTTAAAAGTGGCTGTTGCAGTTA
Source organism: Ischnura elegans (assembly GCF_921293095.1). Classification (NCBI taxonomy): domain Eukaryota; kingdom Metazoa; phylum Arthropoda; class Insecta; order Odonata; family Coenagrionidae; genus Ischnura; species Ischnura elegans. The sequence goes on from NC_060246.1 coordinate 146,516,328, forward strand.
AAGGGAGCAACGTGGAACTCTTGCGGCCTATTCTACACCAGTATCAGGAGGTAGAGAGATCAGGGCGTCTGCTTCAGGTGCCTTTCACTACATTGTCTGACTACATGTGGCTTCTGCGTGCTGCATCAGAGAGTCTGTCTTCGATCGGCTCGAGAGCAATGCTTTATCTTGCTGCTGCTGTGTCTGATTTCTATGTCCCCATGGATAAAATGGTGAGATTGCATTGATCTTTTTGTATTCTATATTTTTAATTCAAGTTTTATTTCATTTCATGCTAATCAAGCTTTGATTAAATTGGGTGACAGAGGGGTAACTGCCCTTCCTTAAATAATTCCCTAAAGGCCTGTTTACACGATACATCAACACGTACGAGTTAATGTACGTTTGCATGAATGATTTTTGTGGACCGGAACGGAACATGTACGAATGCATGAACCAAATTAGAACAGGTTCTATTTTCTGTGCATGCATTCGCACAAGTTGGGTGGCTACACGGTGCATTTTGGCGTTCATTCTCGCGTTCATACATTTAGACATTAACCCGTACGTGTTAATGTACCATGTAAACAGGCCTTAAGAAATGAGGATAAATAAATTTTATGATGAAAGTTTTTATTTCACTAGTTATGTTAAAATGCATGTTGACTTTTGTGTTGGTGATTGATGTATAATAATTTTGATTAACTATCCTATGGAGATCCTTCAGAACTTTCATTTCATTGAGAGGTATTGCTTATCCTCAGGCCTTTTAATGTAGTTAATTGTTCCTCACAAAATTACTACCTTTATCTAGCCAAGGTGTTAATAGTATAATTGATTTACAATTTAAAATTATTAACATTTGAATGTTGCTATGCATAAAAATTGCATCTATCTGGAGGAAAATTAGGAAATCAAAATGGAGTGAAAAAAAATCTTTAATATATTTTAAAGGGTGAAGGTATATTGAATCTCTCAAGACTGAGAAACATGGTTAAAAATTAATTATTCAAGCATAAAAATGATTTGCTTACTATAGTTTTTATTATTTTAGAGGTTGGATGTCATCATCATCACTGGCCAACAATCCTATGATAGGTTTGATGCAGCTCTCCACTAATTTCTCCTATCAGCTAATCTTTTCACACCTATGTATTTATTCTATTTCACATTCTTCTTTACCTGTTCCATATGCATATTTCATTCAAGGTCTTCCTCTTCCATTCTTGCCATCCACTTGACCCTCGAAGATTGTCTTCATCAGGCCATCATGTCTCAGGATGTTGCCTATAAGGTTGTTCCATCTTCTTGATCCTCATCATTCTTCTATGGCACCACATTTTGAAGGCTATCTATCCTTGCTTTCTCCACTGCTGTTATTTTGCATGCCTCACTTTGGTTGAGGAGCATACTTCAAAAGTAAGTTCTTATAAATTGTTTCTTTACTTCCATATTTAAGTTTTCCGCTGTAAGCAGGTCTTTCTTTTGGTGGAATGCTCTCATCGCTTGGGCTATTCTACTGATAATTTCTTTCTTGCTTCTCCCGTTGCTAGTTATCCTGCCTCCCAAATAACAAAATTCATCCCCCTCTGCCAGTTTTTGCTTCCCTATTAACTCTTAGTCTTGACTTCTTCTCTTCTGCTGCATACTAACATCTTGATTTTCTTTGTGCTTATTTTCAGCTCATATATACCCATTACCGTACCCTTATTAACCAAAATATTTTTCAAATCCTTTTCTGTTTCTTCTATGACTGCTATGTCATCGGAAAATCTTAGCATGCTACGTAATTTTTTCTCCAGGGTTATTCACTCCTGAAGCCTTTTCTTTGATTTCACAATTGCTTTCTCGATGTAAACGTTGAAAATTACGGGTGACAAAGCACAGCCTTGTCTCACTTCTTTCCTAATTCTTGCTTCTTCACAGCTGGGCCCTGATTTTTATTAACACCACTTGGTTTTAGTATAAACTGTGGATGACTCTTCCGTCACCATAAAGAACTCCAATTTCTTGTAGAATTCCAAGCATTGTGTTACAATCCACATTGTCATATGCCTTCTCTAAGTCCATAAATGCAACGAACATTGGTTTGTTCTTTTCCATTCTCTTCTCTATGGGCAGCTGAAGAGCCAATATTGCTTCCCTTGTGCCTCTGCTTTTTCTGAATCCAAATTGGTCCTCATCCAGGTACTCTACTGCTCTTTGTTCTATTCTTCTTTGGATGATCCTTGTCAGTATCTTCGATGCATGGGTAGTCAGGCTTATGGTCCTAAAATCTTAACAGTTCTCAGTTATTTTCCTCTTAGGAATTGGGATTACATAAAATGTTCCTTCTTGAAGTCCTTTGATATCTCACCAGTCACTTTATGATTTTGTATAGCTGGTTCAACATCTTTTCTCCTGCATTTTTAATTAGCTCTGAGGGAATATCATCAATTCCAGATGCTTTATTTATTCAAAGGTCTCTCATAGCCGCATCAAATTCTTATCTTAAAATTGGGGCTTCCTTATCATCCTCAACCTCTTCCTTCGCATTTTTGATAAGGCTAATTCCTTTGTACTAATCTTCCAGATATTCCTTCTGTCTCTTCCCTTTGCCTTCATTTTCGATCATTATTTCTCCGTTTTTGCTTATAGGGTATTATATCTTACTCATTTCCTTAAAGTGGTTCCTCACTATCTTAAAGGTGGCCTCTACTTTTCCATGCATAAGATTGTTTTGTACATCTTCACAAATATTTTTCATCCACGTTTCTCTAGTCTTCCTCGCTTTACGACATATTTCGTTCCTTATTCTCTTGTAACAATTCTGCCCTTCCTCTGTTTTTGCAGACTTATATTTTCGTCTTTCTTCAATGAGATCCAACACTTTCTGCGTGATCCGTGTTTTTTTTAAACGACTTTTCTTTTACCAAGAACTTCCTCAGCTGCAGTCTACAGACCACTTCTAATGGTTTTCCAACTGATTTATTGGTCGTATCCTCCTTTATTCTCTTTCCTGCAGCTTTGTTAAAAACCGGTTGATGCTGAACCTCCTTCAATTTTCCAACCTTCCATATGTTTTTCACGACTTTCTTCAATTTTTAAAATTTTAAGTGGCATTTCATCATAACAAAGTTATGGTCACTGTCGATATCTGCCCCTGGGTAGCTTTTGCAGTCCTTCACCTGGTTCCTGAATATTTGTTTCACTAGAAAGGAGTTGATTTGGTATCTTCTAAGGTCTCCTGGCATCTTCCACGTGTATCTTCCTTTGTTTTTGAATAAAGTATTGGCAACCACTAGCCTATGTTCAGTGCAGAATTCAAGAAGCCTCTCTCCTCTTTCATTTCAATTTCCTAGTCCGTATTTTCCGGTTATTCTTCCATCCTGACCTTTGTGAATGACAGGGTTCCTATCACCTAAAACAATAACATTTTCTTCACCCCTTATGTCATCATAGACGTTTTTGACTTCTTCATCTTCGTAACCTATCATAGGCATGTAAACCTGTACCACTATGGTATCTACCGGCTTATTTCTAGAGGCCGACCCACCATCCGCAATGTGGTGGACGCACTCAGTGACTTTAAGCTCAGCCGCGAGAGGTTAGATATATAGAGCATAAAACAGTATTGTTAGCAACAGGCAACATGAAAATTTGTTATTATCCCTTCGTGAGGGCTCCCTGAACTTCAAGTACCTTGCCCCTGCTGGCCCATTGTAGTTGCATGTGGGAACTGGTAGGATGGAGATGTAATGGTTTAGTTATTGATTTCCATCGCTTAAAGTTTCAATCAAATGGAGAGCCAAACCTTTCTATTAGCTGTGGGAATCTTCACTCATCTCTGTATTACTACGTGTGCATGTGTTAACCAAATTGGTAATGCATTGGTTTAGATAAAACTAAAAGTTACCTTTTTGCAATGTTCGATGATGCGTTGATTAGACCATGATAAATTTTCCTATTATGTTACATTAACAGCTCTTAAATTGCATTGTTCTGTTAATTTCTAGTCAACTGCCATAAGACTTCGTCAGAAACTTTCCACTGTTGGAAATATTACTTGAGAGTTTGAAGCAAATTTCACTCATAAAATGTTAAAGACCCTGGTAGAGAATTATGCAATATTTTAAATCACAAGACAACAATTTTATTTACACTTATAAGTTTAAATTTACAGGATAAGCAACATATATTTTTGAATTGGACTTGATAAACAAAGATATGGCCATGGAATCATGCTATAAGTGTTGTGATGGGCTCTTCCTCAAAAAAGCTTGATGTCTGGAAATCCTTTAGAAAACTCAATGAAGGTGCTGTGGCATTTTTTAGTGTATATTTCCCCCCCAAATTTCTGGTACCCCCCCTCCCCCAGAAATTCCTCCGGATTCCTCCGAACTTATCCGCAGAACTTCTCCCACTAAGGACTTAAAGCTAAGGTTTTTCACTCAAAGGATTTTTGCGCAAAGTCTCGGAGACTCTTGTCTCCGATAATCAGCCTCTGTAATCAGCCTCCGAAATCAGCCTCCGAATCAGCCTCCGAACTAGCCATACCTGGAGAGCAAGACTTATATAGGAGTACTGCGGAGGAATACCTACTCCTTGGCAATCGAGGGGAAATGGGTGCTGAGGCACAAGTATGGAGTTTGGAGTGAGAAGTACATATTATCATAGTCCTATCACAACTCTCTCTCCCTCCAACATCTCACCCCACTATGTCTCTCCCCTCCATGAATGGGGAACTTGCATGAATTTTTTTTATTTCATAGGCGGACAGAAAATTATTTTCTGAATACAACAAAGAAAACCGCATGTAAATGTGAGTTTTCGTTCGCGAGATATTTAATGATAAATATAACGAATTTTAAAGCGCGGGAAAAACTCCCTCACCCCCCATGCCACTGCCGACGAAGCCTCGATGACGTCAAAGGTGCCTAAACATCACGCGAAGCTATTGTTGTGATTGTTTGTAATAGTTGCCAGCAGTTGTGAGAGCTTCGTTTGTTAGACGTGTTGATTATTTTATATTTAAAGATAAATATCCGACGATAGAGGCTTGGAAGCCCTCGTATTTTGCACTATTTATAATATTAATATCTGAGTAAGGGCATAAAATATAAAACTGGAGCAGTTAAACCAAAAATTTGATAATACCTAAATAACATCGTTGTAGGAGTCTGAGCCACGGCCATTGGAAGGGGGATACGTTAATTGTAAGTTGATGTTATCGACGGCATATCATTCATTTAAGTATGTAATTAGAACGATTTTGATGTTTACTGATGTCCGCTTAGCTTTTATATACAATAACTTCATCCGTTTATTCGTAGGTACCGGAGAATTCGTGGTTTAGGACTGTCTGTGCTTGTATTATGGGGTGAATTCCAGTCAATGCAACTTTTGCTCGCTGATTGGAGACATCTTGGAACATTTTTGTGCCAAAATAGTGTTATTTTCAACGTGACATCTCCCGTTAAGCTACTGCTAATAATCACAGTGCCAGTGGTTGTAATGCACAAAGTTTGACAAGGTTGAAAAATATCGGCCAAGAGTTATCAGTGTTCCATCGTGATTGAATTGTAAAAAGTGCTATTACGCTATCGATAAATATCTAACAGTAGTGTAAAAATTGTCAGTGGCGTGCTAATCTCCGTTGTTCACCGTAGATACGACATTTCACGATCACGCTATTGAAATAAAGACTGTGTGTGAAGTTTGTTATTCCATTATTTCAACGAATAGTAGTGAGAAATGTCACTTGTGTGGGCTGATTTAAGGGTTTAAATCAGTGAATAAATAGTTGTATTCATCATAACGAGTTCTGTTATTGTAAGTTGTACGTGATGAATATAAGAATGTGATAGTGACATCCAGTTTTTGATAAGAGTATGTGCCTATTCCCCACTATATTTTTATGGTATATGCTAGAATATTGTTTATGGATTTACCTATATTATTGAAATAGGTTGTAGCTTGTTTGTGTGTGTTGGCAGCGGAACCGATTCACGATCTCACATGTGGATTGTGTGCAGACTGTTTTGCTGTGAATTCGTACCGTAGGACGGATAGGACTACCTTCTCCGTTAATCCGGCGTTGCCAAATTCAACAGCACAGCTTACTCTAATGTCAACAGCACAGCTTACGATCGTTATCCTCCAGTATTACAAGTTTCTTTTACAACTCGATTTGCCGCCGACGTATAGCAATAATTTGTCTCAACAAATTCCATGAGGGTCGTGGCATCAATTTTTGGTGTCCTAACACCCCATGCCACACGCCTTTTAGGCGGCTTGCGGGGTATTATGTAGACGTAGATGAATTTCAGGTGTACTATTCGAACGAGTGGCAACGTTATCATCCATTTTTCTGATAACCAAAACAAACGAAGTGAAACGCTTGTACTTCATCATCCCGATGCCGCATTATTAATATCCCAAGAAATAATCTAGGCACAATAGCAATAGGAAAACTTGCCCAAGAATAACAGAACAAAATAAAATGACGATGAGCGGCTAAATACTCCCTCAAAACAAATTTTACACCATGCGCTCAGCGTATTTCCCTACTCCCTACGGTTGTTTAGGCACCTATGACGTCACGCCTGGCCTCGGCAACGCTCGGGTGTCTTCGCGCAGTGGTCGGCTCAGAGAAATTTTTCTCGATTTTAAATGCAATTTTTTTATTTCTTTTGATGTTGAATGGAGAAACTGAAGGTATTTTTGCGACCTAATGTATCCATTTGACTTATTCAAAATAGTTTTTAGAGCAATCTACGACCCATGCAAGTTCCTCATTCCAATGAATTTCCCAGTAATGTCTCCAACTCAGAAGATTGAGGGGAAAATTCCGGCCTGCACGCTGTTCCCCCCTCCTACCCCTGCAGGGATGATTGATGCTTGGCGGAGCTGCGAGTCAACAGGGGCGATTTTTGGGGGCAGATTCGCAGCTGATTGAACATCGCCCTTTTTACCCCTCCACTCCTTGGCAAAATCCCTCCCCTCCACCCTGACACGTCTCGGAGTATGCAAGGCCTCTTTTTGCTCGGGCGCTTGTGGTAGATGGACGCCGTGACTGGCATGGGTGATTTTAGCAAAATTATACAGCTTCAGATGTAAGCAATGTCAATACAATTTTTTTGACAATTGTTTCTTGTGTGCTGATTTCTTGTTTGTGGAGTCTTTCCCTGAACCAGCTTGTGACCGACGATTGGAGTTCGCTATGTCTGGGGCTTACGTGCACAATCTTCAAGATTTAACGACGTAACCCCACAGTGCCCATAAAGGATAATTTGGGTAACATTTAAAAACCCTGCCGAAATGCATGTAGAGAAAACCTTTGGGATTTCTAGAAGATATTTTTTAGAAGCTCCTTTTGAGTGTAGTGGAGATGAAAAATAGTTTAAGAAGCTTATAACTTCAAGTTTCTCTGTGAATGTCACATGATGTCTGAGGTGTGAAATTGCTCTTCTGATGAGTATTTTTTCAGTAAGTAAATTTTTGGTTTCTGTTTTTTAGTAACATGATTTTGTTTTTAGTATTTAGGTTCTTAACCTTTTCCGTAATGAAGACGTAAATATGGACTGGACGTTTCTTGACCCGGGAGACGAAAGCCGTATATATTTTCATTGGAGATTTTCCTATGTAGGTGAACGAATGCCAAATGTATACGTTTCCTAGCTATCCCCCTTTTATGATGGTCGCGAGTGTGGGATGTCTTTGTTTCGGGACCCAGCACTGCGGGGCTTAGGCCGTACCCTCTGAATCGAGGAGCAGGCACCCAGACCCCTCGTCTAATATTACCCCTTGTAGCGGTAATGGACTGCGGTCATACAATTGTTTATCCAGTCATTTTTCGAAATAAATATTTGTTCCTTCCTCAAAAATATAAACTAAGAATTGAATTATTTGTCTTTTGAGCAGTGTTTATAATTTTTAAATGAAATTCTACGATAAGTATTAACTTATTTCTCTATTTCACTATGAACATCAGCATGGAAATTGTTGCTGCATTAAATGCGTTAATATTGACCGTAGAGCTTCGTTCAAAGTCTGAAATTTACATTCAAGCAACAATTATCCATATAGCTAATGTATATAAAAAAAGCATGATTGACCGCAAACCAATGGTGCTGGTAGAGTTATAAACCCTGAAAGGAGGGAGCCCAACTACCCTCGGAGTCCGAGATAATGCGGAGTTCCCGCTAGGAAGGGTCGAAAAAGGTTGGGGTTGAGAGAGTGTGATTATCCGCGACTCCCTACTTCACCAATGTCCTGCAAAAATGTTCCTTACAGAGGGGACAGAAGAATCTCTCGGGGCTCAGTACAGCAGTCACGCTAAGGTGAGAACTTCACTGTTTCGAAAGGGTTAATATTTCATATAAAGTTTTGGAATGGATTGAGAACTAGAAAAAGAATTGTTCTTTTCTCCAAATGCAATGCATTGAATCCCTCGTATAGGAGAGTCTGCATGAGCCTTTCGTTATACGTATAGGATATCAAAGGTATAGAAGTTTGTAAAGCGTTGAAATATAGATTTTTTTCTAAATTTTCAAGGTTTTTAACGCAATGGATAAAATTGAACCCATGTTAATGTAGTTGAATTAGGTATTCGTGGGCAGCTTGTTTTTCCACCTCCAATGGCTCAGCATAAATGGCATAAAACGACAGGCAGGTTGTGGGTATAGTGGGCGCCTGTGTGCCCGCTGTTCTTCACTTTCTGTCTTTTTTAATGGTAATTTGTCAGTCTATAGTCTCGTAGACATGGCTACCTCAACTGATTCTCCCACCAAGTGCAAAATGTGTAGTGACAACCAAAAAACTCACTGAATGGCTTCAGTGTTGACATTACTTGGCCTTTATGCCGCATAAAAAGAATACTACTTTTAATCGATTGTGATTGGAGATGAGACATTGATTCAATATGGTAAATCCTAAACAAAGGATAATGACAACTATGGATGAATGAGAATTCACGTTGCAATTAGAAAATTCAGGCCTTCAACTATTGAAACGTTATGGCTATTGGGTTTTGGGACTAAAAATGAGTTTTGCTTATGGTTTTCATCAGGGATGGCAAGTGAAACGAAATTTTTTTTTTTTTTTCGATCCAGAGGGAAACGAAAATACGAAGCCTAGGTTTAGTTTCGTGCCCGCACGAAATTAAAATTACCAAGGAGTTTAGTTTTGACCAGGTACGGAACTACTCCAACAAATGAAGCTAAATTAATCGAAACTTTGCTGCTCATAGTTAAGTGTCAATCCCAGAAGTTGAGTGAAGGGGGATAAGAGGGAATGGTTTCGACCCATTACGTTTGACATATATGTAGAGAGGTTAAAACATCGAGCTTAAAAATCGAATGGCCAGTTTGTGTTCACCATTCTCCTGTTTGTTGTAAAAATATGAGGGCCCCATGCATCTAAAGGCGGTAGGCCGATCCTCTACTTCATTCAACCATACTTCGTACTCTGTGTGTGGGTCGAAACTAAACTGTTTGAAGGTGAAGCATGTGGTCCCTACGGTCCCCTTATGACCAATTTCTTATTTATTGAGGTGATCATTTTGAAAAGTTTCCACAAGTGCGCATTATTTTAGCAATAATATAATTTTTAAACATTCCCTTTGTTTTTATTTATGGCCCATGGTTGAGAAAAGAAACTGCCCTTGTAATTTTGCATTCATTAGGTTCCTAAAATGAAGAACATAGTTGTCTGATGCTCAAGTCCATACAGTGTAACTATTATATTTTAAGTGCTGTTGTAAAATTGATTTGTCATTTTTTGAAGGAAATTTTGGGTGCTGCCAGGGTTTGGTACATATCTACTCACAGGGTGATTTCTTTAACCCATACTTTTGACCAGCATCACTAATATTATACCTTAATTACAAAGTAGTAGTAAAGCAGAAAGTAGGTAATATTTTCCTTTCATAATTACTTTAATAATTATAATATCTGGTGTCTTGCATGGTGCCACATATCTGCGATAAATTATTTTAGACTGCTTGTCTGGGTAGAAGAAATGCCCGTCAACAATTTCATATGGTGAGAATTAGGTCCTTTTTTCTGTATTAGGGGTTTAAAACATGCTTCTGCGTAGGATAGTGTATTATGTACTTTAATGATGTTTGCTGTTTATGTGATAGCTGCTATACCATTTCCTATAAAAAACAATAATTTGCAGAATATTTGACTTCTAATGCTATTTTACTCTAAATTTCAGCCAACACACAAAATGCAGTCAGATGCAGGGCCTCCTACCATATCACTTCAGTTGGTTCCTAAAGTCCTGAAACCCCTTGTTAATATGTGGGTTCCAAATGCCTATGTGGTATCCTTCAAATTAGAGACGGATACAGCACTGCTGATTAAAAAATCTAGGGAGGCTTTAAAAAAATATAATCACAAGGTAGTGTTTATTTTAAAGTATATTTGGTAGATATTTTGATATGTTTAGTTTTAATTTCTGATAGATTTCTCTCCATTTCAGCTTGTGATTGCAAACATACTCCAAACAAGAAAGTTCAGGGTCGTGTTTGTTTTTCCAGATACTGATTATGAAGTGACTTTAAATGATCAAGAGATAGCTGATAATATTGAAATAGAATCCAAAATTGTTGATGATTTAGCTAAGAAGCATGATAATTATATTAGCGGGATGGTGTAATGCAAGTTATCCAATGTATTATGTGAATCCTTATTTAAATAGTCTATTTGGTCATTATCTCTTGTTTGTTTTTGGTTTTGGTACTGAATTATTAGTGTTTATATACTTTTGTCAATGAAAGGAACAAATTAGCTCATCATTTAAAATGAAATGTATACAAACATTTTTACATATGGAATGTATCTATATACATGGTTTTAACTGTCTATTATTTTATTTTGGAATAGTTTGTTGTTGAGTTTCTTATTAATGAAATACAGTGAATTTTAAAATTTTGAAGATCTGTCTACATTCTAAGTGTATTAACACAAAACTTGACCCCAGTAATAATATGGAGCAATAGGCATGAGGAACTGAATACATACATATCCAATATAATTAAATTGCCAGATAATAACTTTTTAGAGAAACAATCAACACCCATCCTGCCACCATCAACTCTGTCAAATTGCAATAGTTCATCTTTGTTTCGTCTTGTTTACTACTGTGTTGAAAATCTCTCACATCCACGTAGACTCTGATTTATTTGCTGAATATGGCTGGTATGGGTTCCAGGAGGAACTATCGAGGCCAAGCATCGCCAACCAGAATATTATTGATTTCTTGCTGAAACAGCAGTAATTCAGTTCGTAGCACTCTAAAAGGAAACATCCTCTACGTGAAGGCACCCTAAAATTAATTTTTTTGCAGCTGATTTTTAAATAACTGAATCCTATTGGATCTTCAATGCTTTGAAAAATGCCTGACAGGAAGGAAATGAACATATCCCTGTGAGTATATGTTCAATTGGGAAAAATATTATCCCTACAAAGAATGTGCCGCCAGTATTGCACAGTGGAAAAATAGGTGTCCTCTGATGTGGGTTGCTATGCTTTTGATTGATGGAATTCAAGCAAGGCAAACTAACTTTTTTTTGTAGCCCAAATATGCAATGGATTGTCATGTGTTCCTAAACCTGAGAATGTCTCGGTACGACCCCAACTCCATAGAATAAAGGTGCATTCAGTGGCGTAACTAGGAATATACTTTGGGGCCTGGGGTGGCGACCCCCTCCCCCCAGGAAACTTTTACGGGAAAATTTTTGAAAAATGACATGCCTGGATATACATTTTACATCATTGTGGCACTAAAAATTTAACTTTCAGCAGATGCAGTTATTAAAATTCAAAACTAGACAATAGTTTTTAAAAACTTTTTTATTTCTCAGAGGCTTTGGGGGGAGGGGGGATCTATCCCCTCTTCCCCCATAGTTACGTCACTGGGTGCATTAGATGGCATTATGAGCACATTAGAAATATTCTCTTGAATTCTCCTTCACTCGTATTATTAAGAGAAAAAACCTGATGGTATTTCTCCTCAGAATTTGTATGGAAGAACAAAGAAGAATTTCTATTGAAAGATAGTTGCAATGTAACATAAATATGGTTTGAGGGTATTAGAGCATATGAACTTTGATAGCCCTTAACTTAGAAAAAGTCATTTTATTATGATCAAACTTTTGTAAAATCTAGGCACACATCTTTGCTATAAATGCTTAGTTTCATGGTCATTTCTTATGCAAACAAAGATCACTTTCGCTAAATTAGGGCTAAGTAGAAGAGAGGTATTGTTGATAAGTTTTGTTCTTGGTGTCTCTAGTCATAAGTATGTCTCCCGTATTACTGATTTATCATTAATGGTTAAGTCAGCAGGTGCATATACTTTGTGTGGATTGATATCAATACAGACCTAATTGAGTATTTTAAGCAAGTGTTTAGTTGGCTTTTTTCATTATAACCACAATTAATACTCTCTATAATAATAATAATATTTATAATAACATTGGTGTGTGTATAGGGTAAAATTTAAGTTTCAAGCAACACAGAAGTGAACAATGATAGTAATAGTAGAATAAGTTTTTCTGTGCAACGAATTTTTGTGACTATAGCAGGTGCACATCTGGAGAAGTTGATTGCAAAATTCATCAAAGTGCTGCCGACAATCCTCTCAGAATTGGTGGGGTGGCTTCTAAGAAGACCAGTAATTTGTAAAAATAAAAGAACTTAAATTGCCGTGTTTGCACTGAGAAACTGTTTCCACTGTGGTGTTACACTTTTGACCTGAGATTTAGTTATCATTACACCATGTCAAAGTCAAAAACTCTTTCCTTTTGCGGGTGGCGGCAAATTAGGCAAAATCCACTTATAAAAATTAAATATTGTTGCAAGGTAACTAGTCAATCTATTTCAAATGCATGAAAAAATGAAGAGATGTTCAAACGGACAAGAATGAAGTGGACAACCCTTAGACTTAACACCCAAAGTCAGAAGAAGTACAGAATTATCAGAAGCTATCTTTCATGCAGAGTGGTTAAATCCAGAGTTAAAATAAGGTGAGGATGAGAGCATCATAAGAAGGGAAGTTGGTTTAGGGGAGTCATGAGTGGAGTGGTTTTTGAAGTGAGAGTGGGTTTATTTAGGGGTGAGGGTAGTGAGATGTTTGTCTCCAATATACGCTCGTTACTGTAGTAATTCTAGGTTTTGGGATATCTCTGTCTGCCAATTTCTCAAATCATACTTCTCACAATTGTGAATGTAAAATGGGGACTCCAGGAAAATGGTTAATTGACCAATTTGGAGGGGAAATATAAATGATACTGGCTCTTCATATCCTCACAGGAGGGATTCGAGTCTCTCTTGCCCAATCATAGTGCAGGTATGAGGGTAACATTTAGGTGGGCGACAAACATAATTTCTGTGGCCCTGAAAACCATCTATTCATCCAACTATCCGATACACTGCTATTTTATTTGAGACAAACTGGTTGGAAGGGGTTGCATTTTCGATTTGCTCATATCAGGTTCTGCATTGCTATTAAATACCAATTTATTTCACATGTATAATTGCGCCCTCATCACCTGCTCAGTTGCTACTTAGATCAATGGTTATCATAAATAAATGTTCCTGATCTTTTTATATAACTCATGTTCACTGAGTATATAATTTAATGTTATTTTTCGTAAGCTCTGAGCGAGGAAATAAAACTTATAACGATATATATGATTAATGACTCTATGACCGCCATATTTACTTCAAATGTTATTAATAGTAATGAAAAATACTTTGAGGAATACTATTGCGCGCAAATGCAAAAAACAAGTTACGTTTCGTGCGATTAGGTCGAAATCAAAAGATGACATTCTCCCGGGCCGACTTGTACCCGACGCTTCTCGTCTTTCGTTTGTTAATCCGTGCGCAACGCAATGACAACTGGCTGTAAACACTGGACCCGTTCACTGGGTAAAAACTAATCATAATAATTTCCATGATATCGCTAATCGTAAAATTTCTAGAGGGTTCTCTGATGAAGCGAGCTGTCAAGATCTTTTTATAGAATTATACCTCATCTCAAGTTTGTGCAAATTGTGCCAGGGTAAGGTGATTTTAGGCCGATGGGTGGAAGATATATGACACATTAACTAATCGAAGAACCAAGGAATCTGGTCCAATATGCCGCGAGATTCCGGCGGAGTTGAAGTAAATTGTGGTTGTGGTAAAGTCGGATGCAATGGAAATGATCAGCACGGGAAGAATGAAACGGCCACTGGTTGCCTCGCGGAGGACTTTGAAGTATACATCTTCAGTGCTTGCTTTAAATTTCAAGGAAATCATGTATAATATATTTTAATTTATGGTATTTTTAATTTTAAGATTGACAACTCAAGCACCGTTTTATTGAAGATCGCCAATCTTTATGCTGAGCGCCTTATGAGTGACATATGTTTGGTCGTTGGAGGAGCAGAATACCCTGCCCATAGACTAATACTTTGTGCATCGAGTGAAGTATTTCAAGTAAGTAAGTGCATTGTATTGAATTATCCGTTAGAATGAGGATTAACAAAGTCGCTCCTCTTTTTTAGGTCATGCTTATGAATCCTCAATGGAGCGAATCACAAGAAAGCAGAGTTATCTTACAAGAGACTCCCTCCTGTGAAGCGGTATTTGGAAACTTCTTAAAATACTTCTACACTGGTCAGATTCATATCAACCACACAATTGTGACGCCCATTCTTTCACTTGCTGACAAGTACAATATAAAGGTTAAGAGTAACATATGGGTTTATAATTGGTATTTAATTAAATGGGGTAAGTGCATTTTGAAATTTTATTTATTTATTGTGAGTTTCTCTTTTTTAGGACCTGGTGAAGCTATGTATTGATTATATGTGTTCACATATCGCACATGCTGCTACTCACAATCAACTAGTATCATGGTTGCAGTACACAATGGCCTGTGGTCACAGTAAAGTGGCAAATGTTAGTGCTATGTCTTTAAATTTTGTATCTTGAGTGAAAAGATGACGTTTCTTTTGTAATAATGTTTTGTTATGATTTATTACAGGCCTGTAAAAATTATGTTACTTGGAATTTTGAAAAAGTAGCAGAAAAATCAGATTTTAAAAATCTAGAACCTGAGGTTTTAATACTCTTTTTGCAGCAAAATGACTTGATAGTTCACAATGAAATGTCATTGTACAAGTAAGTACTCACAGGTAGCCATTATCATCCATTTAATTTTTTTCAATTAGGTAAAAATGAAACAGTCAAACTTAGTCCTCTAAATTTTGATGGTTTTGTGGGTGGTTGTTTTATCATCTATTTTCCATCCTGAAGTTGCTGATTGGTAAGTACAGGCTGAAGTACATTCTTACTAATTTTGTGCTTCAAGTGTTAAAAGAAAGCATACTTCTACCTTAAGCTCCTTTTCTGAAAACATCATGTCACTACTTAGCTATGAAGATCAGCAGACCTTAAAAATGTAGAAAACCAGTTTTCATCATTTACCATTATAATGAAGTGCAGTGCCATAATTGCATTTTCATCAATCATTTCATTGACCTTGTTGAAGATGTAAATTCTTTTAAATCTCCAAAGCCGTTGAGGCTGTTGAATACAACAATTCCAATTAATATATTGGGTGCTTTCCAATCACCTTGCGCAGATTAGCTCACATTGCAACAGATTGAAACACATTAGCGCAGAAGAACAATGGTGCAGGATGTGTTCCCATCTGTTTAGCGCAGATGACGTCACACCTGCGATTGGAACACGCTCTGAGCTAAACAGTTTAAAACAGATCAGCACAGATACGCGATTGGAAAGCACCCATTATCTGAGCTACCAGCATAGTGCCCATTAACATGTTTACTTACCAGTTGCCATTTTCAGTGGTATTTTCCGGATGTGCCTTAAAATAATTTATGGAATGGCCAGCTGATTTTTATCATTTGTATTCTTATGAACATTCCTACAGTTGGTTGTCTAACAATGATTTTCTACCAGTTTTTTCCTATTTTAAAAGTGGAAGCTGTCCATTTCCATTAGTATTAATCTCCTTGACTGCTGAGGGCTGGTGTATGCAATATTTTTGGATGTATTGCTTTCATTAGCTGGGTCTGTGGCAAGACATTCCAGCATTTAAAAATGTATGATCGACAATGAATTGGTAGTTTTGATGGAAGGGTGCCAGGGTGTTCAGTGACTGGGAAAACCGGGAGAATCTGGAATTATGAGTGAATATTTAATTCCTGGAAATTTTGTGTGAATTATTCATGAATTTTTGCTCCCACCTGGAATTTCAAAATTTTTTAATCTCAAATTCATTTCACATAAAATTTTGCCAGTTTAACAACCATTTTCTTTAAATTATGACATATGTCTTGAGGTGCCAGGTAAGACATTCATAAGTTATTAGTAAAAATTTGTATTGCCAAGTGCAAGTCTTTAAATTAAGAATGTAAAATAATATGTATACATATTATTATAATATTATTTAAAAGTAATGAAGTAATTGTGCGTGTTTCAAAATTCTCATCTATCGCAGTAAACTTGTAAGATTAACCTAGAATTTCATAAAATTTCCCTGGAAAGCCTGGAATTATTCATGAATTTTTCTACTTTGATGTACTGGACACCCTGAATACCTTAGCGTTGCAATTTAGCTTTTGATGGTGAAATGGTTCATGTTGTATCTGTTGTACCCATTGGGTATGAATGGAGAACACAGTGATGGCTGGTTCAGCCGTTTCATCTTCTGGATGAATATCTATCCTGACTTGCTCTTCCACTGGCCTATTCACTACCTATTTCACTGTTTTCTTCCATCATTACACTGAAAGAATAAGGCAACCATGGGCATACCTAGTGAGGTGCAGGAGGGTAGGGGGGCTGTCCTTCCCTAGAAGCCGAAAAATTAAATTGTTTTTGTTTAAACAAGAAAAAATGATATTGCCTTAAGAAATGTCTCTGCAGAAAATAATTGTAATCTTCATATATAAAAGAGAATATTTGTTTGCTATGCATTTTCATACCACTGAATGGATTGCGACGAAAGTATATACATTTACTTAGTTTACTTAGCAACTCATTCTCCTGAAATGGGTAATTCTACTTCCAGTCTTTGCATTTGATGCATGCTTAATGTTGTTTTCTCATTACCGTTGGTATGTCACATAATACAATTTAAGATATTAGATTTTTCCAGTGTATCAGATACAGAAAGGATTCTCGGGTTCTCCACTGGGTTATTGCGTGCATGTCCCCCGAGGTTTTGACAAACAACTTGCTCTTCATCCTCAGGGGATCTTCTGAATGCCATCTTTCTATACATGCCGGGCCACCTTGAGAGAGAGCATTCAAAAGCTCCCCTGAGGATGAAGGACAAGTCGTTCTTTGTAATACTCGCAGACATGCTGCCAACCACACGGTAGAGAACCTGAGAATCCTTTCTGCATGTAAAACAACTTCGGCGGTTTGACATCCTGCCAGGTAGGCACACCTCTTGGCATTCTTGAAGGAAAAACATAATTCAAAGGATACTACATTTAACGTTGGGGTGCAATGGATCTGATTGGCACATCTTTGGTTTTTTTCCATTTCTCCGCACCACTTTGTGTCATAGACTCTTGATGCTTATAGTAGCTTTTTGTTTTGACACGCTCTATGCAGCCTTTCACTTTTTGCATTTATCCTGATACATCAGTGGCGGAAATGATGGCACATTATAGCAAAATTAAAGCATTATTAGATAAATATATAAGCAAAGTAAAAAACACTGACCTTATAGAATTCACGTGCTAAAGTATATTACATATATTACTAAATAGCCTAAAGAGCATGTTTAATCGCACCTTGCTGGATTGGTCTGGGGCCGAATGACGGCATGTAAAGGGGTCTATGCATAACACGAAAGACATCATGTAAGAGTTCAAATACACTAAAAATGGTGCTTTAAACTTAAAAGGTGTACCACTGAGCAATACTAAGAATTAATATTGTATTATTACATCTGTGCCTGTCAGGCTCATTGTGCCTGAACTTAGAAATTCGAATATTGCGCCTGACAAAAGGTTAACCATTAATCCTCTTGGTGCAAGCCATTTAGCTCGCATTGCATTTTTTGTCTATCCATCTACAAACACTCATAATGATCTATTTTTATTGAGCGGGGTATTAGCTGATCCTGTGCGCAGTGTTCGGAAATTGTTTTTTCTATTGTTAGGTGTTCAGCATCTTCTGCTCGTCGTATTATTTCAATATTGAGTCCATCATGGAATACACCAGGGGGGGGGGTTGGAGTTATCATCCATACCTGTGATGTGGTCATGAATTCCAAGTTTTCCTCTTCTCTGGATACTATCCTACCAGGTGGCCTGCTAGTAAATTATAAAGCACTGCTGTTAATGTCATAACTGGAGCGACCTTGGCTTCCCATTCCCCCCTAGTTTAGATCCTGAGTATGACTTTGATCACAACACATGCACTATCAGAACAAACAATACTGCGTGGATTGCACTGGTAGGTTGATGATGGTGCATCTTTGTTACTAACCATGCACCCTCCTATAGTTTAGACCCTTGTCATTTACACCCATGTTAACCTCCTTGTCACACATACTCATACTCCGACATCATTGAGTTTGTGACACAGTCCAGGTTGAACTGGTTTTGTACCATTCAGGGAATTATAAATTGGGACAGTAAGTCAGGGAAATTGGGTCATGCTCTGGGAAAAACACCACAGGTCAAGAAAAATTGTGAAAATCTTGGTTGAATTGTCAGAGCATTACTGCATTAGAGCTGCAATGTGGGTGTTTTAGCCCTTGGTCCATTTTTCCATCAAATCCCTATGTATACAACTGCTTCGCCATTGGTATAAAGTGGAGTTTTAGAAAAGGAATCAGGTTTTATAGACGTACATATAAACTGAAAGCATCAGTATATACATTTTAAATGCGTGGGATACTACATTAACATATAAATTTAAATCAATGTAGGCACAATCAGGATTAGTTTATGCAAGGGGCTAGTTCGTACTGTGTGTTGACTTCCCCTTTAGAGATTGTGTGGTTTCTTTTTTGTTTAGTCTGTATGGAATCCTCTCCTATCAGCCCATATTCTGAAATGCAATTTTTAAAAATAATTCTAGCAGATAACATTTTGTAATGGCAAAATAAAAAGGGTATTCTTGCATAAATAGCTGTAATAATGGCAAAAATTATTTATTTGAATGCTAAATTCTAGACATGGGGAATAGATTTTTGCATTATAATTATGAAATGATTTATGTTTAATAAAGAATAAGTGAATTTTATTTCTGCATTTTTTACTGCTTCATGAACGCTATTGAAATACATTTAATATATATTGTTCAAAAGATTAAAGGAAATAGGATTTTCATAATTTTTACTTTCATATTTATTTAATTGGTTCCCTTTTTTCCCATTGATTTAACAACTCGTTTCGACTGTGGAAATTTCCAGTGTTGCCTTCTGTCTATTCGGTTAATGTTTAGTTAATTCCCAAAATAAAATGCCTTCTCTAAAAGTCCATCATGAATATTTTCATTAAATTCTAACATTCTCTTACTCAGCTCTGATGGTATACCATTTAATTTGTGACTTTCATGTATGAGGTCCACCACCAATTATTTTGCCAGGGCTTTTAAGAAATACCTCTTGTAACAAGTTTAGGAGCATTGGAATTATTTTACGAATAAATCACTTGGACAGTTGCTGCTCCTTTATTCTACATAGTGTGGAGAGCAAACATTGGCCAGCAATCATTGTTTCTCAGAACTTAGTACGTTGAGCATAATTTATCGACAAAGTCCTCTCCAAATTTTTTATTGCTGTTGAATGGAGCAGTTGAGGGGTTTTGATTTTACCCCTAATACTTCGCTAACATTATAATTATGATGCATTAATGACAATGCTACAGTATTTCTTGAATCGAGTGTGTATTATACGCAAGTTTTCTTCTAGATCATGACGTTTTATGTTTGTGAAAGTACGAACTGAAGATTAAAAAGGGTGTGGAAGGATAGGGATGATTAGGTGCGTAAACTGCTTGATGCAGCATGAGTGCAAATGTGATTGTTATTCCTTCTAAATTATTTGTTTTTCAACTCTATCACACTGATGCAGTACATTTAGTATATTACATTGTGTTGCATGGGTCAGCAATTATTCAAGCAATAAATAGTTGTTTTCCAACTAGAGCCCTCAATATTTTCCCAACCTTTGTACATATCATCCCTTCTACCCATACACTTGACTAGTTTCTCCTATTTACTTTATTTTCTCCAGTGAAGGAGGAGCTCGTGACTACATCATCCTACCAGGCTTTTTTTCTGCTAAAACCTTTCCTTCTGAAGGCTCTTCCCTCTCCCACCTAAGTCATCGCTTTTTGTTGCTCCGTTAGATTTTTTTTTGTTTCATCAATTTGGTGTTAACATGAGACGGACTAATTTACACTCCAAACAAATATACTTTTTGGAGATGATATTTATTGCTGAATTATATCAGTTTTTTTAGTGATTTGTAACAAACATATTTGTGTTTATTTTAAACATGCCATACATGTAATGCCTAAAGATAGTTTTGTTAATGTGCATGTATGTCTGTTCAGTGGAAAGGGTATCGGAATTTTGTAACTCCATTTGATATTGATTTTGTTGGTGGATGATTTGCATTTGCACAATCATGCCTTTCTTTACATCAGAATTATATCATTACAGATGTGTTGTAAAGTGGTTGGATGCCCAGCGTGCAGAAATTGAAGAAGATTCTGCTGATGCAGAAATGGATTCAGCGTCAGTTGAGAATCACATGGAGCAGCTTGTGGTAGCAGTAATGTCTCACATAAGATTTCCGATGATGTCACCAAGGCAGCTAGCTGATCTTTTACTGTCCCCCCTGACAATAGCATATAAAGAATTCTTTGTTGAAAGGATGGCCATGGGAATGTCATTTCATGCAGGTAAAAATGAATGACCTAAAATTGTAGTTTTTAATGTATCAATTGGTGTACAGCCTATATAATTTAGAGTAATCAATTCCTTTTTATTGGTACTTTTTTCACTGTTATGTTTTGTGTACTGACAAAGAATTTTGTATGTTGAGGAAGTTGCATTTATGTCATAAATGTGTGCACAATTAATGTTAGTTCAGAATTATCCTTGTTGTAAATTGACAGAGGGATCAATAGTCATTTTAGAATGTCACTGTGGCTATTAATGGATAATTTTCATCAATAATCTTTAATCTAAATTTTAAAATGATGGTTGTTAGTTGAATATGTCATGAAAGAAATGAGGAAAGTATATATTTTTTGGGGTTAACATTCTTCCTTGGCACAGCTGGCATAGTTGAGTTAGGGTTTTGCCTATATCTTTTGTTTTACTTCATCTGAATGGATATGATCAGGATGGGTTGAGGTAGAAAGCATGCTGGATTCATTCATTAACTGTAGTCAGTGGCCATAGTGGAAAGCCAGCCAAGTATGAGAATTAATTGTTCCTGGAAAGTCAAAGTTCAAAAAAGTATGAAGTCAGGGAAAAAAGAATTGCAGAAAGTAATCTGGAGTGTAAAAGTCTAGGTGGTTCTTCCTTATCCTCACAGGCCTCCTCCTCCTATAGTATCTCCTATAGATGAGCAAGCGATTGTTAACTTACCATTCATTTAACTTTTATTATTCATTTTATTTATTACTGGTTTTATTTATTACATATTATTTGGTACTGGTTCTTAATTTGTTTCAAGGATTATATTTGACTGCACTTCATTTCATTTTTCTCTTGTAAGTATGAACTTTCTAAAAAAATATATACATATTATCAAACAGTGTAGAAAACTGTGAATGTTAAAAGGAAAATCTGGAGAAGTCTAGGATTATCAGCTTGATATTAGAGTGGCCAGCCTTTACATGACATATTCATGGGTTACAATGTGAGAGAAAGTACGCATGTAACATTAGCCAGTTTAGGAGGACAGGCTGTTTGAATTTCTGGTTTGAATTGTAGAGGTGCATGTGAAATTATGCTTCCTATTCATGAGCATAGGCATGATATTTTAATCAACTCTAGTTTAAACTGATCTAGAATGGTAATCTTGTATTGTAAAAATTGTGCCACCACTATTGCCTTGTGTGAATATTGGTTAGCTGGTTGGTCCTGATTATTTTGAATTCTTACTCAAGAGGAAGGATACTCAATCATATTTATATTTCACATTAATTTCATGGGAAAATTTTTTTCTTGGCTTGAAATCAAACCATTCCTTAATTCCCATGGTAATTTTACGGACCACTACACTATTGGGCCCCTTATTTGCACATGTTTTCTCCATTTATGGAGAAACTTTTTTGACTTCTGGTGCATATCTTCATTCTAACTTCAATGAAGATTATTTAATGTTCCTTCATTTTCGTGACCATATTCTGTCATTGATTGTCTGGGTGAAAAACAATGTCGTTATTACTGTCCTTGAATTTCCCTCTTTTGAGTTAGACCAAAGAATAGTATCTTGTTAGTTAAAAAACCAATTTTCTCAGAGGAGATTGTGCCACCAAAGTGTTTGTTTTCAATGCTTTTTTACCTCTAATTATATTTAGACAATGTACCCAACCTATTATGTAACTTTTTGGCCACCAGTTAAGTTTCATTTGGTTCTACATAACAAAAAGGTTAGATGGTACTTGCTACCGGATTCGCTGGCTGCTTCATATAAACAGGAATATGTATGTGATATTGTGATTTCTAAGGATATTAGAGATAATAAAGTGATATAAGATTTCTAAGAAATAGGAGTGTTGCTGCCTTGTAGGTAGTGTGTTTGGCTGCTGAACAAAGGCACCTGTGTTTAAATCCAAGGTGAAGCCTTTGGACATCCCTTTTTTGGAAAGCGCCCCGAGGAAAGGAATAAGAATATCACCTTGAATATGTGAAATTCAAGCCGTAGCTTAAACTTGGGTGAGTTCTGCTCTCACCGATCTTAATCAACATTTGGGTAAAGGCATCGAGTGAGTGAAGAATAACATAATTCATATTTAAGGTGATTTTTACAACCCTTATTGCCTATGTTTCTTGTTATTCTTCTCGTATTGTACAAATATGGATTCATGCATTGGTTTTCCAAATTTTCTCTTTGGAATGTAGCTACTATTCATTATGAAATGGCTAATGTGGTGGAACATCTGGGTTATGACAATGAGAATACTAATGGTCTTCATTTTCCTTGTGTTTTCCTTCTCTTATCAGTTGAATGGTGCATACATTCTCTGTGGTGGAACTGCACCCGAAGCATTTTTCTGCATACATATTTTGCTGTGACGTAACACAGATTTTCCTTAAGTTCCTAATTGTTGTAGCTTATGAAAATTGTGATATGTCTGTCATGGTAAGAATAGATTTTGTGAGTCCTCCTTTGGTAGTTTAAGAAAATATATTTTTCTAATTCTAGATCATGTTGATCGAGTGGAAGAAGTGGTGCGTTCTCAGCCAAATGGAGAATTACTCTTCACTCCCAGGCTGTATACATCTGATCGATGGGGTGCTCTGCTTGTTGTGGAACACTTTCCTCAACTGCCAATATACCATTCACATACTCTAGTGTTCTCTGGTCCTACTTCTTGTGCAGAGCATGCCTCTTCATCATCCCCACCTCTACACCACCATCATTCACCAGGATCTAGCCGGCATCACATGGGTATAATTGCATTTATTTATCTCAGTTCTAAATGTATGGTTGGATTTAGTTTAGATTCTTTGCATAATAATTTGGTCCTACCTTTACTTTTAATAAGTGTTGCAATACTTACAAATTTTGAAATTTTACTTGCCTTCAAAACAAAATATGCTCAGCTCCTGACTGAAACTCTGATTTTTGTTCCATGAAGAGCAATCAAAAATGGAAACAATACTATTTGTTAACTTGTTTGAGCAAGAATCTTATAATGAGTGATTGGGATGCTTGTAACACTTTGTATGGGGGAAGTAAAGGTGGTGAGCAGGTGATGAATGATGAACGATGAACACTTAAATAATTCTGCTGTGAAGTAGAATTATTTAAGTGTTAAAAGATTGGAAATTGAGTGGAGAACATATACATGCTATATATAGTGCTATACAACTCTTCAAATTTATGATTGAAGGTACATCATCAATTTGTACTTGAAAAAGCAAGGGCATAAGAGAAAATATTTGGTCCTTGGCTGCTCATAGAGAAAAGAGAGACAAAGAATGAACTGGCGTTAATAGCTTAAGTTAACTTGGAGAAGGCATTTGACAAAGTGGATTGGAATTCAATACTTAGAATTCTGAAGGAAAAGAAGGAATGCTCTACAATGACCGAATAATTGTACGCTATTTATAGAATAGCCAAGTAGCTGTGACAATATCTGGACCCAACATTGAAGAAGCAAGGAGTGAGGCAAGGGTGTGCCCTATATCCCATAGTATTTGATGTTCAAATGGAGAAATCCATCAATGAAATCAAGAAGTATGCTGCAGGAGTCATTATCCCCAGGGAAAGAAATAGTTTGGTGTAAGTTGTTGATGACATAGCTATCATAGCCAAGAGATAGATGGATTTGAAGAAGACTGATGCTTATGGAATGGAGAATGGTCTGGTCATCACGGAAAAACATGCAAAAGAACTCTAATATACATATTATTATATGTATTGCAAAAGAGATGAGATCAGGGCAAGCATTGAAATATGTAAACAAAAGTTTGCAGAGGTGAATGAGTTTTGCCACCTAGGAGCCAAGTAAAAAGTGATGGATGAAGCAAGAAAAACATAGTCATTGGAGTATCACAGGTGAATGTGGTACTCTTCATGATGAAGAATCTACTTCTGGTTTCAAATGCAAGCATTTAAGCAAGGAAAAAATAGTATTCTGCAATTTGCTGACGACATAGCAGTCACTTAGTAAATGTCAATCAATAGTAACTTAGAAAAGCAAAAGCTTGATGAAGTGAAAGAGTTTTCTCACCGAGGAAGTGGAATTACCAATGATGGACCTAAAAAGAAAGAAATAGTCAGTAGAATAGCGCTGGCGAAGAGGGCTTTCTACAAGAAGAGGAATCATCCTAGAGCTGAGAATATGAGCTTAGAAGTAAGGAAATAATTCATCAGATGCTTCATGGAGCATGTTTCTCTATGGAAGTGAGGCTTGGATGTTGACAGCATCAGAGAAGTCAAGAGTGGAAGCATATGAAATGTCGTGCTACGGAAGAATGATGAAGATAAAATGGATCGACTGTAAGTCTTCTAAAAACCTTAAGGAGAAGAGGACGGGACAAATTAGTTGGCCACATAATATGCCATGATAGCCTTATGAAAACAACCGTAGAAGGACAGGTGAAAGGGAAGAAGGGCAAGGGATAGCCCTGGTTGAGTTACATAGGACAGAGTAAAAGAATGAAAAAGATAAGAAATATTTCACTATGAAAAGGCTAGTGGTTAGGAGAGAGGTATGGAGAGCTGTGTCAAACTAATTTTAGGATTGCCAACTAATGATGATTAATGCAAACTCAGTATAAATACAATTTAAATTACACATTTACTCCAGACAATTAGTATTTTGCTGTATGGTACATGCACAAATACCATCAGAGTGTATCATTAATGACGCATCTCATAATGATTTAAGCGTTGCTATGGGGTATTGAAAAGTATTTTTCCCTTTAGTGAGGTGGTGTAATATAGAAACAAAATCTTGTAAAGACTTCCTTGAAAAAAAAAAAAATCTGTGCATTAATGGGTTAAAAATACACGCTTTCCAAAGTTAAGATTAAAAGTGATGGTAGTTTCTGGAGTCAATGTGTAGTTCATAATTTAACTGTTTTACATCCAAAGAATTTCCTTCTCTCTAGTGCCATAAGAGTTTTTTCCTACTGCTTTCATATTGTTTCTGATTTCCCCCTTTTGATGCATGCATTTGAATCAGATGACTGATGATTGTGTTTGTTCATTATGAGAAAGCTTTGCAATACTCGTATTTGCTGTTTTGTACATTCGGTGTAGTGTATTGTCAATTAAAAAAATTAAACACCATTTTTACCATTTTTTTCAGGATTCCACTCCGGAATGAATTCTGGGTCATTTTCCGCATCTGCATCATCCTCAGATAAGCACTGTGAATGGGTAGTAGATTTGTATCCTAAAGGTGTGTGGTTCCAACGATGTCAATTAATTGTATGGCAGGGAACAGTGGAGGTGCCAGAGGCTGTGCTGAGAACTGTACGTCTTTCTATCACTTGTCGTCATCCACTGCCTGTGAGGGTTCAAATAGGGGTTTTAGTATGGGCAACATCTCCAGGGTCTGGTGGCAGTAGTAGCGTTGAGCATGTTGCTAGAGTTTTGCGCAAAATACATCGCTTTGGAGGGGAGGACAGGATACTGAATTTTGATGACCTACTTTCCTTTGATGAACTTAATGGTCCGGAAGTTGTCATAAATGGCAATGGAATAACAAGAACATCAATGGGTTGCTCCTCCAATGGCAGCTCTCATTCAAACCCTAGCTCATTTTTGGTTGGGGCTAATCGTGATACCCTTAAA
Source organism: Ischnura elegans (assembly GCF_921293095.1). NCBI lineage: Eukaryota > Metazoa > Arthropoda > Insecta > Odonata > Coenagrionidae > Ischnura > Ischnura elegans. Next base: position 146,542,833 of record NC_060246.1, read on the forward strand.
GTTCACATTGTGATTGCTCCCCTAAGTGAAGTTTGTTCACCTTTTATTAAATAGGATGTGTTCATTGCTTTAAAAATGTGTATTTATATTTATCAAAAATTTATGGAGGGATTTGCTGTCAGTTATGAACGTTATTGTTAGGTGTTATTTTGTGAAACCTTCATTGAATGAATGGATATGAATTGTTTGTTTCCACTAGTTCAACATATTTGTGTACTTATTGACCAAAGGACAATATTTGCCTCTTTCAAGTGGTAAAAAATGTAGAAGAGATTTTATATTGTAATTAATTAAAGTTTATTGTTGGGAAAATAGTTTTCTCATTGAATTGATTTTTGTGAACAATATGCATCAAATAGTTAATTTAATTTTAAAATTAAGTTCAAGTATACAAATTTCTCCAGTCAAGAAATACATAGGATATTAACTTATATCTGGAAGAAATTTCCTTAAATTGGTATATTTTTGTTTAATATTATATTCAGTTTTTCAAATTAACCCTTTGAATACTGCTATTTATGCATCCATGTAGGCAAAAAGTTTCCTAGCTCAGAAGCAACATGACACATAATTTATATAAAACCTCCGCACAATTTATACAGCACTTCTCACAACTTATTGACACCGGAAAAATAATGACTTAGTTGTCAGGGATTTTGTTGTACGGACGTGATATGCAGGTTGCGCATTCACAGGGGCATCCAAGTGTTCCATGTGCTTTGCAATGCAAGTCGAGTAAATTTCTCAATCATGGTTTATTCATCATAAAAATCTTTCCTATAGATATAATAAATATTTTTATTATTTTTCATCTAATCAAACTGTGGCTATCATAATTTTCAATATGTGTATTTCTAATTGGAGTTACTGTCTCATCCATTCTGCTCTATGCCTTATCGCTTACTTTAGTTAATGGCTCAAATAAAGGAATGATGTAGTCGATGCCAGTGGATTACATATTTTTAAAGTGCTCTGTAATTTTCTTGAGTATCTAGTCGATATTATTCTTGGCGTGGATATTATACTTTAAGTCGAAATCAGTTGGCAGTTTTATGCAGCAATTTTGCTTGAATGCACACATATTGCCCCTTAGACTTATGAAATAAAATGAATTGTTGGAATACCATTGAATTACCAGTAAATATCTATTTTAGTGACTGGCATACACCAGATATCGATGAATAACGATGGAAGTTGGGTTGGGAGAGTTAGTTAACACGTGTAAAAACGTTGCAGTTGGCTGTGTACTGAAGTCACAATGTCAATCTCAGATGTTGATGCATTGTTGATGTCTTCATAGAAGCTGCAGCTCCATGGACACAATCGGTATTTTGTTGGCTAATCCATTCTTTCGTGCCAAAACACGGAATCGTCCTCAAGTACACCTGGTGATATTTGGATCTATTCCTTGTCGCCGTTATTACCTCTTTGTAGTTGAAAAAAATTTAAAGCCAGGTTAGCCCTTTTTCAGTCCTTCTCATAACATCTCACATTTTAAAATGTGCGCCGTTTGCATGCTGAGACAGTTAACTGGAATTAATAGTCACTAAAGCACAATCACATGAGTTAAATATGTCTTATGTTAGTAATGAAGAGAATAAAAACACGTGAAAGAACCTGATCCCTCTCCTTTTCACATCCTTGAAGACACTAGAAAGACCTCTATCTTAACTAAGGAAACGAGCAAAGATTGCTGTTCCAATAACTCTAGTTGCACCCGCAATACTGCGTTCTAACAATTTGGCGTAAAGGAAAGTACCATCCTGGAGTAGGTATACCGATAAAATCTCCTAACTCCACGCCTCGGACGCTAGCAACTCTGTTTGGGGAGAAATGACGTCACACCTCTTGGACACACTACTTTCGCTTGCACCCCCCACTCCTCCACTTTGACATCTCGAAACCTACCGCTAGAATTGAAATTTCCCCTGGTAAATATTCTTTCCTAGAGGTTTACTACATTTTGACAGTTTTTTCAAAAAAAGTGAAAATTCCCCATTCCCTGTATGAATACTTCGGAAAAAATCAATTTCAAACATGCAGAAATAATAATGCATCTATGTACGAAGGTTGTACCAAAAGTAAGGTTCCCATATTTTTTACAAATACAAAACTATGTTTATTTATATTAATTTTCACATCGTAGAAAAGCTTATACTTTTGCCTATTTTTCAACGTATTCTCCATTTTTTCGACTCACTTTTAAAGACAGTGGTCCAGCTTTTTTATCCCTAAGTTGAAGAAGTCTCCCGCCAACCTGTTTAGGAAGTGCGCGACCTCTGCTCGGACTTCATCGTCGCTCGTGAAGCGTTTGCCACCTAAGAGTTTTGTTTCGGGGATATAATGAAACACCCACGCTTCATCTCCGGTGACGATGGAGACCAACAACTCCTCCCCCCCCCTAAAATTGTTGAAGAAATTTGCGAGCACAGTCAAGGCGTTGCTGCATGTATCCGTCAGTCAGCATACGGGGGACCCAGCAAGCGCACATCTTGCAATAACCCAACGTTTCTGTTAAAATTCTTTCAATTGTGCCGTGGGAAGCTTCAGGAATGCGTTCAACAAGTTCACGGACAGTGACCCTCCGATCTTTGAGCAGCTCACTATTGATCTTCTGGACAATCCAAAACCGGCGGTCTTCCACTCCGTTCTTTATTGTGAACTTCCGTGCGACCATCGGCAAGAGCCCTGCAACATTTGCGGACGAGCTGAAAGGACGTGCACTCTTCACCATAAAGTTCAGTCTGTTGCTGATGAATCTCCAATGGCGGTAGCTTCCTTGTAAGGAAAAATCGGATTACTGCTCGATCCTCACACTTGGCGGGAACGGGGATCATCACTTTCATTGTTGACGGTTGCTAAGCCAATAATGAGCGACACAGTGAATCATGGACTGGCGGACTCGAGAGTAGGGGAACCACTGCACACGGCAATGTTGTGGGATTTAGCATCTTTGCTCAACATTGTAGCTCATTGGGAACCTTACTTTTGGTACAACCCTCGTATGTACAAACAGCATCCATCTCCGCGTTACAATTACTTACAAGGAGCAAAATCAATTTTTCTTCTTGTATCCCGTGGACTCATGTTGAAAGAAAATTCATTAATAAAAACAAACAAACTTGTACCCTGAAACGTTGGCAGCCATGGTAAAGATTATGCGGTGGAGAACCCGAGCAACCTTCAATTCCAGCATACGCCGCAAAAGCATCAGATCTTTTTTCAAACATTTTTCTTATCGCTGTAAATGAGCACTGAACTCACTGTGTGAATGATGATACATCGTGGATCGCCTCGCTGTGGTTGCGAAATTAGGCGGTGGTTGCTAGGGTGGCGGAGGGGGTTACCGACATCTGATTTGCACCCTTGAACCCTCCCTTCCCCCGTAGGACTCTCCAACCCCTGAGTGTGTCCTGAAGCGGGCCGCGGCCGGCAGTCTGGTATTCCCGTATGTGAATGTTTCTTCTTGGTCTTCCACTTTCCAATCCGATGGTCGTATTTCACAGCTTCCGCGCCCTCTCTCGTTTTCCTCTCCACCTACCCATCCCTCGTCTTCCACATCCTTCTTCCACCTGATGGAACAAAAAAAGTGGCGAGCGAAGAAAAAATAAAGAAGATAAAAAATACCAACCCTTGCCGACGAATTTCCGTGGATTTGTCTCGTAACTCCTACATTATGGCGGCTCTGCTCATATGGCCGTATACATTTTTTTTCTGCCCGGACCCAATTTTTATTTTTGCACGCATAATGTGTGCATTCTTTTTTCTTCTTTCTCTCCCTCCCTCTCTTTGGGACACAGCGAGGGACATCTCTTGGATACATCGGTTTCCTCTCTACGGGCGACGGGGTGAAAAAAAAAATGAAAAAGGGAGCCGTGGCCATTTTTAAAATATACATTCTCGACGCCCATTTTTATCAGAAGGAAATCGTTCATTTCCGTATCATAAAATCTTTCATTTTCTCCCCTTCCCGCGGTGCCGTTTTCGTCCAATTTCACTCCCGCTTTCACCGTGATCTATGCGTTCTGTTCACGCTTGGGGCGTTATCCGTGGGAAGGGAATGTGTTTAATCATCCGTGATGGAATGAGTAGCGACAAATATGAATAGTGGCAAGCACTTCAGTGTTCGAGCTGAATCCTTTTTAAATTCCTATTCCGGTCGTTCTTTTTTTTATTTCACAGAGCATTCGTTCGACGGGATTATTCACGTTTATGATGCCTGGTTGGTTTTTCCATGGGGAAGATGAAAGAATGAATGAAAAAAAATGGATGAAAGCCACTGTCCAATTGTCACTTACGGTAAAGAATCAGAAGGAGCATGCTTCTGGCCCGTAAACAACGTTCTGATTTTTGGCTTGTGCTCAAATTAACCATTATGATTTGGGCTATTTTATACGACGCAATTCCCTCGCATAGTATGGAACCCATGGTGAAAGTGCTTTCTCTATAGTAAAAAAGACGAACTGGTATGGTCCCTGTCTTAAAACTTATTTTTCAGTAAAATATCGAAATATTTCGTCCTCAATAATTTAGGATCAGCTTTTACTTGATGGTAATGACTTTATTTAAGTCCGTAATACACGCTAAAATCCTGAGATAACACCTAATTGTTTGAAATCTACCGACTTTTTTCATTAAACTTGCTGCACACATCGTGATAAATTAATTTAATTTACATTCGTTGTAGTTACGTTTGAGTTTGAATGAATACTACCGTCCCTCGTTTATCTAGAAAAATAATTAAAAGCTTGGTTGATGTATTCAACATGTGATTTTTTTATATTAAATGAAATGGGTTTGAAATATATTTTCACATTTCTAGTTCTCTCCCGCCGTTGGAAATGTAATGCCTATGTTTAAAATTGTCATGAAGTGTGTTTTATTAGTAATTTTTAAAAAGTGATATGGGAATTAGAAGACTTTCGATTCATTTTCATTTGCTTGGACGACAGCAACAAGGATATGAATATTTAACTAACATATTATTATTTAACATCCGATATCATTATATTTAGAGTGAATTTCAGACGGTTAATTTGTTTTTCCGTCCAAAATGAACAATTAGCAGTTTCATCTGGTCAGGTAAATGGACGCGAAAGCGGAGGAAAAGGCTAAAAATCAAGGAGATTCAACTAATGGCCGGCTCTATTAGCAATGGATGAAACAGTTTCACTGCTGCTTTGGTTGTTTTAAGAAAACATTTTGGAGAGGTCATGAGGAAAAGTAGCTAATTTACTCTCTTTAATTATCCGGTCACTAATTGTACATAGTATAGCTTTGTACAGCTGCAATGAAAACTTCGTACCCTAGTTGAATATGGGTAATTTTCAAATGCGCTGCCTTATGTACTTAGTGGAGAACTTGTAAAAACTTTTATGATTTTGCTTGTAATTTTTCATTCAACTAAAAATTTTATCCTTAAATGAAATGGATTGATGGATAACCGATTTAATTGAGAGCGATAGAAAAGACAATGATTACTCTTGCACGGTTTAGATGCTTCCTCCTATCGACTTTTTCACTTGGAGCCACAAATCACTCGGTCCTAAGTTCAGCTGGAAGCGGGAATGAAGCGCGCTCAGTTGAGTAGCGTGCTCGAACGTTCGTCAGCGCGGTAATGAAAAGAGTTTCTATGGATTTATTTTCACTGGCACCGTAGGCCGAGTTGTTTATCTGCCGACTATCCTGCTTCGTGACTTCGACCAGATATTTGGTGAGTTGAGTGAACCATTTTGAGCTGAGGAAAGGAGAGTTGAGCCGAAATTATTCGATGTAATGGAGAGGTACCTGCCGTGATAGAGGGAGGAAAATCAGTATAAATTTTCAGTCAAATCAGTATATTCTTTCTCATGAGTAAATAAAATTCACTCATGAGAAAGAGTACAAGTTTGCATTACAACGAAAAAGAGATCGACAGAAAAATTGAAAATTTTCAGTAGAATATTTCGGACGTTTTAAAATTTTTAGCAGCATCATCTGCCCTATTGCATTCATTCTTGCGCCGACAAATGACATGCGTCGAATATTGAAAAAGTAATGCATGGAATTCATTGCATGGCATCTTGTACCGTATTTGTACCTCATAGTTACGCTGCGCGATACCTAAAGTATGACTTGATTATGATGTAATAAGCTTACGATGTAGTTTGCCATCATATAACTAGGGTAGACATTATCAAGTGCATAACGTAATAAATAGCAAAAAAATCGTCGAGTTCTTCTCGTGATGATAACCATCGTGTCTTTCATGTATATTTGATAATTATGTGGAATGCGCCATAATGATTACGTAAAGTTTTACTTTTTCAGATTTTTTTGGCCAACTGTGCATTACTATATTTTTTTCATTACATATCAACAATATATTTTGTAAATTAGTTATTTTTATTATATATTAAAACGAGTTTATCATAAATTAGAGCTCGTTCTCCCTCTTGCAAAATTAATGACGTACATTTACGAATACCAGATTACTGCTTGTGCATAGCTATGTAAAGTTAGACATTTTTTTCTCAAGCCCAATGAGGCGATCCCTTCGAATTTCGCAATTCGTTTGAAAGCTATCTAACATCTATCACGTTCCGAACTTGAAACGTCTTTGTATCATAATAAACTGAACTTTGGAAACTGAACCCATCGTAAAAAGGGTCACCAAGGAACTAGATGAATTTTTATTCCGCTCGCAACAAACAAAGCATAATCTGGCTATACTAACATGATGGTATAACTGTTAAATATTGCTGGATGTTCGTGGGGTGAACAAAAAAATCGAATTTAATTACCGAGTGAGAGGAGGTTTGGCTATTTTTATTGTATTTATATTTCATTTCTCATTCAATTTCAACCGTCTATTTTTTAAATATAAATGATCTCAATCTCGATTATCCTTTTCGTCAATAATTTAAAGAATACGATGCATATTTGCCAGTTATTATTGAATAAGTTCGTGAAAAATCTTTTCGTGATTCCACGCTTTGAAGTTCACGGAGAGTACTTGACGTCCATGGAAAAAAAGAACGAAAAATGCCAAGCTTAAAAGTAAAGAAAAAAATTGAACGGGTTGAGGGAATGGGAGTGAGCGTGACACGAAGCGTTTGACCTCGACGAGAATACATCAAGAGGAACAAGGAGATGAAAAGGACGAGGTCAAACTTGCGTCGGAGTGCTCCGGGAGAATCGAGAGATTTTGAAGAGGTCGAGTTTGAAAGGGTTTTTCTGGGAGAGACCCGAAGAGAGAGGATCCAGGGGAAGGGGTAAGAGGGCGCATGCACAGATGAAGGCCTCGGCACTCCCCTCAGTGACTGCGTGCGTTAGAAGAAATCATTCCATGTTTATTTTTTTTATTTTAAAGATTTCGCATGTGGTGATGATATTTTCTATTTTTCGAAGTAGGAATTGGATGCTCAAGAATTGTCTTCGGATATTTTATTTGTGAACCCTACTAACGGACCTAGCAGAAGTATTACGTATCGTTTTCCATTGTATCAATATATCCATTTTACAACCGTGTATTGCCCGTATCGATTTCAGCAATTTGATTATGGATAATAAAAGTACTATTCGCCAGTACTCGACTATCTGAAGCAAGGGGACTGCATGGAGGAGGCCCGATTCCATCCCGCATAAAAGGTTGATTTTTGTTCCCACCTCGGTCGCATTTTAATCGGCTTTCAAAAATGTCCGCGACGCGGTGATGAGTGGAATGCGATTCTTTTTTCCAATATTTTGCAATATAGTCTTTGAAAATGCGAGGAATAGCACTGAAGAGTTATGAATTTCATAAATCAAACCACAATGAATGTAAACTTCGGTTGACACCCCTAATTATACCTTATTTCCCCGTGAAACTCGGATCAATGTTTTCCGTCAGCTACGCGAGTGGCGATCTCTGTAAACCCATATAAATGCACGGTAAGGAACAACACATTTAAAGGCCGACTTGAGGATCCTCTTCTGTAATAATCGTGGTGGGAAGGCTGAATTTGTCGCGATAAGTTTCTCGTATCAGTAAATATACTATTAGTATAGGAGAGTGATATTTTGTCTAAAGGAGAAAATATAGAAATTCGTTGCTCTCATCAGCAAAAATAAGTACGGCTCTCTTAAATAACTTTACGAGAGAGTGTATGGTGTGCTCGATTTTTTTTACGGTGGAATATCGTTTAAATGGAGAAGGAGAGCAAATGAACGTGTATGGGTAGAGAGGATTAAGAAATCAGGTTGAATGTTACGGTTTTGAAAATTCAGTTAACTCTGGAAATGCAAAAAAATTTCTTTTATTGAACTGTCTAATCATGATAACTCGTGGAACTTGTGCTGTTGGGAACACATAATTAACCATTTTAAATTTATAATACCTGAATCGTAGACAAGACATTCTTTGTAAAATGAAAAAGTTTGGGTTGGAATTTTCAGTAAAAGTTGAGTCTATTCTGGACAAAATATTTCCTTACTACGTGATTTTAGTGTAAGGTGCTGGTTATTCACTCTCATTAGTTATAAACCAAAGGGGAAAATAAGTACAAATCAGCGAAATTTTTTTATTACTACATAAAACGGATTCAAAATGCAACTTTTTCTTATCGAGTCGCGAGAACACAAGTGCATGTGGATTTGCGGGAAAACTTTTTCTCTTGTTAAGAATTGCCACAATGAAGACAAGAAATCCTCTTTTTTTCTCAGGAGTCATACAAATGACCTGTAGCTGTAGTCGCATCCCTTATGCTTACTTTTATTATCACTTGAATTATGACTTATTGTTAGCCTGGTGTATTTTTTTTGTAAAATATGAATCCTCGTCTAAATCAAAGAGCTTTCAGTTGCCGGTATTGAATATCGTAACTTAAGCCATTGATTTGATCTGTCACGACTCAGGAATTAAATGGATACTGCAGTATTACGGAAAGAGCTGAGGTAGCGAAATATGCGTCGCTCAGAAAGAAAAAAAACGCGAAAGAAACCTCCGCTTGGGGATCAAAGAGGTATCAATCATGAGTTTTACATGGAGCGTGACGTTATAATAGGGGCAAGGCTTGCAACCTGGGAGGATGAGAAGAGGCTGCGGACGATTGGAATATGAATGAGTTGATGAATGCAGAGATTTCGTTAAATGTAGAGCAATGAAAGAGTCCTTGTCTTGAATGAACAAAACGCTGTTTAGGGAAATGAGGAAGATAGTTGGTGGCATAAATATGAAGAGAAAAAATAATTGTTAGGGACCTCATTATTGCTGTAGAAAATTGCTTAAGATGAGTGGTATAAGTTTAGGAAAAGCAAAACAAATTAAATTGAATTGAGTTATGCCTTTGGGAAAAATTATTAAAGCATTTTCAGATTTCTACTATTGTTGAGAGGAGTTGTTTACAGACTTATTGACCACTTACCTCTATTTTATTCATTTCCCAATACATTTTTGTTATATTTTATGTAATTTGAAATGCCTTTTCCCAGCTATCTTCTCTTAAGGTCTTAGCCTTCTTTTACTCTCCCTTCAAATTGGCTTCATTTTAGTAGAAGAAGGATTTCAATTTGATTCTGCTTTCATCATAATGGTTCATATTACTTCCCCTCTTTTTTACTCTCCTAACTTCTCTATTTGTGACATAATTTTTCCATTAAACTTCACTATTTGCCTGAAGCATCAGGTTTTTCACCTTTCTTTATATTGAAGAAATTGTTCCGTTATTTCTTCACCACAGCCAATATACCTAAGGCGTATAGCACAACACTCTTGTTAGACAATGTAAACAGAGTCTACTAGGCACCCAACGTTGATAAAATCTGATAGAAATTTTTTTCATGAAGGTGGACTTGTGCAAATAATTGTGTTATCCATTCCCACATTTATACACAAATATTCTCGTCTATCATGCCCCCAATAAAGCCTTTACGACTCGGAGAACGCCAATTCCATCTGAAAATAAACCTGAGGAATTTTCTTATTTGGAGAGTAGAACATAGCGGTAAAAACCCAGCGAAACAATCCCTCGTTGATTGGGGCGGATTCAAAAATAAATAAGAAGTTCGTTAGCAGCCTCCATTGAGCTACAGCTGTTTACTCGCTCCACACACGATATTCTTTTCTTTAACTTAGGCAGAGCTTTGTGCCAGCGGACAAGGGCGGGACAGGAGGAGGTTTTTTGTATGAACTTTGGGAACGGGAAGAATGTTGGGGATGAAAAAAATAATAATCGAGGGAGCTTTATGCATACATTTATGTGAGAGCGTGTGTGCGTTTGAGTGATCGCTCAACGGCCGGGAGTGGATGGAAATTTCGCCGAGGGAGAGGGGATGGTGTCCTGGGAAAAAAAATATTTGGCCGAGGGTGGGGCGGCGATGGTTGAAGAGAGATGATACTCGCTGTGGGAGGGAAGGAGAGTGAAAAGGGTGGAGATGAGGTAAAGCGAATAGGAGGAGGAGGATTGAATGGTGATTCGGAAAGAAACCCGTGGTGAACAAAGTTGGGTTGAATCGTGGGAGTGGCAAAGGGAAGAGAGCTCTCCAGATGAATGATTGCCTTTAATTTGGAGTGCCATCTGCACAAGGGGATATTTTGCGAGGCGGGGAGGTTGGATAGGAGAGGGAGAGGGCGTGGTCATTCTTGGCGGGGGGTGAAAATATGGGTTATGCGGCGATTGGGTGAATAGTTGAAGAGGGAACGGCGGAGGGTAGTTCTGTCCCGCGGGAGGAAGAGGAGGCGGTCGGTTAGAGATTGTAATGAGATGAGAGTGTGCTGGAGCGGTAAGGAATTGATCCAAGCGAGCCGGCAAGTGAAGGAACTGGGTCTGGATCGGAAAAAAATTTGCCTTCTTTCATTTGCATATTAGCTTTATTAAAAAAAAGTAAGGATGCCTATAAATTGTTTTCATAATTTACCGTTTTGTTACTATGGGTGTATGAATGTGTGAGCATACCACACAAGTTACCAAAGTTATGCGGTATTAACTAAATGTAAATCTTTCATTTACTTGTTACCTACTTATTCTTCTTTTATTTCATTTATCCGATCCTACTATAAGAAAATATTTAAAGTATTTTGACATTATTTCAACTCATTTAAGTTAGATATTTTATTCGGGACGATTTCATTTAGCGTGCATTTGTAAAACATTAAATTCACTAAATTGATCGATAAATAACGATGAATTAAGTCCTTGGGTTAGAATAATTAAATTTTTAAAATTGACAGTAAAAAAAATATCCTGATTGAGGCTATCAGGTATTGTTGCAGCGGAAATTTCCCTTTCACGTGTCCTAGTTGTCGTTTCCTCTTTCGTGCAAAGGACGCGAAGGAAAAATCACCAAGGAAAACTTGGAAAAATCTTGTCACGATCGGATTTATTTTCTTTGGTAACGCCCACTAATTCTTGAAGACTAATTCTGATTCTTCGCAGAAGAGTATTATCAGCATCGTAGATCGCAAATTAAATTTTTTTTGCCTACTCGTAATATATCTCCAAAATTTTGGTGGAATTATAGAGCAGGAAATTACTTCCCCATTTTTCTATCAAAACTTTTTACATTAGCTTTCTCAAAGGATCGGGAATAGCCATTATAATGATGTGTTTTTGAATAATGCAAAAGAAACCTTTGACCTTTCAGTTTTCAGTGGAGAGAGATAGAGCGAATAAATAGGGATACGCATGTTTCTGACATCTCTCACTATCGATACCTATATTCAATCATGGCAAAAATTGGAGTAAAATGGCCGCAGAGAATAATCTGAAAGTAATTTTAGATGTATTACCCCGCTCTTTTCTCAACATCTTCCTCTAGAATGAGTATTATTGATAGAAGAAACCTTTTATTTAATACACATGGCAGTTACCAATTTTATTGAATCAAGATTCGATTTTTATCGAGTGTCTAGGGAGATCAAACAAAGAAACGAAGAGTAAGTTATTTAGCGAATATTTCAAAATGGGCCCATCGTTTTGTACTGCACTGACTGCTGCTAAAATTAAGTCCAAGTTAATGTGAATTTCATAGATAACCTGAAATTTTATATGGCCTACTATGGCGATGCTTGCCTATGCTTGGAAAATTTTGGAGATTACAAAAATCTTAACACATTTTGATTCGATACCCTTTGCATTTGACCGTCCCCGGAGGCCGGCCATTTTTTAAATTTTTTCTGGGCGGGCACAACTTTACAATTTAACTTACACAACTCCAGAACTAATGTATGCTTAAAATAATTTCTTAATTTATATATTTATATAGAGCAAGAACTAGGTCCAAATATTTCAAAATGAATCCGTAGATAGCCACTGATTGAAATGCAAAAACACGTGTCCGGACCACTACCGCTGGAGTCGAAAACACGTACTTTTACGTGTGCGGACCATCATGTGTTGAATAAGAAAAACTTTACCAATAGTGTACCCAATAGAATGAAAGTAACTTTGAAAAACGTAGCTGCCACACCTTACCATTTTTCATAGTTATCAGCCAATCAATGCTGTAATTAGAGTAAAAATAGTTAAATTACGGAAATTGGCAATAAAATTATATTTTATGGGAATAGTGACACTTAAACATATATTCACTTTCTAATTTGTTTGCTATATTCCCAAATGATTAAACCATATCATTACACGAAAGAGCGACAAATTTAAATGCAGTTGGCTTTTAGCGTAATATATGCACAATAAGTTGGAATTGAGGAATTGCGTAGCCAAGGCGGAACCTGAACGGAAGTGAAAGACCCATGCGACTTCGCTCTCCTGTACTCTTGCGACATTCTGCTTGACCTTCCTTCTTGCGTGGCTATACCTGCTCACTTTAATAATTTATCCACATTCCGAGTCATCAATTTAGCATGTGGTATGATATTCGAAGCGAATTCCTGCGCAATTACCGAGTGCAGGCGAAGTGGATCATTAATCGGATCAGCTCGGCATACGCATGCAGCCTCACGGTATCCTGACCACGAGACAGAAGCAATTCCTATTCTCTCCTCATGCCTTCGGGCCATGCGATTCGGACTATAATCACGGCGTATTCCAGCGACGAGTACGTGCATGTAGCTTTGATCGCAAGCTCCATTGTTTGTGGGTTACGAGGGTTGTTTCGGAAGTACACGGAGCTGGGCCCAATCGTTGCCGTCGCATACTTGCGTGGGAGGGGAAGGAGGAATGCGATACGAGGTCCAACGAAAAATTTGGGGCTGACCGAAAAAGGATTGGAGGCGGTAGAAGGAAAGGGTTGTGCCGAGGGTATGGATTCAAAAAGTAAATTTACGTGTTTTATGCGAGAGTTCCTCATTTCTTTTATTTTTAGAATGCTGGGCATCTATAATCCAGGTAATAATAAGAAGGACCTAAGATTTACGAATATTTATTCGAGGCATGCCAAATACGTACATTAAAAAAATGTATTCAGGATGAAGTCGTTACAATGTGAAAACCTCTAATACAGAATTTTCGTTCGGAATGAGATTTCAGCATTTTCGGAAACTACCGTGTAACACTAACTCTTGCAAGCAACATCAAAAGGACATTTTTTGTCGGAATTATAATTATTCATTTATTATTTATTATTAGATATGTTAAAGGCGAACTAAATTTTACAAATCTCATTCCAAAATATGTGTTTTTCCCTCTCTTGTAAAGATTTTAAGGGACTTTATAAAAGCAACCTCTATTAAATGGCGAAATTTGAACGTTACGTCGTACTACCTATCCGTCGAATTTTCTTCCCTTGTAATGTCGCTCTCTCCTTGAGGAAGCTTGAAAGAATTGGACATAATTTACCTTCAAAAATAAAACAGCGTTCTTCAAATTGTAGAAGAATATTCCGTAATATTTTCGCTAGTGAATCTGTTATATCGTTTAAATATACTGATAAGCGGCGGAAGGTACGAATCTTAACCTCTTGTTACCCTTATTCTTCATTCCCCGTCATCTACTCTTTTTTCTCTTCTTAGAATTCCTCGCATCCATGACGGCCGTCGGTGATGTCAGCTGACGATCGCACCTCAGCACTTGTTACTTCCGACGCAAGCTCCTTGGAAGGATTTCCAGCATTTGGGGCAGAATGAGACTGACATGGAAGAGACTATCGTTATTAATGAAAACATGTGCTTTTCGGACCGCCAACATTTGTTTTCCATTTGGTAGTATTTAATGCTACGCGACGTGTCGCGACGTTGACAAGTTCGATCGAAAGACTGTCGGAGCTGGCATAGACTTATTGAAAATGTTTTGGAACATGTATGATCATTTTAAAATGTAATTTGTGGTGAGACCTATTAAAAAATTTGGAGGCCTGCTGTTATTGTATTCTAAATACGTCTGAAAGGTGAGCTGTGTAAAGTGCTGACCTCGTAGTAATGTGGGACATTTTAAGCAAATGTTTCTTCGACGAGTTGCAGAAGTTGCTTGTGAAGTGATGAATTCATCAATATCCCGGGTATCTGCGAGCGGTAGTTTTTCTTCAGGATATGACATTATGAGCTTACGTTATATATGCTTCCATCTCCTATTGTTCTGTACACGCGTGATATTACTCAAACGTTCCGTGGGTGGGCTCTTTTGTTAATTTTTTCAAGTTCGAAATTTTGCCTAGTATTTTTGTCAATGGGTACGATAGGGAAAATTGTTAATTTTTGCAGAGCGTGCATACTTAAAATTAATACAATTTTCACTTATTGTCTTTGCATAATCGATCAGGATAATTTAATGAAAATTGATGGAATCGATAAACCTGTGTTTTAAAAGTAGCGGACAAGAAGGCTGTAGCCGTTGCTGAGTTGTAGTCTCACTGGGACTTGAAGCCTCACGTAGTCCAATTTTGATTGACGGGATAGTAAATGTTGGTTGGTGCCGTTGATGAGTGGGCAGGCTAAGTATATGATGAGGGTTTGTTGTCCCAGGAGGATGAAAAAAATATGCGAAAAGTCCCTACAAATTTTACTGTACCCGAGAAGATTTATAAGTGATAAACTAGGATGTGGTAGATATTTTAGAAATGAAACGGCGGGAAATAATCAATTATTTAACTTTTGGCATAGTTTCGGTGACAATTTTGTCTGCCTGGTTCAACGCAGAACTCATTCTCTCTTTGTTCTTGCTGTCACACGCTGTACGTGCCTTGCGAAGCAAAGGACATCTATCGAGTCACGTGCTCGGTTATTTTATCGCAGCAGGCGCCGCGGAATCGTGCGTTCATTTCATTCCCTCACAGTGTATGATGTAGACGCAAGTAATGTATTGCATCCCTGTCCTGCCGAACGTAACCTATCGGGAGTGTGAGACCTGAGTGACGTGTTTGCGTTTCTCTCGTCTCTTGCATTGGAGAATTCGTGCTCCCACAGCCTCTGTATCTAGCGCTTCTCGTATTTTTTCCTCGTTTTCCAGCATTGCCCATAAATCATTCGTTCACTCTCGTTCAAATATCTAGGATGAGGAGGACACGTATCCTAAGCGACATGCTGAAAATCTCTAATTTGAAATTTTCTGGTGATGCGGCGGAATTTACGTTGGGAATTCTGAAGGCAGTCCTTAGTTGTTTTAATTGTTTTTGTTACTTACGAGCTGATTTTGGGAAGTCTCTGTTAAAAAATGATCTAAATATGATATTATTAGAACAAAATTAACCTTGTAACGCTGTATCCAATTATAGTATTTCTCGAAAAAAACAACAGTTGGAGAACAGACAGTTCGACAGCTTTCCTTATTTCGATTACATGCTTGTTGGATATTTTAAAAATTCTGGGAAATAGAAAGTATTCTAAAATAAAATTAGGGATTACTGAATAATATAATTTCAGCTTGTACCGCGTTCGATTCATTATACTGCTCCTCAGCGTTAAAAGGCTGGATTACTTAGAGAGTTATCACAGAGATTACTTAGGGGATTATTGTTCGAGTTGACCTAATGATGAAGTTATTGCTTGCTATCAAGTATGGATCGTAAAAAAATTGTGAATGCCTGAATTAGCAGAGGAAACGATAGTCAAAACTTGTTATCACGATGAGGGACAGGTGATCGTAGAAGACCATCATGGCTTTTTATAACGTTTAAAAACACAGATAAATCCATTTCATATGTTTGCATGGTCTATGAAATACATACTTAATTTGTCCAAAATGCCTTCCTCGTTTGGCATTCATTTTCAAAATTGAGCCTTCAGCTATCCAAGTGAGTTAGACCCTGATAAATATCCGCCTATCTCGAGTGATTTATTATGCATTAATGAAATTCGTAATTTAAGGGAAAACTTTGGACTCCTTGAAATTTTTGACCATTCAGCTTTATGGATCATCGCCGAGAAACGGTGGTGATCAACGCGAATAATAAAACGGAGTTAAATGCAACTCTTGCTAGCAAGAACTTATTCCTTGAAAGTTTTTGTTCAGAACTACAAGCAGCTGTTAGGGAATCTTCTTTCCCAACTTCGGGTTACCCATTAGTTCAATTGCTGCCGGGTGAACAACAGTTGCAGCAGGTGACCGAAAGGTGTGGCCGAAATGATGTATTTTTCATTTCACTCATTTCCTACCCTCTTTATCGGCGTCTTCGCTTTGGGCCTAGGTTCACAACCGTCGCCGACGGCGCTGCAGAATCCAGCCCTTTCGCCAACAGCTTGTACAAGCCCTTTGCCACCCCTGCGACCTCAGAATAATTTGGACGGACCCCTTCTGCCGTCTCAATCTAGGGTGCTCAAAGCTGTATCGCTTCTCCTGATCTCCTCTCGTGAGCTTGCAGCAATGTAGCATGGCATGCAGCTAAGTGGAAGGTTAATACGACGGGATAAAAGGGCTGGAAAATGCCTGGAATGATGGTCGAAATCGTATCATATTGTGTTTAATTGAAGACTGTTATTATATTTGCTATCTTCTTTGACTTTATGAATAGCACACGGGAACACATACATAGAATCTTATAAATTTTAAAGTGAAAAATGACTCATGTGACTTCATAAAATTTATACGATTACACGAACAGTAATAATTGCCGAAGGGTATTACCAACTGCATTTCGTGCATGCTAAGGGAGCGAATGATGCTCACTATATTTAATTGATGTATGTTTCATGGCGATCATAATGAACATACGCGTTTAGAAAGAGTACGTAGTTTACGGAGTAGGCGGCACTGCCCGCACACCTTCAAGCAATGCGTATCCTGCTACTACAGTATCTATTTTTCCTTGCTGGAGAAAGGGTTATATCACCTAATGATAGATGCGGAGATACGAGGGTTAATAGACGAAGGTCGTCCACAAATTTTGCTTTTATTTCCCGATTGTGATAGGATTTGAAAAATAAAGAGGCCCATATTTTTCCATTCTACTATACTTCGCCTGCTTCAAGAGCTACTCTCGTCGAACATTCGACAGCCTTAACTCTCTCACAGATGGCTTGATGACCTCACGAAATTGTGCCGAGCATGTCACCGCTTCTCCGCTACTCTTGGGCTATCTGTGTAGGGGCCACGTGCAGTTCGCTGCTGTTCACACTCCTGTGAGCGATTATAGTCCTCAATGAAAGTTCTTTCTGGCCAAATGAATGAGCTACACATCTAATGACGTCATCAAATCATTAGAAGAGACCGTCCAATTTCGCGTGTTCTTATTTTACTCTAACTAGTCAACGGCTGAAAGGGGATTTTGTTTTTTTCGTCGCGACTTGCCTGTCTCTTCCATCTAAAGAATTATTTTAAAGAATAACAGCTACGACTCAGAGTAGACAACCACTTTTTAGGTTCTCTGTCTTAGTCGATGTGTAAGAAGACTAGCCCATTAAAAATTAACCTATCTTGACAGAATCGCATAAATTATGTCAATAGGTACAATCATTCAATCCATCAACCGAAATTTGTTTCATTCCATCTAAACGATTTTAAAAAGAATAAGTACTAGTTCATCATGAAGAGTCGATTGAGGGAAACACTTCGGAAAAAATCCTAGAAATGCGGATTAAATTGAAATGTGCACATTTTTGAGAGGAGATTCTGAGTTGCTTTCCTACAATTTTCGCCAAAAGCACACCAGTTCGTCCATGAATGCTAACTTTTATCTTATGCCCACGAACTCTGGAGACTGATTCTCCCCGTCGCTCCGTCCCTATCAAGCATCTCTTCGAAGCTCTTCCTCCGATTTCAGTTCCTCAGAATGTCGCAGTTGTCAACCCTCTCACGAGTCCGACCAGATGAGGCCTCCCATCTCATTCCTCGGGGCCTTCTCCTCCGATCTCTCTTCCCTAAGGGTCACCGCGGGTCTTCCCCGCACCCGGTGCACCCAGATGTCGTGCCCGAATATGAAGTCTCTCGCGTCGGGCCATCTTTTTCCTTCTCGCCTCCATCGTGCCTGTCTCCAAGGAGAGTCCTTTCCTTAAAAAGAAAGAAAAAACATCCCCGACGGCCGTTTTATTCTGCTGTCCACTTCCTACCGCCACGATTCCTTCGAATTAAGTCTGGAAAGAGTTTTGAGGCGGTGTAACAGCCTACGCTTTCTCTCTGCACGGATGCGTGAACAGGGGCGGATCGGCTATCCAAGGGCCCCTACAGCGACCTGGTTAAGGGGCCCAATAATGCAAATTCCCCGTAAAAAGCGAAAGAAAATAATTATTACGTGACCGTTTTTTGAAGAATAAAACTAAGCAATTCAATTTAAATGTTCATGGTTAAATAAAAACACAGTACTATTCCACAACCTTATATTTTTGCAGTCTACTAGTTTCAACGTTTACAACGTCATTATCAAGACTAACATTATATATATATATATATAAAATCTTGATGAAAGCGCACTAAGCGATAATATAAATATGTGGCCGATCGAGGCGAACGAACAAAAATTGTACTACTAAAACATAGACACACGTAAAAAAAGGGACACTCACAAATAAACGTTCAGACGTTTCAGCGGATTGATCCGCTATCCTCAATGCTGAAGGTGAACTGCTGCAGGCAGGGTAAGTTCCATATATATATAAGCATACCCATGAAATAAAAAAATAATTGAAAGCATTTTAAAATATTAAAACTAAGAAGTTCAATTTAAATTTTGAAATGATTGTTTTCAGTTCTTTCGATGTCTATGTAAACATACCCACGAAATAAATAAATAATTAAAAGTATTTTAAAATACTAAAAGTAAATAGTTTAATTTAAATTTTACTATAACATATTTTTCAGTTCTTTTGATGCTAAATGAATATACCTACAACTGTATTTTTGTCTACCTTCAAAGCTTTCAACACGTAAAACTTTCTTAAATTTCCTTGAGATAAGAAGCTATAGAACGAGGGAGTTAATTACTTGAGTTTAATAAATACTCTCTCTCAAGATGTTTGGATGGTCGGGAGGGACAACGTATGAGGGCTCAGGGGATCCCTTCGAGGATACAACGCACCGGGGCCGGGAACCAAGCCAGTGACTTATACGCCCGATCACCCGGGGAGGGGGAGGAGAGTAAGGAAAAGGAAAGAGGCGCCGCCGCGATAGGAGCCCAACGACGCCTCTGGGAGAGGAAAGGTGCAGTCGGGAGGGACAGTGCGAATGCGTTATATACATATACACTTGGACTCTCGCTGGGCTGGGGTCCCCGGCCGGGACCCCACCTGCCCTAGTCCGTCCGCCCTTGTGCGTGGATAATTCCCCGAGAAAAGTTGACTCTATTCTAAAGGTGTGATTATACAGAAGGGAGTCAAATCTCTGTATAATATTCACGTTTGGTACAGCAAGAATCGTCAAATATCGAAAGCTTTTTGACATTCTAAGTTGCCTTATATTAGGGCACTATCTTTTTACACTAGGGTACTATGTTTTAATTAAACACTTAGCTACTGATTGAAAAGGCCCGGGTTCATTTCCGCGGCGCGACCTTTGGACACCTCCCAGCAAAATCCTTGAGGTGCAAGATGGTCCAAGGAAAGGAATAGGGTGGTTTCCTATTATTTTTTTATTGCCTAAATCGAAAGATTATTACTCCTGGAGTACGTATTTCACGCTTTTAGATTTTTAAATGACGATATCTATTTTTCGCGATCAAATGAAAAGTGAAAAATTTCAAGCGCGCGAAAACGCGACGCGTAAGTAGGAATGAAGGGAAAAAGTCCGTACGACGCATTTCTGGTTCCCCCTCCCGCCTGGTAGGTGACCTTGATCGAGGCTCTGAGCGCTGATAGGACGCAGGATGCTAACGGGTAGCTGAGTACCTTCCTGTCTGGTAGCGCATGGCTTAAAAAAGGTTTATTAATACCTTATCAAGCGAAGAAAACTTTCCGACCTTAGCCAGTTTTAATAGGTGATTATTAAGACATGTTTCCCTGAGCTCTGTGACTCATGCATGCATTGGTAGCCTCTGACGATGCATAACTCCTATCCTCTCGTGTAGAAACTAGGTCCCTGTGACGTCACGTGGAGTGGAATCGCATGGGCGCCAATCTGGCCTTTTTCAAATGAGGATAAAATTTGACCCTTGCCATTCGTCTAAACCGGTATTTCAAAAACCAAATAATTTGTGTATTATGAATACACTAATGGTGGGTAACGAATCGCCATCAATGCCTTTTGTTTTCTTTGATGAAGGAAACTACCCTATTGGTCTCCCGACCTTTACTCGGCGTAATTTACACGCCTGTGGATTATTCCGGTATGGGCTCTACCCTCACATATCCAAACCAACCTTCGGGTTTAAGCACTGAGTAAGTAAATTAAGTGTGTGCTATATGTACTGACGTTGATTTATTTATTGGTTTGTGTTGCTATACAGTGGTGCAACACATTTTATTGTAAGTATATTTCGGCTTTGACCTTCGTCGTGCGTTTGCATGTTTGTTTTAACGGAGCAACAAATGACTCACATAAATTTTGAAGAGGAATGCCTCGTTATTGTGTGTATATGCATTGTATTCTTGTCTTCGAGTGTCTAAGATTTGATGCCATCGGAAGTTTACTCTCAGAGAACGATTGTCATTCACGTAAAAAAATGATGTTGAATATCAGTTTATTTATTTGATTTACCTTTAATGACCATTTTTCATTTTGTTCTCATAACCTACATGTTACGGAGTGAAAAAGGTAATCGGATATGGTCAAAATTTCACCGTGAACTTTGTTTCTCCTCGAGGAAACATCTCTCCATCTCCTTCTTGGCAAAAAATGAGCGATGCTTAGGTATTTTCGGCAGTTGAAATTTTCCGCTTCCTAATTACCTAATGTTTTCGCCTTCGATAGTCCGTCTCCGGGCGGATTTTGAAATTTAATTGAGAGGAGGTTGTTTTTGGATGTAAGTCCTCGATTTTTGGATATGGCTCTGACTTTTAAGCAGATTTTCCACTCGAATATGCCTTTTCCTTTCCGACAGTGGCGGCATTGTTTTGGTTTAACCTAATTATGAAGTTTTAATTGACTCCCCGTGATTGGAACGAAGGATGGGACTATCCCCAGAGAGGCCGAGGTTTTCCATGGAATCCAGGAAGGACTTTGTATAGTGCTTTTGATTTATTGTGGGAACTCATAGAAGAGAATATAAAAGAGGAGCTCCATAGATTGTTTTCGTTCATGAAAACTATTGACAAGGAAGTTCGCCGTGGAAAGGACGTAGACTTTCCTGATTTCATGGAAATCAAATTTGCTTCTTTTTCCCTGATGTAATCTCTCCAGATTCCTCGAACGGGATATTTTTTCACCGGGAAAAGAATTTGCGTTGGTCCGATATAACTTCCCTAGTAAAGAGAGATGTATTCGTCAGAGACCGTCGTTTTCCTGTGTTGAATGATATAAGCCTTTACTTTAAGGTCTGTGAGGTCTCTGGTCCAAGTTTTTTCTATTTAGGTTCTTCCTTTCTTGGCTGACTACTGATATTATTTCTTTCAAACGACGTACCCAGTAAATATTATATTTTAGTCCTCAACACAGATAGCGTTCAATTTTATACATTCAGTAGCAATTAAATACATGCAACGCGCATTTAATAACAATCAAGAGCTTGCAAAATATTGTGAAATTAAATTGATTGAAATATCGATTTTTTATATTTAAAAAAACATGAATACAGAATCGACGGTCAACACGAGCTTTTATGTCGAATGCTATTTCAACTTATTATTGATATCATGCTATTTCAACTTATTATTGATATCATGCTATTTCAACTTATTATTGATATCATGTAGCTACTGAACCCTGGTTCTGGATAGTGTTCATTGTTCAGTAATTCTAGTTGTGTTAGAAACGGATTTTCTATTGACGTGCGGATAATTATATTTTCTTTCCCAGCATACCTTGTAACAATTAATGTTGACGATGGGAGGAAAACAGTGGGTACGGCAACAGCTATCATGATCAATTGTTGTTGACGGTGCGGGACAGGGAGGGGGGGATGGATGTGGAAATTGTGGCATGCGGGTTTGTGCGTCAGCGCTCCCGTTGCATTCACTGGGATAACTTTTAAAAATGTTTTAAATTAGTACTAATAAGACATTTGTGAAGAAAAAGAGGAAAGTAAAACGTTACAAGCTATTGCGTATTTTAATAAGGTTTTCCCCCAATTTAATTCCTTTGAAGCATGCGGTTTTATCCTTCCGTCTTTTTTTGCTCTGTGAATTGGCGTTGAAGCGAATCCAAGTTTCGCCGATGTGTAGGTGATAGAACTAGACTCATCATTCTAGACTCATGAAACTTTCCTCTCGAGTAGAATTAGAGTGCGGCGGTTTTCCTTAAAGCATTCCAGTCTTCTAGGAACGAGAAAAGTAGGTGAGATGAGCGGTGTAAAACTTAGGCCTTCGACCATAAAATATCGGAGAGCAAATCTAAAAAAATAAAAATCTTGAAATGTAATTTTTTTGCATAAAGCACGTCGAAAATGCTTAAAGATTTCTTTCAAAGGAGGTCGAAAACTTTCTCGGCTGCCGCAAATTCCTATTTGGGAAATTTTTACAGCAAAACGTATATCCCACACATTTTTTTTTATAATTTCATTTTCGGAATCCGTTCCCACACTTTACTACGGGGGGGTGGGGTTATTCTTCTGTCGACCACCGTGGTGTGGTTTTCGCAGATGTCCACCGCCAACATTACACCTTATATCTACCCATTAGATAACCACACACCGGGGATTCTCGCAAAATATTTTGCTTTTATTTACTCTACTATTCATGCCTTGTTTCCTCTCGGTCCTCATGCTGCGGCTACTGAGCCGGGTTCAAATGTCATTCTGTTATTAATCCTTTGCCGCAGAATCGTCATGCATTGCGTACTGAGAAGAAAGCTGATTAAATGCCGTGAAGTACGGTATTTAGTCGAGAATAGCGTTAAAAACCGAATTTATTGTGGATATGTGGGAAATATCTCCGGCAACAGATATATTTTTCGTCTTTAGAGCGTAATCTGTTGTTGCGTAAATTATAGAATTAAGTTCAATATTATTTATAAATGCATGAAAGTTTTTCGTCGACGATTTATCATGATGATGATGACGATGAAAATTCTTCTTGTTAATCAATATTTAATTCATTTCCTTTCGGGTGTGCTTAAAAAACATGGGCGATGACATTATTCATGTAACGGTAATAGTATATTTTGTCATTTCGTAGTGAAAACTCGTTCACATACTTAATAATACACAACAATAATGATATTTGGACCCTTAATTTATTTATCTTATGTTCCTAATTTAATTTCAACATTTTTCATTATTACCTGGAGGCAAAATGTAGATTTTATGGCATTCTTGTAAAATAATAGCCTCGGTTATACTGGGATAGATAAAAAACCAATTATCATAAGCTAAAATTAAAGTTCCATGTGGCGCAAGTAAAGTTATGTCCGTCTAGTGAAGTTATAAAATTTTGACCACACACTAAGTATTTATTTACAAAACAATTTCAAAATTAGATGAACACTTGAAAGATTAAAAAGAAGTGAATGGTGCTTTTGCAGTTGAAGGCAATGCATATTATCTCTGTGGATTCATAGGAATATAGTGATCCTCTCAGTCATCCCTATCATTCTCTATTCCCTTCATTCGAAATTGAGCTGGTGGGGTAGGAAAACGAAGAACTTGCTCCGCAAAAGACTTATATATATTTAAAGATAGGAAGGTGGTGCTATAGGGCTATTCTATTTCAGGGGATGGATGAGGAAAGTCAGAGCTTTTCTCTCCCTATTTTTCCTGCTGGGCGCTTCCGGCTACCTGCATGCCGGCTTAGTCATTTAATTTTTCCTCGGGGAAATTCATGTGAATTGGATAGGTTGGAAAGTTCGTGTAGGCGGAAAGAGGAAAAACAGAGGTTCCCGTTATATCATTAACCAAGCCGAGGAAAAGTCAACATCATTAATCACCGTATCAAATTTCAAAGCACTCGGGCGATTCTCTAAGTTCAACGATCTTGTGGTGTGCAGGAGGAAGGCGTCATGGGGTAACTATAGAATACGGGTGAGGAGAGAGGTCATGGGCTCTGAAGCAGGGAGCTAGATTTTCACAAACGCGAAAGGCTACAAAACCTTTTCTTTTTGATTCACTTATTTCGGTTAAAGATACGATTTACCAGCTCGAAAGGGAAATAAGCAGAGATTTGAAGCGGTTATCTATTGTCCGAGTCTTAGAAATTCATTACGTGGATACGATTCAAGTTTTTTTTTAATGAATGCCATAATCAATTTTTAAAAGTATTTTTATGTTTTACTCAATAATTTAATTGCCTTCAATTGTGATAATATTTGCCCCACATTTTGTGAAAGTAAAGGTAAGTACTCTTGAGCAATCAATTGGTCTCTCGAGTAGCCATGGGCTGTTGGCTAATTCCTTCTCTTAATGACTTTCTATCGTCGATACTGTTTTTCTTAATTATCCTTCGACTCACAATACCAATGACGTTAGTTTTAATGATTGAAAAGTTAATTATATAGCTGGTTTCTATGGTACAAAGTTTTATTGCCCTTATTGCAAGCTAGGGTTGAAATATCTAGCCGTGATGGACTGGTCTTCCTGACATTAGAATTCTTTGGCGATATTATAGGATCGTCTCTCAACGGCTTAAATTTTCAGCTGCGATTATGATCTTCAGTGGTTGGTATCAGCTAGACCATTAATTTTTGTATCGTCTAAGCCTTTCCTTAGTTCTCCCATCCCATCCAATCCTCTCCCTAGCATATGAAAAATCCTTTAGCCTAACTACCGAAGTCATCGGTCTCTTTATACTAGCACTTCTTTCCCCCTGTTCGACTGTCATTCAGAATTTCCTTATGGACTGCCCGTTCATCCCCTAACGGAGAACATTTTCTCACACCGGAGTCTGCCATTATTTTCCCCACTCCTTCAATGGTGCCTCAGTGCGTGGATTTCAACTGCTCCTCCCCGTTCACGTCCAAACCTACCCCACTCCCTCCACCGTTGGACTCCCCCCAAAATCTCGCTCGTTTAGTCTCCTCTTCCGCGTCCGTCCTCCCTCCCTAATTGCACCCGAGCGCGGTGGACTCCCCGTGATGATCAATTCACGAAGAGACGAGGGGAGGGAGTTGGAGGGTGAGGATGGTTGAGGACGGCGGCGGATAAGGAGGCGTCGGTCGCGGTGACGGGAACGCGGTTAAAGCTGTCCTAATCTCGTCCGAGTTGCCAGTCACGCTTGGTTGAGGCTAGGCATTGGACAAATGAGCTCAACCTGTTCAAATGCATTTACGCTGCTTGGATTATACTGCCCTATATGCATTTACCCTTCTTAGTGTAGTAATAAACGAGCGAGACGAAAGCAAGGTGGAAATGTTAAACGAAAGCGGGTGTTCTGAGCATTTGAAACCTTCTTGAACTTGAAAAGATGCACGTTAATGAATGAAACATTATTGTATGCACTTACGTAAAAATGGCCTATTTTGCATTTTATTTATTTTTTTGAATCGAAGTGACATTAGGCTGAGATTCCTCAATTTAATCCTTGGATTAATTTTTTTTCTCCATATTCCAATCAACATCCGAGTCGTGTTTGTCTGTATGCTTTTTAACGAATACATAGAATTTAGTGTCATAATAATTGATGTGGTAATTTCATTTCTATAGATTCTATCCTAGTCCATCTGGTATTTACGTAAGCGTAAGACTTTCTTTTATTTAATACGTGCATTAAAATTTTGTGACGGCACCCGAGTGGGCGTTGAATATCCGCGAAATTTTTTCCGTAGAGAAATAACGTCTCTCTCTCTTTTTAATATCCAAATGGAGAGCTTCAGAGGTATTCGCTTAGTTAATCCTAGTCTCTCGGTCATTCACAATGGGAGCGGTACAGACGCAGCCAAATTACATTCAGGAAAGGGGTCAGAGGTTATCCCTCCGACGTGACTGCGGCCGCGAATGGATTAGTACGACTCAATTGTTATCATCGTCCTCACCTGCGGGCGATGATTTTTTTTCCATCCAAACGTATTTTCGCATCAAACCGCGGCGCTCCGTCCATTTAGCTATTTGGTTGGATCGAGTAGGGCGAGCTCGACGTGTGCGCTGTTGGGGATGACGATTTCGAGGTCTTGGCGCCGCATTTTTATGGACGCACGGGCTTGGGGAAGTGCCGTCTCGCCAAGCGGGGTGGTAATATTTCGCCGGGGTCAAAATAAGCTGAAGAAAAAATAAAAATTCTGGCGGAGTGGCCAGCGGTGAATGTATGGAAAGTCTGGTCATTTTTCTCTTAGTTGCTTCATGCATATATTCTTTTATTCGGCTTAAAACCAGAAGCAAGTGCGAGAAAAGAGGGCTGGGGTTGAACATTTTCCGCGAAAAATGTTTGGGAAGAGTCTGGGTCTCCCAGAATAAATGGCCACCCGGAATGATTCCCAATGCAGTCGCGCTCGCCTAGCCATAACAAAGGATCAAGCGCGGCCCGCATCCCCATTTGGCGATGGGACTCTGCTCTTCCCTCTATGCCTTTCACCTCCGTTGCTACGGTGACCCATGCCAGCACAACAATCACGTGTCCTCTCCCTCGCGGATCGGAAAGGGGTGGTTGGTGGTAACGGCTGTTGACCTCTCTTACTTCACCCTTTCTTTGACGCCCCGGCAGGAGGATGCGGTCGCTGGCGAAGCGTGCGTCCGCTTATACCGGACCATTCCTCCTTATTTGTCACATCCAGGGGTTATTCTGTATTTTTGACTTTGAGCTGAAATTTGGATGGGGTCTAGCAAGCTAAATGCGAGAATTTTTGAAGTTCAAGACCGATTATGCGGAAGAGTAACGGCTCAATCTCACTGGAACGGTTTGTTTCCTTAGCGTCATCGTACCCCCCTGCCTGATGTCGTTGGGTGGAAGCATGGAGAAACAGAGCCGATGTTTCTTGGTGGCTTGGCGATCACCATGGTACAAAATATGAGTCATTTGAGTGGAAAGTTTTGGGATAATCACTGGGTCAGCATCAAAAATCTGCTCTCTGTGTTTCTCCTTTCGCCCACGTCTTTCCAGCTATCCTCGGCTGACTCGCAAAGATGCTGTCTGCGCACTATTCCTTGCCTCGCGATGTTTTCCCTTTTAGACTTCTCGTAAGTTCATTGCCTATGCTCCATCTCATTCAGTCAAAAAGGTATTTTACTCGATTTATTTATTCATGCGATCTCTTGTGTGGACTTTTCTTTAAGAATAATGTTGCCATGTAAAATGGCGCATGATTGTGTGAGCCCTTTGTATGGTTGCCTCAATCACGAATAAAAATTCTGGATGTTTACAAGGAGAGAGGGCGCCGAGTATGAGTGGCTGGTTCCCATACATCCACTTCTTGTTGGTGTCCCAAAGGTCTTTCCGGCTACTCCCGATCTTCGAGCGATACATGAAAATTTGGTCTTATATTTCGGATTTACATCTTTTTTATTCTACTCCTTCTCTTTACTTCGACTAATATGCTCTTAAAGCCAGATAAATTTATTCTTGCAGTCTTTTTTGTATACTGATCTATAAGGAAGATGTTGCCTCGTACAATGGCTGAGTGTCGGAGCACGTTTGCAAATAATGATTGCTAGAGTACTTTCTGCTCATAGTCTATGGGATACCATTGGACGTACATAATTTGCGGGCAAGTATGTGTTAATTTGGATGATATTGAACTAAAATATCTACTTAATGCATATAGCTATGCTTAATCTGCTCAGCTTTCAATGAATAAACTTTATCCTCATGGCTTCCCCCGGAAAGTGTCAAACATTAGCTCTAATTCTCCTTTCGTAGTTTATTCGTAAACCGCGTTGTATGGTCTATCCGCTCTCCACTCCCTTCATAGCTTCCATCCACTCCACCGTTACTTCCATCCGTGCTCAATAATGACTTCTGCTTCCTCGTCTTGCTACCCATTGACTCCAGTTCACCTCTTCGCTTCCAGCTCCACACTTTTTCGCCAAAAGTCGTCCCCTACTTGAGCGAAAAAAACAAAGGGCGGAATTTTTTCTCCGTTTTCGAATAAAATGTTTTTCGAATGAGTGGTCAGTTTTGGTTCCCCATTCCCGTCTCCACCATCTCCTCTCCCTCCTGTCTATTCGGTATCCTCCAGCTCCCACGTTTATTTCCCCCTGCCTCCAGCCTAATGTGCCTTCCCCCCGCCTCTTCTGCGGGCGAGCGCCGGAGGGTGGCATTGGGGAGGGTTTGGCCGTCGCGTGGTGCCATCTGCCGCCTCTGCGGGGGCGAAGGGTGAAGGCGGCAAAGCTCATATTTTGCTCTCCCCGTCCCATTTCCTCTCGACTCTCTACCTGATCCCATATCAGATTCACGAATATTACAACAGATGAGTCCCCTTTCGGTCTCTAGATTTACTCTTATGCACAGCGTATATAAATGATTCAAATAGTATACAATGAGAGAATGAACTTTGCTAGGTTCACTAATATATCGGTTTCGAAATGGCACGATCCAGGTTTCAGAACATGAAGCCAGGTGTACGATGTAATTGATGATGATGTTATGAAATCTGGGTCGTGCTTTTTCAAATATAATAGTGAACTTAACAAAATTTATTCTTTTATTTTCCGTAATGGAAATGTTTCACGCAGTTAAACCTGCATTCATCAGCTAAATGATTTAAAAAGGTTTGCAGAAGTCTTCACTCGATCACGGAGATCCAGATTTCACGGAGATAACAACTATAATCAAGGCTGTTAACAGCAATTTATATTTGTGTCAGTGTGATCTATCTAAATCATAAATTTTAAAAGCTATTCCTTCCGATTGCAAATAGTATATTGCAAATACTGAGAAGAAATTGATCGCTCTGCCCTCGTCGCCACTTAGCGGAAATGAAACCGATAAAAATGCCCCGAAATGACAACATAATTAAGTTACTACGTGACGGACTTGGGCCTCCTATATATGCTAAGTCCCCTTGCTCTTGTGAATGGTGGCGAGTTGTAAGGGAGGAGGATGGATATGCACCTTGCTACATCTTCCTTCCTTCGCTAGGTTTTAAATAGTGCGAGTGTAGAAATCTTGCAGACTCGGCGGGCGTGGGTTGTGGACGAAGGGGTTCAAATCTACCCCTGAAATTTTGGGGAGGATAGGTCTCAAATGTACCCCCCTATAATGGATTCCCCCAAGAATGCTATTCTGGCGTCAGCTTTTTTCGGCACCATTAACTAAGTCGTTCCTAATGGTGCACTCCTCCCTGTTTATCTCAAGTCTTTTATAATATCTTTTGTCAATCTCAATTGTCGAAATCCAGAGAGGTTTGCCTTTACTGCATCTTCAATTTTGATGTCGATGACCGGCCGCTATCCCTTGTGGTGAAGTCTTTTCGGGGTTTTATCCAAATGAAGGTTTTATAGACACCTAACTTTCAAAGGGTCATTTAGTAGAACTTCTCTGGTTGAAAACTCGAGATGCCATCAACGTTTGTCAGGGAAAATCGTCGTTCACTTGTTTACCTCCTAATTTTCGATTGCCGAGGTTCTTCGATTTTTGATGGGAGTTCTGTACTCAACTTTGATTAACTCATTTTCATTTTTAATTTTATAATCACTCAACCGTGATTATTATCTAAGTAGTTAATGGTCTACGCAGTTTTTGGCAATCTGGTGGTCCTGTTTACTGTTATATTAAATAGCATTTTAGTTTACGGCATGCGTAGAGCTATTGTATTTTTCAATTCCAAGTTATAACTCTCAATAACCTGATATGGGTAATTTTGGAAGTTTGGGCCGCGAAAATATTCTCTTTACTTCAATCCCTTTTGTCTATGCTTTGATATGTTGGCGCGAGAAACAAAATACATTTGATTTTATTGAAAATATCATATTATGATCTTTAAATTGTACTTCTTCGACTTTCAGTCACAAGTAAATAATTTTCGGTACCTTGATTTATAGAAATTGAATTAAGAAATAGAAATTTTCACGTTGGCTCCCTCATAGAAGTGTTTGTTCAGGAATAGGAAAAAATGTTGAATTCTATTATAATATGCTTTTCAATTCGACAAAAACTGAAATAGTATGAGTTTTACCTCACGAATTATAATAAAATATAATGTGGGCTCATCACCGTATTAATATGTAATTTTAATGATAGTGAATGCACTAAATGGAAATAAATCACGTCAGTTACCTAAAGATGGTACTGCGTTAGAGTTGGCTAAAAATTGAATTATCCACACTATCAGTGCCGTAATTTAACTTTTTAGCCTCGGTGGATGTCGTCCTTGATTGTATTCCTTATTTTTAGTATCATATGACCAAAGTATTTGCTTTGGAGCGCATTCTTTTCAGCTACTACCTCCGTAATAGATCACAGCTTGCCTTTGCATTCATGCAAGCATCAGTCATGTCATTTATCTCTGTTAATCATGGGTAGGAGTAAAACCCGAGGATCGAAAAGAAAAAGCAACGCTCGGGAAGTCATGAACAACCATCGATTAATTTATTCGACGATCGATTTTTCGATTCCCATCACCGACATCTGAGTGAGAGCATCGACTTTCGATGGCTGAGTTTAATCGATTCCGATACAACCCTACTCGCGGCTGCACCCAACCAGACGCAACTTTCCTTTCGTATTTTTTTTTCTTTTCCGTCCTCGGATCCCAATCCGATGCATTGTCTCCCGCTTCTCGTCTCGGCCCTACCGGCGCCTCTAGTCTTTTCCTCGCAGCCTACCCTCGTTCCCTTATTATTCCCACTCGAACGTACCAACCCCGTAGTGGGGGGGGGGGGGGCGAGAGTACATATCTCTGCTCCCACTCCATCGCTCTTCTCCGGCGGCAATTTTGCCGTGCAGTCGCAGTGTGGGAAGGGTTGAAGGGGTGGGTGGCGAACGAGTCTGGTCGCGAGGGAATCTGCAACGACCGAAATGGCGCGCATTTCGGAGGGGAGGGGGGTTTGAAGGGGACGACGGGTGATGGGTGGGCGATTCTGATGGGACAAAAGGATTCTGCAAGTGGGGAGGGGGTGAGAGGAGGGTTTCATATGGAGGGGATGGGTCAGTGGGAATGTCAAATGGGAAGCAGAATGTCATAACAGCAGGGGTTGTGGCTTCAGAATCCGGTTGATGGGGGTGAATGGGGGTGAAACTAGGTTTAGGTCGGCTTAAGCTTAAAAATGGCACTTTATGTCTATAAATAAATGTGACTATGTTTATATTCTAATTTGTTCATTCGCGAAAATAAAAATGACTCGCAGGCGACGTGACGGGTAATAATAAAATTGGAATTCTAGCTCCTGACTCCCGGGTCATTAATAAAAGCTTTTTTTCCCTCCTGAAACTTGAGGCACTGTTGCATTTCACATTTGCAAATCCGTTATAATCCCCCTTTTTCCTTTCATCCCTAGCCTTCACCTTTTTCTTGTAAATCAGAGCTCCATTAGCGATATTTTTACCTTTGCATGCGGTGTTTAACTACAGCAGCAGCTGGATCATATGTAATTTTTTCATGTGGGTTTTACTTTTTCTGTTTCGTATGAAATGATAATCCAACAAAAATTCTCTGCATTGTTTCATTTATTTATCTTTTAAGTAAAAGAATCGTCTACATGCAAAGGTATTCACGAGATTTGGATAGTTAAGTTCGATTATTGTGAGCATTTTTTATGTTATGATTGATTATTGATTGAGGCATGCAGTAACTATAAATTTCATTTTAGAATATTTTCGAAAAACCTCGTAGTGTTCCATAGATTAATTTTGCAGTTCCTCCAGTTTCAACTTCTTCGTAGTTTTGGGTATTATGCAAACAACAAAAGTTATATTCACTATAGGGTAGAGATGAGGGTAGATGATAATGGAGAGGAGGGACTAATGATAAGATGTACGAGTATTTTTAAAATGGTGTTGCTGAAGAGTTTTTTAAATATAAAAATGAGAATAAAACGTTTAGTATCAATTTATAAGTCAATAATGGGTTGATAGTGGTCATTTACATCTTTTGATACCATTTTAAATAAAAAATGCCATCAAAACAGTCGTTTTACCGTTTCAACATGTCCAAGATAATCTGGTTCCCATAAAAAAAATAATATACCAGTTGGATTAACAAATGGATCTGAGGAAAAGAAAAAGTTGTTTCCCAGGATTTATTTTTTCTTTAACATCTTACGTGAAGTAGTTGCACTTATTCAAATAGATATTAAACGCGTCAGAAAGTTAGACAAATATCACTGTGCTTTTGGGAAGTTGAAAAGTGATGGCTTCTATGATCATTTATGTTTGTTGATGAGAAGTTTTCATTTAAAGTTGATCTTCACAATGCATAAAAGCTTAGTGATTTCACCAAATGCTGATTTGCTGCATACTTTATATTTTAAACAGTGGCACACCAATTATTAAATGGAATTTTATCTGCCTCTTACCATTAGTCAATAGCGATGACAAGATTAAAGCTTATTATAATGACTTGAAGTAATAATTTGGCATGGTTCCTATTTGCCTTAAAGTTTCAATAGCCCTTATATAACGATTGGCTCCCTAAAACCCATCCAAGTGTAGTTGCGAAGAAGACGAAGGAGTAGCAAAGTGGAAAAACTAAACCCTTGAGGAAACTAGGGGACCTGCCAGGGTACGGTACTGGTTGGAAGTGACTAATTGGGTGTTGGGGTTGCTAGAGCAATCAAGTATTGAATTTTGTAACGGAAATGTACAGGTATGACCCATTGACCCAGGCTAGATATCCCAATTAAATACAGAGAATCCTGGCATCCTATCTGTCGACATTCTTGAGGAAAACTATGGGATATAATTATTGCTTGATGTTTAGTGTATTTTAGAGGGTGCTTTATGTAAAACTTAGAGTGCATGATAAGTGTTTTGTAACAACTTTGGAGTGTATTGAATATGTATTTGGAGAAGTAACCGAAACGGTATGGTAAATCGTCAATCTTCTAATTAAACCAATGTTTGAGTCTTATATTTAATCAATGTTGAATATGACATATTGTTTTGGCTGTCAACTTTGATAATAGTAATTGAACTGTCTCTTGCAGGCAAGAATACGTCGCCAAACTCCAGTGCACGAACCTTTGGTTATCGAGAGAGAAAAAAAAATAATTCACGTTTATGTGAAAGTGCCATGATAAGATACCGCTCGACTTAATATTAGATATTGGTTTTGAAACAACATCATTGTGGGTGAAATTTACCTCAAAACCTCATAAGAGCCGATTTTCTTCTTGCTTTTTATTGCATTCCAACCGAAGCTTACGATAATTCTGGTGATATCTCCACGACAGCATCCGTAACTCGTGAAGGGCCTATTACTTATCCTCAGTGGAATATTTATTCAATAGTCGTTCAAAAATTTCATTAATACGTTGAAAAATTATTCTACGTATATTTCATACATTCCTCTTTAATATTTGAGCGAAGGAGTGAAAATAAAAAATCAACATTTTTGATTTTTTTCGTTTGAGATACATTTTTATAAACATTATTGTCTTACAAAAATGAATTTAATGGAATTATTCAGAAGTACTTATAAAAAGTTATTTGATTTTTTTAAATTTATCGTGAGTATTTTAGGAATCGTTTTCATGATGAGTTTTATATTTTACGGGATCAAATTCCGCTACGTGAAATTACAATCATATCACCATGAAATAACGTTAACACGATTATGGCTCATGATATTGGGTTTTTAAAATATTCTGGCTTGTTTCCCGTTGGGACATGAGTTAAAAAAATAAATTGTAAAATATGAGAATAAATAGAGTAATTACTAGCTTTTCATCCCCAGGGTTCGTCCGGACGCTGTGATGGAGAGGGAAAAATCAGGGGTCAGGGTAGGAAATGAGATTTTATGGGGGAGAAAATGTGTAGCGATGAAATAAAACTGAAAGCTGGATGAAGCTTGCGGCTTTATATCCAGGCTTCATTAATGGAAGTTTAGGATAGTGGCAGTTAATTTTTAGGAATGAATTTGGAGCATAAAAAATATTTTATTGCATCCAAAAATACATTCCGCTTTGTTTATAGGTTTTAATTTTACTGTGAATTATTTTCAGATTAAATGACTAACGTACAATTATTGAATAAAAAAACATATTTCTCAGTGTAGCGATTGGGCTATCCATGTTTTTGAGTGTGAAGTAATACCCCGCATGTAATCCTTGGACCTAAATGACCTTTCATGGTATCTGTTTCTACTAGTCCTGTAGACATGAGAGAAAGAGATGCTGTACATCTTCACTTATTATTGGGGATTAAGCATCCTCCAAATATTCTGACGACGCGCTGCTTTGACAGTTTAATGATTAAAAGTTCCTGGAGGTTAGGTGAAAAACACAAAAACACTCATTCCCTCGTCCGTCCATATTTTATTGTGCATGTGTGTGAATATTCTCTCGTCAGTATTTTGTTCAGTATGTCTTACATTATATGAACAAAAATTGCATTTTCAGTTAATTTTCTGCTTCTAAATACTTCGTGCTTGGTCTGCGGGGGCCCAGGAAAAGATTTCACATGCCATTACCTATCATATAATAAAATCCTCCGAAATGAAATCCTTCATGTTATCATCGTTTTCTCAGTGTAAGGTCTTACTATTTTTTTTTCTCCATATTCTTACTAATATGCGATACTTCGCCACAGTGATGAGTCCTAAGCCCATGGAAGATCAGGTCGAATTAGCACCATAGTTACTTCCTTTTATAATGCATTCGTAAACGGGGGTTACGAGTAAGGAATAGTGGTTGAAGACATTGGAGGGATCAATTTGGAGAATAATGGGGAATTATTTGGTTTCCGTTTGGGTGCATGATGGACCTCAGCAGTCCTCTCACTCCATCGTCGTCCCTCCAATTGCACGTGATTTTCGCCTTGTGTGAGTGGGTTTTAGGGCGAGTCCTACCTTGAATCTCTCGTTCCTTTTGGCCTGGGTAATGCCCACGCCTGCCCTCTGCTCTATTCATCCATTCCGCGGTACGAATTTCGGATGATGCGGTGCATATTCTTGGTTGCGAATCTGTAAGAAAACTGCCTCAAAATTATTCTAAACGGCCTCAAAATTACTCTAAACGGCCTCAATTTTCCTCCCTGACCAGGAAAATTACGTTTGGTCACGGGTTGCCATTCGGAATGAATAGTAACCATTCGGTTCGTCAGAATAACGTCTTTGAGGTCAATTTTTCTCGACCCAGCGGCTGCTTTAACTTTGTATTCTAGGTAGAGTACGGTCGCCTTTCACCTCTGACCAGTGCCTTATTCTGTTTATTTTAATGGGGGTGCAGTCTGGAAACTAATTTCTAATCACATCTTTTGGATAAATTTGTGTTAGGATATCCCTCCATAATTGTAGCAATCAAACATCTTTTTATTAATTAAATTACTTCCATTGAAGGAAAAATATTTTTTTCAATATTATTTAGCTTCGTCGGTGATGAATTGGTTTGTATTAATACCCAAAGTCCGATCTTTAGGTACTTAGAGCGCTATGGTCTATGAGTTCTGTTTATAAATGGAATAAGGCATCTTTTTTCTCACTGTAACGACTCGTTCTGAAAATATTGTATAGATTCATAATGGGAAAAAATGAGGCTCAAAATTCGTTTATTCCATGAATTAAAGACATTGTTAGTTCTTGAATTGAGTGTAGGTCCATATTAATATCCATTGATCACCGCGAGTATTTTCATCCCTTTAAACGGTAATATATCTTCTATATTATTTCTACTGTATAGATACCTTTTTCTCAACTTATACGCAACCAAACTCTACAAATGAGGTACCAAAATGCACAGAATTTATCAGAGAATATGCGACGGCATACCTTACTTCCTAAATATTGCTATTGTTTCCTAAAATTGGTTTTTAAATAAAAAAAAAAACAAAAAAAAAAAAACAAAAACCGGTAAGTATTCCTGACGTTATCGGCGCACAAACTGATACATTTGTTCATTTGCAACAATATCTCGCATTCTTTAAGTAACTTTTATCAAAATGCGGCTGATTCCACATTCAAGTCTCCTGTTGATACGTAAGTATGTGCGTTTAGCAGAGGATAGTGTAATTACTTCTAATGTTGTGTTTACAGAGGTCCTCTAACCTCAATTTTTACATGAACATTTCAATTTAATTTGTACATAAGACCTTGCCTTTTTTTTCTACATTTTAAAATTAGAAACGCGCCTATCCCTCTGTGGACCTGCATTGAAAAGAGCGGGGGAAGCCCGCTGGGAGTGGGCGCAGCACGCTCGTTTAATATAAATTGGAGAAATATTGAACCATCTTATAAGGGAGGAAGCCTTATTCTTTTTATTTCGTCATTTTTTGGTCCAAAGTCGTTATTCATGACAAAAATCCCGTTTATAACATCTGATGCGATGACAGGGACGTTTGATGTATCATGGCGAGGCTTTAGGGCAAGAGTATCCTTCATTCCCTTGTCTCGACAAGGTTTCTTGCATCGACAACAAGGGAAACTTGTGTGTCCTAGTATGCTCTTTGGTCTGCAGAATGACTTTACGCGCCTTTGACGCGCTTCTGTGATCGCCGATGTCCGTTCGAGCTACCGACTCCTCTCTCTCGCCTTTCCCCGCCCGTTTTGACTTCCGCCCCACTGCATCCATGCACTCACTACACGTGCGGAAGAAAATTCCTTTGGCTGCGACCGACTGGCCGCCGCTTCCAAGAGACAGAGTGTAGTTTTCCGCTCTTCCGAGTTCCATCCCCGTGCGTAGCTGGTGTAAGGCCGGAGTTGCATAATATCTGGGGGAGGGCGTGAGCGTTGATGCGTTAGTATAAATTGGACAAGAAAAAGAGTTTAAATCGTTTTACTTTTCTTGAATTCTTCAATTATTTGATAATGATTGACGTCTCTGAGTATAGGTCAGAGAATGATATACAAAATTGTTTGCCAAAGTTTCGATATATTTCTTATATCTTCTTCAGGGCTTATTTGCACTGATTTCTTTTACTGATTGTATTGATTTACAATTTTGTACACTGATTGTTTTGATTGATTTACAATCAGTAAACAAATATGTGCTAATAAATCCTGCAGAAGATATAAAAAAATGTAACATTGAAAAAGAGTTTGAGAGGAGGGAAGGGTAGAAGTGAATGGCATAAAAGGGGAACACTTCGTAAAAAATTAAGCATTGGGAATATTCTGCGCCTATACATATTGAAAATCTGACTTTAATACTGGTTCCGTAATTGACGATAAATAATTTCACTAAAGCCTTTCTTAATTCAAAAATTTTTATTCATGGAGCTTTCATTTATTTCATTGCATTTATGTGATAAAGTTTGAAGTGAAATATTAACAAATAAATGAGATATTGTTTGCTTTTCAAGGATTTTTGAGGTTAAACTACTTCGACTACTAAGAATTTGTTAAGTCCAAACTGTGGCATTATGTTTTTCTTAAGAAATTGGTAAGAAGAAATTCTCTTAATTCATGATGGACTCTAAAATTGACTTGGATTTTTCCGCTGATGATGGAATCTAGAACTATTTGCCTTTTTTAACTAGCCCAGAGTATATTATGAAATATAATATATACTATAAAGCATCCAGGAATTATATTCAGAGGTTTTATCCGTTTTGTGATTCTGCCTCGAGAGAAATTTTTACCATCAATTTTCGTTTTTTTTTTATCTCATTGAAATTATTAAGAATTTTTCGCCTGAATTCCAAATGCTCTTACTTGGGAAAAAACGAGGATAAAAATTTCCTTCTCATTTAATTTTACCTTGGATATTTGCGAATGCTTGTTTCATAACGGCCCTTCGACATCGAAGTGCTGGATTTCGGAAAAAACTTTTAATCCTATAAAATAGGTTACTTTAGACTAGACTTGTATTTTTTTGATCTAATATCTGGAAATAAACTAACCTTCAGCACAGCGTGAAGGAAATATCTGATGTAACAGATGAACATGAAATACTACTTGCCTCATTGAAATTAAAGGGGTAATCTTAATTGCAGCAATATATTATATGCTCAGTCTTAACGAACAATTTTTGCCTTTCCACGCCTCAATTAATTTAGCGGCCTGATCAGATTGAACTGTGTGAAATATCCAGCGGATTTGATATAACAGAGTTCAATTAGGTGAGGTTGCATGCAAATAAATTCATTACATATTGATGAGGTGCATTTATTGCATGCTGATCATGTGTCTAATCAACGTAATTTGATCTGAATTTACTTTCGAAATTTACAGCATGTGATTTGCCAGGTCTAATGGAGACCCAATATTCCAATTTGATCTTAGGAAAATGCCCCGGAATGCCATTAGTGTGGTATTTAATATGTATACCTTTACTAGTTATGAAGGAGCTCATTTCAGTATAAAATATCACCAAAAGAAATATCTCTGCCATTGAAAATCTCGCAATCTAACCTCTTCGGTTTCATTGAAACATCTCATGGAAATGAAGTCAACTCAACCGAAAAAAATTCATTATTTCTTTCCTAGAGAGATAAAAACTCGCCTAAAATTTGAAGGTTTTAAGATCCTTGTATTTATAATAGTGACTGTGCTATACGAAATAGATGAAGATTTTCTTTAAATGAGGAAAGAACACTGTTAAGCTTTCCCAGTAAGTTCTACTTAGTAATAATAGCAATGATACACAATAACATAATACCCATTACTTTGTGGAGTGCAATCGCAACTGAATTCGGTCATGTATTTTACGGTTGCCCGCTATTTCAGCGATATTTGATTTCAATTTTTTTTCTGAAATTCGCATTCCTGATTTTTCCTCTTTCCGGTGAACTTTGCCTTTTCATGGAGTAAATTTTGCGCTCGGTCAGTCGAGGACCGTTATGTTTCGCAGCACGCCGGTGATAAAGAGGTGACCTCGGGGAAAAATGGATAAATTTTAAAATTCTGGCCGGCTAACAGGATTCCGTAATTTTTTTGGCCTAAGTAAGTGCAGTCGTGAGAGAGGGGATGGCAAGATAGTGCTTTTTGGGGAGGTTGGCCAGAGGAGAGTAAGATACGAGCAGTAATTTGCAGTCGGCTCTGTCACTGAGCCCACTACCTTTGGCTTCCGAGACCCTGAAAGCCCCTATATGCGCTATGTTGCGTCGCGTCGTGACATTGCCAATATAGGAGCTGGGAGACTTAGAGTGAACTAGTTGACCTAAGGTCTTGCATATGATGGTGTGCGTTATCCTCCTTATATCAAGAACTTTATAAGGAAACTGAAACAAAAACCTACGCGATAGTCAAGTAAACTGAGAGATAGAGAGAGTAATAAAAATGGGCAATTTAGGGAACCGAATAGCAAATAGACGGAAAACGTTAGGTAAATCTATTTCTTCACCTCAACTTATGTAGTATGGTCTTGGAGTATAGGCCAGTGAAATGAAATACATAAATATTTGCAGCCGATATTATCTTATATCTTATATTATCAGGGCTATGAATGATGGTTACATGGAAGTTATTACAGAATTTTACATATATTAATAGGTCTAAGAATTATTCCTAAAATAAATGCATTTATATCAAATAATTTTATGAAAAAGTAATGCATACATTTTTATAAAATTAAACTAAGGTGTTCAGTATGCTGATCATTGACCATGAAATGTCCTCTGACGGAATTTTTACACGATTCAAAATTTTAATTTCCTCCTGTTTGATATAATTTACTCGAAAAATTTTCCTATTTCCTATGATGCTATTGAGGGTTTTGCGGTATGGAATGGTTTTAAGGTAAGGGTAGTGGAGGTTGGCGGGATGATACCCACAATCGATATGATTTTTCTTTACCTGTGCACAGTCATGACGACCGTTAGTAAATGCAGCTTCCAAATTTTTGTTATTTCCTTATCCTATTCTCACCTATCGCTCAAAAATGTAACGGTAGTCTGTAAAACATCCCAACGTAACCATGACTACGTTATTTGAATCAAGCTTTAGGCCAGTATTATTTCTCTTGGCCGGAGGTCATAAGCATAGTAATTTCGGTCCTCGGGAATATTGTCAATTTTGTTGTCGTCTTCAAAACTGGAAATTCAAATCACGCCATTTGAAAACTAGGAATCCGTCGTAGCGGAGAGGTCATTCACACTCATGAATATTGTGGAGCTCCGCCACGTCCGTTCCTCGCTGAATTAATACCCCCAGGATTTCCTCTCGATTCACCGAATGAGATTGTCGATCCTGCACCCAAGATATTAGAAAGTGCTCAATGGCCACCACGAAATGGTGCTTGCAATCCCTGTTTTCGCCGTCGCAGCCCATTACAGGCCGTGAAACGGCCTTTCTCGCAGCCTATCGGCTCTTTGTCGCTTGCATTCCCTCGCGTTTTTGCCCCCATTGCTCGTCCATGCCGTCCACGGTGTTACACAGGGACGCCCTCTTGCGCCCTGCGGGTGGCGCCGATCACCCCCTCCGTCGTGTGGCAACGCCCGCGGCCTCATTGACTTATCCCCGCTCCGTCGACCCTTTGGCTGACCTCGAATAGCGCGTGTGCCCTAACCCTCTGCCGCATTTTCTCGCCACTTTGAACGTGACATCCCGGATAATGTTGTGCTCGCGCGGGCGGGGGACGGAGTTTCGCGGCGGCGTCAGCGGCGACACACTGCGGGGCGCCCCCTTTTCACTTCCACCGATCAATCTGTCTCGTTCGTGTCCATCGTATCTCACTCGGCCTGTGTCCCTCGGTCCCTGAGCCGTGCTCGACAACTACACGCTATGGTACTCGAGGGGAATACCATTCGAGAGGAACAATGGGGGCTGTTCCATACATTAAGAGGACACATCGCACCCGCATGACCGGTCGTATTTTTGTCTCAACTTTCGCGACGAATTACTCCTTTAAAACCTGCGCTGTCATTTTGGAATCTTTAGGTCAAGGAGAGGTGAAATTTTTTAATATTTGACCTTACCTCAAATTTCAATATTTTATGCCTGAGAGAATATTGAGGCACACTTATCAAATTTTAGATATAGGAAAATTTTGAAAGCCGATAGGGGATAGGTATGTTTTAAACGAGCGATTTGCGAAAATACAATGGTTGAATGGGAATAATGACACCCCGTAAGAGCAGTAGCGGATGCAGAGAAAACTCAAGGGGGGGGGGGGCACAAAAGATATCTTGAGTTACCTTTCCTTTTGTCGTCATAAAAAATAATCAAGTCACATGCAGAGCTACAGAAATTTTTAATTTAAGTGATTATACACATATTCAACAGTGACATCTTAAAATGCCATATAAAAAAGGTACAATTGTGGTTCTGTTATGTTTGGCAATGCGGGTGGAGCCGTAAAGGCTGGTGCTCCCAGCGCCCCCATCTGTATCCCCCACTGCGTAAGATCACGGGAAACTCAAGCCCGCTCCGAGGTCTTTCCTGTGTTTTTCTTCTGACGTATCCACTTGCTAAAATTCACCGTATCATCTTGCAATTTTCAGGGTGTATCTACACAGTGACGCTTATAAAAATATGCCTGTGGGCACGTAAAAATAACTGTGAAAACATCGAGATGAAGTTTTGGACCTTTAGATGAGTAGAAATTTTGAAAATGATCTATGTCATTTGCCGTGAATATTTCAAGGTGATAGCGCTATTTATTAACGTGTAATACGTGACAAAAAAAGATTGGCCGAATGGTAACGATAGATCCTCTCCTATGCATACGATGTGACGCTTTTGCGCTCGCATTGTGTTTCCCAACCTGGGAGATAAGCAGAGAGCCGCTGTCGATACTTACTGCTATTCTCACCTGCCCACCTACGTGGCCAAGGTGTTTTACGAGCGCCGTGATTCCATTTTTGCTTGTCCACTGCTTCCGTCGCGAATTCTTCCCTCAAGTTCCTCCGGTCATTCGACCCGCACGCGATTTTTGACGCCCCTTGCGTTGGCTTCGCGCCAGCTCAGCGCTCCAAAACTTAGTTTGCGCCTCGTGGCCGACTGGAGTGAATTGTGGGGTCGTGGGGAAAGCGCGTTTTGTTTTCGCTTCTGAAGGCGTGTTCGGTGCGAGAGTCGAAAGTGGTGTTGTCGTGTGGTCTGTGCCCTGTTGTAGACGGGAAAGAGAGATAGAGAGAGAGAGAGTGCTTTTCTGCTTGTAGTATGTATCGTTGCCACGCAGGTGTGTGGTATCGCGCCAACGGGGCGTGGTCGATCTAAATTTCAGAATGGTCCCCGGAGCACCATCTGCCCATCGCCGCGATCTATGGGGTTGCCATAGGAGGTCGGTCCAGCGCTGGTGAGTCCCTGCCCACCCTATGGTAAACATCACAGCAGGGTGGCATGAGGGGTTTTAGCGGAAACATTCGGGTTGAGTTGCGGTAGATTCTCATGTGAACATTTGCAAGTACTTAGTAATAATAATAAAATAAAATATTTTTTAGAGATTATTCATTTTCATTTATTACCATTTGTAAAGAAAACCACAATATAGGTTAAAAAATATTTTACTTCACATACATGGCTTTACGACAATATTGAGTACATTAAAAACTTTGGTTTTGTACAAGTGTGTCATTTTATCTCCTAGAACTTAACTGTGACAGTGATTTACCATTACCAGAATAGAACGTTACCCACTACCTTTATTAGCTAACAGCAGTTGAAGGCATACATTTTGTGTGGCAAAATCAAGTTATAAATCTGAAAATATTTGTTAAAAATGCAAGATACAAAATATTTTTGATAAACCGATCTCATTACCTTACCTTTTTTGTTTTAACAAACATATCTTCAAAAGATCTGAGTCTACAAGTCTTGCATGACTGAGGACCTAAATGGTATGCACCCATTAATAATTTTGATTTACTTATCTAACGATCAGTTTTAATACTGAATTCAGCATCATTGTAAACATCACGGCAGGGTGGCATGAGGGGTTTTAGCGGAAAAATTCGGGTTGTGTTACGGTAGATTCACGTGTGAACTTTTGTAAGTAGTAATAATAATAAAATAAAATATTTCAAGAGATTATTAATTTTCATTTATTACCATTTGTAAAGAAAACCAAAATATAAGATTAAAAATATTTACTTCACATACATGGCTTTACGACAATATTGAGTGTTGAATGTTTACCCCTATCCCTCATTGACTATTGCTTAATCCCATTCCATTATTAATCATTAGCATAAATATTGGTAACCAGTGAACCTTCAACGTACTTTTACAACAACTGAATTTTACTTCCATAGGATAAGTATTTTTTCTTATGTATAATGCGTATGTATCTCCATATACTTTCTACGTTTCCTATATCTGACGTTCTGCGCGCAGACAAGTATTACCCATAAGAGCCCTGGGTGGCTTACGTAGGATTGCAATTTCGGTCGCCATTTCGGTAAGTAAGCTTCAGATTGTTTTGCGTGCTCTTTTTAAAAATTTTTTGGTCACTTGTAACATACCGCTGATGGAAGTGGAAGGGGGTGATGTATTTCGTGATATTCAATATGGTAGCATGGTAACAAGGAGGCTTTGGACGGTAAATTAACACTAAAAAAGGAAGTAACATTTATCAATGGATAATTTAGAATGAAGATTAATTGAAGGTACCCTAAAATGCAATTTGATGATCTGCGAGATTTATGGGGGAATGAGGAGTGAGGGGAGAGTCTGGAAAAAATTAAATCACTCGGTTGCAAACACACACAACCCTTAAAAATATGGTAAGTGTTCAAGGAGAGAATTGGCTTCGAAGTCTTTTATTTTCCCTACTGTTTAAGTGGATTGAAATTACTATAAAGAATCATTGCAATAATGCATTATTCAACTATAACTAGAATATTCGACCATTCAAAATTTTGTAAAATTAATACAAAAATGGGTAGGGTAAGCTTGTTAGTCCATAGTTCCAGAAACTGATTCCAAAAGCATTTCACTTCTCGATGTACTTCTTATGACAAAAGTAGCGGCTGGCTACTCTGATGGCTAATGAGGGTGATTTATCTTCGACTTAAGGATAAATCTTTGGTCATCACGGCAAATTTTCTGCCCCACCGACTACGCAGAAATTTCTAATCTCTATTTTTTTCTCATCGCCGGTATCATAAAATTTAATTTCATTCATAATATATATCGAATTTAATATTGTTTTCTATTCGTTTGTCATTGAACAAATGTTCAAAGTGAGCTTAGTATTTCTTAGTTTGGTATAATGCAATGAAATAATGGTATTTATTCAATAAACCTAAATTCAATCGGAAATCGAGTATTGCAGTACTTGATGAAAACGAAATTTTAGGTACAAAAAAGGTTTTTGACATTGCATACAATAGTAATTAGCATCAGTTTTGGTAATTAAAATTTTTATTGATAATTTATGTCACAAAATATTTATATAGTTTTTAAACGAACGTGTTAATTCTGAGTCTTGCTTCCGTCAACAGTTAATCCTTCAGCATAAGACAATTG
The DNA here is from genome assembly GCF_921293095.1 of Ischnura elegans. Taxonomy (NCBI): domain Eukaryota; kingdom Metazoa; phylum Arthropoda; class Insecta; order Odonata; family Coenagrionidae; genus Ischnura; species Ischnura elegans. The sequence goes on from NC_060246.1 coordinate 146,587,562, forward strand.
GCGAAAAAATTTACCACCATGGCGGTAGGGTAAAGTCCTTGGTCGCCAAACAAGAGGTCGAGGGTTCCAGTGCCGCTTGGGAAGATTACTCTATCTAGGACATAGTTGTTCGTGCTCGTGTAATTGCTAAATTTGTTGAAAAACGCGATGTAGAAGGCCAATATGCGCAGTTTTCATTTGGCCGGGAATAAATAAATAAAAAAATATTTTAGAATCAGTTAGCTGTTATCAGTGATATAAAAAGGTTAACTTCAAATGCCGACGCTGCCGCACCGTGGGCCGCTCTCGACTACCTCGGCGGCGAGGACGCTGTCCGACGCCGGGCTAGAACGAAGCCACCGCCGACGATTACTGCAGCCGACGCACAGGTTTTGACTCCGGACACGAGTTATAGGGCAGGCGGCGCGGCGGCGGAGCTCGGCATGGTGGTCCGAGAAGCCACAGGAGAAAGAAATGTGGAAAAATTTAAGGGACTTGGGTGCTCTTTTTTTCTCCTTTTTTGATCTCCTGTTATTTTGGCCTTATTTTTAATTTTTTCCCAGCGGTCCTGGCCCATTTGCGGCTTTCTGTTTTTTAATTTCCCCCTGGGATTTTACTCTTTCCAGCCAGCCAGGAGGCGGCTTGACATCTGGGGGAGTGAGGAGCGATAATGGTGATTTGCGGCTTAGGCGAATGGATTGCGCCCAGTGTACGTGCACCAGATACTATTGTTGTGCGCACTGGCGTTAATTATGAACGACTAAGTAATTCATTTATTCGCTGCTCGTTGTTTGCGTGGTTAATTAAAACTTTGGTTTTGGACTAGAGATTGAATTGTTTTGGTAACTGCTACCAGATTGTTATGAGAATACAAAATGAGTTGAAAACGAAAGGAAAAAGGATTGTTAATTTATATTTACTCGCTCCTATTTAATATTATGATTGATCAAAATCACGATGAATCTTCAACATTTTCTTTCGAAACAATCATGGAAGTTATAAAAAAAACTTACACTGCTATTTATTTGCAAAAGACCAAATTTCCTCTCCGTTCTTGAGTCTGAAATACTCATTGTTGAACCACTGGACGTGATATCCTGAAAGTTGCTTATCTACGTAATTTTCTCTTTTAAATATATTTATGCTCATTATGACACACGATATGTACACATTTTTCCTTCAAATTTAGATTGATTTCATTAATGGCAGGGGTAATATGGATGAGAATAAATCGCCCATGAAGAATTTATGTTAGCATGAGTTTCCTGGTTCAAAGTATGTCAATCGCTGATTCATTTTCATGAAATATAGCTTTTAGCGTGACGTTCACTTCAACATGGTTTCTGGATTGATTTTCTGAAATTACTCCAAAAATGGTATATTGGCCACTTACTACAATGCTGATGGATAATGTAACTCATGGAATCATATTCCTGAAGCTAATTTATCTTCGCAAATTAGCGATTAATATTACATGACCATAAAATCAACACATTTGATCCAGAAAAGCTACAAAGTGTCTAATGACTTCGTGAAATCATAATTAAGCCGGCTAAGTGTTGATTTGATGGCTTTGTTTGAGGAAGAAAAGCGTTAACTATTAAAATGTTTCATCTATGCATGACGCAATCTCGCCTTAAATCATTGCCGAAATCATTTTACTAAATAATTGCGGCGCGAAACGGCAGAATGCCGGCATCCAAGTAATTTGTCATATTATATGAGTCAATTAGGGCGGCATAATTAGCGAGGTCAGCGGCTGGGTCAATTATCCTCTCTCTTCGGAGTTAATTGCGGCCCAGAATAAGAGGAAATGGGGCAAAACGAATCCAATTGATGGATTATCACGCTTTCATTGATAAGTAATGAATTTATTTTATGAGCTGAAAAACATTTTACAGTCTTCCTCTCGTAATGCGTTACTCCGTCCATTGATGGGAAAATGTCGGTCAAAATCGAATTTTAATCGACTTTTCAACAAAAATCCAAATTTGAACCAAAAGATAGATTACCGAAGAAATCGATGGTAACATGTTTTAGAAAAAATACAGTTCGTACAAAAATATGCTTATTATAATTAGAAAAACACATTTTAGTGGCAGGAAAAAAATCCCAAAAATTCTAATCTAAATATCAGAATTCATGTATGACTGAATTATTATCATTAGTAAAATTTTACATATACACGTACATTAAAGTTTTGGCATCACCGTTTGGAACCGTTAGGCTCCGCTCAAATTTTTGAGAAAGTTTGTTTTCTTGATGATGGAGAGCGTGCCCTACAAATTTTACCGGCCTCAGCTAAAGTCTTTTCACTCGGGACGGATCATTTTATCGTTGGCCAATAGTGACGCAGCTGAAATTAAACCAAATGGTCGAGATCGAAGTTGAAAAATCGAGTTTGGATCGAAACTGGACGATCATTGCTCGATCTCGATTTCTTTGATTTTTGACTATAATAATTCTATTTTTGAATTTAATCGAAATCGAATTTTCCATCACTAACTACGCCCTGTTTTACATCGACCGGCACTTCATTGCTCTCGAAGTTCATTGTGAAACTTAGTCGTCAGATAGGAGCTTCGTTGACCGCTGAGTTTTCCAGGGTGAGGTCATCGTGGGAAATTCCCCTGCGGATAGATTAATCGGAATTAAAGAAAAGAATGAAGAGATAAAAGAAAATATTCGGACCTCATTTAGCCGTGTTGGAAGGAAAAACTGAATTTATGGGTCACGACTCGGAAGACAAACGCGTCTGTAGATAAGGCACTTAATTTCGGGGTGTACTATTTCCTCTTGGCCTCTGCCTCGAATAATTTATTATTTATACACTAGGGGCTAAGGGTAGCGGTCTCTCCGCATGAGGAAAACAATGCTCGGGGAAAAAATTCGGGCATTAAGGAAAAAAATGTTCTCACATCCACGCGAGATTGTGGAGATAATAACTTTGCACGGGTCTGCTCATGCTTCATTAATATAGTAATTGTTCTGATCTCATAAAAATGTGATCTCATTTGCCCACGCAGAAACTCGGGCCTAAATGCTTCCGTATGCATTGATAGCAGCCTCACAACGTGAATAATGTTATTATTTAGAAACTAGGCAACCCGTGCGTAAATTTCGCACATTCACTTAGATTTTATTTATAATATTTTTGGCTGATTTTGTTAATTTTATTTTGGTTTGGTCATGAATTCAACGTAGTATTTTAAAACTTTTTTTTGAATTTTAGAATAAAAAAAAGTGGAGTCGATAAAACTCGAGCGAGTAAGTGACATGGAAAAATCGAAAGTTTTAAGTCAAATTAACGGGTAAATAATGAATTTTGATGTTGAGATTATATTTTTCTTCGGAAGCTGGTGATTAAACGTTTGAATACTACTCCTCATTTATCACTGTAGGTGGAGTATTAACGGAGCATACAAGGAATGACAGATTCAAATATGTTATCGGATATTTACTGTCTATGATTAAATAAAACTAATTATATGCATTATGCTCTCTTGAAACGACGAATCAGAACAATATTTTATAAAAATCGAAATAAAAAATCAGCAATTATATTCCATCCGCATTGGTAATAATTAAGTTTTTTTTCTATTCAAAACCTGAACTATCACCTTACATTAAATAAAATATATCATCTCTTAATTAAGGTGGGATAAATTGGCGTGTGGTAAACAAAACCGCTTTCTTTCCTAGTCACAGTTGTTCCGGACAGATCAGAGAAATTATTGTAAATGTGAAATTAAAAAAAGTAATATATGTTGATTCTACATTAGATAAGTGAATTAAATTCATAAATATAATAATTTTTTTGATGAATGTGTCCCATACGCTGTTTGAAATTTTAATACACTGGAGAGCAGCTATTTAGCTAATCAATCATAGATAATAGGTTACTGCTCGATCTTTCATATGTAAATTTACTGAAAGCAAGATTTATCACTCAAATTTTAAAATATTAAAATGCGCTTACAACTAATCCAATCAAGAATTTCCGGAATTGTCAGAATTAATGGCGTCGATATAATTTTTCCAGACAACTTCATAATGTGCTACAACTCCTCTCCAATGACCCCACCACGCATGGAACAGGCGATACGACGATCCATTAACTTCAGCTTCCTCTCTCTTCAGGCATTTAATCTCTTCATTTTTTTCGACCTTCCAAATTTTCTACGTCTCCATTTTTTTTTAAAGAGATGGCTGGGACAAAGATGAAAGGAGGCGTTGCGGGAAAACTTTTTTATTTGCGGATTCAGGATTTTTTTCGCAGTTCTAAGGATTTTGGATGCTGGTATGTCTGAAGAGGGTGGGCCCTTACTCGAGGGGATTAATGGGGAGCTACCAAGTAAGTACACCGTCTGCGTCGGCTCCGGGAAATGAGGAAAGAGTGCACTTTTAATGCATTCTGTGAAAGAATCCCGCGTCCACTGCTGTATCTAGTCTCGTTCTCTCGGCAGAAAAAAATATCTCTCTCTCGCCCGTCATCGTTTTTTATCTCTCTCTCTCTTGAGCGTGCTTTACACGCTGCTCGTCCCCCTCATTTTGCTGCGCCAGAAAGTGTTCTTTTTACGAACCCCTCTCTCTCTCTCCATTAGAAAATGCGAGCCTAATGTCTCGCCTGCGAGGCTGGAGGAGTAAGGTACCCCGCAACATCTTGGGGGTAGATAGGGATTAGACGGCGAATTTAGAGTCTGAGACAAATTCAAGGAAAAATGCACTTACTGAGGGAACATGAGGTAGTTAAAAAATTTTGGCATGGCTTTTGTGAAACTTCTGAGTGAGTCTGAGGGTAGTGTGCGACTTGGAATTAAGTTTTTTTTTCCTGGTGGAGTTGAGCCGAATGATTTTTCCGATGATCAATGGATAATAGTAGCCGAGTTCCCATCAATCATACGTTACCGATGAAAGGATGTTGAAATGAAAACAAATTTACTATATTCCATTTAAATCACGGCCATTAAAATGTTTTGTAATGCAATATTCTCATCCCTCTGTTTTAATTGAATTAATAAATCCGATATTTGTTCATTTAAATTTGATTGCACGTACGAAGTAGACTGTGAAACAGAATTATTTTGGGGAAAAATCCGAATGTTCGTCCTCATTTCAAGCTCTCATGGAATCTGACGACTTTGTAACTTTATTTAAGCTGTGCATTGCTCCTTCATTAAGTTTTCCTGGAAGCACTATGAAGTTTTATGAAGCGCCATATCTCTAACCACAATCCAGAATCACTCTGCTTTGGTGTTTTGCCTTTCTTGGGTATAATGGATCTTTTGACGATTGTTTCCAGTGAGGAAAGTCTTTTTCTTTTTGCTTATTCGTGTTTGAAAGCTTGGTGTAAAAAATCTGTCTTCTGTAAGATTCGCACGAAGGCGAAAGGTTCCAATACCAAAGGTATTGTACTTTCATATCAATAGGTAACTAGAGAAAAACTACTGGTTTGCTTTTTTGTAATGAACTAAATCGTGGCTATGAAATGTCAGTGGAGGATTAAGAAGATTAGTTGCAAGACATTTATAGTTTGAAATTAAATTTGACAGAATGTGGAATCCACATGATGATGCTTTCCGTTTTTCTTGCGTGTATGAAGGTATGGTATGGTATTTGGAGGAGGCGACCGACAGCTGAGGTCATTTGCGCCATGAGGTTAGGGTATGGAAGGAAGGGTGGAGAGAAACCCGGCGTCGGCATTAGCCTGCTCTTAACGAAAGGCGCCAAGGAGACCACGGCTTAACGTCCCATCCGACAGACGGAGTGTTACGCTTGAAATGTCCTCCACACAACACTCAAGCAGGGATCGGGCAGTCTCTGAAAATTCTCTGCCACTGCTGGGATTTGAACCCGAGCCCGCCGGGTGGGAAGCCAACACTAGCCACCACACCTACCCGATCCCCTGCGTGTATGAAGCAATGAATCATAAATATATACGTTGTTGGTGACTGTAATTAGAAGCCATAGTGTAGATGTTTTGAAATTTATCAATAGTCTTTTCTTAAATTTACTTTTATAATTCATCAAAATTTTATCCACCTAGGTACGATGGAAACTGTGGAAAAATTGATTCCATGAAAGTATTTTAATTTGATTTTGAGACACATACTTCACCATTTGACTTGATATTTGAAAAGTGAATAATAACTATAGAATTTTAAAAATATAATGCCAAATTGGGTCTAAAACCTTAACCAGATAATCCCTCTGAACACCATCACATTCGCAGAGCCGTTGAGAGCATTTAAAAATCTACGAAATGAGGCGATAGAGGCGGAGAAATTTCAGGTGCAGGCAGTTGATTACATTTTGGAAAGTTTTTTAAAAATGCTTCTTGACTGAGATCCTGCGGTCAAGAGGTCAGGTTGCCTAGGCTATACCCATATGGGTTTATTGATTATATCCTCCGTGAGAAATGATCCTTAATTGACGAACAGCAACACAACACTCCATATCCGTTTATAAAGGGGACGTTGCTTTGAAACCGTTAAGGCAAAACATAAACTTCCTCGCCTGTAGAGGTCTCGAGGAACCAATTAACGCGAATAAAAATTAATATACCATTCGATGTTAATTTATGGAATTAAATGGGATCGTTTATGTTTCTGAAGTGTTTATGTCATATTCTGTCATGTTAATTTCCCTCTCCCATCCGCGTAACGCCGAGAAAAAAATGAGGTAAGAGGTACAAATTATCTTGAGAGGACGAGTGATTCAAAACTTAATCATTATGAACAGCTCTCAAATCCTAAAAACAGTTATTATCAATCTTCTAATTATTAAAAAAATTAATTTCGCAAAAAAACAACATAAATTGTAGCCCTATAGTAGGAAAAAACGTCAGTAATTTAATTGGAACACTCGGGATTTGAAATGGCAATTTCGAAAAGATTACATTATAGCGCTCCTAATTAGAGCCTCAGGTAACGACTTAACGCCAATGCTATTTAATGTGATGGAGATACTTATGATTAAAACTAAATTGCAGGATAAAATTGTGAAAGATTGAATCGGTTAGCAAAATATCTAATGTTAAATTGAGAAGGCAAGTCTTTCAGTAACGTTTTTTTCTTGAGTGCAATTATAGCTTGGTAGCCTAGCACTTAACTGATGATCGAGGGGTCCGTAGTTCAAATCCAGGGGGAAGCCTTCAGACGCAATCAAAGGAAATCCTCGAAGTGCGAGGCGGCCCAGGAAAAGAACTGCTCTGTATTTTTAAGAATAAATGAAACGTAGTTTTAAGAAGCTGGAATAATTAAGCTCATTTAATAGGAGAAGATGAACTACGGTAGGATGTTGAAAGGATATTTTGAGTAAATGTGGGAATAGCTCAAGAGGAATACTCGAACGTATAGAATAATTGCTAGAATTGGCAGCTTGTAAAGGAAATTGGAGATAAATCGGACGGACCACCGTACTGTGCGAAATTTGTTCGGGATGAGTTCTTCCCTCATCTGACTAAACCAACCTTCTATTTTCTGTAGCTACCTTTTATCACGGACAATTTGTCAAAATTTCAGTAGATCGACGCTATGCGTAATTTTAATTCCCGGTGAACTCATTCCTTGCCTCTCAATGGACCGACTTTCTACTTCCGACTTGTTGCATACATAAAGACTCTTCTTTTGAATAGAATCATAATTTATTCACATCGATGATCGAATAGGATTCATGAGTGCCTATGGATTGCTATTAAGTACGAATAATTCTTGTATTGCTATCCTAGAAATGATTTTGAAATTCTCCTTGAGACCTCTTTGCAGCTCTCCCTCTAGCTTTCCTGTGGTGTTAACTTTTTCGCATGGAAAACGTAGGCTAATAGGCCTATTAGTATTGAGTGATAATGGAAATCTTCCCTTACACTTATGTTGGAGCTGTAGATTATTCACCGTTATGATGACGATCGATCCGGACCGCGAAAAGTCGGTTATCATTAAAGAAGTCATCTGGATAAAATCCCTGGACGAAGGAATTCAAACACTTATGTAATTATAAGAAGCTGGAATACATAAGCTCATTCAATAAGAGAAGAAGGACTACGACGGGAAATTTTGAGTAAATATGGGAGTAAGCTCAAGGGAAATACTCGAAGGTATGAAATAAATGCTGGAGTTGGAGGCTTGTAGGGGAAATTGGAGAGAAATCGGACGGATTAGAGTTTAGTAGGGTAAGAAGGATAGCAGTGAGAAGCAGGGAAGAATGATATGACTTGTGGCTTTACGTTTATTTCCCGGTCGTAGACTGATGTCGACCTTATCTGTGGCGCGCAGTCACCCTTCGGGAAATAGCACGCCTTAATGCCATAAGGTGCCCTCGTTTCATCTTCCCACTCTTGCTACAGACACTTCGCTTGAAATTGAAATTTTATTCCCACTGATGAGGGGTATGAACTACTGATGAACGTGCGGTATATTAATGTTTTTTTTACGGATCCCCAATAGACGCATTTCCTCCCTCAAAGGCTTGCTATGGTGGATCGGATGCTGACTCCTCGTTCCTTGGTACTAGGTTAAAATACATGTGGTTCCAGAAATATCTATAGTTGCTTTATAGTTATAATATGGATGATACTTTACAGTACAGTATACCATCTGTCTGTTATGACTTAAACTCATAGTATTCTGGTGCTATTCGTTGAGAGCAAGCATACAAGGTTGTCGGCTTTTTAATCCAATCATACGTACTACATCTTTTCCCTCAAAGGAGGGAATGACCTCATTAGTTGATCATCTCATCTAAATATTGATAAAATATATATGCCGTATTTTGTATCTTGAGTCCGTGCTACCAATCCTTATTCTCGTATTCTTTTTCTGCCCCAAGAACTTTCAATTCATTACGCATTATAATCGCCTTGCCGACGCTGGCATACATTAACTGCTTAAGTTCACAATGTTCGTTTGCTTATACAAACTAATGTGCATTATTAGGGGATTTTTTTGGTACGGTGGTTAAAGGTCGAAGTTTGAAATGGTGGAAATTTTCAGATGAAACCCAGCTGAGGTGCCATGTGGGGAACATATAACTCACTCGATTGGTATTTTTCCTTACATATTACTCGTCTACAACTATCAATATCAGCAAATAATAATGACACACATGAACGCGCCGAATAATGACGCATATGGAGCACTATTGTTTTGCTGATACTTGAACTGAACACTCTGTAAAGGCCGTTTTACACGGTACACGGAGTGCGAAAGATCCACAGAGAAAAAATCATTCGCCTTGACCGGGATGGCCGTTGTAAACTAAACTCGCCACGCCACGCCGAAATTTCCAAATTTGTCTTTTCGCTGTTCCCAGCCACAGGCTGTCTACAGCAAATTTCAGTTTTTTCATTTCAGGTATTTATTACTCAGTTAAGTCACAGTGTGGCAATTTTTTGGGGTTAAGGGGAGGGGATGTGATGAGGGAGTAAAGCATGTTTCGTAGACCTATGCTTAGTATTTACTTCAGGCGGGTAGTTCCATAGATTTAGGAGAAATTCATTTCCGGTTTTTTCTAAAGATTGCTCGAACGTTGGAAGGTACGCTTTCAGCTCGGTTAATATCGGAGTGATTCTGAGATCCTTCCTTATGTCTTTGTTACGTACGAACCACGGGGCTCCTGTTAATTTTCGTATGATTTTATTCTCGGTCGTTTGTATGCGGTTAAGGTGAGATTTTGCGGCCATTAGCCAGACAGGCGATGCATACGATAGGAGCGGCTTCAGCATTGAGTTATATAGGAGTAGCTTCGTTTTCAGCGATAATTGCGACTTATGTAAACTAAACTAAACGGTACACGGAATTGCGCAATCTGACGTATGTGCGAAGGCGCAATCAAAATTGCGTCCTGTAAAGCGGTGAATTGCTAGAACACATGCGAGAATGCGTGGATGCGAGACGGCAAAATAGCCCCTGTTCTAATTTCGTTCATGCATTCGCGTAATTCCACGCCATTTTAGAATTTAATGCAGCTCTAACCTGCGCAATTCCGTTCCCCGTGTAAAACGGCCTTCAAAGAGTCCTGGCCCGGGGGAAGAGAGGGCCAGATTGTGGCCTCACCTGGGCCAGGTTAAATAACACGAAAAGTCAAGTCAAAAAACTTATCAATAGGAAGAAATACCAAATGTTAACATGGGGCTTATTTGACTATTATATTAATTTCTAGCACATAATAAACATGCGATTTGAACTACAAATTATCGCGAAAAAGATCGTTCGAGCGGAGTGATGCAAACTCTTAATTGAAACGGTGCGCTCCTGCCTTCCGGATGTCACTTGGAGGAGTAAATGACCTTGACCACCAGCTCCCTGCTCCAACTCAGTCAGGGTCGTTGGATATCGCAGCGCTTGCTAGCGAATTTGAAGCAAGCGGTAAATCGAGTGAACTTATCTACAAAAATCCAACCAAATCCCCTCATATTTGTGGAATGTAGATTTTACACCTCCATTGTCGAAATCATCCTGGCTTTAAGGGAATGCACAAATATTTATCTTGCAGTACTGCGTGGTGACCTGCATTTCATACCTCAATTCACGAATTTTGACGTATCACATGATGCAGCATATGTCTCTACGAAACGTCATTTGCATTTCCTATCGCACTGGGCACGCAACTGCGCGCCGCAAAATTTCCTCAAATCTCCATTAGCTCGTCTGAAAATCTGTTGGCTCGCTTCGTTGCTCACCTGCTCCGCTCGGTTGCCTCGACTAATGCGCTGATTGCATTGGAGTTCTAAGCGTGTCATTTAGAGTCCCGGAGTGCAATGGCAACTAGAGAATTAGTGAGCGCGCTGCTAATTTGTTAACCTGCATTTGGCCCGTCATTAAGTTGAAATGCGGTGCAGTACGATGAGATACACGTTGCATATCACAGATAGGGTCAATTTTCTTGACCGTGTTTACATTGAATGGCGCACATCAAGTGATATCTCACAACCTGGAGATTTGGTATCACAATGCCACTTTCCGCGAATTAAGTGGTCGCTATATCGTAATTTAAGACTCATTTTCCAAAGTGGCTCTTCGCTCATTAGTGTTATTGAAAAGGCTCCTTTCAATAAGGTTGCGCCTAGCTCTCTGTTTTACCATAAGAGAGTCTGAAAGCCAGTTAAATGTGTAGCTCTCTTTAATCACCGACCCAGCTTGTTTCTCTCGCCAAATATTTATTAAATTTTAAGTAGACCGGCGCTATGTGTGATTTAAAAGCCCGGTGAACTCATTCCTTGTCTCTCAATGGACCTTTTTTCCATTTCCGACTTGTATTGTAGAATGGGACCCTTCTTTCGATTACAACGATGTTTATTCGCATTGTTCATTGAATATAATTTATTAGTGGGTTTCTACTCTGCAATTAAGTTCGAGTAATTTTTGTGTTGCTATCCTAGAAATGACTTTCAAACGTTTGGAGCTCCCCTTCTAGCCTTCCTGTGGTCGTAACATTTTGTCATAGAAAATGTAGGCCAATAGGATAGTTAGTAATGAGTTCGGTGAATTCGGATGATATAAGGATTACTTTATATGTATTTTAGGAATATCTTGTTTTGCTTGCCGCAGGAATTTTACTACGAATCAGCTAAATGATTGGGGATCCCGCCCTCCATGCCATTTTTATAGCGAAGAGGGATATTTTTTCAGATTAAGTTAACTTATCTTTGAAAAATAACGAATATGATCCTCAAATTAATATTATTCAGAGAATGGATGGAAAAAAGAAGTCATAAAAGCGAACAATGAAGGTGTTGTATTTTTTCAATTAAAATAGTAGGAATACTATTCTGCTCTTTTGTGGCACCGGAAAGGATACGCAATTGGAAAATTATGTTTGCTAATTTATTTTGAACAACATGAGAAGAACTTCCACCTAATTAACAGTGTAATATAAACGTATTTAATGCAGGCATATTCTAATAAATAGCTGAGGCAGAGGTATTTGAAAACTCGTGAGTACAATAGTTTATTTGGAAGAATCTTTAAGTATTTCAATTAGCCGCAAGTTTTGGTAAGTTTTAAAATCTTCGTTTAAACATTTTTGTTCAATTGAAAAATAAAAAAGGAGGAAATAGTTATTTATTCTATATTTTTTACTTTTTGTCAGGTACGTAAGGTCAGGTAATAATTAGTAATTTTAAGGGCACATTAATCATGCTTTGTCATTCAACGACAGCCAAAATATCATGTATAGCAGAGGAAGTCTTGCATGAATGCATGAAAATCATATTTATTTTGTGGAACGCAGAAATTTTTCTTGAAACCAATCTTTTCTGCTACTGGCATTGCATTCCTTATGGCCACTTATGCTGTTCTTATTCGGAAAATAATTTCGAGAAGCAATGCTACTTCTAACATATCCCTGCTTCGTACCCTTCCGGAACGCCCATCGTGTCTCTACTTATCCATTGGACCAAAATAGTACAGGACAGTACAGTACAGAATAGTACAGTAAATTACACTGCTCGGCTTCACGACCTCTCCTTCGCCCAGTATACACGCAACCCTTGCAATGGGTTCTTGCAGATGTCTTTTCTTGGAAAAGTCTTTCCTCTCGTTTTTATCACCTCCCGGCCAACCCTTGCCCTCCAACCCGCTGTCGTCTCACCACAGCACATTCACGTCAACCCCACCTATTCTTCCGGCGAGCGCCACCTCCCATGGAACCCGGCGCCTGCCTACCAACCCTCCTCCCCACTCGTCTTCTCTCCTCGCATTCGTCTCATGATCCCGCCGAGTCCGTCCAGCCGCATTTCCTTTAATTTGACCTCCGTGGGTCGGCATCATCTTTGTTAGTTACGCCTGCCCCCCCCTCTTGGTTTTCACTCACCTCCATCTCCGCATCCCCTCATCTCTCGCTGTTAAACGGCTGGCTCCTTGAAGTCCACCAGTTCTCCTTACCCAGAGTATCTCTTGTTTTAACATTTCATTCCTACTTTCCCGTCTCTTCATTCTGTTTTTGTGATCTTTCTTGATTACGGATCGCTAACAGGAGGGAGTTATCTTGATCCCTACAATGTCATATAATCCTTATTTTTACGATTAACGCTAAACAATAAAAAGAAAGATCTCTTCGGTATGATAAAAGAGACAAAATTATGTCTCTAAAATCTACCTTTTTTCACTAAGAGAACTATTAAATAGCAAACGAAATTAAAAGTAAGTCGTCCTTTGTATCGTAACGATATGTAGAGAAAATTATAGTTTTGATCTTTACATTACTGATATTTTATCAGAAAATAAACTAAAAGAATTTCTACCCTACATTTCCTGCCTACCATCTTTGTAGCAGTTGGATGATGTTGAAGTTACTTACCTACTTTCCTTTCCTACTTCAGATAATTAGGTTGTCTATATTTTTATAATAATAATTCGACTTTATTGGGCGAGATGAGGGCTAGTAAGTACCATCTTCCATCTAACCCCTGATTAAATCACAACAGGTATGCATTTAGGCATGCCACTGAGGCGGAATAATCAGAACTGGGTGACACATGTTCTACCCAAACACATTTCTTAACTACATACTCCTCCCCATGTTGGAGGTTACGTGAGACCTTTCAGTAAAAATAAGAACTAATTCTAATAAAATTTCCATGCTTACTGTGGTATTTCAATATATTTTACCTTAATAGTAAATAATTAATTTTGAATGTATGGCAAATTAGCGATTTTCAGAATTTAATGTCTCATTGAAACGCAGGACTGGATAGTAACGTTATTTTAATTCGAGAAATATAGGTGGACCATCATTTAATCCTCTACCGCCTATAATGAAAGCGGCTTAAGAATGTGAGGGTTATTTTAATTCGCACTTCTTACAATATTTGCGTCCGATTATTGTCCGTTGTTTCCTTGATCCTAGTGCTTCAACCTGGCAGCATCAACATTTCAGCTTCTTCATCATTTCAATCTCTGAGATTTTTTTCCTCTTTGGTTTCACTGTAAAAATTAGTTGATATTTTTCAGAAGCTAAGTAATACTTACTACTTGACTATATATCTTGCATGCTGACGGTCTCCTCGTGCATCTTAAATTAGATCGTATGTATCGAATCAGTATCTACTTAATATTTCTTGCATCTTCTGTTGATAGCTCCTTTAATCTGTTCCTTGGAATATGTATAGTCATCTTTAATCCTGTCTCTCATGAATATAGCCTTCAAAAAGATGATGAAGAAAATACAAGTACAAAGCAATCTCGTGTGAACACTTGGGGGTAAAATTGATTTCAGCCTTTACTGCCTGCCAGAAGGAGGGCCTATTTTATTATTACGACAGCATTATTAAACATCTTCTATCAGTAGATTTTTCAATTATTTCGCAGAATAGACAAAAAATCATGCCTTTATTGGCGAATGTTATTTAATCACCCGGTGATTTCTTTAACGTTTCATTATCCGCGGTGATAAATCAAACTATTTTCTTTTCTCACTTATAAACTTTCATTTTATCTCTCCACCTCCTATCACCGCGGCGTGTGTATTGACATATTTTGAGAAATGGCGGCGGAGGTGGAGATTGGAAGGAGTCATTTATGGCATCAATCTCATCCCGTTTTAATAAGGGCGATAATCAGTCAATTTCTCACGGCACTTCCCATGCAGCCCCTGATCATTCTCCCCCATTTCCCTTCATCGTCTCCCCATCTCATTTTCTTCCCACTCCTTATATCGTATCCTTTCATTTATGCCCTATTTTCATGCTCTCATATTTCTCCTCTCTTCCTTTCTCCCTTCCTCCCCTTACGTCTCTCTGAGTCGACCACATCACCAGCGGCAGTATTCACATCGCCCGGAGTAGATTGGGGTGGGAGACAAGGGTTCTGACTGCCATCGCACCCTGGCAATCTACCGCGCGTCACTCATTCACCCCTTTACCCTGTCTCGACCCCTGCCTGTCCTCCTCCAGCTATCCCTCGATCCACCCTTCCTTCCCTCGGCGTCATCTCCACGTTTCCACGCGGGATGGTGTCTTCATTCTCGACAGGCCGCTCTTCTCCTCTTGTTTCGCGGGTGGACGGCTCGCCGCTTCCAGCTATCACTCCCCTATCTTATTCCCTCTTGTCTATATCAGGGCACTTTTCCTGATGGGCGAGAATGTAAGAAGGTCGAGACGCAGGTAAGAGTTTATCTCGTCGTGTGATGTTGGAAATTTAAAGATTGATACACGAATAATACTTGGATAGCAGCCAGGGGAGGTGATAATGATATTTTTTCCCAAAAACTACGTAAATCCATAACTACTGAACAATAGCTACGTAAAAATTTCTACAGATAAATATTTAGATACGATGGAAATAACGAAGAGTATAGAAATAAAATTAATGTAGTCAAACTCAAAAAAATGCCTTCCTTTCCATACTCGAATATTGGATTTGGTTGGGAATTATAATGGTAGCCTTTAATCGTTCTATTTTTTTCTGAACAACTTGAATAATTTTTTTAAGAAATAAGATTCTGCGCTCGGTTTGGAGTATTTTACTATTTTTTAAATTCCGCAACCACCTCATCCCGGGGGACAAGTGAAGTTACTGTACCGAGGAGACTGTCACAATCGCCCACATTTAAATGATCATTTGTAGGTTTTAGCGTCATTTTAACTCAATGATAAAGATCTACATATTAAAGCGTCAACGGAAGTGAGGGGAATTAAAAAAAAATGGTATAAAATGGTATCAAAGCCTGAAAATGTTTTGGCAAAATTGGATTTTATTTTAAGTTTATGCGCCATTATATGATAAATCTTCCTCTTTTATTGATAAAAGTAAACTTTACTCACATGCCCTAATTTTTTACGCAAATTCATATTCCTCTTAGCTAACTTAAAATTATACAAGTCAACGCTGGATTGAAATAGGTGCTGGATTACTTTCACTCACACAAGTATACATGCTGAATGAATATATGCGTGTTATTGCTTTGCTTTCAAGCGGGATGACTTAATTTGCGGAGGGGATTAATTGAATCGCAGCGCTTAATCAACTACAAATACCTGCCACCCGCAGGGATGAGGATTTTTTGGCGTTGAATGGCAGTGATGGAAGTTTTTGACAGGCTGCAAATATTAATCTCCCAACAGTATGAGAGCAGTGATGGAAGTTAACTGAAAATTAATTATATCACTACCTGCCGTCTCATTCGTATAAGCGATAATTAAGAGTTATTTGGAACTTCAACATTTTACCTTTTATTCTATAAATTATGAATGCTCATAAATAGTCATATAAATTGTACATAGCAGTCTCTTGCCCCTTTTCAATTCAATGAAACATTGTGAGAAGTATCAGAGTTAAAGATGTTCCCGAGAGAGAGGCTAAATAAATATTTCAGAAAATTTTCAAATCTCATACTTTTTATTTGAGATGGTCTATAAAGCAGTTTATCATGGCCATTTTCTGCTTAAAAAGTTATTTCATGATACTAAAGGATAAATAACCGTTAAAAAATTTAAATCGAAAGAATTGTCTAGTTTTGACTAGCGTAATAAATTTTGGTCTTTTGAACTTCCTTTCATCTCTTAACTTGTCATCACTCAAAATGCACGACCCTGTGGCAATGGAAAATGGAATCTAAAGCGCTGGCGGTGTTCATTCAAGAATTGGAGAACTCTGCCCATATTTTCCTCCTCCTGCCGGATGTTTGACCTCGGCGTGTTTACCCAACTCTCAATTTTGATGTACGCTGAGCCCAACATCGGGCTGTGTTTTTCTTTCAACTCGTATTTCGTGGAATGAAAATATCGTGGTTGATTTTTTGTATTTACTTTCGCTAAGCTTCATCTGGCTACAAGTTTACTGTGATTATGGATGAATTTATTTTCTCAGGCGACTTTATTTCGCCCGAAGGAGGGTTATAAATCCTAATTTTTGCACGCGATGTATTGAAAAATATGCTCCGTGGAAGGAAAATATTATGTGTACTAGTTTATATAGTCGGCATCAGAAGTATCTCGATATCTCTTAATCATTTATCGAACTTAAAGCCTTGCAAAGGTACTAAATTAGATCCGATAACTCACCGTAATTCTTTAATTTGAAACGCGACTGCGCAAAAATTGTGTTCGACCTTAGCAGTTGCACAGCTCCAACCGGGCTCTAACTTGGTTTATACAGAGACTTATTATCTATGTGTACGAAGAATATAATCAATGAATTACAGACAGATATTTAATTATTTTTTTAGAAACGCAATTTTTGGTTACAGACGTTTACATCAATAGTTATATGTTGACTAAAACAGATAACCTTTTCAAATATTAAAGGAAATCATCCCAGTGGTACAAAAAGGTTGATTCTAAAGGTAAATTGTTGCAAAGGTTTTTAATTACAAATCAATAAATTTATTACTTTTTCAGAATTTGGGATCGAATTCATAAAACACGGCTTTAACACCAAGGAGGCAATGGAACAGGAAACAGTGAATATCTCCTGGGAGATTTATTACAATATTTTTTACTCAGAAAGCATCACTGTTTTAAGTGATTTGAAAATTCTATTTGCGGCATTCTTCTTTTCCGTTATATCTAGATTCCGATTTATTAAAATCTTCTTAGAGTTAAGTTAACTTTTGAACAATGGTTAATTCGATAAAATAAATTGTAAATAGTGAAAAAAGAAATTTTTCCACGCCGAAAAAATAAGATTTTTCAGGGAGATCAAAAATATTGTCTTCTAAGTCTAGTCACCGCATCTTGAATTTTGAAATTTTTACCGCATCATCCTCGAAAACGAAATTAATCTGTATGGAAATGCCAAGATTGAGGTGGTAGATTTTATGGCTTCCGAAAGGGAGAGTGGGAACAATAGATACTTTAACAAGGACCTATGGATTAGAGAGTGACACATTCATTGATCATCTCGTCTCGAGTCTCGTTAGTTTGTCTCTTTGTTATATCAAGCGACATAGCCGAATTCAAACCTGAACGAGTACTGTGCCTATCCAATGTGAATGGGAACTATAAACCCACGGTTTTTTTTTGATTTATGAGTGTTGTTTTTACTATCCCGCGATAAACTACTCCACCCTTTTTCACTTTCCCCAAACACTACTTTTAGGCTTAATAAAACCATCCATCCCGTGATAGCTCATGCAAACTCCGGGATTAATCGATTCTCAGATTAATCACCTAACCTCTTGAGGAATTTTTCTTTGTCATTGAATTAAAATTCTAGTTCATGCTGTCATTATAACCTTGAGCCGGCTTCCAATTAATCTCTTCTAGTAATCACGAGGATGGAACTAATTGGAGACAAACGCAGAATTATTTGCGGAAACCTGTATGTAGGTTAGCATCTTCGATGGCAAGTTCATCACTTTGCCGGAATGAAGACATAATAGGGTGGTTTCCTATTTTTTTTAATTGCCTAAATCGAAAGATTATTACTCCTGGAGTAAGTAATTCACGCTTTTAGATTTTTAAATGACGATATCTATTTTCCGCGATTAAATGGAAAGTGAAAAATTTCAAGCGCGCGAAAACGCGACGGCTACGTATGAATGCCTCAATAAGTGGAAAAGACCGTGTGACGTCTTTCTGGTTCCGACTGCCGCTCTGTGAGGCCAACTTGGTGCGAGGCTATGAGCGCCGCTACGATGCAGGCTTCTAGCAGGTAGCGGTTGGCTTAAATAAGAATTATTATTACCCTATCAAACGAAGGAAACTTTCCGACCATAGGCAATTTTAATAAGTGATTATTAAGAGATGCTTTCCTCTGTACCACATGCATGCATTGGTGATCTCAGACGATGTTAAACTCCTGACTACTCGTATAGCATTTAGGTCTCTGTGACGTCACGTGGAGTGGCATGGCATAGCCGCCATTCTGGCCTTTTTCAAATGTGGTTAAAATTGAACTTTAACATTCGTCTAAACTGGGATTTTTAAAGCCAATAATTTGTATATTATGAATACACTAATGGTGGGTTACGAATCGCAATCATCGCCTTTCGTTTTTTTTTTATGGAGGAAACTACCCTATTCTGAAACGTAATGGCACGGAAAGGATAGAACCGTCGTGCTGGGAGCTCTATTCGGGGATATGGGGAAATCTAAGTGAGAACGACTGACTTTAAGGGGATTTCCTTGCTAGTTTCAAATTTACTTAAACGCCCTTTCATCTCGAGGGTCCTCTTCCTATCCCAATTTGGGGGGGATCCCTGTCCTCTTTTGCGTCTTCACTATCCATATAAGTCCTTTCTCTCCGGTTATTTTCCCTCCCTCTACCCCCTCTTAACCCCATCCGCTTCTCCTGGTAAATTTACTTTCACTTTTTTTCAATTTATTCCACCAATTTCCATCGCTATAAACCTGATTTTGTTTTTTCCTTCCCTCAGAGTTTTTCTCATCTTTTATCGCTGAGAAAGGAGTCTATTAAGGGGTAATTACTTCCCACTAGAACTAATAAGCATAAAAATATTTTCCCTTCAATGCTTTTTCTTTCATTACATGCCAAGATTTCTCGTCTTTAGTGAAATGTTTTTATTTTTTTAATTTATCACTTTAATAGAAACATTCTGTGTTCCCTAAAGTCCATTCCCTATATCCTGTGCTCATCTCCATGTGACATTACGTCGTAAAATCTGGTTGATTTTTCACGTAAGTCCAGACAAGGGAAATACTCCAACCGTCGGTCCCATGCTGGAATCAGGGAAAGACTCCACAAACAAGAAAAACAGCTCACAAGAAAAAGGTAGCCAAAAACAATTTACGAGTTATTACCGTACGATATCTATTCAAAGTAGAGTATTCAAAAAATCAGAAGTATTACAGAAAACAATGATAGTAAATTCATGATCCCAAAAGAAACATTACCAGCAGAAAATTGCTCTAAAAATCTCATGGATCACAAGACATGTGACTCCCAGCAGGTCACGACCAGAAAGAGCGCTTGCCTATGCAAGGCGAGACAGCATTTGAGGGGAGGGCTTCTTCCAGGGAGTGGAGGGGTAGCCAGGCGAATTCAACAACCGCCCACTGATGCGTCACAGCCCCTGCAGAAACGGCCGCTCCACAAAACACCATTCCCTGGTTTTGAGACAACAGCCAGCACCCAGAATTTTCCCCTCAACTTCTGGGTTGGAGACATCAGAGGAATCGTTCATTGGAACACATGGAGGGGAAGGAGATACTGGGGTGAGGTGTTGGAGGGAGAGAGAGTTTGTGATAGGACAATGGTAAAACTTCTCACTCCAAGTGCAATACTAAGGCCTTAGCACCGATTTCCCCTTGCTTGCCAAGGAGAAGTATTTCTCCGCAGTAGTCCTATATAAGTCTTGCATTGCAGGTAGGCTGGTTCGGGGCTGGTTCGGAGGCTGTTTCGGAGGCTGTTTCAGAGGCTGTTTCCAGAGGCTGAGTTTCCAGAGGCAGGGTTTTCAGAGACAGGATTTTTCAGAGACAGGATTTTGCGAGACAGGGCACTTTGCTACAGGGCCCCTTTGCGCAAAAAATCCTTTGCGCGAAAAAACCTTAGCGCGAAAAGTTCTTGGCGGGAGAAGTTCTGCGGATAAGTTCGGAGGAAGTTCGAGGAATTTCTGGGGGGGGGGGGTACCAGAAATTTTGGGGGGGGGGGGGACACTAAAAAATGCCACATCCTCTGTGGGAAAATGACCACAAAAATTGCTTGAACTTGGGGACCAAGACACGTCCACCAAGAACTGATTAATGCCTAGAAAACTTATCGAGGCATCACAGGTCCACTGGCTTTCACTGGATGAATCCCCACTGTATAACCCCCATGAATCTCACAAAAAACCATTATTCAGTGGTTAGAATTGAACTGAATATAAAAAGTTTATTGATTGAGACAATAGTATTCAAGAAATATCACTCAAAAATAGTTTTGACAAGAACATACATTTTTATCACTCTGTAAATAATAACCTCAGGAGTGATGTTTGGAATTCAACAGAATTCTTAAGTGAGTAACATGACATAATTACAAGAGTGAGACAAGAAATATTGCTGAATTGATATAGAGTAGATTATTTAGTATTACATAGCAAGAAAATAAAATTAATAATCAATATGTGATAATGTGATGCTTGTTTCGGAGTACAGTGAATCAAAATTACAAATAATTATCATCAGCGACTAGAAGGAACTGGGAAGATTTTTATTGGTATAACACCAGGATATCTTTACCAAACTCAAATGTTCCTTCTCTCATCAGAGATATTTTGTGGTTTTTAAACCAAGTAAGGCAATACAATAACCAACCACTTAGTAAATGGGCAAGATTGGGTTGGTAAAGCAGTTGGGTTCATGGGAACCCTGGGTTGTCCCATTAGTTGGGTTCAACCACCTTATCAAAAAACAACGATTCACAAAAATGGGTTTTAACTTCTACCCAAAATTCATATTGCAACCCAAGAGAAAGTTAGGGTCGACCAACAAAATATATACCCCATATTATATAATCATTAAGTACAAGTTTATTCAAAAATACGGTTATTCACTAAATAATTATTAGTTATCAAAATACCAGCAAAAATATTCAGCATAATATGTGTCTCACTTAATTAATATACATTGGCATTAGTATTTCTCCCTTTAAACCCTCCATGTTTGTAAATATTATCAGTCCATAATTAATTATCAAATAAAGAATCCTCCAAAATTCAACAAGATTTACATAAATGACAATAGATTGCACTAAATTCCTCGATTTTCCAATAATTATTAATATTTACAAGGCATATGGTATTCATGTCAGCTATTGAACAAGTACTGACTAAATTTAATCAAGATGTGTATATATATCTCTCAGTATTAATTAAACAAGTCAAAAAAGAATCATAGGCGATGCTAACAAAATGAGAACTGCATATTGCATCAACAAAAGAAATCACTCTAAATTTCACTCTTCAATTAACAATAGAAATGAGAGCTACATGCTGGTTGCGACAAGATGAAAGTTCATACTTGTCGGGCGATGAAGGTCGCAACTCAACGCCAAAGCCACACTAAAACACAGTAGGCAGTCTTAAGATCAGCTGATCAATTCAATCACTCAGCCATCGATAGAATATCGAACACTGCGAAATCACGACACTTATCACTGTCAAGAATTGTGAGAATGTCCATAAAGTCTTGGTGGAGGAAAGGTGACACAAAACACAATTGAATCTTAATAACTGGGGCCACCTCCACAGCTTATCTGGAAACGAGCCATCTCGGGGATTTCCCCCCAAGTTATTCTCCCGTCCTCTCCCTCCAAGCACCCATAATTCCTCCACCTTACCCCATCTCACAATCACAGTAGACCAACACTAAATTACATGAGTGAATTAAGCAGATGAGAATAAGCAAGTACAATACAATATTTCAGAACAATTTCAATTACAAGCATAGAAATAGACTTATTATTCATTATTCAAAACAATATTATTAGGAATCAAGAGAAATTCAACACCGAAATCAAGCATCAAATAGTATTTGAGAAAGCAAACATTAGCATTCATTGAGAAAAATTAAAAAAAAATTAAAAAAAAAATCAATGATATTTCTCTCCTTTTAATTACTGGAATTAGCAATGCCACCATGATATGCCTTTAAATGAGAAACATGACAAATTTTCTCTTTCCCAGGAGAAACTTCCAGAATAACTGTTACAGGAGAGAGATACTTTTTAAGGACGAAAGGTCCATTCCACAGAGGTTCCAGTTTTGCCATTTTCTGTTCACCTTTAGAACTGACAGGATGGTTTTTGCAGAGAACAAGATCTCCCACACAGAAAGTGATTTGGGAGTGAGATTTATCATAGGATTCTTTATACCTATTTCTGGCCTTTTTTAAATTAGCAATAACATGATTCAGACATGCTTGTCTGTCATTATCGCTGAGATCATTCTCGAATAAAGATTTTGGAATGTCCCACTGATTAATTAAAGGATGCTTAAGTTCTCTGCCGAAAATTATTTTGGCAGGAGAATATCCACTGCTCTCATGTAAGGCAGTGTTCAGGGCAAAATTTAAGTCAGCCAGCATAGTGTCCCACATATGGTGAGCATTATTGCACAAAATAGCAAGTGCAGATTTTAGATTTCTATGCAATCTCTCTACCTGATTAGAACAGGGATAGTATGGAGAAACAAAAATTTGCTTAACCCCCAGTTGCAAACACATCTCCTTAACGGCATGAGATTTGAAAACTTGTGCATTATCAGAAACCAAATATTTTGGAAAACCGAATTTTGGAAACACTCTTTGAGTGAGTATTGAAACAACGGAACCGGCCGTAGCCTTGCGAACTGGCTCAAGAAAACAAAACTTAGAAAATCCATCAATAAGAGAAAGTACATATTGGTGTCCACCTTTAGTCAGAGGTAAAGGACCCACAAAGTCAATATAAAGTCTTTCCCAAACATCAGAAGGATTGTGCGACGATAGCATGCCAGGAGGTGGAGCATTTCTGGGTTTACAAGTTTGACACAGATGGCATTTTCTGACCATGTCATAAACCTCTTTTTTCATGTCCTTCCACCAAAAGTGTCTGCTAATCTTATCATAAGTTTTAGCCATGCCCAAGTGAGCAGACATACTAGAGCAGTGAAAATATTGAAAAATCATAGGCCTCAAGACCGTAGGCAAAACAGCTCTTCCTCGCTTAATTTTAGAATTCCCATAACATAATAGCTGTCCCTTCAGAAAATAGTTTTTGTCGTTCAAGGAATTATTATTAATCTGATTGAAAATATCCTTTAGAACGAGATCAGTTTCTTGGTGTTTTCGAATGTCGACAAATGACAAAGGCAATTTATGTAACACACAAGAATAAGGAACAGCTGACTCCTTATGAGTGTTTAATTCCACATCTAAATGACTATTTGTAGATGAGGATGGCTCAATGCGAGAAAGACAATCTGCGACAGAATTAGATGATCCTCGAACATGATGCACAGTGAATTTATAAGAGGATAATTTAAGCACCATCCTGCCTAATTTGCCCAACTGCTTAGGATGAGAGAAAAGCCATGTCAAGGCACCATTATCAGTGTACAAGTGAAATGGTTTTACTTGTAAGTAAACACTGAATTTTTGAATTCCAAAATGAATTGCGTGACACTCCAATTCATAAGAAGAAAATTTACGTTCATGTTCCAAGAGTGCCTTACTAGCGAAAGCCACAGGGACAAAATCACCATTTACTTTGTGATTCAGAACGGCACCAACCGCCAAATTACTGGCATCGACAAATAAATGAAATTCCTCGTCAAATCGAGGGAAAGATAATACTGGTGGATTGGTGAGAGCTTTCTTCAACTGGCAGAAAGCCTCATTTTCAACGGCTGTCCATTGAAAAGGAACATTTTTACGTTTCAAGCGATTCAGTGGCATAGAAATTTCAGAATACCTTGGAATAAACTTGCAGTAAAACCCACAAAGTCCAATGAATCTGGCCACTTCCTTCACGTTTCTGGGAACTGGGAATTGTTCAATTGGTCTCACTCTCTCAGGATCAACTTGCAAGGTTCCATTTGTGATGAGATGGCCCAGAAAAGTGAGTGATTCCACACCAAGCTTAACCTTGTCCTCGCACACCGTCAAACCGGCACTGCGTAGTTTGTTGAGGACAGCATTAACATGAGATACATGGTCTTCAGCAGACTTGGAATAGATACACAAGTCATCAATATATGGATAGACACATGAATATTTCAAATCGCCCAATACTTCATTAATGAGACGAGTGAATATTTGAGGAGAATTTACAAAACCAAATGGCAATCTATTATACTGGTACACTCCGAACGGCGTCACAAAAGCAGTTAATTTCTTAGAATTCTCAGATAATGGTATTTGATGAAAGGCAGAATTGAGATCAAGAACAGTGAAATATTTAGCATCAGCAAGATATTGGAATGCATGTTCAACAGAAGGTGTTGGATAACCGTCTGATTTAACAACTTTGTTCAACTTACGGTAATCAACCACTAATCTTTCAGATCCATCCTTTTTAGGCACTAGAAAAGCTGGCGAACACCAGTTTGAATTGGAAACCTCAATCACTTTCTTATCAAGTAAAGATTGGATGTGCTTCTTCATTAAATTAGCCTTTGGAGGTGACAATGAATAAGGATGGGATCGAATCGGAGTAGAATCTAGCAGTTCAATTTCGTAGGTCATAACAGATGTGACCCCCAATTCTTGAGAAATCACATCAGGATACTTTGACAATAAACCCTTCAACTTATCACACAACGTAATTTCAGTGGACGACAGAACATGTGATTCGGATGAGTTACTAAGGGCGTAGTCCAGTACAAGCTCCCAGTGCTCCGAAGCACTGGAAGCGAGTCTTTTCGTGGTCCAGTAGAAGCTACAAAAGCTCCCGTGGCGCTCTCGTACGTCACGCATGACGTCACTATATTCGCTTCTCTCTCGCTACAAACGCTCCCAAGAAATAGGT
Organism: Ischnura elegans; assembly: GCF_921293095.1. NCBI lineage: Eukaryota > Metazoa > Arthropoda > Insecta > Odonata > Coenagrionidae > Ischnura > Ischnura elegans. The sequence continues at coordinate 146,612,929 of NC_060246.1, forward strand.
AGGCGGCTGGAGCGAACCGGTTTTCAGCGCGAATTTGAACGGGAAGGAAGGCAAAAGAAAATGGTGTTCATAACAATTGTGGACCTGGCCGGCAATAATATGACCATTTGGAGTTGATGGAAGAAGTCGCTAAGATAGCCTGGATAGTAAATGCTAAAACCAAATGGTTAAAGAACTATTCGGGGGATATTACGGTGAGGCAAATGGCTGTAACTCAATGGTTTCACAATTCAGAGTCGCCACGGGCCAAATCGGGGAAGAAATTGAGCGGCAAGACCAAGATATCTTATAAAATTTGTTGTGATAATTAATGATATAATATTATTTAATTATTAGTGGTTTAAGCTTGAGCTAGCGAGAAGGGGAGATAGAAAATGGCTATTCGAAATTAATAAGACATGTAGTGATCACTCGAGTGAACTTTCCGGTCGAAGCATTCCGTCCGTTACATAAGAATTATGTTAATTTTGTAAGTTATATTGATTTATTTGTTATTTAGATCAATTATTAGTTATTTGAACTTGATATTGCGTGAAATTGAGATAGAATATGACTTCTTAGGTTAGGGTACGTGAACTTCTAGTTAAAGCATTCCGTTTGTTGCTTTTTGGCGGCCAACCTAGGTTTTCTTCAAGCTTTCCCCATGAAGATTGTATTCTCTGTTAAATGATGATATCTTCCTCTAATCTTCAACTGAAGTTTAATCAATTATTGATGTTCGGTTGTATTTTACTTATGTAATTTTCTTAAGGTCAGGTTGACACGCATTGCATTTATGCTTAAGGCTCGTTGTTGACGAGATTGGTTCAAGTGTAGGACTGCTTTTGAGACTGTCATACAATGTCATGAGTGCAATTGATAAATCGCATAAAGGACACTCCACTTAAGGCCTTTTTACACCTACATAAATCCGCACAAGTCTAAATGTATGAACGCGAGAAAGAACACGAAATGTACCGTACGGTTGCGTTGTTGCACGTTAAGTGGTTACACGTGTAACCACTCAACTTGTGCAAATGCATGATCGACAAATTTAACCTATTTTAGCTTGGTTCAAACATTCGTACATGTTCCGTTTCGGTCCACAAAAAATAATTCACGCAAACAGGCATTAATTTGTACGTGTATCGTTTAAACGCAGGCTTTTAGGTGAGTTAAGTTAATTAGGCTTATTTTTGGTTTCATTGAAATTTCTCTAATAAGGTATTTAATCGGTCTTATCTTCTTTCATATGTATCATATGATCTGCTCTTTATAGTTTAAGTTTATCACCTTGTTGTTAGAGGATTTGCAAACCAGTGGGTAAAATCTTCAGGACAAGCATCGGTCTGCTGTGGTGCCCGATCATGGTATCCAATGAAGATCTAATATTAATTAGGTTTCTTGTGGAGTACCCCATGGTCATATTCTTTTTGTCATTTATGTTACTGACCTCTCTAACAAGCTAAGTAAAGTACAAGGGGCTATAACAATCCCTAATTCAGGCGATCTAATATCCGAGCAGACGATACTAGTAAAACAAACGACTAACAAATGCTACAATCGCTCCGGGCGTGATCCAGTTGGGTAGCACTGGGAGCGATAGGAGCGAAAGTGGACCACGAATCTGTAGCGTCTGAAGCGGGAGCACTCGGGAGCATTGGGAGCGTGTACTGGATTACGCCCTAACTGGCGCCGATTTAAACGCTTCGCAATTGTCCGTAAAAGAAAAAAGAGAATTCGGGGCAATTTCAAAACTGACGTTCGCCGGACGAATAATCATCTTTGAATTACAAATGAAATCCACACCCAGTAACACGGGAAACGGGATTTTAGCTAGATAAAACACGTGGTTCCAAGAAAACTTGCCTATTTGAACCTTGAGTGAGACAGAGGAATTAATATGAAAAGGCTGCCCCGACACCGTGATTAAATCGACGTCAACATTTTGACGAATAATTTTTCTCCGGCAACATTTCAGAGAAGCAAAGAAATCTTCATCACACAGTGAAACTGAACACCCAGTGTCAATTAGAGCCTGGCATGGCATAGAATGAAGATTAATAGATAATATAGGCAATCGAGTCGAACATTTGTCACGGACACTCATCAAACTCACGGCAGGCTGAGTAAATCGTCGTCTTTTGCGACACTCGTTCACTTTGTGGCCAGGTTTATGACAGTAAGAACAATTAATAGGAAAAGAAACTTCCCTAGGCGCACTGGAAGAGGCAACAGAAGACGGATTCCTAGAGATACGATGGAAAGTGTTGGAATACTCAGCACAATCCATTAAATGTTTAGAAGCCTGCGTGATAACAGAGTCCAATTCTACAAATGTGTTGGGCTGATTTGAGAACATAATTGCAGATTTTGTTAAAGGATTAACCCTTGAATAATGAGTCGCACAATAGAAGACTCGGAATACTGCAAACCCAGCACCTGAGTGGCATTACGCACAGAACACACGAAATCGTGGGGCGTTTCGCGAGGGAACTGAAATCTCTTAACTTTCGTACTGATCAAACGATCAAACTCTCTGTCACTAACAATTCTAGCCCAAACTTTTTCTGTGATTTGAGACCATGCGAGATTCAAGTTTAACATAGACAACCAAAAATGACGAGAGCTGGCAGGAAGTTTAGATACTACAAGGTACAATAACGTTGACAGAGGAACCAAAGACAAAGAAACGATTTCATTAACTTTTAACATGAAATTAAACCAATTCTCACTGTTTGACACTTCAAATGGCGGAAAATCACTAAGTAATTGTTTGACAATTACTAACCCTTCAGAAACTGGCAATGTCTGAGAAGCAGACATTTCGTGAGAGACGTGAACATCACTACTTTCCTCGTGCGTTGGGCGAGGTGGAACCACTTCTAAAGAAGATTCCCGTTCATTATTAGTAACTTCACTTCCTACGGACACATTAGCCGTACCCCTGGCCTTACGATCCTCGCCCGTGGTTAAATAAGTTTTTTCGTACGGGTTTTCAGTACCTCCAGGCATTTTGAAAAGTGAAGTGACGACAACGAGAAAAAGAGAGAAAAAGAGCGAGAAATAAAACTATCTCTCATTACTGGAAGAATCCAATAGGAAAAGAGGGGTGCGAGAATAACTAGCTGCTATCCAAACTATCAAGAACATTACGAGCATTAATGTCAAATGGCATATGACCACGAGGAAAAGTCGGCAACACTAGTCACGTAATCCCACACGAACCAAAAAGCACTTAATGGAACATAAAATAACTCACTTTTAAGAGGAGAAACAACCAGAAACTGCAAAAAGTGGAGAAATAGTGGAGAAATGTCACCATTGTCCAGCACTCGGGAGACCTCGACGAAAGGACAGGAAATCGAACCACGCTCTGCTACCAAAATGTGACATTACGTCGTAAAATCTGGTTGATTTTTCACGTAAGTCCAGACAAGGGAAATACTCCAACCGTCGGTCCCATGCTGGAATCAGGGAAAGACTCCACAAACAAGAAAAACAGCTCACAAGAAAAAGGTAGCCAAAAACAATTTACGAGTTATTACCGTACGATATCTATTCAAAGTAGAGTATTCAAAAAATCAGAAGTATTACAGAAAACAATGATAGTAAATTCATGATCCCAAAAGAAACATTACCAGCAGAAAATTGCTCTAAAAATCTCATGGATCACAAGACATGTGACTCCCAGCAGGTCACGACCAGAAAGAGCGCTTGCCTATGCAAGGCGAGACAGCATTTGAGGGGAGGGCTTCTTCCAGGGAGTGGAGGGGTAGCCAGGCGAATTCAACAACCGCCCACTGATGCGTCACAGCCCCTGCAGAAACGGCCGCTCCACAAAACACCATTCCCTGGTTTTGAGACAACAGCCAGCACCCAGAATTTTCCCCTCAACTTCTGGGTTGGAGACATCAGAGGAATCGTTCATTGGAACACATGGAGGGGAAGGAGATACTGGGGTGAGGTGTTGGAGGGAGAGAGAGTTTGTGATAGGACAATGGTAAAACTTCTCACTCCAAGTGCAATACTAAGGCCTTAGCACCGATTTCCCCTTGCTTGCCAAGGAGAAGTATTTCTCCGCAGTAGTCCTATATAAGTCTTGCATTGCAGGTAGGCTGGTTCGGGGCTGGTTCGGAGGCTGTTTCGGAGGCTGTTTCAGAGGCTGTTTCCAGAGGCTGAGTTTCCAGAGGCAGGGTTTTCAGAGACAGGATTTTTCAGAGACAGGATTTTGCGAGACAGGGCACTTTGCTACAGGGCCCCTTTGCGCAAAAAATCCTTTGCGCGAAAAAACCTTAGCGCGAAAAGTTCTTGGCGGGAGAAGTTCTGCGGATAAGTTCGGAGGAAGTTCGAGGAATTTCTGGGGGGGGGTACCAGAAATTTTGGGGGGGGGGGGGACACTAAAAAATGCCACATCCAGTTCGCGGAGAGTGTCGATAAAACCGTAATTATTAACGGTAATTAGTTACGGTAAATTTCTGACTGGAAATGAGAAGCTTAAAAACACGTTCGAGTTAAATTTTCTTTCCTTTTTCGCCAAGATTTCTTGATTCCAACGAAATATTTTAGTGCATAAAAAACATTTTTCAGCATGAAAACGTATATGGTTAGAATTAAGGTTAATTACAGACATATTGCCTGAAGTATGCCAAAACGTCCAATATATCCAAGCTAGAGCGAAATAGCATAAACAACGTTCAGGTGAGGTAGACTAACGGGTAGTGTCATAGTGACTTCCACCACAAGTCAATTGTGGCGGCTTGCGAGGTAGAATGTAGATGTGGAAATTACCAAACAAATAGATGAGGGCTTGGATACTTTTCTTGGTAGTTATTACCCAATGGACATTCGAATACCTCTGTAATTTAAGATAATGAAAAGTATAAATTGTCTATTTTAACGCTTATTTATTCCAACCGACCCAGGTTTCGGCACATAATGCAATTTTCACGAAGACCTTGGAAATGGAATTATGTGCCGAAACCTTAGTCTGTTGGAATGGATAAGAGTGGATACAGACAAGTAGTTTTCCTCATGTTTAATATCAAAGATTTACACCGAATTACGCCAGAAACTGTGCCTTTGATACCAGGGGTTCCCAATCAGTGGTATGCGCACCCCTTGGGGGTACGCAACGAACCAGTCGGGTCACGCCGAAAATAATCGGTAATGGCGGACGCCAGGAACTATGTGCCTCTTAACCAGGAAATAGGCATGCATATTATATGGGGTATTTAAAACAGAGTTTTCATTTATACAATTATTTAAACCTAAAATTGTCACGTACCTGTAGTGGAATTATGTAATAAATTGTGCACGTTACATTTTTGGGGGTGCAATATAAGTTATATACATATGGAGGGGTATGGGAGAAAAGAGTTGGGAACCGCTGTTTTATACGAATACTTTTAGCACACTTCTACTCCCATGCCTATGCTATTCTCTCTTTTAGCTCGGCGTCATTATTGCCTCGTCTCTCTCTGCCCACCTGACCTAACCCCCTCCACGCCCCTCTTTCTTCCCATCGCATCTCCCGACCTCAGCATTTTTCCTCCTTCTTTCTTCGCATCGCGTCCCTCCCATCTTCTCCCTCTCCCTATCTCTCTCTCAGCTCATCCTTCTCTGCTTCTTCCTCCGGGCCCGAGAAACCATCACGAGCGCCATCCGAGACATGAAGAGCCTTCCCTGCAACGCCTGTCGTCTTCGTTTCAACCTCACCCCCGCATCATCACGACAGATACCCACCCAACAGCGCAACTCTCAGGAAACGCAAACCCACGCGAAACGCGTTGTACTGCTTCAGCGATCTCTGACTTCGCTCCTGCTACCCTTAATTTTTCGGAAATGGTGGGAAGCTCTTTTTTTGTTGAGACGTATTTTTTTATGTATAACCTACTCTTGCAATATTCTAGTGTTAACTTGAAGTGGAGCATAAAACAACTACAACCAATGGAGAATGGGTCAAATGTATTTGAAAATACGTAAATGCTTTATAAAAGCGTTACATATATATCCCCGTATGAGAAATAGCTAACATAATATTAGTAAAATGAGCTTAAAAAATCTAATATTTTCTGTCAAATTCAGCCTATCATCACCGTTGGCAGCGAATGCCCTGTGAAATAAGCGAGTATAGTGATGGATTGTTTACTTCGCAATAAAGCTCTCTTCAAACACTTACTTCATTAATGCTGAAATTGAATTTGTACGCCAAATTGCAATTTTTAAAAATTTTGTCTAATAACCTTTAAATTGTTTCACTTGAACGAATTATTCAATATCAATTTTTATCCATTTCATTTTACGCAATTTATTTCTGTATGTTCTGTGTAGAGTCGATATGCATAACTTTCAATTCTTATTGATAGTTCGGCGTGGAAACAAAAAAACGAATTTTGAAGTTAAAAGTATATTCAAATGATGATATAATTGAATCGATGAGGATATTCAGGTCAAACATCATTAGATGAATTCGTGATAATTCAATGCAGGCATGAATGCAATGTTTCAGCAAAATTGTACCTGTCAAACGTTGTTTATGGCCGCAAATTATTACCTACTTCAATTTTGTAACTCTAAAATAAACCGGGCATCCACGATAGAGGTGGAACTTACCCAAATCCAACTTGATCATGCGATTAAAGTAGCATTCTTGATCTTTTCTCAATAACCTGACCTCCTATGTTATATCTTACTAACATAAGCTTACAATGTCATTCTGTCTGGCTCACCGAAGGGTATTTTTACATATAGGCTACGATTATTTTTTCACTTTGGTTCTATTTTTTTATTATCTCACGGTTTTAATGGGAATTATAAACGCAATTAGATACAAAAGGAGCTTAAAAATTCGTGATTAAAGTATTCTGGAGGTTCAGTCGGGAGAGGAATCAACTAAGCTTACAAATTATGTTTCTTTATAAATAATGTTTTTAGCTAGAATTCTCTCTCAACTCGCAATGTCGTCCCGGTCATTAGTTATGAGTATTGTGATATCCAAATTTACCGCTTCTTTTCTCATTCAAAATAGGTCATAGGTATGAAGGTAGGAGTATAGTTTTTGAAATGTCCTATTGAATGATATAAATTTCGTATAGTTTTCATTTTTTCAACTAAATTTAAACTTACTTTGTGTAAGCGTTATTAAGGTTACTTATTTTAACTCGAAAAGTATATTTTCTGATAAATTTAAATACATTTTTTATACCGTATAAATGTACTAGAAATTAAAGTGAAATGATAACTTTATAATCGCCCAAAACTTAATACTTTTTATTATCTTTAATTCCGAAAATCTGTTCCATGCACAGAAAGTTGAATTGAGTCCAACTACTTTCAACCGTTAATATTGTGTAGCCCCGGAAATGAATGGTTTTTAGGAGATTAGATTTTTATTATGCAGTATTTGCCGCAGCTGCACCCACATCCTAGCTTGAAATGGATACTGGATTGTGGTCGCTGGTTCTCATTGAAATTGTGCTTGCGGTTTTGGAATTTGCGGTGGAAATATTCACTGCTAAATTAGATAGTGGTTAGTTCTCGGTTTATATATTTGATTCTGTGGCCATTGATAATGCGATGTATGAAAATTACTGAATTTTATTTTGTTAACACATGTATGATTAGAATTTCATATGGGGTCATAATTTCTCATTGCGTTTTTTCTGGGTGGTCAATAATGGATGCTTCACTGGAATCGATAAATGCATATACTTCCCCAGCAGAAATGTCATGGCAAAATTAGCGGTGCCGGAATGCACTTTCCGTAACTCTTTTTAGAAGTGAAGTACTACTCTGTGTGTTTTGTTCATTATAATTTAAATTTTAATACAATTTTTTTATTTTGGTTACGATTGTATATATTAGAAATTTTGAGGCACCAAAATCGATAGAATGTTATTTGACTATTATGCCTTTTGTTAACTAGTGCCGGAACGGAGTTCCGGCGCGTTCCGGTACCATGACACCACTATTCTCCAGATGAAACAGGAAATAATTTTGCATGCCAACAACTCATTTGGAGTGACAATTTGGTTTTGAAACTGCGCTTTCAAGATACAACGCCAAACATCTCTGGTGCTGATCTCGCATCTATATTTCATAGGTTTAATAATTACCATATTTCTATCCATATTTAGTGCAAATACAAAAAAAAATTAAATACAAGTCTCATCATCACTGATCAGCAATCCTAAGATTGGTTTGACGCAGATCTCCACTCAATTCTCAGATCAGCTAATCTTTTCACACCTACGCATTTATTCTCTTTCACGTTTCTTTACCTGCTCCACATATTTTGTTCGAGGTATTCATTTTCCATTCTCACCATCCACTTGTCCCTCGACGGTTGCCTTCATGAGGCCATCACGTCTCAATATGTGGCCTATAAGGTTGTTTCGTCTTCTTTTTAAGGTTTTCATGAGGCTTCTCTTCTCTCCTAATCTTCTTAGGACTTTCTCATTACTCACTGGGTCGATCCATTTGATCCTCATCATTCTTCTGTTGCACCAAATTTCGAAGGCCTCTATTCTAGCTTTCTCCGCTGCTGTCATTGTCCAATGTCCATGCCTCACTTCCATAGGGGAGAATGCTCCAAAAGTAGGTTCTTATAAATTGTTTATTTACTTCCATATTTAAGTTTCCTGCTGTAAGCAGATCTCTCTTTTGGTGGAATGTTCTCTTTGCTTGGGTTATTCTGTTGATAATTTCTTTCTTGCTTCTCCCATCACTAGTTATCTAAAATTGATTTTATCCGTGATCTCATCAATGTCTAATTATTATGCCGCAGGAGGGCAATTTATTTCATTTTTAAACTTAAAAAATAAGTCATTCCTCTGCTTGCGGAAAACCTTCTCTCTGCTCGTATCGTTATTGATCTCATCGTTGCTACAGTTCCAGAGCTATCAATTTTTTAAATTATGCCCCTACTAATAAGATGAGTGAAACGATGGGCATCACAACATTGGCCTATGCATCCATCATTTTCCAGGTTTATAATCCCGTAGGAGATTTGATTCAAATCTATTTTTTAAATATTTAAGAGATTTAAAAAATTAGAATGAGTCATTTTGGAAATTTACATTTATAAAGATACGCTGAATGCTGCAATAAATTTAAAAAATTCATGAAATTTCCCTACTCGTTTTGTATATGTGCATACTGATAACCGATGGTAGAGATCCATGCAAAAGTTCAATCATGTATTACGTGGAAACTAACTAGTTCCTCGATATCTGATTTCATGAATGACTTTTTCAAGCCACCAAACTTTAATATTCAATATCTATGGCTATTAAATTGAGTTATTTTTCAAATGTGCATTTCTTTGTGCCCTTTCGAGGGAGACTAAATAAAAAATATCATTATAATCTCCGATTACCCGAAACATCTCTTGAGGCCTCAATTTCGACCGATAATAATCGACTTCATGGTGGATATGCATATGCGGCTTAGCTGCACACTTCCTCGTTGGAGTAGCCCTCACCCACACTGCAGCCGTGCAGGTGTCGGCCTTAATGGGACACGCTCCACTCCCTGGCATTGATTTATCAGCTTAATCGCAGGGTGTCGCCATGGGTCGAGAGGGTGGGGGAGAGAACGCCGGGAAAAAAGAACGTAGTTGCCTCCGGACACATGGCACTACGGTCGACTCCGCCGCATAAATTATGCCGCTCCCAATTTCTCTCTCCATGCATAACGCGACCTGCAATAACCGCACCGAGTGCCCCATTTGACCGCCCGCCCCGCGGCAGAAACCCATGGGCTCCACGACGTGCGCGGGGCCATTGATTAGTCTTAATTCGTTCGTATCGAGAATCCGGAACCGCGGCAATTTATAATCTCGAAATCAGATTATCCGCCATGCCGTTTTCATTTTGGATCCATCTTCATAACCCTCTTTCCCACCCCTATTTTCGGTTCTTTCACGGAAGTTCACAAACTTCCCTCCTCGGCGAAATTCTACCGCAATCATCTCATCCGCTTGGTGTCATGGTCGGTCTCCCGAGCGATCCATTCTGCGGAAGAGTTCTTTGGTTGCTTCGCCATTCCCCCCCCTCCAGCCTCCTTTCCCCCCGTTTGACTCTTCCTTCCTCGCTCCCTCCACGGCTCCCTCCTGCCTTACCCCGCTTGTCTCGTTTTCCCAAACTGAAGCGCTCCTCATCTTCGAACTCCTCTACAACCCTACGTCACTCAAAAATCCTTCCTCTTCCCCAATTGGGTCGGAGAAAGACCCCCTAGCCCTGAAACCTACCTTAGAGAACGCATACCTTTACCGGCCTTGTTTTGTTTTTTTTTGGTCACAGATTACCCAGTTGAAACTTCGCCAGTCTTCTTAAAAATTTCAGAGTTTGTGGGAAAGTCGGGCAAAAAGACGAACTCGTTTTTTCTCTTATGCAGGCCCTTGCTGGGCCGCTGGGACGTATCCCGGTGCGCCCTCCAGCTTGGAAATCTTTGGCGCCCTCCTGTTCCGAAACTGACAAATTTTACATTTAGAATAGCAGCATTGGGCACTTAACTTGACTCCATTTAACAGCATAATTAACATCAGCTTGAGTGAACAAAGCAATAATTTAAATTAATATAATTCATTGTGGATAATTCGGGTTGTCCTCCCCCTGCAGAGTGCTGGAGTCTTCTGGCTATGGCCTTCAACCGCACTAAGAAGGGGTCCAGCACAGGCCTGCTCTTAGGCATTGAGGGGATCGGGTTGGCGTGGTGGCTAGTGTGTTGGCTTCCCACCCTGTGCGCTCGGTTTCAAATCCCGGCGTTGGCAGAGAGTTTTCAAAGACTGCCCAATCCATGCTTGAATGATGTATGGAGGACATTTCAAGGACAGCACTCCGTCCGTCGGATGGGACGTTAAGACGTGGTCCCCTTGGCGCCTTTCGTTAAGAGCAGGCTTATGCCGTCGCCGGGTTTCTCTCTACCCTTCCCTCATGGCGCAAATGACCTCAGTTGTCGGTCGCCTCCTTAAAATATCATACCATAGCATCATAGGCATTGATTTATAGTAGCATAAATACTGTGTACTCCCTCTACTCTAACTAATATAACCTCTATGCATAGCAGCATGAGTCCTAGCTCTTCCTGGGACTTAGGCGATTAGTATCGAAGTTTATCGCGGGCTGGAGGAGGGACTGCGGGCCAGGTAGGGCGAAGGGAACTTCGGAATGGCTACAGTGTTGTTGGCACATAAAAAACAATTTACGCATTTCTAACTTAATGCTTCGCAGGTAGTCACAAAACCCCATTTCGCTTTCTAGTAATAATTGTTAAATGTATGAGAAGGAAGTGCTGGATATCGACGCATGAGCTGGAGTGATAAACATGAGTAATTTAGCCGAGGAAAATATCGTATGATCATGAAAAATGGCGTAAATGATCAATAGAGGGCTGAGTGACACGTGACAAGGCTGGGTCGACAGGAGGCAGGAAGGCCGAATATGAGAAATTTTGTTGGGGTTATCTTTTTATTATTTTATTTTTTCTGTCAATAAAATAAGGATTTAATTTCCTTATTTATGTAATCATCTATGTATATGTTGTCTCATTGATATAACTTTAGTGGAATGAATTCTGTCCAAGACGGACGCACGTAAAAATAATGTTTGGACTCAATAGCAGAAAGAAGGTAATAAATTTTATGCGTCGGTGTCATAAATTGAATTAAAATGTACTCTAAGTCTCTACGTTCGGATATGAGTCCTAGAACGCGAGGGTAGGTGTTTCGCCAGGAGTAACACGGGTTTGAAAAACCTTCAAGTGACGCCAGCCATATCTTACAATTAACTGAAGATTTCAATGGGACGAAGGTTTACATCCCATTTGAGGACATAGTCCTTTACTAAAGGGCTCTTCCGAAAGCCATTAAGCAGGAGATATTTTCCTCCAGAAAAAAGTATCGGCTTCCTCAGGGATTTGAACCTAGGCTCCTGTTGGGGGAAGGAAAGTGTCTCCGAGGTTTTTATTTCAGTGTTGACTGTTGAAGCGAAGAGGGAATTACAGTCACGCACAGAAGGAATAAATAGAGTAACGGGCTTTGTAGTGTTTACTCTGTTATGAAATACCTCAGATATGCATTACCTTTGCATCACGCTTTAGTTCATACGTTGCGTCATCTGACGAGTGGATGCGAATTACGTGTAATCCAAGTTAGGAGAGTGTGGGCGTCGGGTTGGTGTGCGCATCTGCTGACGTAGAAAGCTTGGGAGCTGGATCCTAATTGTTCGTATATACCTAAGAGTCAAAGATAGTCATGACCTGGAGTCTAAAGGGCCAGAACAAAATTATTGTATTTTGAGGGGAATGACTGAAAGTGTAGATTGGGATATTTAATGCACCTTATTGCCCTAATCGAAAATAATATTTTACAAATTATTCATCTGGCATAAATTTAAAATATATTTTTATTAAGTCAATAATATTGATGACGAATAGTTTTAATTTGAATCGCAATGCATAATAATAGTTATTCATATTTTTACAGCTAATCTGTTGAAAAACTGACGTTCATGAGATGGGTAAGGTAGAATTAAAGCAGAAATTTTAATTTTTGAATCACATTTTTTCAATCAAATCAGCTGGAAAATAACTATTAATTATGCTCTTTACTGTGAAACAATAGGTGTTAGCAGAATGTTAGAAATTTTTTTGGGATTACCTTTTTATTATTGTATTTTTTTATCCATCAATGAAACTAAAATTTAGTTTCCATTGTTTATCTAGTCATATAATGTTATTACTGATTACACACGTGTAAATTGATTATCTACAGTAAAAACTTCACCTATAAAAAAAATTAAATGAATCGGATCCATCGTGATTCTCTAACATGCCTCAGCAAGATGCTTAGAAATAAAATGACCCGCTGATTAACTAATTTGAAGGAAGTATTTATTAAGAGTTGACTAACTATATAGGCGAGGGTTAGTGTGGAGGGATACCTATCTTATTTTACAAAGAAACTTAATTTATACAGAAAGGAAAGCATGCTGCTGATGCAATTTCGCGAGTCACCTAAATTATTTGAAACTGAATCGGGCCGAGTTATTCTCCTTACACAAAACAGCTGCCTCTACATGCGTAACAACGTTTTCAGACTCGAGGAGTTCTCGGGTAGACGCGGGCGGCAGGAACATTACCTCCGCCTTGACTACCACTGATCTCCTTCGCACTTTCTCACGGCCACTTCCCCAGTCAGTGCACGTATCAGTTTTCTCGACGCCGCTCAGCCTGCATCCAACGCAGAATTTCAGGCTGTTTTTGAGCAGGAGGGAGCGGCTATGATTTCACACGGCGCGGCGGAACCCCTTTGGGCGAATATCTCATCTCGGCTCTTTATAACTAACCGACCCCCTTTTCATATCTCCTACCTAACGTGCACGTCTCGCTCTTCAAGTAGTCCAACCTCGAAAATTTTTATCGCTCCATCTGTGCGCCCTCCCCTTGGGTCTTGCTTTTCCTCCCCTTTTCACCCCGCCGTTTTTTTTTAATTCTTCCCACTCTCCTTCGCCCGTCCCCGAAATCATCATTCATCCACCCCTGAAAGACCCCTATCTTCCTTTTTCCCTTCTCTTCCTCAGCTTTCATTTCAATTTTCCCCTTTTTCGCATCCTCCCCCCCCTCCTGCAGGGAAAAACTCTTCCTCGCGGGAAAACCCCCTCTTTCTTCTTCCTCCCCCGTTTTTCACCTGCTCACACACGCCGACTCTTCTTCTTTCCCACCTCCCCGCAGCGCCAGACAAACCCTGGGCTTCATCCAAAGCCTTTTACTCCTTTTAAATCACCCCAACAGCCCCGCGCGCCGGTTCGTCTCAAGGCCCCCCTCACCCTCTTGCATCCTCGGCGCCCCCAGTAATTAGTTCTCTGTCACCTCGTCTCCCCGCTATCTCGCTCACCTGCTAATTACGCCGGGAATGATTCTGCTCCCTCAGTCTCCCAGCCCCATTTTCCCATCTCACGTTGCTCACCCCTCCTTTTTTATCTTTTCACTAGCCCCCGCTCCCCCACCAGCTCATTCATCTTTTTTATATTATTTTCGTTTCAATCTTTTTTATAAAAATTGTCCATCATCTTCTCTCTTTCAGTGAACCCCTTTTTGTCGTGCATTTTATTTTGTTTTTTTTTCGTCACGCAAATACCTTACGGAAAAGGTTTCACGTCTGCTTAATTGCAATAACCGGAGTGAGTTATGATCATTTGCTGTGGTATCAGCGTGCCAGAAGATGTTGAGAAAGCAGCGTGTGATTTCCTTCTACAATGGAGTCAGTCATGGGGATTTAATAAAAATTGATACCAAAAGCGAGAGGAAATCATCTTTATATGAGCTCTCAGCTGACTAGTTGATGATTCCAAAAGACGTACATTTAATATACCTAGTGTATTTCGGTATAAGTGGTGACTATTAAAGTTTCATCTTTTTCCAGCTAAAATTGGCTCTCTTTCCTGTAACATTACTCACCTTCTATTTTTTTTTGTTTCGTGTTACCTTAGGGTATAGAAACACACTTAATTATGAAATAACATGCACAAAATCACTTATACACTTTTGTATTCAAAAAATCATACAGGAAGACTAATTGGGCCCAATTTACAATCGGAAATTATAACAAATAGATTGCATAACTTCCCTTTCTATTCCAATGGGCTTTTAACTCTTCCCCTTTTCCTTGTGTATTTATAGTAATGATTTAAGTTCCACGGGTCCACTGCTCCGCGACTCCACTCAAACGCTGCTGGATGGCTCAATGCTCCATAACTCCACTCATTGCCGGATATCTTCCTCCACGATCCCTCTCTCAAACCCTCTCCACCGTATTTATTTACGCATCCTTTCTTCTATCAGTTCTCTCTTGTGGGCGCCTGCTTTTCCTTTGCTTCCTCTACTTTTTTTTGCCGGTCTTTTAAAATTCTCTCAACACACGACAGACGACACCGGTTAGTTTTCTCTCGCGTCTCTCACTACGATTGTTAATTTATTTATGGTAACAAACAACATGGCGGTTTGTTTACGTTCCTATGATACCAAATAATGCTCAGTTTAATGTTAATCAATCCTCGAGCATGCATGCATCAAAATGTTTTTGAAGCTGTAAAGCGCTTTCACTCTTGAGAACGTTATCCATTTGTCTTACTTCCTACGCGTCTTGATATCCAGCTTTCAATCTTCCCTGCACTACATTCGACACTTGCTCGTTCTTTTCCACGACTTATTCGTACAACCTCGTAGCTATAGCTCCCAATCCACTATATTTCCTACGATTAAGCAAAATATCCGAAGAGTTCAGAAATATTTTCAAAAATCATCATTCACTTCTTATACATTTAACATTGTAAAGCTCTAAATAATTTTTCCCAAGCATTACAATCTTGTATTCCATATGTGTAGCTGTATCGCCTTGTTTTTTATTTTATTTCACTAGTTCAAACTTCAATGTCTCGTTAGCGCCCTCATCACGTTCAAAAGTCATATTCCCAATCAAAACTTATATTTCGTCATCAGTGTATCTTTAGCTCTACCTTTTTAAATTCTATGGTATGCACATTCAGAATTTTCTTTCATGCTATATCTTTCAGGACCGTAGAAAGAAACTCCTTAAGAAACTTAGCAAAAAGTCTTAACTGTATTTGACATTGTAACTGACATTTATGTTTCTCTCCCAAGAATCTTTGTTTTTGCGAAGATTATAATGAAAAATCAATTAATCAACGTGAAATTTGAAAGTCAGACCTTATGTATCGGTTTAAGGAGTAAAAATTGCTGTTTCAAAGCTATAGACTAAAAACCAGTCAGCGATTATAATTCCTTGAATGATCATGTTTAAAATGTAGACTTTCGGGCCCTCTTCTATGTGCCGATTATCCTTTCATCTGTCTACTTCCGCAAATAAATCGACAAGTTACGAAAATATAATACAGCTACTTTTACAATTTTAATAATAATACATCATGAAATTAATATCCCTGGCCTTTTCTTGTTTTGCATTGTACCCACAGCTGCTCTCTTTTCTATGAGGTCAACAATGAGTTTTTGTTTGTATTACTTCATGGCCTCCAATATTCAATACTTTCACCTGTTCATCAAACTTCTTTTGACCACCTACTGCTGTCTTTCACCTAGGCCTTGCACCGACTCCTCCGAGCTACCTTTTGAATCTCTTAACCTTCAAACCTTTTGAAATATTCATTCAGTTCTACAAGCGTGAAGGAAAGAATACGTTGAATTCAATGTACCAAATTTAAGGCGGCTTTTATTTTATCTTTCAAAATTTGTTACAGAAAATGCGTGTCGATACCATCAGACTCATTTCAGTAGTAAACAATATTATGAGCTAACAGACTTGTAACGTATACGTTAAGTCGATAGCGAAACGAAAAATACTTCATGCTCTAGATGAGTTCCTTTAAATTCTGCCTGCAACATTACTAAACGAAACGCCCAGGAGACAGCTGCAAAGCTGGGAACTGTGGAAAACAACAACGAGAAATAAACTTGGACTTGGAGTTCCTTTAAAAATAAATTTGAAGCTTTTATTTTTTCAGCAATAAACTCATGGGTTGTTGAAATGATTTCATTTCAAAATGATTAAATGATACCGTTTTACAATTTATAATGGAGATAAAGGGCGATAACTATTTTTTGGTGAATATGAAATAGATCCTAAAATAATGGTTGAATTATTAAAATATTTTTAATTTCAGTTATTAGAGAGTAAGTTAATTTTATTTTTGAAATGAGGCGTGATGAAGTGATTTTGTTACTCCTTTCTTATTATATACCAATAATTTACTTCTTAATTTAAATTGAAGATTGACTTGAGACAATTTGAATGTAAAAATTTAAAAATAAATGCTTATGGTATACGTGGACTTCAAATTTCTTACTTTCTGCCATGGAGTGAATTGTTCCTCATCATGTTTTCATTTTGCTATTATTTCCAGTATTTGTATTCTGAAACAGGTAGAGTCAATTTTAAAATTATTATTTTTAATGAAAAAAAATTGATAAATTGAAAAAAAAAACTGCTCGATCTGCAATCCACCCATATTTTTCCATAAAAACAGATGGAAAACGAAAAAAAAGCAAAAAAGATATTGAAACATATATTTAAAGCTATTATGGAATGAATTCCTCAAAAAAAAAAGAGAGTGATAGTCGAGATGATTGCGGAGATTCCGCAAGGATTATTCCTTAGGGAAGGAGGAATAAGATTAGAGCCAACTTGTGGGCGTCCAAATGCATTTACTGCGAGCAATTCAAGAATCTCAAATAAGAATGGCCGGCGGAAGGGAGACCTACACGCTGTCTTCAACGCTCAAGATCAATTCCTTACCTCACACTCTCTCTTCTTTATTTTTAAAGTGCGACGTTAGTGGGGGACGCGGGAGATGTGAAACGGACGAAGGACTCAATCGTGTCTCCCACCCCCAAGAATAAAGGTAAACGGAGAATTTCTTGGAAAAATCTTTGCTGGCTCCCATCCCGGTGACATCATGTATGGTACCAATCACTTCCTCCTGGAGGTACTGGCGCTCACTCCCCCCTCCACCACTGTTCCCGTGCATGAGACCTATTTCCCTGAATCAGCACGCGGCCGGATTTCGGCCAACTTCGCGCGTTTTCCAGCTCCAACTTCGAAGCACTCCCGAGTACCCACTTCGCTCTGCTGTCACCGATCCCTGCCGCGCATGAAGTTTCATCTAATTTACTAAACCACCACCACCGCCATTCCGACTGTTTTTATGTTATATAGTTGAGGGTACGTAATCGGGGGGCATGGTAGTCTAGTAGACAAAGCTCCTAGACCCCTAAAAACAAGTTCTCTCAAATAAAAACTTATCAAATATTGTTGTGTCAAAGAAGAACGGACATTCTTTTAGGAAATAAGTATTTGCAATAATATAGTATTTACACAATTGCAGTATATTTGACGCATATGTATAATTCCCCTCACAAAACCAACTCGGTTTCCCAATCCCGGCTGCAGGAAATATTCTATTCTATTCTGGAAAATACACGAAAAAGTAGTGGTGGAGTGATAAATGTGACGCATTTTTGCTTTTTTTTTACAAGGAAAATGGACTTAAGCATCTATAGAAAATTTTGAATTATAATTTTCTCATGATTTTTATGAAATTTAAAAGAATTCACGTTGAGTGGGCAATTGAACTTTTGCAAATTCATACGGAAGACTATTTCTTTTCAAAAGACTTAAAAAATGAATCATAAAGTTTATTTCCAGAAGTCGTAATGATTTTGGGCGATAGTTTTATGGAGTATTTTTTGGATACTATATTAACCCATTCACTCTGTTTCTTTGACATATATTTGTGTTATTACTAATTGAAGAACTTTGTTTTATTAATATTGACAACTATTATGGGAAAAATGCAATCTTGAGCAATTCGCAGAGCTTGTGAAGGAATTATGAAGTACGATCGATCTTCATAGAGTCTTCAGAGTTCCTAGACGTAGAATCTTGTAGTGGCAGGTAAATATAAAGGTAAAAAGGTAAATTTTATACCACAAAATTGACGTTTCTGTTATAAAACCATTGGCAGTCTCTGCACATGCCTCTTGACAGTTCTACGTAAGAAAATTCCGTCTGTGTTAGCACTAGAGATCTCATTCTTTAGACTACGAAAAAAGGTCAGTAGAGTATTCAAAAATAAATAAAAGTTAGACAGTGAAATCATGGTTTTTTATCATTAATATACGAAAAGGTGACCACTAAATATTTTTTTCTAATTACTTTACTCGGGAATTTTGTAGTGAATGAGAGGTGATTCTGGGAAAATAATTTTGAATCAAATTGGCCGTCAATTTTTTTTTAAAGAAACTAACCTTAGTATAAAAATTAAGTGGTTACAGAAAAATAGATCCCTGAAATAAAATACAAAGAAAAGAACGAAAAAAGGTTAGTAGAATATCGAAAAATCTTTAAAAGCTAAACGGTGACCTCACAATAAATTTACAAAGAGATGGCCACCAAATTTTTTTTCATTATCTTTTTCGGGGATCATCTTATGAAAAAGAGGTGCTTATGGAGAAATAATTTCAAATCGAACTGTCCTTAAAAATATGATTTAAAGATGACAAGTTCCGGTTAAAAATTAAGTGGTAAGTACAAACAGATAAATAGACAAATGGAAAGAAAACTCCTACTGGTCACAAAATAATAAAAGAAATTAGAAAGTTTTTCAATGATTTCATCTCTGCTCGGAACTTCTTTTATGTTCCTCCCCATGTGGACCAGAGAGCGGGCATCTCTTTCTCCCCTGGAACGCCCCTTGCATCGCGTGTCCCGAATTCACGGACGGACGCACGCCCTCTGGCAGCAACCACCTCCACTCCCCATTTCCCTCATTCCTTACCCAACCCACCACTCGGCTCCCCCCCTCCAAAACCCCACCCTCCCCCGTTCACGCCTACCAAACAACTCGGACGGATGTGCAACGCAAGCGTATTCCATCGGCAAAAGCGTTTCGTTTGATACCCCTCCTTTTTCCTCCTCGCTCGCCACCGAAAACCCTTTCCGCAGTCTCCTCTTCCCTCTCTCGGCAAGACTGCTGCCGCTGCTTTTGCTCCAAATTCGCCCTCCGCCATCTCTCCTCCCCAACCGATTCCTCTCTCCGTGCTCTGCTTGCGAGATTTTTGCCGTAAAAACTAGGAGAACTCGGGGACTGTGTCAGAGAGATGAGGAAATATATAAGGAAGGGAGGTAAGGAAAATGTGAAGGAGAAAAAAGAGGCGGAGGAGGGAAAAATAGATAAAGGAGGAAGCAGGAGCGTTTTCATCTCCGGAACCCCCTCTCCCCTCGTCGAATTTTAAGCGTTTAAGCCAACGCAAAGAGCTATCGCAGTACTGTCTGTCCATTTTACAAGTACAATCGGGCTTTTTTAGTATTTTTTAATTGCAAATTTATTTAAGACAAAAATTTATAACCTGATATTAACTTGTCCCATCCCCCCAAAGATATACACTATGTTTAACCTACATTGAGGAGGGGAATGGGTAAAAAGAGGGATAAAATCGAGGTGGGAAATCGTCGACTATGCCCTCAAAAATTTGATGTGAAAGCAATAACTCAGTGATCCCACATTCATAACCTTCATTCGACTTAATCAGTCATCAGATTAGTTTCGGTCGTTGGTTTTCAATAACATGGCCACAATAACCTTTGAGTGGAAATATCAGTCTCATCTGGGTCGAACAACATACATTGACGAAAATCATTCAACACGGTGAACTCATAGTTGTTTAATTATTTAATTTGGGATATCAAAACGGATTAATTATAATCTACTTGAAAATCTCTTAAGAGATGTGGTGCTGAGATGTGATCTATTATTGATTCTCATGTGACTTGAATATTAGTTTAAATAGGTACTTACTTTTCCTTGAAGTTCCAATGCAACAACCTCGAAGGTTTTCTTTTATCCATGCGTGATATTATTTTCCTTCCATCCCTGCATGCGTAATAAGAAACGTGTTTCTCAACCGTGTCTCAACTCATGTTTCGCAAGTAGTTGAGGGATAAAAATGGAAGTCACTCATGCAGAATACTATGCTAATAAATAATAAATAGATTGACAGATTTTAAATGAATTCAAGCATGAAAACAGGGAAAGTTGATTTTTATCTATTACTGCATCGTATACTTACGATGATTTGATTCTTATTCTGAGTCAACATGTCAGAAAGAAAATATATACTACAACGTAAGCAAATTTAGACTGTTCTTTCTGCCTATAGCTAAAAGTTTGGCAGACGAATTCATGACATAATCAAGAATTATATTCTAGTTCACGGATACCGTGCAGACGAGAATGCAATTCAAGAGTGCAACACGTTGCAACGTATGGATTTTTTTACGTGGCTTTGTTCATACTGAGTTTGTCCTTTTGAACACTTGATATATGAGTATATATTGATATACATACCTACTACTTTAATGCGCGGGTCGGAATTGAGATATTTATGGAAATCAATCCTGTTTCTTCATCGCATCTTCATTCTCAAATACGAGCATCTTTTCCTCAAAAGCACTCGTTACCTTTGCCTCCAGGTGCAGGTAAGCGTTGGGGACGGGATATAGTGGAAGGAGTAGGTGGCACAGACGTCGCGCAGAGAGGGGATGGATATCAGGTCCAAGGTAAAGTCGCTCGGGAAAATTGCAGATTTGTGGCTATCCGCGATCCTCTTATGTTTGAGGCCGCCCGAGAGTGTAACTTCCATGTCGCACCTCCTCGAAAAATCTTGAGATGGGATGAGTCTTGAACCCTTCGATATGGAGTGGGCATAGCCATCTACACCTGAATTTAAGCGTCGCGTAAAACCGTTTTCATATAATTGAGGACATGCACCCCATTGCTAAACCAACGTGTGAATGCTCTCGTATGCGTAGCAAAGATAATATACCGTTCTAGAATAAAATACATCTCTGGGCAGAGCACATGATAATAGCATTAAAATTTTATATCTTCTCCGTAAAGCTTGGTCAATGCGTACAAATAATTTTGGACTTTAGAAAAATGATCGGTCCTACTCAAATTTCATGTCAAATCTATCAGCTTAAGCCTACAACTGAATTTATTTTTCAAGAACTGAGGTAATGGAAAGGGATTTTAAATAGAGTATTGAATGAATTGAAATTTTTTGGTCTTTAGCACTGTCCATCTCCAGATCTCTGAACTTGAATCTCCGGACCCGCGAAGAAGATCGAAGAGTTGTCATTTCGGGGTATTACGTTGGTCAGTAATTTTATTTAAATGAAATATGACGATTTCCTGTTCATATGCTGAAGTTTACGCCGCTGTCTATATAAAATTTATAAACGGAGTATATTTTCAATTTTACAATCGCAGGTTTTATCTTCTGAGCATCCCTGAACATATTTTCTCTTATGAGGTTGTGGCAATTGTGACATGTTATTCTATTTCCGAAGGCTTGTCGCGGAATATTCGGAGGATTGTCCCTCTTACATCATGTGGGGTTGAAGAGCTTAACCGAGAGAATGATTAGTGTAACTTCCATTTCAAAACATACTTTTCAGATCAAGAATAGAAAGATGTGTACGACATTTCTTATTTCTTTGTGCCGGAAACATGAAAGACTTTCACCACATTTCGATCAATGCCATCTCCTCCCGTGGAACGTGTTTCAATCTTCTGCCGTTGTATTTTATCCCAATTCCATCCAGGATGCGCTGCATTATGTTCCTGCCCACGTTTCCAAAAGCTTTATCCAGATCAACGAAGGCAATAAAGTCCTTGTATTCTTCGCTGTTAGTCTGGGAGCAAGAAAAGCTCCTCTTATTCCTCTGCTACTTCTAAATTGAGCTGCGACCTGCCGCTTCTCTCACACACATTTTTTGTACAGTGTTTTGCTATCCCCTCACCAGAATATCTATCGTGCTTATCTTAGGCTCAAAACATCTTGAAAATTTTTAAACTTTGTACGAACGTAAATCAATTAAAGGAATTTTTAAGAATAAAATTAATATATACGGTAACAGTTTTATTTATATTTTATACTAAAATTGAAAATAAGCCCCGAATGAGTAATTAATGGAATTATTCATTTTAGTTAGAAGTAAGAATGAATTATGCCAAACATGCTTCTCAGGAAACATTTTGGTACATAATTATACAGGTAAGATGACATTTAGAGATCTTGGAATGCTGTATGATCGAGATATTCCCTTTGAAGATTGACACAGCGCTGAGTACAATGTAAAATGTTCCAAGTAGTTATGTGTTTATCAGAAACCTTCCACTTGTCAAAGGTACTAATTAAATGCATAGTTTCGATAGTTCCGAGTTTTAATTTAAATAAATATTTCTCCGAGATGAAATAATTTACTTGACAATTTTATATTTACGCCGGATCCGGGAATTTATTGATTGATCGAGTAAAAGCATAATTATTATTAATCGGTTAGATCCGCACTCCATGTGCGTAAATAATTACATCGGTAAAATAGGACCTCCAAACTGTCTTCCTCAGCGCTTGAACAGTTAGAAGCACGCTACTATTTTCCATTACCGTTTCACTCATTCAAATGTACTACGCCCGGAATGAAGAAAATTTCTCGATCGTTTTTCCGACGGGGAAGAAATTCCTTCTGCCGCGGGCGCGTAGGGAGGAAAAAAAAGAGAAGAGGAAGAAGGAACCATCTTCGTGGAGGGAACGTTTTTATTTCGGAATGATCTCGGGAACCGTGGCCATGACGGCGTAAGGGTGTCTGAAACGTGACTCCATTCCGTCGCGCCTCTTGCCGTGCATAGGGCAACTGCGAGGGGGAATGCGATAAAAATCCCTCCGTGCATAGCGTTTTCTTAGGCATTCCCTTACTCCCCCATTGCTCACAACCCCCTGCACTTCTCTTAACGCCCAACCCTTCCTCATCTTCGTCTATTATCTCAGAGTGCAGTAAAACTCTATAGGTTGGACACAGTGAACGACCCGGGAGGTGCGCGGCGCGGTGGGCGGGCTCACTTCCCATCGATGGGATTTCACATGCACGCCTTCTGTGAGAGGGGAGCTATGCGGGAATAACCTTCGTGCGAGCCTCGGATGTTCGATACGCGGAGCATTGAAGGTTTTCTCTCGAGGGTGGAGGCAGCGATGGGTTCTTTCTTTTGGTCGGGATGGATTTTGAGTCGTAGGCTGGCCGTCTGGAAAGATTTTCCGTCCATCGTCAAATTTTGCTCCGGGAATTTCTGCCTCTTCATGTTTCGTACGAGTTTTCTCGTTGCTCTTCGTTCTTTTTGGGTGATGCAATGAGGCAAATGGTTATTTGTTTTAGATAGCGTGGTGTTGCTTCGAGGCAGATGTGATCGTGTTTGCCACACGGATCGCTTCATCTTCTTGATGCCACCTAGTTCAAAGGAAAATAAGCAAAACAAAGGAATACATAAGCATAGGTTTTTGTGACAAATATTCGCAGACGCATATGATTTTTAGTGCCGATTGGTTGCTGCAAAACTTTCCATTTAAGGTTTTAAATTTCAATTTTTCAAATGTGACCTAGTTGCGTGGAGCCTGGAATTTTATAATTATCTCAATTATATATTTTAATTAAAAACATCTATAGAGTGTATGTTACAGAGAGGTGGTGCAACTTTTCTTGATTTATTTTTGAAACCGCATAACGTACCGTTTTTATGATAGACGCTTGACGCGAGAAACAGCCGTTTATCTGCTACCTATATCATTAGAAACACGAAAAAAAATTATTTTGGATTTTCGAATTTATAGTCCTTTCTTCATGGGAAGAAATAATTTTTGCAAACGTGTACTGATTATATTTGAGCTGTATTACGTATTAAGCTGATGAACAACATTTTTTTAAACCTTCATTTTACATGCGATTTACAATTATTAACAGTGGAATGTTCCCGTGAAAATCAAAGAGATACAAAATATGAGGATGATTCAGTTAGAAAATGGGTTAACTTGGGGCTTACCGTAAATATGTGATATCATACGCCTGTGGCTCAGTCTGGGGTGAGCTCGAACCTTACCTATCCAAAACCAACCTTCGGGTTAAATATCTGATTAACTGAAGATCTAATAAACATTATGACATTATAATATGCGTTTTCTCCATTTTTCCATCACTGGTGGTGCACAAAAAGTGAAAAAAGGCATACATTTCAGTGTGAACATTTTGACACATCTGACCTTCGGCAACCTCCCTCAAATAATCCAAATATAATAAATCTATGTTTTTTCAATTTCTTTTGGTTTGAGAAGTGAAAATGATAACCTAGGAAATTTTGAACGGGGAAGAATGAGAAATAGACACTGATATAATGAGAACTGAAATAGGCTGTGGAATCTTTTATTCTTCCGTCATTTGATCCATTTTCAAAGAAAGCTAAATTAATTCTCATTTGTAACATGATTCATTCTTCAGCACGATTGAAACTTGAAGCCATTTTGATGATATAAGTTTTGAGAGTCATGAAAATGCCTAATTTATTTTATGTTGGACGCAATTTATTATGAATGTCGTACATGACTCGTAAAGGGAGATCTCTTATAGATTACATTAAACAATTTCAATCTCATATTAGAGATAATGAACGCTCTCAAAAGCTTATTTTTACGACAAACTTCAACGCAATTATCCAATACGCCATCACCAAAATAAATTTTTAAACTCCAGCGAAATTCTAAATTTTTTCTCTCGAACATCTCATCTCCTTGCGGTTCTTACGAAGGAAAAGTTTGGCTTCCCCAAGTCCCGAATTGGGTCGATTTTTCTTGAGAATTGTGACTTGGCTATCGTCATCTTAAGCCAAACCCATTAAATTTTTCCGTTCCTATGGAAAGGCTTTCAGATCGAGAACTAATTGGTTGAAAGGGTTTGGGCTGATGCGGGAACTGTGCGACGGTGAAAAAAGAGTGGACGCCATTAGGGGACCTGTATTTCCTTCATGGAATCTAAGCCGTCTCTCCCTTTTGCACGAAAATCGGGTTATCTTTTCATGAAATATAGAGTATGGCTGTATGATAATCTTGCCGTAGCACTCCAGGTACTTACGTCTTCAACGACCCAAAAGCTGGGATGACCTGGTTTGAGACTTTTTGAGCTTCAAGCAATGTTGAATTTCGTGTATAAAATAATGATCATACCGAGGTAAAACCTTAATGCACGGTAGACCTACCGAAGGAAAAAGTTAAGTCATTTAGGTACAAAAGAAAATAAGTTTGATCGAATAATTTTCAGGAATTACTTGGAATTATAACCTTGTGTGATCTTTATTTAGTAACCAAATTAACCGACCAGACCTATGAATAAGCAATAAAATTTTAAAATCTTACCTTAGTAACCTCTCCTTCCAATACTTTTGGGGAAGGTCGCTTAATTTGTTGATAAAAATTTCCACCCGTTCCACAACCTAAAGATTCAACTTGAAATCATATGTGCATTTGGATTTCGTGGTATCACAATATTTAATCAAAAATTACATTTGCAATTAACTACACTGAGGGTTAAGTAAATATAAAACTCAAACTATAAAAGTAATCTAAATGGTAAACTTGTGAACCGATTTGGAACCGTTTACTAGGTTGGCTGGGGAAGAGAAATTAAGATAAAGATAACAATTAATTATATTTTTTGCCTATTATTAAGTAGCAGTGTATATTTTCAAGTTTTATTGTAGGAATTTTATTTATTCATGTAACCCACCACCGACTGCTATTTTATTTAAGATAAAATATGCGCTGAAATGTGTTGTTTTACAATATGTTTTTACTCTGATTTCGACTCACGACGCGTTCTTTGCCCATAATCTTAAAGTTATACAATGGTTTGCTCTCATAAACTTAAAATAGTTATTTTTTATATGTAAAGATAAGTAAGTTTAAGTTAAGTTATATGAAAAGTATGACTTCATAATTCTTAATATTCCTGTTGATACAGAGCTTCAATGTTTGCCACAATTACTGAATTCTTTCGCGCTTCAAGAGTGCCTTGTGGCGTCATAATGCGAGTAAGTAGATTCGTTTCATGGCAATCACGAACAACGACCATAAAAAACAGCTACAATGATACTGGACGATACTGATTCATAACTTGAAGGGTGCGTCAAAAAGGGTGCGTTGCGGACGGTTTTAAAGATTTTACGGTGTACGTAATACGTATTGCGCGATGGCAGACTCCGACTTCGTAGAGACGCATTCGGGGAACATTATGAAGGTAGATTAATTCGTGATCGCGGATTTTCTTCTCAGGCAATGAAGATTTATCGATGCGGAATTGAGAAGGCGTGAAATTAAAATGTAACTTAAATTAAATTAACTATCTCGTTTGCTAGTAATCTAGAGTTTGGTTTGTATCTCATTCTACTACTGTCATGCACTCGCTGCTTTTAATGTTTGCTGGGTGCAATATTGGTATGTGTGAAGTTAACGTTTTGGAGAAATACACCGGAACATATTTGACGCCGATTTACTTAAGATCCCTAAGGTCTGGAAGAGAGACATACGGTAATTCAGCAGTTGGATAGCTTCAACTGAAAATAACTTTGAGCGCTTGCACTGTTTGAGCTAATGTGACACCAGGACGTAAAGTGAGAACAAAAATCTTATACCGTGGACATCACCGTAAGTGAGGAGGATGAGAAGATATAAGAGGTATTTGTCAAGACAGTGACATCTTCCAGTATGCATAAATTCTTTAAACCTCTCAATTATTCAGTATAAATCTTTCACATGATTGATGGTGAAATTAACATGTATTGATATGAAAAAAATTGTACTGAGAGAAAAGTATTGAGAGATACATAGGTTTTTCTAAAACTTGGACTAATAGCTTACTGGCACCACGTAGATGTATTGCTTACTGGACTCTGACGTCAGGCTGAGCAAACGTGGCGATGCGATGGGTCGTTTGGAGCGCAAAATTACTATACAATTTTCAAACTGGGATTTTACGAATAATACGAAGGTTAGAGATAAACTGCTTTCACTGTAATTTTCAGTGCGAAAGATTTTTTAAAATCGCATAATCATCCATTTTCAGTGGAATTCCCCGTTGATTTCCAAATCTTCTCACTCACAATATCCATTCAAGGAAAATCGATCAAAAAGGACTGTGTGCTTGTCCATAAAGTTTTCCATTTCTATTATTATTCATCTCCTGAATAATTTAGATAAATTTTAAAACATATATTTGCTAAAGCACTCCTTCTACTAGGGTGCTAACGTTTTGAACCCATAGTTACTTGTTTAACATGCTGCTATTTTCATTTAACAATGCTGAGAATATCATTTCCTGTGAGCATTACCTTCTCCATTATGCATGTAAACTATACGTATTTTGCCTTATTGATCGTTTACCAATAGTGGAACATTATTAAATCGCTCAAAAGTATCCGAAAATGGACCGGTTCAACTCAGGGTTCACTCACTCACTCAAACGAGAGTGCTCTTTCTAAAAAAATGGCTTTTTATGATCTCACGAAGTTGAAATTGACTATTGGTGCGGGGGTATGGAATGATATTGATAAAATTTACACTTAGATTCACTTCCTATTGCTAATTTTTATTTCTAAATATTCATTGCTATTGGCGAATTATTTTCGTGAGTCATATTAGCACGATTCGTTTTTAATACAGTGGGAATGGTTGTGAGTTTTTTTCCCATTGATGGAAATGTTAATTTCTGCGAAATATATCATTTCTCTCAATTGGAGGTGGAAATGAGTCATTTTCAGCGTAATTTCTGGAGATAATCGATCAATTACTCTCAGATTATATTTAATTTTACTAAAGAGGACAACTAAAACACTTAAGTCTGAATTAGGGTTTTATTTAGCTTCCTTACAAAGCATACACTTGTTTTTAC
Organism: Ischnura elegans; assembly: GCF_921293095.1. Taxonomy (NCBI): domain Eukaryota; kingdom Metazoa; phylum Arthropoda; class Insecta; order Odonata; family Coenagrionidae; genus Ischnura; species Ischnura elegans. The sequence continues at coordinate 146,641,271 of NC_060246.1, forward strand.
TTAAATCCTATCCATTAGGAAGCACAAATAGGCTCACTCATTCGTACAACTGCATCAATTCAGATAGATTGGAACATTATCGCACTTGTTATATTTAACTGGTCAATACCTAAAGTGTATGGCATTAATGCGAGTAAGTATATCGTAATTAATATTTTTGGGGGGTTAATTATTATATTTTTACATTCTGATAAATATTTTCGGCAAAAAGGACTTTAAAATTGATGTTAACTTCTATTTAGTTAAATTCTGAGATATTTCACACATATATGATCTATCATGAAGACAAAGAGTTAAACATTTTCTATATTTATTAACTTTCATTTATATCGCGTAGTCTTTACTTCTCGTTTAACGTGATTTGGTCAACTTATCATCCCAAAAGTATTTAACGTCCAGGATAATTACTTTCATCATTTCAAAGGGTATGTGAGCATGTACATATTTGCGAGGAACTGATCCATGAGTTGGAGCTAAATCACTTTCTCGTGAGCGTTGTCGTTACAAGGCGCGGCAAATTCAGTCGACCACTTATTTCGCAATTTCAACGAGTAGGTAGTGCGGTGTGATAAGTCTTCTTTGATAGTAGTGCACGGAGGAGAGAGAACGAGTTCCATCGCTTACGGTGATTAAAGGGAGGCTGCGTTGGAGAAGGATTCGAGGCTGGCTTCCATTCCAATCCGAAGGCCTTGATAGCGCAAGCGACTCCATTAGTTGAGAGAGCGGGCTGAGAGGATGAGATAGGGAGGGAATTTGGGCGTGGAAGCGGCAAATTGTAAGGATCAAAGGATGTTTCAAAACATGTTTACAAGAAAATACTCTCGTGCTTCGTGAATTACAATTTTTATTGTTTCTATTTTGTGCACCTGTATCTGAAAAGGAAAGAAAAACATATACGTATTGTAAAGTCTTGCCTTGTCCAATTCCAGTTTTATTCATTTCATCAAATGTTATATATTTGATTTCATTCGTTATTCTCATTTTTATTGTACTAATTTATATCTTAATACATTTTTCTAGGTTGATGTTTTAGATTGTTCATTGTTTGTTTAAAAAAACCTTCTTATATGATGTTGGTAAAAGGGAGGGGATTGTGAAAAAAGTTTAGGGTAGAAAACGTGTAATAAAGAATAAGATTGGCAATGCCGAACTGAGATTTCGAGTGAGTTTATGTTATTATTTGAGGGAAGCCGACGTCGCAAGACTTAACATATTTTCTCCCGGAAAACATGACTTTCTCGCTTTCTCAAAAGATATTCGAAATAATGGATATTATACAGGAAAATTGAATAAAAGTTCCTTAATTATACCCGAGAAATGAAAGAAATAATATAAAATCGAATCCTAAAAACTCATAGGTGTGCAATACTTGAAATGAACACGTATTATTAATTACCCTAGGTTTATGAGTAAATGTTCATTGGAATTGATACCGATAAGCTGAAGATAAAAAATAAACACTATTGTAAGATTCTTACAGTCTTGTCTAAGGGGCAGATTGCATGCTGATCAAACCTTGATTATAATTATATGAGTCATTTATCGGGTTCATTGATTACCTATCATTCTGACGTTAATTGTTATACATTACCAGAAGATTATAACCGATGAACGATTAGCAGTTGTGCTGAAAAGCCAATCCTATTGGATTTTATCACTAATTTATTTTTATCCATTCAAAATCACGCCACTTCTCTAATATCAAATCAAGCAAAGCCATTTTAAAATAAACCGAAATTCTAACGAGCAAATGTAACCTTATTAGGTTTTTCTGAGTGCATGAATTTATACTCGCAGAATTCGACCCTTCTCCTGACTCAGCGGGTTTCTACGATTAAACACGTGTCTTTATTCACAAATTTAAATTTCATTGCTGTGTTTACTTTTTTCAAAGTCACCTCAAGATAGAGTCTGGGAAAAGCAAAAGGAAAGCGTGGAAGTGAGTAAATGTAGAGGAAGTTACAGAGCATCATACTCGTGAACGAGATGGAATGGTGAAGTGCTCATGGGTACTTGAGTTTCGGCTGCAGCATCGTGAAAGAGTGCGAATTGTAAGGAAAGAGAGGGAGAGAGAGAGCGAGAGAGAGGGATTGGGTGGAATGGGGATGTTAGCTGAAGGGAAAGACGTCCGTCTGCAAGTGAAAGATTTGCCCGCATGGGTGAGTGGTCCGCGGGGTAGAAGCCACTCGGTCCGAAAATGGTGGCCGTGCAGCTTGGCGTGGCACAAAGGACGACTTAGCCGGTCGAGGGATTATGAGATGGAGGGCCTTTTAAGTGTAATGAACAGAGTCCGGAGAGAGGTATAGAGGGAGGCGAGTGCCCCGGCCTCTCAAGGATTAAAACTGAGGAGTGTGTAGCTTTTGGTTTGGAGCGGAAAGTTCTAGGGGAACTTGGAAATTCCGCTATTCATTTTAAGGATTCAAATGGCTATCTAGTTACAAAACTCCGCGCGTGGAGACTTGAAGTTGTACCATTACAGTGATTAATTGGAACTTCTAATGGGGTTATTTTAACGTGAGGGATTATCAGTGACTGTGATTCAAAATTTACAAATGCATAATTATGACTATGTATCGCCTCAAAAACTTCGACCATGACAGAACATCATTCATAATTTTTTATGCTCAAATTACCTGTATTATACCTCCAGAGTTATCGGGGTGGAAGTAGTTTTCCAATATGTAATAATTATGTAACAATAAAAGCACAACACTTGAAAAATAATGAATCATGTGTAATAATTCGATTCTAGCTCCAATTATTAAACGAAGAAACTTTCTATATATAATATTTATACCCATAAATAAGCCTAAGAAGTGATTAAAGGAAACGCGAGCTGAGAGATAGCGGTAACAAGAAGTAAGGCGTAAAATGTCGTTTAGTAAACAGTTCAGAATTTCTCCAGCTGAATTTATCTAAGCGAATCAATTCATTCAAAGCGACCATCCAACGCTGATGTTGGTGTTTTGAGGCTTGAGTGCTGTGCCATTGGAGAAGGCAATTTAATTGATGTTTAATACCTTTCGCAAACGTGTAATGGGTTCTTATGGTAGAAACATCTTTTCAATGTCAGCCCTTGCAATTAGTGCTCAAAGCCAAAGTCTTAAGAGATAAAGCTCGGGAAAGTGATTATTCAGGAGTGTTCGGGGGTGAAAGTGTTTGGGTTTTCAGCGGAGAGGAATGCAGAAGGAGAATGGGAAGAAGGGGGTTATGGGGAAACTGAAGTGAAGGAAATGGGTGGGTGTTGGAGGAGAAGGCTGGGGGAACGGAATTCGGTGGAAGTGAGAATAATTGCAGGTGAGATATGAACTGAGAAAGTGAGAATGCTGATGCTACGGAGGAATAAGGAGATGGAATGGAATGTGTAGGTGTGCGTGCGTGGGTAAGTGAGAAAGTTGGAGGGGGGTTTTAGCACGAATAATGAGGAAAAAGAAATGTTCTTCAAAGTGAACCTGAATGAATTTCTATGGCCTAAATTTTTGTCTCCAAAGAAAAAGTTGTGTGATTAATTTTAAAACCGTTCACGCTTGAAATATTTCCATATTATTCGAAATAAGAATACAGAATATCCTCAAGGGTTTGATGAATCTCCTAATACTCTACAGAATTTACTCCTATATGTACTAATTGCTAAATGCTAACTAAATGCTCTTCTAAGTGAATCTGAATGAATTTTTATGGCCTAAATTTTAGTCTCTTATCAAACACTTGTGCGATAAATGAAATCCTTTTCAAGTTTGGAATATTTCCGTATCGGCTGAAATAAAAATATAGAATCTTTTTAAGGGTTTGAGGAATCTTAAAATTATTTTTACACTTTACTTATATCTATATTAATAAATATGTGTTCTATATTTCCCAATCGAGATGAATTGGAATAGAAACTTCACACAGACCTCATAGAAGTCCCGAGCTACACTTCGTTATTTCATCGATACTATAATCAAGTTTATACCTTGTTCTATGTGGTAATAATAAAAGTATTAATCGAAAACTATAGCAATTGAGTTTATCGGAGAAGATATAAAAAATGAAAACGCCTTGATTTCAGTATTTTATTGATTCAATTCGGAATAATCAAGGAAATTGAATGAAAGGAAAAAAATATTTCTGTTTATTTTAATGCTCTATAGCTTGGGCCTTGGAATCAGAACTTTCAGCTTGAGAAACATCCAGTAAGACATATATGATTTAACACTTTCCCGGCGAACAACTTTTGAAAAATCTTCTCGGGATACCGCGCGGGTAAGATTATAATAGAGCGCCGACGTTTCGGGTACCGACTCGCTACCCATTCTCACGGCTACTGAAAAAAAAAATCCAGTAAGACGTTGCACGGTGAAAGACGATGAAATGAGCAAATTATTGATTAAGATAATGCTTTGAATGTATCTAAAACTCAGACTGATGCCGAGTATGAGAAAAATGGTTTAAGAATGATTGATGGATTTGAACAATTTGCTGTTTCCAACAATAATAGGGATGAAAAAAGTTCATTAATTCAAAGGTTCCCTATTCGCTTAACCTACGCGAGTACGAGGAGATACTCTGGAAGGCTTTTTGTTCAGTCAGGATTTTATTATAGGTTATTAATGGAACTATACAGTTAATATAAACCTCAATGGAGAAATATAAAGACAGTCCCAATGGTCGTGTGTCATTTTTGACCTGTATTTTTAGTAATTTTCCATCGAGAAACGTTCATGAAAATTGGCACACTTATGGGGAAAAGTCCTCAGTTTTGTTGAATGTAAGCAAAATTTACAATTTTGACCTTTTGACCTCACAATTTGGGTCCAAACCAAATATTTTAATTTGCCTTACGGGGTTTCAATGTTTAAACAAATCGAGATAGAAAAATGTATGAATTTCATTGACCAAGATGTCAATTCTTAGGTGTTCGGACACGAGAAACCCGAAAATAACACTTTTATTTACGAAAAGTCAACCGTTGACCCAGTAAGGTCACCGTCAAGGTCATAAGGGTGACAAAAAGAATAGCATACCAACAAAGGTGTCGATCCATGGGTTTTATAGGGTTTCCAAGTCATTGGTATTGTCCAAATACCCGTATTATTCACTTATTGACCCCCGAGGGTCACAATGGGGGTCAAAGGTCATAGAGTTAAACGTCGGGCCATCATGACAACCAACGTGTCAAACCATAGGTTTGGAAGGGTGTCAAAGTCGGTTAGGCAGTTCATTGATCCGTATTGTTGATTTTTTGACCTCCGAGGGTCACAATGGGGGTCAAAGGTCATAGAGTTAAACGTCGAGCCATCATGACGACCAAGGTGTCAAACCATAGGTTTTGAAGGGTGCCAAAGTCGCTTTTTCAGTTCATAGATCCGTGTTACAGATTTTTTTGATCTCCGAAAGTCATAATGGGGGTCATAGGTCATAGAGAAAATATGCAATGCGCTTACCCCCCCTTCCTTCCAAAATTTTTCCATTTCCTCGTAGTCTTTTCCGACAGGCCCCCATGCCCTCTTATTTTCACGCCCTTGGGACAGTCTGTATATAAACATTATCACAGTATCATATCTTTGAAAGGCCTTGTTTTGAATATAGTTTCCATGTTCAAGTTAAATATGAGCTTAATTCTCTGTCTTCTTTTTTTGGAATTCATATAATCCTAAATCCATTTAAGCTATTTAATGGAAAATTATATGTGCATTGACAATGGGGGTTTTAAGAATAAGCGGTGGTTCAAATTTATGGGCATTGATTTAAAATATGGAAGAACGAGGACAATTTTGCTTATCCTTTTATTACGTGGTGGTAGTGCTTAATATTTCACCTACATATTTTATTATGTTTTAACGGAATTTAATTCCATATTTCCTCGTTTATTCCATTTACTGAAAGGAGCGAAGGATTTTTGTGGCACCGGACGTAAGATTTATGATCTATATAACCAATAGATAGCTTTAAAATGATTCATTTTGGAAGATCCAATATAAAATTGTTTTCTCCTTGAGATTATAAATGGAATCCCCCGGCATAAAAGACAATAAATAGGTCTTCCTTGTAATGGTTGGCTCTTGAGGAATGATCCTCCTTCCACCTGATCAGAAAATTCCCTAGTGCCGTTTGACTAAATAGCTGGAAACTTGACATTGGCAAAGAAAATAGTGTTATATATATGAAGTAAACTTAATTAAAATTTAGCTCTGAATTAGTTTGTGTACGATTTAATATATATTTTACGCTCATATTAAAATTAATATTGTTAAATGCATAAAATCAATTATTGCTGTTCGATACACATTCAGCTTCTTCCTGCTTACCACCAGTAGATAAGGACTTTGCTTTTGTGATAACAGTGATTAAAGTTTTTCTGAGCAATAATATTCATATAAAAGTTCATATTCTTCCATGATGAACGTCTTAATTGCACACTAAATAGGGATGGCTTATATAATAACAAATTTTATGAGTATGTCCATTATAATTGTCAAAAATTCAAAAACTTCATCGAAATTAATAAAAGACAACATCAATTCCAACTAGATTTAGACCTGACAAGAGTTTACTTACAAGTTCTTTTTAATGAATAAAATACTTGAAATACTACCTATGCTTGGCTATAAAACTTGGCGAAGTATAAATGGCAAAAGTTTGGCTCATTAACCGTATTAAGGAGGCTATGACAGAAACAAAAGTTCTCATAAAAAATTATTTGTTACAGCTGTTTTACTACCTGTTGTCCATTAAGCTGTCCATTAAGAACATGATTATGCTCACTTAAAAACGTAACGTCGATAAAATAAATTAAATGAAAAAAACTGGCTCGTTCCCTTCACTTGAAGCACGGCTGAGTAATTAAACAAGTATCTAGTGTAGTAAAGGGTCTCTTATCTGTTCGAAGAGGCATCGAAATTCGACGCGTTATATGATAGTTATGTTAGGGTAAAGGAATGCAATATCTCCCATTCCCATGTTATGAGAGGGAAAAATCTGAGAAGGTTTATTTGAGCCGGAGACATCATTGAATGACATAATGTTTACAGAAAAATGTCCTACGATAAGATGTATTACGCTATTCCTGTGAGATGACTTGCCTATCGTAAAAACTAACAAATTAACTGATCGTCTTTAGCATTCAAATTACTCATTAACTTCCACTTGTCACGATTTTCCCTTCGTATTATGCCATTCTACAAGTATTTTAGCCAATCTCCGACAAAAGATGAGTTCATAAAAATCCGTCATATTTTTTTAAGCTACTGTTCCACGGTAGATCTTGAGTTATCTTCAAGTATCGTAAAAACGCGTGGAATACATTAATTTTACTGATATTAATAATCTGTATCTGGCAAAATATGATCCAGGTATCAACTTTGTTCTCCTAATTATCTTCTTTGAGGCTAAAAGGCAGAGTACGAGAGTCTGGGCGCTGCCCAGTGGGCAGCAAAGAAATTATAAATACCTAATTCTGGAATTTTAGTTTTTGAAGTTGAGAATGGATCAAATTTTAAATTACGTAGTAAAATTATATTTTTGGATCTTTTTTTACTCGGTCGCTCTATCATTATTCGATCTAAGGTTAAATTATTCTCTGTACATCTCTAGGAGGCATCGGAGTCATTTCCCAGCATAATAAAAATAAATATTTTACTGTAATAAAGGCCATTTTTCAAGGAAAAAATCACATTTTAGTAATATCTAAGAAATCTAGTAACCTAATAAATAGTGCTTATTACACTTCACTACAGAGTCGTTTCCTTTTGGGAGATTAGCGTAAACCTTGATTACAGGAACCGAGATACATTTTAATCGAATTAATTTTAAAACGTTTTAAGTTGAAGTCATGTCCCATTATAAATAAAAAGGCTGTAAAAATTGAAGTTTCGTTATCGCTATATAAATATGCTCTTCCGCATTTTTCTTTCCATTGTCCAACACATCTTTTTTATCTCTTCTTAACTTCTCTCTCCCCCAACATATACATATATCTCCTTTAACATTTCTCCCTTCTCACCCGCTCAGATCCTCCCTTCCTTGGTCACTCGCCTTTGCCATAGCGGCCAACGCCGTGGGAGCAATTTAGTGTTCATTAGAAGGAGATTGGAAGGAGACGGACGGGGAGCGCAAGAAGGAGTGGGTGCGGGAGAGGAAGGGCGGAGGTAGAGCTGAGGAAGAGAGAGAGAGAGAGAGAGGGACAGGTGGGCATCGCAGATAAAAGGGGAAACGAAGGATGAATCTTGCGACGAAACACGGATGGGAGGTGGTGTTGCTAAGGAGAGGGAGAGAGAGGGTAGGGAAAGGTCCAAAAAAAGGAGTATTAAAAAAATATACGAAGAACGGGTGAGGGAACTGCTTTTCAGGAGTTTAAGTAGGATGTGGAAAGAAAACTGAGATGCATGAGGCCTTTTTGGACGTCCAAAACCTCTGTGCGAGCAAGATGATGAAGGGGAAAAAGGTGCGCTTGGAAATAAAATCCTGGGATGTAAAAAAATAATGATTCAGTGAGAGGGGATGCGTGGGTATTTGTGAGCTTTTTCTTCCTCCTCCTCTATACCTCCCTCGCCGTTTCTCTGGTGGCACTGATTACGGCGGCGTCCATTATGAGTCTTATTAGCCGGAAGTAATGAGGTGGACCGGGTGGTGGGTTAAGAAAGAAGGGGGTAGGAAAAGGTGAAGGAAAAGACCGGAAGGGTGAAGGGAGAGATGGGTAAAAAGAAGAGGCAGGAAGGGCGAAACAGGAGAAGGGTGGCCGAGGATGGGGTAGGGAGGCACCGGCTGCGACGGTGTTCCTCCCCTCTCGAGAAGAAACAGGATAGAAGAAATGAAAGTCCCAGCTTTGTGGGAAAAATGAGTGGTGTAGTGATTAAAAGAGGGAGAAAAAGGAGGCGTGTGTGAGAATGGTTGTATGCTTGGGAGGAACTAGGAAAAATATTAATTAAAATATGAACATTGCTGGCATGGATATTTTTTTTAAAGGTCCCTGTATAGTAGGAGACAATCCTTTTCTGTGGAAATTTTGGCTCTTTTATTCTCAGATTTCAAATTAGTCAGTGGCCGGACTCTTAGTGAAGATGAGCTCCTTTGGCTTATGATATTTCAGTGCTATTGTTTGCCTTTGAGATAGGAATATTTCAGTGAATTGGACTGAAAACCTGACTATAAATTAGATAGACTACATTATATATTTTACTAGCTGACCCGGCGAACTTCGTACCGCCTAAAATTCAATGAACTTAAAGTTTAGTTGCACCATTTATAAATAAAGAGCGGCTGTATCGTTTTAATAATATTTGATTTATTATAAATAAAATGAGAAAATATTGATGGAATAAAAATTATACGCATTCAGTTGTTGGCTATTTGTGTTATTAACCGTAAAAAAATGTTTTTAGGTCTAAGTCCGTAGCGTAAACTTGGCTCGTTCACGGGGCAGGTTAACGCAACGCTAGACCGACGCTTGACTGATGCTCAAAATAGTATAAGAAAAGCCCCTATGAAGCAGCATTCGTATCAAATGACTTTAGGCGCGCCAGTTATAGTATCTCTGTTTGGAAAAAAAATCACTACGTAAACGTGCTGCATGCGTAAACGCACCACGGTATGCCCTACACACTCGGGTTTAATGTCTTGCGTCAAGCGCCTTCTGATAAACACCAGTTTTTGTTTTGTTATCAGGTGTAAGATAATGCGAATGAAGTTAAATAAAAATTGCGAAGCGAAGCAGGGACGCAGCGAGGGGGGTTTTTGGGGGTTAAAACCCCCCCCAAAAGCTCTGAGAATCTTTTTATAAAACATTTGGTTATTAATATTAGGGGGACGGATGAGTCACAAAATATTTAACAGCCGCAAAACCTACCATTTTGAACCTTTTATCCTAAAAAATGTCTGGGGAGGGCCCCACACCTCTCGCTTACCTTGGCGAGTTTTCTATACCCTACAGACCCGCCAGTATTAGCTGCGCCCTTGAAGCGAAGGAAGAAATACAGCGGATGGTTTACCGACTCGTAAACATACCACATATTATTTACCATGAGAAAATCATGGGATTTCACTGACACATGAGAACAAACATCACAAAAACTGAAAGACTGACCATGCAATTTGTTAATCGTTGTCACGAATGCAATACGAATTGGAAATTGAATACGTTTAAGCTCAAACGGACATATAAGTTGGGATCATGGAATCTTCGGATTGAGAACTTCCTCATCTTTGAATTTTCCTTTGAGCATAGTAGCGTGAATCACTTTCATTATCAGTTTTTTAAATAACCAAACACGTTCCGTTGGATAGTTTTGGTTGGTTTAGGTTTCGAAAGATCATGAACACAGAGCCTACCTTTAGCTGTAAATCGTGCCGTGGTAAGCCAGGTGCGTCCAAGGACTTTAAATATTCAGATAGATAGTTGGTGACTTCGTCTTCGTTTATTACAAAGTTAAAAGATTTGAATTCATGCAGAGTACACGGACATTACTGATAATCAACAGTTGCTTGGAGATTTGTTTACACACACGGTAGTTATGTGTTTGTTGACAACTCAATTCGAGCTGAGCTTACCTCTAATTCAATTATTTTAATATTATTTTAATATTACTTTAATATTTTTATCATGTTTGAACATTTAAATTTTTTTAAATATTATTAAAAAGATCAGTCAATACATTAGTAAAAACGAAAAAAAAATCTTATTTTTTTGACCGTCTTAACAGTCAACTCCTAAAAACATACCTCTAAGATAAAGTTGAATTTTTTTGGTGAACTTTTCCTATTTTTTAATGTCCTATATGTTATCCGGGGCTGAGACGAATCCAAAGAGCCTAATGCCACTAAAATCGGTGTAGCCGTTCTCGAGTTATAAGTGTTCTAACTAACACGATTTTCGACTTTCTTTTATATATATATAAAGATTCTGTGTGCGTTGAAAAGTTGCTTTACTATCTGTAGACATTAAAGCTACGATAATGATTGTGGAAGAAAATTTGTCGCATAAAAAGCCTATTTTTTTGCTGATAATATTATTTTTCATTGGTGTAATGCGCAATCGTAAAACAAACAGTTTTTCTTGGTAACATTGCTCATAGGAAACTAAAATTTAGATTATATTGATACAAACTGAGGTCAGAATGATCTGAAAGAATTCTTCCGTTGATGCAGTAGAATAACTTACTTGGGGAAATGTTTTTAATTAAATGCAGCATAGGATTCACCATATTAAAAGCAATTTAATATATGAAAATTTTATAAAGTATCAGGCCAGTTGAACTTATACAGTTTTAACTGATATTTTACTTGATGACAATTTCAATCCCTACCAATTAGAAAGACATGCCAAAGCTACCATGCGGTTACTGACCGCTGAGGTAACGAAGCACTGCATAATTTTGAATATTTATTTTCTATAATTTGTTATTTGAGCATTTTTTTCATGACATGAAGAGTTTTCATGCATGAAAGCATATGTTCTGCTTATGTCCGTAGGAATTGCTGCAAAAATAATTTTACATTTTTATTCTATCATCCATTTCATAACTAATTCTGTGGTCTTGTACTAAGCATCCTTGGGTTCTGTTTCTCGATCTACTTATCAATTGACAAAAGAACTCATTCTGAAAACTTTGAGATAGTTTTGTATAAAAAATGACATTTTGGTTATCATATTTGCTCATAAAAATATCTTTCCACGGTGAAATGTTCAAATCAACTCATATGTACTAGACCTATCATCCGCGAGTAAACGCAACACACAATACTACATTGTACTCATTCGCCCAGGGCTATGGACAAAGCACTTATTTTTATGCAACACACAACACATATAAGTATTGTGTGTTATATACCCACATAAACGAAGGCGTCATTTCGTAACATTTATTCCTAGACAGCTTCATACAACTATGCACAAAAAGCTGGGTTGTCACATAAAGTGACTGGTAATGTGGTGAGCGTGATGGACAGAACACTTAGCTACTGATCAAAGAGTTCGAGTCTCAGTGAATTCTTTGGACACCCCAAGCAAAAATCTAAGAAGTGTGAGGTGGCCCAGGGAAAGGAAATTGTATCTTTATCTTGAATGTGTGAGATCCACACACCTCGGTGCGAGGTGAGATATTCCTGTGGCTTAGTCTGAAATGACTTCTATCTGAACTTACCTTCGAATTGAAGCATTGAGTGACATCTAGCATGTACTTATCACTATGAATATGACTGGCCACTCCACTTTGCATTATGCGTTGCAAGTCACTCGTCTTAATGGTGTAAATTTACATGTTAAGGTTCTTGGGGCTCATGTTTTTTGTTCTCGCATTTTTAGTTCAGAATACTGTCTAAAAAAATAAATGTAGAAATCACGTTAAAGGGAATATCCATGAGAAGAGTGTGGAGTTCACCGGCCATATTTTACTGATATATTATTTGAATGAAAACAAGATATAGTAATAATGACAACATTTTAAAATAAAGCTGCCCAATTTGCTTCAATACATAATGGTGTCATGTATGTACCGGTTATCCATAAATTTCAGGATTCTATTGATGGGTGCAAAGTTGTTATGGGCTGAAGAAGCCTCCCGAAGTAGAATATGATTCGTACGTTTTATGTGGGACACATATATTATCATATTTTATGTAATTGACAATTTCGTGGGTAAAAAGTTATCCCTGTTGATCAGCGGTTTGTAACCTTTTCAAAAGCGTACAATGTGCTGGGGTTTCTATTGCTATTAGGGCTATGTGCATTTTATTTGTGCGTGTTTTGATGGAGAATGAGGACCCAAGTGGGGTCCTTAGAAGGTTACAACGCACCGGGATTGGGACTCGGTGATACAACTGATACGCTCGCGCATCCGCGGTGCGCCTTAAGCATTTATACGCAACGTATGAGGGCTCAGGGGATCCCTTCGAGGATACAACGCACCGGGGCCGGGAACCAAGCCAGTGGCTTATACGCCCCATCACCCGGGGAGGGGGAGGAGAGGAAGGGAAAAGGAAAGAGGCGCCGCCGCGATAGGAGCCCGACGACGCCTCTGGGAAAGGAAAGAGACGGAAGGGACGGGACGAGGGAAAGACACCTCAACGCTATAGAAGCGAAGGGGGCCCTACTATTAGCGAAACCAGGTAAGCCATTAATATGCCAGCGATTTTAGAGGAGTTTCCTATGAGGAAGAAAAATCCATTGATCAAATCGCTAGATGTACTTATATGCAATATGTTAGCAATTAATATTTTACAAGGCGATGAGCTCTCAAGTTATGAAAGGTGGGTAAATGAAATAAAGCCAACAGTTTCATTGGCCACTATTTTCCAAACCTTACTGCGCATATTGCCATATCACGGAAAATGGTCTTTGACGTTTACGCCCTCCCTGTAACACAAAAGCAATATTAGAAGGAAGAACATGCTACTAGATCACCTTTATCCTATGAAAGATAACAAAAGGTGTTCATCCGTTAGAGATTTGAACCTTTTCTGATTTCATCCGATGCGGTTCAGTGGCTGGAAGGGGCACTCAAAGGAGCGACGGGATGGCGGACGTAACGGCCGGAGGAATTCCTCGGAGAGGTGCGCTGCGTGGGAAGGAAAGCAGCGACCCCTTGGAGAGGGCGGTGAGATGGAGATTAGAGGCAGGCAGGCAGGTGGAGGAGGGACGGTCACCTCGCGGCCGAGTGCCCCTTAATGGCCCCGCGAGGGCCTCCGCACGGGAGTGGGGGGAGGAATTAGAGGAGAGATAGATAGAGAGAGTGTGTCTGCGGGAGCGGGCGCTAATGGGGAAGGAAGGTGGGTGCGGCTGCGTGCGATGCGCTTTCTCGTCTGCGGTCGCAGATGAAGGCCGGTACGCGCTGGGTAATAGGTGCGTGTTAATTCGTGGGGGGGATTTCAAGGATATACGATACTAGCCACTTGATGTAAATCAGTATTTAAATTAGAGTCTTTTGGGTGAAGGAAGCATGAGATTTCAATGCGAAATAAAATCTAGAAATTTTATCTAGTGCTCGCGTTATTCCTTTAATATAACTTTTTTCGTCAGCGAATTTAACTTATTGGATCAAGATATGTTAATAAGGCAGAAGTAAACAGTTATAATAGAGGCAATAGATATAACGAAGATTTTGGCATTTAACAATAAAAAAATCTCGGTAAAATTTTTTAAAGATTAAAAAAATTATACTGATATTTTTTAACCCTTTAATGCTCAAAGTGCTTTCTCGTCTGCGGTCGCAGAAGAAGTCCGGTGAGCACTGGTTGATAAAAGCGCGCTAATTCGTAGCTGGGAGGTCAAGGAGATAAGATACTAACCTCTTGATATGGTCTTTAAATTCGAGTCTTTTGCATGAGGTAAGGAAGAGGTTTTAAATGCAAAACATTATTCTTGCCATAACTAGTACTCACGTTACACCTTTATCATAGGTAACTGGTTACTTAAGCCAATTGAACATTTAAAAATTGCAGTAGGATTTTTTTAGAATGTTGAATTAGTTCCGCTGGGTTTTTGAGATGGCTCGTCCCAATTGTATATTTGTCTTCCTAAAAATGAATTATTTTCGACTATCTTTGGTATATAAAACCGTATATTTCAAATTTTTCCCAGAACCAATGACCACATAATATTTTTTTAACAAATTGATATATGTTGAGTCGAGTATACGTAATTTGAGTTTATTCCATTTGGTTACATTTTTTAAGGTACAAATTACTTAATAAAAGTTATATATTTAAATATCCAATTATTTTACGTAAAAATGCAAGCAAGGCAAACAAGGCAATTAACCGGTTATATCATACTTCCTTTTGTTTTGAACTTAAATTCGATTTTTTTGCTAAACTGAGATTCTTGTTTGGCGCTTTACTATCCCACTGAGTATTTATGAGTAGGCATGTGTAGCGAAGCACTGCAAAATCCTCCTAACAGTTTCATCTGCAAATACTGACGCAATTTTCGTATTCGAATGGCATAATTAAGTTCAGTCGCTTATAACCGATCAATTTTATTTGAGACGTTCTATAGCAAACATTTGGCGTGAGTTTAAACTCCAATGAATAAGAAAGAGTTAAGTCGACGTTGGTAGGGTTTTAAGTTTAATACGGATTAAAATTATGATTCTAAATTATTCATAACTTAAATATCATTTTTGTATAAAGGAGTGTAATTAGCGCTTAATTTTTAGTCGAATGGTAAAATTTAAAAATTATAAGAATTTAATTGCGAAATGATTCTTATTCGCAAAAAATGAAAAAATCTCATTTTTTTATGGATTCATGCCTTTATTAATCATTTCAAATAATGACAGCTAATTATTTATTTCACTTTACTTGCGCTTGTTTATTTAGTGAGCTGACTATGAGAGTGACCTTTGGTATTTGTGACTCAGAGGTGAAGACAGAGCACTTATGACTGGTTATATGCGAAATATGTGATAATATGTAATTGATTTTTTGCAATAGAATAATACAATATCTTGAACATCCTTTCAATAACATAGAAAAAAATCCTCCTGGTCGTGATTGATAATGCTCCAGATGTACAAAAAAGCAAAATGCAGCTATTTGGTAAGGATCGGAATAGAATATACAATGATGCATTAGAGAAGTTGAATTTAGAACGAAATAGCAATGGTTTTAGGTTCTCATATCTGACGGATGATCTTAAAGAAATAAAACAAGAATGGATCGTGAAACCAATAAAAGCTAGAGCACGTCGGAAATATGTTAAAATTTTCGCCTTGAATGACTGAAGTACCCTTTAAAATTATTTGAAAATATAATTTTATGAGTGTAGATTATTTATGGAAGGAATAGCAAAACAATTTCATTTCAATTTTGCCTTTGAAATATCGAGATTTGTAATTTTTTTATTCAACCAGCATTATTATACATCTTTTTTAACGGTAAATTATGCAAATTTTAACAATATTCTTTCTCAATGATAAGGCACTTGAATTCTTGAACGATGTGGCTTTTCCCCTGTTTTTCTTTAGAAACCAATTTCAAAATACCGGGTACATTAATGAGTGTGTAAACCTGAATTTTTCTATTGATGCGGATGAGTAGCTCAGAATC
Source organism: Ischnura elegans (assembly GCF_921293095.1). NCBI lineage: Eukaryota > Metazoa > Arthropoda > Insecta > Odonata > Coenagrionidae > Ischnura > Ischnura elegans. The sequence continues at coordinate 146,657,294 of NC_060246.1, forward strand.
AATCCAATTTATAATATAACTTGATAATATATTTTCTATTATAATGTGAAGACTACCATTTTTGAATAATTTTTGAAAGTGAGAACAGTGACATATTTTTTAAATTTTAAAATAGCCATTTCGTAATACAGTAGAAATAATGATATCTTTCGGGTCTGAAACGAGTAAGTATTTGATTTCTCATTTGGTTAATAATAGTTTATTTATTTAATTTATATTCAAATTTATGTTTGAGATTACATATTAAGGCCGGTGAAACCAATCACCGATGTACGTTGATGCAAGGCGAGTGATTTAGTGGAAAGAAATGTACGAACAAGTTTTACAGTAAACTGAAAGGATGCAGGTCACAATAAGAAATGCGAGCATACAAGTGTAATTTTAGCATAGGGATTATGACACGAATGCATGCAGCAGTTATGGCACTACGTTGTGGGTTCGGTGTTCCCATTCCACGAATGACTGAGTCTACGCCGTATATAAGCCTTTCATGCCACCGCGCCTCTGCTATGCACCAATGCTCACCATGCCTCCGCAGAAGAGCTGCTAAACGAGGGAGTTAGAGATAAAATCCCGCATTTAAGCTTTACGACAATATTAGCATTCCTCGCCGAAGCACTGGAAACAAGGCCGTGGGAACAGCGCGTGGAATCCTATCCAGGAAGGGACACATTTGCCACGTTTTACGTAGTTTTGAACTCTCCGGATGAGTGGGGGAGGAGGGGGCGAGAGAGTTGAAAACTGTGGCACCAAAGTGTAGGGAATGGGGAAAAGGGTGGTGGTGACGAAAGCCGTATGAAGTCTTACAGCCAGCATTTCGTCGTTTACTTAAAACGGAACTATGCACGGCCCGGTCCTCAAAATTTTCTCCCCTAATCCCCCGCCCACATCCCCATTCTAAACATTATGTGCCGAAAGTTAAGAAGTCTCGCAAACATAAAATTGTCGTTTAACCAACGCTACATATGTACGCGCTGAAATTCCTCGTCCCCGTGCAACCAAACCCCAACACTCGCCAAATACCCATCCTCCTCTTCCATCTGTAACCATCACTGCGTCCCACCCGCTTTTTACCCTCCGTGCTGGATGGAGCGTCTTCGTTCTGCCAAAGTTTTAGAGGGAGGAGGAGGTACCTTTGAGAGAATGGTTGCGAATGCCGGGCTAGGAGAAGGGAAAAGGGGTTAATGGGTGGGGGAGAAAGGGAGCTTGGCCACTGTGCCCTGTGCGGGATGGAATCCCTCCGCTTTTGCACTGTGAATAATGAAGGGAGCAAGAAAGATGAAGAAAGAAGAAGAGAAAGTGAGGGAGAGTAAGAAAGGAGAAGTAAGCAAAGACGTGGAAAAGGAGGGAGCAATGCTCGTTTCTTTCCTTATTTGAGAGGAGAAAACGGAACAGGACACTTGGTGGCTGATGGAACGGCACAAAGGGACGGAAAATGTCTCATCAAATATTCAAAAGAGAATCTGCGGAGTTTTAAAGAATGCTGGAAGGAGAGTGTAGGAAAGGGTTCTAGGAGGTAGAGTGTGAGGAGAGACAGGAAGGAGTAGAGAAGTGGAGCCGGAAAATGAAACAAAATAGACATTTCTGGTGGGAAGAATTGTGGCCGGATGAAGTGACCCTAATGAAAAAGTGGCTTTGATAGTATTAGAGCCGATAATTTTATGCGTCGGTTCATTAATGGTATTTTAATATTTTTCTACTGATCTCGCGCTCATTCTTCACTTGGGTAGTCCAATGTTAGAATGTATTTTTTTAAAATTTGTTCGCCGATAAATGTAAGCGCATGGAGCGTGACATGCCTATCGGCGATAACATTAAAACCACCACAACCAACGTGTTGTATGGTTTGTTAGCCATCAAATTGACTTAAAATCTTTTATCATTTCTTTTCAGCCTAAAACTGAAATAATATGTAGCTCAACTCGAATACATGACATTAACTCCAAAGGATAAAAGCGAAGTATCAAGTCATCCACCAGCCAGCCTAATAGGAAACAATTTGAAGAAGAATTGAACGCACTGGGAATTATTCGGCCGAAATTTTGAATTAGGCTAATGAACGCTCGGAAATAGGATAGCAAAATTTAATAAAAACGTAATGGGAGTATAGTGCGGCAGGAACGAGATAGTGACTGCTTCAAATAGAAGTTAAATGGAAGCAGGTGGATTGACAAGAAATATCATGAGGACAGGTAATGACGACGAGAGTTGAAGGAAATACGATCAATGTGATGAGGTAAAGAGATAAATCAAGGACGGAAAAGCAAATCAATTGGATGCGGAGAAGCGGAGAGTGAAGAAGAGAAAGTCAGGAACCTCAAGAAAACGACGTTTCTGTGGGATATATATTATTTTTTCGGGATGAAGGCATAAAAAAGCCGAGAGCGTAAAGAGAATCGGGAATGAATTGGGTAATATTCGGGCTGAAAGAGAGACTGCGAGAATACCACTCTCTCCTTGTTCAGGCATGTGCACTTGCTAGAGAAATATATGGCGAAGAGATTGAAAGCATAAAACCCGGGTGATGAGAGAAGGATCTGGGAGAGGAATGGAAGATTTGGAGGGGAAGAGAAAGCGAGGGGGAGTTTTTGTGGCGTGGAAAGGGGATGAGGCGCCATGTGCGAAAAGCAAATGGCAGGAAGTTGGATTTTATGATGGGAAATGTAGTTATCGTCTCGCGCGCGAGAGGGCGGTCCGTTTGAAGGGATGAATTCGAGGTTTAAGGGGACGTTTGCGGGGGAGCGGATGGCGGCGAGGTTACGGGAACGCTCGGGAACGGAGAAGGGGGCAGGGAGGGAATGTAAAGGATGCAAGGAAGAGTGAAAGGACGTGGCGGAATTCCGCGGAAGAGGTGAATCAAATCAAACGGGATTGGAACTTTGAGGGCGCGTACGTTCAGGAGAGCTGCGTTAGGTGGAGGAAAGAGAAAAGAGCTATTGCATTGAAGAAGATGGGCGGGATAGGAGGGGTTTAAACTTATGAAAGGAATAGGGTTGGCAAGGTCCGTTAGATTCTAGAAGTAAAGGAGCGGCTTAAAGAAATGAAGAAAATAAAGGGTCATATTTATTTTTTTAAAGCAGCAACTGTAAGTTGTTTCAATTAATAGTTACATGGCGTTATTTCGTCTTTAAAATAATAAAATATAATATATAATCTAAAAAGCAATGAAACGTTAGTTTTTGAATAATTATAATTTTTAATCCGAGGACCATCAACTTTAAAGTATTATAAACGTATTATTGTTCTCTACGGTCACTTAAAATATCTGTTTTATCCTGATATCAATGGGACAGAAACACACGCGTCTTGAAAGGAATTGGAAGATCACAAGAATTTTTTTCGGTTTTCCCGGCTGCATTGATATCTGTTTCAAACTTACGCTCACTTTTTGGAAGAAAGAATAGTTCTTTTTATTGCTATTTTTTTTACCTTCGCATAATGTTTTTTCGGAGAATTTACCTTGGTTTTCATCTACTTTCATCACAAGACACTTTATGGTTTGTCATCTTCCTTATAACTATTTCAAAGTATGTATTAAAATTTTATGATGCAGTAAGGATCGTTTGTTTTAATACTCGCCAAAGAATTCAATTCCTTGCCTTTATATTTATGGAGACATTAAAGACAAATAAAATGATGCTTTAATGCGAATACGCCTAAATTCAAAGCTGTTTAAAATGCACACCATGTGAGGTTCATGTAAGTAACTCCAATATCCGTAAAAATCTCAGAAATACTGTTCCCCTGTCACTTTTACCATGCTGAAGTGAAGTCACAATGAGTTATTCCCATTAATTTGTTTATTTAATTTGTTTATTTTACTTAATATTTAAATCTGAACGATGATTGCATTAATTATCAATAGCCATCGTGAAATTTGATAATAGCTGCGAAAATGCAAACAAAAATGTAGCCCAATATGACCTGCTACTTATGAATAAAATTATATGTATTACTATATTGTATTTGATACAGATGTTCTGAAGATCAATTTGGCATTTTTTTATTGTAGTTTCCTTTGACCTGAAAATTCTGAAGAATCAAGTTAGAAGGTATGTTATTCGGGGAATACGGGCTTTTTATGGCCTCACCTGTGGTAACAACGTTGGAGTCTCTGTTCCCGGAAGGAAATTACTCAGCCGAGGGAAAAGAGATAATGGCAACAACTGAACATTTAGATGATCGAGAAAATTTATTTTCTGGAATCGGCGAGATAATCGAAATTGTTGGAGTCCAAATATATTTTTGTTGTGAGTTATCCACGAATGTTTTGATGATTTTGACATGATGAAATAAGTCTAGGCCCGATACGGTAACGAACTTATTTTTTCATTTTACCTGGTTCATCACCTTATCATTACAACTAGTGTTTTCCTCTTTTGGTGTTCATAAAAATAAGAGACGAGATTATATTCTTATCACATTTGTCAATGACATGCCGGAGCTGGCGAAGGTGGGAGCTAAGTTTACTCAGGCGACAAAAATGTGAACAGCCGTATCACGCGTCGTAGCATCCTTATGAAATTACAAATTCCTTTAAATTCCAGGAGATGCCTTCCTGGAAGATAAAGGCATCAAAATGAGGGAAATGTACCACGATCACGTCCGTCAGTTTTGGCACGAGGAATGGTTCATAGCCGAGTTTGCGGCAAGCAGATGTTACTTAAGTTGTTCACATACAATTTTAGATAATCCTTGATTGTCACGTCTAACTGCTAGAGGGTGGATAAGGTATGGTAAATGGCTTTATTATTTAGCGTAATGTGTATGAACGTGAAACAGAGAGGCAATAATGGATTTGTGCCTTATAAAGTAGTAATTTTTACGAACAAGAATTAGTTGTTGACGAAATGAATACTGGGCTAGAATAGTGGCTATGGTCAGTAAAGAAATCCAGATTTTATTTTACTGTAGTTACCAATTAGAATATTTCTTTCTCGGTCAATATGAATCTACCCCCAGTTTTTAGCTCACTGAAAATAACTTTAATGTTTAGCGTGGTGTGTATTGTAATGCCGTCCCGGAGGATTTTCTGTTTTTTAATTTTTTAAATATTTCTGATGGTTTTTTCTGATTATTATTAGAAATAATATTTGATGGATTTAGCAAAAAGTACATTTATTGAATTTTTGTGTTTTAAAGATGTCGAGAGGTTGTTTTGATAAGAAAGAGGGTCAGAGAGAGAGTCGAGTCAGAGAGTCGCGGTTGCATCTTGGTCTGATAAAAATCTAAATATTTAGATAAGTAAATATATATTTAAAATAGTCACGAATTCACAGTATGTACATGTACAGGTCCTTTATAAACAAATGCATCCCGGTTAAGCTCATTTTAGGCTTTATCGTACTTTTGAGATGCTGAAAAAATTGCTTTTCACCTTATGGAATTCAATGCGTTGAGACGGCAGTTGAGAGTTGAAGAGTCTTTGAGGATGCCGCGGCCAAGTTGGAAAGAGAGAAAAGATGGAGGAGTGAAAGTGGATGGGTAAAGTTGAGGGACGGGTTGTGGAAAATGAGAGAGGAAAGGGATGGAGGGAGGACGACGGGTTGAGATGGGGATGAATAGGGCGAAGATGAATATATATTGCCGAGTAATAGGGGAGGGAAAGGGTTTTGCAAAGGAAAATGGGCATGCGAACGAGATGAGGATTTAAGGAAGGATGAGGGTGGGGTTGTGGGTGCAGACGAGACAGGGTTGTATGGGCGGGGAATGAATGGTTGCGTATTCCGTGCCTGGATACGAAATACAGGGAGGATAGTCTCAGTTACAGAAGATATGAAATTCCCGGGGTTTCCCGAATGTAATTCCATACTTCTCGCAAGAAAATTCATGAAAATTAATAGGTTTCTTGTAGTAAATTGCAATTCTGTAAATTACAGTGACGTGTAAACGTATGGGGATTGAATATTTTGATATAGTTATTTTATTACTCTGTTGGATGGACGATTTAAATTTGATATGCGCTAGCAGAGATATATCAATAAGTATTTCAAAATTCAAAGATAGGCAGTGCTTTTTTAAGTTATCTACCAAAAAGCAATCCATGGCAGGCAGTGTATTCTGGTCCTGTGTCAGCAGACATTATGAGTTAAAGAGTATTTCGCAGTACATACAAAAGCACACATCATAATTACATGGGGTGTGAATCTCTAATTTCAACATATTTAACTAAATAAGCAATTGGCAGGTTATGAGAAATCAGGAAACGACTATGTAAACATGTTCTTCGTGTTTATTTACGTCTTTTCTTTGAGATGAAAAACTTTTTTCTCTTCCAAAACTATTCTGGTTGATTTTAGGCCAATCTTAGGCTTTTTTCTGGTAACTTCTAAGTATTCCCTGGTAAAGCCGCCACCATTTGAAGCTCAATAGAGTATATCAGAGTTACACAATTCCAAGTATTCCAAGGCATTAAATTGACGAACAAATAGGTGGGCTCAGATCAATTACGGAATTAAATTATAAATATATAATTACATAATATATTTATATATATTACAAAATACTTCGTTCTATATTTTTTAGATATAAAACTTTTTCTCAATTACATAATTTTCATCGATAACTTTACGCAGTGCATGGTAATTTTTTCCACGGAAGCTTCAATTTCTTGGGATTTTCCTGGCTTTCTCGTATATTCTGGATTGGTGGAAACCCTGAGGAAGGGTCGTAGTAATAGTGGGGGATGAGCGGGAGAGGAGGTCGAGGAAAGGGTTTGGTGCCGATGGGACGTGGTTGGCAAGATGAAACGGAGTGGAAAATTGGACCGATGAGCTTGAATGGGCGTATTGCTAAGAGGCGGCCTTTCATGCGTGCAAAATTGCGTTCGGCGGTTTTAAGTAGGGAGAGAGGGAAGGATGTGGGGAGGGAGCGAGAAGGGGCGGTCGCGTGCTTACACGTTATTCATACGTGTGCCGTTCGATTGATTAGGTCACTGAAAGAGATGCGAATGCCGTTTATCACTTTGACTGCGGCATCCCTTGTTTGATCGCATTGGCGGGGAATTTCAATGCATTTGTGCGTCTGCGTTCTCAATTGATCCGTTTTGGTATGCTCCCACTGCAATGCCTTTTCATGAACCGAAATTATTTGGGCCGTTTTTCAATTATTTACCACGTTGAAAAATACCTCTCGATTTTTACCCCTTGGATCTCCATAATTGCTTCCTTTTTTTTTTAGCTCAATTGCTTTCAATTAGTGGAGTAGATATATTTTTTAAGGTACGGAAAATACCATTCATCGCATCTGTCCTGTCTATTTTAAAGAGAATTGAGACAAAACCTATTTTGTAGACAGGGGATGAATAAGTTTTTATTCCACTTATATGATATTATTAGAGCGAAAATTGGTTCAATTTCTATTACGATGAAGCAAAAATAAATCGTGATAAAGTATTAAAAAACTGTAAATGAATGCAGTGAGGAAGCACCAAGTTACCACTGGGTGTATTAAATATTTAAATCAGTAGTTATTAAGAGTTGAAAACATGTAAGGTGCAAAAGGAAGATAAAGTGTGTCACTTCCCACAAAGTTGCGCCTAGTTTGATTTTACGGACTAAATGTCACGCCTAGTGATTACCAAACTGAATGGTTTTATCGGAAATATTCATCTTCAACGATAATCAATAGGAAATGTGCCATGAGATTATGTTCTCACCTATACGCTGGAAAAAATTTAAAATATGGTGAAAAGGTTGTAGATGGTAGATTCTAATTTGACAGATAGGACAGAGGTGGGAGAGTTTTATAAAAATGAACTGATTAAAGTCGATGTTTATCTCGGTTAAAAGGAAGTTGTTGAATTTAAAGGTTACTTTCCTTAAAGAATTACTGATTAAAGTTGAAATTAATTTTTTTAAACCATATCATAGCCATAGGTTTACGACGACCCCGATTCTGATGGTCTACGCTCTGATATGCATCAAGTTGCCGAGGACGCATTCGTGTCATCGCGAATATTGTCTTTGCACGATCTCCCATATTCTCGTTTGATGGCTCGTTCTAAAACTTGTGCATCCAATCTACTGAGGCCCGCTTTTGTGTGGTGGAATTAATGTGGACCTATTCATTGCATCTTTGCACTTCTATATTACGTAAGTACTTAGATGCCGTTTTATTTTATCTCTATTGGATAAGCTTCGTTCTGAAATTTAGATTCATTCAGAGTCAAAATTAACTTTTTTAAAAATAACTACTGATTTAAAAATTGGTGTAGTTAAAATTAATCAAATTAAAAGTTAAATATAAACTAATGCAAGATAAAGTTTATGAAAAAATTTTGACTGTTAACAAAATCAACGACTAAAATGAATAATCAACTATATTTTAACGATAAATTTTTATCACTAATCCCAAGTATTATACAAACTATGTAGGAATAAGATTGTCAGAGTTGCTACTTAGGGTGGTTCTCGATGCCAAATTGAAAAAAAAAGCTGTAATGTTTGTATGGTGAAAAGATGGGCACTTAGACACCAAGTGTTTGCTATTTTTAATAAATACACTTCGCAGAAAGAAAAACACGATAAAAAAAGTGATAGAAAGAAAACATTAAGAAAAGATATTGTCACGCGGTAGCCATTGGATACTTGTCTGGTGAGAATAAATTCCGGAATAACCAGTGTCGTTTGACTTATCTAGCTTAATTTGCCAATGAATTTCGAATATAGAGCTGTTTTTTCCTCCAGTCCTCACCGTGACGGCTTTTGATCCCGTTGCAGCGTTTCAAAAGGAAAAAAAAGAAAGGGAGAGCGCTTCGTGAAGCCAGCAGATTACATGCACTGGGCGAAAGAGCGATAACGACTTGTTGGATTGCTTAGCCTGACGTTTTCCTGCTATACCCTTCGATAAAGAGCCCGGAGATAAAACCGTAACAAAAGGAGGCGAGGGATAGCGCGGCGGGGTTAAGTCAGTGGGAATGTAGTGGGGTCAAAGAACTCCTCGGGAATGTGGAAAGGCGGCGGAGTGCGTTTCTGATATGTTTTGGGGGCACGCGTCGAGTTTACATCGTGTGATGGGAATAAAGCCTTTTTCGCCCGTGAAAGATCGACGGTTCGACGTCGTCGGTCAGACTGGCGCGGCAGCTCAGATGAAAGCGGTAAACACGATTCGTAAAAGAAAGCGACGGCTTTTAAAAAAAAAATTACCTTAAACTAAGTAAAATAATAGGAATTGATAGAAGATATAGGGGATGCTGTTCAAAACTAGTTGAACGACACAAATTTTTTGTGAGTGATCTTCACCGACGAAAATGTTCAAAAGCGCACATTCTAACTTTGAGTTTCGTGGAAAATTGATGCATGTTAGTTTAACGAAAAGAATGAATGGAAACGGCCGAGTTTTTTCTCATGCATTAAAAAAAGAAAGAATCTTCTAAAGAATTTTGCTTTTCGTGCGCATACATCAGAAGAGACACAAAAATGCAAACCAAAGCATTGCTAGCTATCTTTACCTGTCATTTCTAAAGCACCAACGAGAATTCGAATACAGAATAAAGGGCTTGCATTCACTTACATCCAAAATGTGTGGTTGGAAACCAAAACGTGTCAGTGTTCAGGTAAATACCAATTGTCCCGGGAAAAAGTGAAGCCCAATGTTAAAATTGATTGAGGAATTCCGGAAAAGATATAAGGTTTAGCGAATTAGAATATGCAACATAGTGAAAGACGCAAGGGAAAGAAGTAAACAGAAAATTTAGATTGTAAAAAAGGGGATTACCGCAATATTCTTCACAAGTAATACATGGATCCTATACATAAAATGTCTGTGATATTGGGCATTTGGATATTGTTGAAAATATTTCATATAATGGAAAATATTCTTCCAGTGGCGGCTCGTGAGTCAAATGCCTGGGGGGGCGCACTCCACCGGGGGGTCATAATTTTTTTAATATTTCGTGTATTTTATTAAGTTTTTACGGCAATCTAGGAATAAAATTTAGTAATGCCATATTTTCCGTTTTTTTCAACAAAAATACCTAGTTTTCCTAATAAAGCTTGATTAATAAATACTAAATGCGGTAGACTCTCGTTCATGCGGATCCGCTTAGTCCGGACTCTCGATTATACTGATCAATGATCTTGAAGAATAAAAATATAATTTCTGCGATATTTTGCAAGTACAAACGAATATACGTAACTTGAGGTTTTAGCACCTACATTCTTCGTGCGGATATGCCCGCAATACACTTATGTTGTTCGTTTTGCAATCATAATGCGTTATTTGTCAAATCTATTCGACATTTGCAAAGATTTAGGTAGCAATGACACTTGTAACACCTGAGGAGGGAGGGGAGTGTCACTGACTTCCACTAGGCAACAAACACTACTAGAATGCGCGCGCTTTGCTATTGTAGATGTAAACTTTGATTGCGGTGTTCGCGTTGCTTCTTGAATACAGTATGATTTAAAATCAATAATTAAATATTTCTCACACATTTTTAACAAAATCTGAAATACTCACATGCCTTTAGTTATATTGCACAAGTCCATCCTTCTTTCCTTTTGTCCAGCAAAGTGATCAATTACACGTTCGTTGAAATCAGCGCCGGACAACAATTTCTTTCCGATTGAACACATAGCAAGGGCACTAGTCTATAAATAAACAAGGGACGACACAAAATGAGCCGACGAGAAATACGACCAAAAAGAACAAGGTGCCAGGACACAGATTTGGGGACAATTTTTCCCTATATTTCCCTAAAACAAAAACGAGCACTGTTGATTAATTCAAAATTGTCTTCTTGAATGTACATTTAGCACTAAGAAACTTCTTAATCGGCAATTAAGCACAGTTAACTCCTCAAAAATGATGTCTGAACTCATTTCACTCCGTTCTTAAGGAGAGTCTTGCGTTACTATAAGGAAGACTCAAGGGAGATAGAAGTCGTGGTCCACTAATGATGATTCAGCTGAGGGACGAATTTAAGGTCAGCAAAGGCACTCAAGCAAACAAAAGACGTCACGCACCATCTCCTTGAGTCTAAGATTCATATGTGGCAAACACACGAAACGCCAACGGGTCGCACTTGGAATAACCATGTCTTCGAAATCATTGCCATGATATAATAGAAAATAAATTCTAGATCGTAAAAGAAGACTGCTCTGAACCACAGATAGGAGCTGTAAGGATCTCCGCACTGATATGAACTCTTCGAAGCCACTTAAATCAGACCCAAGTGGACATTTTCCGTCAGACAGCTACCGCTCTGCCGCTGAGGAATTAGATGAACATGAACTAATACAACAAGGACGGCTAGAAAAATGATGAACCTACACACAAAAGGTGCATTGTACGCGAAACTTCTTGACATTCATTGAATGACTCTATTTAAAGTCACGTTTTACGGGTTAAATCATGTTTAATCCTTCACCCTATCACGCACGCACCTATTTCTTAAATTATAAATCAGTGGGGAATGTTAACTGATTTTTCCTAATACTGCAGGTCTTTTGATAAATTTATCTGAAAAATAGGTACCTACCGCATTTCTAATCATCGGGAAGATATGATTACATTGTTCAGGCCTAAACATTATAACATTAGTTTCCCCAAGGTTCTTGAAATTCGTAATCATAACAGAACTGTGGCAAATACTCGAGAATAGTTTTCCTACGTCAATACGGCCTTTAACTGGTTGGATTTTATATGTTCCGGAATTCAAACACCCAAAAACGCAAGCATAATGAGATAATTTATTTTCTGTAGCAATACCTACCAGTAATTAAAAATTAAAATCGTATAACTACACCCAGTACAGTGACCATTCTGATTCCGCACGTCCCTTTTCTGTGGCAGCACCAAGTAGACGCCAGTTTATGCGCCCGCCGGCCTGCGCAGCGATGCCAACTCAACGTCGCTCTGCGCATTCTCGGACGACGTCCCAAGACCTCGATAAGACACAACGTTAGACGCGTCATAGCACCAGCGGCCCCCACCACTACCACTCTCCATATAACTGCATGGGGATGGATTGGGACGTTCTGGCCAGCGCCCCACGGCTACAAATACGAACTTCTCGCGCCATTTCTTTTCGTGTTTTTCCAATACTTTCGATGTATGGGACTGAAAAAACACTTTGATTAATTAGATGTTTAATTATAAATTTATGGATATTTATTTTTTTTACTTTTTCAAATATTTGGGAGGGGCGGCGTCCGAGAGTCCTTATGGGCAAGCCGCCACTGTATTCTTCTCTAATAGTCCTGAAAATAAAACTGTGCGTAGCAGTATTAACAGGGTATATGTTTCTATTAAAGAGTTTACGATAAACCGTAATGCGAAGTAAAATGTATTATGAAGTCACAAATGTGCATTAATAAGTTTGGATTGCATTAGAGTTGGATTTGCCATAGTATAAAGTTCTATTAATGAGAAACTAGAAAAAAAGGTGACTGGTTTCGTCAAAAACAGAATGTACAAACTTTTATTTTTTTGTGAAGTCAAAATCATTCTTTTTTCAAACTTTGTTCATTAAAAAAACAAGACAAAGTAATTACTAACTGTCATCTGACGCCAGTACTTCACCAGTCCTCTGCTTCAGTCGCATTTTAATTTTGCATCCACACCGAAACCCTTCCCACCCTCCTTCCCGCGCTTGGCCTTCAATTCGGGTGTTTAACGGCCCATTCCGGGCGCGCGGCAGAGCGCGTCACGCCACCTGTCAATGTGCGCGAGGGAGAAGGCGTAATGTGGGAATATAAGCCGTTGCATCGGCGGGAGATCGGCCCTGCGTGTGTGTGTGAGCTGGCGAGTGTGTTGGTCAGAGAGAGAGAGAGAGAGAGGACGGGTCTTTCCGTGGGAATAGATGGACGAGATGGATTCGCACAGGCCGTTGCGTGCGAAAGAGGCGATCCCCGCGCCGTTTGACATACGCTGCGGAACGAAAAGTCTGAAGCCGACGGGAAAGGCCCGTGAAACAGCTGAAATTTGTGGGAGCGAAAATTCCGGCGGAATGGGCGTAAGGTCGTATCTAGCGAATGTGAGTGGCGAAGTGGCCCTAGTTGACTGTCGCGCGCGTCCACGGTCTTTTATTGGCGTCCTTTGCGTGACGAGAGAGGAGGGTGGCAGACGTGGCTTGTGGTTCGGTCGAGGAATGGAAGAATTATCCTTCATATGTCAGCTCAAATCGCGCAAAAAGACGTTTGATTCTCTTCCTTTTCCACGTTAATCGTTGCCACTCGGCACAATTAGAGGCGTGTGAAGTTGGGTACATATTTCAGAGATGAGGAAGGGTCCATAAATTTTATTTCAGAGAAAAATATATATAATTTATGTGGCAATGTTTCTGGGCGAGAGCACATGATTTTTTATTCATTACATATTTCCGAAATCTTTACATTTATGGGTGACTTTCATTCTTCAATGCCTCATTCAAGGGGACTCCATTAAAGGAGGCCCAAGAACACGTTGGTTTAGCGCTGTATCTGTTGCCGTTTCGTTCGCATTTTATTCGGCGGCGTCACCAGGCAGCGATATCACGTTCAGTCTAACTTTAACCATTAGCCGTAGTGGAAGTGATCTTTGTTGTGGAAAATCATCTTGCATGCGTTATATGTGTGGTTTATATGATTTATTGGATCACTGCCGTGCATTTCACTGTGAAAAGTGGATATCGATGACTGGTTGCGCCGCGAGTGGCGATTTTGATTTGATTGATTCTAATTTAATGTTCGTTGTCTCATTCTTTCTAAGTTTACAACAGTTGCGGCATTAGACGACATACGGCCATGGAGTTGATTTTGACGCTTTACTGATCGTTTGAAAAGGAATTTAACGGAAGTGGTAAACCTCTGTTTGCTGACCTAGTTAATCCTCTCTACTAAAGCTACACAAAGTGCTATGGCGCGCAGGTATGCTCACAAAGAGCTTTGAATCATAACGAGGCCCATTTAAATCTGGTCCCAACTATTGCTGGGAATCATAACGTAGTGATCTTACGGAAACTGGAGTGGAGCAATTTTCGGCTTAGATTGAGGAGTAATTCTGATGAATTCATATGATGATGAATATCATGATTCATATTGCAATGAAGACGTTTTCTCGAAATAAAAAAAACAGTCAAAAGAAAAATTTAATTCAATGGTAAGCCCGAAGAATAAATGCTCATTAAATTCAACATTTCTCAAAAACACGCATTCAAAATATGTGCGTGTAACATTATATTTAGTATTCAATATAGCAACTATATTTTTCGTGAATTTAAATCGTCCACATACTAATAACAACCAAATGTGCCATAAGATTTATTGTCGTATTAAATATAAATTGAAATACTCGAGCTGTAAATGAAACTAACTACGTATTAAAAAAAACCTAACGTAATGTCATAGTTTCCTGAGATGATTGTACATGATTAAGCACAATTGTTATAAAAATGGTATGGCGCGTTTTTGAATGTAGCAATGAGACGGGTTTACTTCCTCTCCAAATTCGATTTAAACTCTAAAATGTGCTTCACTGACTACGCAAAAAATATGTCAGCGGAAAATAGAAATCTAATCAGAAAACAGAAAGAAAGATAAAGAAACTGATATTATAGTGGGCGAGGAAGGAACCCAGAGACGACACAAAAAAAGAATATGCGAAGAATGGGAGCTGTAGAGTGTAGGCGAATGGAATAAAGCGCTTTGCATGCGAGGATTGGAAGACAGGCCTGAATTAGCAGTTTTAAGTGAATTAAGGCTCATCTTGAGAAAATAAGATTATCCCGTCGCGCTGGGGCTCTTTACGTAGCCCGTTCGCCGCTCCGCCTTGAGTTCTCCCTCCCACTCCTCCGCCACTTCTGATTCAAGCATTCTCTCGCTTTCACTCATTCATATTTCTCTTCTTCTTCTTATGCCTCCTCTCCGAGACCTTGGCGCTTTAGCTGCGGTTCGGCTTTAACTCCTCGTATCTTGCGTCGTCTCCTCAGACCTTCCTTCAGTTCGCTACGCGCGCCCTCCTGGATTCTTGGGTGATGTTTTAGCTTCAGACTTTTTTTTTCGCCTCCGCATAAATTTTCGCTTCCCACGTACGCGTCCTAATGCTTCGTGCGTAGGCTGGGAAGAATGAAAAAAATGGCTCATCTGGTGGATTATTATGCCATTCTCTCGGTTCGTTATTCGCATGTTACGCTATTTTTTTAAACTCATCATGGATTCGAGGGTGTTCAAAGTTGTGGAGAAGGGTTGTAACGGCTCAGTGAAATAGTGCCTTGTGGGAAAACATCTGCAGAAAGCAATTGCATCTCTCTAGGAAGCATGACCTTTTCAACCTAATGATTAACTTTTTTTTTTGAAAGTGATGATGCCTTTGAGACTCATATAATTCGAATCATAACTAATATTTTATATGTATATTTTATGAATGGGACATTTAAGGGACTTCCTAATCAAATTTCTCTAAATTCCGCTCATCGGCATAGACATTTTCCTCATGAGTTCTTGCGGGTATTATACGAAAGAAGCTTATTATCATTTTCATTTCGGAATATTGGAGTAATGTAGTTTTTCAAACTTTATATCATTATTAAAAATATATGGTATGTTTTGTAGTCAGCGTAATTGCACACGTGATCGGAATATTTCTAAGGACGTTTTTCCCTTTTTTTTAATACTTTTACTTATTGCTAAGATTTCATTGGGTTTGGCAACTCTTCCTCTGACGACTGCTATATTCTTCACCTCCCCCGGCCCGACCGTCATTTTATTCCTCCCTATCTTTTCCTCTTTTTCTCCGGCGGCGGTTTTTTAAATGGAAATGTTTCGGCCGGGAATGGAAAATGGACCGGTAGGATAAATTACATAGGCTGAGGAGACCGTTAAGGAATAACGGAGATTCGTTGAGAGAGAATAGACTCGGAAAAGAATCCTCTTTGGAAGTCATAGTTGGCCGAAAAATTGTATTCCGTGGCTTGAAAGAGAAAGGAAGCATGCAAATAGAGATACAAAAGTGGAAGAAATATATGTAACTTCTGAGGGAAAGGAAAAGAAATTTTTTGGAGAGAAAGAAGTGGGAAATGAAAAACGGAGGGAGAAAACGTGAGCGAAGAGAATGGAAAAGTTTTAATCGTTGTTTAACGACGGACGAGAGGGAGTGAAATAAAGAAATGGAGCAGAGAATGGGGAGTGAAACGTCATACGAATACTTAAAACATTGCTTTTGAAACTTTTGGGGTAGTATATTTGCATATGAGTCCATTCGTGGAAAGATGATAACATAAAGTATTAGAGTAAATATGTGCTCAACTGTTTGCCTACCTTAGTTTACCTTAGCCTTAAGTAGCCTTAACCAGAGAAACACTATGAAACACTGTTAAATAAATTAACCGTAGAATAATACTTTAAATTGTTTATACAAATTGTAAATAGAAATAAAATGACATTGAGAAATTAAATACTGAAAATATTGAACGCAGTATGGTATCACCAAATATTAGAAATCGCAGATGATCGTAAAATATTTTACAATTTTTTCCTCGGCAGCCATTAAGTTCTTTTAACGGCATTAATTCAAGAAGATTGCAATAATCATCAATTCATAAAAATGCATTAGAAAATTAGGAGAACTCAGCCAATAACTATACTTCTCCTCCTCCGTACAAGTAACTTCTGGCAGAGAAGAAAATTTGATGGCAGAAAAAGGTGTCGTTCTTCCCAAGACACAATTAAGATGGCTGAAGTTATACTGGAGTGAAAAGATGTTTTCCAAAATAAGATCCGCTCATTATACGACAAATGCAGATAAATTTTTGCATTAATTTATATTATAAAAAGATAATCATATTAATTTTCAATAAAGAAGTCCTCATGGGTGCTTCAGCTCCAAAATCAAGAGGGATTTTTTGCCGCAATAGGTATGATTGCTTTTTCGGAGCGTATAGAATTTAAAAAATATACAGCATTTTATGGGTATAGTTTGATATTGCTTTTTCAATTTTCAAAGCAGAAATATGTAAGTATTTAATAGTTCCTTTAGGGTGGATACTAAGGAGTAAGAGATAAGATAACAGTGATGTATTATTATATGTTCAACAGTTGACTTTTTTAGATGGAAAATTGGTATCGGATCAATCAACCAATTGCACTTCAAATGGGCAAGAAATTTTACGCTGAATGCAGCAGTACTAAATCTGTCTGGTCTGAATTAATGCAAGCTTATCCGGAGAATCGTGGAATCTACAGTCTCCGTCGCCATTCTCGAGGAGTTGGATACAGACGGTGGAGCGTAAACGTAGTCTCTAGAAGGGATCCATGAGCTCGAGCGAATTTCCTACGGGATGCATACTGAGGCAGGTCCTCCGCCTATTATGCAGTGATTCGAAATCTTTCGAGCAAACGTCCTTTTTCCTTTCCACTCCTGCCCTATGGAACGTTTTACGCATGCGAAGAATAGAACGGAAACAGATGAGCAATAGAATTTTTTTAGCTTGAAACTGACTGGAAAGTAATGACTGGGCGAGCTTGATATTTATGCCACCCCCAGGCAACTGGAATTTAAAGGAAAAAGTAACTTATAAAGGTGACCCAGGAGATTAAATAAAGGAGGCTCCAGTACGTCCTGTTGAGTCTTCATTTGTGTTTCCATTTAATTATTTGTTCATCGTATTTCAAAAAATGTCCTCAGCGTGGCGTTGAATGCAGAGCGATACTTTCATTCTCAATCATTTGAAATCAAGAGAAATGGATTTTAAAAGAATTTAATAGATGTTATCATGAAGAATATAAATTTTGGCTGAGCAATTATCATAGATTTTGTATCCGTGAAATTCGGTTCGCTTTTCCTGCGACTTTTGTAGACACAGCAAAATGCGCGATGATTGACGACATTTAGTGGTAGACTTGATAGTCCTCTATTGTTACCCTTTTGCTGCCAACCCATTTCAGGTGGGATGTGCGAAGACTGCCAATGCTATTTTCCGGAATTTGCAACATTATAGATTTTAAAAAAATTCAGCTACTTAATTTTATTAAACACGTCTAGATTTTTCCCAATTCTTAAGATATACTAATATAATATAACCATGGATAGATTATGGGGGCATACATAAATTACAGTCGTTGAAAAGGCCACAATCACGGAAAAAGTGAAATAATTCGGGCCCATAAATCGGCCCCTGGAAGTTTTCGCTCAACCAGCGAGGGCCGATATATCGGCCGGGTGGCAGTAAAAGGGAGTAATTCGTGAAATTAATTATAAAAAGATATGCATGGGTAGGAGGGCGGGGAAAGAATGGTGGATGGGTGGTGCAACGGGTACTGTGATATTCTGATATTCGGATTTGTTTTCCTGCGAGCGACATTTTGTAGACCCAGTGAAACGCGCGGTGAGTGACAACATATTTTGTTCTTCATCGAAGCTTTCGCGGTTCATGGCTGATGAAAAGTGTTATCGCATAGTTCAGGTCCATTCCGACGTTTCGCGACCTCTGCGACCGAAGAAGCGAGCAGAAGCGGTCGCGAAACGTCAGGATATAACCCGAACTACGCGCAAAGACCCAAAAATTTATTTTTATTAACATATTTAGTTGTGGACTGACAGTGCTATATTGTAATATTCGTTAGAGCGACTTAGCAGAGCAGTAGGAGTGACAAGAAAAGGTATACATAAAGGGGTATTGGGGGTGGGAAAAAATGTTGGATGCCTGTTTGGTCGAGAGTGAAAGGAGTCCGTGCGCTCCTGTCCTCTGGCGGCGGGATTCGGAGTCTCTCGCCCCGAGCAGCCGAGGCGGCAATCAGGGAAGGCATCGCAGAACCAAACGAGGACGGCGCGGCTGAATATTCATGCGACGCCCAAACGACGTTAAAGTCTCCTCCTCCGCCCCGTTGGTTACCTCCCATCCCCCCTTGGGCTCGCCCTCCGCGCCCCCCGTCCACGGGATGTTACATCCCTGACAGCCGCGCGCCTTTTATCACGCACCCTTCCCACGAACAGCACGTTGCCGTCACGTCCGTTCCTCTAGGGGCCACCACCACCTGCTCCCCCTCTGGTCCACTCTCCTCCCCCCCGAAGAGCAGATCCATCCGCCCCCAGCTCTCGCAGCAAACACTGAGAGGTAGGCGGTCGTGGACGGGCTTTTTTACGCTCTGGGAAATCTTCCGCGTCGTCAGGTGGCACGGAAAAACTCTGCCTCGGAAAACGTAAGAGTTTTAAGGTGGTCCTCCGTGAAATTTTTCGAAAAAGTTATTTTTTTATTCACCGAATTCCGTGTCCTCGCGCTGGAATGATGTCGCAGTTTGGCGAGTGTAAAAGGTGCCTTTCAGAGAAAATTGTATCTATCTCAACTGTTTGAATGTTTTGAGATGTAATTCTGTCTGGAAATAGTAATGAAATAGCATCAGTGCAAGGAGCCCGCAAGCGTTTTCTTTGAAAAGGTAGGCATCGTATGATTATTGTGAGAAATTTATTTTAGAGAATGCAGGAATGGCGTTATCGAAAGGAGATAAACTGAGCAGTGTGTTTGAAAAGTGTTCAACTCATAATTTCATTTAAGAGTAATTCCCAATCAGTAATCTTCAGCCCTTGAAAATTTTAAATGCAATTAGTATCATCGAAGTCTAGAGATTAATCAGTTTTCGCGATTTAGGGAGAAATAAAAGTAAGAAATAAAATGAAAATTTCATGCTAGGTTTTACTTTTCCCTAAAATATTCGAAGAATATGGCGGACTGTTCTTGTGTGAAAGAGAAGTGAAGTGTTCAAGCAACTCCAGCAGTATATAAGGAATTTGGTACATATATGCTCATTGCATTGTGAAAATAGGAAGCTTGATGGAATGCTGACTTTTGGCTAATTCGTATTGACTCACAGCTCATCTTCTGATGTCAATTATTTTCTCCGTAAAATTTTCAACAGTGATAATACCTGGTAACCTCTTATTTGAAAGGGCTTTGCTTAATCCACAGCACGTCAGATTCGAAGCTAGGCAAAGCTTATCTTCGAACAAAAAATTCAGCGAATGGGGATATTTGATCTTATTCAAAAATGTTGTGTCCAACATGGTTGAGTTTTTTTCATCTGGATTTTTCTCGAGAGGTTAATACCGGACACATCAGAAGGATTTATAACCATCCATATTCATAGTCATTGTCACTAACTGTGTAACTATTCTAAATTTTTGTCACCATGAAATAATCGTGGCTATCTGGCCATGGGGAAATGGCTTTTAAAGCAAGTGTAACGTATTTCTGGTAATAACTGTAGAAAGCGTATGAAAAGCGCATGGTTTTTGCACAAACTGATTAGAAGAACTTGGTTAAAATATGATAGGCCGAGGAAAACACGACTTTTAAATTTTAGTATTTCGTATAAATGCATCAGCTAATAAATATCTAGTCATCCAAATTTTAGAGGGTGATATTAAATACGAAGGATGGAAGTTATGATGACGGATTATGCATGCTAGGGAGTTTGAAATCCCTTGAAGCAACTGGGTTTTCTGCTTAAGCGACTATATTCAAGCAGCAGCACTCACGTAAGGTGGCGCTGGTTTACTGCCCAGAATCTACATTCCATATCTCGAAAATGCCCACCTCGGTGCACTTCAGCGCATAATTCCGACCGCTGACCACGTGGACGATGGGGCAGCTCGTCACGTGTAGCAGGCGCCTTGCTTGACGCTTGAGGTGGTGCTGAATAGAGATTACTCACCGTGGGATGATCTTAGGGGCGGAACGGACAATCTGTTGAATATTTAGAGGTTAGCCGTTGTTTTGTCATTCATGGCTGCTCCATTTTAAATTTGAAATGCCATTGCTTCATTAAGCAGCTTTGTTTGGGTGGAATTTCTGGCTCTGATAGGGAAAATTCGAGAGATTAATTGAAATGATTTTGGTTTCATTGAAATGATTGCCTTAAGCTGTAGAAGGCAATAAAAGGTAAAAATGAAAAAATCTATTGCTTTAAATCAAAAAAGTATGCTTGATAGAAAATAATTGAAATATGGTGACACAAATTTACTATAGACGGATTTATATGCGCGATATAATGAATGATGATATCGGATTTCATCTTTAAGCTTGAAAACCGATGGAAATGATTGAAACCATGAGTTTCAAAGCGGCGCAAGTCCACTTGGAAGGGGTTTTGGAATGAATGGTTTTTGTGTATTCGTATTTTCAGGGATACTAGATATGTTGATTTGATTTTATGTGAATGATTATTGCACATAATATCAGATATATTCTTTGGGAACTGCTATATTGAATACTATGGTTGGGTAGAGGATGAACAGAAAATGTGGTTCGCATCAAAACGTATTTTAGAATTCACGGCTCCAATCAGAGGGTTTATACTCTTCGGCATAGCTTTAATTATGTACCACTATATTTCACTATAAGCTGATGAAAATGTGACACTTATTGCTCGAAAGCTCGTACTGACTACATCGATATGCGAGACTAATTCAACTTAATGACCTCGGCCACCGCTTCTTTTCACTCTCATAACATAAATTTAAAAAATGAACGAAACGAATTATTAGCATGGTATCGTTGGAAGGACGAACAGGTTTCGCTTTTATGGGCAATAACTCTCATCATACTCAGGTTTGCTCCATCGTGTTTTTTCGACTCTGGATGGATATTTAATTACCAGGAAATGTTTACCACCAAAGTTGATTAACTAACACCACGTCGTTGAATTTCAATTTCGCTTCGGAGAAGAAGGATGAGATGGGAGGACGAAATTTCATTAAAATCCGCACAGCACTTTTGAGCCGAAGAAACTTAGAGAGAGAGAGAGAGAGAGAGAGAGAGAGAGAGAGAGAGAGATAGAAAAGTTGGGAGGCGAGAGGCACAAATGAAAACGGTTAGAATTATTTTTTGCGCGCTACCGCCTCGCTTCCCAAACTAACCTCTTTAAGGAGGATGGCGGCAAAAAAGTAGGAGCTTCAGGAACCGAAGAAATAAGATAATGGAAGTGAGAATGAAAATAAAAGGGGTGAAGAGAAAGTGGAAGCAGTGGAAAATGGATCAAGGAAGAATATTGGATAACACTGTACAGACAGATTAATGGTCATGAGATTTAAATAACACGCAATGGACTTGAAAGCCAATATTTTCTTCGCTATATACTTGTACAAAATCTAAATTATACTTTAATATGACCAAACAACGTATATTCATACCGTTGCAAGTCATTCAACATAGCCGTTTTTATTTTGCTGAGTTATGAAATCGTCATGTACTATTCAGATTCAGATAATCAAATTTCACGAAGAAATAGTAGAAAATATATTATATAGTTACATTCGTAAATGTCCACTTGAAATTCATGGCTGCAGAGGTGATATTGACAATAATAAAAGGGTTAAATCATTATTGCAAAAACAAAAAGCACACAGGAAAATTCAAAAACATTTTCTCGATAAAAAATACATAGAAAATTCGGCAGCAAAACCTATATCGCGATGGTATGATTATTTTGTGTTGCAATCGTATTAATTTATTTTTTGAAGGAAGTATTTGCGGTCATCATATGAATTTTAAATCTGTCACAGAAAATTCATATTTTCAAAATTTATCTAAATTTGAACATTATTTGAACAATCCTCATCGTCGTGAAATAATTAAAAAGTTACTTTCCTTTCCGATTTAAAGAATATTCCTTGAAGATCAATCCCTGCAGCGTCGCTAAATCATCGGAAAAAATAATGCCTCGTTCAGATTACGATTGTTCCTACGATCGTTGGAACTATCGTCCATTCACACTACGATGGTTAAAATCTGTACTCCCCTCCAGTGCTGAAATCTAAAGAGAACGAGTAACTGACTGTTAGCAAAGCTGTAGAGGTATGGAGGGTTAAGATATTACCGTGATCAACGTGTATTTAACGTATAATTCTTCTTACGCCCATATTCTTCCTTACTTGGAAAAATCCATGAAAAAACATAGAGCGATGGGAGCTTCTGAAAATTTTCATCCTTCTCTTGCCGCTTCCTCTTCCGGTTTCGTAACGCCTTACCGTAGTAAAGTGGCAACGTCAGGAACTACTTGAACTATTGTCCAGACATACATTCACACAACTAGTTCTGCCAACTATCGTTAGGACGATCGCTGGGACAAACGTATTCTGAAAGGGGCATAATGGTACAATTGAAATACCGTTCCTCTAGTTTTTGTCTTCCATTTCGTTTTCTAATACCTAATGCTGCCTTTTTCATCTGGATTCTTCAATACCACTATTTCAATATCTCCTCGCCTCCCGTCCTCCCTCTTCCGTCTTATCATTTTAGAGCGAAAACAAAATGCATTGGACATTGCTGCAAAAATGTGAACAGTGGGAAAGGAAAAGGGGAAGAGGATGTAGGGCGAAGGAAATGGCTAAAGTTATTGTGTCAGCGGAGGTTAAAGGAGACGCAAGAGAGGAGGGTTTGAAGGAAAAACTAGGTCCACTTCACCTTTGCTGGAAAATCGGATAGAATTAAAGATTTTGGCATATATGCCATATCTCTTTAACAAAGGACAAAATATAATAATCCAAAAGTATTCTAAATTATGAATCTTTGAGCTCTTGAAATGAATTGAATGAGATAACCACAGTAGTTTGGATGACGGATTTCTTCAACAATTGTGGCGATAATAAGTCGAATACTATCATTCATATGCATGAGTTGTAAAACTATGCAATTCCAAGTTACTATAGTCGCACCAAGGCATTAAATGACTTGGCCGCGAGAAAGTCAGTCAACTGTCGGAGTGCCTTTTTTTTGTCATTGTAGTCATAGCTTGGGCTACATGAACTATATACATATATTAATTTCATTATTTTTAGTCACCAAGTAGTCTAATTATTTTGTCTCCAGATTATGTATTTTGCAATGTTCCCCTTTTAGATCGAAATATTAAATGAACACACTTTTTACAAACACACTTACCCTGGGTAATTATCAACGAAGAAAATCGGGAGCGAAGACACGCACTGTTACTTCACAAGTCTTTATAATTAACAAAACTTACAAATAAAATTTTCCAGGGAAAGTGCTCACGAAGAAAATTTGTGAGCAGCGACACGTACCTTACTTCACAAATCAAAGGTGAACACACACATTTCGAACACAATCAATAAGTACTTCGCGCGAAAAATCTGGAGCGACGAAGGGTACAACGGAACGTCACTATTTTCATTAGGATACTGGTCTTTTGATCGTTTCGCATTGTCCACAAGAATGATTGTTCATTATCTCCTTGTTGAATCTAATTGTTTCTTCACGTTGTCAATAATAATTAGTACAACATACATCCACATCGTTTCTTTTCGACCAAAGCAACCTCTACCGCTACAGTTCCCAGTCCTTACCCCATCCGCTTTGCTCCAGGAAATCCTCTACCCCTTGTTACACCCTCCACTCCCGCTTTTTTTAAAATCTCCTACCCCATCCAAACGACACCCATTATGCGCAAGTCATTTCCAATGCAAAATAAAAGGAGGAAGCAAACGCGAAAGAATTAGAGCTATAAAAAAAGGAGAGGATCCCCAGTGACGCGTAATTGGGCGCTGGGAGTGAGAAAATTGGGAAATTAGCGGCTGCGGACGGATATTGCGGTCTTTTGTCTCTCCGTGCCTACGTGGGTGGCTCTACGGCTGTTTTAAGGCAGAGAGATTGCGCACGTGGGTTTCAGGAGAAAGAGAAAAGAATGCGGAGGGATTGAAAGAGGGAAATCCGGTGCGGAGATGAGCAGAGTTGAGCACAAGAGTGCCTCGTTTCACATTTTTTTTCTCTGAGCGAATATTAATTATCAGCCAACCCGTTTCGTTATTAAGAATTTGATTTTATATTCAAGCGAATTAATTTATTCTATCAGAACCCTTGCCTCAAACTTTGGTCATGTCGGTAAAAAATAGTATTAATTTTTTCGGACTAGGCGGCCACAGTTTTAGGCAAAGAGAAATTTGAAATTTTGGATTAATTAATTATCGTAAATAATAAAATTAATACCACATTTAATCAATTATACACACAATTCAATCGATATGAAGTGTTTTATGATGAAATATTCTAATAGTGCCCATCTAAATTCTCATTTCATGGAGTATAACTCTCGCAACACTCAGGAGCCTTTTTTTATAATTACAAATGACTGTCAACTCGGTATTTGTCTAAATAAATTGTTATTATGAGGTTTAAATATTACTAATTATAGTTATTTATCGCTACTGTTTAAGAAAATAATCTAACAACATGACCATTCTAACCAGAAAGTATGACAATTTTGGGGTGATTGATCGAAATTTCGATTAATGAATTTAGAAGGTACCCTAATATGCAGAAGAAAGGAGATAAAACGTTGCTAGGAGGAGATTGGCATGCTTGAGAAAGGAGACACGGTCACATTAGGAGATTTCCTACCGTGAAATGAATAGCCATGGACGAAATAAGAAATAAAGGCATTCACATTCTCTGCACACAAATTGTGCTTACGTGATGTACTTGAAACTTTTATGAGTTTTAGAATGGACATCAATGACGTGAACAATTTAATTCTATCGGAAAAATTGCGTCGGCGATTAAAAGGTAGTCTACTGAACCGAAGGTTGAATCGTTAAATATACAGTATTGTATAAATGTATAGTGTATTCAACCGCATTGAAGCATTTACCCGATAATAGCGATTTATGAAACATAGAATGGATGAGTTACTAGCATTCACAAAAATGTTGTTTTCACCAAATTTGGTGTAAGTTTTGTTATTTGCTAGGCTATATATTAATCAAATTCCTATTTTGCTATTGGAGCTGACTTTTTACTTAAATTTTATGGTATATCATCTCTAGTTCTAAGAATTTGAATTATTTTCTGTCCTGATACTACTGATCTTTCGTCTACGCATTAAATGTAATGGATTCGCATTAAAATGATTATATTAAAGAAGAGCGAGTAAACATAATCTACGAAATAATAATAATAAATCGTTTGATAAGCTCTGCAGTGATCTCACGTGAGCCTAAAAGAAAGGCATTGCGGAGTAGAGGAGCGATACAGGAGGAGACTAAAGTCGGTCAGGGGGTGAGGGGGGCGGAGGGTTGGTTGGGGGTGGGAAAGGGGCAAATGGATACCAAGGGACTTACCTAAAAGGAAGGGACTACTGCAGGGACAGTGGGAACCGAGAGTATGAATGGCCGAGCGGCGAAAGCAAAAAAAAAAGAAAGATACCCTCCCGCACAAGAGGAGAGAGACTGGTGGTGTAAAAATTGCGATCCGAGTGGTGAGGGGCGAGAGACGCATAAGAGGCGGCGAGAAGCACGAAATGAGAGTGTCTTTTGAGGGAAAGAAAGGAGGAAATGAAGGAGAAAAAAGGACGCGGGGATAAGGTTGGAATGAAAAGGGGACGGCTGTCTTTCTGTGCCGTTTCGGATGTTAACGTTTGGCGTCGTACCTGGCGCAGTTCGTCTCGTTGAGCGGAGAAAAGTTTCCACCAAAAACCTCGCATAAAATTTGTTTTTATGACCATCCCCAGTGTCGTACTCATTTTTGGTCCTTGTATGCAGTATAAAAAAAGTAGTAAAATCAAGCGAACAGCAAAAATCATAAATTTGAATAATCCTGTGAGGGAGCAGAGTTTTATCTTCTTACCTTCTTTCATCAAATGCTCATCGAAAAGTATTCTCGTATTTTTACTTTAAACATGCTTCATTTGGTACCTCGGACCTTTTTATAAGTTTGGAAATAATAGTTGTATTTGGTAGCATATACATAAAATGATTCAGAAAAAAAAACGATTACTCATAACTCATACGAACTACTCTAATGATTCTACCCTCTTTTATAAAAATTATTAAAGAAGCCTCAGTTCTCTGAAGAAGTATTCTTACATTAGGAGGACCACAGAGGATTGTGAAACTAAGCACTATAATTGCGAGAAAAGAAAAACTATGCGTTGTATGAAATGATGAAGATATTCGCGTCGACTTAGAGCCTAAAATGAGTATAGCTCTGGAGATTTTGATGGCTAATGGATGTAGACTATGAAAGAATTGAAGAATCTGGAGTAAGACAAAATATTGGAAAATATTCTAAATACTCTTAGGCCTGATACTATTTAGCATGAATTACAGTTAATACGACGTTTCATTGAAAAAAATGGTTACCCCAGTAATTTCGCTCTGTTTACAGTTTACCAAGTAATAAGAAAACATATGGCAGTAGTAAACAGCGAAAAGTGTTCACTTCCACAAATTACACGTCACTGTGGGAGAATTTTCGGTGACCATCGACACAAAGAAAGAGTTAGAAGAGGAAAAAAAGGATGAGTACCATAATACTTATCACATTGTAATAATACAGTACAAATTTCATATCATGTAATAAGTAAATAATTTAATTACTGACAAAATGTATTGGTAAAAAATTAAATAAATAATATATAAGTGAATAATTTAATTACTAACAAAAATACTGTCTAATATCCGAAATTTGCTACCTTCGTAGGTGGGTGTTATGCGTGAATTATGCAGCACAACTCAAATGATCATTTGCATGTTTTAATAATCAAAACCGCAAAATGATATAATATACAAAATGACGAAGAAATAACGTAACATCGCAAAAATATTAGATCGGTTATGCGCGAGGAATATCAGTGTGATTTTGGGTTGAAGACGAGTGGTGAATGAAGAGAAAATAGGCGGGACGAGCGGTTTGAGACGATGGGGAGCCGAGGGAAAGAGCACACGGGTTGGGCATGTTATGAGGCTGCTTCCAGACTCACTTTCGACACTTTCATTTGGTGATACTACGGCTCCAATTCTCATGCATGGAGCGAGTAGCGCATAGAGGGGGTTAATTGAAATTAGACTAGCCAAGAATACCGTCAACAGAGATTCCGGATATGCAACGAGCAGCACTTGGAAGCCCGTGCTCAAGACTATCCAAAAGGATAGGCAAAACCACCACGCTAGCCAATCAGAGCATGCCGCTGACGACAGCCAATCAGCAGTCATCTGACCACCAGAGTGACTGTGTATAAGCAAGTTAAATTTCTCACTCGACACTCAGAGCCCTAAGGACGATGACCGAGTCGGACATAGAAACGTCGGCAGCTATGGAGTTCCTGACCCGGTGGCGATCCCGAGAATTCTTCACTAAGTCCATTCGCCGGGAAAGTACGAAATCTTTCTTCAGGAAGAGGGGGGTTTTGCGGGATATCCCCCCCAGCCTAAGAGCTCAGAGAATTTTTTTAGTTTAATCCATCTTACTTAATTGGATTTATTTCACTTATAGAATAGTGTAAGTAATAAGTGAATAATTGCAGAAACCATTTCTTAATGAGATACCAATTTTGAGAATTTTACATCTAATTTTTGATTAATTTACCAATGCTTAATTTATTATTGAACCGCTCTAAGAGTGTTTAGTGATTTCAATTTTTTTGGCAACTGGTTGAAGAAAGTATTTACAAATATTTGCAAGTTTATTTTCCCATGAGTGATGAACTATTTATTTATATTGTATTTTTGCATTTTACTTAGGTAGCGATAATGCGGATTTAGCGATATTCTGAGTTTTGCACTTTTCAATGAAATAATTATTTAGATTGAAATCCAGCATCAACTAAGCATCAAAGGTTTGAAGAAACTAAATATTTTTGTTGGCAGTTCTTCAATACTATGAACATTATACATACATTTTATATGTCATTCGACCTTTATAAGACGTTAAAAAATTTAACGACGACTGAATAAGAAATTATGATTCATTAGGTGTTAGTAATCATTTTCCGTTAATGCTGCTGCACAGGGCATTACCCTTAGTGCACTATGAATAAGTAATAAGTACGATTTGCGTTTGTATAGTTTGTACGATAGCTTGCTCAATTGAAAATCCTGGAATTTTGGAATTTCATGCCTATTGAAGTAAGTAATACTTGTTTACGAGGTAATTATTCGTTAATGCGCAAAAACCTAGCAGAAATGAAATGCGGATTTCGTTTTTGAAAAAATAAATGGATCGTGAAATATTCATGCCGTCGGACGGATTTGCAGAAGCTTTGGTATACGTATGGTAGTAAGGCCAAGCACATTACTGAGTGATGCTAATGCGGAAACTGTTTATGAGATGGAGGTATTAGGGTGGAGTTAGGGGAGACTTGAAGTGAGAACAGGGTTGGCGAACGAATTTCTGTATGCAGCGGTGGACGCGTTGGTGGAGTGAAAGGCGGTACGGAGGAGGAGAGAAAGGATTTCAAGGTTACTACAACTACATATTACGGAAAAAGAAGTCACAGTGGTTACTAAAAAATGCATCAAATAAAGGCAAAGGGTAGACATCTAATTTAAATAAAAAAACAGAATGTTACTGTCGAAGCGATTCTGACAACTTAGCTTTCCTATTATCCACCGACTCAAGTCCTTGCACAGTAAGACATCATTTTTCATTCGATGAAGCGGAAAATAATGTGATAAATCCTTTGGCGTCTACTTTAAACTTATAATTGAGAATCCGAAACTTATTATGATAGCAGAGACGTACTTTTGATGCAATAATACAGAAATATAAGCCTTTTGGAACGCTAAAAACACTCCTAAATGTACTAAACCCGTTAAAACACCAGCTAGCGAGTGGTGCTGCATGGTACATGGTGCGTGGTTCATGGTGCTGCTAATCATAACAATAGTACAGGCCGATACTAGTTATGTTGGACAAAATACAGTTGAGATCGCGTATGAGATGTGAGATCGATTTTATCGGAACCATCCACTTTGTTATGAAAATGAAAATTTATGGAGTAAACCAGTGTATTCCACTCGTAATTATAAGATGACATAAAAATTAAACCCCGGATATATAAGTTAACTTAAATTTATAAACTCAAAAAAATTAAATCACGCAAACAAGGAATTCAGAGACGCCAGGAAATGATGGTTTTATATTTTCAAGGCATATTAATAGTAGGCTTTAAATATGCGTGGATGGGAGTCACGAATATCAGAGCAGCTTCTCATGCATGCGCATGAATATTCCTCGTTATCAATCTCATCTCGGTGATTGATCCAAGACTAATTCCCTCGCGCCCGCATCGCTCATACCTGGTAAAATAGTTCGATAAGCCTTAGCGATTTTACTATTCCAAGCATAAAAAACATGGGTTGCGTGCGCATGCATTTTTATTCAGTAATACTCCGCTTATTTAAATTATTTGCCTAAACGATTTCTTATTTTTTTACGAACGGAAGAGTCAAGTTTCTGGAATTTTTATGCAAATGCCCTCCAAGTTGACGCTTATATTTCCAAAAATTTTTCATCTATGCTACCCATTAACCGTGAGGAAAGTGGGCTACCGAAACTTTGGTTTGTGTTAAATTATAATTGAAGCACAATAAGGTTGCCATTCGTAATCATCAAAGAGCTAGTAATTATGAAGTAGCCCGTGCTGACATTTTAGATACATTATGTAGGAGTTCTACCTAATTTAGTCGTTACCACTGATCGAGTTGAAACAGCGTTAATTTACTTCCCCAAAGCTGAGAAAAGATAAAATATCTTTCAAATCACACCAAGAGCAATATATTCTTTTTAATACCGAGAAAACAAATGGCGTCTTTTTATAACTACATTTATATATACATGGCCGTCATTTATTGAATCATTTCGTTTTAAGTGACAAATCATTTTCAAAATATGCTCTGTGAAATCTATCTGCAGCTTTGATTCATTTCCTTCATTGAATTCGTGAATTTTTTTATTCATTTCCTTCTTCAATTGATGCCAACGAAAAGCTTCAAAGTGAAAATAGTTATTATAAATACCACTCTGTCCAAATTAAGTTTACGTTCTCTGCTTCATTTTTCACTATCGATGATTTGAACTAAACGCCTGAAGAGTTGAGGTACCGTTCAAAGTTCTCATTTTAGCTCACCTATAAAGCAAGCTAATTATTCATCAATTTAATTTAAAGCGTCCTTTTATTAACTTTTAACACAATGGAAGCCGTGACACCTAAGAAATATATCAAGGTAATGTAAATGGTGTAGCATTGCGTTAGTGGATAGAAACGATTTAATTAATCATCAAATGAAATTATCTAATTTTAAATTCAGGAAAGTTCTCTATATTCGTAGAAATTTATAGATTCTGCTGTTGTATTCAGGTAATTATTATTATTATTTGATAATTATACATAAACACCAGTTTTCGGCTTGTACCACTGATTAGGAGTGTTAATACGATCGGTATAGCTAATGATTATACGCTATGATAATGGAGATGGTGAATGCATATTTCAGCATTGGCAAGTAAAGAAAGGGAAAAATCAGTGGATAGTAAGTAAGATCGAGTTTTCCTTCCGTCTTTAATATTTTTGTCGCATTTGATTATGATAAATGTAATTACGCTGCATTAATCATGGTTCATGACGTTCAAAGACTCGTACACGATCAATAGGTGATTCCTTGACTGGCTAGTTTATGTTTACTGGACTCATGAGCAGGAATTATAATTAATAACATTTTATGCTACGTAAATGATTGCTTATGCACCATGTTGAGCACCCGTTTCTTAAAACTATTAGCATCAGCGCTACACTCTCTCATTAGTTTTTTGAAATTTCAAAGTTTTCTCTAAAAATTAAACAGGGGAGCATAAAAATGTGGACTGATGTGCGGAAATCTTGGTATGCAAGTTCCAAATCCATATTAAAATTGCGCACGGCTATTTTCATCCCATTTGTTTGCCGTTTCGTCTCTGTAACTGAGTTTATGTTTTCCTGAATAGGAGTATCGATAACCATACTCGGTTTCAGGAAAACCAGTAACAGAGTATGAAACAGAGTATGGGTAACCACACTCTGTTTCAGGTTTCATATCACAGGCAATAATAGCTCCGAACACGATTTGTTTGTTACTCTATGAGGGGCAATGTTGCCTCTGCAGCTTAATCCACGCCGTAGAAATTTCGTAGCAAGGTGTATCGCATTTTCTTCGTAAACAAAGCAATTACTCCACCTAATCCGCTGCCAATCCTCCATTGCCTTTGTTTGAGGCGTGCGATAAAGCTGAGAGGGAGATGATTGTTTTGTAGCCGAGTTAGCGCTGATGATAATTTAGAATATATCAGTGGGGGGACAAACTCTTGTCTAAAGAGGAAGACGCAAAGACTTGGAGACCTGGCTGTTCGGCGGTTGCTGAAAATAAAATGGATGTATACGGTGAAAAACGAGGTGGTATTCCGGAGAATGGAAGAGGCGGGTGTAACGGTGAAGCACCGTATGATAGAGAGGAACCCATTGGATAGGCCATGTCATAAGACATGAGGAATACAGAGGAGGAAAAATTGAAGGAATAGTTTCTCGAGGGACCTAAGGTAAGTACCTGGAGTAGATGGAGAAGGACATCGTTAATGGACAAAAGAAAACGAGGAGTGTGCCGAATGTATTCGAATACCGGTAGCTTCCTGAGTATTGAGATTCATTCTGAGTTCCTGAATAGGAACACTTCTACGCAGTCGAATACAGGGATATCCAGGCGAATACCTTCCTACTAGGCGGTTGATTGCGCCTGATATAGCTACCAGGGGACAAATGCTACTTTACAGAGGAAGATTCGAAGACTTTGAGGCCCAGCGGAAGCGGCGGTTACTGAAGATAACATGTATATGATGAGAAACGAGGTCCTTCTGATATAGCATACCTGAAAAAGTATTGTTAGTACCAAAATTTACTTTAGTTTCAATCTCGAGTTTCATATTCGATCTATTTCCGCAGCCAACTATTTTGCGTGTTGTTTTTTGATAAAGTGTAAATACTTTATTTGGAAAAAATATCCATCTCTGCATCTCTCCATTGTTTTTTTGATAAGGTATAAACTCCTTCCTTTGAAAAAATTAACAACAAATTTTACTCTTTGAACTAAAATGTGGAACTCTGATGGAGGGCTTCAATCAATGAGATACTTTCAGAATGGAACGATCTTCATGTCTAAACATCATGGGAATGCTGCTTTATTCAATGTATTTTATTTAATTCATTTGTGCGAACTTTTAATTCTTTCTGACATATCTTATTGATCA
Organism: Ischnura elegans; assembly: GCF_921293095.1. Classification (NCBI taxonomy): domain Eukaryota; kingdom Metazoa; phylum Arthropoda; class Insecta; order Odonata; family Coenagrionidae; genus Ischnura; species Ischnura elegans. Next base: position 146,690,274 of record NC_060246.1, read on the forward strand.
GCGAGAAAAATATGATGTTATTTATGCTCTGTCTCATCTTCCACGGGGCTCGAAATTAGTGCTGCAAAAACTAAATCTCCAACGAAAACAAGATTAATTACGATATTTTCGAAAGCTTTATTAACGAGAATTTCTTGGAAATACATCAGTATCGGTAATATTGGAGAGAATATAGGAAGTATGCAAATAATAATAGAAATGAAATGAACAATTACAGTTTTCAACCCAATTTTCCCTAAAAAAACAAATAACAGGAGATGCTTTTAATCTCACAATTACTTGCTTTTCGTAACTTTTGAGTGCAATTATGTTGGAATGTGTGTTTTATATTATTGCTAAATTTCTGAGATGGATGAGTAACGTAGTTAATACCGAGCTGCCAACAAGACGAAGGTTAAACTTTGCGAAAATCTCAGAAGGTAGAATGATGAGGAATAAAAAACAGTCAGCGATTTTTGATTGCGCTCAAGGTGACCTTCCTCCGCAAAGGAAAACATACCCTCTTCCATAATTAGTACGGGGGCAGTGCATATATCATGATTGAGTTTGGATGAAGTGTCCAAAGATTTGAGTTACCCATTTAGAAGAGAAAACCCAGAGAAATGATTGAAAAATAAAATAATTTTCCTTACCTTGCACGATTAGAAAAATATTTAGCCTGTCCCATTTTGAGTGCACTTTTATAGAGTTCTTAGCTGTGGAGGAAATGTCACAAATGATCACTAATCAAATGATGGCAAGCTACTCAATTAATTCTAAGAATTCAAAATCGTCACTTTTAATGTTAACATCAAAACTTACTTATTTTCTGTTATATAATAATTATCCAGCAAGCTATTGTAATTTTTTTAATGCGATGGACAATAGATATTAATACACGGTGATTTATTTAGTCATTGTTTTTATAAAAATGAATAAATAATACGAAATTTAATTTTCAATGAGAGATAAAGGGCATTCGCCATGATATTGATGAGGTGAAAAAATCTCGAATTCCGATAATTTTAAAAGCTGAAATAAACGAAATTCCCTGGAAATTCATCAATATTGGAGAGTAAAGAAGAGAGTGTAGAAAATATGCTAATAAGCAAGTCTCATAATTTAATTGATATCGGTGAAAAGTAATGTTACGATGCAAGTACTTGTCTTGGGGTTCTTCCTGATAAAGCAGAGAGGGGCAATTAGATAGGCCATTTAGGAGATAAAATTCTTTAATTACGATACTCATAGTCTTCATTCCCGACTGCACGCCACCTCGACGACCAACTTTGCATTCTTGTAATACTTACTTCGAATTATTTTATCTGAATTGCTTGATATTTTCTAAGAAAAATGTTAGTAAATTATGATAAATACGCGCATAAGTTTTTATCCCACAACGATTGAAAAATGTTTAGATTTGGTTGTAGAAACTAAAAAACTTCCTGCAATTATTTATCTGAAACGACATTTAAGTTGTTCATCATGGTTCAGATACGGATAAAATAAAACTTTATTATATATATTCATCATCGTCATTGCATATGCTTTGTCAAGTAGAAACTCTCATGGCAATGTCCATGGTGGGATAGATGAGGAGATGTCGATGAAAAAAATATACAATCACTTAAAAAGAGGGGAATTGGAATTGTTAGTGCTCATACGCTACGCCTTCCGAGTCACTGGCAGTAAGGAACTGCATAATGAGACGACACTTGTTCAAGCGACATGAATAGGCAGCGTATAGTTTACAGAAAATAGCACGGCTGCATAAAAATTAAGGAAAAATGGGTACTCTTCCTGGATTTTGAGTTCCCGAGACAGCGGGTAACGAAGTCCGTGTTATGGGTGCTTACGCAGTCGAATGAGAGTGATGACGGTATTCTTGCAGAGGCCCTTGCTATATTCTTGGAGGAAATTAAGCGCTCAAGGAGGTATTCACCTCGGGAACTATCGTATCTTCGGTATTCCTGTATTCGCCTGAGTAGTCGTGTTCCTATCCGAGATTTCGAAAACCTACGTGGTTACTCAGGAGCCTGCATGGGTATTCGGGAACCTGCCTGGGCAATCGATTGGATGGTTTCATTACATCAATCTTAGGATGACAATGTTAAGAATGAAAGAACGTGGATAGATTGTTGTGGCAGAATATAATGACTGTTAGAAATGGAGAAAAATGTTCGTGTCATCAAGCATAAGAAATGTTAACAAGTAGGTAACCTTAGGCGGAGGAATACAAACACGCTTTTGAGTGGTCTTTAAGGAGTTTTGCCTGGATTGAGAGCTGAGAAACCATAGTATGGGTGGCACAAGATCAAAGAGAAAATTAAAAATGAGTGTCAAGCATCTTATTCCATATATTTTTACTAGGTCTCGTTCCCTGGACCTAACAACAAAACTCTTCCTGTTTAGAGTAGGATATAAAGTAGATAAAATAATCGTTTTGAGACATTTTTATGACGATATATAATTAGCATCTGATTTCAGTTGTAATCGCAATATCAGTCCACTTCTCTTCTTGGTGTGACATTTCAGAAGGTCACATTTAGGTAGCAAATAATCCATTCCATTGTTTGAAGAAATTCAACGATCTTAAGAGAGAAACTTATAAACGCTGTAACATTACAGAAATATTTCAATGGGGTAAGTATTTCAACAATAAAACTAGGTCATTTTAGCGATTTTAGCGAAATCTATGTCATTTTAGCGAAATGTCAGTGTAGAGAACATGAGTAAAAAAGTAGTCACCTGCTTGTAAATCAGCTCGGGAGTATACGAAGAAAATGAATCACGCCTCGTAATACTCCCTGAACTCTTCACATAAATCACTCATTTCTCTTATGCCATATTTATCGATGATGGAAGAGGCACTGAAAGGCCTTGTAAATGGGCGAATAAAAAACTAACCTGATAATAAAGTTTTTACATTCGTTCCGGCTTAATTGTGAATGTGCGCCAGACATTTTTCAGTTGACGAAGGTACTCAAAGCTGTGAGAGACATTGGGCTTACACCAAGGGCATAGTGATGAAATGCTCGCGCCGCTGGGCCAGGGTCTTAACGCCCCGCCGGAGAAGGCACACACGTGGATCCCCACTTTATATCACCCACGATGAATAAAAGTGACTTCACTTGACCTCATTCTCGTTACAAAGGAAAGAGGTACGAATGGAACTACATGAGTGGGTGCACCGAGGAGGGGAATCCCTCGCCCATTGTAGTTCATGTAAAAATCTCACCTCAACCCCGCCACACTTGTCGACTCGACGTCCAGTTAGGTACGGACCTAGTTAAAACGATGTAGTTGCGAGATCCGTTGGACAATGAAAGGGAGAGGCATGTCGATTGAGGTTTGTGGGGTAGGTCGGTAGGTTTTGAAGCAGAGAAAAAATTATAGCTGAAAGATAAGAACTTTCTAATTAAACACGTGCAGCTTGTTCTTGCCGCTTCCGGAGTACACGTGCACGAAAATAAGAAATTAAAAATAAAGAATTTTTTCTTCGTAATGATTAATTTTGAAAGAGGCATGTAACTTCATTTATACTTTTAATAAGAACATATATTACGCAGTAATATAATGGAAGAGGAAGAAATTATGGACCAAAGAATGTTTAAAGGCGGCGGACGGAGATATCCTCAAATGGAAAATGAATGAAAAAAATACCCCTAAGAGCTGAATGCACCTGTTCATAAATAGTTGTGAGAGAGAAAATTAATTTTTCCATTGAGAGGTCTATCATTTTCCTGCGCCGTTCTCCTTTTTTCTTTCTACCCTCCCCCCTCCATAAGCCACTCAGCTCTTCAAATTTTTCATCATTTTCCACCAAAGATTTTCAGAAAGTCCCATCCTTCCCTACTCCTTTCATTAATTACGTCTACCATGGGAATACAACGCAATTCGGTCCCTGCGATAGAATATTTCAGCGGCAGATATTCGTCCTCAATTTGCCTTTCTCTTTCATGATTTACCTCCTACAAGCCCTGTCTATTTTCCTCTTCTGCTCTTGATGTAAATATATTATCTCCTGATTGGACTATACGGTAGCCAAAACTGCTAGTACCCTAAGGCCCTAGAATTTTATATGATTGTAATTCACGCACATGATTTAAAGCATTTAACTTTTTCAAGCTGGTATTAAAGTATGGCCGTACACTGTGGTAGGATCTAAAAAAGAGTGTATGAAAAAGAGCTCGACCAAAAAAATGAGAGAGAAAAGGATAATTATAGACGAGGAGTTTTTGGACGCCAAGGAGGTTATCCGTTAATCGGAAGGCAACTGACCATTATGGAAAATATTTCTCGACTAGTTTGACTTAAGTGGCATCCCAAATATTTCATGTCCCATAATGCACATGCAGAATGGTACTAGTTACAAAAATGGAAAAATAAAATTTTGGATATGTAAGTATAACGCTATTAGACCAAAAAAACAGAATCATTTGGAATTGTAAAATAAATGAAGAATTTGAATAGTGAGTTTATTTTACAATTATTATTAAGTTTTGTTCTATGATGTAACCATTTTTGAAAGGGAGGAATTGTTGTATTTGTGCTGGAAATAAATGAGGCTCGATTGGCTCGACCGGCACGCCGCCTACCCCGGCTTATCAGCGGCAGTTGTGAGCTCTGGAGTTGCCACCCTACCTGCCGCCGAGCCAGTCGGACTCGCTGAACTGAAAACCACGTTGTCTTGAGTCATTGAGCGGGTACACCACAGAAAGAGAAAAAAATGTAGCGACATATTGAGGGAAATACGAAAAAGCATTATTTTAGATATCAGTTTATTAGAAGTTCGGAACTAAAATGAGTTTAAAAATGTTTATGCATCAGGAAATAATGAGGCGAACACATTTCAAGCAAGCTGTATTCAGCAAACTTAATCCATTCCACGAGTGAATACATCTGTAATGACATTCATTTAGTTTTATATGCCATGATCAAAAAGAAAGATTTGAATAGATAATCTCCGAGGGAGTGGTTTTACTTCCAAGAAATGTAATGTCATTAATTAAAAAAGTTTATGGAGCTGAATTAACTTCTCCCATTTGGAAAAAGTGGGGTGAGTGGATATATATATACGATTTAATTGTACGGATTGATTTGTCTTTGCACCTCAATTTCAGTAACTTTAAAGTATATTCCTACTAGAGCATAATATCAACAGTTGAAATACTTCGACGAAATGTCATTTAATAGATTTTCATAGCGCTTCCTCCAGAGTGATATATGTGATACCTCATTCCAAGTATCTCTTCATTTAAGACATGAATCGATCACGTACGATTATCGTCTGATTGTGCTAATCATCTTTTGTTAATACTTGGAAAAAATTAGTACGTAAGTTTAGCTACGGCTATTCTCATAAGTAAGACGAAATTACAAGATCAATAGCCATTTACTGCGATGAAAGAAATGGCATTTGTGCTATGATGAAACTCAAAACCAGTGTCTCCTGACTACAGGCCTATAAATTCTTACTCATATAAATCAGAAAATCTGCGAAAAAACTGTCTTTGAATTATACCGCATACAATGGCATCTCTATAAATCCAATTATCTTGTATAGTTTCTTTGGTGAATACCGTCAGTATTTTTAAGGTAAGGGAAGCGGACAATTGTCAATTTGTGTTCTTATACTTCATAAATATGGGAGGAACTTGCGAGTTGAAGTCTTGAATGTATGAAAAAAACAGAATAAGAGAAGGAAAGTTTACCGCAGAAAAGTTGGGAAGATAACCCTATTTTTGGGAGCGCACTTTAAGGGGTTTGGATAAGCATCGGCGATTTTTATGGCGCCACTTCTCCTGAGAGTTTTATTTGCCATTACTCTCACCCCAGAGACAGTGTTTAAAAATGAGAGAGCCGTGCGATAGTGAGCGTGAAGAAGGTGTAACAGGCAAAACTCTACAGTGAACTGCTAGAGCGACATATGAACTAAAGGCTAACTGTTTATGAAATAATACAGCCTTTATAAAAAGTTATTTTTATACCACGCATCTTTCTAAGGCATCTTTATGTTACTATCCTATTTATTGCTACAGATTAAATAGTCAATCGAATAAACTATTCAACACAGAAATTTACCATGAGTACCGTTCATGTCATCATCACTGGTCAACAATCCTAGGATTGGTTTGACGCAGCTCTCCACTCAGTTCTCCTACAAGCTAATCTTTTCACACCTACGTATTTCTTCTCTTTCACATCTCTCTTTACTTGTTCCATATATTTTGTTCGGGGTCTTCCTTTTCCATTCTTGCCTTCCACTTGTCCTTCGACGATTGTCTTCATCAGGCCATCATGTCTCAAGATGTGGCCTATAAGGTTGTTCCGTCTTCTCATTAAGGTTTTTATGAGGCTTCTCTTCTCTCCTACCCTTCTTAGGACTTCCTCGTTACTTCCGTTCATGTAAAAAATATATCAAATAATAGTTGATATATTATAAAGTAATTCTAAAGATTCATAATTACCAGTTTTTCCTCTGTTTGTGTTCATCTGGATCATTCAACTGACAAAAATTTTCTCAGATTATTAATGTTAAGCATCAGCTATAATAATACCTCTGGTTGGAAGATTCAGAATATCGAACAAATTTTATGTGAAATATTCCGGTATTTTATATTGAGGTGTCATTTTTTCGCTTTAGCTTTCGGTCTCTTCCTACAAAGACCTCATCACACCAGGCCATACGCCATAAATATATGTAGGGTCATTTGAATATATCGGGATAATTAGCATCACTTTTACCATAGTATTAGTTTTATCTTTTACACTGCGATGGTATCTTTTGAAGAATATGGATAAAGTTTTATTTCCCGCTTGTGTAATGGTTACTCAATGAAAAAACATAGTTGGTAACCTTTAATGGCATAATTTATCACTATATCCGAAGAATCTTGAACCACGTACTTTTTAAAGTGGAGCACACAAAGGTTTGAGTAAGAAAAAAATGCAAGAATACTTCAGGTTATTATGGAGTTATGATAGAAGTAGGGCAGGAGGCGATGCGATAGGAGTCTGCCAAAAAAGGAGTGATTGAGCTTCAGCAGCGGAGCGGAGGTGGGGCAATATGCCAAGGGTTTCACGCGAAGATGCATGCAAGTAAACCAATTCGAACGCTCCCGGTGGTGGGAGCAACTTCACCTCGAGGGATATTTGGATAAGTTTTTCCTCCTGAGAGCCAAGGAGTAACGTGCGCCCGTTAGATGGAATTACGAAATGGCTTCATCAGATGAGGGAATTCTACCGTGGCTTTTGGGACCTAAGATGCGCTTTGAATATAAATTCTGGTTGAAATATTATAGCTAAGCTAACCGAGGATAAATATGTGTCACCTTAAAAGATCAAACAGAATCAGAAAGAGCAAAGTTAAATAACGTACAACATTAACTTCTTCAAAGCACATATTATCGTGACGCGATCGCAAAATAATACAGATAAATCATTAAAAAATAATTAGTATTGTTAAAGAATTCCTTTTATTACAAAAAACGGAATATTAATTTATTTTACTTTTATCTGACGACTACTCAGGTAAATTCAAACTTTTGTCTCTTCCCACACAGCACAAGAACTCTCGTACATAATGTATTTACCAAGGAAATTGATGTATACTATACATAATGTATTTACCAAGGAAATTGATGTATACTATACATAATGTATTTACCAAGGAAATTGATGTATACTATACTGTGACGGTACGACTTGCACCATCGTTTTTCCTACGTTTTCATTGCGGTCGGTCTTTGGTCTGAGCCATCGCTCATTTAAATTTAGCGGGCACAGCACTGTTAGAGCGGCGTCCCCATCAAGTTGAAGGGTTTTTCGAGTGTCATTTTTTTGGTATGTCACGTGAACGCCGCTATATAACGGGTGTTCACGAGGAGACGACAGGATAATTGGTGTTTGGAAGGGCGCGGAAGCAGAGAGACCTTCCGAGCCGAGATAAGGCCAGCGCACAAAGAGCGAGAGTCAACGGGAGATAAGGAGTCAGTCGGAGTACGCGACTCATCGTGGGGAATCGCCCGCTGCTCTTCGAAGCCGCAGGCGGAGAAAAGCCTGTTGGGCTCAACGGCCGAGACGGTGATTCGACAGAGAACCACACCATTGACGCGGTAAAATACTCAAACCCATCTCCCCGGATAGTGCATTATCCACTCTCCCTGCTCGATCCAACATAATTCCTCAAGAAGAAACCCCGAGTGCTGTTCACTCGAAATTAGTGATTCGTGGAACAATATCACGCAACCTTTTGCAAGTTTTTTCGACATTCAAAAAGAAAAGTTGTATCACTAATCTCCCGTCCACGAGGTTTGCATATTCAAAGCGATAGTGCTGGACATTTCGCAGAACTGGACGAGGAGCCTGTACATTCTTTGGCATTTGTAAATTCATCATTCATCCATTCATCCTATTGATTTTTTTTGTATTAGAATTAGGTAATTTTGGTGGGGTAGTGTTCTTCGTCTTTTTGATTCATTTTTGTCATTTGTGTATCACCATAAAAGTCAAATCATTCATCCCTCATTAGAACTAAGAAAGGGTATTTCTCTGATTTTTGTTTTTGTACGGTCAATTCTGAAAATAAATGTGTAAACCCGATCATTTTGTAAGAGGTCGTTTCTATCTTGTGCTGTGCTCTGCACTGAGGTCAATCCATCCCCAGTATTTAGATACCTTAATCGCGAACGCGCGCCGCAGAACTTCCACGATATTATTATAATAGACCCGTGATCTATTACAATACATAATGTATTTTGTAACGTATTATTGCTGTATTACAGCGTTATTATATGTAGGGATTTACATTATGTATATAGGTGTATCCATACCGGTAAAATGCATAAACCTGTGAGTTCATATTAGCGACCAAAAACATTAATGTAACATATTGGAGAGTACACTGCCGAGGAAAATTATATTTGTGGATTAATATTGACTCTGAAAACTAATAATTGCCTAGTTGCTCATTATCGGTTTTAATGAGTCCATTCATAAGATCATCTTTGAGCGTAGTAGTGATATCCTTGAAACTCCTACGTTGTTTACGAGTGAATTTACGTTACGTTTCACCACTTTTTAGGGATTTTTGTGGTGTAAGTTGTTGAAAATTGAAGTTTCTGAGGATAGTTAATTTTCCTTTATTTTTGAATTTCATTCGCTCGGCTTACGAAACGTGTGTTTGTGAGACATTTTTGTTAAAAACGCCTTTTACGTGTTCAGTGCCGGGGTGCGAAGAAAACTCCAGGAGTGGACCCAAAGTTTAAGTTTTTAGCTTTCCAAAATATCTTGAGTTGGAGATCAAGTGGATTCGGGCGATCAGAAGAGACAATTTCACCTCCACGAAAAACAGTAAGGTATGTACCCTTTCACGCTGTAGTTATTTGGATGTAATTTCTAGCTAGATGTGGCTTGGGGATGTTGATGAATGTCTCCAATACTAAAAGTGGTGATTTAAAATATTTTAGCGGCAATTCGACTGAAAATTCTTTTATTTTAGTTGTTTTTTGTATTATTTTAATATTTATACGAATTCGTTCAGTAAACATGTGGTTGAAGGAGTCACTGGGAATTATATTTTAGCAGCCAAGTTTATGGTATCGTATATTATTTCTTAGCTTGCCCTTTGGTGTGTTATGCGTCTGAAACTCAGTACTCAGGTAAAAATACTTATTTATCTTAGAGTTGAAAAGCTGTTTGAATTATTTACGCCCTAAGTTATATACTAGGGTATTTTCGATGAAGCTTCCTGAGTCATTGTATTTTTGGCGTAGTACCGTATATTACGGGGGAAAGCACATACCTTTTAAGGTATTCATTCTTTCGAATTAATTTGAACTTATGTATCATTTCGCAAGACCAGCGATACTCACTTAATACGTTTCATGGAGAGCAATGCTGACAAATTCATTGAGTCTCGTCAGTAACTTAAATGCTATTAGTGTGTATGAACCGCCGTGAATGGAGATATGCGTTTTTCTCTTACAATCGTGGGTGGTGCAATGAACCGGAATTTAACTGTGTCCGGCTTTTATCATCTCATATTATCTTATGTTTATATCTAGTTTTTTATTAAAAAATCATTGAGGTATGTAGAGTTCTCCTGTATTTACCAGCCAAGTCATTAGATATATTTCCCATTCAGAAATGCCTTAAATTGAAAATGAAATGACTAAGTACTTTACTTGGTATTTTCTTATTTATTAATTTTAGGTGTGTGAGCTGCACTTCACATCGAGTGATATCAGAAAAGAATCTGTGGCCTTGCACGAGAAGATGGGGAGATAATTCGTGTTGAATTAAAGGTGCCGAGACTGGAGGAAGGTGCCATTTCTTCAGTTACCAAACTATCATTCAGAAGACAGAAAGACAGTGGTATAAGTGACATATAGAACTATGGTGGATGTGGATTTTTTTAAAAGTGGATGATGTGACAATAGACATTCGTTGGAGAAACTATTGAAGATAGTTAGTATGGCTTCTGTCAATGCACTTAAAAATAATTTTTGTTCAAAAGAGAATGACAATATTTGTTTCAGCAAAGTATTTCATGGTAACAAGGGAGGATTGCAGCTATTATTGTGATTGAATAATGAAAATATAAAATATCTGTATTTTAATTGTTTTTTTCTTTCCTGCCACTAAAATTCATTGTGGTGATGTCCTCATGCATGGTAAGAGCTGAGATGTGATTTAAGAGATATCATATTCTTTATGCATATTTTTATGCTGGTGGTTTGGCAGGACTTTCAAATTTTTATTAGATTGATACATCTACTGAAGTGACATTGAAACTTTTGCTCATCCCAAACAATATTTCAAATACATAAGTGCCTGGGACTGGTACGTTTTAGTAGCTGAGGTTGGACTATATGCAAATTTTGGCTTGCATTTTGACGAATTCGAGCGGAATAATAGCAGACGTGTCAATGAGCTTGTAATTCACTGGCAATTGTCACTGAACAATCTTATTTACTCAGGCTCTAGGGTAAGATTTTCATAGCCCATCTGTTATGCAATGTCTAATTCAGTGAACAATTAAAGAAGAATTTACTCTTAATTAATAGAACCATTTGGGAACTTGTGTGAACACCTTTTACCCTGCTAGAAAGAAATTATCTATCCAAGGAAAGTACATGGAATGCAACCAGGTTTAATCTAATGCTTGGCCTCACCACACACGCTTGGGAACAAGCCTTATCTCTAGGTGGCTGTGTTATAGCCCGTTACTAGCAATCCCTGGCATTAGGATGGTTATGGATTTTCCTCTTGACTGCATGCATTTGCTTTGTTTAGGGGTCATGAGGAAGATATTATTAGCTTTTATGAGAGGCAACAAAAATGTTAAGCTTCCAAGCTATGCTTTAATTATTTGTATTGATCGGTTAGTAAGTATTGCACCTCATATCCCTTGTGAATTTGTTAGGAAAAGACGTTCACTTACATGAACTACTGAGGTTGAAGGCAGCTTGTATATGTAATTGTAACAATATAACTGTCATGGAAATATACATTTTGGTACATCATGTAATTTACGTGGAAAAATACACCACTGAACATCATGTAATTTACGTGGAAAAATACACTACTGTACATCATGTAATTTTCATGGAAAAATACACTAGTCTACATCATGTATTACACTGTATTATACGTGTACTAGAGGACATTTGAAGCATATTTACAGTGAAAATACACAGAAATCACTGCTGTATTACAGTTGAATACAGCATCCGGCCTTCGTGTATTTTGACTGTATTACAGATGCAATACATGTGTATTCCACCGTGTGTGCTGTATGGGTTATCTATCAATTCGACTTCAAAAATCCGTCGCATACAAGTCAGGGGCCTGCATGCAATGGAATTACGATATTCCCGTTTAGAATATGGATTAATACCCCATATATCCTTGACCCGTACTAATTCAGTATAATTAAATAGGCCAGTATTTTTCCTATTGAATCGTATTTTTCAAGTTCGGTTGGTGGACACAATTTTTTCAATGTATTTTTGTGCGCTGAATCCAAAAATGATGTTAGTTTCTCTCGATCACGTCAGTCTTTTGGTTGAAAATCGTAATATCTCAAAAGTGTCTTATATCAATGGAAATAAAAAATATGAGACGGACAATAAAATGTCCATAAACCTGTACAAAACACATTTACATTCATATTCGGAGAATTCAGGTTACCCTCATTTCTTTGATCATTGGATTTATTACTGGAGAAATTTAAATTTTTCTAATTTACACAGATTATCACCTCTATTCATCCTTATCGACCGCAAAAGTAAAAGAGCATATCTTTAGTGGTCCGGGAATCTGGAAAATTGGAAAAGATATGATTTGTGTAAAAGAAATGTTAGTTGATAAAAAAGAAGCCTGCATCTCCTGGGAAAACGTATTTTTATCGGTTAGTCGGTGGTTCGATGATTAAACTCCGACACTAAGTATCCATAGGATATGACTGCAGCACACATGCTGCAAATGATTTTTATACAACCGTCTGCAGAAAACGTATGTTAATGAACGCATTTGAGCCTCTTTCGTAAAGGATTGCAATGTTTTGTGCCATGGCCAAAATAAATGGGGACACATGCAAAGTACCAATCAAGTACTCAATATTAATGAAATGAAATCCCATTTGATTGAATACAAACGGGATATGGGTCACAATTTCTGGACCCTTCACCCTAAACTAACAATGTAACAATGAAATCATTCAAAAACCCTACAAAAGAGCCTCGATCATTTTTTCACTCTCACGAACTAATTAGAACTTCTTAGAATGGCTACACAAACATTTATTTTTTAACCTAAAAACTTTTTCACGTAGCATCACATCAACCTTGGCAGGAAACGAATTTAGAGGAAAAATGTAGGCTTTTCAAAAGGCTTGCGAGAAAGTTTTATCCTTCTCTTGCAAACAATAGGACTCCATCCGCAACCTCTCATAACAAAAGCAATTTATTTCGCTAATGCCAACTAGTCAACGGAACTTTATCCCCCACCATCGCTACCGCGCAAATGGCGAAGAAAACTTAGTCATCACTCGGAAGGCTAAAATAAATAACTTCTTTTCCCTGCATCCCTCTTCCTCATCACTCAAAGGTCTCCTCCTCATCACTTGAAGGCCTCCTCCTCATCACTTGAAGGCCTCCTCCTCATCCCCTGAATGGGAAGCAATGGTATTGCGGACGCCGAGAAAAAGGGGTTGGGTTGGATTGAGCTGGCGGGGTAAAAATAGGTGACGCGGAAAATGAAAAATCCAACGGCAGACGACGGATGAAAAGAGATGAAATGATGGGAGGGTATGGGATGGGAGCAGAGGATGATAAGCGGCCGGGTGCAGGAGAGGGGAACGGCCGGGTGTCGGAGTTCGTGCGTCGGGTGAATCGTGGGTGAGCGACTAGAGGACTGATTAGAGTTTTTCCAACTGGGCTGCATTTCGGACGAAGCTCATACAACTGTGGTGCCACTCCTGGTGCTTAATATCTCATCATGGAGATAAGAATGTTCACCCCGATTGTGATTCAACCCGTGTCTAGTTTTTCCGCTAACAATGAAATTAATGTACGAGGTCGTTCTCTGCGTATTTCTGAAAAAGGATTGGATTTTAAAAATCTCATTTTGAGAAGACTGATGAAGAGCAATAACATTCAGTGGGATTTGCGGAGATATTAAACAAAGGAAGAATGCAGATAAAGGTTGTTCACTCTATCTGGAAACCAGTGAGAGGATGAGAATTTAATGGAGTAAAACAGTGGGTTTTAAGCTGTAATGAAGATAAATTAATCGCTTAAATGATTTTCTACATTTTATAAATTAAAAATTTAATTTATAAAATGTAGAACTATATAAAATCAAACTTCCTATTTATAATCAGACCCTGACGAATTATGAGAAAAGGGCAAAGTAAAGATAAAAAGCAAGAGTAGAGATAAAAGTATGGCCTAGTAACACAACATAGCACGACCATCCTCGATAATAAGATCCAGTGTATTCAAAAATTAATTTATCAGAAGATTACCGTAATTTTAATAATAACCGAAAATTTATAACCGAACCGAAATTTTATAGAGACACTAAGTGGCAATTCCAATTTATTAGAAAGTATCTGTATGAAATCACGGAAAAGTTAGAGGACAATGGATTAAAATATTCTTCTGTAGCTAATCCTCTCCTCTCCAGAACTTTAAATGTATAGCAGTAGAGCGATGTGCTTAGTAGGGAAAAGCGAGGGTAGTGCCAGGGGTAGGAGAGGAGTGGCTTAATAACAATGCAGTAAGAGAAAAGAAGTAATCCGGTGGCAGAGTTAGGAGGAAGGGGGAGAGGGAGAAGGCATTGCTTCGAGTGAAGGAAGGCAGAACCATTATTCTCCACCCTCGCCATTCTCTCGATGGGCCCCGGCGACCCTCATTTATTCACAAGGAAAGGAGATAGGCTAGGAGTCTCGCGATTGCAAAGGCTCCAGTTTTAAAACAGGAAATGTTATAGATGGCAGAAAATCGGGAGGAGACGGGAAATTGCCGAAGAAAGATTGAGCAGGATGAATGAAAAGCCGTGATTCCAGCGGTAAAAGCTGGAAGCAGTGGATTCGATGTTAAGAAAAGACCATTTATTTTATCTTAGCTTGACGAATGAGGTTCAGTTGCGCTCTGCACTTATGAAAGAATTTATTTTTGAAGTGGATGCTCAGTGCGGTAGTTGATTCCGGCGGGCTTTTATTGGGGTGCCATTATTTTCTTGAAATTCGACTAGCTGAGCTGAAATGTCAAAGGAAACGATGCAACAATACTGCTATCGTGAGAAGCTGCGTTTTGGTACTTTTGAGAAGAATAATCTTAGATTTATTAATTAATTCTTTCGATGGTTGATAATATTTATGCATATAGTATTTAATATTAATGTTATATCATTGTAAAATATTCAATTTTGAATAGATTTTGGTGAACAAAAACTACAAAAAAAAATAATATTATAAATTTAAAAAATTGAAAATTTTTTTCTCGCCAACTAAAAAGAAGAATATAAATTTCTCTGTCCATATCTGAGTCTCGATATGAATTGTTACTCAAATGGTGACATACTTTATGACAATCATAACGACCAAAACGAAAAACGTTGGGCTCATGTAACATTACACTTAGTATTTTCAATAGGTGACACCACGGACAGTTCTAACGGATGGAGCAAAAATAAGGAGGGATATTTTTCCTGCCTGACTGCAGCTCCTGCATTCTGGTGACCATTTTTGGAACTCCAGGTTGATTTTTTATTCCTAAATATCACATGAAATGCTGTTCCAATCGTGGTAAAAGAGTAAGTAAATTGCATTTTCATCCATTTCTGAGCTATACATAAAGTTTCAATTCTCTAGCTAGTCATTAGCTGCGTTAAAATTGAGTTACAAAATTCCAACGTAACAATCAGACTGACAGACAAGAAAGTAAGTTAAGAAAAACGTTTTAAAAAACAATACTATTTACGGAGAATACTTTATAATTGATCCATCACCGCTAATATATACTTACTGTTACACTAATACAATAAATGAAATTGTTATCCTTAAAGCTTTTATCTTGAAAGATATTGTAAAGGGAAGAGTACAAGAGACAGGAACCTGACGAGGACAGAGTGAGAAAGACACTTCATTTCTATTATCTTTTCAGGGGTTTATGTTTGGACTGCAAATTGACTGGAACACTTGCATTATCTCTCATAAATGTTCTGCACAAGGTCTTATCATAATTAAGTGCGTACCGAGGAGAACAATGAATACAATAGCCTTTGACTCATCCTCGCTATATCCGAACTACACGAGAGGAGAAAAAAATCATCTGGAAATACCTAATAAATTTTTCATTCCGAAAAAATGAAACCCAAAATTTTTAAACAAAGTTTTAGGTGCAATGTGAACGTATACGATAAAAAAATGTTTTAACTCAAACGTTTTCCTGCATTGAATTTAAATTTGAGAATAGAAAAAAATACCTAATACAGGCAAATTATGCGACATAGGTAACATGAATAATTTTTTTTAACATTACAATTGGAAGGAGTTGCCATAATCACGGTTTATCATGTTATTTATAGGAATTTTGAAACTATAGTCCTCATTTTAAATGTTTTTTTCAATCACTTTCGAGGGAATTTTTTTTACCCCTTTAGAGATTCATATCATTGATGATAAGTTTAGTTTGTCGAAGAGAGGTATGTCCATCCGCATCCTATTTCCGTCGTGCTTGTTATGCTCAGCAGACAGTCTACTATTCACCCTCCTTTAGAAGATTCGAATTTTCCCAGTTTGAAGCGCTGTACTTTTTACTATATCAGTTGTAATAAACTGATCAGAAAGGTAATAAGAGTCCCTTGTGACGTGCTCTACTACTAGTGGGCTCTGACGTAGAAGAGAGGAATTCCTTTAATGCTTTGGGTTAGTCCTTGATTTAAAGTATTAATTTTTATGCATGGTTAATTTAAACCTAAAATATAACACATTTACATCACGTGGAGCCTCTGTAGTATTTGTCGTTACAGACTCGAATCAAAAACTAAGTTTGCATGCATGGGTTCGTAAGTAGTTATGCCAAAAAATAAATAATAAAACTTGTATAGCTCCTTTTACGAAATAGCATTTTCATTTTTTCAATTCAAATACCCAGCGCGGGCTTAGTGTTTACGGATTAAAGTTCAATATCATCTGAAAATTGTACCTTAAGGTGGCGTAAACAAATTATCTCGTCACTCTTCTTACCCAACGTTGTATCACCTGATTAACGGATTAAATTCATGAATTCCACCAAGAAAGAGGGCTTGGCTATTTATTGAGAATATGAGGGACATTTAAGAAGTCTGATGCATGGAATCTCCACAGTGTTTAAATCTATTACCGCATCAACCGCTATTGGATGAAACAATTAAATTTCGGCAAGGATGTCGGAGTAAAGGGCGTAGCCATTGGACCGAACCTTATTTAAAACGCTCTCAGTACCACTGTCAACAATTTGAGATAATATGGCATTTAATTGAAACATCTAGCGCTAAAATTTCAATTTGTTACTTCAGTGGAAAAGACCATCCATCCATCCTATTTCCTCTCCTTTTGTGTTCACGGCTCAGAACTTGCTCTCCATACGATAAATTGACGGGTTCTTTCACTCACATTTATTCACATGCTTATTGCTGTTCGCATAGAGGTCCTACCTTATTAATTTATTCGCGGGTTATATGCATTCCGTTTTGCCGTCATTAGCGATATAATCAAAGCCTAACGGCATCAACCCCATTTTCCTAGGTGCGCTTTTCAGCCCATAATTGACATCTACGATATGAGTTTACTCATTAGACCGATACAGGGAATACAAAAAGTACACCGATGTGATATTGATAGATCGTTGGTTATAGAGACAGGGTTTTCAGATATGCGCCAAGTGATCATCCTCTGTTTGTTAGAGGCCGCGCAGTGACAAATGCTAAAAAGGCACTTATTAAAGTGCTGTACAGGAGTTTATGATCAAACCCATTAATCTTCCTTCGGCATTTTTTTTTGATAATTGAACACTCGGAAAATAATGTCTCATTCCATCCAATGGAGACGTTTAAATATACGTTGTTCCTTAGTAGCATTAAAAATAAAATTAAGATTAAATTATCTTTTATTTTATTTTAAAATATTTGCAAATGCCTTCCTTTCTTACATTAACTCAACAATATGCAAATATTTTAAAATAAAATACGAGAAAATTTAATCTTAATTTTATTTTTAATGCCACTGTAATGAGTAGCAAGGAACAACGTATATTTAAATGTCCATTAGATGGAAAGAGAGAATTTTAGCATGCATAAAATTGAAAGAATCAAGCAAAGAAAATGATGCTTACAAAGTGGATTGCCATTTTTTCACGATTGATTTAACTTTTTTTACATTTTGTCTACAATACCGATATTCATAGACATTTTTTAGAATAACGACCAATTAATCGAAGAGAGGGAGTATGTGTATGGATTATAAGTGAGATAAAAAGTGAATGATTTTAACGTATCGTAAAATATTAACTCGATAACAGTGACATAAAGTGCTTATTTTTTGTTTTCAAGCCCTATGATCCGCGCAGAGTCTTCGGTTTGAAAACTGATTTGCGAAATGCTTTTGTGAACGAATGCGAATCGTACGATGGTTAGAAAATGGGTTACAGTATCATAAATTCGATTGAACTATATGTGATACTGCATACTTGTGTTTTATGCTATAAAACAATTTTCATCCATTTTTGTATACAAATAATTTTCAATGGTGAGATATATAGGAAAAAGGAGGGCATGCATATGTTGAAATGTCCCTAATTAATGGTATCAGTTCAGTTTTCCTCCTTTCATAACAACGTCAAACATTTTACTATCCAATATCTAACTATCCAATATCCATATTTACCATTCTTGTCCAATTATGAGAATTTCCGCGGAAAAGCCATTATATTCCAAAGGTATTTTTGGTATCTAGTCATTCATCACACACTTCCTGCCTTAAATCCCAGAAACTTCCTTCTAAACCACTTTTTCAACCTACGTTCATATCTGTCCCAATGAGGAAAATTACGTCGATGAAAATCCATAGTGACGCAATTAAAATTCTTCGTAAATGAAAAACGTAAGCAGAACTTAATCATGTAGCCATATGGATTCGAAATAGCATGACGATGATAATAGTACAGCACAATTACGCAGAAAAAACCAATACAACCTTGCCTCTCTCTCCCCCTTCCATCTCCCCCTCCACACCCACCTCTCATCCTCCTATTCCTTCCCCTTTTTTCCTCGTTCTTACCCCTATATATATTGAGAGGATTTTGTAAACTGTGCCAGATGATACAATGTATTGGAACCCGTCGCATGTGAATATATTATTGTTAAAATTGCAAAGTTTATTCTGTCCTGATATCCATAAAAGAGTTCCTTCAAGTAATGTCTTAATGCATTGCATTCAATACAATCTTTTTATATGCACTTTTAATAAGCAAGTAATGCTTTTAAGTTCGAGGATTTTCTTTGACTTTTTTGAGAGAAAATCGTCAAACATAAGAACATTTCACTCTTATAATTTAATAATCCCAGTTTGTTATATACCTATTTAAATTTTTGTTCTTTCGTTTAACGTGCGTACCCTCGCCGATTTATTACCTCGGTATTTTGGAGCACGTACCACACTACTCCCCCCTGGGGAAAATGGTAAACTTTTTCCTTGACTCTTGGCCTTCCCTAGGGGGTCGGGAATGATAACGGGCCATTTGCAGATACTGGAAAAATGCCCTTTGAAATGCCTTCGTGGATGGCGAGAATAAAGCAAACTGGCCCTTTGACTTCGTAGAGGGCAAAAGCCATGCCCAGAAATAGAGCTGGGTTGAAAACGTAGTTCCTCGTGCTTGCTCGGGGGAACATCTTCCGAAAGTGATAATACCTTTCCCTGGGGCATTAAATGAATGCCCATACTATATCTGCTTAGAGTAATACTTGGGCACTGAACTAAGAGAACCCTGCATCATTCCGCAGTCTGCTTTGGTTCAAGCTGATA
The DNA here is from genome assembly GCF_921293095.1 of Ischnura elegans. NCBI lineage: Eukaryota > Metazoa > Arthropoda > Insecta > Odonata > Coenagrionidae > Ischnura > Ischnura elegans. Next base: position 146,709,826 of record NC_060246.1, read on the forward strand.
GCCCAGATGGAACAAAAAATCGTGAGACTCGTGAAGAAAATTTTCCTGCATCCCTTGTCATTATGAGAGATTAACGCATGCATTTATTTCTATGTTAAAGGAGGAGTTCCCAAAAGCCCACGCTTGGATGCTCGAATGTCCAAGTATGAGAGGTTATCTGGATTTTAATCCTTGTGAAGCATTGTAATTTTGCATTGAATTATAGAACTTCTCTGCCTGACTTCGGGTTACAATGAATCCTACTTATCATATTGTTTTTAAGGTGAATAACATGAAATTACTTTTTTGAAGAAAAATGGTAAATTAATATTTCACCTAAGTATTCATTTTGATTTTATTTATAGCAGTAATTACTAAGGATAGCATTCACTGTTCTCACCATGAAAAAGCCTTTTTTCAAATGTAGTTTATTGCTTATTTCTAACATTGTTGAATATTCAGTATTAGTACTTGCTATCCGAAGTATAGGGTATTTGTAATTGCGCGATTACTATGTTTGTTCAAGCAACACAGGATGAGGTTCTTTTGTTCTTATTTTTTTCATTTATTTAAATTTCCATGACTCTATCATACTAGTCTGCGATATTCAATGGAAAACTGGTTGATGTCTGTAGTTCAACTTCTTGTACTCAAGTCATTAGTAGCATTTTAGGGTATTTTGGAATCCAAACTGCAGGATAATGTCATTCCAAGAGCCAGGGATAGTTAAAATTATATTCTTACGAAGTATCTATACTTTGCCGTCACTCTCTAGGTACGCCACTCTCGTGTCAATCTCCTGTGAGTATATGAGGAACATCCGTCGCAATCCGAAGCCGAAAGTGAATTTTGCCACTTTTACGTGTGGGCTTTAAGGCTGAAAGTGAATTTGAACACCATTTCCTCCTATCATGTTTCTTGAGAAAGTTAACGAGCTGAACAACTAATTTTCAGGGTTCTGTCGCCGCATTAATTTATTCTTAACAAAGAATTGAAAGTGAGAGAAGCTGAATTCCTAGTGATTTCAAAATAAGAAAGTTGTTTTTACCTTGGCTATCGGATTAGATCACCTGCGATTCCAAAACTAAGCCCAATGGGAAACGCTGGTTCGTAATTCCCTTCGGTTGAGGCAGAGTAGAATGGGTAACTAGGAATATATTTTCTTTGTCAAGGTAATCTATTGTTTTCATATTATTTGTGAAAAAATTCTAATAACACAATAACACGTTTCAATTTTTTTAATGTTGCTAAGATATTTAGCGAAAACATTAGTTTCTGCACCGTATTGAAAGTAAATGATGATGAAAATAATGACAAGAATATGAACGAAATTCATGGAAATGAATATATTTAGTCGCTATTTAATAATACGAAGAACCTTGTTATGCGATATCTTTACCAAATTCTTCTCTAAAAATTATATTCTCAGCGAAGTAGTGCACATCTCGCGAAGCATATCTGAAATTCATTTACCATCCGGTTATATCCCTCTTAGCTGCCATAGTCACCCGGATAGGAAATATTTTGGTTATCATCATCATTAGTCAACAGTCCTAAGATTGGTGATTGTTTTTCGGGTTCATTCCGTGTTGACTCATATTTTGAAATAAAAAAATAATAATATAAAATATGAGTCAACGTGGAATGATCCCGAAAAACAATCACCAATTAACTCACCACGGAAGCCTCCGTAATAATCCTAAGATTGGTTTGACGCAGCTCTCCATTCCTCTCGCTAGTCTTTAACCCATTTAAGCCCACAATTCTGGACTCGATAATACCTCCAAATGCCCACAATTCCAAAAATGTTTTTTTTTAGTGTTTTGGATGTTAAATTTGCATTAAAATGTCACACAAGTGGCAAATAAACAAAGAACATTTACAATTTTAACCGTTAAAATTGTTTATCTGGTGAGGTCGAAAACGACCACTTGGGATAATGGGACATAAATTTCCTCATTGTCAGCTCCCACTGATCCCTAATCTTTTTCTTTAGCTCACTAATAACATAACTCATTTTTAAATTAAATTTTCAAGCCTCTGACTTTATTTATTTCAAACAATGTTTAAATATTAACAGGCATTCATAATAATCATTTAAGTGTGGAATGGAATGAAGCATTCGTATGGGCAGGTTATAGGCAGTACTCATTATTTAGGCTAAAAAAATTAAATGGCCCATTTATTCAAAGTTTCCAACTCACTCTAATACATGTAATTACTGGAACTTTTCAACCCTGCAAATTGACAAAGGGAGAAAATCTCTTGAAAATGGTGGATCATTAAGGAAAAAAATCTCTACGAAGAAAGCTATTTGAATGCTCCCACTAAATAGAAATTAATATTTCAACTATGGACCTTGGAGTATTTATGTACAAGGAATTGAATAGACTCTTTAATCTTCCAATTGCTATTTTAGAGATAAATTCCCGGAATATGGGCTTTGAAGAAAGAAAGAGGACGGGCAGTCGGAGTATTTGTGCAAAATAACGTCGGAAGCGGAGATGGGTTGAGGTAGAATTTAATGAAGAGCATGGGATTATTCAGAGAGAAAATTATAGATATTTTTTCATATAAAGAACAATGTTGAGAAACGAGAAAAAAGAAAAATGTTGTTTTGCAGGCATTCAGAGAGCAAAATTTGAAGTATAAAAAATATTCCACAAAAGGTCTTAGCTATGTGGTTAAAATTAATCGTCTGCGTACAGAGAGAGAACAAATTATGGCTCAAGCATGTTATTCATTTTATATTTGAGTTAGTCATATGATATTTGAAATCCATGAAAGCTTTAAAAAAAATAATCGCTTCAATAAACAGCCCTTTATTTTTGGGTGAAAGGGTTTTCTCAACCCTTTTTAATATACCAAATTACGAGCAGGCATTAGTTTTCCAAAACATCCTGAATTATGATAATTTAGCGACTGAACGGATTTTTCACACATGCATATTTTCTCTAAAAATACGGGGTCACTGTAATTGAAGTTAATATTTTTTCCCAGGAAATATTGAAAAATAAATTTACTTTTCTGAGAGGGTTGATAGCTGAGAACAATATTTTTGTACAATGAATTTCATTAAATAAGAAATAAGATGGTTATTAGCCATGGTAAGTACGCAAACGAATTAATATGGTGATTTTGAGATTGAAATGATTTATTTCTATCAACAAAAAAACTAATTTGCCCTTTTATACGTCGTTAGAAAAAAATTAATACTACGATTGATGTCGTTATCAGTTATTTTCTTCCTTAGAACTGGACGTCCTCAAATCCTCGATGCAACTACATTATTGTAGGTTCACCTAATCATAATTTTACGTCACTATCTCAATTCCTATTTTACACAAATTAACATGAACTCGAATATAGTAAGAATAATTTTCACCTATTTTACAAGGCGATTTCAATGAATAGAAATCTGAGTCCACTATAGTTGGATGAAACGTCTAGCCGGGTTATGTGAAAGTAATGGTAAACTAGTACGGATCTGTTGGGAGCGAAGTATGGAGGAAACGTCTGATGGTGAAGTAGTGAGAGCGAAGAGGAGGAAGCACGGGGAGGTCAGGTTGAAAATGGGGGAGTTCGAAAGGTCGGGAGTGGCATATCAAAGTCTTCCCTGTTCGCTTATTTTATGGGCGACGAGAGGTCCGAGCGGCGAGGTTGAATGGGTACCTCGGTAGACCTTGGCTGACCAATAATGGGATTGGACTTAATGAGATGGTCCCCAGGAAAGGTTTTGAACAGGGCCCGCGAAGACTGCGAAGTACCGGGCAAGAGGGGTCGAGGGGCAAGTGCAGCGAGGGGGGAGGTGAGTCGTGGTAGGTAGGGCCGGTTCAAGGGAAAGCATGCAGGAAAGGTTGACCAGACAATTAATGCTGTCCACCGGCAGCGTATTTATGGCGAGTGTATAGCTGAAAATTTTGCTATTTGGATGAACAAAAGGGTGGGTTCAAGGAGACGACAAAAATTATGTGTGGTTTAAGAAGAGAAAAATTTAGTTTCCAAATATTTATCCAAAGGATATGTGAGAACTGAGAAGCCACGGAGTACTAGTGTTTTTTTTACACAGAATTAGGTGCAGAAATTAGGTAAAGAAGACAAACTATATCAACTAAATGCATAGTAGTACATTTGATTTTCTACTCGATTTCAGAACAGATCGGAGACACTCAACCTTGGCCACCAAGTTTTTGTACATTTCATCCATCACCACTATAATTTTTTATTTTATGCTTTCCACCGGTAGGGTAGGTATGGAGTGTGTGCAGCTGAAAATTTTGCTATCGGGATGAAAAAAAATTAAGAGTGGATTAAAGGAGACGACTGAAAAAATTATGAGGGGGTTAAGAGGAGGAAACATTTGGATTAATATTTCCAAATATTAATTCGAAGGATATGAAGGGGTGAGAGACCAAGTAGTCTATTTTTTTTATTTCTAAACAGAGTTGGGTACAGAAATTAGGTATTAAAGAAAACAAACGATATCAACTAGATATTTAGTGATGCATTTGATTTGCATTTGATTCGACGTCAGCATAGAACGGAGACTCTTTCGTATCCTTAGGCCCCCAAGTTTTTTTATAAATTTATTCTATCAATATCTATTCCTAAATCTGTTCAGAAAAAAATCATTTTTACCTCTTGGATTCTCGCTTTCTCATATCTGATAATGCCCACTATTGAAATAATGCAATAATAATAACAGTCGTAATGGTCAGTCAGTAGTTATGCATCGTTACAGATAGTTGATTCAAAATGCTTACTACTGTCATTATAGAATTTTTAGCATTGCAAAATTTAGAACGGAACAGAGCTTGAAGAAAAATAATAGCTAAAGGGAATTTTAGCTGTGCCAAAATTATGGTGCAGAGTTCTGCCACATTGATGTAAATTTATTAAAATTAAACCCTTTATGCTTGATTAGTCCCTGTGTGGCAAAATTTAAGGATGATACTGCAAAATATTAGAATTACTTGAATATAACTGCAGATATCTCCATAAATCAGCTCATAAAAATAACGAAGGCGACTGGAAAATCATGAAACCCAAGATAAATATCGCGAATGATGGAAGTGGAAATCGCTTCCTCTTACAATGAATTGAAAAGCACCATGTACATGTAAAATATTTTCGCTGGAAAAGGATTTCGACCAGCCTGCACGTATTTTTGAAACGGATTTAATAAATTTGCGAAATATAAAAATTATATGATGGGCGTAGGCTGACTGAAGCGTGTATGTTGAGAAAATACGTAAATTAAATGACATAGGAGCAAGTGATATTATAATTCTGATTAGAATAATGACCACGATCCCCTGATAGACGTCTTCCCTCATCTGGTCTACATACATAGAATATGTCAGACCAGGACACAGTGCACGAGAGGTGTGCTGACACTTGGTTACACTGAGCTACCCTGAGGATACCGCCTATTGGGCTAGGAAACAACATGAGCAAGGACTGGGGGGCCTAATATGTCAGCCTGTGCATCCCATCCCGTATCACATTGCTATCCTCCGTAATAGAGTCGTGGTTCCAGATCCGCAAACTCCCGGGGTTGTAAATCACATGATTGGCCGCATAAAATAATGGTATTTTAATGCAACAATATCAGTATGGAAATTACTCATGAAATATTACGGAAATTTTATATTTGAAGTGTATTGAAGGAAAATGGTCAAAATCTGGACTCACCCTGCTACATAGGAAGGAAAGATCACAATTAAAATTAAGTTCAAACAGCAGAAAACGAACTTTTTGAAAAAAAGCCTTCCTGCAAAGAGGAATAAAGTAGTGGTACGACCTATCTGAGGATATTTTTAAGATCTTCCCCGCAAATTCAAACATTTTTAGGAGTAAGTATTTGTTGAACTTGGTTGATGCCACTGTGATTTAGTAAATAGTGTTGAAAATTGGGGTATTTGGTTCAAAATTCATTATTAGTTGTATGGTATTCGAATTAAGTATTTTATGTATACTACCGGTGTATTTTCTGTCCCTTTACTTTGTTTTCAGGTACCTAGACTTTTCATTCATTTATCAAAACCTTATGCTGCCACCAGGCAATAGCCTACTTCTAGCAATATTTATTTACAAATGCTTAAATAATTTGGGAGTAATCAAGAGTCTTAGAGCGCGATAGGCATTTCGTGGATGCTAAAGTTTCTTAGTCCAACTTGGGTTTTTTAAAAGGTTATCAGAGCGTCTTTGAGAACAGCTCATCTTGAATTACCTTGAAGCAACTGTTGAAGTTAATGAATTAATCAGTGCTAATTTAAATTAAAAGAAATAAGCAGAAGGGTTGTCATGGGTCAACAGTAGGTGATATGTTACAAGATAAGATCAATCAGTCAAAGAGACAACAACGGCGTGTATAATTTGAGATTAATGAGATCATTATTTACATTAATACTGTGCCTAATAGTTATTTATGGAGCAAAAGAAGAACTAATTCTGATAGCAAATAAGGAGTTAAGGATTTGATTTGAAAAGATCGTGTACTAGTTCACAATAACTGAAAGCAAGGTACCTTGAATAAGAGTGACCATTAGTTGATGAAAGCCCAAATTTATCCAGTTCTAGCCGAATGTATTATTTTATATCGATCGCCCCTAAAACTATTCCAAGTCTTCAAAATCAATTTTATAGTTTTTAACTTTTTACCGCCGTTATTTGTGGAATGTATTAATAATTAGTTTGTGTAATAAATAGGCAAGCTGTTGCGAACGGAGCTAAATAATGAATTTCAGTTGGCTCAAAATTCCCTATTAATGTGCGAGCTTGAAGGAATCAAAAAGCTTACCGATACATTTAGAATATAATGAAAGTAAATACATTATTATATGCTTAATACCGCGGTAAAAATTAAATATTAAAGCAATAGTGAAACTCTCTACCTGAAATGAATACATTCACTATATAATACAGAATGACATGACAAAACATTTTGATCTTTGATGATGCAAATAGAAGGAAAGTAATGAATCACGTTGTCTGCACGTACTATGTAATTAAAAATCAAAACAAAAATTAAATATGGTATGAAAAGGGAATGATGAAAGTGCATAAAATTTCGTAAATGTAATAATTCTCATTTTGGTGGTGATAGTGTTAGATGGAGCGTAAAGATAGCTTGGAAGAAGAACTCTTATTCGAAAATGTCGCTCCATTGGATTGAATTAATTTTTAACTCTTTTCAAAGGATGATAACGTAACAGAAGTAAACGCCACATACATTGTGTAAGACCATGTGCGGTCCAAAAGATCGATTAAGGTTGGATATGTCGCCAATGAAACTTCTTATTATTCGTCCCAAATCAAGACAGCTGCATGTTGATCATGCTGTTTCAGTTAAGTCACACTATCTGATTACACGAGACTGCTAGTATACATAAATATTTGAAGTAGCAATAAACGTATTTATCGAATAGGCATTGAATGTTGCGAAGTAGGAAAAAATAAAAACCAAAGTAGTTAAGTTAATTAACAACGTTAATTATGATAGAAATGTAGTTAACTCCAACCGATATACATCTGATGAAGCCATGAAATCAATAAATGTTATCTACATTAGTACCTAACGATAAAATTTCAATTGACTTGAAATTGATGTCGAGAACTTAAATGCTCAAATGGAAAAATATACCTGTTGACGAGAAAAAAATCAGTTTTTTTAATGAATAATAAAATATTTATTTATAAATAACAAAAATATGACGTTCCTAATGGTTATGCCAACATAAATTTTACGATCGCAATGATGAAAAAAAATCATATGGATCTGATTATCAGTACTGATTTTAGAAAGGGAATGCTATATTTAATTCCATCTGAAGTCAATCAAGATAACGAAACGATGATCCCTTTAAAGAATTGGGTCAAGTTCATCCACGCGCGGTGCTCGGAAAAATATTTCCAATCAAATTAAACGCTAGTGATGCATCCACCAGAGAAATTTACTGAGACTCACTCATTCAAAGCTTAAGACGACTAGTCAATATCAGCACGGCTCTACCCAACGTGGAAATCATTTATAAATGTACCCTGGAGGGAAAAATATTCCATGCAGTCGCTTTTTTCCTCTCAACTCAAAGGGGGATATCTTTTTTTCCTTAATCAAATTGTCATCTCTGCAGCGTCAAAAGTGCTACATGTGATGCCCTAATAGTTCATTTTTCTTCTCTTTGATTGACTGGCAGCCGTATATACTGATTTAAACAGGGCTCATTTAAGAGTTACTTTTGGGGCTGTTAGATAACCACGAAGTAAAATTAAGACTTAATTTGATGGACATGTATGCTCATAAATAATTATTTTTCTCGCCGTACCTATACCGGCCTCGATGGCGCCGGGGTAAAGTCCCCCACTGCTAACCTAGAGGCCGCGGGTTCCAATTCCGCCTAGGTGGATTAATCACCATCCAGGGCATGGATGTTTGTGATTGTCGATCAAGTTAATTGTAAGATTGGACAATGTTATCCTAAATTCGTTTGAAAAATGAAGACGAAATTATTATTACTATTTCACAGTACTAGATTAGATGCATGGGTCATACATATAGCGAATCTTCGATGTAGGCGGTACTTACAAACCTTCATCAAATATGTATGAAGATTTCTCATCCATATTTTGTATTCAACGTATTTTTATACTAATAAGTTTTATTTAATGAAGAAACTAAGAATACATTTATTATTTCTTCATTAGACCCTGTATTCCATATTTCATTTTGGGATATATTTAGATTAATTCACATTACTTGATCTGATAGAATCTCTAGCTAAAGGTGGAGGAAATATTTTTATTTACATTATATCCGAAAAATAAGTAATGTTGCTGATAAAACGAAAATCATATCTAAAAACAAGGAAAGGAAATAAAATTTACCACAGATAAAAAACGCAAATACTCGATGGGCGTAATTAAAGGCCGTAATGATATAATAGAGAAACAATATCAATAATTGTGAAATTTTATATAATTCTTTACTCTGGGATTAGAGGACAATGATATAATCACGTAAATAATACAAAAAATATCGTTTTAAATACCAATGAATGAGTTAACATTTAGTCATGTGCGTGGTTCACAGTTGGGGTTGGCAGTGAGAAATATCACCACAGTTGCCATCTTATAACAAACCATATTCACTTAAACTACTTGGAAAACTTTAAATTGCTACTTAATTTACAAATCAAACTAATAAAAATTGAACAACGATGAATTGTCCAGCATCTATGTCGAACGCGGGTGTAAACAGAGCCTGCAAAAACGTCGTGACGCACTCAAAAGCGGTATAGTTTTTTATTATGGATCATTTCATCTATAAACAACGAAAGGCAATACAAAATTTATTACCACAATGCCAAAAATAGCATATAAATAAATTATTAGATTCCAGTAAAAAGTATATTTTTTCACCTTATTGATTGATTTATTGATTACAATTAGCAGTAATTCTGTGCTGAAATGTTTATGACTCATGCATAAAAACAGGACAATTCCACTCCAAAATAATTATCATCGCAACAGTTTAAATTACTTATACTTCAAATTCGTATAACTTCAGCTAATATCAACCAAGGCTAATATGCTAAGGATAATTGGGCTTCAAAAGTGTCGGTAAGGAATTCCAATCCCTGCGAAGGGGACATGAAGTTAGAATATGAGTTAATTAGATTGCATACGTGGCGCTCAACGCTAGCACAGAGCTATCACACCTTAAACTCAAGGTTTTGACGTCAATCGTGAACGCGCGAACTCCATGTTTTCTCAATATTCGTGATGGAGAAAAGACATCTGACAAGAAAAGGACTCTTGAAGTCAGAGCCCCAAATTTGTGCGCAGAGGGAGGATGGGTGTGGGAGCCGTCAAGTTCAGGTATCAACGGAGCAGGATCGTATCGCGGAGGGGAAATGATTGGTAGGAGGAAGATAAAAAGAGGTCTCTCCTGCTTAACCGTCATTTCCGTCCCATTAGCAGCGCCACCTCGCTTATCCGAATAAAGCCGGATACCTAATAATACAAGAGTCCCTGGGGACACCACCAAACATCCTTCACCCCTGTACATGGCTAAGAAAGCTCCAGCTCATTCTTCTTCTTGCTTCTTATCCCATTGCATTCATCCAGTACACCACCGACGGCAGTTGTCGAGTCCGCGAACCTCTCCGACACCTCCGCCAATTATTCATCTCCCTACAATTCCTCCCTATCCCATTAAACCGTCTCCAGGCACCAATTCTCACCCTTCGTAAGCCGTATTCCCTCATAATCTTCCCACCCAATCGCAATTCTCCCTGTTGTATTCCTCTAGCTCGTATCATCGCTTCCCACTCTCGCGTCTTATAATGAGACCCCAGACTCTCAATCACGCGCAACAAATGTCTAAGAAGTGATGAACTCCCTATTACTTCTCCCCTTCGCCAAACTTGGCCTTGTATAGGTTTATACACGAAACACTCTTATCACATGACACTGCTATATCCGTCGTCGTCAAAGCAGAAAAAAAAATGTTTCGGTACGACAGCTTTACCAAGGAAAGACAGGTAGATACAGGAATACTTGGTGTTTTCGACCGAATTTCTGGGTTAGGAGGTTCTATAGTATTTATACCATTTTAATTATAAGTATAAATGACACAGCAAATAAAAGAGGAATTCAAACAGTTCTATTTTACCTGTATGTATTTTTTTTGAGCAGACTCATGAAATAAATTCTCAGTTTTCCTTAAAGCGAAGGTTAATGAAATGATGACTACGGAGGACATACTATTTCTCATACCTCAACACATCTCCAATAAGACGAAAAAGGGACCATGTCTGATGACTGCACGAATTCGTGCGATGTGAATCTGGCCCCAGTACAGTTAATCTCCCCATCATTATCCGAAACAGTTCAACTGTGCGAAACTCCAAACTCAAGTAATAGAATCGGCGCCTTGTAAATTTGACGAAAGATTTCCCGCGGAACACTCCGAAAGATCATTCAACCACCTATCAAATCATCCAAATACAACCACGTGACTGAGCAAATAAGTCCCGCGAAGCGATAACCGTGCAAGTCGCACGTCGGTCGCATTCCGCAAGATTGATAACGGGAACAAGCGGAGTAGCTCGAGGCTATAGGCTAATGAGGGATTTCGTGACTTCTCACACGGAAATCCTCGTCAAGCAAAACCGTGCGGCCCCGAGGTGAGGGCGAGAGAGGAACTTGCCTCAACTGCCGAAACTGCACGGTGGGTGTTGCTCGGCGAAGGGTGACGGGACGCGCGGCCCACGGAGCGACGGTTGAGGTGGTCGCAACGGGAGGAGGAGACGGGTTTTGTATCGCTTGCAAGCCGCTTGTCACCGTCTCTACCCTTCCTCCCTTGCTCCACGTACGAGTTCGCCAAGTGCCTGTAGCGGGTGAATAATCGTAGTAAGGAGACCGAGTCGTGGCTCGTCTTAACCGAGTATCGCCGTCGCGCTTGGAGGGAATTTGTCCCGGTGACGGTTAAACTGGAAACAGTAGGGAAGGATGTCAGTGGCAAAGATCGCGACGGATTAATTTAATTACGAGAACAATTGAAGCCATTAAGATTCCGAGAGCGAATGATGTTGCAGCACAAATTTTCCAATGTAGTTCAATGTATCGCATTGACTTCAAAACGATGATTCAAGCGTGGTTGAGTGGAATTTTTCCATACTGAAAAAGGTATTTTCAATGATTACAAAATTTATTGCGATTTCCTAGGTTTCGATGTTACTACACCATCTTCGAAACCTAGTTAATAAATCTTATAATGGTGGAAAATTGCAAGTATTTATTTCAATAAGACTTCATAACGGATTAAATGGTTATAGAGACGTCCTTATCGGAAATATATAATGATTATGTCGATACTCGACTATGCCCATGCTGTATAATAAAGTTTTTCTCGCGGATCAACATCGCATCTATCTTATCATTTCCATTAAAAATTTAAAAGAATAAATGTCGAATGAATTTCAGCAATCTGTTTCAATACTACTGTACAATATATTTTAATTTTTCGCATCATTATAATGAAGTTGATGCCTCTATTTTGCTGTTGATGGATAGGACTTGAAAGAATAAAAGATAAGCATAAATGGCTAACTTTCCTCGGTGGTAGCTCGTGTAGCAGGCTGACATAGTAAGCAGAAAAACCTTTATTACGTAGTGACAATAGGCAGGGCTGGGCAGTATTTCAAATACAAGTATTTTAAAATACGTATTTGAAATACATTTGTATTTTGTGCTTGGTATTTCAAATACACGGCCTGAATGTATCTTGTATTTTGTATTTCAAATACAAATTTTGTGGTATTTTACTATTCTAAAATACAAAATACATTTGTAAAATAGTTTTGAAGTAGCTTTGTAACACTATGCATTAAAACGTTTACTGAAGTGGCATTGAGACTTAGCTCATCCCTAATAATTTGCAAAAGTTGTTTAATGCCTGGTATGGGTACGTTTTAGTGGCTAATGCTGAACTATACGTAAAATTTTGCTTGCATTTGACGACTTGGAGCGTAATAATAGCAATGTGTAAATGATCGTATGTTTCACCAGCAATTTTCATTAAAAACATTTTATTTCATCAGGCCCTAGGGTAAGCTATTCGTGGCCTAGGGGCTACGCAATGTCTAATCCAGTATCAAAATGAAGAATTTTCTCAAAATTAATGAAATTATTTAGGACATTGCGGAAACTCCTACCTTGCAAGAAAAAAATCAATCCAAGGAAAGTATATGATTTTCAACCAAGGTTAATCAAAAACTTGACATCACCACCTGATGCTGTTGAATTTTGAGACTTTTTTGTGTTGAAGAATAAATGCTCTTCAGATGTAAAAATCCTGTCTAGAATGTTATTTAAGATTAAAATCTTGGAATGTGGTACCTCTAGCTCAGAACGACAATGTATTACGTCTTCAATTTGTTTCAAATCAAAATATAAATTTCGGAACTCAAGAAATGAAATTTCTCGGAAATGGTAATAGGCATCGTAGTTTTTCGCAGTGCTTACGAAATTCGAGTATTTACATCTAGCATATTAGTTTTCGCGTGAGTACTTTTGATTGACGTTAAAAATAATGTAAGATATCGTGAAAGGCAAATGAAACTGACATAAAATAGGTTTTTCCAGGAGAACATCTAAGTATGCTATTAGGTGGATTAGACGCAACGTAAACATTTACTTATCATTTCAAATTGAAAAATATTGTCATTTAGCCGTATATCCATTTTCTCGGAACCCGCTACATTCTTATTTACGGGCGTCGCAGAGTCGCGTGCTCTCGCGTTAGCACTACATTCAGTGACGTCACGCGCAAGCGATCGGGCCTTCTATCTAGGTAGCTCTGACCGTATCGAGGCAACGACAGGCATAGTGATCACATGATAATCAAGAATTTGTTGCAGTTGTAGTAATGGAACAACTAGAAGGGGTTTATACTTCTTAGAATCCTAAAGAGAGTGCAGGGCGTTCAGAGGATTTATTTGGACTACCAGCTATATTAGATGGAAGATATTTTCAAATATGTGTTTCAGAATCGCACGGAAAAGTGAAAGCCATGTGCCAACTGTGTAAAAATAAAGAAACAGTAATAAGTGGTACATTGAAGGCAAGTACGAACTTTAAAACACATTTGGAGGTAAGACATGATGAAAGTGAAAGTTTTATTCGTAAATCTTGCTAATATTCTCTTAACTTGGTTAACAGAACCGATAAAATTTCACTATTTCAGAGAGTGCATCGTCACGCTGTTGAGGAGTATGAAAAATATAAAGTAAAAAATAAAATATGAGGGATCAGACTCAAAAGGAAGAACGATGATCCAACTGAAAAGAAACTTAAACAATCTAAGCTGGATGTTTTTCAGGGTTGTAGTACTTCCCTACCTACAAGACAGGAAAAATTTGATCAAAACGTTATTAACTATGTGGTCAATAGTATGAAGCCTTTATCCACTGTAGAAGATGCGAATTTCATCAAAATGTGTAAAGGTAATTTCAACATAATCTATGCCTTAGAAAAATGTGGATATTAATTACAGTTAATCAAGGTAGGTGTACTTCAATTCCAGGTCTTGACTCAGCAATTCAAATTATGTCCCGACGTTCTTTAGGACGTAAACTGGGCGAAAATCATGAGTTTCTATGTGAGAATTTAAAACAAACCTTTAAAAAAATCCCGCATATATCAACAACAGAAGACATTTGGTCAACAAAGCACAAAAGTTTTATGGGTGTCACGGCACATTGGGTATGAAATATGTTTCTACTCTTTCTTAAATAAATCTGAAATCCACTATTTTCAACTTCTAATCTTTGATTTATACCTAAACTGCTGTTCGATTTGAACTGTTCTTCACAGATACGTAAAATGAACATTTTTCTAAGTCAAACTTTCTAGATTAACCACTTCACATTAGAGCGTGTAAGTGCTGCGTTAGCCTGCAGAAGATTTAAAGGAATTCATTCATATGACAGAGTTGCTGAAATTTTATTTGAAATACATTCAGAGTTCAATGTAAAGCATGACCAGTTGGTCTCAACTATTATGGACAATGGTTCAAATTTTGTGAAAGCATTCAAAGAATTTGGCTGTTCTCTTTCCACTCCATTGAATTTCGACGGTAATTATGAGCTAATTCTATTATCTTAAGAGTATACACGAAAATGAGTGTATGCACAAAAATGTAATAATGTTCATCTCTTTAAAATTTATATCCTGCATATGATTTTGAAGCTGAAGAAGCGGAAAATGTACGTTTCCATTGCTTGGAGCCTCGAGCAATAGATTGTGAGAAAGACGGAGAGGGCTCAGAAATGGACTATAGGAACGCTGGCATAATTCTACCCCACCAGATGAGGTGTGCGAGTCACACCTTAAATTTACTGGCGACAACTGATTCACAAAATGCTCTAAAGGGTTCGTCTGTCAATAGAATACATTATCCAGCTCTTGCAAAGTGCTCCACATTATGGAATGTATCACGTCGACCAAAATCTTCAGAAATCATTCAGGGTATATTAGGATATCAGTTATTATATCCTTGCCCCACGAGGTGGAATTCACTGTACGACTCAATTAGTCAATTAATGAAGCACAAAGACAGGTTGAATAAATTGTTTGAGAAAATCAATTTAAGCAATACATTCAAAGAAGTAGAAATTGAATATTTAGAGAAATTCATCGTCATGATGAAGCCAATCGCCACTGCCTTAGATTACCTTCAGGGCCAGAAAGCCTGTTATTATGGACAATTACTACCCACACTGATGTCTCTGGGTATCAGGTTGCAACATTTGATGGAAAATAATTTGCGTCACACAGCTGGAATAGTAACAGCATTGGTGAAAATCTTGCATGATAGATTTGAATTATTTTTCAGTTTGTCTCCTGTAGTGAATGAGGCTATTTTAGCTGCTTGCTTTCATCCTAGTTTCAAGTTGCGGTGGCTTCCTGACCATATTCCAAACTGTGAACGAAAGCGCATTCAAAATCTATGTACCTATACATTATTTAGAGTCTTACATTTCTAGTATATGTGATGATACCTGTGACACTACAAGTGGTGGAGAGGAGGACGACTTCTTAGTGCTATCAAATACTAGTGAGAAAAAGACACAGTCCCACATTGAGTTGGAAGTGATCAGCTATTTCAATGACAAGAACAAATTGCTGTCGAGTTTACAAAATTATCCGAATATTAAGAAAATGTTCATCAGATTTATACAAGCCTATGCTCATCTTCACCAGTGGAAAGACTATTTTCACTTGCTGGGTTTATCCATTCCCCTGTGAGGGGATCTCTGTCAGACAGACTTTTTGAAAAACTTGTATTCCTCAAGGGGAATAATTCATTCATAGAGAGCAACATTTGATAATTTTTATATTGAAAAATCTCAAATGTATATGTGTATGTTAGAATTTTTATGTTTATTTATGTGTTAGAACTTTTTAAAAGATGTCTTAGTTTCCTTACAAGTGTATTTTGTATTTTAAAAGTATTTAAAATAATATTTTGTATTTTGCATATCAAATACCGAAGTCCAAGGTATTTGGTATTTTGCATTTCAAATACATTTTGTGCAGTATTTTGTATTTTGTATTTCAAATACTCCTCGGCCTGTATTTTGCCCAGCCCTGACAATAGGAAATTATTCCTTTAATGTAAATCAGAGTGCATAATAAATTTTTGGGTCGTGAAAAAATAAAGATGCATTATTGGATAGGATCGCCAGTCAGCGAGTTTCTTTCATTTGCCACATTATTTGCAAAACAGATATAATGTCAGTACATGAGGGCATTAAATATAATAAGGGAAAAGCTATAATCGGAACAAAACTTTATTTTTAAAAATTATCACGTAATGTTGCGAGGAAGTCCACGATAAATGCTTGGCAAATTGCGGTAATTAAGCCTAGGGATTTATAAGTTTAAAGCTCTTAGTGATGCACTCAGGGATATTCCTGAAGCAAAATATTTAGTCCGTTACCAAAGCGACCAATAGCAGGGCTATTATCCACTTAGTTGTTCATTGATGATGGAAGGTCATTAAAGGGAGTTATACCTGCGATCAACGCAAAGTCCGCTAGCGTAATATGTATGCAAGGGCATGTCATGCCTATATTTAATTCCAGAAGAGACCGGGAGTCACCATATTATAATCTCATTATTAAGGAAATCTCTGTCAAGAAGGGAGATAAAACGCGTTAAAACAGCCATGGAAAAATACAATTATATTAATAATTTGCATCTTTTACAAATAAATGATATAAATTTAACTTTACAATATTCTATACACATAATAATTACAATTTATGAGAAATTACTGAGTGAATAGAATTATTTAGATTCGATTCTTCTTTCACATTTGACCCTAAAATCCACCTATTCTAGCGTACTTCTCTTATTAGAAGAAATAATTTTTCAGTCACTTTAAACCTTTCACTATAAAGTTTTACTTTGGATGACGATTGTATTGAGTAGATATCCAGAAAATTTGGGTCAGCACGCTTCCTTGGAAAAATACACGAGATCACCAGGACCTTGAAAAGAGAATTGCTTCCAGAAATAGTCAAAAGGAATGAACGTGGAAATACAAAAAAGTAAATAGCATTTTTTTGCGTTACACAATCGTCTATTTGAAGAACGATACTACGAGAACAAGCAGTCATAAATTTTCCGTATTAACTCACAGATTCATTCGAAACTTTGGAAGAGAAAGGAAGTAATTGAGTTTGGCAAAGAATCTCTTTCAAAGAGATTTTAGTACTAGAGAGAGAGAAACTTAGTCGCGTAGACGTTTCTCTCTTTTTCCAGCTCCCATTTTTTTTCTCTCTGCAAGATTTTCATTTATTTCCTAAACTACCGACGATCCCCTTCCTCTCCGCCCACGCGAAGCCTACTTCCTGCTCCTCTTCATCAGCAAAGCCGCGGAGGACGCGACCTCGGCAAACTTCCACTCACATCGTTCACGATACGTGATCAATCCGTAATGCGGCGAATCACTGACGACAGGAGATCGCGGGGGCACTGTAATACCTTCCATCAAACTGCAATACCGAGCGGACCCACCGTCCAACAGTAATTAAAAAGTTATGCGTCTCTCACGCCAATCTTTACCCGAGATCGGTGAAGAAAGAAAATTAAGCGACACATTCGATGCAAGGGTTTCGAAGAAAACGAAAGAAAAGAGATAATAATTGAGGCAGTAAGAATGCATGGGGTACAAAAGATATTTTTTCCAAACAGAGTTAGGTACAGAAATTAGGTAAAGGAAACGAACGAGATCAACTTGATATTTAGTAGTGCTTGTGATTTTCCATTCGATATCAGCCGAGAATAGAGACTCACTCGTATATTTTGGCTATCAAGTTTTTGTAAATTTCTTCCATCAATTCTGTACCGAACTGAGTTTAGAAAAAAATTACTTGCGCACCTTGGCTTCTCACCCCCTTATTTGTGTCCTCAAATAGAAAGAAATAATAAATGAACGTTATTAAGGGATATTAAGGGTCAATTCCACTCCCACGAGGTCATGCACGCGCTTGAGTTGCACGGTTGGAAAACAACGCGACAAAATTAATTAACCTGCTTGGCTTCACTCGATAATTAGCACGTGAAAAGTGACGGGGGTCAAAGAATGATAGGCACGGATAGGGTACCTCTGAGGGAGGGCTACAGCTCCTTGTTTGATGATTAATAATTCTCTCAGTTGCGAGTTCAGCCAATGCGTCGGAAATAATGAACGAATATTGGATTTTGGCCTTTGCTTGGGACTGGAATTTTTGGACCGTCAGTTGGGCGGATAAAGCTATTACCTACCTACCTTTCGGTGAAAACGCGATGCATTCTGATTCATGGAAACGGCTTTTCAAGATCAAGGACTTTTTTCCGTGAAGTCGTACTCAGCAATCATTTGTGTCAATGCGACTGCAGTTTCCACCATGCACAAAAGTAATAAAAGAGACTGAATTCCCGCTCGGACTACGCAATAACATTTTTTTTTTACATTTCGTTACGATCATGAAACGCAGTAGAAGGTCAAAAACCACCCCACTCATCGAGGCAAGAATTGAAATTTGTGAAAGGTGGTGGCTCAGTTAAACAAAAATCAAAAACTAATTTGGAATAAGATGAGTTTCTATTGATGATTTTTCTATACAGCAAAAGATATAATTCAAACAGAGTTCTCAGAATTTCATAAAGAAATTTCTCTCTAGTTTTTTAAACGTAGGATTTTTACTATAAGTCAATTTGGAAATGTTAGATAAAGGGGACGAGGTATTGGCGCAAGTACGATCAGTGTCCATATCGAGGTTTAATTTCAAGATTCATTCATTGCAAGCTGATTATGAGTGAAGTATTTTGTAAATAATTTTGCGAGTCCATTTTCACTTTAAAATGTTATTTTTCTGGGAAGTAATTGATAAATAAATTAGGCAAAATTAGTGAGTTGGAATGATGAAAAGGGAAAATTTAATAGAAAAATGTCAGAAGGAAAGAACTAATGGTAGAAATCAAGCTGCTCTCAATGGCGGCAGATGTCATGTGTTTAAAAATTTTATCGTTGGATACAAGGGCGTATAACGAGCCGCAATCGATTTGCTCGCCATTTATAATTGAAGTAAAACCAAGAATTCCAATGAGAAAAATTGTGCTCCTCCAGGAATTCCACATCATCCATAACAACAGAAACCTTTGGCTGCAGTCCAGTTAAGCTACACTAATTCAATCAGGAGTAATATTTTCCTTTCCTTTTAAAAACTGTAAAAAATACTTTTAGGCATAAAGGGAGTAAGGAAAACTATTATGGATCGCGGAAATTTAGATTTTCCACAACCTGGTAACATAAAATAAAAGATAGTGAACCGACGCGAACTATCAGAAAGTCTCGTTGCTGCTGTACGCACGCTCGCTTATCTTCCAGGCAAATGCGCAGTTCTCACTCTGAACTCCATTGTTAGTGAAGAGAAATATTCTTTGGGAAAACTCCATCATTAAATTAGACCTTCCTTTTAGTTGAAACTAACATACTATTTCAACTTTACAACTTAATTCATAGCACCTTAGCACGTATTTCATCATCTTCACTCTCCATGAAGCATATAAATTTTAGCCATTTCGTAACATAGCACTGAATTTAGAGCTAGCGGTGTAAATTTACTCACAATATATGTACGCTACAACGTCTAGAAAAATACCGCATCTCAACGGAACCCTCTATCTGAGATAATAGATTTTTTTACGGCTAGTTAAAATCAGGGCGTATACCAGTGTTTTCTTTTGTTCCAAATAACAGGTGTTCTTAAAACTTTGAACAACTGCCGATAGCATGTTGGAATATCAGTGAACAACAATGGAAACACCGAATTAAAATATTCATGAAATAAAAAAATACCTTCATAATACTGCATTGGGTACTTAATGATGCCTAGTGGATATATTGTGTCGAGCTACAACATGATATCAAGCAATAATGAAATTTAATGTCATGGATAGAAATAGCAGCTCCGCAAGGTAAAGTAATGATGAAGCAATAAAGCTCTCTCGCTTGGCATTACTGAGCGTGGAGACATTAACTGCTGCATTCCAAGTTTCAACAGTAGCACAAAATTAACATAATTCGACATGGTATCCAACAACAGCAATTTATTTTTCCAAAACGGGTCTCAATTCTTTCTCATTTCACCCGGAGCAAATTTGGACAGACGGCATTCGAGCACGCAAATAGCCTAATGAGGACGGATTTCCGTATTTATTGTTGTCCCCATACATATTTGGTACGCCCAGGAACTCCGATCAGATAATTTTTCCAACGTTCCTACCCGCCGTAGCAGCTCTGTCCCTCAGTGGCTCAAACACGTGGTCTTCCCCCAACCCCCTTAACCCCCTCTCGCATCAATGTGACCGCATCGTATTATTTTCCGGTCGGCTGAGCGCGGATTCACTGATTGGAATTACTGATACGGTTGTCATGGCTTTTCCCTTCCTGAATTTCTGGTCCCTCATCCTGAAACAATCGGGATGCGAGGGACGGCGTGCTGGACCGTCGAAAAATAAGTAATTAAGGGAGCCGCGGGGTGGGGATTGCAGCAGGAATGGCGGGAGTGAGGATACAGGGTATCCGAGCGGAAACGAGATAGGTACCTATGCAACAGCGACACAGGGTGTGCCGACATCGAGGAACCTTTTGATTTTCGATGTTGAAAAAAATATTTGGGAAAACCCGGTGCGGGTGCACTTGCAAAAGCTAAACCAACTCCCACCGAACCCGTTTCTCTGGCCACATGATTGTGGGGAAGCGATTCCATACCGCTTTCGATTATACATTGGCAAAAGTATCGCCGAAACCCTTTGATGCAGCTTGCAAAGTTTTTTATTTGCATACCATCGTTCAAAGAGATGTTTTGTTCGACTATTTCCTCTCTGTTATCCTGTTTCAGCACCCCATTTTTTCCGAGCACACTGTTTTAAAATCAATCCTAGTGTAGCTATCTACATATCTCTTTCATGCTGGAGAAGTTCAATATTTTTCCTCCAACAACCAAACAGCCTTTGCGTATTCGGTTTCAACCATTTCGAATACAGCGAAAAATCAGATTTATCCAGCTACCGCCAATCTGTTTGTAATAAAAATACAAAGAGTAAAGAATTGAATCAATACGATGGTTATGGAGTATTTAGGGGCTTTACTAAAAAAACTGAGTCAAAAAATTTGGAATAGAACGGTAATATTTACTATATCTCTGGTAAAAATTCCCTTCGCAAAACTTGATTATCCGAGAGAAAGCTTGTGATTATCAATGGAAAACAGTGAAATTTTTATGGTAGGTTATAATTACTCCCTAAAATGCAAAAAAATTGTCCTCGCCTAAATACTCAATAATAATAAAAAAAAATTTGCAATTTAGTGGTTCAAGCAGAGTTTACATTAGATTATTGTCCGTTACTGAGCTTAATTCCAAAATATGAAGCACAAAAAAGAAGCACATCTAAATCTTAAGAAACAAAGAGGAAATACTAAAGGCTATATAAAATTAACGTGTAAGTTCGTTTTTTAATCATTATATTTATTAGTTGACCCATTCCTTATCTAATATAAATAATTTTATTAGACTGGCATGATATGTTTATCATTTGTTGAGCGATTTCCATAATAGCTGTAAATAATAGCCAGCATACTTTTTCTCAGAAAGCCCCTCATTCCATTAAGGCCTCAAAACATCCCTGGGCCCTACCGCTTGAATTCAAATGCGTAATAAGTTTCAAAACTCTCACGCTAAAAAATAATTACCACCGTCGTGAATGTTGGGTGGTGGGACAAAATATGTTTGCATTAGTTTGCACATCCGTCGACATTTTCCTCAATGCCTATACCATCGCTCTAGCTCCGCGGAAATATAAGAGAGAAGCGTTGTTGTTTTGACGCTTTTGGGAATGGGGCGGAGGTTTTCGTGGGGCGTACCTGAGTGGGGGCGGCAGCTGCAGTGGGCACAATGGGGCAGGGAGGCGGTGGCGTCGGCGGTCGGATTTTGGGGATTTGGACGCGCGGGAGAGCGCCGTATTGGATTACCGTCACTATCGGCGAAGTTTTTGCTCGGATATTCTTTCTCAATAGGGGCTTAAAACGGGCCTATAAATATTATTTAACGGGATAAAGGTAACGGTCGCCTCGGACATAGCCCCAGCCCCACCCTCCGGGTCCACCCGTCCTTTCGCAATAATCTGATCCTTACCGCTTATTCCGGCCCGCTGCGCCGAGAGTATCGCGTTATTTTGTTTCGGGTACCTATAGCATATGAGTATAACGAAACGGTCCCAGCGCGAAAATCTTTTTCATATGCACTACACAGCGGCTCTAGAGTTCAAAGGATAGTAAGCGTAATTTTCTACGGGAAAATTTTACACCCGGGCGCGCATATTCTTTGAAAATGTTATCCCGGTTCCGGTGTCACTCCAGTGGTTTTTATTCGAAGCGGTGCAAGCGATGGAGGACAGAGAAAAAAAGCTCATTTATTCCTCATGCCGAAAATATTCCGCTGGAGATGTCGCCCAGCTGAATTTGGTGAATTATTTAGGCGTCCACGTGGACATTTTTTTTCGTAATTTTCTTCCATTGCTACCGTAAGTAATGGATGAATATTATGGACCAAAGGAAATTCTAAGGTAAGCCTAAAATGTTCGTTGTGAAAATTCTGTAGTTTTTAATGGAACAAAAGGTTAAAATAAATTTGGATTTAGGTCAAAGGCTTTTAATTATGAACTTCATGTGCTACAAAACACAAAGGATAAGTATTTCATTCATCATTACATAAAAATATATATGACATACACAGCCAAAACATAGATATAACATATAATTTACTTATCTAAATAAATAAATATATAAGTATATATGGGATCAAGAGTGAGGAGAAAGGTGAGCTCTTGTTCCTAACTCTGAGGAAGGTGTTCCTAACTCTAACTCTAAATGCCACCAAAAATATTCAAATTTGTGTGTGTCGTTTTTATATTTAGTCTTACCCAACATGGGTTATATTTGCGGTAAATACCTCGATAAGGAATATCAACAAATACATATTTATGTTTTTATAACTACACGGACGTAGTTACTGACATTTTACTGAATTTATCGTTTGATTGTTTTCACGAATGCACAAGCCATGACTGTTTTTCTCCACATCCAAGTTGCTCCCCGAACAAAAACTCAGTAGATCGACCTCTAGCGAATGCCACGTGGAGCAATCATAGGATTCGATTACTTTGAGGAAAACGTCTGTTAAATATTTCATCTGATGCATGAGTCTCCACAGTGATGCACCGAATTTTACGGCCCCCACAAAATGCAACTTTACCGTCTCGTCGCCGACATGTAAAATTTAGCTGACCTCAGTCGAAAAGAGAGCGGAGAAAAGTGATGAGTGCTTGGAAGGAAGTCCCTCGCGGCCCTTTCGTGACCCCATTTAAAGACCTTCGCATTGAGTTGGGTTGGGCGGATGAAAACTGGAAGACAGACGAGGCAGTTGAAGCGCGGGGACAATGATGGGGATGGCGCTCTGAAGGAAGGGGACGTAAAACGAAGAGCGTTTCATCTCGAAGGAAGAGGTGGAGAGTGTTGTCCGATGAAAGATGCAGGGGTCAGGGTCTCGCGAGTCATGGGGGAAAACGTTTGGGAAGGAAAGGAGGACTTGGAAGGAAGGGATCGGTTAAGCCTCTTAGATACGAAGCTGATAAGCTATAAAGGCAGGTGGATATCAAAGATAGGTCGAAAATTTACTGAAAAATCTGAACGAGCTCGCTAAAAACTATTTTCTTATTGACTGTGCGGAAGGAATGAGATGGTAGATGTATAATAGTAAAATCATTATGCGAAAACAATCACTCACAATTATAATATACGTGGATTCTCGCGACATCTTGGGAAATTTATCAGCATCGGAATAATGAGGTATTTTTTTCCGCAAAAATTACGATGACTTCATTATATTGAAACCAGAGTCAAGTAAGTAGATATTCATTTCATTATACCAATGTGTTCACGTTTACAAGGGGAAGGCGCCTATCAACTATTCATCCTAAAATTGATAGTGGCTGGAGTCGGCGAAAGTATTACTTTATTACTTTCCTTAATAAGTTTGAATCATTGAGAATAATTCGTTTTCATTAATTATTAAAAATAACTATACTGACAGGAATGAAAGATAGAACATTGGGCTCTAATGTAATGTCAGGGTAATTATATAGCCGTAACACACCAAACGGAAGGAGACTTTTTTTTTTACCTTTTATGCGATGCCAATATCATTTGCCAGACTTCAAAACACACATGCTTTTTCACTATATATTAATTTTCACTATATATATGGGATTCCAAAAACATTAAACATGTTTCTAGAGCCTTATAGCAGATAGACTGGTTATAAAACATTAAAATTTGTATCCCACTTCCGCTTGCGGCAAATGGGCTTATGAGTTTAGGAGTGCGATGCAGGAAATAATGACGCATGTCAGTTAAGCAACACCTTCGCTTTCTTAGAGACGTCTTAAAGTATTACAAGGAGATAAGAGAGTCAATCTGACCTTGCGTTTTCATTGAAAATTACCGATGGAGATTTTTCCTTGCTTCATATCGTATATTTGTGGCGTATCGACAAGAATTCCCTTTGCATTCAGTGACTAACACTAACATACATAGCATAAAAAATTGTCTAAATTTTACGTTTTAAAGGCAACGTACAGATACTGACTCATTTTCCTTAGTTAACCATAACACTGTAATCCCATGGGTATTCAAAATTGTTTCAATTCATGAAATTATGAATTCTAATACCCACATAATTCTGTACTACACAGTGTCTCTGAATTTATAAGAGGAGTTTCGGCAATGTATAATGTCACTTATTCCTTAGGTACAGTTACTACATACTCAAAAATAATTCAAATAAGCGGTCACAGAAGTTTTAAAAGATAACTAAGCAGTTTTCGCAGACACACAATGAACCGCGTAACGGCTGAGCATAAAAAAAAACGAAAATGGAAACAATTCAAAGAATTTCGACCACATGAAAAAAATGAGGGTCTCGGAGCAGTAATTCACTGCGAGAATACACCTTTTGTCTGCGGAACAGTCTTTTATTCTGACGTTACGTACATCGATGCGAAGGGACATCGAACTGCATCGTTTTTCTTCTCTTTTTGGGTGGAGTTATTGCCGGACGATTGGGGCGAGCGTGAAGAGGGAGGAGAGAGGATTCGTTTCCAAATCGCGTAGCCATTCGCGGAGCGGACTGTGTCAACGTTTGCGCTCTGGTCGTAAAGTTATACGGGCCCCGAGGTCGGTCGGTCTCGCCGTCGAACCCTTCGACACTTAACCCTCTCTCCGCGTCGCATCCCCGCCGACTGCCGATGATGCAGTCCAATCATCGACGAATTAATCCGTCATTAAAACGTCGCGCAGTGGGCTTATATCGAAAAAAGCCGGCGAAAACCTCGAAAATGCTTTTTTGATCATAAAAGTTGCAAACGTCAATGCATTCGCAAATATTATATCGCATACAGTTTTTTTTACCGGTTACATCTTTTGACAAAAATGCATGGTTTCGAAGTCGAACAAATTTCGCAAAAATTGCTCGTATTGATTTTTTTCGCAATCCAGTTTACTATAACGAATGGAGCACCTTTTGTAGTCATGAAATGTAATTTAAAATTTACAATGTTGATAAAAGATTTGCTGTTGTCCTTCAGGATTAATTCGTCGTATTTGTGGCCGATACGTCGACCCGTTATTTTTTCCATTTTTTGTGTTTATGTAGGGATATAAACAAGGGGCCACCAAGCTACCTTGAGATATTTACGCCAAATATACAAAAAAGGCCTGTGCAATGTGAAATGATGTGCCGTGTGAGCGCAAGAGATGATCTGTGACTGCCAGTGACGCTAGTTTGAAGATTTTTCGACCGTGCGGCATGGTCAGGAGCTGTCTGGTGGCAGGGGAATATCGTGCTTGGCAAATGTTGGAAATTGAATGCTTGTCAGCAAAGGAATGGAATGAAAGCAGTAATGTATTGCTACAAAATTTCTGTGCCATTCATCAATACCTGCTCTCTTCACTGCTTTGTGATAATCATCGTCAATACATTACAAAATGGCGGATGCTGCTTTCGGTAAAATTTCTGTCCGTATGGAAAAATAGATGAAGAAGGACACCAAGTTACTCTCTGGTACGTATTGACACCACATCTACAGCAAGGCTCGTAGATTTTTTGACCATTCTGCCCATTCTGAGTTAGGGTACGATACGGAACAACTTTCACATCAATTTTCACGGAAAATAAGTCGTGAAAGTTTCGTTTCCTCTTCATGACAGCAAAAAATGTAGGCACCTACTCTTAGTTTCAATACGCTGAAGTCCGAAAAAATTAAATGCGGGAAAATTCAGCGAAATTTGGTCAATTTGGAGCAGATGTATTTTTGAAATTGATGGAACCTATGAAAAACGGCATGCATTAAAAGATAAACCAATTTATTGGCCACTTTTCATCTTTTGTACTTAAATAAAATATTTTTCAGGTTTTGGGGACAGCATTTTTCCATATCAGCCGACTGCGCGACGTCGGTGTTGCCCGGGCGATGGAACTCGGGTTTTGCGATCAGTTCGTCTTTACCCTCGGCGCCGCCACGTCGTTGGGGCTGAAAAGGATTTTACGCAACGATCCTCCGGTTATTGCGCGGTTTTTGTTGGCGCTTGGGAAAATTACGTTCGAGGATGAATGAGCATCATTAATTAATCGCACGAAAACACATTTCCTGGAGGGATATGCGCTCATAAAACGTGTCGGTTAAAGGATCGTAAAATAATATCTCAGATGCGTGACATACGAGCCAAGGGTTAATGAGGAAATTTGAAATTTATCTTTCACAGAGGATGAAATAATATTAATATCAAAAGCATACCGAGTATTCGTTGTCTGAATTTATTTACGAAATTCCTTATAAAAATATGTATAAATGAAAACTTGAGTAGACCACGGTCAGTATTTTCATTATCTATTATAAGAAGTCATACTATTATTATAATTAAATTGTTACAAGTAGGCCATTGTCCTGGTGGTAACATGTACATATGATGCAAAAACAATAGAAAACATTATAAGAAGCCCTTGGTCCCTACTTCTTCAACAGATTTTTAAAAATATGTAATTTTTTTTGAAGGGCTCAAATAGTTTTGCTGGTAGGTCGTTCCAGTGCCTAATGGCTTTATTTAAGAAGCAGAACTGCTTTGAATTTGTCCTTTATGATCGACACTTTTTCTTGAACCGGTGATAATTTTTTACAACAAATCTGGGTTTTGAATTGTCCTTCCCAAATTCTTTCCATGCTTTTTCCCCCCTCATTATTCTAAACATGCCACTTAGCCTGCTTCTTTTCCTCCTCTCTTGTAAACTCTCCCACCTTAGAACCCTGAGCATTTCTGAAACACTTTCATTAAGTTCTTCTGAGAAATAATTAAGTGCTTAAATTCATGTGTTTTAATTCTGTACCCCGCGGCCTTATTAAGAAGTAAAAGATTCCAATCAAAATATGTCATGTGAAGCTATTGTAATTTTCGACGATGTGGAATGTGGAATTAAAATCAAAGATAGGAGCAATACAATTATTTTAAATAACAAAGATAAAATCGAAAAATATAACAGGTTAAATAAATATTTATAATCCATTTCTAAGTTTAAGGGTTTGAGAATGCAAGACTCTTCTTGCGTTCTAAATAAAACATTGATCTTCAAGGACCACATCAAAGATTTCAATATTTAATGTTACTTCGCTCAAGAATAACGTTATGTCAGTCGTTAATATGATATGCATGACATAAAAGTAAAATTGCATTATCTAGGTCAAAAATATACCATGCCGTTATGTTCTTTTAGATCACAATCAAGCGTTTATACATCCCTTTTTCACAGATTAAATTTTTCAATACTCGATCAAATCTTGCTTTAGATATTCAGCAGGATAACTAGACTTCTCCTCTCATAGTACTGGTTAGTTTCAATTTTTACGCTCAAAACTTTAGTTTGGGCATAAAAGTTTACTTTACTTGACTGTAATGTTTCTTTCATAACTACGCTATTGAAAATTCATGACGCTTAAAATTTCATATAGCTATGCATATTTCTATAGCATCATATATGCAAATAGAAGAGCATTTTTAAATTGAATTGAAAGCTTGAGACGAATTATAGATTCCCAACATCTTGTTTGGTATGGGATATTTTCCCAATTCCTCTGGATTAACTTGCATTATCACTCCTCCGTAAATTTATCAACTAAGAACTTTCCATATCTATTACCAAGAGTTTGTTATTACATTCAGTGAAGGTTTTTAATTCCTGTCACAGCCTCAAATATCTGCTCCCGACATATGTCACTCCTGCGCGAAGAAAGAATAAATCACAAAGAAAATGGCCACAGTTCATCTCACGCTGCCATAAGTTTTCAGTTCTGTGCGTTTTCAATAGCCATCCACTACTTATGAGGTAAAAGCTTAGCAGTTATCTTAACATATTTTTAATGATTTATTTGTGAAATTTTAATTAAGAAAAGCATTACTAATTCTGGTGTAATAAAAATATATATTAGAATAAAAAGGGAAGAAGTAGACTACTGAAAAAACATATTTTACCCAAGAATAAAATTTGGAAGTCGAGAATACAAAAAGGCTACTAAATATCCATTATTTTATTTTTATTTATGAATTTACATAGCTCTTTCATGAGTCTGAGGCATTGGTTCCTGTTAAAAAATAACCCATTTTACTAGTATGTGGAATACACGCCGAAAATTTTAAATTAAATCATAGGTACAACATTTTTGCCTAATTTATCTCGAAGACATTTGATAAGGACATTCCATGGCAACGATAAGGTAGGAAATGGCTTGATATGAAGCTAACTTCTTTCTGGGAGTCATATTAATTTTATACCAAAGGATGATTAACATTCGCAAAATTAAAATCAAGAATAATTAAGCAAGATGCAGAAGGTTCTCATATAAATGGATGAAAGAGAGATATAAATTTGCTCTAGCAAAATTAACCTATCTGATGTGTAAGAATACTGGGTACAGAGCAGACATATTCATGGAAATAATGACGAGAATAAAATAAAATATGGTTAAAAATACGCTTTTCCAAAAAGAAAACAGTATAAATGAACTAAAAAGTAAGAATTATGCTTTTTTTCACTCGGAGAATAAAACGTGGTTGTTTTTTTAGGTTTATTAGAAATAAGTTTAGCAAATCCTGATGGGTGAGCAAGATTTGGAACGACATATAAATATCTGAACCTAATTAGCACTCTTATTTTCCGAGTGACATTCTAATTCTCTACTTTTAGGTGTATTTTATACTGTTTTCGGAAAATCGTGTATTAAAATTTTTTTGGTGTGGCTTAGACGACAATTATTTTATCCATTGTGACATGGAAAAAAACAAAAACGTCCTACATGAAGAGATATAAAGAATTTGCTGTGATGAACCCACATACGTGGCAGCAATATGTGCGACATCTTAGTCATACCCAGCAGCACATCTATGTGCGGCAAACAAAGTGAATGGATGACACGAATTGGAGATCGTGCTATTAAATCGCGATGCATCAATGAGCTATAAAAATCAGAGAAAATCAACACATAAACCCAAATTCGAGGTCACACCGCTATTTATCACACGTTCACAGATCCGCGATTCTTGAAAAAAGTAGGGTTAATATACATGATGTTGAAGGATTTTTTCCTCCTCTCGGTGTAGATGTTCTTTGTGTCCGCTATCTCTCAGGAAAGGTATATAACTGTCCTATAAGACCTATTTTCTACTCAAACCGGAATGCGCAAATGACCGCTTGAGTTCGTGGATTGTCTTATGTCTACGGAAAATTTCCCACTTTGTTAGCCACAATTATTGGATCATGAAATTCACTTTCATCCATTGGAGTACCATCAATATTGCTTTTTAGTGCTTCTTCATAAAGGTATTTTAATGTGTGACAGAGAAATTTACAGTCGTACCTGCCAAGCGACCATATAAGGGAACAATCAATATATGCTTTCAAAAACTTGACATTTTCCGTGTACCACTTGACCAAAACTGTGCAAGAGGAAGAGAAAAGACCTATCTTGATGGAGTACCTATTTACTACTAATTGCAGGCAAAATTCACGATTTTACCGCCAGTGAAAGTTTACGTCCTTTTTTTTTTAGCTAACTGTGACTTATCTAATACTCAGTATTATGATACCCAGAACAAGGCGGGATAAAAATGCAAGCCACCAAGGAGGTGGGCTCCTCGTTATTACATCTTAAATTCGAGATTTTCCGCCAGTGTCCTCCTCCGTTTGCGAGTCAGCGGGTTTCGCACCCGCCCATTAACTTTTTCTCTCATTTTGTTTCCCTGGTTATCAGTGACGCACACATTCTCATCCGTTGTGCTCCCTCGAGAGCACCACCACCCGTGCACCTTTCGCCGGTGCTACTTCCCCCTCCTCCCCTGCTCGGAAGTTATGGCAGTGGCCTAGTTCATACAAGTCTCTCCTGGCTAAGAGCTTTCCTCCTCCTCTGAAGTCACTCGAAATTAATAACACGGATGAACACTCTCCAACCAAGTTGCTTCCCAGCGTGATCATAGCACGGGATCTCCGCCGTTATTTCTCCACAGTTTTAGCCAGATGGGAGGAGGGAGTGATGAGAAGACCAAGCATTTAAAAGTGAGGCAAGATATTTGACCTAGTTTTGATTTATTAAGCCCGGAAAGCAGAAAATTGGGCTAATTTTTGGGACGACTCTGAAAGTTTTAGCTCAGTTTTTTTTACATATATATATTTGCTCTCGTCCCTCGCATGCGGAGAAACTTTCCCTGGGAAAATCAACTCAATTATTTAGCGGATAAATGTTTCGGAAAAACGAACTCTTGCGGTATCCGTGTTATGATCCACGAGAGTCCGCCGAAACTGGTCCATTCATCCAATTAAAAAAATTGAACCCACCGTTCACGTTTGAGAGAAAAGTTAAATCCACGATTTTCAGAAACAATTAGTAAATTCTCTGAAATGCATCATTGTTATCGATTCAGAAAACTAAAATTTCAATTTTAGTTTTTTTATTTGGTTTTCTGAATTGCAAAATTAAAGTTTTAGTACTCTATCAATGTATCATAATGATAAATAATAAAAAAGTACGGGCTACTTTTGACTCTTATTGCAAAGAAAATGCCACCAAACCATTAAATTATTAAATATGAAACCAGACTCAGGAAAAATTCGAGAAACGAACCAACTAACATTCTGGCTAATTATTTTAAATGAGCAATTTCCATTGCTACTCAACGCTTACTTAGATTAATTAAAGCTTTTGTAATTCTGTTCATAGATAGTTACGTAGTTCAATTATGTCGATGGTTTTACTTTAATAATAAAAAAATTCAATTTTATCCCATGATTATTCTATTTCATCGATTAAAAAAAAATAAATCGCTGCGGTGAATTGATTTTTCACGCAACATCGCATGCATGCAATATTACTACGATGACTTTAAAAAACTACGGAGGTATTACAGATGTCTGCCATTCGATGTGACTGCTATGAAGTGTTCATGAATTATTGCTAACCTCGATCGAAAAGTAAGAAGGAAGTAAACAATAAAATGAAATACGAACAACCTTTATGAAGGTAAAACCAGAAAAAAGGCGATGAATGAAAAGTAAAAGAACTTAAAAGGAGCGGAAATTTTGAAGATATTAATAAGGCGAGTAAGAAAAAATATTAAATCGTGAAAGGCAAATTATGTACTGTAGTCAAATGAAAAATGACCATTACTATACCAGATGTTTCTTCAAATACTTTCAAAAAATGAATTGAGAAAAAAGTATGAGGACTGATTATCTATGACGACTGCCAAAAATACAAAATCAACTCGTAATTGGTATACTAGGAATGAGAGGCAAATGAAACATGTAAATTACTCATCGGCAGCTATTCCCTTCTTTTATGCTAGAAAGTTAATAAATCACAAAAAAACAAAATAAATACATAAAATTTGCAGAAATAGCAGCAGCAACAATTTATCTCAAATAGCTATCATTAAAAGACCCGAATGGTAAAGCCACTTTGCTTACAGAAACCCTATTTGTTTATTATCAGAAAAATAATGAGAGTTCTAAATGCATGGAGTTTTTGTTTTCATCTTGGTTCATTGTTTTAAAACAATAATGATGATAACAATTGAACATTTTCAAGGCATCGCACGTTTTTGGATATTATATTTGATCTTTCCTCAAAGAAATTTTATGGCAAAGCCCTACTTAAAGTTAGGCTAGTGCTAATGCCGAATTACTATCCACTCTTCCTTCCCTAGCCTTCCCTAAGGCTCAAATGACCCAAAGCTGACGGTAGCTCTCAGAAATATTGTTAAATTTCTTATCTCACTGTAAGTGCAGATAACGATAAAAAATATCAAACATTGTTATACCGTCTACTTCACCACGGAGACTACCTAAGCATAGGAGAAAATTAAAGGAAGTTTTTAGTTTGCAATTCAAAAAGTATAGCAGCGTTAGGAAAGAAACAGCGATGTAGAAGATAAGGAGATGCCCATTTACAGCGAGCAGGTAAAACGAGCAAAGAGGTTAATGATAGAAGCACGGAGTGCCACCTGAAAAAAATAGATTTTTCGCGGCGTTAGCAAGGCTGTAATGAACGGAAAGCCGCGAATGAATCATCAAATCATTGATAGAGCTCAGAATTCAAACTCTTCAGCGAAGAGCTTTAGAGATGGGAGAACGTTTGCGACGACATGGGGATGATCGTTAAATGCAGAAAGAAAGAAAATGAAAGGAGCATTACGCTGCTGTTACCATGCATGGCGACGAGTGAGCAATCAAACGGAACATATGAGAGATTGAAGGGGGACAAGCGGAAATCGGAAAAGTCAGGGTACCAATGTCTCTCACCTGATTTCTTTTACGAAAAAGCGACCCTGGAATAAAAAAAATGGAATTCGATTCCCAAAGATGACCGACTGCTACACTTTTGACATTGACTCGGATCTGAAACCGTGTAAGCACCGTCAAAGAGCGCTGGATGAAAAGACTCGTGACATCGGAAACATTAAAAGGATTCTCTTTTTACAGTGTGCTTGGCGCAATAGGAGACGGCCGGAGGCAGGCGAGATGGGTCGCAGGAGTAATCCAGGTGACCTATTTTCAGCATATAAAATTGGGATCTGAAATAAAACGCAGGTGACGCGGATATTTTGTAATATAAAGCTGTCGAGGCAGTTTAAACGTGACATTTACGCATGAAAGGGTACAGGCAGGTGACTTTTCCGTGAATGAACCCATGACGTCTTCAGTTTTTTCGTCCCTCTAGTTCGTATTGCCTTAGTTTTCAATGAATTGTACAATTAATCTGTTAAAACATGTCCCTGTGATGTCCTTACCAAATGTGTGCGAGTAGGTAACATGTCGAAAACGTAATTCAATCGATAATAATGCTTCATTGTTATGCAGAAGAAAAAATTATTCGCAAGATTCTCAAAGGCTGAAAAATATGAAGCTGATAATCTTGCCAATGAATGAATATATAGATACATATTAAGCGTAAGAGGTAGTAACTATAATATTATTCAGCGGTAATACTCGCACGAAACTTAATATAAATTTTACCGCAATTAACACAGTAGGTTAAAAATAATATCGCACAAGCATATCTTGGTTTACTTTTGAAGTGCCGACGGGTTGAATGCTTTGAATAAAATATTTTTCTATTGTCTCCATATTAAGTAAAGATGAAAACATCCTATCATACTAAATATGAAGTAATGAGATCATAGTCAATGATGAGAAACAACTACTTGGACTTATATTAAATTTGAAACAATGAAATCAAAGTCAACGGAACCAAATAAAAAAATCTGTAAGGAATTGGAATAAATCGTAGCACTATGCCTTCATTTTTTTTTGACGAATACGTTTTGTTAATTCAGGACTCGGGAGTCAATTTCTAACTGCTCGGAAAATATATTTTCCACCCAAAGCTCGACAGTGTACCAATCATTCTGGAAATACATAGGTATTTCGGAACATCAATCATAATGCTACGGAAGAGGAGGCATTGAAGAAATATCTGGTCCACATTCATCGAACTGGGACAATTTTATCAAGTTAATGAATAAAATACAACTACGCTCCCGTAAATGCAAATTCGGTCTATTTGAGGCATATTTGAGTAATTTCTGGTCGTTACAAAGGGTAAATCAGCTTTCAATAACGAGGCCATTGTCGCAGTAATCAGTCATTTTGGTCGCCATTCAGTCATCGCTAATTTGATGCATTCCAATCGATTTGGTTCGAAATATTCTCATTCATCTTCCTGAAATTCGTGACTGGCTTTTTTCTCTTCATGCCGCCCACCGTTAAGCATTTTGATTCCATTTGAAATTCCCTTGTCCCCCACTCTCGTTTTATACGTTGGGATACCAATTTATATGCTAAGCCAAAGCTTACGATGAAATATTTCAGTCAGCGCACTCAAAATTGCGCGAGCGTCGAGAATTTACGTGAAAGCAATTGAGGGGGTTCAATTTAGAGAGGAATTCGTATGCTTTAGATCCAAATATTTGGAATAAAAATATTTATAAGCATTGGTTTCATTTATGTCTTTGTTGGTTTTTGCTAATAACATCAATTTAAAAATGGGATTGGATTACAAATGAAACTAATTGTAAGTGGATAGCATAGATTTTACAATGATATAGATATGTTTACTATTTTGATGTAAAAAAAAGTCTGGCTTCAATGTTATGAAAACTGAAATACTCCTCCGATAGCTCATGCAATTGCAATGCTCACAGTGGCGTATACAGATTGGCGCGCATGGGTCGCGCGCCCCCCTTGTGGGTCCGCCCGTATTGCCAAACATTGCAGAACCGCAATTGTAACTTTTTTATATCATAAAATGGCATTTTCTTGTATTTATACAAAATCACTTTAATTGAAACCTTAAAATTTGCCTGTTACTTGATTATTTTTTATTACGATTAAAGTAAAGGTAACTCAAGGTATCTTTTGCGCCCCCCCTTGAGTTTTTTCTGTATCCGCTACTGAATGCTCATACGGAGGAATATTTGTCATCGATACTTTCTAAACCTCTTACATATACCATGGTCGTGCTTTTATGGTTCTTCCAGAATAAATTAATTGAAATATGTGCAAGTTGTTTCTTCCACCAAATGGCGATTGCAAAATTATAAATTGATTTAAATTCAAGAGTTAGAATTCTAGTCAATGAATCACTAATGCGTTTTGTAGGAAATAGTTGCAGTTGAGGAACTTGATTTCGTCAAAACTTCATTTAATTTTCTATTTTTGAGGGCATACCAATATATTTATCGATATGTTTTCATAGCATAATTATTTATTGAATTATAAAAGAGATGCCAGCCGCTCGCATTAAATTACTCACACAAAAAAATCGTGAGTTTAAGATGTGAAAAAGATGAATTTTTACCCCAATGGAACTAGTTTTTAAAGCAAGAATTTATAAAATTCATGGAAACTGCTTCTAACCTTTTAGACACCTATTTGAGTACATAGCCGACACGTGTATCAGCTCAACTTAGAATTGCGAATA
The DNA here is from genome assembly GCF_921293095.1 of Ischnura elegans. NCBI lineage: Eukaryota > Metazoa > Arthropoda > Insecta > Odonata > Coenagrionidae > Ischnura > Ischnura elegans. The sequence goes on from NC_060246.1 coordinate 146,745,499, forward strand.
ATTCCCCAACACGGTCGAGGTATAAAACCAGCATCCGGCAACATATCTCATACTCCGCAAAAAATTTTCTCTTTCAGGAGTACCACATGTAAATTTGATAATTCTTGCAACTTACAAAGAAAGTTTTCACGGGTCACGTGGCCTTCCTTGTTTATGCGGCTCCCTTCAGGCGAACATACGAAAATGAACACCCAATAGGAACTCGTAGCTTTCGCGTTTTACGTTGGCTTACTCAGGTTATTGCTTCCGGGACCGAAGATACAGGTGAAACCCGTCACATTAAACACCAAAGGCAACCCTGACTATGGTATGCAGACACGCACTTCCTTTTGACGCCGCAAAGTGGCCTGAAATAGAAAAAGGCTAGGCCACAATTCGAACTTTTAGCATTCGAAGAGGAGTTTATTTGTATAGCAGACTTACCACACAGTATCAATGCTAGAAGGTGACTAACATTTAATAATTTTAAGACTATTTTTATGCCCCGGAGAGGGCGAAAAAGTTGTCTAAAAATGGAAACATTCCAAATATATCTCCTATTTTTTCGCTCCACCACGTAATCTCACGAGGCTATTGTGGCCATATGAAAGGAGCAATTATTATATTATAAATAGTTTTTGGAAAATGATACTTATCGAAGGAAGTTATACATTTAGTTTTAATTCGTTAAATTTATTCTTCTGACAGCTATTCCACGCATGACTGAACTCTGTTTTTTTTAAGTTGGAAAAAGTAAACATGGAAGAAAAAGGAAACGGAAGGCATTTTTAATCCTATATAGAGCAATATCACCGCTACCTTTTTCATTGAATGAAGTCTGAACTTCAAATTGCAATTCATATAAATAGTTATATCAATATAATTCGAGTGAATAGATAATGGAAATATGACTGAATTAATGAGAAATCAATATTTTCAATGACTGCTCAATTTTCTTTAAGTTTTTCTAAATTATTTTTTCCTGGAGATTGCATTTTAATTGAACGTTTGTGTAATGCCTGAAAACGCGGATTGTCGTGGTTTTCAAGTAGTTTGTGATTGGCCCGCGAGGTCGTGATATTTACGTCCGATTTTAGACTTCAAGAACACAATACCGTGAAATTCTCTTTGTTCGAGACGGATCAACATAGAAGATGAATTTTGGCTAGCTTTTTCCGGATCATCCCATTGTGGGCCGTCACGACGACGGCGTCACGTGCTACACGGTCCCTTGAAGCAACGGATTTTGGGTCCGCATAAGCGCTTATAGCTTCTCCGTCATCCCCTACTAATTACCGATATATACGACAGTTTTTCAGTGTGAATTTTAGCATTATTTCCCCGTATTATATCAAACAATCACGCTACATTTCGTGCACTTATTTACATGATTCCGCTGACATCACTCCCCCAGGAGCTTTAAAATCGGAGTAGGGGAGTTTTTCCCGCGGCGATACCTTAAGAGGCGCCAAAAAGGTTGTTGTCACTGGGTGCCGTAACCCATGGTTTCATCACCTCTCCTCAGGACGGAAGGGGCGAACCTATGGCACGCGCGCTTGAAGTGACATGCGGAGTATGGAGGGCGTCATGGTCAATTTCACGAAGTTTAGATTTCAGCATCCTATTGGCAACTAAATTGGATCCAAGCAGCAGATGGTAAGGCAAATAGGAAAGTCGTGTACCTGCGTCCTTTTATTATAAGCAGTAGTTGATCTGTTGACTTACTTTCTTTGGTTGATGAAAAATGTAAATTTATAACAATATATTTATAAATTTTGGGTAAAATGGAAAGAAGGGGACGATTGAATTTTTGCGAACTCTGTCATAAGGTAACGAGTAATTTTTGGAAATATATTTCCCTTAGAGGAAATATTTCCTGTTTCTTGTCGTCCTGTGTTATCGTTGGAGGTGAAGTTTTAAGAAGAGAAAACATGAAATTACATTCGAGGAGAAAATTCTAAGTTGAGAAAAGTTCATCTTCAACTGAAGGTGAAATTGTACTCACAGAGAAAAGATAAATGTATTTTGGTAATCGAGCCAATTTTTTCGAGCATACCACTCACCCACATCTACATATCGACACCCTTCCTACCTATTTCAAGAACATAACGATAGTCGACTCTTAATCCCTCCGACCATCCCGGGCACAAAACATGACACCAGATGTTTTCCTGGCACACATGCCTTCCAGGCAAAAAAATCTACTACCTATCTATTTCGCAATCACAGCGGACGTCTCCCATCTACAAAAGACACACAGTATCATCCTCTCGGCACCAGTTCCAATCTGCCGTGTCCCAAATCCTTCCCCGGAGAGACCTCAAATACAGGACCACCTTAAGTCATCCCAGCCACCCCATCGCTGTCTTTTCATTTCGACAAATCTCCAATTCCCTCCGCATGGTTCCTGCGTAGGTTTCGCCACCACCCAATAGGGATCGGGCTATGATTTCCTCCCATTTCTCCAATACACTCCCATCCTTCCCATCACTCGCTCCGCCGAATGGACGCACAGAGGCCGGCCGTCACAACAACTCACGCCCCGTTCCCTCCCACCAACCTTCGTCCATTGACTTCTTTCTCTTTCCCACGCATAGTAGCTTTCTCCGCTCTCCGCCCCCAGGGTCTGCAAAGCCTTTAAGCCTTACGGAGGCCACCCAGAACGACCTTCAATCAGACCTCTCTGATCAAATCTCCTCCCCCGCTGAGGGCTTATGTGGAACAAGATGCCTTCAGATACACCCTATCTTTTTTGGCAACGATGTTTTATCTGACATACTGGACGAATTTCACTGATTTAGAGAATATATTTGATGTGATCGTTACGAAACGCAGGGTTATACCGATTAATACTTTCAAGTATGATGTTAATTCGTAGTACATGGTAAGGTGAAATGGTTGATGGGCCCGCATTACTATCTTCACGTTTAGAGCTCATATGAATATTTACCACAATTACCATTTGCCCTTCTACGCTACACGAGGGAGATTTCATCCGAAGACGTGAAGTTGTAGTATTTTTTTCTTTGTAGCACTTTTGCTTTTCATGAAGTATTTATATGAAATTCAGCCTGACGTTTTAACATTTTAGACTACCTCAAAATCTGGGAACTGAAAAATCGGTGTCTAGTAATTTGTAACTACAGCAATAAACATATAAAAGGCTATCTAGGGAAAACTCATTGTAAGTAAGTAGGGTAAGTTTTTGGGTACATGGTCCCAAAGTTAAGTCCCACGGCTAAGTCTACCATCGTCTTCAGGACCTTCATCAAATGTTTAGCGAAGGCCTTGTCGATATTTATATACTCGAGTGTCGTTCAAGTGGATACTAATTGGCTGGTGTTATCGATTTGTGTTGTTTTCATATGCTGTGGTTAATTATGCTCTTCCACGTATTGCTTAACATGAAGCCTTTGTCCCTATTGACGGTCTTTTCTTCTAGGCTAGGGGTCGGCAACTATTAGGGACATAGGAGTCAAAAGGTATGCAGCCAGGTTTTCAGCTACATTTGGTCAGTACTTTAATTTGACAACCGGAAATGTATTTATTATAGGGACGCTTCATCCTCACTGTTTCCCGAATTCAAAGCTTTTATCTTGTCTGCAGTATTTTTTGAGCTTTGAAAATAAAATAGTACAGTCATTATTTTTTTTCGTATTGAAATGGAAGGCCACAATTCGACATCGAAAGAGCCCCATGCGTCTCCGAACCGTAGGTTGGCGACCCTTGGTCTTGGCTAATTTGTATAGAATTTATTTACAGTACGGTCCCAGAAATTGTCAGCGCGACATAGAATATTTGCGGAAAAAAACTAAAAATTCAACTGAGCCATCTCTCTCTCTCCCAACCAACGTAAAGGTATTGGTTCTCAAGCTCCCTCCTCAGCCTCTCTCGACCTTGCTCTCCCATTTTCTGGTCACCACTCAAAATCCGTTGAGTCCTCTCTCCCTCCTCCTCCACTCCATTCTGCCACGCATTCCCTCCTCCGGCGGCGGTCTCTCCCTTAATGGGAAAGCCTCGTTTGGCACCTCTCCTCCTCTTCCCTCCCTCTGTTGCCGACTCGAGAACAAGCGAAGGGATCGGGCGGCGACAGGTCCGGCGACTCCCGGCGTACTTGAACACAACCTCCCCGCATCGGTCATCCGCACCGCTCTCTCCACACCACCACAGGTTCACACAGAATCCACTCCCATTCCCCTCGTCTCTTAGGCACTCCTTGAGGACACAAGCGGCGAGGCGTGGTGGAGCATAAAGGGCTTAGATTCCAGCTCTATGCAGAGAGAGAGAGAGAGAGAGAGGGAGAGAGAGAGAGAGATGGCGAGCGGGAATAGACGATCCACGGCAGAATGTAAGCAAGAAAATTTGTTTCAGCATCGTTCTAACAGTGGCGATGTCATCTATACTATGTGGTCATATTATGATATTTTGATGACCTATACTATGTGGTGACTATGTATTATGATCTGATAAGTATACTATGTGGTCATATGATGTTTTTACAAAGAATCCATACCACATTATCTACTATGCATCATAAAATGCTCGTTTTGTCATGGAAGAGTACCAATGCGATAAAAATGGACGAAGGCAGTATTTCGAGCGCACACATGTTTATGAACATTTTTGTAAACTAAATTGTTTGTGAATACCAATTGTGCACCACTACTAGATGGAATTCAACTCGCGAATCTTCAAATTTTAGAGTTAAATGGCAATAAAAATAGCTGTAGGAGCGAAAACCCTAAATGTTTCAAGCATAAACACACCTCCTCGAAGCATAAAAAGGAAGTCCTTTAACCACCATTAAAAGTTGTTATTAATTAATATGGGATCACCCCAGAAATATCCTTCCACAGAGTTAGTTTGAATTACTGCCGCCAAAATATCGAAAAACATCTATTTGTTATTGCAGTCTTGCCAATTCTATGCGATTTTTTATAAGATTCCATTCATCTATTATAGCAGATATTATCCTAAATCCTATTTATAAAGGGTAACATCTGCTAATCCTAATTTGAAATACCTAGATGGTAAGGTGCTTATAGATTCTGAATGAAATATGTACTATGCACAGCTTCACACCGTTTAAGACCGCATGGAGAAAAAGAAGGGAATGAGAGCGAACGGATTGGTGGTTTTCAGCAACCGGGAAACTCAGCTAGGTTCCGTGTCCAAACACGGCAGGGGCGAGAACGGAAGAAGGGCGATGAAGAAGGAACGGGAGAATGGAAAGAAACGATGAGGAAGGGATCGAGGGCGGAAGAGAATGGTGAGGGAGGGTCCAACCACCCAGGGCGTGGGGATTGTTTTGCAAGGGCAGAAAAAGCCCGGGGATCGCGTAAGAGTCGGGGTTTGTCCGAGGGGGTGTCGAGGGCGGAGAAAATGGAGTATCGGAGTCTCCCGCTTCGGTTTTGAAGGCTGGCCGCTGGGGTTTCAAACAAAGGAACTTAATTTGCAGCCGAGTGTGTTCGTCGTCGTATCAACGCGCCATTGATCTACCTCTTGTCCTCCCACATTGCTGCCCCGCCCATCCTGTTTCCCGCCTTTTCTCTTCCTCTCTTTTCCACGCCCGCGTTGTGCTGCCCTTTATTTCCGGAGGCGGGAAAACATCGGTTGTCGGCGGCGGTGGGGTCTGCGGTGTCGGCACCCGGTCGTGCCGTGGACCGAGGGGCATTATTCGCGTGGTTGTCCCCGAAGTTATCCTCCCAACGGCAAACCTCAACCCCACCCCTTCCTCCACCTATGGCACGCCCACTGATGGCGCCCCCTCCAGCAAGGGTGTGGAAATGGAAGCGTTGAAGTCTAAACCAATAACCGCCGCAAGGAAATGGGGAGTGTTCCGCGCTATTTAAAATCTAAGACGATTAAATGGTCAGAAATAGGTATTTTCCTTACGAAATCGATAAAGGTAGCAAGTGTGAGCAAAAAATGACTGCCTTGAAATGAAAATTTTTATTTGTATTAAATATACTGGGATATTAACGGAGTATTTGTCTCCCTAATGGCAAAAATTTTCCAACCTCTCCTGGTAAGAATGCAAAAGTTATCTGACATTGATACAGGAATTCCTGTACTTAAGAAAATATTATAGGTAAAATTACGCCCTAAATTGATAAAAATTTGTATAAAATTTTAGTGATTCCTTATTAAGAGTGCTAGGGAAAATTAACGTAAATTGGTAAAGGCATCAGTAGTGAAAACTTAGATTCTCGAGAGGAGTGTGAAGTGATTTTTGACCTAGATTTGAAAAATGTGAACATTTAGAAAATTTTAATTGGCTTGAAAGGAAATAGAGGGGAGATTTGGGAAATTTCATAATCGCAAAAAAACTTATGAGAGAACCTAGCTTAAATTTTCCCGCTAACAATATGACTCATTATCAGTGACACTAAAAAGCGTATATCACTGAATTTATTTGTGTCCTCTCGCGCAGTTCATCCCTGATTCCTTATTGATAAAGCTACTTTTAGCAGCGGTGTGGGTGAGGAAGCGCAGAAGTATTCACCAATAATACTTGCTTAATAATAGGGATTTTATAATTATCAAAATTGTAATTAGCTTTCATGATGAAATATTTTACAGTCAGTTTTGAGAAGATAATCGACAGATAAGTTAAAAAGGAGGTACGCATGAAATGGAATATAATTCGTATTACTTTTAATAGCACACGTGATGATTTAATGTGAAAATTCTGGTTCGTATTCACCTAAAAGTTATACTTTGTTGGTAAAAACCTCAGACGTTCAAGCTATAAGACATGAGTAATAATTATGTAAAAAACTTTTTCAAAAGAATAAAATAAAGAGTTTTTAGGTTTAAATCCATAATTTTACGAAGGAAGAAGGGATAGCAGATAGCAAGACGGAAAGAATCATAGCTAAAAATGTTAATTTTGAGGCTGTAGTCACTCAACGCTCGATCAACGATGCCAACGATTGTCGGTTCTAACATTGGAAAGGTAATGTAAGTAATTCAATTATTGAAATCTCGGAGCGCAGATCATTGCACATATAAGACCAAGTTCAAGGGTAGCGGGCTTTACCATTGTCTAAAAATTGATCATCGCCTTGCGCGTATTATGACAATAATGACCTGCACATCTAAGAGGCAAAAAATGAGTAAATTCAGGTTCAAATCTGAGTAAAACCCTCCCTCTTAAAATCGAGAACAGTACTTGGAGACCCAATTCACTCTTCCCTCTTCACATTATGTTATCTTGTACACCCATTTTTATTCTGCAGTTTGCTTTTTTACAGAAAAATATCCTGTTTCCTTCCAGTACGAAGATCTCCGAGCGCATCTCTTCGTGCACAGGTTGAGGGAGACCCGTGTTTTCTCACGGCCCCTTTAACCTCGATAAACCAATCTCTTGTTCTCTGCATCGGTTTTTCTTTCGTTCCTTCACTTCTCCCAGGGACAACATACCCAAGGACCGCCTGCTCTTCGTCTTCTTTGTCAGTCCCTACATCCAGAGGTCGCAGGGAAGAAAAGGAAGAATGGAGGAGGATGATACTGATAGCAAGAGGAGGAATGGACGCCGAACGGAAGAAGCAGGAAAGATTACCAAAACTTGTAGATATGAGCAACGAATGCTCAGTCCAACGGGTCACTTACGAGCCTTCATTGTCACTAAATGATGGAAACTTCCTGACGAGAGCAGGGGTATTTATGGAAGAGGCTTTTTCAGATGAATTAAAAGCAATTTCAAGCGAAAAAACGAATATTCGAAAATGTTTATTATAAACGAAATTACTGAAATATTCATGAAAAAAGTTATGCGTGAAATTATGCTTTTTAAACGTTATCCCTTCCAAAGATGGGTCGAAAAGAACCGAACTGCCAAAACGTGCTGTTCACTGAAATGAACCGGTTCGAAAATGAACAGTACTCTAAAACTCACTACTCACTCTTCATGTCTACACTGCTCACGTGCGACGTATTCAGTCCAACAGGTATGCTCACCAAGAGGTATTCTGAACTGCAGCGTACTCCATCAAGTGCGTGTGGTAACAACACAAGGTTCTTAGACTGTAAGGTTGCCTCATTCGCAACTGCGCATGCGCCAGCAGAAGTCCCGTTACGTCATTGTAGACCCTGTATCCCAGCTGATCCTAGGTATTTCATTGTTTGCACGCTAGAAATTGAGAGAGAGTAAGTTACTGATACCTTGCGCCGCAATTTCCTGCAATTTCACTGGAAATCGTCTTTGTAATCCACTACTCATAAGACGAACTTTTTGTGGGTGAAGAGCGCCTTCAATCGTCGGATATGCCAGGCTCCCGTTGTACTGTGGCAACGTGCTCCAACAGCTTGTCGAAAACGAAGAAAGCTGGACGGAATGTCTCATATCAAAGGCGGATGCTTAAATTGAAAAATCTTTTTATTGTATATATTAACTAATCGAATCATTGACCGTGTCTCGCCCTCCACACATGTGAAAAAAGTGGTGAAAGTGAATCAGTCAGACAAACTAAGTGGATATGCTAAATATTTCGTAATCAAGAACTTAGATGCCCCTATTGCATTGGAAAATCAGTAATTCTTCCCTTTTAAGGCAAATTGAACTTAATATTTTGCGCACTCATTCATACAGGGACTATTTTGCAAATTCATCGGTTACCTCGTACATGCTATGAGTAACATCGTGTGCCAATGGTAAGATATCAGGTAAACAAATTTCTAGTACTAAGTCTGTAAATTTGAGTCCTTTCGTGTGCCTTTGACAACTATTGAGAAATTTTCGAGGCCACGGTTGCGCAAAATTGTTTATTAATTTAGGGACAGAAAAGTTTTAGCGAGTATAAAAATATTTATCAGGAATCGAGTGTTAAATCGTAGTTCACATAAAAGAAACGTTAATTTTAATCATAATATTTTCTCTCGAACTAGTAAATTGGTTAAGAATAGCCTTTATAAACTTATAAATGTTGACTTGAGTCAAACCATATAATATTTTTATGTTCTCTTTCGCGTTTATATTTACCTGCAAACTGTAATGAAGTAGACTCTACCCTCTAATTAGGACTAATTCGACAAATTATCAATGTTCTGTGCTGTTTCCAACTTGGACAAAACAATTATTAAATGTTACGCCAAGCAGAGGGTCTTCGCAAGAATAAAATGTTTGAACAAAAAATGCAACAAGGAAGAGAAACTTTGGTAGTGCCACTACAAAGATTTAAAAAATTGTTCAGTAAATCCTTTCACATAAATTCTTGAGTCTTATTATTTATACCCTCTTCAAAATGAACCTTTACGGTGGAGCTAAATTTCTACAACAGACTTATGATCGACCAAATATCTGATATTCATTAGTCTAAGTTTTTGTTTCAGCAATTGTCACTGAAAATTATCGAATTTGTTTCCTGCAGTGCTTTTTGGTGCTATGAAACATTTTTCTTTTAGGTTTTTTGACCAAAGGCTACAGTGGAAAATTTCTGTGGGATTTAAGATGGAGAAGAGTCCTCTGATTCGAAGGCTGTTCTCCACTCAAGCGGGCAACTATGGTACTGTTTTGATAACGGCAATTGTTGGTGGTTCATTTTCCATTTATAGAAATTATTTTACCGGGGAAATCTTATTTCTCTTAGCATAATATTGAAGTTAGTTCCGTTTCATCTGTATGATTTTTTGCTTAACGTATGATCACTTTGAATTCCTATTACGAATGATTCTAAAATGGTAACAACGGTAAATTTACAACTCTTTTACTCTATATGCTTATTTTTTTCTTCCCATCGAAGTAAAGGATTTCAATGTCCTCTTGCATAATTTTCTTTATCTTATATATTTTCCCTTTCCCTTGGGCTACAACCTTGTCGCGGTGGAAAGGCTTGCGCGTTCCTATGACCCCTAGAGCTGCGCTGGCGGGATTAATTCGCAATTATTCTCGGTAGGGCCACCCATGCCAGATAGGTCGAAGGGTAGGAACCAGACGAAAGGTAGTCCACGTGACGGTGTCACGTAAAAAACACTGTTGGAATGGAAGTGGGAAACCCTACCAACTATCTCTTCCCTGAAAACATGGAGTTTGATCAAACTAGCCTCGGGTGGAATCGCGAGACCCAGCCCATAAGGGCGGGTGTCGTAGGTGGCAACGAGATCGGCAAGGTCCTCGGGGTCCGTATCATGCGAAATCCTTGCAGAGACATATCATCATCATCTTTTTCAGCATCAGCAGCAGCATCCCAGGCGCAGGACAAGATGACCAAGTGGATGGAGAAGAAGAAGGCATCGATGAATGTAGGGACGTGGAATGTGAGGACAATGATGAGGGCGGGTAAACTAGAAAATATAAAAAGGGAAATGCAGAAAGGGAGGATAGATATCTTGGGTCTATCCGAAGTTAGGTGGAAGGATAGTGGGGACTACTGGAGTGACGGGTACAGGGTTATATATAGTGGTGGAGAGGAAAGTCAACGAGGAGTAGCCAGTGGCGGATACAGATGGGGGGCGCAGGGGGCGCGCGCCCCCCCCTTGCGGGTCCGCCTGTATTGCCGAACATTGCAAAACCACAATTGTAACTTTTTATATCATAAGATGGCATTGTGTTTTACATGTTTATAATCACTTTAAATAAAATTTTCATATACTTTGCCTGTGACTTGATCATCTTTTATTACGATAAAAGTAAAGACAACTCAAGATATGTTGCGCCCCCCCCTTGAGTTTTTTCTGTATCCGCCCCTGGGAGTAGCTTTAGTATTAAACGGGAAGATGGGAAAACGTGTGGTAGGCATAGAGCAGGTAAGCGATAGAATTCTTGTGGTAGAAATTGAGACACGACCCACCAACCTTTTGGTGGTTCAAGTTCACATGCCAACCAGCATTCATAGGGAGGAAGAAGTAGATGAGGTGTATGAACAGCTCGAAGAAATAATTAGAGAAACTCCGGGTAAGAAAAATCTGGTAGTGATGGGGGACTGGAACGCTTCAGTCGGGGAAGGGAGGGATGGAAATGAAGTAGGAGAGTTTGGATTAGGAATTCGGAACGACAGGGGAGAGAAAGCAGCAGAATTTTGCAGGAGAAACAAGCTATTCATTACAAAAACTTGGTTTAATCATCACAAAGGGCGAAAGTTCACATGGAAAAGTCCTGAGGATATTGGGAGATATCAGATAGACTACATCATGGTAAGGCAGAGGTTTAGAAATAGTGTGAAAAACTCGCGCAGCTTCCCTGCAGCGGATGCGGATTCAGACCACAATTTAGTACTTACGAAATGCAACGTCAGATTCAAAAAACTTATGAATGTTAAGAAGGCGAAGAAATGGAATTTAGAAGCTCTGAAGGGGAGTATGAGGAGAAAATGTCAGGAACTGGTTGAAAATAGCACTCGGGAGATTGAAGGTAAAACAACTGTTGAGGAAGGATGGGATAATATTAAAACTGGAATAGTTAAAGCGGCTGAGAAGTCAATTGGGTACGTTGAGAGTAGAAGGATAAAGAAGCCTTGGATAACGGAGAACATGATAATTGAGATGGAGGAGAGGAGGAAGTGGAAAAACGTGGACACAGAACAGGGAAAAAGAATGCATAGACAAATTAATAATCGATTACGGCGTGAAAATAAGAGAGCAAGGGAGGCTTGGTGGAAAAGACAGTGTGAGGAAATGGAAAAGTTTCAAAAGGAAGGAGAGGTAGGCGCGCTATATGCCAAAGTTAAGTCGCTATCGGGCGGCAAAAGAGGGCAAGCCATGTCTAAAATTAAGGCTAAAGATGGGAGGATGCTAACCGAGGGAAAAGAAGTACGGAGTAGATGGAAGGAATACGTGGAGGATCTCTACGAAGGAAGGAACAGGCCGGAGAGATTGAGTTTAGAGGAGGAAAGTGAAGTGGAGGATGATAATCTTGGGCCGGGGATCTTAGATTCGGAAATCGAGAGAGCCCATCGTGATATGAGGGCTAAGAAAGCAGTGGGCGTGGACAATATCCCATGTGAGCTGCTGAAGAATCTAGGGCGGGATAGTAAGAAAAGGTTTTTCGAGCTAGTTCGAAGGATCTATGAGGAGGGGTGTTGGCCGGAAGATTTCGTGAAGACGGTTCTAATTCCGCTACCGAAAAAGAAGAAAGCTGTTGAATGCGGAGATTATAGGACTATTAGCCTAATATCGCACGCGGCGAAAGTGGTGTTGAGGATATTGAACAGACGAATGGAGGTGAGGGCAAACGAGTATTTGGGCGACGACCAGTTTGGTTTTAGAAAAGGGAAGTCAACTCGTGACGCAATAGCGATAATGAGGTCCCTGGTGGAAAGGAACCTAGAATATGACCAGGACGTGTATGCCTGCTTTGTGGATTTTGAAAAAGCATTTGATAGGGTGAAGTGGGTAAAGTTAATGGATATTCTGAAGAAAATGGGTGTAGATTGGAGGGATAGGCGACTGATTCGTAATCTGTATATGGCACAGACTGCACAAGTGAGGGTAGCGGACGGAGAATCTGGGTGGGCAAGCATTGGCCGAGGTGTGAGGCAAGGCTGTCCTCTATCGCCGCTGCTCTTTAACGTGTACGCTGAAGAGATGGTAAGGGAAGCTTGGGATGAGTTAGAAGCTTGAGTGAAAGTGGGAGGAATGATGTTGAAATCGGTAAGGTTCGCGGATGATCAGGCACTGATTAGCCAGTCAGCGAGGGGACTACAGGCCCTTGTGGATGCGTTAGACGAGCGGTACGAGGAGTATGGGATGAGGATTAATCACAAGAAGACTAAGGTAATGCGGTTTTGTAAAGTACCGCGAGCGAGGAATGTGAGACTCAAGATAAAAGTAGGTGGGGAAAAACTTGAACAGGTAGAGCAGCTTAACTATTTGGGCAGCACATTAGAGGAAAACGGACACAGTAGCAAGGACATCAGGAAGCGAATTGCACTAGCAAAGGAGGCGTTCATGAACAGGAAGGAGCTTCTGAGAGGATCGTTATGTAAGAGTTTAAAGAAAAGGTTAGTGAAGAGTTTGATTTGGAGTGTAGCTCTCTACTGGGCGGAAACGTGGACACTGAGGAAAAAAGACGAGAGAAGATTGGAGGCATTCGAGATGTGGGTATGGAGAAGGATGGAGAGGGTGAAATGGACGGAGAGGAAAAGGAACGACGAAGTTCTGGACATGGTGGGTGAGGAGAGGCAGCTTTTAGATGAGATACGGAGGAGACAGAAGGTATGGATGGAGCGAGTACTTAGCGGGGAGGGGATGTTGAAAATGGTGTTGAAGGGTAGAATGTTAGGGAAACGAGGGAGGGGAAGGAAAAGAATAGGATTTTTAGATAGATTGAAAGAGAGTAGGCCTTACATTGAATTAAAGAAGGTAGTGCTGGAAGGAAAGGGAGGCTTCCAGATCACTTCTTGAACACTCCATGGAAACCTACCTTAATCGGTAGAATACTATATTAATTAATATATATTTTCAAAGCCCGGCGAGGAATGAAAACGAGCATAATTTCTATTTAAAAAGTGGCGGAACTGTACTTTTTATTTGCCCTCAAAAGTTTATGTGAAGTATCCCTTATGCGGTCCAGAGAAATCATAAAGAGAACGCGAAGCACCAAGATGCTGGTTGTATGAAAAACCATCGATTAAGAGAAGCATTCTTTCGGTGATCGGGGTCTAGGGTAATGGAGTGGTAAGAATGCTCAGGAGAGCTACAGAGCCTGCGGCTGGGTCAGTTATAATCGAAGAACGCAATTGTTCACGCCACAACTCATTTTAAATGAAATGGCCCCTATATGTGAAAGATAGGTTATGATTTGGAACATTTCATGTTAAAAAAATGTGAGTGTACTTTAGAGATTCCTTAGCATGCACTCAAATAAAACAATAAGGAAGGTTTTATCCATTCTCTCAAAATCGAAAAATGTACAAAAGATGAATAGAAATGAAGGCATGAAATCACCAGGCGGCCACATTTCCGCATTTTTTTTGGCTGGTAACATTTTTTTCTATCATGAGGAAATCATATTCTCCAAATTAAAAGTGTAAAATTGCTGAATAATCTCGAGTATATAACTGTTATTACATGCTAAATACAGAAAAATGTTTCACTTCAACTTCGGCCGTAAACTATATCTAATGTACCATTCTTAAAACCGTCGACTTCATAAGCTCTTTTTCCAGCATTTCTCTTTTTTTGCCATTCCTATTGCCACCCATTGCTTGAGGTGGGTGGTATGGTTCTAAATCTAGAGAGGTACACCAAACCTTGAAGATATGACATTGACATACATAGAATTAAGCCCATCAAAGCATGATTATTACAAAATATGTCCTGTGATTCCTGGCATTTTTTAAAGCCAAACTGTGAGATATTATCATCAGAAGTAGATTATCATAAAATAATGGCATTAAACAGGCTAGAATTCCTTTGAATTCCCTCTGAAAACGGATAAATACTTCTACGGTGATACATCAAAGTCCCAGGGCGTTTATTCCAGTTCTATCGTCGATAACGGTTGAGTACAAAAAACATCAGCTAGTAATAAGAAGATAAAATGAGAACCGCAGAACGAGTCGCTAATTTCATCATCTGTCTTGATTTTGCGACTGCTAATAATAACCGTCATAAACTCTCCAGTAGAGAACAGAAATATTGGCGGTGACCTTCTTGCCCTACAAAGCCCAGTTTGCTACCGGGGACGTCACTCACGCCAATGGATTTCAACGAGCAGGCTCCGCGGGGGCCAAGCAAAGCGGTGAGGGTTCCATAAACAGTAAACTGAGCCAACTAAAGAGCCTCGTGGGCAGTGTTTGACGGTAAAATGCTCACGCACCTTGTTGAAGGCATTGCGGTCAGTGGTCGGCGGGAAGGAAATTTACGAGTGGGGTAGTCAATTGATGCTTTTTGGCGCAGATGCAAATTTGGAACACCGCAGGTTCTTTCCCAGTCCATCGCTTGCTTCGCTCCCGCTGATGACATGCTACTCTCTCCTCAAATATTCATTGAAATATTGCCTCTGTATCCAAGTTTTTAATTAGCTATTTTGGCCGTCGCTACTAAAGAACAAGATGAGCATAATAGACTCTTATTAGACTTTTTTCACAGAAACAAGGCCTATATCGTTATATTCAACTTATATGCATTGAAAACTGCAATTATCTCCGATTTATCACCAGAAACACACTATTTATAAGGGTAGAAATAACATCTCTTCAACGCATAGGGAACTTGAAAACTTCATACTTTAATCATTAAATTACCGCGCGGATGAAATGGAAAATTGCACTGCATCGAAAAGATTAGATTGATGCAGTCATTGGCTACATACTTAATTAAAATGAACAAATTTGTCGATTACTTTATTAAGATGCTAAGAATGGAATATGCGCTTTAAAAGAAAGCCAATTTCTAAATGAAAATTACGGTACATTCTACGAAAAAATTCATTTGGCCACATCAGAATCCATGCAATTCATTAAGCATGTGTCTCTAATATGTCCAACATTTTGTCATTTGTTGAAATATACAAATAAAAACTCATTGCCAATCATTTGCTTCAGCAAGTATTCATTGCCATTTGAACGATTACACGTAATCCACAGGATTTTAGTTTAGATTTAATGAAAAGGCTTATATATCAGCAGGTGATAAAAGCTCGGGAACCATCTTCGGTATTATAACGTTTCCATCCTTGCTGGAATGTTACGAAATGAGCTCATCCTGAATAAGACCATTATCCGACCACCTTGACCTCCCTCATAACGACACCCAAGCCATTAAAACCTCCTATAAATTAACGCGTCTTACGCCTCTCAAACTATTAACCTCCAGTGAACACGACGCTTGCATTTTTTGCTTCCAAGGAAAGCCATCCTGTCCACCTCGTTCTTATTATTTTGTCCCGGAAAATAGCATCCCACATCCTGCAGGTTAGGCAAACACACAATTCATAAGGGCGTATCGGGTGGCGTCGGGGACCAAAGTGCCCCCTCTTATGTTTTTTTTATCCTCTTCCCTCGTGGACAACGAAAAAATTAATTGGAGCGAGGTTAAGGTCGCGAGTGGCTAAGTAGAGTGTGGGTGGAGGTGGTGGCGTAGGTCCGAAAGAGAGTGGTAAGAGCTTAACGCGCAGATCTGGTGTTTGAAGACACCTGTTCTCAAACCATCCTTCATGCCCTTTCACAATTTTTTTTTCTATTCCAAGCATGCTGACCTCAAATTAAACGTCCGGATTCGGAGTGACGATGCTTGGTTCAAGTCTCCTCGGGATTAATATCCGTGAGAAAAGATAAGAATGTCACGGCGCATAATTAAAATGGAAATCTTCCCCACTCCTTTAACCCATAGTCCTCCATAAACATACGCTCGCTCGCATGCATTCATCCACGAGTAGTGTGTGTGTGACCATTCGTCGAATTTACCGGTTTTAATTTTGCGTGCCAAAGCCGGACTATTTTTTTTCGAATGCGATAGCCACAGATGCATCATCATTATCTCTGTCCTGTTTTACAGTGCAAATATTTCTGGCCTTTTCCGAATACGAGTCTGGGGATTTTGAAATCGCTCGCAAAAATCATCCAAATGGACGCGTGCAACTGCGGCTTTGTTAAATATTCAAAATAAAGAGGAGCGTTCAACAGAAAAATGATTCTGCTCCAACATCACAACTAAACTAGAGAATTCTCAAAAATAATAATTCGAGGCAAATGCTGCTGCTGACCTAGTTATAACAAACGACTGCAGGGCATTCGGTCGCATAACATTTTTTATTTTAGAAAATATATATTTAATACTCAGTATTTTGGGTTTTTTACACGTTTTGTTTTGTCTCTATCGGCCAATTTACAGCTTCAAATTTTTCGGAACGAAATAATTTCATAAATGTTTGATTGAAATATTTCAGATTATTTACTTCAATTCTAATTTTTCAGCATGATCTGCTTGAAATAGCTCTTTGTTCAATTTATTCAATGCATTTTTATCTCATGGCAATCAATGACATCCTCTGGTCTTAAAACGATATTTTTATCAACTGCATACAAAAATCAATGGCCATTATCGTTGTATGAACCTTAGGACAAATTTTCTAAATGCACAAGAGCTAAGATAAGAGGACCTTTTATTCAAAAACTTAACTCTTGAAAGAGGCTTTGCTCAAGACTACAATAAGAATGTCCTCTCTATTGTGTCCTCAATATTGAGCCCTAATGATGAGCGCCGAGACGGTACTTGAAACGTTGGCCGTTATGAAAACATTAACCCGGTGGGAATCCCGAGAAAAGTTTACCCACGTTATTCGCCGGGAAAGCATAAAATCATATTTCAAAGGGTACTGATGTTTTAAGGAAGGATTAATAGAAATGAAGGTGCCAATAACTATTTAGGGAAAATTGAAGAATAAAAAAGGAAGGAGCTGTAGTACTGAAATTGGAGCCGCGAGTGAAACTGAAGGTTTGGCACATTTAATGTGGTCCCGAAACGTTATTTTGTTTTGGTAATAGAATTTTTATTTGTAGACTTTAGTTAAAAAAATCTATTAAGGGAACTATCAAGACAAGATAACGCATTGGTCCATTATATTTTGCTCTCAGAACTGCGTATCGCTGGTCGTTTTTCTTCTGACACAATTATTACTAATTTTCTAGGTTTTAAATTTTGGACTTCTTTTTCATTTATTATAAATGTGTATCAGCAAAAATTTCACACTGACATCTCTCGGACACTTATGAAGTAATCCGGTGGATAAGATTTTTTAAAAGGAAAATTGAAGTGAATTAGGTTTAATGCATCAAATTACTTATAAGTGTAATATAAATGCTATTTTGCACATAGATTTAGACATTAAAAATATAATTTTCTAGAAGTGCCTAGGAGAATTGTATGCAATTAAATTCAAAGGAAAGCCAAAGGAGATAATTTTCCTGAAACTTTTTTCATTACTCTAACGATAATTGGTGCTATGAAATAGTCGTTCCTACTGATTGAGAAAAGTAAATATAGAGAAAGTATTCTCAGAAATTACAAATAGATTTTCCAAAAGTACAGGCCGCCCATATTTGCAGCTATTGACGCTCGAGCCATGTATCGTATTTCAACCGGTTGAATGTAAAAAATTATTAATATTCGTATAAATATTGGTTGTAATTTTTAATTGCGAGGGTCGTTAAATAGTCTTTAGAAAAATGTATGAAAACAAATTGTATTCGGCCAATTTTATATTTTTCATTATAATCGCCTTCCAGCTCTATACATTTTTGCAAGCATTTTTTCAAGAATTTAAGCAGTCCAAAAGTGGAATTTCGGTAATCCCTCAAAATAGGCATTAGTTTGGGTGATCACCTCCTCCATAGACGTAAACCTTTGTCCGTCAAACCATTTCTTCAAATTTTGAAAAAAGAAAAATTCACTGGAGGCCAAATCTGGTGAATGCGGTGAAATGTTTAGTAACTGATACTTCAATTTCGTAATTTTGGCTATAGCAACTGAACGGGTGTGCCACTGTGCATTGTCTTGTTGAAGGAAGAAAATTTTCTGTTCCAAATAAGGACGATTTTTTAAATGCCTACCATCAAAAAGCCTACTAGAAATGCATAATACTCTATTTATTCAATGCATTTTTATCTCATGGCAATCAATGACATCCTCTAGTCTTAAAACGATATTTTTATCAACTGCATACAAAAATCAATGGCCATTATCGTTGTATGAACCTTAGGACAAATTTTCTAAATGCGCAAGAGCTAAGATAAGAGGACCTTCTATTAAAAAACTTAACTCTTGAAAGAGGCTTTGCTCAAGACTACAATAAGAATGTCCTCTCTCTAATGAACTCTAATGCGGTGAAATTTTTAGTAACCGAAACTTCAATTTCGTAATTTTGGCCATAGCAACTGAACGGGTGTGCCACTGTGCATTGTCTTGTGGAAGGAAGAAAATTTTCTGTTCCAAATAAGGACGATTTTTTAAATGTCTACCATCAAAAAGCCTACTAGCGATGCATAATACTCTCCTGTTATCACTTTTTCCCTTTCCAAGTAATCGGTGTAGATTATTCCGCATAAATCCCAAAATGTCCATATAAAATTCAATTCTTTTTCCAGTTACTTTATTTCTGTAGCGGAGTGATGAATCCATATTTCATTTAAAGTTGTGTACCGACGCTGAAAATATTTAGGGCTGCGAAAGAAAAGCGCCAAAACAGCCTTTAAGTTGACCACGCGATGGAGTTTATTCTCCACTATTTGCAAACGCGGCAGTGATCTTGCCAAGATCTATTTCACACCTACATTTTCGAGCAAAAATGAAGCAATCGTGCATTACTATATACCTATGATCTTAACTATATCAAGCACTTTTATGCATCTATCACTCCCTTGGAAAATTCAGGTTAGACGAAGCATGGAAGGGGCGCTTTAGCCTCCTGAATTGGAAATGGATGGGGTAGAAGGAATTTGGAACGTGATTTAAAACTTTGAATCAATTTTATTTATTTTTTTTACCATATCGTGGATTTTGTCAATAATTTTGAATAATTTTGGTCAATTTTTCGCTTCCACAGGGCATACGGAACGATGTTAATTTATTTTGATGTACGCCTTAGTTTAAAGTCATTTACCCAATTATTAATAGTTGCAAACACAAAAGCAGGCTTGTCATAAACTTCTTGAGAGTTAGCTTTGATTTACTCCAACGTTAATCCTTTCAAAAGCAAGTGTTTGATCATCGAATGAAACTCCCTTTTATCCATTTTAATAAACAAATGAAAGTTGTTCACTACACTCGATAACAACAATGAAACTATGGGATGAATGCAGCTCAAGCTTTAACCACTGAGAAATCACAAGTGTATTACTGGTTAATACTAATTTTTGATTATAAAAGAACAATTTATCGGAAATTCTAAGGACGTATTGAACGACCCTTGTATATGTGCTATTCACGTAAAATTAAAGTCTTAAAACTTAAAATTCATTTTTATGTATCCTATGATTTGAGGACGACCTGTCATGATAGCGATTCATCCATGTCGATAAAATTCTGAAAATGCGAAACACATCTATTTTTTTACATTATTTAGGCGTACTAAGATTAAATTATTAAACCAAATACCATTGAAAGAGACTTTTTAAATCAAAATGAAAGATCTATCCAGGTTTACTATTCATTATATGATAATTTTCTAATATGTTACCTAAGTTGCACTCGCGATTTGCTTATAAAGAAAAATAATGCCAATAAAGTAATCTAGTTAATCAACTCTTAAATAAAATACACCACAGAAAACGTTTTGGCTGCGCCACTTCTTTCTCACAGAGTACAATAAAGATATTTCACTATCGAAATTCGTTCATGGTTATCATCTTTTAAATTTTTTGAACGAGCGACTGAGTGAAAAAATAGGTAGTAGTTGGAAATTTTGCATATTTACGGTCCATTTGACTTTGAGATTTCTCTCCCGAAGAGCAAACAGCAGCTTAGAAAATGAAATTGGTCTATATGTGCCGCGTTCCCTTGGAAATTTCAGGTTAGACGAAGTATGGAAGGGGCGCTTTAGCCTCCTGAATTGGAAAGGGATGGGGTAGAAGCAATTTGGAACGTGTTTTAAAACTTTGAATGAATTTTATTTATTTTTCTTACCAGGTAGGCATCCTTTTGATTTATGGACGAATCGTTTAAGGGATGCATATTTATATCCAATTGGATTTCCGTGGTTCGTAACCGTAGATCTATATGTGAGAGAGATGAAAGGTAAATGTAATGGGTGATATCGAAAACTTGGGAGCTTTCCCAGAACTTCCTAATGCAGCTCCTAAAAGTTTCCAGGTCATACATTAACCTTCAGTCCCAAAACCTATTTCGACGATACTATTGACTTTGATTTTTGAAAAACAGCGTCGTACTAGTTTCTTCGAAACTTGTTTTTTCTTTCCTCACGTCCCGGGCAAAGGTCTTATTTCCCCAGAGAGGTGGCGCTTCCACAGAAAAAATAACTCGAAAATACAACTCCAAGGTCCTCAGAGAATCGAAGAATTCAGCCTACAGGTTTGAAACAACAGCCTCGCATGCAGAAAAACTGGTGTTACGAATTTTACGAAATTAGCTTCGATTTGGTCTCTTTAGTAGACATTTTTATAATAAAGCCTTGCGGATAAATTTTTATCTCCATTGTTTAGTAGCATTTTATAGGAATGAAGAAAAATCCAAGATAAAAGTACTAACGTCCTGCTATATATTTGGTAAACAACCGATGAAAAGAACGAATAAGCACCTAATTTCTACATCAAATAGTAATGAGCTTGTGTACAGGTAGACCTTTCACTAAATAACTTCATTGATATAACAACAAAATTTATCTCGAATAATGCTGGAAGTGCTGTTAAGTCCAAAAATTTCCACTGGGGAAACTTAAAGAAATTCAGTGTCATTAACGTTTCACAGAACTGAATGCATTGTGGCATTGTTAAAGCTTCAATTGAATGTATTGTCCTCGCGGAATAATGCCATAACTTAGGTACATTATACATTGCCGAAGGAAAGGAAGGAACAACTTTCCAGAAAGTTTACAACTTTCCAGAAAGTTTACTATCAAAACTTCATTGGAGCATATTTGGATGAGATCAACCTTTACACTATCACTCCAACTTCCGGGAAATAACGCTGAACGGATATGAAGTTATCTTAGTAGGAGTCAATTCCAGAAAAAGCTAATCTAAGAAAAACATAATTTTAGCATAATTGTATAATAGAACACAAACCCCATAGGATAAGATCACTCCCGCGCTGACTGCTGCGTAATGCATACATATTCCTAACAATATTATTTCTAAAAAGCTAAAGAAATGTATTTTAATATTTTATTTTCATTTATATAGTAGTTTTTAAATGAAGAAATCCATGTAATATCTGTTATAAATTTATGTCTTCAAGATAACCTATTTCAACGAATCATGATGCAAGGTTGATGCATTGCACATGTGCGCAATGTTCAATGGACCACTAGGAGCAACCCTGTATCTTTTCCGGATGCTTCGACCCATCCATAATCCTCAGCTTCCTCTACAGAGCTGCGCAACAAATTTCACATGAGAATCACAGCTCTGACCTTTACAGAAATCTTCAACTCCCTCCCTTCATTCGCCATGAATATTCCACAGCGTGGTGAAACGGGTTTTGCGGTTAAAAATGGGTATTTTTGGAAAATAGAAAATTTGTTCTTTCATCATGAATACAAATTTCTCCCAGAGAATAGTTTCTATGAAGAAAATCCCCACCTAAGGGTTACCACTGCGATCAATACACAAAAAATATTCCCATTTGCAGCACCGATTCCAGCCCTCGAGAAATTATACATCCTCACATATGAGAAATGCGGAGGGAGAGAGAGAGATGAAGGGGTAAGGGTAGCGAAAAATTCCCGAGATCCTGGAAGCGTCTATTTTCCGTGGCGCTGAAAGAATATGAAATTCGCAGGGGAGGGGATGGAGGCCACGCTCCAACGACCTCGAGGAACGACACCGAAATTAGCTGGAGGGCGCTTTAGGACCAACTTAAGTGAAAAGCGGGCGAGGGAGAGCGGATGGGGCGGGGGTGTGGGAGAGGGGAGGATTTCGGTGGGTGCGGTTTTTGGGGTGCGGTGCGAAGGGCGTCTCTAAGCACCCCCTGAAGCGCTGTTGGAACGGGAAGCGGTGGCGGGGAAAGGAGGGGGAAGCCACGTCAGCAAGATGTTGAAATACAGAGATTGCACGCAATGCTGGCGTCGAATAGGATTTAACTATGGGTCACTGGGATCAATGGTTACGAAGCAGCTGATGATGGATTTTTTTTGTTAGGGTAGCAGTAAATGATGTTTTAGCAATTTTTAAAAGTAATTTTACCTATTTTAGATGATGATATTTTTAAAATAATATAAAATGCGATGCATTGTTTATCCTCAGAAATATTTTGTCTTGATAAAATACCTAAATCGGTGTTATTACCCGAGGAATTCCACAAAGTAGGATAAAATCGCAATACCCTCTCTCATACTATAAGGTATAAGACATTAAAATGCTCGACAGTATTATGGATATGTGTACATATCCCATTGGGATGGGGTGGATTAAACGGACCTCTATCAGCCAAACTTAGGACACTTTTGGGACAATATTCCAGTTCAGAATTTCCTCTGTCGGAAAATATTTATGATTCATGAAGAATCTTACCCTTATGTGAAGGCCTTGCTTCCACACGACTACTCCCTAGTACATATATCTCTTAAAAATACTATCATTACCCCCAAACATACATTTTCAACAGTATAAAAAAATAATAACACATCTATATTCCCAAAAAAGAATTTTTAGCCAAGAGAAATACTTCAACGGACGTAAAATCTCAATAAAAATACTTCTAAAGCAAAGGAATAAAGTTGCTGAAGCTGCCCTGCTGTAGAAGCTGTAGTAATGGGCGTCATTGCGGTCACGCTAAAGTACTTACCCCAGCAGATGAGAGCAAAGCACAGTTAGGCGCGACTCAAACAGGGTGGAAAGTTGGGGGACTTGAGTAGCCACGGGGCTGCACGCAGCGGAGGAGTGGCCGGAATGAAAACGTTCCATTTGATGCCGGCTTGAGGCAAAAGGGATGTGCGTGCAGAGGAATGCGGCTTGGCAGAGGGGCGAGAAGGAGCAACAGGGAGGGACAATTAGGGTATAGTGGAGGAAACATTTTAAGGCTCAGCGCCACACTTGGGTGTGGAGGCGTCGCGGAGTGGGCGAGGAGCGAGGGATTTGGGGGAAAAGGCGCTCCTAGCTCATACCCTATACCCACGCACCCACTATCCAGCCCCTTCCCTTACCGGCCGCCCCGGGGCGGAGGCAGCAGCTACCTACCCTTTCGAGACTTCATTGCTGATGCAAGAGATCACCGGAGGCCTCCCTGCCATCCTCAACAACTGTCACTCCCGACTTATATATACCCCCCTCTAACCATCAACCCCTTCCCACGACTCCCGCTCGCATTTTCCCTACTCTCCGCTTTTTTTTATGATTTATCACCCCGTCTCTTTCTCTTCCTCTTCTCCCATAGTTTTTTTTCCGTCCCCTTCCACTCCTAAGTCCCTCTTCTCCATCACTTCACCTTCCATAGCCACACATGCCGTTGCCCAACGCGTGGTCTTCCTTCTTCTCTTTCGCATTCCTCAACAATCTCCGATTCTCCCCTCTATATCTCTCTCCCTCCCTCGCGGGATTCTCACCCCTCTCTTTCGGTCCAGCCCGGCCTCATCTCCTCCTCCTCTGCGCCCACATCAACATTTCCCACCCTTCATTAACTTGCCTGGACGTTTCCACACGTGTTACCCGCTCCCACGTGGGCTTTATCCCTTCCATCCATCCAACTGCTCGTAAGTTCGCTCTCATATTGAAGTACCACTCATATTTCTTCACCCCTCCCCATGCAGACTCTCAATTTTTATCGAAATATTTCTTTTCCAATAATTCCCGCATAAAAAATGAACAGGTATCACATGTTCTGCCACGGCTCGGCCGTAATATGTGCATGCTCTTCAAGTATTACAGGACGAAGGATGAAAATAGTTCCGGAGCAAAGATGAGTCTGTGGAAATATTGTAGTATAAATAAGAAGAAATTCGTTGAAATACCCATGTATTAGCATTAAGTCATCCAGGAAATGATAAGGAAATTTAATTAGGGCTTTCAGTCAATTTCACTTGAATATAATATGTTATGTACTCCATACTAATTTAATTTACCTTCAAAACTGGGAAAATGTAACGATCTCATTTCAATAAACCTATATGAAAATAGGGGTATGAGTTTTAAGTTAATAAAACTTATTTGATGAATCTTATTCAAGTGAATTATATTTGCAGCGTGCATACATTACTTGCGGTGTTAATGAAGGTCTCCGGCTGGATAGTGGTTACAGTGTTCGTATCCTACACATCTGAAAAATAGACCAGAGAATGCATTAAAAACCTATAGTTTATTATATTCTAAGTAATAATTCATCAATCACTTAAATAACCACTATAATGTAAAAATCATAACATAATGGAGCTTAAAAAATTCATTCGTGTAATATTCCTGATAGTAGCGCTGATTTTCTTCAACTTGGATCTATCAAATTAAACATGTGACCATAGTTAAAATTTCGTAACCTAAATAATAATTCATCAGTTACTTAAAGAACCACTCTAATGTTAGGAATTATGACGAACGGCTCTATCTTTGAAAAATTGAGCTGATAGAAGCATCAATATTTTAAATTATAAGCGTTACGATTCAAACTTACCCAAAAATGGAAATATTGTAGACTGCGCTTTATTTCCAGAATTCCATTTAAATTTAACACTCTTCTGCTTATTCTTCTTGTCTCTGCTTTCGAATTCTTTTTGGTGAATGCTCGACGTGCTCGTTAGCCATTTCGCTCAGATGAGTCGGAATACAGTGGAAATGCCCAGCGAGCATCAGGTACGGAAGCAGCAGCCGCGGGAGGATGGGAAAAGGCATGGAGATGAATTGTTAAAATGAGCCCACGGGTGGAATGGAGAAAGTGAGGGTTACGCTTGAGGAAAGGCAGAGAGAGAGAGAGAGAGAGAGAGAAAGTTACGAATGCAGAGAAGAGAGAGAGAGGATCCGGTTGCTTTTCACCTCAAGGCTACTGCAGGCCTTGAAAGAATTTCAGCTTAGTTAAAGATTCCTTTATTTCGTACAATAACCACAATAATTGCATAGATGAATGGTGAAATGCATCAAAAATCTTTTTATCATATATTATTATGCCGAAAATCATTCTAAATATCAAAAATAGGTTGAGACGGAAGACGGTTTTAAATAACTAAAGCACACATTTCACTATAAATATTAATATACTATATAGATAGATTCAAAGCAGTTTCCTACATAGATTATCGTATTCCTTTAAACACTGTACTTTCATTATGCATGTCATCATTTTATACGTCGAAGTATAAAACACTATTTACATTCGAGGAATAAGGAATTCTGTTTGATAATTTCTAAACTTTGAGCTAATAATTGAAAAGGAAAGCGATGGGAAGAGTGAAACATACTTACTAAGCTTCAAGCCACATTGATCCTTCTTATTCAATGCATTTGCTTTTGGACTGAACATTAGTAAAGTATTAAAAAAGTTCTGCTGTGCATTTATAGCAATTAAAAGAATGAATTTTTTCATTAATTTCAATTAATTATAATTAACGATGCAATTCTTAAGATGAAAGGAAAAAATCCCTTCATGCTACCAATTATGACGTGGCAAATATATTAAAAACGTGTCACTCCCAGCACAAATCTTGAGCTTTACGAGTAATTATGAGAGGCAGAAAGAACATTCTTAATTACAAGAATATCGTTTGAAAATTTTCGCAGAAAAATCACGGTTTTATGCTGGCTCAGTCACAGCATTTTATCGACCTTGCAGGGAATGATCATAAGGTGATAGGATGAGATGAAAAAAGATATATAGTCGACGCAGCACGACGAGTCATGTGTGAGAATTGGAGTCAGTGGAAAAGCGAGGCATTGGTCCAGGTGGTGAAGTGTGTGTCCATCATTCCATCGTCCGAGAAGGCATATTTTTATTCCCACTGTATTTTAATCTATTTGTATTTAGTCTAAAAATATCATCAAATTATAATCGCCTACTTAATGCCCCTTGATGCAATTTCATCAGAATGCGAAAAATATTTATCTATCATCCTCATATATTGCTCTATACTACCTATACTTCTCACTTGTGGTTCTTCGTCGATAACTTAAATTTTTTGTGCACAATATTGGTACTTACGCGCTTTTCCTGAAAAATAACCACTTCAATCTCTTAACTCAATGACCACGAAATCTCGTGTTCACATTCCATTTGTATCATTCACAAATCACAAATGCATTCAATAAGGGTTCATAGAAAAATTTGCTGAAATTACAAGGGCAAATTCTATTGAAAGAACGCCTTTATTGAATTAACCAACTGTAGGGCAAATTCTATTGAAATACCCCCTTTATTGAATTAACCAACTGTATCAAATGAGTTCTCATAATGAAACAGTTGATGATTTCATGTAAAAAACAGGCAGTCTACTTTTTCCTCATAATTCGCGTAGCTTTGGGATTCCTTTCGTGAGAATCGTTTCTGCCTTATCTTCCTCACTCACTTCGCACCACGTGATTTAACTTTTCTCTCCTCTCTCTGAGGCATTCTCCAGCTGCCGCTCTTGGGATTCAAAAGGGGAAGTCGCACCATCACTCTTCGTTCCGCAACACCCCTTTCCTTTCCCTCCTCATTTCCAATACTTTCTCCTCCTCCCCTGCTCTTTTGATTGTTTTCATTCTCCTCTCTCCCCTCATCCTTCCAATCTCTCATGCTTTCCATAATCCCTCACTTCTCAATGCCCACCGCATTCTACCCTCTCTCTCTCTTAAGCTATTTTCCCTTTCCCACCTTGCCTCTCCAATTCTCTTGGTTTAAATCATTCTTTTCTCTCTCGTCCCCCTTATTTTTTAACCCAAACTTTCCGTGGATTACCCATTTTCATTATTCCGTTACTATCCATCAGCGTTTCTCCTTTTCTTCCGACTCAGGTCCTCTTGTATTCTGCTGTTTTCTTTCCTTTCGCAATCCTCCCAATCCCGGAGTTGGAAAAGAAAACTATTTTTATATTCCTCTACGCTGTTCAACATGCGGCGGAAACTGGAGACTCTTCATATTTTCTGCAGAATATTCGTATTTTAAATATTTCTCTTTCTTTAGCATTGCTAATTTATTTCGTTCCACTTTATGTTACTGCGCAAACACTTTTTGAAAGGTCTGACTCATTCCGTTTCCTCTATTCATGCTCTTAAAGTTGTAGATTAATAGCATTACCTGAGAATAGCATTAGTATTACTATTTGAAATGTATAATGACTTAAATTCTCAAATTAGGTAAAGGTTGCTAAAGTATTTTAGCAAAAATGAGATGATGACTATTATCACCATACTATTCTCCAAAAGCAAAAAGAGGATCGATGAATTTTAGAACTAACAGATACGGAGGATGAGAATTTTTTTACTTATAAAGTAAATATCTGCATTTCGGGTTTAGATTCTCTTCAACATAAATTAATCACTTTTTATTCTTCTCCTTAATTGTGTACATTGTATCACACATTTTTATATCATTTATAATTCTATGAAATGCATTACACACCATGCATATTGTATGTAGGTACCAGTCCAAAAAGTAGTGGTATCTCGGTGGTGTATATCCTTTTGTATGGCGAAAAGAACATATTTCAACTTTGATAAGCTATTTCGGGTCAGTGTCTCCCGATAAAAATTTGGTAAACATTATCTTTAAGTCTAAGTAGTCCTAGTTAAGGTTAGACTCTCCATTACTACGCAGGAGATGTTTTTATCAATTACATTTTGTTTTGATAAAATATAGGAAAATCTTAAAAATATTGTTTTTTTCACAAGTAAGGGAAAATCCGCAGATCACGTGAAAATCAGGCTGAATTAAACGCAATTTTTAGGACAATAATAGAAAAATCTTACCCACCGTTAACTTTTGAAGCTTGTTTTTCACACAAGTATTGTAAACAGTACTTCAAAACTGTAACAATTAGCCGTCTTAAACATTAAAATCATGAAAAATGGGAATATTTTTCCATATTTTACATAATAGCCGTCTTCGTTGAATATTTTCAAGAGAATTCAATTCAAACCATGATTTTATTCATTATCAACGGTACTTCAGGAAGGTGTATTGCATCATACACAATAACTGCTTTCATTGTTTTTCCGCAAGAAGATTATCAAAGGCCGGCTCCGAGGGCCATAGAAATAATTCAAAGGAAGAATAATTTCTGGTAGTGGATTTTCGTCTGCCAGAGAAGTTGTTGATTCTCTGCCTAAAAAAATAATTTACTTGAAGCTTAAGAGAAGGCTTAAATTTAAAAGGTTTACATACCTTCCGGGATATAAAATATTCAACTTCTTATTTAGTAATTGGTTTTTAAAAACAACTTGGGCAGTTATGGCAGATAATAAAATAGTTCCTTGAAGAGAATCCTAAGTGAAATTGAACAATAAAATTTAATTATTTTAAGTGCGTAAGCGTATTTCCAGCAAAATGAGAAGACAAATAAATCAGTGCCTATTTATTCTATGATGTCAGTATTTTTGCTAAAGGAGCATACATTAAGCAAATCGCATATGTATGATTTTAATATGGATTTTTCATACAGTTATACAAAATGCACTCTCTGATGATTGTTAAAAAACCTCAGTACATATAGGAGATTAGAGTCTTCATAGAATTGGCTAATAAACATTCTAAGCCATCGAAAAAATAAACTCAGCGGTTAAGTAACAATTCATTTATTTTTGGAAATTAAAGTATCAATCCTCGTTATTACGAGATTATTCCATTTGGCAAGGAAACTTTGGCAGACACTAATGCACCAAGAAAAGAAGTGAATTATCGAAGGGATTTTATGAATAATGAATATAGCACATGAGGTGGTTACCCCTATAGTTAGGGTACCCTAAAGCTTATTCAGTAAATAGCAATGAAAATGTGTGTCTCTTCCATGTGCCATCTCTTCTGGAATAACTATATACATCGGGAATAAAAATACTTTCTCAATTTCAATGTAGCTGCTATAATTAATGAAAGGAAACTTTGAACTTTGGCTTTGGTGACAGACGTGTACATCTACCATATAATCTATTTTTAATATGAAAATAGTGAATCAGAAAATTCAGCTACTAGTAGAAGAAGAATGGTGGAAATATTAGGTAGGATTTCTGCAAAAATGGAATACTAATACAATGTTTTGCTGATTTACAGTTTAATGGCAATTTTCTCAAACATAACAGCTTTAAATTCCTTTCCTCCCATGGTAACCGTGGTTCATAAAAAACCATTGTGGCATTATAACTTATCTTTGAACGTGCTGAATACGCTAATGCTTGTTTTTACGATTTATGTTTTCAGCACAAACGCAAATTTCATCCTTTACTGCTAAAATTAAAACTAAAGTGCATAGCAAAAGATGTATAAATAGAAAATTTTAAGTTACATTAAACCAAACTGTTAAAGGTTCAAGATTACTTTTATTACGGCTCCGCTAGGTTTCAGTAGAGGAAAATGTCTCCGAGGATAAACTTCGGGTAGCATAAGCCTTTTGATCGTTTAAATGTGACCACCTACCTATCCTTCCAGTTCTTTTCTGACTGAACTAAATAAAAGTCCTCCGCTCTAACCATACCTCAGGCTCTACCCCACCCCAAAGTCGGACCTCATCTCTCTTTGGTCACGCATAGCTTACCCGCTTTCATTAAACCAACGACTAAAATGAAGACCCTCGCCGCAGAATAAAAAGGCTCAAAATTTGCAGGTTGTCCATTCTCCGGTCCTTCCATTTCTCGACCACACCTATAACTGTCAATCCTCGCCACTTCCAAAACCTATTTTTTCCGTTCTTTTTTTTCTCTCTCTCTCGTAACTTTTCCTACCGGATTGGGAAAAGTGAACAGATAAATCCTTTGAATTGAAGGCGACCACACCTTCTTCACCCTCAATAAAAATAGTATCGAAGCCCCAAAATCCTCCCCTTACCTCGCCTAAGCGGCTCCTGTCTCTCTCCTATACTATTTCTCACTCTCCCTCATCTTTCAGTTTGATCCTGCACCTTTAAAAAAAAAAAATCCCACCTCTCCCGATTCCTTCGCATCCATTTTATTTTATAATCGTCCAGAAGGAAACTCAATCTCATCAAAGTCCTCACTAGCTTTTCTGTCGCTGCATTTGTTAACATTTCCCGCCTCACATTTTATGATCCTCCCATCTTATGCCAATATTCAACAATATACACTTGGCTTTCATCCACCATTAAAGTGAAAAACGGTGAGCATCAAAGAGTCGCTCACCATTTTCCGGATCGTAATCAAAATGAATTCCATTCACGAAAAGAAACAATGAGACACTAAATGGAAGCACTAAAGGGAGAAAATATTATTTGATTAATTTTATGTGCATAATGGTCTCTAACTCAGTGATTTATCCGTAGGTTGGTTTGAATTTGCTAGGATAGCGCTAACTCCGGACTATGAGCTATGACCGTTTGAATTCCTAACACTCAGGGACTGGGGTTTGGTGGAAAGGAGAGTAATTCCTTTGTCTAGGAGCCACCTCGCACTCTCACCATTTTTTGTGGGGGCGGCCCATGGCTTCGACCCGGGAATTGAATCCACTTTTACATGTAAGAGTGACATTATTACAAAAAACTCAATTACAATTCCCAGGAAATCTAAGCGTATAGAAAAAAACAAAAGTTTCAGGTGGGGAGATTTTCCCAAGAGGTTTCATAATTGCACAGTAGCTCGTAAAGCTGCGAGTAAGCTTATTCATACCATCAAACCTCCGATGGTAATTTTTAGTTAATGAATATATTGGACCCCGAACAAATGTATTATATTCGCAAAAGTATTTTCAATAATGCCATGTGTGGCGTAATTGATTTGCTCAGACGATTTATTTTGCGCGAATCACGTATTAGCATTGAAAGTTGGGATGAGAGATTGCTTGTCTAAACAAATGCCCTCGTGTTGCTGGCTTTGGAGTACCTTTTTAGTTTTCTCGCGATGCCCTCGCAGGTAGGTCTGAGCTTTTACTCTGCAGGTGACCTTGGCAATGAGACCCAAATTGTGAGAGTCAAACGCTGCATATTACGCTACGCTCTCTTACCCCAGTTGAATCGATCTTCGGTGTCCATCCAAAAGAATTCTGACCTATATTTCTACTCCTTCCATATCTCCTCACGTAGTGGCTTATGAATTTCTCTATAGCGAGGGCGGATCCAGGATTTTTTCTGTTGGGAGGGCACAAGGGCCTGACAGGCCAACGATCTCCTCATACTTGAGATTAAAAAAAGATACAACAATTACCGTGCGAAATATTCTCTTTATTTAAGTATGAAATTAAATGACTGACGGCCGTATTCATAGTTTCCTTAGTAAGCTAGTAACGCCTAAGTAGCGTTCTAAGTAGTAGCATACTAGCAAAATGGTATTCATGGATCGTTAGTAAGGGCTACTAACTTAGTATGCTACTATCTTAGTAGCCGGTTCTTAGTCGCCCTCCGGCCTTGTCTAAGGGAGCTACTAAATATGGCGGACCGTTGTGGATGATCGAACTCCGGTTTTATTTGTATACTGTTATAGAGTTTTACTCATTTGTGCCAAAATGGAATACGAGAATCCATTCTTCAAGTAAGGCAGGCAACGTATGTAGTGTAATTGTTGACAGGAATTGAAAGTTTTTTGTAGCTGCGAGGAAGCTACGACTCTAGTGTAAGTGAACACAATTTGTACATTCAATGCACCCCTAAGTGAATTGATTGCGTATAGACGATGAAGTAAAGAGTGAAGCGACAAGTGAAGTGATTTGTGAGTATATGAGCTTCGACAAAATAATTTATTTCTTCCATACTGGTTTAGGTAATCATTTCGATCAAAGGTATTTACTAGCTTTTGCGAAGGGGGTATGTTTCGTATTTTCTTTGCAGTTGTTCTTTAGGGATACAGCAAACGCTTATAAATTTTCATTCTTTTGTACGCTTATAAGTTGTGTTTGATTTTATTACTTATTATAGTCACTTCATCGTGAGATTTCGCCAGTGTTTACATTTCGCGTATTTCGTTGCGCTGTTGTTTTTGTTTTGGTTACGGTGCGAGGGATAGTGGAGAGTGAGATTGGAAGTTTGTTGATAATACAATTTCTGGTTTAGAAATTTGTTTCAGCCTATTTATTTCATTGTCTACGTAATGGTAATGTGAAATAACATCAACTGATTCTAAATCATTAGTGATAAGTGAGATGTGAAGAATTCTTTCGAACGTCAACGAGTGCCAATTCTTTTGGTGTGTGCAGAGTGATTGGAAAACTGATAATCATGCTTGACTAGAGTTATGTTATAGTGTTTAAATTAAGTGTGAGTCAAGCTTTCCATTGAACCAGCTGATTCGGAATGTACGGATAATAAGTGTCATAAAGATGTAGCTCGTGAAATGTGAAGTGAACTGTTGTGTGCGTTGTAGTGCTATTTGTGATATGATCAGCAATAAATAAGTAAAACAAGTTACGTTAATTATGCTTTGTTATTTACATTAACCACCTCTAGTAAACTATATGCCGTATATTTCCGCACGCTGTCAATATTTGAAATATTTAAATGTAGCGAAGCAGATTGTTGTTTCCTTGACTAACATTTTAGGAGTTGCAAACATATGTTACTAATTGCTCGCACGCCGGTGTTTGTAACGTAATAAATGAGTATCATTCACACATTTATCTTAACGATTCATTTCTGCATTGCAAAATTTTTCGTTTCTACTCCGACATTGAGGTGTATCTCTGCTTTCCGTATACAAATGTGTATAATACTGACGTTGCTAGTTATGTTTTTCCATACTAATCACGCATACACTTATGAAAACAAATATCGGAAGTGTAAACAATATGAAATGTATATGATCAATGAATAAACGGCCGTTTGTACAACAATAACTGCATCTCAAAATACAAATGCTTCGGTATTACTCATAAATCTACCCTTTCACAATGGTAGTATTGCATAATGTTTGTGTGCAGCAATCAAAAAATATGTCTGCGATGCGATATCACATCGAATTATCAATTATGAAGTAAAAATTTCCATGCATTTTGCTGAATCAATTTCTTTTGTTTGATAGTTTTACGAATTTTCCGCGCCACGGAGGAGTCAGATGCAGTGTTGTCAAGCGTAGCCTAGCGGGTTGAACCCAAATCTCTACCGAGTATCGACTGCCGAGCTGGCTAGTAGCATACTAAGTTAGTAGCTCTTAGTAGCTCACATAATAGAATCCATGAATACCATATCTTAGTAGGCGACTTAAAGGTCTTAGTAGCCGACTAAGCTAGTCGCCCTACTAGCGTATTTTAGCGGAAATCTATGAATACGGCCGAGAGACTCCGTAATGCACAAAACAAAACGAACAAAATGAACCGTATTAAAATTTTGTCTTTTTTTATAAGCGTCTGGGAGGTGGAAAGTGCCCCGGTACTCCCCCTAAATCCGCCTACGCTTCGGAGTACTCTGAAGTTTAAAAAAGCTGTGCCGATGCGACAGGCTATTTAGGTGCAAAGGATTTCAGCTTTCAAATGACAAGGCAGGGTCATGGAAGAAATACTAATATTTTACCCCTGCTGGAAATTTTTAAACCCTGAGGTCAGCATGAGTGCAGATAATACGTGAAATTTACTCATCAAATTAATTTCATGCAAATGTTGGAATGCATAATTTCAATGTACATTACTGGCCATTTTTATTCCATTTTATTTCCTACCTTGTGAAATGAAGAATTAGGATGGCACGATTTCGCTATCGCTACCCAAAACTTGGTTAGGAATATTGCTGATATACTCCCCTGATGATTGCAAAAGATAGAGTATAAGACCAGGAGAGCCATCGTCATCGTTGAGTTTTATCGCACTCTTAACTTCTTAATTACTACGAAGAAATCAATTAAAATAATTGAATTAACAGAGATATCCGACTCTCGAGCATTTAGCTACTCAAGATACATTGGCTATCGCAAAGAAAAATCGTTTTTAAATAATTGGATCGCATAGTATGAATTATTTAAGACAACGAAGAGGGCGGTTCATTAGGAAACGTTCCCGCGTCTCCACAATTCTCTGTATTTCCTGAAAGAGGCCCTTTGATTTAATTATAATGATCGAAAGCCTCCCATTACATTAGAAAACGAAGAATATATACACATCTAGTACTGTTCCATCCAGACGGATAGTCCCCTGGACGATTCAATTAGAGTGACATGGAAGGTAAAGTACTCTATTCCTCTTTTATATTGCACTTGAAAATGCTAAAATGTATCGCATACTTCCCCATAAGTATGACGGGTAGTGATGGTATGTTATTGGCAGTCTTTAACCACTACTATACAGTATAAATATTTAAAGCTATTTAGTAAATTTATTATAATTAATGAAACACATTTCTTTTCATTAAAAAGGAGATTTCTTGGGTAAGACTATCCAGGGAATAACCTAAAGTGGAGGAGTGAAGCATAAGGCAGCTGTGAGAGTTGTGAAATGGTTGCGAATCTGGTGAGAGAGTGAAAGTTGCAGAGGCCTTGGTCCCGGAGGAGAAAGGAGAGAAATGGGAGGGATCGGAAATCGGAAACAAACGAGGCATCGGAATGGGAGTGGGGGGAGGGGGGAATGGGAGCGCAAGAATTAATGCGAAGGTGCAAGGTGAAGAGAAGAGATAGTGTTGGGCGGGAAGGCACTGGCGATAATGGCGACGAAAGGCGTCGAGAGGGAGCGCAAATCGACAGGAATCGGGAGACCATAAGTCGGAAGAGGTGGTGACCTGAAGATACAGAGCACTCCTTGAACGTAGAAAGATTTCTTTTCCAATTCTTTACGATTTCTATCTATCGGAGTATCCGCGTGAGATATCAAGACGTTTGAAAAATGGGGAAAAGAAGGAATTCTTATGAAAATCTAGAGAAGAAGACAGAAAGACCTCGAATTAAATCTCTGGAACATGTGATTCATCATGTACATGGGAACTGTGCAAGAATGAATTGATTAACTGGCTGAAAGGAAAATTGAGTGGAAAGCTATGTCAGACAAATTTAAGCATTGTTGACCAGTGATGATAATCTATAAATACTTAATAATAGTTAGTTCTTAATGAATCGTTTCTCCAAATAAAACATTGGTAATCATGAATAATAAAAAAACAGTGGCGAACAGACGAGGACGTTTCAAGGAGCATAGACGTAAAACCTATACACTCAGAAACTATAGCTCTCCCAAGCGAGGTAGGAAGGTGAGGTCAGGGCTTTGAAATACACCTAGGCAGTACCCACTCTATGTTTTAATGCGTACTTTAGTGACATGGAGTTGTTAATAGTTAGTGATTACTCAATCACTGAATACACAATTGATTAAACCTGGTTTTATTTTATTATTCAATATCTAAACAAAGGAACTAAAGAATTCCTGGGTTTTCTTCAAAAATATAGCCTAGTCCATTGCAAAGGAAGCAGCATTAAATCCAGGTTATATCGAGCCATCAACCAAGCCATGATATCATTAAAAAATAAGGAACAAAAAGATTGTGTAATTTGCCACGAAATAAGTTTTTGG
The DNA here is from genome assembly GCF_921293095.1 of Ischnura elegans. NCBI lineage: Eukaryota > Metazoa > Arthropoda > Insecta > Odonata > Coenagrionidae > Ischnura > Ischnura elegans. The sequence goes on from NC_060246.1 coordinate 146,781,625, forward strand.
GATAATATCGTTCAATTTACCCTTAGAATTGGAATTTTATGTAGTAATTTAGACAATTTATAGAAGGTTTTCTTTGTTCCTCATCATTTTATGGGATTTTTGAAGTAAAATCTACTGAAACCATACTTGGGTTCTCAAAAATAACTGGATTTGGAATATACAAATGGATGGAGAACTAGCTTATAAATTCATATTCAATTTACTTAAAATGCATAATATTTAAGCAATATCCGATTATATTACCGTTTTCAGTAGGCTATCTCTTATTTCTCAGAATTTGGAAAGGTTGTATTTTCCTAGTTCCAAAATGACCCATGAGGAGATCATTTTCATGTGCAAAAATTTGGTTACTTTATGGTAGCGGGAACCCGTACCCAAGGACCGATAAGAACTAAGAACCCAAAGTAGGATATTTTGGGGCTACAAGGCTCATTTTCGATGGAAAACGTGAAGTTCAAGTCCATGGAGACAGATTTCTCGTTTATTTCGATGCATCCCTTAACTTTTATGAGATATGGCCCTCTGCAATCATAGGCAAAGTATTGAGTTTTATATTGGTTGGGGGTGCGGGGGGGGGCAGAAATCCTGCCGAGGGTTTAGAGGCTACAGAATACCCCCAGTGAAACAGGGGGCCCCTGGGAAAATTTGTTTAAATTAAGAAATCAGCATATTAAAATCAAACGTAATACCATTCCAATCAAGTGCGATCAAATTATTTTCACACTGGCCGAGACGTAAAAATATGAAACAAAGTTAAGAAAATGTTCAATATGTCACTAGTTTACCTCTGAATATCGGTATTAGTTGGCACTCAAAGTGCCATATACGAGCTAGGGGACATCTAAATCTACATCTACATAATACCCTGCGAGCCACCTCTAGGGTGTTTGGCAGGGGGTGATCAATCACCAGCATGCAGCCAGCATTTGGACTCCCTCATGCACACCACACCGTCCAAAAAACGTCCCGTATACTAACAAACTATACTATTATATGGTGTTAAAAATAATAATTGAATTAAGAAACATGCATTAATTTATACATAGGTTAGTAGGCTACACTACAAGTCATGCAATCTATTTACGAGTTCTATTGCTGCCGTTATAATCTCTTATTGATCGTGGAAAAAATGACATTCGGAATCTGTCTGTTCTACAATCTATCTCTCTTATTTTATTTATATGATCTGATCTTCCGTAGTATGTTGGCGTCCGTAAGATATGGTTAACTTCGTCAGAAAAGACACTGCTCTTGAATTTATCTAAAAGTTTTAGTCTATTTTTCAATCTACGGTCCGACAGAGATTCCCAACCGAGTTTATATAAGAGGTCAGTTACACTAACAAGACTATCGTAATGACCTTTCACATACCTGGCAGCTCTTCTTTGCACGCGTTCTAACTCTGTTATTAAGCCTTTTTCATGAGGGTCCCAAACACTGGCAGCGTATTCCAAATGTGGTCTAACGAGGGAAAAGTAGCTAATTTCTCTCACTTTGTCGTCGCACTTTCCTAATATTCTTTTAACAAAACCCATTTTACGATTAGCTTGACCGGTTATTTCTCGAATATGTTTATTCCACGATAGATCATTATTGAGTCTAACTCCTAGATATTTCACGGATTCAACAGTCTCTAATTGGGTACCCCGAATTATATAGCTACGTTGTAGGGAGTTGGTCTTCTTCCAGAAATTCATTACGACACATTTTTTCAAATTTAATTCTAACTGCCAAGCATCGCACCACGCTTGGGTAGCAGCAAGGTCATTCGTTAGTTCATCTATATCTTTGCTGGAACGGATTTCTCTGTAAACTACAGCGTCGTCTGCAAATAATCGTACTTTACTGCGTACTACTTCGCCAATGTCGTTTATATAAAGAAGGAATAGGAGTGGGCCTATGAGGGGATGTGTACTATGAAAAATGACAAATTGTAATATAATTTGAAAGTCCTTTTTCTTCTTCGTAATTGACTTAAAAAACAAATAATTCTAATAAATTGCAATGAAGATGATGTAGTAACATTGAAATCTAGGTCGTAATAAATTTCATAATCGTGAAAAATTGCAAGTATTTATTTCAATGACTTTTTTTTAGCCATAACTGCCCCGAAAACAGCGCATTTTAGACCTGCGCAGCGGGAGAATCTAACGAACAACAACGTGTGACGATTACAAACACCTATGTCCAGGATGGCGCCTTTCTACTCAGGTGGGATTCGACACTGGAGACTTGAAACTTCTGGTGGAGGGAGACCGAGCCTAGTGCAGAAAAAGAGAAATAAATTGGGACATGAAACGGAATGGCCGGGAGGCTGCGCGAAGAATTCGTCAAAGAAGACCTCATAGCACTCTAAGAGGATTCGCCCTTGCAGTGGAAGGCCAAAAGAGGAGAAGAGTGACGATCACACTTGCAATGTCGAGTGAACAGAAGACTTTCCGCGCCAGGAATAAAGTCTTGGATGGAATCCGAATGGCCTAGGCTGCGCCTTGCGCGTGTGTCGGAGAGAAAGAGAGGAAGACTTCGGCTGAGCAGTATGTCAGGAGGCGACTAAGTTCGTGAGATTGCGCGGAGGCTTTGCTCGGGGAAAGGTAAAGAGGAGAGGAAAGTTGACCCAGAGCTGCAGGGAGAGAAGAGCGCGGAATTCGACGTGGCAGTTTTTACGCGGGAGGTGAGACGTGGCTTGGAGATTGAATGTCGGTGGGACGGCTGGAGGTGATAAAGGCCCCTCCACATGGCGGAGGATTTGCTGATCGCAATTCTTCATTGGAGGGCAAGCTGTCGCGTTTTATGGAGATGAAAGAAAGTCGATCGCCAGGCGGAGGTGAAAAAAAGGACGGGCAAGTCACGAGTTCGTTCCTGTTGCCAACATTCATTCCAGACATGATTTGCCCTTATGACAGAGAGAGTCCAATGGAAAGATTCTAGTGGAGAGGTCATAAAAATTCCTTGACGATGCTCGTAAGAAAGATAAAAAGTTATTTTTAGAAGAGATCGAGATAATATTTCTAGCAAACATTTACGCATTGCTACCATGATAATATCAAATAAATAAAGATAAATATTTCAACGAAAAACTGAAAAATAAATAAAATAAAATTTACGATTAATTTGTTTAATTTTTATGCTATTATTATACAATTGGGCTGGAAGATAGAGTAGATAATCGTTGAAACTAAGCAAAAGGTAAACATTGCATATTACAACAAATATTCTCTCAGAGATAAATTGTAATGCTTAACAAGAAATTAAAAGTTAAAAACTGTCCACTGAATGCCTTCAGGATGATTACGCAAGTCAGGACACTTGACAAAATACAACCGGTTGAGCGGGAGTGAAGCTCAATGTTAATATTTTTGCACGTAGTTAAAAATCATTAACTTAACATAGGACCATACGAAAGGATGGAAAAGACAATGAAAGAGAAGTTGCACATAGAAAGCCAAGAAACTCAATTAAGGAAACTCTGTATCTTCGTGTGCTGACACGTGAAACATTATCGGAGATCCCTTCGTGTTCATCGCCGCCAGCCGTACTCGAGGGATACTTTACGTCTCCCCAGAGCCCCAGCGGGTCGCAGAGGTATCGTCACCGCGACGTGCCGAGCAGAAGTGCCCCTGAAGCGTTGCGGAAGAGGCGCGAGGATAAGGTCACTCGATAGGGGCCGCGGAGGTCGGGAGGGGAGGAGGGGGGAAAAATGAACCCTTTCCGTAGGTATATGTCCTGCAGGGTCAGCTCCGAAATGGGAAGTTGAGGAAAAACAAACTGTCGGGGGAGGAGAGCCTTGCGGCACTCTTACGAGGGGTCAGGTGCCTGCGAGGTCGCTCTGCGGCCAAGACTTCCTTTGAGAACGAAGGAGATCAAGAATAAATAAGGAAGGATGTAGGGAAGGGAAGGAGGAGCAGCACACATCACTCCATTGGATTTTTCACCCGTTCCAGCCGCAACACTTTGGGGATTGGGGCTCGAGTGGGAGACGACACGACCTCGCCCCCGTCCTTTTCTCCGTGTTTACGATTCTCACGAGTGCCTAGGGCCGATAGAGCAAGGGATCCTTGAGGACGAAGAGGTTCGGGTAAAAATGGCGGGAATTGAACGTCGCGTTGGACTGGGGTTTTTTATTAATCCTCTTACGGAAAATGCTCCAATTCCGTCTTTGAGAGTATCCGTAGGGTGTGATAATGACTATGATATACATCAAGCTAATCTATTAAAAATTATTGTCAACTAAAAATGGAATGGAGCAATACAACATCATCGAAAAGAGCCACACTCATTTTTAAATTCACTTTCTATTTCCATTAAATGTATAGGAAATAAAAACCCTACTGTCTTTGACCATTTTTTTTGTAGTAGTAACGGGCATTCTTGAATGACAAAGACAACGTAAATATTCGTGATAAATGTGAGCAGCTGTGTGCCTTCTGTGAAACTTAAGCCCATTCAAATAACATTGCGCAGAAGCGTAGATACTTGGAAGCACCATAGATTACATCTGAAAACACTAGAAATTACAGAGTTTAGATAATGATTTTAAAAAGATCTAAACTAGGACGTTTAATTTGGCTACATATAGCGGAACCCAATTTTCTCATAAATAGTAATAAATATTAATTGCTACTACATACCTATTAGTAATGAATGAAATCGTTTGTATGATCTTAAAATATCACTTTATTTGTTAATTGTTTTCATATAGTTCATCTCTTTCCGCATTGCTTGGAATCTAAAGTCTACGGTTTCACCAATTGTCATATTTAGACTCGAAACTAATCCTAAACCCAAAAACAGGAGGATCACATCAATATAACAGAGTCTGCCAGACCTTACATGTTTTTTTTGGTAAACATGAGCTACTCCTCTCTTTATTATGACATTTTTACCTGGGTATTGAAGCATTAAAAACTAGTTTCATGTCCTCAAGGACATTAATATAAAAATTTTGAATTTTTGGGATGGCTTGACCTATGTTCATACACAATATCAACTCACTGCACTCACTTACTATCTTGATTAACTACGAAGATACCAAAACGATAACAGATGAATTTTGCGCCAGAAATTAGAGCCTGCGCGCCTGAAACTCAGGTTACTAGGGACGTTTCATGAATTGAATTCTTTATGTATGAGCGCGATCAGGCTGAACGTAATATTAAAAATTAGAAAAATATCTTGTAAACTGCCATGGGATACCGCCACGCACGCAAAATCGGTTCGAATAAATCAGTATTGGAGTAAAAAAGAATTAGGACTAGAGCGTGTGGGTATATAACTAGAAGAAATAGCACTCCTGAAATACCGAGGAAAACAAATGGAAATAGATGTCTCGATTACAACCGTGTAAGTATAAAAAACGTGTTGGGTAAACAATGTGGGGTTTATAAATAATGAAATATGTCTGCGTGGCCAGGAAAAAAAATCGACCAGACCACAACACTGGAACAGCCACAGCTACATTTTCGTGCTTTAATTTAACCACTCCCGGCCTTATGTAACTAATGAACTCCCTTGCATCCACTTAACCGCAAACATAAAGCGAACAAATTCGTCAGGGCCCCCTTCTTGTTCATTCGCTTCTTCTATTCTTCATGTACAGCGGGAGACAAACAAAATAAAAAAATTAAAAAGTCAGGCTTTACAAAAATTGAACACTCAATTTAAATTGTTCTGGAAGGAGACATTGGCTAGGACAACAAAGAGATTTTTAATCATTATTTTCAGGTTCAAATTAATTTAACTCTGTATCTATATACACATCTGTCAAAAATCACAACTCCTATCGCGATTTGTTCATTCAGAAAAAGTTTTAAGGAAACAGTTAGCAGTCCTATGCCAACGAGGCATAAAAATATAAAATTTAGGAAATATGGAAAATGAGATCAAGCCCTGGCCAACCAAGGTTTATACTGATACTACTCCTAGTGGTACCAAGAGTTTCAGAGCTGAATCTCTATTCACGCCCACTCATTCCTTTTTGTTCATACTTCATTTCCTTAGATTTCACGATGACATAAATAATGTATTTCTAAATCGGGAAGGAGGTATTTTATAACTGAGAAAAATCAAATAATATATATTTCCAAGAGCGTGGCTAAAGAAATTTCATAATTTCCTTCAGTTGAGCCGAATAAGTTCAAAATCGGAAATCAGCTCAGTCATGATACAAAGAAACTATTTATTAATTATATTAATTTACACGATTGGTTTGAAAAAGAGTATTTACTCAGTAATATATACGAAATTTGAAAACTTCGTGCATATTACTGTTACACACTTCGTACATATTACTTCGTGTTATATCTTACGCAGGATTTTCCTATTTGAGGAACCAAATACGTCATGTCACGGTTGAATAATGCATCTACTCTTTTACCTCAAAAGTACACAATCGAAGAATGGTTAATTCCAATATATCAATTCCTTGTGATTTTTCAAGACCTTCAGTACGTTATTGCGCTTTGTAAGATTATTTAGAAGTCTCTCAGAAGTAGAAGTCTTCTCAAAAAATTTCTCAGAAATATGTTTACAATGCAGGTTTGATTATTTTTGGTAAAGTTATCAGTTATATTTCCCATCCGTTCTCACTTATGAGCCGATGGGAAAATACGTTTTTATGTGAAAATTAAGTTAAGTTTGTACGAATATTACAGTTAAACCTCCAGCATGAGGCGCCTTATGTAATGCAAACATGAAAAACGAAGTTTTCATGGAGTAACTTTCTTAAGGTGTTAAGGAAGCTTTACTTTAGTATTGGAAGACGCGTAGTCAGGATGAAGGAAGATGAGAAACCTGAAGGACACCCCAAGAGGTTGTCGGGAGTGGGGTCAATAATGGACCAATCTTGTTTCCCAACGATATCACGGCATCGCATGATGAGGAAAGACGAGGTTGTCGAGCTGATGGTGGTATTGGGGGGATAGATGGCTGCGCGTATAAGAGACACAATCTGTCGAGAGAAGCGCCCTTGCTCAACCTTATACGTTCACCCTGATATGGGTTATTTTTAAGGGAAGAAAAGATTGGCAGTTTGGGGATAGGTTCATAAGTGGGTACGCTGATGACGAGCGGCCATGTTGAGTGATGGGTTCCTTAACCTTCCCTTCTCTCATTTGAACCTCGACTTATGTCGAGATCTTTTCAGACGCCCCGCATGAAGGAATAAGTTCTCGGGAGTTGAGCCGGGATGGGATAATGAGATTGCCGCACCTAACTCTATTATTTACCGAGAGAGGGTGCTTCACGTAAACATACTGGCGTCTTCAGGCGGGATAATTCGCCTGAAGACGCTCTCACTCGAGAGAACCTGAAAAATAGTATTCCGGAAATTCCACGTAGGGGGCACGCGGCCAATGATGCGTGCCTTGGGATGTGCTCTCATCATCAGAAATTGCTAGCCTCGAGAAATCTCATCATAAAATCTACACGGGGCAAAATTACGTTCATCCCAACATGGAAGAAATTAATAAGCGAATAAAAATTGTGTTCAATGGTTGGTTTATCAAAGTAATTGGGCTTAAAATGCTTTAGCATATGCCTTTATAATTTAAGCCATTACTTTCAATTAAAAATGAAATAGAAATGCCATGCATATTTGTGATGCATTATATCATGAAATATACACTTTTGAGAGAGAGATATTCTTCCCATGAAATGTATAGTATCAATAAATCGAGTTTCATAACTTTCTGTTATTTAGTGTGTGCTGCTCTTTGAAAGTTATGCTTTACAAATTTTACTCGCTAATGTTAATTCAGATACCATAGCATACTTAGGAATTAAAAGTCTTTTTACTTGAAAAATTTTAATTTAGTTTTTTTTTTAAAGCTACCTTTGATACATAAGAGCAATTGTTCGATTTATATAAGATAGATCCCCGTGACGGATACGTTTTTTTTGTCATGATACATTATCAAAATATATGGCTGAATATAAATATAAATAAGCAAGAAATACAAGAATATATTTTCTTCAAGAGGAAATCTTAAGGAAAATTACCGTTACAACAAAAAAGTGTAACTGGGCGGAGCTCTCGTGTTTGAAAACAGTTTAATCTAAAAAAATGTTTACTGAAAATAAATATAGTAACCACAAGTTAATTCAAACTCTCATTAAGCACACAACATTTATTAAAAATCGCTGACACAAAATGGTCTCTTGTAAAAATTCACGGGGAATTTTTTAAGCGGAAAATATCATTTAGTTGCAGAATATCGACCAAGAATTTCGGGAGAAAAACTCTTTTGAGTTCAGCTGTTAAAGCTAGAGATAGAGAGGATCTAGCAGAAGGATCGATTATATTGGGCGAGACAAGAACTGGAAAAAGGTAATCTTTCAGTGGAGAAAACTGTTTCAGCAGTAAATTTCCGGTGTCAAACTCCCATTGGAGGGCGAAGAGGGTGGGGGAGAGGTCTGTGAAGTGGAGAGAGAAAGATTTCGATAGAAGTGAGTCGGAGTGGAGAAATTGGGAGACAAGTGGGCACATAGAACTCCTCGAGCTATATCTCTCGCTGCGAGAGAGGGGAGAGGGTCTATCAGTCCTCGGGGAGTATCGGATGAGACTCCTGGAGCCGCCCGTCCCGCGGCTCGGACTTTCTCCTCCTCTGAAAGCCATCCACCCGTGCCGCGAAGTGGGATAGCGGCAAGAAAAGTGACGAAGATGAGAGAATTTAGGCAGAGGAGAACGGAGAAGGGCACGTTACCCGCTGGGAGCGATTCATTGACCCATCGACTTCCAGGAGAAAAAAATAAATGTCGAGAGAAAGAGAGGACGGGATCAATGCGGAAGCCACGGTATTGAGAAAATTGAAAATCTCGGAATGGAAGTCTCTGGATCTTTTTCTTTATTCAGGCGCCATTGAAAACCTACATCGTCTTTTCAGTAAAGTGGTAGTATTTTTATAGACAACTGGTGTTAACCATTTTTATACTCTTTTACACGGGATCGGAAGAAAAAGAAGATTCTAAAATTCTTTAAAATTTATAATAATAGATATACATATATAATTAATTATAACATAGGAAATAGAAATTAGTTTTTTCAAAATAATAGACTTAGAAGGGAAATAGTTTCAGTTCTAAACCTATATCTAAATCAGATCTAAATAACATCATTTATATATATAGCTTGCATTTGTAGTTTTTGACCAAAATTGAAGCTTTGGATTTTGAGAACTACTCTGAAAAAGTCTGAAGAAAACTTTTTTAAATAATTTCAAAAAACATTTTGTCACGCCGACCCCTGAGCCGGTAGACTAACCTTTGACATCCATACCATAGTCATTCACATCCTCCTTGATATTCCTCCCTTCCCTCCTTGTCATTCTTCCCGTATAAATCTTCCTAAAATGATTGGTATTATTACGAACTCGCGATGAGAAACACGTTGTATTTCCCTTGAGAATCACACTCGAGTGTTGAAACCCGTCCCGTACGTTTACCAAATGAAAAGTTTTAAGGCAATGATAAGATTTAAATATATTTATTTAGCCATTCATAAAATAGATTCAACTCGTCAGTGAGGTATCTTTGACATTGAAAAGAGCAAACATTATTAACGTGAACTGCCTTGACTCCGCTGCACGCTCTTCGTGGCGGACGCCGCATGCGGTCGGCCACGTCCAAGTGAAGAGGGCTCTGCCGGCGTCTGAGAGTGCAGCTCGGTCACTTGCGGTGGCGAGCTAGAGTGCCTCTACACTCGGAGACCAGTTTATGCACTTCCGGCGCGAGCGGGGAAGTGAGGAAGCTTTCACTGAGGGTACTCTCGGGTATTTGCGGATGTCATCGAGAGGCGAGACTAACCAATCCATCTTCCCTTTTACTATACAATAAAGACGATAGGATTACGTTAATCCCCAGAGATAGAGAGAGAGAGAGAGAGAGAGAGAGAGGGAGAGAGAGGGAGAGAGAGAGATATATATATTACCGCATTAATTAGATGGGGCTACGAGAAGGAAATCATAGTAATATCAATAAACACTGATATTCTCAGAATCTCTGTGTTTCCATAAACTGTTAAAGAAAAGAGAATGTAGCTATTTAACTGAGTACTTTGTAGGGTAAAAATAGGAGATATGGTAATCAGATTAATGTTTAAATCAATGATACGGTCAATAATTGATTCACTTACACAAGACGTTTGGTCTTGCAGATCGGAAAAAGTGATGTTATACCTCGGGGTGAGTGTCAGTAACCTATTTTGCATAGCTTTGAAGTGGTAACCTACACCACATTTTTGTAAATGTCCCATTATTACCATATATGAAGTAACAAATTCTGCAAGTATTGTGATTTCTTTTGGGTACGTTGCGAGTGTTTTAAATATGGAGAATTATAACATCGAAAGGTGAGGGCATCCATTTTGGGTGCATTAAAGAAATGAAGACGATATACAAAAGGGTTTGAGTGTATATACCTGCTGAAACTACGTCTTACGATTGATATATATTGAGCGAATAATGAACATATTTTAAATGAGAGGAAAGTGTAGTTTTTTCATACATTTGCCAACTACACCTAATATTCATTAATTATGATAGTAAAATAAATCACATAAAAGTATCATGTATCTATAGATTACAGCAGCTATAATGTCGTTGCAGATCTTAATTTGTATTAATATTAGAATAAATCTTCAGCAGAGAATAAGATATGGTCATTGACCTTTAGAAACTGTTTAAAAAAACGAGGAATTTTCACAGTCTATTTGGTACGTCTACTACCTTAGAAATTAATTTATTACAAAGGCCTGTTCATTGAGTCACCTAGTTCAACGGTTTTCACCTGTTTCTAGTCATACAGTAAAAACGCAAAAAAATCAAATCTTAAATAAGAAGGATCAGTTTTGAGATTTTTTTTGCATTGAAATTATGATCCTATATATTTATTACAGATTTCCTTACTTAATAGACTTATAGGAACTAAAAAAATTATTCAATGGAATTATGTCTCTATGGGACGGACTCCCACTGTGGGGTCGTCGACTCAAACGTTCACAATGAAATACAAAATGAATAATGGATTAACACAAAAGAAAATCCTGCTTTCCTAGAAAAATGAAATATTGAAATACACAGTGATAAATCCAAAATATAATATATATTACAATGAACAACATCAGAAATTTATTGTAATAAGCTGGAAAATTTTAAAATGCTAAAATGCAATGCTAAAATCAAACTCCAATATATTACATAACACTGCGCCAAATAATCTTTACATCACACCTATCATCGTATTAAATTTAATTGCTTTTCTCAACACACATTCTTTATCCGTGACACGAAACAGCTATCTTTCAAATAAACAACGTACCTTTTCTCACTTGTACTTTTGTTATCCCTTTGAGTAAGTAAAAGTAGTTATAAATACGGCCTAATAGTTCATTTAATTATCTTTTATTTGATATATTTTTTAGACAAGATTCACTTAAATTTGGAATGCGGTGTTTCGCAAATGGTTCACTGCATGCCAATAATATTTTTATTTATAAAATATTACAATATTATATTAAAATATCTGAGGGAGAAAGTTGTGTAAAGTTATGAAATCCTTCTAAATGATTCAATATACTCACGCAAGGAACTCTTCTATATGCCATTGCAAAAGCTACCAGGGATTAAAACAAGGAAATGTAACCATATTTAAAAGTAATACGTAAATATAAAAAAAAATCTGGAAGAAAATTTTCCAATTAACTTATACTATACGCAGTAGACATCGCGGTGAGTATGATTTCTTTTGGTCCGATGAAAAAGTCGAGCATTTTAAAACTTTGCCACTAACGATGGAAACACTAAGTGAAATTTTGAATCCAGTATTTCGGAAATAGACTACATTGATTGCAAAAAATATTGACACCTGAGGGAGAAATTCACGTAAAATTACGAAAACCTAATGGAAAATCCAATATGCCTATGAGAGGAACTCTCCTAAGTGCCACTTCATAGCTACCAGGGATTAAAACAAGAAAACAAGGTCGTATTTACCAATAACCAGGGAGAAAAGTGTTCAATTAACTCATACGTATGCAGTAGGTATCACTGCGAGCATAATTTCTCTTGGTCCGACGATGTTTTCGCAATGAACCCTCCGGTAAATCTATTCCGAAAGTACTGAAGCAAACTAAGGACCCTAAAGTCACGACCGACTTGAGTATACCCTCACAATGACCCAAAACGAGGAGTACTATGCGGAGTCGAGCGGGAGGATGCGAAGCTGAATGGGGGAAATGGCTCAGTGGACTAATTGAAGGGGGCCAAAGTCACAAGGTCGCGCGGTCGAATGCGTTCTTGGCCTCGGAAGGCATTCCAACTCAAATACGGCGCATTTCGGCCGTCTCTCGACGAGGATTCGGAGCCATTAGACCTCGTGCCGTGCGACCAACTTCTGCACCTCGCGAATCGGTCGCATGGGAGACGTCAAGTTCAGCAGCCCGGCAAAACCGAGTCGAAGAACACACACTGGAGGGGTTCTGAATGAGTTCCTCCAGCCCGCGGATATTGCAAAATCAGGCCAAAAGACGGATGCAGTTCTCTCGGCGGTTAAGGGACCTCAGTGAATTCACGAATGGAGAGTCCTAATTCAGCCTGTTAGCAACAAAGTGCATATAAGCATCACGACGTACGAGGTTAAAAGGTCATGAGCATACTAGGCGATTTTATAGCGCATGGTAATTAAACTTCCAAACGGGATTTAAAATTGCAAGACACATAAGAAGCTTTCGCAATAATTTTCTATGCAGTGTAACTTTGTTTGAAGGCCCTTAGATGGATTGTGTTTATAGATATGTTGAATCTGGAACGAGTAATACAAGTAATTGTGAGCACATCAAGTCCTGGGCAATGAAAATAGTTGCTAGCCATAACTATTTCAAGCAATAAAATTTAAAACCAACTCCCCAGGCGAAAAATTGGTTTTCACTAACCAGTAATTGGTTTTGTAAGAACCAGTAAGTATCAATCAAAGTATAAGCTCCTTTATATAATATTGTCGCGGAGAAATATATCACAGTCTTAAGCATGCTAATAGAGCGAGCAAAATAGACTATGAAATCTTAATCACACAAAACAGGTCAATGATCATTGTATTCTAAGGAGATACCCTCAATGATTGCTGACTATTTACCGCTTTCAACTGGCACAAATTTATTCGTAAAGAAAAATCTACAAAATAAGGAAGTCAGCACTCACCGAATCTGAAACAAAAACGCTAAGAAGAGTAAATGATAAACATTGAAGCATATCAACCGTTTACACACGATCAATGAGGAAAACATATCAGAAGAGTATGTATCCAATCAGTGAATGATTGGGCCGTTTAAGCTCTCCGCTTTTCAATGGGTTCGACTTAGATTGATTCATCATATATATTATGATCTGATCTTGCGCGCGCTTTTCAAAATAAATGTTGTCCCCGCTCGCCAAATATGTCGTCAGTATTGTAATTATGCGCCTTATTTGTTAAGGACACAAATTTTTCACGTGGCCAAATTTTCATGGGCAGATAGTTTTTCAACTGCTTCCTCTTCTGGAGATAATGAACATCGACACAAATTATAATTTGCTTTACGATTGCTCCTCAGGAAAGGATTAATACCGTATAGTGTTGACATTCTGATCATATTTACATAAAAAAACAGCATGGAAACACCGCTCCTTCAATTGCTCCCCATTCCTCACCATCTGCCCACTAACTTCACGCCATTCATGCCTTATCGTGCATGTTTTTATAAGCCCCGACCCGACATCTTCCTTCCATCGACCTCCCCACCTCCAACCACATATTTCACCTTCTTCCCCCGCCTCGCACACAATATCCAACCCATCGTCCACCGGGGTCCTCACATTCCTTCCGAGGCTCCGATGGCCAAGGATCCCGACTCCCTCCCGCTTCTTATTCTTCCCTCCGGAATCTTCTCGTCCCCTCAAAATCCCCTTCACCCACGGTCCCTCTCTATACCTTTCTCTTCCCTCGCCAAACACCATTCCCCCGAAACGGTGAGTGGAGCAGTGACGTTGTCCTTCTCGAGGCCTTGAACTTCTTTTTCCCTCGCCAAGACGCGGAGGGAGGAGACGGAGGCGCAGCGTGTTATGGGAGCAGAAGAGGTGACCTGAGAGAGGGAGGAAGGGCATCGGTGGCAGGAATAGTCACGGAGGCGGAAAATTGGTCTCGGCTGAAGAAGGCGCATTGGAAGAGAGGGTCGGAGGAGGAGGTGGGGATGTTTAGTCGGGAAAGGAAGAATGCTGAGGGTGAAGGTAGGATTCGAAAAGGATGGGAGAAAAGCTGATGGCGAGGCAAGGAGAGAGAGAGAGTGAGGGAAGAGGTGCAAGTGACAGAGCTTGCAACGAATGAGAGATCGGATGGGCTCCTTCATTTTCGCGAATAAAAGCGTTCGCCGCTTCGCATTTGTTTCAATTTTACACAGTAGTTAGTTATAATTGCGTTATTAACATGTTTTCCCACGATTTCGCTCGTTTTCTGTACCTTACCACCACATTAGAAATCTGCAAGCAATAACGACTGGGGCGAAACACGTATTCGCGAAAATCAAGAAGGCCCAGTTCGGGAACGGCATGGTGGAGGACATGCATCACCAGTATCATGCAAGAGATATGGTTGGGGGTACGTTTAATTAATCTATCGGATAATGTGAATGTAAAATGAATCTTTTACAAAGTCAATGAGACATTTACATTAAAGGTCAGGGGGTTGATTGTTATAAGGATTTATATTTTGTTCAAGTGTTGAACAAAATGCTTTGGTTGGTATAGGTAAAAGTGGCGGTAATCAGATTTTAGCTTTTGTTACTCCAATGAAAGTAAATGGTCATTTCACTTTTAGACGTCTGGCTCCTTGAAGTTTACGTGGGGAACTTGCTGCTTACTGTAAAAGGTGCAAAAAATATCACAAGAATAATAAGTAGGAATAGAAATATCTGTGTCGCTCGGATTCTCAGAAGCGACACGAAAGTTTTCCAGAAGTTACTAAACCTGCAATTTTCTCTTCTATCATGAAAATTTACTTCACATATCTTCTACCTATAATAAATATCTGAAAGGGTTCTCCGATCTAAATTGGATGTAAATATACCAATAAGTGAAATACAGGGATTGGATGCGAGAATAATCGCTTTACAATGCCAAATTAGAGAAAGAAATGACAACATGATGGTGTTCAGTTTACAACTATGAATGTAAAACTTTAACTAAAAGCACCTTTAAAAAGAAATAAGTAAATGCGAAAGGCAACCTGGTAATTTATTTCAAGATTTTAGTTGTTCATGCGCATCACTTTGAAGGACATACGTATTTCTAAGCAGAGAGAGAACCACCTGTTTTCTTTACAAGAGAATTGTGGAACTCGAAAAATTCCATTTCCTCACCTCTTGCATCCTATTTCCCGCTCGTTTTTATGCTCAAAACCCAATTTCCTTCACATTATGTGTGATCTCTCTCGCATTCCCGACAAAGACCCGAGGAAGAGACGACGTTGTGCGAGATGTAGTGGAGCTGGAAATAGCTCGGACCCAGCGTAAGAATATTTGTCCAATTCGCTCTCTTTAGCCTTTTCCTATAGATTTACTTTCTTTCCAGGCCTCCTTCTCAAAGTGATGCCAAGGGAGAGTGGGAGTAAAGGGCGAGTTGCCTGAGACATTACGATGGGGCGAAGAGGGGAATAAATAGGGCAGGGGACAGTGAAGGGATGGGGAATGGGTTTACAAGGGATCGGAAGGCGTTCGGAAATGCATTGCTAGGGAGACGACGGACGCCCACGGCGGAGAACAATTTCCCCTTCGCAAATCCCGAGTGCGTGTAAGGGGACACGAGAGGACAAGCAATGAGGAGCGAAAAGAGGTGTGTGGATAGTAAAACGCGCTCCCATTCTATGCTGTAGAGTAAGTATACGAGGGCTATCTTGCGTAGTGAGGTTAAAGTAAAATGCTATTATGCGGCATTAGAACACTTCAATAATATGTGTATTCATCATCATTTTTACAGTGAAAATAATGAAAGTAATACTTCTGGACCCCAATGAGTAAGATGAGCAGGTAAAAGATTTGAAATTAAAAAATTAAAATATGTAAAGCAAGAACGATTAAAGCACCCCATGAGTTTATACATTTATAGTTATAAATGAAGTATCTAAGACTCGTTAGAAATTGCGGCATATGTCAAAACCAAGGGTAAAAAAATCATTGAAAATTTAACTAAAATGGGAATTAGTGTAAGTGATGAAAAAATTATTGGTTTCGAGATATGATTGAGGTTCTGAGAGTAATATAACGAATTAAATAACGAATGTAAAGATCTATTATTATGTAATTAGCGAGTAAATGTCATAGACGAGACACAAACTGCTTGAATGCGAGTGTATTGCTGTGAATACCACTGTTCTTCTCGCGGCATTATACAAACATCACACCTTGAGGCCGTTGGGGAAACTCACTGAGCATTGTAAAAAAAATGAATATTGAGCAGCAAAAGCAGAATTTATGTATCTCAATCGTTACCATATGATGCATATTTTAAGTTCTCCTGCAATTTATCGCAAATTTATTGCAAACGATAGAAATCTCAAACAGATTGAACTTAAACTCAGTACGTTCTGGTCCATTGCCAAGTATTCTTCCCTCCAGATGTTCATTCATTGTTATAGTGCCTGAAACGTTAAAGTACTCAAGGAGAGAGGAATAATTCTCCCACACAGCCAAGTTAAACAGATATGAAAAACTTTTAAAAAGGTGGGATTTCCTATAACTCAACTCATTTATGACAGCTATAATTTAATTCAATAATAAGATAATACAACCTAAAAAGATTAATTAATTGTGCATTGATGATGATGGGCTTTGAATTGGTCTTTGCGCAGGTCTCTATCTAGCAATGGCATCTGAAATGAGATCATAGCAGGGAAATTGGCAGCACTCCTCAGCTTAGATAAGGCCCGTAGGGAAGAAGGAGGACAGATAGCGTTCAATGTCCGCCACCTATACGAAGCAAGGAAGAGCTGATAAAAGGATTAAAACTTCTTAAGACCCATTTGCGCATCCAGAACTCTCGGCATTGGAAGGAGGCGGAGAATGAGTTGGAGTTGGTGGAGAAATCGAGGAGAAGAGACGGGTACTTCTTAAAGTGGGACTACATAAGAGAACAGGAGCTTACCTAGATGAGTGGAGAAGAAAATATGTGGAGACGAGAATTTAATGAGTAAAATAACTCCATTGCTGGCAACAACTGCATTTCCAATATTCTTGAGTACTAGTCACGCTACTTTTATCATATCATTCTATGAAGTGTACTTTTTGTTTTATTATTTGTTGAAGGTAGAGTCCTTTCTTTGGACTGGGTCATAAAATAATTATTATTCTATTTTATTCTACTCTACAAGATATTACATTAACACTCGGTGTTTCATGGAAAAATCTCAATTTTTCACTACCATTGTACCAATTGAAAGAGGTGGTTGCCAATGTGCCACGGAGGGGCTTCGAGAGCTTTCCTCTACTTTCCCTGCAACTCCTGTCACTTATAAAATGTCCCGATTGCTTGTAACACATACAGTCCTACGAGTATATAATTGTCTTTCAGCACTGAGTCTACCTATCAAAATCAGAAGAATAAGACGCGGGACGCGATATCGCTAGATTGAAAGAGAGGAGAAACATTTTCTCAAATTAACGCACTACCCTCTCTTTCAACACTGAATCAGCTAGCATAAGATTTGGAATGCTCTCTTTTTTTAATTACATCAGTTCCTCCTTGA
This sequence comes from Ischnura elegans, assembly GCF_921293095.1. NCBI lineage: Eukaryota > Metazoa > Arthropoda > Insecta > Odonata > Coenagrionidae > Ischnura > Ischnura elegans. The sequence goes on from NC_060246.1 coordinate 146,799,385, forward strand.
ATTCTTATCATTCACTTCTGGTAATAGTCTTCGTGAGACATACAGTAGATCCAGATTCCATCCTTGATCGGCACAGAGCCCCTGCAAATTCTCGTAATCGACTCCCAATGGTCGGCTACGAAGGAAGCACGAATCACGCCATAATATTAACTCATTTCATTCTACTTCACGTCCAAAAAGAGTATTTTACATACCAAATAAAGATGCTGAAAACCGCTGAAAGGAGATATGCATAACAGGATACTCATAAGGTCCCTTGTATTGTGAATGAATGAGAGGGGTGAACGAAATAGAGTGGAATTTTGTAATTTCAATTTTGATCGCATGCGCTGAAGCCGAAAATAACACTTTTTTATTTACTCTGGGATTGCGTGTGGGTATGCAAAAAGGGCGGAAGTGGAAATAACAGATTTAGGAGGAGGTAGAAACTGCTAGAAAACAGCGCACAAAGACGCTTTTGGATACGAGCAGAGAGACAAGGCGAGCACGAGGGAAGGATTTTGTAGGTTAGGCACTCCTGTTGGTGAATATGCGTGCGTTTGTGAACGCCCTCACTCCCCGCGGGAACGCGGGCACAGGGGAGGAGGAAGCGCGGCAAAGTAGCAGGATGGTTGGAAGTGATGGATGTCATGCTGGTGGAAGGATGTTTAAAGCGAAGTGGATATGAGGCGAGGGGCGGGTTGAAATCATTGGGGAAACCGTTAGCGGTGGCTCAGGGTATTGCAGGTAGTGGATCGTTGAGGGAAATGTCAAGTAATGGGCCGTGAGAAAGAGTGGATGAAGTTGTCCGACAAAAACCTGGCAAAGACGCGATTTAATCTTTCTGGTAAAATTCTTTCCTCGGTCAATAAAAAAGATCAGCAATTTAGGAGCGGTAAAGAGACATAATTTCCTTTCCTATGCATTGAACTTGCATTCACCGATAGCCATTGGTAACCTTTGTTAATTGACATAAGATATAACTAAGAAATTCCTCGAATCTCTAAAGTCCATCCACATTAGGAGATACTTTTCCACCTGCCTTAATTTCCTTCTTTGCATATTTTTCCCACATTTTTAAATAGTGTATACGTTGCTATTAATGTGCACACGGTTGGTAAAATGGCATATTTAGTTCATTCGTTTAGTTTGTGAAGCAATTTATGAAAAATAACACCATTATTGAAATGCAAATAATAATGGCATCTGGGTATGCTAGCTGGAAGTTTATTGGCAGCGATCGAGATATGCGTCGTTGACACAGGAGCTAAAAAACTGCAGGAGCAACAAACAGTCTCTCCACGAGTGGATGTTTAAGTAAATTCCTCGTCACAACTACAGGAAAATACAAAATACATGCATTTACAAAAAAATATGACTGATCCCGGGGAAGAATTAAAATAATTACGAACTCCTAATACACACCCAGTTTCACCATTCAGACTTCATCTTCCAATTAAAATTCCACCCTCTCTTCTCAATGCAAGTGAACGATGCGCTTGCACAACTCAACCACCAGAGGAGGAGGTTTTTATCCGGGAAAACTCGAAACTCGGCGCAACCAAACGAGCACAGGAAAACATTCCCCGTCTCCCAGTCCCGGTTAAAGAGACAGACCCTTATTTTCCTGTATCTCTCCTTCAATTGGGTTTTATCATTCGCCACTGCGCGTGGCATGAGTCGGTTTGGATATTGTATGGATAGCTCTCGGCCTAAATACGTCAGATATTCTTCATTATATTGGATTACTGCTGCACCGCTGTGAATGTGCGATGAGTGACGCGAAAGTTTTTAGCGAGCGAGCTGTTTATATGCAAAATATGATCCGGAGAGGGAAGGGAGTCAAAACGTTGCGAATAATGAGAACATTTGCCGCTCGGTTTCAGTGAGGGCTGTGAAAAAGTTGAGGCGAGAAGGAGTCAGAAAGGAAAAGAGGAGTCGGAGTCGGACGGCGAATCCTCACGAGTGGATTTTAATTCCAGTCGTTAAAGTGAAGCCTGTGAAAAAATCATGGAACAAATAAGCGAAAAATGGTCTTCATCAAGTTCACTGCTTTTTGAACAGTAAAAAAATTCCGTTAAAATCTCTCAGGCTGCATCTGCACGCGTTCTAGTACGAACAATGATAAAAAACCCTTCACTTCAAGAAATTAAAAAAACTAATGGGAGAAACCTCAACGGCAAAAAAATTTAATTCATATGTCCCGTAAAGTTTGGACTCTGTTTCTTCCTTGAGCACTGGATCTCGGAAGGGAAATTAATTAATTACCTGCGTGAGACTTTTCCTCATGTATCACAATTAAAGTCCAATAAATGGCAAAAAAAACAGTCAAAAGCATCATGGAGTACAAATAACCACAATAGAAACGGACGATTATGTAATTTGTAAGTGGTACAGTCTCACAAAAGTTAAAATGGCTAATTTGCATTAGGAGAGCTTTTTTTATGTGAATCCAGTTGTTTTGAAAAAAATACGTCAGTTTCTCACAAAGATACTGGTATTATTTTATATTTCAATCTCGAGGTATAAAGACATTACACATTAACATTTACTCAGAGTAGCTATGAAGAAGAGGAAAATGTTAAGCTACCACTACTACTTTAAGTCCTGAAACTGGAACAGCTTCTGAGGTCGAAACTTAAGAAAAAACAGTAGTGGCATTATTTGAAAGACGAAACTCAAGTCCTTCACCAATTCAGCCAGTCATATAACTAATTGTCTAGATGGAATTATTTTTAAGGAAAGAAGATATGAAGGAGGAAAATATATAATGCAGAAAATGGAAAAAAATATGCAAACGAAAAATTGAACTTGTAAATTAAGGAAAATGAATATCCCTCGGTGAGGATTATATTAGGAAAATAAGTGCCCATTCCATTATACACGCTTGAAGTTTAAATCTACCATGTCCTGTTTTTTTTCGTTAAGGTTGTCCAAGGATTAGATGTAATTTTTACAGGCCCGCCTGCACATTATAGTGGAGAATGAAAATTCTACGTGCTTCAACTGTGCATATCAAATCCCACCCACCATTCCGGGAGAGACACATTGACGACGGAACTGGGGCAACGGGAGCTTATTAATCTTTTTCACGGGCTCACGGATATTTTAAGTACATCACGTGTATCTTGCTCCACCACCCTCGTGGAAAATGTACCTCTGTCCTTCCTCGACTTACTCCGAAGTTCTTCCGCAAATCCCTGTGAGGGTCCGAGGGAGACACGGTATTCCTCTCGAAGCTTGGTTTAAGGAGGTTGGCATGTGAAAAGAAGAACTTCATTCAGAAGCATCTGGCATTTTCACATAAAAATTAAGGATATGACGTCAACACTCTCAGTTTGCGCTCTCGTATGTTGTTGAATAATCCAAAACAATTTCGTCAGCTATCCTGCCAGTATCTTCTGGTGAAGGTTGGCAAGAAGCTCGTGGTTCTTGCCATCTTTTACCTGAGGACGCCACCACGATAGCCGACGAAACTGTTGTGGGTTATTCAACAACTTACGAGAACGCAGCCCGAAAATGTTCACGCCATCCATTCATCGCCGCGGAAACCTACGAACGAACAAATTTAGGATATGCTCACCTGATTGAGCCACATCGAAAGTTGACCAAAAAATAGGAATATGTAATCCGTAAATCGCATTTGAAAATCATAGTCTCTTACGGCAGTTTTTGACTGACAACACAAAAATGTAGATAAATGCTACAACATACGCGTCGTTGAATGGCGAAAAATTGATGTAATATTCGAAATACCTTATGTATCTTGGTGAAAATTAAACAGTCTCGTCACCGAACTAATTTTTGAGATCTTCAAAAATTAATACTGTATTTGATATCATATTACTTAATTATAACATAATACTTACGTTAATTACATGTAAATGGCACTACCGTCGGCTGGATTAGATGGGATTAGTGGAAACGTACGATTATAAAAATTAAATTATTCACATTATTGGTAACTTCATTTTAGTTTGAACTCTTTCTAATCCAGAGCTGCTTCTGGGAGAAATTAAATTTCAAGACTTTTCACTTTAAAAATGAAACATTTCAACTCAATCACAATTAATGTTGCAGCTAAATGTTTCATTATTAAACTTTACAGCACAAAAGATCACCTTTCTTTCCTGAATTCAGCTGAAATGTATACACTATTGGTCAGTGGCGTAACTAGAAATATGCTTTGGGGGGGAGATGGGATGGCCTTTGAAAAATGATATGCCTGGATATGCATTTTACATCATTTTGGCACTAAAAATTTAATCTTAACCCTCCGACTCCACCTGGGGTCTTTTTTGACCCAAAGGTTGATAAAACGCCTGCTATTTTTTACTCAATAAAGGGAATCTTGCTATGTTACAGATATGCCTTCCCGCATGTTTTTTCTATAAATTCATACTATTTTGATACTAAATTTTTCAGTTATTCATGGATGGGAATATTTTTCACGAGTGGGGTCAAATTTGACCCCAGGTGGAGACTGTGTAGGCACTACATTTTGAAACGTATATCTATGGAAATGTAATTCATAAAAGGTGTTGAAAGGTAGGAAATCCTTATGTAGGTTTTCATAGTGGGATGAAGATTCAGATGCGAAGTTTCTGGGTTATACACCGCGTGTCTTCCTTGATATATAACAGTTTTGCCGACATCGCAGCCAGCATCTTTAGGTCACTGAGGTGCAGAGTGTTGGTAGAGATCGTCTTTTATATAATTCGTTCAACGCTGGGCTCATCTCATTGGTCAATCTTTCCTCGTGTTTTCCTTTTTTTCCCTATAAAATTTTAATACCGGATATTGTTATAGCACTATTCAGCATCTAAATCTGCATGATGACCTCCAAGCCACCGCTAAGGCTTTAGGCAGGGGATGAGTATTTTTACTCAACGTGCATTATTTTCCATGAGTTGGCCTGCTGGTTCCCGTCTTTCCTGCTGAAGATATTTGTAGAATTTTTTTCTCCGCTTGGAGCTAAAATTTGAATATAAAGTATCACAGATATTGTAATGTGGGCCCAGTGACCATTGAGTGGAAATAGCCACCGCCTGACTGAGTTGTCTCGGAGGGTATCATGTTGATTTATTACCTTCATATTATTCCGTGTCTAAGACTTATCATTTACACTCATGAAATAATAACAGCATGTAACGTCTATGTCGAAGGCACTGCCTGGCCTTTTGGAGCAACGTAACCCTTTGTCATCAACGGGTACATTGAGAAAAGGAAAAAAAACATTCTAACGGAAAATTTGCCTCACCTGTTATTATGATTCATCACCTTTACTTTGTCGCAGGATTTCTCCTTCCTCCTCATTTTCAAACTAGCCACCGAAGCATATCACACAACTCTAATGTCAAGGAGGACATGCCTTATTTTGTTTTAGCTCCTCCGTAGGTGCTTAGTCCACATCGCGAGCAGTGTTGTAAGGTCAGTAAAAAATTGTACTTTCAAAAAGTTGGAGAAAATATGGAGTTTCATCGACTGAGCAGAGGATATAGTGCAGATGAGGTACTAAATGAAATTTTTGAGGACAGTGGCGAAGACATACAAATGGACAGTTGTGAATTGAGCAGTGATGAAGAGGAACGATTTGAAATAGAGGAGGATGTCACAAACGTGATAGTGGAGGAAGAAAATTCGTCAGAGTTTGAGGAAAATGAAGATGAGGGACATTGCACCAGCTAGAATAGGAATTTGAAATTATGTTCCACCTATCGCTCAGAAATGCCCTCAAGAGACTCGTACTGCTAGGCAAGATATATCAAAAAATAAAGTGGAGGCAATAAGATCTGTGTGTTGACATGATTACGGAGGCCTGTATTATATCCTACAAACCATCCTCAAGCGTTACAGTTGATGAGCATTTGTGCACATTTAGAGGTAGATGTAGTATCAAAGTGTACCTGCCATCAAAGCCAGAGTAAAATGGAATAAAAGTATGGGCAACTGTTGACTGTGAAACTCAGTATATTGTAAATGCACAAATATACACTGGAAAAATTGAAAGATCCAGGGACGTGAATCGAGGTAAACGGGGAGTGCTAGATTTGGTTCGTCATTTGCAAGGCATTGGAAGAAATATAAATACGGATAATTTCTTTACAAGCTTAGAACTGGGTCAAGACATTACTCTGTAAAGATGGCCTCTTTCTCTATTTTTTGATATTGCAGCAATAAATGATTTTCTCTGCGATTTCAAAGAGGTTCAATGGGGAAACAGGAAAGGAAGCAAGGAGAAAATTTCTTGCTGATTTGGCAAAGGAAGTAGACCCAGAGATAAGAAGACGATTGAAAAATCCTTAGACGCGAACTCAGGTAACTAGGGAAGCAGTAACATGTGCAGGATTTGAACAATACCTAATTCCAATGCAGAGTAGAAGAGATTTGCCTCCACCTAGAAGAAACGTGGATGCTGTTTATTTTGTCTGCGAGAATCCGATAGGAAAATGAATCGGAGGTGTGAAAAATGTGAAGTCTTTGTTTGTAATGATCATGCAAATATCATTAAATCCTGCAGAAAATTTAAAGGACTGTAAGATAAATTAGTAACAATTTCAATGCTTAATTTTATAAAAATAATTGTTTTTTGTCTTGGACTGTAACGGAAAAATTATAAGAGAAATTTTATAGAAGAACAATAATTTGTAGAGTTTTCTAGGATAAATGTTATTGTATTTCAAAATCCTAACATTACTTGATGAAACAGTAAGAATTACTTATTTATGTCCTTATTATGATTTAAAAGTGTGTAATTCAAATTAAATATCCAGAAAGATACCTATTTGTTTTTAAATTTACGGCATGGGGTCAAAAAAGACCCCAGGTGGAGTTCACGTAAGTATTGAGCAGGTGGAGGCCGAGGGTTAAGCAGATACAGTTATTTTATTTCAAAACTAGGCACTATTTTAAATAACTTTTTTATTTCTCTGAAGCTTTGGGGGAGATCTATCCCCTCATCCCCTCCCATAATTACGCCACTGCTATTGTTGTCACTTATAAGCAACATTGGATCATAATAGGTTAAACTCAATGGACGTCATATATGACGGCGAATCATTTTTTAAGCATAATGCGCGAAGAGTATTTGTTTTGGATCGCGCAGTCGCGGACCAGCCTCGATAAGAATTTCCTCCGATGCACATTACGTCCGCGATGCACTCAACATGCTCCCTCAACAACTGTTCACCATCCTCTTTTCTACAAAGTAAAGCCATGCTCCCTCTTTCTCTCTTGCCATTCTATCGCGAATGGGACCATGAGCTGCAAAGTACGTACATCGCTTTCTTTCGCTCGGTTTACGGCCTGACCGCGCACACTCTTTAGGCGGGTCAAGGGAAGATGACTCGGCGGTCGGGTACTTTGGGCGGCATGGGGAAGGATATTGAAGGTGGGAGGAGAGGAGAAATGAAGACTATGAGCCTCCGGTGATAACGAGGTTTCAAACGACGGCTAAAAGCCTCGGCGAAATTTCAAGACGACCTCATTATTTTCAAGCCACGGGGGACCACGGGTTCAAGAATTAAGTCCTCGAGGGAGGATAGGGTGAGTTTCGGGCAAGGGTTTTCAGTACGGGGGTAAGAGCCAACCTCTTCGTTCGTGGATTTATCGTGTACTCAAAAGGAAAATCGTTTTTCATGAGACTTGTGCAATCTCGTTTTCCTCCGCTGCCGCAGCAAGTGGAGATCATGAGAAAAGTATTAGCTAAACCCGAGGATGAAATGGGTAAATAACTCTCCGAAAAAGTGGGTCATACGAAACCGGGGTCACCACAAAAGTTGAGGATGGAACTTTTTTCAGAAGTCCAAAAAACAGTTGCTTTTCAAATCACTGCTGGAAAAGCTCTTTTCTTTTGTAGTACTTAGTACATTAGAACGTATAGACCAGCTAAACAATAACTTAAGTCATATGTTAATCTACGGGTATTTTATGAAACTATGAATGTTTCGCTGGTTTTGCGTTGTTTAACATTTATTTAATACAGGAAACGTTTTTTTATCAAGACTTTATCTATTGGCCACCATAATTATTTCCAAACTTCTGGAGATGATTACAAAAATTAGGTAGTAAAAAAACTTTGCAAGTAGAAAACACTTTTATGCGTTTGTTTTTTTTATAATTTGAAATGATTAACAGAAAAAAATAATCAGAAATATATATATATTAACATTTATATTATACTCTTCAATGCAAAAATTTATAAATGTATTCAGTTTATTTCCTTCAGACTTTCTATGACCATCTCCCACAATAATCACATGAGAGTTATCGCATGTATATTTTTTGGGATTTTATGGAGTCAATTTGAAAATTTAGGTCTTAACCATTGCTTCAGGTAGAAATGAGATGCTAATTAAATTTATATGGTCAGAGGGAGGGCGAAGGAAAATATCAGTTAAGATAAGATATGAGAAATTACAGCGAATTATTTTACCGAACTGACATACAGCCATGTACTTCGATGGCAATAAATTTGAGTGAATTGAACACAATCGGAAAATCAAGCTTAGAAATGATCGAAACACACCAAAGATATATATTCTTATCTAACATGACATCTCTTGATGTCACGTGGGAACTTGCTATTACACTCGAGCATGTTTACTCACTAAACCAGAACGGTTACACCGAGAGTTTCTCATATGTTCATTCACATCAAATACTGACCTACTTTTGCAACTACGAGACGGAAACACGCTTCATATTCCATGTTGTAGCATGACAGACGATGTACCGGAAAATGCCGTGAATGGGGAGAGACTCAACTACACTACTCTCCATGCATTTCCTCATCGTTATCATCGCAAAATTCTTTTCCCATTTGGAAATTTCCCAAAGGACACTTTTAGCGTCGCGGCGTTGTACATATTCTTTTATTAATATCAAAACATTTACCATAACCGCTAGCGCAGAGTATTTTAGAATGCACGGGATTGCTCGGAGACTAAACGACATGGGAAGTTGTTTACAGGTACCAAAATGTCAGTGCTCTTAATATATATACTATTTGAAATGCGCGATATTGAGGAAGGCAAAAGCAATGCTGTGAAGGGGTGACCGAAAAAATTAAAAATTATGTAAAATTTTGGAATGGTATTTTTAAACGCGTACATACGTTGCTGATGCGGAAAGAATCATAAAAAAAATTTGAAAGGGAATGGTGGCAGTAAACCTGCGACATGTAAGGGAGAAATCTGAAGTAGATCTTAAGAATTTAGTGTAAAAATGGCTATTTGTAAAAATCAGGATAAATTATAACATCGAAAAAAAACTCACGAGTAAATGTTTAACTGCAATGAGAATTGCATGGAATTTAGCTATATTCAATCTGAGCAAATATCCATAAGTTATAAAGGATTATAAAGTTACATACGATGTTAATATTTGTATAATGATAATCTATTTTAATTCTAATCGAAGGGAATTGGTTCTATTTTTCCGAAACTCTGGATATATTGTTGAGTAAAGCCCCCAAGTCTCTGCAATAAATGGTACTATCTGCAGAAAAATAGTGTAAATATATTTTATTTATTGTGGGGAAGTCAGACTGATTGGACATAGAGGGTATCTTTTCCAATCTTTTGACCTTTGTACGAGCAAAAATCTAATAACACGTCTGAGTATCTTACAAAGAAGGGCAATACCAGATCATTTTGGTCGTAATGAGAACCAATTTCATATACGGAGAGGAGAAAAGCAAGGAGTCTTATACAACATTACCACACGAATCTTTCAAATATATTTTCGCTTCGGTTACAACTGTTGAAGTAGGTACCTAATAAAAGATCGATTGCAATTCAAAAGAAAACGTTGAATAAGCTCAGTTAATGGGGATACAATTTCAATTAGGTAGAAAATTAGGAACCAATTCCGACCTTACACACCAAAGAAGAATTCAATAGCGAAGAGAATTTCAATTGTATATTATAATTGGTATATACTTTTGGATCACAATATACCATGGAAAGACAAAATAAGATCCTATTGATAAATAAAATCAACAACATAATTATCTCATTATACGAATTCATCTTCAGAAACTGAATATAGTTCGGCAGCTAAAAACAGGGAAAAAGTATTCCTCTTTACACGGAAATTATTGGTTTAATTCAAATACTTAGTCCACTTATTTCCTATAAAGTCAAAGCTGTGCATAATGCGGTCTTTAAAAAGAAGATATACTCATATTTCACTCAATTATTTATTCTCCCCTTGCTCACATTGTAGATTCATTAGTGCTGTTTTGTCTCATTCAGTGTATCTGGTTTCATTAATTTTCCAGAAGGACTAGACGAGTAGGAAAATTGTAATTACGACATATGGTGATGATTTTTACAAAAGCAAAAAAATATGATTTAGGATATAAAAATTAGGGTTTTATGTCACAAAACGTAGAAAATTCAGGCTTTTCAAAAAACAAGAATTTCTTCAATGAATCAAGATAGCTATTTTATTCTTCTCTTTGGTTTTGAATTTTGGAATTATTTAAGTCCAATATGCAACAAGATGCCTTTACATAGCTCTAATGACCTAGCTGCTACCCTTGATTCTAGATGGATTGCGCTAGAAAGGCTTTGGTCACAGGTAGAACGGTAGAATTACATTTCAGTTTTCTGATGGAATGAGGTCCATTCAGGTAATTTCCCATAGTTATTAATAAAATAATATTTTCGGAAGATTTAGAGCAAGGGAAGATGTAATGTTCAGTGCTTTGGTTGTTATTTCAAACTATATTTTCATTCCGTTTAGAATTTCAAAAACTTGGGTTCTTTTCCAGCCCCGAGGAGTCTCCTTTGAACCTCCCGAAAGATGTCCTCCATATGTATCTACAAATAGTATTTTCACGGAGGAAAAGAGGTAAATACAAGGAAATAAATAGAGAAAGATGTGTCGCTAGCACCTCTTTGTATTTGAGTACATATGTGTTACACACCTCAAATATGAGCCAGTTCACGGACATGTGTGCTATTGACAAGTATAACATTACAAGCACCAGATATTCGTTTTTACACTGGAATCATTCATAGTATTAAATCAAAAACTGTTAGTAAATTGAAGGGACATATTACAATTAATTTTACGATTCAAAAATCAAGTTTTATCAGAAGTTATACCTACGACTAAAAAAGAAAGAATAATACATTTCAATTGTAGAATGTACGAACACAACTCTTTAGAGGGAGGAATATAGGAAATTTTACTCAGAAATTCGCTCTTCTGAGCAAAAAAAAGTACCGCGAAAGCCTGTAAAATTGGAAATACTATCTGGCAGATTGAAAATGCTCCATGGCTTTCGATTTACATAGGCAACCTACACTTATTTCATTTTTATCAATTACCCGCTACCGTCCATAACATTTTCCGAGAAACTTAAATGAACAGTACCAGCGAATTTTTGATTACACCAACGTACGGCAGTAGAGTTTTCATTTCTTTCCCGATAAACGAATCCGGTATAAGATAAGGACAAGCTCGAAGTCGATTTCCGCTCTCAGGATGGGGGCCTCTTCAAAACGAAGGAGTCACCCTAGGGGAATTGCTAGGAGGAAGAGAGAAAGAAAATGTTCTGGGATTAGTGGAGCTTGAGATGAGTTGGAAGATCAATCAACGAGAAAGCGCTGAAGAAAGAACATGGGCGATCGAAGTGGTTTTCTTCAAGCCGAAGACCATGTACTCCACATGACAAGGGCTCAGACAGACCACTCGCACCTCTCCCGTCCCTGGATGGCCCTGGGGCAAGACCGCCTTCTATTTCGTACGGCCGCATATTTTTTTATCCCTATTTCCCTTCCTTCCATTCAAGGAGAAAGCATCGATCTTATATCCTGTTCCCAACTCAGTCTTTCCCATTCCATCCTCCCTTGCGGGTACAGACTGATAAATATAGGTACCTACACCACTGAAACATGCGCAATACACTGCACAGTCCTCGCGAAAACTTAAGTCATCTGGATGCGCGGACATAGGGAGGAAGAATGTACAGAGTGAGAGTGTGAGGGGATAGGGTAATGTGGCGTATAGCGTCTCACCCTTAGGAGTCAGGGTTCGAATCCCGGCGGAGGCGGAGATTTTACGCAGACTTTTTTGAAGAGTGCACTTCGAGCACAGCACTCCGTCCGTTGGATGGGACGCTGGGCCGTGGTCCCCTTGGTTCCTTTCGTCAGGCTATTACCGACGCCAGGTTTCTCTCCACTAATCCCTCCCTACCCTTTCCTTATGGTACAAATGACCTCAGATGTGGGTTGCCTCCTTCAACCGTACTATATCATGCGAGAAAATGAAAGGTGCGAAAGAAAAGGTAAAGACATGGAAAGCAGGACGACCAACTCACCAAATTTTGTTTTTTATTCGTAGTCAACTAATTATCCCCATTACGAGATCTCTTAATTTTGCCATTTCAATCTTGGTAGCATGCGCAGATGCCAAACATCAATGCTGTTAATGGTTACACCCAGGATGAAATTCGCCATGAAAATATCATTTGGCTGAGGTAGGATTCGAATCACCGAGCCAAGTGTTTTTTTTTCAACATTGAGTTTCATAACATCTAACCCATGCACGATACTGCGGACAAAGTTACTGCTATCATGCAGTACTTAACCCAATGCTTATGTTTTCAAAGTGGTTGCCTCTAAATGCTACTGGCAATATGTTGCTCCTACTTACGGCGAGCACGTCCGTGGACCATTTACGTTTCAGCGTCGGAACTGGCTCCATTTGGGGATATACTATTTATCATGCAGTGAACACTCTAGATATTTATTTTTCTGTGGCATTGCGAGACTGGGGAAATTACTGCGGTAACGGGAATTACAGTTATCCCGCGAGGACGACTGTGAAGGTTACTTTCGTGAAAAGCGAGATTGACATCGAATTGTATCGCGAAGGCTAATCCTAATACGCTCCTTAGAAAAATTAAAAACGTAACAGCTAGGGGAAAAAATCATTATCAAATCTTAGTATGCATTTAGCGTTCCAATACAATAAAAGAATTACGATTGTAAGAAAAGATATATTAGTATCCATCTCTTTGCTACTCTTGGAACCTCCACGATTAAGACGGCGATGATGAATTCTGAGTGCAAATATTTTCTTGGTGGAAATTTTTTCTCTACCTTGCTATCTAGTTTCAGGGAGAATTTGCTTTGCTTGGTGAATTATAAGAGGGAAATTTTACGATGTTCAATGATTGAAGTTTGCATCAAGATGAAAACAACTATTAAGTGAGGTATATTAAACTAGATCGTACGTAGTCTCATCTAGTTTTGAAGGTGTCCGCGAGAACTAAATTTCTCACTTTATTACAGCATACACACATAGCTGGGGGGAGGGGGCTGAGAACAGGAATATGAGGAACATAATAGTATATTTATTCTGTATCACTCATGTGTTACCGTAAATTTATATCAAGTCAGAGTTGCAAATAAAAACTACGACGGCTAGAATGGATTTATTTAGCTTGATAATTTTGAAATCTCACACGCCATTGAATCCGATCATAGGGTAAAGTGGGATCACGTGAAAATTCTATGCCGCGAGACTGATTTCTGGAAAAGACTGGTAAAGGAATCCATCGAGATCCGGCTGACAACTAACACCCTCAACCGTGACACAGGATATTCACTGAGTAATGCATGGAAACCGGCACTAAAGAAAATAATATTGGCTGCCTCCCAGCCAATCACGTTAGACCTCACAACCAACTGAAGAGTAAACAAGCTGGCAAACTTCATCCACTCACCATTAGCCCTGAGGATGGAACCCGACTCGTGTTCCGAAACGTCGGCAGAATGGAGGGAGACCACCCGGCTGGAAGCCCGAATAGCCTTTTTTGAACATATTCGCCGGGAAAGCATCAGATTTTACTTCCTACTTTTAATTGATAATATTAGCCTCTTGCTCCAAATGGTCTTCGTGTAAAACCGACGGGTCACTCAAGAAGACCACACTGTTAAGAGCTATTCTTAGAGAGTGGCTATTTAAATGAATAATGTGTATCTCGACCTTCTTACCAAGATGGGTTGAAATTTATCATAGATATTTGGGAAAATACTATGATTGTAATGCATTATCGCTCTTAGAAAGATGTTGCTCACATTCAAAGTAATCTTAATTCGTTTGAAAAATCTAACATGAAGAAAACGAATGATTTGAACACCATATAGAAAAATCCAAATTCAATCGCTTAAAACTGCATCAAAAATGGAAGAATTATTTTGATAAATACGATAAAATATCAAAAATCAAACAGACGAGCAATGGAAATAGGTAAGAAAAAAATAACAATAAATTTACAGAAAAATCGTCTTAAAACATAATTTCTTCAGCATACAAACAGCGAACTGTTTTGCGAAGGTCATAAAAGTAGAAAAAGCGGGAGTCCCAAAAAATTTATGGAAATAAAAATTAGCAGGTACTGTTAAAATTAAATAGAATAACTGCTCAAATCTCATCATCTGCGATAATAATGTTGCAGCCGAGGCAGTGGGTCGCCTTGGCATCATATTTACGTTGGTGATTTAGAAATGCCACAATTTTTTCTAGTTTATCTGAGGGTTTTTTTACTTTTAGAAGATTAAAAATGTCGGACTATATTGATGGTTTAGCGCTTAGAATTTGCTCATCCATAGATTCATTCTTAAAAAGTTATATGTGTTTTTATACCTAAGCTGGTGCCGGGAAGATGTGTATGGCTCTGTTATTGCCGCGCCAAATCCGCGATATATTTTCGAATTTCCAAGGATTCATAACCAATACAAGCTCTCTCTGGTTTCCGATTAAAATATTTTCCATGCTAAAATTCCAGAAGCTCTTTTGTGGACGCGAAATTTAATACCGTTCGTCTGTGTCGCAGTGTTGCAGGAAAAAAGTAGAAAACCTTTACTCCCCTTTTGGATGAGTGTATACTAGCGAGACTCGAATTCCGAAGGTTTGTTCCAACGACTACCAACGCAGGAAATGAAGCATAAAACCCCCTTTGATTCGCTTCAACTTTCAGCTAATTTATACGCTCTCGAAAATATTTCGGCCACATGCTCCCGCCTCTAGGCCGGCATCGGCAAAATCGCAATCCGTGGTAATCGCTGAACTTTATCATAGACTCTCTTGCGCTTCCCAGATAACCGAATGCCCGGATAGCAATACATTTTCGGAAAACAAAAGTCGTTCGGACCCATATCACTGCACCCACCCATAATCTCTGGCCATTACGATAACAATAAAAAAACATACAAATAAAGAAAGCTCGCACCCATGCATATCGGATTCGCGAAGTCAAAAATGGCCCATCACCATCCTCAATTGCTTAATCCTCATGGCGTCGCAATGGAGCAATCGGATGCCGCAGTTTTGTTGTCGCTCTTTACTTTTTTTTAAGGCGACTCCATGCTCGTCGGCTGTTTTTTTTTTTAACCCACTCCAATCTTTTTTCACTCATTTTTTTTCAAAAGTGCGAAAGAAAAACTTAGCAGGATAGGGAGGGATAAGGGGAGAAAAGAGGGAAAAAATTTGTTTTTTCCTCAGAGGAGAAGTTGAAAATTTGACCCGGGCCTCACTGCTGTATAGTTAATTTATGTAATTGGTAAAGGGTTTTGAAAGTGGAGCTGATCCCCAATGTCCTAGGCAGGTAAATCCCCCGAGATACCTACTATAAGTCGAGGATAATAGGATTCAGTTTTTGAATACCATAAGCAAATGGTGGAAAATTTCCGGACACCCACATTAAAGTAGACTATTACTTGACTCGGTCTCCTCTCCCAACAGTTCAATTTCCATTAGCAGTGGGGAATAAGTATTCTAACTAGAGGCTATCCTGCATGCACTGTTCAATTATACAAATAGCTTTAGGCTTCCACTGTAGATGATTTATTTCCTTCTTAATGCTTTACTGTTTTATAAAGTCATAAATCATTAAGCTCTTTAAAACTCTGCATTTCCTCTAGTTAGTGTGCTGTGGATATTTTATTTAGACTGTTTGTTGCAAATAAATGAAAGCAAAAATCTATTAAATTTATATTTTAATAAGTATTTAAATTGCGTCTGATATTATTTGTCGTTTTAAATACTACCTAAATATAAAACGTATTATGATATTAAATATATATTTATAAACAATTTAGAAATGTATTGATGAAAATGTTTTCTTCTGCCATGAGACGTAATGAAAAATAATGTTAAAAACTTATAAGCTATTTTTCAAGCATTGAGACCAACACTCATGAACAAAAATTATTTTTTTTCTTTCAGCAGTAAAGCAGTGAAATTTTTTTACTGCTTTTTATGATACCACTATGTAAGTGGAATTAATGTAGACAGTTAATTAGTGATCAATTGATCAATAATATCATTCCTAAAACTAAATTGTTTTAGTTTCTATATCCCTATTCTCTAATTCCTGATAATAAAATTGAAGGAAAACATCTGTTTCTGACGACGTGTGGTAGAGATCAGCAGTGAACTGCAATTGAATCCAACATGAATTTACTCTGAAATAGATTTAATTTTTATTTAAGATGAAATAATGTGTAGAAAATGAAAAACAAGTGAAAATAAACCAGATCAAAATATCCAACTTTTTAATAATTGTTAGGTTATGAATATGTCACGAAATTTCTGCAGTTCCAACGAGAGATGTTGTGGCCTATTTGTCTGTCAATTAGCGATAAAGGAACATTAGCTCCTCTCATAACTTCCTCTAATTGATTTCTTGCAAGATAATAACCTAAGGAGATGAATATAAACGTTATCTTCCATTATCTACAGTCAATTCCCATTTTCTCTTCGATGACATGATTAGGAAATTACGTTACACAGTGAATGCCCGAGGCTCATCTTTTGTGAGAAAATATGAGGAGAAGTGACATAATTCCTTTTTCAGACATTTTTGAAGCAAGTTTTGCTCATGTAAGCGGAGTGGAAGTTGAGGACATCATGGAGAGTGAGGGATTTGCGGCTTGCGAGCAGAGGTACAACTCAGGAAACGGAAGCCACCTACTCAAGGTTGAAGTTGATGAATAGTTTCCAGACTCTCCTCTTTCCTATCCTTTTAATGGGGAAGTGCCATTCAAATCTAAAGTGATGCATAACTTTTGAGAACAGGCATAACGTTTTAGCGGGAATCGATAGAAAAACTTCACGGCATAATCCGCATTCATGACCTTGAAAGCGACAAAAGTCCTTAAGCAGTTTACCTAAACTATAGGGAACATTCGAGCAAGTTAAAGACTGAAGACCAACGCTAAATATCATTTATCATAGGAACTCAAAATTCGAAAAAAATAAATTTTCACAGTCAGTTCCAATGTTACATGCTATAAATAATAAACTGGATAATAGGAAGGCTTACGGGACTCATATGGTGGTAGAGCAGCTTTAATTTTTCGACGACAACCACACCATGACTGGCTCCATTTCCTATATTAAACGAATTTTAAGGCAATACTGAAATATATTTAAGAAAATATAGCCCTCTATTGAAAAAAACCACCCAATGAAAATTAACCACATCAAAAGCAGTAATTTAAAGAAGAAAATGATGACCCCATCAAAGGTTTACAAATCAGAGTATTAGCTCCAGTTAAGCGCTTGGGATGAAAATACCTAGAAAAGTGCTAATTTTTGGCTGTTATGTGTTATTTGCTATTCTGTATTGCATAATTAAATATTTAAAGAGAAATTTTACGCTTACATATTTTGGTTGTACATTTGTTAGCTACATTAACTTATGGTTTCTGTTTTCATAATTCATATTAAAATCAGTTTCCATATTTTGAAGCGAAATATCGAAAACATTGCATAAAAAACAAATTATACTTCTAAAAAATTGATCAGGAGCTGTAAAGCACTCATTTTCATGTTTCACAGTTGGTGGCAAAATATAGCAAATATTAGTATCCAAGTAAAAATGTTTCCATTTCTGCATGAAGGACGGCCCACTGTATAGAATGTATTACGAATTCAGAGCGAAAAATGCCAAGAAATGATTACAGTTTATTAAAACATTTCACAGCCAGGATTCAGTTAATTCCATCAAAAACTACATTCCCTTCGATGAGGTATTGCAAGAGAACATTTGCGCAGAAGAAAAAAATTATAGAAAACAGAAATACTAATTACTGTTACGGCACAAGAGAAAGAAGAGATGAGTTTAAAGCCACGAACAGAAAACGTATACAGAAAAGATAATAGTCGGAATGGAAAAATGTGAGCTAGTTACAAAAAAATGAGAAATAAATGTAAAGAATGATCAATGAAGTAGAATTCTATTGGATATGCTATCATTTTAACTATGAAGATTTTTGACAAACGTGATTTAAGGAAGAAAAAGTGGGACAATCCAATGAAGATGGCGGAGAGACAGAGAAATGCTGTTAAACATGTATGACTCATAATCAGCCCAGTGCAACTCCCGAACCCTGGTAATGCCAAGCCATGTCGTCCTTAATGTCGCCCGGCGATGGTTTCAAACATAGATGGCAGCACCAAAGCTCGCCCGTGCGCTCCTAGGATATAGGATAATAGGTATTCATTTACCTTGTAAGGACTTAGCGGAAAAGGCTCTCAATATGAATTTAAATCTTTTAAATACTGACTTAAGCACTGAAACTTATTTTCACAATTAAATATCTTTGTTCTATGAAATAAATGCGTGGAGAACCATGAAATAAACCCCCGAACATGACATTCTCTACCTCATTGCATTCCGTCCGCTAGGCTTCAAACAGATCAATCAACGGCGTCAATCAAGCACAAACTCTACAGAATGGGATTATAGCTAATACTTATCGCAAAAGCTCATCAGTGGAATTCAACTTCCTGAGTTATAAGCACGTAATTCCGATTCAAGGAGATTGTATCATGCTATGAAACAGTCCCAGACTAGAGGTGATAGTATTTTATCAATGTATGGTATAAAAGAGGTTCTAAACAACAAATTTAAATCCTTTAAATATCGAATCAAGCCCTGAATAGCATTTTTAACACACTTTATTTCTTTCCTGCGATAGAAATGTGGAAAAACCTAAGTGTAGGCCCCCGAACTTCGCATTTAGTGTTTCATTAAATATCATCTGCTAGGATTTCATTAGGTCAATCAACAATGTAAAATAGTGAACTGTAAAAACTGCATGGATAAACAGTTAATACTTATCTGAAAAGTTTATCAGTGAAATTCAGCTTCTAAGTAGTGAACAGGTAACTCCGTTTCATAGCATATGTGATGCTACGAAAGTGAATGCTAGACTGGAAATAATTGCACGTCATAGTTGTTTTACTAATCGAGGCGGAAGGAACAGGATAAATTGATAAGGCCCTATCTAATATACTAGCTTAAAGTGCCCTATTTCAACAGGAATAGCGGCTTCCAATAAACATTTCCACTGTGTTGTGGTCGAAAAGTTTGAGGCTGAAAATCTTAAGGGATAGATATGGAAATGTCAACGAAGTCAATTCTACTGCATGGAATTCGTCCTTTCCCTCGAAAGAGTCAAAAAACTTCATCGAGAAAAATTTTCTTATACATCGCACTTGGTATCTCAAGAAAATTGATCGTTCTTAAATAGCTTCTATATTCGAAAGTTTGCTGAAAAAAGATCACTCCCGTACAATCACCATAAAACTCCCTAGATGGTTCAGGCGAGCTACAGTGCTGCCATCTATGAGAATAATTTCTCGTCAGCGACAATAGCGACGACAGATGAAGCTTTAAGTGCCCAGTCCTGATTATTCTAAGTCCGTGCTCATAATAAATGAGAAAATACCTAATTTTTATTCAGATTAAGAGAAAACCACATATTTTTTTATTTAGCAAGGATTTTTAGATTTCGACGGGCGTTCCATCGCTCTCATATGTGTCATACCTTCATCGCCGAGCAAATTTACGTTGACCCGTTATTCGCGGCACCGCCTGGGCAATAGCGTCCGCATGTCGCCCCGCAGGCGTGGACGGCGGGTATCCAACCGTGACCCGGGAACGCGTTCACACTCGCACCACGAGCCGTAATGAAATTACTCGGTCGCGGTTCAGAGCCCCGCTCTTCCGACTGTGGCGTTATTTTTGCGGGCACTGAGGAAAACCCTCGATATTTTAAGGTTTTTGTTCAAGGACGACGGCGAGGCCGACTGTGGCCCGAATGAAAAAGGAATTGCTTTATTTCGCCTCCCATTTTCCAACCATTTATTCAAAAATCTCCGGACGAAATGCACGCACCTAATTACAAATATGCGTTCTGTGGACTCTCGGAAAAATGGGGGCAACTCAAGCTTGAGATGAACCAGTACCGAATCTCTCCTGGCCGTGAATGGAGTGTCAAACCGGTAAAAGGTATTAACTTCAATTAGATACATGTTAGCTTGCCAAAGTTATGTTATGCACGCCCAGTTGTAAAAATAGCTTGGGGGCGTGAGTGTGGAAAATTAGAAAACGAATTGTACAAATAACTACATAATTACGCCAACATACTACGGTAGATAAGATCATAAAAATAAGAGAGATAGACTGTAAAATGCAGGTAGATTTGACTGTAAAATGCTGGATTTTGAGTGTCATTTTTTTCGCGATCGGTAAGAGACTATGATGGCAGCGTTGGGACATAGAAATAGCGACATTGACTGGTAGTGTAGCTTACTAACTTGTATAATATTTTCCTCAATGAATGTTTCTGTATTTTTCTAGTATTCCTTACAGGATATTTAGCATATTCTAGCTTCATCGGTAGATTGAATTCATCAGTAGGATATAGGTAGATAAATCGCAAAGCCTATGCGTCATATGTAAAGTGTTGCGTAGCGCATGTTCATGGAGTAGTAAATTTTAATCCTCTGGTCCAAGTTGGTGATGGTTCACCCCTTGCTAAACACCTCTTTTGGTGGCTTGCAGTGAATTATGGATGTAGGTGAACAAATAGGAATAGATCGCAAATATTTTAAACGTTGGTAAAGCTTTTTTAAGCGGGAAGGTACCGATGGCGCCATATCTCACTGTCATTTTAAAGTTTCACCTGAAGAATTTATTGAATTATTTTTCTTTAAGGTGAATAAACGCACATTCGCAAAACTAAATTTTGTCCTTTGTTAGAGTAGAGATATTCAGCAGTCTGAAAAATGTCTACAAATATTGTAAGCATGACTGTAAGAAAATAGGAATGGAAAAAATAAGAGTTTAGGATGAGTATCTTTTTTTGAAGAATTATACTTGTAAATAACTCTCGGAATAATTCCCGAACCGTAATTTTAAGGCTAACGTTTAGACCCTTTCGTCTTCCTCAATGAAAAGAGGGCGATGGAAAGAGTTTCATTGAAAAGTTTGCTGAGAAGAGCTTCTCTGGTCTAGAATTTTGAAAGTTATTTATAAATAAATCTAAGGAATTTTCAAGAAAAAGGAGTACGATTTTGCTGTCACGTCCTCTACTGCATAGTGACCATAAATTTGAATGAAAAATCACAAACTGTTTCCAAATTTGTTTCAGGAGACCTTTCTGGAAAAGAAATTAATCCCCGGCCACAGCTAGTTCAATATTTTCTCAGGAACCCTTATCCTTGGTTATAATAAGCCGTTAGAGAGGAATAAATTGAAAACAGGCGCCTTCTCAATTTCAAGCTATTCCCTCCCTCGTACACTGGAAACAGGTCTGTGTTTGCCGACTGATTTGTCAACTTGTTTAATTAGGGACGTCATTAAATCTTCCTCCTCTGTTCCTTCCAGCTTCATTTCTTTTGAGTCCTGTATCCAAACACGACCCGCATCCATTCCTTCTCTTTTATAGGTTGCTCCAGCATGAATTCCACATTCTGTAGCCATAGCATTCGAGCTTCTCGGAACCACCACCACGATACCAAAAATCGTTATTTGTGACCACCCTCTCCTATATAGATTCCATAAGTGACTATTAACAACTGATAAAGTCGTGGTGCTGAGTTGTCTATCAATTCTATCAATTCCAAAGAATTGGTAGAATGGACCTCACGCCAATGAATACTCTAAAAAATGAGTAATTTCCAAATAGCCATTGATATATTCCAAGCTCTTTTGTAACCATCTCTAGAATTTTGAAGTTAGATCCCATTTTTGCCATCTTCATTGTAACTCTTTTCAGTTTTGGACTAACATATATTAACATAACGATAACGATAACATATTACAGCACCGAGGTTGATGAAAAACTTTTTCGTCGAAAAGTTGTCAGATATGAAGGATCTCACGAGGTCGGAATCCCACGAAAAGTTCTACATCATAATCTTCATTGAAAGCATCCTGCTCTTTTTTTCTTCCGTCTTGTAAAAACGAGGAAGTGTCTCTTTGAAAGTAAAACGTAAACAGAATTCCCATCGGAAAGAGGTTATTTCAAACTATAAAATGAAAGATATGGTAATGTCTAAGCTGAGGACATTTAGACACTAAAACTGAAGAAATAGGCAGCCTAAATAGGCACTTAAAATAGGTGCTTAAAATATATTTTGCATTTCGGGCAATTCCGTCGGTCTTGGTATTGGGAAATTTTGGCAAATGGCCTGTAATAAGATTTTCCAGGGACCTGTAAAACAGAACTTGACGTACGTCTACGCCTTGGGTGTTGAAATACCCACCCAGGTGGGACTCGGCTAATTGTTACAAAGAAGCATCTGAAATCTTAAGTTTGCACTGAAATACACGATTCATTTTCGGTAAACCTGATGTAGAGGAATGAGGATAAAACTCCCAATAAAATTAGCTTAAAAATTGAGAATACAAAAAATTTGCTAAATGTTCTTATGTAAACGTAGGCTAAGAGCCAGTTTATTTCTATAGTAGGAAAATGAGGCTCGTTTGAGGAGGGTATTGTTGTAGCTTACCGTTATTTGGGAATGACGCACTAGTAAAATCGATGTTTGGGAAGTTTTCTTGGAGGAATTAAGATATGGTAACACAAAAAAATACTTAGTTGATTCCACATTTTTTTTTATCTCGACCGGTTTCGTGTTTTGACCAGCCGCTATTTCATAAGAAAAAAAAAACGCGAAAGTTGTCCCCCATTTTCCATGGGTTGGTGACTTCATCAGAGTTTTGGTTTATAAACTCGATTAGGAAGAGCCTCACTGAGGGAAGGAATTGCTATGAGGAGTGTAAACAACGAACCACAACAATCCCATGCACATGATGGAGAATTTGCAGGGAAACGGAATGAGATCGTGACGTGAACATCTTCTGTGAAAGTATCAGTACCGCTTATTTTACGCCTGGAGTATCTAGAGACGTATGGGCCGGATAGGAAAACAGAAGATTACGAGTCTCTTTATTAAAAAAAAACTCTATCACAATGAATTATTAAAGAAATTTGGGGAGCAAGCCTATATACGACACAATTTGGAAAATACCTGTTATTTGTGCAATGAGCGTGATTCTTCCGCATCCATGTTGAACGAATGTCTAACCTATGGTACAAAGGTAATACGTGGAGTCACCACTCTATCCCGCTGAAGCTGCCTCTTTGGGCGCATTTAAATAGGTTTTGAAAAATGTCCGCTGTGCGGAGATTAGTATTCAGAGCGACCCATTCTCTCTCATTTAAATTATTACCCACTTTATTTAAGATTCTCCAAGATTATCAAGTAAAGAAAGGTTTCTCGGGCTTCCCACCTGGTAATTTGCCCATGTCACCCTTTTCTGTTTGGCTCCATGTCTCCATGTTTTCTTTCAGAAGATTTCCTGAGGATGGAAGGCAAGTCGCTTTTCGAAACGTCGCGTCGGGAGCAAATTAAACGGTAGGAAGCCCTAAAAATCTTTATTTATTACCCAATGTATTAAATCGCGAGGAATGTCGTTAAAAAGTTATGAATGTGATACATCATATCATGGATTATATGAATTTGGGTGAACAGACTTAATTTTAGATAATTTCTTCGTGGATATCGGATCGCTCTACCCGTCAGCGACGCGAGTGGCGACTTTTGTAAGGTCATTTAAATGCACGGTTGGTGGCAAAATCATCTTGAGGCCAACTGGAGAATCTTCATTTCATTTAACATTTGCGCTATTGCCTGTGCCTGCTATCGAGTTCTGCTGCGCAGTGGTGGATGTCATGACTGAAGCTTCCGTGGCCAATCATATTGTTCCCAGGCGTATTACTGGAGCGACTCATTGCCTCTTTGATTTGTCGCTGGATATGTTTTCAATGATTTATTGTACGATATTGCTTTCATTATTGTTTGTATAACATATTTTCTGGTCTTTGTAATCCATCATAGATGAGGATGAACTTTTGTACTCCAAATAACAATAAAACTTCCTAAATTTTCCAATGACATATCCAACAATGGCATGAAAACTCACAATAGACGCGGTTGCTGAAGCAACTGTTGACAACACCACACGTTGAGGATACCTAAGAATTTAAGATCCGTAAGACTTCAAATATTCCAAGGAAATGTCAGAGCCTTCACTGCATGGATTAAAGAAATTATCACTATGGGGCTGAAAACATTTGCTTGGGAAAATTAATACTTAATGGGGGTAAGGTGAGGTTGAAGATATTTGTGTATGAATACATTTCCTAATTCAACTCAAGCAAATCATTTTCACCTTTTATTCGTCTGTTTTGAAAATGTGACTATAGTTTTTCATGGTAAAATTAGCGAAGAATGATAAATATTCACTTAATTGCTATTAGAAATTCCTAGTTTTAGATAAGGATTTTCATCATTTTTCATCAACCTGGGTGAAATGGAGATGTTTTCCATTCATGTTAGACCGTAATAAGTCTGACTTCATGGGAGTATGTAATAATGCTAAATTGTACTCTTGCACTGGTTCCTTTAACAAATTTTCATGATTACATTGTTTCATCATTTTAACAATTCCACCTGCAAGCACCTATTCATGAAGTATTATATGCGACGTCATAAAGAAATCATCTACGGTGTAAATGCATATTTTATTCTTAAAAGTGAATGTAAGTTTTCACTGATTTTAGCATGATTGCTGAGGAAGCCCCATGCGCATTAAAACCGGTTTCACCACCAATGGTATGATTTAAATTTGTTTACGTTTTTGCCTCGCTATCTGCAGCCGTCGAGGTTGTTGACTGTCTATTGAACGGCTGGCTTATAGTCTCTCCCATTAACGGCCGGCTGGTCGAATTGCACCCCCTCTGGTTATGTTTTCTCTTTTCGCTGAACACCAATGGCAAACGGAGCGTTGGGAAGGAGGGTGAGTATTCGTCCGCCAACAGAAACAGCTCGAGTTAATTTGGGCAACATACGAGGATACCACCTTTTATGTTATTCTCGTCGTGGAGATACTAGCCCGAAATCTTACAACAACAACAACTGAAGTCAAGCGGGGTAACATACAGGGATATATCCCAACGCGTTTTTCTCGCCGTGGAGATACAAGCTACAAATCTCACCGATTTTTGTCCCTTGTACCCCAAATACGCTCTAAAGACGGCATCTTTGAAGCCGGCTCTGAGAGACGCATAATTAGAAAGTATTCTCGTAAATGGTAACATTGCCATTGCTGCATGTATTTATTACAGCAGTCTTTAATCCTCTCAATTCAAAATTGAGTACATTGGTTTTAATATCGGCAATAAAATTATATTGCCTCATATGTATTTGCATTTTATGTAAATCTTAAGGTTAAATTTAAAGCTATTTTCACAGCAGTAAATCAGTTAAGTAACTGCTTTGTAATATATTTGATAATGGTGAAATATGTTTGCATTGTTACAATTTTTCACGGAATTTACTTACCTACTGAATGATTTGAAGTTGCTTAGATGCCCAATATATGTACTCCTCTGCTCTCGGAATTGATATTTTCTAACCTTTTAAATGAAGAAAATAAAAAATCTAACTAATACCTTCAGGTTTAACTTTGTAAGAATAAATGAACAAACTTTGTAAGGTTCACTAATGTATTTAAGATAACAACAAGGACCACTAATATATTTAAACATATGTATACCCTAGGCTTGTTAAACACCCAAGAATAAGGCGCTATTAAAAATATATTTAAAAAGGATTTTCATCAAGAAAGACAAAATCCCTCAGCTTCAGGCAAAGGAGATTCCTTATGGTCTACCTTAACCGGGGAGAAGAACACTGCGTTTCAAGCCTTTAAAAAACCTGCCCAGCACATTGCAAGGGTCACAAGTGCTGCTTTCTGGTTGACATTAAGTTTTGACACTAAAAGAGCAATTTCTTGGAAATTCTATGGACTTATTGAACGGCTCTCGTACTTTCACAGTGATTCATATGGGGCATCAAGAGAGGAAAAATTTATTTCCGAGGACTATAAGTATCTCACTCATTTACACAAATTCCTACGCCCAGAATATTACTAATAAATATATCTACAATATGGCTCTTCGATTACTTTTGAGTTCAAACTTATAATACGAATATATTCAGATCAGCATACACATTACAATTCCATACCGAAATCAGTAATTCTAATAGTAAGTTCAAACCATGAAGTATGGATATAACATTCATCATCCAAGCGCATAGAGGAACAACATCAGTGTGACAAGCGATTGATGGACGTAAGCTAAGTATAGGAAGAATCATGTATTCCTACTTCGTAATCCCTTGCATTTCTAGTTACTGCTTGCCACAGATTTCCTTCACATCGAGAATGACATTCTCAACCCTTTCCAATCCAGAGCTGTTTCTGGGATTTCAAATTTCAAGATTTTTTATTTTGAAAACTTGAAAATTTTGCACTCAGTCATAATTATCGTGGCAACTAAATGTTTCTTCATTGCAATTCACTCCACACAATAATGCATAGTTTAGATTTTACCTTAATAGGGCAGAAAATTTGTAGATTTTTGACATTGCTTTGAAGTAACATTGGGTTATAATGGGTTTACAGTCTTATGCTTTGAGTCGTGGCGCTGCGCGAGCGCTCAAGTCGCTTAGAATCCCCGGAGCCGTCTAATTTTGTGGATGTTCGAACAAATTTAATACGAGTAATTGCTAAACTTTCACTGTTACCCTCCTAAAATACGAGATTGATCACGAGAGAAATCAAATTTGCTATAAGAAACCTGTGACCTTAATTCAAACTAAAATGTTAATTAATAGGAGAAAAGTAATAAAATAAAAAAAGTTTTCTTTAAATATCGTGTAATTCGCAAATATCGTAGACCGCAACGTAAGCTGATCACCCAACAATTGGTGCCGGAGCAGTCTGATAACGGTAGGATCTACGTCTACATCGAGATACAACTCTGCAGATTTCGATTCGTGAACGCAGTTTGCTTCTTAATTCAGATATTCTGTAGCTCATAGAAAACCAACTCATGCAACATGGTGGCTTAATTTTCCTATGGACTGAGTTGACGTATAGTATAAAATATGAGCGAAATCAGTCACAATACTGTCCCTTTAAGTGAGCGAAAAAGACGTTGTAACTGATGCATCGAGAGGCTGACATACCTCACGTTTTTCAATAATTTTATCTTCAGAGTATAATGCAGTATATAGCCATGCACCTCATAATATCAGTGCTGCAGCAGTCGATAGGGCAGCGTTGGGCAGAATCTCTTTAAACTCCGCAATACCGAGTGGTGTCTTAAAAAACAATTTTTGCCAACTGTAACCATCGCATATACGCATCACGTAGAATTATCATAGTTTTTCTGCTCTTTATATAATAATTCTTAAGGTTATATTTGTTTATTCATGTTTTTTGTGACATTATTTCAGCGTTGATAGATTAAAAAAGAAACTGAAACAACAGGCTAGCTCCCTATTAAAGTGAAATTTGATGGAAAATGTTTACTTTTTTTAGGCCCTTAAAAAAAATAGGTAAAATATCAGTATAAAAATGCAGAAACAGATGAGAAAGACATTTTTAGGCAGTACCAAATCGCCTTTATTTCGCCATAAAAGAACTTATAACTTTATAAAATAGGTTTCCTGTGTAATAGAAAAAGAAGGCCCTTTACACAATGTCCTCAGCTTGGTAATGGTACACTGTCCATATTCAATGTTGTCATTGCCTTGCAGTACAAATAAGATGCTTACAATAATTTTGCTCTTTTCAAACTACCATCTCTACCTCGGAAAGTCAGCAATTATAAATACACTATTGGTTGCATTCATGATCTCATTATGGTCTCTCCTTCTTTTTGCATTATCCAATAATTATTTGAGAAGTGGTATGATATTTAACATTAACTAATGCGTCTACGAGACATTTCTTTGCTGAAACTTGATAACCATGAAATACTTGAAAATTCTCCTTCTTGAACACCCTCATGTTGTTTTCAAGCAAACACGCTTCCAAATGGCAATAGCTTCTCTTCAGCTTCTACACCCCTCTTACATTAGCCCCTTAATTTCAACCCATTTATTATTCCAAATAACATCTATCAATCCTCGCCAACGTAATCCTCATCCCTGGGGCAGACATCCGCGTATCTGAGCTCTATCTCTGTTCCATGCGGGGAGATTTAATGGAACCCTTTCCCCACAAGAGAGGATACGCGTACCATTGTGAACAAAATAACATTTCTTGCAGCCATACTATCGCAGAACTTAATTTACGTAAAACTAGCTGCTTCCGGGTTGAGGAGAAGGTGTTCTGATGCTGTGGGACGTATTCGTAATAGATACGAGACGTTCGCGAAAAAAAAACTCTTTGAGATGATTTAACTCACTTCACTTTCCATAAAAATGGATGATAAGTCATTAAAGACGCTAGTAAGATCATTAGCGTATTGTTTGCCACAGCGAATTTATGAAAAATTTGGAACTGTAAATAATCCCTTGAATGATAATTCCATTATACGATAATAAGTGGTTGTGAGCAATGTAATAATGTAAACTATTAAAAGCAACGCAACGTCGCGTCGTCTGGTTTTTGTAATGACTCCAACGGGCAAAATAAAGGACCAAGGATTCTATTAAAACACTCATCTCCAGGAATGCAACATTACGTTACATCTAAGCATATCCTAACATTTCCGGGGAATGAATCTGGCGTGATAAGAAATTGCGGTCAAGATATAAATGGGATACGAATGTGTATTCGGTGTTTAAAAGTCTTGAAGTCTTGTCAGTTAAGGTGAGTCCGGTCCGGTGGAGTTGCTGAATCTGGTTGAATACGGAAAACTAATATACTATGGTAAATGAAGGCGAAAAAAAGCTACTGAGTTATATCTCCTCCCATATGATGGACAAGTTTCAACGTTGGACATTTCGTTATGTCTTATGCGTAAACTAGATAAACTCCCGAGATAACAGCTGATTTTGTCGATCGATTGGTTCACGAGGGAGTCACTAAAATGAACGAATCCCTGCCTCAGTTGTAGAGGGTAGTGGAAGGAGTTGCTGCGAGTCGACTGAGTGCGATGGTGGAAAAGGGTTTTACTCGCGCGGGGTCGCATCAGCATCGCTCTGGTCCCTTGGGAGGGCACACACGCGCTTGGGAATGCACCTCTCAGGCAGGGACCCGCGCCTCATCCCCTCCCCTTCCTGGAACCCCCATTACCCCTACCCCCATCTCCACGTTCAGACTTCCACCTCGTTCGCCTCCAGCGAGAGAATAATGCGCCAGCACTCCCAAGAGCACCCCTCGCACTGATACCGATGGAGTCATCTCACGGATTGCACAACATCCGCTGGAAAAACCTGCTCGCGTCGATGGATGGCCCGTAATTGAAATGGATGCACAGACATTTCTAGGATCTCTTCATTCCCGTATGCTTCTTTTTCAACTTGCATTTCCTCCTGCCATAGGACGACTCGTATTCATGATCGATTGATCTCTCAAACGCAGTTTAAAGGTTAGATGAGCTAAAATAGTTCTAACGGTGTAGGAAAAGGACGAGAAAAGGTTAACTTGGAAATTTGTGGGGGAGAAATTGAAGAGATTTCTTGTTTATTGCAGGTGGTATATTGAAAATAACTATAGTTATCCAGGAAACGAATAACTAAGGGCAAATGATTTTGATATTTTTAGCCTCGACAAGTGTCTACATAAAAGAACAAGCAGATTAGGTAAAGATTCACTGTGGGTACGTATAATTACTTTCGGATGCATTTAAAATGTAGCATCTTAAGGAATATTTATTTTTCCAGAGAATTTCATAAAAAGAATATAAAATCCAAGCGAGTGAGTTCATTGGGGCTGTTGGATCACACCAGGCGAAACTATGAAGAAGGAATGGTAATCCGGGCAGTTGCACAGTATGTTGATTTTAAAATGAAATATATCCGCCAAAGTAAAATGTTGTGCGCATCGCAAGGTATAAGTATTGAAGAGTTGTACCAGAAATCCTACACAACCCTCAAAATCGTCCATACCAGTAAACTTGGTTTATTTACTTCCTATCAGTTTCTAAAACTCCATTTGTATAGCTTCAGATGCATTTTATTGTGATATAAATTAATTTTTGAGCATCCCGTTCTCCTCCAAACAAAACGATTTTTACTTTATTTGAGTTGAAAACTTCTCCTGCATTAGTGAATAAATATGCGGCTTGGGCCTCACAAATCAACCGTTCAAATCAATTTCAACTTGTGTTCGCAAGGGAAATGGAATTTGGACTACTCTACTGAAATTTAGTCCTTAGATAAAAATTGGCGATTAATATCATCATGTAATTGATTATCAACCAAATCAGTGCACAATTGACGTTCTTGCTATCGTACTTACTTATTAATCATTCTTACTGTTATACTTACGTATTTTTTCATGCCGTTTGATATTGATTTTTTTATTTCATTTAGTTACAAATTCCTTATTTTAGGGTAATTTTATTTCGTAAAAGGTCGAATAGGGAGTAACGAGTTTCAGTAACAATTTAGAATTTAGACCATTGTTTACCAAAACACCAAGTCTTCACTGCGTATTCAAAGTAAAAACCCTTAAAATGAAATGAAACGCCATCGTTTCAAGATTGAA
Source organism: Ischnura elegans (assembly GCF_921293095.1). Classification (NCBI taxonomy): domain Eukaryota; kingdom Metazoa; phylum Arthropoda; class Insecta; order Odonata; family Coenagrionidae; genus Ischnura; species Ischnura elegans. The sequence continues at coordinate 146,830,256 of NC_060246.1, forward strand.
AATAAAACTAAATGGATGGGATATTTTTACTTTGTATTAAGTAGTAATGATCTTATTTGAGATAAAAGAATGTAGCGTTCTATTCGCAGCATTATGCCTTCTTGCGGGCTGTATAATGAAACTAGACATTGTAAAGTGGTGATTCAAAAACTTCAGTGGTAGAATGGTAATGCAGCAAATTTTAAGCAGCACCAGGCAAAACACAGCATGATCGACCTACTTTTGGCTTCACATAATTTGAATTTCCCATCAGAATCATGAACACATTTTCAGAATCCTCTTTGAAGTACCTCATTCGATATGCTGCGGGCCTCATGGTTTCGATAAGGGAAATCCGAAGGCCATCGTTTGTGAAATAACTGCCGCTGGCACTTGAAAATGCATTTAGAAGGCACTTAAAGCGCTCAGTATTGCCATGAAGATTGGGGATTCAATATTGATCTATCGAAAACATCCATCCGAGATGCAGGAAAGACCGCTTTCAATTCAAAATCCACTTGCATGACTCAGATTTACATTATCTCATCAGCCCTCTTGGCTTAAGGGAAAACAAAATTTTGATCTCGAGATTGCTGCTTTAAAGAAGTTTAAAATAATGACATAAAGATTATTGCTCATTCCTCATTGTTATTAAAGCTCATTGTTAGTTATTTACGCATATAAAAATAACTCTTATAATTATTCCTGGTAAGATAGATGGAGTAAAGCTGAAATTAATGTTAGAAAACTGATGTAACTATTTAAACTTTTATACGAGTGCCCTAAAAATCTAGCCTTAAAATTTTATGTTAATCAAATAATTCAAATCACCTTACCCTACTTTGAGTTGCTCAGAAAATCTAAAGGAATTCCACACTCGCTAATTTTCTTGCATCACGGGGCGCTAATATCGCTAAGGCCTAAGGTAGATCATGAGCATTTGATCTCAGTAAGAGGACTTATAATCCCGCGTAAAGTCTCAAAATAAATCAAAGATGAGGAATAAGATGGAATCACAGAAATGAGATAGATTTCCATACACAATCCTCTGGTTGGGACGACGTCTAGCTTGGTGAAGAATCAACTTGAAATTATGAAAGTGAACTTGTTTATTTTAGTTGCTATGTAATGTCAAGGATATGAATTTGTTGATTTAATCTTACTATTATCAATAAAAAACGGAACCCTGAATCAATCGGTCGAAACTTTAAATCTCTCTGTCGGGTAGGCGAGTGGATTTTACACTTTTGGAGGTCCCACCGAGATTCAGTGATCAGAGCGTTGTTTCGTGATAAGTACCTTAAGTGGCCAATCGTCAACGTTCAAGAGTGCAGCCAGAGTGTGGGAGATTATACATACGGAGAAGACGCTAAACGTAAGGATCACGCACCAGTTTGAGTGTCATTCACCATGATTAAATTCCCCATCTGAAGTGGAGTGAACAGCAGCGTCATTCCAGTGTGGTTCCAGATATCAACGGATTATTGTGTGCCGTATAATTTAGTATCCCGGTCGCAAGAGTGCGCAGTTGCCGCCGAGAAAATGGAGAAGCTTATTAGAGGAAGGAACGCGTTGAAGATACAGATTACTAGGATGATGACCGACATCGAGGAGCTCCTTGACCTCAAGGATGAAGAACCTGATCATCTTGCCTTAGAAGTCGAGCTCACCCTGATGAACGACGTTGTGAGGAAATGGGAGGATATATGCCACACCATCCTTAAGGAATTAGAGGAATTAGAAGCATCCGAAGAGGCCTTGGTATATGAATTGCAATTAGTAATGAATTTGCGAAGACGATTCACCGTAGTTCAACGGAAGTGTGAGAGAATAATCAAGCCTATTCAGCCTTCAGTGACGACCTTAACGGAAATGGATACCATTAGCAACACAGGATCAGTTAGCAAAAGAAGACTCAAACTCCCCAAGATTGAGCTCCAGAAGTTTGATGGGAAGTTGAAGTCATGGCTTGGATGGTGGTCTCATTTCCGAAAGATTCATGACGACGATACACTCACAGATTCAGATAAGGTGGAGTATCTATCACAGGCTATGGAGAAGGGGACAGAAGCTAAGGAGTTGGTGGAAAGTTATCCAGCCGATGCCAAAAACTACCCCAATGTCATAAGTGCCTTAAAAGAACGTTTCGGAAGGAAAGATTTGTTGCTACAAGTTTAAATTCGAGAGCTCTTGAATTTGGTTATCACGAATACAAATGGAAAGGAAGAAATGACCCTTTCGTCATACTACTTCAAACTCAGTTCTCATCTGCGATCACTGGAAGCTTTGGAGTTAGGGAAAGTGGATCCGGAGACGTTTATCTTGGTTCAAACTTGGCTGTGGATTAACTGCAAGAGAAACAATCTTTTCATCCCTTCATTCAAAGGACATCCCTTTTCACTATTGGAGTGATTCAACTACAGTTCTGGCTTGGATCAAAAGAGGTAACGAGTGGGAGAAATTTTTGTCGAACCGCATCAAGGAAATTCTCGACACCACCACTACCAGCCAATGGAATCATGTGCCTGGAGAAGACAACCCAGCAGATCTGCCTTCACGAGGGTGTACTCCGGCAAAATTGGTGGAATCAAAGTGGTGGGAAGGACCTAAATGGTTAACATTGAGTAAGGAACATTGGCCATGTCATACATCAGCTGAAATGGACGAGGATGAACTCAACAAGGAACGGAAGAAGACGACAGTATCAATGATTCGTCCTCTTATCAGAAGAATGTAACAGTCTGGGCATGGGCCAATCGCTTCACTTACAATTGTCGTAACAAGACAAGGATTACTTCACCCATCATATCAACGAAGGAACTTTAACGGGCAGAGAAGACAGTATTGAAGGAGATTCAATGTCAAGCCTATGGTCAAGGAGTAGTTCCTAAAAACTTAGTCACGGGGATGGGCACCGATGGATTGTTGCGAATTAAGTCAAAATTAGTACACCTGCAAGATACAATTGATTTCATCTCTCTCATCCTCTTACCACAGCATCATCCATTAGTTGAAGGACTTATTCGGGATATTCACCTCTTCAACTGTCATGCAGGGATTCAGACTACTGTGGGGAAACTGAGGGAGAAATATTGGGTACCCAGTGCTAGGAAGACCGTCACTAGAATCATTCACCGATGTCCGGTTTGTAGGAGGCACGAAGCAAAAGCGTTTGAGGTTGAGACGGCAACACTCCCAGTTGCTCGTGTGCAAGACAGTGAAGTATTTCAGACCACGGGAGTAGATCTGGCTGGTCCACTTACCATTCGAGATGGACTGAAGGTTTGGATCGTGATCTACACTTGTGCGGTCTATAGATGTGTATCCCTGAATGTCATTACGGGATTATCAACTGAGACATTTCTCAACTCTCTGGGACGTTTCGTGGCCAACTACGGAAGACCGAATACTGTCCACAGCGACAACGGCACTAACTTCATTGGTGCAAAGAATATATTCGACAAACTGGATTGGGAAGAGATCGCAAAAATAATTCAAGTCAAGAAAGCAGTTGATACTAAATTAAAGCAGTTGATATTAAATTGCAGTGGATACTAAACTGTGAAGCAGCACCATGTTGGGGTGGATTCTGGGAACGACTCATAAGGCGTGTCAAGGGCCTCATGAAGAGGATGATCGGCAAGAGCAAGTTGCCATTTGATGAGTTACGCACCTGTATCGCAAGCGTGGCTGCCACCATCAATGACCGTCCACTTACAACCATTACCGAAGATGGAAATGATCTTGTGTCTCTCTCTCCATCCATGTTTTTAAGACGTACAATGCCTGGAGGTTTCCCTGAAGGAAATTTTGCCAAAGGACTGGAACAGAGCTATCGAAAAATGCAGAATCTTCAAACCCAGCTGAAGGATCGTTTTCGAAAAGAGTACCTGTCCCTTCTCATCCAGAAGAAGAAGAAAGTTAACATTCGACCCACTGCTGTGGGAGATGTGGTACTCGTTGGATATGACATCAAGAAGAAGTACGAGTGGCCCCTTGGGAAAATTGAGGAGCTCTACAGTGGAAAAGATGGGATCGTGAGGTCTGCAAAAATCAAGATTTATAGATTTATAAAATAAAGATATATATATATATATATATTAGAAGAAACCTCGTCGACTTCAATGGAAAAGCCTGTCAAGAAGGCTGAGAACAAAGAGGAGTTCATCATTACCCGTGGTGGAAGAAAAGTGAAAAAGCCGAGTCGCTACTCTTCCTGCTTTGGAGGAATCATCACATGAACTTCTTATACAAATATTTAATTCATTAAGCCATTCTTTTGTGGATATAATTCCCAACAAATTGTAAATAGGTTAGGAATTAGTGGGAGGATGAAGAATCAACTTGAAATTATGAAAGTGAACTTGTTTATTTTATTTGCTATGTAATGTCAAGGATATGCATTTGTTGATTTAATCTTACTATTAACAATAAAAAACGGAACCCTGAATCAATCGGTCGAAACTTTAAATCTCTCTGTCGGGTAGGCGAGTGGATTTTACACTTGGCGTTCACAACCCAACCAGTTCCACCATACAGTTATAGGGGTGATACTAATAGAGAAAATCTAATTTTCGCAGAAGAAATATATATTCGACCTGCAAGGATGCCTCATTAAAATACAAAAATATATTCAAAGACTTCTTCTAATTAACTTTCTCCTATTAAAATACCAACTGGGAGTACTTTTACACTTTATCTTTTTCTTTCCTCGATTAAAATAAAATAAATGAACTGGTATGTACCGAAAGCTTGCGATTAAATGGTTGGAAGCGATATTTTAGAAAAGCTACAATTTTATGCAAAAAATAAAGTGTTCAGTTTGCAATATATCAGTGGCACAAGGAATGTAAATATATACTTCATCTGTTTTCATGAAAATTCATCTGACGTTGATTTAGCGTGGAGCTAGATCATAGCCAGCTTGCCTATCAAACCTCTGGTTTGTACCATTGAGAGTAATTTTACTGGTATACTACTTTTTTTCAAATGTTGGTAAAAATAAATATTGGAAAATCTTGGCGTTAGGATTGACTTTTTTATTTTTATAGGTGGAATTACAATCGAACTGAGGAGATTATTGGTAGATATAGAGCTTATATCCTCCGATTGAGAGTAACTCCTTCTGTTGCTGCAGTTGAAAACTTTCACTGCATCCGGGCTGTGAGTTAAATGAAAAGTCATTCCCACCCATCCCATTTAAATAGAACTGCAACTCATCGAAATAAACAGATCGCTTGAGGTGTTGCTATTTATCTCAACAAATAGGATCACTGTTTTTTTGTCATCGAGCTCAGTCATTCTAAATCAATTATATTTTTTCTGCTTCATCATTTTTCTAAAAGAGAATTAAAAAATGGATTCGGAGTGAAGGGGACGAAAGATATGGATCCGTAGCGAAGTGCAACTGACGAACTTACTTGAGGGGAAGTCCCTATAATATTTACCATCCCCGAAACGTCCACCTTCCCCGCTCCAGGATATTCCACTGCATCCCTCAAAGATCCCACCAACCCCAACCTTACCAAATGGGATGCTGTCTTCATCCTCCACGCGCGGGCCACCCCTGATGCAAGATGAAAAAGAAGGGGTGGTTAGGATCGGGGGAGGGTGGAATTTTATATATACAGGGGATCGTCCTGACAGGGTACCGGAGGGAAAAAAGGATCTGGGAGGCTAATTCAAGGTTCTGTCAATACAGGATGAACCCCATTCCCGCGGATCAACCCTACTTCCCCCCTTTTCCCCACTATCATCCCGTCCCCGTCCAAAGACCCGGCCAGGGTTTGGGGGAAACCCTGTGGGGACCCTCGGTCTACGCAAGTTTTTCCTGGGACCGAAAGGGAGTGTTGTGAATGAGAACAAGCCGAACGCATGTACACATTTTGGGTGCAGCAAAGGGGAGAAATAGGCGGTACCATGAAAAGGATGCGTGCGGGGGTGGATTTGATTGATTTATCAGGCATCGTAAACACGACAAAATATTCCAGATTCAGCACCACAGCAAGCATATTTCGATAAGGGAGGTCGACAAACGCCGATATCGGGGCCTTTGCCTCATGGAATAAAATCAGGGTTAACAGAATTTCCCTTGAATATTTCCCTTGAGACTTACTTAGATATGTCGTGCGTCATGATGTACCTTTAACTGGAGAAGTTCACCTTTCTTGTGGTGGAGAGAAAATGGAGGTGAAAATATGAAGTTGCATGACTCTAAAAAAGAAGAGATTTTTGGGGACGTAAACGAGGGAAACTACTCTATGATCGTATAACAGCGAGACTGTTATCAATGAGGTAGTGCGCCAGTGACATTTTAGACATTAGAAATTATTGTGCCAATAGAAATAAATCATAAAAATAACAGAAAACAGCAAAAAAATAAACGAATTTGAATGTCATTTGAATGGGAGCAATGAATGGGAAATGAGATAAAAGTAATGGAATTGAGGATATTATTTTTGATAAATGAAAATATAAAATACGACATAATTCGAATTTAGAAAAACATTTCTCGTAATATTACTCAATATGGTGAAAAAATATGAGATAGGTAGGTTGAAAGGTGACTCGAATGATAAAATTAAATTTCTTACCTGTCAGTTGGTCCAGTAGAAATAAAAAATAATTTTCAAATAAAAAAATATGTTCTGATCGAAAATGTGAAGAAGAAATTCATAAAACTCCATCTCCAATATTCACTGATATTATAATCTCTTTGAACTCACTAAGTGACATTGGTACCAGGAACAAAGAATGAATTTCCCCATAGTAATTTGAGAATAAATTATACTTGAATCGTGTATGAAAGTACCTATGCATTAATTATAAAATCCCTCTCCAGTGCTCTCCACAACTATAATTGATTATCACCTCACTCTTTACCGTAAGTTATTTCAATAATCACTCGAATGAATGCCTAGGATTTAAATGGCTCCATATTTCATTCCATAATTCATGGAGGCGGCGAAATTAATTAGAGAGTACACCATCTCATTACGAGAGAACAATATGGGCTCACGACGAATTCTATTGGTATGCGTTATGAGGATTTGGCATGAATGGATGATTGTGAACTCAGACCGAGCAGTCGAAAGTGTCGACTGAAGGAAAAGCTAAGAATGAGCGTAAGTGAGGCTGTAAAGATAGAGAACACAAAGTAAGTAGAATGAAGAAAATGGTAAGGAACAATGTGGGACGGGTGACGCAACTCGAGAGGATATTTTCTGATAAGTATTTACTCATGGTCCGAGTAATTTACTAAGCTTGAGAAATGTTTCACCTTGATATGCTCTTTAGCCGTAATTATTACTTTAGACGGCTTACTTAGTTCGGATCTCATAAAGTGTAACAGCAAATACAATTATCACAATAGCTAACAGCGTGTGTGAGGTTTAGTATTAACAAAATATTTGGATGATAATCAAATTAAGCATTCTGCATAAATTGTTTTAATTGGATGGTTTTGACTACTCCTGTGGATATGTACCACATGCACCCTGTATTATTGTATTTAAAGTAAAAATTTCCTTACCAAACGCATTAGAATCATCGTGTAGATTATGCCGACGATTTGATGAGCAACAGTTGCGAAGAAGAACTACATTTTCTTACGTCGCTCCGTTTTGTTTCGGTGATGGAACATCAGGAACGAAATCGCGTTCGGGAAGTACTTGTATGGCCTGCGGGCGAGCGTGGAGAAGATTGCTCGGGAGAAGAGAGAGTCACAGGGAGAGAGAGAAAAGATAGTAATGCGGGTGGAAGGGAGGAAGTGGTTTGGAGCGGTGGTGGGCTGGCGGTGGTACGTGGTGGTGGGTGCTGGGACTGTGGTCGCGGTGAGGCATGTGGGAAGGAGCAAGGAGGAGCAGGGAGGGAATGAAAGGGAGGGAAAAGGGAGAGAGGAAGGAGATGGAGCAAGGCCATCATCTGGCAGGACCCGGTCGTGTCGCGACCGAATGTATGTATGCCTTTCCTCTCTCCCTCCCCCTGCGAGTCCGTCCGTTGCTGTGTGTCGTCCCTTGCCATCGTGTGGGCGGCTCCTCCGGGAAAAGAGATGGGCAAGAGGCTGGTGGTGGTGAATGCGTGGGCGGAGATTTTCGGGTGGACCCGGAGAGTTTGGGAGCAGAGATAGTGTATGAACAGGAGCAGAGAGATGTGGTCTTTTCATGAGTTCCAATCCGGCAGAGAGAGAGAGAGAAAGAGGTGGGAGGGGGCCGAAAAGGCGGAGGGCCCATGATGGGGTATGACAGGGTTGCCTATCCGTTTTATGCAAATAAAATTTGCGAGAAAAATATTTATTCTTAATTTGTTTTTATCACGTTTCTCCATTACAGGCAGTGTAACTTGAATAGTTCAAGGCTAAAAGGCCAGAGATAATTTTTGGCGGGGATCATTTGAAGAGGACGGGGTACTACGTTAAGGGAGTGAATTGGATGAGGTACTCTTACGACCGCATCCTTCATGCATTTCGGCCTGCTTTGTTCCGGTTCAATAACCCACTGAACGGCATAAATTGTTTTCATCACGCATTTTACGACAAACTCGATCTATATATACACTTCCTCGTTATTATAAAAGCTACTATAAAATTTTCAATTTGGCAAACGCAGTGTAGTCCACTCGTACGTACCTGATACCTCATGTATCACTTTTGGTCTTAAATGAAGTCAACCATTTAGGAAATTTGGTATAACTTTCGTAATAACAAAGAGATTGAAAGCGGTCGGATTTGTATTATTTTGGGTGAAATACAATACATTTTATGCGTTTCAACATGTGAAGCAGGGTTCATAACGGCTAGTAGAAATAGAGAAATATGAGCAGAGCCGCAGATGCAGGCATCAGAATTTAAAAATATTGAAATTTTCCTCAGATTCCTAAGTTTTTTTTTAAACTTAATAAGCAATTTTCGATCGTTGTTCAAATTTATAAATCAGAATTTAATCAGGCAACTTGAGCTACTTCCCATTTTGTACCAGCTTTATCCCCGTAATCTTCTATTTCCCAGTTTATTCCCTGAGCGGTTGACCAAGATGTGCGCGTGCAGGGTAGGAAAGGACGCCCAACGTCCCCGTTGGGAGGCTTTTTGGAAGGGAGCGGTTGGCGAACTTTTTGGGTGGTTTCGGGCTGTTGAGAGATGGATGTAAGGACGGAATGGGAGTTGAAAAGGAAAAGGAGGTCTCACGCAGGAGTTTGAGGAGGAGGGGTAGAGTCGAACTCGTGGTTAAAGGAGGATGGGGCGATAGAAATTTGGTCCACCGGAGCGGGGGAAGAGGAGAAGATGGGGGATGTGGAGGTGGAGGACCGCCGACGAGGGAGTGGATAATGCTTTCAGCAAACGCGAAGATGTAAAAGGGTGGATATGGTTATATGGGCGGCAATGGGGCTAAAGAGAGAGAGAGAGACTGAGGCGGGGAGGGGTTTGGTTTTTAGGGGTAAGGGATGGCAGAAACACAAGGGGGGCCTGTTTTCGTGGATGGGAGTGCGCAGAATGCTTCTCTGCTTACTATTTACCCGAACCAAATGCGTAGACCCTGCTGAATAACTGATAAACCCCATGCACACACGACTAAAGTGATGGAGGGGATGAAGAGGATGGGCATTAGGTACATGGAAGAATTTTCTTGTGATATATGTATTTACAATAAATTTAATTTGAGCGGTCTACAAAAATACTACCATGTTAACGAACAGAGGTACAGATTTATGCAAGTATGATCATGTGCGGTTGAAGAATATGGTGTAGGTAGCTTACACGGAATTGTTCGTTAACCCCTTAAGTTCCCACGGTAAATAATAACTAATGCCAATAAAAACATACAATATATTTCCTCGTAATATTGTTATAAATTTCCCTTGAATTCATTTTTATAGAAATAATAAGAAAATTGCTAAATTAATGTCCGAGAGAACTCTCCCTTGTGTGCTCTAGAAGGTTCTACCACGCAATTTCACCACCACTAAGAACTACAATGCGATCCAAGATGAAAATGAAGGACATTTTGTACTACGCTGAATCGTAAGGAAAAGTAAACTTGGTAGCAGCATTTGCCGACGAGCACCGAATAATTATGAATTTATAAAAATGCCCACAAATGGCATTCCATCATCTAACACCTCGTCCCTCTCCATTCATTTTTTTCCGAGTGAAACAGGAAATAATAATTACGCCCATGTACATTAAAATTTGTCTATGGTAAACTCGTACCGTGGCTTCAACGCCAAACCTACATTAAAGTTTGGTTTGCAGAATGGTTAATGATTGAATCGACGGATATAATAGAGCACGAGTCCTTTTCCACCTATTCTGTAAATTAATTCTCAATCTCACGTTGTTCCGCACCCAGGAACAGGAAAGGATTTGTTTACAGGAAATCAAATTTAATGCAATATAATAGGAAATTCACACATTTATAAAGGAAATATTAAACCACGGACAACTATAGCAAGAGACAGCGAACATAGAGCCCTATAAGCATATATTGAAGGTCAATGTGTGATGCTGTTTGTGTAATGATTATGAAATCTACTCTCACTTTACTTCCATAACAAGAACATATAGCGAAGGGTAAAACAGGGCAGTTTGTTAAGCGATTTAATATTTCATTATGCTCTCTGTAGTAGTTTGTTCTTATTAGATAGATAAGTAAAATGATTTCCCTTTTCTGACGCTAGTTTATCCAGAATTAATTTCCTATCCAACAAAATGTGTTTACTGTTTATCAACGGCAGCAAAAGGAGTGATGTAACAATTCGATCCTATGGATCAAAGTATTGACTCGCTCATCCAAGATCCAATGGGAGTTTTTAATGAAAAAACTTAGGTTATCAGTCACGTGTTTTAATTTCAAAGATGAATATTTTGTTCCTATATTTTTAAAACAAAATACGAAGGGAATTTTCTAACTTCCCGTTGGTGCTTACATTAGCTGTAAAAATAAAGAAGGTCACGTCACTTGTGATGTCGAGTCTATGTCGCGCATAAAATTACATTACTCATTTTCATATTAAACACTACAATCACTAGCATGCCATTCATTTTTGGCAAACAGCTGACTGATAGTAATTATTAATACAAGACTGTAGCTCGCAGCAATCAGCTCTAATTTTGCAATTCAGCAATTTCAGCTGAAATCTTCTTTCCAGTAACGTCCATTGCTCTTAGCAATGAAATAGCATGGTTTTTAAAACGGTTTTTCATGAAACTTTTCGTAAAAAACAAATTAAAAAAATAGTAAATCACGACGACCATAAAATGTCTCTGTTATATATGTATATCTATAGTTAATTTCTGCGAAATATGTCTAATTATGGGTAATATCTCTAAAAAATCTCAGTTTTTCAATCCAAAGTATAGTTCAGATGGGTGAGGATTTACCTTAGAAAAGCTTACTATGATATCATATACTCAAACTAGACAGGACAATTATTTTGCCTTGGCCATCCCTCATTTCAAGGGTTTTGTTTAGGATTTCCCCAAGACTTCAACCGCGACCCTCGCTAGGCAACCTAATGCTCTACCAACTAGGCCACCTTGTACTTCAAAATTGATGCATAGAGCGAATGGAATTAAGTATATGTACCAATGATGGTACATCCAGGCATTTTAAATAAAAAAGATGATAAAGTTTCAAAAAGGAAGGAATAGCAGGCCGAAGGTTCTGAGTATAGAAAAGTATGATTTTCCAATGACTCGAGGAAGGGAAAAATAGCATGGTGCTTAATTACTGACTTAATTCAATGCGTTCTAAAATCACTAAGAATTTTACGGAGGAGAAAGGTTTAGCAGTATCTAAATAAGAAAAAAATATCCTGGTAATGATAAAAAAAATAAAAAATTCAATTCGTCAGCATCAATAAGTAAAACTCACTTTTCGAAAAATAATTAGAACTGGTTTCTATGTTTCCATAAAAATTAAATGCTTCTGCATCCAATTCTTCCCAACCGATATTCCGGATGATATTCTACTGCCCACTAAGCAGATATTATTTTTCCTCAAAGACTAATCATATCAAAAAATCAATCATCATCAAATCCAGTAAAAGAGTAATGAAATCAATGATCTGAACTAAAATCCAGCATTTTCAAAAATAGTAAAATACAAATCAGATTATATAGAATATTATAACAGAACTATTAAACCTAATTTAATACAGATGAAAACTTTACGTAGAAATATATGGAAATAACAGTGCATTAAATGATTAAATGTATATAACGACATTAGGTAGTTCCAAAAGCTGCATAAAAAGAGATTATAACTTTTATATTTTAAATGTAAAAGATATGAAAAATATGGAAAGAATCACAGATAATATATTTTTGTCTATTGGAATTTAAAAGTCCAAATCATACGTATTTATGATTGGATAAAATGAATGACAAGTTGAATGGTAAAAACGATGGATTTATATTGTATTTTCAATATAAACTTCACTTTTCTGGCATATAAAATAAACACTTCGAGTATTATCAATTAGAAAGGACGTAACAAATATTAAAATATTTTTAACTCATTTTCAGATACTGACTTTTGAAATTGGTGTACTTCCTTCAAAGCTCAGCATAAAAATAACTGAAAACGCCAAGTGAAGAAATCATCGTTCCATCAGTTATGTTTCCTGCTAGCATAGCCATACTTTTAGAGAAGTTATTTGATTTCTGAAGTAGCCAGAAATGACTACCAATCTGAAATAGCAGCTCCTGCTAAGCTAATTAGCTCAGAGAGAATGAAAAACATTCATCCACTTTAACACCGTCAACGTTGCAATTCTGCCAAATCAAACCGCACCGTACGTAAACTCACCAAATTCATTGGCTGGAGAAGCTCAACTAAGGCTGCTCGAGAGAGCCGCTAAAACCGAAGAATCGGGTGTGGCAGAGAATGGGAGGAAACGGAGATAAGAGGCCGAGGCTAGTGGGAAACGCGAGGGGATTAACTGCACTCGGATTTCTGAATCGGAGACACACAAACTGACGCCGAGGATTGAAGACGAAAGGAAGGAGTAACTAAGGGGAGACCATGGCCGTGGGCTGAAATTTCAGGCGTGCGAGCGAAGATGAGACGGTGTCGGTGGTGGGTATGGAACCAGGAGGAGGAAGAATCATTGCCTCAACAAAGGAAGACGCAACGTCAGTCTTAATTGGATAACCTTGGTTCTTGGAGATTGCCGTCTGCATGAAGCTTGTCAGTCCTTCCGCATCCTTGCCCAGGCATCCATCCATCTATCTCTGTCTCGACATCCTTTTGTCTCTCCCAGCTCCATCGTCTTATCCTCAGAGACTCCGCAGTCTCTCCACCTCCTCCCTACAAGTCCTTTCATCCATAGAACGTCCTAAATCATTCCGTTTTAATCCCAAGAAAATCCTTCCTCTCATGCCTTCGGGAAGGAAAAATAATCCTAGGCGATTCATTCCGTTTATCTATTCCATTAATCTATACATACTCTCCCAAAATACTTTCTCCATTTACCCCTCTCCTAACACCCCTAATTTATGAGATGTTTCCTCATCATTGGAAACGAAAATTTTCTTAGTTTTTTTTTTTGCCGTCGATCGAGGTTTGAAATTTGCTTTTAATTCTGAGGATTATCGCCCGACACTTTCAGAGACTTCGTGATTGCGAGATAATTGCTCTGGAGGGATTCTTCCAATGATTAGTTGAATCTGATTTCATCGTCTCGAAACCTTTCTCTGAAGATATCGAAAAACGTTTCTCAGACGATAGCTTGTATTTTTACCGCTAAGCTTCACGTATCTGCAACTGCCAGGAAGTGGATTAAATCCCGACCCTCGGAAATAAATGATCAGATTTATTTGTGAATTACTCGAATCTTAATTTCTCTCGTAATAAAAATACCATTCGTGGAATGAATGGTAGTACATAAGTCAAGTAATCAATGTGAATAAAACAAGTTCTCCATGAATATATGTCACGGCAAAAAATGTTTCGTGTTCTTAATAACCTTAAAAAAATTCACTCTGCTAGTAACCGAATTTTATAAGAAACTGGATCGGAGATGAAAAAAAAACTAAGAGGGATAGTTCTTAAATTTAATGTGACACTTTTTTACTGAGGCATTTCGCTGAGATAAGCCGATTCAGCAATCCCTTTAGAATTCATTCAAAATGACAAATAAGCATTTCCGTCGAAATTGAATCATCCGTCGCACTGAATAATTGAATCGGTGCCTACAGAAAGCTAAGGTTCCATCTTCCTTCTTGATATTTGCTACACTTACTTTTACTAGGGGATAGAGTGAGGCAGCGAAGGAAGAGATAATCCGATTTTTATGAGAGATATTATTAGGAGTGTGAATCTGGAGTGAATCCGAAATTTAAAAAAAAGGTAATAAATGGCAGAGGGATGATTTGCAGGGAAATCGTTCATTCTCAGTAGGAGGGAAAGATGGAGTTGGCCACTTATTTTTTTAGTTCACAGAAAGTTATCTACTGAGCATTATGGAGGGCATAAAGAAAGAATTTTAGGAAAATATGAGAAACAAAGAGTAGAAGGTGAGCTAGAATTATGGATGAAGGGATTGGCACTTACGCTGCCATAAGAGAAATTAACGGGTCAAACATATCGAAGACTTTTCCCAGGAAGAAAATATTCTCGGGAACCATTATAATTCAGAAAACTATTATTTCGGATTATAGTGACCGGAACCGAATTTTTAACGAAAAGAGAGGTGAAGATATAGAGTGAAGTCAAATGCGTTCGAAAAATGAAAACTAGCTTCGATATCTAATGCTGATTGCGCCAGATAATCAGCAATGGAACGTGGAACCACGGTATTATCCTAAAATGGGCATATGCCATCAAGTAAATGTGAAAGTAAACCACGAACGTATTTATAAAACCTATGGAAAATGGTTTAACTTTATGTTTCCACCCCCAAAAAAATTAATAAACCAGCAGTCATTATTCAGAACCACCAACTTCACTCATTACCTCAACGATACCCAAGATTTTCTTTAGTCGAGACTTACCCAAGATGAAAGATTCCAGAAGCGAGCGAAAGAAGCTAAAGAGATAATCAACTTCATCAAGAGATCCACCTCCTTAGGACGCGAGGAGACGGAATCGTCCTTTTTAGATTATCACCGAGAGACCTGCGCTAGATTTAATTTTGAAGATGGAGCTTGCTCTCCCATCAAATTCTGCTGATTTTTCGTCAAAATGCATAGAGGTTGTTCACATTTTCCATAAGTCGTCAGCTGGTTCATCGGAAAGCAATGGAAAAGTTTGCTTTATCGATAGTACGAGATGGACCCTGCGAAGAAAAGAAGCAACATATAAATGCGACCAATGGAAAAATCTGTGGAAGAAGTCCGCGCATGAGTTTGGAACCTGTATTACATAGTGAAACGCCCCTGTACCCACAACGCACGAAGCTAAAATCTTCACCATCTATGCCTATAATAGGACATTAAAATAAAAGTGGCTTAGTGGTTAGATAAAACGTAACAGTGCATGGACTTATCCAGTGCGGGGCAGCTACCCTCCCCCTAGATGAAAAGTATATATGATTCAAGACGAAAGTTTTGAACAAATTTTCTTTAAATCCAAGAAAATCATATTATTATTATTATAAAACACGTAAGTAAAATAAAAATATTTTTTTTTCAAGAAAATAATTTTTAAAAATAACAAGGCACCGAAATAATTTTCTAGAAATTTTGGTTTCCTTAACTTTATCTGTGTTGCAACTTGAACGACCACGGCTTGCCCCCCTCTAGCTTTGCTCCTGGTTACGCTCTTGTAAGAGAGTGCTAATTTTGACACCGGTCATTTCGATCATGACTAACCATGCTAAAATTCAATTGCTAAAAATGAAGGAATATATCCAAGTAATCAACTAAATGATACTCAGCATGTATTCACGACAGTAAAACTCACTAGTGTAGTTAAAGTGCTAAGTTTTGTTTTGAATTCTGGAAAGGCGAAATCAGCGATAGCTGAACAATACAATTTCAACATTATCTGCGTTTTTAATGGATGAAGACTCTGGGCTAGTAGGTTTGCACTCAGAAAATACCACATCTCCAAATGCCTCTCCAAATGATGATAAGAATCTCGTATGCATTGGGCAAGTCAATCGCGTAGGCAACCCCTCAAGAAACATGGGAGGAGTGAGGTATCTCTTACCCTCGCCTTACTTTACCCCTTCCTTTTCGGCCTTTCCCCTCTCCTTTTATCTCAACGCCTGACTCCCGACGAGGAAGTGCGGGGCTCTCAGATTGAAAAACTTGTCTCGCCGTCTCGATGTGAAACTGGACCGGCGGAGTGTTTGAGTCTGTGCAATGACCCCTTCATTCGGGGCGAGACAAGGAGCGAGAGGTGGCGCTGGGAATGGGAAAAAACTTCCACCTCCTTAATGTCCCCGAATCTCGCGCAACTGCCGACTCTTCTCCTCAACTCGTCTTCCCTCCCCTCCGTCCATGCGAATCTTCCCTTCATCTCCTTCAGAACCGGCCACGCTCCGAATCCTCCTTCTTGCGCATTACGGCCGCGTAAGAAATAATATCATTTTCTCAATGTTGGATTGATTATATCGTAAAAATACATTTCATCAGCCCCGCACCAACTATCGCCATGGCCAACTCATTGAATACCTATCTTATTACCATGATATTGACCCATCAAGTTTTTATTGCTTCCATCCAATGTCTAATTTTCAAAGTTAAATTTTCATCTTGTAGGAGAACTGGATTTATTGTTTCAATGAAATTAAAATTAAAAGCATCCATTAACTGTGGGACATAATAGATTTCTGATATTAAGACTATTATGTTACTAAATAAAACTATACCAATACCGATATTGGCTAGAGCTACCACAAGGGTAATCTTATTTTTTCCAATGCAGTGACCTAGAAAGTTTTCATGTCACTATCCTGTAGATATCTGATATTCTAAGATGAATTTTTTATCATGGAGCATAATCTGAATTATTGTTTCCGTATTATTGTTTATAACAAAATTACAATACTTCATTCGCCTCGAGACAGGTAGTATTTATAAAGAATTTTCGTATTAAAATTCAACTAGTTATCAACATCGTTGCTGTCTGAATTCTTATATGATATCGCATTCCATATGAATACCAACATACCCACCCGTCGCCAACCATACAAACCTTGAATCCTGAATCATTCGTTCTGTATCTAACAGTGGGGAAACTACCCCATTCCTTCTTTTATATTTTGCTTTTGTATTTCCGCCTATGGAATAGCGAATTCACGGAATATTTCCCCCCTTATAAGCACTCAATTTGTATATTTCGAAATACAAATTTTTAAATGTTTTTTACGTTACCTGTGATTAGATTTTGACCGATGATATCCGCAAGGGTAGCCAAAGAGAAAGCATGAATGAGTAAAGTCAAAATGTAAAATCATTATAAAATTAAACGCGTTTCAATGCTATGAGTAAATTTTAAAGTAAAAAGACTAGTGCAAATCTCTCAACTAACTTTCTCTGAATGAATTCCAGAGACTGAATAAATACCCTCTTGTGTGTCATATTTGTAAAAATACCATGTTTGGAATATCTATTTCACGGATTATTGGACTAGCATTGAGTCGCGTAAGTCACTTTCTTAAAAAATATAAATACTTAGGATTAATTAGAATATTTTTAGGAGTCCACAAACGGGTCGAAACGCATGACGTATAGCCTCGCCAAACATAGCATCGATTTTATTGTGAAATTTTTTACTATTATTTTATAACCAGCGGGTAATTAAGGCTTGATATTTATTTGAAACTGACATCGTTCTAACTTACATATTTTTAACTTCTATTGCATATAATATTTTAGTTTAATATTAGCTTGTACCTCCTTAGCTCGTTAAGTCCGCATAAATTTCTCATTATTTCTTTTCCTCTCCTGCAATTAGCCTTCATTTTTGGCCAAAGAGGTCGTATAATATATGTACACGAAAAGAAAGTATCAATTAATATCATCTAATCTTAATCTTTTGAAGGAAGTCCTTTTTTGTGGAACCTTGAGTGAGAAATTCCTCTGCAGTGATACCTAACGGCAGAATTAGTGTGTCATCTAAATGATTTGCGTACATTCAGAATATTTCTAAAATAAATCAGTGCAAAACACAAAGCTGTGTTCTTGTTTTAATAACACCAACACTCTTCTCTCTAAAGTGTCATTTAGATGGGACACTAACTCTGCCATCAGGCATCACTATACAGGCGTGTATCTATATTTGCTTCCATAAATGCATGAATGAACATTCCTACATTCATACTCCATCCTCGGGCACCATGGTGCTATGGCCTATCGTGGCCGTCGTACCGGAAGAATGATATCACATCGCGCCCCGCGGAAAGAGAAGTGCACCGGGGGTCATTTGGTATCCTCCTCCCTCACATTCGAGTGGGGAAGAACTAAGCCCACCCCCTCATCGTTGAGGGGGGCTCACCGAAACTCGTTGGCAAACGGCGCTGGCACCTTCTGGCGGCGGGAGATAGGAGCATGGCCAAGAGGAAGAAGGAGGCAAGGGTGGGGGGTGAATGTATGGAATGGGATTCTCAGAGGATCACGCTCAAGTGCGGTGTCTTGCGTATCTTTAAATCTTCCTCGCCCTTACACTCGCGCGGAATATGCACTTCCACCTTCTTGATTTTTAAAATTTTTCTTTCCTTTCTTCTTTTTTACCATTCTTTCAAAGCCATGGCACCGGGCTGAGTGCTCTTCCATAAAAATCCTCTAATTTTTTTTTTATTTCGCGCGAGAAAATTCTCCACATTTACGTAATGGTCGGCCCTGTTACCCTCTTCTCCTCCTCCCGCTCCTCTCTTTCAACATGATCTTTGGTGGTGGGAGTGAAATTCATTTCGAGCCGAATCAGATTACACAGAGTCACGCCGTTCTCATTAATCGATGGGGAATCTTAATGAGGGGATCGTGTGTTCCCGTTCTTTAATTTTGAGTCATTCTGTCCCCGGTGGATTTTCTCTCGGAGGAAATGGGATGGATTCATTTCGGGCATAAAATTTATCTCCGGTGACGAATTATGTGCAATGTAAAAATGATTCCGTTGACCACAAATATTCCTCGATTCCCGCTGTTCTATATTTAACTTAATCGCATTTAGATCGTTGGAAACATGCATATAAATGCGTGTATTAGGTGGGTTAAGTTTAAAATTAGTTTATATTAGTGGTAACCATAAAAACGAAAGTCCAAGTCACCCCAGAGGAAATTAATGCATACAGAATTTTAATTTTTTCAGTCACAAATGTGTACTCTTCACGAGGAACTTGAAGCAAAACCTTTCACGTTAGGACTTTCTTTTTCCATACGCCATAGAATTCAGTAAAATTTTACCCATACTAGATGGGTTTGTGATTTTGTTGCTCTTTTACTAGAGTGGAATATGTTTGGTGAAGAATACAGATTGAAAACTCTTCGTTTGCCATTTTATTTTCAGTCTCTACTCCTGTTATTTTGATCGCCGCTGCATGGATGTGTGGATGAAACATATCCATTTGCTCATACATGTGTAGATGAATGCGTATAATGATCAATTTGCTCATCACATGATATAGATGAATCTCTGTAACATGGAAGGTAGGCAACGCTTAATAGATTGTTCGAGAAAGTTCCTCGGTGCAGCCGGAAAAAGTGAAGATCACAAAGCGTTTATGACAGCTGCCACAGGTAATGGGATCGATTGACAATTTCTATGCTCCACAGGGAGCTGACAACGAATTGTTTACCCTTAGCTTACTAATTCAAGTAGCTCAGCTGGTATAGCGATCATACCGGCTCTATTTTACGCAGTACGAAAGCTATTACACAGGAGGTATCCTCGACCTTGAGCCTGAGTCGTATACAACGGGCTTCCACCTTTCCTCTGTTGATATCCTGCACTTAAGTGTAATAGCGAAAAGGATCCGGCTCACGTTCTACTTACATTGGGAGTAAACTAGACTGTAGTACTGAGAGACCAGACAAAAGCAAGGCACTCCGTTCATGTGAAGCACTCTGTTAGTGAATTGTAGATTGGTGCTTCTCTTTTCCGATGGAAGTTGATGTGCTCGAGAATCGTGAACTCAATGCTGCTTCCTTGCTTTCATTTTCCTAAACCATTGTCATCACACAAAAACCATGGGCGCACCCAGCGAGGGGCATGAGGGGGCAGCTTCTCCCCCCTAGAAGCAAAGATCGCAAAGGTCTTTAAGGAAAATAATATTGTTTCCAGCAAATAATTTTGAAAGCTATAAATAACCGTTACAGTCTCCTCAAAATGTTGATTTCATTCACCTTTTACATGCTTAAATCTTACCTATGGCTTGAACAACCATGGCTTGCCCCCCCTATTT
Organism: Ischnura elegans; assembly: GCF_921293095.1. Lineage (NCBI taxonomy): Eukaryota > Metazoa > Arthropoda > Insecta > Odonata > Coenagrionidae > Ischnura > Ischnura elegans. The sequence goes on from NC_060246.1 coordinate 146,850,581, forward strand.
TTTATCCTGGGTACGTCCTTGACAAAAACTATAGCTAATTGAGGAAGCACAAGAAAGAGATGATTTTTTCCCAAGAAAAGACCATTTTATCAACTTTGCCTAAAGTAATATTATGACATATAACAATTTTTATGAATGTTGCAATTAATACGAATAACTCTAAATTTATCCTTACTTACTAAAAAATAGCTGAAAAATTGAACTTCCAGTTCCGAGAGAGAAGTTATTATGGATGTTTATGAAACATACTTTTATATGAACAATGACAGTGAATCTAACACAGATTGGGGGTATGTATTTAAAGATATATATTTTGATTCAATGACCTTCCTTGAAGGCAGTTTTTTTCAGCTGAGAAAATTTTGGCATCAGAGCTTTTATCATATGTTTAAACTTTACCGTGAACGCTAAAGACGTAAATGTGCGGTTTATAACATATTCATTGCTACTCTATCACCGCCGAAAGTCGACTTCGGATTCGACAAACAAATAATTGCGATGTTAGTGCGGACTTTTAAAAAATGGGATGAACAGATACTAGAAGGATCATCCACCATCGTACCATGGAAGTTTATCAATAAAGAAGCAATAAAAATGATCGAAGACTCCGGATATTAATCGTTATGATGGAAAATCAAAAAAATTCCCATGTGATCCCACGAATTCCGATAGATGCCGAAGCATATGAGCGAGAACTTCCGCGTGTAGCGCTCATCCCCAACATGAATGAGATTGCTTTGCGTTCGAGTTCACAACTACTTGATAAAGTTAGGAGGACGGGGAAAATAGTTTTGGAATCACATTTCTTCTCGCATTGTATTTTTTTCCTCAGAAATCGTTCGAGTGCATGAGGAGCAGTGATATCTGAAGAAGGTACGTCTCTCCCTCCATCAAGAGTTCTCGGAAAAATCTCCTGCTCCACGATGAGACGCGCGGAGTAGTCCAGGGTCGTCGTTGAAAACCGGATGAGTGCTGTGGAGGAAATGAAAAGGGAAAAAGTGAGGTGGATGAAGAAGGAGGAAATTGGGAAAAAAAGAGGAGGAGACGCTTAAGAGGAGAAGTGAACTGGATGAGATGGAAACAGACGAGAGAGTGAACGGTGGAAAAATATAAAAAAAGGGAAGCTTGGTGAAGCCCTGAAGTTCGGAAAAAGGACAGATCTCATCAATACTTCTCAGTTTAAGTAAATGATGGGATACTTAGAAGTTTAATGATGATATTTCCTTTCAGGAGGAATAGATTGAATCGTAAAAAACACCCTCGGATATGTTAATAATAAAATAATGTTGTCATATATTTAAAATGACAACAAAAGCGTACATTCATTGATAATCATCATAAATCTATGGTTTCACGGAGTAATTTATTCATACTAATCGATTGCAAAAGCCAAATTGAAAAACTAATCATGAACACGATAATCAGATGGACTCAACTGTAATATTTCGATCCTGCCACGTGAAAGATGATATTTACATCAATTTATATAAGAAAAATTCGTTCAATTTCCGGTCCAGGCGAATACTTTCTCAGGGCAGTACATTTGAATCTTGATGTTCGGGGGAGAAGTTAACAGGATTTGTACCATGTGTGCCCATATTTGTGGACTTCTACAGAGCGATAAAGTGAAGCCAAAAAATGAACGGTTCATATCCCGTAAATCTTTCCTCTAAATCTTCTCGAAAGCCTATTCATGAACACTTGCTACAGGCTCTGCAACTGTTTATACAGGCAAATAACATTTGGCAGAGATTTTTAGTTCTTCCATTTTATCCATAGATTCAAAAAGATTGAACGTCAGATTTAGTCAGTGTTTAGTCTATCCTAGATTGGTGACACTTATCTCCATTCAACGTTGAGTATTGACAGCTCGCAGTTCATTTATGAAGGACTCGAATCAATCTATAAATATTTACGATTGGTAATTGCTGAAATTGAAAGTTGCATCGAGTGATTTTCAGGGAAGTAGAAACTAACAAAGAAACAGAATATTACACAGATTTTACACGAATTATGCTGGAAGCCTCTAGATACTCGGAGGCTACGTGCTAGGTTAAGATTATTTAAGTGATCAAGATCCTTTAAGAGTTACAAGGAGAACATACATACCTCCGCTGTATTCACTGGTCCAACAGAAACGATAAAATCAGAATTTTATTCCGCCGAAAAATTAACGTACTCTTGCAAATGCCAGGTTGAGCACAGTCAGCTTAACTTCACAAGAAGTGCACATAATTTTCTAGTATCATCGTTAAGGCTAATGACTGGAGCTCTAATACCTCTCGTAACAATCATATCGAGGCTCAGCGCGAGAGCGTTTGTGGTTGTAGAGAAATGCAGGAACTATCATAATGCATGGCCAAAGAGTATCATTAGCATAATCGGATGCACATATTCGATTGCTTTAATGTCTCAAATAATGATTTTATTCGTTGAGTTTTATTTTTTGAAAAGATGTTTACAGCATACCTTTAAATTTAGTCTAATTACGATTATTGATTAAAATATATTTGACAAAACACGTTAAATGGATAATTGCCAAAGAAAGCTTTCAAATTTCGATGCGCCCGTCTCTCAGCTGCCTCCACGAATCTTCTAGAATGTAAAGTATGAGTTCTTCCTAACAAGTTCGCTACCAATCTGTGCATAAATATTGATCATCGGGAAATGTTAGTTATAAGTGATAAGCATTTAAATCTTTAGTTGGTGGAAAGCTATTTTCAAGCCCTTAATACCTCTGCAATCAAGAATCATTTGCCTAAAAAATACTAACGGTCGTTGATAAGGTCATCCCAGATTTAGGGAAAGAGAACGAGCACGAAACTAGTAACATGATTATACGTAATTGGAAAACTACCTAGACAAGAGAGCTATCTAGATTGAAGATCGTCTGAGAGCCAGTTACATAATTAAAACTCCTCCAAATCGACCAAGAGGCAAATAGAGGCAAATTAAGGAGATTGAAACGGCAAAGGTGAGAGGGCAAGGGGAAGTCTGGTCGAGCTACAAGATCAGTGAACTAAGTTGGTCGGTTAAAAAGAGCTGCACGAAGTAAACGTAGGAATATAGTCTAGATTAGTTGGAAGTGCATTCGCATTAGAGCGTAGTGTGTTGGGGATGAAGGCACTCGAGTGTTGGGCGAACTGAAAGAGGGGTTTAGAAGTTCAAGCAGGAGGAGGAGGAGCGAAGGTTGAGGGAAGGGGAATTGATATATATGTGCGAAGGATAGGAGTGTGGAGTAGACAGAAGTGGAGGTGGGGATGGAGAGAGTCCAGAGCCCACCATTTCTCTGTAACTCCCTCTTCAACTATCCAGGGCCGAAGATCAAGGAGGGTTTGGTCAGGGTGGGCCGAGGAGGAGTGGATTGGTAGAGGGGTGGGGAAAAAGTAGTGTAGTCGGTGTAGTCCGAGGGAAGGTGGTGGGGTGGGTAAAGTCCTCGTGAGAGGGGGTGGGTGGGAAAGCCATGACTAGGACCGAATCCCTTCCCTCCTTGGTCCTTCTCCCACCCACGGTGGCACACAGCAAGCCCTCGAAGCAAATCCCGAATGTCGGCCCTCAATCTCCTGCCCACTTCCAGATAACCCACCAACTAACTCCCTTTTCCTCTCCTTTCTCCCTCTGAACTCTGTTGGTATTGAGGCACCAATACAAGACGAGGAGAATGAAGGCGAGGGGATGAGAACAGTGGAATCGTCCACTGCATCATCGAAAGAAGATTTGGAGGATTAGGAATAACATCACGCCGCGGAAAACACTACTTTGAAACGGGAGATGGTTGAAATTTGGTGACAAATTGCGAAGTTACTTTGTACTCTTAAGGAAGCTTGATATTAGCATTTAACACAAAGAAATATTTTGGGAGAAATAAATAAATGGGTCGTAATTCACTAAAATATTGTATGGGCCATTGATTTTAGCACAATATCAACCAAAAATACCTATTTTATGAGCTGTTCTGCAAGTTTTTCGATTTGTAGATGTATTTTTGTTCTTTTTAATCAGTTTATGCATTCCTTTGTCGCAAGTAATCAAAATATAAATCCTTATCAGGGAATCGGCTTCTATCATCTCATTAGTTGTATGACTTGAGCATGATTTTTTTAACATTGGTGTAGTATTGCATGCTTGCTAAGTCTATAAATTCATTTTTGCAATCCTCTGTTCCCTAATTAAGGTACTTTTTTAGTGGCACTATTATAGTCTTCGTCTTGATATTCATCCCGTTTAGCTGTGTACATCTACCCTGAAGACTCATTATTTCTATGCTACTCAAAATGATTGAAGTGAGAATGTCAGGAAATTTAAGATAAAATTAAGATATTAAATGAATCCACGGATGCCATGATAGTTTTTCGTTCTAATATAAACATATTCTCGTACGTGTGAAATTCCACAGAAGAAAAATAATTCGCCTTTACTTGGATAGGAACCCAAATCTCCCGATTTTCAGCCGATTGCGTTATCCAGTGATATTACCGAGAGGTAAATCCTTTCAGTGAAAATCTTGTGCAAGGCAATGATTTTCCTCTGTGGAATTTAGCACACTTGACTCCGCAAAGTTATCACGGAAACTGGTCCCGCTATACAAGAATATTCTCGTATACCCCAAGGAACTTCCAAGCCTGGTTTATTTGAGCAAAATGTGCTCAAAATCCATTCCGGTACGTCATAGAAAATGGAAATATTCGCTTACATTGGCTCAATTGAGTTTAAATGTGTTTTCACATATTGATTTAACTATGGACACCACCTTAGTCGTCATTTTAATTTTAAATATTCATTCATATATCACATAAAGAATTTTAACCCTTTAGATACAACCAATTTCCCTGTGTTCCATCACTCTTAACATTACCATATCTGAGTGCAGAGAGATGTTTCAACAGCAATATTGCTTTAAACCGAGAAAGCTTTGATGAAAAAAACCAACCACTGAATGTGGAGTGCTTGAAAAAGGCTTTGCACTGAAATGGTTTCAGCCAGAGAGAAAACAGTGTGCCCTAGAATTAAATATCATAAATGGTGAATCTTTCCCGATTGCGGAATGAACAAATGATCACGGAGTTTTCCTCGTCCCTTCATCGTGGGGTGAGGTTTGCAGACAAGAAATAGGTCGAACCATGGGGAAAAGAGTCAAGGAACACGGAAGTTGCTTTAGGCCATTCCATGGACACATTCACATAAATAGTCGTCTGTTTTGCTTTGAGAAAGGCTCAATGGCTCGGTTGAACGACACTTTGCTGAATTAGACTCACCATAGAGGCCGATAAGGAAGAATTGGACAGCAGTGATGTCAACTGCAACACCACCGGTTCCCCTTGGGCATTTGATCTGATTCTCCACTTTTTTGATGCAAGAAAAAAATACAATGAAAAAAACTGCGATAACACCGACACATGGGTATATAGTGGGAAATAGAACTGAATGTCTACATAAAACAAACATGGATTACAAAATATTAACGTAAGCAATAAATGAAGGAGCGAGAGGCCACAGAGATGTCGTAGTAAAACGTATTGAAAGAGAAGCATAAACAAAACTGCATATATGAGTTATATGCACCAAGGATGAAATTCGCCATGAACAGATCATTTGGCCTAACCAAATGTCAAATAATTTGTACTTGCTGTATATAACTTTGCCCCCTAGAGCGTGATTGCGTACAAAATAACTTATTTCATGCAGCGCTGTAAATCATTGATGGGATAGGAACACAAAAATTATATTAGCTAAAAATACTGAAAGCCAATGCAAGTTTAATAGAGTACAAAGATAATTATGTACGTAGGGTATTTATCCAACTTTGCAGACAAGGGTTAGTAATTTCCTAACGGTACCATAAGGGTTTGCATCCTGCTTAGACACGGAAAATTTATCGCACCAAATATTAAAGTATATGGGGTTGTTTTCTTTGTAAGAGAACACTTTGGGCAACCTCCTGAAGGAGGAGGAAAAACAAATTAGGGAAAACCACTCGAGCGCTGCGTGGACGCGCGAGGTCCTTTTATCTGAAGGACCGGTCCAGTGGGAGGGGGAGGCAATGAGGAGTCGAGGGCCACCTTCCGAGGCCTTTATCTCTTCTTTTCTCTCCCGTCCAACAATCCCTCGCCTTCCTTCTCCCCGTCCGTCCCTCTCGTGTGTCTCTCCCCCCATTCTTGCCAAAGGTCTTATCTGACCACTTTTTTCACTCCGATTCATTTCCTCCTGTCCCTCCTGCCTTTTGCACCCTTGTCTTTCGCCTGAGATCTTCACTCGCATCCTCCCACTCGTCTCGCACCCTTCATTACCTCCTCCTTCAACATCCTCACCGCTCTTTGAGTACTCTTCAAGGCCCTTCATCCCTTCACGTTCACTCGTGGTCACAATAACCCCGTACGAACAATCTTCTGCCCCTTTCCTCCTCGTACACTCCGCTTTTTTGTCGGCCTCTTTTCGGATTCCTCATCCCAAAAAGGGACCCGAATACCAAAATTTATGCCGGTAACATTTCACAAATGTCTTCGTCTCAATCAGTTATTCAACCCGAAGGTTGGTTTGGCTAGGTGAGGATTGATCACGCCACGGACTTGGCCATTGGTGTGCAAACTTTACTCCATGGGAGCTGTGGCGTATTAATGTTTAAAAGACAGCAGAAAACTCCATTTATTATCCCCTCATTTTCTCACTATCTCAGTGATTTATATCGATGCTTGATTTGGTCAGGTGAGGGCACACTTTACCCCGAGCTAAGCCACAGGCGTGTGAAATTCACGCATTAATGATACTGGATCTTTTCACAGAAAATGTAGTTCTATGGCCAATTCCTTTCCCCCGGCATCCTCTCACTTTGAATATTTTGATTTGGGGTTTCCGAAGGCTTCACCCGCGATTTGAACCCGGGACACTTCGATCAGAAGTTCTCCACCCATTTGACTACCACGCTCCAATGAACTCTTGGAAGAAAAAAAAAACTTCGTATTAAAAAAAAATAAATTTGCTTAAATATTCTGGAATCGATGGTAACATTAAAAAAAAGCTGGGAAAGGAACCAAAGAACGATGTACAAGTATACTGCCCAAGATTTCCCGTATGTGCCTAAGCAACAAGTCTAGCCCTAAAGATGAATGACACTCACTTTCAGTGAAGATTCGTCTATTTTATTTTTGGTATTATTTGGACTGCTGAGTACAATGGTGAACAGATCGAATAATTAAAAAAATCGGGCAAATTTCGCAAAAATGATGGAACACTAAGCAATGAGCACGCCACTAAAAAGAGCTACGAATAATATATGGTTCCATTGTCTTCTGGAGATGTTCAGCAAAATTTTACGCTGAAACTCTATTAATGAGAAGAAAGTAGAACATCAAGATCAAATCCTACGAATAATAGGTTACTGCTATTGTAATTACAAAAGCAAAGTCTTTCCTCCAACGGTAGTGCTGCTCCACAGACACCTATAATTAAAAATAGAATTACCTTAATACAAACTGAAGTCGGCACACATTATTCTTTGAAAGAATGATAAGTATTTTACCTCACCCGTTAGATTTCTTAGAAATAAGGTGGTAAATAAAACACATTGGCTCAAACAAATAATTAGCTTATGAATACAGCAAAACGCACACACTGATTGAACCCATAAGTTGTGTGAGCTCAAGATTCAGTGCTGTAAGCAATCAACTCTTCATTCCGTCATTGATGAAATTAAAAAAAAAATGAATAGAACGTTGATTTCTACTGGCACTATTTTCTCGAGAGGTATAATCTCTTGGTGATATTCTGTTTTTTAAGATGTCTGTACTCCATTGCAGTGCAGTGGTTAACCCGAAGGCTGGTTTGGATTTGTAAAACTCACCATGACTAATTGTCTGGTGTCTGAATTTTCACAAATTTAGAGAAGAGTAGCCAGCTCCACTTCCTGGTAATCTTGCATAGCGAGTATTTTCTGGTGGGAATTAGAGGAGGGGGAGGCGGATCCTACCTGATCATACTTGAAATTCTTCGATCGGTAGCTAACTATTAAACAACTAGTCCACCATTCTCCCTTTCCGGTGAAACTTTCATCTTTATAAGGATATAATTCAAACTTTCTCCCGGAATAAAACATGTGCAGCCATTGAGGCCTGGAACGAAAGCACGTTCCTCTCCAATGAAATTAAAAAAAAAATACTTCGCCGTATTCCTCCTGTCGACTTTGGGCCGAAATTCAACAATGACGAGAAACTTCAGTCCGGATCAGAGGCGAGGGCAACCGCGAAGTTGACGCATATGAACAAGGCATTATTAAAAGAGTTAAAAAACGGCCTTTCGACCTTCGCTTCGAGGGCATAAGGCTCGCGATAACATATTTCCGACCCGAATTCCGCGCTACAAAAGGCAACGTATACCTTATGACGGGCATAAAGGCAGTTTCGTGAGGGAAGAGAAGGAGCAAGGGCAATGGCTTACAACAAAAGTCAACCCCCTCGCGAAATTTCCCTTTGGACTTTTGAGGACAACCTCCTTCCACTTTCATTCCGCCATTGTGTCCCCCCCTTTGTTTCCCTCCCTTGTTATTCCACCCTACATTCGCTCCCTTTTGTCCTTTACGTGACCCTCTTTCCGTTTAATACGTTCCCTAAGGATCCTTCTCCTTCCCATATCCCTCCCCTGATCCTTGAACCATCCCTCCATTCCAGCCGAAACTCTCTCCAGCCTTCACACATAGCCTCGTCTCCCATTAGGGGGGGGGGGTTTCCATCTCCCCCTTGCAATGCCGAATCTTTTCTCGCTTTACCTCCTCCACAGTCCACCCACTATTCCACTATTAAGGAGCCGGAGGTAAACCTCGGCTCACAAGCCGCGTAGCTCTCCGCTAAGTGGGATGAGGGCGACAGAGTTTCCAAGGCGAAGGGATCGTAGGGGCGTCAGGATGGGGGTTGGAGGGATGTAGTAAGGGGCAGCGTGGAGTAATGGGTGGGATATACAAAGGAATGAATTTTCCAAGTCAAGGAATGGGGGTGGGGCTTCGTGGTCATTAAACGAGAGGTAGGGGGAGGGGAAAGGAGGATTGGGGCCAAAGTTTCCAGCCATCCCGAGGTAATAACGAATCTGATGGGCACATTTTACTAGAATTAATTCATGCCATCGTCGCATGTGTAAGCAAGCCTTTGATTATGACCGAGGCTAATACGGGATTCATTCTGTTCAGAATGGCTTCAAAGTCATTCGAAAATAACTAAATTATTTTAAAATGAATTTAAACCATAAAATTTTCGAGGAAAACTCACTAAAGAGCGCAAAAAACACCCTGGTTTGGTACGAAATTATTGAGGCATTCAGTTAAATTGTAGAAATAAGATTACATATGCATGTATTAGACACTGCATTAATGAGAACTTGAAAAAATGATTTTAGACAAGAAAATAAGTAATTTATTTAATACTTTCATTAAAAAGATTAAATTTCATAAGGTTACGTTTAGCTATTTATGTTTTATATACCATAAGTAATAACATATCATAATTTTTCTTCACAAAATAATTATATTTTTGTTGATAAACGTTAACACGGAGATCATACATGGTAAATACTTGTTTATGTTAATAAAATCTTTACAATCATTAAGCCACAGTCAGTTTCACTTAAGCCGACAGCCCAACTTTCCCATCTAAGGCTTTCCTTCAGTTGCATTTGTCAAATATCCTACATCGTTACAAGATTTAATCACATGCAAGAGCTGAGACCTAAACGTTTTTAATATTTCCCTTTGGAAACACCCTGCAGAAATAATTTTTACATCATAAATGAAATGTTAACCGCGAAAGGATACATATAAGTGTCATAACTTACATAGAACTGATATTCTGAATAACTGGTTGTTTAAAGCTATTGCCGACTGATGCTCGCAGTCAGTTTGATGAGAAAGAAAATCATATGCATACAATATTTTTGAAAGTTCAATTTTAAATAAATCATTCATGCGTATGCTGATTCAATCGTGCTACTTCGTAAAAGGTTGAAAGCCCTTGAAAGAAAAGATGAGAGAAAGAAAGGTTTTCATAGGGCTCACAAGAGATGAGTTACTAATTACTAGCCACAGATCTTTATCTTATCTATCTTTTAAAGATCTTATTACAGAGCTCACAAGAGATGAATAGCTAATTACTAGCGGACGGAATTGAAATGGATTAAAAACTTAAGCTTCAAATTATTCAGTGGATGGCAGTATTTTGCTTAAGTAAACAGCTAAGAAGAATGAAAGTATCACATTCAAGGCATATGAACCTTACTATGGACATTTACTCGGAATGCGAAGGAACTTGAGGGAAAAATACAACCACCAGCATTAGAATATATTTGCAATCAGGAATAAATAATATATGACTTTGAAATGGCCCAAATGAAATAAGTAGGTAGGGAGAATGATATGGAAGGAGGAAGCAGAAGCTTTTAGGGGATGTACTTAGGAGTCATAATGATCGGAGGGAAAGGTGTTTCATCAGAGGTATAAAATATAAGAATGATATTCTTGGAATTGGAAATTGGAATTATATATTAGAAGAAATACTTATCATATGCATATCTCTCCTTGACTTTTAGACTTTTAACACAAGAAGTTTGAGTGGGCTGTTTTTACCAAGGAAAATGATGGAAGGAATGAGTACAAAATGAACATAATAGCTGTCGGGTTCTCTCTTAAAAATAGCATTTTAATAATAAAATAGGCTCAGTATTAACGAAAACACCAAACACAGGTGAAATACTTATTAAAATTTCTAAGTCGAACTATGTCCAAACTTCTTATTAGATTTAACGAAGTCACATTCAATAAACAATGGATGAAAAACACTCTGGCAAGATATTGATATAAAAATCAAAGAATAAAATGTGTGCGGGAACGATAACATGGAGGCAATTTACTAAATAAAGAAAATAAAACAAAACAAACTTAAAGCGGAATGAATACTGCAATCTTATTTCTATTTAATCAGCTGTCCTCATTGAAGAGTTTATGATTGTATAAGTGGCTTTGTCTGAAATTATATGAGAAAAGTTTTCAGACAAACTGACTCCCTTGGAAAAATAAAAAGCTTAATCCCATATTTAAAATTTTCAGGAAATAAGGTATTTAAATCTTACGTATTTTATTTACTCACTGAAATATTACATAGGTTACGTAGATTACGCATGAAATTGAAATAACTTCCATTTTCAGAAGATTGTCGTGAAAATGATCTCATCAGCTTCTCAAATAAATCGAAATTGTCCACATATCCACATCCTATAAATTGTCCACATATCCATTGTGTAAGAGAAGTATTACCAAAGACTTCCGTGAAAAAGCCAACCAGAGATTTGGTGTGTTTTCTGGTCTTCCATCTATACTTCTAAGAGGGCATTTAAGACATCATTGAATTTATCAATAGAGTTTGGCCCAGTAAAATTTCATCGGCTTACCATCGTTTTTACTGGTTATAAAGGGCGATAGATGCGCGAATCGTTACGCTGAATCGAAATCCTTACGCAATTTGCGAGGTCACCGTGGTATTGAACGCATGGAATAATCACACGATTCATGATTTACAGCTCAATAACAATCGTGGGTAGTGTAAGATGAAAAAGAAAATAAAAACGTAAGGGAGTGTAACGAAAAGGACGCTCGAAGATGTCTGGGGATGTATTTTCCGATCTTCCTAAAATAAAAAAGAAATGAATAAAACTCCGGCTTTTATTGTCTCGCGTGCGCACTATTTCTCGGCGAAAGAGATGTAAAAAGTCATTACGGCAACGACACTCCCGCCTCGGAATGGGAAGCCATTCTCCATCGGCGCGTGCGATCAACACATTCGGTTGCAACGGCGGAATGGCGTCGTAAGCGAGAACGTGCGGAGGGTGGGAATCCGCACACGCGGGCGCCCTCTGCCGTGACACCGGGCGAAGTATTCGCAAGCGCCAAGTCGGGGAGAAAATGAAGGGGGCGAGAGTTTATTTATCCTCCTGATTTTCCTGCAAACGCGCCTCAAAATGCAGATATTCCGCACTGGAATATTATCGAAGTTGATGGTCGAAAGAAATCTTATTCCACGGGCAACTTATTGCTTTTCCAGGCATACCAACAATACCCTTTCGTAAGGTACGTGTTAGACGTACGATTATTACACACTGATTCATAAAAGAAATATCATCGTTAGTGCATAAATATAAAAGTTGATTATGCACCCTCGTATTCCAACAATTTAAGTTTAAAAATCCATATCAAAGCATGAATATACCGAAGATATTATCTCCATTTTCATCAAATGCTGATTTCCCTATATTATCTCATTTCAATCCCAACATTTTTCATTTTTCTCAGTTTAAAAAAATTGTAACAGAAAGTTTTTAACAATTATTCAGATGGTCAGGTCCTCGATTCCATCGCGTATGACGGATGTAACATAAAATAATATTCGTCGATTATTTTTTTTAAGCCAATATAAAAATATAATTTGGTAAAAAAACCTATGGTACACTCTCTTACAAAAACTTTTGATGGAAAAACTTCTGAACGCCATGCTTTAGTTTCATTAAAATTGTTCCTCGTGAATGGATTTAAGCTTAATGTTGCTAGCCAATAAATTATCTTCTGTTTCCGTGATAAAAGTCGGCATAAAAGACCAAAGAATCATACTCACTATCACCGGTGTTTTTAGCATGCCACTTTCTCCAAACATGAGCTCACATTGGAACCCGGTAATCATCTACTTTCTGCTTTAGGAAGAATGACGGGAATTTACTCATATCAATAAAACGGATATTGTTTTTAAGTCGTCACTTCATGGAAACTGTGCGCTGTGATATAAGGAACGAGATTCATCTCCTAAGACGTACTTGAGGTTGTTAATCCACCACTGATGATCGCACACAGTCATACACTGAACCATTCCTCTGCCGCTTCAAACGCAAACCTGAGCCATTCAACCTGGGCCATTCAGAGAGTCATCTCACTCTAAAGGTAAATAGTCACTGTCTCTGTTTTAGAACGCAGGTCGGTACATTGATTACTTCAATAAAAGCACTAGATCGTTTTAGTAGGTCTCCATTATAATTAGCCATTTCCAAGGGCGACACGTGCGTGTGATGTCATCGAAGACTTCACTTAAAGGTCACATTTTCCTGGCTATTTCACCATTTGTTCTGGGAGCTGCGTTCAGAGCAGCCTTTGATCTTATATTCCCATTTCTTAACTCGACCTTTACATACACGCGAGTCGTTTAAATACGCGTGAGCACGCTAGTCTTAATTTCATGGTTCACAGTCACTCATTTAAATTAGGTTTCACTGTTTGATTCCCATCAAAAGGTCACAAGAAATGTAAAAAGACTACCACGGGATACATTTTAAAAATCCTTTTGAAAAAAGCCTTCCCAGCTTTTTTTTTTTTTTTAGCGGTTAGAAATTTTCCGTGACCAAAGGTTGTAGACGTGAAAACACCTTTTTTCTGGTAAGAATTCTTTTTTAAGGTACTTGGGAATCCAAAAACATGTAAAGATCTCCTTGGTGACCGTTTCACCCATCCATCAGCATCAATGATAATGCAGTTAAGCTGGGATGAATCAAACTTCATCTTACTTTTCATACTAGAAATTCAATACTTGCTTCCTATTCAACATAGGTGGAAGTTAAGCTGCTGATGTAGAACATGTTTTTGCAGCACTGAACGCTTCTAGAATTTGCAGTCGGAGGCATTAGTATAGAAAACATGTTCCAATAGTAAGTTAATACGTACACTATTAAGACATGAAATAGAATATGACTAATTTATATCCAAAAACAGATAGCTTGAATGTTTAATTACAATTCAAACCGTCATTTACATCTTCTGCCTTGGTAGTTTCTGCGAAATTAATTGTTTGATAATATAAGTATTAAAAGATCAAAGCAAGGAACGAGTTGAGTAGAAGAAATACTCAGCCGAGAAATCCATCGAAATGCCATATTCTTGGGTATTATTTAATGCGTTTCATCTCTCCTTGAAATTTTATGACAAGCAAGACTAAATCGCCTTTTCATTTTATGTACCCCAGTCTCCGAGATTACTTGCCATTCGCGAGCTTCATTACCATCAATATTTTTTTTCTCGTTTTTACGCATCCGAGACGTAACCAGTAGGGACCCTCGTGCCATTCCCGCTCGTAAAAATCCCGCTCCACCCTTAAATTATTCTCCCCGCATTCCCCCTCCCCCAGTGTCTCCAATTTTTCTCGTGTTTGGCCATGGAAGCCTCAGCACTTTCTGTCGAGCTGATTCGACGTGGGACTATGAAGGCTTGCACTTTCCGTGGCTGGTAAAAAAAAAAAGAAATAGTGGTTCCAATCATATCAGGGTCGAAGATGTTACGGTTTAGCCGTGCTGAATGAGAAAGGAGTGAATGAAAGAGGCGGACATATATGTAGACTGAAGTGAATGAGATGGGATTTATTCCTATTATACTCACCCACGTAAGAGTTCCCTGATTCAAGACTTCTGGTACACTATTTCTTCGCCCATTCACCTTTCCCTCAATCTATAACTCGTACCTTCTTCCCTCGTCCTGGACATTTTCACGTGTTTGACGCAAAATTCTGATGAGAAAAGTAAACACTTTAATATGAATACATGATTGTACATGGATAACTTACAAATCAATTAATTTCAATTTCTAATAATTACATTTTATTATATTGAGGTTTTGGTACATCTTTTTCTTGCTCTTAAGCCATAGGCATTGTTCAATTGAGGAAATAAGTAAGTATAACTGACAAAATATCAAAGAAAATAATGAATACTTGAAAATAGCAAACATAAGTATTGTTCATCAGGTCAATTTTTATACAAGTTGCAATTTTTTATGCCTAGCAGGTGGAGAGCAAAATATTTAATGGAAAACGGGCCTATTAAGGGACTAAAGCTGAGAAATTGGCATGATAAAAGAAAAATACGAGCATTTTAAAATTAAAAAGTGTTTTCAGCTTTTGAAAATATGGAAACTAGTAATTTTTAGAAATTTTGTTAAAAGTTTCACCTGAGTGTTTTTGGAGGCGAAACTTGACGTGTTGCGATTTGAAGAAGAAATGGCGAAATGCAATGGAAAAGTGATGAAATCCAATCAAGTAACAGGCGTTTATGTCACGTTTAAACTGAGTTCGATGATAAAAAGTGGGTGAAAGCAATGGATAAGTATGGTGGTTGGGCTGAATGATATGAGGCTTCATCCCCATGGCGACACTCAGGTAAGAATTCACCCGATTCGCTTTGCCGTCTCCTGCCCTCACACCTTTTCCTCAATCTTTAGCCCCCATCTCAAACTCTTCTCCCATCGCCTCGAACGTTTTCGAGCCTCGCACTATTCAATTCGGTGCTCAAAGTTCCCCTCCCATTTATCCGGCTTCCTCTCTCCCTCCTGCGCCATCAACCTTCACCTGACTTTGCCTTATCATTCCGAAAAATCCTTCGGGTGCGTCTAAGGATTCCAGAGTCGGGATGATCTCCTTCTCGGAGAAGTGTGTTCAATCCTCGTCTCTTCTATAGTCTCCATATAGCACAGATAAGGTTTGAGATCCCAGGAATCCATCCTCCACTCTCAATAGAACAACCTACCTGTTCCATCTACCGCACCCTTCTAATCTCACTATAGAGTGAATTTTTCGAAGACGTGAACTTTTCAGCTTTCATTAATCTAGCTTGGTATTCGAAACTGATTTCTCTATCTCATTCGTAAAACTATGTACGCATTTCATTCAAGTCTCCCGAGAATGCCCAAGCACAAAGACCATTTTCATTCGGACTTGGAGACATTCGTTACTTGTTATCTGACGAATAAATCATATGACATTTTACCGCAATACGATATTAGGTATGTGACTTTTGACTTAAAAACGTTCAAAATTATATTTTACACAAGGACGAGGCTTACGTCTTCAACGCGAGAATGCTGTAAAATGTCTGCTTAGTATACTATGACACAAATGTCACATATCCTACACAGTTTACATTCCTCCCCATAATATAAAAAAAGAAATTCAGAGCTTAAAAAAGCATAATCATCATGTGATCACATTACACTTCACTCTATGATAGACATGGGCGGAGGCAACCCTGAAAATATCGAAAATTGGAAAAAATAATGACTCCAGGTAACATAGCTCTACAACACGAATTTTTCTTCCCCAAGTTAAACAACATAGTGTAATTAAGTGCATTTCCGGAAATCGTAAACTTCATAGCAATTCATGAAGCTTGGGATTCAAACCTGTTCCACAATCTCACTCCTTTGGTACCCACACACTTTCCTAATCCAATCCCCAACTTTTGCTCTGCATAAAAAGTTTAATTACCAAACCAAAATAAAATGAGAAAGATTTATTTAAGTTATTTGAACACTATGTACGACATAGATAATTTAGACGATTCAAAGGTAAAAGTAAGATTCAAAGAATTAAAATGCTATAGTAATATTACGTGTTGCCAAAAGAATTCTCAGCCATGAGAGGCCACGGAACATGTTCCGCTCTGCACCTTTAATTAAAGCTTAGGACTTGAGTGCAGATCATCCCGAGGCATTAGTCCTGATTTACCATAATCTTAGAAAATGTCTGTAATCTGGACCTAACGACTTATTCCCGTGGAAATAAAGAAAAAAGGAATCAATTCCCAATTTCTGCTCTGCATAAAAAAATTAAATCGCCATACCAGAGGAAAATGCGAAGGATTTATTTAAGCAATTTGAAGACTATATACGATATAGATAATTCATATTCTTAAAAGGTAAAAGAAATATTCAAAGAAAGAAAATGTTATCGTAATGTTACGTATTGCCAGAAGAATTCTCAGCCGCGAGAGGCCGCGCTACATGTCCCACTCTGCGCCCTTACTTAAAGCTTAGGACTTGAGCAAGGATCATCTCGAAGCATTATTCCTCTTTCACCATAATATTAGAACAAAATAGCAGTAATCTGGACTTAAGGACTTATTCCTGTGGAAGTATGGAAAAAAAGGAACAACAGAAGGGCGTTAACCGTTTTAACGAGGTTATATCCGATCTTGATCCTTGCTCGAGGATTTTCTCTTGTTTTGATTTATCGGGGCGTATTAAGTATTAAGAGGCTGTAGCGTCCTTTCCTTCTGCCAAAACACACCCTCATTCTTTCTTCTTTTACTACCGTAACATCCTCCATCATGCCCGAAGCATTTCCTTTGCCGTAATTCCCTGGATTATGTCATTCGTTTTGGATCAGGTCTTTCCATGGGCGGCGTCTCCTCTATTCCTTCCACCTTATAAAATCTATCCTTTAGAAGCCCCCTCACTACTATCTGTCCCTGTTCAAATGCAATAAAGAGCTCGAAGTCTAATTCAATGACTCTTGAACAAATGAACTATGCTTTAGTTTGCAATAGAGGAAGTAGGAATTTCGCACTAATTAGACGTTTTTCTACGGCAATAGTTGTGTCGTGATAAACTTCAATTTCTGATGTCACAACAACCTCAACCGCGCAGAATCCCTTTGTGAATGAATGTACCTCTACTTGGAATTATATGCATATAACTTCATTCATCAAATTATTGAACAATAGACTGAAAAAAACACCGAATTTCTTCCCGAAATAGAAAAGGTATGGTAATAATTTGGGACATATGGTCTTTACTCGTTTGCATAGAGTCATAATCAACACACCTCACGTAAAATCCTTTGTGTGTTAAAAGTATAATGATTTCAAGAGATTCACATAAAACTCGTATAATATTTATTCGTTAGTTCTGACTACAGTTACACTCGAGCAAATAACGTGGGCTGTCGCATAGGCAGTTAAGTCCCGATCCACTGGCATATTTACTTGGGGGCAAACTAACACCGATGTCAAGTTATTGTCCATCCCTTCTTTCCTTCTTTTAATGGGGAAGGTGAGAGCCCATTTCCGACTGCAGTTGAAGTCGCAAAGCACTCATTGGCAGCACTCTGCTGGAGCGAGTGAAGAGGGAGTCAAAAATTTCTTCTCGCCTTCTCCAGAATGTGAAACGAGGGTTTACAGTGCTGGCAGCACTTAATCAGAGAATGTGTAGAGTGTGAATATTCTCTGTGCACTCCCTCTGAGGTGTACCTAAGAAGGTGAAAACAGGATTGTGCATGAGAGTGTCCTAAACCCTTATCACGCTTTCGAGAGAGTGATTTTATAGTGTGTAAAGAGCGTATAAGGAGTGTGCAATGCTATCTTTACTATCTCTAAGTCTAGCTAATTTCTGAGCTCTATTACTGCCAGGTAAGTAAAAAGTCGATGTAAAGCTTCTGTTTCAGGATAAAAATAATTGCTAATAATTATAAGTGAATGGCACGAGAGGTGGATTAAAATTTAAAAACACAAATTGGAACAAAATCAGTACAAGAGTCCTGCTACATCTACGTTAAAGCCTCACAATATACCCTACAATTCCTTAAACAGAAATTTCACCTTAAGTCCATTTTTTCCTCTGTCTCCAACAGTTACTGAAGAAGTCTTAACATTGCACTTTGCACCGTGAACAATGTCGCCGTCATAAAAGTTCTGTTCCTCGAAAATGTATGCGTGAATTAAACCCCTTTTCTGCAAACAAGAACCGACTTGCAGGCTTAATAATGAAATAACTGTGTGGTAATTTCGCATCACTTGAAGCAGCGACGGGGAGATTACTTTTTTGTATGAAATGGCTTTTGAAGAGAGTATATTGCTTCGCGTGGCAAACTCATCCCCCTGTACACCGCTACACCAAAAAGGCCTCGTAAGCCACGTGTCTTGCCGACCCCAGGAAGAAATAAAAATTAGGTTTACACGGCCTCCAAAAGATGGAAATTCTTTCATCCTCTAAAATCCTTTTGTATTGTCAATTTAACTTATTCCTTTTGTTCCGAGTGGATGCTTTTTTTACATTTTATTTTTTATTAATGTCTTGTTCTTATGTGCTCTGCCTCTCCCAAGGGAGGAGAGCAGAACTTCTCTTTCCCCAAAAGAACAACATTCCCTCGCTTATTCCCCATCCCCTCAGATTTTTAAACTCGTTTGTGGAATTATATCACATTAAGTACATTTTTTTTAATGGCAAGAAATGGAGAGGAGATTGAAGGGGAGAGAGGGAGAATATGATGGAGGAGATGTAGGGGAGGAGAATTCGTACATATATATGCAACGGAAAAAAGTTAAGGGCATTTCCCAATGTTTTGGGTTTACTCCCTCACAAAAAATTTCCCCTCCTCTCAAGTTTCCATTCCCACGACTAAGAGGACTGTATAAAGAAGGCCCAATTCCATACCATAGAAGGCGCTTTCCGTAGCCACTTCGTTCGCATTATAATCTGTTTTCAAAAATGTCCGCGGGGCGGTGACGAGTGCAATTGAGATCCACTTTATTTCCAATATTTTTCAATATAATATTTTTAATTGCGAAAAATAGGATTGAAAAGTTATGACTTTGATAGATCACATCATCATGTATATAAATGTTGGTAACTAATTATACCTTCTTTTCCCATGTAACTCGGATCAATTTGTTTGTCAGCGACGCGAGTGACGACTTCTGTAAACCAGATTAAATGCGCAGTGGGTGGAAACACATTTTGAAGCACGCTTTAGGATCCTATTTTGTAATATTCGTGTCCTCGACGTATAACTACTGTCCTCTCTCTCATTTTAATCGATTTCCTTCCTTATAGTTTCAATCCACATAGTTTACCGGAATCTATCAGATTTCCCGTCTCCATTGAATAGTTTTTGCCTCGCGTGCATTCTTGGCTATAAGCCCCGCTCGGGTCAGCGTCTATCTTTTTGTTCTGATAGGGAAAGTGGACGGGTCGAACTTCGTCTTCCCTCTCATCGTCATGCCTTACCGTCTCGAGTTACTCCCTTTAAATCTCAGCTGGATAAATTTTTTATCTGGCCAGAACAGCTGGTGGCTATTTTCCACAAGTTCAAAATTTGATTCATATCATAAGTTTGATTCACTGCTTCATAGACGTAATCATTTGCGTAGTTTATAATAAAAAACAGCTTAAACATTAATGAATATTAGTCGATCGTTAGTATGAATAGTTTTATCAATACTGAGACAAAGTTTTAGTACCTAATACCACTTTGAGTTTCATGATTATTTCGTGATGCTGGGTAAAAAAATGACAAAATGTTATCTTTTGCTGCGCAGTGTACCCTAAGCACAAAGAGGTCCGGAATAACTCCAGCAATAGCATACTAAATAATTATCTTAATTATGAGTTTCGGATAAAAACATTTAAGTATTTCACCAAATAATTTTCCCCGAGGTACTTGCATATTGGTGAAATTAAAATATTTAAACTAGCGCGGAGAATATAAGTATTTTTCTACAACTTCTACAAATGTTGAAGATGATATTCAATGAGACACTCCGGCTCTCTTCATGCACTTGCTTTTTATCAAAACTACCACAAATTATTTGGATTCGCAAAACATTAGCGTTTTAAATTTTGGGTTGAGGTTTTTCGTGGTGATATCGAATACTTTTGAGAAGATACATTGATGTAGATGAATTAAAAAATGAATTGGGGATCCAAAAGTTTGATTTAATATGTAAATGTGTTGAATACTGCTAGTACATGGAATGAATTGGAGGCTCTCACTGTTTATCATCTTCAACATATGTTAAGGTATACTTACATTATTCGCGCTAGTTTTAATATTCTAATTTTACCAAGATGAATAATGTTCAAGGATCTCGAGGTAAATAATTCAGTGAAACACATTAATTTTTTGATACAAAACTCAAATACTTATAAGATACTCTGGGGAAGAATTATTTACTCAAATTTAAACCAAAAATATGAACAAATAGCTCTGGAAGTATTTTGAGAATTAAGACAGACCTCGGGTAAAATTGCTAAAAAAGTACGCATGCAATCAATTCTCCAACTATTATGACAAAAAAGGTATTGTACATAGCGAACAAACGGCCACATAATGCTTGTTATCGAGTGCTAATAGAAACAGAACATAACTTAGAATACTGTTGGTTTCTTTGACAACCTTCAATGCTTTATAACTTCATTCCCGCTGACAGAAAACAAAAACATTTTCAAATTTCTTTGATTTATAGCACTCTCTTCCAGCTACTTGATAATTCTCTGTTCCACTTATACTCTGTAAGTGTTTCACTCTATATTCTAGCCTTACTGAGCAGACCTCTTCCTTTTTTCCCGAGTTTTTACTTAAATCCGACCTTTTCTCCTCCGCACAACTTTCTACGACAATCCATCTTTTCCTTCCATTTCTCTTAATGCTTTTCCTTCCCTTCCCCTATTGCCCATTCGATTGGCGTGCACCACTCTCGTCGTATTTCCATAGTATACCTTACCCAAGCTTAGATCACCGCAATCCCCATTAATATCTCCTCTCCCCATGCCACGACTCTTATCCTCGATGCCTTTTTACGTTCCGGCGGCACCCGTAAAAATTTCGCCTCGTCATCACTTCCGCGACACATCTCGCAGAAAAATGAGTCCGGCCTCTTCTTTCCCCATATCCTTCTCTCCCCCTTCCATTCTAAAAACCATCAATATTTTTTTATTGAGAGGGTCTGAATCGCGTTTTACGTCAAAAGTGGTTTCCGAAATATCAGAGCATGCAAAACGATTGTCGATCATAGGAATTGGTATGGTATGGTATTTGAGGGAGGTGACCGACAATTGAGGTCATTTGTGCATTGAGCCAATTTCGTCATTGCGCCTACTTTTGACGTAAAATACGATTCAGACCCTCTCAATAAAAAAAATATTGATGGTTTTTAGAATGGAAGGGTTGAGAGAAACCCGGTGTCGGCATTAGCCTTCTCTTGAAGAAAGGCGCCAAGTGAACCATGGCTTAGCGTTTCATCTGACGGACGGAGTGTTGAACTTCAATTGTCCTCCAAACAACACTCAAGCAGGGATCGGTCAGCCTCTGAAAATTCTCTACCATAGCCAGGATTTGAACCCGAGTCCACTGGGTTGAAAACCAACACCATAGCCACCACTTCAACCCAATCTCTTCGTTGAAATTTAAATATGAAAAGTACTGTTCACTGCGCGCCTAGCCTGACGAGTGGGTAGGTAGGTATTACGAGTAGAAATTGGCTTAGCAGGGCAGTAAAGTAGTAAAATTGGAAAAAAATCGGGTAATATTTCGGTGATGCTTTGCCAAATCAGCCAAACGTGTACTCTAGGTTCGGAATTTCTATAATGAAGAAGTCAAATCGCTTTAATTTCCACTCGAGCTAGAATCCATATAGAGCATGTTGAATTGTGCGAGGGTAATGTGTGACTAACAATGCCAAAGAAGCTACTAGGTATATTTCCACAATATTTTGTACTCAAATCGACTTTTAATCGAATATCAATGAACGTTGTACCTTAATGGGATAAAATAGTTCTGAAATATAACTCCCATGAAATAGAGAATAATGGAGCCATGACGGTCTCAGGATTGAGAGGTAAGGCACTATTTCTATTTCAACTTAAGTAGGTATTTCTTTACGTATCCTTCTGTTCTATTAAGAATTTTTACCTATAAAAATTACTAAGCATAAAAATTAGGACAAACTCCCTCAAAAGACCGAGTCTGTAAGACACTTCATCATAAAAATTACCATTCCTACGACAAATTTTAATTCGAACAGTTTCCTTTCGCTTGCCTAATTACACGGATTATATGGATTAGTACCAACAGAGCGGGTTTGATGTCATACCCAGAGAAGCATGAAAGTCTAACAGACAGATTTAACACGGAGCAAGAAGTCAGACAGCCCTGAGGGCATTAAGAACAAGCGGGGAGTGTCTAGGGTAAGCCTTGAATGGCAACAACCAGGGAACGCACGATAGAAGGACAGGAGAGGAAGGCAAGAGATTAGCAACGGGGCCATCTTGAGCCCGTTATGCGCAACATTTCTGACCGGTAGTCATATTTCCTTTTGAAGGAGGGCAGCTGTGGAAGGAGAGAAGGAAACCATGGAAATACTAAAGTGGGACGAGAGAGAGACAGTGTAGTTCGATATTCTTCTTTTGGGAAGCCGAACTAAAGGGTTGAGGAAAGTTTCCCCAGCCTCCATCACTAGGTCTTTGGTCCAGCACGCTTAGTCCCTCCTCTGCACTCAAACTACGGTCCGTCTCTCACCGCCCAGTTAATTCCCTCCGGATTATGCTCCCATTGTTTCCTTTCGGCCCATCCACTTTATCTCCCTCTCCGGAATTCTTCCTTCATTTGTCCCTCTCGCATTTCCCTCACCACGACCTCCGCCGGAACTTTAAACCCCTTTCCGTTTACAGCATCCTAAAGCCCTTTTTTGTTGTTGTCTTTTGTGTCCCCCCGTCCCATCCTGTCCAACATCGGCTTGTATTCCTTTTCCCGCTATTGCTCTCTCTTCTCTTCTTCCTCCAATTCCTGCTTCGTATTTCTCTCTCTCTCTCTGTTCTCAAAATTCTCTTCTCCGAACCAAGCAGCATGGATGCTTTCTCTTCCTTTCTTCGTTCTTTTAATTACTCCATAGTTTACATACCACATTTTTCAGCTACCCTAACATGAAATTCTCTGTTAACTGCTTGGCGTGATCTCACGGGAATTCCTCAGCAAGCATTATACTCTCACAGAACATGTCGGGATTTTACATGTCGAAATTAGCATAAAATCAAATTGCAAATGGGGCTAAACCCATTGCAGCGGAATGCTTGAAATCCAGTGTAAAATATATTATCAAATACAATAAGCAGCTTTAATGAAAATTAGATTGGAAGCCGATAGAGTCCCAGAGGCAACGCATTACGTAGCTACATGTATCTAGACCTAGATATCTCTATGAGTAGCACCAAGATCAACACCTTGAAACATTTCTTTATAACCACGACCTCTAGATTCTTGACCTTCTAGATTACCAGACAGAAAGGATAAAATATGAGATTTTTGCCGAACGTATAAGGATAAAAATTCATTTGTTCCTGAATAATTGAGAATTTCATTAAATCCTTGGCTGTCACCAAATATCTCACAACGTGCACCTTGATGCTTTAGTATTCCCTGACAGGTTAACAGCTGGCCTTCTAATACATCCTCCCACATAACCATTGAGTCGGCTTGCGGAGTAAAGCGTAGATATAGAATTACTTGGCCCATTGAATTCGTTTTGAGGCAGTAAACGTTTTCCTAAACTAAGGAACATAGGACGAAGAAAGAGAACTTGAGAACAAGGGTACTCGTGGGGTGAAATTGCAGAGTGCTAGAGATGAAGAATAAATATAGATTGTGATTAAAGATGGAACTAAGAATGACTTAGGACTTAAGCCCGTGAAATAAATATTCTATTATTATTTTAATTTTGTATGTGAATGGGTAGCTCACTTATAAAAAAATTTAAATTATTATTACTAAATTTAACTCTTATTATTTCTCTCCCATAATCCAATATTTCCATTTCCATTTTTTGTCTCCTTTCTTTTCCACCGCCCACAATTTCATCCTTATCCTCCGTTCTTTTGAAGCAACCAGGGTCAACCCACTCCCTGATCCCACCTCTTTTTTGCCTAAATAATCCGTCCACTGGTTCCCTCTAAACAACCCAATGGACCCTAATATTCCGAAATTTCTATCGCGTCCCACTTCCTCCTTGTTGTCCTTTAATAATCTGGCTTGGCTTCCATACCTACCGTTAATACTCCCCAAATGTAACCCACTTCAATGGGTCCTCCCTCGCCGCCGTCTGGAGCTCCATATGGGTGGCGCAATAACTCTGAGGACTGCTAAGCTACAAAATTATGATCCTCTCCATCCCTGGATTTTATCTTCCCAAAGAAGTAGACTTGCTTTTTATAATATTCAAGAGTCATCTATTGATTAAAGTTTAATCTCATATAAGCATGACGCATTAAGAAAACATTAGTTGGAATAAGGAAGGGGTTTCGTTACAGTGATTCAGAATTCATCCTGGTAAGCATGAACGTTCTGGTAAAAAATTTGACTTGCACAGTTCCAGCTCAAATTTGAAAATAATGAGTGAGAAATCAGATAAAATTTTGCGTCTCAAATTTCTAAGAAATGCCAACCAGTTGACTTTGAATGATAAAAGAAACCGAAAAAGAAAAAAGTAGAGTGATCTTGACCCACTGTATCAATCAATTTCTCTCACTTATTGATAAAAACCTATCGCTGGTTGGGATAGGTGAGGGTAGAGCTCATTCTGGAGAGATGAAGTCGTGTGAATTTTGCACATTCAGCGTAGGAGGTACCCGTTACTTTCCCGGGGCCACCTCGCACTTAGAGTACTTTTCATCTGGGCTTTCGGAATTTAAACCCGGTGCCCTTCAGTCTCAGCCACAAAGCGCTCGACCCTCTAGGTTATCACTAAACCTGTACTCGGGAAAACGAGCAAGCAGTTGACAAAATTTGCTGAGTCATGTTCGAACCGAACCCTTTTGAGGCGATTAATGAATGGCTTCTTACACCTTTCCCACGTTTCATCCACAGTTTTTTTTTCCACACTCATGGAATCTTGTTTTTACTCCGGCATCGTGTTCTCGTCCTCATTGTTTGAGTGTCGCACTCCTTTTCCTTCCACCCTCCCTCTACATGAATGGCTTAAATGCATTGAGATTTCGGTTTTGTTCCCCTTCATCCAACCCTTTAGAGTTTTTACTCCATATCTTCGGGAGAGCTTGTCGAGCACTTTGTCCCTTATAAAAAAAAACTATTCAAAGAGGAGAATATTAGGAAAACGACTATTCTATTCCGAGCCCATGGTGATGTCTATTGCGACTAATAATTTCTTCACGCATTGGAAATGCAAGTAAAACATTAAATGGAGCACGAATTAGGCTCATAATCATTATTTCGTGGGTATCACTGCAAAGTGAGACCCTCGCACATAAATTTACGCAGCGTCATCACGTATGACAACCAAAACTGATCATTTCTTGATCAATGCTTATGAACAGGGATGCTCTATGTCCTTATCAAAGATAAGTTTATCACATTCTATGTAGAAGTAATAAGTTGCTTAAATTTACTTCAAACTTAAATATTTTTTGTGATTTGGAAATATTTTTCCGCGATGTGGCGTATTACTTTCCATGTTTACCGTGAAAAGTCTTCGATTTTGGACTGCAAACAGAAAGTGAATAAATAGTTTGGGTACTATTTTGTTAAATTAATCTTAAATATTTCCGAAACACGAGAACGATTTATGAAAAAAATTGGAAATTACTCTAAATATCGCTTGCAAAGTAACTTGTATGATTGGTGGGCTCAAACTGTCTTCGAAGGTTGAAAATCGAGAGTATAAAAAAATTAAGTTGCATAGCAATTGCTATAATGAAATATTTTTCGAAATATTATCCGTTTTTACAGGTTAGGAGACATCTATGAACGAATATAGGTATTTTCACTGGATACTTTAAGAGCTAACATAAACCTATCAATTCATTAGGCTCATTCCAGCTAAAGTAGTACATAGGTTAAAAATTGGTGATTACTGAATAATGTAAGTCTATTTATTTTATTCCTTATTAATGAAATCATATGTATGGAATATCCGTGCTTTTACATCTAAGTAATATAGTTAAGACCTAATAATGTAAGAGGAGAAATTAGCAACTGTGAGGAGAACTACGGGCACATTCGTCAACATTTAGAATACAACAGAATTGTAATAAGCATCTATTGAGGAACTGAATTGCCAAGCTGATTTTCAAAGGGTGCTCTAAAACTTAAGTATTAACAAGTAAAGACCTCATCCGCCTCACAGTGGAGAGCAATCGATTTTATCCGAAAGCTGAACATCGCCTCTGCTTTACCACAAGAGTCTAGATTTAGCTACACGAGGATCCTATTCGCCACTTAACCATCCCCTTCCCCTCTTACCCTTCCACGCGAAGCCCACAATTCTCGGATCCCGTTTTCCCTATAGAATCTGGACCTCTGAAGTGCTCTTTGGCCCCACTCTGCCCCTTCTTTCACCTTCGTGAAATTCACGGCTGACCTTTATGCCTTCCTCAACTCGTGAGAGACTCATTTTTACACACATTCAAAGCATTACTAGACCCTCAAGATTTAGTTACGGAGAGTTATTCGTTGGACATCCGACCCTTAGAGCTGAGGTCATTAATCAGAGAAGTGGAGAGCCATATATTTGCCGATTCATTTGATTTCCGCTAGGAATCCTCAAAAAGTAATGAAAGGAAAAATTCGTGCTTTTTGAAGCACCGTCCAAGACCCACAAAAATAGCTTAATGCAATTGCCTATCAAGAAAAGTGGAATTTATACGCAAAAAACCAATTGGTTTCTTTACTATCATCTAAGTTTTTGCGTACATAATTTTATCACTACTACACCTGTTTATCAAAATGATAATAATCAATATGCAACATTCATTTCATAACACCTTTCTAGGTGGGGATACTTCATGTATTAATCAATGGTCTATGTGAGACGATGAGTAGAATTACACTGCGTTAAGTTTCAATAACGACTATGTGATAGATTATCACTGAATGACGGGTTAGACGTAAAAATTAAATTATATACTTCATTGCACTATGGGAGAAAAAGACTCCGACTGAAAAGAAGAATCGTCTGGGTGAAAAAATTTATGAAAACTCTGCATTGATGTATGCTCAGAATATAAATCTCAGCAGTTGCTGCGTAAAACGTGTAGTAGAATAGTTGAAAATATGAATCAAGTGTAAAATCAATTGTAATACCGAAGAGCCTTAGCATTAAAATTGAATTATATCGCCAGTGAGTGTTCATCGGAAATCACCACATTAATGTAACAGGTTTTTAATTAGATATTTGAAGTAAAGTGACTGCAACTGCATTTGGAACTGGGGGCAAAAACTAGGCAATTTTTAAAAATATACACGAGTTATAAAAATAGAGGATGTTCATTGGAAAGTAGGTTGCGTATTCTGAGAAAAATGCTTACGCTGAAATAAAAATTACCTCAAAGCTTTTTATTTCTCCAACATTCTCTCCTTTATCAAATCAACTTTTTTATCTGGTTCATGAAGGCCTTAATAGCCAGGGACTGATTAAGGCATAAATTTATGCTACATTGCATACCAAGAGATAAAAATTGAAATGTTTTCCACTGGGCTCCTATGAATTGAGAAAGGAGCTCTATACGGCTGTTAATCTGTTAATGAATAAATTGCCTCCAAAATTTACACCCGTGCAGGAGTATGGAAATAAAACATTTTCAATTGAAAAAAATGAATAAGTACTCGTCCGCCGAGTGAAACGACTGTTATGGAAATCACTGAATATTTTAATATTTGAAAGAGGATAATCATGAAAAATAGTTATCGTAACATGCAAAAAAAATAATAACAACTCAACCATTTATCCCAATATAAATACATATTTTCTCATTTATCAACACAAATGGCCGACAAGGAGTAAAAAATGAAAGCCCGGCAGGTAAAAGAGCATTGGGTGGGATGGGAATATCGTCCGTTATTTAATACCCACATACTCCCCCTTTTCGTTAACCCCCGTTCTCCATCAGATAAAAAGTAGCATTGAAAGTGATACCTGTATTTTAATCGCCAAATGTAAAAAGATAAACATCTGTAGATTAAAATACGGGTTCAACATTTCTTGTTTCGAAAGTTAAGCAGGTGGTCAAGAGGAGGAAATGACTGCAATTATTTCTCAGTAAATGATCGATTTTCGTAGGTGGTGATTCACGAGGTAAGAAATGCATTCAACCGAAAAAAAATCTTGATGTCAAAATGCAGAGGTAACAAAACAAAATAATCACTACAGTTGGCGAAAACATGGAGTTATCCCTTTGTATCAAGATCAAAACGCAATATTGGAACACAAGAGCATCATTGCTGCTGGGTGGTACGATATAAGTGATACATAAATTAATTGATCAATGAAACTCACTAATGGATTATGATAGTAATAGGATAAAGAGGAATTTCCTAGGAGAACTGGAATAATTTGGAACGAATTATGGAAAAAATGAAGAGAAATGAAATGAAAATAGGATATTTAATTGAAACGTTAAAAAATAAAGTAGTTGAAAAAAACGCATTCGTCATTTTCTGTAAGGAAGGAGTATTATCATAAAATATGGTATTGACATGGCTTTGTTATGGAAATTTGCATTTTTTATTCTACGGATGCTGTCTGCATCTCTCGTGAGTGATGCAATAGTTTACAGAACCATTCTCTTGGAACCCAGCGATTAACCTCATCTCGCGCGGAGTATTATTTATTGGTACTTAACAGGGCAGAAAGGATTGAAGATTTCATTGTACCTCCAATATGGCGGCAAAAATATATATTTTGGTACCAATACCTTATACCTTAATCACAAGATAACCAAGGTTATGCAGTTTTATAAAGCGTCATCGACTACTAATATGAGACTCAAGGTAAAAGTTGATGGGGAGAATCTTGAACCGGTAAATCAATTCAACTACTAGGGTAGCACCTAAGAGGAAAACCGATAGAGCGGCAAAGATATCAGGAAGAGAATTGCGTTAGCAAAGGGTGTTCATGAACAGGAAGGAGCTAATAACAGGTTCCCTATGCAAGAGTTTAAAGAAATGATTTGTGAAGAGTCTGGAGTGTAGCGCTCTACGGTGCAGAAACGAGGACAATAACGGAAAAGGACGAGAGAAGACTGGAGGCATTCGAGACGTGGGTCTGGCGAAGAATGGAGAAGGTGAAGTGGACGGAGAGGAGGAGGAGCGACGAAGTGCTGGACATGGTGGGTGAGGAGAGGCAGCTTTTAAATAAGATACGGAGGATACAGAAGGTATGGATGGAGGGAGTACTTTGCGGGGAGAGGATGGTGAAAATAGTGTGTATGGTAGAATGTTGGGTAAACGAGGAACAGGAAGGAAAATGATAGGATTTTTTTGATAGAATGAAAGGGAGTAGGCCTTATAGTGAATTCAAGAGGAATGTATCTGAATGAGGGATAGGCTCCCAGAATGCTTCATGAGAACCGACCTTAATCGGTGGAACACTTTAATAACATAGTGACTGAGCACAATTATTTCCTTGTGCGTAGCAAAATAAGGATAAAATAGGTTTAGAGAGAAGAATAAAACATGGTTTCTTGTCCAGGTACATGACCCGTTTTTGTGAATTTTCCTTCCACATCCGGAACATATTTTCCCACGAAACAAGATCACATCCCAGAAAACAATATTTCTCGCCACTTTGGCAAGCTCATAGTAATTTCTCATCTGCGAGGTCCTTTGCTGCGTTGGCGTCGCCAGAGTGATTTGAAATCAACAAAGGCGGTGAGCAACCCGGTCATGCAGACGTAATTGCATCAGTGGCACGGAGAGCAACGGCTGAGCGTTGACCTTTTGTCGTCCTCTCAAGATTCGGCAGGCTGGTTAGGTAGTCCAATTTTCACGCCCTCTGCTGACGCTCTCCGTTCTTTGCCTCGCACCGCCACTCTTTTCACCTCGAATTTCATACACTTTCCTTTGCACCCCGTTCTTTTTCGTTGCCCAATTTATGCCTCAAAATTTGTTCGTTCACGGTTTTTCCCACTCACATCTGCTACCTTCTTGGCCACCTATTATAAGCAATTCTATTGCATGCTTGTCACTTACATATAATTTCCTTGGTATCTTCTCAATTTCGTTTTTATCGCGAATGATACCCTTCGCAGCTTGTTTAGAATTTTACTACAGAATTTTTTTATTCACCCATCGCGTATCTTTTGTTCCTACTTTTTATCCAGACTTCTAATTCAACGGCGATAAAAAATGGGGAAAACTTTATAGGCTCTCTAATGTTTTTGGCCTAGCTCCGTTTTACGGTTTACTATTGGTATTATCTTCGGCATACTACTAGTAAGTTGCAAATTTTACGCCAAAAATATAAGACACAATGCTTTCCAAATTCCGATTTGAGGGTATTCGAGGGTGTAAAAGTATGATAATCACGCTTGTTATTCTAGCCGTTTCGTGCGAATAAAATGAATACAGAGTATTAATATTCCAACAATATAAAACAAGGAAAATCCCTCAAGATGGTTTTTATTCAATTAATTTAATTGAATAAAATACTACCGGAGTGAAATTAGATATTTTTTCCTCTCATACATCACTAATTTCTATTCCAATCCTGAAAATTTTACCCTGCTATTCGGCTCTTTTTTCAAACTGAAAATTTTAGTGATGAATAAAAGATATATTCTTGATTGCGATAGAATTCCTTCCACTAAAGTTTCACAGTAGTCTCCGTATTAAGATTGGATCCAATCAATGGTTTACGAGTTAACTTCGTGGAACGGTGACATGCTAGATTCAAATATAAACTTTATAATATTCCTCACACCATTTCATATATTAAAAAATAAGCTTAAATACGGTGTGGAATATAAAATGTTTATTTTTGACTCTATTTTATTAAGATTGAAGCCGGATATACCGTTAACTGGAACATTGCATTTGAAAATAATGAGGACTTATTTTCGTTCACTAAAATAGATATTACAGGCGCACTGAAGCAGAATTGATAATAATAAAAGCATGGTCGTAATAAAAATAGAAAGCGAACGAGTTCATTTTCCAAGTAAACTAGACTATCGCAGATGGCTAATGAAGTATTTAAGCGGTAGAGAAAATACCAAACTGCTTTCACCTGTTGGTGTTTTTACTTTTCATTCCCATTAGAGACTAAAATATATACGCCATCACAAGAGCTCATAAACCTGTGTTAAAATTGAAGTCCAAGCGGGGGTTTACGCGTTTATTCCATACGGTTATTTGGGTGGCAGAACCAGGTTGGTGTACGCGGATAAAAACCCAAAATAACTATCTGAATCTCTATGGGAAAGTTTATTAACTAAAAAGGGATTTTTAATGGCCATAAGTATAAGTAATCGATCGCTCTATTTTTACTTCTTATTTTTTAAAATTACGCTCCTCATAAAAGTTATTAATTTCTTTGATGTTCTCTGGGAAATGATACTTCACCTTAGCTACACATCTGCTGGCTTACATATCCGAGAAGGTGCAGGAGATAGCGCTTATCGGCCCATGCAAATGCCAGTGAGATAGAAATAGTGTAATCCGTGAATCTTATTCGTCTGATTTGGCTGATGAAAACGTTTGTTTTCATGACCGCTTCTTATTTCGACAAAAAATTTTATTTCCATCAACCGAACACCCATGAGGAATGGGAAATATCATAGCATTTATAAAATAAATTTCATTTGCCAACTATTTCTATTTAACATAGTAATACGGAAGATGGGAATTCAATATTTTCGTCGAATTATGACAAGTGCGTTGCCATCATTCTCGCCCTTGTATTTTCCTCTAAAATAATTGAAGGGTAAATCTATGATGTTGAACTGTATAAAAAGTATATCATAGCATTTCTATGGCAACTCGGGTCAATAGCAACGAGGAAACACTGAGAATTTTCACTCCATCCCGATGGCCTCCGTCTCTGGCCACAAACTGCACCTCTTTCGCAAACTGGAGCCGGAACAGCCATCGGAGATCCTTCTCGTGGAGGGAGGAGAAAGAAGCAGTGAGACTGTTTGAAGGAAAGTCGAGATGCTAGCGACGAAGATCCGTGAGGAAACATGTGCACGCATTGGTAGTATGGGCGCAAGAGAGAGGTTTTGGGCGGGTGAGTGGGTTAGGGTTTCCGAAAACGAGACATTGGCAGCACGGATAATCCTATTATGGGCTCCGAAAAGGGTCCGCAAATGGCGTGGCGAGGGCATGAAGGGTTAAAAGGTTGGTGAACGGAGGAGGAGGAGGAGGAAGATCTCTCTCTCTCTCTCTGTATTGCGGGATGGGAGGGCCTAAATCCGTTGAGGCGATGGGAGGGATAAGCCGTTTGTGAGGAGGAGGATTCCGAATGAGGTTGTTAGGTGGAGAGAAATCGAAGAGGAGGATCAGCGTTCAACGCGGATGCTTTCGCGAGGCCAGAATGAAAGGGACCATTTCGAACGACCGGATGACCTGCTCTAATTGAGCCGAATCATTGGGGGCATGATTTTGGATAATCTTCGGTACGGCTCTTTTCCGGTTAAATAATTCTTCTTGGCTACAATATCAATTGGTTTAGGTATAATGTGTGAGGAAAATTGGTGCATTCTGAATTACCTTAAACACTAAACATATTTCCTATTGTCACGGCAAAATTGAAACAAATATACTCCTTTTTCCATCCAAAGCAAGACTAACTTTTTGAATGTGTTGCACAGCTGTCCTGTTAGTGCAAAACAACACAAATTAGGAACTTTTAACATTGCTTCATGCGCAATTGTCTTGAATACTGAAGATATATTTTCATAATCACGGCAAAATTGGGAAACATTTCCCCTTTTTCCATCAAAAACAAGACTTGCCTTTTGAACTCAGTTGCCCTGTCAGTGCAAAACAGCACAAACACGTTTATCATACCGAAATATTTTATTCTACTTAGCTTATGAATCAAGGATGACAAAGCAAGAGAGAGAAAACTTTTAAATATTCCCCTTTTTTGTCCAAAACAAGACATGCTTTTTGAGTATACTACACAGCTTTTCTCTTAGTGCAAAACCGTAAAAAAATTTCTGAAATATTTCATTTTACTTAGTACTTGCGTCAAGAATGGCAAGGAAAGAGATATTAGACTTCAAAGTGGCCTAAATCAAACCTAGCAGTCAAACCAACGCTGATTTCTCGCAGTAAAAAAGTTATTCCAACCTTCCTCTGAAGAGCTCTGAAATTGTTCATAGTCGGATCGAAAGCATATAACGTATAGCCATATGATCCTCCAAAAATGTACAATGGTATCCACAACCATGAGTTGCGCAATGACCTGTGCGTGCGCAGTTGAACGGAGAGCTAAGTAAAATTTGTATGTTGGCAATCCCAGTTGATTTTTTATGTCGAAAATATATTAATATTGAATTTTAATAAACGAATAAATTCCAAAAATGCATTACATATTGATAAAAAGTGTATTTTGCTGACTCTAAAGTTGACATCTTGATTGCATTTCTTATCATCGCGTTTAAATGAAGTATGCAGTCCTCTTATTATTTTAGGCACTGACATCTACTCTAGTTGAAGTCTTTAAATACCAGATGTTAATTTTTTTTCATAAGTATAGAAAATATAGAACAGAAATGCTTTCACTATAAAATAACGACAGGGTTCAATCTAATTCAAGTTTAAATGCTGGAGACTGTTTCAATTTCAATTTGGAATGTATAAATTTTTTTAAATACACATGAAACACGCTTTGGAAAATAATAAAAATTCAGGTGTGCAAAATATTAAGTCTTCAAATCGAAAATTCCCATCTGCTTGACGAATTTTTTCCCTTTCTTTGTCATGAAATCACCCCTCTAAGTCTGCTTTCATGTTTCGTCACCAAAAGCAAACTTACGTTTGGTGCCAGAAGGATAACGAAATTAGGGATTATACCATGTTACGCGTTGCGACGCCTCTGACTTATGGATGAAATTTTCCACGATTCTAGCTTCTACTTCTGTCCTGTATAAACTTTAAGGGCGAAAAAGAGCAAAACGAGACTTCCGCGAGGGAGGAATTCGTTTGACTTTGGAGGATTCATCCATCACCAAACCTCGTCTCGCCTCTAAAGTTTTGTCGACACAAACGAAGCGCAGATTCCATGCATACCACCATCTCCCCGCTCACCATAGGGAGTAACTTTGCACGAAAGCCCTTATTACTTGGGCGTACACGAAATTATATGCAATGAGTCCACTTTAAACCGATGATTTTCCGCTAAAATTTGCTTTTAATAAAAGCTGAATGAATCAACTCGGGAAGCTTTCGCTAATAATATCGCGTTTCCGTGCATTAGAATTTCATCCACCGAAATAAACTTCAACACGCTATAATGAGCGAACCTCCGAATATCAGACAGGAAGCAAA
Organism: Ischnura elegans; assembly: GCF_921293095.1. NCBI lineage: Eukaryota > Metazoa > Arthropoda > Insecta > Odonata > Coenagrionidae > Ischnura > Ischnura elegans. Next base: position 146,885,467 of record NC_060246.1, read on the forward strand.
AATTCTGGGAAATTCCGCGCCAACTGGAGAGCAATCTCAGCAAGAAAAATGCTCCCGTTTTTTTTTGGAAAAGTTCCTGACTGCAAGAATTAAAAAAAAAAAACTTCAAGGAAAATAGAACGCATAGTTCTTGCCAAAGGGTAGGGTTTCGAATGGTGTGTCTAAAGTTAAAATCTGTAGAACATATTGGCTGCTGCGATAAAAGTCAACGTGGAAAGGTATTCATTACACTTTGAATCGTAAGCAACGTCAGTCAAGCCACCTGCGTCGTTTCCAAAACGTGTCTCATTCATGATCGTATATAGCACATAGGTTTACTATTAATAATGCTAAAATTGATAAAAAATGGTATGAAATGAAATTTTATAAAATGATAAATATTGGTAAGTAATTGGGTAACCGATGTTATCAGAGAAGAGAATAAAGTAAGTTTTGCAGTTGAAGTCAAGTACTTACTGCCCACCTATCGAGCGCATACAGTAATTTCGTTTCTTAGAGTTAGGTTTCGAGCAGTATTTACTTCAATATCCCGTTTAAAAGTTATAGTTTAGTTTTACTAAATTATTAGATACTTAGTGATGATGCACCAATTTTCATCAGAAATAATGGATAGCAACGACTTGGTGAATAATCTAGGAAAAGGCTGAATGTTTCATAGTCACGTTCATGATGAGAAAAGTGCAGTGGTTAATTTTCATTTATTTATCGCACAAGATTGGACTGAAATGAAATCATGGGCATTGAAACAATTTTAGGTGGGACGGGACTGAATGTGAGGTGCCTACAAGCAAAACTAAGATCCACGAGGAATGTGCATATAGTGACGGAGATTATTTTGGATATTTATTTTCTCTGAAAAAACAGCACGTAGTATTATTCGTTTATTCATTATTATTACGGCATTGAAATTGAAACAACACTTATGGATTTCGTTCCAGGACATAACTTAGTAAGTTTGATGCTTCTCGCTACGTTTTTTATCTTGAAGAATATTTACTTATCGGAAACAAGGTTGAATAGGGTCTTGAAACGGTCCAAAAGGAAAATTATGGCAATTTCAAAATTTTTATTCGTGATAGTTTATGCCTGCCTATAAAAGTAACACATTTATTGGATTAATCGCTGGGAAAAGAATGCGTGGGAATATTTTAAGTAAAAGGCAAATGAATAATTACGTATGCATAAATTTCGAAAAAGCGTTACTTCAAGAAAAGTAGGTATGGGGATAAGTCGATGAAGAGAAAAATAGACGTCGGGTTTTATGTAGTCCGCACCAGACATAACATGAATGTGGAATATTTAGGTTACACTGCAAACAGAAGAGTGAATGTAAGGAGCAACAAGCGAGCGAATATTCACGACTATTTAAAAACCAAAACCCCTGATAAACATTCAAACTTCAGGAACTTCTGGAACTCAGCAGCCCTGAATATTGTCGTTCAGTTAGAGATATTTCGGTGAATCATCCTCACCACGAGCAAAAAGCGACGAAACATTTTCAAACCACGACTATGCTCCATTGAGTCAAATCGAGGGCATCTCATTTGCCAGAGATCACTAGCAAAAAAAAAAGAGTAATATTTTCCTTTCCGCACTTTCCATTTATGCTTTTCTTCGCCTAAGTTACTCTTCCACACAAATTTAAGTGCAGAGGGGAAAAAAAAACTTTGCGACGCAGGTTCCAGAATTCAAACGGGGGAAGAAATATTTTTCGGTCCCATTTTCCGAGTCATATGCGAGTGAGAGAGAGCATCATCATTTTGCAAGTGCATGAAAATCTCTCTTTTGGCCTCGAGAGTGATCGAGTGCGGAGTGAGAAGGACTTGCAGTGGTACCGTTGATTCAGGCGAACAAAGGCGAGGAGTCACGGCGAGCGCAGGAAATGGGTATCTCCGTCTCTCTCTCGAAATAGATGCAGGAGAGAGTGCGAGGTTTGGGGAAGGTGAGTTTGCCGGGCGGTCGAGAGGCAAATGGTTTTCTGCGGATAAGATTCGGAGAGGCGGGGTTGGGGTTGCATGAAGGTTGTGGATAAAAGAGTGGAGAGAGGTCTTTCGGAATATTTTCGCTCAGGCCCTGTCTCTTCCTCCATCTCATCTCCGCGTGGGATGCCTTTCCATTGATTTCAGAATTCGAATCTCGACCTCGGGGCGCGGAGGCGGGAAAACGACTCCAGCTAGGGTGAGGACGAAAAGAAATGGGGGTTTTCACCGGAACGAAGGTCGGTGGAAATTAACAACACGTATGTTAGGAAGAGGAAATATACTTGAAGTTACTAACTTATTACAATCACAAGTTTTTAATTGTTTAACATAGTGTTACCTGTGACAAATATGGTAATCCCAAAGCATATCTCATTTCTTTCTTCAGTTCAGTAGGCCGTCAGTTTTGAAGTCAACAAGGTCAACTCAAAAGTTGTTAGATCTTTTTCTCTTTTTTACCTGTTTATAATTCTCTCTTTCACTGTATTCAGGTTCTCCTCTTTGACCAGAACTAGCTCCATTAACACCATCTGACACCTCCTTTTATCCACGATTACTTTTCTCTTCTCTTATGCCATATGAAGAGAAAATTTAGGTAACTCCTTTGCTCATGGTGAGGGCGTTTTACAGGAACATCTTTAACTGAATAGCAATGCTCCGGGCTGCTGAGTTCCAGGACGTGAAGTTTGAATGTTCATTAGGGGTTATGGCTTTCAACTGTTCGCAAATATTCGCTCACTCGTTCCCCATCCTTACATCCACTACTCTATTTGCAGTCTAACCTAAATGTCAAACATCGCTCTTCACACCACGTGTGGTACGGACTAAATAAATAAGTTGTCTTCTTTTCTCTCCTTAGCAACAACTAATGGTGGTCTAATTTTTATGGATGTCCTTTAAGACCACGAAAAGACGGAATTATTTAAGTTTACCTTGAGTTTTGGTAATATAAGTAGTTAATTCTATGCCAATTTTTCGGCAAATATATGTGTCATCCTCAGGGCTTAGAACTTCATTGGAAGACTTGTAGATGAAAAACAAAATTATCAAAAATTAATTGACGCTGAATGGCTGTTTTTAACTGAAAATTCCCCAATAAATTTACAATCCCTGAGGATAATATAGATATTAGTCGAAATGTTGGTGAAGTATTAAGTACTTTCATTGATTAAACTTCAAGATGATCTTAAAAATGATAGAATTTTCATCATATTTAATTAGCATCTGCCGACGGCAGATTCTGCCGTCTATTCCGCGTTGATATATCGTAAGCGGCTAATTCACTGATCACTTTCCTAGCGTTCTTAGGAAAAGTAGGACGCCAGGAGGCAAAGCAGCAGACCACAAAGTATGATGTCGGTTAATCCATAAGATGCCCGTGAAAATTGGTCTTCAATAAAGAAATACAAAACTAAATATTTCCTTCTTATATAACTTACTATAGCACCCTACGACGTCAATAAATTTTAAGAGTTGATTTATATTCACGATAGGCTTGTATTGTACCCTATAGCTTGTACTCTACTCGTACTATACATAGGATGATTGCAAGGAAAAGTATGAATAACAATTCATATCTTCCTGCGAGAATTTCTATGCTTCCATGGAAAATGTGGATGGCAGTTCAGAATTCAAATCCATAGAAGAGAGACGTGGATTAACATTAAGACTTGGAGATACCAAGACGCTGAAATATCAATGAATATTTTGCTGTTCACGGGATTCTGACTTTAGAAGCTCCCATTCCTCAGCAAAGTGAACAGAATTTTAAAATACTCGAATAACATATTAGTACATGGAGAAAGACGAGCGTGAATCAGAAAAAAACTCTTGTCTTACCATCATAAAAATGGTAAAACATGGACTCGTCTTTTATCTTAAATTTACGCAATCTTACATGTAACTAAGCTGTTACCAATGTTTTGAAATCTATTTTGTTGCATTAACTTTAAAGGCATGTTACCGTAAGATAAAAGAGCTGTAACGTTTTAATTTCCTCGAAAACTTCACAAATATGCTTAATGCTCTTTGTAAACACCTAATATCAGTTAAATGTAGCGTACCTCTTTACTCATCACTTCAAAAATATAGTTAATAAGCTTTAAGAAAACTTTTTATCAGTTCTCTCAGCGAAAACCTCGGGTGCGAAGACACTTAATCCGCACGCCATAACTTTCATTACAATACTCCCCTATTCTCTCTTCCGCGCCGTCAGAAACAATTACCGTCCATTATCACTTGTTTCATTTTTTCACCCATTAATTTTTACATTAACATTTAACTCAAAATTAATTGTTACAGAACAGAACTATAGGAGTAAAGATAAGAGAGCTCTATTTATGCACGGCAAATACTCAAGTTCCATGAATTAAAGTTACGCTAAATGAAAAAAAAACTAACGCCGTCATCGTGAAACGAAGTAGATAATCTCTCTATTTTAGATAAATTTAGATAAATCTCGATCAGCTCTTAAGAAAAATGTAAAGAAGAATTAATTATAAATCTGAACACGAAAAACTTTGAAGGATGAAAATCATTCGTAGTGGTAGCTTTTAGAGCAGAGGGAATAGGAAAAATTGATACATGACGATTTATATACTGCCAAAACCAAAAAGTGAAGCTGAAGCAAGAAATATTGTGAAGAAACGGCTCTTATGATTTAAATTTTGGTTAAATCACACCATAGATAAAGATTATATCGCCTCGTCTGGAAGTGTAAATCCCAATACAGCATTATGAAAGCTATGTATTTTCCCATCTAGCAAAAGTTCTCATTCCTACAAATAACCTCCAAATAAAGTACAAATCTCAGGTAAAGCCATTAAAAATTTATCTTTGAAAATCATACAATATATAAATCAAAATTATCTCATTTACCTTCAATCAGATAGATAAATATATACATTTACTTTCGATTAATGAATTCAGTGGGTCACAATTGCCCCAGGATTTCAGATATTTTCAATCGGATTTGATTTTTGTTCGGATTTGAGCTGCGTTCGAGCGAAGAATAGTCATCTTGCAAGTACTTCCGAAAGAATGAATTTAATGCAGAAAAACAGCATTTGGCATTAGCAATCGCCAAAATATATTCTATTATGGTTCTGAATAATGATGCTACTTAACGCTATGAATAGCGCATAATTTCCCTCGCGTTAATGACTGGCGGAGGCATAACAATGTCTAAGAATAGGATTCGGTACAGCCAGTGTTATACGCACACATACAAGCCAACTTAATGAAGGTGATATTTCTTAGCAATGAGATTTATTTATATATTTATATCACACCAAAAACAGCACTAAGGCCTTTACATTGGGTTTATAAACAAAATAAATTGTGTAAATATAATTAATAAACACGTAAAAAATAATATCATAAATAGCAATCATTTTCAACGTATACAATACATACAAAAGGTTGGTGCTAATAAGATAGACTTTTCAATTGGTTATTAAAATTGGAGCGGAGCCAAAGGTGGCAAGAGAGGAAGGAGTATTGGGGATTGAATTGAAAATAGATGGTAGGCGGAAAAAGAGGGATCTATGAGATATTGCCAGAGGGAAATTGGGCTGGTGTGGATCTTCAGTATTGCGGTTTTTGCGAGCAGGAATGCGTAGTGAAAAGAATGTTCGGAGATCACTGGATCTGAAGGACACATTCATGATGCGGTAAAGAAATTTGATGTCTAACGTCAATCTGCGGTGGTTGGGGTGTAATAATTCAAGTCAATGAATAATTTCGGCACGTGAAGAGAATCTGAGGTGAGGTATGCGATGTCGAACTATTGCTACGAAGAAATTGAGTGGACGGTTGATTAATTTGAGTATGGTGGGAGAAGCAGTTAACCAAATGGGAGAGCAATATTCAAGGATGGGTTGCACACATCTAATGAAGACTAATTTTAAGGCACTCGGTTCGGATATCTCGCTCAGACGATATAGGGTCCCAACCACTGACATAGCCTTGTTAACAACGGTTTTTATATGTTCGTAAAAGGTTAAAAGATATTATCATTTCATACACTGTGCTTACTATATACAGCTATGCGTTGTTTTGACCAATTCTCTGACTGAGGCAATAATTCATAGTGCGGGAAGACGTAAAAAGTACCAGTCAGGATAAAATTCTGACAGAGTACATCTCATTGACGGTAAATTTATCCATCGTATTATAAAAACTTCTTTGTCACTGTTGAGTGTTATGATTACGGTGCTAATTTAAACATTTGGCGCTAGATGGAGGAGCGGTATTTGAAATCATTTTTCCTCGAGAGGGTAGTGGCTCAGCGTCCAGTATATGCACAGGTCAATGTGTAAAAGATGACATTGGGGTGATATACGCCCATATCCGCTAGTTAAAAGAAATTTTTTTAAAAATTCCTTTTCATATATTTATTTTGGAACTTAACGGCAAGCACTCCACGTACTAAGTTTTGCAGTTACATACAAATTAATAATTCCAAAAAATTCTCAATAATTCTAAATATATCAATTCTGATTCTTAATTGCGTATACCTGAGATTACCTGTCCCGAGCAAGACGCGAATTTCAGACAATATTATTTTCAGGAATATCGTATTGAAAGAGCGTATCATATACTATTATTACACCGAAGAAAAGGATGAACAGAATTTAACAGATTTAGGGAGGAAACATTATTCATTTGGCAACATCAGAAGCTCAATTTGTTCTATACATTCTTACTTCATCGGTTCATTTATATTTAGACATGCTTCAACGCACATTTGATCAATAATAAAAGTTTTCATACAGCAATAAAATAAAATAAGTCAGGGATGGAGGTAAGCTTTTATGAATTTGGCCGTCACTGGCCATACCATGCACGGCCAAGGTTGTGGAAGTACGTTGATTATTGTATGAGATTAGTTATTTAACCATACCTAGGTTTCAGTAACGGCGTACCTTCTATCCACATGCCTCTCCCATTGCGATGTTGCAAATTCATCATCGAGTAGTAGGACTGTAGGACCTCTCACTCAATCGCATTCCGTGCCATCAGCTTCAATTCTCCCTCCCCCTCCGAGCGGTTGGTTGGTTTTGTTCGGATGCTCATACTGGTGCAGATAATTTAACCTTTCTGTTTCGTCTCACTAATTTGATAAAAATTAGTCCGGTGTAATTAAACATTCATTGTTTTAAAGAGATTTAATAGCGAAGATAAAAAAGCGACCCGGCCGGAAAATGTGACGCATTGATGGATTCCATGCATGTTTAATGAAGCCAAGGCCGTGGTGTTTAAAAGAGTCATTGTAAGAGCCGTGTAATCATTTTGTATTTTTATACCATCAATAAACCATGTGTGATGTATTTAAGAAGTCGTTTTGGAAATGCAAATGGATAAATGCATGATTGAGTAGACGCTGAGCGTTAAATAATGCATCGGGGGCAGTTTTACATTAGAGTTTATTAATTTTTTTTAAATATGCGGCACATATTAAAGCTCTTTCAAAATCTAGTTAGCATTCAAAATATTATTTCCTCTTCATCCAATGACATAATTTACTGCCAGGCAAATTATTTTACATAGTCACAAGATGAGGTGGGCAGTTATAGATAGGATTTTAGGAAGCTGCTTAGAAACTTAATTATGAAAATAGGTGGTAGTTGGTATTTGTCAGCACAATCATTTTATTTTAAGAGTATCAACGCTAAAATTAATATAGTTTGATGTGCATTCATTACTCGAATGACCATTGAATGCGTTGAATAATTTATTACAGTTGTATTTCATTCAGTAACTACTCAAGCCTTTCTAAAAGAAGCTTATCGCAAAAATTATTTAGTGCCTAAATAATGTGAAAGCATCAAATGCCATTGGATGACCTTACTGTCATGTTTTAGGAAAAAATATCCTTCATAGCCATAAGTATGTAGAAATTATACATGAATTGTGGGATATTTGAAGAAAAAATCCATTTGAGCAAATTAAAATGAGACTGGATCCATAGCTCCTATATCTTCTATATATATAAAAGAAAGTCGAAAATCGTGTTAGTTAGAACACTTATAACTCGAGAACGGCTGCACCGCTTTCAATGAGATTTGGTTCTTTGGATTCGACTCAGGCGGGGTTAACATATAGGCCATTAAAAAAGGATAATTTCACCAAAAAAATATCTCTTTCCTAAGGGCATGCTTTTAGGAGTTATAGTAACACAACAATTGATAAGTCGGTCAAAACTACAAATTAAATAATTTGTTTTGTTTTTACCACTTTAATAACTGAATTTAGTAACAATATAGCATTTTAATTACTAAATATATTCAAAATATTAATTAAATTGAAATTACATTTTTAAAATTTAATTCGAGCTGATTATAAGCCCAGCCGTGGCCCAGCTCGAGTTGACACTTCACTACCGTGTTTGTAAACAAATTTCCAAGCAATTGTTGACAAACGGTAATGTCCGTGTTCCTGTCGAGGAATCGAGTAGTTTTAACTCATTTCCTTGGAATGATTGCAAATTAGTTTCAGTGAGCTCATCAACAAAGAGTTCCAGAATATGATTGATCACCAAAAGAATCAAAGATGGTTGATTTAGCGAGCAAGAACGAAGATGTGGATGACTAAAACGAGGTAAATTCAAATAGTTCGTACTCTGCATGGATTCAAATCTTTTAAATGTGTAACAAACGAAGACGAAATCACCAACTATCTATCTGAATATTTTAAGTCCTTGGACGTACCTGGCTTACCAAGGCACGATTTACAGAAAAATGTAGTTTCTGTGCTCATGATCTTTCGAAGCCTTAACCAACCATAACTATCCAACGGAACGTGTTTGATCATTAAAAAAATTGGTGATGAATGTGATTCACGCAACTTTACTCAAAGGAAAATTCAAAGGTTAGGTCAATTCAAAGGTAAAGTCCTCATTCCGTAGATTCCATGATCTCAACTCATATGCCCTTTTGAGCTTAAGCGTATTCAATTTACAATTCGTGTTGCATTCGTGATAACGATTAAAAAATCGCATGGTCATTCTTTCAGTTTTTGTGTTGTTTGTGCTCATGTGCTAATGAAAACCCATGATTTTCTTATGGTCAATTTAGCGTGCTATGTTCACGAGTCGATAAACCATCCTCTCTATTTCTTCCTTCGCTTCAAGTGCGTAGCTAGGATAGGGGGTTTTGGGCGCAGCTAATACCACGGGTCTGTAGGGTATAGAAAACTCGCTAAGGTAAGCGGGAAGTGTGGGGGCACTTCCCCCAGACATTTTTTAAGATAAATGGTTCAAAATAGTGGGTTTTGTGGCTGTGTGAATAGTTAAATATGTTTTGTTTGTTAGTCATCCGTCCCCCTAATATTAATAACAAAATCTTTCATAAAAAAATTCTCTAAGCTCTTGGGGGGGGTTTATCCCCCAAAACCTCCCCTCGCTGCGTCACTGCTTTGCTTCGCTATATTTATTTAGCTTCATCCGCTTCATCTTGCGCCTGATAACAAAACAAAAACTGTTGTTTCTCAGAAGGTGCTTGACGCAAGACATTAAACCCGAATGTGTAGGGCTCACCGTGGTGCGTTTACGCATGCAGTACGTTTACGCAGTGCATTTTTTCCAAACAGAGATACTAAAACTGGCGCGCCTTAAGTCATTTAATGCGAATGCTGCTTCATAGGGTCTTTTCTTGCATGATTTTGAGCATCAGTCAAGCGTCGGTCTGGGGTCGTGTCAACCTGCCCCCTGAATGGGCCAAGTGTATGCAACAGACTTGGACCTAAAAACATTTTTTTACAGCTAATAACGCAAATAGCCAACAACTGAATGCGTATACTTTTTATTCCATGAACTGCTTTATTAAACCACAATGCCCAAAATTTCTTAAGCTAAAACGTAAGAAAATTTGTTGAAAAAAATCCGCGTAAACGTGCTCCGATTCACACTATGAAGATTCAATAAAGAAAATGTCTTTCTGACAAGCAATTTTGGTACTCATTTACGTATTTTTGTATAATTTGTATCCTTATTTTATTATAATAAATTAAACATGATTAAAAACGATACAGCCGCTCTTGATTTATAAATGGTGTAAGTAAACTGTAAGTTCATTGATTGTTAGGCGGTACGAAGTTCGCCGGGTCAGCTAGTTGATTATAAAAGACTAAAATTCTAAGATGTGTGGCAGAGAATAAAAATGTAAAAGTTCGTGTTAAGTTGAAAGAGAGCAAAGTTATGTTATACTGTGGATCATGATGATCAGGAAACGACTCTTTTCTTCGTTTTTTTTTGTGGTTCAACTCCAGCATTTAATATTCAATTAAAAAACTCGGACTTCAGCTTTCACATTCCGTTGAAAAATTTCCATTAAAAACATCATTTTACCATTAAAAAGTGGTAAATTTTTGAGAGTATTAAAAAACATTCGAGAGCTATACGGTAAAAATTTCATCTGATTCAACGCCTGATAACTGAAAGAAGACCATTCTTGAATACTTTTCCAGAGCGCAGCTTATTGCCATTTCTAAGAACCCCAATTTCCAGCCAATCTGGTAAAGGCACGATAAAAGCTGTCATTATCGAGACGTGAAAGTGCGAATGGGAATGAGAAGTTGAGAGACACTGAGAGAGAAATCGAGAGATGGGGATTGGAAGGAATATGGGAGCAGAAGGGAATGGAAGAGAGAATGAGACGAAGAGGTTTGATGGAATGGTGAGAATGTCACGGAGCTAAAAAACAATTAAGAGGAAGGAACGGGGACCGCAACTTGCGAATTTGGCGAGGACTCAGGGGCTTTTAAGAACAGGGGGGAGGGAGGATTTTTAAATGGCCCCGATGGTAACAAAAGAAGAGAGAGAGATGCGTCGAAACCACTTGGATGACTTTTTCGGAAAGTGATGGGCGATCGATGGGTCCGATGGCCAGGCGTCAATGATGCGGCGGGCAGAGTTGCTGGGGAAGGAGGAGGAGGGAGGAGAGGCGTTAAAAAGGGTTGAATCACGGCGCCGCAGGAGACTTAAATGGAGGAAAGATTGAGTCGAATGGATTGGCGGAGGAGTGAGGGGGCTAAGGGGTGGTTAGTTCTTCCCTGGGACCGGACGGTGGCGCCCGCCGGCGAGGGGGAGAGGCGCTACTGCCGGACGTGGTGGAAGGGATGTGGGCAGGGAGAGGAAGAGCTGATTCTGATGTGTGGGTGTATGTCTGGGGATCCGAGAGAGCAATGGGATTGGTTGGGTGGATATTCCCTGGACACGGAAATTGGAGGGATAGATACGGGATTTCTTTTTTTCTCATCGGCGGAAAGGGAAAGGAAGGAAAACTGTGTCGATTTTCGAGGGAGAAAAGCTTTGAAAAATGCGAAAGATGGGTGGGAGGTGAAATGGTTAATTAATATTTACGTTTGCGGTGGTTTCAACGTGATTAATTCTTCTCAACGAGAAGAATTAAAAAGAAACTTTAAAAACAGAAACGTATTGAGTCATTTTTAATTCATATTCATGCTACAAAACACTGTGTTTAATCAAATAAATATTATTTGACGTTTTCCGGTGAAGTATGCTGGTGAACCGTTCTCGGAATTTCAACCAGGCTAAAAAGCTCCATTTTTGTCGACGTTTCGAGCTCCGACTCGGTGCTCATCCTCAGGGCTGCTGAATATCGTTTTTGAATTAAAATTGATTCGGAGTGTGAGTGTGTATGTCCGGATATTCAAGAACGATGTGAATGGTTGGGTGGATATTCTTTGGGCACGGAAATTGGAGGGATAGAAGAGGGAGAGGAGGGATTTCGTTTTTTTTCTCATGGGCGCAAAAGGGAAAGGAAGGAAAATAGTGTCGATTTTCGAGTGAGAAAAGCTTTGAAAACTGCGAAAGACAGGTGGGAGGTGAAATAGTTCATTGATTCCCACGTTTGCGGTTGCTTTGGTGTGATTCATTCTTCTAAACGAGTATAGAAACTTTTAAAACTGAGAGTCATGCTAGAAATCACATTGTCTTTTCACCTAAATATTAGCTAACAGAAGTATATTTTATTGCAAAAGCAGATAATTGTGAACGGCTACATTCATCTAACGATTAAGTTTGTTGGTAATGGACGATAGAAGTGCTGTTTGAATCAAAAGTTGTGGAACCGTGACTACATTATTGGGGCTTGGAAATACATAATTGATCGTTCTGAGAGATCTTTTTTTATGCCAAATTTTTCAACTCTTTTTTTATTTAATTTAAGAAATTTAAAAAAAGTTAATGCCTTGAACGTCCGAAATTGCATAGATGATATATTTCAATGAGGTCCTCTCTGTATGGCGATAATATACTCGAGAAATGGTTCCAGAAGGATAGAAACAGATGTTCTTAATCGAATCCCACTAAGCCGTATTTCTTCGCACCAAGGTTTTTAATAATTTTCTTGAATTTAACGAAAAAAATCGATTCTCGATAGATGAAATGTAAATTCTAATGGTTCGGTATATTTCGAGAGCATACCACTGAAGGAGAAAACCTGGCAGCAGTATCAGACAAGTAACTGTTCAATATTCGCTGGTTTCGGTATAGATCAAGTGAACGCTTGAGTAAACTAAGAGTGCGAAATCAAAATATAATTCTAAACGAAATATGTGATATAAAGACAAAATCCTTCACTTTTGTAACTCTTAGGAGTAAAAGGGGTAGTGTTCAAGGCACAGGCTAAATGAGTGATGGCAGGAAACCGAGGCGAGAGGGGGAGGTACAGAGAAAGAGAGAAACCATTTGAGGAAAGTGGTTCTCACCGTTCGAGTCGGTGGAGAAGGGAGGGATGAGATTGATGGAAGGGGGGATGAGTGGTCCCCCTCCCATCCCGTCACACTCCTTGAAGACCCCTGATTGATCTCTACTTTCTCAGGCGCCTCTTCCCTGGCCCGGTTGGTCGGCCCCAGGGGAGGGATGGGCTAGCTGACGAGGGAAAGTGACGGAGAGGAGCAGGAAGAGATAATGGGCAAATAGAGGAGGTAAGATAGAGGCCTCTCCCCTTCCAGCGGAAATCGTAGCTGTTAAATTCCGATTATCTCCTTTCGAGATAAATTTTATACAGCGTTTGTCTTTCTTTGTTACTCAACTGAAACAGCGAAGTGATATCTCCGAAATATCATAAATATGCCCAGGAGAAGGTGTTAAATGAAGATTATCGAGTGTATATCCTGAAAGATGACAGCTATTTGTGCTCCTTAGTATTTAAAACTCATTGATGAAGCTCAAACCTGGTGTAATATTTGGTCAACATCTTTAAGCCACATGAACGATATGTTTTCAGTAGTAGAGCTTTATGTTGTAGTTGTATGAACAAAGTTCGAATTAGATTTATTTGTAGATCTGTTCAATAAATATCAAGATCGTATTTTATAAAAGAGCCATTTTATGAAGAATTTGAAATTAATAGATGTGAAGCAAGTAAATCAATTGAATAGAATGAGTTATTTTCTAAATTATCTCTCCCATTTAAGTAGATTGCTAACCCTGAAGTTCATTAGGTCTGATTTTTGTACCGGTAAAGTATCGCTCTACATGATTTGGCCTCCAGGAAACCTTGTGTTTCTCCTAGTACTTTTATGCCTCAGTCATGTCTAAATGGAGCTCCAAATTTATGACGGATGTTCTTCGAAACCTTAGGCAGTATATTTTGTGACATCGCTTCCAATTTAATTATTTTTTGTGCGTAAGCAAGATTGCTATGGAAAAATTGAGGCATAAGAGATAGAAAACTACCCCCAACGAGGTTATTTCACAAGCAAAATAGAGAATTTCTTGAAAATGAAACTAATTTAACATTGTAAACAATGCCTTTCTCTCTAGACTAAAAGGAAAATACTTTCGCATCCGTAATTTCCGGATGGAGGTTTCGGTTTAGATGGCTAGCTTTAGCTCGCCGCAGGCTTCGAAATCTCTTCGCATTTCTCTTGTGAACTCTAATAGTTATTTCTTTACCTTCCAATTGAGAACATTCGAAAACCGTTTTGAATGTGATATTAATGAACAGCAGTGAGTTTTGAAGAAATATCCCGCTAATGTTTAGAGGTGGTAAATTTTTTAACTACTTAGACTCAGGGAATCTTCCGTTAATCAGGTCCACGCTAGGGATTGGTAGGATGATATTTTATGCCCTGAGATAGGGTTAGGGTGGTGGCGTATGGTGATGATGAGCCTGGGGTAAGCTCTAACTTATGATATATATATTTATTCATCCCGCAGGTCACCGTCAACTTTTTTTTGAGTACTCAATTGAACAACGAAAAATAAATTTTGGAATCAGCGTGATTAAAAATTAAGGTGATCAGTTAATTATTCCTCTGAGCTTGGTGTCGGTTTTATATTGCCGCTTCACATTTGCACGGAATTCAGGCTTGACAAAATGCGCGTTCAGTAAAAACGAGCTAGTCGCGCGAAAGAACGGATATTTTCCTACAGTCTTCCATGCTTGACGATGGAATTAGGAAGATTATTAAGTTTGTAATAGCCACAAGTTTTCACACGCTCATATCAGTGGGGAAGACGAGACATGGCCAGCGAAACATTTTTATGAGGGAACGGCTTCCAGCAAGCCTAAGAGATTTTCGTTCAAGAGTGGCGCAAAAATGAAGTACTAAATATTTCTACAAATTTCTACTAATAATATACTAAGTTTCGTATTCTTTAAGTTTGCACACCGGGGTGTTCCGGTTGAGATACGACAACGTCGACGATCGTCTTATGATCCTCGTATATTTATACTCCTAATGGAGGCTCCCGAATATCTTCGAATGCACAGTATTGGCTAATTGATTCCTTGCAAAAACTATGGAAGGGGGTCCGTTTTGTACAAGATTCATAACCGCTTAGTTTCTTAACTCTGCGTTTTATTCATGGAATTGCATAGGGCACTTGGTGGAGTTCGCCACCAAAGTCCACATATCCCGCGATATGGCAGCGACTGTTTTCCTTTGGAGAAAGGACCAAAAGGGATGTAAGATGGTTTAGCTTACCCTAGGTCCAAGATACCCAACGCTACTCAGAGAGCGAAGGGCTCGACGCACTGTCATCTGATGACCATCGCCAAAAAATTCAGAACGTATGCTTTTGGAGGGTGGTGATCTCAAAGTGCCTTGCAGCCTTGGCGACTGCTGGCCAAGCGCAGATTACATTGCTTACCCTCAATGCACGCCTCTTGTTGAGAAATAGGTTCCACTTAGTCATGTGGGAAAAACGAAATTGGGAATTCGACGATGAAACTGAATTTGAAAAGAGTTTATTATTTTTTTTCATTTTAGCAAATAACAAAACTTTCAATATAATAAAAAAGCTGAGGTTGAGCAATTACGAAAACTTTTCAAAGAGCTCTGCAGAGTCAGAATAACCTTCTTGGATTAGGTTCAGATAAATCCCCAATAACTTTAAGTCTTTTTCCCCAATTGCTGATATTACCATGACGTATTTGACATACCTATTTTGAATATGATATACTTGGCTTTGGAGGGCTACGATATTTATTAATTATATATATCTTCATCGCCCGGAAAACAGCTCGTTCAAGGCATTTATACCGGAGAAAATAACATGCAACAGCGATTATCAAACACGACCACGTCTTTAGTAGGGGCATCCTACCCGGGCGAGACTCGAACCCGCGACCCTCAGTTTGGCATGCGAGGACTTTACCCCGCTGGGGTACACCAAGGCTGGAAAGGTATTTAAACAAGGTATACGAGAATATCAAGTTAATACCAAATATCAGTCTTTCAAGATAAAGCGTTTTCACTTATGCTGTTACGAGCTTGATGCACGGGTTAGAGCTCTCAATTACTTACCAAAGTCCCCTCTCTTCTTTTGTGCATCTCTTCACTCTTTCACTCTCACTACAATATTACGCACCCTCATGTATCCACTTACTTTTGTGTACTTTTTTGCGAATGAGAATATTGCCAACTTCCTCGATCAACAACACTGCCTCGGTGCTCTTGAATTTTCCTCTTTTATAGCCCAAAAACTCCGGGGCTTAAGGGAGCATTTTCTTTTACGTAGGATATAGCACCAAAATTTCTAAGTGCATCATTAATTTTGATTTGCACTCACTTTAGCACAATTTAAATCATTCATTATTAATTGGGGTTTGCTAAACTAGTCTTTGAATCTGACCTTCTGACCTGCACAGAACGCCTCAGCTCCCTTTAAGTAGGCTATATGACGTACTTGAACTTATCTTTGCTGAATTATGAGAGGCGCAAATAAATTTGTGAATGAATTTTTTTGCCCATTTATTTTTAGTGATACTTATGATTTTCTATTTTCCACTACCATAATATTAGTGGCATGCATTTTAAATTCACTAAAATAATTCGAAATCTTCAGAGATTCCTCAAATTTAAAAAAATGAAACAAATACTTGCCCTTAAGGCTGAAAAATAACAGGTACAAACTGAAAAATTATACACTTCCTTGAAAATGATAGCTGATCAGTATTTTTTGCCTTAATTCCGTAGGGAAACTTTTGAAATGCCTGATATTGTCTTAGATTCTTTGGGAAATGAGATAGACAAAGAAAAATATTCGCAGTAAATCAAAATGGTCAACCGTCAAGAGGCAGTGAACTGAATAAGGTAAGACTTCAGCTACTTAAGAATTTTCATCCATCCAAGTGAAAGGGAGCTCCCATCCGTCTCCGATCCGAGTACTTGACGAGGTTGTCAAAACGTTTTTGGAGTATAAGTTACACACACTTGTGTCGGTACAAGTAGGTATGTTAGACATTTTTATCCTTCAAAATCTAGTCGTTAATAAGAGGCTTCTGTCTTCTTCAAATATTTTTTTGGAATTAAAAGAAACGGTACTCACGAAACTGTGGAGTATCTTTACTTGCACGCTGCAATATGCATGGAGTTGAGGAATGCAAGCATCCTTCAGAAGATTCAGATTCAAGAGGATCTCTCCGCTTAAGAGCGCATCAAGGAAGAATGTCTGAGGGATTTGCTGCACCAGTCTTTGAATCTGACTTTCCGACCTGCGCAGGATCCCTCGTTCTCCTTTGAGTAGGCTTACTTGAACCTATCTTTGATAAATAATGAGAAGCGCAAACGAATTTGTGCTTGTGTATCTTAGGGGAAGTTTTTGGAGATCAAATATCTTCATTTGTAACGGGGTCATGTCATAAAAGGGGAGGAAAGAACTTGAAAGATGATCGCGCACAGCAGGCTTGAAGGATATTTATTTTGTGAACAGAAGTAGCGAGTTTTCTTCTCTTTTCTGATAGTAGTGGCCATTTACAATAAATTAGTTGGATGAGTGTAATTATGAAAGTGGAAAAAAGTAGTTGCGAATGAGTAATCATGGCTTATTTGCGACTACATTGAGTGCCTCTATTCCAACGTAGCCTAATCTATGACCGTATTTATGAATGAAATTTTACGAGGTGCTAAATCCCTTTAATCCAAACAAGTTTTCATCCCTCATCTGGTCTCTTGGGAATGGAAATGACCGGTTAAAAGCCTTACCTCCAAGGTGACGAGTTGAAATTAAAACCCAGTTTCTAACTCATCAGCATTGCCTGACTATGGATTTGTTAGTAGAAGTTGTCGATTTCTGATTCAAATACTCAACCATTGTCAAGATTAAATGATTAATTCCAAGTGGAAATTTAGAATAAATGATTGAAGTCCTTTTAAACGTTAGGAATTGTCTATTTGAATATAAGTTCTGCACGCAAATTTTTTGCAACGTAGTGGTATGATGATGGTATGGTAATGAAGAATGATGAGGATCAAATGGATCGACCTAGTTGGTAATGAGAAACTACAAAGAAGAGTAGGAAATAAGAGAAGCTTAATGAAAACCTTAGTAAGAAGACGGAACAACCTTATAGGCCATATCTTAGAACATGACGGCCTGATGAAGACAATCGTCGAGGGACAAGTGGATGGCAAGAACGGACAAGGAAGACCTCGAATGAAATACATGGATGAGGTAAAGGAGGATGTCAAAAAGAGAAGAAATATGTAGGCGTGAAAATATTAACTTATAGAGGAATTTAGTGGAAAGCTGCGTCCAACCAATCTTGACCAGTGATGATGATGAGTGGTAAGGTGTTTGCACAACAAATGTTCATTGAGAGGAGAGGATCAGGGCACAAACAATCAACTCCAGTTTGAATTTAAAATTTTGAGATATCTCACTTATGATGATTTGAAATAATTATAAACTAAGAACTTATATATTTAATACTCGAAAATCGCAATCAGTTTATTTCCGATCCTATAACGCATTTTTGTGCCTCATTTTAAATTTGAATAGTCCAAACCACCTGTCTCTTTCTTTCGATTTCTTTGTTACACCTCCTGAGAGAGCTGAAATAGCTGCTCTCCTCTTGGTTCTCAGTATTACGAGGTCTGGGCTCACTAGTTCGCGCGATCCATCCACTCCACTCATCGTACCAATTTTCAATTGTCAGAAATCGTAAGCTACACACTGGAAGGCTATACAATCTGCTGCTGAAGTCCCAGCAAGAATGTTTTTTTTTGCACATAGTACCATGGATTAAGGTTTTGTTTCTCTGGTGAAAATTTGGTTAATATATGGCGATATTTAAAAAAAAACATGATGCATATCCACTATATTTTATCAAAGTTTCCCAGTAAAATTTCGGGTCGGCTGAATTTAGGAATTTGTCGTTGAAAAGATTTTAAGTGCTTATATTTTTAGAGAGAGAAAGACAGGGCTCTATTCCTCACAATTGAAATGTTAACTGTCTCTTACACCTCTTTAAACAACTGAAATAGAGTTGCTGCCCTCTAGGTCTTCAATGTTGCGAGGACTGAGGACTGGGCTCACTGGTCCGCGAGAACCCTTCGCTCCACTCACCGGACCTTCATTTGGAGAGAGAGAGAGAGGGAGAGAGAGAGAGAGAGGAGATAGATGGCGCGCGGTCCACGCACGGGATTAAGGCGACGCACGGCGTCCTTCCTCTTTTTTTTTCTTTAATGCCGAAATCCCCTCGCCCGTATATATACCGACGCATACACGCGTGGATACCGGGGTTAAGCGGAGTTTGTCCCCGTCCACTCCCCCCCCCCTCCTCCCGGTACTAAAGGGGGTTGGCATCGCGGTGACGGGAACCACTTTTTCAGCCGGGAGTTTCGATTTTTCGTCGTTGTTTCGTGCGACGGTTTCTCCTCGTACTAATCCCAGGCAACCATACACCCTCATCCCCCTCTTCCTCCTTCCTACGTCCCTCACGTGATCGTTCTGGCTGGCTGGATGCTTCGAATTTTCTCGCGCGATAAAAAAATCCCCCCCCCCGTCTCCCACTCTCTCTCCGAGGAAAGAATTTTCCCAAAAGGGGAAGAATTTATTGCCCGATTAATTTGGTTTAATTAAAAGTAAAAAGGGTGAGATGAAGTGAGTGGGCTGATGGGCAGGAAACTAAACGAAAAAAAGTAAAAAATGTGGTTCTGTTTTTTATTTTTCCCACCCTACAAGTAAGGTGGTATCGCGTGAGAAAAACAGTGGAGGAGATTCTGATGAGGTCTCCATTTTCGGAAAAGATTCGTATTTTGGATTGAGAGGTGGTTCGAATGATGCAGGGAATAAATCTTAATTAGTCTGGATCGTATTAATTAACGATTCTTCCCTGCGAAATGCAGTTAATCAAACGGAGCTGACTCTCGCGTTAAAACTGCTGGGCATACACTTCCGTGGGAGCTACTTCGGGATAACGCGTTGATCAAACGACTTCGCAAGGGGATTTGGCTGCAATGTAATCCCATGCATGGAATTCGCCAAATTTCATTTTTTTGTTCCTTTCTCATTCGTTTGATATTTAAATGAAGAAAGCAAAAGGCTTTGCCGTACTGATTCTTGGAGCTTTTTCCCGTCTCCGAGGGAATAAATACAGCGCCTTAAAAATTCATTTTATGAATATACAATTATATTTTTTCAACTCCATTTCCTATATCTTGAAATGGAGCAAAATTTACCAAAAATATAACTAATCTCTCCCATACTTTCACCCATTTGAAAGTAAAAGTATTTCATCCATAGTCAAACTTCAGTTCTGTCAAAAAATTTGTGTATCTTAATAAATCTTATTTCGAAAATGCTTCGCGTTCGGTTAGTCTATGTAAGTGTGTATCTTCGTCTATGTTTGGGAATGGTTCGTTTATGTAAAGATCTGCTATTAGCCATTGGCGTTTTCGCATTTTTTGATCAACTAAAACTATGCTGTATTATTAATCGTAAAATTTTTACTTCAGATAATATCTCCGTTTTTGAAGATCAGCTTTTCTCTTTTTCAGAAATTGCAGTAATTTTTTTCACATGCGAGTATCATAGTTATGTGCGAGTTAAAAAAGGGCATAGTTTAAGGAAAGGCTATTCGGATATTTTCTATTGCAATTTATACTTTTTATTCCAATGAGGCAACGGATATGTTTCAAAGAACTTTAAAATTTTTTGCTGGCGTTTGTAAGCACAATTAACCTCTACGAAGAGTTTTCTTAATTTAAGTCATAAAAGAACATTTTAGGTTTGAAGCGTGGAGTTGATTAACACGAGCTATTTTCGAGATAAGATTTATTAGGATTATTAAACATGCTCAGGATCTATCAATCTTAAATTTTCGAATTTCTGAGAGCCGATTTTACCCACATTATGCCACAAATGCTCCTTGTGAATGACAGTCTCACATCTACCCTTAACCGATAACCTTGCCTTATCCCTTTATTACCTCGACTCTAATCCTTGTGGTGCTTTTTAATGCCAGGAATGATCCAACTGTGCCACTTTGGATTACTAATCCACCCATAATTTATCGATCAACATTAATTCGCCATAAGATCCATCTTTCGACGGTAAAAAATGGTCCATTCAAATTTTCCAATGACTTTGAGCATTTTATTACCATTCATGCTTATTTTACAGAAAAATAACGAATTTATTTCTTAGAAATTATATTTTTTTCTAGTGTGTGCGTGTAGAATTATCCTCTTCGAAGAACATTGATTTACACGAACCGTTCTCGAAATAATTTTCATTAAGCTTATGAAGTATACTCAGGAACTATCAAACTTGAGTTTTCGAATTTCCGGGAGTGGATCGTACCCACATTATACTACATACACTTCTTGTGAATAAAAATCTCACATCTTTTATTGCCCTAAAGAGCTCCTTGAGTTCTCTCTTTATTACATGGACCTTGATCCTTGTGGCGCTTTTTTTAATGCTAAGCATTATCCAACTGCGACACTTTGGATTTATATTCGACCCATAATTTATCGATCAACATTAATACGGCGTAAGATCCATCATTTGACGGTAAAAAAAGGTCCATTCCAAAATGCCAATGGCTTAGAGCAAAAAGAGAGAAAAAAAAAGACGTGAGGATAGTGTTGGAGGTCGGTATATCCAAAGTGACGGGAATGTGCGAGTGGGGTCGAGGATAACGGAATAAATCGGGAATAAAACCTCGAAAGGGCCGAAACCTTTAGCGCTGTCGCAGGATTAAATGGAAAATGAAAAGGATGGAGCGCGTTCTGTTTGAAACCCGGGCACATTCCTCGGGTCGTTTCGCGGTTTTTTTCTCTCCTGGAATAGGCCAAGAGTGGAGCCGGGAGAGAAAGGGGTTTAAAGGAAAGTGGTGGCGTGAGGGAAGATATTTCTCGTCGGGAGATTGTCGGGTTGAGTCATTCAGAGGGCTGGAGCGAGATGGACTAGAAAGGAAAATGAGCGTAAGAGAGAGAGAGTTTAAGAGATCGGGGATAAGAATTGAGAAATTCAAATCGAACTTGTCTCGAACTGGAGTCATTGGAGGAAATTAGGCCATTTCTCCACGATATTTTCACGGCAATGCGTATTTCGTTGATGGGCTAATATTCACTGTGTGTATATAAGATATATTTTGGAATTTCAAAAATTACAATATTGGTGAGTACCGTTTAGTTTATTACTTGTATTCATCAGCCTTCTCTTTTTAATTTTTTCACCATATCGCAAAAATTACTGGAAGGATATAATTCCCAAGCCAATAGCGTAGGAAGTAGTGATACTCATTACGATCAATTATCACTTTCATTATTAAATACATGAAAATATTTATTCTAGGCTTGCAAAGGTACGTCACAATAATGTCATCATTTAGTGTTCATCATTTCTTTCATAATTTCGGTTTACACATTAAAGTAAATACTGCATCAGTTGTTCTGTAAAGAATAAATTTAGAGTTGAGACAATATTCAGTATTCTATTTATTTTAACAATGTAAGTAATATTTAATGAGAATTATGCTAAATTTAAAAGTTTGACAACTATTTGAATTGTCAAAGTTTTCTTCTTCACTTTGCATTTTGGGCTTCAAAATCATAGTTCATCGCCTTTAAACCTGACCATCACTTATTGGTATTTTCATTGAGATTTACTATATTAATTTTTTAGAGTCTACTCTCAGTTAACCACTTTTCAAAAAAGAATGGCACCTATCTATTGCTTGCACTGAAGCAATGAACAGCAAGAGAGTCCTTTCAGCCAACCTGTGACTCCTGTTTTTCCACCGACTTTAATTCGTTTTGGGACTCAATTTCATATCTTTAAACTCTCGTGTTTTTTCTCTCTCTCTATCTCAATCCTTGTATTCGACGCTGTCTATCTTATAAGAGGAATGAAAGAAGATAGAAAAGATTAAAGGGAAGAAGAAACCTTTTCTTCATTAAATTCCTCCTCTATTCCACCTTTCTTTTTCCACTCTTTCCTCATCGGAACTTCCAAAGACTCCTCCATACATTTTACCTCCTGGCTGCAAAAGTAATCCGCATGATCAGTGCCCTACTTCAAGGTTCGTTCTCTTTCTCTCACTTTAACCTCTCCTCGAAGCGATACATCGGGAACAGAGCGACGACTCCTTGAATTCCCCCGCAGTCTCTGCCCCGGTCTCCCGAAGAATGAGCTCGTTTCATACGGCGATCACGTAGCATTGCGCCCCTACGTTCCTATCTTCGTTCTCCCCACACCGCATTTTCCCGCCCTCCCCTATACGCTTCTAGCGTCCTATCTGAGCTCCCAAAAGCCACTGTATCCCTTTGCCCGTGAGTCCCCACCCACTCGCGGTTAAATTAGCGAAATTCGAGCGCACCAAGTCAGAGATATAGAGGTAAATCTCAGATTATTATTTATAAAACTCATATTCGAATGAAGGAATCGTTTTGCTAATGTTATGGGGCATAAATTGAGTCCTAGTGGGTAACTTAACTGACGTAAGAGCTTAGAAGAGAGCTGCTTTAAACCATTATTTGGATCGCTGACCTATGATGGTGGTGAAGTGGACTTCATTACAAGTGCTCTCTGATCACTTGTTGTGATAATCTTACGGTTTTACGATTTGCCAGGAAATCTTTCGAGATTTATTAATGGAAAAATGCAGTCATTTTAGGCAGCTGCGGTTGCTAAAACATTCAGGTAGATACGAAGTTACAAGCTATCAAATGATAAAAGCAGTGGCGTAAAAAATATGCTGAAGGGTAATTATATCGTTTTTTCCCAAGTTTTCAAATTTAACAAGATTTTGGAGAGTAAAGTACTTAATTGCGGGGGGGAGTTAGCATTGCAATCCGTTGATTTCTAATGTAAAAAAAAGGTTGACTTCTTAGTGAAATAAGCGATGATACAGCTGGGTGCGTTACGTGTACGTGGAATCCGGTTGAAAATTTTCAGACAATGGAATGCTTTCCCTCTCTCAATCTTCCTACCACTATTGAAATGACCAAATGATATTCAGCCGATAGCCGACTTATCTTAAATGGTGCGGATGAAAAAAAGTTGCCTGTCGTCCCCGAAAGTGACGGAAAATGAACTAAATCGAGGGCGATGCTTTGTCCATTCCGAAGCGCTTTGTGGTGGTATCTGCCACGTGACTGAATCCCCTTTCCCCGCCCCAGTGATCTCAGCTTTCTCATGCCCAAAAGAACCCGACGCTGGTCCAATCGGTGAACGCTTGGAGGGGCGAGAGTTAACAACGGTCGAGAGACGCCGGGTTCCGGAGATTTTTTCGGCTCGCGGGAGATTTTGGGAATATTGGGGACGACCCATCGGCGGTCATCCATCCGGCCGATATGTCGTGTGATTGCTGGGGGGTGGCACACCGGTGCTCTTTTCAGGGCCGGTAGGGGCTCAAAGATTGTGTGGAAAAGTGGAATCATGCGTAACAACATGTGGCTTCACTTGAGCTTACATTATTTTCAGCTATATCTTCCCCAAAACCTAAGGGGCGCGTGCATCTTCATAGCATAGCACTCGGAGACTGGCTGCTCCATTCGGATGTACCCGATGTACCCATCCAACTTTTCTTCTTAATTTTGCATTCTGGACATCAAAATCATAGTTAATCGCCTTTTAGTTTAAACATGACTCATTAAAAATTTCATTGAAATTTGCTACCATAAGTTAACCACTATTCAAAAGAGAAATGGCGCTGGTCTATTGCTTACACTCAAATTATAAACAGTAAAATAGTCCTCACGATCAACCTATGAATTCCGTTTTTTCAGCGGCGTGGAAAAGAGCAACGGGGCGTTAAAATATGTGCTTTCACTTCTGCTTGCATTACTTACATATCTATGCTGCGCGAAGGGCACGGGTCCCTTTGGTTTTGGGGAATATATGGTGAAAGTAATGAAAGCAGAAGTGAAAGCACATATTTTTACTGCTACACGTGGACAGTCAGCTTTTAAAGCCTTTTCCAGTTAAAATTTCCTAGAATTCATTCATTTCCCTGTCATTAAAATGAAAAACGAAATAATTTTCAAAAGAATATTTCAAGTACATTAAATAATAGCTCGCGGAATGGGGTTTCATTGCAAAAATCACATTTGATTTTACTTGGTGCCTTGATGAATAGCGATTTGGTGGCGAAATTTGAATGGGAATATTAAATTGAATTCTCTTTATTCAGATGTGAATGGGGTGAATGTTAGAGGATTTATTTGAGATGGACTGGCTCACGCTATGGCTTTTCTTTCAAAGTTTTAGCTTGGTGGTTGAATGGACTAAATGATGTTGGAACGCCTGAATTACGACTTGAATTCTGGAAGTTATAAAGGAAACGGTATCAAGAGAATCAAACATTGAAATCTATGATTGAATACTATTACATTATATTGAATTTCAAAGGTTTTCTCTCACAAACGACTTTATAACTGCTCAGCATATCCCTTAATTTATTTTTCACAGTTATATACATATTCAAGGTCCAAATGGACCATTGTCCTTTGCGAGCGAAAGAAGAATACCGACTGCTACATCACATTGGCAGTATTTACAAGGCAGCTAATTTTTCCGTGGAAAAGTTAGCATTGGAAGTTAAAATTTGACTTTCTGTTATTAATTCTATGTTTTTCAATTTATAGTGGCTGTTTATTTTGAAACTGTCAGGAAAATATTTCCAGTTCTGTTCCGAAGTTCTGTGCGAGCGATTAAAGGTCTAGGGTTTTTTTGCGAAGTGCAATTGAATTCCAGCACTACCGGGTGGCACTTTCCTGGTAGTAGTCAAACAATTTAATACTAGAGAAAATGCGTAAGTCAAACAATGGTACCAAATATTCTTTTGAAAAAAAAGGACTGACAGGCCTTTTCATGCGTATTTGCAAATAGGCACGGCACATTTGTCAAAGACAGCGCTTCATAAACACAAGCGTTGCCTGCAAATTTCCGGTGGAAATAATCCAAAGAATGACCTCCCGATTCTTCTTATTTTTCAAAGCTGCACGGCCGAAGGTAAACTGCAAATGTTGCTGCGGGTCGAATACAATAGGCGTCGACGCAAGCTCACGTTTACATTTTTGCATCGTTAATTTTCTTCTCGCTCGTTCACCGTGAGGGCACCTCCGGACAGAAAACGAACGCTGAAAAGCGTGAAACTTCAAACGCGTTGCGTGTTACGGGAGCGCGCCTTTTGTCAGTCGACGACGCCAGCTGTCGGACCTTGGCTTTTTCAACGACAAAATATACACTCACGGGAAATTTTAAAACTGCCGGAGTTTTACATAGAATGAGAGTCACACCTGCTACCTTCGCCGTCGGCCATCGTTATCGTCGCAAAGGGAAGTAAACTTTAGCAGGCATCCTGAGAACGTTGGTCGATGCAATTCTCACTCGCCATTTTCAGCTTGCTGAATAAATTTGCAGTTGCCACGATGATAGAGAATATACTACTTCCAGTGATCATAGTTCAAAGGAGTTATTTAGAAAATTGCTTCTAATTCTCGGCCTGCCTCCCATGCTACAGAGTTAGTCGTAATTAATAGTGGATACTATAATTGAGCCACATTGAGTGGTATTTAAGAATAAACAATACAAAATAATGCATAGGAAATATTAAAAGCCTATCTCTACCCGGATTTGTTCTGTATTCTATTTAAAAAACTTTTATCGTTCTCTTAGTAACTAAGTAGGGAAGTATGGTGGCCTAATGGTTGAATCCTTTGGCTATTGATCAAAGAGTTTTGGATGCAATTTTAGGGTGAAGCCTTCAATCAATACCTCATCGAAATACCTCTAAGTGTGAGGTGGCCTAGGAAACCGATATCTTTTAGTCTGGGGTGCGCCAATTCTCCTATCATTCTAGTGTTCGGGTTGAATCAATGAGTGGGAGAATAAAGAAATGTTGCATAAGGATTTGATTGTCGTTAGGTTGTAATAATATTAACATGTGTATTACATTTCTTTCATTTCTTGAAAATCTTTTCACATGCTGTGTACCATGATACTTTAACGCGCGCTAACATATTGTTTTATTAACCAAATTTTTATGTTTGAATTTTTATTTAATTAATTCCTGGAATACGTATTATTGCTCTAGATACTTACGATTTAACAAAAAACTCTATTGAAACCCAAATTTTACAGTAATTCATACACCACTTTTCACTCAGAATTTTGTACCCTACAGTGATATAGCGGTAAGATTTTTAAGGTCAATATACAAATAATTGACCTAATAAACTTATTGAGAAACTATTTCAGTTAACAGAAGCAGAAGGAAGGTTGTTGTAGTGTGTTTATCTGGTCGTTAAAATATTCCTTGTGAACGTTCCTAGCTCATTCAATTAAATATGCTATCACTTTAGTATCTGTAATAGGTATTATTTGTTCGGCCACCCGGTAGTATGGTGTTTATGAGTCTGCGTGCCAATATTCGATATTGCAACGGAATCATTTGCGTAGAGGTGGACTGGAATAAGGGATAAGGAATTTGAGTGGAAATTGGCGTAGTTCCGTGGGGTTGGGGGTACACGGCAAGAAGCGAGAAGTATTGGGTGAGAGAAAGAGGTTCAGGTTGAGTTTGGGAATCATTAATCATCAAGACATCAATTTGGCCTCGCGGCCGAGTGCACTGAAACTGGATATAATCCGAGCGTGGCTGCTTGGGGTGGCGGCGGTGGAGGAAGCCATAATTAGCGAACGCTATTTATCTGTTTAGCGTCCGCGGAGAACGCAAAGGGGCTAGATGGGCGGAATAGATGAGGCACCTGAAGGGACGCGGAATCTAACAGCTCGGAAGCGTAAGCCCTGGTAGTTGGATTGAAGTGATGTGCAGGGATTCCCGTTCCTCTCTCTCTGTCACTCTCTATATCTCTCCGATGGCTCGTGATTCTGGGAACTATTCCCACTGCTTCGTGGTGGAAATTTCTAATTGCCTCTTGAAGATTTCAACCAATTATTTAAAATGAGTTTAAACATCTTCTTCTGTTATGCTTCTGGAGAACTCGGTTTATTTTTATTATCAACTGGGTTATTTAGGTACTTTTTTCGCTAATGTTTATTTCAGATCTGATGTAATCGAAAAAAAACTGAATCAGCAAACGAGCTGTTGATATCCTGATCGGGAACCCAGTAAATATTGATTTTTTATACTTTTAATTTTGCTATTAATTCTACGACGTTCAAGTACTAGTTATTTTGTATTTAGAACTAGTGAAAGTCGTTGTCTTTTTCAGATGAAGTATCCGAGATCTAAACAGAATCGGACGCATGAAATCATCATAATATTTTTAATGCTGATGCAAATCAAACAATCCATTGCACTGATTCAATTCTGTAGGAGGAAATAAAGCGAAATCATCATCTTATCACGCTCAAATAGTTGCTATTTTATATACGGTACTCGCCAAAAAGTCATCATTTTCAATTGAAGCTTCTAAGAAATTGATGGGAATCAATATATTGAGATATATATTTACATTTTTAATGTAGAGCAGAAAATAAAAGTTTGTGGAATTATTGCAAATCTAGAAAAAACTAAAAAGCCGTAATATCGTAATGCGTGATGTTATCTAATCCAAAATTATGTAAGCATCGATTTTCTTAATACAAGCATCGCGTTGGCGACTCCACTCATTTTGGTTTCCATGGAGGTCTCATCTCGTGTAGTGCCCTGTTGCACGAAATTGCTCTCTTTTAGCTAACCCAAAAATTTTCATTCTTTCATATATATTCTGCGGGTCGCCTCATTATTAAACCATCTCCTCGCGCCGTTTTCTTCCCGCGAGATAGGTACCCCTCATTACAACCTCATCTCCCTTTGCCAGGATGACCTCGGTAGCCGTGAGCCATTCCTCTCCCATCCTAGCCTCCCATCCCATCCGAGATGGCTCCTCTCCACTTTTCATTTATTCGCGACCCTGAATGTGTAAGCATCTCATCATAGGCATCTCTTTCCATTCTTTCATCATCTGGAAAACTATTATTTGCCTTTTCCCCCTTTCCAAGGTCGACCTCCAATTACATCTCGCTTCTGTTCGTTTGTTTATCCCTCGGCTCTCTTTTTCCAACTCCCTCCGTGTAAACATTTTTATCTTTCTAAATGAATTCTATCGTCGGTGGCGCAGCATACTCTCTGCCACTTGATCATCATTTTTCTTTTGTTTTATGCTACCTTTCTTGTCTTAAATTGTACAGCGCTCTATCATTGTTTACGTTACCTGAATGGAATGAAACTTAAAATTCAATTTTTTTTTTGATTTCCATCCATGAATCTTAAAGAATTATATGTATCGTGTAAATTGTTACGTGAGGAGTATGTCTTCCATTATCATGTAAGGAAATTTGAGAAGATCGCTACAATATATAATTTCAATCCGTAAGTATTGGAAAAATTCTATATTTGGCGATTCATCAATTAAGTACGAAATGACAATGGCTATTAGTCCAGGACTTGTTCATATGCAAAGAACGTGTTCACTGGCTTCGATTTCAGAGAATGAACAATACATTCAGGTTTATTTTGATGGAATTTTTTTAAATGATGACAGAAGAACACACGATCATGAGAATGACGGTTTTTCGTTGAAACTAAGGTCGGTGTAAGCTTGATTGAAGTGTGAAAGAACACAGTACAATAGTTGTGTTCTTCCATCATTGCCATCCGAGGTAGGTGTGATGATTTCGCTGTACCGCTGGAAAATAAGATAGATTTTTCTCTTGGATATAATTTAGTTTGAGAATGTTTTCTCAGAATGTTATACTTCCCACATTTGATGACGATGAAACATTTATTTTACAAAAAAAACATTTGATGCAAAATTATTTTTTTTATTTGGTGATAGCACAACATTGAGCTCATATAAATGATATGTGTCGTTTCCTCGTTCATGTTATTTATACCCTTCGATTAAACACGTGCAGATAAAATGAAACATCATCTCCCTAAACATCTCCCGGACGGAAGCTTAGAGACTTTTTATTTTCTATTTATCTTTGGATGCATTATATTTGAACAGGTTTATTATAAATAAATAAATTACTATAAAAATTTATGAACAATATTTATAAAATTTTTAAAAGAGTAATCTTAAGAAATTACTTGTCAAACGCTTTTGAAAAGTTTAAATGCCATTGAAAAATCTCCCATTCCAATCCAATTTTATATATTTACTTAAGATAATCGAGTTACACGTATTCAACTGGTTGGTACCAAGCCGATTCTATACTTGACGCGCTCAACTATATAATGGAACGCAATATCGCTCACCTTCACATTCCATTCAATGCCAAGCTCAGCCCTTTCCGCATTTTTCCACATTGACTTTCATGAATTAGGGAATCATCGCAATATTTACCCCTTTTTTCTTTTCTTTTGTTGCAGTATGAGATGGTCTATTTACCTCCTACCATTCTTAACAAAGCTTCTCTCTCCTCATTTCTTTGTAAGTGGCTGTGAATTCATCCTTTTCATTTTGGTGAGAGGTGGTAGCCAAATAATTTCAAAAAGTACGTTTTCAAGTACCAGTTGCGTTGATTTATTCCACGCTGCTTACGGAGAAGTCAGCGGCTTCGTTGATAATTCATAAGGTCCTATTTGGGTTGCGGAGTCGGATGGTGCGTTAGGAACCTTATGGTAATCGAAAAAAGAGCGACAGTTGAGAGGCAATTTTGAAAATGCGTGCTTGTTTATTCCGCTCTCGGGAAAAATTGGCTTTCGCCTGTTCGTTTTCGAGAGAGAAAAATTTCGAAATGAATTTATGCATTTGTGCTCCTACGGCTCTGTTTCGTGTATTATTCACAGGTCGAAAGAGGACCATTTTCAATGCTCCAAATTGTTGATTTCAATTTGTCTGATGATAGCTATTACCTGATCAAAGGACTAGATATACGTGTGGGAAAATTCTCCCATTCGAGGAAACAACTTGAGAGGACTAAAGAATAATGAAGGTGCCAGCGAATTTCATGTATTAAGGTGGAACTTCCGGTATAAAATAGTGGTGAAATTTCCTTTATTTGTTAATGACATCCACTTGTCATTCCACTAGTCTTTCCATTCTTTCCATTACTATAAATCCATCTTTCCATTAGTATAAATAACAAAATCGACATTTGCACTCATTATCATGGATTAAATTAAAAAGAAATATAATCGATAGATTAAAAATTTGCACTTTCAAAATTTGCATGAAGTAATTGCTTCATTTTTATGCATTCATAAAATATGAGCAGATTTTTGCGAAATTAGTTCAATATCTTTTTTTATAATGATTGTTGTTACTTAGTTTAGTAGTGTTTAAATATATGACAATGTAATATTTAAATTGAATTGTGAATAGATAGATGTTTTGTTAGGTTTCATTCTTTCAGTAGTAGTATGCAGCGATCTACTCGAAGAATATCTATTATTGATGATAAATAAAAGTGATGAATGAGAAACTAGAACAAAATGAGGGTAAATTAGTCTCTTATTCATTATATGCATAACATCAATTGTCTTTAGATAATGTAGCCGTTAATTCTTTACCTGTAGTTTGGTGCTCTCACAGAACAAAACGACAAAGTGCCTATCGATTATGTGCTTGCTAATAAAATAAGTTCCGATGTTGCTTTCAAAAAGTCTCCAGACTGTTTGAAATTTTACCTTTTGAGAAGGTGATTCAAGTTGTTTCTCCTCCCCATGGATTTTCCCAACTATGACTCAAGCTCCTTCCTGTCTTGTTTTCTCTTATCTCTAGATTTGAAAAATTGGCCGGATCTTGTGCAAACGCTTGTGACAGATATAAAAGCTTTGGTTCTGAGCAAGATATAAAATTATAGGTGGAATACAGGAAATAATAAATTATATTTCAGACATGAAATGGATATCATAATTTTGAATGTCTCGGTTAAGGTACGTCTGTAGAAAATATTTACAATTTATCGGAGTTTTTTGAGATGAAAAAAGCAGCTATGATTTGGAGAGCTTGGTCCGCCAAGCTATTAACGATAAAAATAATTTTACACAGAGTTAGAGTAAATAAAATTAAAAAATTCAAGTTCCAGTTTATAATTCACATGTAAGAATTCCAACGCAAGGATCTATCAATAATTGTTCTGCTGGGATTCTAAGCATTTATATTGTCACTGAGGTTTCTCATTCAGCCCTTAATAAAAGAATAGTGGCCTTAGTAGAGCAGATTTTAATATAAGCTATTTTCGACTTTTTAGCAATATGAATGGATTGAAAATTTAAAAATATTTTGCAATCTTTCCGTGTTTTTGATGATGATGTCCGGTATGCTTTTATGGGATTATGCAGGAAAAAATTATGGAGGCCAGTGACTCCAAAATTGCATCATGTCAAGTAACGCATACAACTGGTATTTTTGCTTATAGATTATTTAATTATATCAGCTGTGTTGCTCGACAACTCATGCAAAGCAGTGAGATTTTTAAGAAAATTGTGTGAATTTAAACTTACTGTAATGAGTGATTGAAGCGTGTTTGAAAGTTTAAAATATTTCACACGATAGGTATTAATTTTCTCACATTAGCAATAATTGCTTTTTTACAATTCTATCGATTCGATTTGAGGCTTTTGAAAACGTTTTTAACACTTAGGGAAGCCAGTGGAAGGCTGTGCATATTAAGATAATATATTCTGACTTCAAGGA
The DNA here is from genome assembly GCF_921293095.1 of Ischnura elegans. NCBI lineage: Eukaryota > Metazoa > Arthropoda > Insecta > Odonata > Coenagrionidae > Ischnura > Ischnura elegans. The sequence continues at coordinate 146,917,806 of NC_060246.1, forward strand.
AATGATTCATGGTTAGAAGCCAACACTAGATATTTCCATTCTATATCCTGTAGATATCTCATAGGTGATGGGAAATTGAGTTGCAAATGTGTGCTCTAACAGGGAGGGATTATTTTCATCTCGTTGATTTGGAGTATATTTTGCTGCATTAAGATCATTCCATCAATATTTTTTCCTCCCCATGGACTACCCCAAGCATGAATTCAACTCCTAAATATTTCATTTACCTTATCTCTGGGTTTGGAAATCTCACAGGATTTTACGCTACTGTGCTGGATAGATATAATAGACTAATATAGGTTTTGAAAAATAACTCAGATTTGTTGAATGTAGAGCGGCTACGTTAGGCACAGCTCTTTATGAATACTCTTCATATGCGTGTGAACTTTAATGAGTTTTATCTTTAAGCCTAGTGCGTGATGATAAATTGATTTTTTATATTGGATAAATAATTATCCGAATCCGTAGTGGTAATTGATAATGTAATGTTTAATCAATTCAATCACTTGCTTTTCTTCACGCTCAAAACCTTTCCGAAAATTTTTATTGGAGACTGGAAGAGCCCTCCTATTCAATCAGTGGACTTATACTATTTTAGGTTGTATTTTGTAAAATCTGCCTCAAAGCTACTGGCTGTGTAAGTACTTATATATTTATATTGACTTATACACCGCAGAAATTTGGCTATTTTAGCATTAACTTGTTCCAATGACCAAACTTGTAGATACGACGATGGCAGGAAGATGAGGCATAAAAATATGATGTTGACAAAGATATGACTCTGTTGCTATGAGAAGAAGAAGAAATATACGGGCGATAGATACGAGTCAGGAGGAAAAAAAAGAATGGGGGGAGGAACAGAGTTTTCTTCGGGAGAGCAGAGAACTATTCTGGATTGAGAAGTGGACAGGAGGGAAATTGATCTCCCCTCTTCAAAAGAGATACGAGTAAACGTTTCGGTGACTGGGGATGGACCAGGTTATTTGGAGGGTACTCCCCCAGAACTTGGAAACAGGGGGAGGGAGACATAAAGAGTGAATTGAAGTAAAGGGGCGGTTTCGGCGGAGGACATAGAGGGAGGAGACAGACTTCTTAAGAGGGAGATAAAGGAGGCTTTTATTGAAATTTTCAAGCCTCGTGTCCGCATCTCTCCCTTCATAACACAATGTCATATTCCTCCCTCGATCTCCGACTCCAGCAACGCCGTAGAATTGCAACAAACCACTGATTTCGATTCCTTCCTCGTAAAAATTCTGAGCCGTTGAATTATTTTCCGCAAAGAGCAGAGTTGAAACGGGTGTCCTATCAGTGCTTAAAACTGCGGCTTTTTCTTGAAGTAAACTCGGCGACGATATTTTCACAACAACTTGCCGGACCAACTTTCTATATGGTAAATAAAAATTTAGATATCAGATTAGGGGATATGGATAAGAAATGAGGTTGTTAATAGTTAATTTTTGAACAATAAGAGAGAAAAATGAGCACCAATGTACTGTTTGGCCTTACCTGTCTTTGTATCTAATCCATGCCACTCTTCATGCAGTATGACAGTCAGTAAATTTATTTCCCGAACACTTCTGTAAATGAGCAGCAGTGAAGAAGAGCAGTTTTTTCCTCTGCCGGCACTACATCCTCCCTGCCAACGCCATTGTTTGCCTCTCTTAGAGATATGAGGCTTCATCCACGTAGGTTATTCTTGCCTAGAGCAACCTACGGAGTAATATCCGAGAAACTTCTTCCTGACGTACATTCCCTTTACTCTTTTCTCCTTAACCTTAGCACCCCATGAAAACAGTGTTTCTAATCTTCACCCCTCCTCTCTTAGTGCCAGACTTCCCCATCATCTACGACCCCCTCGCATCCTTCCCACATTTTTCTTGGAGAGAGAGAGAGGAGCGTTCTTACTTCCCCTCCCCTTCACTCCACATTTTCTACTCCTTTCATTTAGCTCCTCTTTTTCCCCGTCATTTTTTTGTCGAGCATTCCACTACACCCCGAGTTTCATACCGGCAAACCTTTCGTCCGCGGAACTCATTCGCCCTTTGCTTCAAGAAGTATCCCTTTCTTTGTACTCGCGTTCTCTTCATGCCATCAATTCCAGTCGGGTTTCACCCCTCTCGCAAACTCCCTTCTCCTTTTTTCTTCGAAGTCCTTTCAATCACTCTCCTCTTGCTTTGCTACTTTTAAAAGGAAATATCTCACTTTCCTCTCAACCCAGGTGTTTTATGCTTTCCTCCCTCCCTCGGACTAACTCGAAAGAAGGGTAGGTTTTATGGTTTCGGTTTGGAGAGGGGTTGGAAAGCAAGTTTCGTTGGGTTCATCTACATTTGCATTAGCCTAGCCAGCTCCCAAAAACTGTAGAGTGGGGACACCGGCCATGATGATGATAGGATAGAAAAATGAAACGGGCAGAATGCGAACTTTTATCTCATCTGTGACTGTAATATAGGTCTGGCGAATTAGTGCTGTTAAATATTTTTTATCTTTTTTTTACGCACAGTGGTGTCCAAATTGTGCCCTTGGTCTCCTCGAATCGCAGTTGAACTATTTTGAAAAAATTGTGAACTACCACGTTGCACATTAATACCGCAATAGCATCCTTTACTTTTCTTTCACCACTGAACAAGTTTTTTTTTTTAAGAATCCGGTGTCTTCACACTGCGTTTTAATACTGTTACATCTTGAACACTTTCTCTTAATTCCCTTTTTCTATATCTGTAGATATCTTCCTCATAATCTATTTGCACATTTTTAATTGAGTTTAATTTTTGTGCTTAGTGACTTAGACACCTAAAATGCATCAAACACTCTCCATGTGCCATTGTATTGCATTAGGTTTTCCCTATATGATGTATCTCAGGTATTAAATTGAGTAGACTTTATAATTTGAGCTAATTTTTTTTGGTACAATGGTGAAGCTCCGATGAGAGTTATTTTTTCCTATCAGAGATGTGAAGCTGCATCACTCTTCTATGGTAACACTGTAAAGGCCGAAAGAGAAAAAATAACTGTTTAGTCGTAAAACCGCTAATTTTTTGGCAACTTCAATGCAGAATATGATGTACCGTTGGTAATTGGAGAGGAAAATGGATATTTCTTGCTGAAATGGCAATATTCTGACACATAAATATTTTTTGAAAGGTAATATTTTAATTTTTACTACTTATTGTCAAGCGTTCTCAGCTATAGTTTAAAAAGATATTGCGGTTTTAATTATTTCCATTTACTGACATTGATTGAAGTCACGTGCTGGAAAAGCATTTTCTCCAGAAAAATGTGTCGATGAGAGAGCCTTTATCGACAAATTCGATGTAGGATAAAATACGAAGCAAATAAAGGTTCCCTTACATATTTTTTCACCTTTGGAGAAGTATCTATAGATTCAGATATAAGGAGGAATTATTTCACCAGTCTTCGAGGAGTATGACTCGTTATCGTTTGTGGGATATAAAAATATGGAAAATCCCTATGCATGGGAAACCTGTTTGCCAGCACCCATTGGGAGACTTAAGATGGATAAAAATTTTGCTTAAGAATTTTCGTTCGCCATGGCCCTTCATGGTTTCCTTAGAGCCCTGTTCTTGGCGGCACTATTATTCCCCCGTGCCGCAATTCTAGCCGTCTCATTCCTCTTTCCGGTTTAATTTCATTCTCCCCCTCACCACCACTCTCCCAATCCATTCTCATTCAACGCATGCAAGCACGCTGCGTGCCCCGCTAGTCCACTCCCTCCCCCTGCACCCCCCGCCATCCCCAAAAAACTAACTTATTCCCTCCTTTTTTCCTCTCTTTTTCGCCTCATGAACTCCAGCCCTCCATTTTCTCTCACCCCTCGTCTTTTTTATGGCGACCTCCCCCCGGCCCTTGGCTTTTTGGCATCCGGCTCGGCGTGCGTTTCCTTATGACAGGGAGTTGGGGGTGGCAACCGTGCCGCTGTCGGCTTATCTTCGATTTCACCCACGAACGCTTCGTCTCGGCTCCAAGCCGGGATGACGCACCGGCCGATTATTTCTGTTCATCATTATTTATTTCGTGTCCGGGAGATTTTTGTTTGCTCTCGTGACGAGGTATGATTTTGGTGGGAGGGTTCGACGATTCCTGCCAGAACTACCCTTTTCCGGCCGATAACCGAGCCCCTACCCTCCATTCACAATTTCCAATTCAGTTCTGCTAGAAATGCGGTTGGGAATGCTGTTTTATTTCGCCACTGAGGAAGTAGTAATTATGGGTGCGTGCGGCTCGCGCTAATGGCGAGCAGCTAAAATATATGTGGCATATCAAAATTAATCTGATACATCATTCCCGAGATAGTGAGTCTAGTGAATTATGCTTTGTGATTTAAGTGTCAAATTTTTATCTGGCCAACGATAAAAAGTATCTGGACATGGGCAGAAAAGTTTTCGTGTACAATACCACTCCTCAGATAGTGCCTTTCTTGAGTGCACTCACACTGTCTGTTGAATGAGTAATCTATCCACGGACTTCCATCAATATTTCGTTCATCGTACGCTAATACCGGCGGTGAACCCTCCATCCCTAAATATATTTTTCTGTTTCTCCTATTAGTATATGGAGCCGATTCTAGCGAGAAGGCTGGCATTACATTTAATATCAGGTTTTTAAGTGTTACAGAGAGGCGATCCAATGCCGGATTATTTGCGATTCCGCCTTATTCAGCCTTTTTTCGTGCTCTTGGTGATGTTGCGTGTACACTCAGAATTTTAAATGAAAAGTGAGTCGCTTGAGACGGTATTCAGGAAAGAGATCTCTGGGATGAACATCAAGGAATCAGCGTCGTGTGTTTCCGTTTCAGCTGTTTTATCCTCTGCATAAACATGTGTCCTATCTGCAACAAAAATTCATTTCTCATTCGCTAATGTTTTTGCTGGAGTTTACGTATTACGTTCTCATGCGTATTTATTTGCTGGAGTTTACAGATAAATCAGCTATGGATTTAATAAAACTCTATACAATATCAATGCTTGGACATTTTTCGTTTCCTATGCCATATCTAATCTTAACACCTTTGTTACCTGGAGTGAGGTCTATGAGGAGATTTTTTCAAATGAGAACCGTTTTGTATACTTTAATGCAATTGTTTTCCTTATCACTTCAAATTTTCCTCGAGTTACTTTGTTCAATGCATTTACTAAGATCGCTCTTTTTGTCCTCTTCCCTCCAGTGCTGGTTACTATTTGATCCACCCCACCTCCAACGTTTTAATTATCATATTCTGGCATTTTCTATACTTCTGTATGCATCTTCATTAATTAATCCGCCGTACTACTGGGCGGCCTAGACGGGTTTGAGTTCGTATAAATCAATTCGATTTTCGATAAAACATTTTTGTCATAAATGCGACTGATACAACTCCAGCAAGACAAAACATTATAATTTTAACTTCTTCGCGACTTCGCAGTTTTTATTTCGCGTTAAGATAATGATTTTTTTCCAGTAGATAGGATTGTATGCTTTCGTGGTATATACTACAGGTGAAGGCAATACAGGTTACTTTTGAGTCAAATGGTGCAATTCTGACAACTCCTCGGTTCAACGTATTCAGGGCTAAAAGTCGTGGTTGTGTCCTCGCGTGGTGTAAAGGAGTAGTGTTTTTCATCAAGTACCGTCCGATCCAAGATTTTTTTATATTTTACCATGGATCCTTCTATATTAATTTCAAACATTTATCGCTAGGGAATTTGATGGAAGTCACTTTGGAAATATAGCTCTTCTAATTTTCTAATATCTCACCGAGTGTCATCCTAGATCCAGACATATTGCATTTAGGTGTTAATTAAATAGGTAGGTGTTGCAATCCGATCTGTGGAGCGCATGCTTTGATATTTACCTGAAATCAATCAGTCCTCGTAGCACCGCGTGAAAGGAATTGCTTCCGCTCTCTTGAACATGGAAACCTCTCGCTGAATGATCACCGCATTATCATGCTTTGGAGGACTTTGATCATCTTGAAGCTAGAATAAACGTCATTACAGCCCATAAAGCTCGCTTGACTAGTGGGAGGTTAGTCATGGATGATGTGGTCGTTTTGATTTAGTCAATAGTAGCGGAATGACTCCATCGCAATTCTAATTAAACGTATTTGATATCAATGGGGTGAAAATTGATTTCTGGAGAGCTGCACGGAATAACAAAATTCCTGAAGGCAATTCACGAGACAAGATTGCTAGCTTAGTAAAAGTCTTACTTGGCGTACAATACGAGTAGAATTTGAAACAATTAAAAAGAGATAAAAGTGTGAGGTCAGTAACATTTGTAAGGCAACTATATGTATTTTTATGACACAAAAAATTTTATCCTAAATTTAAAATTTGTTGACTCGTGAATTATATAACATATACTTGATTTTAAACTTTGAGGATTGAAGTTCAAATTAGTAGTGTATCTTTTTAAAAGACCAAAGTTTTTTAATATGAATAAAAATAATGCTTTTTTTGTATAAGTTTTCAGCGATTCCTTCAATTTGGTTTTTATCCGGGAAGTATTCTTGTCTCCACCAAAATTCAAACTCCGGATCTACTGAAAACGGGAGGGTTGGAATTTATAGAAAATTCAAATGGCGCGTGTTAACACCATATGGTCATTCTGGCCATTTACTCTTTCTTTACCACTATCTACCGTTTTGAGTCGTCTTATTAGCACGCCTCTTTGTTGCGTCATCTTAACTTCTTCATTTTGTAACCTTTGCTATCGCGAAATACATTTTTCCTCGCCTCTCGTGTCATTAATCTTTAGATAAACTTCTCTAGTTATGCTTAGAACAATTTAAAATCAGCATTTGCCATAATATTTATTTCCCTTGTATTATTCTCGCTTCTTTCCTGAGAGATCCCTACGCTGCCATCTTCAACGTCCCTACGCTGGGATGAGTTGAAGTTGCTATCCTATCAGTCGGAATTAGTGAGTGACATTACCCCGGTTAAAATTCAGGAAATTTTCTATCTGTCTGTGAAAAGTTAAATTTTGCATCAATTGCGAAGATTCATGCCTATTTTTTTATTTTTAAGAGAGCCGTATCTTATGAAGTTGGCCTTCGAAATATAATTTTTCTTGATTGTCTTCTGCTTCCTACAGTGTTAGTTGTAAGTATCATTCTTACTTACAACTAACACTGTAGGAAGCAGAAGACAATCAAGAAAAATTATATTTCGAGGGCCAACTTCATAAGATACGGCTCTCTTAAAAATAAAAAAAATAGGCATGAATCTTCGCAATTGATGCAAAATTTAACTTTTCACAGACAGAGTGAGTTATAGGAAATTGTAGAAGACGAACAGACAATAGATAATTTTAATAATTGAAAAACGGAGTATAAAGTGTAATATCCTCTATTTCGAGTCTATTTATTTTAATCAAAGACCTGGATGTGGGTTTCACTCATCCAGAATGCATTGAATTTCAATTACTCCATTTGTTTGAGGAACGTTCATTTTAATTTAGCATTCTATGTAAGTTTTCATCCATTACTGGCAGCGTTCATATTTAATGGAATGAATAATACTTACTACGATAAAATGAAAAATGGAGTCTAGGGCTGCGATTTTTTATCTACAAAAGATGAATAAGTGTGAAGTATTCGGAGGAAGGAGACGTAGCCCTCCCCAATCCCTTATATTCCTGATCCCCACCCTTACACAGAGGGCTACTTCGATAAATCGCTGCCGATCCTTCGACCATAACGGTCGAACGATGAGCTAGGGTTCGAAGGGAATTGAGTGGGTAAAGGAGATGAGATGAGGGCAGTGATTAGAAATACCATGGATGCGATACACATTTTTTGCCATGGGAGTGAGGTGGGTTGCCGAAGGAGCCGGGCGAAGTCCATCACGTGTGTGAGGATGGCTCTTTAGGCCCCCCCACTCCCAATTCCTGTCCGAACACCCCATACCACACACCCCTGCAGCAATGAAGATTCCCCCACCCTGCTGTCTTGTCATCAGTCCACGCATCCCCCCTCCGTAGGCAACATCTTTCTTCACCACCGAGGGAGTGTCTCCAGGTTTTTCCTTCACGATCTTATTCCCCCTTTGAAGGGATGTTTACTGACCCCTCCCCTCCTTTCTGTCCACCCCCACAGTGTCCTCTTTGACAAACAGCTGAACTTCCGCTTTCCCGCCCCCTTCTCCTCCCCCCCCCCGCGGCGTGCCTCCCTCCCTGTCCCAATCTTAAGGGACGACGCTAAGTCTTCCCAAATTGAGGTATTAAGCCTTGTGAAATATCGAGTAATGGTTACGACGCGACGGATGAGTGCTACGGGCGGAGTACGTCCCTGATGAGGGATTGGGTGCGGGAGTGGCTTTGGGGCAATCATATTGTGTTCTCTCGTATTGGAGGAGATCACTTCGAGTGTGGATCCGGGTGTTTTTTTTTTGTCGTCCCTTGGTTCAAGAGATGAGGACAGATGCTCTTATGGGAGTCTCTCAGGAGATGATTGGTTGACTTGGTTGAATGCCGTCAAGCCACGGAATGTAAGGGTCTTGCCAAAAGAAATCAATTTAGTGTTTTGTTCCCTAACGTGATTGGCTTAACGGAGCCTCGCACACTAATGTCCACCTTTAATACCTGGTTTAAAAAAGATACAATTTGTTCAGAATTAACTTATTTCTCTAGTTTATGCATAGAATATAATCAAAATTAAAACTAGAAAGCATTTGTTTAATTTCATTGAACGCTTTTCTGAAACCGATTCTGGATTTGGGTGTCAGATGTAGGTAGTGGTAATTAAGAATAGGAAGTATGTTTCAGTGCTAAAAATGAACTATATCACTGTCGAATAAGTTTAAATAAAGTTTGCTTGCTTAATAAAGGTAATTGTATAAAGTAGGTAATATTTAATTAGAACATTTAAAAATCTCCTACAAAACCTGGTGTTATAATTTGTTTGCACGAGAAACTTTGCTAGCACAACTGTAACAATACCAGCTACATGATAAGTGTGGTGTGATGTGATGACTTTAAAAATAATTTATTCTTTTACATAGCCATTTATTTCCTTTCATAAAAAAATTGAAAATGATTGCATTCCCCTCTTCTTAATTTCATTTTGATATTTAAACAATAGTATGATCATTGGTATGTTAGTTTTGTAGTTAGTCAGTATTGGTATGGTAGTTGGTATGATCATTTCCAGATAGACAGAAAACATTTTTTTAGGTAAGGAGAACAGCCATTTGGAATGGTGAATTCCCTTCTCTATCTCAATACTCATTGTAGAATCATTAATTTTACGCGTCTCTAAATAAGAAAATAAATATTTAAAGACTATCAAGGCAGTTCAGTCTTCCACTCTCGGCTCTAGTATAGATTATTCCCTACCATAAGTATTTGTGTTGGAACGTACATCATTTGCACACGCATTGACTGTATGTTTGAAAAGTTAGCACTGGAAGAATAATTTGTTTGATTTTGCGTAAGGCTAGCTTTTCAAAGTTCTTTGAAGGTACTACCAACGGGTATCCCTGATGCGGATGTCTAATTTTCCATTTCGTCATTAAGAATCTGAAGGAGATTAAAGTTGGGTCCAATATTTAGGCTGCATTTTTTTTTCAAGAGGCAATTTATTTCACCATCTTATTCGAAAATTAGCATTTCCCCTTCCCGCCCCTTCGCTGAGTGCATTCAAGAAAATCTCCGAACCAGTGATCAGTGGAACTTGAAAGACCACTCAATGAAACCCTTAGGATCCAAGAAAGAGGGGACCCAAGGCTAAGGGAAGCTGTCAGGGAAAGCGAAGAGGGTAAGTCCTTGAGCGTGGTGGGTGGAAGTAAGCCCTAGTTGATTGCTGGCAGGGAGATTTCTTCGAATGCGTGCCGAGGCTCCTTTTTAAATCCCTCTTGTTGCGACCCTGGAAAAAGGGGGACCATGGAGACTGAGGGCCCTTTGGCTGCGAACGGACTTCATGGGTTTTGGGCGTTGGCAACTAGAGGGGGGAGGATGGGAAGAGAATACTACCCTGTGGTACCACCGTGCGTCTCATACCCTACCCTACCCTTTGAGGTAATAAAAACGTGGGGGAAGGGGTGTAGAAAGAGAAACGGGGGTGATGTATGTGTTTGTATGGGGATGGAGAAGGAGGGGAGGGAGAAGAGTAGAGTGGACCGGAAAGGTCTTCCTATTGGTCGGTTGCCGCTTCCTCCCATCCTTCGACCTCCTCCTTTACCATTCGCTTCCTTCGCTCTTGGTCGTTCCTGGGGAGTAACTTGGGGCGACGCGTCGTGAGGGAAAATATAAAAACACATCCCTTTTCTCACGAAGACGAAAAAAAAGACGTTTATATTACGGGGCAGGCTAATGATGAGTGACGGGAACTTTGTATCGCCATTAAAATTTTTCCCCACTCACCGCGAAATCTCGTCGTGGTAACCGAGTGGAAAAGAAGAATGGGGGAGTGGAAGGAACGGTCTCTGGTTAGAGAAGGGTGCTTGCATGCCTATCGAAAGAAATAATATGCTTATTCAAGAAGCAGTATTATGAAGTGGAGGAAATCCTTATTATTAGTCATACATTCACCTTATGGGATGGCTTCTCGTGTATTACAGCCCGTAAAATGTTGATTTGAAGTAATTAAAGTTTTTTTCTCTAGCCGGTTGAAATATTAAACTCGTATCTGGGAAATTACGCTGCTTTTTGTGATTTATTATGTTTTGGGGAGTCTAGACTATGAAAACATTACGTAATTCACCTCAGTAATATCAAGAATGCATTTCCCTATCAAAGATTCTTTTATCACAACTTCATCAATCACGAAATAATTATTTTTCTGCCATCGCATTTTTGACTTGCTTAGTATTGCCTGGGAAAATTGAGCGAGAACCAGTATTTCTAACGCTTCTTGTAATGTAAAACTGCTGATCCAAATTATTCTACCACCTCTTATTACCAAATGAAGTATTTTTAGTTCGAATTATTGATATTGATCATTGCCAAGCCAGTTTTTCCATGCATCTACTGCGTCTCACCGATTTGTAATAAACTGATTTAATCATAAGAAGTTCAATCGCTGTATTTTGTCGTGTTTTATGCATGAGGGTGGACTTTCAAATGAGGTACAGGAATGTAAATAACATAGGTGGTTTATTTGTTTTGCGTGTGGTGGAAAACGTTGAAAAGTAGGTAATTGTGGCAGTGTGTTTTGAATTACAAATTCGCAGCAATAATTAATTAATTCCCGCGTTTCAATGTACACTGCATATTGAATCAAGCAAAACGTAGGGCCAGCATAACCTTGATGGAATTGTTTTTTTTTGCTATTTTATTCGCAAAATTGGGGCAACTGCTAATTTAATTTGGTATTCTGACATTGTTGAAACATTGGTACCATGTTGGTTTCTGTTTCGCCGTAAATATGAAGATGTAATTTCGGCTCAGCAATCATCATCTCGATTGCAGGCTGTTCATTGCAGTACGTATTTGCAGTGATCATTGGGTCATAGCTGCTTGTGCAAAATTTTGTGCGGTTTTTTCCGAGTGATATTTTATCTTTCATTTCATGTCATGCTGTGAGTGCGGAATAAAATGAACTTTAAAGAATAGAGGCTGCTAGAAATGAATAAATTATTATCCAAAAAAGGATCGAGGGCAAAATAAAAGACCATTAATGTCAATTGCTACAATGCGGTTAGTGGCGCTGTTGTCTGTTAATCTTGCCTATTTCGTGAACACAGTTACTTTATTACCTATTTTTGTGATATGTTACTAGTTGTTATGTTTTAATAATTAAGGCTAAAGTTAGAAACCGCTATATTATGGACGATTTTTTAAGAACTTTTAAATCTTTACACGGTTGGTAACTTTACAGAAAAAATCTACGTGAGAGCCAAGTTTTTCTCACCTCTTAATTTTTCAACCAAGGTTGTATCCTTATTTCACCAAGAAAAATCATAAATTCATTCCTTACATTGAATCGAACACTAATTGTAAAAGCATGTTCAAGATAGAAAAACATTATTGGAGGGACAATGCAGGAGTAAACAGTAGGAATGGTAGAAAATAGCAATGGAAAGGGTTGCAGCCCCCCAGGTTCGATTTCATGGCCAAATTATGGGCCATCGAAAACTGTCCCGAGAATTGTTTTTTTTGGGAACCCAGTCTCGTTGCCTACGGCCACCCCAGGTTAAGTTCCGGGGATCAAGTTCATTTATGCTGCTCTTGATTTTGGAAAGGAATACTTTTTTTTAAGCTTGAATGGTTGATATAATGTTCAAAGAATCTTTTTTCGGTTGTTTTAAACGTTAAAATTCGCTGCTTAAGCCAAATTTATAAAGTATGAAAACAGTTATAGTGAATAACTATCAAAGTCAGTGAAACTTCCCTATCACAAAGTTAACCTCCCTAAACCTTCATAGCGGCACCCCTTTTGACAAGTTTCTTGAACAGCCATTTTAGTAGAAGAAGGGAAAGAGATTTTAGGGGTGGATAGAAGGGAAGCAGGGAATGATGAGTAGGAAGGTATGGTCTTGCTACGAGGGGTGATGAAAGGAGGAAGAAAAGAGCCAATGAATCCAATTTCCTTAACTGTATCCACAGTCGAGAGTCTCTGAAATGGAAAGTGCATAATAACAAAGTGGGGCCACAATAAAGCCCTTCTCTTACTTTGGCCAGATTATTTTCTATTCTTTCCCGAGTGCATCATCCCTCCTTTTCTTCCTTCCACCCGTTCTATTCCAAAGGAGTCCATCCCCCTCATCCAAGCCATATCCTACACTTCTCTTTCACTCCCTCTGACACCCATAATATTTCTTTCGGAGAAAATTAGCGGACGGTGGTACGACAAAAATCCAATTTCGTACGAAAAAGCAGACTAAAAATCTTGGGACGGATGGAGGCTGCCGATGAGTTAGGGGGTGCTTCGCGGTTGCTAGGGCATTTTTATGTTGCATGGGATATTTATTCTTTTTGCTGGAGAGTGGGATATTTTACGGAGGTAATATAATTGTTGCAGGTAAAAAGGCAATATAAATTTTTATTACGTAAGGGTAAAGTTACTCTATCGGGGTACTATCCTGTTTGTGTAGTGGTTATTGGGCTGACGTATTTATTCCACCTCACCATTAAAATTTTGTTTCGTATATTTTGAGGTTAACTCTTAAAAACAGTGTCAATTTTAAAACCTCCATAACAAAATGATGATAAAAGACCTATTCTGTTGATAAAGCTGTTGCATCACATATTTTATAGCATTATGTGCTATTGATGAGAATGATTGAGTGATTGCATGAATTACAAGTTATCTATGCATTATATTTAATGGTAGAATCTAAATATTTTGAAAATTGATCAAATCTACAACTAAGCTTGAACTAAAAAATACCATTCCATGGAGATACGTAAGTAGGGTCCTAAAATCCTTTTAAGGCAACCTAGCGTTCGAAAGCATCATTCCCTCTGTTAATGGACTCTATTTTTCAAGCAAATGCGGCGAATAATTATAATTATTTTGATTATATAATTAATATTAGAGTATTATTTCAGAATAATATGTTTCAATTCATTATTTGAAAATTATTTATGCATTTAAATTGATTTTTGAGCTGTTTTGTGATTCAATTCATACACATGACTATGAGTGCCTGATTACATACCGCTGAAAGTTAAAATCATTGCTCGTTTGACTTTATGAAATGTAGTCATAACGAAAAATGGAGTTCCAGAGAGGAGATGCCCCTGGACTAGTGGTCTCCTCAACAGATGTATTGCGAAAAGCTCGTTGTAGGGTAAATTGGGGAGAGTCGTCGCATACGGGACTGACACCGCAAGGTAATGCTTTACAATAATAATTCTTATTGCTTAGTGAGAAATGATAAAATTAAACGTTTTTGTGTGTACGTCATAAACAAGACTAGTCACCATATTTACTACTTCATTTAATCAAAAGTGCAAAATAGGACAATATAAAGGTTCTCTGAGATTTATAAAAATTTCTATGACCCTCTACCATTTTCTTTTGCATTTCCATCTATTTAGTGATAAAAAGGCATTTTGTTTTGAATAAACATGAATATACTCTCAAAAGGAAATACGTTTTGAGCACTGTAAATAGTCATGTAGTTTATCTCTATCTTGACTTTGTACAATTTTTTAATCTGGGATTTTGAAAATATTTCTTAAGTAAGTAAAAAGGTCACTTGCGGATTCTGAGCTAGAAAAATATAAAGGCCACTCATAATAAAGTTCAAATACAACCAGCGTCGGCTTTTTTCATTAATTTCGAAAAAAATGGATTATATATTTTCAGTCATCCTCCAGGGAGTTCTTCTTCAGTTTTCCCCTCAATTACATTTATGGCGTGTCTTATTACATCCACCGGGTTCTTCTTTGGTTTATGGTGCTCCACGGATCCCTCGTTTCCCCCATTTCTTTGTGTTAATTCCTTTATTATTCCTATTCGTCCAATAAAATAAAACTTTTAATTAAAATTAATTTATTATTACAAAATAACGTACCTTGTATTTACAATTAATATTTTTTTAATGCTACATAAAGACCAACAAAAATATTTATGTTGTTTTTCATTAACCTTAACTCAATTTTGCCATCTAAAAATTTTACTTCGTCAGAATAAGTAAATTGATTTGAATTAGTTTTGGACGCTTGTGCCTGAGGGGCAGGACTATCAACTCGCTGCATTGGTTTGACCATGTATTGACAGAGCTTTTGGTTGAAGACGACGTTATGTGGTTCGACACATTTTGAATTAATTTAATATATTGCTGTGCCTAAAATTCGCAGCGAAACAAAAAGTTGGTTGCATAAATGTGATAACTTAATGAATAAAATAACAACATATAATCAGTGAAATACAGCTAATTCTTTAAATAAAGTAATGCTGCATAATATAACGTTGTTGTAAGTTAACTTGTAACACTGCATTTTTCAGTTTGTTCTGGGGAATATGGTGACTGCGTATGATTATTTTACCCAAGTATAGGAATTTTATGACCGATGATGACATTCCATTTTCTTAAGTCAATAAAGAAAGAATGGTTTCATGTGGATAATGATGAGAAAATTGTTATCTCCCGTGATTTTTGATAGTTTATACTTTCCTTAAGCCAACTATTATTGCCTAATTAGCGAGAAGTCAAAAACGGCGTACGCGAAGGTGCAGGTATCCCATTTATTTTCTTGTCTACTCGTCAAAGATATTTGTAGTCTGAGGTTTCAGGCGAGATGGAGTGGAAACGTGACATAATGAAAAATGAAAAAGCAGGAGCAATTTCCACAATTTTACATTTATTAAAACTACCGGTTTCGCTTTTCAGCATCATCAGGTCTGAAGATGCTGAAAAGCGAAACCGGTAGTATTAATAAATGTAAAATTGTGGAAATTGCTCCTACTTTTTCATTTTTCAAAGATATTTGTGGCTTGAATGTCATTCATAGGCCATCACTATTTTTATACCAGCTCATACATTCATGCTCTTCTCAGTGTTTACGGCTCTTCCCAAAAATCCTTCGCGATCAAAAAATGGCTTAAATCAGAGATGAATTATTTAATGTGGCGTTGAGATATATTTTCGAAGGATATATATTTTTAGATCAAGATCGATTACTACGAAGGGAAACTTTATTTTGAACACCGGAGTGCTAAAGATAAATTTGTATATCTTAAGTGAAATAATACAAAGGACTAATCAAATAAATCCCTGCGTCGTTACTTGCCCCAAAATGTTAACTCAAAAGTATCAATAAAATAAATAATATTTGTCATTCTACAGGGATTGTTGAGAGGAAGAGGCTGAAGCTTCCAAAGTTCCACCCCTTGGCTTTGCGGCTAGTGGTCGACATGGGTCGTGACCGACATCGGTCGTGATTGGCATTGCTAGTGACCGACGTTCGACCATTCGCGATCGGCTCACTCAAGGGAATGATACATGGTAATAATATCATCAGAGAAACCTACTAGGTCAATTACTACCTACATGAAATTGTACACTGAGTGACTATATTTTGGATTCGATATTAATCAGGCATTTTGTAGAGTTGATTATGGAGCGAAAAAATCTTCTTGTAACCAAACAAATTTCGTTTTCAACTTCAACGAACTTAACGATTAGGTAAAGTATTTTTGTAAGAACATCATCAATTCGGCTTTTCGAGAGTCATCTTATTTCTATTAGTCACGTTATCGGTGGGGTGAGAGACTCGGGGAATTTCTGTGTGGTGCATATGTGGAGCGGAATCGAGTGCAAGCGGCACGAGGGAATGCTCGAGACAGCGCAAAAGGGGTAAAAGCCTTCGTTTAAAGGGAAGGAAGAGCGGGCTAAAGGCATCGGAAGTTACGGGTTGAGGACCCAAGGGGGTAGCGGGGATTCAGGGCAATGGAGGAGGGGAAAGATAGAGGGAGAGGGGGTGTTTGATTTTTTTTTGCAGTGGGGATGGCGGAAGGATGGATTGATGGCTGTGCCTCCCGGGGGGCGACTGGTTAGTTGCGCGGGGATTTTGCCGGGGAGCAGGAATCGAGGGGAGATTGACGAGGGTAAATGGAGTGAGGGATTGGCGCCGAATGAAGGATGGAATTGGGCCGACAAACAGCGAGAGTGTTTCCGGTGAGGATGGGAAGAAAAAGGCATTAAAAATCTACCGATACAATGAAAAATTGTAAATAGTTTTTTCTTGAATATTTATTTGTGTGCCTACGGAGAATTCCCTTTTTCGGCCCATCGATTGGCAGCACTGCTTTAATATAAATTGTGTAATGGGAAATATAAATCGTGAAGAAGGGTATGTATTTACTTGAATTTCGATTGTGCTTTAAGTAGATTTCTTATTGGCTTCATTAGTAAGAAAATTGGAGAAACTCCTGAATCATTTTTAGGAAACCTTTACGTATTTTTTATTTTAATTTTCAAATGACATGCTTTTATCATATCCTCTTTTTATGTCAGTTTCTACTCCATATTTTAAAGATTATATCGTGAAGTAAATGCATAGAGGAATAATCTCTGCTTGATTTTAGGCCTATCTGTTTCTTAGCGTAACTCAATTGTTTCAGGATATTTTCCCTCGAAACAAAACAGATTATGTTTAGTCGAATGGCGGCGGCTCAAGTAGTTGATTAAATTACATATTTTTTAAAATATGTATTAGAATCATAAATATGTACGCTAATTGGTACATATTATATCCTACGGTCGGACCAAAAATTTTGAAATCGAAGAGAGCCCAGAAATCAAATTGCTACTTCATCTGCGTTTGATTTCTGGATTATTAAATATGTATGTCTTTATAACTCCCTTTATTTATAAAAATAAGATATTACTGTATTGTAGTCGATACTATATCTTTCATTGAAGAGGTACGAAAAAAATCTGATTCATCGTAGGGAATTTTATAATACCTTGACGTTACGCTATTTCTCATTATTTTGACGATATATTTCACCAGTTCCCTCGACTGAAGCACAAAATATACTTTTGGATACCGGCGTAGACCACTACGCTTTTTATAATACCTAATATCAATGACAATTTAAGGTTAGCATAATAGCAAAGAATTCGATTCCTGGTCCGGGGGAATGTTTCCCTTGACAATTAATTCGAGTGTCGATACTTGTCTTTCGCTCGCTGTTTTATTGTTATTTAAAGGGGGACGGGAGAGAGCTTTGATGGGAGAAGGGATAGGGAGGGAGAAAATCGCACACAAGCTGAGGTGGACGCATTGGGGGGAGGGTGAGAGCGAGTGAGCCCTGAGGGATGGTCGCCCGGGAGATAAACTGGCCGACTCCGCCCAGACCTCGGCGCTGCCGTTAAACGATGCGTGAAGCTCTCCATTTCTCCCTCACTCTCTCACACGCTAAAACCTAGCCGATAACGCTTCCTCCATTGGCACAGCCCCGAGGGTGTTTTGGGTGAAAAGTATTGACTTCCTCCCTCCTTTTGCGAGCAAGCGGCGGCGTGGTCGGCCTTCCAGTTCGGCTGAAAAGGATACGGTGACGTGAACAATGCATTGAAGACAATGGTGTAGAATGAAACAAAGGCCCAATTCAGCAAACAGCGCGTGTTTGCCTGTATTAAGCGCTTAATGTCCTCAGTTCTCAGAGAATAAGCAGTATTTTCAGATTGGGGAATCCATCTGGCATCAGTGATGACCCTTTAGTTCATTCTTGTATTCACGAACAAAATCACTAACTCATTTTTAACTGTGCGGTATTCTATTTTAAGTTTCTTGGTTGGATAACTATTGCTTAGAGCAATTCTTTCTTTTTTAATAAGGCGACCCAGATTTCGATGAATAATCATCATCATCATCATCAGGTGTAAATTACTATTTTAATAATTTACGCCTGATTAATTAAAAAATTAAAGTAATAAAAGCAATAGTTATCCAACCAAGAGACCATTCTTGCATTGATTAGAAAATTGTTGCAGAGGATAAAGCCTCATGATTTAGACTACAGAACTATGCCAATCAAATTGTTAATTTATGCTGCTACACCCTGGGATCAATTTGAAGCAGAATTTAAATTTAGGGTATAATACACATAATGCCTTTGTGAACAGAACCCATAAACTAGGAATTCTGAGAAATTATCTGTTCAAAAGGAAATCGGCGCCTACTAATAGTTAGAAGGCAAGGTATTAATTGTTAAGGAAAAAAATTCCCGAACTGAAGAATTACAAATGTATCCAGATATTGTGAAACGAACAGGATATGCCCATTAAACGCGAATCGTGGTGCCAAGATAGTTTTTAGAGGCTTTTTTTTTTTTACAGTTATTGGTATTAAACTTCGATCCTATTTCCTTAAAAATGGGTGTTAGTGTAAATGGATTATTTGAGTGTAATATTTTTGCATTGCATGTTTAAATTATTTCGTAATTAAAAACCTTCGAAATATAAGCGTATCTCGTTGATATATATAATACCGTAACGTTCTGTTGTCAGTGATAGAGTGATTATAATAAATATACTGGGTGGAGATCAATTGTGCCACCATATTTTAACTCCGGATAGCTGATGCCGGTAGTAACCAAAATTTAAATGATGTTTCGGTCGAAAGTTCACCATTTTTAAACTAAAGAGACTTTGAGCCAAGCGCTCCGACTGGCCGAGAGTTTGCACGGTTACATGGATACATCGCGATCTACGGCAGGCAAATTATTCGAAGTCATATAAGTTGCCCAGAGCATCCGGCAACAGAGCAAACTCACAGCTAATCGAAGCGCTTTGGCTTTAAGTTTCTGTAGTTTAAAAATGGTGCGAACGAAACATGATTGCTAATTTTGATTCCTATTGGCATCAGATATCCAGGGCTAAAAAGTTCTTGACATTTTTTTCTCCACCATTTCCTTGTATACTTTTGGTTGTCGAAAGCGAAAAAATCGGTAAATTTTTACTATCAGTGTTCATAACCGTGTGTATATAAATGTCGTAAGAACACGTTTTGAGATAGATTAAACGTTACATCGAAGTGTTCTAATTTTTTTTTTAATTAAAGATATGATTTTCTGTCATTGGACAAAAGAGTAAAATCCCATAGTTGCTAAGGTTACACTCGCCTTTACTAAAACGCCCGTCAGACACGTGTGTTTGCTTTCCTTCCCGCCATCAAGTCTTCTCTCATTTCCTCATCCCCGAGACCGGAACTTAACCAGTCTTCCGCAGCCTTCGCGGAGGCCAGAGAAAAAGGCACTGCCCTCTCCTCCCTACCCTACAGATACGCTTTTTGGCACGTTTTTTTCGCCCACCCTCCTTCCTTCCTGTTCCGCCCCCGCGTAAGCCTTCCTCTCCACCGCCAGAATGCCGTCTGCACCCATCTGCCGCTCCCAATGTGTTGGCACCGACGAAGCTGGCGGCCGCTGAAAAGCCAGAAGTTGGGTGTCATTAGCCTTCCGGCAGCTTCCCCACCTCGGTCGGCTCTGTCGGACGAGAGGAAAATCGGGAAGGAAGACCGGAAGAGGGCCGCTGACCTCTGTACTCGCGTCCGACCACCCTCTCTCTCTCCAATGAGAAATTCTCTCGCTCATGCGAGAATATTAGCTCACTAGTCGCTTTGAAATGCTCAATGCGATTTTTTTTAACATCGGCGGTCATCAATCCCAGGGTTGTCTCGCCGTAGCTCTCGTTTTACGCCATCATTATTTTTCTATCTTACCGATGCCATTAGGCTAAATTTTCTGTATAATTTTATTCAGTAATATATTCAGGGGGACTTTATAGAGGAGGCCCAATTTAATTCCAAAGAAGGCTTTCTTTGGAATTGAATTTCTGCTGCCATTTGGGTCGTATTTTAATTCGGTTTAAAAAAATGCCCTCGGCGCGGAGATGAGTGCAATGCGATTCACTATATTCCAATTTTTGCATTATAAAGTTTGTAATTGTGAAGAATAGCATTAATAAGTTATGAATTTGATAGATCACATTATAATGCGTATATATGTCTGTTAATACCCCTAATTACACCATGTTTTCCCGTGAAACTCGTATCAATTTGTCCGTCAGCGACGCGAGAGGTGACTTTTGTAAACACATTTAAATGCGCGATGGGTGACAAAATATGTATAGGCCGACTTGAGGATCCTCGAAGGCGTAATTGAAAACGTAATTTTTTCGTAAGAAAACCGTATGGTGTCTAAAGTAATTTTTCAACAGTTTACAGTTTTTAATGTTCCATTTCTCGTGCGTTTCCCCTAATTTATTGTTTTATTATTCTGCGGGTTCATTTTGAGTTCACTTTATATTGAAAGTTATGTAATAAAAAGTGAAAAGCTCTGTTGCCCTGTCCCATAAACGTTCCCTTTCCTGGAAAGGTGAGGGAAATTTTGTGTTCACTTCAAAGCGAGGCCTTACGTTCTCGGCTCCATTCTTGCTGCCCATTATTCATGAAATTTATTTCATCGATAATTTTCTACTTCCATCGCCGACTATTTTTTGCTTTTGGATTTCACTGAGCCATTTATAGCTCGCTTTCCGGTCGAGCATTAGTCAATACAATTGGTTTCTCTTTATTCTGGCAACGGAGAGCAGTGTATGCTGGATAGACTCGCGACTTCCAACTTCGCTTCCTCAAATAAAGAGAATGTGCATAAACCTATTCCTTCACTTGTTCTGAGTAAACTATCGAGTTTGTGAAGCATGTCTATGTTTAAAAATCCTCTCCTCCCTTCCCTTCACCTATTCCAATACCCTCGGGTGGTCCTCTTGCAACCCTTTGTTTCCGAGCAGACGCTGCTACTGGAATAAAAAACCACCCCCTGGGCTGTTTGTATTTTATTTCACGCACAAAAGCTCCACACGCGTCATTCCTCCCTCCCATAGCCCACCCAACGTTAATTTATATGATGGCAACACGAGTCCTTGAACACGTACCGACGCTGGAGCTCTCTCTCTATGCTCCTGCCTGATTCGTTTTTGTTTATTTTATCCACACGCTTTTGTTAGCTGAGGCGATATTCAATACTTACCAACATTTCTGGCTACATCGAGCGCATGTATGCCTAAGCTCTTAATTATGCCGCTCGTTCAACTATTCGCTCTGACGATATTGATGGTGCAGGCTACGGATGCTTCCTCTTCTATCCTGGAATGTGAAGGGAAATATGTGCTGAACATCTCGGATGAATTAGAGGGATTTATTCAGTTTACGCCGAGTACTCGTGCTTATCTGCATCTATTCTCGGACTTGGCGTGCTGCACCATAGGTTACTGGAGCACTTGGATGAATCATAGAATCCAAGAGAGAAAATGTGTTTTGTGGAGTATCTATTTTAAACCTTGCCACAGGGTGCAAGAAAAAATGTATTCGCCGATCAAAGAACATGTGGAATTAATCTATGGAATTTGCTTCCTTTTTTATATTCATCTACTGTTAGGCTTTAATGTATTGAATAGTTAGAGTTTACTGGTTGGCAGGAATGAATCCAGGACTTCTTTCTGGGCGGACACAAGTGTCTGAACGATCTTCTCAACGTGAGATTAAAAATAAGATAAAACAATTACTGTAAGAAATATTGTCTTTATTTTAACATGAGAGTTATTAATGTGAAACTAAATGATTGAGACGCCGTAATACTCAAAACAAAGCGAACTTAATGATAAACATATGAAAAATTTTGTCTAATTTTAAGCGTTTGGCCGGGGGGGTGGGGGACACGTTCCCTCGTGCCTTAGTAGTGAATTTTAACTAGTGAAATCAGTCCATTTCCTTCATTCCGCTTTTCATATCAAAAGACATGAGTCCAAATAATCTAATGAATTATAATTTTATAAAATTATTAATTATAATTTATAATTGACATAATTTTTATAATTCATAATTTTTTTTTTAATTTAAATTTGCGGAGAATAATTTTTTCCTGGGGAATAATAAAATTGTAGCATAATTAATTGTAAATTGGAAAACAAAAAGCAGTATAGCAAACTTAGCAAAATAATGATAATACATGACTAATGATGAATAATTAATACTTATTTGTAAAAATATACGGATAAGGTGATAGATAAAATCAAAATTATACAGACACGTTTGCAGCCAAGAATGCCAATACGCGTTAAAGCTGATTATTCATTGATTTATAATGGAATAAAATCTTAGGTGTAAGATAATATGTCACTTCAGTCACCGGAGTTTTTCAAATGTCTAGATATTTGCATGGATGATCACACACGGTTTATGTAAATATATGTTGAAATAATTATAGGCCATAAAAATGAATTGATAATTCAGACATTATTCTGAGGTGATTTATAAACGGTGATGAATAAGAGATGATAATATATGTAAACAGAATTATTTTAATAGATTCATGCTGACAGTCGTTATTTTCGTGTGTTGCTTTTCAACGTTAATAGCGCATTTTATATTTTTACCGAAGCATTAAGAAAATGACGGTAAAAATAAGTGGTGAACATATAAAAGTAAGGGCTTTATGCAATTATTTATGCGTTTTGGGTTTGCTGCTTAGACAATTTTTGAATAGGAAACCTAGAAGTTGGCCTCAAATAATCAATGACGATTAATCATATATCCTCATAAAAAAATTGTTTGCCGAGTCCAAGTTTAGGAAATGTAGATTCTTCTCCTTGCAGGAAGTTCCAGGGTACTTTGGAATGACGTGTGGAAGAAGGAGGAAAAGGATAGCTCAGTAGATGCTTTTCTATTCGACGCTGTTGACATGAACGAGGAAATAGGCAATCGCATATTTTCCTCTCCCGCCGTGACGTCCGGCGGAAAAGGGTATCCGAGAGATGTCCATTCTTGAAATCTTTTGACTGGCACTGTGACGCGGGAAGAGAGAATGAGACGAAAAAACCCGTCTATTGCTGCTGCCTGAGTGGGAGAGGCGTTTCAAGCTTGAAGCCGTGCCCCCTGGCGTTTATTGCGGTCAATTTGTATCAGGATCACGTACCCGCTGCACCCAAATCCGAACCACCCACGCCGGCAACTATTCGTCCATACAACTGCAACGGAAGATATTCCTCTTCCCCCGAGGTTGCTAAACCTCAAACCTAAACCCTCCATTTCGGAGACTTTATCCTACGGACCACAATCCATCACTACCCTCCTCGTCCCTAGTGCCAACCCCGCTGGCTGGAGACACTGGTTCTGTGCGATGGGGGCGGAGTGGACGAAGGCTCCAAAGTTCTGTGCCCAGCATTGTGAAAGGATCGTAGTCCAGTGGTGAAGTTGATTGGACAGCTTCGGGTGTTTGAAGTCGGGAAAAGGTGGAAATGGGGCGAGGGCAGGTCAGGTGATGTGGAGGAAAATGTGGCGGTGGGCTATTTTCCGTTTGACGTTTGACGGCGCAGACATGGGGATGAGGCGGGTTTTTAGGCCTTAGCAGGGGAGGTTTGCGAAAGGTCGGAAGATTTCGAGGTGTCCGAAAATCAAGAGGGGCGTGTGAAGATGAGGCAGACCGGTGGGGATATGAGGGAATAATGCAGGTAGCCCAGGCATTACGTGGAGGCGTGATCCGAAATCAAATCCGATGGAAGAGGGACGATTTTGGAGCATTCGGGATTATCTAAAATGTCTTCAGATGAAAGTTATCGAAATTTATGACGGCCGTAAATTTTGGGAGCGAAAGAATACTTACATTTCACGGTCATCAAAACATGAGAAATAATGCGGAATTGTGCTTACGTTTAACTCCAGAATGCACCTGTTGTTTTCCGTCCACTGATGTACACGTTGATTTTAAATGTTTCACGTATTTTTTTAATATGAAAATAGCATATTGAGCATTTTAAGTCCTGTTACTTAAATACCCAAGAAGGGACTATTTTATCAGAAAAAATATTTTTGGAACATCAAAGAATTGGGAAAATTCCTTGGAGGGAATTCTAAAGGAAAAAAAACCGAATCTGATTAGGCAAATTAGCGACACGTTTTCCGACGGAAAATCCTCAAAAACACAGAATAGCATGTTTAAGAGAGAATGGTAGAGAAAGCTGAAAGCAGAGAGAAGGGGGAATTAGAAAAGATTAAAATAGGGACTGAGCGAGGGTTAGGGATGAAGAAAGTGGTTAAGACCCTGGGGCCGAAGAGGATTTCTGAAGGTGTGGGACGTTGAGTGAAATGGAGAGAGAAAGAGCGTGAGAAAAAATAAATTGAATAAAAATATATAAAAGGGGGAAGACGATGTAACGTGAAGGTCTTGATAGGAATTAAGGATGGCAAGGGGTAAAAGGGATCTGATGAGGGTGGAAGGGCGGTGAAAGGGGTTTATTGGGGAGGTTACTAGGATTCCAACTGGCTGGTGGGAGGGTGAAGAGAGTTGGGGGAGGATTGAGGGTTTGTGAAGGCAGATTGTTCGGGACGCGGACAACGATTGGGAGGAGTTAGTTCTTTGCCAGTGGGAAGGGATGAAGAGCGGAGAAAAGGGTATCCAGGGGGGGATGATCGGTGCGATTACCCGTGTTAAGTCTGCCGCGGATTTTCCATCCCGGTCCAGCATCTCACCTACAACATGACCTCGCCGACACACTTCGCTCCACAACCCTGCCCTTTTTATACCTCGATATCGAACACTTCACAAGACAGATATCTCACGACTCTTCTTTCTCGAATGAAAAAAAAACTTGTCACGAGGTAAAAGTCGGTGATTATATTTTTAATGGGTTTTTATTGAATCTCGGCAGCGTAATGTCCGCCAACTCGAAATCGATTGTTCTCATTTTCTCTTGTCTTGTCCCCTTGGATGACATGATCTGTATTGCCAACACACTGGGCGGTAGTGGTAGAAAGACGCTCATCGAGTGGGGTATTTTCCCTCGCTAACGGTTCTGCCGAGAGATTTTTCAAATGGTAGAGTCAAGCTAAAAAATACTAGAGATCTCATCATAAAGGATTATTCAAGCACAGACTGATTATGGAAAGGAATTTCATGCGTCAGTGGCATCAAATGCTTGGAAAAGTCCCATAATACTTTTTTCCGGCATTTGACGCACAAGCAAATCAAAAGTGCAAGCAAAGCAAATGTGCGAAACAGCCCTTGGATTTTAAATTTTATTCGACACGTTTTTCCTGAAATCTTCGCTAATTTCAAGTAAAATTAATTCTTTTTCCTACAATTATCTCTACAATACCTAAGACGCCTTTTATTATATGCTCTCATAGTTGAGTTCTTTTGTGACTCCAGTGAACCAATAGTTTTTTCTCTTTCATTCCTTTTTCCTTCATTGGAGTTTATGGATACGCATAAGATTTGGGGCATGAAACTTGTAGTTCAAGGCCATTTGTAATTTACTTCTAGAAAAACTTATCCATGCATAATGGCCCATTATTCTGAGTAAACATGTGAAGCCGGGTTGTTTTTCGTCGGGTAAAAAGGGTGTTGCGTGAATGGATGACGAATGAGGATCAGGAAACTGGCGCGCATTACGGTAATTGATGCAGTGAACGATGTAAAAAAAATACCAAGGCCACTTGGCTGTGCACCGAAAGCTGCATCAGCTCACAGGCTTTGTGTTACCTCAGACGTAGATCTCTGCCGGTAATTGATGAGCTAAAGTATAACGGATGTGATATATCATCTTCACTGTTCCGTAAAAACGTCACGCTAGCGCAGGAGTCACAGATATGGAAAATCAGGTGCTTCTCTGTAACCAAACTCAGTAGATGGGAGCATTTTGATTTTTTTGTGGCGATCTCTTATTCTACGAATATTTTTCGTCGAATTTAAGTTTATTTCAAATTCCATTCCGGAGTGTGACTTAGATTCTACTTTTAGCGCAAAATATCGGCGTTTGCAACATTGGGCTATGGTTTCCCGTAGAATGGTATTTAGAAACTATAAATAGTTCTTGCATTGGATTTTTCTGCACCGTTGTGTCAATTCATATTAAATGTTTGCAGCACTAACATTCTTAATTTACATAAGTTTAGTGATTTAGTGAATATGGTGTCATCTCCACTTAATTTAAAAGTGCTTAAACCGCTATTTTATTATAATTGATTTAATCATTATGATATTTTAACTCATTGTGACCTATGACCATAATTAAATCTCACTCTCAATAAATGTCATGACTGGCAAAATAACTATCAGTGAACATGACTTGCATTTAATTTTATCAATGGGATGTAACACTACTCTGTTCGCAAAGTTTGGAAATAGATACGTGACAAAATTTTATTTTCATCGAAGCAAAAGAAAAACTGTGAAAAATCAGTTGGATCCAGCAAGTTAGATACAAGCTTACAATATTTAATTGTGATTTTTATTTTTTTATACGCAGTGTTGTTTCTGTTGCAATGATTGTACTGATAGTAGCATAATCATTAGACAAGAATAGCTATGAACCACTCAGTATTGATATCAGACTCCAACATCTCAAGTTCCATTCTACGAAGTCAAATGACGGATAGAAATAACTCGCCTGACTCCTTGGCTTGAAAAAAATTTCTGAAAGGTTTAACTGCCACAATGAAATGATAATTTAACTTGCATGTTTAAGTGGTAGTAAGAAAATGGGATCTAAAAATTTATGCTATTTCCTGGGGACATTTTTCCATAGAGTAGAACTAAATTAGGTTAGTATTAATGACATTCGTTTCCACCGTGAATTATTAATCCAGGTTAAATGTATTAGTTATTCATAAAAATTCACTCCGTACAAGTTATCACTAGGAATGCAAAGGCTCGAAGAAATGAAAGAGTTTTGCTACCTAGGATGCCAATTGACCTACGATGGGAGAAGCAAGAAAGAATCGTTAGTAGAATAGCACAGAAAAAGAAGACTCTGCTCATAGCTGAAAATACAAGAATAGAAGCATAGCGGTGGCCTGATCAAACCAATCGTGAAAAGACAGGTGGGCAGGAAAAAGGGCAAGAGACAACCCCGAATGAGTCACAGGATAGATTAAGGATTTAAATGAGAATAAGGACGTGGTTATGAAAAGGATAGCGGATAGGAGTTTGGAATGGAGAGCTGTGTCAAATCAATCTTAGGATTGTAGAGTTAGATGATTATGATGGCCAGAACAACTTTGGTTATATTGGCTTCCAGAATAAACTTAATATACATCTTAAATGTTCAATTTTCATAAAAGATTCAGGTAACTAAATAATTCACTTATAGGAGCTTAATGGACTTCAGCCTAAGAAAATGATAGTAGATACTTAATATTCATCAGAAAAGCAAAGATATATGTTAATTTCTTAAAATTGTTATTCATTTTATGGTTGGCGCATTGTACTTTCTATATTCAGCTTGATATTTAAATTTCAACGCTTATCCGGCATCGTCAATCGATGCGTTCGAAAGATAGGTAATCTTGGAAATCTTTATACGCAGAAATAATAATATAAACAAATTTCAAAATTCATTTCCATTGGTGTGATTTCTATGAGATATATGAAATTACTGAAATTGGGCTGGATAATTTAAGAATTAGGGAAGGAATTGTTTTTTTATAATTGAGTAGTTTTGAAAAATGAAATGAATTGCGAAGAGGTAGCAAGAGGAGGTGAATTTCAGTAAATGAGATTGGTGTAATTTTGTTCAGTTTTTCACTCTGGAATTGAGAATATTTGCGCAATATTAACTTTTGCAAAGTAGATTGAGGAGAGAGAAGATGGGGGACTAAATAAACTGAGGAATTATGGAAAGACATTGAAAATTTGATAAATAAATAAGGAGGATGGTTGGGGAGTAGCAAAGAAGGCAATTTAATGGAGTGAGTGTAAATGGAAGCGAAAAGAAAAATGTTAAACAGCCTGGTATCGTATACATTTCTAGGCAAAAACACTGTCGTGCTAAGAGGGTTTGTGAGGATAAAAAAGATGCGTGAGGAATAAGAAGAGAAAATACAGATACGCGAGGGCGGGAAGGAGGATAATGGAGAAGTGCGAATTTTCGATGGGGTGGAGCTCAGTGTTGCTCGAAAGTTTTGCCGCGCAGGACGGCAGGTTAATTTATTGGCTGATGCTTAAAAAATTGGCCCCCTACAGTCTCTCCTAAATCATGTGTGACGCACCAACACCAGTCAAAGGCAAAGAGTCAAAGCAGTAAAACAAATGGGCAGAAAAAATAGAAGCATTTGAGCGTTTGCAAAGCAGATGGATTAAAAAGATTGCACTAGCCATCTGTAGCGGTGGCATAGTAGTCACGGTGGTTGGATAGCGGTTTCTCAATTGTGCGGGAGAATATTTATGTCAATTTACCCACCTTTAAAAAAATTCAAATGATGATAGCGAGAAGCAGATTTAAAGTGTGCTAATCTTTGACGAAAGGAATGAGAGAGCGCCCTTGGAAAAAGCTGAAAAAAGACTCTTTGCCAGAATTATCTCGATTGGAATTCCATAGCGTGACTTATGCGTGCACTTGCTTTTGAAAAAGCTGGGAGACACTCCAAGACTGAACAAATTAATCTAATTGATAGCGTTTATGTTAATTTTTTATATGCAAGGTCGTACCTACGTTTGGAATTACATTGAAATATCAACGTTGCAATAACTTTCCATTCAATTTTAACATCAACCGCTGAGTGCCATGTTATGAAATGCTATTATGGAGACGTTGTGCGTAAAATGGCATGGTAAATTCAATGACGTGGAAATAATAAATAAATGAGAGTTTAAGGGATGCGATGCAGAGACGTCATGGAGGATGTTTGAATGGAAGTAAGGAGCATGCTTTAGGGCTTAGAAGGATGCGTGGGTGCCATATTTGACACGTGATTTCACCCTTTATTCTCAAATACCATCATCAAAATTTTATTCATGAAACACCTTTAAGCTGAACATTGTAGCCGTACTTCCAAACTTATCAAGAGTTAGAACGCAGCTTATAATTCAATGGATACCTTACCTATTAGACCAATAAAAGCTCAGAAGGGTTTTGACCTCAACAACAACACTTCATCATCTATTTCATATTCTATATAGTAATCTCCGCTTATTATCACTCTCAGGTCCTTTCTGATCAGGGTATTTCCAGCGTAGTTATGTCTGTTCCAAAGTTCGGTTTCCTCTTGGTGGGCCTTCTAACTCCACTTTAATTGTATAATTTTCTCTTCTTCTTCACACAAATAACTCAATAACTCTATAAGCAATTATATTTAGGTCTTCGTGAGGCTTATTTAGCTCGTTGTTGGTTCAGATTCTGTACATTACGTCTTGGTTAACAAAATAAATACATGCTATTTTTTCTATATTACTACCTTTTTCCTGCCTGTTTAGATATTGTGCACATTTCTGACCCATAGAATATACTGGTTGCGTGGTAGTATTGTATATCCGTTGCTGTAGAAATTATTTTGATTTTTGGAAGCCTTATTAGAGCCCGATCGCATCTTTTCATTCAGCATTTATTTCTGTTTCCTCTTGCTCTGTCCGGTCTATTTTTACTCCTAAAAACTTAATTCTTCTACTCTTCCCAGTATAAAATTTTCTACTCTTACAGAGTCACTGACACCGTTCATGAATCGGGCAACCCTAAGATACTTAATCTTCAGTTGATTTACCTCCAATCCCACTTTTCAATAATTTATTTATTCTTTCCTATCTCTTCCTTTGGTTTCATGCTTTTTTACCGAAGGAAATGTGAAGAAACATTTTAAAGAGTAAAGAATAAAATTTTCTGTGCATTTCATGGAGGTGAGCCAGAAAAATACCCCCATATAAATATAAAATTCAATAATGTTTATATTGAAATTTCTGATATTTGGAGAAGTTTGTGTGATTCTTTCAGATTTCTCCCTTGCACAATTTTTTTTCTTGCGAGCAACTTAACCTTGATCGTTGACTGGCTGTGCTTCTGGGTGTTTTGGTTATTAATGATATCATGGGGTGTGGAGATCACTATATATTACCGAGAGGGAGAGAGACGAGGGATGGGAAGAGTGCATGCGAAAACCTAGGGGCGGGAACGTTGAAATGTTAAAGAAGGGAAGGAAGGCAGCAGAGTCGTAAAGTGGGGACTGAGTGGGTGGGAGAGGAGAATCGCGAGGGAGGGGGTGAGAGAGTTCAAAAGAAGACGAGGGAGAAATGCAGAAATTGAGAAAGAGACGGAGAGAAAGAGAGATGGATAGATAGAGAGGGAAGAGGAGGGAAATGGAGAGAGGGAGGGGGGACAGAAAGAGAGAGATAGATATAGAGAGAGAGAAACTTTTGAGTGTTTGTTTGTTTGCATGTGTGCTTGTGGCGGAGGCGGAATGAGGGAATGGAATAAGTACCCGCTACGTAGAGCGTGTGTTTGCCCAAGGGGTCGTAGGAAGAGGGGGAGGAGGGCGCGCTTTTGGCCCGACGTTTGCGGGAGTGGGGGAAGCGAAAGAGGTTGATGGAGAGTTTCGCGGCGAGATGGATATTCGAGGTGGAACTAATGGCTTTCCATATGCCACGTTTCGATTGAGAGGAATGGCCGGGGCAAAGGCGGCTGCAGGTGGCCACGCTCTAATTGCTAGGTAACAAAACGATCCATATTCACCTTGTTCGGGGAGTGGGGAGTGGCGGGTAGTTTGCTGTGGAAGGAAGGTGGGGAATGGCTGGACGTGGCTTCGGGGGAAATGGATGCTGCCCGCCGCCGCCGCTGCGATTCTTCGTGCCGAGGGACGGAGAGCAACCTTTTGACCTGATTAAGTCCCTTTCTTCTTCGTCTTCCCTTTCTCTCTTTGTACTTTACTCAACCTCTCCATACCTATTTCAGCCTCTGTTGCTCATTCCTGTAACTTTAATTTGACGCGATGGTCTATTTAATTTTCCCCTGTTGAAGTTGAATTCATTCCAAACAATTGGTAGATAAAGTTGGTGGTTTCCGGCGACACTTAGCGGAATTTTCTGAACATTTTGAATTAATAAAATTTTAAACTTTGTTTTTCAACAGGGTTATCATCGAAACACGACCATCATTTCAACGGTTAAACGCGTAAAGGCATTAGATGCCATTAAGTCATTGTTTTAATAAAACTTCTGTGAGAAAAGATATAAATTTTACTAAGCCGAAATATTGGTTGACAGCCAAACGCGGTTGATGGTAACCTTATGACAGGACTAAGTCCCTTTCTTCTCCCCATTATCTCTATCTACAGTTCTCTTTGTACTTCACTCAACCTTTCTGTATCTCTTTCCGACTCCGTTGCTCAATCCTGTAACTTTAATTTGTGGCGATGGTCTATTTAGTTTTTCCCTGGTACACTTTAATCTATCCCAAACTATAGTGAAACGTGGACAGCAGAATTATTCATCGTTTACTCTCGCATATTTGTTCTTTCCCTCTCTCTTGAACGTATGCAGTGTCAAAAAATATTATTGACATCAGGAGACATTTACTCGACGTTAATTGGTTTTATCGATTTACTTCACCTGCGGAATCACTTTTAGTATAACATAGAACATTTAATTCGTGCACTCAAAAAATCTTATGCTATTGTTTCATGATACATTTACGTGAACCTCTTTAATTTTTGGTTAAAGTATCAGCTGCATCCTAAAAATTCCATTATTCAATATTGAGCGAGTTTTGTACGTTCCGGTTCCCGAAGTTCTTTTTTCGGTGAACCTTTCAGTCGTGATTTTGGTTTTGCCATGTAAACCTTTTGGTAAAACATTTTACAAATATGATCTTGATGATGATGATCAAGCAAGCAAAAGCTCATGGAAGTAGTTTCTGTAAGAAAAAAGTGGAAACATGTACTAAATATGCCCGATATTACCAAACGTGCGAAGCTTTTCCCTAAGATATAGCAGGAAGTGGAATTCAATGAAATTTATTTATCCTTAAATTCCATCATTTTTAAGAATCAAATCCCTAATTGTGTGTATACATTTTTGCGTTGAATAATTAAGTCACTTAGGGTCGATTTCCACATTACGGTAGTTGTTTGTTTTATATTTAACATCATTAATTTAAGAAAACTTCTCAATAATTATTTAGAGAAGTATTTATGATTATGTAAATGTATGCATACATGCTCTGGCACGTGGAAAAGATAACATTAATATTTAAAATATCTTTTAATTTTCCTTCACTGAATGGACAATTAGCGACACTCATAAGGAGCAATTGAGTTAACCAATTAGATGATCTCTGGGAGATTAACACTCGTAATGATTTCATTAGTTGACATTTCTTCGGCATATCACCACAATTATGGAGCATTATATTTTTCCTGGCCTTTTTTAAACTCAGTATTTATTCCCCTGTAGGGTAAAATTTAAAAAAAGACATGATGGAGAATGTCATAGCTATTATTTAATTATTATTCTTTTATTAATTATTAATGTTTTTGAAAATGGAAAATTTTATCTCTTATTAAAATTGAATATTGCGATATTAGATGAGTCATAAAAAAATCTAATTTTCCGAATATCGTCGAGTACTGCCATTTAGTCCATTCATATATTACCACAATATTCAGTGCATTAAATTTTATGATGTAGTGCTTAACTATCTTTAAATTGAAAATTGTCGCCGGTGAACGCTCGCAGCTCAGATACTTATAGTTTGATATCAAGGTTCATGCAGGAAAAAATATCACTTACTAGAATGATTAATGGGCATTATAATGTTCTCGTAGGCCCGATAATAACTCGAAAAGTTTTAAAAATTTCTCATTGTGACTCGATGATGGTGGAAGCGATGTTTTTGAGAGCCATTTTAAGGTGTTGTCTTTAAGTTAGGGTATTTTTTATGTAAACCTACCTTAGCACGCTCTCTCAAATCCACCCCCTCCCTGAAAAAACGCTGCCTCAGCCCGTGCCAACCCGTCCCTTTCCCCTCGCCTCCACTTTATCCCCAAGCTCGGC
Source organism: Ischnura elegans (assembly GCF_921293095.1). Taxonomy (NCBI): domain Eukaryota; kingdom Metazoa; phylum Arthropoda; class Insecta; order Odonata; family Coenagrionidae; genus Ischnura; species Ischnura elegans. The sequence continues at coordinate 146,951,011 of NC_060246.1, forward strand.
CTCCCCACCAGTCTCCTCCTCTTTATATTATGAGGCGAAAAGTACGACGCATTCTCCGCACGCGCGTCTGTCACAAAACTGAGCGACAAGCAGCAGCGGCAGCAGGGGTGCGTGGGGGGAGGAGATCCCGCGTTAAGGCGGAGAGGAGGCAGCGGTCGCGCTTCTGAGCAGGGCGGCTGACGGGCAGGAATATTTCTGGGGGACAACAAACCGCATCTGTCTCCTCCGCCAAAAAAAAACGTGAAAAGAGATTGGAAGTGGAGTTTGGAGAGGGAAAGATTTTGGTGAAGCGGAGGATGGTAGGGCGAGGAGGGTGAAAAGGATAAAAGGAAGAGGAGGAAAGAAGGTAGGAATTATGGTTGGATCCGTGGGTCGGTTTGTGGGTTTGGAGAGGGCGAGATCGGGCGAATAACTCCTTAAGAAGTGTTGCAAAGGGTGTGAGTTGTTGTTTTCTAGGGGTCTGCATTGGTCGGGATGAGATTGGTTTAGGGAGAGAGTGGTCTTCGGGAGTTGTGGGTGGTATGGGAGGGTGTTTTTGCGAGCTATACAGGGATTCGCCGCGGTGGGTGGTTGAGAGGCACGGCTTGGAGATGAGTGGTGGAGGGAGGCAGCCCCTCCCCCGGTCGGAGCGCCGGTGCGGCGGACGAGGGAAGAAAGGGAAAGGCGTGCCTTGGTAGCGAGCGCGTGCCCGGACTCGGCAATGAGCACGAGCGGGGGTGTTACATTTTCTCCCGGTCCTCTTCGGTCCCCAATTTTATCCCACCTTCATCCCCTCCCCCACAACACCGCTCAGCTCACCGCTCGCTGGCTCATCCGCTCTCGCTACTCAAAACTTTACTCGTGGCTTTGCAACGTGTACGCATCGTTATGTTACCGCGAGAGTAAAAGAGAAGGGCTTTTGAAGGAAGAGGAAAGTTTTATTAAGATCGGTTGAATGAAACTATGAGCGAAAATGGAGTTTTACTCATGGGATCTTTTCTTTTTAAGTGAATTTTATTTATTTAATAACCTTTAACCTTAACTCGTATTGTCTCTCTCACCTTGAAAGCGATACCCTAGTGAGTATATTAGCGCAAAAGAACATACCCTTGTTGAAGATACATGGTAAAGTCGCGCAAAAAATAAATCCTATGAGTATAACTACTATTAATATCCTTCTGTCTATAATAACTCAAATTGTTGCGTTTTTAATTATAGATGCAAGGTGAAATTTACAAAATAAGAGACTGGTTTGAATACTAATCTCTCAACATGTCTTTGATGGCAGCTTTTTAAGCTTTTAAAAATTTCTTGAGTACAAAGGACAGAACAAGTTATTATTACACACCTCTACTATTTAAAAAAGTTAATGAACACTGGTGCGTTTAATCAATGCGTTAGAAAATAAATAGTGTACTCTATTTTTAAGGCGCCAAACATAAAAAACGATCCTAAAGTATTTGATCCTAATTTGACATCATTATAATTACCTGGGGCTTGAAATAATTGGCAGGTTCTTCAAATGTTTGGCAATTCATCGATATTTTAGGAGAATACCACGGTATGTAGGTGTACCTGATATACCTCAAGTCACTGCGTTACTTCAGGCTCTTATCCAGAATTTATAATCCCCTCACTATCCCAGCAAACCGTCACAGAATCACTCACAGAGAATCAGAGCTAAACATGGTATACTCCAGGAATTAGAGGAGAGTAGTTAGGAGAGTAGAAGTCGAGTCGGAGAAGAGACGTGAGTGTGGGCGAAAAGAGGATTACTCTTACCACACCATCTACCACCCGTCAGAGAGTGGGAGCAGCGGGGGTGCGTACATTTTTGTGGGCGCTGTATATGAGAGGGAATGGCTCGGTAGTGGCAGAGGAGAAGATATGGTGATGAGGGGAAGTGCGAATTAAAAAGAAATTAAGTTAAAATCCACATAAATGTAATCAATACTCCGGAAAATAAGTAATATATGAGTACAGCAGTGGGTAGGCAAAAAAATCATTTTGCACATTGACCTACTGTAGGCTTTAATATCATAATAATTCTGGAGCTTCTGGCGTAAAGCGATTTTTAAAATCTATAGGACGATACTGTTTCAAGTTCGGGTTAACATACGTTCCTCAAATTACTGCCATTCCATCCCCCTCTTGATCAGCAATTTCTATCCCAACTCTATTCCATGCGTATTTCCACAGCCTCTTTCTCGGGAAATCAGAGCAAAACATGGGATGTTCCAGGGACTAGGGGAGAGTAGCTGTCGAGTTCTTGGAAAGACGGTGGTGTGGGCGAAAAGAGGATCACTTCGACCACGCCATCCGTCAGGGGATGAGGGTTGTGTAGGATGCGTAGAAATTTTCGTGGGCGTTGGAGATGGAACGGCAACGTAGGAGCAGGGCGGGGGAGGGGGAAGATAATGTGATGAGTGGATGTGCGTGGGTGGGTATGGACAGGGGATGCTGGGGGTGAGATCTCGAGGGCTGGCGCGTACCTACATGTGACCCCGGGAGGAGGGAGAGGGACTGGAGGCGGGCGTGGGGTGGCATTTGGTGGTGTTGTGTGACCCCTGAAGAGGGTCAGGTGGAGAATTTTCAAGTGCGCTGGACGGCCCAACCGTTTGAACCACCCCGTTTAGGTGCTCTTCCGTCGCAACGTTTGCAATTTAGCGATTTTGACGCAAGCTTTGGTGACTTTTAGTTTGCAGTGGTCTCAAATAAGCGCCAGTTAGACGTGGTTAAATACCTGTTACAATGAAGTCTTTGCCTGCATTTTGGTGTGATATATGCTAATGAAATAAAGTCGAATAGTTTTGAGTGTTTTCGTTTTCTCTGACTCGGTCTTTCGTTGCAGAGTCAGCATTTATTTGCGTCAATATGGAGTCAATATAGTTAAAAAGAAAGAAAAGTCCGCAGTAATTATCCAAACTAATTTATTCGCTCGACCAGTTTCTACGTTTACTACACCATAATATGAAGAGGTTTCTTTGTCACGTTTATAAGTCATTATCACACGTCATTGTCATTGATTACAACTCTTGATAATGATGAGTGAACTTTGAAACCGGTCAAACGAATAAATAAGTGCTGAAAATTACTACGGCTCTTTGTTTCTTATCGATACGAATTTCCGTAAAGTGAACACGTCGACAATCAATCTCATGCGTGGTGGAGTAATAGATTAGAGAAGAGGTGAAAGAGTCCACTTTCCAATTTGATGGCCTAATTTTCCTTTTACCATGGGTGTCACGGCATAATAGTAAATACGCTTAATATTAAATTTCAGCCAGCAGATTAATTGTTAGTAGCGCGTAGCGGGTGTGTTAATTTCTGCCGTGATTACTGCTGCATGCCAACTTCTTTAATATATGGTATTTTCTCTCTGCAGCCTTTCTAAACATTTAATTTGCCTTTAAAAAAATACCCGTATTAATGTCACCGTAAATTTTAAATTTAATGTGCATAAAATTATACAAGTGACAGTTTGTGGAACAATTATTAGTAAGTAACTATAATTAATACTAGTAAAATAACTTATAAGCATATGACGGTGAGCATGTCTTGTAGAGTAGTTATTCTTTAATAATTTTAAGATGGGTGCTATTAATCATGCTATAATGTCGTAGATTTATTCACAGAAAAAGCTATGATGTAGGCAACAGCAATAATTCTTATCTGTCATCATAGGAGTAGTATTCCAGACCAAAGCTATCACCGGTACCATCGAATTTTCATTGTGCCCTAATTCGCAATTTAATTCATCAAAAAGGAACATGAATCAACATTTTTGCGCCCCAATTGGCGTGAGGTGGAAGATGCTATGACATCAGCTATTTACCCGTATACCTACCTACATGACAAAGCCATTAAGTATTTCGTTATTTAATTTATTTTAAGAAATGAAGTCTCAACAATTCATTTTTGCTGAGATAAACCAAATCTCACTTCAAGTGAAGTTATAACAGTAAATTAAACTCCCGTGTGGCTGTAAAATATTTTCCCATTAGAAATTTTAATAAATTTTGCTGTCAAATTTTTAATTGTCAAATCATTCATATATTTGTAACCCAGAAATAGTGGTCGTCAAAAACAAGAGGATTTAAATTTATTTTCGATTTAGCACGTGAATGAAATGAATCACTATAGACACGTTTGAGAAAAACATGGGAGATAATTATTGAAATTTCCCAGTGACATTGCAGCTGCTATACGGGAGAGAAATTCAGCCTTTGCTATTGATGGATTACGCCATAGCAGATGAATCATAACCATAGAAACAGCTATAATTTGAAAACCTTGCGTAGAGTGTTGATTTTGGGAACATAATAACCGTGGCCTACTCGTGTCTCTTTTTATAATGATTTTATTTACCTCCTGCACTTCCCCTTCCTCCGCTTCCCTCATATACTTTCCGCACCTCTCTTCAGTTAAGAAAGGTGGGAGGGAGGCCAAGGAATAAAATTGACTCGCGCACATGTGGGGGTGGTAAGAGAGGAAGGGAAGGAGAGGTATTGGGTTGTTATTGGTATGCGAATTTAAGATGGAGGGAGCGAAGGGATGAGGGATGGGAGAGCGTGTGTGTGTTAGAGGAAATGGCCGATCTGTTGGGTAATATTTTATACATGCGTGCCTACATTTCCAACAGTTGTCATATCCACTTCCGAGCGGAATTTTGGCAATGCATAAACAATGGAAATGGACGATGACCGCCACGTGTTCGGGAATTGGGGAATTTGGGAGAGAGAGAGCGAGTTTGCTTGCTCGAGGGGTTAACTTACTTTCTTTATTTTTCAAACGGTTTCCGCGAGGGAATTCGGCGGAGGTATAAAACGAGACAAAAGAAATTCAGCAGGTGGAACTGAGAGGATGTAGGTATTTATAAGGATAAAATTGAAAGTTATTAATTAGATTATTTTCTTCCAAGAAAAAAACTTCTAAGGTAGTTTTTAAATTCCTATCTGAATTTTACCGATTACTTAGCTATAATGTACGTACTTGCTTAAGTAAAACTTATCCTTAGGCATACTTTTCAAATGGTGTGCACCTAGTTTAGGTAGGTAATAAGCTCTTTTTCCAGCCGCGTGATTACCGTTTACGATTTTGGTAGTCTTTATTGTTGATAATTGAATAACTTTATTTGTTAAGTTGATAAGATTTACCCTGGATCAATTTTTGTGTTATGATTTGTACCAATCCCCGATATGTGATTTAGAGAGCAGTTATAGGTACTCCTTTAAGTGTAAATACCGCAGGGTTTGAAATTAAAAACTGTCAGCTCTTTCTTGAAGGCAGGATTATTTTAGCATTAAATAAGTTCTAAAATTCTTATTATAATAATTTTTTCATGCCAAAATGAAATGGGACTGGTGGTCGGAAACATGATTCACCTGAAACATTGAGCGAGTGATTTAATTACACAATACCAAAAGAATGCTCCCAAAAATTATTCTCCTGCATACAAGCAACGCACTTTGGATAAAAAACTTAAGTGACCGAATTCACCGCCTTACTTTTCTTCTATTTAAATTTAAGATTACGTGGATTTAAAGAGTATTCTTGTATAAGGAAAAATTCTTTATATCCACACCGAGAGAAATGACCAATGCTGTCATTGACTTATTTGGAGCATCGAGGCTCAGTCATTTTACATCACGTTTCTGGGTCATCCACCCCTGTACGAGGAACGAGGCACTCGCTTACATGAGTTCTCCAGGATGACGTAGTACTTACATCCCCAGATGACGGTGTGGCTACCCACTCTGAAAAAGGAAGGTGGCTAATGCGACCACATACCCAACATCTTCATGGGTGTGCCATTGCTGCGTCCTCGTTATTACCGCTAGGAAAACATGACTCGCGTACGTGACGGGAGGTAATCACTCGCAAATGTGTAACCTGAGCACACAGCAAGGAAGATTTTCTGCGTAATGATACCAAATGTCACCCTTTTCTTCGAATATTCTCATGCCACAACTGCCAACCGGGTAATATTTGCCTCCCTTAGCCGTCAGGTGAAACGCCTTTCCTACATCCGCGTGAGCAAACGTGACGTCGTTAGCTTACACGTATGCTTTTCTGCGATATTTTGCAGTGGTTGTTGTCATGAGAAGAGTGAGGCGGTGAATGAGGTCACTTAACTCATTAACCTTAAGTGCGTTGCTTGTATATAGGAGAGTAATTTTTGGGAGCGTAATGGTAGGCACTTTGTTATTTAATCACTAGTTCAATATTTCACGTGAATCATGTTTCCGACCACCAGTCCCATGTACTTATGGAACGAAACAATTATGATTAACAGCATTTTCAAAAATTCAATTTTGTGAAGAAAAATTTAAATGTACATAGTAGCGGTAGTTTCAGTTCTCTACCTGAAATATCACGTTGCGAGCATAGCGGGAATAATTGGGAAATAATTTTGTTCTACTTAGCGTATTGAAAGGTGCTGCAGTCTTCACTCTATTTAACCCTTCCTTTGTATTTTATCCCCTATTTAATTCGTTGATGAGAACAAACCGAATTTACTGCATCATGTATGCTATCTTCAATGCTCAACAAGGAATGCATATTTGAGACTGGATGAGGACTACACGAGCGATAAATGGAACGGCAGAATAATTTATGCGAACATTTAAAAAAATAAAAAACTAACCTGAAATTACTTGAATGATAGCAAATTATGTCAACCCTTAACCATGGTTTTATAGGAGTAAATTGTTAACATTGTTGCAGTTTATATATATGAGGCTAACATAACCTCTTCAAGTGCCCAGGTATCCAATATCACATGTTGTTTATCGTCTTATTTAGATTCTTACATTCCGTGCACTGATTAAGTTTAGATTGAAAATGCCTCTTCTCGATGGAGCTTTTGAGAGAGTCAGAATTCCTGTGAAATCTCTCTTCCATTACACCATTTAGACCTCAAAATCAAGAAATTAGTAGCTCTACAATATAAAAACAGGAATTATCCCCTGGGTAAATGGTATGTCATGATTTATGGTGTCTATTAATCGACCAAAAAGTTGAATTTCAAGTGATAACTTAATCATGTTTTTGGAATTTTTACAAGTACAAGTCAATTCATTGAACCGAGGCTTCCTTCAGATTTATCATTAATTTGCCAAAATTGGGGAAAATAAAATATCATTATGCCATATTTATAACCTTGTACCAGCTAGGCCCTTTTTTATTTCATGCCTAATGTCTGTATCGTAACCTGTGACAATAAAAGATTCATTCTGCAGAACTAGCCTCGAAGCGGCCAGCGTGGAAAACTGTTTGGAAAAAATAATAATGAAGGCTTCATCCGACGGGATATTTGTACAAGAACGGCTTCCCGTGCATCCACTAGCCTTTTCCATTCTCATCTTTACGACCTACTCAGTGACCATCGGAGCGAGCGCAGCACGCAAGGTGATCTTGGGCGGAAATTTCCCGAGACGTGCCCTCCCTCGCGTTTATTACGCGGCCACGGGCGAGCATACACGAGCCACCCACCGCTTCATTTCCTGGTGCACCGCACCCTCCCTCTTACTGCAGCCGCAAAACACGGCACCAAGGTTGGCTTTCGCAGCGAGAGGATAGCGAATATGATGTCAAAGCGAGGCACATGGAGATGCATCATGTAATATACCAGAGAGGAAGTATAGAGTGTTTACATCCACGCAACATGCAAACGGGTAGTTACTTACGAAATAAGAGTCCTGACGGAAAAAATGAAAGACAAGAGGTATGAGTACATTCAAAACCAGTTATGCGATTTTAATGCACTCATCTGGTACGTTCTTAAAACACAAAATCTTTCCCCTCAAAATATATGTAATGCATAATAATTGATATCTCTTGGAGATGGATCATGCAATATACCAGCGGAAAAATATATTTGTATACATCAAGCCAAAAGGGCACTTACAAAATAAGTGTTCAGACGTGAGCAATAAAAGGTCAGATTTGCATTCAAAACCAGTTATGCAATATGTGCACTCATCTGTTGTTTTCTTACACCACAAAATCCCCTAAACTTATATGTAATACATCAAAGGATATTTCTTTCTCTGTACCCTACAGCGAAGGGTGAGGATTAACGTTAACTTTTAGTCAACAATAACTACGAGAGAGATGTGGATTCGAAGCTATTTTATTGATTTCAAGTCCAAAAATCTATGCCTATTTCTGTTAGTGGCATTGCATTACGTACTTTTCGCTCGAGGCAGGAATATTACATGTGAATTGGGAGATGGAGAGACAAAGCGTTAGTGAAGTGTTGTCACTCTTAACCTGACCTTGCGTAAGTTATTCATTGTCTCAAAACTCCTCTCCAGGCCTTGGCTTCGTCCGGAAGGACCCCACGCTGTGATATGCATGTCGTTTTTGTATTACGAGTTTGCTAACGATGGCGTGTGGTGACGAACGGCAAAGTGCGGGCGACGAGGACTGCAAAGGATAAGAGATGGATAGGCAGAAGTGCTTCAACATTAAACCTGACCTATTAAGAGATGCATTGCATTTCCAACCACTTCCACCCGGGCCCTGAAAACCTCGCTCTTCGCACTGCCGTGTAGAGGGCACTACACTACTCGCTTGTCGCCGTCTGCCCCGCGGCCCGAACCAAAATCCGATTCTCTCTCGGGTGATGAAACAGCGGGAGATGGTGGGGAAGGAGTGGCTCGTAGTGGTAGAAGATAAGGAGAGCGAAGTCCCGGGGCCAAAATCCGAGCGAGTCCCTCGCGCGCAAGGAGTACTCTGACACGCCTTACCCCACGCTGGGACCGAGTTCTCCTTCATGCAAGCGACGCAATCCTCCCGCACCATTTAAAAAAAATTCTCTTCGCACTTTACCGCACGCGGAGTGTGGAGAAGAGGAACTCGCTCGTCGTAGCGCGGTAGATCTCCGAGGAGACCGCGTCAAACCTCCCGAGGCGATGCAGCCTCAGTGAAGGAGGAGGAGCATGAGTTGCGATCAAGCTGCATTTTGGGGTACATTCTCCGTTCCGAAGCAGATTTTTGTGTGTAAGGTGGTTCATTTATTTTACCGCGCATTCAAACTATTTTTCGACTCTGTATCTGCGTTGACGGAAACTTAATATTGGAGCACTATCTGTTAGTGACAGTATAGTAACCTAGTACTTTATTTTTCTTGTCACATGAATTAAATAGTTTATTTTGATATTTAAATTTTTATCGGAATCGTCGTCGTAAAAAGGATTCGATTTTAAGGAACTTTTTCATGGTAAACGGGAAGACAACTTTTAACAAGTTTTACTTTCAATTTTTTGGATTTGAACCGAAGGCATTTTTATTGTAAGTTTAATACTGACGTATTATGCGGCGTAATTTATAGTGAATTTGAATGTTTTGCACTCGATTGGTTTCGGGGGATTTTCCTCAACATACAAGGGAAACTAAAATGAAAATCAAATTGGCAATTGGCATCGTACAGGTACTAAGAATTAACAAGGATAAGGTTGGTTAACATTCAATTAATTAATTGAAGAGAGAATAAGCTTAACTGGTAGTAAATTTTGTTAGGAAGTTGATTAGACAGCCATTTTTTTATTTAATTTTAAGATAGCCTCGTGAAATATTATCCATTTGCTACCCTCATATAACATCTTATATAAAATCGTGAGTGCGTATTTTTTATAGATTGTTTCGCGATGAAAAATCAATTAGGCTAAGTGGGGTAGCACTTTTTATGGCATGCAATCAATCTGACCATCGCCTCTGTTGGTTAACACTGGGAGGAGGACGGCAGTCTCGCGTAACCTAGATGCATGGCTAGGCGTCATTTGACCCCTTATTTTTTTTTTCTAATTATAAGTCTTATTTTCATCCAATATTACAGTACATTGATAACACATTTAACATTTTTAAACAATGTATTCTGCGTCTAAAATTAATAATTATTATGTAAATCTTTATTTAGGTTATTTTTTTCAGTATATTTTTTGTCGAGGGAATCGATAAATTTATCGCAGTAAGCCTGAAGAGTAAATTGACAGATTGAGCGAGCCTCAAGGTCGATAGGAGGCAGTAAAAGAATGCTGAAATATGGGGTTGGATGACTATAAAAGGATCCGGAATTGCTACAGAGGTTATACGGTGTGGATGACCCGAAAGAAGACAAGAAAGAGGCTGATATTTGGGGAAGCGAAAAGAACACTGGAGGCAGATGTGAGACGAATGACGCATGAAAAAGTTTTGGGGTTTCGAGAGCGTCAGTGGGACGATGAGATGAGAAAGCAATAGGGTCGTGGGTGGTCGGGCGAAAAATGAAAGGAAAAAGTTTGTTGAGGGTTGTTCGGGAGCAATGAAGATGCGCGAAGAATATAGTCTCGATTCGGGGGCAAGAGGGAAGAATGGGGGTGAAGATATTAGGGCGAGATTGAGGGCTCGAAAGGATTTTATTGAAGCCGATGGGGATAAAAATGAAGAAATCGAGTGTCGGTCACTTAAAGGAAAAGTTATAAAATTCTTATTGGCCCCTGCGCGTTAAGACACCCAGTGATACCAATAATTGCTATATTTTTTTAATATTCTTAGATTAGGATATTTTTATTAGAACCTTATGTATAAATGGTGCAGTTTGCCGGTATCGTGGCCCTGTTACTTTCATTTTAGTAATCTACCGATTAAGATAGGTTTCCATGGAGTACTTTAAAAGCATTCTGGGAGTCTCCCCTTCTTTTATGCACTTTCCTCTTCAATTCACAATAAGATCTACCCCCTTTCATTCTATCTATGAGTTCTAGTCTCTTCCTTCCTCTACCTCGTTTACCCAACATTCTATCCTCTAACACTGGTTTGAACATCCCCAATGCTCAATGAAAAAACAATTACTTTTTATTTATCACTATTATTATATATTATTATTATATTACCATTTCGCAGAGGAGTATAATTCTCTCAATAAATATTTGGTCCCTGATAATTGATGTAGCTTTAGCGTGTCTGTGCAGCGCTAAACTGTGTGCACCAGACACCATTTCCGTCTCCATTAATTAAATTAATTTATAATGGTCGTCCATTTACAGCTGGCTACGATTCAAAGTGTGCCTATGACCGGTGTTCGTCGCTGTTAAGGTGCTATCTACAGAGAGAAAGTAATTAAGTAGCTTTTGAAATACCTTCAGTGTAAGGATTAGGTAAAGCAGTGGTACTAAATTAACCAAAATATATATTTGTTTTATTTCATCTCCCTTCTCTGGCGTAAATCAATCTTGAACCCAAACTTCTTTTGCCTATGGAAGAAAAAACGTAAGTATCAGTGCCATGCAATATCAAATATCAAAAAAGTTTACCACATCAAAACATCACCTTTAGAGTTTGAAATTACTTCATATTTACCTACTCCTTACAGGTCTCCTCTAAGTATTCTACTTCATTTACTTTACGTTACAGGCAAATAATTTAATTTTTAAATGCCAATTAGAGGCTTTAACTGAAATCGTCAGCTTTTAAAATTATTTCCCCTAAGCCATTGGACGTAGACTGTGCTATTTTTACGTTTCATTGAACTATCTATACATTCTCCATTATACTAGGTAGATAAATATAATTGGAGAAAAAATAAAAATTTATATTTCAATTCGAAGGTAAACATTTAAAAATACATCCATTTTGCAGTATATTAGTTCTTACCAAGGCCAGAAATCAGCTTGTATACTTTAAACTTCCACAATCTTGCATTACAAATCTCGTTAGGAAAATCGTAGCAAGATACATTTTTCCTGTTTGCAATAATATAACTTTCAAGTAAAGAGAAACGTGCACTATAAAAATGCATTCAACAATATTTGGTCCAGACAGCTCTGTAAAGTATAGAAAAATTCAAGATTTTTCATCAGATCCTCTCCTAGGAACGTTAATTTTAAGGTCCAGTGTTAATGGTCAGTTAATAAAATATCCGAATAATAATGTCTAGTGCTATCGTTTTGGTATAAAAGGTGAGTACACAGCGAAGTATGGAAATGGGTATCTGCTGCAAATTTGAGTCCTGAATTAATATATTATTTTTTGGGGAATGCAGAGTTAAAACTTTTATTAATACTTAAAAATATTTTTTTCTCCTTGTGAATTCCCCAAAGACCGTAGGAATCAATAGAATTCCGAGGAAAGGTTCGATATTTTTTGGGAGTTCATACCCCAGCTTAGAGCGATTTCGAGAGCAATAATGGAAAACCCGTATCATGCGGGAAAAAATGCCTGCTGTAATATACTTAACAGGAAAGAGAAAATATATTAGGGATACTGATGGAGGATTTATTTATATTTTCCCCGAAGAATATGAGGAAAGGACCAGTTAGAGGCGAAGGAACATACCACGAGGCTAAAAATGTGTTAGGAGCGCGTGGGAGGAGCGTGGGACGATGAGTTGGAGCGTGAATACAGTTGGGAAGGACGGCCTGGAATGGGGAAACGCCATGGGAAGGAGAGCACCAAAATGGGACGGGCGGGGACCCAAGTTGGACGCGAGAGTTGGGGAGCAAAAATAATATAACGGAGACATCCTCCGAGTCCGTGGCCAGGACCCTTGAGAGTGCTATAGGGAAGAGTAGGGGAAGTACTAGGAGAAGGGAGGGGAAGATGACGGAAAATGTTTGGACATGTGCCGGTTGCTATCATCTTTAGATACCAAAGGTTGGTTGTTTCGCGCTTTCTCGCCTGGTCATATCGTTTGCTTTGGGTCATATGCTTTGTGTCCTAAGCGCCCAATCTACATTTGGCAGCATATGCCGTCGTTTTATTTTGTAATTATAATTTAACGGCTGTAGTGGTTACCTGTTAGAGGCTAAAATTAAAGGGGCATATGGAGTAGGGAGGTATTTCCGAAGTATATTCGGAAATTGACAACAAAAATGCCCCCCCTTTTAAAATTTACAACCATGAGTTTGACCGGTGATAAATTAATGCAGCCGCCACCGAGGCAGGCAATTGATAAGTTACGCTTGGGAAAATATTCCTATTTACACGAGATCCAATAACAGAATTAAATGGTTTACTATATTATTTATAAAGGTAATTTCGAAAGAGCATATTTCTCTAGAAGATAACTTGAAATTTAATTTATCTTGCCAAATTCCAGAGCAACTTTTTCCTTTCACTTTAGAAACAATAAGTTGCTTACATTCTGAAAGCTACAAATGCTTTCAGCTGTAGTTGTTTCAGTTTTTACATCACCTCTGTCTCCTTCCTTCAAGCTGAAGGAATTAATGCGAGACATTATTTTGCACGATAGCAAAATCAGTCAAGAATATTAAAAAATACCTTGGTGTTATGCACCGTTGTCTAAATTACGTATCGCTTGTGTAGTGGAATAGGATCAGGTGATACCTTGGCGCAATTAGAGGTCTGCAAAATAAAGAGTTCCAATTCTCATTCTAACATTGCATTAGCACGCAACTGGTCAGAGTCTTTGCAAATGTTTCTCAGGGGTTAGCTTAAAATGACAGTCTGAAAGTTTAATATACCTCCTAAACATATATAAAAATTTTGAAACTGGATCCATTTTAACGGCCACAGTGATAAGAAATTTTCGATTTGTTGTAAAAAATTTCTCATCCTTAGATAGCGCAAATGACCTCAGTTGTGGTAGCCTCATCTAAATACCATAGCTAGTGGTTTTCTCTACAAACTAACTAGGAAAATTTGAAAAAATGTGAATTTAGGGACTTCAATAACATTCACTCTTAATTGTAGTATCATATCCCACCAGAAAGATTGCTGGTGATTGATCGCCCCCTGCCAAACACCCTACAGGGTTTTCGTAGGGCATTATGTAGATGTAGATGAAGGAAGAGGGAAAAAGCAAGTAGAAAAGGGTACGTAAAAGGGGACATAGGAGGACCGTATAAAAAAGGGGGAGGAGGAGGAGAAAAAAATCGTAAGGACAAGGAAACAGGCGTTGGTTACCGGAAGGATGGCGGAGTATTTGGTGGGAGGTTGATTTGGAGGGGGCGGGAAATGAGTTCGTCGGGGTGCGAGGGAATGGAATCCGCGTGGGTGTATAGAGGGCGCAAGTGGGAGCACGAATGACGCGCCAGACCCTTCTCACATCTTAGAGTTTTATGTGGTTGTCACACCTTCCTCCTCGACAACGGATCGTAAGTCAGTCTTATGGTGACAATCCAATCTGCGCGGGTGAAGGGAGTTTTGCAGGCGGGCTGTGCAGTGTGCACCCGTCACCATCCCATATCCCTTAAATTCCCACGCACCCATACCCTTCACACCCCTGCGTTCTCCCTGCGTCGCGTCGCCAACTCGAGCGTATCGCCCGGGAAACTCTTCAAAACTCTCTTCTCGACTCTATCCGCGTGCTTAAAAAAGCTCTGCTTGCTTGCTCCCCTTGCTCTCTCTCTCGTCTGGTCGTCCACTTTGACCGTTTCCGCGTGCGTGCTTCGCGACCATATGCTGCCGTTCCGCGCGGCGGCGGTTTAATCCCGGAGGCCGTGTAGGTAGTCGTCGTAATAAAGTGAGGGAGGTTATGGACTGTGCTTACCAACACACATATTCCTTGTATTCGTGTGCTAGAGAGTGCTACGGTATGCTTGCAAGAGTACACTACGCGGTATGCGGTCGGTATCCACCTCTGCGTTAGCCTCGCAGATCGGGAGTTGCTCGTTTTACTGGAAAAGACGGAGCAGGATGGTTCAGTTCTTCGTTTATTTTCGTTTTTGTTTTCTATCGCGGCAAGTGCCTGATTATGAAGTGGGCGAGGCCTGCTCTTCACATCTCACGGCATTAAGTGTCGTCGTCCTGATTCTGGTGCGTTCTCGGAAGCGCATTTAATACAACTTGACGAATCGCAATGCGTGACAACTCGCTCATGCTTCACATTCCAGCGGCGCATAAAATGTTAGAGCCCGGACGGTTGCCGTGGGAAGGTAATACGAGTGCGTTTACCTTGTAGTGAGGAGGAAAGGAATTTATGGGATAAGAGTGGATGCCATGTTGGATACGGTCTCTTAACCATTTCCATTTCTGCTTTTCAAATACGATTACGCCTTAACCAATAACATAGGCGTACATCCAAGGGTGTGAGATGGTATTAACTTGTAATTACTATTATTTTTTAGCTAATTTAAAACTTAAATCTTAATTTTTCTACAAATAGGTTGTGATGTGTTGCTTCGAAGAAACCTCATCGCCGATTTTATTAATTATTTTGATATCGTATATTTATTGCCATCTGCACTTGCGTTTTTATTTAGATGGTGGTTTACTCGACTCAGTTTCTCTTTCACGGTGATATCTTTTTCTTCTCCATTCTCTTCTCTATGATTTGCCTTAGGGCCAAAATTTCTTCTCTTGTGGCATTGCTTTTCCTCAATTCGCATTGGTCCTCATCCAGGAATTATTTTGCTCTTCGTTCTATTCTCCTGTAGATGATTCTTTTCTGTATCTTCGGCGAAAGTGTCGTCAGGCTTATGGTCCTAAAATCTTCACACTTCTTTGATTTCATTTTTTGTTGGGAATAGTGCTGATGATGCTTCTCGAAGCCATTTGTCATATCTCCTATTGATGAGTACAATTTGCGGGTGATTTTGTGTAGCTGAGTTAGGGTCTTCTCTCCCAAATTTTGTATCAGCTCTGCTGAAATGTCATTTATTTATAGTCTTATTCTTTTGCAGGTTTTTGGAGTCTTATTCTATGGCTGCGTCGAATTCCGTGCCCGAGATGATGACTCCCATGTCATCCTTTTCTACTTCAATTTCCTCTGTGATAATTTTTACGCTGAGTTTACTTCCGTTGCATAGTTCTTTCAGGTATCCTTCCCATCTCTTCACTTTGTATTCGTTTCGAATCTTGCACTCTGTTCCTTGGAATGATTCTACACAATTCTATAGGCTGCTTCTAATTTCCCGTGAACGAGGTTATTTTTTTACATCCTTGTAAAGCCATTTATTTTGTTATGTCAACCAATAATAGAATTGGAATTTTATTATTGCATTAATGAATGGGAGGAAACTAAACTAACTGTTACCAACGGAAGGAAAGAGAACAATGTGTATTAACAAAATTCACAAACTCATTACTAACTTGGTGGTATTCCATTACAAGTTTTCTTGGATACATAACACTATTACTTATACCATTTCTTTTTTATATAGCGCGACCCGGGTTTTAATGAATTATCATCATCTTCAGGCGCAAATTATGATCTATTTATCTTTCTATTGTTACCTAGTTACCTGATGAATATTAAAATGGACGCCAGAATAGGGTATAAGGATGGGTAATTATATTAATTTATCAGAGTACTGTCCTGGCTTTCAATAATTTGTAAAATTTCTTACTGCTCTCTAGAGTCCAATTCACGGCGGCCATTGCATAACTTTAAAATATTTATTTTAAAATCGCTCCTATGGCAGTGGCATGTTAAGTGTTTAGCATAATTACTTCTTCATCTTTGTTATTTTTGTAAGAACTTAAATGTTCTTTCTTCCTGGCTCCAAAGCTTCTTCCGGTCTGCCCCACGTAGACACCATTGCAATAGCTGCATTTCAATGAATACACTCCACATCTATCCAATTGGTCTATTTGATCCTTACATTTAACAATCAGAGTGGCAAAAGGTTTAAAAGCCATCCGGAATTTGTCCTTAGGTAAATGATGAGCCATTTTCATAAAAAGTGCATCGGTATGTGCACCTCTGCTTCTTTTTATCTTCGTCCGCCGAAAACAACTGGTTGATAGCCAATCTTCTGTTTAAAAAAAAATCAATTTGTCAATTAAATTTGACGTTTTTTTTAAATTCACAAGGTAACTAGGTAACAATAAAAAGATAAATAGATCATAATTTGCGCATGAAGAAGATGATAATTCATCGAAACCCGGGTCGCGCTATTTAAAAAAGAAGTGGTATAATAGTATATATCCAAGAAAACTTAACATGCATTAATATTTGTGGAAACGACTCCTTTCAACAATGTATTAAGCGTAGCGTTGACGAAAAAATTTCGCAAGTGTATCAATTTGGATAATTTGTTTGAATTGAAATTTTATTGATGGGATGAAATGGAATGGAATGAAATGGTTCGTTAAACACATAACATAAGGAATAATTTCTTCCAATTGGAAATTGTATCGCTAATGATCGCTTTACCTTCATCAGGAAATACGTTTCAATTTCAACGTCAGTCATGTGCATAACAAAGTAATCTTCGGTTTGTTATCATCAAATAGTCAAAAATTTCTTATACTTGGGTGAATTGTGTTTAAAAGAGATAGATTTAGGGTAGAGATTTACACTGCACTAAATCAATTACAACCTTTTTAGTTCTCTTATTTCGTGATGTGCCCATTACACCTTTTCTCCTCCTGGTCCTTCCTCGATATCCTAAAATTCTTCCTTCTCCTGCCGCTGAACTAGTAGGCTTTTTATAGGGCATACTCTTTCTTCTTGTTTTTCTCGGTGGCAATTTCCTGAGCAACTGTATCAAAAATCTGCCCGGCGTCCCTTCTCTCCGTTCGTCTCCTTTACCCCGATTTATTTTCGAAACAACGATGGAGTGATAACATTTTTGTTGCGCGTGATAGACATATTTTCCGTAAATCATCACTTTTGCAAGCATCTCCTAACAGTATTGAGACTCTGTGAAAAGGGCGCAAAATGGTTCTCTAGCATGCCCCTGCTTCTCGGAAAACCGGGCGCGCGTGCAAACTCGCGGAAAAGATTCTTACGTGCGCCACTCGCTAAAAGGATAGAAAAATAAAAAAAAAAACCTTTCTCAATTCCCAAACGATCGCTAGAGGTACGGATCGTCTGGGACCCTAAAAGAAGAGGGAATCATGCGCGCGCCGACGGAAGGAATAGAAAATCACGATCGCGGAAGATCACTTCACCGCAAAGTTTATGTGTGACTGGAGGCGAAGAGGGTTTTGATAAACATCCCCCTCCATTTACTTGGTTAAACGCACTCGTCCCACATTTTCTTGCGTGATAAGAGGAGTAAGGCTGCAAAAGCACTGCCTCCGTACGTATGCGAGGCGGAATATTGGAGCGAGTCACGACTCCGAGAAGGGGAGATGTATATCGGAATTTATAAATAAGGCAGGGAAATGGTGTTTTTGGGCGCGAGAAAGAACGCTTATCATTCGTGGAGGAAAATTGTTGGCCTCGAGTGTACCCTAGATGAGTGCACTATGCAGTGTACGATAATGGAAAAGCGTTGCCCGGAGTTACTTAATATCTGAGCGTTGGGCAATAGGAGAGCCTTTAAGATGCTGCCGTGCGGTGCCTACGCGATGAGGAGATGGGAACTATAGAAAACGATCGCCGTTAAAATGAACGTATTTTGGACGTTTTCGTACGAGTGAATTAAGTCGAAAATAGGACGAGGTCTATCCCTATTCTCGCGCAATGCACAAAAGACTGATCATAGAAGATTTTATGTTTTTAAATATTTTTAGAGCACATTCCTGAGAGAAATTTTTAAAATTACCATAGATTACTATTTTCAAAAATGCATAGCGCGCTATAACTGGTTAAATATGACAGTAATATGGATCTTGCAACTAAAAATACTGCATTATGCGAAAGCAATGCGTATAAAAGAATCAGTGGCAAAATTTATATACTCATCCATGCAAAAGGATATAGAAGAATCCGTCATTTAATAATAAAACATTTAGAGATGACACCTTTTCAACGGCTTTTTTATTTTTCAATATTCACGGTAAACTAGTTACATGTTTGATCAGTTAGAGTGAAGATGTCGGAATTTTATGATAATCTTCTAATGAATAAGCTATTGAATATTTCTACCGATATGTAGAAAATTTTCCCATCTATTGATATTTGACTTATTCAGGAATTTTGACCAGTAGATAGATATTTAATATAAATATGTGTGTGTGGGCTGGGTTTCTGTAGTAATGCAATTTGTTTTCTAGTATATTGGGTTTTCTGCATTAGTGACGACATCATTTCATTAGGACCTGTGGGTTTTCGCATCACTTAGATTTTGTTTAAAGTAACAGATACGGTACAGAGAATATCACGTACTGTGGCATAAAAAAATTACTTGGATATACTCCCGACATTTTATTTTAGTCTACTGTAATATCTTTGCGGTAGAGCGTTTACTTTTAAGCTAAAGCCTCCGCGAAAAGATCTTCGGGAGCGTATGACTTCCAAAAGCCTGCTATTCCTTCTATTTCTATAGTTTTATGGTTATGATGCCGCCTTATTTCATCAGAGCTTTTCGTTTGAACGGGAGGCATAAATATCAAACCAATTTTGTGTTATTTTCCTTTGTAATCTTCCTAAATTCATACCGTGTCCACCAGCACAATTTCCATTTTTTTTTCCACCAAAAATCTCCATTTTTCATTTTTTCCAAAATAGATATTTTATTCCCGTCTAATTTTTGGCTCACGTTCTCCGTGCATACGCACGTAGTATAAAGCTAAATCTTCATATTGAGGGGATTTTTCTCTTTCATTTATGGCGATAAAATGGGCGTGCGCTTAGAAATAACGAAAGAATGAACTAAACTTAATTCATTACATATTCATGAAGATACTCTGAAGCAAACTGCCAGAATGAATGATCCAAGATATTAAAAATTAGGTTTTAAATTAAGATAATATTATGAAGCGGATGTTATTAACTGTGTTGTTTTGACATTTCCTTAGGAATTAATTTCTTTTGTTTTTGGATATTACAATTCATTAGCGATTGAAATAAATACTTCTAATGGTATTATTGAGTTCATCACCTGCTTCCTAAGTTTGATAAACAAGTAATTACACCAATTTTTGGACTTGCTTGAATAAATGTTGCTATTACTGGGATTGTCACTATTCTTGTTTAACAGTACAATATTTTAAGAATATCAGGAGTAAAAATATTGAATAAATGTTATTTCTTCTCCAGGGCTGGCAAAGTAAGACTTACCTTGGGATTTACAGTATCACCTGTAAATTATTCGTTATCATAGACAATGCGTTCAATAATTTCATTCCGAAATGTGAAATTTTCGTGCCATTTATTTGCATCTCATTCCCTCATGGAAGCATGTACATAATTTGCAATATGTTTTATTCAGAATTTGCGTCACCAAATTTCCCTTTACTGGCGTAGGACTCCAATATAGCCAATTTTCTGTTTTTCTGTTTTTTTTTTATTCTGGTCCTTTAGCCTGTTAAGGAGGGCAAATAACATCAATCATTTGGAAGTGTCGAAATATCCCAGTACCCTCTATACCTAGGCAAAAACGTGGTCTATTCCAGATAGGTATCACCCAAATTAGGATCCGGCGGAAAGATTCGAGCACTTAGGAAACCGTAGAAAGACGAGCCGCTCAGATTGGAGCTGCTTATTTGGTTGGGGTGATTTATTTGGAGGTGATAAGGGTGAGGGTACTGAAAAATTCGTATTTAACTGTGGAAAGCTGTCGGTATAGTGAAAAGAAGTAGCGCTCTATCATAGGCTTCAGATGATATAAAATTTGGTGTTCCCTGCTTGGTGTCGAAACACCTTTCATAATAATTCCATCCGTAGAACATTATCCATTGAGTTCTACGGAATTAATAGTAGCAAACTATCTCTTATAGGGTATTCCAAGCGTCTGTTGGATACAGAAAATGGATAACATGGCAGAGTTTCTCAGTTTTATACATTAGTATGAGGAGTTTCGTATTTAAACCAGAATGAATATGACATTCTTTTGATTGTATGCAGTATTCTTCCAACGAAGTAATAACAGATGGGAGTAAATAACATGATAAAACAAAATAAAATGACAACTGCATGGATTAAATACATTAAATGCCCGTCCGAATGAAAGATGATATGAAGTAGTTTTATTATCGGCAGTGGAAACACTTCGAATTTCTCTTCTAAATAACAAACCAACTCTGCTCATGCATTTGCGCGGCGTGACCTCGCGTTTGTGGGCTGCCTCCTTACGCAGTAAAAGAGAGTGCAGGTTGAGAATTTGCAACGTTATGTGTTTTCTGCAGAATGATCCGGTGGTGTGGGATGGGTCGTGCAGTCTTTGCGCTCCCCTTTTACCCACTCACCGCACCACCCGGTCGCCAGAAAACGATAGCGGGCGCTCAGGAAGCTCGGGTAACGTCGGTTCGGTGGAAATTTGCAGCGGAGAAAAAAAAAAATGAGCAGAGAAAGAAAGCAACTCCAAGGTGCATTGGCCAGATTGAACCCACTGCTCTTCCAGCTCCAAATGGGTTTCATTGGAAGAGTGGGTGGGCTCGCAACAGACGCCCGTGTTGGTGCTATCGAATGGCGGGGGATTTTAGTCCGGGTGTGGTGAGAATTATGTTCTCAACTCCACGGAAGGAAAATTGAGGATGGGAATCATGACTACCGCTCTTGCAAGTAAATTATCCTTCGATGAGGCGCTCTTTCAAAAAATCTTCATCACTCCCTCACTCATGCTTTAAGCTTACACTGTGAGCAGCAGCCGATTTCTTCACCCGTTGAACGTGCGTGAATTTTTGGAGAAAATCCTAAGAGATGGAATCTGACCTCTTAGTAAAATATTAATCCTCACGTATTATATTAAGTATAATACGTAAGATGGTTAATGCTATTGGTGTTTTAACTAAATTAAGAAGTTTTATATCGCCATTTAATATCCAAGTAGTGGATGAAAACTAAGATTTAGAATGTAGAGTTTCATTCTGGAAGGCTTAGATTTCATGGTATAGTCTTTGTACCCCTATATAAGCTTATAATAGGAATGATTAAATTAAGTTATCTCTGAGCTTATTTCGGTAAAAATATTCATACTAATTTACGCAGTCTTAGGTATCTTCAGTAATCGATGGACTAGATATTTCAGAATGTATAATTTATAGCCAAAGAGGCTTTTCATAGCATATAAATTTATTTCATTATTATAATTTACATTAGAACCGATGGAAATTTTCAAGCTAACTAAATAAATTCAGATAACCATCTTGTCATTTTGTGAAATTGAAAGGATTGTGATAAATACATTAATATCCTCGATTAAAATACTCTAATTCTTTTATCAATACTTTATAAAGTCAGTGATATTTCATTCACTTTTAATTTGCTTGCTAATTTTTGAATTAAATAATGCTTTATATTAATTATTTCTTTCATTTTGAAAAGCTTTTCTCGAGAATTTTAATTCGATTCTCTCTTTTTATGTGATTCACTCTTAGTCTATAAATTTGATGTTTTTGAGCAATGAATACGTTTTTTAAGTGCCCCATATGATTTAAATTTTATCTTCATATAGCTGAAGCAAAAGCAATGAGTTTCTCAGAGGCTATAGCCTTTGAAACATTACATCCTTTTCTAAGCTTATCTTTGATGAGCGTAAATTTTAGATGTCAATTTCAATTTCCATAATAATTGAAGATAATAGCTACAATACTTTATTAGTAGTTGACCATGCAAAATAATTTGCTCGTCTAGCTGAGAAGTTATTTATATTTTACTGTGGCCATATATTCCAAAGTATGCCTTGTAGTCCGCCTAAAAATTCAAGAAGTAATAACCGAGATTTGAAAGACATTTATTTGAAAAGTATTTACAATTTTTAAGACGAGGTATTGCTGTAACATTTGCCTGAATATAATCTATAGTAGTAATGCTAAGGGAATTGATCAAAATGCCAGAAAATCTTTAAATTTGTAGTTAGGAGAAACAGCCGGCTTGCTCAGTAACCATTTTACTTATTTATGCGTCTATAATTCACTCAAAGGTTTTGGTAAATATTCTCTTTGTCCTTCAATGTCCAAAATATTTAAAAAAAAAGAGAGGAGATGGAAAATTACAAAGTGCAAACAGGAAAATTTAAATCTCGCTAAATATATAACCATATTTTTAAATACTTTATTGAAGTTAGAGCGCAAATCTTCCTGCAGTCAAAGATTTATTATGCTTGTCTGATGGCGAAATATATTAAATATAGAACCAACTTCAACTACAAGACACTAAGTTATTTTTATATAACATTCATTTCTTAGAAATGAGATATAATCCAAATTTATTATTTTTTGTTCTCGAAGACTACGGCACTAAAACTATAGGCCCTTACTTATTCATCGAAATTCGAGGTTGTGGAATTAAAAAGCAGTTGGTTTTTTCCAAGCGCCATTCACTTTGAAACGCTGGCGCGCCATGGCGGCTCAGAAAAAACAAAAAGCTTTCAATATTATAAATATTTTTTGGGCATGCTTACGATTTCCATCGGCGAGCGTGCTCGTTGAAAATGATCCTATTGCAACATTGGCAGTCGGCTTAGGTGGGAAAGTGATCCTCATAGTACAAGCTGGGTTGTTGCCGGAATCGCGGACAAGCATTTCGATGGCAACGCGGTTCATGCCCCCACCGATTGGACGGTCGTGTCGCATTCGCCGACCTGGTCCGAAAAGCTGTGAAATGGAGTCGGGATCGAGAACTGGTATACGATGTTTCTGAGGCCGCACGGCCGCCGCTTTTCACGCTAGGTGGAGGAAGGAGGGAAGATCAGTGCAGATGCCCCTCGTCACTCTTGCTCTCCCACTTACAGACTGAGATTTCACGCGCTCACGAAACACCCTTGTAGCGAGCCGCGGGGAGGATTTGGGTGGAATTAGAGGACCCTTAAGCCTGACACGCTCTGTTGGAAAATAAAAAAAGCTTTCTCGAGACACATCTTGAGGTCCAAATTTCGTCATGTGCTGGTTTAAAGGTTTTTTAAAGCTTTCTTTTTCTACTAATCAGAAATTGAAGCAAATAAATTAAATATAAAGGGGCATTGCCAATTGTGAAATTGATTGTCCGATATGTGGATGGATTATATGAAAATATGTTCATCCTTTCTTATAAATTCCATGAGTTCAGCGTAAAATAGCCAAAGGAAATATCGCAATACCAAGGTACCCTTCGTCACACAAAATATCACCTTACTTGAACCACAGGTTGGATTATTAGACATTCTAAATTACACATAGGTGTATGATTATTGATTGCATGGGACAAATTGAGCTTCGGATTTCAAATTGAAAAAGGAACGTTTTGGTGTAAAAAATACGTTTTTATTCCGGTATGCGATAGTTGAGACATATGCGATGAAAACAGGCCAGCGAAACTCAAAATCCTACCACAGAAATTGCTGCTACTCAAAATGACAAATAACATGTATGACGATTAAATCTCCAACTTTAACGTATTGAAGAGTTCCATGATTTATATACGTAAAATTTTGTGAGTGGTATTGCTGCTGTCAATTCCTATTCTTGAAAGGCTTCTTCCCCAGTTAGCTAACATTCTTTACTCTAGCACGGTTTTCAACATATCCTCCCTGATGAGTAGTCTCTCCATCCTAGCCCTCTATCTCCCCTGAATGTGAGCCAGAAATTTCTTCTTCTCGCTCAACATGACTAACAATTCGTTCGTTCCTTTTTCTATTAGTTCACCGTCTCCAATCTCCTTTGCATCCTTCTGTCAAAATATTTTCTCACAATTTTTTCTCAGCGTCCTCGTACCTGCACAATAAAGTGTTTCCCGCCCGAGTAGACACTTAATTTACCATTCAAATTTTCTATCACATTATCATCATCATCAGTCAGCAATCCTAAGTTTGGTTTAACGCAGTTCTCCATTACTCTCTCCTAACCTTTTCATGCCAAGCCTTTTCATAGCTACGTATTTCTCCTCCTTTTCATACCTTATTGCCTGTCTTATCGATACCTCCGCAGCACAAACACAAAAAAATCGCCCACTGAATTAAATCCGCTCACCTAGTAGCCCAGCAATACGAATCTGTTCAGCTGGCAGTAGCCGGAGCACCAGCGCTCAACTACGAAGCTTCGAGAATTGGAGCTGAGCGTTTATGTTCCGGCAACTGCTAGTTGAGGCGATTCGTATTATTGGGCTCCTAGATGAGCGGCTGTGATTCGGTGGGCGATTTTTGAGCGTTTGTGCAGTGAAGGTATCGCAATGTAACTTATTCGGGGCCATCCCTTGCCCTTCTTCCCTCCCACCTGTCCTCCCACAGTTGTTTTCATCCGGCCATCATGTCTCATGTGGCCAACTAAGTTTTCCTGTTTTCTTCTTAAGGTTTTTTTTTCAAAGAATTCTCTTTTCTCCCTCTCTTCTGAACACTTCCTCGTTACTAGCAAAGTATACATACTTTGCGGTACTATAATTGGTGTGGGATTGCTATACACTGAACAATTCCAAAATTTTCGTTTTCCCTTTCTCCTCCATTTTCCTGTAACCCATTCCCTCTTTTTCCCTCAGTGGCAACCAGCCTATCCCATCGCTCACCCTTTCGTCCTTTTCAAGAGCGGACATGTAAGGATTCACGTCTCAAAAAGGATGATGAATCGCAACGGGACCGGACCGGCAGCGGCGGCGGCCCGAGAAATGACGAAAATCCCCGCGTCCGCTAATGAAGACCAGCTCATCTCCAGCCCGTAAAAAAAGAACATCGGGAAGCCCTTTCGGTTAACGCACCTCTCCATCCCTGAATTCTACGACCGTGTCGCCTCTCGGAGATATCCTTCACAAAATCCCCAAGGTTCCATGTTGAATCCGGATTCGCACTCTGCCTATGTATAATAGCAAAACCCCACAAACGCTGCCCTGCCTTCGTATATATCTGTTCCACAGTATATATGTATAAAAGTTTGTTCGAAAGATGAGTATTTGCTCGTATTAAACTTAAGAATACAACTCCATGCAAAGGAAAATGGTTTTACATTTCAAACCTGCCAATAACTAACAATAAACTAACCATACTCATGATCTCTTGTTTATATTATCAGTAATTATTATAACAACCTGTCAGGTAGAAATTTAGCGGATGGTGACAAAAGAGTGATATTTTTCAGCTGAAAATAATGAAAACATTATTTTCAGATAAAAACATTAACAGCATTGACAAAAATAACCACAAAACCATAGCATAACATTATAAAGCATTAAAAAATCATTGAAATTATGGAGAGAGTTCATTTGTTATCCTATCCATCTAGACATAGTTGCTCTATAGTTTTCACAGAAAACAGCTTTAACAAGCAGGCAATTAATCCTCTGTTCCAATAGAATTATTTAGCATCGCCCACCAGGGGGAGGGAGGAGGCTTCGGAGGTTGAGTCAGAACAAATTAGGTTGCTTAAAACCTGCTTCCAAAAAAAATGCATCCTCCTTCCTCATAATTTAACAATCTGAAGATTAAATGGACGCTGTATTCCACTCAGCTCTCCTATTTTCTAGCATTTTCCAAAAGGTGCACTTATCTTTTTCATCCTTTATAACTTTTCTCATATGACTCATTCGGGGCTTCCCTTTACCTTTCTTCCCGCCACATGTGAAAAATTTCATGGTTATCAGTGAAAAAGTGCCGTGAGGGACCGATCTCTGATATAAAATATCAATTCATACGTGGAAAGATAGCCTTCTACATGGACCACCTTTAACTCACGCCTTCCTTCACCTAAATTAGACCAGCGGGACTCAATTTTCATTTTTTTGATCATCTTCCTCCTATTTCTTTCAAAGAGGATGAGGAGGAAGAATATAAAATGAAACGCACTCGCAGTGCTATTAGCGGCTAACTCATTCTTCCGCTCTCCTGCCTCTCAGGAATTAAATACCAATGCACGCTTACCAACACCCACATACCTCTTATAGGATTCCCTGTAGAAAAAATCTTTTTCTCGGCGTAAGGAGGAAAAGAGAAAAAAATCATCGTTTCCTGTGTAAGATGAGATAAGACGGTGCATATCAAATAGGCTCCCTTTAGCTAAAGCTTGCAAGACAGGAAAGGAGAGGCGTAAGTTAGGTAAAGAGGAACAGGTTATTTAAACAGTAATGAATGCAGAGACCTCTCCGATTTCAATGCTCGGAAATTCAAAAATCCTAGCTTGCGGGCCCACCTCTTTTACAAATCTGTCCACCTTTTTCGATGCAGCCCATACTCCACCTCCTCATGCCTTTCCCTGAAGCCTCCATCGCGCAGTGATGCTTTTTGCTGGGAGAATATTTGATTGCTTTTTTATAACTTTTTAATTACGAGCGAAGATTTGAAAACGGGAAGTTAATGTTTGAGTTGTGGATGAGTGTGAAAAAAGAGGGAACCACATCGGTGTGGAGAAAAAAACGAGTGAAATTTTGGGCATGGCTAACTTATACATTAATACAATTAAGGATATTGATGTCAAGATATTAATTAAATGCAAGGGAGTATTTAAATTTAGTAGCGCATGTTATAAAAGTAAAAATACCTGCCATTGTGAGAGCCAATAGACAAGGGCTTTACGTTTGATTTAAACAAAATTTAAAAGTTTTCTCGTATAGTTCCTCTAACACCTTCTGCGCTTTTAAAGCCTTGGTACACCAGGTATATAAGTTCATGCACATGGACATTCTCGAGTTCACGCGGCCCTGAAAAAAAAATGTGGACCGCACGCTTTTCAGGCTTGATTTGTATTTTTATCCTTTATTGTACAATTCACTCATTGAAGGATTTGGTGCTTTCCCGGCGAATCCTGTTGATGAAGTCTTCTCCAACAGACTTCATCAACAATTCACTCATTTCTTCATCCTTTGTCGTAGTTCGTCATCTTAATGGAAGCAATTTTCAATGCACCAAATAATATTCCATAATACAATAATATTGCACGTGCAGAACGACCTAAACACTTGACAAAATTCACCAACTTCAAAATAAGCCAAGTAAAAGGAGAATCGTTGTGTGGACGGAAAATGAAGGTTTGGTGGGAGCGGGAAATACTTTGCGGAGGAGGGGCGCGAATAAGGAGGTTCGGAGAGTTTTTAAAGGAAGAGCGCGGGAAAAAGGATGAAAGTGTGAGTTAGAGAGAAGGAGAGAGATAGAGATGAGGGGAAAAATTCGGGCCTTTTATTCGCTTCCTTTCGATCAAAGAATTCCGAGCGTCGGAATTGAGATGAGGGAACCGTTGGTGGCGGATGGAAGGGGAAGCGGTAGTGTCGTATAGGCGAGGGGGTGAGAATGGGATGCATAGGGGGTTACGGAAGGAATGGGGGGGGGGGGAGGACGTGGCCTCACCACTGTCTCCCTCCGAATTTCAATACCCGGAGATTCAAACCTCCACCCTCGCATAGCCGCTCCTTTCACAAATCCCTCCACCCCTTCCAAAGCACCTCCACCTTCTCATCCCCCATCCCAGAAGCCTCAATCGAGGCCACCTCTCCTCTCCGCTCTTCAAAAGAGACACCCTAACGTCCCTACTCCAACTCCTCATTTCTCCACGTCCAATCCTTGCCAGAGGCGAAAAGATAATAAGGATTTTAATGAACCGACTCTGAAGTGGTGATTGACAGTGGCCACCATTTGGATCTGGCTGAATTCTACGGTTTTTCGCATTTGTATATGAGTAGATGTGACCAATGCAACATCAGTAGAAGGAAACAAACACTTTTTCAATGGCCAGATCTCTTTTGTTAAAGATGTTTCTTTGGATTTTTTCTGATATCATATAGGGAGTATAGTTAATTTAACGCGGATTGTGAGCCGATAGGTAAAGTTTTTGAGGTAATTTATTAGTTTTTATTTGAAAAGTACGACCACCGAAAGTTTGGTCGGGGAGAATTCAGTGACTATTGCTACTTTTTAATGTTTTTTTTTTTTGAGGATTACTCATTTTTTTCAATTATGGAACACTTAAGTATCGCAGAATTACAGAACGAATAATGCGACTGTTCACGAGAAACGAGAAACATGACCTTAAAGAAATAAATTTGTGCTCAGGAATGGATTTTTGGAAGATTATTCCATCGGCATTAAAAATTAGCTCTAAGCTGCATAAGAAATACCTGTAATTACAGATAAGTTTCATTCCCTTCTTATTTC
Organism: Ischnura elegans; assembly: GCF_921293095.1. Taxonomy (NCBI): domain Eukaryota; kingdom Metazoa; phylum Arthropoda; class Insecta; order Odonata; family Coenagrionidae; genus Ischnura; species Ischnura elegans. The sequence continues at coordinate 146,979,810 of NC_060246.1, forward strand.
ATTTTGTTTCTTGTGACCTGTGGTTTATGGAGGGTTATTAAGTTTACACAATCATTATGGGCGCTTGAAATAATAATGGCAAGTCACACTTTCTTACATGTCAGATGAGATAACAGGGAAAAACTAGTGTCGAATTTGTGCTCCGATCATCAGTCTTACTAAAAAGAGCCCTATAGCTCTCAAATTCCTAAAACGTTGGTCTGATGTGGTATTGGTCGAGCACAATACTAAAATTTCATTGTATAGTAACTTTATTCCAATATTATCATACTATTATATTACATAAAGAAAATGAAAAATAACTGTAGAGCCCACCTAAACTGCAATATTTTAGTACCCGAAACATTTGATCCATATGAAAACAGTAATTAAACGATATGATATTGGAATAACTAGAAACTGCTTTTCTTCTTATTTTTTTGTTCACAAAAGTAAATAAGGTTATCTCAGAAAACTTCCATCTGACTAGAAGTTGAATTAAAAATATCCTATATTGTGCTGAGTACTTATCATAGTAGTGTTCAGCATACAAGTGAGGTCTAAGCTCAGGTCAAGCTAATGAAAAATACGAGTTATATTTTCTGTATATATTTTTACTTTAATAAGCTAAGGAAAGGGAGTAATGAAGACATGCAGTATACCTATGGTAGGATTTCAGCACCACGCTTCTATAAAAAAACATAATTTTTACTTTTTCCTAATGCGATTACTTGAATAACACCCTTAAAAATTCGAGGAAACGTGATGTGAAGTATTAGACGGAGGGCTATGATTCAGTGCTGAAATTTCTTGAGGATTAATAAAAATAATACATCCGCCTGGCGAATGAGGGAGGAATTCATGAGGTCACGGTCGTAGGGTGAGGGATTGGGAGAGAGAAAGAGAGAACGTGGGCACCAGGTGGGCGGGAGGAATTATATTTTCGTTGGAAAAAGGAGAGATATTGCTTCACTCTTAATCCCCCATTTCTCCTCGCACCTCCCACTACTACCGCTACCGCCTCCACTCCTGTGCACACATCTCCACCGTCATGCTCTTCCATTTTCCCCGTAGCAGTCTCTCCTCCTCAAACCATCCCTCATTCACTCATCGCCCGCTCCCCATCAATGGACAACCCAACATTTTCGTCTGTTTCGGCGAATTTCCACCCCTCTGTCCGCGAGCCCACCCACCTCTTTAGTGGGCCCTGGCCGCAACGCCCGGCTCGCATAAAAGGGATGCTTATATTTATGCGCCCTAGACTCGCGCCTGGCCCCCATAAATATTTCAACGGGCGTCGTCGTCGCCAGTCGCGACCCCAGGCCCTCTCTCCATTCAGTTGGTGGCCCCTCTCTAGCCCCACCGGCGGCCGTCCACCCCTTTTCGCCGTCGCCTCCTACCGCTACTGCCCGGATAATCCCTTACCTCCACTCTCCCCCTCTTCTGGGTTTCCCGAAGGTCTCCTTTCTCCTCGCAGTCTCTCTTCTCCCGCCGGCCCCTCCTACGAGTCTCCTGGGTTGTCCATCCCCGTCCCATCCCACGCATCTCGCCGCTGCCGCTAATTGGGCAAAATGTTTACCTTATCAATTTTAATCAAGCCGGCGTAGACGAGCTCCTCATGGGAAATTTCTCCACTCCTCTCTTTGCATCCTCTCTCTACTCGACTCTCGCTTCTTCTCTACCTCTACTGTCTCTTATCTCTTGTGGTATTATCGGATGTGTTTTATTTAGTTCAACCAGTCCTTAAGGTGTTCAGGATTGTACGGAATTAAAATAGTAGAAATCGTAAAAACGAGATTTTAGGCTTAACTCCTACCCAAATTTCGCTACTCCCTCGGGAAGTATACTCTTGCTCATTTTTTATGTGTTTTGCCGTGTTTTGTATTCTTTTTCTCTTTCCCATTCTACGATCTTCATATTCATTAAATTTCTAAGATTTAAAAATTAGATTTTTTATAAAACTTTTTATTATTATTGAAATTATGTGAACATAATAAGTGTACCATTAGTAAGGGCGTTGAAATTTTCAGGGTCTCGCCGCCAGTTTAAGCCTATTTTATTTGTAATCTTAATTTAACCGGAAAAAGGTTACAATGATTGGAATTGAGCTTTTATGAACTAGTTTTTATTTTACTGATAAAAATGCAATTCAATGTATATGATACTCCTGAAAAGGACAGTTCCATTGCCATACGACGGAGAGGGGAATCTGCTCACAATCAGTGCAAAAGCACTGCATTTGCCCTTTATTTCCGTCAAAGAAAATTTGCGTGTGAATTATTGAAATATATAGTTACCTATTTGAACTGAGCCCATGAAAATTGGCGGAAAAAAACATTTCCCGCATTATATTATATTTATTTATATGCATATAACCTGAGCCTATAAAGGCAAATAAATAGTACCAGTCCACTATATTTTATTGACCTTGCAGATTTTTTGCTTCTTAACTTCATGAGAATAATGGCTCTATTTTACAACTAAATTTTAATATTAACTATACCAATTTGAGCCAACCAGCTCCTATTATTTCAAATTCCTCAATATTTTCCTCTATTGGAAATCAGAGGAGTGAGTCGTCAAGTTTTGTCCATCTAATAATAAAATCTTAAGTATTGCCATACGCATATTGCAGTTTCACCTAAAGTTTATAACGATAGCATTTTCAAATTTGTCAGTGAAAAGTAGACGACACTTTATTTATTTTCCGTGTTTAACGTGATGTGTCCACTTTTTCACGGGTAATAAACTCTAAAGTTTAGTTTAATAATGTCTAGTTAGTGTTAACCGGAATATTATAAGGCCGTAAGCCTAAATTGTGAATATTTAAAGTTGAAGTAAAGAAAAGGAGTTCACATAAAGTTTAGCTCAAAGTGTGATGCCAAACGGAAGACTGCGTTTAATGCTGTTATCATACGCTACAAATTTTTAAATATATATATATATAATAAAACTGACCCTAAGAGATTGAAAAATAAAAAGGATAATTTTTCTCGCGCTGGCGAAAAAACTTTCGCTGAAGTAGAGGTGATAGGCACCAACTACTTTGTTCACTGTTTTACGGCATGAGGAGAGGTGCCCACAATGAACTCATCGCCGTCTTCGTGTCAATTTCCTCCGCCTAGCATCGTAGACGAGAAGACGCCTTGCCCTCTTTCCATTCACCATCAACGAGGTGACTGACGTACGACACATGCGCAGTAAACGGCGGACCTTCAACACACCTCTTACGACCCTCTCTCGAACAATGTACTCTTTATACCGGTTCATGCCTTCCTCTCCCCTTTCTTCGGGCACAAATCAGCTTTTTCTTATCAACGTCTCCAATATCTCATGACCTACGCTCTCTATGGCAATGGTGATAATGGGGAATATTTCTTACATTTTTTTAAGCTCGCTTTGTTCTTTTTAATCATCCAACTTAGTTTTAATCCACTTTCCGATTAGTTATCAAGCTGAAATTATCAGGAAAACTCAACACCTCATGACAACGCAATATTTTTGCAATATCACCATGCTTTTAACTGTGTCTCGATTGTCATCAAGAATTTTAAATTAAATATGGAGATAATGTCTAAAAATGGCAACCGATGGCAACGCTGCGATGGTTTAAATGAACGATAATGCCGTAACAAAAAATATTGTTTACATCAAAGTTCATTGAAAATTTGATTGAACAAAAATTTACCAGCAAAAGAAGAAGAAGGAACCAAAACAAAAAGAGAAGGCAGATAAGGTAGGAAATTTACAATGTAATTTAAAAAATCAAATTATTCATGGGTAGTGTAAATATAAATAATTCCACGCTGGAAAATTTTAGAATTCTTTATGAAAAGCGATAAAAAAGTTTATTTCTGTAAAAATTATCTTTATTTTGAATTATTGTTAGTCTCACAGACTGCTTCCTGAGGTCATTTTCTCTTTCTTTCTTATAACGCTTTCATAAACTCGCATTGTTGTTTGCATTCATATCCGGGTCAAATCGTGCAGCTCAATTTCAACCCAATGAATTTTAAGCTGGCATTTACAGGATAAATCAGAACCATATGACAATGCAATATTCTTACAATTTTACTAATATTTAACCGTTTCTTGATGGTTATTCAGAATAGATAATTAAATATGAACAATTAGTTTTAAAAAACTGCCACCAAAATCCGATGGCAGCGTTACGATCATTATAGGAACGAGAATGATAGTCTGGTCATAGCAAAAAAAAATATTTGTATCAAAATTCATTAAAATATTGATTCCACAAAAATTTACTAAAAAAAAGGAGGTAAAACAAAAAGAGGAGATGGATAAGGTAGGGAATTTATATTGTAGTTTTTCAAAAGCCAAATTCTCCATGGCTTGTATACAAATGAACAATTCCACGCTGAAAACCTTGCTCTTGTATTTCCTTTAAACTTGATACTCTATTTTTTTTCCAAATTATGACTTTGTTAAACTATACTAGCGTATAAATTTCGCTGACCTATACCTAAGTTAAGCAGCTGAGTTGATAGATAATGCGAATTTCTGTAGATACTTATGATTTAAGAGCATTTCTACCCTTGCGGAAATTTTTCTTTTCTTTTTTGTTCGTGGTAAAAGCGTTGTTTTTACATAAATTTATTTTTATTTTGTGTAGTTCTCTTCCTATTCCGGCTCTCAAACTGCCTCCCGGGGCCACCTTCTCTATCTATTCTATTTTTATATCGTAGTTTTTTTTTCAATCGCCCATATCCCTCCGGTAACTTCTAAACCCCTCTCTTCCTGGCAGCAAGCTTCCACCCAAACGCTTCGGGACCAGTGGAGCGGAGTGTGACGGATCATAGGAGGGAAGGGAATTCGAGAGATGCGATTGCACAGAAGTGAAGATGAGGACGCGTTGGAGGGGAAGCTGTCCTTTCGACCCCCCCCCCCTCCTCCCTCATTTACACTTCGTCGCATCTCTAAGGTCCATTCCTGAATCTTTCGAAGCTGTTCTTTTTATCATCATTGTCGATTAGAACGCTCCCTCCGTAGAAATAGTTTATTGAAGGTATCGTTTTTCAGGGCATTGTATGCTTCGATATTGATTAAAATATATACACACCTCAAATTTAGTCCAGGGCGAGCTCATCTCTCACCTATTCAAACCATCGTACAGGTTATACGGGCTGCTGAGAGAGCAGGGGATATATTTTGCGAAAGAATATTTAATGGGATGGTATCATTTCATTCAAAGAATATCATGCTGCTAATCGGGTCAACATGAATGCTTTCCCTTGGAATTGGCTTATTTCCCCCGGAGGCCTTCAGGGGAAATTCACACTTCAACTTTGATTGCAATGTAAATTTCTTGAAAGAGTGGTCAAAATATTTGGGAGGAGTTTCATTTTCTTTTGGTTTATCATCTTGTCATCTGGATCGATCTATAAGATTTCACTTTGAAATAGTGTGAACCCGTAGAAGAAACGGTTCTTCATGACTAAAATGTGCCTGAATACCTAGTAAATATTAATTTCTGAAAATATTTCAAAAGAATCAGGAGTTATATCTACGTCATAGTGATTGAATATTATATTGATATTTAATTCTGTGACTTCAGTAAAAATTCATGCTCTTAGTGAATGAAGGTCAGTCTAATCAGTTTGATTAAGAAATCTTTTCGTCAAATGTTTTGGAGGAAATAGTCTTGGGAAAGTTAAGAGCATAAGTTTTGGAGAATTAACTCAAGTTTGAAAATGAGCAGATATGAAAGCTTCCTAGAAAATTATACCTTGCATGATTCTAATAACCGATGTGTAAGCTAGGTTTATCTTCTGAGTGCTTTGCCCTTTACAAATTAAGTAATGTTGCATAGAAAGCTGATTGAAAGTAGTGACACGATACGAGCCTACATTATGAGTGATTCTCTGCAAGGTGCATGTAAGTACCACTGGGAAGAAAAGGCCAGAGTGAATTTGAGGATGCACTTGAGGGAAAATGAGCGAATGCGCTTCTCTCCCGCATTTTCAGAATCAGTCCTTGGAGTTCCTGCACTCGATCTGAATGCATTTTCTCGATAGAGGGTGTCAGTCCCTGGAACAGATGGTCCTTCAGACCATAAATATGCCTCGATTACTAGGTAAACATGGATTTCGAGACAGATTTTGAGGAATGAAAAGAATCCAGTGAGAATTTATTTTGAAAAGGTCTTTGGAGTTTGTGGCCTTTTGGAGTAAAAAATTGGGGTACTTGTCGAAGGCTCACGAGTTCAAACTTTGGGCGAAGTCTTCCAGCACCCTCTAATAATATCCACAAAGTTCATGATGATTCAAGGAAGGGAAATACTCGGTCTATCTTGATTTGTGGACTCTACGTGCCCATGGCTTCGTCTGAGGTGAGCTTCACCCTCAACTATATAAACCAACCTTATGTTGAATCACTGAGTGAGTGAGGGCGTTGTGATTGAAGCGGTATTTTCTACAATGATTTCGCAGTCTTTCAAGAAAGCTCTGCCTTTAATGGGCGAAGAAAGAGATTTTACTCAGGTTTTTCTGACAAATAAGACGTAAGTGAAAACTGTACATAATATTTGGGGTAAGCCTTTCTGCTACAGTCGAAGGAAAAATTATAAAATGCGTCAGGAAAATTTAAGTGAACATAATTTTACGGTAGTATATGAAAATTATGTTTAGAGTCTGAGAACTAGTCATGTATTTAGTCAAGCGCTGGAATTTAAAAATATTATAAGCGCACATGGCTTGTCTTATAGAATCTCTAAAAATAATAGTGATAAGCGTAAAAGTTAATATAAAAGTTCATTCGTTTTGCATTTTTTACCTTTTAAAGTCCGGAATTGTACTTATTAATTGAAAAATTCACTGCATTTTCCATCGAAAATTTTTGCAAAAAATGCTTTCAGATTTTGCCTTCCACTAATTGTTGCTTTAAACCATCGGACATGAATTGATCCGTATCTTAAGATAAATCCGGTGTAAATCAAGTTCCAACTTATGTTTAGAAAATATATCATATTGGAGATTCACCAAACAAAGTTATTTCTGTAATAACTATGAGGTACTGCTAAATATTGGTTGAATTATATTTGTGAAATATATCGGAGATGATTACTGTACAAAAATGTTTGTTCTAAACAATGTGGAACTGAAAAATTTCTGTTGTACCTACCTAAAATCAGAACTGATTTAAGGAAAGTAGTCCGGTGAGAATGAGAAAGAAACATAGAAGGAGATTCGGTAGCCGTCTTTACTCCAGGAATAGACCCAAGTAAACATTCGTAAATTTATGCGAGAGGTACTGATTGCTGCTTGTCCTTCTTTGCGCCTCCCGTCTTCATCGACCTCCAGTTGCTGGATGAAGGACAGCCTGGAATGGAAGGAGAAAAAAGTCAGTGTGGCCCTATTGGATATTTCCGGAAGGGTGCGGAGAGAACGGAGACCTCGGACGATGAGTAGCGGAGGAGGGTGGCGAACTTGGATGTGCGACGTGTTGGTGGGGGACACTTTCTATGTGCGATGGGAAGGGGGCGTTTGAGGAGACCCTGTGGAAGAGGGAGTGAGTTGACGGGACGCAAGAACACGATGCGTCTTTATTGAGGGAGCTGGTGACGGTGAATCCTCATTTTATGGAATGTTTGCCCAAGTTCCCTCGCAGAAAGGGTGCGGAGTGTGTGAGTGGTTAGATATTTTAGCTTCGGATTCCTCCTCATTCATTTCTGCTTTTGTGTGGCCGAGATACCGTTGATACTTCAGTGTTCTCTTTTTTGGAACCGCTGATGCTTGCCGAAGGACCTTGATGAATAGAATTTTTGTGCTCCCTTATTTTTCTTTTTTTTTTTGGGTGCAACAATCGTAATACAGCCATTGTATGAAATGAAAGCTAACAGAAAAACTCGTTTTTCCAGCTGAGTAGTCCATTTTCAATATTTTGGTACTGATTTAACTTAATTCTAGATCTGTCTTTTAGTCCTAAAAAGGCAAATTTCTATAAAAAAATAATTCTTTTTTCCTGCGCAATGGACGAAAGGTTGAATAGTTACTCGTAAATATTTTTGGCTTTCTTATGTTAGGCTGCGTTATTTTTGTTCTTTTTGCGGACTTTTAAATGTACCTATCATGTGCTTTCTTTAAGTGCTTTCTTAAGCAATTTCTATCAAATTTAGTGAGAGGGTATTCCTCATTCCACGCTGAAATTCATTGCTTAGATTGTTATTAGGTTAGGAACATTTTATTGCATTTTATGTACATAGGCGACACATTTTCACGCAGTAAATGTCGTATATAAGAAACTACTTACGATTTGTCCGTTAAAAATAGTGAAAATGAGCGTAATATGTGCAGCAAAAATTAACCCATTAACAAATTCAACTTATTCGTATTACCTTCATTTAAATTTTTAATTTTTAAATAAGCTTTCCAAGTGAGTGAAGATGTGGAGTTGGTGTTGATTTCCTAAAAATTCAAATCGTAAGCAACTCTTTTAAAATCAAAATGAGAATCAAATAGACGAAAAATTAAAATTAAATTAAGTCATGTGTTAGTCATACGAGTCAAACTGTTACAACGATATATGCCTAATTTAACATGCGTCTCTTTTCTCTTTGTATTGCGCCAAATACCAACTTCGGCTGAAGAACTTATGTAAATCGAGAGGCCCCTTCACACGTTCCGCAGCGTTATATGATTGAGAACCAAATGCACATGTGTAATGACGGTGGTGAGGCAGCCATAGTTATATGCCAATCTATATGGGATTTTCATTATACACCTGTTACACGGTTGTCAACTACAAGTAGTGAAATGTTTAACAGAGGGATGAAATTCGGTTAAATGGAAAGAATCGGAAGAATTTTATGCGCACTCAGCACTGAATGAAATATCTGTGGGTTACCAAAATTTCAAAGCTATCATGGGTAATTCATAGAAGAATTATTTTTGTCAGAGCCCTGAAGAAACTAGGATTTGTAAAGCGAGCCGTGGGGAGAGTCTACGATGATATTCTGGAATACAGGCGCTACTTTACCCTCGTCATGCTACACCTTTAATTTTCGGCAAGATTATGGGATCCAGTGCAGAAAGATCTAATCTGCGACTGAATTATATAATACGGAAAGGGGCAGGATTCATCAAAAACTGAGGAAAGTATGAAAAACGTTATCAGATTTTACACGAATCTGGCCGAGAGTTGCTAAAGACTTAAGGGTCAACGCGCTAGGGTAACTTGTAAACTAAGAAAACATATCTTCGAAAGCGACATTAAGCACATTGAACCGTACTACATGTCCAGGTCAGACAGAATGAATTTAAAAAGGTAGATATTTTTCCAGTACCATGGGCAGAGGAATTCATTTTTCCCAAGAAACAGTATTGGAAATTATTAAATAATATGTCGAACTCAGAAATGCGCCCTCTACGAAATGCGAATTGAAATACGCTAACCGAAATTCACTTGTCTCCTATTACAGGTTAACGTAACCACAAAGTTCGCAACACGCCTTTTGAGGTGGCTTAATGGGTAGTATATGATTGTAGATTAACAAGATTCGATTCTCTAAATTGGAAAGTAATCGATATAATTTCCTATTAATGTTCTAATTCATAAAATCGTTATAAAGTATTATACATATTAGAGTCAGTTGCTCTGAAATTTTAAATAAAATGCTGTCATGCCTTAGACAAATAAATCTAGGATGCAATATTTTTGGATGAAGAATAATCTACGAGGTATTAGTATCTGTCCAAGTAAATGATAGATGTGGTTAATACACAGAGCTGACGACCTTATTTTAATTTATATGGATTAGGTTCTTATTTTTGTACAATTTGAGACAACGCTTCCCTGGCTAAATGATTTTTAGCTATGATATAATTACATATCTTTGGCATTGTGATGCAATGAAGAAAATCACATTTGGACAGTCGAAGGGTGAGCTCTTGGATATATTAATGATATTCTTAGAAAAAAATTACGGATAAGTAAAATTGTATGTACATAAATATTAATTTATTTGATACAGTACACACCGCCAGCATTTTTGCGATGTGAAGACATCCTTTTCTATAAATTTTGTCAATCTGAAGAAAATCCTATTTTTTCAGTGATGTCATATCTATGCATCACATAAATGAGAGCCTGTTGCATTACTTTTTCTAGAACTATCTTTACCTCAAGAGGAGGAGAGGTCTATTGAAATCCCTCTTTAAGATCCATAGATCAAAGAGAACATCTTTAACACAAAGCAGTTGGTGTCTATCTCCACCACCGCAGGGAAAGTTCTTTCGCCAGCACAAGAAAAATAACCCCTTTCGCTTCCTTGAAACCCTCCAGGTCTCGTAGATCTAGAGAGAGAGAGAGAGTGTCGAGATGAGAGCCAGGAAAGGAGGAAAAGAGAGCTCGTGGCGCTTGAAAAGATGCCGTGCGAGTGAAAATCACAAGACTTCCCACAGCACTGGTTGCGTTCCCAACAGTCGTGGGCGTCGGGTCGTAAATTTCGAAGAAGTAGATATAAAGGATTTCGGGATTTGGATCGGAGGAAAGAGAAAAGGAGTAAGTATGAGATAAAAAGAATCTGGCACGGGATGAAAAAGAGAATGGAGAAGGTGCGTTGGTTTAGTCGCGTGGGAAGAAAAGGGAAGGGAAGTGGGAACAGTGAAAGAGAGGGATTTCGAAACGAATCTTCCGCATTGCGATGCGAGGGAGAAAGTCGAAGAGAGGGAGGAAAAAGAGGAAGAGAATATGGCAGAGTATATACATTCATTCGCCCGCGCGAATGTGCGTGAGCGTGCCCGACTGAAGGAGTGAGATAAAGGAGACTGTTTTTTCATGTGCGCAAGACGACAAGGATTGAGAAAGTGTGTGATCCTCCGTTGTGCAAGAGAGAGCTGGGGAGAAAGATTCATGGTGGCGTGACGGTTTCGACTGGTTACCTTTGAGGATTCCAACATATTTATTTTTCGATTCTCGGAAAGGAAAATATATCTGCCATTGTTTTATCTTCTCTCCCTCCACTCTGATACTAAAACTCTGCCTTCCGCTTGGTTCTCTGGAGGTGTTGATACTGAGATATTTGTGCCAGTTATTGTTGTTTGGTAAGATTTAGGAAGTGTTATATATTTGTTTCTGACCACCTGAGGAACGCAAGGCTGGAGGTGGCCACTACCGAGGGCCGGCTCTTAATAAAATGATTACTAATACTGTTTATTTGCCTATGGCGCAATTGCTAGTTCAAAATAAGATCAATAATAATTCCACCCCGATGATATTATTGAGTCATAGCAGTTTATTTCGCACCATGAAACGTGATCCGATAGAGGGCACATCAGATATAATTCCCCCATTTCTACTTTTTCAAATTGGTTGAAACAATTAGTAGACCTCGAGGAGTAATCCTTAAAGGAACTCATCCACATTAAAGGTGTATTTGTACAGTTGAAAAAAAATTGAGAGAAGAAAGGGGAGAACGCTGTTATAATAATTATTACCTCACTGAATGAGAGGGGAGATCATCAGGGGCAAGTTCGACGATTGAGAGCCTCACATCGCCATCAACCCATTATCTCCGCATCACATGCTGCCTTAGAGTTGTATGTTGAGTTGTAGTTGTATGCCGAAATGGGGTGACCTATTCGCCACACGAGTTATGATTTATTTATTAATATTGATATATTGATGAATATTAATTGATACTGCACATGAAAAATAAATGGTTATATTTAGAAAAAAAATGGCATTCGTGTCGCTTGATTCCTTGCTGAACACAATTATTTGAGTCGATAGGTACAGAAATATGTTAGATAGCTTATGGTATCTTTTAATATAACATTGGATTTTAATTCTAATGACATGATTTTCAGTTTAGTGACTTTCACTTATTATTTTGATTAAATGTATGCTTATGATTAAATGTAGCTTTTCACTTGCTTATCAGGTTCCTCTATTTAGCTCAATTATGGTAATTAGTCCCCCAAAAATCATCAAAGGAGAACCATTGTTCATCCTTCCTAACAAAGAACTTGTCAGATATACTGTATACTTTACACCTTCAAATATCCCCTCGCCTCTTTCAAAGAGTCTCAAACTTGCTAGTAAACTTCCTTGATCTTGTATCTTCCAATCGCATCTCTTCCTCGTGTTCCCATCTCCAACCCTCTTGGTACCAGGTCACAGGGCTAATGCGTACGAACATAGATGCAAGGCTATTAATGCGTGGTAGTTGATGGTGAGAAATTGAAGGGCGACGGCGTTGGCAAAGGGCGCCCGTGATAGCACATCCCTCTCTCCCTACGCTTCCTTAACCCGTAGCCGGTCTGTATTTCATCACACGTTACGAGAGGGCACGCCCCACGTCTTCCGAACATATGTTTCGTGCGCTCGGAAAGGTCTTTGAGTGAAAGATTTTGCGAGCTAGATTTTGAGTGTCTTTGTCATTTATTCTTCAGTATGCCTGGGGATGGTGCTAATTTATAATAATTATAATAATTTTTACATTTAATTAGTGTAAAAAGGCTTCATTAAAGGACTTAATATCATATAATTCAACTAATGAGGTTACAGATAACGTATGGGTAAAATATTTTGCGTATTCGATCTGTTATACGTACAATATCCAAGTGTAATTGCTAAAATAGTCCTAATAAATTTATATTTAAATTTAATGTATGATTGGCGCACATATTGCCATTAATCTGACATTTTATGTGATATAAAATCATTATTTTTGGACTATAATCAACTGGTGATAAGATTTTGTACAGTCAAGATTTACGTAATATTTTCGACTTTATTTGCGAAAGGCCACGCTTCACATCTTCCATACAGAAGTTTCACGCGTTGAATATGCTCTTTAAGGTCTCTTGATGAATGATGTTGAGGATCAAGCGGTAGAAGTAGCTTTCCTTGGAGCAATACTAAGCGTACTGCTAATTCATTTTCATTATGCCAGTGCTTTCATTCATTAGTGTCATAATTCTCGATAATTATATCGTAATAATAACTCAATTTTGAGTAATGAGTCCAGTCAAATGTATATAACAATGTCTGCCTACTATAATATAAATTCAGTACGGTACATGTTTATCAAAAGCGAGCTTCGTACGGTACGGTAGATGTTTATCAAAAGCGATGAAATTTGAAATCAGAAATCAGTAAAAACTCCATATATTATTCCGTTATTCTCTCACATTCTCAGTGACTCAACCCGAAGGCCGTTTTAGTCAGGTGAGGGAAGATCTCAGCTCACACTAGTCCACAGATGCCTTTATTCGGGCGAATGTTTTTTTATTATTATTATAAACCCTTTAATTACTCCTTGTAAAATATATGACCAAAAATATTTCATCATTCATTCAAGTGTCATTAATAATATTTATTTTTCACTGAATATATATGTCGCCTGCTCAAAAAAATCAATCGTTGAGTGAAAGTGTTCGAAATTTGGTACAACCGAAGAATGATGAAGATAAAATGGATCGGCCGTGCAAGTAATGAGAAATAAGAGAAAGAAAGCTACCAAGAAGCTTGGGAGAAAAGAGAAGCCTTCAAAAAACCTGAAGCAGAAGACGGGATAACGTAGTTGGCCACATTATGAGACGTGAGGAAGGGAAGAAGTACAAGGGACGGCCCTGAATGTGTTATATAGGACAGGTTTTAAAAGATGTAAAAGGGGAGAAATACTTCGCTATGAAAATGCTAGTGGATGGGAGAAAGGAATGGAAAACTGTGTTAAACCAATCTTAGAATTGTTAACTAATGATGATGATGATGAGAGGGAATAGGCCACATTATGAGACATAGGAAGATTAGGAGGAAGTTCAATTTTTGGAGGGAGGATAATCGGATTAATTCGAAAAATGTTTCATGTGAACCTACTTTCAGCAGGATATATATCAATAATCATGTGTATTCCAGCAACGTGACATCAAATTCAGGGCTGAGACCTAGGAGGGCTAATTTATATACTTTCTGCCGTATGCGCAATATGATTTGAGACCTGAATAATATAAACAGCCTAAGACCACTTTTATATGATGGTTCTGTGTACACATATGATCTTGCTAACCGCCATTAGACTATCATTTTCGACTTCCGTTGACATTTCTGAGAGTACTCAATTGACAATCGATAATATTACGTTTTGATGAATGAGGGTAGAAGGGGCTCGTGATTATTTTTTATGATCTCCCTTCAAAAAGAAGTAACCATTATTTGCATAACGTAATTTGGTCCCAAATACTAATACCTACATTATAATGGCATCCGCAGCATCTAAATAATTACTTCGTATTCATTACGTATATAACACTGGTATTTGGAATGGGTCACTTTTGTACATTTTTGACCGGGTTTACGGTGAAGTTTGCTGCAAAAACATTGTACATACAAATATTTTATATTGCACTCATCTCTATCATACCCAACGCAGCTTTTATTACATGGAATGTATAATCGCGTCGGCGGAGTTGAAGTTACTCACCCGCTGGAATAGCCGAGAGAATTACACCCAATGGATTAACTACGAAAGCTTTTAGTCTTTCATCAAAATTAAAGTTGAAAGTTTCATTTCATACCTCCAAATAACATTTATCGCAGTATGGGGTGGTAAAAGAAAAGGAACTGTCCCGTACCATGAATGAAATTTAAACGGCATGGGCTCAGGCCAATCTTTGCTAATACCAGCAACCACTGAGGTAAAATCAATGATTGAGATAAGAAACTCAATTAAATTAAAGAGTCCATCGGCTCTTAAAATACAGTTATTTTAGTTTAACGAGGTTTGAGATACTGTTAAGGAATGGTGCCAAAATTTTCCGCCTATTGAGATTGCATGATTTTTACCCAGGGGATTTATAAAAAAAAATTGTTGATTGAATAATAACTTATTTGTTCTCAATTAAATATTTCTACATAACAAGCAGAGGTATATAGTATCTTCTCTACAAAATATTTCCCTTTCGTTTTGAGGAAGCAATGAAATAATTTATACGCTTGATCTATTTTTTCAAATTAAAAGCGTGAAGGAAAGGACATCTCTAACAATTTTTTTCCATCTACTCTAGCCAAAGAAGTTCCAGGGCCCTAGCAGTAAACCGTAGAGAATTTAGTCCACAGAAATTCACCAGGAGGTATAAGGTCTCCGAAATGTAGCTTCACATATGAGAATAGAAATACAACCAAGCCTGGGCGTGTATTTTCGGGAAACGAGTTAAAATAACGTGTCTAGTTCTAAACTTCTTTCCCATTCCAAAAACTTGGGAGAAAGTTAGCATTTTTCTGGAATAACAGACTTTAAAAGACTTTGTATAATGTGTACGTAACTTATTTCCGCCCTGTTAAATTTAAAAATGGTAGGCCTTCAGTGGATGTAAAACTGTAAGTAAAGTCAGCGCTAGTGCATAGTCTATCGTGAACCGAATTTTCCGTAGAGTTTTATTTCCTTTTTCTTAGGTTAACATGAATTTGAGAATGAAGGAATGATTAAAAGTTTTCTGTATACTAGCTCAGACAAAAGTTAAATATACCGAAATAATGTATCCTTTGCAGCCTAGACTGTTATTTATTTATTTTATAATTTGAATATGAACACTCAATTTTTTTTTAAGAATGTACATCGTCAACCTTTACTCTGTACCGAAGGCTTTTATTTAAAGCATTTCACCACAGATTCAATATGTGACTTCGTTTAAACATGGTATGATTCTAGGTTATATCAGATAAGTGATCGCATTAAAATACTCCGTACATAATTTGCTGTATCATTGTATTCATAGACTAGAATTCTAAATCTATTAAGAAATGTACCAAAGTTTTCCCGACACTTCTGCGAAGGGGAATTAGAGAAAGAAAATGAAATATTAATTATATATTTGCTAAGTATACGTATTTATTTCGACTCTAATTATGATAGTTTTTTCGCAAAAATATGTGTGTGCTGATTAAGACGAATCGTAGATATTTCATGAAAAGTAATCGGTATAATTATCGAATGCCTTAACGTTTGACTTAAAATTTATTTTTTATTTTTTAACTGTATATCAATCAGCCTAATGTTCTAGAGTTTCCAGTAGAGCATTTTGTTATAATATTTCTGATGGAAAAATTTCATCGTTAATATTTACATTGACTCATCGGTGCTTCAAATTCCACTTACGTACTTAGCAAATGGCAAGCAGCTACACAATTAGAATTGCCAGGCTCTGTTGAATGCATCCACTAATTGTTTACAAATCCGCAAGTTGGCTATACCTTATTGCGGTTCCAAGGCTAAAATCAGTAACTAAGAAACTAGAAATATAAATAGCTTTTAAATCAATGATAGAGAATCCCTGCTTTTTTGGAAACAAGGATCGGTCATTACGTGCCTCAATTAATTTTAATTTTAAATTTACGACGAGGGAAAAGTTTCTTCTTTGAACGGAAATTATATGTGAGTATTATATTGTGGGTTCAATTAAAATTGGACACGCAATGAAATGCAAATTTATTATTGCGTCTAGATATGGCACGTGCCAATATATATACATACGATGTATTGATTGCGCCATGGGGTGCAGGGACCTAAGGATTGTTAATTCACCATCCGGCATGCACATATGTAAACATTGATAGGGCATGTGAGATTAACAGTGGTTAGGGATGCGTGTATCCTCCGAGTTTACCCGTCCCGACACCCCCTCCTGTTTCAACCACGTCCACTTCGATATTCACCCCATCCTCGTGTATTCGCTAGGAACGGTGGTGTATGCAACCATTATCGAGTCATATCGGGCGCGCAGCATCATGGTCCATCCCTTCCGTACTTCCACCATCCTCCCCGCTCCCCTCCACGACTTTCGTCCATCCATCAATCCCATCATTGTTGTCCCTCCCTCTCTCTCTCTCTCTTGCTCGCCACTCCATCTTGAATGCATCACGGTGCGTCGGTTCTTCCTCGAGAATGGTTTAGCAATGAAATATCCATTGCACTTTGCTACGTGTAGACCTTTCCATTTACGGTCGCAGTTGTGAAAATAATATTTCCTCACAATGCATATGCCAGGTATACACCAGTGAGGAATTCACCATAAAGATAGTTCAAAACGATTGCCTCGGTCTTTAAGGTATTGTTGGCGATTTATTTACGAATGTCCTTGTATTTTTTTTTGTTCTGTTACAGCTGGGGAAAAATTATCATCCTGTGTGTCACATCAATTGCTCAAGAAACGTTTTACAGATGAACATGTTGCACAATTAAAGCCTATAAAATTTTTTTGACCTGACCAACGCAGTGGGAATCCATTTATTTCTATATTGTAAATGAAAGGGACCTGCAAAAGCGAAAAATTCTTACCTCCACGCGTCATTTTGGTGGATATAATAAGAGCGTCTGTGCATCCACGCCCCACTCACGGCTCTTGATGATGTACGTTGTAGCTCCGAAGGCATTCTTATACATTGTTTTAACTTATCATGTCCCTTGCAATTCATAAAGTGCACTCTCGTGTTATCCTCAACTTTTTTGTGCACATAGATGACCTTCCCAAACACCTATCTCGGGGAAGAAGAGCAATGGACCGTGGACAGTAAGACATAGGTTTCTGTATACTCAAGTCTTAGAACCATTAACGACTCGTTTTACCTGCGTTACACTTCAAATGTCATCTTATTACATTTCTTCACTGTCCATCCATTCTTCAAAATTCGTGACTTTGAAGAGTTTAGGTTGGAAGAGGACTCTTCCAACCTAAAATCCGAGAAAATATAATGGAGCAAGAAATGAAGTGGATAGGACCTGGTTTGCATGATATGAGGAAATCCTTGCTAGAGGATTTACTTCGTCTTGAATGGAATGGTCTGGGGGCGTGAGTGTGAAAGTAAACATTTGCAAGACAATTTTGATGAAATAAATAGAAAATGTATCTCTAAGATGGTATTGAATTAAAAAGGCTTGCGCCGCAGGCTGATTACCTACCAGAACTGAACTCTATGCCTCTGCTCGAATATACTTGGTTTTACGCATCTAGCATTACTGTTAGAAATCAAGGACAATTCATTCAATGCCATTTGAATTTCTTACATCTCCAATTAAATCAGCGTAGTTGACCATTTTTTAGAGCCAACGCTAGCCGTTAATTCTTTATTTAAAAATAAAATAGAAGAATTGCGTTTGTTGCGAGTTAATTGTTCGCAAAGATACTGTGCCTTGAATTCAATGGCACGAGTTTAAAAGTTAGTCATGACTTATGAGCTATACTTTGATCGAGACGTTATCCTGCAGCATATGTGACTATGTACACTTATATGATTTGACATACTCTATCGTTTAGGATAAATCACATGAGGATCTCAGGTGAGCAGCAATTCCTTGTTTGCCTCATATAGCGACTATTGGTTAATTCATTTCCAGTTGACCACCGACGAGGCTAATGAATTCATCATAGCTTCATGGAAAGTGCTGTTATTCCATTTGATACAACCTGACTCTGACCTTGAGCTTTCCTACCTGAACATTGCTTCAATTATCAGAATTAGAA
Source organism: Ischnura elegans (assembly GCF_921293095.1). Classification (NCBI taxonomy): domain Eukaryota; kingdom Metazoa; phylum Arthropoda; class Insecta; order Odonata; family Coenagrionidae; genus Ischnura; species Ischnura elegans. Next base: position 146,998,268 of record NC_060246.1, read on the forward strand.
GTACATATCGGCAAATAGCGGTAAAATTGGATCGGAAAATTTAATTTTTCCCTTTTTGTAGGATGCGTTATTACTTTTAGACAGCTGCTCCGCTGAGGCAATAAGCCTTAGTTGGGAATGTTTTATTGATTTAGTTTGTAAACGTTGTTTCAAGGATTCTATGTCTTTCAAAATTAATTATCTCGTAATGTTACTAATGAGTAAAACTCTTGATTGGATTAAAAATACAAGAAAAATGCCAGTATCTTTAATTTAAATTCACCCAAATTATTTAATTAAGTTACCAAGTAATGCCCTGATAGGTGCGCTATATAAGTAGGAAGTATGACTGCATTCATTTGTTTTGGTGATCACCTACTGCTCACTTGTATCAATTCATACTTCTTGTGCTCCATTGAAAAGTAGCTTAAAATAAACAAATTGTTTACCGTAAGCAATCTGTGAAAATGAGTTCTGACCAATAAGTGCGCTGAAATAGGAAGGAGGAAGTTCAGTCTTCATGAGTATGGCTTTCCAAGGAATTGTATTTTCACGAAGATAGAGAATAGGATTCTTATGACTGCTGTACATAACGTCGTGAAAATCTAGGCAGTGCTTCTATTATCAGGCTCACATTACTCTTAAAAAGTATGAGAGGTGTCTTAGCTTTTGGCAGCAAATTATAACTCGTACTGACTATAAATTATATGGAGAGAATGTTTATGATGTTGAAATTGGCCAAATAGTAAGATCAGATGAAAAGAAGACATAATTTAGGTAATCGGTATGTTAAAATTCATCCAAAGAATCTACATATTGACGCTAACTGTCTTTTGATATGGATATTCTAAGATGATTTTCTTATTGCATTTACTAATTTTCTTCTTCACTCAATATCTATGTGAGTTAATAGGAAAGTGGCGTTGGATAGGTAATTTTTGATGACGATTTAAACTCTGTATAGATGTATTAAGTTTCCCATATTGGGGTATTGGAGGAACCGGATAAAATCTTGGGGGGAAATTGTAATTAAAGTAATGAAAAGACAAAAAAAAAAACATTTTGGAAACTCCATCTAAGAGTTCGTTGGCAGACAAGAGACCCAATTTCCTTCGGCCTCTCAAAAGGAACTGAGAGTGAGAGTGGGCAGAGATTTAAAAACTTCAAAATTAGGCAGAGTCTTAATTGTGTGATAATGAGGAAAGCAATTTTTATTGGTTGGACCGAAATACACGAAAGGAGAAGTTTTGTCGAAGAAAAGAGGTAGCCAAGGTTTTTTAAAAAGTAATGGGAGTGCCTCGAGCGAGTAGATAAAACATTTAGGGATTAAAAAAAAGATTGCTTTGAGGAAAAGGGATGGAGGAGAAAATGAAGGTATCTATGCCGAAGATTTCAGAATGCTTGATGGGTCGTCAAAGAAAAAATGGAAAATTTTAATGAAAAGAAATGCATAAATCCCTTTTACGCGGCATTTGGAAATTAAAATTAAATACTATTCAATTTGGCATCTAAGGAACGTACATGCACAAAGTCATTTACTGCTTCCTATTTGAAAATTTTCATTCCAAGAAAATTTGCATTCGCTTAATATGTTTTTGTATTTCAGAATGCGTAAAAAATATATTTTTTAGTGAAATATGTTTTCTGCCTATGGTTAAACATTTACTTATTTTATTTAAATAAAGGAAGAAAGGCAAAAATAATGCGCTTAGAATATAAAATAAGCAGGATATGTATATGGTTTGGTATGTGATGTGGTGATATTAAAAAATGAGAGTAAATTATTAAGTAAGTTAGAATAAAGTTAGTAAGTATTAGCATCATTTTTTTGTAAAATATCAGACATATAAGGGGTGATTTAGTTTGAAAAAGTTAGGACTCAACTACATATTCCACATGATTACTGGTCAACCGGTTGAATACCAACTATCTCAATTTGTATACGATAAACTAGTTTGCTTTTGGGAAATAGGCCTTTTAATCTTGGTTTTATTACTGCTGTTCTCCGTCTCACTTAGTTCCGTCCGTCCTCCTTCCTTCTCTCCACGTTCTTCCTTCTACTGTCCTCCTGATCATTCTACTAATTGCTAACATAGTGTATCATACCTTGCTGATTCATTTTATGTCCGTTTATTTTTGTTTTGCGTTACAATAAGATCGCTTATCTGCCAATTATGTATATATTTTTATCCTTTCTCTCTCACCATGTAGATTGAGAATAAAATAATAATTTTTAGTTTGTCATGGCTCGAATTCTATCCTAAATAATTATATTTTTATTGCGAATATTCCGCATCTCTTCCAATTTTACCCACATAGAAATTTACACAGTTAAATTTTTGGCTTAAATATAAATTTTAAGGTTATTTTAAGTGAATAAAGTACTTTGAATTTGTAAATTTCAAGTCACAAGAATGTGCCCGAGCATTACAAATGCCGATAGAGTTTTGAATAGTCCTTGAAACGGATAGGCACGTAGGATAATCGACGTAAAGGATTATATTAATAGTCACGGTGCATCAAAAAACTCAAGTAAGGTCGGACGCTCATGGTGAAATGGAATGGGAAGTGTAGATGGATTGATATGGTCCAGGAAAGAGAGATGCGGGACGATTCACAACAAATGGATGATCTAGATGTCGGAGATGCGGGGGAGAGTGGCACAAAGATGCATTGTGCAAGACGCAAGAGGGAGGTACGGGTATTGAGGGAGAAAGTCTAGGGATAGGGGATGTGCCCTTGGATATGCCCTTCGGATGGTAGGGTTGAAAGAGATTCGGAGATAGGTTAGTCGAGTTTCCATCGGAGTGAAGTCCCGTTCGTGTGTGTATCAGGTCTTACGAGTGGATTGAACTGACAATGGGCGTAAGAGGAGACACGGCCGATGGTGAACGACGTACATAAGGCGGAAGGGGGAAGCAAAGAGCCTTTCCAAAGGAGTCAGAGAAGCATTACGTAGACCCTTTCGGCAAAATCAAATCTCTATCCCCCCTCTCTCTCTCTATTCCCTCCAAAGCATATAAAGGGCCCTTGCCATGTACCCTAACCAAAACCTGTCGCCGTACTCTATCCGGAAGAAAAGAGTAGGTGCATGGAAGGGAAAATCCTATCCCATTATACGAGATGGAAAATGTACTAGTGAGTGATGCAAAAGCTTGGATGTCTTTTTTACCCCGAAGGTGTTAGTGGGTCAAAAAATGGGATTGCGCCGAGATGAAGCCGAAAGTGCTGACATTCCCCATATAAAAGTAATCTCAGTGAGAGTGACATGTTCGTTTACCCGTCGACTAAGGCCAATGAGCCGAAATGTGAGGGAAAATTCCTTCATTACTTATGATGGAATTTTATCTCGAATATTTTTGATCCAGTTATATTATAAGTTATATTAACTTCGTGAATCATTGAGCATGGTTGAATAATATAACTTACAAATATTCGTATTTATTTAATATATAATATATATAAATAGTCGAATTCGTTTATTAAAGCAGATAATATATATTTATGGAAAAATGAGAATGATTCTGTGATTTCGAAGGATATAACTCTTCGCAACAGCTTTCTTGATATTCAGTTACGGTTAGATACATGCGATTAAGAAGTCGTTAGGATATTATTTTAGCTTCTATAAAACTTCTTAGAATGACCTTATCGAATTGGTGAGGTAGAAAATAGAAAAACCGAATCAGAAGACAGGGACAAACGGAATAGAAAAAATGTAGAAGAGGGATGATTGTATGGATGGAATAAAATGTTTCCCAATCTCAAACTTGGTCCATATATTCTACGATCAGTGGTAATTGTAAGATTAGTAATACTATAGTGCTAAAAATTATTTTTTATACTCATAAAATCAAATGAATGATGAAGAATGGCATGTTTTTTTGTAAACATGAACTTATTATTTGCTGGAATAAAATCAATGTTATAAATACGGCAGAACATGCTGGACCCTTCGTCTTCTTCTGAATTCAGCAGAAGTTATCTGTAACCGTTGAAAAACTTGGAGCACGTGATCGTTGAACCTTAATTGGATTTATTGCAAATACAGAAAAAAAAAACATTTCAGTGCTCTAAACTTAAGAAATCATTATTGTCTTGCATGACAGAAGGAACTGGTAACCGAACAAGTTTAGTGTTTGTAAATTGAACTCTGAAACTAATTGTAAATGTCTGAATGCAGAATAGGAGATAAAAACGTATTACACGGAGGAGATTGGGATTGAAAGAGAGACATTGAAATTCATCAAATGCCTTAAATTAATGAAAAGTATCAAAGATCATGATGAGCTCAAATATACACTGCGTATTTTGTGCGTAATATTGCAATTTACATCATTTAAGATACAGTGACGACGCGACGTACGGAATAAGGAACGCGGATAGCACTGATATGAGAAAAACATGTTGAGGATAACAATTGAGTGGGTTGGAAGCCAAGGGGTACAAGTGATTTCTTTTTTCTATACTCAGTTAGGAGCAGAAATTAGGTATAGAAAACAAACGAGATCAGTTAAATATTTAGTATTGCATTTGATTTTGCAGCACAGACCTGAGACACACTCGTATCCCTCGGCAACCAGTTTTTGTGTATTTCTTCTAACAATTAATTCTACCTAATGGTATGGTATTTGAAGGAGGGGACCGACAGCTGAGGTCATTTGCGCCACGAGGGAAGGGTATGGAAGGAAGGGTGGAGAGAAACCTGACGTCGGCGTTAGCCTGCTCTTAACGAAAGGCGCCAAGGGGACCACGGCTTAACGTCCCATCCGACGGACGGAGTGTTGCGAAATGTCCTCCACTCAACATTCAAGCAGGGATCGGGTTGTCTCTGAAAATTCTCTACCACTGCCGGGATTTGAACCCGAGCCCGCCGGGTGGGAAGCCAACACTCTAGCCACCACCCCAACCCGATCCCCTTTCTACCTAATTCTGTTGAGGAATAAATCACTTATACCCCTTGGCTTCTCACCATCCCAATTCACTGTGGTGGGTGATGAGTGATCTTGCTCGCGGAAACAATGAAACAAGAAAAGCAATGTTTTTGGGTGAGCTCCTGCAAAATCCCAATCTCCTTGTATGACTCTGATAATGCTACTGACGAGAGTAAGGTGAAAAGTTCCTAGCAATGAAGTACTGTGATATTCAGTCAAAGAACGATTCTATTTATCCACAATACCGGCCTTGACTTCAACGCAGTTGGTCCAACGTTTCTCTGCATCAATATTCCTTCCAGGCAGTGAGAGAGTAAAGTATTCTGAAAATATTCATCTATTTCTTTACTTCTTGATTAGATGCGAAGTGCCTGAAACGAATTTGTTCAGTTTTGGGAAAAGATGGAAGTCTGAGGGTACTAAAGTAAGAGAATAAAGATGGAAAGTAAAAAGTACCTCTAAATCTTCAAAGTATCTCATCGTCGCCCTTATCCTGCAGTTTTCCCATCACCAAAGCACTCTTTTGTGTAGGAATGTTTTCATAGTGAAAGACGACTTTTTTCATTAAGCCTCTTCATACGAATTTTGATACCCAGTTTGTCAAGGAGATTGGAAAAATATTCACCTGTAGTTATTTTGGCTTTTGAAAACTAATAAATGAATAGGATTCCTTGGCAATGGCAATGACCTTACCGGCTGATGTGAACCACCACCACTGAACCACCGGCTTCCATTCACTGCATGGACTGATACTTCATTTCAGGCGTGTAGCGGTAGACTTTTTTCACATTCATGGTGACAAATCACCGCTTAAAATCGATTGGATCCTTATTGAATCTGTCAAAATATTTGTGTTAAAATTGTTTAGACATTTAACTTTGATCAGCACTCAGCTAATGCGACACCAACCTTGCGGAGAGATTTCGTATCCCATGAAATACTGAGACGTGTGCCTACACAGGAAAAAATTATTTGTTGATCGAAGAATTGCCTCAGGCTGAGAAAGTTTTACCTTACCCTCGTAGAGAAGTGAGTAAATAGAGGATGAAGAGTAGGAAAATACGCAAAGGATAGAGGAGGATATGTCATTGTGGAAACAAGAATATGAGGATATAAAATGGAGATAGTGAAAAGCGAAGACGGAAGAATTTGAGAGAAGGATCTCTCCGGGCTCCCTCAGTCAATTTTCAGTAGCGATAAAGGCAGACAGGGATGAACATATATGGTATTGCATCGTTCAAGGATCACAATGACAAAGTGGAGAGCGGCTGCTAAAAATGGTTGCAAAAACTGTCGCGGCAGTCTGTGTGAAGGAATTGGGGCTTTCTGGAAGGTGGAGAAATGATGAAATTCCGGGTAAAACGAAGAATCTCCGGACGGAACGCAAAATAATTGCCAGGAAGCAAATACAATATTACAGTGGAATCTGTTGCAGACGAAATAACCGGGGCACAGTAAACCAATGTCGTCATAGCATGACTGCAAAGGATGTATGGAACGATCGATTTGTTCAGCAAAAATACGATCTCATTGATATCATCCCCTCTTATCTCTGTTCCTGTATACTCATCAAAACTAGAAGAAAGGGTCGCTGTAAGGGGTACTTAAAGAAAATACTGGAATAAAACATCGCTTACCCCGCCCAAAATTTTGCAAAAGCCCTTGTAGCTTGGAACGGCTGGGAAGAAACGTGTTGGAGAGGAAAAAAAACAGAAACACGGGACCTTAAGTTGCTTTTGTATTCACACCGCGAAGATGGTGTGAGTTCGCAGCATATTGAGTCCCGAATAATGGATTGAATTTTCGCAAAATCATCCCCCCTGCAACGACGCAGGGCGCCTAGGGTCTCGGTCAAAGGGATGAGGGTCGTAAGGCGGAAGGAGTCTCTCTCACCACCTTCTTGCCCCATCCCCAGCTGCCGTAAATCCTCGGAGGATTATTCTATAAGGTGGGAGAGGCTACAGGAAAATATTCCTGTAACTAAGGGGCCTGTAAATTTTCCCAGTTTTATCAAGTACATTCCTATTTTCTCCTGATTATTATGCGATGATGTATACACATTTTTTACTCAGATCGCAAATTATATGTAAATTCCTAAAAGAAAGTTTAAGTACGGATTGATTGAATTTGGTATTCGCAAGAATGACAAATTATTTATGTAAATAGTGTGTACTAAATTATACGAATGTAATACTTTCATGATGTGTAACGGGCACTTTAATTTATAATGTAGTGGTTTTAGTTATTTGTGTTATTTTTTTATTATCAATTACACTCCACCAACGATGTTGGAATATTGTGATGCATTCACTCCTTCACTCTCACCTCAAACACAACTTCCCATTCTAATTCACTTTATAACCAATGCATTTTCTTCCCATTCATCAATTCTACTCTCCTCCGACCCCTTTCCCCGCTCATCCAATATATATTGCGCCTCATATCGCTGTAAAGTATTACCTCTCGGCTTAGTACTTGCTCCATCCAGACCCTCTGTCTTCTTCGCATTAGGTCTCGAATTTTCCTCCAATCTCCAAAAGTATAAATACAGGGTTGACAGGTAGCAAAATCAGTATTGTTCCCGATTACTTGAGGGAATTCCCGGTTTCTGCTCAATTTTTCCCAGTATCCTCTAATTCATGTGATTTTCCTGTTCTTCCCGTGAGGAATACTACCCTGGGAATTGAGTGTGAGGATGAGGAACGGAGCGCAACACCCTGGATTGGAAGAGGAAGAACTCTGAGGACACTCCCCCACCGTCCCCCCTTTACAGCCAGGAACCGCCTGCGCCGCATGGTAGTAAATTCATGGAAGGATATATTCGCAGTCGGTAGAAAGGAGACGATGTCGTGTTCTGCAGTGAGAGCTGAGGGGTAAGAGAGGAGCCGCCGCCTCCGGTACACGTGCTGTATTCATACACAAACTCCTGTACCCAAAAGGCGCCTCCAATGGCTGTCATCCCACCCCGCTGTGCACTCTAACCAGGAGGTGTCCCCATACGCCCTCCCTTTCTTCTTCAGCCCTCAGAGAGATGGAGGACGCATTTGGCTGTATTGAGTGGTTCTCAAAACAGCGAAATGGGGGATATGGCTTTTCCCACCCCCGCAGTGGAACAGGCTTTAGGGGTGGGGAAAAAGATTCCACCCACACACCCCCCTCATCCCTCCAACCATGTGCGTGTGTCTCAGCATTGGTTATTAGTTGGATGGAAGGGCGTCGGGCGAGAAGGAAAAAGTTATAACGACGCAAAAATAAATCTCGATTGCCTGCCAATTATATGTCGGTTTTTTCGCCATTCCAGTCAGCATTGGAAAACCCTTCTACGAGTAATCTTATATTTGACTGAAAATTTTAATCGATATTCAGAATTTTTTATTGATGCTGCTTGGTACAATATTTGTTGTGATGCCGTGTAAATGTGTAGATTAAATTTGCTTAAGAGTGGTTAAAAACACTCTCTCTTGGTCATAATTAACCGTTCGCAATAAACTCTCTTAAATCCTAGCCTTTCGCCTTAGAATTTAAGAACTTCACCTTCCTAATAAAAAATTCCATCAACAGAAATTTTATATTTTTATATTAAATAGGTAACGTGAATTTCACTAGTAATCATCGCTGGTAATTTTTAGAAAAAATATTTTTATGTAATTCGATATTTTAATTGGATAATATAGAAAGAATAGTAAGTGTGAATGGTGTGAATAGTAAGTAACCTTAAAATTACTTTTCAACGCTTGTGGTCTTTGCTATACCAATTTCTCTTAGAAAACGGCTATGAACACAGCCACTGGTGGCTGGTTTGACGAACTCATGCAATATTTTATCTCTTATTACGGAAATAGGAATTTGAAAGTGATAAAGTAACTTTGCTGCTGTTGTTCTTGATGATGGTGGGTCGTTTCGTGTCATTTTCATTTCAAAGTAGTCTTCCATTTGGCTGTCCAGTGGCACAAAACCGCATGAAGGGGATGTGCTTCTTCCCACACCTTCACCCACGGGCTGTACGGGTTTGCGGAGTTGGGGAGACACGCGTGCCATGTCAGGTGGGAGGGAAATCTTAAAGGAAAAGCGAAATGGGTTTCGCAGGAGGAGGAGGTCTAAGGGTGAGAGTGTTATGTGTATGCGAGGGGAGGAGAGGAAAGCCGTGATTTAGGTCCTGTTCTGGGGGCGCGCGAAGCAGGGATGCGGGTGGGAGGATGGATATGGGGGGAAGATTGTCTTAGGGAAGAGTGGAGTAATGGGGTGCACGCGTGAGGTGGGGATCGGATAAGGGAGAGGGGGCGCGTGTTCTTGGGTGAAATTGGCGATGTGGCAAGAAGGGGAAGGAGATTTAAGGGATGGCGGATAATCACCCTTCGTCGTTGTCGGAAATTGCGAGCAAATGGCGAGGCATGCAACGAAACTGGGCGTTCTTTGAACTACTATGACAAAATCACACTTAAATGTAATCTTTTTAAATGAAAATAAATGTGTTCCTGCGATACAGTGGTTGAAATTTCGTATTTATATATGCTTAATTTTTTATCATGGGAAAGAATTAAGCTCATTATAGCATTTGTAAATCATGGTCAAAGTTTTCATTCTCCGTAAGTTGACAATTACTTAAACGATAAATAATAATTATAAGTTGGCGCTGCTCAGTGTCATGTATATTAACCATTTAGTTGTGAAGTGAAAAGTACTTTGTGTAGCCTCCTCTTAAAAGATGCCAATGATGATGAGTTCCTAGTTGAAAGGTTAAGATTATTCCATTCCCTACAGGCAGTAACAGTAAATGATTTGTTGTAAAATGACAGTTCGGTGATAAAGGATAACAAGATTGTGATTCCTTCTTGTATTTATCATATGGACAGAGTCAAGACTCCTAAACTCGCATGATAGGTTAGGAGGTGTTTTTGTGTTTAGAATTTGATACAGAAGAGAAAGAGTATGCAGCCGGCTTCGACAGTCAAATTTCAGCCATGACAGTTTATTAGTATATCCGGTAATATGGTCAGATAATTGTAAGATAAATATGAATCTAATGCAGGAGTCTCCAAAATACGACCCGCGGGCCGGATCCGGCCCACGCACTAGTTTCACGTTCGCGATTCTCGCTCGTTTAACTCCGTGAGACGCCGCTAAGAGCATTGCAGCGCTGTACTGCATGTCAAAGCATAGAGGTCCTCTATGCGTCAAAGTCACCTTCAACTGTTCGTAAATAAGAAATACGCCACCGGATACTTCGGTAGACGTTGGTATCAAATACTTCAGTCATCGGCAAATTTGCTATCCGGCCCGCGGGGCGATTCGGAACTTGGAATGTGGCCCTCGTGGCCTAGAAAATTGGAGACCCCTGATCTAATGCATCTATTCATGGAACGTGGAAGCTTAAGACTAAGTTCTTGAGAAAGGTCCTGGTAGGCTATGTCAGTATAGTCAAATAAAGGTAATATTTAGGTAAATACTAATTGCACTTAAAGCGATTTATGGATTACATATTTAAATTTTAACAGGGGATAAAGTTATTGATTAGCAGATTTACTGATTTCATTTTATTTTTATTTTATTTGGTAGTTCTGGTAACTATCGACTATTGATTGGCTCATAAACTTTTTCCGTTTTTCATTCCATTTAAGAGGAAATTGTTTTTTCACTTATTGAAGAAGGATCTGCGTTTATCATCCTATTTCGTAGAAGAGGTATTAACATATAAAAAAAATAATGTCTGGGATTTTATTGAGCATCTAGTCATTTCAAACGGTGAGCACCTAAATTGTGCTTTGAAGTACATTATATCGATTTCACTACCCTGGGTATATATGTTTTCATGCTACCTACCTTTAGAAAGTAAAGGGTTCCTTCGTTAGGGTGTTTACGAAAAGAAATTTCGTGCCATTACTGTTCATCCAAGAAAATTGGAGGTGCCGTCGGGCTCTCATCGCGGCGATGCCTCCAATCCCTTTTTCTTTCTCTGTTTTTTTCCTTCTTGGGATGGCGCGCGCGTAAAAGTCTCTGACTTAGTTCCCGGTCCTCGAGAGTGTAGCCCTTGCGGGCCCGCCCCGGGTTTCCGATTCCTCTGTTTATCCAAGAATCTGGGGTCTTCGTTAGAATCCTTATAATCGGGTATGGATTTGCCTGAAATTCAATCAACGAGAAATTATTTAGCTGAAGGAATAATAGAAGATGAAGGTTTATATAAATGCTCTTTATTTATAACCTCGAATGTATTGTTAAAATAATTGGGTATACGTAATAAATGTTTATACTACTGGCGTAAGTTTTCTCATGTTGCTTAAATTTCTTCTTCGTCCTGGCTTCCCCACCTCGTATGTATGCCTCTATTCGTGAGATCTCATATCATTTTCGAGACTTTCACTTTGGAGATTATTTGCTTAAGACTTGAAAGAGTATTATTAAAAGTGAAATACCCTGTTTAAAATCGATGTTCGATGATGTTGTAATTAAAACGTTTCCATAAATTTGAGCCTTAGTTATCGTTATCATCTATATTCATGTCAGATATCCTAGAATTACTTTACATAAGTGACTTGTTTTGTAAAACAACAAAATTAGCTTAACTTCACTCGAAATTTACATTTCATTTATAAAATTATACAGATGGACATAATTAGGGAGGGTTACGAAAATTACTACTTCGCACTAGAATATCTCTAAAATCCGCGCTAACATTCTATAAATTATTTTATTAAAAATTCCTTCAGAGAATGCGTATAAAAATCCTTTCGTGGGAAACTCCCTCAAAAAGTCAGTCTTGAAATTACGGCGCACTTGATATCCTAAACTTTCCAAGAGTCATCTCACGACAACTATAAGACTGCTAAAGTGTCGTTATTTCCGGTCGATGATGCTGGAGGTGATCACAAAGAATGATTTTTCATTTCCATCTCCTATCATGGACAAGATCCGAAATTTTAAATTTTCAAGATCAAGATGAATTTCTGAAGGGCATTCCCGACGACGGGGTGAAAATGAAAGTGATCCCCGAATAATTAATTAAAAATGATTAAATTGAAGGAATTCCGAAATTTTAGAGAAAAATCTTTCCCGGCATAAGAGATTCTTCGTAAAAGTTGTCCAATCTTGATGAGTGCATACTTCATGTGCGCCAAGACCATGACCAAGAAAGCCTTTTTGCGCAGATATAATTCAAATCTTTACTTTCCTAAAACATGCCAAGTTGAATGACTTTGTTTGCCAAAAAAGAACCTCATTTCTCCGGTTATTTAAGCCCTAAATAAACTTAAGAAGTTATTGCTACCAAAATAATGAAACAAATAATTAGCTGAGTAATAAATTTATAAAATAATAAAAATGCTTTCATAACTTTTAATTTTGTTCAGTCATTGATTCCCTGTTTATGCCAGAGGAAAACACTACTAAAAGTAAAGTCAAGTAGGGGTCAATTTTTATCACTTAGAGAAAAAGTCATACAATTTGTGCCTGACTAACATATACTTACATTTAAATTCGGCTGATTTTGGTATCGTATTATTCCGCTTCATGGGAGTAAAAATAATTCCTAAAACAAATTTCCTGTGATTTATTCATAATGTATCATCATACATGATTTTTTAATTTTTCATATTGGATCCTATTAATGACCTAAGTTACGTGTAGAGAAGGAAAATTTCTTAGTTCGGAACGCATAAAAAAATGTACTTCAACGCTATTGCAGAGCTGAAGTTGCCCCGGTCAAAATTTTCGGAATCGTTGATACACACAGTTAATTTCTGAAAATAATAAATTCTAGAGATAATTAAATTGTAATGAAGCTCGTTACGGGTAATATATAATATTATGTATAGGTTTTCAATGATGAGTTAAATATGGTGGAGTGGAAATGAATGGAAAGCTTCCTAATCACGAAAAACAATCGTAAAAGGTGCGACTGTTTAATGCCTTTCTCTAATTTTCATTGTATTTATATTTTCAATAAGGTTATTTTTGTTTCCTGTTTCTTTTGAATGAAATAATTGATTTATATGAAGGCATGCAATTATTTATTAATTTATGTCCTTGTTAGCTTTGAAATAATTCCATTGAATTTCACACTTTTGGCTTAAATGCGTTGTAAATTAGTTACATCCTCCCGTGTTATTTATTATTATGTTTGCATTCGATATGAAAGAGCTAAGGTAATAGAAAGGCACTGAAGATAATCGTGAGAGCCTCAAATAATTGCCACCATGAGGTCAAATGCAATATTATTTAAAGATGATGTCGCTTTCAATATCCTTCAATAGGCTCATTTTGACATGTAACATCATGGGAACAGCAGGAAAGATTCAACACCTATCTCCTCGGGATTTATCTTATTTTCTTTTTCTTTCCAGGTACTGGGTGATATTTCCTTGTAATTCTTGTATTTGTAGGTACACAGGTATACATTAGTACTTTCTCAGTAGGTTTTTGCAGTTTTTTCACACACTCCCTCTTGTTTGGGCCTTTTCCTGCAGTGGGTTTTTTCCAATAAGGACGACAGTCAATATCCTTAAGTTTTTCTCACGTTTGCTAACATCTTTTTACACTTCGTAAATGGTAAATTTCTTGACTTATAATTTTGTTTTGGATCGAAAATGGAACTTCTTTGTCTCTTTATGTACTTTCTCTGCATGTAATTTCATGAGCAACTTGATTATGTATTTATCTGCGTAAATATTATGTTTGACGAGTGGTAAGACTTTCTAGTCCCAATCTGGCCCAACAAAGGCGTATTATTATTCCGCTGGTGATGTCTTCCCATCATCCTTCACCAGGATTACCATTTGCACTAATTTGTAATTCAACCAGGAATAGCGACGTAGTGGACCGTAAGTTATCAAAGAAATACTTTCAGTTCCTAATAAATCCTAAATCTAAACGTATCGGTAATTGCCCATTGGTCCTTATTTTGATCGTTTAGAGCCATTTCATTCAAAAATCAAATGATTACAAGGTCCTCCCAATGAATAGATAAGAATCGGGAAAAAACCTTTAAAAGTTTTTTGAACTTTTCTTTTTTTCAGATTTCTAAGACGTATTTCCGGTGCTGTATAAAAAATTAGGCTGAGAAAACCATCTCGGGAAAATTTTCCGAGAAACTGAGGAGAGACATTATTGAAGAATTTCACTGGTTACTTTGTTATCACTATAACAGTTTCAGTGTTTTTTTTTTTGCAAGTCAAGCTACTTGTGGTCCCTAGTTAAATTTTCTTTCACTTTCATTTAATCAATGAATACCATTTTCTTATTTCGTCTTTTCCACCTACCAAGTATTTTACAAGTTCCCGCTTCATCTAAACTCTTTATCTCTTCCATATTTCCTCAATAATTTAACTCTCCTCACCCACTCTGCCCAGCTTCGTTTACCTCTCCGTCCAATTCACCTTCTCTATTCATTTCCTTGTGATAGACACATACAGTGGTGTCATGGTGCTGGAATGCGTTGGACGCCGCCGCCGTTCTGGCACTGGTTAACAAAATACATAATAGTCAAATAACACTTTCATCAATTTTGCTGCCTCAAAATTTCTAATACTTACGTACACTCGTAACCAAAACAAAAATTTTTGCAACAAAATGCTAATAATAACTGGTAATAAAAACACATAGAATAATATTTCACTTCTAAAAAGTTATGGAAAGTGCATTCCAGCACTGCAAATTTTGCCATGACATCACAGGACACATGCGTGGTAAAACGAAATTAAAGACTGCGATTTCAATTTAAAGTGGAAATTCTAAGTCGAATTATGTTCTGACTGTTAGATTATTATTATTATTATTATAAGTGAAAACATCTTTCTCCTACTGAATTTTACTGAGAGGACAGCTTGAGTAAGGTATGAAATGACACAAAAATGAGGTGAATCCTGCGATTGCAACCGTGTATTACTTTCTGAAATTTCTCAGGGTTATCGTAAGGTATTTCAATTGCAATAAATATCTTGTATGGAATACCAATATTAGAAAAAACACAGAGGATGTAAATGTACTACGCTGTAATGACGTTGGCAAAAACACAAAAGCATAGCTAACGAGCGAGGCATGCGTCCTCTTAATGACACTGATGAGGCTATGTCAATGGCGGCGCAGTTTATAAAAATAAAAAATAATTTCTATATACTGAGAGACCTTAATAAAATCTGAGTGACAAATTTTCTCCCGATTTTCGTTCTTCTATCCTCAATAACGGCACCCATTAAAGAAGTACATAAACGGAATGCAATTTTTTTTCATCTTCAATTTCCTTCACGTATATTTTGTTGCTGTAATATTGCATATGATGGCTTACTCGGACAAACTTATCTTGAATGTGCTTAGCCCTTTTTAGAACCTATTTTCCAGTGTCTTTGTAAATAATGAGTGAAGTGAAATGAAAAGGCCAAAATTTATTATCTACACTGAGATGAGATGAGGAAAGCACTCCTCTTAAAAACGCGATTTGCAGCTCCACGAAAGCGGATGCATCTTTCTCTCATATATCATGTAAAACTTGCGCTACCATCTAAAATTGCACAATGTGTAATGTGACCCTTTTTATACATTTAACCGTTTCTAAATTGTAAATTACAGCTCATTTTTCCCTATAAAAAGATATTTTGGTATAAAATTTGGAAAAACGTGGGCAAGGATCTGTTCCATAATCCCTGAAAATTGTTAGAATTAGAATGTAAAATAAAAGCGAGTCATACGCCGGCAAAAAATAAAATGCTTTTGGATTAGCGCGACTTATTCACCCCCTTAGTGGTGCTTAGAGGACAAAAATCAATCATCTCAGAGTCTCTTTGGCCATTGAACTTCCTATGTGTCACGCGACCGATATCGCACCGGACCTCTTTGTATGGCGTAGAGCAGCTGCTTCCGATCCGACTCAGCCAATCACATCCGCCCCGGGAGCATTCTATTCCCCCATCTAGCGATCCTAACCATTTCCCGTTCTTATAGAGTGAGGGATGCATGGATGTCTTAATTCAGGAGAGGTCGAGACTAAAAGTCCCCACTACCATCTGACTCCTTGTCAGCGTATTTGCATACATACATTAATATATAGGTAAACAATTTACAACAGATAAAGATGAATATAAAATAGGAAACAATGACCTATTACAATATTCACTATTAGATTTTTTTCTTCTTGTCTTGACCTCTATTATATTATGATCATAAGTTTTTGGATTTTAGGCTATAATGCAAAAGTGATTTTCCTACGTTTCGATTTATTTTAAACCATCCTCAGGGATTATTTTCACAGCATTTATTGATAAACAATACTGTGAAAATAAGCCCTGAGAATGGTTTAAAATAAACCGAAACATAGGAAAATCACTTTTGTATTATTAGCCTAAACTCCAAGAACTTAAGATCATAATATTCACCATTAGTGAAGTGTCAAATCAGGTTAACAAGATACTAAGGTTTAAAGGTTAAATTTCACTTGCATGCGTGGAAATTTTGTTTTAAAAAGATTTCTGTTAGTGGGAGAAAACTTGAGGATAAGGGTAGTAGCGACGCCAGGATTTTGAAATGGGGGTGCTTTACCGGAGAATTCGGGTCCCTTACGAGGGTATGGAAAACACCACGGGGAAAAGGGGGATCCGGGGATTTTATAGACTCTTCGATGTTGAAAACGCGATTTTTAGGACTCAAAAACAGTGTTTTTGTGCAAGCATTTGTTAAAATAAAGTATATTTTTTAATTATTGAGGCCATCTTAATCGTTTTTGGCGCCTCTTTTAAAGGCTCAAGAGAGAATTTGCAACCAGGAAAACCTTCCCCGTGCCAACGCCCCTGGATAAGGTAGTAATATCCTTCAGCGAAAAAAAATCACCGCAAGAAAACGCCCGCACAAGAGAAGGGAAGAGAAAGATAGGACGAGGGCGGGGGGTTTGCGAAGGAAAGTCTCCGGGTGCGGCCCGCTCCCGTCATCCGTTCCGCTACTGCTTCCAATGCTTCCGCCCGCCGCCGGGTCGTGTGGATGAATATTGCATCCGATGATCGAAAGGGCCGCAGTGTGGAGGAGGATCTCTGAAACCGACCGCGGCCGCGTGCGAGGCTGTCATCCCGCGTGACACGGCGTCCGTACACGAGGCCATCAATCCAGGAGCGAGTGAGCAAGAGACAGGCAGCGGGCCTGCTGCTGCGGTATTTTCATTACACGCGAGGATGGCGATAACACGCCCCTGGTGGGTGTTCCCGCTCTAGCATTATTGTTCATAGATGCCTAATGCGACACGCAGAGACTTACCAAGTGTACATATAAAAAAATGTTGACCGTCCTCCACCGTCGTTGGCTATTTGATTTTCGCTTGGAAGAGCAAATAAGTGTAACCCAGTGTTTCGGAGGTTAAGTCAAAATAATACTCTGTTCGTAATCGTTCTATATCTCGGTACCAATTATATTATAAATCCTGGGTAAAGCCTTCGCACACCCCCAAATAAAATGCCTGAAGGGCCAGGACGTCTGAGGCTTAGTAAGGGGTGAGCTCTATCCTCACCCATTAAAACCAACTTCAGGGTTTAATCCCTTAGTTAGTGAGTAAAAAGCTGTATTACCATTGTGTGTGCCTCTGCATTTAGAAAATGGAATGTATAAATTAATAAGGTTTACATTCACCTCTTTTCAATCTTGTATTTTGATATCTCATGGAATTCTTCTTATCATAGGGGCTTAGTATTTGTTCGGCATAATTACTAAATGTTAGGGTTTCCATACAGTTTGGAGTAATACTAAATTTTTTGTATGAGAAATGAATGTAATTCGTTACCACGGGAAAATTGGTTTTTATGTTGCATAGGATTTTTCCGAAAATAAGTCTTCATTAATTACATATTAAAAAAAATAAGTTGAAGTTTACATGCTTCTGAGTTTTTCCTCACCATCCCAGCAACTGCCTTAGTTACGTTGCAAATCATTATTACTCCCTCACCTAGTTGGTAATACATCAACTTTGTATAACATTGTTGTGAGTCGCATTTGCCTTATTGTTCGTTAGCTATTCGTAAAAGATCTATAAGCCAATTTATTTTGACATTTCTGCATGGAAAATTAAAAGGACCAATATTGTCTAAAGAATTTATTATATTGGTCATTTAGGTGTTTGTAAATGGGTAAGTCTTATTTTTCTCATTAATAATGCTGCTTGAACCAAGGTTAAAAAAACCGTAAAAACGCAAGAAAATCGCAACGTGATTGTCTCTCTCTCCCAACCCTTTAGGTCACTTTATGTACTTTGTTCTTCAAGAGGCCTAAAAGTAAATCGGATGGCTCCTAATTCTGAGCTCTCTTTTTTCTTAAAATTGCTTCGTTGTCTAGGAGGGGCATGACGGAACTCTTAAACGCAATCTAACTCTGCATCTCCACGTTGACGACCACCCCCAAATTAGCCCATTCACTCGCCATTCCTTCCACGCGTGCACATACATTAGCATGTGGACTCAAGCCGGCGGCCGGTGACTCGGAGGACAAATTAGGTCTTCATTCCGCTCCCCCCTTGTCGCGTGCCTTCCGCTGATGGATGTCTGATTAAGGGGAGGCGGCTGGAAGTGGTCTAGGGTTGACCTCCCCGAGGATGTGACGGCCATTTCACGCGCTCCTAGCCCCGAGGGGAGCGCGCGACATACACAAGGACTTCTCCATCTCCACTTCTGCCCCTTCTCCTCTTAAGTAACGCCGTCGTCGATTAAGGGATCTCACCGGGGGCTTTCTCTCAAGGCGCTTGAGGACGCGAATCTAGGTAATGAACTCTTCGTCGCTCGACCAGACACGTTATCGGTATTTGCATTGTTAATTGCCCTTATTTCGCTTTCCCGTGTTTGGAGATTTACTCGCCACTTTTGTTCGTTTTCTACGGATGCAAACGACGTATTTTGAGTACTTCACCAAGAAATATGGCTATACTTCACCAACATAGTTTGTGCTTGATAAATGAATTACGGATTTTCCAAGTATATATCGATAGCTAAGTTCTATCAACACGTATCTAAAAAACAGCAACTTTTCAAGAGAGCAAGAAAAACGATTATTTTTTTACTTATACTCTGAAATTAAAAACCAAAAGTTCATAAAACTGAAAAAGAAGCATTCATTTGCAAACAAAGAGTTGGTTTTTCCTTGTATTTCATTTATTTAATGTTATTACTTTTTGTTTAGGATACCTGTCTCAAACCGGCCGAATTTGAGATACGTGTTGTTAGAACTTAGCCATCGACACTGTTTTTATATCTTCATCACTTTATTACCTACTGTGGAAATTTATCGGAAGTATTTATTTTCCTTTTTTCGAAATATGCAAGCGTAACATCTTCAAGCTGCCTCATATTATCTTATATAGACTTCTGAATATGCTTATTGTACATCGCTAAGAAGAAAAGTTTTACTAAAATATCAGCTACGTCGGGACTGTTTTACCGTTAATTAGTGTGCATTAGTAGTTTTTAAAAGTGATGAAATGATGATATCTGATTGAGTACACTTGTTATGATCGACACAACTGTATCATTTAATTATGTTAAAAAGCTAAAGTCTGTAAAAATATCATAAGTAAAATATTACGATGTTTTTTCCGATGAGTTCTAAAATACCTAAAATATTTATAATTGGTTCAATGTTTTATTTCAAAGTTTAGCTTCTAATTAGAAATTTCATTTATGTTGGAATTTGAGCTTGAATGAGCAACCATAATGCAACAGCCTATAAATCAGTCTCAGGGAATTAACCTAATATCGGCTGGAAAACTTTTTTCCTTCCTTTTCCTTTGATTTTTACGGAGAAATATTGCCATTGCAGTAAAAACTAATTTGATGGAAAATTAATGAGATAATTGATGATTTCATGACTTTTATTGGCGAAAAAGTTTTTCAATAACACCATTTCTCCTATTCCGTTGCCTTTAAAAGTAAGCGAAAGCGTAAGGATAATTTAGTACGGCATTAAACAGCTATCGGAAGCAACGTGTCAATATTTTCTCTTGGACCCTTTTATTCAAACTTCTAAATCCCTACTGTAACGTCGTGCCTTGTCCAATTCCGTTTTTTTATTTCATGTAACTTAATCTATTTAATGTCGTTATTTTAGCTTTTGATTGTATAAATTAATATGTTTTATACGTTCAATTATGATTTGCTAGGTTGATGGTTTAGATTTTTTTATTGTTTTTTTTTAAAAGAACGTTGCTGCGTGTTATTGATAAAAAAGAAGAGAATAGTTAAAAATAAAGTTTAAGAGGGAAGAAAAGTTAATAATGTAAAAAAGTTTAATAACATAAAAATATAATAAAATAATTTAATAAGGACAATGCTAAATTGAGATTTCAATGAAGTTTATATTATTTGAAAGATCCCGGCGTCACATTACGTAGCCTTTTAAAAAGAAGGTAATAGACGACGCAGGCGTTAGAGTTTCTTCTTCAGGGATGGAGAACCGGAGAAGAAGGGGAGGATGAGCAGGGGGGTTAAAAGAAGACTGCCCTGCCGTCCGGATGGGGCAATTTACGAAAACTGGAGGAAATAATTGCTAATGGGGGAAAGAAAACTCCCGCTCTCTCTTTCTGGGGAGAAGCTTGTCAAAATCCAGCCCGGAATCGCCGGCGTGGTTAGCTGCAAGGGAGGGGGGAATGGAATTATGGGCGATGGGAATGAGCGAGATGGGGTTGGAGAGAGAACGTTAAATCCGCGCCCCGCAAAGTGGCCTCCCCCAGCGCCATTACAGAGGCCCACAGACGTTTAAGGGGCAGAACTATTCCGCCTTACCCCCCACCCACCACGGCTTACTATTTCTTCCACCGCTCGCCGATCTGCATCAGACTTCTACAGCCATTGAAGAAAAATTAGTAATTCTCACCCATTATTTTTTTTCCGTTGCGTTCACCTCTAGCCGCGAGGTATAGGAGATATTCCGACATTTTCAAAAAGGAGCATTGCTCTTTGGTTAAGGCGTTTTTATGAGTCCATTTCCTGTATTATTAAGTGAGTAAGTGTTTAGCATTTTATGCTAACTATTTTTCATAACTATTTACTTCTAGGTAGGGGATATCTCACCCATAAGTTAATTTGGGCCATCGCTGTTTTACGATAACGCAGTGGAACAGCAATAACGGTGAGTCTTCCTTCAGCCAACGTTGAGACTTGATTTTAAACGTTAATATCAGCGCAATTTTTTTATTGCTGAATAAGAAGAATACGGAAAAAAATAAATGGAACTTTCTACTTCGGGGCATGGAAAAAGATGCCTCATTTGGCAATAATTAACCTTATAGCTGAGTTATTTCATTCAAATAGGGAAGTAAACTAGTGTTTCAAATGCACCAAACACATTTTTAAAATTAGAGTTGAGAATAGCATAATTTCGTAAAACCACAGTTTAAATCCTAATAGTGAATACTTGATTCGAGATAACCGTCCGAAATATGGAAAAATTGAAAGGCCGGGTGTCCATGTTGAATATTGGCCGTGATGTCACAAGGCAGTAGCAGAAGGCAGCTTCTACGCCGTTTAGTTCTACCACTATTATTGCATGGAAAAATTACTGAATTTGAGGATATCCGTTTTTTGCTGTCATAAAATATCTTCAGAAGATATATGTGGCTCCTTCTCTTTTGCGTAATATATATTAATATTCATTTACGTGTCAACTTCAAGTTTGGAAAGAGTTGTGCGAATAGCACATTGAATCTTTAATAAATAGATGATGGTATTTATTTTTCGCTGGGTATATTTTGGCACAATGCCGTTTATCATGCCAAAACTTTTGTTGCAAGAACTGAGCCAAACTAATAAACCTATTTCAGACGTTTGCTGCGAGACATATTCGTTGCGTATGTATTCACGCCGGCCGGCACGTTCGCCCTTCGCAAATAGAATCATGGGATGTTAGCCTTATTTCCGTGCTGGCTGGTTGTTGCGGTGGTTCGCAGTCCAGGATGGGTCCATGCAGCAATCATAGACATGAGACAATTTTTCTATCATCATCATGGCGTTTAGGTATTTAAGCAGTGTCATTTCAAACGCATAGATACAACGACTACAAGGGTTGGTGTGCGCTAAAATGTTAATTTTCCTTTGCTTATACTGACCAACTTCCACATTAAAAATGTAAACCCTTCTTGCAAGAGCACATATCATTAAAGGCTCGCCAACAATACGCGTACAGACACAATTAATAAGAACACAAAACGAATATAAAATGCCAGATCTCTCGAACTCTTGTAATTCACATCACTCCAAAGGGAGTTTACTTACACAGTACCCATGTGCTAAAAGAACCATTCCGAAATATAATTTCAATTAACGAACAGGATTAAATAAAAGTTGATAACCCTGGACCGGGCGCGCTGGCGTATAAAATACGTCAATTTTTGAAAACCAAGGATTTCAACATTGTACGCACATTCTGGGCTAGAATGGTCTCGTGTATTCCTACAATGTATTTTGACTGCCTATATTGCGAGTTTTCAAAGTTCGAGGTATTGTAGCTAATTTTTTAGATCAGGAAGGGGAACCCGTCACCATTGGAGTATAAATTACGCCGCGCGACCTGCCGTGTACCTTTATGTACAGTCACTTTCAAAAGTTTTAGGACAAAGTTTGTGGCGCCACTTCTGCTTCTCAAGAAAATTTAGTTTCCCTTACTCCATTTGTTTTCCTTGCTCACGCACTGCAAATAATTCGCATCCATGTGAAGATATATGAACAAAGAGGGAGAAGTTGCTTGCTAAATTTATCGTTTTGTTTCGATCTTTGATGGATTTAATGATTAATTTCGTGTGCATACTCTATGTCCTTGCTCCGGTTTTCACTGCTGGTCTGATATTATGTATTACAAAAACCTTAACGTCACCAGTCGTGGTGGCGTAGTGGAGTTAATGCGTCGTCGTCAAAGTAAGGGTTGTTGGATCAATTCCCCTGCTCGGAATTAAAACCTCAACTTTTTTTCCTTGGTAACTCCTTTCGTATTTAATAATGGGTTTCAAATAATTTAAATTCGCTGCAACCGTTATATACTTTTTTTTAATGGTAATATACAAGTTAAGCATTGGGCAAGGGTTGAGGTATCATGTTTATGGATTGCTAGTACCCATTTTGAAAATTAGGGATTTGCAAAAGGGGTAACCGTAACCCGACGGTAAGGGGCGTATTCAAACCCAGCGTTGGTATTAACTTAATGATTTTAGATTGGCGATGAAGGGTTATACATAGCAGTTGATTATTGCATTAATTGGTTTAGAAAGCTGTTGATTATTATGATTTTCTGAAATGAGTACCATGCTTCATCACACGTCTCTTGAGTCGGGTGATAAAGCACAATGTTCATCACCACAAACCTCAGTCTAGGGATTTGAAATAGAGCTTCGAAATTAAACTTTTAAACGCACTATTTATAAAACTTCCCTGGGCAAGACCCCCGGTATGGGCTTCCCCAATATTTTTTTATGAGTCGGCACCCCTGCATATATATCATTATTAAAGATGGCGGAAATAAGGAATTCGCCAATATTTGAATCCTCTTTCAAGTACTGTGTTAAGGCGAACGACAAATAACTTCACTTGCGCGTTCAGGGCACGTTAAAAAAGATAGGGAGTAGAGAAAGCTGGCATCGGCTTTCTCTTGTTCTTAACAAAAGGCGCCAAGGGTCTGAACGTCACATGCGACGGACAGATATTTTGTACTTGCAGTGTTACCCACACACCACACAGGATGGGAACGACATTCAACAGAAAAATGTCCACCACCGCCAGATTTTTGAAAAAAGCCCTCGGAGAGAATTACCTATGCACTGTCAAAACGAAAATTTGTTTCCGTGAAATTACCCACTCATGCTATTCACTTTCCGTAGCAGGCATATAGCGCTAGAGGGTAGTAGAGCTCAATAACCCACTACAACTCTTAAATAATTTCAAGTTTTTTTTAACTTAACTGAGAATTGTTCAACAGATAAACCTTTAAATATTGAAAAACGAAAACTAAAGGAATGAAGTAAATTCTATTACCATGACAAATTATAAAATGAATCCCAGGTAAGTTAAATTTGTGGATATCAATCATCTCTCCCCGAATGATCAAATAAAAATGACTTAAAGTGAAAATAATAATTAAATAAATAATCAAAAATAATTACTTATGAACCCAAAAACTTATGGAAAACTTTAAAATTATTAATTTGATTGCCGTGTTTTTTTCAGTACATACGCATAAAAAGTAATTGTAAATTTTCGTAACATCTTTTATCGACCAATAAAAGTTAAAAAATCAAAACATGATACAAAAATGGCAAAGCTTGCAAATTATTCTTCGGAAGGCGTAAGCGTTGGTTTTATCTAATTAATAGCGAGTAATACCACCATTATTTTCTATGACCGCCTCCAGTCTGGAGCTCATAGAACGAACTAAATTCTCGCACACCTGAGGACGGCGTCCAATCGATTGCCATATTTGGCGCACATGACCATTTAGCGCATCCAGATTGCGCTCATTCCCAATGTCCCATTCTCTCACCACTACACTCCAAAGGTTTTCTATGAGATTCAAGTCTGGGGAATTAGATGGCCATGGCAAAACATGAATCCGTGGATGCTGTTCAAAAAAATTAGAAAGCATATTTGCCCTATGGATTGGGCAATTGTCCTGGAGGAAAGTCACTTCCTCGCTAGGCGGAACGACCGTTTCAATATACGGCAGAAGATGGTTCGTCAGGATACCCACGTACTCCTCTGCATTTAGTCTTGGAGACGTGGAAACTATAGGCCCAGGCCCTGCAGCCGTCATTGCACCCCAATAACTTTTGCTGAGGCGTCCTGAGTTATTCCTTGTAAGGATGTGCCGCTGATCGTATCTATGAACGTAATATGTTCGTGTTGCATTAATCAATTCCATCATGATTGACAAAACAATAGAAATAAATATTAGCAATTTAAGAAATGAAAGAAATGCTTTCATACCGTGTATTCCTTGCCCTCCAAATTTTTATTATTCCTTCCTGATTGCTGCGAAAAGTTTTTTCGCCCGCGAAAATAGTTAAGTCCCAAAAAACCTAGTCGTTTACTAAATTATTTCTGCTGAAAAACAACCTCGAATGCTTCTCCTGCTCAGTTAAGAAAGGCTTTAGGGCAGGTTTGTGGTGTTGTATGCCATGCGCAATCACCCGCCTTCTAATTGTTGCGTAGCTGCAACCAAATTGCGCCTTCCTGGAAATCGCAGCTACTCCACCAACACTGAGAGGTTTACCCTCAATCAAATGGCGAATCCTGTTGTCCTCCAAATCGTTGGTGGCCCGAGGTCTGCCGCTTCTTCAGGAATTCGTCGCCTTCCCTAAAACGCCGTACCCAGTAATACACGGTATTCCAGGACAAATTGAGCTGGCCAGCTATTTGGGCAACTGTTTTACCGCCCTCCATCATGCCAATTACCTGTCCGCGTAAGGCTGGACCGCGTGCTCCTCTGCTCTTCCATAGCCCAGAAGTTCAAGACTGGTTCTGAGTTATCGATGAAGTTGTTTCTGAACCACGTGCTTTTCTTTAGTTCGCTGTTCTATGGTTCACGGTTCTCAGGTCCTGTTCCCATGATTACCACTTCAAAGCCATGGATATCTTTCATTCCCAACTGTTAGTAATTCGTGGCATGGGTAAATGATTAGAGCGTTAGTTTGCTGATCTGGAGTCTTAGGTTCGCATCCCCTTCGAAGCTAATATTTTTCCTTTTGAAAATTTTTAATTTCAGCGTATTTACTGTCATAATTATTATTCAGTAGATACTCATAATTAGAGAGCGGAAAAAAAAACTCTTTCGACGTTTTGTAAAAGTGGGACTTTTGTGGTTATAAATAAAAATCTTCACCAATCTCATCAAATAAAACCGTTTTCAATTACTTTCTTAGAGACTTTTTGGGACTTTTTTGCTGTGGCGTGACTTTTTCAATTAAAAGAGACTTTTCTGGGACTTTTTTTTTATTGAAAATACGTTTTTTTCACGCTAAGGTAATATTTTGCTGTTGTGACCACACTTGTTCAACTTTGTGTCGGACAAATCTTGTTTTTTATGCTGTGCATACTATACGGAGCAAATATTTACCGTAAAGTGTAAGCTACTAACAATTGCTAATGCGGAATTTTATTAATAACTCTGGAAACTGCATTGAATTCTTTCGATTATTCCACCGTTCATGAAGTAAACTCATGAAGTGCTTCAACTCGAAGGTGGTTTGGATATGTGAGGGTAGAGCTTAACACGTCCTATTGCATGTTAAATTCACATATTTTTTCTTTCCCTGGGCCACCTCACCCTTTCTTGCTAAGGGTGTCCAAAGACTTCACAAAGGGACATTATGAACCAACTTATTTGAACCCGGGTGGTCAGCTGACAAGGGGAGAGCGCTACACTGTATGCTAGCACTCTGCTTTTTTGCAGGAGATAAGTGGAAAAATGATATAAATGTATGAAAGGTTATCTAGAATTTCTTAAATCTCTCGAAAAGTCTCACGTTATATGAAATGGAATTCCTGCAATTTTGCTCAGTTGAAAATAACTACAACGGCAGGTTCTAAATTATAGAGGAAAAATGTATTTAATTTTTTACTTCAGGTTGTAAAGAATATTGACCCTGAAGACGATGCAGAATGTATAGAAAATGCTCGAGAACTCTTAGAAGATAGTACACTCTCACTGGAAATGATATGTATTTCAGCATCCTTTGGGTTTTTGGTAGAAAAAATCAAATATCTTGAATCTTCTATCCTGAGCCTCAGTGATTTGGTGTCAACAATAATGGGTGTGAAGAAGAAACTTGAATGTGTCAAGGGTAAACAAGCCGTAAGTGTTTATGGCAAATTGTGCAATGTTTTGGATAAAAACGAAGGCTTCAAGTTAATGACTGATATAGCTCAGATTCTCGACGGAAAGGTAAAGGGGCAGACATCTAATGTTTTACAAAAACTCACCTTAAGTGAAGTGGCTACGCTGCGATATGCTCCTATTACAACATGTGAAGTTGAACGATCGTTTTCGACGTATAAACTTATTTTGACCGAACGTCGCACAACATTTACCGTGGAAAACATAGAAAAATATCTTATCTGTCACTACTTCATAGATAATTTTTTGGAAATACAACTCAAATTGAATGAAAATACGTTTTTTTTCCTTTATTTTATATCATACAATTAATAAATAAAATCTGTTATCCGTAATCCGTAATTTGACTTTAATTTCTCTATTTCAAAATGAAGATAGACATTGATCAGCTAAAAAAATTACAGGGGTCAACTATATTCTTAAACAATTGCTGATCATCCAAGAAAGTGTTATTAGGAATTAAAAAAAATATTCTACAAATTATGGTGATCTCCTGTCTTAAAAGTCAATAAAATAACACGTAAACCCACGAATCCGCATCTCTACCCTCTTTTCTCCATTAATTCAGTTAAATTCAGCCATTTTCTCATGGAAATTACTCAGACTTTTAAAGAGACTTTTTTCAAAAATATTGACAACTTTTTAGGCGACTTTTTTTTGAAAAATTGGAGACTTTTTTTCCGCGCTCTACTCATAATTTATAAAGGGCTTAATTTATTTTTTATGCAAGCTGACCCGGCGAACTTCGCACCGCCTAGCAATCAATGAACATTTATTTTAAATAAATCAACATTCAGCCCTGATGATGAGTGCCGAGACGGTACTTGAAACGTTAGCCGTTATAAAAACATTAATCCGGTGGGAATCCCGAGAAGAGTTTACCCAAATTATTCGCCGGGAAAGTATAAAATCATATTTCACAATGAACATTTTGGTTATAGCATTTATAAATAATGAGCGGCGGAGCCGATTTGAATCATTTTTGACTTATTATAATACCGTAAGGAAAAAATTCAATAAAACTACAACAATTAGTATTACAATTGCTTGTCAGAAAGGCATTTTCTCTATCTACATAGAGTTGACCAGGGCTTGTTACGCAGAATTTCTTTCTGTGAATTTTTTTATTTTTATGTTTTAACTTATCAAAATTTAGACATCGTGGTTTTATAAAGCAGTTAATAAAGTCCAAATTGTGGCGAGCCATTTATAACTCGGTTTGGTAAAAGTGCACTCCGTAAACGTGCCCCGTATGTAAACGAACCCGAGTGTACACTACACATTTGGGTTTATTCTGCACTAGCACCTTCTGATATACAACAGTTTTTGCTTTGTTATTAGACGCACGAACAAATGAAGCGGATAGTTTACCAACGCTGAACATGACACATAATTGTTCATGAGAAAAACATGGATTTCCTAAATTCAGACTACAAACACTCAACGGTTGACATAGTAATTAGCTAATCATCATCGCGAATGAAACACGAAGCCGAAATTTTAATTTATTTGCACTCATAGGGCATATCAGATGGGATCATGGAAATCCTTGGAATGAGAATATCCTCATCTTTGAATGTTCCTTTGAATATAACCGCGTGAATCACATTGATTATCGTTTTTTTATCACCTAAAATGTTCCATTACGGTGGTAAGCCAGTAGTCACATCTAAGAAGTTTAAAAATGCAGATGGATAGTTGGTGACTTCATCTATTTTTGTAACACAGTCAATAGATTTGAGTAAATGCAGATTTGAGTAAATTACCAATTATTTGCAAATTTCGAAGTTTCGAAGAAGTAATCCACATCTTCGTCCTGAGCCGCCAAAATTGCTCGCTCGCTCTAAAATTTGTGATTATTGTGCTCATCAGACATGTTCGAGAGCACTTTGTTGAAGAGTTCACCTTTCGATGAAACGAAATTGCAAAAATGCCGAGGATAAGAAATAAATCCGCTCGATTCGTCGACATGAACACGGCCTTTACCGATAGTCAAAAATTTTTATGAGGCTCAGTCATTAAATTGGTAAAAACAAAACAGATCATTTAGTAAGTAGAATGACCGACTTGAACTTGAGCTGTTGAAGTGTTGCCAACTCCTAAAAATGTCCCCTAGCATCCATATTAATTTCTTCCATGAACTGATATTATTTTTAAATGTTAATTCTGCTATTCGAGGTTGATACGAATCCAAAAAATTCTATTCATCTAGAAAATCGTTCAAATATATGTAGCCGTGCTCGAGTTATAAATAGTGTAACTAACACGATTTACGACTTTTTTATGGATATAAATATACTTAGATTAAATAAATAACATAGAAACACTGAAAAAGGGACACTCACAAAATGTTTTTCAGACGTTTCTGTGGGGTTACCCACCATTCTCAATGAGTGAGACAGGATTGCTGATGTCTTCTGTGGAGTTTAGGGGGGGGGGGAGGTTGAAGGGGTAGGTGGAGGTGAGGGGGAAATGGGGAGGGATTGGCTGGTGGCTACTGAGCGACGTTCAGCCCTGGGGTTTGAACGCTGTTTCCACCCAGGTGTGCTGGGTGAATTTTCTGGTAGTATTTCGATTTAGGAAAGGGTAAAGCACTGCTCGAAAGAACTATTTTGTGTTGGAGTACTGGTTCAACGAATGGACTCGGTGGAGAAGTGATGGTTGTTCATTCGAATGGATACTGCCGTGGTGCATTCTCCAATGTAGTAGGCAGGGCAGAAATTGTAGGATAGTCGGTAGATGGAATTAAAGGAAGTATTTAAAGGAAAAAGGAGAAGAGGAAGATTTGTTGATGACTGGTGGGGAGGTGGAGCGAAACAAGAAGCAGCACTTGCATCTTGGGCGGTTGCATGTTGAGGAGGAAGAAGATAGGAGGGCAGTACGGGGGAGAGAGGGGCGGTTGTATCGGAATATTTGCGCACGTTGGGTGCCTTTCTGTAGGTGATAGAAGGGCGGGAAGGGAGGAGATTGGAAGTACTTTGGTTTGCGCTGATGATGGGGTAGAGGTCTCTTAAGATATTTTTTATTTCTTAGGGCTGTTTAGGTCTTCTTCTAATTCATTGGTTAAAATTCTAGATTGTGCATTCGCAATAGGGTATAACATCAACAGGTTTCCATTATCAGCTCGCCGATTACTTGGATGAATCCGTTCTGACAAATTAGTAGGATCTTTGCATTGATTGAAAACTAGAAAACACATTCAACGCGAAACCCAAATGAAGTAGTATGTTATGATTATAAAGGCTATTTGCTGTATGTAAGTGAAGTTGGACGTCATATAATGACACACATATCACCCGTCTCAAGGGACGGGTGAAAAACTATGGAGCTCTTTACAGAGAATCATAACAATCAACAGCTTTCTAAACCAATTAATGCAATAATCAACTGCTATGTATAACCCTTCATCGCCAATCTAAAATCATTAAGTTAATACCAACGCTGGGTCTGAATGTGCCCCTTACCGTCGGGTTACGGTTACCCCTTTTGCAAATCCCTAATTTTCAAAATGGGTACTAGCAATCCATAAAAATGATACGTCAACCCTTGCCCAATGCTTAACTTGTATATTACCATTTACCATTAAAAAAAAGTATATAACGGTTGCAGCGAATTTAAATTATTTGAAACCCATTATTAAATACGAAAGGAGTTACCAAGGAAAAAAAGTTGAGGTTTTAATTCCGAGCAGGGGAATCGATCCAACAACCTTTACTATGACGACATCGCATTAACTCCACTACGCCACCACGACTAGTGACGTTGAGGTTTTTGTAATACATAATATCAGACCAGCAGTGAAAACCGGTGCAAGGACACAGAGTATGCACACTAAATTAATCATTAAATCCATCAAAGATCGAAACAAAACGATAAATTTAGCAAGTAACTTCTCCCTCTTTGTTCATATATCTTCACATAGAAGCGAAATATTTGCAGTGCGTGAGCAAGGAAAACAAATGGAGTAAGGGAAACTAAATTTTCTTGAGAAGCAGAAGTGGCGCCACAAACTTTGTCCTAAAACTTTTGAAAGTGACTGTATCTGTATCACCTATAAACGTACTAATTTCAACAAATAAAGATTAACTTTAACAAAAATCGTTTGTTCTCATACATGCACATATCATGGGCAAAGTACGCATGCCTTTTAGGCAGGCCAGTAATTTGCCCGGTCGTGTAAAATAACAGTCGCGCCATAATTCTTTAATCAAACTACTATCAGTTTATACATTACATAGGTCTACGCGGAAGATGCTATATTTTTACTCAAAACACTTTCTAATATGAATGAGGTACCTATTAAGTTAATTATTATAATATGAATATCAATTTGATCTTACAATACCTTCAAATGATCTTCAAAACAGAATTTCATCGATAGGTAAGAGTCAGGAGCAGCCTTGAACCATTTATTCCGTATGGCTTGTGCTTTAGGCACGGGAATGAATATTTTCTCCAGGCTTTCGTTTCGACGTCGAGATGCTATTTGGAACAAAAAATCATTTATAATTCTTTTTCTAATTCATGTTTTCCGTACTAGCCGACATTTTTAGGAAGCAAACTCCGCCGATTCCCGGAAACTCTCGCCACGCTAAAGAAGATGACGGAATACAGCGATACTCCACTGGTGACTACTGCCTTGTGACGTCACATCTCAATCACGGTGGAGGCACTGTGTTTCAGCGCAACATGAAATTTTCCGACTTTCAAAACGTTTTAAAGTGCATACCCCTGACGCAGGAAATAAAAGTGACTATCCTAATGTTTCTTTTTTAGGCTAAACTTTCAAATTCGGCAATAAAAAAAAATTAGTGCACTTCCCCCTATTCCATCCGTTTTCAGCATTGAATTAAAACTTGCCTAAAATGAAGCTTTTGATTGAGATCGAACTATAAAGATTCTCGGAAGAGAAATACAGCCCAATATATCAGTAGTTCTCTAGCTTCTCGGAAGTGGAAAAAATGGAAAATTATCACCCACTGGTGTTGCAGCTTATGCATTTAGGTAATCATGCGTGCCTTTCACGCTAGTATACCGTGTCAGTTGGAATCATTGAGGCGATGAATTTCATTTTGGAGACTGATAAAAAGAAATTTAGCAGTAGGTATACTATGATTCACTCACTAATTATTTTTGACCGTTGATGTATTATGATAACGCAGTGGGACAGGAATAACGGTTAGTTTTCCTTCGGCTCTTCAAATTTAGTTTGGTATATGGGCAACGCACGTACTTCCAATTTCATATTTCCTGCAGCTGCAATAGAAAGGCGGAAATAAGAGAAATTTAATGGAATGAGAATAATAGATTTGAAAGGCTATTATGGATAACAGATATATGAAACCTAGTTAGGCTGCTGAACAATGAATCTTTATTTTTTATTTCACTAATTTGCATCCATATTATTTTTTAATTCCATTTCATATTTAAATAAGTGTAAAAGTAGTAATTTTAGTTGTAAATTTTTCCTATAAATTGAAATTATCATGGAAATACGAGTTTTTGAAAGAGTAAAAATCTCAGTACAGAATTTAATGTTCCTCAGCTACTTGATCAGGGAAAAATGATTTATTTGTGATAAATATCCGATGTAGCTAAGCTACTGTCAATTGATTAAACTATTATTCCTATTAATTAATCAATATCCTACCAGTCGGAATGACAGTTGAAGAGTAGGACTCACCCTCGTGGCATGGTGAGTGGAGTTTTAATAAGGAGGCTTTGGCTGCTCAACCCACATATTAATTTTGACCACCAGTCTTTTACGATGACGGTGCAGGACAGAAATCAGGGTGGGTCTTCTTCCATCATTACCTACGTGTGGGAACTCGGATCGTGGGGGGATGAGTGGCAATAAGACTTCCTTCCTTTCGCCTCAGTGGTCATAATCCTTTCTTATTTTACAGCGACCGGAATCCGGGGGTATTCGTAATCTCAGGAAATAGTAATTGAAACTTCCCGGCGGAATAATCTTCAGATATGAAGGACGGGGGGAGAAGGGGATGGTGAAAGAATCCGGAAAGGAGGAAGAGGGTTGCGGATGGAAAAGAAACGAGAGCGAACCGGGGGAGAAGAGAAATAATCCGGCGTAACAGTAATTAGCAAGGAATTGCCGGATTTCGGAGGGGGGAGGATGTGTCAGGAGCCATCATAGCTTAGGTTTGGGGGAAGAGGGTGAGGTGGAGGGCTAGTGTCATGAAAAGAGGGGGATGAGATGACCCTGCAGGAGTTTGGTTAACTCGAAGTGGCTGTGTAGCTAAGGGAACGTATATCCCGCATTATTACCGATTCTCTCGAGTACCTACACTTTAATGTTGTCAAGCTCTTCGCAACTATTATAATGCGTACGCTGCACTGAAATATCGCTGTTTTATAAGGACTCAAGTTCTCAGCTTTGCAGCTGTCTACAGAGAATATCAGTAATGGTTGGTTTCAAAATAATTAAAGTTATGGTGACGTCATGGCATTGTTTCAAATTCAATGAGGTAGGAGTGGGAATGTGGGAACTGTTAAAGGTAATTTTGGAAACTTTATGTGTATCTGATATTTTCATGCGTTTTCTGCTGTATATAAATTGTTTTAAATCTAAACAAAATTCCAAAAAAAACGTGCATTTAATATGTGAAAACTATGAGCAAATCCATCTCAACGTAATGATTTGTTGGAATGAATAGGTTAAATGCGGTATTTAATACGGCATCATTGCAGCTATTTCAATGTGAATAAGTAGGGAATAATATTCGTAGCTATTCAGCTTTGTGCATAATAGGAAATATAATTTTTGGTGGGTATAAGTTTAAATTAGGCTGTATCATTACGTGGTAATAGCATACAGTAAAATTCATGGTGCTCACCTGTATGCAAAGCACACAACATTATTTCATTCTGTTTAAAACATTCCCTCTAGTCCCAAGATTAATAACCGTTATAGTAGGTTTTGATGCATT
Source organism: Ischnura elegans (assembly GCF_921293095.1). Taxonomy (NCBI): domain Eukaryota; kingdom Metazoa; phylum Arthropoda; class Insecta; order Odonata; family Coenagrionidae; genus Ischnura; species Ischnura elegans. Next base: position 147,031,953 of record NC_060246.1, read on the forward strand.
ATGATTGCTATTCGTAAGTAATTTTGTTTCTTAATTATTATTTTTTTCAATATTCTAACCTTTACATTCCCAGTAAAACCCGCGCAATCAGATCCTAGTAAAATGGGATCGGATTGCACCGCGTACCCCTTCTTACTTCTTTCTTCACCGTTCACAATGATCAAAATGACCTAAGCTGTTTGACAAGAAGTGACCGCTTCACAGACCTTTGCGGTTGGCATGGTGCATGTTGTCAAAAAATTGGGTCAGGCCATTTAATGACTTGTAAAACATAAATGTTAGTGTATCTATGAATACGTTCCCTGTTACACAGTTCCACCAAATATCGCTATCCATCCCTAAATTGCTCAGCTGTTGGTTGCCTCCTCCAAATATCTACCTGCCCAATGGCTTGAGCATTTTCCTAATAGTTTCCGTTTTTATCCGGTAGCTTATAGCTCCCATGTCTATACCTAGTAGTGTGGTCAGCTCGCTAACTACTTGCTTGGGGTGTGGGTGTAATTACCAGTGTACCTAAGGGCGAATCGGCCGGATGCTGAGTGCTTGGACTTTTGAGGATGTGGTTGGGAGATTATAAAAGAATGTAATATCGAAAAGGTACGGAAGTGATGCGCCGACGGGTGTTCGACGACTTTCAGGTATGGTGCGGAAAGTTTGGGTAGGAGATGACGAGGGAAAGTTTGATGTAAGTTAGGGCTCGTTAAGGGGGGGGGGGGGCATCTTAATGCAATGGGTTGGCAATATGAATCAAATCGGGATAAGGTGATTCTCGTGCCAAATATCCCCGAAATATAGGTATGACTCGACGCGATATTTGAATTCACTGAATGAGATTCTTTCGTCATATTTCATACTGATAAATGGGTCAAAAAAGTTTGACATTGACCTAATTTCAATCAAACATATAAAAAACTTAATGCAACAGAATAATTTATTAGGCTCATTACAGGCTGATAATTAGTTTTATTAAAATACTACATTTTTTTAGTTGAAACAAAAGTTGTGCTTTATGTGTTCGTCAGAATTTAATATACTAATTATATGGATGCGTATAATAGCACGATATTTTCGATATTATATTAATGATGGCGCTAATAATTTTAAGTTCCGATTTAGAAATGTCTTTTTTATTTTGTGCACAGTAATCCATTATTCATTATGCATAACCTCATCGCAACAATATTATTAATATTTCAAAAATAATCCTCTTTTGCGAGTCCCTAGCTTTGTATCATTCGTTTCTCTTTACCTAACTTTGAAGCTACCATCTTGAATTAATGTTACAACGAGTTACTTCGGTTAGGGATAATAATATTTAAATCCTCGATTAAAATGGATATACGAGTAGATTCTGAGGCATCTTTCAGGGGTAGCAAAAATGTATTATTATTCAGATTATGAAGTCAGGTACTAATGTTGTCCGATTGCTAATATTTATTTGGTGCTGTAGCATGTGTGCTAATAAAACGGCTTTGCAGTGCAGTTGAATGGAAATAGTTTGCTTGTTACATAAGCCATTAGAATAACTAGGCCAAGAACCATAAGATATTAATAGATTTCCCAGCGAATAAATGCATCTCAAAGGCCTATAGATAGCTACGGCAGAGACTTTATGATGATAAATGAAAATATACTGATTTAATTTTTAATGATTCAAACCGATATTTGATAACTTTACGTACAATTAATTGCACTCTCAAGCAAAAAAATGTACCAATTTGAGAAAACATATTTGGAATCATTATTTTGCTAAATTAATGTCGCAACAAGACTAGAGAATGATTTTACAATTTTACAACTGCGACAATAAACGAGCGAATGCAGTCTTAAAGATGAATTTTAAGAAAAGAACTCCGACGGTTGAGCGATTGCAAAAGGGAGTCATTAAAATAAGATCAGGATGAGCTACTTTTCCTCATGGACTGAAATAAGACACTGAGTTGAAGGCTGAGTGAGAACACGGATGAGGATAAACAGACATTGGTAGGTGGGTAGAGAAGAGGAGAGAACCTTAGTCGAATGAAGAAACAGGGAGTGAAAGAGAAATGGCTCGAGGGATTGAGGAGTGAGGGAGGAGCTGGGTCGGATGGGCTTCCGAAGGGTTTGGAATGATTTGAGACGGCGAGGAGGAGGAAGAAGAAGACGGAGGAGAAACCCGAGATGAGGAGTTTAATGGGGGCTCGCGGAAGGTGAATTGGAGAAAAGAGGAAACGACTACGGAGAAACGGTGAGGGGAAGGCAAGGGAAAAGGAGGCGAGGGAGTAAATGGAGTTATTTCGAACGGCGAAACGGAGGGGGGTATGAGGGCGTGCGAGAAAGAGGGAGAGAGGTTTGGGCGTATGTCGTCTGAGATGAGGAAGGCGTGGAGGAGTTTTCAGAGAACGGGGAACGAATGGAGTTGGGCGCGTGGGCTTCGAAATGGCGAGAGAAAGAGAGAGAGAGAGAGAGAGGGATCAACTAGATGTAGATGGCTAAATTGAATGATGGCGGGATGGTAGGCGAATATGTATGCGGAAGGTGCGTGGGATATAGAGTACTCGGATAAGAGTGGGGGAGATGGTTAGTGTGGGAGATGGAATTTTAAGGAGATAAGAGCAAAGCGAGTGCGCCGGCGACGTTATAATCCTACTTTCATTGCGGTGAAGAGGGTCATGCGAGCCGGGAGCGAGGAATAATCTCCCCCTCCTCCCCTATGCAAGAATCACCGCTACACACCCTCCCCTTGGATCCGCTCTGCCTTCTAATTATAAAGTGCGACCGCTGGATTAAACGGGAATGGGTTTTTCGTCTCCGTCGCGGAATCTCTCGTCGGGTTTTTGATTCAAATTAGTCGAAACTTATTCAGGCTTACTGCAGTGCATCTCCGCTGCTTCATCCTCTTTCGCAGGATCTTGAGGTACACGGTGATAACGTTGGAATTGATCGAGAGCACTAAGGGAAAAAATCTCGTGCCGAGGAAAAACAAGTATAAGAGTCCTATGGATATTACCGCGCATTTCTCTTTAGAGTTTATATCTAAAAAGTTTTCTTAATTAATTATTTTACCTTATGGTGAAATTTATGATTATTAAAGTGATGATTATGGAAGGGTATATATTTTTGGGAATTCATAGTTTGAGTAGTTAGCGTAGTGATGGCAAATATGAAAAATATACCCGAGAAAATATTGTACTTTTAATTCTATACCGAGGATAATAAAAGGGTGTTTGCTTATGGAACTGTCATGTGACGATATCGTGGTTATTTTGGTAAATTATTTCAGTGTAAGTGTCGTGGGTTATCAGTGCTTTTATGCTCGATTTGAAAATGTAATATGTTCTCAATGTGCAACATTTAAAGCATGATAGAAAAGACGATATATCAATACCCTGGTCCACATGGCAGAAAGTTGCGTTTTTGATTTAGGATTTTTGCCATTGACGAAGTAAAATTTCATCTGAATTCTTTTGGATAGGTATTGTATTTCAACTTAACCTTCAATATTGAGGAATATAGAGTTCATTTGCAATCACATATGAAATTTTCTAAGCGTATACACATTGAAAGTTTTATTTACTTCAAAATGAATTTGCTCATAAAGTCTTTTTGTTATGCATTTTTTCATCATAAAATATAGTGTTTTTCCTAAATTTTTATATCCTTGTAAGAATTAAAAAATATTGTTGATTAAATTTTATACTATTGAAGTTATTACTACTAAATTGAAGTTATTCTACTCCGCCTCACCTTTCGCATTAATTATTCTCTAACCCATTTGTAAGCAGTGCTGCAATTGCTTCGAAATATATCTCTTTGTAGTATTTTATCCCATAGTATCAATATTATTTTCTTCCTCAATGTTTCATTGTGTAAAATTTTAGTCCTAATAATTCTAAATTTGTGAATTAAAATGAATTGACTAAACTAAAAGCAGCTCCATTAAAATATTTAATCTTTTGCGGAGAGGGTCAATTGTGAAAAGATGTAATCTAAAAATATGATCCGCTCTATTCATCAAGAAGTTTCTTTTGGATTGAATGAACTGTTCTGGTGCTATAGGAGTTCCACGCTGACGCCACTTTCCATGTGCAGGTTTTTATAAATACAATAAGGCATCAATGCAATGCAACAAATACCAATATGCCTTTTATAAATTAAATTATAATTCAATGCTTATGGATGAGGAAATTGCTTCATAAATACAAATGTTTTCATATTTTTTACATATCTTCACGTTGCAAACATTTCTTTCTGATTTCAAAGCATCTCATACCTACATTTGAAATGTCTTTATCATTTTAATAAGATGCAACATTCCTTTGAAACGGTATTTATTTATCTGAGTATAGAATAACCGATAAATTTAGTTTTTAATTCCAAGCCGTATACTTAAATACTATTAAATATCGAAATATTTTAACAATAATTCAGCCAAAATTGGCAAGCACGCGCGCACAGACGGTGAAAATATCAAGAAAATATAATTAAGTAAGCCGTCACTCGCGCAGTGAGGATTAGCTATGTGCACTAACATTTATAAATTAATTTAGCATCTTAAATAAGCTGCTGATGATTGCAAGATCTACAAGGAAATAAAACACACTTTTGACTGCAGAGATATTCAAACTGCCCCTAATCAAGCTTCCCTGGGGTGATGCTTGGAAATTAAGGCTAAACCCTAAAAATGCAGTATCATGAATACTGCGTTAAAAACAAAACCCGTCATTTTCAACAATACATTAATTCATCTCCCTTGGCCAGAGGTACGACTAAGAAAGACTTGGGTGTTATAACCGACCCTAAACTAAACTACTCCGACCGCATTCAGACAGTAAAAAAGCCATGTCTCTGTTAGGCCTTCTATACCGCTTCACGTAAATTAAAGATCCCATTCCACTCCACTCTTATTTCTCAACTATCATCCTTCCCATTGATTTATATTGCTCTCCAATTTGGTCCACGTCAGCCCCGACTAACCTAAAATCCCTTGATTACATCCCTCACTTCTTTGCCAAGATAGTTAGACATAGAAACCCGCAAGTACCGCACCAATAAGTATGTCCTCTGATCCTGTATCATCCTCTCTTTCTTTCCCTAAATTGCAGAACCTCAGACTTAAAATACACTTAAAATGTCTATACATTATCTTAAAATAGACTTCTGACTCCCCTGAACTCTTCTCTCTATTGAATTCTAGAATACCCACTCGTTCCACCCACTCGTTCTCCCTACTCCATCTGCAGAATCTACTCTATTCGCAGAATCTCCCTCACCAAGCTCTCACCTTTATATAGCCTTTTCTCCCTTTTGAATTCGCTCCCTCCTTCCATCGATCCTTTTTACGTGTCATGCATGAAATTCACCGCAAAAACCTTGTCCCATCTGTCTGCCAATGGAGATTTTTCTTTTCTGTACTGGCTAATTCTTTTTTAGTTTTTATATTGTTTTTGGCGTCACGGCTGTACGTGAAAAAATTATTTGAATAAATAAATAGCAGGCAAATAAATGCTGTAATTACGTTTTTATCTCATCTGTCTATAGAGTTAGAATGACTCTTTTAATTTTTTTAACAAAATTAAGTTGTTTATTAATAATTTTAAATTCGATTTACAATTATTAATGCCTGATTTTTACTTCCATTTCATCAAACGTCGATATTTTGCTGTGCATGTATTGCATGTACCATAGGGTATATCTAAATGCAAATCCTGGTCTGTAATGGTGTTGAATTCGATTTAACGGAGGATTCTTTTTTCGATACGTTTTCGCCAGTTGTCGATACCTTAGCATGCAACTGCTTATTAACGTTCTTATGTATGTATTGAAACACCTTCATTTCTATAAGATGAAGAATTCTTTAAGGCGCGTTCTCAATCAAACAGTCAACATTTACGTCAACCATAGCTTAAGGTGTTGGTGGTAAACATCATCAGAAATAAAAAACAGTATTACTTTCTTGAATGCAATGACTATTAAGCATTTAAATAACCTTGTGGATTGCCATTACTGCTTTATTTCTTGACCTTGACCCATATCTTCGAAAAAGCATCATAGGCACTAATTCCCTTATGCGATCAATTTTTCGGGATTATATTGAGTAAAAAATGAGCCAATGCCATGTGAATACTTTGTATGCCTAATTCTACCGTAATGAAGAAGGTTTTGTGACGGACGCCCAGTTGCAGGAGCTGAATTTGCTTTGTTTTGGTACTATATAAAATAAATTTTGAAGAATAAATACGAAAATAATGCAATAATTGTATCCATAACTAAGTGGCAAACTACAGCTTACGTTAATTTGAGTGAAGTGAATTTCCTTTTCATCTAAATGGCAAATACCAGTAATACGAAGTGCACCATTGAGTGTATTACCATATTGTACGTTAATTGGCCCTAAATGGGAGAAATAGGTTCCACTGCAATTAAAACTTAGGTACCCAGTTGCTTGTGTTTTCATCTGCAGAGGGCGTTAGTGGCTCATTCTGTAGGTTATTTGGCGTGAGTTTAATAAGGCTGTAAATGGCCACTTGGTCGGTAAAATGAGCAGAGGTCATTAAGAACACTATGATTCGGAACGGGAGAGTAGAGGGCTAAGATGCTGGAACGGGCAGTTGAGCTCAGACGGCCTTTGGACCTCATTGAGCGACAATGAGCCATTCAATGGCGTGGAAACGGTTCCAAAGTACTCAAGGATCTTATTCCAATATTTTTATAGTGTACTTCTTGCCGTGATAACAATGCAATTCTAGCTAGCGTGATGATTTTTGGAATATTGGTTTCATTCATTTACAAGAGTAGGTTCGTTATTTTTAAGAAGGCAAAATATAACTATGTTTAATGCACTGATTCTATTTAATTTTTTTAACCGAAGCGCGAGGAATAAATTTTATACTTGAATTGAAGTGTTTGTTAGCTATTAGGGAAATATTTTCCGTATCCATATCATCATAATTTTCTTTGATAAAGACAACTGAAGGAAAATCAATCCTACTGAGCCCGCAGGGTTAAAGTTAAGCTTATATTTTTAGAATCCATATAATTTGCATGGACAGTTTTAAATAGATGTGCTAACCATAGTCTTAGGGTTTTCACCAAAATGCTTGTCATTTCAATGAAATCAGATCAGTAATGAAGGTTACAGTTTTAATTTCATTCTTTCTCTTTTCATTGATTTTATAGTTTTTATAATTATTTATTTCAGGGAGTTAAATTGCATTTTTGCGTTCAGGAATATATTTATCTTCCGCTCAAAGCATAGACGAGTCCATAATGAAAAAAAGATAGTTATGTAGACCGTTTTGGTAAATATTTAAAAAACTTTATACCTATTTACTGTCGGAATATATTACCAATACAAATTCTTACCATGCATTGAAAATGAGGAACGTTTTTAAAATCTATATACATGATCTCGGGGGTTAAAGTCACCGCATGTGATAAAAATAACTCATCTGCCACAGTGAAAGTTGACTCCATTAGACTCCTTTGAAAATTGTCTCGGTCCAATTATTTCCAAAATTTGATCAGGGCACGTAAATAATGATGCCATAATGAGAAACATAGACATGCGAAAAGAGAGAGGGAGAATAAGGGTGGTCTTAAAAAAAATGCAGGGTATTTCTTCTCATTTTCAGGATTTAGGTAACAATCGGACACTGAAGAGGAGGGTCGATCTAAAGGGGAAAGAGAATGAAATGAGAAGTTTGTACAAAATATGATGAGCTTAAAAATGTGCAAAATTTAATTCCAAAATTTTAAGGCCTTAATTAAAAATTAAGGTGAGTGGAACGAGACGATGAGAATGAGATGGATAGAGGAGAAGGGTTTAAGGAAGAAGAAGGAACTGGGTGGTAAGAGTGATGGAGGAGGCTGGGTGGACACAAAAAATTAACCGAGGGGATATAAAATGAATGAAAATTTGAACGACGACGGAACGAGAAAAATCAGGATCTCGTGGAAAAAGATGTGAAGTGGTGGTAAAGAAAGAGATGTAGAGGGGTAGGAAAGGACCAGAGTGGGATGAAATGGGTTCGGATAGAAGGCTTGTGTGTTGGTCGGGGAGTAATGTCGGGAAAGTAAGGGAATGGAGCTTGAGCTGAAAGAATTGCGGCCTCGTAAGTTGCAAAAAGGCACACCACGCCATTGTGCGCCTTGAAAAGAACCCCGGTGCTATCCCTATTGTCCGTGATCTAGACTTCCTGCAGTGCACGGCCCAACCCTCCTTCCACCACCCTGCCGACCTCCTAACAAACCCCTCCCTTTACATCCCCCTCCCCTCACCCTGAAACTTACCCTTACCTCTCTCTCTCTGCACTACACTCCCGACACAACACCCGCGCTCATAGCCTCGCGGCCCTTGTAGGCGAGAGACACGAGAAGTGCAGCGCAAGAACCTGTGTGTGTGTATGTGCCGGGTCGACGCCGTCACCGCGCCGAGCTGCATCACATCACAATATACCGACCTCACCCACTTCCACTCCGACTTATTGCACTATTCCATACCACCTTTGTCTCGATACGTTCACCCCTTCTCCACTCCAAATACTAAAGCTCCCACCCCCGCGTTACTCCTCGATATAGTTCGCTCAGTTGCACCAAGGTACTGAAGGCGGGAGATAGAGTGCTTCTCTGTTCCCTCGTCCGTCTGCGTATCTCTCTCGACGTCCAATCGTTTTCTGCGAGTGCTCGCTCGGCTGTGCAATGCTGCGCCTGTACCTAATGCCGTCCTTTTCTGCCCAGTGCAGACTCAGAAATCGTTATACTTGTGTCCCTCTTGTCCCATGAAGCATGTTCTTATTACCCCTTTTCCTGCTCCTTGTGAGCCAAAGACAACCAGTTCCAGCTTCCCCTATCCGTTCCAAAAAGGTACGCTGTTTTATTAGCTTATCGAGATGGGGCACGTGGGTGGTGCTGGTCCACTCAGTTCACGAGATATGCCCTTGTTCTGTTGAGTCCCCAAAGTCTCCTATCCAGTCCTTCCTCTCCTTTGGAAATCGCCCTCATGTGCTTTACTAGTGCGATACTTTCCCGCGATGCGCCTGCTATCTTGAACCCTTCCTTGTTCCGTGACCGTCTATGTGCTGGGCTTCCCGACTTATACGCGGACCGCTCTGCCTCGACCCGCCTCATTATAATTCATGCAGATCTCTTGTTAGTGACCGCATCCCTCGCCTTTTCCTTTTCCTTTGTCTCATTCTTTTGGCCTCCCAGAAATCACCCATGCAATTCTCTTCCAAGAAGAGATTGTGCCCTTCGTCGCTCCTTCCGTCATTGGAACCATGCCCTTTAATACATTCAATTTTCGTTTTTGTTTAAGGACAAGATCACTGGTGGCATTCGAATTTTACTGATTCTTTATTATTGGCGTTAACTCTTCTTTTAAAATAATTTAATGGAGCTCATATCGTAGCTATTTGTCGGAGAATAAGGCTTAAAAAAACCTAGTGATTTTGAAAGTTTAATTATTGATAAATTAGTTAACTAATGGTTATAATGTTTTTTGAAAGGGAATTAACTGTCTATTTTTATAAGGAAAGTTTTCGTTTTCCTAACGATAGCACCATGTTGCAATGCATTCATTTCAAATATGCTCATTTAGAGATAGTATTTTACCGGTTTCTTAATGTTGAATATTAATTTGATGTCCATAACAACTTAGCTGGCGATTTTTTAAAGATACCTCATCGCATACAATTCCTTCCCCAATGACAGCGAAATTCCCATTTTGCACCATTCATCAATACATTTTCATTTAGTTGACGGGAAAAATGTTAGGCAAAGGTACCAATAAAAAAGAAATCCTCATTTTCTAGGGAAGCTAGTCTCCTCTCTTCACCAAAGAGTCTACATTTGTGAATATGATTTTTTTTGCTGCTTGTGAAATCATTTAGAAAAATTATCATTTAAAAAATACACGACTTATTACATGTGTTAGCGTGCGATTTCCAATTTTTATTTCTTGTTTCAAGCATTTAACGCTTGAGAAAGGTTTGAGATAAAGTGTTAATTAAGGTGGTTGATAGAGATACCTTTAATTGTAAACATTTCACCTGCATAAAATTTTCAAGAAATATGAACATAAATTCATTTCAATGCAATAAGTTGAATAAACACGAGATGAGCCCCAGAAAACATGAGTAATAGTGGAACGTAAAATATGCATATTACACTTTATTAAGATAAAAGCCTACTTCAATAAATATTATTTTTTTAACCATAATTAAATGTCCTTCGTCAATAAGGATTTTGCTTTCAATCCAATCAGTAGGTACTTGTTCGGTCACCCGAAATATTCCACGAAATGCATGATTCTCATACAGCCTATTCGTATTACTGATATGGTAGTGTTTTAATTCGAGGCGCTGAGAGAATTTATTGCCTTTTGATGGAAATACTTTAGACCTCGGCCTATGCTCGTTCTAAAAATTGTACCAGAAGTAATCACTCATTTGTACCTTAGTAATGAACCAATATATTTTCTGTAATAAAACTTTTATTTGAGTTCTTATTGTAATAAATGAGTATTCAAATGGATATATCCGTCAATTACTTGTTTGAGAAAATATAGATTAACATTATACTTATCTTGGTCAGGATACTCAAGATTTATGAAATCATTATGCTGCCAAGAAAATAGGCGAGAGAGATAATGGGCACCAAAGAAGCCAGCACATACACTAAACTGTGAAACTCTTATTTTTTCAACGGCATAAGATGTAATAAGGATGGCGAAGGTCATTTTTCTCTGTTGCGTGGGTTACATTCCTAAAACTACCCGAAAAGTGAGAACGGCTAAACCCTTTCACATTCTACCAGAGTATTCGAATGCAGTTGTATTCCCTGCAGAATCTGAGTCCCTGGTATCCATCTGGGTACCCATTGTTATCGCTGAATTCTCCATGATAATTTGAACACACATTAGTTGTTAGAGTATCAAAGAAACCATGCGGGTGCGAAAGTTACAATTAGGGATTACTTTGAGCACACTTTAGGTAAGAGTACTAATGCAATCATTTTAGTGCTTGTTGCTCATTCAAATACCTACTCAGTATTAGTTTGAGTATCGATCAAATGTTTGATTATCCACACAACCATAATTCAAATGCTCCCGATAATTCGGATATAATGGGTGATTACCTACTTTCGGAAAACCCAAAATACGAGTACCCATGAAATAATTTGAGTGTTCAGTAATCATTCGGGTACTTATTTATTCATTAGAGCACCCAATTGATATTTTTTTACCGAAACAATCAGTCGAGTTTTGTTAGGTACACACCAATACGATACGATACCTACCAATGAGTGGTGTGATGTCGTAACTTTTTTTTTGCTTTTCAAACAATATTAGTCATCTATAATCTCAGGAGCTTTATTCTCTCTCTTACATCCAATGTAGCTCTCTTACTAACAATCCCTTATTTACACTTCCATCGCCATAACGCCCTCAAATCCCAGAACAGCAATATAAACATAAACATGCATACAAATAAAAATACAATTCAAACATCAATGCATTATACAAGGACCATGGCATAATTAATCCAGCCGAGCATCAAGGACGCGATGTTACAGTAGTTACTTCTGGCACAACCTTACTCGCCCTTTTAAGCTGTCCAAAACCCTGATCCTAAGGTTAAAGCAGGTTAGTATTACAAAACAAAGGTCAAATGACTATTTATGGATCAGATCATAAGCGTGTAGTCCATTTAGGATGTATGCATTCTATTACCCCGTCATAATACGGTCCCCTTCCTTAGCAGATGTTATTATCCCGGCTCATATCGTTGCACAAATCAAAATGGCCCACATTTTGTCTGACTACATCATTAAATCACCACGCCTTGTCCATTCTCCTCCTCCTCCGAGGGTGTATTCGCATCGTGTCGTTCCCATCCTCTCGCCGCATTATGCCCGCTCCGCCAACTCCCCTATCAACCCCCACACTCCGTTTCCAGTCGCAAGAAAGGGCTCCGGCAGTGGCGGATCCCAATTTAGAGCGGAATAAAGTCCCTTTGTCTCCCCGTCAATTCCGACACACTGAAGTGCTTAACGGGGAGGAGCATCGGGCCAATATCGCGTCGGCGGCTTTAGGGATGCGCGATGGAAATTTCGCGTTTCTCGGAATCGAGTTCCCAAACCCCTTCCTCCCGAGGCCGAATGGGGCCAAGGGAAACACACACAACCTCACACACACGTCAGCACACGTCACAATGCCACGGAAGGAAGCACCGGGGAGCATCCGTGGAGCGATGCAGCAGCCACGTGCAAAAAACGTGATGTCAAGATAGGGCTGTGTTGTGTAGAACACCATTTCCAATCCCGAAGCTCGTTGCGAAAGAGTTATCAAGGTGTCGACGGTGAGCCAAGTTGAGATAATTTTAGGGGATCTCGATCGGAATTGGCACTTCCGGGAAGGTAGATGACATTATATACCTAATAATTAAATTACAGTTCACTGCAGTTTGCACATTTCGAGGAACTAGTTATCGGTTCATTCATTTATGATATCATCGATGATAATTACAATTATCTATATATTTTTGATAATTAATCATGCCGGGCTAGACACATTGGAAGTTGCATGCATTCATAATAGAAGTTATAGCTATATAATAATAAAAAAATAAATAAAATTACAGTTATATAAATAATTAAATTTCCAATTTTAACGTACTAATCTTTGATGATTATGTTTATATACATTTAATCAAGTCCCCAGTAGAATGAATGCATAGAATGAATGAATGCGTATAATGAATGCATAGAATGCGTAGAATTTGAAATGGTGTAAATTAAAGTTGATCACTTATCAGTATTTAGAGTTGAAAAATATATTCATGACGACTCTTACTTTAGCTTATCTCGATGGACTACGTACTTTTTTTCACGTTATGAGACTTCTTAGCATCTAAGATCCATTGTTGACGAGTTTACTTTATGAAAATTCATCGGATTAATTCATAAGATAGAGGCGAATTAATTTTCCACTTTAATTTATTCGTTCAACCAATTTCAAAGTTTACACGTCTTTATCAAGAGATGAAGACTAATTAATAAGGCTGAGTGAATAAATTAGCTTAGAAAATTACTTCAGCTGTTTACATCTTAATCTTCGCATTATTTCTTTCAATTAAAATTACGTTCGCTGTTACTTATTTCATTAGAAATCACATTCTCTAAAAATCTTAATTAAAATAGAATTTCTCACGTAACTATTTCTCTAACATGCCCAAAATTTAGGGGCTAGGTGGAAGAGGGGACTTCTTGGTCTCAACCTTACCCAAATAAAGACATTTTATTATTATTATTATTAAATTTAACCGCCTGTCTTTTCCCCAATTTGAGTGCACAATACATCCCTTATAAATGTGCGATCTCATACTGAGTGACCCTGTTTCATTTGATATGATGTTTCGCTACTACCTCAGTTTGCCATTAGAAGTTTTATTGCTAATACGACCTCGTTAGGAACGTATTTCAGTCATAAAATATTTTAAATATATTAATATCGTGTACCATGGCAATGCTCTTTCAATGGACTGAAGGTCAATATCAAATTCACGCTAAATTTTTGCGATATTCCATCGTGTTTCCCATCCGCTAATGTTGATGGCGATTGACAGAAAGGTTAAAAGTTAAACCCAGCGCAGTTTTGAAATATTTAAAGAAAAGACTGACGTATTTAGACAGAGAGAATTATAGCATCGACTGACTTAGATTAAACTTAACAGGGAATAACATAAAATGCATCGAAACGGTAGATGGTCGATATTGAAATACTCTTTGTGGATCATTACCACTGTTTTCCTTGAATAAGTAGACACTGTTTTAAGAAAAAGCTTGGCTTTGTGTGCCTGCTAGAGAACAGGAGAGTGTTTCAACTGGCGTGGTAAACGTACTCGTAAAATAGGGACTCGGTTCGCAACAGTCAGCACCTTGCAAAACGCCGGGCAGCCCCTTATCGCGGAGTTATACATTAGACGAAGACGGGAGACGAAGAAGGGCCAAGGGTACACATTCAACCTCCATCCCCCTCTCTCCACTTCACCCCTGGGGTACTCTTCTTCCTCGTGTACCTATGCGAACAGTTCTGGCACGAAGGAGGCCTTGGATTTGGAGTGGAGCGAGGCACCGTAGGCAGACATCTCCCAAGACGCCTCTACCCCCTTTCCCGCCGCTGGTGCATCCATTCGGGCCAAGAGAGTTGCAGTCCGCCAGGGACCGAGCGGAAACCGCAAATAGCCCGAGTCGCGAGAGAGCAATCAAATTTATAGCGGTTTTGATATAAATCCGCTCCAAATGGGGCTAACTCCGAGACGGACGGGGTGGAGGGATGCGATGGGTATGGCCTGGATCCCATCCAATACATTCCTGCCGCTCCGTGTCCTATCTACGAATAAGTTACCTCGGCTCTAGGCTAGAGAGGTTTTCTTCCCCTCCCTTTCTTGTATTTTAGGGATTTTTGCATCTCGTACTTTCCAAGTAGCATTTACTCCCGTTGAGTCTCATTGGAGGGAATAAGATTAGGAATCATTCAAGTATTTTGAATACATTCACGAAATATTGAACGCTATTTCATTATTAATATTTATGTTTCGTCGAAATAGCCGTCTTATTTTTTACAAGCTCTTTTTCTGAATAATATTTGTATAATAAGAGTAAATTATCTTCTTTATATCTTTCAATATCCTAAAGAAACTGCTCTTTCTTTGATATCGAGGCTCGGATGGGTTCAAAATTACTGGTTAGCTCATTGATATTTACTATAGCAATAATTTTAGCTTTCAGATTAAAAGGTACCAAAAAAGTTTGAACATGATTTCCAATAGCATGTGGTTTTTTATTCTTCTTTCCTTTTATAAGTTACGAGCCGAAGTAGATTATTTTTTTATCGATCCCTTAATAATCAAAGAGGGATATGTTGTAAGCGCATCTGGCTGACTTTGAAGTTTATTGCATTAAATGCTCGTATATAATTAATGTCTAGGGGAGCATTTTTTCAATCCGTTACAATGCACCATAATGGGTCTACGTTTTTATTCATAGGTCACGCCGTTCTTTTTACATCCATCTTTGTTAGTGTAAATGTAGTTGTACACGAAGGTGATTAAAAATTATATTATATTTTGGAACTTAATCCCCTAATTATGAGACCAAGCAAACCACAAGTTCCCCATGCCATTTAATCCCAGCTTGAATTAAGGGTAATATTAAACTATATTAAAGGGAATGAAAGCTAAAATAGTTTTATTCCTACCTAAGACAGAAAAATGTGGCTGGTGCACCTAGTTAAACCATTGTATCGAGATAAAGTAAGGGAATTACGGCCAGTCGAGACATAGGGCTGACTGGGAGAGCTTTTTTCCATCGCTTTACATTGGAAATATATTTTCTTTGCCCTAAAAAATTACAAGCTGCGGGGAATATTTTATTGAATTTTTAAATCATAAACTTTAATTGTAAAGTCATTTCAAGGGTCACAGACAGACCTTATTCAGAATCCTCGCTGAAAATTTATCTCCAAATACAAAATCATGATCTATCAATTAGGGTTGAATATCGCCTATCTCTGTCTGTCAATTTTAAATTCTATTATACTGAAATAATTACGATTTCATTAAATCCCATTTTTGCTGCTTGCATTATCCCTGCCTGATTTCTACTGCCTTGTGTATGTTGCATTCTTACTAAAAATTTGAATGACCTCATCGACAGGTTTTTTTTAAGTCTAGTTGACAAGTACATGCCTAGATTATTATGCCAATCGTTTACACATCAATAAATTAATCATTATAGATTTCATTCTTAACAAGTGTTCAAAAATACTTTTTGACCAACATAATTTTCCAAGTATACTTTTCCTCAATTTTTCAGGTGTTTGAAAATTTGAAAAATCATTCATTACCGAACATTACGCGTGTTTGGATTTTCTGGTCAAATCATTTGCAGCTGATTTCTCCGTGTTATGAGGAATGCATTGCGTAAAAAAGGTTCATTACGCCTATAGCCATATTGCTTATACTCTCCACTTAATTCATCTGCTTTTTGATTCTTCTTTTGATTTTAGTTCAGACTTCATATTGCCTGGAAATGTATCACCATTACCGTTATTATCATTTAATATTTCATGCTTTTTACAGGACAGAGTAGCACCACGAATAAATTGGACTCTTTTTACGGATATACTGAAGCAATATAATGTCAGTTGTTTTCAGGTTTCAAAATTTTTCAAGAGGTGATGGTATAAGGAATAAGGTTCTGGGTAGAAAAAGCTAGCTGTGATGTATAGGGAAACCTGGACTTTTACTTGTAGAGCACTTAGCAACGACCCCGCCCCGAGCTGCATCCGTTTTGTTTATCTCATGCAATTTTCCATTCAATTATTTATTTGTATGTTCAAATCCATTTGAATGTTCTTTTTATCCACGTGTTAATTCTAAAATTTATATTTAAAATAAATTTTCTTATTTTATTCTATGGATGCATCATAGAGCAATTCATGAATTTATAGTATCCATCATACATATTAATAACTTAAGTCTTATCATAGATAGAGGTAAATAGAACACAATGAGGGATAAGGTAATATTGAAAGTATGGAATATCATCCATATTCATGGACGCACAGAAGGGAATCCTTCTATCTCTACAAATTATGGTATCCCAAACCTTAACTAATCGAATGAATGAATTTTATGAATAACTTATCATAATGAAATTCCCATTACAGTAGAAATACATACTCTGCACCGACTAGGGGTAATCATTTTATCATGTGTATTGAGTTCAATCTCTTATTTCATGATATGGTGTAGTTGGATTCTCAAAAATCTCTTCCTCCTTTAAGCTTATTAAGTATCCATTAGAATATAGAATATGTATTCGGAGAAATAAATATAGCTTTGATATTAGCAAGAAGTAAAAAATATTATTGCTCAATAAGTAGCATTTAGCAAGTAAATTGAAGCACATTTTCTTCCCTTGAATTCTTTCATTCTTTTTCTATACCCGATGGGAGTTCAACAGAAATGTTTTCACCAACTCTCGGCGTATTCATTTCTGTGATTCCTAGCATGCAGGGCTATTTTCACCGTTATCCTCTACATATCCATATGGGAGCAACTCTTCCTCATGACAGTTAATGTTGACAATTTTTCTTATTCTACAGGTGCCATTTTTTAAAATCATACTTAAAAATACCTTTTTAGTACCTTATAGAGATGCATCATGCATTTTACCAGATGAGGCATTTTAGGCTCGTATCGTAAATTTCACGGCGTAAAACTATGAAATATATCCCTCTCCGAGTTAACTAATAAATTTCCATGATGATGAACGCAGAATGTCTTTATGCAACTTGTTCTTACTTCAGATCTGCCCTCCCCGTCCATCAACAGTAGTAACATCTTTCAACAGTTGTGTGCTTTTCTTCTGCTCTGCCATCATTTGCCGTGACGGAGGTTATTCCACGAACCCTTCTCCATTCCAAGTACAACACATCACGTTTACAAACAAAGCATCAACCATTCAAACACTCCAGGCAAAGGGGTCTCGGCACATACAATCCTTATCCCTCTCGCATAATCTGGGTGTGCCACTCCTCCACCAGCGGCGACCTGACCTTTCGCTTTGTCATCATCAGGCTGCCTTGCTTTGCTCCCTTGCTTTTCGCGGGGGGGAAAAAAAGCTTCACGCCACAATTTCGGCCTTGGGTTATATAGCGTGGGCGTGGATTAATTACGCCGCACTATTCCCTGCATCATTTAGAAAATAAATTCAGCGGAAGCCTCCCCCCCCTCTTCCGCCACCAAAAAATGGAAGAGGTATCGTTAGGCTAGAAATTGGTCCAGGCTCTTTTTGGAAAGCCGCCAGGAGAAGGGATTTTGGGCATTTTTAAAATTTTACTTAATTAGAGTTTTTTTTAAGCGAGTACTTACGGTAACCGCTAAATTTTCCCCTTTCTCGCCCAATTAATGAGCATATCAATTTTTCAAGCGGAGTGCAAATTTATAATCTACCTCTTAATCATAGAGTTTGGGGTAATGAATGGTTTAAGTGTAGTTTTTTTCACTGAGCCTGAGTATATTCTAAAATTTTTGCTTCAATTTTTTTTTATTCATGGGCGTAAGAATAAGAATATTTTATAAAATGGAGAACTCAAACTTTTCAGCGAGTCAGGAAATCCGTATGATCTTGAATATCAATTAAAGAAAAGATGCTTGGTGCAGTAAAATAAAAGTGTGAGTTGATTTACCTTCGAAAGGAGATTCTTTCATAACAATGGTCAGTGTAAACAAATTGCACTAGAAATATAGCCCATTTTTAAGGCTGAAAATATGTAGTCTTTCATTATCCTTGTTCATAAAAGAGAAGTATCATTGATACTGGAGTATCAAACATAAATTTTTGGTTTATGTTTGGATGGTATTTGGTCACAAAACAAGATAAGGCTCGTTAATAATTGTTCATTATTACAATAATTTCGCAATGAATTCAAGGGAAAATCTCATTCAAATGTCTAAATGCGTAATTATTGAAGCGTTTTGGAAATGGCAAATTGATATTGTGTACCTTTAATGTGTTGCAATCTCTTAGAAAACCTTATGAATGATTGTTATTCTTAATTTTTTACATGTTTTATCTTAAATAGTAATTATGGATGTAATGCATAATTACTATTTAATAACTACTATGATATATAGTAAGTATAAATTAAGATACAGCTCAAATAAAATATTTTCCCTTAAATATTCAACTGCTATTTATTTCACAATATTTTTCGAGAAATATTAAATTACTTCCTACATAATTCATCCACGACTATTAAAGTACATTTATCAGATTTTTGTACAAAAATATAGGCATCCCTCGGCTCATGCAGGTATTTTACGGTGATACATCCTATTTCACCTGGGCATTCCCTATAAGGTCAAAACATAAAGCATCAATTTAGCCCTTGCTGAAACCATTACCTTTCAGTGCGGCAGTTTGAAAGCCGTAGCTAAGAAGAGATAGGCTCAATTCGAAACGAATTACATTGAATTGAAAGCTATAAGAAGGACATAAATCTTTATTGAATCAATCATTTATCCCCGTGTATTTTTTTAAAGTGCGGGACGATAAGTCAGTCGTATTGTGTGGATCACATTACTCAATGCGAATCCAGTGAAAAGTCTCCTTCTCCATTCCTTCAATTCGAGCTTTGCCACCGACTTAGTACGCATACTCTGCATGGTAAAGTAAATACGATGTACTTTCGGACGCCACCTCTTACTTTATAACTCAAAATACGTTCCATTACATCGTTGCCGAGGGAATTTTGTGTACGTGGGGAGTGACATCACAGATGAAATATGGCAAATCTTCTCTCCGCTCCGCTTACTCCGACGGGAGTAAGTGCATTTCGAAAGGGTGTTTCACCACTGACTCTATTTCTCTCTCTCTCTTTCAGTTTAGTGGGTGGAATGGCCTAAGCAAGTTCCCACCTTCCTGTTTTTCATCTTCCTTTCCTTCTCCCCTCCCTTTGTAAAGCCCTCGACTTCGAGGTGTCTCTTTCTCTCTCCAAGAGTCTTCTCAGGCACCAGATCTACCTCCGCTGCCATTCCTCAGCACATCCCAAACTCCCGTGCCTTACTTCACACAATGGCCTTTGTGAAATGGAGGAAAAAGGAGGAGTGACTCAACTTTTCTTCCTCCGACCCCCCCCCGCCCTGGCATACATGATGTATTATAAAGTTGAACTCCCATTCCGAGGATACAGTGCTGGAGGAAGTACGAAAAGAGCGTGTGTGCGTGTAGAACTGTGTTTGTAGGTGTGGGTATAGTATCCCAGGGAGTTTTAAGCTCATCTCCGATGGCTTCTTCTTTTTACGAGGACGTTTTTACCGTGTCGTATTACCCCTTTTTTATTTTCCCGGCTTTAAAGGCTGCTGCTGTCGAGTGAAACTCCGTCCTGCATCGGATTCTCTCTCTCTCCTTCCACCCTCTGACCCCCGTTTTTTTCTGTCCCTATTGTTTTTTTTTACCGATTCCTTCCCCATATTAGCCTCTTTTTCCATCCCTCCTAACTCACGCTTCCTATACCCTTTTAGTGCACCACCCGCCCAATATCTACCGACTCTCTTCCCTAACCCTCCCATCTCATTCTCGTTTCGGTTAGATTTTCGATTCCCACGATCCGTAGTTTTTTTTACAGGGAAGGACGTTGTGTAGAAGTTTCTCTCGAGGGAGACAGAGAGAAAAGAAGGAGTACCGAATGAATGATACCTCAATTCTAACTCCCGTTTCCCAGTTCAAATCACGTCGCTACAATATTTCTTTTCTTCTTGGCTGAGCTAGGCAAAGATTCTTCCTGCTCCGGAGCAATTGAGCAATTGGTTACCCTAGCTAAGTTCCTTTAAAGGAGATGCATTCAGACAGAAACTGCTTTACTTACCGTTGGAAAGGAATTTGCGGAGGGAGAAAAGTATCTTTTGCAAGAAAATAGCGCCATTGTACCGTAAATTTCAATTCGTATTGGCATGCATACACCCTTGTTTGTTTCTTAATGTAGTGCCACGGCAAAAGTTATGGTAGACGCTGCAAATCAACGTTTAATTTGCAAGCCTTCCTTTTGATTTTTTTTTGAGAATGCTAAATTTGATAAAAAATAATTTTAATACAGACATCATTTAAATTTTTAGTCCCAAATTTCAATAATAGGATTCCGTTTATATTTTGTAAGTATTCAATCATCAGCCCTTTCAATCAAAGTTCAAGTTTCAAGTTTCCAAAAATAGCAATTTTGATGCACTCTTGATGCCCTATAGGGTACAGGATCGAGATATTATATATTGAATGTAGGTTGTATTCAATCCTCATTAAGTTTTAGCATCCTTTTTCTTGTTTCTGATTTGAGAAATTTTTGAATAAATGGCAATTTGCAACACGGTAAACTTTTAAACCTTCGAAGTCACTGGATCTAAGGCAGAGACCAGAAAATCATAGTTCTTGGTTAAAAAAATACCCACGCTTTCCCGATTCCCAATAATAAACTCCCTTCCTTTCATCCGTATTTACTCTTAATTTTTTTCGCCCCTTTAGTGCTTTGAGTATTTCCATTTTTTCTTTTGAAAGTTGAACAAAATGCATCTTGAAAAATTGAAAAAAGTTTTTGTACATAACAACTGATGCTTTCGCTAATAAGCGAATTCGTTTGAATTATTTTGAGATAGATCATGGCACCGGTTAAATATCTCCAAGAAAATTGAATGGTAAGAAAAATTATGGTAGAGTCAATTTACATTTTACTGTTATTTAGAAAGACAAAAAATACGATGCATTCCAGCCAGAGTAACAAAATGCTTTTTTGTCAATTCTTTATAACTGAGAGTATTTTCTGAGAGAAATTAAATTTCAAGACTTTCCCATTTAAAAAAAAGTGAAAATCTTCCACTCAATCATAATTATTGTGGCAGCTAAATATTTCATCATTAAATTTTACAGCAAAAAAGAACATGTAGTATAAATATTTCCTGCCTGGAGATGAAATAGTATACATTTTTTATGTTAGAGGCAACATTGGGTTATAATGGCTTAATATGGAAATTATGAGGCAATGAACAATTTAGAAGGATAAATGAAATTTATGAGAGCTACTAAAATAGCTCCACAGTTTTCCGCAACTCATAATTGAGCACATTGAAGAATCAATAATTTCTGCGATTTATTTTCCCGAGCACCCTTTCTCTTTCATCCCATGTCTTTGGCGCAAACCTTTGTGATTCCTATCATGACGGCACGAAAGCTGAAGTTAAATCTCAGGCAACCGATAACTTAGATGCGGTTTTGTATTCGCGCATTCCTCTTCTCATCTCTTCCGCCATTCAAGTTCCCCTCCCTTCTTAAGGAACCATCTTTCCGTCACCAAACACCGCATCTCTGCCTTTCTCTTTCCCCTCGCTCATCAGAAGCACCTGAGC
The DNA here is from genome assembly GCF_921293095.1 of Ischnura elegans. NCBI lineage: Eukaryota > Metazoa > Arthropoda > Insecta > Odonata > Coenagrionidae > Ischnura > Ischnura elegans. The sequence continues at coordinate 147,053,894 of NC_060246.1, forward strand.
TAATGCTGCCAGGGGAAGAGAGACAAACGTGCACCCCAGGGGTTGACGTAGAGAAAGCTGATGGCTCACGCCTTTTGCTGCGTTGTAACAAATCCTTTCTGAACTCACCCACTAGCTAAACCTTCTTTGTCATCCCCTGCTTACTTCTCGTTAATCAAATCAGTCTCTTTATACACAGTCTCTTTGTTTCTTTGTAGGAACGCATTCCCTACAGCAATAATTCCCTTCCGCATGCTCAAAAAAGGATTTGTAAAAGATATGGTAGAGAATATAAATTTTATCAGTTATGTATACATATATTAACTTTACAATATTGGCTACCATTTTAATCCTCGTATTCATTTACAATGCAGAAGCTGGTGTCGGGAGTACGGGGTGTAAAGTTTCGCCTTACTGGTGCAGCGTACACCAACACGGAAAAGGGGTACCAGCTTGTCAGTCGATCAAGAGCATGTGCTTTTATTCTGGTCTGGAATATTCTCTTTTATTTTTAGACACAGTTTTAAATTGACAATTACAGCTGTGATCCCTGGGTAACTACTCGCCAATGGATCTTTGAATGAGAGAAAATAAGACTACAGATGATGATCTTTTGACTCATGGCTTAACTTGTGACAGGTGGCCTGGTGCTATGGTCTGCATTTTTAAACTTAATTGTTGACTTGACTGGTGAATAGACTCTAAACTAACAGGTAGAGAACTAGAAGAGCACTAATTTTATACAAAAATATCTAAGGGGATGTCAGTGAGGGTGGAAGACGGAGACGTGAATCGTCTACCATCCCTCCAGAACTGTACAAAAATAATAGCGTCATTGAGAACTAAAATTTTTTAAATATATTGAGGGAAGGTGTCTCTGCCAAGTGCCTGATGGTCAAAGTATATTCTGAGTGAAGCGAAAAAGACTTGGTTGGAAAAAAGCCTTTGTTCTGCCATGGAATATGGAACCTTATTCTCCATTCCTCTTAAACTTAGCCGCTTCCATCCACAATACTAGATTTAAGTGGAATCTTCCTTCTGTGTTTGACAATACGCTGGCATTAAACACCAAAAGAGAATTAACTCTTGCATTGATCAAAGCTGACTGTTTTTTGCATCTATTTTGCTAATATTAAAAAAAAAATTCAATACGTTACGCGAAGACTTACGACGAAGTATGTGAGACCTAGCATAGATACATTTGAACTCTCCGGTACGATGATACTGTAATAATTATGCGCTTTGAGAAGTATCTTATTAAAAACAATACAATTGGTTGTTACGGATGTTGATTTGCCTCTAGGGAACTAGTAAAATGCTTGAGAATTTGTCACTTTCATGGGGTATAATCCGAAGCAGCTTTGATTTCAGTTATACACTTAATGCGATGAATTAACTAAACATAAAATATTTTGTTAGTTCCTGTTTTCAGAGCAATTAATTTCATGCATTATAATATGATGTAACTGCTTATTTCAGTAGGCTTTCACAGACAGGAATGCGCACCCGTAAAAAGTAGATAATAGGCTTAATATATTCATTATCATATTTTCGGTGCCTCCAATGCATAAGTTTGCACGAATTCTTTTCTCCATCAATGGCATACTATGCATACTAAGCCACCCTTTCTAACACCCAACCACCCCATCTGACTTTGTGTACGCTCCCTTCAATGCCTGCAGCCCCTTCCCCTCGCACTGTCTTCCTCGCCCTCTTCCCGCCCCTTGTGTTCGGTGGCACCTTTCCCAAAGCCTCTCTCATTCCGTTCCCTCGCTCTCTCAGAGACAACTTAGGTATTTCCCAAAGGTCCTTTTTCGCGATACACAAACAGCGCGGGGCGGGGTGGGAGATACGCACCCATTCACATACACAGGTACGCCTTTTGCTTTTCTTCCTCCTCATGAGGCAAATATTCAATCCTTTCAGAGCGGCGGCTCAGTCTCATTGTGTTCAGTCTCCTCCGGCATGCATTTACGAAAGCACCCCCCGCCGTCTTCCACTCCGCGCAATACTCCTTATCCCTCTGAATTCTCTCCGCTCAAATCTCTCTTCCGCTTGAGACAGGCCCGCGACTCGCTTTGACTCCGGCTCAAACCACATTACTAAAGGAAATAGAGAATGGGTTTAAAATATTCTGGAATAAAAGATTTGAATTTTATTTTTGTTATCCACACACCATATCCATGAAAATCTGTAGACATGCCCAGCTCATTCAAGCTTTTTCAATTATTTTGTGAAAATATTTCGGGGGATCGACTGACAAAAATGAAATGAAATGAGCTATGAGCATTGCTATCTAATTTTTTTATTAAGTCAAAAATATGGTTATAAAAAAACCTTCGCCAGGGGTCACCAAAGTGTTCAGCTTATCTGAAATATTTAGAAAATACTGCCGTGATATGAACTCCCCTCTACCTGAGCTACCAAAAGAAAACTGGATGCAACCTCAATATTTCATTCAGCGATATCTATGAGAGGTTTTTAGCCTGTCAGTTGGTATATTTCTACCAATAAGCCGTCTCGGTGGCCTACTTATAGTTTGTGTCCGAAATAAAGAGTTATTTTGATAATAAATGACGACATCTTTAGGAACGAAAAATTGTACTTATTCCCAAAAATTTCCAACAACTTTTCCTCCAGCTTTACAGAGATTACTGTCTCTAAATAAAGCAAAAAATTACTAATGGCTGTAGATGAAGAGTTTTAACGGAAAGAGAGAGGATTTAAAATCGACTAAAAATGAGTTCTCAATGATTTATTCAAAATTGTGAATTAGCACAAATTAACACGAACGTACGAAAAAAATGATTCTCTCACCTTTGCAATTAAATAAATACCATGCCCAGTAAAATTTAATTATTAATCTCTATATCGTTACGCTATTATGACGAAATGTAAAAAAACTGTACAGTATTACGATTTGTCCTTTATGCTAATATTTTTTTCCATGGAAATATAATAGATGCTTATTTGTTTATCAAAATTATTTTATTTGAAAAAAACCTGATTTATCTTAGAACAGCGATCTTGATTGTCTCATTGATTGAGTTGATTAAACTATAGTTTGCTGCCTCAGGGCCAACTTTGAATATCCTGCGAATATATTTCCATCTACATTTGAAATGCGCAATCACCTTAAGGCCTCTAGTCCCACCCTCTCCCTCCCTTCCCAGTGTTTGACTCACTTGATCCCTTAAGAGCTTATCAATGGCTGGAACGGTGCACCTATTCCCTATCGCCATATCCAAAGTTCACTCGCTCCCCTCACTTAAGTCCTCAGCCACTTCCTACACGGACCCTATTCCTTTCCGATATATTCTCCGAAATCCTTCTGCTCACACCCGGAATCTCTCTCTCTTTCTCTATCGCTGCCTCGCAACCATACATCCCTCCTTCCCCTAGCTTAAATCTCCTTGACACTCCCTTCTTCTCTCCCTCCCTCTAAATGTGGTCCTCCCCTTCCCGTATAGGCAGCTACTCTTTCGAGCGAATCTATGAACGCTGGATCTAGGCATGAGCACCGGGGTTGGTAGCAATGGGAGGTGGGAAACGTGGTGAATGTCTCTCCCAAGGGGTGAATTAGAGGCATTCTGAGGGTTGGGGTTATTTTGAGGCCGATGGAAAAATCTTCCCAGTTTTCACTCCTTCTCAGTCCATCCCTATCTACTCCGCACAGCCACTAACTTTCCCACGCCTTCTTCCCTTCACTAAAACTTCGGCTCCTATATTATTGATTTCACCTCATACCTGCCTACCTTTAGCTATATTTTATTCTTTCCGACCATTGCTAAAATCTTTAACCCCTGGAATAAAAACTATTGGTGGAGACGCATGAATTCAGGTTTTGCTAGGACTCATTCGGGGATGTGTGGTAAATAGGTACATTTCCTCGTGTTTATGATGATCCAAAGTAATATGTCGTTGGGCACAAGTATATAAATACGCACTAAGAGATAAAGGAATATCTCTGTAAGAGCTCTCGAGGCATTTTCGTTGCAAACGACTGATTTTTACGTTTTAAATTTTGGTGACGATATTTAATCTAGAAATATCTCACCGCATGATTACATGTAGACTTACAAAGTATAGGGATCCTAAATATTAAATGCAAGTGCATTGAATGTTATACTTTTCTCATCCAATCATATCTCCGTCTTTAGCTCAATGAATCCTATCGCCCTCCATGGCATTCACATATTCGAATCTCTTCCCCTCATTTCTGCTTTACGCCATATCAATCACTGGCCTAGTACACTTTCATTTTCAACGTTCATTTTCTGTTTCCAATCTGTCCATTCATAAAATTTCTTCTCTTCATCCAATATCGATAACTTCCGTGAGCCATTTCTTATTTGGCCATCACCAATGTTTGATCTTTCGCCTTTAGCTAATTTTGATCGACTCAAGCCATTTCAAATTCCAATTCTAACATCCACGCATCCATTTCAATTAACTTAATTTGTAGAATACATAAAAGTCCCATTTTTAGCCTTTTATACGCCATTAACCAATTATTCAATCACCTACTGTTTCATTATTTGATAAATTGCTCTTTGCTTACATTTATTTCTTTTTCATGTGTCCTTAATTACTTTACATTGGAAGACGTCCGTACTTCGAATAATTTCAAAAATTAGGATATTCATTGGTCTTTTCCGTAAGCATTAAGGCGTTTATGAGCCATGAGAGTTTAATTCCTCTGTGGTGTATTTTTCTCTTATTACAATATTAATCGAATTTTATCATTTTCCTGCGATATTTAAGCATAATTGATTACTATATTTAAGAGTTTTTTTTATTTTAAATTATAAAAAATATTGCTAAGTACTACATTAATTACCTAGGCAACTAGAGGTAATTATCAGCTGATTATTGTTATAAATGTGGTATAAATGCAAAAGTACCATATTAGTTCCCACGTTTGAATACTTCTATCAGAGAACCCGAAAAAAAACATTCTACTTAGGCGGCTTTAAAGCGTAACAGCTTCAATCGAGCTGAACGATTCAGGAAAGACACTATACCTACTGCGGAATGTTATTTTTATTGATTCTCACGGATTACTATCATTTTACCTTTGAGCATTAAGGGGATTAACCTATTAACCCGTACATTTGGGTCAGGAATATGAAGATAACCTTCATAAAGTCAATATTTGTTTGATAAAACTTTTCCATTTGCTATATATTATTTATTTTGCGAAGTTTATCTAACAAATATGGTCCTTAGAATTCAGGAAGACTAGACATTGAAGTTTTGTGAAAATGGTGATGAGCGAAGCTGTTTATGGTATCCTGCGCGGCTTTTTTTATTTCCTCATCAAACGCCAAAATTCCACCATGTATATATAAGCTTAAGAATATTTTCTTTCCCTCCTCACGGAGTCACCTTCATTTCCTCAATCCCTTATATTTTCCTGAACCCTGTCCTAAGTTAGGAGCGTGGGGGGAGAAGGAGACCTTCAGAGAAAGATAGGGGAGCTAGGTGAATCCTTATGCAATCCAAGCCGGCTTTTGTTGGAGCGTTGTGAGAAGCAGATGAGGGAGGAGAGGAAGATGTACAGCGGGGTTTGATGATGAGGGAGTTGAGCGTAAACTTATGGCCGGAAGCGACTCTGACCTGAACGTGGTAAACTGCCAACATGGTTACCAAGCGTAAACTTCCATTAATATGCTTTGAAAACACAGTCAAATATTCTTGGAACAGTCGCTGCTAATAATATTTACCATTTCGTTGGATATCTTCACTACGCCACTATTATTAACTATGAAAGTCTTTATTTACCTTTTGGGGTAGTGTATTACAGTACATGGAAATCAAAAACCTCGTCTCGAAAATGTTGCTTTATTGCAGCAACATATCCATACATGATAATTACCGAGGTTTATAGGTTGAAAACAGTAGATATATTACGCTACAGATGAATGATTGGTATCAAATTTATAAACCATATGGGCAAATAGGAAGCCGTAAGATGTGTGAGAGAAATGATAAGTCTTTTGTAAAACCTTAGCTGGAAACAAGACAGCCTAATCCGATAGCTTGCAAAGCATTAGGGTCTGATGAAAATAACCACCAAAAGGACAAGGGAAAAGTGGGATAAGATGATAAAAACCGAAAGCTTTGAATGGAGATGTATGTGGGAGAGGGAGATGAAAGATAAAAAAATGAGAAATAAGTAAATAGTAATAGATATATATCAAATATAGCAAATTGGAGAGTTGTGTTTGACTATTCCCTGGATTATTGAGCGATGGTGATGATATAGAGATATCAGTGATATAGCACCGCTATTCAATCTTAATTAGCCATCTGCGTAATTGAATGTGCATGCTTGCCGAGAGCGTGCACTTGGCGCATCCCTGAAAGTGTACTCGTGTTATAACGTCAAATACATGATTTAGAAAAAAATCTTTTCGAGTGTCCTAACCAATTGGTATAAAATTTACTGTAGCAATGATTTTTTTCTCTCTCTCTCTCTATCTGTTTAGTAAAATCATAAGAAGCAACATTTAGTTGGGATACATTTTAGTCTGTTAACCAAAACCACATGGATGGATGGAAAAAAAATACACGGATAAAAATTCGCAGGTAATTGCAAGGTTACAAATACATTTTCGAAAATGTAGTTGTTACTAACGTGTTTTTACCTCTTGAATACGAAAATGGTAATAAAAATATTTATGGCTGTAGTCGTTTTGACTGTGGTAGTTTTAAGATTTTTTGCGATTCGTGATTTTTCTTGAATACGCATGCTGGTGTTGGATGTGGAGAGAGTGAGGGGCTCTGCATACAAGGGGAAGGCAAAGAGGATTGTCTTGGGGATGACGATCGGGAAGGGAGCTGAGAAGGGATTGCCATAGGGAAGGGTGGAAGAATGAGGTGCAGTGACCGTTAAGAGAGTTTGTCATGATTGCAGAGGGCATGGGGGAAGGGCTTTTGCGTAGCAGGACGACCAAGTGCGCAGTAAGTTCGCGAGGGCAGCGGTGCATGAGGTGGGAAAACGGGGAATGACGAGAGACTCAACTACGTAAAAGGTACTGTCGTTGGGCGAGGATTCTAAGGAAATAGTGGGCACGGCAAAACGAAGAAACATTAACCGCGCACCTGCATTTACAATTAATAAAATGGCAATACATTAGTATTATAACATAACTTGTAAACTCACTAGAAAGTTTTTGCTACATTTTAGGTGGACTCTTGGTGAATAAATACTGAAGAAACATTACGGCTTTCGTGAAATAGATCTATTATGCATGATTCGGAGTAAACTTGGGTAGTATTTCTAAGCCACTGTCACCATAGGTACCGTGTTTAACGTGTGAAGAAGATTTTACATGATGAGTAGAAGGAAAAGAGAAGCCATTATGATTTGGTATCCCTGTGACGGCAGTGATACCATACAGGAGATATGACATTGAACTTAAAGTAGGCACTTATAAAAGACATCTGTGCACGGAGATCCTAACGTTTTCATCCGTCATCTAGGACTAACTCATGACGAAGCAGAGTTTTTGGTGTGCATACATTGTGTATTGCCAATACCCCGCACGTCCCCGGTAATTGGAGACTCTTCATTGTTTCATATAAAAACCTTGACGGTAGTTATATAGCAATATGTTGAAATACATGCCTCAAAACCTGTCTTTCACTGGACGAAATTGCAGTAAATTTGACAACATTAATATGCTTCTTTGTTATTTCGATCTCTACATTCGATTGTGCGATGCTATTTGAAATTTTTGGTTTCTTTAAAGGAGATTAATCAGGATGTGTTACCGTGCCTCATCTGCGAATAGGGCAGTCAGGGTTTCGACAGGTATACTGAGAACTCTAATCGTTACATTTTTGTGATATTTTTGCGTATTTTATGATGTGAATTCAAGGTTTTAACCCCAATATGTGATAAGTTCAACCATTTTACATCAGGTTTAAGCCATAATTCCCAATTCAATGAAAGTAGGAAACACAAAAATGGTCTAAATGACTTGTTCTTCCACTAACCAAAATCTCTCGCTAATGGCCTTCAAACGTTTGCCTTAGTGGTACTTAATATTCTAAATTTATGGAAGCACTGAATGCTTTTGAACCGTCTTAAGAAAACTATAACTTAGCTTAGCTTTGGAGTAGCAATATTACTTACAGCAAAGGGAAAATAGACGAGACAAGGTCATAGGATTTGCATAAGTAATGGTAGCTTTGTATTTTAAAGTAAATGGTGATCATTTTCAATATTTATGGGGAAAATGATATTTCAGTTTGATATACTATGCTTACATTTATCATAGTATAACAGGACTTCAGATTGTCATTTAAGGTAAAGTAGTCCAAGTTTTTCCATTGTACTAAATGTTTGTGAGGAATACAAATAGAAGACAAAGGATGGATTTCCATAAAAATTCGATCAATTCGGTTTTCCGTCTATCCCACGTGCTACCATTGGGAACGGCAAAATATAAATTTTTCGTAAAACATTCATTTTTTTCTGATGGGTCTCATTCTTTCCGCATTCATCATATTATTGTGCTCTGCGGAGCTCATGGCGTGTGTTTGTGTGTGTGTGTGGCGAACTAAACACGCTTAAAACTCTCTGGTCGATCTTGGATTTTTACGAGAGAGCGGACAGGATGCGAGTTGTAAGGGCGACGTGATATCAATCCATCATTCATCTGAGTACGATCAAAGAGAAAAAAATTTCGAAAAGGCTTCCTCCCACCCTCGACTCTCCTCACGCCATAAAAATTCCCGATGATAGATTGGCAGCTGGAAAAATTGCAGGAAGAATTGGTTGGAGAAATATTACGCCAAGGAAATGCTAGCGCGAGGAAGCCCTCCCTCTTCCTCGACACGTCGACCAAAAGGATACAGTCGATATATCCGTAGCCGTCGTCGCTTTTGTTTGTCGATGGAAACAGTTTTGACGTGACGCGAGAAAAGTGGCCATTGGATAGGTGAGGAGTTTTGAGGGGTGAAATGGAAGGACTGACCAGCATAGGGAAAAGGGAAGTAAGGGAGGAGTTGGGGATCACAGAGAGGCACAGAGAGGAGGTTGAAGTATTAAAAGTAGCGGTGACGATATGAGATTGAGTTTTACCTGAAGGAGGCTGACCGCTGCTTTTGTGGACCGCAAGGGATAGGTTAGCGGATTACAAGGTTTATTGGTTAGTTAACGTTACTTATACCACTTCCTTTTCGCATAAAGTCACCCGAGTTTCGATGAGTAATCATTAACATAAGGCATAAGGTATTATGCATTGATCTAATAATTTTAACCTTGCTACCTAATGGAGGAAGAGATGAATTTTGAAAGGGTCGCCAGAATAGGGGAAAAGGATCGGAAAAGACATTCGTGTATGAGTTTGTTATCCTGATTATTAAATATTTTAAAAATTTCTATCTGCTCTCTAGGATATAATTTGCGGCGGTCATTGCACAATTTTAAATGTACATGTTATTTATTTTATAAATCAATCCGATGACAGTTACATACTATGTGCTAAGAAAAATTACATATATCATCTCTATTATTTCTGTAAGATTTAAATGTTATTTCTCCCTGTCTGACCCACGTTGACACCATTGCAACCGCTGCATTTCAAATAATGCTTTTCACATCTGCCTAATTGATCTATCGGTTCCTTACACTTTATAAGCTTCTTTCGAAGAGTACCATTAGGTTTAAAAGCCATGCGGAAAACCTAACTAATCAGAAAACCTTATAATACCACACAGTTAAAAATGAGTTAGTGAATTTGTCTGTGGATTATGTTGAAATATTTCCATAACTATTGAGCCTTGAAGGTTTCATGCAGCATTTTCTCCTTCTCTCTCTTAGCCATAATTAACTGAATATGACGCCGTAATTATTTTGTCGACCTATGGCAACACATTTTGATATTTTATCTTTGGGAATTGATAGGGAGTATTGTTGTTATTCAAAGATAAACAATACTCACACAATATTTGGTAGGGAAATCCACATTACATTTACTACGGAGAATGTCTAATAGGTTTGTGGTGCAATAGTTTGTACAGGTAATGTAAAATTTGAAGATAATATTTCACGCATTTCTGACGAATATCATTAGGGCAAAAGTCTTCTTAATGCTATCTGGGATTGGGCTACTTACAAGCTGAAGGAAAATATATATCAATTTTAGAATACTGTTGTTTACGTTAATAAGTGATTTATTAAGAATGTTGTTTAGCTGGTCAATGGTATGGGTAATCGCAACTATCATTCAACATGATTTTCGAAATTTTTAACGAAGTATATTATGATCAAGTTGCACTTCATAAGGGAGTTACCACGATAAAATGTCAGATTTGATTAGCTTAAAGAATTTTCTGTACTTTTAGAATCTTAACAGGATGCTAATGTAGAAAAATAACTCAATAGTCTCATTAGTAGCCATTAGCAAACCATTAGAATTGGTACGGAATACTTTTTTTGTTTCATTTGAAAGACAATTCTTAAAATCTGGCCGTTGTAATAGATTTTAACCGTCTTTTCATTGCATAAACAGCAATTAAACTAAATTGGTGGGGAAAGAAAGAAAATTATCAATCCGTTGCATCGCATTTCTTGCCTTCTTGACGAAACACCTCCAAAGTGCAAAGTGCCGCAAGCGCTGGAGACTAGACATTCGCCTCCTCTCGTAATTGCCGCGACTGGAAACATTGGCGAGGCTTTAAAGGGAGGGACTGGAGTGATCATTCCCCATCCCCCGTTCCCTCGCGTTTCAGCGAGGCAGGATGGCCGGACGCTAAAAAAAACAGCGGACTGGAGTTGAGGTCAATAATCCGCGATTTCCTAACGGCCTGCGCAGGTGACGCAACTTTTGGGGGAGTTCAGGGAAAGGTGGAAGAGGCCTTGAATGCGTGGGGGAAGAGGACAATGGAGCTATTGAAGCGGGTGATCGGGATGTTCCCTTGTCAAACCCGCCCACTAGACAACGGGCGCATAGAGACAATTGCGTGGGCCTGCGGCGGCGTCGGGCTCCTCCACACAATAGCCGAACAACCGTTGAGCGTCTGTAATAAAATGTATAAAATAGCAAATAATTCTTCTGATATCTGTATCCATAACTTGATCTATATCTTCAGATATCTTCTATTTGGCGAAAAATAGTCCACTTCTTTTAGAGCCTTGTCCAAAAAAAGCTTGACTCGCAGAATTCAAGTAGAAACAGGGCACAATTAAAAACAAATACCTTATCTTCCCCTTATTTGTTAGCGGATTACAACCCCCAGCAGATTGAAAGATTCCATAAAATAAGAAATGTCTTCAATTACTCAAAAATTAAGAAGCAACTTAATTGAAAATCACTACTGTTATATGGGCTTATCCTATCTTGTAATTTGGCGGGCTTACTGAAATGCTGACTCGTACAAATACTTGTACAAATGCACTATTTGACTCTTCACTTCATCGCAGAGGGGGCCACAATAGGTCATTGGGCTTAGACCATTCAAGAATAATGCAGCACAGATGTTTATTTTTTCGGCATATTTTTGTGATATAACTTTCCTTTCGTCTGATAGCTTGCCTTTACTAGCATGAATTTATTGAATATTAATTTATTAGCGAACGTTAATGGCAACATCGGCGAACCATCGCTTTACCTATCATGCACACACAAGTAATTCTTGAAAATGGTTAAGCGATTACAACATATTTATAATATGTTAAAATAATACTTTACGTCGTACTAAGGAAACAGCTTGGAAATTTCAGTATGGTGTGAACTAAAAACTTCCTTCTTGTTTGCACTGGAAAGTTTAGCTTGAGTTTTTTTCGATCATTGAGGAACTCTGGGTATATGAGCCGCAACCCTATTACAGACCGAAAACCATTGTTCCCAGGGCAGCGGGTAATTCGTCCTCCTTTCCTCCTGTTGTAAATTTTGATGGAGAAAGGATTTGGGTGCTTTTTAGCATATTTGTCACCCATTCATAAGGCTAAACCTTTGATTCTGCCTTGACGGCTAGTTATTTTGTCGACGTAATGATGGTCATAAATACACTTTATTAGGGATTCACAGACGGTTAACTTTCCTCTCTCACGGATGGAACACCTAAACGTGAACTCCATCGACGTAACTTTGTACTCATTTATTACACGCAAACAAGCATGGCAACTCCAATCCCATTTCTCCTATCTCTATTATTTAAGGATATGCTAGAAATGAAGCTAGCTATGGTACCATAATAGTGTTATCCCTCCGAAACCGGTCTATCACTGTACCTGCACCGGATGGAATGAGTGGAGATATGGCGCTACGTCTATTTTAAGGCTGTTTGCGCTGGAAGTCCCAACGAGCCATTCACAAACGGTATGCTAATTCCGATGATGAATATTTTTACGCTCTCCTCTCACTGCTTTCCTGAATATATCCTCACCCAGGCTATATTTTGCGGTGGAAACCTTTCGTGTCACCTTTCCTGCATCCAGTATATATCATTATTCTCTCGTCATATCACATTCCTTCATTGTATTATTCGCGAAACTGTGTAATGGAAAGAGGCATTTTCTCGTTTATTTCGCTCTGTTATGATGATGGAGAATTAGAGGATAGGAAGGGAAGGGGTTCGGAAAGAAAGGTTCTAACGTATCTGTATTGGAAGGGCTGTTCTTCCCTGTCTCTCTCTGCCATAAACCTTTATAGTTTATCATTCTCATTTTTTTCATAATTCTTTATTCTCCTGCTATTATTATTATTTTGAGTTGCCGTGATACGCGTCCGGTGGGATTATCCCCAACTCAACCCCATCGCTTGAGCATTATTGGCTCAGTCGCGCATAATCCACTCGCTTTCAACCAAATTCCACATCCTCGCATATTCGTTTTTCTACTCCCCTCCAATCTCTCTTTGTCATCCCTTGCTTTGCGTCCCACCCACAAGTCTACCTATCCATGCTCACACAAGAGTTTATAAATCCATGAAAGGGGTAGTTGAGAAATTCGGAGGAGGGTGGAAAGGTATCGCTGGGTGACTGAACAAGAGATGGGGATGTCAAGGCAGCGCGGGCTTTGGTTGACGGGATCTAGACTCAGAAATTTAACAGAACGGTATTTTTGGTCGAGCCCTTATTTATAAATTTAGCCCAATCAATGTAGCAGTCAACTGCGTAAGCCGGAGAGATTGCCACGTTCGAAGCCAAAGCTATTTTTCGGGAACGCGCACGATATTCGGTATCCCTCCGTATGTACATCTTGGGGAAAATGAAGGAGAATGAGACAGATGGTATAGGCAGTGAAGAAAAAGAATCATAGGCTTTAACATGGAAGGTAAGATAAAACTTGAAGCATTGGATTCCTGGGTAGGAAAATTGCGGGAACTCCATTCCTTAGAAATTGGAATCCCGGCATGGAAAATGACGTTAAGTTATGACAACATTACTGAAGTACATTCGCTAATATTTTTTCTATTAAGACGTGCTCAATAAGCAAATATCTTCATATAATCCATAATTTTCGAAGTAATTCTCTTGCAAAAACATGTATAATATCAATTAGTTGGAGGAAGATCAAAAACATTATTCAGCTTTGTATATGCATCGACGTTTTGCATTTAATCACAAAATGTTTTTATCAATCTCTTATCCAGGGAAGTGTTTGTCAGTAAATGTTACATTTTTCTCAGACATAATTTCGCACTTCATTTGTTAATAGAGAATGAATTATTTATGATAGCGTATTCAATGACAGCGTTGTTAATTTTAGTTTTTAGCTTCAGCTAATTGTTTCTTTTAGATCCTAACTTCAGTAACTATGAAAATATTACGATTGTGTTCATTGCAGTAGTAGGGATACATGATTATCTAACGGGATACCAGGGTGAAAACAATCATAGAGAAGTAATTTGTTTCTCCGTCAGATGCGACTCAAAGCAGTGATTTTTTCTATCTTTTACTAGAAAATCCGGTGATGTTTTTCTCTTTCCCCTTCCCAAGGACTTCTGTAGTAGCCAACGAGTTATGAGGTGCCAATTCGTTTGGGAAGTGTTTCAAAATGTATTCATGCTGATGATATTTTCATGGAAAGGACCCCAAGCTTGATTTGTGTCCATTTTTTCCATGTTTCTACCAAATTCCGAGAGTTTTAATGACGTGCGGTCGGCAGTTTTGCCTCCATTCACTTCGCAATGTTCTGTATAACCTCCGGACCTCTTGCTTCTCTCCCTCGATCGGAATATCCGGCGTAAACTAAGCCATGATCCGCCCTCCTATCCCTGTAGTATATGAATCCCCGCGTTTTATTTCCCACCGGCAGAAGTGCGGGTAGGACGAGTCGGCTTGGCCCTCGAGAGTGCTGGAGAGCCGTCGACAGGGGTGGATGGGAGGGCAGACTCCATCCATCTATCTTTCTCCCTTTATTCCACGAACCTCTCCCACACCCAACTTAGCTCACGGCACAAAACAACCTCCCATCTCGTCCGAAATACCAACGCCCGAACGCTCACCCTTTACAGCGTCCTCCTTTTCAATAGTCAAACCATTCCCCCACCCTCCCACCTGCTCTCCATCCCTCCGGAAGGAACACCAACTCTCCCTCTCTCAACTTGCATTCTTTTTTCCGGAATGAATACCGCCGAATACAACCCTTTCCCTCCACGAACGAACCCTTCGTATTTACCGGACCCCCTTTGGCTTATATTTTCTCTTTCCGATTATTTATTCAGTAATTTAAAAGGGCAACGGCCTATCACAGAATTAAGCCGCCATCTATCGTCATGATGGTCGGATTTGAAATGTTTTCTTTGCTAATTTTTTTCTTTTATATTCTTTGGGCAATCGGAAGGGTGGGGATGAGTTTTTAAGGGGATGTGCGGAAGTGGTAGAATGGGGAACTATAGACTTTTCCACCCCCTTCACCCTCCCCACATGCACGCAACATAGGGGAAAGCCGCTTTCACTCGTGGGATTAGTGTGTTTGGTTCTATGCGAAAGGGAACGGGGGGGGGGTGAAAAAAGTCAGGGATGAATGAACAGTTCGATAGAATAGGACGAAATGGATGTTCGGGGTAAAGTGAGATTGGGCTTTCGGCGAAAAAGAGATGCCCACGGCCTGGCCAATAGATAAGGCGAGAGAACGAGGAATGGGAAGAGGCGGACTTTGAAGGCCTTTAGAAGAGCCTGCAGGACTTGAATGCCTTTGGAAGGGAAAACACGAAGGGCAGGAATAGGAGGGAAATGTTGGTAGTAACGGAAGGATGAATGATTTCGTGGACACGATAGTGTTAAAAGTTTCGCGTATTTTGACTTTGTTTGGAACGATAAATACAGAAAAGGAATTAAAAATAAGGAAATCCACACATATGTACGATGAGGATAAAAAATTGAGACAATTCTCTATCAAAAACCCAAACTTAGTCCACTCTCAGCCATTGCCATTCCAATTGTTCATATTAACCTCCTCCTGTGATAATGAATATTCTTAAGCACAAATGCTAGAAGTGGAGGCAATTAAATGCAAAATGTTTAATAAAAATCAGGAGAGGTGCATGCCTACGTCTTTGGCGGAATATTTATGGAATATATCTCAGGAGTCGTTACAGTGCAAATAAATTCATGGCTAAAATTATAGGCGATTCTTCGACTATTTTCGAAAATAGAAGTGGCTTCCGCAGATTTATTTTAAAGCTTTAATAAAAACCAACAACCTGTTAAAAATAAAAGTTTAGTGGATAGATTTGTTGCGTAATTAACGAGACAAATTATTCTTAAAAATAGTCGTAATACTCACCCGCACCGACTTGCTCTCATGAGTTTTGTAAATAGAGATTCTGTTTATGTTTTGACATAAGGAAGTGATCAGAGGTTTGACAAACGGTTAACCATGATTTTTAGTGAATGATCACAGAAAGTAAGAGTGGGAGTGAGGGAGATTCATGTAGTAATGTGTTTGGTTGAGCAGACCATAAATGTGGTTAGATATTTTTAGGTAGCGGCACTGGTAATGGGAATTCAAGCTGATTTAAGTAAGCTCAAAATATCATAAAGAGCCAAAATGACACTTGCTATTATTCACATGCTAGTAATTCTAAAATGAGTTCTTAGATATACAAGTTTTGGTCCTTTCAGTATAGTGTCCAATTTCAGATTAACACCTACATAGTTCAAATTAGTTCATCTCCAATAAAAATTCTTGACATTCACGCAATCACTGATGACTTCTAGCTTGAAGTGAACGACCTTGAATGGTGTTCTGAAGTATATCTATGCAAATAAGAACACACACAATAAGCTGACTTACTCTTAAGAATCAAAATGCTTATTTATCCATTACAGAGTCTTTGTCTACCTACGAAACCCATCTTTGCCATTCTCTTATCTCATCACACATAGAAACTCTTCCATTCCCCCTATTGTTCCAAGCTGTTGATGTTTTCCCCGTCAGGAGGCTATGAATGAGCTTATTCACAGCGCGACGGAGTCTAGCCGGGGTGAATAATAAATTCAACCCAAGCAAAGGGGAACCAAGAATTGCTTAGTGAATTAATGAAAACAGTACAGCCAATTTAAAACGAAAACATTGAGCTTTCATCCAGCATAAGTTGAAAAACTCCTCCCGAATGAGCGTGCTCATAGGGTTTCGCGATTGTACTCACAAGAGAAGTTTCCAGACACTCTGCTCACTGCTGATTGTGTATGTTGAGAAATACCATTTTCAGATCCGCTCCACAATGTAAAAATATACTTTTCATTTGTTCGTATGCCTGCAAAATTAGAATATCATTTAACCTCTTTACACCCATGAGTCTCTGAGCTGTTTTATATTTCCGGCTCCTTTCATAATCGGAGTGGGTTGAAAAAATAAAATCACAGTGAAATTTGAAAGAATTATTCATTAACAAATATTTTACAGTATGGTACACATAGGTTTGTGCACCTTGGGATTTCACGAAAATATTTTTATTCACTACGATAATACAAAGAAATTATTCTCACCATGAACATTTTATTATCATTCATTATTTTAATTTTATATAATCTTTATGAACAATAATTATTAGTTCCAAACAACTGAATACATGGCTTAATGAAAGCACTTGACGGCGTACACTCATTTTGCTTGCCTTTGTTTCATCCATGCGAATGCAAAACAAAACACATGTGGCATGTAGTGGCAGAATAGTGTACTACAAGTGTACCTTGAGGAGGAAGAAATTGCACTTCAGCGTTGCAGCACGCATTCACGGTGTTGTTATTTCCTCTCTCCGTAGATGTCAGAATCTGAACATCTTTAGCACCTTTTGTGGATAAAATCTTCACTAGGACGTTATTTAGCCGAAAACCACACTCGTCCATGTTGTAGACTTTGGCCGGCCTGGCAAAGAAATCATTCTCCTGAAATAATTCTGAGAGTATTTTAGAAAAGTGACTAACGCTTTCTTTATTTATACCTTCACCTCTACCAGCTGACAACCCATTAGTCTGCCTAGCACTAATTTTTTCTGAAAAATGAATTAAGCTAGTCATAATCCGACATCTTCAGTTCTGCATTGAAGGACAAGCTTTTCAGCAATCTGATAGGCTATTGATATACTAGTCTCTCGATCAGGTGCAAACACCGATTTTTCCAGGCTTTGATTATAACTGACAAGTCGCTTTTCCTGCTCCATGCCGAATGGACCTAAAGAAATTTTTGCTTGCATTACCCTCTTCCTGCATCGGCGAAGAATCCGAGAGGGGACTAGAAGTACCTCGCAGTCTCACTTATCCCGCTATCACCTGCTTTCAGCCTCGTGAGAGGTTCCTTAAATTGCTCATCGGCATTTTCGAAAGAGAAAAAGAGAAAAAAAACAATCGATTGAATCACTCAAGTGAATAGTGAGCGATGATCGACATCACCTAAACGAACGACTTAGTCAATCACTAATGGAGATGGGATGTAAATATTACGCTGGTCAGAAGGAGGCAGTGCTGAGAATAGAGATGTGACTGCTGCAGCTAGTGAGGTGTAGAATATGATGATGAATCTGTTGCGAATGGTTCTATCATTATTTATTTTGTAGCCAAGGAGGCCTTGCTGATTTTGATTATGCTTTAGGCAATACAATAAGTCATGGACCAAGATTGTAAGGGGCAAGGCATAAAAAGCTAAATCTAATAAAGCTAATTCTAATAAACTGATTCAATAATCGTGGAGATCGTCTCCATACCCATCTCCACAAATTAGACTGTATCAAAGCGATTAAAAAATTAGGAGGCACTTTTCACCTTAGCACTCTTCTATTGACGTACTTACTAATATGACTTATATCCAGTGGCAGATCCAGGATAAGGACAAGGGGGGGGGGGCTAAGTGGGGTTAAAAATTCCAGCAGTAGTCGGGGTCGGAAAAAATTACCATTCTATCTAGTGTAAATTGGATACCCAAGGGGGGAGGGTATAGCTCCCCCCCTTGGGTATCCAATTTATCCCCCCCATAGATCCCCCCGATAAATCAGCCACTGCTTCTATCGTATTGGTTATAATTAATTGAAAACAATACAGGTAGGGCATCTATACCTTAAGATAGCACTGGGGCATCTATCCCAAGGAGAGGTGGGGCATCTCTCCTTTCAGTACGGGAGAGTTGCCCTTACAGCCAGCGGGACAGCACATGACCTAAGATGACTTTTCACTTCTTTTGGGCATTTGATAAACATGCTGCTACAAGTTTTCACCCGTTAATTCAAATTATTCAAGCATTTTAACTGATGCCGACCAGAACAATTATGCTCTACCTTAGGGTAAGTCGAGGAGAGATGGCCACGCTTTTTAACAATTGCTCGGAATCGAAAGGTTTTACCTAAAAATTGTTAATTGCATGTGAACCTAGTCTATTAGTTATTTTAGTTTACGGTTTCTTGAATAAATTTATCAAATTATTCTCACAAAATATGTAAAAAAATATTTAGTAAAATTGAGTAAAGTGGCCATCTCTCCTTAACATCGAGGAGAGACGGCCATGGGGTCGAGGAGAGATGGCCAAGCGGTAATATTGGTATGAAAATAAAGTTACATACGTGGTGTTAACTACAATTAGCTTTAATGGTATCAATAAAGTAGTATTACATTACAGTATTACAAAATAGAGAGTGAAACTGATACAAAGTTGGCTAATTTGGATGTTTTCTATGTGGTTTAAACATTTTTTACTATGGCCTTGCCACATGGGTTGCAAATGTCATTGAATGAGGAGCAACTGACATGGAGCCACTTCTTGCACCTCACACACTCGAACCAATCATCAGCAGACTTGGTTTCTTTATAATTTTCCCCACATCCTACGCAGTAATATTCAAGGTCTGAACAGTATTGTGGAGATCTTGAGCCGTCGTCCAACTCCATTGCATCGATTGATTCGTCACTGCTCCTGTCTTTGCGTTTACGCTTTGACTTGGTTTTTCCAGCTGGTTGAAGGGCAGTTTTCTTAGCTTTCGATGGCTTACTCTTCTTTTCCTCCTTCACTTTATTTTTATCAATATTTTCAGCTGATGTTAGTTCCAAAGCACCAATTTTACGTCTTGAAGAAGTAGAAGAAGTCTTAGATATTTTGGGAACTGGTGAAATTTTTTTCAATATTTTAGAAGGAGTTAATTCTGAAACATTTTGCCAAGAACAACTTGGTTGAGGAGTCGTTGCCCGTTGCACTGCCTGTTGTCCAGTTGATTGACCAATGTTTTCAACTGACGAGTCCAACCTGCTGCATTCAGGAACCTCACCAATATTCTGTGATTCCTGCGTGGTTTGTTCAACTTCAACAAATGCATATTCTGGCACCGCATTCAGGTTCAGTGGGAATATTCCAGTTCCGCGAAATCCTGATATTGCATTTTCAGGAGTAGCAGATTTTCCCCACGCATCACTGAGCAGCTGCCCAAACTGCAATCTAGATACTTTCCTATTCACATTTTTTTTTGCCACGTATTTATAGCTTTGTAGAAATAACTCTTCAGTGCTTTAAAAAAAGCTCTATCAAGGGGTTGTAAGAAGTGTGTGGTGTGACTTGGTAAGCAAAGAAGAATTATGCCGTTTTCTGCGGCAAATTCTAACATTCTAACAGAGTTGCAGTGAGACACATGCCCGTCAAGAATCAAGAGAACTATACCCTCTGGTTTTCTCGGTGCAAAACAGTCTCGCAACCACAAGTAAAATAGTTCTGCATTGACGTAAGCTGATTTCTGTGACATAAAAATTTTTGCTCCTGGTGGCATACCATCCTCCCACTCCTGCTTCTTGTTCACGCCCTTCATTATTGCTACTGGAGGGATAAAATTTCCCTCGGCATTGCAGCATGCAATGACAGTTACCGTTTCTCCACGCTCCCGAGAAGATACGGAAGCAACTACCTTTGATCCCTTTTCAGCAATAACTTGCTCTGCTCTACAGTTAAGCTGAAGTCCTGACTCATCGACGTTGAAAATACATGAAGGTTTATTTACAAGGTTATTCTGAGTCAAGACAGAGTCTAAAAGATCAAAATAATTACCTACCTCTTCTCGACTTAAAGCTTTAACTCTAGCTAGTGACACATTTTCAGATTGTCTAACTGAAAGATTTGGATGTCGCCGTAAAAAGGAGTTGAGCCAAACATAGCCCGCTTTTCTCTCTTCTGTGTCAAAGTTATGAGGAATCTTTAAATCTTCAGCAAACTCAAAAGCCAATGACCTCAGATCATTACGATTAATTGGAAATCCTGCTTTTTGAAGATCCAAAATGTGGTTGCATAGTTTAGTTTCATTGGCCTCCCCAAGCAGAGAATCGGGACCCAATCGACCCTTACTGTAAGACTTAGATTTAATTCGATTCCGAAGAGTTGTCCTAGGTATCCCGTGGGCATCAGCTGCTGATTTTATTTTCATTCCGTCTCGGACCGCCTGCACAGCTCTCTGCAAGTTCTCTTCTGCCCAAGATTGCCCCCTTAAGCTTCCTGGTTTCGGCTTGTATTGAGACGGCATCTAAAAAAATAAAATAAGGATGAAACAGGATGTAGATCTATTTCAGTTATTTAGCAATGTTTCAAGTTTATTGTACTTTCACTATTAATAAATGACCCTAAAGAATTTGAATGTGTGCGATTTTTGTACACTTACATTCCTCAGTTAATATTATTATAAAAAAATATTTGACAAAGTCGTTTTCTAAGAGAGCAAAAGACCTCAAGATACTTGAGAAATATAATTTAAATAACAATTTCTGAGCCAAATTGGCTTACTATGCCGTTTTAAAGGCGTGGCCATCTCTCCTCGAAATGAAGTGGCCATCTCTCCTTTCTGTCGAGGAGAGAGGGCCACCCCCTTAGCTCCCACACGACGAGTCAAATACAGAAGTTTTGAGGTTAGGAATGCACAAGAATACATACTCCAACAGGTTATTTCATGGCCGAACGATAAATCCATCGCAAGTACAGTTAAATAGACTTACCTTAGTGTAGAAGATAATTTCCAAGGCCTTAGAAAACTTCTGAAGGTAATAATCTTCATAGAACTCGTTGAAACTACACGAAAACGTTCACCACGTGCAAGAGCTGACTACTGAATGGACTGACGCGCTCACAGCGCTGAGCGGTGGCAGTTCAAAAAACTATGCCAAATGGCCATCTCTCCTCGGTGGCCGTCTCTCCTCGACTTACCCTATAACAGAGCGGAAAATTCGGAGTCTCACTTGAAATGATGTTCTAAAGTAACGTAAAAAAAAAGAAACACCGCGAAACTTTTGAGGCTTGATATTAGTTGTCAAACTAATTGACGGACACCACCAGCAGAGCAATCTGATGGTTTCTTTTTAACTACCACGATCGGGGCATCTCTCCCGGTGGGGCATCTCACCCGGACTTACCTTAGATGGAATTTCAAATGGATGTATATGAGTGAGATGATCTTATTTTGAATCCCTGCTGCCTTTTACACCAAATTTAACTGGTTGGCTAATTGAATTACATCAAACAAATTTGGCTGACTTTAGGCAATATTTAGTTAACTACAAGTATAATCTAAGACTCGGTCATGAAAGACGAACATAGCAAATTTACAGCTTAAATATATATCAATTGTCACAATTTAGTTCTGGATGTGGAGAATTGTCATGGCCAGGCAAACGTATTATAAAATGAAACTGCAAACACTTATAACTAATTAAAATATCATTTTTTAAACCTCAGACTGCCATGTACGATGATATCCTCGTATATCCTGCTGGAAGTGTAACCCGCGACCCACCCTTGATTTAAATTGGAAGGAAATGTAAAATTAGCGATATAACCTCCTCGGCCCTGGCGTATTGTATGCAATGCATCGACGCTTGAATTTCTTCCCGGCTTTGCTAAGTTAAATTTCGTTATTGCCACTAGTACAGACCTTCTTGACAGTTGACATCATTATAATTTTTTGCTAATATTTATTAAATCAGAAAACATGAAATTCGAACCAAAAATAACTGTAGATATGTCCCGGGACTCAGACGGATGAAATTAGTGAGAACTGGGCTCAGTTGTGCCCGAGATGGAATCGGATAAAAAATAAGCATTATTATTTGGAGAAATGTAAGGGACGAGGGAGTGGAAATATTGGAACCGAATAGTAAGGAAGATGAGGCTCAAGGCAAAATGAATGAATATATGTTATATGAATGAATAAATATATCACAGGACGAGATGAAAACGGACGTTGAGATCTGAGAGAAGCGGAAGAGGAAGAAACAGCGAGGGGAAATAAATAATACCGGAGAGGATGAAATTTGTCGAATTCCGTGTCGCGAACGGGGTTAGGGCAGGCTCTGGGAGTCCCTTAAGTGCCGGCGGGAAGACGGAGTGCGCGTGGGAGAAGTGTGTGGATTTTATGGCGAGAGTAGGTGAGAACGTTAAGGGATGAAAGGTTTTAGCGGGACAAAGGGATTGAGATCAACGCCTATAGAGCCCTCGCCAAGGTTTTTAATGCTCCTGGGCAATCGAGACTGACGTCACACGAAATGCCCCATCATCACCAAAAATGTATAAATTTTCGGACAGGACCGCGTCTCGGAAACACTTATTTTCTTGAAATAAAATCATTTATTTTTGTGGGTTTCATCCACTTTCCTGAAAGAATAAAACAAAAAGTATGACTGGGCTTTTTTAAATGACGAGTTCAATAATATATGGCATATTGCAACCATTAAATTGTTATATGATACTTAGGAAGACGAATTTCATGTAAGTTCCCGGTTATTAAACATACCCGCAGTAACCTTACTTTTTCAGTGCCATATTCATAGATGAAACCTGAAATTGAGGGTAAAGTAGAAGCAATGAATATTGAAACCGATAGAATTTATTTTCCCTTAAAAATCAACTGAATCATGAAAAAAATCAATTTGACAGCAAAAGCTATTCAATCGAATTTCTTACGACGGCCATAATAAAATATGATTGAAAATATATAATTTTCCTGGAAAATTATTTTTTTCACCTTATCAGTATTATGAGTATTATAACAAGCGAAGATAGATAAACATTTCCCTATAGATTATAAGTGTGCAACTTTGTTGAATATATGGCAGGATATTTTTCTATAACTTGGCGAGTAAATTCGTTGCTCTAATTGCATAGTAAAGCAGAAGGCGCTTCTTGGAATGCCAAGAGGGAATGCCTAATTTAAAATGTAAAATGGTCTAGACTGCAATCCTTGTTTTATTAATACCATCCTGAATTATTTTCTCAAGAATTTCAGTGCAAGTTACAAAGTGGTATGAACTTTAAAGTGAGAAAGTTATGAGCGGTTTTTAAGTGTGACACTTGCTTGCTTTCACAACGAGCAATCTGTATGAAGTCATCGCGGGTTCCGAATCGATTGAGGATAGAGGCTGCTACCGAGGTGTCGACTGCTGTACTGTGACTGCATTTTTTATCACATCCGATAGAAAAACTATTTTTATCCTTTGTTTGGAGGCCGCTTATGTCTAGTCCGGGTTAAAACCTGAAAACCTTCAGTCGAAAAGTAAATAAAATCAAGTAGGCGGATTGATTGCTAACGTGTATGTCATATTTAGAGAAGTGGGGTTGCCAGGGGGAGGGGTGCGGGGTGTCCAGGCCCCCTTTCTTTTTCCCTCTTTATTTTGGACCCCCTACCGAACGGAATTCCTGGCTACGCCACTGATCTAGAGAAATCAAGAAAGAGATCCCTCTGATTCAACAAATTTTTCTCACCGAATTTTTATCAAATTCCTACCTAAAAATACTATTTCGTTTATATTTTTCAAATATTGTCTCATCCCATCACATTCAGTATGGTAACGACCTTAATTCTCTGCATTCCTTGATTTTCTGGAATTTCAATTTCCTCATTTTGGTTTATAATCGGAATCCATGCGTTTCGCAATCCTCATCCATTCATATATTTAACCTCATTTTGATACTCTACGACAGACCGAGAACTTACTAATGACAAAATTCCGAAGCCAACTCGGCGAATTAATTCCAAACACGTAACCCTACTCAATGATTTCAAGAAATATACGTCCCTAACTAGGAATAGTTTTACTTTAATGAAGGAGAAAATTAAAATATCAGTGAATAATTTGGAACCTATTGATGAAGTGGGTAGAGCGCTATATAGTGGGCGGCGAATAGGTTGTAGGTTCTCGGTTTCAAATTCGCATCTTCTAGGTAGCTCCATCAAGGAATGCTCGCAGTATGGTTTTCATAGTTGACATACCTTTGCAGTGCAATGCAGGCTCTGTAAGATGACGAACAAATTTCCTGCCGTGAAATTTATCCAGCATAGTTTTGGCGAAAGAGTGACATTTGTCGTGAAAGAAATAATTTGGCTCAGCCGAAGAGTTTTGTTGTCCAAAAAAGTTTTTTTCGGAATGATTTCTGTTTGACTTATGTGAACCAACCATCGGGAGGGATTGGATTGCGTACAATATCAAGGCGTTACTTAATATAGCAGTAGGTATGTATAATAAAATGCATTTGCGCAAGTTACCATCCGCAAGTGACTTCCGACGTCGAGCCTGTATTTTACATGACTTATTCGGGAAACACGTCGAAGCATATTGTTGCTTTTAAACAATAACCCAGCGAAATTTAAGCCAGAAACATTTTCCTGAACTTAAACTCTTCCACAAGTAATGGCGAAAACATTTCCCAAAAAAATACTTGTGCAAATCCAGCTTTATGAACGCGTTTCGCTCTTTATTTTTACCATTTGCGTTCGAACACTAGTGTAGACAATGAGGGTGCGCGCATATTTTTTCGACGGGTAACCATAGAGCTCTTGGTAAGATGAACCGCATGGCTAAATAGGGACGCGCATTGGGAATGAGGTCCGGCAATCAGTGAGGATCGGCACCCGTCCCGAAAAAGGCGAAAATGAAACGAACGAATCGGGCGCCGCACACACAGCCGCCAACCAACGGACGCTCCTGTATTCGAACGTTTCCGGATGAAAGCTTTTGTGTTATTGTTCTTCCTCCTCCTCATATTCGGGCGCGTTCATCGACCTTTTTTCTCTCTGCGGAGGGAGTAAAAGGAGGAAGTTCCATATAGAAGAGGCGGCGGCAGCTCACCATTGGAACAAATAACCGGTCGACCAAACGCCTCCCGCCTCCAGTCCCTTTCCTTTCCAATGAAAGCCCCAATCCACCCACCGAGGCACCCCTTAAGAGAGAGAAAGAAAGAGAGAGAAGTCTGGCGGGAAAGCAATTTCTTTTTCGTCCGCGTTCGTTATATTTTCCTTCTACATTTTTTAAATCTTTTTTTCCAATTTTTGGGAATCCGAATGTAATTGAAACCCAAAGGAATTTCTGAATTCAAAGTGAACATGATTGGATATGACTCCAATACAGGGGAAAAAACTATATTTTCTTACCCTTAATATTTTTTTGTTGTTTCATTTTTGATCAAAAAATGTATGGTGGTGGGTCTTTTTGTTTTCCTGTGTGAAGCCAGGGAGTGGAAGTAAAGGGAAGATGGGAAGGAGGAAAAAAAGGCTCTCGTACAATAATCGGAGCAGAGGATATTGTACTTTTGTATCAATGTAATGATTTTTTTTGTTAGGAAAGAAGGAGGGGTAGACAGAAGAGCATATTTCATTTGGCGCCGGTGCGGCATTCGCTCCGAGAGGATTTATCATTATTTTCAGCGTTCAACTCTTTTTCGTGTTGTTTGCGAAGGTCCTTTATGCTTGGCTGAAATTTAATGGAGCCTTTTAAAAGTGACTTCAAGCGTAAAAGTAAGAAGGTAAGCGTGTTTGCAGTTCTTAGTACGGAAATAATTTAGTCGGACCTGGAAAAATATGGAGAGGTATTCCGCTAAATAAACACGTTTTACCTCCGCTTCGAAAATTCAGAATGTCTGGGCATGTACCTAAGTCGCGCTTCGCAAATAGTGAGAATGAATTACAAGTATCGAGGCAAAAATGTATGAAAGATGACACATTTTTGGTGAAGAAGTGCGGTTTATTTTCATTATCTTCCTATTCCGGCTGAATGTATTACTTGAGAAGTTAATTATTCATTAGTATTCCTTGCTCAGAAACCAATTTTAGTTTGATACGGCGAAGTGAATGTAGATAATTCGGCAAATTCCACAGGAGAAAAAATTCCAAAAATATTGATTGAATATTCATTAAAATCATTCGTGGTTCGCGAAATTTTATTTTTATCAGAGGTAAATACCAAAAAACTCAATCTCATTTTTAGATCAACGAAAACCATTGAGTACAGGGACCCTTTATGACCCATCAAATGGTTGCAGGATGCTAACGAATATTTTATACAAAACAAATGATCAAAATTAATTAGTGTTTACCACTAATTAATGTTATGATTTTATTTTTTTCTTATGTATTTTATTATTTTATATGGTCATTTAATTTTAATGAAGTGAATTCGGCGTGCAACTCTTTAGCAATTTTTGTGACAACATTAATTCATGGCATACTTGCAATTCATAAGCTGTAAGGGTACCATTGTTTTAAGTTTGCGGGATTGAATTAAGATATTCGAGAGAGAGAGAGAGAGAGAGAGAGAGAGAGAGAGAGAGAGAATATGATAAATATTCGTCGCATTGACATTTAATGGCATTTTGCCGAGGTTGACTGTACTAGATGTTAGGCTTCCGCTGTCAATCAAGGAACAACGCAAGGGAATATAGGCTTCCAAAAAGTCACTGCACTAAGGTGAACACCATTTCGGCGCTAACACCGCGCTTGGCGGTATATATGTGGTCTATTTCGATTCTGCCGCGTGAACGGCGCGGCGGCAAAACTAACATTAATTGCCATGGGAAAAAATCTTCTGCACCGGGAATCGAACCACTAATTTTACATTGGACATAGAATATTCTCAAATCTGCCAAGTCTAAAAATACCAGTTTAAGTACACCAAGTTTAAGTACACCAGCTCCAAGTAAATCACTTGGTAGCGCCCCAACGGCACTTTTTAGGGCCCTAAATCTTTCAGTGTGACGTTACCATCGCTTACCTCTACGCCGGAAACCGAGTTGCGCTCGAAAACTGGTCGGATTTCGACTTCCGGTGATCGACTTTGGCTTGCCCCGTTGATTTAGCATTGGCTGGATGATCTTCCGTCGATTCCGTTCCTTTCCTGGCTGTTTCTGACTGCTTTTAGAGAGATGACGTCACAGGTGAGGTAAACATGGGTTTCGGTCGATTTCAGAAATATCGATCCGAACCCATGCCAAAGTATCGAAAGTATCGAGAATCGATGTTTTCCAGCGATTTCGATTCTCTTGAGCCCGAAATATCGATGCTATGGTCGATAAATATCGAAAAATTAAAATTGAGAATTTAGACGTCATTTAGTTTTCATCAACATCATCATAATTCAAAACTAATAATCAGAGATGCTAACATGCCATTCATTATTTTTTTGCTCGTGAAACTCTTGCAGGCTCATCAATCCAATAAGATAGGCTGGCGTGATTTTAGGAAATTAAAAAGCAGCATTCTATAACGCTTATGTAAATAAATCTTGATCTTATATTTTCCAAAAATATCACTGGTCTGATTGGTAGTACTATTGGGTCTCAAAGATACTGCATAACTCTTAAGGGAGAGAACAACATTCAAATAAGGTGGTTAGGCTATTTTTTATGTATATTTGTTCATATATTCTGTCTAGGATACATTCACTTCCGTTCGAACTTCGAGCCGTGTTGGGGATTTATTTCATCCAAATAGATGCCCATAACGGCAAAGCAAGGACAAGTGTAAATTAAAGCATCGTTTTCCCATTGTATGTAGGAAAATAGTTTATTAGTTTGCATGAATACTTATTCTCCAAATTCTTACTTCACCCGCAGAAACGTAAATGCTAACACTTACGGCCGTATTCATAGTTTCCTTAGTAAGCTACTAACGCCTAAGTAGCGTTCTAAGTAGTAGCACACTAGCACAATGGTATTCATAGATCGTTAGTAAGGGCTACTAAGCTTAGTATGCTACTATCTTAGTAGCTGGCTCTTAGTCGCCCTCCGGCCTTGTCTAAGAGAGCTACTAAATGTGGTGGACCGTTGTGGATGATCGAATTCCGGTTTTATTTGTATACTGTAATAGAGTTTTTACGCATTTGTGCCAAAATGGAATACGAGAATAGATTCTTCTAGTAAGGCAGGCAACGTATGTAGTGTAATTGTTGACAGGAATTGAAAGTTTTTCGTAGCTGCGAGGAAGCTACGACTTGCAGTGAACTTGTGCCTCTAGTGTAAGTGAACACAAATTGTGCATTCAATGAGCCCCTAAGTGAATTGATTGCATATAGACGATGAAGTAAAGAGTGAAGCGACAAGTGAAGTGATTTGTGAGAGTATGAGCTTCGACAAAATTATTTATTTCTTGCATACTGGTTTAATCATTTCGATCAAAGGTATCTACTACCTGTTGCGAAAGAGATATGTTTCATATTTGAAGCAGTTGTTCTTTAGAGATATAGCAAACGCTTATACATTTTCATTCGTTTGTACGCTTATAAGTTGTGTTTGATTTTATTACTTATTCTAGTCACTTCATCGTGAGCTTTCGCCAGTGTTTACATTTCGCGTATTTCGTTGCGCTGTTGTTTTTGTTTTGATTACGGTACGAGCGGTACGAGTGATAGTGGAGAGTGAGATTGGAAGTTTGTTGATGTTACACTTTCTGGTTAAGAAATTTGTTTCAGCCTATTTATTTCATTGTCTATGTAATGGTAATGAGAAATAACATCAACTGATTCTAAATCATTAGTGATGAGTGGGAAGTGAGATGTGAAGAATTCTTTCGAACGTCAACGAGTGCAAATTCTTTTGGTGTGTGCAGAGTGATTGGAAAACTAATTATCATGCTTTACTAGAGTTACGTTATAGTGTTTTAAAGTAAGTATGATCAAGTTTTTCATTTAACCAGTTGATTCGGAATGTACGGATTATAAGTGTCATAAAGACAGCTCGTGAAATGTGAAGTGAAATGTTGTAGTGCTATTTGTGATACGATCAGCAATAAATAAGTAAAACAAGTTACGTTAATTATGCTTTGTTTTTACATTAACCACCCCTAGTAAACTATATGGCGTATATTTCCGCACGCTGTCAATATTTGAAATATTTAAATGTAGCGAAGCAGATTGTTGTTTCCTTGACTAACATTTTAGGAGTTGCAAACATATGTTACTAATTGCTCGCACGTAGGTGTTTGTAGCGTAATAATTGTGTATCATTCACACATTTATCTTAACGCCATTTTATTAACGATTCAATTCTGCATTGCAAAACTTTTCGTTTCTACTCCAATATTGAGGTGTATCTCTGCTTTCCGAATACAAATGTGTATAATATTGACGTTGCTAGTTTTGTATTTCCATACTAATCACGTATACACTAATGGAAACAAATATCGGAAGTGCAAAAAATATGCAATGTATGTGATCAATGAATACACGGCCGTTTGTACAACAATAACTGCATTTAAAGCATACAAATGCTTCGGTCTTACTCATTAAATCGATCCTTTCCCAATGGTATTGCATAATTTTTGTGTACAACAATCAAAAAATATGTCTGCGATGCGATATCACATCGAATCATCCATTGTGGAGTCAAAATTTCAATGCATTTTGCTGAATCAATTTCTTTTGTTTGATAGTTTTACGAATTTTCCGCGCCGCGGAAGAGTCAGATGCAGTGTTGTCAAGCGTAGCCTAGCGGGTTGAACCCAAATCGCTACCGAGTATCGGCTGCCGAGCTGGCTAGTAGCATACTAAGTTAGTAGCTCTTAGTAGCTCACTTAATAGAATCCATGAATACCATATCTTAGTAGGCGACTAAAAGGTCTTAGTAGCCGACTAAGTTAGTCGCCCTACTAGCGTGTTTTAGCGGAAATCTATGAATGCGGCCGTTAGAAACTAGCCGGTGCCATAAAGCTTGGGGAACATATATTTATGAATTTATATAAGATGAATTTTTGTAACATTTCGTATCTTAATAGATATTAAATATCTATTATATCTCCTACTCCGAGTCGCGATAGGGATTTCATTCAATATAAGGCTTGAAAAAGGACAAAGCCTTAGGAATTTCAAATCGAATGGACTGTTTCTCCCTCTCTGCCAAAAAGTGTCCTTTGAATATTCAGACTCAAAAATGTTATTTCACTAGACCAAAGACAAATGCCTTGACGCTAGGCGCCTACATAGCAGCAATCACATGCCTTAAAATTAGGGGGAGCAAAAATGCATGGAATTTTTTGTTAAACTAGATTTTTCCCATAAACCAAGATATATTTAATGTTTTTTAGTCTACATTTCTTTAGATTGCGGCTCCGAGCAGTACTAGAGACCTCTGTCATACACATTGATGACTAAAACAAAAATTTCAATGCAGGAGGTTGATTCTCTTATTCCGCTCTGCCTCCCACGACGCTCCTCTACCGCTTTTCATCGGTACGAACCCCAGAGTGCAAGGCCGGAGAGTCGGCGGCGTGTGCGGCAGCCGGTGCAGACGGATGCAGATGGCAATAAGAAAATTGGCGCGGGACCCAGAGGGGCCTTTTGAAGAGAGGGCGGGAAATGGAATGACGACGTCAGGGGGTGGAGGCGTCGGTGGTCGGGAGTGCGGCGATGGGAAATTTTAAATTAAAATCAGAGCAAGGTTGAGGAATACGAGAGGAAGGGATTCATGTGATATTGCGAAAGGCCCGCTCACAAATGGTTACTGCTCGGGTGCCATCGCTTTCGAATGCAAGGGCGGGCAAGGATGAACGAGTGTTCTTGCTCTTTCGCCTGAATGAATTTTTGAGCGGGCATTCAAGATATAAGATGCCAACGCAGTGCTCTCTAAGCCTTGTATTTCCGGTATTTAATTCAATATAAGCCAGGTGGGCTTTAGGTAGTTTGTATTTCGTGTCTGTGAGCAAATGAAACTTGCTCGAAGAATATATTAAAATTCTAATTATGTATGCCATTCTCGAAAATTTTTTACTTCTATTCATGGGAATTAGTCGTAAAAGTAAGCAAAAAGCATGATTAATGAGGAAATTATATAAGGAGATTAGGAGATTAATGAGAAAGTTCCAAATCATTTTTCCATTCCTCTGATATTCTCTCTCTCTCTTGACTCCATATTGGTATTTAATATAGGTAGCCTGGATATTATTATCAATCATCAGTTGAACTTATTTTATAGTTCTACAAATATTTGATAAGTCTGTTGACTGCTAATAACCTCCTTTATTTAACAACACTAAAGGCACACTCTCATTAGCAGGCCCTCTTCACGAATCGATAAGCCCTTATTGGAATTATATTAAATATCGATTAATGTAGAGCCCTCATCAAGAATCGATATTTAATAAACTAGCCATCAGAGGCAGTTAATATCAAATTCCTGCACACTAATTTTCACATCGCTGCTCGTACTAGCGACCACGCAAATACAGTTTGAAAATAATCCCTAGAATTATCTATCTAATTTTCCTAGGTGGATACTAATGTGATATAAAATTGTGAGTATTGCTGCTTCATTTTCCGCAGCATTTTCTGTAGGAGCACCCCAAATTAATCTTTCGCGCTTATACTATATTTTTTAATGTGGTGACGCTTTGAAGTTCAAGTTTAGAAATT
The DNA here is from genome assembly GCF_921293095.1 of Ischnura elegans. Taxonomy (NCBI): domain Eukaryota; kingdom Metazoa; phylum Arthropoda; class Insecta; order Odonata; family Coenagrionidae; genus Ischnura; species Ischnura elegans. The sequence continues at coordinate 147,085,958 of NC_060246.1, forward strand.
TTGACTAATTATCCATTAGAGATGATTTGAGAACCTAAGGTATATCATGGGTACGATCCACTTTAACATCGGCTTGAAAATCAAGTATATGGTATCAAGTTTGAATGGGTTATTAAAAAAACTGCTTTTCTGATTTATTGAGGCAATGGTTTACAACCAAGGCTGCAATAGAAAATTATACATTGATCATTTCTTATCGTAGGAAATTAATGATTTCCTACCTTTTCAATTAATTGAATTTCAGACTATGATAAAAATGTACAAGGCAAACATGGAAGGCAACTACCGGCATGAAAATTTTCCGCAAAAAAAGTCATCATTCCAGTCATGGGAAAATGTTTCGCATCGCTAAAGCTTGACAATTTATGAATTTGTTTGAAATACGCTTGACGCTAATTAGGACATAATTTTTTTTAAATATTTTGAAGGAGAATCACCGGAATCCGGATGCTTGCTCAAGAAGACGAACTGAGGGCCTTATTCCGCCAAGAAGTATTTATTCCGTCCGACTTTGTGACGGAGCTAACTCAATAACGTTATTTATCAAGGAGCGCGACCGTGCACCTTAATTACTTCCAAAAATAAACCGCTCCAAATCCTTTCCATACTCTCTCTCACGCCTTTGCTCACTAACTCCACGGCAAGCCGTGGGGGAACGCGAAAGGATGCAAGACGGTCCATTGACCTCATGCCATTGTGAAAACAAACCCTTGATTACGTTGGCGGAGCGGAGGTTGTAGGAGAGCTGGAGGGAGGTTGCATTGAGGAGAGGCGAGGGAGGAGGGTGGGGGATACCCATAGATGTTTACGGGAAAGGGGATGGGGGAGGAGAAGACACGGCAAGTAGACTAATTGGTATCCTAGATGGGATACACGAAGAACCCTCTCGCGCCTTCTCTTGGAAATAATAAAAAAAGATAATTCTCCCTCCTTCAAGTTCCTAAGAAAGTAGGAGGAGATGTGGAGGTTTAAAAAAAAAAAAGTTTGGAGGAAGAAATGTTTGGGGTGGGAAGAAGGGGATGGTAATGAGGAATTTAAGAGCAGTTAGACGGAGAGACAAACGTAATAAGGTCGGCCTCGGAATTATCCCCTCAGGGCTCGCGAGGAGCTTCCTCCGTCTTGTTCCCTCCCTTGCCCCTATTTCTGCCGAACCACCCCCATCACATCCCCTTGTCGTCGCAAGCGTTCCATTGCTTTCCACGTTAATCTAAAACCTTCCACCGATCTAATTTGTCCTATTCTTGCCGTAAATTGACGTTTTTGCAATTTTCCGCCTTTTTAAAAATTAAATAGATGTTTATTTGTTGCCAATTTTTTTTCTATTTTTATCTTCTTGTATTAATGTCTGTAAAAAAAGTTTGTCCGAGTTTGAGAAGCTCTAGCGTCCAAGTGAACAATCAATTTAAATTTAACAAATAGCACACAAAAGATAATTTATTTCTTCGACGGATCATATACTTTTTTAAATATTCGGTTCCATAGTACTTTCTGTATTTAATTTTTTTCTCAAAAAAGCACCCATTTTTTCGCGTAAAATAGTTGCCCACATTTGAGCGCTGGGTATTCCCGTAGTTTTCGTTCCAGTAACTTGCAGTTTTGATATAAGAGAGCCGAATTTAGTATTAATAGTTTGTAGAAAAAATTATTTATGCCACAAAATTGATTGATTTATTGTACAAACGCAAATCTTTGCTAATTTCAAAACAATGGGTCGATTGAAAATTAATTGGTATTGTTGTGTGCCGTAGAATATAAGAAATACTGGTACGTAGTTCACACACGTAAAATTTCAATATAACTATATAGGCTCTTTAAATTTCCTTTGCTTCCCATGTCCACGATTTAAATCTCAGAACTCAGCCCGTTTCGTGTAGTCATCCCCAATTCCTGTCTTCGTGTGCGTTTATTTATCTATCCCCCCTCCCTCCACTTGAAAAAACGTACATTAATTTAATATCTCCACTTCCGCCTCGTTCTCTCTCTCTCGTTCAGAAAAAGTTTAATTTATTTTTAGAGCTTTTTTTCCTCTTTCCTCCACCGACGCTCATACAAAACATTTTTCCGGCTGGCGACGCGCTTCAGCTCCCTCTTCAAAAACACTTATCTTCACTCCTCGTCCCATCCGCCTCTCCTCCTTCCTCCTTTCTCCCCCCCCCCCCCCCCGTCCCATTTAACGTCTTTTCTCCCTCTCTTTCTCTCCCTCCTCGACCTCATTCGCTCGTTGCACCCCCTTAACTGAGGTCGTCTGTGTGTTTATGTGCATGTCTCACTTTCTCTGTATTAAATTGTGCTCGCGTTTCGCGGTAGCATCGACACGACGCGTCGCCCGCGTCGCCGGCATCGCTAGGTGCAGGCGTCCGCGTATTTGTGCGGATACTCCGGAAGGTTGTGTTTATTTTCTCTTTTTTTAGCACCGTCGCTTAGGTCATCGATTTTGTTTTTACGCTTTCCTTTTCGAGCTGACGTCACGGTGTCACTTTTCAATGGATTTCCGGGGAAGAGCTTGCAGTGGAAGAGGACGAGGAGGACTTTTCGCGGATTTTGGGTTTGGATTTGGGGGAAAGTCATTCGCCCATCATCATCGCATAATGCTTAGAAACCTAGCACGGTTTTCCGTTTTCACTCTCTCTCTCTCTCTATTAATTTAATTCGCTATTCTCTGTCCTTGTTATTATAAACCGCCGCCTTTAAGCCTGCATAGCTGCCACGGTCCCTTCAAAGCATTTTAAAATTATCTTTTGCATGGTAAACTTTTCTTTTTGTCTTTTCCCTGAGATCCTAAGTGCACTTGAGAATAAAATTAAAATTTTCAGAAAGTGCCCGATCCCTGCTTGAATGTCGTGTGGAAGACATTTAAATCGCAACACTTCGTCCGTCAGATAAGACGTTAAGCCGTAGTCCCCTTGACGCCTTTCGTTAAGAGCAGGCTAATGCCGACGCCAGGTTTCTCTCCACCCTTCCTTAACTACCCTTCACTCACGGCGCAAATGACCTCACCTGTCGGTCACCTCCTCCAAATACGATACCATACCGTTATACCAGCTATAAATTTGCACAAAATCCCAGAAGAGGAGGAAATAAAAAAAAAGAATTTGAGAGGGATTAGTAATTTTTTTTCGGATATCAAGAATAATTCAAGATAATAATGTGATTTTTATCTAGGGGCTGCACATAGCAAACAATATCTGAATAAACACAGATAAAATAACCTAAATCGTAGAAAAGCAAACTATATGTTGTAATCCACAACTTTATGTTGAAGATCGAAATTGGGCTAACTTGAGATGCAATCAACATTTGAAACTGTATAAGACGATTCGCATTCAATACTAATTGAGATGTAATCAATTTTTACCAGTTTTAAGCATAGCGCCTTCAATTTTCTTGTTTCCCGAGGTCTGTTACAAAAGTGAGATTGATAATTTTTATAAAAAGAAAAATTGCGATCTTTTGTTGCATAAAATTCGTCAATCTAAATATCTATTCTAACAAACAATAACGCTTCGACCCAATTAGATCTGGACTGTGCACGAGGCTCCTCAGAGATCGAGCAATCAAAGCTTTTCATGAGGTACTCAGGAGGATTTACGAGGAATTTCTTGATTCTTATTCCCTAATTCCGAATGGGAAAGGTATTCATCGTATGCCATAACAATTACTACATAATTAGATCCATTTTAACACCGTAACATGGTTTACAGGGCCAGCGGCGAGTAGCTTCCCAATAAAAAATAATGATTCGCCGAGGTGACATTTAGGTAAATATGTAACCTTCTCTAAAGCCTAGTTGGTATGAATCCCCAATGACTATAGGCTTGCTTGCATAAAGTTATAATTTTAATCAACTTTTTTTTACTTAGTTTTGGGATATACTTAATCTATACCTTCGTACTTGAACAATGCAAAGTATTGCTGGAAAATTCACCTGGAATAATTAGGTTAGCGTGGTAGCCTAGTGTGTAGAGCGCTTGGCTATGGACCGGGGATTCAAATTATGGATTAAAAAATATGGATTCAAATCCCTGGAGAAACTTTCGGGCCGCCTAAAACTAAAATGGTTGGTGTTCGGAAAGCAACTGGCCCTCAGCCCCAACTGTACGATATTATACGACTGTGGCTTAGTTCGGCTCTATCCTCCTCTGCCCAAACCAAACTACAGGTTGAATAACTGAGTGAATGAGTGAAAACTTTCGGAAGGGTTTGACCATGAATCTCTCCAAGAATCGGGAATGGTAATGAGGGTTGGGTAATGCGACCGGGGAATACCATAATACGAGACTAAAGAGAGTTTCTAAAAGAGGAGTTGGAGGTATCGAGGCATGAAGAGTGCTGACAAGAGGACAGATGGATTATGCAGAATCCCCCAGGATGGGGATGGGAAGGGGGCTGGGATTTTCCTCATCGGTTGCGGCCCCTTAGTATTTTCACCATGGACCAGCAGCCCGCTACCCCGTGGATGGATATCGACCGGAGGGACGGCGACGCCGTGACGGAACCCTTGCAGGGAGGCGTAAGGAAATGGTTTGAGAAATGGTCGCAGGTTGAAACCGTTCTGTCAAAAACGGAGGGAGATGGACCTTCCTGGAGCGACAGATTTGTCCTCGGCGATGGAGTCAAAGGAAGGAGGAAGATGCTCGGATGGCAGGGAGGTGATTGATGATCTATGAATTTGGATTCCCACAAATGACCAAAACCATTAAGAGTATTCGCCGGGGGTACACGTGGGGATTTCCTCCACTCCAGGGGACGGGAAAGTAGTGAGGGTTAATGCAAGGTTTTGGGCTAAGTTGGTTATGGATAACCCCTGAGGCCTCTTTCGACCGCAGCCTGCACACAAGACGCCACTGAAGGATATGGAGGAAATGGGGTGCCGATGCGGATCACGGGGATTACCTTAACAGTGTATATATTTCTGCGGGTAATAAATTTCCAAATCCCTCACACACGCATAGCGTTTCCTCACTCCACCCTCCTTGCCCCAACGCGGCTTTACTTCCATAGTCTTCTTTCTTCCCGGGAGACGGATTGAAAAAAAGTAGAACCAAAAAGCCGTCTTTTAGTTGCCACATCCCGTTATAGTTTAGGCTGGGTGCCGCGCCGTTCTGGGAGCTCAGGCGCCGCGGAGTGTTTTTGATGAAATTGATCTTGAATAATGTGTTTCTCCATAGAGAAGGAACATGAATGATGTGTTCTCGTGTTTGCTTTTCACGTGGCGCCCGTTCATATTACCTTACTCGAGTTTCGGCGCCGGGTCATTTGTTCCTGGCGTGTGGCATTAATGGATCAAGATGATGAATACTGTAAAATGATACAGAAAGTGTTTTTAGGTTCGAAAAGTTGGGTGCTCGGTAATCAAAATGTATACTTACTCATGCAGACCCTCTTTTTCAGGCAAAATTTATTGAGTAAAGCAGAGGTTTGTATTACTCTTGCAATTCCAGAAGAAATCCAGGAGTCGAACCCAAAATACATTGGCTACATATAGAGGAGAAAAACATACCTAATTTTCCCCACAAATCTACGTATTTATGAAAAAGAGTAATATTTATACTCGGGCGATCAGGCGATAGATGATTTTTTTACGGGAACGATCAATTCGTGATTTGGCTGATTTGCGTAATGTGCCCCCACCTTAAGGTGTGCATCTATATTACACTGAAAAAGTACGAAATAAATAAATACATGCAAGACCAGATTTAAAAAAGTAACTTGTATCCGCTGCATGAAATTGTGAAGGTAACAGAAATCTTACCAAGGCATACTGCATCCAAACTTTTGAATAGGAGTCGGAATAATTCTTCGGTCATTCATTGGTAGAGTCTTATTTAGAATATACGAATATCTAATAAGGTCGTCAGCCAAAAACATATTTAAAATACGAACTTTGTTGTCATTATTCCTTAAATTAGTGTTAAAATATAGTTTTCAAGCTGGAAAGATTCCTGTATGGCTGGTATAATTGACCACAATACATGATATTACTAAGTAGAAATTGAGGTGTATTTATAATTTATTTGACTTATTAGGAGTATTTTCTTTGCCGAAATATGAGATGTCACAGTATCAAAAACACTGGCTCACATACTTCGCATTTCAGGGAAATTCGTTAGTTTCATCGGTGGAAGTGGAATCCAAGAGAGATAATTGAATCAATGAGGTAAAGAGTAAATTAGATGAATTAAGTGATTTAGATGAAAGCACTGCATGAAAAAAGTGATTTTGTACGCTGTCACGTGCACGAGTGCAAAGTTATGTACACCAAGGATGAAGTTCACCATGAAAAAATATTTAGATTATTTTCGCGGTGAACTTCACCCTTGGTGTATATAATTTAGATGAAGCTATAACGAAGCAAGGTAGAAAGAGGTTATGAGGTCGGAGTGCTGACTTTAACTGGCAGAATCTAAGGACTGAGGGCTGTAAAGGGTTGGGTATTCCGGCGCGTGAACATTGGCGCCCAGACAGACATTCCAATTGACGGATGTCACGAGGCAGCGGAAGAGAAATGATGAGTGAATGTGTTGCCTGCATAGCAGTGGAGAAGTACAAGCTCTGCACGGGTGGAGATTGCAGTGGCCCGGAGTGGAATGGCCAGGGTGAAAGGCCGCGGGCAGTGAGGAGCGAGAGTAGCACAGACGACGCGACGGCAGCGCGCAGGTGGGGAGTGGGGGGGGGGGGGGGGGGAAGGAACTTTCGCTCAATGGAACACCGAGGTACTCCGCAAACGGCGGGAATAATTGCGAAATCCCTGAAAGAGACACCTTTTGTCACAGATTTTTCCAGTTCATCAAGCACCAGAGTGCGTTTAAATATAGAAATACCTCACCAATTCGTTTCTCGGAACGCTCAGCAAAATCTGCGCCGGAAATATTGCGGTCGACTCTTGTGGAAACCTTACTCCTTTACTTATTCCAACATTTGAAAATAACAAGAGTTGCGCTTAATTAAAAAATATGAGGGAATTTCCAGCTCGCAAAAAGCTATGGTTGATGATCTTCGTGCTTTTTCTCACTCTATGTAACCTTGGCACTTTTCAAACCACGACAATGAAACCCATGAACAAGTTTCTGTACTGTTGGTATTGCACAAAGTTCCAACACATTTGAAAAAATCCTCCACTTAAAAAAGTACCGTAGAAAAGTGAAAAAGTAACTTAGTTATGCTTCTATCATAGGAAAAACTTAAAAAGATTATTTAGATAAAACAGCATCGTGTAATTCGTCATTATTGTTGGTTACTATACAGCATTAAACATAAACTCCATGAAGAGGTTCCACTGAATATTGATATTCGTCAAAAAAATTGCTATGTTGCAAATTGGAAGACTTGATTTATTTCATGATACAATGGAATATGATTGTTTGGAATAAAAAAAAGTCATCACTAGAAAAGGGAAAGAAGTACTCACAGAATTAAACGAGGCACAATATCTCAGGAAAAATAACATGTCTTGCTTTATCTCGCTGTATTGGGATTCTAGACGAGGTGAAATAATATACTTCCTTTCACATGAAAAACAAGTAACGGTCAGTAAATGGTGAAGCATGAATTTCAATCTCCCATTAGGTCCCTTTCAAAATAGTTATTTGAGGGAAAAAAATGCAATAATATTTTTTAGGCTTCGGGCCATCGCCGGGATTTGAACCACGGAGTGGGAAGCTAAAACTCTAGCCACAACACCAACCCGATCCCCAAACTAGTAAAATATTTTCCTATCTCCATCACGTCTCAACGCATTATGAAAAGGATGGATTTCCTCTCTATTCGTGGAGGGTAATTGTTACCTAGATAAAAACAGGGAATTACGTGTAAATTTGGGTACCTGTGTTCAAGATTTTGTACCCGTGAGCAGGAATCTCAATCACTCAGGTTAATGAAATGGGTTATTTTTTGCTCTAATTATTGTGTGCTCCGATATTTCACGGCATGCATTGCCGCTCTTTTAGTGTTCTTGATTATTATTACCGCAAGCCTCCTGCAGCGTTCTACTCGGTTATTAATCCGTGGATATGGAGCAAGCAGAATTTTCGCGGAAAAGGATGATCATGCATTTTCCCTAGAAAATTGAGGTTTGTGGTGTATTTTAGAATGGAAAATTATTTTCGAAACCAAAATTTAATTTTAATTTTATTTAAAAATTCCAGAAGTTGATTCAAGGGAGATATTTTGAATGACTTTTCAACCTTGAGTTTTTCAGTTGTTATTTCCGGGAAAAAATATTTAAACTACATTATTGCTATAAATGATGCCTGTTTACATGGACCTGAATTCAGAATTTGTATTCAAAAAGCTAGTAATTGATTGGTTATGGATGATAGAGCGTTGATGTGACAAATAGGTTGGAAGTTGCGAACGAAGTTACTGTGAAAACTATTTTCTGCTAGTCATGGTTAGGTTATAAATTGCACTACTGTATTTTAACATCTATATTCACAAAATGTTAACTAACCCGTTACAATCTATGATCGGCTACTATTAAGTACTTAATTCTGAATCACGAGTAAGCATATTCAATTTTAGTGCATAATGGGTCACCATTTTTCATCATATTATTAGCATTTTCTTGCATCAATTCATGAATACAGAATTTATATAAAAATCAGAGTGTAATTTATATACCTGGTTGATTAAGGATGTTGGATAATGATTTTTCCGTCAAAGACTATGTATACTACCAGCAACATGAGAAAAATTCTTTTAGGGCGAAGAAAATGCGCACTTTTTAGGCGATAGGTTTCGTTGTCTTCATTTTCCTCAGTAAATCGTTTCTTTGCAACCTTAGTGCTTTTTTTACCTTTCTCTCTGGTAGAAAATTTGTGTCTAAGAAGTCACCTTGCCTGCATCCGCACGGCGCCTCTGATTCGTTTGTCGTTCTCCGTGATGCCTGCCCTCCCTCATCCGTAGACTCTCTCGCTCCGAAGCACGCACGGACCCAGGACCCAATTAAATCACAGCGATCCTTTCACATCGAGTCTCAGCCTTGCCATCCTCTTTCACTCCCCAGGATCTTTAACTGGCAGCCTACCCCAACAGTCGCCCTAATTGCAATTTGCGCTGAATAGTCTCCTGGCGGAGTTATGTCCCAGTCTCTATGCCCTACTGCCCTAAAATACAATTGTTTTTCTTCCTAATAAATCTTTTTTCTGACGAGTCTTTTATGTTGCTCAAACTAAATAATAGTATTCTGCAGTAATAGGCTAAGGTGCTATGATAGCAGATTCTACTAGGCACGTAGCCAGAGAGGGTTTATTTCAGGCTATAAAGAGATTTTAGATCATTCAACTTTTGAGCTTAACGCACTGTTTCATTTCAGATATAAATTGACCTAATAGCCTACATAATGCTACTTAGAGAAGCAATTATAGGGTACCCCCAAAATATTTTCCCTTACAGCGACTGATACATCCTTTAACTATCCCAAGGGTATTTATCATCTAACAGTCTCTTAGGTATTTAAAGCTGCGGACTGAGTTCAGGGCCTCATATTTTTCTCAAAATCTATAAATACCGCCAATGCAATTTAAAATTTTCTCGAAAAATCAGGGGGATAAAAAAAAACGCCTATGAAGGCGAAACACTTATTATTACGCCCGTATCTGTAAAAAATAAAATTATTACTTAAAGTTTAAGCACAATTCCCGACGCACGAAAAGTTACAATAAATTACAGGCATAGGCAGCAAGCATACAACAAAATTAACCCAGAGGCAAATTTTTGTCTACTAGCTCGGTTTCTACAATTCGAATCCGCTCTAGAGGAAGGGAAGTGTATATTTAGTATACTTTCGGATGAAAACCGTTGTAGTTTAGAATAAACTTACAAATATGTGTAAATGAGCAGTTTACAACATTTTTTGGCAGTAATTAATACGGCATGATCACATAATATACTTCCGAAAAGAAACAGATCTAATGCGATGCTTTTAAGCATGGAATTTGATGAGAAGTATCTCGTAGGCTTTGACGGAATGCGTAATTATCACTCTTATCTTTAAAAATACTAAAAAATTATGTAATGGCCAGAAAAGGAAATTGGTGGTATAATACGAGTTTGAACGTCGAAGCTGTGTGTACAGCAAACGTACTCTCTTGCATTACATTTACTTACCTTTATATTTACTTCACTTTATTTTTACTTACAGTTGCCTATGGTGGAAAAGTAGTGCTGGCAGACTAGTCATGATTGGAGATGACGACATTGATCCATGTTTCATGCTCTAAATGCATTTCAATTTCCACACTATCACTTTCTGCCGAAAAAATGCACGGCGAAATTACCAGTTTCTGTCTGCAAGTGCGTGTGATATTTAATTCTAAACAATTTCCGGCCCAAATTACAAAGCCATCATATTGATTTTTTTGGCATCTTTCAGATTGATTGCAAATAAAAAATTCTATCCTCACGTTGGTTTTTTAAATTGGAACAAAAAGAATAAGGTGAGGGCAAGACAAAGACCAGAAGTACATAACTGGCCAGAAGCTAATGGCAAACTTTGTAAACTAAATAGTCAGCAGAAAAGCTCGGCTTGAATTCTTAGAAAGTTGCTACATGAATATTGACATAATAAGTATGGACTATTTTTATACGTAAAAGGAAAGTTACCTGAAGGGACGAGTAGATTCAGGAAAAAGGCCAACGTATCGGAAAAAATTCTCAACTCTCATTTCAAGTGACAAGAGTAATAAGAGAAAACGCGTGAAAGACAGATGCCAATCAACCGGGGCGACTGGCAAATGGTGTTAGTGACATGTATGTAAATATTGTTCTCTGCAAATAGTCAAGCTAGAATAAAATCGGTCGATACACCTTTTCTTCATTTTATTATTTTTCTTATACAAACGCTCGAATTTCATAATGTATGTGAAATTTCAGATTAAATGACCACTTCATTAGCTCTCGTATCTTGAAATGGGCAATGGGCTTTCTTTCTGTTGTAGGAGAATTTGTGTCTCGTATGTGTTATTATAGGATTTTGACATAAAATTCCTCCTCTTTACCACAGTATTACGATACACCCTTAGTTTATTTAGAAATTTTTGTCTTATGTATTAGTTTATTTAGAAATTATATGTCTTAGTTTATTTAGAAATTTTTAACGAATTTTTCTTTCTCTTTATAAATATATCTTCTTAATCGAGACGAGGAAAGAATATGTATGATTTGACAGGTAAAAATGCTCATTTTACCATTATTTTATGATTTATTCTCTCTGTAATTCTATCCTTTGACATCATCCTCACCCTCCATTTTTATCCTCATGATTTCTGCACTTAAAGGGCTGTGCTGTGAGCCGACAGGAAGGGAGTATTCTAGTAATTCAATCTGCGATGAGAACCTGAGATTCATGAAAACAAGAATATATTCGTAGTCAGATCACAGTAGTTTTAAGAGGAAGGTGGAAAAAAATTTGCGATGGTTGAACTGAAGAAGATATTACGTCCCTTTCCATATTCGATTGATGAATGTGGGCGCGTATCGTAGGTGGCAAAAGAGAGTAAGGCAAGACAGGGAGCGGGTTGGGTGAGGTAAAAAAAAATTGCGTGGGCATCGAGATATGGATGTATTCCCATCTTTATGCAATGAGAAAGAAAGATGAGAACGGGAAAGAATTCGTTAAAGGATAATAAAAAATGTATGTCAGAATTTTTAGTGAAAATATATCCGCTCACCAATTGAAAAACTTTGCTTTCTAGAGTGCAAGTTTTTGCAAGCCAATTCATTTGAAGGACGGACCCAATGTGGTACGTGAATTGGGTAGGTAATGGATGTGCTAAATTAATTAAAAATCAGTTACCTTGGGAGTTTATAATTGTAAGTTCTGGATACTATTCAAGAAATTTTATGTCAGCCCGTGAATTTTAGAAAAAATACTGCCTCTTATGGCCAAATTCCATTTTGATCAAAAATAAAATGCTTACATTAAAAGCCTAATGTGACTTTTCAAGTAAATACCAAGCGAGACAATGATTACTTGAAATCTATATAAATCAGTAGCTGGTGAAGATTTTCACTAGAATCTGGATATCAATTTGGTTATTATATGTATCCCAATTCCAAAGTTTGGAGCGACTGAGCGTCTTTGGTCATAGAGTTAGAGAAATTCCTGAAGAAAAACATTACTCATCGTGATATTTTTTCTGCAGCCTATCCATTTAAAATCTGCGTTATAAAATCGGAATTGAATCTTTATTAGTTTCATGTAGAGTGTATACTGTGATTAGCCATTAAAGATAGTTTTAGCTATTTATTTCAGGCTATAGAGAGATTTTAGATCATTCAACTTTTGAGCTTAACGTACTGTTTCATTTCAGATATAAATTGACCTAATAGCCTACATAACGCTACTTAGAGAAGCAAAGTGTGCCGTAATATAGGCTATTACATGCCAATGCACGCTGCGCTTTCTACTCAGGCATTATAATTGCATTCAATTCAGTACTCATTTTGAATTACCTCCTCATTTATGTTTATGGCGAGATTTCAGCATTGCAGGGGCTATTAACTGCACCTAATGTAATTACAATGCCACGGTAGAAAAAACAGCGTACAATGGCATGCAACAGCCCATATTCGATACAAGTAATCAACTCAGACCATGAAACTTCATACGGTCTCCCCCATAGAATAGAATAGAATAGAATAGAATTTTATTGTCCGAGGACTAGTGTCCTATGGAACAGGATTACAATTTAACCTTTTTTAGTTTTGGTGCTGCAAATGGACAATATACCAATTATTTGAATTTAATACCTGCGCATTACATGCCAATAGAAACATTCGTAGATATTCATAAAGGAGTATACATATGTTAACATTGACAAAATTCCAATTACATGACAGTGAAAACATGCTTAGGTATTCATACAAGATTATACACAAGGGAAAATAATACAAAGTATAAATTATGCATCTCTTCTGAAGCTATACACACACACATGTGTGAAATATACATGCATACATACATATACACTTATATATGCACACTTTCTTATTATTGTTCTTTCGACAAGAAACCAAATTATTTTTCATTCGGTGTGCACAAAAGGTAACACACATACAAGAGTATACCCATGTAAACATTAACAAAAAATAAATTATACAAATCTTCAGAAAATGAATAGTTACAAATATACCAGCATAATATATATACACTTATTATTATGCATTGGACAATGAACCAGATCGTTTTTCATTTAGGTTTGTACGGAAAGTTTGATATAAGTGAGCTGTCATAAGCCTTTTAAACTGGTAAATGTTATTAACCTTAACAATGTAATCAGCGATATCATTCCATATTCTCATTGATGTATTTAGAGGGGATTGCAGGAACGAGTTTGTTCTGCATTTTGGTATTTAGAAACGTCTTCGCGACCTAACAACCCTGTCACAATTGCTAATGTTGACCATTATTCTTTCATATAAATAATCAGGAGTTTTGCTTGACAATAAATTAAACATAAAAATAGAATACTGCAACTTTTTTCGTTCTTCAAGTTTTAGCCACTCGATCTTTAAGTAATAAGGAGTAATGTGTTCATGTAATTCCACATTAAATATAAATCTTACACCAGCGTTTAACAATATTAGCATTTTATTGGACAATTCATTAGTTAGATCAGACATTACCAGCGAGCAATACTGAATATCAGGAAGGTACAACACTTGAATCAACTTCTTGCGTAATTCAAGAGGTATTAAATGCTTAAAATGCTTAAGCTGTGCCAACGTTTTATAACACTTATTTGAAATATGTGCTACTTGTTCCTCCCAAGTGAGTACATTGTTAAGAGTAACTCCTAAGTTTTTAACAGACTGAGAGTATTGGATTTCAAAGCCGTCAACACAAATTTTAGGTAATGCATAAAAATTAAGTTAATTAATAAATTGTGGGGCGCCAATTATATTCCCTTTCGTTTTTAGAGGATTAATTTTCAACAAATTTTCACGGGACCAATTACAAATACGGCTGATATCGTCATTTACTTTTTCAATGCCGTTAAGCAGGTGTATTGGATGGCAGCGGAGATATATTTGTAAATCATCCGCATATAATTGATACATAGAATGAATTAAGGAACAAGGCAAATCCATAATAAAAATCGTGAAAAGTAAGGGGCCAAGGATTGACCCCTGCGGCACACCACAAGATACATTAGAAAAACTAGAGAGTTGGCCATCACTACCTTTAACTGCTTGTTTTTTCTCTTACAAATAACCATTTTAGAACAGGTATAGAGAATCCAAGTTTTTTCATTTTGAGTAGGAGGAGGTCATGATTGACACAGTCGAAGGCCTTGCTAAATTCAAAGAGTACCAAAATAGTAACTTCCTTATTATCTTTGCGGACGGATATCTTCTGTTACTCTTATGAGAGCAGTTTGAGTACTGTGGGTGCTGCGAAAACCAGATTGATATTTATCGATAAGATTCCTTTCTGCTAAAAATTCAATAGTTGAGTTGTACACAAACCTTTCTAGTGGCTTAGATAAAGTACACAACAAAGATATTGGGCGAAAGTGAGAGAGTTCAGTGGGATTGTGGTTTTTTTTGATAGGTTTGATTACAGCCGTTTTCCAGCTGACGGGAAAGGATGAATAGTTTAGGGAACAATTGTAAATATCTAATATCACTGGGGAAACTACTGGCAGAAATTTTTTTAGCGTTTTGTTGTCTAACCCATCTATTCCGGTTGAATTTGATTTGATGCAACAAAAATAATTCAACATGAGTTCAGGAGTAAAATAAGGAAAGTAAAAGAGGTTATCACCGAACTCCTGATTATCTCTTGGGTTAGTATAGTTGGAAACAAGGGGGCGTGGACCTGTCCCTGACAGGCTGGAGGAGCTGGTGTTAAGTGAGTCAATAAAATATGCGTTTAACTCCTCAGCAGAAAAATTCAGTTTTTCATTTTCTTTTCGAGTCTTAACTAGCCCTAGCCGTCGAATCTCATTCCAGATTGACCTTGAATCCCATTTACTGGAAAAGCATTGATTATAATACTCGCTCTTCTTTTTTTTCATAAGACCTAGGGTCGCATTCTTCAGGCTTTTGTACTGATTGTAAAGTTCTTCTGTTTTATTTCTTTTAAATTTACGCCTCGCTATGTCCCTTCTTTTCATCAAGTCCTTGATATAAGGAGTCACCCACGGAATAAGATTTCTCTTTGGCAGTATCTTTCTTAGGGGCATGCTTTTCTAGTAGTTTATGCACATTGGGTATGAATATACTCAATTTGCAATCAACTGTGTGGACAGACAGAAAACTGGCCAAAGAAAGTCCATCAAAATCCTCTTGGAACTTCATTAAATCGAAATTTCTGAAATCACGTGAGAATATAGCATTGGTTTTACTTTTGAGAATATTAAATCTAAATTTAACATATATCACGTGATGATTTGAAAGAAATGGAAAAGAGTATTGACCATAATCAATAACTTTAGATAAGTCATCGACAATAAATAAATCTAATAAAGTGCTTGTGGAAGGGAGGTGAGGTAGGTATGAGGAAATACCGTAGATAGAAGTGATCTATTCTCTACTTTGACTAACTTCGGTTTGAATATTTCAATCATTAGAGAAATCTATGAAATATAACGCCAATATCTGTTTCTGACTCAAAATGTTTTTCCAAATAATGAATTGAAATTTTTCTTGAGAAATTCTAATATAGAAAAGTCATGTAGTTAGAGGCAATTTATGAGGACAAGGAGAACGTAATTAAGAGTCTCAAAATCGATTCTATAGTTGAGTGCTGTCCTTTGTTAGACGGGGATTTTGACTCTATAGTGCTAGGTCAATACATTAAAAGTTTGATACGATTGAAACTGCATATTGATCGTTTGAATGGTGTTCGAATCACTGTTTAAATCATATTTTTTCATTCAGAATTCCATTCTTTAATTCCATTCCATATTTCTTCCTTTTTTGCCTTCTTTTAGGCGATTGAAGCCTTTTCAACAATTATTTTATTCATATCATGGCTTTCATTTCAGATATTTACACCAAGAGTCGTCGCGTCGTACGATATTTACATCAAGAGTCAAAATATACCTCTGTATTTCCCAAAAATTGATATAAAATACATCCAGGCGGTAAATATGTTAGCTCAATGTCTATAAAACTTCAATACATTCATATTAAGGTAGACTCTTCGAAATCGATAGCCGTGTTTTATTGGTGCAAACATATTACGACATCCCATCGATCACATTTTACGGAGACCGCGTTTTAATTCCCTTTTAGTAGTGCCCAGAGACATTTTATTCCGCCAACTATATGGTTTTAAACTCAACTCAACATTGCAGACATTATAAGTTGAAATGAAAAATTTAAAACTTGTTCAAAGTTATCCCCAATATCATTCGTATAAGGTGGATTCTTTACTGCATTTGTACGTAATATACTGGAGGCCTTTAAAATGTGAACC
Organism: Ischnura elegans; assembly: GCF_921293095.1. Lineage (NCBI taxonomy): Eukaryota > Metazoa > Arthropoda > Insecta > Odonata > Coenagrionidae > Ischnura > Ischnura elegans. Next base: position 147,102,384 of record NC_060246.1, read on the forward strand.
TAATGTAGAGTATACTCTAAACATTACCATACAACTAAGCTCTTATTGTTGTTTAATATCAGCTGAATTCAATCCGCACGAACTGAAATTAGTCTGCTGAAGGTATACACGTAAGGGCGAAAGGAGTTTCCTCTGTGAGTAGTAGTAGGACCACTATTCTTTGGCTGAGTGTGATATTTTCCATACCTACTTATGAAATAAATTCATTATTCACTGCTATCCCATGCTTTCGTGATTAAATCAGCGTGCGTACTAAAATACTAACTGCTAAATATGTATTGAAAATCGTGGAAGCCCAATACACCCATGAGCGAAGGTCAAGGCCAAGCTTGAGTGAATTAAAAGGCATTTTGTTAGGGAAAAATTCGATGAACGTACGAGCGCAATGAACATAAAGTCGAGACATGCAAAACGATGAGTAGAAGGTTTTGAAACCATCTTTAAGTGTACCTTGAAGTACGCTTCGGTTTGATGAAAAGCTCGCTGGAGTGATCATTACGAGTTCGACTCCAGCCCTTTCGACTTCACCACCCCATTTTTCTCTCATTCCCTCTTCCCCGAACAACCCACGCCATTTCCTCTCATTCTCTCTGTTGTTCACTCACACAAGCTCTCTTCTCCCTCCCGTTTGGATTTAATTTTTTTTGTGTGAAGGGGATAACAATTCGCGGACTGCGAATAAATGGCCACCGTACACTCACGCACACAAATGCACATATCCCCTCTCGCCGCTTTTTAATTTTGTGGAGAACTGAACTAAAAAAAAAAGACGCGAAAGGAAAGAACAAAAAAATTACGAAACTCGGTGCGAGCACACTCACAAGCTTGGGGATGTTTTATCGTCCCATTGCCAATTGATGAATGGATGACACAACGCCTCGTGTTTTTTTTCATAAAAATTGAGTACTACTCGCGAACGTTTTGGACGAAATGTGTGAGAGAGAAATATATTCATGGGACCAAATACATGGACACACATATGTTTATAAATAATTGTTTGCAAAAAAAGTATCCATGATTGCCGTTCCAATTCATCCTGATTAATACCTTACGCATTAGCAAGACTCAATGGATTCAGGTCCCAAACAAAAATGTTTCTGACTTTCCTCCACCCGAAAAAGAGAATTATATTTTCAAAAATCACAAGTGGCTGTATTTTTTCCAATCAAAATGGATTATTGAAGAGGAAGTTAAGGGCTTTTCACAGATTATAACCGAATGTGTTCGAGTGGACATGTCAAGTTCTTGATACCCTGATTTCCTTTCGTAATTTCATCTTCGATATATTTCATACGTAATATATATACTTTGCTTGGGCTAATATTTAACATACATACCTAAGGGTAAGATTATTTCCCAACCATCAATTTTTGAGCAGCACACACAGCACGCCTTACGGCTTTTGAATACAATGATAACAATATAAAATTTCAATTTAGTAGTATAAATGGTATTCATTTGGTCATTATTTCCCAACCATCAATTTTTGAGCAGCACACACAGCCTAGTTATTTTTTATTATACTTTCATTGGCTAATTAATTATTTTCTCATAGTAATTTATCTATGGAAAATTTTACGGGAGCGATATGATTGTCAACCGTTCAATACACGATTAAAGGATGAAAAATTTAAACCAAAGACAGTTTAAATATGGCTGTAACTGTATTTTTGTAAATTTTATCTTAGATTTTCTTAAATATATTTTCCAGACTTCAGAAAGTTACTCCAATTTGTTTAAAATATAGATTTCCCTCATTGAGGTACTAATATGAACTGCAAAAACTGCTTAGCTAAAAAAATTATTTTCCATCATTTCAGTTTATAAAACAGCGGGCGCAGACTAAGAGAATGGAACTAATAATGAAATGTAATTTTTGTGGAGACGGTCGAAATACATCTTTTGCATCCAAGAAAATATTATTCTTACCTCAAAAGACACCATGAAAGAAAAGTTCTGCTTGTTGAAAGAAAACAAAATCAGGATAATTGGTTGACAAGCTGAGCAGACGATGCTCATGTAATACACTCGTGCGCATCCGAAGAACCAGTAATGATCACCTAGAATTAGGTTGTTTTCTTCTAATACCGAAATTTCGAGAGGCATTTTAATTAATGAATACATTAATATTAATAAAGAATTTTTTTTACATTTCCTTCAGCATCAAATGAACAAAGAAGCCGGCGATGTTTTTAAAAAAGTTCACCTTAGCGGCGTAAATTGTGTTTTTCTTTCGTTTACTAACTAAAAGGTATCCACCAAATTTAAGCATAACTCACGAAGCGAGAATAATTCACCACCGAAGCGGCATGAGCACATGAAAGGTATCATTCATGCTCAGGGAGGGGGTATTTTTCCACAAAGGTGAGTTTTACGTTGAGTTCCTGTGTCGAGTAGGGAAACGAGTGATTGAACAGCATCAGAAGGGTGAGAGGAGGAGAGCATGAATAACGGGAGGTGATGTATGTAAAAGGCTTGGTTGAAGAGAAAACAGTGGGAAACGAAACGGAAGAAGACAAAGGATTGTTTAAAGATAAAGAGGATGGAGAACGAAGAGGAAAAACAGTGTTACGGAGGACTTATCAAGCGAATGGAGTGGAAATTAAACTTTGATGGAAGGATGACGGAAAAGGGAATTGCTGATTTCAAAGAGTGGATAATTAATTACATTAATTTACTCCCTTCTTTAACTTTGTGTGATGGGAGCGTAAGAGAGGAGTGTGTAAAGTCAACAGTGAGAGAAGTAATAACTCATACGTAAGTAATGCGCGATGAAAGGAGTTATTTTTAACTTACCCATCACAGATTATTTTGAGTTTCATACTGGCTTGTCTTTGAAGGCTTATCTCATATTTTCCCGTGAATGGGTGCAGAAAAGAGCCGGGGTGTATGTTTTTTGTATGTGTTCGAAAATATCTGTTTATTCAATTAATAAATCTTTGTTCATTTCACTTTCTATAAAGTTGTATTTTCCCTGTGTTAAAATCTCCATTTACACACTAGGCTTCACGTGACATTAATAACGACTAATAATATTTTGGAAAAAATGTGCGAAAATAGGGGTGATGCATGGTTTCATCTCAGTGGTGTGTATTTACGCCAAGTATATTTTTGCATAGATAAATTTATGCCATCTGGGAACACTTTTTCCCAAAAAGCTCTCGTTAAAAGATTTTTTGAAGCGCCTGTTTCATGTAGAGAGTATAAAAAGGCCACCAAAATTCTTGCGTGTCAACTACCAAGAGCTTAATTGTGATGCGCCTATGTCTCACTTAAAATATTATATGCTACCAGAGTCAGATAGATTTGTCTATGAATAAGAGGCGAAATCTATTCGAATCTACTCCAGCCAGCCCATTCTATTAATATACTGAACGATTCAGAACATTTCAGAAATGGAACAGCATGTTTTTATATTTCTCATTGATGTTTTTGCATGTGCAGAAACTAATATTAGGGAAGCTATGTATTTTTAGTCATTTTTTCAATGTGTTTTTGTACTTCAGTTGAAAAAACTGATTTAATAAAACGATTTCATGGTCGTGTAAAAAATCATTTTTTCCTTACTAGTCATCCCTTGGACTTTTGATTAGAAAGTAATTTTAGTTTCTCCCTGCATGAATACTAATGTTTCTATAAAATTTTAGTCATATTCAAAAGTGATATTGTATAGTATCATTTGATGGTTTACAAAAAATATCGCCACCATTTCTGTTTCCATTCAAATGAAAATACCTCCTGCGCACCAAACAAACGTGATATTGCGGCAGACAAGGATAACTCTTGGGTGTGAATGAATTCAAGGCCACAGGATTAGAGTGTAGGCGTTTCTATACTTTATGTTTATTCTTTTCTGCCTTCGGAAGCCAGTAAATACGTTCCTTTTTACTTTCACTCACGCTGATTGAATGCGAGAGATAGGAGAAATTTCCCGTTGTCGCGTTGGGAGATGAACAACAGCTAAGGCGAGCCGAGTGGGCAGCTTTTAGAGTGAAGCCACCTGCTCGCAGCGGCGCTATGACACTCGACGGATAGTTTTTTCCAGAAAAGTAAGTAGGCGGCGGGCTAGAGAATGGAGAGAACTCTCCCTATCATGAATGTTTATGAGGGGGCGGAGAGGAAGTAATTCCTCCGATGTCGAAAGCGAGGGATATAAACGTGGCCCTGAAAATTAAACCTTCGACGACGCACCCAGGGAACGAAAATGAAATCCGTGGTGTTGTAAAAATGGGGAAAGTAAATAATAGGCGGGGGATGAGGGAGAAAGAAAAAAGAATGGCGAAAGGCGAGCGGAAGAAGGGATTCGCCGTGGGTGTGGGAAAAAGCGAGGATGAAGTGCAGGTGTCCGAAGTAGTGAAAATCCCACGCAAGAGGGCGCCGAAGGGAATATGAGGGCACCGAGAATCGAAGCGTGACGAATATATTTGTGTATAAAAGCACTGCCAGGGTCTAGAGTGCTTTGATAACGAAATTATTTGCCATTAAGTTTTACTACAGGTTATTTTCTTTGTATCGGTACTGGTCGTGTTAGAAAGACGCTTCAAGAGGGTTTTAATGTGTATGGAAGATGTCCATACAGCATCTGTTATAGTTAAGTATGTTAATTTTGAATCTATTTTCATTTGAATGTACATTTTCACGTAGGACTTTTAACATCGAATTCGCTCCTATTCTCATCCCCCTTCCTATTCACCCGAGTCCACCCGCTTCGTGCCGCACTGTCGCAATTATTATTCTCAATTCCATTTGTGTAAGTTTTTATTTTTGAGCATTCGAATATTTTTTTGGATGAGTGACCTTGTCGTCCCTATTATGTATATCGATAAAGCTTCTGTCGTAACTATTCCACGCTGAGAACTTCGTAAGATGTACTATTGTTGGATATAAATTGCTAAATAATCACACACTCTCCATTCAAATGTTTAATATACACATTATTAAAACATAGCAGCTCATTAATATTAAAAAAAGTCTTAATTAACTGTCTTTGAGTATTACTCTGTCGAATAAAGGAATAAAAACGGAAATTTCTCTGAGGTTTTATCCTAATGTATCAAAGAGTGACATTTTTTACATTCATTTCGAAAACCAAGCGAGAAATTTAAAGAACTGAATGGTTTCACATGCATGCCAAATTTACCAGACAAAATTATTATAAATTTATTGTTCTTTTCTACGGAATAGCGTTTTGTTCAGTCATTTAGAATAGAGTTACTTTTTTGGTAGAACAATCCGTGATTTTATTTTATGGTTAAAGTGAATTTTAGGAAACCATAACTTTAATTGGGTTTTTTAAATGTATAAAATCACTGAATTACTTTCACCAATTTAATCATTGTGAGAAATTTTGGCAGTTTGCCTTTCAGTATCACATAAAAAGATATAATGCCCTGTAATTATCTATTCTTCAAGTTTTTATTTAATTGTTCAATATTTTATTCTTTTAATTGCATCAATGATTTTCTGGAAATGGCAACTTATCTATATTTGATTAATTTTCCTTGTTGAACCACTGTTGAATCTTAAATAACAATAACAATTTTTGCTCATTTCCGCAATTTCTAGTTAATTAATTACCCATGAGCAACTTGCGTACTAATTATTTATACACGGTGATGGGATTACTTATTTGTTAAGTTAATTCGTGATACATGCATTAAATAAAACTCTAATTTTCATGATTGTGATTTGTAAAACATGAGAGGTCACCGATATGTGTAACCTTTGAGGGGTGCTACATAATGAATACTTTATTTATGCTAATGATATCCAAATGGGGACTTTATAGGATAATAAAGATGAGAAAATTGGCCATCATGAATTAATTGGATGAAACATTGATTCACAATCTATTCTGGGAATGTATAAATTACTCTTTCGATAATCATGTTAATTTTAGCTGTTATAAATTTGCGAAATTAGTGTTTGAGCTAAGAATGGCTAATTATGGACATCGTTGAACACCTTGCATTATTAAAAGTTGCTATCGAATGTAGATTATTTTTACCAGCAGATATCTGACCATTCATCGCTTGGTGTATGCTTTTTGTGTACATGTCTCAAAATCTTTTTCTCTCCGTGAATCGCTTTTATCATGATTCCGTATTCCAGTGGAAAAATTAATGGGGGAGGAATGGGAAGCTGTGTATTTACCAGCTTGAGTTCTGGATTTAAATTTCAAGGCCTGAATTCATTTTCCCACATTGATGAATGTTCTCCAGCTGAAATGTTTTATAAACAACTTGTGCGTTATATACATGGGCGAAATAATCGAGAAAAATTAAAACATATCATAATGTACGTTACTAACACTTTTTGGCTTGGTAATTTACCCCAAATTTTCGCAGAGTTTTACTTATCATTATGATCGAAACGTAGTGTTAATTTTGGGTGACTATAATACTTCCATGTTATGCTCCTTCACCAATGCACACCCGATTCGCAAGCGTTTATGTTACACGAGGAGGAGAGCCAACAGTGTGTGTGTAAGGAAGCGATTCAATTACTTTCTCGAGTCATCCGTTTATGAAATATCGCGTTTCACAATGATTCGCTCAGAAATTAATACCCGCGTCCCCTTCTCCCCCTTGCATCCCGACTTGGCGACGAGCCTAATCCGATCCTAATTAAGAACGAACCGCTTTTTGAAAATCTTCTTCTTCTTCTCCCTACCCTCTTTTTCCCTCCTCTGCCATTCTTTTATTTTTCCGTCCAGATCCATCCCTTCCTAAAAATTGTCCCTCTTTTATCCCCGACTTGACGCACAAAAAATTAATACCCTTTACCGTTTTTCCCCTCCACGTCAAATTCTGTCTTCCCCTTTCCCCCTACTCATCCCTCAAAATGTCTCACACCAAACTCCTCCCAACCCTCCTTTTCACCTCCCGTTATTCTTTTTCGGCAAACTCTTCCTTTCAACGAGCCCCCTTCCACCTTTCATCTTACCAATCCCGATTTCATTTATCTTTTCCAGTGTACATGTTCCTCAAACTGGGTATTTTTTCAGCGATGGTCCTCCCGATTCATCTTCAACTTTTTTCTCCCCGTCCACCCCAAGGATTTCCATCATCGTTTCTATTCGTTTCATTAAGGTCTCATCTCCCTGGAATTATATATCTATGAAATGTCCGTTTAAGTTATTCTACGTCATCGGTCAACTTGACATTGTTATAGCGCGACCAAATTTCGTCTGCGGTGGACACTTTTCCATTAGAACTTAAACGCTAAATCTCAGCAGGTTAATTTATACGCTCATCAAAATTGATAGTTAACCTTGGAGTTATGCTTATAGTAGTGGTTGATCATATTATATATATATTTCTTTATGTAATTTTCTTCGACTTTCGCTTTGTATCTATTGGTGCTCTCTGTGAGTCAAGGTCATGCAGATGAATTTTTGAAAAATCACAGCCTTTAGAATGAAAAAATAATAAGTTTCAGGAAACTTTACTCCCAAGCAGTTTATTGACGACGTTCATCAATTGGTAAAATTCACAGCTAGCCGCTGTAATTACAAAATTTGGTAATATGGCTGTTTTTAAAGTAAGAATTACACAATTCTGTGATATTATATAGTTTTAAAACTAGTCGCCTATGATTGTTGATTTTTATGCAAGCTATGAAATTTGGGTTCAAAGAGCAAACACGTTGCGAACTAGCACTATTCTCCGAGAGAAATAACACATCTTACATACACAGCTTCGTTCAAATCTGTCGGATCAGCAGATTTAACTTAGATATACTTACCATCTTTGTAATGGAAAATGGATGTGTAATAGACTTGTACAAAATATGAAACAAAGAAAAGAGATTGTAGACCTTGGAAGGGAAGGGTAATTGACCGTGATGAGTTTATGAGTGATGAGCTGAAAGCAGTCGAAACAAGTGGTAATTTAAAGGCTCTTCCCTCAAAATCTCGCTTCAATCTCTTCGCATTTTCCGTTTTAATCCGGGAATAATTATTTACGAAGGAATTATTCGGATGATGGAAAACCCCGGAACTCTTGTGTTTCTTCCTGAGAAATGCGTCCGCCAAAATTTGCCTCTTGTTATCGGCTTTATCATTTTTCCTTTTACGAACGACGGAAAGTTGTTTTTTTTACCCAGAATTCATGATGTCCTCTCGATTTCAGTAGCTCAAGGATATAATTAATCCATAATGCATGGAAGATGTGCTTTTTTACTTGAGTGCATACTTTTGTAATCCAAATCCTTAGTTTAAAAAAATAAATCCCTACCATTATCTTCTTGATTTACTTCTTATTTATACCGCTGAGGAACAGCCATTTTGTTTTCTTAGATCTGTGACTTATTTTTGGCTATATTTTGGCCTCTGAACAAGAATATTGCTTCGGTTTTTGTCTGTCACGTCAATTTTTTAAGCTACAGGATACCTTTAAGCGACAGGAAACTCTTTTGTCTCATGCGTCATAAAAAATTTGCAAAATATGGGATTTAAAGGGAAATATTACCCTATATATAGCCCATACAGGAAATTCGTAAGTAATCTATTAAAGGTACGGTTTACCTATGCGCGTGAATTGGAAAAAAATGATCCGAGTATGCAACCCGCACAGCAGCAAAGCTGCCCTCAAGGAAGCAAGTCTCACTATAGTTTCTCCTGCATAACTACACTGTCGCTAGTCTCCAACGGCGCACAGTGGTCCCAAATCGAAAAAAGCTGGCCAAAAGTCATTTTTTCGACTTTTTACGAGGAAGTTTTGAATTATGTATTCGGATTCTGCAGGATATGGCCTATAATATTTTGTACCTGATAGGTCTGTGTGATTATTATGTTGACCTGTGTAACCCGTCAAACATGGGCATGTTCAGCCTAAAATGCCCGAGGCGTAGAAATAGTCGATTTTAGGGTAATTCAACTTCATAAAAGACTATTTTAATTTCATGGGATTCATCTGTCAATTTTAATACGGTAAGTTTGCATATTTTTTCACAATATTATAGTATTTTTTGTTCGTTTCAGAATTTATTATAACTATATTTAATTATTTATAATGTTAGCTATTTTTGGGCCTATTTTTAGTCAAATGTGTCAATATAGTTTCGTGCCCCTCCGTGCCCCTCAAAGATTCCTATGCTTAATCCTTAGGAAGAGTATGTACAACAAGATGGAGGAAAAAAATCTTGCCTATACTTGCCTATCCGACATCTAGAGGGTTTTAAGTTGAGCGGTGCACCGCTCCGCTGAGGGCGGCTGGCCGGCGGCCGGCGGGAGACAGTGGCATTATCGCTCAAATATCCCTGTATCGGTAGTCAAACTTGCATGGTGTGTACTTAGCATAATTCTACATCCTGTACGATTACATAAATCAAGTGCTTCACGCCTATCGTATGCACACTTCTCGTTTGTGCTCTCACCTTATCACCTTAAATATTCATGAAACCAATGAGGGCCGGTTTTCATGCTCTTAACGAGAAACATTATGAGTGATCAAAAGTGACTACTCAAGTCCTCATGCGAGAACCTTACAGTAACCACAAGATGCTTTTCTCTGCAAAACTTTCCTCATATTTTTATAGAGAAGAGATCCCTTGCATGCTGTACAGCGTTGTCAGCACGTTATTCCGAAATAAGGTATTGGCGCTAAGAGAAATAAATGCTCCCTAATGCCAAGAATTATTTACAGAATCATTTCAACAGCCCATAGACGTAGATAGGATTGAATTCGGAGGGAAAAATTCGTCTAAACCCACCAATGGAGCGTGAATCTTGCTCGTGCATTTTTTAATAATAATGGAATGAGGATGACGGCCTCCCTCACCATAGCCATTGCATGGATGTGGTGAACATTTCCCACTCAGTTTTACTTAATGATTTTCTATGTGAACAAGTGCTGTGCTCCGAGCTGTGTTAACACGGCTAACTCGAGAAACTTCTCCTGTCCAGATAATTAAAGCACTTGGTTTGCCAATATTTGGCATTCAAATTTCAGGATAGGCCGGAAACTCAGAGGCAAGTCTACATAAGCTTCATATCTTTTATTCAATGTCAAATCATAATTTCCGGTTTATTATTGGTTAAAAATAGACAACTTATAGAAATCACATTCATCGTTTCAGCCGTAAATACTCCTGTTAAATTTGAATTATGGGTGCCGCAAATTTTTTCGTACCTTGCGGTGTACAATAAAAATACAGAGAGGAAAGAATAGTCATAAGCGATGAAGAAGGAATATGTCGTGGAATATTTGAAAACAAGATTTCGACTGAATGAAATCAAGCATGAAAAAAAATATTCTGACGCGTTTTGTGCGAAGAATGTTTTCTCGAAATACCTGAGAAAGTAGAATCAAAGCTCGAGGACAGATGAGCATTGCAAAGAGATGTTCAAAAGCTGGTTGCAGAAGGAAATGAAATTCCCTCCAGAAGCATATCAATATCTCCTTCTCGCATCAAGTGAGTGCAAATGATTACCGTGTATGCAAAGTCGGTGAATATATGCAGTGTATAAAAATAATCACTTACTAATCTCAATCATCATATTTTTAAAAGTGAAGTTTTGATTCAGGATTTCATTTCAGACAAGATGAAATTACGTGCAAATATAAAATTATAATTAATAAGTAAGAAATATTGGACCCGTTTCTATAATTTTGTAAAATCTACGAATAAATGCTTTATGTGTATGAAATGTAATTATTAATGTGATTTGTAATTTTCACGACGGGTATCGATGAAAGACTTATTCATAGACTTTCAGTGATATTAAAATCTCTGTCCTGCGGCTATGAGATAAATAATGAAGCCTTCAGCCAGTATTGCATTGAAATAGCTGAGCTGTGCATCGATTATGCTTGGTATTATATTCTGCTCATGGTAAAGAAAGTGCTGATAAATGGAACAGCAATTTCCAAAGAATCCTTTCTTTCAATTGAAGTTTTAACGGAGGAAGCATTGGAGGCCAGGAACATAGACATGAGGAAATTCCGAGAGCATTGTACAAGAAAATACCCAAGAATGTTAAATTATGAAGATATCTTTCGAAGACTCCTGCAAATATTTGAATCATACATTTTAATTACATCAGGAGTTACAAAAAAACGAGGTCAGCCTATCAGGCGAGGTGAAAATTTGCTAATTTTAAGTGATTCGCAGAACGACAATGAGTCCGATGGTGTGACATCGGTAGACGATTATTTTTAAGTTTGTTCTTTGTGATACATGAAAGCCATTTTATTGCAATTCGAACATTATTTTCCTCAATGTTCTTAATACCAGTCATTTTATTTCATCTTAACTGACTTATCAAATATATGGAAGGCAAAAATGAGTGAGTGTGAGCACTTTTTTCCGGTTCTGGTATCTCACCAACTATGCTGATGGTCGCGGGTTCGAATCTCACCAATTTCATGTCGTAAATTCTATAATGGGTTTTAACAACAATTTATACATCTTTTACCTTAAAATTATACTAATTTAAACTCTCCATGAACACCAAGTTATCACCAATCGCAATGACATCTATATTGAGATTTTCTAAAAATTGTTTAAATAATAACAGCTCAAATAATGATAAAATGAAGAGACATCGTAAAAATAATGCCAAAATCAGATTCAGACGATCAAAATCAGTGGGAGATATCCACTTTTGTTGCTGTTTTAGCTAAAATTACGACGTTATTAATTTTGGCCAGCTTTTTTCGATTTGGGACCACTGTGCGGCGTCCCTATGGCCACCCTACGCCAGTCTGATAAGGCTTAGTTCAGCCAATTGGAGAGCAATGATGCCTCTTGTGATCAACGCTCAATCTAGCAGAGAGTAGACAAAAACACATGTGATGCAAAAAATTGACGTGGTGGAAGAAAACTAACAACAGTTTTGAAATAAGCATGCTTATTGTAGCATTAAAGCCGCTCAAAACTGGAGTAAACAGGAAATTAAAAAAAATTATATATTCAGGGACAGTATTATTGAGGTACCCACATTCCAAATTTATTTTCAAAGTCGTTACAAAAAAATATTTGCGTTAAGAAGTTGCGTTCTTTTATTCTATAATTCAGCCAATTTATCATCCAATGCTTCAGGTGAAATCTTTTGCTCTTACAACACTCGCAACAATTTTTAAGTATTTTCCACCGTCTCTAACAATAATCTTTGCTTGAATCATCACGGTGAAATGCTCCTGAAATTTCATGGAAGAGCATCAGACTTTTTTAATGACACCAAATCGAATGTGAGAGGATCTATATGAACTTCTCTCGAGTCACGATACTTTATAGTTCTCCCACTTTTTCATTACTTAAGGTAATATCCTTTGCTCTTATGACTTTCACAGTAGTTGAAAATTTTGCGCTCCGTCTCTCACAATTATATTTCATTGAATCATCAAGATGAAATGCCTCTGAAATTTCATGGGAGAGCATCAGAAAATATTTTTTTTCAGATGCGTATAATCCTCTCTCGAGTCACAATTTCTATGCGGACGCGAGGTGATTGCATACATTGAGCATCTAATATTTGATCCAAACACTTCCCAGAGAGAATCCGGCTCGAAGAATATTGCGCGGGGACCAAGCCAGCTGTGGACTACATCTTCGTGCTTCGCGCACCAAGGGGTTTCTGGCTTATCAGAGCAAGACAGGCGACGCTTGTTGCTTCCTTCGCGGAAGTAGTAGCAAGGATGAAGCGTCCTTCCCATCTCCGCTTCCATATCAAAATATCGCCAGGATTTCCACCTGGTGACGTTGCACGCTGCACTCAACGCCGGACGCGATACCTTCTGCTCAAGAAGGGAAGGAGACCGAACTGGTGTGGCTTACGTTGCATTCTACCGTATTGGCGGCGGTGGATCTCCGTATCTTCGGAAGCGAGACGCTGCAATTTTCTGCCTCTTTGCGCGGATCGGAGTGATCCAATCAGTTTCCGTTGTTGCCATGCAACGATTTCCGCGTGAATCCCACTCTCATCCACCTTGAGACCCTCCCACTCCCGTTTGCTGCAAATTATTATCGGTTTTGCATCCATCCCTCGGATACCTAAAACAAAGGAAAGATGCCGAGAGAAGGAACTGAACGAGAGCGTCAGTTCTCATGCACATGGTTATGGATGCTGATATTACGCGGCGCTCATTTTGGCGTCGTACTTGTCAGAAATACTGAGAATACAGCCTCAGTCGCCCAGAATATTTAAACTATCTTTCCATCATTGGCATTTGAGTTAATCTCGCATTGGCCACCAAAATATAGGCTGCCTTGGCACATATGTTAGGTGTTCGAACTTTTGTTTATTCTATACAATTTGTTGTAATTTTTCTACAGTGAATCTATTTTGTGCTTTTGAAGTTCATAACATCAGGGTTGATAACTAATTAGTCAAGTATACTCAGAAAGGGTGTCGACGAGATAAAAGATTTGGTTTTACCTTAAGAAGAGCAATGCTGTTAGGACAAATAAAAATTTTTCGTGCAGCAAAGTGATATATTTTGTTATCGCATGAATCAAGATTAGATTTGAGGTATGCTTTAGTTTGGCGTACGGTTCCTCGAAAAAGGCTGAATGTATTTAGTAAATTATGTTACTGAACTAGTCTTCCCTTCCCTATGTCTGAAATAGCCTTCCCTACTTCCAAAAAATCTGCTCCCGTGATTCTCTTAGATAAATATAGTTCGGCACCAAAAATTTGATGAAAGTGTATGACATTGACAATATCGTGCGGGAAACTAAGTTTGAAACTTGCATGACATGAATTAAATTTAATTTTACGTAGGAATAACCATTATGTCGACGTCAGCTTTCAAGCCACTATTTTATTGGTGAATATATCTTTTTTGGACCGATTTTTTAATAAATTGAGCCTGTCAGACCCTTAAAAAAACCGAAACAGCTGTTGACATTATTTTATTTTAATACGTAGCTCTAAAGGTCAAAGCTCATTTAATGTGCAAAGAGCTGGATTATGTTTAATATGCAAAATAAATTAATTCTGCGTTGACCAAAGTCATATTGATATTATATGATATTATTTTATTTGAATTTATTCGGTAATAGGCATATCTATTAGAGGAGACTGGTTAATCACTATCTTCTTTTCAACTTTACGTTACATGAAAAAATTGAGCCTTTGAAAGAAAGCGGTACTGTTTTGTTTAGCGCAACTCAATTTTTTCTTAGGAATATTTTCCTCGGATTAATATGATTCACGTGATATGATAAGTGAAGCAGCCAAATTTCTTTTGGTCCGATATTTCCTATTTTACAACCATTTACTAGAACATGACATTACCATCTGCCACTACCCCAGGGTAGGGGTAATACCGATAAAAGCTGCTTTTGCAATATTATTTATAACACCAATAGATACGCTTCATTTGCGCTCAATTTAAGTCTGGAATAAATAAAATATACTGTATTTAAGCGATTTAACTTGAGGGTTTTCTAAATTCAAAAAAGTGAAGCTTTATACTCACTTTCCCTTAGGTGACCACCATTACCCCAATCCCCCCTATATTGGTACCTATTGATATCTAGCCGGATTATATAACACGTTTTTAATGTTCTTCTGTCTCCCATGCCGATTTCATCTACCTCGGCTTACTAATTCCTGGAGTAGGCTGTACGTCGAATATCTCATGTACAGCACTCCGTCTGTCGGATGGGAATTAAAGCCGTGGTCCCCTTAGCCTATTGTGTTAAGATCATGTTGATTCCGACGCTAGGTTTCTCTCCATCCATCCTTCCCTACTCTTATTACGTCGCAAATAACCTTACCTGACGGTTCTATCCTTCGAATACCGTACCATGCGAAATGGGATTTTGCTGAACGCGTGATAGGAACTGATATCAAATAAAAGAGTTATCAGGCTCATGGAGAGCATGGCTAAGGCATGGCCGCTTCAAGATGAGACTCGAGGTTGTTGTTAGGTGAGAAAACATTTTTCGTCCCCTCGTCCTGCAGGCCGAAATCCCTTGCACAATCAATCTTTCTAATCGATTCTGGAGAGTCTTGGAGGAGAGACATCAAAAAGAGGGGTTGGGAAATGGTTGCGTCTTTTTCCGGTTCAATTCTTCCAATATCGCCCCTCACCCTCGTACGTTCCCTAACTCTTCCCCAACCTCAGAGTTCTCTGATAACACTCTGAGCCTTTCTCCTTGATGTTTGCATCTACCCCCCCGCATTGAGGTCCCCATTCAAAGTATTTGGTCCTCTGGTACGCATTTCCCTTACAAAAACATCGCGTGTCAGCGGCAAACTAACTAAGATTTGCTCAGGACTATCATCGACGACTTGAATTGGACTATCCGTTTGTCAGATTGGGAAAGTAAATTTTTGGCAGATGTTTTATCAAAAATTTGCTCATTGCGTTTGATTTAGGTATTCCAATTAAATAGTTAATTTCAATTGCTTATAACGATTGATTTTTATAACAATCTAGTGAGAATAACTTATGTCCCATGTCTCTTTCATTGATACTTTTTTTAAAAAGAAGCGATTCTCTACAATTTTACGCATCTAGGTTTCCGGGTTGTCCTCATTGACATCCTCATGAATGCAATTTTCATCGACTCTAAAATTTGTTTGAAATCCCAAATGTATTTTAGATAATGTTGAATTCTTG
Source organism: Ischnura elegans (assembly GCF_921293095.1). Classification (NCBI taxonomy): domain Eukaryota; kingdom Metazoa; phylum Arthropoda; class Insecta; order Odonata; family Coenagrionidae; genus Ischnura; species Ischnura elegans. The sequence continues at coordinate 147,117,959 of NC_060246.1, forward strand.
AGTTGGGTTTGATTAAAACTTTGGTTTTTTTTATCATTCATCTTATAAATCATGCAATGGTATACACTAGAGACGATTTTGGCCGAAACGTATAATTTTAAAAGCCAAAGTTTAATGCAATGTACAGTTTTCAGTTTTTAGTTTTCCTGTTTTTCTCAGCAATGCCTATTAAATTAAATAAGTAATGCGAAAAAATATGCTATCTATGCATGTTAAAAGTGTAGTATGTTAAGTAATCTATGAATTTTCATAAGTGAAACTTATAGTTAATGTTTCAAGGCTTAAAAGGCAAAACAGTCACTATCGCTTATCGTCCCCCGATTAAAGAAGTGGAGGTTTCGACGTCGTCGTTCGATGATGTCATCGAAATATCGAATCGTCTTCTGATGAGGAGACGACGTAATTTTTGTAGGAAAATTTCAATATCAAAATATTCCCCCATACTTCGTTTGGGTGAAAAAGATGTCGCATTTAGCAATATGGCGTATGGCTTTCATTATAGTGATTGGAATTTGGGACGATAAATTTTTTAATACTAATTGGCAGTTGGAACGGATAGGTGAAACAAAATTATAGCGTTAGGTTATAGTATTATTATAGGAAAAACATAATGAATAGTGTTTCGTTTGCAGTACCTTAACGTCACAATCTGAATTTAACTCAAACACAAATAAAAGTATAAAACGCTTCGTGAATTAGTAATAAAGGTATTTCATGGGCTTGATCATAATATCTTTACCTGTAATTGTAATAAATGATTCAAAGATCAAGATTCCAAGACACCAAGGGAGTATTTATTGTAAAAAATTTCCTCAATGGTAACTTAACGTGTTTATTTTCTTCTGGTCTTCATTTTGGTATTTTATCCAGATCCAGACAGGTGATAACCGTGAGTGCTTGCTTCAGGTGAGCCCAACAGTTGTGAAGTAAGTTGATCGATGCGGAGCGAAGATCTAGGGATGGATAGACATTAAAAGAAGTGAAAGACATCCCACGACGCGTCGGTGGCTGATTTAAGTCGAGGGTTCCGGATCTTCAAAACTACGAGGAGGGGTCAGGATCAGTATGGCTCAAGAGTGGGGAGGAAGATTAAAGAAATAAGTTGAATCTTCCCTCTTCGCTTTTCTCCTTTTCATTTGTTTTTTCAATTCATTTTCCCTCTCTCCCCTCTTCGGTTCCACCCTCTCTTTCACATTCGTCTGGCATTTCACTTGGCGCGTGGCTTTGCTGAGGGGAAGGTACAAAAAAAGTTAGGGGCGCGTCGAATGATTAAAATGCCACCTCTTGGGAGGCGCACGAAATGAAGGGAATTTCCGTGCGACGAGGGTCGGGGGTCTCAGGGTATCGGATGCGTCGTAATGTCTCCGGAGAGCTCGGTTATCGCAGCCTGGACGCGCGCACTAAACTTTTGAGGCACTTCCTTCCCCTTCTCTGTTTTTTTTTCTTTCGAGTGGATTTTGAGGGTAGTATTAGCCTGGGGGAAGACGCGTAGATAGGTAAAGAACGGTATGTGATTAATTTGGTAAGGGAGTTGGTGATTTTAGGATGGGGGAGTATTAACTGTGGAGCGGAGAAATAGCTAGGGCTAACAGAAAAGATGCTGAAGGCTTACTTGTCCCATCCCTTATCATTTTGTGGAAAAAATCTCACCCAGCCAATCCTTCGTAAATAGCGTAATGATATTGTGATCCTATTTCTCTGTCACAAGACAAACGCATTGTAATAGAGATTAAATAGAAATATTCGACCTCTACTTTTAGCGCATTCTTTATACTTTTTTGTGGACGTTTTTAAATGTAATAATGTCCACATCCTTCGATTGCAGAAAAGTAAAGATGTCTACATTGACAGTGATAAACGGCCATATTGATGGATATTATCATTTTGATATACATACAGCTCTATAATTCTTATCATAATTCTTGGAGATGTAGTGCTTACTTAATGCTGTGACCGAAACTGTCTGCAGTGACGTACGAGGGTGGTCTGAAAAGTTTCCGACCTCAACGTGAAGATGGCAACACTAGTAAATAAAAGCTATGAAATTTAATTGTTTATTTGTTTACTGTTACTAACCAAAGTTTCAGCCATTTTGGACGCGCAGTTTTTATGTAACAGTCATTTTAGTGAGTTGATGTGAGTGATTTTGTGATAATGGACAAACTCAGGTATCGAGCTATCATTAAATATTTGTTTCTGAAAGGCAAAACGCCTACGCAAATCAAGGATGTGTTGGATTCTGTGTATGGAGACTCTTCACCATCATTTACAACAGTGAAGTTTTGGGCAGCTGAATTGAAACGTGGCCGTAAGAGCTTGGGAGACGATGAACGTTCAGGACGTCCAAAAACTGCAACTACAGACGAAAATATCGCCAAAGTTCACCAAATAGTGCTAGAAGACCGCCGAATTAAAGTGAGAGAGATAGCAGAGGTCATGAACATATCAAAAGAACGTGTTTGTAACATCTTACATCAACATTTAGGAATGAGAAAGCTGTCCGCGCGTTGGGTGCCGCGTTTGCTCACGTTAGAGCAAAAACTTGTTCGAATGAACATTTCCAACGCTCTATCGGCGAAGTTTAAACGCAATAAATCCGAGTTTTGGCGCCGACTAATTACTGTTGATGAAACTTGGATACACCACCATACACCACGCCCGAAGCTGTTTTTTCGAAAAAAAAAAAAACTGAAAACTGTTTTGGCTAGGAAAGTGATGGCGACAGTTTTTTGGGATAGTCATGGAGTTATTTTAATCAAATATCTTGCAAAAGGAAAAACCATTACAGGAAAATGCTACGCATCATTACTTGACAAGCTGAAGGCAGAACTTGCGGAAAATCGGCCACATTTGCAGAAAAAGAAAATCCTGTTTCACCAAGACAACGCACCGTCTCACACCTCAGCGATTGCAATAGCTAAAATCCACGAATTACGGTTTGAACTGCTTGACCATCCACCTTACTCACCAGATCTAGCCCCAAGTGACTTCTTTCTGTTCCCCAATCTAAAAATTGCTCTCGGAGGATAGAGATTTTCATCCAATGAAGAGTCAATCACCTTCGTAGACAATTATTTTGCACAGAAAAGCGCCGAGTACTATTTGGACGGGTTGCAGAGATGGGAGCATCGCTGGGAGAAGTGTATAGAATTAAAAGGAAATACATGTTATAAAATAGTTATTATGTTGAAAAATAAAAAAAAAATTTCAGAAAAAATATTTTGTATTTTTGTTAGGTTGAAAACTTTTCAGACCACCCTCGTAGATCCTCACGCAGAGTAAAAGTAAGAGTCAGTTTCACTAAAAACAGGTTATTATAGCCGTTTTTACTGTTGGTTTCTCTTTATTAGCAGTTTTCTAATTTCTCAAATCACCCTGACTATCCCACGATGGAAAGTCCAATCAGATGCAATGCACTAAGTAGATCATAAAATATCGGAATTTAATTAAATACTTTATCATACTAAATCATTTGAAACTTTGCTGAATCACACGAAAATTCTGAGCATTTCATTATGCGTCAAAACTACCCAGTAAAATGGGAATTGCAAAGCAATAGTTTGAACATATGACACTAAAAATAATTTGTTTTATGTACTTCTGAAGAGTATGTTGTTAAGGCCAGTGAATGTAAATTATAAATACCTTTCAACTTGGTTTTCCCTGACGAGAATATCGGAACTATGCCATATTATTATATTAGTAACCTATTGGTGTCATTTGTAAAGCTTTTATTAACGAGTAAAGTGCTCCCGAATTGCCAACCGGATGAGAAAGTTCGACGAGGAACGTGACGTATATCGAAACGTCTGACATGATGAACTATCTCAAACGGCAGGAAACCCGAAAACACCATATGAAGTTCATTCGCCGGAAAGTATAAGATAGTTCTTTAATTCGTTAAAAGATAGTCTAAATTGTGCATTCTCGCTAATATCCGTCAAATAATGTGTATTCCAACATTGTTCTCTGCGAATCCATTATATCATTGTATTCGTCTTGTCTTTCTTGTCTCGGCAAATCCGATGTTTTGCGGATTTTATGTTACTTTAAATAATTAAAGAACAACGGGGATACAAAGCAAAGAGAATGAGTTGACATTTTTTCCAGTTATCATTCCATGTATACCGATGTGAAGGGAAGTTTATCCCCATCGCATCCTACACTGGTTATCCCGTAGTGCTTTCCTGTTCTTCGGAAGAACTAACGCGGGGAATCCCGATAAAAATTTACCCATAGGTGAGGATAGAGCTGACGCCGGACCCGTGCGCCGGACTAAGCCATAGGTGTGTGAAATCACGTTGGGAAAAAATAGGATAGGGGGACATTTATTTAAGTATACCGGGACTAGCCACGGTGATAACTTTTTACGGAGTCACCCGCAATGCACAAATAGTGCGAAAAATCCACAGAGGAAAAATCATTCGCCCTGACCGGGATAGGGGGGGGGGGCAGTTCTTTTCCCTAGGCCATCTCGCACTATAAGGATTTTTTTGTGTGTGCGAAGGTTTCATCCGGAATTGGAAACAGCGACCCCTTGATCAACAGCCAAGCGCAAAACACACTAGGCTACCACTATCTGATTGCGTCGAATATTACAGCGTATCTCGTGGTTTTTCCAACGTACTTTCGGCTTGCATCGTATTCAAGGCGCCAAGCGACGGCATTCATTACTCCAGGAAGTGCTTGTTTACGGAAATGGCGCGTACGGTGAAGGAGGAAGAGGAATGCCCGAAGATTGTATCGATTTGTATTTGCTCACGGTGGATTAGTAGTTCGATCTCGACAGCTATTGATTAGCCCGTATATGGCGGTGGTAACGGAATAAGATAGCTCCAAGGAAAGTAACTATAGCTTTGTGATCGCGATAAGTGTTAAAATCACTTAATTATATAATAACGAAAAACTTACGCGCTCTGCATTCGCGCTATTCGTGGCGTTTTTATGCGAAATCATCTTGTTTAATTCATGATTACGGTACTTATTATGATTTTTGTGTGTTTTTGTTTAAAAAATTAATGAGTTAAGAACATTTCCACAGTTTGAGTCCATTTTCTAGTCAATATTAATTAAGAACTTCGAAGTAGGCACAGTTTTTAATAATACATATTTATTTTTAACTTGCGTAACATTAATTTTTTGCTTTATTACTGTGCGAAAGAGACAATGAGGGTTCTGCTCTATTTAATGCGTTGATTATGTCTTGTGAAACAGGTATGGCGTTTCATTGATCTGGGTAACTTCATCATCATAATTGAGAAAATCAGTAAGTGCTATATACGTGAAGTCGTATAGCGCTTAATAAAGATTTTAGAACCTCAAAATTTTCCAGAAATATCGGGGTGTCAGTTTTTATAACAGTAATACTTGTTGACGCTCCTGCCCTTTAGTTAGATAAAGCTTAAAACATTAATATATCGAGCATATCAAGTAAAATAAAACATAATGCAAATTATCTGAAATATTACAAGAAAACATTAATGGGTAATACAAAATACTACCTAATACAAGGAAACCAATAACATGAACATATGGCTAATGAGCAACGTAACATCAATGCATCTAATAAAAACCAATACAAATATGTACCGGTCAAGTGAGTATTGAAATCATTAATTTACGCAGCGGAACCGAAAAACATTAATATTTTTGCAAGTGGCATATGCATTCCGCATTATCCTAGATAGGATGTAAAGAATGAGTAGTGCCTGGAATGGTAAGGAACATAGAAAATAGCACTCCTGACACCACCTGCAGGAACTCTGCAGTTTATTGCCCCCATAATACGGGTACATCAATAAATGCCAAAACTGACTTGAAGGATACCCATAACATGGAGCGGTATTTTTTACGAACATGGAGCGGCTCCATACCAAGTTCCAAAAGAATAGAACGACAATCATGAAAATGAAGACATAACTCCTTCATATAAAAAAAAATGGAAATAACATGTTGCACTCTCTTTCAGATGAAGTATCGTACTGTAATTTTAAAAGATTAGTGTTTGTAGATTACCTTTCACAACGCCCTTGTTGATTTGGATCAATTACACGTATCTTAGTAGGTTCTAATTATCCGCATATAAAATCTCAAATATTTTGAGGACAGAGAGAGGTTATTATCAAAAATTTGTGTAGGCGTGTCTCCTACATCAATATCAATAAAGGCAGAAGAAAAATATTTTCCAAATAAATTAGATATTTCACCCATATCACTCGCAATTACATCCAAAAATATCTAGCACTTTTAGGTACCGCTTCCCTAAATTCTCCATGTACCTATAGCATTGAGCGGAGAGATATTTACATCGCTTTCCAATTTCCACAAATGCCTAATTATCTTGGTGAGTTTTTAAACTTCACATGAAGGCACTTCGTAGTTTTCACCAAAGGTCTCAATTTAGAGTTCTGAAAAACCACTTCTGATAGGTCTAGGAAAATAGATGCCGACGCGATATTAACTATACCAGCCAAATTGATGGAATCCAAAAATGCAATCACTATATTAAAAGTCGTGATAGGAACTGGAAACTTTTTCTGTTGAGAGTACATGAGTGGGAATCGAAACAAAAAGAGCTAGGTGATTTTAGTCACATTTTACAAGGGGTATATTCCCCTATTTAATATATTTACAGTTGTTTTGAGAGAAGAATAAATCAAGGATTGTAATAGATATGAGTGATTAATGGTCTAGAAAAATTGGCAAGGCTCAAAGGGAAGATAATTATTAAAAAAATATTTTCCTTCTTTCTTAGCCTTTTTATGACAGGAGAGTTGACACGGTAGTAACGACGAGCGGAACTAGGTATTGATCCGTTTCCCTAGTTGCCATCCTCTCATAAAAAGGCGTTTGAAAACAAGCCTATCTTTCCTGCAAGTCACCCTCTTCACTTTTAAAACTCTGTTGAATATCCTCAAGAGCTCAAGAATGACCTTGGGACTGTGGATCAACATAGGTGATAGGATATCAGGTTTGATAGCCATCGGATCGGATGGGGCTTTTAAAAGATGTTTGAGCGCGATCGCACGGCATGTATGTGTTTGACCTCGGGATGAATGCCAGGGTGCCATGAGAACCGCGTCGGTCCGCCACGGATGGGATCGGAAATGCGCTAATGGCCTCCAAAGGAGAGCTGTGGTGTTGGTGTGGGTGATTGCAGGTAGCGAAAGGGCACTCGACGGGCGGCCGGCCCTCGAGGCTGGTGCAGGGAGGAGGAGTGCGAATCTGAACTGCAGTGGATGGACGCCTGCAGGAGGAGATGGGGTGGACGATAGCACTGAGCATTGGCTCCCCAGCACCGAGGGTCGTGCTCTCAACTTGACTGCTTCCGTCGTGGCTATTGTTCTCATCCTAGTGTTGGCCAATTATCCAGGAAAGCTAAACGACAGCTCTTGGTTGGTCACGATAGATATTACAGCAATCGCGTAGGTGCTAATTTGAATTGATGAGACGCGGGGATCTTAGTTTTTCACTTATAAATTAGACTCATTTATTATAACTACAGCTTAGATCTATCGTTTGTGCATGCATACACTTAGACATGCAGTTTCTAATGTAAATATCCAGGATTAAAAAATGAAGATTCGGGTTTGGTTACGCCTTACCTCCATTGCAATCGCACAAGCAAGAATGCCAACTGATTGGATTTACTGGTTCTTATGAAAATATCATTTTTATTATCCGATTCTCTATTTTTCTTTTCACTGTCGCTCTATTGATAGCTGAATTCTTCGAATTGAATATTACTTGAGCGATATAGTCTTCGCAAAATATCCAGTGACCAAAGTTAGTTTGTTAGTATGCAATAGAATACTTCTGAAACATATTGCTTGCAACATCCGCCACAATTGTTTTGTGAAAATGATAAATGTCAGCTAATTACTATCTTAATGACTAATAATTTGATGGGTGACTGACTGATTGGCCGTGCGTGATTCATGAGGGGGAGTTATTTGCCGTGCAGAAAATTCCCACTGGAAGTGGTTAGGGCAACGCCTCACGAAAAAGGCGAGAAATTATGAGAGGCACCCAGTTTAAGTCTTAAGAGTACGTAATGTACGGGGATCGTAGTGTTTTGTAGATTTTTGAGACATTTTCTGCTCCTTAAATGAAGTTGACCCTTAAAAGAAGAAATCTAAGTTGTTCTTTTGGGTGGAGCAGCTCAATGAGGTAAATATAACGTTCTACAGACTCACACTCAGACTTCTCTCGATACTCTGTGTAGCTCTGAAATATTTCATGGAGAAGTCCACATATTGCGGCCAATAAGTGGACTAATATAGACTTTTATTGACTAATATAGACTTTTATTGAGAATTCAATCGTTTCTGATGGAAAGGTTTAATTCTTGGGGAGTGGATCAGTGATTTACGAGAGGAATCAAATTCAGATGGAACTTTCATGTATCTCGAGCCATATTTTAACGCTGTGGCAGTATTCTGTGAAGCAATACTGATGATTTGACAACGAGGCGAGGCAATATTGATGAGGCAATATTATATTTGACGAGGCAATATTGATGATGTGGACTGATGATTTACGTGTTTTAATATTGATGAATTAATTAGTGATGAATATTATTCCAAAATAATTTTTTCGCGGTTATTATCGCAGTTAATATGCATTAACTGTACCCGCCATGTCACGAATGGGGCCAATAACATAAATACATTTGCATAAAACAAAAGTATATAATATAGCATGATACTTATATAACATAAGTATGCACACGTGACTTATAGTTTATGACCTTTGTGTACACGTGGCTCTCGGCTAGGGATTCTCTTCTTCTGGTCCATGCCGTCTTAGTGCCAGAATTTCTTCCAGCGATCAAAAATCGCCAATTCCCTGATATTGGCGTTCATGGATATAATCAAGAGCTCGATCTAAAAGAGGAGGATGCCGGGAAATCGCCACTATCCATCCAAACGGATCTCGAACTCCCGTGAGAGCGAAAGAGAGAAAAATATCGCCAATCGTCGCGCGTGCGGCAGAAGCGGGCGACGGAGCCCAAAGTGGCGGTGTGAAAAATCTTCGGAAAAGGAAGAAGGCGGAGAGAGGGCGAAAAGGGAAAAGAAAAGGAGCCTCCGAAAAGGAGGAAATTGGAGGGACGGTCTTGAGGAGTTGAGTGAAGGGCATAGTTTTCTGGGAGGGAGGGAGAAATGGGGAAAGGCGAAGGAGAAGAATTAGGCGCGTTAGAAGGGAAATGAGGAAGGAAATGAGATAATGGAGAGAGGGGGAGAGAGAGAGAGAGAGAGGTAGACAGAGAGAGTAGAGAGAGAGGGAGGGGGAGTAAGATTGGCATCGGGAGGGTAGCGAGAATTAAGATGAGGTTGTGTTGGGGAGAAGAGAAGGAGGAAGAGATCAGAAACAGGGCAGGGAGAGAGGAATATAAGAGGGGGTGTGTGTAAGAGGGAGACTTAGATGGGAGGGTAGATGGAATTAAGGATGCTCGCGTGGGTGGAAACGGGGCCGACAAAGTGACGGGTGGGTATCGGCAAAAGGGGAGATGAGAAAACTGTGTGCGGGGGGAGGAATAAAGTGGTGGGAGGGCTGTGGGGGATGGAATGATTTTTTTGGTGAGGCGTGGTGAGGGAAGGAAGATAATGAAGACGTGGGGGTTGGAAGGTTTGGAGGGAAATAGCATTGAGCGGGGATTGGGGGGGGGGGGGGGGAAGGGCAATCTTAAAAGAAGGGAGAATGGGAAGTATTTGGGGTCTAGGAGTGGAAAAGAATCTTTTAGGCAAGGGGAGTAGGGTGCAGGGTCCTCGTGGAGGGCAGAAAAAGATGACGGTTAAAGCTCCGTTTACATCATTTTAAATTGGAGTAACTTTGATCATCAATATCATGACCAATAAGTGAAATATTCAATTAATATATAGTTCAGAACCTATATTTTCAAGAATACCGAGTTAGAAAGGTTTATAAAACTTTAGAGTGGCCTAAGAATGGTCTTCAGACACAATCCAAAAACTCCGCATTCGCAAAAAAGCCTTTGCTACAAGCTTTGCCGGCTATATACGGCGTTGTGGAAGAGGAGCGAATTATTTCTCTCTCGTAATTCTATCGTGAGAACAGTATTTAATGCAATGTTCACTAAGTTGGTTTCGTTTCAATCCTCGAAGGTGCACACGGATGACTAGTTGTTGGATTACCTGCCTCACTGATGAGATTTTGGGCTCCCAGTCCAATTACAGGATGATCGTCAACGTTCATAGTTTTAGTGGTCGTCCTAGTTCTCAAATTTATGTCCATTATATACCTAATTCTTATTCACTCTACCCAAGTTTCTAACGCTTCCACCTCTCTCTATTTCCCCAGGGAATGGTCGGATTAAAGGAGTGAGTAGTGCGTGGTTTTCCTCCTTTAATTCTTCCCGTATACACTTTTACCTTTACTCATGTTTAATTACATAATAATTTCCCTTAAAGGACTTATTTTTCCGGTAAGTGAAAAGCCTGCTAGTTTATAATTTTTTTCAATCAAATGTTTTGAGACCATGTTTTATGATTTGATTTTTAAATACTTAGTTTGATATACTCGACCCTTGTGGCTGAAGAGGACGTCTCCTCTTTATTCATTATAAATTATATTATTCTTTCCTTTAAACACGCTATTTTTCAGAAAATTTTATAAACACAGAGTACGTAGTTTAAAAAATTGAAATGCTTTAAAACATTATTTTATGACTGATTTATTTTTTATACTTCCTGATACGCCCTGATTCTCAAATTTTAAGTCATTCCAGGTTACACCCAGTTATGCTGTTCGGAACGAAGAGGGATTGAAATAAGAAGCTACGGACGCTGAGATGGAGTCTGCGGACTTGGAAATGGGGAAGAGTTGGACCGTGGAGGCTTGTAGGGAAGGGGCGGGCGTGATTGCCGATCTAAGAGCGAGTTTTTATTTTCTCTGGAAGATTGTGGGGAGAAGGCGGTAAATATGCGTCGACGGAGGGGTTGAATGCTTGCTATGTGATCAGGGTGGAGGGGAGAGAAGGTAAACTTAGGGAAGTATGTGTGAGGGTGGGGGTAATAACAAAAGCGTCTTTCAGGCACGTACCTTTAAGGAAAGGAAACAACCCTCTCCCCCCCTTCCATTGCTACATGATCAAATGTTTCTTCTCCTTCGTTTTATTAAACTAATTTATCCAAGCTCGTCCTCCCTCCACGTCTTCCCATTGCGTCATCCCTTGTATGGAAACATACCTAGCATTAGCCGCTTTATGGCTGGTTCATATTTCAGCCTCCCCCAACGTCCGCCTTATAGATGGCAGGTAGGAAAGTTTTACAATTATTTCCCATCCCCGTCCATCATGTGATCACCATTATTGTGAAGGTTTACTTTCCGCGTTTTGTTAGAGTTCCCGAGGACGCTTTATTGGACTCTTTATTTATGTTCGTCATTTGTTTTCGAAGCCATTGGGACGATGAGTGGCCGGAAGTGTCTTTATTTGCATGCCTCGGAGCGTGCTGACAGCTAGCTGTTTGAATGACGGCGTAAACTTAGCGCATAAGCTGGCGAAGTTCTGTTAGGGGGAGTAAAATGGAATTTTTGTCACGATGCATCTCTGCATAAAATAATTTTTACACACTTTCCACGTTGAAAAACCTGAAATCATTCCATATTTGATCAAAGAGATTTATTTCCCTTTCCATAAAATTGTGTTTTTGCTTTATATGGAAAATAAATATACTTTCCCGTAGGTATTAAAGCTTTTCCTCGTTGTGAGGTAAATATTCCGTGGAATTGAGGTCATCATAATTTGAGGGGTTCAACTGAAAAGGCTGTTATTTTATCACTCATTAGGTCATGGAGTATTTTTAATTATCATGAAGAATGAAATTTGTAATGCCAAAACAAATGTTTGTGACATCCATATTGTAACAATGAGCATTTAATTTATTCTTAGTAGGATTTCCAATTAATGACATGCATAAATTGTTTTATTTTAATTATTTATGATGACCTTTAATTATGATATTATATTAATTACTCGCTCAAATAGGAATGGAAATAATTTGGCATCATTGGAAAAAGTTATAACGTCACTGTGCATCTCTTTTTTGACGATTGAATTATCCAAACTTTCCTCATCTCTATCCACATCCCAAAATGTCCTGAAATGTCTCCCCTTTGGATAGATAGCTCAATAACGTTGCGTATTCACGTGTTATTCTCCATCAACAACCCTTATCCACATTGAAAATTGTCTTCATATTCCATGTATTTCTTTTTCCCTTTTTATTTCGGAGAAGTTTAAGTCATTTTATCAAACCACATTTGGCTACTTTTACAGCAAAAGAGTCATTTTGGTCTGCTTCGATTGGCTATTTTTTTTAAATTTCCTCTAACCTTGATTTTCTTTAGCATTGGAGGCACAGTATTGGTAGGTGAAAATCGTGCATTTTCTTCATGATTCAACCGAAATTCTTTCCTTTTCGTGGATCACTTTTGAATTCCCAGTTTGATGCTCTTGTCTAGATCTCTTCAGGATTGCTCATGAATTTGGCAAAGCGGACGATTTGATCGCGAGAGGGTAAAGGTGGAGATTCCTCGGCGTTGAAACCTCAAATCCTTCACCAACCAGTCTCTCTCCAGGCCATTCGTTCCCGGGACGTAGAGTACTTGAATGGGGGAGGATTGCTCTCCGAGGATGGAATAGGAATGGATCATGATTAACGTGGACGGCGGAGGGAGTGTATTGGAAGCTCAACTGGCGTGCATAAAAGTAAGGAGGGGAATTGCAGGTGAAGCCTTATACAGGAAGTGGGGTCCAAGGGTGAATTTGGGGAGTGGATAGGGTTTTAGAGGAAGCGGAAGTCCAGGGATAGAGGGGTTTAGGGATGGAATGAGGCAAGGGGGAGGGTAGGGAGGGGCAAAATCGGGAATTGGGATGATAAGCTTAGGGCAGAGTGAGGGGATAAATTTTCAGCTGTGACAGGGGGCGGGGAAGAAAGGGCATTATATGTAAATACGTCGGAAGAACCAATCTAAGTTTGGTGCACGTCTCATTCAAACGTGTATATGATGGTTATACCACTCGCTGAATTCAATACTTCACCCGAGGGTCATTTATGGTCCTTAGTTTCCGTTGCACACCCGTAAATCTGCTTAAGTAATTCTGCTGTCTACAGCTTGATAACTTTATTATTTTTTTCAATTGGGGTAGGTATCTTTTTGAATATTTTCTGCTGATTTATTGTTGACGCCAGGTATCGCGCGCACTTTTCTCTTACACGAAAGGGAGGTTGAGATTCAGAAGTCAAAAGTTTCGTAGGTCGAGGGGTTTGCATTCCCCATTAAAATTGTACAAAAACACGTTCAATGTTAACTTCCATGGTTACATGTACATTTTCATTATGAATTCGAATATTATCACCGTTTTCGAAAACAGCAGATAACACCCAGCCACTATAATTTGAGACCGCTTTTGTCATTAAAATTGTACAAATATGTTAACTTCCATGGTTAAATATACATTTTCATTATGAATTTGTATATTATCACCGTTTTCGCAAACAGTAGATAACACCCAGCCACTGTAATTTGAGACCTAGTATTGATATATTCATATGCATGGCTTTTTTGATTATTTGATATAAGTGATGCGTAAATAAAGGCATTTACATCCAAGGCAGGTTTGCCAGTCTCTTTTTGTGATGCACAGTTATATGACTGGATGAACATTTCAATGTTAATTCTATTTTTGGTTCCTTAAAATTTGACACATACCAAATTCACGGCATTTATTTCACTAAATCTAGACGCCACTACTAGAAGATTTCATTATGACTATATCAGAAAATCTATTTCAAAGAAAGCAGTAAAAGTGGTCGAAGAAGCCAGTTATATGTAGGTCATGTTAAAATACAGCAGTTTTAAAGGGAACGATATTTCATAAAGGGAATTATAGCTTGCTCCTATGGAGCAATCAACTATCAGGCATATTCGTTTGCATGGAAATTGGATAAAGCGGATATTAATGCTCCATGTTAACTTTGAGAAAATTGATTCACAAATTGGTTGTGGATGAAAAGTATTAACTGACTTCATATGACTAACTAATTTAAGAAGAGACCGTGAGTGCAGAAATGCCTCTAAATCAAAATCATTCGAGTGCGGACTGAGAAGCAAATCAATTGAACTCGATGGATGCTTGACCGCTCTGCGATAGAGAATTCAACTTAGTAAATCATGCATGAAACGAAACACAGAGAGATGTCCTTCGGATAAGTTTGATGGGATAGCAATCAATGCCAAAGTGCACATAGCTTTTTATATCAAAAACTACATCCATGGTAATTCAATTCACTGGTACTATATATCCTGGTATCAAAAAATGAGTAAACACGACAGTTCGTTCTATCATGGTAGTGGATTCTATATCAATAGATGGAATACTGCGGCTACATATCTGTTTGCAAAGGACTGAGAATATCTTTATCAGGATTTAAATAATTTTTGGGACAGACATTCACCTTTGGAATCTGTTTAAACTGATACTCTTAGGACTTAGAATATTATCGTTTTCGCTATCACTCTACCATGGGAGTAATTTCGATAAAGTAACAAGTTTTATAATTTCCTGGTGTATAATTACCAGGATAAACATTGCTTTTAGAAGGTTTTTTGATCCCCTTAGCTGTCATATTTATAAGTTAGAAATGGTATCTATGTTATGGATCAATTTTAGAAATAACTGCAAAATAGCTATAGGTCATGATTTTTCATCTATTGAATGCTACATATTTTGTGTACTAATGTTTTTGTGATCCACGTATTCACTGTCACCGGTGTCATTCATCATTTGTAAGGAGGCAATAAGAATTTTCTCTAAATGCTTCTGTTGGAACAATTCTATGCCATGTAATGAAAATTACATTCAATACGTCGCATCAAAAACATTATTTCTGATTGCTTTCATAAAAACGCGAAATTTAAAATAGAAAAAATCGACGACGATGAAAACTATACTAATCCTGTATATTTGGATTTTTTTAACGATTAAAATTTTATTTTAGCAAATAATTAACAAATTTTAATATAATTATTAGTAATAACGGATGATGGTATATTTTTTTGGAAGTTTGTTCAATTTCAAACAATCAGTGTAAGTGATAATTTTTGATACTCCATGCGTTAGACTTTTCAACTCTTGATACGTCGTTTTTTATTGGTAAAATACTAATAATTTCGAGAATTTAATGCTATGGACTCACACTAGAGCTAGAGTTTAAACTCACCGAGTTTGTCCACCGTGTTGTGGAGGGTGAGTCGAGCTCTAGATATAGAGGTTAGCTGTGATATAAGCAAGTTATCTCGTCGAATAAGCAGTCGTGACGAAAACTGATGGCATGACGAGGTGGTATGGGTCTATTCCTGGCTATGAAAGGTCATATTAATGATGCTTTAAGCCTGTGAAGATGCCGTGACTTGTAGACTTGAGACCGCCAAAAATTATGCTCCTCATCACACGGAGGAGAGGGCTACAGCTCTTCTTCATATGATACCAAAGTGGTCCGTGCAACGACACTCATCTCACTGCAGGCGTGGAAACATTCACTTTAACGGCTGTAGTACTGCGATGTGGAAGGCGTCATTGCAGTACTACAGCCACGCTATTGTTCCGAGGAGTCGCATCTTCTACGACCATCAATTTAAAGACATGGTAAAATTCTCCGTAGTAAAATATTACATAGGTTAAAGCTTTTTACTATCTAGGAAGCTGACTGACCAGCGATGGGCAAAGCGAAAAAGAAATTGTAAGTTCTAGGATAGGAAAAATACTCAGCCGGAGATGACATTCTACAAAAGGACATTCATCAGATGCTACATACGGGACATGTATCTCCATGGAAGCGAGGCATGCAATTCGACAGCTGGTGAGAAGTCACGAATGGAAGCATTCAAAATGTGGTGTTACCGAATAATGATGACGATAAAATGAATCGTCCGATTAAATTATGAGGAGTGCAAAGAAGAGTGGCGGAGAATAAATGTCTAATACTAAAAACACTCGGAAGAAGAGGGAACAACTCACTCGGTCACTTCGTGAAGCAAAATGGCATTATGAAGGCAATCGTCGAGGAACGGGTGGACGGGAAGAAGGCTAGCAGATAAGAGAGCGGAATGGAAACCTGCGTCAAACCAATCTCACCATCGTTGATTATTGACGATGATGGCAATGAACGTAAGGGAAATGGGTGATAGAAATAGTTAGAAAATGTAACAAGGAATCAGACTCCATTTGCGCTTAAATATCAACTTCCATTTAGAACTTCAATTTCTATTCTCAACATAGCTGTGAATATATTTTTAAAACATGCTGTCCCTTCTTGATTCATATTTGACATGACGTTATCAGTGTCTCTCGAATCGTGCCAAGTAGGACTTCGGCACTTTAGCACAGTAGCATGATGGAACTTAAAATTTGCCATCGTCCTTGCAATGCCTTGATAGTAACATTTTTTCTAAATCCAAGCTACGCCACATAATATTTCACTTTTATGAAACTAGGTTTGCACCTGTGTACATGACTGCGAATTAAGTTACTTTTTACGTGTACACTTTGGGGAAACCTTGGTAGTGAATTGCGCCCTTGGTTTTAAAACTGTGAAATTGTCACTATATGTAGAACTATTATGGTCAAAATATCTAGTTCGAACAATATAATGCAACTAAGATTATATTTTGTCTTACTATCATTAAAATCATATCTATAACATGATATATCCTCGAGAAGAGTGACTAAATTTTTCGGCGTTTCTGGTAAATATCGTAGGCCCTCAAGGATGCCAAGGAGAGTGTTTCTGGTCGGGTAGTAAGGGAAATAAACTAAGGAGAGAGTTAAAAATTTTAGAGGAGGATAAAGAGGGGTACTCGGGATAATAAATGGAAAGAAGACTGAAACACGTTCATGACTCTATAAATAGAGGGCTTGAACATTATCTTAAGGATGATCTTCTTGATTAGGAAATGGATGCTGGAAAAATAGTGGGCATCAAACTTGATCGCGGAAGTTAGGTTGAAAGGAATCGATTGTATCTACAGAATGCATTGGGAGCCACCTTAGGGCTGTTTGGCAGGGGCTGACTAATGGCCAACATGCAATACGCCGCACTCACACATCATGGTTATGAAAAATATACAGTGATAAAACTAGCACCGACACATTTGTGCATGTAGTATTAGTTTCCCCAATGTGACAGTGCGAATCACTCCCGCTCCAAGAAACACAAATGTACTAGAAGAGAGAGCTAAAATTTGCTAACGGTTACTGATAAGATAATTCGTACAATGTTAAATAAATTAATTCTTGCAATTTTAAAATCAAACAAAATGCTTGGCGGTGAACAAAAATCGCAGTGAAAATACAAGAGGAACAAAAATAATTGGGGAAAAATAAACGCGATTGCAGTGAATTATTTCATTAATAACAAAAATATTAATTTGGGCTAATTGGTAGGTAATCTCACCTCTTTTTTGCATTGGAACTATCCAGAATACTGTGTATTGCAATGTTGAGGTGAATAACTCTAGTTTCATCAAATTATATCCACTGTAAGTAATATACCATTGTATTTATATATTTGATTATAACATATCATGTCCACCGTGCTTTTATTTTATAGATAGACACTACACTATTAGCGGAAATCTTTGTGAGTGATATATATATAAAAGTCCCCGTCATCATCAGTGTTAGTTGATGGCTTCCGATGAAGTTTAAGGTGCCAATTATATCAATAGTATTCATAAGCAACAAGATGGCATTGTTTTTACCACCGTTTGTGAGTCAGATAACCAAGTTCTATCAAAATTGTCGATGTCATTACTTTCTCATGGCAGATTTCTTGAGTCTAAAGTCTCCTCCTGCCAATAGACAATAAATCCTTTAAAGTGACAGTGACTTCAAATGGTTTTTCCGAAAACCCAACCATGAGGAAGGTGGAGAGGATTGCAGAGAAAGCCAATGGGGCGACCGGAGGGCAATGTCTTGTGGGAGGCGCGGGAGGGTTGAATGGTAAGGGATTGGCCGAGAAGGAATTGGTGATACCGTAGTCGCGAAACTCTATTAATTCCGCCCCATGAATTCCGTCGAGTCTCTTCGCTGCCACCCCTTCCACACGTCTTTATTTGCCTCCACCTCCCCCTCCCTCTTGGATCCACGCTTTCCATATCCCCCTCCCTTACCATCCTCGCAATAGGCCCTATATCCCCTTGCTCGGGCCACCCTTCCTCTCTCCTTGCTAAACTCCCTAACCCTCTCCTCCGTCCTGCACAATGGCCTTATATGAGACGACTCCCAAATCCACGACAGTCTCCCCTGCTAAAGCCTCCAAAATCCCAACGCAGTTCTCCTCGACTTCAGTGGTTCCAATTCCCCTACCCTACATCCTTCCTTCCTGCCTCCTACTAACCCTTCAGTTCTTCCCACCGCCACCCTTGGCGTCCTCAAACTAGTCTCACCCTGCCTTGCCTATCGTTCGATAGTACAGAGGTGAAAGGAGGGGCTGTGTATATATAAGGATTATTAGAACTATGATAAAAATATGAGCCCAAAATAAGAACACCAAAACTCAACTTGAAATACAAATCTGACAGAAATGCCCACCGTATTTTCTTCAAAGTCAGAATGAATGTTTATATTCCACAAAAGTCCTTTGCGTAGCTATAAAATGCGTTGCGTAGTGTATAAAATTATAAACTCGATGAAATATAAGATAATGATGTTATAAATATAAATTATATCATAATAGAGTTTGGACGCCATACATATATCGCCAGCTACAAATACGTACACTCGCCAATGGTGCATTTGCAGAATGATCAAATAATGGCTGTAATTTGTTGCTCACCGAAATTTTAATTAGGACCCAATCTAAAATGTGGTTATTCTTCTCATTATTTATTCATGGAACTTCTTTGTGTTTCGTAATGCTACATCCATGTTGCTCGCTGAGCATTTCTTAATGTATCTCAATATAAATGCTAATAATTTTGAATGAATTCATTAGAGTACTGACGCTTTTCAAATTATCTTCTGCATCCTTAGGCTGAAAGATAGGTTTTGATGTAAATTGAATCCCTTTTCGTGTAAGCTAAATTCCTGCAATGCTCATATCTTCATCCAAAGTAAAATGTATTCTCCCCAGTAATCGGAACACCATTCTAATGGAGGGGGAAAGATATACTAGCGTTTTTCCCCTTTACATTTTCCTACACGGAGGCACTTTCAGTATGAGTATAATGAAAATCAGGAAAAGAAGTATATTTAACTAACCATGCTTATAGTGCTTTCGGCATTTAGGAACACTATTCATGTCAAAAACTGCATGAACTATAAAACTTAAAAATTATAGGTTGCATTAATATCATAAATGTGGCCTCCCACCAGAGAATGGTTGGTTTGACGGGGACAGTAGTTGGCGCTTTTCCTATTCTAATTCTCGCCCGTATAAATATATGCTTTTACTCAAGTTTAACAATAAAATAATTTCCCTCAAAGTTTTCAGTTTTACCATAAATGAAAAGCCTGCTAGTATATGATTTTCTTCAATCAAATGTTTTGAGACTACCACATTTTACGATTGAGTTTTTAAATCTTTAGTTTCATTATATGTAAGCACTTGCCCATGAAGTCTGCACTCCTTAACTTCCCCTGCCCAATGTTTCATTGTATTCTTCCATGATACATTATCTTATTCTTTCTCTCAAAGGATTCATTTATAAGGTAATTTCATAAGCACGTATTTCGAAGTTTTAAAAAAACGGAAGTGCTTCAAAACATGTTTCTATGACTGCTTTATTGTTAATACTTACTGAAACCCCGCTTCCGATCGAAGACCCAGTTTCTATCACACCCCCATCCTCCGAGGGCGTTGCCTTCAAACCCCGTCCCCTCTCCGCTGAGAGAAAATCACGGCTACCTCCCTTGGTGTCTCCGGACCATCGTACCTCCTCCTCTCCCTAGAGCTTCAGCTAACTCATCCTCTCCCATCCCACCGTTCCCTCTCACCCACGCAGATTCCAGGACCACCGCTTGCTATCCTCACTTTGCCTTCGCCTCTCATTCCCCGCTGATATGTATTATGCATGAGTATATAGTGTCGTCGAATTGGCCATTTGGAGAAGGATTGCGGATCTTTTCTCTTATTATTTCGAGTCTGCTTTGGCTCCTGCCGCCTGTTCCACCGACGTTATAGGAGAGCGCTTGCCTTCATCCTTGGTTCTCTTTTTCTTTCCGCGAAATATCTCGGCCGCTAAGGCGCGAATATTCCCGAGTCGTTTCGCCAAACACTTCAGGAAGGGAATCACGAGGGCTAAACCCCTTGGCGGCTGCGAAATGGGAAGTTCTTTAGTGCCGGAAGTGGATGGGATGTGGTGGGGGGAAGGAAATTTGCAACGGCATCATGATTCACCGATGGATTTTTTTAAGAATTGAAATGCTGCCTTATGTATCATTGGAATTGAACGTATCGCAATACGTGGTTTAGCTGCTAATGCAAGGGATTCATTTTAAGCACCTGCAGTTTCTCTCATACGAAATTCACGAAGATATATTCCTAGGGAAGCTTCATGGACTTCTATTTCAGTTTACATCACAAATTAATTTGGTAAATTGATGGTTTGAAAACATAATTATATCATTGATATAAAAAAATATATTCACGATTTTTTCATGTACAAACTTGTAGCTTTACGAGCTGTTTTCCAAAAGTCAGTCTTCCAATATACAATGTGAGTAATGAGATATACATGATGAAAGCAAATATGGTAATATCCACATAATTTAATTTATCACTTAACCGACCATGGTTTCGACACTTCGTGTCATTTTCAAGGTCCACCAAGTGTCGGAACCATGGTCGGTTAAGTGATAAATAAAATAGTGTGGATATTACCATTTGTGCTTTAATCATGGAAATATCATTATTCCACAAAATTAAGCCGAAAACGATTCTATACGTGAGTAATGAGATTTTAATACTAATTTTTTCAAATATTATATCGTAATTCAATCTTATTTCATACGTTGTTGTGATTTACAACGCATAAAAATAAAATAACTCTCCTGTATCGTGCACGGTGCTGCCGCGCCCACACATTACAGAGCGCCGAATTGAGAAATAAACGATTCGTCTTTAAACTTCGTCTTAAAATTTGCCATTTTCTTTAGCTCGGCAAATATACATTGATTTCATCAATAGTTTTCAGGTGAATATGTGTCTAATTTTTACCTGCTACATGCTAAGAAATTGTTTCTGTTGTAGAACATATAAGAGTCACTAAAATATTAAGATATTTTTCGTTAAACCTTGTCTCTTATGGTTTGATTTGAGAATAAGTAGAATAGCTCTTGGATAGAGTTCATTTTCATGCCAATGATTAGCTGGGCATATAATTTTTCATAGGAGATACCTATTATCTTAGCGCGTATTTCTCAACAAATTTATATGGAAAAATTATCAGCACCCTTTCTTTAATCTCCCTTTCAAGTGTTGGTCGTAAACCTATTGAAATGCCTAGATTTTTTTTCAATTTCAGCTCTCATCAAACGCAGAAAACCTACTCTCTGGACTTATCTTGATTTATATATATATATTGTGACATACCGACCATATGTCCGGTATTTCTTTCGCTGAAAATGGCCCGAGCAGGGGATGATCGCATATGTGTGGATGATCGTGCCTATGACTGTGTGTGTGTGTGGGTAGATTGTCATGCCCCGGGCATGAGGTATGTGTGATTCACGAGTGTTTTGTGTTGGTCAGCACGGACCGATGGTTGCCCCACTTGACGGAGAGGCCCAAGTGAAACCCCTCTTACCTAAAAAAAAACCATCCCTTGTGCATCATTCCCCTCCACATGAGTATAAATCCGCGGAGAGAGAGAGCCTAAAGGCGAGAAATCCTAGCCCGGTCGACGGGGAGAGAACGAGAGTGGTGACGTGCCTGATGGTCGACATTTCTGGGAGTGACCAGAGAGTGCTGTTGGAGGACGAGATTATTCTACGGAGATAGCCAGAAGCGGAGTGAGATTGCTGACGAGCTACAGACGGAACCGACGCCCAGAGATCGCGAGGAAGACAGCCCTCGATCCCGCGGACACTTGGGTCCAACTCGTCGCATCATTGACGACTCCTACTGCTCAGGCTCCGACGAAACCGTAAGAACGTCGCAGTATGCGACCCGTCCTCGTGCATGTTCGCCCAGACCCCAATTACTTCCCAAATTGTGTAGCCAGAATATTGGTTCTCTTTCTCTGTCCTGATGCGCCGTATCTATCAACAAACTGTTGACTCATTGTCAGAAATCTGATTCAGTGTGATCACGAAAGCAGCCTAAAGACTTGATTTGGGCATATTGTAAACTCAGCCCACATATTCTATAAATCACGAATTGTTCTTTTTGTTTTTGGAGGGGGGTAATTGAATCATATCATATTGTGCATTTTTCGTTCACCTCATCTTCATCAGGGTAATTAATTTCGATAAATGTGTGTGTATGTTATGCAAGTGGAAAATATATTTTTTTGTGTCTCAAAGTAATCAACAATGGTTCGATCATTCCGTACTCGGGACTATTGATGCCCTCACCACCCTATAAAATATGTGGCGTTTCATGTTCCGTCACAATATATTCACACCTCTTGACACGCTCAAAGAGAAAAAATAAAAATCCTATATAATCACGAAACCTATTTCCAAGTTTCCCACATTTCTGGGTACTAACCTTTCCAAGTGACGCCGGGTGGTCTGCTAGTAGCCCATAAAATTCTAAACTTTTCAGTGATATTCATCGATAGCCTCTAGCAAATATTGAGAATGAATGGATCACTCTGCACTCATCAACGCATTGTGGGCATTTTTGATAACCAATTAAAATACGCCGTGTGTTGCAACAAAAAATCCATCTTCTATCTAGTCTCCACATCTGTAGAATTCGTCCTCCGTAAATAAATAAATAAATCAATCGTATATTTCACAATGGGAGCATGGCGTGGGTGCCATGGAGGAAATCAGCCGAACAAAGTTGCAATTTTAGAATTGGACGTTGAGTGCGGGAGGAAATATGAGTCCCTTGCTATCGGATGAAAGAAGTTTGATTCCAGCAAGGCAATGAGCTGTGGAGGCGGAGGAGGTCCTCATTCATCGAAATAGCTATTGGCTGTACGACGACGAGAATTGTTAAGATTTTGGACGTCTTACATTCAAACGAGCGTAGTATTTTCGCCCTCAAATCTTCAATTTACTCGAATTTTCTGATTGGTTCGGCATAAATCAGATGCAATAAAACGTGTTTTTAGATATTAGGCACATTCATTTTCGGGACTAATATTGAATCTCAGAATTGGTGTCCATGGTTGCCATCTGTAAAACCTGAGGAAGTCATCCATCGAATAATAAGTGGTGGAACATTAGCGAGAGATTTTCGTATAATACATAAAATGTAGTGACCAAAACTCCACTACGAACTTATTGTGATAACTTAAGTGTAAAAAAATTACCTTAGATGAAAATAGAGCTGAAAGCTGCATCAAAGCCAATAATTGTTGACTGTCGCCACAAAAAAAGCAAAACTGAGTACTTTCAATGCGTGGGTAAGTGGATTGTAAGGGGAAGGTCTACGGCTAGAGCATTGGTCGTGGACTTAGTCGTTGAGAGGTTAAGGAAGGAGCGGTCGGACTTAAAATGGCTTCATCCTGGTAATGAGCGCTGCTCATGCAAAGCGCACTGCACGGATTTCTCGCAGCCGTCTTCCTTCGTGGTAAATCTCTGTTTCTCGCCGTGTCCCAATCCCAGACTCTGCATATCCTCGCCCTCGATTCCTGCACATTTGTTGGCAGCAAACTGTTCCTCCTCTCCATCTCCGCCTCTACCTGATTTCTTTCTCACCTCCTCGAACTTAATGCCCTGGAATGCAGCTTCGCGTGCTCTTGAATCGTGATGTCTTTTCAAGGATTGGTAAGCCACTCACTTTGCCGCTTTCAGGTTTACACATCTAGCATGACATATTTGCTGGCGCACCCGTTTACCTCGGTGGCTTCGTAAATATTTTTCATCTGTCTTCCTTCTGTAAATACGGCTTAGCTTTCGGGCTTGAGTGGCCGTGTCATGCTGATGCATGGATAGAATGTTTCTTCTTGAAACGAACAGCATTTTGTGCTTTTAGAAATGGCATTACGGGTACAATGTATTAATTTCATTGAGAAGATATTCTTTTAAAATACTTTCATGCGTTTGACGTTTAGTGTTCAGAGAAGCGATTCTACATTTTAATAACCTTATATAATACTTTATGCATGCAATTTAGTTCATATATTTGTTGTTTGATGAGCTATAATTATTAATTATTCTCAAATTACTGTTTTAACCTGGACGTGTTATTTCTGAGTTTATGTTTTTGATATGATTCACAGAAACATTAAAATGAAATTGAAAATATTTTAATATAAATTAAATGGAATAATGTGTATGATTCTTGACAATTATCTTTCTGAATTGGAGCATTGATTTTTTTCTTCCTCTTCAGTTCAAAGTAAATTGTCATACAATATGAAATGGTAGTAACGTTTGTATTAAAATTTTTCAATTCATCATTTCTTGTATTTTTTTAAAACCTTATTAGTTATGAAATCAAAGATTTCGCTCAATAAAATATTTTAAAGTATTACTGAAATCCTATTTGCTAATTTTTTAAGCAGTAATTTCCACACTCATGATGTTTTTGCTGACCATAGATGCAATTGAATGAGATACCCTGCTGCATCGTTCATATGAATTTTAGCTCCCTATAAAGGTAAAAATGCTGACCTCGGCTACTTAATGTTGTTTTTTTGTGAAAATAACTGAATTTATAACACTCTGCTGTGGAACACACTGACTGTGGAACGGGAACCGTAAACGTTATAGAACATGTAGAATGTTCGTTTATCCTCTTCAATTCCTCCCATTTCTTTGTCCTTGTGTTTACATGCATATGCGCACACCTGCCTATAATCTTAACTTCACAATCAAATATTTTGCTGTGCTGCGTCTTATGCCTCCTTGATTGAAGTACACGGCGCATTCGCCCTGCCATACAGGGAAGTGTTCCTTCTATCAGAATGCCATTCCACATCAACTGACCCTATTTTCTTCAGGAAAGGAAGTCATATGGCGGCATCCAATTGCCTTGTAGACGGTTTTTCAGCTTTGCACCAAACAGCAGCTCATCTTATCCCCGAATTCCGCATATCTATAAAGGATAACTTTATCAGGAATAATCACCGATGCGGCTTTGAAGCCACAGTAGAGCCAAGCTCTTCCTTCTCGTCAAGGTCGTACAAAATTCCTAGGAAAGAGGAGGTAAAGATACCATTGCAGCATGCCTGTGCGCGGCATGCACCTTTACAGGATTAACTCGGTATCTCAGGGCCGAGAGCTGAGTTTTCCACCTTTCGCACCAGCGAGTCTATGTGGACCATCTTTTGATCTCCAAACAGCTCGTCCATTATCTTCGCAAAGTCCACTTTGGTCAAGAACTCATGACCCGTGCCATTCTCTTTCTACCTACCTCTCACTGAATTTCTCTCTATCTCAGTACGTCCCTTCCCTTTGAAGTATTTTTGCCTCTAAAACCCTTCACAAGTCTTCCATCACCTCTTCTCTTTTTTTTTCCATTCCACCCTCCCCGATCGTGAGCCTTTTGCGTTTCTGGCGGCTTTGTCCGACGCGCGTTATCAATCAAAAGTGGAAACCAATTGACAGGCAGAGGAAAAGGGAGGCGTTAGCGGGATGATTGTGAGCTCCAAAGCGCGGGCCTCTGAAGGTGTCAAATCGGTGACGATGCCGCACCTCGGCGCTGTGGGACCGCAAGGTTTTAGCAGTTTGTGAATGGTTTATTGCCGGTTTTGTTTTCGTCTGCGCTGCTTATCGGAGCTGTGACGCCCCGCGGACAGGATGAGAAATGTGTCTCTTGACCGAGGGATGTGGAGCGGAGAATAGGACATGGAGGGGGAAATAGGACGTGGCGTGGGGAATGGGCAGATGGGCACAAAGGAGAACGTGTAACTGCAAAGTGGGAGATGAGAAGGGGAAAGGGGAAGCAATCTGAACACCTAGGCTCAGGATATTTAATCCATTATCCCAGCGATAATGCGTTATTATGTTTTAATAATTTTTATTTCCTATACTACTCAGTCTTTGAGCGTGTCTTTGAAAATTGTGACGTTGTCCCGCTAAATGAAATAAAATAATGATTACTACCTACTGAATTAGTTGCACGAATTTTTGTTCTTTATTCCAATTTGACCAGGTAAATAAAACTATTGCAAGTGGATATCGCGATATGCTTGGCATCTATATAATCAACGAGATTTTTCATAATAATTTGATTTTCCTATCAAATATTTTAACTTGATCCCTTAGCCTCATCGTATTGCTCACATTATTGCGCCCTAAAATATTTCTGAAAGAGAAGATATAATGGTAGGTAGGCATTCATATAATGATAAAATAGCACCATTAACTATTCTATGTACTGGTGGAACGAATATTTTTCACTTTTACAAACATTTTCGATGATTTATAATTGATTTTTACTGCCTATTGAACATTAAAAAAAAATCATTATGTTCTAGGGTAAAATATATAATTAATGTAATTCATTAGTATGAAAATAATAATTAATTCCATATTTCAAATAATTATTTAATTCTAAATAATTAATAATTCGCAAATATCAGCGTAGTTTTTGTCTTCCACATAAATATGGGCTTATTTAAATATTATTTGATGTTTATCTTATCTTTATATTATTTAAAGCCACTTGAATTTTTAAGTGGATTGCTAAGGGGGTAATTTTTCCTCTCTGTTAAATATCACGCCAGTGTTACTCCTTTGCGTGCTCCATATTTCGCGACTCATACTCCCCTTTCGATGTGCCGGATTGAAAAGCAAGGAGGGTTCCCTTATCCGCATGTTATTCAGAGCTAAGTCGTGTACCCTTCTGTTTTTCGCTCCATGTCACCCAACTCCACTTACATGTGTTCCACTCACTGAGTGACGCCCCTTATCTCTCTCTTATCTTTTTTCTATCCCTTCGTTTTCCTCACGCTTCGCTTCTTCCTCGCTTATACTTCTGCTTTCTTTAGGAGAAGAGATTATCCTCGTTCCCTCTCCATCCCACCCACGTTGCTTATCCTTCCGCTGCCCTCATCCCTCTCCACTGCTCTGATCATCGTAAATAGAATGAATGTGAGGGATTTAAAACTCCTATAAATATCATTTTTCGTCTACGCGCTATGAATATGACTGTGTGTGCTTAATAGCCTAGAGTGAGTATTTTTCCAATTGAATATTTCTGCGCACAACATCACTTGAGCTAATCATGTCACAATAATCTACATTCTTTATAATTCATTTGCCACTCCTGTGTAAGGCTTTAAGAAGGGTGTATGTCGCAATTTGTATTTAAAATTATGCTCATAAGAGATAAATGTAAATCATTGCGATATTTTTTTTCGTTGTTTTATTTTTTCCAATACCACATATTCTCATGCTAAATATTTCAGTAAAATAAAATTATTTTCAGATTTTAGTTTCCGTATTATAATTCTACATAACCTCAGGAGAGTAGGAGAGCAGGTATAGACGAACACCGAACATGATTTACTCTCGGAGGGTTCGGAAAGAGTCTAATCCGCGGCGATTGAAGGTTAGACTTACGTAGTAGCTTGAGTTCCGACTTCCCGTGGAGATGGCCCTCTTCAAGCCACAGAGGTAATGGGCATCTTTCAGCGTGATAAGGTAGTGGGTGTCTTTTGACAATACTAAGGTGCGACATTGGGGATATTTTTACCGGCATCACTCCTTCGTGTCCGTCAGTTTCGGCGCAAAACCAAATCAAGGTTTGTAAAGAGAAACCTTGAGTATGACTGTTATCCGTTGAAACCTAAACCTGTAATCTTGATTTAAAGGAAGAAAAATAAAAAAGCCTGTATTTTTCTATCATCGCCATTGAAAAATTCCACCAAATTAAACATGAATCTGTTGTTTGTTTCTGTCTTCCTTTGCCATGTACCAGGGTACAATGGAGAAGGAGATGGGGGCTTTGATACGTCACTCAACCTCTGATCGGGACGTGGTTGGATATCTTTGCCTTGACACGGGTCGGAAAATAACGAGGCTATTCCGAGAAACAATCGAATCTTATCGGAAATCGAACGCCTGATAAAGGCTGATGCGACATCTCACGGTGGTGTCCGTCTTTCCCGCTCGTAAAATGCGTGCGAGAGGATTTCCGATAAGCAGGCATCACGAGGTGAAGCTGGAGTTGGAAGGTCGTCCTGGTGAAACATGCGATGGGATTTCGCTCCTCTGTGAGAATGAGGTCTCTGGGTCCCTACACTACATAGTTAGGGATGAATACAGACAGGAAATATTATCTAAATACGATGTCTTCTAGAGGGAAGTAAATATAACACGGTATACATCGCCTTCTTTTAGTTCACAAAATGCAACTATAGTGTGCTCTAGAACTGCTTAAAGCGCTTTCATACCCTCAAACGGTCATGAGAATGTTGCTATGTTAGTTATCAATCAGTGATTCCATCTGAGGTTAGAGTAGTGGATAAGGTAGGGTAGAGCTCACCAAGGACCAAGCTTTAGGAGCGACAATCTTTGCCTAAATTTTTCTTTTTTTTACAAAAATCTTCATATACCGTAATTAACTTTACATCTACGTCCTATAAACGATCAAAAATATTTAAAACTATACGGAGAGTTGATTATTCCCTTAGTTGATACTGCGGAAATATCACGGTGAACAATATCAGTGAAGCCTTGGACACCTATTTAACTTTGTATGGGCGAATACTGTTGTATTAATTCCAGCACTGCTTACGCCAAATCAGTGCTGAAATAGCAATAACCTGAACAGTAAAATGGATGTCCGGAGAGTATTTTTATTTTAATCTTGAATTGCTTCAGCGAAGCGAAAGTTGTGTCTGTGAGCGGTATTAATGCCATATTTATCATTTTTTTATTTTAATTTAGTAGGGATTTTGGAATTATGGGATTTTAACTTTTATATATAAATGGTATGGCAGTCGTTATTTTTAGAATAAAGACTTAAGGCAAAATAAAATAGCAGTGCAGCTTTTCAACTCTGGGTTATTGATTGACTGGCATCACTACCATTTGATCAGTTGATAAATCGGATTATGACTCTACTTCTATTTTATCTCCCCCAATAAAGCCGTCTTCAACCGTATTGTGAATCTCATAAAATTAAATGCCCTCAATACTTTATTAAGTACCGATTATGACTTCATTGACTTTGCGTGGGATTAAAAATTGATATTTCGTCTGCTCTCGAGTAAAATTATTTTTATGCACTTTTTATTTGATATTAATGAGATATTTCGTAATATTCATTTTTTATAGCTATGGCTGTAGCTAGAAATACGCATCATGTCTTGTGACTCAGAATTCAAATATCTCATGTCCTTGTTTCCATCTCTTATCTGAGCTAGAAGTGCTACAATGTTTCGTGTTGCGTTAGTGCATATATTACGTGAAAAAGAACAGTTCAGTCTTTGTGATCATATGCATACATAAACATGGAGGTTTTAAATGACAATTGCGAAGCGAAATGGGACACATGCTGATTCTAATCAAGTATGATGAAAAACGGATTTTATTTCTTCAAGGATATTGAAACTAAACGCTCGAAAAATGTGCCTGCTTTTTGTATTCAGTAAGTTGTAAATTATTTCAATGATTTTAGGAGTAATCTAAGATAGCTAAAACAGAAATTAATCGTATTCATCAGCACTAAGAACTTATGCATCGTGCTACAGAAGGTGTTTCAAGCTGATAATTAAAGTAAATACTCATACCGCTACTTAAATGCTATTCGCAATGGTGAGATTTGTGGAATTTTATGACTATTTGGGCCGCTTATTTTAACAAATTTAACTATTTAATAAATTTTCTGGACGATTTAATTTAAAAACTGTGTATTTTCAAACCTATTTGCAATTCTTAAGGTACATTTGCTGCTTATTCTACAAACTTAATTAGCATTACTTCATTGAAATCTTTCATCATATCGTTTTGAAAATAATTTAATTTTTTTCTCTTTTGAAATAAATTATTCTCGGTTAAATTATTAAAATATATGACTTTAATACAAGGATTCATTTTTCAGGGTCGAATTTCAATGAATATCAAAACTTTCTCGTGCAATAGTTCCATTTTTGGTCATTAAAATGGGGATTAAGAATAAATATCAATCAAATCAATAATAAGCCAACTAATCAAGCAAAAAGGTTTTCCATGTCTCTGCATTGCGAATGTTTTAATAAGCTTACAACGAACGACGAAGGTCATCATGGTAATGATTATCAAGGTATTAATTACAATTGAGAACTCGAATTATAATTATTAATTCCCTTCCGTTATCAATTTCAAATTGCCTTCCCAGTTACTTCGCCCAACGGCATTAAATAGTACTAAGGCTACTGATTGTCTTTCCAAATTAGACAATTTAGTTATGACGCAACGAGAAGTTAAGGGTAATATCTTTTTCATTTTGAATCTGATGAAATAGCAACAGGATGAGAGACGCCTGCTCTCTCACAATCTATTTTATATTATATAAGCTTATTACGAGTATTTGTACAATGATATAATAATTCTTAATGGTCTTATTTATTCCGATTTTCAACTATTCACTAAAAGGTAGTTTGAACCAAGATTTCATGAATCAATTCATTATCAATTTCAAATATGAATTTCTCGTTCACTGTATTAATTGAATCTACTTAGCGGTCCCAATAATATTATCTAATGAAAAGTTTATTATCCATCTTTGTTACTCTTTTTCTAACTAGGGAAAAACTTGGAACACCTTTCTATTTCCAAATCCCTTTGCAATTCCACTTGTGCGGAAAGAAGAGTGAATATATTTTATGACACTTGCTCCTCTCGTAAATCACAATGATTATTATCGTCTATATATGTGGCACAAAGCACATAATTAGATTTACTTGAAAATAATCACTTCTTTTTAATTTACCTCATTTCTGATTAACGATCTTCTGGCAATAATTACTCTGATTTGTTTCTTTTGGCTACAAAATGATTATATCCAATGATTACTATGTGTTGATCAAACAGGAATTGTGGAAACATTGTGGAAAACAGTCTTCATCTTTATGCCTCAAATTTTAGTAAATCGATTGCTGCGTCACGCTCAAATTTAAAAAGATATTTACAATAAAACTGAATGTAATAGAGAAAATCTCATCCTTTAGATTAATTGGCTACATATTGATTTTACTTGATAACTTTTTCTCCTGTTCCAAAGATGCATGTACTTGCTAGTATAATTGTGAGCGGTACAGAATACACGAAGCATTTATTATTTCATGGCTGGAATTTCATTTAACTTTCACTGGGCCATCTCCTATGAATAATTGCAGCGACAACCCAAGGCGCTGTTTTGTTAACAGGGCGATTGCTTAGCAATCAGGAGCATACATACCTCAGAGACAAGGCAATCAATAATTACCCAACTCCATGGGGAAATTTAACAGCCCAAAATGCGTTGCGTTAAACATTTTACGCCTCATTTTCCCTATTTATGCGTCGTTCGCGCATGCATGCCCTGAAAATACCATTGCTAAGCATGATTTCGAAGTCGATCCAATTTATGAGTCCGCCCCCTCTCTTTCGGAATTGATCCATTATTGGACACAGACAAGCGCGCACGTGCGCCTTCATAAATCTCGTGTCGAAACCAGCGTTGCCCGGATAGTGCGAGCGTCCCCGACTGAGGCTTGTGTTTCCACGGTCCAACCCGGAGAACCCTCTCTCTCTCTTTCTCATCTCCCTGAAAGGGAATTTTCGTCTCGGTGGTGTGGACCTTGCTTGCGGCGGCGGCGGAGAGAACTGCACTTTCCCAGGGCTAGCCTTGCCTCCGGCCCTTCCGTCAAACCTTCTAATTGCGCCATCCATCTCCGCTCACGCCGTTAGCCCCGGAGGAACCATTTTCAATCCATTTGGCGGGGTTAACTTCCGAACTAGTGGGAGAAGGACAGGGATATATCGCTTTTAAGGGTCTCTCGATTTTTAGTTTTGTAAATTTATTTTATTTTTTGATTCGCGGAATTTTGATGGGCATGTACTTCATTTTATTGGGTAGGAGACCGAGAGGATGTCATAAAAGATTGATTGGAGTGAGCAGAAATGATCGCGAACAGGTCGCAATTTGGAAGTGCGGTCATCGGCCTATTTGTTTGAACGATGTCCTTTGTGAAACGTCCATTCTTTTATAGGCCGATTCTGAGCAGTTCTATGGCCTGTTGTTGAAATTTTAGTTGAAAATCAAGGGTTTGGTAGGCTCAACGAAGTGCTTTATTTCGTTCGCGTCATTCCTGTTATTATCCGACGAAATATAGCAATATATACCTCAAGGATAGAAGGCAAGGAAAGGCAAGGCCATAAGTTAATCATTTTGGATTTAGTCACAACTTATCGCTTTATGAGTATTTGGGCTCGATCAACAATTTATTTTTACTGAAGTTACGAAAGATAAACAGCTTTAAGAACTGATGTTCAGCACGGATTCTCCGATGAAGTCCAGTTCTTTTACCTATTTAGTCTTAGAAACTGAATTAGTGAAAGGGCCCGTGTTACTTTTTGGAGACGAATGTTTTTGTAAAGATGTGAATTTCGATTGACTCAATCTTAATAAACCAAAGTTGTTAAAGCAATTTATCCACGGAAAAATAATAATTCAGATCAATAATTGGATTTAA
Organism: Ischnura elegans; assembly: GCF_921293095.1. Classification (NCBI taxonomy): domain Eukaryota; kingdom Metazoa; phylum Arthropoda; class Insecta; order Odonata; family Coenagrionidae; genus Ischnura; species Ischnura elegans. The sequence goes on from NC_060246.1 coordinate 147,150,770, forward strand.
TTTTGCATTTCAAATTGCTTTTCAATGATGGAAATCGAAATGTTTTTTCGGGCCTCATATTAAAATTTCCTATTTTGCGTGTTATTAGACTTTTCACCTTTAATATTTGAAAAGGAAAGAAACAGTCAATATTTTATCCATTTACGGCAGGTTGAGGAAATTTTCGTATGATAAATTTGTCTCTTATGGCTTTTACAATGAACCACAACCCTTAAGACAATTTTCCGCCATTGTGGGCCGTTGAAGGCGTTTGAACCGACCAATTTTGTTCATTTTTGTAATCCTTACTATCAGCCAAGCCTCATAACAAATTTATGAATGAAAAAACTTTATGTGATGGCTGTTATTAGTGTAAGGTGTGGTTCATTGTCTTCTTACACCTATCTTTGATGCTTATCATTCCCTATTCCCCTCCAAATACTGTGATATAGACACAGTTAAAATTTAAAAATTACATTATCGTGCGGACTATAATAGGCAGCCTAAAGCAGTCAAATTGCTTCAGACTGCTTATTATATTCCGCATCCCTGGTTTTAAAGGGAATGAATTGATGGGTAAATGTGGAAATAGTTTGAATGGGACATGTTTCACACATGTAATCAGTGAATAGGTTAATCACGGCCCTTCTGGATAACGCGGGAGCCAGAGAGATGTACGAATGTAAAATGGTAAAAAATGGAAGGATAAATTGTGCATGTTCTGGATTGAAGTGCGTGGTATACGGCTGGAGCGATCACGAAGTGTTCAGCTTCTATCGTCCATAAACGGTCATTTGCTTCTTCCCCGCTGCTTAGGTCCGTCGTTTCAACTCAAAACCTGGCATACATTTTAAACCCTACCCTGTTAGGCAATATCGCTAAGCTTTAAAAACCCCTCCGATCCCCAAGTGTCACTTTACGTCGAAGCTATACCTTGAGGAAATGGATGACCTGGTTTCACGGTTACTTGGATGGAAGAAGATAGACAGTGTGGAAAGGGCCAGTAGAGATTATCGAGGGAAACTCAGAGGGCAGAAGACGCATATGGCTCGGTAGGTTTGAGAGACTAGGCCTAGACATCAATGGAGCTAATTTATCCTACGTTCATGTAGAGATAGTGACTTTGTGGCAATAATTTCTCTTATTATAACTAAGTAAACTATTACTAAGTATAGCATCAATATATAAAGTTTGTTCAATTTTACCTTGTGTTTCGACACATCTTCAAAGCCATACAATCATAGAATTATTTTACTCGCTGATGTTACTTACCAAGCACTTACTGAGAAATTCATATCATTAATTTAATTAGATAGTAATCTCTGAGTTTACTGAAAATCTTTACTCAGAGCTACTCTACTTGAATTTAAAGTTTCCATAGCTTTCCAGAATGAGGAATAGTGTTCAGTTCCTATCTAAAAGACCTCATCAATTTGTTGCTCGGGACCTAGATGATGTTTAATGTAAGTTTAATAATACCTTTTTTTAGTTGTAAATCATTGAATTTCCACGTATTAAGTATTTAGCGTTGATCTAAGCGAGTTAATTTAATTTTGTCTTCAATTTTTCCCCTTAGTAGTTAAAGTTCTTAGGTGATACTTAGCCTTCCATAATTTTAAGTATATAATGAGATTCCAGAAGATTGATATTTTTTAATAACGGAGGATTTAATGAGAATAAAATGACACGGAGTTTTTGCTGCCAAAGATTTAGTCGTTCCTTTCACGCCACAACCTCATTGAAGAAGCCCTTTTTTGACTAACTTATTAGAATTCTCATTACATATGTGAAAAGAGATTTCCTTTCGATAGTTTTTAACAGCTTCCATATCCTTAATAAAAATCGTGGAATAAGTTTAGCCTGCATTTAATGCTAAAATGTCAATTTTAATGGCTGTTGTTCAGTTATTTTTGTTAGATTTCGCCTTTGATAGATTTATATTCAAAAGATAGCATTTTTTAAATGAGTTGCTAATTGTTAGAAAAGTCACGGAAATATTGCTTTTTATGTGCCATTTATGATGGATAATTAAAGCAATGACCCGCCCTGTGGTATCTCATTTTTTGGAAAAGTCCATTAAAAAAGTTCCTTGAGTTTTCCCCTTGAACGTGGTCTTTCTCTGAGTTGTAGAACAATGAGCCAGTAGAGGGTTATCATCCGTATTTTTTTTGTCTCAGTTGTAATGGAACTGAACCGTTTTCGATGAATTCCTTCATCAAATCTTGTTTTTAGAGCATTACAAGCGGAAAGAGGGGGGTATACTCACGCACTATCTGGAAAAGATGAAATTAATTGGGATAGTGGAACTGGCTAGTGAGGCATTTAAAATGCAAGGACCGAGGCCAACAGCATCTTCGCAACCTTTGGAAAATCCTACGCAAAGCTAACATCCTAAATGAGAAATATACGAAATTCGCAATCTTCCGCGCGACTGCAAATCCCAAATTCAGCACTAATCAAGGCAGTTTATGTTTCTTTTTTTATTTTATTTCCCGCCTCTCCTTCTCTGAAACTTCCGAGTATCCTTTCCTCAATTTCCCGAGGCTTCCGTCTGCTTCAAAGCAAACAAGACTACTGAGTTCTTCAATCAGCGAAGCGCGCACGTTCGTTCATTCAACTGGGCACTTGGTTCTAATCCGTAAAAGGTGGTGCGAGTGAGCTCAGCATTTGGGATTGGTTATTCCTCGCGGGCAGGTGTTGGGCGGTGATAAGAATTGAAAAAGGATGGAATTGGAAAGATGAGGAGGGCGGGTGATAGATGGGTAGGAAGGAAAACGAAAACGACCGTAGGGCTGAAGGATTTAATTGGCATGTGAAGATCCGGCGTTCGCGTGCGCGAATTTTCGAACGTAAGCAGAGAGGGAGATCGGAATACTTGCCGGGAATGTTTGCTTAGCGCCACTCGCCTTGAGCCAAAGGTTTTCATGTGATTTCCAGAATCAGGAAATGATTTTCAATTCACATCTTATAGACATATTCTCTCGATTGCTCATGACCAAGGTGATGTTTATTGCTTAATTAATTTCTTTGCTCTGCAGTAAAAACGTAGACCTTAGTAATGGCTTCAATTCTTCATGTTCTGACAAGCTACAGGAGCGCTCAAGATCCAAGAAAGCCACGCAGACACTCCCCTCTCTGTTATGTCCGTACAGCCATGTACCGTCCCGTTGGGTAGAACTACCATTTATAGGTAAATTATCATACAATTTGAAGAAAATAATTCCCAAAACAGAGCCAGAGTCGCCTTCTATACCCCGGTTACCTTGGAGAAACGATTGTGTATATCTAAGGATAAGAATAACAAAGAAAACACAAAGTGGCGTATTCTCGCTAAGGTGTAATAATTGCATTTTTCATTATGTAGGACGGACTGGGATGAGATTTAAAGATCGAGTGATTGAACACAGGAACAGTTTTATTAATTACGACGAAAAATCATGTTTTACTAAACATTTGAACTCTTGTAGCCATTTAAGTAACTTTGACTTTGATATTTTACACTGCATTGACAAAGGGAAAAACTGGACTTTTAAGAGATATTTGAAATTGTTAACAGCTCGCATAATCTTTTTAACGATGAAGTGTACTCTTCCGAATCACCTCCTTTAACTCTGAACATCCTCACCGCTTTGTGAATACATGGAAGTTTCTATTTTTTGACCTTCACCGACACCTGCTCCTTTCTATGTTGCTTTAACTTCTCATCCTACCTCCCCCATTCACTGCCTTCCCGTCATCCCTAGCTACCACCCTCATTACCCCCCGTCCCCTACTTCAATGACTTTCCGTATTACCCACCTTTTAGTCAAACTGGCTTCCCGCTCCCTTGATATCCTCCCCACCCCATCCTTCTCTTGCTTGACGGTGTATAAAGAACTGAGGAAGGCCAACATGAACCTTGATAATGACACTACTTGTCGAAACCGGGTCGGTGTTCATTTAAATGAAATAGTGTGGAAATTTACTATTAGTTCTTTATTCTCACGGAGATCAAACATTTCCACCAAATATCGCCGCAAACTGTTACTTATGCTGTTATTTTTCTAGGTTTTGATGGAACTGCAATATGATTCCAATTTTCTTTGAGATCAACGATTTTTAATTGTGATATTTACCGATAAGGGCAGGATTTTTATTTTATTACTTATGAAAGCCGTGCCAATGATGAATTTCTCAGTTGGTACCAATTGAATCTGTGATTGGCAGTATAATGCCTGTTCTTCATGATTTCATTAATAGGCATTTTCTTTCGATTATTACATATAAAGCAATGTTTGAACTATTCCTGCGGTGTAATCATTGGTATCAGTCAAGTGATACAAGAATTTACTTTATTTTTCAGCACTATAAGGGGAAAGGAAATTATCTACTCCATCATGGGTAATATTATTGTTATTAATTCTTAATTTCAGGTAATGTGTGTAACCTGTCAGCTTATTTTTTTCCCTTCTTCAGTGTTAACTAATTTTTCATGCTACATTTCATTTACTTCATCTGAAATCATTTGATTCTTTAATGATGCGTACCACTGTAAAGCACCGACTGGGAACATGTACTGTGAGCATGTCTTTAAAATATCGGTTAAATGAATCAAACTTCAGTCAAAGCCAGAGTAGTAAATTTACTTTAATCATTACTTTTGAGCTGTCACAGTATTCAATATGATGGCCAATTGTATAATCAAAACGGCATATTGAAACAGCTGTAATTTTCATCAGATTAACAGCCATTTCTATTCACATCAAAGCGATTGAAAATAATTAATAGTCGATAGATCGCAGTCTAATATTTCATAGTAGGTAAAAGTGGTGAATTTATACGGACTTTTTAAATATTCATTTATGCCTCAGCAAAACTTCCTCTTGATAGCATTTACGTGATCTGAATTCCTTTAAACTATGCATGGGAGCAAAAAGAAAGTATTATTTTCTTTGTGTGTTAACAAAGATGTTATTAACGTTCATCTAATTACCACCGCAAAGATTTTTGGGACATTTCCATAGCGTTCTGTCACAGAGGGCCTTCCTTCCTCCCATTTCCTCTCTCAATATAACTTCACTGAACTAAAAATTTCGAATGGCAAGTTATTCTTTCCTCTTACGGTCCCTCAATTCCCAAAAGGGACTGTGGGGAAGAAGTTCCATCCGTTTTCGAATTATTTTTCGACAAAAAATGTGTTGGATTTGAAGGTGACGGAAAGACGCCGAGCGAGGAAGACGACAACTAAGAAAAACAAACGAACGACGGAGCCACGCAATGCCCATTTCAGATTAAGAGTGAAAAAAAAACTAATTAAGAATCGCTTAAAGAACTTCAACCTGAATTAACCAATTTCGGTGTCTTTGGAAACAACCTAATATCTCTCCACCTACCTTTTATTCATCACCAAGTCATCCTAATCCGCACTCTCCCGCAAACAGCACCAGCTTTCATAAAACTTTCCCCTTTCTCAACATGGAGGTAGAGGAAAAGTAAGAAGGGGTGAAGACGCAATTTCATTACCCAGTGGCTTTTGTCATGCCTCCAACTTTGCACTAAGATTCCACATTTTCTTCCATTTCGTCTTCTTCTTCTTCTTCCTTCCTCGTCTTTCGATATCCGTGAAATAGAAATTTTACCTATTCCTCTTTTTCACCGACGGTTTCTTTCCAATTTCATTTCTTCCCGATATTGTTTTTTTCTTCCTCATCCTTCACGTCATTTTCCTGTTTTCTCCTCACATCTTTGTCTCACAGGGCGCCTCCCACCTCTCTCTCTCTCTCTCTCTCTCTCTCTCTCTACCCCTTTCACCTGTTACGCAAACTCTACAAAATCCATTTCCCGCATTCGAGGAAAAAATAAGAATGAAGGAAGCCCTTCAGTCATCTTCTCTTTATATCTTTGTTTCTTTTATCTTCAATCCGAAAAGGCAAACCTTATCTGATCCCTTCCCCTACCCTGAAGGAAAATTTCAGAACTCCATTTCTATCTCTCCTACTTTTTCTACCACAAATATGTTAATGCCATGACTTGAGTTGGCACTATGGTCTCTAAATCAGGACCTGTCGGAAACGTTTCTTTCTCTGCAAACGCTTTGACTCAAAATGTTATTTCCTCTCCCCATCCCTCGTTCTTACCATCTATTCTGACCTGCGCATCTCAAATATTTTTTGCTACAAATCGATGTCCTCATATGGTAAACTTTTTCAATGACGTTAACATTCAAAGGATGAGTAACTTCTTTAAATTTAAATTCTATTGGGGTACAAAAGTTCCTGCGTCTTTTCTACTGAAGCAAAGTTTTTCAGCATGAGCTCGCTGGGACAAGGTTTTGCACATTTTATTCAATTAGTTTTGAATTTTTTTCTAGAGTTTGGTTTGTAAAATTTCAGAAATATATTTCTCCAAATGTTTGTAGAAAAACCTTTTTTCTGGAATGATGCAATATCCCGTCGTTAATTTGACGATGTGCATCCTAAGTCACGAATTTCTCACATTGAACAGTACTATGCAAAACGCAAAAGAGGTAAAATAATTTGACTCTTCAAAATTCACCAAATTTAAGCGATTCGGATCTCATTTGGTTTCTGTTATCATATGTTTTATGTTATTAATGAATTTTTAATGAAGTTTAAATTCATAAAAACATTATATGAAGTTTAAATCTTTCGCAGTTAGTAATCCCTCCATCCTTCATCAGCCTGGAAAAAAATGCTGTTTGAATCATTTAATGGCATTGCTTTGATGAAAATTCATTCACAATCTGTTGTTGCCACAACTGCGTTTCTTGATCTGCTTTCGTCCAGTATGCCTTTGTGAAAGGAATTCATCGTAAATACGGCTCCATTTTTATTTTATTACTCCGCATACACAATATTATTTTAATTCAATAGAAAAAGAGACCATTTCTACTACGTTTTAATATTTATTTATTTATAATATACGGGGATATTACCACGTGTACTTACTGCATTGCAAGAATATTGCTGCTAGCAAACCAAAGAAAAGATCAGCAATATGTCCTTCATAATATTTAAATTTGTTACTCCTGAGAAGCTCATAAACTTTTAATTTATTGATCCTCAAAAAGCTGTGAGAGCGGGGAGTAATAATTATTTTTTTTCCCATTTTAATTTGCTCCGCAAGTCCAGCACTTGTGTAAAATGGAGAATAATATTTTCGCCTTCCGAAAAATCATCGCAATCCGGTGGTGTCAGGATAAAATCTCATAATTTCAAAGCTCTGCGACCCACTTTCGCCTGGTTTACAAGAAGTTGAGGGGTGGGGAAATGTGGAGAGAGGGATGGAGGCGGAGCAGAGAGACGATAACGGAAGCAGTCGGTCCAGCGAACTCAAGGCGAGAGAGCGGAAAGAAGGACGACAGGAAAAAATATCGGGGCGTAGCGTAAGCGACGGATAATGAAAATAAAAAGAAATGAAGAGTTAAAAAAGGGAGGGAGGGTTTTTCAGGGCTCAAAATTAAAGTGCTGAGAGAAGAGGAGAAATTGTGAGCAACCACTCACCTGAAGAGATTTTAGTTTTTCGCCCCCAGTTCTTCACACTTGCAACTTGCGTCCACCCACACCCTCACATTGTATAACGATGATTATTTCATCACTTTGAATTACGTAGCGCTAGAATAACTTTCATTTTGTCATCTTTCCTTAAAAATATATTTTATTCGTGCTGTTTCTGTCGTAAAGGGTGTGAGGATAGAGCAGAAAAATAAGAAAAATGCATGATACTGAGATTTAATCGATAAAATACAATGAATCTATTACGTCACGCTTAGAAGCTACTTAAAGTGAGAAATATATATTAGAACCAACGTGCCCAATGTTTTTAATATTTAATTCTCGTACGGAACATCAAGAGGTCTTGTTTTTTACTTAAATTTTGTTCGAAGCTTGAAAACAGCCACTAAGTGCTGAAACTAAGGCTAGTTAAAATGAGTGACTGAAAAAAATTAATAACATAAAGTTTCAAATGCATAATTTGAATGCATAAGTGAATGGAAATCATAATATTAATTCTTCCAAGTGATTCCTTAATATCGTGATATTTAAAGGATTTGGAAAACGCAACGGATATGTGCACAGTCTCCTACTCACACAGCGGTGCGAGAAATCAGAATATCCAGTCATAGAGCATATTTGAATTTTCAGGGATGACCAGAAAAGAACCAGACATAGAGGTCTAATTTTCATAAAACTCGCACGCAATATCCCGAAATGGTTTTATAATGATGAAGGATTTTTTGCTCAATTGAGCCAAAAATTCTTTATCCATTCCCATTATTTTGATTTACATTTGCATTCCCATTATTTATTACATTAAAATTCCCATTCCCATTACATTTATCCATTCCCATTATTTTGATCACCAGTTTCCTCTCGACCCTCGTAACAAGATTATTTCCCGGCTTACTCGTTCTTCTCTAATTGCAATCCTCTCTTTACTAGCATGTAATACACTACATTTCCACCGTGGCTTCTAAATTGCCAGGTCTTTTCTCATTCGAGCTTGTGAAGGTTTGCAATTGTAGTGCATGCAGTGCTACATTATCTTGTTTGCGACTAATCTCATATTCAAAACATCACAATTTGTTACTCCTTAATGTTGAAGAAAACCTCTATTTATTCGCAAAAGAGGGCCTTACTCGGAAAATTTTAATGCTTTAAGTCGAACAATATTAAATGGCAAATAGTTTGCATTGAATTCTCATTGGATGATTAAATATTAAACTTGAAATATTAGGTTGAAAATTTTAATCACTATTTTCACGGCCTTATAACTCAGAAAATAGAGTAAGTATATTAATAAATATTCTGAAGTTATAATTATTAAGGTGAATGAAATAATAAAAAGTGAAATTTATACTAAATAAAATTCCAAATTATATCAAATACACAGTGAAAATTAAAATGCGGCCAAACCAGGAATAAAGTGAGTGTAAAATAGAGAATTTGAAGTATCATTCTATCGGTTGATTGAAGTGCCATCTCCTTCTGATGAAATTCTCTAAGTAGCTTTGTAAGGATCTATATGAAAAGCATTTTTAATAAAAACATCGAGCACTGAAAGATTAATGATTAATCTAATATTTTTATTATGATTAAGAGCCTGAGGACTATTTGTAACAGAATCTACATCCGCAAATGTGTTAAGGATGTTTCGCAGTTGGAGTGAGGTCTTTAAAAATTTTATTCTCGCGAGAATCTAGAAGTATGCTCCCAGTTACTCACTCTCAAAATATACCTTTTGAAGATTTGATTTCTACGAAAACTAGCGGCGGTTTCAAAGAAGGCTTGACGGTTACTGTCCGCCACGTTACGCCGTAATTTTTATTGCATATGATCGATTAACTTTCTAAGGTCAAACCCATTTTACCTTCACCTTTTCCAAGAATTTTCCACGTGTGTCCAAGTCCTAGTTCAATATAATGAACAATATAATAATGCATAATATAATGCCTTAACTTTTCTTTACAACAATATTTCGCTAATAACTCAAAGTAATACATGGTGAGTTTCCCAAGTTTGATATTTTAATGACTGATATTTTTATGTAACACTTCGGGTATATTTTTTTCAAACGCAGAGAAATTTATTGTAATTTTAATGCATTTCTTACGTGAAACCAAGCATTAAAATAAAAGTCTACACTGATGCTTAAGTTTATTCACGAGCAAAAATTCACAGGTAACTGCAAAAAATTGAAACTTGAAAAAGCATGAAAAGCAAAAAAATTTATGAAACAGAAATCAGTGACACAACATGGTAATGATATTCTCCAAAATTTTCGCGAGGAATTAACTTAGTCAGTTTCTCATATTAATTGACTATCATCCTTAATGCCATGTTTTCTTCTGAAATAAGAGAAGCCAGGTGAATTTTTCATCACGAGTCAACCGATTCTATTCTTTCTATATGTGGGCTGCAATTTATCGCAATTTTGGTTATAACCTTCACGTGTGACCCTGCTAGGACAAATATGCGTTACATCTACCAGTCCTCGGCTACGGGTGGTTTAATTGTAAAACTTTTTCCGCTCTAGCGTAGTAGTCTCGGAAGAGGTATGGATGGTGTTGAAAGCATTATTTAATGAACATTTTCTGAGATGAAGTGCGGCTGGTTTCCTATTTCTCTCCTTATACCAACTTCTTCTCTCCTTTGTTGTCAGTTACGCTGAATTTTGCCCTCGCCTTCGTTTTGTTTTTCCCTCCCAGATGTCTCTCTTTTCCAGTACAAATCTTTTCTTCATTTCTTTCCCTTTCCATAATCCCTCATCTTCCCTCGTCTCACCTCGCTAACCAACTCCGTGATTTATTTTCCGACGTCAGACTACCTTCGCACCCTCCGTTATTAAACTCAGCGCCCCTGAGCTCGCTGATTGCCAAGAGATGAGATAGGCCAGAAGAAGGTCGGAGGAGGGAGGGTGAACTCCTTTTCACCCTCCCCTAACAAGGAATGCCAAATCTTTAGCTATTTTGGGCATTTCACACCCTAAAAATGTGGACCTCTTTATACTCAATGGATTTACCAGCAACTAAATTTTAAAGATTGTCACCATTGTCTACCTCGCAAAAAAATTAATCTTGCTATTCATTGAAAGAGCCACTCCATCAATTTAATTTTCCTCATAGTCCTACATTTTCTTGCATATTTTCCAGGTAAAACTCGATCGATTCAAATATCTGCATTCGGGGGCGTTGGGATACAAAAACAAGGTCCATTAGATCTTTACCCCTTTTGCAAGAATGTTGCACTCCTCGCCTTTATTTTGTATAATAATCTCTTCATTAAATCTGCCAGGCGTTTGAATAAAAAATATAAGGACCTCATGATTTGATCAATATCTGAGTTATCCCATCTTTCGTCAGCCTCAACCTTGAGGCCAAGATAGTTACTTTTTTCCCTTATAAATTATCATTCTATTAGTTTTTCATATTTTAAGAAGCAGAGAAAGTCCTGAACTAGCTGTTCCAAAGAGATTTTTCCTCATCATTAATTATGTCTAATGTTATTTAAAATGCAATAACCTGTTCAATTTCTTTGCAATAATTCGATTAAAAAATACTTTAAAAAAAAGAGTAGGTATCATATTGTTACGGTAACTTACTTTGGCAGTCTGTACGTCAATGCAAATGTTAATTTTAGCTCTCATTACCACCTTGTGTGTCAAGCAGAGCAGTCCAAAAGGGATTTGAACGAATGGTAAAACCTTTTCGAAAATCATGAGAATAGTTGGCATCCCTGGTTACTCCTCCCCCTCTCTTGCACAATATGACTCCAATCTTCCCCCTTACTTCGCCCCGGAAGACAAACATCCTCAACCTCCCGTAACCATTTCGAAATTGGAGGGGAGAATTGAGCAGACGAATTCCCTGCTTAAGGAGAAAAAGAAAGGGTGAGAGAGAGAAACAAAAAATAATGGATTCCCTATGTGGTATTTTTCCGCGGGTGCGAAATTTGGCTGGGACGAGGAGAGACCGCGAAAATGAGAAGGTGGAGATGCTGGCCATGGAAGGGATTCATTCGCACCTGCCTCTCTCTCTCCATTCGTCAAACGAATGATCGTTGCATCTATTGTAACCACAACTTTCAGTAGAAACCTACTTACGATTTACTCGTTCATACTTTCGTTTGCATTCTAGCAATTTTCTTTTCTTTAGCTGCTTTGCATACCGCATTGTATGGACAAATTCCTCCCGTTGAGGTATTTTAGATAGTTTTGCGTTGTATCCCATTAAGGTAGTTAATAAAATTGCAAGGATTTACCGTTAGCTAAACTTAATCAAGAAAATAGCAACGAGCTAGTTAGTGTAAACTCAAAAATTTAGGAAGACAAACGTAGTCCTCCTTGGTATCTCATGTTGCACAAAATGTAAAAAAAATGAAATTTGGTCGGGCAATATTTAAAAAATGTTCTTTGCTAAGTTTATTTACTGGTTTTGGTCAAACTACCGCGGTACGAACTAGTACTAAATGTTTGTTGGTCATTCATCCGAACCTTGTGTAATAGACCATTGAATGATGACAGATAAGATCCGTGTTTATTCTGCACTCTTAACTTTCAAGTGGAGAGAGCCTTTGAGAGAGAGCATAAAGTATTCCCCGTTTCCCAGTAAAAATACGTAGGTACCTACTCTATTCTTCCAACTTTATGAAAAGTCACCAATATATCAATTCTGCTCTGTATTATAGTTAGTTCACGTAATCACGACTCTTGGTCGAAACACGTAAAATGGTGCATCTTTGCTTTCTTCGTGTATCTGAACGCGATGGATCAAATGCAGAGGGAGAAGAAAACCTCGCTCCAAACCATGAAAAGGGAATGAAAGGATCTCAGTGACATTGAACGCGCAATCAGCGGTTATGGAAATACAATTAGTTTGCACTTTTGTTATTTTTCACTGTAAAGGAAATGAGATTTGATAAAAAAAAAAAGCTATGTGGGAATAGTGAGAACCAGAGTATGGGAAAATCTAACTTAACTATACAGCTCACTCTAACTATGAATTGTTCTTTTGTTTCTCCGAGGAAACCGTTTAGTACGGCTTAGTAGTGATTAGAACAAATTAGTAGTGGTAGAATTGAGCGTTAGGGTGCGTCGACTACTAGGTCATTCTGCACAACTACAAAATCATTTTATTCAAATCGTATAGTAAAGAGATCGTTACTGCACAATTTATTTGCATTAAATTGACAGGGATATCAATTTTACTAAACAACCTATTTACTTGAGAAACAAAACTGTGTTATTTAAATTAACTATTTAAATTTGCACGGTTGTCTCCTATATGGGATTCAAGGTCTTCCCTTATATTGAGCCGCGCGTCACGGTATTTGTTACACTCTGTCAGGATATGACGGATGCTTAAAGGCCACCTACACTCATCACACAGAGGGGCTTGCTTCTCTTCAGTAAAGAGGAAGACGTGACTCAAAGGGCAATCCAAACTCCAATGCCCTACCCACAACCGTGTGATTACTTCTTCTCAGTTGCTTATGTATCAGCCGAATTTTGCCTTTATTTTATTCAGGTTCTTCTTTGAGAATTGCAACATGTTTAGGCAGATTAGTTGCTATGTTTGAGTACACCTCATTGGTTTTAATTCATTCTTAGGCAAGTGTTGACGAGGTTTTCAGTAGCTGAATGATGTGGCTTTGATTTGAATGGTTTTTAGAGACCATGGCACATTTACAAGGATTTAAGTCAATGAAAAGTCCTGCGAGGAACGTTTTCAAATAGGCTGCATAGGATTTGTGCATGAAGTGGGTAAAAAATGTCATTTACAAATAGTTAATAGTGAGTCAAAATTGTACTGAAAAGTCATAAAAATATAATGGTGGCCTTAAGTTATATTTTTTAGGTAATCTTTACATCAATTTTCAGCTATTCAAACTCTCAAGCACACTGCCCATGGTGAAAATTCGTTTCCGTCAAGGTGCCAGCAGCTTTCAATGGAGCTGTATAAATCCACAGCCTGGGCAACATATCAGTATCCCATCAAACTGCAACCTTCATAGCTCAACGACAACCACGCGCATTTGATCCTAAAAGGAAGAAGGGGGAAGCACGTCACTGATGCATCACCCTCTCCCAACGAGTTGCGAGGGCTTCAGACGAGGTGATGGAAACGCGACGCAGAAAAGAAAGAGAGGCGAAAGCACAATTAAAATAGGTGCTCCAGGAGATTTTCTTGGCATTTTCACGGTCGGTGTATCTGGTTGGGGGAGTAAACGAGCGGTCGGACGAGACGTTTGAGGTGCTGCGAGGGAAGGATTAAGGCAGGGGCGCAGACTGGCTGCAGGAAGAGATAAGATTGTGGACGGTTAAAAGAGAAGGCTTGGAAGAATTTTTCTGGCATTGGGAAAAAGCGGACTGACGAGGAAAGGGTGTGGGAAACGAGGAGGAAAGAAGATTGAAGAAGGAAATTTAGAAGGGAAAGAAAGGGTGTAATTGGGTGGGTAGAAGAGAAATAGGATGGAAGCAATAGGACCATAAATACGGAGAGAAAGGGAGAGAGAGAGAGGGATTGAGAAATATAAGGGTTCGCCGCCGCGTCTTAAATTACTGGACGGGATCGGTTTTCATTTGACTGGCCCCAAGGATAAGGCTGCAGGGAATATCTTATAATGGTTAACGGCGGTATTTTGCAGCCATATGTGTTCTCCTCCCTCGTTATTATGGTGAACAGTCGCGAGAATGTCTTAAGTTTGGGCACAAGCCTGAAGCCGATCACTGAGAAAAAACGCTGAATATTTTTCTTGTTTTTACCGAGACAGCTCGTCGAACTTCCAAAGCTCGACTTTTTTCTGCATGTTCTTTCCTCATTATTTCCTATCTCACTCAACTCCCTTTTAACTGGCGTGTCTTCCTCCACCACCATCTACGCGACTCTCATATCCACCTCAAAACATCTCTGCAGTGTATTTCCCCTCACGGCCAGCTAGTTTCCTCTTAACTTGCCCATGTCTAACTCTTTGCCCACCCTCCCCTTAAACCTTATTGAGTACCATACCTAACCGATCAGTTTTGGTTGCTCAATCCAAAGACAAACTAGGTTTTTGAAATAATGTGACGCATCCACGAGACTATTGCGGACGATACAGATTCACCGGACTAACCAATGCATTCCCATTTCACAATATACGTTATAAATACATCCAATTTTATATAATTCGATAATGATCGCTATTGAATCACACCAAATGCAAAACATAGCTAAATTAAGGCAACTATGCTAATTCTGATTCCGGATTGTGAATTATTTGCAATTCCTTGTTAATCTGTACGCAAAATATTTAAATTAACCCTGTGCCTGCTTTGATACAATTTAATATTTGCGCAGAATTACTGTGTTGACGCAAAATAATCATGCCCATTACATGACATGTACCCGAAATTTAACCAAGCATCCTCCGAGCTGCCATTTTGTTGTTGCACTCCATTTTCAGAATTTCTGTAGTAACAATCTTGACTTTTGTCCTAGCAATGAGGCGGATTGCTAATTTCCCAGTTTTGAAATTGCAATAGGCGCCTCGATGTGCCAAAATTGGTGTAAAGCCTCAATGAAATGTGGCTTTTCGCATGGGTCGACATAATCCCACCTGCTAAAATATTTACCGCCGTGTTCTTCCTTATTCCTCGTCTAACGGAGATGGGGATGGAAAAACAGTTCGCTTCCCATCCCATCACCTGTTTTATCGCATCCTGCCGACCAAGTCGTTACTCATCAAAATCCGGAGACATTTTCGGTTAAATAGGTTTCAGAAAATGGTTTTCGGGGTGAAAACCTTATTTCACCCAAGCTTTTTCTTTCGTCCACCTTTAGTGCGAGGCGTTTACTGCTATTTTCGTTCATGCCCTCCAGACACTTCAGTTCGACCGTTTATTACCGGACGACGCTCCTGCTCCCCTGCAGGAAAGAGGAAACCCTCACTACCGCCACCATTTCCCAAACCCCTGGTCCAGCAATCTGGAATGAGTTCCTTCCAACCTCTTCCCTTTCTCCCTTTCCAAGAGCCTCCGGCTAATTTCTGGGGAGTGCGGGAGGGAATTAATTAGCGCCTGCATCTTAGGTCATTTGCTAATTGAAAATATATCGGCCCAACCTCTGTATAAGTGTCTCCTCTTATTCCGTTTTACTCTTTCGTTCCCTCTCTTCTAATTTCTCCATTTTCCTCCCAATATCTCACATTCTTTCTCATTCCCCTTTCCGCGCATAAATCTCGTGCAACCACTGGGGAAGAGGCCCGCGAAAATTGGTCTTTTCATTGAACCCTTAATCCTTCAATGAGGAAAAAATCATTACCACAATGTTCCTTTCGATTTCACGTAATGTGGATATAAATTAGCCTCGAGGAACCCTTTATCGGCATTTTTGTATCGTAAAAGTGAATTTATCTGTGACATAGTTCTCTTTGTCAACATTTTACACTCATTTTTTTAGAGAGATTGCCGAAATCGGAGTTAATCTCAGATTTTCTTGGACCAGTTGTAATTATTAACTCGCAGCTTTTCATTATTTCTGTTGAAATTTTTTTAATAGATTTGAAATAGATGAGGCTGTATTTTATTTAACTTTTAGTATTTTATCCTCGTATCAAGAACGTATTGCAATGAAAACAGATACATTTCCATCATTGTATAATTATAACTACTTTAATTAAATTTTTATGCCTACACGAGTTAGATAATTTCAAAACAATGAGTTAACTGGAAGCAATGAAGCAAGGTAATTAGAGTTAACTTTATTCGTTATTTAGTAGGAGTTCATTGAATGAAATATGGAAAGGTAAATAAAGTCCCTACTTCCATTGTTACGCAATTGATATGACGATATGCCTTTGTACTGGCAACATATTTTATTAAATTTAGAAAATGAAGCTCTCCCCACTTTCGAGTATGCATAATACAAGAATTTTCTGCGTAATTGGTGGAGAGTGATTATGAGTGCGTGCGATTCACAACTTTGAATTAGTGATGCGATTTGACAGCTCCAAATGAAATTAAGGACTTTCAAGTTTACCTTTTGAATTATGCCTATACGTCACCTTTCCACTGAAAACTATGTGTACCAAAGAAAGGTGAATTTAGTTAATATAATACTGTTTCATAAAAATTATTATTCATGACATAGTTTTACTGAAAGAGCAACTAATTCTAATTTACTAAATTTACAAGGATGTCGTGATTTTCCTCGATTTTTATTTCATAGGTGTTTTAGGTTTAATCTGGTAGGATTTTCTAATTTAATTTTCCACAAATAGTCTTTATGGGAAATTACTATTAAATTTTAATTTGATAATTATGTTTTCATACTGACTCATAAAGCAATTATTTTAGATAAAATTGGACTTGGTTGCCTTGTGATATTAATTGATCAATAGTTTATTCTGCAAAATAGAAGAGTATAGGAGAATCGGTGAAATTTATTTTTGGATTTCTAATCTCAATATTCAAAAGATGTTGTTTTTCAAACGCTTTACTCTATGTGGTGGTTTTCTTTGCTGTCTGTTTATATCAGAGTTTCAACTACGAAATTAGGAAAACCTTCACATGGAAGCTGGTTTACTGATGGTTCCATGAAAGCAGGGAAAACGGGGACTGGTTTTTATATCCAATCTCCTATCCCTCCCATCAAAAGGCATCCTAAGGAAGGAGGATATACCTGTTTAAGTAAACGTTATCCTACCAAACTTTGCTTTTCTTGAACTTTTAAGTACGTTACAAGCTAAGGTTAATACAGTTCCATGCTTCGGCTAACGCTAACTAGGCATTATAAAATCGGTCACAAATTTGTGTACTGGACATGATCAAAGCTCTTTCAAAGTGGGCTCTACCCTCACCCATCTCAGCCAGCATTCATTATAGAGCCCTTCTTTAGTGTTTAAACGGTAGTTACAATGGTTCCTATTCATCCACTCATAATATTGCTCTTATGTGAGGGACAGATATAATTTGGAGTCACTGAAAACATTCCAAGATTAATTTTCTGTTAGAGCGCCGTGGCATAGGGAACAAGTTTTTATACTGGACTTAAAATGAATGTATCGGCTTTCATATAGAAGGGCATACCTCTTACTTGTTTTCCGAGCTGTTTATCGCTACATGTCCCATTAAGACTCGACAAATAATACTAAGTAATCAATTGAAAAGTATCCCGTTCCCTATCTCCCGTTAAAATTGAATTACTATTTGTATATGAGCGTGCCTTTCTTCCAGTATTCTCGTAGAATACCAATCTCTGTCTATGCAGCGATTTAGCGATTATTTTGCTCGAAAAACTGTTGTTAAATAAACGAAATAGAACAGTTACAATTTAAATCACGACCATGGGAAAATTATTTTTTTGGTAACAATTGATATATGAGGTCGCTGTACAAATTAGGAAATTATTATAATACGCCTGAAATTTGCACATGTTCACAATCCCTCTATTTTATTCATACCTCCGTGATTGGAGGTCGTTTGTGAGGTCCCCGAATGAATTTTTTGCTTTTATTGGAGGCAGCCTACCGTTATTCCAAAATATAGAGTTTACGGCTTATTAATTCAGTATATATTTGAAAGCCTTGACACTCCACACTTAATGAGGAGGATCATTACATTATAACCGGTCCCTTATTAAAAATTTTCATTATTATGAATATCAGACGGGTGGTAAATTTCATAAAAACCAAGTATTACTAAAAATCTACTATTGTTGAATTTGTGAAAATATTTGGACAACACGCAATATAATATTATCAATTATAGCTTTTATACGAATGCCGATTAAAAAAACTGATGAAAATAATTTATTTTGCTTTGGGATGATATATCAAAGCTCACTCTAATGAAGCTTAGGAGAGTAGGAGAACGGATCATTGGGGTTAGTAAGAGTAAGAGTAGGAGTTAATAAGATGTTTATCGTCATGTTTCTTGCTGCCTGTTTGCTTTCTAGAAAAATTTGCGTAGTTGTTCTTGTTTATGACTTTTTCCATATTTTACGGCATTTTAGGCGCAAGGTGGAAGTGGTACTTCTGAATGATTCTTTGTGTCTGCCGGGAGTATTTTCGAATGAATCTTTGTGTGCTGACAGGATATAGCTTGTGAAAAGTAAGAATAATCTATAGGGAGTATTAGCGGATATAAGTTTGCTGATTTCAAATACCTGATTATAAAAGTGGGAGGCGTTGTCAAGGGAGGATTTTCAGTGATCTCTAGACGTCGCATTGTCGATATCCTATCTCTAGCGGCCTGGAGGGCTATTCTTTCATAGTAGTCATCATAATTTACAGTACTTAGCTTCCCCCTGTCTCGAAAATCCTTCCTCGCCTCTCTTTGCATCCCTGACTCAGTCTTCACAATCAGGGCGAATCCGGAAACATCAGCGTGCGACGCTTCAGAAAAACCTCCTTACCCACAAAGCACGCTGAAAACAATGCAGCGCTGATGACAGTCGCCGTGTGATAGTCTCTGGAATGCGGGGTGTGAAGAGCTAAGCTCGAGGCAGGGAGATGAAGGCCACTGATGCGCATTGTGCGTCCGGGAGAGAGAGAAGAAGGCAAGGGGAGGAAGGGAAGGAAAGGGATGAACCCTTTGTGCGGGTGTGCGGAAAGGAGGGATGGATATTCGTAAAACCATGGCGACGGATGAATCGGTGAGACATATGCAGGCGCTGGAAAAGCTTTGCAAGGGACGTTAATGAATGGAGGGGAGTGATGGGCTCGGGGATAAAGAGACAAAGTGTAGCATCTGTGAGAGTTATCAGATCCATTAAAATTCATCGAGGAAATTCATGCTCAATTTAAAATAAATTTTGATTAACGAATGCAAAATCAAGGGTGAACTAAGATTTGGTGCGCCAATAAAATTAACTTAGAATTGGTGAGTCTTTGCGGGCGGTGCGAGTGTGTTATTCGCTATTTTGGCCTGCTGACCTAGCTCTGAGATACTGACCGAAGTATCCTGGTTTCATATCCGATTTGTTACTTCCAATTGATACCGTATTATATCGTTGCGGTTTCTTTTGCAGCACTGATAATTTTCGGTCATCGTCGATTGAACACTTTCATTGCAAATAAAAAATAATCGTGGGAAAGTATTGGTATGTGCGGTAACCAAAATAAAGTTCTACGCTTTGAAATGCTCGCAGCTTTTGTGTGCACGGAAGTTGACTCAACGACGTGACTCCTGTTCGTGGTACCATCTTGAGAAATCCGAATATAAGAAGCAGTTCCTTAAGTAGTATTATTCACACTTTAACTGCTAGTGATGGGCCCCAGTCAGTTGGTTTTGTATGAGCTGTATCTACAATAAACCTTCCTGTAGGTTTAAATACCAATTGACAATCATTGAGTGGAAATGACTAGAAAATAAGTGGAAATTAATCGTAAGTTTGCTTGCCTGGCGCTTGGCCTCCTCTCTCCACTGAATCCTACTTTGTTGCGGCTGAATGCGAAAGAAGATAGTCTGGAATACTGTGTTTGTTATTGTTTGGCCCCAAAGCTCATTGTCCGGCCACTTCGGATATATTTGTAAAATGCTGTTATGTGTATTCGAATTTGTCTGACAAGTCTAATGCCGTCAAATAGTACATTGAAAGAC
This sequence comes from Ischnura elegans, assembly GCF_921293095.1. Classification (NCBI taxonomy): domain Eukaryota; kingdom Metazoa; phylum Arthropoda; class Insecta; order Odonata; family Coenagrionidae; genus Ischnura; species Ischnura elegans. The sequence continues at coordinate 147,170,828 of NC_060246.1, forward strand.
GAAAACTTTAAGTAAGGATCTGTTGGGTTCCACATCAGGTTTGATTCTTCATATCTTTATCTCTAGTTTCAACATGCGATTCGCTCACTGTCGCCTGAGATCCTGGAATCGTAAAAGCTAAGTTATGTTCATAAGTCGGCTCTTAAGGATAGCGAAGTCTCTTCTCTAAACGGCTTCTGATTGGTCGGGCGTCACCTAATGCTCCCACGTTTCAATCATATTATAGCTGGTGTCTCTGTGCGTTTAATTATCGTGCAACCTAATCTTTACGGCTACTTTTGCAATGCTATCACAGTACTCATTATTATTATTATAGTATTCTACCGATTAAGGTAGGTTTCCATGGAGTACTAAAGAGGTGATCTGGGAGCCTCCCTTTCCTTCCAGCACTGCCTTCTTTAATTCACTGTAAGGCCTACTCTCTTTCAATCTATCTAAAAATCCTATTCTTTTCCTTCCCCTCCCTCGTTTCCCCAACATTCTACCCTCCAACACCATTTTCAACATCCCCTCACCGCTAAGCACTAACTCCATCCAAACCTTCTGTCTCCTGCGTATCTCATCTAAAAGCTTTCTCTCCTCGCCAACCATATCCAGCACTTCGTCGTTCTTTTTCCTCTCCGTCCATTTCACCCTCTCCATTCTTCTCCATACCCACATCTCGAACGCCTCCAATCTTCTCTCGTCTTCTTTCCTCAGAGTCCACGTTTCCGCACCGTAGAGAGCTACACTCCAAACCAAACTCTTCACTAACCTTTTCTTTAAACTCTTACACAACGATCCTCTCAGAAGCTCCTTCCTGCTCATGAACGCCTCCTTCGCTAATGCTATTCTCTTCCTGATGTCCTTACTACTGTATCCGTTTTCCTCTAACGTACTGCCTAAATAGTTGAATTGCTCAACCTGCTCAAGTTTTTCACCACCCACCTTTATCTTGAGTCTCACATTCTTCGCTCGTGATGCTTTACAAAACCGCATTACCTTAGTTTTCTTGTGATTAATCCTCATCCCAAACTCCTCGCAACGTTCGTATAACGCATCCACTAGGGCCTGAAGCCCCCTTGCTGACTGACTGATCAACGCCTGGTCATCCGCGAATCTCACTGATTTGAACATCATTCCTCCCACTTTTATCCCAGCTTCTAACTCATTCCACGCTTCCCTTACCATCTCTTCAGCATACACGTTAAAGAGCAGTGGCGATAGAGGACAGCCTTGCCTCACACCTCGGCCAATGCTTGCCCACCCCGATTCTCCGTCCGCTATCCTCACTTGCGCAGTCTGGGCCATATACAGATTACAAATCAGTCGTCTATCCCTCCAGTCTACACCTATTCTCTTGAGAATATCCATTAACTTTACCCAGTTCACCCTATCAAACGCTTTTTCAAAATCCACGAACCACACATATACGTCCTGCTCATATTCTAGGTTCCTCTCCACGAGGGCCCTCATTATTGCTATTGCATCACGAGTTGACTTCCCTTTTCTGAAACCAAACTGATCTTCGCCCAAATACTCGTTTGCCCTCGCCTCCATTCGTCTGTTCAATATCCTCAGCACTACTTTAGCCGCATGGGATATTAGGCTGATTGTCCTATAATCTCCGCATTCCACAGCTTTCTTCTTTTTCGGAAGCGGAATTAAAACCGTCTTCACGAAATCCTCCGGCCAACATCCCTCCTCATAGATCTTGCGCACTAGTTCGAAAAACCTTTTCTTACCTTCCTTCCCTAGATTCTTCAGAAGCTCACACGGGATGTTGTCCACGCCTACTGCTTTCCTAGCCTTCATATCACGGAGTGCTCTCTCTATTTCTGAATCTAATATCTCCGGCCCAAGATTATCCTCCTCCACTGCACTTTCCTCCTCTAGAGTCAATCTCTCTGGTCTGTTCGTTCCGTCATACAGGTCCTCCACGTATTCCTTCCACCTACCCTGTACCTCTTCCCGCTCGGTTAGCATCCTCCCATCTTTAGCCTTAATTTTAGACATGGCTTGTCCTCTTTTGCCGCTCTATAGCGACTTAACTTTGGCGTACAACGCGCCTACTTCTCCATCCTTCTGGAACTTTTCCATTTCCTCGCACTGTCTTTTCCACCAATCCTCCCTTGCCCTCTTAGTTTCACGTCGTAATCGATTATTCAATTCCCTATACTTTCTTTTGCCCTGTTCTGTGTCCACGTTCTTCCACTTCCTCCTCTCCTCCATTTCATTTACCATTGCCTCAGTTATCCACGGCTTCTTTATCCTTCTACTGTCAACGTAACCAATTGACTTCTCCGCCGCTTTGACTATTCCCGTTTTTAAATTATCCCATCTTTCCTCTACCGTCTTGGTACTTTCAATCTCCCGTATACTAATGTCCACTAGCTCCTGATATTCTCTCCTCATACTCCCCTTCAGGGCTTCTACGTTCCATTTCTTCGCCTTCCTAACTTTCATAAGTCTTTTGAATCTTACGTTGCATTTCATGAGCACTAGATTGTGGTCCGAATCTGCATCCGCTGCAGGGAAGCTGCGCGAGTTTTTCACACTGTTCCTAAACCTCTGTCTTACCATAATGTAGTCTATTTGATATCTCCCCGCATCCCCTGGACTTTTCCACGTGTACCTTCGCCCTTTATGATGATTGAACCACGTGTTTGTGATGAATAATTTGTTTCTCCTACAAAATTCTGCTGCTTTCTCTCCCCTGTCGTTCCGTATTCCTAGACCAAAATCTCCTATTTCGTTTCCATCCCTACCTTCCCCGACTGAGGCGTTCCAGTCCCCCATCACTACCAGATTTTTCTTACCCGGTGTGTCTCTAATTATTTCCTCGAGCTGTTCATACACCTCGTCTAATTCTTCCTCCCTATGATTGCTAGTGGGCATGTAAACCTGGACCACCACAAGGTTGGTGGGCCGCGCCTCAATTTCTACCACCAGAATCCTATCGCTTACCTGGTCTATACCTACCACACGCTTACCCATCTTCCCGTTTAATACTAAAGCTACCCCTCGCTGGCTTTCTTCCCCTCCACTATATATAACCCTATATCCATCACTCCAATAGTCCCCCCCATCCCTCCACCTCACCTCGCATAATCCTAAGATATCTATCCTCCCTTTATCCATTTCCCTTTTGATATTTTCTAACTTTCCCGCCCTCATCATAGTCCTCACATTCCACGTCCCCACATTTATAGCAGACTTCTTCTTCTCCATCTTCTTGGTCTTCTTTTCTTCTTTCTTCATTGCTGCTGCCACTGATGTTGATGATGATAAGTCTCTGCAAGGATTTCGCATGTTGACGACCCCGAGGACCTTGCCGACCTCGCTGCCGTGCCCGACACCCGCCCTTTGCGGACGGGTCCCGGGCGATGAGATTCCGAGGCTCGTTTGGTTGTACTCCATGTGTTCAGGGAAGAGATAGTTGGTAGGGTTTCCCACTTCCATTCCAACAGTGTTTTTCACGTGACACCATCACGTGGACTACCTTTCGTCTGGCTCCTACCCTTCGACCTATCTGGCATGGGTGGCCCTACCGGGAATAATTTAGAATTAATCCCGCCAGTGCAGCTCAAGGGGTCATAGGAGCACGCAAGCCTTTCCACCGCGACAAGGTTGTAGCCCAAGGGAAAGGACAGTACTCATAGGATCGGAAAAAGAATTTCCTGTCCTCCCACCGCGTCATGCCACGCAAGGATTTGCCTATCGCACGTATTCGATGGAAGATAAATTCCATAGGAAGGACTCGCGAGAGACTTCTCAATAGGGAGCTTTTCTCCTTTGCTTGTAATTTTATAACTTAAAATAACCTGATACGCTACTAAATTAGTGCAGGACTTAAAGACTGCTCAGGATTGCTGGCTGAGTGATTGAGTTCGGGGTGTGATAGTAGCAAGGAGACATATCCCGAATTACACACTAATCCCGCGTTCATTATTTTTTAAATTTCATTATTCTTAAAGAGAGTTGGAATGTTTATTATGAACTCAAAAAGTGTGGCATATTCGGTATTTGTATTTTGATTGAGAAAACTGGAAAATTTCTGGCACACTTTTTTACTTCTATGACTTTGTTATCTGTTAATGCTTTCCCTGTGAGCACCAGCGAAAGACGAAGGAGTTATCACTGTTTCCAACCGCAGATATCCTCCTCTGCGAAATAAAATTTATTGATGGAGCATTGAAATAGATGCCATCCGTTGAAAATTCTAATGCGAAAATTTTGTAACAATTTACCGTTTTCTTTGACGTCATCATCGGATCACTTCTGTCTCTTTTATGATATAAAATAATATTTTGTAAGGAATGCTAACTAATAATCACACCAACAGCCTTTTCGTGATCCCATTCAACAAATGAAACTCTTTATACAGGGATGGCAAGTGAAACGAAACGAAAATGTTTCCTTTCTACCCGGAGGGAAACGGAAATGTGAGACCTAGGTTGAGTATCGTTCCCGCACGAAATTAAAATCACCATGGAGTTTAGTTTCGACCCGGGGCGAAACTTTAATCCCGGGAACGAAGCTAAATTAATCGAAACTCCGCTACTCATGGTTATGCTTCGATCACAGAAGTTGAGTGAAGAGGAAAACGAGGAAACAGTTTCGACTCATTACGTTTGACATACGTGGAAAGAAGTTAAATCATTGAGCTTCAATGGGCGGTTTACTTTCATTGTTTTTAAGTTAGTGGTAAAAATATGAGTGTCCCATGCATCTAATGGCGGTAGGTCGAACATCTACTTCATTCAACCATGCTTTGTACTCGGTGCGTGAGTCGACACTAAACAGTTCGAAGGTGAAGCACGTGATCTCTCCGGTGCGAAACATTATCTGCGTTTCAATTCGTCTCAGAGTTTTAGTTTAGTTTCGACCCAAAGTAGTTTAAACTCCGATTTCGTTTCGACCCCGAGTTTAGCTCCCGGGTTTAAATGCATTTCGTTCCTACATTTCACTCCCGGGAACGAAACTATTGTAATTTTTCTGGTTTTGACTTTCGTGTAGTTTCGATTGCCATCCCTACCTTTATATTCCTTTGACCCTGAAGGAAGTATTGGTCATGAATTTAGATTCCACAAGACATGTAGACTTCCGCGAAAGGAAAAATATGTGCATCCCGTCTTCTCCCCCCACTCGACTTCTCCAGGATGCTCATCCACAGAATGTCACCCAAAAATACACGCAGATCGGAGATTACACCTTCCCTCCTGCGCAACTCCTACTCTATTTTGCATGAAACGGCTGTGCGTTTGCAGTTTTAATGCCCATCGTACTTCATAAAAAAAAATCTGGACGAATACCTTCTCTGCTCTCTCAGAAGTCGAAGAACGCCATCTCTCTCCCCATCCTCGAATCCCATAAACCTCATAAACAATGGCGAGACGTCTTTTGTACTCCTTCAGCCTTGTACACCTACGCATGCATTCATCATGCTTCCCTCGCTGCTGCTGCTGCTTCTTCTTCCTTCCCGCACGTGTCCCCTCTGGAAATTATGCACCGGTGGGTGGGAAGACGAGAAGGGGAGGAAGATAGGGAGAAGCAAATAAGGCGGAAGAAGGTATATATCGGTTTATCGGAGAATAAGAAAGAACGGAGGGGGTGGCGAGAAGATACAAAGCAAGCGCTGGGGAGGAAGCAGGGGCGAATGAATGAACACCAGGGGAGGAGAAGAAAAATCTAGGTGGAGGGTGAAGGAACCTATTATTTGGGTCCCTTGGAATACACATACCCATTTATGAAGTCTTTCAACGGGCGTGATCCATCGTTCCTCAGGGAACTGGGACAATGGATGGCAAGATGATAATAATAACCAAGAGATAACGATATCTCATCCCTTTTCCTCTTCCTCTCTCTCTCTTATACCCTGCCTTGACTCTTTTAACTCAATTCCTCCCCTTCCAAAGAGGTATCGTGAACCTCTGTTACTTCCTTGTCTCTGTGATGCCTGATAACCGGCGCAGCTTTCCGATTTAAGATGAAGGGATTTCGAGGGAGAACATATGTAGTATTTTGAGCTAGTCGTCGATAGCTGGAGCAGAAGGCGGCAGTAATATGAGGAGTTACCAAACTACGTTTGCGTCACCTTCCAGCGGCGGCGGTCGGTTTAGGAGGAAGTGTGGAATGGGGAATAGCGTTGATCGATGGTTTTTGGGATAGCGGGGGGAGGGAGATAGGGAAAGATATAGAAGGATGGAGTTGGTCCACACACATATCCGAGTTCTTGCCAAGCCGTGCGCGGAAAATCAGAGTATGAATGCAGCTGGAAGAGAAATATTGAGCGTCTTGATTTATGCGGAGAGCGCATGCATTGGTGGTGTATCTGCACACTGGGCTGTGTCAATAGCTCCGTAAATTCACGTTCGAATTCACTCGAGTGCTCCCATTTTGGAAAATGTTTCATTTTTTCATTATTTTTTTTATTTGCAAAGTACGCTTTTCATCGGGGGACATTCATTTCAAATGATTTATTGTTTTGTGTGTTGCAAAGAAACTTTAGAGCAATTGATAATGAAAAATGGTGTCACAACTTTATTGAAAAATTGAAAAAAAATTCACGACACTTATTTTGCTCCGGCAATGGACCACTTTGCGCAGTGATGTCTGGGTAAGTGTTATGGTGTATGATTTAAAAGCAAAAATAAAAAAATAATAAACGGGAAGGATGAAATAACTCAACGTACACGTGTCGCATCAGAAATAAGCCCGAGGACTTTAATATGCCGAGTATACTGGAAAAATATAATGAAAAAAAAACCTGTGGCAAACAGCGAATATTTTTCTCATCCGGAGGAAATTTAATTGTTTTTGTTACTTTAATGTAAGCATAGGTATTATATATTTTATTTAAATATTTTTTTCGTTGAATGGCAGAGTTTTTAAGATAATTATTCTTTTTATCTGGAATTTACATTGGTTTTGTTGTTAAAATTATATTTTAAAGGGGCCCAACTCGATCATTTTTCTCTTCTAATTGACAGATACTTTCAAGCGCATAGAAAATCGTAGAGAAGCATTGCGGGGGTTTTATACCGAAAACTGTTAGGCTAAATTGTATGAAACATTTTGTGCTATGTCCCAGATCTCCTCTATTAGCGTATCAGTACCTAGCGTACAGGAACCAGTCTTTCATCAAACAAACGTCATGAGCTAGTTTACAAATTTGACGCCCCTAGAGCACTAATTCTAGCCACAAGTTTAGCGTGAGACATAGCTTATATAACACTGAGGATTGTTGTGTTATTGTCTGTGGTTTAAATACTTCGCACTTTGCATTATCGTTTTGTATTATGCTGACTGATATCTCTATCATTACGTAGCGAAATATTTTTGTTCACCAAGCGTTAAGTACTATGTTTTTTATTATTTATATCATAAATAATTCAAACAGCTCCAATACTATTTTAATGGAAACAGTCGTCCGAAAAAATTACGTTTCTACAGAATGTTTTCAATGCCATAGAGAAACTTAGGTAGTGATACTCAATACCACCCACAGCTTGAAATCTTTTGATAAAAATGAAATGATTTCTTTAAACTCGTAACTTTGGGAAACTTTCCTCAGCTATAAAAATAAATTGCACGTTAATACAAGTTTTCTGGAATTATGTTCTACGCCCTCGTTCCAGAGGCTTTAAAAATCGGAAAATGATGTTTTATTATTTCAAATATAATGCTGGAGAGGGGTCGTTTGCGGTTTTTCAATTACGCAAACCATAGAATATTTTCCAGAACATCGCGGAGAAACAGCGGTGTAACAACTCATATGGTATCTAATATTGGAGAAAATGAAAGGGGAAAAAGAGTATAAAATTTAACGTGCAGTGAATTCCCCTCGGTTTCATATCGTTCTCCGATTCTAAGGTTGAAGAGGCTGACCGTAACTACAGACCGTTTTCAAAGATAAAAAAAGTTAAAATTATTGGACTGAATGTGGAAAAAATTGTTGGTCGGGAAGAGTCGAAAATTTTAGGTAGGAGTGATTCATAATTCTTTCAAATAATGTATTGTCAATTCGAATAACTAATTTTTTTACGACTGAGTAGTCGAAATGCTAGGGAAGAATCAACTCGCGGGAAAAAAATATATTGGAGTGAGATAAATTGATATCTTCGGTGATTTTCGAAGCTTCGGAATAAATGAGTGCTAAGGATGAAATACTTTTACATGAAAAAAAATTTTCCAGCTAGCGTAGGAATTAGAACTTTTATTGAAAGATTTACCTGGAAACGAAATTCCTCGGAATGCTATCATATTTAGACTCAGGGTGATGAAGCAAACATTTTAGATTTCATTATAGCTAAAATCACTGCCTAATCAAAATAAGGAGCTATAAATCTTAGAAGTACCATGAAAAGTCATTTTGCTGTTCCATGCAAATAAAGAATAGAAAAAGGAATTCATTACGAGTAAATATTATCAACTTTCAACAACACTTGACTTTAGGAGAAGTTATTATTAACCAAACGTTGGTTCGACATTTTATCACATTTAATTCTCTTTCACTCACCACGAGGATAGCTCGGAGATCTGGGGGTGTAGGTAAAGGGTACAGCGGTGGGGGTTGGGGAGATGGATGAGAAGGACCGGAGTGGGCAGGAAAAACACGAAAGAGTTGGTACGGACCGAGGAGTGGTGGGCGTCTGTATTATAAATAAGGCGGATGGAGCGAGGCATCGGGGGGTGCGTGCAGGAGGAGGAAGGGGTTGGCCGGGGGTTGATGCGTTGGGAGGAGGGAATTTACGAAGGGAGGACGCAGGGTTTTTTAGGGTTGGGGAACGGACGGATTTGAGAGCAAACGAGGGAGGGGATAGGGTTAGCAACGCACTCTTAAATATTTCACGATTCAAGCGAGGTTTTTTCGACGGAGCGAAGGGGGATGGAAAGAGTTGTGGAGGGATAGAGTGGCATGAGGTAGGTGAGCCGGTCCTTCAGCGAGGAATCCCAGAGATGGTGAGTGAAAGAAGGAGAGGGAGCGGGTAGGGTGAAATGTCGTGGGGGTGATGCTAAAATCGTGTGCGAGATAGAAGGACGCCCTCTTTGGCTGAATGGTGATTTTTCCTGGTTACTTAGGGAAGGGATTGAACCAGGGACTCTCACGGTCTGCCAGCGGAATAAAAATTTGTTCCTATTTTATCTTTCAAAATAAACTAGCGGGAGAGCTTAAATTTTATACCTAAATTCAAGTTATTAAGTTATCTATTTATTCTAAAAACGTACGTTCATAAACATTTCTCGACATTATTGGGACTGGTTTTCTTGCTTTTTCCGACGAAATCACCGTTATTAAGGAGAAATTTGTGGTCCAGTTGAATTCAGAGAACGTAGATGTTTTTACATGAGATACAAAACAATAGGAACGGTACTTATTTTGAGAAATATATATTTTTGAAGTATTACCTTCAATAAAACCATTGTGAACAAGATAGAAGAGGTTGGTGTGAGAGAGGTGAACTGGACCTTCGGCAAGGAATCCCAGGAGTGTTGAGTGAAAGGAGAGCGACCGGGCAGGGTAAAATGTTGTTGGGGGTGATACTAAAATCGTGTGTGAGATAGAGGAGCGCCCCCTGTGGCTGAATAGTGCTTCTTTTCTGGTTAGTCAGGTGTGGGAAGGGGACTATCATGGTCATTTAAAGGAACGAGGATGATAGAGAGTGATAACAACAAATTTTTTACATCAAATTTCATTGAAAAATTGATTTCACATAAGTTTACTAGCAAGATAAGAAAACGTAGGAGCTAACACAAAAGGAGTAGAGAGAAAAAGTAGGAAATTTACGATGTAATTACTGAAAAGTCATATTCTTTATGGCCTGTGTGTATGAGTAATTTTACGCCAAAATATATGTTGCTATAATAACTTAAACCATGAATTTCCCTTTTTTCGCAAGTACTCCTTGCTGAAACCATGCTAGCGTAGGTATACATTTCGTGGAAAACTATCTAAATTAAGCAGTTGGGTAGATAAATAATGTGAATATTTTTGACATTGATAATTCTAGAGCGTTTCTTTCCTTACCTAAATTAATTAAAATTTAATTGACTGTTGTTCACTTTGATTCGTAGTTTCATAATGTTATAAAATAAGTAGTAATTGAGTGTTGTTGATGAACTTGTGCCCAACGTTTTTCGTTGTAAATGATGAAATTTATTTGGAAACTCTGTCAGGCTCATAGAAAATTTAGTGCATTTTTTTATGTTTGGGATAAAAACGCTGTTTTTTATAAAACCTTATTTTGTATTATTATCTTTAAGGTTGCGCTTGCACGAGAGTTATTATAACAAATAAAATCAAATTATAAAATTATTTATTTATTCTAAAAATATGCATTTGAAATGATTTCTTGACACTACTAGGACTGGTATTATTGTTGGTTCCGACGAAACCACCATTATAAAGGAAACAGGTGGTCGCTTTTGGGCAGGTAAAATAAAAAAAAACTTAGGTCTTGATGCACGAGGCGATGAACAATGGTGACTGTTTTTTTATTATAAAATATTGATTTTTTCATCCAGTTTGATATTTGAAGTTTTACCTTCAGGAAAATAATTGTGAATTGCTAAGTTGTTTAAGTGAGATGTTTCGCAAATGGGGATTAGCTTGACTTGAAAGCTAAAAGTTCACCAAATTTTCCATTGTATTTCTATGTTGCTATTCGCTTTTATAGGCAATATCAATTATTATCGGGTCATCCTGCCTTTTTCTATCTGTGTTAATGTAATCATAGTCAACTTAATAATTAATTAGTACGTTCTTAAATGTTTTTTCCGTCTTTTTCATTTCAGTGTGTGAGCTGGATATAGCAGAACTTTTTCGAAGCGATAGTTTCTTGCTGCAAAATTCAAATTTGGAAAAAAATTTTCAATAGCGGTATAAATTTTTAGAATATGAATTATATAAATTATTGTGAACAACTGTATGTATGTATTACTAAGCATTGGTACCATGTTGGTAATTATAACATTTCAGGAACATTAGAATTGCAGGAACTTATTGACCATGAGCAGTCATAAATGTCTAAAAATATTGAAATTGATTTTTGATGCTTTTTATAGAGACCCTGGAAAGTTCTCCCCAAACGAAATTGGTATCAATTAAGTTTCAAACTTTAGAGATTTTCGGGTTAAAACTAAGGTTTTAAGAAGAAGGAAATGTTATCGAATCGCGATTGTGCCACGCTTCATGTTGATATTTTGTGTTTTTATTGCAAAGATATTATGGTTTTCTTTTTTATAGGATAGATCAGCCTTTGAACTGAACTCCGAAAAATCCTGAAAGGCTAATGTCTTGATAAAAGCCGCCATGGTTCTTCCGTGAGTAAGACCTTGCATCGGATATATTGAGTCCCCCATTCAAAACGGTTCACGTGTAGAGAGCCGGAGATGGATTTTTTATATGGCAGCAAGAGTAAAAGAGGGAAAATATGAGCAAAGGACTCGTAGAAAGCCCTTTTTACGCTGCACTCGACCCGGCTCGCGAGAAAGTGGAAGTAAAACTCCCTTCGCTCGTCCAATGCGAGAGCATCGATAGGAGGGAACGGGTACCCATTCTCACGAAGAGTAAAAATGCAGCGCGACGGAAAATGAGATATACTATTCTTTGTGGCGAAACAACCACCTTGCGCTATTGAAAGAGCTTGTACTGTAATGGTACTGTATGTATGAACAAGCGTTTTTAAACAACCAGAAGGGTACTATTTTAGAGAATCTCTTATGCAAAATATGTATGAAATCGAAATGTATGTAATACTGTTGCCATAACTTTAAGTTTACGAAGTACAGACATAAATAGGAGAAAGTCGAGGAAATATCAACAATGCCGTTAATTTTAATCCGTCAGTAATCGCGCGATTTAAAGTTATGTAACTACATGCGTGGAATCATGTTGCCCCAGAATTCAATCCTCTAAAGTAGTTATGGTCACATGGCTGAAAATGTGTCTGGATTTTATCAATAAGAAATTGAAACTATATAAAGCATTTGTTATTCCAAAAGATGCAGATGTCTAAGACATAGTTTTACAGATAATTTCCAATAACTTTTCAAATCAAATTTATGTATATATAATCTGATCTCGAGGAGTCGTAGAGCGGCAATTTCTGTGACGCAAGCACTCGTAACTCGAGTCAAAAAACTAAATTTTGATACACAATTTATATATCCGGACAGAAAAATGACATGGAAAGAAAGAGTAAATGCTTCAAGAGATTACATGGGACGCAAATCGCTAAAATATTCAACTGAATGTAAGCTTTATTCATAAAAATAAACCTATCGGGTCATGCAGACCGAACGCGACTACTTAAAGAGTTAAATCCCTGCATGCTGAATTTACTGACCGTTTAAACAAGCCTGAAAAAGTTTTGAACAAGTTTTTTTTTGCCAAATCCGCGAAAATTATTCCATGAAAAGGAATCTGCTCATATTTTTCCGGCATGGAAAATGTTATTAAGTTAAAAACATTTCGCACTCCGGACTGCCTTTATGTGCGTATGGGCATGTAATGGTGCAGCTCATCAATTTTTCACGGTGTAGTGAATTAGCTATGAATATTTTTTTAGGATAATTTTAATCGTTATACTTTTCACTTATCACTGTTTTAATCGTTATACTTTTAGAGAATAGTGCAGCAACAGAGCATGGCAATTAAATATTTGCTTTAAAAAACTCGTTCTTTTTTAATATTCAAGATCTAAGTATACAGTAATTATCTTTGTGTTCGAAAATTCATACAAATAGAACAAATTGCATTGAAATTTAAAGCTCAATCTATAAAACTTACAGCATAGTATGACTAAAAGCTGTTGCTGCATTACAAATGAGTTATATTTACAACAAAAATATTTGATGATTTAGTCTTTAACCGTTTTAATTTTAAAAATTGGTATTCTTTCATTACTCGTATGGACTAAAATTATACCAAAATTTGAAAGAAATTGGAGAGGAACGGGATGAGTAACGAGTTGATCTCACATGAAAAGCCCAGATTCAATTTCCAATGGCTTTAAAAAGATTATTATAAGCTGAAATATTTTACTCCATTATTTTCACTTAGAATCACCAAGTCCTGAATAAGCACCGAGCACGTGCAAGCCTGCCCGCTTAGGAAAGTAAAACTTTGAGTGAACATTTAATGATGGGATCACATTGAATGCCGGGAAAATATGCCTTGGATAGCTTTTGAATGCAAAATTGCCAACTTAGATGTAATCTTAGCCTTGAAAATGTCACTCATAGCTCTGTTTTGCAAATATATTGTGATTTATTCACCACTGAATGGATTGAGGCTGAGCTAAGGGTCGAGTACTTTCTCAAAATTCCGTCATTTTTACGATGTGTATGCACACTGAAGTAAACTATACCAACTTACTTAAGTTTAAAACAATTAATCGTTTTATCCTGTGCCTATCATTGTTTCCGAATTATCTTTACCTTATCTTCTATGAGTACTATTCCGATCGATTATTTAAGCTTGATTTCCATTGAATAAAGTTGCTATCGAGTTATCTTATTCAAAATGGAAATTCCACTATGAGGCCGTTGTGCAGTTATTCATTCAATGGAAATGTACCCATTTTTATTTCTCTGATGCTCCTCTTTAAACAACCACGTCTATTCTCAATTTTGGAACATGAATGCCCATGTTATACGTCATCCAATTAATGTTTCAATATTTATTTATTATTAATACTGCTTTTCATAAACGATGGACCGCTTTGCATCACCATTTCGAGTTTTCAATCAGTGCTCCATTACGCTTAAAAAATGAAACGGATTATATATCCCTTTAGAAGTAGCCAGGGAACTGAAATTTTCATTCATAATCCATCGTTTTAAAATATACGCTCTTATTTATAAACCATAAATACAATTCTGCATGTATTTTTTGCATGAATTATGCTAATGTCAGTCTAGTTATTGTTGTCACTGTCTTCTCTTGCTTTTTCACTACTTTTCACTAGATTTTTGTAACTTTTAATCCCCGAAGAAGCAACATTAAAAGTAAAGAACGTTACCATGAGTGGTCCATTATATTATCAGAAGAGTGCGTTTATAATTCCACTCTTATCATCAATAAAAAATTCAGACAGATAAAAATTAGATCTTTGATAACTTTACCTAATTATAGCATGGATTTATTATTTTTACTGCCTGATTTTCAGGAACAAATGCACGTAAATGCTTTACTTACGTGTACTCAAACGCACGTAATAAACGATTGACTTTATACATAGCCACTCACGCAGCTGCACGGATATATGCATAGTCGTATGCTTAGAGATTTGTTGTGTCTACAATTTGGTAACCTATCATGATACTTTTACGATAAATATTTGATTTTGAATTTAAAAAAATAACTAGTATACAAGAGACTTCTTTTGAAAACCGTTGGAAAAAACTGAATGAAGCACAAATGATTCTATGTTTTAAAATTATATCCATTCCCTCGCTCCAAAAATGGAAATATGTGCCTTGAATGCTTTCATCACTTCCAAAAACACATGTTTACATTTGCTTGCACAGTATTTAAAGTTATTTTTGCAAGCCTATGACACTATTTCAATCATTCACATGGATTGCAAAGACTAATTAGAGATCTTTACAATGTTGTTATATAAAAGCATAGGTCAAAAAATATATATCTTACTGCGAAATTTTCTACGAAGAAATTATAAAAACTCCAGTGTCAACATTCGAAGACGAAAAGAAACTCAAGGGGTGTTTAAGAGGCCGAGGATGAAATTGGGAGGCCATCTATACGGGGAGGCGATGAGAGCAAAACGATGAAAGGATAAGATTTGTAAGGGATAATGACCTGGGGAGGGGGTGAAGGGAAGGTAGTGCGAGAAAGAGAACAGAAGCAAATGAGCAGGAAGTGGGGGAATCCAGCACCGAAAATGAAGACGAAAATAATAGGAACGGAGAAGAGGGGAAAAATGAGCCGGGCGTGAATAAAATGGTTGTGATACAGTACGGGGGAGAAGGGAAATGAGGTATAAGAGTGGTGGAAATTGGTGTGGCTGCGCGGAAACGGCTCCGCACGGCGGAGTGAAAAGCTAGGAGTGTGGAAAAAGGTGCGTGGGCGCTGTCACAGGAGGTGGAGGGAGAGTTTGTTACGTCGCCCAAAGGGGGGTGAAATGTGTGGAAGGAATGGAATGGAGGGGATGCATCCAATGGAGAAAGAGAGCGCCCTCCGTCACCCACCTCAACCGAAGCATTCTCTCTCTCTCTTTTTGCCGTGAGAGAGGAAAAAATAAACAAAAGAAGGTGGAGCGAGAAAAAATGCGTAAGCCCGGGGGAGGGGACGTGGAGGTGGAAGCACAAAAGGTAGGTAGCGTGGTTGACTGTACAGAGTGTGAGAGGGGTGTGTGTGGTATGAATGGATATTGAGTGGAAAGGCGTGAAAGAGCAGACGAGAGGGGGGTGGGGGGAGAGAGAATCAGAGAGAAAGGAGGAAAAAGAAGAGGGTGGAGAGTAAAAAATAAAGGTGGGAAGGGTGAGTGTGATTGAGAATGGGATCTGAAGTGGATGGTTTGAAGCATGGGAGCAAGGGAGGATCTCTCCCCTTTTGCGCCATCCTTTTGCGTGAACGGTTCAGGTTTTTTTTCCTCGTGGTTAAAAGGAAAAAAATGGGTGGACTTGCTGGTTCGCAATAACTTGAAGAGAATGACCGCAGTGCATTGAGTGTGGCTAAATGACTTCACGGTACCATAGGAAGGAGTGCCCTAATTATGGAGCTAATTTTTAAGAATTTTTGTTTTCATTCTTAAAAATTCTTAAAAAAATTTTTAAGAATTTTTAAGAATGAAAACCAAGCGTAACAAAAGATTTATATACTGAATATTCATACATTAATAAAGACGTTAAATTGTTATTTTCTTGGGGATTAAGAGGGGAGGGAGAAAAAGTATTTGTAAAAGTACAAAACGTGGGTTACATGGTTGACCGTACAGGGTGTATACAAAATTCGGGATGCTAATGTATGGGATGCTAAATTGCGATTTTCTTATGAATTAAGAATCAGGAATAATTGAATGAGAAGTAATAAAAGTTAGTCTTCTCTTGAGTGATAAATCTGCACAGTAGGGATAGATAACTTCCTCATTCATTGTCACTCATCTCCTATCATGGTGGAGGACCTTTTATTTTCTCTCCATACTCATTATCTCAGCGATTCAACCCGAAGGTAGGTTTTCATACTAAAGACTGCTTTTCAAGCTAAAATTAATGATTTCTTGCCGTCTCCCATGCAATTTGACTTTATTTTTTACCTCGAGATAGGAGGGATCCGTTCAATATCCGACAAGTTACAATAAAGATTAAGGTTAATGATAAATTTTGTTGCATCTTTTGGCCTTTGGGCTAAAGGCGGAAATTTTCGGCTTAGGTATTGTAATGGAGCAAATATACTTGGCAGTATCGTAGACCGTTCTGGCCAAGAAGATTCCATGCCATTGCAAATATTTTATGGTAATTTTTTCCGATTATTGCGTCATTGAATGAAAAAGCTACAATGTACCGCAAGAATAATTTCAACATGGTGGTGGGAATTGTGGTAATAAAGGAATTAAAGCCATCCTTAGATGTGTGAGAGCTCAAAATATAAACGGATAATATGACAAGCAAACATTCCAAGTCCAAAATCCAAGAGAAAATAATTCTACGATAAATTAAAAGGAGAAAAACACCTGTTACAATATGGACTGTGATGTGCATCCTGCCATCTATTTGGTGGAATAAGAAATTTTAACCAAAGATAGTAACGGAAATAAAAATTCCATTTTTACGAAACTTATGGGAATCTTCATAAAATTCGTTAAATATTTTCCTATTCAAAGAGCTTCATTTTTTAGCATATGGAATACAACAAAACATATTGAGAGCCCATCGCATATACAAATAACTATCGGTATTTTTGCATTGACAGAAAGATATGTAGCTTTTTTGGTCGGCATCTATCGAAACTCATCAGTAATCGAGCAACCTTAAGGTCTATTAATGATTTTAAAATAGGCATATATCTAATTATTTATCCTAAATTTTAGCCGGTTTTCATTCAGTTGAACTTAATTACTATTCCAATAGTCTATCATTTCGTACCGCGAAACTGAATTTTCAAGTAGAATGAATATTTTTTCTCCGAATTAATAAGTGATTAATAAAACCGTGGACGCGAAACCTCTGCAGCGCAGTAGACTCGCCAGCATCTTTGGAAGTGTGCGGAGGGAAATTGAAAAAAATAGAAAATGGTGAAGAATGGGACTGATTAAAGGAGAAATTGGAAAGAGTGAAAAAAGAGGAGGACGAGTTGAAGTGGGCGAGAGAACTTCCGCAGGTTTCGGCGAAATGAAGAAGGATGGTGTGGCCGTAAGGGTGACTGCCAAGCGGGAATGGAAAAAAAGAACAAGGGGTGTACGGCTCCAAGGTGGTAAAAAATTCAGACCCCTTTCCTACGGTCCGAGAGATTTTTCGTAAAGAAACGACAGAGCTCAGGTGGTAAATAGAAAAAAAAGGCGAACCAAGGACGAAACGGCTTGTAGAGCTCTCTAGAACAGTGACATGTGATGCATTTTTGACGTCTAATCAATTACAATGATTAACTCCGTGTAGAAGTACGAAGTCAACAAGTGTATCACTGGATACTTTTTATTGAACGAGAGATAAATCAAATTGTTCCATGGAAAATGTTCCAATATTGCGTCCACAGAAAACTCTGGATTGTTTGTCGCGTTTTTATCTCTATATGCCATCTTGGGTGAAGTTGGACGGTTGTATAACTATGCCGGGGGGTGTGAATTCTTTCGGTGATCGGGATTTGCGTGTTCCAAGAACAGCGTACCTATACAGGAAAAGCGAAGAGTAATATTCTACGATCTTCTGGGTCAGCTTGTGGTCTGATCTCAATGTTACTTCTTGATGTTATTTTTGTTCATGAGAAAAACTCCAGGACGGAGAACGACAAAGGTAGGCCTCAATTTTGGTAAACGCGATGAAAGCTGAAAATTGAAAAACTTATGGGGATGGTAGACTTGATTGGATCTGCGTCAAACCAATCCCATAATTACTGACTATATTTGACGATGCGCAAGATGGAATTAGTAGTGGTATGTCCGTGATTTAAAATATGAAATAAAAGGTAGGGCGCGATCATGATTCTTTCCTGAGAGTATTCATTATTGCAGTCATTATCGTTAACTTCCATTTCATTGTTGACCATCTTTCACTTAACCTGTTCCTGAGATTTGTCCTTCATCGAAAAAAGAGAGACTTAATTAAGCTATATTATTTAAGTCAGTCTATTGGACAGTAAATAGCGAATTTACCCTTCATGCTTGATAATTCATCAAGCATTCAAAGACATTGATGTTATTTTCGTCGTTTCTCGCCAAAAAGTCATTCATCTAATTTTTTTATCGCGAGACTATTGAATATTGGTGACTCATTACATTCCTTTTATATGGTCCTATTGTGAGGCATTTTATATTTTTGATGCGTGCAATGTTTAAGAATAATTTATAGGCTAAAGCAATTCATACCTTTAGCCTTGATAAATATAAATTTTCCAACCAAAATTTATATTGATATAAAGTGGCACTGTCTGAAATAGGCGAAACCGTATAAACCTGGTGTGAATATGACTTCCGACGTTCCGTCTCTGAGGTGCGATATGCCATGCCCATATTGTTACGCTGGCTAAAGGTAGGGAGACGGACTTCGTCAGATACCCAGACACTAAAGCCTCTCTTGATTCATCGAGCATACCTCAGTACCAGAGCTCTAAAATATAGCCAATTTCACATAATTTCTCACATTTTCATTTTATATTCACTTCGAAATGCTTTTTATGCTATAAGAAAGAAAAAAAATGAAAAATCACCTAGTTTTGGCGAGAGGTTGTCTTTATCGTAATATATTCATCCAAATTTACCACTTTTTACGTGAAGATTAAAATGTAAGGGCCCCTCATATCTGATGCTGCTCATTGCATTTACTATCATAAGTCTTCAATCGCCTTCAAAATAAGCCAGGATCTGAGTACCATCGAACAATACCTACACTGGAAGAGGATGTTTGGGC
Source organism: Ischnura elegans (assembly GCF_921293095.1). Taxonomy (NCBI): domain Eukaryota; kingdom Metazoa; phylum Arthropoda; class Insecta; order Odonata; family Coenagrionidae; genus Ischnura; species Ischnura elegans. Next base: position 147,189,896 of record NC_060246.1, read on the forward strand.
CCAGTCGCGATTTATCTTCTCCGAAGTGCGGTAGGTCATAAGGCCATCGGAAGGTTCTCGTATGAGCTTTTGAGTTCGCTGAGGGAGAGGCATGAATCATGACAGGCTGTTGTTCCAGCGTGCCCGAGACCTTCAACTCGATTTGCCCTCAAAGGTCAGAGAGCATTTGGAGCTGGATACAGCGTAATCTAGCAATCATAGAGCTATGCAATTAGTGAGTTGGATATTTAGATGCACCCACATTCGGACTGCATTTTTAATACGTAGCACCGTATCCAGTTATAAATATTACCTAATAAACAATTAGATAAGTTGTGCATTGCACTCCAAAAGCTAACGTCTCGTGGGGTAAAACTGATACGGATTTATTTTAAGGTAAAGTGTTGTAGCTATATCAACTTAATACCTATAATGAAAAGCTGTTAATGGCAAATGACTCGAGAAACTCCCTATCAAGTAAAATCTTAGTAAATGTTTTGCAACAAATTGTAAATATTATAGTCAGTTCATAGTACAAGTTCATAGAAAGACGACGCAAATAGAAGAGGATTTTATAGTGAAGACATGGGGAAAAACAAATTTCATTCGTGAAAACCAAAAGTAATTTGTTTGGTACATTACCAGCGTGATCCCAGATTTTAAAAACGGCTTAACATGCAAGTAACTACTGACGCATCGGAATACACGTAATTAACGCTGCTTCGGGGATTATGATGCTCGTCAAAATGACAACAAAGTGTATCTTGGGCATCTTTGATTACTGTACATAACAGTGATAATACTCGATAATATAATCGTTACTCATGCTAAAAATCAGAATTTGATGCATTCACGCAAATCAGATTTTTTTGATTCCTGTGAAGTTTTTTTCACTTTTTCTGTCTCCTTTTTGTCCCTTATTTCACATTTGTATTCATTAGACTTAATCATGCTTGTATGTCTATACCCACTTGTTAATGGCAGAATGGCTTAATTTAACAATCTGAATTAATTGAAATCGTTACTTCAGCAATGAAAATGATTTATAAGTTTCTCTTTGGAAGATAATTTAACCTGCAGAGAGGTAAATAACATTAAAAGTTTACTTTTAGCCTTGGACCGTATCAAATTCATTGAGCGTGAGACATTACCTTCCAACTGAGCTACACGAAGTCTACCAAGGACTTTGGGTGAAATATCAAACGCTTAGGAAAGGAAATTATGGCAAAAGGGTTTTGAATAGCAGAAACGGATGGCAATGGAAAAGAAGGGTCAATATATTCGCATGAATTCAGAAAGACAAAAGGCTTTGAGAAAGAAGGGTAGCAATTAGAGCACAAAGCATGGGGAGAGAATTGCAAAGAGGAAGTGAAGAGGGTATACTTAATTGGGGAGATTTTATGAGATTATGCATTCAATTAAAGTTCTTGGACGGCTCGCACCAGCAGTTAGGGCAACAGTGGGAGATGGAAGGTCTACGTGATAGGGATGAAGGGAAATGGAGATAAACTGAGGAAGTGGAGAGAAGAATGACAATTTTAGGGGTATCGAAGCATATTTATCTCTTTCTATGACTAGTTGAGGAGAAATATCGTTTATTAATATTTTATAAAAATCTCTTCTTGTAAGAATATGTCGAAACTCGTTGGGGAAAATTGAAAAAAATAACTAGGGAATACCTGAGATATCTGTAAACCTAAGGTTTTCGTCTTCCAGGTTGTTAAAAAGTTTCACAAAGTATGTAAAATTTTCTCTTCGACCATTCATTTTATGCAAAGACTAGTATGGGATTGATTTAAGGGAGCATTTGAAACTTAAGACATAACCGTTTTAATTTCAAGACTCTTGGCTCTTGACCATACTTTAAGACATCGGAACAAGAAAGGTCATCGTCCAATACCTGATTTACTATGGTATACTGAACTCTAATGCTTAAAATCAGAGACAGATGTGTAAAGATATGGAATCATATTCTCTTTCTGAGTGTGAGAATACGGTCACAAAATATCCGCCGTCATGGGGTTCATTCAGTTTGATCCCTATTTATTTTAGCTAGTTAGATAAAGGTTGTGGCTTGATCTTCATCCTCATAAAAAAAAGCCGGCGATTGGTAAACAAATTATCCTAGTTCACTCATACGAAAAGAGAAAGACTGCGTAGGGAAATGAGGGAAAGAGGAAGGAGTTGAAGATGAAGAGAAAATGGTACCCAACGAGAATCGATGTCCTCAAATTTCCCGACCGCGACCCGTTTGCATGCTTTTGTCCGCAAGTTGGCTTTCAATTCCATCCTCATAATTCCTCGTTAAGTATTTTTCAGAAAGGGAACCTGTTCAATGGTAGGAAGGAACAAGGTGGATTCAAAAAACCCTTCATAACATCATCCTCATCTCCTGATGCGACAGAGCCGAAGGATTTCAATTCGACCCCACACGCTTCCATAGACGCCAATGCCATGCCATACGTCCATTGGCTGAAACAGCCAAGGACATGTGAAGGCGCCATGTACGGCTCTATGGCGCAGTACACAGTCACGAAAAGGGAGTGAGGGTATATGTCCCAACAGCAAAAAAAAAAAAAATTCAGTCGGGCGAGTGTTTGTGAATTGACGGTCGGAAACCTTGTTAGGACAAGTCCACCCCATAGCGAGGTTCGGGGAAAGCCGAAGCTACCGTCGGCCGAGGATGGCAAGATCCGGAGTCCCATTCTATGTGATTATGTCCTCGGATGTCGAAAGCCGCCATTCACGCCCTCTCAGTCGACTTTTTGTGGCCATGCCCAGAGCTACACGCCATGGAAATCGGAAATTCGCTAAGTCCCTGTCGACTGGCTCGGGGGTGACATCAGCTCCAGTGAAGGGAGAACTACCACTAGCCACGTGCTGATTTTTACCATTTTGTTCTTCAGCGTAACTTGCATCTACACCATCTTAATCAAAGAGCACGTTCAAGTGCATTACAATATATATTTTCAAAGTAATAAATAATAGCCTACTGTTCATCAACTTTCATAAACAATTTAATGTCAATTTAACATACATTTTTGAGGGCGACCAAAACTCATCATCTACCTGATGTCATTTCCCAAAACTTAAAGTAGTAACTTAAGCTTCAAAAAAAAAAAAGATAGTAAAGGATTCAGTTCAACTCCATTGGCCCAACTCTATTTCAGGTGCAAGCTGTGAATAAATAATTTATCTTATTTTTCCGGTACTTAACTTATCTTTCCATGCTTGATGCGTGAAAAACATAGTGCCATTTGTACGAGTGCGCATATGAATGCGATAATTGTTGTTAAAAGCACGCTTAGTTATTGCAAGATAATTATATCATTTTTCCTGGATGTTTTTCACAATTTGAAATAGATATAAAAGATACTTTTACGTATACACATAGTTTTCCGTGCAAATTATGACTATCATTGTGCTCTTGATACTTCCTTAACCCTAATAGTTACGTGTGGGCATAACTTCGCTCTTAAATGAAGCCGCATTTGAATCAGATTGTAAATATCAATTGAACGTTGAAATAGGTGCCTTAATTGTCGCTTTTGTCATGGGTCATTCATTTTGGGATCGGATTTTCACTGAAAGCCTTCGCCACCGCCGAGGTTTGAGTTCGTGCCAACGAGATTGAAATTCGTGTTGGTCGCTCGCTTACGTGACTGAGGATAATGTGCAACACCTAATAAACTTGTCATGGATAACTGGATACCAAATCTATTCCAGGCAATGAATCTGGCCCAATTCTAAAGATCAGTGCCACTGACTTCGGCCTAATTCCATCGTAATAACAAATTTTTATGAGTATCATTGTTTATGGCAAGAGATAACTGAACATTCATCTAATTATAGAAAAGAATTTCACGGATTCGGAAGATGATACAAAATAAACTCAATATATATATGTAACTTATAAAAATTAACCTGGGAAATGATTGAGCCAGTACTTTGAGGCCAGTATCTGTATTGACGAAGGTTAACTTAGGAATCATAAAATGACAACATACCAAAAAATCCACAAGTACCTGATTAACAATCACCAGCACTTTCTTGTCTTCGCGTCATTCAATAGTTTTTACGGCAAAAGAGTAAATCCCACTCCATCAAAAACGAAACTTCAAAGCTTTTTCTCCTGCTTTGGAGAAGTTACTGTGAGTATAAAAATAATCTCAATAGTGCAACTCGTGGATCAGTGACGTGGCTACGTTGACTCTGCCTCAAAGGCTACGAGGAACCGAAGCGAAAAAGGAAAACAACCCTTTTTAAAAGTTTCAATGCCTAAAGCCATGAATTGGATACGCGGGAAGATAATTTACTGAGAAAAATCGAGGTTAAATACTTCCGGAAAAATTTTGGGAATCTGCATTCGTTTACTCGCTCTCAAGTTCCACAAATATATGCCACAGCCACTATTCTAAGCAATGAGTTTGTCCTGACAGGAATTGTCTGAAAAGTGTACATTATATTTTATTAATCTAAATATGTTTTGATTCAATCATTTCCGAACCAAATTTACGCCTTATCGACTTTTTTCACCCATTATCTTGATGTGGAAGTCGGTGATATCGCTGAATCGTGAAGTAAGGAAGGACTAATTCGGATTGAATGTACAAAGTTTTGTGTTCCATTGCACCCGAAATGCTTTCGTGTAATTCATAAATAGTCATTATTTGTTGTAAGTCAATCTGTTGTGATAAAAATGAAAATTAAAACTGGAAAATACGTCATCTTCTGTAAAAATATTCACTTTGACTCATTTCTTTCAAGCCGTAATGCATCTCTAATTTATATTGGATTTAGGTAAAAAAAAAACAGCATCACATTGGAAATATAGTATCTAAGAATTTTAATTATCAAATATGACGACATCTGTCAAATACGAGTCATAAAAAGGCGTAGGCGATTATATCTGACGGAAAAAAGGCATAATCCTACGAGACGGAAATATGTGGTAATGCGGGTTGCATAACTGCTTATACATACCGGATTCGGCCAACGCAACGTTGCGAAATCGCAACATTATTTTCCGGATCTGATTTTCGCTTAATGTTGACTCCCTGCCGAAATATAAGCTTTAATATCTATTAATTGAAATTTCTACGTCCGCATGGACGAATAAAAAACTTAATAAAGAGAATAGTTACACTTAGGAAATATTATTTATCTTGCTTACTAGGAGACTCGAAAATTGACACATTTTGAGTATTTTTATAAATATCAAAATACTTATTAAATGTCATTATAATCTCACTAAAAATCGGTTTAAACTTATTTTTATCGAAAAAAGCGAATTCTACATGAATAAAATTCAATTGAAACATTTTTTTTGCATTTCTCAATAATGTTGCGTTTTCGCAACGTTGGCCGTAAATGGGTTAATACAGCTATGACTGCTAGTTAATAAATACTTTGAAATATACATAAAAAATAAAATTTCTGTTATTTATTATTGGTCCTATTCTATTTCAAACTTAGAAACGCGTAGCAGACGTAAAATATGTGTCTGTAGTCTGAACAGTATAAATCATGTTTGCTTGGATAAAATAAGCCAATCTTAATCTCTTTTTTACGATCCATTCTCATTAAAACTCCACTAAGTTTTCTGAATAAATAATTACAAAAGGAAAGGGCTTTTTGTTGAAAAGTAAACTTCCGGAACAGAACAGAACATTCCTTTTGGATTATTATCCACTCAAATGATGACTTCTTAACTTAAAATGAGGAAATTAAAAGTTTTTTATTATTTACCTTTCAGCTGAAAGTTTTAAAGGATATCCGATACGTATTGTATATCAAATTATATTTATTTACTGAACGGCTACTAACTATATGAGGGAACTCATCAGAAAGCCAGCTATCCTACATCATTAAACATTATGCAATCATACAACATACAATTATTCATGGAACCATACAATTCTGCTACTTTTTTAACATAAATTTCATTGCCTCTTATCCAGAGAAGTTTAACTAAAATTATCAGCGACTTAATGAATGGGGACAGTTCACTCACATCTAAAATGTTTCTGCCTAATTAAATCCCTGAGTGGATAAGTAAATGCAATATTGTAGCTAATACAAGTAAGGAATATGGATACTGGATAGGTATATGCCAACATTAACCACGGGGGAAAATATATCATTGAAATGTGTCATTATTAAATCCTTACTTTGGAAGACCATCAGATGTGGACCATTTTTATCTATGAACATATGATATCAGTGCCATTTTGATTAAAAACATTATCTGCACAACCTCATCGTAAGACCCCTAATTGTAATCCTGTATGTTGGCCTAATTTAATCAAGCGCTTTCTTGCGTTTTAATTTTATCCCTCTGCTTTGGTCACTAAAAATTTGTTGATGCTTTTCTCAATAATGAGTTATGAAGAGAGTTACTTTAAAACTTCTAAATTTACAGCAATGCGGGTTTGCGTAGAAGAAATGTCTTCTATGCTGTTAATTTTACTTAATAGGACGATAAACTTAACTCATTTCGCATTGATTGCTCTTCACAACACCAGCAGAGGTAAACAGTGGTATCCTTTAACATTTGACCGCTAATTATGAAAACAGGTAAAGGCAATTTCATCTAGAACACTGTCGAAAAAAACGCATTTTCGCTGGCTATGCATGGTAATAGAGTCATCCATAAATCTAGGACTACGCTATAATTAAAAATACTCTCGTTTTAATTTCTTGTTATCTCCTGACGTTGCTGTCAGTGGTGGTAGAAGTAGGAGATAATTAAGAGCCGAAAATTTTATACTCGGACGGGATTATGGTGGAAGGTGTGTTTTCAGTTTTTTTTTACATTAAAAAGGAGCGGGCATTGCATCACTGACGAGCGGGATATTAGGAAAGAGGGGCGAGGAGTGTGAGTTGGGTGGCGGAAATTTAAGCGAAGGGGTTTGAGGTGGTAGCATTGTCCGTGCGCTCGGACTTGGTTGGGAGACGCGACGTGGACAGTGGCGGTGGGGGTGGGTCTGGCGTCCGTAGGCAAAAAGTATTTGCGGCGAGCGACGGCGGGGAGGCGTGATGGGAGCGCGCCGCGGCGGCGTACAGCGCCTTCTCTCCTTTACGTCACATCAGCAATAAGCCGCATAATGCCCGAGTCCACTCTGACGCAACATTCCTAGGGTAGGATTTCGTCCAAATCCCTCGGTAATCGCAAAAGGCACGGGTTTCCAGCGCGAGCGGCAGCGGTCGTTGGGAAAGGGCGCGGGTGAAGGAAGGAGGGAGGACGCGAGAAAAAAAATCCCTATCATAGATGTGGTAGGCATTATTGCAATAAGGATAGCCAAGGTAATTCATGGTGAATTACTAATATTTACAAAAATCTGCACTCAATACCGAGGGTAAATGTATGGTTGTATATATTCAAATGAGCCAGTGTGAATCTTTTAGTGATCTGCATGAATATTATGTTTTCATAATAAAATATTTTTTCTTGCATGAGCAAGAAAAATTTGTAATGTAAGCAATGATTTTATAACTTTTATTCATATTTGAGGTAATGCGTACACATTAGAGCTATACATTCTGCATTAAAGCGTTGCAATAGATTATTGAAGCATCCCTGTATTAAATATCAAAGTATATTCACAAATATATGAATTGGCCATCATAATCGGCAGAACTATTCGACATCACAAACAACGAGTTGACTATAATTGGTTATATTAAGTTTTACGTTGGGTTTATGGAACTAATTCATCTTTGATCATTGTAGAATAGCTCATTTCATTATCCTTGTTAAATCATAATTCATTGAAATACGGCATGTGTGAGAAATAAGTAAGAAGAAATCTTCATGTATATTTAAAAGAACGACACATTTTAGTAGAACAGAATTTTTTCTAAAGTGTTTCAATTACACAATTTTTGGTGAATCTTTCCAATATCGATGGTGATGCATAGAACTCTATAAGAAAATTCTGCCTACTACTTGATATCTCATTCACCGAGTGGGTAAACTTCTCTCGCGATTCCCACCGGGTTAAAAACCTAATTTCTGCAGAAATGAGGTTTAACCCGATGGGAATCCCAGTAGAAGTTTACTCACATGACTTTCTGGAAAGCATAAAATTTTATTTCATTCGCCGAGTGCTCAAACCTTACCTTGCCACTATTTCCTGTAATTGACACCTCAATAGCTATTTTTCCTAATTTTTTAAGTTTCTTCTGCATGCTCCTTTTTTACAGACTAAAACTATTATTTTCCTCTTAAAAACTAATTCTCTCAACATAGTTCTCTTTTCATTCATATTTACACACTTTTATTCATTATTCTGTTACTTTATCTTCGTCCCGTCCTTTGTCGAGCTTTTGTGGCAATGCAAGAAATATTTTTGGCGTCTAAATAAAAATTACTGGGAATAATTTTTTTCTGTTTTCACCATAAATATAGAATTTAATAAAAGGAGTAGAATAATTGACAGAGTTCTGTTGTGAGAGATAATTTGAATTTTTTTTCCTGGTTTTCCGAAAATAGCCTCTTCCCGCTTGGAGGTTCATTTCAAGTCCAATTTAACGCTTCGTCTGGCACGGGAATTTTTACGGAGTGATGATACCTTTCAAAAGAATTCATGGCTTACTGGCGAAAAATAAGCGATTTTTTCGCTGTTAATTAAATGAAAAGATACAAAGCTGCCTCCTTCAAAGCATCAGCATTATCGCTTCATGGTCTATCAAAGGGATTTGTGATTTTACTCTTTCATCGTGAGAAACAGGGAACACCCATGTTTTGTCTAGCATAGTTTCTAAAAGGCGTCACTATTCAAAATATCAATCAAGTGAATGTGTATTCTTGTTAAATTCAAGGTAATTTAAGTATTAAATGTAAGTTTATGAGTATTTTCTTTTAAGTTAAAGTAAGTTTTGTGTTCCTTTTCAATTATGCATGATGAATCTACTTAGTTCAGAAGAACTTAGAAGAGTTCATTGGTTAGCGCAGTGAAGGCAAATAATTTCAATTTTGATTGAATTGATTGAAGATATATCTGTGATGAATGTTATTATAGTTTCAATAAACTTTCTGCTGTTATGACAATAGTTTGTAGGGGTGAAACACAGTAAAAGTCAAGTTATTTCCATACACGAGGAAGTGTTGATATCGACGTTTAGCTAATTAGAGCCTCATACTTTTGGATATTTTTTTCTACCACCCCCCTAGAGCTGAAGGACCTGGAGCAGGCATGCATATGGGCTTTCTGTGCGTTTTCTGGACCAGGAATCAACCGCGCCCACTAGAACACAACCAATTCCCGTCAACCGTTTTACCTCCCTCCATCTTTACCCTCTGCTTTGCACCATTCCTTCTACCCTCACTTTTCCTCCTCTTCTCACTTGAGAAAGATGGGCAGCGCCCCATCCAAAATTTGTAAGAAACAACCTTTCCCCGTAAGTTCCCTACTTTTATTTTCTGTTTTTGTATCCATCGCTTAGTTTTTCTATGTGCCCACCCTAGGGCAAGAAGAAGTTCTTTTATATAATTTATATATATGGGTATATGGGTAAAGCTTTCCTTCTCGTTACAATAAGGACGAGCAGCCACCGCGGTGCACCGTATCCTGTCAAATAGGGAATATGGAATCGATTTCTTTCAAACTGTTGGAGTCAGTATAATGGATGCCAACATCGGGAATGTTACTAGCATTACTATACAATTGAAAAATCGGTTTTTTGTTATCGAAAGAGAAGCTAAATAGGGAGAGAGTAGGTTAATAGACGAAAGAGTAGTGTTTATAGGTTATAAAAAGATGTACCTAATGAAGTCAAAAGAGTAGAAGTAATTCACCTCCCGCCACCCTAACGGTTGCTTATCACTAGGATGAGGTGAAACGTGCGATCTTTTCAGCCCTGAAAATAGCGGCGTAAGATTCCCTACATTAACCATAATGGGGTCCCGTCATTTCCCATTTACTAAAAGATACGCAATTGTTGGAAGAAATTTTCAAGAAATTTTCAAGCTAAGCGGCGTGGTCCCTATGGGAGTGAATGTCTAGCTATAATCGCTCTTGTTTGTGCCATTGAACTGATTGGACTGAACTCAACCCGGATTAAGTAACTCAGCCAATTTTGCAAATTCAAAATGGGGGTCCTAGTTACTTTTTATGGGGGTTTTAGTTACTTTCCCTGAGGCATCTCGCACTTCAAAAATTATTTTAGGGGTTTCCGAAGCCAATGTTAACCAAGGACTAGAACCCGGGACCATTCTGTTTGTACTAGAGCGCTCTGCCTAATGGGTTCCCATTCTTCCTCCTCTGCATATGTAGAATGTTAATTCATATACGTTATATTTCCTACACAATGGAATTTGAACCTTAAAACATCAGATTCCCGAATTTATTCTGCATCCTCTATTTTGTGGGAGTAAAATCTACGCCAGGATAACTTCAGATACTGAGGAAAAGGTAATTGATTCTTATTTCATTGCTGTGCTGAGATCTATTGCCTTTGTAAAAAAATCTACCCAGCTTAACTTACTCAATACCGTATCCTAAGTGACTAGCGATCTAGAAAATTGCGTAACCCGTCAAAATTTAATGTTGAGTGAATATGTATGACATTTTCTATTCACTCGCAGTAAATTTCATAATTATCTATGAGGTATGCTTGGAATATCTTCATAGTTTTGATGAAAGCCTCCTGGAATATTGATTGAAAAATTGAAATTAAATTTTAACCGAAATGAAAAATTGAAATTAAATTGTAACCGAAATGAAAAATTGAAATTAAATTGTAACCGAAATGCATGGAATGGCATGCATTCAGTGGTTTCTTTTCACAAAGACAGAGTTTACTCTCCATTAAAACTCCCTGCCCCTCAGTAATTCGTCACCAGGGAAGATCTGTGGGAGTTTCACTGTCAGAACTCGAGTATTTTTTTTAAACAAGGTGCTTAGCATTCAGTCGGGCGAAATGGATCCGACAGGAAAAGCACAAGTTTTTTTTTCATTTCTCCGTGCCACTAGGCGGCATAGGCCCTTGACGCTTATAGCAGCTTTTTGTTATGACACGCTTTATGCCACCTTTCACTTTTCGCATTTATGCTGACACATCAGTGGCGGATTATTCAGCATTATTGAGCAAAATAATGGCACAATAAAGCGATATAAAAGCATCATTAGATAAATAAGTTGGGAAAATAAAAAACACTGATCTTATAGAATTCACACGCTAAAATACATTACATATAATAATACTTAATAGCCTAAAGAGCACGTTAAATCGCACCTTGCTGGATCGCTCTGGGGCCGTATGACGGCATGTAAATGGGTATATGCATAGCACGACAACAGACATCATGTAAGTGTTCGAGTACACTAATAATGGTGGCTTTAACTTTCAAGGTGTACCACTGAGCCATGCTAAGATTTAATAATGTTTTTTCACATCTGTGCCTGTCAGGCACATTGCGCCTACAATTCCAATATTGCGCCTGACGAAAGGTTAACTATATGAGCAATCTCTTTTATTTTAAACAGGATAGTTCAACACTAACTAAATCACATGTCCAATTAAGCGCCATATAGTGCTTGTGAATGATACTGTCTTCAAAATCTCGGATGAAAACCTTCAATCCATTACCTAGTCGTTTTAATATTCCAAAAGAGGTCAACTTTTGAATTGAATTTCTCGATAGTACAGCACATAAACGTCACAATTCCGTGCTAGGTTGTTTACATGATTCATTTCATTGCAATACTATGCAAATTTTCGATATTTTCTCTTTAATTACTACGAATAAATCCTGCAAGTCACCATTCACGCGAGCAAGCTCCGCGTAATCCGATCTCATTTGCTTTACTCCCCCAATGGTAGTATTGAAGCGCTAATTAACATGGATAATCTCTCGTAATTTACACAAAATATTGTCCCGTTTATCCTACATTTTGATTTTGAGCTCGCACGGAGGTAATGATCATCAGGGCCCATTTTCACAGACTTTATCGTCGTGAATTTTTTTTGGCGAAGGTGTATAAATAACGATCAAACAATTCAGACGCCCAATAAATATTTCACGTCCTAATTAGATCGATCTTTGCAAGTAATAGAACGCTCAGGACGTATTTGTAAACACTTAATTTTCCCGCAAAATTAGCGCTGGTACTCGGGTTATTTAGCAAAGGATTAGCACCCGGCGGATATTAGAGTAAATATAAAATACAGGTGGCTACAATCGAAGCGTGATTTGGAGGGTATTATGAACTGCCCCTAATCCAACGGAACCTTTACCGCTATTTCATTCTTTTTTCACAAGTACGAAATTTAATTAAAAATAATCAAAGCTATGTGTGTATTCTACTGGTGCCGTGTTTAAAACTGGGTCACCTAATTTAAAACATTGCGCATGAGAATTTCCATGTAAGCCATAGGTTACATTGGAGTAGACTTGGGAATGTGATAACCGTGATAACCAACATGAGTTTTGCGTCGCGTTTTGTCTGTAAAATGTAAACGATACATACGTTTCGCCATATCCATCTTGAAGTTACCTCCCACAGACATTTTTCGCGGACATGAAGGCTACTGATACAAGATGGATACCTAGACGGTATCGTGAAACGTTACGCGGTAAAGTCGCCATGAGTATTGAAATCTCCATTGGGGAAAAATGATTGTTAAGGCATTCATTGGAATTTTATAAACTATGGTACCGATACCGGAGTAACCGCTGCCGTATCAAAAGTAACCGATCCTACCAAAACTGTTATAAGGTTAGAGAGATCACTGAGTATCTCAATCAAGTAAATAGCAAGGCAAGAGATAATATAGTAAAGATTTTGATTTAATTTAAAATTAAGAGTTTAAAAAAAAAAATACTCCTATCTAAATCTGAAACTGAACCGGAAAACAATGGCAAGGCCATGCCGAAAACATGTACTTACCTACACTTATTTTTAAGCTCAGACTAGGCATGTAACTCTAACGGATAGACATTTGAAAACTTGATGTATAAAGAAAAATTTATGTGTTTTATTTTTCGACTATATTTGCCATGCAGAGGTAATAAAGGAAGCTTGAGTACATCCTTTAGTTATTTATAGACATATAAGTCATTAAATTTTTCACATGGCATTTAAAAAACACATGTACATATAAAAAATTATCATTTCTGTGATCTACAGTAGAATTAAATAAAACAAAATAGTTAATTTAGAAACATCAGCGTATATATATATATATATTATGATACCAAAATAACTGTCACTGACTAAATGGTAATTCGAAAATGTTCATTCTTGTACATGACCTTTTTTATGCGACTGCTTAAGTTTATTACATCGAAACTTTCCATTTTCGAAAACTGACAAACAGCTATTTGTCTCAAGTGCTGGGGCAACTTACTATTGTGCACCTATAAGTTGCTCTAGCGCTTGTTCATCGAGGGTTCGAGTAAGTGAGGTGAAATATTTACATAGCACGTAGATTGAGATTTATTTCTGTGTGACCGTGTGAAAGGATCAAGAACGCTCATATGTAGCAGGATGGAATAGATTTAGTAAAAGAGTTGCCGGGGGGTGGTGCCCGCGTCGCGCCTCCAGGAATAACGTAAGCAACCCGCTTCTCATTTTCCCTTCTTTTGAAATACGAATCTTTAGATAGAGTGTGGGATATTCCCCCAGTGGAGTTCCTTAAATTGCGTTTCTCCATGGAAATGGATTCCCATTGGTTGAACTTCATTCCTCTTTTAAAATAGATGTATAGAGTGATGGATCGTTGAATACATTCGTGCCTTTCCCTTTGCTCACCACGCTGAGCCAACTGATCCGTCTTGCCCTCGGTCGTCTTACGAATCCGAGGCAAAATTCATGAGCCTGGAAAGCAATTAACTTCGTCAGAGTCACAGAAATTGAACTATTTTTGTATCAATTTTACATTCTAAACAGTCGCCCCTGTGTTTCTTTTTTCCGATTGCAATCGTAAATTCAATCACCTTGGTGGCAAGGAGAAGTCCGATAAAAATCTATCACAAGCCTGGGGCTGCAACTTAATTTTTCTGATGAAAGCACGTTGACCCAGCCAAATTTAATTAAACTCTGCGGTTACTAGACGTTAGCTTCGCTATCATCGGTACGTTTTGATCTCATTCTTGCTCGAAGGATCTTGATCCATCCCCCTTCAGAAGCTATGCGGCAGATAGGAAGATAAATTTAGTTTCTCCCATTTTGAACTATTTCTCATCCATCAATCATTCAATTATTCCATCAATTGAGGAAACAAGTTGTGGCTGAAATGTTATTTATTCTCGTTTTATCCTTTTATTTGATTGAAAAATATTTCTACAGTAATTGTTCTCATCTATTTAAGAGTGGATCTCTTTCACGTGATAATTAGAACCTATTAAGGCTTGCGTGATGATGTCCTAACTTTGGGAGATAAAGAAATTTTATAAGTTCATTCTATTTTGCTAATAAGACACTAAAATAGTACAAAACATATTTACTATTTCATCAAATAATCATTTCAACTTTTGAATCAATATTTTTTTTACTTTAATGGGATGCTGTAACTCAGTCATTGCAACAATATGCACGAGGTCACACGTTTTTCATCATGCATCAAAATAACTAACCTTTTGTGAGGGGTAAACTTTATTATAAAAATTCAATTGAGTTAAATAACTTTTCTGTTGTCTTTTATCTTATAACACATTTATTCTTTTTCTTCTTAATTTTATTCACTTTCTTTATCGTTCCTATTTCTGAGGCCATATAAGCAGTGTTAGATTCTTATGATAAGTACCATCATATTTACTAGGATAGCAGTCTTTAAATCCTCACTTCCCCCATGTCCGTATCCGAAGGGGAAGATATTTTAATGAGCTCATTACTATCCTCAATGCTTCCTTTATTATCTCTTATTTCCTCAATACTTATATTTCATTATGTTAAGTGCCTTTACCCGTTGCATATGTGCTGGGTCTTATTCCATCATGATGATAAAGTATCTCCGCATGTGATATGAAGTAATTCGTGGCATATATCATTAATTCATCACTTTACTATTTATATTCACTATCATTAATGAGTATCACTTGCCATGAGAGCAAAACAAAAGTTAGAATTAAACAACCGAGGTCTATAATTAACCCATGCGATACTAGAGTTCAGTCATGCAAAAGTGATATCCAGGTCATAACACAGCTCCACCCACGTTGACTGCCATTAACTAAGCTATTATGATTATATGCACAAATTAGTTCATGCATTTGCGATACAATTATACATTTTTAAATCATATTAATGAATCTCTAAGTAGCTGAAAGGAAAACAAAATGGTGTTTTTGGGACAGATGCTGAAGATTAAAATGATGCATGGTATTGCAATCAATTATTGATGCGATATTATTAGATCACTGTTTCGAGCTAAATTACAGGTATTAATTTTATAGCATGCAGTAAATGTTGTTGAAACCATTATTGGAACGTTCCATAAATTGAGCTTAGGTACAATGATGTTCTCATTAATGGATTCATTATGATTCAATCAAATTATGCCCTCGCGGGAAATTAGCCCTCAGCCTTTATTAATGCACAATTTACTAGATTCACACCCTGGACGCAACGGATAAATTTGCTCTCGGCTCATTTTGAACAGATATTAGAAATAAATTAAGATATGGACCGTTAATTTATTTTCCATACAATCGGATTAGATCCTATACTTTATGTGACATTAAAGCCACATAAAAATTCTCAAAATTCTCACCAGTTATATTTTTCAATGTATTTTACGTTTAGGCGCTGTTTTTTTATTTATGTAGAGCTTTTGTTTATTAATATGCTAAATGTATCCATTAAAATTAATATCTTTCAATTCCTATTCTTAAAAATTATCAATTAGATATTAAAATAATGAGGTTCTTCTAATATCGGTTATCAAGTTCATACATCCCATTGACTTATCTCACAGCATAGGACCCCCTCAAGAAAATATTTTTTATTTTACATATACTTCCAATGTTATTAGGAATGATGGCACTGAATTCAATAAGTAACCTTGTACGCAGTCACGCGAACAGGGGCAAATTTCAATTTTCAGCAACTCAATCAATCAAGAATCTTGTTATGCACGTGCGTTCTTGATCTTTGTTCGACGTCCACTCACATTCCTCGACTGCATTCATCCCGACGTAAACTAGTCCAAGTCTACTAAAGGGACACGGTCTACGTGTTTATGGCGCAGGCCACGCTATTCTTCAAGGGATTTATGTGAAGAGAGTATATTTCAGGAACATCCCTTCAATTTTGAACTCTTCCTCTCTCACATGTTTTTGACCAAATGAAGGGTAAGATGGCGCATTGTGTTACATCCGTATCGAGGATCACAAGAATATGATGTAGTGAACGATTCAATGGTAGCAAGACAAGTGTCTTTTACCTTGGTTATATGCGATTTATCCATTTATCCAGACTGGATCAAATCTTATTTAATTTTTGGGGCATATCTCCTTTCAAAGATTGAAATTTCTCAGTATGGAATATAACGGAACATTGATGGCTAAACACTATAAATTATGCAATTAGCAGTGCTTGTCATGTCAATCATGAATTCGTATATAATACACCAAGGATGAAATAGCATTTGCACCTGCGAGGAATGACATGACGGAAGTGACATATCCTGAGAAAAAGAACAGATCCTTGTCTGGTACTGATGACGAAAATCGATAATTCTGATTTATTTTTACTGAGCACTTTCTTTGTGAAATCATTGGTAATGATTTAGTGAGTAATTCACCAATCAGCCAGCTATATCCCAAAATGTTTTTGAGGACATCTAAAAATTCCGTTCATTTAGAACAGTTTATTCCAAGAAATGAAATAAATGATTGGTTTGTTACGGTGCGTAAGTGGCGTGACCACTTATTGGACAATCCTTTTAACCGCAATCTGCACACGTAAAACGCTGGCGGAGCTCATATATTAGAATAGATGGGGTTTGCTATTTTTATAGAGCGTTTATTTACCATCTCCTACCATTTTTGGTAAGAATTAGGTATTCGTTGTCTTTTTAATGTGTTCGTTAAATGAAAATAGGTAGATGATATAAGTTTTAATTCGACTTAATAAATTACCTACTAACCCTTAGATGCACAAGGTTCCAATATCTAGACTTTCGGTTCTCGCCTTAAGATGCATAAGGTGCCGATACTATGCATCGGCCCCGTGTTTAATTCCATGTAAAAATAATTTTTTACAATATTTTGAGTTAGTTTCAATTTTATACAGGAGGATTTATAAATGTTTATGTGGTTGTATTGATGGTGATTGGCATGTAGCATTCACATTTATTTCATTGGGTTACGGTTGTTATTCTTGGCTTGCGTAGACTGTGGTTGATTACGAATATTAATAAGATATTAATACTTATTTGGAAATATAAAACTGAGTAACAAAACACTTAACATAGACACAGCCCTTGCCAGGCTGGCCGGGAAGATGTGGGCTTGTTGGCAGAAAGGAATAAGACAGAAAGAAAGATGGAGGAGCGGAATCAAGCTGAGGGACGAGCCTAGGACTGAAACGGGAGAGATGGAACGGCGGCTGAGGAGAATGAGTGGGCCGCTGACAATGATACATCTCCTCTCGGATGGGGCAGAAAAGGCTGGCCCAAGGGATGGACCGACGACTGGGAGACAGTTTTTCGTCCTTGTCGGGCGGGAGTTTGATGAGCATCTGCGGGCGGACGAGGGAAGGCGGTTTGTCCGAGGAAATCATTAGAGGGCGCGGGATAAAAATGAGGGAGACGAGGGAAAATTGGGAGGATTGATGTCGAGGCGTAGGCCAAGGGAAAGAGAGTGGCTCGGAGGAGGCGGTCCAGAGAGCAATGCTATGTGTGCCTGGCTTTGGTGGGGGTGTTGGTTCGCGAGGAAGGGGAAATGCGACGTAGCGAAAAGTGGGCAGGAAAGCTGATTATATATGAGGTGGCTTTACTGCTACAATTCCGAGTGAAAATGAAGCAAGAAGGACCACTCTCTCATATTTTTGAGCACGGAAACCGATTTAAAGCTTCGGTCATCCTTGCGTTGACTGATAATAAAACAAGCTTTACCTGTCGTGAATACTCTAAATTTTTAAGATGAATAACTCCTTAAACTCCCACAGTATGGGTTAGACAAGATTGAAACTGAAATTTGGGTCGATTATGAGATCATGCGGTAAAACTCTTATTTGAAGTAAGGTCAACGGAAATAATTGTATTTTTTGTAGCTATTAAAGGAAATGGAAGAAATAGTGTATAATATAATACCAACGGTGACTTAATTTGAATAAAAATGAAAGTTGCATTTTTCCTAAATAAAATAAAAGCACGAGGTCAGAGTATTTTCTCTCCTAGCATAAATAATTGAAGTTAGAACCGTGTCAAAAATTGCATTGATTGATGCCTTACCGCGGCCTTGATGATTCGACGGACTTAACTTATGTGTCCACTTATATGCTTTTCCGATTTTGCTGAACTTCTATTAATTTTTAAATGTCTCGTGAATTGCAAAAAAGTGGCTATAAAAGCTGATAAAATATTAAGACACTAGTGACTTGTATATATGAGAACAGGGACATTGGGACGCGCTACTCCGATCACTTCGTGTGATGAGAAATGGAGTGCTGAAACCAGTTGAAAATGTCGGTTATTCTCGGTTATTTTGCGTTCAATAGTAGTGGATAGCTCCGTAAACGAGACTTTATGTACTCAGAGATGAAATAATAGACTTTATGTATTAATACTACTATTTCGCTATCTGATTCCGTTGACCTCACTTAATATCGCTGAAAGAAACATATTGTTTGGATGATTTAGCAAAAAAGGTCACGTAAATAGAAAAAAATATAAATTGCGTGCAAGAAGTTAGCATACAGAAAGAATAGCAAGATTTTTCTAAAATATTCTTCTACCTGAGGGTAGCCATAGACACTTGCATATGGACATACCTCCTCTACTTGTATGCGTACAGTATGTACTCATCATCTTACATCTAAATCGTATTAATTGGCCAGTTTTTTCTTCGTTTTTTTCAATGCAATTGCAAAATAGGTCAAATAATAGTCAAAATACAATTGCAAAAAATATAAATCAAATAAGTTACAAAGGAAAAAGTGTGCCAAAGAGCTAACGTATACAGTGAGATCGACTAAGGATAAAGAATATAACATTGAATTTTCGATTAAATATTCCTCAAAATTAATTTTTTTCTTCTTATCTTGGCCTTCTTTAATTAATGGTTAAATAGTTCTTGGAGCATAGGTCAAATCCTAATTAATTTGACCTATACTCCAAGAACTACTTAACCATTATATTGAAATTGTTATCTGATAGTATAGTGCAATAAACAGATGCCCATTACGCCTAATGTTGGGGGAAATAGAAGTCCCATGATTACCGAAACACATTTTTCCTTCAAAAGTGGTCTCTGGACGAAAAATTTTTATTCCGCAATGACCTTAGAACCAATGCATTTGGAAAAGCTGGAATGTGAATGTGGATGCAGTCTTCGCTTGGAAGATAGATCTTCCTGGAAGATACATTAATCAAACGGAAGAATGGAGATGGAAGTGAGAAAGTCTCGTAGAGAAATTGGATAGGCTGCAAAAGAGAATATCGTGCCTCTTAGGTTTACTTGGCAGACGTGATGGGAGGGAGAACGATTTGAAAAACTAACAGTGGAGACTTTAGGAAGAAGAGCAAAGTAAATGGGAATTCCATGAACTGGCGTAATCCTGCTTGAGAAGTGCGTCATTAATCTCATAGCCTTGGGGTCCTCTATGACGGTGGATGATAGTCCCCATCATGAGTCGCTTTCAGCTTGAAAAGGTTTTTCTAGAAACTTTATGGGCAACTTCTATCTGACACTAATAAGAAGCTGAGGCAATAAAATATTACTATTTTACACCCAGAAGTCCTAGAATGAGCCCTGAATAAACGGTAATACTAACTTTTCATTTAAAAATTGAGCTTGTCATGGAAAGCAGAATGCCAGAAAGGCATATTTACTATTATAATGCAGAATAAAAAATACTTTCGATGAATTAGAAAATCTGACGCCTAAATTTACATTTTAAAATGGATAGGAACTGAAATAAGTAAAGGTTTGAAGTTTGAATTGCAAGTAAATCTCATAGCAAATTTTGGGTTTTTAACATAGTAGTACGAGAGAAGTAAAACTAAATGTGGTAAAATAAACCACGAGTTCATCAATAAAATATGACGTTGGAGTAATTTTCTCTCTAAATTGTCTTTTTATTTCATTAAATAGGATCCATGCTCGCTTAACGACTTCAGGAAAGTTTCTAACTTGTGCAATATATGTAAGCTGACGTTCTCCTTTTCCAAGACTTGCTTTTTTTCTAGAATAAAAATTCGGTTGTCTCTCTCCCGGGAATTTGAAAAATATCTAAAAGAAGAATCAACTACTTTCTTACTGCGAAAAAAATTAAGTTCACTTTACATATCTTAAGAACACAAATGAGCCTAATCGTTTTAAATACTTCCCATTGGCCATTTATATTTTTAAATACATTTCCACTCTTCATTAACTGGTTTAATACATTATAAAAACGCTTTAACGATAAGAATTCTGTTATGAATAAGCATTTTATGGTGCAGTTATCTGAATACATCACATATTTATTTTAATTCTATAAACTATGAAAAATAAATAACCTTTTCCTAATATAATAAGAGCAATTGAACTTATTCAGTCGACCATTTGTAAAATTTTATAGCCCATAAGTACGTCATTAATTGAGGTAACTTCACAGAAACGATCAATCAATCGATTCATTCGATGCATCATAGTTTGCTTTGAAGCATAATTAATGTCAATGCTCTAACGGAAAAAAGAATTAAGTCTAGTTTCAGAAAAAAATCTAGTTTCACTGAATTGAGAGGATTACTATTCCTAGCTCCCCGGATAAAACTGAATATTTATTTTTATTTACGCAGTGCGAGTTTTCAAGTAAACAGAACACACTTTCTTTCAAGAATCCAACTGTTTCCGTTATTATTTCTTTGGACGTGTGTTTATTTACCTGAGTGACCAAGCGCCCGTTGAGTTGCTTCTTTCCTTCCTGCTCGGAACTCGCCATCCGTGAAAAAAGAGACGAACTCTGAAAAAGAAAAGGGGTAAAGAATGCAGAGGCAAGATGTGGGCTCGCACCGGCGGAGGGAGGGAAATGAATGGGGTGTGCGAGACTGTTAAGGGAACCGGCGCGGAAAAGTCTCCTCGAGGCAGCTCCTTCCCTATTCATACATTTATCCCTCTTTCCCCCACCCTGTCCCTTGGGAGAGGTAAGACAAAGCATAAGCTTAGGGAATGCGATGAGAGCTGCCTTGACCCAGTCTCCAAGAGCATCTCCCGGAGGAAAGGGGACATATAAATAACCGGGAGAGTGTATGGAGATAAAGGATCCTGATACAGTTTTCATTCGAGCCCATTGTTTTCGTCTTGCTGTACAAGCTTCCCTCGCTCTCTCTCTCTCATTCTCCCGCGTAAAAGTATTCTCCACCACTTCCGGCATCTTGTCTGGCGGACACTGTTTTCGTTCATTGTATCACGAAAGAGCCGCAGATAAAATGACTAAGCGTGGAGATTATAAGGTATTCTAAGCAGGCATACTCACGTATTGCACTGAATTACCTGGTGTATTTTTTCCCACAGTAAAATATTTTTCTACGCCTAGTCTCACGCTAAGAAATGAACATAACTACGAGTTATATTCGTACTTCCGTACGTAAGAATACTCGTACATATCACCTTTCTCCCGGCGAGTTTCTGACAATTCTCTTTTTCCTTAGTTAGCTTTAATAGGAAGTTTTCTTACATATTTAGCTCTGTTAGGAGTGCTCGCCACCTGGGAGTTTGTTTTTTTCTGAAAACGTATGATATTATTTGAAACAAAATTGTATTATACCTCGATGAAACGACAAAATGCTTTTCAAACTACGACAGTCATCTCAGAGGAGGCCACCGTACCAAAATTCATAACAGTTTGTTGAAAGCTTGTTAATCTCTCAGCAGCTGACAAGAAAAGATGTTACTCAGGAAGAAAACATGCCAAATAATCACTACCCTTTGCTTTTCCATGGATTTCACTGGAGAAGTAAAAAAAAAAGAAAAATTGATTGCTGTCATAATACCAAATTTGATTGATGCAGCTCCTAACTTCAGTGTAGTGTTTGAACATAAGTTCGAATTCGCTTATTACCAATGGCAAAGAGGTACTGACGAATAAACGATAGCTGCTGTGGATGTGACCAGAGGAGCGTTGACATGAATCGCAAATGGCAGGATGATGATCTATTCATGAGTGCTCATGCAACGTATTCATGGTATCAATTATCAGATCAATAATTCGATTGAATTTTATTATATGGGTCGTAAACATATGGCTGAGGAATACTTCAATTGCTGCTACAAGGGTCATCAAGCATGCAGTGAGGAAACATTTTAATCCTTGGCTTCAATTGCATTTTCTTTAAAAGTTTAAATAATTCAAGTTTGCTCTATGCCTTCAAAGTCTACGTCATAAATCCTCTATAATATTATATTTGGCCAACAATAAAAAAATACCTGTTTTTTCATAATTTCATGCATGTTGTGCTTTATTTTGGACTGTGCATCGTAAAAGGCAAGGTTTAATGAGTCAAATTCTTAATTTTTGTGCCAAAATAATCTAGTTTCTTCATCATAAGCAGAAAATGCACTTAATGCTTTCGGGCCAAAAATTATTATCGCATAACAGAACGATGAGAGGGTTCCGATATCATACCTTCAGCAGAATTTGAACACGAACAAATTGAGTGCGAAAATAAAATTGGCAATGCAATTCTAAATTCACTGAAATCATTGCACCTAATGCTGATGCTAATGTCGTTTCTTTAGATTTTTGATTCTCACCCGCAATATTTTTTCTCAAAGCAGCACGGCCAAAAAACGCATTCATTACTGAGGTAAAAGGGTGCAATTTTCGTATAAAAAAGTCCGGTGAGACGAGCGAAATATTTTTTTTCGAATCAGCTTCAAAATATAAGAGAGTGGTTGAATGGAAGGGAAGAAGAGGGAGGCGAAATGGACTCTGCGGAAAGATTCCTTTTCCAACCCCCTCCTCCCACCCTTTTCCTCTCTCTCTCTCCCTCTCTCTCTCCACCCTTCATTTGAATTCGCCGCAGGACAAAATCTTATAGCGTGTGCTCCATGAAACCTCGCCCTCGGAATTAACTTGCCCACTCGCTTCCGCGTTATTTCCTCAACCACTCCTTCCTCCCCCACAATTCACTAACCGTTCGCGGCTGGTCTCCGACCCTCTCTACCGGTCCATTTTCTCGGTTTTTGGCTGGGAGAACTGGCGTCCGCCGCGGAGTTGGACGTTAACCAGACAGACGGGAGTCTGTCTATGGGGAGGTGAGAGAGGCAGAGGTCTGACGCAGACGTTTGGCCCCCCGCCCCCTCATTCCTCTCCGTCTGACGTGAGTCCTTACTTCAGTTCTCCCCACCATCCTGGAAGAATTCGTAATTGTATGCAAACCATCTGATTTTCCAATGTTTACCCGGTTTCAATTTTTCACGTGAATGTAAGAACTATATTAAAACTGGGAGGACCGGGGTCGTAAGACTACCTAGAGGGACCATTAGTACCCGACATATTGACTGTAAGTAATTAATTTTAAATATATTTTCCAATTATGCTAAAATAAATTGATTAATTTATTAAATATAACATTTCCTTTATTTATCAATACAGCCGAGTAATTTTTTACGAAAAATTTTACACTAAAAAAATTAAAATGAACAGCGGTCACGTCGCTCCTGCTTCCCCCGCCCTGGCCAAACACACGCCACTCGAATGGAAAATATGCTGCTAATTTACATTCAAAATATATTGAGGAGAATTTTAAATGCATAAATACGCTAGCTAAATCATTGAAATGGCCAGACGTAATATGGTATGGATATTTCCTGAGTATCATACGCATTATTGTCACAAATAAAATAGACATGTTAAACCCTTCAATTGGACGGATGTTGGTCTCTCAAGGTAGACAGGTGGTATAACTCCATTTCTATGCAAAAAATAAAATTATATTTTAACATAATACGTACGATAAAAATAAAGACGACAGAAAAAAATGAAATTTCAATATTTCTTTCTTTAACAGCTACTTATTGCTCTTCCAACAGCTCATGAATGTCGTGAACCGACATCTTTTATGATTATGTATACAATGGGTCTTTTTTGCAGAAAAAACCATTATGATACAGGCGTGAATGATAACAACTAAGCCAGAGAATGGCATTACGACATTAAGTTTTTCTCGTGTCTGAAATTTCCCCGAAAATTCGTTGCGTAGAAAACTAAAGGTTTACTTCTCGTTTCTTGTGATTTATACTGCTCTTGGAACTTTAACAACGCCTTTATCATGAACCGACTAGTGACAAACATAGAATTCTAAGGAAAACGTTTTCCCGAATTCATTCGACGATACTCTCTCTATTTGGATGTCGTTTTCCTCTCAAGTGGATCGCTCACAGTCGAATTTCATAGAAACCTCTCCCTTACTTTCCTGATCTCTCTCCTTTTTCCCTCATGCCTTCAGTTACATTATTCCTTTCAATTTGTTCTCCATCGACTCTCCAATGGTTGCATGTAAGATCTTTTGACTATTTCAGTTCTCTCACAGCTATCTGGGCCATATTCTATGCTATCTTAATACTTCCAATGTCATTTGCTTCTTTCTCATTGCTAATATTTGTAATTATTTACCAATTCTATGCTTTTCAAGCATTTCCGTACCACTATAAGTGCTAATGCTGTATCATATTTTATCCTTACCTCCTGCGCTATTCGCTTCCTTCTCATTAATTTTTCAACGAATCAATCATTTCATGCTCTTTCTACCTCTGCTCATGCACCTTTTTCAGCGTTCCTTCACTTCTATCATATAAATTTCTTGTCGTCGTCGTCTTGGGTTTTCCTGATAAGACTCATGACCAGGAGTGGATTTTATATCAAATTTGTGGGAGAGGTTGATGAACTAGCTCCGAGGAGAATGGAATAACCGCCGGGAGAAAGGGTCGCTCTTCCGTGTAAATTGAAAACAAATACCTGCAGAAGGATGCCATACTCCCTTTTGGGTTAGCCAACTAAATTTTAGGCACCCAAATCTATTGTCGTTAAAGCCTAAAAGTGTTGGGGCACAGCTTATTTTATTTATGGCATGATTTTTACACTAGGGAGTGCTACGCTCGACGATAAATACGACTCAAGCTTCTCTCACGTTCAGGACTTGTAGCCATGCATTTGCATATACACTCCCTTTACTCCTTCACTAAGATACAATAATCAACTAATAAAAATTAATTTTTTATCAAATTTTGAGGGTTATGACCATTGTGACCTCCCCCTAAGTCCCCTGTTCTCAAGACTCCACGGTAGTCATTCCTTACTATGTGCGAGGAGTATGGAATGAGATTTAATCACAAGAAGACTAAGGTAATGCGGTTTTGTAAAGCATCACGAGCGAGGAATGTGAGACTCAAGATAAAAGTAGGTGGGGAAAAACTTGAGCAGGTAGAGCAATTCAACTATTTGGGCAGCAAATTAGAGGAAAATGGACACAGTAGCAAGGACATCAGGAAGCGAATTGCACTAGCATGGAGGCGTTCATGAACAGGAAGGAGCTTCTGAGAGGATCGTTATGTAAGAGTTTAAAGAAAAGGTTAGTGAAGAGTTTGATCTGGAGTGTAGCTCTCCACTATGCGGAAACGTGGACACTGAGGAAAGAAGACGAGAGAAGATTGGAGGCATTCAAGATGTGGGTATGGAGAAGAATGGAGAAGGTAAAATGGATGGAGAGGAAAAGGAACGACAAAGTGCTGGATATGGTTGGAGAGGAGAGGCAGCTTTTAGATTAGATACGGAGGAGACAGAAGGTATGGATGGGAGGAGTACTTAGCGGGGAGGGGATGTTGAAAATGGTGTTAGAGGGTAGAATGTTAGGGAAACGAGGGAGGGGAAGGAAAAGAAAATATAATAATAAATATAAAACTATCACAATAGTCCGAGGTAGAGTACAAAGGAATGATATTCCACTGCAGGATGGGCAAATAACAGAGGCCATGGATGAGGGAGATACCTATAAATACCTAGGATTCCAACTAGCAAGACGACGAGACCACTATACGATAAAGCAAAAACTTTCGACTGGATTCCAAAATAGAATCAAGAAACTTGTTCGCACGGAATTAAACAGCAAAAATCTCACTAATTCAATTAATACCTTTGCCATCCCTCTCCTGACATACTCCTTTGGTATAATCAAATGGTCACAGGCAGATCTAGACGACCTACAAAGAAAAATTCGGTCCCAAATGACAGAGAAAAACATGCTCCATAAAAAATCGAATATAAAGAGGAGCACGTTGCCCAGAAAACTTGGTGGAAGGGGTATCGTAGACATCAAGAATCAGCACAACTCACAACTTCCTCAACTACGGAGATATTTTTTCAGCAAGAAATGTACCTCGGATCTCCTGAGAACTATCTGCGACACAGACAATAAATACACACCGTTAATCCTATCTGACGAAAATACGCAAATTAGTGAATCCAATATTACTATAGACAGTAAAATGCCAATATGGACAGCTAAATCCCTTCACGGAAGACACCGTCATTCCCTGAAGGCCCCTGAAATCGATAAAAATGCATCGCACGCATACCTCAGGCATGGGAAACTCTTCCCAGAAACAGAAGGATTTATGATCGTAATACAAGACCAGGTGGTGAAAACAAAAAATTATGAAAAATATATAATTAAAAACCCATATTTATTGGATGACCGATTCAGAAAATGTGATAATGACTCAGAGACGATATAGCACATCACAAGTGGATGCACTAACTTATTCCAAAAAGACTATCTGCACCGTCACAATCAAATATGCAACATCATCCACCAGAAATTAGTTCTAAAGTATAAATTCATAGAAAATGCAGTTCCTTATTATAAGTACACACCTAAAACCATCCTTGAAAACGATCACCGTAAGATTTATTATGGCCGATCAATTATTACCGATAAAACAGTCTATAGCAATATACCCGATCTAGTAGTACAAGATAAAATTCACAATGAAGCGTACTTGATAGACATTGCCGTACCTAATTCGCACAATATCACGACAGGCTACACCAACAAAATGGAAAAGTATGAAGAACTTAGAGATGAAATTAAGAGATTGTGGGAATCAGATAAAGTACACATAATACCAATCATTATCTCTGCCACAGGAGTAGTGCCTCATTCAATCCATCAAGGTCTTCAAACTATTTCACTGCCGAAAAACTTGTTCATTACGATACAAAAGCAGCAATTTTAATACTTGTCGGATTGTCAGAACAATTTTCAACACAGAGTACAAAAGACTAGAGTGCTTGGTGATACCCGTTCCTCGCCTAAAACCAGCAAAAATGCGCTGAAAATATAATAATAAATAATAATAATGACCTCTATCTTCATATAATACCATAACGGTCTTATATAATGGTATTTTCTCCTGTTCTCATTCCTTTGTAAACCTCGAATTTGAAGACCTTTGTCTCCTCCATTGGCTTTAATGCGTTTGAGAATCTTACATTTTAATTTACCGGCATAAGCTTCCATTCCTCGGTTCTATAAAATTCTTTTTATTCGCCCTATAGCTACAAATGTCAGCGTTTCGTTGTCATTTTAACCATCTTTCTCAGTTACGATGAATTGGAAACCTTTTGTTTTATTTATTTCAGAGGTCAGCATTTTTGAAAAAGAGAAAAATGCATACAATTATTCACGAAAATAATGTGAGCCAAATTTAAAACAGATTTATCCAGCTCAACATTATTGGATTAATATTTCGAAAATATTTATACAAATATGAATTCCGTCCCCTTTTGTTTCCCAATAGTGGGAATTTTTCTTGTGTCGTCTTTGGAAATGAATTCAGCCTTTCTCTTAATCATCTGTTCTATTTCGGGGAAACTTTATACTGTAGCGGAAAATCATTTTCCATCGATTCTTTCTTACTTTTCATTCCTATTTTCCTCTTTGCTTCTAACCATAAAAATACCTCATTATAATGTATATATTCACGGTCAGGTTTGAATAATGCCTGACTCATATTGTATGAATCCCATGCATATTTTCCTCCTCTTTGGCAGAGAAAACATGTTGAAGAATGTTTCCTCAGGAAATGGCTTCCTCGGGTTCCACACGGGGAGGTAATTTCCCTATGTTTACGGTTCTGAATGTTTAAATATGGTCGTAAAATATGTTTAACGTGCCTATGAGCCATTGGTATTGAATCAATATCCCAAATTATTGCTTAAATTCAAAGAATTTTTTCTAACCTAACCTCTTTAGCTTTGATTAAGACATGCTCGGGCTGAAAAGAACAGATATGCTCCAGTATACTGCGGAACTGCGTTAAGTAGGCCCATCGTGAAGTAATTATGGTAAGGATGCTTCCATGCATTCAAGCATTATTCCAAGGGCAGTACTAGAGTGAAAAAAGACGAAGAAAAAAAAGACTGAAGATAGAAATGAAATTCAGCACTGACATCGGAAACAAAAAAAGAAGTAGAGCAGCTACCATAGAAAGAATCTGGGTAGGAACTTGAGAATCCATAATAATCAACTTTATGCATAAAAGAGGATGCCTGTCTGTCTGTCTGCTATGCGTTTCGATACGACAGCAGGGATTACAACCAAAGTTAGGATAAAGATGTATCTAATGTTTCCAAACCCCGCAGTGCAACTACTAGTTGGGTTCGACGCTTTCTTTGCGTCGTTTTCTCATTTCTGCTTGTTAAGTCAGGTCGAACAACTTCTGTGGTTAGAAGAAAGATCTGAGGTTTTCCCGGCATGTGATGATGTTGAAGTTATTTCGGGTTTTCCACCGGATGAGGTTCTCCGTCTCTGCCGACGTTTCGATGGTCGTGTCGTCCATCGAAAGGATGATGACGATGGACGACACGACCATCGAAACGTCGGTAGAGATGGAGAACCTCATCCGGAGGGAAACCCGAAATAACTTCAACTTCTGGGTTTGGACTTCCTGCCGTGTATGCACACTTCTTAACACGCTCAAAGAGAAAAAACAAAAATCCTGTAATGTGACCATGAATTCCAAGTTACCCACTTCTCTGGCTACTATCCTTCCCAAGCAATGTCGGGTGGCCTGCTGGTAATCAATGGTGGGAGAACGAGTCATCCTATTGAGTATACTCAATATGAAACACTTAATTTTCTCTCACTCATGCAGCTATAGGACAAGTTGGAAAGTGGTAGCTTTTTTGAACGTGAAGGCGTTGTAGCATAAAGGAAAGATTCGTTAAACATGTATCATTTCATATAGGGTCATGGTAGTAAAAGCGGTAGTAAAAGCAGCGGCAGCTCATTTACATTGTAAGAAGTTTTCCGGGTTTTCATCCATGTTAGTTCATCCTTGCAATCATGTTTCTCAGAGCCGCCATTGAAGATGGAAGAACGTGGAAGTAAATCCTCACGACTTCTATCATCCATATCTCCCTGTGGATAACACCCTTTTCAACTCCACTTGCCGAAAATGTGGGAGGATCGTTATTCTACTGGTGAAGATGGGTAAATAGAAGCAATCAGTCACAACAACATGGCTACATTTAGCGGCTTTCAATTTCTTTGCCAGTTAATTCATGCTTGGACCAATTATATATTTTACCCGAGAATCAATACTCGAAACGTAACGATTATTTAGGTTCGAAAAAATTCGTTTTCTAGGAAAAATATACAACGCACATGTAATTTTAACTGTTGAATACATCATAATTTGATGTCAAGCTATTAATTTCAAGCGCAGCTTTCTCTTCCCCGCTGGGAGAGAGAATAGGAAATTCATCCATCAAAAAATAGTATGTTTACGTAGCTCTCATTTACATACCGTTTCATTTTGAAATGTACATTTAAACTCTTGGCAAGGATTCAAGTCTTACCTGTCATGTTTTCTATTCTCTCCTTTTGGGTTTCTGTTTCAAGGAGAATAGGTAGCGCCTTAAACTGGAGCGCATCGCCCAGATCTAAGCTTTCGGAGGCTTCCTTTCACATTTTGATGATAATCCCTATAATGACAGAAAAATGTATTTTTAGGATTTAAGTGGAAAATATTGTTGGGGTAAATTTCATGCAACTTCCTACTCTTGTTGATAGAAGTTGAGAAATATATAATCTTACTGAAATCGTGAGCAAAGTGATGATTATTAGTAAATAATTCCAAAAAAATCTTCCAACCTTATATAAATATGAAGTTGAGTGGATTACTGATGGGTACCGTCGAGATTAATAAATGTTCTCCGAAAACGCGTCTAAAGAGCGTAATTACTTGATATTTCTGGCCATGGTGTACATCTGCTTGGGAGATGCTTTATGATGGAGCGAAGAGGCTTTATGACAAGGGTCTTTAACCGGCGACACCCATGCGGCCCGTTGGCTACTTTCTTGCGCCCCTAGAGGCTAAAGAAAATTTTGTATGGCGAGCCAAATAGCGACACACTCAAAATAAATAAAATGTCAAAAATAAATAATGCCAAAAATCGCATTGAATGATTGAACTTTTAAGCCAATAAGATTAAGTGTACTTTGAAATCATATGTTTTATTTTTTATTCTATTGACGTGGTGGTAAAGTGACGTAGAGCATTGTGGTCCTTCAGACGATATGAAATCAATGTTTGGCCCTTGGGTTAGGTAAAAAGGTTGAAGACCCTTGCTCTATGACATGGGAAAGGAATTTATCACACTGGACTAATACCCTCTTTCGGGTATTTTCTACCCTAAGATTTGGATGGGATCAATTTTAACTTCTGAAAACATTATAATACAATGCCTAAAAAAATAAGAACAAAATAAAGCAGCAGTTGCGGCTTTTCGGGAAAATAATTTGGTTGTCTTTTTTGCTTCCCACATGCTGATACTGCGGCTTTTTAAATAAATTTTACCGCACCCGAAGTAATTGAGAGTCCCTGTAGTGACCACTGCGTCATTAACCTGCACTTACATGAAGGATAACTGCTGCTCTCTCCTCCAGGACTCGAGAAGCATCATTATCGGCGGCCAAACATCGCCAAATCACGAATTTTTCGTATGTTTTGGTGTTTGCGAAACAGCCTTTCCCAAGGATAGACCAACAATCCCTCAGAATTCCTTCGTATTTTCGTCCATAACCTCTTAAACTCCCTTTTATAATGCCTGATTTTGATATATACAGGTTGAGCCAGCATTAACGTGAGCAGATGTTAGATGATAAATAAGGTAATCGTCAATTCCTGTGACGCACTCGTTAAATATCTGGTGAAACTTTGAAAGGTATTTTTTCGGTAGCATTCTTCAAGCCACGCTAGAAATGACACCTCGTTTCCAGATTTCAGGTTTAAATTACTCTATTATATTTTATAATATGCATACGTCGACCCAATAGGAACCATATTGTAGTTTTTAATTTGAGGTACTCAGTTTCACCCATTATCATCTCGCTCAGAAATATTGGGTTGGCTTGTTTTCGTAAGAATGGGAAAGCTTCATACATCAATTGCACGATCAATGAACTCTGGTGCTGCGGACTTTGAAATGTTCCAAATGGAGTCTGTGACGATACCATTCCCCCTGGCAACGCACATCACGAATCCCGCACGCCTCTCATTAAGTCCTCTCGTGGAATTATGGAAAACTGTGCGAAACGAACAAACGAAGAGCACACGTCGGTCGTTATTGACGCGGAATATTGCCAGTCGGTGTCGCTCAAGCGAAATCCTAATCCT
Organism: Ischnura elegans; assembly: GCF_921293095.1. Classification (NCBI taxonomy): domain Eukaryota; kingdom Metazoa; phylum Arthropoda; class Insecta; order Odonata; family Coenagrionidae; genus Ischnura; species Ischnura elegans. The sequence continues at coordinate 147,221,709 of NC_060246.1, forward strand.
CTCGGATGTCTTCATTAACCGCTCGGATTAGGGCGCCCGAAAGCCCAATATCGGTGGCAATGGAGAGTCGCCGGGTGGCAGTGAGGACTGCTACCGTGTGAATACGAAGCAAACTGGAGTGAGGTTTCGGAATGGTATGGCGAAAAGGGTTAGAGGTATGGTGAACAGAAAACGAAGAGAGGAGGTGGGTATATAGGGGGTAAAAGTGAGCCAGTATGGGCGAGACCCACCCACAAACACGGCCTCCTAATCTATGAATGACGTGCCCGTAATGAACCTTTAATACTCATCCCCTCTCTGACAGCCCCGACAATCTAGCCCAGGCGACGCACATTTTCCAGTATTCACCCCCACACTATCCGGCTCAACCCCCTTCTTACCCCTCCCGAGCGCCACCCCATCACGTTTTGATTCTCTTTCCGCTAATTTTTTTTCAGTGAATTTTTTTTCCCCATCTCCACCCTTCTCGCCCGCCGTGGCTACATACCACCACCCCTTCATCTCCTCTTCTCCCTGCGACTGTGCGACCACGTACAGAGAGGTCCAGAGATTAACGGCTCTAGGGAGTCCCGACCACAAAGGGCACTCCCGCAGCGTCGGGATCAAACCGCGGCCGCCCTGGGGACCCTGAGGGTGGGGAGATGGCTTTGTGGGTTTGCTAGATGCCGAGGAAGAGAGTAGGGTGCGGGTTGAGAGGAGGGAGTTTGAAAAGGTATTTTTCCGCCCGCACCAGAGACGCATGCAAACGCGTAAAAAGGGGTAAAGTAGAGAGTTTATGGGGTTCCGTCCTCATTTTATACATCCAAGGGCGCGCAATGGCTTTTCGCACGGAGCCAAGATTGAATAAGCAAAAATCTAGATAACGAAATGGATATTTGTGGCCTGATTGGCTGACTAGGACTATAGTGTTTGTTTTCATGATGTTTATTTCGACTGGTAATGCTATTTACATTAAACCTACCCAGACGGCACAGGAAGTTTTCGTACTTGAATACGAGGGTGGACCATCATGATACAAAAATCGCGCTTAGGAAGTTACTAAAAAGGTTTTGTTTCTTTATTTCCTTTAATGACGAAAAAAGATGCAAGATGACTGGCAAATTCATATGCATCGATAAAATTGTATCTCATCGATAAAACTGTATTCGGTCTGGGACTATTTTCTTTCGCGGGTGGTGCCATCGTGCCATATCATCCTAGAAAGATCACATGCCTTCACAAGCTGGCACAAGCCAGCACAAGCCGTTGGAGATCGCATCGTTTACGTCACGTCTCACCACATTTCAGGGATTTTTGTGGTTAAGTTTGTGAAAAATAGAGTGTCTGGTAATGGTGAAGTTTCCCTTATTCTTTAATTTCATTCACTGGGCTTCAGAAACGTGTTAGTGAGATATTTTTGTTAAAAATGCCTTTCGTGTGTGTATTGTCGGGATGTAATGGAAACCCCGGGACATGGTTCAAGTTTTTAGCTTTCCAAAGATCCTGAGTTGAAGAAGAAGTGCATTTGGGCGATATGAAGAAAACATTTCACCCCTACGAAAAACTGTGAGGTATGTACTCTTTCTCGCTGTAATTATTTGGATGTAATTTTAAGTTAGAAGTGGCTTCGGGATGTTGATGCATCAACATTCCGAACTATTCAGTACTGAAGTACTATAGTACTATTCAGTACTAAAAATGGTGATTCAAAATATTGTAGCAGCAATTCTTATGAAAATTCTTGCATTTTAGTTGTCTTTTTTGTATTAATTCATTCGGTAAACGTGTGGTTAAAGGAGAAACTAGGAATGAGCTGCCAAGTTTATAGGATCGAATATTGCTTCTTAGCTTGCCCTAGGGTGTATTACACGTCGGCTTTCATCATTTCAAATTATCTTATGCTATAGTTAAAAACAATAAAAATATCAGGCATACAAATATTTACTATATTTACGAGCCTAGTAATTTGATTTCTCATGCAGAAATACCAAAAATTGGAAATGATTTGACCTAATAAGTTACATGGTATTTTATTATTTATTAATTTTAGGTGTGTGAGCTTCACATCGCACCTTGTGATATCAGAAAATAATCTGTGGCCTTGGACGAGAAGACGAGGAGAAAATTCTTGCTGAATTGAAGGTGCCCAGATTGGAGGAAGGTACCTACCATTGCTTCACTGTTACCTGTCGCCAAGAAGACAGACATTGTGGCAGAAGTGACATATTTGTGGATGTGATTTGTGCAAGTTGATGCTGTGATAGTGGACGTTCATCGGAGAAAGTATTGAAGATAGTTTTTATGTATCGACCAGTCCTCTTTTAAATAATTTTCTATTCGAAAGAGAATAAGAGTAATTGTTTCGCTAAATTAGGTGTGGGATAGAAGAGAAAATTGGAAATATTATTGTGGTTGACAATAGAAAATACATAATACAGACATTGTGGAAGAAGTGACATATTTGTGGATTTGATTTGTGCAAGTTGATGCTGTGATAGTGGACGTTCATCGGAGAAAGTATTGAAGATAGTTTTTATGTATCGACCAGTCCTCTTTTAAATAATTTTCTATTCGAAAGAGAATAAGAGTAATTGTTTCGCTAAATTAGATGTGGGATAGAAGAGAAAATTGGAAATATTATTGTGGTTGACAATAGAAAATATATAATATATGTATTGTATTTCTGTGGGTTTTTTCTTTCCTGCCTCTTTAAAATTTCTTGTGGTGGTGACTTCATGCAAAGTAAGTATAAAATCGGAGGTGTGATCTAAGAGATACCATGTTTTATTTTACAAGTGTTTATGCTGGTGATTTGGCAGGACTTTCATATTTTTAATAGGTTGATACATTTACTGCAGTGACCTAGAGACTTTTACTCATCCCAAATAATTTTTCAAATACTTTAGCCCCTGATATGGGTAAGTTTTAGTAGCTGAGACTGAACTATACGTTAATTTTTGCTTGCATTTTGAAGAATTCGATCATACTAATAGCAGATGTGTCAGCAATCCTGTTTCATCGGCAATTTTTATTTAAAAATTTTATTTCGTCAGGCTTTAGGGTAAGCTTTTTAATGCTCGTGGGCTATGTGATGCCTTATTTAGTGTCAAAATTAATAAGAATTTACTCTTATTAACATCTCAAGGTTTCCAAGTAAGTACGAGCCACTTAAGAATGCTGGATGCTGGGGATGCGTGAATTAGCCTTGAGAATCTCATTTTTCGCCGAGTTATTTAAGTGGCCGAGTAAGTTTTGTAAGTTCTCAATAGGTAAATAGTACTGTATCATGGTAATTAGAATTCATGATGTAGTATTATTTACCTATTGAGAACTTACAATTCATAATGATTCATAACATTCTCGCTACGGTCGGTAGCTATCGATTGTGTTGCGTTCGATACATTTTTCGATCGTGCGAGTTACGATATATCTAATTTCGACCTAATCGATTGAGATTAGCCTGAGTGCCGTGTTCCTCCGCGCTTCGTATCCAATCGTACGTGCTTCGTAGCGGACATTCACATGCTGCGTACGCGCTTCGTCGACAGGCCGCGAATGGAAATTATCCATTGACGAAAAGCGACGGAGCGGCACAGTATCCCCGTGGTCAATGGGTACTATGTACATACGAATTAAATACGGAGGGTTCTGTGCCGTCTGGGTAATACCATAATAATATGGAAAAGTATCAGGGTTCCAATAAAATCTATTTATTAGTTTTTACTCTGCTTACCGTTTTACGATTCCAATTATAATGAAAGCGGATCGGATGCGTGTGGTGGCTGTTAGGAGTGTTGAATTCCCACCCCATGGTCTAGGGTTCCAATGCCAGTGGTGGCAGGAAATTTTCAGACTGCCCGATTCGTGCTTAAGTGTTGTGCGGAGGGCATATTTCAAGCACAACACTCCGTCCGTCGGATAGAACATTAAGCCGTGGTCCCCTTGACGCCTTTCGTTAAGAGCAGGCTAATGTCAACGCCGGGTTTCTCTCCACCCTTACATTCATACCCCTCCCTCATGGCGCAAATGACCTCAGCTGTCGGTTGCCTCCTCAAAAAGGCATACCATACCATTATAATACGGAAGCTGGGGTTTCAATTTTGGTCTCGGCTTTTGGCTTCTACTCAGCCATTACGCGAGCTCTTGCGGACTATATTTCCACACAGGTTCCACCCCCACCCCTCCCAAGCTGTCCTCACGGAAGTCCCCTGGTACCACGGTCCGCAAACCCCTTTTACCTCCCCCTCAAAAAAAGAACCTTTTCAATCCTCTCCCTCTCCTATCTCGACCGCCACGCGTAAAAAATCCTACCCCTAAAACCTCAACCGCCTCCCGCCGCACCGGGCGGGACCAGCCCCTCGTAGTCTGAAGCTTTACAGTTGCTTCCCTCCCGCGTGTATCATCCCTCTCTAGAGCTTTTGTGCCCAGTTTCCTGTTATATCTCCGTCTCCATCACTCTCCTTTTCCTCTTCCCTGACCACAATAGTAATTCCGCGGGTGAAAAAAATTGAAAGAGCTTGAAGAGCTCGGGAAAGAGAAGTTTTGCGGAAGGTGAAAGTGGTATTGAGGCATGAGGGTCGAACTTTTTGAGACAAACAATGTAGAAGAATGGGGGCAGCATGCATTTTGATAATGCGAATATGCTGCAAGGAGTGTTATACGTGTTGCTGTATATGTGAGTAAGTGCTACCCGTATTTCGCATGGCCTAGGTCAAAGAAAAATTTTTTTCTCGTCTCTCTGACCATCGAGAAATACCACTTTCTTTCTCAATAGGTCAGAATGTTTAGAACAGCACCTCTTGTAATTTTAATTTTTTTTATGAAATCATTTTTTTAAATATGAAAATAACTCGACGTTTATATCTTGTACCTATTGGTATGCAGGTAATTATTATTTTCATGATGAACAATGAGCATTGGCTTAGATGATTCAATAATCACTTCGTAGATGGATTTTTCAGAGGCGGAAGCCATAAAATAATGGCATTTCCAATTTAAATTGATATAAATTCTTTGCGAACACGAAATTTGATCTGATTAAATTTTATGATTAGTGTATCTCCTTATTCTTTGAAGATACTGCTTCATGATGAAATATATAAGATCATGAACACCCTCATGTGTTGTCTATTTTAAAAATACATACGAGGGCTACTTAAACAATACATGGGTAAATACCCTTGGGAATTTAACCAAATCAAACTAGTTCCATCATTCACGTGCGGTCACGACTCACGATCTCGAGTAGAAAGTAAATAAAACTTGTGGATGTAAACTGTGGAGGGACCGCACTTTCCGTGTTGCAGGAACGAGTCCTCTGCGGTCGTGTTTGTTTCGCTGGCTTTAAAATCCCATCTCATCCTGGCGAGGGATGCTCTCATTACTCTTATGCACAAGAAAGCGCTCGACTTCAAAGGGAATATTTTTATACCTGTTGCGTTGCCTCTCCAAAGGTTTCTCTCCGCGACACAATAAACCTTAAGGCGCGCAATTGTGATCCAGGCAACATTCTTACTTCATTACTATCGCAGGTAATTAAAAATTCAACCAGAAGAACAATATACCGAGAATAAATTAGATAGCCAGTTCGGTATTTGCCCCATCCCGTAATTCGATGGCCTGTTTTCTAAATTGTATGGACAAGAAATAACAGCTTAGGCATCAATGGAAATAAAGAAGTGACTAACACCTATCAAAAATTCATTTAGCCTATTTAATAGGAAGTTAGACTACGAGAAAAATACTGTTTATACAGAGCGTGGTCATATTTATCAAGAAAAGCATTGCATTAGAAATTTCAATTCTTTAATATAGCAAATTTTCTCTCTCTGTATGAGAATAATCCAATTTTTTTCTATAAATTCTATCATTCCATATTAATGTTGACCGCGCAACTCACTACACCGACAAAAAATGAAAAAATAGGACATTAAATTCGATATAAATATACACTGGAGCCTGATAATACAAATAAAATCGACGTCGTTTAAAAAATATTATTTTAATTTATAAATTAATGTGAAATTTTGCCTGCATAATAATTTGAAATTCCTCGCTGTGAGAGGAGTTCTGTTATTTTTATGCGTGTTTATATTACCATTTATGAGCCATATTCCAGCGTAATGTAGCAGAAACGAAGCTAATTGCTTATTATGGTGATATACTAAGCTTAAAATTGTATGCTGGCGTAAAGGAATTGTTCAAATGAAAACCCGACGTTCTCGTCACATGTTTGAAATATTATTGGTGATTTCGTATTAAGCTTTCGATCGGATTTTAAACTCATGAAATGTTTGGAAATTATCGATGTTATTGTGAAGTTAAGGTTGAAGTCACATAATTATTCTAAGCTTGAACTATTTTACGCTGCAAAATTGTATGTTACTTTTTTTTATTTTGAATTTTTTTTTAACCTTTCCTATAACAATTTTTTTTTAATTCCGGAAATGAAGAAGTGATGATGAAGCGGAGGATTTCAGCCAATTCGGAACGCTGAATTTTTTTAAGGGGAATTATTACAAAACACTACAGTTCGAACAGCTTTGCGCGAAAATTTTCGCGGTGTATTTCGAGGGAACGAATCTTTCAAACTATCTGCATAAGTAAATATACAAACCGTTCCCGGTCTACGTTTTCTAAATTCCTAGCCTTTCTACGCAGCATATTCGAATTCCGAATGAGCTGAAGAGCCCGTTTTCGAGGAGTAAACTTCCAGGAAACTTTGATATGAAACCATACAGGATTCCGATTAGTCCTGCACAAATTCAGACGCGCTACTTTTTAATTAAGACCTCTGGAGTGGAAAAAGTTCTCCATCTCAAAGTTCGCGAAACTTTTTTCTGAACGGATCCTGCGTCCCGCTTAGAGGGAGGGAAGATAGAACAATGCCAATTTTCCAGAGATAAATTTTCGCATAAAAAACGCGAAGCACGGGTCTATCTTCGACATCCTCGCTCTTCGTTACGGTCAAAGACGCGGAACCTTCCTGAAAGGGCGCTGCTATGCTTCTTTACTTGGTACCTCTTCCTACATGCGACCCTGTAAGTGAGAACTAATAATTTCATAGTCAATTTGAAAATAATTTTAAAAATATTTTATTATTTTTTATTAAATTAATTTAGATTTCTCCGCTCGGTTTTGAAATTAGAATTTACTTTCATCAAGGACTAAAAAGACATTTTATCATAGATTTCACCGTGGTATTTATCAATGATATCCAATCCTTTTTTTCTTGAAACCTGTTTTAGATCTTATCCAAATTCATACGATTAAAGATATTTTCAATATTTTCTGTCTCGATCTGATTTCACCTTCAGTCCAATAGTTTCTACCAAGTGCCCTACGAATCCCTCTGTTATTCGTAAATGCTACTTTTCAGGGAAACTCGTTTCAGTAATTCGATAATCGTTTTCGAAACATAGAGCTGTCTCATATTATGCCAAAATCATTTTATTTTTCTTCCCTTTAACCTTTAAAAAGAATATTTTAAAAAGAAGACTTAAAAACAGCAGATTATTTTCCGAGGGCTTGTTTGCTATGATATTGATTTGCACCACATTTTCTCTTTATATATTTTGCGCCTTCTGCTAATGAAACGAAACAGCAAATACAGTAAACGTATCTATATCCCTCCTCGATTCTTGAAATGTAGGTACTGGTGTTTTTAATTAAAGAATACTTATTATTCTTATGTACTCTCATATTTCTTTGATGATGGTCGAAATATTCCCTATCCTTTACTTCAGTGGTAAAAACATTCGCTAAGAAACTCTCATTTGACTTATCTCTGTCACAACTTCCAGCGAATCTTTCTCACAGCCAATTCCTCGAAAGAGACGGATAACCTCCCATGCACCAAATTCTGAAACCATTCTCTCTCATCGACCATTAAGGGAATATATCTGGTAGAAAAATGACGAATTTCGCGGAAGGGAGCGCATTAAAAACCGAACACTCGTCCGAAAAAACGTTCCCGACTCCAATCTCCCGGGAGTATCCTCTGTCCTACAATATTCCTTGACGCTGCCACCTCTCCTTTGTTTTCGCATTTCCCTCTCTACTCCTCCCCCTCCCACTTCACAGCAACCACTCTTTCGTCTTTCTCCGACCAACCTAACCCTTCCTGAGTGAAAGCCGTCTCAGTTTCAAAAGCCGCCGAGGGAACTCCATTCAGAGTATTGCCGCAGCAACAACGACGAAAGAAGGCAGATGTAGAGAACACAACTACTGCGACCGCCATGAAGCCTCACTTCGACTCGCAAGAACAAAAAAATAAAATAAATGGACAAAAATAAGAATATTCTTCGCTACCCCTACTTCTCCCATCCCTATCTCTCAGTGTGTGTCGCATTCCCTTATCTTTGCGAATGCCCCAACTTATTCAGTCCCAGCAGTCTTCCGGAAACCCAGAGCTGCTTGTGTCCAGGGGCGTACGACGCACGCCCCCGTCCTGATTCCCACTACCCCACCCTCCCTGTTCATCCAGCAAAAGCAGTTCGACAAAGAACCAAAAGCAGCCCAATCCATTCATCCCCAGCACTGATTTCCTCCGCACGCAATATCGTCCCAGTACTCCCCTCGCCACTCCACCCTCTACATCATATCTCATCCGCTCATCTCATTGTCTGTTCACTGTTACATCTCCCACCGTGTATCCCACAATATCCCGAATGCAAAACCATCCCCCTCCTCCATTGCTCATCGTGTCTTCTCCCCCTTACGAATACTCATTTCGCGATAGAGAGACTGTGCCTATCCTCCACCCCACCCCCCAAATCTCTCTGTCCATCTCTTTCGGTACCCAAGCAGTTCAGTTCCTCCCTCCCTCGCTTCACTCACTGCTCTCAATCTCCTCCCGTCCCTCTCTTTCCCGGTCCTTTTGGTCGCAACCACTCCCGCCAGAGGAATGGTCCGCTTTTCCGCCGGAATCTGTTTGCATGCCCGCTGCCGGACTAGAAAGAGAAAAAAATGCCCTTATCTCCGTTCATTCCCCTCTGCTCTCCTTCCATTTTATCACGAAGCCTTGGCATATCGCAATGTTTCAACCCGCGTTCTCATTCAATGCTATTCTGGCCCAAAAAACAAGTACTCCTGGGAGATTCTAATTACGGGAACCAATGAGAAACCATATATGTTGATATGAGTCTACATATAATTCCATACAATTATAGAATCAAAATTGGTCGATTATTTATTCATAAGCATGTCCTTTGAGGATGAAACTAATTTCAGCCAACCCATGGAAACACAATGGTCAGCAAAATTACTGACAGAAAAAATATGAAACTTCGCCGCAGGAGTCAATTCGAAAATAGCGTTCGAATACTTTCTATTTTTCAAAATCTTATTTGAGGAAAGTAAGAGGACAAAAGTTTTGCCCCTGTCTGCATTAAGTTGTTTAAAACGAACGAAAGTAGCTATAACTACCAAAAAAAGAGTAAATGGAGTACTATATCGTTAAAAGAGACTGAAAAATATTTTTGACTGTTATATATTTTAAACTTTAGTCATTCCTGGATAAATTTGAAGATAAAGCCTTAATGCCATTTTAATAGCTTCCCAAAGGCAAGTTCAAGTGGCCACATAATTCTCTTTCCTACACCAGTGTACTTACGAGATTCTTCATTTGCTACTCAATGTTTCGACCTTTAGAAAGTTTGATCTGAAAGTGAAGATTTGATTGAGGATGAAGGAATTGTAGTGTGCTGCAACGGAACTGCCTTTGAGATATCAAGAAAAATATGTAATAGCATGATCCAATTTCAATGATTCGTTAAAACATGAGTTTAATTCAATTGATCGGGAATACAAATTTTAGTTATCTTCTCAAAGTACCTATAAGAATTCTGGATTACATCTTGCCAGAATATTATAAATTGGTTAATTTGGCCGGAAGGCTGGCGATTTGGTGACTGGATCAAGATTTTCTCGAGCTATTTATAGCTCTTGTCTCAAAGTACACCGAGTGCACAATCTTAGCCTGAAAATTGACAAGCTAATATTCCTTATAACGATAAATATTTGACTGTGTTGAATAAATTTGGAGATTTTAACTTTTATGGGACGAATGACAAAATATAGAAACAGCTGATCCTTACTGGAAAATTCGCTTTGCTCAGGTGGGGCAACTTCTTTTTCCCTGCTTTCACTATTTTCCACTCTCTCCACTTCCCTTCTCTGGCGTCAACTTCTACAATTGTGTGTGCCTTTATTTTTTTTATTTCGCTTGGAAATCTATTCAGATCTTTGGCGTAGTATTTGTGTGATATAAGCATTAATGCTCCTTCGAAATTTGAATTGAGAGAACACCTTTGATCATGTTTTAGAGAAAGGAATGAGCTGTTCTTTTACTCTTTTTAAAGGTATTTTCTTTGTCCCGTATTCGTGGTAACGCACTTGACACCCCTATACACCATGAGACTTATTCTCTCGTTCCAGTTTAATGCGTTCTTCTACCTTTCGACTTTTCTCTATCCGTCGCTCTTGTCTTTCTACATCTTGACTCCACTCTTACTATTTGTTTTTCATAAAAACTCTCCTGTGATTGGAGTGGCTATGCACTTCTTGGCTGTCCTGATGAACATGTGGTTTCCGTTGGGATCGCTTCAAAAGAGTGGTGAAGTTTGTGCAGGAACATCGTGGTGTATATATTTTGTGCCTTTTGGATTGAAACAAGACGCCACAATCCTTCTGCTTTAAATTGCTTATGTTTCTGAGGCCATGCCGGTACCTTTAGTCGAATTCACCTTTCCTCAATCTATATCATAGGTAATTTAATTTGATCTCTTGGTTAAAATTGAGAGCTTATTTTTTGCGAGTCCCTTCGATTGGAAAAGTATGTTCGGCATATAGCTTGCCACTTCTCTACTTTTATCCTCTTCATGCATAGTCAAAAATTCGTTTCCCTTAAATTACAGAAAGGCATGGAACAAACGGACTAGTTCAGGTGGTACTCGGGTGGAAAGGTTTCGTGGACTTTATAAAAAGACTGTTGAGACTATAAGAACTGTTCATAAAACCGATGTTTTAATTTCAAGTAATTTAACTTGGTTTCAATATTTCAATTAATGTTAAAGTTCTTTTCAAGTACCGTAGAATAAAGCGTTTTTTCATAATTTTTCGATATTGCGATCGATGCATTCAACATGTAGTGGAAATATTTCATATTTTTTGTTAATATTTTGCTTGAATCTATGACTTTAAATTTCGCGATAGACCATAAACCATCATTTCTTTTGTACCTGCTCCAAATTCTCACTGCAGAATAAGTGACGTGGAAATTTAATAAACAAAATTATTTATCAAAGCTAATTAGTGTTTTTATACACTCAATCTGAATGATAAAAGGCGTAGATTTATCTGTAAACTTAAAAATATAGCATGAATTATTGATTCGTAGCTGTTGTAGTGTATACAAAAAGCCTACTTTCTTTTGATTTTACCTCCCTTTTGCTGTGCAGTGTATCGCAAGTTGCAAAAAAAACGGTCATTAGCCAACTGGGTTTGCCCTGTGATCTTCATCTCTCTCGTTTCCACTAAAATTATGCGCTGAATCGCTTATTGGAGTCCTGCCAAATCAAGCGCGTTCGCTAGTTTACCGTCCGGGAAGCCACTTTGACAGATTCATCTAAATGCATCCTTTTATGAATTTCACTGCTGGGAAATTAGCACCCAATCTGCATTTGCAAATGCTCTCGCGGATGGGCAGATGCTGATATATATTCATATGACGGGATAATTTTCCCGGTCACGGTCCCCTGAGGGATTGAAATCTACCGCGCATGCATTTCACTCCTTTCTTATCCGCCAAACTCGCAATGAAAACCTCCGATCGGCTGTCGAGATTTCGCTCCGAAGGGATCGCTACTACGCGTCGTGGCTATTTTTCGCCCCGCGCCGGTCAAAAGGGGCCGGCCGTGAATCGCATGCGTGTGGAGAGTTACCGGCCCATTCCTCCACCGCTGTCACTGCTAGTGTGTGTACGTATACGCCTATCTCCTCAACTCCCTTGCTCACCTGCTCTCTCCCTCTCTACTGCTGATAATGGCACCGATCGTCCCCGGTGCGATTCGTGTCCGCATCCGCATTATCAGCGTTTCCCGCGTTACTGCAAACCCTTTCCCGCCGCGTTGTCTCATACTTCCGTCGCCCTGTTCCATTCCCTCGTGTCTCTCCCGTTTGAGTCCTCTCCTGCTATCGTCTGTCCTTCATCACAGGGCTGGAGGAAGTGCGTCGTGCTCAACGAGATGCGGTACTTCTCGCACCCAATCATCACACTCTCTGATTCTTTCTCTCTACTTCAATATCCTCACAGCAACGCTTTCTCTTTCCTTCAGACTTGTGCGACGTCCATTCCCATGTACAATGTACATCAATAGAGGATCCACCAGCTGGCCACTAAGTCTGCTGTCACTCACACTGTATTTCAATTGGTTAGCAAAAGTCTCCACTCGCGATGGTCACGGTAGTACGAACCGAATTTCAAGTGAGATTAAAGTGTAGGGCCCATAACCGTAGTCACTCGAGATATTACCATCGGGATTATCAATAGCTTTTCAATGCTATTCCTAGCTCTTTTAAACACTCTATTGCAAGCATTGAAAATAAATCATTGTAGCTGCGCCGCTCAGATATTTTAGAAATCCGTTTATAAACGAGCGAAGTGACCACATAAATCACGATTTTACGAGGCGTACCGTGTACTCTGTATAGTCCCCTTGCTTGATCTCTTCAGACTCTTCTCGATCGCGACACGCGGTCTGCGCTGGAACCACTTTTACCAGAAATTCCGATAAATTGCTATTTCCCGTGTTCGAGCTCCGTATAGAGAGATCAACAACAAATAATTAAGGAATTTATAGTAAGAGAGACCGGAGATGCGGAATACCTGTTGCGTATGCAGTAAGTACATATAAATGGAGCAAGATTTATCTGAATTTTCCCTTTTTAAAATTTAAATAATTACATCTATTATACGCGTGTACATGTACGTTAAGTGCACATATACTTTATATTGAAGTGAGAATTTCTGATGGAGAGCCATATAATATTTCTCTCGAAATATCATCTCAGGCTATCATTATCGTGCACAGCTAAATTTTCCACTGAGTGAATGTCATTCAGATATTTTCAAATAGTTACAGTAATTTTTAAGCAATTTTTTTTTGCATTTAACCACGTATTACATGACATTGCAGTACAACTGCGTAACCAGTGAATGAACAACGAACTCTGAAATCCTAAAAAAGGGTCTACAGATATAACTAATGCCATCTTTCTCTTGAAAGGACAAGGAAATAGGAAATAAAATCATAAGTGCTTGGAACACAAACTTGCAATTTCAATTCTATTTAAACGGAGATAGTAATTTAAAACCGATAACTTTGCTATTTTCGAATAGATATATCCAGTATTCCATCATTCAAAGCCAGTAACTGTCTGCTGCATAATTTATAAGAAGATTGCCTAGCATTGCACTTATGTATTATGGCCTGGAATAATATTATTATTAATAGTATTACATAATTCTTAATAGACATAATATAACATATAATACTAAATGGAAGATAATATGGATGTAAGCTCTCCAAATGTTGTATTTTTACCTGCAATCGTCAATTTTACCATTCTTTTAACCAGCAGTTTTGAAGAGTTTTGCAAAATTGTCGATTTAAAACGTATGATTAAGAACGCTGCTCTCTCCTTACAGAGGCCAATTATGAGGTTGCGTATTGCTTCGAGTATTAAAGAGGAGTAAGCATAGAGTTGTACGCGTTGGGATCCTTCTTTTTCTTGAGTTCTAAGTTATATTTCATGTAGCTTTATCGGCACCACTTCATCATTTCCAGTATTGAGTCACTCTCATGCTAATTCTGCTAATTATGTTGCTGTGCAGTTGTTTCTCCAAAGGTCGTTTTAATTAATGCTGTTTTTTACATTTTCCATGTGTTTATTCATCTGTTGCCATAATTTACACATCAGTATGGATATGGTTAACTAATAGATTTTTTAGTGAGATGCATTTTAAGTAGACTCACTATCACCACTGTAGTCGCGATTGGATTATTGCCTCTCGTACTTCGGGCCAAATGTTTTTTCGTGCAAACAAGGGTTTGATCCATAGTGCTATCGAAAAATGGCTAAAAATATAACTTCTCCTTAGGTGAGGAGACAGAACCTATGAGAGGATCACGTAAACAGTTGAGAAAGTCATACCAATAGTATTCGAAAACATAGTAATTGCGATTGCACATGCTAAAGATGAAGTTGGAGACAATGGACCAACTTTCTCCATTATGACCACCATGGAGACGACTCTAATGTTTGCGCGAGATTAGATCCCAGATCCTGCGGCCCTAGCAAGTACACTTGCGGAGCAATATTCGCTCCACGATAGGCTGTGGACGTTGCCAACCCTTCCCAAATGTGATTCCGACCCATAACCACCTCCGCGCGACCTCTTCCGCCTTCCCTCCGGGGGCAATGCGGTGCGAGGATCCCACGGAAGGCACCTCGGAAATCAGCGCCTGGAGCAATCACCTCGAGCCGGGAATCACATTGTGTGACGCCGTGCTCCAACTTTCACGGCGTCCCAACGTCGCCGACGGGAAGAGGCCGTATAAGCCCTTAGTGCACGGGCTCCGGCAGAGGCACTTAAGCAACGTGGGTAGCTAAGGGTTTAAAAAACTCTCGGACCCCCTAAGGGTTGGAATGGTGGCTGCTAATAGTTGGCGACTTCTCGTGTTTGGACAATGAGGATGGGATGACGCACTTGACACGGCCAATCGTGGGTGGGCTTCCATCTCCGGTAGTCGAAGAGCCAATAATCTACTCCCTCTCTTCCGCACCGTGTTCCCGACCCCCCTATGCTTGACTCCGCACCTTCGCTTCTCTTCAGTCACTCCGCTCGGATGGCTTTCAATCCAACCCCTAGGTCTCATGTTGATGCGGGGTCGGCCAAAGAGTTTTCTCATGGCCCTTCTACTTCTCTAATTAGGTATGTGCTTTTCCATTCTACCATGCATATGTATTCTTAAAAAGAATTCTAGGTCCGAGGAATTAGATTTCCACGATGTGCTTTGGTTAAGTACAATGACGTATAATATTTAACTATAAATAAGTTTACAGTCATTATCGCGCGCATATATGTGAAAGTTATCTATGAAATAACAGTTGCAATTTACTTGATTTATAATTTTAATATTGGCCTGAAAATGTGATATTTTAGGGCTAATTTTTTGTTGGGTAATACCCATTTCTCAATGATATTTGTTTGATCAATCACTTGGTCGTTGAGTAACAGCACGGCTGCCTCAAGTTCTTTCACCTATTAGTCAGTAAAATTTGTTTTATCTCTTTAAATGGTCTCTACTCTTTGAAAATAGCTATAAAGATAAATAATATGACCAGACTAGGTTAAAAACCATGGAAAGTTAAGAAAATTCATCTTTATGAAATGTGAAGAAACGTAGTTAAGGGATATTTCACTTTCAGGCTAATTATTTTTGCGGATGATGGGGATCAATATTAATGAAAACCCAAACTTTAGAACAAGGTTTTTAAATACACTGCCAAATGGAGTGATTCACACAAATGGAGAAATTATAATTGCTAGAAATGGGCCTTAATTAGGTCACTGAATTAGCTTTGCATGAAGCTTTAACTAATGCTATTTGACTAAGTGTTTGACCAATGGACTAAGTGTTTCTCATTATGGCACTTGGTATACATATCACCAAAGCAATTATCTAGATTTGGTTTCCTTATACTTCGTTACCAGGGAAATAAAAATGCAGATAAAATAAAGGCAAAAAATAACCTTATTCATCACTCGAGATGCTCGTATTGTTAATTGAAAATATATGATTTCTTTCATCTACTGTTAAAACGAAGTGAGATCGACATGGTCACCATAGCTATGTGGCTTTACTATAAACAGGCATGTTGAAGTGGGTTCGGCAAGCGAGTTTTCTCTTAGGCCCCTTTCAGACGTGACGGCTTTTCGCCGGTCGCCGTCCACGGCACGGCGCAATGCCTTCAAATAACCACAGGTAGCAATGGGTGTCTTCAGACGAGTCGAATCACGCCGTGGACGACACGACGCCGTGGACGGCCGCCGTGGTATCCACGGCTCCCATTTCAATCCGGCCCGGCGTACGCCGTCCACAGCGTGAAATAAACACTGTGGTGTATTGGACTGTTCAGACGCGTCGATTTATGCCGTCCGCCGTGTAGTTCTATAGAATTCAGAGTAGCGAGATCAGCGAAGAAATGCGGACATGAATAATATTTCATCGTTCCCATATTTTAAATTGTGTTTTTGAACGATATGGGAGATTTAATAGTGGACGCTGACGCTTTTCTACCGATTCCAAGTCATGCAATTACGTGTGCGATATGTCCAACAGAAATCAACCTATCTAGAGTTAATCATTTATTTAAACGGAGAAATAGAGAAAAGAGGCTAAAATATGTGTATGCTATTAAGTAAATAATAAGACCAACGATGTGCGCAAAAATAGTCTATATGACTTGATGTACATATAAATCGTAAATTACCCCGAGTCAAGACATTCCATGCCATCGGGGAGCTGCCGCGGACTGCGCGCGCGGCAAAAAAATCGATTTTAATTTTTAGTTGATTCTCATGGTCGTATTTGATTTCTTTTGATGGACACTCTAATACGTTTGAGGTAATTTAATGCAAATATCTTGAGATAGCACGGTGATCCTTTTCTTGTAATCCCAAGTAAACACAAAATTTCGACGAAAAATACAGTCGAAGACGAGTCATACAATTTGTATCTTATCGACGATAAATATCGATAAATATAACGAAGGAATTAGGTTATGTGAAATGTAAATTGAATGTGGCACTAAATAAATTATATCTTATACGTAATTAACTTGCTAAAAAATTCACTTTCCAACATCCGTCGAGCACTGTATTCCCCGTGGCCAGCTGAAAGCTCCGAACTGTGCCGCACGTTCGAAAAATCGATCATTACTTCGGCGTCGCGGGTGGTCGCTATGGCATGGTGGACTTTTGGTATCACTCTCTATAGGTTTTGTTGCATATGTGGTGTAAATATCTCGAGGTAACTCGGTGATACTTTTTTTATAATCCTACATGGATATGTAGTGCAAAAAGTGGAGCCTGAGGAAAAGAGGAGCCTAGTCATTTAAACTTTTTAAAGGAACTCTTCCAAGCATGCATAATCTCGATGATGTGGAAACAGTTAACTCCCAAATCGAGGTATTGAACATTCTGGAGAGGATACAGCAGTTGCGAGCAGTTTCTTCTCCTCTCGCAGGATCAATTCGTTTTCCAGGATCACTTAATTCTACGCCTTCAAACGAGTCAACTTATTCTGTGAGAGAAGTGGTATAGTGTTTTGGGATTTGGGATGCAGCGAAAGGTTTCAACTTTATCAATATTTTTTTTGTATTTTATAAATATTCTTTGTATTTTTTCTTCATGTTTGATTTTTTTAATTATTTGAAAGTACTGGAAAGAATTTCTGATAGATAATGTTTTGAGAAGTGAACAATAAAAAATTCTAAAATCGGACTGAATGAAATATCATTGTGATGCACTCCCCAGCTCACATGAAAGTGTTAAGATCTATTACATTATCTTTCTTTAGTAATGAAATTTTATGTTTCCTTTGTCTAAAAAATTAATGCTTGAATAAATGATTTTAAAAAGAAATTAAATAATAATAACCTATCAAATGAGTTACTCATTGGCTAGTTACAGATTTCATATTTGTATCGAGGTTCCCTAATTTAAATTTTATATATAAGCATCATAAATAAAATTTATATCAGCACTATAGATAAACATTTAAAATAATAATTTAAATTATTATTTTAAAATTCGCACCTATTCATGATAACGACTCAAGAACTATTGAATAAATGTCGCTGATGGCCGTGCCGATTGCTTGCCGTACTGTTCTCTGTATTTCACGGAGCGCCGCGCCGTGAACGGCGACCGGCGGAAAGTCGTCTCGTCTGAAAGCTGCCTGAATTTCACGGCGCGGTGCCGTGGACGGCGGCCGGCGAAAAGCCGTTGCGTCTGAAAGGGGCCTTAGCCCTCCTACTTCCCTAATGATGTGCCTACAACAATAACGTAAAATTAACAAACGCCTATTGCCGAGTACCCACAAGGTCCTGAAATCTTTACAGAAATTAACATTTAGCTTGCTTATGCAATTATAAAACAATAAAAAAATCATAAATACCAAAGAACAACAGCAGAAATATTACTTTTTACAGGAAATAAATAGTACCTTCCACATAGTAACAGCAACTTAATACCCCTCAATACACATAAAACAGTGTTTATCTGGTGAAGAATAGGATTTTTTTAAATGGGAACTTCCTCAAAGTATAGATGAAAAAGTGACTGCACTAATTACATAGTACTATACAATACAGACACACTAGAATAATTGCAGTAATATTTCAGTGAATATTTTGTACATGTTGCACCGCTTACGTTTACCTGTTTCGGCTTCGACATGGCTCTTTGTCAATCTATCGGTCTTATCGTCCTTAAAGTCCCCGTTCCATTGGCACACACCTCTCTCCTTCTTCTCCTACTGCTTCCTCCCCATGCGTCGAAAACTCTCTCATCCATTCCCCAATCCCAACTCTATTTCCGTATTCCGTCCCCCGGACACCATATCCCCCCTTTCCCAGGTGGATGGAAAATCAGGGAAGAGGAAGGGGTTTGGAGCAAACGTGGAGGGGAGGAGGGGTTGGGACAGAAGGGTGGATTTTAAGGCAAGGTGGGATGAGGGCTGGAGTGAAATCGCTTTAATACCCATCTCCCATATCCTCCCCTTCCCTCCCACTCCCTCCATTCTTACCCAAATATCCCTCTCTCCCTTGGAAATCTCCGATTCCCCCGCATCAGGCCCTATTCCCTCACCTTGCCCATACCTTCGCTCCCACCCCCCGGGCGCCTCCAAACCCCTGCGGAAATCCTTCTTTCCACATTCTCTGTTTCTTTACTCTTCCGCTCACCGAGTTCGTTCAACTCATCCCTTTGCCTTCAAACCCCTTCCTCACCCTTATTGCCACTCACCCCCTCTCCCTGCACCTGCTCGTTCCTCGTCACCGTCACCTGCTGACGAGTAAGGGGGATAAGCGTTATTGGTTACTTGACGGGGTAACTTCGCGGTTGATGGTGGAAAATGAAAACTTCATTAGCATAAGGTCAGTCTCATTTCCCTTACAAGGTAGATAAAGACGCAAAGGACTGTTTGATAAGGACGCAAATAATTCTTTCCAAGCTGAGTTTTCAAATATTATACACGAAAATAAATTAATAATAAGGAAAAAATTCTCATGAATTTCCTCAGATGACTTAGATTTACACCCTAATGTCACTTTTGGATGTATAGAAGATCGAAATCTTCCTCTACATTATGATTATGTTTTGTGGTAAAAGCATTTAGCGGAGTGTTCTTTGAACGTCGTGGAAATATTATGGATAAAATACATAGTGTCACTTGTCTCCAATCAACTATTTTGCAAATACTTATTTCCATTTTTTTTAAGTTAGAAGCAAAAGTTTTGAAGTACCAGTGCTTAAAGCAGCTGGTACGAAAATCAATACCGTTTATTGACTATGCGCAGGTATTAGGAGTTTCGCCTTCCTGCGCTTCGGTGGTTTTAACGTCATTATCTCCTTTTGAGTTGATAAGCTTCGTAAGCTTCTCTTTAGCTTAATTACCTTCGTTGAAAGATAAAAGGCATGTGTCAGATTCTATGAAAACAATAGCTTTCAAAGTAGTAACTTATCAGACTGAGTGTGTTGTAAAGGGACATGGTGACGTTATCCGATATTATTAGCGTTCAAAGTGTAGTCTCAATATTTAATGGCAGTAGCCTTAGAGAAATTTTTAATAATTTATACCCAGGCTTAGAGCTTTACTTCCGCTGCTAATATATGCTTCATTAGCTTGCTGAAACATTGCAAGTTCCCCAAAACTAAGCTATATCATTTCACCCGTAAGAATCTATTCCAGCTAAATATTTTTTAAATTACCATTCGTCGTTGTTACAACCTTATACAACTCATATCCCTGAGCCCAAAATAAAAGTGCTCCTTAAGCTTCCAATAAAGACTTTGAATGAAAACTTTTTCAATCAGTATTTTCTCCAAACGTTTACATTTGATGCAGGTATTTTCATTTCTTTAATTACCCTGTCACCTTAATGTCAATAAGATGACTAAATCATCTCACATAATGTATGGAAGTTTAGAAGGCTATAGTGCTAAGAAAATCTAAAGTTTTTATTAAAAATTACATTCGTCTGGTTGCAGTTTTTTTCCTATTCAGGTCGAATTTTTAAATGAGTATAAAACCTGAACTCTGCGGAAAAATATTTCAAATAAGGGAGAAGCAAACATTTTTTCCATGTATAAGGTTGGTAAACCCTCAAATCCATACACCATACAATCAAAGATTTCAAGGCATTCCTTTGGGAGCATGGTAACTTGGCAATCAAAAAATTTGTTTCTTACCTCGTAATTTTTCATACTCTGACGTTTTCGTTTCAAACCGAGGTCTTTACTATTGAAAACTATTTCAGGTATTGATTCTTTGCTACTTTAAAGAGACTAATTTTCGTCCGGTTATAGCGAAGCCTGCATCTATCCATTACGCTAGGGGTTTTCCTTTCGGTTAAGCAATTTCCTCTATGGGAAAGGCAATTGTGAAGTTTAATGTCGATTTTTTTCGCAATCTTTTTTCTCCAGCTCTCAGCTTTGGCCATTCCATGCACAGAGGCTAACAGGTTTTTATCACTTTCCCATCTCCTCCATGGGAATTAACGATTCCTGGTCTAACCTCAATCACTCCGCAACGCGCGGCGGCCATGTTCGACGAACACGCCCGACCTACAGATTGCCTCCTCCACCAGCCACCGCTCTAAATCTTTCAGTGGCTCTTAAATTTCCCTTTGGGTGCCGCAGCCGACCGCTGTTCTTTCCCCGACCGCTCCGCCCCCAACATTTTTTCCGCTAAATAGGCAATGCCTTCTAATTCTCCGGTGCTGTTTTCACGCGGCGTGTTTTATGGATAGCCGCTATAAATTCATTTGTATCCATGGTCTCGGTGGCGGAATCGGAAGGAAAAGTGGGGCTTGGAGCTTAAGGCGGAGGCAGTGGTTGTGGTGGAAATTTCTTCCTCTCTCGCGGTTAAGCACTCTGGCGACAGGAGACTTCAAGTTACATCCGATAGGCTATGAAACGTCGTTGAGGTAGGATTCGCATCACTAGAAAAAGTCATTAAAATAAATAAAAACGTGTTGGTGGAAAATTTTCAAGATAAAAATAAAATAAAATTAGTAAATATTTTCACAAACCATTATCATTCCATGATTGCATATAAAAGTTCTCATACTTTACTATTTCATACTTAATTATATTTTCACTTGTAAAACTCTCAGGCCATAGACCGCATTCCATGTAATATTGTTTCTATAGAAGCATGCACCATGATGGGACTGGAGTTTCATGACCATCAACACGCTGCGTAACCGCCAATAACTCCTCTAAAGTTTGCGGCATTCTTGTATCCCTATGGCATTTTTTCCAGAATAAGAATATAAACTGTATTTTATTCTATCTTTCAAACGAAACATTCCCACTTCAATATTCTGAAAAGCTTGTAAGAGCCTATTATCTAAAAGAACTTAATAAATTAGAAAAACTTCTCAAGATACTTGGTTTATTTATCTCAGTCCTGTGTGATGTCACTACAAATTGGATCAACCTCATTACCTCCTCTGTCAATTATGTATGATTCTTGACTTCTCAGAACTAATATGCCTAGGTTAAAAGCGCTACTCTTGGATTTCATTCTGTATTTCCTTCAATTATCACGCAGTATGATATTAGCATCTAAATTAGAAGAAGCTTCGTGCATTGATTTGAAGCTTGATTTTTACATTTTTATGGTATCGCATATTTTTCAATTAGTGTTTCCTTTCCTGGAGTGTTGTGTACGAAAAAGATGTTAGCAATTATATATGTCAAAGTAACATCACAAAATGAAAAATGATTTGAGTCCTCTGCTTGGGTTAGGGTATTATTATAATTTGTCGAAGACGAAACGCCAAGATTAAGACGCGATTAGGTGGTAAAAGAAAGCAAGCCAAGTCAAAAATTAAGGTTCAAGGTAGAAGGATGCTAACCGAGCGAGACGAGGTCCGGAATAGCAGGAAATGATATGTGGAGGGTCCGCATGACAGCAGGAACAGGCGGGAAAGATTGAACATGGAGGAGTATAGTGCCGTGAAAGGATAATCTTGGGCTGTGAATCTTAGACGCGGAAATATAGAGAACACTACGTGATGTGAAGGCTAGGAAAGCGGTGGGAATGGACAACATCCCGTGCAAGCTTCTGAAGAATCTTGGGAGAGATGGTAAGAGAAGGTTTAACATACGAGTACGCAGGATGTACAAGAACAGGTCATGGCCGCAGGATTTCGTGAAAATAGTACTGACTCCACTACCGAAAAAGAAGAAAGCAGTAGAATGCCAAGACTATGGAACAAATAGCCTAATATCGCACGCGATGAAAGTGATACTGAGGATTTAAAACAGGAGAACGTTTAAAAATGGAGGCGAGGGCAAACGAGTACTTTGGCAACGATCGTTTCGGTAAAAAAAAAAGAAAGTCAACCCGAGATATAATAGCGGTAATGAGGTCCTTAGTGGAGAGGAACCTAAAATATAATCAGAAAGTATATGAATGCTTCGCGGATTTTGAAAAAGAATTTGATAGAGTGAGCTGGGTAGAGTTTACGGACATTTTTAAGAAAATAGACATACAATGAAGAGATAAGCGATTCATTCGTAATCTGCATATAGCCCAGACTGCGTAAGTGAGGGTAGCGGACGGAGAATCAGGGTGGAGAAGCATTCATTTGCAGAGGAGTGAGGCAAGGCTATCTTTTACTAACTATTCAGTTACTCTATTACCAAAGGTTTTTTAGCGTGTACACCAAGAAGGTAAGAGTGGCGTGGGATGAGTTGGAAGCTTGAGTAAAAGTGGGGGTTCTGTAGAGCATCGTGAGCTATGAATGTGAGACACAAGATAAAATTCAGTGGCAAAAAACTTGAGCTAGTAAAGCTATTCATATTCATTTTGGGCAGCACGTTAGAGGAAAACAGATACAGCTATCAGGGTATCTAAAAGAGAATTGCGTTAGCAAGGGAGATGTTCATGAGTAGGAAGAAATGATGAGTGAATCGTAATGTAAGAATTTAAAGAAAAGGCTAGCGAAGAGCCTTAAACTTTTCTGGTAAATAGCCGGCGAATCGCCGGCGTGATACAATTTTCCTTGAGGTAAAGAGGCAGCAAACCGCCGTTAGAGTGGCTATCTTTATATTTGAATTTTTTTTATGACTAATGGATAAATATTATCCTAAAAATAAATACGAAGCACTAAAATGATTAAAATTATCCTATCACAAGTAAATATATGTACTATGCAATAAAATATTATATTGCATAAAATATTAGGTAGAAAATGAAAACTTAAAAAAAATTAAAATAGTATTTAGGCCCGAAATTCCATGAATAATTATGAGGCTAATGGGTTAAGTATAGCGATTTACGGTGCGGAAACATTGACACTTAAGAGGAAGGACGAGAAAATACTGGAGGTGTTCGAGATGTGGGTGCGGAGAAGAATGGGGACGGCGAAATAGATTAAAATGAGGAAGAACGAAAAAGTGCTGGACATAGTGAGTGAGGAGAGAGGGCTTCTTGATGAAATACGAAGGTGGCCAACGCGACGGTTTGAATGGTGCGAATACTTAGCGGGGAGGGGATATTGAAAACACTGTTAGAGGTTAGAATTTTGGGTGAATAAGAGAAAGGAAGGAGGAGGATTTTTTGCTAGAATGAAAAGGAGTAGGCCTTATTGTTAAATGAAGAGGGGAATCCATGAAGGATATGGATATTACCAGAGTTCTTCGTTAATACACCATGAAAATCTGCCTAAATCGGTATAATGCCACAGTAAGAATAAGTTCATTCAAAATATTGAATTTTTATCCTATTACATTTGAATTTGTCCGACTATTAACGAAACTTTACAGGAAATTCATGCGTAATGTTTAAAAAACAGAACTGAATTTTCACGTAGTAGTGGCTAAAATTATTTTATTCTTCGAGATTATTTTGTACAAAATTATACGTACTCTGTATGAGATTTTTTCTTGAAATCTTCATAATAATGTATACATTATTAAGCTATGTTATGAATGGAGATGGAATATTAACTTTTGCGAAATCAATTTTGCTCTTCACTCAATTCTTATATCACTGCAGTCCATACAGAGAGCTCATTGTCGCATACTCTCCACATTGGCGATGACCTTCACCTCACCCCTAAGAAAAAACCGTATAAAAAAAACACTCTCCATCTGTACCCTACTGACTTTTTCCACACGCCCAGACGGTGTACTCAGACTTTCTATGGCATAAGCTCCCTTATCTGCCGTTCCAGCGCTTTTATTTCATTATCAGATCCTTCTCCAGCCCCATTCTTTCACATTCCCCTGTATCATTTAACAATCTCAACTGTATCCCACATTCAGGACTAGAGGTGGAGAGGACCTGACGAAAAGTCACTGCGTCCTTGGTAAAGAAAGCATTTTTATTAAATCATACCTCTTACCTTTATAATCATTGTAAATTTGGTTTTTTTATACTTTCATGACTATCATTGTAACTTCTCTGGGTCGAATACGTTGTTAACACGTCGAGTTACATCTGCAGGAAATAGTACGCAAAATAAGTGCAGCTAAACACACAATTCTAAACTGATAATTCTAAGTACATTTTAAACTATGGCCTAAATATATCATAAAACAGACTCGGATATGTTCAGGCTAATGGAAACGAAATTGCTACGATAATTACATCCTTCAACGTATTGCAATTGGTACTTGTAAACTGTATGTATTTTTTTGTGAATATACAAGGTCATTCATTTTTTGTTACCTTTCTCATCTGTGTCCAGAGACAAGTTCTGCCGTCCGCAGTGGAGGTCTAGAGAGAGAGAAAAAAAAGAAATAGGGTGTGACTCGTGGTGGAGGGGGAGGGAGGTGGATCCCGCGCAGCAAACAATAACGCCATTCTCCGTCCCACCCCGCAGCTTTGCAAACTCCGCAAACTTTTCGGAGAAGACCTCAGAATTGCCGATTCAAGTTGCGTAGATGGACCCCTGCCCTCCTCCTTCCACTCCTACCCGCTTTCTCTTCTCTTACCCATTCAGGCGACTACTCCGCACGGTTTCCCGATGATATTTTCCCTCCATTCCATCGACTATTTTCTCCCTCCCAGGAACAATTACTCCCGAACGATTTATCCGCGCAAAACCGTGCAAAACTCTTGGATCCGATTGTTCGCGATGGCGAGAGAGTTCACGGAGGCGAGGTTGGAGACAGGAACGGGGGAAAAAACGAAGAGATGGAAAGGACTCTCGTAACCATTGGGATAAAACCGAATCGCAAGTTCTACCACCCACGCATTCAGATCTGCGTAAAAAAAAAAGCCAGAAAGGAATTCGGAGTCATCTTCTGGGAAGACCAATCCAGTTTGGATCCCTCGGCTTTCTAACAATTGCTCATCGCCCTCCGCACCTCACTCCACATTCTTTTCAGCGGTGAGGCCGACCCATCGGTAGGAGTCTCTTCTCTCTTTCCCCATATATTTTTCACGCACACAGGTTAGATGAGAGAAAGAGATGATGGAGTGAAATGGAGATAAGGACACAGTGAGAGGGTCCATTGGTATCCCAAAATCGCAAAATCCCTCACGATAAGTTCGCCTTTCATTGTTCCCTTTGCCAGTCTCGCCCTATGCTCACCCTAAAATACCTCTCTCCCTTTCACTTTCATAGCTCCCCGGCGTTCGCAAATCTCCACGTCTACCTACCTCGCGAAATTTTCTATTCTCGTTTGCGTTTTCTATGTGCCCTCCCTGAAGTCTCCATCTTTGCCTTTAGGAAGGCGACTTGAAACAGTACCATTGTCTCAACGCAGCATTAAGGATGTCTGAGTGAGTGGGAAATAAAGTAAACGTCGTTTCTTGAAATTTTAACAATATAATGCAATATGCGTCATATGACGACTCTTTGATAAAAAAATTTGCTGTCATGCTACATTTTTATTTGAGACCTCATAATCCATTTTTTACAGGGTCAGTGGCGATGTTTTTCAATCGATTGAAAAATGTGGATTATAACTAGAATGCTCATTTGTTATAGTAATACGAGTATTAATTAATGGTAAAAAATATTGCCAATCAACAGTGACACTTCCAAAATTTATAGCTCATAAATGCTTTAATATAAGCTAATCCCCTTCAGCTGGATTAAATGGCGCTAGAATAGGCACCAACGCTAATAAATAGTGTGAATTGAAAATTTTATTCGTTTTACTTGCATTCTAAGAAGCTAAGCTTAGACAGATAGACGGATAGAATATATATAAGGGCATTACGTAGTGTTTTTAACAATACATATTTACAAAAAGTATAACACAGTAATTTTTATTTAATTCCGAGTTATAGCCAAACCTCATTTCACGTCTACCACACTTAGCAGTCGGAACTGAAACCCATTTCACAGGATGTCACAAAAAATAAAACAATTTTTAACCGCTAGAGTGATTTCTTCTCTGTCTCCAACATGCTAGTAGCACAAAGCCGACATGCTAGTTATGAATCAGATTCAACGATGTTCATAGATTTAATTTAAATAAGTAAATAATTAATTTTTCATCTGTAACAACTTTAGATACATAACGCAGCATCTCAATATTTTGAAATACTTGCGATTTGAAATATTTATTAGGTATGCCACATGATTTTTAGCATTAAAGCATAGTAAGTTTGTGTTTTAAAGTTTTCTTCACCATAAGAAAAGATTGTGCGATCTAGGTATCGCGACATCCTGTTTGACACATTATCTTCATGGCTTATAGCAAAAACTGTTAGGTAACTGTATATTAACCGATACGATATTTTTCTTACTTTAGCAAAATAGAAATGTTACATAAAGGTTTTCTTTACATTCAAAATGTAATGAACCCTTATGGTAACCCCTCGTCACCACGTGACCCATTAAACACATGACCTAAGCTTTCCCGACTGATACTGCTTCTTTACGGAGAACGTGACGGTGTATCCCTGTTATCCAGAGATAACCCTTTCCTCCGATGCCTCAGGGCCACATCCTCTCGTTAGCGACTTCATCAAACGGCTCCTGTCGAATTTCATCTTCGTCCTCGTTAAAAAAATGAGAAAGATGGGCGGTAAGAAAATTTCCACCTCGTTGAATATCCCACCCACCCTGGCCCACCATCCCTTACTGTTTTCTTCCTTTGACCGGAACTCTGGGACAAACTCGACACCCTCACTTCTCCAGAAAGTATTTTCTTTGCGTGCAATGTGGAAACTGTAGAGGAAATGAAAGAAAGGCACCTCTAGCATCTTTCTCAGTGTATAAGCCCTTTTTCCTTTCTCGTTATCTCAGTATTAGTCAGTGTGTCTTTCACTGCGGTTCCAGCTCTTGCTATCCCTTTCATCTCTTTACCCATTTTCCTGCGAACTGCTTCTATTATGAATAGATTCCCTCAAACAAATTTCCCTCGTTCCTCCCTACTGCTCCCCTTTCTTTTCCTTCTCTTCAACCGTCCTCTATCAGAGTTCTAAGGGTCGTCGCGAGCCTTGCGTGAAAGCGAAGGGATCCATCGAGAGCGAGGAGAAAGAAAAATATTATTCGTTGGTGTCTGGAATAGGGCGGGCTCTTGGGAAGCTTTCGTCCGCGGAGCGATATCAAAGCAATAATAAACGCACGAAATAGAATTGGGAACGCGTTCCGCTCCCTAATTGCTTCGGGAATTTTCTTTCAGGAGGCCGAAGATGAGTCAGTGAGAGATTTCCATCATTTCCTCGGCAAACATCTTTGGTGGAAAGTTTCGATGTGGGGTAATTGGAGCTTCTTTACTTTGCATACACTACATTGGTAGGAAAGGAGAGCGTTGAGTTTAATGTTACTTTTATCGATCTTCGTGGCTCACCTAAGCAATCTCAAATTTAGTGACAATCATTATGATTTTAGAGATTGATTTTGGATTTATTCACGTGCCTTTGCATTAGTTGATTAGGATAGCGTTGAGATTTCTTACATTTTCATTAACTGATCTTGTTGAATCCAGAAAAATCTCAAACGTGGCCAACGTTTTCATAATCACTTGGATTGATTTTTGACTTTTAATGACGTCGAAGTAGATATAAAAAGTGAAATCGTTCACATCTATTACGCCAATTACCGTCACAGCCTTTTCACGACCATTTTTGATGTGCATTTCCTAACTTAATTAGAATAAAATTTTGTATAATAATAACTACCCCTAAATAGTGGCGGAATAAATTAAGGCCCTGAGGACGTTTAGCCAGTCTTGTAGTTCAAACAGAGTTTATTCGTTTAAAAAGAATTTTCATGAGGTACTTGATTTTTTCCTAATTTCTCCTTTTTATATTTACAAAGTTGCCAAATTAATTTTTAAAAACAAATATATATTTTCATTCGCTACTTCAACATATCACTAGTTCGCTGGATTTGGTATTCTTCATAGGTAAAATATCTTATCAATCGCATGCATCTCCTGGCTTTTAATTGCCTTCAAAAGGGTTATGTAACCCTAGTAATGATGGAAAATTGAAAAGCTCTCTCAAATCCAGCAAATGAAATAAAGGCGCACCATTCGCTTTCTCTAAAATGCCTCCTTTACATTATGCAGCAAGGAACAGAAGCCCTTTCACAGAAATGGAAAACAGAACGCGATGCTTTTGAAAATAAGCCTCATGTCGTGTAATATTACGCTTAAGAGATTTTACCAACACCTATCATTACCCTTCCCTTTCATTTAAGTTCTCAAACACGTAAAACCTCCCCAATTACGCTTACTTACCCTGATCGCCCCTCACACTGGGACTCACTCTGCACTTCCCTCCACCTCCATTCAAAGCCTTACCAAAGAACAGGGCATTTATGGAAACTTAATTCCTTATGCATAACCGTTCGTACTTATCTGGCCGAAAGCAATCATATCCTCATTCGAAATGGCCCCACGGACATTCCTTTTCGAAAGCCCAACTTTCCTTGTCTTCAGAGACCGTCCCGTTTACCCGCTTTCCCTTTCCTATCCTTCGAGGGAGAGCACACCTATCGCACACCGCACTCGTATGCCTACGGGCGCGGCGATAAAACGCACCTGCCCTTTGTTCCGCCATGGGAGATCAAAACTCTCTCTAGCTGCCCCTCAAGCCAACTCTATCCCTCGCCCAACTATTCCTCCACTCCTTCCTCATGGGAAGTGCTTGTTTTCCCAAAGAGAGAAAAGGAGATCTTGGTTAGGGGATGCAGGTAGCTCAAATATCGTCCGTACCTTCGTTTTACATTCCATTTTCCATCCCCGCTCCATGTGTCTCCTCCTAAGGCTTATTTATCTACTTACTACCCCGCGCGCCAATTCAGTAGGCGAAAATCTCCTGATAAATTCAACGAGATATCTTTGGGTCTACAAAACTTATGTTTGAAGCTCTCTCGTAGATGATTATTTAGTTTTACACTGACTCATAATGTTTCAATGCGTGCTTCGGTCAGCTGCATCAAATTCAATTATTGCCACACTAAATTTTAATTTTTTCTCAAATCGCATGTTTAAAAAGGATTTCTTCTACATTTGCCTAGCCCTTAACACACCTCTATCAAAATGCTTTCAAGGAACAGCCTAAGGTGCATACTCAATAGCAGGAGAAGCTCCATATCTTGGACTAATATATTCTTACCAGTATTGGGACGAACGGCCTAAAATGGAAGATAGCGACGTACTAGCTGTAGTTTCCAGATAATCGTAGCAGATTGTAAGGTAAGGAAAAAGGAAAGAGCGCATTGAATACCAAATCAAGGCCTTGATTTACATGCACGATGATACAAAATTTGGATCGATACATTATTTCACATTTTACTTCACGTTGGCCGGCGATAGATTAGCATTGATTTCAACGAACAGACCCATTCTTTAAACTTAAAAATTCCACATCAAGATTCCTTGAATGGAAATTCGTCGATGGTTGATGTACTACTTTTACAACTTTTCAACATAGGTTGGCTTCACAAATTTATAAATTAAATTTGAAAAAAAATCTAAGTCCTACTTCGAAAGCATAATATTCTCCCCGTATCACGTTAATGTATTCAATCTCTTTACTTATTCATACGGAATACAGACGAATTCATTTAGGGAATTTTCCGTGTATTTAATATACGCACGTAAATTTCTCCTTCAATTTCTCCTCCCTTTGGTTCGCTGATTGACATTGAAAAACACAATTTAAAGTGCAGGTTACACCATATAAAATATGCGAAGTAAACGCCGTAGTGCGATAATCGCATCTGTGTAGTAATATTTATAAAAGTTAAAAAGACTAATATTTACACTTTTAAAACAAAATAATTTTAATTCTCATAGTTAATTTAAAATATATTAATATGTTCATATTTCTTATATTTTTATTATATTGATCTTAAGACGTGTTATACATTAATATGAGCTTAATAAAGGAATTATTATTTTGCAAAATGCAGCCATTAAAGCCTTATTACTTGTATTCTTATAATCTTAATGCATAAGATCTTTGAACACATTTATCTATTAAATACCAAATGAATCATCGTGGTGGTGCATTCGGCGTTAAATATCAGCGTCACTTTTAAAGCTTCCCATTTTCATTTCTGCCATCCAATCCAATCACATTAAACTTGAGCTAGGCATTTTGCTCACCCTACTCTGAGAGAGTCTAACTGAGACCACTCCAAAACGCCTTCACCCCAACAGCCCCATTAACTCCGCCGCATTCGACTCTGAGACTAAAACAAACTCCCTCCACGACCCTCGTTCAGCCTTTCCACGGAATCCATTGAGACCGCGGCAGGACCTTCCTTCCTCTCGCGTATCTATGCTACATCGATTCCCGAGCAGAGTAGCTCATCAATCTCCACCTGGCCCGTGAATACACATTTGCCTCTTCGCCTACACTTGAGCGAGCCACCGTTCTCGCACGCTCGTAGGTACTCCTTCCAACCGCCACCGAATACCCTGCACAAAACCTACCTCTTCAGTGCCCTCATCTTTTCACGTGAAGAGGCGTCGAGACGGTAAAGCAGGGGGGAGTTTGGTTATGACGCTTCGTCCGTTCAGGGCTACGCTTCGAAGACCTCTTTTTTTTCCTTCTTCAATCCTCATCCGATCTTTCATTAATGAAGGCCGGTTCCAGGTTATCTCAGCGCTGAGTTTCGCTCGGATTTATTGCGCCATTGAAAGATCTTAGCCCATCCTGTCTGTTTTTATCGGATAAATTCATTAAAGGAAACGTTTCATTAGATTACGAGGAACACATTAAAGAAAATTAAGCTGTGTGTCCTATTCATAATAATTTAAATCTCTAAATTATATAAATTTTGACCTTTTTACGTACACATTTTCACTATTTTTATGAATGAGTTATGAGTGGCTTCTTCCTTTAACGTAACAAGGACTCCCATGTTCCATAGTCTCAGGCGTGACTTCGAGGAATCCACTTAACCTCGCGATTGGAAAGTAATTTCTTAGAACTACCAAGTCATTACTCTTCATTCACGACTCTTCCCATATTTCCAGTATTATGCTAAGGTTTATTTTCTCCTTGCATTTAATTTGATTTCAAAAGAAACCCAAATTTCCTATGGTCATTTTACACGGGGCACGTACTTGCACAATCTGACGTGTGTTCGAAGGCGCAGTCAAAATTGCGTCGTGTAAAGGGATGAATTGCTAGAACACATGCGAGAATGCGTGGATGAGAGATGGCAAAATAGCCCCTGTTCTAATTTCGTTCATTATTCTCGCAATTCCAAACCATTTGAGAAATTAATGCAGTTAAGTTCTAACCTGCGCAATTCTGTGCCCCGTGTAAAACGGCCTTCAGAGACTTACTACCCTTTTGGCTCAGTTGTTTATCTTTACCCTAGCCTTCTTCTTTCCTCCACTGCTCCGTGCTGACCATGTCATTTTGGACTCCGAGGGAATCTATGGTCTATTCGCACCCTTCCCTTTCCACCCTGTTAGTCAACCCCACGACTCGATCACTTCCGCTCTTTGAAGAAGAGGGTTAAGTTGGTGAAATTTGTTTTACGCCCGGATGCGGTTGCTGGTGCGAAAGAGTGAGCCCTTACTCCTGGAAAGTTCTACTTGTCGTTTGACCTAAATGGTGGACTGGAACTTCTGGAAAATCTCTCGAACGGTGAACAAATCGCGAGGCGTACAGAAAATCTTCTCAGTTTCCACTTTACGTCAGTGAAGGCTTTTATACTCGAGGTGTGTGCCATCAGAGGTAGATCGGACATCGCTTAGCAGAAGACTGCTTGTGCTCATCTCACAGTTCGAAGTTATTTTACTTATCCTCATTTCTCTCACATTCTTATTAGTATTCTCCTCGCATAGTTGTCACCTGTTCTTAGAGACATGCACTCTGGAATGCAATCTGGAACTTCAATTAAATTTGTTTGTTTGAAGGAATTTGCATTCCAGAGCTACCTTTCAAGTCGCACCTTATGTATGAGGCAGGCATATGTAATTTTTCTGTGCCCGGATATGTTTACGTTTTCACCTTCCGGGCGGAGACATTTTCGCCTCAAAGCAGCCGCGCGAGCCATAAATTTAGAAATTGATATTTTTTTATAACAGAATATTTTTGTTTGCCGTTGGAGATCTGAGAAAAGGCTACACATTTTTCAAGTACAGATGGAATTATTAAGCTTAACTTCGATCCTCTGCCTATGCTTTAGATCACACTTCGCTATTCGCCGTATTTCCTCAATAATTCCATCAATTTAACTGAGGGTTTTTGCGCCTTGACCCGTACGGAAACTCAAGATTTAACTCCGCCAAAGGTTTTTAAATCTTCGTATTTAGTTTTAATATTTGTTTACAAAAGGTGAAAAAAAGATAAATAAATTTAACGTTTAAAAGATCCCTTGCACATTTTAAGCACTCATTCTTTTTTTTTCTTTCGCCCTACCTTAGGAATAGAATGTTATTACTTTATTTTAGGCTGTGAATGAGCATCCTCATATAGCATAAATCGTTTATTAACACTCGTTTATCAACAACACCTGATTAATGATCTCTAATCACTAAACGACTTATTGATTTGACTGGGTATTTAATTCGATATTCAGTAATCAAAATGCTCAATTTATAAGCTTTGAATACTTTTAAGTAATATTTCAGCCAAATAAGTTTGTTTACTTTAGTTTAACGTATCTAATTAGGAAATAAGATCGTAATAAATAGAATGAAGTTCACCTAGCGCAATGTAAATCTTTCTCAAATTATCTTACTACTCGGAACATCGTTAATGCATATATATGGGCACTTTCATGGCCCCACCGTTAGCGAGGACTAAATCCACCCTGTCCTCTGAAAATTCACTTTTATACTTGAGAAGTTTTTGTCATTTTTTCCCGTTTGTCCATTCTAAAATCACTGCTCTTCGCTGAGATACCTCAACCGTTTAAGTGCTCTCAAAGGGAATGGCTTCCCCTCCATCGTGACGAGCGTCCGGGAATTGGATCTTCACCTTCCCACAACGTCAAATCTGCATCCGCCTGGGTGGACTCGCAAACGCTTAGAGGTCGTTGAGCGTCACTTGATTTGGTGATAGACGCTTTCATATCTCGTTCTTTAGACAACGCATTCAATGATGGCGAGTAAGGCATCTCCTTCGTGTATTCTCACGCTCTGACAGAAATTTTCAGGGTATAAATATGGTATGCTATACGTTTTTTCCTCATCAGCTTATCGCTGAGGAAGAATTTTAAATCGACATAGGAAATATAAATTTTTGGA
The DNA here is from genome assembly GCF_921293095.1 of Ischnura elegans. Classification (NCBI taxonomy): domain Eukaryota; kingdom Metazoa; phylum Arthropoda; class Insecta; order Odonata; family Coenagrionidae; genus Ischnura; species Ischnura elegans. The sequence continues at coordinate 147,255,679 of NC_060246.1, forward strand.
CCTGTTAAATTTTTATCTTCTTATTTCCATTCGATGCCTAGGTGATTTTAGAATTATTCCTAATACTACCAGCGCAACGTTTTTCATGCAGTGACGGGTACTTAGGAATAGGTTGTTTTCAGAAAAGTTTTCTTAGGATTTTTTATGTTAGTTTTTCAGTCACAATAATTTTGTTTTTTTGTTTTATATAATGGCATGCGTTAATTTTCGTAAAAATCTTTTAAATAAGAATGCGTAAATTTGGAAACATTTCTTTACTCAAAAATCTGACCGAACTATCATTTTGCTATATTTCTGTAAGTGTTTTAAATATAAAGATAAATGATAAGGTATCGCTCTATCTTTTCTCAATATTTTTAAACACCATCTAGTTAGTGAAGAAAACTAGTGGGCCAGGAAAAACAGGCGAATTTTTATCGCATTGAAGGCATTTACTTACATTCCACAGGCTTTTCATATTAGCCCAAATTCCGGATGGTGACTAATGCATAATCCTGGGTATGAAGGATCTCGTTTGTTTGGTTGATTCTTTCCTAAACTAATGGCTGGAGTTTGAGAGAATGGAGATAAGCTCATTATCAATATGGTGCTTTGGTTAAATTCGTCCTTTTTTAGAATAACTGTTTAGACAAAATACACTATAGTTTAAGAAACAAAGTAATTTGGCCGAACAAATATTTAATATTTTTTGGAGTCTGTCGCATGAAGCGAAAGCCAATTGTCGTAAAGTTATCGGCAGAATGATATAGTTGGTGATCAGTTAAAATTTCAAAATATTTTTTCTTATATTTTTTCCTTAATAAAAATCGTATGAATTATTTCTCGTGAAAAGTATTCTTTTTCTTTCATTTTTCCTTCTTATTCCGATATTATCTTCTTTAGGTCCTCAGCGCAAATTCCTATGGCGCGCAATATCTTTTGTCTTGAATTTGATCCAATCTGCTAGCACCGAATTTCACTCCTACGTCTCTTGATGTGGAGAAAATTCCTATCGCCCCTTTCTGTTTCCTCTCACCGACATGCGTATCCTAAAATCCAGGTGAATCCCAACGATTACATCTACTCCAGCACTCAACCCTTTGTACATTCTCGTATGCGGCGAGGGGATTGAGCGCGCGAGCATGGATGGGTGAAAGTGTACCCCATGTCTTCTATTCATGAATTGCGGTGAAAGTGAGCTTCATTGAGATGAGGGGAACTGCAAAGGTCGCTTCCTAGCCGAAGATTTTGGGGGTAAGAGCGTTCAATAGGATTTTGTGCGAGGGAATAGAAGAGTGTTGAATTGGTGCAGGCTTTCACGTCCCCGTGCTTAACATTTCATGGACCTCACATGAACAGAGAGAGAGAGAGACGGTGATGATATCACGGGTACGTGCCCTTTTTAGTTCCTCTCCTTGTCCATATGAGGACCACGGTCCAATTTCGCTTCCTTCTCTTTCATTATTTTCCTGTCCTCCGGTATAATTTCATCTTTCAAAAATTTATCTTTTTCCTTTTGGACCTATCCCTTTGGACCTTCCCATTTCTCTTGAAACGCTTCCAATTTGAACACAATATTTCTGATAATCTTCACTCTTGCCGCCTTTAATTTATTTTATGCTGCTTCCCTTTAGGTTCTTTCTCACTCTTTTGATCCAACTTGTCGCAGCTACTCTTATTTGTACAAATATACATATAGAGCTGCTTCTGCCATATGCATATTTCTTCCGTCAAACGAATACAAAAATATCAGTCTTACTTCTGCATTTTTTCCTTAAAATTTTATCTTTATTTTATGATAGTTCTCGATTCATTTTTGATTTCTATATTAGAGCGTTTTCTCAGCCTGGCATAAATTTTCCTAATTATGTTTTTCTTTTCATTCCATAAAAATATCCAATGTCTAAAAATGCCTGTCTAAATTATGGATGAATACCATTTAAAATCATTTATTTAGACAGGCTTTATCACTGTGGTGAACTCAGTTGTTCCTCATTCTTTTGTTTCATTCTGTGGCATTAATTTGAGTTCTCCCCTTCTCTGTCTCGACATTCACTCAAGGATAGAGGTGTGGGGGAAAGGAGAAACGGTTACATCTCCTAATAACCCTTTCCAGAACGATTGGCGAACCTCGTCATAACCCTTTTTCCCCCACAGTCGCTTCCACTCCACCCCCCCCCCTAATAATGGATGAGGACCTTCCTCCCTCGCTCATTCGGGTCTCTTCACTTGTAAAGGTGAGCGTAATGCTTCCCTTTTTCCCAGCAGGATGCCCGATGAAGAGGATGGGCTTTCTGCTAAATCGATGGAGACTTAGCACGAAGGGTCTCACTGCATATTTCAGCGCTTTGCAACGTCGGATATTGAAGTGAATGAAGGGAAGTGGTGCGAAGTATCGGTAGGGACCGCGGAGGTCATGTCTAGGGGCCATGCTGAATTCTCCGCTTCAAAGATTATGGTATTTCGCTACTCATGGGCTTTGTCTCACATAGTGTGTGAAAAAAATTGGTGTTGGTTTCTTACTGGAATTATGTCAATAGAGACAAAGTCAGACAATTATTCCACATGGCAATCATCTTCTCTTCTCTCGGTGTTTTTATCGAAAATTCGCTGTGAAATTTTTCATGCCATAAGATTCATCATCATCACCACTGGTCAACAATCCTAGGATTGGTTTAATGTAGCTCTCCACTCATTTCTCCTATCGGCTAATCTTTTCACACCTACGTACTTCTTCTCTTTCACATCCTTCTTTATTTTTGTTACTATAAGATTACATAATTGAAAATATAAATGAAAAAACTCACACGTGTTTTATACTGAAAAATAAATCATTACCCTTTCCTATTAGGAATCCTTACTTTTTCAAATCACTAAAAAATGAATTTTTACCATGTACTACGATGCAAACGCAGTTTAATCAGTGGTTCTCCACCTGGTAGAAGAAGAAACTAGTTAGGTGATGTTTTTGCGTCTACTTGTCTTTCAAGTTAAGTAGAGTCAAATACCTTTTTCAATCAAACCAAAAGGAATATAAACATTATCGATCACAATTTTACGTGGCGTAGTGCTATCCTCCGTTTTGCCTAGCAATAGTTACAAATCAATTAAAATACTTAAGTCTGAAATCTGAAGTCTAAATAATCTGAAAGTATAGGCCGTGGCAAGTTCCATAATTATTTATCATGGTACGGTTTTCATACAAAATAAGTATTAACAAGTGATACCGATATTCGAAACCAGTATCAAAACCGATCGTATAATAATTGTGGAACTTGCCATGGCCTCTCCTTTCTGAACTTTAATAGAGATATATGATGTTCCGTCTGGCGCTATTGAAATAAAATATTACTCTCATTCGTCGAAAAATTAATTTTCATTCCGGTACATAATTTACCGGTACAAATCAATGAATGAATTCCGTCAATTATGATCGTTAACGAAATTCCAAGTTGGGCAATCAATACTAAATGCTTGATGTATTTCATTTCAAAACGGAATGCCAGGCCTTTTCACCTAAAATATGTTTTATTTTTCATTATTTTAAACAGTATAATCTTGTTTACCCCAGTTATATTCATCCCAATAGCTTGAATTGGAAATTAACGAGTTAGGATCAAACAAATATAAGAACATCGAAAGCAGGCATAGTCTATGCAGTGTCTGGCACTGCAGTTCTCGGTAAAATAATTAGTGCACTCAAACAGATCTAGATCCCAAACTGATTTATTTCACTCAAATAGAATTCAGAGTATCGAAATTTTTTTTCATAGCACATGGATTCACAATGTATATGCCTGAGTTTATATTTATAAATAAACAAAATAATATATCTTAGCCTTTCAAATATAACTAGGGGTCGATTTAACGGTTGGTTCAAGATCCTAGCACATAGTCTCTATAATTTGGGAGTGGCAGAAAAAATCCTGGTAGACCAGAAAGTTTTTCGCGAAATACTACCTTAAATTGATGGGTAAGAAGCAAACGTGAGTAGGTACCTCTAGAATTTTGTCGTTTAATTTTCATTACAGATATCATAATTTTTACTCATTATCCCGCTAATAAAAATTTTTAATTGCATGAATAAAAAACAACCATCTTTAATTGTATTTTAATGATCCTATCTCGAAGAAATCATTTTCCCTAGTACTGTATAAAAGGTTACTGTACCATGTAGGTTGTACAAGATACGGTGGTTTTGCTTATCATTACTCATGAGAACGAAAAACCACAATGTAATTTGCATGCATTACGGAGAATGGATACCAGGAGCACACCTGTAATCCATTCGCTTCTTAAGCACTCAGTCCTTGTCCCTTAACTAGGGCAATGCAATCAATCCTCAGCAGAACTCTTCGACGGAACAATCACCGCTTAATATTTTTTCGGACGCCATTCTTTAGTTTAACTGATGGAAGTATTTTTGTTCCTCTCGTCCACCAAACCATGTCACTGCACGCCACTAGAGTCACTGAGTTCGGTCCAGTATTCCACAGAGGGGCATCAAACATGGACGACAAACCCTTCATGTTCAGCTAGCAGTCGTCGGTGATATCGTCCCTTTGCCGCAAAATGGCTCCGTAGCGTGCGAAAACATCCGTTTTTGTTGGCCATCACTACGGCACGAGAAGGTCACGACATGCCTCCCGATGTTACCCCTCCACCTCTATCCATTTGATTGGAAGCAATCGAGAGAGTTTGATGTGAGTGGTGAGAAATTACAGGGAAGAGATCTGAGCCATCTCTCTCGGAATGTGTTTAAGACCTCAGAGTAAACGTGTAGTAGATCACTTAAGGTGGCCGGTTAGTAATAATAATGCATAAAGTCGACTAACTAAACACCCATAAATAGCTTGTTTGACATGCGGAACGATATGGTGGAAGTTTTAAATATAAGTTAATTGAAAAATTCCAATATTTCCACAAGATTAATTCAAACACGACGCGTTTCGTTGTTACAACAACATTATCAATTGGCAACTTGATAATGTAGTAGTAAAAAAGAAGCGCATCGTTTTCTAATAAATCCTGAAGAAATATTGCAATTTTTCATATAGCTATCTCATAAGTAGATTAAATTACAATACTGATGCTAGACCTTCATCGTGACCAATACATTTCGTGGACATAAAAATTGCAATCGATAAAAACAGCACGAAAACAAACCCTAGATACCCAATCAGGCCAGTAAAATCCATCACGTGATATCCGATGTTGGCAATTCTATCTTGGTCCCATGCCCAATGGCAGAACATCGCAATTGTTTATATTTACCAGTCTTCTCGGAAAATGTTAGCAAGTGATGAGCTTAGATCAATGATTTTTATGTGATTTTTCTCATGCTACTGTCTATTTCTACCTACAACTTTTCTGTTTTCGTTCAATAATTTAAATATTCGACCAAAATATGTTGTTTTCGTCTTCATTCTTTCATTATTGCATCGAATAGTACTATAAGGTTCAAACAAGATTATATGTATAGTCGTATTAGCGTCAACTTTACCCCCATTGTTTTTCTTTGCTTTAGACAGTTTTATTGCTTACAAAATTGCTATTGCAACATTATTAAGTAAACCATACAGATCATCGAAACTATTTGCAATCAGCTTCTGTGTATTATTTCTCCAAAAGTATATGCTGCTTACTGAAACCAATGCTATGTTTGAGGTGGCATCGGATACACAATGAAATTTTAGTACGTCAAAAAAAATTATCCACATTTGTAACTTGTCTGAAGAAAGATGACGCAGTTTCAATTTTCTAATCATAAGTGAGATTTACTGCATGTACCCATGGGTAAAAATCGTGTTTCAATTTTTTCTGGGGTTATTTTCCATTGTTGAGGCCTGAAACTTTGGGTAAACACATAATTTTGAATGCACTTTAAGTGTATATTTTTTGTTTCTCAAAATATCGGGGGGCACTTTTCACCATCTCAACCTGCTAGACCCTTTTAGAGTTAGTTTGGGATATCTTCATTGTTGGCTTAGGACGACCGCGAATGATGATGCGGAGTATTCACATGGGATTAGCGAGAGAGAGAGAGCTAGTACGGAGGCGATAATGAGGAGCGAAACTGAAAGTTTGGGTTTTTCGAGGGGTGAAGGCTGAAGCAAAACAAAGGAACATAGCCGATACTGAGCTCACGTGAAGCTCATGAAGTTAAGTAAAATGAACTCACACACAATCGCATGATCACATTCACTATGAATTGGAACGACCTTTCATCTCGTCATTTTTATTCAAGGTTTCCATGTGATCATAAAAATACTGAATATACCCTCATAAATAATGAATTCAAAATTTTGCATTAACACAGCCCAAAAATCATTGGTTCATCTTATGAAATGCCCCTCGATTGTACAAACGAATCGATACAATCATAAGCAGCCTATATTTAAGCATAATATTTCCACATTTTCCAATTTTGTTCCTGGGGTCTCTAAGTCACTTTCCTTATTTCTAAGTCTCATTCGAACGTGTAAAACGATTGAATGATTCTACAACGATGAATAAGCTAGTTGAGCATTTTAAAAAAATAGTTTTGTTTTCTGTTATAATTTATGCTCTCTTGGAGTTAATTTCGCAAAAGCATGTTATGCTTGAAAATTTATTGGAGATACATAAATTCTTGATATCAAAAAAATTTGTACGCATCATGTATTTATTAATAACAAGAAAACCAAGGTCATACGGTTTTGTAAAGCATCGAGAGCGAGGAATTTGAGACTCAAGACATAAAAGTAGGTGGGAATAAACTTGAGCAGGTAGAACAATTCGACTATTTAGGCAGCAAATTAGCAACGCTAGCAAAGGTACTCTTATTCAATCTGGGCCGCACATAAGAGGAAAACGGATACAGTAGTAAGGACATCAGGAAGAGAATTGGTTAAGCAACAGAGACGTTCATGAACAGGAAGGAGCTCAAGAGAGGATCATTATGTAAGAGCTTAAAGAAAAGGTTTGAGAAGGGTTTGATCTGGAGTGTATCTCTCTCCGGTGTAGAAACGCGGACACGTAGGAAGGAGGACGAGAGAAGATAGGAGGCATTCGAGATGTGGGTATGGAGAAGAATGGAGAAGGTGAAATGGACAAAGAAGAGGAGAAACGACGAAGTGCTGGACATGAAGGGTGAGGAAAGGCAACTTTTAGATGAGATACAGAGGAGACAGAAGTATGGATGGAGTTAGTGCTTAGCGGGGAGGGGATGTTGAAAATGGTGTTAGAGGGCAGAATGTTAGGTAAACGAGGAAGGGGAAGGAAAAGAATAGGAGATAGGTTGAAAGAGAGTAGGCCTTGCAGTGAATTAAAGAAGGCAGTGCTGGAGGGAAGGGAGACTCCAAGAATACTTCTTTAGTACTACATGGAAACCGACCTTAATCGGTAGAATACTACAATAATAATGAACATATGTTTAGAATGTTTTTCCTATATCAAGAAGACTTCCAAACTGAATTGTAAAGTCTAGAACGAAAATAGAAATGTTCCTTTCATCATCTTAAATCAGGAAATAACGCTCGTGATCGCCTGAGAGGCCAACCCCGAAAGCTTGTCTAAAGGTCAGAGTGAAAGTAAACTGCTCACATTATTCATGAGCCGCTGAAATTGCTACTTGCGTATAATAGCCTTTCATGGACTCCACCTATTCGTTACGTAAGCACTTATGAAAATGGCGATCATGCCCACACAAATTTAAATTTTATCTCCGTCTGGCCAATCCATTTTAGTAAAGCGAGAGTAGAGAGAGATGCCCATCTCGCAATTTAAAGTAAGGGCTAGGTGACGTGAAGCAAGGTACACACTGAACTTTCGCATTCGAAGGGGAAAAAAATTATTCACCGTGAAGACATTTGTTACTTCCCTTTTTGGTGTGGCAATTACCTGTATTAATCTATTTTTTCTCTTTATCAATACTTTCTACGCGTAATATATTTGTCCTTTTTTCGTCTCGTTAATTCTGAGAAAACCAAACGTCAGCCTTTAATGCACATTCGGTCATTTTCTTTCATTGCATTATTCTAGGGTTTTCTCGATTTTATCTCTATACTCCACCATCTAAAATAGCATTAATAGAAAATATACAAATCGATATGGTTACAGTTTAAAAATATCATGTGAGGTAATAAATTAATATTCTTTCTTTTCCATGAAAGTTACATGTTTATGATTGTGCTATTTTCGTACGCGCTAATCAGCTTCATTACAGTACAGTAACTGGCTCGTTTCTGTGATGGAGATGTCATGTACACTTGTTTGAAAGCATCATCCATAAATTAGTCAGCACCGTTAAATTGCGTTTACGATTAGTTCACCAAGTCTAGCCCTGATCTTTGCCTTTCCATGAAACCAAATAGTTAGAGTTTATCTCAACATTAGACCATAGTAATCCAGCCATTACCTCAGTGAGATAATAGAGTTAAGGAGTAACATTTGTGCATTTTTATTTCACGGTTAAAATCGATTTCAATGGCTCCCTGTAATTTTCAAGAAAATCAAAAAACGATTGAGATTTTAAAATATATATCGTGAAAGTTTACAAGGATATTCATTATCATGGTTTTTTGATAGGACTCAACGGCTTAAAACCTCACTTCATCAGTTAAATGTAGAGAAAATTTCGTATCCTTACATTTAAACATTTGGGATTTTCCATTGAATTTTTACTATTTTGAAATGTACTCCTTGTTTAAAACGAACGTCTTTGAGATTCACTTATCCTCCGACTGCACCTCATTTTGTCATTTGAAAGATATAAATCTATGCTTATTAGAACTTTTAAAATCAATTATTATAAGTTACGAAGTGCATGAATTTTTATTCCAAAATTAATAATAGTCTTTCTACCCTTACATTAATTTAACTTTTGAAAAATGTTGGGAACGATTAAAGTTCAATAAAGTTTATTTAACTAATTAAATGCTTATTTTAACAGCTCCTCTTCGTTTCCCTGGCTTACTCTGTCACATACACCAGAGAACTTTCCTCTTTAGTAAAGATGTACCAATGGATTTAACACAAGGTCATTTTAAAGATCTCTGATCATCAACTATATATACTAATGCGTAATATATTGGAATATCCAGGTATGAAAGGGTATTATCCTCTCTAATGTCAAATCTTAAGCAATCCAAGTATTTGAACGATGAAGAGATATATCATTGATGAGAGAACATCAGTTTGTAAAACTTCATCGCGGACGAAATATTTCAGGTTGGAGGAGGTTTTTAGGTTGTTTACATTTGCGTGACGTGGCCTAAATCTTTTTTCTTTTCTCTTTATATTTTTTTACACAGCATCGTGAATACATAGATTCGCTAGAAAAGGTCATGAAATGTAAATTCCTCATAGATACCGCATAAGAAATGGAGATGTCAATGGATTTTTTTTATTTTTTGCCTTAATGTGGATAAATTTCACTTAATGTAATGCTAGAAAAGGTAATGAAATGTAAATTCCTCATAGATACCGCATAAGAAATGGAGATGTCAATGGATCTGTTTTATTTGTTGCCTTAATGAGGATAGATTTCACTTAATGCCATAGAAAAAAGGTAATAGGTTTTTAGAATAAGGTAATAGAAAAGGTAATAGGTTTACGATTTTAGAATAAGAATTTTACTTCTTATCATCCTAAATTAACAATGCAATCAATGAATTTCAAGATATAAATTAACACCAACGTTGCTACACAACTCACGTGTGAAACATGATCTAGATCGACATTGAAATTGATTCATACACATGCATGTAATAGTGGCATAAATTTGCCACCCACCTCCTGCCGCGGCGTACGGAAGGCACTTCGAGCGCCCTAGGCGACCGCACTTCGCACGATTCGCACCATGCATCCTCCCGGCGGGGGACCGACTTCGCGATGTTTCTTGTTTGGCGGCGCCGCAGGACGCACGCGGCATCGCCCCTCTCCAGTTCAGCCCTAGTTCCCCTTTCACGGCCGCCGAACAATTCCCATCGGACCGTAATGACGGGCGCGCCCCCGCCATCCGCCCTCTCCGGCATCCCAGCGCTAATTCACGCAATCCCACGCGGCCCCGCGATCGACAACGGTCACCGGAAATGCCGTACTGAAGTCATGCAGCCGCGCCAAACAGTGCAAATGTGCCGATTCGTGTGAAAGTCTGACTTTTTTAATTCGCGTCGGAAGGGAGAATCGGGTGGATGAAGTTTCAGGCGGAAGTAAGCTCGTCTGGTGGGCGAATTTTCCCATCGTGTCCCGATGGCTAAAATCAATCGATCGGCTCCGTTGTGGACGGCGGATATAGGCGACTTCATTTCGTAAATCAAAGCCCATCCCATATTCACGAATCACTCGGTCGTATGCAGTCAACCGACTTCCGATGGTCGCAGGATTTTTGAAGATCAGTCGAATTTCCATCGCCGTCCGATCTTATGTAGTTAATAAGTCGTTCATGACATGGCGACTGTTGAAGACTGAGTAACCGTTAGAGTTCACCTAATCCTTGAAGTTCAGCTAATTTTTGAAGGCCAAACGCATGTTTTAATTATCGACTGTCAAGCGATAGGCAATATCTAGTCAACCAAACGGAAACGGTCAGCCAATTGTTGATTGTTCTTAGTAGTCATTGGTCAAACAGCATTTGATGGTCACTTGTTTACTGAAGATATTTATATCGTCGATGGTAAATTAAGCGCTGATTACGTACTCAATTTTAGTCTATCACTCATGATTTCAGAATGACAAGGGACGCTTATAATCGAGGCGTCTTGGCTGCTTAAGTTGGTTGTTAAATATTACCGTTGAGAGTCGAAATTTGGCTACCATTGGCAAGTAGTTGATTATCGATAATGGTAGGGACAAAATAAATGAGCTGATTCCTGCTATATAGTGCCACACCATCAAATTCTCGACTGTCAAAAACACAGAGTCAGCCAATAGGAAAGAGGCGATCCTGAAGAGGGATGGGTTTTCAGAGCGTGGAGGGGTTGATGAACGCGTTCCATGGGGTTGTTTCGAATCGGACTTAGGGTTTGGGCAAGGGTTGATGAAGCGGACAACACGATGGATGAGGGGGAATAATGTTTAGGGGCGGCGATAGCCAGGGGGAGGGTGGGCGTGAGTGGGGTGGTCCGCAGATAAGCTCGAAGGAACATTGAGACCGTATTGGTGGAATTGGGGTGGATGAGGCATAAATCCCACGCCGGAGGGCCCTCAGTAGCCCCTGTCGATGATAACCACTACGTTATTTTCGTGATATGAATTGATAGCGTCCCCTTCCCACTGTCGACCTATTCTCCGAGCCCTTATTTGTCCTGCAAGTCCAAAGCAACAGATTCTTGAGGCCGAAAATTAAGTTGTCACACTGTTTTTCATGGGAGGCCATAAAAAACAGGACGCTATCGTCCATAAATCGGTTTGTGAGTGAGGGAAGACCTCAATTTGTTTTTGTAAAGCCTCTATATTTGAGAAATACCTTACGCAGGGCTGAGAAGTATGCCTTTATTTTGCTCCAAATGCGAAATAAAGTGTAGGATGGATGTACTCCGTGATTCCATTTGGAGTTATACTGACTGGAGTTATACGGCAACTTTTAAGTCAAAATCCTATGATTAAGGTTTTAATACTGCTGCGACAAAGTAGAACACATGTATGTTCTACGAAGGCGAAAGATATGGTACAAAAATGCAATGGGATTTTGATGCATCTTATTCTGATTTTAGAATTACATCCAATAAATTAACATCATAAAAATTTCCCATCCATCCGTTTCCATTCATTCTTATTTCATTCGGAATGCATTTAATCACGGTATAAAACAAGAACCTTGGTGATTTATTTCCTCCTTCATAATTTTTATGCATCATTAGCAATTATATCCTGGCAGAGAAAAAAGAAGACATGTCTGTGCTAAAGGTGAAATTTGTAAATTAAGCGTATTTGCTGCCCTTCAATCAGAGATTTAATTAATTAACTGTACTTGTGGCCGTTTTAATATTTGCGTGGCACAAAAATATCTATACTCTAGAGTTTTCACTTTCGCCAAGCTCCGGGTGGCATTAATTTTTCATTATTTACAGTGGGAGAGGGAGCACAGCTATTTCATTTGCTATACATATCTTTCACCGGGAAAACATCATCTGATATCATGTTCGGAAACGCATGGGGAAAAATCGTATTGCGAGAAAGTGGAAAAGCATTTGAAGCCTCTTGAACAAACAAAGATACGGATATTGAGAACGAGAGGTATTTCCCGGAATGCGAAATATGTACCTATATAAAACGTACAAATATATTTTGATCAGGAAGTGAAAAGAAAAGGAAATGGAATTTCTGTGGAGATGCCTACATGCTTGAGTCCGTAAATATCAAGGTAAATATGTTCAATCACTGGTTTTGATCTAACGTTGGTTATTTTTGCATATTTTATAATTTATTTCTAGAAATAAGTGAAAACCAAAGCAATGATTCACAACCACGTGTTACTGCCCGCGCTCATTTTTGATCGTATTGCTTAGATAATTGTTACCCCAATAATATTGTACGTAATATATTGTTTTCGTATGGTTTTTGGCCATAATCAATTAGTCGACTTTTTTTCTTTGTTCCAATTGTCAGTATAGAGAAATTTGAGGGATAGTATTTGTAGAAATGGAGTTTTGAAAGTGATGGTCATATCCACGAGAAATCCTTATCCTCGGACTGCTATTAAAATAGTTTATTACTAATTGGAAAATCTATTAAATATCTTTCTTTATATGATAGTGAATCGATCCATGCTCACTTTTGCGTATGCTTGGTATTGAATTGGAGGTTTTGAGAAGAAAAAGATGTATCTAAGTGATCGCAAACTTTAAGATGGACTTTATTCGGGGGCAAGGCGTTAAAGGCGGGTTTAGCATTTGGTTTTATTTCCCGGGAAATTGGAATGCCAAGAGGACCTATCACTTACATTCAATCAGTCGTATTATGTTTTTTTGCTTCATACTCGTTCAATACTAAAGTCTTGAGATTTTTGGAGTACATAGAGTAATCAAAAGTCATCCTTTTCGTGTATTTCACATTTAAAAATTTCATGCACGTCATAATACCGAGGACAAATTTTCATTTTAAACAGCTCAAAATTTTGCCGGCGTAGCAAGACAGAAGGTTCAAATCGGATTGAATATTTTGAACACTTATCTTTAATCTTGTGCGATTTAATATCAGATTTTAGGAAAACATAACGGGTGCTGTAAGGAAAAAAATCTGTTGCTTCCTGAAATTGAACGTGTGACAATTGCACACCTACTTGTAAACGCCACTCTCAGCCATGAAACCAATCTTCGGTTTGAAATACTGAGTTACTCTGACAACTTCGTTTGGCACATGAAGAGGTGAAATTCAGTAAGCATTAAATATGTTGGGCAGGTAATACAGTTGATAAGTTTATTAGAAAGTATTGATAATTGTTTGTGCGCTGATACGTCAAACATCACAAGGATTGAGAGTTTACGTGTGAAGAATGCCTTGGTTGAAAATATAATGCAACATGTACGGAGCTGAAAATGATCACAGAAAAACGGAACATACGCTGTATTTGAAATCGAAGAAATTGAGCAACAGTGTGAAGACTGAGGTCACTCAAACTGCATCAAATTGGGAAATTTCAGCTCCTAGATAAGCCACAAAAAGATGGACGCATTGTTTGATGCAAAATATAGTCCCAACGAAAACTTGCGGCGTTGCGAGGTAAACGATCAGGAGAAGACTTTTCTCTGAAAACTATTTATCAAGGGAGGAAGGATATACCTGGTAGCCCATTCTGAATAATTTTCATGGCCAACTTTCACATCTGTTAGGGAAATTGAATGCCATTAGCTGTTCACCGCATTGTGCTATTCAGCGTAGGCTGAGGCGCGGCGTGGATGGGTGAGTTTCCTCTTCGATGATCCAAAAAGAGTCGACTAGTTCAATAAGGCTCAGAATCATTCTAAGAGTGGACCAAACTTTCGCGATACCTGTAAATCAAAAGATCATGGGTACGGTATACGGATGCGAACCTATTGTAATTGTGTGAAAAAGTACCGGTAACGAATCCATTTTGGAGGTCAGAATGGGTCATGTGAATGATAAAATGGAGTAAAAGAGACTTATAGCTGGAGAGCAAATAAATTACCGATCAACATTATTAAATAACGAAGCATCAGGATTTGGTGGTGACCAAAGAGGAATTTGGGAATATTCTGCGCAACTAAAGGGCTAGGAATTTTGGTAGTTCTTCGCATCCTGAGAACTAAGCTTTTGAGAGGACTGTAGATTGTTATTAAAATGGCGATGGTAGAGGAATAGTTACATATGGGGAAATACCCGGCTGAGAACCACTTGTAAGGGTGGAAAGAAAAAACAGTATGCTGTATTTTTGCCTACATTCTGATAACCAAGGAGAAATTTTGAGAGGGTGCAAGTGGTATGATGTGGAGAGGGTGAGAGTTGGATGGCACTCTCGATTTGTTTTCATTGTCAAGAGGGGGAAACGTTGACATACGAGTCTTAGACTTTTATAACTCACAGCACACATTCGAAAATATTTGACTAATCCGTATCTGATAGAGAGGAAACTCCAATATTATTCGCTGGCGCAGATTTATGCCTTGCTTGTTTGTTTTTTGTATTCTAATTCCAATCCCAGATATCCGTATAAGGATATACATATAGAATTGATGTTCCATTTGTTTTCATTTCTCTAACTACTTGAAGGAGAGGTAACATGAATGATAAAGCGTAGTTTAAGGCTACTTACGTGGTATGAGAGGGTAAATCTGCTACATAGTTATTATTGTGAAAATAAAAATTTCAACATTTAACTTATAACCCATATTTACTGCACCAGGTACCGGCGCATTAGGGCACAGTAAGACTTGAAAAGTGCATTCTATGTTGTTGTCTGCAATGTTTTCTGGGGAAAAATTACGTTAGAATATTTTCATTTTCCTTGTGAAATGTTTCTGATCTTATTCGTTTATCATCGTAAATTGCATGCGGATACTAAGCGCTAGTCATATAACCGTCCGTAAATCTTTTTATCTTTAAAACAAACAAAACACTGTCCTGTTTTTCGTCAAGTGTGCAGCTCACTCTCCATGGAATGCATGCAGGTTGAGAATATGTACACACCAAAGGAGAGGTTGTTAGATAATTAAAAATATAGAAAAGCTATAAGTATAATGACGGTGAATACTTTGAGAAGAAATAAATACCGGCGATGGAAGTTGTTGCTTTGTAAAATTAATGACCCATGTCTTGCGAAATGCTTTTCAGCCAATGCGATTGAGTTGCTATTCTCTGATTTAGGAAGGTGTCACTAGTTGGTTAAAATACGATTTACTATTCAATTATTTTTCGTTAGTCAAAATACATAATTATACTTCAATTGATATTTTCAAAATACGCTTCGAGCACCCAAGTTTATCAGTCAGTGAATCATTTAATGCAGTTGATTTGAAACGACATTGCCGGTAAACACTGCAAGTGAAATCACTTGCGAGACAGAACACAACACATTCTTGCGCCACCGCATTACCATTTAGCTATCCTGCTGCCGCGGATACCTACTTGACTAGGAATCTTGCATTAACTCCTTCGTAACCCGTTCATATCTCCCCATCTGGGAAAAATACACCTACCTTCAGGCCCTTCCCTACCAATCCTGTTCATCTCCTCCCACGCCGGGATAAATGTATAGCCTTCGAAGTCCTTGTTTGCGTCCACCCACGCGGTCCACGTGCTGGACGAGAACACGTAGCCCAATTTCCCGTCGCACGGCAGCCGCGTGTCACATTCGCTTGAATTATTGGCGTGGAGAAAGCCCGGCCTCCCTTTTTCCTCCTCTCATCTCATGCATGAAATAGGTTGGTAAAAGGTCGCTCTCGTTTTTGCATGCCACCCCCGAAATCCTCTTGTCACACTAGAGGTGGAATAGAAAGGGTTCCCTATACCTCACACTCTAGTCCAAGGTTTTGTTTACCGCTGCTATGGAAGGTATATAGAATGTTTCTACCTCAAGAGTATTATAAAGCTATTTCAACGGAGATGCTTGCCAGCCTCATATTATGCTGCCGAGGTTGAAATTACAACATTCACATGGTTAGTCTTGGGGTTGGAAACATTTTGACGCGGTAGAGTCAAAAGTTATGCAATCAGTTGCGCAGCTACATTTCGACGGTGCTTTAAATTAACTACAGGTAATGTATTCATTATAAGGGCTCTTTATCATTTATACTCCCTAAATTCATCGTTTCATCCTGTTTTCAGTATTTTTTTTTATTTTGAAAATAAATTAATGTAGTTATTTTTTTAATTCATGGACCTGGAGTGCCGAAATTTGACATCGAAACAGCAGCAACTTTACATGGAAAGAGCCGCATGCGGCTGACGAGCCGTAGGTTACCGACCCCTGAGTTAGTTTGATAGGCTGATTCCGATGACAGTATTTTTTACTTCGATTTAAAATTTAATTTCCATTAAATTTACTGCTCAATAAAATAATCAGGATTTAAATCCAAATTTATAGCTAAATACAGAGGCGGGAGTTAACAATGATAGTCTCAGATTTTGGTTGTTGCGAAGCAGCACAGAAAAGAGCTGTTTACGTTAACTCTTGGAATTTCTTCCTCACAAGCCATTAACTATGTACAATCGCTGAGTATAAGATGATGCCATGGTTAATGAGGCTGAATTTAAACGTCGGGTAAAAATCATTGACATGAATATTTTTACTGTGAGTTTTTTGGTGTAATCGTTTTAAATCGTCATGAAATCCGCGTGAATAAAAATCCATCATTCATCCAGAGATTTGCGTCAATTCAAGGTTATGATTGTCGATATTGACTATGATAATTATTCCTCAAATAATTACAAATGGCAATTTTTACATATCGGCCATTAAGAGAGAAAAATTTTACGAGTCTTTTTCTTTCGTGATGGGTCTATATTAATAATATATCGTTCGGCATTTTCTTCACACTGATGACAAAGTTTCCTTAGAAATCAAGTAGTTAGTGCGACGTAAAGTATCTAAGTGAGACGCTATGACTATTACGTCTCTTTTACGGTGGTGTTGAAACATTTTACGGCATAGCTAAACCTCGAGTGGCGAGCCACTTCATCAGCCACCACACTTGCTCAGTTCATAGTTTTCTACTGACCGTGATGGATGTGGAAGAAGCTTGTGGGTTCGCTTTTATGTTTTTTACTTACGGAATAAAAGGAAAAAATACAGGAGAAAATACTGGATACACCCGTTTTTACGCGATCGAAGTTCAAGAGGAGTGTTTTTACTCATTATGTGGACCTCAGAAACAACTCGGATAAATTTTACACATATGCGAGAATGACTGTTGGTACCTATGACGAACTATTCAGAAGATTGAAAGAAAAGATTACAGGAACCACAACCAGATTCCGAGATTGTATACCGCCAGAACAAAAGTTGCTTGTGCCACGTGTTTTATTAATTCATGTAATGTTTATAATGCACTTACCATATTCATTTTTTTCTTCCTCCGTAGAATTCTCCTTCTCTATAAATAATTCTACCAACTCCAACCAACCCTTTCGCTTTTCATCTCTGTCCGAGTTCACTTCACTACTCATGTTCAACAACGCTGGCATGGTTTGCACTTCTAGGATAAAACGCTCCACGTCAAGCCTCGCCTTGATCACAAGTTACACTGGAGAAAACAAAACATACAGAGCTACTGGTGTTGCCACAAAGTAGCTCTAGTGTGCAGTGATCCATATAATTCAATCCTTTTCGGCTGGTGGCGCGTTCGTGGTGGCGAGGGGTCGGGGGCTCTGGCCACCGCAATTTTGGCCGTGCTTCCAGGAGCGCGACCAAGCCATCAGAGTGGCCCAGTGTGCTGTTGTACATATAACTCAATGCCTTTCGTGGTGGCGCTTCCATGGTGGCGCCACTTTGGTGGCCTAGTGTGCAAAGGCCCTAAGAGTTCGGTGCAATATGGTTATTTCACCTCTTTTAGGAGCTTTAAATTTAAAATTTTTCTTACTGTCGAAAATCAAGAAGAGGGGCGTATTATTTAAATTACAATAACTTAGCACATCTGAAGCACTGCGTAATAGTTTCATTGGTCAGAGAATCGTTTCTTCTTGAAGGCTATTTCACTTCGAGTGCGTTGCGCTTGCGTTATGACAACTCCTTACGTCGGAATCCTCATAAGGGATTGAAGGAACTACGGCCGTTAAACAGTTGAAAGAAAATTAATTTCCCAAGACCGTACTCTTTGGTGGGCGGATGGGAGAGGTAATAATGCTAACACGGGGAGTGATGGACAAGATAAGACACTAACGGAAATACAAACTTGAAACTAACACACGCACAAGCACTCACTTACTCAGGTTTGTGAAAAACACGCTACCGACAGTGACCCACCCACACAATAGAAAAGGAAAAATGATAAAATAAATAAAACACGCTCTCATTCACGCACCTCGCGGGTTTGCTCCAAGGAACAAAATTAGCTAGTTAGTTAGTTAAAAAAAGGAGTGGGTCACTGTCGTAAGCGAGAGCTTCACAAACCTGAGTGAGTGAGTGCGTGTGTCCTACGCGGCCACTTGTTCCTTGGAGCAAACCCGCGAGGTGCGTGAGTGAGAGCGTGTTTTATTTATTTTTTTTCAATTGTCTTTTTCTTTTGTGTGAGTGGGTCACTGTCGTAAGCGAGAGCTTCCCAAACCTGAGTGAGTGAGTGCGTGTGTCCTACGCGGCCACTTGTTCCTTGGAGCAAACCCGCGAGGTGCGTGAGTGAGAGCGTGTTTTATTTATTTTTTTTCAATTGTCTTTTTCTTTTGTGTGAGTGGGTCACTGTCGTAAGCGAGAGCTTCACAAACCTGAGTGAGTGAGTGCGTGTGTCCTACGCGGCCACTTGTTCCTTGGAGCAAACCCGCGAGGTGCGTGAATGAGAGCGTGTTTTATTTGTTTATCATTTGTCCTTTTCTATTGTGTGAGTGGGTCACTGTCGTAAGCGAGAGCTTCACAAACCTGAGTGAGTGAGTACGTGTGTCCTACGCGGCCTTTTGTTCCTTGGAGCAAACCCGCGAGGTGCGTGAATGAGAGCGTGTTTTATTTATTTTATCATTTGTCCTTTTCTATTGTGTGGGTGGGTCACTGTCGGTAGCGTGTTTTTCACAAACCTGAGTAAGTGAGTGCTTGTGCGTGTGTTAGTTTCAAGTTTGTATTTCCGTTAGTGTCTTATCTTGTCCATCACTCCCCGTGTTAGCATTATTACCTCTCCCATCCGCCCACCAAAGAGTACGGTCTTGGGAAATTAATTTTCTTTCAATCGGAATCCTCATTTATCCAGGTGTAGTGAAAAATATAATTTAAAATAGAAAAATAATATGCCGTATTATTTTGCAATGACTTAATATAAGGCATTTCTTCTGCTTAAAAAAAAGTACGACTCATGCAATTTCCATATCTGACCTAACAATTGCTACGGTTATTTATTCTTCATTTCTCATCTTCATTTATGGATTTTTTAATGGAATATTTCCATTAAAAAATATGAGTGCGTGGGAAGCCAAGGGGAGAAGGTGATGTATTTTTTAAACAGAGTTGTGTGCATAAATTACGTAAAGAAAACAAACGAGTTGCATTAGATATTGAGTAGTGCATTTCATTTTCTACTGGATGTCAGCACAGAATAGAGACTCACCCGTATTCCTTGGCAACCAAGTTTTTGTGTATTTCTTCTAACAAAATAAGTTTACCAAACTCTGCTGAGAATCACTTGTACTCCTTGGCTTCTCACCCCCTCATACATAAGAAAATATTTTTATTGGTATATATGAATCTCACATCCACATTATGAAATAGGAGGGGAACTTTTTGATATATCTGATGACCTTATATCTGATATATATATATGATATCTTATAATGATATATATATATATATATATATATATATATATATATATATATATATATATATATATATATATATATATATATATGATATATTAAAACTTTCTTAAAACAATAAGTTAAAATTCTGTTAAACATCTTATAAAATATTTCCAAAATATTTCGATATTTCCGGAATTTATTTTTTCAAAATAGTGTCCTTCGGGTCACTTTGTTTCAAGCCACTAGAAAATCGAAGGAAAAGTGCATAAATTTTGTTGAATCCGAGGAGTAAACTCAAAATTAAGTAGTGGGGAGGATCCAAAATAATTGAAATAAAGGCATATCTGATAAATGTCTCATGAGTTAATTCCATCATAATTAAGTGAATGATTTAATTACTCCATCCCAGTTTCCTCGTTTCTCCTCTTACGCGTGTGTGGGCGAAGACGTTGCGGGTTTGGTGTCTTTTTCACCCGGCCCATTAGAGTTTGGTAAATGCTATCCCCCGAATGTATCACAGCCTCGTGTTTTTCACGCGGTGAGCGGAGGAGTGTGCACTGGGGTTGGTCATAATTAATAAGCAGTAACTGCTCCAAGGCTACGTGATTCATGGCGCGGCAGCGCATGCGTCAATTTCCTCGCCCGGATGTGAATGCGAGAGTTGCACTCCAGTTCTCTCCCAAGGCTAATTGCATTCGCCAGAGTAAAAACTTGCGACTGCACGTGCGTCTGAAGCGTTTTGACTTAGTGATGTTTCGTCCTTCTTCCACATTTTGAGAACTTTATAATCGTGGAGTTAAATTTCGTGGACATGCGCTGGTATATTGCCAGAGTTGATATCATTTAATTCCCATGCGATGTTTTGGAATTTTAACGTAACAAGAAAATAAGAACCACTGGTTAAATAAAATTGCTTGTACTCACAAAAAATACTTAAACTTTGCCCGCATCTTATCATATATTTCAGTTCTTAGGGTTAGCGGCTGTAACATAGATGTTGGATTCACATTTGAGCATAAAATGTTTAAACTTTCTTTTGGCATTAGTGAGGAAATTACACGTAAATGACGAAATTCATCTTTTCCCCACGACCTTGAGATTATCCTCATAAATTCTGATACCTACGAGTCAATTTGACAAATGTCATAGCCTTCATAAGTGACAATTACCAACAGATTACCGTGTAATTCGTGTCCTTACGCGTCTATTTATCTGATGGCCGCGTCTCTTTGCTTTAACATTAGATTTGACGATTAAAATATTAAAATATTTACCCTGGGACATCTTTACCATTGCCTGAGAAATATTTTTCCTTCCACGAAGAAAAATGTGAAATGGTCTTTTTTATCGTGTTTGAGGAATATTTTTAATTAATTCGTGAGCGTAAATTAGTAT
The DNA here is from genome assembly GCF_921293095.1 of Ischnura elegans. Lineage (NCBI taxonomy): Eukaryota > Metazoa > Arthropoda > Insecta > Odonata > Coenagrionidae > Ischnura > Ischnura elegans. The sequence goes on from NC_060246.1 coordinate 147,276,931, forward strand.
TGCCATAGTCATCAATTATTACATATTCAGGTTGAAATTTGCTGCGAAGAAAATGTTCTGACTAGCCAGGATTCGAAAACAGATCTCTTGATCCCCAGTCTGGTATGTTAACCATTTGTTCAAATTCCACCGGAGCTAAAATATTTTTTCATGGCGAATTTCTCTTGGCACACGTGCGCATGACGGGGTACAAATAGTTAATATTCATGCACAGCTTATCAATAATTAAAGCTCCCACTCGAAATTATCCATCTAATTTATTTAAATAATTGGCATAGAGGTACATTTTTTTGCATCAGTAGTACATGAAATTTTACCCAAGGTATTCATTGGATCTCCTTTAAATTCTACCTAATGAATTCTACACTGGTGCTTAACCTGATTACTCGCAAAAAAAATGTATTTTTTTAACTGTATGCATGGGAAAATGATTTTGCTTTGGTCTGGAAGAGAGAACGGAACTGTGTCGGCATCGATTTTCCTGAAATTTCGGCGGCCAGACGCGGCTTTGAGCTGGAATTTGTTCCACTTGAAACTCAACTCGGATAGTTTGTATCGGAGGATATATATATCACACCCGCTGTCCTTCTATAAAGCCGCTCGTCTGCCGGGGCAAAAACGGGACGTCCTCCGTCTGAATCTGCATAACTTATGTGCAATCGCACGTGGAATATTTTCCTACAGCTGTCCGATTTGCCGAGCGCCCAGAAGGAACGGAATGAGTGTGCAAAAGAAACGCCAGGACGTGCGCTCGCCCGGAAGAGATTGATCCTGTTACGAGTTTGGACTCGCGCTATTTGTATTCCGCTACTTTTTGCGCTTGTACTGAGGACTAAAACCGGGACAACATTTTCTAATTTGATCGCACACAAATTCATATATGAATGAAATAATGTTAGGGAAGGTTGGTTAGACGACAAACTTGAGCTTCATATTTTTTCACGTAGTTTATTAAGAGATTTGAATAGCTCAAATTTGAAAGGACCAATTCTTTCAACCTTTATATTTGGTCAACTAAAGTCGATACCTCATATTCTTATCCTGAATTATGAAAAGTATTCACCAAAATAAAATAGTAATTTTTGTCATCTTACCCCAGAAAAGGAGCGAGGGGAAGATAACGAACAGATAAAAATAGTACTTTAAGATTATATCAAGAAACATTTTCCTTTAAAATATACCTTTGATGTTAGGTAAAAAAAGCCGAAGTTTAAAGATAAAAAATTCAAGAACCAAGTCATCTTAATGAAGCAAGACATTGAAAATTTTGGTACGACAAAAATGTAGGGCATCAATTACTAGGCTTTACAATCTTTACACACAAAAATCTCATTTCCAGGGCGTGTCTTTCCCTTCACCATTAATCCAACTAGAACATGCAGTATCTCGTCTTCTTACCCCACTTAGCCATTTTGGTATTTGAGTTATTTATCTTTAACGTAGCTTATCTTAAAAACCTACTGCTGGCATGGCTCTTAACAGAGTTATATTCTGAGACTGTTTTAGGAAAGAGTTAAATAACTTAGCGGAATCGAGTAAATTCCTTACTCTGACAAGAACTGAGATTGCAACCGCACGGGCAGAAAACACAACTTGCACGCTACTCCACGCAAAACAATCTGGCACGCCGTCATTTGCGGTGAACTTCGAAATTGCTCATTTAAAACTTAAGCTGTAGTCCTGAAACTTATAGGATGAAACTTATTGGAAAAGTTGACCTTAAGTTGAAAAGTTGAAGTAGTACTTTAGGAAAGCAGACCGAATTATTGCCTTATCACCAAATTCTCTTTTAGTATCATCTTGTTAGTGACACTGAAAAAAGATAATATTCTTTTTGTTTCAGTTTCCTGTTTGAACCTTATCAAATATTTAAGATGCGTTCAATAATTCTGCATAATAATAATATTCTCTTCAATAATTCTCATAATAATATTTGCAACAGTTAAACGTAAAATATGACAACTCATTGATTAGATAGTGTAACTGGTGGATGGGTAATATTATGGTTGTAGGGAAACAGCGTATTCACGTGTGTGCGGAGGATATTCTGGAATCACGTCCGAGCCGCGTAACTAGATTTTCACGCCCACTGGAAACGGTTTGGTTGCGGGCAACTGGACGCCTGAGAAGCGAGAGAAGGACAGCAAGAGCTCGTGGCCGCGGAACGAGGAAATGTTGGGTGCGAAGCAGTTGATACAAGGAGGGACGAGATACAGGATGGAAACACATTCAACTGGAGGGTAGGACGAGGATACAATAATGATTGGATCGGTAAACTAATTGGTGCAATGGCACCCTAAGGTCGTTACCCGAAAATAGCTAGCTCGGAGAAATGTTCAGGGTGTAGCATGGCTGTACATACTGAACATTTCCCCGAGGGCAATGGAGAACCCGGAATGGCAAAAATAACAAACGAAAGGTAGAAAAAATCATTTGAGGCTAGTATGGTTTTCCGTGTATTTTAATGACATCACTGACAGTTCGATCGATACTTTATCACCATCGTCAAGGTTGGTGTAAATATAATTTATTATAAGCCATGATGACGATGCGGAAATCTGCAATCAATAAGTTAGCCGGCCAGCTATTAAATCAATCGAAGAGTCTTGGATTAGATCTCAATGTCAATGTCAATTATCATGAAGAAACTCTTCTTAGGTACAAATTAATCACTTCAACGGTAACGAATTAGATATGTTGAGCATTTATGATGGAACGCGTTAGCCTCATGATTGATATCAAATTATATAGTTTATTAGTCAATGCAAAAAAACTAACTGTCGGTAAATTTTTATGGAAAAATTTTTGCGCGGGTCTATTGTATACGCCTTGAAATTTTCGATGCTGTAGCATACATTATGTACAAGTATTACATCGAAAAAAAAAGTCGAGGAGTGTTATAGCCTCGCAAAGGATAACTTCTAGAATCCAAAACATTAAAAGCATATATTGGTGTAACTTTGCTCCGCTGCAAACATTACCATAGACTTCTGTCTCCATCAATGGCTTTACTTGACAGCGTGGAGAGAATTAGTGCGATGAATCATATCGGAGGGGAAAGGAAAATTTCATGCCGCAAGAAGTGCTAAAGAGCGGTCGTTCTGGCAGTTGGCTGCTCTGTTTCCGGAGGATCCCACGAGAGGCAGAGGCGCTCGGGATTCCCGTTGGGTGAGGGACCAGTCCAGAGTAGTGATTGCGGTACAGAAAATTCAATGTCGCCATGGAGATTCTATCCTCCATTATTTTTTTTTCTCCCTTCCGAATCCAAATCGCATTTTGTAGGCGTCCAACGATGATGATGGAGAAAAATATCATGCTGAGAGAGTGCACACAAAATATCAGTTAGCCTTTCTACGCTTTGTACAAGGAAGAGAAGTTTACGTTAAAAAAAACTTACACTATTTCTTAACTATTTGAAAAGCAAAATGGAAAGTAATGTTAGCCACGTCCATTGGATTGTAAAACTTCACCCTTAGTGGTTGCGAATGATAAACCAGTTATCAACCAAGAAATGATAGTAACCATGATTATAAACTTGCTAACCTTAACCTTGATAACTTATTTTACACCATTATTAAATACCAAATTATTCTGCCAGTTGAAAATTTTTGGGGCAGTATGGTTAAAACTGTGTAATGAATCCCATTTTAACGTAGGCCTTTTGTACCTTTTCGTCCGTGGGTGATTTCTAGGTGGAGATTTCATATTACTGACATCACATTCACAAGTGGTTTCTGCTGTACAAGACCACGTACTAGCTACAAGAGACGATCGCAATTGGCGCTTCTGTCAGCGCGCGTGATCCCGCGACGGAATGACAGTCGACCCAGGCCGATTTCGTGAGCGAGTCACCCTCGTCAAGGTTTCGTGGTCAAGTAAATATATTACAGCCAGGCCTCATCCTATTAGGACGGGCCTGTCCCATCGTTTGGGGTGATGGGATTTTGCCCGACACTTCTTTCTGCTGCCAGTCGATTCAGTTCATACTGAGGCCCTGGGAACGTGTAGATTTCGGGTAGAAATTTTAAGACTTTTCAAGACAAAAAGGATTGATGTAGTGGTTACATTTTGACATTAACTCTAATAGCACACTCTGAAATTTACAGAAAGGTTAATATATTTATTATTTAGGATTTTATAACATTGAGCTCCTTAAAATTACTCGTCTATCCCGTTCTCCGTTCTTTTTTGTCCCGTGTTATGTGTTCAAAGCTTCTGATTGCAACTTGAGAATTTCAGGGTAGGTGTATAAATTAAAAATTTTTCCCTATTTGTGCGTATAAAAAATTTACCTCCCAGTTTTCTAAGTTGGAAAATTTTTGTATTTGAAATACAGGCAAATAAAAAAATGTACACTGTGTACCCTGAATATTCCAATATAATAGCGTAAGCTATTAATAATTAAGACCAATATAGGAATTATGCGACTTCTCAATTTGCTCCCCGATTATGATAGTATTTAAACTTGCTATTTGCCAACCGAAAAATATTCTGTTAAAGCTTCCTGACTCGAAATCACGTTTATACCAAGAACCACTGCTCAGAAGCTAATTTATTGGGAAACTCACCAAAGATATCCATGCAAGTGTGTTGTGGCTTCCCAACTTAAATGTTCTACACCAAATTCCGGCGATTCAGGCAGGTTTATGGAGGAACCTTGAGATCCCTGATTAAGCTACTTCTGGAAGACATTTATAGTGCCACTATTTACTCTTCTAATCGCAAGTTTATCATTAAATCAATTATAGAATCACTCTTTTATTTGAAAATTTTTGGGGTATGGGTAAAGCAATTTATAATTAATCCCATTTTATCGTATACCTTTTGCATTCGTCATTCGTCGTATACCTTCGTTTCTTGGGATTAATATAATAAAGAATAGTGTGAATTTTATTACAGTCTATATTAATAGTTCCTTAATTAGTTGGTTTTCAGTTCAATGCAGAGGCGATGTTAAACGGTAAATAATGCAGACAAAAACTGATGCGAAATTCAATGAGATTGCAAACGGATTTGTTTGGTGGTATCTAATTGCAATCTTCTGGTAGCTAGAAATTAATGAGTAATAACATGGCGAACTACTCTGGAAATATTTCATGAATGTAAGCGTTACAAATAAATCTTGCTTTTCAATTGAAAGTGACAACTGAAATGACATCAGTGACTGGATTTATTGGATCATTTATATGAAATGGAGCCCCACGCAAAATCCGTAAAATTAAATTAGCACTCTGGCGAGTGTGCCGAGTAATGTGTGACTGACGGCACGTCATTGCAAATCATGCCGGGCTTGAGTGAGCTATAAAATGGATTCATTGCAAAATTGTATTTCCTTGAATGAAAGGAAACTAATTGATTCATTACCCATAGAGACTCTTTTACTATTCAGCGCAGTTCGCTAACTTAGTTTCCTACAGAAGCGGCCGCATTTGAGTTATTAATCTGATCATTAAAATGCAAATTTCATTTCACTTCGTTATTTAGCCATCTATAATGACTCTCGAGAGGAGTAAATCATTTTTATTCACCCGATATTAACTCTGAATTATCAAGGAATCACAGAATTCAAACTCCGAACGATCGAAAATAATAGGTACTGCCCTTTAAAAATAATAACATAATAAAATGTGAAACTCCCTCTGATCTTGAATACTCACATGTGAGGATTCTATTTTTCTCTACTTACTCCAAGTTACTGAAGTTAACTGTATAAACTGAAAAATGTGAGCGCCCCAGCATCATCCACTTAATGAAAGAAAGCTTCTCTATCACTATCACTAAGACAGGAACTATTGGGGTAGCTTTGTTTAAAATGGCCGAGTTCCTTGGCAATGCAAGAAAACATACGTATTGTAGATTTTCTGAGACGATGCTTAAAATATTTCGTCTTCGGAAAGTTTTTCTTCACGTCTGTCAAATAACTAATTTAGATTTGCTTGTTTTGTTCTACCATAAGCTATGATACGTACCTAACTAATGCATAGATACAGAAACAATGTAGAAATCATACTATTTACACGAAGATTACCACCAAATGTCGTGTATTGTCAAAATAGCAATCGCTTATCTCAAAGCTCTGTTCAGAGGGTGTAAATAGCACATAATAAAACATTATCTTGCATCTAAATCTATAAAAACACTGCTTCGGAAATCTTACCACTACTATTCCCAAACTCCAGACTATTTGGGCGCGGTGGGAACTAATTTCCAGCATTACACGAGCAGTGGTTTACATGTCTGCGGGACGATATAGTGGGGAGAGGGAAAGAGGGGGCTCCACAAGGGCGGAGTGCGGCAGATGTGATAGAACGAATGCAAGGTATGAAGGAAAGAGTTGGGAGGGGAACCTCTCAGCCAACCTTCCCTTGTAAGAGAGGAAACTGATTTCCAAAAGGCTTCTCCGCCCGATGGAAACCATGGGAACGCGACGCCTGGAGAAGTGGATGCGGATATGATGGATGCTCTCTCTCACGCCGCATGGAAGTGCGTCGTGAATACTGTGGAAGGGGAGGTGGGTGACGAGGAGATTTGCCTCCCGATGCGTATTAAAAGCGCGACCTTTTATGTTCAGGGAAAAGCAGAGGAAGGACTCAAGCCTCACAATGCATATTTTGGTAAGAGCTTTTTTGGGATTTATGAACGGCCAAAGCGTTTTTGCAATATTTTTCTTCAAATTTCTTTGCAACTTACAGTAAGAGCGGGGAAATAAAAATATCTCGGCACGTGGACTTTGGAAAACCTCCTGGAATGAAGTCGACGAAAGTTATTCAGCATTCTGGTTGGTTACTCAGAAGAGGAAAAGCGCGGACACTTTCCTTTCTCCAACTCAAAATATCGTAGGATCGCCGTGTAGTAGCAAAGATATTCACCATTCAAAAGGGTTGCAGCTGGTTGGGAAGAAAGAGTTTCTGGTGTACATTTCTTTAAAACGTCATGCATTAATGTAAGTAAGTAAATAACCCGATATAGCTGATTCAATTCTATTTAACGTTAATTTCTTTCGTGGCTCCATGTTTTGAATTAATATTATTGCTAGATAAATTCAGTCATGACCAGGCCTCAAACCAGTATCAGCCGATTTTTCACCGAGATCTTTTATGAAGACTCTTTCGTACTTTTCAAGAATCCATTCTTTGACTTCTTGCAGTATTTAAATTTGGTGCTTCATTCAAATATTTATCCGATTTTTTTTCTAGCGATTATTATTCGGTGTTCTTCTAAAGTGAGTAAGTAGGATCCGAATATTTACGACTGACTTAATTGTTGTTCTTCGAATGACTTAGTAAAGTATTCATTCCCTTTATCTTTCTAACCATTTTGCAATTCTGTGCCACGCTATGACACGTTGTTGTCGTATTTATGTATTATTTCTAACATGTTCCGTAAGTAATACTAATATTACATACTAAATCCTTCTATGTCATAGTATGCTCGATGCTACCTATTTTACCATATTTTCACGCGAAACCAACCGCTTTCTCATTTATACTCTAAAATATTCTCTTTTGAGCCCAATGTGGTGATCAAGATAGTTTTTATACGCTTCCTACCTCCAAGATCTTCTTATCTAAACGAATGCATTGCGTCCATAATTTTCTAAACTAACCAAATTTCCTATGCTCATTTCATTTTCTAACACTAAGATTAGACTATCTTTGCCACTCAAAGTTTTATTTTTGAAGGATATTAGTTATAATCAAGTCGTCTGCTAATATTTACACTTACTGAAACTTAACTAGTTTTTAGTGATTTTCACCATTGTCAAAGTTCTATTATTCTCATATTTACAGCTTTAACTTAGCCATTTCCTATCACTTTTGGTTTGGCAATGTAGTTGAGGCAGCTTTTTGCGAACTCCTTCCATTTGTTCCTTTTTTGAACAGCTGATGCTGCCAGTTAACGTGTGGAATCATATTCCTTTAGTTTACTTCTATGATGTGGTTGTTATCTGAATAAGAAGGATTGCATTACGGCAGCACAAACGAGACAAGTAAGAAAATAATCTAACTGATTTTACACCACATATTATAAAGGAGCTAATAAAAAGCCGCCGCAATCAAAGTAAGGTACTGATGAAAGTGAAATAAATCAATTGACAATTTTTACATATGCTCGGTAATTTCCATATATAGAACATTAATATCTACAATTAATACCTAAAACAGTTCTCGTAATAGCCCTTGAAAAATCACGAGTAGATTATTGATAAAAGAACATAAAATTTATTTTATTTTAAAATAGTTACTGTGGTTGCCATTTATATTTTCATAAAAAATCTCGGAAGTTGGTGAGAAGTTACAAAAGTAAATAAACGTCTGTTTCTCCAAATAATTGATCAGTATTTTCTTATTTTATTTTCCTACACATCTAGCTCTCGGATAATTGGGTCATTCCTAGGTTTTCAAAAATGGAAATGGTGGAAGAGGCAAGGTAGGATGTCAGGGGAGTATCATAGGATTCGTATGCAGTTATTGCAATGGCTCTCCAAATTCAGTCGAGGCTAATGAAACGAGCCACTAACTCAAAAATTTCCGCTCTCCTCATCCCATTTTGCCTGCCGGCCAAGCTCTCGTCATGCGAATTCGTTTTATAACGCCAGCGCGGGATTTTAAAAAATGTTTATTTTTATTTAGGAAATGAAATGGCCAGAAAATGGCCATAATGCTGCGTTGTAAACGCATATCCAGTTTGGAGCGACTCAATTCCCTTGCAACCGAAAAACTATCCCCATTCAGTTATCGCAGTAAAAGCGAGGTTTTGACGATGGAACACGCTTGAGATAGAAAATTGACTAACTTCTTCCGTCATTTCATGGTTTCAAATAGGATGATTGGAAATCATATAAAACGCACGAATCGCCAAAAAAAATTATAGAGATTGATGATTGCACTTTTCCGCGATATGACAAAGCGCCAGGAATTGTTTGTTCTTTCATTTTTTTCTCCAGTTACCAGCTAAACGGTACGTGGATTACTTTCCGAATTTTTTTAGCCATCCTCGATTCCTCTTTCAAACTGATCCCCGGATGCGGTTAGTCCTGTGCCCATTCAAACTGAAAACCCTAATTTTATCCGTCATGATTTGAGTAAATACTGGTGATCGATGGTCGCTGGTCTCGTGAAAGGTTTGATTTTGACGATATTAAAAACGTTGGGTTATTCTGCAAGAAACATTTTCGAGTGTGCGTTCCTTCTATTAGCTCCTGAAAAATCTATTTCATATCAGCGTCAAAATATTGAAAAATTTTTGGATGGTGACATTTCAAGGCATGAAGGTTAGTAAAATTTAGAAAATATGTGATTAATATTGTTCTATTTCCTTCTACAGCGTGTTCTTTTTTAATCATACATTAATTTCCACGGATTGATGTTCTCATCTCAGATATTTTTATTATTTTTTTCCTGATGCGATATGAAGCGTTGTAGATGATCAGATACTGGAAAATAAAGTCGTTTGTTGCAAAATCATGAAGTAAATCTACATCCACATAGTGGAGGATCCATGATAGGGACAAGTGGGGGCTAAGTGGGGTTCGGAAATAATTACCATTCTGTCTAATTTTAAATTGGATGTTCAAGGGGGGATAGTAATGAAACTTAAGATTAGCATAAACATTTGGATAAAATTCGGTGTAGAATGTTTGCGTATCCTTTGCGTTTTTAATTCATTGGACTATGTGACTCATATTCTCATCTTTTCAACCATTTTCACCTTCATCTTTTCGCCTAGTTTTTTTATCTTCAACTTGAAATTACACCATTGTCTTTGAGGCGATTGGTACTGATTTGATATGATAAAAATTATCCGTCATGACCTTCCAGTAATGACTCGGTATTGTACAACCCAGGAATAAGAGAACTTGCATCTCGTGGAATTCAAAATAATGAGGGCAAGGCTCGTAAAACTATGGTGTAGTGGTTGAAATGTATGCGAAAATGATGTTTGCAGCCCGCTGCCAAAGTCTCTGGGAAATTCATTTCGAAAATATTTGCGAGCATAAATATTAGCTCGGAAAGTGCGTGAAAAACAAGAGCTAGCCTGGAGATACTTATTGCTCTCACTCCATTTCATTCTTTTATCCTGTTTCGCCCGCAGCTCTCCAACCGGAACAAGCACGCTTTTTTCATTCGAGGACGGAGGCAAACAGGTTAACAAGAAATATGGGGCAAATTTCCGAACGCCGCACATGAGCGCAACAAATCTGAGTCACTCATTAAAAATAAAGGCCACACCAGGCAACGAACTGCACAAATGGCAACCAGGTAAAGGGAGTTGGTAAACACGATGAAAAATCACTCGTAAGACCTTCGTGCTCATTTTTTAAGGCGCATTAAGTGATTAAATACCATCCATTCTTGAATTCCTGTAAGTTGGGGGAAAAATAATTATTTGTCACTGTAGACTCCTCGATTAAAAATATTAGTCATCAATTATTAAAATATCGATATTTATTAAAATTAAATCCAATTTTTAGGAAGTACTTGCGGTCACGTAGTCACTTTCGTAGTCACGTTATGCCGATTTATCTGTGAGCAAGTCACATTTCAACTCGCACAATATATTTTGAAGTATTACTCCATTATCCACTCCGACGTCCTTTCACAATGACCATGGGTAGGACGTCAAACTTTTTCCCTGCTGTCTCTCATATATACTATGAGTTTTGGACCACCCTCCAAAGGTTTTCCCCTTCCTGTCATCGTCGTAATTTTTTTCGTCACCGGTAATCAAGTCTACCCACAGTTTACGGAGAGGAAACCTCCGTGCAGGCGGAGGCTCTCCCTTGGGGAACGATCTGCTGGGAGTTTCCATCTTCTCTCCCTCCTCGCACCATTTTCCTACTTCCCCGCTTAACTCCACTGCCTCCACTGTCCCTTGCCTTTGCCGCACGTCCAAACTTCGCCTTGCGGAGCGCTCGCCGGCGGCGGAGTGGAGTGACTGGCTTACCTTCCGAGGCGAAAAGTCGTGCATCCGAATATGAGGCACAAGTTTGATAGATGTGCGACGGCATGATGCGAATCTACGCGTAATTCTGACAAAAATGTGTTTTTCTTTTCTATTATTTTGCGACGTAGGTCGGTGAAGGCACATTGAATAAAAAAATATTTTGAGCACCACATGCTGCCTAATATTATTCCCCACAGGGAAGGAAAATCAGTGGAAACTTTCGCAAAGTGAGCAGAATGAGGTTTTCCTTTTTGCCTTGAAGGAAGAGCAATATCTCTTGGAATCCAACAGGAGAGTCAATGACCGACCAAAGAAAACTATTTTGTGAAATACTCCAGTGCCCCTATATTTTACGGGTATAAGGTTTAAAGAGGTTCTGAGGACATATGTATTTATTTAGTAATTATTTGAAAAATTCTATCAGATCAAAAATATATGATAAGAATACCAAAAATGTGATACAATTTTTTCATAAAAAATTGATTATAAATATTTTCACATTTGTATTTATTTCATACCAATTGCTTACCGCCAAACCATCGCGGAACATATGTTATCAAAAATACCAAAAATATGATATAAAATTTGAATTTCGGGGAAAATAATTAAGCAAATTTTGCCTTAAGACATATCGGAAAAAATGTTTTTTCAAACTTGGATTTAAATAACGGAGCATTGCATTATCTGGAGAAAGCAATAGCTTATGCTAATTTTCAATCAATGAAAAGAGAAATGCGATAGTGGGTGGCGTAACATGGTGGAACTCCTTAATGATGGACAAAGGGTAAGAAAAAAAGACTTTGCTGTTCCACAATATAAAATATATTTGCGATCGGTTTCGATACGGCGTATCATCATCCGGCAATTTCAATATACGTACCAATCCGGCAAACATTTGTACAAGGACTTTATACCCTTGAAGAAGTTAGAGGGGCGGTGGAGTGGAGGTGGGGAAAAGGGGGAGGGTGAAATGGGGTTCTTTTGGAGAGGGTAGTGGGCAGAGGGTGGGAAGAAGGGAAGGTCGATTTGAGAAGTACGACGGTGATGGGTCACTGCACGGGGTAACCGAGGATTGGTGTGGGATGACGAAAATACGGGAAGGGGTGTTAAGGAGTAGTGAGTGGCATCCGTAATGGTTTCGTGGAAAATACATTGAACACTGGTGAATGGTGAGAATACAATTGCTCATTTACTAATGTGATGTTGGGTGAGGTTTGGCCCACTAAAATTTCCAACTGCTCGAGTGCGTTAAACCTTGGACCGTTGTGTTCCTTATGTAGGTTTACCGGTTCTAAATCGCTTGTGTGGTCGGAATTCAAGAGACACAATAGACTCTTTGCCAAGCATCTCTGCCGTCAAGTCACGAAAATATTTAACCCTGGGATCATAATCCTTAACTTGCAATTACGAAAAATTTCCCCGGGTTGTTATCCTTCGCGTTAGTTAATGCAGTTTTTCATTCATAAAAGCACAAAACCACAAGATGATGTATACTAACTTAAAAACAACTATAGCCTATGGCAATTAACTTTATTACTTAGATAATCCCTTCTAGTGTATAAAAAAATCTGAAGCAGTCTCCTCTGTCAATTGTATCTTCTATCTACTATCACGAAAAGAGAGACTGAGAGCAAAATGTAATTTGCAAAAATAGTTAGGTGAACTGATTGGAATTGAAATCAACTAAGCTTTTTGCATTTCGAATTATTTGTATCCTTTGTCTGTCAATACTTTCTCTCCAAGGTCTTTCAATCCCTCTACCTATGCATCACTTTGCCAAAAAATCACAATGGATACTTCGTTACAAAGTACATGTAGAAACTTTTAACTACAGGTCGAGAATCAATTGAAGTATGTAGGGACTAAATAGACGTTTTCAAGTAAACGAGAGCACAGAAGCTCAGACACAAGTTCCTTTCCCTCTCAGGAGTCACTTTGTGGCCTCGCGACCTTTCTACTTTTCGTCCCTCGTTAGGAGAAGTACATATTTATCCTCAACCTCCCCTTCCTCCGACTTAAACTACCAATATTTTTTACCACTCTCTCTCTCCCTCACATCTCCTTAAACTAACTTTGCCAACCTCACGGCGAAAACTCTCCCGTGACCTCCAGACCTCAACCCGATGGTTTTCACGCATTAGCACTCAAGATTAGGGGAGGAGGGATGAGCCGTGAGAAAGGGGAGGTGCCACAGACCTCTAAAGCTGCCCTCGTAGCGTGGGTGGGAAAGGTGGATGGAGAGAGTTAAAGACGTCGGGCGGGAAAAATATGAGGGAGCCGAGAGTGGGATGTTCAAGCGTTCGTTAATTCTGTTTCCACTTTGGGAGAAAGCTCCATGGAGCAACTCTCTCTCTCGGGGCTTTTTGAACACACCTTTCCCTTCTCAACCTTAGGTTTCCGTGGATTGTGTCCCAACTCCAGGACATTAGTAAATCCACTTGAGTAGCTTTTACCCTCTTAGATGAGCGGCAAGAGTTACGGGGTAGGACGCATGGTATTTACCGAAAAACTTCTTAGAAGTGAAAAGAAAACAAAACTTTTTTCAAGAAAAAATCTTTCTTCACATTTATTTTCATGGTTCCACGCCAATGAAGCGAAGAGGGATGGAAAACTACTTTCAGTAAAAAACTTACCTCAATAGTGCGCCAGTTAACCAAAGAGAATCTTAATTTTGTCTTTAAGGAATGATATATAAGCAAGGGTTTCAAGTATTCCTCTGATTTAATCTTTTTGCAATTTCAAGAATAAGAATTGTTTCTTTTTTTCCACTTAGAGAGATGCAGAGGAGAGAGAAGGTATGGATGGACCAAGTACTTAGAGGAGAGGATATGTAGAAAGCAGTGTTAGAGGGTAGAATGCTGGTAAATGAGGCAGAGGTAGGAAGAGAATAGGATTTTCAAATGGAATAAAAGAAATTAGGCCTGTTTTCGAATCGAAGAATGAAATAAATGAAGGAAAGGGAGGCTGACAGAACACTTCTTAAATACTCCACGCACACCTACTTTGAGCGGTTGAATGCTTTACTAAATGCACTTAGTCCTACACAAACTACCTTCCCCGTGCATTGCTACAGAGCTCATATCATATATAAAAATCTACCTACATTATGAAAATGCCATTTTAACATGAAACTGATCCGTAATTTATCCTACACAAATCCATTGCAAACTAAAACAGCAGTGAATACAAAAAAAAATCCGTAATCAAGTCATTATCCGACTGCCATCTACACTGAGCAATTGATTAATGCACTTCTCCGTGGTGGAATAAACTGCCTTCCGCTTCAGCAGCCATGTTTTTCCTCTCACTCACTCCACCTTATTATCTGCCAACTATTACAGTCGTTCTTTGATTTTTAATTTCACATATTCAAATCTCTAATTTTTGAAGTTTTTTCTTTTCGAGCTGTCTAAGCCTTGCAATAAAAGCAGCGTGAAAATTCTTCCTATTTAATAGGAATGAATGAAAGTAATTTTTTCGCATCTGATAAGGCTGAAAAATTCCCACCAAGAAATACGTTTTTCATTGAATTTTCAGTTACTTTTAGCCCTTTGAATCAGACGTTTAGAAGTTCAATTTGCTCTTAAGATGAAACTTTGACGTGAGGAGACATTTATGGAAGGCGTTCTAAATAAATTCAACGCAAATGCACCTTCAGAAAAAAATTGCAGAATTCCTGCGGAGCTTTTCTTCTACCCAACATCCCTTCTTTTTAGCTTAATCTTCCATTCTCTCTCCTCTGTACCACTTCTTTACACTCTTTATATCCGCATGTCGTAAAGAATGAGCTCAATGGCACAATGCTTACACTCCGGTACCGAAAATGCTGAGAAGGGGAAAGCTACTACCATAGCGTCGTATTTTGTATTTTCATTCCCATCCTTCGCCTCTCAACTCATGCATATATGCTTCCCCCATGTTTCTTCCCGATGGAGGCCTTCGCTAGAGCAGGCATCCATGCATCATATCTTGTCTTCGTCCTTTACCCTTTTCCCGACACATCCTTATCCCTTGGTCTCCCGGCCTTCTCAGTGCCTCTGAATATCAAATGACAATACGAGACCTTCCTTTTGGGCCTTTCCTCTCTTCCCACACTCCCATCCATCATATTTTCTCAACAATCTCTTTCTTTTCTCCTTCCCATCCTACTTTACCTCCTCTGTCTACCAGTAATTCAACCTATTCCTATTAGAGGAACCCCTACTGCAATTGCCGGTGAGAGCTTTCCTTTTCCCAGGGATTACCCAATGCTTAATCGCGGGTATATCCATATCACCGGGGAGAAAATGGTATGGAACAGATTCTTAGACAGACCATAGACTGATTTGACGAAGGAATATCTTAAAACGTTTACATACAAAAATCCAAGAGTAACTCCACCTTGCAAAAATTATTCTTACGTTTCTGAAGATCACACTTGTAGAATGTTTTCTCAGATATAAATCATTTAATCCATTTCTCGCGAGAATTAATCGCTGACATTGTCAAATTCCACGAGCGAAACCTTCACCGGGGTGATGTGAGGCCAGGGCAGAAAGGCAGTGCTGCGAATCCCTGAAAACAGCACAAGGAGGGTTTGTGATTTCAAGTACTTCACAACTGAGAAAAGGAACTTGATTATCTGATCGTATCGCTCTAAAAAAAACATCAAGATAAAAGCCGACTGGTAAAAAAAACTCAATATTTAACTGAGCCTCAAATATATAAATTATATCTTCATAAGGGAAAAGTAATTATTATCATATTTGAAGTAAAGGAAAATACTGAAAAGGTTTATTCTGTATTCCCTGACCACATCCATTGATAGTATACATTAAGACCAAGTAATGCGTCAGAAAAAAATCCCAGTCGAGTGGGAGTGATTCGTTCTCTTAACACATCCTTTCAATGTTAAGGAAAAAAACACCCTTATGGAGGAGGTTGAGGAAGAAGGCAGTAAGGCACGCAAGGCTAACAACACCGCACCAATAAGGATGACCTCAAAATTCGCGGTCGGAAATTCGCCCGCAGGCACGACCACCGATGGCGCACGAGAAAAGGTTCCCTCCGCACGCACATGGAATTCTCACATCTCCATTCCTTATCCCTCTCTTACTCTACACCCCCTAAACTCCTCTTCCTTCCCACTTGCACCCTCTCTCTCTCTCTTCAAGCATCTTCCGCCAGCCGTCCGCACAACTCTTCAACACGCTAATCGCTGATCGTTAATCTCTACCGCCCGGTCTTCCGATACCGCATTATACCTTAGATGCTTCCCATAACGTGGTCCGCTCCCTTTTCTCGTGGGAACAAAACACCGACATATTTAATTCCGCGTCGGCTCCGAAACATCCGCAGTAAGCCTTCGACTCGGTGGCGTGAGGCGAGGGCAGAAAGGGAATTCTGGAAACCCTAGAGATGAGTATTACAGTGGAAATGTTCAAATCATTTTTACAACGCAACGCCTACATCTATTTTCAAAAGAGGCATGTTAATAAAAATAAATATTCAACGAATCTGTTTGTTTGCAAGCATTTTTTTCGTTTTCCTCCATAATTTATCGACAAAACCTTTACTGTTAATTGAAATGCAATAATAGTACTGTGGGACGGAAAGACACACCCTTTTGTGAAATTTATGATTCGAAGGATAGAGAATTGTCCTTTCTAATATATTTCACAGCCCCGGGTACACGTTTACCATTTGTCATTACTGTGTGAGTCATTGCCAGTCTGAAAATATATTTTACTTTATCTTCGGCCATTCAGTTCGACACGCTAAGATTTTTCATGATACCCATTTCAAATTACCTACCCGGCCTATCTCTGCATTTTTGACAGTTTCTAAGACGCCCTGTGAAGAAGGAATAATAGATAAATAGTTGGCTAACATAAATGAAAACCTCGATCACGCATCAGAAAATATTTCACCTCCATCTGCGTATCACTAAATATTCGTAAACTTGCCTCAAAATTGTAAATGTCCTGCCTTCCTACGTCAGGAACATTCGGCGAGAAAATTTTAAAATTTCTATATTTTCACATAGCAAAATTCATCATACGAAGAATAAGGGAATATTCCTGAGGGAATAATGGCTCAAATGCTCTTTCTACGTGATTCCCAGATCATTCGAATTAACTCTTTTGTTCTAACCCAGCACCTGCTCCAACACTTGACGGAAAAATAGCAGTTTCCTCCTTCACTCCCGAGTGGTTTTGCCAAATTAAAGTTTGTTCAGCTACGAAGGCAGAGCCGTTTCGCAAAACGCTGCGCATTCTTATTCGCTCCGCTGATATTTAAAAAAATATATATAATATCATTTTAACGCAGAGAGTGTGTAAGCGAGAGAAAGAAATATTTCAGTTTAATTCTCCTCGTCGTCCCACATGTTTCTCTTATAATGAAAGAAAATATAAATAATAATAATAATATTCTTCGCTCTCTTCCCAGAAGAGACGAATTAAAATATCTCGTTCGCGCTCGAATCACACACACACACAAACGTTCATTTTTTTCTAAACCGTGGACGATCCACATGGAAACGCGGAATGAGCAGACAGAGCTTTTAAGCCGTCCACTGGAGAAAGAAAGACGGAGAGAGGGTATTGGGAGGGGGGTTTGTTGCAGAATGGAGTGTGGGGAATGCCTGCTTTCATTAAGGCGCAAGGGGAAGGGGTAAGGAGTGTAGGGAGAGAGAGTAGAGGAGGTTAAGGGGGAAATAAAACGGAAGAAAAGGATAGAGAGAGGGGATTTCAGTGGATTCTCTCGGACGTGACGAAAATTCTTCACGAGAGGCGCTTGCCCCACTCAACGCTCACCTTCATTCCGGTCGACTCCCTCCCTAAGTCGCAAAATAAATAATACAAAAAAAGAAACAAAATGAGGAGCATTTTGGTAATAGACTCCTACGCCGTCGCACAGTTCCACCCTTTTTTTACCCCGGGAGACATGAATTAGACGGAAAAACTCTTTTCCCAGGGCCTTTTCCACCCTCCTGCCTTCATTCATCTGCTTCCGCGTGTTCTGTTTCCACCCCCTCCTGTATCTTATTTTCCAATTATCCAAGGGCAAAAAAAAACTTCAACCCGGTAGGGGATCAGAGGAAGACGTCACGTAGACTTTACACCATCGGAGTGTCAATGCTTTCAGAAAATTTTACGAACTTTCCACTAGACTGCAAGTTTATTCGCTCAAACTAATTTCCAGCATTTATACTGTGACGTCTAAGTTCGCATTTTCTAATTAATGTTAAGCAGACTTTTCGCTTAAAATTTCTTCGAAGATAAATCCCACTAAAAACTCCTTTCATGCTATTATAGCTACTTCCTCTATCCCGAATGCTGCAATCAAAAACCTGGGCTATTCAATCTTCCATGCTTTAATTAAAGAATGCTCTGCCATATTTCGAAGATTGTCATGGAAGAAATTACTGGAGGTTTAACAAAAGCTATGAATTAATTTACAATGTAAACCCTGACTTGAATTCAGCATTAATCTTTCATAATCAATATAAAATAAATTCGCGGACACATTTTTTTCTATACTCACTCGTATATTGTCGTCAATACTACTTCGTCATTGTGTTCCAATTTTGCCCGAGAGAGTAGAACAAGACAAAAACTCCTCCTTGATTGCTATTTCATTAGAATACTTCCTTATATTTTACTTCTCAATACATAGTATTTTCTAACCCCCACGCATAACCTTCCATAGTCAAAAGCCATCCTAATCAATCTCCATCGCATCATTTATTCAATCTAAAATATTTCATTCTTTTCCGAGAACATTCCATTATGTTTTCTTATTTAAATACCTCCTACGTTGTTCAACCAATAAAAAATATTGTTGGTGGTGGTTCTCGGGTATTGCTGTGTAGAAAACATTTTCACTCAAGGTTTCACTGCTCTTACTTGGGAGCGTTATCAAGAGAATAACAACGCTCACTATCCATTCTCTTGATAACGCTCCCAGTAGGAGGAGTGAAACGTTGAGTGAAAATGTATTCTACACAGCAATACCCGAGAACCACCACCAACATAGATAAAAGAAGCTGTGAAAATATTCAGACGAAAATTAATAAAAAATATTGTTCCTCGACTATCTCCCGGTGAAAAAAATAAACGCCATCGCATCATGAAAACGCTCGTCATGTAAAACTTTTCCACTGATATTGAAATATTTTCCATAAATTTAGCATGCATTCCATTATTCCCAAGTTTAGATATCAGAAGGAATTTTCAATACTTGATTTTGACATTCACGTCAATACGAGATATGAAGAAAATTTTGCTCTCTGTCTCTAACTTTATGCAAACATGGCATTTTATGTCCACGTCTTCATACATTAGCAGTCGCTTTCTTTGCTAAAAGTTGCTCGAAAATCATTCCTCCCCTTCATCTATCTCATCTTGCCTCGTTTTGTTCAGTGAATAAAATCAATAAAAATGCATACCCATTCCTTAATCATGGCTTCCATTTATTTAAATATGTCTAACTTCCACCAATTGAAGCCTGAATCTGTTGAACTTATGGCTTCGATTGCCTGAAATATTATGGGTATTCACAATATTGGGTGGAAATTAACCTGGTGGACGAATTGAAAATATTTTATTTTATATTAGTCATTTTATAATATTTTATGGTAGTGAGGGATTCTAAAAAGCCCAAAGCAGAACCATTTTTTATTCCATTTATTGATTAAATATTGCTGGTGAATCATGGCAAACTAAGAGTAGACTTCTATTTCATTTCACGATATCTTCTCAAATACTTCCGTATTTTGAAGTAGTTGCTTTTAAATATCAAATTATATAAACAGTAGTCATTACGATTATTGTACATTATATCCAGCTGATGGTTCGCAAGGAATAAGTATAGGGGCCGAGTAAAAAGGAAGCTGCTCGTTATTTTGCTCTTGTGGAAAATTTTATAACGTGAAACAGTGCAATTTCGTTGTTTTCAAACACCGCTCGGTCCAAGCGTATTGTATCATACATCTAAGTTTGGATTTTTTTCCGCTTGGCTAAGTGAAATGTCGTAATTGCAACTAGTTCAGTGCGACCTGACAGATTACAGCATCAAACATAAGCATTATTCACAGAAGTCGATAATGTTGTTTGTGAACATCTGACTAACCAGAAATATTTTACATATATGTCCCGGGACTGAGGAGGATACAAAGACATAGGTAATTACTGGGAGAAGTACCGGCCCAGCAGTCTTTAATAACCCTGATTTGAATCGGGTAAACACAGAGTCAACCACAAATCTGCCTTTACTTTCTCTCTCTAGGCATAGGTTTTTTTTCATTTCCATAATGCTCTTCCTTCCTTTTTATCACCACTCCCCCATTATCATTATCCGTTCCCATCCTTCCCTTTCCTTCCATTTTGATGGAACAGGAGTGCGTTATCAATCAATCCGTCCACTTTCCACATAAGTCCTTTCTTGTGCGTCTCCCCATTCCACCTCCTCCTCCTTCCTTGCCTATAATGCACACCCACCCACTTAATGCCCTTTTCTCCCCACCACTCTCTCCACGCTCCTCCCCCTCTTTCCCTCCCCTTGGCCCAATGCCGGGGGACGCTTACCGGTGGAGCAAAGCCCCTTCCTCTTCCCACATCACCTTCGGCCTAGCTCCATCCCCATAATCCCTCTGCCTCTTCTGTCCTTAATCGCCGATACATGTACATCGTACATCCTTCATCATGACTCCGTACCCCGTTCTCAGTCACTCAAATATACCTTCAACACTGCAGTCTAATGTCCTTGAGTTGCATGTACCTCGTTGCTTCGGGCGTGACTTCATGGAGTCAATTTAGGATTAGGAAGTCTAAAAAACATCGTAATTTCAAATAAGTTTAATACTGTGCAAAAATGTGGAACGCTTCACGATCATGTGTGTCATCTATTTCTAGATTAGCATGACCCGTGCGCAAGGATGATGCAAAATCGTGAAGCGTTCCACATTTTTTCTCAGGATTTAATTTATGTGGAATTACTAAGTTTTTTTTACATTTTATTGTTAGTACCTGCCAAACGCAAATTCATATGGCCATAGCATATTCTTAGCAAAACCAATTTTCAAGTACTTAAAATATTTTTTCCTGCCGAGCCAACTTGAGGACCCTTTTACTGCGGACATTAATTTAAAGCGACACTATTATCCGTATAAATAATAGAGTCGTTTACATTCAAAATTTATTTTTTAACATTTATTTTAATTATAAGTGGCTCCTTAAAAATTGATGGCTGAAATTTGGCAGAGGCTGGAGTAAAAATAGACCAGAAAAATTAGGGGCTACTAAACTTCTTATACAAAAATTAAAGGACCGTAGAAACTATAGCTAGGAATTTAATTGGCAACTTCATTCACTTCAGATTGATTTCTCGTAATGATACAAAATATTTATTAATGTATTTACCCGAATTCGAAGCAAAAACACGGCAAAATTCAATAACATTGCGCCTCCGATTTTGGAATGATATATTGTCCACCATCAACTGAGTATGCCTTACTTGCGACACGACACTGTGCTTTTATGATTAAGGTTCTTATCGTAATTCATCATCCTCAATTCATCTTTCCAAGTGATCCGTCTCCACTTCTCGTGAGAGGAAGCCAGACCTAAAAATAACCTATCAATCAATCCACTGAGCTAATGGCTGTGGGTTTTTTTGCTTTTCCGGTCAATCCTCTGCTTCCTGCATCCGTCTTCCTCTCCTCCCGTGATTTCTTGACCTTATCGTGCTTTGTTGTATGTGCTTTGATTTCCTCTACACGGTTTTTTATTTGTAGCATTGTTTTTTTTCCATGAACATCACTCTTCCTTGCAACCTTCGGAGCTCCCTTGTTGTTTTTTCGAACTCATCGAAAACGATTTTCTTTCCTTGCTTGAAAAGCTGAGTGAACTGCTAGACGATAGTTGTTTTTCCCAGGTATAAGAGGTCTTTCACCAACAACTTGAATTTTAAATCCACCGAGTGGTTCCCCGTGAATGCTCAAGTAAATCTGAACAACAGTTATCGTGACGACACCACGGACAAAGGGCGGACCCCCTTCATTAGCATCATAAATAATTAGAAATACGCATTGACTCACAATCAACATTTAATGCAACAGACCCATAATTTGATACAATAGGCGTTATTATAAAGGTAATTTTAAGTTATGAGCGAACGCCATAAGTCCAGGTTCACATAGTTGTGGCTTAATATTGGTGGGGTGGGGAGCTAATAGGAAAGTACAGTAGCATAGAGAGAGGCATTATGGGGTGAGGGGGTTAGGAAGGAAAAGCGATAAGAATACGAGTCACATAAGAAGGGAAATTTTGATGAGAAATGGATGAAAATGGACGGATCACGATGTCATTAAAGTATGAAATATTACCGGGGAAATTCACAAGCTGTTCCAGAACGTGAAATTTTAGCTCCTCGTAGCAATCATTCAAAATATCATCATCATAATCAGTGGTATCGCCCGAAAACATCAATGCTTTAAAAATGCTGATAGGTCATCACCCGGATTTCTCTTTAACTGCACTCGTTGGTGTTCTCACTTTCAATAAGCCATAGTATTCATGAGGATTTATACATTATAGCCGTTGTAGTCGGGTGCGCTAAAATTCGTTGATATATATTAGATGCTTTAAAACAGGCGTTGCAAAGAGAATGGAATTTTTCATACTTTCAATGATACGTTGGAAGTAATGGTATTTTTTTCGCTATTCAATTTAATTCATGAAAGCTGATGTGTATAGCTTTCCACTAGCTGTGCTCTGCTACCGCATAAAGTCGAAAATATCTATGTTTAGTGGTTATATGGTGTTTTTACATGCGATATTTTTGGATCATAGGTGTCTGACTACCATAAACGCTTGAATAGCGAATTTCATATGCCACCTCAACAGCGTATTGTAAATTTTCATAATTGAAAATTCATTATTTTCCTTCGATCTCACTTCACAACAACTAGACATGTCAGACTTTTAATCCAAGTGCCTCGCTTTCTCCCTCTCCATCTGCCTGAGAAATATCGTCGCTTCTCATATGCCTTTCCAATGTGCCGCCGGCATCGTCTTTCCACATCCGAGACCCCATTCCTGTGACGCTCACATCAATGCACGTAGGAGGAGGAGAGACGACTTTCTTCCCCTCTCTCCTTGCATCTCCAGTGAATCCCTTGGGTTTTTTCTCAGGCCGACTTCACCTTCGCCCCTTTTTATCGCACCGAATCATCCGACCTCTCCACTTCCTCCTGTGCCCTTGATCCTAAGCGAACTCCCGTGACTCGAAATATCCCCTTTCGTTCTCCGAGACTGCTCGAAAGCTCACGCCTTGAAGGCCATCCCTTTACCCACGAATATTACAAAAGAGGATCCTCAAGTGGATTCCAGATGTGCTGTCACCCATCGCGATTTTAAATGGGTTTACAAAGGTCGCTACTCGTGTCGCAGGCGGGCAAAGCGATACGGTTTTCTCGGAGAAATTTGGTATTATTAGGGTTCTTACACTCATGATGATGTTATCTAAAAAAAATCATAACTTTTCAATGATATTCATCGCAATTGCAAACACCAAATAGCAAAATATTTTTAATTAGCGGATCGCAAAACGTTGATGGCCGCGCTGCGGACATTTTTGAAAACCGACTAAAATTCGGCCGCAGTGGCAACAGAAATCAACCTTCCGTGGGATGGAATTGAGCCTCTTCTATGTGGACCCCTCGCCTTTATCCTTGAAAGAAGAAAATGAACTCAAGGAAATGAGAAAAAGGAGGAGGAGAAAAAACATTGAGGGAATCTGCCGAGAATAAAACGACGCGAGGAATTGTGTTGGCGCGCTTTGAGTTTCTCGGTAACGCCCGCCCTGCGATCGGTTCAAGCACCGGGCCACCTCCTATCGCCTCCCATTCGCCAGATAACCTTTGAAGCGGCCGGAAATAGCCTCGTTGCGGTTCGGCCGCCAGCCGTCGCCGTTTCGAGGAATCCTTGCGGCCAGGTCTACGGCCGCGGCACGGTTTGCTAACACCCCCAAATCTCCCAATGCCTTTGCCTCCGTCTAGCCGTCCGTCCCACGCATCGGCGCCATTTAATATTGTCGCTTCTCCAGAATGACGAGGGTGGCACGAGAGGCTCACTTGCCGAACGGACGAGAACTTGAGGAATCCGTCCCAACGCTCCGAGGAAAGATCTGAACTTATCTCGGGGAGACGAGACAACCACTTCGTGAGAGGTTTAAAGCGTAATTTTTCCAAAGAATGAGTATCAGTGATATGCGGACTTATTCTAATACGTAGGTATTCATTTGTATTTGCTTCTTCATAAACACTGAGAAATTAATGCATAAGTTTATACAAAAAATCATTTAGTAGGCGGTTCCAATGATACCAATACTACCTGAAACCCTCATAAAAATTACCTCGAAAAATACTATTAATACTTTTATTTTTATAGTAAAAAATAAATTATATGAAGCAGTTTAAAAGATTTAATTCGTGAATTGCAGAATATTCACATGACCTAAAGAACTGCGCTGTCAACATTTATTTATTTTGTTAGCTGAGAAAATTTTCCAAGGCAGCTACAAAATGCAACAGGAACCTTAAATCTTCCGTCTAAATTAAACCATCTCAGATGTCTATTAACTGTCAGCCAACTTTAAATTTTGTATCCAGAATATTTGTGTTGAAGGCCGGAATAGTAAATCCTACACGCTACATCATGGCGTGATGAGCCAGAAACTTGTCCACTCCGTCCGTCTTGTCAGCCTACATGCTTGTATAGACAACTACTTGACACCTACTATTTTCCATTAAAACAGTCTCATTAGACATCGTTTATTAGAGCTTCAGCAGTTAATGATACCCAACCCCTCACATGCACGCTCTGAATATTGAAGAGTGAAAATATCTATGCGGCTCGGTCTTAAGTAAGATACCCCATTGCAAACAATCTATTTTTTTTAAATACATTTGAAAATTAAAACCATAGAGAATAACAAAGGAGTGGTTATAACATCTCCACCAAAGAGTTAAATAACTCGAGATGATTTGACTCAGGACATTCAGATTTTCATGGTTTCGAACGTTGTGCTACATTTTATTTGGACAGATTCAGTCACTTGATGCAATCTTTGTTTCGAGTGAATTTAAACCCCTTTGTATCCTCATTCCTTAAGACCTCCCGCTTAATTTGTAAGTTCCTACGTCTGAAAACGTAATCACATACTAGGAATGAATAGTATTGAAATACATATCAATATTTCCGATTTAAATAAGTAAAAGTCATTCAAGTTTGTGACAAAAACCCATTATTTTCCATTAAAAAGTCTCATTAGATATCGTTTATTGGAGCTTCAGAAGTTAACGATACCCAACCCCTCACATGCATGTTCTGTAAAAAAGTATCTTACTCTGAGGAACATTTAACGCATGGCCTTCAGACTACCTGGGGTGGACTTCAGAGAAGGATAAGGAGAGGCCCTTGAAAAAAATTAAAGAGAAAAAAAGAATACCATTGTAAAGTTGCGGAGTTAATCGGCATGGATAAGGGCAATAGACGGATATTGGAAGAAGAGGAGAAACCGGAGATCCTTTCGGAGGACACACTCTGAAGATTCCTTCCTCTTCGAAGCTTCGGCAGTCACGATTCCCTCTTTCCCCACCTCCACCGCCCTTACAACCCCACTTCACCCTTCCTTTGCCTTCCACCCGCCCCGAGACTCTCTCTTCACTGGCCGCCTCTTTCCTTATCTTCCTGGGTGAAGGCTGAGCAAACACAGTACAAGCGTGAAGTCCATTCCAGGTAGTGCTTCCAACGCTTGTTTGAGTGCAATATAGAATACAAATATTCGCTGTATTCAGCCTTCGGATATTAAAATTCATGTATAAAAATTGGAAAACGAGGAAAATTTGAGAGAATACATACTACGCCAACGTAATTAAATTAAAGTACTACCAATACATTTTTACTGAAATATTAGGAATTATCACAGCTCTAAGAATCATTCATGGTAAGTTTCCTTTATTCTACTCTAAGAGTTCAAACTTAATCAACATTAACATTTATTCTACGATTCTCCTCTTCTACTTTCTACCTCATACAAAACGACTATAAAAAAGTGTATATTTAATGAATGATGAAAACTCAGGCTTAATTCCAGATGTATATATTTCTTAGTTTAGAACAACTACCTTAAAATTTAATCTCCATTTTTTGTTCATTGAAATATGGATTATATAATATCAAAAATATTTGTCAGAAAAAGCGACCTTTCAAATGGCTAATGAAATTGTACTAATTATTAAAATACATAC
Source organism: Ischnura elegans (assembly GCF_921293095.1). Classification (NCBI taxonomy): domain Eukaryota; kingdom Metazoa; phylum Arthropoda; class Insecta; order Odonata; family Coenagrionidae; genus Ischnura; species Ischnura elegans. The sequence continues at coordinate 147,303,173 of NC_060246.1, forward strand.
AAAATACTTCTCAAAAATGGGTAAAACTAAAGGCTCTGTGACTTAAAAGCGTATTTTAGATACCACTAACGACGAGATTTAATACCTTAATGTAAGTGTAATCAAAGTAAAATGTTTTTTTACACATTTTCTACCTTATGTTCAAGGAGTTTACTTTCATTTGGAAAAACTATTGCGTATACGGCGTAAGCATAGTTGGACAATTTACTCGTATAAAGCAATTATGAAAAAAAACAGAAATAAAACAAAGTTATGAAAATATTGCCTCAGTTGAAATATTCAAAACATCATACAGCATATTTATGGGACATATAAAGGACAAGACCTTTCTTTACGTAACATATTCGGCAGAAGGAAGGCACAAGTGAAAGAAGTGTTTGCTGTTTTTTTTCGGTATAGCAGCTACGCGAATTCGAATGTCGAAAGGTAAAAAATATAACGCGGGCATCCTTTTTGATGGATGCCGATTCCCGTTTTTAATATCCTTAGCGATGACATTTGAGGAGCGAAATCGAATCTTTAGTCGGTGACAAAAAAAACGCAACTGGCTTTTTCCATTGTCACCTTTCCCCGCTCACTTCTGTACCCGACTCTCAGAGTCGCATTCTTTAACAGACCCCTCCCCCCTTCAGCCACCCTCAACCCGCGCAGGGAACCCTTTCTTTCCGTCCGCGTTACTCGCTCATTCTATCCATCACTGTTCCTCCGCATTCAATCCACTCTTTTCTGCTTTCCCAAGCTATTATTCCTCTCTCCGGTCTTGCAGCCATTCCCGAAAAAACCTTTCATCCCCGACATCAATTCCCTGTGCATCATCTTTTTTTTCGTAGAATACTTTTCTTACTTTCGCACATGAAATTCTCTTCGGCGAGATAAGTTTTTCCCTGGAAAGCGCCCGAGGAAAATGCATCCAACAATGGCCCACTTGCCCATCCAGCCTTCGGTCCCTGAATGTCCGTGTAGGGATAAAGGTATATTCGAGACTTGGATATTTTCAGAGGAATTTATCTAGAGCTCAGTGAATAGAGGGTGGTGAAATGAAATTTCTTAAATGGACAAGGATCAGGATTTTGAAAGGGCCAGCAACATGTTGCTCTCCTAGAAAGGCAAGGCTTGCAAGGCTTAGAAAATGGCATCCGACTGCGAAAAACCACTCTCGTTCCTCTGTCAGCATGCTTTTCGGAGGGGTCAGCGATGCAGAGTTGCTTGCTTTGAACAAATTCTAAATTCTAAAGATAAATAAGTTAGTTTTGCGGTTTTCATTTTTTTACTCACTGCAAATAGTTATAGGCGCCAATTATGAGAACTTTCTTAGTTGTAAACGGAGTAGAAATCATGATAATAAACAAAAATATAGTCAGGGTGCGCATCCTTGTATTCAATTTTGATTTATAAATCTCATTTTTCAATTTTATCATATCAATGAAGCAATCAATAATGGGAAATTTGCCTCTTCAACGGGTATCGTGCGAGCTCTTAGCATTACATTTCCTTCAAATCAACTCTAGCCTTTCAAAATCTCCATCTCTTATCCATCATGTAATACTCATTGTCATGATGATCGACTCTCACTTGGTATTTGTATTTTTTTTGGCAGAACATGGAATTCGTTTGGCTACGTAGCACAGTGGCTCCTTCGAACATTCCACAATATCCAGAATATTACAACTCTACACGAACTATTAAAAATAATGAATACAGCTAAAAAAAAACGGGAATTAAACTTTGTTTGAAAAGGTAGTTATTATCATATTTTTTATAAAATAATGTTTCCTACCGCTATACCATTACGAATCTCTGGTATGAATCTATTGGGGTGGAGTTGGAACGACAGAGGTTGAGCGAAAGTACGGTGGAACCTTACCTACGGGCGTATTTTGGGGGAAATAATCTTCGTTACAAGGACACGCTAAAATGCGCGATAACCCCGCAATAAGAAGAGTGCACTCAAAGCTTTACCATTGCACTGGGATACACGATCTTGATTTTAGAAGTTATAGGAAGCTTCAGAAAGGCCATTTCGCATTGCCTTTCCCTCATTGTTGCTACTTGTATTTTTTCGCTATTACGTAGATTTACGTTGCTCCTTTCGTCAATTTTTCATAAATTCTTCAGGGGACGCGTTTTGCCTACACGATCAATCCTATTTTTTCATTTTAAAACGAATCACTCGTTTAAAACCTCCGCATTAATCAAGACTTTTTTTTTAAATTGAGTGAACTCTGGAAAGTATCTCAAATGAGGACTGTATCTCAAATGTAAAACTTCTACCTCGTAGAAAGCACTGAGATAAAAATTATAAAACTCAGGAAAAGGTTGACATGGTCAAAACAATACGCTCTACAAAATTTAAAAATCCAAAGATCTCAGTAAATAATAGGCCACGAACGGGAGTGATGCGTCAAATTAATAAAGCATGCAGATACCCGCTAGTTGTTTTCCTATAAGCACCTTCTCCTTTATAAACGTGCTCACGTTGCTTTAATGATACTTGTGGCAGACGTTTTGCTGCACCACTGCGGACCCATATTTCTTCATCACTTCCTTCCACACACGCACGTTCTCGCTCTGCTCCAACCACCGCACACCTTCCTTCCCTCGTTCTCCATTCACGAAGCGCTCCTCCGAAGGGGACCGCCAAACCGTCGCCGGGGGAAAAGGGACGGATGATGGTAATGATGATGATGGCGATGATGACGAGGTTAAGGAGGAGAGGATGGATCGAGGGAAGGAGGGACGTGGAAGAAACAAAAGGGACTATGAGGAGGGAAATTGAAGAGATACGGAGGAGAAGAGAGAGAGAGAGGGGGGGGAGATTGAGGAGGGATACGGAGGATGAGATGATGGACACACTCAAGGGACCGGTTTTTTTTCCTCCTCCGGGATATTTTTTGTCCGCTCTGCCCTTACCATCGCCGAATACCTCACGCTTTCATATACGCATTACGGGGAGAGTGATGGAGAGGGAAAGAGGTGTGATAAAAAGCATTTGTGTGCGGTCATCCGAAGACGCCAACCGAGAGAGAGTTCACGCACATATGAGGAAGAAAAGGCCGAGAGAGTAAGAGATTTTTATTCGCGGCACTCATGCCTCCGGTATAAGTCTACTCGTAGTGAGGCGTCTTAAAACACCTTTCGTAATCTATAAGACATATTTGAATTAGCTTAAAGTTTCTGCTTTCGACAAGAGTAGGAAAACCACTATTTTATTGACATCTATGTGTATGGTCCCGACTAAAATTACCCGCTGGGTACTACCTTTCACTAGGAACATTTCTTATAAACTACAGAATGTCTTCCGTAAAATTATTGCAACGTTGCATTTCATAACCCTTTGGCAAGATTAACGCTAAGGGCATTTATAATCGAATGGACAAAAGAGGAGTGAATATTTTAAAGTGAGAGGACTGTAGCATGTGTTATGTTGGCCAGACTGGTAGAAGTTTTAAAGGCACTGTTCTTCGTTAAAACTTTCGTGGGTGCTCGTCATTATGAATAAAAACTTTTGGGATATGTCGCCGCGTCAATTCTTGGGTGGACCCAACATTTTCCGACCGATGCTAGCCTTTTTTCAAGGGATGCTGGTCGTTTTTTCAGAATCCCTTGAAAAAGCGACCAGCATCGGTCGGGAAACGTTGAAGCCACCCAAGAATGACGCGGCGACATTGCCCAAAAGTTTTTATTCATAACTATCAACTGTTCTCAAAGCGTTAATATAATGATTGTAAAAAAAAACAATGTTAGTACGAAGAAAATAACTCAAAATATGCGCTCAGCTTAAATAAATCAACCCTTGACCTTACTCACCATATAAATGCTCCATGATTCCCGTAAGAAATCATTGCAATGAAACTGCGTTAGGGAGTGAATTAACTCTACAGGTTTACTTAGCACTACTGAGTCACTATTTACACGTCCTTGTTTCTATTTCATTCCAGTCCAGTTACGAGTTCTCCACAAGTTGTTAGCTCAACAAGACAAACCCTGAAAGGAGATCAGGAATCGGTTCGCTTGGGCTGCATAAATTGGACACTATGGAAAAGATTACCCTGGCTCCGCCTGACTTTATTTTGGTGCCATCATTGGGCGTGTAGCATGAGATCGCGAGCTTGTAAATAGTGACTTAGCCACACCCGCAGGCGAGAAGAGGGCGCCCTTGGGATGGATTTCTCCACTGAGCAAGGGGAAGGGAGAGATTCCCACTGGACGTAAGGGAGGATAAGCGGGGAGGGGTGAGTTCCAAAGGTTCCCGCGGGAGTGTAAAGGAGAGGGGAAACATCCCGCGGGAGATGCACAGGGAGGGGTCAGAGGTTAATGTCGAGAGGTTAGGATAGGGAGGGTATCAGCGCGGAGGTACACAAGTGAATGGATGGGTGGAAGTGGACGTTAGTGACGGTTTTAAGGGGTGGGAGGGTTATCATTCACTCAGTGCGTGACGGTGTGCACGATGAAAGCATTGGACGAGTAATTTCAAGGCTTGATTAATTTAAGCTTATATTAAATTTGTGCCCTGGTATTAACCGTAATTCATATTTTTAATCATTTTCTTCGTAATAAAAATATTTTTATTTCTTCAACAATTCTGTTTACGCTTTGGGAGCAGTAAATGGATTTCGCATTGCTTCATACAGTAAAAAAAATCAGCAGCAAGACCCGATGCACAGTGGTCCGAAATTGGAAGGCCGAATAAAAGTCCAAAAAGGTTTTTTTAGATAGAGATTTGAAAATCAACTTAAATACTCATAAATGATTACCGATGTTAGATTTTTATGCCATTTTACATAAATATAACCCGTTACTGAGGTATAATATAACATTATCTGGTACAAAGCTAGTACATGACGACGGCTCTGTGAGGTCGTGCTTATATATAATGGCATTTAAGTTCGAGGCCTTCGATTAGTGAGAAAATTAATCTTAGGCAACAATATTCAAAACCCATTATAAAAAATATAAAAATGAAAATACGCATCGCATTATTGAAATCCAGATATCGCCATTATTTATATAGTTTGGGATTTGGTAATTTTTTTTCTTATACCGATACATATATTTTGCATCGGAAATATCACTAGGACACCCATTATATAGCAAAATATTTGATCTAAATTATTCCTATTACATTTCAAAAGCATGATTTGTCCACTAAGATGCCGCCTTGAGCAAATATCGCAAGTAATGTCTACCGTGGATAATGCATGCTGAATTATGAGTGCAAACAATGGCAGATCTTCTGAACAAGCGACAAGAGCGTTTTTCTCTGTTTTTAATTTTATTCCTATGCTTTGTATTTACTGGGTTGTGTGCGTAGCGCATGAAATATGTTCTCAGATATAGGTTCTCGGATATTTACTGGTAACTGTAACTATGTAACTTTTCAATTTTTGTTTTTTGGAATATTTCCAGCTTCAGTGAAGCATTTTTGTGTTTTGCTGTCGATATATTTTAGATGTAAAAACTGTATTTATGTTAATTATTTGTCTTGTGGTCAGTGTTTTTCGATAGAAACAGTAAGCTATATAAAATATCTGGCTATTTACGTCGATGAAAACAGCAACTGAAATTCTTCTGTGCAACTGAACTCTATTTTTGAGAAGGTGGCTCGGACTCGGTGACCCCAAAGCGGTTTTTTTCCCAATGGGGAACCTATATTCCAATCACATACCTGTTGTAATACTTTGTAATTGGCAAAAATTATGGTTGGAATAAATTTATTTAATTAAAGGCGCCAAAAAGCTCCCTTGGCATTACAATTGTTGTTACTGAAAAGTTTCTACTTTGTGATGTGTGCATCTGGCGAGGGTCTTGATTAGCTAATGACCTTGCAACTTTACACTACCTTACGTTACTAAAACTGAAAATCTTACACTAACCATTACGAAGTTTATTACCTTTAAGATGCGATAGACCATTTCCATTTTCAAATATCTACGACCTTTGAATGATGAAACCTTCCAACCCAAGATTCAAGCATGGAATATAGAATGACACCCAACTAAATACCTCCATCGTAATCTATGTTGACTAAATTTCAATGAAATAAAATTAGAGAGAGGACCACTCGGAAAGTTCAAGGACCGCTGCGTGGAGAAAAAAATGTTGAGGGAAGGTAGGGTAAAGAGGAGATGGAATGAAAAGAGGTATAAATGAGGAGAGGGGAAAAATTTGATGGAGAAATGGCAAAGAGACGCCTGAAAATGGTTCGTAATGACGCCCGGAGACGTTTCTTGTTACATTCTCATCCCCACCACATTCATCCCTCCGGCGCAAATGTGCCCATCCCACTCTCCATGCAACGAACCCGTCGACTTCCTCACAATGCATTTTGATTTCTCTGATATTCTTTTGAGCGCCTGATTGGAGACCGGACCTCGATTTTTTCCCCCGTTCTCATCGTACATGAGGAAAAAATATGAACGGTTGAAAAAATTCTGACTTGAAAGCTCGTCTCTTTGTGGAACCTTGACGAAGGGAGCTGAAGGGATAAAAAGTGGGGAAAAAATCGAAGGACTGCGAGGACTGTGCGAACATTAGTCCGCCTTAATGGAAATCATGCGGGGAATTTTTTTCTTGAGGGTGCTCTTCCTTTTTATCATTTCTCCTCTCCTTCCTCCTCCATTATTCCCTCACACAAGGGTGGTGAGGAGGGAAATGCAAGGGAAAAGGTGCGGCCAGAATGGAGCTAAAGATTGAGTCATTAGCGATTAATTCATGGATGTCTCACGGGGTATCGAGGGAAGGATGGGGGTGGAAGATGAGGAATAAAAAAATACTAAAATGAATGAAAATCATAAAAAGAGACTTGACTTCGTTCAATTTCTTCCGGGCTCAGCAAAGCGTGTGATCGCGGGAGCCGAAGATTTATGTATATCCTCGCATGGACAGGGATTGATTCAGAAAGCGGACGGGGTCGATGGTTTCTCCATGCCTCAAGATGAATTTCGTCTAGACATCTCTATCAGTTTTTTTCAACTCCGCGGAATAGTAAACAGACACCAGATAAAATGGCAACTACGATAGCCATAAATTCGTCCTGGAAACTCTTATCGTCCTTAATGTCTCCTTTCCTATTGGCATAACCAAGGGCATTGCTAAAAATATGTTACATGGATATTTTTAATTTATGTAACGTAACGACGGCAAATATTTGTGGAATCAAGAGATACTCGATGGCTAAGCATAGCAGCCCGAGCTTTCATTCAATGAGGATTCTAATAAAAGTAACCTAATTATAGTTAAAGGCACAATGCCAATTACCGAGTCTCACATTTTGGAAACCAATCCATGCATTGCGATGAAACAATGACTGAATTTTCCTTTATAGCACTTAATGAACACAGGTAATCTAGCGGTCAAGATAGGTTGATAAGGAACACAAGTCACCAATTACGCATACAATTTATTTACATTGCTTTTGTGGCTGCTATAGACCATTCATTGTACCCAAACACCCTTAATACACAAGATAAAAAAACATAATTTGACGCAACAAGTAACTACTACCCTCGTGGCTGAATTAAAAGAAATCTTAAATAACATTACCCCAATAGGTTCCAATCCAGGGTTTGCAATCCTACTCATATTGGGTACTCCGCCTGTACGCTATTCACTTCTCCACCGGCCACTTACCGTGGAGGAGCAATTTTGACCTTATTTTGTACCATTGTACAGCTCTATCAAGGATGTGGACAGCAGTCAGCACAATTTCTTACCTTAATTTCAGAAGGAATATGCTTAAGATGAGGTGAATCTTGAGAGGTAAAGTGATAGCTCATAGAGTATTTATTTGATATCCTACCCTTCTTGCTCAATAAATTACCTAATTCAACCGTTGGTTGAAAGAAGGAATTTCTCAAGTTACGCATTTCTCGTCCTCAAATGTGCTGCACAAAAAAACTCAACGTTTCATAGTGGATTTTGCCGGTGACGTAGAAAATTAGTTTGTTTGGAAATAAGAACTGGAAATCACGGTGAATTGAAGGGTATAGCGGAGGGACAGTTTAGCAGAGCTGAGAGTTTGTGAACGGAAGGGCTAAATGTGATGTTTTACACTGGAAGGATTTTACCAAGTCCAGATTTTAAGTTCTAATTATGTTCCAATAAAATTAGTTTCCGTTAAAACGATAGTATCTTAATGGACAGAAGAAAATGCTTTAACCAATAAAAATTTTTTGCTCAAAATTGGCATTTACGCAGATTTAAAGGCTTCAGTTTCTAAGGCAATTCAGTGGGACGGCTCCAGAGATGAGCGGTTTTATTTCGCCCGTTTGCCATCTGAGCGCCGTTATACAGCTGGTTTACTGGGTGAGCGGTTTTCCTACGCCACCGTGCCATCAATAAGCGCTTATGCTTTGGAAATAACGGTGTACATTTCATTTCATGAGCTTTAAAGTACGCTCAGCCCCATTGTTCTCCAACGGTAACTACGATATTATTGTACTCATTGAGCTCTAGGTTGAATTATACTCAAAGTTGTCATGCTGAAAATTTTCTTTATTTGTCAGGAAAGTAAAGAAAATAAAGAAGCATTTTATTTCCAACACCAAATCCAAGGTCACACCATGAGTATTCGCAGAAAGGATAAAAATTCTCCCGATGTGTGTTGCCTATCCCAGAGGATTCAAAGGGTGCACTCGCGAAGCATAAAACTCTGCAGGGCAGGGCTTCTAATACCAAAATTAAAAAAACGCTTTTCTAACTATTTCTCATCAAATCAGGGGGCAGTATGCAAAATTTAAGTACTTAAAATTTTTTTGGACCACCCAAACGAAGCACTTTTTTCTCAAAAAATAGAAAATTGACATAAGAGCAATGCCACGTGTGAAACTCTTTAAATTTGCGATCAAAATGTATTATCATTTCCCCAAGTAGCTAAAAAAAAGTATCTCAAAGTCTTTGATCGCGAATTCAACCACTATTTAGACTAGAATTACGAAAATACGTTTTGTAAAAATTATGTACCTAGAACTGAGCTCAAACCTGTTAACCCAAATGCATTCCGTATGCACTGACTGCTTAGCTATCACGACAATTTATGGTTAGCTACTAAAACAATAAAATAAAATTTCGGCCAGAAATTTACTCAAAAATCATTTGATACTCCAATGGATAAAACATTATCATACCTATCAACCACCAAAGCAACAAGAAGATACTTAACACCGCCGCAAGGGAGGATTCATTTTACACCTACAACACCATAGTGTGAAAACAACTTGGAAAATAGGGATAACGAAGTTGGCTTTATTGCCACTGCCTGCTCTTAAATTTATTCCCGCAACTAGTCCTAAAATGAAGTCTTTGAGTAGGTGTTCATTAAATAGTACACAATATTCATCATTAAAACGCGTTAACGTTACTTACGGGTTTGTAAGAAATTATAAATGTATTATATTTCTCGTAAAAGACGAGTTACTTAAATAAGGAAGAAATGCTTTCTTATGAAATTAAATGAAATCGTAGCCCTTTATAGTGGAGATCAAGCTGTTTTAATTATGCAAGCCAATTTCAGAAACACAATAAAAGCAATACCGCAAAACACTAAAAAATTGTTCAAAAACATGATTTACTCTGTACGAGACTAGTTATTAAGGTATTGCTTGCAGAAAAGACCATACAGTACAGTTCGGGCGATCTTTAGACTGAATGGAAGGATAATTTATAATTTAGTTGACATAGATCTAGTTGCGGATCAACAGAATTGCTTACAATAAAGTACAGCGAGTGTACATACTGTAAGCGTATAAAAATTAAATGGTGACGGCGTCAGAAGAAGGTTTTTTTTAGTAAAGAAACAATAAAATGAGAGAGATGAATTCTTGAGGAAAGAGGAACCGTGCGAAGATTATTTTTGCCGGATGAAAGGTAACAAAAGATGACAAAAAGGGAAGCTGAGCTAGAAAGAAAGGAGGCAGCTTAAGGAAAGGCATAAAAGGAGAACGGACAGAGAATCTGGGTGAGTGGGTAACTGTAAGGAAAAGAAAGCGAGAGAGGCGGAGTGGGAAGAAAGGGCGTTTAATTAACACGGACCCCTCGGCTCGGGGTAATAAGAGACATTCTAACATCGCAGAAGTGTCCCGGGTCCTCCTGCCACCCCTAATTCTCCACTCCTTAAAGACCCCCTTTTCCTTCCATTTTTAGTAGTACCGCGTCTACCTCGTCCCTACCAACGGCTATACGCTCACGGTAAACAGGAGAAATTGCTGGGTGGAAAAATAGTGACTCTGCCCCTTTCTTTTGACTGCCTGTCTACCCTCACTTCTCCTTTCCTCCCTTCCTTCATTTATTTTTTGCAGGAGAACGGAAGGATGCAAGTGTTCGCCGGCTAGACATTAGTCCGCGGAAGCCGGGAGGGTTCTTTAAAAGGGTTCACTAAGGGAGAGGGGAATGACTCCTCGCGAAAAAAAGAAAATTTCTTCCCCTAGGAAGCTCGGAAGTACGTAGTAGTTGGGAGGAGGTGGCTGGGAGACCTGGCTGCGGAGATGCGTCCTCAACTCGCACTTCCTTATTACTTGAATTAAATTTGTACGCTTCCGGGCCTGCTGCGCATCTCACACAATGTAACTTCCCTCCATTGACTATGTAATGGTGGTAATTTTTTTCGTGTTCTCTTTCTCATTCAGTTGTAAAATTTTGAAGCAAATTTCCTCTCCTCATGGATCATTTTATTTAGGCCGCGCCGACGGGATCTCCTCAAAAATCATTGTTCTTACACTTTTTCCGTGGATAACATTCAAAGAACTCTGAATGAGATTTGAAAGGATCCATTTTCCTCGACGGACTTAATTTCAGCTGTCAGTGCTGGCCAAGTGTCGTCTGCCACAAGTTGTCTTTTGAGGCGTGGCTGCTGACAGATGAAACAGGTACAAGAGACGGGTTTCACTTGAAAACGGTTTCCCAGGATAATAATGCTTCCCTGGAAAGATTGCTTGCGTGAATTTTCATCCCGAGACACAAAAGCGACAAAAAAAATTTAACGCAGCAATTTCGTTTGTGATAAAAGCTAATATGAAGCTAAAAAAAGCGATAAAAAATTGAGGATCGATGTGTGTGAATTATTGTGGAGTCTTCCGTTTTTTAAAAGATTTTTTTCATTCCCGACATTCCACGAATCAGGAAACATTTCAGCTGTCTTTGAAGAACGCCGCAGAGAAAAAAGCAATTATATCAAATCCCCTTCCGTGTATTGCGATTCCTATAGAATACGTTGCGCCCTTCCATGCGTTAAAATGTGAAAAATATTTAAAAAAAAGGAGAGAAAACGAAGGGCGAACACCAGTTTTTCATCTCCGTCGAGGATATCGATCAATATTGCCAAAAATTCTTTTTTGATATACGATGCATTATTGGAAGAGGGGAGATTTTTTTTAAGACTAGGGAAAATAAAGACTTGAAGGCAAAAAATATATACCTCCCTTGAGAATGTGGCGGTCTGAAAAAATTGGAATACGAGGAAGCATATACATACGGTGAGGGGCGTCACGGTGAAGGAAGAATATATGGTTGAACGAGGAGAGGTAGAGAAAGAGGCAAACTCAGCATAGGTAGGTAGGATGGATGCCACAGATGGATATGAAATAAAAAGCTAAAGAAAAGGAGATTGAAGAACCATAGGATATCCGCGGACGTAGTAAGATGAAAAACACTGAGATAGGAGTTCTTGCTTTTGGCAATGGCTTCACAAAGACAAAGTTTTGGGAAATGGAGATGTAGCGTTCATTATGAGTCAAAGGGCTACGTTTTCTTCCTAATGAGCCCGAAAATTGACGTAATTTCGATAAAGAAGAACTGAATCTGGAAGTTTCAGAAATGGCAACGTATTTTCAGAACTTGATTTTGCAACACTATCATAAATCAGGAATTACATTACGCGTTTTTTTTTAACACATAAGTAAGCTAGCACTGAGTCAGCCGCAAATGAGAATAAAACCTTCTGATCAACGATAAATGACTGCCATTATATAATCATTACAAACAAACAATTGTCTTCTGAGCGATAGTGCACTTTTTTTCCAAGAAATATTTATTCTTACACTTAATTCTTTATTTGAATGATACAGATATCCTTCAATAGTATCACTAGAATATAACATGCTATACAAGTTCGAAGCCACAAGAGCCTCTTGCAACAAAGTGAGGGCAATATAGAGGGATGATTTCAAAGAAATAAAATTGATTACAGTTTTGTATTATTACCAGTACGAATTCAATTTTGAAATGCAGTGCACTTTATTTAGAAATGCAATATGTCCACATCAATGCTTTCGCGTAGGAAATTGATAGGGAGACCTGGAGACTTTAAAATACCTTAAAAGAACGAAAAGGTACGGTTAAATTTACCAAAATATATTCGCTCAAATTAAAAAAAAAAAAAACATTACAAGTTTAAAATCGGCAACGCTCGAAATTCTTTAGCAATAAAAGAGTACAAAAAAGAGTGGATTCCAAATATAAATTCAATGTGGACTCGGCTAATTTATGAGGGCGTGCACCTTTCTCAAAGTAAAATCCGAGTGAACGCTCGCCTTGAAGATCCAAAAGCCATCAATTAATACCTTGGGGAAAAAAATAAATCACAGTGACAGAGGTTTTTTGACGCCCGAGTCGGAAACCAATCTTTTGGACTCCTGATAAATAACTGCGGGCCGTCACCCTTTTCTTTTTTTATTTCCCTCGGCCACTTGCCATGGGAGGCAGGGTGAGGAAATAATTCATCGGGACATTCATTTGGTCGGGTTAAGCGTCCAATTTTCCTTTCGTATTGCATCCTATTTCTCCTTTTCCAGCCGCTTTTTTACATGCCTCCGCCATTTTGCTGACTTTTTTATCCTGTAGCGCTAACTGTAGGCACAAGTAGGTAGTAGGGGACCTTGGCCAAACTCACTACCAAGCACCCTACTTTGGAATCAAATATTCCGATACACGGGTTTGTAACTCCTGACTAGTTCATATCCTCAATGTCTGCTTAATTCAAACCGTTTCACTCTGATGATAAACATATTGATCCACATGGAATGCAAAGAAATACAGTATTAATGCAAAGCAGACTGAAGTATTTACTATAACTCTATTTTTATTCGAAAATATGGCCATGACGCTTCGTTATGTCGTCATAACGAAAATAATAAACCTAACTATACGCTTCAGACTGGTTTCGATGTAGAGCTCACTTCAAACTTAACCAACTCTCCAGGTGGGTGGTCAGCTTTCCCGGTGTAACCCCGGGGTATTCGCAGGCTTCGCACAGATTTGAAGCTGAAACCCTTCGAGTAGCATTCTACCCACTTAGCCACCATGCTCCCATTGCATTTTCAATTCCAAATTTTTAAAAGATTATTTTCACTCTTGTAAAGGAAAGAGCCGCGTCATTTTATTCCAATGACAAATGAGTCAATATTACCAATGACAAACGAGTCATATTTGTAGAGGTGACTGTTTTTAGCAATTTCTACGGTCTCTGGGAACCAACTGCCATTGCTATATGAACCACCTAATAGGTTAGGTGAACGTAAATAAGTTGGTAAAAAAACTTAAGAGCTGACGATTCATTTATCCTCATTTAATTTTTTCGTCCGCTAATAAGACTTGAAATTACGCTTTGCCAATTTCATACCGCAGAAATGACGGGGAATAAATTCATCGCTGCAAGAAAATCATAAATGCTATTTTCATTCTAAAAAATAGGATTTATTATACAACATGTCGAAATAAAAATAAACGCCCTTTCGCAAACACGATTTATAAAATAAATAATGTGATTGCTATAAAAATGCGCGAAGTAAGCTAAAAAGGACTCAAAAGACGGAAAAATGGCTTGTAAAAACTGTTATTTATAAATTAATTATTATTGAATTACCTAGATCCACTCTTCTCTTATTTTCGTTTATCTTAAAAAAAACAATTTCAACAATGCAACCGGTATTGTTTAAAATGCATCCGAGAAGTTGTACATAATATCTCCTCTAAATTTTAGTCGCCGCAGAACATTTTAAATTACGAAGGGTAATCAGTTTCCTCGCATTTCGCATGAATCTGTCATTACAGCACATCCTAACTGCTTTCGCTATCATTCGCTGCCGTTTCGACGCCTAAACTCTCTCCGACACCCACCGCCAACTCAACGGACGACATTTCACTCTGCACTGGAAGCTAAAACGTTTCAAATAACTTGCACTCCCATTCGTTTCCAGACAGAGGTGGGAAAAGTGCGAGAGTGCGACTAATATATTGCTCGGGAGCGTTCTTTATGAAGCCATTTCTCACCTTTCCTCTTTCGGAACGCGCCCACGCCTGCTCCCAAATTCACTTCTCATTTCCTACGCGTGTTTGGAAGTCGCAATTTTTTTCCTCCCAATACGCACTCCCTCAAAACCTCATTTGCACATTTTTCACTCGCTCAAAGTTTGAACCGTAAATTATGTCCATAAAAAATCGTAAATAATGTAAATCACAAATGATGCCACCAATGCGAACACTTAACACTTATTCCTGAAAAGATACATGCATTTGAACATACTGGGAAGAAGTTATTGGACCATGGAATTCTAAATAAAATCAATAGCACGTGAATACGTTTATTTTACATGAGGAATCAGTCAACAAAAAAAACAATTTCTGGGTTTAAATTATTACGGAGGCTTCCGCAGTGAGTTGATTGGTGATGGTTTTCCGGGTTTACACCGCGTTGATTCATGTTTTTGCCGACGACAGTTTCGGGCGCGTTCCAGCTCCCGTCTTCGGGTCGAGTTAACTGTCGTCCGCAAAAACATGAATCAACGCGGTGTAAACCCGGAAAACCATCACCAATTTCTGGGTTTCATCGGAACCCTCACTCTACCTGTCACCCCAACAGCACACACCCTACGCTTGGAGGCACTGAAGTAACAAGGGTCATGGCACAGTAGTTCTTTCTACAACGAATAAATTCAGATAAGTTATTCCACAATTTGAATGCAGCCAAAAATTACAGAGTTAGGAGTTCAAATACGGGATAATGTCTTCGTACAACCCAAAACTAAATTCTTGAAGTTCGACGACGAGTAAGGATGTAATTTGCCCCTTAATCATAAGAACGTGAAATTCACATGTCTGAGGTGAGCTACTTATTCCAAACCAAACATCAAGTCACTGGAGTAATCACTGAAGGGGAGTAATTACTCCGTGAAATAGAATTCATAAACTTGTTTACTTAAATAGGAACTCACTCACCTGTAATCAAAATAAAGTTCCCTTTTTCAATCAATCACAGACCTGGGAGCATATGTTTGAGTTATTAAATGCCATTTTTCCAAGGAAATAGGCTACTCTTGACATCCTAGAAAAGTACGTGATTATGGCTTAAAAACAAAGTTAATGAGGAAGGTATTCGTAAAGTGAAATAGCAGATTAGTGTTATAAACTTTAACAAATTATTAATCCACCCCCGACGTTTCCTGATCAATATTAAGTTATAACAAATGGAAGAAGAAACTTAAAAACATCTATTGATTCATACGATTTTATAATGAGCTAACCCTTCGACCTACAAAGAAACTCGAGGCCTTTTTTTAATGAACTGAAATGTACAAGGCGATTTTTATGTATAAATGACACGCATACTCGCATTCACCTCTACTTGGAGAGTCTTTATTATTTACAGCAGATATGATACATTTTCGTGAACAAAAACTCACTTTTACACCCACATTACTTGCCACATAGCTCAAACTGACAGCGTGACAAAATGAAAAACGTTTTAGAAAAAATATCGTTGGTACAAATCAATAGTTAAAACTGACCACCAACAAGACCAATGTCTCCCAATATCTGAAGCAATAATACTTAAGCTTTTCGAACAATCTCTCTATCCATCAATTCCACACATGCACTTGAACTGCACTTGAACTAAGTCTATCTTCTTCATCCCTCGTACTGAATCGATTATTAACATATCGCACGCAGTACCGAAGTGAAATAAAATTTTTCGTAGGTCATTTCACTCTCCGACCCCAACCAAGTTTTTTTTATTCATTTCTCAACCAAGCTGTAATTTTGCTCATTCCGCAGATAAAGCTGCCGCCGCGCCACCCGCTTGTGGATTCCATTGTTGAACTAATCGTGCGGTAAATAGGGATACACGAAGGTTTTATCGGTAAAATGGTGATTTCCTATTAATGATCGGATAACATGGTTGTCTAAGTTTATTTTCCTTTAGTTTCCGAATCGTTTGGAAATATTTAAAGGTAAATAATACGCGATACTATTTCTTCCTTTTTCATTACCTTAAGATTTACTTCCTATACCGCGGTGACTTAGGAGCAATACAATGCCACATTGTTTAATGCATTAAACATAGGGAAAGATCTGTGTTGCTGGACTCGCAGCAATGAAAATGACACAAAACTAAGAGGTTGACGACTAACTATATAACTTATTATCCCCGCTTTAAATTAATAAAAACCAATAGAGCATCTTTATGCATATTTTCTCAAGAATTATAGCTATACATGAGATGAATTATGGCTTTTAAAACCAAATATAGAATTTTTAAATGGTGTAATAGATAGTTTACATCTGGGAAAGTAGCTCAGCAAATTAAAAGGAAACCAAACCAAAAAAGCGTGTGGGATGCTATTTAATATCCTGTGATTACCATAATTGATACGCATGAAATTGCTTAATACAGAAAAGGTCAGCAATCTTCTTCTTCTTATATACATATATATATAATATAAATGAACTTCTTCTTGCCCTAGAAAAAATTAATCTTAATCTTAAAGAAATTTTTTTATGAGCTGGTAGCACTGAAACAGCTGTCAAGTCGGTCAAAACTAGATGATTTTTTACAAATTTAATATCTTAGCTTCGTAACAATATTAAATACATTTTAGTAGTTAAAATATGTTAAAAATATTAGAATAATATTAAAATCATTTTATTCGAACTGAGTCCAGCTCGAGTTGAGTCGCCAACAAACACGTCACTACCGTGTACAATGTACATAAACAAATCTCCAATCATTTTTTGAATTTGGTTATGGCCGCGTTCCTGTCGATGAATCGAGGTGATTGATTTCATTTCCACGAAATTTTTTCCACGGTTTAGAACGAAGATGTGGACGACATCGTAATTTAAAATGAAAACGTTGGTCCTCTGCATTCAAGTTGAGGAAGTTTTGATTCCGAAGATTCCCATTATCCCAACCGATATGCCTCTTGAGTTTAAACGCATTCATATTCATTTCAGGTTTCATTCGCGATGACGATAAACAAATCACAAGGTGAGTCTGTTTGTGGTCTAAATCTAAGAAAATAAAAGAAACCCCATTTTTTTCTCATGGTCAAGTATATATTGCATGCTCACATGTTGGTATTACGTGCCCCGATATACCTCTGCAGATCGAATAAAGAAAATGTCTTTTTGACAAGCAATTTTAGTGGTTATTTTTGTAGTTTCATTGATTTTATTGTAACAAGTCAAAAATTATTAAAATCAGTTAAGCCGTTGATGATTTAAAAATGGTGTAACTAATCTGTTCATTGATAGTAAAGTTCGAAGTTCGGCTACGAAGTTCGCCGGGTCAGCTAGTAGTTTATAAGAAAAAGTACACTTACGATATAATTAAAGTTACAATTTAAGCCGACAGCATTAACGCAGCAAGAAAGTGACCGAAAATCTCTGAAATTCAGCTAATTGACCCTAACTCCGATCAAAAATGCATGGATTTTTCAACTGTTATGGATTAACAAACTCGGCGCCGCCCGCGAAATCAATTTCATGTCCGAAAGGCATGATGAACAATTCACGTTTCGAAGGTCAAAAAGTAATTGGGTTCCTGTGACCCCAAACAAATTGTGATTACCATTTGCATTACCGCGACCAAAACCCATGCATGTACTGCATGCCATTGAATGAGGCATGCATAAACTGGATCACAGTTCTGTTCTTTAAGGCTGCTAAATCACAAGCTAAACAAACGCGGCGTATTTTCTCCGATTTCATATTTTTGCAATGGCATAGTACATGCAAGATAAAGCTGATAAAACGTTCCAGTTAATTGCGCGCCATATCGCACACAATGACGATAATTACCTTCGTTACAGTTCAATAAAAAAATAAACTTTGGGGACCGCGAAAAAAATACTGGGCGCAATGCAAGCGCATTGGCGTTCAGCCGCGCTCGTTCTATTTTTTTATGGCTAATTAGCGTAGATTTTCGCGTTCGCGGAAGGCGAGCTTCATGCATTTTTCTTCTTCAAATGAGCAAAGCTCAAAGATAGCATAACATATCCATTATGACTATAGTTTAAAAAAAATAGCAATGAACTCTTTGGAATTAAAGCTTCAACACTGATTTTTCCACGCTGCTTTTGACCATATACATTGTATTTTACTGAACCACCAACTTTCTCTTCACGTCGAATTGAGGTTTTAAAGAGAAATAAAGTGAACAGGCAGCTGACTCCTATTTAATGCTGTTGTTCCAATTTTTCCTCATCTACTCAAACCGTAATGTTCTCTTCGATTTTCCCTGGCTAAAGTCAACTTCAATAAAAATAACTTCATTCGGTACCTAAAATTTTCTTTTATTTTGCGCCCGATGGATTAGCAGCCGTTTCAAAAATGCTCCAAAATTTATTGGAATTGCTCAACAGAAATTTTTTTAACATATCATGAAATATTAACCTGCATTTATATATTTAAATTGACATCTCAAAATTTCAGACCACGAATATACACACGTTTTCAGGCAATCGGTGTCATATTTGATCGAAAAGATAATATCGACCAAATAGTGTTGATCTAAACAATATCACCTCATTACTCTCTCTTTCCTCCTACTACCCTCCATTTATTTTACTCGGGTAAAATTACCTACTAATCGCGTAAAACACAGTTACTAATACGAAATAACAAATACCAAGATTTTGGTAAACAATATATCGTGTTTGAAAATACGCATTAAACACCGGCTCTATATATCCTCATGCTAAACTCGCCTCTCTCATCCTCTCTAATCGCCATCAAAGGAAATGAAAGACCATGAAGTAAATACACCGTTATTTCATGCATTTACCCTGTGGATCACGATGACGGAGAAAGCGTAGCTGCACTGCGATCATGTCGCAAAACGCACTAATAACAACGGGCCCAAACAGATAAGCCTTCCTCTCACCCTCTGTGCCGACGGCAACCGCCGTCAAAACTCTCCAATTTGCCAGGATTGGCGCCATTCATTACCCAAGAGTTCATTTTTATACCCTTTCGTTCAGCTATGGCTGTTATCAGGCCCTATTCCGACACGGTCGGAAGGTTAATTCATGGGAAAACATCCTTCGCATCTACGTTAGATTGTTTTTGATTAGTAATTAGGTCTAAGGTTAAAATCCCGAGAATTATTAATGATTCCAACAAATTTAATGAATTTTGGAAAGTGGAACTGGTACTGGAAAGAGGGTTTAATATTAAATGACCTCGTGACGTTATCAACGCGCTGCTGACCTACAGTCACCTGATCATGGTCTCTACTGCACCCGGAATAATAAGAGCTAACCACTAAATTTTCATAGAATACTTGATCGCACTAAGACTAATTTACATAACTCATATAATTTATTATTGAAATATTCATGGAAATGCAATGTTGATATGACGAACAGTTTTTCACACAAGTTTAGAAACCTTGTCATGCAGGTATCGATAATCGTGAGAATCATTTATCAAAGTGAACAGTTTTTGCTAAATTAAATAACATTTTACTTTAGATATTTTCCGCGAAAATTTAACCTCTGGGCGCAGAGCTATTTTTCACCGCAATAATATTTATGAAAACTGATAAAAAATGAAGAAATAGAAAAATAAAATATTTATATAATGCAAATCAATAGCAAGTTAGCCTCAAAATGGGAAGACACCGTCAATCATTGTAGCAATTTCGCTAGTGCTATTTGTTTTGCGGATCCAAATTACACTCCTCCGTTTGACTTTTATAAACAATACTTCATTTGCTATTAAAATCCTTGAGCATGAAGAGCAAACCACATGTATCAGGGATCATGTATCTGGGAAATCATTGCCTAGCATTATAACTTTGACGTTTTCAGAATATACTCAGGATGTTTCGCAGTCAGTGGGAAGTGTTGCAGTATTTTACAACATAATGTCATTTGAATTTTTAGATCTTTAGTTGCTTGAATGGAGTAATGTCTTAATTTTAATAGGGTTGTCTTTACCTAAAAGTTAATTCATATTCAAAATTACAGCCGTTAAAACCGCTAGTAAATGCGAATAGTAGCTCAAAATATTTTAACAGACTGGGATAGATGAGGTTCCTTTTCCTATAGATATTCCCTTTTCACATGGAATCATCAGCTTGAGGCAAAGCGGCTCCCAATACTCTGACAACCTTTAGATATAATTCTGTATAAATACTTTAAATAACGTTAGATATTCACTTCAGGTTAGCAGAGCAGGGTAAGAAATATGATGCACCGATTCAGTTCCATCTACACCAAACCATGCAATCCAGCAGACGCGAGTTAGAAGATAGAAATGCTGACTATCCTGCTGCCTACTGTAATTGAGGAAATCGTGTGTTTTATCTCATTTATTCGAATGGTCAATGATATGATGTGGTACTGATATTGATGGCTTTAAGATGAGCGTAGATAACAAGTGGGCTACGATTTTTTGGTGATTAGTGGATTGAGAAACTTCGGCATAGTAATGTCCACAAGGAAATAATCTCAAATGTTTAGTCCATTTTCAACTAGTATGATAAACTCTTTCTTGCAAATAAAAATTAGTCAAGTGTTTAGGGACAAATAAAAACTATAAGCATTACCTTTTGTAGAAAGAACAATACCCATTCCCATTTTAAATAACCTCTCCTCGCTGTGCTCCTCTCTAGTTAATCTCTAATGAAAATTTTTTTCTTCGGGGCCACGCGTACGGATATCTATTTAAATCTTCAAGGCTTCTCCAAAGTTCCATATCCGTCATC
This sequence comes from Ischnura elegans, assembly GCF_921293095.1. Classification (NCBI taxonomy): domain Eukaryota; kingdom Metazoa; phylum Arthropoda; class Insecta; order Odonata; family Coenagrionidae; genus Ischnura; species Ischnura elegans. The sequence goes on from NC_060246.1 coordinate 147,324,153, forward strand.
TTATCATTCATCACCATTTCACTTTCATTCATTCCATAGCCTGACCAATTTTTCCCTCTTGAAGCCTCCTTTGACTTAGGTACTATTTTCCTGACTCTCCAGCAATTTATCACCTTCTCCTCCCCATCACGTGATCGACTCCCACCTGTGGAACAAGGACAACAGAGTCACCGCATTTTTAGAATGGCATGTCTTCCCCCCTGAAGTCATGGGCCCAGATTCATAGTCGTTACCTGGGTGTCTACTACGCTCATAAACTGTATTCTATTCGCACTGAATAGGACGGTTGTCGCACCCATTTCCCCAAGCTACCGTATTCGTGGGTGAAAATTTAAGCTTTCCAAAGGATCCCTCACAGGATTTCGAGGTAGCTGCCTTTATCGCATTGGGCATTAATAATTTTATATTTTCCATTAGGTGACTTAGGTGCACGAAATTACACTTAAACCATTCTAATTTTCAATGAGCGGACGGTAATATTTGAAAATGTCGACTTAAATGCTCTTCGTACCTTTCCCAAATTATGCTGTTCATAGCAGTGAATTGTAAGGAAATTTACTCAGGCATTGAATTAAAAGTTGGGTTACTACTACGAAAGTATCAGAGAACAAAGGCTGATGGATAGCTTTGAAGTAAATATAATTTTTCCACAGGAAAGCTCATTTGGACACGCATGTCCTGCATACAATGCACTATGCAATACATGTAATGCTCTGCGGATGTACTGCAGGTAATTCTACGCTAGATAGTTTAAAAAATGATAAATGGATTATAATAGCTCCGAGGCCGCCACTCAGTCTGTGATAATATACCCATGCAGTAAATTAAAGCCTTGCTTGTATGAAGAATTCATTATCGATCAACATGGCCGTAATTGTTCTCCCGTGTCAAGATTCAAATCAAACAATCATCAATTACCAAATACTATCGGCCGTTAACGTTTTGTAGAGGCTGCTGTCAGCAAACAAGACGAAACGACGCGAGAAATTTTGAGAAACAAATTAATAAATTTATTCCGTGCAAGGATGCAAGACATTCTGTAAAATGGACGATTAAAATAAACATGACAATTCTGCGGCTGTTTTAACGCAAACCCCAAGCAGATATTAATTTTTTTATATTACGGCATAGAATTTTATGTACCTACTGGATGTCCCTTGTACTTCGTACCACTGGTGTTTTTATGAATGAAGTAGGAGCTGTAATCATTAAGAGTTAATGCATCAAGATTTTTTATGCGGCATGATGAAATTAAATATTATATTTTTCATGCAACGAAAATACACCAGTTCTGGATCTGTACTTTGCCATGTTTATTTACAAAGCTCATTGTGCTAACTATTCACTCAACTCAAGGCAGCTTGACGAGACAACAGAGTATCGGAAACGTACCTGAACCGTTCGCTACTTTAACTCTACTACTTTACTTACTAGATTAACCTCGTTTTCTCTTTGAATAGCTCCCCTAGATCTACCATCCATTAACAACTCATAAATGACGAAATAATCCATTCAAGCTAATAACTCTCCTCATGCTAATAATAATTGTTCGATTTGTATAGAAATGAAAGAAAGCATAAAATGTCTCCGTATCATGATTCGCGAAAGGAGAGAAATTGCTAGGCTTGACACAAAAAACTATTTCCAATTTACACATGTATCATTTATGTATTCAATTTCCTAAGAATGGTGAAAGTTTCAACTTTTAATTTCACCAAATTTCACTGTTACTCAACCGAATTTTACTTGCATCGTCAATTTTATTCCAAACGTTGCTGATGTCAGTACAAATTAAATCACCACTGGATTGAGTTGGTTTTTGTTTTCCATATAAAATTGCTCGCATTTGAACGCTTTTTTATTTCTCTTACATTTCATGGAAATATCGATGAATACAGGGGCGGATCCAGGATTTATTTCTAGAGGATAGGGGGCCCAAGGGTCTGACAGACAAAATATCTCCTCATACTTGAGAAATTGAAAAGAAATTCAGCAATTATTCTAAGAAATACTCTCTTTATTTTGATATGAAAGCTGATATAAAACTAAATGATAGGTGCTCTGCTATTCTCAGGAAAAAATGATAACGCAATGATAACCGTATAAAAAGTTTGTCTATTTTTTAAGCGTATTGGGGGGGGGCACGTGCCCCTCCCTCTTAATCCGCCTATGAATGACTGTCAGGTAACTTTTACGAGTGGCAACGCAGGTGATGAAAAATCTTTTGCATGCTAAAAGTTTTGAAATGTATTGTACGAATATGAATACAAATGTTAGTCTCCTAATATTAAGTCTCCACATGCTAAGCAGAAAAATAAATTGTTAACTAAAATTTTACTATGGAAAAGTGTTTCCTTATAAAAGAGAAAACTGCTTAAATTGGGCATGAGCGTCCTGGATACGACTAATTTGAAGTTTAAGGCCATACAAGGTAACTCAGGGTGGATATCAATATTAATATCAGTACCCTGAAGTCATCATTAGGAACAAATTTCAACTGCAAAACATCAATAAAATGCTAATGAGAATTAATTTTTACCACTGCCCGCATCGCTACTAAATAAAGTAAGAATCACAAATCTACTGCTTAAACAAAGAAATAGGATAAACTAGAGAAGTTCTCCAGTCAACAATAAAAATGTAGAAAATTTCCCAAATAAATGTCGAAACCAATAAAAGATAAACGGAAAGATAATTCAAGGAAAAAAGAGATATTTTAGGAGCTATTTGTACTCTTACCAGATACACACGCATGCGATTGTAGATTTAAAACCCCATTTGCGCAGTTTAATTGGTAATAGCTTTAATTTAAAATAAAATTCAAACAGCTTAATTTACAGGATGCAATTAAATCGTATCAATACATATAAACTTCGCTACCGACGACATGATTTTTAGCTTGGTTGACAATGAAACAGAATTATTAAATGTAGAATTCAATCAAAAGCAGAGGCATAGTGAGAAAAAATTCACACTTGTCACGTACAGTGCTGACATTTTCCGGGTTTCCAAAAAAAAGTGAAGTCATTAATTTTGTCTGCACTTTAACCACAATTTATTCAAGCGTTCATGAAACCACAATCCCAAATAAGAACTGCACAACTTCCCGCCGTACATTCATTTTTGGTAAGCCGCTTTTGGAATGGGTATCATATATGGTCGTTAATAATTATCATCCCGCCAGAAATCCTGATGCACGTATTTTTATATGCTCTCATCATTCTAATCAAATCTCGTTGACATAAAAATAATGAACCAAAGTGGCAACTTTTTTCAAAACTCTCTTTATTTGCGAAGAAGACAGCGTAATGAGGTTCTAAGCTTTATATTAAATCATTTGAAAATTCGTTTTTTTTAAGTAATGAGTCCAAAATTTGAAATATTAGGAGTTAATTGCGTTGAAATTGTTTTAGTTTTATCATAAGTTTTTTTATAGCAAGGGAAAATAATTTTCATAATTACCAACGCATGACTTTTCGTAAATTGTGTTCTTTTTGCCTAGCTACTCATATTAACACAAGATTTTGTTTCACCAGGGACCACCACAGAATGAATTATTTTGACTACACGGAGTTAAATTCACTTTAAGGCTCGCGGTATCTTGAGTTAATTCTTTACGCTTAGAATGTAAATGACTGGAAAATCGGGTTAGTGATATAAGACATTACAACATCCTTCAACTGGGCCGCTGAGGTTCGAAGCCTACGGTCTGAAATACATTAAATATGAAATTATGCCTTTTTAAAGTTTATTATTTTTTGCTATCAAATGAGATTTGAAATATCAGCTAATAAGCTGCATGAGGTAACACAAAAATCGTACAATTTTATCTTTAATGTTAGAGAAATTCAATCAGATCTAATAATGATACCGAGTTATCCAGCTTAAAAGTATAATAAATAATTAAAAAGAAACGCAAAAAGCATTGAAATTTGCTGTAGAAATTACTTTTCTGTACAATAGAATTGAGGTCTTACCGGTTAGTAATGAAACTTAATGGAATTTGAATTCTGGACTACTTTCCACAGTTAAAACTAAATATCTACATCAATCAAGCATGTTGCACGTGGCCTCAGAGCCATGTTTTTAGCCTCCTAATAGATTTTTTAGTTCCAGAAAAACGTCACATTAATGTTTCAGTATTAGGTTTACCGGCACTAAGTCCCATTACTCTGAGCTTGCTCCCTCACAATTTTACCCAACTGATTAATGATTTAGGAAACTTATCCAGAGACCTCATGTAATGAGACAGAATATTATCACTAATATGCCAGAGTTTATAGGCAAACAGCTGCCTAAAGCCATTCATAGATAAATTTTAAATCTAAAGTATTTCCAGTAATTTTGAAAATGCTGTGGGAATAGACGTTATTTGAGACCTGGTTGAAAATATACAAATGAATTCGAGTTCCTTCAAATCAGTAGCACACACGTCGATCAAGTAATAAAAGACTGTTTGAATTTACAAATATTTCATGCATACCTATTGCATCTAAGTCTTTAATTAATACAATTATCACGAATCACAAGCAAAAACTGTCCCACAACTCCAATGCTGCAATGCCTAAGATTGCACCATCGAGCATTTCCTCTAAAAAGGGACAAAAATTAAAGTGCATCACATTAAATGAATCAGAATGTTAGAAAAGATAGAAAACCATTTAATCCACAGCATTTGCAGGCACTCCAATCTTAAATAAGACCAAAAGTGGAGTGCATATGGTGATAATTCCTATGTGGTCTCGGAAATGCTCGGATAACTTCCTTATCAAGAGGATTTAAGCTGCATTCACTACCCATCGAATGGAAAGAGCATCAGTCCAATGTACCAAATACATGGAAATGAGATTTTTATTTCCTAAAGTTAGATCTGATGGCTATAATCATAGACTGTTACTCTTTAAAATATTTTGGTGCCAAACTCTCATTCATGAGTGCATGGAACAACAATTTCTTGAGGAGCGGTCAAAGATTTTTCTAGCGGCAGCATCTCAAGGACCCCTTGAAATTTTAACTGAAGAAAGTTTTTGCCACATTCATGTACGTGCAAATTAGGCTTACCTTTCATCTGCAGCGACGAACATGGCTGGAATAAAATCTCGTAAGACAATTTTAAATACTTTGAAAGTCACAAAACACTAACTTTGTCCTCAAAAAACACTTCTCAGAGGTAAATAATTGTTAGCTTTTCAAAGAGTCTTGATAGCTTTTTACAAAATACTGCCTTATTTTTTTTCCGTATTCTTGACATCGATTAGTTCAACTAAACGGGACCAGAGAAAATCAATACAATATATTAAAGCCGAGATGTTAAATTAATGCTAGTGACTTCAGGCTTAACGAATCATCCATATTTTTTAAATATCTACAAATCAAACAAATTATTAGGCTCGAAAATGGGTGCTTTCCATTCATTGACACACGTCAACACAAGTCGACTTGCGTCGCGGTTTTCGTGTTCCATTCTGTGTGTGTCGCCGACTGTTGTGACATAAGTCAACAAACGATAACGCGCAGGAATTGGAGAGTTATAAACAGTTACCGCGAGTCGACACTAATCGACTCATGAGTCGCATGAATGGAATGCAGCAAATGAGGTTCGAAACTCGCGGCCCAATTCAAAAATTGTTCTCAGAAGGCTGAGTGTTTGGCATCACCGAATAATTAATTTAATTGAAATTAAAATAAATCTTGTACTTGAGTACTAGACATAAGTAGAATATTTAATACCCTACTTTTATCTAATACAAATATGCCAGAGAAGAGAAACAATATAAATAATCGAAGATAAACAACAACTGAAAAACCGCTCATGGTAACGAGCACTGAGGTAAATGGCTCATTGAAACTACGTTCAAAAATGAGGGTAGAGAAAGAGGGAGAGATACTGAGGGACTTTCGATTGAAGTGATAAAGACATTCTAGTAAGGGGCGAATAGGGAATATAGGGGAAGATATTCTGGACGAATTGCAGGAAGAGAAGGTGTTTCCTTACGAGTACATACTCCTGAAGGCACCAGTAGTGAGATACTAGACGGAAAGGGGCAGGAAACAGCCAAGAAGGCGGTGACGAGCCAAAGAACATGCGGGGACAGGAGAGGGAGTGGATACCGGGCATATTGGGAGGACTTGGGAGGGCTGTAGAAAGGACGGAAGCAGACGATGTGATAGTTATTAACGAGGGCGGAGGTAATGGGGGTAGGGCAAAGTGCACCGGGGGAAGATAAGAAGCTACAGAGGGGATTGTGGAAGGAAAAACAAAGACGGGATGGACGGAGGGAGAGAGCATGGCTGGGGGGTGAAGATAGAAGTGAAATAGGGAGGGCAGACATCGTAGATGGGGATGGCGATTTCGTATCAGGAGGATATAGGAGGAGGGCCATTTGCAGATGGGGTTGAACACGCCTTCTTTTACTTTCGTCGCTTCGGAGGGATGCGGAAATGGATGAGGTGGGAAGGGGGAGGGTATAGTTGGGGATCAGGGGTGGGAGGAATTTCGGCGGGGCAGTATTTATAGCGTGCGAATAACGTCCCTTCCAAAATGCACGCACACAAGGAGAGTGGCACACGCACAAAACGAATGTGCATAACCGCCCCTCTCGAAAAAATTCCCCAGACTACAACACTACTCTTATCCTACGATCCGACTCCGCCCATATCCCCCAAGCACGGAAATCCCCTCCTCATCCCCCGCGAAGCCCCCCTCCTGCTACCCAGCCGGCTAGCCGGAACTCACCCCTCTCCACCCTATCTCAACCCTCAACCCTTTCTGTCCGACTAGCCACTCCTCCGCCCTGATATTTTCCCACTTTCCTCAAGCCCTTGCGGTCGTTTTTTCCCCCTGCCCAGTCTGGCGTACGTATATTACTGCGTGCACATTTGAAAAAAATAATAATGATAATAACGAAACCGTCGTGGCCGTACATTCCTCTCCAAGCAATACTTTCGTGAAATATGTATGTACGTGTGTTTTTTTTATATACTGCTAGCCGTAATTTGAATCGCCTGCTGGGGTTATGGCAACATCATCGCCGTCGCGCGAGCGTGGGGAATAATCCTTAGACCTTGCTCCCGCCCTTCCAATTTGCCAGTGGCTTTTGTCAACTTGCCAGGAGTAACCGAGACTCGCATTTCGCTGTGTGATTATATAGAATCAAATCTGCATGACATAGTAAGTTATATGAGTTTTACAAAGTTTTGTAATTTTTTCATAGGCTATACGTATAAGCTCTTCCGCTAAAACTGTGGTGTTAATCACTCGAAATAAATTTCAGTTTCTGGATCGTTAAGAAGCTGATTTATTTAATGACCGATTATTTACTGAAAGACATGGTGGTATAGCAAGTTGCAGATCAGAAATTATGATAATATTACTACGAAAATCATTCAAACTGATTCTCACAATTCCTGTTTGTCAGATTAGTTTTCCGATCCATAATATCAAGCTTTTATGCCTCAGTTTTTTCGTAACTAGGCACTTAATCTGTAGTCACTTACTTGTATTATTCAACTCAAAACTACAAAAATTAAAGCCACAGAAATCTCACCAACGAGACTCGAGGTACTTTCACGCAGGTCTATCACCACAAAAAACCTCAAGTTTGTCTTTACTAGAAGTATTGATGCATCTTCATCGTCAAACTGTCATAAAATCAGAGCATGCTATATAAGAAACGTAAGGGTTTTTAAAAATACCTGGAATTAATCTATTTAGCTTACGACAAGGCGGCCACTATCCATAAATTTATGAGATGCTGTATTACGTTCACGTCCGCGTGTAAACAGACGAAGGCGTGACTAACAGCTCAATTATTAAATTAAGTTCTTCGGACATCATTTTTCCCTGAAATAACATGTATTCCTTTAAAACTGTATTCCTCGCTTCACAGCATAATTTATTGATTATAATTTTATATTTCTAGCCTATTCCTTGGCTCTGAAAATTATATATTTCTTCAATCGTAAATTTAATCTCTCCTTCCTCTCTCCCTCCCTCTGCGCTAGAAAGGATTTGCATGTAGACCATTTGCTTTTATTATGCGGTGAGCCACGGTGATTCGGAGAGAAATGGGACAGTAGAAAGAGAGAGCGGGAAAGGGTGATAGGCAGGGAGGCGGAAAGGTCTAATGTGGTGTTCACGATCCCTTCTCGAACGCCCGCCGAGGAAATTCATTCGGATTACTTTCCCTTTTCCAGCGCCGCCGCCGTCGAACGTTTACTTCCCTCTTATTTATCATTTCACGGCTATCGGTCGGGTTGCGGCGATAAGGAGGGAGGTATTTCACGTGAGAAGGAAGGCATAAACATTGGTTGTGTGTGGAATGGTGCCACTTCTTTTTCGGAAAAAAAGGTTGTTGATCTGGAGGAGGGAAGAACAGCGGGCCGAGACTAAAGGGAGAATGGGTCGAGAGCCGTTTTCACCAGCGTGGAAGATTAAAGGAGAAATGAAAGAAAGTCTCGAAACTGAAGAAAACGAAGGGAATAAAGAGGAGTGATTACATAGTTTTCCACGCTGTATAAATTTAGTGTAAGTACCATACAGAATAAATTACCAAAACTACCAAAGTATTAGATTAAAGAGCGTATTAGTGTGAAATAAAATTATTTAGACTAACAGGTCAATGAAAGGCAATCATTACCATTAAGACGAATGAGAGACTCGCTTTAATATGCTGGAATCATTGCAAATTTTGGAAATTTTTAGTTGTCATCCTTTACGAAGCAAAAACAAACAAAAAACATGAAAATGAGGGCACTTGTAAAAAAATTTGTCTCTTTTAGAAAAATTTGGCCAGCTAATATGGTACTTATCTCTACGAACTAACAATGACTGCTAAATCAGTAGGTTTAAATCAAATCTTGATGAGTCACTTTCCAGCAGCTACTATTTCTTTCTTATCTTCGACTGCAGTTGTATCATGTAAGATATTTAATATTTGCGACATTTCATCCCTTTTCGTTTACATACTTTTATTTTGTAAAATTAACGTTTCGCCGACAACATTGGACAAACTATGGAAAAACAGCATTTAGCGAAAGGTTTATGGCAGTTGCTTGTTGAGCCTTGAGACTGTGTGGAATGGTGTTCGCAGTACCAAGAGTTAGTCATCCGGCTTCTAGGATTTCCGTCGCGTCGTGGCACTCCACCTCATAGTACCGGTAGTATGCAGGCTTATTCAGGCCCAGTTAGTTTGAATTGCTGCACATGAGACAGTTATCAGAATAGTTTCCGTCTCATTCGACATGGAACGGATTGCTGGAAACCGGATGATCAACTCTACAGCCAATATACGTAGAGACAAGGATCACAAAAGCAGAAAATTATTGAATCGTTGATGCATCAGGAAAACAATGATAGACAGGTGAAAATAAGAGCCACTCCATGTGCACCTGAACAGGGATATTTTCCGACCAAAATCTAATAGTTAACATAAATTAATGTGCTCGTTTCTCAAACTTATTATTTTGATTTTGACAGATCTCTAAAAATTAAAGATAATCGAACCACTCCGCTTCCGATCCTTCACATTCTTAGTCACTTATCGCCCGCAAATTATTTAAGCTGTTAACGGTTCAAGGAAATGGGTAGAGAAATCATACGTCACAACCTGATTCTTCCGTTCAATCACCGTGAACGATGCATAGTATTCTCCTTCCCAAAATTGCTATTTGAGCTACGTTGGATGAAGTCACGTTATTTTTAAAGTTGTTCGTAACTCGAGTAATTTCTTCAGATAATTTTGAGCGGCTAAATGGATACAAATGAATCACCGCAAAATGTAATCCTTTTGCATCCCTTCTCTGTCCCATTGCATCTGTGGAATTAAGCACTCCCACTGAATTTCGTTTTAGAGTGAATGTTTTAGAATCTGATAAAAAATTCAACAACATAAAGTAGGATTATGTGCAAAAGCGTAAGTCTTTACCTAAATACTACGCAAATGTAGCATTACCTCCCCCCGATCTTACGCGATTAATCAAACCGAATACCCATGACATGAGATGGAAAAATTACGACTCACTTGTAATGCGCGGGACGACGAAAAGGCCCGGGTTAAACTAGGGGCAGGCGACAAATTCTCATTTCCACGCGACGAACGCGGGAAACCAAGTGCTTAAGGCGGCAAGGCGGAAGAGGAGGATTTATTAGGCAAGAGAATTGAAGACCGCACCCGGGGGGTTAGCCATAAGGGCGCGAGAGGGGATGAAATAAAGAAATGAAGGGGGCGAAATTGTCGGTGGAGACTGGAGGCAGGCGGTGAGAGGAATCGTCGTGGGAAGGGAGGAGGAGGAGTGGCAGGGCGATTATCTGTGGATATTGAAGGGACCGCTGGCAAAGATGGGGGAATATCGGGAGGCGATAGGAGTGTGAGAAATGTGGAAAAAGTAGTAGTAGGGGGTAGAAATAAGGGGAAAGAGATAGTGGTGGGCGGGCAGGGTAGCGTGAGAAAACGTTGTGGCCAGGAAGAAGAGTTTGAGGGTGGGTCTGCAAAGGGTATACCAGACTAAGATTGGGCGGGGGTATTTCGAATGTAGGGGGCCGGAAGTCATTTTGTTCGATGGGGTGAGGGGAGTAGAATGCATGCGGACTTTTGGAGTCGTGCCATGTTGTCGCGGCCAATGAAATAAATTAAGTGGGAAGGGTAAAAGTGGGGGAAATATCGGCGTGGGGGTTTCCAGTGGGGTTTAGATAAAGGGGAGGGTGGGAGAAACCCCTTTAAACCCATGTGGGTTGCGGTGCCGCGAGGGGGAGGATGCGAGATTGCGTGTGGGAATTGGTTCGCGTCGCTTAGTTTTTACTCTCCATCGCCTCTCTCTCTCTCTCTCTCTCGCAATTGCTCGTTTTTATTTCGCCACCAGCTCGACCATTCCTTTTCCTGTCCAGAGAGCGATCTATTCAAGCTAAGTTGCCCTAAAATATCCGTTCCACTGCACCGACACCTATTGAGATTACCCTTCTTATTTACACTTAAAATGATATTTCACTGCGATAAAAAACATCAGTTACTTTACTAAATATAGGCCGACGAGGAGTAAAACCCGGAATATTTGCATTAACATTTGCATCAACCTGAGGTAGCCTTCGTGAGAATTTCAGACTTTTGTATGATACGAAGAGCTAATATTTATTATTATTTCATTAAACAATTTTAAAATCACGTTGTAGATTTTATCATATAAAATTTTAAAAGCATAATCTTATTCTCCCCAAAGTTTTGACTCACGTGGTTTTCATTAGATAACGAAAACAATCGGCAGTTTGACCATACCTAATCCCCTCATATATTCTTAAAAATCAACCACACTCATACTACACCCAGCTTTTTTGCAACTGTGAGGAGGTAGAACTCTGCTCCACCAAGGAGAAATAATGAGGTTATCTCCTAATTTTTCAAGGTAACTAGACGAACACTGTTCCTAGGAACACCTATGAGAATTTAACAGCTAAATAGGCAGAATTTTTTATGATTAATTAGTGGGGCCAATAAAATGGCAAAATATGCAAAATAGTAAGCTATATTTCTTGGGACATCTAATTCGAGAAAAGAGTGTTATCCTTTCGTTAAATATTTCAGAGGCAAATAAATCGGAGAATACAAAGGACTAGGGAAAAGAAAAATATCTCAATTTGATAATATCAAACAAATGGATAAGTTTGACGTTGAACCAATTATTCCATACAGCATTAACGGGGTTTGACCAACAGATAGCTGATATCTAATACCGGAGACAGGGTTGAAAGAAGAAAAACGTTAACGTTAAATGTGGTGCCCACATTGGAAGACAATCCCGGTTACAAAGCATTTCCCATTTTACCATAACCCTTTCCTCCGTCCTAGGATGTTTTATGCCTCCACAGCATCCAAACCCTACACCTTTTCAGGGCTTAATCTATTCCCGACATTCCCCACCCAACTTATTCCGATCCAAATTTTTCCCCTTTACCCTATCTTTCCACCCCTTCCCAAGCGATCCTTTATCTCCCCATCCCCCAACTCCTTCCCTCTCCATCTCGCCATGTGATCCCCATCGTGCGATTCCCCGACGACCGCCAAGTGTTTCCGCGTCTATATTGCTCCCTCAGCCGGCGAACCATGAGGGATGAAAGACGGGCCGACGTCGCCAGAGTGTGGGCGCTAGGAAAGTTCACCGGAGGGGCTTGCCTCTGAGCGGCTATATTAAGTGTCCCCAAGCCACCCTTCAAGTTTATCACAAAGTTAAGATCACGCGCCGTTTTTAACTGTAAATCATCGTTGGGGCACGGTGGCGAGACTGGTTCTTATTACGCCGGATAAACGATTTGATGGAGGACATCGAAGACGGCGCGGGCGAGTGAAAGAGAGATGTGTTTGTACCTACCTACATGAGAGTTTTAACCTCTTTGAGGCTCGAGATATTCGAAAGGAAACATATTTCCTGGAGACAGCTGAATTTGATTATACTTTACACCTCTCCTGTATTGCTATCTTTGGCACAATCAGGCCATGTGCAAGCGCAATTCTTTTGATTGAGGAAAACAGCTGATGCATTCCAAGCTCTCTAAGGGACTTCAAGTAAGCTTTTGGAAGGATATGCATATGTACTACAATTGCATCATCATATGTATTATTAAGAGCGTCTTAAATATCTTCGATACTGACTGGTAAAACGATTTTCGCATTGAATTTCGTCGTTAAAGATTTTTCCTCCAAGTTTTGTATAATGTAAAAACAAGAAGTAAATAGCACATATATATTTTACAAAGCAATTGAATCAATCCTTATGCTACGAAAAATTACGAGTTACCCAAGGGATCAAGAGCTACATTAGAATATAATAATGACCCCGTAGAATATGCAATGATGCTCACCCAAGGGACCTACTCCTAAATTTGAATATAACAATGACCACGGTAAAATGGCGATAATGCTCATGGAGAAAATTATGATAGCTCGATTCTGCTCCTACTTTTTTAATTCTTTCAGAAGATCTCATAATTTCTATCGCCAAAATATATTTAATAATAAAAAGAGTAATTCTAAATGATTCATATCCTTTGTAAAGATGCTGTTAAAACCAGAGGCTATTTCAAATTTTAAGGGCTAACAGCAGTCACATACTAGATGGCCACGTACGTCGATACATGGGATTTAACTTTAAGTCGCCCGTCAACACCAAGGAAACGGAAAATGTGAATGTATTACATACTGTGCTTTGATTTTTATCTTCCTCAATGGACCTTAACGTTAAAAAATATTTTGACCATTTTCAACTGGTTTACCAAATAAAATTCTAGAGAGCTCAACATATTGAATAAAATAACCAAGGTCCACAGTGAATTTTTCACTGTAACTTTTCATTTTTATTGTCATGAAAAATCTACGGTCCATATTTGTGGAATTGCCATAAATTTCTTAAAATGGTTCCATAACGATCCATATTTTAATCACTTGATGAGGTTGAGATTGTCCAAAAACATTCTCAAAATTACTTGTAATTCAATGATAGCTAATGGTTACACTAGTAAGAAATTACTCTCGGATATGGAAAATATGAGACACTAGGGAGACGCGACATATATTTTCAGGCTTAACAGTATTTTAGTCCTAAAGTCAAGTAGATATCGGGAAGTGGATAAGTGACTCTGGGAAGTCATGATAAAATTTTCATTGACTAGTTTCACTATATAAAACACTAAAATAGGAAATCAATTTTTTAAATTTTAAAATTTAATTTAAAAAACCTATGGCAGTAATTAATCAAATAAAATTAAAACAGGGTAAAATTTCATATTCATTTTACAACACAAAAAATGACTCACAAATACTTTCCATACAGAATATCCCACTGCATAATGACCTCATCCTATCAAGTCAAATTATTATATATCTTTAAATTATCCAATATATCTTTAAATACAGCTTTATTTCTAACCCAGAATAAAATCTGACTATGGTGAGTAATGATGTAGCAAGCTGAATAAAAATGTAATAATATCCAATAATTTTGACCAAACTCTTCATTATTTTAGTACAATATTTATTGAACCAAATGTATATGATGGATGTTCACTTCCATTTAACGGCGGCGAGTGGTAATGGATTAAGATATAATCAAGGAGGAGAAAGGTCATAAGCTTGCAGCAATCATTCCCGAATGGCACCGCGCAATTGCCATCACTTGTCCACTGAAAAATTCAGAGCACTAAAAACCTTTCCGGAACATTCATCACCAAACCGTACGAGTAATGTCGTCAAGAGATTGAATATTGCTCTGACCACGCGACATGACTCGCTAATGCACAACTCGGTGCAAATGTACTTCGCATCCGAGGCCATTTATTTATTTTCTTTTTGACGCGTCGCGAGGAGAAAAAAAATCATATATCGCACATTAGTAGGACGGCGTCATACATCACATTAACTAGGGCTTCCGGTCGCGTGAAAAACTTGGAATCGCGCGGCACTCGAAAATGAACGTGAGAGGAAACGGCTCAACTGGGAGTGCTGAGCGGTTACCGCCCGCTGAGTGGCGGCGCCACCGTCACCCCGTGTGTTACCATGGCATCGCGGACGTTTGTTCAGAGTTCAAGCGCTAATTTATCGGCGGTTCTAATTTCCGAGCGAATTACGATAAAGTTGAAACGATCGATGCCCTCCCTTCTCCCTTTCCATTGGTTTAGGATTCAAATCCTTCAATCCTTGTTTATCCGGATTCTTCCCAATGCTACAGCCCGCAAAACACACCGGATCGGCGCCATCCATTTCTCGCGTTCGCTAATGGAAAATGCCGATTCTCTATCTCCCCCGCGAGAGAGGGTAACGGATTGATAACGGGTCAAGAGACGTAAGCCCAAATAAATCAACGTCATTTATATGGGCATATGTCGTTTTCCAGAATGCCAAATCTCACAACGGTTGATCCCGTTGGTCGGGAGCACGGGATGTTTGCTAAAGCATGCGGTTCGGTCGGCGTTCGTGTCCCTTTAATTTCCAATACTTGCAACTGCACGTGTTTTAGCCTCCGTCGGCCGATCAGCTGCTCGGAAAAGAGAACCCGTGACGCCGATGCATGAGAAGGAAAGAGATGGGCCGATTGGTTAACATTTAGTGTGAACATTTGAATATTCATCTTGATAAAAATCATTCGAAACCACCACAATTGCAAACGAATGACATGACTTTGGATATGAAAATTTAACGTCGCTCAATACCATGAATCATCTCCGGGCTGAAATTAATAGGAATTATTTGCACATATTAGAACAATAGAAGCAACCTCATTCAAGTGAAAATGCCTGCATCCATATTTTTTCTTCTAGCCCTCTTTTCAAGTATCCAATTCTATATCATACATACCGCGAGACGAGGTCACCCATAGCCATATATTATTAACTTCCTCTAGCAACCATAATAGGCCCACAATAGTTTGACGTAAGTGTATAACTGAATGATTTACAGATGAACTTTGTTTTCCACTATAACTCCTAAAATCCTTCCCTTTTTGCACCAAACCAAACAATTCCATTTTATCCACGCTTTCATGTTCAAAATCCTTACCCCTATAATATTTAAAAATTTTGGAATACCCGTGAACAATACTGTTCAGCATGAAATTCTGTTCCATATTTCAAGTTACATCTTACTACGTAAATTTGCATAGGAATAGGGTGGTTTCCTATTATTTTTTTATTGCCTAAATCGAAAGATAATTACTCCTGGAGTATGTATTTCACGCTTTTAAATTTTTAAATGACGATATCTATTTTTCGCGACTAAATGAAAAGTGAAAATTTTCAAGCGCGCGAAAACGCGACGGGTAAGTATGAATGCCGGGAAATCTCCGTGTGACGTCGTTCTGGTTTCCGCTGCCGCAAGTGAGGTGACCTTGAGGCGAGGCTCTGAGCGCTGATACGACGCAGCATGCTAGCAGGTAGCTGAGTACCATGCTAGCCGGTAGCGCTTGGCTTAAATAATGATTATTAATACCTTATCAAACGAAGAAAACTTTCCGACCTTAGCCAGCTTTAATAGGTGTTTATAAAGACATGTTTCCCTGAGCTCTGTGCCTCATGCATGCATTGGTAACCTCAGACGACGTAAAACTCCTATCCTCTCGTGTAGAAACTAGGTCCCTGTAACGTCACGTGGAGTGGCATCGCATGGGCGCCAATCTGGCCTTTTTCAAATGAGGATAAAATTGACCCTTGCCATTCGTCTAAACCGGTATTTCTAGAACCAAATAATTTGTATACTATGAATACACTAATGGTGGGTAACGAATCGCAATCAATGCCTTTCGTTTTCTTTGATGAAGGAAACCACCCTATTACCTATCGTTGAATTATATTGTCCCCCGGCGACCATCAATGGCTTTTGAACGTTCTATCTTTCTAATCCATTAATTTTAAAACACCTCCACGAGCGTAAGCATAACATGCAGTAATGGGAACGTGCTTGATCACGGAATTTATCACATAGTGATATATACTACGCATCAGTTTCTTGCACACTGTAAGTCATGCCTAAAGCAAATAATTTCTCCAATTAACATGATTTAATATGAAATCCATTTCCCCTCAGATTGATTTTATTAATGCTATGAATTTTAGTATCTATACGCATGAGCGTTAATAAATGCAAAATAACCATTCCCAAGCCTTCGGTTCTCATTAGAACGAAGCCTATAGACTCTTACTCAATGAACCCAGCCCGTTCGCCTTCCCGAGTCCCATATTTGATTACAATCCTTGCTCGTAACTAATATTTGCATGCATAACTTTTGAGTCTTTATTTCATAGAGGCGGCAGAAATCCCTGATGCAACTGGAGAAAGATCCAAAGCAAAAAATCAATTTTTTTTCAAATTCCATTCATTTTTCCGCCAATGTGCAAACACTCCCCAGTCCCACTCTGATCCGAGTCTCCACGCGGCTGCGTTCCCTTGGCATATTTTTCAATCACCCCGCAGGGCAGGGAAAAAAATGAATTCATGACGGCGAGCCTCATGATTATTACCGGAAATTCGGGGAACGAATGGAACGGCGACAAACGACAGGTTAAAAAATGTGGTTACTGCTGATTGTTCAACTGATCCCAGATGCACGATTCAGTCTGTTTTTGGAAAAAAAGAATGGCCCACCAGTTTCATATGATTTTTATGATTCTGACCGTCGCGCCGTGTTCCTATTTGATCCGTCGGACGATATTGCAACTCTTTCTAAATACCCCATCCTCGGCCCATCCACTGCGGGTACGAGTCACTGCGTAGGTCACTCAAATAAATATCTACCTCAAATGACCAGACGATTTCAGATTTTCTTAACTATTTTCAAAATTCTTATGAGTGCTGGATAGTACGTAATTTTGAGAACATTCAACTTAACTTAAAATGGTTAGAATTTCACCAAATGTATCTTAATATGACTTTCCCTCGGTTGCCGGTCTCGGTGACCGTAGGGTAGAATCCTTCCCTACCAAACCTAAACTCGTGGGCTGGAATTACGCAAGGGTATGTGGTCCCTATCCAGGGAATGGGAATTTGAGGAGTGCACTGTTAAAGTCGGAAACCACGCTGTAAATATTTACGCGGAATTTGGAAATAAATTAATAAAGATTCTTTGATACAGTTGTAGTTACTGTTTTTCGGGAGTTACTCGCTAGGCTGCAAGGCATATTTTCCTACGTTTTGTGGATATTGATGATACATTTCTCTATTAGAAAAAGATTTATTACGAGGGAAAGCTGCTTATGTTGGTTTTTGGGTAAAGCGGGTCAGAAGGGGAGTGATAAAAGGTGTTGTCACTATAGTTAGTTACAATCAACCTCACACGAGCTCCCGCACTGACTTTGTATAAAATCATAACTCCTTCTATCACTAACCGTCTTACATCCTTCCTTTGGTGAACCAATATAATGAGTTCGGATTTGTTTGGTGGACCCTGAACGTGCAAATGCCGGAAGTGTCAGAAAGTCGCCCTTGAAAGTTGGAAAGCGCATGCCCGTTCGCCTTGCGCACGCCTTCCGACCGAGCGATGCGGTACGCTTACCTGAGTAAGAAAGTGGTGGTGGCTGCTTCTTTTTCTATTGTTTGCCTACAGTACCCTAAAAAAGTATATTCTAGTAATATCGGTGATCTAAGGCGATCGGCCACGTCGGGGCCCTTTGGAAATACTTGTCGAACTCAGGTGTACTAGGCTCCATCTCTTGTTTTGTCCGGGCAAAGTGCGCCTGACATTCGATTCCGGTTGCTGGTTGTTTAATCTGATTGTTATCATTTGCCGTTTACTCAAGTTAGCGAAGAAATTAACAACTCTCGAAACTATTTTTTGTTATGTCTCCTCATATTTTAATTCCTGATTTTAGTTGCAGCTAATCCTTTGCGTTCATAGAGCCGGAATAAATACCCAGGTCTCTGTCCGTTAACCTGAGTCAGTGCGCTGTACCCCGGCGACAACACCTCCTTCTGTCCCCTACGAGCTACCCACCCACCCCTTCTGATACCGTCCGACTACCCTAATCGAGGACCACGTATTACGATGCTGGGTTACGCTCTCCCGATAATTATTCAGTGGCAACCTAGACGTCATTGTCCATCCCTCTCCGCTCCCACCCAACCCCCCGCCCACACTAAACTTCCCCGGCGGCGGGCACGGTGAAACTCTCTCCGCCCGGAGGATTATGGCGCGGGAGAAACTCCGATCCCCTGAATCACAGCCACGCTTTTGTTTCGGGATCCTAGCCCATTAGGGAGGGGCCACCGGAAATGCCGCCGCCGCTTCTCGCACCGTCTGCAACGATCCCAAAACTCACTATCTGTCTCTTTGCGCAGCACGATTGGGCTGGCCGTCGACGGCAATGCATTCCCAACTGTCACAGGATGATCCTATGATGATACTCCTCAATGTACCAAGCCTTTCCCTTTCTTTGGCTTCTATTTTCCAATGACTTATTGTTTTTCTCCTTCTGGTCTGGTCCAAAAGAACATTTGAATCCATTCAGTAAAAAAAATTCACAATAAAGCGTATTTTTCGAGGAATTTCCTTAGGAAATACAAGCACAATAGGTAAGTTCAGATCAGTCAATCCCAGAAGAACATTCTGAAAACGTTAATGACTTTTATGTGGACCGCAGTATTGAATTATGTCAATTTCACTTCAGATAGCTTCATTATGTATGTAATATGTCCCTTCACTGAGAAAATGGGATTTTAAATAAGTCAGAATCTACCTAATGAGTGAAATCACGAAGAGTATATCTAGACCAATTTTTTTGCATCCTAGCGACAAGAAAACTTAGCTCTTACGTAATATTTGCATATAAAATGAATAAAATTTCCAAGAACGTCTCTTTTGTCCTAATGTCGTTATTCTCAATGTAACTAAGTTTTAGTGAGAGACAATATAGGGCTTATGCAGAGACCATCTCGTTTGATAAATAGAGGATGGCAATCGAGGTCTTACCAACTATATTTCACAATAAATATAACATGACATATGACGACACTGCATGCTGGTGATTGATCACCCCCTGCCAAACACCCTAGAGGTGGCTCGCAGGGTAATTTGTAGATGTAGATGACACAGGCTATAAATATAAAGTGGTGAAATATTTATAATGACGGTTAAGATGGAAAATTGACGGCATAGAGGTTGAAAATAAAAAACAAATAGGTAATCTAGTATTTTACTTTTAAAGTTTCCCTGATGATTGCAAAATAATTTAGCATTAAATTTGGCTGCAACTCCTTTTTGGCGTAAATTTCGACAAATTATATGCAAAAATATGAGATCTCAGTGGATAAGAGGAAATAATTTAACCCGTAAAGTAATTTACAATTGATTTATCATGAAATTTCTACCTTATCTTCCTTTTATATAACATGTAACATACCAAATTAGATAAACGTAACGAATCTAAAAGGCCTTTCTCAATTCATTACGATATACTAGGTACAATAATTATAATTGTTCATAATTGTAAAGAAACCTTTCCTGTTGAAGGATTTGGTGCTTTCCCAGCTAATCTTGTTGATGAAGTCTTCTCGGGAAATCAGCCGGTTCATGCAGGATGGACATTGCTGCCAACATATACGAACTATCTGAATTTCCCTATTGTGGAAGTGTCACAGAGGAACTCTAGAGTTTTGTTTGTTTGGAAGCAATGTCCATCCTGACCCGGCTGATTTCCCGAGAAGACTTCATCAACGAGCTTTCCTGTGTATTAAATGCTTCCCGAAAATACTTCGTTCCGACACCAGCCTGTCTAACCACCGCACGACACTCACCTTTCTTCTTTATCAGATAATTTTTGCTACTTTTACCCGTAAAACTATCGCTCCAAAATCGCCGGTACTTCTCAAGACGTCACCATGGGCGAGGTTACTCGGCCTTAGCTCAGTCTTTTCCGTGCCGTGGTGTTTGCCATTGTTTCGCTTGAACTCCGGTACAAGGAAGCGTCCGTGAAGACGCGAGCAAGAGACAGAGCTTCGGAAAGGGATTATACGTCTCGAAGGCAGTCAGAGAAAGAAAGAGAGAAAAACTGGTAATGGATGAATGGAAAGGAGGTCGGATACTTGAACAAAGACGATCTCCGGATCTCGGATCGCGACAAGGGACACGAGAGGAGTTTACGTGGGGATGGCGTGGGCAGGGGGAGGATTAATTGCGTACCGGACACACGCGGCTGAGCCCTCTCCCGGCTAAGCACCCATTTACAACAGCGACGATTCGGAAGAGACAGAGAGACAGAACTGGTGTCAGCCGAAGGAGACGGACGAGGAGAAGAGAGGAGGCGGGCGGGAGGGTTGGGAGGGCAATTGCACCCCTGGGCATTCACTCACATGCTCATCAAGGGAACGTAACGAGAATGCCACTCAGTCTGTTTACCTATTGCGTAGCTAGCCACGCCGATGACAACAGGCATCTAAAGGAGTGCTTTAATGACGATGATACTATGCATTTACTGGGTGTAAAACTAAAAAAGGTCTTTGATGCCTTAAACGGCGCAATGCTGTATTACTACTTGTTCGATTTGAAAGGTGAAGTTCACCACTCTGATTGAAATACGACATACATATGTGTTATGCACGATAAGAAACGATAACCTGATATATCTAATGTCATCGCATTCGCAATTGTCACATGCTAAGAGAGTTCTGACCACAAATCCCCTACACAGACCTTTTACGAGGCCTAAACAACTATTAGTTTAAAACCCCCTATACCTAAATTTATTGTATAGCTCTTAACCATTTCATTAATTATAATTAAATATGTTTTAAAGTGTAAGTGTTACGTATATAATTCTAAATGTCAAATCCAAAGAGCAAAATGTCAATTTTCTGAAATAAAATATGTTAGTTACAACACATTCGCTATCACAGAGGTAAATCAAGATAGCCCTGATAAGTAAGTTGGAACTGTATTTTTGGAAGAAACAATCTTAGCAAAGTCGGTTTACCTTATCAAGAGAAGAATGGATGGCGCGATACCAGACGTATCGCAACGTCGGAATTAGCCCTCTCTCAACACCAGGTGTCAAAGAAGGCTTATGAAACGGCTTAACGTTGAGAAGAAAGGAGTAGAGTTATTGAAGATCGCTCCACACAATATCGGAGCAGAAGAAAGGATATCTAAAACTTTTCGCCGAACCTAGGGTTTGGACACGGTCCGATGAGATGGGAAGCTAAAAGACAAGCTGCTAGGCACAACTGATTAATACCAGCAAAGAAAATAGTAAAATAAACATCCCTTTTATTACCTATTACACTGAAGAAAGAGCGGTTGCCTTGTGGATAGAGCGCTTGGATACCCATTTTAAGTGCCTCGCATTCAAATTGTTGCTTAGGATAAAGCTTTCAGACGGAGGTCAGGCAAAGGCCGAAGTGGCCCAGGGAAAGAAATTGGCCCTCTTACCCATATTATGTTAAATTCACACACCAATAGTTTAGTTCGAGTTGAGCTCTACATCAACTATTCAAATTAACCTAAGGGTTGAAACTGAATGAGCAAGGAAATGACATTTGCCCATTTTTTTTCTAGCGACTCTGATGCCAAAGGAAACGTATTTCATGTAATGTGATTCACTTCGCTACCAATCAGCATCAAAACCAATAGTTAGCGAATTTTTCTAATATCGAATGCATTAATCTATTAACTTGACCCAAAAAATAAATTCATGTTTGCAAAAAAAATTGAGATGATGTTAAACACTTAAATTTATAACGTCATCTCTAACGTTTGCAAATTGTTTGAAATCTGTACTACCTATCAATTATGAATCCTCAACAAAGGTGTTTCGCTATCCTTCTTCTGACTAAGAAAATAAAATTTTGACACTGCCCCACATGTTCCGGTGCCGTGGGCAGACAGTCAGCTGTAAGACGTCTTACAGAATGGTTGTATCCGAGAGTTCTTCCTTCTGTTTCATTATAAAGTATCCATCTGAAGTTTTTGTTTTAATAACCGTGATCTCCGCCTGGTCCTTCAGAATCGAATCTAGTTTCTTTCGCGTACACTTGTTAATGAGAGGAATCCAGCCTTGATCGACGCTCAATGTTTATGCAAGTAGGGTGGGGGAAGGTCGTTGCTCGGATTATTCCCTCATCAGTTATCATCACGGCGCCGGACGAGGAGTAAGTTAATGGGGAGGGAGAGTGGAGGCTGGGAAATGGAAGCGCCATCGACAGCCCAGACCTCGTTCTCTCCGCTCTAAATAGCGCTTCAACGCTGTGTGTTCCCCTCCTCCCCACAAATATTCGCGGCTGGAATCCCGCCTCACTCGAGAGAGAGAAAAGTTCTTTTTGATGTATTCGGGCGCGTTTGAGCCTCGTTAAAACGTATTTGTTATTATAACCGCCAAGGCTGGAGGAGGGGTAGATGTGAACTATGGAAAGCGTCCCTTTCTCCGCCCTTGTAGCGATAAATAATTCATACAGGTTTATGACCATAAATATTCAGTTTGTAGATTAAGTTACGCCGCGGCTGGGCAAATAGAATGTTTATCCTAACATTTTGATTCGGTGAGCGCCTCTCCCCATCCTATCCACCAAAGCGGATCGAAATCAAGCGATACAACCGTCGTTTCCAACGAAGGGACGACACATCCACCCCTTCAAGCTATGCTGCAGCTTCAAATAGTGTCGGCAGTCAATCGAATCCGTTGTTTTGCATGAGGTATTCATAGACGTCGTTATTTAAATCACTGACGATAGCAGTAAATGAAGTGCATATTGTCCAAATGGGCCCTTGGCGACCGATCGAAATATTCCGCTTTCGGGCACTCCTACGTCTTAGTCGATTGTAATACTCACCGCACTGATCGTATTTTAGTAATAAATCACTGAGTGAGTGTGGTTGCTTCAAGTAATGCATCATTTAAAAGATTCTCTATCCCTAACTTTGCGACTTCAAAGTATCCTTTAGACTGTAACTAACAACAAATAAAACATTATTAGGGCTATTTTGTGATATGTATTCATCTGACTATCTATCAAATTAGCGAAACATAGGAATTGGGGCCAGTGACAATTATCATTCACCTACATGTAGTACATATTGTCCCACAAGCCGCCTCAATAGCAGGGTTGGCAAGTGAAACGAAACGTTAATGTTTCGACCCGGAGGGAAACGAAAATAAGAGGCCTAGGATTAGGTTCGTTCCCAAACGTAATTAAAATCACCAAGGAGTTAAATTTCGACTCGGGACGAAATTTTACTCCGGAATACGAAAATAAATTAATCGAAACTCCACTGCGCATAGTTAAGTTATTATCCCAGAAGTTGAGTGGAGGGGGATCAGAGGGAATAGTTTCGACCCATTACGTATGAAATAGGGTAGTGAGGGGCAAGAGTCCGCATGGCGTAAGATTCCTTTTACGAAATATTTCTCTAATTATCTAGATGATGGCACTTGTAGTGAATCAGTTTGATTTATGTGACTCGGGGGTGCATTCAGTGGAAGACAACGAGTGACAGAACGTGAGTTTTTCTTATTTTTCAGTTTTACGCAACGTTCATCTAATTTGTAGGGCCGCGTAGTTTTTATATGTGCTTTTGGCGTTTATTTAATTGCTACGTTTGTCTAACACTCCTTTATATGCATTATTTGCCTCAAAATTTCATGCAATTAGCAGGGTCGCAGCTCACTATGTGGTCGTGTTATGGCGTATTAGGTGTAGCAAGTGCTGTTGGGGCAGGATCCTGGGGCAAGTGTCCCCATGCGGACTCTTGCCCTACGGGAGCTGAATCCTGTACCACTTTATAGGATTGCTTTTTCTATGACTTCATCGTTTCTGCCATAAATATTATATTTACTTTTTTAATAATTTTGTTGATAGAAAATGCGGAAACTGTAAGAGAAAAACCGATTTAGAAGCATTAGGATAACAAATTTTGGAGATTGTCTCTGCGTACACGTTATAAGACGGTATGTGCAATAGAACATATAGCATGCAACGATCGGGAATTCGAAAAATATTACTTATTTACAGAATTTTAGGTGCGTTTTATTCGTAGATATGCATCATACTGCCTGTTGTTGTCCGACCTACCGTTGAACAGGCATGAGTGTACATTCCCCCAGTCATTTTTCCGAGAAAGCATCTGAAAATAAGCTTGCAGTTGGAGCACCTCCAGGAACTCTTTTGCTAGCGACAAATTCGGTATTTATCAATTCAGATATTTGTAATTACTGGCTGAAACATTTTAAGGGAGATCCAAAACTCTCTGCTGATGATCTAGTTTTGTCATGGAAGGCGGAGAAGCTTTTTTGCCCTCAAATATTCCTTCCTTATACTCCCTTACCAAATTCATGTCCATACAACCTTCCACCTTGAGTACTTTACTCTGCTTACTACTTCCTGCTTACAAATTACAGCCATACTTTGCCTAGCAGACATCGGGAGGCACGTGCCTCTCTTGAGAGCATTAGACCATATCCAAAAGCATTGCAAGCGTAAAATCGGCGTACAAACTCAGAGTGGACTGAAATTCTTACGAGTTCCCCCAGCACCCAGAAACTAAACGTGAAGATATCTAAAAAGAAAGTAAAGGGTTGTAGTACTAAGCGGCGGTTTCTGAACGGCAAACAGGGCATTCACTTCACAGGAAAAACTGATTTTGACTTTGTAAATTGTGGAAAATTGTACTCAGATCCATCAATTGTTGATTGGATAATGTGTAATGAATGTAAAATATGGAGGAAAGAACCTTACTACTTATTTTGTGGAAAGAGGAAGTTCACGTGTGAAAACTGAGTGTAGGAGTTCTGCCCCACAATGGGAGGACTCTTGCCCCACGGGAGGGGCAAGTTTCCTATTTGTTTTTCTCTTACATTTTGCTGAATAACTGCAGTTCTTAATTTCTTCTGCAGCAATGGAAGATAAGTATTGTAGTACATGAAACAGGGAACAAATTGTGAAATAATAAATATTATAGCTTGAACCTGAATATATAATTTTTATAGTTATTTTTTATATGCGTGTTCTTGCCCCTCGTTCCCCTACGCGTAGAGAAGTTAAAACATTGAGCTTAAAATTTGAATGGGCAGTTTGCGTTCACCGTTCTCCTGTTAATGGTAAAAATATGAGTGCCCCATGCATCTAATGCCAGTAGGCCGAGCCTCAATTTCACTCAGCCATACTTCGTACTCGGTGTGTGGGTCGAAACTAAACTATACGAAGGTGAAGCACGCAATCCCTCCGGTGCGAAACATTATCTGCGTTTCGTTCCGTCCCAGAGTTTTAGTTTCGTTTCAACCCAAAGAAGTTTTGACGCCAATTTCGTTTCGACGCTGAGTTAAGCTCCCCGGGTTTAAATCCTTTTCGTTTCGTTTCTCTATTCCGCTCCCTGGAACGAAACTATTGAAATTTTACTGGTTTTGACTTTGGTTTCGTTTCACTTACCATCCCTGCTAAATAGGCGTGCGACGAGGGGTTTCAGGGCACCAGCCGTTAACAAAAAAAAAGAAAAGCGTGTTTGAAGTTCCGCCTAGCATTTACTATGCTCCCTCATTATTCTTCGAATCGAAATCGTTTTTCACCTCATTTTATATAGTGGAAAAAAATGTACTCTACAAAGTTACGCTTATGAAACTAATATTTATTGCCATAACAAAACTGTATCCCCCTAATGTTTTTTAGCTGAACTCTACCTGCTTCTGGTTACATTTCTTTCGTCTATTAGTTCAGGCTAAAAATAATATTTTAGCCTGAACATGTATTAATTAAAGCCTAGAAACTCCACATTTACGAATTTAAGGGGACTTTTTTCAGCGATATTTGATATCTTTAATCCATAGGAAGGCGATTTTATGCTGAGGATCAAGGCCCCAATATCCTCACTCATGCTATTGACCGTCACAGACTCAGACACTACTCGTCAATATATATCCCGGAAGTACAATGTTCAAAATACAAAACTGATCAACCATCAAATATAGATTCTTTGACAGCATTTCGTAAAATCGAATCTATATTCGATACCGACAAAAAATTTGATGGAACTCACAAAATCATATTTTGTAAAACACCTTAATGAGGCATATGCAGATTCAAAATAACTCGTTTTATTTAGACACCAAACCCTTTCCATTCAAACCACAGCAAAGCGGCTCGGTCTATAAAACACATCCTTTTGCTGAATTGGAGCAGAAATTTGGCTATCTTGCAACATCAAACCAAGAAACTGCTCCCAAAGGTCGTATCTACGAAATATGTCTTTGAAATAATGATTAATTCTCTATCCCACTGTCACATTCACTGCTATATAAACACAGGTATTTGAAGAGATGCTGTGAAATCTAAGAATGATTAAATATAAGAAATATGGTAAAACTTGATCATTTAAGCTGATAATGCAAATGCAGTCAGACAAACAAAGATAGTATTCTTATCTTCTGCGAAAAGTTGATACATGAGAAAATCGAAAAATAATTTTAAAACGTGTACTGAAAAACTTTTTCAACTCCTCATAGTTCTATTACGAAAAACCTCGGACTCTCGTGTATTTATCCTTGGGAATTATACGAGAGTGTGCAAATCGGGAGAGGTTTTACTCTGTATTGAATAGAAAAAGTTTCAAATTTGAATTTACTTAGCCATAAATTCGAAGTTCCTTAAATTAAAGAAGCAAACCATTGGAGATATGGGATAAAAAGGATACTTTTTGATCATAAGAACGTTTTCATTGATAATACGTCCAAAACTAAATATGCACAATGCTTGATTTATCACTTCGTTCAATGCTTTCTTGTATAGGCCCGTAAATGTATCACGTCCACAAACAAATCGCACGTTCACTTTTCATTTTTTTTAATGTTCCCATTTTATCAAATCACCGCTGTAAATCAAAGCGAGTACAAAACCGGATACAAGTGGATTAATGACAGCTAGATTCATTATTTTAAGGGGATAATTTGAGCGGCCAGTATTTCGCATTGGTACTTACTGTGACGGAACCCCTTAAATATGTTTCCAGATGGTTTATTTTATTAGTGTGTGATATTTTTTTGAACTAGGACTGGCATCTTATTATTTAAGGAGGGAGTTTTTGTCACCTTATTCGGCGATTCCTCTGCCACCCATCAAATTTACTGTTTTTGCGCAAATCAAATGGCGCTGGTCGCTAGAAATCCGAGTTCCCTACCCCTGGATCGAAGGAGGGGAGTGGTGGACGAAGGCAGTGACTCCTCCGACTCAGGGAAAAATAATTACGTGTGTGTCGTCTCGCTTGCTAACCTCACTCGTCCTAACGTCTTTGGAGAAAAGGGTGGGGGGGGGAGTACCCGGGAGTCGGGACCGGCACAATACTTTCTCATGACTCCCGGTAAATGGTAAAATTGATCGAGTAATGCATTTTGGTAGGATATTAAATCAATCTTTATCGCCACCAGTGTTTAAAAGATTTTTTTATTTAATCACAGTCTTGCTTCAGGCAAACTTTTATTCACCTTTCATCATCGAGTTTCCTTCGATATTTGTCTTTGCTTACATTTTCAAATACTTTTATCTATCGTACGTTTTGATTATCCATCAATTAACTTTCATCAATCAATAATTAATCTCAACTTTGTAATGTGACCTCCACCACACATATTGAATAAATGCAATGGAAAAAGGGATTCTCAAAAACGAAAGTATATTACATATTTAACTTTTTCAAGAAATAAATGTTGTGTACTAATTACAGAGAACATTAACATAGGTGCAGTCAGTATGCATCAATGGAATTTAGGTATTACACTGCTCTATATCTTTGTAAAGTTAAGTTTAACTGTTCAATGATGTCGTTCCGTTGCTTCGAATTTATGGTAGGTCAATGTTCCTTTCATGATGATCAATTATCATTAATCATCTCACTAGATTATAGATACTGAAATCTATCTAGCAATATACTATTATTCTGTGACGAAACTTTTGCATTTTGCTATTACGTTTTGGTGAGTAAATGACTATTACAAGTAGATCACAAAATTACAAGTAGAAACAAAGAATTGAATTAAACGTGAGTATATTCAATACCATATTATTCCTCGTTCATAGAGATGTAAATTTTCATGTAACAAGGGCGAAAATATTCCTTCAAATAACGGTTATAGACGAAAAACAGTTAAAATAGGTAGAGTACCAAAAAAGTAAGCATACCCAAAAATAATAATCGAGATGACGAGTTTATGAACCATTTGATGGTTGGTAATTAAGGAATTAAGTTCTAAGGAGTCGAAATAAGAAATAAAACATATAAGGTAACAAAATAATCCTCTTTTTGAAGAAACAAATTAGGCATGTCTCCAAGAGTTTGTTTAGATTAGTTTTTCCATGAGTAATATTGACTGGAGCCACCATTACAACTGAAACTAGGTCATGAATTCAACAAAAGTACTGATAATGGATTCTTAGTGGTAACAACCCTTAAATCTCCAAATTTCTAATTCGTACGCTACCCTCTAATTGAAACCAGATTAGAAACAAAATTTAATTAACAAGAATACAAAACATTTTGAGTGTATTTTCCAAAAATGACTCATTTTTTCCTATGCATATCAGTGAATGAATAACAATGGTAGAAAATGTACGAAAAATATTGATGCGAATTTCACTTATTTTATTTCTCCTCTTTATTTTCAAACGACATGAGCCCTTTACATTGAAACCACAGCACAGGTAGCCACAAATTCAGTTATTCCTACATCGGAATAAATGAAAGCCACTTCAAAATCCCACTGATAACAGGCCAGTTTTAACTCAAACCATGCACGAGGAAATAGTAGCTCAATACCAAGTCTCTATTTCTCTGGAAATATTGTATAGTCAATTGCAAAGGCTTATAAAATTGGGAAATATCCAATGAGGAATAAATAGTTTTTTCCCAATTTTATTTTTGATTTTTTCCAATTTTCAGAGAATGGATTCAAATTGAAGCTCTGCATTATTATCATTTGCCTCAACAAGTGACAATTTGAATTCCATCTACCGAAAAAGACGTCATTTATTAGGTATTTTCAGAATTTTTTACTTCGGGTATTTGAATGATTTCGGTTTGGTGTGCTTCTAACGACCATTTGTTGAGTGCTTTTCCCACACCATTACCTTAAGACCATGTTTTTTTAATTTTAACACCTTTTTAAATCTGTGTCTTCTGGTCTTCGACTTTCATGTTGACGTTCATCTTACAAAGGCATTAGAAATAAGCAGGTTTTTACTTATTGCAAAGACGAAAAAAATGAACAATGCAATGAACATTTATTTTTATGATGCAATGCAGTTTTTGATAACTTAATCCCTACAAGATACAAGGAGAGAAGATATTAGTGAGGTGTATAGGCTAATTGTATGGGTCAGAAAAGGTGGTAAGTTGCATATCCAAGATCTTCTTAAAATGATGGTTTTTATACTATATTCATCATTCGATAGAGACGGAATCAATGAAAAATTTTAGCAAGTATTTAAATCCAAACCTCCTCGTCTTCTCAGAATATGTACCTCGAAGTGGCCGCAATTGAAATGGGGTAGATATATTTAATAATTATTCTAATTGCCAGTTAGCTCATCCAAAGGGTCATTGTTATGGACACACTTAGCGTGAAATGTTTTAGAATGTTTTATTATACGGTAGGATATATAGAATAAAGCTTAAGCTTCGGCTTTATTCTATACATAAGCGTGTTAGTAGCGTAGAGTATTAGTATTATTAACATAAAAAAATGGTAAGCCAATACTGTGATCCATAATGTAATCCCCGCGCGGCCAAAATTCATAGAGCCATCTTCCCACCAAGCAGCCGAAGCTAATTCAGAACGTAGGACACCAAGGTAAGGTAAACTTTATTGATCTCCGCTCAGAGAAGAGTGATTAAGTAAGCAGCGGAAAGGTGAAAAAAGATAAGGCAAACGCTTTGCATCAACATAATGTATCCAACTACTCGCTCTGCTAATGTAATCCGACTTTTCCTAGCACACTTCCTTAGGGCGATATCTTCTATTCCCTTCAGAAACCATCCACTCGAAAACACGCATAGATTCCATCTCAGTCCGACAGCACATACCACATCCACAGAAAATCCACGTTCAGCACAACTCTAAATTTCTCCCTTTTAAACATCTGTGCTGTCTTCTCCCCTCTTCACGCCACCCTGATGATGAGGCTAAATTCAACTTTGCTCTCTATTCCTTCACTCTTCCCTCAAGACATCTTCTGCAATCTCACGAACGCAACCTCCTCGCACCCCTTCAAACAGAGGAAGAGGGGGAGAACCTGTAAACCCCCCTCTAAACCCTTATCGTTCTACCAGTCCTCTATTGTCTCATGTCTTTTGTCCCCCTCACCCAGTCTATACAACCCACTTCATTCACAGGCTGCTAGGGACAATTGCCACCCCCTCCCACGCCTTTTTCTCCACTCCTCCTCCCATCTTCACTAATTTCTTCACTCCAAACCACCTCCCGCCAAACTTTGGACCGAAATTTGGGGAAACGTCCCGTTTTGCCCTTCCTTTGGGAGCTTGTCTTTTGACAACGTATAACCTTACAAGGCGCCGACGACAGTTCTACGCCATTTGCACCCAAAAAGTTTTTGAGTTTGCCGTTTCCATCTCAATCCGACGCTCTGCACTCGACCTTTCTCTCCATTCCCTTACTCCTCCTTTTAATAACTTTCCCTTCATCACAGACATGCCCTACGCTTAAGGGCAGATCTTTAAAAAAAAATACATTTTAGACTACTAACCTCCGTTCTACGAGCAACAAGGCATAATTTTCTTGCTCCTCTCAAGATTTCCTTGCCAGAAATTTTCTTGCTATTCAACGATGCCTTAATACACTAGCATTTAACACCATAAAGAACGTCCCTATTGCTATTCTCAAAATTTTGCGAAAAGTTAACACATGGATTCATTGTAAACATTGTTTATTACGCAGAGTAATTTTCCATGTATCGCATATATTATCAACAGAGGTACCTACAGGATTATTTGTACAAAAAGAAGCAACATTTTCTTTCGTCAGCTCATTTCCAAGTGTGCGGAGAAAACATATCATCCGTTTAAGTTCGGTAATTGAGTTGGGAATGAGCCACAAATGATCACATTTGTCCCTTAATCATTATATGAATTACGACTTTACCGTGTCAGAGCAGGATGAGTCATGGCCACTTAGCATCCAATGACATAATATGACTATTTGCACTGAAACTTTAATTCTATTGAACAGCTATTTTGATTCGTTGAAGGTTATATTCTGGAGTCAGAGCGCTTCACAGATGCAAAGTTGACCACGAAACAAAGAATACAAATAGCGAGGACAGAATTAATATTTCTATGATTTTTTAAATTATTTTTTTAATCAAGGGTTGAATTGATATAATTTTAATCTTTGATAAGTATCAATACCTCATAACAAAAACGAGCATGCATCTTCAAACAAGGCTTTACTGATGCAATAATATAAAAATGGTTGTACCTTTTCATTGAAATTGAAAAAATTTAAAGTTAACCCCATTCCCTCCAATTTCCATAAATAAGGACTTGTGTGACACAAATTTGATAGTCATTTGTGATACAAATTCCGAATAATTGGACAGCCAAAACATAATTACGATGAGAACGGAAAATATACCGTTTATTTTTAATTGTATGTGGGTTATGCTATTTTCGCAACAAAACAAGCCCATAGACTTTAAAAAAATGGGAAAATAATGAATTCTGCAACAATATTCACTTTTGATGACATCGAAGAGCACTATTATTGCCACAAAGTTGTTCTATGCTTCGGATGATGTCATCAACATGCACATTAAGATTCAAAGTGATAAGATAAGAACGTCAAGGCTATGAAATTAGTAAAATCCTAAAAACTATAAAACTACCTCAAAATTTATATCATAAAGTTATTGTTTGCTCATGAGAGATCGCGAAATGACGGAAATATACTATTTGATTCTTGATACCATTCTCTGGGGAAGAGTAACGAATTTTTTTTTTAACCCTTAACCAGTGACGTGCAATTCTTGTTACACTACCAGTGACGTGCGGTCTGGGACACCGCAGTAAATCAAAAATTCATAAAATATCGCTACGCCATTTTTATTGTTTTTGTTAATTTTTCTTTGAATGCTTAACTATTTTAAAACTTATATTAAAATTTTTACACTCCCAATACGAACCAATTTGTCATAATAAATTGTGATTTGAAGCAGGATCAAAAACCTGATGCCAAAAACACTTGAGTTATAATTATTATATTCATGCATCAATATTTCGCCAGATTCAAAAAAGGCCTTAAATGTTAAAGTTGGAAGGCTAAGTAGTAAGTAGCCATGAAATTTATCCCGCTTATTCCTTTTCTTGATGCATTCTTAGTAAGTGACGTGCGGTCTCACAGACCGCTGATCGAGTTCAATTGCAAATTTACAGAAATTAATAAAAGGAACGTTAAATTTTAAGATTGGGATGTCCTTGTTATGCAAAAATATGAAGCTAACGAGAATTATAGATATTTTGAAATCTTAATTTTGAAAATATTCATAATTTTAGAAACGCAGCGATCTCTCAGACCGCACGTTACCGGTTAAGGGTTAAAAAAAAGCCACCCGTATCTAGATGCAAAACTGATGGAATTAGCTAGCTTACAAGACGCACATACCATTTTCTAATACACATAAACCCATAAGAGGGTATTTCCTACCATATTTCATTGTAAACACAAGTTTAAAACTAAAACCAATCCACTGGCCTCGGATTAAACTAAAATAAATATTTAAGTTAATAAATATTTGATCAAATGCAACAAAAAATAGGAGACACTTTAGAAGCATTCACTCTGATTCTATTGGATGAAGAAACTGAGAAACAGGGCGACCAAAAGGCGATGTTCTGCACCCCATTTTGGAAAAATGACGCATCAATTTATTCTTTCTCCACATCGTAAGTCTATAAACAGCTTAATGGCTTCATTATTAAACACTTCTTAGTTGTGTGTAAACAATTCTTTTTCTGCCCCCAAAAACCTTGCCTCTTCTTAAATTTCTCTCTCGCCCTCCTGCACACTGTGCCTTCTCCCCATCTCCCTTTCTCTTTTTCCGTCGTTCCGCCAGCATATAATTTCTACCCTTTCCATTCCCCGCTTTCCTCTCCATTGCTCTATCTGCGGCCTCCCTTCTTATAAATCCCTCCTTCTGCCCATCTCCAGTTTTTAAGCCAATTGTCTCCTTCCACTCTCATAATATCTTTCTCATCTTGCCGTCTCTTTGCAGCCCGCGGGGAAGCAGTCGCAACCAGCCAGCCACCAAGAGAAATCACAATAGGGGCCGCGCGAGCGTCATTCTATCTTCAACCTCCTGCCATTAACCAGACCACTTGCGCCCTCCACTCACCCTTTCCTCGCAATTCTTCCGCGCGGTTTGTGCAAGCACATCCAAAACTCACCGCTCCCAACGATAGCTCAGGCACACTCCCTGGAAAACAGAAGCGTCTCACTCGCTCCGCTACACATGTATCTTAGGGATAATTTCAGCGGATGATCCTACACCTTTCACCATGAACCTTTTACCTTCACCCCGTCTAAAATTTCTCTTTTCTCTCCATTCATAA
Organism: Ischnura elegans; assembly: GCF_921293095.1. Classification (NCBI taxonomy): domain Eukaryota; kingdom Metazoa; phylum Arthropoda; class Insecta; order Odonata; family Coenagrionidae; genus Ischnura; species Ischnura elegans. The sequence continues at coordinate 147,358,215 of NC_060246.1, forward strand.
TGCGCTGATGTGAATTCAAGGGTGAATATTGGCACATTAATAAAGGATAAACACCTTTTGACATTACTTTTAATGCTCTCTCCAATATTTTCAGAATAGAAGAAACTGGTGTACCCCAAAGCCTCAACTTATATTGTATGATAACATGAGTTAGGAAAAAAATTCCGAACAGAATAGTTCCAGTAAAAATAAAAAAAAGGTGGCAAATAGGTACTATCTATTTCACCATACTCCATTCTTTACCTTGCAAATTATGTATAAACTATCCATTTATACCGCACATATTTATGTCTTTAATCGAAATAGTACGCATTCCCTGTCATAGAAATGATAACTAGCACGAAAGATAGTCTCATTTTATCGTTATCATAATTTATTTTATCGTTATAGCCCATGAAAAGCAAGAAATAATATTCAAGGATGCAAATTACGAGTAACTTTGTGCCGAAAAGTCATGAGGATCGTAAGGGTACATTTCATAAACAAGGAACAAATGCCTGAACCATTCTCTGCTTTTGGTAAATTGCCACCATTTGGACCTTATTTATGACGTGAAACTACGTCACCATTCCTCACGGATCCCATTGTTGGTGCATATCTTTCTCTAACTCCTCGTTTATGAGTTCATTTCCATTCTCTCCATCACTTCTCTACTCACCGACTATAACTTGAAATTCAGCCGACAGTTACCTCTTACAAATAATATTTACTACTAGAACAAAATCACATTAGGGAGGAAATACAACCACAGATATGGAAAATGACGAAAAGTTTAAGATTACGGTTCCAAATAAATATCTCAGGGGCACTATATTCAAATAAATTGGGAAAATTAAACTCTGCATCTCATGAATTTTAACCTTTATTCAAACTGTATTCAATATGGGAGTATCAATTCAATCCATTACTTCCCTCAATACCACAATTCCTCTACCTGGGGCAAATGATTTACCTGCAAAGGCAATCCCGCTAAATATATATTTTTATTGAATTTATATTCTTGAACTGAACATATTTATTATTTATTGTTAATTGGATTAGCATTTGTTAATAGATACTTTTGGATCAGAGTTCACAGTTAGGGCAAAATATTACGTTTTCATATCTCCAAGTCGAATAAAGGTAGGTCACAGAATTCTATCCAGTATCATCACCTTTATCACTGTAAAAATTGAATATTTCGTGAAATTTGTGAAGTAAACTAATACATTTGTAAAACAATTTTCATACTCACAGAACCACGTGACTAGCATTAGCTTCCACTTACTGCTACGTACAGATCTTTTTTCTCACTTGGAAACTGAGGGGTGAATTTCTTGCCCTTCAATATAATTCCTTACACATCCTACTTCATTCGTTCATGAAGAACCTCAACGTAAAAAACCAATAAAATTACCCTTGATACTAAAAAAAAAAGAATTCGGACGAAATTGAAGATAAATGGCGAAAGGTATGAAACGATCCAATCAATAAATTTTTATGCGGGTGTTACAGCGTACTAAATGCGTCACCCGCACTCTTCGATCTATCACCACATTTCCCAACGGTAAAGATAAAATACATTGATGCTTTATGACACATCAAATCCATTCCCACCTACAACCGTCCCACTTATCCCAAACCCTACGAAACATTAAGCCAACCCAACACTCCTTTCCAATCCTACACGCACACGCCACCTCGACTTTTCCGTCTCCACCTCCGAAGTCAAAGCGCTTCCCGGCTTTCCCACCCCCAACTAACCAATACCACCCTTCTCCCACCCTCCTCCGCGAGAGCATTGCCGGGGAAACGAGACCGAAATCGCAATAAGACGTCCCGAAGTTGAGTGCCGTGGGGATTTATCGTCCTTCAACCGAACCCCTCACTACGTCACCTTCGCCTTCGCCGAAATCCCTTTTCTCCGAAAACGATGTTTTCTTTACTGTCTCCCGTCTAAAGTTTTCCGGCCCTCTCCGGAGAGGGGGTGAGGCGAGAAAAAGATTAGCTTCCATCTCCATCATTTCTCGCTCTTCCATCCTCCCCCGCAACATACATCCATCCGAAAAGTCTTCCCCTTCCCTGCTCCATGCTTGTGTCGGAGGAAAGGGTTTCTGGTGGGGAAAAACAACGCTCAACTCTGCCAATAAGCCGCAAATGAAGTTTTTTGTTCCAACTTCACCACTGTACCTTCACGGCTTCCATGCCAACAAAAAAGTTAATTCGGCAAATACGGAAGGGACGTAATACCACACGGTGAGGGATACCTGTGCGATAATAGATTGCAATGTATCCAGCTAATGGTGATAATGGCGCTTCATAATTATTGAAGATTTTTTTCAGAAGTTATCAAAAGCCTTAATAGAATTACTTCAGCATATTTGGCTCTAAGGTCCAATGATGGTTCATTTAAGTTGACTAAAAGGTAGGTGGAATTTTTGCACTTAATTGAGGTCCGCAAGGTAGATTTATTTTTTTTTTTAATCTTCAAGAAAAAAGGTTGATAGCTGGTACAGAAGTACATGTATAATTTTAGATTACATATGACAAATAAGGCATTTCAAAATTAATAGAACAGAAATTAACACACTTTCGCCAATATAAAGCAGAAATAAATGCACTTTACGATTAGACTTCAGGTCAAAAACAGGTGAGATAACAACCGATGGAAAACAGATAGTCCTTTTTTTAGCTTTACTTTATACTCCAACAGCCTATGAAGAGAATATAGTAGCTCTAGGGGTAGTACACTAGCCAAAAAACAAACGGATTCATTTACATTCAAACCAATATGTGGTGAAATTGCACTGAAAACCCCAAAAAGATAAAAAGGGCCCACCTAAAAATTGCGTCGTTTCGAGGAAAGACAAATAACGATCTTCTCCGCCAATAATCCGAAAATAAATTTTTTCCTCCTTCATCCATCTGGTTACAATCCCTCCCAGTACCAACGCCAGATCCAGAAACCAATGGGAAATGAAAAAGGCTAGATTCTGCCGAGAAAGAAGGGGTTTATCGCGGGGAGAAAAATTCGAAATATATGTATGGAAAGAGAGAGAAAACGGGTTTTTGGGAGGTGGGGGATGAAGGAGGGAGGTAAATCCGGAGAAAGTTTCTTTTGGCGGCGGAGCGCGTAAATGAAAAACCGTTATGAAAATCGCCCCTTCCCTCACTACCCCTTCTCATCCTACCACCCCCCCCCCCATTCCTCCAGCCGCGCAGCTTTTTTAAAGCCACCACTGCCTTCCAAATCCACTCTCTTCTCCTCCCTTATCCTTTGGTCACTTTCATCCTACCCCCAATCCCCCACACCCCCGCCTGCTAAGCGCGTCCAAAATAGGGACGAGAATGAAATTTTCCCTCCGAAAGGGAAACGGACTCCCGAAAAATGGAAAAGTTTTTGCGCTAATATTCCCATCTCACTCCATATTTTTTTCCACGAAATAACTAATCCGTGCGGGAGGATTGGGCGGGAGAAAATTAATATCGATTATCAATCTTTTCGGGAGATTAATTTCCTCTTTCGTTTCTCTCTCCTCTCTCGAATATTATTTTACCCTCTCCCGATATCCACCTCCCCAAATTAAGTCACACTTTTCACTACTCACAGGCACTGAGTGCGGTGCGATATAGAGAGGGGGAAAATTTTTTTCTCTCTCTTTCCATCATTATTGAGTCGGCTTGAAGTTCGCCGGTTATTGGAACTTTTTACGGGAAACATTCCTCGTTAACCTCGGCGGCTACCTAAAAATTTTGGACGGGTTCGTTTTGGAGTTGAAATTACTTTAAAGTTTATGCCGTCGGTCATTAAATAAATATTTACCCCAGCACATCGCTTTCTCTTGGCCATTGAAATTAATAAACCTTATATCAAGGAGTAAAACAACACTATTTCTGCAGAAAAAATAAACAGCAGATTGCGAAACTGCGATTCAGGTTTTTTTTACACACATACTTATTCCCTAAAGGCACATAAAATGTTAGAAATGCACGGATAAATGTGAAAATTATTTATTTCAAACGAATGCCGGACGTAAAGGTCACTAGAGTGAGCAAAAAAGTCAAACATCGTTTACCAATGAAAAAGAGCCTTCTGCGGAACTGACAAAAACACTTTTAAAATGAAATAGGAAGCAAACCTGAAACCGGAATTCGATTCAGTTTATTTTCGTGTTGCAGTTGGAAAACTAGCTCAAAGCTAGGGCAAATTTATATAGAGCTTTGGAGACTGTAATTCTTCATTGCTAACGTTGCAACTCAAATGCGGGATCAATTCTTAAAAATGGCGGTATTCTTAACTACCAATTAAATCGCTGTATTCTAAAAAAAATCGCTATTCTGGTCATTTTTCATACTTTCTCGCATATTCTGGGCTTAAAATTGGTAACAGCAATTGTTAAAGTTTGCCTTGACTTAGTGGTATACTAATGCCTTTAATTGATAATCATCCGACATAAATGTTCCGGATGCCCGAGAGATTCTTCAGGAACCCTACACTAATACTGAGTGGAGCACTTACTAACAGCTCTGAGTTTGTGAATATTTACGTTATGGTAAAAATAGCTACATGTTGAAAAGTAAAACGAAAAATCGCCACAATATCCTTTTTGTACAGCAAATTTAAGCTTTCTGGTAAAAAAATTGATAGTAATAGGTATCTTTCATCACGGAATTAAATGAAATGCACTCTTTATACTCCTCGAGAAAAACTACGGTTTTCATTATGCGTAAGTGTAAAAGTGGTAGTCCACTGCAATATAAGTAAAAGATAAGAAAAATTCCCATTTTTTATTCAAATTAAATGAAACTTACACAAAAATATTTGAAAGTAAGGATAATATAAATCTTTTGAATGACTACTTTCTTGAACACTATGATTCTTTTGTTGTATTGTTACGATTAAGCTTTTCTTGTAAATTACTGTACCTACATAATTTCTGATATTTCCAATGCATGAAATTAATTGATTAAAATGACAATAATTTATCTAATTGCAGTTAGTGCTCTCAGAAAGTGAACATCAAGTGGCAACAGAAAACGTGTGGAGTATCAAAAAATCAGAAATCGAGGAAAAGGAAAAAATTTAAAAAAATGTGTAATATATGAATAACCGATAGTCACAATTTGGGAAACACATTCAGTGTTTTGGGAAAAGCGGATATAATCCAATCATTTTTCACATCGCCAGTGCAAATTCGCAACCTCTCACCAAGATCGTTGTCACTAAGTAGAACTTACAATCTCACAAAAAATAATGCTCATTTTCGCACACCCTGACGCAGAAAATCAAAGTCCCTACAAGCATCCGTATGTAATTCTTAAACGATATGCATAATAACAAAGATAATTTCAATGCACAACTGATAGAATGAGGCTTAACTGAGTGAAATCTTTCCATTACGGAAAATAAAAGAATAAACTTTCACTAAAATATTTCAAAAGGCATGACCCGGGTGGAATCAACCTGGAGACGTAAAAATTATATGAATACAGAGTGGTGCTATTTTTCAAATAAATTAGTGAACCATGCAACATTTATTCTTTAATTTTCCATAATTACAATAATTTACAATGGTTTCCTACGCAAACGTATTTATTTTTTCTTGCCACTTCGCAGATTCGCACTTTTCGATGCGCTAAAGCCATTCCCGGAAGCAGAAATCAGTGGAAACTCGTAATAAAAGAGGGCAATATAAACACATGAGAAGCACAGTCCTCGCTGGCGGACGCGCACGAAGTGACGAAAATCCCGGTCGACAAGACAGACATGGTGACGACTGAACATGATTGAACGTCAAAGCTGTGAGCATTCCCAATCAAATATCCTTAGCGATGGGTAATTGTTATTTTTACCTGCTCTCCGCCTTCGCTACTTCGCCTTTCTTGGCAGATATACTTGCGTTTTCACCAGTAAGACTTATCTCCTTCAATATTCAAATATACCGTTTTTTCTCACATTTCTTTGTTTCTTTTTGATTTCCTGGGTCGAGTGAGAGAGAAAGTGATTCGTTCGTGTCTGTCATCCCAAGCTTTCTCTTTTTCCAAAAGAAAATATGTCTTCCTCCATAATTTCGACGCCTCACAGATACTGACGGAGTTGCGGAGAAACCGTTACCCATAACATACGAAAATTTTTAACTCCACACTTCGAACACCTTGACTTCATCTTTGTTTTATTTTGTAAGATAAAAAGCATATGCAGCAAGTTTTAGTAGTTTCTTGGTTGAAAAGTGAAGTTATTTAACAAGTCTCTTACAGGAATTATTTATTTAACGTGCATATGCAAATTCTAAAGCAATAACTATGAATATTCCACATAAAAAATAGGGACAAAAGTAAAAAGATGAAGCAGGAAAATGTGAAATAAACGGACAGGAAGCCCGTCGTAAACAATAATAAAGCTCTTTTTTATTCTTCCTCGATCTATTTCTTCTCCTCAGCGATTTCTTTCGCCTCTTTTTTGGAAAAACTCGAGTTAATATCCGCAAGGAATCAATAAAGCGTCTAGTAATCTTCAAATACCTCAACTATGACGAATGTAGCTCCAGAAGAGAATAAAATAATTTTTGAACTCTTCTTGCCATAATATTTGTCAAAATATCTTATTTCAAAATTATATTTTTTATGAGTAAATGGTGCATTCACTACAACCATAAATGAGAAATCCAGTCTATTCATTCATAATTTTGAAGTCATTTTACCACCCCACCTATCTAAAAAGTCTTGAACTTCCCTGCATCAATGATAGAGATGATAAAATGAAACCGAGAAGGTGAATATTTATCGTATGGTTATTCTTATAGAATTAAGAGTGAATTCATTAACATTTTTATTCAAATTAGAATTCATGTTTCCCATCACCGATCAATGAAAGATCAGATAAATTGGTACACAAATGTAGTTAAGAGCCAGCTGCTTTCGCTTATACTTTTCAATACTCAAATAGTGCGGGTAATTAATCCTTAATCAGACTTATAACCCATTGTTGCCAACAAGATGAAAATTCAAAGATTTCTATGCTGAAAATAATAGGAGGAATTCCTTTGTTTCAACGGAATTAAAGAGAAGCTGTCCAAACAATTCTACGATATTAATAAATCAGTAGGTACCAGGCATTTTCATATTATTGCGTTCTTTCATGCACAGTAAAGAATTTCTTTCAAATATTCAGGTAGAAACAATTAAATAAATACAGCCACAAAGCTATTTCTTTTCGGAAACTCCATTTACTCCTCCCTTTCTGTAGCTATTTGACGTTAAGAAGTGTTTTACCAAATGTAATAAATATTTAATGCATTTGCCAGCTTGTCAATTTCTTTCAAGACTAACTGAAATAAAGAAAACCATTCGCAGGTCTCTCAACCTTTTAAGAGCAAATTAAAAGCTACAGTTCGTGCAGCTACTTCCCTCTTCAACTCTCTTTCACATGTAACTTAAAATTTACTTGTTGTATTATTTTGACGTTTACATAATTAAGTCATCCTTTTAGATTTCATCGCAATCACTATTTCTATTTTTTTAATCCCACGATTTTGATTACAACTCTTCCTCACTCCTGAGTCTCAAACACGGCAGAAAACTACGTAATATTTCCGCAACAATCCGTGCTACTTCTCATCGATAATTATATTCCTCTTCCCCTATAGATTTTTTCCAACGTTCAATGCCTAATGTTGTTCATTAGGGTACAGTAGGGAAGGAAATTATAAATTGAGAGATTTTTGGAATGTCCACCGTAGTGCATCAATGAAAATGATTCAATAGTAACAATAATTTCACAGGCGTTTTGAAAAAGCGTAAGTCATAAATTGGAATTATGGCTCATAATTTGATGACTAGTGCAATTCGAGAGAGTTGGCAGCTTCTGTATGGAATATATAGCTTTTATATGGAAAAGATAGTCAACATTGCTTCGGTATAACATCGTAATGTTTATTTATGTCCATTTCTGTTTAGAAAAAAAAACAATAATGCAAGCCAATAATACCCCATCTTGCAGTAATACCAAGCCCTGTCTACAAATATAAAACTAATAAAAATGAATAAAACTGCTATAACATCGTAATGTCGATTTATGTCTATTTCTGTTTAGAAAAAACAATTATTTAGATCTCAAAATTTATATACCAGGTAAAACTTAGCATGTTATCACATTTATAAAATAAATTTGATCATAAGTAATCTCCAAATCTAGTGAAACGCATGGTAGACTAAATATAAATTTATACTTCCTTTTCGAGCAATTATTTATTTTAAAAATTCGGTTCCCTTACTAAGACCATCGCTAGAAATTTAATGAAAGATTAAAGTTATTAACTCATCCAGAAAAATCTTTTAACTCACTAAAAACAAATTTAAATTTAGAAGAAGGCCCCTATTAACTGTGAGTAATTAATCCGATAAAAAGGCATGATTTGAAGTGCTCCCGTTCTGTTAACTACATAACAAGCGATGAACTTCATTGGAGCCCCGCTTTCACCTTTGCCAATTTTCCGAGTCTGCTTACGGCTGAATTAGGGACCCTTAAGACGTACGCACTATTGAATTTACTCGCTGAGGAAAAATCCCCTTTCCTCCAGCCTCTTCGAGACAGTCACCCGAGGAAGGACCCATAAAACTCTGTTCCAAGTTAATAAACTTGATTAAGTTTCATTGTCATGGTATCCTTTTTATTGAAAAGGAAATTTCCAGTAATTTAATGATTATAATGACAAAAAAATTGCTTTCGCAGAAACTTTGAAGGTGATACCAAACTCTGGCGCGATATTTGACTTTGAGGAAGCCGTTTAAAAGAGACCCTGTGAGAGAAACTCCAATTACCTGATACACGTCAAAATATTTACCATGTAGTGGTGAATGTAATTTTTAAAAAGACGGAAAATTAGAAAAAAAAATTTCCTCAAAACGCTTTTCCAATCTCAAGATGCTAACCCAAATAGATAATAATTTTTTGATTGTTTAAAATGAAATTTCTTAAGTAGTATTAATGATATATACCTATATATACATGATTAATTATTTTCATTTTAAACCATGCAAGCCAATAATTCTAATAATAAGCCAATAATCTTGCAGTAATACCATGCTCTGTCTACAAATATTAAACTAATAAAAATGAATCAAGCTGCTACAGTAATTCTATTTCTCCGTATCCTTGATCTTTTTTTCTTCTTCCTCGGGTGCTGCTGCTGATGATGATAATAAGTCTCCGCAAGGGTTTCGCTTGTTGAAGACCTCGAGGACCTTGTCCACCTCGCTGCCTTGAGCCACACCCGCCCTTTGCGGACGGGTCCCATTCGATGAGTTTACGAGGCTCATTTGGTTGTACTCCATGTTTTCAGGGAAGAGATAGTTGAAAGTATTTCCCACTTCCATTCCAACAGTATTTTATACGTGACACCATCACGCGGACTATCTTTCGTGTGGTTCTACCCTTCGACCTATCTGCTATGGGTGGCCCTACCAGGAGTAATTGAGAATTAATTCTATCAGAGTAGCTCTAGTGGTCTTAGGAGCATGAAAGAATTTCCACTGCGATAAGGTTGTAGCCCGATGGAAAGGTTAGGACATATTTAGAGGAAAAAGTCATAAAATTTTACAATAGAAGATTTGACGTAGGAAAAAAAAGGGAAGAAAACTCGAGAGCCCATATGCTCCTGAACTATCAAAGAATCATTTTAATGCACACTTTCACCAAAAGGAAGGACTTGTTTTCTTCCCTGCATTTTATCTCCATAGACTGTATTAAAATAAGAATTATTAAAAATAATTTTATGATAGACACAAAGATAAAATATCCACCAGAGACTAGTTACTAAAACACATAACATGGTGACTTGAATCACGTAGGTACCGACATATGCCACAAAAGTCTTGAAGTTTGTACCGACAGTTCACATTTGGAGGCAATATTTATTCGTCTGAAGTGGATACTGTTAATAAGAGAAGTAACCTCGGGAAAGAATTGAAAATTGAGAGAAAGGACGAAAGAAAGGACGAAAGAAAGGAGAAGAAAGCGTCATGCCGTCGGTATGAATAGTCAATGATGAAAGATATGAGTATGCACTTGCATATTACGGAGTAAAAAGATTTTCCTCATTGTTGGTGCTTTCTTTACTTTGCGATTAACGCCTCTCATCAGCAGAGACATCTCCTTGCTTTGTATTTGCGTATCAGGATTTGAAGCTCAAATCCACAGCAAAGGGATGTTTGTAAGGGAGGTGCACTGAAAAGATGAGCACGCAAGGAAGCTTCAAGGGACGATGTGGCGCCCTTAAGGTAGACTCGGGGAGCCGAGGAAAAACAATATGATGCGGATGAAAAAGAGGCTGGAAGAAAAGATTCCCCCTTCATCTGCCTGAGGCTGAAGTGCATTGAGTGTTAAGGAATCGCGGGAGAATGGCACGGAAGGAGGGGTTTCAAGCATGGCACCTACCTCCTTCCTGCCTCCTCAAGGGAGCAGAGAATACTCCTCTTGAGATCTTTCACGGACGGTGAAAAATAGTTCTCTTCGCTTAACAGAATACGTACTCTAAAGACTCCAACAAGTCACCCTGACTTTGGAAACATAGTTTTCCGCAAGACTTTCGTCCTTGTATTCGTAATCTAATTTTAGGTCTCGTCGGGACAATCACATTGTTGCACCATGTGTTTGTGATTCAAGTTCACAATTTACAATGTAGATGGTTGCTAGTCAGCTTCTCACAAGTCTAGCAAGCGCTTATCAAATGAGAACGGACGTGAGACTTCTCTGCTATCACGCAAATTGCGAGTATGTTCTACGCTGACGCATGGGAGGTGGATTATGGTAGGCATCAGAGCTTCAGAAATTTTTCAAAACTTTACTCGCAGCCGCAGCACCTTTCAAGGAAGTAAGCACAATCCAAATACTCTCTGCATAAAAACCCACTCAAAGAAAATATGTTAGACGAGAAGTACGTTCATACCACCTGTTAAGTGCGAATGACTTAAATTGGCTTAAGGAATATGCTGTCCACAGGCCATCCTTATGCATAACAGCCCTCTTTATCCAAGAGTATATTGTATAAATACGTCATAAGTAGCTTACATCATTATTTTAACCACTAAGTAGCAGATGATGACATTAATTACATCACATAATGGACGAGAAATTTGAACCACTCATAAAACTTTATGCCCACCTTTAAGATACCTCTAGGATCACATGAAATTTTTAATGCCATGTTTCCTTTCTTCTCATTTTCCTATTGAGATTTTTAGAAGGAATTTATGAGGAAAATAAGTTCAGGGGTGCCGACTTACAAAAAATATTGGGGGGGCCCAAACCGGGGATCTTGCCCCGGAAAATTTTATAAGTAGTGAGTTTTCAGTTTTTAAAGCATTTAAGAAGAGTCATATGATCAGCATTAGAACCCCGATAACTCGAATCTCGATATCTGGACAGTCCGGGGAAAATCGACAAGCCTGACACATTTTTCCTCACACCCATAATAAATTTTTAGGGGGCTCGGGCCCCCTCAGGCCCCATGGAGTCGGCGCCACTGAAAATAACACACATTGAGCCTCTTTGAATCTCCGTAGACCTAATCTGAGCGTGACCTTACCGCAGGGATCCTTTCTAGAAACATTCCGCTACTAAGTAGCATGGCGCTATCTTCAAAGCTCTCACTGTTTTGAATTCCTCAACTTTTACCTTATCTCTCTTTTCACCGTCCTTGTTTGTATTTAATATCAATTTCTGGCTTTATCATACCCACCCTGCAGGCGCGCAAGATATCCTTGAAGTAAACTCGCCTTCACAACTCGGGCTCCAAACTCGGACTACTTTCCCCACGAAACCACGACTACATTCTCCATCCTTATCCATACATTATCCAGTCTCTTCCCCTAAGCGTTGCTTCTCCTTCCAAGCTCATACGAAGCGCTCATTGAAAGTGAAATGAGGTATCCGCCCTCATTCTTCAAATCTAAGCAGAAGTTCTGCTTCGAAAAGAAGGAGAATGGAGGCAGATGGATTTGAAAAAAGGGACTTCCAGGATACTTCTCTCCCTTTTAAGAAAAAATATAACATCATCATGTTTACGCACAGGGATGATAAACATAAATTATGCGAATTGATTTGGAATCTGAACTTCAAAACATTTATTCATGAGGGTGAGCTAATTCTTAAATATTTACTACCGCGAACATACAAATGCGCTTTCAAGAATAGAAGCAGATGTTCGAGTGGACTATGTATCCAGTCTTTAGAAATACGATTTTCCCAGGAATGGCTGCAAATATTTATTGATTTATCTAGAAATGACCAAAATCTACCTTTCTCCGATAAGTTCCTTCACTCTCTCACGGTCTCTTTCCCTTGGATGTTATTTACCAATACCCAGCTCAGATAATCAAATTTTCAATTATCTATTAATTTCAACTAAATACTAACGCTTAAGTCATAATAACAAGTATTAATGACATGATATCTGCAAACTCAATATCGCTCTGTCTAAGAATTTACTTCAATTTGAGTTATTGCTCATTTATATAGCTTCCAAAGATTCACAATAATAATTACTAAAAATCTTAGACGCACTGTTATCTATTAATACGTGTCGTTTCTGAACCTGCAGGCACATGAGTGAGATATAAACAGCCGTGACTGCTGATAGTGCGCAGCATTGGATTGCAACGGAAAAAAGGAGAAAGAAAAAAAAGAGATGATAATAATTCCTGTAAAAATTTAGTCCCTTAAGAGGCAAAGATTTACATTGAACTGATCTCATGATATTGAACTCTGAAGTACCTTCTGCTCCGATTCTAAGTAGGAAACATTAGGAATGAAGCGTGTGAATCTAAAGCGACTGAGATGACATTTATGGAATATTACCAAGAGTTTTGAAAGAGTGGCTAAAGGAATGCTACAAATTCTCGGCCAAGACAGTGCTCAAGACCCCCTAGTTGTTTCGACGCAACCACACTTTACCGTACTTTATGCACCAGATCATAAGAGTGTTTCGTCCCTAGTTCCTCCGCATAGATTAGCGTCTCTTATTATGGTGGGTACGGGGAGACGAGCGACGAGTGGGTGAGGGGAAGCCCTCTCAATGAGGGCAGCCCGAGAAAAGGCAGGAGAGCACTCGGCACAGGGTGTGGGCGGATCGAAGTAGGTGCGCGCGTGATATTGTGGTCCTCTCCTCAGCCACGCCTCCCATCCCACCAAACCCTAGAGAATTCGCACTAGAAGAGACGGAGAGGGGAGGCGGATGTATAAAGAAAACATAACCCTCAGGGTATAGCACAAGCCCCCCACCCTCACGAGGTAGCTTACTTGCCACACAAGAGTCCCTTACTCCGTGAAGGGTAAAGCTTGTGAAGGTGGAGAGGGAGGAAGGCTGAAATAAATTATTCACGCTTAAAGCAAAAGTGGCTGAGCTTAGCGAAAGCGCCGTTAACTTTTCTGGGAGATCTTCAGAAAGGAGAGATAAATGAATGTCACAAGCCGCTCTCGAGATTGAAATATCGGCGGGAAAGAGGGGCGAAAGAGGGGTTGAAGGTGGGTATTTCCGAGGGATGGATGTTTTTTAGAGTGACGGGTGGGCGAGGCTCGGCTGGCTGCGTTTGTTGTGCACCTCAGCGGAGAGGCTGAGAGAGGTTGGGGGAGAATGTTCAAGTCGGGCAGGGGTTAGTCGGGAGAAAAAGGGTGGAAGTGATGGAAAGACCCAATGAAAAGGGGGCCGTAAATAACCTTGATGGTGATGAAAACTTTGTCATTCAAAAGGCTCACTCCCCCGCCGCGGAAAATATTTTGATTTTTCCCGAAATTTCCCCTCCTCCCAGCTTAAAATCCCCCTAATGCAATTCTATATTCTTAGGGATGAGCGCTGTCGAGTCGAGGGGAAAGAAAATTTACCCTAACGTCTTTGCATTCGATCAACTTATTATGGTTCCTCTCCCAAACTCTGCTCCTCGGAAAACAAAAAAATAGAGCAAAGGAATGGCATAGGTAATGAAAATAGGCGAGCGAAAGCTCAGATTATTTGCGTTATCAAGATAGGGAACCTAAAGAGAAAGCCAGTTGAAATCTGCCCTTAACGAAAGGCGTCAACCGGAGTGCTGCTTGAATTCCATTCAAAGTAGGGTTAGTTGGTATCTGGTGATTTTTCCGGGTATTCTTCCGCGTTTATCCATTTTGTAGGACAATATTTCGCCAACGTTCCAGTTGGCTTCCTCAGGTCCACTGAAGTGTCGATGCAGAAAGTTGTTCATCTTTTATGCACCCCGTTTGCCGCCTTTTTTGTGGAGGTGTGCCCTGATTGGTCAGGATCTTTGAAGACCCTTTTCCACACGCTGGCGAGATTGTAGCCGTCTTCACGGTTGAAGTTCTTTGTCGTTTTGGCGATTTCAATTGCCTCCCTGATTATTCTCGGGTAGTAGCGGCCTTCTTTTTTCAAAAGAGAGGCGTTGTCAAAGTCAATATTGTGTGTCGGTCCACTCCATTGGTGTTCCGCCACAGCTGACTGGGTGAAATGTCTATTTTTTACTCCCCTTCTGTGCTCTTGGACTCGGCATTTCAGTGCTCGTGATGTTTGGCCGATGCAGGACTCACCGGAGCTGCATTTAATTTGATATACTCCTCCACAGATGTCTTTAGGGTGGTGGAAACTTCAGGGGTAGTTGGACTTGAAACGCTCTCCTATCAAAGATGAATTTTTATCGGCCTTCCGACCGGGTCAGGCTCTCTGTTTCCGCTGGAGTTTCGATAGAATACCTTTCAGAGATAGTTGATCTCTGAAATGAAGATAGCAGAGCTCTGAACACGATAGAAAAGTAATTTATAGAAACTTCGGCGTAAATGGAGAGGCTGACCCAATCGGAAGCCCGAGAAAGATTCATCTCGTTGTTTCACCGCGGCAAGATCAAATCCCCATCATTATTACCCCCATGCCATTCAAGATGAGATAGAAAAAAACTCGAAAAATCTTCCCTACCACCGGCATTTGAACCTGGGCTCACGGGATGGAAAGCCACATTCTTAAGCGCTAGATTACTATTTTTGACACGCATCTCCGAGCAGCAACTACCTCTCCGTAAAAAATGCGAACTTCATAATATTTCTTTACATAAATGTAACTAAAACCGTGCGGTTGTATATAAAATTTATTAACCTTTACGCTGCATACGAAGGTGGAATTTTAGGCTTCATGTAGGCTAAAAATGTCTCATTGGAATTTCCCTACAATTTAAGAGCTCTATGAAGGAGGGAAGTAATGAAAATATCCTCAACTTTTCGTCCACTGAGTCATATTAAAGACGCATATGCTAATTGAAATATTACTTTTAGTGATCAATATACTATAAAGCTAATATAACAGAAATTATCCAAAGGCCAATTTGAATTGTAAACATAATTATGCCCATAATTTATTTCTGCCTTCAAAAGATTTCTTAAAATAGCATCGTGTTTGAAAAGTAATTGTATTAGTTTTACTGTATTCTCAATCTAAGAGAAGAACGACAAGACCTGCTGGGAACTGAAAACTCCCTGTCCTAGTTTCATTACAAATAAATAATATTTGAATTTCAATGAAATGCTTCAATCAATTTATATACAATATTAAAAAGTATCTACCATTCAAATTATTTTATTTCTTCCACAGCAACAATGATACATGTATGGTTAATGGCCAAATGAATGGTTGATTAAGTTATTTCTGACAAAAAATCGAGACAGAAATAGAATGAAAACATTTTCAAATTTGGAATGGGAGGTGGTATTTCCTTCACGTACCATACAAATTCATGTGGTTGTACATCGTTTAGTCCATCCTATCATTGTACATTTGACAAAACTCTTCATTTAATTCGATGAAAAATCAATTTTGATTTATCAATAGATTTTAAATCAATTTTGGGCAATATAACTAAAATTTTAAAAAAAATGTAGTACTAATATCTCATCCAGCAACAAGCATGAGATAAATCTTTTATGTTGGTTGGACAATTTTCAATACTTTTTCACTAAAGCCGTGCTTACTCTGACAAAATATACGCCATTGTAATAATGCGATGTCTTCAATAAAAATAAATTTTTTAAAGCTTCTACAAACGTTGGATGATCAATCAGTCAGCTTGCAAAAAGCCATGAAGGACAGAAAAATGCAATTATTGTATTCTCAGTGAATACTACGAAGAACTCGACTAAGTAAATTAATATTACACCTAAACATTAAGTTTGAGAATCCATATCTATACATTTCCTCAGAAGATCTGGAAATAATACCAATTATATACATATTTGCTTTTCATTTTATGAGAATAAATTCATAGAGACAAGGATAATATTTCAGTCCTGACATTTGGCAAGCTCAATATTTCCTCATCTTCACAAACATACAATTCCGAGAACTTTCCATTCCCAACATGCCTGGCGTCTGATATAATTTATAAGCATAATAATATCTCCATTCCCTTTCTAGCCCAGCAAAAATTTGTTGCAAGAAAAATGGGCTTTTTTCGCTTTCGGGTTCCGAGAAAGTTAGTTTCCCTAATGCGTTATTCAACGGTTCATTTTATCCAAGCTTATCTGCCATATAAGCGAAATGCAAGTTTCATAAATAGCCTTGAGAAATAAGCTACAAACGAAATCCCCATGTATTTACCTTGCTCTCCCAATTTTTCATCCACATCTTTTTTACATCCAATAATTTCTCTTCTATAGGATACATATAGACGAGCGAGATGGAGAATGAATAGGGATTGTGCAAAATTTACCGGGCATAAGTATTCGAGTATTCGCTCCACCATCTTGACACTCGCATTACCATCCGAGTGCTCGAGTGTCATGAGCGTACTTATAAATTTAAGCTTGGCCAGTTTTGCGGTGTGTAAATACGTTAATCAATTCGAGGATCTCCTTAATATTTCATTATTACCGACGCGGAATAGTTGAAGATATTAGTCATGTAAAGAACTTTTATAATTTTTGGTGAATGTTAACTTATAGTGGAATGACTAAAAAGCTAGCAAATCAAATTATATTCTGTGTTCTTATTTATTTTAAAAGACAAGGGCTGTGAAAAGTGGAATATTTGGTGGGAAATTCTATACCTTCGTGTGAACGATTTCTTCTGAAGAAGTTAACTATGGAAACAAGTGTTAAACATGCATTTCTTCTCCAACGGGGAAGGTGACTGTCTACCACGTTATGACAAATGAGTTATTATGTAATATGTCTGCGTAAGAATAAATATTATGCCCTTAGGCCAATAAAATGAAGATAAAAGTACGCTTTAAGATATGTCTAGCGCAATTAAGTGTATTAGAGGTTTTACCACATTTTTACCGGATTTATGTACTCATTTTACTGTAACTTTATTAGGTCTATGAATTTATTTTGCGATCGCTATCTTGCATTGTTGATTAATAATTTTCCACATTTAATGATATTTTAGAATGAATATTTATGTTCACATTCCAGTAGTTTGGCACTGAAAATGTCTTCCTCTTTTACATTTCCGAGAAGATTTTACTATAGATAATTAAGGGATAACATAGAAAATCTCGAAAACTTGGCGTTTATAGTGCCGTGGGCAACAAGTAATGAAGGTTTAGCAATACATCAAGTAATTACAACGGACCGTAATGAAGATCTACTTCCGGAAGCCATGTTATTCCTTGTCCTTCCGTAACCATAGTATGTCACCTTGTTCCCTTGAGCCATGTCATATACCTGTTCTAATGCTCAGGGTATTATAGCGCTAGGTTTTTTAGCATGTACTGAGTTTCTCAAATGTGCTTGAGTTCGGGTTTTTTTAGTATGCACATTGCTCAGAGGCGGATCCAGAATAGGAACAAGGGGGAGGGGGCTAAGTAGGTGGTAATCTCCCAGCAGTAGTGGGGGTCCGAACAAAATTACCATTATATCTAGGGTAAATTGGATACCCAAGAGGGAGGGGGCTATAGCCCCCCTCCCCAGAGCCCCTCTCTGGATATTCCACTGGATTGTAACATATCAAAAACGTGTAAAATAGGCCCTAAGCTATGAGCTAATTTTTATTTCGATTCGTTAGACTCTGTAAATACATCGGAAAATATAACTAAATACTTTTGTAAAAAGTAGTAATGACCAAAAATTCGATTTTATCAGGTGTGTTTTACGAAAAGTTGTACAACAAAGAAACTCTCTATGGTAACGGGGGGAAAACACTCTATCAAGGACATGCGATAACATACGACAGTTATGCCTCGAATAAATTCATTTTCTAAAACTGTTACTACCTATTGCAACAGCCCTATAAACAAGAAGCTTCATGCAAAATTCATCGCGTTATTCTCCTCCAATCATAACTGAATAAGGATATGTCCATCCAAACATCCTTTTCCGGTCACGCATTACCATGGAGATATTTTCAACAGTGTTCCTTCCTTTGGATTTTTCGGGGAAACTTATGACTGGAATTTGTTTGCTTTTTACTTTCACTAACATACGCCTCCTTAGGCATCTGTTTCATGAATAATTATCCATACATACAAACTTATATATCATTCCCTGGCCTTTTTTTTCAAAGACGTACTTTGGGAGACTGTGAATATAAACCAAGTGACTGGGCAAAGATAATAAAATATTCAGGAACTCCTTTCACCGCATCTATATATTTAGTAGTTTTCTTAGCTCTTCCGCTCGCTCTCTCTTTTATAATGGGAAAATTTAACTAGTATTTTTTTCTGAGGTAAAAATAACCAGGAAGAAATGGAAATGCATTCTCCACACCATGGTAGAGGACTGCTAATATTTGTAAATGGTAATTTTGCTGAGAAATTTTTAGAAGTTGTATCTTACAGATCTAGAAGAAGATCTTATACAGATGGAATTCGAAAGACAAAAAATGGTTTGATACAAAGCTGGGTATACCATTACTCATTAGTAAAACTGAGTTAACCAGAAATCACCTTACCTGATCAATTTGCAATTGACAGCGAGCTGTCATCCAGATTCTAAGCTGTTTATCAATGCATGTAATTGCATATAATCACAGAGAAAATCACAATCCAAATAAAAATTCATAAAAGTTAAACTGCAATAATATCCGTATTGTTATTAATTCCTTAAAAATCTTGGTAACTTTAGTTAAAAAACACATGAAAATAACATTAAGTACTTAAACTCATGAGAAATCTCGCTCCAATATCCAAAACCTCGAAAAAGATGCAAGATATCTGCGTCGGCTCTGAAAAATTCGGATTACATGTTAACAAGCGCAATTTCTCCCGCAATGGGTTTTAATTGGTTTCCTGCACTTCCTATGAAGACCAGAACGTACATGAATGGGTCCCGTAATACTTACGGTACTTTCCCTACCTCAAACCACTAATTCAGAAAAAGATTTATGTTGGTGTTTTCAATAAGACTCTTGGTGCGAAAGAATGTTTTGCATTTTGTTTAAAAAATACAACATAGTATTACATGCTTTTTTGTGAGCATGCTGTTGCAACATTTTTAATTTTGTACAATTTATTTAGGTAGAGGGTTTTATATGTGAACTGAGTTAGGGGAGTACTACAATTTTAAATAAAAAAGACAAATAAAAGTGGAAAGAAACAATTAAAATCCAAAAGCAATGCAGGATATATGTGGGGAATAATATCCACAGAAACTGATGTTTAGCTTTAGCGGCGATAATAAGACATATTTGTGCCCTGGTGGTAATATATATTTAAGTAACCCTACGTTACTTTACTATTGATTCGTCTTTCCGATACAACCAAACGATTTTCTCAGACACTGTGTCCAATAGACGATGGCCCTCCTGCCAATCCGCAGCTGTTTCACTTCCCCTTCACCACTCACCATCGAAGCGCTCAAGAAATCATAAATTATTAATAACACACTTACTTCTGAAGTGCTTTCAGGCACCGAGGGAAGCATTTACATTTCCTCGTGGCGTTCGCTAAAATCGCTTAATTCTCTTCAGTCAAGTCTCCGCTACCAATCAAACATCTACCAGTTAGCTTGTCTGACATGGATGCACTTGAACCGTCTCTGATACGAACTTTTAAAGTTACTGCCTAATTAAATTTATTGCGGTGAGTAAACTGAAAGCTCACCCAATCACTCAAATCATTACGTTGAATGGAGTGCAGATATACCGGAGGAAATATCGACATGATCGCATGGAAATAACAAATTTTAATAAACGCAACAAGTTTAACAATGTAAATGGTGGCAATGAATATACCTATTAATGAAGGAAAATTCTCCTCCCAGTAACCAATGCAAAATACAATGTAAAATGCTAGCCCCGTATATCCATTTTCAACTTTAGGCTGGCACTGAATGCTGGTCATTTTCAGTGAAATGAACTTTATCACAACCATGTATTGAAACGGCAAAAAAAAAAACAGAAATAACCCATCCCACATGTCAAAACCACAAACACGCTCAGAAAACTCTTGGAAAATAGGGAGGAAGAAAGGATATTAAACGACTGTATGCAGAAGATAAGAGCCGCGTGAAAACTTTTCGCTGAGCTGAATGAGATGCTTAGACTCAGTGGAGGACTCATATAGCGGTAAATCTGCTTGATTTGATATCATTCTTTTTCATGGCGGTTCCAGCTTTTTGTGACGCTTCCACAATTTCGCGCGCTTTTAAAGTGATGGCATCGTATTTATGAGGCCACCACCGGTGTATTCCGGCAAAGTAAAAAAATAGGGGAAAGGCATTACACCAATAACCCTTGATGAATGGAACTTATAGCTATCGATAAACTAAGCGGCTGTCCGCGGCACACATGGGACCTCAGAGGATATGTTGTAGGGGATTAACAAACAATAAAGAGAACATGTGAGAGAAAAATAACTTTAGTCAAGCAAAGTATTTATTCTGTCTATCATACGTATTCGCATTCTATTCCACTTTCGAAACGTCCCACGTAACACCTTATAAAAACAAATAGGCTTGCATTAAAGCAATTACAGCACACTAAAAATATTGTCACTTTTAATTATCGCGAAACTGCAATGTAAATGTCATTTTAACTTCCGCAACTGCTTCATCAGAACCTAAATCTAATATTTTTATAATCAGCATTAGTCAAAAATCGAAAGATTGGTTTTAAGCAGCTTTCTACTCCATTCTCCTGCCTGCTAGCAATATTATAGTGATGTAATTCTTCTCGTTCATATCCTCAAAAACTTGTGCAGGAAGAGGGAATATATTAGGGATTTGAAAAGACTTACTTCGCTCTTAACAATTATGCTTCAAAGATGTGAATGGTAAAAAATAATCAGAACGTCAGTTTTACCTCATTTGAACATTTTGAAGATGAGGAAAAGGGAATACATGTTGGTATTAGTACATAATTTTATCTAAAAATAGGTCAAACGTGCATCTCGCCATCTCTGCTAACTAAGAGAAGAAGAGGAGATGCAAGGGATTGTAAGAAAATACAGTAAAATTTGACATGGTATGAATTGGGGAGGCCCGGGCAAGAAGCATAGTGCGGGTAAGAAGAATTAGCGGTTTTTTCACGTATCGCCTATAGATGACGTCACGAAACGCGTAGCTTGGTCATCTCATCGGTTTGGCGACGACCGATTAGTTAAAACATAGCGATACATGTAAAAACTCTTCTCGGGATACCGCGCGGGTAAGACTATATATAAGAGCGCCGACGTTTCGGGTACCGAATCGCTACCCATGCTCACGGCTACTACAACAGCATAACCGTGAGAATGGGTATCGATTCAGTGCCCGAAACGTCGGCGCTCTCATGTAGTCTTACCCGCGCGGTATCCCGAGAAGAGTTTTTACTTGTTGCTCGCCGGGAAAGAGTAAAATGATACATAGCGATACAGACGCTAAAATTTTTTTTTTAGTTTGTCGCTAAAATGAATAAAAAATATTTCTGCTGTTTTCTGACGATTTTCGCTGAGGTATGATAAATCCAAAAACAAAAAGACAAAGGTGACTGAATTTTCAGGACCCAGCAGTTGTATGAAGATAAGATAAGAAACTAAGAATAAAAATGCCGTATCAGATTTCTTTTGCTTGACGTGAACTGAAAAATACAGTGAGCCGATTATCGAGGACTGGAGAAAGTTGTAGCAGGAGTAGGCATCTACTTCTGAAATGATTGGAAATGCTAACTTTTTAACTTTTAATGTTACCCTTTTTGCCCTTATGGTGTATCCGGTTTGCTCGGATACTACAGGCAAAACGGATAATTGGTACGTTTTAATTTAATTGATTTTAAGAGAAGTTACCGTTTAAGTTTTCATTTTTTTTAATTGCCCAGTCCAAATTTTGTGAAACAAAGTACCTACTGATTAATGATGAAAAAAGTTTTCTTGATCATTAATCTGTACCTTTTTGTCTACACTCTCCTTTAACACATGCGTCTTTCCCGGGCCTCCCCTACTTGTGAAATGCATCAGCCAAGTTTAACATTTACATTGAAGAGTCAAATAAAAAGCCTAGAAGAAGAAAAAATAAATATTGCAGGAATACGAATTCACCCATATTATTTTCAATTATGCACTCCACACAAAACTATTGTTTTCATATTTGTACTCGTCACATATGATGAAGAATTCTAACAGGACGTTAATGAACTTGTGGAACTGGAAGAAGAAAGCACTGTGACAACCATAGATAATAGATGTGCCATTATAAAAAATAATATTCAGCAACCAAATGAAGCGATCTGTGGAAAAAAGACGAAGAAAAGGAAAAAAAATATGGTTTGATTGAGAGTATGAGATAAAAGTAGAAGAAAGAAAATATTCAAAAATGAGATGGCTCCGAGAGCAGTCTGAGGAAGCCAAGCAACTATTCAGGATACAGAAAAATGAGAATAATAAACTACTTGGAGAAAAAAGACGAATAATCGAAACGAAATCGAAAATAAACGAAATCCTCGTATAAATAGCGAACTAGAGAAGGTAAAAAACGAAAATGTGCAAAATTGCAGATAATTTTATAATTCTGTAAATATCTTCAAAAAAAGAAAAAAACAAGTTCATTATGAGTTAAACAGGATGGAAAAGTTGTTACAGAAAAGGCTGAGGTTTTGGAGACTTGGAGGAAATATTTTGTTGAATTACTTAATGCCGGAGATAAAAGATTGAACAATTCAGAATGAAGTATTTTCCAGAATGTACAACCAAATGTAGAAGAACCAAGCTTATAGGAATTGGAAAATGCAATTAAAAATCTTAAAAATAATAAAGCCCCAGGAAATTGATGGTATAAATGCAGAAATAATTAAGACATACATTGATGTTACAAACCTGAAAAGAGGAAATATTCCTACGCATTGGGAAGAAGCAATTATTGTCCCGATACACAAAAAGGGTGACAAAGTGGAACCTACAAACTATAGAGGCCCTAGTAATCTCTTTTAAACAGCACTTATAAAATTCATTCTAACATTGGGCTAAATAGATTAGAAGTGTATACAAATGAGATTGTGGAAGAACACAAGCAGGATTCATAAAAGGCAGATCTACTACTGACCAGATATTTATACTTAAACAGGCCGTTTCAAAATACTGGGAATATAATAAACACTTCTTTGACTTATTTGTCGATTTCAGCAAAGCTTATGATAGCAAAAACCGGAAAAATGTGTGAGAAAAAATGGAAAGCTTTGGAATGCCTAGGAAATTCATTGAGTTTGCAAGACTCAGCGTCAAAAATGGCAAATGTAGGGTAAAAGTTGAAAATGATTACTCCTCAAGCTTTGGAGTAGAGACTAGTGTGAGACAAGGAGATGGCCTATCACCTATTGTCTTCAATTTGGCATTGGAAAAGGAACTAAAAGAAATCAAGTAAACGGACTTAGGAATAAGAATAGGGAAAAACATATCAGTGCTCGCCTTTGCAGATGACTTAGTTTTGCTAGCAGAAAATAAGGAAGACTTAAGAAGTATGACAGAAATTCTGATGAAAAAAAAACCCAAGAAGTTGGACTGAAAATCAATGTCAATAAGACCAAATTTATTTCCTGCGATCGAAACCCTGATAACACCAGAAACATTAAAATTGAGGATCACAATTTTGAAAGAGTGAATGAATTTAAATACCTTGGTGCCATAATCAGCTCAAACAATAGTGAACCATATGAGGTAAAAAACGGAATAAATTCAGCCTATAGAAGTGTGCACTGTGCAAGCCCTAAACAAACTGCTAAAATCAAAACTTTTATTCATCAGAACCAAACTTAGAGTTTATAAAACCATAATAACACCTATCCTTCTATATGGAGCTAAATCATGGGTTATTGACAAATATTAACGGACAAGGAATTAATTATCTTCGAAATTAAAGTGTTAAGGAAAGTTTTTGGACCAACAAGAGAGAATGGAAGCTGGAGAAGAAAACACAACAAGGAAATCAAGGACCTTTTCGACTCGCCAGGCGTCGTAGCTGAAGCTAAGAGTCGCAGATTTCGATGGGTAGGGCACATAATACGAAGAGAGCAAGAGGCCCTAGTAAAACAAGTCTGGGCAGAAAACCCCGATGAAAGACGACCTCCAGGAAGACAGAGAAAAAGATGGGAGGATGAGGTGCTGATTGATATGGGGAAAATGGGAGTCAGCGAGGCGGATACAGAAGTTGGAAAGAGTTGGAGTATTTAGGGTATAAATGGCCATGGGAGTGAGTAAGTTAATGAATTAAACCTGTACAGATTGAAACTAAGCGTTTTAAATCAGATAGGCGCTTTAATGGCTAATGCGTAACTTAGAAAAATGTTACAGCACAGAGTTTTGAATCTATTCACCTGTGAAATGAAATGTATCTTCACGCCATTATTTGGGAATATTTGACGTTGAGTAAGCAAGTACTACACTCGTTAGTATAGCGCTGATATTTCTCTACCGAGATTCATCTAACCGTAGGTAATTCGTTTCAATATTAACGAGGGAAGATTGCCAATATCAATAAGATAGCAATGAAGTCTTCAAATAGTTTCTTGCATTTCGTCTATGAACACATTTCCTCTTGTGATGATCCATTTCACGTTTAGACGTCTTTTTTCTCAAGTGAAGTATGGAAAGGAAGAGAAAAAAAATCATCATTTAACGACGCGAACGCAATGGAATCACGACGCACAGCATCCGTTCAATTTCCGCTCCATTGAACGACCAACTCTTCCCACCGCTCCCTCTTTTATCCGCCACTTCAGCCATTTCAGGAAACTTTTGCGACCGAGAGAAAGAGGCCTCGAAAAAATGAAAAGAGCTGCTCATTCAACCGAAAAGTAACACCTTGCGCACACCCTTCCTATTCCATAGCTCCTCTTTTCAAGTGTTAGTACCCGTTCCATCAATCCAACCTTTTATGAAACTACTCAATATCATTGATGGAGGACGGGTGAGTATATAGAAATAAAATTTATGCGGAAAATTTCCAGGCGCTGCATGAGCGAGCGAGAGCGATGAGATGTACACATTCCCAGGAAATGCACGCACACGATGGTTTTGCTACTCTTCACCTCTCCTCCTCGGCTCGTTCTAAACGTTTTCATTTGCCTTCCCACTTCAACATCCTCCTGATTCAATTCATTTAGGAAAGGTTTGCTCTGCATGGACTCAGCCCGACATGGGATTTCATTTCCCTCTATTTTTTGCTGCACCACACTTCGGAGGAATATGGGTTGGGCATTCAGCGATGAAACGATGCACCGCGTGCGGGAATGCAAACAGTCTTTAAAGACTCTCCCTGGTACCTTTGAGCATTAATTGAGCGAAAATAATTGGTTTCGGCGGAGAAAATCAAACGCTTGAAGGTTGGTACAGCATGAATAAACGCGCTTTATATTCTGCGGTGGGCAGAAAAATCATTTGAAAGCAATTAACCCAAAATTTTTGTACTATGGCTGAAATAAAATACTAATACCCCAAGGATCAATCTGAGAGAAGGACTTAAAGGTTAACAAGAGTTCGTCTCGATAAACACGAAAACCGTGATAATTTCAAGTGTTGATACCAATATTTCCTTGTGCCTCCAGTACTTAAACCCAAAGGAGGGAATCTGTATTACAAAGATATTAGGTAGCCTAGTCAAAATTTCTCGCCTATATTTTAATCAAGGTCCGTTGCATGTATTTAACCAGTAAGATATGGTGACCCAGCAATATAAAATGGAACGATACCTTTCATACCTTTATGATTCTATCCATGGGTCTTGCTCATCAAACCAGATATATTTTCTTTTCTCTTTCTAGCCATTGGAATACTAAAATGACCTCTCGGAAAATCGCTGACAAGCATTTGGAGTTTAACATCTAGCGTGTTTTATGAAGAAAAAATAATGACAAAATTCATGGGAAACGGGGTCAAAAAATTATTAAAATACTTCAAAAGTAATTGATCCAGCAGTAGCAAAACGACAAAAATGAACTTGACATCATCCTGTTTACGGAGTGTAACCTGAAGTATCTATTGATATCGCTATTTTTACATTGTTTTCCGACATTCCATGTCACAAAAGATATAGTTCATCACCTAATAATAATAATAAAAGAATATCAATAACGAATAACAGTAGAATTAAAAAATAACAGCCATCATGCAGCATAGTTTATCCCATGATACAGAATCTTCTATGTTATTTCTAATGTATAGATACCTTTTTCTCAACTTATACGCAACCAAACTCTACAAATGAGGTACCAAATGGCACAGAATTTATCAGAAAACATGCGACGGCATAGCTTAAGTTCTCTATTTATGTCGATATACACCAGTATCAGAATTATTATGAGGCAATTATTATAATTATGCATTAGGCAATTACAAGAGTTATTCAGAGTATCTTCTCTCGCTCACTCGAAATCATTTCTCAATGTGCATATTTAATTCTCTAGCACAAATTTATTTTTAAAAAGACTATGATAAAATAACAAACTTATGTTTAGAGGTGACCCTATTCACCATTCGGAAGAAGTTGATTCCTATCCTGTGCACTTTTTCTTCTTCAACGCAGAAGTGCCTTTAATAGGTTTCCGAGGCTTTCAAAGTGACCTTGGCCAATTTTTATCCAAAAATCTTCACAATCTTCAGTTAATTCCAAGGCGCTCCCATTTAGTTAAAAGAAAATAATACGGAAAAATAGGCATTCGAGGGGAAAATAACGAGCATTGGTAAGAAACATCACATATTTACATTAAATGCTACCCTTACCCACTTAAAGACCCTTTTTATGATTCCTTTATTGTTACTAAAAGCTAAATTCAAAGAGAATTACATTAATTTTAGTTTATCAACAAAAAGATAGTCGATTTTCAGCATCCTTGATGTATTCACTGGTGCCTAACTTACCTCATTTCTTTAAAATTGAGAAAATGCATTGGCGATTTTGAACCAAAATTAATGATGGATTCAAATTAATATTTTGGTAAATAAATAAAAAACGTTTTAAAAAGTATTTTCATTAGTTAATTTGTCAAAGAATCATATATAATAACTGTTGGGAACGGAAAAAAATCACTGATAAAGACTTACTGCCTGAAGGAGTCTACTCATAACACACAAAAAATTCAAACAAGCAGATTCTATTCAGTTATGTACATGTATAACGAGCATGTTTTAGGAAGCACATTATATTTTTCACTCGAGAAAAAACATATTTGTCACAAGAGGAACAGGCAAACGACAATTGGACAACGAAAACTCGGACGATTCCAGCTCACAGACAAAAAGATAGATGCACTACGAAAATATTTTATTTCCACAAATACCAACAAGACACGATTTTTTTCGGAGGGACGACTACAGAGGAATCAAAATTCATCCCACCTCCTTCTAAAGATGTCAAAAAAGGAGTTTCACACCGTTCCTCGATTGTCTCTTACATTTCCAAACACAAACACAATACCTAACAATTTTAATTCCTAAAAACGCAATACGAGATGTATTTTCTTTAAAATAATTATTTAATACCAACTCCAAATGCACGGCCAAACGCAATATACGATGAATTCTCTTTGAAACAATTACTTCATTACTACTCCACATGTACGGCTAAAGAGAAGCTTCAATTCCTCTTACCTCATTCCGAAGATCTTAAACTGGGGTTTTGCACAGTTCCTTGACCGTCATTTCTGAGCCATCTATCACTGCTATTCCTCTCCGACAGCGCTTCGGACAACTCCCGCGCCCTTATCTCGTGCCCTCCTCGACTCCCGCGACTACTCATACGGCTCTTATCTATTGTCAAAACTTTCGTTTGCGACTGGAACGCAACACCGAAACTCCTCCTCCCACGAAAACATCCTTACACTATCTGCTCTTCACACTTACATTCGTGTGAGTCTCATCTTTCAGTTATTTCATTTTCTCCTTCCATATCCCTCACTATGCCATATTTTTCTCATCTCTCCGAATCATCCCTGCGGTATTCCCTGCGCTTTTTAGTCGTTTCCATTCTTCCTTTGTGTTACCGTGCGGAACCCATCATTCCGAGACACGGCTACTAATGCAAGACCCATTGCCTATTCCCATAAGAATCCCTTATGACGGTTCTTTATCCCTTCTATCATTTTGAACTGTACTTCCGCACATCGGAAGCAACTCTCTTTTCTCCGTTTTTCCATTCCCAATGTAAAATATATATATCCAAATCCAAAGATATATCTCCAAATTATTAAATAATCGTAAGCATTAATATGGACATAAATATTTTTATAATCCAATATTATATTTTTAATACTTATAAAAGTTCCGTTTATATACATAGGTAGGTATTAGCTAAATTCGATCAAGAAACGCCACCCGAAAAGCAACAAAATATTAAGTTTTGTTAGCAAAGAAGCTGTCAGAGGCAATGGTAATTTTAAAGAGAAATTTTATTTAGTTTCGAAATATTCTATGGAGGACAATGTATAGTAGGGACGCAGAGAAAGAAATTACGAATGAAGAGAGGAACGGACAGGGCACGATCGGTGCAAAACATTGCAAGGAAATAGTCAACATAAGAAAGGAGCACAATCATTGAATTCCTCATTAATAGCAACTAGAGTTACAAGTCGTGGCATTAGTACTGAGCTTGATAATTAAAATTCATACAGAAAAAGTAGAAAAATAAAAGAAGAAATTGCCATGCCAAGGACCTTAATGTTTATTTTCCAACATATTTGAAAAATAACTGGATGATCCAACTATGTTCTGTGGTAAGTTAGCTTAGCATGTGGTTCAAAATATAGCGCACTAAATTTTATTTCGTTCTATTAATGCTATATTTAAACATTTACAGAATTTACGACAAATAGCAATGTGATTGAAATTTCAGCTGAATTGGAAGAAACTATGGACAACAGCGCGAAAACTCCAACTAATAATATTGCAGTAGGACTTAAGTTTGAAGAGACATTTGTGATATAAATGGTCTATCACAAGGAAAGATAGAAAACGAACTTACCTTGCAACGCAGCACTTATCCATCCACTTTCCTACTCACTTTCAAACCCTTATTCTAGTTTATCATATTTCAAATCGATGAAAAATCAAATTACCGACTTCGTAGAGATTAATACTTAATAGTTATTTCGAGTTTCTTAAAGGCATGAGATTCTTTTTTATTACTCGTTACTATTACTTTTTCTATATTTTCAGTATTGCTGTCGGAAAGTAGACTTTTTAAATAAAGAATTCACAAGCAATTAAATCAAAAGAAACATTATGCACAGAGAAAGTTGATCATATTGGAGAGAAATCGTTTTTTGAAAAAGCTATCTGAAGCAATCACTTTATCAAGGAGAAGCCTTCAAAAATAAAATATGCTATCTTCATGATATTAAAAATGAAGTAGTTCTTGGTTAAATTTTGCTTCATTTGATCTTCTAATATCCGAAATTAAATTGGAGCATGACTTTCGATTTTGGAGTACGAAGTAATACGTATAATA
Organism: Ischnura elegans; assembly: GCF_921293095.1. NCBI lineage: Eukaryota > Metazoa > Arthropoda > Insecta > Odonata > Coenagrionidae > Ischnura > Ischnura elegans. The sequence goes on from NC_060246.1 coordinate 147,388,072, forward strand.
AAAAAAGATATATCAAATTAGCGATAACAATAAATGATAAATCAACTGCAAAATGTAACTAAATAAACATACGAATTGAAATGAACATAGAGACAAGTAGTAAGTGGTCAGTATAGTAAATATATAGTAAAAAGTTTATAAAAGTTATGTATTAATATCTGATAGAAATCATTCTCAGAGATCGACCTGAAGGGGTAAAATAACGAAAGGAGTAAAATAATATCGCCATTTCCTAAAAAAATCACCCCTATAAATTACACTCATGAACGCAGAATAACATTATAGGAAAGCAATTAATAAGCCATAAAACATGTTTCAAACGCCTGAGTTACTTCTTGGAGGCGCTAAATATTACCGTTCTGAGCTGAAAAACGCATACTAAGCTCGAAAAAGCCGTACGAAGATTGAAGAATAAAGAATCACGCCATATTACCGCCGTAAAAGACTTTTATGGTCCGAGTGAAAACTTTGACACAAGGCTCTTTCGGGCTAAATCAGATAATAATTCTTTTTATATAAACGTGAAGTCATCCCCCATGCTCGTGTCAGGAGAAACAACTACCAGGGAGGCACAATAAATCCGCACTTCACCAGAATATACGTCCACCATAATAAAGCCGTGGTCACAGCTGCGGCAGCAGAAAAACATTCCTTGAGTGTCTCCTCCCTCGAAGCTCTTTATGCACCCTCGAGAGCGCGCTGTCAGTTTTAGTGGATTCCTGGCTCACCCTCGCCGAAGTTTCCCTCGTGAAGAAGAAACCGGCATTATGCTCCCCGGACCCGGGACATTCACCTATCCCCTTACGCTCCAACAAGCCCTTCGCGAAGAATTTAACTCGCAGCTGCTGCTTCGAGATACTTCGACGTCCTCTGCATGTAGGGTTTCTCAGCAATCCTTATGGCACCGATTCTTCATCTTGTCCACTGACAGTACTGACACAAGTCTGGATGATCCTATAACACCTTAAGAACCCAACCGGGCCCTATTAATTCATTTAACAGCAAACTGTGTGAGACACATCGGAGTCATTAAATTGTTTTAGAGCCCGTCGCGAAAATAAAAATAAAAATTGGAGATGAAGATGTGTTTCTAAATGAAGGAGAGTCCAAAATCTTGAGGTGTTTATGAAGTGTCCTATTGACGGTATATTTCTCAGATTTTTTAGCTTTCGGCATGTGTGGGTGAACTGACTTAAAGTTACCGAGCCGTGCTTGACAGCAGGACTTGGGTTTGTCATCTTGAGACCTGAAAAGCATCTTGTGCAGTTTCCGCGCACATTTGTAGCATTTAATTTTATCTAAATACAATTCGCATATGCATTCAACCTCTTCCATTATTTGATTTAAAAAATATATAATCAGGGGTTGAAGTATGTGGTATCGATTCTGGATTCAATTTGATTGAACTCCACGAAAATCCTAGTCCAAATAAATTTGAACAAGCTACCTTCAAAATCCTCAGCCTATTAAAAACTGGTTCTTTGCCCTGCTTATTAATTGAATTCTATTCCAGAGTATTCATGGGAGGACTCCTCTCTTCAGCTAGGTGTGCGAATTTCATACATATACATACCTAAAAAAAGTCTTTCCATCCCAAGCCTCATGCCTTCGGTATTTGTCTTCTATTGACTCTCTTATCTCCATCTTCTGGCGTTAAATTTTCTCTATTTACCTATTTAATTGCGGTACGCTCAACTCAGGAAAATTTGCAACGATCTACGCAAGTAAATTATATTTGGAAAGGGAATAAAAAGAGATAAAGGTGCGTAAATACTCATAGTTTCAATAAATGATAACATTAAAATAAAATAGTATAAGTGACCGTTATTATTCACTAATTTTGAGCAATGCAATCGCGAAATATCAAGCTGAGATTAATAAGCACATAAATAACTTTTAGACGGTGTTACTTTATTTCTTGAGTTTTCATTTTTTTGGAAATCGGAATGCAAATATTTATTATTCAGCTAAATTCGCTCACGCCGAAGAGCCACTGGTCAAGGATGGATAGGCAGTAAGGATCCCACAAGTCCTCATCTAGATCCTTCACATTTTTCATACTTGGCCTGAAGCATCCAGTTATCATCTTACCCGACCCTTGTGACCAAAACAGTTCGGTTTTATCACCCTATCCTTGCACTCCGAGCCCCAACACTACTCATGGCGGCCAGACATCTATTTCCACAGCCCCTTCGAATGACTATCCTCAATGCTACCACCTTGCCCTATCTGCGCTTCTCTTCCTTGGACTGCGTGCTTGGGATTGCCCTCCATTTCTCCCATAAGCCTCGGACCCCTTTGACCACCAAGGCATTCCATTGGTCACTGCCCGACAAGCAACCCTTCCCATCCATTATCATTCCGAAGTGCCTCTCACTCTCCCTATTCTCCCTTCACTTTCCTCCTTCCCTCCGGCGACCGTCCTCTCCACTCCACAATCTCAAAACACGCATCTGAGCATCCACTGGTTTGGGTGTGGTTGCCCCTATCTGCCTCTTATTCCCTATCCACTACGACCTCCTCCACTAGCACTTCACCCATATCAATTCCGACACATGGCGACATCTCACTTATGATAGTTTAGCAATTACTATACTCAGTTTTCTAATTCGCTGCACATGAGCTTCGCTCTTCAGGCAGTATACTTTACATGTAATTTATAGTGCGAATTAATATTGCCATTATTAGAAACCTAACATGCGTATACCTTTCATCACAAGACACTATGTAACACCAGAGAGTTGTCGTGGTGTTTTGGTATTTTTTCCGCAATATCTAGTTGGAATGAATAAGGAAAAAGTGAATAAGGACAAATAAAAAAGCAAAAATATTCGATGTGATTTGCAGTACGGATTGAAAAACGTACTTATACCATTCTGGGAATATGTAAGTGATAATCGTTATATCCAGAATCAGAATTGGAAGTAATACTACTAACAATAAGAAGTGAAAGTGATTCACAGAATGAAGTCGAATATAAAAATGAAGCTATACCTAATTTCTTCACCTTTGAGTAGATACCTATGAAGGCCTAACGAAAAATACAAATGTTAAAGCGGCCCTTACCTAATGGTGATTAGGTAATATTTCTGGCCTAATTGCATCTGACCTGAATAATTAAGCTATATTTAATTTGCATTTAACTTAACACTCATTGGTCCGTCTAGTTTAGTAAGCCAAACATTGGAATTCAGAGGTATATACTAAATTCATCACGATTTTTTAAAAAGTCCATTTATATAGCTACCAGCACCAATCGCTGGCGGCGGGGGCATAGTCCTTGCCTGCCACACTGAAGGTCGCGGGTACGAATCCCACCTGGTTAGGTAACCCCTAGCCAGTGCATGAATTTTTGTGGTTGTCCAATGTAATTGTTGTAAACCATCCGATGTAAAGGTAAAATAGTTGTGATAGGTGATAGAAATAAGGAAAATAAATTATATAAACTCACTGGGATATGGACTCTGATCTCTGAGATGTAAAGCCATTGCTCTTTAACCACGGTGAAATTTCGTATCTAACCCACCATTAACCTTTCTCTTCGTCCTCTCCCTGCATCACTTCATATCCTCTCTTTCCACTCCCATGTCCGCCACTCTCTGCACGGCATTCTCCTCAAATGTCCCTCACTCCCATTCCTCCATTTGACCACCATTCCGGTCCCTCGACCCCCCCATCCCCCCCCCCCTATGTTTCCTCCTTCCCGACCTAATTCCTTCCTTTATTCGCCCTTTCATTCCTCTCGATAACGCCTTTCTCACACTGCCCCAGAAGGCGATCCGTGTCATTCCCTTTTCCTTCTCCTCTCCGGGACGACCTCGTATCTTTTCGTCCCCGAGATCTGCCGTGGAGAGGGCATGACGCGGACCCTAGGGTCCTTGGGCACCCGGGAAACGACCATCCTCCCATTACCATCCAACACGCCATCTCCTGCCGCGCGCATTATTTCACCCCTCCGTTTCTCCCCATGAGGACTGCCGCTCCCTCTCGCTCTCAGATTACGTCGCCAAGGATGCTCGTCACAGATAGCACGCATTCTTATCACATCGATTCTTTTTATTTTACATTAGATTTTAGTCATATTAATAATAGAAATGAAAATAATTGAACCGCACGTATTTCCATTTACTTCAACCTCAAAAAAAACTTCACTTTGGCATTAAAACAACTTTACTTCAAACTTAAAATTATAAATAATTTCAAGATTTCCGTCAAAGTGCTTACAACAAAGTAGCGGAATTGCTCTATCTGATGAATATAGTAGAATATTCCATGGTAAGAATTCCGGTTAAAAACAATCTGGACTTTTTTAGTTGAGAAAAAGAGTTTAGTCAAGCCGAAAAAAAAATTAATGCTAGGAGATACTCTGAACAATTTTTTTCCGATCCTTCCTTTTATTTGAATCAATTGTGTGTGACTATTTTGCAGAGGCACTTATCTAAATTTGCTATTCTCCTTAAATACACTCGCAACTTTAGATTAAACAGTCTATTCGAGGGTAGCCAGAGGTTCAGTACAGTACGTATTAGGGTAAATTCTAAATCACATATTTCATAAGAACATGGCAATCGGATAATTCTCAGATAAAGAAACGACCACAGAAAAACCTTACTTTTTCCTTTAGAAGATTTAATGTTCCTTATACTACAGGACTATCGGTCAGGATTGGGGCGTTTGAGATGTGGGTTTGGAGGAAGATGGAGGGAATACGGTGGACGGATCGAGTAAGGAATGAGCAAGCGTTGAAAAGGGTAGATGAGGAAAGAACATTGATAAATAAAATAAATAAAAGGAAGGGTAACTGACTGGGACATGTGATGAGAGGGAATGGCATTTTGAAAGTAGCCTTGGAGGGAACGGTGGAAGGGATCAGAAGAAGGGGAAGGAGAAGGCTGATGTTTATTGAAAACTTAAAAATAGGAAATTATAGAGACTTCAAAGAAATGGCCGGAGATAGGAAAGAATGGGGACAGCGTTGGCGCAAGGGACCTGCCGACGAGCAGAACACCAGATGATGATGATACTACAGTAGGAACCGTAGTTCCCCTATTTTCTCCTATTCTGCAGCATCATTAAATGCACCAGCCGTCTTTCATGGCTGCCTTTGACACCTTTTTTTCGGTCGTTGGTCATCAGATTGCAGATAATCACTTGGTTTTCGTTGTTTATCGATTTCCAGTGGCCAAATAACTATCGGTGGTCAAGGATTTGTATATTATCAATAACAAATTGACCATTTATCAGACTTTCAATGTAAATACTGGTACCTCGCTTCCACCGCGTGATTCCCCGTTAGCGTACTCTAATTAGCCACCAAATGTCACCTGAGATTCCAGGTATTTCTCAATTTCAGCATCTTCCGAGCGTGGGACACTGCGTTAGGTGAGAGCGAAGTCGGACGACGTGAGGGAGAGGGAGTGGCTCCGGCGTCGGAAAATTGCTTACAGATTCTCATACTATAGGGTAGGTACTTAATTTTTTTGACGAATAATCGTAGAAAAAACCATTGAACATGCCAGGCATCCCAAAATTAAGGCATTAAAAACAAACTACAAACTTCCAACCGTCAAAAATTGATTATTATCGGCAATAGTGGGAACCATCATATCGGTTGACCACCTAACATGTAAATGAAACAGTTGATTCTAATCAATAGTATCAGGTATTTTAGAAGAAATTTATTTAATCCATTATAATGTAACTAATATGACCCATTGAACAACTCCAGTCACCTTAACACCATACCACGATATGCCAACTCCAAAACTCTATTTCTCGCTCATCTATCCAACCCCTATCCGATCCCTTCCTGCAGGGTCGTTTGCACCTTTCCCCTTGCATTGCGCGGCCTACCACTTCTCCTCCCTCATAAACTTCCCGTCCAACGCCGAAGAAATTCCCCCCTCCTCTACCACCCCATCCCCTCAGGTGGGATTCCCACCTGTCCCTCCCTCCACGCCACAGAGACAAACCCCGGTCCGGTTTCCACTCAGCAAAAGTCTCCTCGCGGGATTAAATCTTCATCACTCTCATTTTTGCGGGATGATGAGATGTGGTGATGCCAGTTCGCCGTAAAGCTCAATTTTCCCCTTCTCACCCTTCCCAACTCACCCTTGTCTCCTTCACCCCCCTACCCTCGTCACCACGCCAAGCTCCTTCCTTTCTTTTCGCCCAAAACTTTCTCCTCTATACATATTGATCCCCCACGTTCTCTCCATCTCTGTAAGATGAAACTACTGTCCTCTCTTCTATTCGCTTCCTTTTTTAACAACTAGTGCCTCTAGCTTTGAGTGGCGTTATATTACTTACTGTCGCGTGGACAACGTGGCACTTCACACAACGAAGTGTCAACTTAGTTTTTGAAGCTTAAATGTAGGTATTTCAACTGTTCATATTTGGGTTCATTGGTGTGTAAATAAGAACTCTAAACCTATACATATATATTAATATACCCTGTGAAGTAGATATCTTGCAACAAGCATTCAGACATATCAAAAAAATAAGAATACAACTTAAGTTAAGATACTTAGATCAGTATGGATAAACTTTTTCATCGTCCTCTGGTAAATGAAATAGAAATTTTCCATTTATTTTCTGACGAAGAACTACATGACGCAATTACAACGAACAGACAAGATTCTCTCTCAATCCATTGCACTTAGAAGGTGGTTCATGAGTATAGTGCATCTTGCCTAGAATAGAACATTAAGCTACGGTCCGCTCACCGTCGTTAGCAAACATCCAGTCTAATGCCACAAGCGTGCTTCTGTAGTCTCTTACACCGTAAACTAGTCCATTAATGCTGTCTCTCTAGCTCGCAGCGTAAATTCACCAGGTACGGTCTTCAGCTTATCTCAAATCTGTATTTCAAAATTCGTCAGCACTAAAATGAGAGCGGAACACGATCAAATTTCTAAAAACATTAGTCCTGATAAACCAACCCTCTTCTTCTTTCTAAATTTTTATGTTATAAAGATAAACATTCATGAATAACCAAGGAAAAATCGATGCCAAAAATAAATATTACGCATCGCAATGCATCACCACGTGACAAAATAGGAAAGTAATTTCCATATTCTTATATTTCCGTTAGGAACTTAAATTTGGAAGTCTGACAAAAATCTTTAGCCATTTCAATTCAGAGCAATATTCCAAACTTTAAGCTATGTTTTCACTCGCCCAAAGAAGCCGGTCACCTATTGCTTTGATCTTAGCTGGTTTATGAGAATGAAACTTCATTCTCACCTATCCTTTCACCAGAACGCCCCTTTCAGATTTCCAAGGACCAACTTCTTCTCTTTCCGGGCTCTGAACTCCTCTGACACCCCTATGTCCGGTGGACATGCGTCCCCTATCGGAACTCAGGAGGCACTCAATTTGGGGTCATCCTGCCCGACGTCTGGGCAGCTCACGCGGGGGAAAAATCTGACCCCTTCTCTTCATTCGGCTCAACTCTATCGAACACCAAGAAAACTATGGGTCTGTCAGAGGGATATTCTGAACTTAGATATTGAATCGCCAAAGTACATAGAAGGTCCACGGAATATAGTGTCCAATGGAAATATCGATATAAGACTTCATCCAGTCAGTGATTTTTCACTTTTTTGTAGAATTCGTGAATTAATCGGTAACTGTACGGTAGGTTGTGCCAAGGTTGCTGAGTAACGAAGAATAGTAAAAAAATTGCTTTAGTACTCGCTAACCACGAGAAGGCTAGGTTGTAAAAAGATCATTTCATATTTTCGTAGCAAAGTTAATTTAACTCAAAGAAAACCAAAAGGGAAGAATTGCGATCCACATCGTACACGAGAAGAATTTTGGCATTACTTCTTTGGTTATGCTGTAAAGTGCATTTTGAAGCTCGATAAATACGCGAAAAGCAACATTTTGGCAGGTAATCTACGGAAGCCGTAGTATTATTTCCGCACATATTTTCCTATTGGGGGATAAACATAACACTATCGCACTCGATTGAAATTTGATTATTTGCTTTTTCCTTCAGTTTTTCTGACTATAAAAGAACAACTAAATATTACTGAAAATAAGGTAAAAAGTAATCAACCGATGGAAATGTTGATTTTCCTTTGTTATTGCTGTAACAGAATGCAAGTATTTTTTATTGATCTCATTCTCTCTCATCGTTAACTAATTGGTATAGCATTTGGAGGAGGCGACCGACAGCTCAACAGGTCATTTGCGCCATGAGGGTAGGGTATGGAAGGAAGGGTGGAGAGAAACCCGGCGTCGGCATTAGCCTGCTCTTAACGAAAGGCGCCAAGGGGACCACGGCTTAACGTCCCATCCGACGGACGGAGAGTTACGCTTGTAATGTCCTCCACACAACACTCAAGCAGGGATCTCTGAAAATTCTCTGCCACTGCCGGGATTTGAACCCGAGCCCGCCGGGTGGGAAGCCAATACTCTAGCCACCACACCAACCCGATCCCCTCGTTAACTAATTACGAGGTCAATTTTTACCGGGATGCAGTTATATAAGCAACATGATTTTTCTAACATCAAGTTTTCGTCATGATTTCATAATGTAGACACATTTTTTTAGCTGAAAAATGTTATATTTGAAAGAGTAATCAACAAAACTGCCGTTTTCCTACGACCAATGGAGCATTTTAGAATTTACTGCATCAGTCTGTTCCATCTCCATTGCGTCGAAGCAAGCACAAAATCCAAAATTCTCACAAAAAGAACCTAGTTATCGATAAATTTCCTCACAATGTCACCAGCTGGGAGCGGATCGATAACTGATACCCACTTGTCAAAGCGACGCCATAGGCAAAGGAGTTTACGACACTTTTCGGAGCTTTATCCTGGCAGGCATATGTCGCGTATACCTTCTCCCCAGACAACTGTGGTACGTCTCAGTCTCCTTCCATCTACTTTTTTTTCAACCTACAAAGAACCCGAGAAGCACTCACCCACGACACAGCATAATAGGCCCATCTAGCCCCAAACACCACGAATTTTTACAACTATCCTAAAAAAACGGAATGAGACAGGGGAAAGGTGGATAGAATGGGTTGCATAAGGAAAGAAGGGGGTTGAAAAGAGAGGCAGGGAGAATATGTTGGGGGAAGAAACGAGAAAACGGGGTGCAATAAAGTAGAGGTGGGGTGGAGAGACGGAGAGAAGACATTCGCTTTCCTCTTTACAATTGCACATAAAGAAGAATGGAGGTGGATAATAGAATCAGCTCCGCGCGTCGAATGAGAGGTCGCAAAGAGAGACGTAAGTCAACAGTAAGAAGCGATAAAAGACGCAGCGAGGGATAGGAAAGGGAAGGGGAGCGATGCGTCGATGAGGATGGATGGTAGATCATAGAGAAGAACTTATTCAGTGGATCTAGTCATTCCGAATATGGGCTAAGAGCATATAGCAAAAAAAAAGGCAATCAAATATGCAGGGTGGAGAAAAATTGTGTCACGAAATTTTAATCCTGGAATGCTGATTCCAGGAGAAAAAAAATTTGCTAATGATGTTTATATCGAAAACCACCATTTTTAAGCAACAGAAACTTTGACCCAAGCCCTCCGATTGACCGTGAGATTGCCCTTTTGCCGGATGCTCTGAACAACTCATTACTTCAAACGCTTTTCCTATGCCTTTGCCTTTGTCTAGAGCATCCGACAAAAGGGCAACCTCGCGGTCAATCAGAAGTTCCTGCAGTTTCAAAATTCATTAGTTCATTTTGATTTCTACTGACATCAGCTATCCAAGGTTAAAATTTTGTCACATAATTTTCCTCTGTCCTGACTGTTAATCCAGTTTGCCTTAATTACACGGAATTCAAATGATAATTTCCAAAAAAGAGTGGAAATAATAATAAGATAAATACGCTGCCCATTTAAGAATGAAGAATTTCACACTGCGGGAATTAATCATGAATGAAACAATTCTTTTTTAAATATGCGTAATTCACATACCAGCGGTCAAGAAATGCTTGAGCTCAACCCTTTCCTTCTTTCAAATAAATATAGCATACGAAAGAGACTGAATTACGAGAAAGCGTTTATTTCGGACAATCAGTTAGCTGGAGAAACCAAAACTTTTAGCAATCTTCGCGGACTACCGTCACTACAAACCACTAACAACTAAGGTGCACTCGTTAAGACTTTTAGCGCTAGCGAGGTTAATAATCAAATGACAATCGGGATCACAACTCTCATATAATAGAAAGGTAACATGGCGTAGGAGAACAACTCTCGTGTGATTTATTTACCTTTCTATTACCCTACCCATTCTCAGTGGTTGGTGTGATGGTAGTCCGTTTGTTTCTCCAGCTAACCGCCCACCCGAAATAAACGCTTTGTCGTAATTCAGTCCCTATAAAAAATTCTATACGTCGCAAATCAATCTTATCTGATTAATTTACAAATGCTCCTAGGTCGTAAATGACAGATTTTTCATGTGATTTCTCAAATCATCGGAGAATAGGTGAAAATATTATAAACTAGTTCTTGAATATTCGAAGTGTCCATGGTTTCGAAAAATGATTTGCCTGAAAATAAACGCTCAGCAGTGACGTACCAAGATTTTCACATAGGCAGCGTTTAATTGCAAATAGTGCGAGGTAATTTGTTAGTATACGTGACGTTTTTTGGACGGTGTGGTGAGCATGTGGGAGTCCAATTGCATGCTGCATGCTGGTAATTGATCACCCCCTGCCAAACACCCTAGAGGTGGCTCGCAGGGTATTATGTAGATGTAGATGTAAGTTGCCCCATAAACGGGCTTTCCATGTTCCTGGAACGAACTGCTTGAGGGAATACACCGGTACAAAAGGAAAAAAAGAGGAAAATGGAATGTGAAACGCAGACGGAGTGGAGATGGATGAAGTGAAGTGGAAGAGAGGGTACGGAGGGAATAAAAATATAACGGGGGTGTTTGTTTCGAGAGGGCAAAAGATGGGTTTGAGGGAGGGTGGTCCGTGGTGAATGGCGGACTTCAAAGATGGGATGCGGGCCGAGAAACGGGTGGATGCCCAGTGGGTCCAGCGGCGAATAGCTGGGAGCTGGAAGAGAGGACAGGTGTGTGGACGGATACGATGCGAAATAGGAGGGAAACCTTCAAATGGAAAGCGGGCAATGGCCACGGGGCGAAGCAGGAGAGGATGGAGAGAAAAGGGAGGGGAATGTCAAGGGAAATTAAAATCGCGAGAAAAGAGGTAATTTCATTTTTGACGTGATAGTTCTTATCTCCGCACCGTAATTTCAAAACACTCCGGAAGGCAGAGTAACCCACAGTTAATAAAAGCCTCATTGTAGAGTGGAATAAGTGAAAACACGAGGTGACAGACGGCAACGTTAAATATTACTCACTCATCATCATTTTAATTTATAAGTTTTTTATATAAGAAAAGGAGGAAGTAATGTCACGGCAAAAGTAATGCCAGATAAAAAATGGGATTGATCTTTTTATGAGTACTTTCATATTAATATTGAATATATTTTTCCTTCAATTAAGTGCCTTTTCCTTCAATTTGATTCAAATAGACCATTTTGATCCTTATATTTATCTCCTAACTAGACGTGGGCGTCGCATGAGATGCCGTCTTTACCAGTAAATATTGACTTTTTATCCCTTAATGCAGTTAAATGTTACGTTAAAACACCATTTCACTGTGGAAAAAACTGTTTATTATCGATAAGGTCAGTTTGCATACATACTTTATCATTCTCTATAGTAACTGCTCCCACACGTTAAATTGATCACGCCAACAAAGCTCAGGAATGATCTCCAGTGATGTGATGAGATTCCCTTAATTCCTGTGCTCAAAAACTGTATTAGCGCGTGTAAATACATCAAGGAATCCACAAGTGAAATGCTATTATAACCATATGAACCAAAGTTAGCAAAATGGGAAATGAAAGTAAACGTATACCTGCTAATATGTTAAATGAATAAGCGACGCGACTAATAGTGAAAAGACTTTCGTAGTTCTACAACGTGCCTGGGTCCTAAGGAGTAAACATCAACCTATGAAGTTAAAAGGACACGTCAATCCCGTGACAACTCTCTTTTTTCGAGACACATTAGATGAGTAAAATTAAAGCTGTGAACTTGAAATTTTGAGCACCTTGTCAAATTTTGAACGTATCTCAAATTTTAAAATTTTACTGCGGTATTTCTTTACTAAGAGGTGAAAGAGTTTTCTTACCAGGGGAGCCGAATTACCAGCATTGGACGAAGCAAGAAAGAAGTAGTCAGTAAAATAGCGCAGGCAAAGAGGGCTTTCTGCAAAATGAAGAATCTTCCAACAACTATGAGTACAAGCATAGAAGAAAGGAAATAATTCTTCAGATTTAACATATGGAGCTTGTTTCTCTGTAGAAGCGGGGCTTGGACGTTGACAGCAGCAGAGAAGACAAGAGTGGGAGTAATCGAAATGTGGTGCTACCGAAGAATGATGAAGATGAAATGGATTGACCGTGTAAGTGACGAGGAAGTGCTAAAAATAAGTTGGGAGAAAAGAGGAGTCTTGTAAAAACCTTAAGCAGAAGGACGGGACAACTTAGTTGGCCATATTATGAGACATCATAGCCTGATGAAAAGATAAGGACAGGTGGAAAGGAAGAAAGGGCAAGGGTTATGAGAGCCCGAAAGGGTTAAGAAAAATATGGTGCAATATTTAGATCTCTAGTCTTAATCGTCAAAACAATTAATTCGGATACACAAACAATCCCAATTTTAAAAAATCTATAAAAATTCTGAGGAGAGAGATGAAAGGATATTTTTTGCCTAAACTCTAAAGTGATAGCTCTTTCAACGCATTCAACGGATAACATTAAAAGAAAGATTGAACTCTTAAGTGTAGCAACAATTTGAGCTACCAATTCAAGCAGTAATTCAATTACTACACTCAAACTTCAGCTGAGTGCATAGACTTAACTTACTTCTATCAAGCGCCGTTTGCAACTTCGGTACCAAGGAACAAATTCAAGACATCTCTTAACTATCTAAGCGTGGAGGAATGTCTCCAGGCAAAGTCACTCGTCGATTTTTCATCCAATGCTCCATTATCGACCCTACTCAACAAAATTGACTAACGCGGCAATAATTGAATGTGAAATCAACGAAAATTGCAGAGACGTAGACCGTAAACATTCACCCATTCCTGCCCTAATTGTCCTAAGGAAACGAAAAATAGTTCGATAGTCCTGGGACTCCGAACAATTTCACAAGTCCTTATCAGTAAGATAAACTCAAATTCACGATCGAAAAATAAATTTCTCCGCCATTTCAAAGAAAATAAGAGAGTAGGACACTTCGCCAGGAATAATTCGCCGTACCACTTTTCTTTACTTTAGTCATTTTCCTTTCCTTACTGTTCTTATCATTCAAGAGCAACGTCTCCTTCCGGATATATACACGGAATATTCTTACTCTACTCCGCAGCTCACAGCCATCAACTTACACAGTCGTAATTCCCTCTCTCCCTCTCTCTCTCCCTGGCTCCCTCCATTCCTCTCTCTTATAAAGCTTAATGGCCTCGAATCCACGTCGATATTAATGCTTTACGGCTAAGTGCCTCGCAGATGCAAATACTCCGCGAGAGAGTTGCATCGAACGGGCGCGGTAATGCTAGCGGAAGGGATTTCGTGTGAGGAGAAGGTGAAGTTAGGGTGGGGGGCGGTAGCCAAACTATGGGAAGGAAAAGACCGGAGGTTGTAACTGACGTCTTGAAGGAAGGCTTAAGTAAGGATTTCGAGGGTACTATTTCAAAAAGAGAGATCTTCCGCCAAGGATTTATCATCCACTCCCCTGAGATACTACTAATATTCTCCTACATTTAGAACTTAACATGGCACACATGAGAACGAAGTATTAAACACAAGGGCATATTAAAATCGCTATTCACAACGTTCCTGTACATATTAACGCCTTTCAGGCTACAGAATCACTTTTCACGTGCATAAATGTTTGAGTCAGCCTTCGAGCTAATTTCAATTATCCGTGAACGAGACCATTCAAAAGATCACTTATTAAATCATACATTGTGATTTATTCTATAACAACTACTCAGGTAATAAAATAAAAAAGGTGCAGTTTAAGTCCGTCAATTTTGCCATAGTATATTTAATTCAATTGCGACCGGAAAATTACCGATTAATTTCCACTATTCACTAACTTATAGAGATTAGGGATGATTTAGACTGAGTATTTTTGCAGTACTTCCCAAAGTTACTCATAAAAATCTCAATTATTTCACTGAAGCGAAGCCTACACAATGCATATGACAGCGCGGATTCAAAATCCTTAGAGGTCTTACAACGCAACTCACGTGCGAGCAGAGCGAGAAAAATGACTCACACACTGCCATTCAATTGAGTCTGCATTAAAAATGTCAACGAAGAGGACCATGGGAACGAAAGAACGAACAATTCATAAGAATCGCTTTTCATTGAACACTCACTCTACAAATTTATGAAAGATTGACGGTATGAAATTAAATAAAACAACCAAGCATCATACTTATGGACGGTACAACGGGTAATTTCATGAGAAATCATCCCTGATACCAAGCAGGTACTTGTAGCATCAATCTTCGGGCCTGGACAGGGACCATGGCCACCATACGGAGTGAGAAGGAGAGAGAGGCTTTGCAGCATGAAGAGGGATGGGGATAATGCACATCGGAAAAGACCGGGTGTATTGCACCACCATCTAATATTTCCTGAGCAAAAAAAAACTCCTTCGCCACTCTCGCTAGCAATGTCAGTACATTTCCCTCACCCTAATGCCACTACAACAACCCTCCATTCGACTCCCATATGCCTCTCTCCCATGCATTGCACAGCACCCCCCCACCACCCAAACACTTCCCCCATCTCTGGAAACATAACGACCTTCAGTTGGAAGTAGTACTATATCTTTTCCAATAGTATATATCGCCCCTCAAGGAATGGAAGTGGTGGGGAAAATGGGATGGCAGCATTGGATAAGACGGGAGGCACGGAGACTCGCAGAGGCAGCTTGGAACCCGGCCACCTTCACGTTATGGGCAGACGGTAAAGGGGGGAGGGACCGTTTGCCAATGGGGCAGGAGTATTAGGATGAATGGCGCAAGATAAGCAAAGAGCGTGAGTCACATGCTCTTAGTGCCGAGACGGAGGGCAGCTCGTCTGGGTTAAGAACTCGGGTGAAGTAGTGGGGGTTTCCGAGATCAATGCCGTAAGCTCTCCAGAATGACCGTGTAATAATTAAATATTGAGAATACTTAGGTCCTCTAATGAGCCTAGCGGTTTTTAACATCAAAAAAATTTAACAAAAATAAGGGTGATTTGGGTTCACTTACTCATAAAAAGGAGATTAATCAAATAAATTATAAATTATAAAAAAATAAAATGGTCCCACAAAGATCGCAGGCACTGAAATTCTCAATAACTCAAACGAATTGGGAAAAATTTTATGACGGGGCATGATGCGTCAACGCAATTTTCTCGATAAATACCGTGATGTCGTGATCTATTAATGTCATTAAATCCTCATATATACGTTCACTTTTGAAAGCAATATTTAGAATGTAGTGGACCATTTAAATGGTATTAATTCATTCATTACTATGAGAAAAGTTGCAATAAGTGTTTGGTCATGTTAAAACAAATGTGATCATAGTAAACGCTGGTACAGCGTTTTTACACCAACCATATACTTATTTTAAAATTATTTTTTCCTCGATTTTAGGCCTGGAAATTTGAAAGCTTGTCTATTTATAGAGATTGCTTTTTAAACTTGGTTATTGAGAATATCTGAAATTCCTTCACTTTTCGTAAATTTACTTTGATGATAAATCGCATTTAGCTTTTGCAAATTTATTGGCCCGATTTAGCATTATTTTGGTATATTTCATACCATTGTACAAGGAAGATAGTAATCAACTAGAAAATCCCCAAATATGTTTTCTTCAGGATCAGAAAATTGAAATTTCTGGCAGGACCCAATAAATTGAAGTGCTTATAAGTAAAGTGAACCTCATGTTACTAATATTATCCAATATTCATAGAATGAGTGATATTTGGTGCATGTTCAAATAAGATATTTTATTAAAAATGGAATTTCCATTTCCCATCATGAATTTCTTTTCCATTATTTTTTATGAGACGTAGCCACCGGTCTTAATATTTTCCATGCACAAGTTTTAATCCAATTACTTGGAATCGTGCAATAGGATTACAAGCAACTTTTCACATTTTCACGGGTTTCGGTTTTTTTCCAAACCATTTGTTTTTTGGAATCATTGTTCATCCAATACCATTTTAAGCAAATCTGTGAGCAAATACTTTTATTTCTTCTCGTTACATGAAATGCATTGAATTATCCTATATCAATACTGAAGGTTTAAATTATCCAGCATTGAAAGAGGCCACAAGCCTCGCGTGAAATTCAAAATGCATACGAGATAAGGTAACAAGACAGCGGCCGCTCATTAAAGAAATTACAAATCTGAGGCCTGTGGTAATTGGCTATATGCACACAAATTGCTTTTACGCTTCAAGAGTTGCATCTGGGTTGAGCACGCCAAGGCAGAAGTATGCAATCACTGAGTACGAGAAAAACATGTCCGGCAAGATTACTTTATTTCATTCATTCAACCACTGCATACATTGCTGTTCACTATCCCATTAAAATGCATTCCTACCGCCGCGCCGCTAGCAAAAATCTCATCAATGCGACCTGCGCATAAAGAGAAACACATTAGTATCTTCACATGTGTTGCCTTATGAAATCCATTTTCATAGGATAATTCAGTCCACGTGCTTTCCTTTGTCTCTCACATTCGCATTTCCTGGGAATACTACACAAACATGCACACAAAAAAGTTCGTTACTTTTTTCAAACCGCGCCGCTCAAGGACATCAAGAAGGAATAGCATTCGTATATCACTCTCCTTTCTCACCCTTCTCATTCTTCATCCTCTGATGGTCCCTCCCTCAGTCACCACCCACCTCTACTACCACTCATAGGAATATTTTACTAGACTCTCACATTTATACACACTTACACCCCCGCGTATCCACCAAGGCTGTTCGCATCCAATTCCGCGTTGCTCTCCCCTCGTGAGCCGCAGACACAACCCTTAGATTCTTTTCGTCGTTTCCCTTGCCACCCTCCCTCTCTTCCTCTCTTTCCCCCATTCAGTCCCTTTTTATGTCCACCTCACGGCGACCGTTTCGGGACCTCAATAAACTTCCATCCATGCCCCATCCTCACTGTTTCGGCGTCTGATCGGGAGGGAGCGAGGAAGGAAGTGGGAGAACAGAACGAGCCTCGAAAGCTGTCCTTTCTCTTGTCCTTCCCATCCTATCCCAGGTTCTCCATCATTTTCCATTTATTTTCCAGAAAAAATAAAAACAAATAAATCGCATACGTTACTTAAGACAATATAATTCACATTATGAAGGACAGAAACTTCTTCATGGTAGGAGCCTCTTTATCAAGTCAATGTAAACACTGCACCACCGTCGTTGTGTAAAATATTATAGCAGACAGGATTATAATTCTACAGTTCATTTATACAAAATACATTTAAGTGATGGAAAGCTGAGCTTATTTAAAGCTATGATGCTTGAATTCTTTGACAGAAACTTTTCCGCCTTTATTGCAAGTATTTATTTGTACATTTACCTCTTATTTTAACAAATGTAGTTGTCCTACATGATTGGACTGATTATGAATAGTTAAACGACTTGTTAGAAAAATTCAACGTTAGCCAAGCATAACTGATATCTTCTCCTACTCTTATCTCTGAGCTTTCTAAAGTATACACTTGTAACTCGCACTGTATCATCGTAATAACCACTTTATCCTCAATATTCCGGCCTACAGTTGGATCGCTTACAATATGACACAATAAGATGAAGATAATCAAGTATCTGTGATTTGGGTTTAATTTTAGAGGAATCAAAATGATAAAAAATTAAATTAATATGAAAGATTGGATAGATTCCCATTGTTTCTTCAGATCGTGTTTCCTATGAATTTCAAAAAGGTAACTTAGAAGATCAAGCGATATTTTCACATGAAAAGTTAACTGTGGAAAATATAAACTCCTGGGATATAAGTCTGCATTTGATCAGCTTTTTTACGAGTTTAAGGCAGAGGATATCGTCTATAAGTACGCCAACATACGCGTATACTCGTAACAAAAGCTGATCAAATACAGATTTATATCCCGGGAGTTACGATTTTCCACAATTGACTTTTCTAGTGAAAATATCTCTTGATCTTTAAAGTACTGTTTTTCAAATTAATTAACATGACATTCAACTTTTGCACCTTTTTACAATTGAAACCTACAGTTCTGAATATCAAGTTACCTCATGGTATAAATTTATGAGACAGAAATACTGATTTGGCAGCAATGAGCCCACACTACCCATTTCCTACATAATGGGAGTGCGTCAAATAAAAATTCATCATACCATATTTTCTCCAAGGCAAATGTCCTTTTTTAGCGTTCATGACAGGGCGTTCATGTACGGCGTAATGACAAACGACTCTTTTTCTCTATTAAGGTCCATTCTCCATACTCATTCCAGCCTCTCTCTTTTCTCTCCATTTCAGCCTCCCACTCCACAACCGCCTTCTCATCGCGTCGCCGTTTTATTTTCCCCGCTCTCCGCCTTCCTGCTACTGCTATGAATTCTCTCGCTGGCGTGAAGAAACGTCCGGTGGTGAAATTTACGCCTTTCTTTGTTCCCTCGCGTCGGGCCCAAGGCGTTCGAAAAATGCGATCGTTCCGTCTCGACACAGAGAGTAATCTGTCTCGCAGGGAAATGGTCCATTATAATTGCCAGTTCATTTGGCATCCTTCTCTTTCTCACTCTCATTTTTTTCACATTCGGAAAGCAAATGTTCTTATTCATAGGAAAAAAATCCCAGAATCGTAGCAGAGTTCTGTCATTATTTGAATTGAAAATAAAACACAATGAGTGTTCATTTACATGACGGTTTTATCATTTTAACCATAATCGCAGTTTTATTAAGTAGTATTATCTGGTTTTCAGAGTAAAATCTTTCTTCAGGTATATTTAAAATGAATAATGAAAAAAATAGGTATACACCATAAACGCAATGGGGAATGATAATCTTAATAACCTCAATATCTCTTCATCAGAAATACAGGGACCGAGCAATAGACTTAAAGAACAGCCAAAATAAGAAGTAGTAGTATAAGAAGCATATTATGCATATAGTGTTTGTATTAGGTATTGAAATTTAATACGCTTAACTAATCAAGCTATAATGCTGTAATTAAAAAATCGAATTACTATTAAATCGTTAAGTGAAAGAATTTCCAAACGAAGAATGTAGAATAAAAAACATCTTTCTTACAAATTCTCAATCACAAAGAAGACCACCATGTCGTTCTTATGTGCATTGAGGTTATCAGGTATACAGCATTGATTTAAAATGGGATGTCATTTCCAAAGACAGATGCTCAAAAGGTCGTCTAATAATACATACTTATTTTTCTCATAGACAAAACGTAAAAGTCCTACCCACAATGATTTCCATAGGAAACAGTAGGTATTACTGAATACTCTCCGAATCACATGCCCTGCTCGCACTACTGGGAACACTTCAGACACCAAAAATTATGGATTTTCTTTCTATCATCAAATTAAAACACTGTGTGACCGTTCCAAACACAGGAAAATGAAACTTCATTTTTCTACACCAGACGGCACACGAGCTATACATGGCTGTGATGGAACTCGTGCAAAAACGCCAACAAAAAGACAGGGAAAATGGCATTCGGGGAAGGCGGGACTAGAATGGAAAAGCTTCTTGACCAAAGGATAGCGAGAGGGGAGGGGGAGAAAAACAGACCATCATTAATTTCCCGCCGAAAAAAAAAATAAACGGAAAGGGACAGAAATCCCCCGCTCTCGTTTCCACGCTCTCGGAACCCTTGTCGTCCCGCATTCTATCCCTGTCTTACCCTTTTCCCAACCCCCTCATCCACTTCTAAACTTGATGGAAACCGTTCCCAACTCGCTAATTCCACTCTCCTGAACTTATCCCTGCCTCCCCTTAGGCCTTACATTGCCAACACACAGACATTCAGCCACGCAAGGGGCCCACGCGAGAGAGAGAGAGAGAACAAACGCCTCCGTCCGTACGCTCCTATCTCTTTTTCCTCCTCGATGAGCCGGAAGCTGCCGCTCCTCGCTCGCTCTCCGTGCCTTCTTCTTCCTCCGCACACATGCACACAACCTCTTAAACTGTTCCTCTCCTCTTAATCCCCGAAGCTCGATGCGAAAGCCCTTTCTTGTCCCTCTCACTCAAAGTAGACTCAAAAAAGTAAGTTCAGTATTTCCTGTAACTCATTTTAGGTGATTTCCAATCCTATAATTAGGGGGCGTCCATTAATTACTTGAGGTGATTTGGGCAATATTTGGACCCCTCCTCCCCCCTTAGTGAGAAATCGTGATACTTGGCTCGACCCCCTCCCTCTAACCTCGCGTGAAATAGTTCAAACGCGTATTTCCAATGAAAATACGTTAATCTATGCTTTATTGCTTTGGATTTAAAAAGAAAACAATTTTTAAAATTATTTTTACTTAAGATTAGTTAAGGCTAGTATTTTATATTACTAAAATCCGTAAGTGCTGAGCTTAGTAGTGACGGCCGGGTTCGGAGAAGGCACAGTAAGATGACAAGTAGACTTCTGGTTTAACACCTTTTAATTCGCACACAGCACAAGACGTGTTTCCTCTGACACCCAGCGCGAGACTCCCCCAGGTGTCTTTACCCTCCAAGTCACCTACCGCCCCCGCGTCCTCTCGTAAAACTCTCGGCGTCTTCCTATAGGCCGGAAAGAACCGCGGGATCTTAATTTGCATGCATCTTCCCACAAAGACCTCGTCCCACGCCAACACATTGCAAGGTGTTAAACGGTGTAGGGCATTAGGTACCTGAACACGGAGACCGGTCCGTCGCCAAGAGGTTGCAAGGTATGTTAGGGTCAGGTTTGTATCTTACATTAGAGATATCGTATAGCAACACAACGAGATAACGCAACCGGTGCATGGCAATATAGGTGTGTCAGATTTAAGACCCTCGTCTTAACATGACTCGGTCTCCGCTTCTACTGTTACCCCGAGAGCGAAACCGAGATGACGCGAGAACGGCAAGCGGGCACTCTTGCAAATCGCAATTTTACCCTATTTCCTGCGGGAAAAATAACGTGATACCTGCAAGTACCCTCCCTCTCCCCCGCGTGAGATTGGGTGAGAATCGGCCTGACCCCCTCCTCCGTAAACGCCTCACGTAATTAATGGATACCCCCTCATTCGGACCAACTTCATATTCCTCATTATCTCACAGGTATCGCGAAGATATTTTTTACGTGACGTATCTTGAGGAAACATTTGGTGAGCAACTCTCAGAGATAAAAATGCCCTGTATTGTGTGGCTGTGGAAATATTTGCTAGAGTGAACCATTAAAAAAAGCTAGGGTCCTTCATCTTCCTTATTTGACTTTTTGAACCACATTAGTGTAGTACGCACCCCATCAAGCAGATGCATAAGTTCATATCGGTAAATTCACTCATTCTCAAATTTTTCTTTTAATAGTTGGGCACAGCAGGACAAAACAAACGGCCGAAAATTTCATCCGCATTACCCACAAGGATTAAAATTCGTTTCGTAGATTTACCTTAAAGTTTGTGCATCTTGATTTTAGCGCAGCAATTCCAACCACGGAACAAGTTTTCCTAAATTATTTTTACGCATGATTTAGCCTTCTTTATTATTACATTAACTTAGTACAGATTTACTTAAGATATGTCCCGCTGTCAAATGCCACCTTTATTTTTGAATTTCCTACCTCCATCCGTTTATTCAGCAACTCAGCTGGTTTCCCATACCAGATAACCAAGACAAACCACACGCCGCATATGATAGGGAACTGAACTCAAGGTCTGACCGCAGGGGCGCGCAGAAGCACTCACATCCACGCCGTACTTAAGCGTGCATGATATGTGGGGAGACCGGATGTTGACCACTCCCCTTGAGAGCCCGATCAACCACAAGTCGAGCCCCCTTTCCCTGACGACCAGAGCACCCAGTCCCCTCCCCAGACAATGCCTCCGTGATACCTTTCCGAGATGCAAGGAATTTTCGATTACTCACTACTTGTTTATGATCAAGTCGTTCCAGATGTGGGTGTGGAGGAGAATGGTGAATACGAGGTGGACTCAGAGGAAAATGAACGAGGAATTCAAGGCGTCTCAGCATTGGATGCTTCAAGAAAAACTATATCGGAAAGGTTCATCGCAGGTTTTCTGTTCACCGTAAAATCCCCTGTGATATATTCTGAAGGATGCTGGTTAAGAAAGAGATGGAGAGAAAGGTAATACGGTTCATGAATAGAACAAATATTGAGTTCGGCCACAAGTCCAAAGGACGCTCAGCTTGAGAACGGGAGTGGACCGATGTTTTTAGAAGAATATTTTCATCGTGTACGATGTAAAATTAAATGAACCGGTAGATCAGGTAACCTAAAAAATGAATTGAAGATCATATCCTTCGAAATATGCACCCTTAATGCTAACTAATAGCGGAGCTGACTAATTCCTGCTTGGCTAAAAGCCTTGTGGGAGTCCATTTTAACCCTCGGCCACGTCCAATCAAAATATGAAGGTTTTACTGACTAAGGTAAACTAATCAATGCTGTAACTTTTAATGATACTTTCAATTTATATGGTCAAAAGATTTTTTGGTTTCGATAACCGAGGAAACTTCGAAATCAATCGCAACCAAATGCTTGCCCATTCTTTCTTGATACTCACGATTATTTTTCCCTTGCCAGTAGGAATTTTTAACTTGTAGAATAGGAAGTTCTTATATCTGTCCGTCCGAGACCGAGAGACTACGAAAGTCTGCGCCAATTGCGTAATACTGTATTTAATCCATTTCGTATTGAGGAATTTCACTAACAATAAGCTAAGCGTAAATTTTTTCCCTAAGAAGAAATTATTAATTACTAGTTAAGTTGGGTCCGTTCTTCGTATAGGCAAATCCTTAGTTCACTTAGCATAACTTAGATTAAGGGGCAATGGATAGGATGATTCACTCAATTAATTGACGAACGTTTTCAGGGAAAGATTTTCAAAATTAAGATCGGCTAAAATTATTTGAAAATAGGTTAAATATACGTCAACCCATGTCATTATCTATTTCTGAAGGAAATAACGAATTAACGTCTCGCATCTATAATCCCCGTTGAGATCAACGGGATTTTCTTGTATCTATAAATAAATTACATCAACTTTTTGGAAATTAATAGATTTTAAAAGCACAGAAACAATTCTTGCATGAAAAGCATTGAATGAATTCGTAGGTTAGCAATTTCACTTATAAAATACATACATTAGACGGAATTCTATCCATCAGTTATAATTGTATCATAAGGGAGATACTCTATAATGAGAAATGTTTCTTATACACATCAAACAGAAAAACTGTCAATATCTTACATTAGAGATATCGTATAGCCACACAACGGGATAACGCAACCGGTGCATGGCAATATAGCATGACTCCAAGCCCGTATCACTGGCTTTGGTTTCCTTGCACCCGACAACACTCAATATATGCACACCACACACCGCTAGACCCTCCCCGGTCCCCGTGCCAATGTTGCTCACTGCACCATTGACGAAGACTCTTCCCCTGCCTCCCCAACGAAGTACACCCAGCCACCGTCGCTTCAGAGGCAGAGAGAGCTGTGCACCGGAGATAGGCCGCCTTAGCGCATCCGGATTGTTTCGAGATACGGTGGTGGCGTCTGGACACCACGGAAGAGGAATATGGTTGGATAAGGAGAGAGGGATTCTAATAGGAAAATAACATACGAAGCTGATGACTGATTGGAAATAGTGATGGGAGTATGGAATACGAAGCAGTTCGAGTAAATACAGGATCAAATAGGAATGCTATGGAGGAGCTTAAAAGGAAGCATAAAATTAAACAATGGCTAATTTTGTTCGATTATGTGTCCATTCAAAGTTTTTCAACTTCCAGAAAACGCTCCAAGTTCCAGTTTATGGATTTTACGGTCTCACGCCGGTAGGTACCACTTTCAAAATAACGTAATTTAATTTATATACTTTTTCCACTGGTTTCATACTTAGATAAAATGTACTCTTAATAACTTTTAACCCTTAATATTATAAATCTTACTAAAAGATTATTTATATCAATAATAAAAATGACAGTTATCAAAGTATCAATAACAATCACTGCAAACAAAAATTATCTGACCAATGACGATAAAAAATAAAGCAATAAAAGTGAATGCCAAGTCTCGAAAAAGCAGTCCTCCAGGAATTTATAGCACATAGTTGAATTTTAGCTCTCTCTCCATGTCCCTTAGCTGTCTTTGCTCGCAATTATCGTAAAAATAATTCATTTTAAATTATTATAATTACATTGGAAACATAATTATTATCATATCTCTACAAATAAAAATTCAGGTCAATAAAGTTTTTTTCCAATAAAAATGACTCCCTACCTCATTACATGCTAGTTTTACGCATAGCAAAGATCTAAAAATACTAACAGCAATTTCTCTTGAAAGTATGGCAAAAAGATTAATCACCTCGGCCAGTAGGGCGAGAGTCGCAAGTAATTTTCCTCCAAGTAAGAACTACGACGAGATATTAAGGCCAAAAACCTTAAGGGCACAGCTGTGCGGTGGACTAGCAGAGACAAGGGACCCATTTGCCACGGTTCAACTCCAATTCATCGCAGCCACGTAATTTTTCAAGAGGCACCGATTTTCTAAAGAAAAATAAAAATTACATGAAAAGTGGGAATTCAAAGCCACTTGCGGAAAGACTCACGATCCGAATTAAACTCTTTGCGAAGGCTCAGAGCTGGAATACTCGTCACTTTGGTTGTACGCCTCTGTGAGAAGAAAAGATTTCATTTTCTGGAGAGAGAATGCAGAAAAGTAAGATATGGGGGTCAAGGGGATGGAATGGAGTTTTCAAGAATCCTTTGGGAAAAGGGACATGGGAAAAGGGAAGAAAGGGTATCAAGAGTTGAAGTAGCAACAGTCTCTTTTCTTGTACTTAGAACGATTTAAAATACGAAAATGACTATCATGAAAGAAGTATTCGGTCATTTTCAAGAATTCTTTCACGATAAAAAAACGTTGAAAATCATCTATAATCGTAAACGCTCAATTTATATGTTAATAGCGCAGAAATACAATGCAAACCTCAACACTAAAATGTGTACTTATTAAATTTTGAATTAAATACATTGTCTGACTTGTATGGCTGTATCACTAATTTTTTCAACAGTAGAATTAAACACTGAGTACAAAAGTAGAGGACCTAAAAGGATTCCCATTCATTTACTCCGAATAAGAAAAGAAAATATAAGATTTCACTGAACAAGAGACACAATTGAATGGAATAACGTTGATCTATTATTCATATTAAGGAAAATGCATTGGTTTAATCGTAATCATCAAAAATTAGTTTGCAGATAATCACCACAGCCTTATTTATTAAGTATTACATTAGAGATTTCTCCAAAACTTTCAACTTTGAAAAATTTGGTTAACTAAAAAAATTCTCAAATGCTCTGGGTAGACCCTTCGCTAAATAGCGTTTCAAAAATACCACTGGTCATTTTAGTTGCTTTGAATATTTTCTCATTGCTTCTATGGGCAAAAATTATTCGCATAGTTCAAGCATATTAACAACCGTAAAGCAGAGAACATAACACTTTCAAACACATCTAGTCCTCGTGAGTAATAAGGGTTACATTACGTTAGAAATCGTCCACTGGTTGAAATTCTATGGCAATTCAGACCGAGAGAACGGCATTGAAGGAGAGAGTACGCGAGTAAGCTGAAGATAGGTCGAGGTTAAAAGGCAGGCAGAAGGAGGTTTGCAGATAAGGACCGAACGGAGAAGGCACGTTCCATGCCCACTTGTTCAAGGGGCTGCTAATCGAGCACCGATGGTAGGGTGCCTTGGGAAAGAGAGAGAGAGAGAGAGAGAGAGATAGCGACCTCTCTATGCACGAGAAAAGCCTCCGGACTCAGTATCCCCAGGTACTGAACGAACCGAAGGGGTCCCGTATTTAGTGGGCGCAAATATTCCCATTCAGAGTTCGCTCTCAGCTAAGGTGGTATCTCCACTCCCAACCGCTCCCATCTCCTTCCTTCCTTGAACGACTACTTCCACTTAGATGAATGAAAGCACGTAATTCCCCATTCTCCCTGATTTCTCATTGAGGGCCATTTCGAATTATGATAATGCAGGATTCGACGTTTTTAATAGAGAAAAATATAAAGCTTCTTAAAGCCGGAAAGGATGAAGCTAAGTGGTGCAGGGTTGACTACGAATTGAGATTTGGTTGGCAGAATACAGTTCGGAGACAAGCGGCGAATGGCTGTGTTTTGAAAGCAAACAAAGGCTGAACTTTTAGAACACTCTCTGAGTGCCTCTAACAAGGAATTTTTAAACGTGCGAATAATTTTAGATGAAAATTGCATGTTTAAAAAATTGGGCCATGTTTTGATTCAGCATGATAACCCTCGACCCCACACAAGTTCGAGGACTGCTGAACACATGGAAAAACAGTGTTCGACAGTGTTAACCCC
The DNA here is from genome assembly GCF_921293095.1 of Ischnura elegans. Lineage (NCBI taxonomy): Eukaryota > Metazoa > Arthropoda > Insecta > Odonata > Coenagrionidae > Ischnura > Ischnura elegans. Next base: position 147,414,719 of record NC_060246.1, read on the forward strand.
TGTACCGTACATTCCTGACCTAGCTCTCTCGCACTTCCACTTCCTTTGGCCATAACAGGATGCCATTCAAGGAAGACATTCTGAGGACATCTCACGCGAGGGACGAGTGAAAAGATAGCCCGTGTGCTCTCAAAATATGGCATAGTGGCAACCTGTCCTGCAAAAACTCCATAGAAAAACGACAATAAAAGCTTCCTGAGCAAAGCCAAAGATAAAGTCCCCGCAGGAAACCGTTGTGGGATGTACCGAGTCAATTGCACCTGTGAAAGAGCATATATCGGACAAACTTGCAGACCCCTCAAGGTGCGGCTCCAAGAATACCAATGAGCCATGAGAAACCAACAACTGCGCCTCTCGGCCATAGCTGAGCACGCATGCAGTGGGCCGAATCACAATCGCGGCTATGACAATGCAAAAGTTATTGTCAATGAAAAGAGATACTTCCCACGGATCAGTAGGGAAGCTATAGATACAATGAAGACACCGAACAACCTCAGATGAGCCCGTCGAGGATACAACACACCGGGGCCGGGAACCAAGTCAGAGACTTATACGCCCGATCACCCGGGGAGGTGTTTGGATGGGAAGGAACAAGGAAAGAGGCGCCGCCACGATAACCGAACAACCTCAATAGTGAGGACGGATACCAGCTTCCTAACACAGAGAGAAGAGTCCTCAAGAGTAGACCCGGAGAGAAAGGACAGAGCCAGGAGGTGCGGGCCAATAAGAAGCCTCCCGGACCTCCTGAACCAGCCAATGAGAAGACATGGGCTTCCGACGGGGTGTATCAGAGACTGGCGATACCACGGATCTCCACTTCATTGACCTTAAGAAGCCTGCTGCAATTCTGGCTAAGCTGTCGTCTGCAGAGATGAATCTACGCGGTAGTAACCCCGAAAACCTCCACGCTGAATTCTCACCACACCACGAAAGCCTACACAGGGATTTCATATGCTATGATTAGAGATGCGTGAAAATCGCAAATGCGATAAATGCTATATAGATGCGATGTGCGCAAATAAATGCGACATAGATGCAATGACTGGACTGTTACGATATTTTTACACAAATTTGGCTTTTCGACGGCAAAATTCGTACATTTTGTGCCGAGCGCAGTTTAAATGCTCCGCCGACACTCACCGCTTGAAGCATGTGAGCGACTGGCCAGTTGCAAGTTGGCTGGGACTCTGCGTGGCCGCGAACTACAAGTGGGCGCGGGCAATACACCTCCGCCACTATGTCTTATTCCTTATTTTATTATTGTTCTACGACATAATTATTTAAAATATTCTGTATTTTGTCATATAACTTTGTTTCACTACATTTCATCGTCATCTAACTCATTATGAAAACAAAAAAATAGACGCTACAAAATGCGATAAACTGTTATTGAAAGTGCGATAAAATAAAAATGCTATTTTCACGTATCTCTAGCTATGATATAAGCGTAAAATTTCATACTAAAATAAAATTCATCATATTATTAATAGATCTACATTTTGTACCTCTAGGAAAAGAAAAAAATTAACCAACTTCCCTTACTCAAAACTGTGAATTATCAAAAAACGATTGTTCTTACTTCAATAGCGTTAGAGACCGTATACTGCAAAAATATTAGAATAATAGATAATTTTATAGTGTTTATCTCATTTCATGTTTAAGTATGGCTAATTAGGATGCTACTCAAACTATATCCCTCGTAAGGTATTAATTTATAAGTGGTTAGGGATTTAAACTTCAAGAAAAAAATACCAGGTACTAATTGACATTAAAATAAATACTTTTACTACAGGAAAATTACAGAGTTAAACAAGTTGCTACTTTACGGGTAATACATATTAGGGCAATCAAAACTTTTAGGAACTTATTTGCCAAATATAAGAACTAAATTTAGAGCGCAACACTCCTATACTACTTCTCGTTACAGTTTCTACACTGAACATCCGATTCCGCACTCTCTTATAATTTCTCTATGATTGTTTTCCATTCGCCATAGCAAGCGAGCGTGCAATAATCACCGATGACTTTGCTACACGACGAAACGTGGATACCCGCCTCGAGCAGATTGTTTACCGGCATCATTTTCCCCAACCCGAGCAATATTGGTCGGTCGAGGATTTATCGTGCCCATAAAGCGCTTTACACTTTTCCCATTCCCTCCGATCACAAACGTTAACCGAGCACAATCGAGGTGCAAAGAGGCAGAGTCCTCTACCGGCCATGAGCCATACCATTTTTTTATCAGATTAAGCGAGTCGTCAAGCGGGAAGCATGAGAGAGGGAAGTTGCAGGATAATCGGAGCCGTAAATCAAGGTGATAATGAGTTCCGTGAATGATTTAATGCTTCACGAAACTCTACGAACTTAGTAAGATCGTCTGCGTACCACCTACCCCGTTTCCTGACTCATGAGTAGCGAGGATAACAGCGCGCGCAAAGAGCCCGGAAGGATTCAACGCACGGATCTAATTGTTTGCATAAATTACACATCCGCCTCCTCCCTTGAGCTCTTCCCACCGAATTTCAAGCTTTGCCTAGCATGCACTCGCGGCATCTGGTTTAGCATAACTAAGATTTACCTACATGCCTCCCCGTACTTCTATTGCAGGAATCGATATTTATTCAATAATCTATTTTAATATTAGCGTAAAATGAGATCATTTGACCGGAAAAGAGAGTTTTAAAATTTAGTTTATAAAAATAATTAACGAAAAGCTCTTTAATGGAAATATGTTCATAAATTTTCATGTTCGTTACCACTACTTACGGTAAATTAGGCTTGAAGGATAACACCCGTAATTTCGATTTGAATAAAATTTCCTGTTTACTAATGCTGTAATGTTTCTTTTGTTTTTTTTTTGTTTTGGCTTTCCTTTGGCTTAATTTTATTCCTTCAGAATGGTCAAACATTGAATTTCTGAAATGACCAGGGTTATAAAACATATCATTGAAGAAAAATACCCTTTTAATTAATTACGTAGGTACTCTTATACTTTCTCTCTTCACTCTTTAGCACTGCTCTCATTCAAAAGTGATCATTCAATTGAATTCACTCGTGAAATCGAGAGGAAAAAGACCAATTATTTTAATTAAAAAAGTTTGCCTTATATTGATAGAATACTCCGTCAGGGTTAAGAGATTTATTTTGGAATCGAAACACTTAAAATGAGAAAAACTCTTATATTCATTTTAAGAAAAAGGTTTACTAGATTTCCATAGCATTCCAAAATATATTTTGATATTCTTTATCAATAGTGTATAGAAAAATATCTTCTCCAACCTGATCCAAATTGAAGACGATTCTTCAGTGTATGAATAGGTAGTCATATCTCTGCATTTGAGTATTTAATCATGGTTAAAAGAGATTATTCAAAACTAAGTAGCTTTCAACGTATTAGAATTTCAATTGATATCACTCAAGTAATCTGTAAAGCAGTCACTTTATCTTGCAGACAGTGCAACATCCATAGAGTTTGAAAAACATCCAAATTTATACCTGAATTCAGTTATGCTGTGATGTATCAGATGTATCCGAGATTACCTTCATCAAAAAATTTTATTCTTCCGAAATTAGATACATGAAAGATCATGTTTTAGATTACGTAATTGGCGCACGAGCTCTTTTTCTCATTAAAAATTTTTAAAAATACCACTTACCGTACACGAATAAAACTCGATTGTTCTTTCACATATGAATAAATCAGTCTTGAAATTATGTTATGGACATGGTTTTGGTTCCATCGTTCTGAAAATAAAGGGACTTCCTCCTAAACTACATAGATTTACGATTTAAATCTATTTGAATAGTTCGTAACAACTATGGGCCTCGCGTTAATTCTTAAAACAGTCGAAGACATATTTTTCCTACATGAGTTTTGTATTCATTTAAGCGCTTGATATTTAATTATTTATTTTATTTCCCCATTTCTCCTTGCATGCCTTGGGGATAAGAAAAGACACTTAGATCTTCCATCTACATTTATGCCCCTTTAAATTCTACGAAACGAAAATTCAAGGCTAGCTGACAAAAACGTAAAGGTGCGTCCTGTACGCACGATTAAACGCGAAGAAAGTCCAAATATCACTTATATAAGAGCATTTTAAAGCAGCTTGTCTTTCTAAAATTCCCATTCAAATTAAAAATGGCCTGACTTTCCCAGAAAATCCTTACTTGCCAGGTTTATTTTCATTTCTATTTTTCAAGTAAGAAGACGTACATTGTTGCATGCCAATGAAATTTTTAAAACACCAACGTTTCTATTTACTTACCTACAATGTTAAGCTAATGCTAACTCCCTTTCCCTATATTATAAATACCATCTGATTCCTAATACCTGACTATCTTGAGACTTCAAATCTACTGAACCTTTTCTCTACTTCCAAGTTTCCATCGCCGTCAAACGTGAAACACACGTCTCAATCCCAGAACAATTTCCTTGCCATTGTATCATCGTTCAAGAGTAAGACGCAATCGTAAAATGCACCCTCTGCTCATAAAATAGTTTATATCCCAGGGACTCGCACCCCAGTCGTAATGAACTCACTGTTTTGGGTTCTTCCCCGAAATCTTCAGGTACCCATAGGGTTTTGGCGTGAGGTGTAACAGAGAGGAAACAGCGAAGTTAATGTGCAGGAGAATGAAAGGAGTGATTATAATTTTTAGAATGCATGTGCTAAGGATTTGGTGCAAAAATTTGAAAGCTTTCATTTCCCTCCAACCCTGAAATTCCTTATTCGAAAACAAGACCCTTCCCTCTGCCACTTTTCCCTCTCCAAAGGTCGCTGCTATCTCGGGCGAAGGTAATTAAACCGAAGCCGTGTTAGTGTGAGGCAATTCGGATTACCGGGGCATTCAGCGGGAACCGGCAATTTTAGCAGCCATCGCGCCAACGAGTTCATTGTCCGAAGATTTATCGCCCTCGGGGCTTCGCGCAGAGAGTTTTAGCGGAGGGGACGGACGAGGGAACCACGCAATCCAGGTGGGAGATTTGATAAGGCCGCGTCGGAAAAGGCGTGGGAGGCTAACTGGGGCCATGGAAGAAGAAACGGGCCCCTAAAGGTGGGAAGTTAGGGTGGAGAGAGAGAGAAAGGGGTGAGGGTAGTTGCTGCTGCTCAAGGGAGTGATAGGGGAAAGGCGATAACCGAGGACTCGATCCAAGGGCAGTTTGGGTAAGCCATCTTTAGGCCGCTCCCCCGTGAGCGGCCACATCAAAAGTTTTCTATGATTCTAAATGGAAAAACTCCGTTACATTTCAAAACACAAACCCAATTGTTGGGCCAACTCTAATATACAGTGAAGTTATAATAATTAATAGTAGCGGGCGTAACTTTGTGGAAATACTTTATCGTAGGAATAGAAGAAATAAAAAATTGGCTATTTCCACATGGTAATTTATTGGGACCGACCATGATTTCGTTGCTATCATTATCAGTGTGAGAGTTACAGGTAAATTGACCGGTATATACCTACATCAAAAAAAGAGGATGGGTTGGGAAATTTCCGGGAGTTGTTGGTTAGGGGGAGATAGGGGTTGGGCTCGGTGCTTGGTTAGGCATCCCTACCCACAGTGACACGATAAATTTCCATGTGGAAATAGCCAAGAATTCATTTATTCTATTCTAATATGCAGATTGAAAAAGGTGTGACGTAATGCATACTTATTTCTCGTATTGTACCGAGGATGTTTTTGGCGTGATTATTTTGTGCATACATTCATTTGAAATGAGACTGTAGATTTCAATGCTGATATTTTTATTTTTATGCTATTATGTAAAATTTTAAAGGCACATAATGCTGTATAAGTAAAAAAAACGCACCTCTGGATAATTTCACAATGTAGGCTAAGTTTCTTGAACAAAATAACTCTCATCGTACTTGCGTCCAAGGTGTCTGTATTCCAATACGATAACTTTAAAGGAGCACTCAATTTATGCACCTAAGAATAGAAATCAACATTTGCTAGAAGTAGGTAAAGCTAATGATTGAAGGTCCATGAGAATGAAAACATTTATCACTGAAAATTATCAGCAATAAACGGAGTTCTCTTTAAAGAATTTACTTAATCATCATCATGATAAGTGAACAATTCTAAGATTGGTTCGGCACAGCTCTCCCATCTGCAAACCTTTTCATATTACACTTTTTCACATTCACATTTTTCTGCTCTTTTGCATCTTTGATAACTTGTCCTTTGTAATTCACTTGAGCCATCCCTTGCCCTTCTTCCCGTCCACCTTTCCTAGGATTGTTTTCATCAGGCTATCATGTCTCATCACTCATGTGCCCAACAAAGTTCTTCCGCCATCTCGTTCGAGTTTTAGAACACTTCTCTTTTCACCCACCCTTCTAAGAACTTCCTCATTACTTACTTGGTTTATCCATTTTATCCTCATCATTCTTCGCTAGAACCGCAATTTAAATGTCTCTATTCTTCCACTTTAAACATTAATAACACAGTTTTAAACACAGTTAATAGAATTAATTCTCAATTTTTGAAAATACAGGTTACGAAGAATGAAGAGCCCAATTTAAAGCCTTAATGGAATAAGAAGCTTATTAGAAATATTAAGGTTAAGACACAAACATAGTGGCTTTCATCAAATTTATTTAAATTACAATATCCGGTATGTTGAATGAAATACGGCGAAATTAAAAATTTAGATATGAAAAACATTGCTTTTTAAAGGTAAATAGCTTTTCGATAATACCAGTGTATCGAGGATCCTTGGCTGCATAAGTCAGAGTATCGGAAAGGCTACTTAACCAAGGAAAACTGATCACTAACGCTCACAAGGCTCTTCACAAATTTTCAATTACGGATTTGATGATAATTAGAGAACGATAATGAGAGGCTGAAGTAATGTCTTCAGCAAAAGAAAATAAATCCATCATCCGCATGTTAATGCACCTACCAGGGATACGTAACTAACTAGCATTGGGAGAATCCATCTAATGACGCCAGAGAATGTAGCAATGTAATCTCAGCCAGAGAAATAGAAGGGGGGAAAAGTCATGGAAAAATAAAATGAAAAGTTACGCAATTAGTGAAGTGAGAGGCAGGTACAGGGAAACAACTACGCAGATGCCGAGGAAAAAAAGTGAGGGCAAAGTAATTAAAAGACTTTGGTCTTCTCCATCTTCCCTCTGCCACTCATTGCGTAACGAATATTCCAACCCTTTTCCTCTCAGCCTCCCTTTCCTTAATCTTTCCTAAATCATTCTCCACGAGAATTCATAACCTGAGAAAAATACACTAAGGTGATACGAAAGACAGAAGACTGCCGTGATCAACAGAACGTTTTAACATGGCACCGAGGCATCAAATCGACTCCTTTGACTTTCTTCGCGCACAGAACAATACCCATCGCACTTGCTCCCAAAGTATCAAATATACCAATACCAGAACTTTCAATGAGCACTGCATGTTCCTACGAGTAGCTATCAACATCTGATGGAAGCAGTTAAAGCTAATAATTGAAGGTACGTTGACAATGAAAACATTTATCACCATAAACTATCAGCAATAAATAAGGTTCTCCTTGACAAATAAGCCTAATTGTAGCATTGCGTAGAGCTACAAATTTTCAGCAAAGATTTGATTAGGCAACCGCTAAGGCACCCAATCAAATTGTATAAAAATTTTTAACTTTAAGCTGCCATTCTCGGATCGCTTGTCATACCTGTATCCTTTGTGACTTACAACATTTTTACAAAGACTTACAATGTTTAGCCCTCATCCAATTGGCAGAATTTTCTATGAGCCCAAACAACTAAGTACCCTCGTACCCACGTCTTATCTTTGGCACTCAAGGTCTTATATGTACGTCAAATGTTTCAGGGTGAATGGGGAGTATAAGATCCTGCGAATATAAGAGGATAGAGAATCTTAAGAGTAATACCTTCAAATGTTCTTCAAAACGTATTCCCATTTTCAAATGTATTATTACCTCTCTGAGTTCCCTAAAAACGAATTAATTTATCTTCATGAATACGTACAGTATGACTAACCGTCGGAATGCATGGACGTCAAAATTACCTCAAGGTATAAGTAACTTTTTCACTTACCCACTATTTCTAAAGATTGTAATTACTTATCTCATTTACCCATTATTTTTAAAGATTATGACTTTCAACAAATTTTCAGCGTATATTGAACGAGGCAGTCGCACCCTAACCGAAGCAAATTGTAGAGAAAAATATTTTAATATCTCTTTTTTTCACGAGTCACATGCCCTCTAGATCCTGACGAAAGCCTTTTAATCCGTTGTCTACTAAATGCTTTAGCAACGGAACATTGTCACAATGAGAGATAGGTAAACTTTATAGGATGCTCTAGCTTAGTTTTCGAACTAGTCTTCAGCCTTTTAATTATCATAACAAGAGGGAAAAAGGAATCCCTAAGACAGGCGAGGCAGGAAATAGGTGGTTACATTGCTTAAACATTGGTGAAAAGCATCCTTGTAGATACAATATTTTTATCTATATCCAATTAATCATTAGAGACACTTTTAATAAAAAAATTTCGGATTAACTTTCGCATGACTTCACCAAGACACTATAGTGTAATAAAAATCAAAAAGTACTTACACAGCATGAATTCCCTCAAAGTCAACACCAACACTAGGAAATTGGAAATAGCTATTTCATATCATTGAGGAACATAAAACACAGCATATGGGCCAAAAATAAAAAAGAGAGTGAATGTAAGACCAATGCCAAGAAGTACCAAGAACAAATTCATTTCAGCACGCGTACTAAATATTTCACTGCTTTTTTACAATATCTATTTAAATATTACGGCAAGTACTTAATAAACACAAATAGATCATATAAGATAAAATTTTAAGTGTTCCTAAACATGCTAGAGGAGAGAGATAAATATTTATTTCATCATACAATCGCATTTAATTATTAGTAGGAGACATCATAAGTACATCAGACATCGTAAGTTTTGCAGCAATTCAGTGAATATCATGGCATGAAATCATATAACCTTTCGACGAATGGATTTATTTCCAATTTGAAACGAGCCACTTTAAAACATTCATGAATACCAAGCTTTTCTTAAGTTCAGACGATGAATGAAGTTCAAAAGGGGTCTTCAATATGAATGCATCACAATCTTGCAGGGTAACTAAACAAATAAGCCTTTATAGTAGCTGAACATCATGTAAAATTATTTTTAACAAATTCATATGCTAATTCAAGGTATTATAATAAAGTTGCACGAAGAATCAAGGGCAGGGAAAATAATTTTTAACTGTAATTAGGAATAAATAAGAAGCATATTATATTTTCAATTGGTAAGTATGGAGCATGAAAATTAATTCATATTTCCCATAATTCTCCACATTTACGGAAAACAAAACAAATTAGACAGCCAAATTTCAAATCAACATGTTGATTTTCACTGCACCATTTCTTAGAAACACCGAGAGCAAATGATTTAAATAAATCTCTTGACCAACTATCTAGGCAATTCAAAGTAATTATGCGTCGACTTGCAATATCGTCATATATACCAGCCGTAAATATCTTTAAAAAGCATATTCCTTCAAAATAATTTAATTTCAAGTAAGTTTATCACTAGGCAACCTGCTTAAAATCAAACTAAGCTCAAGGTAAAAGACAAATGCCCCGTTCACATTACGATCGTCCGAGCCGTCGTCCTAACGATAGTTGACCGAACTAGCCGTGTGAATGCAAGTTCTGACTATAGTTGACGTAGTTCCGAACGTTGCCACTTTACTATGGTTAGGCGCTGGGAGACCGGAAACGGAAGCGACAAGAGAAGGACGAAAAGCTCGTGAAGCTCTATTATTTTCATGGATTTGTCCTAGGAAGGAAGAATATGAGCGGAAGAAAAATTATTCGGTAAATACACGTTGAAAACAGTAACATCTTGTCAATGCAAACCTCAACAGCTTTGCTAATCATCAATTTCCCGTTCACTTTAGATGTCAGCACTAGAGAGCAGCACAGGTTTCAACCATCGTAATGTGAATGCACGATAGTTCCGACGACGGCTCGGACGATCGTAATGTGAACGAGGCAAAAAAAAGAAACAAAATAAGCACAAGGTAAAAGACAAATGAAACACTAAATGCGTTTGGACCAAACGGAGCGGAAACTCTATTGTTGCAAAAAGGTAAAGATCGAAAGAAAGATGGCCTATTCCTTAAGTCCATGCCTTCAGCGTAAAATACATCTAATTAAAACTGAAAAATTATTTCCAGGCACACACTCCTTGACGAAAGCTCAAATTTAAGTTTTATTTCCAGTTGTTCTCTTCCAACAATCTGTAAGGGGCATCCCAAGAAAGAGTGACAGTGCCATTCTCCACAGTCATACATTTGAATAGATATGATTATAAGTGAGAAAACGACCTCTGGAAGTAAGCAATCCTTTAGCCAATTAAGAGTCTTATACGATCTTTTTCCACAAATAGAGTAAAAATATGAGTAATTAAGTCCATGAATTTGAACGCTCTTTTCACGGAATTCCACTCGATTCGTATTGTTTTCCCGCATCATATTTTAAAAAATATTAACTCTCCGAGGTATTCAGTACCTCTCTTGCGAAACCAGGCTGAGATTATATTTTGGTGCAGGGGGGGGGGGGGCTCAGATAAAGGGAAACTGTATGGGCATGAATAAAGCTGATAGAGTCGCATTGATACCGCGAGTAATGATCACGAAAGAGGCAAAAGCTACAATTGGAATGTAATTTTTGACCAACTAAAGTGACTAAGTATCATTATAACTTGGCACAAATATCTAATTCATGATAAAATTTGAAGCTGGATGAGATGAGTCTTGTCAAACCACTCCATGAATAAAGATATCGCAAGAAACATTCTGCATCCAAGCAGTGGAGGCTCGCCCCCTAAATTTAGCCCCCCTCACATTTCCTAACGGTGCAGAAATACAATTGAAGCTTTTTTATATAATAAGATGCCATTGTCTTGTATATAAGTATAATCATTTTTCACAAAACTTTCTTAAACTTTACATGTGACTTGAATATTGTTATTACGATACAAGTAAAGGTAGCTCAAGAGATCTTCTGCGCTCCCCACTTGAGTTTTTCCTGTATCCGCATACTGCATCCAAGGAACCCACTTCCAACGCTGAAAGAATGCCGATTTTAGTAATAAATTGATTGACCTTCTGATGCTAATCTATCTCCTCATTTTTGCGTGGAAATAAAATTTTGTAATACGTCTGCGTTACTTCACTTTCAGTTAACTTATTTTACTTATATTTCATCTAATAATCAACGTATTCTGACGAGCATATAAGAATCTTCATGCATACTATTCGGTCAAGCGTAATTCAGTGCGTTATCTATCTCTGGTCTACAATTAAAAGTTCCTATTGAATATATTTTAGATTTAAAATAAACTAAATTAGAAGCGATTAAACGTTTATACTGTGCTCTAGAAAGCCTGTCTAGGTGGTGGTGGTGCCACAAGAGCCAAAAACTTCTGACTTCTGAAACTGACGTTCACAGCTGCACATACTATGGATCATCACACAAAATACGCTAATTCCATTCTCTAGTGCGGTAAATACTGCCTTTGATCAGTAAAATATTTATACATGTTTATTAAATATCCGTAGAATTTAGTTTTTCTTGCAAAGATAGGTAAGGGTAGTGGTGACTGAAAGAAAAAGACCCAAGAATTTTATCGAGAGAAAATTACGAAAAGTATTCTATTTCTTCAAAAATACACAGAATCTACTCGCTACTAGCATCTAAGGATACTTTCAACTCTCTTATTAGGAGATAATAAAAATATAACTTTTTCACACTGCATAACGCACCCTAGACAGTCTAGTTAAAGAAGGAGCATTACATTCTGAAATCGACTACTTTAGAGCCAACCCATTTCTATTTGTACGGACAATAACTTTGCATCGCATTCAAGAGGGAAAATAGGTACTTGGCGAATGATTTCTATTACCTAATAAAGAAAAATAAATAATCAAATTATGATAATTAAATCGAGGAAGGAGGGTAGCCAGGGAGCAATACATACGAGGAGTAGGGATGGAATAGCCGTGTTATACCCCATGATAAGCAGCATCAACTGCAAAGAGGAAAAAGGGGCGTGGTCCTTGACCGAGTGTTTTCAACCTGTTGCCTTGTCTCCGCTCGGCGACGAGGCAAGGAAGAGGGAGGGAAATGAGAGTGGCCAGGTTAGGGGGAAAGGCCGTAGCAGTACCACTCACTCCCTCAAGGGAGAGTAGGACAGAATTCTCGAGGGAGAGGGTGCACGGAGAGGAAAAGGGGCTTTCCGATTCATTTCGGTGATTCGAGTCATGTGATTCGGCTCATACAGATGAATCGTACTTTCAAATCGTTCAGAAGTTACCAATTAAACACAGTGTCTCATTCTGGCCATATAAAACTATGATCAACGCGAATCAAATTAACTAACAATGAAAGACGCGAAAAAAATTAACACTGCAGTTCAAATGAACTCCGATAGCTAAATGAGCACTGCGACTAGACATGAACAAAACTAAATGAACACTACGAATCAGAAAGAACAAAAAAATAATTCTGCGAAAGAAAAATTACAATCAAACCAAATTTTTATTTTTTTATTTTTTTTTCTTCCTGTACCATCGAAAGTAGCGCAATTGGCCTTTTATATCGGGGTTCTTAACTTAACAATGAAATGTACACGTGCTCCCGTGCCCTGGGTTGGGGCAGCCTATGGAGGCGCGACTTGAAGCCGCGACGTCCCATTTGGCAGGCAAGGTGAAATAGAAATAGAAATAAGTGAATAATTTGATAATATATATTATATAAGAACACATGGAAACTAAAAATAGAAAAAAATCAAATTTTAGCCGCGCTATTGAAATTTTTGCACAAAATATAGCTCTTGAGGATCATAGCCAAGTCAAAAACCTTTTACTATAAGAGAAAAAAGCTTCCTTTATAATGAAAATCAACTTAAGTAATGCAATTATTATGCATAATATTACTTAGCACCTACAAATGTGGGCAGCTATCAAATGAGGAGAAAAGAAAAATCAAACTGTGTTCAAAATATACATGCCCTCTTTCAGATCACACTTAAACATCTAAAGCTAGATACAATGGCTCTAGCCCTAGTGATTAAAAAAGGAAAATGTGAATAAAATCATACATTTCATGACCATGAATCATTCTCAACGACCGATTCACTCATCCACGAAACAACTCTCAACGGAGAGCTCAAGAGAACGGGAGGCGCAGCGGAGCGAAGGAAGGCATGAAGTAAGGGCGGGCGACCAAGTGTCGGCGTGAAGTAGGCGGGGGAGCACTGGGAGTCTAAAGAGAGAAGACGACGAAAACTTCACGCAGGGAGAGAGAGTTCCTCTTTTCAATGGACGGTTTTTTTTAGAGAGAGAGAGGGAGGAGAGGCAGCAGCAGTTGTAATTAAGGGCGCGTATTTCGACTTAAAAATCGCACCGGTTTTTTTCCACACCTTTTTTTTCTTGAAGAAGAAGAAGACTGAAGTGCATCAAAAAGTTCCACTTCCTCCCTTCCTTAAACTCCGAGAGTAAAGCTGAGAAAATAAAAACGTTGAACTAAAAGTCGGTCTTGAGCCCTACTCCCCCCCCCCCCCCCTAAGCCAAATATACGCGGTAATGGATTAACTCTGTCCTTCCGGTTAGGAAACAACACGATAAGTAGGAGAGAGGGAATACGCGTCGGAGTCTTTGTTTGAGGAGTGGAGAGGGAACGGTTTCGTCGAGTGAGATGATGATGTCGGAGCCCATTCAAAGTCTCGAGCACCATACGAGGATGGAAGAACGGCGAGTCGGTGGTGTACACTCGTGGAGACTGTAGTTGACTGCGTAGTCGGTTTCCGCGGCAACTACATCTCGTGAGTGAGCCTCGGGAGTTGTTACGACGCGTACTCACCAGTTGCTAAGTTTGGCTAAACGTTTTGAGGGGTGGTACGAGACACCGTCATAGAAGAAAAAGCTAGAGGCAGGGATGGTGAAGTTGTACCGTACACCAGAATAATTACAGAGAAGAAACGCTCATGTATGGCGTTGACCATAAAACTAAAATAGAAACATATCAAATTTTAACCACGCTATTGAAATTTTTGCAAAAAATAAAGCTCTTGCGGATCATAGTCAAGTCAAAAACGTTTACTAGGATAGAGAAAAGTTTCGTTTATCATGAAAATCCACTCAATGAAATTATGATACATAGTATAACTTAGCACCTACAAATGCGTGCAGCTATCAAATGAGGAGAAAAGAAAAATGAAACTGTGTTCAAAATATACATGCCTAATTTCAGATCCAACTTTAACATCTAAAGCTAGATACTTCCGCTCTAGTCCTATCCTCTGTTTTTTGACAAAAATTTTGCACTCGCTAAACAATTTTAGGGTTGTACGAGACATCGTCATAGAAGAAAAAGCTAGAGGTAGGAATGGTGAATTTATACCGAGAACCAGAATAAATGCAGTGAAGAAACGCTCATGGATAGCGCTGTCCATGAAACAGAAATTGAAAAAGCTCAAACTATATCCACGTATTTGAACTCTTAAAACAATATAAAGCTCTTAAGGATCATAGAAAATTCAATGGAATTTTTTCAGAAGAGAGAAAAAAGTTTTCTCAATTGTCAAAATCCACTGAACTCTATTATAATGCACAGTATTACTTAGCACTTACATATTGTAACTATCTTGTCAGGAGAAAAGATAAACCAACTATTTGAAAATATGTATGCTTACTTTTGGGAGTATCTATACTATTTAAAGTAGATAATTTGGCTTTAGTCCTATCCTCTGTTTCTGGACAAATATTTTTCGATGGATTTCACAAGAAAAATGCTTGAAATTTAACTTCTATTTGAGCATAAAAATAAATAGCTCAGTAAGCGAAATGCATTCATAAGATCGTATCACCAATTTACCCAACAGACGTAAGCATATAAGTCTCCAAGCGAGCTAGAGTAAAGAAAAATAGACGCTGAGATTGGAATTCTCGTACAGACATTCATTTCATGCTAGCACATCGAAAATCGGTGATTTGTTTTCATCAGATGCCGCAAACAAGTCACGTTTGTCAACGAGAAGTTATTCCACGACACAGATGAATTCACAATCTTCAATGCTTGCTCATGCGATGAGTGAAGGTACTTTCTCAAAAAATAAAAACCACAAGGCACCCTTTCCTTAAGTTTCTGAGTATGTAGATGTATTAAAAATGTAAAAAGACAGGAAGTTATAGTTGGCCCTATGTTGGTTATGGTTGGTTAATAAATACTAAACAATATTACTAAAAATATTACTTCACACATGGATTTTACATGACGGACGAATTCAGAATTATTCGAGCTCGCTTCCTATAGTAAATTTAGTATTCCTTCCCTGGTAAATATGCTTTCTTAAAAAATATAATTCGTATGGTATCTTTTGGTACTATTTGAATGAAGCTGTGTGGGAAAAGCAAATAACAGAAAAGTACGATAATTGGAAAAGATAATAAAGTGGTAGCAGTTGTTAAATAGGGATAGGGATGTTAAGGGTTTTTTTTACCAATATAAGTTTCACGTAAAAAAACTGGCGCTGTGTGATCTATGCATCCGAACATTCTCTCTGAAAAAAAAATGAAATTCGAGCTGAAATGTGTTACCGATACCCTTCCTTCACAGAATATAACATTGTCTCGTCAGTGCATTAGGAAATGTAGCTTAAATTTCAAGTTCTGTACATCGCTTGATGATTCAACGAAAACGCTACTTTGACGCCCATTGGCGTCTCACTAGTTGCGTCCAGCAGCAATGCGAGACGCCATATGGCGGCTCACTAACTCGGATTTGAAGTTATGTGAGACGCCCTATGGCGGCGCGTGGCAGGGAACGTGTTAATCATACGATTTCCATACTCCGACGCTATCACGCAGATTCTCCAATATATTAGCAAAGCACCTTTTTGTGCTATTTGGATGCAGCCGGATGGGAAAACCAAATATAAAAAAACTAGGATAATTGGGAAACCTAATAAAGATGTAGCAGGTATTTATCATATTTCGGGATTTTTTTCAAATAATATATGCTACAAATAAAAAATTATTTCTATGTAATCCATGCATTCGAGCATCCAAACACGTAACCATACGAATTCCCTCTTCTGAGATCGTCTCGCAGACTCTTCAATCTCTACGCCTGATTCAAGGGGAGGAATAGATCCGCAAAGAAAACACTGGGAGCCCCCCCCCCCCCTCATCTGCACCAGCTGCAATATATTTCTTCCCGATTCATAAATATTCGATGAATGCTCCCCGCTTCGCAGTGGCAAGGTGAAAGACGTGCTGCCGTCAACGAGGCCTGCACAACGCGCTCTTCTCTGGCGGGAGATTGAGGAGCCCGGCGGCGGCGGGAGGGTGACGGTATCAGGTGGAAAATTACGGTTTCGGTGGCGGCTAGGAAGAAATACTTCTCTTTGTTCCCAATCTGAGTCGTGCTTCTGACGAGATATTTCCATAGGGAAAATCCTAAACACGCCACGGAACGTCATTCATTCAAATGAATAAATGAATTTGTTATCCAACATTGAGCAGTAACAGCATTACTTTTTCCCAAATATGTGGAATAACCGATTGAATCGTATCTCTGATTCTCAAATTTAAAAAGAAAACCCGCATGGCAAATTTTTTCTTTAATCCAATATTTCGAGTACCTCTTGGCAAAAACAAGCCGCAAAGAGGTTGTAAAAAATCTAATTCACGTATTTTAATGATAAGCCTCGTCATATTTCTTCATTTAAAGCCTAATGACTTGGAACAATTATTGATTTCATTTGTACAAAATTAATATAACAGTTCGACAGCTGCAAATCAAGGTTTAATGTAATTTCAATGCGTGATCCACGAAAAGTATTCAAAAGACTCAAATTAACAAGGTAAAAGTAGCTTTATAAGCCAGGTAGCATGGTCAAAAAATAAATAAATAAAAATTCTGAGGGTATAAAACAACTAACGCTTATTTAAGTTCCTCCTATGCAAGCAAGCGCCCACCAAATAAACTCTAAAATTTGTGGAACAGGTAAAATACTTTTTGAACGCTCCACCTGATTTCTGCAGTAGTATTCATAATCTTATAGTAGAAATCTGATACACGTAACTATACTGAATTTTGTCATTTTCGCTTAAATTAAAGTTTAATAATGATTAGACAAAAAAATTATTCTCCATTTTGTAGCTTGTCCAACGTTTGACTGATTGACTGAAGTTCTAATATTTTCCAACTCAAGACCGCCGTGCCTTGCATTTCTAGTGGTATGAGGTAAACCCGAGTTAATATTTTATTTTTCATTTGGATTCCTAATATTTTTTGGAGACAAGTTTTACTAGTTTTCAGGAGCTATCACCACCGTCAAAACTGAAAAATGAGTTTTCCAATCTTGCTTACGAACCCCAGTCTAGAGAAACTATTTATTCTTTTCATGACAAGCACGCTAATATCATCGCTTTCCACCCTTCACCGACGCTGATTTAAATCCTCATTGGAGCAAGTCAATAATTGGGGTATCAAATATTTCGACCATGCTCATGTATTTCTGAATTCGATGATCATCATTATTTCTTACTGCGAAAAAAGGCTCACCTCATAGTATGTCAGCCATTTGTTCAGAGCTTTAATTTCTTGTCCTCAGTCCAAGTGCAGGAGCGGTTAAAATGTCCATGGAGAGACGTAACTCATACATTACGTAGCAATTTCAACTAAGCATTACCATTTTCATCAACATTCTAAGTATACCACTCTAGTTTTCTCTGTGAGAGGCATTTCATATTGCAGGTAGTGAGAAAGAGGAAGGAAATTCTTTGGAAAGTTATTTTTCACGAAAATATGGAAGAATTAAAGGACCGAACATTATCCAGAAGTTAGATTTAATTGGTTGCAGCTTGAAAACCACAATATGCGTATTCAAGTACTTTAAGGACTAATCACATCTACATAATTTTGGTAAAGGTTGCTGGCAGAAGGTAAAATCAACATCAAAATGCCAGTAACTAACAAAGCAACACCCAGCCAGAAACAGATCTAAGAAAGGGCCTACATATATATTTCTTGTGCGAATAATTAAACAGTAATGCATCCATTTATCTTAAATTAAAAATATTTCCCCTACTAATTTCTAAGAGTTATTTCATATAATAATTCTTGCTTCATTATCAGTAAAATACCCATACAAATCTGCATGCTTTTATACGTATTATGAAGAAAAAATAGCCACGAATAGTATTTTCATCAATATTTGAGTTAATACATGCAATAATTATGTAAAAACTCTCATTTTAGTGATGAAAAATCAAAACAAAATTATTTCCTAACAAGAATTATCAATCATACATCAATGCACGATATAGGGACACCGAAATGACATCCTATCTGAGCGCATCATTTCCTATGGCTATGGCAACAAAGCAGAAATCAAAATATTTTAAATGAAACAGTAATTCTCAAGGTTACCAACAAAATAGTGTTTTTAAATTCTATTTCAACATCTCCAACTCATATCCTTCCAACAGTCATTTTTATTTGTGAACCACTAATCGAAAGCGTTTTTTATAGATTTCCATCACATCTATCGAATTTTATGACCTCTCGTACACAGTGAAATAAAAATAAACTATGCTTTCGATTCAATTAACAAACAGCATACGTATCGGTAATATTGAAAAAAAAACATCGTCCACTAACTCACTTTAATTCACTTAGACGATAGAAATACGGCCTATCACCATTCAAAGAGCACAAAGAAAGGTAGAATACTGCTTTGATTCCCGGAAGCCCAAGGTCTGGCCCCGCACTAAAAACGACGTAATGAGAGAAAATAATGGAGTTCCCTGAAATCTTGTGTACACTATTGATTCGAACAAGAGCAGAGAGCTTCATAAAATCGCCAATAGGCAAAACATCCTGTTGCTAGGCTCCTCAAACAATCCCTCATCTGCAAACAAAAGAATCCTAGTCCTAATTAACGGGAACCAAACGAGTGATACCGCCCACCTTGGTCGAAGAACGATGGCTGTACCCATCATCACAGGATCAAATTCCGGAATCGAAGAATGGCGAACGTCGTTAATGAAACGAGCTGCAAGCATCCAACACTCTCAGCCTATCAATTGTTCGGAAGTTAGTATACGTTGAAAGTATAAATAGAAGTAGGGGTAGTGAACTCTTAAATAATAATAAATCGATGGAAAAAGCTCGTGGAGTAAGTGTTCAGTTTTGTGCACGAAGTAGATTCATCACATAAAAATCTATGTAGAAATAGTCCGTCGAAAAGATTAACATCGACTATACAATAAACAGTTTTTTAAATGTCGCTCCAATATGACATGCAGTGCTGGAATAATACCAAATAAAAACAGGTAGAAAAGCAGTAATGATTTAGAAATAGATAAACAAGTATGATCGTTAAGGGGAAAAAGCAATGGGACAGAATGAGCGTGTACATATTTTAAATATGGAGCCTATGAATATGGAGGAAAAATTGGCTCCAAGTAATACGAATGAATACAGATGCAAGTCCTCCATGTCAAAAGCAGTGGTGTACAAGTTCATCGATGCCATGTTATTTTATTAAAACCAAGCCAAAACGCAGAGACAGCCAGTCGATGACACAGGATTGCAAATTACCAAAAAATAGCAAAAAATTATTACTTTAAAAGTCTACTAAAGATAAAACAGAAGACGGTGCAAGCTACAAATTTCATCACACTTCGATTACATTTCGCTACAAATTTTGAAGATAGTATATCTGTCGCATGTATCGCCACTTGTATGGACATCGCCATTTCATCGTGCTTGGTCACCAAAAACTAAACAAAAATAATTATACTCATTTATATTGAACTCCGTATGGAAAACCTTGCTAAATAATGAATTCTGAAAACGGGTTTAATCACGTCAAAATAACATAAAAGTTTCTAAATTTGCTGAAGTTAACGACTTTGAGGAATAAAAATATCTCAAAGAACAAAGAACATTTCAGATTCACTGCACGCATCTCATGATGTTCCGGAATTTTTAAACTTTATCTCTTTCTACTCAAGCGTAATTTTTTCTTCATAGCACAAAAGTGAAATGATTTCTATTTTATGCTGGCACAGGTCTGCTACAATTAATGGCCAGAATTATCCACGGCAATGTACATTTATTTACTACTACTAACCATTTAGCCTTTGCGGTTGCTCATCTTTATGCCTTAAGGTTCCTTTATCTGTTCAATAAAGCCCGGAAAACAGCTCTTCTGGCATTTCTTTTTGGAAATGTACATACTAAGTAATGGTTTTATCTAAAAATACGCATTAAGCATATAATAATTTGGCATTATAACTTACATCAATTTCGTTAAAAATAAATAAAATAATTTATTTAGGAATCGATTAGTTTTGCAGGAATGTAACAGACGTTTATGTAACGATATAGCGTCAAAACTATTTGAGAATTTTTTTAGCAAGCGGTAAATATATTTTACTATATCAACGTGATAGTAATAAAGTTACAGCTTCCTCAGTGAAATGATTATTTCTGAGCACCGATAACAAACAAATCCCATTGAAATATCCATTGGAAAACTCAAAAAGATACCTTGAATGTGAGCAGAAAAGAAAATGTAAAACTCAGCTATATTCAGTTACCCTCGAGAGTTCTACCATCACAGATACAGGCAGCCGATCTGATCCCAGCACATTCCATTCCACTCCTGGTATACAACCTAAATATCCTCAATACCTCAAGCCACTCAACGAGGGTTCCGAAAATTCGAGAAACTGGAGGGACCCCGAATAGAAAAGGCAAATAGCTCTAGCTCAACCGCCAACGAGGAAAAAAATCTTTAGAATTTTGAGCAAGCAGCATTGTTGGCAATTCCAGGGATCGAAGCTACTTCAAAGAAGCAGACGCGCATATAGAAGAATATTGGAGGTAGTTGTATGACGTGCAGCTAAAAATAAATCACGCAACTGTAATTATTCATTCAAAACCACAAGCGGATATCAATGCAATTGCCCTCATTCAAAAACTATGCGCTGGTGAATTTCTATTTAAAGTGAAGATTGCATACTTTTTTGAAAGAAAATAAAGCGGACAAATTGGAATGTATGCCCTCTACTAGGATATATCCTCTCCGTGCTTTCTTATTCATCCATTGTTCCTTTGTTTTTAGGAATGCGAAACGCTTGAAAATAATGAAATGCATTTTAGAAAAAAATACTTCATAATAAATAATAACACAATGTTCCATTCTCATAGCTGACAATCAGTTTTGGGCCAACGAATTTGTTATTCTACGGAAGGTTGTGAGACATTCGATCGCGAGTTTATTTAAAATAAAAGAGTCTACTATATTTCTTTAAATATAGTCTGACTCTAAAAGAGTCAGACTATATTTAATGATTATTTACAACGCATTGAGTGGCACTAAAATAGTTTTGATTTACTCTTTCAAAATATATTTCATCAAACATATAATCACAATATTGTATTGAATGATATATGGAATGAATCTCGAGTAAATTCTCACCAGGCACTCATAAATTATTACCATTGAGCATTTGAAAGCATAGGTGGCGAGTAAAACAACCTAAAATACACCCAAATACGTCAGAGATACCAACTAGTATAATAAATAAAGCTAAATGTAAACCAAATGTTTAAATATAATGATGAGTTGAGCCAGTTGAGGAATGAATTTTAAATTATAGCCTTGCACCCAAAATTATATTTAATTGAATACATTAACAAATGGCGTTCCCAATTCCAACCGAATCATGACCATATCTTCAAATTGAGCCAAGACATTAAAGAGAAGTTCTAAATGGCTTAGATAGCAACGTAAAAGAGTCAGTGCAAGAAAAAAATTATGATTCTCATTACTCATGATTAATCGACTGGCTGGAAAATAGGTGAGGAGCATTATTCCCAGCTCCACTTATCTCTCTCGCACTCACTCACTCACCACTAAAACAATTCTCCGAGTAATGGGGTCACGCGCTCTAGGTGGCGGCCCTCGAGAATCGAATGGTAAATCTGCTGAACTGCATTCGTGCGAGATTTGGCGGGGCCCACATTAAAATGCACTGCCCGTAGTAGGGCCGAGGTGAGATGGAGTGGGGAAGAGAGAGAGACATATGAAGAAGGGCAAAGACTTGGGAAGGTGACATGAGAGAACTAGATGAAGATTGTAACAGGAGGGAAAAACCGGGTGAGGGTTATCAATCGATTCCAATAATAAAATAATATCCATCATATCCTTTTTGGTGTAGTAATGTGGAATTTTATAACGAATTAGTAAGATAGTTCTATTATTTAAAATAAATATAAATATTTATATATAAATACCATCTACCTTGCCAACATTGTGAAAGAGTGCCATGGACTAGAGAGAGAAAGGTCCATGGACTAGTACTCAAAGTAAGCTCATTAAATAAGGGGCTGACAGTAAGAGACCGCGGAAGGGAAACAATAGGGGGACAAGAGGAAAGTAAGAGATAACGATAGGGAAAAGGCCAAGAACGAACTGGGTGATAATTAGGGTAAAAGAGAGAACGCGGCTCGAAAATCGACCGCTCCTAGCTGCAAATTAGTATCTCAAAATCATTTTATGTATGCGTACCTTGAACTTTTAGTCCCGAAAATCGTATGTGTAAAATTTCAGCCAAATAATCGTATCTGAAATTTCGTCCATAAAACCGAATGCCATATACCAGTCCTCAATGGACAAAATTTCAGATACGTTTACATGGCTTAAATTTTACACACACGATTTCCTGGACTATAAATTCAAAAACCGCATGAATGGAATGATTTTTGAGGTACTAATACGCGGCAAGGAGCGGTCAGTATCTGAAGAGCGTTATAAAGGGGAGAAGAATAAAAAGAGATAAGTAGAGAGAAAAATACAAGTTAAGGATGGATAGGAATACTAGAACACACAACGTGAATATGCGAATGGGAATGGTAACTCGGATCACATTTATTACAAGAGGTGATTTTAGAGGAGGGATAATGAGAGAAAAAAGTTGGAGGTAAGGATATGGAAGATGACACGAAAGAACTAGATGTTTCACATCTATGGTTGGGTCTGGGGGAGTAGGATGGAATCCGGCCCGTGCATCCACGGCCCTCATGCACGGCGCGGAGGGACTTGAGGTCTTCAATCGGAAAATATTCGAATTGGGGAGATGCGAGGGCTGGTAAACGAACCATTAACCTACAAGCGCGCGCGGCGGCCCTCGATGCGGCAGCGGTGCCACCGCCACTCCTAATTAACCCTTTAATTCTCGGCAAACGGCTCCCGACTCCGCCTCGCAGTTCCCTAGACCCGACCACCTCCCCCTGCATCCTCAGAGAGTAAGGCGGCGTCGGCAGTCAAATTAGCCCATTCCTATGAGCAAATCTTTCACTTGCCATTCCGGAAAAGCTCTCTGCTCGTCAGTGCATTTGCTCCGTGAGTGATGAGGCCCCACTCCCTACACTCCTCTTCCACCTCCTCTCCAGTTTTAATGATTCAATTCCGTTGCATTGCTGGTTGCTCGAGTGCCCGGAGGCAGCGATTAAATGAAGACTTCAATTTTCGTAACCGCCGACTGCATTCGCAGATAACGGCAATAAAATGCAATCAGCTCCTCGCAGTTTTCTGAGTTGCGAGATTCGATGCACGAGAAAAATTAAATACCGCAATCCCACTACATTAAGTACGCATTCAAATACACAGTTGAGACCACTGGTATACCAAATTAGAGCAAGCATATCTACAATACAAAAAAGGACTTGATTTTAGGCTTCAGCAGAAACATTTAATGAAGTGGAGATTAATTAATTCACTTACCGGGATGAAATTCTGCTATCTGGAGTAAAAGGAAAATCTTCCATGGGACAAAGATTTACACTTGAGCTTATTAAAGCACTACCAGGAGACTGAATCTATTAAATATGAGTGTTTCTAATTTTACATCGGCACAAGGAAGGGAAATTACATATCCATAACATAAGCGTGGCATTTAAATTTACGTCTTTAAGTAGATTCTTGATACCTCAATTAATTGCTTTGGAGAGATTAGAATTAGTTGTATTTTTAAAACTGGAAATTAAGTGAAGGACATGAAACGTAAGCTATTCAGAAAATAGCTATCCTCAAAGTCTGGGAATGACAGCTGTCCGTGTGTCATATCTGGGTCATTGATATGTCTTCAGCGATACTCCTTCAACTCTTCTTAGAGCACTAAAATTTAATCGTATTTTTTTATTCCATATCCATTCCGAGGAACGAAACATTTCTCGTTTGATATTGCTCAGCACTTTGCTAGTAACGACAGCTTTCCGTAGTACCTCCTTTGAGGACATCTATCAATAACTCGATTACGATACCTTACCTAGCATTTTAGAGATTTTTAATTTAAAAAGAACGACCTGCTTTCTTAAATGTCATAATGTGATGCGGAAATATAACTCCCACGGGTGGTTTTACTTTTTAAATGCAAATTTTTCAGTAAGTCAATTCAAATACCTGCATTTATTGCTATAAGACTGGAGTCGAAGCTCATATTATGAAGAATATTAAATCTTCTATCCAATGGCTTTTTAAATGCATTAGTTTTTAGAGCTCTTAAATTATTTCACAGCGGAATTCATTAGAGAATGAGTTTCAAAGATACATTTTAAACTCCATTTCAATTTCACACAGCAGGAACTCCATGGGCTTTTAAAAAATTGATTTGAGACAGTTTAACCAATATCATTAAGTTATTATTAGGAGCAAAAAATAATTTAGAGCAAAAATTTATCCAAAATTACACATTGGCATGAAACTTCCCCATTTTCTATACAATTTGCTACACAAAACGTTTCGCAAAGCAAGTTTCTACACATGAAATGGTATGAAATTTCTCTCAGAAATGACATTAATGGCACATTATTTATATTTTAACAACTTTACAGCTTTTCACTCAAGGACTGTACAGATCGTAAGTAAATATAATGCTGGATTCAAAACTTTCATTTCATCCTCCGTCACTCCCGGGGTGAGCTATAAAATTTTCTTCTCAAGCCACGCTATTTAGTTTTGAAATTTCATTTAAATATTATGTAAGGCAAACAGAGGTTTAAATATCCAATTCCAACAGTCATGAAAACAAAAATAACTATTTTTTAGAATATGAAACCACCATGATCATGAAGGACCAGTAAATGAAAAGTTGACCTTCAGAAGAGTCGTGTCCGCAAATAGTTTCTTTACTCTCGCATTTTGCATGTCGCCGACCATCGGATTCATTTGATTAATTTTTCCATCACTTTTTAATTGAGCAGACTCCATTATTGGCCTGATTTAACCTATTCATAATTTTCAGCGACAGCCCTTTTCGTTTTCAATCGGGTCTGTTCTAGTAGCGTGCACAACAGTATTACATTTCCTTCCTAAAATCTCATGATATTAGCAGTCTTTAGGGTTTTTTTAAGAAGTAAAAGGAGCTCAAGATTATTAGGTTTGATGAAGCTAAAGAAAGTGTGCCGATGCCTTTGTAAGCTCAAAATTAAGTATGAGAGATGAATCATAAAATTATGGAAGGCTTCCTTTATCCCAGTTTTTCCAGCAACGCTGACTCCACAAGAATCCTAATTTTAGTCACTGAAGAATCATGTCTTCCGAAATTCTGAGTATCCACC
Source organism: Ischnura elegans (assembly GCF_921293095.1). Lineage (NCBI taxonomy): Eukaryota > Metazoa > Arthropoda > Insecta > Odonata > Coenagrionidae > Ischnura > Ischnura elegans. The sequence continues at coordinate 147,440,420 of NC_060246.1, forward strand.
AGGATGCAGGGTAAGTGATATAACCTTGGAATTCGTGATGGGAAGTCATCTCGCACAGGGAAATGGAAAATCTATTACTAATCTGCTTCGTCGTCTATTCTTGTCCTGATTTGGAAGGGCGAGATTAAATCGCAGATATCTACTATAAGCAATAAGATCATTCTAGACCCAAAGAAAATTCCGCGGAGAGCCTTCTATCTCTTGTGATGACCCAAAATGTCACTGTGCATCAGAGGTCTCCCAGGGAACTCATTACCTTTCAAACAAGTCGCTGAGACGTCGCGGAGTCATCGGATGATGAAAATTACATCGGCTTATCCTGCGACAGAGTGCTCAACGGAAATGACGAAAGCAAATGCACCGTAAAGCCCAAGTTAAATTCACTCATCTGAATTATCAATAATTTCTCTAAATGGCTGATTATTAATCTTTTATTATAATTTGAAATGTTTACCAACGAATGAAAAATATTTTTCTTTTCTGTCAAAAGATCGGTAAAATCGGAGATCGGTAAAAATGCAGGTTAGATAATTAAAAGGGCCATTTAGAAATTTCTCAATTCATTCTTTTTTTACTCATTTCCATTAAATACTCTCGTACATTCATGCTATACTTCAAAATTAAATTTTTCATCACGGTATCTATTCATAAAATAAAACTTATCCAAACTTAAAATATTAATTACCTACAAATATTGATTAAATTATACGGATTGAACGAGATGCTTTTTTTGATAGAAATGTGAACATTGCCTATCCTCTCAAGTTGCATGGCTTTGGGTTCAATGAAAAATGAAGCAATTTACATATCTACATTCTTATTGAAAGAATCTGATCTCACTAAACCAAATAGAAATAACTAAATAAATAAAATCATTAAATTAAGTCAGAATAACTTTCAACTAAAATGGTAATTATTTTGAAAAATCACCTGGATAAAGAAATTAAAAGAGATTTTTGAACTTATTTTAACATTGGACTAGCAATATGATAAATTCACTCTCTGTGATCAATAAAATTTATTATACTTCTATCTCTGTGATGACTAACTGGTGCCAAAAAAGAGAGAGAAAACTACTTTAAATGAAGGCATATATTACTGCAATAGTCCATCTACATTCATTTTTTAATTTGTAACATTAATCAAAGGAAAGCTTAAATGGATTTTTGCATAAAATGTCTACTTATTCGTAATCCTGACTGATTCTTAGGAGCCATTTTTCAAGGAATCCTTCCCATTCGCTACTTTATTCAGGAAAGAAGCTTATACAACTCACTGAAGGCCGTTAGTTCGAGTGCAAATGACTTAGAAGTCTATCCATGCCATCTGCAACCAAGAGTGGTTTACGTTTTAAGGCCGGCCTCTGTCAAGGTTCATGCAACACATCCGAAATCGATTTGTGTGTAAAGAGCCACTTCGCGCTGAAATCTTTCGCCAACTCTTTCCTTCAAATCCCTCATCTCATCGGCACCCAATTCAAACTCATTGACTGAGATTTTAAAAAACTTGCCTCTCGACAATGGAAGCGTCTTATGTTGTGTACGATCTTTCAGAAGTTGACTTTTGGTCCAAATGACAATGTCCTTGCCCAAAGTAGAAGTAAATGGTGAGGAAATGTATTTTTTTAGTAATTTTCTTTATCTCAATTCCTTGTGTTGCAAATATTTTGCATTGGTGGTGATGAAGTGGCAAATAAAGGCGTTTAATGACAAACTATATAAAAGGATAATAATGTTCTCATTCATATATGGTACGTATGATTGATCCATGTTAGTAATACGAGACCAATAAGCGGATTTAAATTGCTAAAATGTAATATAAGCTTCAAAACTTCTCTTATTTCCAAAAATGGATTATTTCAGTTAAATCTTACCGCGCCAAACTTAAGTCACGTCAGATATAATAAATACGATATTATCAAAGCATAGGTTGGTAAAAAAAACCTACGTAAGTGTATATACAATGAGTTGCAATACGTTTTCCTACTCTTTCGCGGATAGATGTCTTGTGTTACAATTTTTCATTTTTGAAATATTTGCATTTTTCTTATAAAAACGACATTAGGGAGTGCATAACAAACATTTCCCATTTCCGCAATAATTAATTTTGATTAAAAAATATAATTACTAAAAATAAATACTATAGATACACTTTATTTTCATTTTTACATCCGTCTCCAACAGTCATTCGGTCAAAAATAGTCAGAAAGATAATGGGAAAATAACAATTTGGCTCGGAGATGTTAATCGAGCATAGTACCGAACTAACCTAATAGTTTTGATTTTCATGCAACCCCTTAAAGTTCAACGATTCGATATATTTCACTTCCTCGCAATTTCCAAGACACTTTTTCCGAATTATGTGAAAGAGGGCTTCGAATTTCTGCGAATTAATTTCTTCCTTTCCTCCCAAATTTTTCCCAAGAGCCCAACCAACCCCTATTCCCACACTGCAGCACTCATTGCAATTCCATCCCATTCCATCCAATTTCCTCTCCTCTACTACCTTGGATTCTTGTCCCAGTCCCCGAACACTGTGCTATCCCTCCATCCCCCGCTCCGGCGAAACCTTTCCCGAAAATAATTTTTTTTTCCGCCAACGACCATCCTTCTTCGTCACCGGATCGATTCGGCTCCCGGCGAAGGATTGCCGACTCCGCCGCCGACGCCGGGGAGGGAACCGGGCGGCGTTCGCCCGCTCAGACGCCGCGCCGCCCGCCCGCTCGCCCGGCCCCGCACGCTCGCTCGCTCCCGGTAATTGATGCGGAATCCGGCCCGAGCGAGGTAGTTTGAGACTCTCTCTCTCTCGCCTCGCCATCCTCTCCCAGCCACACCTCACCTCATCCACCACGCCCGATTCAATTCCTCCCCATCCCACCAACTCAACCTTCGGAGCCTCTCAGCCCATCCATCCCAGGGTCTAATACGAGCCTTCCAATTCGCAGCCATCAAAAGTGTTGCTGAAATGCTAGCGTTGCAACCCTGCCAACCTCCGACGGATTCTGTGTCGTTTTGTCTCAATTCCTCCCCACTTATTCCTTTAAAGGGCTAAATTTGTATTGGGTTGGGCAAAGGCTAAACAAAAAAATCATTTAGAGATTTCAAGACATTACTCATTGCGCATCTGAGGCTGATCGAATGCTCCTGACCTAGATATTAAGAACTGAAACAGGGTAAATTAGTGAAATTAAAGCAAGTCAAAAAAGTATGGCAAATAATATAAAAAAGTAAAATATCTTATTTATAAAGTAAAATATCTATAGTAAAAAATACTTAAAAGAACTTAATATCAAATATTCTTATCGCAAATTACTGTATAAAATAGTAGCTGCATTGGCAAAATAAAATTAATTAAAATTTATGAAAATACAAATATATAACTGCAACATAGCTATGAAAGACCAAACCGTTAAATCAAATGTATGTGTCATCAATTTACTTACTTTTTATTTTGAATTCTGAATCTATTATAATGTTATTAATATTTTGGTGGATATTATAGCTCTATAAAATTTATTTTTGAATCTGTACCACCTTTTGTATTTATTTTATTTCCCATCTTTTCATAGAAAATGTCTTGTAAATGAAATATAAATTTCCAAATATTTGCAAATAATTTTCAGGACAATGCCGCTTTATTCAGTTGAATTCAAAAATGTTATGTTTGGGGAGTATATTTTCGTATGGTCAAAGCTCTAATCCCTATTCCTCCCACTCCGGTGAAATTCCACCAGATATGATATGATTCATTTGTACCATTGAAAATATTGATTTCGTGGTCCATTTTTGGTCACCTAGGGCGTGTAATAGCCTCTATCGATTAACACTGGAAACATCAAAAGGGACAAAACATAAGTAAAACCAGAGCGCAAAAGCGTACTCGAATTTATTAACTTATTTTTTATTTTTTCGACATCACTTGATACGATACATAAATCAGCTGCTTGAAAATCGCAAGTAAGTAAGCACAAGCAAGACTTCACGCAAGGCTTTCCAATTTAAAAAAAAAATTTGAGACTTCCTTAGTTAATGCTAACTCAATCCATTCGAGATATGAAGTGGAACACTTTGCACTTTCCACATAAAAATTTATTAAATAACAGTCGAGATGTTTCACTGCATGAAATTTCTTGGTTTAGTCTTGATAATGCGAAATATGTCGACTATAATTTAATAAACTTTTATGTGGAAAGTGCAAAGTGTTTCACTTCATATCTCATAATGGATCTACACAAAGTATCTGCCTCTTCCATCCATTTCATCTATTCATTCGGTTCAAATAAAGCCTTGGAAATGGGTCTAGACTTTGCGATTCTTTGTATGAAATAAACTCAACCGATTCATTTCACACTCAGTGGAAGCTTGATATATTAAAAATAAAATTACGATCACACTTTTTGCTATTATATATTTGTGGAGATTTTACACAAAAATAATATCCACAACATACATAACTTTAAACAGAGTCTAAACAATATAACACAAAAGTGAAATCGTTATTCTATTTTTCATTTTCTTTGTAGCATTTATGCTCGTCCTAATACGTTTCACCGGCAATATTCAAGCACTGATATGGTGTCCTCGACTCAACGACAACTTCTATACAGTCAGTTGGAGCCAAAATCATGACATCTAATGCACTTTAGAATTGATATTCCTCCAAGTGTGATTGCTTCTTCGTCTATAACCCAAATTAGGCAGGTACCCTAGATAAAATAGCCAGTACTATCATAAATTTTGCACTTTTGAGCAAATACGTAAGGTCTTTTCAAAGAAAATTCTGATCATTCAATACCAATATTATACAACTACGAGTGTATAAAAGATGAAAAATAAATTTTAAACAGTATGTCGCGCAATTAACATGAGCAAGTGGACACACAGTAATCACACACCCAATACTTTATCAATTTACAAAGAATAGGCGTTAAATAACGGCCTTCGGCATTTAGAAAATTGCACAAAGCGAGGAAAACTCAGCTGTTGCGTGCAGCTGCTACAATATGTTTGGAGATAATTTACCTTTATTTAGGCATCGTTATACCGCCGGAAATAAATAACATTTTCCCACTTGAGTCGACTACTACGCAAAATTGTTCCTGAAAAAAATCATAGGCAAAGGTAAAAAGAAGAGAGAGATAGAAATTTTCCATTCAGCCAATTTTACTGAGCGATTCGCGGCGAATCGATAGAATTTCTATCCAAGCAAACGTGTTTTATCTCTCAACTCACGCATTTTTTTATGAAAGAAATTTTACGAGGAGTAAAAGAGCGTAGGTACACGAAAAAGCGCAGATAGATTTATTCTCGTCACCCACCACCCCTTTTCTTTGCTTCCTTCACAGTTTACACTAAAGTATCGCGCGAGCGACACGAAACAGCGCAGCGTGCGGAGCACGTGACACCCTTTCCGTCAACAAGCCCGCATAAATAATACCCCCACCACCCACCCTATGTGCAAGAAACCCTCCAAAAATGATGACAATTTCTTTGAAGAATGTTCAAGGTAGGCGATGTTTTTCAGGTCCTACACACGTAAAAGAGTGCCTACTCCCACCTGACTACCGAGCTCGCTTGTTATCTATCTTCGCCAGCATAGAGAGGCAATCAAGTACGGGGAAATGTTTATGAGAACACACTCCACTCTTGGTTCACTGTTCATGCTTATCCTTTCTCTTTTCCGTTCTTCCTTTAACAGAAAACGTAGCGAAAAAAAGAAAAGACGAGCCTTTGCCGCACAGATAATCCAACGGAGTGTTATTTCATAAATTACGCCAAGTAATTTCACGGCCGACTGGGGGCGTAAAAAGGGAAAGGTGTCTTTTCACAACTACCCAATCTTCTTTCTCCGTAAAACCCTTCTGTCTCAACAGAGTAAGCCAGCATGTGTACAGACATTCGATGAGAAGCATCCCTTCCAACAAGAGGCCGTACACTCCACGCTTTTAGATATGGCGGTCACGCGCCTCGAGTCACTACGTCATTACCCTTTTGATAGGTGGAGGACAGAGCGACGGGACATGGTGGCAAGGGGACTACGGTGGAGACAGGGGAAGGTGGGGCAAAAGGATAAACGGTACGAAGAAGGGAGGATAAAGGGGTTAGAAAGGATGAATCACAGAGAGAATTGACATTCACAGGGTGAGAAATGGATCAAAAGAGAGGGGTATGAGGGAGAGATGATCAGGGATGAACCGAATGAGGATTAAAAGAGGTGGATAGAGGAATGAGAAGAGTCTGCGACATCTCCCTCATCCCAAACAGCGAATCCCACATGGATGCCGATCACAACGCACCCACTTTATAGACATTTAAAAGAGACTTGATGGCCTTTTTATTTCCCCTCCAACCCTTTTATACACTAGAGACGATCCTTCAAATCCATCGAACAGGTGGTAATTTAAACGGCACGCTCCGATTGACCTGTTTCGGACTGACAGATTCGCTTGAAATGTACTAGACCCATAAATAAAGTCCTAAAATAGCGACATGAAATAAACTATACTTATTTTAAAATTCGTCTGAATTAAAAATATGTTTTTAGGCTGTAAATGAGGAAAGGAGAGAAAGATAATTAAAATAAAGTGCTATTGGCATTACGAAAAAATTATTTAAGCTATCAAATATCCAAAATATAATCCACTACTTTGGTTTTACTTCGGCTTATAATAAATATTATATCATAGTGATTTAAATGAGTTGTTAATCTCACGGCATTGTTATGTCAACATGATTAAACGGACTAGTTGATGTAACACGAAATCTAAAATCCCGAGAAGATTGTTTTTGGTTCCTTATAGCGCCTGTTTAAATAAGAGAAAAGACAAATTAAATCGATTTTAGTGTCTAAATACAGGAAAAAATATTTTTCTTCCATTGCGTCATAAAAGAAAACTTTCCCGCACACAATCAATCGTAGCAGTAGAAATATAGGTACAGCAAGAAATCCAATTTTTTTATATACTACACCCTTAGTTACCATCTGCTTCGATTTATTTTATCCATTTCCTCGCTATGAAATAATATTCTGGCGATGTAACAAGGAAGCTCATGGCTTTGTAATAAGGAGCTTACATTGATTTCATTTAGGCATATGAAAGCCTTCGAATTTTTCATTAGAGTATTTATGATAAACCTGAGCAAATAAAATGTTTAATTGATCGTAGGCTTTCCCGGCGTATGGAATTGTGGAAGGTTACACGGGATTTCCACCGGGTCAGGTTCTCCAACTCCATCTTGGCCGACGTTTCGATGGGCGAGTTGTCCATGGTCTCCATGCCCTGAAGACGATGGACAACTCGACGTTTCGCCCATCGAAACGTCGAGTTGTCCAGTTGTTGTTTGAGATCCTGACCCGGTGGAAATCCCGCGTAACCTTCCACAAATGTTTAATTCATTATAAAAATTGTTAGAAGTATCAATCAAAATATATCTTGTCAAGTTGATATAGTTGAAAGAATACGAAAAATATTTTCATTTATGATAAACAAATTCTATTACACAATACGACATTAAAGTCCAATCAATTCTTGGTCCTCATTTTATACTCATGCTTGGTTATAGTTCTAATTTCTTTGAGCTCGGTGAAGCCTTAACAGGCATATATCTATCTATAGGCATACAGTTCATATTTCTTAGAGCAAGTATTCGTAAAAATATACATATGCATTGCGCTCATGAGTAAGTTTAGCCTACCTATGTTCTCAGAAACACCAAGCAAAGACACCGATTCGAAGCCATAGTATCTTCCAGGCCATTCCTTAACGCTACGAAATCTCTGTATCTGAACTTATCCCAAGCATTGCAGAAACGGCGTGAGCCATTTGAAGAGACTTTGCTACATTGAATACTAACGACAGAATTTCCGCCTGGCAAAATGGTCCTGTTGTTAGCGTGAAAAAGCTTAAGGACAAGAGGTACCTACTCGGAGCTAGCTACCTAAGGATCACTTTTTGCCCCGATGAAACCCATATTCATGACCCCATACGGAGTTGGAGCCATCCGACGAAAACAATTCTCGTTCCCCATCCGAGTGGGTACATTCATTCAACGGATTCTGAGGCAATTTGGCTGCTTCAATGTCGAAATTAAAAGCGTTCATCCAATTATCGTCACTTCCCGACCCTTTCCCAGCCCGTAATCCTGACCCAATTTCCATCCGTGAGACAGGGTCTTATCGCCGCCCGTGGAGGCATCGAGATGCCGGCAACCACAGCCATCCACGCCCGCCTCAGGAATTCCAATCCCAGCCTCGCATTCCTATGCGAGGGACTGCGTCACTCAAATCCCCTTCGACTCAACGCTCTCCAAAGACTACCTATCCCATCCGCCATGAGGAGGAGAAAGAGCAGGACAGGACGCGGCATATGGTCCGAGAGAAGCCAGCCCTTGATTTCCATTCTGTCCATCGCCTTTCGCCACATTGACAGAAATCGCCGGGGGACCTGCCCTCGAAATCTCCTGCGTCAATCCTCTGAGGTGAGTCGGTCGGGGTTAGAGGGTATCGTGGTGGGTGGGTTAGTCGGGCTGGAGGCAACTTCGCAATTACGTGTAATAGGCCATCATAGAAGAGACTTCTCGAGGGGCTGGCACCATCTATGGAGCCACCGTAAAACACCAAAGGCTAATTTTTTTGCAGTGAAAGTTCATTGACTTACCTCATATTTTTAATGTTTTGAATGAATATATGAAACTTAATTATTCCACAGATTTTTTAAATAGAACCTCCTAAAAAAAGGAGATTAACTTATTCATTCAAAATGCTCAGTAAATTCCACAAAGTATCGCCGGAAACCACCAACTTTATTTTTAATGTGATTATGACCAATTTTATACGTGTGAAATTTTTAGCGATATCGAAAAGTGTGCCTTACAGCCGATCATAATTGAATATTCTTCACTGAGAGCAGATATTCTGTACGACGAGACGTTTTGAAGCGTAACCCTATTAGGGAAAATGTAAGAAAATAATCAAACTTTTGGGGTTTTTGTTCGGCAAATGTACTTTATTAAGGGTACATACATTAAAACAATTCGTATCTACCCATGCTAATGAAAAACATCACAAAAGCCTTACCATTGAGAGAAATCCATGGAGTCAATCACTCGCCTCGATATTAAGGTCAGAATTTCTCGCGAATTGATCGGAAAAAAATCTGAAATATCGCGATTTTGAGAAAATTCGTCAAATTATCATTTTAGTCCGTGTTGCAAACAAATACTATACCCCACTGGATAACAAATCGGGCTAAAGTTAACCTGATATAGGAACACCATGGTATTGCTGAAGGATTTCCCAATAACTATGGAAGCGAGAAGGTATTATTCCAGAATATTAGGGGAGCAGTTCTTTCAGTATCTATTCGAGGGCAATAACTAAAGTGTAAAATATGTGAATTTCTTCGTGAAGGTATGGCACAGGGTAAGATTTATCCCCTTGAATATGAGAAAAATTTAACTTCCGACAGTCAGTCTTTAATTTTTTTAAGTGTTTTACTGTCTTCTCAGTATTTGAGCATCGGGTAAACCCTCCAACTATAAAATCCATGTTACTTATTCCCCACAACACATTGCCAATCAATTTAACCGTGTATCAAGAAATAAAAATGTATTTAGTTTATTTTCTCCATTGTACTACAATCTAAACATGCCAAGCAATAATAATTTGAATATCGAAGCAAAGCCCTCTTTCGTTTAACTTCTCCGATTAGATACATGAACAAAATACATCATATGTCAGTACAAGCTGCCATATTTAGGAAAAGAAAAGAAAATACAGCAGGCGGATCATGCAAAGGGGGAGGAGGAGGAAATTGGAGGGGGAAGGAGATGCGTGTAGGGATGGCAACGCCAGAAACAAAAGAAGTCTGTAAAAGACGGAGAAAGGAAAGTGGGAGAGGAGGACTTGGATGATTGAAGTGGGAAGCACAGCAGTGGTTTTTTTTTGGGGGGGAGGGAAAGAGTGGGAGTTTTGGTTTGAAAGAAAGATGGTAGGAGGAGAGATTTTTGGGTGAACACTGAGAGAAGGAAAAAGAAAAGGGAAGAGATCAAGAAACAGAAGCTCGAGGGATCGGAAGATGGAATAGGGAGGGAAAATTAATTGAAGAGAATATATATTTTTTGCTAAAAATACGCAGAAAGCTTGAGCTGTGCGAGCGAGGAGGAGAGGTTAAAAAGAGAAAATGGTTTCAGTATTAAGTGCTCCGACAAAAGATTGAAGGGACGGGCTATGTAAAAAGAGCATACCAAGAGGCAGTGCAGGAGGAATGGGAAGGCTACCGAGATAGACTAGATATGGAAGGAGAGGAAGTCGGGTACATTGCAAGAATGGCAGAAGGTTGCAGGAAAAATGTAGATGTAGGGGCAAAAAATGCGTAACAAAATAAAGAGAAAAACTACTAAAAGTGTTTATAATAGCCAGAGTTTTTAAGCACCAAGTCCAGAGTGTCGTCCTTGGTGACTGGATGTGATTCCTTTGAAAACGCATCTAAATAAAAGTAGAAAAGCAGCATCAAATTATGATTGCAAAATTTTATTCCCTCTTCGAGTAGAAAAATAGTGCTCAAAAAAGGTATTCAATCCATCATTCATAAATAAGACAAAAGTTGCGAAAATGTATCATTGCCGCCAAAATATCCACCAAGCCCTCGTTTAAACTTTAACAATGTACATTCTTCCCATACATATTCACAAGAATCTGAGAATAAATTCACATTTTCCCCCTTAAACTTATGGGAAAGCACGTCTAACACTTAGCCAAAATTGCTCAATACTTTGAATTTATTTTCCATTCATGGCATTTCCTACTAATTTCTCAGCAAGTGTGATAGACGCACATTATGAGGGCGGCTAGTTTTCGTAAATAAGATACAAGAAATTTTTTATATTACAAAAGACTCTTGTTCCTGCCACTAATAATATTAACTTCCCTCATAACTTCTCCATCTATTGAAAAACATACTCATAGTTATGGATCCCTTACATCTCTTTTTTTCCGCTCACGAATCCCTTTCACAGGTCTTTTTTCCCTTGTCGTATTCCCTCTTCAGAATTAATACAAGTCTCGGATACGTCTCGGAAAAATGACGGGGCACTAGCCTGCAAGTTGAAAGACTTCTTTCAAAGCAGGAGGAAGAAAATAACTCCAGGGCTCCCCTCCGATAAAGGTGTGATCCGGAACCGCGAGGAATACGAGGTGACATAATCCCTTGGAGAGAGGAACGTGAAGGAAGCAAAAGAGGAGTTTGGGAAGCAGGAATAAATAGAGAGAAAAATCGAAAAGTAGTAAGTGGAAATGAATGAATGGCAGAGCAGCTTTTTTATCTCTCCCTCTCTCACTTTGAAGGAGAAAGAAAGAGCAGGGGTGGGACGGAATGGAAAAAAGGCGTCCGCGAGCAAGAATGAGAAATGAATTTCGAAAGCTAATGGATTTCTATCTTCACACCTGAAGAGCCTGCTGATTATCCGAAGTCCAAAAAGGGGGAGAAATGGGGTCCTTTCAGGCTTTCAGATGAATGTAAGAAAAGTAAGGGTGATGATAGTTAAGGCACGGAAGCACGAAGTGGAGGGAGCGATGGAAAACGGAACAATCCACTCAAAGAAGGTAAGAATAAGAGAAAAGGATAACATTTTTAGCCAAAGCATTACTGAAAATGATTTATCAAACTTGAACTGAGGGATTAAGAGCAATGATCTTTACAGCAGGAACGGAAAAGTTTTAATGAGTAACTTCAATATTAATTCCAGTTTAATCGGCAAAAACAAAAGTATGGAAATTACATAAAATAAAAATAAATAATAATAATTACAGTTTATTATATTGACGAGTAAATTACCCATTTACACAAAGTACAATTAGTTTAGGAAAAATTCTTAGATAGAGTCATATGTAACTTTCCACAAATGATCCTCATGACAACGATAATGATCAGAGAAAAGGTAATTTAGTTTTAAACAAGAACTAATATTTATAAGAATAATAACAATTAGATCATGACGCATTCCATTGTCGTAAATGCTAAGTTTTTCCTAAATCGCCACCAAAAATGCGGGAAGGCAATAAACCTGATCACAACTGGAAAATTGTGACATGAAATTCAGTTATGATTTACTAAAGCTAGATGCAAGTAAATTTTATAGGATACCACTACGCAATGACAAGTACCTATTGGATTAGCATTTAAAGAACGAGTTAGTAATCACCCATGATTTTGGGCTCTGCTGCTCCATTTAGAAGTCACATCCAAGCATAGCCCTCAAGAACGGATATTTTGACTGATATATAGATAATGTGCTATTGAAAAGCATAATTTTATAATGTTACATTATTTTAAAACCTATTCTTCAACCTAATAAAACACATAATCAACGGCTATAAACAATTCGAGGATTTATGTGTCTAAGGGTTCCGTTGATTACACATTACATTGAGAAAAATGCATCCTATTACGGCTAAAACAGTGACAACGGTTAAACAGCATTGGATGAAGAAGCGGAGCGCGATCTCACTCTTTGAGCATGGCAAAACCCAACACGAGCATTTATGAGCAAAAAAGAAACTGATGATTCAACCGATGCGAGGGGATGAAAGCGGAAAGTGACGATGAGAGAATGTGTTCAAGATGCCTAAAGTTGGCTTGAGTGAAGCAGGAGGAGTGGCAAAGGGTGAGGGAGAAAGAGAATGAATTCGGTGACGAGGAGAAAGTATGGGGAGCAAAAGAAGGGAAAGGGTGGCTGGAGAGCAGGTGAGCGAAAGCGGGATGAGGACAGGGAGGCAAATCCCAATCTCGCAACGATTCGAAGGGAAAAGATGAGGAAAAAGAATCAACCATTGGAGTGAGGGGCGCGAAGCAGAAAGTTAAGGGGGGGGAGAGGTGGCTTTAGGAGGGGAATGCGTGATGGAGGGAGGAAAAATGGGAAGGGGTAGGGTGAGAAGGAGGAATTGTGAGAGGGGGGAATTGCTTAGGGGAGCCCTTTAGGGTAGGGAGGAGAGGTGAGCGGAGCTTTTTGGTGCGAACGTTAGGCATTCCGAAAGAGAAGGAATGGAAATCCGAGTTCGAAGGACGCCTCTTCCCGAATCAAGAGATTTATTTCTTTTTTCTCTTCCTTTCGCTTCCCTTCCCCGCCCCCTTCCACCTGTTCATCCTCCTCAAATTCCCCCCTCCCTCCCTTCACCTCTCTTTATCTTCCCCCCCCTCCCTCCCAATCCCCTCCGCTACCCGTCTTTCCGCAAAGTTTTTGTCGATCGTCAGCACAAGCGCGGGAAAACGTGCACAATGGCAAATATTCCGTGGATCTTCGCTTCTTATCCTTCTTATATTTGCGCTCCGAAGTGGTCGTACGCTTTCGGGGGAGGGAGGGAGGGTGCGAGCAGCGATGCGAGGTTGTGAGACAGGCGGCTATCCAGAGAGCGGGAAGAGTTCAAAAGGGAAAGGCATTCAATAGTCAGGAAATGGCGAATGCATGTTACACTGGAATTATTTAAAGACATTCCTTTCATGTGCCGAGGAAAGCTTCGATGGAGAATATCGTGACGAGCGTAAGAAAGAGTTACCAACATGGAGTCCAATTCCGTTTTGAGATGAATAAATAATTTTCCCAGCTCCTCGCAAGGTATACAGCAGTAAAATTTACGATAGCGTTATCGAAAGGAATTTCAAACTCGCTTGGGATGGAAGTAGGATTAAATATTGATGCCTCGACTAAAAATAATTCGAGAATGAGAAAACCAAACACCAACGGACCTAATAAGTGAATGATACATAAAAAACTTGAATTTTGTACGCGAAGAAAGTAAATTAAGGCGAAATTAACGGAACACCTATTAAGTAATATAAAACATCGAGAGCTCAGTCCTTCAAGTTTACATCAGACTTTGCCAAAGACCTAGCAGGGTAATGTGGTGATAACGGCCGACAAGCTGATTGAAACCAGACCGATACCACCACGTAAAGAATAAAAAATGTATTAGCTTATTAGCTTTCTACGTGACCTATCAGGGGAAAATTGAACGAAAAATGGTCTTTTGAAAATATATCAGTGTCAAATGGAGATATTGAAACATCAAACAATTCAAAACACAAAAATAGGTCCTGTTATAGGCACATACATTTTACATAGACAATTAACATTTTGAAAAACTTTTTAAACGGTCTATGCGCCGTTCATTTCATTAAAAGGGTACGGCCGCTAGAGTACTAAGTGACTAATAACCGGCACTTACGGCCGTATTCATAGATTTCCGCTAAAACACGCTAGTAGGGCGACTAACTTAGTCGGCTACTAAGACCTTTTAGTCGCCTACTAAGATATGGTATTCATGGATTGTATTACGTGAGCTACTAACTTAGTATGCTACTAGCCAGCTCGGCAGCCGATACTCGGTAGCGATTTGGGTTCAACCCGCTAGGCTACGCTTGACAACACTGCATCTGACTCCTCCGCGGCGCGGAAAATTCGTAACACTATCAAACAAAAGAAATTGATTCAGCAAAATGCATTGAAATTTTTACTTCATAATGGATTATTCGATGAGATATCGCATCTCAGACATATTTTTTGATTGCTGTACACAAAAATTATGCAATACCTTTGGGAAAGGGTAGATTTATGAGTAATACCGAAGCATTTGTATGTTTGAGATGCAGTGTATGCGTGATTAGTATGGAAAAACATAACTAGCAACGTCAGTTTCATACATATCTGTATTCGGAAAGCAGAAATACACCTCAATGTCGGAGTAGAAACGAAAACTTTTGCAATGCAGAAATGAATCGTTAAGAAAATAACGTTGAGATAAATGTGTGAATGATACACATTTATTACGTTACAAACACCTACGTGCGAGCAATTAGTAACATATGTTTGCAACTCCTAAAATGTTAGTCAAGGAAACAACAATCTGCTTCGCTACATTTAAATATTTCAAATATTGACAGCGTGCGGGAATATACGGCATATAGTTTACTAGAGGTGGTTAATGTAAAAAACAAAGCATAATTAACGTAACTTGTTTTTATTTATTGCTGATCATATCACAAATAGCACTACAACGCACACAACATCACTTTTTCACTTCACATTTCACGAGCTGTCTTTATGACACTTATAATCCGTACATTCTGAATCAACTGGTTCAATGAAAAGCTTGACTCACACTTAATTTAAAACACTATAACGTAACTCTAGTAAACAATGATAATCAGTTTTCCAATCACTCTGCACATACCAAAAGAATTTGCACTCGTTGACGTTCGAAAGAATTGTTCACATCTCACTTCCCACTCATCACTAATGATTTAGAATCAGTTGATGTTATTTCACATTACCATTACGTAGACAATGAAATAAATAGGCTGAAACAAATTTTTAAACCAGAAATTGTAACATCAACAAACTTCCACTATCACTCTCCACTATCACTCGTACCGTAACCAAAACAAAAACAACAGCGCACAGTGGGCTAGAATCGAAAAAAGCTGGCCAAAACCTCAAAATCGATTTTTTTGAGCTAGGAAGTTGAAACTTCGCATACACATTCTCAAATAAATTGTCCATAACTACCCAGATTATTTTGGTCCTGTGTTTTCACTTTAACAGTATATGTGAGGTCAAAGTTGAGCAAATTTAGCGAAAAACGACCACCCTCGAATTTTTCTGAAAATTGCCGACTTTATCCTCGTGCAGTGGTTTTATAAATAGTTTTACCGAATAAACTGTTATACCATATTAATTGGCACTTCTTATTCTTTCATTTGAAGGGTTTTTAAAGATTTTTTTTCATCAATAACCATAGATACATAACAAAATGGCGGAGCCTGTTTTCAACCCATTTTTTTAAATAAACGTAGAAAAAAAGTAGACATTGTCACCGGCTTACACTAAGTAACTTATATCATATCGTTCTTTGAAGCTTCTATATTGTGAATCTAAAGTCAAACCTTGCACCAATTTGCAACCCCGAATTTTAAATCGTTTTTTCGAACGCACGGACGACGCCGGTTCTGGCCGGCGGCGGCGGAGAGTACGGCGACGCTGCAAGCGGGTGGATGCAATATGGTCTCATTCACTTTTATGTGTGGATAACAGATATATTAGTGACAGAAAATAATCACCAGAAAGTAAAATTAATAAATATGGCTACGTATGACTCTCATTATGCAATCGCTGGGCACTGCAAGAGGTGCACTGAAAGGTTTCTTTCTTTGAGTGCATTCCGTGGAGAATGGTCTTAAATCGCGTGCTTTAAGCGGGGAAACGGACTCTTTTACTAACTAATAAACTTTTTAACAATAACAATTAATATATTCCTTAAACATGATGGAAAATGGCTCAATACAGTACTTCATTTTGCCGAATTTTCCCAAATCAAGTACTGTCTTGGTGCTTGAAGAGTTCATTATTCTTATCCAGTAAGGTTATTTAGTTTATATTCTTGATTTAAAGCAATTAATAACTATTCCTTATGCAGCACAATTTACATGTTGCTCTAGTTTAGCCAGTGCAGATGGACGTTAATTCATGTTTTCAGGGTTGTATCGAGAGAACGAATAGGAGGAAAACGAATGCAAAAGGAAGATACAGTGACCATCCTCGGAGGCAAGAAGAACTCTTACTAAGTGGATAAAATGCAACCCCAAGTATTATGTTATGTCAGATTAAGAGGCCCTCTCAATAAGTAATTGTGTCCATGCAGCTCACCAAATTTCGGTGCAAGGGTCTTCGAAAATCTGAAATGCCAGGGATATAATATTAACCCCAGCGATGAGAGAGTGACGCGAGCATATGATTTCATTTACCCGAGTGAAAGAATTGTAGCAGAGGTTACATAAGAAGTTTCCAAAAATGGTTCTGCGTCTTACTGCGACTCGAATCTTAACGTGCATTTCCACAGATCCAAGTTTCGCGTCGAATATAAAGTGCACTTTAATTTGCAAACACGGCTTTGACAGCAGTTAGTACATGCGCAATATAATCGCACGTGAGAACGAGGGCCTATGTCTCATGAATTATTGCTCGTGAGCACCTTTGTGCCTTCTTGTTTAGGTAAAAAATGCTGTTCGTTTAGCGAAGCATGAAAGAGGCACGAGTATTCAAAAGCCATCACAATTATTCTAGATGTCCTCTCCAAATAATTTAATTTTCTCTCTCTCTTACTGGCGCTTTAAAAACAATTTTGCTATGCCACCAACCGTACATAAGATCTTCATTCACGGAGCTGACATTGTAAAAGAGTCCATTCTTAATTGCGACAACTGTCAGGGGAAGCAATATAGGCACGGTATAAGGACGTGAGAAAGTTCCGTGAATGGTTGACTAGAAAAATGGCACGAGTGGCCACAAATAGGGATTTATTCCGAAGACAACTCCTAATGTCATAACTGATAATGACAAAAATTACGCCAATTATACTGGAGGAAACACACAGCTTGCCGAAAAATGTAATGGATCTGTTTTTGAAAAAGGAAAACTATGCTTTAGCTCAGACAATGAAAGTGATAAAAACTCGTCAGATAGGGAATGAAAAACAGTAATCTTTTATTGCTGACAGTGCTAATTGTAGTATGTTAGTTGGGAAAGTGTAAATTGTGTTGCTTTTGTTTGAGTTATGTTTGTATGGTAAAATATTTCTGAAAAATAACCATTTTGTCAGCAGCGCAGTTTATTAAGAATAATGACGTCGATATATAGGTAAGAGATTTAAATCAATACTTTAAATTGAGCATAAGACATAGATTAAAATGAACTGTATTTCTTAGAAAGAATACATTATTCGATGTGAGTAATATGCCTTCCGAAACTTTTAAAGCTAGCAGGAGTTCAAACCAAAAACAAGTTCGAAGGGCTCGGCACTACAACAATACTATAAAACGACCGTTGTCAGAAGGCCTTTAAATATGTATGGCAGCTTAGGAAGTGGAGGCCATGGATCATCAAGGGAAGAAACCTTTCAGTGCACCTCTTGCAGTGCCCAGCGATTGCATAATGAGAGTCATACGTAGCCATATTTATTAATTTTACTTTCTGGTGATTATTTTCTGTCACTAATATATCTGTTATCCACACATAAAAGTGAATGAGACCATATTGCATCCACCCGCTTGCAGCGTCGCCGTACTCTCCGCCGCCGCCGGCCAGAACCGGCGTCGTCCGTGCGTTCGAAAAAACGATTTAAAATTCGGGGTTGCAAATTGGTGCAAGGTTTGACTTTAGATTCACAATATAGAAGCTTCAAAGAACGATATGATATAAGTTACTTAGTGTAAGCCGGTGACAATGTCTACTTTTTTTCTACGTTTATTTAAAAAAATGGGTTGAAAACAGGCTCCGCCATTTTGTTATGTATCTATGGTTATTGATGAAAAAAAATCTTTAAAAACCCTTCAAATGAAAGAATAAGAAGTGCCAATTAATATGGTATAACAGTTTATTCGGTAAAACTATTTATAAAACCACTGCACGAGGATAAAGTCGGCAATTTTCAGAAAAATTCGAGGGTGGTCGTTTTTCGCTAAATTTGCTCAACTTTGACCTCACATATACTGTTAAAGTGAAAACACAGGACCAAAATAATCTGGGTAGTTATGGACAATTTATTTGAGAATGTGTATGCGAAGTTTCAACTTCCTAGCTCAAAAAAATCGATTTTGAGGTTTTGGCCAGCTTTTTTCGATTCTAGCCCACTGTGCAGCGCAACGAAATACGCGAAATGTAAACACTGCCGAAAGCTCACGATAAAGTGACTAGAATAAGTAATATAATCAAACACAAATTATAAGCGTACAAACGAATGAAAATTTATAAGCGTTTGCTGTATCCCTAAACAACAACTGCTTCAAATATGAAACATATTCCCTTCGCAATAGCTAGTAGATACCTTTGATCGAAATAGTTAAACCAGTATGAAAGAAATAAATAATTTTGTCGAAGCTCATACACTCACAAATCACTTCACTTGTCGCTTCACTCTTTACTTCATCGTCTATATGCAATCAATTCACTTAGGGGCGCATTGAATGTACAAATTGTGTTCACTTACACTAGAGGCACAAGTTCACTGCAAGTCGTAACTTCCTCGCAGCTACGCAAAACTTTCAATTCCTGTCAACAATTACACTACATACGTTGCCTGCCTTACTTGAAGAATGGATTCTCGTATTCCATTTTGGCACAAATGCATAAAAACTCTATAACAGTATACAAACAAAACCGGAGTTCGATCATCCACAACGGTCCGCCATATTAAGTAGCTCCCTTAGACAAGGCCGGAGGGCGACTAAGAACCGGCTACTAAGATAGTAGCATACTAAGCTTAGTAGCCCTTACTAACGATCTATGAATACCATTTTGCTAGTATGCTACTACTTAGAACGCTACTTGGGCGTTAGTAGCTTACTAAGGAAACTATGAATACGGTGGTTAATGTCTATTGACTGCTGAAAAAATGGGCTATAATTATTAAAATATTTCATCGTGAACGGATGCACTGATGACGCATTTCCACACTGTCACCTAGAGCGCTCTCACATAGTGGAACCGATTGTATTTTAATCAAAATATGGCTAATAAAGAGTGCACCAATAACCATAAAAATGGGACGATCATCAAAACGTTATCCCACTCTTTCTAAAATCTACATAGCCATCATTAACCTCTGCTTATGTTTTGGAAAGAAATACCACTTCATTCATATTCAAGAATATAACAATGAATATTTTACCAATGCCTTTCCTCCATTTAAGATACCATCGCCGTTTTTATTTTCGGAAGACAGAAATAATACCGGGAGTGCATTAGATTGTTTACATGATAGTAACATTATAACGAAGGATTGGAATGGAATAATTTTTTAAGTCAAATTAGTGATCAGTACAACAAATATGTTTATGCTCTTGTAGTTAATTTTCGAAATTTCCTCCAACCTTTTTCCTCGACCATTCTGTATTCAAAATGTTTATATTTATTTTGACACACGACTACGATATTTAGTTTTAATACGTGTCATATCTAAATGCTCTACGATAAATGAATTTATATTCCATTAAAAACTTCATGCAGCAAATATTTAAAAGCCACAGCAGCTGAATAAGTGTTTCAAATGATGATGAATAATTACTTTAAAATAAAATTTCAATTCTACGCCTTACAAGAGGACATCACCTACTCAATTCTGAACAGAATTACGAAGTACAAGACTCAAGCATGATGGAAAACGGTAATAGGAGAGGTATAAATTGTTAGGTATGCCACCATGTGAAAACTGTCAACTAATCTACTTTTCTACTTTGCTAGACCATACTGTCAAGGATATGAAAGCCTGGCTATAAAATCATAATTAGTTAAACACAAATGCAGGCGTATATTTCTAATCACGGTGCCACGGTTAAACCCCAACAACAACGCAAGTTGAAAACAGCAATTATTTTTAATTCACAGTGGAACGCTATACGTCAAGAGCTAAGCTCTCTCATAAGAAATAAACCCAATTTCCACGGGCACACTTTCTTTCAGCAGGTGAGATAGAAACAAACTTCTACTGAGAGACTTGCTACATCCACATGTATATTCACTGTTTAATTAGTTTACGTTAGAGAATGACAGTTATGGGCGTTGCATTTTTTGCACATTTATTTTCAAGCATATTATTTGTCACCAACGTTAGTATTTTTCATTGTACGAAATGTAAAACGATCGGAAGGGCAAATCTCAAGAGTCAGCTAAATCAGGGAAAGAGCCTTCAAGAGAGAGGTTTGAGATGGAAAATTTAAGGCTGAGGGATTTCTTCACCGTAGCATTAGGGATGCAGAAAAAAAGTAGACCCTAATTTTAGTGCACAAGGCCAAAATATTTACATTAACACTATGTCTTACTGGTGCATTACATTCTTAAGGACTTGGAATACTTAATGCTACCCTATGTCATCTCATATACTCTGCAAATAAGGGAATAAATCTGTGGTGCTGTAATCTATGTAAAACATCAGTAAATTACCCGAGGCGCTTATCTAAGGTATGCTTAGTGTGTGGTAAGGAAGTTAAATGATCGTATGATGATAACGAAGAAAGCAATAAATCTACAATACAAAACTCGATAGCTAAACCTTTCATATCAGAGACTGGTGCAATGAAAAAGCTTTTCAATGCCAAAATACAACAACTATAAATATAAAAACAAGTAAAACTACAAGTGAGGTAATTGGTGATTGGTAACAATATCCATTGCGGAAGTTACATTGGTAACAATATCCTTCACAGCAAACAGATTTGCTTGGAGTAGAGAAATATAAATCAAAGCTCAATACATTAAATAACTAAATTAAATTTATATTTCATAGTAATTATTTACATATTACTTAAGAAATGGACACGATATTTTTAATGAGCTTCTGCGCTAAATTAAGCATTTGTAAATAAATATGGCTTAA
Organism: Ischnura elegans; assembly: GCF_921293095.1. Classification (NCBI taxonomy): domain Eukaryota; kingdom Metazoa; phylum Arthropoda; class Insecta; order Odonata; family Coenagrionidae; genus Ischnura; species Ischnura elegans. The sequence continues at coordinate 147,461,840 of NC_060246.1, forward strand.
GTTATATTCCGATTATGTTATATTTCGCTGCTGGTAACTTCGTAAGTTTCGTAAAGCAAACCGTAGCATCATCAAAACTTCCTCTTGCCTCGGAATCTCAGGGGAGCAAGGAGAATGCTCAGCCTCTACCTATTTAGGGAACGTTGCACACCGTGAAACTACTTAGCCAAATATATTCCTCGAACGTAGGTATTTATCGATAAAACTTGTACCAAAATATCATTACAGCATAAAAGTATGGAATATTACAACGAAAATGCGACATTCCCTTAAAAAACGCTGATATAATGGTAGTTTATTACTTCCAAAAAGTAAAAGCAAAAAAATTACAAAATTGTAACTTCAACAATTTCACATATAGGAGGCATAATTAACGTCCATGAGAAGATAATGTTGATGATAACACTTGAGTGCATTTGTAAAATATCTACATTTTTAATATAGTTTAAAAATTGAGATTTGTATCAAAAGCAAAATGTATAAGCTCCACTCATGACGTTGGCCAATTCATACCACTAATACAGCTCTTGCGAATACGGTAATGCAGACATAAATGATAAGAAGAAGCTGGATGAACACCTTCAAATCGACATAAATTAACGGGGAACAATATATTAGAGCTGAAATGGATGGATTGAATGAGAGAAATAAGTAATAAGACGGAAAAATAGAAGTGAAACCAAAGGAGAGTTAAGGAAAAGATTGAAGACAAAAAAAGGAAAGATAACAATAGAATCTCACCGATGAAAGAAAAGAAATAAATGCAGAAGAAACGAATCCGGCACCTAAACAAAAGGAAAGACACCCCCAGATGTTGCATTCGATTCATCTAGTGAAATGCGATTTAGAGAGCAAGGAAAGAGAAGATACGAAAGTAGCGAAGATAAAATTCAAGGAGTAGCCGAATTGAGGTAGGGAAAGGAGAAGGACAATTTCCGGAGTAAGCCTCTTAAGACGAAAACCATGAGGAAGAGAGAGTGAAAGGGGATTGGGGGGTATCAGGTGGGGTAAGACGCCGACGAAGGGAGTCGGACGAATGACTGACCGATGCCTGGTTGAGTGGGAAAACAAAGAAAACAATTGGTGAAAGGGCTGGGGCGGAAGAAGATGGCTAAATGAAGGACTCCACAGCGACCAACAGTGGCGGCAAGTGCATACCGCAGTGTAGGCATTCTCCCAAATTCAACCTAATTAGAAAAAATAGTGAAAGTGTTCAAGGAACAACATAATGGTATGGCATAATGGCATGGGATCCGGTGCAGAAAGACTTAATCCGCAAGCTGAACAAAATACGAAGTAAGGCTGTGTAGTTCGCCAAAAACCGCTACGGGCGTACACGTCACACGACAGCGTCACCCAGATGTTAAGCGAATTAGGTTGGGAGCCGCTGGAGACTCAGGCGCTGCGCGCTAGGCTTAGATTGCTTGAACAATTGGGAATGGATATCTCTAAGAATAACACGGAGAGCATAATATTAGAGCCGCACCATATTTCCAGGTCCGACAGAAGCGATAAATTAAGATGAATATCCAATTGCTGCATATAATGGAAGGAGTCTTAAAACCAACAGTTCTTGGACAAAATGTATCTTTCTATGCATACTGAAGTAAGTTCTAACAACGTGATTGGGGCATACTAATGGAATGACATACTTCTCATCGTGCGATAGCTATAAAAGCTGCATTAACCTACTTACTTTAACTGTATAAAAAAATGAAGCGTTCTCTTCTATTCCTTAGAAATTTTAAAGCCTAGCCCCAAGCCAGCCATACATAAAGGGTTACTCGAGAGCAAAAATGTATAAAATAGACTTCGTGTTGGTTTGCGTGGGCCATTATTCTAGAACATAATTTAACGCAAATTTTCCGTTACAGCTGAAAACTTCGAAAAAGCGTCTCAACCTGATGAAATTGATTAACGAACTCTTCATTTTCATCTCAGAAAAAGCTCTTGCGCCTCAATTTATTAATTAATTTGAATTAAAATGTGATATATATGTCACTTTACTGTCGCGGGAAACGTTTTTCTTACTCAAACATGAATATATAAAGCAAGAATATTTACAGAGGTCCGTCAGTAATGTCTGAAAGAGTAATGAAGGAAGAATTGGACAATGCACCAGTTAACGAAAGAATAGATAAATATTTAAATATATGTTATATATATTTAAATATATTATATAAATATGGAATGAGAAATTTTAAAATTGGAAATCTATGCATGCATACCGGTAAAAAAACTTATAAAAACTACCATTCCTTTAACGTAAGTAAACATCCAATCCATAGATTTAACACTCCTCAAAAAGAAGGTCATGAAGCAGGTATTAAAAGAATGAGGAAAAAAAGTAAAAAGTGTATTTTCAAAGTAATTAAACCTCCCCATCTTTCATTTGCTTCATTTCTGTTTTCTTCATCTGTTATTAAACAACACTACCAAGGAGTTTTATTCCTTAATCGATTTCTTGGAACTTTACTAATCCGAGTACTGCGCTGTGTTATTTTTCTTGAGAAAATTCTAATTTAATTATTCGCGGTTAATAAAATATGTCAGAGTTAAAAATAAATTTGTCATACATTTTTGAATGTGGCGAGCAGAATAGTATACCTTGGCCTCCCGTGCATGAGAATTTAAATAAATGTCCGATAAAATACCCTGTGGTCACGGTTTTAAAAAGAATTTTGTGTTCAAATCTGACTTTAGCTTCTATTATTGACAATCCGAATCACTGAGTGGCGATGTCTTTCACTTCGTGCCTCATCTTAAGCATCCCCATCAAGTGAAACTCTTTCGTAATGGTAAAGCTGCATACTATGTAACACCCGAGTTTTGCAGCGTCAAGAGAATTTCAAGGAGCAGCGCTTGAGACGGTGGAGATCGGTATGCCGGAGAAAGGAGGAAAATCGGGCGGAAAAATAACAAGGGTGGCGGGAGCGACAGGGTAAGGAATGCCAGCGGCGCAGACAAACTAAATGAACGAGCTAAGAATAAATAGAAAGAGAGGTAGAGGAAAAACCCATAAAGAGAATTAAATAGTGAAAGTAGATGCAGGCACTGCTTTTGGACCAGGGTTTAGAACTGCATTTAGTGCGTTCTAACCCAGCATCATTAAAGATTATCATACTTCTTTGTATTATCTGCCAGAGTGTGTACACAGGCATAATCTGCCTAGAGTTTAACATATAAATATCAGTTACTCAAAATTTTCCACAAGAATAATATAATTTCCGATCTATTTCTACACTATCTGCATTATCATATGAGATGCATGAATACCGGACGAAAATTAGATTATTTTGAGAAAATAGTCCCTCTCTTAACCCTTTTTAACCCAGAGCTGTTTCTGGGAGAAATCAAATTTCAAGATTTTTCATTTTTAACACTTGAAATTATTACACTCAATGATAACTATCCTGGATGCTAAATATTTCGTCATTAAAGTTTACTCTACAAAATGATATTAAGTTTAGATATCTCCTAAATAGAGCTGAAAGTTTAAACATTGCTTAGAAGCAACATTGGGTTATAATGGGTTAACATCGTAAGTTCATTCCAAGTCTTGCAATACTAAGGGCATCTAAATCGTTCTCTTTGGTATTCGTCACCTCGTTAAAATCACCGTGCTTGCAATGTAAAATAAATAAAAAAGACAAGGGTAATGCTACAATAGAACTCTACACCATACATATCAACAGAAATAACGTTAGGGGAAGAACTGCGATTTGGATCCAGCTTTGTGCCTCCCCACCGACTGCAGTAAGGGGTAGGTCCACCACCCACTGAGGGATGGCGGACCTTGCCCGTGGGGTGCCATGGATCAAGTGGAAATCGGGCAGGGGCAAGGGTTGGCCATTTGCTACAAGGGACCGATACAAGGGGACTTCTTCGATCTGATATGAGGTAAGCCCCGCAGGGGAACCTCTTACTTTCGTTTCCACGCCTTATATAGCTCTCTTTCCCTCCGTTTCCGTCTTCCTCAGTCTCCATTCGACCGCTGAATGGATCCTTATCTTTCTTTGAGGCATTCTTCCCTTTCCCCGGCCTCAACCTCAGCCCCGTCCATGTGTAGGTGGGGTGGTGGTCGAAAGACAGGGAGAGGCAAGGCTTGAAAAAGTGGGAGAAAATGGATGAGATTTGAATTTCAAACGGTCTGCTAAAGGAGATGAATATATATGAGAGTGAACTTACGAGCAGTTAAAATGGCACAGCTTCGTGCTCTTAATCTCAAGCGTATTAAAAAAAAACTGTGGAATATTTTAAGCCTTTCATTTTTTTCTCGAGCTCGCCAGTGAGAGGTGCCTAGAGATCTTGTGAAAAGATTTTCATTTGAAGCGCTTAGGTTAGGCGATAAATTTTTGAAATAAATGCCAGGATAACACTCGAAAGATCATCGCACCTAATTGCTACTCATTCAAATTCATAAAAAAAGGATATGAAAAGGCAAAATACCCTTAATGCTTTCAAACTTGAAAGATTATAATAATATGTGATGCGTTTTCTGTTTGATGGAAATAGTTAAATAAACGATAAAAAAAAGTCACCGCAAAGCGATAAAAAACCTAATGAAATACGCTGAATTGCTCTTTCATACATGTCATTAAACAGTTTTTATAGTTAATTCTCGTTCCTTATCCCACTGTTATATGATCTAAAGTTATTCACAGGTTGTGTCTTGTGAAATGATGAAACTCCAAGTCAGAACCACCAACTTTGCGAGTGATGGATGATTTGGAAATGTTTTGGCATAATAATTTACTTTACTCTTTAAAACAGCCCGGTACTTGGCAAATTCTGGATGAGTTATCTTTACCCTGTATTAGAGTGTGCATAAAAAGGTAGATATGCTATCGTACTCATTATAAGATTTGCATTTTTCCGCAGTTTATAAATATTTAAATTATAAACGTAAATTTGAGATTTAAGAATTGAACAGCTTCGGTATGAAATCCATTATATGTTTTTTCCAAGCGGTGACGACTAATACTTTTCCAATGAATGGCAAAAATAAACTTCCCATTAATAGAGAAGAGGTACATTGAGTCTGATAAATTGTATAAAACTTATAAGAGATCGATTATAAGATAAGGAAAATTTTAGGAGGAGGTTAAATCCTTCATTTATTTTCTCATTATAATGTAATAGAGAGGGTTTTTTGGCCTAATCACATGCCATTGCCTCATAGTCCTCAAGCTAGTGTTGCCTTTCAGTTCTAGGTTAGATCAAAATCTCTCGGACGCAATGCTTATCAAGAATATGGAGCTATTACTTATGGTGCTAATACATTGCGTGGTATAGAATCTAAATATATGTCACGGACAAATTCGTTCAAGGAATGAACCAACAAAAAAACGATTACACCAAAGCCCAACTGTCCTATTCGTAGTAGCTCAAAGAATGGTGTATTCATTTCCTATTCAAAATATCAAAAAGAAAAATAAACGGCGGGATAAAGGAATATAATTGCTCCATAAAAAACTAAGACCACGTATTCTTATACTGTCTCCGCAACGTTCAGGGTCACTTTTATGGCCACAGTCCCCAAGTTCAGGGTTACTTCCGGTACCGATTTATCTCGAGAAGATGTAATATTTTGTATGGGTCCGATGGTAATAGCGTGTTATAAAAATACTACTCATAAAAGGGCTAAAAGGAAAGAGCTCGACATAAATCAAGGATCTCGGAGCTGAAGGACCCCTCTCCGTCCCTCGGTTAGGAAAAGGGTTGAGTGGGAGAGAAAAAGAGGACGTGGAAAAGCAAGACGGAGTTTCTGGAAGATTCTCACTTTCTGGCCCTCTAGAGGGATGGGCATGTGGTCCACGGGCAAGGAGTTGCGGCAAGATGGAAGTGGATATTATTATGAATTAAGGAGCATGGGAAAAATGGGCTCGTTCACCAATTTTGTTGTGTTTTCGGTTGCAGTAAAGATTTCTCGGGTCTCATACCTCACACGAAATGCACATCGAAACGTCGGAAGGAGATATGGAGGACCTTACCCGTTGTGAGACCCAAGAAATCTTCACTGCCGTTACTCGCAGGGAAAAAACAGGCATTTTGTTATTGTCGATTGCAATTTCCTAAATTAAAGAAGATGGTTTTGGATGAAATGATGGCTTTGAAAATAAAGTGATTAGTTTTTTCCCTTTTTGCTCCATCACCTATTTATCTGGTTACTTGTAATGAAAAGTGGACGGACTTCCACCTTTCACTAATTAGTTGATGACGTCACGATTTTTTTAAACACTCGACCAAGATTACAAAAAATATTTATCATAGCTGATAAAAGTGGTAGTTAAGGAAGACGTATTAAAGGAGATTCTAATTCAACGGAAATTCAAAGGGAAGACGAGTGGGCAATGAATACGAGTTGAGCGTGAAGCAGGGAGAAACAAAGTTCGAAATAAGAATAGGGTGAGTGAAGAAGGCATGATCGACATTGAAAATAATGTTGAATACATAATGCAGGCCTAAAAACAATCCATGCGTCTAAATATACAAGGCACTTAAAAGAAATGCAGATTCCATTTTTAACCTAGTCCTAGATGAACAAGTTTTCGATTATATTATAACATAACAAGCTGGATTTGATTAAAATCTAAAGGATGATTAGCCATTAAATAGCTAATAAAATACATTATTTAACATGCAGATGTGAGATGTTCCTACGTTTGCCTCATATGATAAGAACCACATCAAGTGTTCCTCTATTAAGGCTCTCAAATAGGCACCGTGACTCCGCTAAACATCACCATCAACAACGACGCTCGATGCTGATCACTGTGAGATGGGAAGCTAAAACTCATACCACCATCGATACATTATCTTTAGGCCACAGGAGGAGAAGAAAGAAGGAAGAGATGAAAACAAGAAATTTCAAAAGAGCTAAGTGAAGAAACTGTGGTAGGAAATGGGAATTCGGAGGATTGGCGAGGGTGGTTAAAGAGGGCGGGAGTTCTTCGCATTTCCCTCGGCACACACCACGGCATCAAAGCATACCCCTTCTGCACCCTCCCTCTCCGCGAAGACTAACACCACTTTCCCTCCTTGGCCGCGAGGGGAAGCAGCGGGGGCTAGGGAACAGAATGAGCTCAAGGCGAATCGGAAGTTCAAGCAGAGGAGCATGAGGGGTGAGGGGAAGAGGAGAAGAAAATCTGAGTGATTTAGTGCGCTCATGACGCAAGCGGCGCAAGAGGGATGCCGAGAGAGCTGCGGAAGGACAAGACGGGAAGGAGAGAGAAAGAGTCAGCTTAAAATGGAGGAAGTGTGTGAGTGGAGGAGACGACGTATTGCCGCGGAATGAGGACTTAGCAAAGAAGAGAGGGAAGAAAAGGAAGATGAGGACGAAAGAGAGATACGGAGAGAGATTGGACGGGAGGAGAAAGTGGATGGAAGAAGAGTTGCACATGATTCCATGAGGAATGTAAAAGGAGGTTCAAGAGGAAAATGAATGGGGAAGAAATATGGGTTAACCCATTACAATGCTGCTTCCAAGTGACATAAAAAATACTATTTCCATGTTCAGCTCTTTTCAGGAAATGTTTAAACTACGTGTTATTTTGAGCTGTAAAGTTTAATGGCGAAATATGTATCTGCCACAATAATTATGATTGAGTACAAATTTTTCACATTTTTTAAATGAGAAGTCGTGAAATATAATTTCTTCCATAAGCAGCTCCGGGTGAAAAAAGGTTAAGCTGGAAGCAGGGAGAAATCGAAATAAGATTGGGAGGAGTAAAGAAGATTGATGAAGAAAACGAAAAAGAAGAAGTGGGGAATAAGAAGGAATTTTGGCAAGTAGAATTCTAAGAATATACGACGGTAATTTGAAGATTAATCTACAGGAGAACGCAAAGTAAAGTTTGGCAGTAAATTAGGGGTGAATATTAACGGATGAAAGCATTTAAAATAGAAAACTTGGATAATTTTTACGAGTTTGGCACTTATACTTTCCATTTTTCAGTCTTATGGAGGATGGGATTGACAGGTCACGAGACAGAGGAGGAAGTCAAGAAGAGCTGAAAGAATCCCAGCATATGTATAAGATTTCGGTTATTGTAGGCTAAAAGTAGACCACGGTTTACTATTTCATTACAAAGAATGAAAATCTGGCCCAGAACCCTTAAACCAGATTCAGATCCTCAGACAGAATGAATACTAACATACTTTTTGGACCAAAAAAAATTGCTAAAGCTTATATCATATACCAATTTGAAAACTCAAAAATGAAAGGCCAAAACTCTTATTACCCTACGCACATGTTTAAGTAGGGCTAGCATTAGAATTGAAAATAAACAGTTCTACCACCCAGAGAAATTTCATCAATTGCGCCATCCATGCAAATATTACACACCACAATCCTTATACCATCAAGAGATATGGTAATATAAGGTTCACATTTACGTAAAACTCAATGTCAGATCGTATTTTACCCACAAATCGATGATTATGGAAGTTGCAAAATATGTAAGGCGCGCAAAGGAGATAAGGTCCATTAAAATCTTGAAGTGGTATTGAAGAGCAGATGAGGAGATCGGAAGGAAGAGAGTTCAAGATGAAAGTGGAAACGAGAGAGCGGGAGAGAGCAGAGAAGGGAAAGTAGGGCAAAAGAGGGTGGCATTCGGAGAGATTGCAAAGGGGTTGAGGAGGCGAGAGTTGAATTAGGGAGCCCCATGGCGGTAGAGATGGCTCGTGAGCGAGGAGAAGTTTGAGAAATGAAGGAAAGAGAGGGAGAGAGAGAGAGAACTAAAAGATGGAGGAGGAGAAATAGGCGTTTGCAAAAGAGGGCTGTGTAGGGAACCACAGAGTAAAGCCTCTTCACAAATACTTAGCTTGACTTAACTTCGAGTAGCCATGGAGTTGAAAACTGAAAAAGAGAACTGTTGCAAAATGAGGCTGGCGAGATGTAGTGGTATGACCTCATGATTTAATGAAGAGGAGAGACGTCAATTTTGCACAAATTTATTTAAAAACGTACAACACGTTTCGATCGTCAGGTCATTCTCAAGTACAATGCGTTGTTCTGCACAATGCAATCGACAATGACCTGCCGGTCGAAAGGCGTCGTACATTTTCAAATGAACTCGTGGGAAAAAATTCTATCTCTCTTTTTTATTTATTGGAAAAGAGCTATTAGTCCTCAACAATTAAAAAAGACGTTAACTCGACTTGGGATAATTATTAGCCAAGAAATCTTAAATTTCTCTTCAAACTAACAAGTATCAAGGAATGAAAGTTTCGTCTATCGAGAACCATAAACACAATGGTGACTCTAAAAATCTAGTGCAAGACTGATGCTCGGCGATTCCATTAATTGATCTGGCTCGTAATAAGTTAAGTTACATCAAGTTGAATTGCTGCGAACGAGGCTTGAGGCTGGTTCAGAAGGAAGGTTCGCGAGAGGTTCTGAATCGAGGAGGAGGGGAGGGAGGTGGCGGTAGCAATGAAGTGGGTGCGAACGGGAGAAAACCAGATGGATTTCGATATTCCGGAGTCGGGTGCCGTAAAGCAGATGACGTTTTATGGGAATCTCAAGCGCCGTAATTGAGTAACGAAAATTATTAGTCCCATAAAACGACTGGAGTTGAAAGTTTTAATTTCACTCGACCCGGATACGTTCCCGTTGCCTCACACCACCGCGTCTCTCTCTCTCTCCCTCTGCTTTCACATTTCTCAAAAGCGCACCCTGGGGAATACGAGAGTCGAAACCTGGAATCGCTCCGTGTGCTTTACGCCTCCTCCATTAAAACCGGAATATATATCCGTATCAGCAACAGAGGGCGAGAGAAAGAGGGAGAGGGCGAGAGAGAGAAGTGAGTATTGCCTGAACGACTTCGGTGGCAGTGGCTAAATGGGATTCATAACCGTAGGAGGCCGAGTGGCAGTTTTAATTTTTATCCCCGCTAAGCCAGTCACGTGATTGAAATTAAATTGGCTGGCTAATTAATCGCGTTATTCGATGATTCATCGTCTCTGTCGGGAGAAGAAAAAAATTTATGACCGCATGCATTGCCCCGTAGATCGGTTTGCGCCGTAGTAATTTGGCTGCATTTGCTCTGAGCCACACGAGGCAGTTATACGTACGTAAGAAGCAGCATATTCAATGTCAGCGTGGGATTACTTCATTAGAAGACGGTGGCTCACTTGAACGAGCCTCGAGATCGTAAAACATTGATCGATGGAATTCCAGCTTGAACAGTATCACGCAGAGTATTTCAGCATAAAGGAGCCGAATTTCACCCTTTCGCTGAGTACTTCGACCCTCTTTCATCCATACATTGAAGATTTTATAGGTTTCTCACTTGTTATAATGCTGCCAATCAGTTCTTGGATCCGAGTATTCAATTCCGGGAAAATGTTACCTTTAATCTCAGAAATTCCGTTTCTTTTAGGAAAACCCAAAGAGAACACTTCAGGCACAGTGCCAAATATGTCAAAGTGTACGCCAATCAAGAAATTCCCGGTATTCTTGCGATCATCCCGTCGTTTGAGGCAACTTTATTCCATATACTTACGATAAATTCAACAATATCCTTTCATTAACACTGTCGTTCACCAACATACATAATACAACCCAGTTTGGTTGAATAAAAATATTTAATATATAATCTGCTGTGTAGATAAAGATAGTTTTACTCTCGGGATCGCCTTTCACAAGATTGGACTCATGCGGAGAAATTTAAAAAATCGATCTCATTATTATATGTAGGAGAGGCATACAAATTGAAAAAAGTTAAGCTGAATAGCGATATATGTGAACCTAATGGAAAATAGCTAAATAGTATTAGTCCAAACCGATAAATTAAAAAGAATCTCATATGTACGAGATGTATTTAGAATATAACAGAAACAACAACTACATTTGTCAAAACTAATTTTGTCACCTTCAAAACATTACCCATTAGATATTCATTATATTAGATGCTAACCATTTCTATCACTAGTCTCCTCGTCTTCGTCACTCTTCATACCCGCTAAAATTTTAAAATTACCATTATTTTCCAATCACATATCGAAGTCATAAATAGAGAACGAAAAATTTTCATGGAAATGAAAAATATATTACTTGCTCATTGAGATATAATGTTGAAAGAATACATTCGAAGGGAAGATGGAGGAACATGGGGAAGGTCTTAGACCAAGAAAAACATATCATTAGCGCGCGAAGAATTACATGTGTTAACACTCGACACTTATCAGGAATGACATACTTTTGGAAGAATTCGGTACTTATAGCAGCGATGTGAGCCAAGAAGCGTACGGAAATTGAATATAAGGGTTAACTGGCAATTCCTGGAATATTACTTGCCCTAGACATAACGAACTCAGTTGGAAAAGATTGATTTCATATAAGAGAAAAATGACAAGTGAGTTCATTTACTTCAGCATCAAAAAGTAGAAAATATTGTACAAAAAAAAGGTATCATTAATCATTTTGGGAGCCATGTTCATACTGTGAGAACTAGGTAGCAAGCGTCGGCGTTGACCCTGAGGAGCCTGGGAGTAAAAATAGGAAACGGAAGAGAGCTGCGCATTATATTTCTTATGATTCCCCGCTTTAATTCCCATTCAAGTTACCAAGATCTCGGAAGCAGGTATTGCGGGAGGAAGTCGGTTACCAAAGGGTGGAGAGTTAAGGAACAAGTCGAGTGAAGAAGACTCCACATCGCGCCCAGAACACATGCTTTAGATATACATACATACATTTAAAAATAAATTTGACCCCAAGGTACATAAACACGGATCGGAATGCCAAAATAATAAAGCGAGATGGAGAGAGAAAAAAACCAGAGAAGAGTTGGAATTGGTGGAATGGAGAAGAAAATAATTTAAACGACTAAAAAAACTAAACAAACCGCTCGGAGGGAGAAATCCTTGAATGGGGATATAGCGTAGGACTCGACGGAGGTAATTAAAAAGATAAACGGACTGTTGACGACGCAGGCACGGGTCCTTTCTAAATGGGCCTTCCCCACGCCCTTCGTTACCGCGGCTCCCGTCAGCTCCGCCCTCCTCATTCCCTGCCCACCCCTAAAAACCCTAGTCCTTTAAGCCCTTGTCGTTCCCCGCAGCCTCCCCTTCCCAGAATTTGGCCGCGTAACCTCTTTCCGAAGCTCCCCACGGCTCGTCCTTGAAATTCCCTTCTTCCCTTTCAGCCCGACCTTCCCGCTTCCCCCATGCCTCCGAGGTATTCCGGGTTGAGTACAACGCGGCGACCTCATAGAGATGCTAGCACTCGAGCAGTCTCTCTCATCATGGTGCTGGTTGAACCACGTAGCTATATACCCAAATTAAAATGAAAATTTTCACACATAATAGGAATGTATTGACATTATAAGTCACGTATCGTATAACTAATGGTGCGAGTGCCTAATAACCATTCCAGTGGTTAATATTTTATATTTTAAACATGAATCATTCTATCTATAGGAATTTCAACGATTGATTCCTATCGAGAATAACGTCATTGTGCTGCAATCATATCGTGGTATAATCGCCATTGCATAAAAACTTTTTAAGGTTAATATTTTAAAAATGAATAATATTAGAATTTTCATAATATTTCACATAATTCTCCACTTTTCCTCACAAAACCTGAGGAACATTGTAAAGCCTTGATCTAATCATCTCAACGAAATAATGTAGTTACTTATTTAGGTTTCAACGAGTTCTAAAAAATATGATTATTACAGGCTTTAGGGACAAAAACTCGTATGCCACGAAATAAATACTCAACAACACAATGACACCTATTTCATAGCATTGCATGACCTGCAGCGTTTGGCGTAAAACCGATATCATCATAATTTTAAGACTTAACAGATAAAACTGGAGTATTGAGCCTCCATGTCAAATAATCGTAAAGTATTAAAGAAATATTACACTTTGACATCAAAGTAAAGCAGAAGGAGAAAAGATCTACTTTATTATGGAAAGAGAAGGGTGGAAAAAAATCGAGCCAGGAAGAGATCTAGAAGCAAAGGAAAGGAGAAACTCGGAAGAAAGTGTAAGAGCTGGAGATAACAAAGAAAGAAAAAAGGCAGAGAGAAGATGGAAACAGGAAATTTCAAGGAATACGAAGAGAAATACAGTCGTAGGAGGAAAGGAGAAAGGGTGAAGGCGAGAATATTATAAATTCAGGAAATTAATGAATGAAAAGATTCACGGTCGAGGGTGGCAAATGAATATGATTATGCCGAGGAGATACAGCTCGCTGTTTTCCACAACCAGCCCTCTGCGTAATTAAGCGAATTTAAAGACCAAAAATAAATAAGCTTCTTCAAAGCGTCTCTTATCTTCCCTCCTCCGGCTCTCATTCTTCCCCGCCTCATTTCACGGTCTTTCTATTTCATAGCGGTCCTTTCCTGGAGGGTACCTTCATGGTCCCAAAACGATCATTCGCAAACAAATCTTTAGTGGAATATGTAATGAAAAATTGCAAATTATTAATTATGACTTAAGTTTTAAAGTTGATATTACGTACTCAACAATACTCTGCAGTCGCATTTGGACTTACGAATAGATGGTAAAATTAAAGGCAACCGAGAAAATATACGGAGACTAACGATATGGCTGCTTCCTCCCCATGAACAAGCTCAACTGCTTTCTTTATCTAGCTTGACTTAACTGCAGAATAATCGCTGCAGCACATCTGCTTAGAAACACTCGCAATGGTGAAATCAAAGGCTCAATACTTATTTCACTACCAAGACTGACTTATTACTTCTCCTTTCTGCTGTTAGATTATTTTCATCTAATCTCTTGTAGCCATAGATCTCTAGGGTAAAACCTTCGACCAGTGTCATTTTTACATTTAAAATGAGTGACTGTGTATAAGAATTTTTACCAAAAGAATTAAATTTAAAATGAACCTATCATGTTACTGATTTGGCACGTGATCGCGCTCAGAGTAAGCTATAATAATAATAATAATTTTGCAATGGATATAAAAGCGTGATTAGAGAAAATTTTCAATTTGGTTGAGCAAGAGAAAATGATAAATGTTTCCATTTTGCACAAAAATCTTGACTTGAGATTCCTCTGAGAAATCATTAAGATAGAAAAGTTTACTTTTCACTTGCTCCTTGTTAATCATAACTAGTAAACCTAAAAATAGGATGATGTCGCATAACTTATAAAATGGGGAAACATATGTAAATGGTGATCTATTTAGCAATGAGTGATAGACAAGTATTTTAATTGACATTCGGTTGTCTAGTGTAGTGTATATACCAAATGAAAAATTAATGTCATAAGCACATTATAACTACAAAAAACGTAGACTATTTCCATTAAAGGTGATTTTGCTCAATGCAATAGAGTGAAGAATCAGTATAGCTTGTTTAAAGAAAAATATTTTGATATATTACACAGTTCAACCTCAACGACCTTCAAATATGGATTAAAAAATCGCAAAATTACCCAGGCTTCCGAGTCTTGAACGTGATAATCGAGGTTGATGTCATCCCCTAAAAGCCGCAAGTAAATCCAAAACGGTGGTAAAGCCAGAATCTAAGGATCGAGGCTCGTAGAATGAATGGGAGGATGGGCAACGAAGAGTTTCAGTTAGCCCCAACAGCACCATTAACAGTTTGTTCGGGTCTGAGAGGAACGAGTTAGGAGTTTGACGACGTGGGAGAGTCGGGAAGAGGGGAGGTTAGTATGCGGCTTGGCGTTAGTCTTGCGGGGATTGCACGGGAGAGGGACGGAGCGGATCTGCCACACTTGCGCAGGCAGGTGGATGGAGCGGTCAAGGTAACCTCTATTGGGAGAAGGTGGGAGAGAGCGAAGTGGTTTTCCAGCCCGCGGACTCTAGGGATCATCATCACAAGGCAGGTTGGAGGAATTCGACGTTGGTCTCTGGGGGGAGAGGCTGGCTGAAAGGTTGATGGGAATGAGAAGATGGAAGGGGGAGAGAGATCAAGGTTAAAGGTGCGTAGCCGGAGCATGCGGAGGCCGGTTAATATGAAGGAGGCAGGAGGGTAAGATCAGGGTGAGGGCGAAAGTGGGCTGGAGGACGTTGTCTGCAATTTTGTCGAGAATGTGGTTTTGGGAGGAACTTGGTGCGGTTATATAACGTCTGACGGCTCAGGAGTAACTCGCCAAATTGGGATGAGGAATGTGGGAAAGGTGTTGAGAGGTGGTTGCGAGTGAGGCAATGATAATAGACTCCGAACTTGTTCGAATGGTGGTGCCGCCTTCCCGGAAACTGACCGCCAAAGTCGGCCGCAAGGCTTTGAGGATGTCGTACATGAAAATTGGCCTGATTGGGGAAACTAATCTCGAAGCGCAAGTTCACTGCGCCTTGCTCCAGCCACGATTTATTGTAAAAATCATAAGGAGGGTAATGATGCGAGTCTATAAGGTCTGCGAGGGTAATGAAGCTAAATCGTGCGGGAACTAGTGCCAATACAGCACCTATAAGATTGAAATATCGTCTCCGTAAACAAGAATATCACCGTTATGTTAGCAACCCACACGAACCAAAAAACGAATCAATCGAGATAAATTGTTGGCTTATAAGGAAGTTTGGGGTGACCTAGAGCTACGGTCATTATGTTGGAGTGGAAAAATAATGAGAGGAAGGCTGGAGAGAATATACAATAATCTGATCCCCCGATAGATGATTCAGGATTAAATAATGACCAAGTGCATAAATGAACACGTTATATGGATATAATTTCTGGAAGTAATTTATCACCGGTATTTCAGTCGCTGCCATTGAATTTTGATCTTCATTCGATAATACTATTTTCACTTTAAGACCAAAGCTAACACTTTTCCAATCCATAGAATATTTTTGCAAACGGTTTCAAGTTAATTGAAATGCTCGAAGTATCTACCTATTTAAAATTTCGTATTGTGCTTCAAATTAACCTAATTACCAGAATACATGTATAACATATGTTTACTAAATTATCATTTATCTTAAAAACTAGCGGCTAACTTGAAATTAAAGATTTTCTACCTCCAAAATTATTTATATTTTGAATATTACTACCGAACTGATGGCGTTGTATCTGATGACTTTATTCAGAGGTTTAAATGTAATGCACTCCAGTAATTTGAGTTAATCCCACTTATAATACCAGACTAATTCGAACCATTAGAATTCTGAATCAGATTGAGAAATCCCAAATTTATTAGTGACCTCAGGATTGAAGACGTAAAGGCTCTACCACCAAATTCCATAAAATATACGTTTTTTTGTTCCCAATATTCAGATGTACCACCCATGGAATGAGAGTACGCATTACATCTTATTATACTTCGAAGAGCAGCAATAAAACGATGCAATAGGCAAAACTTATACATTAATCTGCATTCTTCAATCACTGCTCAGATAAGGACAGTAATCTCATTCACACACATGGATATATAAATATGCAAACCATTGAAATCAGGTATTCTGGCACATAATTTGCTAATTTGAAGGGATTTTCCACAGGTAATCTCTTTCTTGGGTTCTTCAGCCACATATCACCAACATTGTTATAACGTATAACTTTCTAAACTGAAAAAATTCCACAGAAAATAGACGTGAGGAGAGGGTTGGTATAAGAGTCTGTTTTATCGCACAAAACTTATAAGGCGGAATCCTCTCACACCACCAACACTTCGACCCCCTCAATTCCACGTTTGCAGGCCAGCCTCACTCCGTCCTTCCTTCTTCGCTTTGTTTGGCGCCTCTCCAAGCTTAGTTGGGCCTCTTCGAAGCAGATGCTCTCCCTCTTTCGCGCCCTTCTGCTCCGACGCCCCTGTCATCTCTTTTCTTCCAGACGCCTCCACGACGCGCGCGACATGGCGGCAACGGGAGAATGGCCGGGGGTTAGGGTAGGGAGGATTGGAGCCGCGGCGTCGGATTCACAACAACGGAGTCGGAAGGCGAAAGTTTCGCGGATCGAATGGGAAAGCTTTTGTTTAGCTGTATTGGGGTTGGCGGGTGCGAAGAGCGAAATTGGGGGTAGAGTTTATAATGGTGGGAGAGAAAGTCAAGAGTGCGTCTGACGAGAGAATGGAGAAGGTGCGGTCGTAAATCCCCATTTCCCCTTTGAGAAAATTCCACCGCCATCGAGTAATCCAAAGCAAATACCAAACTTCTCCGATACCCTGGATTGAAAAAACAAGTCCTTCCTTAACGTCAAATAAGGCAACGAATCCCTCTCCCTCAAACCGTTATTTTTGGTGGCATATTACCCCTCTATAACTCATATTATCAAAGCACTACATGATGCAATTGACTTTGTACGCAGTTACGCGTATGGTTGCTAAGTTATATACACCAAGGAGGAAGTTCGTCGTGAAAAAATATTTGGCTTGGCTAGGATTCGAACCCAGATATCCCGTTACGTACCAGTCAGTTGCGCAATTGGCTATGACACCTGACCAGCAACCGGAAGATCAGAGTTTCATTCTCGGCTAAGTCAAATATTTTTTCATGGCGAAATTCTTCGTTGGTAAATATACCTCATTTAATCATTTTGAAATATTTGGGGAAATAAGTGTGAGCCCATATTCACATTTGCCTCAAGCTAATATTTGAAAATGCTATTTAGGTATCTTCTCAGATATATTTTTGAATCCTTTAGATACAGGCCAACTCTAACAAGGGCTTATATACTGAAAATTTCGTAGCTATAGAGAAAATTTCAAATGAGTCAGCCACGCGTTTTCATGGGAGGATACGAAGAGAACTATACTTCTGCATGCACCCAATAATAGCAACTCAGACGTATTTAGTTCGAAATCGAAAAAATCCGGGAATAGGAAGAAAAAACATAAAATTTACTAGGCGAATGAAAAAAGTACACAATCAATCAGAGCCTTTCAAACTTAAATGTCACAAACGAAAAACAGAGGTATAAATTTTTATATTTCCCAATAAATCACCTATTTAACCGGCACTTCTTATGCATGAAAATCACGTCTCTTTTTCCATATTTAAAGATTATCCTATAAATATTCTTTTAAAATCTTTTTAAAGCATTTCAGTTCATGTTACTTTATCTTTTACTATTGTGTCTTTTAAATGTAACTTAAATCTTCACTCAACCCTTCACATATAAAAAATATATGTATACTACAACTTTTCCAAGTAGATATCCAAAATACGAGTAGATTTACAGGTGAGTACATAGTTACACTCTCTTAGCAGAACATTTCTCAAAACTAACAGATTTTAACTATTCAACACTACTCCTTTCTTATATATTTCCTCATTACACACGTTTTTTTGTATGCATCAACACTTTTAGCACTATTTTCATTAAAATAGTTTCCTTTTACTTCAATGCTATCATCTGCTGCCCTTTAACCAAGAACTAAGAATAGAAGAGCGCAGGAAAAAATTAGGATAGGAAATAACTTTCCGATAAAATATTCTACGGATAACTTTTTTACGTAAAATTTTGAAATTCATTTAATCGGATAAGATTCTCAGCTTCAAGTTACGCGAAGGATATTTATACCATTCTAAAACCTTGTTAAATTCCGGTGGCAAAGCTGCATGCTCACTTAAAAGCAGAAATTAAGAATGATGATAAACAATTCTTTTAGAAGCTGAGCGTGCAAAAGCTCTTAATGGGATACAAAAAGGAACACTTTTTTCCAAAAACTCTTGAAGCCACTTAAAAATTCAACGGAGTCTCTCTCGCAGCAAGCTTTACTTCCAGAACCGCTATAAAATTTTGATGCGATTTTTTTCACACTTTGTTGCTATCACAAAGACGAGGATTAGCATTTTGTTACTGAAGCATTAGTAACTCATTTTCTATAGTTTTTAATCTAAAAACCCAACTTTTTTCAATCATGTTAGTTTCCAAAATATTGCACTTTTCCCATCAAAATTTAGAGCATTATTTTTTTATTCGTGTATTTTCAGTTCGAGGAAAAGGACTTAAAACCTCGGTAGAATACTTTGCAATGATTAAATTTAACGTGTCGGTGACTCCATGAAGGTGTATGTATTGTTGGTAATCCTACAGATTTTCCTTAAGCAAAAATTAAATAAAGGCTATGTTCTTCTTTCGTTAGGAATCCCTAAAAAGGGCAGTTATAAATCTTTTTTCATTTGTTTTCCAAAACATAGTGTGCAAATACTTTGCTTAAATTTTTCGCAAACGATTCATGAAGGGTAACATTCATCATCGATAGCCCAAGAACATCGGCGCATGTCCACTCTGGAACCGGTAAAATATTGAACTTGGTCGATACATCAGATAAAAAAATTGACGCGCTCATCTTCGTTACATAGTACAGTGTGTCCCAAAAAGAATGACCAGATTTTAACTTGTAATAATATTGAAACAAATGTCACTATGCAAGCAAAACAGCACCAGATGTGATCGGCATTGTTTAGAGTATTAAAAAAATCCGCTGAATGTCACTACACTGATGTTGATCGTGCATCCCTTAGACCATTGGTCTAACAATAAGGTGCAGCCAGTCTCGCTGAAGATGACGTATGTACCGCGAGACCAGGCTTTACACTCTTGGCCTCCTAGGTCCCCTGACATAACACCATGCGATTTTTTCCTTTTGGGAAATGTTAAACAGCGTGTTTACGTTCCTCCCTTACCTCGTGACATTGATGAACTAAAAACAAGAATATCAGCTGCTGTAGCTTCAGTGACAGAAGACACCTTATGCTCAGTTTGGGATGAATTCAGCTATCGGCTAGATGTCGTCCGCGCAGCCAATGGAGGACATATTGAACATTTATGATGGGTTTTTATAAACTTTTGTCTTTCTTGAGTAATTTAGTAGACAATATGTGGATGTTAAGCCCTTCTTCCTAATAAATAATCTTATTTAAAATCAGGTCATTCTTTGGGACACAATTGGGACACAATTTGGGACACACTGTATATTAGCAGTTATAAAAGAGGAAAAATGTTTCGTGCTTTCAATTTTGAAAACGAAATATTTATACTGAGTGTATTTCTACTCTACATACTTTTGAATTAGCCCTATTACAAATATTTTAAAGTACCATATACAAATGTTTTCACGCGTCTTGACATTTACAGTCAGCATGTTTATAGAACACCTCTTAAATATTAATTCATTTAAATCTGAAAACTAACCAATATAATGCATTTCATAAGATCGCTGTTGTAGATAAGTTCCCAATACAATCATTGGGGATAAATACTACCAAGCTGAGAAGATCGATTAAGATTTTACGGGTAACGTAAAAATTCTTAATTTTCTTCTGGGTGGTTAAATTATACTATAATGTTGAGGAAAACATATTGAATTACGAATACATCATAATCAGCACCGTAATATAATTTAACAAACACTTGAAGCTCAGATAAAAGGAAAAATTTAAATTCCATACCGTATCGGTACTTACATGATATTTACTTTTGACAGTCGACAAGTAATGTACCACATTTTTGCGAATGCCATAGCTATTGTATCCGTTATTTCTTTAGTACCACAATTGCGATTTGTTCGAGAAATTGCATCGATAAAACAGAACATTTTCAAATTTTTAGAAGGAGTTAAGAAAGCAGTAAGGAAGAGATAAAAAGAGTTGGATAAAAGAGAAGACTTCTTAAAAACTTAAGGACAACATTGTTGGCTACATTATAAGGTATAATGGCCTGATGTAAACAATCGCATAAGGACATGTGGATGGGAGGAAGGGCAAAGACGGCCCCGAATGAATTGAATACGACAGTGTATAAAGGATGTAGAAGAGAATAACCTGAAAATAATCTGATAGGAGAGCGGAATGGAGACCTGCGTCAAACTAATTTAAGGAGTGTCGACACATGATGATTAAGTTCGAAATTGTGTAAAATTAGCACCGAATTTTTGGTTAAAAAATTGAAGGAATAATATCTTAAACGCATTTTACTGTTAGTGAATTTTTTTACCTTATTTTAGCTGTCCAAATGTCCAATAATATCTGCACTCGAGTTCGGTGATTCCGAAAAGTGCAAAAGGTAAACTTACTCGTAGTTTTATCGTGAAGGTTAATTTGCCATTAGTTTTAGCATAAAGGTAAATTTACAAGTAGCTTCAGCATTTGCAGTGCTATTTATTGGCAACATTAGAAATCAGACAGTAACCCGATTCGTTCATTCACACCAAGGGGCTAACGACCAGTACTGGACAGGTCCATAAAATGATTTAACGGCGAATTATTTCCCTTGATTCCATCTTCCCCTATACGCCTTACCTGATTCCCCAGACCACGCGTCTCCCTCCCAGACTGAACTTTCCCATCCCAGACACTCACCCACTCCCCTCCCTTGACTACACCCCTAACCGACCTGCAGTTAATTGCCCAGTTTGTCCGACCGCCGCTCTACGTGCGTCAACGTCGCAGCCGGCAAACCGCGTTCATTCCTACGAACTCAGTGCCACCGGGCGGCAGCAGCGGCAGAGTCAGTACCGGTCGCTCCCGCTACCACCTCCGTGCCGGGCAGGTGGCGTGTAGCGTGTGGTCTTGGATGAAGTAAAAGGGCCGGATGGGAAAACTCTCTAAGGGAGGTTATCTTGTAAACGGAACGAGAGGGAGAAAAATCCGGGACGAGATTGTTTGGCATGAATGAGGAGGGAAATTAATTTTGGCCCCTGAGGGGGAAAATCAACTAATTACAAGCTTCATGGAAGTCAATTTTGATCCTCGTGGCAAGCAAAATTCTTGGAGCCACTAATTACGATGCTTTCCCTCGTTATCAGTCGTGCGTCGGCATCTCGCCTTAGCCGTACGAGGGTTAATGATTTTTTTTAAAGGGGTAGCAGAAAGGGAGAATAATTGTCTCAAAGCTTAATACAGTACGAGTTGGTTTTCATTTTTTAATGAACTTGACCCTTGAGAACGGTCGATGAAAACAAAATCCTTTCATTTTCATTTATATGCTGGCTACTGATTTGTTGAATTCTCGAAATTCGGTGGACACATTAACATTGAACCTTATCCATCTCTATCTCACGAGATTAATTAATCAATAATAATAATGAAAAAGAATTAGGTTAATTACCTAAATATAATTGGCCTCGAACGCTTCATCAATAGTTAGTTATACATGAATACAATCATATAAGCACATAAGTGAATACTTATACCCAAGCAAAAGATTTTCTTTGTAAAATTTCGCTCTTTGCATGTTTTTGTTATGCATTTAATTACCTCCTGAAGGTCTATCCGCTCTATTTTCACACAAAATGTTAAGGAAATATTTTCGTGCTCACCATACCGGTAAGCTTGAAAATGCAATCGGTCATAGAGAAGAGCAGTTGTCTCTTTTAAAGGGTCGTCCTTACACGAAGTATTTTTAGTCAATTTCTGAATATATTAAATGGATAAAAACGAACCCCCACATTTTTTACCAATCGTAACGGTACAACGCTCATACGGTTGAGAAATAAGTTATGGAAACGAACCAAGCAAATTAGCAATTTAACTGCAGAAAAAAGGGAGAATTCAATCATGCCAACAGTTTGAATTTTTGTACGCATTGTGTTCTATTTAATCAGGATGCATCACTCTGCAACTTATCCTAAAGGGTAACATAGAGATACCTATCCTTTCCATCCTTTCCCTTTATACACGACTCTATGATATGCATAGTAGGAAAAAAAGAGAAATGGAAAGCAATTTCAGGAAAAATAATGAGAGAGAGAGTGAAAGAGTGGATATGGGGAATGAGCCGGGGAGGCTGAAGCCGGAGAGAGGGAGGGAAGGAAGGAAGAGTGTACGATGGAGCGGTTGAGGACGGTCGGTTACGCGGCTGATGAAAAGACTAAAGCTCTTTTGTTCCGAAAAAAAGAGGCGATGGAAAGGGAAGCCATGCAGCCTCTGCAATGCGTGAAAACTGCTGTTCTGCTTTGCTGCGGGGTTTATACCAGGCCCGCGGTTCGTAGCGATGATGTTGATGAGCCCAGAGAGGACCGAAACGAATGTTAGTTCAAAAACACTTCAACTCTCACACCCGCACTGAACACAGAAGCAACAACCACCACCGTACCGAAGTTCATTTTGGTTATCACGGTAGGCAAATGTCAGTGATAAAACATGAAATGAGGCATTCGCCATGAATAGCGTCATAAATGGATCGTACTTAAAGAGATGGCGAGTTTTTCTGAAATTGAGTTATCATATATACAATTCACAGAACATATAAAATTTTCTATTCATGACAGGCAAGAAAACACCTGAACGCATACTATGTTTTTGTATGAGCATAACTGAATCATAGCCTGAAGTAGTGCACATCTATAACTTTTCATCAATCCATCATAATCTCCGGCGCAAACTTTTTCGGCGTTTTTCTACATTTTCAGTCGGTGTTTCATATTTCACACATTAATCGTTACAATAAAAACAGGGAACGAATTAGCCGCATTCACCACATTTGATTAAATTGCTAGCTTCAAAATAGAATCCTTCATCTCAAATAGGTATCCCATAAAGTAAACTACCAGACACGATCAATTACAAGATCGAGGATCTGCCAGTAAAGCTAAGTCTACGCGACCAATTCCTAAATCTAAGTAAGTAATCGACCTATACCGGTAATAATTATAAACTGCATTTATTATGAAATAATTACATATTTTAAATCATTGAAAATAACAATCATATAGAACAGAAATTCGATAATTCGAGTTAGCTATGAGTCCAGGCACAGGTGAAATATGTTTTCGCCATGATCCCTAAGTTTTCGATAAACGAACAATTAGGTAGATAAGCTTATCTTGGTGTATTTTGAGTCTTGATATCTATTAATTACTACATGCAATGACACTCGAAGGTTTTTAATGTGAAAAATTAGGGTAGAGTTGGCAAATGTGTAAATAATGGCATAATAATCTGGGGTAGTGTTTCAAAGGCCCATTTAATCTAGCAGAAAATGCTTTGTGATCAATCGTCCGGACTGAGTATGTCAATGCACAGTTTATTTTTAACATTCATGAGCTTTAGATAGTACGTGGAGGACGTTGGAGGCATCCGAAAGGTACCCAGGTCGTTCTACATTCGTAGTGAAAAAAGAGGTAAAAGTCGAGGATAAGTATCATTCTTATGACCTATGTACGAACAAATATTCCATATGGCTTGCAATATGTTTACTGTACAATTTACATGCCAAAACCAAATACATCTCTTTTCTGAAGATTCTTTCTTCACTTGAGGTCAAATTTTTCATTAGTTTACCTCTGAAAATTCAAGTCAATTTGAGAATAAAATGTTTACTATATCAAGAAAAGCTCATACTTTTTAATGGAGAGAATATGACTAGCAAGGTATTATAATGATTTTTATCTATATATATTAATTTATTTTAACCTTCACAGATGTATTTTTCTTTTTGAAACAGGAGACAATTCGCCATTCTATATTCTTCGCCTTTATCACTGAAATATCATACATGGAGCCCCAGCGACAAGAAATAGCCTAAGGGACCTTCACAATATAATTAATACTCATTGTTTTTAAAAATAAAATGAAGCAATAAAATTGTCTCAAAAGGGAGAAATAAAGGGTTTTGGTATACCATTCCTAAGGATTTCGGCACTGAAAATGAATTACCACAATGATAGTGCCACGAACATGTCAAGAGATTTCACCCAGGTTAAAGTTGTACCAAGGAACTATGAAAATCTCAATTTAATACAGTCGTTGAAAGAAACACAAATCAATCGCACGTGACAGTTTTGAGCAATTTTGAGCAATTGAGGTAATTTCGTAAAGTCGAGGGAAATGATACATGCGCGGAGATGGGCAAAAATTTATGTGCGCTGTCAAGAATTGCATCTTAGCACAGCACTCTTCCCACACATCTCTTTCCTAATGTTAGAAGAAAAGTAACGCCCTCATTTTCGCATAAAAAATAAGCGAATCCCTTAACTGTTTCCAGGAGTGTGGGAGGAGGAGGAAGGGATTTAATGGTGGTGCTACCTTCGGAGAAAATTACCCAATTTAAGTGATAACACTTGATGGCTCCCAAGCCGTAAGTTAACATTACGGCGAGCGTGATATGAACACGGGGTAAGTCTCAGTATTCAGCTCTCTCACGCTCACTCCCGCTCAATTTCGACTGGAAACAAAGAAATGCTGGATAATAAAAAAAGAAGAAGGAGAGAAAGAGATACCTCCTTAGCATTTTCTTCCACTAAAGTAAATTTATGCTCGAATATACATTCGTTTCCTGCCACCCTCATCTAAAAATCTTCCTCAAATACCCCCTTCACGAACACTCCCCTAGGGACTGGCCCCGTCCATTCCTTCCCTTACACATTTCACTTCCTCCAATCCAAAGCCTCCTCCGACCCACCAATTTCTGCCGCTTCCGTTCCTACTCTACCCATCCCCCTACCCTTTCTTTCTTCGATACCTCCCAAGCCTTTAAGCTCTCGAAATTTTACTGCCCCGGTATTTTAAGTTCCACCTTTTGCATTCCCGAAATGCCTCTCTCCGTCATTTCCTCAACGTGCTTATAATTTTCCAGCATTTGTTTTTGAATTCCCGCTTCTATTTCCCGGTTACTGATAACTTTTTGATGTCTTGTTTTGTGATCTCTTTCTGTCTCTCTTTGTCTTTCCACCGTCCACGTCGGAAGGGGAATGGGTATAAAGTAAAAGTTGAGGGAAAGAAAGAAAGAAAGAAACGAGAAGTCGATAGTGGAAAAGGTTGGAGTTGGTGTAAACAGGGAAAGAATTGCAAATGTGACGATTGGATGAAAAATAGCTGCAAAGGAAACAGACAGATGAGTAAATAATCACTTCCGGCTTAACCTGGTGAAATTAGACGATATCATAATCGTTACATTGGGCTAAACGCCCATTTGTTTATTTAAAAAAACAGATTTCAACAGTCTAGGGCAATGGTCTAGGAAAGAGTGGCATGAAAAGGAATAAGGCGAAGGGCAACAGGAAAGAACGAAAAGAAAATTTGTGAGAAAAGCAGCAGTCCATTAGGTAAAAAATGATATGCAGGGAAATAAGAGGAAATTGGCATGAATATAAAATATAGATCACGGTGGAATATCATACGTAGGCGTGTAAAAAGTCCATAACGAATGTTACGGATTAATACTAGCCATTGTGTTAAATAGATTCTGCCCACGGTAACTAACGTTATTAATAAATTGCGGTGAATAAACTTTTTTTTTATTCATCATGAGGGAGTATTAATGATTTTTACAGAGTTGATACCATCATTCTTTGATGCGTTTCACTGTTTCCTATATCTAGAGTTTAAGAATTTTTTTCCACTTTTGATTACAGAGAAATGAAAACTTTTATCTCATATTTCAACTTCATTACCCTCAAACCATTTTTGATGTTACGAAGCCTTACTATTTAAATTTGAAGTATAACATGAAAGTGCTCATAGATTATTAATAAATTGCTCTTGAATTTTCATTTTAACATGTGATAGGGTCATGATTTGCACTTGCAGTTTAGGAGATTATTGTGCGCATCAAATTTTCTAAGAATATAGTTGATCATGACGTCATTATCAGTTATTGAGAGCACACCAAATCCAACGGTATATAGCGTGACTATTGCTTTTTTCACTCCTTTCTTTCTCATGGTGACCAATAATGATTGTAGATTTTCTTTGCTCATTAAACCAGCGACATAACTGTGCCGTAAACGTCTTTCAGTTTCATGGCGGCAACCCGCTCACTTGCTCACAGCTCGAAGATGATCACTTAGCGTGGCTGAATGCAGCCAATTTCATGATAAAAATCAAGAAAATCGTCACGAAACTGGTTACGTCGCGAGTATTCAGGCGATATCTAACTGCCACAACTTTAAGAGGAGGACGGTATTCAGTAAATGCAGCATTTTTTAATATAAATGGACGAATTATTCAGCCAACCACCCTTTGAAAGCAGAATCCAAAGCACCTCGACAATCTCTCTCTGTACATATGCCATACAATTCGGTCCCATGGAATTTTCACGCCATTCCGCCCCACATTCTGGGGCCATATCTCTCTAGTACAGATACGAGAAAAATATAACTAGAATTCAACCATAGTGGCATTATATCACAGTCACTTCCCTCTTTTCATCGCCATATGACGTACAGTAATCAATTGAGAACGGGAATCAGGAATTATAGATGAAAATTCCATCAGAGAAAAAGCCAGAAGAATATAAAATAAAATGCAAGATAAGGAATATACGCATTACTGAAGGATATTGAAATAGAGAGATTAATGGAAATTTGTGATCTGAAATAGCAAGAAAATAGAAGAGGAAAATTATAAGAAAGAAAAATATCAGAAAAATTATTTGATGCTGAATGAGATTGACCTTGAAATGACAATAAGATGACTTTCTACTTCAGCACTGGCTTCCAATTCAAATGCAATAATAAGCAAATGAGTGGTCAGCGTTTATTTTTCAGCCAAAAAATAAATTATTGCTTATAAAGTGCACATCAATTAAAAGCCACGATATTGCATCAAAACAGCCCAAAACAGGCAGTTGTTTCCAGATGAATACCGCTAATCTTTACTCTTATCAGTAGTTAACAACAATAGGGTGGTTTCCTATAATTTTTATTACCTAAATCGAAAGATTATTACTCCTGGAGTACCTACGTATTTAACGCTTTTAGATTTTTAAATGATGACATCTATTTTTCGCGATTAAATGAAAAGTGAAAATTTTCAAGCGCGCGAAAACGTGACGGCAAAGTATGAATGCCGGGAAATCTCCGTGTGACGTCGTTCTGGTTCCCGCTGCCACAAGTGAGGTGACCTTGGGGCGAGGCTTTGAACACCGATACGGCGCAGGCTGCTAGCAGGTAGCTGAGTACCCTGCTAGCTGGTAGCGCTTGGCTTAAATAAGGATTATTAATACCTTATCAAACGAAGAAAACTTTCCGACCTTAGCCAGTTTTAATAGGTGATTATTAAGACATGTTTTCCTGAGCTCTGTGCCTCATGCATGCATTGGTAATCTCAGACGATGTAAACCTCCCATCTACTCGTATAGAAACTAGGTCCCTGTGACGTCACGTGGAGTGGAATCGAATGGGCGCCAATCTGGCCTTTTTCAAATGAGGATAAAATTGAACATTGCCATTCGTCTAAACCGGCATTTCTAAAACCAAATCATTTATATATTATGAATACACTAATGGTGGGTAACGAATCGCAATCAATGCCTTTCGTTTTCTTTGATGAAGGAAACTACCCTATTATGGTTTATTCATAAAACATTCCATCAAAAAAATCACAAATGAAATTATTTTGAATAGGTTACCTGAAGGAAGAGAGGAAACCATTCCAATCATGAAATAAATTGTGTCTAGCTAGAACGGTCTATGTAAGGAGTATTTATGAAATATGGAAAAATAAGGCGATACACGAAAATTTAAAAAGCCGTTAAAAAGACAGATTGTAGCCTCTGTAGGATACAGAGGCTACGATCCAACTCATCAGTTTTCTCACTTGGTATATGAATTTGAATATATCATCACAGTAAATCCTAACGAAAATAGGTTTTGAAAAAAAATCCAATCCTTCTCCGGTAACTAAACCGATCCAATGAAAATTGACGGCGTGGCCGTATCCTCGCTACAATAGGAACCGGATACCTCTTACGAGAGGAATAGAGATAGGCAGACATAGGGTTAACGAACCAAGTGGAAAATCGAGCAGCTGAAGGAATGAGAGAATGGTTCCTGGTTCAAAGGGATTTTCATAGTGAGATGAAGCGTCGGTGGGTGGGCGAGAGAGGGAGGGTGAAAATCGCGGTATTTGAATGAAGGAAACGGAGGGAGGCATCGGGGATTGAGGGCAACACAGGAGCAAGAGGGTGCGGCAGGGTAAAGGGTGGTAACAGAGAGAAAGAGAGAGAATGGGTGGGAGGAAAGGTTGGGAGGGAAAAGGAAGAAAAAAGTGTATGGAGGGGGAAAAAAGGAGGGAGGAAGCAAGAATTAAAAAGAGCAATAACTCGTTTTCCCCTTCTTTTAACTCCAAAACCCTTCCCCCTCCACGCCACCACCCCACTCCTCCCCTGATTAAGAAGTGAATTTTAAATTCCGGACCTTCCCTCCGCTCCTTGAATAAGCCTTCGAGCTCTCCCGCCCTTTTGCAGCTCTCCTCCCTTCCCCTAGTTCCTCCTCCTTTAAGTCCTCCTCTCTTTCTGTGCAACCAAAACTTCCTCCTCCTCCTCACCAGATCCTTCTCACTGTGTCTCCCTCATTTCATTCCCTTTATACATTATTCCGCATCCACGCTCTGCCAAAGAATTAATTTTTCTCAATAATTCTGTCTCCTTCCTTTTCTCTTACGTTTCATCCACCAAATTGGTTGGTACCAAATTCGCTCCACTGGTAGGTACTTAGCGTGGGTCACAAGTTCAACGTTTCCCATTGCTAATATGAATTCTTCTCGGGTTTTCAACCGGTTTATGATCATCGTCAGCCGTGAAGATGTTGGAAAAGTCTTCCAACGAAACGTCGGCTTACAACGTGCAGATCCTAACCCGGTTTGAAGCCCGAGAAGAAATGAGCCTAGTCATTCGCCGGGAAAAACTCAGATTCTTCATTTACCATTTCTAGTTCCAACGATATTTTATGGAGACCAACAACCGATATATAAAATTTGCATCAGCGCTAATCATCGCAAAGGGCTTTTCCAAGCAATTGTGAATTCTTCCTTGAGCAATATCGGGCATTTTTGCTGCTTTTTATGAGACAGTAACTATTATATGGAATGAAAAACCTTTATTCTGCGAAAATGTTTTCTGTCTCAGCCCATAATAGATTGAAGGTTCCTTCTGCACGATTTTTAGGGGCTGATAAGGCCGTGCGTCATCATGAACTTCCGGGTTTTTAAGTTCACCTCTTCATGAATACATTTGTGTTTAAAATATTTTCATGAATTTTCATGGACCCTAAAAATAAACTAATCTCCAACGTGAGCTGTCCGTAATCTCTCCATAAATTCAATTAATCAAGGAAAATACTAATTTATTCAAGGCGTGAAGCAAGGTACGAAAGAGTAGTAGCTTTTTAAATAAAATTTCCTACATACAACTAAAATCATAAATAAGACATTCACGGCAAATAAACATCATGAACTCTATCTGCACTCTAGCCAATCAGTTTTAGCTCTAAATTATCAACTAAATATACATCACAGATTCATACCAGGCACACTAGAATTTTCATTATTTTTCCCGCGATAAATTGTGAGAAATATTCTTCTTTTCTGGCTATATTTAACGAAATTTGATATTATTTACTAGAGATAAGGGCAATTTTTAATTCTTAAAAATGAAAAATTAATTTAAAAATTCTAAAAGAAATTGATTTTTTTGCTGTATACAGTAAATGGAAAAAATGTAAAAGGAATAGTTTTTGATACTTAGGAAGCATAATAAGAAAGAGAAATGCACTTATTGCAAAAAAATATTTTATACTCTAAAGTACTTCACTTAAATGAGAATAACCACTTGTATTTTTAATTGAGAAAATTGGCGCCAACTTCCAAGAGCGACGACCGGAATAGCCCGCGTAAAATTAATTTTCGTGTGTTTACTTAAATCCGGAACAATTGCTGAAAATCCCAAGTTCACCGTAACTACGAATATTCAAGTCTCATAAGTCTGTGTTGCGCTTACTCCAATTCTGCTTCCCGCATATTTTCTCCATTTTTGCGTCAGAGATTCCTAACCACATTAAAAGTTTCATAGGCAACTTTATCTCACGGGATTCCAAATCAAAAACTTATGACAAGATATCTCATGCAGTCAGGACAAAGGCAATAAAAAGTAAATTATTCAAATAGTTTTTCAACTTATCAAACTAGCTTACAGTTTTCCAGCAAGGCAACTCATACCATGAGAATAAATATTGAAAAATGGACTCCTGTGACTATTCTTAATGGGAATCATAAAAACAATTAATTTGAAGGTAAAAGATTATTAGATGCTTCATTCGGTTCCAAGCCATTTCATACTCATTTCATAGAGTGTTTCAGGAGGTGGTGCGGTAGAAAGGGTTCATGAGCATTTTAGACAATAAAATTGGGGTCGCATCTCCTTAGTTAATGAGCTATAGCAATGCAAACATTTTTGGATGCACTTTGAAGTTACCATGAAAACGCTTTTTCTTGGGTATTCCGTCTTTACGACATTTTATTTAATGCTCTCAATTTTCAAGGACATTAAATAATTAAGGTTGAACGAAAATTTGCTATGGTAATACTCTGAAGCAATTTATCTTTGAGATTAATTAAATGAGAACTTTGAACGATTATCAAAAATACGATAGACCAATCACACCCATTTTAACCCTCATTAACTAAGAAGTTGCGAGCTCACGTTTATGGAAAAAATGCTTAAAATTTTCTCCCCTACCACCTCCTGAAGTATTGTAGTATCCTCCTGAAACACCTTGTACAAACAAATAACTGAAGGTTTGCGTCCTCAAAAATGTTTTAATAATAATTTCTTTTGAAGTAGTTAGAATGAAAAACTAAGATCATGGCCTAAAAATTCTCTACAGCTTAAAACAATCTTGATCGATTTAGTAGCTTCATCTCATATAAAAAGAAGGAACATAATAAAAAATTTCAAAATGTGTTACATCGCGAGGAAAACGATGACAAAAATATTACAAGCCAAAATCGCATTACTATCATTCATCAACAAATACTCTGGGCTGCACGAGTAACCAATTCACACAACCAGCCTCTCCTTAGATCGCTGTTATTTATGCAAATAAAACGTACCTACTAGGCTACAGGGATCAAAAGTATACACTTCGCTGAGACTTCTGGAGTCAGTTGCCAGCCCTCCAAAATGGAAAATACAGTTAAAGTGATTGAATTCTGGTTTGTCATATGTGCCAGTATTGTTAAGTGCTGACTCCCTAATACCGTAATTGATCAACTGCAGTACTAACCTGCAACTTTAATACTATTGGTACGATGAAATGCAGTAGCTGAAGGGCATTAGATCGGTTGCATTATTTCAGTTAAAGTTGTTATCTATAAAAAACTTCAAATTTTTCCCGAAACATTTGGAGGGCCAAAAAACTTTAGAGACATAATTCCCATCAGTAATTCTATCACAACTTCCCCCATTCATAAGGTAAACCTTTTTCGCGGCCACCTTTAATCAAATATCAAAGTGCATCAATTAGAAGCTAAAGGGCGAAACGACTTCCATGCACTAATTTTAAGAGAGGGCCCACTAATTATTCTTCTTTTCGGAGGGAAAGGGTCGGCTAACACGTTCGCCGGGCTCCTAGCCACTGTCCCACCTCAGTTTGCCGCTCCCTTCCCTTAATTTCGGCAACCCGCACTCCATTCTCCCCCTTCCCCATTTTTATTTTCCATCCCAACACCTTAAATCCCTCCTCGCCGCCGACTCAAGAAAACCTCACCCTCCTCCCCAGATCCTCAACTTCTTCTCCGAAATGAAAGGAGGGGAACAACGGAGCGAATTAAAACGGTGGGGACCCTAATAAATTCATCCGACCCGTTTTATAAAATACATCAAATATTCATTAATGCGAGCGTAATGAGTTTCCTCGAAGGCGGCTCTGTACGTGTACTTAAGTTTGGAAGGGGTGCTAAGGAGAGAGAGAGATAGAGAATGGTGACTGTAAGTTGACGAAGGCGGGCCTGGCTACGAAGATATGAATCGAGTCAGCGTGGGAAGGATTTGCAAACGAATATATCATGGCGCAACAGCGGCGCTGTCATTGAGAACTAGCCCACGCCACGTCCCAGAAGCAAAAAATACTTTAAATAAGATATTAAATCTCCTACAGCATACTCAGCCCTTGGGAGAATACTCAATATTTAATTTTATTCGCGAATTCTTTAAACTTGCCAGTCAACTTAGAAATGTTTGTAACTGTTTCCCGCCGTAGAGACCATTGGTTTTGGATGGTGGCGCGTGCCTGGACGCTGCATACAAATACAACTTGGACTATACTGCTGCCATACAATTTTTTACTTTCGGCGCACAGTTCCTAGGGCCAACGATTGGTAGACACGGGAAGGTTCCCTGATACGTGCGGGACAAATACGTATGACAGTGTCCAATGATCTGATTCGGAGAGGAGGCATTGAAGATTTTGGTCTTATAGCAGGGAAAAATGGGGTAAGATCTGAGACTTGATTTTAGGCAGTTTAGTGTACGCTCCAGATACTGGTGCGGTACTGACTGCGACGGAAAGTCCTTAAGACCGAAATCTCAGCATCAGTGAGACTTCATATTAAGACATTTTTCTTTACAAGTTTAACAAGTTTAGCAAATAGGATAGGATCAAACGCATCTGAGAAAATTTAAAAACTTTTATGCATTAAGGAGCCGACTACCAATTTTACAATATTTGCGCTCGGTCAAGGAAGCAGATTTGATGATCATGAATTCAGCTAAAACCCGAAACCAACGATTAAAGTCAAGATTAGAGTGAAATTAGTAATAAGATTGAGTGGTCATTTCAATAACTAAATTCTTCAAAATGTAGAAGCAAGAGATGCTTCAATGTCAACTTGCTTCTGAAAAATTCAATGCTTCATAGTGGTTTAGTCATTATCATTTAAATGTCTAGATTATTTTTTTTAAATCACTTAAATACATGGCAGTTTTATGAATCCCATTACATCCTGATAAATAGTAGGTACCCTCACTCACATATTTTTGCAAGCTTTAGCTACTAAAAGAGTGACCTCGTTTTACTAATTTTTCTACACATCCCCTTTTGTGAACCCAACCACATTGTATTCACAAAAGGGATGGCAAATTATTGTAAAAAAGTGCTTTAAATTGCAACAATACTATTTCGATACCTTTTCCCAATTACAACTTTTTGGAAATGGGTCTATTATGCCTCTCTCCAGAGATATAAACAGAATGGGATTTTTTTAGAAGAAAGACATGAATAAATATGACAATAAGGCTGCTTCAGCCCTTATAATGGAGTATGACTCATACTCCGAAACGTCGGCAGCCAAGGAGGAGATTACCCGGTTGAGCACCCGAATAGCCTTCACCACTGACACTATGGCTCTTCAAAAAAATAACGCAGGTGAATTATAATTGTTGTAACACGCATGTTTGAGAGAGAGCTGGTGGTGGCGCCTGAGTTTTGAACCTGGAGTTTCTGGAGAGGGATGGGAAAGCTGATTCGCGAGTCGCAAATATTCGCAGAAGAAAGGAGGAGGCGGCAAATGCGCCAACTCTTTCTCAGACTTTCGCGAGTGTCAGATGTCTCGGGTCGTAGACTAAGGCCAGATTACCGACTTCCACAGAAATTTGAGTTTTCGGCCACAAATCTTACGGCATTAGAAAAGAAAGTTAATTCCCGTCAAGAGAGACCATGCTAGCAAAAGTAATGTAAGAAAGCTAATGGAGTTGGAATAGCTTAGTGAGCACTTTTTCTTTCTCAATTTTCGCGAATGTAAGCTCCTTGATTACTTCCTGAGCGATCTTAGAATGCAAAATATTAGGATGGAGAATGTTCACAAAAAATTTTCTACACCCTCTCGACATAATTCTTATATGTTGAAATTCAGATACCTACATTGCCGTGCAGGACCTTCATATCGAAATTGCTATATTTGCTTATAGTAGGCAAATTTAGCAACAACAAATTATGTAAAGCCTGTTGCAGCGTTTCCCACGACGAAGTTG
Source organism: Ischnura elegans (assembly GCF_921293095.1). NCBI lineage: Eukaryota > Metazoa > Arthropoda > Insecta > Odonata > Coenagrionidae > Ischnura > Ischnura elegans. Next base: position 147,496,471 of record NC_060246.1, read on the forward strand.
GAAAAGCAATCTTGTATGACAAAACTATAAAAGATAGGCACAACAAAGACCTTAGAAGTAAAACCTAACTCCATGAAAACTAATAAAAACAATATTTCACTTTCAAAAGACTTTCAAGACTATTAGAGCTCGTAAAATAAAACTCAATTAGTTAACATGACAATTCAGTATAAAAATTATGCCTATTAATAACAATCAATTATTAATGACTCTGATTATGCTATGACTATCAACATCCCAACCTAAGATTGGTTTAAAGTATCTCTCCACTCCATTATCTTTCCCGCTAATACTTTAACACCCACATAATTACTTTGCTTAATGTCCTACATCACCAGCTATATGTATTTATTCCGTTGCCTACCTCTACCATTCTTCCCTTCTCCACCGATCCTTCAACGAAAATGATTATATCGGGCAGCAAACGGCGAATTAGTGTTTGAACCCGTTACGCATATCTTGCTCTGATTTCAATGAACATAATACCGAAATCAAAACTAAATTTACCTAGAAATTTACCTGCTGAGCCCGAAAAAAATTCTTACCTAGCAGTAATATTTTTTCTTCTCCTCACTGATTCTATTATAACAATCAAACAGGAAGTAACTCTGAAAACCCCTTTCACTAGATGAAATTAGTGCAATACATTTTAGAGGAATAAATCGTGAAAATTCGAAATTTCTACGTGTAAGGCAGTGTATGTAGTATATTGACAGCAATATTTTTCACAGACGTATTCTGTACAAAATTCAGCCTAAAGCTGTGTCATGAACGGATTCGGAACAAAATAATCCATTTTTAGTATAGAAACTCTTGGATTTTAAAGGATTTCTGCTCACGAGACTTCAGTAAACCAATAGGGTATTAATGAAATCAGGCTTCCTTTTATTCGTGAATACGCTTAAAAATTACGTTGAAAAATAAAACCATTTAAAGGCACTGATCAAAAGCTAACGGTAAGCCAAAAATGAGGAAGTAGTAGAGGTTAAATGCATAGGATTACACTCAGGATAAAAAAATAAACCGCGCAGAATTATAAAACGAAAATCTCCGAGAGAATTTTTCCGACGAGAAAGACAACGCTTCAATTTGCCTCGAATAAAGATGGCCATCGTTCCCTCACTACGGCCTTTCAAGTTTCACGGATATCTCTAATTACAGGGCCAATCAAATGAATGGCTGAGTAATCGAGGATACAGGAGTAGAGAGCCCCTAAAGAGAAAGAAGGCATGCAAGGAAGTGGAAGGAGAGCGGCCGAGAATGATAAACATCTGGGAAAGCAAATTAGAAGTTTATTCCGCAGCTCTTAGAAAAGCTGCAGAACACGGGCGAGGCAGAGGCCCCTCCGAGAAAAAGCTGAGGATATATCCAAGCGGCATAAAAGACGGAGAAGGAGAGAGGGAAAGAGAAAGTTGAGGATGATGAGTAAACTCGTTGAGTAAAAAAAGAATCGCACAACAATTTCATCTCCAGCGGAGCAGACAGACCTTTACGTCCTGTCCACTCCTTTCATATCCACTTCACTCTCCTTTATACTCGGCCTATCCTTTTCCCTTCGTCCATGGCCTCACCCTTATCGTAAAGGACCTATCGGTCTAACGAGTTTCAAGGAGATTACGTCGCTGAACAAAAATTCATGAACCCTAAAAAAAAAAACAGGAGAGAAACGAATCTACTGATAAGGTAAGTAATATGGTAGTTTACTTCAGATGAATAACGTTAAAGGATAAATTATAGGCTGAGCTAGCCCTGGATACGCCACTTATTCACTGAGAATTATCACTTCTGATTGGTGGTGTAAAATTACGGTGGATATAAAACTGGGTGTGTGTCTTTGGCTCATAAATATCCGTGCGTCTGTAATCTACAAAGTGGTAATACCTCATGATGAACTAACACTTAAATGTAGTTGTGAGCTCTTTCTTTGCTATAGATTGGTAATATTCCATTACCAAAATATTCCCAACTATTCATTAATGAATTGGTTGAAGTGAAATCGAGGAGTAAATAAATGCTGGTGTCATAATTTTTGGCTTCTTTCAGAGAGGAGGGTATTATTCATGAATTAAATAATATGTTCTTGTAAATAAGAAAATCATCCTTTTAAAGGCAACTAACGGTCTTTTTTTATTAAAATGCATCATCAGAATTCAAAAAAACACTTCTAGAGTAAAGCTGAAGCTTTTACTATAATAATATCTCACATGTAGAATTATTTACCACATGATTGGTAAGTATTCAATTATAAACATGCAAACGACTGGTTATTTACCCGGCCCACATTTATGTCTCATATTCCTGCTAAGAGAAAGGTTTATTTATTAAGGATTGATTATAACAAAGAGTGAGGGGGTGAAATGGGAATGTAATTCGACCGCTGCTCTTGGAGGCTTCCCTCAATGAAAAGGAATCCCTCCACTTTAACGCAAGCAACTTCGGAGGCGTTCATGCCGGCTCAGGTAAATTTATAGACCTGTCTATTTATGTCCCATACCCGGTTTATCCAGTTCCGACGAACAGCTTGCAACGAGAAGAGGACTCGTAACCATATCTTAGAATCACAAGGCAATTAAGCTGTTAATCATGAAAATTAATTGGTCCTTTTCATTCCGAATTCTAATTTAATGGGCTTTATGTTCCACGAATAACTCACCATTCTTCTTCGTAGTTATAAAAGAGGTCTAGAACTCGTTATCACCAAGAATGTAGGGTTTCCAAAAATAGAAAGTTCACTTTCTCTCATAATGCCCGTTTTAATTGAAATTACTTTTTAGGCAAAAACATATATTTTCTACGCCAACTGCTTTCGCTATATACACTTGATACTACTCTAACCTCAACGAAATAAAATACCATTCAATAGTAAAAGACTATTCCCTGCTAAATGGATACTCTTTTCATTCTCGCCTATCCTGTTTTTTTCACATGATATTAGTGGTCTCCTAATTGGAAAAAAAAACCTTGATCACACAATAAAGCCTACGTAATCCAAAAACTCTCATACTTGATCTTTAGAGATTAGCAAATATTGCGCCCGATAAGTTCATAAAAAACTTTATGAGAAGAAAGAAATCCCACAAAAAAACACATATTAAAAAAATGGATATCGGAAAGAAGAAAATAATGGCAACCTTTTGACTAAGTCTCCGGTAGATTCTGTGCCTTGTTGCCATGTTGAGAGGAAAGGAAACCTCATTGGAAATTATCCGAGAAAATCCCCGAGAAAGTTTCGATCAAAGGTATAATATATAGACTTCTGATTCTTTATCTTAGTCACCACGTTATATATTCAAGCATAGATAGATCGGTATAATAACAAGAAAAGAAAGACTAACTAACATTAATTTGGAAAGTCAATAGTATAGCGAAGGCTGAAAAACAATGCAATGGAAAAATAGTGAACAAATTCACTATGAAGAAGTCATGAAGTAGCTGTCATAAATGGTATGTTTTAGGGATACGATTTGGGAACCTTTTGAAGACTAATTAATGTAAATGAGCCATCCATATGTTTCGAAACCGGCATATTAAATTCATATTTTGTGTAAACTAAACAAAGTGCAACAAAAATTGAGATAAACTCGTTGGAGTAATCAAACGATTGGAAAAAGTAGATAGAATGTAATGTGTTACATGAAAAGGTGATTTGAAAAGTCATGAATTTAAAAAAAACGTGAAGTAATCCAGTATATTAGAGCAGGAAGGTCTGCTAAGTGTACATCAAAACTGTGAAAGAATACAATAAGAAATACGTCGCATTTGAAATGCGCCGTACAATAACCTTTGTGTATCTAAATGCGTTTCTTTATAAATAAACAAACGAATGCCAATTGGTGAAAAATCCTCGTTTTTGGACCTTTAAGTATGCCAAGTTTCCCACAGCAAATACCTCTCAGAGAGTGTATGTCCTAGAAAACCATTGCTTAGTAAAATTAATTCATTCATCCAATATGCCACGCACTTCACTGCCACCCGCTGCTTTTTTGGATATTGAGATGCGAAGAGGCATTTATCAAGAGACACCCCCGAAACAAAAACAGAGGCTAAGTAAATGCTTCACAGAGAGGGGGAGAGAGTGCTATGCGATTCTCATGTGGAGTCACCTCTTTAAGTGGTCAACACAGAGATTAATGGATATACGTGACAATAGTCAGAACGATCACCACAGGGAGCAAAGGGGTAAGGACGGGAGAGTGAGAAAGGGGCGGAGAGAAACAAGAAAGTCCTATCGTCCTCCGGCATGAAGCTTTATCTTTGGGGAGACAGGAAGAAGAGAGAGAGATGGAGGGAGATAGTTTTGCGAGAGAGAGAGAGGAAGTTTTTGGACTCGGGGAATGTAAAGGCTCGCCATGGAGAACCTTCCCCTACAGATGGGACTCAAGAGTGGGCGTGGCGAGATGTGCTGGGCAAGTGGGTATATATGCGATTGTCTCCCCGCTGCGGGAACAGATGGACCCGGAGACCATGACTCTTGCAGCACCCGTACACCCGCGCTTGACAACCACGCCTGACGCACTTTCCTCCCCGGGTGGTCTCCCTGTGCCGTAGGGAGTGACCGTACCGCAGACCTCAACTATCCACACACCCTCCTCCTTGTCTCGGCGGTTCCACTTGCTTCGTCCACCCCCTCGGCGATACGCCCCTGAATAAAAAAAACCATACACGGCGGAGCCAGAATTCTGTTTTTATTACGTTCTTTTAAAGGATTCCCTCCATTTTTGGGTGATTTCTCCTACAGTATAACTCCCTCGCGCTTTTTTTCATATTCTCACAGCTTTTCATAGCGTACCTTGACCATACAGGAGTACGTACAGCAGCCGAACTGCACTCTTTCCATTTGAATAGAATTCCGCTGGACACAATAATCCATGTTATCATAACTGACACTGAAATATTCCTCGAATATTAAAACATTACAAAATAATCGGGATTGACGGTGAAAAATTCCACCCAAATTACGAAATTGCAAAATAGTCAGGATTAAAGCGGTTTCAGCAAAATTATAAAACACTTATTCCACGACGTGAATATTGCGCTGCATCGTTGTGACGACTATTTTACCACCATAACACATATGCAATTGTCGCCGTTATGTTACCTACGAATGTAATGAGTTCGTAAATAGTGATAGAGCCTTTGATAAAGAGAACTACAGAAATGCAAACAAATTAACATATAATAGAGAAAAATTTTCATCGCTTCGGAGAGCTGAACGGAAAGATTCTATATCTATCACGACCAAGGCCTTCATGTGAGAAGTAGAAAATCTGAAAATCGTCAATAAATTTCAGCTAACTGCGAGGGCTGGCTCAGTGCCTGAACAGTAACTGAAACAAAATTATTACCTACTCTAAAAATAAAACATTTTCATCTCTTCTTATTCATTTCACCTGACAGGGACGCTTTCTAAGAGAAAATTATATCAAAATCAAACAACAAGATACGTTACTGACCAGTTGTATTGATATCACCTTACAACGCCTCATCACTCGCAATTCTCGCTTTAGGAAAGCTACATAAAAACACAAACTCGAGCAAACACAAAAAGCGAAAATACATCCGTCACCAATAGCAGGTTAATTCTCTGATAATTAATTAGAGGGATCTATTTCATTGTCTCGGTCTAGTACACACACTTAATTTACCAGTTCCAGGGAGAAAACTTCAATTCAACGTATCAGAATGTGCACTAGTGTTCCGTGCTGTGTTATATTTCACATAGCAACACTATCACATACCTCATTTCGCGACCTTCCTTCACCTCTCCTCTTTTTCCTGAGTGCCTTGTTTTACTTGGTGCCGACCAGAAGTAGGACGCAATCGTTCAATTGTAGTTATCCTTATTCCCCTTCTCCAATCACATCGAGGATTCCTCAACTTCTGGAATGAACCATGTTTCATGCCGACTCATCTTCTTTAAAAGTACGTATGAGATTCTACCTAGGCAGAGTCGTCAAAGTACGCAGTAAACCTTAATTCCTCAAAACTTGCGTTTTACAAGAAACTCAAGATTCTTGCTGAGTTTAATACTTTCTTCTCTATACTGACACGCTAAAAAATTGATACGATGGCAAAGGGTGAATTTTATGACATTTTTCTCTATTATTATTAGCAATAAAATATTTACGTGCTTATGTGTACGTGTAAATTTAGGCACCTACGCATCTCAAACTTGACTCCGTAGAGTTAAAAATTTGATAGTAGAATCACGAGATAAACATCCGCATCAATGATTTCTCATGCATCACCATTATAATTTATATTACTCAAAGGCATATAAAAATAAATATTTAGAGGGAAAGCCTAAAAAACTACGCTCATACTTCTATACTAATACTTCCAAGAACTAAGCTTGGTGATACTCTGCTGTTAGGTTCAGTAAAATAAACGAACAGTATACACAAGTAAGTTGAAACATTTTACAATGAACGCATAGAGAAAGAATTACACGATCTTCATATTATTATTGGAAATAATCTATAATTCAAGGCAGACTCACATGGAATAAGGCACGATAACTTGGTTTCCGTGTCGTCAAAACTCAAATTTCAAGTTGTCTTCTTCCATTTACCTTCACACAAAAGTAAAATAAAATCATCTAATTCCATCTAATAATTATAAATCATAATTATGACTAGGATTCAAACATTGGATGGATATTCACATTCATGGAGCTCCTTTTATACTACTTTCTAATTAGCAAGCAGGGAGGTTTTTTGTCGCATCCGACGTACGGAGCTCTCTGATTGTAATACCTTCCACAAAGCACCTCAAGCCGCTTAGATTTCCTCCTTGCTTTATTTGAAATAATTAGACGATCTTTATATTATCGTTGAAGATAATCTACTTATATTTCAAGGCAGGCTAATATGAAATCTGGCACAACAATCTCGGTTCCCGCGTCCTCAAACCTCATATTTTACGCTGTTTTCCTTCATTTACCAGAACATTCAAGTAAAATAAAATCATCAAAAACATGCCCTATAATCACGATTCTAACATTGGACGGATCCTTACATTCATGGAGCTTCTTTTATAATACTTTCTAAATTACGTTAGCGATGCAAAACTATGAGTAATGCCAAGCGGATTCATAGAGCCAGCGAGACCACATCCATCTCTCGTAGAAGTCAACAAGCCTCCGGGAAAATCCATCCCAAACTTTCCCTTTTCATTCTACCTAAGCTTCACAACCATCCACGTACAAACCCCTTCCCCCTTTTCCATTCCTCCACCCTCACCTGTCTTTCCCTTTACTGCTCCCCCACCCCTTCTTTTTCCCCACGTCTCCGTCCGTTATTTTTTTTCTTCCTCCCCGCATTTACGACGCACGCATCCGCTCAGCTTTCCTCCTTGCTTTAAAAACATTCCTCCTCGAATTTCCTAACGGCTCTTCCATTTTTCATTCGCTGACTGGAGGAAGGAGACCCGGCCAAGAGAAAGTAATGGAGAGGGAGACAGGAAAAAGAGAATTTCGGCCGCTTTAGCGGATTCAAAAGCGTACAAAAGGCGAAAGTGCAAGCCATCATTCCTGAGGATAACACGCATTGCCATTTAACATCCTTTATTCACTACGGAGCACTCATTCAATTCCAAGAAGCGTTCATAATTACACCGTAGAATTTCCTCAACACCGACACGTAAAGTGAAAAAGGTGGGAAGCACAGTGATGCAGATAACTCGTATTCAAGGGATTTTGATCGTTTAGGAAAAACTTGCTTACAAAAAATATTATATTTTTCTTGCAATAAAATGTATCCTTATGTTTCTTCATCATAGCATCATAAAAAGTCTAACACTTTGTCAATGATTTTATTCCCTCATTAATTTGAAAATAAATTGATTTCGCATTAAAAAAATGTAACTACATGCTTACGTTTGCTAACAAAGCTCAGAGAGAGAAGGCATTAGAAGTTAATCGAAATGTATCCATTAGTTGTTATAAAAAAAAGCCTGTAGGCAGTGTACTGTCTTGAATACGAAGATAGATTGCTCCGGTTAACTGAAATTTATTTGGATCGACATGAGGGAACAGTTCGGAGTTCAGGAGAGAGTTACGGGTGGCTAATTGGACACCAATGAGCAGGAATACTCAAACCTTGGTTCGACATCAACGATATGACAGTCCCAAGAACATTTTGAAGGTATGGTAATGTGTGATCTATCACATAAGAAGACAAAGCAAAGCTTAATGGAAATGACTGAGGCTGGGTCTATACGATGCGGTGAGAAATTTGAATAACCTTATAGATGCGAATAAAAATGGAATAGCCTTCATAGAGCACAAGCAATTTGTGTTCCCAAAAAAAACATTGCAAAGCGGGGTCTAGGTTTTGGAAGCCGGCAATTTTCCACCAAACAGCACCGGGCGTTCGTGTGATCTTCAACAAATACTTCAATATTGTAAATTACCGCCAATAATATCTAAAGCCTTCGGTTAATTATAACGCATGAGTACTTTGAAAATGCAGCGCATTGATTCATGAGTGCAAAAATTATTCTGAAACCCACGTATTTCCTAATATTTTTATCATAAGAAAACCTATATCGTGAAACACAACCAGTTTGGCTTGCGATTGACCACAGTGATGCGTGCTCAAAGTTTTGAATGACGTTACCACCGGTTTCGGCCTCATCTGACCATATTGAAGAGTATATTATTTTAAGAGTACAATTGACTCTGAGATATTGAAATCGAAAGACTGTCTTAAATATATTTCAGAAATGCAGCTAAGTTGATTCATTGATATATTAAGAGATAATAGTTGATTGAGTATTGTAAAGTAACGTCCACTGTTTCTAAGGACAAAAGCAAATTATAATTCATGCTATCTGAATGCAGCGTACTGATTTAAAAAATTCAGAAATTATGTAAATATTATGAGATGATGCTTTTCCTTCAATTTTTATCATAAATAACGCACATGTGTCTCATAAGAGAGCACTAATTTCTTAATGTCTGTTTCCAGCGCTTTATATCCCCTCTCACATTCTCACCGTCTCATTCCCTATGTCATTCACTCTTCCACTCCGACGTGCGTCCGTGAGATGAGAGAGAAAAAGTCCTTCTCAAGAGCACGAGAAGAGGAGGTGGTCCCTCACTGAAATTTTAATTAAAGCATTATGAAAGCTGGAGCGTCGCGTTTTTTGTGCACCAGGCACAAGCTTCCTCCGCAGCTGCCCTTTAGCCTTGCAGCCTGCATTGTCTCCGCCCCACACGCCTAAGTTGCCTCACACCCAGCAGGGAGAGAGGGAGGGCCTTGGAGCTTACCACCACCGACCAACCCCCTTCCGCTTCGCAAATTTGATTTTGCCCCACCGGAATGCTCCCTTTGCCACAATTATCGCGGGAATTAATAAGGATTCCATTGTGTTAGGGGTGACATGGAACAGGCCGGGGGCTGAAAAAAATGGAAGGGAACGTTTCTCCAGTGAGCACTTTGTCGGGGTTTACACTCGTGCTAGGGGCTTTACGTATGGCTGTCTAGTGTCCATTAGTGACGCAGAGTTGAGTGGCGCTGGAACTCGCGCCCTCGACAGACAACGCTAGCTGTGCGTACATGCCACTCACCGAAATAGTTAAATATAAAACACAGATCATCATGGGTGATCCTGATTCCTAATGAATCAGATATATTTGAAATCTGGTGTTGAGGTGTTAAGCTATGGGTGAGAGCAGAAGATGACAAAGACACGATGAAGTCAAAGAAGGAAATAAGAGAAGAAATTAATGCGGTGCACAAACATGAATATAAGATCAAGCATGGACGGGACCAAAGGAAGTGTTAATAGGAGAGTAATAACAAAAGAAACATCCAACATGAGGCTGTATATGCAAATGGTACGACAAATGAAACCATTTTGACGAAGACGTGCAAAAACTGCAACGAAAAATAATTAGAACATCTATTATAGAAAATAAATCCTAATAGGTTTGACTCAACAATAACAGACACACACATGAAACTTCGGGACGGTCAGCCTAAGAATGTCAATGAGGTGAGTTAATTATCTCTAATTCACGTATTTCGCAAATACTTATTCTGATGCCCTTAAAATTGTTAAAGTACTAAAATAAGGTTGCTCTAAGATTACTTTTTCAACAAACAATGTTATGGAAATGAAATTAGTGCACTTTGTATGGTTTTCTATTTAATTAAGGCAGAACAGGCGAAGTTGTATTATTAGCCATAAAAATTTCACATTTGGCATTAGCATGACAGGAATTTGTAAATGAAGTCGAATAATTATAATAACTCTAATGATTTTCTTCGGTATATTTATAGTTAGTCATTTTATTAACTTTAACTACTATGCAAACTTTTCAAAGGAGATATTGCAACATTACCTCGGACGCAGGTTTCAGCAAAATTAAAATGAAATTCACCAAAATGGATTTAATGAATCGGGACGATGAAAATTTGCAATTTTGTAGCGCATGTTCCTGAAGAATCTTTACGGCTTCTCCAAGCTCGCGTAATTTATCGGCTTTAAAAAGATCCCGCCATCCTTCAAAGAAAACTTAAGTTGGTACTTTAATCTAGGCTCCAACGTTTATGACCTCTATCCCGCCGCAGCCGCCGCCAAAGTTTCACGTAAAACAAAATTCCCCATATCTCTCCCAAGATTGCGTCAAAATAAGGCGTCGTGGGAGTTAACATCGTCTACTGGGGCCGACCCCGCGTCGGCGGGCAACCCTCTGCCTCGCCACAGCGAAACCTGCGCACGCATGCATTAGTAACAACAGAGCTTGGCCCCTTCGACGGCGAGTGTGTTCCCGCAAACCAGAGCATCACCTTCGCTTCGCCCAATTCATACACCATAAGTACCTGTCAACTCCGTTAAAGAGCAATTTGGTTGATAAAATGCTATTCTCTCGCTTTCTCACGTCTCTTCAAGAGGCTAACAGAATGGTATTCCATTCATGAGTATTTCAACGCTATTGCATTTAATGCGGTCGGTCCATGGGAATTCCCACGAGAAAATAACCCTCCAGCTGGGGATTCGAACCTCACATCTTCAGCTAATGCTCAGACTTCACGCGCCCTAATAACCTAAGTTCTTACACCATCGTTTGAAGTTTACGTTACTCGAGTTTACCCCATTTGATTGTGCAATTTTCCTCATTCATGCAGCGGTAATACTAAATATATATTGACACATTTCACGATTTTAAACCTAGTATTCCTAACAAGGTCCGCGCTGGGTCGGCATAACGTCAATTCATATCAAATTATGATTATGTGATACGCAAAATTTATGCACGAAGAAAAAACTTACTCTCCACCGTAGTGACAGCTATCTTATCATTTTACCTCCACAATGCTTAGTTTAATATTAAATACCGAATGTGACCAATGGTTACCTCTATGCTATTTAGATGCTACATTTCAATTATGAGTTACACCCCATTTATATCATTTCCTCCAATATTGATTCTCAGACCTTGAGAAAGGAGGAAGCGTGATTTACGGTCACGCCATTTACAATTAGCACTTTACTCTCGGGTTTTTAAGCATGCTGCTGATTTTTTTATCCTCACTGGTAGTCCCCTTCCACAGACCGCTTAAGAAGTATGAGCAGCGGTAGAAGAAACAGGCGGATGGCAACATATATTTAATGGAAAGAGAATAGAGGGCTTTATCTTTATCTACGAGTTTGCCGAGGAAAACATTCCTTCAGTTTTCAACAATCACTTAAAATACCTGATTCAATGAAAAGGATTAAGCATAGAAAACAGAAAACATAAGCAGTGAGTTCAGAATAGGAGCTCCATTACTCTAGCTTGAATATCATGCGCTAAGATATGACATAAATTGGAAGGGAGAAATTCACATACATGCGTCTTAAGATGCCGAGAGATAAGTTATTCCATAAAAAAAGGTTCAACTTCAGTGTTGTCTTCCATTTAATCCATCGAGGGCAAAGAGATTTCTTCCTCGATAAGATTCTAGATTAACCATTTTTGTTTTAAAAAAATAGAATAAAAATTGCGATCAAAATGTTTTTTTAAATAAAGAGAAGGAATGGCTTCTTCTCTTCTTTTTTAAGCCAGCATATTTCCTGTTTTCTCATACCAAAAAGGAAAACGCAACTGAGACAACCTACGGTACAGACTAAAAAATATTGCTGAAAATAATTCAGCATCAAGGATAAATGGATCATAAAAATGAACTATTTTACTCTTGCCAGATGTGTGTGCAATGTGTCTACCTGCCTCTAGGTCAGACCCCTTCGTGACATGACGCTATGTGCACATATTTCTACTAGGTTTTGCTAGAGTTGTGCACCTTTTCTCCAAAATGATAGTCACTCTTCCTCGCCAGTTCCGTAAAACTTCCACCCTTAAGGCTAGATTCAAACCCTAGGGGATTGCCATTTTATGCGACGCTTAAGAACTAGTTGGGCCGCCTCGTGTATCCTGAAGTATCTCCTAGCATCTATATATCTCCAACAATCCGCACCCTCTCCTCTACCTCCGGCCATAACTCTACACTACCAGGTAAGTTTTTTTCATCCCCACTTTTGCTTCCCCCCTTATGTCTTCTTTTTTACCCTTCCCTTCGGGCCAACCCCCTTTTGCTCCACCCTCCTCCAAACCTCCCCTCCATCACACCAATGCTAGCTTTCCTTATCCCTCCAGTCAGTACTCCTTCCCTCCCCCCAACTCCCCACCACCTCGCCTCACCAACTTTTCCAGTACTTGGTACAACAAACTTCATAAATTATTTCGCAGGTTTTGTCGGAACAAGGGAGAGAGAGAGGGAGGGCAAGGGGATGAGAAAGAGTAGAAGGGAGAGGGGGTGAAGAGAAGGGGGTTGGGCATGGCGCCGGTGCCGGTGGGGGCATATTATGGACCTCGGCTTGGAGGTGAATAATGCATGGTACGCCCTCACACCACCACCTCACGAACCACCCTCCCCCTCCCTCTGCATCCCTCTAGCTTGCCCTTGACTTTTTAACTCTCACCGACCTCCCCCCTCTTGACCCTCCCAACCAACTCCTACCCCTTCCTCCACCCTTTTTCAGCGAAAGCTAACCCTGCTTCGCGCTCCCAGGGTAAACCCCCTCCCCTCACATACACCCCGATTTCGCTGCAGCGGGACTTGAGGTAAGCTCCCTCGGTCTTCTCCCCTCGGGGATGGAGGGGCCTTGGGGGCCCTTACCACCGCGGGGTCACCGCCTCCTCGCCTTCTCCGGCTCCTGGTGCCCTTCAAGGATACCGCGGCCAGACTCGCGGCTGCCTCTTCACTTTCACTCCCCAGACCGCACTTGCTCCTCAAATCCTCGTCCATCGGCATGTACACACATCAAAGTACCTAGGTTGATTCACAGTAGAATTTTGTAGTTGATAATTTTGGAACGGTTAAGCTAGTAAGCTAGCCAACTGCATGAATCTTGCAAGCCTATTCAAATATCAAATATCTTTCGTGCATAACATTAGCTTCGTTAGATAAATATGCAATATTCTGTGGCACCTTTATTTTATAAGAATTATTCTATGAAAACAATAAGTGCTCTTCCCCCAAGATTTCTCGAAGTTCCATCCCCAGAATTATAGAAAGTCATTTGCCTAACTATAGCCATAATAAGTTAAATTGCTCACCAATGTGAATGAAACTAAAGGAAGTGCTATTTTCAACTCAGCAATTGAGGAAGTCACTTACGTGTTTACTTATCAATTTTCAAAGCTCAGTTTTCCTTATGAAGAGATCTGCTATGGATTTTTCACGATTTCTGAATGTTCAAGAGCCTTAATAATCTAACATATAGCTATCCACTGCTCACTTTCAGTGACTCCGTTTACATTTTCATGTAACTTATTGGACCATTCCATGCGGGTGGGACAGAGATGGATTTCAAGCTCTAACGGAATCTGGATCGGATGATACTTACAGGTTATTAGTGGTTTTAATGTACTTTTGGCTTATTAATGAGTTTTATTTCTAATGACGAAAGACTTTTTGAAAATGCAAAAACTTTGGCGAAGATAAAACATTTGCGAGTAAGGGGCAAAAGCGTAAAATTGATATTTCCGCTAAAAAGCTTTTCGGAAGCATTCCAAGTGGTATTTGGATCATAAAATCAGTGGAGCAGTTGAACTAATGCAAACATTATTCGAACAAAACTTCGGTTGTACACATACTTCTAACACTTAAGAGAACGTGGAAAAACAAATGATAACGTGTTCATCAACGGAAATTCAACTGAGAAGATACTACACACGCACAGATATAAGCAGAACCAGAAGATAAAATTGTCTGAACAAAAAGAGGAAGCACCCTTTTCTTCGTTAGACGAGTAACAAGATCGCTAGTATTTAGACGAAAGTCTAAGGTCAATGTGATAGATAATTTTATGAAGAGTAAATGTGGTGGAAACTAAAAAACTAAGTTGGGATTCATATGGATTTAAAATTGCATGGAATTAGAAATGCAGAGATATGTTAAAACATTACATATCTAGAAATTTAAACGAATTTGACAAATGAAAATAGTACATTCATGAACATTTCGGAATATCCTCATGCAGCTTACAATGATCTTCTCGGCCCGCCATAGCAGGGGATATTATCGAACAAATTTTATGATCATTAGATTTCACAAAGAAGCGACAAATTTTTTTATCAATAAAAATTTTACTTGGGTCTTAAGCACAAAGAACATACAAATAAACAAACGAGCAGCCTTTGAGAAAATTTCCTTTGAGGTCAAAGTATCCATAGACAATATGTTATTCAGCATTTCTTTGTTCTTAAATCAATATTATGAATAAAAAAGAGGTAGCATCATTGATTATGAATATTTTCATAGAAAAACTATGATAGAAACACGTAATATTTTTCAGAAACTAAGCGCTGGGATAACAGTGGTTACAACGAGAAAGCTGAGGGCGAAGGCATTATCAACCAGCACTTCCCTCCAAGCTTATTATTATAATAACGTTAGAGTAGAAAATATTTTAATGCTCGAGAAGATATAAAAAAAACACGTTTACTTGCTGCACATGCGCCGTTGACGCTCTTTTTACATTGTGTCAGAGGAAAACCTGAATGGTTGACGGAAAATATGGAATAAAAAGA
Source organism: Ischnura elegans (assembly GCF_921293095.1). NCBI lineage: Eukaryota > Metazoa > Arthropoda > Insecta > Odonata > Coenagrionidae > Ischnura > Ischnura elegans. The sequence continues at coordinate 147,511,553 of NC_060246.1, forward strand.
CACTCGCTTGGTATCACATTTTATTGGGGAGGCGCCCAAATGTTGGATGACAATAAAATTTCTCGGAACAGAAAATCCGGAAAAGAGATGAAAGACGACATACAAAAGCCTCCCTCACAATATGCAGGAGAATAGGGCCAAACAGAATAAGTGTATCATCAATTGGTTAAAACTTTCACGGTCCATGGTATTAAGATCCTTATTTTTTTTGTAACGGGTAAACCCAAAAAATAAGGATCTTAATAATTGTATCATATTTGTCAATTTAAAAAGGATGAAACGGTTTGTATAATAACATGGCATAAAACACAATACAAGAGAGAAAAATATTATAAGATAAATAAACATATTATGGAATGAGTGAGGAAGAAAACGAAAAAACATCAACTTCGAAACACCGAGTCCATAACTGACCCTTCATAGCAACTGAACCATGCTTAATTTATGACTATTTGTTAAAAATGAACATGTCACACACTATTGGTTCTTAGCATGTTTCACAAAGCACAAATGCCTCGAAGAATATTGGCTTTCTGAAAATTTCAGGATTCATGTATATATTTCGTATAGGTACAGCAATATCACAATCCGGTGAAACGTTCGTAAAACAGTAAACCACCCACCCGGAAAACCACCCACTGTAATGCTGTGCGGATTATTAGAAAAAAATATGATCGCGATTTGAGAGATTGGACCCAGAATTTATAATATTCCTTTATAGTTTTGGAAAAAAATGAAATCCCACACCTATCCATCCGGTAAAATATCTCTTATTTTCTCTTTGCTATCGAACCTGGAGTGATTACTTTATACTCGGCGAAGGAAGAATGATAAGAAAATATAAAATAAAATTTTGATATAAATAACCACAAAATTCACATCAAAAAATTAAAAGAGCTATAAAAATTTTTTAAACTAGAAAACCATCCGCAAATAACTAAAAAAGCTTCGAAAATGCAAATAAGGAAGTTTGAAAGAAAAATAAACATTTAAATCCAAGAAGCCACTTTAAGTCATAATAAAGTGCGTTTAAGTATTTAATGTTAGTACAAGGTAGTAAGGGAGAGACAGAAAATAAAAGAATTTGAATGCTGCTTTGTGTGCACTCGCAAAACGAGAAATGCACTGTACGTTACAGTTCCTGTGACTACCTATTTGCCTTATTTATTGAATACAAGCACTAAGAATACCTAAAGTCATCATCTAACCTACCATATAGTTTACATCGTGCCATACCAAGAAGCCTACACCTTAACATGACACAGGAACATACACAAGGGAAGGGGTAGGATTTTATGATCAAAACTTGGTAATTATTACTCATGTACCAACCCATTTCCAAATCCTGGTTATTTGTCTGTATATTTTTCGAATATAAGCTTCATACATTTTGCATATAATCTCGGACAAAAACTGGCGGTAAAAAATATCAATTAAAAATAAGTAAATAGGGAACGCATCAGGCGCGAAGATAAAATTTCGAAATAGATAATGCAACCTGGAATAGCAGCCAATATTTTACAAATATCTTTCATACTTGGTCCTTTTGGTTATTAATGTTCTCATAAATCTTTATACTCAAAATACGAATAATATTTCCGTACTGCATTGCATGTTGAATTTCCTTCCTCTATCATATTTTTCTTGGAGTCAAATCGTCGCCCAAAAATTCGCCAGCAGTTCCCGCATACAATCCTGCATTAAGCTACCTAAAGCTCCATTTGAAAAGTTATTCACGATCATTGCTTACTTTTTGGTGCAGAGAGCATTACATAATAAATATAAAAATGCTATTCCCATAGGTCACATTTGCCTTATCGTCACGCCGCCGGTGACAGCGACTGCCAAACCCCACGAGTTCATTCCAGAATTTTTCACAAGATCACACGCGTGATCTAACCGCGCTATTCACCCAGCGAGACGATAGAGAGAAAGGGGGAGCGAAAAAACTATAGAGAAAGAGAGAAGGAAAGGGAGATAAATAGTGGAAAAGTCGGAGTGAGATGACATGTAACCGAGTCGAGATAGCGAGGGAGAAACGTATCGTGAAATCGAAGTTCCGACTGGGGAAGAAATTTTCGATATTTTGTCGGGCCTCGGGAGTAAAACTGATCTCGAATGGTATGGGAAAGCCGATATAATTTTTTTTATTCCACTCACTTCTTTCATTCTTTCTTTCTTTTGCTTTTAGCATGGCGCATCCTCATCACAGTCGCGGTTATTCCCCTGTGAAGCAACATGTCGAGAAGAGACCCGAGTCTCCCGCTGCGGTTGAGTGAAGGCTCCTGGGATACTCACTCCAGCATCCCTCGAACCCCCTAGAGGACCGGCTATTTGTCAGTAGTTCCTCACAATCCCATCTCAACTCGTTCAATCACTCTCTCAACATCCCATTGCTCCCTTAAAGTACATATAAGTGCGTCCTCAATCAAAATATACTGCACATTAGAAATAAAACATAACGAAATATAGCAATCACTTTCCGGCGGTACTTCTCCGCGTCACCCATTTCGTTTTTTTGCTTCTTCAGATACTTCTGCGAAACAAGTTTAAATGACTAACCAATTCGAAAATCTAAGGAGACAAGGATGAAGTGAAAAGGACATCATCCTCAAATTAACTTTGCCCCGGTTTCGGATGTTATAGGATAAATTATACTCAAACAAATCCTAAAATCCTAAGATTTCATTTGTAATTCATTCAAGATTGTATATTTTTCTTGTAGAATGTGTGGCATAACATTTATTGTAGACACTCCACTTTATTTATTTTATTAAAAAACTAGCTGACCCGGCGAACTTCGTACCGCCTAACAATCAATGAACTTACAGTTTACTTACACCATTTATAAATCAAGAGTGGCTGTATCGTTTTTAATCATGTATAATTTATTATAATAAAATAAGGATACAAATTCAATAAAACTACGTAAATGAGTACCAAAATTGCTTGTCAGAAAGACATTTTCTTTATCGAATCTACATAGGGTGAATCGGAGCACGTTTACGCGGATTTTTTTCAACAAATTTTCTTACGTTTTAGCTTAAGAAATTTTGGGCATTGTGGTTTAATAAAGCAGTTCATGAAATAAAAATTATACGCATTCAGTTGTTGGCTATTTGCGTTATTAGCTGTAAAAAAATGTTTTTAGGTCCAAGTCTGTTGCATACACTTGGCCCATTCAGGGGGAAGGTTGACACGACCCCAGACCGACGCTTGACTGATGCTCAAAATCGTGCAAGAAAAGCCCCTATGAAGCAGCATTCGCATTAAATGACTTAAGGCGCGCCAGTTTTAGTATCTCTGTTTGGAAAAAATGCACTGCGTAAACGTATTGCATGCGTAAACGTACTGCATGCGTAAACGCACCACGGTGAGCCCTACACATTCGGGTTGAATGTCTTGCGTCAAGCACCTTCTGAGAAACAACAGTTTTTGTTTTGTTATCAGGCGCAAGATGAAGCGGATGAAGCTAAATAAATATAGCGTAGCAAAGCAGTGACGCAGCGAGGGGAGGTTTTGGGGGATAAACCCCCCCCCCCCCCCCCCCCCAAGAGCTTAGAGAATTTTTTTATGAAAGATTATGTTATTAATATTAGGGGGACGGATGACTAACAAACAAAACATATTTAACTATTCACACAGCCACAAAACCCACTATTTTGAACCATTTATCTTAAAAAATGTCTGGGGGAAGTGCCCCCACACTTCCCGCTTACCTTAGCGAGTTTTCTATACCCTACAGACCCGTGGTATTAGCTGCACCCAAAACCCCCTATCCTAGCTACGCACTTGAAGCGAAGGAAGAAATACAGAGGATGGTTTATCGACTCGTGAACATAGCACGCTAAATTGACCATGAGAAAATCATGGGTTTTCATTAGCACATGAGCACAAACAACCCAAAAACTGAAAAAATGACCATGCGATTTTTTAATCGTTATCACGAATGCAACACGAATTGTAAATTGAATACGTTTGAGCTCAAAAGGGCATATGAGTTGAGATCATGGAATCTACGGAATGAGGACTTCCTAACCTTTGAATTTTCCTTTGAGTAAAGTTGCGTGAATCACATTCATCACCAATTTTTTTAATGACCAAACACGTTCCGTTGGATAGTTATGGTTGGTTTAGGCTTCGAAAGATCATGAGCACAGAAACTACATTTTTCTGTAAATCGTGCCTTGGTAAGCCAGGTACGTCCAAGGACTTAAAATATTCAGATAGATATTTGGTGATTTCGTCTTCGTTTGTTACACATTTAAAAGATCGAATCCATGCAGAGTACGAACTATTTGAATTTACCTCGTTTTAGTCATCCACATCTTCGTTCTTGCTCGCTAAATCAACCATCTTTGATTCTTTTGGTGATCAATCATATTCTGGAACTCTTTGTTGATGAGCTCACCTCCCGCTGAAACTAATTTGCAATCATTCCAAGGAAATGAGTTAAAACTACTCGATTCCTCGACAGGAACACGGACATTACCGTTTGTCAACAATTGCTTGGAGATTTGTTTACAAACACGGTAGTGAAGTGTCAACTCGAGCTGGGCCACGGCTGGGCTTACAATCAGCTCGAATTAAATTTTAAAAATGTAATTTCAATTTAATCAATATATTGAATACATTTAGTAATTAAAATGTTATATTACACACCTACATTTCTTAGATAACAGTGAGTGCTTGTAATTTAATATGAACTTTATATAATAGCAATAAAGCTCAAATTGATTCTACGTTTTAGTTAGAAAACGTTTGTATGTGAAAAAGAAAAGGGCTGTTTTTAGGGTTTTCCCGGCAATTATTCGATTTTTTCTCGCCGTAAGAACCATCCTTGGACTTCAACGAACATTTTAAAAAAAGAATTGGCCAAATTGGTCCAGGCGTTGTTGAGTTATGCGCTTACCAACACATTTTGCGATTCATTTTTATATATAAGAAAAAACTGATGAGCTAAGTTAACGCCACATTTAGCATCCCACAATCGCTCCGTATCAAGTAAACTTTTTTAAAGCCGAAAGACTTTTCCCATGGAAGAGAATGACAGCTATTTACTAAATCTATGGAGTGATAATTCCAAAATATTTTGCAATAACTTCATGCAATTTATATCAAAATTACTTTGAGCAAGTACATTAATCTCCACCGTGAAAAATTGCACGAAATTTATTAATTTAAGTCTCTGACTGCAACAAAAGTCTTTCTCATCGATGAAAAGTGCCTTGGTGAATCAATTTTTTTCAAAACATTTTCCAGTAAAAACGCAGGATATGAAGCTTCTCAGACGTTTGCCCATTGATTCTTTCCGACTTTCCCTACAGTCATCTCGTGGGCAGTCCTCAGATATTTCAATTTTTTATCCTGAATATTTAAGAAATTTCCTTTTCTCTAATGACAAAAACGTCAACTTAGCAAAAATGTTCAGATTCTAGAACCACTTATAGTTAGAAAGTGCTCCTCTGATTAGCTTCAGTTCATTTAAATACGTTGTAAATCACTCAAAAACTTTAAAAGCGAGGAAATGAAAGTAAAACTTTCCTGAGAATTTTGCAAGGAATTGAATATAACTATCCACTGCGAAATAACTACCCATATCTATCGTAGCACATGAGAGTTAGCTCAACTTGCTATCCCGTAATAGAAGTAGAACTTCGTCTTTTTGCTGCATGGTGGGTTGAAGTCACCCCATTTGACGGTACTAATTTTACTCAATCAATGGAGTGTATTTCACTGTCTCTACAATGCTTATCCTCGTAGAAATCGGAGGAATCTTACTTACAGTTGGAAAGAGTACTGATGAATAGGTACAGTTTTTATATTAATTGAATGTTTATTACTATACCTCAGATCTGGCGTGTACTGAAGAAGCTTGACTTTGGAGAAGAAGAGAAATGTATTCAGAAAAAAATAGAAAATAATACTTAATTTAAGCTATCGCATTAAATAATGATCGTTGAAAGAGAGTACTATTTATAGTTAAATGGCCCATGGTAACACGAAAAATCCTGTTGGATACGTGCAATCTAACTTTGAACTTTATTTTGGCAAATGAAAGGAAAAAATATACTGACATGCGGTAAAATACATATCTATAGACATTGAAATATATAAGGATTTACACGCTAAAAGATTAAAGTCTGTTTCTATAACGTTAAAGTAGAAGAGGATGAATGCCTCATAAATGCATTTAAATCTGATTTCTATGGACGAAAAGTCTGTAAAACCCAAATATCAAACACGTAAGCTATTTTATTTTACTAAAAAAACTGTTTTTTATGCAACTGATAGGGATATAACTTACTTGGGTTGGAAGTTCTCAAATTACATCATAAAGGTAAGATTAATTTTACTGACGCGTCAGATTTTTCCATACTTCATTTAAGCCTAAAAAAAAAAAGTTCACACAATATCAACTTAATGCCCTGGTCCAAAGAATTTGATGAATCCGTCCGATTTCACTGTGTTTTTCAGCCTTCATTACATGACATATTCTGCTCCCTAATCTCGACTTGATTACCATCTCGGCCGCCGACCTAGGGGAGCAAGACAAAAGGCTGCTCAACAAAATGAGGGATTGGATAATCTTTGATTTCCCAAGGATTATACGGTTCGAATAAAAAACGCTAAATTTCAACGAAGAAGCTGTATAACAGACGAGATTCTAATAAAGCCTTTTCCAAAGATAATCACCGTTCAAAGAGGGAGGACGAATCATCACCGCCACGAAATATACACTAAAGTGTAACTTTGGCGAAAATTCCATCAAAAATGGCAATGGATTACCTCTTCCGGTACCTGCCGTAATATTGGTTCACTCCCTCATCACCTTTATTAACGACTTAAAGACGGAATGTCTTCTACGGTATCAATCTAAGTATTGCCTGGCACCAAATATAAAGCAACCCCACCAAACGCACTCTAATGAAGGTACCACCACTTTTCCAATCTCTGTCCCCGTGCTTAGCCAGGAAGCTCATGTGTGAGAAAAAAATCGGGTGATTCCGAATATCTGTTAATATTTTGAATATTTGATGACAACACAACAATTTCTCGTTGTTGTAAGGCAAAATTTTCATTTGCGTAGCTATCGTAGTCTTTAAAGAACGCGCAAGTCGCAAAGAATGGAATAAATTGGTGAAAATACAAAACCATGAGAATTTAATAACACCCGTTCAAGATTCATCAATATTTTATTTTTTCAAGGCAGCCTAAAGCTCGTCTTATTATATATGTTGCTCGTTAGCTAATTATTTCCTCCCATGGCCATGGGTGTCGAAGATGGTATAAGGCGTCCTATTAGCAGTATGCTATATTGCTAATTAAAAACGAAAATAGACTATATGCGTACTATATACGATAAACCTCGATCCAATGATCCATCGTTAAATAAGAAAACAGTCGCGATAAAGGGCTCACCAGCAATGAGTGAAAAAGCAATATACGTATATTACAAATGTATTTATTCTTGGAGAGGGCTCTTCCATCACGCCATGATAACTACCGAGGATGCACACTATCAGATGGAGGCCCTTTTGTCAGCTCTCCGAGTACAGCGCGGGCGAGGATAACTCAACTCCCAAGACTCCCATCCAATACCGAACGCACCGATGAGGCCGTCTCCCAGCCTTCCACGTTAGCATTCCCGCATGGCCTCCCTCTCAGTTTCCGCGACCTCTCGCGACACGGCCTTATTAATCTTCCTCCTCCTCCTCCTCGCTTCGCACGACCAGAAAAACACACATGCCCCAGAGGGAAGACTAGGAAGACTGGTGGGGGGGGGGGGAGAGAGGGAGAAGAAGCCCATCGGTGTCAGAAACTCGCTTCATTTGTTCCTCATCCACCCCCGCGACGATCCTCCCTCCCTCCCTCCTCCTGCCACGGCAACGAGGTGGCGGGAAGGCCCTTGGCGCTCCGAGCGTGTTTAAAGTCCCGTAACGAGCGCCCTAATTGAAATGGATCGCCCGGCTGCCACCCAGGGAGGAATGGGGGAGTTTGCCTCGCGCTCCCTCCCGCCGCTGAAATCTACCCGCCACCCTTCAGCGCTCCTGTTCATTTTCCCGTCCAAACCGTCGAGCCCCGCTCCTCGAGATTCCCACGCTCATAATTTCGCGGACGGCGACGCGATCACGCATTCGTAGAATTCACGTCGAGTATGCAGAAGGAGTCACGATGAAAGAGGTAAAAGAAGTTAAACGACACGATACATGATTTCAAGTCAAAACTTATGATTTTAACGATAATATACTTTTATTTTCGTGGTCCCTTAAGTTCCTAAAGACTTGACATAAATAAAAATGTAGTATTCTTTCGCCATTAGAAAGCGCGTGATCATAAATTACATCCACCCATCAATACGCCAAACGCATGTTTCATTGGGATTTAATTTTACCCAAGCCCAACATGCCACGCAATGTTATTATTTGGGCTTGGAAGAAATTAAAGAGAGGTATACAAGCAAATAAGAATGAGGGTGAGTTCCCAGATTTTTGCGAGCAGACATCGCTCCAAGTACCACATATAAGTTGATTTTGTGAGAAAACAGAAAAAAATTTGCTGTGAAAATCATCCAAAAACTTCATTCTGTCTCTTCCTCTTGATTACCTCCAATAATTTGTGGCTAGAGATGACAATATTTATTTATTATTACCTCGCCATTTACTGTCAAGGTGGCGGCAAGCGGTGAAGCCCTAGTCTGCCAGTCCGAAGGATTGCGTCCAGAAAGGGTGAGATTTTCCCATCCAGGACGTGGATTTTTGCGTTCCTCCAACGCTAACTGTTGTAACTTCCGATTAAAAGTCCAAAGGAGGCGGTTTCCATGGTTGATACAACTAAATAAATACGCAATTCAAAATGTCCATTCTTTGAAAGTTACACTATGCAAAACGTCGTAATACGATACAAGCTTTAAAAATAAAATACTTGAAAACTTTTCATGATTGAGTGAAAAGGGCTAAATTGTACAGCAGAGGCAGAAACGCATTATATCCACCAAACTGTTGCTAAACGCATGTTTTCACTGGGTTTGAATTTTACCAATTGTGTACCATTGCGTAGGCTTGGAATAAATTGCAGAAATACATATAAGCATATAAGGATAGAGGTGGATTCCCAGATTTTGTGCAGGAAAATATCTCTCCGAGTACCACACAAAAATAGAGTATACTCAAAGTGCATGACAGAGAAATAAAATAGCGTTGTCTTGCTGCGATAAATGAAACAATATTCTTTCGCTGAAGCCTCCAATCTACAGCGATGGCAATTTTTCATTACGATCTTCAGTCACAGAAATCTCTACCGTATTTGTATAGATAATGCTGATAAGTAGCAATGCTTTGTCCCAGCGAGTTGACGACGACTTTTTTCAATAATTACCCCAATACGAATAAAGCGACGTTAATTCCTTTTCGCGGAGGAAAATTCTTTCAATAATGTTCTACACAGGACAATCTCCATTCTTCCTTTTCATTTCGAAACAATTTCTCCGAATCATCTTCCACCAATTTCATCACGATATCCCGTCCTTGACGACTTCCTCGTAGTTCCTCAAGCTAGCACAACATCGTCCGGGGGGATGGCGAAAGGAAGGTTTTCCGAAAAGGGTATGCCACGTGCGCAGAGACAGATTGGCCCAATAAATCATCTTAATCCCCAGTTGGCGTCAGGAGAGATTAGTGGCCCCGGCGAGAAGATTGCGGAAAAATCCAGATTTCGCCCATGCGGAGGATGAGAGACGCGTGACAAGGGGATAGCGGAGCTTCTTCGTTAACGGTCGCGTCACAAGAAGGTCGGTGACGTGTCAAAACGTTCTGCCATCTCACCAACGATTAACCACGACATAATATTCCGAGTGAAAAATACGAGTATGACATGTCTTGACAGTCATTTCATAATAAAAAAGGAATCCAAAGTTTTGCCATTCAAGAAATTCATTTTCTTTTGATGACATCGCTTTATATCTATCATTGAGGACACAATCGCGTAATAATAGTTAGTAGACATACGGTAGCATAATTAGCACCATAAAAGAAATGAGACACTGAATTAATGAATTCTCAAAATATATTGAAACCATGTAAAAGGATAAGAAAAAATCATTAATCGTAACTAAACTGCACTAAATTTGAAAAGCTGAGTCGAAGAAAATTTGAAATTTCACTTTAGCCACGAACATTTCTCAATAAAGATAATAGAGGATAAAGCCTATCATTAAAGTTTAAGTAATGATTCATTTTCTCGAAAATTTTCAAAACAAATTTTTTTAAAGGTTTGTCTTTAAAAACTACAGCTATTAAGTCTCTAATTTTAAAATTTGTCATGATAATCTTTCGTAGCGACTCACAGGTTGAAACACGGAATATGGAAACATGGAATCATTTTATACAATAAACAGTATGAAATACAAGCTTTCAGCCACCACCATCACGGGTAAAAACAAGAGGTAATCTATTGAAACAATTTTAAGGTTTACAATTAATGCCAATATTTAAAATAATTGGATAAATACGTCTTAAGTTTGACTTCACCATATTTTTAAGAATTGTAAGTTGTAAATAAAGCAATGATAGCCGAAACTGCACTGCCGCTTCAATATATATGTTAAAGCTAAGATATAATTCCCAATATTTGATATTTTGTATTCGCTACAGATTCATTACCTTCCTTCAATAATATTCGTCCGAGAGGATTTATCGGTGAAAACGTCTGGAGTTAAGTAATGTTGATTGCATCAAGTAAGACGATAAATATACCCTTTACCATGGATTTCTTGGATATTGTGACGGCTTTGTAAGACGAGCAGCTTCTTCAAAAGGCCCCTAGAGGGCAATATTCGCCCAAAAACCTCAAAAAATTCAAGTAAAATAAGTATCTATGTTTCACACCATATTAATGGGACGGCGTTCCCTCTTTTTTATTTCGGTGCGACAAGGATTTTAATGAAGAAAATTCCAAGCCAGGAAACTTCTTGAGAAAATATTTCTCCCCTCCTAAAACCCGTGAAATGGATAATGTTATCCATCTTAAGAGCTATGGAAATTTTCCCAAGAACACACTTTCTTTCCTTATTCTTCCTTCCTTCTTTTATATACTTACATATTTTCCTCTGCACCCGTCTCTTTAAAAAGGGCCAAGACGAATTTGGTCTCTCGACCCAAAATGCTGAAGCGGGTCGTAATGGACTTTCCCGGGGGAAAGGTAATAATCTACGCGTGAGGATCAACGTCTTACCTTATTATTATTCCACTTTTTTATTTCTCTGTAAAAATATATCTCAGGCAGTTTCCGCCCTCACTTTTGTAGTATGAGATAGAAGAGGATGGAGGAACTGTAATAATTCCAGGCACGGTCGCAGAGGAGTCGCCTACCTCCCGCATTTTCACGGCATGGGAGGATGAAGGGGAGAAGAGGAACGTTACAAAAGATGGATTCCCATCCCCCATGCCCATGGATGTGCTCCTAGCGATCTTTTAAGCCTCCGTGCGTGGGATTCCCCGTAATAATGCCCTTCCTTTCACGGCCACTAGTCCCTACATCCCTCCATCGTACCATCCCCCAATCTCTCGCACATTGCCCCTCCATTACGCGGCCCTTTATAAGCGATCACAAGGCGGATTTGTCCACAATGGCGAGCACGTATCCATAACCTCAACCTCCATTCACCTTTGCACCTGTGTACTTTGTAAAGCGATACAAACATAACAATGAGAAACAATAGCAAACAATTTTGCATGAATAAAATCTCTCAGTGCGATTTCATACAATGTATTCCACACCAGTATCAACGACTAAAGCAACATTTTCGAGAACAACATTATATTGAAAATGGTAAAATAGTTGTAAACAATAATGGGATTTAGTAAATTTCGTGGATTATATTTAGCTGTTTTTAATAATTTTCAATGGCCATTCTTACCACAACTTATCGATTATATCTTTCTACTAGAATGAAAGTAATTTAAAACTATAATGCAATAAAAATAAAGGACGGTGTAAGCTCTCATATCGATTACTTTCATTGATTAGCAGATAATACTCGGTTCTTCTAATTAACGCCGGTCACATTTAGTCTTGATAGATAGAGAAATCAGAATATAAATGAAATATAAATAATCATGAACAGAAATATTATATCAAAATTTAATAACTTTATCGCAGCACTTAAAGCACACAGAAAAAGCGTGATAATTTATACCCCCAAAGTAGTAAATCCGAAAGTCAACACGGCATGTGGACGTTTACCTCTCATTGTCTTTTACTCTGGGCATGAGGGAAGAGTACCTTTACTATTTTGATAACGCAGCTTTAACTCATCTCAAGAAACCAGAATTTTATTGAAATTATCATGCACGTGCAGGGGCGGATCCAGGATTTTTTTCTGGGGGGCTCACAAGGTTCTGACAGGTCTTATCATATTTCAGATTTTAAAAATACAACAATTACTGTAAAAAATATTCTCTTTATTTCGATTTGAAAGTAATTAATATTTTATCAAATTATCGAGTTTCCGTAACAACCAAAATAATACGAACACAATGATAACCGTATTAAAAATCTTGTCTATTTTTTAAGTGTTCGGGGGTCTTTAAAGTCTTGGTGGGGGGAAGCACAGGATTTTTCTGGATTTTCACGAAACGGGAAAGAAATAATATTGCTGCTTATAAGGCGCAGAGATGAAAAGTTGGGGCGTGTTTCAAATTTAAATTTATGGTACCCATAAAAACAATTGAAGGACCACTAATTAATGCTTAATTTATGAGAATTTACCGATCAACTGCAGTTATAGATTATGATAATTTTTATTGAAAATTTTAGTTTTTTCTCACAATCAAAGTATGCCACTACTAGATATAAACATGAACTTATCAATCGGTGTTGTTTCTACACACAGAAAAACATGCCATTTTATTGATGTAGTCAACAATGCTGTCCCTCACATTTTCTTCGCACGTATCTGATTGGCGTCAGAACTGGAATGGTGTAGGAAAAGGAACTGTTGTTAACGATGTTAAAGGCTTTTGTGTGTATAAAAACTATTCTACCAATTCAGTTTCCCCCTAATAGTATACATTTAAAAACACTTTTTTCTTGCGATTTTAAGGAACCATTAAGCAAAATAGGTATATCAATTAAACCAAAAGAGTAAATAAACAATTAAATGATCACCCACGTCGACTTCCCAAAAACAAAACAACGGCCCATAGATATTCATTGATAACTCATCAACAAATAATCTTTTCTTATTTTGAGTCAGAAATCGACATGAAATGCACCAATATGAACAGAAGAAAATGTGGCATTAAAAATACAGTTTTAATTAATCGAGTAACGGCGGAATACAATCAAGGTGTGTTCGAAATGTCATTTAGAGAGGGCTGACTATCAGCTCCACATGTTCGACAGTTCTCTGGTACCCGTACATTTTCTCAATCCAAACCCTGATGTCCAGCTTGAACAAGTCTTAAGACCAGAGCCTTGCTCCATCTGCCTCGTTTATCCTCAAAAACCATCTCGACTTCCCCAACTCACCCGAGCGCACAGTACTTTGAACGACGCAGTCTTCTTAGCCTCTTCCTCCCATTCCCAAAAACAGGCCCTAAACTCTCTTTCAACTAAGTCCTTTCAACTTCGACCTCCTCAAAATCCCACGGACACATCCCCTTAAGTCCTCCTCCCTTACAAAACATTCTCATTCACTCCACCAACCCCCGACCAACAACCTTTGAACCTGCTCTCCTCCCAATGTGGTGAACCTCTCAACCTCTTCTTCTTCTTCTCCCCTCCACGCTTATCTCAGCCTCTCCTTCCACCCCCGTTCGTCGCCCACCTCCCCTTTTCTCTTTGGCGCCCGTTCAAAAAGGTGATTAACACCAAAGGAGAGGGAGCGAGAGTGCGAGATTGGATGAAGCCGTCCTGATAAGCCACGCGTGTCCATCTCCTCCCTTCTTCCCTCAACGCGTGGTGTGCCGACTTCTCGCTGCCTGATTCCCCAAATATTCCCCCCCCCCTGGCGTCTCTTCCCCTATAAAATGCTCCTGGGCACGCCAATGTCCCCTTCTTCCCGCCCTCCTCTCTCTATGTCTTCTTCTCCCCCCCTCCCTTCAGAAATCCCTCTCGTATCTCCAATCTCCTTCTGCTTGAGCATTCGTTTCCCTCTGAGTGGGCAGAGTGACTTGTACCGCTTCGATGGCTACTCCGCCATCTCTACCAGGGACTCGCCTCTCTCACCGATCCATTTTCAAAATCAATCGTGTACACAACTATATAAGATAATGTCGATTTTTGCGATTCCCCAAGGAATGTACCGTAGACAATATCAACTATGCTTAGTATTTGATGATGACGTAAGGAAGTAGGAAATTCGATACGATCTTCATTCATTTTTACGCCTTTAAGCGCAACAGTGGCAGCTGAAAAAGAGATAACTTGAATTGCCTATTAAAAGTCCTTCTTTAAGCATTTATACTTTTGACTGCATATTGACAGCTACTTTGTCTCCGATATAAAATAATAAAAACACATTCAGAAAAATTGCCGTTTTTTAATATCAAGCATTTTTTACAATTCCAAAATTTCAACGAAGCATTTCCCATTGATAATGCCACTGCGTGCACTTTTTCTTATAAACGCGTAAGATAATTCATTTTATGGTCATTAAATTATATTTTGAGAACGTTCAATCGCATATTGATAGCTTAGGCCCTGGGATACTGTGGTCTATCATATCCTTATACTGCTCCGAAAGCATAAATGCACTAAGCATAAATCTAATAAGAACTCGTTCAAGTGAATGACAATTTTTTTCTTTCATTATATTACCAACTAAACAAATTTTCAACTAGCTCTTACTGATCCGCCACACAAGGTCATTAGAGGAATCGCATTCACGGTTGTTCAAATGTTTCACATAGAATGTGTTATAAGAAATTTTACCCATAGTAGCGTTAAAATAATTCGCACAGCTGCCATATTTATGAAATTTACATACTTCACGAGAAAATTGCATATTTGCATACAAACGAATTAAAATAGCAATATATGCAGAATATAGCACAAACTTTTTACCTTTGCAACCGTTAACTGATACCATGAATATAATTAATATCTAATTATTCTAAAAATTTATCCAAACCAAAATCATCGAGCACGATTGATTAATAATTAATGTATCCACATGCATGCAGGCATTTTCCTTCACTTCCTCGACTTTCCTGTCTTCATCTCATTTATTCCCTCACATTTACACTCGATACACACCGAAAATCGCCATAAATCGGGACAAACACCACAAAGGAATCTCGGCGGCGGAAAGTGGCCATTAAATTAACAGCAAAATGAGGGTGAGTATGGATAACGCGTGTCTAATTGGGATTACACTCAATGAGAGAGAGAGAGAGAGAAAGGAAGATGGGGTCGGGATATGCGAGTCGTTTATGGTATTATCGAAACGTAAACTTCGAAGCGGAAACCCGTACGTCGTTTGAGAGATGCAAGTTATGCTCCGCGGATTTGGCGTTACTGCAAGAGGAGAAATAATGAAATTTCGAGCGAACTCCAGAGAAATGGTAGCTAGAAATGATAATGGGAGTAACGTGCAACCGCATAGATCGTTATGGTGAAGTGGTCTATTATTTGAATGGTTCTCTTCGGGGTAGTATACAAAATTCAGCAAAATATATCATAAGGAAAATTTTCCTGATCCTGGACTCGAACCAGGGTCCATTTGTTTTGTGCAGTAAGCGTTAATAAGCTAGTTATCTTCTATCCCTAATTTTAAACCACTTGTAAAAAAATTGAGGGATCCTCCGAGTTCAATTTTTAGCGTTGATTAATTTTGCACTTTGTTGCGAAGAGGAAAATTTATACTTTTTAGTATTTCCGGATGACCAAGTTATGCCTGACCACCGACTGGTCCAGAGTTTTTCAAAATGTGCAGCAGAGCCCACAGAGTTTTCAGGAGGCATTCTATCTCTGCTTGAGCCATTTGAAAGCTCACTAACCCGTCTATCGGTAAAGGCAAAAAATGTCAGGTGTACCAGGAGAGAAAGTAGTATCTTAGTTATAACATTTAAAATTGCCCATTTTATAAGATTTTCCCTATTTATCCGCACAGTCACTACGATACCTCAGTGAAAACTAGCCTCCCCTCTCTACTTCGGTAACGCGAAGGTATTCCTCGTCGTAGCTAATAAGAAGGCAGTAGATGTAGCTCCAAAACTGGTACTGTTACCATGGTAGAGTAGAATTTTTGCGGATTCATGTAAGTAAACTGCACGAAAGGATCCAAATTAGGCTCAATTAAAATGATGTTTACATACATTTATTTAGCCAACCAAGTTATATCAAGAAAACAGAATTTCAGTATCCAGGCTTCAATCCATGAGGCGTAATAGTTTACCATCCTGATTATATATTATGATACTTCATCCCACAAGTTATTCTCAATATTTTACCATCATAAGTACAAGGAACAAGTACCTGCAGACTATGGACGAAGAGGATTAAAGTGAACACTTTCCAAGAATAACTATTAACCTTTGGATTGCTCGAGGACGCCTCTACTTTAATCCCAGGCTCTCATACCTCAGCCGATAATCAACTTCCTCGACTCCTAGGACCCTATAAAACTTTATTCGATGTAACCATAATGAAGTTGGCATAATAACTACCTGCAACAATATGTCGCTGCAAGCCACCCACACTGGAATGAGAAAAAGAAATTCCTCAAGCGAAGCTCCTCAGAGAAATTCTTATGAAGCTTTCCTTCAAAGAGTACATTATCCTACACACTGCACCTCAAAGATCTGACTTGATTGGCCCTGGCTTAGAACGACTTTGCTTCTCACGGTGATGCGGGCGCATGAAAATGGAGCGCACCTTGTTCCGAGAGTCATATCCGGTTAAAGAGTAATAAGATGCAAGCATGCGGGGTAAACTTACAAAACTAATCTGAAGCCCATTGTTTTACCTATCTCAATCGTCTCTCCTCCCCGTCCTTCCCTTTA
This sequence comes from Ischnura elegans, assembly GCF_921293095.1. NCBI lineage: Eukaryota > Metazoa > Arthropoda > Insecta > Odonata > Coenagrionidae > Ischnura > Ischnura elegans. The sequence goes on from NC_060246.1 coordinate 147,528,559, forward strand.
CGTTACTTCTATCCCAGGTGAACAATGGAGACCAAAAACTTTAAGGGGTTTAGCAAACTTTTGCCGCATAAATTCATCATAGCATCCACCCCTGAGGCTAAAGGCGTTGAAGCAGTGAAGGATATGGGCGAATGGGAGCACGCGCACGCCAAAAGAAATCTTTGGCTCCTAATTGAAGACTTCTTTGTTTATTTCTCCTCATAACTTACTATTTTTTTGCTTCCTCATACATACAGCCATCGAACCGAAATCTGTCAGAGAGATTTATTTTCTAACAAAGAGGAATTTATGTTCCGAGACTATAATGACTAAGTTTACCAAGAGGCATAATATGAAGGTAAAAGGTTTGAAAGGCATTTTGCGGATTTATTTTCCATCGAGAAAAAAACAAAACAAACTAAGATTTTGATTTAAGTCTAATGATTCTAACATGTAAAGTACAAGCTGCTTGAAGTAGCTGATCCTAGCCACATGTACCACAAAGTATATCGGTGCAGCGGCTAATGATGCACCGTCTGTCAGTGTGTACGTGAGACCTTTGATGCGACTCAGAGGGGCATTAATTCGCTTCATCAAACATTTTCAGCAACTTTTTACTGGTAGAGTTCAAAGAATATGAGGTGGCTTTAATACAAATGCGCTGAAGTAAAATATATCTTTCTGCCTTTAAGTAAAATATATGACTTTCCAGCATGTAAAATATAGGAGCCCATGGGTGAGCGTTCTTGAAGCGTTAGAGACTAATCCAGGTACGGAACGTTATTTCCGTGCCAGATCCGAACGGTCTTTATTTCATAATTACACAATAATTGAATGGCTTACGCATCTGACACACTGATATCGAGCGAATCAAGCACACGCCCCTCCCTGGGTCCGGTATATCTTTCGTTTGCATGTCTTGGTACAGAGACTAATTAACTCAGCATTTTGTAAGAAGGGAAAAATCTCATCTCTAACGAAAACTTTGCGGAGCTTTCGAATGCCATACATAGATTTAGATTTATATCTTCATTCATTTCCCTAGAAGCATTTTCATACACTCCTCCGGCACCGCGCTCGCTCCGTCCCCGTAAAGCGTCCTCGGGGACTTTCTCGCCCGCCTCCTCCACGCCCGGAGGCCCTTCATTATCCACCCCTCGCATTGTCCACCCCTTGCCCTGCCCCTGTCATCTTTCGGGGGACTTCGCACACAGCACATCGCGCGCTACGGCAGCGGAGGCGACGCGGGAAGAGAGAGGGGGCCCACCAGCCGCCACCCACCTGCTTTCTCCGGCGTCAGAACTTGTGCAATTAGATTAGCTCTGGGAAGTATTGTAGTAGCTCCACCCAAAAGTCCAGGGGTGGCGCTCCTTTCGGAGTTGGAGGAGGAGGTGGGGTTGACTTCAGGGGATAGTGGGATGGTTTTGCTCCAGAGATGGAGAGTGAGAAAAAGTATCCCAGTAATGGTAATGATTACACATTATCTTGATTTTGACAACGCCGAAATTTTAGATCATGAGGTTAATTTGAGAAAAAGACTTTTCAAAGAAATTGTTCACATATCTAAATCAATTGACAGTTGTAATAAAAAAACAGACATTGAAAACCTTAACAAAACTTATTTCTATTTAATAAATCGAAATTAATGGTAACTAGGTTTGGTAATAGCTTGGTTACCTACTATCGATGAACAAATATGTTCAAAACTAAGGTATGTCAAAACTTTTATGTATTCTCTTCTTTTTTTATTATATTATTGTAAAAAAAACTCTCATGTAACATTTATTTATTGTATTTTATTGTGTTCTCATGTTTTCAGTAGTAGCCCTGATGAAGGTTTTAAATGCACTGAAACGTTGGCTAACAACTTTTTTGCATTATATTTGAGTGGGTTGGAAGTCAAGGGGTACAAGTGAATTTTTTTTCAACAGAGTTAGGTAAAGTTAATTGTTAGAATAAATACACAAAAACCTGGTTGCCAAGGGAAAAGAGTTAGTCTCTGCTCTGAGCTGACATCGTGTGGAAAATCAAACGCACTCCTAAACATCTAATTGATCTCGTTTGTTTTCTCTGCCTAATTTCTGTACCTAACTCTGGACAGAAAAGAGAAATCACTTGTACCCCTTGGCTTCCAACCCACTCATATATGACCAATCCTCCAGGAATTATTTAATAATTAATTATAAATGAGGTCAAGATAAGAGAAAAGAGAAATTCTAATTATCTTTTCAAAATAGTAGAAATTTTTACCTTTTATACGGTACTCAACCGAAGTTAAAATGCAGTCGTGAGAAGGCGTATGAAAATCCAAAAACTCATTTCCTAGCTTTACTTTCACGCCTCGTGACTGCCAAAAATGATCTCCGGACACACCACAAAACCTAAGAGAACAATGTAAGAACTCGAAAAGAATTTATTTTTGACGAATTCGAATCTAAATCGAAATTCTATTGCTTCACTTAGATTATTACTAAGTTAGTTTATTAGTAAATTAATGTATTATTTGTCAATACCAATAGATGTGTGCTAAAATTCAGCTTAAAAATAAAAATCTAGTAACTTCCGTTTTCTGATCTCTTTGGAAGTTTTCAAAATTTTTATGAAAAAATAATTTTAACTAAAAAGAGTTCCTTTTAAAACTTTGCTGACACTTTTACTAAACAAAATTAAAAAAGTAACGGTAACAGAGACCAATTTTGTGCTGATTTTACCCATCAATTTAACTTTTGCTTGAGTGCCGCGCATCCTCTACTAAAAGCCCTGTACCCTCTCCTCATACTCTGGTGCCAACCGCTTCCCATTGTCGCCGTTCCTTCCTGGCTTCTCCCACGTCACATCCCACTTTCTCCGCATCTTTGTTCGCATGAAGAGCCAGACGGAGAGAAAGAACAGGGACACTTCACCGCTTCCCTCCCCAGTGGGAAGGGCCGCTCTTTTAAATGCTCACAGAACCCATTCTCCTCCACTCAGCCCAGGTACACTTCACCGCCCTCTCCTTCTCCTGCCTTATGAGTTTGGCCAGACTTTACAGCCGTGACGCATTCAAACAATCCCACCGCAACTTCACCGCCTGATCGCCCCCACTAAAACCACCCCTAGATATGAAGAGGGGGGGGGGAGAATAATGGCCGATTCACCCAATTCGTTCCCCTCACGATCGTCCTTTCAGACCTACGCAAAAGGTGTTTGCACCGGCCTACGAGGAAAATGGATTGATTCACAGGTGAGCGCGTTCGCGACATCGATTACGGAACTCAAGGTTAATTGGCTCGCATTGCGACTCTGATTATTCCTGGTGGCAAAGGGTCTACAAGATACAATAGAGAGCAAATAACAGCAAGTACAATATGAAAGAAAGGACGGTAGTTTTAGGTTGTTTGGTGAAAGATCGTTACGATAAAATCAAATGCATTATTTATGCAGAGCAATATCACGAGGAAATTCTGATTAAATGGGAAAATGAATTTATGCTAATAGAAATTCTGCTAACTATCTAACAATAATATACTGTGACTATAATACTGTGCATATGTTAACTAAAGACTATAATACTGGGATCATTAACATAGCCTTATCGTTGAATAACTTCAAAAAATATATACACTCCATGACGTGTTACATGTCAGAACTCGCTCTCACGTGCATATTGGATCAGTTAAAAATTAATTTCTTTTTAAATAATATATTTAGGCATTTGTATAACTTCTTTAACGGCTACGTGCGCATATCAAACTTACCACTATATATCTCCCTTTAATGAAATATGACTCACGATAGCCAGGCAGCATGATTTAATAAATTCGTTTAAGCCATTCATCATTTCGTACTCCTCTACATGTGGGGATTTAATACCTACCTTGTGATATGAAAGGGCTGTTGGTAATTCGAAGCTATTTAGTGAGAGGTGTTTTAAGGTGATAAAATGTAGAATTATTCGCGATACAGATACAATGCAAAAACGAATCCAGAACACGACATGCAATGTGTTTATTACATTTTGCAGATAAAAGGCACAATCTGTAGTTTGGCGCAGCAAATTCCTGATTTATGGAAAAATTACTACAGTACAACAGAGGAACCAAATATGAAATATTTTAACAAATTCCTTTGCGTGAATCATTCTTACAAGAAATGCATCCACTGACTAGAACCTGGTTTGCGGTAACGCCACCCAAAATAATTTGGTATACAAGGTGAAGTATACTTCCCATACTTCTACAGTATTCTGATTTTTCAAATTTCATTGCGTAAATAAAACACTGAAATAAATATTCAAAATTTGAGCGAATATTATATTTTCTTTCCGTGACTTATTTTCTACGAAATACAGTAGCCAATGTGTACAACCATACTTGTGGCACCATTAACTCAAATTTATTACAATGCGTGTACCGTTAACTCTACGGACAAACTATTTGAATAACTAGAGGAACAAGCCAATATTGAAATTTGTATCATCTTTGAAATGTGACCATAATAAATGCATGAAACCATTTTAGGCTTGGATGGGTGGAAATTAGATATATCTATTCTTTGAAAATGATACAGTGTCGAAAGCATAGTCGGTAGTGGAGTTATGCATTAAAGATTAGAAATAGCCACTTCTTATTTATATTTTACCATGATCACCATAATTTTTTGAACTATTAGCATTTCAAGGCCATAGAGATTATATCCCTGATTACAGGTTTTTAACTAACCAGAGTTTAACAATTTTATCGAAATATCCTATTGCACAATTCTCTCTAAAGGTAATTCCGTCACGTATGGAATTGCCCCTCTAACACTTGAAGTGCACGGCTGAAAGGTACGCCTATTGGGGATTTGGGTGTTTTGCTCTCGGCGGGCGTTAATGTCCTGCGTCTTTGACCTCCATTCTTTATGGCAAAGAGAAGCTACCTACACTTCTTTCTTTCTTTCTTTCTTGGTCGACCCGATGGTCCCTGTTGACCTCCTGCTCCTCTCTCTCTCCTCGTGCAATACACCACTTTGGCGCTCATCAGTTGATTACCTACGTCACACCCGCGCCGGATAATCCTCCCGGCTAAAGAGCACAACTTCCTCTTCCATTTCCTCTCCCCACCCGTTGCCTGTTTGCTTCCCTCATATTTACTTCCCCATCCCTCTGCAAAGAGAGCCACAAAAGTTTTCTTTAACGATCTCGAGAAAGAAATACACTGGCGGCTCCGAGAGTCGGGTTACTCTTATTTTTTTTATTCTTCTCCTCCTTCCTCTTGTCGCGGTCCCACAATCCTACACCAATGCCGTCCGCAGATCTAACACCCGCGGAGGGAGCATTGTTTGTAGGACCACCTTCGTGTGAGACTGTGTTTCTGAGAGCCAAGTAGATGGAGAGAAAGGAGACGCGAGTTAGCTTTGGTAAAGGGAATAAATATATATCTTCATTTTTCTCCTCGCCATATTCCGAGCTGAGAAAAGTAGCTACAGAAACTTTTTTTCATCCCTTCGTCCGCTCTCCGTGGAAACTTTTTCTTATTCTTTTTCCTTCACTTTTAATCAGATTTTCCCATCCAAAAACGGTAATACTTGCAATTCCGTGGCGATATCTTTCTCTCACAATCAAACTTTTTCCTCGCCGCCGAGTACGTCATTCCATATCCCCTCGTGGAATGAATTAGGGTGAGATGGCTTCTGCGCACACCATCTAAAGAGGGATATGGGGAATAATGGTGTTATTATTTATGGAAATACACGCAGATCCTCGAGTGAGGCAATATATTTCGCATAAAAATATTTCCCTTGGTAAAATATTTTCCAGGAAATTCCGGAAGAATTGTTCGTTAGCTCGTCCCACTTAAAAGTATGAATAAATATGTGAGCGAAATTGGGCTTCCATCTTGCCGCAAAGCATTTTTTTATCCAAATGGAAAAAAACGAAGGAATTCCTAAGAGCGGGTATATTTTACCGGTCTGAAACTACTATGCAACTCTGGCAATAATTCCAGCATAAACTCACTACGATTTTACGTCTTACAACATCAGTTAAGGAACTCTAGTAATGGTTTAAATTCTCCGACGTTTCCGTGTATTTTAATAATTAGCTAATAGACAACTCTCCAAAAATGTACCTACTTGGTTTAATTAAAACTTTTAGCTCCATCCCCTAAGCATCAGAAATCTCCTTAAGTTTCAATCTCTCCCTAAATTGATTTCATAGAACTTGATCATTTTCACCGACCATAATTCCGACCTACGATATTTCCTCGGATAAATTAAATGTCTGACAAATAAAAGCCAACTAAATTACAGACCTTGAAAATTAATTAAATCTATTTTCAAAATATTCTGCTGAAACATTCGCCGTGTAGTCACGACTACTAAGCACTACCTTCTATGAAACATTTTCTCATCTTTGCTAGCCTCCTTTGATATGCCCTTCTTGTCGTTGGTTTCATTGCCTCCCTAGAAAGTAGTTAACATCTTACTCTCGGCTTTTTAAGCTATGCTTAAGGTCCAAGCCTGACTGGCTTCACATTTAAATTTCTTCCCAAATATCTGAGCAAGAAAAAAGAAAGTCAAAGAATCTATACAGGCATTACTTAACCTTACTTTACGTGTTCAGTTCAAGGAGTGCATTACCATTTCATCCTGTCTAACTGTGGAATGGTTTAAAAGTGATTTTAATCTCTGCGGAATTAGCATTCCTTAAGCTTCCACCCCAGGAAAGCTATATGTACAATCACTCCGGCCACAAACCTGATAGATTCTTCGTCTTTTGTTTTCTTTAACTGTAACTTCATGTTTTCCTCCTTCGCAAAACCATATGTCCGAAAAGATGCACAATTTTGAAGCTGAAAATATTAGGCTAGCACCTAAAACTGTTCAGAATGTAACGGCACTCAATTTAGGCACTATTTCATAAATTATTTCTTGCATGCCCAATCACATTCGATTTACATATAAATTATAAATGATGAATTTAAAAAATAAACAGCATTTGTAGCATTATCAAGTATAGCAGAATAGAATTCAATGCAGTAATAAGGAAAATCCACAACGCAAAGCATCTCACCTACATTGACTTCATATCGTCTTCAAAGACTTATAGTATTGGCGATCAAACGCCATTACTAGCGATTAGTTTTGTTTAGGGTGTTTACTTTTGGAGAACGTCGATCCGAATGAATTTGGCAAAGTAGATGAAGAACTATCTATAGAATACATATAATCTATGACTCAGAAGTCTAGTAGCCAAAATAATAACTTCTTAGGTATTTTTTTCATTTTTAGTAACTTTTTCAAAAATGAAAATTTTAAATTGATCATTATCTATAGGCCAAATAATTTTTATCAGTTAAATTTTAAGTTACTTCCCCTAGTACGGTAAAACTCATATTCAAATGCTGCCTCATGATCATTTTCATAGTTTCCAAGTAGCTGTGGATGCAACATATCATACGTTACACTCTTGTCTCCATTTCCTAGGCAAGTTTCTGAAGACGTTACCGAATGCATTTCATCCTCAATAGCTCTATCCACCAGCATCCGAACATCACATTTCAGCACTTGAATAAACCTAATACCGACCCCCATAAAGAAAGGTGGCTTCAGAAATACCACCGTTCCCATTTGACGAAAGACATAAAGACGACTCGTGCAATTAGCTAAAGTTTCATCCTCCCGGCGACTCCGATTACATTACTTCGTAACTTTATGAGTTGATTGCAGCAACTTAGCTGGCAGTAGGAACGATAACGAAAGTCAAGCCGTGAGGAGAATATAATGTGCCACGACTTTCAGTTTTTTTTACTCGTCTCCACCCACAAGGTGGAGCACAGCTTATTGTTCCATCCCAACTCCGTCCTAAATGCCTCTGATCTCTCTCCCCAGTTCGCCCCTTCTCTTTTCCTTCCGTCTCCCCAGCGCTCTCTTTCCTCATTTGCTCCATTCTTCATTCTTCTGGTACATCCTAAAACCACACTTTCATAACTTTTACCTTCCACTTCAGATTATGCCTGCTTAGGATAGTTGCCTGTGTGCTAAAAAATGGAGGCCGTTAGGGTAGTTTTGTGAATTTATGAATGCTAAATTAATGAAGGAGGACAGACAGAAATCAGGGATGCGATTTCACTTGTTCCTATCGTTGCATATTGTTTTCTTCTTTTAGTGATTATTTATAGAAACTGCTCTCAAGGCGAGCTCCAAAATGTGAGAAGAGGCATTACCAAAAACAAATAAATGGGTAAACTTCTCTCGGGACTCCCAACAGGTTGCTTCCCAAACTTCTTTTATGCCGACGTTTCGAGCTCCAACTTGGGACTCATTCTCATGGCTACTGAATGGATTGCCGGAAAGATGAGCCCCAAATCGGAGCTCGAAACATCAGCAGCAATGGAATTTTTAACTCGATGGAAATCCCCAGAAACGTTTATCCACATAATTCGCCGGGAAAGCATTAAATATCACTAATAAGGTTAATAATAAAGAATACTGTTAAGCACCTTGCTTTTGAAATTGATAAACTAACGAAAAGTTAGGCAAATCTGACACTTTGTAATCTTTTTAAACGACACTAGCGCTCAATGACGCGTCAGCTTAGAGAAATATATGCGAAGGCTCCAATGTTACTTTCTCACAGTTCCCACTGCGGTACTTATACCTTTTCCATAAAACGACCTTGATAGACATTGCTAATAAAAATCTGTCAATGAACTGAAATTAAAAGTCAGAACTCGATCGATAATGTCAAAAATATCTCTGTGCATGATATTCAGTTCAACCATAGTTTCCGTGGGAACTGAAGTAACGTTTTTCACATTTAAAATCAACCATTAACATCGTTATCTCCACTAATGAATGATTCAACAGCGCCAACTAGAGAAATTCAAGGAAGCTGAAAATTCACGGTCCCTACGGTCCCAAGGAAGCAGAAAACCAACGGTCAAGTAGATTGGTAATCTGAGATTGATAATATTTGGTAATTGATTTCAGCCTAGTATGGATTAACTTGTTTTCATCTATATTCGTGAATAAATTTTTACCTTTTTAACACCTGTCAACAATCCTTAGATTGGTTTGAGATCTCTACTCAATACTTCCATCATCCTATCTTTTCACCGAAAAACAGGCACTTCTCTTTTACATCCGTCTATATCTGCCCCATTTCACCCTGGGGCCTTCCTTTTCCGTCTTTGCCATTCTATTACCTAAACAATATTTGTGTTATAGTCTATGGGTTGCATGGAGATATGTATGCTTGGTAGTAGCTCTCAGTAGCTGCATAAAACATGTTATTTGTAATATAATTATTACTTCATAATGAGCATGCGACGTGAATATTTCAAACTGCACTTTGGGTATTAGTCACTCCCCACCAACGACCGAAATTTGGGTAACAGGGTATGATGAAGCAGGGCAGGCTGTAGATTTAAAAGACAGTTTGCCCAAAACCGTTTCTTTTTCTCCCTACCTCTCATCTCTTCGCCTCACACTCGTGCTATTAACTTCCGTCCGAATTCGCCTACGCTGCATGCCTTTCCCATTTCTTTACTCAGCCAACCTTGGCCTTATCTCCCTCCCTCGCTTCTCCATCCTTTCGTTTCCTCGTCCTTTCACCCACTCATTCCGGTTCGTGCGGAAATTCCTGCTCCCCACTGAGGTCCACTGTCCCAAAATTCTTTCCATCACCTCTCTCTCTCTCTCTCTCTCTCTCTCTCTCTCCGACCTTAATTCCGTATTCACCTATCGTCCGTCCAGAGAGTCCTGATTCCACTCCTTCCTCCTCATCTCCTTCCTCGCTCCGCCTTTCCACTTATCTCTTTCGACTCCGACCTGCGAGTATTTTCTATTCACCCCCAAACGCCGGCAATTTTCCGACTATCTATCTTCCCCCATCTTTCTCTTCCATTCTTACCCACATCCTTCTTCTCCCTCACTCTACCACTTCTTCCCCGGTAACCTTCCACTCTTTCTCCCTCTCGACTCGAGAATTTTCCGTGTGGCTGCGTAATCACTTACTTCGAGATATCCGCATAAGCCCCGAGAGTTCACCTCGAGAATGCGGAAGTGCAGTTGCACGGTTTTACACGGAGACTGGAAGGCTTGAAAGAGAGACAGAGAGAGAAAAGGGCTCCTCTTCCAAGATATCAACCCCGAGAATAAGGAGGAGTGGATGGGGAGGAAGAGGGGTTGCGGAAAGGTGGGTTGGTGGGGTTTTTATGACGAGGGAAAACGAGAACCCTTATTTTAACTTTCTCTCTACGTATCTTTCCACACACACACGCAGACCGCATTACCCACCCTTCTCTGACCCTGGCTTTTGTTTCCTCGTGACGGGAAAATCGTGGCCAGAAAAACATTCAAGTCCGTACCTCCATTCCACCTCATCCTCCGCTAGCATTTGTGTGTGTGTGTGTATATATACATGTATTTATTTTTTTACGCTCTTTTCGTCCCGTTGAACCCTCATTTTTTCACGTCGCGAGCTCTGCGTGCGGAGGAGTGTGTTTCTCAGACGTTCCTTCCGCTTCAGCCATTCAAGAGTTGAAAGTCTTACCCGCCCCCGACTTCTGTTATTTCCAACTTTTCGCTATTATGCTTCCTACTCCAAGGTATATCTTCTTCCAGATTTCTCGTTACGATTTCCAATTTTTCTTTCAAATCCAACCAGCGAGACTTCTGTAACCACCTGTCTCTTAAAGCAATGCTCTCACTCAAAACTTCCATTTCTCCCTCTTATTATAATTTCAACCTGCCCGTCTAACAATCCATCCTCCTTTCAGCTGGAATGATTTGCAAGGCGAAAAACTCGAGATGCATGCGTTGACATTGATGATTTATGGATCCGTGAGTCTCTTTACTGAGTATAAAAATTGAAAGAACAAATATAATTTCCATGTCTTGTGTTCGCGGAGAAAGAAAGCAGTCATTTTTAGCCGGATGACATAGGTCTCATCACTCACTCTTCCGCGTGCTAGCTTTTCCATGCAAGGATGGGTGCACGAGATAGATTTTACTTCCGACGCTTTTGTTCACGACAGAATAAAAGCAAAACATTACAGGTGAGAATAAATATGTACAACTTACGCATCACGAGATTAATGGAAGGGTCTTCCTTTATTTTTAACGCCCGCTACATCGAATAATGTAATGAAAACAGCACGTTTTATAGTAAAATCAAATGTTTAGTCTATAATTTTACATCACACCACTCCTGTAAATAAGCAAAACAAAGGGTATAATTATATGTGTTCTTGATTGCTCATCTATTTAAATCGCGAATGGAAATTGTTCTTTTCACAAGTTGCCATTCAAAGATTTCAGCGCCAAAGAGTAAATTTGTTGCCTCAAACTGATTTGAAACATTTTTGCTAAAATTAATTAATTTGAACCATGTGTGGAAAAGATACCTTTCACAAAAAAATGAATAACAATATTCCTATACTCATCTCCCGTTCCCATTTTGATATTTTCAAGAAATTGGGTTTTTTATTTTATTCATATTTTTTAAATCCATGACAACAATTGAACAGTTTTCCAACAATGTAAGATAAACATGTTTACATCTTCAGCCTCCTGATGGCGTTCCCAGTAGAGTTTTATATTCAGCACGCATCAGTACACCCGGAAATGGAATGTATTAATTTGAAACATATTTGATTACACTTCCGTAGTCAAGTGCACTATGAATAGCAGAATTTAGCGGACGTACATAAGTTATTCTAGTGTACGTCCAACAGTGGTGGGGGAAATTCCAAGATGGCGCTGAGCGCAATGACAAATGACAACACAAATGCGTATTAAAAGGAAATAAACTATTTATTAACCTTTAACATAGAATTGAACATCACCAAACACACCAATGGATGCAGAATCAGGAGTTAAATTACTTTTACAAAATACAATTAAACGATCTTCAGGTTTAAATTTCATACACCTCTTAGATGTTAATACATTGAAAGAAACAGTAGTACAATGTTCCTTTTGATAAGATTGAAAATTATTCATTTTAATGGTTTTATAACACAAAACATCTGATGAAGGAAAACTCTCCAAACCACCAATATTCATGGTTACATTATTGGGTATCCTTGCGAAGCAAATAGTAAGCCAATATGACCCTTGTGCATTATGGTCATTACCAACAGCAAAGGTATACTTGAAACCAAACAAAGACATACACATCCGGTGTAGATAAGAGTGGCCTCTCTCTCTGAGAGAGCTGAGTGTCACTTGTGACGTCAGTGGTGTTACATCATGCCTAAGTATCGTTCTGTAAGAAAGTGGGCTCCTCGGAGACCAGTGGAAAATATAATTAAGGACTGCACTGTGTTGAGGGCTAATCATGCTGGAGCTGTCAATGTTTGGGTTGCTGATACTATTGGAACTTTGTTTGGTTTCAAGTATACCTTTGCTGTTGGTAATGACCATAATGCACAAGGGTCATATTGGCTTACTATTTGCTTCGCAAGGATACCCAATAATGTAACCATGAATATTGGTGGTTTGGAGAGTTTTCCTTCATCAGATGTTTTGTGTTATAAAACCATTAAAATGAATAATTTTCAATCTTATCAAAAGGAACATTGTACTACTGTTTCTTTCAATGTATTAACATCTAAGAGGTGTATGAAATTTAAACCTGAAGATCGTTTAATTGTATTTTGTAAAAGTAATTTAACTCCTGAATCTGCATCCATTGGTGTGTTTGGTGATGTTCAATTCTATGTTAAAGGTTAATAAATAGTTTATTTCCTTTTAATACGCATTTGTGTTGTCATTTGTCATTGCGCTCAGCGCCATCTTGGAATTCCCCCCACCACTGTTGGACGTACACTAGAATAACTTATGTACGTCCGCTAAATTCAGACTTAGAAATTTTTCAGATATTCGTGAAAGTTAAAGTCCAGAAGTCCATCCAATGAAAACAATCTTATCCTCGCACTACTAATAATTCGCCGTGGGTTGTCCTGTCACGGTTCCCACTCCACTGTGAGGTGAATCTTTAATTTTCACTAAATCGCATGGTCTCGCGGGTCCTTCGATGCGTATTTTCAGCAACAAACACAGGTGATGTAGTCAGTTTCACTTTACTTTGCAAGTATGAGACTGACGAAAGTTCAGATAACACCCAATATAAAGAAATTTGGGATCGAGAACACTCGTCGGATGAATTTTTACCCGTGAGCTCTTTATTACCACTTACTACGATAAATAACACTTCAGGTAAGAGATTAAGGTGTATCTTATTTATATTTGTGTAATAAGAATGACATAAAAAGGGTAACTATCAATATTGTCCATGTTTTAGGTAAGATTACCTGGTCAAATCCATGATCTGATGGGAGGACAGCAGTAAAGTACATTACGTCCTGAGAAAACCTAAGCAACGCACCAATAAGTTTAAGGAACTATAATATATACAAACAAAAGATAAAAAATATTAATACCAAAAATTACGACGTTGGCACACGTGATAAAGGAAAATGCAAAGAGGCGTAAAAGATCTACTTCAACAGATGTTAGAAAACTACGCCGTTTTATGGGTGCTAATGATTCGTGGCTGGAAAAGTAAAAATAAAAAAAAAATACTCACCTAAAAGAAGAATTATACCTTTTAAGAAAATAATCAAGACCGCTGTCAACTCAGGGAACTAGTTCAAGAATTTCAAACAGCCACATAACCAGTTGAGATAGGTTTTCACAACCTACTATAACACAAGCATAACACTAATTCATCAAAAACAAACTCCAGCTGGCGGTCAATAGGCATTACTTTAAGAAAAGGTGCCACTGGAAATAGCCGCTCAATACAGTCAACAGTAACGCGGTGTCATAAAACGCCCCTTTTCGCACCATCCTCAACAGGAAGTGGAGGCAGAGAGTGTAGTACGGTGTGTATTACTCATGGTCGGTGGCGTGGAGTACGGCGCTCCTCGACTACCATGAGTTAGGTTCCACCTACGGTACCCACTTGCTATATTAATGCACATATTGAATTTTGAGGCGTGAGATATAGATTTCCAGGGATAAGTATTTTAGTTTACGGAGGAAGAAGTAATTTTTCAGGTAATTTTTGCAAAAAAAAGGTTCAATCACTATTTCTAAACTACTTAATCCCAATATAAATTTTGAAAACATACTAAAAATAATAAAAAAGAATCCCCATCCCACCGAAAACAGCACATATCGGCCTTTCACATTGGGTTGAATTCACACACAAATTTCGAGTAGCCATACCCTTGACAAGGGCAAGATACCCAGACGGGACTAGAAACCGCGACCTCTTGTTTGACATGCGAGGACTTTACCATACGGTCACAGAGACCGGTACATTGAAAACTGGCCTTTTAACAGTTTCAACAATTCGAAAATCAATCTCACTGCAATAATAAAGCTACCCCCAAGTGCACACATATCCTCAGGTGTAAAGTCCATTAGAGAATGAAAAATCAATTTTCCAAAAGCATTCTACAACCTTAAACATCCATTAACCTAACTCTCGTATATCTCTGATAGACCTACAATGAGTGTATTCCACGGAAATAAAGGTGAGGCAATAAATTTCACCTGAGATGCTGAGCCTGATAGGACAGAGCTTCACTATATTCGAAATGCAATTTCTCACTTTCGTAAACCAGAGCATATCTCTAGATAAGATAATGTATAGGTTCATCATCCTCAACTACTATTACGAATCATTACAAAGTTTTCATTCCAAGATTGAAAAAGCCCAATTGATGCTCACTTCCATTTATTCTGACTATTATACGATTATTGTGACGCATCTCTTATTACCTGGTAACAAATTGCTACGATCCCTTTGGTCGGTATATATTATTCCGGAGGGACTCCCGGAAGTTCGTTAGGTTAAATAATTTAATAAAATAATAAAGAGTTAAAAATACCGATAAGGTATTTAGTCCAGGAAATGAAGCATTTTGGCTTGCAATTTTTTCAAACTGAATCGATTTTCTTGAAATTTTCACAATAAGTAGGGAATGTACCAAGAATCAAAATCTATATCATGCCGAAGGGCGCTTTTACCCTGGGGGTGGTTTCCACCCCATCTCGGGGGTGGAAAATTTTAATTACAATTTGACCACAGAAATCGATAGAAAAATAAATTCTAAGAACAGAATGTTCTTTCCATTTTTTGCGTAAAATTAATATTTTTCGAGTTATTTGCGATTGAAAGTAACAGTTTTTTGACGAAATAATCAACGATTTTAATCGATTATAGGCAAATAACTTGAAAAGTATTAATTTTATTAGGAAAATGTTAGTTACAAAACTGTAGCTTGTAAAAAATTAAATAAAAATCTTATTTTATATTTCCTTTACGACCAATTCGGACCGAGCTACAACTTGTTGATGGTTATCTATTGTTTGTCATACGCTAAATGTGAAAGATTCAATACCAAATAGCGGGATAAATGTATTTTTCGAGGAAATCGTATGCAATCTGTTTAAAATTGTTTTTAAAAATCTTTCTTAAAATGAGAAAAAAAAATTTTATCATGAAATTTGAGCGATTTATGATTAAAAATAAGATCAGTCCCTACTTTTTTCTACAAAAAAATCAGTGGAAACAACTCCTTATTACCACACCAGTCAAAATTGATCAATGCCCTTCAGAATTTCTCTTTATTTAAGTAATTTTAATTGATCCTAGAGGTTTGTTTAATTTACAATTCTAAATTTTGAAAAAATTGGAGGAAAAAGTGAAAAGCCATTTTCTACAATTTCGTTAAAAATGCTCTTTTTTTTCAAAATAACTCCAAAAAACTGGAGATATGAAAAAAATGCTAGAGTAATAAATTGTAGCTTCATTATTTTCAAATATTTTGGTGTGTATTAATTTTCTATACAATAAATATTTGGCGAGATATTGATAATTAAAACCTCTATTTCCAAGGTAGCTCCACCTTATTCAAACCCTTAAATCCCTCCCCTTTCAAAACTAAAGACTCGAAGAAAATTTAATTCACATGACCTCGTAGTCAGTAAAAACCCTACAAAATACAATTTAATGAACTTTCTATCATAAAAAATAAAGGAGCTATGTTTGAAATACTAATCAAATTTATTTTCGCCTCCGTTTGATAGCGTTTCATGTAATGTCTACATAATTATACATTTATTTGTTTATGTTACCATGACGAAGTTTGTTCTGTTTATCCTATTGCTATATCTTTTCTGTGCTGTGATTAAAATCATGAGATAAAAAAGTGAATACATAATATAAGGAGTAAGAAAGTGAATAAGAAGATACAATGTGATAAATAATTTATATTTTTAGGGTAAATATTTTTTTTACATTAACCCCCAATAAGGGTTGATTATTATGGGTTGAAACGCCTTAAAATTATTTTCCAAACAAAAAACAATAATTATACAATTTATTTAAACTAAATTTTACCCGAATTTAGCTTTAAAATATATTTTTTTAAGTTTTAGCTTTTAGGGGTAGTTTTCACCCCTAAAAAATAAAAAGCGCCCTTTGGCATAATATAGATTTTGAAGAAGGGGGTATGATTAGTCTAATCCCAAATATTTATGCAAATCAATTCGGTTTGAAAAAGATTTTTAGAGGAGGTAAGTTTAGTATAATCACAAATTTTTATGCAAATCGATTCAGTTTGAAAGTCCTTTTTTACATTAACCCCCAATAAGGGTTGATTATTATGTGTTGAAACAACTTAAAATTATTTTCTAAACATAAAAAAATAATTATAAAAATAATTTAAACTAAATTTTACACGTATTTAGCTTTAAAATATATTTTTTAAAGTTTTATCTTTTAGTGGTAGTTTTCACCCCTAAAAAATAAAAAGCGCCCTTTGGCATAATATAGATTTTGAAGTAGGGGGTATAATTAGTCTAATCCCAAATTTCTGTGCAAATCGATTCAGTTTGAAAAAATTGCAAGGTTTTTCACTTTTATGAGCTTCATTTCCTGGACTAATTACCACAAATCAAACCTTATGTTGAATCCATGACATATGATATAATTCCATAAAAATTGGTGGATTAACTCGCCATCACATCATTTGTCTCAAGGCCAAAGAAGTTAATACCCTAACAAAGAGCTTTCCAAATAAAATGAAGTTTTTTTTTAGCTGTTACCATGCATATGATTTATTCATTTTTATTGAAATCGACCGTACTTTTATACAAGCTGAGTAAATTAATGGTTACTCTCATTTTGTATGATATATTTACCCCGCAGACAATTTTTCGAACTATGTGACTGGAATTAAGTGGTAGTTTCCTGTCTTGGTGAGCGCGCCCTGGGCAAATTACCACATATTTTTGTTTCTGAACTCTCCGTTTGGTTGCGTTTATATTGGATTTCTGTATCCCAAAGTATTCAATTTTCTTTCTAAGAGGCAGTATTTCCGATATATATATCAATTATCCATCGATCGTCTCAGCTTCTACGAGCAAAAGACGAGAGTTTGACGAGTCAGAGAGAAGAAAAAGCATTTCTCGTGATTTACGTTGATTCCATGATAGATAGCGTTGTGAATCATTCTTACAGCAAAAAAAAACTTGCGAATTAATTATGACGTGTTGGAGTCAGTAGGAGTTACTGTTGCATTTATTGTGTAATACTGAAAGTGAATTATTGATTATCATAATTCACTTATAGGTCCTGTTAATCGCCGCGTATGATTTACGTTGTCTCTGGGCGACAATACCTCTTGTTGTCAACACATTCAGTATTACACAATAAAATGCAACAGTAACTCCTACTGATCCTTTTTAACTTGAAATATACCTCCACTTTAACGACTGTAATACAATATATATTTGCTATCAGTTTGCCGCGGAGCTCTCATTTATGGAATTGAATCTGGCGCGACCACAAGAGGGTAAAACATTCTTTAAAACAGATTTTACTTATCATCCATATCCATTCAATTCAGCATATATTGTGTAGAAGCGTCTAATTATTACTCCGAAAAATAGCAAGCGATATCTTTCTCAATCATGCAATCTTTTTAGGAAGTAAAAGAAAGCAGACCAAATATCCTATAAAGTCAATCATAGTTTGATCCAAACCATAATGGAAACCCACACCACTGAAAGGGGTAGCCGAAGACATTCTGCCTCCTTAATTCAAGGAAATTCGTAGTTAGAAGGGATTTACCACAATGATTCGCCCATTCCAACCCTTGACTGCGTTTTCCACGGCCACCCTTTTCGCCCGTTAGCCCTCAATCCCCACCGATCATTTTAGGGCAACTCATTCTCTTCTATCGCGCCACCTAGCGTGTCCCCGGGCAATCTAACTTCATCCCCCATCACCAGACACAATCTCTACAAGACGGCTCAGTTCCCTCGGAGTATTACGCACTGGGGTATTCCCCACCAATATTTCCCCCACAACATCAAGCAAAGTGACCCCCGATAGCATTAAGACACAATCAACGTGAGCCTGGAAACGTGCAAAGATGGTTAGCCAGGAAACCGTTGAGATTGGAAAAAGGGATCGGATCGTGAGAATATGTGCACGCAAGAGACAGATAACTTCAATCACCGCACGAAGGTTTCGATTCGATAAGTAATATCACACGAATACAACTTTCTACAAATTTTATCCAAGGATCAACTGGTTTTTCCAGTTAATGTACAGAGTATTCGTGACAATGAAAGGAGATAATCAATAATCGGTAGTTTCCTGATCCAATCCATGCAGAGAATATCTCATATATCAAACTCGGTAGTATGCAATTATATTCACGTAACAAGAGTAATAATGCCCAATTTCAATCCACAATTAATATACAAGCCACTGGACTTCACTCGTGGTGATAGATTCAAAAATTAACCTTGCCATATTCCACACAGTACGAATAAGATCTATTAAATGATTAAAATGAAATGTCACTTGGTAAATTGAGAAATCATAAACACGTTATACGTAAGACCCGGCTATAATACTTCAATCAGATGAATAGACTTCCTTAATAATTCTTTTGAAGATAATAATATTAATAATAATAATAATATTAACAATAATAATGCCGTCTTTATTACAAGCAAATTTAGAACAAGATAATACTTTCTTACAATTTAAGTATATGGCAATCACATACATTTATGCCCTGAATGTTGGAAAATCTACCCAGGCGAGATTCGACCCCGCAACCTTTAGTTTGGCAGACGGGAACATTACCCCAGCACCACCGAGGCCGGCAAAACATTTCCTTCGTACCGGATTTGAACCAGCGTCCAATGGATATCTGATTAGTGTCCCTCTACAGTCCACTGCTCTACCAACTGAGCTACCGAAGGCCTTATGATTAATGACTTCTTGATGTATGCATCACTAAATTGCAGTATAAAATATATTTAAATAAATTCCAGTCCGTTTAGTATAAAAAGAGTTATTGAAGCCAGATTTGCAGAATATTTGAATTAACATAGTTGCTTCTCAGGGAACTAACTCCATGTCGAAAGAACACGCAGGAAATCCTTCGGAAGCTACCTAAAAACAAGCAGGCGTGACTTCCAAAATGCGTAAACACGAACGAAGGTATCTCATTTTTTTCGACTGGAACACGTTGAAAGTGCTCGAGGTTCCCTTTAAAAGTCTTATTCATCCATCCGTGCCTTGAAAATAATAAGCGAGTTGAAATCACGTTGTGCCGGCTCATGCTCTCGCTCTTTTCATCGCTGAGATTCATCGCAGAGCATTCGAAGCGGATAAAATTTCGGAAGGATAGCGAGAGTATGAGGACTCAACTCTGGAGGGTGAACTTGAATTCCAGTTCCGACTCGTAATTAGGAGACCCTGCCCTCGAAATTTGAGAGAGCGCGAAAGGTTTCAGAGTCGAATTCATTCATTCCCCACCTTCTTCTCGCTGATGATTCAAAAGGGTGGTTTAGGGAAGAGTGAAAAGAGGAGGGCTGGTAGAGGCGCGAGTCGGTCGGTGGTCTACCCAACTCATCGCTCCCATTGGCAACTTTCTCTCGACGACGGCGCGGCGAGTGGCGAATGGAGGGAGAGGGAATATCGTAGGAGTTGCAAAGACGTGAATCATTCCAGACGGCGTGAGGGGCAGAGTATCACGAACCCCTTGAAGTTATCCTCCACCTTTATACATCAGCATGAAGTCCTGCAAGTCACCACTTGGGTGTTTGGCAAGGGTGAGTACTTTTACATTTAGTGAAACGTATTTCATATCGTTTTCGGAGATACCATTATGATCAAAATGCAGGGGACGTCCATCACCAAAAATACATGTTTCTTTCTAAAAATTAGTCATACCCGAATCAATGAAGGATCTCTAACCCTCTATGAGGGACATAACTATCGGTATGCAAAAAACTTCTTAAACATCAATCTGTTCGTACAAATGACATAATTATTTGGTGAGAAATTAATTGCGTGACCACAATTTCCGAGAATAATCCGATTTTAATTAGGAGAAAATACAATAGTACTTTTTCAACAGTCATTTAATAAATAAATTTTGATATTTTTCATTACGTACGACGTTACCCTCAAAATATGATGCACGCCAAGTCAACTTAAAATCGTTTACTAAAAGTTTTGTCTGCATTTGCTCTTCGAGCAAATTGTTGAATACCAGATTAATTAATTAAAGGACTTGGAAACATAACAGTTCAACACAACAGTTTGTATATTCATGAAGGCTCATAGTGAATTTAACAGCTGTACGAGATCTCCAATTTATTTACTAAATTAGTCCACCTTCGTCAGGACCTCACACGGTCAGCATCAAAGGCGTCTGAGAGGGGGTGGATTTTACCAAAAATGTAGAACCTTTAAATATATATGTCCCCTCGGGTAGTATGTCTGCATTTCTCGTTGCATTGGTTTCCGAAGAAATATGTAGAGTACGATATACATAGGGAACGATAGGAGAACTCATCTACACCCAAATATTCTGGAGGTGCCAGGCAAGTTACAGTACATATACATACCATATAAATGTGATAATAACCAGAGATAATAAATAATTTAAAATTATCATTGAAAAAAATCTACGACTGAAATATAATATATAACTAATACACGATTAAAATCAATGGTTCGACAGTCCACTCCGTGGAATGGTGACATGATAGATTTTTAAAAAACTTTGTGATATTCCTTAAGGCATTTATTAAAACTTCTACAGGTTTCGACGTTTTTAGATCATTAGCGAGAGGTAACCTGCTAAGTGTTACCTCTTGATAAAGACCTGAAAAGGTCGAAACCGGTAGAGTTTTTAATCAAGACTGTGCTGAATATAACAAAGTATTTTTTATCTAACACAGGATATTACGATGGTGCGTATGGGTTTCCGGGCGCTCCAGCCGCGTTCGTCGGTTTTGGGTGACGACGGTTTCGAGAGCCATCCTGCTCCCGTCTTCAGGTCGAAGTGGAGAAGCTTAATTTTCCGCCGAGTTATATAGGCAGGCCCCTGGGCGCTAATTGGCCAGGACTCTCTTCCATGTCTTATCGATCGGGTAGCCGTGGTCTCTATTGAAGTTCTTCGTTTTGTATATCTCCAGGGCTTCTCTTATTTGCCGTGGGTAGTAACGGCTCTCCTTTACCAGTATCTTGCCTTGTCGAACTCAATGGTATGTCCCGGCTCACTCCATGCGTGTTCTGCGATGGCCGACAAGTTGAACTGCTTCTGTCTCATGGCTCGGGCGTGTTCCTTCATCCTTGTGGCCATCCCTCGACACGTCACTCCTACATATGATTTCCCACATGAGCAGGGCACTTGGTAGACACCCTCGTATAGCTCCTGTGGGATTTGGTCTTTCGGCCCGGGCACAGCGTCATGAATCTTGGTTACACAGTTGAATCGGGTGACCACGTCATGTTTTTTTAGAATTCTGGCGATCCTCTCCGAAGTCCCCGCGATATACGGGATAGTCAGTTTCGCTGCTGGTGTCATTGAATCCTCCTCAGTGGTGTGGCGTTCCATAGGTGGCCGGGCGTGAAGCTTGGCGACATTTTCGGCCCTTTTAAGGACCATTTTCTGGTTGTATCCATTCTTGCGTAGAGCTGTGGTCAGGAGTCTTTTCTCGGATTCCAGGGAATCGGCGTCGGAGACAGTGAAGGCGCGGTGGAGTAGAGAGGATACCACAGAGGCCTTTTGGGCGGGATGGTGGTGTGACATTGCGTTTAGGTAGCGGTTGGTATGAGTGGCCTTTCTGTAGACGGCATGTCCAAGACTCCCATCACCTTTCCTCCTGACCATGACGTCCAAGAATGGTAGCTTGCCATCTCTCTCCTTTTCCATGGTAAACCGGATGTTTTGGTGCCGACTGTTGAGGTGATTAAGGAATCGGTCCAGTTCTTCTGTTCCGTGGGGCCAGATAATGAATGTATCATCCACATACCGCAGCCATTTTTTAGGTTTCTTGTCGTAGGTGTTGATGGCCTCCGCTTCAAACCTCTCCATGAATAGATTGGCCACCACAGGTGAAAGAATACTGGTAAAGGAGAGCCGTTACTACCCACGGCAAATAAGAGAAGCCCTGGAGATATACAAAACGAAGAACTTCAATAGAGACCACGGCTACCCGATCGATAAGACATGGAAGAGAGTCCTGGCCAATCAGCGCCCAGGGGCCTGCCTATATAACTCGGCGGAAAATTAAGCTTCTCCACTTCGACCTGAAGACGGGAGCAGGATGGCTCTCGAAACCGTCGTCACCCAAAACCGACGAACGCGGCTGGAGCGCCCGGAAACCCATACGCACCATGATCACCGCCGCGGAAACCTACGCAGGAATTTCACAGGATATTACGAATTTTCTCATTTGAAACCACTCTTTAACTACTCTTTCATTAATTGAGCGACTATGGCCCAGGAAAATACATCAACCGGTTAATTTGAACAATATTACTGCGTAAATTTGCATCCGACCCACAAAGCCACCGAAAGTGAGGAAAAATAGAGGACCCCAAACACGAAAGCTCTCCTTAATAAAAGTCTTCCTTAATACTTGAATGGCTCCCAAGTGATGGACACAACGGATGGGTGGGAGGGGGCGCGATGCTCGCGGGTAAATGCAGAAATCGTGACGCACCGGAGGTAATCTTTGGGGGGGGTTGACTTCGTGTCAGGTGGAGAGGGGGGTTGGAGGTGGATGAAATTGAAGGAATAATGAGAGTTTTGGGGGTGTCTTACTATGGCTTTCGGAGGGAGGAGAAATGGAGTTTGAGACGGCAGGGGATCAAGTCGTGAGGGTGGGTGAGGGAAGGAGAGAATGGGAAAAGTTCGAAGGCAAGATTTCGGGAGACGCCGAATGGTGCACTAAGAGAGAGAAAGAGAGAGACGGACAAGATGGAGGGAGGTGCGTCATAAAATAGCTAAGGGTGGGATTTCATAATGAATTGAAAAAATTTCTTTCTTGGTCAATGCACCGAAAATTATCGGTTTAGATGAGTGGTAATGCATTATTAAAATTCCGTTTTCAAATATACTAATGTCATTATGCATTTGCTAGAAATGAACGTTGAACGGATTTCAGACACCTTGTAGTACGTAACGCATTTTTCCCCTGTTGTCTGGTATAGAAGTATTGAGCTCTTAATCTTCCACTTGAATATCCTTTAATTTATTCTTTTATTATAAAATTGTTGGTTTGTAAGCAGACACAATTAATAGAGTAGCTATTATGCCCGTCAATAATATTTTGTAAGGATTTTAAGACAGCAAACGAGGATTCGTCGGGTTCAGACTGCGGGTTGAATTGGAATGGGTGAGGGAGAGAATAGGAAAAGTTCGAAGACAAGATTTCGGGAGACGCCGGATGGTGCACTAAGAGAGACGGACAAGAGGGGAGGGTTGGTGCGTGGAGGGGTGAGATTCCAGCGAAGAGTTTTCTGCGGGGGTGGAAATGAGGGGAACACTTCGCACAATGAACGACCCTTGGCATTCAGAGTAGCGTTTTTAATAGCGTCGGTAACCGCTGGAGAGTGCATTGGGGTTTGCGGTTGGTATCTGCACGTTCGCCTTTTCTGGCTGGAAAATTCATTCTCAAAGTTCGGAGGAAAAGTGGTTTGATGCCTCCGCGTGAGACGACAGAAAATTCAACATTATTCCCTTGAACCATTCATTTCTCTCCCTAAGGTGAAGTTTGTGCCACCTTAGAAAGAAAAAATACGTTATCTAACGTAATTGACATGTGATGGGTTAAATCTATGAAAATAGGGCTTGAACTAACAAAAGAAGCCACAAGACGATAGCCTATTTTTTAGTATCACTGAACAGTTTTCCGACCGTTAAGACCGCTTAGTTCTGACTCGTGGAAAACACCCATACGTCGACTGATACCATAATATTACCCTGCAAGGATCGCCGCTTTATATTAATAAGTGTGGTTTTTGTGTTTTTCCCTGGAGAAGGGGCAAATCAAAGTAAATTAACGACGAAATGCAGGACTCAAATAGACTTATTGCATTTTTCCACTCATTCATGGAATTTCCTGATCATAAAAACTAAAAAGATTAATATTTCTATTAGACTATATCCGAGTAGACCTCATTATAAAAGATAATTGTTCCGAAATATTTTCTTAAATCTTACGGTAACTTGCAATTAACTTCTTATTCACTGCATTCTAAAATCCAGACATTCTACGAATGCTTTCTGATTGGGGGTTGTTCTTGAAGCTTGAACTCATGAATTAAGATCAAACTCCAAGAGTAGATCATTAAAAAATTTTTCACCAGGGAAGAACTGCGCAAGTAAGGGTTTGAAAAGAAAAATCAGAGAATTCTCACAAAAAACTACATTACCCAAATCATTTCAGCATAATACGGAAAATACAAATATCTTCATCCTTTGCTATCCCCGCTATAAATTTTAGAATAAATAGGCCCATGGAACTCACGCGAAAATATTATGCCGTTACAACGCAGATTTTGCCTTTGCACTACCATTGCCACGTAGGAATGGGTAACATATTCCACATCATCATATTGCAGGTCACATTACAGGTAAATAGCTCCCTTCAGGTGCCCATCTAAATGCAGATCGCGGCTGCAACGAAAACGATCCCTTGTATTGGACCTTCAGGGCGTCGCGTCGTATAGACGAGGGGTTGTTCACCGACGCAACATTTCTCCCGTCAACCTGTTCCCCCAAAACCATTTTTGTGCAATCACCTATGCACCCTTAAGGTATACTCACATTTTTCGTAACGGCATATGCAAATCACTGTAAAGATCGATCCGAATGACGAAAGTTTACTAACCACTATGAAACCATCACTCATACTATTTAATAAACCAGGCTGGTGATGGTGGACTTCATTGGTGAGGGTAAAGTTTTTTCCAGTACATAGCACATTTGGTGAACAACGGTCAGGTCCTTAAACCACGATAATACCTATAAATGCAATTATTTCATTCCAGAGGTTTTTTAGCACTGATTTCCACGAAATACTCTATACATAACAAATTAGTCCTTTTTATTGTATTTAATGCTACTTATCTCGGACCAATGAGCTACCAGAAACGATACGAAATTAGTATTTTTTGAGTATTTCCAGACTTTACATACGTTTAGTTTTCTACCTGACACGTATTCACGTATCACCTTTCACGTATTCCAATCCATCACCCTCATCCATCCATCATCATCTAACCATCATCTAACTATCCGTCAACTTAATTTTGACTAGCAAAAAATTTCACCTGATATTAACAAGCTTTACGGATAAAATCTGCAAATTATACTGTTAAAATTTTTCTAACCATTCATAATATAACCAGACTTAAAATTACGGCAGCCTTCTTAGAGGTAGGATTGAGGCCAATTTATCCTCCGTCATTTTTTAGCTTATTTACACCTTTTTTGTGCGACTGATTGACGCATAACATCTCGCTTTAAAACCATTCAACATTGGCATATCCCGAAAGAGCTTCTAAAACACTTCTTTTTCAATTGAATGGTTTGCGGCGTAACTTCGTGAAATTGCCTCATATTGGAATGAAAAAACTTTGTAAATTTCACATGAATTTTATTAGCACGACCAGTTTCATCGCTGCGCGACATCATCAGGTGCATATACAGGAAAGCACGGCCTTAAATACCCAGTAAATAAGGGTATTTAAGTAGTAAATAAGGGTATTTAAGGCCGTGCTTTCCTGTATATGCACCTGATGATGTCGCGCAGCGATGAAACTGGTCGTGCTAATAAAATTCATGTGAAATTTACAAAGTTTTTTCATTCCAATACTTCTTTTTCATTTTATCTACTATGCTTGGAACTAAAATGGGCTGCCTAGACCTACTCAAAGCCAGAAAGCATAGGCTTAGTCAAAAAGTTATTCTGCACGCATACCCATGAAAAAATAGAACACTTTAATACTTACTAAATATTAAAAATACAAATCAAAATTTTTAGCTTCCACGTAATCATTTTTTCTTTCAATCGATCAATGACTACATTTTTGATTAGGTCTTATTGATCCTTGACACGAATAAAAATGGCTGTATAACGTATCACTCGCAAACACGAAGTCACTTACTATAAATACTCAAATCCTATGAGGTTCCCAATCCTACATTCACAGACGCAGAATTAATGACTTCGGTCGACAAGTTTTAGCTGAAAAAAAATTGTTGGAATAGCGCGTCAAGGTAAAAAAGAAAAATGGTGACTTTAATAGGAGGACAAAATCTCTACCATCGCAACAGAGAAGGGGATAAACGGAATGAGGTGAGGTTTACAATTAGAGTCCGCGAAAGCGTCGCGTCGGCAGAGACAGACGCGATCGTAGTGGAGAGGGTGCGGTAAAGGCGGTGGAGTGCGGCGAGACGCACATCGCATCTCATCATACTTAAAAGGGAATAAATTTGAGAGCATGCGATTAATTGGGGACGGGAATCCCTCGTGTATCGTAAAGAAGTTATTATTTAAACGTCACAGCTTATCCTTCGTCTTTGGTGGATGATAAGCACATGCAGCACATTGACTCTATAAAACCTAAAGTAGAATTATAATCCTAAAATAAGAATGCTACACTATTTTGGTTTCTAGAAAACGGTGGAATATGTCCTTGCTTGTAAAAATCCTGGCATTTTCAGGGATATATTGAGAAGGGACTAGTAGCGAGTATAGAAATAAATGAGCTCAACTCAACGGCAAACTTACAGACACATGAATGAGCAACCATATTCGTACAATGCTATTAAAATGTCAAAGAGGAGCATCGCAAATGAGAGGGCTCCCCATGAGACTGCATAAAAATCCTCTAAAAACTAAAAGGTGTTCACAATTAATTCATGCTAGCGTGCTAGCGCTCCATGGAAAAATCACAACATAAGTTCCTAGACTTGTACCCATTAGTCCCCAAAAAAAAGAAGAAACTCCTCTCACGGCACGCATTTTTCCACCTGCTGTATTCCGAAAAGGTTCAAGCGAGGATTTCATATTATATTAATGAGAACATGTTTATTTCGAGATAATGATTTCAGCAACACTATATAGAACAATCATGTTGCATTGAGTAGGAAAGTAAAAGAGAAATCAGTATGATAGAATAAGAGACAGGATGATACAAGGCACCGTAAACGTCCATTTCAATATGTAAAAACAATAAAAACTTTTCACAGAAATTTAATTTCTTGAAGCACCAATGTTTGACATCTATTGCCTTAACCTTTGGTTGTTTCTTTATTTCGACTTAGACATAACCATTACCACAAGGTTAAGCATGACACTCCAATATATGCAGTGGATATGAGTGGGTGGGGAGACAGCTGGGGCCGAATGGTATGGTCGTTTGCGGGGTACATATCCTTACATCCCTAGATTGAAAGGGGCATATTTTCAGGGAGCTGAGAGCAGGAGAGGAGAGGATGAACCCAAGGGAATGTGAATCCTAGGTCGCTCGTTAAGAAGCCCAAAGGGTGGCAGGCGGACAGAGGTAGCTCTGAATTTAATTACCACGCGGATAAGTCTCATCCCCCGACTATCCTTCTCACCGCCGCCGCCTTCGCTGCTTTCGGAAATTTAAGCGGCCTCGCCCTCGCTGACAGTGACGGGGTGTAATGCTGAGTTTAAGCCCTAATGACAGCTGGGCCACTCAAGGGCGCTCGCATAGCACCCCCTCATCGGAGAAGATGACTGGCACAAGTGTTGTACGTGCACTGCTGCGGAAGAAAATCTCCCCTGCGAAGTAATGGAACTTCCTTGAATCTCACACCATTCGACCTCACCAAAAGACCCGCTCAAAACTCGAATGTTTCCAAGCAAGATAGGCAATGGGATTAACGAATAGGCATTATACGCATCTAATTGTTGATAGTTTCTTCAATCATCCTATATGACTGAAATCAAAGCCTGGACTATGTTAATCGTGAATGAGACGTCAAGCGGTGAACACAAGCTACATAGAATTAAAAAAAAAGTTTAAATAGACAATAGAAAGCCTAATGGAATCATATAAATGGCCATTTATTATAGCATGATTTATCATCAATAATTCTATTTTATTTGGATAAAAAATATTCTAAAATCCTTCAGAGGACAATATAACTTCAAGGTAGCAATAAAGAATATATGCCCTTTTGATTGCCGAAGGGCATGCAACCCTGAAGCAATGGATAAAATTCTAAGTAGCACTAATTACTCCAACTACCGAATTAAAAATTACATTTTCTCGCATTTTAGCTATTTTATACACTAAAATTAATTTTTTCATGCCAAGAGCAATAATTTACATGTTTGTTATCCTTTAAAAGGACCATTTAACAACCAGTTCTTATAATTCTCATTAAAGAGTAAGGATTTCGTCCTAAATGAGTCAATTTTATTAAGTCACGTGATCACTCCTGAAGTCACATACAATCGAAGAATTTTCAGGGTAAAACACAAAAATCTAAAAATTACTCAATATGGTCTGCGTAACCAAAAATTATTGACCTTAATGAAACAAATACAATTAAACTCCGACTCGATTTCTTTAAAAGTTTTTTTAGAAACTGAAATAACACGTGTAAAATAATTTCAGGCTTGATTTAGTAGAAGTTCGATATATCCATGATAAAAACACAAATGGTAATTTCTACGATTTAATTCAAAACTCAACTACCGATCACTGTTTTAACATATTTTGTCATTTTCAAGGTATTGAAATATTTGAGGTTTTTATTTTCTTTATTTGTGATCCCTATATTTTCCTTGAAAATGATATAACATGTAGAAACCATGATCGGTAGTTGAGTTTTAAATTTAAGTGTGGAAATCACCATTTGTGTTTCAACATGTAATAACACAATGGCGCATGGAAATTTAGCTATGACGGAGCCTCTATGAATGCGTAAAATTCACATATGGGGGAAAATCCTCATTTAAGCTAGAATAAACAATTTATTTACCGCGAAAATTATTCCCTGGAAATCAATCCAATTCATGCTTCACATTCCCACAATTATGCATTATATCATTAGAGTTATCCACGTGGCGACACTGAAAGGGCATGCATACAGAGTCTCATGCATAGATCTTCACTCTCCCGATGGTAATCTTTCCAAGCCTCACAGATGAACTAATAGGTTTTCTGTTCTTTCGTGCGGAAACACTATTCCGCGCGAATCTTTGTGTCCGAGGAACGGTTTGTTTTCCACCGCTATACCCAACGGCGCATCTCACGGCGACTTTGTTTTCCGTGCCCGCGTTCCCCCGCATCCTGACCTTCCATTAACCTCCAAACCAGAATTCCCTTCTCTAATCCCTTGAAATATCCAATTCCGCTTCATCATCCTCCCACACCAAAGGTCTGTTGACTTTTTTTCCCTTCACTCCATCGCGCGCGTTCCCGCGAGGAATCCTCTCCTTAATTGGACATATTTTCTTCATTATGCGCACACGGTACAATCTCCTAGGACTTGACAGATAACGAACTTCATAACTGCGCAGCAAAATCAACTCGGGGAGGAGCGCAAGCGTTAACACAAATCCAAATTAACTCCGGAGTCAAAAAATGTGAATAGCGGTCACATTGAAATGGAATCTTTACTCCGCTCCATTCCTCTCACCTGTTTACTGAATATGACAAAACCGTTCCATAAAATCAGTTTTTTATTTACTACTTATCAGCATATAATGTATTCAATCACATATGTCTGGGAAAACAGACAATCCCAAAAATGAGGGAATCATAGCCATGATTTCAGGAAAGGTGGTGGATGACATAAGTACCGGAGAAAACTCATGACATTCACATAACCATTATACCCATCTCCTCAAAATCAGAGACTTTTCACAAGTTTTTCGACAAAAAGACCACTCCTGACCCATGCTTAACGGAAATGGACCTAACAGGAGTTCTCCGGATATCCAAGGATGAAAACAAAACACGTTTATACAACTGAAAAAATATGTACGAAAGATCACGTAAAAATACTATCGTTAAAGGTAAAGGTACTTTTCGTGAGCGCCTCAATGACTGGGAAGAGCCTTAGCATATATCAAAAACTATAAATTAGGAGGAAGTATAGTTAATTCATAAATTAAAGCTTAAGTGAGAGAGCGAAGATTTCCTCCCCATTTTGCCGACATATTATCCCTATAACAACAATAATGAGCCGTATTTCCCGATTGTGATAGTACCAAAACAAATCATGTACCATGCTAGATATAATCTTACAATTTCTCAATAGTATATTATTTTTAAATAGCTGCATAAACTACAGGGGAACCACTAGAAGCTCTATCCATGCACACCTGATTTTATGTCACGAAACAAGGTCATAGATATAGGCAAAAGGATAAATTATAAAGCCCTGTTATTTTAGCGATTCAAGTAACCAAAAATAAATATTTTAGAGGTCAAACCGCATTGGAATAACTATTACACTCCCCACAAGAAATGCCAATCAGAAAATCAACAGCAGTTAAAAAGTCGATAAATTGGAAGTGATCTTGAGAGAAAGAGGTATAAATCTCAGAATTTTTTGGAATCACCATGTGCTGGTTTATATGTTTCAAACAGAATAAAACGAAACAATTTTCTATTACCGTTATGAACACACCATCAAACCCGTGAAAAAAACTAGTCGAATTACATCATCATCACGCCATTTTCCGACGCCAAAACTCCCAGATTGCGTTCAACTCATGCAACGACTACAGCTTGAAAGGAAATATTCGTCGAGTTCCATACATTTCACAGATGCTAGTTCAATCACCCTTCCACTTTTCCGCGAAGCACACTGGCTGACGGACAATTATTTGAGAAGAAGCAAGGAAATTCCAATCGGAACTTGATACAAGAGTGGAGAGACGAGTTGAGGCCACGCGGCAAGCTTGAAGAAAAGAAGAAGCAGACGGGAACGGAAGGAAGGAGCGAGAGAGATTAAGCAAGCCGTGAGATTTCCGCGTGACCGCACGACTGGAGGAAGCGGGGAAAAAATGAACGGATGAATCGCTTGCGATTTTCTCCTTCGCTTGAACCCACTCTCCTGCCAGACTTGTTTGCGCGAAGTTTTCTCCCAGTGTCTGGTCTGAGGAAACGATGAGTGTATCTCCCAGGGAGGTGGTGGGAAAAATTCAGCCGTCTGCCAGGGAATTATACGAAATCCCAACCGCAGATTTAGAAAAAAAAACGGGATTTCTCTGTCATTCAATTCCACAGCAGCATTTTATTTGACCTACCGTGAACTCATGACTGTCGCTTGATTGATGGATATATCCATTAGACAATTTAAACTGGAATTCAGAAATAATTTTTTATAATTTCTATCTACTAAGGAGAGAACAAATATTTTGTGTTGGTGGATGAAAACAAGATACTTTTTTAACTTTTTCCTCGAGTATTACTTTGGTACTACGCGTTTCAACCACTAGATCATTATCACGCATATACATCGATGAAATGCGTGTGAGCCACATAAATACCACTCACAGGGAGGGGAAATATTTTGTGCAATGCACGATCGACAATTTCCGATACGTTACACTCACTGCTAGTCTAGCGAAGGCAAAGGTAAAATAATGAATGAGGTAGCGAATTGCAAGAAAGTGAACGAGGAATGTTACTAATGTTTTAGACAATATTGCTTTTTCCAATGCAAAATAGGAGTCATAATACGAATAGAACATTTGAAAATCTGTTAAAAACATCAAGGATGAAGCTGGCCATGAAAATTTATAAAATAACTAAAATAAAAATAAATAAAAATATAAAAAAATAAATAAAAAATACTTAAAAAAAACTCTGACATTGGAAAATTAGCACAAATATGGTCCAAAATTGAGGGAAAAAATCAAGGTATACCAATACTCAACCTAGTACCAGTTAAAAAAGAAATCGAAAGAGATAAACCACATGAAAGACCATTTATAATACAAAAACTAACTAAAAACGCCATAAAAGGCACAAATAAAGTACTCCATACACAAAAACCATTCTATGTTTCGTTAAAGACAGCAATATGGCATGAAAAATCCCATATCAACCAAACTTAGAGCTCAAAAACTCGAATCAATCAAAATGAATATTCACCTAGGGCGCATTAAAACCGTTATGAACATGAGAATTACCACGAGAAATTTATGACCTCATATAATATCACCATTTTGGTGAATTTCATAGTTTAATATCACATAAAGGAAGCAGAAAACCTTAGCGAAATTCTCCACTTCTCAAGCGCTGGTGAAGTGTAACATAATTTAAGCATTCATTCTCCATCGAAGACCGATAGGGAGTGAAAAAATTATGTACTAATTTGTTTCCCTAATAACTTTAGAGTACTTTTGCATTCATAGGAAATATTTCAGCACAGTCATAAATAATTGATTGCGTAACGCACCATTTAAATTTAACACCACGAAGAATATATATCAAGAGTACATCCAAAACTTTCCCCACATTAATCAGCATAATTTGAAATTTCGAGAGCGATATAAATTTATCTTTAAGCGAACAGCAGAGAGGAATAACAGCTTTCATCAGATGAGAGCAGAAATTTTTGTCTCATAGATCTTAATTTAGTTTTTGTTTTTACTTTTCGTGGACAAGTTACACAGACTAATCACATATATACTCGTATGATTGCAAACACGCGTTTATATGACTTAAACTCGCTTTGCTCGCTGGGGGCCCCCTGTAACATAACATAAACAAGCCACCATGTTGTTTGTATGTAATTTCAAACTAACAATGGTAGTGAGGGACGGGGAGATCGTTGTGAAGGGAAAAAAGGCAGTCGTGTATGGAGAGAAGGAGGAGGCAGACGTGTTAAAAAGAAAGATCGGGAGAAAGACTAAAGTAGCGGTGTATTGAGAGAGCAGAGGAAGAGATACGGCAGAATTCAAGATCGGCAGGGAGAAGAAGAGAACGCAGAGAAAAGGAGGCGCCTACGAGAGGAGAAGAGAACGGGAGGAACGAGGGATACGAAGAACTCAAGATCCACAATGGTGCAATACATGGCGGTGGTTCAGTGAGTGGTAGTACAAAATATAAATGGGATTGTGATAATCATGGTGGCTTTTTGATGTTGTTTTTTTTCCAAAGTTTTAAAATATAGAGCTGGTTTTTGAATTGTACCAAAATTATTTGTTTGGTTAGTAGTGGATATTCTTAAAAACGTTACACACCCCAGACCCCCCCGTAAAAGGCCTTCGGCCTTGTTTTGGTCGCTATGGAAGGTCTTCTACTTTTTGTATGCCGCTTGCTACTTACGGCTCTTATACTTTTCAATTGGCTAGATTAGATATAAGTAATATTTCTACTTTCAAGTAAAACAAGCGTATAGTACGTGGGTTACAATAAAAAGTAAAATATTAATGAATAGGAACGTTTATCTGAGGGACTAAGAAAATAAAATGGATTTTTATGAGTCTGACAGAGTTTCTAACTTATTCAATTCAAATACAAAATAACGTCGAGAGCATGTTCCCCTGTAACACTCAATTTATACCTACTTAATATCATAACATAACGAATTTACGAAATACAATGAATTACAGTAAACTACATTTTAATTGATAAGTGGAGATCCTTAGCATGAATTGGGCTTAGTATGACTAATTTAGAAATGATGATTTTATTGAACGATTATTCGTCATGATCGCGAATGATACCACTCCAGGAAAACCTCTATAAATTTTTTAATGAGTCGGTATACACAAACATCTCCTTACAGCTTTAGTATCCAATATGATGCGAAATTAAATCATCTGGTGAGTAGCAGATGACAACTTTTAATGAACAAGGCATCATAAATGTCATGATTTAGAATATATTTAAGCTAAATAACTTGGTCACTCAATGAAACGTGCTTTTCGTATGACAAATAATTGAATAAGAAATACCTATGAATGCACTGATCCTCCATATTTTATTATTCACTTCCTTAGATGCACCAGCTCACGGATAAAATTGCACATTAAAAAAATTATAACAGAAAAATAACGTAAAGAAAAATAAAACGCTTTTTAAGGGAAGGTTGTTTACATATCTTTCTACTGCAATCGTGTATTGGCAACAAGAGGGGAACTACATTATGTACACTTGTAAACTAAGGAATAAATAACAACCACACTTTCGATTCTATAATCGCACGTATTCTCCATATTCTATTATTCACTGTCATTGATGCACCAGCTCACGGATAACATTGCACATTAAAAAGGTGAGTAAAAGAAAAAGGACGTAAAGAAAAATAAAACGTTATTGCCATCACAAAGAATGAAAATAAAATCATTTTTACCTACCTATCTTTAAAGGAAGGTTTGTTCACCTTGTATTTCTCCTCTTTTCCTTTGAATACGCTTTGATGTGATTAATTTTTTTGTTCATACGGAAAGAAGCCATTAAAAGATTGACTTTTCAAAAATTACTAAGTAAATATCCTACCTTATCTTTATCATCCTTTCGTTTTAATTCCTTTATCTTCTTTACCAATTTAGCTCCTCTTGTTTGCATAAACAAATATGTTGCTATGATTGTTTGCTTGTATGACTGACGCGACGCCACTGGAATTTGGTGGCCATTTTTTTTAACTAATCCCCATACTCAATTTCATATTAATAGACAGAGAAATAATTGGAAATTTATAGTTTTCATAATTTTTCCTGAGGTTTCAGACAATTTTAGTGGGGGTCTTTATAAGACTTTTTGTCGTATCTCGTCTCGTTCACCCCAAACATTTGTATGAGTGAGTGAATGAATGAGTGAGTGGTCGATAGGGGACTTTATGATATATAGATAATGAACGATAAAACTGGGTACTGTAAGATTAATTACACACTATTTAATATTATCGTCAGTGGTATCTATTTTTTAATGTATGATATGCATTAATGCTTTTAATTCCATTTTTACGTAGGTAAGTTATTTCGTAAACAAAATTCGGCGGAGACTTTTCACACTTTGTAAAGGCCGTTTTACACGATACATGGAATTGCGCAGGTTAGAGCTGCATTAATTTCTAAAATGGCGTGGAATTGCGCGAATACATGAACGAAATTAGAACATGGGCTATTTTTCCGTTTCGCGTCCACGCATTCTCGCATGTGTTCTAGCATAGAGTACTTACTCTATGGTTCTAGCAATTCACCGCTTTACACGACGCAATTTTGATTGCGCCTTCGCACGTACGTCAGATTCCGTGTACCGTGTAAAACGGCCTTAAGACTGTTGAGTTCATTGCAGTTTCAGTTTATCTAACTCTTGACTGTGTCTGCAACAAAAATATTTTACTTTACCTTAATAATATTTGGTCTAATTTACCGTACCACGCGAGCCAAACCCCTTCAATTACCTATATATTTCAATTTTGAATAACGTACAAAGCACTCTATGATTTGTCGTAGTCGGCAAGGCGCTGGACGTAGTGTTTTGACTAGTTGAAGGATATTATAGACATCTTCAGTAGCAAACCGTTTTCGTTGTTCTCAGTTTTATTTTAAGGCTGAGTAATCCTCGAACGAAGACATTGATGTTACCGGGGAAAACCCTCTCCAGTACATCACGTGGTCAGCGAAGAGTAAAAGATCAAGGAGTAGAGGAGGAAGGGGAATGGAAACTCAGTCGATTATGTTGTAAGAGGATGAATGGAAGGGGAAGGACACGACAGGGAGAGGGGGAGGTAAAAAAATAGTTTTCCCTCCAACACCCCCAACCCTATATCTGTCTCCCGACCCTCTTTGCCGTCCCTCTCCCCATTGGCTCTCTACCCTCTTCCCATCTGACTCCCCACCACCTTTCTCCCTTTCCAGAAAGAGCGTCGGACGACAATATTTCATTCGCTTCTCGACTGGCCCTCCTCCATCTTCCAATGCCATCTCCTTCCGAACTTCTTCATCATCCTCATTCCTTTTCCTTCACCCTTCGATGCACCCCCATTTCCACTAAATTCAATTGTCAAATTATACTTAATTCTAGGTAACTAATTGCAAGGTGATTCCCTCAAAAATAACTTCTTTCTTCCATCACCACATCGTCTACGCTTGAAAATAGAATATGTTCACACCAATGAAGAAGAAGTTCTTCTCAGAAGAAGTTACTACTACAGAAGAAATTACTAACATTAAATTGCTAGTTGGCCGATATCATTCATGTTTGCTTCGAGAAAGCCAAAAAATGACGAGAATTAGTTTTAGTGGTCATGGACGGATAAAATCATGAACCTATCTACGCCATTACCACAAAACATATTTGGATATGATAATGGTGATAGCTATTTGAGAACTAATTTTTGGAATTATTCCACTCATTTTCTCCATCACAAGCTCAAATATCTAGTTCAAAAATGCCTAACTTCCGAACAAAGTAAAGTATATATAAATAGGCTTAAATTGACGCTCTGGAGGCAAACACGGAATTTCTATGGCTGAACATATATTTCGTCACTCGAAATATCGGGAAGTGAAAAAATCAAGAAGGTAAAAGTTTTTCCTCCTAGCCTGCACTTGAAGCCATATCTCTCACGTCTTCTTCACGTCTCATATCTTCAGTGCTTACACCTATAAACCTACGAAGACCTATTCAAGAATTCCTCCTTCCTTGGGTATTTATAGTGCCCTTCAAAAAGGAGATTATACCATATTACCGTACGGGTAATCATATAAAATTTATTTTATCTCGATGTAGCAGAATACTCAAATCTCTGCAACTCAATATTTCCGCCCACAACTGATATTATTTCGGCATCAATCAAAACTGTTTCATTCACTTCCGCCTACAAATTCTTAATTGCCACCCATTCAGACCAAATTCCGATAATCGTCAGTGTCATTTATTTGATCCGATTTACCACCTTCCCCTCCTTTTCTTCCCATTTCCGCAAACAATTTACAGCCGTTTTATTAGATTCCCTTGATTTTGCGAAAATAACCATGTCACTAATTTCATTCCATCTAAATTTAGTCTATTTTATCTTGTACAACGACTAAGCAACTGCACTTAACTGTAAACTTATAACTTCATTGCCCCTTTGGAGCATTTTTACATAAGACAGAGATGCATTAAAATGAAGGATGGATTAAAATAAAATTAGCGCTGATTTACTTATGCATAAACATGCATAGGACCTGGAAATATTACTTGTGAAAAATTCATCATATTTTATGGCTTATACGCTCCATTTAATTGGTTAAAAAGTTTACATAGATTATGTCTTACTAACAGAAAATGGGTTCCACATTCCTTAGTAGCTACATTGGCAGTGTTATGATAGGAGATCAGGTTTTTCTTAAAGATGGCCACTGCTAAGCGTGAAATTTCAGATTGATCGTACGTATAGAATATTAGCTATTCTAAATTTATTCACCATTACTTTTCTATACAAATATTTTCCAAGTAATTATTCAGTGCATCAACAAATTACTATGCACAACACGCGCGATTCATCCTTGACATTTTAAGCATCAAAATAACTCTTCAGACATTGGAAAGCATTTCAACAGCTATTAATATATTTGAGAATCTTCAAAAAGTACAATTTCCCTTTCAATCCTCGAACAAAGCACACCAGAAAACACAAGACCAAATACAACCACAAAAAATAAATCATCTGGATTTAATTCTAAGGCGTGAGAACGGCCAATTTGTGCGATGATTTTATCGATTTTTTTCTCTTATCTTTATTTACTTACAAATTTCGCGGCTTATCCAACCACCTTAACAATCGAAAATCCCTTTCCCAAGACACCAGCGAGGGGGAGCACCTTCTCGCATTACCAGTCACCAAATACAGCCACCCATCTACCTAAAATCAATCAGTGTCTCTCCAGTCCCTGCCTCTCTCTCATAATCCTCTCGCCAAAAGTTTAAAGAGGTTCGAGTTGGTGTGGCGGCTAGAGAGTTGGCTTCCCATCCTGTGGGTTCAATCTCTACGGTGGCAAAGAATTTTCCGAGACTGCCCTATCCCTGCATCAATTTTGTAGGGAGGGTATTTCAAGCGCAACACTCCAACCGTCGGATGGGACGTTAAGCCTCGGTTCCCTTGGCGCCTTTCGTTAATAGCAGGCTAATGCCGACGCTGGGTTTCTCTCCACCCCTCCTAATCTGCACTTCCCTCATGGCGAAAATGATCTCAGCCGTCGGTCGCATCCTTCAAATATGCACCATAACAAAATACCTCCAAAACAAAACCAGCGATGAAAAATATACAAATTTCTGACTCACCCTCCTAATCTCCAGGTTTCTCTCGTCCCTTTTGCATTCAATTCACCCTACAATCAAACCTCTGCCGCAGAATTTTCACATCTCAGACCCCGGCAAATACTTCCATACATTTTTACCGAAATCTTTTCCTTCCTGCCCAAGCCAGATGCACCCCTTTCTTCGCTCTCTCTCTCTCTCCCGTAAAAAGAGATAAAGCTAAATATTTTAAAAAATCTCATCCAACCCCTTCTTTCTAGGGCCGTAGAGAACCCTCCCCTCTCCCATCCTGTCGATGCGACCCCCCGTCCCACCTAGCACGTGTACCCTTCTCCCTCCCTCTCCCTACCGCCTCACTTGAACCCCTTAGCGGGTGCAATCAACTCGAAACGAGGACCAATGAAATGTAAAATCCGTGTCGCGGAGACAAGGTTGAGGGCGCTCGGAGGGATGGTGGGGAGACGTGAGTTGTGGGAGACGGAGAGAGGGCAAAGGGCTCTGGCTCTGACACATCTGGAGTCGAATATCTCATCACTCCTGTAAGAAGGGCATGGTGAAAAAGATAGACTTCCGTTGAAACTGCGCTACATGGCATCGTTGAACATTTGAATTGAACTCCATGCTATAACATTCAACGATAGCGAGCGGTATGCCTACATACAAGAAATACTTTTCTACCGCGAAAACCTCTCGTGCAATTTTTAATGAGACCTCAGCGATATTACTACATTTACGACAATGCAAAGGTTTTGAGAGCTTTTTCAGCGAATCGAATACTAATACCAGCATCATAACATCTTCGGTGAAGATATAACATTTAAAGTAAATATCGAGTTCCGCAGCATCGTTCTCATTATAAATACTGCCTTCACGGATGACATACCTCAAGTGAACATGAGTATTGTAGCAAAATAAAGGTTAGAGTAATTCATCACGGATTAAAGGCAATACACATTTTCTGCCGTCTAGTTAAAATAGCATTGAAAAATTCCATCCTTTGGCTGATTCTATCAAGCAATTAATTTTCTACATGCAAAAATACAGCAGGAAATCACCGCAATTTTAATCGGTGAATTCGAACAGCGTGAAATATTACTTAACCGATAGCTGAAATATTACTTCAATCATAAAACTCCACTCCGAAAAATCTAATTTATTAATTCCACACATCACGTATTTATGAATATATTAGCCAGTATATAGAAAGAACATCGGTAGCTTCAGGCAGAGGAACATATAACGATCACAAAATATTTTATAAATTCACAAATTTATGGCATTTAGTACAATTTTTAGCACACTAATGTTTTTATCGAAAATACAAGTTCGGGAGGTTGAAAAAACATTATCTAACCAGCTCAAACAGATTCAAGTTAACGGTTCATATGCCAGGGAGCGCTCGTTTCCATTTTAGAACATTATTTTTCGATTTTGCAAGGACGCTACCCTCAATGACACAAGCCATCTTCCACACATGTGGAGACACCAACCCGGAGCGTTGAGCACGTTATTCCCAAGTCTATTGCAATACAATATTTTTAACTTAGCTTGAAGCTTAATATCGATTTTAGATACGAAATGAATATCCAATATTGGAGGCGGTGCAAGGTGAAATTTTGCACGTAGATGGAAGGGTGGCGTGCAACCTGGAATTGGAAACATGCAAGAGAAGAAGACAGAGGAGAATCCCCTAGAGTGCATCTGAGAGTGAAGCGAGAGATTGCAAGAGAGCCGTGTAAGGGTTCGTGCTTTGCAGTAAAATTGATGCACGGAGCCAATCTGATATATTGGATGTATGATTCCAGAGACAACCGCCAGCTAAAACTTTAAGTTCATGATTATAGAGTAAAAGGTTTAATAAGTTTAGAAAGGGGTTATTCATAAAATAAATAGATACGAAGTTGGGAACATTACCGTTACTTTAGCTTACTCTAAACTAAACGTAAGCCTAAGCATTACATAATCTCCAAGAGAGACAAGTTGGGTAAGATTGGCCTATTGGAGAATTGGATGAAGGTCTGCGTCAAACAAATTTTAAGATTGATGGACTTCGGTGACGATGATGTTTCGAGGTTATTCATCAGATAAGATTTTATTCAGAAAAATGAAGTTTAACAGTTTGTTTATAACTCAACCATAAGGATAACTTAAATTTAAAAAGAAATAACCTTGGATAAAAAGAGGTAAATGCTATATGTATGTATGCTGAATGTATGCTGAACGAAAAATGAATAAACAATCCCTCGTCGCTTCAGATAAAGAACGGGCGGCGCTTCCAATGAATGAACGAGTGAAGCAGGTATCTGGGAAAGTGGGCATGAGACATTTCCCAGTTCAGACGAACCAAACTTAGCTTTGCTTTGGAATTTCCGGAGTAAAAGTGAGGAGGTGAAGACCAACCTGAGACTACGAAACCATAAACTTGAGGAGATGAAGGAGTTCTGCTTGGATAGCTGAGTAACCAGCGATGGACGAAGCAATAAGGAAATAGTCAGTAGTAGAGCCCGATTGAAGGGGGCATTCTTCAAAAAGTGGTCGCTTCGTACAGTTGAAAATGTAAGCGTTAATGTTAGGGATTAATTTATCAGAACTTAAATTCGGAGCATCTTTCTTTATCATAGTGAGACGTAATTGATGACACCATCTCAGAAATCATGGTTGAAAGCTTTCGAAATGCGGTGTAATAGAAGGATGACGAATATCAAATGGATAGGTTGTGTGAGTAACGAGGAAGTTCTAGAGAAGAGAAATATTTCAAAAACCGTGGGTGTAAGACGGGAAAATTTAATTGGTTACATCATGAGACACGATGGACTAATGAAAATTATCGTTGAAGGACAGGTGGAAGGGAATAATGACAAAGGTAGGCCATGGATGATATATACTTATAAAGAAGGTGATGGCAGGCGTAAAGTAAAAGGTTTGTGCAGGCATTAAAATATTAGCCAGTAGGTACATCGAGTGAAGGGCTGCGTCAAACCATTCTTTGGATTGATGGCTTTCGATGATGATGATTTTCTGCGTAATTTATCAGATAAGATTTTATTCAACAAATAAAGATCACAACAGTTATATAAATTAAATTTTCTCGTAACAACTGTATTCAAGCAAGTTGAAAACTTCGGTAAAAAAAATAGGAACACAAGATTCATAAATTGAAAAAGTACGGTATAAGGTCACAGATACGAATTACTCCTGATCGTATAATGAACCAAATACCACACGAATCAATAGGATAAGTAACTAAAATAACGCTGTAAAGAATAAAAGGGCACGCTCGAAAATGGCATCCAGATTTCAATCTACTGACCGTTCCCAGGAGACAAACCCAGTTCCCCATGATGGAAAGCAATTACTACATACCTGAAATACACTAACCACATACCCGGTCTTGCATAGAGCAGGTCGTGGAAGCAAAAGACACAATGGGAGATGGAAACTTTGCGGTGGGGAGAAGAATGGCGCCAGAGGTGAAAGATTTATTGCGCGAGGGATGCGAAGAAATGAATGGAAGGAAAAGTGCGTGGGTCGGGAAGGTGAGAGAGAGTGAGGATCGCGTGGTGATAAAAGGTCTCAGGACATAATGGGTAAGTGAAAGTGTTATGAGAGGATGACAATGCGGAGCACGACGAGGGGGAAGGGGATTAGAGGGGTAAACGCGACATTAAGGATCGGGGTCCAAAGGTGAAATAAGATCCGCAAGGTGAAATGGGGAAGAGAGAGTTACACAGGTACACTGAAATTAGAACACACTAAAAGGTTTTAAAGTTAAATTATTCCCCGTCTCGCGGGAATTGGCTAAACATATCTTTCAAACATCTCTCTGCCGTCAGGTGTTAGAGAATTAAAGCACCTAATCTTGACGAAACTCAATCGTTATCATTAAAAACATATTGTTACATAGTGAAAAGGAAAGCGCATAATAAATTCACTCCAACCAATCCGTCGGAACCAAGAGATATTGTGTATGAAAATTAAGAGTAGGTAGTACAATAAAAATTATAAATCTTTTGAATATACTGAATTCTTGTATGAATTGTATTTCAATACTGCCATTTGTTTCGAGTTTTCTTGAGAATTTTTCAACGCGAATTGAAAAGCATCTCTACAAGTTATTGTCAAATTGTTTCTAAAAATATTTTTCTTGTATGTATTTTGCTACGGGGACAACATGACGAAAAGGAAGATTTGCTTGCTTACGCGTAGATTTGATTGGAGTCGCGCGAGAATGGGCTTAACATAACTTCCAATACTCTACCATCAGCTGTTTGCGACTTGGAGGAGCTAATCTTGAAGAAAGTCAACCGTTATTATTAAAAACCCATTTTGTTATAACAAATAGGAAATCTGTTTATTCTCTCTCAATTTTCTCATTGAAACCCTATTTTTTTAGTAGTACGATGCCTTTTGGACGGTATGTTTTTCAAGCTTCATTCTTCAGTTCTGTACCGCTTAACAAAGGAATAAGTGACCTTTTGCATCCATTACTCATCTTCAGTTCATTAATCACCAATTTAATGTTAATCGAGATCATAAGATTTCTGTATATCAACGAATATTTTTTTTAGTGTAGAATTTTAGACTTGGGAAATATTTGGAGGAAATACTGCGCTCTTGCTTTTTACTTTCATTACGCAAAAACATTTTGTTTTCATTGACGCAGTGCGTCAAGTTAATCCAATGCCCAGGTATAGCATTAATTGGAGAAAGATAATGTTTTACCATCCACGATTTGGCATAAAGTTCAGCCTAAAGCAATGTTTATACAAAAAATTGGTCTTGGATTCACTTTATCAGTTAAGTCAAGAATTTTTAAGATTTATTTTTTCCTTACGTCGTTGGCTTTAAGATGTTTTGTCCAAACATAACCGCACCTCTTCCTTGTTTCTATCTCTTTAATTTATTTTGATCACTTTACGAATTATTTACTGACTCTTTCGTTAGCTTATAATAAAATGGATTTTCAATAATAACGGTTGAGTTTCGTCAAGACGAGGTCCGTCAAGTCTCAAACAACTGATGGTAGAGAATTGAAAGATATAATAAGCCAATTCTCGCGCGACGTGGTAATAATTTCACTAGTTATCTACTCTTTCTCTTAACCATGATTTCCCTATTGTGGAATGCTTATGAGAATACTATTTTTAGATAAAAAATGCAGAGGCATAATTTGTAAAGGCATATTTTAATTCGTGCTAGAAGCTTCTCAATAAAAGTCCAAACAAATGACAGTTTTAATACACAATCCATTCAAGAAGTTGGTCGATTCACAAGGTTTTTTATTTCTATTGTGCTTTCGTATCATTAAACCATTCACATCCATTATAACTTGCTGCCGACGCGACGGGTCGATACGTGTGCAATAAAAAGGTATACGTTATTTTCCTTAGTCAAAATTCCCAAGTCTTTTCACATCATCATCAGAGCTAAATAAATGTATAGAGATCACTTATATAATACAGACCAAAAGAAGGAAAACAAGATTAGTTTTTAATTTATTTAAATAGAGATAAATTTGTTCGTAATTTTGATGCCATAAATGCCACTGATTAGAATAAAAAATTTTCTTTTCAATCAACGTCATTAGAAACAAACAAAAAACACTCAACAACTCTCCAGTTACCATTCCCTGAACTGAATATGCAAAGTCCAAACGGATGCTCATCCTCTGTATGGCCTACTCATGACTTCTTTGGCCGCAATTACGACTGATTTGATTGCAAAGAGACAATAACTGTTGAAGGGATTTTAATGAATCGCTTGCGCCCCAATTCGCAAATACATCTTTTGCAATTTTTCCCGTGAGAAGACTTCGAGATTATTCGACAAATGGATATGACCCACTTCGGATATGAAAAGAAAGGTGTTCATACATGAATTTCCACGAGTTCACCTAAAGCCGAGATAAACCTTTAGAAAATATATGAGGCGCGAGCGATGAGGATGAACACTTATGTGAGCGCGCACTCACAATTACAACGGGGACTACTTAATGAACATTTTCCCGTTCATTCACGCAAATTTACGAGTTCAAAAATGAAACGGAAAGAGCATCTGCTCATACAGCTAAATACAAGCGCGCACTCACCTCGAGAAACAACAGCAGTAACATAATCTGAAATAACGAGTTATCCCAGAGGAAAAAAATACGAGTTCACTGTACAGGAATTTAGAGCCCGTGTTCGTGTGAAAATATTCCAGGAGAATATTTGCAGTAACTCTCCCGTCATAGAACAATACATTCGAACAATACATTCGACGAACTCAAAGGTTACATAGCAAGTTTACCTCAATTGAAAAACGGTGGCGCTCATCCGATATACATATTACATACATTTCGTCATGTTAACGTGAAGTTCTTTATGCACCTAAAAACTCAGCAGAACCAATACAGAGATTGAGAATGTAATTACTACCTTTCTACATCGTCACTACAATAAC
This sequence comes from Ischnura elegans, assembly GCF_921293095.1. Taxonomy (NCBI): domain Eukaryota; kingdom Metazoa; phylum Arthropoda; class Insecta; order Odonata; family Coenagrionidae; genus Ischnura; species Ischnura elegans. The sequence goes on from NC_060246.1 coordinate 147,573,542, forward strand.
ATTAGTAATTTTAAGTATAATTTACCGAATCACCTCAAATAATTATTGTATTTCTCAAATTGCTAGTTATGACCAGGTGAAAGGTTAACATTTCTGTTAAACTCGGGGCACATTTTATCTTTGTACACGTTTCAAAAATGTAATTTGTTTTCATCTAAGTCAATATATAAACTAAGTGAATATAAATTAGCATTGTGATTCTTCCAGAAATGAGAATAGAGAAGTAGAAAGAAAAATCAGCGTTTCAGGTATTACATTTAAGCACGAGACGCGTCAGTCGAGCAATACGTTCAAAGGCAGTCAAGGCTCAAGTCATTTTGATAGTGAGACAATAAGACATGCATTTCCATTTATCAGCGGTATAGAGCCTGTGAATAGTCTATTCGACAAAAGCAAATCAGAATTATTCCCGAATCGCAATAATACAACTTATGAAGTTTTAATCGTGGCTGTGGTTAATTGCCGTAGTTTAAGAAATAAGATTCCCGAATTCCACCATTTAATTCATAGTACGAAGTGTAACGTCATTTTTGGAACAGAAAGTTGGCTAACAGATGATGATTCAGACAATGAGATCTTCCCAAAATCGTTCACTGCTTATCGGAAAGATAGAATTAATCGAGTTGGGGGCGGAGTTTTTATAGCTGTAAAGAATTCAATCGTCAGCCAAGCGATAATCGTAACTGAGACCAGCGTTGAATCTGTGTGGTGTTTAATTAAATGTCCAAAATTCAAAACTATTTTATTATGTTCGTATTACAGACCACCTAACTCAGATATAACGTCAATGTTGGATTTTCAAAATCAAATAAACAGCGTAGCATCCAAGTATCCTGAAAGAAACTTGATTGTGGGTGGAGATTTCAACGTACCTTCTATAAATTGGGAGACTTATAGCTTCATTCCTGGTAGGAGGGATAAAGTGATCTGCGAGGCATTATTATACACTTTTACATCTAATTCATTGTTTCAAATAGCATCCGCATCAAACAGAGGAGAAAGTATTCTTGATTTATTAGCGACAAATATACCACATTAGGTAATAAACGTTGGCACTGTCGAAGGAATAAGTGACCATAGGGTAGTAACTGAAAAGTTTTCTCTAAATACCGCTGTAAACTTTAAAAAAGAGCGTAAAGTTTTCATTTTTAAAAGAGCTGATTTTGATGGTTTCAAGAGTCATCTGAAAAATGCTTTCCCCGAGTTTCAAGAATCAGTATTAAAGTTAAATGTAGAGAATACTTGGAAAGCTTTTCTTTCGCTCGTAACTTCGGGAATAAATAGCTACATCCCTAGTAAAATAGTAAAAGAAGGCAGCGAACCGAGATGGTACGACGCGGAAGTGAGAAAATCATTGAGGCGACAGAGAGCGTGTCATGCTAAAATGAAAAAAGTCAGCACGGATTCATCCGCTAATGAACGCGAGCTAATAATTAAAAAATATAAGATGACTAAAGCCGCCACGAAGGAAGCGTTCAGGAATGCGTTCACGAATTTTAAAAGAAAAACACTAGTAGAGCAGTTACAGGATAACCCAAAAGCATTTTGGTCATATGTTAGGGAAGTTCAAGGTAAACGATCTACCGTATGTTCGCTGAGAAACGACAATGGAGATGTGTTGACAAGCAGTTACGATAAAGCCAATTTATTAAATTCCTACTTTAAGAGCGTGTTCACGGAGCCTTCCGAAAACTCACCCGAGACCGATGACAATCCCTGTATACATAAGATGCCAGCTATTGACATTAGTACGCTCGGAATAGAAAATATATTGAAATCGCTTAGTTCAAATAAATCACCTGGTCCAGACGAAATCCCTTCTCGCGTATATAAAGAACTAACCTCAGAAATTGCCCATTACTTGCAGTTAATATTCAGTAAATCCATCAAGCAACACGAAGTACCTAATGACTGGAAAATCGCTAATGTAACGCCAATATTTAAAAGTGGAGACAAGGAACAGCCATCTAATTACAGGCCGATATCTTTAACGTCCATCTCTTGCAAAGTCCTTGAACACATCGTAGTCAGCTCGGTAATGAAACACCTAGACGCGCAAAACTTATAAATGGGAACTCAACATGGATTCAGGAAAAGCAGATCGTGCGAAACTCAGTTAGCGCTTTTCGCCCACGGTATTTTAGTCTCCGGGGAAGACAACATTTCAGTACTCGCGATTTTTCTTGATTTCAAAAAGGCATTTGATGAAGTACCCCACGGAAAGTTAATAATAAAACTAAAATCTTATGGTCTAGACGAAGATGTCATTTCCTGGATTAGAGAATTTTTGAGCGACCGCGTCCAAAGAGTAGTATTAGACGGTGCAGTCTCCAATGAGGTTAGAGTCACTTCTGGCGTTCCTCAGGGTAGTGTCATATGCCCACTCCTATTCCTTCTTTATATAAACGACATTGGCGAAGTAGTACACAGTAAGTTACGATTATTTGCAGACGACGCTGTAGTTTACAGAGAAATCCGTTCCAGCAAAGATATAGATGAACTAACGAATGACCTTGCTGCTATCCAAGCTTGGTGCGATGCTTGGCAGTTAGAATTAAATTTGGAAAAATGCGTCGTAATGAATTTCTGGAAGAAGAATAACTCCCTACAGCGTAACTATGTCATTCGGGGCACGCAGTTAAAGGCAGTTGAATCTGTGAAATATCTAGGGGTTAGACTCAATAATGATCTATCGTGGAATAAACATATTCGAGAAATAACCGGTCAAGCTAATCGTAAAATGGGTTTTGTTAAAAGAATATTAGGAAAGTGCGACGACAAAGTGAGAGAAATTAGCTACTTTTCCCTCGTTAGGCCACATCTGGAATACGCTGCCAGTGTTTGGGACCCTCATGAAAAAGGCTTAATAACAGAGTTAGAACGCGTGCAAAGAAGAGCTGTGAAGAGTATGTGAAAGGTCGTTACGATAGTCTTGTTAGTGTAACTGACCTCTTAGATAAACTCGGATGGGAATCTCTGTCGGACCGTAGATTGAAAAATAGACAAAACCTTTTAGATAAATTCAAGGGCAGTGCTTTTCTGACGAAGTTAACCATATCTTGCGGACGCCAACGTACTACGGAAGATCAGATCATATAAATAAAATAAGAGAGATAGATTGCAGAACAGACAGATTCCGAATGTCATTTTTTCCACGATCAATAAGAGATTATAACGGCAGCAATAGAACTCGTAAATAGATTGCATGACTTGTAGTGTAGCCTACTAGCCTATGTAAAACTTAATGCATGTTTCTGAATTTCTATTCTATATTCTATTTCTAACATCATATAGTAGTATAGTTTGTTATTATACGGGACGTTTTTTGGACGGTGTGGTGTGCATGTGTGAGTCCAAATGCATGCTGCATGCTGGTGATTGATCACCCCCTGCCAAACACCCGAGAGGTGGCTCGCAGGGTATTATGTAGATGTAGATGTAGAATACAGTATTCTTTCAAAGTAAAATATACATTCTCGTTAGAGCCTTTATTAAACAAAAAGCAGCCAAGAACTGCACTTTCAGTAGTTCGTATATTTCATCGTAAGAATAGAGAAATACCTAACTTTACACATTCCAGGGATTCCGTAACTGTATTATAAATTTTACATAAGACAGTGAAAATGTAAACGACTAGGTGCTTCATTGAAAAATTACTAATATTGAATAAAACAAGCTAATTTTCCTCTTTGATAGAGCAAAAGTTACCCGTCCCTTTCTGTGTTTCCCTCACAGTTCGTTTAAAACGCAAAGACAAAACAACACAAAAATATTTATAAAAAATTAATTAACATAAGAACAATACATTGAAAGCGTTACCGGATTATTCCATTACTCGCCTTTTACCAAATGAAGAGGCAAATATTACAAATTGCATATTTTCGACGATAGAAAAAAGAAATCCAGAGCCAGCAGAAAAAATTTCCTCTCGTAAAATTTAAAGCTTCGATACTCACGCTTAGTTCGGGAAATATTATTCGTATAAAATAGCATCAATATGCTAAAGAAATGATAAATCTATGCCATAAACTCAGACAGGAAATAGACTCCAAAACGACCAATAGGTACGTAAGAGCACTCGTTTCGAAAACGCCCCTTGTCATCAGATTCAGGAGTGCATAGAGCTGCACTCAGGCCATTGGTCTCATCCAATCGCTCGGAAATGCTACGGATATAATTTTATTTTCCGTGCCGTCATGCCTTGACGAACTGTGAGGGAGGCATTCATAGGGACCCGGGAAGCGGATTTAGCCCGGCGATGTGGCAAGGAGAGCGTCTCGTCTCGAGGACGCAGGGTGGAACACACACCCACGGTGGATGCATCGCTTGCATGACGAGCGGTTCTGCGTGGGTAAGCGAAGCGTTAACTATGGCACTTTGCCGGTTGTCGGTCCCCCGCGATACTCCCCTGTTGATCCCTCCCTTTCTATTCATTCAGGGTCTTAGGAAGGACATTTCATGCGGATATCATCCCTATGACAACTACGAGTAGAATTCTATACTCTCAATACCGTATATTAAATTATTTAAATTTACTAAATAACTCAAAGTAAAATTCTAAGTGTTTCATTGACCAATAAGTACAAAAACGTAATTGAATCAGGCGCAGATGTGCTTCCGGATTGTCTTCCGCGTCGATTCCTCTTCTAGCCTTTTCCCTACCGTACACGTATATATACGTGTGGACGTTTCCTGACCCGGGAGACCACGGGCGTATATATACGTGTGAGATTTTCCCGGTCAAGAAAACGAAACCCGTATATATACGTTTTCGAGCTCTCCCCCTTTCAGGACGGTCGTGGGTTTAGGTCGCCTTTGTCTCGGGACCCAACGCTTCGGGGTTTAGGATTAACCCTCCGAATCTGGGAGCAGGTACCCGGACCCTTCGTCTTTTACAACCTCTCTCAGCGGTAAGGGACAGCGGTCATACAATTGTTTATAGAGTCAATTTTCGAAATAAATATTTGTTCATTTCTCAAGAAATATAAACTAAGAATTGAATTGTTTGTCTTTTGAGCAGCGTTTACAATTTTTAAACGAAATTCTACGACAAATATTAACTTATATCTCGAGTTATGTATAAACATCAACATGGAAATTGTTGCTGCGTTAAATGCTTTGATAATTGCCTTAGAACTTCGTTTAAAATTTGACAATGCTCAGATAAAAATGAGGAATTATATTCAATGTCTGTAATTTACGTGCAAGCAACAATTATCCATTTGCTAAATACATATAAGCAATACATAAGTTGACCGCGAACCAATGCCGCAGGTATGGTCGTAAACCCGGAAAGGAGGGAGCACAACTACTCTTGGAGTCCGAGATAATACGGAGTCCCACCGTGGAGGGGTCGAAAAAGGTTCAGCGAGACCCTTCTTAACGAATGCCCTCCAAAAATGCTCCGTACCACGAGAAAGAAGAGTCTCTTGGGGAGCGGTACAGCAGTCAAGCTAAGACGAAAACTCTGCGGTCTCGAAAGGGCTAGACGACAGTTTCGCAGGCGTTGCAGCAGGCGAAACTGTCGTCTAGAAGATGAATCGACGCGGAGGACAATCCGGAAGCATATCTGTGCCTGCCGAGGCACTCCGCGGAAGACTACATCAACACGTAATTAAATCCTTCTTTTTATAATTAGCGACTGCAGAGGTACCATTCATTCCTTAACAGGTGTTGCGAATAATTCAAAATAAACAACTAGAAACTGAAGTTGATGCGTAGTTTTCCGCGGCGTTGTCTAGATGATGTCTCCATGTTCCTGGGTTTCACCGCGTGGATTTTCTTTGTGAAACTGTCGTCACAAAGAAAATCCACGCGGTGAAACCCAGGAACATGGAGACATCAACTAGAAACTGTTCTCACCCGAGAAAGCAACCAGGGTCGGTTACTTTCACTATATGATTAAATCACTATAGCAATGCCATTTTTAAATCCTAATGAATATGGTACCAATCGCAAATTATACGATTAACCTCGACAATTTACTTAAAAAGGCATTAGAATAAATATACTCGTATATTGGAAAGCTAGTGAAAAAATATAATTGTGACTACTGATAAAAAAGAATGCAATCACATGAATTATATCATGTTTTCTACAATCTTAAAAAAATCAATCGATACCGTCTGAAGAGTGACTTCCTGTTACCCAAGGTTATTACTGAACGAACCTCGACTGTTACCATACCGATTACAACGAGATACAAAGAAAAAAGCGCAGTACATTAACTTAAGAAAAAATCACGGAAAATCACAATAGCTGATATCCACTGAAAAATTATACAGATTTCTCGAAGAGCGTAAGTTACATAATAAAAACCTTCAAAAACGTTGCGGAATATGCATATACTCAATCTTAAGAACTTTAGAAGAAAAAAATATAAAACAATAAGCACACAAACTATACCAAATGTACCTGGTAGTGTGAATTTTTAGTATTTTAATTCCTAATGGGGAAGAGTGCATATTCCGATTTATTGAAGCAGACATGCATTAAGATGGTATTTGGAAGAGGCGGCCGACGGCTGAGGTTATTACCGCCATGAAGAGTGGAGAAAGAAACCCGGTGTTAGCTTTACCCTGCTGTAAGGAAAGGCGCCTAAAGGACCGCAGCTTAGCGTCCCGTCTAATGGATAGAGCGCTGCGCTTGAATTTCCCTCAGAACAATGCTGAGATTTCTCTGAAAGATCTCCGCCAACGCCGGGAGTAGAACCCGGGCCGACAGGGTGGGAAGCCATCAATGTAACTAACAGACCAACCCAATTCCCAGGATAGCATTCACCTAGGATGTTCCCTCCAATACGGAATTCATGGCATAAAGGCCACTACTCTGCTCCATCAGTATTAGAATGTTAAATTAAAGTCTATGAAAATATTCAGTATGGCAGAGACAATCTATGGGTCAGCAACATTCTCCATTGGAAAAGCTTATATTAAGAAAGACTGAAAGCCTTTGAATACTGGTGCTTGCGGAGAATTATGAAGATCAGATGGACAGATATTGCGAGAAAGTGGGTATCGCGAAGCATGGGAAAAAGAGATAGATGAGCACCTCACGTCAGAGAACACGGTGGATAGGCCATATCATGAGACAAGAGAAAACATGATGTATAAGTCCCCCGAGCAAGGCCATGATATTAGTAGCTACTTAGTTCAAGTACAGAAGGACATAAAGAAGGGAGACAACAGAGAACCGGCTGAAGATAGCAAGAAATAGAGGCGTACATTATACATATCTTAGAATTGCATTTATATTAATGATTCTACTTCCCCGAGAAAGTAATCAAGAGTTATTATTGTGGTAGACATGAATAATAAAAATTATATCAAAATTCTCTCAACGCCGCAAGGGAAATTTTTAAAGGACTTTTTAGGACTAGAGTGAGGGCACGTAGATTAAATAACGAAATGAAGTGGGATTGTGGAAAGATAAGGAATAGTGGGTAAAGGTCCAGAGGCAAGGCGGGAAAGGGTCGCACGGATGGGATGATGAATCGGGAGCGGATGGGATTAAACGAGTGTGTTTCCTCGAAGGATGTTGGATTCTCTAGCCCTCCCGGAGGAGGGAGAAGGAAAGAGAGGAGACGGCGACCTTAGAAAGTATGAGAGGGCGCAGGATTTCTCCGAATCGATATCACTTAAGTGGGGCACAGGGATCGCGGAGAGAAGGGAAAGGATTTTAAATGGATCAGCAAAAAGGAAGTCTTGAGCTCTCACATATTTCGTGGAATCCTTGACACACTCCCATACGACCCGCCCCGAACTCGCACCCCTTACCACCTTCCCTTTTTCCGAAAAAGATCTCCCACTCCATCCCACCACATCTTCAACCCTTCTTTTCCCCTGATTCTCCATATTTCTCCACCACCCTGTAAAGTTCTCACCCTCTTCCGAATTAGGGACGCGGGTTTGCGACTGCGGGATTCAAAGCCAATAGTTTTCGCCAATTTCATTCACTAAAAGGTTTGCATCCATATACGTTAAAAAGAAAATTAGGGCACACACAGTTTTGAATATACATTCATCACGTTTTTAGTTAAAACATTTACTATCTATGTGAGCTAATGATAGCACCATTTTCATGGGGCTGTACTGATTAGGTTTCAATAACAGCAATTATTTGATAATAACTCGGAAAGCAACAAGAAGATGAGCCAACGCTTAACTTACATTTTAACTATGTTGCTTCTACGATTACTATAACAGTTTTTTAATCAAAATCACTAAATAATAATAGCAGAAATTAACATTTTTCCTATAATTAATTATAACAAAATCACGTCATAAAATAATGATTACTGCAAGAACCGAATAGAATTGCTGCTGTGATCAAAATTTTTCCTACAGTTAATAGTGTAGTGCTGCATGATAGCCGGCACAAAAATAGAGATTTTCACATGCCGTTTCCAAAACCTTGAAAGCGGAAAGTATATTTTTTGGTGTGTGTCACCCGATGAAGTACACGTAGAGGGGAATATTTGATATTTTCATAAATATAACATGTAGGTACTTCGTTTCCCGAAGCATCCTCCTTAACCCCTTTCCAATTCGTCGTCTTATTTCACGAAACGCTGGAGGAACTTGATGGAATGGACCCCAGACAGGAAAAGAAAGGACGCCCTCGTAATTAAATTAGACGGAACGTCGACGAGTTCAAAGAGAGTCCTGTATTCTTGAGGTACCGTGTGCTGTTTTTACTATGATGATGGGTGCATACTTTCACCAATAATAATCTCAAGAAAGGTTGGACCGCACCACTTTGATGACGTCGCTGGAAAATTGGCAGTCGAAGGGTTTTGCACTTCGTTACATACTAGTAAACATTCCACGCGTATAGTTTTCCAACGTAATTTCCTGGTATATGATCATTAATAAGGCCAAATTACAAAGGCGTGATGCATCTCAATTTAATAAGTCTCATAGCGTAGCAAGAGGTGTTTGATGTTACTCAAGCTGTTTCCTTTGAGAGATTTATTATCCTCTTTCACCCCGCTGATTTCCTCTGGGAAAGGAAACAAAATGAACTTATATATATTTTCACCTCCTAATTTAACCCTCTAGTTGAAAATAATTATTATTCAAACAGAACCGATGCCATAAAAACTTAGTGAAAAACAATTACTTCATACTATGAATACAATTATAAATTGGGTCCGCTTTGCTTCGATGCAGTCAAATAAAAATAATGCGAGATCTTTTCACTCTCAAAAATAATAAAAATGTATTTATTTTATTTTCAAAATAAAAGTCATCAAGTAGAAAATAAATTAAAATGACAAACTTCCTAAATAAAATCCAACTTATTTACTTTGATTAATATTTATAATTCGATTTTGCATAAAAATAAAAAATAATCTTTAAAACCATGTTAGATATTTTGGTGGTTATAAACGCGGACGTTCAATACTAATGATAAAAAAAATCACTATTCGACGAGCACATTAGAGAGAGTGAAATATCAGGCAAAAGCCGTGCATCTCCGAACAATTCAAGCTGACGTGAATAACGGCGGAAGGATCGGCGTAGCCCATTCACGTTATTATCACCTCGGACCATAAGAGCCATCCATTTCAGTCTCGTAGATAAATGGCCTCCCAGAACCAATTTCCCAAAATCGATTGCCCTGAGTCGATTACATCGATTGCTCATAGACTCGGAGCTTGTTAAGAACGGAGTTCGACCACTGATTATGCGGCTTAAGTGGGCTCTCTAATATTTGGGGTCACCGCGCATAAACCATAGATGCAGTGCCATGTGAGGAAAGCCAAGAATTCGGAATCAGCGACCGGGGAAACTACAACCCATAGATCTTTTGTTAAAAGAGCAATTCTGGAAATACCTCGGGGTCGCCCTTAAGGGTGCCCAAGAGGGAATTATAAATCACTGGTGGACCACACATATCCTCTAATGTAGTACTAGATGAGCTTCCACTCAAACTCACTTGAAAAGTTTGGGGGATGATAAACGAGAGATACCGAACTGACAGAGCGTGTAGGGAATAGTTTGTTCTCAGATTCCACAGGAACGGGTAAAGCATAATCATATCATAGGATTCTTTTTCTATAGCATTATTTTTATTTTTATAAAAAAATAATTAAATGTTATTTCATATTATAGAGGCACATTCTTAAAATTTGGGTTAAATTGGAAAATTGCTCCAATTCATAAGTTAGATATTCCATAATGCAGATAAAATTCCACTGCTGAATGGTATTCACAATTGGTGAATTTGCGAAAAATTTATAAGTGATACCTATCCACGTCATCCATTTTATCTCCAGTCAGAACTAAACTTTACACATGTTAATGCAGGATTAAACAAGCAGTTTCCATCTTAACTGGAAGATACTACATAGACCGTGGAATCATATCACAACGATTACATCGTAGCCAACGACCGATAGCAATGGAGAGTGCCACCAGAGTACAACGGAGAGTGGATAAGTTCCCCGCATTCAAGAATCCGCATTCTTAACTATTTCTCTTAATAGTTCCTCATACAAGCCATCTACGAGTTCTACCTCTGATCATGAGGCCTAAGAGACTTCTCAATTATTGGGGGGCACCGCGCATCAACCATAGACACGGTGCCAAATGATTAAAATTTAAAATAAAAAATTTCGACACTGTGAACGGGGGAATTACAATTCTTAAGATCTTAATTTATTAATTCTTAAGATCCTTTTTATTCATACATATTTAATTTTAACCCCATTTTTATTCTGCAGGACATATTTTGAGGTAAATCAATCTTTAACAAAATCATTTTTCAGCGAGCCTGATGCCACATTAATGTCTTCGTAATATCATCAGCGTATGTAATTTGAAATATTATTCAATATCAATGGCTTCCAAAAAAAACATTTCATACACCTCATACCAAGCTAGGACGGAACCATCGTTCTGAAGCTAGGACGGAACACTAAAATGGATTACAAAACTAACGAAGCCGTGCGAGTATTCATAAAGGAACACAAAAGTTTTTCCTCCATCTCTCACAACTATTCCATAAGACAGGTTCCTTCAATTCACGCACGAAACTTTACAAATACCAAATACCCACGCCGAGAATCGACAGAAAAGCAGAAACGAAGACACGGAGCGGATCGAGGACGGCTTTTTGAACCGGGAACGCCGGTCTTAGTCGACGCTTGCGAACCACTTGTAAGCTGTGCCGCACCCATTGCGCTTCAATGCACGCACGCCATGACAATATGTACTCACTGCACCGAACATTACGCCCGCTCTCTTCCACCCCCCCTCCCGACGCTTGCAGACATCCATTCCCCAATTGGCGCGATTCTCCAGACATCCTCTCTTGCTCATCCGCTTCTACCGAGGGCCCCCACCCATGCTTTCAAAACACTAACGCGCCTCCTGAACCCGCCTCACACAAGGGCAAAATCTTTAAGACGCTTTTTTGACAGTTCTATAAATTATGGTGTTCTAACACAGCGATAATATTCAGTAACTACTGAATTGAGTGATGAAAAACACAAATATTTGATGGGACAGCTGCACATGTAAAAAACAGCAAAGACCTTCACAGGTGTTAAAATGAACCAAAGTAAATAATCAGAGTCCAACAGTAAAAATGGTCAAGAATATAGGCACAGTGAAATGCTTGTATGACTGGCTAGGCATAAGTTATAAAAACACCAATTCTAATGATAAAATAAAAAAGGAGCCTGCCTCTCTTTTGTAGCATCAAAATAATCACTAGCTACAAGATTTGTTTAGTAAGTTGCCCACACACAGCATATTTGCCAGTTTACAGTGGCACAATATGGCAAGCATAAAAAAGTACAAGCAAAATAAAACGCAATAAATTTAAATAAACAATAATGCATTAAATGTAATGATATTGGCCTTAAGAGTTTCCATTCGGATAGGAAAGAGCGTTGGTACAAGTGTGGCTAGGATGAGAGAACGGGCCAATGTAATCTGGAAGGTAATTTATGAGGAAAGAGGTGGAAGAGTAGGGAACGTTTGGTCAATGACAATCTGGGAATGGGCATATGTAGAAGCGAAAAGGTTAAATTGGAGATGAGGTCCATGGCAGAGTTTAGAATGCTATGTATTAGTTTGTATTCGGATTTGAGAATTAAATTTGGGAAATTAGATTTGGAAAATGTAAGCAAAACAGTATCAGCTGGCATATTGCAAAAATGAGGGACTCTGTACTTGACTATTTTAGTGAAAAAATTTTGTTACACTTTTTAGAGCCAAAATATTGGATGGAGCTGAGATGGTCCAAATGGGGGAGCAATACATGAGATGAAGAAGTAGTGCAATTTAAAAAAAAACTGCCGAAATTTTTCTACTTAATTAGCTCTGGTAAATAACATTTACCCCGGTAATATCTAAGTAACTTGCCCACATGAGAAAAGAATGTCCTACTCTAAAAACTACACATATATTAAGCCAATAGCATTCACACAGAAGGACCAACAGCATTGAGAATCCCTTGATCAAAGGCTTCATAACACACGGTGTGAAAACAACGAGAAAATCAGCGAAAAGTCTATACCCGAGTCTATATAAAAAATAACACCAGCACCACTTAAGTCATTCAAAAGGAACATCCTATGGCATGAGACTGCCCAAGTTTAAAGATATATGTGCACAGGCATTGAAACATAATCTGCTAAAATGTCCTCATTTTCCATTTCAAGTGATTAACATAAGATATTTAAAGGTAATTGCAGCCTTTGAGATACAAAATATTCAACTTGAAAGCGATGATGGAATGTAATGAATCATTCAGGTTACTACTTCTAATCTATTATGCCAGATAAATAGGCAGACCATTATTAAATTCACCTCATAAGCTATGCAATCATGTGATATGAAAAGAGTGACTTAAAGATCGAGTCGTTAGAATATGCAAATTTGGCATTCCTTGAAACAAAAACATACCAACATCTCTTTCATTTGCTGGAAAAAATTGAAACTCTACACACAGAATACTTGAAATTAAGTAATGTTGACCTTCTTATTATTAATTGAATATTTTTCCCGAATAATTTCTCTTTGTTTGTTATTATCAAAGTGTAATCGAATAGTTAAGATGTTACTTTTGTAGCAATGCAATTTATTTTAAATAAAATAGAAATCAACAAACTTGTTTCATTAGTTCGACAGCAATTACCTATGTGTTTTATTATTATCTGAGGCGAAAATTGAATTGGTAGTTTTTTTTTTTGTTTTTTAGACCCATGCCATAAATTATGTCTGCACCATCAATCGCGAGGAATTTTTATAACAAGCATTTAAATTATGGGAAATAGGTGCGGAACAACTGATGTGTTACATCCTAAATCTGCCTATTTGACATCCACCCATAAGTTCACCCCCAAATTATATATTCATAGTCTTTAAGTTTAATGGAATTATTTCATAGTCCTTTATCAGGCCATGTTTCGCCTAAAACACTATCATCAAAACTTCGTGACACAATAATCTCGGGCGCAGTCATAATTTTCCGCACAAGTCTACGATCCTGTCCAATACTCAACTATACATTTTACCAGAATGCAGAGCGACCCAACCAAATCAGCAATACCCTCACCAGCCCCTCGCCCAAGTGTAGTGCACATCTTCAGGAAACAATCTTTGGAATAGTTTTCCCCACAGAAGCGGCGCAAACGTCTCTTCACCCCTTCCACTTCCAGGCTCTTCTCTCCTTCCCGCCATCCAGTAACCGGGCCATATTTTCTTTCGCCGTCTCCCACTACACAATGTCACAAGGGGGTGATCGATGGCCACTGGGGTCGCTCCTATAGCACGTATACGCGTGTGTGCTCGCAAGAGAGGGACCCAATTTTTCCCCCGCTACTCTAGGCCCTATATAGCACCACCACCTCCGACACCAAACCTCCTCGCCCGACACCTCGAAAAACCCATCGAACAGGCACCGATAAATCGCAGGGGCCGGATTCTCATCCATTTCAATATCGCCAGGAAACGAAAAAAATCGCGCCCCTCGTATTCTCCGGCGGCGTCAATTAAATCGTTTCTCTTCCCCGGGAATACGGCGCGCTTCCAGCCGAAGCCGAAATCGGGTCGCAAAGACATGTGGGCCCGGATTTGAGGCGTTTCTTTCGGCTTTGCACACCCATGGTGGAGGGCGATAATGGATTGCAAATCCGTTTGGAGCGATTTATTAGGCACGCATTAAAGTACGCATGGAAGTCTACACATGAAGGGTACCGTAAGATGGAGGTTACCTTGGCCCATCAGAGTAGCTTTGGCCCACAATCTAAAAAGAGATTAAATATTATTAAAGAGTTCTTTTTTCAGTCAACATATTGTCACAGTGAATACTTTTACCATTAAGTGGAAGAACTAACTAGAGATTCATACAGTTTTCTCGGTTCAAAAGTATGGAAGTGCAATGCGATGGGCAAACTTCCATCTTGAGGTTACGTTGACCTATCAGTAAAAACAAGCATCATAACCAGAATACCATGCGTGGGAAAAAGTAAACCCAAACTGGGGAATCATTGGCCCACTTAAAAAAAACAATCACAAGGGAATTTTTGTATCATCTCTGCATCTTAAAATAAGGTTACACATAGTAACAACCCCAAAAATTAATGTGGAAAATGTTTAGCATCACATATCATCAAATTTACTAGTTATACATATTTTAAGAACATACGAGTAGCGAAGTGGGCCCATGAAACCTCATCTAAAAGTACGTCATTGGGTGGATTCAAAATTACGGCCATTAATGAATATATAAAGAAGGAACCATTCCATCGGCAATTCCCATTTCACAGCTGTGGATCAAGAAACTGTGGGTAATTAGAGACAGAAATCCATGAAAATAATTTTCATTAAGCACAAGCTGTCATCCTAGGCTGTTTAAGGTAATGCGCAAATTTTAGAAAAAAACCTAAAGCTATGCAGCTAATAATTACTAAAATACCACATGGAACCCAGAAATGGACGTTGACAGCTGCAAAGAAGTCGGGAAGAATTCGAAGTATGTTGGTACAGAAGAAAGATGAAGATAAGACGGAAAATCTGAAAAAGTGAGAGAAAAGAAAAGTCCTGGGAAGAAGGTGGCGCAATTTAATCGGCCCCAACAGGATGCTTAATGAGCTGAGAACTATAGTCAGAAGGAGAATGTAAATGGAACTCCTCGATTTAGCACGCAATCAAGGATGGAAAAGTGAAGACATACGTTTTTATGAAAAGTCAATCAGATGCAAACGTAAATGAAATTTGCTTGGAGAGATGTGTCGGAACAATTTCAGAATTGTTGACATATGGTGATGAACGACATGAAGCTGCGGTTAAAAATCCAAAATCCGAAGAAGTGTTTCAAATAAAGTGGAGAATGGATTCGAAAGGCAGAAATATTTAGTTCCTTAGCTCCTAAACTTTCCGCTGCCATTTGTCATATTTTCTTAAGGTTGCCTTCTTAATCAGGGAGTCAAATATTTTTCCCTAGCAATTCACATTCACACCACCTACCTAGCGACTCTCTCTCTCTGCCATTATGAGACATGATGACGTGATGAGTGCTGATAAAAAGCAATTGACTGAAACTGAATTAAGCCACATCGAAGCTCTGGGTAAACGAACGCTTCTGCTGAGTTGGGTATTTCACACATGATATCAAAAGCCGTAATGTAAGAATATAATACTAATACGCATATGCACATTTAAAGGTATTAGTAAAAAGGTAATCACGTTCATAACACAAAGGATTTGTTTATAATAAAGATAATGCATTAGCTTCATCTCGTAGAAATCTATCTTCTCTTCCAAAACGCAGTCATTCATTTCGCTTCAGTTGATTAGAGATGAAGGTGAACAAAAAGACCGTCATTGAAAACTAGCACAGACATGAGAAACAAAAGGGACACACTGCTGTACGGAAATGTGTGTCACTTGCCCTCGTAAAAATGGTGCGGTTCAGCATGGAGCTTCACTTAACACAGATAATCAGTTGCATGGCTGTCACTTAAATCGATCATTCAGCAAAATTCATGTCCTACAACGAATTTAATTAAATTCTAATTTATACGTCAGATATATATATATATATGCATATTCAATGAACGACACAACTATATCTCAAATATATGTATATCACCGGTAAAGGTACTCACAACTTCTTTTGGGGGCTTCTAAATTCCAACAACAATCCTATTCCGTATGATCCTTCAAAACATTTTAGTGGTGGTATAAAAAACTTAATACGGCAAAAACAGCAAATTACCCGATTCTTATCAACCTCGCCACAACCATTAAGCAAAGTAATTCCAACTCCCGTGCCTATCTGCAATTCACATTTCGTGCCATGTGGATGCGCTCTACAGTATTTCTTTTGTTTCGTAGTTACCGATTCTGCCACAAGTAGCGCTGTTAGGTTTCGTGCTTCCAGTTACCCGCCAAAAGCATGTAAACATGCTCGATTAAAAGACAAGGTTGTAAGTGGTTTTAACTTCACTAACAACGTAAAACTTGTTCTTTGAGATTGAAGTTTCTTTTTCAGTAGATCGAAGATGATGTCAGTGCTGTGGAAATGTGGTGATAACGGAGTGTAACATCATCTCGGGCCTGTTGTTGACACTTGAGTTCGCAGGTGGATCGCGGTTTTACGTATCAATAGCACTTTTTGTTGTTAACTTAGTGAGATTGTGTGTCGACTAAAATGTCGTCATTGCTATTTGCTGAGCTCGCTGCTACCTGCAATGCTCTAGGGTATTTCGATGGAATAAAGTATCATAAAGATGTTCATTGTTTAGGTAAGATTAGTCGGTTGTCATTACCTCATTACCAAACGTATTTTTACGGAATTGTACTCATTGTGGATTGTTGTGTATTTTTTTAAGAAACTATTAAAGATCTGATAAGATATCTTCGCCGAGATGACGACAGTCATGAAATTCGACGATATTTGGGAGATGCAAATATCGTGAAAACAGATCTCATTCCAATATTTAAGGACTATTCTGATGACAAATACTTATTTGAAGTTCTTTTGAGGTAACCCTAATCCTGCGTATAGTTGCTTTTTGGTTGAGTTAATGTCTGACAAAATTTTAATATTATATTCACATCACATGATTAGGCTGCTGGTAAACCTCACCAACCCAGTTCTTGTGCTTTTCCGTGAGGAGTTGCCTGAAGATAAGACTACGAGGAATTATTACCTGAAAATGATTGGCCATCTACAGGCATATAAAGAAGCGTTCGTTGATGAAACTGTGTGGACAATATTGGGGAAAAAACTGGGAGACATATTACAAGTTGTGAGTGCCCTTACTTAAGTATCTACGTAGTAATCATTGTATTTGTTTGCATCATTTTCCGTTGCTTATGGTCCAAAGATTAATGGAAATGCATATAATGATTTTCTTTCATAACGTAGGAATGGCAAGAGCGGGATGAGGATATGAACATGTCAATTATGAGAATACTGACTTTGGCCAGAAATACCCTGCAAGTGCCTGCAGATACAATGGCTGAAAAGCGTCCCGACAATGACGCCAGTCTTCATGACCAGGTAATCAAATGCTTTGAATAGGAGAAGTAAATTGTTTTTATTGCTTTAATTTCTTGTCCATATTTAATTCACTATGACTCCTGATTATTTTCTTTATTTTTGTATTTAGATACTATGGGCCATCCATGTCTCTGGATTAGTAGACATCTTTCTGTATATAGCCTGTTCCGAAAATGAAGAGCAATATTATATGCATATTCTAGAGGTAGGTAATGTTTGAATTGTGAGAACTTTTCTTTGTGACATAAGTTTACTTCAGTTTACATAGGGAACTTAACACCATGTTTAGTTTTGAGTGGTTTTGTGGCTAACTAATTTAGTAGTGTAATAAGTTATGAAGTTATAATTGAATTGCCATGTATCTCGGTTTTTAACTAACAGGCGCCGACGAGTAGTGAATGCACTTGCTAACTGGTCTTCCTTATTCCTTAATAATTTAGTTGGGTTCAATTTTCGTTCAGCATTTCCTGGCGGCTATAAATAATATATGAGGGTATCTAAGTCATAGTTTTAATTTTAATTATAATACAATATAATTTGATGAACCATTAACTCTGGGTTCTTATCGGTCAGGGACATTCTATTATGGTCAAGGATAATCTCCAGAAATGCAGCAAAAAGATAAAAATTATTGTTGAATGTGCAGGGCATTGTTGCATTAGGGTGGTGAGGTAGATATTTTGTTGCTGAGCAAAATGGATTAATGCCGACTTGGCACTATTTTCATTTATATTGCAAAATACTTTTACTCTTTGGATCAGAAATATTTAATCTGTGAACATGAAATAGTCATACAATTTGTCAAAAATTGCTGGTAGTTAGATCTGGGAGCTGCTAGAGAGTCGGAGGGTATGTGATAGGCTTTGATTGCTTGAGCTTATGAGAATTAATATCTTTCAGAATTCTTAGGGCCTTGATAGGTTTCTAATGCAAATAGAAGCAATAAAATAAGAGATTTTGCCAAACGGATGTATATAGGAATTACTTTTACCCTCAAATATTGGAGCACTAAAATAAAGGCTAGGTGGTACACAGTTGTGAAAGTACTCCTAAATACATCTTTTCTCGGTGTTGCCTGTTGGTTGGTGAAGTGAAATGCCAGTTGCATGTCAATCATGTCAGATAGTGCTTGTACTATAAATTTCTGTGCAAGCCTTTGCTGTATTAGCTTAAGTATATGGTGCAAGGGACATTTACTTATCCATTTATGTAAACTGAAGTCCTCTTGTCTGTCAGTCATTGTAGGTTTTTGTAATATAATGATATATTTGAATGAATGCCATCCCTTAGCAAATCCTTGTAGTTTGTAATATCTTTGACTATCAATTTTATTTATTTGTAGATTATATCTCAAATGCTTAGAGAACAAAATCCTACCCAACTTGCTGTGGCTGCTGCTCAGAGAAGTGCGAGTGAGCAAATAAAGGATGAATGTGAACTAATGGCTATACGCGATCGAGAGACGCAAGCTCGCCGAGAGAAAATGCGCAAATTTGCCAGTGCTAGGTAAACCTCTAATTTTTGCTTTCAGGGAAATATTTATATCAGCCTTGTTGTGAAATTTATAATGAAATGTAACTTTGATGACATCTTGCTCTTTGTTCACCATCAGACATTCAAGATTTCTCGGGACGTATTGCGTGAAAAATGTGCAGTCTATTAGTGATCGAGAGCTGATTTACCATAGACCCTTAAATAAATTGGAATCTCTGAATTTGGATCGTGATAAGGTTAGTCTACAACCAAAGGATAAAACTTTAAATATTACCAATACCCTCACAAAATGAATTGTATTTTGAGGCTCAACTCTATGGGCATACTTCTCTGATAATCACATCTCGTTGAGTGGTTATTGAGAATATCAAACCTTTTTTAATGAAAGGAATACCTTTTTTCCAGAGAAAACTCAAGCATCCAAAAAACCGCCTGCCTTTGAAAGATGACAACCCAGAAAGGCGTTCTGCTTTCAGTATAAGACTGTTTCTTAAAGAATTCTGTGTAGAGTTCCTCAATGGGGCCTATAATAACCTTATGTATAGAGTAAAGGCAAGTATTATTTTGTTTGTTCTGTGTTGCATGTTGATTTTACCATTTATTAGGAACCTTCATCTTTTATGTTTATGTATTCTGAGGTAATCTAAGTTTAATGCTGGCTTCATTTTATTATTAGTGCATGATCACTGGAGGTGAAACCCAGGAAAATGATGAAACATATTATCTCTGGGCCATGAAATTTTTCATGGAATTCAATCGGTGCTACAAATTTAGGGTTGAACTTGTGAGGTAAGTTGACATTTCTCATTTTATCAAAGCATTTCATATTCATTGTAACATTTCATTGAGATTTTGTATATGAATTTCTTTTGCAGTGAAACCATATCTGTCCAGACTTTCCATTTCGTCCAGACTCAGATAGAAAATTACTTTGAAATGATGACGGTTGATAAGAAAAAAATACCAATATGGTCACGACGGCTGCATCTTGCCGTCAAATCTTATCAAGTAAGAAAGCATTTAATTTCCATGTTGAATTATTTATTCCTAGGATTTGTGTTTGTTAGGCATTGACGAATGAATTATATTCATGGTATTTTGATTTTCTCCAAATAAGTTTATTTTTGCGACGTAAAATATTCATTTCAGGAACTGCTAAATACCCTTGGTGCCATGAGCAGTTCTACTGACCAGAAAATTAAAGATTCTGCCCAAGTATTGATGAGCAATATATTTTATGTTGTGGAGTACAGGGAGCTTTGTCTGACACTTTTGATGTCATACTTGCCTCAGAAAATGTCAACATCTTGCCTGCAAGACATCATAAAAACTGTTCATATCTTCATGAAACTCCTCGAGTCTCACTGTAAGGCTAACCGAACTATTCTTGTGCAGAAGAAGACCGCTAAAAGAAAGAAGAAGAAGACAAAAACCTCTGGTGCTCAAAATACAGGTAAGCAAAATACCAAAATTATTGTAGTTATGTCAGAGTCTATCCTACATTTCTCAGGCGTAGTGTTTTGAAGAATTTGTATGGTGGCCACTTGTCTGAAGAACGTAGTCACACTCACTACATTCCAAGTGGTAGTCCATAATGTGTCTACATTTTTGTGGGCTGCAAAATCTCAAATTCATTTCTGACAGTGGTGACACCTCGTATCCTCTCTCTTAATAATGGCAAAATAGGGTATAAGCTGGGCACACTTTGTATGACTATAAGTAGTTAATTGGCTAATTGCTCTTCTTTAAAACTTTGCAGTTTTGGTGGTAATGTGAAAAATTATTTTGAATTGCTGTTGTATATAATTATCTCATTTGAGACAAATGGAGCTGTATTCCCTATTCCTTGTTATTATACCCTAAAAAAGTTTTCATGATGCGGTTGAATTCAATATTGAAATGGTCCAGAGTGAACGATAACGTTACCTATGCATTGAAGTACATAGTGAGTAATTCAGGATGTTTTTGTTGTTATTAGTGGTGTCAGTCTGGGAAGGGTAACTATAGGCTTTCAAGGGAGGGAATATCAATCAAAAGGGGGTAAGGTTAGCATTGCATTGTTTACTTTTGCTCAGGTGTCTGAGGTACCTTAAAAGACATTCTGCTAGCTGAAGTACTTCATTAATATGCTATTTAGTTACATTTTTATGTGTTGAGATTTTTCTTTCTCTATCCGTCAGATGTACACTGGTGGAGGCTTAGAATGGTTTGCATTTGATTCCTATTTCGCACCCTTTCGAATTTGTTCATTTTCTCCAAAGATGCCATGTTAAGGTACATATTGTGATTAATAAGCTGTGTAACGTATGTATGATAAAAATAAATAGTGTCGATCTAAATCATTCTGAGTTGGGTGAAAAATGTCTGATGAAAGGAAAGTTAAACACTACATTGAAAAGGAAATAAAATCTCCAATCCAGTTTTTTTTACTGTATTATGCATTCATCAATGGGGATGATAAATTGGTATATCTCCAATAAAAGTATGTGATAGAAGCACTTCATGAAGTGAGTACTCAAGCTTTCCATTTGTAAAGAGATCATGCAGTTAGTTTTTCTTTCATTTTCAATTTCACTTTAATTAGGAGAGACATACTTTTGCTACTATCAAGAAAACATAATTTCTTACCACGATGTCATTTCTTAGGAATCTGCGCATGGTGATGGTAGGGAAGCTCACCCCATAATTAGCAATGCTCAATGTCACAAATTCAGGGTTAGGCGACTATTTCATTTGCTAAGGTCACCTCGGACTATGAAGAATTTTAATTGAGTTGTCTGAGGACTTCAGCCATAATTATATACCAATGACCTTCTGATCAGTGGTCCAACACTCTACCCAGTGGACTACTATGCCCTCTAGTAAAGCTGTGTAGTGCTGAATATTACCTTAATGATTTTGAAAACTTTATCATTCACTGATATTGTAATAAATAATAAAAACATTATTCACAGATTATAGTGAGTCAACTATTAATTGAAAGAATCTTCATGTTCAGGGAATTCCTGAGAATCGTTATTTCTTATTCCCAACCTAGTTCTGCGCCTTAGTCAGTTAATGAAGAGTTTTGAATTTTTAAAAATGGTAATGGCTTTTTAGAACATTTAATTAATCAGAATATTGTTTTAATGTCATTAATTAAAATATTTTGTCATTTTAGTCTTAGGATATCCAATTACTTTAAGAATCTTCATTTGTTTTCAAATGATGAAATATTTTATTATTTGATTTTGTTTTATAATATCTGTTACAGATGAGGCACAAGCTCGAGAGAAGACTCTGGAAGAGCAATGGGAAGAAATAGGCCCAGAGCTATCAGCAGTTCTCCAAGGTGGTATTGAAATTCCTGGTGATATAATTCCTTTTGATGCCACTTCAGACGTCAGCATCGATGATCAGAGGTTGGACCGTTGATCAATTCTGTGAATTTATTTTGATGTAGATACTCTATTGGAAAGGGGAATTTTCAAATATGCCTGTATGATATGCAAATATTTAATATATCTACCTTAAATATAAGAATATTTATACATAACATTAAAAGTTTATGAGCATATTATTATGAAAAATGTTAATGTGTGATTAAACTATTAAAAATAGAAATTCACCTTTTTTCAAAGAATGCTTTCTTTGTAGATGTCATTTATGACAACATCTGTGATAATGGATGAATAATGCTGCCTTTTTTTACGTAGATTGCCTTTATTACCATATACAAACTTGGTCCTTCTAAGCCAGATGACTTATCAGAAGGTTCCATTTATCCTACATAGTGGCAACATTGATAGCATAGCATTTATATTACATTACAAGTAACAACTACATAAACAACAAAAAACAATAACATGGCGAAAAGGTTTTAGGAACTTTGAAACAAAAATATGAGAATTTAATGTAATTTGTGCATATCAGATTCATAGAGGAAATTACAAGTTTACAGTTTCAATGATGAACCATTCTTTCACTTTTCTATGACAAACAACTGCTTAGATATAGGTATGTGTAAAATAGTTTTATGATGGTGTAGAGTTAAGTCTTCTTATAGCTGGGTCAGGGTGGGAAATGGCTTTCTTTGACTAATTTGCAGAGTGAGTCATAAATGATGTTCCTCATAAATAATCCTGATCATTAAAAACCTCTGGAAAATTTTTAAATGTGCAGAAAATTTACTTGTAATAATTCTGTCTATTCCTCCATACTTTCCTATACTTGTCCTTCTCATTGTTTTAGTTTTTACAGTTGTGCTTGCATCTTCTACTTTACTGAGATATCCCACGCCAAAGCATTTTAAGTAGCAGCTTTAGACTTCATTTTATTAAAAATAAGTTCATAATTTTGATGTTAATATTTTTCCTTCTAATGTATGATTGCTAGAGTAATGAACTAACATTTGTATGATTTTTATTATATTTTGATGTTTGTTCTTGATTGGTTGTTTATTAATTTTTAGTCCATGATATTCTTAACTAATGCATTAATATTAATAAATTGCAAATTATGTTTTTATTTCAAGTTTTTTTTTCAAATTCAAAGTCATATTAGTTTCAGATTATTTATATTTTCAATACTGTCTTCTAAGGATTATTGTCAAAGTCTAATGTGTGTTTTCCTGTTCACACCCTAGGGCTGATGCCATGAGAAAAATCCAAGACCATCTGAGACAGCATAAAACAGAAGAAGCAGTTGGTTTGCTTAGAGCAGCTAGGTTAGTATATCAAGCCTGTCATTTGTATTTCATTTGATTGACTGTTTAAAATTATGTTAGGTTTTATCTCTAAAGCACTTTCATTCATGTAGACATACATATGTAATTCACTACTAAAATGCTGCTGGATATGGCATTTTGTGTTTTGATCTTTACATGACTACTCTTTTTTACAGTCTACTTCCCCTATAAAAACACTCCTCTCTTTTTCCACCTAATATTCCTTTCCCTTTTAAATGGAGTGCTAATGTAATGGTATTTATAGCTATAGTAAGTCAAGATCCGTGGAAGTAATTTATGTTGATTGTCACGCTTCATAGATAAAAATTTTGTAAGAATTCATCTCTGTTGTATGCATATATGTCTTTTTGGTATCCATACATGTTGACCCTGTTACCTTAGATTTCCTTAACTACAAATTAAATGGATGTGTGCATATGTTCTCATTTTATAGAGAAGTTTGGCCAGAAAACGACTACTTTGGGAACTCACTTATGGCTCCAGAGGATGAATTCATGGCCTTCAGGGAGATCTACTTTGCAGACATCAAAAGTAAGTGTGATTTCTTTGTATTAATTTTTTTAATTAAATTATTTCCTCCAGTCATAGTGCATATATTCCAGGTGTAATTCAAATGGTTTAGTAAATGCTAGTCTGGTTCTCCTCCTTATATGTGAAATTCTTTCAACACCTAACTCTGGTATCATCCTTAGAAGTACAGTATCCCCATAGGATGGTGCCAGGGTAAGGTTATTAGCTATTCAATTATTGCTATCAATGATATTTGTATCCTTTGAACTGATGAGAAAATGTATTTACTCTTTTTATCAAGCAATTACTTTTATTTACCTGCATATTCTGGCAAAGCTTTGAAGTTCATTTTTTGATGGCCGATTATGTGTAGACACCGAGTGTATTTTTCATCCTGCCAATAAGCCACTTGCCCACCGTTATTGTTTCATGCTAGTTTTCTGCCTGTCGAGGATTATTTTACTCCTCCCTCGAACCTTCACGGAGATATTCACGTTCGGTTTTGAATCCCTTTTCATACCGAGGGCTTTTTTATTTTTTACTTTCATTTCCGTCGGATATTCAATCCGTTCTGATCCACCCTCGTTATCGCACAAAATCCGCCATTTAGCGCACTACGTGCCTCCATTTTTTTCACCTACCCTCACCCTCCCGTTTGGTCCCTTTTAACTTTTTCGATGGCGAGGAAATTACGGCGTGATTGGTGGTAATCGCCATTTAGCGTGGTCAATTTACTCTCTCCCCCCTTCCACTTCGTCTTCACCCTCCCCCGCATTCGCACGCGTGTTACGCGCACGCACTCCCCTCTACCGGCGCGCCGTCGAAACTCGTTAGACACGAATAGAAGGGAGGGGGGAGGAGATGGACGGTTGATTGGGGGTTAGGGGAATATTAGGCGAGTTTTTGTTCCAAAGTAGGGAAGGGGAAAGGTTATGGGTTCGAGTGATGGTAGGGTGAGGGTGGGTGTATATTTTTTTGTGTCATCGTACGACAGCAAAGAAAGACATGCGCCGTGGTAGCTTTGCATGGGGTGTCCGAAATGGCAGTCGGTTTTTTTCTAACTCTCCCTTCCATCCCCGTTGTTTTCAGTGGGTCCAGGTGGCAGGGATTCAATTGGTGCGGTTAGCGCGGAACTGCCATGCCATTAGCAGTTTAGGTTTTTAACGTGATGCGACATCTGTGGTCGTATCGGTCTCGGGATTACGATTTCTGACGTGATGAAGCGGACGGTGACGTTCCGGGAACTGACCGATGGGAACGACCTGCGGCGATGTTGACGCTGTGGCCGTCCCCAAACGATCCTTGGGGATGTCCACTATTATAGTATGAATGCTTGCTCACGCGATGCAAGTACACGTCCGAACAGACGCGTGATCATGCGTTTAGGATTAGTATCTGGGGTTGTTGGGTTGGAATGGTGCCGTTCTGCTTTTATAACCGTATCGTAGATGGAAGTTTTTTCGTGTGTGGGATGGTCTGAAATTTATCGCTAATGATTGGCATTCGAAATTGAATACTTTATTATGCGGGTGAAAAGTTGATACTTTTATTTCTCCTAGGAACGGTGTGGTTAAATGTTTGATTAAAATCATATTTCATCATGTCCCATGTTGAAAATTTTCTTAAAAAAATGATCTGAATCTATGTGTAAATGGTTGGATCAGAACTGATGTCATAATGGCGTGTCCCTTTTTCTCGAAATTTCAATGTCTTTCCTCCGAGAATTATTTTCTTTGAATGTGGTCTCTCGTTAAGTGACCCTCTTGGCCCGTGAATATTTGTTAACGGGAGTTGTACTCTTCTTCAATTTGAGTGAAGGTGTCCATGGTAAATGCCTTTTGTCTAAAAAAATGAATTGATAAGATTAATCGACAACCCTTAATCCTGTTGTAGAGATATAATGTTGCCCATCATGTTTCTCTGCATTAAAATTCAATTAGTGTATCGTCCTCTTTTCACTCCGGTGTGATGAGGAAAGAAGATACTGCCTCAAACAAATTCGCATCTAATATGAAGGAAGTAGACTTCTGCGTTTCTGTTGATATAATCGTGATTAATTTATATTTTCAATAAATTTTATATGATTTAAGAATTATTTTTATTATTTTTGGACCTTGGTTTGACGACAATAAATGGCCCTTGCTAACATACTGCGTATTATTCCTCATTCCTTGGCGCCAGAATTAAATTAGTAAATTAACCTTTGGAGATCTTGCTCTTTCTTTGTCTCAAACTATTTGATAGCTTTTTATCATGCTGTTCTTATTTATTTTCCTCTATCTATGCGTGTTTCAATTAAAAACCCTCCTTAAATTTAGGCATGTAATTGGCGTATCAAAAATTCCCCACTAATTAACGAGGTAAAAATCAATATTTCCTCTGGGAAAAATAATAATAATCTCTGGAAAACGGGGAAATGTAGGTGAATTTTCTAATGATATGCTGCTGGACACTCCTTTATTTCCAAAAATGATATTCGGGCTTCTAGCCGGGTTTTCTCTCTCCACTTGGCCCACGTTTCGGAACCCGAGTAGCGTTCCATCATCATTATTCCGAAACTTCTGTTAGACGCCGGAATAGCCTTTTTGACTATATTCGCAGGGAAAGCATTAGATCTTACTTCACTCCTGTACTTCTTTTTTATTTCTTACTGATCTATCTATGCCATTTAAGTTGTTGTCGAACAGTGCCTTCTATCATAGAATAAGGATATACTTACTCTACGCTTCTATCCAAGGTTCTCGTGGCTTTCTGAGGCAATTTATTCTCGGGTCTTCGTCGTCCTGATTTCTTTCAAAGCATATGGTCGCGGATCTTTCACTCGTAAGGAGAGGTCATATAAGCCGCCCCTTCCTGTTTTCCAAACCCTTTTTTCCCCTCATGTTGGGGGGACACTTTTCCTCCTTCCTTGACCTCCCGCACTTAGGCGAGACCAGGACTGCCTCGTCCCTCAACACCTCAACCGTCGCATCCCCTCCGGTCAGCTCCTTTTTCAGCCCTTATTCCATCCTTCTTTTTTCTCTCTCTTTCTCTCTCTCTCTCACAGCCCTTAATGTCGTTCCTTTCCCTTGAGCGGCGACCTCGTTATGTTTCAACATCAATTCTTTTCCCTGAACCGTTGGAGCTAGTTAGGACACATCCCCATTCCCGCCTCTTTAAAGGGTTCCTTCCTCCTCCCTCTCACCCCTTTTCCTTAATTTGACTCCTCGTCGACGCCGCTGTCACCCCCGTGTCGTCCTGGGGTTTCGTCCTCTGTAACCCTTGACCCTTCTTTCCTTATCCGTATCCTCCTCTTTTTCTCTCGCGTTTCTTCCCATATCCACGGCTTCTTTTTCTGCTCCTCCTCATCTCTTTAGGTCGTTGTACACTGGGCATGTAATTGCGCAGGTTAGAGCTGCATTAATCTCTCATGATGGCGTGCAATTGCGCGAATGCACGAACGAAACTAGAACAGGGGCTATTTTCCGTCTCATGTTCCATGCATTCTCGCATGCGTCCTAGCAAATCATCGCTTTGCATAACGCAATTTTGGCTGCGCCATCGTACACACGCCAGATTGTGCAGTTACGTGCTCCGTGTAGAACGGCTTTTATCTTTACCAGAAAGCCACCCAGCTTTGCTCGGCAGGGATTATAGCAAGAGAAGTGGGATACTTGGAATTCACAGTCTCATGCAGGATAGCTGTTTTCTCTTTGAGCGTATCAAGAGGGGCGCATGCCCGGCAGGATGTCCAACCGCAGAAGTTGTGTGACGTGACGTAACAAACGGTAATGAGAAAATGACGCAAAGGATACGTCGGACGCAACCGAAAGTAGCACTACGGGGTTTGGGAGCATGAAATGCACCTCTACACTGAGTTTGGTCGCAATCCGTGCTGCCGTATGGAAACGCATAGCGGACAGACAGGCAGACATCCTCTTTGATGTTTATAGATTTCATTTTATTTCACCCTCATACATCAATGCTACCTAGCCTCATTTTATCGCGTTTAGGTGTTATACGTCATTATGCTTCAATAGTATTTTTTTGGCCCGTTTCGAATGTTCGAGATTAATTTGTGAACATTTGTGGAAGTATCGATTTCTTGATCTCCTTCTATCGGTATTCTGTTGAGTTTTCATAAATTTGTTCGGGGTATAGAAGCCCGTCATAAATAGATTCCCTATCAGTTGATGGCCTTTACTGCATTAATGGCCTCCTATTACTTCACGAATAACTTCATGCACTCAGTGGCACGTGCGGAAACGCTTTTATTTTTTTTGTCCTTAATATTTTCTGAATGTCTCCCCCTAGATGCTTACTCATGCCTTCAAAATAGCTACCTTGATCCCGTCGATGAATTTTTCATTATTTTGTTTTTGCTGGTCTCTTTCATCTTTCAGTAGTAGTGTTTTTTCATCGCTACGTTTCGAACTTCAGGATGCATTGAGGGCCACTCAGCCCTTATTTGTGCGCTTTTTCTTGGTCATCTTTTGATATCACTTTATTAAGCGAGCTAGCTGGTTGGGAAAAAATTATAAATTTTGATTTATCGCTGTATCAGCAATTTTTTCCCTTTTCACGTTTATTTATTCTTAACTTCAGCATTTTCAAAGAAAGGGTGTTACCAAAGGGCGATGGCTGAATAAAATTTCGATGCCTGAGTGTTCTATTTTTTTAATTTGTGGAATATAATCGTACGTAATTTTCGTTCTCATTTCGGTGAAAGGAGTTCTTTCCACGTAATTATGCCTGAAAACTTGTTCTTTATCTGCCTCTCCTTCTGTGCTGGAACGATTAATTTTCAAAACTTCCCTCTGCGCGGGTGCAGTTAAAGCTAAACGCTGCGCATCCGTCATGATATCGAGTTTCTAATTCGATGAGGATACTTCGGAGATGTCAATTCGTGCGTAACTTCGAAATCTATTGCGATGTAATTTTAGTGTAACAACGCTATGGACTACTGTCGAAATCTCTTCAAGCGTGTCACTCGTAGCCGAGGCTTCAAACCCCAGAGATGGCGATATTAATTCAGGATATCCGATCCTCACTTTAGTATTGTGAAGAGGTCGTGCAAGTGCAGTGCGTCGGTTGGGGAATTAATTCTTTGTACCAATGGCGTAATTCGTTAAGAGTGAGTTATTGCCGACAACGGGTGTCTCTCCACCCCTATTTACTTCCCCTTACCTCGCGGTGCAATCAACCTTAGCGGTCGGACTCTTCTTATTATAATATTAATAATTTTTTACGTTGTTAATTGCTTCATAAATTGAAAAAAAGCGTGCATAGTTTAGTTGATGAAACTGGTACATTAGTTGACCGCAATTCACTCGTAGCTTTTTATTTAGAATCTGTGGTGCATGATTTAACTCTCTTCTGGAGAATAGAATGAATAAACTACTCTCGGGGTTAGAATTTGGTTTGCTGCCTTAGATTTTCTAACCCGCGACTTAACCCGGGAGAAGTTTATTCATCGCATCTGTGGCATGAATGGGTGCGTATTGTGAAACGGTGGCGAGGTCTCCGCGTTTGCGTACTCTTTCTCGTTTCTTTTTACGCTTATCTAGTCCTTGCGACCCGTGTCATTTCACGATGGCAGCCCCGGATCCAACCCTTCCCGGGAACGCCACCCGTCGGAAGTGGTACGCTCTCCCGATGTTTCTCGTGGGGTTCTGACGTCGGTGGCGGTGGGCCCGCAGCCAAAGTCGGTTTGACCCTCATCCTCGTGTCCCTTCCGCACCCCCTCCCTCCACTCCCCTGCATCCGACACTCCTCCCCGCTTGATAGAAGCCCCGGCCTGCGCCAATTTCGTCGCGGGGTCTTCTCCGTCCCCGCATCTTCCGTCACCTCGCCGCAAAAGTTTCATCCACGTCCACCCTCATGACCCTTCTCTCTCTCCGCTCTGTCCATTTTCCTCACTCGCAGCACCTCATCTCAGACAGTTACAGGTCGTCTACGTTCACGAGATTCATACCTCTCGCGAGATCTGCTGTGACACGAGACGAGATACGACAAAAAGTCTTATGAAGGCCCCCTCTAAAATTGTCTGAAACCCCAGGAAAAATTATGAAAACAATAAATTTCCAATTATTTATCCGTCTATTCAATTAAAATAGAGTATGGGGATTAGTTCAAAAAATGGCCACCAAATTCCAAAGGCAGTCATACAAACGAACAATCATAGCAACATATTTGTTTATGCAAACAAGAGGAGCTCAATTGGGAAAGAAGATAAAGGAATTAAAACGAAAAACTGATAAATATAAGGAAGGAAATTAAGAAAGTAATATTTGAAGTGTCTATTTCTTTGCGTCTTCTTTCCGAGAGAACAAACATCTGTTTAAACTAAAGCGCATTCAAATGAAAAGCGGAGAAGTATAAGGTAGGAAATTAGTTGTTGTTTTTGGTATATTACATCGAAAGTGTGGTGGTTATTAATTTCGAAGTTAACAAGTGCACTAAATGCCAAGTTAGAAATATGATTCGTGCTGTTGACTATAGTTCGTATCTTGTTGGCGATACACGATTGTAGTAGAAAGACTTTTAACAAGTCTTACATAATATAGGTAGGTAAAAATGATTTTATTTTCATTTTTTGTGATGGTGATAACTTTTTATTTTTGTTTACGTTCTTTTTTCCGTTAATGTCCTTTTTAATGTACAATGTTATCGGTGAGCTGCAGGAGTGAATAGGCAGTGAATAATACAATATGGAAGATAAGTGCAAATAAAGGTATTTCTTATTCAATTATTTGTCTTGCGAAAAGCACGTTTCCTTGAGTGACTAAGTTATTCAACTGTGAAAATTATCGAAATCTTGACATTCACAATGTCTTGTACACCAAAGGCTGTGATCCGTTACTCACCAGATTTATTGCGCATTGCGTTGGATATTAAAGCTGAGATATTTGTGTATCCCGATTCATTAAAACTTTAAATAGAGGTATTTCTGAAGTGAAATCATTCGCGATCAGGATAAATTATATTTCGATAAAATTCGTCATACTAGCCCCTCATGCTAACAATTCATGCTTACTAGTAGGCGCATTTGTTCTAGATATTGATATTCAGTCCATACGTAATTCGCTTACAAAGGGGAACAGCTGTTACTTCTAATTCGTATATCAAGAATTTGGTTGAGTTTTGTGGAAAATAATTAATAAACGTGTTTTTCATCGTAATTCGTAAAGTCGCTATGTTATGATATTACGTATGCATTGGGTGTTACAGTGGAACGTGGTCTCAACGTTTTTTGTATTTGAATTGAATAAGTTAGAGAAACTCGTATAAATTTATTTTACTTTTTTAGCCCCTCAGAAAAACGTTTCTCTTTATAAATATTTACATTCATATTGTAGCCTACGTACCATGCGCTCGTTTTACGTGAAAGTGGAGATATTGCTTATACCTAAGCTAGCCAGTTTAAAAGTAAACGATCCTTAAGTAACAAGTAGCAAACAAAAAGTGTAAGACCTCCCACAGTGAGCATAACAGGCCGCAGGCCTTTTTCGGGGGGGCCCAGGGGGGGCAGAGCCTCCCCAGCGAGCAAAGCGAGTATATATATATATCGCCTAGTGCATGAAAAAAAACAATACAATATTTTCGAAAAAAATAAATAATCGCACTTAGATATAACACACTAATTACAAAATTTAAGGTGACAAACAAAATAAATATGAACATAAGAAAGTGAATATAAACAAGAAATATGAACATAAGAAAGTGAATATAAACAAAAAATATGAACATTAGAAAGTGAATATAAACAAAAGAAATTTAACCTGGGGTTAAGGAGGCATTCTTCAGAAACCCATATGTGCTATGTTTAAACCTATTGATATTTGTACTGCTTATTTGGGCTGGGAGAGAGTTCCATATTCGTGAGGCGGTTACTATGAATGATTTGTTCATATGAGGCGTGTGATGTTTTGGAATATGGAGGTCAATGGTATGATTACGGGTAGGTATATTATGAACCTCAGATTTTCTAACGAATTTCTCGTACAAGTATGGCGGGTAACCGGTCGTTAAGACACTAAAGGCTAGAGTTATTATGTGAAGGGTGCGACGCTCTTTATACTTAAGCCAGTTAAGGCGGTTGTAATAGTTACTGATATGGTCCCATTTTTTTTTAATCGTAAATAAATCTACGATATACGTACGTAGCTTTCGCTGCTGAAGCCAGTGTTGTTTTGAGATCATAGTATGCAGTACAATATTGTAATGAGAGATACAATAAAACTCCTTAGTTAACGGCTTGTAGAGGGTCATTACGGAGACAGATACTATTCGTCCACATTCGCGAGATTCATGCCTCTCGCGAGATCTGCTTTGGCATTCCTTAGAGGTCTGAGTTATTGATTTTATTTTATGGTTACGCAGATTCCGCTGATGAAGCCAAAGTTATTTGGAGATAATTATATGCAAAACAATCTTGTAGTTTTAGAGAGACAATAAAACTCGCAAGTTAACGGTTTTAAGAGGGTAATTTCGAGAGACGAACTTCGAACTCCTTCAGAATGAGGATATTGTAAATGAGTCAGGAGAAAAAAAGAAGTTAGTTAGAAATGAGCTAGAGGAAAAAAATGCTTCAGCTTGAATCAGCTAACGTGACCTGGCTGAACAACTTACCGGCGCTGTTTCATTTTTCTGCTCCTAGCACGGCCTCCCTGCCGCCGACCAATTTGCAATGTTTACGATGGCGTTGTCATATCTTTTTCTTTCATATCAATGCCTCTTCGCTAAAAGTTTATCGTGCTCAAACATAAATATGTCCGTGACACATTCAAATATTTATATAGCTCCTAGGACTGTGCCAAAAAGTTTATATTTGCTAATGGAAATCGTTTACTCGTTCGAATCTTCGAGCGTAGCCAAGGCCATGTATTTTGTACTGTACTCGTATATTGGCCCTCCATTCATGTTTATCCATTTTGTGTCACTCGCGTGGTCAATATTAGAAACTCGTTATCAGGGTAGAGCTGTAAAAATGTTTCGAACTGGAATGGTGTTTCGATGAATTTTAATGTTCGGTGACAGAAGTTACATAACATTCCTCTCCCCTTTTTCCACAATAGTCCCTAAATTTAAACAGCTAGTGATATTAAGATTTAATGTCTTTGCTTATTGCAGAAGTTTTAATTACGCATGGAATATGCGAGTTAGTACTGTTGGTAAGTTGTAATGGAGTGAGCAAAATTCCGTGTTCGTTTTTTTATTTGACTTGATTATTGCATATTATTTTATTTATTTTCCCTTATTCTATTTCCTGTAGTATTTTTCTCTTCATAACTTGTTCTCAGAATTTCATAGGGTAGTATCGTTGCCACTACGTCAAGTTCACTGGTGACTCGAGGTTAATTCCGAAAATTCGACACAATTTCTCTTAGTTTTTTTGTTGAGATTGATTTGGTGATATTGAGGGGAAGGAATGGGTGAAACTGTTAAAATCTCATGATAATTAATTCTACATGTAGGATGAGCCACTCGTATTGCTATCCCTCGTTTATTTTGGAGTAAATCCAATGTTTCTAACTCTAGTTTATTATCTCGGGTACCGCGGTATTATATCGTATTACTTACGTAACTGAGCCACCTAATATGGTCTACGCTTGTAGCGAGAGACTGCTGTATAATCCTATGCAGGTTTGACGTATTTTTGCATTTTTTCATTAATTTTTGACTCGTCTCATCTTGTAGCAACAACCTATCCGCGGTCACTCCAGAATTGGAAGAAGTGTAGACCACTACCATAGAATCCCATGAGGCCCTTATCGTTCCAATGGTCTTGCCCATATTATTAATCTTTGAGAAATGCACAGACACACGAGCTCTTCCGAAGAAAGCGAGACTCGGCGGAATCATGGGATTTTGTGCGGAAGAAATATTGGCAGCCGCAAAAGCCCTAGTGGACTTGCGGACATCTTCTGTCTTACTTTTTTTTCTTTTGCCGTCATTTCGTCGTCCTTCGTCGCTTCTCGGACTGGTCATCCCATTCCTTCTGGGAGTCGCTCCCACCACCCTCTCATATCTGCAGGGTCCATTTTTGCTCGAACGCGTGGGCCACGTGTCGTCGACTTATTTCGGAGGGAGAATGATTGTCCGCTTGCCCTTCTGGGAAACTCGCCCGGGACTAGGGCCATCCACTTCTCCCGAAAATGCCCTCTCCCTCGATCCTTCTTTCCGCACAATATCGCCCTTACCTTACCTTACTTCCTCTAGTGCACCCATCCCCCCGTGTCCTTTCTTACCTCTGTGCGGAATGGAAAGGTTCCCTCACGGCAATCTCTCGAGTTCATTGTTACTCCTCCGTCCCATTTCTCGGGCGAATCCAATCTTATCCCAGGTACGTGCGCCTACCATGTGTAAGTACATTTACATCGGCGCGTAGTTTCCTGGTGAGTTTCCATGAGCAGGGACTTTTCAGCATAACAATTACATTTTGGGTAAATCGAAGTATATAGCGGGAGCCAAGGTGACCTTTTGCACAAAATTCTTATTATAATCAGACATATTTTATGATTTGGATCATGTATCAAATATCAGTATAGTATTTACGTGCGTGATTTATGGCGAGTAGTTGTGAAACCTAAAGATCAAATGTAATTATAATAGTACGTATTTGCCTGATTTTCTAGCCATTCCTCCATCCCATTTCTCCGATTAATCCATTCTTATCCCAGGTAGGTACGCCTTCCATGTGTAAGTTCATTTACATCGAGAGTGTAGTTTCTTGGCGAATTTCCGTGAGCAATGTATTTTCAGCACTACAAGCAGATTTTGGGTAAATCGAAGTCTCTGGCGATAGCCAAGGTGATCTTCTGCTGAAAATTATTCGTATTATAATCAGAATTATTTTATAATTTGGAGCAAAGATAAATGTAAATATTATACGTATGTGCGCGATTATTTTAGCTATTACCCCCTTTCTTCGGCGAATCCAATCTTATCCCAGGTACATACGTCTACGATGTGTTAGTGCATTTACATCGGAGTGTAGTTTTCTGGCGAATATCCGTGAGCTAGGAATTCAGCCTGACCAGTAGATGGTGGTGGGTAAATGGAAGTCTGTGGCGAGAGCCAAGGTTGCACACAATTCGTAATGTAATCAGAGATATTTTAAATTTGGAGCAAAGATCAAATCTAAATATAATAGTTATGTGTATTATTTATATCTAGTGGTTGTGAAACCTGCTTTTTTTCTGTTTACTGTGTCTGGGAAAAAATAGTGATGAAGAAATTATTTCCGCAAATTATCGAACATTTATTTTATGCCAAATTTTATTCTTCCAATATCATTAATGTTTCAGTGGAGGAAAAGGTATCGTTTGAATAATTTAGGTAATTCGTGAGGTTATCGTATAGATATTTCATTATAAAGCAGTGAAAAAATACAAGAATTTTTATACTACCCCTATGTAGTTTTGATTTAGCAATAAAAGAACATTTTTTCAATAGCTCACGAACCCATAAAAATATGCTTAAGAGGCATGGGACCCGTATCGTTGGTATTGCTCATCGTATTTTATTGGTTTTCGATGGTAGTGAAACGAGAGATGAGCTTGCTCGTTTCTTGCAATGGCTTTTGTCGTTTGACTGAGCCACATAGCGTTCTTCAAGGCATGATGTTCAAAACAAAATTGTAGATTCCGTTCAACCAGTACGGTATGCATTTTCTTGGCAATATAGTCGATGCGAATCACTATTGCGAATTGCTACTCCCATGCTTAGCAAACCTAGTTTTAGAATCTGCTCACGTTCTGTTGACGGCTGTCTTAGAGAAAATATCATTGAAAAAATAATTTAGCTGGTAGTCGAACTTATGATATCATACTTGGCATGTTTTTCAAATCAAAAATTTCCTCGCACCAATAAGTTCCACTTGTGAACTGTACAATAAAAATTTGAATGCATCATCAAGCTAAAAATGATAAATGAATGGCTGCAAACTGTAGTTCTTTAGGGCTTAACTCCAATGCCCGTACAATACTTGCCGGATAGATGTTGTGAATCGCAGGACCGAAATAGATTCATAGGGCATTCCTGCTCCGATGACATGGCAGTAGATACCATTCGCGGATAAGGTGGAGGATACGGCTGTATCCTTCCATTCAGCCTTGTAACTCCCGCTTGTTCCCAACTGAGCAATGAATCATCTCACCGGGAAATCCTGTATTCAGTGGGTTTTAAAAAACTGTGTCCACCGGATGTCGTTCGCAGAAATACTACGAGTCGTCCCGCTCGAGCTTATTTCATTTCCCTGTTCCTGGGTCATCCATCATGGACGGAATAGCCCGTGCCTTCGATCCGTTCACCATAATTCCCCAGCGCGTGCCACTCGCAGCGGGTGGGCGGTGAGTGTGTGTGTGTATGTCCACTTCCTCTGGGACTCATTTTCCCTGAGTTATAGGGGCGGTTTGCTTCAAATTGCTTTAATTGGTCTCGTGTGTCGATGATTTTCGCCCGGGCCTTCATCTGGTGGCTGCGTGGCAATTTGGGGTGTGGATATTTTGTTCTTGGCCTTTTCCAGCGGGGCTGTCTTTTCAAATCGAGCTCGCAAATGACCGCTCAAATGCACTGTAAACCCTTTGTCGCCAGTTGAGCCTTTCCCTCGAAATTTCCCACGCTATGGTTGCTTTGTGTGTAGCTTTCCGCGTGTCAGTGGTTTTTATTGCCATAAGTTTCTCCCCATATTTCATTTTTTTAACCATCCCTCTTCTCATGCCGTCTCGTTTAAATGTAATTTAAGATGATTATTCGTTTAACAACTTAAGGGTAGACGGCGACATTTGGTGGAACTGTATGACAGGAAATATAGGTGTGGAACGTATCGTATGTTCCACAATTGTTTTTAATGGTCTGATCCAGGTTTCGACACTATGTCATTCTCAGTGGTTTGAGTTTCTCAGTAAACATGTTTGAGTTTCTTAAACTTTTTAGAATGAAGTAGTGTCTAGTGTCAAAACCTTGGTCAGGTCATTAAAAATTGTGGAACAAACAATATTGGTGAATCTGTGATTATGTTTCCTATTCCTTTAACCTTTTGCTTGGGTAAAACAGTGCTTTGGTTCTCAAGAATTGTACACTACTTAACAATTCCAGTGTAATAAAATTTTATAAATGCTCGGGTGACTATTATTAAAAGAATTCCTGTTTCATAATCGTCTTTGACTCTTACGTCCTTCGATTGCGTTGTAGGTATGTCATCATTTAATAAGGAAAGTGTAAGTTTTGGAATAAAAAAAGGATATGACGTTGTCAAATATTTATCAATGGTATTTTTTAGTGGAAGGTCGGTGAATGTATAAAAAATTCAGTGAAAAGAGAAATCTTTAATGCCGAGGGTTGATTTTTTTTATTGATTATTGTTTTCTTTCAGGTGTGTAGCAGTTTTTTCTGGAAAAAAAGTATTTTATCCTTTTGCTTTATCTATCTTATTAACATTCACTTTAGATATTAATCGTTACTTCTATTTTTCCAATTAACTATTGCATCGGGCTAATGTGTGAGAATACGTGAATAGGAACTAATACACAAGGCTAAAGAACGAATTTATGCGCAGAGAATTCAAATCTGTGTAGTAGTAGGTAACCTTTCCAGGCCAAGCATAGATTTGAAATAGACTGCTAAGTGCCGCCGCCATTGCTGGGTGATATTGACTAGCCTTGGAAGCGATAATTTTGTGTTTACTTTTGATGATTGTTGAATATTGGTTGGTCTCAGATTTTCAGAATAAGTTTCTCTATTGTATAGTGCGAAAATATTCGCTTTTGATGATAATTTGTCTGGTTTTGATAGTTTAACTACTGATTTGCGTAAATACCATAGCATTTCATTTCAAATGTTATTGATTGTTGATAAAACAATTTTTAACATTGGTGTCCATCAAAACTATA
Organism: Ischnura elegans; assembly: GCF_921293095.1. NCBI lineage: Eukaryota > Metazoa > Arthropoda > Insecta > Odonata > Coenagrionidae > Ischnura > Ischnura elegans. Next base: position 147,611,669 of record NC_060246.1, read on the forward strand.
TTATTATAAAAAATTTTACTGTGGTGTTTTTCCAGACGCAGAAAGTTACATCGATCTATCCTTTCTCGTCTTCATAAGTCCTTTGTCATGGTCCATTCTTTTTTTATTATTTATTCTTATTACATCATCTCTGAATATTTTCCCTTCAACTCTCGGAATAATACTTATAATGCGCATAATTAGTATGGCCTTCCTGTCATATTTTTTAAAGACTTATCCCCCCAGCAGTTGAAGCCGCTACCGTACAGTTAATTAATTTTCCCACCAAAAGCATCAAGCTTTGCAAGTGCTTAATAAATCAACTTCTTGCTCAATTTCGTACTTCTCTAGCTTCATAAACTCATGTTCCTGGAACCTCACTCGTTCCTAATTTATTTACCGTCATTCTCTCACTAGTGTATTCCTCACTTCCTCTGCTAATATCTTTTCCCCCATTTCCCCGGCTAGAAATCTTTCGTCCAACATTCCTTCCGCTTTTCACTTGCCAATCTTTGGCCTTTTCATCCGCCGCATCAGTCTTAACCGTCTGGAGTAATAGTACAGCTCAACGTTGAAGGATCCGCAATATGTTCGACCTTCGCCTTTCACTATCTCCTCCGCTAACCGTCCGCTTCAGTGCCCCATGGGCCGCCTCAATATCCTGGGATTCTCCCACGCCTATGAAGCCGGCGGGAGGGTTAAGCCTTTGTGCCATTTCTCACTCCACCTCTTGCTCAGCATTTATCCTGCATCTCGCGCGTTGCCCTTTGCCCCCCGACCTGGCCTTGCGGAGCGCGTAGGATCGCTGAACCCGACTTACCACTGTTACTCAGCCCGAATCCCGACGAGAGCGATTGTAATCGCTCGAGCTATTTGCTTCCTATCGTTCCGTTTCCGTCCTTCCTGTTTTTGCCCAAGGGGACCCTGTAGAGGAGGCCCAACTCCACCCCATAGAAGGCTGTTTTTTCTTCCCACTGCGGTCGCATTTTAAGCGTTTTTCAAAAATGACCGCGGCGCGGCGATGAGTGCAAATCGAATAACTTTTTTTCCAATATTCTGCAGTGTAGTGTTCGTAATTGCGAGGAATAGCATTGAAAAGTTATGAATTTGATAAATCACTTCATCATGTGTGTATTTCGCTAAATGCCCCTAATTATACTTATTTCCTCCTTAAAGTAGGATCAAATTGTCTTTCAGCGACGCGAGTGGCGACTTGTGAAACCCATTTAAATGCGCGGTTTGTGACAACTAATTGCAAATTGCAAACTAGCAAATTTAGAGGCCGACTCGAATATCCTCTTTGGTAATATTCTTGTTTTTGCCTTTGGTGTCATGTTTCTTCCCGCGAATCTTTTCCTAGGACTTCCAAGACGTTGCCCAACGAACATCTTCCTCGGCCTTTGTCTCTTTTTATTAGAAAGACGCATCATATTAGCTTGATAACCACGCTGATACTTCGTTATATGTGATTTAATTATAAAATGACGATTCCGCGAAGAAATGGCATGTAATGCAATGAATGCGGCAAGTCAAATTGTGGGATTTAAGACGAGCATGCTGGAGAAACTCATGGGTGGACCGGTTATGACTAAAAATGGGATATCCTTTTCCAATCAGACCATGTTTTTCAGTGGATGCCGAAAAATTATTTAATATTATTATTTAGCTTCTCAATGCCCCGCCGCCTGTTTACACTTGTGGAGGTATGCTTGTGAAATAGAAAAATTCGGCTTTCACTCGGTGGAAGTTCATGTTGATTGTAGATATGCAAACTTTGTAAATTTCCACAACTTTTTTCACAGATTCGTACCAAAGAATAATATTCCGTGAAAATTGACAAAGGTTGTGTATCTTTATTCAAGGTACGTATGTGTTTGGAACGCCTTTGTGCGTGATTTCCGTTCCATTTCCGTCTCTGATAATGAAGCGTCTTGTGATGACATTCTCCTTGCCCGACCATTTTTTTCCAAATGTTTCGGACCGTAACCTGTCCACCCAGGTTTTTTTCAAGAATATTCGTATTTAATCTCACAATTTGACTCGTCACATTCATTGTATTGCATGCTTTTTTTAAGGAATTTTCTTTTTACATCTGAATCATCTATGACCAAGTGTGACATTTGTTATCAAGCTAATATGATGCGGGTTTCTAATAAAATGACACAGGCCGAGTAAGATCCTGGAAGTACAACGTGAGAACTCGTAGAATTTTTGCCTCGGTAGTTGTCTGAAAGAGAACAGGCGTTACAGTAATTATGGTCAAGGAAAAATTACTCGGAAACCTTTATTAAAGAAATGTTTTTCGTAATGGGGATTAGCCGCTGAAGAGATCAGTTTGCGGAAACATTTCTTTTTTTAATATAAATATAAATAAATTTTATGTCAAGACTTGTTGGCAGGCGTTATGACTATCAGATACGAAATACAGTTTGTCGTAAAGACTGTGAGGCATTCGTGCTCCGACTTCAACCAGCAATAATTCCTCAATAATAAAATGTAGCTAATGCATGTTAATGCTAACACTCAAAAATGCATGTCATGTGTATTGTTGCATTAAACATTTTAATAGCAGTTTCAACTTAATTGGCATGATAAGTATGCACGTGGGAAATTTATTTTCCTGTTATTAAGCGGTCCCACTACCGTGTAGTATCAAGATGAATTAATTTGCGTACTGATTCCCTTAGTATGACAGCTGTCAAGACTCAATTTTTGGGATATTTATGGCGTGTATGTTGTCCGATTTTCGAAGACCATATCCTCGTGCAAAGGTTTATTTCGATGCTAAAACTTTTCCTTTCTTCAGTCTTTCTGAGGCAGTCCTAATTTTTGTCAGGAAAATTTTGTTGGGGAAAGCGGGGTCTCTTAGTTGGTGACTCTTCCGCCCCGCTTTCATCAAGAGCATTTTGGAATAATTACCAGGAGGAATCGCGTGACAATGCGGGGTTTTACCCCCCTCCTCCTCGGGAAACGGGGAAATGAATACCCTTGGATTTCCGGCGTGCTCTGACCAATATTTTTGTCGTCACAAAATTTAATTATGGAGGTGGCACGTTGGTTCGTATATTTTTTTTCAGGATTTACACCAATTTTTTTGGTTTTTTCCCGGCGAACAATTGCGGTGAAGTTTTCTCGGGTTTCACACCGAAACCTTCACTGCAGGATTTACACTGCTTTATGAAATCGTCATTTTTTCATTTTGCTTTATCCGTTGTAACTTCCTTTATTTTACCTGTTAGGTCGAGTGAAATTCCAGTTTGCCTCCCTTTCCGCATTGTCGTTGGAAGGCGTTCGCTATCACACAGGAATAGCAAAGTGTTTATAGCTAACGTTTATTTTTGGCATTTTTCCAATTTGGACTAACTGGAGGTTTCGCGTTTCACGGAAATGGCACATCAATCAATTTATTAATGTTATTACGGGCTGAAAATATTCTAAGAGCCGTGCTGATGGCAGTGGAAAACTATTACCTTTTATTTTCCTCATATCCCTCTTTTGGATCGGCAATGCTTTAAATTATGGTACTAAGCACAAATGCTATTGCAGTACTTTGCACATTTTAGATGTCCTAATCACAGATACTTTCCGAAATCAATTGGTTTGTATGGCTTTAAGATTGCTGAATGGCTGGAACTATGGAATAGTTTGATTTATATAGAATTGAATTTGTGTACATGTTGTTTGTTTTGAGTGAAATTTTCGTTTCTACAAAGTTTACCACTTATGAGGATGGATATACATGTATTAGGATTTTAATGAAATGCATAAGTATTTAATTTCCTACTTTTATTTTAAGTTCACTCTTAATTGCAAGTTAGATTGAATTTCGGGGGTCTAAAAGTTGTATTTTGCTTCTTGCTACTGCGCGTCCACCGTGAGTTCTCTGTGTATATATACTCTTAAGAGAACCACAAGGGAATCTGTTCACTTTTTAGTTCCCCAGAGCTCGGTTTCGAAACCTCTCATGGCGATTTTTTGCATCGTGGGCAGCCGTTCCCCGCGGTGGCATTCAACAAGCTGTTCTCGCTTCGCCTGAGGGATATCACTCTCAGCATCTGTTCGCGTGGCCTGCGCATTTTACAAGACTTCTTTTTGACCGTCATGAGTCTTTGGGAAGCCTTAAATGCAAGAGAAATGTAGCTTTTAATCGCCTTGGAGTTAAAACAGCTATCCGACTAGACCTAAACCGTTAATGTTGCACGCCTCAAATCGTCCTCTGATCTACATTCTACCTAAGGCTTTTACTGTTAGGTAGAAATTCTTTATTCACGCCTAATGCAAATACTTCCGACATCGGGATGGTTCTTTCTACTACTTTCTCCTATGCTGAAAAATGACTGGGTTAATTAAGACCAACCCATCTCTCCCATTAAAGGCGAATTCCTGAGCGAAATGCAGATGCTTTCTTGAAAATCACGTATAAAAATTGAAGTTTAGTGGTGGCATTTAGGTGTTTTAAAAAAGGAATGAAGCATCTCATTCATTCCTTATAAATATCTAATTATGTGTTAATATTTATTCGTATTGTCAGTCGTATGCCACGTGTAAAGACAAAGGGTGAATTGCTGTCGAATCGTGCCTATTTTTTCCTTCAATGGAGTCAAGTAGGATTTTACGGTATCGACATTCTCAATTTGCATAATCGGCTTATCATACCCGGCTATTTTCCTAAGAGAGGAATTTTTTAGATTACGGGTTGATGGAACAGTTTCTGTGTTGGAGAAAGCACTTTAATCGGCATTTTGAACACATTTCTCCTTCATTTTCAAGTTTAATTTAATTAACAGAGAAATAAGTGTTCGCAGCCCTCTCTCGTTGTGTATCTTGTGTCTTGCAAACTTACTGGTCTTTAATTTGCAGTTTTTTTTTCGGAATCTGAATTTTTAATTAAGTTAATGTTCCCAGTAGTTTGAATTTTTGGAATCATAGAATTTTGACGAATCGTTGCGGGTCTCAAATTGACTCAAAGTAATGATAATAATAATAATAATAAAATGTTTTTATTCGGGCGAGGTTGAGACTAAAAAGTCCCCTCTTCCACCTAACCCCTATTATATGCCTTTCAAAGCGTAATTCTGAGTATCGACTATTAATTGGCTTCATCGTTGAACTTTGTATTATTCAGCTTTATATATTGCATCATAAATACTAAGAAATCCCATTTATTTTTTCATTCTTTTTAAATTTAATTTTCGGTCGCCTATGAAATGTTTTTACCTGAGAAATTAACTTCTGAAAATAAATATGACCAATGTTGATTGTTTGGCTGCGCGTGGGTGCCAAGCGTGGGCGATGTTTATTTCTCCGTTAATTCAATGAATGATGGAACGCTCTGTCACTAAATTTAGTTGAGTGGATATCGTAATTGGATGTAGATATAATGGCACATAGAAGTAGTGCTTACGTTCAACTTGATGATTCATATTCATCCTGCTCTTTTAATAATGAATATACCTGCTTACTTGTGTTGCCTGGGTGGAATCCATAAACAATGGGTTTATTTCCATATCCTAATACTGTAATTGTGTTCTAAAATGAGCCGGCTTGTTCCGAATACTATTTTCGCGCCCCGATCACAAGCGACCGCGCTGTTTGGTTGAGGTCTCTGGTCATGACGACGAGAGGCCTCGTACGTTTTATAATCTCAAACTATGAAAACTGCTCATAACGCATCACTCTTTAAATCCAGTTAATTTCAGAGCCATTGCTAAGCAGTAGCAGATTAGGATAATTTAAATCCTATCAGATATAAATTTTACCTTGTCATTTTTTCGTCTTTGTTTAATGAGATTTAAGTTTGTAATGGGAGGACTTTTTTTGCGCGTCGCTTTCTGGCATTAACTTTTTTATGTAAAAATTTCTACATTTTGTAGTTCTTCGTGCTGGATTGAGGGATAAATTCGAGGGAATTGAGGGATTTGTGTAAGATCAGACCAGCTGCTTGTAGGTACGTTCAAGTGTTTTGTAAACCAGTGCCGTGTTTAGCGTGACGCATATCGGCTCAAAATGACCTACTACCGTTCACCCTTCCTGTCGGTTGAAGGAAATTATGTAGATTTTGATATGCCAGCATTAGTTCTGACGGAAAGGTTGCAAAAACCTCTCTCTCTTGTTCGTAATAGTGGTCTTAAAAGTTCTCCTCTCGAGATTCATCTCAGCGCGCCGTCTTTTTAATCCAACTCTTTCTCCTCCTAAATCTCCGCCTTCTTCCTACCCCATCCCAGTCTCACCTTATTTCCTTCTACTCTCTGTTCACTTACGTTCGTCGTAACTCATTTCTGGATCCTTCTTTTGACGCAGCCTCTCGCGAGGATATTTCAGCCACCCTCTTCTTTTCCCACCTTAAGTATCTTGCGTCACCAATTTCCCTTCCACGAGATCTGGCCCACGCCTCCTAAGCGGGAATGGTTGACGGATATGTGAGCTTTCTTCTACTCAGGAGTACATACACCGCTTCTCCCATGCGTCAGCCTTTTTCGGCTTCCTTTTCCCTCGGGATTTGTCTACTTCGGGATATTGATGAGGTCGTTTTTGAGGCAGGGTAAGCTGAATTCTAGTTATTTTGGGTTCGATTGGTTGTAGTATAGTTAACTATGATGATAATGTAGCCTAGAAACTCAAAACGGCATTAGTTCGTTTGACAGGAATTTCAGTTTTACATATTTTTTAAACATTTTTAGGAATGATAGAGCTGTTTCTTTTATTGTTATTTTGATGTATTTTGAAAAGTGATCTATTTACCCATGGGAAAAAGTCGAGGTGAGGGCTGTATTAGCTTTGAATGCATACAATTGGCTGAATCCAATAGCAAAATCAATGGAGTCGGAGCGAAATCAATGCGGATTTGACTACGAGGTGCGCTTTAAAGGGTGTTCTACTGCGATGTAACGCCTGCACAAAAAATTAAGTACACTCTAGCCAATCGCAGTGACTTCAGCGACTCAACGGATAAGTTTCCAAACCAATATTTTCTCCCTTTAGATGATTTATATGTGTACGGGCCTCTGGTCTTAGTTAACCCTTTTGATTTAGTGCCAGCCGATTTTCTAGGTATTATGATATAATTGCTAGGGAATATTTGCTGATTTTGCAGTAATTTGTAATAAGATTACGTCGGAAACAAAAGTGAAAGTAAATTTTCAGAAATTCAAGGAAATCTTTATGATATGTGGTTTCATCTTTGTAATAAATTACTTTTCTATTTTGTGCCAAAATATTTTTTCAGTAATAAATTCAAAAATGTGTGTTGTTATAATGAAATAAATAGATATTTACTCGCAGGATGAGCGCTATCGCGCCTCTCGCTCTTTTCGCGGGAGCCAGGAGGAGCGCGACAGCGCTTCCCGGGACTATAAAGGTTAATTACCATGAGTTTATATATTCAATGTTTTTATCCACTCTTTTCATTCGTTTGATAAACAACACCTTGTTCTCTTACTTTGTGCTAGTTTTTGGGGGATGGGAGCTCGGCTGTCGGTTCCCTTCACTTATCTCGGCTACCACCACTCTTTGATATGCAGCCTTTCTATTTTCCCGTGTTCGAAAATCTTGTATTTCTGTCCCTCCATTTTCTGAAGAGATCTTTCCCCACGGCTTTAACTAGCTGACACGAAAACCATGCCCACCCTGTTCTCCCGTGTCCCTGTATGTCTTCTTCTAACTCTTCGCTCTATTCTACCAGTCTAGTTTGCTTGCTTCCTTCTCGTCTCCCTCTACAAATTCCTCCAGTTTCTTATCCAGAGAAAATATAATTTGGAGCAATATTGGAAGCACTTGGGGTGGAAAACTTAACCAAAGCACCCTCCCTGGATCGAGTGTCATTGAATATTTTATATTTTTCGGGTTTCCCTCCTTATTGTATCCTTTCGTGGGCTTTCGCTGGAATTCCGGGTATAGGAGATAGCGTTGTCTGTCGGGTTTCGGGGGGTATCTTTGCTTCTCGTCGGTATTGTGTTCCTCGCAGTCTTTTTCCCCTTGGTTAATGAGTTTCATGTAACTTGACACGTCGCTCAAGATTCTCTTGGTCGATAACTCAAGCGAGGAGACTAAGCGTTCGTGGATGACTTCTGAGGATTTTTAGCGACGCAAGTCGGGGCCTAACAAATGTGACAATGCTTTATATCCGTGCGCGGGTGTCGTTAGCTCGGCAGGATCGTTGCGTGACTCTTCTTGTATCTCGACGTATCTTGCGCTACCCGTCTAACGCTGTTGAGTGACTTTTCAAGGGCGCCTTTTCTGGCTTGTAAATTGAGTGGCTTACTGATAAAGTTTATGGTTCATTATCATCGTAACTGTTTCATCTCGTGATTTGTGTCGGGTGACATTTAGTTCTTCATTTGCATTTCACGTATTATCTACCTGTGAAGCCGTTTTAAATTTCCTTGGAACTTAAACCTCCGTTTTCACTGGAACTTAAACCTCCGTTTTCACTCGTTACTTAACCTTTAGGGTATTTTTGCTGCCTATGTTTGCTTGCTTTGTGTCCTGGGCTTTGCTTGACAATTGATATTGTTAGGAAGACTGTAATAACAATGTGTGTAGTTTTATCTTGAGGCATCTAGCATTTCAGGTCGCTCTTATTAATTCTTTTTTGCTTCCTCTTGATGTCGTACCTGCTAACTAGGATGAAGAAATCGATTTCTGAACAGTAAAATGCTTACATTCCGTTGAATTTCTTCTGCGATATACCTAATTTCCCGTTTATCACTCCGCTTGCACTTTATCAAGCCAGCCATCCTTGTGTGAAATCAAAGTGAAAATGAGAAAAAACGAGTTGCTCTGAAAAGGCCCACTTGCCTAATTTTTATGTCGAAATGATAGTTGTTGAAGGAGGACATGAGTTTTGTGAAACACATCAAGCTTTTCTTCCACTTAACGTCGGTTTTGTGTGTCCGGGTCGTCGCGAATGAAACGTCCTTACCTTGCCACGAGCAATATGAGAATGCCCCGTGGTCCATTTTCCATTTCGCTCGCCGTTCTCCGTTACTCTCCTTCTCTCCTCAAGGGTGTCTTATTTGCGGATATCCAACGGCCGGGATGAGCAAGAACAAGTTGTTCCGAGCGGATTCCGGGAAGAGGAGCGGAAAAAAGCGGCCATAACTAGATTTACGAACATGCCCATACTTTCCGTCTGGAATTGTCTCCGTGGGAAAAGTCTTTTTTTTTTGGCGGGGTTGAACGAAAGGAAGGTAAGGTCGTTGTTTCTACGGAAATTTTAGGAGTGGAGAGGATCATGTGGGCGTGGGAGAAAGAGGGAGTGATTCCCAGCGGCCTCACTCGCTATATTACTTTCTGGGACACCACACAACCAAATGAATCGTACGCTTTATTAGCGACGTTTCCTACCTTTTCTCTCCCTCATTTTCTCCCTCTTCCTTCCTTATTTCCCCTTCCGTCTTTCTTCTTTTTCTCTTCAAATTAACGCTGATGGGTTGGGACAGGGCTTGATGAGATGGGACCGACCAACCGTCTCCCCCATACATTTCTTCCCCTCTTCTAATTTTCTCTTTCTCTACGGTCATTTAGACCTCTGTCCGTACCTGGTTTTGGCTCACTGGGGCGAAAAGTAGTCATTACAGTTGACGGTGCTGAACCAAAGGGTCATAAGCGAACTGTATCTCAGTGGTATTTTCCTCATATTATTTATGAAATTCTATAGCTGGCAATGAGACTCATTGTCCTGCGTGATTTTCATTTTATGAATTACATGTGAAGCAAGCTTTGAATCGGTCTAGTATTTTGGGACTTAAAAACGGAAAGTATTCCCATGAAGAATCAATGTTCTTCATAGGGTCAGGGAAGAAAATTAAAAATTATTAGTTCTTGACATAAATTTTTTCTTTCAAACCGTATCTCTTTACGAGGTATAAAGTTTACTCCTTATTTCTTTTATGTGCGCTCGGTTTTGTATACAACGATCTAATCGACCTATGCAGCTTTGATTTTAAGCGTGTTACTGAATATTTCTCCAACGTAACTTGATTTTCGTGCTTTTACTAAACTGTGACTACTTGCCCGTCCGGTGTGTGTGATCATGTCTCATAAAATGATCCGGGAAGATTCCAATAATTCGCGGGTGTGCGGGCTCAGTAAAGATTTACCCGTATCTACGCTCGCAATGGGTTTGAAGCAATACCTTAGCTGTCTTTGATGTATCTCTCTCCGTATTGTTTACTTCCTTCGCTTTCCAGAGGAAGCATACATTCATTATCCTCACCTCCAACTTCATCGAAGTTGCTTTCACCTGTGTGTCGCTATCTATATCTCATCCGTCTTAGGCCTGGCACCCTCCTTACGATGTACCTGTCAGGTACACCTGCAGAGGTAAACTAAAGGTATTCTTGTGCAGGCTATTGCACTCACACGCTACGGTTAACCGGAAGATTTTAACTCTGTTGAGATATGGCGTGCTGACAAGAAGACGATCTCTACTCAAGGAACTAGCCACAACAAACCTATAAACTGCACAATCATGCCGGAGGGATTTAATGACACGCCCAGGTCTACACGCCTACACAGGTAGAAAGAATTGCATTTCTATTCTTCTCCTGTCGCCTGCGCAGGTCGCTACGCGTGTGCAGTTTGACCTGCAGTGGCTGGCACACACACTCCGGTTTTCCCGTGGCTGATTCGTTCGGTAGGTAAGAACATCCGTTTTCCGCATAGTACCCAAAGCTGCCTTGACCGTGACCTACCATATGTCGCACATTACCCCAATCCAACTTTCCTGACCGCGAGCGTCCAAGCTTCGCACATTGCTGCCATGCCAACGGCAATAGATCGTCTCTCGGATCTTAATGTTTTATATATAAAAATGAATCGCAAAATGTGTTGGTAAGCGCATAACTCAACAACGCCTGGACCAATTTGGCCAATTCTTTTTTTTTAATGTTCGTTGAAGTCCAAGGATGGTTCTTACGGCGAGAAAAAAATCGAATAATTGCCGGGAAACCCTAAAAACAGCCCTTTTCTTTTTCACACCTGGGACCTGGGACGACGAAGTCCAGAGTCGGGACTAGGGACGACGGAATTTCGGATCTCGAAAAAAGATCAACCCACGGCGGGATCAGACTACGGCACCAGTACGATCATACTACGGAATAGACCTACGAATCTGCAGGCGCTCGAAGGGAAGAAAATTTTTTTGACGATTTTCGAAGTGCCGAAAAATTTCAGTCCAGAGTAAGGACCTGGGACGACGGAATTCGGACGACATTTTTCAAAGTCCGAAGCCGGACCTGAGACGACGGAGGGACTTCGAAAAATTTTCGAAAGCGGGGGTCTCGCCGAGTAAAGCAAGACGAATCCCCCAAGCTAGGGCTGAGTCTCAAGAGATCGCAGCGTGGCAGCTGCTCTACCGAGTACAACACCCCGCTCGGTACCAAAGTCGTCTACAGACAATTCCGAGACCCGACGCCGTCCTCAGTCGGTCACCCATGATCGACCGCTTGGGGGAGGCATCCCGTCGGCGCTGGATACGCCCCGGGAGCCCCGGTTTCCCCGATCGGCAAGTCGGCTCGGATGCCGACGCACCCCTAAGCAAGGCGCGTCGACTAAGAGCAAGAAAAGTGTCTCGAGCCTGCCGGCTCTCGGGCCTCCTCAAATCACCGTTGCCTCATCGGCTAGAGGGGATTCTGCCTTAGAGGCGTTCAGGCATAATCCCAATAATTCACACCGAATTATTACCAGGGTTACGGTTCTGTTCAGGATAATTTTTTGCAAAGAATATAAAAATGGTAGGAACAAAACACTGCCACATTACAAATTTTTTTGACAGGACGAAGTCTGTCGGGTCAGCTAGTTAGTTATATATTTATGTCTGGTGCCTTTAAAAAGTTGTTTGCTAGCTGTTTAACTGAGCTGACAACCAAAATTAAATATCACTTTCTAGTGTCAGTGATGCTTTAGTCAGTAGAACATCATTAACGTTAAATGGACCAAATTTTTCAAGCCATTTAACTTATAAATGAGCCATATCTGAACTTGAATCCCGTTGGTTTTACCTGCTCCTTCCCCCTCGTAGGCCACCATATGACCTTACGCATAATACGACATAATACGAGTACGCCACGCGCAGCACCCAATCCACCTCGGAACAATTACTCATTGTTCATTTGAGGAGTATGCGGTAGTACGGATAAGTGGACCTTTTTTCGACCCTTTCTGACGGTAATAAAATGCGCGGAAAACGGATACGACCTTTAGGTACCTGTAGATTCACCTCAGGTCTACCGGTTTAACGGAACGTGTGTACTTGGCCTTACTCTTATTGTTTCTTCTCCTCGCCATTCTACGTCTTCTCCTTCCAGCGACAGCTCTCTTTTCAGTCAGTCCAGCCGATTCCGAGGTTCTGAGAGCGTCCGGAAGTGTGTGTATGTATGTGTGCTGCTTCCCTCCCTTGTCTCTATTTGTCTCTCTCTCTCTCTCTGTGCGTGTGACGCGCTTGTACATCTGCCTCGTCGCGGGATTGCCTTTCCATTTAATTAACTCCGGAGTTGGACCAGTGGGGACGAAGGCAGATGGGTTGAGGGAATCGGTGTTGTCTCCCACCCCACCCCTCCCATGCCATTTCTCCGTATTCTCCCCTTTAATTCCTTTCCCTCTCGTTCCCCCATCATTCCTCTCCCCCCCCCCCCCTCGTAATTTTCTTTTTTTCTGCTTTGTTTTCGGATATTTATCTCCACTTTATTTTTTTCTCTTTCATCCCTTTTCATCGTCGTACACTCGTAGTTCAATTTTTTCTCCTCCCTCTCTTTCTATCTCTGCGTGAATTTATAAGTTATCACCTTAACGTTCTTTAAAAAAAGAGAGTTCTTTTGGTCCTCTGCTTCGCGAATGCAATTTCCGTGGCTTTAGCCCCTTTTTGTCTTCCTGGATTTTTTTGGGGTTCTTTGATCGGATTGGAGATTCCAGCGTCCTTTTTTTTCCAGTCGTGTGTTGGATTTGTGACGTGGTTCACTTTGGGGATGGTGATTGTGTGTCAAGGTCTCGATGGAGCGGTTCGAAGAAATGGGGATCGTGATTTGGTGAATGTAAATCCCACCGCTTTCAATGAGCGTTGGACCCTTACTGATACCGTAATATGTAATGCTTTTAGTCAATGTAAATTCACTTGAAGAATAACATTGTTCTTTTTCGTTTTTGTAAATTCTTCCAGCAAGGTCAATGCCCTATTTTCTATATCCGATGGACATTATGGTGCATATGATTATTTTACTCTAACTGTGCAATATCTTTTTAATATCCAAGTTTGTTTCTGTTGATTTTCTTAGGTTTATTAAGACGACAGGATATTTAAGTTGTTCAATTTTAATAAAACTTAATCAGAAATAAGATGGAGAACGTCCTTCTTAAAGGAAGACATCAATCGACAATTTCAACACTACGTTAATAAAAAAATAAACACAACGGAATAACAAATATAAATACAAACGATTACATTGCACTTGTAAGAGAAATTGCTCTGTACAAGAGTTTCAGGTTAATTAGCCCTGCGTTTCATGCCTGTGTCTCATACGGATCCGAGGCTTGCTTTAACCATGCGATAGCGACGTTTTCGTGTCAACACTGATTTAAAATCAATATGTTTTGGAATGTTAATAGGTGTTTCTCTCATTGCATGCCATATGTGTATCTGTTATATATTTACAAGTTTTGTACCTCATTTCGTAGACGTATGTAAAAGAAATCTTTCAGTTGTATTTTCCGAGATATATTTATTTATTTGGCATTTTTAGTTTTTTTTTTCCTTTATAGTAGCTATGTGCTAAGAGAGAGAATTTTTCTGCTTCTAATGGGGGCCGGTATGAGATCTAATATAGGTGACGACTGAAAATGTAATTGACCTGAGCATCAATTGATTGACATCCACTAATTATTTTGGCGCTTATATTTTTATGTAAATTGGCACTTAAACTTGAAACTCGTCCCCTTTTTCAAGGTGAGCATTAATTTTCTGGGTGACGCTGGACGATGCTTGGCGAATTTTTCCTGAATATGCTTGCAAATGTTTGCTTGAATGTGTTGGCGCACGGTCTAGTTTTCGGAGTCAATTCCTTTTGATCATACGAAATGTAGCTACGTGTGTGCGGATGTAGATCTGGGAATGTGCTCGGTCGTATGCAAATTTTATATCCTATTGCAAAATAATGGAAGTCGTGTAGATTCATGCGCTCTGGAATCCTTTTTTTTTAATTGATGGTAGAAATGTATTTTGAAAAAGCCTCGAAAATCCACGTAGTTCAAATTTTTTGCGATGGACGTTGCAATTACACGATGGTATCAAGGCCCGCGCAGCCAATTCCTTAGTTTTAGCTCCGCCTCGATTCAGAATTTGGCTCTTAATTCCACTCCGGGGGTCTATTGAAGTTATGTAGCCGTGGTAGTAGAATCGATCTCAAGGCTTTTTTCGAGCCCATATCAAAGCCATTAATTTTTGCTTTAATGAATTTTCTTACTTTGGTGAACGTGCGAGCGATTCGTAAATCTCTTGTGTGTACGCTTTTCTTTAAAATAATTCATGAATGCACTAGATATGTCAACTAAATCTACGAATGATATTTTCATTCTCAGGTTTAAACATTGCATTTGTACTGAGCCTGGTACACTAGGTTGATACATTAAAACCGTGCGTAACGTGTCAAACTGAAAATTGGGATGACACTGCTCAGCCCAATCGTTCATAATGCGTGGGGGATGATGAGGGCGCGAATTCGGGGTGACTCGAGCTTATTTCAAACGGGCTGCGGCACGACGTCGTCACAATGTGTGCAGGTTCCATGGCCCTCGAAATGCACGCTGGAGAGAGCCCAGAGCTTCACATCTTCGGCGACAAGCGACGAAAATCGACCGCGTTTTTGAGCCGCGGGACGCGAAGACTCTTCGCGGGCCGGAAAGGGGGGAGTGGTGGGATATGAATGGGCTCTCGTAACGGTCGTGACTCAAAAAGGGGTCCTTTCCTCTCGCTCTATCATTCTCCCTCGAGTCTTCCGTGTCGATGCACTCCAATAGGCAAGTGTGTGTGTGTTTTGCAAGAGGAGTAAATTGTCTGGCTTTTACCCACCTCCTTTTCTTACCTGCCAGTTTCCAGAACCGTGCCAGTTTCCTTTACTCGTGTATCTTTTCTCTATTTTTTTCCTATTTTTTATCCTCCGTGAGGATGTGCACCGCGAGCGGTGACTTAAATTCGATTCCTTCGTCGTCTTTCTTAAAAAACTCACGATGAAAATACCAGGAGGTCCCTGTCTCAGGAAAAACATGCTGGGATGGATGGAGCAGGTGTTGTTTATGCTGTGCGGCCGTTGCTTTCCGTCCCTCCACCCCTTTTAGTCCCTCTTCCTTCTTCTTTCGTTGCTGCATGGCCCACCTTGTTTCCTCAACCGCCTAATGTTTCTTTTTCTCCCTCTCTTAAGCCTTTGCTGTCCTTCTGCTCTATATCCTCTTGTGGCTGCTCCACACCGAGGGACGTGATAGCGACATCTCCGTTTCCTGGAAAAAAATTATTATATTTTACCCCACTGTACTTTTTTTTCTGCTCGGTCATAAAGACCATAGGTTTATCACACTTGTTCCTAACGGGTCCTCTCCCGCCCCAGTTAAATTTTCAAATGCATGGGATGCAATTTCTCAGGCATTCATATTTATGGTAGGCGATATGCATATGATATATTTGCTAGTTCCGAGTTTTTCTCGAAGCTTGTATTCGTGGGAGATGCATCGCGAGAATTTTAAGTGTCATGGAAGGACAAATGGTGCATTATTATCCGGTGTAGTGAATGCAGCTTTTTTACTGCTCTAGATGATCTTATCTTGGGATTATATCGGTGACCCGGTGTTGGTTACATCCTTCTCCGAGCCTAGTCATTACTGGGTTTTATCGTTCTTCCTCCCTTCTTGGCGTCGCTATTTAGACCTTTTATGCATTTATAAATCTAAAGTAGGTTCTTTGGATTATATTTTTGTGTGTGCTACCATTTTGATATCGTAAAAGTCATAACGTGTGATTTCGTATTGTTTTTAAATTGATTAAAATTAGTCAAATATTGTAAAAAAAGAGAAGATAAGGGTACTCATGGCGTACTGAAGGAATGATTTCTCTTGCTCCCATCCGATGGAGCCGTGCAATCTCTCGTACTCTGAGGAAGAACTTGAAAATTTATTAATATCGCGATGGAGATTTTGAAGCATTGATAAAAAGGTAGTCAGAAAAACCATTTGCTATTAATGTTTTAACTCTCTTTTGGTTATAAGTATTTATGTGAATACAGTCGAGTTTGTAATCATTTCTACTGTTGAGATCAACTTCAACTTTGTACATGTATCATTTTATTTTCACTCGTCTAAAATGTTTGTTTTCTATGCTAGAATTGTGCCATCAGCCGTGGAACTATAGAAAATTCTTAGATAGTCTGGAAGAGGAGGAGATGAAATTTTTAGCAGGTATTTTACTTTTGCACCATTTAACTATTTTTAGGTAAAATTGAAAATATGACGCTGAACCACAATAGCAGTTGGGAATTTTTCCGTCAAATGGCAATGTCGTACGTGTTTCCGAATATGCATATGAAAAAGTATGTAAAAAATCATGGATGCCAGCTATTGGCGGATAAAATAATTTGAAGGCGATTGGAAAGAGGAGGATATTGATTTCTTAAAACTGAATAGTACCCGCAGTTTGAAAAAAGAGAAAAAATGACCTGAATCCTTTTGGCTACAGGATTTTTTCCCTTTAAACTGTAATTCATGTGACATAAAAAATTCTCGAGTTTCAATCCGATTTAGATCCTCCGTCTCCATCCTTGCCGACGTTTCGATGAATGGCTTATTCATCGTCATGGTTGATGCTGGTACTCGAAGGGAAGTAATATTGCCAGAAGTGTAATTCATGTATTTGAATTAGATCCCAGCTCTTTGGATGTAATTAGGAAAACTTGCGGGGATGAAGTCCGCGTAAGGAATGAAAACATGGAGCAGATAATGGAAGATGCAAATGCGTGTAAAGTATGAGGAGAATGGGAGCACTCATCTAAGGCAGCCGCGCGGAGTTCATCTTCGGATTGATAACGGCCGAGGACGAGGAGTAGTGGTGGTCGGGTGAGGAGGATGGGACTCCCAAAATGCATTATCGGGTAGTGCTCGCGCGACTCGCCTCTGAAGCGTCTCGGTCAAAATCACCGCTCGCCCCGAGGCTCAATTACACTCCGGCGTAAGACTAAACCCGAGACCCTCCTCCCCTGGTTTTCTTTTATTCATGTCTCCCTCTCCAATTATTAACCCGTTCCTCACATCCTCACCCCTTCCCTTCAACGCGTCCATTTTCCCCCGACCCGCACCGTCGCATCACTCGTCACTGTGTCCGCGCGTTGCCCTACTCATCCATTATTACCGTGGTCAGCTTTCCCTCTGAAACCCCTCTTCCTTTGCTACTCAACCCTAGGGGTCCATTCTGTCGGTTACGCACCCTGGCTACTGCTACCACTACCTCCTCGTTTCAGTCCCACGGCTCCCACCGAATTTTCCCCTGAGGGTCACTGCGCTACTATTCCGGATTTTTTCGGCTCCGGTCCTTTTTATTTCTTCCGTATTTTTTTTAATTTTCGGTTTTCGCGCTCTTGTTTCCTCGTTTTATTTTTTTCTCCCGAGGGTATGTTTGTTTCAGGTTTGAATTCTCGTGACTTATTTTTTTTCGCGTGCTCGTTTTTGTTTTTTTTCCACCACGTGTCCTCGGGTGTCACACACAGCTTCGGCTCCCTGGTCTCTGAAATTGTTGCCTTTCGAGCGAGATTCTGTGACGGTCCTCCGCGAGTAAAACCGATTTTAGTGATGATTGGCATCGTATGGAGTGAGATGATATTGTTAAGTCACTTAATCAGCTTTAAACGTGGATTTCACCAAAGCCGTATGCGGTTATTTTCGTCTGTTTGTTGGCAGGAACTTCGTTGCATTCTGCGAATATACCTCAGAGAACAGTCAATCCCCTCGCATTGTCCTTACTTGTGTGAGTAGAAAATGAGTCGGGTAATAGGTAATACATCCTCCTTTTTAGGTCGTTGAGGTCGCCAGTGCTGTGAAATATATTTTTTTCTGCCTTCCTCATATGTGATGAACAAGTTTTTGTTTCCTCTTGAAATATGCTGATAATTTTGCCTTATACGATGGCATATGTTCTCTAGGTTCTCTACTGTCCCTTATTTCTTGTACATGACGTTTTCAAGCCTAACAGTATATCTGTTTTGAATTAAGGATCGTGTTTCTATTTTTGGAGTGCAAGTAATCTCCTACTCCTTTTCCTCCGAGGAGGATCACTGCCTGACACACTGTCAGATGAACAATGTTTTTAGTTGTCAGTTATTTCTCTTATATTGTTTTTTTTTTCAATCGTGAAATTTAACCCAGGGCTCCCCGTCTCTTTATATTTCGGGTTACTAGGAACAAGTTAGATAATTGTACAGTGAACTTTTGTTTGCGTTAAATTCGGCCTCGAGTGTGCTTTCTTTCTGCTCATAACTTTTTCAGTCGTTATCATTAATCCTATGTTTTGTTTTCCTTTCGTGGGATGTCTCTTTGTATTTTGCGCGTCCTAGTCTTAATTTTTTTCCGTGTTCCTCTCCGCCACCTTAGCTTATTACCTTCGTCGGTTTCAGATTTATTTAGCCGTGCTTTCTCCGCCGGTAATCGCTAGCTCCACGCCGCGCCGCCCTTTTTTTCTCTATCCATCCCGAGTGCTCACCGTCACCTTCCCACCCCGCGCTCGACCTTCCCCATCCCCGCGTCCACCCTCCGCGTGTGTCCGTCCGTCACGGGTGCGGCGTTCCCTGGGTGCCCGGATACGCCATCCCCCGCTCTCTCCTCTTCCCACCCACCAGCTTCCGTTCAGATCCCCGAGAGTTCAGGACCCGTGTCGCTATTGCCCTCTCTCTCTCTCTCACTCTGGCGTGTTTTTGCCCGTTCATGTTTTTTTAATGGGATCAACACGTCCCGTCTCCTCAACATATGTCCGGTCCGCGTTTTTAAGAGGCATTTTTATTCCCGCCGCATTCGCCATTTCGCCCATTTGGTCTGCTCAAACCCTTTCTCTCTCTCTCGCTCCCTCGTGCCGTTTCTGCACCCATCGTAAACCGAGAGTGAATAATTGCATGTATGTGTACGTATTCACTTGTGTATCGTTTCGGAATGTAGTTACGTGCGTACGTTCCGCCGCCGCCTTCTCCTTCTCTCTTTTTTTCCCGCCGTTCATAAATGGTTGGGTGAAAAATGAGGCCGTAATAGATCCAGGGCGACACTATTTCTCGAAATTGTTTCTGTTGCTCAAAAGGGATGGGGATATAAAAGGGAGCAATAAACAAAAAAAATGTGCTCAACTGTCATATTCGTGTCGGGCACTGCTTCTGGGATTAAAAATTGGAACGATTTATCCCGGCGTTAAAAAAAACTTCGGCGCACCCCCGTTTAAGTGTATTTGTGCGGATTATTTTCTTAGCAGCGGGTCTAGCCGTAACAAACGGTGACTTTTCTGTGTTGCCAAAAGGGTTTCTGTATATTTTTTTCACCGTCGCCTGGGTCGCATAAATACGAAATAATCGCGTTTTTCGTGCGGCAGTGTATGAGTGTGGAGAATAAGGGTTGCCGTGGTCCTAGTTAGGAGTGAGCGGCCCCGCCCCATAGCCTTCTCAACCCGCAGAATTGTCGTCCTTATCGCCCCAAATTTTCTTCTTTGCGTTTCCTAATGGGCTTATATAGTCCCCGGTCTCCATACTCTCGGCCCATTCCTTCTGGCAATGTCCCCTTCATCAAGTACTGTATAAGCAAAGAGCCTGCTGTGGATATTTTATGCTAGTGATATCTCTCTCCGTCTCTTTTTTTTCGTCACGGGGAAGTGCGAATGTTGAATTATTGGAGGACTCTGGCGCCGTTTTAGCGTCATTCCCGCTTTTGAAGCCGTGAAGTCTCTTAAATTGGACTTTTCGGACCTGTTTTTCTTCCTGGAATTTGATTCTCATTAGTTATTTTTTGCCCCTCTTTCTATTCAAGTATTCTCAGATCTCCTAGCTGTTTGATCGATCGTCTGACTTTGCGCTCTGTATTTTCTTGAACGAATGAAAATTCCGTGAGGTTATTTTATCATGGAGGCTAGTGGGGTCTGTGATCTAGTTTTTTTGGAACATCATTGAATATCTTTGGTTGGCTTAAGTCACATGCGGGGAATGGTTCAGTATTTAACACATTTTTCGTTGATAATTTATCTATTTCGTAACGTCAAAAATATAATTTTTATGTAGGTATGTAGTACGTGACTTGCTTTTTACCGGCTTGGCTATGTGACGTAGCGAGTAAATAATGATGGTGACCAATCAATGCGGTGCGTATTCCAATATTATGTACAAGCGTTTTTATTTAAACACCTTCGATGTATGGGAAATACCCTCACTCTTTCCCCTCAAAGTCAATATTGGGTCGTACTTCTATGTTTAGTTAGAAATTTTGACAACTGCAAAGCAATACATTTTAGGCTGAGTCTCATTCGCCAAGAATTTCCTCAAAAATATCTTTCACGAGACCATATGATATTATCTGTGTACAAAATACGCGTTTTGTGTTCTCTCCCCCAAATGGAGTCCCTAATCCTGGGAAATTTTTTTCGAAGTGTTAATTATTCTTTTAAATTTTAATATATAATGTAAAATTACTCACTTCAATGCGAACTTAAGTCAATTAACCTTACCATCCTGCTTGCCATCGTGTCCTCCCCGAGAGCTGTAGTTTGGGAATAGATGATATGATTGGTCTCTGGCATCCATTGGAAATACGCATATCTGAAGGGTTTTAATTTTGGCAAGTTCATCCATTTTTCAACCGTCATTTGCATTATAATTGAAGGGTATATGCTTGGGTTTATGCATTTCCATATTGTCCGTTTCTTATAGTTTCCTTCAAAAATTTTTTCAATCCTTATCTTATTTTACCGACGTGGTGGGAGGATGATAGCTGTGGAGAAGACGAAGGGAATTGGCTGGAGAAGCTCAAGAGGTCATGTTGTCTCAGAGGCCCTGCTTCCACGAAGTGCTCCCTGGTCCTCGAACCGGTTTCGCTCTCCTGGGATTCTCTCACTGCTGCAACCCCGAGGCCACTTAATCCATTTCGCACTCTTGCTAATTATTCGTTCTTTTCGCGTTTCTCCTCAATTCTGAGCATTTCTACCTCTCGAATAACCTTTCCTCAATCTCCCTTTTCATTATCCGTTGAGTTCCGACAGAATGTTCGAGAGAATTTATACCCTTAAATCGGACGAAAAAAGATTATTTTGATGAAAGAATGAAATGCTTTTCTTCGAAATGTCCATAAAAAATAGCTAATTTCTTCGAATCGTTTTACTTGTGCTTTAGCTGTCCTTCGATTATATTCTCTTCGATTTATTACATTTTCAATATTGTATCCTCGTACAAGTATTTTTTATGAGTTGATGCCTAGATACTAGCGGATTGATTTTGGACCATGGTGTGATTCTTATATAATTTAAGCCATTACACCTGGAGATGTGTCGGAGGATATTGTTTCGTTCTTTGTCGATTCTTACCACGGATCGTCGTATTGTATATGTGGTGGAACGGAACTAATGTTTTGTTCTCTTGGAATAACTTTTTCGGAATAGTCGAGTATGTTTTTGGAAATATTTCATTCAATTTCCTCATTTCATTATAGTTGTTTAAAGTAAAATTTGAAAGTATCTATTGATAGAAGTTTGAAGAGAGAAGTCTCTTTCATTAGCTGAAAGTTATGGGGTCATTTAGATATTAAAAGGGTGTAGCGGTTACATTTCTTTGTTGCACTATTCTGGAAACGGAATAAAAAAATATGCTATTAGTGTTAATGCGAATGAAACGGAACACGAGTTAAAAAAAGAGGTTTTGATTTTTTTTTATAAAATCCAGAGATAGATAGTTAGTACTTGTAAGTCTATATGTATTCATAATGATTGATATTCTCAATGTAGTATTTTCGTGCTACTGCTTTGCTCGTGTGAATCACGTGTCAGCCTCTTGTGATGGCAGCGCAATACGTGAGTCATTTCCACTTAATAAGCTGTACCTAAAATGCCGCCGCATAATCCGTTGCCTCTCTGCCGTCGCAATGTAACGACTTAAAAATGAGACTGGTTTTCAAAGCCAATTAAAAAATAAAATTGGAATAAATATTCTAAAACTTATTTCATGCATAACATCATACTCGAATAAAATCGCTATTTAACGTAAGTAAACAACATACGCAACATTTTTGGAAAATATCCGTTTGCTTGTCTGCACATGGTGCGTGCCGACTGAAAAAAATATTTTTGATAAATTGTAAATTAAATAATTATTATTATTTTTTATGTTGTATAATTATTATTTATATAAAAATCAGTCACATGTATAATCCCTGGACATAAATACTCATTATATCAGCCTTCTTAAAGTGTTTTTATCCACAGACTCATATGTCCGCTGTAAACATTTCCTAATATTATGTGCTTAATTAATTTTCGTTGCTGATTTGAATTGATAGGTCCTATCACCATTCCTTTGGTTATTTCTTCGAGACGAATAAAATTTTTGGATTCATAACGATCTTCGAATTGGCGTATAGGTCAGGGCACCCTTGCTATCATTTTCCCGAGCCCTTACACATTCGTTCGATTTTCATTGCAGTGCTGGAGGAGACACGCATTGAAATAAATGTTAATGGACATCGCTCTTCTGGATTAAGGGCTAGTTGGTATGTTTTGTTACTGTAAAAATGAAAAAAGGATAAATTTCGTCGCGGACGCCTTGCAGTCGCGACTTTTTCCTCCTCCGTTTCCGCCATCCCCATTTCCTATCTCTCTCGCCGAATTCTCGCTCTCCATGAGGAAAGCCCCTTCGGGACGGAAGGAGAGCTTCTCGATTCGTGAGCAAAGTTTTATTCTTTCCTGACACTCATATAATTTATTTTATGAGTTTATATCCAGATGCTAAAGGATTGCTTTTGGACCAATGTGTGATTACGGTATAATTTGAGCCAATACGCATGAAAAGTAGTCGGAAGATATTGTTTCGCACTATGTTAATCCTTTCTGCAGATCTTCCTATTGAAAAGGAGGTATAGCGGACATAATGTTTATGTATTTGGGAATAACATTTTCGGACTAGTCAGATATTTATTTGGAAACATTCAATTCAGTTTCCTTATTATATTACAGTTTTTTTAAAACGAAAATTTTGTTAGTATCAATAGATTGGGAAAAGAATTATGTTTCACTTTGTGATAATCACAGGGTCATCAAGATAATAAGAGGGCGTGTCAGTATCGACCGATTGGGGTAAGAATTATCTATCATTGGTTGAAAAAAACATTAAAGTATGCTACAAGTGTTAATGCATAGAAAACTTTGGGAGACGAGTTGAAAGAAGCTGTTTTTGTAGCTGTAAAAATGAAAAAAGGAAAAATTTCGTCTCGGGCGCAATGGAGCGGCGACTCTTTTCCTCTCCTCTAGCCGTCCCCATTTCCTCTCTCGCCCGCCCGAGTCTTCGCTCTTCCATGAGGAGAACCCCTTTGGGACGGAGGGAGCGCTTCTTGATTCGTGAGGGATGACGTGGGAAGTACGAGGGGTTTGCTCTCCTGGGGGGAATACTCTTGTGCGGGAGGTGGCGATGGGAACGAAATGGAAGAGTGCGGCCGAGCACGTATAAAACTCCCCGGGACTTCCCCCAAGTCACGGGGGCGCAAGAAGTCCTCCTTACCTTCAACGTCCATTTACTTCCATAGACGTCCAAGATTTTTCGGAAGCCGTTATTTGTTTTTTTCTATCTCTTTTATTACACTCGATTCGTGTGTGTGTGTGTGTGGGAAGTGTCCCGGGAAATATATCTGATTTTGTTCTTGAGAATTTTATTTCTTTCTTGTCATTTATGATGGCTTCCGTCCCCGTGGCCTTTCAACTCTTTTCTCCTCCTCCTCCCAACCTTCCTCCCCCCCGCAAATTGACTTATTCCATCCCTGCCGTATAGGCTGCCTGTGTGTGCTCGGGTGTAATCTCCAATCGCGAGTTTCAGTTGAAGTTGACCTATAAAGAGCCAATATTTCATGTGTTTTTTTGTTCTGGGGATTTAAGTTCATCACTTTTTTTGATTGGCTTGCCGTTTTGTATTTTTTATGAAAATAATAGCTGTTTTTAACTATCATTTTGATTGCAGTTTCCATGTTTTGAAAAGTATCATCTAAAAGAAGGGGTTTGATGCCTTAATATTCTTACAAGACTTTACTAATTAGTGTCATTTTTACTTTGAATGTAACATAATATTTTTAGAGAATAAACTTTTCTCACTCCATTTCTGCCGACGTTTCGAACTCATGCTCGGGGCTCATCTTCTCGGTCGAGTCGGAGCTCGAAACTACGGCAAAAATGGAGTTTTCGACCTGGTGGCAATCCTGAGAAAAGTTAACCCACATAATTTGCCGGAAAAGCATAAAATCTTATTATAATATTTTTAATTTTTTTCCTATTTCATCTGAGCTTTTACGTACTATTTTATAGCAAGTTGCATATTTTATCCTTAATATTTCACTTGTTTTTGACAGAGGTATAATTTTAATTCGTATGGTTCCCGTTTCCCAGGACTTGCGTTTTAATGCGCGTGGAGGATATTTCACCTAGTTGGACGTCCTCAACTGTCGGACGGTCATTATCGCCTAACCGCTACTCCCTCATCGATCGAATGGTCATTAATGAAGCGTGACCAATCACCACACTACGGGCGCCGACCATTATATCTTCATCATCTCCGTTCTGTCGCGTCCTTCCAGCTCTCGAGTTCCGTTTCACTATTTCACCGTTTGGCCCTCGCAACTGTCATTTACAATCATAGTTCCCTGTTGGGGTTGTTTTTCTTTCGCCTTGGTCAAATATATACCAGATTTGTTTTTTACCTATGCATTTTCGTGCTGCTTATGCCTAGTATAGGCTCATTCTTTCATTTGTGTTTAGATGTAAAAGTTATAAGCACATATAGGTGTGATGGAGGACTTGAAATGATTCCGTTGGATATTTGTAGGTAATTTTTCTTGTGTATTTATTCTTTTCCCGTTGTGCCGCCATTATTTTCTATGTTAAACATTTTGTGTGTCTCCTTTTAATATCAGATCGCATAACCATAACCATATAAAATGGATGAGGGTGGCCAATTATTTTTTTGCGAACGCTTCATCCGTATTGAGCAGTTGATAATTGATACGTGAACTACTTATTGCTGTGTTATTGATTTTTGGGGATGCATGCCAAGTATGCTCAACTTGGATACTTTGCCTTCTTGTAATTCATTGGTATATTGCCTTTGATATGAAACTTCCCTTACTGTTCGTGTGCCTGTTCGTGTGCCTTCCCTTACTGTTTGTTACATTATATACCATAGGTAAAAATGCTCGTTATGGCTATCATTACGGATAAGTATGGCCCTATATTATCCTAGTTTCCTTATTGACTTATTAACTTTATAGCCGTATTTTCTGCTTGTATTTCTCTTTTACAGAGTTTGAATCGATGCGTAACTGTTAACGCTCAGCGCAGCGTTAAATTTGGCCGTTGAAACCTTAATAATTTATTCAATTCGTTTCATTGTTTCCATCGTTATCGTTGTTCGCATACTTTTCAGGGAGCCTTCAGTGCTTATTTGAAATTCCTACTGATGCGACTCTCGTTTCTTCTGTGTATCTACCGCTTGGGTGGTTGTCTTACCCTTTTAATGTTAGTAGGCTATATGAATCTCTGCTCCAAAAAGCTAAATTGTTTCTGTTTTTATCTATCGTCGAGCCTTTCAACAATGATGGTTGTTTAGGTAATTATTGTAGCCTCGAGAAAATCTCTCGTTTTATATTTTTCGCAGAAGTTGGACTTTCAAATTAACCATACTCCATTTGTGATGTCATAGTACTGCATAATATTTCCTGGACTCATCCTCCATGGTCTCAATTTCGTAGGACTTATTATTTCATTCTATTCGTTTGTAGTGTTGTTAAATTTCTTTGTTTCATTACCATTTCCTTCTTATGCTCAATTTGTATCTATTTTCATGTGCTTTTACCATTTATACTCACCGTCGCTTTTTTGAACGTATTGCTTTATCATGTTCTATACTTAGGTTTTCTGATATGCGCCTTTTATATGAATTCTCTGCGAATAAGTGTTAGTCATCTTTTGCATGGTAACATTCTCGGACAATTGTAACTTTTGTTTTTTTTCAGAGGTAATGATTATGCCAAGCGCTAAATAAAATTATTTTTCTTATTTCATTTTTTAAAAGTACCCAACTTCAGTACCTCTCTCTTCTCAATTAAGGAAGTATTTATCGCCAACTGTCCCTCAGATGCAATTTATTGCTTGGAAAACGGACGAAATAAACAGACTTAAAATTACCTTTCCCAAGTTGAAGGGGATGGTGCATGTAGTGTAAGGGATGGGAGGACTAATTCGAGGCGTATGCACTCATTTGACTTCGCGGCGTGATTAACACGAAGAGGAGTTCGCCTGCTCTCCACGGTAGTTAACCGAAGGGGGCGTTTTCTCTATTAAGCTTCCAATTTGAGCCCGCTCACATGCTCTGTTTTTCCTCGCCGGGAAATGCCATAATGGCTCGGCTCGATGATACGCAGAGTTGAAGATAACAAGGCCCCTAGGAAACCACCCCCTCCTCCCTCCCATTACCTGTTTTTCGAAACCTCGCCCTTACACACCTCTCCCCATCACCCTACATTGCTACCCATGTAATGAAACGTAAGCTTTGCAATGTAGGGTAGCAATTACGAATAACTGGAGGAGGGAGGGGAAGTCGTCGCGGTTCTCGGATGCCGTTAATGAGCCAATGTTCGTTTGTTTTGTGAGAATGCTCCCGCCTTTGGTTTCTCAAGTTTCATCCGTCGGTACATGCCGTCGGGGAAATCTTTTACGCGGCCGGCTTCCTATTCATTTATCAGTGAATGAGTTGTTTCTTTTTTTGATTTTCACGTTTCATCCCTGATTAATGTAATAGGGATCGCGCTCTGAGTAAAAATCTAATAATTTCCAATTCGCTCTCGCATTGAAGTAATGATCTACCGAGGTGATTACCGGCTAACCAGCTGGTGTTTTTAGGAGCTTCTCGCTCACAGTCCTCAGAGTTCAAATATCGAGCATTATATCAGCATTTGATTAAATCGTCTAGTTCATGCATGTACATATTTTTTGATAAAAATTGCGGACAGTATCATATCACCGGTAGGGTATGACGAATCTAAGAATTCATTTGTTGCATGATACTTATTCTGATGAAACTTGTGAGTTAACGTTCTGAGGTTCTATCTTGCTGCTGATGCTATGATTTTTCAAACCAATAAATTTGTGAAAAAACTCCCTTGGAGATAATAGCCCAGTTGTCCGTATCTAAATTGGAATTCAGTATTAGCGAATGTAAATGAAATGGATTTCTCAAACCAGGCAAATTAGAAATTCCATCTCAATTGGAAAATATAAC
Source organism: Ischnura elegans (assembly GCF_921293095.1). NCBI lineage: Eukaryota > Metazoa > Arthropoda > Insecta > Odonata > Coenagrionidae > Ischnura > Ischnura elegans. The sequence goes on from NC_060246.1 coordinate 147,639,163, forward strand.
GCGAAATTGGTGAAATATCCCCGTATCCTATTTTTCATTTTAATGTTTCCCAGGTCGTAAACGCCATTTTCTCACGATTAATTCACAATATCTTTTATTGTCTGTTCCTTATTACAGATTCATGCTACCTAGAGAAATAAGTTATGATTAGTTTGAAAGGCCCCCTTTAATAAAACGGCCATTTTGACTATACTATAATCAGTACTGTTCAGGAAAACTAGTAAAATCAAGGAATTTTATTTTGTATGGAAAGTCACGCAATGTTGCGGGGTACGACAGAAGTATACCTATTTGTTTCTTAGATAAATTCGGACATTGTTATTTCTTCGTCCTGATTGCGTATAGATATCTCTTCTATATGTTTGGAAGTTACGTTCCCAGCATAACATCCAGTCGGTGGGCCATACCTGGTAATTTTTTTATGTTTTAATTTTTCCAAATACGTTAATCACAATATTTATCTGCATTTAATTACGTTTTTACCGTCTGTTAAGGCTAATATTCTGTCAAATACGTATCATCAAGTAGTCAGAGGAATTGTGTGGGTGGTCTGATAATTCTTGAAAAGGAAGGACATTTCAGTTAGACTATTGAGTGACAACCCTGAAATTTCTTTTCCAGTTTTCCACCTTATAAAAAGGCCTTTAATACTGAAAGAATTAGTGTATTTATTCAATTGCAGAGTATCAATCAGGATACTTCTTAATAGCTTCAACAAAAAATTAAGTCATATTTTCAAAACAGTTGAGGCGACGGAAAGCAATTTTCATATTTACACCTACGCTAATCCCCATCCGTCTTCTAGTATTCGCTCCGCGATGTTTAAATTATCATCATACATTCTTTTGCATACCAGCCTCCCTGTTGATGAATGATGAATCGAAATGTTGGTGTCGGCAAAAAACCACGCACCGGCAAAAAGTTTTTTTTTGCATATGCGTCACCGTTGCTGGTGAATTATGAAAATAAGTAAAAAGCCATTCCACCTTATTTCATATAATCGTATTTGCCAATATTTCCTGTTCCCGTTGAGTTGTCAGATTTGTGTAATGCTGTGCCAGTCGAAGGTGCGGATACAATTCGCTACCTTGGTTTGACAAGGTTCTAACTGACCTTCAGCTGGTTTTGAGAAAAACCTTGTCAAAGTTTTAAACTGCTCTATTTCTATTATTAATAGGAATTTATTTTTGATTTTTGGCACATACACTAGTGATCCAATAGATACACTAGTAATTATTACTTTAAGAAATTATGTTATTTATTTTATTTTTTTACATGTTTATATGAGTAATAAAATAAGTAAAATGCAGTTAGAACCTTGTCATACCAAATATTAGTTTTTTCTCCTTGCAGTTGGAACTTTGTCACTGTTCTAAATCTGTTATTATTTTACATAGAGGAATAAAAACCGGTGAACACATAGAGAAACATAAACTTAGTTATCTTGAGTGAAAACACCAAATTTTGCAAAAATGTCGGTTAGAACCTTGTCAAACCAAGGTAGCGAATTGTCATCGAAGTCACGAAATACAGAGCCGAAGACAATTAAAGAGTTTTTCCGATAATGCTCGATCGGGATGCGTATCTCAAGGAGGGACCTCGTGAAAAGAACGCCGTCGCGTCGGAAGTTTAAGAAATTTTTAATGAGCCCGTTCGATATGCTTCCATTTGTGCACGCTTCCTCGTTTTTCAATGCATGGTCGATGAGTGCGCGGATGTGTGGAGGGGGGAGGACCGGGAGTGGGTCTATTCCTCCTCAAATTAATCGTATTGATTAGCCTCGTCGTGATTGTGCTCTCGATCCCCCGCCTGATCAAATCCCGTAGGCTCCCCGTTTCTCCCCTTCTCTCGCCGCGCTAGTGGTGTGGAGGGAAGAGCCATAAATATTGCACGGTAGTAATTTCCTGCAGAGATCTCCTTTCTTCCCCTCCCTTCCTCCCTCTCTATTTCTCGATCCAGCGCACAAGTTGGGACCGCGTCAATTGGCCCGTTTGTCGGTCTAATTGCGCCGCGGGCCGCCAGAGGGCGGGAGCACGCCAGCCAGCCACATATACCCGTGCCCTGCCGGAGGCACGACCTCCCTCGGGGAGATATCGGGTCGCAATCCCTGCCATTCTCCCCTTTTCCCTACCCCTCCATCACCACCCATCTTCGCATTATTGGGGTATCTCCTCCTCAGCAGCCCGCCCGCATCTCGTGTATCTGCTCCCGTCTCTGTACCTGTCACCTCGGAGATGAACCCGAACCGCTCAGTGTCGTCGTCGTCTCCCGGAGAGACGCGCCTGAGGTCGTCGAGGCGGAGGGAGGGAAAGGGGACGATTTAAGCGAGGCAGGTCTGGCTTGTGCTCGTCGCTGAATTTAGGACGCTGAGTTAAGCATTTGGAAAGTACACTTCAATCTTTTCTTAGCTGATGCAATAAATGAAGGGATTTCTTAATTTTTTCTCATTTTGCTACAGTCTATATGTAAGATCTGTAAAACTCACAGCTTTAGGTTGTTGCATTTTTAGGCGAAGGAAAGAGTAGCTACTTGGTAAAGTTGAGGGCTTTAAGGAAAATTTACGGATTTAAGAGGCCAAATAAGACACAAAACTACTTCATTGAGTAGTGAATTATTCAACGTTAAGTTGTTGTTCTTTAATTGTTGCAATGGTTTTACAGTAAATGCATCCCGATTGATTTTCGATGCGTTTTTGGAATTATTGACCTTTGAGGAATAAAAATGGAACAATCTCAATCGTAGCATTTGAAATGAATTGTATCAACTGTAATATCATGATAGTCCTGTTCACGTCCAATTAATTGTTTCTTGAAATGGACTGCCAAACCCCAAGGCTGAATTGACAGTCGTGAATAGTTCCACCTTTATTCTCAGGTGGCGTGCATAGCATTTTAAATCCTCTATTAGCTGTTTCCTTATTCACACTATTTGCACTTCAGAATTCCAGAAGTGGAAGAACTCAACCTTACCAAAGTTGCAAATATTGTTTTTATTTTATGCCGGCTCCATTCCCTTTTGAGCAGCACTTAAAGTAAACTAAAGCTACAAAGTATTTCCATTGATTGCCGAACGTATTAAATAAAACGTGTAGTATATTTTTGTTAGATTTATTATTTCTTCCGAATGCACATATGGGAAGCTGCCAATGTGATGTAGCGATCATCTCACAGGAAAAATAAACTTGGATAAACGATACATCACTCACCTTGAAGTACTTTTCGTACATGTTTAGTGTACTTCATTGCTTTTGTTCTGCACTACTTTCTTAGTGATCGCTGTATGATGCTGAAGACACATTTATTGCGTTTATGGCCAACTATTGAGGGCTATGAGTTCCCAATGTGGTTGGCGTGTATTCAGTCACTGCTAATGAAAGTGAAGGAGGGAAAGACAGACATGGGCATTCTCATCTCAAGTCCAGAAGTATTGAGTGTTTTTTGGCGGCATCTGTATAAAAATTTTCAGTATCTTATAAAACCAAGGTCGATTAATGACAAAATTCTAAATTTTTGTGCCCTCAGTTCATTAATGTAAATATGTGTGTGGGACTTGCTTTTAGGATAAGAGTTCATGTTAGTCCCTTTAATTGGTATATTAAGCGGTTATGTGGCTTCAATGTATCTTTTGAGTTGTAAAGTATCCATAATTTCTTTCCATGCGTTGTGGTACCTTAATTTTCGTGGCGCTAGTGTCTTAGTTTTAATTCCTCCTTGCAGGGTCCCTGAAACACGTGTAAGAAATCAATAACTGGGGACTTGTTTTTATATTGCTATCCCAGTCTTCGCAGTGATTTTTCACCATAATTTCTAGCCTCTCAGACTTTTTAACGCTTCAAATGAACCTGCTTTCGCTAAAGGGCTTTTTGTTTTGCGCCATCCAAACCCACCCAACCTCCCTCCCCCTTTGTTCCTATCTCCAGCCGCGTTATTCGCTGACAGGGGTTTTTGGGTAAGGGGATAAAGCAGTCTGAAACACGCTCCGCTCCACCCGGAACCATAATCAATCAATTTCACACCCTCTGTTGCCATCCTCTCCTCATCCTCCGTCCGCTTCCGCTTATTCTCTCAATTTAGTAGTTTCTTTGAGATGAGTTTCACTCGGCAAACACTTGCTCCGTTACTTAAAAAGAGATTCTTAAAATCGCTGCCGTCTTATGTCTTCATTAGTCGCGCGCGGTCCGCCATAATTAATTATCAGTCAATCAGTCAATTCTCTCTCTCCCTGCGTGTCTTTCTGTTCCTCTATCCTATAGGCTCGCTTTTTCTCTTCCACATTACGCCTTGGGTGATTTCTCTTTCCTGGGCTGCGTTCCCCATTTTGCTTCCTCCCTCCCCCTGCCATCTCCTTCTCAGATGAAAGGCGAGACGGGGGAGAAAACAGGCGCAGGGATACGTGAAAATCTCAAATTGGAGATAGCTTCGTCTCCGTCTCAAAACCAAGCTGCCTCCTCCTCCTCCTGTTTCTCTTGATACCGTCTCGAAGCCTCATTTCGTGTGGTTCTCATATTCCTGCTCCGAACTCGGGTATTACTGAATTCTGTGGTTTCGGATTTCGCCTTCGGCTACTGTTCCTTCCTTGCAGCAAAAAATAAAATATAATGATAACGTTACCCGCTTTTTGAATTGTTGCGTCGGCGGCGATTCATATTGCGTCTCTGCAATGTAAACCTTGGCAGAAGTCGTAAATTTCACAGTGTTTTATTCCGCATTTTTAAGGTTAAATAAATTGTCATTGTGTGGATAGGGTAGGGATAAAAATTCAAGGAGAGAAGGAATAAAAACCAAAGCATGTAATTATGAGGCTTAAGAATGGTCATGAACCATTATCTTGGTTAAGTGTTGTTTGATCTCTGGTTTCAACTATCATTCTAACTCTTGTCTCCAATTCAAGTCATTGAACATTGTTATGCCTTATGGTAAGATCAAATAGCTTGAATTCGTATAAATAAAGTCGTGTTCCTCATATTCTGATGTAGCACGAGTTTCAAGAAAGATCATGTGTCCGTGCTTATTGGAAGTTAATTCCCTCCTATTGTTTTTAGTGTGTGCTTCATCTTCGATTTTGGCAGTAACTTCCATGCTGAAGTCCATATCATAATATGTATTTATAATTGGTGGTAAAATCAGCTATTGCCGGAAAACCCTCGTTGCATAGCTCGTCATTGTCGTTTTAGTGCATTTTTGTTTGCATTCATATTTTAAATTCCATTAAATTTCGATACATACTCGTTATATTGCGTTGCGTATCCTTGATTTTAAAAATTATACATGTAGGAGATGAGTAGCACTTAAGATTTGTTGGAAATAGCCCTCCAGGCAACTTTCACGCGGATAATATCGTTATGGCATACGCATTTTCTACTTTAAAGTTATGTATAAAGTTTTAATTCGTATCTGAGAACTTCAGGATTGACTTTGTGAAACCTCTCCATATTGGAAACAAAGGTGTAAAACTTGTCAGGTTCACTATTATATTAGTATGGGAACGTTATGGAACCCGGTTCGTGCCAATATTAATATAATGGTGAACCTGACAAAGTTTTACTCCTTTATTTCCATTATTAATTCATAATGGAACTGGACACCATTGAATCATGTTGAAAAAAGGAGCGCGCCCTCTTGATAGTCTTAAAAATTTACAAGAGAAAAGGCTGGTAACTACGTAAAGGATATTATTTGAAGAATGAAGAAGAAAAGCCTGAAAAATTCTTCCAAGATACTCCGCGAAAAATATGAGTTAACAGGTGCCAAGAGATGCACATTGAGAGTATGACTTTGAAGTCAATGTCGTCGTAGGAGCTGCTTTTCTTGAGTTGTGGGCAGAAAAGTATGGGGAGATGTAGGAGTGTAGGCTTAAAATTTAAAAATGCGGATAGTCAAGAAAAGAAATTGTGCAAATAGATGCGGTAGGTTTTGCTATCCACGCTCTGAGATTTCATCAAAAAAATCCATTTTGTATACCTACCACAAAATCAACTGAATCTATAGAATTTCTTTTAAAAATTATGAATGCGGAGCTAGCCTGGAAACGTAATTTATTGGTTCATTGCGATTGCTCTGGGGACGTCCTTTATCATTCATGGCGGCTTGCGGTGGACAACGGGCCCTCTACTCCTATATTTCACCACCCTCTTTTCAATGAGTGCATCATTCCGATGAATAGTGGTTTTACCCCCTATTGAGTCCAGGTAATTTGAATACGAATTACGTCCTGTCCTTCCAAATAGTAATGCTCCGTTCGGTTTGGGATATCTCGGTCAATCCACTCAAAATGGGTCGAATACTCAATTCTGTAGGTCCGACCACAGTCCTCGGGGAAAAATTGGGCTACGCATCGTTCGCTAATGGAAACGATCGGTGCAGTTGCCAGTTCTCTGGCTTTGATGTTGAATTGGACGCTTCCGTCTCATCTCTTTCTCTTTGTCCACTGGCATTGATTCAGGATTCATGTGTAGTGTAGGTGCAAGCCATATTTCTCTTCTTTCGTGTGTAACATCGAAGACCATCTCAAGGGTATTTGTTGAACAGGTTCGCTTTTAACTTATTCTCGAAATGGGCATTGATAATTAGTATTGGCTTGTCATCCCTTCAATGCAAATTCCATCGTTAAACTGTAGTAAATTGAAACTTAACAGTAGATTCAAACATATGATGTTCTCTTAAAATATAAAATAACAGTCAAAGTTGACAATTAACTCCATCTTTATTTTACGTATGTTTGTTGTGGAGAATTGCTAATGAAAGGAAAAATAAGGAGGCATGATCTTTTAGTTTTTCGCTGCTATTCGTAATGAACTGTTATAAATAATGGCGTGAAGTAAAAATATTATGTGGTCCATATGCCTGTAAAGTCTCATTATATTTTTGTGTCATATGGTGTCTAATTTGTTCTCTCCTGTGGTATCAAAATATGTCGCTCACTATTGCGTTTGCAAAGAAATTAATTAATAGGCACAGGACAAGTTCACGATACGTATTTATACTTTTATGTAGATAACAACTGTCGCATAAGTTCTAATCTCTCTCTCTCTGTAAATGGTTTAATGTTTGCTAAATGTTTACACAAGATATTGGGATCAGTGACCATCAATATTACGAGAAAATCAGCAAACAAGTATGTTATTCAAATTTCGCATGCTTTGGTAGTTCACAGAATATACGAACCTGGTCGATGTTGTTGTGTATCAATGATAAGTTTATTATTATTTAATTAATAATAATATTATTATTTACACCCTTGTTTGCCGTCGTATTGTCCGTGAAAATTCGAGGGAATCTATACAGGAAAGTTCTAAGCCCCCTACGTGAGGAATATGTCATGCTAATTTAATTTTTTACTGCTCTAAATCCTTTGAAGTGCATTTTATATCCGACTGCGCGTATTACAGGGTAGAATGAGGTGTTTGCATGAAAAAATTCAATATTTGTATGCCGCAATGCAATGAGGTGGCTGCGTAGCTTTTATATTTTTATTGTGGGTAATTGACCGTTAAATCTTGATCATCTCCTATTCAAGTTTAATGTTTTGTTCTAATGTTTCTAATGTTTTGCGAAAACCTTATTAAATCACGGTTAAGGACAAGGAGAGTTATTCATAACTTCATTTATTATCCAGTAATATCAAGAGGGTGCTGGAAAAATACCACTTATCCAAACATACATGCGCGCATTCAGCATTTATGCCTTATCAAATACCCCTCCCCGTCATTCATGAGGCATCCAAAAATGCCACACTTAAGTCAAAATGGGAGAATATTTGGCGCAAATTTCACTCCTATTCTCTATTACTGTTTGGTCTTATAATTGTAAAAAAAACTTCTTTTGAATAAATTTCAAAAAGTTCATGTAGATTTTTTGCAAGTGTTAATTGTGGCTCATCTCTTTAAGGATTAGATTTGCCTCATGTGGAAGGAATTCTGTATTTGCCGAAGGATTGTTGCGGCCCAGGATTTCATTGGCCTTGGCTTGTATGGTATACGGAGACTAATAATATCGTTTGTTAAAAGTTCATTCTGGCGACGACTTTTTTATCACTGGTCCGCGATGGGTAAATTTACGAAAAGCGTTCGTATTTTACACGCGTTAAAGGAAGGACTGGAAGCCGTGATAAAAAAATTGAATGAATAATGGGCGTTTAAAAAGAATAATAACTTGATACCGTTGCGTGCTGGAAAGGTGTAGATGACCCGATTAATGGGATGGTGAAGGATCATCTGGAAACCAACCCCATGTGCGGTGTGGGATTCGCGATAATGATGACGTTTTAATTTGACACGACGACTACGACGGAAGAAACTGTGCGCTCAAAGTGCCGAAAGTGATCAATGCGGACCGGACGATAAGCAGCGTTGTAGTGGGGGTGTGCGCCTTCGTCAATCCGGGTTTTGTGGGGGAGGGGGAAGTGTGCGAGGGTTCCTGGCAAATTGGCAACCACGCTTTCAATCCCCTCGAGACAGCCTCGTCATGGCCCTTAACTCCCGCGATTCTCTCTCTCTCTCTCATCCTCCTCGGGCTGATCCGTGGCTCTAACCCCTTTCGCTGATATAAATTCCCGCCTTTCTCTCACTCTTCTGTCTCATCCATCCATACCTCAGGAGGCTCATCCTTGTGCCGTCTCTTCTCCTTTTTCCTGTTCTCCTTTTAGTGTTATCTCTTCCGCTAACAGCCTCTCCCTCCCTCTTCCTCTCCCTTTCTCCGCCAATATACAGTCCTCAGCATCCTTATCTCCTTTCTACCATCTCTCTCTCTCTTGCTTTAAATTCCGCAGCAATCCGCCTTGAATGCTCGGAGACTTTTCCTTTCGTGGCGTATTTCGGTGCTCACTTTTCTCGACCCAAACTCTTTTATTTCCTTCCTCTCCAATCTATCCTACGCGGTCGGCGATCTGTTCATGATTCCTCCTAGTTCGTGAAAACCTCCCATCGATGCCACCTAATCTTAGAATTCTTTTCGGGCTCTGATTACCAGAATACTTAACTAGTTGGCATGAACCATTGTAAAACAGTGTCTATTGAGATATTGGCGCGAAAGAGGACGCGGGATTGGAGGTATTCACAACCGATGCAAACCTACTCCTTGACCGATCATTTGTTGAAGGATTATTTGCCTAAAGCCTATGCTGTTGAAATTTTAAGGGTGAACGGAATCAAATCTGTTCTATGCTAGCCTGTTCCTCCAATATTTCCAAATTACATCTTTTGAAAAATAGGAAACATAATTAAGACACATTGTTGTATGTTCCACAGAAGTTTTAATAACCGACCCAGGTTTTGACAATACACTATGCCATTTCAAAGGTATTTCATGACATAGTGTAGGTATTGTCGAAACCTGGGTCGGTTATTAAAACTTCTCTGGAACATACAACATTGTATCTTTATTATGTATCCTCTCACCAAGTTCCACCAAATATCGCCATCCAGCCTTCAGTTGATTTTTGAAAAATGGTAAAATTTAAAGTAAACTTTTCAAAAGTGATGTTTTAAAAAGATTGAGACGAATGTTGACAACGAATCCTGAAAATACCAAGAAGATAGCATACGTTTTAAGCGAATAATCCATCTACAGGAAAGACTGGTCAAGCAAGAAGTTTGCGTCCTTCATCCTAAGGAGTGAGCCTTAGGATTGATATTGTTGCGGGGCCTTCTAGATTGGCTCCCCCAAAAAGGCATCCGCTAAAGTGTGGGAGAAATACTGATAAATGCGTGGGGTGTGGAATTAACTCTTGATATGATGGCATTGATGTGACATAGGGCTTTTACTGATTTGAGTTTCTTCCTCGTATATACCTGATACTGTGAAGAGAATGCAGTCCTCTGCCTCCTTATCTCCTACACTCCCTCTCTCTCGTGCTTCAAACCCGCACCAATTCGCTTTAGATGCTCGGGGACTCTTCTTTTTCTTAGCGCATTTCGGTGCTCACTTTTCTTCCCTTTCCCTCCAGTGCTCACTCGTCTTACCCAGTAGGTGTTCCGTGCGTAATTCTTCCTCGGCCTTGAATCCCTCCCGTATAACCCTCTCCGTTCCCTTGTGATACTCCTAATCTTTCTCCCTACTGCTTAATTCACTCGGATACAGTCTGTTTGTAGTCCCTCCGAAGTTCAATCTTTGTGTACTTTTCGATTTAGTCGAAAATATTTGTAGTTATCAATTTTTTGCTTCAGTTTGCGATTAGTATTATCGACGTATATGCAGGATTAGATGAAGATTTAGTTTTTTGGGAGATTTTATCGCCGAGTCGTCCGCATAGAAGCATTAAAAAGTTTGGAAATCAGTACTGATAACCAATCATGAGCATATTGTGTGGATTTACTCATTAGTAAGTTATTGGTCATTCTCTATATTTATTTAATTTTCCTTCCACCTAAAAAAATAATACAAAATGTGTTGAAATCGGTCATAGAAGGATAAAATTATTTGTGGAAAATTGTCAGTGACTTTAAATTTACTAATATGTCAGCATTCCACCAGATGTGTCTTGAAACAACTCCATATAATGGATTTACTCGTCAGAATTTATCACAGTGAAATAGTTTTTCCTTCCAACCTATTGGTGTCAACCTATATCACATTTGTTCACAGCAAGCGTTTGAAGCTGTTGTGTACCTTAAAGTTTAATGTGAATAATAATGTGAATAAATGCTGTGAAAATTTCGTATTCATTTTAACGAGGAATCTACCGAATACCTACTCATGTGCACGATTCAGACGTTAGTGGAATGAACGGATTTTCATTATGCTACTTGGTAACCGTCACCAATTGCCTCAATTTAGTTGGTTGCATGTTGTTCGCTTGAATTAAATACCAAGCTTTCTCAGACCAAGAAATATGTCGGTCGAAATCCATAGAAAAAATGAGGAAACTAAAAATAAATTCCATGATTTTAAAGTATCCAAATGTGATTTGTGTGTATTTTTGACCGTTCATTTCATATTTGATAAAAGATATTTACCGAGAACTGTTTACTGATCCGGGAATTTTTCGAATGTTTTGAATGAATATAAATCTGCCAACGAGGGAGAAACCGAGTGCTATGATCACTCTTTAACAATTATTATCTTGGGCGGATAGTATTATATATTTTATTCCTACTTCCTGGTGTTTCTGTTGCGGTGCGATTTATACGTATGTGACCAGTATAATTTTAAGGCTGAAGAGTTGTCAGCACCTTCGTACTGCGAGGACTGCTATTGTAAATACCGGCATTGTTTGATTGGTCTTGCCTCCCTCGGTTTGATGGAAACTTCCCCTTTTCTGTATTCTCAAACCACTGTGCTTCTACATACCCCTTCTTCTCATCTCGGCTGTCAGCTCTCCCCCTTATTCTCTATTGCTTTATGACATTCCTCCGATTCAATACAACGGCTCAGGGGTGCCGCAACTTTTCGAAATCGTTTTGGGGAGTTGAAGTTCCGGCCTGAGGAATGATTGATGCAGGAGACTCGCGAAATACGAGATGCCGCGTGGATCGATTTAATCTTTTGAACGCATTGAAATGACATACGATTGGGCTCGTGTATGGTGGATGGATATAGAATTTTTATTCGTGGAATAGAGCTTGTGGAGTTAACGCAAGCCGCGATATCCAAGCTTCTAAATTGCAATGAGAACCATTATTTGTTAATAATCCATCGGATTGACTAGTTAAATTGAATTATTTGTTTCGAAGAGCTGTGGATTCATCGGGTTATGATTTACGGAGTACCTGATAGGATAATTTAAGATCACCCGATTGAACCCGAAGATGTTATTTTCGTACACTGTTTCTTTAAGTGCCAGCTGTTGGGTCAAAGCAAAGGTGTTTAACTGGGATATACTTTTTCAAGCTCCATTGACGAATCCAATGCTAACAAATCGCGAAATTACTCCAACACGCATCTATATTTTGCGATTTCGGTTTATTCATTTTTCCATATTCTAATATTAGTTCCACTTTCTCTGTCTGCATGTTAAGCTCAAACGCATCGCCATTTATTTGTGTTTGCAAGCCAAATTTTTACCTGCCTCGCAGCTTTCCACATTAAGAATTCATTCAATCAAATTTGTACATTGATTTTAATGCTTTGCTGGAGAAATTCTATAACTAGGAATAGCTGTATCGGTTGTTTTTTTATCAGAGGGTACACATATATCCCTTAATTTTTCACGTGTTTAAAATTTCATAATAACTATCGCGTACGAATGAAATACGCAATTGTTCCGTTTCTCGTGGCTATGGTAGCCCTTACGTTAACAATTAACTTCGGTAGTTGAGAGTGACCGTTGTGATATTCTGGATACGCGTTGATTTACAAATTTGCTCTGGATTTAAGGGTGAATAATTCTGGACTCAGTTCGTGATTCAGACATGTATGATCATCGAATAGTACGGAATGTTCACTATTTAATCCAGGTAGTAGGCCAAGGATAAGGAATAAATCAACTTCTTAACAATTTTGTGCTGTTTTAGTGTGCGAAAACGAGGTATTCACTCTCTTCCATCTTTGAAACAATTAAGTCCCGCTTTCGTAGGTGGCATTGACGAGGCCATAATTGTGATTGATGGGGCCAATTAGCGCGGGTACATCATTGCTCCAGGGTACAGATAATCCTCTCGTGTAGTCTCTCATTCACGCACAACGGAAGTCTCATGGAAAGTACTTTGGCGGATGAATGTCTGGGGCTCTGAGAATTTATAGGCAATTTTACCTTTTCATGACTGAGAGCCCATTTCAGTTGCCCTGCTAGAGCTCTTTACGGCGTCAAAATAAGCGTAATAATTTCTTGTGATATCTGCATGATGCATATCCAGTCTATGTCCTTTCATATTTACGGTTTTGAATGAGTTGCTACTTAGTTCTAGAGCATGACTCTTCACTCTTGAGAATAGTGGAAATCAGGTAACTTGAACTTTAATGGACTGTGCGGAAGCTACGTTTCATGTCAGAGGCGTTGATTCTAACATAGTGGATGAATGAATGGCCTTGGCCGCTGCTAATTCTATAGCTTTTAGAATTCACGAGGCATTAACGTCTTATTGCGTCAGATTATGAACGTTGAAATTAAGTTGTCTTTCAATTCTATGTCATTTCCTGATTAAAATCTTATCTGAAAAATATTGATCCAGGCGATTATAGTCCACTTCTGAAACTGACCTCTCAAAAATAATAATGATGAGATAACTTTTCGAAAAGGGAATCGGTATTATGTTCTGATAATTATCTTTTTAACTGTGTACGGCTTTGCTTTGTAGCACTTACTAATCAGTTTGAATTGATTGATCAATTTCAGTTTAGCTTCTTATTGAGAATTGTTCTTGTGATTATTGGCGGATTGTTGGGTCAATTTTGAAACGTAGGAGAAACCTTTGACTTGTTTTTGAAGTTTCTTGTGAGATGACAACTGTCATATATAATGATATTATTATTTGCTGCATAAAAGTACTTATAACCTTCTCTAAGGTTAAATTACAAACGTTATCTGTCAAGGTTTTGAAATTTTAGAGGACGATTTTATGAAAGTGAAATGAAATTGAGGAATCAGCGATGGGTGTCTAATGGATGCCTTATTTGATGAAATGACAATTTTTTTGATTAATTAATTCAATAATTTCCTTTTCGATCGTTTATTTGTCCTTTGACCTATGACTCTCATTTTTTTATTAATCGTCTTCAGCCATTATTTTAAAATAATCTGTATCGTATTTGACGTCTGTATTAATTAAACATAATTAATTGAATATTTATCCGCTGCGTTCTTTGTAACAACCCCACCTTCTCTCAGGTCTTTTAGTGGCCCCTTTAGGTTTGAATCATTGTTCGGCTTTTAATGAAAAACCACACAGAATTATTTGTCTCCTGTGTACAAAGGAGCCTGCATTGTGATTTATTATATTTATTAATTTATTTGCATAAAAATAATGAATTGGAGTTTCTTCGTGCTTTCAGTTATCGCTTTTCATGCAATTACCTCGATGTGAAGCCAAATATTGGCTTTAAAAACTGTGCGTCATCTTTTGATGAAATATGTGTAGGATACATGGCTGCAAATTTATGAAAGAAGGATTTGGAAAAGATACAGACGTACTTATGCGTTCTCTCATTTCTCAGGAATGAGTCGTTAACAGACCCAGTGTTCACTTATTTTCTAAACTAATTGATGCGAAATTGCATATTTATCTTAATGGAATTTGAGAGGATTCTATTTTTCTTTTAACCATAGAGGCGTTTTTGCTAGCGTTCGCATGTCTTGTATTTGCACCCTGGGCCTAGGGCCTAGGTTCCTATGAGTTTACTTTGGCGTCGATTATTGCCAGTCGTTTTTGTGCAATAAGGCACTCTAGACCCTTGAAATGATGCATATCCTGATGAGAAAAGATACAGTAAAGACGGAATAATGCGTAGTGGTTACAAATAACGGAAGAATATAGGGAGTAAAGTCAATGGAATGTAAAGAAAGATAGAAATTAAAACGAAATGAAGAAATTAAAGGCAAAGGAATCTACAGGGATCATGTAGACCTTACCAGGGAAAATGCGACGACCACTTTATTACCCCGGATTATCAGTTAACGTGGAGTTTCCCCGGAAACCTATCAATCATCGAATAAAGAGGATGAAATTTTATCATTAATCGGAATTTCACACCAATATAGAGGGAAATTGAAATTGACTTGCTCTTTAGTTTTCTTAGTATAAGACGCCAAAGTAACTGCGCCGTTGATTTATAAGATAATGTAGCTTTTAAGGGGAATCATCTCACCAGGTCGCCCAATCCTATTCCATTAAGCATTACTCATTTAAGAATTATTCTGTCATCTTGATATTTTCGGAGTATATGAAGTAAACCCTTCTCTATGTATACCTGTATCTTAAAATTTAAAATGTAACTTATCTGTAATAACTTCAGTATTTTGTCAGTTGTAAAAGTTTTCTCTTTGAGATAAAGGTAAATATTTACATTGTCTACTCTATTAGCATTGACATTTTCAAAATGATAGCCTAAAAAAATAAAAAAGAGTAATTCTTCGCAACAAAAATCGAATGATGAGAACATCAATCGTTTGAATTGACTGCGGAGGTTTAATTTACAATCTCTTGTTGAACAATGTAATTTTCATTGCTTGATTCAGCCCCGGTATTCGAATACTTCTCTCTTTTATCTACCTGTCTGTCGTGAGTTTCTTCAGCGATTTGGTCCGACTCACAGCCCGTCAGCTTGAACGGAATCGTTCACGAGTTCCTATTCGGCCAATTAGCCGATCCAGTTAATTCGTATCGTTCGACTCTGCTAGACGAAAGCGTCATCAGCATTGTAGCATTATAATAGCGTTTGTCTCTCTCTCCCTCTCAGCTGTCGGTGTGTGTGTGGATGGGGGAGAGGGAGGTCTTCGTAATGAAGTCGAGCGTCGTTGCCCTAATGAACTCCCGATCTCCTCTCCTTCTCCGATCACGTCCGTCGACGGGAGCGCCGGAAGGGGCGAAGGGTGCGGCGGGGGGGGGGGGGGCGTCCGGCCTCAACCCCCACCACCTTTAAAACGTCACGTCCGTCCCTTCACGTGATTCCCTTTCTTCCCCGCCGCAAAATCTCCTCCGTAATACCCTTGGGGGTAATGACTTAAACCGTGGACAAACGCCGTCGCATGTAAAATTGATCCGGGTATGCTCCCTTGTTGCTGCACCTCGGTTTGTGCTTCATTCAGTCATTCATTTGTTTTCTTTGATTTCCCTCTCCATGTCTTTTCCCCCTCATCGTCCTTTTCCTCTTGACACGCTCCGCAAAAATGTTTCGCTCCGCAAGAGGCCTCTTCTCCTCTCTTCTTTCTCTCCCTTCTTTCTCTCCCGTGCACAAACCGATCCAACCCGACACTCCCCCCCTCTATTACCTTCTCTTTTTCTCCTCTGCCACTCCAGCAGCTCGCTGCTTTTCTCCGGGAGAAGGATTAATCAGCGGAATGGGCGGCCGCGTTACTTTGATCTTTCCGGTGACTTTCCGGGAGTGTCTCCGTTTTCTCTCCCTTCCGTATACTTTCCTCTCTTTCTCCTTTCCTTTCGGACCCGTCGTCATATCTCTTTAATTTCCTCCATGCTCATCTGCCCGGCAAACATGCCTTTCCTTCTCCCTCCCATTTATTCATCGGTTCGACGATTGCGACCCTCCTGCGAAGCGTTGAACAGCTTTGAAAAAAATTGAATTGAAAAACTTCGTTGTTGTTGCTTTATATCGGGAAAATATTTTGAAAATAAGTACCAGTTGATTCGCGATTTTTCGTCTGGCATTCCCTCTATATTGGTGTGGAATTCCGATTAATGATAAAATGTTATCCTCTTAATTCGATGATTGATAGGTATCCCGGTGAAACCCCACGTTAACTGATAATCCGGGGTAATTAAGTGGTCGCATTTTCCCTGGTAAGTTCTACATATGCCTGTAGATTCCTTTGCCATTAATGTCTTCTCTTTCCTTTATATTCCATTGACTTTACTCCCTATATTCTTCCGTTATTTGTTACTCCTATGCATTATTCCGTCCTTACTGTATCTTTTCTCATCAGTATATGCATGATTTCGATGCTCAAGACTGCTTTACTCCTGATGGTGACTAGATGTGGTTGAAAACGTTTGGTTGTCATTTAAATGTGTGGAAATATCCAAACATTTAATTTTATTATGCCTGTTAGTGCTACTAACTTTCCTTGCCGACCATCGAGTTTAGAGGGCTACCTAGGATTCCTGCCACGTTCTACCCCTCTCATCCGCTTTTTGTGAGGCGATGGACAGTTAAAGAAAAAAGAAACGCATTTACTCTCTTGCCACCTTCCAAGTAAAGTTGAATTTAAAGTGAAGCGTATCAGTAATCAAGGGTGCCCTATAATTTGTTGGGACGCCGTTTTATGCTAAAAATTATCTCCTTCATTAGATATCTATGTTAAATTCTACGATAACTGAGAATTTAATGTATCGTTGTGATTAACTTCGAGGGTAACTGACTGTCCCATTTAATAGCTACCTCCTTGAAATATACCTCGATTACTGAGTACCTATCCCGAGTACAGTAAGTGCCCTCGGGTCTTTAGCTGAATGGTTTGGTTCATGTCGGAGTTATTTTTCGCCCGCTTACTCTGCTATAGTTATCAAGTTAACACCATATTTTTTTACGCTGCAACAAATTCTAATTCATCATCGCTCCTCATAGTTGTAACGTTAGCGTTGTAGGATGTTGAAACATCTGACGTGGACTATATTCCCGTGATGGATATGTAAGAATCCTTTCTGCCTTGCTATCACCAGGAAATCATCGCGCCATGTTCGTTTCTAATCAGTCCGTCACAATGGAACTTCTTTTTCTCCTTTTGCTGCCAGTGTTCAAGTTTCGTTGGTGAGCAAATTTCAGGGCATTAATTTCTTTTTGCGAACTTCTTATTTTTTATTTCTAAATTGCCCTCAGTTTTGATTTATTTTCATGGAATGACGGTCATCAATGTATAATACTTCAGAAATAACTAATTAATTTCAAGGGTGTCCACCTCTGCAATTATTTTTCACGTTTGAAGTTGCATTGTTGCTCTATCTACGAATTCCAGTGCGATTACATAACAATTTCGCACATGAATGAATGCATTGCACTGTGGAGTTAATTGGGTCAAAGTATTTTTACACTCTAGTTTTGCGGTAAAAGTGGTTCATTTAGAGAAAATAAAATAGTTTTGGTCATTTTCAATAAACTAACGAGAGGCTTAGCGTGCCGAGTACTCCAGCGTCGTAATGGTTCATGTCCGTAATGAGCGAAGAGCTTGGCTGATAGCCGTTACATTTTTTGAATTAATCATGGGATACCATGATAAAATAATGGGGGATGGAACTCTTTTGTCGAGCTTTGACCAATGGTGTGAATTGAATGTTATAGGTCACTCCGAAGCTAAAATTTTCGCAGAGTTTTTTTGGTTGTAGGGTAGTGGAATGAAACGACTCGTATCACATTTTTATTATGTTTTCTCTTGATAGAACTTGTATCAATTGAAAATTCCCCAATATAATAATATTGTGCTGGGGAATAGTATGCTCGTTTGTCCCTATATATATTTTTTTAGATGTATTCAAAGCTCGATATTTTACCTGCTCTATCATCATATTATAAAATACATTCAGTGTATCCTTGGAAACTTAAAAATATTTAAGCATTTGCATAGTGTATGAGTTGGTAATTATTAGTTATCCACACGAGTTCATCGGTCTTGGATGTATTTTGGTGAATTACTAAGAATCATTGTTAAATTATCATTTTAGAACTTGGTATTTTTCCAATTCTCTATAAATTCTTGGTGAAACTGCTATTTAAGAAATATTCAAAATAAGAATTTTATTACTCAAACTATGAGTATTGGATTATCATATTTATATTTACATTTAGTATCGATTTAGTATCTGACCATCTTGAGCTAGGTTAAGTATAGGTATTTAAAAAGGACCCCATTGGAAAAACAGGTTTGAAGGTGTAATGTGCGCATGGTACCCCGTAGTTAGGTTGATAGAGCTGTATAAAAGTGTATAGTAATGGTTTATGGAGTCAGGCTTAAAGCTGAAAGTTGTTATCTTCATGCTAGGAAGGCTATAACGTGTGCCACCTTTCATTGATACTTAACCTTTAATTTTAAATATTAAGGTGCAATATTGAACTTTATAGGGTTAAAGGTTATGAGGTCAGGGATTTTAGGCTATAGAAGAACGCAATGAGGTTTGGCCATATCCTTCTAGAAATGCCTTAATCGTTGAGATACCTCAAATAGTTACGGTCCCTCTTCTAATGATGTCCTTCTTCATCCCTCGTCCCTTTGCGTCGTCAACCCTCACTCATACCTCTCTTCGGTCCTAGCCGCAGTCGGAGCAATCACGTCCGCCCGTTCTCCGCCTTCTCTGTGGGGCCTTCGTTAGAGACAGAGTCGTTGTCAGACCTCCCCGTCCATCCGATCGGTTTAGTCGACCACTTCACGGCCGAGGACGGTGGAACCCTTACAGCCGTTCGAAGCCCCTTATACGCCGCCGACCGCCTCTCTCTCTCCCTCCCCACTCCTCGTGCCTTACCCCGTCTGCTCGGATCCCAGTTAATCCCTTGGTGATCTTTCTCTCTAATTTCCCTTGCGAGTCGAATTTCTTTGCGCGATTTGTGTGTCGTGAACGTTATGCGTTCGTGAGTGTGTGTGACTCCGTGCGTTTGATTTCCTTCCCTACCCCTTTCGCGTTCGCACTTGAAGCTTGCTTTTCCATTTGATGACTTTTAACTTCCATCACTAATGATGAGTGACGTACCTACCGCGGGTAGCTTGATTTGAATTGCCTTGATTTATTTTATTCCCTAGCCCTTAAAAGAGATTTGAAAAAAAATGAAATGTATTCCTACCGGCCCTCTTGTTACTTGGTTTCACTGAAGATGTATGTCAAGGATTTCCATTGGATGCGAACGAATTTGCTATTCGTTATACAGAGCATCTTGCGTACTCAATCCATTGATTGGTGGGTTATTAAAAATTCTCTGCTTGCGCCGTTACGTAGATTGCCTGAAATAAAATAGAATGCGATTCACTCTAATGAGGCTCGGTAATTTGTTTGGCTTCCATTCGGCGCATATTTTATAATTGTCATACATTTTCCTTTTGGTTCGTACATATTTTGTGAGATATCTATTTCTCCAGCGGTGCATCTGAATGGTGAGAATCTTGTTGTACATCTCCTGTAAATGAAATATAATCGTTATTTATTTCTGCTCCACTTTGCTACAGAGTAGTTTCTTATTACCTTCAGTGGGTTATCTTTATAGGTTACCTTCAATACATCAGTGAGTTCCTGAGTCAGAGGTGTAGGTAATATTTTCGTGTCAATCCAAAATTACGTGCTGAAAGGCTCGTCCTTTTGTTAACATATCTCAATACCCGTGGGTATATTGAGTGATCTTACATTAGACTCTAAACCATTTCGTTTCGCAAAATGATATTATTTGTAAATGTTTGAAATCAAACGATTTTGAGCTACATTTCTCTGGCAGATTTCTCTGACCAAAGGAAGTCATAGCTGAGTGAGGAAACTTGTTTCCTGTGGTAAAATTATATCTTTTATTGTATAATATTATTAATTTTACAAAAATATTTTACTTTGTGAATTCTGAAATATCCTAAAGGAAACGACCTTATACATTGATACATTTTCTGTACGTGAAGATTACTCTCAAGTTCTGGGTCGTTGCAAAGTAAAGTTCATTTGTTGAAGCGCATTTTTATTTCTGTTATTTTTTATTGGTAACTTCTATTACGCCAAGACAATTTTCTCCCTTCACTCGAAATTTTTAGACGTAAATTCACACATTCCTAACAATTGTAGGTGCGTTACAATTGGTGTTAAGTCATCGATATCGTACGAGATATCACCAGACCAATAGCATCCGATTCCTGGATTCAGCGTCTTCGAAGTTTTGCGGCGGGAAACGCTTCTTTTGTTTGCTTTTCCTTTCAATTGTCCCGATCGTTGGCGGGCGATCCTTCCAACTTCGGATATCCCTCCCTTCCCCTCTTGATCACTCTACCACTCACCCTTACACCAGCGATCACACACACCCATTGCACCACAGCCCCCTGCCGCCGCAAAACTCTTCATTCTCCCCTACTTATCCGCCAGCAAATCTCTCGCAGAATCCCTTTTCATTTATCTTGTATTAGCCTCCAGATTCATCCGACCACCCACAAAGTCCCCCTCTCTTCCTCAACCCCCGAGGTGAATATACATGTTTTTCCCGAAACCTCTCTGCAGCACCACCTACACCTTTGCTCCCGAACCCCATCTTCTTATCTAACTTTTTTTACCCGATATTTCCAATTAGATTCCAAGGACGGATTCTCTGGTGATCTGGAGCCCCCTTGTTTTATCCCCTCCCCGTAGTCTTTCGCTCCCTATCCATTTCTCCCTCGTTGTGGTTGAGATATTTATCTCTCGCCCGCAGTCTCTCACTTTCGCTCCATCTTTCCTCGATCGCTATTTCTCTCTCACCATCCCCAGGTCTTTATTTATTTTCGTGGCCCTTCTCGTATTTATCGTTCTGCGTCCTATGCATTTTATCCGAACGTGATGATATAGTGGCCTTAGGTGAGTTCCAAGTCACCCACGGTTGCAGTCAACTTCTTGTCTCGAGAACTTTATTCCGATTCGTATGAGCGGGTGTTTGGTTGTGAAAATATCTTCATTCTTACACCAATTATTCATGTAAATAAATAATACGGATTTACTTGCCTTGAATTTTCTTTTGGATCGGATTTTCTTCTGCTGATGTTCTCAATAATGCGATGGTTTCACATACGATGTTTTTGCCGGATTGCCAGGTATTGGCCCGTATTGCTTTCACTGATTTTTTTCCTAGGACTAAAAATTCAAAAGGGCTTGCGTCTTCAAGTTTATTTCCGAGTTACCCTGAATCTTATCCGTTACCTATAACAGGCCAGGTGAAAGCTGACCTACGGGCGAGGGGCCGCCGCGAGGCATTAATAGATTAATGTGGAATGAGAGTCATTTCATGCAATCAGACCGTAAGAAATTTAATTCATGATAGCGGGCTTTTTCTTCCTTAATGGCTACTCAATTCTTTTATTGCAAATTGAATGACCCCTATCGGCGAATCAAATCACGTCATTGTTGAAAATCTGCCTGCAGTTGACCTTAGTTAAAACTTGCATGAAGTGGGCTCCATGATTTTCGAATAAAACATAGATTAAAAGGCTCGCAGCTTAATTAAAACATGGATTAATGATTGAAGACCAAATGCATTCGTCATGAATTATTTCTTTATCGTCGATCGATCGTGTGTTTATCGTTTTGAATGGTGGCAGGCACGTGCGTTAATTCGCGGCGTAATTCTCGCACCGCTGTCCCGGGACAGACTCGTGTTTACCCTCCTGTGGCTCCAACCCGTGCGTGTAATTCCAAATGTTTAAATGCCATTGTTTTATGCAATCGCACTCGTGCGTTCGTTCCTGGACTTAACCGTGACACATGGCCCCTCCCCCTTGAAGTATTGCACCTATTAAAACGCGAAACGTTGTCATTACTAACGCACATAAACATGGGGAGAGAGCTGTTGTGGGCGTGTGTGTGTGTATAGAATATTACCACTGGGTCTCCGCCGTAAATACTCGATCAGTTAAATTTTTTCCCGGCATCGTTTTTTTCAACCAACCCTCTTGGTTCATTTGCGCATGCGTTTTCCCTCCCAGCAACGTAGACACTGACCCGTGCGTCGCGTCGTCTCCCGCCCGCGAGTAAATTCATGGCGTCGCGTCGCACAGTGGTCCGGATCCGGAAAAAGGTGGACAAAAATCATTTTTCCGACTTTCTTGAAACTCGCTTAGACTATACAAGTAATGTAGTAATATGTCTGGGGTATCATCTCTCATGCTTAATTTTTTATTTAAAAAATTGTTTGCTTAGATATATTGCGTCAAAGTAGCACTATTTCTAATGGAAACTCTATTTATCCGTTTTTTCGAAAATTACGTATTTTAGATTTATTTTTGACTTTACACCGCCAATTATATTCGTAAACTAACTTTGCAGTATAGTAATATAGACATTTCACTGTCATAAAATATAGATTTCAACCTTTTAGAGATGTTGATGATTGCTGTAGAATTATTTGAAGAGGAGTAATTTTTTTCGGAAAAATTCGCATAAATGTTGAGTTATAAAAAAAGTGACGTCGATTTGCGCGAATTCGGCTATTGGTGACAATATAGTACAGTATTATAAAGATATTAGTAAAAAAATCAGCTGCAAATCTGTGCGAGTCAGCGAATAACAACGATTTATATTCCTGGCCGCGGTAGACGTGAGCGTCGACACGCTAGCATCAGCGCAGTGTAGGCACATGGTAAAATGTGTCTCCCAATGTTTCATGGGCCAGAATCATAAAAATAAGAATTGCTGCATTTTAAAACCTATTTTATACTTTGTAATCATCCAAACTTTATCTGTGTGTGGACCAATAGAATAATTTCGGAACAATTTGAATTAGGTTAAGCGCAGTTAGGACGCTGGGAGAGGAGATAAAATATTTTACTTCGATCGCTTCTCTGAACGACTTCGATCGCGTTTTGGTAATCTATTGAAGTAAATACGACAGGCAACATGCAGTGCTACTGGGAAAACCCACTACCGGCTTCCCTTTCTTTCAATCCGAAGTGGCAAGAGACCCGTTACCCGAACACGCGCCGGAGCTTAGGGAAGTGGGAAGGGGTCCTTAGTTGGAACATTTTACTATCTTATAACTTGGTGCACCACCCAACTTGAGTTTATTGCTATCCTAGGGGCGGTCTTACCTGCAAGTGAAGCTGCACGTGTTAATAGATGAGGTATTTACCCTCCACCCGCCTCCTTTTGGACGGGTTGTATTGCAGGTCCGCCGCTGGTATGCATTTTCACACAAAATCTAAACATTTCACATTTCTCTTTACGGGGTCTAACCCTACTTCTTAAAGTTATCCAGGAGAATACCCACATTTCCATGAGCAAATATTTCTCCTCTTTTTAACCCCGTCCAAATATCGGTCGTAACATTTTGGTACCCTTCAGTTTCTCCTTTTCTGTCGATGTGAACACATACCCATCGCTAATTGAGAAGTCCTATTTTGGCTACAGTTTTTGTGATTTACAGTCATCTCCCAAAGACGTTATAGTGTTGTGATAGCTAAACAAATTGCGAGCTAGTAGTTCCTGACAACCACAGAAATAAGGATTAATGAGCAGGTGTACTATGTGTCATTTATTACCGTTTCTAGTTTCCGTTTTTTTAAATTGGTCTGAGACGAGGTACCGAACTAATTTTTTATATTTTCCCTTCTATTTGATGTTTAAACTTTGTAGAAAGAAGATTATTTTGTAGCTTTTTACAAACCTCTGTTTTTATTATTGACTGTCAAAAATGTCATGGACATTTACGCGGCGAGAACTGCACGAAAAAATGCTGGAGAAAAAAGAGAAAACCATAGGCGCTCGAAAAAGGAATTTGAATGCATATCTAGAGGGTTGTTTCAGATTACACGGAGATGAGGAGGCAAAACTTGAGCTTATTAATTTTTTGAACATGAAATTTTTTTATTCCGACGAGAGAAGATGGCGAGCTAGTTCGCGATCAATCTCTCTTTTTTAAGAGGAATGGCACCTGGTTGGACAAAATTGTTGGTTTCCCTGATGTATTTCGCAACCTTCCAAGCACCTCAGGTTCGTATTTTCCTATTATTCTGATGGTGACATTGGGTCCCCTGGGATATTGCTCTAGTAGTCTTACTTTTTAACAGGTACTTCCGATATAAAAACGGGTAGGCCACTTTTTACTACGCGCTCCAAAATTAGGAAAACGAAGTTGCTTGAAGTCAATTAATTTTAAGGAGTAGAAAAAAGTTAATCTTTCAATTCTCAACAATTTTGAGATCTCTGTCTTGCGGATTTTTTATTTATCCGGTAAAATTTAAAAAGTTCTGCTTGGATACAGCGGAAAATTTTGTGAGACATTATGGATGGTTTTACATGCCACCCACGGAGCACAAAGTATTAATACATGGTACAGATGTCATCGAGTCGGCTCTTCTTCCTAATGGAGAACTATTGCAGGAGGCCCAGGAATCTCGCAATAAAGATATTAGAAAATATCGCGAGCATCATATATATATATATATATTTTCTATTCCATGTTCCTATCCCTTTCTTTCCTTACCTGTGAATTTATTTGTATGTTTACGCTTAAGGCGTCGTGTGAATGAATGAAGTAGTATATATATAGCTATCGTGTGAGTGTGTATCTTTCCTTTCATCCTTGTGTCCTCGTCCATTCCTTCTGCTGGTGAGTGGTGAGCTGCCCCAGTGCCATCTATTGGTTACTCTTGTGGGCCAAAGCAAAGGGAGTTTACTGTATATAAACCCCCGCCGAAATCATGGTAAATCTAAGCGTCCTGGTAGCGCAACTGGTAGAGCACCTGGCCGGCAACCAGGAGGTTCTGGGTTCGAGTCCCAGTCAGGCCGCATTTTTACCCTCTGATTTCTGGCTTTTTCCATCTACCACAGCACCGTTGTCCTTGTCCTTTTTCTATTCCATGTTCCTTTCCCTTTCTTTCCTTACCTGTGAATTTATATGCATATTTGCGCTTAAGGCGTCGTGTGAATGAATGAAGTAGTGTATCGGCCATATTGGCTTATTTCACTTGGGCTCAGCGTGCCCCGAAACGCATGTTCCTGTCTCTTTCCTGCTATCGTGTGAGTGTGTATCTTTCCTTTCATCCTTGTGTCCTCGTCCATTCCTTCTGCTGGTGAGTGGTGAGCTGCCCCAGTGCCATCTATTGGTTACTCTTGTGGGCCAAAGCAAAGGGAGTTTACTGTATATAAACCCCCGCCGAAATCATGGTAAATCTAAGCGTCCTGGTAGCGCAACTGGTAGAGCACCTGGCCGGCAACCAGGAGGTTCTGGGTTCGAGTCCCAGTCAGGCCGCATTTTTACCCTCTGATTTCTGGCTTTTTCCATCTACCACAGCACCGTTGTCCTTGTCCTTTTTCTATTCCATGTTCCTTTCCCTTTCTTTCCTTACCTGTGAATTTATATGCATATTTGCGCTTAAGGCGTCGTGTGAATGAATGAAGTAGTATATATATATATATATATATATATATATATATATATATATATATAAATAGTTCAAGTTAATATCGATAAACACAGAGACACAAAAAAGAAACACTCACATTGAATAAATAAACTCGTCGAAGCTATCGAAGCACTTCAGGCTTCTTCGTCAGCTGAAGTATGAATGGTGAGGAAAGGAGATATATATATATATATATATATATATACTTATTTAATAATTACTTTTAGTCCATACAGAAGAACCTCAAGAAATCTGGAAATCGCATCTCTTTAACGTGAGTCAATGAACCCAACAACCCTACTTTTAGCCGTTTTTTTGTTTATTGACTAATTTCAAAGATAATCAACTCATACTTTATAACTAATTATCATTCATTTTCATATTTTATCATGATTTGCGTTTGTCTATGCAATCAGCGTTACAATTAGCTAGTTAATAAGTTAAAATTTCCACGATATCGCCTAAAATGATGGTTTTTTCGCAAAAATAACTACAGAAATGAAAATAACATGCCGAAAAACATGAAGAGAGCAATTTTCAAAGACATACATCGAAAATCTGATTTTTGTCCAACTTTTTCGCGATCCGGACCACTGTGCGTCGGTTTCTCGTTCCCGTTCGCCCCGATGCACAGTGGGCGGAAATCGGAAAAAGCCGGACAAAATTACAAAATGGCTTTTTTTGAGTTATAAACTTGAAACTTTGCAATTATACTCAAAATTGATTGAAATTTATGGATATGTACTTCATTTGACATAGGTCCCACCCGTTACTGAGATACAGAGGCTCAAACGTGAACAAATTTCCATAAAAACGCCCGTCTTCAATTTTCTATGAAAATCTTCCAAAGTAAGTAGATGGTGAAGTTATGGGTGGATTCTTGCGGAATAAAAAACCACATAATATGTTGGCATAGGGTTTTTTCTTTAATTTTCCGTAATCTCAAAGAATATCATCGATAAATTGTTACCGTGCAGTTTCAAAATGGCGGACAATGTTTTTCGACAAAGTTTTACATTTAGGTAGAGTTTCAAATGGGTTTTAGGCAAAGTCGGAGTTACTTATATGATAGCAGTCTTTGAAGATTTCTTGAGGTGCTTATGTAGTTATCTTTGAAATAAGTTTGCGTCGCCGGAAATTACATCGATTTTTCGATCGCGCGGCAGGGTTCGTCTCCGCGCGTCGGGAGTTGGATTAGCAGCGACCCGGTAAGGTTATTGAAGCTTTATGGGTTTTAACGCTTAGCATTCACCGTTTTTATGTTTTGCTTCAAGACACCGATTCTCAAATGGTCTATGGTGAAGACGTTGGAGGTTTTTCAGCCGAGGTAAGTGCACGTTTCATTGAAGTTCACTTCGTTTTCTTTGGATATGATCGAAGACCATGCTTCTATTAAAAGCGTTCAAACCTCGAAAAAGTGAGTTGTTTTCCAGGGACTCATACAAAAAGACCTACCAGAAAGACATCAGCTGAGACTCTTATACCTTCTTTACTCTCCGATCCCTGACCCCCAGGATTCTACTGCGAAAACGGTCGTTTTATGACACCGCGGAGCGCAGGCTTTGGCCGTCTTAACGGGGTATTTCCACAGGAACGGGATTTTGGCTTTTTCCGATTTCCGCCCACTGTGCGATGTTAAAGTTTTCCGGGACACACTCGTCACGCGTAGTTCTAACGTCCGAGGAAAAGTTTTTCCTCTGCCCTTTCAACGTGTTCGTAGTCATCCTTCCCCTATCTGTTGCGTGCGTCGTGCCTGGGCTATTCTCTACTCCGATGTTTTTTCATGGGCCTCTCAAAAACGACGTCGTAACTACGGAGAGAGAGCTGTGCCGTGTACGTGAGGTCATGAGGACCTCACGCTCACGGTGCCTTAGTGTATATTTTTGGATTTCTCGTATTTCATTTCGCTGGAAGCTGATGGATTCTACCGATAAATATTGTGAATTCCTTTAATTTTGTGTTCATGAAGTCCTACGGATAGAATCCTTGTCCAAATGGATTTGCATCTCGATGATGCGCATTGTTCGTCCATGATCAAACTCAGCCTTGTATTACTCGGAAATGAATGATAATATATTATTAAGTCATGAATTTACAAATTTCATTGAGTACTTTATGGTCGAAATTTAAAACTAAGCTACAAAGCCTAGGTTCAAGCTTTTTCGATCATAGTTAATTGATATGATTCTAGTCCATTGAAAGCTAAATGGCTCAAGCTAATGCAGATAGAATAATTTCATAGTTTTTACGAAAGATAGGAGTGGAAATAAATCAACTAAGACAGATTTTAGCTATCTTAGTTTAATATGCTTGTATGTATTAGAATGAATTGACGGTACACCAAAAGTATTACAACTCTGAATTAACAGAGGTGCAGTATCGGAAAACAAGTTTAGGATTGTTATAAAGAGGAAATGATTATGTCATGCTTCTTATACATGTTAGGTATAGAAGTTTAAATCGGTGAATCGTGATCAAAGGTTAGTACTTACCATGTTGAATGATGGTAGACTCTGATGGCTACTCAGTGGTTTGGTCAAGTATCACCCATTCTCCCATCATTCTTCGTGGCTGCCCTGTTTTTCGCCATGAATAGATCATTGGAGATGGCCAAATGTAGTTTTAGCTTGCCCCATACTCCCTAAATCGACCTTCCTCCACTTGCTTCGCTCTCGTTGTAACCTTTGCATCCAACCCTTCATTCTCCATTACCATCCGTAATCATGCGATCATCCTTACTTTTTTTCCTAGACATCAACCATCAGCACGCCTTCATCCAGACCGTCCTAGTCATGTAAGATTTTCTTTTTTTCTAGCCATGCAACACTTTAGGGATGCCGACTTACAAAAAATATTGGGGGGGCCCAAACCGGGGATCTTGCCCCGGAAATTTTATAAGTAGTAAGTTTTAAGTTTTTTAAGCCTTTTGGAAGAGTCAACATTAGAACCCCGATAACTCGAATCTCGATATCTGGACACTTCGGGGAAAATCGACAAGCCGGACACATTTCTCACACCCATAACGAATTTTTGAGGGAGCTCGAGCCCCCTCAGGCCCCATGTAGACGGCGCCACTGTAAGACTTTCCCGGTGAGCAGAATATTTAAACTTTTCTCGGGATTCCGCACGGGGCCGTGAGAAGCCGTAAGCCGTATGAGTAGCCGTGAGAATGGGTAACGAGTCGGAACGCGAAACGTCGGCGCTCTTAGCCCCGCGCGGAATCCCGATAAAAGTTTCAATACGTCCTAGTCATTTCCGAGCTTTGAGTCCACCAATTAGCCATTTGCACTCCAGTCCAAGACACCCAGCCCCCTCCCACACATCCTTCTATCCATCTTCCTGCCCCCCTTCCCGTCTTTCCCTTCTCAACCCCTGCCCTCTGGTATCTCACCGACTGGCCCGATCCATCCACTCCCTCCACCCCTCCTCTCGGTCCACGTGTATCCCCTAATGTTTTCCCTGGTCACGCCCTGCGTATCCAGCAGGCTGCACACGACTCCAACCCAACCCGAAGATTCCCACTCGTTTTTTTCGTATCATTGTGCCACCCCATCAGTGGGTCTTCTCGTACGCCGCGCCGTATTTAAACAGATCGCTCTCGGTCCGCAAAGCGTGTGGTCGCCGGCCATTTGGTTTCCCCCCTCCGGGAATGAGTTTCTGGTTTTATGCGTGGTGCGTGTCCTCCGGTTGGTTTTCGCGCGCGCGTTGATTTGTTGCGTCGCGTCGCTCGCACGCCCTTATAATTTTCCCCGGTCGGATGGTATCGTGGTTTTTACGCCGAGGGTCAAATGGCAACGTGGTTTCCACCTTTTTTTATCATCGCCTCCTGTAATTCTGGCTGCGCGTGCTGCACTAGACGTTGGCTTTTCACCTCGGAAGCGTTTGGTGTTCTAAAAAGGTTTACTGTTGGTTAGCATAAGCGTATTTTATTCTTTATATGAATGAGTTTTCAAATATTTTTTAATATATTTTGAGCAAAAAAACATTGCACCCAATCCATGTGTATGCCCTCTAACTTCTGCGTGCAAATGCTCGGTGGCCGTGTCAATTTTTGTCTTCGTGACCACAATATATACACGCGTCTCTATTTATGGGTCCTTACCTCATAATATTGCATTACCATAGGTCCTCTATGTGTGAGCTTTGTTTTCTTAAGAAGTTTCTTTCCAGAATTTTTTTCTCTGGTTAATTTTCCCCAAGATAGAGAAACTGTAATGTGAATTGAGACCTTATGTATGAGAATTTACACGTACATAGGCATAGTAGTGTTTCTCTCTAATAGTCTCATGAGAAAAGGTGTCTGCTCGACTTTTTCTTGATCTTCTTAATCTGACTTATGCTGCGAAAATGTGATGTACACTCGAATTGCACTCAACAAAGGCGTTTCATCCCAAGTCTTGCGTTTAAAGCACTAATGGGAACTGCAATGAAATATAGCATGAATAGCTCCTTGGTACCTTCAAAATAGTTCAGTCATCGAATAATTGATTGAAATTTTGACGGATTCAATTATACTGTTTAATCGACTCAATGCTACAGTTTCAGAGTGCCTGAAAGTATCCTTAATTCCATCACTTTATCGCCCCACTCGAGTAGGAGGAACAATTCGACTTTTGATACGCGGAGTTTTCCCAAGTTTGGTCTAGCTTTCAAATCCCTAGGGATATAGCTACTCTCTATTCGCTGGCAGGTGAAGTACAACGCGTCGCAGATTCTCGTTGCCTCTTGATCCCAGTAAGTGTATCTTCGCAAAGTTTCTCTTCCCGTTTCTTTTAACTTCCCTTACGACTTGCATATTGCAGGTCTTCTTCTCTTGCCTCTCAAGCGGTAATTCGTGTTGAGAAAGCACTGAGTTCGTTTCACGTCGCATTTTCTACTCGCAAGACTTCGCCTGAGGTGACTGCACAGAGGAGGCCCAATCTCATCCCATAGAAGGCTAATTTCTGTTGCCACTTCGGTCGCATTTTAATCACTTTTCATGTTTCAATATCCGCGGCATGGTAATGAGTGCAATGCGATCCACTTTTTTTCCAAGCAGTTTGTTTGTAGTAGCGAGGAATAGCACTGAAAAGTTAGGAATTTGATAGATCACATCATCATGTGTATAAATTTTGGTTTAAACCCCTAATTATATCTTAGTTCCCCATGAAACTCTGATCACTTTGTACGCCAGCGACGCATATGGCGACTGTCGTAAACACAAATAAATGCACGGTGAGTGACAGCACATGCAGAGACCGACCCTAGAATCCTCCTTAATAATATACTTCGCCTTATTCGGCGGTCCCGGTTTTTTAGCTTCTACTGTCACGGTGTATATAAGAATTTAAAATGCCTTCTCAGTCATATTCCCTCTCATCAACTAGCATGAGTTCGTGCAATCGTAAGTTATTCAGGTTATGCGGTTAGGACACTCTTTCCACCATAAAGTGCCTTATTAGATGCGATAACTTATATTGTATCCGTAATTCGTGAGATAACTTCTCTTTTTATTGGATTCG
This sequence comes from Ischnura elegans, assembly GCF_921293095.1. Classification (NCBI taxonomy): domain Eukaryota; kingdom Metazoa; phylum Arthropoda; class Insecta; order Odonata; family Coenagrionidae; genus Ischnura; species Ischnura elegans. The sequence continues at coordinate 147,670,308 of NC_060246.1, forward strand.
ACACATATGCCTCTTGGTACCCTTAATCCCCCAGTTATCTTACGTCTCTCTTTGACGGGCTGTCGCTGTCGCTTTCACTTCAGCCATCATTTTTTGGTAGTAGTCGTGGAGCTGGATTCGCATATGCTGAGCAGTTCTTCAATAAATATCTGTACGAGAATTAGAGATGTGTAAGTAAGTAATGATACCTGTTGATGTAAACGAAGTTTAGTTCGTTTCTTTCAATGTTATTTTTTTCACAAATGCCACTCTTCCCGACTTTATCTATTAATTCGCAACCTGCCTAACAAGCCATGTCATCGGTAATCCTTGGATGTCGAAGTTACTAATTTCGGCCACCTTTCGGTGTGATCAAAACATTAAAATTGTTTTCATTTATTAAAAACAAAATTTATTCAGCTGATCAAGATTTAGAATTCTCCGAACTAATTTCGTTGGGTATGATCTTAGGTTTTCCCGGCGTATCAGGTGCAAAAAAGTTTTTCGGGTTTTCAACCAGTTAATTCTCTCCATGTCTCCCATGTAATTTCTCTTCATACTTTTCTCTTCTTAATCTCAATTTCTCTTCATTCTCTTCTTATTTCCATGTTCTCCATGTAATTTAGTTGGGATTTTCAAGACTAGGACCCAAAAATGATTTAACTGTTATGGAATACCCAAGTTTTTATTTGTTAAATCTCGCAGTTCCATCAAGTGACGCCTGAAGACATTAAGTTTGTTTGGACGTATACCTATGCAGATTGCGAACGGATTAACGAAGTCGTCCATTGCATGTATCTTACTATGTCATTGATAATTAAATTTCATTGATAATGCAATTTAAATCGGACCAATCTATAAATCTTTCTAAATTCCTGTCATCTAGCAACCAACGCACTAAACCTAGTGTTTGCTTACTAAACCTCCGGCCTCAGCCAGTTCAATTTCCCGGATTGAATTCGAATGCGACACTTAACGTTCGAAATGGACGTTTGAGCTTGAAGGTAGAGAGGTGCCGGAAAGATGTCTTGCCTTTTCATGTTCGTTCGCAAATGTTCCGGTGAAGTCGCTGAGCGGGGTAAGTTGAGGAGAAGTTCTCCTCTTGTCTTCTCGAAGTTTTGTCATTCCTCCGTTAGCCGGGAGTTTAAAGCCGGCCTTAAGTCTTTGATGCCGAAACAGAATTACCTGGACGGTCGTAATAGATCGGGTGTCTCTTTATCCCTTTATACACTTAACGTATTGATTTTAGGCCTCTTCTTTATCGCCTATCGAATACGGTAGTTAACGAGGAATCTATTAGGACTTTTTTCTCCTATCTAACTAATGCAGTTTAAGTATTCCATTCGGTCGCCGCATGCTTGAGTTAGCATCGGCCGCCTTTAATTTCCCGGCTCTGTGAGACCTACCAATTTTCATTCCGAGGGATTCTTTTATCTACAAATTGCCCTCATAAAGTTCCGAAAGCAGATAGCCTATGATCGCCATTTCACTTTAGAAGTTCTTGATTTGAATTGCAAATTTCGTGACCATAGCATTGTGACGTAATCTATTTTCAGTTTATGTTCCTGGAGTTTGATCTCGTCTTGCGTCAGAATACTTAACCCAGCAAACAGGACTGAATTAGTGCGCTTCGAATGTAGATTTGTGTTGTGTTAAACTTGTCGCATTCATAATTAAACCTTGGCGTATTAGGTTTTAATCTCCTAATTTTGTTCTATGCGTTCCACGGGTAAATGTAATCTTTCTGCCGATTATTTTTGTAAATCAATTATGAAATTCGTACTTTTTTGCTTTTATTGATATTTTATTTGAGAGTCAGTGAATACAGTAATCTTCGTTGTTGACTTTGTTGTAAACTCTACGAACCTCGTTTTTCACAGTCATGATTTCATTGGTAATGTAGTGTTTTACTTGCAATATTCAATGCCATTTACTAAGGCTTTGAAGTCAGTAATTAGTTTTATTCATTGCATCAAATTTTGTCGTCTTCATTTTTGGCCTGAACTCCGGCATCGAGATTGTAATGGTATGCATATTTAGTGATATATTGCTTCGAATACGTTACTATTCTAGGAATTCGTTTGCTAAACATTCGTTAGCTCTCTGAAACTATTCTGAAGTAATCAAGATTATGTACTTACCACGAAAGGATTCCTTTTGTTACAGAAAAATAGGAATCGCCTAGTAAACTTTTATTGTTGCCATTCTTCTCCTTTTTCTGCCACTTCCGTTTGGATTTACAGGGATTTATTCTTTATAGGATTGCTCATCTCGCCGTTGGCGAATGAATTTTATTCCTATCAGTGGTTAAAAACAGCAGCATGCTTACTAATATGTCCGTTGTGATTGTCGGCAATATAATCCTTGAAATTCATTTGAAGTTTCATTTGTCCTGGGACAAATTGTGATTTTTTGGGAATGCGGATTTTCGGGCTAGTAGAGGAGATGATATTGTAGTGGGAAGGTGTATGAATTGGGTAAATATGGCGGAGAGGATGTAAGAAGTCCATTATCTGAATTAATCTAATTCGATAATTGCGTTGTTTTGGTGAAGCCAGATTAAATTTCGTAAAATGATCTTAACCCCTCAATAGAAATATCATGGCGTGGAATTGGCACACAAAACTCTCACTCAATTTTAGAGAATCACTGTGGTTTTGAAGGAAGCCGCATATAGTAAATTAGATTGGCTCTGTCAGTTACCTCTTTCAGTCCTCCCCCAAATTGATTATCCGAAAGTTGAAATCATGAAAATTCGCTGCTTTGTTATCTCAGGCTTTCCCGCGAACCTTCGGCATGCGAAGGGGATCGATTGATTCCAAAAAGTCCCGTATTGGACCTTTTTTTCTTGTATGCTGGCGTTCACGCCGATCCATGAGAGGGAATCCTGTGAATGGTCGGGATTAATCTGAAATTTAAATTCGACAAAATGGCATATACCGCCTACGATGAAGTTTGTTTCGATTCCGGTTAAGAAAATAAATAAAGCGTTGGGATGTTTGAAACGCTTTCACGCTGGCTGAACGAGCACTTCTCCACTCCATCAACTCTCGGTCGATCCTCTGAGGGCTGAGCTGGCCGTTCGTCGATGGTTCGCTTGTATATCCCGTTCCCCTGATGCCGCTTTTGTTGTTGTTGTTGTTTTAGCGGAAGCGGCCTCAAAACCCTGAAATATTTGGATCGCAAATTTAAGGTTCGTTAACTGATTTCCCTCCGGATGCTGGCGAGTTTCGGGAGTTAATTATCGGATCGGCAGCTTTTAAAACTGGCCTGCCAAGCCTTCATCGCTAAATGAAATCAAAATTGGATATGTTTCCGCGGAGATGGTCTACGCGGGAGAGCAGCGATGGACGCTTAAATGATTCGTCATATCGCGAAATGGCGTTGAATCCGCAGGCGGCTAGACATCGATTAAATTCGACCAGATGTCTGAATCTTTGATAATCACCACAGATGCGGATTACTAGTTGCGACTTTAGTCACTTTTAACGGGATGGGGAAATGAGACCTAGAAGCGAATGGAGATCACGGAGATGTAGTCCGATTATGTTCATTTCAATTTCAATCTCAATGAGGAAAGTTATCTCAAATTGGGATTGTGGGTTATGCGCTTTAGTTTGTTCCCTTTGCGTAGGTATTAGTAAGGCACCAGTATTTTCTTTCGTTTACGTGAATTGGTAAGTTTTGTGGTGGCATTAACGAGTTCCGTTTGTCATTGAATTTGATGAGATCGGTGGATCGTATTCCCCACGAATCGATATGAGATTTCCTTTTATTTTGCCTTAATTTGTCATCAAATGACAGGGCCACTTCAAATTTACAAAGTGATTTGTTCTTTGCTTCTTTACTCAATGCTGATAATTTATTCTGAAGCTGACGCCATGATGTGTGCCGAAAGCACGAATAGGAATTCTAAAAATTTCAATTCTTTGCTATTCATTTTCAAGATTTTTATTTTCTATTAATGTTCAATTTTATTTTCAAATGTCCTATTTAAAATTCCTATAATGATTATAAATGAAATTCTCGTGAACCGTATCAATAATTCAGCTTTCATGAAATCATAATGCTTCAGAACTAACCTCGTTATAGTTAATCAAGTTGGCCTCCAACCCCAAAGAAGATTTGAATTCGTTTAGCAGTGCTATGGTCTCGATGCCCACGCCAATATCGTGCCCCGCCATTGGGAACTCTCCGTTCCACTCGCGTTCACTTTCGCCGCGAGATTACCTGATGGAGATGATAACTACCGGCCGCCCCGCTGGGGGAAGCAGCGGAAGCATCCCTTCACAATTAAAACTGCGATGCTCTTTCCCTAGAAACTTTCTCTCGACTCTGGCACACGCAATACCCCAATCGAAGCGTAACGGATTCCGCCCTAATTGTTTCTCCATTGTCTGCTTTATTTATTTTTCGTTTACCAAACCTCGATTCGACTCGCCCGTCTTTTTATTTCCATTTCCCCACCGTCGGATGCCTCGTTGTTGCCAGCGTTGGGGTTCGAATAAATTCTCCGAACGAAGCCCATCAGAGGCGGAGTTGAAGTCTCTCCCGCACCCGACGGACGCAGTTTTAATAGTTTTTCGATAGAGAATCCTCCTAATCCTTTTTTTTCATTAATTTATCGATTTTTTTCCTCGGCCAGCTCTTTATTTTCATTCCGAAGCTCACAGCTCGTTTCCCTCCACCCGTTGTCCACAGTCACGTCGACGCCGCGCGGTGTTTATTGCGGGACCCAGCCGTGTGTGTGTGGCGCTGTGCCCACCATTTCACGTCTTGCCTCCGTACCCGTTTGCCAATGTGTACTTTTTCCCCTGGGGTGCAGCTTCGGAGATTGGTTCTCTCGTGTTGGGGCCATCCCACGGATTGGCATCCATTTAAACTCGAATCCTCTGCTTTGTCCTAACTGTTAGCTCTTCACCCCTCCTCCCGCGGATTTCAAGGTGACCACACGCTGGATGCGATGCTAAGCTGCATGGCTGTTCTCGTTATGATTTCCGTCATGTAGGCACTCAAACAAGCGGCTAAATTCCTTGTCGCCTAAGTTTGCCCTCTGTGGGTAAGCCCTCAATTTTATTTTCACAGTGATTGTACAAACACTATTTCGATAAATCAAAACAAAAAAGAAATGATTAATGCTATTCTCAATCGTACTAATTTTATTAACTTTAATGCCAAATATCATATTTGTGAATGAATAATACTAAAATATTAAATTAAATATTTGATGATGGGTTATAAATAATCTGGCATTTAGGTTACTTGAGTTTTCCTTTTTTTATTTATACCAATGGTGAAATTCGCCATGAACAGATCATGTGTTTATGCCGGGAATCGAGCCAGGATCTCCCGATTACTTGTCAGGTATGCCATTTACACTACCTCACCATCTTCCTCCGAGGCTACTGTCGAAATTGACTCACCAAACAAGACGTTGACGTATCTAGTCGAAATTTGTAGAAACAGAGGGTCTTGCCTACTTGACCAGTATCTTTTGTTGCCTCACTGTCCTCATTTTGAGGGAAGCGGATGAAGAAACCGTAGTTTCACTTAGTACATGATACAGCACCAAAATAAATATACTTTTTGATAGATTGGTCCTTTTTTAATTATCTTAACCAGCATGATTGCAGATTCATTACAGATGATTCATGATTCATCAGTTCCTCCTTTCTGCTTCTTCTAAATTCAAGTCATCTTACGCATTCCTCTCATGCGGATTAGTTTTAGGAGGGGACGATACTAGTCGGCCAAAATTTCTTTTATGTGGAAAGCGATAGCGTAGCTTTCTGTTTAAAGGAAAGCCGCGGATCTTCTATTGGTTTCGAAAATTAACTAAAAAATCATCACTGTCGATGAGGTGTCTAAACTATGGTATTTATGCGTATGTTCTTCGGATGTGCGTCTCCAAATCATCAGATTTTTCCGCACTGACTGCAGTTCACCCGATATTTCCCTAATTTTTTTTACCCATAGTTTCTGCCCTCATCACGGGTCATTTCCCATTGGTCTAATCCACAGTGGGAGTCGTCGATAATTCTTTAAATTCTATCAAGTTTAATGCCAACTGTGTTCAAATTTAATTTCGGCTCATGTCTGTTCCTGGTGAGAGCCCATGTAGATTCAGTCCGGGGCTCTAAATAATGCCGGACCCCGTAAACATTAATTGGATAATTTATTATTGACCATTTTCCTTGTTTACCATCAATTAGCTCATGTTTGATAGGTCCGTTGTTTCGAACCGCCCTACCCCTCCCTCCCCCACCTCCCTACCCCTGCTCTCGAAATGGCGACTCATCGAATCGGATTCAATGCTCTTCCCAATTAAGTTCATGTTTTATCTGCAATCGTTTTTAGGAAGCCTTTTGTTTTCCCACTCGCCGCATTTCTTTATTCTCATTAACTTCTTTTCGTTAACGATTGGTTACGATCGAATTCAAGTGAAGGATTTTTCATTGTTTAATCATATCGATTAGACCATAAATGTGTGAGATAGCCTCGCATCATATGAGTGTACCAAAAGTTCTCCACGTCGTTGTTAATGACCCAGCAAGTCCATGCTCTGCGTTCGAAGAATTCTATGCGAGCGAGCCCTAAACCTGTGACGTAGGGATCGGCCATTTTGAGAGTGAGAGTGATAGGATTTTTTTACATGTGGTCCCATAAAAGTTTGTTGAAAACGAGGTTTGGAAGTGCTTTGCTATTCGCTGTGAGGTGGTAGGGAAGTATTCCATAATTTGTGTTGCTACTTGCGTGACCCGAACATAATTCCATTGTAATTAGATAGCAATTCTATCATATGTTCGCTTTGGCGTGTGCTTGCTGAAACCGGCTACTCTCTCGCCTACCCCTTGACTATATCTATAAGAATTGGCTGTCGCAAATATTCAATTATTACACATTTTAAACATGCATATAATTTTAAATTTTGAGATATTTAAAAATATATATTGATTAAAATAAATGTTTAATTTATACGATCGTAATTAAAAATGTGTATTTTTGAGTAACAAACTCTAAATTCAAGTTACATCATATTCTTTCCTTATATTCACCTGGAATGCCTTTTGGTGAAAGTGTCCAATTCTGCAATATATGTAACCATTAATCGATTTCATGATAGGGATGTACACAGTTGTGATTTATTTTTAGCTTGTGGAAAATAACTAGCTTGAAGTTAATTTTATAACCAATTTACCGGGTATTTTCGTACCTATAATCGCATTATCGTACTCTTCAGTTTCTCTCAAACCTCAGATTCCTTTGCTCCTTCTACCGTTTATCATAAATAGCTCATCATATTCAATATTTTCCCCGGCCGTCTTCGAATATCAAACTGAATATCCAGTCCACCCTTTTGGTTCATCGTCTCGTACCCAGTTCGACCTGATTTAACTATCGATGCTTCGAGTTTCAGAAATATTTCGGCTTTGATCAGATTTAACATTAATCGGCACTCTTTGATTGAATGTCTGATCCCTAAGTTTAATTTTTATCGGTGATCCTAGATCTCACCGCTAACTAAGACGTCAAATTGTGACTATGTACTATATATTTGCAGTAAAATAATCGAGACATTCTTTCATAATGTTTAACTGGAGATATCTATGGGCCGATGTTACTTATGCGAGAAATATCTGAGACCATAAATCGATTTCGTGCCAGAAAAGACAGTCGTAATTTTGCCTAACCGAGTTGATAATTATTTTATCTTATAGTATCTCAAAAGCAGTATTAAAGGTTTTTTTTCATGGGTCTCATGTAATGAAACACCGAATTCTGACTTGGCATGAAATTAACGTAAATTATGCCTGGTGTTTAGGTGCCACGTCAAAAAAAAATAACTGAAGTGTAAATTGCTATATGTTTAGATAGTATGAGATTACAAAAAACTTCCCTTCTTACCTCTCTTATGACAGTTGATGGTTATTTAATTCTCTTTTTCTGAAATTAATTCTTCAATGCAAAAATATTTTGCTTTTCTTTGAGCTTCCTATTATAGTCACATATTTAAGATTTTTTGCTTGATATTTTTTTCCGATGGAATAGGTAAACGTTTGGTTTCTGCCAATATGAAACTGAAATTGCTTTCGCGTTGCTTGCTCTGATATTGGCCTCAGGCACAACATCTGTCAAAAGAGTGACGAGGTTTTTAAAATTGATCTCGAATTCAAATCTTCCCTACATTCGGTGTGGAAGATGCGATTCAATATCTGTGTCCCTTTCGTTTTTTTTTCATTCTGTAGTCTCTTATTTTTGGCCCTGCGGTTTTGCGCATCACGGAATTTAATAAGAACAGGATCCGAATAAAAATTGTCTAAATCACAGGAGCACTTCGATGTACTACTCCTATTCAGTTTGCTTGTTAATTGCATTTTCTGTCACTGTATGATAATTTCAATTTGAGTTTCCTCAGATCTCTGAGTATCGTTTTCGTTATCATTTGAAAGGTATTGCATGCGTTTGACGGCTAGATTGCTAAGTAATTGTGGGTAGGTCGGAGATTTTTTTTTGAGCTTGTCTAGCCTCTGGCCGTATCATGCTTTTGCAGTGGTTCACCGATAGTGAATAGGTGCGAGCTGGTGGGATATCGTCAGCCTAGAAGCGGATTAGATTGAGAGATTATCCTGTCTGCTAATTCCATGCAAATTGCGACGGGTGCTTGACATCGATCCAAGTTAATGGTATTTGTGCACTTTGATGCTTCCGCAGGACTTAGACGGAGCGTTTCAGTACTCCCAACAGCTCTCTCTCGGGCTCAGATATTTTCTCTGTCAAGGCCTTGCAGAAATCTCCTCTCATCATAGTCGATAACCGTCAAATTGATTGCATTTTCTCTTCTTTTACTTTTTTCTTCAGCTTCCCGTAGGATTAGCGGTACCGAGATGTTCATGCCGCCTTAAGTTCCTCTAGGTTATGCTAATGTTACTCCGGCTTCCTTTTCAATGCTTAGTTAATGATTGATACTTAGCGAATGCAGATCAAAGGCTCAAACGCTCCAGTTAGTCTTTAAGTATTGGGAGCGGAGTTTTTCGTTTTGACTCAACTTAAATAATTGTTCAGTTTTCCGATAAACCTAATATTGTGGGAAATATCCACCACGAATTTTCATTATGAATATGCATATGATGCTACGCGATTTCAGGTGTTGAACAGGGATGTAATAAGTGAGGATAGATTAGGGAAATATCTTGGAAAAGCGTCGAGCTGTCAGGGAAAAATTGGATGAAGCTGAAGGTCGATTAGTTCGATTTTTATTGTTCCTTGGCCGAAGCAACTCAGCAATAGGAAAATAATTAAGTATTTATTTAGGTTGTATCGTCTTTTCATGAATTTTTATTCAGATTTGAGTAGAAGTAATAATCACCATCATAAGTCATTAATCCAAAGAATGCCTTGATGCTGCTCTTCACTCAATTCTCCGGTGGGCTAGCCTTCAAACACCCGCTTACTTCTGCTTGACATCTGCCTCTCATTCTAGGCCTTCCTCAGCCGTTTTTCCCTTCCATCTGTCCTTCCACGATTATTATTATCACTAGACCATCGTGCGTCATCTTGAGGCTAATAAGCTTCTCCCGTCTTCATCGTTTTGCTTTCAAAAGACACCTGTCCTACTTTTCTCAAAACTTCACATCACTGATTGTGAGATTGAGAGAGAAGCCCATTTGAACGTCATCATTTTTCTCTAATGAAAGTGATGTTGGTGTATTCTTATGCTTTCGTTTGGACTTCATAAGAAAGTGGTTCCTAACACGGTGCTGCTTTAGGAAAATGGAATTTTTTTTTTGAAAAGCGCGAGAGAATTTATTTGTTCATTTTTTCTCAACAGTGTTTAACTAATCTTCGGTGACTTAAACATGATGATGGGTTGAATTAAGTTTCAGTATATGTAACAGTTATGTATCAATAAAGGTCTTTTTCATGTGTCGTCTTTCTGCTCTCCTGAAGCGAATAGGAGACTCCTCATCCTGAAATATAAAATACGAGGCGTGTTTTTATAGTAAGTACCGTTTCGACATAAAAAAACAAGTAAATTTTTTTCAAAAATTATTTATTCACATGAAAGGCCATACTTTACATTTCTACATAATTCCCATTACTATTGAGTCATTTATCGTATCTTGGCCAGCTTTTGTATGCCATCGTCAAAGAAGCTTGCCGCCTGATTAGACAACCACTGCTTCACGGTGGTTTTCACTTCGTCATCATTGGAATGGCGCTGTCCCGCCATTAAGGGTGTGTTGCTGGTCGATTTTTTGACTTGCGGCGACACAATCAATGCAACAGCCTACTGTGCGACTTTACGAAAACTGCGCAGCACTATTCAAAACAAAAGACGTGGCATGCTGAGTGAAGGTGTCGTTTTGCTCCACGATAATTCCCGTCCACACACAGCAATTCGAACACAAGACCTTATCACTTCTTTTGGCTGGGAACAATTAAACCACCCTCCATACAGTCCCGATCTAGCGCCGAGCGACTACCATTTGTTTATGCACTTGAAGAAGCATCTGGCGGGTCAGCGCCATTCCGATGATGACGAAGTGAAAACCACCGTGAAGCAGTGGTTGTCTAATCAGGCGGCAAGCTTCTTTGACGATGGCATACGAAATCTGGTCCCAAGATACGATAAATGCCTCAATAGTAATGGGAATTATGTAGAAAAGTAGAGTAAAGTATGGCCTTTCAAGTGAATAAATTATTTTTGAAAAAAATTTAGTTGTTGTTTGTTTATGTCAAACGGTACTTACTTTAAAAACACGCCTCGTATATATATTAATGTTTCCCCTGTATGTCACTAAACTATCGTGCTACCTTTTTTTTGGAACTCCTATTTTTCTCAGAGAAGGAATCAATCGTATCTATTCCATTTCGTTGTTTTTTTTAGAAAGGCTCTCTTGAGAACCTGGCTCTTCAAATTTTTACGCATATTTTCTTTTTATAAAGGTCTCTGTTTTGTGACATTCCTTGGCAAGTGCTGTTCCTGTGTGTTAAAAAATTTGAAGTTTTTTTCTGTTCCATTATTCATGGAATGAATTGCTCCTTTTCTCTATGAGTTTCTCCGCCTGAGGAGTTTCTCAACGGAAGCATACCAATCACTGCGCTCATATTGTATTTTTATCTCAGAGATTATTATTTTTTTTACATTTCCGATTCATCGAACAAAATATAGTTCTCGTTATACCTATGGATGTGTTCGAACGAATTTTTTTTCATTCCTCGTCTCTCCACTGATCGCTATTTTATTCCCTATATATACGTTTTTCCTCCAGAAAGAGAGAGAGAAGGGTTGGGAAATTCAGAACTAATTCATTTTACTTACGAGCTGACTATCAGTGAAAAGGTCTTACCGAAAAGCTGACCCTCTTTTATTTTTCTCTCCCAACCGCTCTTTGAAAAGTTCTCTCCTTTGAAAAGAAGCTACGCCGGCATCTTGTAGATCTAGGAGGAGGAGGAATGGAACGAGGAGGGTATGGAGGGAGAAATGCGGTGGTCGAGATGAGAGAAATGGAGAGGGAGGAGCCTGGGGCAGATGTATAAATCCTTTAAAGCAGAAAATGAGGACTTTGTGCGAATTTCTCGTAATCGGCGACGACTATTTATCCCCTCTTTACGGCGGGTTGGATGGCATAAAAGAAAGGATTTTCTTCCTTCTCCTCTCTTGCCATCCGGCCACTTCTTGTAGGAAAACCCTCCGCTCCTCTCTCCACTCCTCCCCTGAGTTGGTTGGCAGAGAGTTCTGAGGGCTTTGCGAAGTTGCCGTCTAAAGGATGCGGCTCCATTAAAAGAGCGGACGAGCTGAAGGTAAAATGCTGGCCCCAGCTGATCCACTCCCGTGTCCTCGATGGCGTAACCGTAGCCGGAAAACTTTTCCAAATTCCCCCCGCTCCCCACAGTAAGACCTCTCCCTCTCCTTCCTCCCGTGCAATTCAACCTTTCATCACTTATTTCCCTTCCAATCTCCTCCCTCTCGTCCCCATGTCACCGGATTTCGCCAGCGTAAGGTTTTCAGGAAAGTCAAAGAAGGGGAAGGAATAGGGACACCAGTCCTTTAAGGCCACAGCTTCTCTTCCTTTTGGCCTGACCTCTTGCGTACGTCAGACCTTTCACTCTGCCTAAGTTCCTCCCGTATTCTTCCCGTCCGAGTTTCACTCTTGATATTAACGTCCACTGTGGCTGCACGTATCTATTTTGGGCCATTAAAGTGCACTCTAGCCGCCGTTAAGACCAGCATCCACCCTCGTCGCCGCTAGCATTTTGCGCCTTTCATATCTCAGTGGTTTCCTTTTTTGTCACTCGACCTCCACTTAAATATTTCAGGGCATGTATTGGAAGCGAGCTTTATTCTAACTTTTTTACAGGCTGAGCAGAGACTACGCGAAAATTATGGATTTGTGTTAGTGGCACCATTTTTATGGGTAGTTGTGGAATGTCCTTCCAAAACTATTTTCCTGGCTCGTGTCGGAACTTAGATTACATTTTATTTTGCTATTTTCTTTGATTTGATTGGCAACTGACTTGTCCTTAGGGGGGAATGAATCTCTTAAACTATTGGCCTAGGCGTTATCCTAGATTTTTTTCGTTTTTTGAGGTAAGATTTTGTCTTGATTGATTCAGCTTTAGTTGCTTAAAGTAAGTGAATTTCTCATGAATAATGCTTATGGATGACGCTATCATTTCATTTTTTGTTCACTCAAATCCACGTGCCTCAAATATGCATTCTATAATCTATTTCCTCTTGTAGCTGAAAGCAAGAATTTTCTTCATGAATATTCCAAACTAGGAATTGTGAAAGCATTGCCATGTTCCATGAATCTGTGTTTAGTGCTTACCGAGTCACTATGTTTCTTTTTTATTTACGTGTAGCGATGATCTATCTCTCGCCTTTGTGATTAATGCGAAATACTTGTCAAATGACGTATTCCATTGAATTTTTACGTTTTTGGCGACCGTGATGGAGAGACATGTGGTTGCCAACAGGTACAAATATTGTGACTCCTATTTCATTTTTGAATTGTAATAATTTTTTCTTTTACTTATATGCGCACTTATTTTGCAATTTCTGCAATAAAACAATGCAATGCCCACAGTATTTTTGATGTGGTGAACTTCCTCTTCTCTGGAATTTATATTTGGTTTACATTGTAGTGAAATTCGTCAATATATCTTTTTTGTATAAATGTTTAACATTCATTCTATTAATTAATTCTATTTTCTGTCATATCTTTATTACATATAATATTTGATTTAGTTATTAATTTGTTTGTTTTGTTCGTTTCAGGTGAGTGTCATCTTAGAGAGGATGTATCAGGGAGATATAAACATGTGACGAAGTTTATGTAGTTTATGGTAATTTTTATATAGTTCCTTATTTTATTAGAACATAACTATGCAGTGTCTTATGCAGGAGAGTGTTTTTTAACGGTGAAGGTAGGTCACCATAGTGACATTGATAGACGCATGTATCTATGGATGTGGCTCACCCCAAACTGAGGCTTAGGCTTTCAAAAATTATTTTCATTTTTTCCGTGGCAGGTGAATAGAAATACGCTAGGAAAATTTCAAGGTTCCCACTCAACCGTAAAAACCTTAGAAACCGTGAATAAGCCATGAATTTCGTCCACCGTGAAAAAACCTGGAGAAAGCCGTGAATTTCGCCATGAAACCTTAGAAATCTCTCAAACTTGATTGTAGAACCACGATTGGCAGATTAAAAGAAAAATCCACATTTCGATTATGTTTCAAGGCCGAGTCACGTGCAGATACCGTCCACGCATGTATCTGCACACGTGCATTCGCAAGCGCAATTATGTATTGGTCCGTGAGCCATGACAGCACATTGACCTTAGGCCTGTGGTTGGATGACATTAACCCTTGCAAAAATTCAGACACTTCTTAATTTCCCTGCCATAATTTTATAATGTAGTTGGAGTGGGAACCCTTAATTTTACGATGAAGTATCTTTTTAGCAAGTATTCATAGCTCTCGCATATCCCGTTTCCACTGAGATACGATTTACGTTCTCTGATTTTCTCCCGACTACGGCTAAATATCCCTGTAATTAAGTGATATACCATTGCAACCTCTTGAAAGAAGGCTGAAAAGTGTCAAGTATCACAGGAGAGGATATTTGTTTCTTAATTTAATTTCAACTGAGCACAGTCCATTAAACTATGGGAGAATCCATTACTTTCATCAATACAAAATTATTGGCCTGGGACTTAAAAGTATTGCGATCGAATTTGAATGCTATACAGTTTGAAAAGGAATTCCTTTACCTATCATCAGGATAATGCAACGCGTATCCTTATGATGGACTATTTTTAAATTTAGAGATGTTTTTAAAGAATTCTACCGGTTAAGGTCTTCTTCGGATGCATTTTTCAGGTTACCCCGTCCGACTCCCCCTACCAACGTGGACTTCCCACGTCAATTACTTTATAATCTATATTTTATTTTATCTGTCATTCCCATTCTCGCTATATTAGATGTGACCAATTATTGTTTCATGTGAGTGTTAGGCCCTTAAAAGTTCTCTTTTGTCGCGAAGGAATTAATGACATATCCAGTTACATTTTTTGTGCTATCCCTCATTAAGGTCCCATATTTCTTTGCGCTTTGAGGAAGATTCGTTTGCGTCATCGATGAACCCAACTTGAAAAATTGGTCAAATATTTTCTCGAAGGGAAGGGTCAACCTTTCAATTGAATCTTGCAGGGCCATATTTATCTGGTTAAGCTGTGAAGTGTGCTGTTCAGCTAGTGCTTCGTTTCTTCCCTTGTTTTTGGTTACCTATATTGGGTATATTCTTAACGCTTGGGCACGAAACCTTAAATTTTTATTGGTTGCTATAATTTGCTTTTATTTTTTAGAGTAGGGTATTTAAAAGAAAAATATGCTTATAAAAAATTGCATGGCTATGTATCCTAAGCGTTGTCGTTGCATCATTGGCCTACCTGAGGCAAAGTTGAATCTGATAAACAGAAACATATTTTTTGTTTTATTTTCAAGAAACCCATGGAAAGTTGCGTGCCATCAAATTGCTTTTTCTCTGTTTCTATGAATTCTCTGTCGTTGATTATGCTTGAGTATTTTGTTTTTTCACCCAAATGAAATGGAAAAACTATTTTTAGAAGTGGGTGAAATTGCTTTTCCCCTTAACACGTTTTTGAATCAATAAGAATTACTGTTTTTTAGCCGATGATTGCCATTAATTTACGTTCAGAGCAGCGTGCCCTCCAAATTTTATTTTTGCCGTGTAAATTACCTTTTCCTTTGAAGTTTTGAATTTGTGGCCTCAGCATGCAATGAGGATAACTCCGGAATCGCTCTTTTGATAGGAGATAAGTAAATGTATAAGGCTCTTTTGGCAGCCGGTGAATTCATAATCAGTGGTCATGTGAATGATGGCAACAGATTTGTGCCAATTATGGTCGATACACGGGCTTTGGTTGTAAGGGTTGCTATCTCGATTTAATTATCGCATTTAATTTATCTCTTTTAATTAACAGCATCCTCACTCGGTTCAGAATATCCTGTTTGATGCGATGGCAATTTATTATTTGCTTTGATGAAACGAGGATGTGTAATCTTGATTATTGCCGTCGCATTGCGAAATTTCAACTCGAAAACTGTTTTATTAACCACCCTTTTAAGTACTCTGAGTGATCTGATATTGAATTATATTATTACACCTTATATTATTTTTATTTCCCTCTTCATAATCTTGGGATTAATAGAGTCATTGACTTTGGAATCATTTCTACCTGTTATTCTTTCAAAAATACCGAATAGCGATGAAGTATTAGATTTTAATACCTGTTTCCGAGTAAATATTTATTTAGGGAAATTAGTTTGCTTATAATGTGCTCGCAAAGGAATTTACTTCTTCACCAGCTATCTCTTGGATTTAATAGCTTGGCCGCGCCCCGAGGAACCCACTTCCACGAAGGATTTCTGCAGTCTTCTTGGTCTCCGTCAGTCTCTGCGCGTTTTCTCTTCAATTTGTAGATGTCTGAAATATTTTTCCTATGTTTTTTTAGTATTTGATTACTCCGCAGTCATATTTCTTGTATCATTATTAGAGTCGTTAAATTGAGGGTAATGGTGATATTTTTAACCACCCCATTTTTCTCATTTTTAGCGTTGCGATTATGGTTTGTTTATTTTACCGTCTTCCTTTTGATTTCCTCGATATGCCTGAAGTTTTTGTTTATTTTCATGTCCTTCGAAGCTTCTCTTTGTTTTTAACGTCTATATATAGGTATTTAATCATATAATGAGCAAGAATATCAGATTTAATGTTAACTTGAAAATATATTCACTCAATTGCATTATTTTCGTAAACGACGTGAGATTTATGTTGTTGCTACAGTCAATCAGCCACTTTTTCAGTATTGAACTTCTGCTGTGTCAGCTTTCACGTGGGGAATATTAATTTTTAATTGATATTAGCCGTCGTTTTGCGTTAATATGAGCTACCGGCTCTTATCGATTTGGTACTTGACAAAAGTGTATAACATCACATTTTATGATACTAATTCTTTTTCGCGTTAATCTGAGGCGCAAAGAAAATTACGTAGACAGTAGTTTAGATGCTGCTTTTTAAACACTGGTCCTTTCTCCGTCGAAGGGATTCATGTTTTTCTCTCTCGGATTATGCTCACAAAATTCATTTCTCTCTCTCCTCAATTTAAGGTAATTGCACCAATTGATCGACCTCCATTTCACGTCATCCGAGGAAATGAAATGAGTGAGCGAAGGTGGTTTATAGATACGTCACGTCCATTTCTATTTATTTTATATTTCTATGTTTAAATGAACACAAATCTCGGTTAGGATAGGGGTTGCATCAAATCATTATTCGGTTTTAGCTGAGTATCGTTATCACCATCAAAACTTAACATTTTTTTATTTGCAGAGCTCCTATTCAACCAAATCCTTAAAAACCTTACTACGCATGATTCCGTGACTAAAATGAAAGTAATATTGTTCTCTTTTTGACGTTACATTAAAGATATTTTGGAGAAATCACCAGCAAATTTTTTCCAAAACCTCATTGAAGTCTTGCGTGCTTAAAATAACCAATTTTCTATGTCTCACTCTTGTTATGAGATATGATGACCGTCAGTTCAGAAGGGTTTACTTTCTCGGCCGGAAAAAATCTGTTTGAATTGGCAATCAAATTTTCTGAGTGTGTGGATGAAATATTTCTGGAGAAAGATTTTAGCCCTATTGTCGGGTATTCTAGATGCGCTGTGAGACCGGAGGTGACCTGTATTAGTACGTTATGGCAACATCTAATGAGTGCTTAAGTCGATTATTTTTGTGGACTGCAGTTCACCGATAATCTGATAATATTAGCCTTCGTTGTCGAGGCTAGTCCTTTGTGATACTTTGGACGACCCGCGGCTGTGTTCTAAATTGATTTTTTCGGACGGCCGTAGTGACTTCTATGAGAACGTCCATGGGAAGGACGGAATGCCCACCCTTTCGTCTCGACCTGAGCCCTACCTCTTCGGTCCTCCTATGTTTTTCCCCTGCTGTCCATAATCCCTTCCCAAGGGCGACGATAAGAGCGGCCGGTCCGCCAGACATTCGCGCCCTAGGGCTCGGCCCTACTCGTTTCCCGGCCGCGATCTCCGCCCGTCCCATCCTTTCCTATCCGTGTTCGCCCAACACAGCATCACTCAAGTCTCCCCCTTAGCCTCCAGCCTCTCCGCGTCCCCTCGCCTTTCCTTTCACAAACACGGATCGCGAGACTCCATCGTTCCATCTGCCGGGCTCTCACATCCGTCTCCATCGCCTCCGTTCGACTGCTCCATTTTTTTAGTGATTCAACGGCGACACAGTTCGTCCTGGTAGCCTTCTATCTCGTATTTTCGTTTACGCGTTTGTGTTCCAATCATCAGTTTTTTTCGCAGCGGTGTTTCCGATGCACCTTGTTTTGTTTTCAATCGCGCCTTCTTTTATTTCCGGTGTTTACGGTGGGCTGACTTCTTTCGTATTCCGTTACGGAGAGGAAAATATCCGTTGTTTGAGGCATGTCGTTACTACGTACTTTCTGTCTGCTTAGTAACTTTTAATTGAGGTATTTTGATATAAAATGAATAATTATAACTATATCTCGTTAATTGTTGGGTATTTTAAATTATTCGATTTATATATTATTTTTTCTTATTCATGCAATGGTTTTTTGTTGCATCATTATCATATCTACGAAATAAATTGATGAATCACGAACACCGCAAAGCTATATTAAGTATCACGCAGAAGTTTGCATATGAATTATGGACATAATTGGATCCTACTCACAATTTGCAGTGGTGGTGTGATATTTTTCTCGATGTTTGCCGTTTATGTTATAAGTTATCTTTGGATGTACATATTATGCATCGTTAAATTGTGCTGTGTACGCCGAATATGTCCATGCATGTGAATTTGGGTATTATTGCTTTTTCTTTCATTTTTATTTACCAGGAATTCAAATAATGAAAAGTGGTGCCTTAATCCATCTCTGGAGCAACTCTCTGCAAACTGCCAAATTCCGACGAGGCGTGAAGGTATTGCATTAATATGTGCTACTTTTCATAACGTGCGTCCCGTACTGAACGATTGTCTTCCACAAATGCATCTACCTTATCACGAACTTTCTAATTTGGGTAGCACTCGATCCGCATGCCTTTCTCACTAGAAATCTCGGCTTTCAGTCATGGACACTGGCAGTTTTTGCAGCTTCCCTTATGTTGCAGTTACAATTTGCAAATTGAAGATCATTTTTAACCCACGAGAGAGTCGTAATTGGGACTGAGTCAACAAGAGCTCTATGTCATGATAATACATGGTAATATTTCTAAAGACTCGTTATTTTTCTAACCTTGGATGAAGTAACTACAGCCAAGAATATTATGACCACTCATAGTTTTAATGCAGGTTGGGGCATTTTATTTTAACACCTGCGACACTTTCGTGCACTGACCTGTCCCGCAACAGTTCGGCTCCTCCCCACGTCTTTGGTAACATGTGTGCTTAACCCTTACGAAAAGGGATATGCAATCGTGACTCGTGCACGTGGGTGGTAGTGGCGAGTATGTTGTGTTTTCATAATTATTTCGGAGGGCGAGACTATTATTGTGGAGGCAAACAAAAGGTTTGGTCATTAAAAATGCAGGTGGTCTCCGTTTGTGTAAAATTTCAATCTGCGCTCTCGTAATGAGCCTCTCGCCATTGTTTTCGACGGTCGAGTGGTCAGAGTGGACGCGGAGGGTGAGAGGAGCGTTCGGCGCGAGGTCAGGCACCCTTGTGGCTTTCACAAAAGGCACTCGCACGGGGGCGGTGCGCGGCCTTTCCGCTTTGGACTTTGCTGCAGCCAATACGTGCAGGCCGATGGCAGGAGGTTGGGGTGAGAGACGTGAATGAGTTGTGGAATCCTCTCTCTCGCATCTATCCCTTTTTTCCTCATCGCTGCAACAATAAAAGCGGTGGTGGGATTGTTGTTCTATGGAGGTGAGCTATTGCGTTGGTCATTTGTGCCTTTGCGTTTGGATAGACGGATGCAAAACGAACTATTTGTTACAGAATTGATGAATGGTTGGCGGGGCGTCGATAGGTTGGTGTTTTAGAGTGGCGGCTTGGAACGACATCTCAGCGTCCCTCGTAACGTGTGTCGGTGATACTTCCAGGATGAGGAGATTGAGCTAGTTGCGCTTTCCACCCCATGGACCCGGGTTCAATTCCCGGTATTGGTGGGGATTTTTCAGAGACTGACTGATTCTGTGGAAGTGGCTTCCGCACAGCACTCAGTCAGGAATTACCACTCCACATTTCACCACCTTTACAGCATTCCGTCTGTTAGAAGGTACTTCTCGTCGGTGCCTTTCGTTAAGGTTACGGCGCTGGGTCTCTCTCTAACTTTTATTACTTACCCTTCCCTATGTTGTAAATTACCTATGCTATCGTTCGCCTCTTACAAATAACTGTATATTTACTTTGGGGGTGTAGCGAGGTGCTCTCAATGACTAAATGTTTCCAGTTGCAGTAAAAACCTTCTTCAAATTCTGGGCTTGGGCCCCTCGCGGTAAAATGCCATGCCAACGGCACCGCCGGCAACATTCTCGTCCCTAGTGCAATACCGACCTGATGCGAGGACAAGAGAATTATCTCAAATACGTATTACTTTTCAGTGTTACACGTCGTGATTTTTTTCATAGAACTTGATTATTACGTGTTATGGTATAGCTGTTATTTTATGATATAAATATGCCTCCTTACATTTATAAAGGTAACTTTGTCTCATTACGGTGGGCCATTCGTCGTATCGTCCTATGATTTTTATTTCACAAATGGCATCCGTTCATGTTGGGTCACAGTATTGGATGCTGTTGTGTGACCTATATATTTTTTCAGCGAGTTTACGCTTAAATTATGCTCGTAGTTATTTTTATTTGCGCTCTATGATCCGAGAGGTCTTCAATCTCTCTTAATGTGTATTTTAATGGAATTAAAGGAGGTCGGCTTTAATTTTCTCTACAGCGGGTGTGTAATTTTTGTCCTTAAGTGACGACCAACGTGAAAAGGGGCTCCGAAACCCTTGCAGCGTAAAGTATCTCTTCCCTTTGTACTCGTTGATGGGGGTCCCTTCGTGAGTGTGTCAACTCTTGTTATGTGAGGTCGTAGAATAGCAATATGCTAACGTGGTATTGGATATTCTTGCATCTTATTCCGCTGAGTAATGGAAATAGTGGTCGCGGAATGGATACGCGTGGAATCTTTTGCTTTTTTTTGCTTATTCTTATATGATGCTTCTTTTAAAGAAAATCCAATACCCTTCGTTATGAATATGCTGGCTTAATGCAAAAGGTCATCTGTTTTCCTTGACATTTGCATTTTTTCGTCGCTCAGATATCTTATTTAATTTATCGCGAAACTTTTAGTGTCTCTATCAATCAGGCCATTTCAAATTTCATCCAAGGGATCTCAGTAAAGTGTGTATATGTCGACTGAATGACTGCCTCTCGGATCTCCTCCTTGAAACTGCGTCTACCAGCATACCTATATCTCACTTTGTTATTTTATGGAGGGCCGGAAAACTTGGTTTATACTATACCTAAATCTCCATCATTTTAAATAACTTATTTAGAATTAATTGAAATCAACTTTAGTATTTGTGATATGTGTCATGGAGTTATATAGAAAAAGAGCTTGTTGTAATTTAATTCCGAGTGATTTCCCGTTGAGGGCAAATCGCTGTTGCACGTTGGTTTTTGGCACATTTTGAACCTCTAGCTACAAGGGGCGAGGATATCATAAAATTTCATTTCAGTTCTAGAGTGGTAGATATAGCGCAAATTATGTTGATAAACATAATTAATGTTCATACGCCGATAGTTGAAAAAAAATGAAATTTCTTGAATTAAAGTTTTTGGGGTTTGGTTTAAATTTTCAACAGAAAATGTCGTTACTTTTTTCTGCTTCTTTTGTGGAAAGTGATGGATTTCAATGCGTTATCGACTGTAATACACTAAAAGTTGGGGCTATAAAATAGTATATATTCGTCCTAGTAGCTCATTCCATGAATTCATTCTGATTTCAATTGCTTATACGACCTGTCACTCTGTCACCTATCTTCAGTTGCTTCCAACTTGGCTCTCATTGATCTCTTTTTCCGTATTTTTTATCCTATTCCATTTCCCCTCTTTTTCTTCCTCTCCGGATTCTCAATTAATCCTCCCTAGACAACGTTTCATTCTATCGTACATTTCAACTACATTCACTATAGTGGCTTTATTTATATTTTACCTATCTATCGTCAATTTACCTAATATCCACCATCACTCGTCTACGTTTTTAAAAATGCGTCTGGTGTATCAGCCTTTATGCGAATTAAATAAACCAAAAACATCAACCCTTCTTTTATATCTTGCTCGCTACAAGTCTGTTAAAAAAAAGCGTCACCTTACAATAAAGGGTCGCAGTAGAATTAGACTGGTCTGTTTTTAATCGATCATTGTTATGCAATGGAAAATTTACTCACCTTGCAGATGTTCGGCATTCCATTCTCTTCAGCAATTGCCATTATTTTGTCACGAGTTGTCTTTCTTCTCTTTGAGAAACCACTATAGTAAGAAATCCGGGCGGAAATGATCAGTCTCTTCCGACTTAACTTTGCCTAACGTCATCTTCAAAATATTAAGAAGTACGTGATGAACTGAAGGCAATAACAAGTCCAGAAACATTAAAACTTATTCCCTTGCGCAGTTAGGTAGTATTTTTTATTGCCCGAGGGAGTAGGATGTTTTTATTGTGGTGTTTACCTTCAAACTTTACGAAATGATTTGTTGCGCCACGAATTTATTTTGTTTGCTCACTCCTCACTGGAAAGAGACCGTTGTAAAATTATTATATCGTAGCCGCCTGCAAGAAATTAAGTAGCTTAGAAGTATTTTTGAAAATTCCTTTCGAGGTCGAGCAACTGCGGTACCGAACAATCTTTTCCCCAGGGTATTGCATTCACCCCGCATCGACTTAAACTCGCGGAATTATCTCCTCAGCCTTTTGTTACTATCTGCGGGGTAACGAACTACATTGTGCGGGAACCCTTGGAGAGTTTCAGAGCTCGTATTTTTGCGGAAAAAATTGTTTGCGTGCCGAAATACGAACGTATCCATCTCCCCAGGGGCCTTGTTGCCATCATATTTTTTTTCTGTACTCCTATAATTTCCCGCGTCGCTCAAACTCCGTGGATGGATTTGCGACCTGAAGACTTCTTCTTCGCCTTGTTTACATTCCTGGAAAGTTTCCTCGCGGAGTTTTGGAAGTTGACGCCCTTTTCGTTTGATTCTCTCTCCGCCGCCGCCAGTGCCTCGCACAACAGACAGTAGAGGAGCAATAGACGGAGAGAGAGAGAGAGAAACGGAGCCGCTTCCTCTTGTGTGAATAGTGTCGGGGTGGTGAAGGCTTATGTATTTTTTTGGGGAGGGGGGTTTCCCTTCTTTTTTCTTTTATAAATTTAATCCTGCGGAGCTCCACTGAGGAGTGTGTGGCGGTTCTCGCAGAAGAGGGGGTTTGGGAAGGTGGGAAAGGGAGGTGTAACAGAAGCTCAATCTCGGAGAATAAAGGGGCGTTATCCATCTCAACTCGTCTCCCGCGACAACAAAGAATGTACATGAATCTCTCGCCCTCTCTCTCCTTTGCGCCCTTTTACCACCTTCTGTTCCAACTTCTTGTCTTCGTTTCTGGATTTCCCTCTTCATTCTATCGTCCTTTTCTTCGTTTTACATATTAAATCCTCTAACCTTTTCCTTCGTTGAGTTCGGCCTTGACTGATTGGTAGACTACTACATCGACATACCACCCCGTAAGCTGCATCGATAGGCCTGTAGCTTGTATTTTCAGGACACCAGAATTTTACCTTTAAGCGTACTGAAAAAAATTGTCTGTGACCTTGCTGGGGTGATTCACCACGGCCTCATATTTATTTATATCCTCTATTGGTAGAGGGGAAAATAAATTTCTGTCGGTTCGGCAAAATTTACTCCACATGCTATCGTTATATGATTATATGGTAGAACGTAGGTTCAATCGTATTTCAGGAGAAAGGAATGTGCGAAAGTACTCATGTGTAACATACTTTTAATGACACCGGAGAAATGTACCTTATTTTTGATATTTTATGCCTGAAATTCATAGTTATCCACATTAGGCCGGCCCTTATTTTTCAGAATTGCGAAAAGTTATGTTTTCCTGGTCTCAAAATGATCCAATTGATGTTTATATTCACGTGTTAAAATTTGGTTACTTTAAAATAACGGCAACCCGTGCCCCAAGGGCCCTAAGTACTAAGGAACCTCAATTGAGATTTTTGGGGCTGAAAAAGCTCTATTTCTATGTAAAACGTGAAAGTAAAGCCCTAAAGGGCCGATTTTCTGTTTGTTTTGACCTATCTCTAAGCGTTTAGGAGATATCGTCCGTCGTAATGCAATGCCCCCCCTAGGGCGCCACCCCGCACCGCGGCACCGCTGAGGTACGTCCCGCACCAATTACTAGAGACTTCCCCTCAACCCCCTCCCCTCCCTCGGCAAAGACTTTGATCCTGATGACAAGATCTAGCCTCTGAATAAATGACCTTACCTTAGAAATAATTTAATTGCCATAACAATACTTCCAATCCAAGAGATCAATTTATTTTCACTCTCTCCATGAATTTCGGTACATTAACCAAAATAAAATACATTTTCATTGTATTTCTAATTTTTCACTGGCATCCCATACTTGGCAATTAAAGTGCCTTACCGCACGTAAGGGTTGTGTTGCGATGAAAAGTCACACTTAGTGATAAATTTTGAATGGCCTCTTCCTTCAACGTGACTGCCTAAAAATTTTGAATTAGTTTCACCCCTCTCGCTACACAATTATTTCCCACTTGAGGACCCCGAATAATTTGCAAATCGTTCTTGTATGTTCATCCCATTCTCGCATGTGCACATCAAAGAATGCAATGCATATTTACAATACATTGAATATGTTTCTCGAATTAGTAGTGACAAAATTTGGTATAGATACCTTAGTCATGTCTTTGTGTTTATAGAATGCCTTCTTCGGTGTATCATATTTTCCATCACATGACCACATACGGCGTATCACGTTTTTCTTTTCACACCTAGAAATGGATCCGTCTAAGAATGACAGCCCTACCAACCCCTCAATCAGGTACCGCAAGTGGTTTGAAAACCTCTTTTGTGCTGCTTTCGCTATGTCCAGGTTAACACTTTCGTAATTAACTAGTCTTTTTAGGAACCGCGGGTCACTGTTGGGAGCTAATGCAGCAAAAGGAGAGGAGAACCACATCTTTTTTCTTTCTTCTTGAATATATTGAAATCTATTCCACTAATAACTGCATTTCGTTCTCCTCTTTATTTGCGTAAAACTTTAAATCTTCAGCCCAAGCACATTTATCCTAGAGATTAACTGCACTTTCCTCCTCGTGCGTCAAAAATTCAATGGTACCGCTCCTTGCAATGTCAAGCAAATCATCAAGTTTCGTTACGAAAGATTCTCTTCTCTTCATCTCTACTGTAGTTCGCGCTCTCTTTATGTCGTTGCACGTTCATCCATTCTTTGCGTAATTATTATAACTTTTCAATCGCTTTATTTTCCATATTAACATGGATTCTAGTTTTATACTATGGATGAGACGCATTTCTCACGGT
This sequence comes from Ischnura elegans, assembly GCF_921293095.1. Classification (NCBI taxonomy): domain Eukaryota; kingdom Metazoa; phylum Arthropoda; class Insecta; order Odonata; family Coenagrionidae; genus Ischnura; species Ischnura elegans. Next base: position 147,695,495 of record NC_060246.1, read on the forward strand.
TTTTCTCGCAATAAGTCTTACAAATTTCGAACCCATTAGGTGATGGAGAAAACACACAGTACTTCTCTCACTGTAGGCAAATTTGAGCCGAGTATTTCTTCACTTTCTTTTCCAACCAGTTCAATACCTGGATTTAGTCTTGATAACATGCCTTTCCTTGTTGGTCTATTCTTAAAATGAACGTCACGTGCATGATAAAGTATTTATTTCACCACTTTTCTCCTTACATCCTAAAAAACTTAGCACCTTCTATCCCTTGCACACTATACACAAGAACTATCTCTCTACAGTGATCTGCATCCGTGAACTGACTATCTCGTTTCGTCTTCCTTGAATATTTCTATCTACTATTGGAGCCTTGGAAGCCCTGCTCATTCCCTTCATTCCTTTATAATTCATAGACACAATTGTACCACATGCTTATAATATTTTGTACATAACAGAGCACTTTGGAACAAAGCCTGCTGGAATGGTTCGCGGCCGTATGGCGGCAAAAAATCAAGGTTTAAGGGGTCGGTACCTAGTACATAGGACGGCGTTGAAGGGTTAAAATTGACATTATAGGCTTTAACAACATTAATCATGACACCAGAGGAACAACCTAATCAATACTGCACCACTAGCATGTAAATCTTGTCATCAGGAGCAAAGTCTTTTCCGAGGGAGGGGAGGGGGTTGAGGGGAAGTCTGTAGTAAGTGGTGCGGGCCGTACCTCAGCGGTGCCGCGGTGCGGGGAGGCGCCCTGGGGGGATTACATTACGACGGACGATATCTCCTAAACGCTTAGAGATAGATCAAAACAAACAGAAAATTGGCTCTGAAGGGCTTTACTTTTACGATTTACATAGGAATAACACTTTTCGACCCCAAAAAACTCAATTGAGGGTCCTTAGTACTTAGGGCCCTTGGGGCACGGGTTGCCGTTATTTTAAAGTAACCAAATTTTAACACGTGAATATAAACATCATTTGGATCATTTTGAGACTAGGAAAACATAACTTTTCGCAATTCTGAAAAATAAGGGCCGGCCTAATCCACATGGACTGGTAATTTGTACTTGTTTGAATCTATCTACTTAAAATAAATCATGTTTCTGAGGTAGTGCCGTAGACATCATTTGAGGCACTCAAACGTAATCAGCTTCCCGAACTATCAAAATACGTGAGAGTATATCTTTTTCCTTTTGACTGTAGCGGCCATCCGTCTATCGTTCTATCTTCTGTGAGTTAGCCCCCCCATCATGCGCAGTTACCTCTACCTATTCTTCTGAAGTAATATCTACTGCTCGTCCTCATAGTTTTTCGCGGCTCCCGTGGCATCCGCACGCTCCGTTTTCGGCCGTGTTCCTTACCACCGTCTCCGTTCCGGCTCCACCCTGCAACCCTTGTGTCACACAAGAGTAACGAGGGCAAGAGTTATCATCGACATCCTTCATCCCCTTTTGCCCTCCTCCCCTCGGCCCGCCCCCTTCGACCTCCCCGGCTGATCCAACGCCCTCCCGACAAAACTCCCCCATCCAGACCTCATCCAGCATTTTACTCCCCCACCCACCGGCCAACCGTCGCCCCATCCTGCCCCCACCCCCTTGCCGTTCTCGGGGCGCTCGCCCGCACACACCTCTCTCACCTCCATGGCAACGGGGTTCACCTCTGGTGATGGATTGTTTTCCCTCCTCCTCCTTCCTCTCTACCCTTCCTCTTTCATTCTTTCTTCTTCTTCCAGCCCCGTCGTCTCGCCCTCTCTTACCCGTGGCTGACCCGAGGAGATTTTCTTCTTCATCCACTTCCATCCTTATCGACCTCGACTTTCGTTCTGTCTCGAACTTCCTTCTCTGGTCGTTGGCCCCAAATCCCTAAGCTATATATTTAATATTGTTTTTAGCTCGAAAATAATTTTTTTTACTGAATTCGATCACCGATCTCCCGATTTCATGCCAGGTGTTCTACCACTTGGACTACTGAAGAATTCTCTTCATCGCCATAGTTCTGTTGGCTTCAGAGGCCTGGATTTCGGACAGAGAGAGAGGAGATGACTTGTTCGTTCAATTGGCAGAACGCTTGGCGTCGCGAAATCAGGGTGATAATGTCTCTGAGGGATTTTCGTTCTTGAGGGTGTATGCTTGAGGGTGGACACGAAAATGTACGCCACCGGCTAATGTGAGGTAATTTCGTTGAGTATTTTTTTCAGGCGTTTATTAACGTTTGCGTATACGTTTACTTACGGCTGCAATATAACTATTGAATAGCTGAATAACTATTGGAATATGTTGTTTGATTTGTTTTCGCATTGAATTCCCGGCGCGGTTAAGAGAGACCAGCGTTTCAGTTGCTCGAGAAATAAAGTCATGACTTCATTCCTTCCATAAATTCGACTTCTGGGTTACGTAGCCTCAGTATTGGAGTAATATTGGAAGTCCAAAACGCGTCAACGATAACCCTTTAGTGAATGAAATGGAAAAATTTCATGCTCACTCAACCGGTGAAACAACACGCTAAGATGCGGCATGCTCTTTGGGGTTGCAAGCCAAGCTGCCATTAGAAAATGGCTAGCAGAAGTCTTCTTTTGATGCCCGCGAAGCATCAAAGTAGATACCAAGAGATTGAAACAGATAGTAGTATGGTCCCAGACAAATCATTGAGATGGACGGGTATTGCGTGTTATTGCGTCTTCCTGGTCTAGCACAGAGAAAATCTCTCTCTTGTCATGGGTAGATGCGAAGCGCTGAATATTTCGCCTTGGGTAGTGTTTCAGAATAGTTCCAGCGTTGAGGGAGTTGCAGTCATTGAAAGGGTGCCCTATGCTTCTCTTTGAGATCAGATTTAGAGTACTCTGCGAAGGGTGCGTTGTTCCGCACCGAATCATGGCTTATGCTCAGGTGCGTTTTGCTAGTGCTGTTCCTTTCCAGTGCTTCATTTCATTCCTTTGTCCATTCAGTTCCCATTGTGTCATCCGCTTTATCTTCCGAATATTTTCTATTCACGCTTACACTAGCCTATTGTAACCTTCTGCACATCTCCTTGATATAAATTACTTCCATCTTCATAATTCTCTATACTGATTCTCGCTCTTGTTCTGTGATTCGGAAAAAATTCGGGTTATCTTTTTTTCTTCGTTTTCTACTCCTGGTCATGTTTGCACAACCGCTACACATTAACTCCTGCTTCCCATCATTATTTTTAACCCTTTCATTTTGTGCGCTACTTTTCTTCAAGCATCATCTTTCATCTAATTCGACGGCGGAAAAAGGTCCCGAATTTATGAAAGGATTTTTGCACAAATTTGTTCTATTTCTTGGCGCGTTGAACTCGCCATTTTGCTTCCTTGAACGCATTTGAGGTTGCTTTTTACCTCTTCTCCATCATTATTTTTCGCATTTGCCATCCACATCGTTATCCGAGAGCTCTTCATACGCATGATGTGGCTGTGTTATCTTATTTTACCACCCCATTAAACTGGGAATGTCAGAGTTCCAATTTAGATGTTTCCATTCTTAATTAAGTCTTTGTATGATCGCTTGTACCCATTTCATTTTTTCCATTTTCATGTAAGTACTTTTATTTTTTCAATAGGTGCCGGTTTGAGCTCCTAAAGGCGCGACTTGGGTGATGTACCCAGGTTTCGCCACTTTTCAGGATGACTTTACACGAACCTTTGAATGTTATTTCGTTTTTCATCAGTCGTAATAGAGTAATTGAATTGTATAAATGATGTGTGGAAATATGGGAATTGGATGCACGGAGTTACCATATTTCGGTTCTGTTTTTTATATAAGGTTGCGACAGGAATGAAGCTGGTTATCAGTTATCCAAATGGGTTAAAGAAATTATGATTGTCAGTCAGCTTGTTTGATACGGTTATCGTGGTGGATAAACCCTTGAGATTAAAAAAGGCTTATTTTTGCATTAATGAACGCTTCGTTTCCGCTTGTTTCTTCTTATTCACGGTAATGATTTTTTGTCTAGTTTAATACAAGAGAATCTCCTAAGGGCTTTGCTATTGCTTATTGTGCAGAGAATAAGAGAGGTGTTTGACTCTAATATTATTTAAGAAAATTACATTACTCTTTCCTCTTAAAATGCCTTCATTGATAGCTGAAAATCAGTCATGTAAATCATGAAATAATCCTTAATTCAGAGCGGAGAGTCTAGAGGCCATCCCGAATTTCCGTCTTGCAATGCTTCCATCCTTCCTCCTCATCATATTCTTCCCGTTCTCGTCAGCTTGCCTGGTGATCGGTCTCCATCAATCCCTTTCACGTTCACTCTCATGATCCCCAAGTCCCCTTTCCGTTCTTCTTCCTCTTGACCAGAGACCCTGCCTACCTCATCCTCCCCATATTGCCCCCCCCTTCCCCACCCCACTCCACTCCCGCCTTAACTCACCCCCGCACTCCCTCCCCTCTACCCACGGGCCTCAAACGGGGTGCTTCCACCTCCTCGACCTCATGCGATCATACGCACACTCATCGATTCCTCCCTCTTCCCGTAAGAGGCGCCTTTATCCGACACCACCTCCTTCCTCCGTCCATCCATCCTCTCTCTCTCAAACACCATCTCTGTCTCTTCTCTGCCACAGTTGCCAACTTTTCTCCAGGGTTTCCCTGTTCCTTGGCTGAAAGGTGCTGGAGTAGATCAGCGGGTGTTGTGCGCATTGTAGCACTGTTGGTTATTTTGAATGAAGATGTATCGAAGCGAGTGGAGGGGGCATGGTTTTGAGAATTGCAATGAAATGAAGAACCGAAGGTTTTCAGAGTCATTTTGGAGATCGGTGTTCTTCAACAGAAATCCTAATTTTCAGATGGAATTATCAGTATTAGCTGGGCGTCTTAAGTTTCACAATATGTTTTAAGTATCCTGAATTTTCTCTTTTACGACTTGAACTGTAGGAGTATGCTGCTGCTAGCTCCCATGACCATGAAATTTTCTCACGAATCTCACAAGTGGACGTTTAAATTATGCTTGCTTGCCGTTAGCCTTGCTGTCATTGACGGTAAGTCCACAAGCTGCTTAGTGGAAACGTATGTGTCCCATGCATTCGGGACATTTAGGTCTCCTGAAGCCTAAATTAAAATCTGAGGGAGAATTAATTGGCTAGTAGCTGAACTGGGTTGATTATCGCAGAGTATGCAAGAAGCATGTCACGGAAAGTTCATGTCTGTATATAAAATTATGGGAGTACTCCGCCATTCTTTCTTCTCTTGATTATGCTGCTGATTGAATATTTCTTGAAATTGTCTTGCATTGGTTTGAAAAGGAGGTGTCTAATTTAAAAAGTCCTGTTAAAGGCACACCTTGATGGTGGTAGGGTTAAGGATTCTTATTCTTTACATGGAATTATAGATTGGAGTCTCGCCTGCGTGTTTATGCGCGTCGATATAGTTTAATGTTAAAAGTAATCGGGTGTCGAGCTGCTATATGGTTTTCTGTATCTCATCCGTAAATGTTTAGCTTGGTTCGTTGAGGGTTAGGGTGGGAGAGAGGCAAATGAATGTATCCCTGTTTTGTGGATAAATTTTCAACTGAATAGGAGGATAATTTGTTTCATGTCCTGCATTTTGGGATTGGATGGGTAGTTTAAAAATATTTGGAGGTGATAAGGACCTTTCTCAGCCTTCTAGTGAAATCTTGTAAAATTTTAATTGGATATAGTTGATTAGATAAGTTGATACTGTTAAATGCAACTTGTAATTAATATATGCGATTTGGTGTTAGAATAATCCGTTGGAAAATACATTATTAAGTAAAAGAATATTAGTTGGTCCTAAAAGCGGTATATTCCATTTTCTTTGTAATTTTCGTAGTTTTTACCGGTTTTATACGTTTTCCTTTGATACACTCTACATCTGCGAGATTAATAATATTCACTAGGCTGATCCAAAAGGTCAGCAATGTGTAAGCTAAATTTTTAACTTCATTCCTTCGGACAGGTATCTTGTAAAATTTTCACCGACTTTTAATAATGTTAAATGCAACTTGTAATTCATGTATGCGATTTGGTGTTAGAATAATCCGTTGGAAAATACATTATTAAGTGAAAGAACACCTTTTTAAGTTTCAGTGGCCAACGTAGATGTGGCCAAGTAGTGGTAAAGCTTTTGTCGAATTGTCAGTGAAACTGAATGGCCGCTTCCCTCGTTGAGGAACTCGTCTTGAGTATACCTCACTCTCTTATTCTCTCTCTCTTTCTCTCTCTCCCTCTCCCTTCCAAACAACGCTGCGTGCTCTATTCCCATTCATCTTTTTCATTCTTTCTTCCTTCCTCCCTTTTATTCGCCGCCTCCTTCCTTTTCCGCCGTTTTCTCTCTCTTCCGAGACCTTTGTCATGCGTTCCTCTCTTTCTCTCTCTCTTGCCGTTTTACTTTCTCTGCTTTATCTCCTTTTTTGCACATGTCGTTTTGCTGGGGTGATCGTTCTCTAAATTATAGCATTAAACATATTTAAATAACGGTAAGATCTTTATTAACGGTTCTCATTTTATATTGTTAGGTAAGCACTGTATTGGTCTCGGAAGTACATGTACGTATAGGAAAGAGCACTGTGTTCGGAAAGCGGAAAGATGGCCAAACCTTACGTTTCTGTTTAATAGCCTCTCTTTTTCTTTTTCTCGTGGCAATTATTGTATATTTCACCGCCGTTCACGCGGCAGGGTTAGGAATATTACACATGCCGCTTTGCGCGGCTTTAGCGCAGTTTGAGGCTCTCAACCGGTTGTGACTTCTTGGAAGTCCTTTCTCCCTCGCGTTGCCATCCTTGATGGACCGCGAGGGCCGTACACCTAGTACCATTAGCCTCGGTGTAATTGCCATGGGAATTACAGAACCTGGATAGCGTAGTCTGCGCATTGGCCTGGAAAGCCGTTTTCTCTCTATTCTTAGACCTTTGTCATGCGTTCCTCTCTTTCTCTCTCTCTTGCCTTCCGTGGTTCGATTCCCGGTCCAGGGTAATTTTTTCTCATGGCAATTCTTGTATATCACCGCCGTTCGCGCGGCAGGGTTAGAAATATCACACATAATAGCCTCTTGTTCTTATTCTGTCAGTTACTGGCAAGCGAGCTGAACCCACTCGGGCTCCTATTTCGAAACACACTAAACTACTATACGTCTTAATATGTACGGAATACGTAATGCCCAACTAAATCGTGACTTTTAATTAGTTTTAAAAGCAGTCATTTCGATTTTCTCCGTAATTTTCGTAGTATTTACGGGCTTTATACGTTTTCCTTTGATACACTCAACATCTGCAATATTAATAATATTCATTAGGCTGTTCCAAAAGGTCAACAATGTATTAGCTAAATTTTTAAATTTATTCCTTGGGACTGGTACTCAATTATCTCTTGAGATACCGAGGTAAGTAGAGTACCGAGATAAGTTAAGATACTATATTTAATAATGTTAAGGACAACTATTTATTAAATCCTAATTTACACTTTTAAATTATTTTTATTATATTCTGATATCGATTGTTTGATTTTCGCTGTTATTACTTTTTGCTACTCACAGGGCAGTTATCGAGTCCATATAACGTGAGCATTGAGTAGCGTGGTCCTGTAGTAAATCATCGTATCCACGGATATGTTGGTAAATTCCTCTCGAGCTTTGCTGCGATAAGCTATGATTGATCATTTCTCTGGCGTATCTCATGTTATCTCCGTTGATAAGAATAGCATAGGAATGTACGGTTAAATTAATGTATGGCCGAGTTAATACGCTAGCGTAGTACATTCGGTGTTATTTTAGTGGCGCAGTGGGCAAATGGAGGTGCTAAAAAAAACTTAAATTTATTGCCTTCGCTGGAATTCAAGTCGCCATTGTTATATGTCTTCTCATGATAAATCACTGGAATCCGTTGCTGGAATTAAAACTATGCAGCTCCAGATGTTATGCTTGGTGGTTAGGTGAATTCAAAACCCCTGCTATATCACGTTTCAACGTTAGAGCCACGTCAATTCCGTTCGATTATTGCGATATTGCTTCTAAAGATATGTCATCTTTTGTTTTTCAACCGTGCAGATTTCACGTTCGATTACTTTGAATTTTTAGTTTCATTTAGATCTCTGTTCGTATTCAATATCTAACCCTTTTTCTGTGATTATATTTGTCTTCTATCTCCGATCCCATGTATTGAAATCATTCAGTGCGTGGAAGGAAGTATCTCCGCTATCGATAAGCGAGCCACCATATTTTGCTATTAAAACCACTGAACACTTAATCCGTTCATGCATAAAAACTGCTCGTTTTAAAATTTCAAGTTCCTGAAACGAATAACCGGAAATGTTAAAAGTTTTAGTCCACTGTTTGTGCTTCGGGTTTTATTTTTGCCTGCGTCATAGTCCATTCAGCAATAAATAATTGAGTATTATCCCGTTTGCTAAATTTATCGGTTGTGAAAATAATTTGCAGAGAATAGGCGTGGTATTCATCCGTTAAAATTGTTGAAATGCTTTAAATATTCATCGTCACGCCCGGAGGGTACTGCAGTAGGATCGTGTTTTCACGTTTCATGGGAGAAATTTTAATTGCATTATATTTTGCTCGGCATTGTCCACTGAGCCCAATGATGCATTCCGCCTGTCGGTGTAGAGATCTGTCATACTCCATTGAATATTGCGTTCGGACGTCAGCAAATCATGAGTTAAAAAATCATTGGCATTATACAACTTTCTTCTATCCCAAGGGACTGAATATTGTCCGATACCATAAACTATCGTTGTAATTGAGGTATAGTTTAGGATTTTGACATGTGAAAACGCATCGTGAATGAAAATATACCTGGCCTCGTCCATGAGTTGTCAACTTCCATTGCATTTATTCATTTTATATGCGGAGTAACTCGTAGTTTTATAAACATTTTTGATACTTGTCTTGGTAATTCTTTGAGGTTTGATTGTCAAATTCGTTGGCTCATTTATGCATAAATTCAACCGGTAAGGGCGTGTTAAAGTGAAAGTTCGACATATTGGCATAAAACGTAGTGACACTTCTCCACAATCAATAAGTGCTGTGGATATTCCATAATAATTGTGTTAAAGTTCAACCACGTTTTATTTTTATGTATCGTTATATCGTTTACTCATCATACGTTAGTTCCTCCCAGCCATTAGGAAATTCTACTCAGCTACTGTCTTTGAGCTTTTTTTAAATATTTTTTCTGGAGTATTATAAGAGAAACTAGGTGAATTTAAATTTTCTGAGTTTATGCCTACGGGTATTTAATTATCTAAATGGTATTTCGTTCTGACAAGAATACAAAGAAAGAACTACTCATGTTAATTGTGTGGCTTTTGATGGAAGTATACGTTCACTTACCAATAGTTGGCTCTTTATTTCAACCAGCAATATCATCTGTTACCATATATTTCGGGTGTTATTTAAAAAGAGCGCCTAGTCTGATAATAAGTCGCATGTAAGTCATCGTCAAACAATAATGCTAATTAGTTTGATGACACAAACCGTGTTCATGATTCTCCAACTTCTTTAACTCTTCTGACTCTGCGCCTTTTTGCGAGGAGAAGTAATACTTTGTTAAACGCTTGATATATGTTTCTTGCTATGATCATATTATTTCAAAATTTGAACACTTGGAAATACTGCAATATAAAAACTTGTACAGGATTAAACCGTAGACATACCTAAACGTACATGGATATGCTTAAATGGAAGAATATGTAGCCTTTAGGGGATTTAAGATTTACCTAATTAACTCAATTGCTGGAGAGCATAATAAAAAATACTCCTTGATAAAGGTCAATTGGAAAAGAAGGCAAAAGTTCGTTCTTTTAAATGGGATATTAAGTAATTGGAATTATCTGATTACATCACTTGATTTGATGCTCAGAAACTAGAAATTCCCATGCTTGGAGAGTAATAATAATAAACACGTATGGGGATTTTACATCTAACTTTACAAGCAACCCTTATGGAGGTGACTCCTTTTGGCCAGAAATTGTCTTTGACCTTTAGACACATGAGGTAAAGATGATGGAAAATTACTGTAACTGTGCCATTAATTTTCAGGAAATAGTGGCAAAAAATACACTGCGCATTATAAATACGCTATACTTCATCACTGAATCAGTGAGATTCTTCACCAATTTGGCATAAAAAATTCAAAGAGTTGACTGAACGTCGAAAACTACGAGAGGGTTAATTTAATTTTTTTGCTTCTCTCGAATCTGTGTCTGCGATGAATTCCAGTAATAGTTAATTTGGATGATTCTGTGGCAGTCGCAGTTAATACCCGAAGTTTGACATTTCGCGGGACGCGTTTGTGGCGAGCGTTCGTTTTAGAGTTGCCGTTACTCGAAAGACGGAGCGTCCTTGTCATCGCTCGTCGGTTAAATTTAATTTTCGACCGTATTCAGGGGAATAGGCAGGCGGCGAAGCGCCCGCTCATGACCTTCTCCCGAGGGGTGCTAATGGGAGAGGGCAAGTTCGGAAGTGCTCAGCGCTTTGGACGGCAGAGGGAGTGGGAAGGCGTAATAACCAGAACCGCGGTGAGGCTGGGTTGAAATGACTCTGATTAGAATCGTAGAAACTTGTTTGGCGCTTGCCGTCCGAAATGCCAGGCCGTAGGAGGAGGAACGCTGTTATAATTTGGGATCGTTGTCTGCCCTATATTTACTTATGCGATGTTCCCAAAACGATTTCGGGTCCTCAACACGGCCGCAACGCTGGAGCTTCCGCAAACCACGAGTAGTTCTGTGGAGTGAAGTGAGGAAGGCTGCCTGGTTTACTATCGGAAAACTGGGTATTCTGTTATGGCTCTTTCCGTGCGTACTCGGTCGACCTTGAGAATTTAATTTTTTCCCGTTCCTCCCCCCAATATCACAACGTTAGTCACGTGATGTGTAATCCAGTTGGGTGACCTATAAATTTTATGGATGCATATCTGCCCTAGAATTCCATTTTAGACTGTTTCGAATTCCGGGATATGAATTGTGCACAATTCGCATTGCCGAAAACTTGGATGTTTTGCCTACTCATCTATTTTTGGTCATATTTTATGTACCTGTAGATCAGTGGGTCAAATGCTCAACTCTAACTCGAAGATTTTATCCATGCGTGATCATTTTGCGTAATATGGTATGCTGTTTATGCGAAGTTCCTTTTGAAGTCTGCTTTGCTTGAAAATGAGATAAATTGTTTAAATTTACATTTAATCTCTTTTTGTCGCGCATTAGTGCTATTGCGTGGCGACACGTGTTTTCTTATTGTTCAGATCTTAACGATCTCGTCAGTTTCGATTTTCAATATACATCGTTGCACTTAATTGATTGACTTTTCAAAAGACGTTAGCGCGGTAAAAATTAATTTCGGTGCAGAAGAGAAGTATTTCTTGAAAATCCATCAGAATTTTGGATTGTGGTAACTGTGAATAAGTATCTGCATTTTGTATTATTCATTCTTTTTGTTATTTTTTGTTGAGGTTACGAAATCAGTGAATAAGCTTTACATGTTACGAGAAACTTGAAAAATGTCCATAACTTTTCCAGGCATTTTGAATGTCACGCTACTCTGTGAGAGCTGATTTAGCAGAAACCAAGGGGCATACTGCCCGGGAACCTGGTTTAACAAAATTATGGCAACCCGCGTCGGACTTTTCAAGTCTCGTTGGTCTTGGCTAGTGGGAACAAATAGGATTGCCACGCATTCAACTTGAGCGGGCAGCCTTTCTTCTCACGTGTGGTATTCCACCGCCAAGGCGGTTTGCATTCTTGCTGCTTGGCAACACGTGTTCTCTAAATGTTTGGTCTCTGCGGCCTGAACCTCTCCCATATGTCTCCCCCTCCTCCATGTCATTCCACCCCTAGCATTTGGCGCAGCCTGCACCGTGGTTCCCTTTAAGGTGGTTTTGCCGCGCCTCTATGAGTTGAAAAAACTCCCTTATCTTTTTCGTTCGAGTACATCGCTTCAAAATTGTCGCTTTTGTGGTAGCATAGTGTGGCTACTTAGATTAGTATTTATTTGCTAAGGATGTGGACGCATAACGCTCAGTTCCAGGAATCAATGATTAAATGTGCATCATGGAAGACCAGTAATATTACTTTTACTGTGATGCCAGCGAGAATCTGTCATTGAGAAAGAATTAATTTCCATTGAATATAGTTTTTAAGCTTGAATTAATCTGTATTCAGAATGCTGTACCATATCCACTCAACCTATCTGTGAATTTCCGGTCTAAATTAGTAAAATATTAAACGGTTAAGTTATATGTTAAGTTTTATGCTGCCCCAAGTGGCAGTTGCGCTATTTTCTCCTTGAGACCCGTTGAGACGATTGTGATTCATATGAATTTTTTTCTAATATTTTTTTTAATATCTTTTATTTTTGTTTATGAAAACGCCTATTCTCGCACTTTACGCTCCGTAGTGTTTTCATATTTATTTTCTACGAGAGTTTAAATTGAATCGAAGTTGAATGGTGGCTAAATGCGTTCAAATTAAATGGTGTACGATATATTTTTTCAGTGCCTTTGAGTGTAAGTAAATTGGTAAACTTTTTGCTAAAAATACGATGCAGCATCTCCTCTGCTTTCTTTCTCATTTATTTTGCCCGCATTTCCGTCTCTCTCTCCCTCGTCACATTGCCACCCTTCCCCCTTTCCGTCACCGTCCCTTTCGTCCTTAGGTAATTTCGCGTCCCTCCATTCTGCGCTCCTTTCCGCACGCGCTGCCGCCGCCGGCAGCGGTGACCCCTTAACTTATCTCACTTCTTCCTCTTTAGGGATGAATGGGATGGGGCGAGTGGAATCGACCCGAGAGTCCGACCCAGCTTTTCCCACTCCGCATCCCCCTCGCGGATTGGTTCATTTGGGAATGCGGTCTGCTCCCTCTCTTTTCCCCCGAACTCCTCTCGAGTCCGCTCTGTGATCAAAATAGTAATGCACGCAGGTCGGGGTGAGATTGCGGTGTGCTCCAACGTACGTATGCACTGGGCTTCCGCGTTGTTGTGCGGTGGAGCATGCAAAATTCGTGCGCGTCGGGGTGAAATGAAGGATTGCGTGACCTTCACTGCGCTCGAGGTTAGCCGAAGCTTGAGCCGTGCCTATTTCGGTTCAGCTTTCTCTTACATTTCTGTGAATGTCTTTAAATGGCGTTAGCCTTATTTATCACTATAATATTTCATATTATTGCAGAGATAGAATTTGTGTTACCAACTATTTCTTGAAATTATCGGTCGTTTTCTTATGTGGATTCATTCTAGCTCGAAGACCTGATATGGGTCCCACCAATATTTTACGCTTGCGCTTCTTTATGTAAAGTTTGCTGTTAAATCGTAAACATCTTCTATTAATTAAAATATAGCAGCAATTAGGAATATTCCCGAAATTCTTTCGTTAGACAATCATGTAATTGTGTCTATTTAATAATAATAGTTTTCTAATTAAGTTTGAATATAAGTTTAATAATAATATTAATCTAATAATAGTTTTTAAATACACGATATTATTAATTGACTGCAATTTAACCAATCGCCAGCTTCTGAAAATATATTAAATTCCTGAAATATTTAAGTTAGACAATATCTCTATGGTCCTGAAAGTACTTTCAATTCGCGTATTGACGACTTCGATGATTAAAGCGTCACTAATGATCTTATTTTGAATGGTTGAAATTGTGTAAGCTTTTGCGAATCGTATGAATTGAGTGTAAAATATCCTTTCGTGTTGCAATGAAAAGTGTTTCGGTCTCGTCTTCTTTTCATGATTTTCTGGATTTGTAAGTAGATACTTAGCTATCTGCTGATAAAGTCGACGTAATCTTGTCTGATGTCCTTGTTATATTTGCATTTTGTACCACAGTGGAAGCACACCTAACTACTATGTAAACACGACACATGGGATAGTCATAGATTTATTTATCAGCAATGGGCTTAGGATATTTCTGTATAAACAACTCATTTTATGCATAATAATACAAATAATCAAATATCTTTGAATTTCACTTTATGCCGTCTGATACATTCCTCGCCATCTAGTATTTCCAGATGTGTATGGAAATAGATTCGTCGGGAAATTGGATGAGATAACATTTAAATGGAGGAAATGTTATTTATTTGTTGGCGTCCTTTGTTTTTGTGTGAATGCATATTGTGTGAAATTTGTTTGGTATCTATCCGCAGTGTCATTTTTACATGAGAAATCCATCGAGACTTGCTAGAATCAAAAATAGTTTAGGCTTGAGGTGTATGTTATGGCCCATTAAGGTTATCCTGTGACAAGACCTTTCCCACCTTCCTTGAAATTCTCGATGAAACGGGCACATCCCGCTTAATCTCCGCTGAGCTTAGATCAAAATCGCCCGCTTGTCTCACTGCGACGAATATAATTTGTCATCTTCCCCAGCGTCGTTCGCGCTTGAATAAGACGGATTTTATCAGATTTTCCTCGTGATCGTAAGACATGTGCGGCTCAGCAGCCAACTCTTACCTTTCACCATAAAATGTGTTATTTACGCAGAAAAATCCTAAGCCAATTGCTGATAAATAAATATATGACTATCGCACGTGTCGTGCTTACATAGTGGTTAGGTGTGTTTCCACTGTGGTACAAAATGCAAATATAATAAGGAAATCGTATATTATGATTACGTTGATTTTAACAGCAGACAGCTAAGTACCTGGTAGTGGAGTACCTAATCGGCGCAGTCGATGTCGTCCTTCGAGGAAGGGATGTCAATTCCTTTGCGGCGGATGAAGGCCTGAATGCACTTCCAAATCAATTTTACCACATATAACTTGCCCACTGCTTGCTGCCCTAAGAGACGGTGATTGTGATTAATGTACGCTATACGGTGAGACGGTGATTGGCATGAATGTACCAGATCACTTGTGGTCTTTGGATGTTTGGCGCGGGAAACGAAAATAATGTGATTTTCGTGAAAATTTCAAAATATGCCCTCACATTTGTACTTTGTGAAGTGGCAGCTGCAAAAATAGGTACTTCATGATAAAATTCAGAGAATTTCTTTTCATTTGAAAATCCGCATTTTTCTCAGGCCCCTTTGGAAGTATTTGTCTTAGCGTTGGAAAATGTTGATTAATATTGAAATATGCATGTCATTTTGAGAAAACGTAATGCTATGATGGCTAATTCATAAAAGTCATGATTTAAATAAATGCTTCCGCGTCACCAAGTTACTTTTTTAGCTGTTATGAAACGATTGCTATAATTGAAATTAAATTAATTAATTTCATAAAAATGGCGCTGAACTTGCTGGAAGAAGTGTTTAATTTAAAACATAATGATTGAAATATCCGCATTCTCTACGTGAATTCCTAATTTTGTAACTTCATAGGTGAAATTTATGGCAATAAAACCGTTAAATGACATGCAAGAAAAGTATTCGTTGATTGGATGCCGGAGTCTCTAATCTACCTCTGTAGATAGCGTTGTAGGGACTGTATTCATGACTAAGCCATGATCGGAAACAGATTATTTGCTGGAAAGAAATATTTGGAATCAACTGTCGCTATTTTTTTGGTTTGAAAGTATCTGCTACCTATTCTAATTCCTAATACCTCGCTCAAAGTGGCTGAAACATTGTGATATTCGCCCTCGTGCCGTTTTCTGGCCAGCTGTGAGTTCAACTGCTTAGCAACCCACACCTTCACGATCATTGCTCGCAGAAACCCATCCTCTCGTTGGGCAATCCGAACGCAATTTTTTTTTCGTCCTCTCGTAAATCCCCTCCGCGTGCCTTGAAATCCGTTACCATCTCGTTGAGCAGATATCGTTTGACGGGCGAGGCGAAACTCTTTCCATCGTGATCGCTGATCGCGAGACGAGAGGGGACAAAATTTATTCACCCGCGCAAACAACTCGTCGTCGTCGTCCCGGTGATAACGCGGCACTTCTCTACCCGAGCCTCCCTGATCGCACGGTCCTGCTGTTTTTCTTTATTCTCTTCGATTGCTTTTTTATCGTTAGTTTTTTTCCGTGCTTAGTGCCCCTATCTCAGTGTCTATGGCGGCGATAACATCCCCCGGATGGCCTGGTGTTAATTTGCAGGACAAACCCGTTCCGCGACACTGCATCCCTGTGTCCCGTCGTGCGGACTCTCCCGCATCCCGGCGGCGATAAACTGAACGCGAGGGTCGCCTCGGTCAATATGCTCGACCCAGAAGGTTAGGTATGGGAGGGGACAATTCTTGTTAGCTATTATGCTAAATCATAAAAGCGACCGTTCCATTGATTACGGCTGCGTTTGCGAAGGGTTCGAGGGGTAATTACATCTTCAACCAATGCTTGCTAAAAAAAAGCAAGCGTTTCTTATATCCTTCTATCAGTGTTTTGATGCATTAAAATTACATCTTTTCCATCTAAATTAACAAACTACCGTAAATTCGCTTTTTCCCAATAATTTTTTACCTTGTGTCCTAATATAGTTACCAAATATTTCAAAACACTAATATTTGTGATATCTTCTAGTATTTGATGTTTGAATAGGGTCTTCTGTATACTTTTTAATTCATTTGTTTTTTAATAAGAAATGATGCCTGATTATTTAAAATTTTTAGTCTTTTAATAGTTTTCTAGATTATATCTTGTATCATCCATCGTAATAATAACGTGTAGCATGAATATGCATGATAGACCCTGTTATGCCTTGATAAATCATGTAGATTTATATATCCCTATCCTTTTACAAGTTGCGCGTTGCGTCAACTCATAGTTATCCTTAGCGACCATGGCGGCCAATAAAACTGCAGGAGAGTTATGTTTTTTTTTGTTTTACTAGTTCCAATCTGTTGTTCAAAGGATTCATTATTGTTTTTCCCTGCGGACTACCTGCATTCCGTCCGCCTGACGTGCCTCTATCCATGGAATCGCCTATGGGCGAGTTGCGAGTGTCCAATGCCTGAGGATCACCAAGCCGATCTGTGAAGGATTTTCAAGTCACGCGCCTGTCCTGACGTCGAATAACGGTTATTTTCCTACGGGTCAATTAGTCGCTCATTCACTGCATCTGTCTGCGAATCTGTTGGGTAATCGCTTACGCCTTATCGATTTCGTCCCTTTGATGCGAGTTCTCGCAAGCTCTGCCACCTCCCTTTAAATTAGGCCTTCCTCCTACGTTGGTCCTTTTTTCCAAGAACTCGAGCGCTTTTCCTCTGTGGCCTTTCACTCACGTATTACCTTCGACCTCTGCACCTGTCTCCATTCGTTTTCACCCTTTGCCTTTTGGAGAAGCGGATGTGTTCGAGCCAGGCTGGGTTATAACTCGGCTTGGATTTCACGGAAGAGTCGAAGTTATTTTTAGCTCAAATAACGGGTCGTTATAATGCTTACCTTTTTTGTTCCCATCCTTCACCTTAAATTTTGAAATTCGTATTTCATGTGGAATTTGCATTGAATTTACTTGATAGTTACATTGCATATTCTAAGCTTCTTTATATAAATATAATAGATAACTATTTAAATTTTATCACTTACAATTTAAAGCAATTGCGCTTTCTTCGATGTGGAGTCGATATCCTCAGGAAAATTTTGAATAAGAAAGTATTACTCCTCTACTGACTAATTTCCAAAATGTTTCCAAATGTACTGGTTTCATTCATGTATACATGCGGGCTTCTGGTTTTAGTGAAGCAGAATCACTTTATTAACAGAGAACTGGAAAGCCCATTTAGTAAATGAAGCCACTACAGTTTTTGCGGCGAATAATATTTGAACTCCTTTACCTAGTCATAGTTAGGTATTGCCTTACAAGTCCAATCTTCATTTATCTAAACTACAGCGCCCTTGTGACGTGATGCCGCAAGTTTTTTCACTAGCATGGCATTTTATAATTTTATTTCAATATTTAATGTGTAGGGATGGATATGGTAAGCATGAAAGATGTGAAAACTTTTTGGGTTTCGAATAAAGTAGGTCATAGGAATAGAGCAATTAAAAATTTGCGAAATAATTTAGAAAATTGGAAAAATAATCCAGTTTATCCTCATTCAGGTGAATAATTCCGAATTTATTAGCCAACCGAGCATTTAAATTTCAAAATATTAGTGTGTAGGTGTCGACGTTCTTCTAATAATACCGTAAATATGATGGAATGAATATTTTAATTTCCGCCTGTGCATTTCAAATATTATTTATACTGACATATATCCGCAAAAATAATTTCACAATAATTGGAAGTTAAAAAAATAAAGAACTAGAGGGCACTGCTTTTTTTCGAACACGTATTTTCGAGGCAACGCCCTGAAAATGTGAGAAGTCTCGGGTAACCCCGATATCGAATTTGAATCGTCACCATCGCTTTAGGGGCGAGACGCGCGTCGTCGGACAACCTTTTCATTTTACTTTGCCATACATGCGTCATCCGGGGCGCAAACGCCAGGCGATATTAAATTTCTCTCACAATGGCCGTGAGTCGAGCAAGCAGAATGGGTCCAGGGTGAAGAGATGTGAATGACAAAGAGAGAGAGATGGATGACGTGTATGTGGATCCCCGATCAAACCGTCTTCTTCGTCTCTGGGAGACAGGGCGCTTGGCGTAGGGCCTCTGTTGACCGAAGGCTTTATGGCCTTGAGCGGGAAAGCGAGCGGGTTGTGTGTGGGGATTTTGACGGAGGACAGGGCGGGACTCTGGATTGTTTGTGTATTCGAACCGTGGAGGGTGATTGGGAGTCCGATACCTCCCACCGCACAGCGGAGACGGTGTGACCAACGCTGCGGTAAGGACCCAATCACGAGGTGGTGGGCGTAGTGGTCGCTGGATGACGACCTTAAGGAGGTTCCTTCCTCTGAGTAAATTTATGCAATAGCTCACTAGATAGTTGTGCAACTACCAAAAAGTGAGGCCAAAAAGTGAGTAATTTTATGCAAATAAAATTTCAAACAAAAATGACAACTTGAAGAAATATACAACATGAAGGCAAGCATTATCGTCTTACTCAGCCGATCAGCCCCTTGAAACCATCATATGATTTCGGATTTTTCCATTTTAATCTAGACTGCATGCTCAAAAGTCGAACATCGCACGTGTTTATATTTATTGTAGAGGTTCTAATATGGCGTTGCGGTCATGGAAACTACCTGAAAAAACTTTTTAGTGCAAAATGTGCCTAAGGATGGGATTAAACCACATTCTCGGTTCCCATGTTTTGCTTTTTTTATCCTCGATTAATGTCTTTTTCGATAGCCGAACATATATTTCGTAACATATGCGTAAAGTAGCTATTTTTAAAGTCACTAATCTTCCTCCTGAGACAGAATTCGCTATAAGTATTTTTGTAATTCATAATCCATAATTTTTTTCTTTATTCCTCTCTTGAACAGCTCATATTATATATTTGAATATTCAAATTGCTTTTGTGGTATTAGATTTAAAAAATATTCTTGAATCAGCATCATTCGCTGCTTTAAGGTAATATATGATGGTAACCCCGTCAGGTTAACCTACGGGGTATCTTTATGCCTCTCTACTGTTTCATTTATTTTATATATCTGTTCCTGGGTGGTAAAGGACACCATTCCTAATGTCCGTTTTCCTAATTTTTTTAGGAGAGCAGTTTTGAGATATTTTAACAGTTAACCAGTAATTACTAGAAGGTTAGGTGACAATTTTTAATCATAATATTATTGTTATAGTAACATAACCTTCTTGTAATTAATTTCTGGCAAGAGTTTTAAAAAATCTTAAAATTGCTCTCCTGAAAACATAGGAAAACGGACATAGTGTGCTTTACCTTCGGGGAACAGATATATACTTGGTAAACTTTGAAAAGGTTTAATAAACATTGTTATTATTAGTATATTATTAACTTTGAGAGTAGCTCGGCAGCGACGGAACTTCGATATAGCCGTGGGCGGGAAGACGAGGGGGTTGGCGGAGGATTTTGATGGAACAGGGCTTCATTGTTTGTGTATGCGGGCTGCGGGGAGGGGTGGGCGTAGGCACCGATACCTCCCACCATGGCCGCCGTGAGACCAACTCTGCGGGGAGTAGCTGATCGCGAAGGAGGAGGAACGTGGTGGATAGTCCGGGACGCCGATTAAGTTGGCCGTTTCACCTCCTCCTCCTCCCGCCATGCTTGTCCACCCCATCTAGATCAGCCGACCTTTCTTTCCCTCACCCTCCGCAGCGGACGCTTGTTTGTTGCCAGTGTGTGCGGGGGATCGTAGTGGGGTGATCGAGGGTTTGAATAGGATATGTGTGTGTGCTCGGACGGCGAGGGTAGACTCAAGAATGGGGCTTAGGCTAGTAGCGAGACTGAAGGGCCTTCCCTGCTTTGTGGAATATAATGGGCGTGCCTGAGACACGAGAGATTGAGTGTCGATAGTAGTGGTGAAGGTGGCCCGGGGTCGATAAGGGCGATGGTCGATGACTTGCAGATGCTGTGTTGTTGATGAGTTTGTTTTTTTTTTTAATCGTCCCCTGTTGCAGTTGTGTGGGTTGTTTCAGCGGGTAATCATTTCCGAGTCATCGTCCTCTATGTTGATGGAGTACAACCAATGTAATATGCGTGCAACTTATATGGTGGGCTCGTTTGCCTCATTGTTATCACCTGTTTATACGGAATGGTTCTCAAGTATTGATAAACCGTTTCTATATTATATTTTTTAGGATTATTCAAATTTTCCTCAATAAATATTTTTGTTGGGAACTCAGTAAAATTATGAGAGAATATGTTGATTAATTATTTTTATGGGCTTTAAGAAACCTATTCCTCCTTTTGCTTGTTTTGGACAGTGTTTCTTATCGTCCGGATGCATAATGTGTGTGTGGGGTCATACATTTTCATATCATATGAAAATTCTGTTTAATTTTTTTGCAGAGGAGTACAGTTATGAAATACAGTAACAATATCTTGTAAGCCGGTTAGTTTCTTTGTCATTTCCGTCCCGTCGAGCCGTCATTGGCTCTACGAATTTTCATTATTTTTAAAATTATATCAGTTATTAATGAAATCTGAAAGCCAGCTCCTCATTAGGGCTCAGATTTATTTATTTTATGCTTTTACCTGTGTTTTATAAAATTTTATTTATTTTATGCATATATTTTCCTGTGAGTCAGTTTACTTTTTCAGATGGCGAATTTTCTGATATATTCCTGCCCTTGTATGTTAAAATTACGTTTTTCATTTCTAGCAACAAATTTTGTTTTCCTCGGGTAGACAGGATAAATTGCGTCATGAGGTTCGTGTATTTCGTGATTTCAAATCACCATTACGGCCGAGATAAGCTCTTCGGCTGCCCTTAATAGGTCATAACTTCCACATGAAGTACTCATATTGGTTTTTCAAATCGATTAGCTTCTGCACAAATTTAATTATGTCAGTGACCGAGAAACCGATACCAATATAGGTTTGGTATTGGTATTGGTCCATTGCCAGGAAATTAACTCATCTCGTGGGAAGCAGCGAATAGCCATGCGTTGACAGTGTTGAACTATGCTTTGATGATATTTAATGAAGATCAAGTCATCAGTATTTATTGCGAATGTGCTATTGAGTGATCTTAGTAAAATTCCAAACGTTTATTTTATATTCATACAGTAAATTTTATTTAGATTAAATTAAGGCGAGCGTGTGAAATTCGAAATTACGTAGCCTTTAATCGATCTTTTTGGCAACTTTTAAAATTACTCATAGTATCCTGAATATTATGTACGCATTAAATCATCAGTTTCTTTAAGTAAATATAACCTTTTTCATATAATTATTGGAAATATTCAGTATTGACTACCGTATTTTAGTATTTCTTGGTTGGTTGATCATGTAAATAAATGAATTACTGCTTCGCACTTTTGCTTTTCGAATGGTAGGTGAGCATGATGCCTGACAGGAGACCTAATGGGATTTAAAGAAAGATGACGACATTCGGTAGTCAATGATGGTGGGCTTGTGCTTTGTACTCAGGAAATGCATCCTCTTGTCTGAGGAATCGTTATTGCATTGATATAATCCATATCTTGAAATAGATTAACATGGTATATTTAAAGTTATTGCTGGTGCTGTAGCCGTAATATTTGACGGAATTTCATTCATTTAAATATCGTTACGGTAATCATGGAAGAAAATTATGATATTTGGTGCCCCCTGGCGTTCAGCATGAACATGTAGAACGGAACATTTCTGCTTCATCCATAATTTAATGCAACGCTGTTACCAGGAAAATGGCTCACAAATTTGGGAAAATTATATTTTGTTGTAAGAATACTTGTCAAAAAAGCTACGACTTCTCATAACCTACTATCAAGTCGAACTTTTGAAGTGTTGATAAAATTTGTGCCTGTGGAAAATATGTAATTATAATGCCTGTTATGGAGTTTCATAATCATTTTCCGTTAGCACATTCAGTATTTACGGCTAGTTCTCTTGTCATTTGTGTTAAATTATGAATTTATCTGATAATTTCACACCGGAACATACCATTAATTGAGTCTACTTATGATATATTTAAGTTTTCCTGTCACGTGTTGCTTCAAAGTAAGTAGTTATGTGGCCGAAAAGAGTGGTGACGATTATCAGTACAATCAATGTCAACCTGCGGCGGGAGAAGAGCTGCCTTCTCGACGTGAGACGCCGAGCTAATGGATTCAAACAAATGCGGAAGAGAAAGAAAATCCCGAGGTGCAATTATTTCTCTCCTCTCGGTAATGGAGAAGGAACAAAATTTCCATTCCGATTCCTCGATGCGGCCTTTCCCGTATTAACCCCCTTCTTCCTTCTATCTCGAGGTAGCCGCTTCATAACGCTATTGCTGTTCTCCCATGCGATCGAGCCCGCTTGAATAGTTTACCGCCGCCTCGCCACTCGGACGGAGGGTATCGAGGTCGAGTGTGGAGTCCGCGACTTTGGTCGACTCATTGAAGCGGCTAGCCGCGGCGCGGCGTCGATCCGCCGGTCGACCGACGGGTGGGCTCCGCAGGGGGGGGGGGGGGAGGTTGGGGTACGTAACCGCCCCTAGTTAACCCCATTGTTCGGCATTCCAATAGCGATCGTCCCTTTCCGTTTGGAAAATGTTTGGGCCCACCCTCCCTCCCTCCACTTGTGCGAAAAAAATGGGCAGAATTCGAAAGGCACAGAGAAAAGGAGGAGTTAAAAAAAACCGTGATGAAAAGCTTTCGTAATAAGAGTATCAATTGTCAGAAGCGAGGTAAAGGGGGGTTCGGTGAAGGGCTATTGTTTTTTTTTACCGCCGGCTTCACACTGGCCGAGGGCGTGGTTTTTTTGTTCAGTGCCCAGATAAAATATGAGCCGTAAGTGTGAAAGTAATGGAGGTACTTTATGTGATAATTATAAAACTGTAGTTCTTTATTGTTTTCAGTGAGCACTTCCAAAGGCGTACCGCTAAAAATTCATGTATATGTTGTTTGATCACGTAGTTCCCAGTATTTTTCGTCCTCGTTCACATGTACAGCTGATATTTATAAAGAACTTCGAATTCCTCATGCATCCCGAGAATTGTTTACCTTGATGTACTCTTTCTTCTTTGATTGCTGTTTTGAATCATTTTTAGGAAAAGATGTGAACTATTATTTTGATGCAGAAAAGTTTCCCGGGTTTTCCACCGGTTGATGTCGTCCATGTCTCCCGACGTTTCCAGCAGCGACTTGCTGATCATCCTCAGGGGATCTTTCCGAAAATTCCGAATTCGGTATTTTTTTAATTGAATTCCTAAGATGAGGTTAAATTCTTCTCCAATCAAACTGAATAATATAGAAGTGTTTAAAAGAAAAGTGTCGCAAATGGTAAACCTACGTTGCGACAACCGGAGAAGCGAAAGTTTTATTTTGCTTCTCCTATATAACAAAGACTCATGTTATGCTGAATATTTCATAACCTTTTCCCTTTTAGGTAGGCATATTTTTCTATCAGAGATGAGAGTCGTGTTAGCTCTCGCGGCACCAAGATGGCGATTTACTTGTCGGAGCTCCAAGTTGGTTCGTCCTTTCCGCAATCTCTGTTTCATTTTAACCTCCAAAAGAGCTGATGTATGCACCATACCTCTCCAGAAGTCTCATCAGGTATTTTTTCATAAATTTATGCCCCGCGTCGCTCATTTTCCCTTTTTCTGAGAATTCTCCTGACCCTTCCCCACCACCCACCTATTTATGGTAGGGTCCTCCCCAGAGAGCCAACTCTCCCTTCCCAAATACCTCATATCCTAATCCCCTTTCGATTCACCGTGAATTTATACATGGGCCCACCGTTCGTCCGCGCTCCTCAGCCTTCAACTTTCTTCTTCCGGATCCCGAGACCGTTTTCTACCCACCCCCTCCCCCGCGTTTCGTCTTACCCATTCCTCCTCGTCCATACCGAAGACCATTCTTTCCCAACCCACCGCAATGTCCCAACTCACCCCCCTCTCTGCATCCCACTCCAATTCTTTTTTTTTCCTTCCCTTTGATTAACGACCTCGGGGGAATTCTCTGCGTACGGGTGCTCTGGTCTCCTCTCTCCCTCTACTGCCCCATGGCCGACGGTCCATCCCCTCCCCCATCCTGTTCAGCTCCCTCCCTTCCAACATTTCTCCTCCCGGTCTTGTGTGTATGGTGCACGGGTGCGGGGGTTGCACAGTCTTCTGGATCGGCGCCAAGTGGACTCTGCCTCCCTCCCCCCCACCCCACTGCACCCCTCGGGCGGTGCCCCGCCCAGCAAGAGGTAAACATTCGCCTACCTACTCTTCCTCTCCCACCCTCTTGTTCTCCTCATCCTCCTCTCGGAAATAAAAGTCGATTTATTTTTTTCTCCTCCCATTCTTTCCGTGTCCACCCTCTCTACGATCCCTTCGCCATACGTGTTCACTGAACCTCCACTGCCCCCTCCCCTCTTATCCTCTTCATTTCGCGAATGACGGCGGTCATCTTGCCGCGTATGTGTCTGTTCATGCTCTTTTTTTTTTGAGTTAGTGTGTGCGTTTCGAGACTTGGCGACATTCATTTTTTTATTTCCTTTCTTTTCTTTTTTTAGTTTTCATTCCCGTGGCTTTCGTCTCGTTATCTCCTGCCTTCGTCGTATCCTTAATGAGGATGCTCTTGACGTTCTGTTGTGTGTATAATTAATTGTTCCTGCCTTCACTTAGTGGAATTGCTTCATATATTCAGGTTTTAAAAAAGGAAGAGCTCCCATTTTCCATTTAAAGAAACGTATGAATGCTTGCTTAATAGTTTTCAGCGAAGCTTAGAGCAGAAATTCTAAGGTAAATTGAAGTATACAAAAATTATAATTAAATCATATTCATTTGTACACCCTTATACTGCTCATCCATTCATTTTTAGTATGCTGATTTTTTGCACGATGAAACTCTACTGTTTAGTAAAAATAATGATTTCATTAAATAAATCTGTGTAGGTACTAAGTTGAGAATATTCAGTAATATTTTTGACTACATTAATTTGATCGTAATATTTTGATTGCATATACGTATTTATAGGATGCATCATGTGTTATCTCAGTCTCTTGCATATTGTGAGGTTTGAGCACAATTTGATGAGCAACTATTTATCTCTGTGGTGAAGATGTCTTTGAAATATGACGCGGTGTCGCGTAGTTTTTCAGTTTGACCTCATGTTACAACTTGTTTCCATTCTATGTTTTTCATGCCCTAGTTCATAAATTTGTCCAAAATGTGTTAACAGAAGCAGTTCACGATTTCCAGTCCATATGCGATAGACATACTGTTAATTTACCATCCTAATTTTGTCTCGCTTCTCATTTTAACGATACGGAGCGAAAGAGGAAATAAAATGAATTTTTGGTAGTTTTCCCTCTTTGACTTTTTAAGCTCTCTCTTTTAAAAATAATCCGGTCATTTGGTGTTTATTCTGTGATCAGCATCTGTTAGTGAAAGCCTTTTTGTATCTCCTTTCATTTACATTCTAATTTTATCGATAGCTGTATCATGACTATTATTTGTTCTCCGCACCTCCTCCCTACCAGTATGCTAATAAAATACCCCTCTGTGTACGTAATATTTCCAGCTGCTATCTCATTGTTTTTTCCTACCGTTTTATGCATTAATTCCACTCCTTATTAACATGTTAGTCGTTAGGTCTGTTTTATAAAAATATATTTATTTGCTTGTGATGCGTTTTATCTTTTTTGTTATTTATGTCATGCTCTCTGCACGCTTTTAATTTCATTTTTTTGTTAGGGTGAGCAAATTTAAAGTCGAACTGCCTTGTTATAGCTGAATTTAAATAGCCAATAAGCTCATGAATGCCAAAAACGGTGTAATAATTGCTCTATTAACCAGAATAATGTTTACGGGTTAAAGCGTTGGCTATAGTGTTACCTTCTCTCTCCGCTACCCCGGGTTCGAATTTCGTCGGTGGTGGAGATTTATCATAGGCTTCCAGATCTCAGCCCTAGTTCTAAGTGGAGGGGATTGCAGGTGCACTCCGTCCGTCTGATCGGACGTTGAGCCGTGGTCCCCATGACACCTTTCGTTAAGTGCAAACCGTAACTGTCTGACGCCTCTTTCAAGTACCACACCGTGTATGTTTACGCTATTTTTTGTAAATAGTTTTAAGGTTTTTGGGTGTAATGACGAAGGAAGTGAACAGATAAAATTATATTATGTCCAGCAAAAATATATTTTGTTGCAAATTCTTTTCGTATTGTTAATGACACAAGT
The DNA here is from genome assembly GCF_921293095.1 of Ischnura elegans. Classification (NCBI taxonomy): domain Eukaryota; kingdom Metazoa; phylum Arthropoda; class Insecta; order Odonata; family Coenagrionidae; genus Ischnura; species Ischnura elegans. Next base: position 147,722,080 of record NC_060246.1, read on the forward strand.
AGATAAAATAATGCATGTATAATTAATACTTTGAATAATTATTACTGTTTACTCCCAATTACAACTGTTCTAACATTGGGCAATCGCAGGTGTGTAAGTCATTCATATAAGGTGGGGCGCAGTTTCAAATTCTAGTGTCTCAATTTCGTCGGAAATGAATGCCCTCATTCACCCCTTTGTCCATTCCCTTCTCGGAGCGAGTCTCCTCGAAGAACTGTCGGTCATTAGCGGTCGCGGGGTCCGTCCTTACTGTGCGTCATTTTCCTGGCCGTTGTTGTTGTTGTTTCTGTGGCGTCGCGTTTCTTTAGAGAGCCCGGAGATCTGCTATCCAAGTGTACGTGTGTTTGTTCATGTGCAAGGCGCGGCGCGAAAGCCGTTTGCGGGATTTTTGCCGCGCTCCGACCTTCGTCTCTAATTGCCGTTGAAGGAGGAAGTTCGGCTTGGGGTTCGCCACGCCACCCGATCGGCGTCCGTGTTGGTTCATTTCGTCTTTTTTTTCATCTCGCGGCACTGTTTGCCGCGTACTTAATCAACTTCCTCACTCGAGTGGCGTTGCCTTCACTGAATCAAACGACTAATGGTCATCTGAAAGCGTCAAGGACCGGTTTCATTTTTTTCTGTGTCCGTATTATTTAGTTTGTGTGTCTCTTTCATATTTTACTTGCTCATTGTATCGCAAAATACCACTCTTTTCCGTTTTATTTTCGCACCGGGTGCAGTGGGTGACATGTTTCGTATCCATAGTCGTTTATCAAGGAAGTTTTGTCGTAATTTTAAAACAGAAACAAGATGCATTTCTCTTCGTGGCCCGGCAATTCGTTTCTGTTGAGAATCATGCCTTCGTGCTGGGTGATTTTCGTCGCAAGTCGTCTGGATTTATGGCACTAGAAAGGGTGCCACCGCGGGAGAAGCAGTTTGTTCTTATTTTCTGCTGTAGGCCAAAGAGCATACTTGTTCCGTAAAATTAAAAAAATATATATGACGTCGGTTTTTTGAAGCCTTCAAAAAACTTTTGTTATCTTTTCCTCATGCTTTCGTATGGAAAGAATCTCCTAGCATCTTGAATATTTCCCTTTCGAGCATTAAATTTATTCACTTTGGTGAATTGTAAGGGAAGGTATAGCCTCTATTTTTAATCACAATTCCTTATAATGTTGAGAACTGGATCTTATTTTGCACTTGTAATTGAAAACATTCATCCGAATGATACTGTTTTTCTTTTTAGTCATAATGTTGTTCATTTTAGTAAAATTCTTGGATTTATTTTTCCTTCTGCGAATCTGAGAAAGAGATGTTTTGTGTCTAAAGTTGAATGCGTATTTTCATAATGCGATTCATGGAATTGTGTTGGATTCAAGTGTTATTAAGTGTTTATCTTTGAAAATCAGTATGAAACTTCCTCCGCTATTTTTAGTGCTTTCATATTAAGAAAAATATATGATTTCAATAAATAGGTTTCCAGTTTTGTTGCGTCATGCTAAAGGAAATATTGCATACTTGTCTTCATTGTTGTCCATTTTTTTCTTTCGATTATTTTCCTATAGTCAAAGCGGTCTAATTATCCGGCTTAGATAGGAGGGAATAGTATCGCCTCGGTATTTGATAATCACCTGATGCTGTGGATAATATTAGAAATCATTATGGTAGTTACTTGCCCTGATGCCCATTTAAGTGATCTGGTAACTTCCATGTGCGGTAAGTCTGATATCCTAATGCAGTGCGTTATCCGGAGCCAAATTGTGAGTAAACTGAAGTAAGAGTTAAAAAGAAGAAAGAAACAGCTCGGAAAAATCATACATTTAATGTTGGGGTCTGATGTTTTTTTACATATTTTTTTATTTACTCTTTAGATTAATTTTCTTTCTGTGGATTGTGTAGACACCATTATCATGTAATATACTGACCAACAAATATTCGTCGTTAAGAGTAATTCCGTTATGATCATTGATTAAAGGAAATCGTTGTCTTCTGCTGTAAGCACTTGATTTTCATCATTTTTCCTCGAAATGCTCAGTAAGAAAATAAACCGAAGTCGAAGTTGCTAGCGGATACGTGTGCTAAGTGTATCACGTCTTCTACACATCTCCCCTCACTCTGTTAGATGATCAACGGTCAAATTTTAAGTTGTAATTCTTTCTTAATCTAATTTCATCTAGACTGAAAAGGTTAGCAACCTCAGTAGCAATTTTTGTTCGTTTTTTAGTAGCGTCATTACTTTCATGATGCTGTTGTATTTAATGGCAGCGATAGCTTGAACAGAATGAGAGCTCGTGGTAGTCCACTAAAAAAGAAGATTTCCTGGAGAAGAGATGTATTCCTCGTTTATTTAAAGTACGGCGCTAAAGTTGCTATCCGAGACGGCCATTTCATTATCATCTCTCCACGAGAGACCTCCACCTCATGTATCGGTCATCGCTGCCCGTTTACTCCCACCGAGCCGTGCCTCGCCATTAAGGGAAGGAAGCCGAAAGTTTTACCCGCTCTTCGAGGTTGATTTATACTATCGAATTGCTTTCGAGATATCCATCCCTCGAGATGCATTTTTCCTCTCTCCTCTCAACGGCAGTGTCGACTGCTCCTCAAAATAAATAAGGTCGTAGCCCGTAGCGAGTTCCTCAAATGCAGTTAACCTACTTGGTATATTAACTGTGAGCTTTTCCTGCCCTTTCCACGTGCCATTAACATTGCCGTGTGGGAAGTGGAAGGGGATAAAGGGATGAAGAGAGGAAGAGAGAAGAATGGCCAGCGTGGAGTAGCTGGAGAAGAAAGGATGGGGGGATGGCTAGCGGAGAGAGATAAGTGATCGGACTCCTTAAACACGTGTTGATAAATTGCCGGCAACTTCTCTCGTGCGGAGGGAGTAACGGTTTGTTTATGGCATCCTTAATGGCCGAAACGGGTTTTGAGGTTTTAACGCTACCGACGCCGGGATGAAGTGAGGTAGGGGGAGTTTGGAGGGGTAAAATTCCTCCTCCTCATCATTCCCAGCATCCCTTCCCTACCGCCCACCCTGCGCCCACACATCTGCTTCGGAATCCTCGTACTCCGCGATGGAAGGCATACATCGTCTTGGGAGTGTGATTAAATTCCTCGAGGGGGAATATGTACTCCTCTGTACATACTATGACCTCCATTTCTTCTCCAAGCGCCCCGCCTTTTGCGAACCGTCGGATTGCTTGTGTGTGTGTGTATGTATGTATTTATGTGTTGTCTTTTTCTTTCGCCGTCTCGCGGTGGTGTTGGCGTCTGGGTACACGGGATAGGATGGAGGCGTAAAAATGGGGAAGTCCCGGCACAAGGGGTCTGTGATGGGCGTAATGCAGGATGCATTTCCGTTGTTGCGATCGGCGCCTCTTCCGTGAAGTGAGCCTCTTGCAGCCTCGAAAAAACAGGTGAGGTCGACGTCGCGACTGCCGTCATGTCTGTCTCTCCCTTGCGGAGGAAAACCGTCTTCTGCTAAATGAAATGTTTCCTCTCTTGAAGGCATTCTCGCGGTGCTCCGCAAGAACTGGCTGCCTCCGTTGGTCATGCCTTCTCGACGTTTGAAGTGCATGCAAAGGGGATAAAAACTTTAATATGATGAGGTGCGTGTTAGTTAACATTTTTGAGACTGCGTTAAAAAAACTGTTGTTTGGTACATACCTTTTTCAGGATTAAAATATCACCTGAAAGAAAGGTTCCCGTTAAGTTATTTTAGTCTTTTTTATTTTTAGGGAGCTCTCTGTTATCTAATTAACCAGGGAAGTACTGAAAACGTAGAAACCCTGAAAAAGAGAAATTTTAAAGGACCGAATCAAGCAGCCATGAGGGGAGAAATAGTATAATTTTGTACTATAATTAATTGCGCTGGCCGTATCTTCATAATTGAACATTAAATGTGAAAAAAGTCTGGCATCGATGCAGTCTAAGAACTGCCATTTTTTGTTAACATTAGGATATAGCTATATATTAGCCATAATATTGGAAGGAATGTAGAAGTTAACTTTAAATGATATTTTTGCTGTTAAATTAATGATCTAAATATTTTAGATCCCTCTTGCTTCTTTAATATAAAATCTAATGGAGCCTATTTATCTTTTTCTTCTTAGATATACTGCATTTGTTATGGAGTCCACAATTTTAATGACTCGTTATTTTTTGCGAATATGCAAGCATAAAAGTATTGCCGAAAGTTTTGATGTCAATGCCCATCCATCGGGTTTTAGTGCTCGTTGCTGTGGGGATTTTCGTTAGGGATGTTTGTTTGTATAATTACACTGCTCTTCACCGCCGTGATTAACCCCCCTGTCGAGGTACGCCGTGGTCAACCTAGGGCCATCACCGGGGAATCGAAGGCAAGCTACCGAATGCCCTAAGGCTCCTGGTTTGAGACTGACCAGATAGGTTTGCGTGCCTTCGCTTACTGTTAATCGCACCCCCGTGATACTGGCCGAACGATCGCCGGGCAGCCGTGCAATTTCCGTTTTGGCCGTTCGCCTCCACTGATTGGCAGTGTGGTGTGCGCGGGAGGAAACACCGGTACCGCAAGCGCAACGCCGCTTTCCTGGTGTGTTGTAGGGTCATGGTGTCCGCTTGCATAAATTATATCTCGTTTCTTCTCATTCACAAGATGCAAATGTATTGTCATTTCGGTCTATCGTTATGAGAGGAAAGCAATGGGCACATCTTGAGTTTCAATTTGTAGATTTGGCTTCACAAATGTATTCCTTTAACTAAACTTTTTTTGCATTATAATCTGATCATTCTAAGCAGTACAGTTTTTTTTCTGCATTTGGTATTGATGCCTCATTTAAAAAGCATAGTTTATAGTTTATTGATTTTCTATAATGCATGTAGTTTCTCAAATATATTCCAGATTCATAAGTTTCTTTTGTCAAGTGTACTTGAAGTGATTTTTTAAGAAATTTTAATTTGAATTACGTTTTCCAGATCCTAAAAATTATAAAGTTGGAAATTATTTTTTCAGCAAAATTCAGAATTTCAACATGCCGGAGGAAAATGATGAGGCAACACAAAAATGTAACGAGAAATCACAGCCGCTTCAATGTTTGAATATTGATGCCCCTCTTGGATTTGATGAAGTGTTACTGTTATTAGTATTTTCCACAAAAATTTCTCATACTACCTAATCATCACCAGTTTGTTTCACGTGTCAGTTATTTCAGTGCGAATTCTGCAGAACCAAATAGGTTTTTATTGTTCGAGGAAAATTCTCTTCTTTGGTATTAATTAAATTACCGTCGAATATTTGGGCGTAATTGGTCGGCATGAACCGTACTATTTTTTTATTTATCGACTTATATTTTTAAACAAGATGGCTGACGTCAGTTCAAATGGAAGTAGCTCGGTTATAATACGCCGTAGCATTCCTTTTTAAGAGGTATTGGTTGTTGATTTTTAGCAAAGTTGTATTGTATTCATTTCTGCTCCTCTGATGATTACGTCTGGTAGATAACGTACGCTGATCTTTCGCTAAACGCAAATAGCATGAAAACCCATAATGTACCCTAAAAAGTCTCTTATATCAAAATTTACACCGATTACATATTTGATAACTTATTATCATGTCTTTATGGTGATGGCATGATCTTTTAGGTTGCTTCTTTCAAATATTATGCCTCAGTCTTCACCAGAGGTTTTGTTATTGGCTTAAACTTGTCGATGAATGTAGATCTTATCATGAGCTTTGGTGAATATTTCTGGCTTGCTAAAGATGCCATTAACGACTGGTAATTACCACCCGTGCTAGCTGGAAAAACGTAATGTGATGGACGTGACTAGCGATTCCTGCGTTTGTATACCCTTTTGCTCTCATCGTCTTGAGGCAATTTCAAACCTGTGCCCGCATATTGGCACTGGCCCTCGGCCGCTCTGTCGCCATGCTGTCTTCAAATACTCTCTCTCCTCCCTAGTTCACCCCTAACGGTGCCCCTGAGTAGCTTCAACGCATGTAACACGCGGTCCTTCTGAGCCCAGGGCGTCTATTGGGACAACTGCTGCCCCACCGCATTCATTTCGAGGATTTCGCAGAGAGGCGTGTTTGTCGTGACCCTTGGCAGGTTTTGCCGACATTGGGAAGGATGTGCGGACAGTGCTCTCTGGGCATCGTCGTGGATCGAATCCGGTATCTCGACGACGGTTTGCCTCATGCATGTAAAGACGCTGTGATAGTGTAAAAGAGTGTTTGTGGTTTGTTACTCGTCCAAGGCATTAGAGGCATTTCCAGATCCAGTGCAAGATATTCCAAGCGGCAGAAAAACACAAGATTGTTATTGAGTGCATTGATTGAATGAGGATTCACCTGACCCGTAGTTCCCTAATAAAAGTGGTTGTTTTTTTACGTGGCGGACCTTAAATCATTAATTTCGCTGTTTCCGCTAAATCAGTCTAGATTTTTAGATATAATCAAATTATCAAGGATTACTGGAACCCTTAAACCAACTGAAGGGTTTGGATAATAGCATGTAAGCGTAGATTATAATCGCCTGTGCGATTAGAAAATTACTGTTTTGCGAAGATCTTGCCCTAATAGTATTTCATCCATGTACTTCGCTATCTTATGGTTACCGGATGATACTTTCCTTTGTTCTCTTTAATCAGAAATATTGTAATTAATTGTCTGCTGGCAAATGGCGAGAAATTGACGTTAGTAAGATGTATATAAATTTTAAAAAATGTTTCCATTAAGGGAGTAATTAGAAAAGGGTTTTAGTGTCCTTTTAGCAGAGGTTGTAACCCGTCTCTTTTGTTTCGGATTTTGAGGAATGTTTGGTTAAGAGTGTAGCATGCACGTTATCCTCTTCCAAAATGTGGCATTAGCACAGAAGAGAAATCTGCCCACTAATGAGCGCGGTTTGCCAAATTCTTGAGGTAGCCTAAGTGAAAGCGTATGTTTGTTAGTGGGAGCTACGTAAGTTGTTCGTACGTACTGATTTTTTGGGGAAGTTATGGGTGAAAATTTGGGCGGAGAAGCTTGAGCGACCGTGCAATGATGCACTATGGGCTTTGTGTGGAACTAATTCCAAGGGATTTTAGAAATTGAATAGTAACAGTGTTATATTAATTTTGTCATCGAAAATAGTCCCATCGCTTCAGTGACCAGTAGTTAGTACCACAAAAAGTCGTCATGGAGACTGAAATCTGTAGGATTTTGGCGAAATAAGCATTTCGGAAACATTATAAATGAAACCGTGAACTGTAAGGGCGTGCAGAGGTGTTTCATGCATTAATGAAACAAAAATGACTAGACTAAAGTAAGTTAAGATTTTGTTTAGCCTGCAGATGGAAACTATTTGAAGTGCCCTTAAATTTCATTGCCATCCATTGGATTTGGATTGGATTGGATTGGATTTGTTCAGTTGGTGTGTCTTTGTTTCCGATTAAACGCGAGGAACGTAAAAACTTAAGTATATTGTTATGATGTGACATGCAACAATTGAAAATGTCAGATTTCTCCAGTATCATACTCGATAGAAACTCAGTAAAACTTCATGGCCATTCTTTTTGCTCGGTCTTGCGTGCAGTTTGAAATGTGACCGCCGTATGTGACTTAAAAGTCTTTTAAAGTCCTCGATTATCCAGCGCTCTATTGTCATATCGGCGTAAATTACTTTTTTCGTTATAACCGGGAAGTTGGAAATGGGATGATGGTGTTGGATGGGAAGAAAAGAGGAGTATTAGCGGAGCATGTTCAGCGGGCGGGAAGTGGCGTGTTCGGTGGACGGCGATAGTGAGGGGGAGGGATGCGGGGTCGAAGCAAAATGAAATTAACTCGGCAAATGTCGGTTTGCTGAGATGGATCGATTTCATTACCCAGGGCCTTCCCCGGCGACTCGACGCCCGAGCGAGGTGGTTGGGCGGCCGTAGGATTCAGGGGAAAGATGGAAACGGACGGTGCGGCCACCTCCCCGTTCTCTATTTCTTCCGATTTACACCCCTTCTTATCTCGCCATCATCTCATCCTCCCACCCTCCTACCTCTTTCGATCCTGATAAAGATCCATTATTATGAATCTACTCGGGCATTCTGGGATGGGGCTCGAGTAATTCGTTGTTTACGTACTATTTTAAACGAGACAGTCCCCAGGCCACATGTTTTATTTTACGGTTTGGTGGTGGTTATGTTTTGACTTTGGATGATAAGAGTGCTACTAGCGTTATTGTTTTAATTTCAATTGGTGAATTAGCCATTTATGAATAAAAATATCTCGCTCGAATACGTAGCAGTCGTAAATAGCACAGCTCTCATAGTCTTGTTAATTTCTAATGTGCAACCTAGGAATGGGTTTAAACCCTTCGTATGTATTCTCTCGTCCTGTATAATACTTTTTCACAAAAGAGTTCATGGTGTTGTACTGGGCAGAAACTTAAAAATTATCGCGAAAACTATATTGCGGAAAAATTTAATCACGAAATCAACCTACGACATTTATTTTATTATTCATTGACCCGAGTGTAAAAGTATTTTCTTGGTGGAAAAATTATTTAAATTATAGTAAATCATCTTTACCAGTAATGATATAATAATCTGTAAGGCTTCTTGGTTTTCAATTTCTCTTCCTACTCTATTATTTACCTTATAATTTTTCTCCTGTAAGTTATTCATGCCATTGAAAGGAAAACACTCGTATCCACCCACGCAGTGTTTTTTATTACTTTAAATTTGTACTTTACTCGAGCATATTGATATGGGGAATTGGCGCTAGCTGTAGGAGTTTAATTCCTAACTTTTCTGTGGTCTAGGGGGTAAATAAATGAAGAGTTTTCAGAGCATTTAAAGTAAAGTTTCTTTTCCAAACTTATCTATCATATGTGTGGTTGAAAGAATCGACTAGGTTTCATAAAGTTTTCCTCTAAAGCGTCATCAGCGTTTCAGTATCTCTCAATTAGCCGTCCCTATATGTACCGACAATACTTGGTCGTCTAACTGCGGTCCAGACACTTCCTTTATTGCGCTTCATCTGGCTGCAAGCTTTAGATCTTCCTGACGTGGTTGACTCTACTAGCAATGGCATTCATTACTTCCAACTTCGCCGCTCGAGGGCCCATCGAAGAGCTTGAGTCATTCATTCCGTCACCCGTTATTTGTGATCCTCGCGACCTATGGCTAGGAATGAATTCATTCGGGATTTTCCAGCCTTTTTTATCTTATCTCTGAGAGATCAATAACGACGTTCATCGTTTCATTTGCAACAGAGCGGTAGCCTTCTCAATTCAACGGAGCAAACTTTAGAAAACTTTATTTTGCCGACACAAACATGGCTTGTCATCTTTCGGATTGTAATGAAATTTGACATTTTGTTCTTGTGTAGTATTCCGCTTGCATTTTTGGCTTTGAAATTTATTGGGGCTTACTTTGGTATTACAAATCTCAGACATTTTGGTTATAAAATATTTTACCTGACATTTTGTGTAACTTACTCACTCATGTATGATTAAGTAAAATTCAATCAAAATAGTTTTGCCACGGTAACATGTTCCTTAAGATTGAAATTCATGGAATTCGAAAATATTGCTTTTTACTGTCTGAAAGTAAATGTTAATGGTAACATTTGAGCATAAAAAATTAACTGCATCAATTAATTCCCGCGCATTTATTTCTTTGGTGAACTAGAATCTTAGGTAAGGTGATTATACGATGATAAAAACTCTAGTCATGCTGGCAAGGGCTAGCGTAATTAACTTATGGATACCCCTCCATTGCTTCTCCCTCCTGGATTCGAACGAAGCCGGTTACCGTTACCCGAGTGTTGTGAAGGTATTTTCTCATTCATTGCTTTAATCGTATTCCATACGAATACCTCTTCAACCACTCGTTCTGTTAATGGGTTTAGGGTAAACTGTTGTCCCTTGCAATGAGTGTCGTTGGCATTTATCTTTTTACCGCCTTTTTCTGCCTTCATCCAATTCTGGAAATTTTTATTAGGCCATTTTTCGGACCATTTGAACGTTAGCATTCTTTCTGTGGCACTGCCTTGCGGTCTTTCCTTGTTTCTCTTTACTTTGAAACGACCGCTTCAGAAAAGTCAGGCCCAGTTCTAAGACCTCTCCCTCCGATATTGCCCCTAATTACGGAAAACACTTTATTTTTAGAGCATCAAAGGGTAATTCTGCGTCTAGGCCAATGTTTTACGCCGAGAAGTAAAGGAGGAGAGGTTCACTGCTTTAGCGACGGAAACGATCCTTGCATAATAGAATCGCATCATCATCTATTTGCTCTTCAGAAGTTTGCATGTATCTATTCACTGCGTGCTTCCTACTATTTTAGGTGTACACCCGATTTCCTTCTATTTTTCTCTCCCCTGTCCGTTTCTTGCGTCTCTTTATCCCACCTTTCCCTTTGGACAGGGTAAACTCCAAACACCATTTTATTCCCGTCGTTTCACTTATTCGTCCGTGCCACAGCCCTTTTCCCTTCCATGTACTCGGGCCCATCTTTACAAAGTCGTCCTTCTGCATCCCTCCTCTCCGAAGTGCCCATTGTGCCTACCTTTTGTCTCTCCGACTGCTTCAAGCCCCTTTTGTCTCCGTCTCCATGTAAAATGTTCCCTTCATACCCTGTGCCTCGAACTTGGTGACTTTCAAAAAAATTTCCCGATAGAGGCATCAAGTTCGCTTCTCCCCTCCCAAAAGCCAAGAATTCGAAATATTTGTGGAGGACCTTTCACTGCTGAAGGGCTTTTGTTTAAGATTTTTTTAATTAATCCCAGTTTCGATCCGACTTCATTTTATTCTTACAGGAGAGGGGGGAAGTTAGGGACTGTGTATGTTGGCGCGTGCATGTTGATTTTTATTTAAAAAATTTTCTCGACAAAGTTCCTGCGTTCAAGAAGAAAAATGTTCGTTAAATTTATTTTCATCCGCAAAAAAATAATTTTCCCATAGACTTTTAAGTTTTAATTGTTGAATCTAATAAGCTGTTTGTATACGAAAGTACATGTTTTATGCCTTGATTCGCTTTCACAGCTATATTTATTTTCCTTCGGTCAGCCTTTTTGAAATATGTACTTTTGAATGCTAAAATCGACAATATTTTTGTGCATCATTTATCTATAAAATTTATTTTGCATCGTCCGTATTTGTCTCTAAAATGAGAATATGCATCCATCCATCGATCTATCGTAGATATCCACGTTTTTATATATTATTTAGAAAGTTTCATTTAATATTTCATAGAGATAACGCACATGCATTCGCACCGGTCAAAAAAAAAATAACCGGCGTACAGCTTGTCCCTTTCGCTTAGAGTTAGATTTAGATGTAATTTATTTTTGCCGAGTTTTAAGCTCATAATGATGAGGAATGGAAATTATAGTTCCTCGCGTGATGTTTTTAACTTGAAAAAAAAGTAAGCAGCATTTCATTAATTAGTTTTTTGGTTGTAATTTGGCCACGAGCATAATTTGGGCTCGCGGAGAGGAATTGAAGGGGGAGAGAGAAATGAGGAGTCCTGTGAGGACAGTCTCTGCAAGTTGAGGGAAAGGAGCGTGGCATGGTTTTTATTTTTAATGAAAAGGTGGAAGCACTCGCTCGCATATATTAGTGATGACGGCCCCCTGTATTGCTAATGTAAGGAATGGGGGTGAGGAGATTTTACGAGGGAAGAGATTGTCTTTTCGCCTCTTCGGGCACGTGCGTTGACAGTAATTTGGGCGTGGTGTCGTTTAAATTCTGCGAGGGAAGGGGTAACTTCTGAGGGTAATGTAAAACTTGTTTCGCCCTTCCTCGTTCGTTGATTTTTTTGGTGGATTTCTTTGTGTCCTTGGTTTGATATTTATATTATTTTAATCATTCCCCAGCGTACGTATCGCATTTTCATTTTTCAGTGTTCTCTCTGCAAACATAACCCTTCTCCTCATCACATATCCGTCATTGTTCAACTCGAGGACAACTTTCCCTTCTGCCCGTCAATACAGTGATATCGCTCGTCTCGTTCCTATATCCAGATTTCAGTTTGCTTTTCACGCCTGCATTCCGCTAATCACATAATTTGAATGAAGTTCTCTTGTCACTTCATCTTGTTATTTTATCACATTTCACTCGAGGTTGTATTTGCAAGTTTTCAACGTACTATTTTTACAAAATAAATTTAAAATCTTTGTGAAACTCAAGGTGATAAGCGTTTTTTTCATCAAAAATCCTCGCTCTTTAGTGATATTCCTGCGAACGACTAGACACTTAAATTTTCTTAGTTCTGATACCTCCCCAAGTTTAAAGGGATAAGTCATCAGAAAAAAATGCTTTAGTAGGCTATGGAAATGTAGTATGAGACTAAAATCACGGGTGCTCACAGTGTTCCCCTCAAAATATTTTACTAAGTAGAACTTACTTACTTCCTTGTTTACAATCCTACTGTTCAAATTCATTCAAGGTAACACCTCGTTCACGAAGTAAATTTGCGTGAAAATTTTTATTTACATATTCATGAATTCATTGCAACTGTTTTAGCTATTTGAGGATGTTTCTTAGGAAGTAAATCATTGATTTATTAACAGAATTTAGGTATGTCATTTTTTCATAATTACCATCTAGAACCATTGAAAAGGTGTGTCATTAAAGCTGCTTAGCTGAAGTCGTAGGGTTAGATGCATTGAAACTTGAATGAGCCTTTGCTGGTACGCGGTTCTAAGCTTCGCGATATGTTTAGCTAGCGCAAGAGATGGAGCTCAAATGTTTTCATCTAGCCTGCAGTAGATTCCCGTTTTATGCTCAGCGGTAATTATGATGGTGAGAAAATAGACTAACGATGTACTAATTGTGTTTGAGAGTGACAGTTCACTCATTTTCCCCTGACTTATACAATGCATTTATTCCTTTCCTCGCCGCAGGCATTACTTGAAAGCCCCCGACCGGGGGAAAAAGATGGTGCTGTAGTGCGTTCAAATGGACAAATAGCGGTGATGAATTCGGTTGTTTCAGATTTAACTATGTGGATATTCATAGCTTTATTTTCTATCAACGTATTTTAACACTCAAAAAGTCATGATCTTGACGGTTTATGGGTGGATATGAGAAAGTATACGCATGTTATTTCAATGCTCATTCTTTTCTCGTATTTTTTTCTATTATATTGTTAACCTTTGTTTTTCCCGTATAGGTGCCCATGCACATTTTTATTTTCATGTATGTGCTCTACATTATTTCTCCATTATTTGTGTACTGCCTCGGGTTAGATGTCAAATTCAGGTGCAGTTACAGTTGAGTTTGTATACTGGTGATAGGTTCATATTTAATCGTTATTTGTATATACGTTCGAAATAAACACCGCTTATTGTAATAGTAGATGTTGTAGGATGGGTCCAATTGGTTTTCTAAAACTTTTTGTGGAATTTTCGCGCCTTGTGTTTCATTGCTTCGGGTACTCCATAAAAGGTTTTCGCTGACTAATCAGAAGTTATTTCCCAGTGTTTTAAATACTTTATTATTACTTATTGGTGAAGTTCCGGTTCCATCCCTCAATCGTATTGTTCTTATCCTTTTACCACCAGTTCTCAAGCCTATTAAGCACACAGTAAACACTTGAGTTCATTTATAGATGAATATTTTGACTTCGGGTGCAAGTATATTACCGTTACGACCTTGGCCTTGCGATATAATTCCTCGTGTTTTATGTTCCCCACGCAACGTTTCAATGGAGTTATCCCGGATTGCGTCTGATTCGAAGTAGACGATGTAATTATCCCTAACTCTCTTGATCTTTGAAGCTTTCGGGGTCATGGTCTTCCCGGCCGTCGCTCGTTGGTAGCATTACCTCGCCGAGCTACGTGCCACCCCTTCGCGGGTTCGGCGTCCACCGTTTGGATCATTCCGACTCCCCGAAAAAAAAATTTCGGCGTCTCTTTCCTCCTCTCTCCCGATTTTCACATCCCTCGTCCCTTGACCAAAACATTTCATTTCCCATTTACTTTTCTCCGTCGCCTCTTCCCTTCTGCGTCTCAATCCCTCATCCATTCGTCCATCCAACCTCTCTCCCTCTCCTCTCCCTCCTCTACATGGAAACCGATATCGAGTGGTACTTGGATTGATTAAAAAAATCGCCGCTTCCTCTTCCAGCTTTATTTACCCTCTTATTCGTCTCCACTTAGCTCTCTTATCTCCCACCACCCTATCCCCTTTCCAGGAACTCCGCATAGCTTCCTCTTCAAATCCCCACTTCGCTGTTTTCGCTGCTTATTTTTATCCTCATGACTCTACTACCCGCCAAACACACGTGAATTGCTTTTTGCCTAGCTTTCGGTCTGACGATGTACAAGAAACGCGCTTTTCATTACCGTTGCCGCTTGATTTTTTTCTCCCTTCTGGACGTATAATCATTCTTTTTCTCTCTTAACTTCCTTTGTTAGTCTCTCTCCCCGCCGATTCTTTAATTAGTACCTTCACTTTTATCTCCCCCCCCCGTAAATCCTCCCATTACTTTCCCTCATGCCTTTTTTTTCCTCCTACCAGCGTCGGTCGTATCCGATGCGGAAATCTGCGGATGCCTACGTATTTGGTCACTCCATCTAATTTTCATCACTCTCTCCGTGTTGGATTTAGGGCTGAAGAGGAGAGATGTTGGTTAGCTTTGGACTTGTTCGAAGGGATGGTTTGAAGGAATCTCTTCTGTACTGTCCGTGTGCCTTCAGTATTTGTTCAATTGTTTGCTTGTATCTGAGTTCGTGTAATTTGCTTAGCGTCGAATTGATTAGGGTAAATCACATTTTTCGCTTAACTCGATGGAAATTCCTGCTACAATCCTTTTAACCCTTGATTGTGCGATATGCTATGTTTCTGGCTATTCAATCTGTAATAGGACTAAGTTTTGTTCGCGGAGTTCCGCATGTGTTCTTGCTACCATATTTTCCATTTCTCCTATTCCATTCATGGCAAACCTCTTGCGTGTCGAATAACCGATAACTCATGCGAGTGAGGTGGCATTCGTATAACCATCGAGTTAATGGTATCTTCCAGTGGTAGCTTAATGTTTCCCGGTGGGTTTTGTTCACTTTATGAGGTTAAATTAACAGTGAGGCTTTTTGACCTAGGAAGCTCCTTTTTCCTGTAATAAGGCTCTTTGGCTCGAGGGCGAGAAACGGTGACCTTTCGGCGTAGACGCACGAAAGGATTTTAGGCCTCTCCCCCTATAGTCCCTGTAAATTCGTTTAGTAATTTGCGGTGGCTCTTTTCATTCCTGGGAGTGAATCTTTGTCACATCATTTAGCTCAGTGATTGAGTTTTCTGACGGTGTTTTGATTTGTACCTTGCTCCTGTTCATCGTCTATCCTTTGCCATGTTATTTGGGAATCCCTGTCGGACGTTTACGTTTGGCCACGCTCTGTCCAACCCCGAATTTCAGAGTTTTGAACGTTAAGGCATCGTATCTTATAGTAGCACCGCTACCAAATTTGCGTTCAAGCGAATTTGATTCGGTAACATTTGTTTAATATGATCACGATTACTTTTATTGAATGACACACTAGTGATACCAATGATTATTTTATCTTATTTTTGTTGAAATGACTGCTTTGATAGGTTTAACTGAAAAGAAATAGGAAATCTAGCACTGTTTATTTCGGCTCTTTTATATTCGTAATTGTAGAATATGTAAACTATTCATGCGTAAAGGTGAGGCTTTTTTATACGTAAGTCACTACTACGATAAACCCCTTGATTTCCACATTCCCGTTACTTTTTACGACATGTGTCCGTCTGATTGTATTATCACTTCAACCGAATTAAATCTTGTGGTAACGCTTGCGATTCTAATGCGTAGAATACTCATGTTTCAGCTTGTTCAGGAACGACTAAATTTTTATTATCGTATCCTCTCGCCCGTGATGAAATTTGGGAGATGGGATTTCGGAACATGTCCATGTATTATTTTTTAGCTTATTCTCTCGACGTTGTTAGTTTGGTTTTCTTTCATTTCGCGTTGAAGGAATATGTTTTTATACAAAATGGAAGGGTTTTAAAAAGTATTTACTCTCTCGGTTATCTCATTCAATGGAGGAAAATCTCCGAACAAAGGTGGATCTGCGACTCTGCAGCATATGCTCCGTTCCCCAACCTCCGTCCATTCTTTGCTCACCCGCGTAGCACGGTCCAATCTCTCACTTCCATTATCTAATCAGATGAGGCCTCTAGTTATCCAGTTAATATCCCCGCAGCCGTGCGCTTCAGCAAAAAAAAGAGAGAGGATCGGAACGGTTTCGTAAATGAACGTTTTGAAAAATGACGGAAAGGCGAGGTGAAGGGGTGAGGTTGTCCATGCTAGGGAGGGTAGAGGAAAAATTTTGGGGTTAAACAAAAAAAAAGTGGGAAGCATTCCCCGTGGGGTTTATCTTGGACCAGTTTCGCTCATCCGCGGTAAAACCAAGTTCTCCATCCCTGTTTTGTATTCGATGACGCTTGGGAAATGGTTGTGAATGAAAAGATACACGCATGGGGAAAAAATAGGTAATGGCTGCAGTAACTGGCAGAGACTCGGATCCTGCGTTATTTCGCTCGCGCGAACGTGTGCAGTGTCTGTCTGTGTAGCCTTCACTCTGCCAGTCGAGTTTCTGATTGTCTCCTCACTCTATTATATTTCCCTTTCCGTGTTTACCGCTCGCAGTCAGCCCATCGAAAGCATTTCCAATTCCATTTCGTTCTCTTCAGTATTTTCTCCATCCCGCGTTCTTACTTTCTCCCTCTCAGCTGTTGTGATTCGTTGCTACCGCAACTAGATACTTTCAGTTGTTATCGGGATTTTCGTCGTTTATAATTTCAATTGTTTTCATCACTCAGTTTATTCCCTTTGAGTCAGACTCTATGTGTGGCTTGGTATCGGAGAACTAGTTCTTTTTCTCTCTCTTGGTGTCGTATTGCTGTAAAAAATGTATTTCCCTTTGCGTTCTCTTTCACTATTACCCCATTTCTGTGAATGAGACCTACTAATATAGTATCGCATTTTATGCCAAGGAATCTAATTAGCCTTGCCGAATTTAGTTCCTACGCCTGGAAAAGAGAAGTAAAGAGGTATATATGGGTGTTTATAACTGGTGTTAGGGATGAACAGCAATGAATAGCCACTCAAGATACGCTGACAATTCTATGAATAAATATATAGTACGATTAAGTTTAATATAATTCTCTTAAGGAATATTTCATAATGACAATATTTTATTGATAACAATGATATTACTTTCGTTTCGTGTAATTCGGTGTATTATGTTTTTAAATATACCCTGCTGACATGTATGAAACATTCAGTGATACATTTAATGCTGTCTAACATATGAGACTTTTTAAAATGTTGTGAAGGAAGTAAGGTCTTAATTAAACGGAGTGATCCTTTCGATAGTATTTGGATGCGTTCATCACTCAATAGAAGCGACAGACTCTTCGTGATTTCTGTGAGGAATACTGGGAAAATGTGAATTAGTATAGATTACTAGTGTATACTTTTACCAAAAACAATATTCAATGAAATAGAGAATGGCTCAATTCAATGTCTCGGTGTATTCAAGTAGAGCGTTAGGTTTTCTTGAACACCTGAGAGAAAGTCAAGATCGTGGACAATTTTCTATTCCTCACGGTAGTGATTCCGGAGTATTCACTATCCGATTATGTTTTTTGCATTTCTTCTTACGATCGGCAGGTAACCAGCAATTCTATTTTTTCCCTATTTTCTCCCCCAGTGTGTGTGACCGCATGGATGACCCAACCCTGTCTGCCATTCCTTCCCTCCGTTCCCGCTGTCTGCCAACTCCTTCTCGGCCCCGGCAATTAATGCTTCCTTCTCGATCCACCCTGTTTCTCCACAGCATTTTTTTTTCTTCCGATCGCCATTATCTCCGCTTGCTATCCGACTTTCCTTTCGTCCGCCTGGGAATGTTTGATTGATTCTTTCTCTCCTTTTTGTGTCCAACAGGCGAACTTCTCTTTATCCCCGTTTCCTTTCTTGTTCCCTTGCCCCCCTCTTAGGTTTCCAACCAATGGCTCTGCCGAGGGGGGGCTGCGGTCCTCAGAGGTTCATTTTTATTTTTTCGGGACGCATAAGTGTCGTGGTTTGACATGAAATGTCGTGTTCACCAATAAAAAAAATATTTTTAACCTTCGCCCGTTGAGTGGCGTTATGCTATACGATAATGGTGGATTTTAAAGTCTTTTATTCCGGATAGAACCCTTTGGTGATCGAATTCTTCAGGATAAGTATCTAATGGTACTCGGTCAATTTTCAATGGCTCTGTTCCAACATGAACTGTCTGTAGGCCTTTGGTTATCTTTCTCCCCCGCAGTTATTGATAATTAGGTTTATAATTGAGGTTTCTTGGATAGTCTCATTCTCACTTTAACTTATTCCACCGTATTTAAGGTGTATAATTTTTTTAGATTTATAAGGGCATAATTTCTCTCTAGCCATAAAATTTAGTAGTTTTATTAGCCAGTAAAACAGCGAAAAAGGAAGGATTTCAGAATCGTGCTGGGAAAAGTTTGGTGTAGGTACAATCGCGCTCCTAATTATGTGCTTGGGATTATTTCGTTACGCGTTAGGCATGGTTATCATGGAAATTATGTTGATTTTATGTGTTAAAATTTTCTTTCTTATTAGTATTCTATACGAATTTCATTACCTAGGGCTATTTTTGTGTTCGAAGTCTCAAGAATTTTTAGCTTTTGACATGGTTATAACAATTATCCTTTTAAGCTAAGCCTAGTAATCTCTATACCTCATATGCGATTGTTTAAGCACCTTAACCTGCAATTATTCAGCACATATCCCATATTCTCCAAGTAAGAATAACCTCGTTTGGGTGCGTCCCGAGTTCGCGAACCAGCTATGTGGAAAGTCTATGTGACACTCTACGAAATGTGCTCCCTCCCGAGAACATCCATGTCCATTTACGTAATTGGGTTTATCGTTTACTTGACGACCTTTTTGTATCTTAGCGGTTGTAGATAATTGAGGTTCAGTAAGACCTAGCTTGCATAAAATTTTCTTTGCTTCAATTTCTCAATTTAAATTTGCCTACCTTTTTACTACCCATTTCATGCCTCACATTATTTCTGAAACTCGGAGCAATGGGATGACGTTGTGATATTTTCTGTCATCATACCTTTAATGCGTTTGGCAGTTCCTCAAAACCGTTGTCTCCCAAGTATAGACTCCGTTTCCAATGCGTCAAATCAGCCGTGGGCCATGGGAAAATGTAGCGCAAAATTTTCCATCACTTGATAAAAATCTCCATTTCAAAATGTTGTAAGCGTTGCAGGCGGAGTTATTATTAATTTCCCTTCAAAAAATTTTTAATGAATTCTCTTCTTCACTTTTTCGTCCAAGCCTCGTTTTTATTTCGTTATCAATGGCTCTCGGGTCCGATAATTATAAATCGCCGTTACTGCGGTTCATGGATGATTGGCTTAATCTCCCGATTCAGCCGACCACATTAATTTCGATTGCCTCCGGGTGTTCCATTGTGGCGCTGCTGCTCCCTAATATCCGGTTCCGATATTTGTGAATGGCCCCGACCTGATTAATTATTAATTCTCGTTCTCTTCCCCGTCGTTTCGATTCCGGCGAATGTCTAGATTATTGAGCCCATCATATCATTCTTAACCGGATTTGATAACAATCTGGGTAACGTATTTCATTTTTAATCGGTCTGGTGATCTGAGCGGTGTTATAAATCATGCATTTTGTTGAAGATGAGTCATTTACTTGGAATTACTGGTTATTTTCCTTGCTTATCTGTGATATTTTTTATTTTACATCCGATGCCTGCTTATCACGAGGACGATTGATACATTTTACTGATATAATAAATATTTTTGCTGGATATTCATATTATCTGCTAAGTTGCTTTATTCCTCTAAATTAATTTTTCGCTGAAAGATTTATTCGTGATTTTATGTCACTATCCGTCTAATTCACAATGATTGAGACTGTAAGTTGATGCACACTGCTGCATTCCATAGCTAAAATAAATTATTTAATCTTTAGATTCGCATATTTGAGCCTTATAACAGCGCACAGTGGGCGGAAATCGAAAAAAGTGTGACAAAACCCTAAATTTTCACTATTTTTTTGGTAAACAAAAATGGTACAGTCCGATAGAATAATGTCCAAGGGTTAAGGAACTATGGCTATTTAAATATTTGGTTCACTCATTAAATCATTAGAATCCGTTAAAGACGAGAAAAAATTATAAAAAATGTCAATTCTGAATTTCTGCAAAAATCGAGTATTTACTTTCGCTATTGAGCCGTTAATATGGTTTTCCATAAATTTCAACGCATATTTTGTAAAAGAGTAAACCTTTTCTAAGAATTACACGGGATAGTTTATTTATTTTTATCAATTTTTCATATAATAATTAAACATTCAAAAGTGCATTGTTTTTGGACTATTTTTGACATAAAGTGGAAAAAAACTTTATGAGGGCGACGAGACTCGATCTTAAAATTTATATGGAAATAAAGACCAGAATCTTGACTATATGATTCAAAAGAAAAATCTTGCTCCAACTTGCTACCTTGCTTGTTGATGGGATATGTATAAAAAGTCAACGCTGCCACCCGGCCCGGCCGCGGATTACCCTGATTTGGTTTTTGCTCCAGTTTAAAGCAAATAATGGTTCCACCACTATTATTTTTACCCCAATTGTTAGGAAAGATGTGAAATCTAAAAGTAAAGGCAATATTTTGTACAAAAAAATTTCGTACTCTATTGTTGCACATAGAAAGTAGATAATTCGCCGCTGCCGCCGGTCACCCATGAGCCCTATGAGGACGTGTGACCATACGTCGGCAGAGTGCTTTGTTCCCTTATTCGTACTTATTCTCACATACATATGTACAGGGAATTTCCCGCACTTTAGGTCCCTTCAAACTAGAAATCCCTCCGACCTTGAGGAGAGGGAAAGAATCGAAGCAGGCGCGGTCAGTGCACACGACCGACAGACCGCAATTGTTCCTTGGGGCGGTTATCCGCTTCCACTACTAGTAGTTCTCTAAGTAACACCTCTTGACTACTCCAGCTTATTGTTCCTTCAAAATGTGGGGCTCTTGAATTTGGTGTTTGGGGCTAGGTTTTTTCTTTGAAACTCGCCGCTATTTGTTTTACCACCGCAGCGCACGTGCATCGGTTAATGCCGTCCAAAAGATCGCTTCTCTGGAACACGCTAGTGAGTGAGTTAGCTGGCGATTTACCGGGCGGTTTTCCCAAAAATTCACACGTTCTATTGTCTTAGATAATGTCTTGCTTCCTCAGTTTTACTCATACGGTGAGTCTAACTTAGCTGGTGAGTGTTGAAACATCGACGTCTTTTAGCCACAGTGACTACTGACAGAGGAGTTCTCCTAGGTGAGCCCATCGATTGGTTCCCGGTTGTCGAACTTACTCTAATACAGAGAGGTCGTACAAGACGAAGGGAATACATTAATCGGTCACAGGTATGATTAACACCACTAGTTGTAGAAATATTTTATGTCGATAAGGCAACGTTAGAAAATGTAGCAATTTTTTGTGGCTTGTAGATTTAGAAGCTTTTATCTCCGACAGGGGAGACAATGAAGAGGAGGAAAGTGACTCGAAAAGAACTGCTCGATGCTATGTGCCAAGGAATGGTGTAGACGGTAGAGTCGAAAAAACTATTGTCATTCAAATTTCTATTAAAAAATTTAGTATTGGGGGAGATGTAGAGATAAAGGATTTTTTGGGAAATTAGCGACTTCTAATTGATGAAGATCGTTTCCGCGAGTATTGCTCTTCCACTGCCGCCCTTTATGTGGAGCACTCTGAATGGTATTATATACCCCCAACTGTGCATAAGATTCTAACACATGGAGCGTGTATTGTAAACGCAGCAGTGCTACCCATTGGACAATTGTCGAAGGAGGCCCTTGAATCGAGGCACAAGGATATTAGGAGGTTCAAAGAGCAGCACTCCAGAAAATTTTCCAGTGCAAAATTTTATTTTTTTAAGATTTCTTCTATCTTCGGACGCAATAGTATCCTCATCAATCGATTCGAAACACGGAAATGTGAAGGTACCTAAGGGAGCTAGGAACCTCCTTCTGATTGACGAGAACGCAGAGTCTGATGGAGACGAGATTGATTCAGGTAACGAAGACCTATAACTGTATTTACTCAGGTATGCATAATTTCCATTTCATTAGTCATTCATTTCAGAAACAGAAATATGGTTTTAACTTCTAATGAAAATAATCGAAAAATTCTTGCATTAATTTCCGTGGAATACATTGGTAAAATCCATATCCTTAATATTACATAGATACCACGCATCTTTACATTCTATGATGTATCGATACATCACAGTTAAGTTGTTTAGGGTTATGTATCAAAGTTTCTAAGTCAGTGATAGTACTTGTCTGAATATAATAAGCATCTAACATGCAGCGCTTTTAATATTAAAATTAGGGAATTTTTACTGTTTCCGCCATTTTATTTTAGAGAGGCCCCTGATTGTTCTAGAGCAAAAATAACATTAGAATCGGATTAAGGAGGTAAAAATAATTAAAAATCGAAAAAATCGTGGATCTACGTTGAATAATAGCGGAGATATTAGTTTTGTCAAGCTTTTTTCGATTTCCGCCCACTGTGCAGCGTTTACTCTCCAGGAGAAATACATATATAAGATAGTTTCTTCATGAAAGCCAAGGACAGAAGTTTGGCGGGGTTAAGGATTTTCGTTAAGAATGCTTGCCGTTGTATTTATTTAACTTGAAAGATTTTTGAAGATCTCCTACCATTCTCTTCCACTGTTGCTGCAAATCAAAGATTTGATTTAATTGTTTTCGCATTTCAGTATATTGGTATATATTAATGGTTAGCCAATTTGTGGTAAATTTCTTCAAAGAGAAACTGTATTACGACAACTTACGAAAATTTAAGCACAAAAACGCAGAAATTTCATTATTCTTTTGTATCCTTCATGGAAACGAGGATGTGGAAATTGACCTTGAGATGAGCGGTTGAAAACATGAAAGATAATTGCGCACGGAAAAAGAATGGAATAGTTTGTGGAATTGACAGAAATAAATGCGCCGTTTATACCTTACAGGCGTAAAGGTTATTTTCTTTCTGTTGAATATATATTATTAATGTGGCTTTGGTTCCATTCCTGTTATGTGAAATTAATGAATAACTCGAATCGTGTATGCGTGGAAGATTTTCAAATAAGTCCTCCGCTTCATGCTATCTTATTCTTGTATATTATGGCACTAATCTTTAATCCCTCGTCTTAAATTTCGCGATAATTTCTACGAAATAATTATTTTCGCAGAAAATTAATTTCACTGATTTCTCATTCCACCGCATTCATCCAACCTTTCTTCCCTGTATCCAATTAGCCCTCATTCATGATTCCCTTGTGTTCTGGAATTAGGCAATGTTACTTTTTCAGAGGGTTATTAACTGAGGGGGAAAGAAACTTGGGTTGACACGGACTAATTCTTACCGGAGTGGGATATTCTTCATATTATGTAGTTTGGATTTGGAAATTACTTTTGGAAAGCCCCCAATCCCTGTCTCTTTTGCTGGGGAATGTAATTTCACCCCTGTAATCAAACGCTAATTACTCTTCCTGAATAAACCCTGATGAAATACGGTTGTAGGGGCATCGGTATCCCTGTGGTTCATCCTCATGCGTCGGCTATTTCCGGCGTTATTCCTCAGGCCATTTCTCCGGCGACGAGGCATGAGGCAGTGGGATGCCGACGCCCTCCTCATTAGTTCTCCGACTTCTTCATCGCCTTGCCGATATTCTCCTGCCGTTCGTGGAATTTGGAAATCGCTCCTCCGTCTTCAATGGGTTCATTATGTTCCGATTTTTTTCTCTCTATATATATATATATATTTCTCCTTTTCTTCCCCCCATCCAGGCAGAAGTCTTACTCCCGCTTTCTTCTTTCCTTGTCATGTTTCATATTCCTGAACTGAACTCCGTGGGCTCTTAAACTCATCAGTAATTCTGGGAAAGCCTTCCGTGATATTTTAGTACCCGATAATGTTTTTCTCGCGGCTGCATTCCGTGGTGGTTGTCGATTGATTTCCCTCCAGTTTCAGGGAACTCTTATACGCCACTGGAGTTTTGCGGAGCTGTAATTCGCTTGCAGTTAACGGTTGTGTCGTCATGATAAAGCTACGAAACATGAACGAAAAGAGATCCGCTCAGAAAAAAGTGCCCAAAATAGTTATTATACGATCTTCGTGACGTGTAACCTTAACGTTTCCCTCTCTTAAATTGTCGTTCCTGATTGGGCCATTGCCTTAAGGCGTAAATGCCGAAAAGTACTCGTAGCCTCTGCAAAACTAGGTCTAGGGAGCTTTTTTTATATTTGTGGGTAGTCCCCATCACTTTCTTCGCAAGAGGAAAATTCAGTCCTTCGCCTGAATTTTAGTCTTGAGCTTTTTTTAAGTCCATCTTTTCTCTTGTCAATGTTTCTATCGTTCCTCGGATCGCTCCCTGATCCGGCTCAGTTAGCCATGTTGCCAACATTTCCATCCTATCCTCGACTTCGTATATGCATCCCATCTTCGTTTTAATTGTTGTCCTTTTATTCTCTGTCAATTGTTGCACAAACTACTTTCCTCCGATGCCTGCTATCGGCGCAACTTCTCGCACATGATTTCATATTTTCATATCGCCATTTACTTTCCTCGTACGACCTAATAAAGAGTCATAATCTTTATGATTGGTTTATGCTGGATATGTATCTAATTGCATTTGGATTTTTCTTTTACGTGGCTGTAAAGCGTAACTTTCAT
This sequence comes from Ischnura elegans, assembly GCF_921293095.1. NCBI lineage: Eukaryota > Metazoa > Arthropoda > Insecta > Odonata > Coenagrionidae > Ischnura > Ischnura elegans. The sequence goes on from NC_060246.1 coordinate 147,746,827, forward strand.
CCCTGTTCAACACTGTATCATTTTTTTGTTTATGCCAGTATAAAAAAGAAACAATTTTGAAGTTTTTAATGCATCGTCTGCAATTGATTAGCTTTATGGTGCTCTCAACATTTTTTATCGGCGTAACTTTACTGTTAAATACGTATTGCAAACATTAATGCGATTTTTTGCCTTCTTTTTTGGCTAGCATCATCACCGCTTTGCCCTCGTCAATCCCTTTTACTATTTTCAATGGTCTAGTCCATCAAATCTCTGCCTTCCTCTTTCCTCTCGTCCCCCGTTTCATTTCTCCCGTTTCTTTCGCGCTTTCCTCCCCTACCTAGTCTTATCTTCCTCTCCTTCCTTCAAACTACTTCGAGGGCCTTTCACTCACGTCCCTCTCGGCCAACTCCCTGCCAACAACTTTTCGAGCGCCAGACGAAGTGCCCCCGAATCGTCCTCGCTCAGCATCGCCGTGCGCGCGCCCTCTCTCCCTCCCTCCCTTCCGGCAACCGCCCCCGAGCCTCGGCGGCCGACCCCGCCGCAAAAGTTGCCTCTCCCCTCCCCCTCCCTTGCGGCATCCTCTTTTCCTTTTCCAGTGCTTCTCGGATTGGAGAAAGCCCCGCGAGTGGGCGAGGTCTGGGAAACTCGGGCCCTTAAAGCTTGCATCAACTTAACTTGATTTCTGCCTCGGCGTAACTTTACTATTAACTACGTTTTACAAAAATGTATGCGTTTTTTTATATTTTTGGCTAGCATCATCTACGCGTTATTTTTATCATTCTCTTTTAGTATTTTCAATCAGCTGGTAGAAGTCCATCAAAGTCCTCTGCCTTACTCTTCCTTTTCGTCTCCTTTTTGTCTCTTTCCTTCCTTCATCTCGTTTCTTTCACGGAAATTTGGAGTTTTAAATTAAAAAGCTTCGTATGTTGGTTCGCAGCATTCTTGAAATTGCGTCGCTCGACTTATACGATAGTCATTAGTTGATTAAATCTCAAATTTATATAGAAACGAGTCGATGGGCGCTTGAATTCATCAAGCGGGTAATTAGGGGGGTGGGAACATATTTGAGTCACCTGTGTTTAAGTATTGGGTCCATAAGTTGCGAAAAAAAACCTCAAAATTTCATTGAAATGGGCCGAATAGGCGAACAACTCACTCATTCGCCCTCAACATTACTTAAGGTCGTCTTAGTTACCACGATGATTAGAGCGTTAGGAGAACGTTTTGAACTTAATATTTACGTAATGGAGATAAATTTAAATTTAATGACGGATGTACTTGTGAAATAGCCGATTTTCGTATTTTAGCCCTTACCCTAGGATTGTAGCACCTCCATTTTTTGTTATGATCGTTTGAACGCACCATACTGAATCAAATTAAAAACATCATTTTTAGAAAATAAACGCACAGAGACTAATTCGGAAATGACTATCGGAATTAATATGTCTCGAATAATGAGGTAATGTTCGGATGTCACTGATGACGTATGTCTATTAATGCTGTCACCTTTTTATATCTGAGGAAGGTTTAAACAACGAAACGAATTGATCACAATAAATATACGAATACGGTTAAGAAACTTGAATTGGAGAAAGAACCAAAGAATGCTCAACGATCCCCGTAGATGTTAAATTCTATTGATAATAGCAGTTCGACATATTTTACGAAAACGCAGATTCGAAATGTGCCGAATGGGAGCGTAGTAAACAAATATATTTCAATAGTGCAGCATGAACAATGCTTTGATGGACATATTTATCAAATATCTTCGGTCTCACATCAATAGTTATAAAGATACGCCAATTCGCATATTTGCTACCATAATCGTATCGAATTATCAAGTACTGACACGTGTATTGAAAATTCGCAATCCTATTGATTTAACTTCCAGTCTTTGATCACCAACCCTAAAATTCCTGGTCAACTATACCCTTGGATGTAAAATCCTATATGTTAAATTAATTCGATATATTTGAAGAAAAAGCATATTCGATATATTTCGAACGTCGGGCTATATACTAAACATATTTCCATTGGGCATTGTGAGGAATACCAAGATGTATCCATTCACCAAATTTCTTTTGTCCAACGTATATACTAATCAAGTTATTCCAATTCGCGTATTTGCTATAATAATCGAATCGATCTTTCGATTAAACTGCCACCTGTATTGTAATATCCGCAATGCTGTAGATTTTAATTCGACTTAAAACTACTATATTGATTTTATTTCCAGTTTATGGTCATCTACTATATAATTTCTGGTCAACTATGTCCTTGGATGTAAAATCCTATATGTTATAGCAATTCGATATATTTTAAGAAAAAGCATATTCGATATATATCGAACGTGAGACTACATACAAAACATATCACTATTCAGCATTGTGAGGAATACCAAGATGTACCCATTCACAAAATTTCATTGGTCCAACTTATATCGTAATCATATAACATTTGGGTATTTGCTATAAAATTCGAATCGAACTTTCGACTATACTGACACCTGTATTGAAAAATTCGCAATACTATTGATATCCCTTCCATTCTATGGTCATTGCCTTAAACCTGCCTTCTCAACTATCCCCGCTTTCCTAATTTCACCTATATACTTATATTGGTGACGTAGATAGGGTGATGCGTGTATTTCTTACGGGGACCTATTACAAAAAGATATAAATGCATATTGATATATCTTCATTAGGAAACATTACTCATCTAAATAATTTATTAGTAAGCATAATTCATTCCTTCCCTTACATATTGTTAAAAAATTTTATCCCCGTAACTATGTAAATAGGTATGAAAAATTGCTCCATCGAATGTAACCTTATATCGATCATAACTTCAACTCTAATCAATCGATTCGCTTGATTTAACTTTTATCGGAACAAACACATTAAAAGTTGCATTGTGTATGACTTTCAAATTCAAAACTTGATTAACAAAAAAGTTATTAGCGATTAAAGCGTAACTAAGGAGATTAGTATCGATATAACTCGCACATGAATCGATCGAGCGGAATGGCCATCATTTCAAAAGTTGACCTTTTTGATAAAAGTATTGCCCTGAAAATTTCATTAATCTACCTTGAATGGTTGCTAAGATATTCAAGATTGAATGCTCCACAAAAAATGGCGACATGATTTTTCACGTGCAGGATATTTTTCGGAATTCAATTATGAATTAACCAAGAGGGTTACGGGGAAAGTAAGATGAAACGTTTAAACGGTTTTTCTAGGAGATTCCAAATTTTCATTTGGCACATGTCTCAACGCCGAAATCCGAGTTTGAAAATTCGCCCTTCACGACAATGTAAAATCGAAATCGTTTATTCCTCGGAATTGTTTCGACATATGAAAATTCCAAGATAGCCAAAAAATCAACCAAAAAATCCTACACCTTATATTTCAAGGAATTTGTCGTACGATTATTGCAAGTTGGTCAAAAAAATTCCTAAACTTTTTCGATAAGAAAAGCGTAGAAAACGCTCAAAAAATATTTAAAAATACTAAATATCAATTCGTCGATATGACAACCACACCGAAAAATCGAACAAAAAATCTAGTTTACGTCCATTGAATATCATGTTCCTCAAACGTTTAAAAGTACAATATAAAATCGAATAAGTTTTAGTCCCATAAGGCTCCCATGTTAATTCAAGCCGATATATCTCGAAAACTAATCGACTTTTTCAAGTTTTCAGATTTTTCTCCCGATGAATTTTTTTTTTACTTTTGCGTCCAATAAGCCGAATACCCACACCTATCACAGTTTGGGCTGCGAATATTGATGAGTCAGTCAGTGGCATATCGATTTGCCATTTTATATGAGCTTAATTTTAGTCAGTAGCGAGGAGTACAATAAATCGTAACTGGCGTTATTTAGTGGAAGTTGTTAATCTTCTTAATGAAATACAATGATACCTCCCACACTTAATATCGGGTTTCGGTAGCCCAATGACATTTTGTAGGAAATGGCGCTGGAAGTCTAAAAGTGGCACTGATAATATAGTGCCGAAACTCGAGTCGGTCGTGATTAAATTAAGAGTGGAGTTTACTATCCTATACAGTAGCGAGGAGGATCGTGCCTTGATCAAGAGGCATGAAAACATGAAAACATATCCTATAACAGATTTAACGATTATTTTCGGTATGTGATGCGATGGGAGAACTATGCCATTCGATGGTTATTAAAATTTAAATTAAATATTTGTGAACAAGGCTTTCGGCCTCATCCCTCGTCCGCGTCCGCCCCGAACACGATGCGCGGGAGGATTAAGAGATGGGGATGAAATAAGGGACGACTTCAAGGCACACGTTTAACAATTTTTTCACCCTTGCACGGCGTAACGGTTCGCGATGCTCAATTCCGATAGCTCGAGAGGTGGATGGAAAAAAAATATTTCTCCGGTTGGTTTTCGTAGGTAATATGCGTTTTTCTGAGTCGAAATTTTCCATTTTAATCAATTTATAAATTTTTTTGCAATTTTAGCTGATTTGAAACCTAGTTTAGGAAAGTAAAAATTAGATTTTGCATTTCCAAAACGAACGAATCCTGTTGACATGCGAGTTTTTTTTTTATTTCGAAGTGAGGTTTATTGTCTTCACGTGCTTTTGCAGTTGGAGTTCTGTCAGTGCAAGTTTGTTAACGATTTTTTTTACCGCTGGATGAATTCAAACCCGCATTATTCTCTTATCGAGCGTTTATTGCCTTAGGTACTATCCTCTGGAAGACCCTAACGGTTTGTGAAATTGTTACTGTTCACTCCTCTTACGTTGAACAAAATAGGTACGTGCGAACATTTATGCATGTTTATGCTAGTAATCATGTGACATTTCTAGTAAATTCCCGTGGATAGATTCATTGTCAAAAGAAAATTCATCGACAGTGTTCAACATTTTTTAAAATTTAAATGGGATCCCTTTCCTTTCGTATTTTAAAAAGACATTAAAACATTCGCTGTCTAATTAATGATCGCCAAACAACCGCATCAATTAATTTTTAATAATGAGTTTAGAGAACCCTCTAAAAAGTTATGATTATTTGCTGTATTTTCCCTAATGATGGTGATTTAGGTACCTCAGTATCTACTTTATTTATCACGCATATTTATATTATTATTATTTAATTGATATGCATTCTTTAATCCCCTTAAGATTGGCTTCCCTCAAGCAGTCTCCGACTCCCTTCTAGTTGCCCTTCAAATTTTGAACCGCTCCGCCTAACCCGTTCTATTAGTCTTCATTTCCGTTAGTAGTTTCTGTAAATATTTTCTCCGCCGCGAGGTTGAAATATTCTGAATAGAAGCCAGCTAAGCATCTAGTTAGGCATCGGAAATGATTGTGCTGTTTTCGGGGTCGACTGCTTATTTTTTCCCTCCCTCTTGCGATCGAGTGTGCTCCTGAGCTATCTCACGCGCGTGAACTGCGGCGCAATAGCTTCCAATGGCAGTGATGTGCAGATGACGTTCCAAAATAGCTAGAGCGGAGAAGGAGGGGAGTTTTTTGAAGTGTCGTGTCGAGAGAGTGGTTGTGGGTGGGTGAGGCGAGGTTGGGGTCGGATGGAAAGGAGGCCGTGGCGGTTGAGAGGAAGGAGGCTGGCTGCGGAGGGGACCTCCTCGAGGAAGATCGCTCTCTCGTCGAATGTGGGTCGCCCTTAGCGGGAGGGATGTCGAAGGAATCGGGCATAAATGGGACGATAAGATGGATTGCCGTTGTATGGAATTGAATTAGTGATGTCTGTGCACGTGAAAATTGGAATCGAGCTCGTTTAATTCTGCAATTCAATTATTTACTCCAATTTACATTATTGTAAGAAAGCGAGATTGTGGGATGATAGAGAGGTAAGCGTAAGGATTAGGCATGTGTGGTAAATTATGTCGGAGTGCTGAGAGAGAATGTAACGGTAGAAAGTGTTCACCGTGCATGATAAAAACGAAATCCATTTGTGCTTTTCCGCTGAAACTTGTGATTAGGCTCTGAAATTCACTATTTCAAGAAGTGGAAGGAGTGAGGGAGATATCTAGGATCTGGGCATTTTTGCGATGATAATATGGAATGCTGTTTTGAATTACTATGAGTGCGAATTTTGAATTTTTAAATGATGCTGCATACGAAAAAGCAAGATGTGTTTTCCGCCATCTTAGTCATGATTCAAGTCATACGCTCTACCTACCTATCTTACCTCTGTGAGATTAAAGGATCATAAATTTCAAAAGAGTTGATGATTAATTCACTTTCAAAGTGGTTTTAGAAATGGGGAATATTTCGAAAGAATCGGGTTGATATAATGATGTAATTTTGGATGGAATAAGTGGAAAGAAATTGTGAGGCAACGAAACTGCAAGATATTTTCCAATCTTTTTCAGTTTTGAGAATAATGAATATCAGAAGTGCAACTTAAAATGTCTAGGTTTTTCAAAACGTAAAGATTCCAAATTTTCCTGATATTAACTAATTTAGAATTTTTTTTTCGTAAATTCTGGGGCTTTAATGTTCTTCAATGTAAGAAGTAGTAAAACCGAATCCACCAGCTCGGTTAATTTACGTATTCGGTTAAGCCCTTCCGTGCAGAAATCTAGAGCATCAACCTACCCGCCTCGGTTTGAGAATATAGACGGTAGAAATCCAGCAGCAAAGAACGATTGGAAATTTTGAAAACTTTTTGACAGATCTAAGCACCAGTTTCCTACGTGATGTACGTTTTCCGATATCTTCATGCAATTATCATAAAGAAAATATAGGAAGTGATGATGAGTTGTGCATTGGATAATGGATGGATGATGAAAGGACTATTTTCAATTGCATGGTGATGTGTTGGAGATGTGGAGGGGTTAATTCTGAGTTTTGTACAGCGCAAGGTGCTCGCTCTTATTAGTCAAGGGGAGAATAATAATAATAATTAATTTGCGACGATAAGACGAAGGTCATTAAAGCATATTGATCACTCAGTATTAGTAGTTGAATTGATAGATAACTGCACCTATTTTTTGATTAAATCTTTTATGTGCTATATTCCATAATAATTAATGTGCGACGATAAGACGAAGGTCATTAAAACATATTGATCACTCAATATTAGCAGTTGAGTTGCTAGATACCTGCACCTCCTTTTTAATGAAATCTTTTATGTGCTATATTCCATAATTATTTCCATCGAGTGGCCAAAAATAGGGTCAGCCATAGTAAAATTTCTGCTTCTTTGATTACTTTTGAGCCCAAAAAATGGTAAATGACTTGAGATTATGAAGACAATTACCCGACAGGGGGAGTTTTTCTCGTATTCAGTTTACATGACTGCTCGAAAAACTTAGGTCCTTATATCTAGCAGTTTCCAGGTTTCAAAATTTCGTATTTGCGGTACCATTTCCTACTCTTGGGATCCATCTTTCCTCGTGCGTATTATCACTGCTCTTACCTTATAGCCATAGCAGATGATCTTTTACTTCATCTCGGTTTTTGAGGTATGCGGGGAATGATAAAGTTATGCCTGAGACAATTGGAGCAGAAATGAGCATTACCGATCCACGTTAATTTCTCAAAATGTTACCGAAATTAATCCTATATAAACATATGCTCGTATTGTATTCGGTATTTTGAGTGACGCAACTTTTTGTTGAGCTGTGACAAAAATAAATAGAACACTCGTTTTATACACTAATTGGTACATTTTTAACGGCCTAGAGAAGTGATTGCTTTTATTTGTCAGTTAATTATGAAGTGCCCTCCCAGTCGTCAATCATCATTGTGCACGTGAAAATGTGTCAGTCATCTGCCATAATGAATTCTCGAATGCTCATAAGTTAAAAGCCTATTGTTTTCACTTGCATTTCTGCATAATCGTGATTTCACATTTAATAAATATTCAATGTGTGTGAAGTCAATCAACTCTGAAAAATTTCCATTAATGGCTCCCCAGTCCTTCGCGCTTATCGCATTGATAAAAATGAAAGTCCTACCCGCGTTTTATATTGCTAAAGCATCCCTCTTTGCTATCAAAAGCCTACTGCTTGTTAAAAAAGCGTCGTTGGAAGGTATTTGTTTATTCAGTATTAAGATTCGAGAATTAGTTCATTTTGATCCAAATAAAATATAATCAAAATTAAGGGAAACGTTCATTTAGATTTTGCTGCGCGAAATTATCGTCCCTCTTGCGGACAAATGTTATGCAGCCGTAAGTGTGCCATACGATTTTTTTTTTCATTCCAAAATAACGTTCGCGATTGAGAGCCAGAAAACTTTTTCGCGGAGAGGCGCGGTTCATCAGGGCTCCCTTGAAAAATTCAGCGCACGCCTCCACTCCGTGATGCTAACCATTTCAGTGCACAAAGAATGGAGTCGGTCAACGTGGCGAAAATATTTGCCACCGATGTGCTCAAGCAGCGCCGGCTTGGAGGAGGCACTCACTCTCTTATTTTTAGCTTCCCTCTCTCTCGCATGCATTCCACGATGCCTTAGTATTCTGTATGCTGACGTAGAGGGAGGGGGGCTGTGAGAGATGGAGGGATCGGCACATATGGAGTGCTCAAGAATAGTGGATGTGGACGAAGGGGTAGTACTGGTGGAGGGTCCAGTAACTGGGCGACGAGTGTAGGTTGCCCGTTATAGGGGTGGGGGAGTGGATGCAGTGCGAGAGAATCTTATTGAATAAGAATGAGGTGTTGGGGTGAGAATAGTGGTCGGATAAGGAAGCGAATAAGGAACGGTCCCTCCACCCTGCACGGTCCGGGTACTTTTCTTGGGTAGAAGAGTGGGGAAGATAGAATAGGGTGGATGAGGGAAGGAGCAGATGAGGAGGGTGCATTGTAAGGTAGGCGGCTATTCTGAACTCCCGATTCTGAAGGGGTCCGGGTGCAGACAACATGTATTCCCGATGGGGAGAACAAGTGCGGAGATGTGGGAGGAAGGAATGTTCGCAGTGCGTAGAACGCGAACGTGTGGTGGGTAATGTGGCGGATCCTGGTTTCGTAATTGTTTGGAATTGTTTCCCGTTTGAGAAGCTAGTTTCAAGATTTCATGCCAGAGTTCTGGGTGTACTCGCTGCGGCGTTTTGCGAGGGACCGTCTAATGTTTACTTCTGGTTCTCGCCGTCATGGCTCGCCAGCCACCCCTTGTAGCTTTTCAGAGAGAAATTTTGATTTAATAAGCGTCAGCTCAGTTGTTTGACGTGTTACCGAGAGCCGCAAATTCTGTGAACGTTCCGACGGATTCTGCCGTCATTTGACTGGTCGGAGAGAAGGTTCTGGTCGTTCTGTCGTTTGCGATGATAATTGTGGTTTACTGTTCACGTAATGAAATTCTTGTCAGCCGCTTGAGATGTTCTGACGTGAGTTTGTAATTGTTTGTCAGCTCAACTTTTTCAGAGCAATATGTAACGCTTCTCTGCCTCGCAGTAGGTTGTGGTGAGGTGGCAGTGAGAACCTAGGGCACTCAGGCTTATGAGGAATTCAATTTTTTTCGGTAAATTGTTTTCTCTTCTGCACGATTCTTTCTTTTGCAATTAGGGTTTAAGATTAATCACTGCGGTGACGATCAAGTTGATATTCTGCCCCATGTTTGTCGTGATCTTTTTTGCTGTAAAATTTCAGACACCTGAGGGAGCGACGTTGGGTCAGCAAGAAGATATGAGCTCCTTGTTTAGATTTTTTCCATATTTCACGTCTTCTATATCTTATGCGTTTTTTCGGTTACGTATGCATAATAGTAAATTCGAATGTATTAGTAATCTTTACTTACGGTTAACTTAATAACGCGTATGATTCTTGGATCTGAGACTATGATCGTCTCCTCATCCCCGGTTTTTGACGGAAGTTAGATTCAAGAGTTGAAGGCTGTGGCATCTCGAATTGTGATGAAAGGGCCCATGAATTTGTGACGTAAAGCTTCATATTGAGGCAGTAAATAAACGCATTAAATCCATCTTTACTGTGTATACTGAGCGATTTTTTTAGTACCAAGCAGCAGAAATATTATTTTTGCCGCTCAGTTCCACGATTTTTTGATTCCTCATAATTTTTGTGTCATGGAGATAAAAGTTGTTTTGCGTTGTTTACCACTTGAATCATCCTGCCCCATCATTGTAGTTACGAGATGATCGCTTTGCGATGCTCTTTATTCGTCATCCGACGTGCAATAAAAATCGTCTGTCTCGAGTTTGCTTAGTGAAGAACGCACTGTAGCGTAATATTTGTATTCATCGCATTTTTTTCCGCGAATGGCTCTCAATAAAGGCTTTCCATCCGAACCGTTCTATAAAAGAAAGAGATCCTTCCGGCTTGCCATAAAATGGAGCAGAAAAGAAAAACTACTAGCCTCAGCGTTGTATAATATTCCTTTCGAGGAGGATAATTTGTCTACATCCCTCTTCCTTTCCTCCACCCACGCATTTTTTTATCCGGTTTATGGAATTTCCGTGGCTTTACGAATTTGCTCGCGCGCTGCGAATAAAGAATGGCTCGATATCCAGTTTACGGCAGCTCTTCCCTTCAACTCCTCGGATATATCATTTCCTCGCCCATCGGTCTTTTCTCCATCCCCACCCGCAGAGCCCTGTGCGCCTCGTTTCGTGTAAGGCGCTGCAGACGCGGCGGTAGGGGAGGCGGAAATGGACTCGAGGGAAGAAAATCCGGGAATTGAGAATATGAATGGTGATTGACAAGGACAAGGGGTTTTGTGGAGAATGGCAAAAAGCGTTTTTTGAAGCGAGGGGAGAGAACTTAGAAAAGAGGTAGGGGTGGTAAAAAAAAATCTATTGGAAGAGGACGATGAACGTTCTTTTCTCGAGCTGGTAAATTCGGGAGGGTCTAGGGTAGTGGTTCCCAAAGTGGGCACCAGCCCCCCCCCCCCCCTGGGGGCGGTGCTCTAGTCTATAGGGACGAAAAGAGCCAAGTGAGCGGCATGGGGGAATTTTATTTTTTATACTAAAAGCATATTCTCACCTAAGTTCCTTTTATTGTGTATTAAATCTTTTGCATAAATGTGCTATAAATACTATGTATGTATTAGATTCTAAATAAATATTTGATTATTCATTGTTTTTTAATTTAATTACTACTATGTTACTTATTTGGTTATTTAGTCTTGTGAATATAGGTAAATATCATTTTAAAGTTAGCGATTAGGGGGGGTTGAGTATAGGTTTATGGATCCAAGGTGGCGGTGGCTCGAAAAGGTTTGGGAACCGCTGATCTAGGGGAAGGAAGGGAGGTATCGGATGTGAGGGTTTGGAGAATTTTTAAGGTAGAGCTCCTTGAGAAGGAGTGTTGGTGGTTCATGGGAGTTATGGGATGGAACTAGGGCGTCGGAGGCGTGCCTGCTACTTATATTTAAAAAAACTGAAGATCGCCTTTGCGTCCTCCTCTTCCGGCTTCTGGGATTTCGTTGCGCCGCGGATTTTGCTGTCTTCAGAGTCGAGTGACGGTTCTAAATTCATCGTCCCTGTGAATGTATGCATGAAGAGAGTGGGAACGGTTTTAAACTTGTCGCTGTGCGTGCGCTTTTTTCGGGTTGAGATGAATTAGGGTTTGAGCTCAATGCATTAATATTACTCCGAGTTTAATGCGAGTCTTTTTATCTCTTATGTAAACGTTTCTAGTCCGGTGAACCTGTGCCTAATTCTGAGCATCTGGTAATTCAAGATTTTTTTTTGAAATATTGCTCATGAGAAGGATGAATTTGAATTATGGAAACCGTTAAAGAACCATACCGAGAAATTTTGAGATTTTAAGAGACTTTTTTTCTTCTTTAAAATTCTTTGTTAAATTGGTATGACATTTTTAGCCAACAGTTTATGTATACTAATGGTTGCACAGTGTCATCATTCATAAAATTCAATAAAAAATGTATCGATATATTAAATGTTCAACACTTTGTGATGAAGATAGAGCTAATTGACGAATCAGGCCAGTAAAATTCATAATGCGGGATGTTACTTGTAAAATTGGTATTTATTCTCGATTTTTCATTTGTTGGTATGGTTTTACTATTTTATCACAAGTGGTTGAATATTTATATTTAATTTTAGCTACAGTGTATTTATTGTAGGAAAATGATTTCCGTGGATATTTTATCTTTACTCGCTGAGCTCTCAATTTTTCAAGGTTTTATTAATGGGAATTTATTTTTGTTGAGGGATAAGAATTCGTTGGTTCCCCTTTCCTTCTTTTTCTATCGGATTGCCCTAATTATCGTTTATCAATCCAGAAATAATTATTATTGAACTGAAAGACTGTATATGATTAAATTTTCTTTCATGGCGGATTGTATTAATTAAGTTCACCCGGGCTGCACACCCGGTTGTAGAGTTTCTAAACTTTGCCGTCACCGTCTTCGTTCGCTGATTCCATCACCCTCTCTGGGCCGAGAAATTTTGAGATGTGAAGAGACTTTAACGAGTAAAAATTATTTTTACCAGTGCAAAAATTCAGTTTTTACTCATGAGATGGTCATAGTCAACGTAACAACCCAAACGTTCGAAGTCAAAAATTCACTTTTCCTCTGGGGAGCGTGAGAGAATTTAAGCTATGAATCACTGTAGTCATGAATACTTTTTACTTATACTAAAGGAATGGTCAAGTCTCTTTTCTTTACATTTGTTTATCATCTGAATGTTTTGGACGGACAATTAATGTCTAAACTGAATTACTTCACAACAGGAGGAATATTCGCTTGTGGTATCTATAATGACTATATTAAGTCGTACCCCTACGTATGGTAGTTCATTACAATTGTTTTAACATCACGGTGGATTTTTATGAGAAAAAACCCCTCCGCTCCGTATTTAGATCATGTCCATGATCGTACAACTGTGATAATTCCCCAAAAATACCTCGTCATGTAAAAATTTCATTCGTATAAACTCTTGCTATTGGAGCAATAACTTACTGCTGGCTTTCGGGAGGCCATATCTATTGAAAATTGTTATCGCAGTGAAATCGCTTTCATTGCTTCATAAACTTTGGCGTTCTTTGGGAATCGCCCGAGTCGATTCCCGCAGCCGGTGCAGCGGGCGCACGCGTTCAAAAAGTGCAGTCAATAACTCGATCCACTTGATGCCCTAACCTATTCCGGGCGAGTCTGCGAAGGTGGGCTTAGAGAGAGTCTGCTCAGGAATGGGAGTTTATGTTGGACGGAGGAGGTTGGCTTTTTTTCCTCGAAAGACGGAGGCATTTCTTAGCGTGGGCGTTCGGGTCGAATGGGTTTCCGGGAAGTGCAATGGAATCGGTGGTGAATGATGTGGGGCGCGAGGCGAGTGCGAGACCATGGGGGGGTCCCGTAAGGCAGCGCTGCACCCAATTCAATGTTCTTTTCCGTCTATTTTACTCCCTATCATTCGCGTTTTCGAACTGCTTGAAATTTGTTTATGCTGACCCGGGAATTTTGTCGGAGATGAACGTGTGGTGTGATGGCTATACTTTGAAACAAGTAGCAAATTGATTTTCTTTCGCCTTTTCGGTTTGGGAGCGTCCATTTATTACTCGAGGTGACTTTAGTGATTTTTGGACCCCCTCTTCCCCTTAGTGAGATATTGTGAGAATTGGCTCGAACCCCTCCCTCTAATCTCTCGTGAGATTGTTCAAAATGCGTATTTTCGGTGGAAATACGTTAATATATGGTTCACTGCGTTGGATTTATTAAAGAAAAACAAGTTTTAAAATCATTTTTATTAAAGATTAGTTAGGAATAATATTTAAGATTACTAATTACGTGCTCAATTCGACCCAGTTTTCTCGCAATTTCTCTCTGTTTCTTGTGGAAAAAAATAACGCGATACTTGTCAGCCCCCCCCCCCCCTTCACCCCTTCGTTAGATTAGATGAGAATCAACTGAATCCCCTCCCTCCCTCCAAAACGTCTCGCGTCATTAATGGATTCTCCCGTACATTCCTCATTTTGAAAAAATATCTGACGCACTCCCGGTATATGCTGGTAGTGGTGAAGGCTGTCTGGGTGCTCCACCGGGTAATCTCCTCCATGGCTGCCGACGTTTCGAGGTACCAGTCTTACCCTATCCTCAGGACTGAATGGATCATGGATATGAGCAGCCTTCACAACTCCTCATTTTGATCTAGTTTGGAGACTTCGAGCGCTACTGGAAGCGCATGAAATTACTTGGAACGAATGCGAATGAAAAATTAGTTTTCAGCCATTTTTGTTCATTTCCCGTAAAATTTTGATATAATTTATGGACTGATTTCTGTTTGATCCTAATTTAGAGGTTTCGCATATGCCGGTAGAAAGTTTGCAATCACTCTTATGGAACCCATTACTCAAAATATGTTAGCTGGCGAGTGATTCGTTGATTAGGTTAAATTGTGAATACTCTTTATAGCATCTTGAATTAATTTTTATCCACCTTTAGTATCCTATATTGTATTTTTTTCTCGAACTGTATATATCACATATTCCTTTTTCACTGGATACAATTTTTTATACAATATGGCGATGAAGTTTGTCGCTGCATTGTCCCCATATCGTAATTTTAAAATCATTGACGGGGGACATAGTTACCTTTTTGCAGTATGAACAAATTTTTATTTGCTCCATCGTACGTTCACGTAAGCAGTGTGAGCAGTTCCTCGAGATCTGTCATTGGTAAGTGTGATTAAAATTGGAATTAAATCATTCGGTTTTTGCATAAGCCATTTCCAATTTTCTTCAGCTAACAGTATCGCTTTATTCTTAATGTGTTCTTGTCTATGTTTAATTTAATAAGACGTGTCCATCCCTTCTGATCCTTCTTAAAACAAAATAGATTTCTATTTTCGTTACCATTATTTGACAAAAAATATATCCATTATTAAACTAGCGCAGGTCTGTCCGACTACCGTGATTTCACCCTGTTTTCGCATCCTCATTGGAACAATCAATACTTTTGACACGATTTCTGTCCTCCTTGAGTTGTGCATGTGTGCGGTGTGGAATCACGCTCCGTGCTTTCTTTTTATGAAAAAATTAAGAGCGGAGGCGGAGGAGAGGCGATCGTAACTGCCCTCGCACGTACCTAGATGCTGAACCGAGGTAGGGGTCGTGTATTTATGGATTCTGCGGAGGCCGAGGGACGGTCAAGATAGAGCCCCTCCCCTCCCATCTCCGCGCCCGCCTCCTTCTCTTCCCTCTTCCCCCTTGTCGCCGCTCCGCGTCTTCATTGAAATCGCCGCGCGGGCGGTGGACATGCATCGCTCCCCTTTTGCGGCAAGACGTGCGCCGCCTCCCCAATCGCCTATTCCTCGTCGGGGGCGGCGATCGGGGGCGGATGCAGAGCTCCTCCCCTTAGTCGGAACTCATATTCAGCCCCTCCATCTCTCTCTCTCTCTCTTGCCCCATTCCCTATTCACCATTTCCAGTCATCTCATATGCCTAACACCCACTGGCTTGATTGTGTGTGGCAGTGGGTATCAGTGTAGTAGAAGTAATGGTTCTCTATATGAAGGAGAAAATTGTGGACAAGGGGCAGAACATGGAATGGGGGAAATAACTTTATAGATGATGGTGTGAACGGCGAATTATTCCGTAGAGTACGTATTGTTGAATATCAGTTTTTAGTGTGATGATTGTAGCAATGTGTATATCTAACGATTTGATCGTTGGATTATTCTTCCTCATAGAATAATCCTCTAAGGTCGTTAGAATATCAATTGCGTACGCATGGTTTCGCTGATGGTAGGACCTGCCCGCCTTGTGACGGTGCAGGATTCCTCGTCCCCTCCCTTCCTTCCCCGTCCTTTCCTTGGAGGTGTCATCGGGCTCCTATCGCGGTGGCGCCTCCTTTCCTTGTTCCTTCCCGTCCTTCCCCTTCTGGGGGCAGAGGAGAAAAGCTAATCGCTTATAGTCCTCGCCTCAGGAGTGTATCCCGCGAACCCGACCCAAGGGTTTCGTTACCATTGTAGCAATGTGTATAATTGTAGTAGAAATTAAGGTGTTGGATTAAAGGGCAAATGATTTCGATATGGGATATGGTAAAAATTAGGGAGGAAATATTTAGAAATCGTAGCCTGAAGTGTGGTGGTGATTTTATTTGGAGAATATTTTAAGTCATCGCTACCTATTTGGTGTTTTTACCATTCCCTAATTATCATTCCTAGTCATTTAAAAGGGCTGGTGTTCCAAAGTACATTTCTCACCCAATATTTAAACCTGTAAGTGAGCTTCGGTGGGCTACGGAGGAGCTCTCTTAAGATTTAAACGTAGGCCTGTGAATGACTTAGATGCAGGTTAGGAGGGCCAATTCCTATACCCTGCACTACCTCTCAGTGCGAGGATTGTAACTTATTGCTTTCCGCTTGCTTTACCGATGATATGAAATCGGGAACCATCTGACATGCCAGTCAAGCAATATTTTTGCTCGTTTAGTCAATTCAGAAGTATTGAAGTCGAGACTTTAGGCGATAATGCCAGGTACTTAATTTATATGCGATGGATAATGCATTATATGATATATCATTCAGCTATTGATGAATAATGCCTTGTGAAAAACCATTCTATTAAATTATAAATAATAATGGTGTGAGAGAGAAAGGAAAGAGAACTACCATGAAGGAAACATTATTTTTCTCGCTTTCGTTACGGATGACCCTCAATAGTATGCCTATCTGCCATTAACTATTATGTATCACTAAGTAATAATTTTTCTTGTCTTTAACCCAATCTCTGTTGCATTTTATTGTATTTACTGGTGGTTTCTGGTGCTAGTTCCACCACTGCAAGGGTAGTATGCTGTTGCATGTATTCATAATCTTTCCCCTCATTCAAACTTTCATTTCTATCTCTTAAGATTTTCGGCATTTTTATTTCTCTACCCTCGTTGTTCTTCCCACCTTTTTTATGCCCATGACATCAATGAAATGGCTCGGAACACCGGTTTTCACTTAGTTGAGTGTATGCTCTTCATTAGTCATTGAGTTATTAACATAATATTAGGAGAGAAGGAATGGAACATGCAAACGCAGTGGCGAAACTGGATGGTGTTTCAGCTTATTTATTCATTAGAACTCCGTGAACCTATATTATGTTTGGAGAGAAAATTCGTGTTAATTTACCGTGTTAATGGAAAAGCTTTGGACTTACTGCCAAAAGTTTTACCTTGTGCATTATTTTTCAATTAACTTTTACGGAGTCACGTGCAAGTGCATTTAAAGTTCTAAAATTCCACTGAGAAAACCCTCATATGCCGAATCCGCGACAGACGACTATCACTAGAACTTCCCCTACGGAGTTTGAGTCCTCGTCGGTATTGATGGCTTGGTATTTCAAGTGCTTAAGAACTACTGGCGATAATTCGGGAGATCAGGGCTCAAATCTCGGTCAGGGCAAATGAATTTCCTTTATGGAATTTTCGCGCTGAAAATGTACTTGCAAATGATTCTGTAGAAGTTACGCCACTGGTTAGCCTGCGGTCATTTCCTTGATCAATGCTAATATAAAATGTTTCGACTCTTTCCTCTTTTTAAAGCGGTCCACAGCAAAACAGTTAGGCCTTACTTGAAAAACAAATAATGTTTTGTTTCACCTCACGATGGTTGGAATGGAATTATAACACGAGTGCCAATTGTTTTTCATAAAAATTCGTCGTGGCACCGTAGTAATTAGTCTATTTCCTACGATACTCCTGATCGACACAACAATTTTCAAGCGATCGAGCTATCCTCCAATTTCCCAGTGCAATCTATTGTAACCTCATTAATGAAAGGTTCTGCGCATTCATGTCGCACTTTTTATCTCCTTTTCGCCTGCGGTTGGTTCGTAGACCGCACAGCTCCTCCTCGATTATGGATTTCCATTAGAGGATCGTAAATTTTGAGTGCCCTATCCGGGGAATGAATAATCGCCCAGAAATAGACCGATCAAACTCATTATTACGTCATGAAAATTTCATCAAAATGTGCGCCTCAGTATATTATGTCGATTCGGGATGAGTGACCCTTCAGGGGCATGATGAATAGGTGGATCAGACAACAGGTCCATTCAATTCTCCACATTGAATAAACCATGCATAAGCCTCGACTTGAATTCCAAGTTGGTCATTGACATTCTCGTGCGTGGACGACCTCCCCACCCCCCACTCCCTCCTCTCCCCACGTCCCCTCCTCCGCGCTGTCCCGCAGGATCAGCTTCCGCCTTTCCCCGCCAACTCCGGGGTCCCCCTCGCCGCCGCTACCACATCAAACCAACCAGGCCTGCAACTCCCCAGTTCTCTCTCTCCTCTGCTCCGTCTCTGTTACCCTCCGCTGAGGGAGAAGGGAGAGAGAGCCAGGTTGCCGGCTTCTTGTGCAGGAGATAGTTCGGACGCTGTTCGCTTCCCTGGGGATATTACATCTCTAGGAGTATTCGGGGGGGCGAGGAGAAGGTAGGGACGTTACCGCGTGCGAAGGCTGTTGCCGTGTGAGGGGCTCACGTGGCCGGAGCATAGGTGTGGAGTGGAATAAATAGCGGGGACGGAATGGGAAAATTATTCGGGATACATCTGGAAGGACCGAGGGGAGAGGAGGGGGGTTTGGAGGGGTGTTTTTAAACACCTGACGCTAAAGCTTCCATCCGGTGTGCAGCAGTCAGTACCTCGGTTCTCGCAGCCGATCAGTTTTTTTCCTGTAAGTGAGGATTTTGGGGTGGAGAAGCGATCTCTTCGAGAGGGATGGAGCTGAGATATATCGTGGGATAACCGATAGAGCATTAGGCGAAGTGGATGTGGGTTGTCCAAGAGGAGCAGAATGAATGGGAAATGGTTAGTCGTAGGAGGGGTCTTAAAACACATCCCCACTTAGGGTTGTTCCACGTACGATTACCAACTATCTCCTCCGCTATTTAGCGGAATGGAAAGTGTACAGTCAGCAGTTTATCTAAGTAAAACAATGGAGAATTATGGAAACGTAAGAGAGAGGATAGCGCCATATTTGTGGACATAACAAGTGGAATCAATTGAATTAATGAGCAAAAGTTGGCAGCTATTGTATAGAGCCATAAATGAATAGAAATTTCCAGAAAATACGTTATTACCATAATTCACGGAATGAAATCAACGGTGTTAGGAGTGCCCGGTGAGGGTGTGAAGTGTACCCGAAGATGACTACGTCGAAACTAGTTACACGTGAGAACATCAAAGTGACATCTGCGACATCCTTTTCGTATTTCAGTTACAGAATTCACAGCTTTAATCTTCGCTGTGTTCAAGTTTCTTAGATTCGTACTTTGAATAAAAAGTACTGTTCTGTAACATACGAAAACGCATAAATTTAATTGTTGCACTTTCGAATCCATTCCTTGATTTTTCTAGCTCTTTTTTCTTTCTAATGTTAATGTGAAGTATTTAGGAAACTTATTGTGGAATTTGGAAATTGAACCGATTAAACGTGGAGTTTGCTACCTTAGACTTAGCGTTATTAGTCACAAATTTAAGCTGCAAGAAAATCATTTGGACTATTAAGAACTCTTCATTTTTGCAAGCATTTGAAACTGGTCGACTTTAGCGCTATGCTGGTAATGTGTTTCAACGCTTTTCCCTTTACTTAAGCTAATTCCAGAGGCTCTTAGCTTTTCATTTTTACCATCATAGGTAGTTTGATCTTACTTGTAGTAAAGAGTACTCACTTTTCCTTGTAAATAGCCTGTCGGGAATGTTATATCTGTACTATGTCTTTCATCTTGCTTGCAAAAAAAACTTGAGAGCAAGGGGTGAAAACGAGCATTTTCATTACTTATGAAACACTGTCATTCGTTTGCCCCTGCGCTTATTTTATTTCTGCTAGACCTTTATTAACGTGTAACTACGCGGAATACAGACGTAGACTCCTCTTCAAGATCGCATTCAGGGTGTC
This sequence comes from Ischnura elegans, assembly GCF_921293095.1. NCBI lineage: Eukaryota > Metazoa > Arthropoda > Insecta > Odonata > Coenagrionidae > Ischnura > Ischnura elegans. The sequence goes on from NC_060246.1 coordinate 147,766,618, forward strand.
GTTGTCATTGTTGTGAGTGAAGATTGATTGTGTTGTGAAGAAGAACACTGGCCATTTTTAAAGTTTGCCTCGCTTGTAAGGGGTACATGCAAATTCTATGACAAGTTTTCGTTCAAGGCTTATTCTTTGCTTCTAGAGGCGTAGAAAATGTGGGGCATAAATTTATTTTCTCTAGCTACTCTATTATAGGGGTGATTTTGACCTCTTTAGCTTCCATGCAGAAAATCTTTCTCGCTGCCATAAAATCGTGGATGCCACTACCTTTGCATCGCGACTCTCCGTACTCAGCATTTTCGAAAGTGACAAGTGACTGATACTCACAAAGAGTCCCGAATTGCCCAAAATAATTTATTAATGGCGCGAGAGTGTCCACTTAAAAGAGACTTACGATAAAAATAAGTTTTGGATTTGGTAACGAGTTTATTCGATAGAATTTTCAAATACTTTGCCTCGATGAGGATAAATTAAGTGAATTCAAATGCAGTCGGTGCAACCGTATTGGAAGAAAGAAAGATAACCGTCTTCCCAGGACAGTATTTTGAATTCTCGGAAGTGTTGGACGGCCAAGGGAAGTTTTAGATGGTGTACAAATCAAGCACTACTGCCAGACATATTTAAGTGTGGAAGAAGAATATTATTTAAATAAATTTAATTCCTATGTACGCACAAAATCTCTCTTAAACCTTCTCACGGAATAAAATTTCCTATCCTATTCTTTTGCGTATCCCCAATAGCTAGGTAATGAGACCATTGCCCAAGGTTTTTTATCCATTGCGGCAGCTAATGTGCAATAGATCTTCCACAGATTTAGATCCCTTTCCTTCTCGCATGGCCAGCCCTCTATTCAATTACGTCCTCTGTGGAGAGTATTCCATGGAGTGAATCGGCGTGAATCCTCTTGGAGGTGCTTGGGAACTTTTTTTTGCTTAAGATTTGAGGTCGCTTAAGTCGATTCGTGATATATTTATGGATCGGAATGGTGTGTGGCAGTAGTGGTTGTATCCGTTACCGTTGACAAACAGTATCCCCGCCAACCCCTTTCGCGCGGGACCATCTTCCAAATCCTCCCGCGGCCGTAACTTAAATACGCATTAGCGGTGGAGGGTGGGTGCCTATTTGGAAGACGGGCTGCACCCCGCCTCCTTCCACCTCGCAGGAGTGATAAACTCCTCTTCTTGCGTCTCCACTTCCCGTGCTCTTGCCACCGCCGTCAGTGGTACCCAACCGTACCCCTCGCTCTCTCTCTCTCTCTCTCTCTCTGCCGGAGACATCGGCGCACGCCCGTCTGAGCACCAGCTCCCGGCCGTTTGTCACAGTGTTTTATCTCCCGTGCGGCTTCCGAGTGGTGGAAGAAAAAAAATGTTTAAGTCGGCAACCGAGACCGGTCCGGAATAAAGCGCGAATGCAAAAGTGGGTGCACTCGTCGCCGGCGGGCGCGGCATTGGGAAGCGGGCGGTGTGTCGGGTGCAGCCTCGCCCTGGCCCCGTTTCCCTACGTGTCTTGTATGTCCCCGCGGCCGTCACGATGATTAGTGTGTTTGTCCCGTGCCTTGGGTTGCGGGCGTCCCTCTCCGCTCCGTCTGTTCGGCCCGGAGGAAGTGGCAGGAGGAGGATTTTTGGGCATAAATCGAGAAATGATGCTTAAAGATTTTCGCGTCATGACTTCGACCTTAAAAGGCGTGATGAATTGCCACTTATAAGAATATGATATGAAGAAATTAAAGTCTCGTATGAGAGGGTGAGAAGCCAAGGGATACAAGTTAATTTCTTTCAAAACAGAGTGAGATGCAGAATTTGGTAAAAGAAATGAACAAAAAATTTTGTTGGCCAAGGGATACTAGTGATCTTTTCTTTGCTGACGTCCAGTGGAAAAGCAAGTGCACCACTAAGTATCCAGTTGGTCTCGTTTGTTTTCTTTGCTTAATTTCTGTTCCGTACTAAAATAACATCTACCCCTTGGCTGCTCACCCCCTCATGTAAGATAGGGTTTTTAGTTTTCACTTTATGATAATTATACTTTTCAGAGCGGTGACGTGAATGCTTCGACTCAACTATAGTTGTAGTTTACCTCATACTAAAGTGGATGTCATATCCCATGTTCTATTATTATTGGCAATTTCGCATAGAAGGAGGAGAAATAAATTTTCTTTAGATATGAAAGAGATAGTTTGGAAGGTTACATTGAAATAATTAAGAGTAGTTTGAGGGGTGGCCGTGGACGAGTCAGTTTGTTTCTGGAGTGGGTTATCCAACCATGCGTCACAGCGATTCTATTACCCGCCTTCTTTCCCCTGAAGTTCTTGAGCTACTAAATAAATATCTCCATTTGCCTTTTCAAATTAAGATTCCCAGCCTTCAAGAAGTCACGTATGACAAAATCTTTTCACACTGGAGACCACTTCGTAAATGTTTGTTATTTCTACTCTGGCATTAACGTCAGGGATTGTGTAGTGTAACTCAAGCAAATTTCACAGGAATTGTTATTTCTAGATAGTAGGTATTTCAAGTAATTTGAAATGATTATAGTCTCCAAAAATCATGTAGCTGGATGGAGTTTTCTCCCCTTGGTAATAAGTTGAAATATATTCGAAGGATGCCACCTTCATGACAAAACAACGATACGCCTAAACCGAGGTGGGTTTTGCAAGAAAATGCGCCTGCATGGCCAATATTGGAATAGGGTTAATCGAAAATGGATTCTAAAGTACGAAAACCTGGCTGAGAAAACTTCTTTGGTGTCTATTGAATCAAATTATCCATCGTTCTTCCACTCGCTTCGTTAGAGAAACTAGAGGTCGAGGAAGATTCATCTCCCCTTCGTATGAAGTCTTCCTCCACGCCAAAGGCTGCGGAATTTAACGTCTCCTCCCTATTCCCATTTGAATTCGTGGGATTTCCGATTGACTCTGCTCGGTCGCAGATTCCGTATAGACATATTGCTCCATGTTGCTCCTATAAAATTCTTATTCTAGCATTTCCGTATGTTTCTAGCACTACCAACGCCTGGCTTACTGTGGCAGCAGGTAGAATAATTTTCTCAATTAAGATGCATTGGAGATGAAGTCCCATTTTTGTCATCGTGTGACGTTAATTTATTGACGTATCTCGTCAGCGATAAAACTAAGTAGGCTCGTATTTATTGTGGACGTGTGTTGGTTGTGTGTGTCACTCCCTCCACATGTGTACGGAGTTGCTATCGATTTGAAAACGTGTTTAGGTGGTGTTTTAAAGCTGGTAGTGGAAAAACACTATAGTTTTCCGGAAATATGTGTGGGTTTTTTTAGTCTATGGATTTTTATTATTTTTCATCAATTTTTAATTTTTATTGGAATTTTCCTTTCATTTCGGATTTTCGTGCGAAGTTGTTTCACGGCAAAATGGTTTAATGATAATTTATTCTCATCCTAACCATCGCAAGGAATATGCTGTGCTTGACATTGATGCCAAATTCGTGCTTCCTTTTTTTGCCATTTCAGTGTGAAACTACACGGATTTGCGCATCGTATTTTGGAATTTATTTGATGATAATAAATATTTTTATTCATTGGTTTTGACGTGCTCTATAATTTCAAAACGTATATTACGGCTGAAAGAGAAATATGTGAATACGATAATTTACTAATATTATTATGTTTATCGCAGTATCACTAATCGTAATAGTGGCCTTTATAGTGAAAATTCATGCAGTTATTTTCCTGGATCACGTGGTGTACTTATGTATCATCTGTATCGCATGCTCTTTATCTCTGTGGAATGTGGATTTCTGGGGCAGGAGACGCCTTTAAATGCCCCTCCGTATAAATTTTCCTCTATCCGTGACCTTTAATCATCACAAAGGCCGCTTTAGAGCCCACTGTTCCATGTATGCTCTGTTTATATTTTTCTCGTTAACCTCGAGACACTTGTTTTCGTGTACACCTCAAGCTGTGATAAACTTGCCTCTTGTCGTCATCGTCACCGGCAAGCGAGAATGTAAAAAGGTCTTTGATGTGGTCATACGGTGAATAAGTTGTTACACAATGAGAATATTTTCTTTCTTTATTCCTTGCATTCATGTCGATGTTTTTCTCGTTGTTATAAAAAAAATCTCCCTCGCTGCATTTACGTTAATTTATTTTTCATCAATTTTTACTTTTCCACTAATTTCGAATTTTTGTGCGAAGTTGCTTCGTCGCTAAAATGGCTCAATAATATTTTATTCTCATCGTATCCATTGCCAGTAAAAATGCTGTGCTTGATGTAAATGACAAATATCTCCTTGTTATGTGTTTTTTTAGCCATTTCAATGTAAACCGCAAGGTCGAGATCGCTATTCAGGTTTTACTAATTCGCATTAAGCACAGTGCATAATTCGGAGAATTCGGTCCATTATCCCTTCCCTTTCATAACGAGGGAGAGCATTACACACTCCGAGGGTCTGGTTCGGACTTCAGGAATGTGGGATGCCCGCATCCGTTTTTTTTTCCTGGGTGAAAATTCTCATTCCCCGCGTTGAGTCGGTGCAGCCGTTTTTATTTTTCCTCTCCCCCTGCGAAGCCGTCGAGGTAGGTTTGGATGTTGTTATGGTGTTTTTTGGCGTTTGCTCGATGGCAGTGAGAAAGATAAGATAGTTCTCTTCACGTGGGGAGAGAGAGATGGGGACGTGTGTACGTAAGTTGGAATAGTTCCGAGAATTCCGAATGAGCGGGTAGACGGGAAGGTCTCTCTGCTCGCTTCAGGGGAAGAGGAGGTTGTCTGCGCTTTTGCGCGATGGGAGGAGAGACGTGGGAATAGGACGCGATGCTTGAGTTCGTTCGGTGCAAGGAGTTTTAAAAAAACGTATAAAATACAAAGTGAAAAAAAAACGACGGCGCTTGAGTCGCGAGGAGGTTTGTGTTGGTTGAGATCCTGAGGAGCGTGAAACGAGGACTTACGTAAGGATGAAATGGCACCCTTAGCGGAGCGGAAGGGGTTTTGGTAGTGATCGGGCGGTGGGAGATACGTGGAGTGTCTGTTTGTGTATGTAAGTACGTGGTAGAAACGATGGTACGTTGAACGTCTGGAGATATGTCTCCCTCTCTCCTTGTGAGTTAGGTGGGAAAAAGTTGCTTCGAGGTTTAAAGTGGCGTATATGGAGGATATGCCGTGTAACGCCGAAAATATGTAATTTTCTAATATGTATGTTTTTCCTTTAAAGACGAAAGCCCAGCAAAATGTGTCCCAAAAATACTGGAGTTATTTTTTAGCTGCTATTGACGCCGCTAATTGGCATATTGGACTTTAGAATGCAGATTTATGACCAACGAATGTTAGGCTACGAGAACACTTGGCTTGAAGGACTATCTTTCAGCATTTAATTATATCTCAAATTGACATGAAGATCATCTGAATAACTTAGCTGCAGATTTCTGTGAAAACTATTCCGCGCTATGGTTCGGTGATTGTGTCGATAATTAGCGTCTGTTGTACCTGGCTTGTACCATATCATCTGAGAGTGAGTGGTCAAATCGAAATAAAATAAGGAAAAAGAAGATGAATAAAGAAGTGGTCGATAGAACTTAAGCGTAAAAAAAAAGTTGGCCACCCACTTTTGACCTTTCTCGCTATGCGTCTGATGGGTGATAAATGATAACCCTGGTATAATCTTGATTTCTTGAAGGGATCTCACAAAAGCGCTATCGCTACTTTAAAAGTTATAATTTCTTCTTAAGTTCCACTGAGAATTCTGCCTCCATTTACTCAAATGGGAACGTAGCCTTAAATCAAGAATCTCGTCATTTGTGTCTGATTAGAGAAAAATGGGGGAAAATATTCGTCGTATTTTCATAATTCCGATGCATGTTTTTCTGTCGGTAGAACAAGGTATTAAGGGAAGCGTATATTATCAGAAATACAGGGGACTTGTTGAAAATGCTGTTAGAAATAGGTAGTGGATTGGTGGTGGAATGGACTTTTCAGCCTCCCTTGCCCATAGCATTTCCGGATCCTACCGCGCTGAAGTGCTGTGCACCATACTCCTCTTCTCGTTATATATCTGCCTACGAGTGCCCTCGTGGTATAATTTTTTTTCATCATTGGTCCCGTCACATGCCTCCGCGGGAGAGGCGGACAACCCAATTATATATTCTTTCCGGTCGCTCGGACGGCAGCGTTTCCCGCCGGAAGATGTCAGCTTTTTCTCCTCACGTCTACGCTCCATATGTCGAGTACCCCACCCTCCTCGGATCACGCGCAAGTTTCCAAACTTCACGTAGAGATTTGCATCATTCGCCATCGGTGAGTGTGAGGCGTTCGTATTTCGGAATGTGCCTTGGGTGTGAATATGGGAATGCCGCCGTGGCTGTCGTGCGGGTTACTCTTGAGAGTTATCCGCGTCATTGCTACTGCCACGGAGTAGGCTATACGGCGGATGGTCCGTTGGAATTTTGTCGGCATAACTATGCTAGTAAATATCTCGTGAAATGCCTCGACCTATAGAAAAGCATTCCGTAATACTTTTTAACACGCATGAAGTCGCATAATGGATCCTTAAATGATTAATTTGTCCTAATTTTCGGTCATGAAGATACCAGATGATGGACGTAAAAAAATGGAAGTATAATAACCTTCAACTTTCCTTATCATTTAATTTACGTGGGCCGACAATGGGCCGACTGGTACAACATCATCTGTTGAACTATGATGAAGAACGATGCTTATGATAATTTTGAATTTGTTCCACGTTATTATTGTTTTAATACGTACATTCAAATTCTTTTCGATTTCGCAATAATCCTTGAAAATTGAACTTAATAGTTCAATTGAATATTGAACATAATTGTGTATTACAGTATTATGGCGAATCTAATTCGAGTAATCTTGGTAACTTTATGGAAGTTGTTCTTTCCCTTTATGACGAACTTGTTCGAAGAAGTTTTTCCCTAAATTATAATTTTTTCATTATTTTTATGGTATTTAAACATCAATTTTGGAGGTTGGGGATAGTTTTATGAATCCCAATGTAAAAATCAATTCTACCAGTAGGTTTTATCGTAAATATTGTATTATCTTTGGTTTTAACTATCACACTGTTTATATTTACACCTCGTACATAATCGAATGTATTCGTTGAAAGAATTGGGTTAAACTGAGTTTCGTTCTGTTGAGGTAGTGTTTATTAATTTCATTATTGGAGATAATCAGACGTGAATTATTTTGCGTGTGCCACAAGTCAGTCGCTCTTACTTGCTAATTTATTAGTTGAAATCTTATTGCTGATTTTATCTTCTGTCGTTTTGGTGCAATTAAATTGCCACAGTCGGTCATGAGCCTCTACAAGCCAGGTACATCAACGGAAAAAGGTGCAAGCGATTCTTGTTTATAGTCAAAGAAGAGTAATCGGGGAAGGGAGGTTCAGCTGGCTCATAAATAGATTATAGGAATGAAATAACTATTGAAAGATTCTGTAACGCGGGTAAAAGTTTTTGGGCCATCCCAGGGAGGGGAGCAGGGAATTAAGTTGAAAGGGGAAGAAAAAATTTATCAATTATCTCATCTCTTCCTACATCGAGAGATATTCGTCCTTACGATTCATGGCAATGTCTGAAGAGGGAGATGAAAGGGTGGTATGGTTCTTTACCCCTAACGTTGTTATTTTTGGGACAGGAATATGTGAAAATAAATTAGCTCTGGGTTTCCGTCCTTAATTTCCGATGCAAAAATACCCTTATTCCGTAATACTTTTTTGTAATCCCAATTCTTTCACTGAGTTTAAGCTTTTGTCCGAATCAAATATGCAGTCTTCCTCCAAAGGAATGTGCAATGCGAGAAATAAAGCGAGTAAAGATCCTCCCCCTCCAATTACTAAAAGTTTGTTTAGCTGTTTCTGCAGTGTATACTTGCTGTATCAGGACGGCAATATTCTACGTTGTGAGAGCACTCCTTGTAAAGATAACCAGTCTGTATATATTCCTTCGTATCCATTCATCATTGCGATTTTCAAAGGTTAACTTCGCCCCATGTCCATTAAGTTCATTAGCAATAAAATAGCAATCGGTTTACAGTGCTCGCACACAATAGGGGGAAAACGCACGATCCGAAGCTCCCAGTTACGCGCAAATTGGAAGTTTTCCATAAACTCCGGCCTTCCCTCGCGTTTACTTATTTAACCATCTCCTCTTTCCCTCCCTCCTCTGTGTTTATTCGACGTTTATTAGTGGAACATGGATTAGAGGAGATGATGATGGTGTAGAAGAGAGAGGGAACATCGAGTGTGTGAAATAGGAAGAGCTGAGCTGCGTCGAAGCGCTACCCTTCCGATCGCATCACCAAACCTTCTCCGCAGCGATCCACTCGAGGTCGTTTTTGCAAAATTTTTCCCTCTCGGAGTGAGTGCGATTTGCACCACTGCCCAACCCTCACTCACCCACCCCACATCCTTGGTGACTCCGCTGTTTGCTTGGCTGAAGCTTGTCGATCGATCTCGAAACGACGGAGAGATGTGTAATGATGTGTAAACGTACGAAACGAGTCTCGAAGTTGAGCGCACACGCCGGCAGAGCTGTGTCATCTATTGAAGAAAACAAGTCTGAGATAACTACAGCTGAATCAGCTGCAGTTCTGCAGCTAAATTGCAATCTCCTAGAACATAAATTGCGCGGTACATGGCAATCATTATGTCCCGTTTATTTTACAAATTAATCATAAGTGAGTCTTTTTGAGCGTGATAACCTCAGCTAGTTTCCGTTAGGTGATGAAACTGACTAGCTTATAATGCCAATTGATACTTTCTTTTCCATATTACTTCAGGTTCTCCTCTATGTAACCCTTCCATTGCGGAAAATGAAACTATTGCACTTCTTAGGGTTCGCTATTTATATTTAATTGGCACGATTGGGGTTCTTATTATAATTACACCCGAAGATCTCACAGTTAAGACACCCAGGTCGTGCCCATTAAGAATAGTGAACCTTACGAAGTGTAGTTTTATCTTTTATTTTCGAGTCGCTATTCCTTTTTTGTAGTCATTTAGTTATGCTTCATACAGTCTATCGTGATGCAGCTTGGTAGTTCTCAGCCAGCTATTATAGAATCCGAACTGAATGGATGACAAAAAGGATTTAGAGATATTGCCATCTTGCTTTATTGAGTGTATCCACAGATACTGAAGATTTTTTCGCGAGAAGAGACGAATTTTTGAGTTTCATGCATAAAAATTAATTCAGAAGACGTATTCCGCGTCCCTACTATTCGCTCCCAGCAAAATCTCTAAATCGTATCCTTCGTATAATATAAGTATCAAGTGTACCGCGGGTAAATTTTAAGCAAAGTACAATTGAGCTATATGGGTATTTCCGCCCACATCAAATACTGCATTTTTCCGAGTGTTTCGTGTGGAGGGAAAGAGGTAAGTTATTGGCAAACATGGGTATCAAATTTTGATTTTTTGATCAGAAATATTGATTTCATCTTCCCACCCCTCAAGGCCTTTGTTCGAAAAACTTGTGAGACCCCACTATTGGCGCAAATTTCGACCGGCAAGGAAAAAAAATCGAATGAGCCGTATACTCAACGCAAACGAGCGACATCAATCACGGGTCCGTAAAATTGAAACGCGGCGAATAACCTTGATGGAAAAAATGTAGGGCACCTAGCCGATCGTGAAACTGAAGAAGGCATGGATTTCCATCATGATATTAAAAATGGTGCCTTGGGATAGAAAGAGTCATTTTTTCTCGCCATTAATGATTCAACGAGGCGGGTGAAGAGGGCCGATTGGAGAAGGAGGATTTGGAATCGAGAAACGGGAGACCCAGGTCGCTGGATATTGGAGGAGTCAAGTATCGAAAGTGCTAGAAAAAAAATTATCCAGGCCTCTAATGAGAAGTCGGGTGCGATGCGCGATTTACGGCTAGATTGTGTAATGACCGAGTAAAATGAGCGGCAATTCGATTCGGTGACGAGCTTATGGAAAAGGAGGACCCTTTTTAAGGGAATGAGTGGGGATTATTATTAAATTCCACGGCCTCTCATCCCGTCATTTTGCCCGCCTCCCCATTTTTTAGCTGCGGCGGTAGCGTCGATATATCGTTCTTCAAAGGATTTTTGACATAAGATGAGCCGTGTGGATGGAAAGCATGAGAAAGGCAGCGGCGGAATGGGCGAGAAAGACCAGGGTGTGGGATTTTGGGAGCGGCGATGCTGAGGAAAGTGGATCCTGGATTCGAGAGAGATGGAAAAGAGCTATTTCTGCAAAATGAGAGGAGAGGAAAAGGGAAAGTGAGTTCCTTTCCCCTCGGGGCACGCAGGAGATGGAATGATACCCCCACAGCTCCCCTTCCACAATCCCTCCCCTCTTCCATCCATAGATATTTCTGTTTGGGACAACGGAAGACCCTTGGACTGTTTGAATGTCCATAGAGGCGTAATTGGGCTATCCGAGGGAGCGTGCAAAGAAAATTAGCATCCAAAGGAAATAGCTGGGACGAAAACATGCGAAAAATGGATCCGTGATGGGATGGATCGTTTGAAATATCAGATGAACCCCTCGGGTGCATGATCTTAATGACTTAGCCAAAAAAAACTCGGGTATCTGTCAATCTCAAATGGAACAGTGGTATCACTCCGATTGTAAAAAGTTCAATATAATTATGTCAATGCCTCAAATCATTTTTAATATTTTTTTCTCGCTATAATTACCGTCATACGTTGATGATTTGATGAAATTTTTATATTTTTATAAAGGGAAAGGAATTTATCCTTTCTGATTATTTAGAGGCATTGGATGAATGAAATGGTGTTTTGGATGAAAATGATTTATTGGCTGTATTGGATGGAATTGCTTTGGAGGCTGCCTTTCAGTGACTCTTTTCCTCATGTTTTTCGTGTTCTTTTTATTTTAAGGGCATCGATTCCTAGAATGAAAGGGTTACCAGGATCCGCTGTAGGGTTTCGGTAGAAAAATAATGCTCATATATTCTCATTGGTCTCCTTGATGTTTCCGCGGAGGATGTTCCTAATTTGTTCCTGTAAGATATAGCGAAAGAAGTTTTTATGATTTTCTATAATATTGATCGGAATTTGTATAATTTTTAATAGAGAAATTCACTAGAAATTTTCATGCAGAAGGCCTAATATTAATCGATTTTCGCTATGCTCAGGGCATTCCATCCTCTTCAAAATCTGCGTACCCTAGTATTTGCTTCCTGTTCCAAAAGTTGTGTAAAGTTTTTATAAGTGGTAAATAATTTTTTAATTAATTTGGAACTTATTGTGGTAACGTCTTTCTTAATGTCATATTTGTTCAGTTTTTCCTTTTTTTCAATATACAGGGTTTGTCCGGAAAGTAATAGGACTGAGTCGATTCAAAAAACTTTATTGAGCCAATCGTTAATATTCTTAAAAAACTTTCAAAATAGGCTCCTTCTGCGTCGATGCAGCACTGCTAGCGCGATTTCCAAGCATTGAAGGCGTCACGGAAGGTATTCTCCGGAATAGCCTTGAGAGCCGAGGTGCATGCTGCTTGGATCCCCTCTGTCGTCTCTTAATGCTTGCCTTTCATCGGCGATTTCAGGCAAGGAATCAAAAAAAAATCCGGAGGGACCACATCTGGGCTTTAAGGCGGCTGCGGAAGCGTTGGGATGCCGGCCTTGGTTAGGTAGCTGTTCACAAGAAAGGCGGTGTGAGCCGCAATTTCTGGTCGTCAGTGAGCACTTTTGGGACCATCTTCGCGCACAACTTGCGCATGTTCAAATGGTCCGTCACAATGTCATGAACCACAGATTTTGGTAAATTCAACATCTGGGCAATTAAACGAATACTTAGTCGACGGTCTGAGTTCAAAACTTTGCACACACAAGTCACATTGTCGGTGTTAGTCGAAGTCGCAGGTCTTCCAGCTCTGTCTTCATCAGTGACCTCTTCCCCGGCCCTTCAAAAAGGCCTGGTGCCACCGAAACACACCACTTCTTGCTAAAACAACATCTAGATAAGCCTGCTTGATCATATCAAACGTCTCTCTTGCAGATTTACCTAGTTTCATGCAGAATTTAATCGCGTACCTCTGCTCTAGCGAACGCTGCATTTTCGGCTTGCACCACTCACAGAAACGTGACATGCAAAAATGTCTGTCCTGACTCTCCAGGTGCTCGGAGACAACTGACCAGCCGCTCGTTCGTTAGCTAGGAAAGCCATCTACCGAATCCAGACGGTGCGCACACGCTCCGAAGTACAGTGTGTTCGGGGGTCCAAGAGCGGGCCCCCGCAAGGATACGCTCTCGAGGACCGGGAACCAAGTCAGAGACTTATACGCCCGAGCCTCTCGAGAGGGGGAGGACAGATAGGAACAAAGGATTAGAGGCATCGCCGCGATGAGAGCCCGACGACACCTCCATGGGAAGGACGGGGAAGGAAGGGAGGGGACGAGGAATCCTGCACCGTCACAAAGGCGGGCAGGTCCTACTATAAGCGAAACCAAGCAATATGCAATTAATATTCTAACGACCTTGGAGGATTATTCTATGAGGAAGAATAATCCAACGATCAAATCGTTAGATGCTCCGAAGTACAGTCGCGGCGAAATAAAATCAGTCCTATTACTTTCCGGACAAACCCTGTACATGTAAGGGTCGCATATTCCTCCCGTAATTATTAGGCATTGCTGCGTCATTTCAGTAATAGATGCTCAGAGGAAGGCAGGATATAATCTCCACCCTCTGAATGTTTTAAATGGTTTCATTTACATGTGACTTCATTTATTTCTTTTATATAGTATGGATAACTAGATCACTGTTTGTTGATTTTTTTATAAGTTATTCCTGCCACTAGTTCTGAATAATATTTATCATTTAAGAGCCATCTTGTATTTGTTTCAGTGAATCTTTTAGTAGTTATTCTGCGCAACTTTTGCGTGTTTTTTCCTTGCAATATGTTACTTTGCTTATGAAATCATAATGTGGCTTGCATTACCTACCATCCTAAACATTCATTTTAATGAGATGTATGTTTCTTTCTCCTAAAGAAATTATTATATCATTAAATCTTCATGTACATCTCAATTTATCGTAACAGCCATAAATGGATATTTTTGACATTTTATTGATCTAAATAAATTGAATTTGATTGAGCATTGCATTTCCTGTTACGAGTCAAGTTATCCTTGATGGAATATCCCGTTCTAGACTGAAACAGAGACCCTCGTTAGGGATCACCCAGGGGTCATATCTTTCGCCAGCTCGGCGCCTTTTTTTCGCTCCTTTTCCTTGGAACTCCTTGGCTTTTGATTTTATTCTCCTTCCGCCCCTGATTTCATCCTCTCTTTATCTCCATCCCTCCGTGAGTGAATTCGTGCGGTAGTTTTCCCTCCTCGCTCCGTCACCTCCCTCATCCGTTCCCTTCACCTTTTTCTTGCTGAGTCTTCCTTATCCCGCATTCCTTCCTTCTTCTCACCTCCGATCCCGTTTCCCGGGTTGCCCTCTCCGCCTCTCTCTCCATCCATACCACCCCTGCCATACTTCTTTCTCTCTCTTAAAACTCCCATGGTCCATTGCTTTCCCTCTCTCGACTTCTCCACTCCCAGCTCTTCAAACTTTGCCATCTCTCCTCCTTCCAAAGTTAGTACGGGGATTGGGAATGGAAGAGGTGGAAAAAATCCCTTTCCTTCTTGATGTCTCTCTTTCTCATTCCTTCCCTCTTCTCTCACACATTTGCAGGAGAGGAAAATAGGAGGCTATTCCCTTACTTGGGAAATAGTGAATCCTCTCCACCTTCTCTATTGGCTTATTCCCTATCTCTGTCAGTCTCGCTCACAGGAAGCCCACTGTTCACGTCCCTCCTCGCCTCCTTGTTAGAATTTTCGTGATAAATATTTGGCTGGGATCAAATTTCAACTCACGGTTTTTCCGCATAATTTTTCCTGGTATCACTGCTCCCCGTTTTACTCTAGGAATAATACCATCTTTCGCCTTAATCGTTTACTCCTTGTGACTGAGGAAATTAGAGAAGTATTGATAAAATTTAAACGTGCAGACCATACGCTACAATCCCTCAACTTCCTAATTTCGTCTCCACTCTACGCTATTTCTGTTCGACGCGGGGAAGAGTCGCGACTCCTACGTCTTTCTGCATGGAGGCAACCTCTGGATCGGCGAAAGTAATCCAATAAATACTTTTTGAAAAAAGGTATCAACCTTTGTGTCCAGCTGACTAAATATTGGATGGATTTTTATAATGCACCGTTTCACAGCGAACGTTTCCAGCTAAACTCTCCCACGCACCCATCTCCGTTTAGGTGTATATATATACGAACCTCCTATCCTCCTTTAGTTTTCCACCCCTATGCTTCCATTTCCTACCAAATAACCCCTCTCTCCCCTCTACTTGCCTCTCGAGCCATCCCTACCCTCACCTGATTCACGGGGAAAGTTTGAATTATGAGATCCGGTGGAATGTAGAGAACCTCTCAACTATCTCCCTGTCCCTTTTTTACCCTTCTTCCTTCCAATGATGGAGACAGATTAATAAACTTTTTCTCTTTTCGAGCCCATATTTTTCCCTCTCCATTTCAATCTCAATCCTTCTCGTTTTTTTCCCTTTTTGTCTCCCTCTGTTTTTTTCTATCTCTCTGTCTCCTTCTCATTCTTCCACTTTCGTTTTTATTCGTCATTCGTTTCCCTTCCTCCCCCTTGTTCTTGGTCGTTCCTTCCCTTCCTTTCTCTCGTTCTGCTCCTCTTCGTCCCCTTCCCGGTCGCGCGTTTCCTTATTCCGTCTACACATCGTTCTTCATCGCCCTATAAATGTCGATCCGTTGCTGTTTTATAACCCGATGCTGTTTGTTTTTTGTCATTTTTTTGTTCCCTTCACTCGTGTTTTTGTTCCCGGAAGATAAAAATATGGGACGTTTATTTATTTATTTGCGAGTGCGAAATGAGTGTGGTTATTTGATTTTTGATTGTTTTCTGAACAAACGGGGATAAAAAAATTCCAGTCTCGTCTCACATTAGTAAGTTATACCTACCAATGTTAAATTATTGACTTACTATCGGCGCAAAAAATGTAGAACGCTGAACTTTAAGCATTTGTATGAAATTCTGGCGAAGCTCCATATGGTCGAGTAATATATCGTTTTAATTATTGTTTATTTGACCACTACAATGTATCAGTAAACATTGTTTAAACGTAAAAGTTTGGCTTCCACGGTCGAAAGTGTGAAGAAGAACACACGAAAAACTACGATAACAGCGAAACGGTCGTCTTCCTTATCTCGTCACACGCAAAATATTTGATTGGTGCACTTCTTTATTTTTTATGGAGAGAACGACATCTTTGCATTACAAATAGCTTTTTAAAATTTAATTTGACTAATTCTTTGATTTTTTTTAATGGCCAAAAGGTAGACTTCAATTTCCGAGGTGCAGAAAAGTTCATGAATATCGAAGTTAAGTACGCTATGTGTAAAAAATATTTCCAAACCTTTCATGTAGGGAACTGTTAATATTGTTCCTCTTACTTAAAATAAACCACAAATAAAACAAACGCTCCGCGGCAATGTAAGATACAAAAATGGCGATTTTCGTCCTTTTACTTAAGTTTAAGTTAGAAGAACAATAGCAACATTTTCTTGCATGAAAAGTTAAGTAAAATTTTTTTCATCTAGCATTAGCGAAGTACGTGTAAGCATCATGGATATACCCAGGAAATAGCTCTGTATAGATTATTATTTTACCTATCCTTAACCCAAAAGTATGATTGCCCCGAAAATTCATTCTTTCTATCTAGGTAATTCGTAGAAATTGAGAAACATTAGATTCCGACCTCGTTTAGACCCGAACACCTATTGTAGCTATAGGGCTAAGGGTCATTCTGATGAAATAAGTTGTGTATAGCCCAATAATTTCACGGGATTACTTAAGACGACCTTTAGAGCAACTTAACAAAATATCTTAAAAATAGCAAGCAGAAAATTTTCTTCTCGGAAATGGGTTAATCTCCCGGTAAAGTGTTTTCTCATGGACGAACTTTAAATGTTGCTTTTGAGTATATGCACTTTTATATTTATTTTGTAAATTGTGTTCATAGGAGCAGTAAAAATTACATGAAGAGAATGTCATCAGGAGTAACTTTGAATAGAATCCCACTTTTTTTACGGATCATTTTTATCCCTAATACCTGCTGTACGATATTGGTCTTAGTTCTTTTGTGGTGGCGTTAATGTCATTATGCATTGAGCATACCTGCGTTTTTATTCACTTTCCAACGTTGACGACGCTCCATTAGGCTTTGTACACTGCACCCGAGTCTTTTTCACTGGAGGAAAACTCTGCATCCGGAGTCGTTCCATTATTCCTCCTGTGACGTTTTCAGATTATTTTTTTCAAACTCAGGTAACCCTGTTTGCGTCGTTTTCTTCTAGTGTAATTTTTATTTTATCTAAGTTGATCTATTGAGCTATTTTCTAACCCTTTGCCACGGAATTGTATTTCCGGGAATTTTCTCGGGAAGAGGTATGAGCGTACTCTTTAAACTATTGTTTAATGACGATGGCGGTTAGTGGAATTTCCTTTGTTCTTCAATTTTTTTCAAACGGAGGCTGGTTTAATTTCTTCATTTTCCTCGTGGCAGGGTTTTACGTGCGCGATATTCGCGGAAAATGATGAAAAATGCATCGCCACTTCCGAAAACTTTCCTCGAAAGTTGTGCGTGTGGCGTTCGTAGGTACCCACTTATTGCAGGGACGAAGATGACGCATTCACTAATGGCCGCACTTGCGTGGACCCCGCTTTAAGGCAGGCATTCGGTGGAAGCATAATATGCATTTTAAATTTAAAAAAAGCTTAATAAAAGACGTGCCATGCGATAATTATGCTTCATAACGAGAAACACTCGAGGAATTCTCTAATAAAGAATTCACCGTCTTTGTTTCCTTGGCAGAAACCCCCCTTTTGTTCGTTCTTGGAGAACGAGCACTGACTGGGTTTTTCTCGCGAAGAAGTTTTTTTTTACCCTTATTCTCCACCCCCTACACGGTGTGTTCTTTTTTATGCTACACCAAACGGCTCTCCCCTTTTTTCTCCAACCCCATTCCAGCCATTATATCCCTCCCCTCTCTCGCTCTATCTTTTGCCTACTCCATTTCTTACCCAACTTTCCCCTTCATATCGGTTTTCTGGAATAAATTAGATGCTAATTAATTGACGTACTCAACGTCGAATGATCTCAATGTTACGGAGTTTATACGATGGAAATAATATTAGCAATAAATTTTTATACTCGTTAAAATGAACTGCTTAGATATGAAAAAACACTACGAATATTTTTTGGCGAAATATAAGCACTCAATTTTAAAAACCTGTTTTTAGGTTACCATCTGTTACAATTAACTCGCGATGAACAGCGCAGACTTGAAATGGTAGTTAACGAAATATAAAATTTAATAGCAATATTTTGTTTTCACAATATTAAGAACTTTCAAGCTGTACAAGTTAGCCTTAAATATACCTCAAAATGACTGTAAAAGAAGAGTGCAGCTATTCTTTATTTCTGCAATTAATTCTTTTGTGAAATAAAATTCTCTTTAACCTCTTTATGTTTCACGAATTTTATGCTTCGTATTTCGAACGAAAAAAGTAGTACCTTTTTCCTCCATGTAACAAAATTACTTATATATTTAAATACTTATGTATTCAGTTCAATTGTGTATCAATATATTCATAATTGTAAATAAACAGTTGATTTCGTCATACGTGGGACGTGAATTACCATCAGCGAAAAATTATCGATATGATGTCATTTTTTTAAATGTTTTATGTTACTTTTCTGCTTTGAATAGCTGACTTCTACAACGGTCATTGTTGTTTCTCCAATGCTTTTGTTTTTTTTTTTTTTTGAAGGAGTAGCGTTGTGTGACGGAACTATTTCCCTCTCTGGAAGATATTTTCGGGGTGTAGAATAAAGTGGAATATCTGAAAACACCTCCTATAACGAAAAAAAAAACAATTATTATTCAAAGGTTATTCAATTCATTCATTGGAAATAGAGGTAAACGATTTATTTTGTAAATTTTACTGTACTTATACTGTATTTCATCATTAAAATTATATCTTGGACGACACCGGTTACGCCACACTGAATCATTACTTGGTGCAGGAAAGCATCATGACCTGAGGAAGCTGCACCTTGACGAACTGACACCACGAAAAATTCGCGATGAGCTCGAAGTTGTGTGTCTTTTCTTTCCAAACCTCACGCTGATTGAATTTCACCTACTGATCCCGGGAAGAATTCATTCATTTTTTTCAGGTTCTGATTGCGCTAATACTGACTAAGAGTTAAAACGTGAGTCAAAGTTAAACGAGTTAAAGTTAGAACTTTCAATAAATCGGTCCTGCCGTTATGCAACTACTCTCCCACCTCCGACAGTAAAACTTCTCTCATTCCTGCCTCCGCCCATAACCCTTTTCAATTTCTCTCCCTCTCTCTCACTGCACCTCCTTTCGCGTCACGACAACTCGCTAATGGGTTCCCACACCCTACCGCTGTCCCTCCGCCCCTTCCTCCACCTTCCCATCCCCTCCCTCTGACTCCACTCGATCACAATCGTTCAAAAAAATATTCCACCCCTTTAACAGGTTTCTCTCACTCCCCCTTGCATTTCACATTTAATTTTTTTTCGTGGCATTTTTTTTTCTTTTGGCATTTTACGCTTTCCTCCGTCTTTCTTCTCGTCTTACTTGTGTATCAACCCATTCTCAGAAGAGTGACAGTGGAGTTTTTTTAAGCAGATATGGCGGGCTTAAGTCATCAGCACCGCGCGTTGCACGATTATGCTCGCCGTTAAGGTAACTCAGCTGAATCACCTTCGTCTGTAAGCTTTTCGAAGAAAGGGTTTTAAGGTTATTCCTTACTTAAAGCGAAGAATGTAGACTGAAGTAAGTTATTATTATCTATCACCTTCTTTTTGGAATGCGCTCTGGTGGTTTGGATCATCCCTAGCGGTTATAAGATTATTTGGCTGAAATACTCGTTCAAGAGATTGTCTCGCCTGTGAATAGGATTTGATAGTTTTAGTATAGTGATCAGATAGTGTTTTTTATGTAAGCCATTTTTTACATTGCCTTCGTAATGATGTACGATTGGGAATTAAAGTTTCAATGCCGTGAAAGATTTAATGCGTTGCTGAATTGCCTATAATTAGTGTCAGAATGTTTTTCAGGATAATATTTGCTGATAATTCGTATTATAATGATCTCCAATAAAATAACTAAGTAATCTTATATGCTTATTCGGTGTAACTGACGATCTGAATCGGATTTCATGTTGGTAATAAATGCTGAGTTATAGACGATTGTATCTATCAGTGCCTTAGACATATTCTTACAAAGAATGCATTTTGATAATTCATACTTCTTCACCAAAATTATTAACACTAGAATGACCGGGGTAAGCCACAAATGACCGCCAGCGGTCAGTAGACCGTTCGCCCTTTTCTTGCGCTCTTTCCTTCGTTTCCCCTTCATATTTTTACCTAACAAGTGTAGAAGTGTTATAATTATGTTTTACTGTTAGATGTACTGTTAGAAAAAAATTGAATTACAAAAAAAATTAATTGCCCCTAAAAAATTTGTATTGTGAAATGGAAATGTGTCTCAGTTACATAGTTAAAAATATACGTCATGTGTTTTTAAATACAAGTTCGTTATTTGCTGAAGTTTCCTTAGTTAAAAACATATAGCAGAGAAAAAAATCAAAAAGACAGCATTAAAATGAAGCCCTACAAATTCGATCTCGAGGTATTTATTTCTTTACTCTCTTAGCAAGTTTGCAAATTTTCTGATTACGTTCACTGCGTTCACATATGTATTTCGGAGGCACACATCAGTGTTTAAATTAAATAATTTTCCTGGAACATCGAAAAACATTATTTTTGTACTTATAAATAAAAAGCGTGCGAATTATCTGGATCATAAACCGTGGTGCAAAGGAGATGCAAAATGCCGTTATCGGCACTTCTGAAGACGATTAGTAGAATCCAGGTGAAACTGCCGTCACTCTTTGACAAACAACGCGGTGAAAACCCGAAAAATCAACGAATCAAGAACGCCAAGGTAGACTACAAGACAACAAAAGATACCGCGCTTAGATAAAGTGACCGCAATTGTGGAATGAGACGCGTATGTGAATCTCATGGAGATAGAAAAGAACCCTTTCCAATGTGTCCTTACGTATTTCATTTAATCGATCCTCTGAGTTTGTGATTAAACTTTTGCGTCTTAAGGCCGTTTTACACGGTACACGGAATTGCGCAATCTGACGCACGTGCGAAGGCGCAATCAAAATTGCGCCGTGTAAAGCGGTGAATTTCTAGAACACACGCGAGAATGCCTGGATGCGAGACGGCAAAATAGCCCCTGCTCTAATTTCGTTCATGCATTCGCGCAATTCCACGCCATTTTAGAAATTAATGCAGCTCTAACCTGCGCAATTCCGTGCCCCGTGTAAAACGGCCTTTACAATTAGTAAGATTTTCTCTAAAGACCAAGCGCAACGGGACAATGAGACTGACAAAGGGAGCGCCGATCGACCCAGAAATATATTCAAACACGTTCAATGAGCGCGTTGTAGAAAATATCTATGCAACGTGCGGAGCGGATGAATATTTTAGGAAAACATTAGAAGAAGCGACGATCACGGGAATGCAAGACTGCTTGAAAGCGAACGATTGGTGGTTGGATGGGGAGGTGGTTGGAAATATCCATGATCGTTTATATGATTCTGGTAACGATCACCAGAAATGGCTGTAAGCGACAGACCCCATCAATTTCGGGGAAGAAAAAACAACACACGCCTTTGTGCCTCAACGGATGAAAATTTCAACTGCTATAATCTAGGAAAAATAAGTATGCTTAGTTGAATTTGAAACAAATAAATTTCATTCTTCCAATCAACTGAGCACAAAAAAAAAGTTTTCACTGAATTTGTTCAAAAAATATAGTTTATGTTGGAGGATCTAGCAGAATATCACCATTTCTGGTGAGCCGAATTACCACATTGTGGACTGAACTACGGGAATGGGTGACTACAGCATCTATGACGAGACAGTGACCGGTATGCTAGTTATAACACGTCGCCGAAAGGGTATTCCGCGGGCGCTCACAGGCGTCCCCGCAGGCTACGCGGCGCGCAGGAGAAGCGGGTGTGCGGCGTCGCTTGGCTTGATCGGCAGCAGCTACCTATGAAGGCAACAATGAATTTCAGCTAAATGAATGTTCATCACTGCCTATAGAATGCTTAGTAGCGACTCTTTACGACGACGCAACATACCTTGGTTTTGCTTATGTCTCTCTCCTTCACATAAAATGTAAAATCTATTTTAAAGACATGAGAGTCAAAAATGAGTAGTATTCGTGTTTGGTAAAGTGCACATTATGATAGATGATGAAATTAACAGCAATTATCGGCAAAGAGAGTTAAATTACGACATAAAATACAAAAAAGGTCAATTGAGCGCTCGCGTTCATTCTTGGTAAAAGCTAACATTTTTCTGACAATTTTCCCCTCAAAAAACTTCATTTTAAGGTTATTTGTTCCAAAATAATAAATAAAAGTAAAAAAATCTTAGTGCTATGTATCGGAAAATAGAGAAATGGTGCGCGAAAGAAAAACGCTAGAATGACGCTATAGACGCGTCATTCTAGTATTAAGTGAAGGCCGGAATATTTTGTATACGTCATTAGTTCGCTGATATATCGAATCACAATTAATTCCAAGATCATAACTGACAATGCGTCAACGTCAATAGGTCAACGCATATGCTTAACCAATTCACGACGCGCAGACTGGTATTTCTTACCGGAAAGTAGGTATATAGGTATTAGTGGAACATTACGAAGATAATGCTAAGAATAGAAGATGCCTCCACAAATTGAAGTCTAATATTTTTACTCCGGAGGGAGTTGCTTAAGCTCTTGATATCATAAGCAATTGGTTTTACGCCTTCGTCTTGAAAGGAGTCGGCCGCATTATTGCAGAAATCGAACACACGAAACCTCGCACGCCAGTAATTTAATATTTCACTCCTTTCGCGTTCCCCTTTCTTTCCTCTTGGAAACGAAAGAGCATTTTTTTCATTTTCATTTTTTTCTCTTCAGATCCAGTTTACATATTATACATATTTGTCCTCGTTCCAGTTATAATTTTTCTCCTACCTTTATTGCATCGCTTCCATTGTTTTTTATTTGTATCTTTGTATCTTTATTGTATGTTACTTATCTATCGAATATTCATCTGGAAGACATTTTTTGTTGTGCAACAATATGCTCAGTATCACGATTGTATCTCTGAAAGTTATCCATGCAACAGGCAATAGACTCTGGGGTCACCCAAAGCTCCAAAATTGGTTTTGTAGGTATGACTTTTAAATTCTTTAATTGTTTAAGGGGCAATGAATTGTATTATATCATAGCATATTGTCGTGTGCCGATGAGGACTCACGAATGGGTTGAATAGCGCGCAGTATCGGCACGTGAGAAAGAGTGAGAAAGAAGTGGGGCCTTGGAAGTGTCTCGTTGGAAGATGGAGCCTTGGAAGGCGAAAGAGGTTGGGGCAGAGAGCTGGTACATAACAATATCATATTATGTTATGCTATATTTTATTATTCGCTCCTGTGTCTTTTTATGGCCCTCACAAACGATCCCTCACATCCCAGAAAAACACACACAGCACACCCACCCACGCTCATAAGCGGTCCCTCGCTCACGAACGTTTTCCCGCTCTCTCTCTCTCTCTCCACGCGTTTTCCTCGTTTTTTCTCGCCCGGGATCATTGTTCCCTTAGCCGCCGATTGCCTCCTCCTCCCACTTCTCTCTTTTTTTCCACCCTGCCTCGTTCCTCCTTTCCTTCCCCTCCCCCTTTGCGCCCACGTTTCCTCTCGACTTAATCCCTCCTACTTTTCCTTTTTTTATTTCGCTCTTGACTCCTCTTCTCCTTCTGCCTCCCTCTTCCTTCCTGTTTTCCTCGTTCGGCACTCGCGTAAATTTCGCCGAAACGCCGGAGTGGACTAGCATCCTCTTTCATCGAGTTGCTGCTCGTCGCCGAGTGGAAAGTGGGGAAACGGTCATGTTAGGTAACAGCTGCCGCAGTCCGAAGAATCTTTGCTCCGGTGGTAGTGTTCCTGGGTGGAATCATTGCCGTTTCGTGATCACGGCCTATTGCCTTTGCGTATGTGTAGTCGACGTGTGGTTAAGGAGCAACAAGTTATAATATACCTATTCTTTTAATAAGAAGGCCGAAGTTATTTTTTTCGCATTTTTTTGCGTTCGCTTTAGTGCAGATTTTTTCATTTATTGTTATTTTAATGTACAGTCTCGGAATCAGCTCTTGCCACCTAGCCCATCGGGGTAACTAGCGTGTAGCATTGTGTGGTCTGTACAGCTATTTTCTGGCCCATGGCAACCGGGGCTATATTTTAAATATACCATTTCGTGCTAATATGTAATATTAAGGCGCTGGCTATTGTGATCACGACAGATTATTTTGAATATCTTACACGTTCATTTATAATTGGTTGAGTTTCTAAGAAGTTTAAGGAATATTTAGCATACGTATATTTTGTATATTTACATTATATTTACCTTTTTTAGTTTACGAACTTAAAAGATGTTATTCTTTTTAAGATAAGACACATTTTAAAAAAAATGTAATCTTTCAGGAAACTTCATGTCTCACGTTCCAGCTTATGGCTCGTTGTACGTAAAATGCACGTTTTCTGACCAGTAATGAGCGCTGTCAACTACGCCGTCAGTTGTGGACTTTAAAATCATACCTTTTAATTATCTCCTCTGCTTCAGAATGTATGATGATATAGTCGCTCCCTCAGTTCGACCCAGTATATCCCCCAATTTCAACCTTTTGATCCAATCTGGCTTTGTTTCTGCGGAAGCGCAGTAATGATTCCGTGGAAGCCAGGATTAATTTCGTGTTGTTTGCGAGCCTAAGTGTTGCAGCGTACCCCGAACTCCAAGCGAGAGTAGTTATGGAATACAGCGGCCTTGTTTCCTCGAACGCCGACCCGCATTCCTTGCTTTGACCAATTACTACCTTTCCGCTTCTACAGTAAACAGCGTGAAAAACACTCCGTAACGATTGTGTTCCCTACGGTTTTGCTTGCATCCCCATGATCTTTCGACTTGACAGCTGTTGTATGCTGCACACGACCGGTGAATATTTTTCAAACAAAAGCTTCAGTTGTAGGTAGGGCCTTTAGCCAAAAGGAACATGTTACGGCCTAGAATCAAGCTGTAATATGCGTTTCGAAAAATTTTGTTGGGAATTTGATGAATATTTTGTTACCATTAAGATTAATTACAAAAACTCTGGACGTAAGGAAATATTTTTACGTTCCCTGTTGTGACAGAGTTTTACATCGCAGATTGCAGGAAAAATTGATCACTCAACCTAGTCTAGAAAGAGGGAGAGTACATTCTCCGCTGAGTTCTCTCTCTTGAAAATGTCGGAAAGAATTAATGGCAGCGAGGCGATTACTTTTCTATTTCGCAATTGGCTTTCAAAAAAATTATAATTTATTTTTTTTATCTATTTTGGCTTATTTATCTGCTGTCATCAAATTTTCTGGTTTATTTTGCAATTCCTTAGTCTCCTTTCTTGATCACATGTACTGAATTTCGTGGTTAATGATTTGATTCACCAAATCCATTGACACTTGAAAAAAATTATTTTTATTTCCTGGTAGCAGTGCGTGCGCATACGGAATGAAAATAGGATGTAGTAAAAAGTGGGAAATAAAATATTGCGTATTTTTCCAAATTTTCTGGTGATATTCGGAAGGATATTACATTTTATGGCTTTAACTCACTCTTCAAACCTTTTTACCCTGTATTCATTACAATTAATAATACGAGCTTTGGTAAATCCTACTTCACCACCCTAAATTTGTTTGTAGAAGTATTATATATTTTATCTTGGTTATAAAGGTTTCTTTCATTTTTAGCATGTACTGCACAGTAGTTGTTAATCACTGCCTATTATTGTATGTGCAATAACGATTTTCCTGAATATGTAGTTGAATAGTGGTTTTGGTCCATATCTGTTTTAACATTTTTCATTCACCTCCTCGTGCGCTATTCGTACCTAATTATGTCTCTGAGGTTTTTCGAAAGTCATTTATCTTTATTGTAAATGAGGAGGTAAACCTTATTCTTTGGTCCATTTCCAACACCCTCTACGAACACATCTAGCTTTTCACTCCTCATGATCCAAGGACTCCTCTTCCTCATACCTCACTTCCTTCTACGTAGCTCTCTCGGGCTCGCAAATGTGTAATAAGATGAATATTTTGCCGGGTCATCTTCTACTCCGACATTCCTGCCTCGCGTGTCCTTCTCCTTCCTTTTTCTCCTTTTCTCTACGTGTGCTCCTTCTCGCTTCTTCCTTGGTTTTAAAATGTGGAAAAGAAAAATCCTCCGACGGACCGCTTTGCGGTCGTTTTTTTTCTCTCTCCGAGGAAGCGCTGGAGAGAGTTCCCGGAGA
Organism: Ischnura elegans; assembly: GCF_921293095.1. NCBI lineage: Eukaryota > Metazoa > Arthropoda > Insecta > Odonata > Coenagrionidae > Ischnura > Ischnura elegans. The sequence continues at coordinate 147,792,114 of NC_060246.1, forward strand.
CTGTGCGGGATCTTGAGTGGGCGAGAGTGCTTGCTGAACGTGTTTTGGTCGGAGGAGCCGAAGAGGGAGATAATGTGTTTATTAAATTATTATTTAAATGTCTTGTTGCTGGATTTTTAGCGCTTTCGTGTGAGGCTGTGGTTAGGTATTTTTTCCCTCTCTTTTCGCAGAGGGAAGAAAAGTCAGAATTTCAAAAAGCCATGCCTCAACAATTATTGCCACTATCCGCCACGATGATGCGCTAAAAGGTCGATTTTTAAGCACACTATTAAGTATTAAATGAATCTGTTTTTGTTGAATTTTCTACTACTCGGCGTTATCATGCGTCACCAATAGGCGTCCATTGCTCGTGCTTCGTTTAATAATAAAAATCTACGTATTTCAGTTCCCAAGTGTTGGATGCTTTATTTACGCTATAATAATAACATATATCAAAATCATCATTTGGTGCCCAGTCATTCGCCTTATCCTTGACTAAAATTTCCTCGCAAAAGGGTGTCTCGTCAATGGTCTAAATTCACTATTTCTCTTCAGCCTAGCATAAATATCTATTCATCTATCTCCCATTGTGCTTTTTCTCTCTATTGACCCATCTGCCGCCGCGCCGTCTTTAGTATATTCCCCTTGACGTAGGGAGTGAAAGTGTCCAACCCTGTTCTTCTACTTGCATGAAATCACACCCAATTTTTTTTCCTTTCGTTTTTTCACAATGAATCTGTGCGGTAAAATACATTGAAATATCCAATTGCGCTACACATAATTCTTAACTCTTGTATTTTCCTTCTGGAATTCTGCGGCAGTTGCTGTGTGAATATCGTAAAAAGTTTGCCAGGTTGTGTGTGTGTGCGTTATTTTGAATTCATTATAATTTGGAATTCGCAAAAAATGTTGGCCTTTCCCAAGATTTTCTTTATATATTAAATCAAATATTTCCATCAACCTTCTGCTTATGGAGGTAAAATTTTGTTTTGAAAATAATGGTCGTTGTGAACATCGCCGGTTTTTGCGCAACACACGAGCAGTATATGCACTGCCGAGCAATTAACCTCTCTGCCTCATTATATCGTGTTCTCGCCGTGTTCTTGTTTTATTATTTTCCATTCATAATTTTTTTCAAGTGCTGTACTTCACTGCGCCAAAATTGCTTCGTGAGTTAATTTACTAATTAGCTAAAACATCATCCATGTTGGGTTTGATATCGCTTCAGTATGAAAAAAAGAGAATTAATCCTCGTCCGCGACCTTCACCCTTCCACCGAGAGATCTCCCAAGCGAGCGCCCTTTCACTTTCTCCATCCTTCATAGTCGTTTCTGACCTCGGCGTCTGTGCAAACCTTTGCTGCTCTCCTCCTCGGGGCGTATTGTTGACGTATAGACCCAAACGCGGACGTCTCTTTCCGAAACCGAATCCTTTCCCTCCTTCTCCGCAACTACTACTCCCTTCCTCTCTGTGCTTTTCCAAACAGCCTTGATTTTTACTCGCCCCGCCAATCCCTCACCCACACTTCTTGCCCTATTTTTATCGCCCGCTTCCTTCCATACACGTTATCATCTTCGCCTTTTCCCTTCCTCATTCTCGTCGTTCGTCGAACTCATTCGCTCGCCGCCTTCGATTACGGCTGCGTTCTCCCTTTTTTTCTTTCTTCTTTTCTTCTCTTGTGTTGCCGGGGTCGATGGCTCGTCCGAGACCGCGTTCAGTACTATCTCACGTTCGCCAAACCACTTGGGTGAGGGCTCCGTGTCCAAGTGGCCTGTGGACATCGTCTCTCGATCGTTTTGGATGAGGCCCTATGTGTCGAGCCGGCAGGAGGCGAACTCTCTTTTGTTCGCCTCTCCTCCCGGATGATGTGTTTTCGCAAATTGCATGGCGGAGGTCCTCCCACCACCCACCCTGTGTAACTCTGCCTTCCTCCATCGACGACGAATAAAGGAAGAAGAGTAAATTTATCGACATTATTTGACAGTGATGTTATAAGCCAGGAAAAAAGGGAGAAATGTGAAGGGATTCAAAACCCGTGAGGGAAATCCGAGAAAATCGTCGAGGTCTCTGTGAAAAATCATGTGCATGGGCAAAAATGTATGAATTTGTCAGTGGCTCCAGTTAACAAATAAGATGTGTTTATGTTCATTCTGCCTGCGTTTCATAAGTGTGATGTTTTAAGGTAGCATCGATGTGTATTATGGACTTATTCTCTACTCAACCTTCCTGCTTTTTTAATACCATTTCCATAAGGACATTTTTCATTTAGTCCCGTCTACTACGTAAATAAACGTAAACTCCACATACTATGCGTTAATGCCACATACTATGCGTTATTTACGGAGTATGTTATGTTATATTACGGAGTTACTATGCGTTTGCCACATAAATTGTGGCAATCTAACTATTTTTACTGTGTAGTCAGAAACACCCTGGTCCTGGAATACTGTAATATATCTAGAAAACTCACGAACCCGCAAAAAAAAAACCGATAGCACATCCAGTTTTTCAACGTCCTCGAGATGATAGAGGAAAATTTCCTGACAAAAGTGGTCGTTTCACCCGACATTTTCGCTGAAAAAGGTGGTTGTGGATGAAGTCAAAGAAAGGTGTGGTAATTTCTTTTTCACTATCCCGTAACAACAACAATCTTTAAAAGGTTGACAAAAACTGGAAGCGAGGTTTTGGTTGCTTGGTCCAAAGTCTGCAACCCCGTTTTGACAATTTTTTCTCTTTCTTTCGCCGAATGGCCGCGTCACATTTTTCAATGGCCATAGTATTTACCGTCAGATTCAGTTTTAAGGTATGATGTAAGAAGTAAAACTTTTTAATCGTCTTGTGAGCTGGTTGAAAAAAATAACGGGAATGAGATAAATAATTATGTTTGAGCAACTAGCAATGCTTAGGTCAAAGTAGGCGTTTAATTTAACGATCTTAACGCTGCCAAAAATTGCGTACCACTTGCCAATTAAAATAGGATCTGGAAATCGTTAGGTCGGAGATGGAAGAGTTATAGAACTGAAGTTCCTGACATGGAACGTTTTGATGAAAGAGAAAACTAATGTTATGTTCCATATTATCTCCATACGTTTCATATCAGTTCCATGCTGTTCCTGACCGATTTCACAGAAGCAGCGTACAACCTTGTCCAATTTCAGATCTTTAATATATTTTTGACGTTTAGAATCCTCTATTATTGCCACGATCGAGCACTTACCCCGCGACACATCCTGCATCCTTCTTTTTATTTTTATCTCCTTGCCATTTTTTTACTCTTCCCATAAGGGCATTATTTTTAATGAGATGTTGTATGAAAAAGCATGTTCTTCAAGATGGAGATTACCTGGCAAAGCCTTTACGCGTACTCAGTTTCTTTTTGCCCTGCGGCTCGGTAGTTTTTCGGAAACATCCATTAAATGCTTTTTCTCTGAAAAAAATAAATCCTCCCTTCTTTGAAGCTTCTCGAGCAGAAGCGCAGAAGTTTTGATGATGTTTATTCCTTTCCCAGTATGGTAATCACAGCAAGGTATTTACCCGGAAGCAATTTCAATTTCTACTCCTCCGTCAGCGAGCATCCGATTTGAACCTGTTATTTCGTGACTGCTGATCTTTAAATTGAAAATTTTCCCTCGTATCTTTCATCATATCGAATCTCTCTCGTATCTCAACTGATTTTTTTTTCGGATGCATAAATATTTATTCATCCCGTGATTGACTGGACCGGAGCGAATCCTGCGACTTTGGTAAAAATATATGAAAGCAGCACTTTCTCCCTGATCGTCCCTCGCGGAGGTGCAATCAATCGAAGGTTTTTCTCCCAGGCTTTCCGTGTCAAAAGATTTTAATATCCATAGCCGATACCGCTATCCATTCCTCTACATCTCTCTCTTTTACGTCAGAAACTTTTTATCCGATAAGGGCTGCTCCATGGAAATGGAAATCGTTGGAAATCTCTCTTTATTCAGCCACTCTTTTCGGTTTGTTTTATTCGCTTCTTTCTCCTCCATTATATGCATCTCCTCTCCCCGTTATCGAAAGAGTTTCTCTCAATTTATCAGCGTTCCTTTCACGTCTGTCTCTTTTAAACTCTCGGGAGTTCCAGCCGCCTCCACCGCTAAGTTTTCCGTTTGTTGTCCGCACTTTTTATTTCCAAAAATTTCGCTTCTTTATTACAAATTATGTCCACCGTGCTCTTGGGGAACCAAGTTGATTGATCTGCGTTCGTTCTCGGAGCCCACGGAGAGAGATGTGGGCCACTTGTAACACAACTTTTTTAGCTGTCATGTGCTTCTTTCAAGATTGTTTCTATCCTTCTCTGTCAAATTACGTAAATTAGGTTATGTGAATGCCTTTGGGACCGCAAAGGAGAGGCTTCTCATATTCGGAGAGTAACATTTATGATGGCCTTTTTCTTTTCGATTTTTAATGGTGTATCTTCATTTTTTCCCCCTAAATTGGCCATTGGAAGCATGTGAACTTATCTTCCGCCTTCTCTTGTTCGTCGTGTTAATATATGTATTTCAATATTGTCGATAATTTCATCATGTTCGTTGTTTCAAAATGATTTCATCATTTTTTCTTAAGTCGCAATTTTTATAGGGAAGGTAATTGTGGATCGCTAATAAATGGTTCTGATAATATTCAAGCTGGCAATATTTGAGAATCTATTATCACTCTTCATTTACATCTAGACTACCCCTAAGCAGCCTCAATAGGGCTTCAGCGGAGGTGTTAGGACACCAGCCGTTATCGTATAAAAAGAAAATGAGCACACGAAGTTTATTTAAGCCCTTATTATTTAAGAGGCTTGTATTTAAGCCCTTTATTTTTAGGGACTAAAACGAATCCCTGTATCTATCCTATTGTCAAAAAATCTCTTTAAATTTATCTTTTCCTCCGGACCTGGAAATGTAGTGGTCTTCTAATATGATATTCTCCATATCGCTCTATTAGATGTTATTCATTCTTAATGCTCAAGCAATCAAGCCAAGCGCGTAGCCTCCTGGTGTAACGCTTTCTGTACGCCCGTAGAATGTTTTGACGATTCGTACAGTTTTCCTTTGTATTTTATTAAGTTCACGGATTAAGTCATTAAGCTCCGAAACCCATATGATCGCTCTGCTGCGGCCGGACGAAAGCGAAATAGTACCTCTCTTTTTGTTTTCATTCGTAATACCTACCGAACCTGTAGTTCTCTCGCATATGGCGATAAAGATAACGAATATTCTTTGAGCAATTCACCGAGTATTTTCTTGAAATTTCGCAGTGCACAGTGCGTTGATTTCTTGGATTTAGAGCATTGCGCTGCGTAACATTTTTTTGCTGTAAGTTCCTGCGATTTTTTACTTAACGTAATGGACTTTTTGAGTAAGTTGTACTATTTTCTATACTTTCTAAGGTCCCGACTAACATCGTTTTGGTACCAGCAAGGATCTTTATTATCACTCTGCAGTTTGTTCGGATATTCGTTTATTCCTTGGCGTAGACTTTCTACAAGATACATCGGTGCTTTTATCCTCTGTTTTAGCTACGAAGTACGTGTATGAAAGTCATTGAGCCAATTTTAATTTAGTTCCTCTATTAAATAAATAAATATTGCTCTTTATGTTTACAGCTGACTCTACATCTATTTTGAGGTTGCAAAATTACTCTGTGATCACTTATGCCGTCGAGAATATCTATTTGTTTTATCAACTTAGAATGGGTTACTGCTAAAAGGTCTAATGTTTTATTTCCTCCAGTACGCTTGTCGACTGCATGGGCAAGTAAGTACTCGAATGCAATATTACTTTTTTGTGCAATTGAATGAAATGAATGCATCAAATTATCGCTGAATAATTACTAAGTATGCTTGGTTTTTATGTTTGAATTCCTGATTATGTCTACAGTCCATTAGCCTTAACATTTCGGTGTAATTAGATTTTAAAACTTTGAGTTCCCTTCGTCGTAATTGCATGAAAAAAGTGCATTATGCAGAGCAATGCATGGTTTGTAACACCACTCAATCGTTGTTCTAGTGCCATTCGCAGCTATGAGTTACTAAATTAGCATAGTATAGTTTCAGTTTTTACATCCGCCGTTCCCTTAATGGCAGCCTCATTCTCCTCTGCTTTGAATATTCATATCCATTTGAATGGTGCGCCTCGAGTGTTTAGTTCCTCGCTTATGGGTCAGAGTTGAGAAAAAGCGTACATCCTCTTAGTTGTAGACGGAATATGTTCCTTTTTCTTGAAGCGAGTTGCCCTGAATAATACATCGCGATATGATTTACGAACTTGCGCCCGATTGTCTAAAACTTCTTCAACCTTAGTGAAAGCTTGCTCTTTTGGTAAGGTCAGCCGGCAAACAATCAAAACTTAGCCTTGGAATCGAAAATGCGATGAAGGAATTCAACATTTTTGTCGGCGAAGGCTAAACTTCGTCCTTAGCGTTATTGTTTAAGAGTCCTATTCCGAACTTTGTCTTATCGCTCGAACATAGGCTTTCTTCGCTGTGCCTCCTTCCACTGTAACCTGCCTGTAATGAGAAAATTAATTCGTGAATGTGAGCTCAACGTCGAATCTTACGAGGGATAGAACCTTTCATAGTTTGGAATTTAAATGGACTGGCAAAAGACTTATCACGGGCCTGGCGACAGTATAAATGCCGTCCAGAAGTATTGAAAGAATGAGGCAAGTGATTTCTTTGTGGCAATAAGCATGATTCCATTTTCTTACCTCCATATAAAGATTGATAAAAAAAATCCCGTTGAAAATTTGAGTTGTAATCTATGTTAAGTAATATGGGTATACAAGGCTGCCATTATGGAAGGCAAATGTAAAACATAAAATCAAATCTTCACTCGTATAGTAATAAAAGCAATTTTGACCGAACTAATTACATATAATGAGCGAGATGCAAATAGCGGCTAGCAAATTTCTTGTAGCGCATTATTCATAACTCTTACAAAAAACAACCACATCGAATATACTGTTTTGCGGATTGGTTGTAGAGGTATCTGTCGAGATTACATGCAAGAATTACGTAATTTGTAAATTTCGAGTGTTGTCACGATTCATATTATCCCTTACTTTTACTCTGTCAAAAGAACTTGGAAAAGCATAATATGTCTACCTGTTTTAAAAGACTGTTACCTCGAATAATTCTTTTTTCGACTCGTCAACACTGTCATAGCGGTCGGGTGGCTTTGTAATCCACCGAATTCGTTTTCTTCTCCCCCTATACTTGCCTCGTTTGTGTCCATTTTTTCATGCCTGTTGCCCCGACATTTCCTGCCACACTCTCTGGCGTTGGACGAGGGGCCAGAACGTAGATGTTGATTAAACGGCGCGACCTCATCTACGGTCTCCGATCTCCCCACGAGACTTTTTGAAACACGCACTTCGTCCTTCGTTTTCGCTTTTCCCTATTCACTCTTCACACTTCCTTCTTTCCCTTCCCACTTTCGCCTCTCGCCCTTATATTTTACAAGCTGTATCTTATTCTTGTGTTTTGCGATGGTCGACACGGGTGAGATTTTTTTAGCCAAACTGGGCCAAAATAGACTTGCTTCATTATGTTTCTCTGCCTTCCCAGCACGCTTCTGGGACCATGGAGGGAAATTTTTGAAGCGAAAGGGCTGGCTGTGCAGTATGATGAAATCTCCTGCAACATCTACATCTACATAATACCCCGCAAGTCGCCTAAAAGGCGTGTGGCAGGGGGTGTTAGGACACCAGCCGTTTACAGCTATTAAAAAAAAAAAGAAGAAGTGCTCTAACGAGGTTGGGACAAGCGTTTATTAAAGTCCTTTATTGTTCGGGGGAAAAACGAATTCTTATATCTATCCGTTCGGCTAAAAATCTCTCTTAATTTATCGGTTCTGTCGGACCTGGAAATATAGTGTGGCTCTAAGATTATGTTCTCTGTGTCGCTCTTAAATATATCCATTCTCAATTGCTCAAGCAATCTAAGCCTAGCGCGCAGCCTCCGAGTCTCCAACGGCTCCCAGCCTAATTCGCTTAACATCTGGGTAACACTGTCTGTACGCCCGTAGCGGTTTTTGACGAAACGCGCAGCCTTCCTTTGTATCTTATTCAGCTCGCGGATTAAGTCTTTCTGCACTGGATCCCATACACTCGCTGCATATTCAAGGTGCGGTCGGACGAGAGCGAAATAGCACCTTTCTTTTACTTTCTCATCTGAAAATCTTCCCACAATACGCTTGACGAATCCTAATTTCTTCCGGGCTATGCCGCAAATATTCTTTATATGAGTTCCCCACGTGAGGTTCGAGGTTATCGTAACTCCCAGGTACTTCACTTCGTCTGTTGCCTTTATGTTAATGCCATCCACTGCATAAACATTGTTAGTGTTGGACGAATTCCGCAAAAAATGTACCGCCATGCATTTGCTCAGATTAAGTTCGAGTCCCCACTCTTGACTCCACAAATGAACGTTGTTTAAGTCCGATGATAGATTTCCATAGTCAGAGTGATCACTAATTTCGCGGTAGATGACAGCGTCGTCAGCAAATAAACGTATTTTACTGCTAATGCGGGAGCAGAGATCGTTAATGTATATAATGAACAACAGGGGGCCGATTACGCTTCCTTGTGGAACACCTGATGTAACTTTTACAACATCAGAGCTAATTCCGTCAAGAACTACTTTTTGTTTACGATCTCTGAGGAAGTCGCGTATCCAGTTTACAACTGTTTCGTTTAATCCGCATGACTGTAATTTGTATAAAAGTTTGTTGTGAGGTACAGTGTCGAAAGCTTTCTTAAAATCTAGAAATAGTGCGTCAACTTGTCTTTTCGATTCACCAGATTTTATAACGTCGTGAAGAAAGAGCGCGAGCTGTGTTTCGCAGGATCTATTTTTTCGGAGATCTATTATATCTATTTAACATTGGACCGCATGGCTTCAACGTTCCTTGACACTATCAGCAAATATTTTTTTACTCGAACTATATTCTATACCGAGGAAACTATAGTAGTAAAAGCGGTGCGTGAGTACGAAAGATGAAATCATGGATAGAAAAATAAATTTTGGTAAATTTTTGCTATATTTTTTATCAAAATTTAGAAACATAAGGGTGTTATTTTGTTTATGAAACTCCCTGCTCAGGAGCGGGTAGATGTGTTGCTGAAGCAGATGGCCTCCCACGCAGTGGATCCAGTTCAAATAGACATGATGTCGTAGATTTTTCTGAGAAAGCTAAATCTCTTGTTGTGTGCCTTTTGGAGAACACTTCAAATATAGCCCTCCATGCGTCGGTTGCCGTGTAGTTCTCTTGGAGCCTTTCTGTGGAGCAGGCCTACGGTGACCCACTAAGTTTTTCTCCACCTTTCCCTTCGCGAAGAAAACTAGAGGGTCTTTCGCAGATAAGACGGATGTGTCAATCGCCGTGCGGGTCACCCTTTCTCAACCACTCATCGGTTTCGCGTGGTTCTTTGTTGTGGACACTCGTATGAGCTAGTCCTTCCCTCAATGAGCGGTTCTTCCCGTACGAGTTAATAATCTGAAACTCTAGTGACGTCCTTACTCATGAATAGTGTTCAGAAATATCGAGTATTTTTTTTTACTTGAAACTTCTGAGAGAATTGTGCATGAGGAAGATTTATTTTGCAGTGACTTTTTCCTGATCGTTTCCAATTTTTTCGAATTCTTTTAATGAATAGTGTTTCAGTGAAATGCTACAGTCTGGCTGTTTTGTGTGAATCCCCCGCAGTCGCTCTACTTATTGTAGCCCTATGCTTGGCACTCCATCATCTCTTCCCGCAGCTGCTTACTCGTCCACATCTGCACCCATAACAGTGTCGCCTCCTTTACGCGCCCAACGTCCATGTAATTCATCCACTCCTTTCCATCCGCATCATCCTCGCACTCTACTGCGCTACCTCTCCAACCCTGGGCCCTCCTCATTTCCTTGCCGGCATTGAAGCACTTATTCTCCGGTGCCCACTTCGCGTTCCCTCGCTCAACACAGCTTTGCATCTTTCATCCGCCCTCCAATTTTTTAAGACCGTCGTCGTATGTTATCATCTCGCAGCCTTTCCTTCCCTACAGCGCGGGTTCCTTTCGGTGTATTTTTTCCCCTTCTCGTTGCGGTGCTTTCCTTGGGTTCAGGCACTTCATTTTTGAGTCTCAATTTGATCAGCCGTGAAATTTTCCCCTCCTTACGTACGTCCTCCCGCCATCCACATTTTGTCCCGACTTCTAGCTTTTCATCCTGTTATGTGATGGCTAAAAAGTTGTCTATTTAGTTACTATCTCTCTTAGCGTCGAGAGTATCTCTCTCTGACAGAGGAGTCCAAATTTATATGTGACGACGCAATCTTCAGTAATAATTATAGTATTAAATGTATTGTACTAGGACTTGTTCCGCCGAACAGAAATCGTTCTTTATCATTACACGAAGATGCGAAAACATCAATAAAAACTATCCAATCTATATGAATTACTATAATATACTGAATATGTGAAGTTTTAGTCTGCATTTTTCATTAGCATCCTCAATAATGAAGAGCTAAAAACACCGTCTCCTCACCTAACTTAATATCTTCTAATACCTTTCTAATTATTAAATATGAAATGCCAAATACTCTATGGACGATTATCTACTCCTCATACTCTTTATCTTTGATTAAATTTTATTTATTTTCTTATATATCAATGTTGCTAAGTTAGTCCAATGTGTCTATTTACTCTTTTTATTTCTTTTGCTTGTTTCCGTTTGCCTTTCTCTCTATCATGCCTGTGTTATTTACCAAATCATTTCTGAAAGATTTATTTCAATTTCACGTTCGTTATGTGTTATTGAAATAAACACATTAGCCGTTACTTTATATGCACTGTGGCTATATATATTTTTTTTGTGTCTGGTGAGGAATTAGCCGACACGTCGACTACTGCAGAGGCTGATCTATTCCATTGTTGACGATGGGTCAGCTTGATATTTGATTGCTTAACCTCTTGCACGCCCGCATTTAACATTGGCCCGACCTTAAGTTGCAAGGGAAATGAAGCCAGAAGTGAACCTTAGAGATGCTCATCCTCGCCGCCTCTCGCTGACGTATTAGGAGCGAATTTCCGAATGCAGTCCCCACCTGGCGTTGCTGCAAAGCCCTATTTTTTTGCACATTCCAATCTGGCGATCCTTTCTGGGTCGCTGTTTAATTTTGCGCATGTTTGCATCCGCATCCCAGTGCGCCCTTCACCTTCGAGTCGCCCGTGTTCCAATTTCGTCCCAGTCCTCCCTCCCGCACCGCTCCCAAGGGAATGATCTCCGTGCAGCGGAAAAAGTCCCGCCGACCGGAGCACTGTGTCGCCGCGACGACGCTCGGGCTCCCTCGCAACGGTCGCCGCGCGCCCTGGGACGCTCCGAAACTTTACGACCTGACCCGAGCAATGCATCGTCTTGGAGGTCGCATAGAGTTGTTGTTTTTATTTTTTTTCCTTACATCCGGTGGGGTAGAAGTGTACTTCACCTGCAAGGCTCGTTTCGCATCTGACGTACAAGTGGGCGAGATGTTCTATCTCATATTCAGTTTACATTGCATTCAAATGCACATGCTCCACCACATTTTCTCCCATCGTTGTAACTCCCATTGCATCCTACATTTCCCCATGCTCACTTGTTACGAAACTACTGCGCCCAGTTACCTTGCCCCCCCCCTGACTTTTTCTTTGACCTGCTCCAATTCCTTCTTTTCAGCATAGCAGGTATTTTTTTCTTTTAGGAAATGGATGATTGGTATCTTCCTCATGTTTAACGTTCGAAGAAAATAAAAATGAATACCTTATTGAACAGTGATGCGTGATGTGCAGAAACACGGACTCTCTGCTGAGAGAATGAAAAGTAAGTTGCTGCGGATGTACATATGTTGCTTGATTTCGAGAAGAATTGAGAAAGTGCGTAGGGCGGGGAAGAGGGCGAACTAAGAAATGCTGAAATGGTCGGTTGGCGTACAAAACTTTTTGATGGAATGGGCATTAATCAGGTTAGGCGGGTAGAGGAGTTATTAATGCGAGAGGAAATTTTTAGAACAGTTGAAATGGAATATGGACTTAATGGTGAGACAAATAAACGGGTTTTTCGGATAGGATGATGAGAGGTAAGCCGACCTGTTGAAAGAAATAATTGGCGCGATGGAAAAGTTTAAACTTTTGTGGCTATGGAAATTTTTCCGCTTTCGTGAAGACTTACCTTTATCGGTAGCATTATTATTTTATAAAGTTAGATTACAACATGATGAATATGCTGTGTCCAGTATGAAATCCGTCTTTAATTTTTCGAATAAATCAAAACCATTGCCTTCCTTCGCACCGTCATCATACCCCGATATAATCCGAAACCGTCTTAATACTTCACCGGCGTGGAAACGGGCCGAGAGTTCGGAAGAGGAATGCGAAGGGCAAGATTGGGCGGGCCGCCCGCACTTTTATTAGCCCCACACCACGCGGCCTTTTTAAGGGGATCGCTGAGGTTTTAAGGAGAGCAATCGTGCCAGGCCCGGAAGAGGCAGGAGGAGGGAGGTGGAGCAGTCTTATCGCGTCCCCGCGCTCGGGCCTGGGATCCCACCAAATTGGTCGCGCAGTGGTGCGGGGGTGTGGGTCGGCAGAGTGCGGGAAATTACCGTCCACCATCTCCCGCAAACCAGCACCGCCTCTCTCACGCCCTCTCGCATTACGGCCGCCGCTGTAAACGTGTCGTTTTATGGTAATTTAATCGCCTCTCGCGTGTAAAACCGGGTGAAATGTTAAGGTGCCCCTTCTCCCCTCTGCCTCCAACACTCCCCAACCCTCCCCTCTCGCCTCTTTCCGTCCCTTCTCTCCACCCCGCTCGCTGCCTATAAGCGAGGAGAGTGAGTCCGGGCATTAGCATTTTTTTTCTCTTCGCCCTTAAGTTTTCCGTCGCGCCTACTCTCCGGAAGCTTTTTTCTACCGGTACGTCTGCGTAATATTTCCCTCGCCGTTCCCTCAGGTTTGTTGGTGGTCCCTCCCTATATTTTAGGGGTATAAATGGTTAGCGTGGCATGTTGGCGAAATGGAGCCGGCTCTGATCTTTTTTTTCCTCCCTAGAATTGATACTCCTACTTAGCTTTTGCGTGCATTTCGGTCATTAACTTGCCCATATTTCTTCATTTTTGCAATTATGAATGATTTTTTAACTCCATCAGGTTCAATGAAAATGGTATTTTGTCTTTCTTTTATTGGTCTTTTGCATTTTTTGAGTTTTTCATCTCTATTTTTGATGTCCCTAGGTGATACTCTTCCGTACTAACGTCCTAACTTTCGTACACCATCGTGCGGTAAAACTTTACAAAGCCACCCGCATTTTTCTCTTGGCATTATAAATCTAACTTATAAGTTTATTTGACGAGGGAATATTATTAGGGCAGTTAAGTATTAGGGGTAGGCATCGCCGAAGAAACAATACGAATGGTGGCGGAAGTGCGGAGGTAGGAGGAACAGGCAATGACAAGCCAGGGCAACTGAACAATATTGGTCGAATAGATTTTATATATTTTAATATTTTAAGGACCTGGATAAGGACCGTAGTAGATTGAAATTTACGGAGGGGGTGTTTAGAACAGTATTCATATTGGTGCATAAAAATCTTAAGTTATCAAGATCTTTGTCCACATCTCTTTTTCGTAAAATCTTACGATGTGTTCCTTTGTACCACGTTTCTTTCATTTTTTGTAACTATTTCTCTATTCGTATTGCGTGGTTACGAAATGTATTAGCATAGCATATTACCACGTTTCCCTGTTCCTAGATATTTTACCTCGAGTAAATTTCATCATTACAATCGTCTGTTCTTTTCGTCGTCGTATTTGTCTAATCCGACAAAGCGATTAAGACCTGCGCTGATATGAAATCCCTAGCTACTAACAAGCTATTTTCGTGTTTGTTGTTTAAAACGAATGTTAGAATATACCAGGTGGAGTTCCTTTGTTAATTAAAAGAGTTGCAGGAATGGTAAGGTAATTACAATCGTACTTATCGTAAGAGCATTGTGACGTAAGGCTTGGCCATCTAATCGTTGATAAAAGTGATATTTAAATTTTGCTATTATGAAAACTCAATATACCTTTACTATTGAACACTTTTCTCTGTGTTTGCTTTCGAGATTTAAGTCAATCGCCAATTTTTAAATACCAAACAGCAATTATTTCAATGCTGAAAATTTATTTTTTTCCTTATTGAAGTGTGAAAAAGTACGAATTTGATGATATCGCTTTTCCTTCTATCTTTTCAGTCCTTCCATGTTATGATTCGCGTTTCTCTTACTGTATTTGGTGAAAGCAATAGTGAGTTCATTCGGTGTCCAGATGTTAAGCAACCGCCCTTTCTTTTCTTGGTTCCAAAGTGATCGTTGTCTTACTCTTTCCGATTTGTCGATGACCACTGCAAAATCATCTCTTGCATGCTTTGTCTCCACTGTCAACTCGAGGCACCGCGCCCGACCCCTGAAGTGCTGCTGCGCTCCGTCGTCCTCGTCATTACGTCTTAGATGGCTACTAATCCGTTTTGCGCGTGATCTGTGTAAGCGAATGCTTTAATACTCTCATCTGTAAAGAGTTATTGAGTTAAAAAAAAAACAGGAATTCTGGGGTGATTAAAACTATCCGTAACTATCCGATTCGTCTTATTGTCATTAGAATGCATCTCTAACCCACTTTTTCATTGTAATGGATACTTATGGAGTTCCTCTTGCGAAATTCCATCATGAAAACGAAATAACCTCGTGGTTAAAACTTTTACTGGAAGTTTCTACTGGTTTTTACATTAAATTCGCCATCTACCAATTCATGGCTGTGGGTGTTTGTTAATGATTTAAACTCTCTGAATCTGGAACCAACTCTTATTAAAAGTTCCAATTCATCGTGTTTTTTCGTCACCTCTTTTTATTCTCTCCATTAAATTTGTTTTTTTTTTTAACTCTAATCATCTCCATCAAGATAGATGAGGCTACTTGGTATCCCAGGTAGTTTTCCCCAAACTCCTAAGTCTTTTCTCCAAATGATCATCGTCTGATATTGCTCAGCTTGTCGATAGCCGCGTAACAGTCCTCCCGTTCATTCTTTGTCCTCTCCGTCATCTCAGTCCTATCTGAAGCTTTCCGCTGCTCTCCGCCGTCGTCCTCGCCATGAAATCAGCCTCGGCGACTAATAAGCTACTCGGTGCAAGCTCGACGAGTACCAGTACGTATTCGTGCCGCCGTCCCTGAGATGATTTTATTTCGCTCTTCGCCCCGAGCGCCTCGTCCCGCTAATTGGAATATCCTGTTGCGGTGGGTAAATAATGTCTCTCTCTCTTCCCACCCTCTCCCCCTCTTGCATGTCCCCGGAGATCAAGTGCCCGACAGTGCTTAACGTTTATTGCCCGGATTGTTTCCGCGAGGGTAGCACCGTCGCCGCTGTTACTCTGCGGCCTCTCTTTTTTCCTCCTTCCCTCCGACGGCGTGTGGTGAAATTGCGATACCGTGCACTTATTTGGCGAGAGGGAGCATATTAGAAAATCAAAACGAAGCCTTAATTCTCTCCAATACGGTCCCTTCGGTGCACCCTAGTTTTACACGTGAGCGCAATCTGTGCGAGGTCGAAACTTGCTTGTAGTAGCTAATCGTATTTCCATGAGACATGGCAGTAGAATGGTGGTCTCGTGTATGTATGCGTTTGTTTGTTTCTCGTTTTTTTCCTTGGTAGCTCCCGCATTAGCCCCGACTCTTGTCTTGTTTTCGATTAGCGGAACTAGGTTGGGAGCTGGACGGACAAAAGGGACTGGTGAAGTATAAATATTCGCTCCATTCGCTGAAACGTTTTCATTGTTTCTTTATGGCCGCGGAAGTAATGCATCATTTTACGAGCCGTGGATGTCGTACGTCGCGGTTTATATCCCTGATGAAGAGTGATTTGCCTTTTGGAGAGTTGATTTTATGGCACTCCTGTTTTCGAGTTCCACGATAATGTTTCTTTCCTCGCCTTCGCTTTTAAAAGTGTTTTTAATATTTGCATGAAACGTGCGATCAATCAATCGGCTTGAAGGATTTTTTTTTTTTAACTTTTTTGCATCGGTGTAAATTGATTTCCGATCAAATTGAGCTTATAATCATTATTATAACAATCGGAAGATTTAATTTAACTGGTTTATTTCAATCCTTCATTTATTTTAATTTCTTGCTCATTCTTTTCCTGCTTTTCTTTTCCTTTATTTCTGTTTTTCCTGACTTTCCCTGAGTACTTAAATGCCAAATGTGACGGAAAAAAGGTTCTAATGGCTTCCATATCCGTTTCTCATCTTTTCGTATCGCCGTTGTTAACTTATTTATTATTCACAAAGTAGCTTCAAAGTGTTGTTTTAAAATAGCTTTTCACAGTGTCTGTGTTCCAAGTGTATTTTATGGTGTGATGCATAACGTATGTTGTTTATAATAAATTGAAACGCATGAGCAGTCTAATGAATCTGTACCGTGTATGAATCGTGTACTTTTCAGCGTTGCAGACGATTATGCAGAAATTTATTTTGTTCGACTTATGATTGAGATTGTCATTAATGTTTTCATGCCTTGCAGATTTTATCTGTTAAACCGCCGAAAGTCAATGTGGAGCTCTGTCCGTGCTTTTTTTTAATGCTGATGATGTTATTTTGTAATTTCTTTTCTTGCCCCTTCCCTCTTCCTTGGTGTAGTTCGGCCGATCTTTTTTTTCATTTGGAAAAAAGAAGGTTTTCGAATGTGCAATTAAAATTTTATTCCCCGCGTACCCATTGACCGAAGCACACCATCTCAAACTCACTCACGTTGTCATTCCTTCTCTCGTAGCCACTCAGACCGTGGAATGAGGAGATGGCCGGGGTAGGCACACTATACTTGCGCCGCAATAATGAGCTTCATTTGTTGTTTCTTTCGTGGAAAGAGGTCGATGAAAGGACCTCGTTTTGTTTTTTTTTTTTCCTCTAAAAAATATTTTTTTCTTCCTTTCTCTCGCTCGTTTTTTTTTCTCTCGTGACCCTCCATACCAAACATTTTTTTTCCGCCTTTATCCAAGAGGGCCGGGATGGAGCAAACCCCCTTCCACCCGCCTCCTCTCTTTCCCGAAATGAATTTTCTCCAAGTTCTCCTTCCAAGTATTCAGTGAAAGCAGAGGCGCAGGGTGGGAGTGGGAGGAAGGGTCGGGGAAAAATAATAATGCGGGGATGATTGGCGAGAACGGAATTTGAAGAGAGGAGTCGAAGTTGGGGGAGGGCGGAACAGGGTGGAGGGGGAGGAGTGCGAGTCCAGAGAGGGGTTGCTATGAAAATAGAAATCCGTGAAAAAATGGGTCGCGCGTATTCCGAGGGCTAAAATGTTGCACTTCGGATGGACTGGAGAAAATGTGGAATGGAATTGAACTGAATGTATTCTGAGAAAAACCTTCGTAATGAGGGAGGAGTAGGCTGTAGTAGTTACCTGGCTAAGTAATTTCACGCCCATATATATTAAGCACCTGGTGCATTAACCACCTTGTATGCTTAATATTAATCGTTGGATAAGACAGATAATTTCTTTCTATCTGCCATTCAATTTATTGAAAGTCAGACTGCAATGTCACATCAGTAGACAGCAATTGTTTTTTCTGTCTACCGTTCTTGGTGATCTTTAATGTACGATCTTACATCATTTTATATCTAGTAATGCTATTTTGAAATCAACTTGCGACTCGCGGGCCAGATTCAGAGTTCCTTATTGTGAAGTCTTATTCCGGTCCTTGTGCTATTCCTAATTCTTAAAGAACCACCTCTCATTAGGAGGTCAGCCACACCGATTTTTTCTTTAATGATGTAGCCCTTAGCCTGTGTGACGTTGGCCACCTCTAATCAGTACGGCATGGTAGGAAGCTCCATTTCATTGTTTTAGTATTGCCCTGACTTTTTAATAACGGGAGAGGATAAACGTGTTATTTGGGTTTTATGAAGTATTTTTATAATCTTCTAAATTATAAAAATGAATTGCTGCCCGTTAGTCTCACTAAAACTCGAAAACGACTTGACCGATTTTGCTAATTTTGGTTTTAAAATGTTCGTGAAAGTCCATGAAAGGTTTAAACGGTGAGAATATTATTCCGCGCGGCCCATAAGGCCCTGGAATGGGCCTTCATCCATTTCCGTGAGAAATATTTGTAAATTTCCTTATTAATGCCTGCTGAACTTTTTTCTTTTAGTGCGCGTAAATGTTTTTAACTGTTGGTATTTTTCGTTATTAATCGTTTATCTTTTATGTTACGACATTTATAACACTATCATATACCGCTAAATGCACGAGAACTTTCTTCTCCTTAATTATTTACAATTCCAAGAAGAAGACGACCTAACTTAGGTCGTCGAATTCAATCAAACGAGTTACCTTACGTGCTAACCATAGTGATGACCAGCGTGAAGCAGATAGTAATTATATTGATAACAATCGTATTGGTATGGCAGAATTTCGTTAAAGAGTGACTAAAAATGTAGCGGATATCTTAGTTAGAATGCAACGAGTTCGTGAACATCAAACACAACAACGCCGAGCACGAAATAATGAAATTAATCGCGGTGCTTCTGTTATCCTGGAAAGATAAGCATTCAACTACGATTGGGCAGTATGTTATTGTGCCGACGAAACAGTAACCGTTGAGGAAATGAAAATAATTTGGCAATGATGTAAGGCTAATAATAAGGCTAAATAATTAAAATGCGGTGAATGTACCGGATTATGTTGTGCTTTTGGAAAGTAAAATTTTCACAATTGGTGCCACCATGAGATCCGTTACGCTCATTGATTTCTGGAATCGAAATGGTTCTAAACATTTTTTGTCCAACATTCAAAATTTTAACGTTTTTTTAATGAATTCGTCATATTTGTAAATAAACACAATAATTAAACACTGCAATAAACAGTTATTGTTTGTCAGAAAACTTTAAGTTCATGAATTTTATTGTAACTGTGTTGTAGTAAATGTAACATGAAGATATTATATTCATTTGAATTGTAAGAAGTTACTTATTTGTTGGCATATTTATCCGTATTACAATAATTAGATAATCCGTGACGTAGCTAAAAGACGGAACATTAAATGTTCCAAAAATAATTGATTGCCAAAATTAACCAAGTCCGTTTAGCCGTTTCAGAGTTTTGTCGAGAAGAACTGTAATTGATTTATGAATACATATATACGAAAGTGATACGAAGTTCACCGGGTCATCTTGTCATCAATATTTATTAATCATCTTGGACAAAAAATTATAATTCATGATTAAAAGTTCTTTAAAAGGTATATTAATCTAAAAAATATATTCCAAAAGTAATTTTAAGGGTTGTTGGGTTGTAAAATATTTTCTAGGTCCTATTGTAAGCCATGCGAGCCGACCAAAACTGACATTCAGGCTGTCAATAATGTCAACGTGTGTTAATGAAGTCAACTGATAGTAGTACTGAGTGAGTTAACTCCGATTTTGTGATACTTCATTAGGTATTTGATATTCTGATATGGAATATTCATTCAATTCATATTTCAATTCATTAAGTTTCTTTTGCCTGGCTTTTTTTAAATTATTTATGAGATTATTAAATATAATCCACGGCTCCAAAGACTTCAGATCATGGAATACTGCATTTCATACCCGTGCAAAACTTTCGCCTCAGTTGCTTTCATTAGGGTATTTCTGCGCGTAAACAGGTCACTAGAATGCTACTTCTATCGACTTCGCTGTTTAAATGACGTGTTTTACAACGAGTTATTAATTCCATGCACCGGAGAGGAAATTCAAGCTATGAATAAGCAAAAATTCCTAGTTTGTAGTCATAGCCAATCAAGAGACGACGCTTTGCTAATTCTGGTGGTTGGCACATTTCATGCGTGCTTTTAATTATTGGTAGCCGTCGCTGGAATTGTCGCCTTCGTTGGCAACCAATGCCATGATTAAACTTGTCATTGTTGCATCATACCTTAGCTAATTAGTGTTCCCCTTTGATGACCGGAACGAGTAGGTGGGATGTATACTCTTTTATTCATGCAGAGGTTGCAATTCATGACTGTAATTGAACTCCAGAGCATATGCAAAGCCTAAATGCATTCACTTTCAGAATAAGAATAGCTGTGAAAATGGCACCAGTCGATGCAGTATTTTACATTTTATGTCGGAAAATGCATTTTTCCGTAGAAGTGTCCTAAAGTTAATGATAAAATATCGAAGTACTATTTTTCCTCTTAGGGCGAATTTGTTCAAAAAAATAAAATTCCCTCAGTGATAACGATGCGGAATCTATGTAACCATCAATTGCAACGATTAGGTTGTGTCTCTCCTAAAACTTAAAATAATGGGCTTACACAGGGATTTTAAAAGCCCGAATTGTTTTTGCGCTTTTTTCATTACGTTGGTGAATTTCTGAATGCTTTATAACTTTCTTGGAAAGTTACAAGATGACATGGCCATGCCAACATTGATGTTTGAAAACCCTAATAGCCTTCCAAGGCATTACACGCTGGATAAGCACCAGATAATTCTTTGTTGAACTGTAACTGGATTGGATATGATTCTCCTCATTGTGGTATGACTGATCTTTTAGCAAACCTTTTAAATGGTTGCCATTATTCTCCGTTTAATAATTGGGCTATCACTTAATTTCGCAGTCCATTAACTTGTCCTTTTTTATTAGCACCCTGGCTAAATCACATTGGAATTCCTTATTGTAGAGCACGATTACTTCGAATTCTTTCCTAATCTCCTTCAGAAATACGAATCGGTTTAGATATTCACGTCTAGCATCATAGAAAAATTAAAGTTTCTCAATTTATTGAATTCCCGGTACCAATGTACTACCTTCGTCATTATGAATTTAACGACGAAAACGTCATTAAAAAAAGCTCGACCATTTGAAGAGGAAAATCTTAATCTTTTTTATACTGATTTTTTAATACAAGACACTGGTATCCAATTAATTTGGCGTCTTCCGGCTTCGCCAAAGTTTTGTGTTACAGCCGTTGATATCCATTTCTTCCACGAATTCATGCATTAAGGGCACTAATTTGTGACGAAACCCATTGATTATAAGCCATCCTTTCTAAGGCGTCCCAACCCGTGGCAGGCCGTACCAGTATTGTGCTTGAAAAACAGCCCCTGTCCCATCTTCGCTCATCTTAATTAATTTGGCTCAAGGACAATATTTTGATCCTCACCGAACCTGCCGGAGAAGTTCAAAGAGGAAGAAGAACGCGTGTGGGACGATCGATCATAAGGGAAGCAGGAATTTTATTTTTCGTGCTGGGGCGCTGGTGATACAGAATAGGAAGAGGTTCGTGGAAAAACGGTTTAAAGTAAATAGGAGTTGGCGGAGGTAAAAATATTGAGCAAAAATGAGAACACGAGAAAAATGTTTGGAGACGTAAGTTGTCCAGTAAGAGGCCTCATTTCGCTCGCGATGGACTCGCAGCCCTTATTTCAACCCGACCTCGTCCTGACTAGCGCCCCATAAGAACGGGATGTATGAAGAGAGATCTCCGGTTAGGGTATTTCGTAAAAGGGGAACGACCCTTCGAGATCCCTGCTTGTTCCTGCCCCTTTCATTTCCTTTCCCTCCTCCTTCCTTTACCCCCTCATCTTCCTCTACCTTTTTACTCCTGACTTTCGCCTTGTGTTTACCTTCCACCATCCTTTGTCATTTTTTAGGATGAGAGTCCAGTTTCAGGTTCCCAGTTTTATGATGCTGTAAATCCATAAATGTATTTTTTACGGTTCGGGATGCTGTGGTGGCTGGGAAGCTGGCTTTCCTCCCCGTGGGTCTGGGTTAAAATCCCGGCGGTGGTGGAAATTTTTCAAGTCGCCTCGAGTGCTTTGTAAAGGGCATTTCAAGTAAAGATCTCAGTCCGTCGGATTTGACGTTGGGTGGTGGTCGCTTTGGTGTCTTTCAGTACGAGTTTTCTCTCCCTCGAGTACCCTATAGAGCATCTTTCCCTTAGGATTTTGGGTAGCTTCAGAAAGCGGGATGGTGTATGGACACCAGATATGCCCCTAGGTAGTGCGTTAGAACGCATGATGACATGTTCCTGAGCCTCAATTGGAACTTTAGGCATCAAGACTTTTGCTCCTGGCCGAATTTCGGAAATAACAACGGGTGATCTTACTAGGCAAACTCGTTTTCTTCTGCGGAATATTCGATTTTTGAGTGAGTGTTTGGGTGCCGTAACATTTCGCCGCGGGTTAGTCCTTGGTTTTTTCCGTGAAAATGGTTTTATTCTTCCCATTTTTTCAATGATCAACAGATTTTTTATAATTTTCCATGATTTGTACGGATAGTACCATTTTTTACGCAAATACTTCAAGGTCATTGTTGCCAGTTCTACATCTTGATTCTGGTCAAGCGAGATATTCGTTGGTCTATTTACAAATGTGTTTCTTATTCGCTGTTCTTTGATGCTCTTTTACCCTCAGTCTTCCTATCCACTCGGTACACTGTATCCCGCAAGCGTGTCGTAAATATTTTTTTCTCGCGGGATATTACAGATTCAATTGACCCTGGTATGATGTCGCTGAGCCCGTTTTCTGTAGAGAATCTTCTCCCTTCTTTGCATTTCTCCGAAATATAGCGGAGCCATCCCCAGCTAGACAGTAGCCCTCCGCATTGAGACAAACAAGGAAGTTTAGGAAGCTTCGCAAAGTATGACACTAAACTCAGTTTCGGCCGAAGAACAAGATATACTTCAGGATATTCTTGAATATTTTCTTGCTGTCGCTCGTAGTTATCCAGTGCCTATGAAATTTTCCTCCATGAAATTTTATGGCTTTGCTCCATTGAAATACCGGCATCGGGTCATAAGTCACGGCGAATTTATTTAGGCCGGGATTTGTTCGTTTGGGGAGTGGGCGGGGTTGGGATGTGGTGCGGTGTGTGTGGGATGCTGTGCCGCGCGGAGGCTTTCCTCTGCCGGAGAAAAAAGGAATAAACCGCGGCTTCCTCAACCCTTCAAAGATATCCCCAAAACCTCTGAGCGAAGGCAGTAGTTATTTTATTATATTTTATTCTGAAGCGAAGAGAGGATTCAGGGTAAGGGAAAGTTCTTGATGGCTTTGATTTTTTTCGCGCAGCACGGCTTATGTGAGGAGAACATGGAAAGGAGTTTTTCCTCTTACGTCGACGTTGTTTACGTTTATCATTCCTCATCCATGTAACGTTCTGTGTGTGTTGCAAGCTTAAAGTGTTTATTTTTTATTTAACTTGGAGGAAGTCTTATGTACTATGTAGGGGGATTGTATTGAATGAAAATATTTTGATGGATGTGTTATCTTTATTTACAGCTTCGAGTAATGTATATTGTACATCGCAGCTTTCAGCAATATACAGACTTAAAGAATGTCATTTCAAAATGCTTTTCGTGAACACTTCACGCCGATAGGGTGCTTAAAAGCTTTGATGTGATTTCATTTTCAATGTTTCCATCCTTAATTATTCGTGTAATTGTGTCTGCCATTCCTCACAATCAGTGGTGCCTTCGTTCTTTTGTTACTGAAGTTCTAATTTCACTGCAAAGCTCCATATTGATTTTTCTTGTAATTATTTTTTTATTCCATTCCTGGCCTTTACACTGCCTAAACTTAGTTTTTCTGCACTCTTCTTACTAACATGGCATAAGACCGTTACATAATATTTTTATTTGGTAAGAGCTCCTTCTTGCTAGTGTAAATTAGGGATAGTTATATTTTTCCTGCTTTGTATCTGGAATAGCTAGGCTAAAAATTTATGTTTTGATGTATCAAACGACATCCTGAAGAAGGGTTCTGTCTGGCATTGTTTATTCCATTGAGTGATTGAATGAAAATTCAATTTTACTGTTTTTGTCCTTTCTAAAATCCTTATATTGGAGAATTATGTCTCGTATTTATGATGTGACCTCTCAATTTTATATTGAGCGTTCAATTAGTTGTTCTTTGAATATGGTCAATGCCTTTAATACAAATGTTGTCTTTAGTAAATATTCATTAATTAATGTAACTAATGCACTTGTTAATAATCTAATATTGAGTACCCTAATTTAATAAATTTCTATTTTATGAACATTATCTCTTATACGTGTGTGTTTATTTCTAGGTGAGTACCTGATATTGATTCCTGAGACTGTTTTTATATGCACGTGTGAAGACCATCAGGTATGCCGTAAATTGAATTTGAAACCAATCACTGATTCTTAGATGTAGAAAAGTTTCTCATCATGGACGTCATCAACCGGTGGAAAACCCGAGAAACTTTTCTGCAACTGATACGCCGGGAAAACCTAAGATCATACTGATTCTTAGAGTTTTCTACCCCGTGTCCGCCGTGTACTTTTGAGAAAATTGAATTTCTCCGTCCTTCGTCATCTTATGCGGTGTCTTCGTTGTCGTTAAACTCTCTTAAATTGTCTCATAACCGATTCGCTATATGCTCTCGGTGTGCCCCACTCTTCAGTGGTTTAATTATGATGGCTAGTTAATGTGACGGATGTGTGTCGCCCTTCCTTTATCGGAGGAATGAGCGGAAGCGAAGACTTAGCCCTATCGCCGTGAAGGCTGCAAACCCGCGGTGGTGGCATCTACCGACATTCCGCCTCCGCTATCCCTTTGGCTCCGCGTCCGCATAGGTCAGGGGCACACGTGCTATTGCAAGTGTATCGATTAATTTCGAAGTCACACCTCGCTGTCTCCCTCAACCCCCTCCCTCCATCGTTATGCCCTCCAGCGACGGATTCTTGAAAGTGAAAACTCATCGTGTTATTGATGCCGTATCATCCAAATGCCTATCCTTTTTTCTGCAGTGCCATAGTACATGCTTTGTATATTATTCATTCACCAATCGGTCCATAGTATTTGCAAAAAAAAGATCTTACTACAGAACAGGTTATACTCACCCTAACTATTGAGATTGTTCAAACGAAAGCTAGCCCGATTACGGAACTTACTTCTATGGCGTTGTTATCTGTGATTATTACGGGAAGGGTATGATATTTAGTTTCCTTAACTTGCCGAAAACTGCCGCAAAAATTTAGCAGTCACACACAGCCATGATTTTTCTATGCTGTTTCTAGGGAATGCTTTCGTTACGTTTCTTACGGACAAAGACAAATTGCGCATATGACTAGTTTAAAAAAAAATTGAATTTATGATTCCTTGATCATTTTCGCCAGAGGAAAGAGTTTTTTTTATGTGTTTACGACTTAAATACTTTACATTACAATGCATTTTCAGACATTTTATGGCATAGTTCAATTTTCAATGCAAGCTCACCCTCAGGCAATCGTAGTATTTTTCACTGTTTTTTTTCCTGTACTATGCCAATTTAACGGGATTAAATTGCAAAAAATGAGAATGTGGATAAGGAAAAAATTAAGTGAGTGTCTACCGTTTAATTCGTAGGGCAAAATTTATTCCATCAGATTTTGGTATCTCCATTTGCTTGAAGCAATTTTTTCGCTATTTGTATTTTCTCTTCCACCCCCCCCCCCCCCCCCCCAGTCAATACTCTTGTTTTCTTTCGAGAATGCCGTGGAAAAGTACGACGATTTAATTGAATTAATTTTGGAAAAAAATTGATAGTGTCGTGGTGGAAACATTGAATGAGACCTCTCACGAGGTAGGGGAAAACTGTCAGCCTTGCCGTGAAAGAAGTGACGTGTTCGTCGGATGAATTTTTTTTCGTCATGACGTTTAAGGGTGGCTGGTGACTGGGCACCGGAAGCCGGCCCACGGGGTGATAAAACGAGAGGGAAGGACCATCGCTCAGTTTGACGCGCCTTGCCCTCCCTTCCGGCCCAGGCCCGCCCTCCTCTCCCACGCGGCCTCCGCTTCCGGAAGACACTCCTGTGGAGTGGAAATTGGTTATCTCCTCTGTCTCCCACTTCTCACCTGTCTCTCTCTCTCCCT
This sequence comes from Ischnura elegans, assembly GCF_921293095.1. Classification (NCBI taxonomy): domain Eukaryota; kingdom Metazoa; phylum Arthropoda; class Insecta; order Odonata; family Coenagrionidae; genus Ischnura; species Ischnura elegans. The sequence continues at coordinate 147,817,995 of NC_060246.1, forward strand.
CTCTCTCTCTCTCTCTCTCTCTGTTGCCAACCGCTCCATGGTGGGCTCTCTTGAATCTTCCTTTTTTTCACCGGATAATTCTTACGCGACCGATATCTTGCGCCTGAAATTTTATTTTCCAATGCCAGCATCTCCGTATTGGTATTCTTTAGTTTACGTGCAAACGTCAAAATTAAGTTATTTTTAGCTACCGGGTTATTTTTTACCCTCGATATGACTACAAAACCGCATCGCATATTTAAGTTATGCGTAAATCTGGGATGTTATTTTTTGGCAGACTTATTTTTCATGCTAACTTCTCGAAAGTATTTTCATGTTTTCAGTGCTAGTTAATGGTCTTCAGTGTGCTACGTTAGTGTTTGCATCCCCTTCATCAGTCGTTCAAATGACCATGTACCTGGTACCTCTCAGGTAATCTTGATCAAAGTTACTCTTGTCCTCATCCCTGTACAAGGTTTTAAAAGTAGATTCGGTTGGCGTTTCATTATTATTTATCTTTACGCAAATACTCTGGATATTGGTTCCTGGCATTCATGATACTCCTGGGTATTCTGCTGATTGTTCTTTTATCTTAATATTACACTTGGAACGTTTACCGTCGTAATACATTTGCGTGGTCTATAACCGTTTTAATAATTTTTTGCATAGGTATAGTTGTTTATCTGTGATGGAGTGAACTCGGCGGATAAGGGCAGGGTTAACTCGGGGGCACGACTTTCTTTTTCGGATCGACTCTCTCTATCTCTCCTAAGTTTATGGATGGATTCACTTTCACTGCTTAAAATGGAAGAGGAATGCCGGAGGAACTCCAAAAGTTTCGGATACACCCGTATCGCGTTCATGACAACTCCCATGTTTCTTCCCGCCAAGTCTTGTTCTAAGATACTGCTTTATTGCCGTATAAATTTCAGCCGTGAAGGAGAGGGGAGGAAAAGAAAGTTTCTCTTTCCCATCGTCCGTGTGTTTGCATGCGGCCTCTTCTAAGGCCACGCCGCTTATTCTCGCTCCACTCCACTCAACCCATCCCGTTCTTCAACGATTCATCTCCCTTCACGTACGTTTCCACTCCCGCTGCCATACCACTCACGTTTATTCTCGTAACGTTTTCGCTCTCATAGGGAAGCGGATACCTCAGCGAACGAGGAACTCGTTTGTTGTGAACATGAAAGGCGCATATGTTTCCTTTTAAAAAATAGTCACGTTTAACCTTCTACCTTTCTTGATGTAGCACTTGTGGTAGGAGTTTCTTTCTAGCCCAGAATCTTATTTTTCCTACCGAGCTATTTATGCCTTAGAAGCAGTACCTGCTGTTGTTGCGTCAAAAGAGGGAATGGAGTAGGGGTAGCTGAGTATTTTATATTCTTAACCGTAATATTTTTTTAATATTCGCACATTAAAATCGTGGTTGTGGGGGAGTAGGAATCATAAGCTAATAGTAGTTATTTTCCTCCTGGTGATATTTTTCTCATTCGGAATATCATATAGCGTTATAGTGTTTTGGTTTTTAGCATTCCACTTATTTTTTATTGCATATTTTATTTGGTGCATAAATCTTGGTGTTCTTTGTGATATTTTGGCCAACTTATTTTTCATGCTATGACAATTTTCGCAAGTATTTCCATGCTTTATTAATACTGATTAATGGTCTTCAGTACACTATATTGGTGTTTGTATCTCCTTCATCAGTTATCGAAATGACCAGATACCTCTGCGGTAATATTTCGTGTTTTCTTGATCAAAGTTACACTTGTGTTCATTTCTGTATAAGTTTAAGTAGATCTGGTTGACGTGTCATGATTTCTTATATCTTTTCGTAAGTTCTCTGGGTATTGGCTCATGATATTCTGGGTATTCTGTTGATTATTTTTCTTTTCCTTTATGTAACACTGGGAACCGTTTGAGTGGCTTTTAATTTTCTAAAAATTGTTACATTCTTGGAGTTCATGTGAGGGATTGATGTTGTTTATCGTTGATTTAGTAAAGCCGACCGAGAAGAGCGGAGTTAAATTGTGGGTACGACTTGGTAGTTAGTTGTAGGTATTTATAGATCTATGCAAGCTTAATTTTAATACACTTCTTCATTACTATAGTTGTAGGTAGAGTGTTAATTGCTGTATGAACCGTCCTTATCTATTGCATTTGATGGAAGTAGAACGATCCTATTGTTGGTTTTAGTTTGCGTGCTGGAATGGAAACTATTCTATTGACAGATAATATTAATTTTGACGAATTATTTTATGGCTTTTTTCAGTCTTAGTACTTTCGCTTTGTACCTTTTTCAGTCCATAAAGAAGAAAATGTAACACGAGGAAATCATTTCGAGCGTAAGAAATGTCCTTGTGTGTATGCTTTTGCTGTAAATTTTATCCTTGTGTGTATGCTTTTGTACGCCTATGCGTTGTGCTTGAAGTAGACCTACAGGGCGCAACGGTCGAATGAGAAAACTTCATCGTCGTCCTTGGCTTCCATTAACATCAAGTCAAAATGTTATCAAATATTGTGTAAATTATTCATTATTTACATATTAATAAAGAGTATGTCGGCAGTGAAGAATATTCGGGTCTCACACCGGGTAAGTCATCCTGCCGACTTTTCGATGTGCAACTCGCCCATCGTTCTCAAACCAAAATCCATTGGATTCCTGAAGGAGATATGGACGACCTTACCCGGTGTGAGACCTAGGAAGCTTCACGGCTATTGTTCGCCGTGAAAAAAACAGTCATTACAAAAAGCATTTTATTTATTGTGTAGCTGCATATTCGCATGGGTGATGGGATACTTTGTGGACAAAAATGAAGTGTTTATCTATTTACTGAACTTACGTCGCAATGCCGTCGTTCCTTGTTGAACTAGATTAATTTTTTGTGAATTTTTCTCTTCAGAATCACTTTGAAATTAATATCTTCTTCCGCAATATGTCTTAAATATCACTTAAAACCGCCATTTGATATCCATAACTGAGAAACACAAAAACCTAAAATTGTTTTTATTGTGACCCTTTCTTCCTCCCCACCCATTCGACTATAGTGGCTTCAAGATGTGGATATTCCGATTGATCCTCGAGATCCTTTCTGTCTCTCTCTCCTGCTCTCTCCTCTCATCTCCTGGGACATTTTATTGGACAAACACTAAGTGTTTTGCCTTGTTACTGGACTCACGTCGTAATGAAATGTTCCATATTGATCTAGATTAATTTTTATCGACATTTTCTCTTCTTAGTACAACTTGTAAATCGATATTCCCTTTCATAATACGTATAAAATATCACTTTAAAGCACAATTTGATATCCATGGCTGAGAAACGCAAATCCCTGAAAATTTTTTAAATGTTTGTGCTCCTCCCATTCACCTCCAGTGGCTTCAAAATGCGGATATTTCGATGTTTTTCGAGATCCTTCTCTCGCTCCTCACATATCCTGGGACATTTTTTGGACAAGAACTAAGTGTTGTATGTATTAACTGAACATAAGTCGCAATTAGATATTCCTTTTGTATCTAGATTAATTATTTTATGAATTTTCTCTTCACAATTGCTGAGAAATGAATATTTTTCTTCCGGAGTATGTCTTAAGTATCACATAAGATCCACAATTTGATATCCATTATCGAGAAATACAAAGCCCTAGAATTTTTCTTTTTTGTGTGGCCCTTTCTTCTATTCCTCCCATTCACCTCCAGTGGCTTCGAGATGCGGATATTTCGATTGTTCCTCCAGATTATTTCTCTCCCACTCCTCCCCATCCAGATGAGAACCTTTCTACTCTCTCCCCACCTCCAATAATGTAGCTTTTCTCCTCGAAAATCCGCAGCAAGGTGTCCTTTCCCTCTCCCGCCAGCAACGCGGCGCCACCTCGCGCTGCAAAGCACGGCCATAAGCGCTCCGTGTGGTCTGTCTCCCCACCTTCGCCACATTCCTCCACTCTCACGCACTTCGTCCCTCTCTCTCTCTCCCACGCCATCGAAACCTTGTGCGGAGAAACCTCGCATGAATACGACAGTGTTTCCGAGCGGAAATTCCTTCCCGGCCGTTCCTGGAAGTTTTCTCGGCTTCTCCTGGCCGAATCTTTAAAGGAGTATTTCCGGGAAATTGGAAAATATTTTTCTCGGAATCCGAACTGTATTCGTATTGCTTACATCGTGAGAAAACCTCTGAGTGCGATTGACAAGAAGGAAAACTTACTCTGCGTATGAGCATAAGTTCCATTGTCGAGCGTTTCTATCGTATTATATGTACTCTCTCGATAAGGTGCTTATCAATAGCTAAGTTCTAACAACATGTATCTCAAAAATTGCAACTTTTCGGAAGAGCAAAAAAAATATTTATTTTTTCTATTGTATGTAAATTTAATTGAAATCAAAAATACATAAAACTGAAAAAGAATCATACATTTGCAAACAGAGAGTTGTTTTTTTCTTGAATTTTATTTTTTATTGACAGAATTAGCAGTATTAACACAGACCGGCCAAATTTTGAGGCACGTGTTGTTAGAAATTAGCCATCGTTATGGTACATGTTTATATATCACACAGCAAATTTTTATGGTATTTTGTCATGGGGCATCAACAATGGTGATTTTTTCCGTGAATGACTCAGAACAATTCAGTATTGATGTGTTTATTCCACGAATGATGATTTGCTAGGTATCCTATTAGAATTAATGACAGATGGGAAGAATGGGAGTGTCTCAGGTAAAGTGTTTTAATTAAAAAAACGCGCGTATTTGATGCCGAAGTCATCATTATTCATGAGGAAGTCCATAAGGAAGCGTGCAAGTTAAATTGCATGGTTAGCCGCGATCAACTTGAACGCTATCTACGATATTTCTGGATAAAAACTCGTCGTCAAGCTTTCTATTAAAAAATTGAGTTTTGAAATATTTGGTTACAATCATATCAGATTTTTCTGTTTTCAACTTCCATTTGCATTTTAGTGATCATTGTGTTTTGCTAACTGGGTGTTTACATTCCTTATAGACAGCAAAGTCTTCTACGAATTAAGTGATCCATATTGCTTATGTTGTCACTACTTGATCGCGAGGCTGCAGGTATTATACCTCTACGTGTCACCTATTCCCGTTAGCAGCAGTGCATTCATTCATTCTACTCGGACTTACTATTTAAATCATAACTAGGGGGTGAATGAGATGTTATGCAGAGAAAATTGCGGACTAAAATAAAGGAAAAGTATGGGTCGCATTATTTCTTTAATTGTTTTTTCTCTGCTGATCTCTATATTAATATTTAATTTGCGTCTTGGAATCTAGGTCAAAAAATTTAATGCCAACGTTTCGGTTTTTTACATACCTTAAAAAGGGCTGTGAATGAATATGAGTACTTAAATTTGAAACTTAAACAGCATAAAAATCTGTGACAATCTTTCTTATACAATAATAAAATACAGAAAAAAATCAGTTGTAAGTTAATTAAAAAGAAGAGACTAGACATTTGACATTTTTTAGTTCCAAATGTATTTCTGACTATGGTTGTGATCAATTAGGTGACTACCGTGGTTTTTGTAAGTACTTTATATATTGCTGATGTTTATTGAACTTAAATTATCCATATCATGTCTGTCCTTTTCAATAATTGTTCGGAGACATCACTCCGCTGTCTCCGTCTTTAGTATTTCTTAAGTTCAAAAAGTACTGTTGACAAAGATTTTGATCAGTCAGATTACTACATTGGTTCTCTCAAGTACTTCAGGTATTGTTGGTGCTTATTCAACATAAATAAGTCATAACATATCAGTACTTTTCAAGAATTATCGGAAGGCCCCACTCCACTGCCTCCATTCCCACGAGTCCCTAAATTTCGGGAGCGCAGAAACCCTAAATCGGGCGCCACATGCTCCACAGAAATCCCAATCTTTCACCCCGAACCACCCGTGCTCACCGCATTCATTTTCTCCCACAACCCACCCTACGAATCCTACTATTGCTATAGTCTCGCCTATCTCCCCCCCCCCCCCAAAGTACCTCAGCCCTCCCCCGCACACTCATTCTCCTTACGGCACCGCGCACCTCACATCCCGAGCTCATTTCCCTGCGAACTCCTTACCATTCCTCTCCCTCTCTCTGCCCGAGCCATCTACTTCTACGGGAGGAACGGCCCTCTATGACCCGTCTCAGATAAAATAAGGCCAATCTAATCCATTCTAATCTAATCCTCCCCCTTTCCAACGTTCCCCTCTCCACTTCTCCCTTCAAAAGCGTGCTGTTACCCCACTCTTTCCTGTTTCCTCGCGGGAGATTCATCCCATCCCCCTCCCTTTTCCATGCGCTCCGAAACCCATTATCCTTTATGCAACGCTCCCGATCTCTCCAACCAAACCGTCTGCTCTTATTCCGGGATTACCTCTTCATCCACTCCTCCCCTCCCAGTTCCCACGTCGCTATCATATCCCCCTCCCTCTCCATCGCTCTTTTTCTTCCTCGGCCTCACTTCCGACCTACCGTCATTGTCCTCTCGATTCATTCCTTTCGCCTCACGACACTGTCTTTTTTGGTTTCTCCGGGTGCTGAAGATCGCATATTATTTTTAAATAATTTCAGTGAATGTATGCTTTCATATTTGTAGTGAAAATCCTAAGGATATTATTTCCGCCGCCGCACAGTGGGCTGAAATCGAAAAAAGCTGGACAAAAGTCCAAAATGACGTTTTTTGAGATAGAGACTTCAAACTTGGCTTAAATACTTATAAATGATTACCCACTATAGATGTATGAGCCATTTTAGATCAATACGATCCGTTACTGAGATACAGTTGCCCAAACATGACCAACTTTTTAAAAACACGCGCGGTCTCGTTTTTCTTCAGAAACCTTTGAATTAAATCAGGTGGTGTTGCATTGGCATGATTTTTATGGAATAAAAAACGTAATATTCCTAAGACTTGATGCTTTGCCTATACTTTCCATGAATTTTGAAGATTTTGGTTCTCATTTGACCTTTTTTACAACGCAAAATGGCGGACCCGTTTTTCACGTGAAATTTGATATAAAGTAGACATTATCTTTCGTTTACGAAATATATAACTCGGGAAACTCACATCACGGTGTAAAGTAGAGGTTTCTTAAGAATACTAAGCAGAAATCTTGGAAAAAAGTCTGCGACGAAGGTAATGAGAGCGATTTTTCGATCGCGAGTCAGGGCTGAGCTACACGCCGCGGGACCCTGAGGCTCGGTAACCGAGGTCGATCTTTCAAGTTCTTTGAAACTTTATTCTTGAAAAGCATCATTTTAAGCGCAGAACATAGTCATTAATGACCTAAAACACTATACTGATGACATTAGCAAGGGTTATGGATCGACCGAATTGACCATTTAACGCGTTACTATAGTGGAAATGCTTGGGAATGGATATTTGTCGGAACCATTCCATGTATAAGAAACATGCTTCGGGTATTGATGTAGGGTTAAAAGATTGAGTTGGCATGCTAAAGAGAGAGAAAAACAAACTGTTTTTGCGAAATGCAACTACCGTTACCCTTTTCCATTTCCACCCTCGCCGAGGCGGGTCGCGCGGAAAGGGGCGTTTTATGACGACGCAGCCTTTGAAGGTATTTAACAGATTCTTCCCCCAGTGTTTTTCATTTTTAATCTGACCAAGATCTACACAATGGGGAATGTTTTAGTGAAAATGAAAAAAAAAACGTTCTATTGAAATTCATAATTTTTATATTATTATAAAATGTAAAATGAAGTGTTTAACCTGACCAGGTAAAATTTCACTTTCGGTCGTCCATCGTAAAGACAATATACGTGGCAACATGTCCAATAAATGAAAATCCAAAATCAAATCATACATATACTTTGGAAAAATATTTTATAATGTTTCGCTCTATCCCTTACGAGATACCTATTTAAATGAAAATACAATATAGCATCAATGGAAATCCACGTATTACCTTAAACTTACTAATAAAATCAATGCGGAATCATAAATTGCGATATAAATAAAATAGATGTATTGAATGTCACATAATTGTTCTTCCTGAAAGTCACATAATTGTATTTTTTTTTTCATTTATTAAGTTTCTACCTTCAATCCTCCGATGAACTTATTTCGTCACTAGCGTCTGATCCCTCTCCTACACTATCATAAAAAAATAACCAGTTCTCTTAAATCTTTTGGCATTTCCTTCGGTCTCCTCGGAATTGATACCAGGATGGTGTAAAGAAATGAATCAGACGTTAATAACAGTCGTTTGAAAAGGTCTTCATTCGTGGCCTCTATGGAGTGCTTTATGTTGAATTTCAGGCAGAATTTACGCGTGTCTTTATTCTGGGCTCCTAATGCCTCTTCAGATAATTATCCCATTGGAAGAGTCAACTCTTTTGCAAAATCGCTTCTATACGGAAGCACCTAATGTACCGTGGTTGTTATGTAATGCCAGGGACACATCTTAGTGAATAACTCCGCAGTTCTCTGGCAGTAGTCCGAAAAAGCTGTATAATTAAGAGTTATGCCACTTGATATTGCCCTCAGAATGATGGGAAAATGTTTGATTAGGTCAACATTGATACCTGTAATTATGAAAAATTGATTTTCTTCTGATGGTACATTACACTTTCCTATGAAAACATATAATTAAGATGAAGTATTTAACCATTTCATATGCAAACATGCGTGAATGTTACATTTGCTTTACAGTGCATGGTTTACATATCCTATTGCAGTCTACATTTACTCAACATCCCGTCAAATCAGCGGCCAAATCTGGGGAATCGAAGAAACGCCTTGCGGTGTTACCGTCATTCGTGTTCTCTGATACAGGCCTTGGAACATCAACAATAAACCCCATCCTTCCTCTAAAAGCATTCTGAAATCTAAATTTTATCTGTATAAGGAGTGTTTTCAGATATCCTCGGGCCTGTAAAGAATGTTGGCCGTAATTAGAAGGCATTTTCACCATTGAACTAGATTCCAGCTTTGTTGTATTCTTTCTTACCGACAATTTTTTTAATCGTCCTGTACGATATGTGTAGCACGCATTAAAAAAATCGGATGTAGCAATATGAGGTTGATAATGCAAAAGAATATTTTGTCACACCTACAAGTCGATTCTATATTGCCGTCAAATCATTCATCTCCATAGCTGTTGATCCAAATATGTAGCACTAAATTCTTTTATTGTTCCGGCAATATTGTCTCCACATTTTTTTGTAATAAGATCAGAATCTCAACTGAAGTAATTCTCGGAGACCATCTAGAGCAGACTCATAGCTCTCTACATTTAATCTCCGCTACAAAAAATCCAATAAGTGTATTTTCTATCCTGATGCCAATCCCTTCGTTTCTAATAATTCATCATGAAACTCAAAACGAGTAACATGGTTAGAATCCATTCGTACGTCAAAAAGCACTCGAAACCCTGCGAGGTGAAATGAAAATTAGAAATATATGTTAGAGAACACGCATCATAATTGTCATGGTTACTGAGAGGCAAAAATAGTAAGAATTCATAAGTAATTAAAAGATTTCATTGAAAATGTACTAAAACAAACTCATCTTTGAAATGGAAGGAATAAAAAACTCACCTTACAAAATTTAAGCTGGAAAATCACTGCGCCGTCAAACTCCATGAAAAGATAGGAATTCAGCAAATCCCGAAACAAATCAATAGGCAAAACGAACTTAACAATCACACTACTGAACGACACGGCACTAGGAGAACTAACACGGCACTTCTTCGCCGATTTCAAAATAATACTGCAAGTTGAAACGTATTTTTGTAGAGAAAAAGGAAAAACCCTTGAGGAAGAATCCGTTAAATACCTGCGTCGTCATAAAACGCGCGACCCACCTCGGCGAGGGTGGAAATGGAAAAGGGTAACGGTAGTTGCATTTCGCAAAAACAGTTTGTTTTTCTCTCTCTTTAGCATGCCAACTCAATCTTTTAACCCTACATCAATACCCGAAGCATGTTTCTTATACATGGAATGGTTCCGACAAATATCCATTCCCAAGCATTTCCACTATAGTAACGCGTTAAATGGTCAATTCGGTCGATCCATAACCCTTGCTAATGTCATCAGTATAGTGTTTTAGGTCATTAATGACTATGTTCTGCGCTTAAAATGATGCTTTTCAAGAATAAAGTTTCAAAGAACTTGAAAGATCGACCTCGGTTACCGAGCCTCAGGGTCCCGCGGCGTGTAGCTCAGCCCTGACTCGCGATCGAAAAATCGCTCTCATTACCTTCGTCGCAGACTTTTTTCCAAGATTTCTGCTTAGTATTCTTAAGAAACCTCTACTTTACACCGTGATGTGAGTTTCCCGAGTTATATATTTCGTAAACGAAAGATAATGTCTACTTTATATCAAATTTCACGTGAAAAACGGGTCCGCCATTTTGCGTTGTAAAAAAGGTCAAATGAGAACCAAAATCTTCAAAATTCATGGAAAGTATAGGCAAAGCATCAAGTCTTAGGAATATTACGTTTTTTATTCCATAAAAATCATGCCAATGCAACACCACCTGATTTAATTCAAAGGTTTCTGAAGAAAAACGAGACCGCGCGTGTTTTTAAAAAGTTGGTCATGTTTGGGCAACTGTATCTCAGTAACGGATCGTATTGATCTAAAATGGCTCATACATCTATAGTGGGTAATCATTTATAAGTATTTAAGCCAAGTTTGAAGTCTCTATCTCAAAAAACGTCATTTTGGACTTTTGTCCAGCTTTTTTCGATTTCAGCCCACTGTGCGCCGAGTAGACTCTGGTTCTGAATTAGCAGTCTCAGCTTACGCGAAAATATATTAACCCTTGGTAAAAAAAGAGAGGTGTTGCTGTCAAAGGTATAATATATTCATCATCATTAGAAACTTTTTGTCAGCGACGAAGAATTTGGTTTAGAATGTATTGTCGGGTCGTCGGTGAGTGTTAAAAAATAATTTACGCGATGAATGATAGATGAGTGAAAGGATTACCACTTCCGGCAATAGAATTGTACATTTTTATTCAGTTCATGATAAGCATCGTTTTCTTTCTATAAATTAATATTCACCTTTAAAAGTTAATGAACAACATACGGAGAAGGAAGAGTAATACATTCCTTATGTTAGTGAAAAGGACGTAAACCCATTTTATTCCATTCATCCGCAAGACATGCCTGCTAGTAGCTCGAATAGCGTTTATTCCTACGAGAGATTACCTTGAGCTTTATTTCAGCTTTACTTCACATCCTTTGTTTCCTTCCCCGAGATTCGCTCTATTTCGAGTAATTCGTAATGGGAGTTGGGCTGAATGCAATTCATATGATGCTAAACTGCTCCAAGGCCGTCGTTAGATGAGGTAATTAGCGGTTCTAGAAGACCTGGTGATCCTCGGGTGTACAACCAGTGTGTTGAGAAATTTAGAAAACGCGACTTACCCTCAGTAATGTGGTTTCGATAATATAAGTAAGCTTAGTTTGATTTTTTCACCAATTTGCATAACTTCTCATCTTTATTGAAATCTATTCGAAATATAACGCCTTAAAATACGAAAAACGTTAAATATATGCGAACATTTGTTGCTATAAAGTTGTATTGTATTGCAAATTTTACTCCTTAGCTCCAATCCAGTGATTATTCGGTGATAATCTTACTCGGTATTGAAAGGCCTTCACCTTTGACTATTTGCAGGGATGAAAGACATCTCTAATATCGGATTATAACATTCTTTTCCTAAATTTTCATTTTCCGGGTGATTTAAAATTCTTCGTCGCACGGCATTTTCATGTAAGTAATCTCTAGAAATAGTAACGGTTTATTCTCGTTAAGTAGTATTCATTTTGCATGTATTGCTATTAAAAACCTTTAATCTATAAAACAAAGTTCAACTTTTCTTTGACTGACGTATCATTTATCTGTGCACTCCATTTGCCATCTCGGGATGCTCGAGCTAAATAACATGCGTGGGATCAATATGTTTCCTTGGTATTGGTTGGATTTGCAATTACCGAGCCATATTATAATTGCGTTTCGGGACGTAATATGCCAAAGATCTAAAGGGAATATTGAAAACCCCTAATTTGCATCATATCTTGATATATCATTTTTTCGTCCCCTTCAATTAGAGGAATTTTGTAGATTTTCTCCCGAGGGCATATTTTAATGGAAATTCTCCTTGGATTTGATGTTCGTGTCTTTTAATCTTTTGCTGTCGCCGAAGTTGGCCGTCTTTTGATTAATTGTTTCTTTTTTATTAAATTGATTAATTTTTATGACGACGGGTTAACTGGGGAAGGGGACGAGATGATTTCAGTTTTTTCCCCCTCATTCGTTAGAGTCATTTGTCTTCCTGTCTTTATTTTTACCTGCTGTGTTTTTTTTTCTTTTTTTTAAATTCGCTCGTGACTTTTCTCGTTACTCTGGCCCATCATTTTCTTTATCGTCCCCTTTTTTCCTCCATTCACGTCTCATTCCGGTTAAATTTCCGTCTTAATGCCCCCCACTTTCGTCTCTCGTATTTCCCGTCCTCCTGTCGGCCTCTTTCCGTCTCCACCGGCTGTTAGGAGTCCACCACCCCCTTCCCGACTCAACCTCATCCGCCAGCTTCCACACACACTCTGTCGAGAGTTCCTTCCACGTGCGTATCTCAGCCAAAATGGCCCTCCTTAAGTCCATTCCTTGCGCCACTGACTCTTGAACTGAGTGGCTGTGCCGCACGCCCCTTACCCACGCAATTCAAACCCCTCTCCTCCCTCCCCTTTTCCCCCTTCCTCATGCATCCCCTCCCCATTCTCTCGTGCCTTTTCGTCTCCATCTCACTCGCCCTCTTTCGCCGATCTCACCGATTTTTCCATTCCACCGTCCTCCCGTTCCTCCCTCCGCCGCATCGGCAAAGCCCTTTTTCTCCGTTCGTGTGTTAGCTCGCCAACAATCTGTCTCCTCCCTCTACTTCTTGCGCCTGGGCCCATCTTGTTTATGCAACGGATCGTTCTCCTTTTTTTCCGAACCACTGCAAAATGTGCCCGAGCTTTTGATAGCGGTCGTTTCCCCAAGGCGTGCGCGTTTATTCTTCCTTATTCGCATCCCCCCCCCCCCCCCTCCGCCCTGGTCACCGTAAAAGTTGCGGTTTAACCTTCATTTTTTTTCCTTCGCCTGTTCCAGCCTTTCGCCTCCCACAATCTCTTCGTACACCTGCGCGCCATCCACCTAGGATTCGCTGCCCCGTGGAAGGTATATCCTTCTATATAATCTATATATATAATCCTGGGATTAGGGAATTATAGTTTTTTTTTCTTTTCCAGAGTCATGGGAGAGAGAACAGCGGTTGAGTAGTTGAAGGAGAGAAAAAAAAACAAATACAGGATAATTTCTACGAAATTTTAAATGAAAATGTCAGGAATATTTGGTAATATAAATACTTTGTGTTTTCGAATGTGCTATTCAAAATTGTCAGGTGCGACAGCATGATATCAATTGTTTCAATGGATGAATCTGCTCATAAAATTAACTTCTTAATTTTAAAGTGCAGTTCCTCGTTCAGAAAAGCTAAATTTTAAATAAAATATGGAAACAGGTGTGAAATGTTTTTGGCTTTATTAGTTTTTCTAACTTAGGTGTGTAATATTTTCCATCCTTTCCAAATGCGGCGGTATTTCTGGCATCATTTATTTTTATGTAGTTGTATCACCAATTCCAGGCGTTTAAAGTGAACGACTCTGGGTTTTCGGGATTGGCATTTTGACTGGAAGTCAATACATGCCTGATTGCCGAACCGCGCACTTCTTCCTCCTTGCGGTTTCTATATTTCCCACCCCTTTCGACTAGCTTAATGCCTCCCAGTATGGCCTCAGCTGGTCGCCTTACAGCGAAAAGACTATTTTCTTTTTTCCCTCTCATACGCACGCTTTCTATACATACATATATTTCTTTTCCCTCCCATTCTCTCGGTGTTGATCAGTTGCGTGATAATTGATGATAAAGTTCGCCCCTAGGCTTAAAGGAGTTTTCCCCTTTTTATTTCCCGTGAAAGAATCCCGTAAGCCTTTCGTTGATATGGGGGATTGGATACGTCGCCTTTAATCTTCACCACGTTCAGAATTCCTTTTCTCCGTTCACAGAAGATCGCTCTTTTGGGTCATGGAGTATTTGCTTCATTTTCATTTAAATTGGTGTCATATTAGTTGTGACCGTTTCAGCACAGTAAAGCTGGATCGTACGTAATTTGTTTTTGTCACGGTCAATAAATTTCTGTGTTTTTTCCGAACGAAATTTTCATAGTTCCCGTGATTTTAAAATGTTCCAAAATTATAGTTTTTACATTTTCATTCTGCAACATTTTCATATTTGACGTACACTATTGTAACGTATACGTAATGGTGGGGGAATGTTACGAGTTTAGCTTGCGTTCCAAATATCAATTAAAATCGTGAATTTTCACTTTGAATCTAAAGTCTTCGTTCTACTCAAGAGTGATCTTGGTGCTTTAATTATGTCATACTTTAGCTTAGCGTTCTTTTTTATTTTTTTTCTTGTCCTTCTCTCCGTATGTGCCCTTCTCATTGAATATGTACAGCATCTTCACAAAAGTAATTTCAGTTCTCTCTGAGTTATATTTTCCAAAAAAGAGTCCATCAATTTGTCACGAGACGTTCTCTTGATCTTGTAGGATGTTACATCATTCGATTTTTCTTTTTAAGGGGGCTTGAACTCACTCAGATATCTGAATGAATGATTTATTCTCCCCAGTCAACTCAGGCAAATATCGGATGCTTGTTAATCTTACCATTTCACTTAGTCATATCCAGGTTGAAAGGAGGATGAGAAGGGAAAGGATCTTCCTCCACTCTCAACGGATGTCTTCCCTTTTCTTTATTCCCCATTAAATCATGTTTACATCGATTCTTTCTTTATCCAAATACCTCAATCCCTTTTGCTATATTTTTTCATTATTTTCTCCATTCTTACGTATAATGTAAGGTTTCTCTAGATATCCCGTGGATAAATCATCACAGACGAAATCTTTTTACGCGTCTTTTTTCCAAATTCATGTCACCCGGGAGAAATCTGCACGACTCAAGTCTTTCCTAATGATCCTCTCAATAATTCTTTAGCCATGTTTTTCCTTTGTGTGCGCTTATCCTTTTCCCTCTTAATCCCGGGTAACAATAAACTCGAAGGATAGGCGGAGTGGAGATTTGGGAAAGGGTAGAGAATGGAGAAAGTAAGTTTTGAGGCAAATAAGGGAACTAATGACGGCTCGATTTTTTTTCAGCGTCGTTCGGGCGTAATATTAACTCAGAATCGATTTGTGGACGCTGTGCCGTGTTCCAGGAAAAATTTCGTGAATGCGAATCCTCATGCGGTCCCATACTGTCCTTTACCCCTGCCTTACTGTCCTCGCCGTGGGGCTCCTCATTGAGAAAGGCATGACACAGGAGTCTCTAAGGTGCTCATTTAAATTACATCGCAGAACATAGGCGTAGACTGAGAACTTGCGGCAGTTTGTTATCTTGTGATGCGTCCGACTACTGAAATAAAGGTCGTCGCCCCAAAGGTGGTGAAATGTGCGCCAATCACCCTAAGAGAAAAGTTACTTGTACCGAGAATAAAACTACGGTCAGTTTCGAGATATACTATCAAGAAAACATAACTTTCGTACTAGTTTTGTCACTGATTGTGAGGTCAATAGAATCCCAAGAGGAGCCTTCGAGAACTAGATGTTCAGATATGCGTAGTGGTTTGCGCCTGGAACCGAAAGCCGAATGTTTCATTCAAATCAGGAACAAGATACTTTATGTATTTACATCGAAATCAACATGACTTTATCAATAAATCTTCGTTAATTATCAGTTACAGTTTGCCTTGAGGCATCGCTCCTTTCATAACATTATTCTTTTACTTCCATCATTATCCTTCTTTGCAAGTTAGGAAATAAACCTTGTGGGCTGCAATAAAAATTTTTATTACGCAATAAATCCAGTTATTGATTTCTAAAATTTTAACAATCCATCCAACAAAAATTTAAATTTTAAGCTTCTTGGCCTTGTAAGCAAAATCAAATAGACGCGCGAATTAAACGCACCTACAAAAATTGAAAATTAGTTCCAAATCTCCCCTCTCTCTCATTGGTACCCTAAGCAGAGAACAGTCACAGCTGAAAAGTAAACTCTTTTGCCTGGATTCGTATTGCAATGGGTAGCGAGGACCCCAGCTGCTGCAACCGTCCTATTCCTGCCCGTGGGATGTCTGTGACCGTTCGCCGATTTCATTCTTCCCTTTTCCTCGCTCTCACCCGGCCCTCTCTCCGCCTCTTACCTCGCTCGGGACTCGACGGCGGAAAAAAGAAATGACACCGCAGTCTCCATCGGGCGCGCGTAAAAGGAGAGAGGGAGAGTGAAATAAGGGCGAGCCGCGGAACTCTTTTTATTCCTTTTTATGTTACCTACCTTCCTTGCCGCACCGCCCCTTCAATGGCTACTTCCCCTTCGCGTTCGCTCATATACTTTTTTCCCTTCCTTTTCTCGGGAATATTGATAAGCAACCGGAAAGAAATCCCCCTTCTCCACCTCACCTCTCTTTTTGTCATGCCCCTCGTTATGTCGAACACATCCAGTGGGATGCCGAGGGTCCCGCGTAGAGGCCTTTTTGCTCCCCATTTATGTCCACTCTCGCAGTCTCCCCCCCCCCACCCGCTTTTTACGTCGTCCCTTCTTTATCCCACGCTACGTTCCTCTCTTCCGCCCATGCCCTGCTTCCTTTTCATCATTTCTCCTTCTCCTTGCAGTCTCCTCATCTTTTCTTGCCTCGCCTCCGCTGCCGCCTCCACAATCCGACCGCCGCGCGCGCCCACATCAGCTCCTTTTTCTGCGAACTCCTCGTTATCCTCTCTAACACTGTGAGGATAAAAATATCCCCCCAATCCTTTTCCATTCCACCGCCGGTTCCCTTGCTTCTCTTGCCACCCCGATGGAGTCGGATGGATGGAGCACACCCGAAGTGGGATACCCGATCCTCGACCACGCTGGGTTAGAGGATCGAGCCTGTGGAGCTGTTACAGTTCTGGCTTTTGCAGAGTGTCCGGGATGGAACCCCAGCGTGGTCGTTGCAGGGCCAGTAGGCAATTCCCATTCCCACAAGACCAAAATTAACTCATTTAGGGTATCTTTTGCACCAGTAAAGACCCCCAACTGTACATAACGCCATCAGGTATGAGGTTTAATTATACATCAATGACACTGTCTATTATTCGCCACCCAGATATTTTACCCAGGATTCGCCTTTGTTTTGGAGATTATTTTTGGGAAATCTCAATTCCTGTTGGGTAATGTATGGGGAGAATTGTCGGTACAATAACCCATTCTTCCCAGTGGGCGTTAAGCCCCCCTCAGTTTCTTTTGTTGAGAACAGGTTATGGCATGGACACTTGGTTTCTCTCCTCTCTTCCCTTCCTTTATTTTAAGCAAAGGGACGTAGCTGTCTATTGCCACGTCTGAATTATTTATGGACACGAGCTCCAATACAGAAACTTATTTGAACGCCTCTGGTCATCAGTGTGTGCCCAAACACCGGAGAGTCACCCTCAAAGAAGTTGGAATGATCACCCTTCACGTAGCACCACGAATGGGTGTTGAACTGAGTGCTCTTCAAGTGTACACTAAGTACGCCACTCAGGGCCCCCAAGCGGCCACTTCCGGGACACTGGGAGGCCAATGAGTGGTTTTCGGCAAGAATCAGTGGGTGAAGCAGGTTTGTCGATAGCTCACTAGCACACTCTGCTCGCACAGTTAACCTCGGTTACACCTCCGCATCCACACCCCTCCGTACGCAACGGCTTCCTAAGCTCCCCGTGCTTACATTTTCCTCGCCGCCTTCCCTGAGCTCTACCCAACTAGGTACTCCATCATGTTTCCCCCACAACGTACTCTCTCTCCCTCTCTGTGTACTTGCCTACTCCCCTCTCCTCCAATCGTCACCTGCTTTGTTGTGAAATCTCCACAATCCACTCTCCCTCTCTACACCCTCATTCTTCGATCCACTACATTTTGGGGACTCCCCCACTGCATCAAACTTCCCCCTTTCTTTCGTTCCCCGTCATTGCAAGCAGTTCCCCTTTTTTGGCGTTATTTTCTCGAGAGGATTTCCCGCTCTTCGACCGAAAGCTCTTCGCACACAATTGGGCGTTACCTCTGTGAATGCAACTCACCTACTCCTCCTTTCATTCTTCTTTCATCTCGCATCGCCTCGCTCCCTTCTTTTGCGGAGGAGAAACCGCTCGTGCCGCCCCCGCGATTCCTTCCGCCTCGCTTATTCTCAGCCCTTTATTACGCGTATCGTTTTTCTTTTGTTTTTCTCCCCTCCCTCCCGCTCTCCAGAGTCGAGTGTGTGCTGTGGCCAATGTTTTAAGATGCAGTAGAAGAGGGTTGAGCGTTTATGTTGCCAACTTGCAGTGAAAAAAATAGCCTTTTTATTCAACCTCCCCTCCCTCTTGCCCCGTGATGCATTGCGTCGGGGGTCGAAGGGAAAAATTATAACGAATCCGGAAAGTAAGTAATACGTGGGAATCTCTGTCTCCTTTGGGGGTTTGAAAGCACTATGTGTAAATTTGCAGTTTTAGTGAAGCCCTCAAGGTATATATAATTAATGTAATGCTCCTTGAATATTATGCCCTCAATGGATTGATGTAATGAAGGAACGTTTTCATTCCATTATGAAAGTGAAATGACGGTATCACAGCATTTCTCTGGAACATATCCTTGCTCCATAGTCCACCAGATTAGTAAGTTTAATTCCGGATAAGGAAAATTCATGATACATTTTAGGCATGTGATGCCATTACTTAGCTAAGATGGATTTTTAGTTACCGGCTCTAATTGGCCTATTAATAACTCCTACACTCATCATTTTTAGAGTTGAATCAAAAGCCCCCTGGCAGGTAGTAGGTATAGCCGGACGGGATTCAATCCCTTGGCCTTCCGATTGTCTAGCAAGGACTTCTCCGCCATCCATGAAGGTCGGAATCCAGATTACATACTTGACAAGTACACCGCGTGCTGAATCCGTGTTTGGTGTAGGTTAAACGTGTTTACCGTGTAATAATGTCTATTTTCTAGATAGAGATTTCAAACATTCATGGGCATAATACCATCCCACAAAATTAAGCTTGGAAAGCCCAGAAAGCTTGGCTTCCCCTTACTTCTGCCCTTGGCTTAAGTCTCGTCCTATTTATTCCAAGAAAGGGATTATAGAGGGCGAGAGTGTGGAGGGGAGATGTTGGCTGAATGGGATTGATTTATGCCGCAATAGTCCCCAGCAATCCCCGAGTGTGACTCAAGGGTGTCGCTGCAATTTTCGCCCCCTCCTCCTGTGTGATCCTTTGTACCCTTGCTCACTCACCCACCCCATTTCCATGCTACTCCGTGTCGACCTCGGTATCGAGGAAACCATGTCTGGCAGCTACCCCCTCCGCTCTTACTGCCGTGCTTGTCAATTACTTCACGCTGCTCCTACCTTCGATGCAATGGTAGTTATTGAATTCTTGTAAGTTTTGCAGACAACCAGGGTCGTGTTCCACCGTAAAATCAACTCCGTTGGAACCCATTACTCGGCGAAACAACATCCGTGCCCCAATTGGAGCACGAACGCGACCCCGGGGTTGGCCGCATCTAAGTGTAGTCTCTACCCCCGTTCCCCTCGCATGTACCGTAGATTCAGTGGCTAGGCTGTGTGCCTCCGTGACGCTTGCTGTTGAATCTGCGATATTTTTCGTTAGCGCGAGTGCCTAGTAAGCAGGAACCGTGTGTGGGATTTTTATTCCCTTCATGGGGCGGAATAGCTAGGGAAACGGATAGGAGTCACGCATCCGCGCGGGATTTCCCCCTGCGTCACTGTTTGCATGTTCTGGGATGGTTCAGATACAAATGAGAGTGCATTTATTTCGTAGGCGAAAATCTACTTGATTATGAGAGTGGCTATGTAATCAACGGGCTCTAGGTCCAAGCTTACCGGTGAGCCTCGTGTACGGAAAATTAGCATTATTTTATTTCTGCGTTCGTGGGTCGACGAAGTGCGCTTTTTGTTTCGTTCTCTTTCAAATTATTTTCTTTCTATAATCGCTGACTGTGGTTCATAAATATAAATTCATCCTAAAGTGATTTCAGCATACTATTATGTTACCTCATAATGTATAACTTTAGTTGTAAAGGAGCGTGAATTCTGAGTAAACTCCTCTTATAAATTGACACGCTTGCGATTGAAGTTTACGAAAATAAACTCATCGCAATACATGCGGGAAGTGTTTATTGTAATCTTAGGAGTAGTGGCTTCACTCTGGTAATTTCTTAAGCAAATACGGTTAGTTTTTGCGAGTAACGAGAATAGAAATTCGTTTTTAGTGGAAATTGCTATGAATTTTATTAGTACTTTATCTACACTTTCCTGGTGCATCATTAATATCAGTCATTTTTCTGCTTTCTGTTGCTGGTAAAGGGCCCCGTTTTGTCTCGCGGACGAAAACTCCATTCTGTCGCCATACCGTGCGTAAGTCAGTGGTGGTTAATGGTTCCTCTCTCTTCCTCCACCCCCTATGTTTGCTTTTGTTTTCGCAGCATTAGAGCCTCCAGAATATTCCCCCAACGGAAGTTCTCGAAAACGTCCATTCCATTTTTTTCTGTTTCCTTCAGACAATGCATCACCTCTTTCTTGTTTCTTATCCCTCTATTCATTTCATCTTAGAATTGCTTCTCCCCCTCTCACCCTATCCTTTCATCCCCTCCCCTTAGAATCTTTCAGCCATTTCCACATCCCCCCGACCGTGGATCTCAATCCCGTTTTGAGATTCCGAGACCCCTCTTTTGTTTCCTTCCGAGCGAATTTTTTTGTCTCTCATGGTTGTGCGTCTTCCACGGTTGCCAAAAAAATTGCCGTCCTTAATATTAGACTCCTTTCTCTTCTCGCTGTCTAAGGCTCTAGTCCTAAGTCGATTCCAGCAGACCTCGTCCACCGGAAGGATCCCACATATTTTCCCGAAGATGGTCAATGCCGTTTTGAATCACTTCAAGGGAAGCTATCAATGGTTGAAATTAGATCTTTCTGAGGCCATTGAAGCTATCCAATGAAAAAGTATATGGACTCTTAATCCTCGCATCCAGTTATTTTAGTGTATCTTGTTGTATCACAAATGAAGATTGGAATTATATAGCATTTCGTAACTCAAGAGATGTGAATATTGACTCGAGTTTATAATTGTTGTAGTCTGAAGGGTCGATCCTCATTTGCAGAGTCTAATGCCCCTCGTACTAATTCGTCAGTTGGCCACTAAAACAATAGCTTTGATATCTAATACCTGATTGAGCTGATGATGCGTATCATTATATTGCCACCGCAGTGTAGAGTGCGTGTTATCCTATTCTAATAGAATTCAGTGGTGTTAGTCTTAAGTATAATATGCTTTAAGTATAAAGCACTTAATTATGAGGACCGAATTCATTTAGCCTCTGTGAAAAAGTTGTGGTATCGGAAAAAGTCTGACTGGCTCAAAATAAAATCACCGCACTCCAATGAGGCAGCATCCAAAGGGGTACCGGGAATTACTGACGTATTACCTAGGAATTTGATGATGAAAATGGTGGATGATAAAATAAAAAAAGAAAACAAAAATTGTGTTGCGAGTGCATTCAGACATTTTCATAACATTATCACCTGTAGTTTTCTATTTTATATAGAATAAGCATTAACTTAATTATGGTAAAAACAGCATCTCAGCCCTTTTCCTCCCTTAGTGCGGTTACCCTATATCACATTTCATAGTTAAATCGTATATAGTTTGGGCTGATGGTTGGGGTTGATGAGTGAATGAATCTCTCAGACTGGGCATCTGTCTTTAATTTGGAGATAGTTCTTGACTTCGTGAATGGTTTAGCTGATTGCATTATCGAACACTTTTTTTAATACATTCTGATTGATTATGTCGTAACATCATTTCCTCCCTTTCGGCTCCTTGAATGAAATCATGATGCAATTAGGGAATCGTTGCTGTGCCTTTCGGACGAGAAGTTGTCTGTAGTCATCTGAGGTTACTTTATTCCCGCGCTGTTCACTTCTCCTAGAAGTGACTTTTCCTTTTTAATTAGACTTATTGGTTCTTGCGGTCGTGTAATGGAAAATTTTATAAGTTTACTAGTCATTTTTATACTTAGAAATGCAACTCCAGTGGTAAAAATAATAATGTCAGTTTGTTTTCTTGATTTTTGCAGATTCCATTCTTTCCACAACAAAATATTTAGCGATTTATTTTTGACTCGCGAGCTCGAGTAGTAAACGACATGCTTTTTCCCTGAATTTGTTTGCTATCGTATTGGTGTATGTGATAATTTTTAAAGAAATTCATGGGATGCGATTCATTTGTTCGCTGTGAGATGTAAAACTTCGCGAAAACTTCTTTTCTCCGCCATTTCAGCATCCGATTTTACTCTCACGTCTCACAATTATTTCTCCCCATGGAAGGCGTTCTTTGTTTCAGTAGCATTCACTCGCATTTTGTGACGCAAGTCAACGTTGAGGCTTTACGTTGTAATTAACGTTTTAGCTTTAAAAAATTCCATTTATTTACCGTTTCTCTTCGTTTCTCCACAAGCATATTGTATTCTTTTAATTTTTCCATCTTCTATTACATTTATATTATTCGCTGTGTTTTAATGTGTCATGAAAATGGAAAAAGAAAACAACTTATGCATATAATCATCTCTTCCCTCTTTAAAAATATGTCCATCTTTCTAAAAGTTTTATTTGGATACCCTGGCGTTCGTCTGCTGAAGTTATTTCTTTTTTTTACAATATTAATGAAATACTTCTGTTGTAAAAACTCCTTTTGTCTTCGTCACTCACCACATGACTTTTAGAAATAATGAAAATAGTTTTAATCTTTTCTGAGTGCTTTTAAATTTATTAAAAGCGATTAAATGCACAGCAGTTACCTTTGCGGTTGAGATAACGTTAGCAGGCAGATGACTTATCCTTCATTTTAGTTTGTAGTACAGCTAATGGAACACTTTGGTTTAAGTCAGTTTGCTCAATGGCCTCCCTATGCATTTCTTCTAAAAGCCAAGCATAAATTAGAGTTATGAAGATGCAGGGTAATTACCTTAACTTTTTGAATAAGTCGTAGGAAATGTGTCTGCCTTCCTAAGTGGTGCTTATCTCCAGAGAACAAAGTCATTGTTCCCCTATCATGGTTCGGTTATTCTGAAAAAAATTGCTAACATTTATCAAGAATTTATCTTCCGTAAAGGATGATTTTTCTTTCCTGGTTACCAGGTTAATATCTGCAAAGAATTTATGCACGACTTCGGCTTGTGACTTGAGATATGCTACAAACCTCTGTAATATAGCTTTTAAAGTATTTTAATTTCCTGAATTTAAATTGGGATTCTTTGACACTCACATTGTATTTGTTATTGAATTTTTAAAAACTTCTAACTTTATTCCAGATATCTGATCGAAAATTTTGAAGAAATTAAAATTTCCTTCATTATTTTCAATTCTTTGGACATCATTTTCGACGCATTATCTTTGTGGCGTCAGTGCATATAATGTAATCCTTACCTGAAGTTGAGTATTCAGTGGACTCCCGTGGGATGAATTGTTGAGCAGCATCTGATGTGATGGCTGGAACATACCGCCACGAGCCATTTTCAGTAGCTTAAATATTGTAAATTTGCTTTTTCAGAAGTGGAAAAATGAAAATTCACGTTTTCTTTCATCAAAACGTAAGGGCAATAGACGATGGATAATCATGCCCATTAATATAGAATAGTATTATTCTGATGTTTTTTGCCTGTAATTGAATTATCGTAATCTCATTTATAAAATTATACAGATGATCGATCGTCTCGTGTAGATATTTCGTAAAATTATATAGCGTCGTAGTCGTCGAGAGAATTGGTAGGGAGATGACTGAAGTATTGTGTGTAGGAGTGTATTGTCTTTCGATGCCCATGCGCATGTTTGCCCAATCATATCATATAAGTATTCTGTATCGATTATTCTCACCGACGGTCAAATACTTATTGCATCGTTTGAAATACCGAAGAATTGATATTTCCTTAAAAAAACTTAACCCACGTCACAACTCGATACTAAGGTGATGTGAACTTTAGATCCCAATGAATTGTCGATATCGGAAATTCACGCCAAATCGTCTCAATTTGTCGTCATAATCGCAATCAAAAAGTAGGAAAAATCATTAGAAAGCTTTAAATTGTTTCTCAGTCCTTTTACTTTGTGAAGTTATTTTTTAACAAGCGATTTGTTAACCACGTAAAAATATGTAGTATATTACCGTCCAAGTTCTTTGCTAATTCATGAGGAATCTTTGGAGAGGAAATAATGGTTGTTTCTCATAAAAATTCTTATCATCATGTAAGATGCGAGGGTCTCTTTTGTTTCAAAAAGTTCCCTCTTGGGCTTATGTAAGTATTTAAATTTGAATCATTACGAAGAGAACCATTAAAGTGTAATGACGATTTCCATTATAGCGTTTAATGAAGTAAGACTTTCAAATATAGTGAAGTTTGATAAAAAATGCGTCATCAGATCATTCGTTTTCTTGGGAAATTAAGATTTCATTGGAAAGTAGCCTCTTAATTCATTCACGTCGTACATGACTGCCCGGCCATTACCATTCATATCTCATTAAGGATTCGATGAAAGTTTTGTGGGGAAACTATTATCGGTAACTTATCGCATGCATAGCTGGGTGTAGTAACGTAGAAAGTGATAATACTCGCATTCATTTAAGTATTACCATTGAATTCTGAATGAAATACGTCGCTTTAGGAATGTTCCGAGAATTCCGCCGGTCTCGCCTCATGCATTTAATCAGCCTCCTCCGCCAAAGACGCAAACCTAAGGCAATCGCTCCCGATGCAGCCCAAATTGCACACCGCACAAGTCGCGAAGTTGGAGGGATGGCTGGTTGGGAGGAGACGCGTCGAGAGAATTGGTAGGGAGACGGCTGAAGGAGGTAAAGGGGGGAGGTAAGATGATGGCAAAATGGGGTGGTTTGAGGAGATGGCGGAGGGTGAGGGCAAACAAGTCACCCGTTAGAGAGGGAAGGAAGTCTTCGTACAATTCCAGTCGGGCCTCAGTGGTGGTGGTGGCATAGGAGTTGGTAGAGAAGGAATATGACTAAGTTGAGTCAGAATCATCGTTCTTCTCCCACCCAACTTCTCCCTCACGCCTCCACTCCTTCACACCGACTCTCCCCCACACCACCCTAAGTCCTGTGATATCTGGAGGATTCCCCTTTCCTCAAGCCAGCCTTTGCCTCTCTCAAATTGAAGCGAGGGCGTGTATGCCGGAGGAAGATACGGCCCCGTATTCTCTCTCTCTCTTCCTCCGTCGTGAAAATTTCCCCCGAGTTAATTGAAATAATTTCTTCATCCCGGAGAGACCCGGCCTCCTGTCTGGTACCGGGCCTTGTCAAAGTCTAGCGGGGAAGGGAGGAATGGGAAAGGTCGTGATTCGTTAAAGCTCGTGCGCTCCGAGGGGGCGCCACTGGATGCGTCAGTCCTAGCTCTTTGTATTCATCTTGATGGGGTGTTTTAATAAGGTTTCGCGTCATTCTTTGGATCCCTATGTCTTTGGCAAAATTAAATGGAGTCACATCTGTAAAGTGGTGTCCGCCGAAGTCATTAACGCTCCTGGTGCAAGGTCTTTCTTTCTTCCAGATCAAAGCTGATAACTCGCGAGAGTGTCATCTCGAAGATAACTTTTCCGTTCGTTTTTGCAGCGATTTCTCACCGGTTTCCCTTTTTATAAGTGTTTTACAGCGACCGATATCTCAATATGCCGTAGGAGTGTTCTTTACTGTTTGTTTACGTTTTGCCTGTCTTGTGAAAATTGAATTGTCTCAAATACATTAATTGTAATATAACTAATAATATTTATTTTTTTGATGGCAGCAATTCTGAGTTGAAACTTAGGGAAAAATTAAAATAACTTTCTAAAATAGGGAAATAATGGAAATTGTCTCTTTTAAATACCATTATTTGATTAATGTAGTCATCACAATTCGCTTATAATTTCATTTAGTGAATGGTGAAGTCCTTAAATTCGTCAAGGCCAGCGTTTTCAACGCTTCAAAATTAATTTATTGGAAAAGAATATGAATCCTAGGTGTTAAATGTCTTGGGGAAAGCAATTTTTTCGGTACGAGATGAAATTATCATTAGTTCCTTTTTCTTATATTCGTGTTTACTATGCTCATTTAGTTCCATTTTCACTTTTATCGGTTGGAAAATACATTTAACGTTCTCTTCCAATGTTAACCGACGGTTCCTATTTTAAGTGGCTGAGTGCTCTCTCTCTCTCCTGGGTCCTTATTCGTTGCAAATTGCCGCAGTCCTCGCAATGCTTTTGCCGACAACGGATTGTTGAAATTGGTTCCTGGACTTAGAAATTGTGTGGTGGAGCGAAGCAGTGCATTCTTCGGGTTCAATACCAGACTCCTTTGGTCCACAAATCACGATAAATGTGTACTCGCTTTGCTTGATAATGGCTCGTAAATCTTTGGAATTTGTCCGTGTCAGATACTATGCGACTATACTGAAAAAAACTGAAGTAAACTGAAAAGTAAACTGAAGTACACTGAGAGTAAACTGAAAAAAATTGGTCGTGTAGGATTCCTTTCCGATAACTTCAAATTTAAGTTATTTTCATTGTGAGTGTAGATTTATTAGAATATTAATTTTTAACTTGTGAATTTCGAGTACCAATTGCAACTTGAAAAGGCTTTTTATAGAAAAAGTGCTCATTTTTGTTGATTTTTTTACTGTAGTGGATTGAAATTTTCATTTTGCCTACTTTGTGGAATGTTATTGCATCATCGTCACCGCCTCACCTAATAAAAAGGAGAGAAGTTATTTTAAAAAGGAAAATTAGCAAACATTGTGATCATTCTTTGATCGGCTTGTTAATTCGTTCTCTATTTCGTAGGTGCCCTTTATTATTGATTTATTCTGTAAGTACAGCCAGTTAGTGTTTAAGTTGATCGTCTTATTTTCTATAACCATTGATCATCTATATTACTTTGTATTCATCTTGATTAATTTTGTGAAAAGCGATTTTCTTTAATCGGGTATGAATTCGTGACGGAGAAATGTGTTGATTGGTGAACCCTCCTCTCACTGTGTGCTGAAAATTCATCGTTTCCCATAACGTCTCAACGAATGGTCATTAGTCTCGTGGGTTTGTTTCGGCAGTAATAAAGTGTTAGCTGCTGCATTGTTTTCTAATTATTTCAAAGGATTTTTGTGCTTCTTTTCGGGATTTAATATTCTCAGGGGTGATAACACTTTGCCAAGGATTTATAATTCTGAATACCAATGACATCATATAGGAAATATTGTTTATGTGAAAATTGATTCACTTTAGCGTCTTCCAAATGATGATTAATCGTTTTTCAATTAATTTTTCCAGAGCATATGACTGAACTTCTCCGTTTTTATTGTGTTTACATTTCTGATACGTTTTAGAGCCTTGTAAGTTGAGGATATGAAAACTTATAGGTGACTTGCGGCTTAGCTTCTGTGTAGTGAACGTTCTGTGGGAGGTTTTGAGCGTTTCTTCCGTAAAATTTGGGGATTTGTACTGGAGAGGGCTATTTTCAGTTACGATTTGCTCCATTTATATGAGCAGGAAAGTGAACTTGAGTTGTGGAGTTGTAAACAAAAGGTGTTGTAATGGAGATCATAAGTGGTCTATTCGTCCTGAATCTGTTAACATTTTCCTACAAATATTCTCGTATTATTAAGTTAGAATCATACCTTAAATGCCTTAGTTTTTTTTATAATTATGCTTGGCAACATTCGTGCAAAGAACATTGAAATGGAATGTTTTATAGGTCGTGGTAAAAACAGAAATAAGATCAAATTGTGGGGTATGCTACGTAAAAAATTTATTCTTATTGACATGTTAGCAATTAAGTCTTCAATTTTTCAATCAAATACCCTTTTATAAAGAATTATTGCGCATAAAATCATCCGTCTCATTATTGTATCACGTAACAGGAAAGTTTTTTTAAAATACTTAGGAAATCTCCCGAGGGTGTATGATCAAATGATTTATAATTACACACATTCTCAGAAAATTCAACTTTACTCAATAATCTCGTGTATTTTATGCAAAACTCACTCAGCAATTTCCAGTACAAAATTGCTGTCATGTACATTGCTATCCAATGTTGCGGCTCCAATGAAGACCGCATTCCGTGACCGTTGAAACAATTGATTTGGCGCTTTGAATTTCGGTTAGGGGGGAGGCGATCTGGAGGGGAGCTTTGAGGGCGAGAGGAAAAGGATTTTGTTTTTTTTTGTGTTTCTCTTTTTTTTAGTACTCCCCCAAACGTCGGCCTCATTCCATGATGGAGGCCGCGCGTTTTGCATTCTTCGCGCGGCACTTGGAGTGAACCAACGTCGGCATGGGAAGTGCTCGTAGTACATTCTTGCAGATGGTATTAGGGAGGAATTTTTAACGGATGAAAGATTTGAAAGGGGAAAGATTTTTTTTCTTGGAACTTCGGTGGTGAGAACTTTTTTTTTGACAGCGTTGACACACACGAGAGTACACAACACATTCACAGGATGAGCACGCCATGTATATTTTTCCTCACTCTACTACTGACTAATATGGAGTTATAAATTTTTTTATGGCAATAGCAAAATAAACCCTCCCCAAATTTTCACCCTCTTCCGCGCAACATTTTTTTCCATATTTTTTTCCATCTTTGCAGTATTATTAAAGGGAGATATACAACGACCCCCTTGATCACATCCGCTTTACGCAGATGTCACTTTCACTGATTCTCCCTTGTTCTCGCTTCACACACGTGCCACAGTCACATTTATGCCCATGAAACTATCTCTCCAAGACACGGCACATCACGATAACGGGGTTTTACGTGCAAACCACGCTCACAGCACACGTATACTCATCTCTAATTTCACTTTTTAAACACTTTGCCTCGTTTAATCATGGGCGTGTGGCTGAAAAAAGACGCTACACTCCTTTCTCACTGTGAAACTGTCTACAAAAGAAGCCATCCCAGTCCGTTTTCTTTCTTTTACTGCTAACTTATTATTGTTATTATATCCAATGGTCGAGTAATTATTTCAAATATCACTTGAACGTCCCGCATTGTTTCACGGTCTCTTACTTTGGAATGAATGGAATTGGAAGACGACGGGCTACGTTTTTCAATATCAGTCGCGCAAAAAAAAATCGCGCCCAAACTTTGCGTTTTCACCAATGGAAAGGGGTTCACGCCGTGTTTCCCGGTCGTTTTCCAATTATTTTGAAACCAAAATTTAAACATTTCTTTTAAACTCTATACATCCATATTTTTTTAAGTTATCACTTGGCGCCGTTCCACGTCCACTCAAATGATGAGGGAGGAGGAGGATGAGGAGGCGGCGCCGTTGTCTACCTCCTTTCCCGATAGATGTCACCATAGGGCCACCGGTCGGGAGTAAGGCAGCCCCTTCCGTCCCTCCCCCACGCCATCCTCTTCCTCCTCCTCCTCGCCCACCACCGTCGCGATGCTGACTTCGTCCCGGTGCGGCCGGTACGCAATGCTCGCCGAGGACCTCCTGGCCGACGACGACGCCTGGCCGCCCGCCCCCGCGGATCCGCCGCCCCTCGCGGCTCCGCCGACCCCGCCGCGGCCGCCGTTGATCCCCCGGCCCCGACGGTAGAGCGCGCCGACGGCAGCGAGGAGGGCGCAGGTTCCGAGCAGGCCTAAGGTTATGGGAGCCGCCGCATGGACGGCGTGCGGCGAAGGCTCCGACGGAAGCACCACGTTTGCCTCGGGTGCTTCGTCCACTCCTGACCGCGCCAGGGCCTGGCTCATACCCCGGTCAGGCGGGGAAGCCGATGGTTGGGACTCGGAGGAAGGCGGAACCGTGGCGGGAGGAGGAGAGGAGGTCGCGGAGGATACAGTAGAGGGTCTTGTAGAGGTCGAGGTCGCGCTGGGGGTGGGATGGCTGTTGGAAGAACTGGTGGTACTGGTGGAGGTGAATGTTGTTGAAGGTATAGGAGGCTTTTCTGTGGTGGCCGCCTGGTCGCTTTGGACGTGATGATGCGCCTCCACCGTTTTCTGCGTGGTCGTGCTTGTTGTAGTGGCAGTAGTAGTCGTGATTGGATTGAATTTGACCGCCTTGTAAGTCCCTGGGTTTTTAGATGGGATCATTTTGCCTTCGCTTTTCGCGGTCGTGGTGGAGGTTGGAATTTGAGTAGGTGACGGCTTCATCGATTTGTTGGCGTTTCCCCCAGGAATCTTCGCTGTTGCTTTTGGACTCGATTGAGTGGTGACGGAGTCCGCTAGCGTATCTCTTACGCGTGACTCTGAGTTTGAGCTGGAATTCTTTTCATCCACGGTCACATTCGGGGTCGCAGAAGTCGATGCAGACGGAGGCCGCTCCGTATGAGATTTAATGGTTGATTTTATGGAAGAATTATCAAGAATTTTTGTTTTCACCTCAGTTTCTGCCGCTTTGGTTGTGCTCGGTTGTATTTTTTGCGTTGTCGTCGATGGACTAGTTGATGTACTTGGGTCTGTTGTAGTTGTGGTAGATTGGGTCGTGGGAGGAATACCGAAGTCATCCTCTCGGAGCATAGCCATTGGTCTTGACCTTAGGTGCTCGGGAAGAGTGCATCGGATATCATCTGCTTCGAGTATCACCGTCTCTCCAGGCTCTCTTATCCATTCGGACAATGCAAAGGCTGCTTCCGCTTCTTTGCCATGACAATACCATTCATTACCTGCCAGCGTCATCAATCTTAGTTCCGGAAGTAGGAAGGGCATATCAGCTGGGAGTGAGTGTAGTCCACAGCGCGAGAGGTCCAGATCTCGAAGGCCTCTTAGAGGTCTCAAAGCCTCTCCTCCTCCTGTCGTCAAAGCAACCGCCAACCATGGACTCCCAGATAGGTCCAACGTCTTGAGTGATGCTAGGGGGGCAAATAGCTCCGCAGCATCTGCCTCAGCGGACCCGGCTCCAGACAGCCTCAGCTCCTTGAGGGAGGTCAGGGACTCAAATGTCGATGATTCCAGGTGCTTGATCGGATTATTTGACAAGTCCAGGGATATGATGTCCTTCAGTCTCTTAAAGGTGCCCGCCGGAATCGAAGAGAGTTGATTGCTTTTTAAAGAAAGTACGTGTAGGGACGGGGATGAAGCTAGGGCACCCGCTTCGACCTCTCTGATCTCATTTGAGGAAAGATCGAGTGTCTCCAAGCGGGACAAACCGTGTAGATCTCCAGCTCTCAATGCAACCATTCTGTTGTCCTGCAGGTGAAGATGACGGAGCACTGTGGGCAGAGATCTGGGAACGGAACGCAGTCGATTACCTCCCAAACGCAGCCTGGTTAGCACTTCAAGTCGACCCAACGCGTCTTCCTCCACTACGTCAATCCTGTTTGCATCCAAAGAAAGCCTCTCCACTAAAGGATATGGGTCAAGATCACCTCTCCTTATCGCCCCGATATTGTTGCCTTCCACCCTCAGGTCCCTAACCGACCGTGCCAGCGTGCTCGGCACCCTGGACAAACCAGCCCTCGAAACGTCCACGACCCTCAACCTCGCCGCACCGAACGCGTCCAGTCTTTCCAAGTGCAGCAACGGGTTGTCCGTCAGTATCAGTCTCGTGAGGGCTGACAGTCCGTGAAGCGCGGTCGCCGCCACGTGCGCAATACGATTTGAGGAGAGATCCACGGATCTGAGGGACGGCGTGCCGGCCAGGCATCGGGCGTTCAATTCGGTGAGCCTGTTTCCCCTTAGGCTGAGAGACACGAGCGACGGTAGGCGAATCTCCGGAACGGACGTGAGCGAATTGTCCGAGAGTCTGAGGAGCCTCAGGTTTGGCAAACCGGAGAGCGCCTCGCTCCCCACCGCCGCAAGCAAGTTCCCGCTCAGGTCAAGCCGAGTGAGCTTGTTCCCGCGGTCGAAGGCGGAGAAGGTTGCGTTCCCGGCCAGGGCCGGCAGCATTCCGCCGGTCAGCGAGAGCTCGGTGAGGGAGAGCGCGGGGAGGGAGTCCGGGGTCAGGGCCCCACCGGCACGGAAGTTATTAATGAACACGCGGCTGGAGGCGTGCAAGAGCTTGGCGGCGGAAGAGAGGAAGGCGGCCAGGTCGTCGCCGTCGGCGTCGCAGGCAGCTGAGTGCGCGGCGTCGTTGCATAGGCACGCCGCGGGGCATGTCTCCTCCTCGGCGGCAGCCTTCCGCTCGGCTTCCCGCTCTGGGTTGAGAAGGCTGCGCTCCTCGGGCCACGCGTCGTAGCCGTCTTCGTCGTCGCGGTCATCGTCCGCGGCGTTGTTTCCCTCATCCTCGTCGCTGGAGGCGGCGGCAAACGTCGCGGCGGACGTGGAGAACAGCGCGAAGAGCAGCAGGAGGAGTAGGAGAATGGGATATCGCCTCAGGGGGGACCACGACGCCCGGCGTCGTCGCATCGCGGCGGCGGCAGCGACTCTGCTGCCCCAGCTCACTCGGAAATATTTTTATGTTTTATCCTCACATGGCCACCTCACCAGCACTTCAAGCAATGGAAACACTATCCGGTTTTGTAATGAAGTCAGCCGTTATATTCAGTCACAGTAACACTTTGTCGGGTTCTGTAGGTGACTAGGATGTCCTTTTAGCTATCACCTTCCCCTTGTCGTTGCATACGCGCGGAATGCAGACTCGGCAACGGCAAAAAATGTTAATAGTCCAGCACTTTCCACTCACAAAGATGGGACTGAATACTGTGTTGTGGAGCGCTGAGAGAGTTCGCGAGCTTTAGTCTCTCGCGTCACTCCGGCAACTGACCGTCTCCGGCGACTGAACCGACTCTTTGGGTTTCGGGGATTCAGCCGCTCCTTGCCCCCTACCCCTCTTAGGGGTCGTCTCCCACCCCCGTCCTCCCCTACATTCCCTTTCCACCGCCACGATTCCCCTCGCGACGGCGCAGACGCGGCGGCGTCGATCCAGTCCCTTTCGGTTGAAGAGCAGTAGCACTGGGAGAACGGACGAGGAGGGTTGTTTCCAAACTGGCCGGCTGCGTGATTCGTACGGCCGTATTTGTATGATGAATTGTTTAGAAAGAAAAACTTAATTAGTCTCAGTTCCAATGATGACCAATGAGACATTCAGCCACCCTTATGTAGTTTATGGCAACTTACATTTACGTCATCCCGCTTTATTCGTTATTAATTTCCCCGTAACTGATAGTCATTGAAGGCATCATATGAAACCTTTTAATAACCAATTAGTAGTTCATTTCTTATTCTGTCATCTACCTATAATCTTCTGGGGAAGAATACTTTATGTATTGGTGTTACGTCAGTTATACTTCAGTATAAATCATACCCTCTGAGCGGAAATCAGTAATTTTCTCGTGAATGAGCGGTTAAATTCTATATTTCAATTCCCTTTGTGCAAAATAGTTATTGATTCTTCGTGTTATAAGTCAAATAATTTTTTATCAAAATTTAATGAGTTCTGAATATTCGTGTTTTTCCTATCGATATGTTATACTATATATATTTTTGTTTGCTATTTTAGTTCCGTGTTTAGGGAAAAGGCTTCAAAATTGTGGAGAAAACACTATCTTTTTGACCGCAAAGAAATTGATATTTAGTCACAGAAGAAATCCAACCTCGCCGAAGTTCACGGTCGGCGACTAATTGTTTGTCTTCCGTGAGAATTAAAGGGGAAGGTGGTAAATTATTGCTTTGTGCTTTACATATATTTAGTCTGAGAGTCGTGAAAGCTTATAAAACAGCTGGAACTTCTGCTTATAGCTCAAGAATAATCTTTGTGAGTGTAGCTAAAAGGCTGATAAGCCAGAAATCAGAGGGTAAAAATGCGGCCTGACTGGGACTCGAACCCAGAACCTCCTGGTTGCCGGCCAGGTGCTCTACCAGTTGCGCTACCAGGACGCTTAGATTTACTATGATTTCGGCGGGGGTTTATACTCAGGAAACTCCCTTTGCTTTGGCCCACAAGAGTAACCAATAGATGGCACTGGGGCAGCTCACCACTCACCAACAGAAGGAATGGACGAGGACACAAGGATGAAAGGAAAGATACACACTCACACGATAGCAGGAAAGAGACAGGAACATGCGTTTCGGGGCACGCTGAGCCCAAGTGAAATAGGCCAATATGGCCGATACTCGTCCTTATATATATCCAATTCGAATTACCTACAATCTTGTGCAAGGCGATGGTGATGTTGAAAACCCGTAAACTCTTGAGGATTGAAATGGGAGAAAAATGCTTCGAATCCACACGTATTAATGCGTACCTCCATATCAACTCTTCTATTGATTTTATCTCTCTTATTCTAGGATGAATTAAGTTTCTCACCAAATTGACATCCAAGGTTTTGGATGCTTAAAAATTTAGTCTTCCGTTAGAACCTGCTAATTCCACCGCGTGTTCTAGTGTTGTTTTTTCGTTACTGCGGGGTCTGTGCATGTTTAATCCTGGTGACGACGTTCGCCACTCTTCCCTGCTGCAAATTGTTTCTGCCTACCGCGGTGGGAATCGTTTAAACGGGGCTGTTTGAGCCGTCTCAACCGCCCCCCTCCCCGCTCTGCCCCCCTTGTGGAGCATTCCGTTTCTGCCTGCCACGTTTACTCAAGTCGAATTTCGTTAGCTTCATCCGAGATGGCACAATCCCGAGCATCGTGGAGATCCACGCCGTCGTCATGATTGCCTTCGAAATTGGCTCTCTCTCTCTCCCCTTCGGAGCGAGGGGAGTGAACGCTGCGGAGGCCACGGTTTGAGAGGCAGGCGAGCGAGCGGTACATATGAGTATGCTGATGAGCTCGGAGCCTCCCTCCCACACTCCGCAAGAATAAGGTCGTGGGTGGTGATCGGGTTTGTGGGGTGGTTGGGTTAGTGTTGGCTTTCCATTCCCGAGGCCCGGGTTGAAATCCGGGCGATGGAGGAAATTCGTTTTAAAAATATACAAATTTTGTCGGGGCTAAACGTAAGTTGGAGGAGGGTCAGCGTTTTACTTAGTCTCAGGAGTACAAAAATAAAATTGGAAGCTAGTTGAACGAAAAGGGGGTTAAGTGAACGTTGATTCCACCCGCCACCCCAAATTATGGAGCGATTTTCGTTTAGAACATGCGAAAACCGACGCCTAGTTTATCTTCTCCGTTTAGCTTCCTTAGTCTTGGCATAGCGTGAAGTAGGCGTGGATAGCTTAAGTGTCCGCTAGTTCATAGCTTAAAGCGGTGCACTTTGACTTAACTCAACAAGATGAACTTTTACACAATGTTAATCTCAGTCGGAAGCAAATTACATAGCTCATCTATCTAATGCCGTAAATGCTATCTCAAATTTTATGAAATAATTTTTCATGATCGATGCAAAATCTGTGTTGTGAATGGTGTGGAGCATGTGCCACATTGAGCCAAGTTAAATTGATGCTAGCGGAACCTTTTAATTACCTCCTTGCGGCGCAAATGATCAAAGGTCGCCTCCTCCAAATACTATCTATCAGCACGTAAGTTGGTTTCTGCGCTCTTTATATTTCCCCCGCTAGGTTGCATCCCCTTTTTACCTCACTGCGCCCCTCCGCCATTCTGCGGTCGGTTGAGTGCGATAAAATTTCATAATTTCCCTATTAATTCCCTTCCTCGCACTTCATTTCCGAATTATTAACGCGACTCCGCCCTCGCCAAACCTCGACGCCGCATGAATTTTCGCATCCGGGACCGTCGTGAGGCAGGGCGGGTTTTGAATTGGGTGCGAAGGGCGCCTCAGCCTTTTACGTCGACGGAGGCGACACATTTTTTTTCCAACCCCCTAACCGTTCCTACTCCCCCTGCCCTACTTTCCCTGCTCCTCGCGTGAATAAATAATTTTTGACGCCGCTCCTCTTCCAAGTGCGCCAAGCTCACTCCCTGCCGCACCGACTGGCTTATGTTTCTGCGTGAATATGTATCCGGAGGGGGGGGTATCATTCCCCTCTTTTCCTTGCCCCCATACTCCTGCTGTTCTCCGTGCGTTCCCCCTCCCCCACACTCTTCGGGAATTTCTGTTCCTCCCCCCCCCCTCTCTAACCCCTTAATTCTCGTCGTCCCCCTCCCTTCCTTTAGCCCCGTGCCTATTTTACGCTCTCTGATCTCGGGGAGCGACGTGTTTCGAATTTGCCCGTCTGTTATTAGTTCGGCTGCTCTCTTTCCTCCCCCTTCCTCCATCCCCGTTGCCTTCGTACTTCTCACTTCCAAACCTATTTGAAAACCAACCCTCTCTCTCTCTCTCTCTCTCTCCCCCACGTACGCACTATCTCGCTTATACCCTTACACCTCCCCTCATGACGTTCCACGGTGCTCCTCCCTTTCATACCCTTTTCCTTCCTTTCATAAGTCTGCCGCTGAGGCGTGCATCACTCCATCACCCCTTTCCCACTCTCCTCCCGTCCGTCCATATAAACCCCACCCCTCGCCTTTATGCGTATTTCACTCCCCACGTTCTCCACTCGGCCCGTTATTTATTTTTTCTCTCTGCCACCCACGCATATATATGCTTTCTGTCTTTCCATGCTAGTTCTCATCTATTTTTATTCGATGCGATCTACTACTGTTCCATTTCGGAATGGCATTGGATTCCTCCGCGGATGGAGGAGATGTGAGCTCATGTGTAAAGTAGCATTTTATGGTTCAATTGCTGAGAAAAGGAATTGGCTCGAATAAGTTACGTAACACATAAGCTGTAAATGATGATGGGAATTCAATGTTATCCAAGAAAGTACTAGGCTTATATAAGAATCGTGTAAAAGATCATATTATTCACTTCCCTTTCCGTGTAACAACTGGTAGTAAATGCATTGGATATCATTTATAAACTATACTCTTACATGTGGGAATCCTCCCACTGTCACAAATAGACTTTCAGCAGAGAATAAGCTGATGGCCTTAAACTTTAGGTGATATATCTGCCACTCCAAAGCACATATTTTGAGGATTTAATTTCTTAATTTTGACAGCTATACTTCGTGTAATTATTTCCATTCAATATATTTTTCGTTTCGATGTAAGTTATAGACACACGAATTAATTTCGTTACGATAGAGCTCTATTCTTGAATGGAAAGCGATGTTCATGATAAAAATTCATTTTTACAAAGGATTGTGTATTGTAATGAATCTATAATTTGAAAAAGGAGCGAGGCGAAATAAAGGAGAGTCATTGGCGATAGATTAAGTAAGATTGGGTAAAGTGAAATGGATTGCGTGCTGAGGGAGTACCTACTTGTAATTTTAAGAAACATGAAAGTATTTTAGGTACAGTGGACACAGAGTGAACCCGGTATACGTTTTGGTCCAGTGAAAGGAATTTTGAAGTAATTTTATCTTTAATAAGGAGGCTTCTTTTAATAGTAGTTATGCCGTTTAATTTATTAATATTATTAAGGTTTTCTAGCTATTGAATTCATTGAAGCACCATGTACAGCTACAAACACTATGTTCTGTTCAACATTCTGTTCAGCTTCGTTTATTCGTAGACCACAGAAATGAATTGGTTGCCAGATGCCATCCATTTCTATTCGATGCTATTCTGCCCTTTTCCATTCCGGGAAAAGCTTCGTATCCTTTCGTGATTCCACTCGCAAACTCTCCGTGAAAGACGGATTAGAAGAGAGCAGAAGTATTAATTTTTTTATTCTATCTTCGTTAGTTTTTTATCTTGTACTCGTTTCGGTTCTAATCCCAAATCCGGGCCTAGAAAACATCATGTGGTGACAATGTCCTTTGCCTGAGGGATCAACGTCATCGCATTTCACCAGTGGTACTACGTTCCCGGAAAAAAGTAATCCGTTTCCCACTAAGTGCATTCCCAAAGCTTGCAATTACGTCGCTCGAGGATTTCGAGAATTAAAGCTCTTTATTCTTTTTAGTTTTGTATTAGTATTCGCCTAATTTCAGGGTTTAAGCTGCCCGCAATTTAATTCATTTTTGGTGATCCGATTATTACATATTTCACCCGTATGTTTTTGATGCCTTTACTTTTTCATTTTTTTTTTATCCGGTCAGAGATTGTTTTTTTTTTCATACCCGTTTCTCTCATTATACTTCAGTGTACTGTGAAATTCCTTGTGTTCTTAAAAAATAAGTGGTAATATGATAGTTTTTAAGTAAATTATTAGGTTGTCAGTCTTCACAGTTCTTATCAGTGGAGTCATGACATTCAAGTAAAATTTCTCTTTGCAGCGAGTGAAAAATATGCGACTGGCTTTGTGGCTTTGTTGTAGATATTTCCTACTGCTTGAGGCAGGTTAATCCTCGGATGAATGTATGTAATGGTATTAATTTAGTCTTCCGAGACGTAGCTCACCTAGGTTTATTTCCTATAGTTGTAGTTTTCTTATATCTTGTTTACCCTTGAATGTATAATATCATTGTTTTCTCTGGTTCCTGTTTCCTACGAAGCTAAGAGAATAAAATTGGGAGACGATTCCCTTAATTGGAATAGAAATTAACACGTAGCCTCGTTATTAAATTCGGCAGTTGATAATTTCCTGCTGTGTTTTCATTTGAATATGGCATCTTCCTCTTCAGTTCGACTCCAAAGGAACAATTTCTTCCGGATTAACCCCTTTTGACCTAATTCTGGCGTTTGATGAGCTGATGCTCACTTCTCCCTGTTGCCCTTACTCTTATCATATGTACCATTATTTAGCGTATATTTCCTCAGAATTACCCGATTGCAGACTATTCCGTAAATTATTTTCAAATCTTTTTCATTCATTAATCATTGCGAAATTCAATTATAAGTCTATGGAGTGTAAATTGAAACCTAAAAATTTGGTGATATTTGTGGTATATTCACGCATCTACGTCCTATTTTATTGGAGGTTGTGAGCTCCTCCCTCGGCAAATTTGCATAATTTGTTGTGTAAGCGGAAGTATTGCCTAACTAATGAGGGATGACACCTTAATTTAATTTCCGCATATCTGCTTTCAGTTCAGTGAACGCTAATTCCCTATCCACACCTCACCTTCAGCTCTCTATCTCTCTCTCTCTTTCCCTCAATCCGCCTTCATTCCTCCTCTCCTTCCCTCTTTCTTCCAGTTACCTTTAGCTCCTACTTCGCTCCCTCTATGCTTCTTCGTTCCAATCACTCCATCTCCTTGCCTTTTCCTTAAGCCTTTCGCGTCTCATTCTCGCTGGAACTACTCCGCTCCTCCCTTTAAAGCCGTTACAACTGCCGACCTGCATTCATGGTTCCCATATCTCAGTAACATCTCGTTCACCCTCTTAACCCTTGGGTCGGCTACGATTTCCGCCCTCTTCAATCATCCTATCCTTATATCTTTGCGTCTCTCTGTGTTCCTTTTTCCTTCTGTTATCTTTATTCTTTATCCTGTTTTTATCCTTCTGTAATCTGCATGGTCGTATCCGCGTCTTTCTTTCGTTGATGATTACTTTGGGAATCTACGCTTGCATGAGAACCGAAGATGTCGTTTTTACGACTGGTCTTCAATTTTATGTCAAGCTTTTCTCAATTATAGATTATCGAGCATAGTAGAGCTTGGGTATCATAATTTTCACGACTTATCGTATCTCATATCTATATGTTTCTCCCAATAAAACTTTATTGTAGACTTATGAACTTATGTTCTTTAATGGAATATATTTTAATGACAACGAAAAACGGTCTGAAGCCGTCGTAGAGCTATGGTGTTAGTTTTGTGTAGCTAGTTATAGTATAAAAAAACTCTTATAATGTGAGAAACAGTTCCAAAATTTTGGAAATAATACATGTTACAAATGAGCTTGTTTTAACTACTTATGTTATAGTACTCCTACCGTATTCGACAAAACTTTATCACGTGGTGAATGTTTTTTTATTTCAAGGGAGATTTAAAAAATAACTAAGTTTGTTTTTATATGACCCCTGTAAATATTTTATTTAATAATTGCTGGCCGTGAGATGCAATCAGCGTTTGTAGCAAAGGATTTATGATTCTAACGCGTAGGATGCATGTGATCTTGCTTGTGATGCCGTTGTAATAATTCCCTGAATGAAACTGGTGGTTAAATCCTCTTCTCAGTTGCGTGGCCAATTAGTTTTTGTTGGCATTTATCCTACCCTCCATTTAGTCATCCTGTGTGTTTGTCTTCGCAAGCTATTGCTGCTCTTCGGCTACCCCAAAATGAAGGGTGTTTCCATGCTGGAGATGGGGACATTGGACATTTATAGGGGAAGTATGGTAGCCTGGGGGGGATCATGAACGCCATGGATGGGTGGGACAATTTCGTACACGAGACCGCTTAGTCTCATTCCCCCTCCTCGTCGCCCTTCAAGCCCCTT
This sequence comes from Ischnura elegans, assembly GCF_921293095.1. Lineage (NCBI taxonomy): Eukaryota > Metazoa > Arthropoda > Insecta > Odonata > Coenagrionidae > Ischnura > Ischnura elegans. The sequence continues at coordinate 147,858,290 of NC_060246.1, forward strand.
GCGATTCCCGCCATGCGTCCTGACTCACCGGAGTGGGGGGTTAATGGCGCGAGACCGTCCGCTTCCCTTCCCTTTGCCATTAGTAAAAATTTCGAGTCTCACCCGGCACGCATCCCTCTTGGTCCCCATGCATTTCGATTTCCTGCCTTCAGTAGTCGCCAACCCTTCACCCCTTCAATCCCAATTTCAAAGCCCTTTCCGACCGCCAATTAAAACAAACACGAAAAAATGGGAAATCTCGAATGGGTCTGTCGAGGAGAGATTGCAAGAGGGTTGGAGTTTTTTTGGGGTGCACCGAGAGAGCTGTCGACCGCGGGGAATGAAACGTGGAGGAACCGTGGATCCGTCAAAAATCGCTATTGTTTCTCTCGTTTTTTGACATAACGCCTGAGCGATTGCGGGGGTTGGTGTGCTCGGGAACCGTGTTGGGGTGGAGGTGTTCTTTTTGAATTCCGTCGAGTAATCCTCATGGATGCATTTTCGTGCTAATCCTCCGCGGCCTAAAAACCCCCAAAGATATAGCACGGGTAGTGCCATCTCCACCCCAAATTGGGGATAGTGGACTGCCTACTGCAGTTAACCGGTGGTAGTTGGGCACGGGGCAATATTTTCATAGGAATGCCGCGTGTAATTACGAATTATCTCCTCAATAGGCAGTAAAGGAGTTAGACCCTTTTAACTTTTTGGGTTCTGTAGATCTATCGCGCACTGACAACTTCAGATTGATGATATAGTTACCAGGGATAAATGCATGGTCCCAATGGCTTGCTAAAAGTTGGGGTTATTTTAGAAGCGCATTTGCGGTAGGAATATTAGCTTGCTCAGCCTTATAGCTTCCTCTCCATTGTCTTTCACCGGCAACTAACGATCATCCTCATACCGTCGTCATTTTATGAATACATTTGTGAACCTGCGCGAAAGAATACTTAAGAATACTTCTTCGACTTATTTTAGATTGAAATTAATATTAGTGCTTCATTTTGATTCTGGAAACTGTTGTTACCCGATTCTGGCAGTTTCCCTTTCGTCAATATTTTGACTGCCGTGTCATTTGTGAGCTGTCCCTCTTCGCTTCTATTTTAACCCCTTAAACCTTTGTCTACTTTTCTTAGTGTCTGATGAGAAGGGGTGTCAGGCGAAGGTTCAGCCTCTCGGTATGATAACGGAGTCTTAATAATGAGAATCCGAAAAGTATCTTTTTCCAATCATTTTTTTTGTTTAAGCCTTATATGAGTTATTCTAGTTGTCCGGGATTCTATTATTATTCTTAATTCGCCATGTGCTGGATTGGATACATTGGTATTTTTCCTCCTCATGCCTGCTCTCCTCCTTCTGTAGCATGTGTTTTTAGTTCTTACCTTTGAATCATGTGGTCGCTTCGTTCACTACCTATCATCTATTCGTCAGATTATGGGTCTTCATGACGTGCGGGGTGAATGAAATTTTTAAGTTTTGTGTGAATCAAAATTCTGTAATATAAGAGGATATAAATACACATTCTTTTCCCGTTCGTCGATTAGGACATATCAGACTTTTCGGTATGGAATTCCCGAATGGCAGATTGAATTTTTCAAGGCAGATTGAAAATTTCATGGAATACAATAGAAGTATACTTTAAATCCCCTCACCTTATTTCAACCTGGTCTCAGTGTGGCGGAGCTCAAGTCACCGGATGATTTTGCGTATTTATATCGCGGAATACTAAAATAAATCACGGATTTAAAAATTAATTAGGTTGGGAACCGCTAGAGACTCGGAGGCTACGCGCTAGACTTAGATTATTTGGCCAATTGAGAATGGATATCTTTAACAGCGACATGGAGAACATCATATTAGAACCCCATTACATTTCCAAGTCTAACAGAAACGATGAATTAAGGGTGGTGTGTTGCCAAACAGATAGGTATGGGCATTCGTTTTTCCCACGCACGATAAATGATTTTAATAAATTCTAGGCGTAATTTTGATAGAGCATATTTTTATGTGTAAACGGCTGGTGTCCTAATTAACCCCGCCACAAGCCTATTGAGGCGGCTTGCGGGTAATTATGTAGATGTAGATAAATACTATGGGTCACAATTTGAATCCACCCCGATAACGCTCGGCATAACGCATCCCTCCGTCAATGCGTATGCCACTAGCCCTCACCGGGGGAGGAGCTTCAAGTCCTGGTTATCCACCTACGACGTCAATTTGGACCCGCCGCGAGCCTCGTCTGCGTGGGGTGGCTGACACTGGAACGGGGAGACCTTTGAGCTCTTCAGCAGCTCGCGGGCGCGGCGGCCGCCAAATATTTTGCGCCCCGCGAACCTTTCGAGTGCCCACCTGCGCCGTCGTTGAAGGCGACCTTTCGACCACGAACGTAGCGTTTTTGAGCTCTCCCTCTAACGTGAGTGATGCGAGAGATGTATTCGACGTCGGTTCGCAAATTAAACCCTCTCCGACGCTCTCCTGCGTTCGGGTCGTTCACATTCACGCGGTATGTGCCCAACCCCCAGACGGGGTCTCGTCCGGTGAAGCGGCATCTGGCCTGTCAAGTTGAAAAGAGCGCATTTCAAAACTCTCTCTCTCTCTCCCTCATTCCGTTTGCTCGGGCACGGCTTTGAATGGGAATCAGAAGGTGAGGGGGATGGGTTTGTGGAAGCGGTTGTGCCTAAGTCGGATGGCGTTGCATTCAGGTTGCTAAGTGGCCATGTGATGAATACGCGATGGGAGAGGGAACTCGACTAATATTTGCGGATTCGCTACGTTAATTAAAAAATTTACTCTGCGGATCGCATTTTGAACGCTTTGGTTTCGCAAGCAGTGCATTATGAAACAACCAATCGAAGATCTAGAGGTAAGGACATCGTCCTAGTCAAAGCCAATTCGCGACCCTTACATGATCACTGTCGTGAATTGTTCACCTGTTAATAATATTAACTCGTCCTCTCAGCTTGGAAATTGGTATGTCTTCTTGGTGCGTTAGTTGGTCGGTAAATACCAAATGGCGTCTGGTTATTTTATTTCGACAATTTTGCGCTGGGAAATGTTTTTTTTTTTTTCAATGCATCTAATAAAATGTATCTTCGATAAACGGAAATTTATGAATTGCCTACCGAGGGATGTGAAGTATATTTTGATATTATAGCGTCTTCACGATACATAATATGTATGTCATAATGACTGTTGTCTGAATTCCATTAATGGCTCTTATAATTTTGGTGTTAGGCCTGTATTGGTTAACTCCAGAAAAGTGGTGTCATTCTCATTTCGGGGTACAATTAAAAAAACTACCATTTCTGGTTTTCATTTGGGACAACAAAGGGATCACTTCATCCCGAAAGCTGATAGGAAAATTTTAATTGCTGTATTCCATCTGATTCGCCATCCTTATAAAAATTTTATTCCTCTTCCCACACGTATAAAAAACTTTTGAATGAGTATCAGACGTCTGACGTACCGCCGAGAAGGAAGATCGGTCAAGGGTTATGGATTAGCCCCGGCTGCAATTGGACGAGGACTGGGTTCATCTACCAAGACTGGGGTCTGGTATGAGATAGCATTCAGTAAGATGTAGGCGTGGTTAGCGTGGCGTCTTAACTTCGATGAATCTAAATTTTTCATGGCATTTTTATATTTAAAGGATGCGACCCTGAAATTTCCACTTTTGTGGCTCGAAATTTTCAGTACTATTGCTGTCGTATTTAGTAATGTTTCGACAAACGCGTTGCCGAAAAAAAATTATGAACGTGAATTCTCCAGCTTGAGCGAATCGTAATTTTAAAATGATAAATTTGTGAAATTGCCTTTAATGTAACGTGTAAATTAAATCGAAAATTTATAGGCTTCTATACAGTGTGTATGAATCGGTGAATGCAAGAGCCATAAATGATTGCCCTTTTATTCATAGCGACCTTTTCAATGAGTGATTTAGTACAAACGGCTGTTAGATTTATATCCTAAGTTCATTATAATTGTGAGTCCGTTATGCCATCACAGTTGTCACTCGTCCCCCTGCTCTCTTTTCCTCTGAAAGTGCCCTCCAAGTTGAAGTCTGTCTCTTCCCTTGGGATATGAATGCCAAGCTGACTGCGCCGTGTTTGTCGTGTCGGGTAGAGAGAGAGAGTCCTTACAAAACATGCGATCGAGTTACTCGAATCGATGCGTATACACGTTCGAATGCTCCGTGCGCAGCCTCTCGTCTTATTTTCAAGAGTTTAGGTACAGGCTTTTGCGTCTCCCATCCGGTCGTCCTCTCTGCATAGAGCTATTTCCGGAGCGTTTGCGCTGTCAATCACTTCGTTTTTTTCTGTCTCTTCGTGATTTGAAGCCTGCTCCGTTGGGATGGAGATACCTGTCTGCATGGTTTTTCATTTTGTTTTGTCGAGACCGACTGATCGATACACACGCTGCGTAATTTCTTACCAAAAGGTTGCGTACAGGCAGACCACGACCATTCGACCGTCTGCATAAAAACTGTATACATCATATTAAAAATCCATCGCGTGTCATAACATATTTATGCATACCAGTCTAGTTAAAGTCTACCATCCCTCTCATGCGGCCTGGTGTTCGCCAAAGTGCGTGCATGGATAAGAGGCACGTTATATTGAATCACTCCGGAGGAGTGTTGTTTTTTGAGTGGAATATATATTTGAATTTCTCTCACGCGTTCCATGATTTAAAAATGAACCTACAATACTATCCCCGGGAGACAATACACGAATACTCAGTAAAAGTACTTGTTAGCTTAAAGAATTTTTTTTGGGGACTCAGCGGTAGGAATCAATCTAATCACAGACGTGGGAATCAAATAAGGCAAAGGTAATTAAGTTTGGTTAAAAATTTTATTAATTCCTTGTATTTTATTCCAGTGGTCTAATTCATTTCTCTCGGACAGTAAATCGAAAAATGTTGAAGAATTGAAGTAAGCTGAGTGATAAAAGAAATCATATGATGTCATGGAAGAGTTCGTTTATTTGCTATTGTGCTCGAGCATTAGTAGTCAAAGGTAAAAGCTTTCTGAAAACTGCTTCAAATTTTCAGTCGTGTCGTGGAAATAGGTAATGATGATTTTGTTGGTTCTCTGATATCTCTCAGCAAATATTTCTTGCATTTAGGATGCTATTTCTCGCGACTATTTTCGAAAGGATAGAATGCATTTTACCAATGCGATTGTCGTCGAATAGATTTGTATTGTCGTCGGTTACAAGTAATGCGATGATAACTAAGATGGGGAAATTTATGAAAAATATATTGAATGCACTCTTGAAAATATTTTTCCGGAAATGCTCAAAATGGAAGGTCATTGAAATGCAGTTGGTTAATCAATATTGTTGACAGAGAATGATCAATATTTTCGCCCTGTTGGCATTCGCTGGCATTGTGTAGCATTTTGAACATTCATCTGAGCTGGCGCTTACTATGATTTTGCGAATACTATAATTTTGCTGCAATTGCATAGCTGTTTCAGTTTGATCTTACGCTTTGTAGAATTTTGCAGCATTCACTACTGCAAGGTATGGAGGCTGAAGGCTGTAGAGTTAGGAGGTCTAAAATTTGCAATAATTGTAAAAAAAACTGTCATTCTATGCATATCCACCAAGCATTTATGTGAATTTCAATCATGAATCGATCCATTTTTGAGGAGGTTAGCCTGTGTTCAAGTTATTAACATTGAATTGTTGCATGCTTTTTTTAAATATTGGCGGATATATTAATAATAGCACTTCGTTCAATGAACTAGTAAATCAGCCTGGATTTATGTTTAATTTCTACCAGAATCAAATAAACCTTTTTATCATTATTATCTTTCTGTTGTGTGAGGTTCGTTTGCAAATGCTTTGAAAATTCATTTTGAAGTTCTTGAGATGTATTCATGATTTTCTATTCGCATTTGCTCTTTTTATGTTGAGCTAAACCGCGTTATCTCCGTCGAGGCCTAAAATCTCTGAGAACCGCGACCCTACTTCCTTGTGTATCTTTTCACTCCCCCGTCTTGCACCAATCTGGAGAGTTCTTCATTTTCGTGTGCATTCGCTAATGCGGGCATTGTTTGAGTCCGCAGACTCGCGATTGGCTAGAAGAGCCTGCGTCGCCGCTTTGGTGTCTTTGTCGGATAAGGATCCTTAGGAGCGCTTTGCGACCGATTCCGACGTAATTATTTTCATCCCAGGAACGCCCACGAGAGTGTAATTTTTTCTTTGCTCCTCCCCTCCCTTTTAGCTCTCTCCCAGTCAGCTCAAGTTTTCCTCCGCGACCCAATTAGCTGAATGCGCCGTTTAAGTGGCCCGATTTCCTAAGCGGTCGGGATTTTGTGGTATCGATGCGAGGCTACAGAGTGCTAATTACACAAAGAGAAACTATTGAGAGCGTTCCTTTGGCATGCCTTCGAAGGAACACGCAAAGAGGCGTACTATCGTGGAGTCCAAAGTTTATTTGTTTCTGAAGTTACGACTATGTCATGCTATCTAATCCTTTTCTTCAATTACGTCCTTGATCTTAATCTCGAAACGTGAGTTTTATTAATGTGTTGCTCTCTACCAATATGCTGAGACGCTACGTTTTCTCGATTGTGTAATCGTTTCCGTAGTGTTAGTCACCCTCTTAATAATTCAACTGGAGTCATTAAAATTTTTATAGACTTTCTGGGACAGAAAACTCCCTCGGAATAAGTTGGAGATTTTGGATGATGGCTTTAGTGTATCTACGTTACTCTTTATTTTTTTTTCATTTTTTTTATAACTTCAGCCTATTTAACCTGGAAGGGATTTGCATTTAAATTACTCAAGCGATATCTCTCGTTTCTCTTTAACTCGTTTTTATTTTCTCATGATCAAACGTTGATACCAATTTTTTCCAGAAAAAAATTGTCAAATCGCCGTGGAAGCAGTCGCAAAAGGAAGATATGAAATGATCTTGATTCAGAAGCACGTTCAATTAAGACGAGGACGTTGAGGATTTGGATGACTCAATGGATGCGCTCTCCGGTGAAGTGAAGACGGGGGTGCTCCTCGTTATTTTTAAAGACTGGCTCGATCGAGAGTAAGCCGTTTATCTGGTACCATTAAATCTCGCCGTGTACGACTCTTCGGTACGCGTCCTGTTCCGCCTCCCATTATCGTTCTGCCTAAATGCGGAAGTTCTCATAATGACGACCTCATTTCCTTGGAAGCGTTTTCGGAAAAAATTAACCTTCTCGCAGCGGCTTCTTTTGCGCGAAGATGATTTCTCCATACCTCTTTCACTGTTCACCACGCCCCCTTTTTGAGAGTAACATCCACGCGAAGGTCCAATGTGACGAGAGATATGTTTTCCCTCCGAAAAAAAAACAACCTCTTCGATCGCTAACCGATTGCAATACCCCGTCACGTCCTTCATAAATAAGTACCCATTCATATCCGTTACGGTGATAACTACCGATATCTGTATTTTTTACAACAAGGTATTGTTGTATTATTTGTTGGAACACGTAAAGCGTATCGTTCTCCCAGCGAGCACGTGCACACGAAGCTATAAAAAGGAATGAAGAGGACAAAGGCCCGCGTTGTTCGACGCGACTCGCCGTGCTTTTTATTACGCATATCAGTCCCTGCCTGCCTCCTCCATAACAAATCTCCCCTTTTTAGTCTCCAGATTTATATACTTTCCCCGGGAAAAATAACCGATGGGAAGGGTATTCGCTTTTGTTTTCCCGTCATTTGGGTGTTTTTCTGCCTAAAACTCCTCTGGATACCTCGCGGAAAACATGTTGAACCCGTGTTCCATCGTTTCGAAACACTCTCTCCGCTTTGTACAAGTTCTGCGCATTATCCATTTATTTTTATTTTTCCAATTCCTTTGTCAGATCATCATTTCCACGCTGTTTCGACGATACTCCTTCCGTTCCGATGTTGTTTGCAAAATAATAATAAGCGTAATCTAATATCTCGAGCTTCGTGCCGTTCTACGTATTTCTATTTAATTTTGTTTCCCTGTTCGTGTCGAAACCTTGCAAAACCAGTGTGGTGCTTCTCTTTCTGGGTATATCATTTCACATGTTTAGTGTGTTTGGCGATACTCTATTGTGGGTTAATCAAAACTCTTAATTTAAGTAATTAATGATCATCCCTGTTACCCCGAATCTAGTAGATGAGCGTGAATATTATAAAATGTAGCAAAAGCATTACCTATGAAGAAATTAAACCCTTTTTCCTAAACTTGATCCCACTATTATTTATAAATACAGGAGACGCTTTACGTCTGGAGATCAAATCGTCTCTAATAATCTCTTTGGAACCATAGTATTGATTTTGCTTAGATAATTAACTCCATCTAACCTCAGAAAAAGTTAATCATGAAAAAGAACCTAAAGCATTTTCCTTTTCAAAGCGGCGAATCATTAATAAAGCCAAAAAATTATATCCAATCGGAATTCAAGATTTTCTAGTATTAATTGTTGTATCACCTGCGGACTTGTACTCCTATTTTCTCCTTATTATTCTCAATTATTATTTTTTAGTCGAATTATCTACTCACATTTTCATCTCAACTGTAGTTTTATTTACGTTAGATGTACTACCCAAAACAGGTTTTTTGGTTGTCTTTTTGAGTTCATCAAGTTTTTCCTCCATTTTTCTTAGACTCCCGAAGCCTTCACAATATCTGTAGGTTAAATCAGTACCTTTAGTGAAGAGAGTGGTGACTTTTTTATATTATTATTGGTGAAATCTCTAGTATTAGTGAAAACTCTTTTTTAATATCCTATTACGCAGGATGTATGAGGAAGGATGTTGGCCGGAGGATATCGTGAACACGGTTTTTAATTCCGCTACCGAAAAAGAAGAATGCTGCGGAATGCGGTAATGACGAAAGTGGAACTTAGGATATTGAACAGACGAATGGAGGTGAGGGCAAACGAGTATTTGGGCAAAGATCAGTTTGGATTTGGAAAAGGGAAGTCAACTCGTGATGCATTGGCGATAATGAGGTCCCTCGTGGAGAGGAACCTAGAATATAACTAGGAGCAGTATGACTGTTTCGTGGATTTTGAAAAAGCATTTGATAGAGAAAACTGGGTAAATTTAATGGATACTCTCAAGAAAATAGGTGTATATTGAGGGGTTAGGAGACTGATTCGTAATCTGTATATGGCCCAGACTGCGCAAGTGGTGGTAGTGGACGGAGAATCTGGGTGGGCAAGCATTGGCCGAGGAGTGAGGCATGCCTGAGCCATTGCTGACTGAGGAAAGGCTGTCCTCTGTCGCCGCTGCTTTTTAACGTGTACGCTGAGGAGATAATAAGCGTGGAATGAGTTGGAAGCTGGAGTAAAAGTGGGAGGAATGATGTTAAAATCAGTTAGGTTCGCGAATGATCTGGCGTTCATTAGCCAGTCAGCGAGGGGACTGCAGGATCTAGTGGATGCGTTTTACGAGTGTTTCGAGGAGTATGGGATGAGGATTAATCTCAAGAAGACCAAGGTCATTCGGTTTTGTAACTCATCGCGAGCGAGGAATGTGAGGCTCAAGATAAAAGTAGGTGGGGAAAAACTTGAGTAGGTAGAGCAATTCCACTATTTAGGCAGCACATTAGAAGAAAACGGTTACTGTAGTAAGGACATGAAGAAGAAAATTGCATTAGCAAAGGAGGAGTTCATGAACAGGAAGGAGCTCATGAGAGAATCATTGTGTAAGAGTTTAAAGAAAATGTTAGAAAAGAGTTTGGTCTGGAGTGTAGCTCTCTACGGTGTGGAAACGTGGACACTTAGGAAGGAAGACGGGAGAAGACTGGAGGTATTCGAGATGTGGGTGTGGCGAAGAATTTAAAGGGTGAAGTGGACGGAGAGGAGGAGAAACGACGAAGTGCTGGACATGGTGGGTGAGGAGTGGCAGCTTTCAGCTGAGATACGGAGGAGACAGAAGTATGGATGGAGGAAGTATTAAGCAGGGAGGGGATGTGAAAATTGTGTTGAAGGCATCTTTAACACAATTTTCAACATCTTTAACACAATCTAGAATCTTGGGTAAACGAGGGAGGGGAAGGAAGAGAAAAGGATTTCTGGATAGATTGAAGGAGACTTTACAGTGAATAGAAGAGGGCAGTGCTTGAAGGAAAGGGAGTCGCTCAGAATAGTTCTTTAGTACTCCATGTAAACCTACCTTAATAGATAGAACATTATAATAATAATTCCGTTTTGAAAGGTTATTGTTTAACATAAGTAGATTTATAATGCTTTTTCGCCCAGAACATCCGCGCCAATTGTTGGTTATAGGTAAAATCCGCCGATAGCTGTTCCCTCTAGAAAGTATTGAAACAAATGTAGCCCTACAAACTGGGTGATCATTCTTAATTTTTATTTTCAATGCTGTGAAATTGAATCCTGAAGATCATTCGTTTTTCCCACCAGCAATTTAGGGAGCGTGATTATATCTTACCGATAATTTATGAAAAATGTTCTCTGAACATTATTACGATCAATTAAATACGGTTGTGTTCTTTATATTTCAAGTTTGACCTAGCTCGAACAACCTTGTATATCTTGACTATGTTAAGACATGATTTTATTTCTTTTTTTCTTTTTTAAGTGTGTCCCTTCATTAACTCCCGGAAATCGTGCCCCAAACCTTCATTCAGCCTCTTTGATTTCACTATATACTCCAACTTGCTATGATCTCTCTTCACCCCCTCTACCTCTCTTCTTCAAAATTGAGTGGCCTGAAATTTAAGTACACGTGACTTTTCCTCCCTCTCATATACGTAGGTACAAACTCCGAAAGATTAGTTTTTTTGGTAATTCTCATGTCTTTACGAATGTTCTCCGCCTGTAATTTGCATTTATTTTTCGTGATAATTCGTCTCACTCCTGATTCCTCAGCATAGCCCCTGTTCTCGGGAGAGACTAGTTATCTCTTAATACACCAACTGATTGCTTTAAAATATTTTTTTAAGTCCACAACATTTCTATCCCAACATCATTTCCTTTATTTATTGCCATTTATATGTTTGAAGGCATGTGACTACTTTTCATTAACAATTCTTTTGGAATATCCTTGACGTATTTGCAAAAACTTCATCCCACTTTAAGTGTATCGTATTTTCATCATTCGGTAGCATTCAGTTTCCTATATGGCTTAAATGTTATTTTTCCCGGCTCCGAAAGATTTTCAAATAATAAAGACTGCATTAGGGCGTGTTATGAGTGAGAAATTTGCTGGTGACGGATGTGACCATTGACTATTTTTTGCGAGATACTAAGAAACTAAACTCAAGCCTCCTTTGCGTGCTTAGCCACGTATAACTTAGATTCTGGATGGTGAAGTTCTCGACCCATATTTAAATGTATGAAATAGTTAGGTTGCGTTCTCAACCGTGCAGGAGGGACTAATTAGGTTAAGAATGACCGCATTAGTTTACATGAATAACAAATTGGAGTTGGAAACTAAGTTTGAGCACTTGGGAATGTGGGTCTGTGAAGGCAGAGACTCTCCGTCTACATCTACTTCCTCGTGCGGAGTTGGCATTCCGAGAATGGACACTTAACTCGGGAAGGAACCTTTTAAGTGACTACCACTAATCCTATGCTTGTGAAAATTTCCAGGGTGTGTAGATATTTGCTCATAGAAGACAGCTGGATCCTTAATAAGACGCGCAGGTCTGAATAGGACCTAAAATTTTGGAAAAATACGTGATGGTGCAACAGCTGGGGCGCACGCACTTAGATGCTTTGGGGCAATGATCTAAAGGAAAAAACTTGGACCCGTACGAGAAAATTGAGTTTTTCTTAGACGATGGAATGAAGAACTTTACGACCCAATGGCAGACCAAATTGTGAGATTTGTCAAGTCACCGAAACTCAGACAAATGGGACATTTGATTAAAAATGCCAGGGTAGGTACTGGCCAAAATATTTGGGAGGGAAAATAATTTAGTGTAAAAAGAGGAGGACGTCCACCCCTAAAATGGCAAGACGGAGTGAAGCAGACCTGGCCACTTTGAGCGTATGAGAATGGAGAAGGAAGACCATCAAGAGGGAAGAATGGAGGAATTGTAATTGTAATGGAGGCCAGGGCTCTGGTTCTTTCTGGCTATATCCAATGCGATTTATCGAAAAGATTGGCGTACGCTGAATTCACTCGTATTCTCATTTTCATCCGCTTGCTATTTCGCCAGGAATGCTTCGCTTCGTGTACCTGGCGACGAAGTTATTCTCGTTCTGCATGGAAAGCAAATAGCGAACGTAAACATTCACCAAGAGCGAATTTCGCTAGCGACGACAATGAAATCGCTCTAGCGGCTTAGGCAAAGAATTTACGAGAGACAAACTCGTGATTTTACAACGGCTTTGCGTCATTATTATTTTGTATTTTTGATCCCAATGAGTTTAATTGTCATTAAAATATGTTTGGCATACAACCTGTGTGTTGTTTTACTCGTCTTGTCGTTCTGTTTAATTAAATAAATGGGATTAAAGGTGGGTTTGCATTTGAATGAACCGCGAAGCTCTTGTTTGATAAGCGTATTGAGTTATCGTGGCAGTGCTGTTATTTTGAGCATATACATGTGTTTTGGATTGCTTGAGGAAACTTGTTGTTTCGGTTGTTATGCTCGTCAACGTTTCATCTGAAACACTAAGAAAGAGATTGACAGGAGTTTTGTCATATAAGAGCATGTCATATATTGTAGTTGTGTATTGCAGTATTGAAGTAGTGGTGTAGCGGAGAGCATGGCTATATACCAATCTTGAGGTTTTAAGGTCAATTCCTGCCGTAGTCACTTTTTTTTCTCTCCACCACAAGAAAAGGTTCGCATACTATATTTTTCATCTTCACCAGCAAGTCGCTTGAAGTTGTCAAAATATTTGCTGTGTACAGGAAAATGTCTTATCAGTGGTTAAGCTCTTATAAATACTCACTGAATTCAACTATTAGGCTTTAAATTCATATCCAGTAGAGCTATAGGTAGCATATGATGTGTAGTACGATGTTATGCCGCCTTTGAAGTTCATCCAACCTAATCAAATTATGTTAAAATGAGAATATTTGACTGCATTCCTTACCCATCTTCGGTAAAATCTTATCCTTGTCTTACATAAATTCCTTAGCGTAAGATAAGCTGCTTATCATTTTCTTCCGTAGGAAAACCATAAGAAACAGATAACTATCAAATTTTTTGCCAACTGGACTAAGTTAAAATTGAAAATACTGATCCATAGGTTTCACCGGGTGACTTTTGGTCTCATCGTTTACATCTACGAAAAAAGGTGAAAAATAGAATGATTTTTTATGTTCAACTACGGAAAACGACTAATGAATTAGCAATATTGTACAACAATATGTAGCAATTTGGTAGTTTCACGCAATAAACAAATTATGGCATATTATATTTTAGAAATATGATTTGAACTCACCAACGTGCCTCGCGCTTTGCAATTATTTCTGACTGCGGAGGCAGTGTGTTGATCACTGAAATTATCTCGTGCCCATTATGAGTAATTCGTCATTCCTTACGTCACAGTATTTAGCCGAAAGAACGAAGTTACCCGAACTGAAGCGCTAGGCGGGGTGCAAAAAACGATAATAATCGCGGAGAAATTTTTCACTTTGCTTCGAGTTGCCTTGACGAAGCGAAGACCCGGGAAAGGAGAACGAGAATAAACGCCCATAGCTAAAAACGGCTGTTGCGCCGAGGAAGACGTATAAGTGCATTTTTTTCTTTGTTACTTTAGCTCAAATAAATTACTTGCCTGGTTTTCTGGTCGCACAATTACGAATCAATGTCCCATTATAAATCCTAGTTTGCTTTTTGAATATATGTGAAAAGGAATTGTCTCATGTTTCAGATCTGGTGTTTTAAGTCATATAAATAGGGACAAATTATAATGGAAAATTTAACAATCAGTGTAATATAATTAGTGTCGATAAGGAGAGTACAGCACCAAACTTTAGTTTCAACTTTTATAATCTAATGATGTGCATTTTTCGGTAATTTTTAAATTGTTATTTCCGTATCTTCTGAATTGTTTGTAATGGAAAAAATATTTCTTTCGAAAATAGTTTCCATAATATATAATCAAGAATATTTATCCATCATGGTGGATTTACGCGTATATTAAAGTGTCAATGTTATTATATGGACAGATGTAGGTATTCACATGAAATGTTTTTGTAATAATTGGAGATTCCTCCATTTCAAAGTTACTATGTCATTTATGGACTGGTTGCGCCGACATTATGAGTAAGAACAAATTTTCCTTTTGTATTGGATATCCGATTCCAATGAATTTGCTTATTGCCATGGTGCGCATGAATTTTCATCCCGTAATAATTTTAATTTATCGAAATGAGCGATGGGACGAAATCATCAAATTTCAAGTCGCATTTTCCGATTGATTGCTGGGATTAAAGCCGTTAGTATTGATGGAACAAACTCAATTATTTGGTCGTTCACGTCCTGCATATTTTTCATGCGTGCGTGAAGCTGATCAAAGTGCAACGAAAATATTTTAAGTTCCGGTTTTAAAACCAATGCTGTTTTATACAGTCTGATATTAACTACGTAATGAAGAGGGCTTCATTTCCATCCATTTCCTTTAGAAAATATTAGGTCCCGGTATATCAAGTTGAAACTGGAAACATTTGTTTATCTGTTCTTTTAAAAGCCTTCCCTGAATAAATATATTCATTTCGTGCGGAGCTCGGAGAGGATAATTTTCTACCAAGAAACTGACTGATGAAAAGAAAATTGTATTTGCATCGTTAAGTTTGGGTAAATAGCGAAATCCATTTTGGGAAATGTTTAATTTCCAATGTGTTTCCTACCGTCGCTCCAAGTTCCGGCAGCCTTTTCAAAAATGTAGGTTCAGCGTGTCAATAAACCATAACATTCCTGTGAGATTTTTTGAAAATTTGTGTGCATGAAACGGAAGCATTTTTGTTTCGTCGTCTTTGTGTTAAAATTCCTATATACGAGGAAAATTTTCGTGCAGACAACGATGTATCCTCGAGCACAATTCACTTGCGGTGAAGAAATCTCTCCCCTCAGAATTAAAAAAAAAGTGCAAGAGTCTGAATCTAACCTCCGCCTCTTCGGAGGAAAGAGATTTCATTTCTCTCTCTTTCCGTTATGAATGGCGTTTCAGTCAAGTTGGTGAATGTACTTTCCGAAAATATGTTTCTCCTGAGGGAGAGAACACAATTTATTTTCCTTCATTCCCTCGCGTTCCTCGCGATGCAAAATTTTGAAACTTTGGGAAATCCGTTTCTGATGCAATCAGTAAGGTCTACTTGTATCAACTGTGTATACTTTTTATGAAAGACTTTAAAATTTGATGTAAGGTTTTTTGTGTATGCTTACTGATGTTTTTCAGCATTTGCTTTTAAGTTTTTCAGTCTAGTTAAGGCAGCGATTTGTGCCACAGTTCCCGCTTTCGTTAGCACTAATCTTTGCATATACATTTTTTGCCATTTCAACCTTTATTGATCATCAAACTAACATCTATATTATCTTCAAACACCATGCTTATTATTCATTTTAAAGCCCGTCATTTTTATGTCATTTTGCATTCTTGAATATTTTCCCTAGTTGAACACTTTCCAAAGATCACATTAGGATTGAAAGTGTAAAGTTCACCGTTAATCAGTATAAAAAGTTTTTGTTTTTTTTTGTGAATTTATATTATACTTTAAATTGGTGAAACTAAATGTTATTTAGCCTATTTTTCACCGTACAAATATTTATTATTATGTCTTTCCAGTCATATTTTCATTGATATTGAATAACTTAAATATACTCATGCTGTACTCTTTGTTATGTTAGCAAGCTTATTTTGTAATTGTTTTGGCTAGTCAATTTGGAATGCCACTTACATTCTTCGTTCCAACGATCTAAGTCTTATAAAATCGACCCATGTTCGTCGGTGTAATCTCGCTGAATTACCGGATTCATTCATTTTGGCTCCTGCTGCTTATTATGAACTCAGTACGCGCATTCAATCAGTTCCCAGTCCTCTACACTCTCGTGTTAATTTCTTGAGCTCTTAGCATCATTGTTCCAATTATCCCGGCGCGGCAGTGGACGTATTATCTGGATTTCGGGACGTTAAATCACGGTGAAGCCATTGCTCGCTTGGTGCTTATCGTTGAATGAGGAATCGCCGCAGTACCGTATGAAGAGACTGAGGTACGAAGAAGACCACTATTTTTTCCGTGTGGTGAAATTTTGAATCCATAACAACGATTCAGCTTGCCCAACCATGGTCTTATTGTCGTAAATTCTATAATATGTTTTGCCTTTTTTTAGAAAAAAATAATAAAGATATTTCTGTGTCGGTGAAAGTTTCACCCCAGTCACCACTAGCTCATTGTATTTTTACCACTTTTCAATCCTGTTCTCCTGATGGCGTTCAAACCCTATGCTTAGGGTGTGTTGGTAGGTGACTACATTGCCTCGCCTGTTGAGAGAATTATCTCATTTGTAATTGTTTTCAACTTCAGTACTTTTCAATGTTAACCATGATTTTTAGGAAAAGACTGAAGCATATTGAGGGTAGGGATTGAGTTCCCTTCCCTGGACCACCACGATCTTCGAGAATTATTCTTTTGTCCTGGGTTAGGTGCGGCCTAGCATGCCAACTCTGCCATCATCTGCCTAAAATCCACCCTTCGGTTTGAAGAACTGAGTGGGTGAGCGGAAAAATGATGCTTGGTTTATTAGGTCGCCATACCCAATAGTCCCAGCCAATACCCAGTCCCACTAATACTCCAATCACGTAGGAATATCCTCAGGCGACCGGTACATGAAGGGCGGTCAGCATTATTAACCGCTCAATGCCTGCCATTGTACGAGGAATCATGATAGTGAGTGAAGGGACTGATTTCTGACGCAGCTCATTATTTTGACTTCGGGGTGGAAAACCAGTGAAGTTCATGGTATTAGAAAATCAAGGCCTACGACGGTAGGAAGAAGTCGTTAATTACGGGTTTAGCCCAAATTCAAAGAATTCCTTTATAACATCTAATCGTTGGGAGGTTTTGGAGTGCCAATCCATTTTAATTAGTCTGACTTTCAGCTAAATGACTACGAGGGGAAATGGCCGCATTATTCCAGCGCTACAGAACGAACGTACTTAGTACTTACCATTGGACCAAAGGAGTGGGTGAATTGACTGATTTTCAGCGTTAAGCAGTCTTTTTTTCGGGGCGGGCACCAGTTAAATCCAAAGAAGGATGTATAGGGAGGCCGAAAGTGGTATCAAACAACCCTTGTTTTCATGCTTAGCTTAAATTCAAAGAATTCTATCTGTGTGAAAAATATCTAGCGCAGGGATCGCGATGTATGAGTCTATTTTTATCGCGACCTTCAGCGAAAAATTTTCGCCGGATAAGGGCCGTAACCGTCCAGCACTAAAGAACCTCATTTAAGCCTTCAAGACGAATCGAAGCATTGTTATTCTCTGCCTAATGAGTATGAAAATTTGCGGTTATTGGTGAAGGGACAATTATTTTACATTTGTGAAAGGGACCAGTGATATTCAAAGTAGTGGATAAATAGTACGTATTAACGCAGAAGCGTTGGTTGCAACTTAAGTCAAAATACATAGAATTGTATTCGTACCAAACAAAAATTACTGAAAGAGCGACAGCGGTCCATTTTAATTTTGGCCTTCAGCGAAATGCTTACGCAAGAACCGCCATTGTACAGCATGACAGAGCATCATTTAGGCGAGCGAGGCGATTCAAATCATGATCACTTTCATTGTTTGCGTCAATAGAAATCGCGATAAAGAGTGAAGAGTTACGCGTTTCATATAACACGCAAAGCATTAGTTTTGGGATGGGTACCAGTGCATTACAAAGTAGTGGAAAAACGTGACCGAACGTGGTATTAACCCGCGTGCTTAGCCTAAATACGTAGAATAGGCACCTACTACTCTTTGTGTGAAACAAAAATGATCCGGCGGCTTGCGAGTCCACTTTAATCACGGCCTTTAGCGAAAGAATGATGCAGGGTTAGTGGGGAAGCCACGCTTGCCGATCGAAATCATTAGGCAATGGACCATTTGCGAGTGATGTGTGAGAGGGGGAGGCAGGTAGGAGAGGAGGTATTGGCAGCAATGGGGATGGAATGGTTTGGGATAGAAATGAGGGCCATAGGGGCGTGGGATTGGGGAAGGGGTTGTAGTGGTAATGGAAAGGGTTCGGTGCTCGATGGGAACGGCGTTTGTAGGGTTCGTGTGGTGTTCGAGGGTCTTTTCGGGGTTCCAAGTGCATTGTGGGGCGGGGATTGGTTGCGCACGCTCACTCAGAGCCCGCGGAATCCGAGAGGCAATTCATTACGGACATGGGCAGTGGAGGGTGCAAGGGGAATGAGGGAGCGAGGGCAAGGATATATATATGTAGGGGGATTCACAGACGGTGGAAGTGGACGGGTGGAAGGGAATCCGGGAGCAAATGTTGGAAACGGTGGCAGGAATATTGAAAATGTAACAGGGGTAAGTTATCGGGAGGATGGTGGAAGTTATTGCCTTTGTGAAACGATCCCGGTTGAAGGATGATCCCTTGACATTGGAAGCGTGAGTACATAGGGGAGATATAGTGTGTGCGTTGCATTCAAGTATGGAGCGAGTCGGTGTTTTCTTTTGTGCGTCAGGTAAAACGAAAACCTGTTCCGTAGCGCTCGTTAATGTTTTAGTGCTATCTTTGCATTTATTTCACAAATTTATGTGGTCGTTTGGGAACACCCGTAAATGCATTCAGCGATATGTATATCAAGTGAATACTTCCGTGTGTTGTAGGTGTGGTTCTAGCATTCAGGACTGAAATATTTAGATGCACACTTCTGAAGATTACATGCATCTTGCGTGAAAAGGTGTTAAATTCATCTTATTCAACCGTCGGGGTATTGATTAGGTGCTAAAAGTGGTCGCCCACTTCTGTAACGTAGTAATTCTTGTAGTATGCGATTAGTCTTCTAGTAAGCTACTAGTCTTCTAGTATCCGATTAAACCGGGAAAAAGTTCGTATTTTTGGGAGTCGCACGTTCTTTTATTTAAAATGAAGGTAAGCCGGTGTTATAATGCGTGTTTATTGAGCCTCATTTTATTACGATACTCACACCGATATATTTTTGTGGTTGTACGAAAATTCGTGATTTATGAAGAATCGATTTCGGTGTCTTACTACTAAGGACACTAATGATTTTCTTATTTATTAAAACTATATTCATGATTACATAGTTGATGTCATACCATTCGTTTGTTTATTTTCTGTTGAAGTTAAACAGTAAAAACTGGAAAGGAAAGAAACTTTTATTTTTATGTGGTGAGTATTTCCGTTTTCTACACATCTCATTCCTTAATAATTGTTTTGGGACGTGGAGATTACGATTTACTTTCCGCGGGTATATTAGGTGGAGAAAGATTCTTAGTCGTATATCGGGATTTGAAATTTATTTGCAGCAACTGTATTTATCCCCAGTATTCCGACATCATTTCTGTCTTATCTTGTTGCACAATTCTGTGCACTGCTTCAACATCTGCCGCTCC
Organism: Ischnura elegans; assembly: GCF_921293095.1. Classification (NCBI taxonomy): domain Eukaryota; kingdom Metazoa; phylum Arthropoda; class Insecta; order Odonata; family Coenagrionidae; genus Ischnura; species Ischnura elegans. Next base: position 147,877,791 of record NC_060246.1, read on the forward strand.
GAAAAAGCTTCGAATGCTCGTTCACTTGACGTCGAATGAGATGTTTACCATTATCGCTGGCTGTTCCAACAAAAACATTTGAGACCGTACCTCCGATTAAAAGTCAGAATTGCATCGGGGCTTAGATAACAATCTATTCGTCGCCGGGAGAATGCGAAAGGTTCTCCTGGAAATCTCAGTGATTCGCAGTCACGTAATCCTCGGCGGAATTGCTTTGCACAAAGGACACCTTCGGTGGAACACAAAAGCCTCTTTCCCTACGACCTAACTACTGCTCATGATGGTGTTTTTTTCTCTTTGCCTTTTTGAGCATCCGCGTGCAACACATTTTATCTGCCTACTCGTCTACTGCAGTTTCGCCCTGAACTCACCTTCCTTATCCTTGAGCGCGCTCTTCATGCCGACTTCCCGCCTCTGTTTAGAGGAAGGCTCGTAGCACTGCTGAGATCGTACACCCGTGATAGCAACGCTAACCGTCTAGCAGTTGGATCCCCGCCATTACTTACCTCCTTCTTTTTATGATTTGATATTTTCTCCTTCAATAGACCTCTTTTGCGAAGAGTTTTAATCTAAAAATGATATTTCGAGTCATCAAACCAATATGCATGTCATGCATACTCATTCTGCGGTACTACAAATGTATAGAAGGTATATTTAATTCTGTCGCTAGCTTATCTAAGTTGATTCAATCTGGATTGAACATAAAAGACTGAAGAATGCTGCACAAGGTAGTCCCTTAGTCACAAAGCCATTAGAATCAGTTGGTACTTGTTCGAATTTTTAGCCTAAATGAATGCCTACGTAATCACTTGACAAATGCTGATAGATCTTTGGATTTATCGAAAGCAAATGATGTTCTAGCTTTTTATTCTCGACATTAAGTAGTCCGTGTTTATTCTTAAATTACTAACTCTTCTCAAATACCGTATATTTTATGTGGGAAGAGGATTGATTTATTGAGATGAGAGCTGATCTTTAACCTAGGCGGCTTTAGTGTAAACTTTCACCTTTACTTTGACCCGCTTGAATGACTTGCGAGTAGCACTTCTACTTTTGGACGGTAGTAATGCTGGTCTCCAGTCTATTTACAGTCCATATATTACCCTCTTTTTTATCAACCAATTAACCCATTCACCTGTCCTCAGCGGCACTGTTAGCTGTGTTTGCAGGTCGGCACACAAGCAATGAGTAATAAATGTTTACATTTTTAATGTCACCTCAAATCTCATATCTTTATCATCATTCAGATACTAAGGAAGTAAGCCATAAGTGGAGGTGTCGTGCATATGAGCCGTTCGTAAGCGTAGGAATCGGCAAAAGCGCTCATTATCGTTAGCATCGTTTGAGGTTGTATTGGCAAAGTTTACGAAAATCCATCATAAAAGTGAAATGGTGGTCAAAATATTTAAGAGTGTGCATCGCTCTCGCTCGACTGACCAACTTATTACTCTTTTAAAACTTCATTCATTCTATTCAAATTTTCATGATATACCTGATTTTCATGATACATTTGTTCACGTTTGCATGCACCACCACTTAGTAAATTTTGTCTCATTATTTTCGCGGATGCAATTTCTTTATTTTTGAAATTCAGGGCGTTGTTAGCTAATTTATAATCTGCAATACCTGACATTAACAGGGCAAGTATTAAATGAGCATTTTACCGCGAAAGAAGACAAAATTCGTTCGATTGGGTGGTAGTGATACGTCACCTTAAATATTTTCCTTCGATATCGTACGCGAACCGAAAAAAAATAAACAGAATTGTTTCATGCCTTGCGTTCCTTGGTTGTCGCTTTCCTTCGTGTCTCCAAAATTTGAATGCCCGTCTGGAGGTTTCGCGAAGAAATTGAGAGCTGAGGAGGAAGAAAGATGTGGTTATATTGCTCCTTTTTCGTCGCTCACGTCTCTTTTTCATTTCGGTTTCTTATTCCCCCCCCCCCCCTTTCGAAGCGAAGAGAGACGGTGAGGAATGTGTTTCCTGGGTCTTTCATGACAGCGTTCGTCGATGGGATGAAGGAGTCGAAGTTGTCGTTTCATTACTCTCTGTTCTCGTCTCCTCGGGAGGGCGCGCGAGAATGAATGATGCCAGTTGACAGAGTCGCTTCTCCTCTCCCTCCCGACTGCATTGCGTGTTTTTCCTCTCGCGAGAGGCTTACGTCAATGCTGCGTGGCCTTATATCACCCGTCGATGGCATCGAATGATGTCGCGCCAGTGTATTGCCGCGGAATTGATTTATTCCTGTCGGCCGACACGTATATCGGCCGACGTTTAAACGCTTTCTCATTTGAATTTTCCAGCGGGATGGCTATGTATGTTGATTCTTTCCGTTTTTTCCCTTGGCTTTCTTTTGTGCTCTATGAGAACCATCGGTTTGAATTTTAAGACAGTTTCAATCGGAATGTCGCTTAAATGTATTGTGCCTCAGATTAATGTATTTCTGTTTGTGCTCATTATTGCTCTTCATTTTTATTTGTGACGGTGTGCCTTGCTCAGGGAGAAGAATTTTTGCTCTCTCATTTTCATTGTTCTAAGTTTCTTATTTGAAAGTCGTTACTTTTCTCGTTATCTTTGATTAACTATAAGTATGATCCTTGCAATTTTGTTGTCTGAATGCAAGCGTTCTTGGGTTCTGTGTTGCTTGTGGTAGTTTCATAACTATGTATAAAGTTTCATGGATAACATTTCTTAAGTAAGCTTGGGTGGGTGTTGTGTGAATTGTGCTTTGAATGCTCTCTCTCTGTGAATACCAGGTGTGTATGGTGGGAAAGCCCAAAATTTGTCAATACCGGGGAGGCTTAGTTGCGAGGTTGGCGTTTAGTGGCCGCAATCAACTGTATTGAGAAACTGCCTTCATAGATGACAACTTGGGTAGCGTTAATCGCTAATTATTGTGTTTCACGTATGGTATTCCTCGAACTTCGCGAGTTAGCACGTGCGAACGTAGAAGCCGATAGCTTCATTTGGCCTGATGCCAATGAAGTTCGATAACCGTCGCATAGTCATTGGAAAACCATTAGTTGAGTCTCAGCCGTTTGTTGGCTCTTTAAATGGATCCCGAAGGCAAATTTTCGGGCTTGGCTCGTCGAAATCATGGAAGTGTTAAGTTTCATGACGATAGTTGCCCCCATGACCCGTATTCTTTGGCCTCCGAATAGCGATCGTGATCAACTCTCAAGGCGCATTTGAATGAAGCATTTTGGATGCATAATCCATTCTGAGAGACGTTATCTTTTCTCTACCTAACGACTGCCACTACTTCATAGTCATCATATGGGCGCATCATTCTATCTCCATCGCGTATGTGTAGTCGGCGAAGGAGGAAAGCCACTCCGTCCAATGCAGTTTATAGATTTAGTAATGGCGCTATTAAAGTTATAATCCGTATTTATTGTATCATATTTTCTTCATATTATTTCTCAATTAATATTGGCTTTGAGGATTAATTTTGAACGTGGAAGGGGTGAAAGAATAATGGGATGAATTGAAGCTCTTAAATATTTTGTTCAGGAAGCCGTAACTTTTTGATACTCCGTTTTGATGAAATGATTCTACTTCATTTTATACATAGCATCCTGTGTTCTTTTTCAAAATGTGAAGGAAATATTAATGGCCTAGCATTTGTCGTTATACTTATAGGATTTTCAGGTAGTTGCGAATTTACTACCACGTACAATGATTCTCCTGACGTGTTCTTACCCACATATCTCCTCATTATTGTGTCCTTTTTCGATGAGTGGACAATTCATCAACTTCGCCTGATATAGGTATCTCTTCATTCTCACTCTGTAAACATTTATGTTGGTTCCAAACTCAAACAGGTCGTTGTATTCATTTATATCCTCCTTGAATGCCTTCATAGAGGCATTTATGACCATGCTGTTCTATTCTTCTGAAACTTTCCCTTCAAAGGAGTGCACAGCTTAGCTACAATTCCTACCCTCGTCTCACCGCCATGATTGAGCTAAACGCATTTGTATCACAAATTTTTCAGCACCCACCAAATGGTGGGCTAACGAGAGATCGTAACGTATGTAGTTCTGTTTTGCCTTTTGTGTTGTCTTTTCCTGGTCTGTTCGTGGGAATTTATTGAATATCCCTTCAAATTATGGTTTCTATTCGATGTGCTATCGGGTTAATTTAGTTAGTTTAAATGAAAGCTCTCAAATGAGTTTCTAGTCCTCTAGCTTCCATGAATGGATGAATAGGAGGAAAAATGTTCTTTTCAGCCTCCTTCCCTCCCAGTCTTAGGATCGCTTTGATCTCCCGAATCCACATCCCTCCTCCACCTCCTCTACCACGCATCCTTAAAAAAAAACTACCTACGACTCCGTTTGAATATCCATTTCCTTCCGGCTGCGCGAGTCTTGAGAACAGAACGAGGGTGGGAAAACCGATGGTGTGTCTGGGGATGGGTGGGAGGGGTGGATACGAGCGCGGGTGGGTGGGTTTTAAGGAAAGGTGCTGATCTGGATCTCATCCAGCGCCACCCATGGCTTAACTGCCTCCTTCCTACTCCGGCTCTCTCTCCCCTCCACAACTCCCTTTAACACCTGCGGATCCCTTGCGCAAATTCCGCTTAATCCCGCAAAAGAGGGCTCGGAGCACGCACCAAGCACGCGTTGGTAACGCGCCCCATTCCATTCCTACCCACCCGCTCTTGCCTCCTCCTCCACCGCCAACTGCTTCCTCCACGCCGAGCGCACGTTCCTTCGCTCCCCGCCGGAATGTCGCCATGTGAGCGGTGGGGGGGTTCCGTTTTTCCTACTACGCCTTTCCTCTCTCATTTCCTCCTCCGTCACTCTCACAACTTACAGCCCACCAGAACAGGTTCCAGTGCCACCCTGGCGAAGGGAAATATGCGCTTGCTGCCACAGATGGGTCTTTTTTGTTCAACTAATAAGGAAACATAACAAAGAGAGGATTTTGCCACGTATTTCATCTCGTAAAAATTAGGGTTCTAATCATCAAATAATCTCAAATAGCAGTCGTACTGTGGCAGTGTTCCTGTCTTTAATTTGTGAAAATCATCCCTTCTTCACCATATCATGGTAGACAGACTCAAAACATGGAGGAGCTTTGTTGACTATTGAATTTTTGAAAAATGAGGCGATTGAAGTTAAAATGCTCAACTTATTCAAATGCGTTGAAAACTGCTCCTATGGTGAAGAAGAAATTCAGTAGAGAGCACCTGGAGATAGAGAGCATATTCTGAATAATGTGCTCTCCATCTCCATGAATTAATACCCATTTTCTGGTAACAAGTAAAAAGTATTATAAATTAAAGAATAATATTTTAGGTTTCAGAAATGGAAATCGGGGATCTATGCTTCTCAATGAAAGTCTTCGTTGTGTTTACATAGGTAATCCAAACCAAGGATTGATACTGGCTCTCTCATTATATTCACGCGGATGGTGACATTGTTCTTTGTTAAGATACCAAATATTTCTATGAGAAATCTTGAGAAATAATGTGGGATAATCGCATGAATTCTTATCCTGTCTACGGATGATGGTCCACAATCGGAATGGTCCTCAAATTTTATTCGAATTAAAGCCGAAAACTCCTTTGAATTCTGATTCTACCAGGATTTGAGCTTCGTCCCAATCACAGAAGAGTCAGTTGTCTGATCTAGCTCAATTTAGAACTTCTCTTCTAAATAATACTGAGGGCGAGAGAAAATCTTCCCCCGATCTTCTGCCGTCTTTTCCCATTTTTCGTAATTTCCATGCCGGACAAAAGGCATTGCCTTTTGCACGAAACGCCGTTGCAATCAGAGGGGACCCTCTGGGCTAACAAGTGTATGGGAAACCCCTCCTCCCTGGAAATCTCGTGTAGCGTAATTTCTTTTCTTCCCCTCCATTGATCCTTTCCTTAGCCATCCAACAAGGAAGAATCCAAAAATCTCCTCCGTGGCGTAGCTTAAGGCGGCCGGTTTTTACACGCGCTTCCGACTCGCACAACAAACACGCTGTGTGGCATTGAAAGAGGCGATGTTATTCCACCAATTTACTCTTTCATCGCGTCTATCCCAAGGGATAGACAAAGGAGATGTTTTGAGGGGGAGTTGAATGGGGTGGCGCGGAAGAAAGGATATCGGCGCGATGCGAAAAAGCAAGAAAGGGGACGAGAGGATGTGAGGAGAAAGAAAACACTGCGTAAGATGGGTGGAAGATAAGGGCAACAGCTCGTCAGGGAAGAGGAAGCCCGGAGAACAAAAGGATACAAAAATCTACCCCCTCCGATAAGGTCGAGAGAGAAGGCTGGAATCCGGTCGGATGGACAAAAGGGAAAGCAAGTTTGAGGGGTGTAGAGGGGGCCTGATAATCAGGGAGGGGGAGGAGAGAAAAGTTGTTGGGAAAGAAAAGCCGAAGACTATGTATGATGCAGAGGAAGTGTTCTTTACGTTCTCTCATTGTCTTCAGGAAAGGGATAGCATCTCCAAAAAGGACTCCCCACTTTTCCTCTCTCCCCCTTTGGTGGAGAAAGGGTTGTAGGAGTCCCGGCACGTGACGATGGCAGGGCGCACGCGATGGCGAAAGCGAGATAAACGCTGGGTTGGAACAAATGTCTTAAAGTGGCGCCTGATGGAATTTGCGACCGAATGAATGGGCTAGTTTGGGCGGAGACACCGCGCGTGCGGCTCCCAGGAAGAATCGAATTCCTTAACCTGTTTCCTTCTGGTGTATGCTCTGACATGTGACACCTCATGCCTTTAGTTAGATGTCTCCATTCAAATCCGTCCTTAATTTGCGACGTAAAACAAGGAAATAAACCGCTGATATGTTATTTTTTTAGCATGTTGTCAACGGTGAATGAAGGAGTTGCGCATCTTGTAAATTAGTTGCACTTAGTCCATGTCACTCCTCCATTTCATATTAAATTAATCCAGGTGTCGGCACCTAATGCCAGTATTCAAGATTCTTGTCCTTGAATGTGAATTGAACTTGATCTTGGGCTTATACTTTGAAAAACACTGAAAAATCCCGAAACAGTTGGTTTTGTAACTAGAGGGTAAAATGGAAAAAAATTATTTTATAATGAATTGAGCGTAGAATTTACTACGAATAACAGTAGGGGCAGTTTCTTGAATACATCCCTATATTTTCATGCTTCATGGAGGTATATTAATTTATATATTCAAGTTCATTTTCATTTTTTTAGCATGACGAATTGCGGAGTGAAAAATAATAGAACCATCGGAAACTAAGATGCATTTAAACAAATTGTATTTTAAAACGTTTCACCAATTCCACTCAACGGTGTTTGGAAAGATACGTCAATCCTAAGACCATAGAGGACTTGGCTATTAGCTGCAACGAGCCCTCGCACGAATAGTGCATCTTCATCATTACTGGTTAACATTCCTAAGATTGGTTTGACGGAGCTCTCTGCTCAATTTTTCTATCAGCTGATTTTTTCACAGCATCAAATATCTTCCTTTTAATTTCATTCTTACCTGTTCCATGTATTTTACTCGAGGGTTTCCAATGATATTCATACCATCCACTAGTCTTTCGGCCATTGTAATTATCAGGACTTTTTGGAGCCATTATCATAATACTTGAGGGTATGGGCGAATAAATTGTGAAATGACTTCTAATTCTTTAAAATTAATCGTTCGACTGCTAAAACATGAACGACTTCGTGAAATTATGGACATGAAATTAACGTTATTTTATGCGTTTCATAAATAGATGATAGGATGTATGAGATCGTCCACTATTGTTCTTTCGTCTTAGCTTAGCTAGTTATTTTTTCAATTACACACATCGTTTGGCCTTAAGGATAGCTCCTGCAGGAATAATTATGCCGAAGTGTGGAGTTTGATCCCGGTTACCCCATGTTACATTTGGAATATTTGCTCATATATCGGCTTTTCTCGAAAAAGTGACCTCAGGTGGAAATTAGCATTCGTATCTTATCGTTAGTAAGATAATCAGTCATGCCCTGCCTTTTCGACTGCAACCTAACAGTGGTTTAGAGAGACTGTGGGTGGAATGCTCGTTTTGATATCAAGGTTATATCATAGAGTAAGTATATACTTACTCTATGGTTATACTAACGTGAGGGAAACCTTCCTCCTGCGTATCCTGCAAGATCGCTTCTTCGCCCCGTCGTTTCTTGCTACCCTTTATGCACGGTAGCTATTGTTAGTACAAGCGATTCGGTCGCCTGCCAGAACTCCAATCGTGGGTAGGGATTCTGGTGCTCGCGGGCGGAGTTTGAGATTAAGACGACTTTCGGAGGAAGTGAAAGGAATCGGCAGGACAATCCAGGGTGTGGGGTGAGGGAAACTGGTTTCGTGGGTATTACGGCAAGAAACGTGAGAAAGATAACAGGGATAATATCACGTCCCCTTTTCCACAGTTTACATTCCGTCTTATAAGATCATGCGCGGAGTCGGAAGTCTGGTCGAGAGTTTAGTGATCAAGGTGACCGTCGTGGGAAGAGGCAAGCGGGTTTGCGAACGCGGCAGAGGAGGAAGGGGGGCGAGAGGTTTGCGGATGGAAAGTTTCTGTTTGGCTGGGTTTTTGGAAGGGATGGGCTTCTGTTCCTCCTCTTGTTCTCGTGAAAGGGAGGTTTTATGGGAGGAGGAGGTAAGAGAATAGCTGCTCGGTTGCTCCAGAAGCCTCGTATTACTTCACGCACCGATTCCTCTTGCGAAATCTTTCTCGAAATTGAGCATCGAGATCCCCATGCCAAAGTTTGGGATAAGAATCATATTCTACTTTTGAAATCGACCGGCCTTTCTTTGTCCTTTCGTGAACCCAGTGAAAAGTCTACAGTATTTTTATGAAAAAAATACAGCTACATAGAATCATACCTGGAATTCATTTGCTTAAGAAACCTACTTCGTGGAAATAACGTGCAAAAAAATGGTTTTAATGGGTAATTTTTTAAATGTTTTTTTCTGAATCGGAAATCAAATGCTTAATTCCTGTCTTATTTGAAAATCGCCGGTAATGAACTGATACATTTGTTTATGTATTGATTATGCTTTAGAGCTAAAGATTAGCCATGAATGTTTTTTTCCTTGGAAGATACCGCAACGTCGCTCTTTTATTTTGCGTGTTCAATTTTTCTATTTTTATCCCTCAATTCCTTTCGTGTACTGAGCATTGTTGAACGCATTTACAGTTTGGATTTTGGCCATTTATACCAGTATCAAAAATTCGAATTATAGCTTTTTATTTCTCCCATAAAACCGTCCAAATTTCAATTAAATATCATAAGTGTGCACATTTTATTGAATTCAGAAATTTTGAGTTGAATTATGAAAGGTATAAATCTAAAATAACTAATGTAGGTGCGCAATGCTTTTTAACAGTCTTGTGATTTGCGCGCGGTGGGATAGGTGATACCGTAACAGCAACACTAGTGCGCCTGCCTACTTTGGAATTTAATGATTGCCGGCATCGGAGCGGCGTAGTTCGGATATCTTCGCCCTAAAGCCTTGATCTAAAATGGGACTTATCAAATCGTCTTTCACCCATGAAGTACGGAGCTATCGAAAAATCATTGAGGTGGCGAAAATCTCGCCTCACCGAGTCATTAAAAGTGTACTTTCCCTCCGGGGCCCTTAACGGCATTACTCGCGTTCGATCGAACGCGTTTTCAGGCTGCATGCGTTTATTTAAGACGGAGGGACGACAAAGGAAGGAAGGATGGAGGGTCGGCGGGAGGGGAATCTGGTTCGCGGCAGAGGTTTGCTTGACTACCCGGGCGATGGAAGGTTTCAGTGCCTGAGACTGAGAAGGATGAAACGTGCGCTACAAAGAGGGAGAAATATAGTGTGAGGAGAAATACCCTTGCCTTGTTGTTTCAAGAATTTTTTTTTACTTGTTACCGAGGAAAAGGAACATGTTTTTTTTCTTTTGCCATCCTTTTAAACAGTTCAAAGGTGGCTTTTTTTGAGGAATAACCGGCCGTGATCTGAAATCCAATCCAGAGCTTTCTAGTCGCGGTGTTTGTCTTGGGATTTGCGCCAAGGAAGCCGGATAGCAACTGCATGGCAAACTTTATATTGCCGAGTGTATTGGTTTTACAGCTTATTACTCAATTCCTTGGTAGGAAGAAGCCAAAATATTAGAAATAGGGCTTTAGTTTGCTGGCTTCCGGTGCGAGAGCTTCGAATTAGGGACTCAGTTTGCCTTCATGCTTTGCTGTATTTGAATACACTATTAAATCTTATTATAGTCTTACTTTTCATTGGGTTCCAAATCATTTTTTCTCTCAAGTTGAATAAGTAACTTGGTACTTTTAAGTTACCTACTATCCGGCCCGGATTATCGTATCTTCTTCTTCCTTCCCGTTGAATTCGGCATGTTAGAATTACAAAAAGAAAAATTTTATGCATTTTTACAGTGCCTTAACTCAGTTATGCTTATTTGCGGTGTCAAATCGCTACAAACACGTTCGTTAAAAACACTTCATTCCATCCAATGACGTAGATTTTTATTCCATAAGCGTCCAACTTCGCTAGTGGTTTCGAGAGTAAATCTCTTCAAGGCATAAATGAATCTAAAAATACCTCTTCATCCCAAACATGGAGGTATGTCATCTGAGGTTGCGATGTGGTGAACTATGACTGTGAAACACTCTGCTACCTTGAATTAGTAATACTCTGGATACCGCCTATTTTATATTCGATCAAATTTATTTCTTAGGTCATCTAATGCCCGTTGTATTCCTCTCTATGCATTAGCAATATATGTATTCGAATGTCAACATTATGGTGTTAGAAGTCTTATTTAATGGTTTTATCCATTGCTAATTGTTTCTAATTAGTGATCTAATATTTAGTTCTCTCGAGTTCCACTGCAATCCTGCAGTTGGATTTTGTGTTTTTCGTCTTAATCTTAAAATCCATAATGCACGTGCTCTTAACTTGTGTAAACTACCCAGCCTCTGTAATCATATTAATATTCAAAACTTGATTTAGTGTAGCCTCGGAACTACTTAGCCTCTGTAATCGAATCCTTCTTCAATACTTGATTTAGTGTAGCATCCCTTTTCCGTACATTTATCTTACGTATCAGTGAACCCCGTCCTATTCGGTTGAATGCATTACAGGTCTAGCGAAAACGCTGGAACGCCTCTCCTTAACTTGAGAGGAGTATGGGGATGATTCCCCCGTAGTTCACCAGATTCCGAAAGGGTTTCATGGTGAAATTAGTTTTGTGAACACGGAGAGAACACTTCGTTCGGTATATAGGATCCGAGCCCGGGGCCACGACCTGAAAGGAAACGCGGCCTCCACCGAAATACATTGTGCATGATTCGCCCTCGCCCGCTCGCTCGCTCGCCCGGACTGATCTCAGAGCGCGGGGCAACCGACGCGACGCCGCTCCCGGTTATTAATTTGTTTATTATTCCGCGGGGGGTGTTGTTGGTGGAGGGCAGGGTGTGTGCAGATCCTCCAGGGGGTGGCGGCAGACCCTTTCCCACCCCCACCCCCGTTTTCTACCCCCACGGCGGGGCATTCGGCCTAGTCCGAGCCGAAATCCCGCCCCCGTCGGTTATGTATGTATCCCGCTCGCTTATCCGACGGCCACTGAAGTGGTGGTGGAGATTGCGTTTGGCTGGATATGGAGGGAGAGGGAGTGGATGAGAGGGAGGAGAGAGAGAGAGAGGGTAGAATGCAAGGGCATTGAAGAGAGAAGGCATGGAAGTGTGTATATTCCGAATAGAGGAAAAGTTACCCAAAGGCGAGGATGTGATTTTTTTTTGCTTTGGGGAGTATTGCTTTAAAGGCACTGAATGAGCGTATAAAATATCTTTGAAAATTATTTCATACTGCTGTATAAAATTAAATGTATTGTGTTGACCCTTATTTGTGCAATGGGAATTCGCATTCATGGATAGAATACTTTGAGTTATGAAAGTTCGGCGTTAAGGCAAAGTCATTGCGTGCAAGAATTTATTCCTGAATCTTTTGTATTCAGTTCAAATATTCCTTACTCTTTGCGATTGATGTATCTAATCTGGGGTTTTTACGCAACCATTTTTCCCTCCTGATATTAGCCCCAAAGCAGAAATCTAGTTACCCGAAGATGAATTTACCAAGAAGGCTTGGGAAGAAATTGTAATCTAATGTTGATGCCTTTCCGGTTGATTCCTTCGAACAATGTCCCTCTATCGAGAGTGTAAATATGGGCGGATATAATGGTACTCGTTACGAGAATGATGGCTCGTGTGTGTTCTCAAATGTTGATCATCTCAGTTTTTTTAAATGTAGTTATGTTGAATGAGAATAATTTAATGCAATGCCATAAATGATAAAAATAAAAAAAAACGGAATGTCATTCTGAAATACCCATGGCGAGAAATTCGGTTCGGTAACAATTGGAATAACTTTATTTGCAACATAATTATAGCCTAATTTTGTTTGTGCTATATAGTGAGTTTCTGCTACATGGAAAAAAATTTAACGGAATGAAGGAAAAAACTGGGCATTGCTAATCGTAAGCTGGATAGATGATTTCGGAAAAAAACACCTGGAAATGGGCGTAGGATTGGGACCCGGAGAAGAGGATATAGGAATGCAAGGTGGAAGGAAGGAGTGGAGGATAGGAAGGAAGGATGAGCGAAGGGAGGATCGTGGATTTAGTCGTTGGGCGTCTGAGGGTGGGACGGGGCGAAGGGGAAGCGGCCGGCGGGAAGGGATGCCGTATCGGGAAGCTAACTTTGCGTTGCCGTTGGCGGTGAGGATTGCGAGCGAGAGTGATGGCCCGAACCCAGCCGACGGCCGCCCGAAAGTAAGATCGCAGTTTTGCCCTGTAGTGGGGATAAGCAACGAGCTCGGGGAAGTGCTAGGAGACCGTTGCTATTCCTTGTGCGGGTTCAACACAAATGGATGGAGACCTCAGGACCTTTAGCTCTCTGGATTTTGGCAAAGGGGTGGGCGGGTAGTTTACATATTTTTGTTATTTTTCCTTTTCCTCTCGGTTCAGTGGGAATAAAAATGATGGCTTGGAAGAGGAGGTGGACTTTATCATTGTGTTAGGAGGTAGTTTGGGTCATCATTTGTCGAATTTTCTAAAAGGATACAGCCGTGAAGTGTTCCGTACAACAGTAGTCACGAAGTGTTTGCTCTGAAATCCATTGATGCAGTGAGACCATTCTGGTCACTGAGTGGCCAGACTGCATATTTTAAGTGTAATACGTTGCAAGACGTATTCAAAGATCCAGCGAAATGTTTCGTGAAAAAGAGTGTAAAAACATGCTGAAGTATTTCTGCTTTGACTTTTAAGTGGCTGGATCTAAAATTAATCCATGTTATCTATATCCATACACTCGGGTGAATGTAATGGATAATTTGAGGGTACTAATGTGGTATTCGGAGTAAATCTCGGATAGAAAATTGGCTTTCGGAATCTAGTGGTTTGCACTGAGATGAAGAAAACTTTACTAGTACCTATTTGTCGAGTAGAATGAAAAAATTTTATATCTCCTACTTGAATATAGGTATCAGTTTATATCCTGTTACGGTTTATCGTCTGAATTCCGTGTATTCTTTTTCCTCTGTTAACATCGTTGTTGGATTCAATGCAACGGATAAAAATCTTCTTACCTGCAAAATAGGAACCGTATCCTTATTCAATTTGGCCTTCAAAGACGCATAGAATTAGGTTGCTACTGTTGCTCATTTTTCACATCTTCCGAGGAAGCGTTTGAACGCAAAAATCCTCTGTTACAGGGGAATCCATTTCCATTTGTCCCTGTAATTCATCTCATGAGATTTTTCAGTATTACAGAAATGCGCTGCTGCGAGTTAAGTCTCCCCAGAAGCGTCTCATGGAGTCGTTTCGCACGTTACCAATGCATGTATTGATTCTTACCGGAAGGATTTTGCATGGGCAATTTTACCGTTCAAAATGCGAATTCATACAAACGCTTACACTATTTCCTGAATAAGTGAACGCAAAATAGAAGTTCCTCAAAATCGTACCAATTTTCGTAGAGCTATCTTTTCCTCTAGCGGCTTCATACCTAGGTCTCCAGTGAGATATTGCAACTTACTCCGTTGGATTCTAGTTTTTTATCCACCCAGCAGTATTATACGGATCAAATAGCTCGCTTTTGCTGAATATCGACGAAATCTTGGCACGAGCTGGCGGAACAGTGCATCAAAGAGGTGGAATAAAAATAGTTCTTGGGCTGAGAAGAGAGCATGTTCGAAAAAAATGGAGAGGAACGAGAGAGGGGCAGGAGATGCAAAAATCTCGGGAAATAAATTAGACGTTTTACGATCTCGGGTTACCGTAAAATATTTAACCCCCTCCTCTCCAGCAGCGAAGAGTAGCATTCTTTATCCCTTGGTGGTTTTTAACCTTGTGTTTTATTTTTTGTCCCTCATGTGGATTATTTTCCCCCTTTTAAGGGAGGCAGTGCACCTTAGAGCGCCTCGTGGGCATCCAACTGGCTGAGAAAAAATTTATATACATACGTACGCGTTCGGGCCCTCGAGCTCCTTTGCCTCGAGGGTTCTCTGGCGTCCCTGGGCCGGGGAGAGGCACTCTTGGGCCCCTTGTTCGCCTGTGCTCGTGGCCTCAACTAATCGCGCACTTGCATTTTGAACGCTTATCTAGGCTGCGCGTCACGGAATGAGGCGAATGGGTGTTTTTCGTGAACGAAAGTCGAGAATACAAGGTCTTAATTGGTCTTTATTTTTCAGCGTAGACAATTAAATAGAAGTTCGGTGCATCAGATTTCCGAAGGACGGATCAAAATATTTATAGCGTGATTTTGTACGGCAATCGAAGTTATCGTCTCGAGGGAGCTTGCTTGGCACTTCCAACTTCTTGGCGGTCGTGGCATTGTAGTACAATCAATAATAATGGACCGACTCCATGGTTTCACAGTTGAAGTTTCCCATGAGGTTATGTTGATATTTTGCGCTATTTGAGGTTATCATTGAAAAATACTTTTCGTTCTCTTATTAATTAACTTTGAAAAATAGCAGTAGTTTCCCAATCATGTATTTTTTGTCGAAAATTAGATATAATTTTTTAGATCAAGTAAACACCAAAATTTCGTGAGCTTACCAAACATCACCCCAAAGAGATGTATGCCCCTGAGTGATGCATGAACGTATGCGCACCAATTTTCAGATTGACAAACACATTGTTGGAGTTCTGCGAAACATGTTATTTGCCTCGCTTTGCGTTGCGGCGCGTCGGTGCGATTAAACTTATCTCCGAAATCCCTATGCCCCCCCGACCTTCCTGGAAGAGAGTGGATAGAAAGAGAGCGTGTCAGTCATGGGAGAGGAGAGTGACTCCGCGGGACGGAGGCTGCGTCGTCGGAAGTGCTTCATAAACATTTCAAGCTCTCGGCCCGATGTACGGGAATCGAGCATCCTGAGGGAAGGGCTTCCTGATACTCTCATCCAGTGTTTTCTCTATACTTCTCTCTCCCCATTCCCCTCTCGCTCTATCTCTCTGTCGTTTGACGGAATTTCGTTCAGTGCTCCGGCTCACGTTCAACCGTGCCGGCTACGGAGTAATGGAACCTTAATACTCGCCATGGAATCCACTCAGCGAAGCGAAAATGGGGGAATCGTTTCCCCGGAAAGAATTGCCGTGCAACAATTCTTTGATTATTTAGGTGAAGTGACCGGCAACCGACTGAGGTCGTTTGCCTCGCGCTGGGCAGTGATGCCTGGAAAAGAGCCATGCGGGTGAAATGGAAGGAAGCCTAGGAAGGATCGGGGTTACGGCATAAGCTTAGGCTTTCTTTTATTTTGGGATCCGTGTGGAATATTTTCAGGGAATAAATAATTCGATATACCTCCGTTTGTTAAGCTGCCAGTTCATGGTTTCCTGCATATGATTTTTCGTAAATTTTTATGTGAAAAATTACGTCGGTGAGTAAATATTTATCCATTTATATCTTTTTTTCATAGTAATAATGGAAAAGCTTCTTCAGCTGTAAGAGGTGTAGCAGAAAAAAGCGCATAGACGGAGTCTGATACACGTAGTGTTGCTTTTCAGGTGTTATACGCAAGGCCTGCAATAAATGTTTGAAGCTCTTCGCCCGCTCACGGTTTTGATTTAGATGCTCGCAAATATGAATAGTTTCTTTTCGTATGTCTTTATTATAATTATTACTTTGCTTAAATATACCAATTTAGTAACTGCAATAGCAGGTGCACACTTTTTTGTGTTGTGCAGGATATTACACGGCTTATCTTCTTTTCCCAATACATCCTAATTAATATTCAACTATAGGTTTGGTGTTTCTTTTTTTATAATTATTGCATACTCCATTATTTTCGCCACACCTCCCGAAGGTCTGATTTGAATGTGATTTCGGATTTTTTTCACAATGTAGAAGGTAAAGACTGAAAAAAAACAACGAATCCGCGCCACGGAAAGGGGTTTGTTGGTGACAGAGGGGTCGGTGTGAGAGGGTTCAAATTCTTACGGGTGAGTAGTTCGCGCCATTCGATTAGGATTATTGAGGGTTTACGGGCTCGGTGAGGTGGAGGAGAAGAGGTTGCGGAAAGATGGATGCCGTGTGGCATTGATTGATTCCGGAGCGGGTACATGCGGCGGAGAGTTTGCTTCGCACCCTGGCCACCCTTCCCTCAACACTTCCCCTTGCACTTCCCTCTCCAATCCATTGGCTGCTGCAACTCGCGCCACGTCATCCTCCCTCCTCTTCCTTGTTTTTTTTTACTCCCTCTAATCCCAGGTACCTATTTCTCCCTCTTCTTCGCTCGGTGCATCCACCTGTGTGTTAAGCTGAATAAATGACGCTATTGAGTCGAGTGGATTTTTTTACTTCGATATGTAGCGATGAGAAAATCGACGATCGTTCTTTTTTTGTTCGCATAGAGATTAAAACGGTGCGCCTTGCAGATCGAGTGGAGATAAAAGATGCGCCAATGGTTGGTATTGGATTGATTACGCCCAAAAAAATGGGAGGATTGAAATACTAGCGTTACGCATTGCACCCCTTCGAATTGGACTCCATATTTTAAACTGTGCCATTCATTTTTCTCTCTATCCTCTCTCATTCGCAGGTGCTGAAAAGGTTACCTTTTTATTGTTATCATTCAATTTTTTTGTTTAACCTAGTGATTATAATCCATAGTTACTATTCCTTGCAAACGCGTTTTTAATTGTTAAAGCACATATATTACACCCTTTGAGGCATAGCAACAGAGAAGTGCGCTCCTACTGCGTTGAAGATTTCTTGGCTTTCCTATAATAAAAAAAATACATTATTTCCGCTTGCAGACATATGGAGGCCCTCTTTATTATCGCTGGCCGGCTGGTACCATCGGCAGATGCCTTTCTGAAATATAGCGATCACTCTACTACAACGATATGTGTCGCTGAATGAGAAAATAATGTGCATAGATACTAGCTTTGTGGCACACGTAGCTTTTATTTAAACTGTGAGACCTCTTAATGAAGATTAAATGCCTATGATATGTTCGTTCTCCGGGGGATTATTTCTTTCTAGCTTCTACAGACAACTATAAACCTCTTCATGTTTTTTATGAAGATATGGATGGAGTGAGTACTTAGCGGGAAGGGAATGTTGAAAACAATGTTAGAGGGTAGATTAATTAATTCATTCATTATAGTTTCTGTCGAATAAATTTTGAGTAAATTCATTAATATTAATATTCTGCCGAATACTTGAATGAATGAATAATATCTATGAATAGATCACGAAGATTTAGTTGAACACCCTCTGAAATATTTTATTCGCGTTTTTTTTTATTTAAAACAGAAAAGCATGAATGTATAACCTACACACATCCTATTACCGTTGTATTTAATCAACCCCATTGTTTAGTATAATTCATAACTATTTATTTGTCAAGCTTCTCATGAAATGCTCAGATTTACCAGAACTTTGAAAAAATAAGTGAATCAAAGCGGCTTTTTGAGCACGAAAATGCTTCATTCAGTGAAAATCGCTGTTTTTCGCTGTATTTTCTCTTTTCTCGCTTCACTGGCACACTCGCTCAAGAAATCCTTTCAGATTTCGGGACCATTCCGTTTGAAGTTGACAGATATGCTCGCAGCATTCTCATCGTAATCCGTGGAAGATCGTTAATCAAGAAAAGATCATTGTGACTAGATTCAATTACTTCTTATCCGAGTCAAATTCGCGGGAGCGCGATCATTTTGCTCTTTTTTTGCCATCGGTTTTTGATGACTTAGATATCCAATTAACTTTACCCTATCCTTCTATCACGGCCAAGTTGGATCAATTACGGGATCCTGATAGCGTCTGCAAACGCCGACTTTGATGGAGTTCTTAACGGCCGAGAAACTGCCTTTTCAGAGCTCCTTCCTTGCTTCCTTCCTTCAGTTGCTGCTCTAGTAATTAATTTCTTTGGCTTCTCGAAGTAACGGGTTAGTATGCAGTGGCTGCCTCCTGAAACTTCTGACGTTGATGTTTGAATAATTTAAATGGATTCCGATTGCGTCGATGTAAATTTCGAACGGGTCCTTTGGGAAGAGAAATTGTATTAGTATCTATTCACGAGATGGTTTAATTGATTGCGATTGCGTATTATCGGTAACCTCAGTCATCTATTCAGGGCCTTCAGCATTCTCACTGTTTATTTCGGAAGTGATGTCACGCAAGTATATTCTTTGTGTGTTTGCCCTCTGAAACGTTTTATCTGCATGTTGCTACCTTTATTCATGAAATGATTCTCGTAGCCACGATTATTTGTAATTTATAGTCATCCTGATTGATGCCGAATCGTATAAACCTGGGACAAGGTGGTATGGACTGCTGAGCATATGATGCCACAAGCAGTCCAAATCGTGCGCACGGCGCCACAGCCGGAGAACAAATCTAACGATTTGATCGATAGATTTTTCTTCCTCATAGGAAAATCTACTAAAATTGGTAGCATATTAATTGCGTAAGCTTGGTTTCGCTGATGGTAGGACCTGCCCGCCTTGTGACGGTGCAGGATTCCTCGTCCCCTCCCTTCCTTCCCCGTCCTTTCCCTGGAGGCGTCGTCGGGCTCTCATCGCGGCGGCGCCTCCTTTCCTTGTTCCTTCCCGTCCTTCCCCTTCTGGTGGCAGAGGAAAAAAGCTGATCGCTTATAGTCCCTGCCCCAGGAGTGTATCCCGCGAGCCCGTCCTAAGGGTTTCGTTCCCACAGCCGGAGAGCAAAGCCCGAACTTTGACCACATAGAGGCGGTCGCTCTTGACCAATTTAAGAATACCGGGACTAGCCACGGTGATATACGTGGGTCGTTCAATAAGTAATGCCCCTTATTTTTTTCTCAGAACATATTTATTGTAAAGAGTCAGAATTTGGTGACAATATGTATCAGCATAGCTTGTCCATGCCCTTTTTTTACGTTGTACTCATTGCGTCCTAAGGCCTAGGGCCAACATTTTGGGGGAGCATATATTCCCTGGTGGTAGAATCTCTTGCCTTATAGGCGTTGCCATGCCGAGCGTGGCTGATCATGGAGCTCTATTTCTGCATCTCCTGAGGCTATAACATTTTTTACCCATCGCCCAACTTCACTCCTACCAACTGCAGCGTTGTCATGCACTGTACACAAACGTTTATGGATGTTCACCGCGGTTTCTTTTTCTGTACCCAAAAATTCAATAACAGCACGCTGCTTTTAACGTAAGTCATATGTAGACGCCATTTTGACGCTGTACTACGGTTCTGCTATCTGCTAGAACGGTGTCAAACTTCATCAGCGCGGAGAACAAACATCAATTGTGAAGCACTGACTAGTACATTGATCTATGTATATAAATGGCTTTTTTTTAATGTGGGACATTACTTATTGAACGACCCTCGTATTTACGGAGTCACCCGCAATGCACAAATTGTGCGACAAATCCACTGAGAAAAAAATCATTCGCCATGACCAGGATTCGAACCCGATTTCCGGTCGAGTGCTTAAGCCAGCTAAGCTACGTAGACGTCATTCTTCTCTGTGGAAATAGTCCTCGAATTTCCAGGGGGAAGAATGACGCTTATAAAGCTCTTTCGGTGAAAAGTTTTGATTCAGTTTTTCCTGTAACTCCTAAAGTTCGAAAATTCATCTTTTAAAACTCGTCTGATATTCCCTTAAGCTGATTGGTACCTATGTATCGCAGTTTTTTGATTCTTTTCATACGCGATTGCCGTGACGGAAATATTTGTTCCTTTCTTCAAATTCCGATGTATTTACTTAATTTTCCATCACTTTACATTTTCGTCTTCCGTTTATATCCCTTACATTAGGCAAAGCTACTCCTCTTTTTTTCTATTTTAGGTATCTTCTTGTGTCCGTATTACGCAGACGTCCATTGGAATTCATGCGATTGCAGTTAAAAGACGTACATCTAACCAACGAAACACCTGCTGATCGACCGTGAAAGCCATTTCTATTTGCTCCAATAAACAGAAGTTTGAATTCGTACTCATTCCTCGTTTAAGTTTCCTGTGGCCTAGTTTATGATTCCTTTAATCAGTGTTGCAGCGTGGTGTTTTCTGAGACTATGAATGTATTGGCTTGTGATTTTTACTTACCATGAAAGCGCAATTATAGATACTTTTTGAGTTATAATTTTTTGAAATTACCGAGGAACCGCGATATTAGCAAAACTCTTGAAGTAATTGCATTTCAAATTGTAGAGACTATCCATGTTCTGTAGTATTGAAATAATTTCATTCTTTTTATAATTCCTAAGCGTATATAATGTCTTATTCCCTATTTTTTGCTTTAAAATCTCATTAAAATTTCTTTTTCAGTGCTCCGTTTTGCGGAATCGAGGTTTTTTTTCGCGCAATAACCACCAAATGTTAGCTCCTGGCACTGTGACCGAAAAGTTTTCGGGATTATACCACTAATAATCCGAAGACAACGAGAGAGTTAAGCCTCTCTACCCTCCCAGATCGTTCTCCGCGCGCCACCGCTCGAAATTCTCCCATTCCAGTCGGCACAAATTAGTTCGTTTCCATAGCACGGGCGTAACTTCACCGCCTCGCTTTGCCCCTCTCCCTTCTCCCTCCCTCCTCCCTCTCTACGCCGCGTTCAGAATTTAATTTTGATTTCGCTTCCCTAACGGTCTTTTACCCCGGCGATCCAAAGCAAGCGGTGCCGGGAAGTAGATCATCGCATTTAACATTGCGCTTAAACTGCGCTTGTTTCGAGGGAGAGTTTCAGTGGCTGGCTTGATTGCGAGAGGGGGGAGCCTGGGGGGAGGGGTGGCCCTCTCTCGCCCTCATGCGGGAGGGGGGCGTTGAGGGAGACAAATGAAAATCACCATGCCCACACTTTGCCCTCCCCCCGAGTCAATTTCCCTTATAATCCTCACTCGACGCACCAAATCTAAAAGAAAAGGTTCTCCCCCGGACTTATTCTTCTCCCACCCGCCCCACCCTTTCCTGAACGGCATTTCCCGCCGCGGCGCGCCGTCTTCGTGCAGTTAGGTGAAATGGAATAAGTGGGTGCAGTTCCTCTCTTTGTAGAAAGTGGGGTCTCGCCGTGGCTGGCGTTTCGCAGCCGAAAATTGATCGGCGGTGCTGAAGGGTGTGGGTGGTGAAAATTTCATCGTTGGTGCTCAGCCTAAATGTCTATTTTGGGACTCGTATTGCCCTCTCTCTTCAAATGAAGCTAAACATTTCGCGGAAATTATTAGAGCTTTCGAGGCTGTTTCTCTTCTTATTCTCTGCCAGAATGATTCCGGTATTGCATTCTCTATGATCTGCCGGGTAGATTTTCCTTCCTGATCATTGGGTACACTAGTTTTTTTATCCCATCTAACAGGACGCAAATATTTTAAAATGATTTAATACTCCTTGAATGATACAGATTTGGAATGCTGCATCATAGTTATAATCCTCTGGGGAAGCGTAATCAGTTTCAAGAGGCATTTTAACCTTCCACGATTCGTCCCTTGTCTTCGGCGCTATTCTAATGTTTCCTTCAATTTTGGTCATTGATCTCTAAGAGGAGAGTCGTTGCCGAGGAAAATGTAGTCGTATCACCTCGTATTAATGCATATTTCTAAAAAATTGTTATATTTTTGAAAAGTTACTGTGGTACTCTTTTTATCTGTGTATTTCATAAATCGTACTTAGGAATGCTATATCTATTTCTACCGCCAAAATTTTTCCAGTTAATTCTTATGTTTTAATATTTTTCTGTCTATTATCTCATGCTGGAGCCGAGCAGCATACCGTATTATCTTCCCTTCGAACTCAGGTGTTGTGGGCCAATTTCCATGATTTAATTGGAACCGGTGGTTCTTTGTGCTTAAACGGGGTGCGTGTAGCGGTGTAGTTACTCATCCCTTCCGTGTGGTTGCGCGAGTTTTTGCGGGGTGTTTTTTTGTAGCATGCCGCTGTTCCGGACAGAAGTTCATTAGAAATACCGAGCGAAAATTTTGAGTGTTTGCGATAATGCTGTAGAGCCTTCCAACTTAGCCATGGTGGCTTATCCGCCTTTCGAAATGGGAATTTAAAATTTCCATCTCGTCTGGCTATCATCTATATCATGGTATTTGTTTTTTAAACATCGCTGTTGACGCGATAAATTTTAGCTTGCCTTATGCTACAACAGGGACGTTCTGGTGTAACTCATCGCGTAAACAAGGGGGCTTTCAATATTGGAAATTGCGTGGCGTCTTGTTTATTTTTGCACGTTGGACCGACAAACTGTCAACAAAATAATTTGGGAGTGCGACTAATTTTGGTCGCAGCTGTTGATGAATACTAATCAATTCAATCATTAGCATGATTACGTTTTTGCATTATATGGTGGAACTTCCATGAAAGAGTAAACTGGAAATTATGGCAATGTACAGGTACACCCATCTAAGCTAGAGCCATTCTCTACACTACTAATCATTAGCACCTAAAAGAAATGGATACTGAAGTTTTACTAACATGCCTGTGCTATATTAAATTTGATCGTCAAGTACATCCGAGAGATAGTCATTATGTTCTCCCTGAAAGATCGGCTCTCGTCTTCTTATGTCATTCCATCGCTTGTTTTTGTTCATGGTAAACTGCAAGTATTAATCTTTCGTATTGAGCTAGTAATTAGGTAATAACATGATTTGTGAAGTAAGAAGAAATCTTCACCATTTCATCTATTGGAAACAAGTATTTCTGCCGATGCAGTCAGCTGTATTCGGATGCTAAATGGCAGCGATTATCTGAAAGTCTACAGCTATGGTTAAAAGTTAATCACGATAAAGCTTCGATGCTTTTCTTTTGGTTAACCGTGAATATCGTGATGAATGAAACATTATTGTATAATTTTATTTTTGCTAGGTTACTTACTTGTCATGCATTCCCTTTAAATGGGCAATTTTATTTTTTACTTAGTTTTTCCAGGTTCATAAAACATTATTTTTCGTGTCCTTAAGTTGTAAATTGCCCTTGCAATTTAAAATTTTATCGAGCCTGCGGACAATTTTTCGCCAAGCGTAGGGTCAATGTCCATTGCTTTTATGACGATTGTAAGTGTCGGTAAAGCGTGGTGTACACATCGAAGTTGGCTGCTGTGATGATCGCCCTACGCTTTGTATCATAGTGATTATCAGCGCAGAAGTTTCAAAAGTTTCGCTACTTAATGGCAGATCGGGATGAGCAAAATAAATTTCGTTGAAAACGAGAAATGTTTTCATATCCTGTTCTGTGTCAGAATATATAGTATATATGAATATATCAAGTAATCACATATAATTGCTCCCTTATGAATAATTGTCTTAAGATAAGCGTCTGTCGCTACATTTTAGCCTGCGCAGTTAAAACAACCCTTATAATTCTCACAGTCATCGATTCCAATGGCTTTTAAATTTGTAATGGTTCAGTTTCGCTTATAGAGATTCAAGATTAACCACTTCCTAATCGATCCGTACTCCCTTCGCAGTAGCTGTACACACGAACGATTTGAGCGCAATAGCTGATAATAGTCGATTTCTGCCGCAATGTACTTGTGGGAGACGTGTAAACTCAGGTAGTGTGTGCTCTGCGTATCAAAATCTTAAAAATAATTTGTTTAAATCAAGATCTATCTAATTCAGAGTGCTTGAGCGGACTAAATCTCTAGCCATGTGCAAGTGTTCGATCATGGATATCGGACGCTCCCTTAAGTTTAAATGGCAACTGTGGAAACAGTATGATGGAGTATTTTGGGGAGAGGGTTAAACAAAAACGGACAGATTAACTTGTTTTGCGACTCAGCGTTCGGATACTCATTACTCGCATGGATTGGGCGAAGGGGCAGTGTGGGAAGGCACTCCACATCCTAATTCGATCCCATTCAATTGTATGTATTCATTGTCGCCGAGTCCATTAACTGCGCGTTTTCCATGCAACTTCCGGCCAACATTTCGTTACCCTTTCGTTTTGTACTTGCTTTATGCGGGGATAAAAGGGGCGAATGGCTTTTATAATGTCTCTCACTTCCCCCTTTCCTCAATCCACAATTCCCAATTGCTCTCATCCACCTTTCGTTTCCTCTCTCCCCCGCGCATGTACAAACCTCTCTTACTCTAAACCACTGTTTTTTTTTTTTCGATCGTATCCTATTTTTTTATGTTCGTTTTCTCGTATCCCCACTCCATTTCCTCCTCCCATTAAGGATCGTTTCACTTGGCGTCCCCATACCTCAATGTACCCCTACCATTCTATCCAGTTCCCCACCAGTGTTATTTTTATTTATGTCACGCTGGGGATTTGTCGTGTACACTTTTTTTAATGGATTCCGGAAAGTGAATCAATCACTGTGCTGGATAAGCTGTTTTTGGATGCCGCAAGACTCCGTGCGTGGGAATACGTAACGAGGATTTTTTATTCCGGACGTCTTTAAGCCGTGGTGTGCGTTCGTTGAAATTTCCGAGCTTTTATGGTGGATTTTGACCGTATTTTTTTTCTTGTGGCAATCCTGAAATGATTAAAAGAACAGTAAAATTATTTTATTTTTGTTCGCGACTCCCGTGCGTATACGAGCGGAAAAGGAGTGATTAATGGTTTAGGGCATAATAATTTACATGTTGCTCTCCTTTCGCGTCATTAATATTTTAATTCTCTACGCACGTGAGTCCTTAATTAAGGTTCTTGCTATTAAGATTACTTTGGAGCTATAAAGAAAATGAATTCACCACTTTGATTACTTGATGCTTGAGACAAACTGGGAATGCTATCATGCTACATCACGCTGCACGCGACGAGTACTTTAATTAATTCAGGGTAGAGCCTCAGAAGGGTATTTCTACCCTTTCAAACTATATTTCACAAAGTTATGAGTGTGGAAACTTAGAGTCTGAAATTCAGAGAAGGCATGGCGTGATTATTTCCTTGAGTTAGCCACCTTATAGCCAGGGAAGCAAGATAACTAGTGACGGGAGAAGCAAGAAAGAAATTATCAGCAGAATAGCCCAGGCGAAGAGAGCATTCCACCAAAAGAGAGACCTGCTTACAGCGGGAAACTTAAATATGGAAGTAAAGAAACAATTTATAAGAACCTACATCTGGAGAATGCTCCTATACGGAAGTGAGGCATGGACAATGACCGCAGCGGAGAAAGCAAGGATAGAGGCCTTTGAAATGTGGTGCTACAAAAGAATGATGAAAATCAAATGGATCGACCGAGTTAGTAACGAGGAAGTCCTAAGAAGGGCAGGAGAGAAGAGAAGCCTCATGAAAACCTTAATAAGAAGAGGGAACAACCTTATAGGCCACATCTTGAGACATGATGGCCTGATGAAGAAAATCGTCGAAGAACAAGTGGAAGGCAAGAATGGAAAAGGAAGACCTCGAACAAAATATATGGAAAAAGTAAAGAGAGATGTGAAAGGGAAGAAATACGTAGGTGTGAAAAGATTAGCTGATAGGAGAACTGAGTGGAGAGCTGCGTCAAACCAATCCTAGGATTGTTGGCCAGTGATGATGATGATGATGATAGCCACCTTATTCCTGGATTAGTTTAAATTTGTGGCATATTAAATCGAATTAAAACGGGTTGAAAGTGCGTTGGAGATGAATCACCGCATAGCATTCCTCATATCTGGTGTCGTTTCTAGGTTTATCGACATGTTCTATTCTTCTCTACTTCAGAAATACTGTCCATATTCTGCGTGTAATTTTGAATCTGGAATGTTTGCGTAAAGTGGATTGTTAACGTATTCTATTGCAGATAAATGCCATTTTCCATAGTGTTTCCTCCTACCTTACTTATCTTTATACCATTCCGTCGTTTTGCGGCATCATATAAAAGTCATGAGTGCATTTTTCTTCCAAATACCACTTCTAAGTCACTGTCGTAGTTTTTTTGTCTAGTTACATTCAAAGATGTGCAATGCTGCTAAGATTATTGTTTTTGTTGACTGGCTAGCGTGGGATTAGCCTTTGAATAGTGGCAGGTTGTGTTGTGTATCTAAGCAGTCAAATTTACTGTGAAATATAGTGTTACGGATGACTAGGTCATCGCCAAAAGCCGAGTGTGTACCCAAGCAAAATAGATATCCGTAATAAAGCAGCGTATTATTTTATTTTGGCAATGGGCGAAACGTTTTGAAGGAATAGGTAGATAGAGAAAAATCTTTGTTGTACGTATGTATATGTTTTTTCAGAGGGAATTATTGATAAGAGGATATTCAGAGGATGAATGACAAGAAAGCGGAAACGAAAAAGCTACATACCTGCATGTAGCGGAATAAGTGTGAAAATATTCTCAATGTGAATTAAACTGGGACATATCTTTCACCTGCCTGCTGTGCGTGCAGAAAGGGACAGTTATTATGGGTGAAATATAAGGAAAAAATTTCATTCATGCCATTCTTTCATGATAATATTTTTATTGAACCTTCTCATAAAAAGAATGGTAATGGACTGGCCGTACGACCATTTGATGTCGTCGTTTCTTTTAAATGTTTTCGTACGTTTTTCTCTTTCTTTTCGTACATTATCTTTCGTTTCTTATCAAGACGCGGTGAAAATTAATGATATATTTTCTCTTGAAATTTCTTCATTCTCGAATTTCAGAAACAAAAGTACCTATGTTATGTTTGCTCTACCTCAATTTAGTTCCTATCGTAGGTATCACACGAAAAATATGCAAACACATCGAAACCGATTGTGACCATTAAATTAGGACATTAACAACTGCACGTTTTAAATATCAGAATGAAAAAGTCCATCTCATAATTCCTGATGTAAATTCTTGTATCGAAGTGTTCATTGATTATAAAATTGAGTGAAGATAGTGACAACTGCACGTTTTAATTTACAGCATGGAAAAATTCCACCGCATCATTCCCGAAGTAAGTTCTTGTATTGAAGCATTCATGGATTATTAATTGAGTGAAGAAAGTGACAACTTAACACTTAAATTATCAGCATGGAGAAATTCCACCTCTTCTATCCTGATCAACCTCATCAATCCTGATCAACCTCATCAATATAATCCCTTGCATCGAAGTATTCTTGGACGAAAAAATTTAGGGAAATAAGTGAAAATGTGCTCTAGAACGACATCATCGGTTATCAATCTTCGCCGCGTGATCAACATTTCTCGCGATAAGTGGGAGAAAAAGGGTGTGGCAATCAGAGCCGTTGTTGTTACGCCCCGTGGCTTAGTGGCCTCGCTGAAGAGGAATGTTTCCCGCTTGGCATGCATGACGCCACGGCCATTATCGCCGGCTATAGCCTCGTGGGCTTTCATGGGAGGGGGGGCACTTGCCCGTGTTTATGTCCTCAGGGGCGTTAAATTGAAGAGTATTTGGCGGGCCTGGAGCGCTCACGCGCGTTTTGGACGCGACGGGTCATTGGCTACATCGTTGCCGCCGGATTTACTTATTTTGGCATTCGGAATCGCCCGCATGTGTATCCTTCGGTGATGGCGATCAATTTATTGAAGTCGGGCCCGCCTTGTGTGTGGCTGTGTCCCATTGCGCGCGGCGTTCGCATTTGCGACGTGTCCCCTCGTAACTTCCGACAGGATTGCGGACCGTGCCTTGGATTATTCTCCGGTGAATGGGCCCAGGATTCGATTAGCAGCGGAGGATATTAAAAAAAGGGAATAACGCGCTGCGCAGTTATTGCATCATCCGTGCGGTTTCTCCGTGGACCTTTTTTTCCTAGTTCATTGTGCCGTTTTACCTTTTCCAACCGTAGTTGAAGAAAAAATTATTTTTTTCGCCCAATATTTTCATAGCCTTTAGCATATCATTGACCGCATTACGTCCGGAATATCCGGGGATTTTCGAATTTCCATCCCTCGTTTTACGCTCCGAAAACGAGGCTGGATTGCAGGTACGGCGGCAAAAGTGTATTTTTAGTCCTAAGCGGATTATTTTAAAGTTATCAGGCGCCGACGCGATGTATTTGGCTAACTGATTTTTTATCTGTTTTCATTTTTTTGTAATTTGCAACACTTTTTTCGCCGATTGGTGGTTAGTAACGGACCGCCCTATTTATGGTTTTGTTTTAACCTTTTGATGTTTTTCCCGTTGCTAAGCGAACTCGTGGAATGGGATGGTGGCGATATTTAAATGAAACCCCGTGATACGCGCAAAAATAGTTGTGCGAGTAAACGTGATGTCGACGTGGTTATTTTGTTGACCCCGGCTTGCTTTGATCTCCACCACTTGTTCATTACCATGGTCGCAATGGTTGATACCAAGGTTGGCGTCATTCATTTAACTTTTGAAAAATATATACCTGCATTATACGTAGCCGTGGGTTACCATGCTTTGATTCGAAGCGGAAATCTCCGCCAATGCGTCTGCGTGATAAATAGCTCATTTTCTCTCATTGCGGGGGGTACGTTATGTTAGTGCAGTGCGCGTCTTTCGAAATGTGTCTTATTTTGATCGATGTTCTGTATTTGGAACAATTATCTTTGTTTTTTCAGAGAGAAATTAATTTCTTATGTTCAATTTTCTTGTGTATTTAATTGTTACATGCTCTAACAGTCTCTCATTTTTAGGTATTCATCGTAATATGTATTTTCTCATCATAAATAACTTAATTTTTGCTTTGCTGACGGCATAGAAAAAGAGAGGAGTTATCCATCACGAGTGACGTTCCACGGTTCTTAAATTGCTAATTATATACGCTTGGTCTAGAAAAGGATGATTAGGCGTGTTATTTAACCCCGCAAAAAGACATATTCGACTTTAAGCCGTAATACACGAAATTTGGACTCTCTCATAGCCTGTTATTCAATGATACCAGCTTTATTCATTGGAACATATTGTCTTAAGCTTATTTTTAATGTTAAATTATATAGCTCGTTAACTTGCACATATCTTTCTGAAAATCTCAAACTTCATTTCAAAAAGCCACATTCCTAATTGTGTATTTGATTAATAATGCTTGAAATGTTCATGTTTGGTAAACAAAGGACTCAATTCCTCCAAAGCGGAATCTTTGAATCTCAAGCTATAGGTATAAAGCGTTATTGGTTATATACTCAGGTATTTGGGACGGAAAAGTTAGGATAGTGCAGCGGATAACCTTGTAAAGCTGCACCTCATCCTCGTCAAAGGGATCCCTAGTGTTTGCGCTGGTGACATAATCAACAGCCGTTAGTTGGTAAAAGTTTGATTGTATTGTTGAGTTATCGTCTTCGAGGAGGGATCCTTGACATGGAGAGTCGAAGAGGACCAACCTTTGTTTCCACTTTTATTTATATTTTCTGCTCCGTCAATAATGATGTGATCTTCTGGTGTTTCCAATCGCGATCTTTCGATTTATGGGGCTGTTAACTGAGTTAAAATATAAATTAAGTAAATGTAATACCCTCAAGCAAATATTTCCACACAGGTCGGCCGATACGGGAAGCCTCGGTGCACCAATTGCGAGAGCAATTTTCGGTTTCCATCCATGGGATCAAGATTGAAATGAAATTATCCTAATTCACGTAATCCCTCCTCATACCTTTCCGTGTCAAAAAAAGGTCGTTTATTGGCTATTTCCGTTGACAGCGCTTGTTTTCATGTTTCTTTTATTATAATTGAAAATTTTACTCGCGTTAAATATAGTGCTCAAAGAGGATGAATGGCATCAGTATTTTAATAAAATATTGGTATAAGCATTTAATTTACTAATTTTCAGAGTAATAAAGGGTTTTCAAGCGCATTGGCGTCGATTGCAGTAAAACTTTGTGGGGGACGGGCTTCCGGGAGGCCTGGGGGGTATGGAAATATCTCCCAGTGGGAGGGGAGTCTGGGGACCTCCCGTAAATAAAAAAATAATAAGTCATGGAAATTGTTGTTTTAACGTATGTTTTACTCTATTTTATACTCAGTGTTTACTCTGTTTTTTGCCCCATTAGGAGAAAAGAAGCTAATTACGCTAATTCATAATAGCCTCATTACATTTTCGACCACACGATCGACACAAGAGTTTCAAGGTTTACCTCAGCTTTCGGTTGCTACGGAGCCACGTGGAGCGCTTTTGCTTATATGCTCTCGAGATGAACCTCGCCAATATAAACTCCATCTCTTGAGCGTGATTGTCTCTTTTCAGGTTTCGAGGGCACTCGTTGCTTGACGAAAGCACTGGTGGTGCTAAGAATGGTACAGCAGAATGAGTAGGGAGCTAGTCACCACTCCTTACGCTCTCCCCCAGTGGAGGGAGAAAGGTCATTTGAGGAATAGAGTGGGTTGAATTTGCGGCGCAATTCATTCTGCACATTTTCGGAATAACGCAGCGACATGCGGTCGGCGGGGCCCGAGTCCATCAGGGGCTGCACTCTCAAAACGGCTCCGCAATTTATTTGATTACCTTGCGGTTGGATTCCGGGATATCTGTCTCTCTGACCCCGGGCGGGCATTACGGATGCGGCGGCGGGGGCCTCTTTCATTCGGGGCTTGATTGAGAGGGTCGGGCGCTGGAGATGCTCCCCCGAAAGTGGGGGTGTTGTGCGGTCGAGTATCGTTCGGAGTTTATGGGCTGCATTGTGTGTCAAATGCGAATCAAAGTTTGTTGCGAATATTCTCCTGCCAATGCTTTGTAAAAAATTAGAGTTTCTTAGTGCTACGTAAGTTTTTTGAAACTTGGCTTGTTCCAATTGAGCATTTATGTACATTTATTGAAAAAGAGATGTGGTACTTTTTCCGCTAATTATTGATCAATTTACGACGCATTTCTATCGCTAGGTACAACATATTGTACTTGAAAATGTCCACTCTTGTCGTCATCTTTTTCATTAAATCAGGATGACATTCCTCTACTATTCGCCTGCCTCAGTTACTTTTATTTATATAGATGTGCGTCACAAAAATAACAACGGTAACAACCAGGAATGCTTATTCGGTAATAGTATAAAAACCTTTTTTTTTTGTAATAAGGGCTCTATTTTAATTCAAATTGCCTTACACTAAAATGAGATGGATTGAGTATAGATATATGACATTGATTGAATGGCGGTAATTATAGCGTTTACTCCCACTACATTTCCTTTTGATAGTTTATGGTATTACTTACGAGAACGACCAAAAATGTTGAATCGTGTCGTAAAAAATACATCCCTGCGATTATTTTTAGTTACTGCAGCCTTGCTGTTCCGTTTTCGTTCAAGTATTTTAGTATGAAATTACGGAGAGGATGATGTCGCATTGTGGTATGTCGACGTCCCTATTCTAAAGCTTGTCACAAAACATACGCCTCTATTGTTCATTGTTTACGCCATCCCCCGGAAATTTGAGCCTCGCGTTCGTATTTAAAGCCTTTTGGTGTGGTATGTCCAAATCATTACCCCCGGTACAAAAGAAAACGCTAGAGAGAGAAGAATGATAGGATGGCTTCATTAATTCAAGCACTCAGTGCAAATTCGAAAAATCTCAGTTCTAGTTCAGATAAGGGCGAGGTAATTATCTGCAGTGGAATTTCAGCATTTGGAATATGCATTTTTTATGCAAACATTCGTTCACTCTATTTGTCCTAATAGACGGTGTATAGCTTCGCTGGCGTTAACAGCCACAAGAAATGGATTTTTGAAGTTGTAAGTACTTTTTTTGCCGGTATTCGTGTCAATATCTGACCGTATACTGCGGTTGTAAAAATAAAAGGTGTACATATAACGTATTTGACAACCAATACTGTGACTTCTAAGGTTTTTTCTCATACCACCAATGAGAGCATGGTATGTAGCCGTTTCAGTCGTTTGGAAAATGAATAGTCCGTTATGAAAACTTCAAAGTCACTAAATTAACACTCACACCGCATATCCTATGATTCATCGATGCAGGCAATCCTAAGTTTATCTCCGTCCAGCGGCGTGGTGGACGTGCGTCGGACTGTTTTCGCCATGCAGGCGGTTGTATGTGTTTGTGTGGGTTCATTGTTTAGAATTCAACCCCCATGCTCGGGAGCACGTGAGAGGTCATTCCGCTGGAAGATTCCGTTTGTCCTTTTTTTTGATTGCGGGCTCAGATCGCAGGATCCGTTGACGTCAGCCGTGACGTGCTCATGCCACGAACTGTCGCGCGGGAAACCCAACTTTTCCCCCCACCCACCTCCCTCCACAACCCCCACCCCTCCTGCATGTTTATTTCCGAAAGGGCTTCTCTCGTTTCCGACGCGACGAGCACCAACCTCCGGGTCCCTCCACCCGTTTTACTAATTACGCGAATTCGTCATGGGCGATAAATTCGTTCGCACTCTCTCTCTATACGCGCTCTCCTCTTCTCTCCCACAATCTCTCTCTCTCTCTGTGCCTCTTCCCCAAAATTCCCTCGTTTTATACAACTTATCGGTCGTGAAATTGACGCGTCACTCATTGAAACGAACGAGCCATTTCCTCGCCGAGCGATGGAGCGGGGAGGTGGATAGGCTGTTCGAAATGACGTATCACGGCCTCACAAGTGACATGCCTCGTTTGTATTCGGCGTTATCATATAATCGTGTTTTTCTCTTTGTTTTTTCTTCTCGTCGTGGTACCGCCACGGACCGGGTTCGGTACGCCTACGGCATTTTAATAAGGGGAGCAGGGCTTATACGTTCCAGCCCAATCTGTTTTACTTAGCCGCAGTATAAATTTACCGCGAAAGATTTGTTATCCGATTTTTTTAAATTTTGCTAGCATTTTTTTCGTTGACGGTTCGTACGATTTCGTCCCATTCTTGGATGTCAAATGTATTTTTACGAGCTTCATAGAGTTTTGTTTGTTTGTCGAGCGTGTTCTCCTCTATTAATCTAATTTGTAACCATTGCTCATGCAATTTTGCGGGTGCTTCTCTTGTCTTGTTAACTGAAGTTTGCTCGTCTGAAGTTCCAACCAAGATAGCGCGAGTTCCGCAGAGTTCTGTCTCTCATGCAGGCATCCTATAGTAGCTTCATTTTGCGTAACGTTTTCTGCCCCTTGTGTCAACATACTACATGACTCCGTTGTTTTTCCTAGCCACGTGACCTACTTTGGTGTTTATTTGATATTTTGTTTCGGTAGGCATGTTTTCGGGATATAATTACCAAAACATTACCTTATAGCTGCCAATCTTGAAGTTTTACCCAAGTTAAGCTGCTCGTGTTACATGGCCTTGATGAGATATCGGAAAGCATCGCTCTCGGAAAATCCCGTGTTTGTCTGAGGAGCTTGTTGGCGTTGATCTTTATTAAAATCCTTCAGCGTTGGCAAAAACTTATAGCTATCATTACATCCAGTTTTCCGTCGGCACGCACTCCTACGTAATGTGCCCAGAGCTGGTTATTCTACCCTGGTCCCCCCCTCACCATACCCCGTCTAACGGCAACCGAGAATCTGAGCGCTGGAATTAATTGATTGAGGAAACCTAAGAAAACCTATATGTTCAACTTGTTCTCGAAGTTTGCTTTTCGCTCGCCACCCCCTTACACCATTGTCCCCGCCTCCGCGTAACTTCATTATCCCGGTGCATTCTCCTCCCTCACGCACCGCACCGTTTCAGTCTCTTCAGGGGCGGAAGAGTGCGAGGAAAAAAAAAGAGAGCTGCTTAATTTGTTCCGTTTTGAATTATTCATGTGACTCCGCGGTACCTCGTGTTCCGCACAAATTGAATGAATCAACTCGCTAGACATCGGATAATAGCTAATTGCATTCTCTACCCTCCTACCCCGTCCTATCCCTCAGCCCCCGTAACCCATTTTCATAGCGTACACATCGGTGACCCTATCATATTCGACGTGCCATGCCGCTTTGTCGCGGCTTCAGCCTGTGTTTGTGACTGTGTGTGTTGGTATATAGTTGGCTTGGTAGGGCGGGCGGCTGCGTCTTAAAGTGTGTGCACATGAGTGGGTCCATGTATCTCCATAGTATATGCGGGCCGGGAGGATTCATGTTTGTCTTGGAACTGCTTCCGCGGCCAAAGAGAATTCATAGCGGAGGGCTGCGCAGCAGAGGAGTGAGGGTTGGGATGGAGAGCGAGTTGGTGTTAAGGGATGTGTACACTGTGGCGGTGCGGGATATGTGTGGATCGGTATCAACGCTGCGAGGGTATCGGTGGTAGACTGACGGGCGATGGGTTATGTAGTCTTGAGTGGAGAAGGTGGAGCTTGGTAAGTCGCGGTGACCTCAGGGCGATACAATGGAATGTGCGGGCACCTTGCATTAGGTAGAGGCATTGAAAGTTTCGAGTGCGTGCTTAGTCCATATTCCTTGTGCTCGAGTTTTTTTTTTTATGATGTACGCTATTATGGGCGATATGGGGCGGAATTCCATGCCGACCCAAAATTAAATTCAGTATTATTACATAACTTTTTATCCCAACCCTACCGGTTTTGCATTCTTGAGTGCCATTATCAAGGGACTAATTAAAAGACGTAACTTTGACCTAGACAGTCTATGAACCTTTGGAGTCTCTTTTCAAAATATTAATCCATGTGACGTTGTAATTACAGTCTTATATCTCATGGTTGCATGTCAAGGAGGGTGAGTTTAATTATTCTTTCGTTGAATTGTATCAGGAGAATTCTTAGCATCTCGTCGCGATTTTGGCGTTTAAGCGTTGAATCGCTATGTTGTTTCATGTACTTATTTATTTCAGTATCTATCAGTCGCTAAGCAGTGAAACGCTACTATTTTACAGAATTTTAATTAATGGTACATCATTTTCATGCTCAAAAATATGTCTGGTTTTTTTATGCATTATGTTTCATTGCTTTCTGTTTTGAAAAATATTCCGCTGTTGGCCTTGAGAGTCTCAAATACAAGTTTAATTTTTTTTAGCATTACCCTGGTTTATTTTCAATTTGCTAATTAGATTGATGGAATATGTCTCTATTTATTGTCTTGCGAGTCTTATTCTAAAAATGTTTGGTGGGTATACATCGATAGGAATGCCCAATATCGCGTCAACGGTTTTAAATGAATTCGCCGCGAACCTACTTACAACGATATGACTAGTTAAATCTTTTGGTAATGTCTGAGGTTTATTAAGTGGTGATCTTAACATTCAAGTGTTTTATTTTTGATACTAATGAATACAAGAAGCTGTAACTATTATTTCCAAACTCATTGGCAGTCTACCACATTGTGCTTCCAGGAAGATGGCAACCAAGCTTTTAATTTCCAAGCTGTGGCATTCGTTATCGTTAAAAAGGGTGGTCGATGATGCCAAGAGTTAGAAAACGAAGGGAGCTCTCTCTCCCAGAGCCACTTTCTTGCGGGGTGGTTTTATGCTGAGAAGGGGTTATAGAAAGGTCCCGGGGATGACGAGGAGGTGGTGGGGTTGGGGAGAGATTTGGCGCTGCGGAGAGGAACGCTGACAGGTGTAGCGAGGATTGAAGAGAAGAGGGATCTATGGTATACGGTGCCGAAAGCGCCGCTTGTATAATTTACGACCCGCTTTTGGTGGCGGTTGCCGAGCACAATCAGGGGTGCACACACACGCTGTGCGTAAAGGTGGGGCGGGGTGGAGGAAAAGGGTTGAGAACGGGGGAGTAGTAGCGGTAGGGGGATAATCCCCGGAGGGTGCAGTGGGGAAAGGGGAGGATGTGGCTTATGGAGCAGGGTTTTGGAAAGAACTGCTCAAACTCCTTGCACCCTCTCTCTCTCTCCCTTCCTTCATACCTCCTCTTCCTCCGTGCTTTTTATCGCCTTCCCGTTCCTACTCCCATCCGCCTCTTTTTTGCCTCCTCCTACCTCTTCTACTCCCCGGTTTCTTGTCCCTTGCGTTCTTCCTCCATCATTTTCTCTTTAGGGTTTTTTTCTTCATAGCCTCAATCTCGTCCGATCTTAACTACATTCGTCTTATGCGTTAACCATGTGGGTGTTCTTGTTTTAAAGTTTGATATTTCGGATCATCATCTCCTCGTGAGTGTCTCCATCGAGTGGGGACAGCAAAGTATTGGTGAGTGGTGCACCTTATGCTTTTTCCATCGCGTGTATTGTGGCTGATGGTAAATAAAATGGATGATATCAGCAAACTAAACGTTGCATGGGGTGGACTGATTAAAGTAAGGCTAAAATTCGTTGGCTTCCCCATGGGCTGTAGATAATTATTGTAATTTTACAAACTGTTTGATAATATGTATTTTTACAATTATGCATCATTGAAGGAGATAAAAATTAGATTATCTGGATTATTATCAAATTTTAGATTCTCTGAATGGGGATACTGTTTTCTTGGAGGAATTTATATTCCTCTGTGGTGAGTGCTGCACCTTTTACATTTTCCCTCGCGTGAATTGTGAACAGCGTGATCAATCAACTCGTCGTCCCTCCGCCTGTACTCGTATCGCATGTTTCTCGAGAAATCTAGGTAGACTCTTGAGCTAGCATGCTATGATCGTGTAATTTGTAATTTTGTTGATTTCTTATGAGTCAAATTAACAAATATTAGCTGATGTGAGATAGAGATATTTCTTCCGTTTTTTAAGTTCTCCTCTTGAGGTATCTGATAGCAACTCAACTGCTTTGTACCTGTCACAAGTCACCTGAGTTTTTGAAAGCCTCTTCTTTTTGTTATCTCGAAAACTCGTATGAAATAGTAAAAGCTATAGTTAGAATGATTCAGCATCTATATCTATTTGTATTGATTCATCGCATTACGCCATTTAACTAAATTTAAGAGATTTTATGTAATAGTTATAAATAAGTTGATCCAATTTGCCTTTTCGCGATAGTAAACTGAAATATGAGCCGTGATTGGCCCGCTTTTCTTCTCGGCATGGGAATGCCGTTTTCGCATATTTGCCGCGTAGCATGATTTCATTTTACAAGATCGCCCCTGTATGTTTCCTAGTACCTTTAAGCCGATGATATTGCCGCGCCATTCTTTCGTTGCATGCAACCTCATCCATTTAATTACGTTATTGTCGTTGTTTGTGTGCTCGCAAGATCTAGCGCGCACGCGCTCTTGCCAGAAGACTGAACGTGGTTGTCTCCCGTGCTATTCAGCTTGAGTTTATGGCCATAACTCTCACTCGTTCCTCACGAATCTGTCTTTCCCCCACCCTAACTCCCCACTTTCCCTCTTCCCAATCTTCCGCTGCCTCCAAAAGACGTCGCGCCTGGAGTTGAATGTTTGAGGCTGGTAATAAAGAAGTAGAGGTCTTCCTAGAGTTCTCCTGTTAGACAGAGTGAAAGGTTATATCCCATTGAATCTTCTTCGCCCATCCTCGCGTCGTATTCCCTCGCTCCCATCTCTTTTCTGCTCCATTCCGTGATTTTCTTTTTATTGGTAAAGTTTAATACGTAACAAAATGAGAGGAATACAACGGAATACGTATCAACAATAAAAGTTGAGCACAGTACCGATGTTTATTTATTTATTTCTCACTTCCCCGCTCACAGCACAGAATGGCCTTTACAGCGTGGGTTGCAACCTTAACAATAGACTATCACAAACATCCATGCCCTGGATGGGGACCACCTACCCAGGCGGGATTCGAACCCGCGACCTACGGATCGGCAGGCGAGGACTTCACCCCACCGCCACCGAGGCCGGCGGCGGGGTCTAAGGATGCCTAAGGTCTAAGGAGGTCTAAGGATAAATTGATTATCATTATTATTATCATTATTATTCTTGAATAAAATGCTTAGCCTTTTAAACCTGGGTTATGTTTTATTTTTTACCCATACTCCGTGAAAATTATTGTATTTTGCTCTGCATAACGTGGGAACCCTCAAAATTTTGTTTGAGATTGTTTCATATGGTTTAATTCTATCAGTTTATTTCATTATTTATTTATATTCATGACGATCGTAGTCTGAGGCTTAAAATTATTTTAGGAAAAGAAAGCCCCTCTCATGGCATTAAAATTCGCGGAAGTGTAATTGAAGTGAAAGTGCAGCTGTGCAACCGGCGCATCACATGAAATTCTCCCATTACTCGGATCAGCTTAGTTCCAGCCAAGAAAGTCATTCCCAGCGTCTCTCGAAGCAGCTGTATGTATCATATCTTTAATTATTTTTGCATAAGAATTCATATCAGACAATGTCCTATACTATTTTATTCAAGCTCTAAAATTATGTCTTTCTTCAACACCTCGATATTCATTATCAGCATCGTTATAGTTATTTGATTAATGGATGGATGTATATCAGAATAAATGCGCGAATATACTTCTGCCGATACGACTTGATGGCATACGCCAGTGATGCACTTGGTGCATGAGGTATGATTTCCTAGCCGTGCTATGTTTAAGAACTTACTCTTTAGAGATCTCCCTTTGAATTCCAACGTGGGTCGGATAATTTGGAATAATTTGTTAATCCGAATAAATGTAAAAATGAGGCATTCTGCGAATGATCACCAATTTAAGAACTGCGGTTTGTTTTCAATTACTATGGACATTGTCGCATCCGCTTAAGAATATTATTTTATTATATTTGCGTGAAGTGATATTATTTTATATTTTCGATTCACTGTGGGTAAACGTACCTTGCAGGTCGATATAATTGAATGGACAGAGAGAAATGTACTCAAATTTGCTCTTAATTTAATTACCAGCGTCATGCATCGTGTGATTTATTTCTTGTTAAAAATCAGTCATAATATTGGTGACTATTGATTAAATTTCCTTCGTAATGAGTGTGGTAGGCTCCAGTTTTGATTGAAAGTACAAAGTTATTGTACAGCTTTAAAGGCAAAATATGTGGCATGATATTATCGTGACTTAAGCTCTTTTTCTGTGCCATTGTGATTCTCTGTTGATTGATTCGCAAATTATAAGAATCAAGGTGTGATTTTGAAGCTGCATTTATCTTACTGTTTTCATCCCTGCTCCTAGATCAATAGAATTCATAGTTTCTCTTAGGGATATTGTATCCCAAGCGTTATCATAATCGTGGCATTTTGTCTACAATTTCTTTAATGGTTTACCGTAAGTATGAAACTTTGAGTGAAGTTGATGTGGCATTCGAGCATGAAAAAGTAGAAATACATTTCCATTGCATGCATGGCGCTTGACATGTCGCGACTAAATGATTAAAGACCGTAAACTCTATTAATGAGTCGTTGAAATTGATGAAATCTAGATGCATTTTTCAAACTGTGACGGAGTGTGTGCGTCATGAAAAGGGAAACGTGAAGTTTTAGCGATAGCGAAAGACTTATAGTTTTCATCATAAAGACCTGAGCGACACGTCTAGCTTCTCGGTACGGGTGACATCCGTGCATGCAACCGCCAGTGAGTCCGGGCGAGTTGTCGTTTTCTCCAGTTACCTAGCGTGATGTTTTTCCCCCCTCCCTTTGGTCTGATGAGTGTATGATGGATCGCCCGCACGCCGGATGCTCTTGGGAATTGCAAATCAAGGCCCGTGACCGGCTTAAGCCCACTGGGTTGCGTTCTCACCGAATGACCCCGAGGTCGCGAGTTCGGTCCTCTCCTCCTGTGCGCTGGGTCGTCATGCGTCGGTGATTTATGAGAAAGAGGTTTGCGGTGCGAAATGGCGTAATCCCCCCTTTGCACCCTAGGATTAGTATACGCGCAACCACGTTGTTCGGTGGTAGTGATGTCGATGGGTGGATGCAGTGCGTGTATAGCCACGGTATAGCCCGTTATAGGTTAGCATATTCATTGACTTTAGTTCATTGGCCCGTTCACCTGCTGTTTTTATTGTCAATTGTGACATAGAGAATTTAAGTAATGGTGAGGCCCATATTAATCCGTCTCAGCTATTCTCGGAGAAATCGGCCTTAACCCTTTCTCAAATTAGTTGATGACGTCACGAACTTCTACCGAGCGAATAACTTCTCCGTTACTCCCCGAAGTTGTTCGTTTCTGTTTAAAATCTAGTGAGCGGTTCTCCTTGAACGAGTAAATAAACCGAAACTCTAATCACCTCACCAATTCAAGAAAAGTGGGCGGAAACATTGGGGTTTGGTTTTTTTATCTCAAGAGAAAATGGCTGACAGGAAGACTATTTGTTCGCGGTATTGTATATCTCTTCCCGTTAAGCGGATTCTTTAAATGAATGGCGATTTTAAGTCTCACTCAACGACCCCATTTACGTAGAAGCAGCCAGGAAAGTCGCCATTGGTAGAGCCCTTTGTCTTGAGTGACGGCGAAGGGAAGGGAAACACTGCGATTTCTTCTCTGAACATAATCAATGTCTGCAGTTTTATTTGGTTTTATTTTCAACGTATGTCGCTTCGATGCTGAGCGATGCCACTGGCAGGCGTGTTGTGAAATAAGTTGCGTATTCAGGGAGTTGTTAAATTTTGGTGTGAATCGTAAATTTTCGCCATCGTTGTGTCTAAAACACAACAAATCCCAGCGTGGTCTTACCGGCCTGTGAAGGTGTGGAAACATTATTGAGTGGGGAAACTGTTGAGAAAGCATTTAAATCAACTATGGATGTGGAAAATAAAGTGACCTGTGAAAATTGTAGGACTACACTTGCTTCTCACGATGCAAGGCATTCAATTTACGCCTGATAGTCGTGGTTTGATCAAAAATATGTTGACTTAGAAGTATAATGGGGATGACTTTGGCCATTAAATTCGTATTCGATTAATCACCGGATGCTTTATAAAAAAATTTTCTTGTGATAGAATAAAATACCTGTTCGTGTATATTTTTATGACTTTTAAAGATCTCATATCATAGTAGGTACTTTAGCTGCCAAACTTTTAAGTATTCTACTGTGTACGTGCAAATTGGGAAAACCCGAATATCAACGTGGAATTTTTGTGGGTGGCCTCTATCTGGAGGGAAATTAATTCACGGGAGTGATAACGCCCATTGATTCTCTTGGATGAATATGGAGTTCTGTCCCTGCGGACGTATTCCTGGAATGATAATGATGACTGAAATGCCGATAAAGGTACGTTATTTCGCTCCGCATTAATCTGTATAAATTTGATATCGATCAGCAACCTAACAGCTCAACAGCCCGGCTTTTCAAAGTGATACATAGCTGCTGAATCGGCTTAAAAGATCTATGACGGGTGCTGAAACGTCATGTTTCCCGTGCGTAAAACGGAGTCCATTTGAGTGGATTTTGCGGCTAATAATTCGGCTGAAACGAAAGTATTCCTTTGTAGAAAGCCTTGTCAATTAGGATAATTTCGTGATTCACGCATTCTGATGAACATTCCTCAGACCATTAGAATGCTAAATTATGTCCCTATGTATTCGCATATTTTGGTCAGTGTTGATTGAATCCCAGTGTCAACGCTTCCATTCTTATCATATTAACGTACTTATCAATCTCCCTTTAGTCTGTGGATGTCCCCAAAATTTGCATTTATTTAGAAATTTATTTTGAAACAGGTAACGGTATCAGCTGAGGTATTAAACAAATAGTTAACTGGTAAAATAAAATCGCCCATTTTGGGCTAAAATATTATAGAAATATCTATAGAGTGTAACGTTTTTATCTTAATTTATTTTCTCGTCCATGAATTATGCCATGCCATTGATAACTGCTTTCGTAGCTTGGTTCGCATAAAATTTTAGATTTTTATCCTCCGTGTGTGGCCCTCAATCATATTTAATATATCATCACATAGCTTTGCTCCGTTATAAAGATCCCCTACCTATGCCTAGTCATAGGTAGGGGAGCAGCAAAGCATGTATTTTTTTACATTAGAGAATAATCGTGCACCGAGTATTTTCTGTGGCCTGAGAAATGGCGTTGTTTGTGTACTTTTAGCTAATGCTTAACGTCTCGGAACTGATGTGATGCGACAACATTTTGCTACCTTGCGGATTTATAAATAAATATTTTGCAGAAGTCCTGGTCCCACATGCTGGCTTACTCTTGAACGTTCGTACGCCCGAGGAGCAAGAGAGAGGTGGTCATAAAAGGACCGCGTAGCTGTATTTCTGAGAAAAAGAATGGGGTTGCCAGTGGAGGGAAGGGTTGTGAGGGGTAAAGGGGAAGGGGGTTCATACCCTGTGGCCGGGATTATTTTTCGTTCCTTCCGCAACTTCCTTCCCTTCGTATCCCTAGGGAGCGAGTTCCTCTGCCACCGTTGTTCCCTTGTTTTTCTCCCTTTTTCTCTTCCGTTCCGGCGTTTACTTGAGTCCGGAACAATGCTCCAGTTCCGCTAACTGGAAAGTAGGGAGGGGTCCAGATGCTAGGTGATTTTGGAGAATAGGTGCCCAGCGCTGCCTAGCCGTGGTGTCCATTTCTTGTTCAGTCCTGTGCCCGGCTTTGTGAGAGTTTTGTTGCCCCGAAGGAGAGTTTTTTGTTTTATTTTTCGTATGCATTTTTTAAAAGTGCGCCAATCCTGTCTGTTATATCTCTAGCCTTTCCATTGTGACTAGTGCTTAAGGCATGAAAGAAAAGGTCTGCGGGAAATATCAATTGTCTGGTAGATTCAGAAAAACAAGGATACCTGAATACAAAGTTTTTTTGTGATCCTGGCATTGTTGATCGTTGAAAATAAACGTTTTACACCCATTTCGTAATTTATTCGCTGATAGCTATGAATTATTTTCATGGAGAAAGTTCCCACCGCACTTTGAGTTTATGTACTATCGCGGAAAAAATGTATTTAGGCTGCCGATTTGAAAGATGCTGTGTTTGGGTGATATATCATTCTCATTTTTTTTATTTTAGCCTTCATTTATTGAAATTGTGGAATTCATGCCTTGCATTGTCCTTCTATTTCTCTCCGTGAATTATTTATCAGTTTTACTCGCTCATCATATGAAGAGAATAAATTTCCCTGACCTCCGTATTGCCTCAATTTCCTGACACATTGCTCGTTTATTACGAAAGCTATTATTTTTAGAAGTTCAACGAATAATGTGCAACCCTTGGAAATAATACTCTGATTGAGGAATTACCGGGTTAAAATTTTTTCACTGGTTAAAGACAAGTATTTCCTCTATATTATGTGAGTATAATCGACCTACCGTCCATTAGCTAATCCCCTCACCTTGGTGGCTCACATTACTTCTCAAACAACTTCGTAATGATTTACCGTCCGTTTCCGTTTTACCCTAATCCAGTTCCCCCTTTACCCATCACTATTTTCTTTCATCAGCTTACTCTTAACACTTTTACATCCATTTATATTTATAATCGCCGCGAGGCGCAGCAAGGTATTGTTCATAAAAAATATCCTTGAACTGCTGAAACACGTGTCGGTCGATGTTAAATTAAGTCTTTACCTTTGTTTTTCATTGTGAAGTACCGTATTAGTTTTGTAGTATCAGCGAGTTTTTCTGTGATTGCGACAGTATTACTCGTAGAATGGGCCCAGTCGTGGCCTTGTCTTTCTCTGGAGCAGCAGCAACGCAAACGGCGATAAAACGACCGTGACTCCTCGCGTGTCGCTCCCGTCGCGTTTACTCTCCGCCTGTTTTCTGTGCCTCGATCTCACTTTGCTCGCAGTGTCCTTGACGTGGGGTGCCCTTGCTCCCGACTCCTCGGGACGATTCGACTCCCGCGACGTAAATATTCACGGCCCTCACTGTCGCTAGCGCTCCCTCTCACTCCGCGTCAGCTCTCATAGGGTTTTCCTCCGTCTTGTTTCTTTTTTCACTCCCTGGGTCTAAACCGTAACCTTTTGGTCCCAGTACGCCGCGATCTCTCGACTTCCTAGCTTCGTCATTCGTGCACGATGTAGCTCGACTCCCTCAACCCCACGCCATAAAGTTTTCAACTCAATGTCGCCAGCCTTGTGGGTCGAAGGTTCAAGAGCGATGTGACTGGATGGGGCTTGGCCGCGGTTGGGTTCAGCCGTGAATTCAGGATCGGATGTTGAATCCCAGAGGATTGGGGAGCGTCTTTAATTGTTCATTAGGGTAGGAGCGAACGAAAGAGGTGCAAGTGGTTGGACGGGACGTAAGTTTATGGAAGTAGTAAAGGAATCACGTTATATCATTTCGGTGCAGATTATTGTGAAACGAATGCGTTGACGATTACTCATAGAGAACCGGTTGTGATTGTTACGCCCGCAGAGAATAAAGTTGTGGTCATTACTTTCTCATAGTTTCGTTAAATCATCCGCATGAAATTTTCAAGATAATTTTGGATCTATCAAGTTTTGCTATTTGCGTGTTGGTCCGCATAGCTAAATGATCATGGCTAGGTTTCCAGGAAAGTGAAATTCCTGTCGTCATTTGGTTCTAGACGAGAGTGAATGGAGGGAGTGCTTAGCGGGGAGATGAAGACAGTGTTGGAAGCTATAATGTTAGGCAAACGAGGCAGAAAAAGGAAGAGAATGGGATTTTTAGATAGAATGAAAGGTGAGTAGGCCTTACAGTGAATTGAAGGTGGGAGTACCTGTAGGAAGGGGAGGATTCCAGAAATCTTCTTAAGTACACCTACCTTAATCGGTACAATTCTTTATTAATAATAAATAATTTGGTACAAATCGGTGAACGTAGTCAACAACTGGCTAGGTTGGCTTGGGTAAAAATTGCTATCCGTCACTTTCAAACAATGATGACTCGAATGACAAGTTCTTCAGATGAATGTATTTCTAGTAATATCGCCACCGACTTTACCTGGATTGCAACCTCTA
The DNA here is from genome assembly GCF_921293095.1 of Ischnura elegans. NCBI lineage: Eukaryota > Metazoa > Arthropoda > Insecta > Odonata > Coenagrionidae > Ischnura > Ischnura elegans. Next base: position 147,922,657 of record NC_060246.1, read on the forward strand.
TGTCCAGGTGTAATCAAATAGCCAATGCATGTTAAGGAGCAAGAGGCGTGAAATTACTTATTTTCGAGAGTTATAAAATAACCCCCTCCTTTGCATTACCGTACTCATAACTCACTATCAATTAGTATGGAGCTTCAACAGAGATGATTACAAGGGTGGTAGGGTAAGGTCTGGAGATGAAGTTCTTAAGTATTTTCTTCGCTTCAGGGTTGCTGTCTGCTTGAGATGTGGATGGAGAATATGACAATAAGTTAGATCTTATGGACTTATTATTCGCGATATAGATGTCAATTGCGTACATTGCGATAGAAAATAATATTTTTACACTGAAGCGTATCGGGTCGCTATCTAGTCTTTATTTCATCGAATAACGGAGGGAATGGAAGAAACTTTCCCGGTGGATTTTATTTTTTTCAAAGGGATCGATATGCCCGGCGGATTATATGGGAGCTGTTGAATACGTCTCCCTGCCGTTTGGCTCTGAGGTCGATGAGCGCTTATTAATATGTCCCCTCAAACCCTGAAGCCCTCCATATCTTTTAAGGTTTTCGGGTGACTCTACTCCCATGAAGGCAGAATCGAAGTTCTAAGTAGCTGGATATCCTGTTTGTTGTAGTATCAGACGTTGTATCCGTAGATTGATTTTAAAAAATAACTACTATAGACCTTTAAACAGAAGTAATGGTTTTTCGTTACTGTGTTTTCGAAGTATTTAATGGGCTCTTTAATGTACCTTTCGACAGATGATGGCGTGTACACGTCTTGTTTTTGTTTACAAAGCTCCGGCATTGTTAATGCTCACTTTTCAAATGAGAATATTGTAGTTTCTACCCTGAGTCTTAAGCCTAATTTACACGGTGCATTTAACAAGGATGGTATAGATACGGGAACATAGTCAGCAAGGAAATTTCATCGTGTGACCTCCTTGACTTCAGGTAGGTAGTGCGTGAGTACACATTCAGTAAATATTCCTTGATTGAAATGTGAAATTTTGAAAGCCTGGTCAATTTTTAGAGAAGTTGTGCTAAAAACGATAGGCATACTTATTTAATTATAATTTTACATGTCACGATAATGCTAATATTAATTGATTTGTACTAAATCATAAATTGTATTATCGTTATTATCATTGATGATAGCATCCGGTGGTCGTGGCGATGGTGACCGCCCAAGGCTGTTGCGCATTGGCGGTGCCGGTATTTTCCCAAACTAGTGCGCAAATCGCGTATCTTCCCTTTAACCCAATCAACTCGGGCTCAGGTGCCTAGATTAATCCACTCTCCCTCCATGTCGCGGCCACTGGATCGCATTCCCATGATTCCCGCGCAAATGCGCCACTGCCGTTCGCCGTGACTGACTCCTCGCTGGGTCACGGTTCAAATTCGGATGACATTGACTTGACCACGATAATTATTCCTCTCCATAATCTTGGCGATACGTACATGGTCATCATCGCGGCCTGTCTCGCTGGAAGGTTGCGGCGCACAGTGCTCTGTGCGCATGCTTGCTATTTCTCCCTTCTCTTGTTTGACTCGTGAGAGACTTTTTTTTTAATACGAAATGAGGCTGTTTCCATGAAATTCAGATTTGTAATTTTCTTGATGAAATCCTGCGGCGTCAATGTGTAATAAATGGATGCATTCATTCTCTGATCATTTTAAAAGAATTATTTCTTTCCGTCAAGGAAGAGTAGTGTGCGGGTGGACTCTAGTTATTCAATGTTATACATTTTCTGGTACAAGCATTACATTTTCTTTTTGTGTGTAAAAGAAGTTCCATTTTGGTAAATAAAACGGAAAAGTTAGTGCAAAATTTTGAGCGTTCACTATCCCACATCTTTTTCTGACCACCATAGAATTCATAGAATTTTGTTTCTGTCATTATAGCGAAACAGGTCGTGAAATATTAGTACTTTTATCGAGCATGAAATAATAATCACAAAGAAGTTCCCCGCAGTACCACTTTAGTCATTACGTCAGTAATAAAATTGGAAGTGGGCTGAAAAAAGAAGCCTTGATTTAATTCCCCAATGGACTTCAGGAGCGTATGGACTACTGTGAGAATGGATTCGTTCGCGCTTTCTTGAGTCGTCTTTGGTGATTTCAGCTTTACTAACCAAACAAAGTAAACATTTTTAAAAGGTAAATGAGTTTGTATGTTAATTATCTTTTTTATTATTTAGATGCTGCTACATTGAACTTCAATTTTTAAAAAAAGTGTTGCGGATTTAATATTGTAGGTTCGCACATTGGAACCAATATAATCATCACCAAATCCGTGCGTGAACTTGCCGGAGTAAAAACCTGCGCGAGTTGTTGGGGCAGCATTGATTTATTCCCTGGGAAATCTAGGAAGACAGGAAGTGACCAATACTGAATTGTGAAATTTTTCTCTTTTGACGATTTAAATAATGGACGACTAATAAAAAATAAGATGGATAAGGTATTTATCTTATTTCATTCACGATTACTTGTTGTAGCTTATTACGTATTCCTTATTAAGGTTTTGGGCGTTTGGTTAGTTTTTGTTAGTTAGTTGCTTGTATTTTGATCTTCTAGTACGGGCGTGGTTAAAATTATAACAGTGGCCTTCAAATCTTCACTTATTGTTGAGGCCGAGAATTCTCCAAACGTCTTTCGCCATGAAGAAATTTTCACGTTCGACCAAACGGTGACTTATCCTGTGAGTATCCGCTGCGATTCTGGCCGGTTCTTAACTTCCTTTGTTTACGAGCTCTTCGTTGTGGTTTTTATGAGCATAAGTTCTAACTAAGCAACGAATCGTATCCGGACGAGACGTCGACGGCTTCATTATCTCGTCAGTATGATTCGAAGCAACCGCTCGGATGATTGCACATATTGCCCAACGAATGCGAACCTTTCCTCGTGAGCGTCCTCTCCGCAAATCCGTTCGGGTGGACTGACGCGGACGTTTCCGCTTATCACGGCCGCGCTTCCAAACGATTTCGTCTTGCTTCCCTCGTACTCACCTTCTCCCGAGCCCATTCCTTGAAAACGTCGGGATTCAATTAAAAGCCGAGGGGAAGGGAGAACGGGAAGGAGGGGGGTTGTGGCGCAAGCGCCGACAAGATCCAGTATGAAAGAGTTAGGAGGGGTTGGGAAACCCTCAAAATTCCTGAGAGTTCCGAATGTGGCTGCGTAGTTGCCGTTAGGTGACGTCGGCATTGAACCCACGTGACTTCGAAGTAATAACGTTGATATAATGTGAATAAAAAAATTTGTTATGGAAAGCATTAAATATTGATTCTTTTCAAAAGCTTCAATGTCTACTTAATGGGAATAAAATATTCAATTAAATTTATAAATTGAGTGCTTCAATTCGCACCGGGCTATAGACAGAAACGCCCAGTCATGGCGTTTCCTGTCCTAGTGAGGTCCGAGGAGGATTTTTTGAGATGTATTGTATTGATATATTAAAGCCACAACTCTTTGCAACTATCCTTTAAAATGTCAAAACATAAATATTTCACAACCCTGTGTTGGTTACTTTCCTTTCTCGTTTGCAGAAAATCTTTAATTATACTTTAACCTTAGGAAGCACTAAGCATGAGATTCCAGTTCCCATATGAAATTCTTTGCTCGTGAAAAAATAAACGTGGAACCTTATTATATTAACGAATAAAAGAGGGGTTCGTCAATTTAAAATTAGCGTGAAATTTTTCGAATGCACAAGTATCTATTTTCTTCATGAGCCGTGCTTCATCCGGGTTTTGTTAGCTCAAACCGTGGATCACGGAAGAAGAAATCTCGAGATGAAAAATAGCATGGATAAAATTATGGCATCGAGGAATGAGTTCCGGTAGATGGACCAAGGAGCAACTCAACTTAATTTTAAATCAATTTGCGCGACAGTTTGCTGTGAGTGTCTTGGAAGAGTGGTGGATCTTGTCCTGTACGCGTTAATATTTCTCGTGTATGCCGCAGAGCAATTTAACAAAATTTCGTCGGGTGATTAATTCAATTTTTCTCTATTTTTTTCTATAAATCGGCCTTTACGATCAGGGGAAGCCCACGATCTATCCTCGCTTGCTGTCCCTCTTTATCCCTCCACTCTCTCTACCTTGCCGCCTGCACTCATCCCGTGTGGGTTCGCACTCTCTTTTCCGTGAGGCAAATTCCCACTTAACATAAGGTGGGTGGAGGTGAGTGGAGGGTTTGAGAGGATGGAGCGCCATAGTCATCACCTTATCTTCCGTGAGCAACGTTAGACGGGAGGCTTAGAATGACCTCTTTGGTTGGAGAGGGATGAATAGAGGTGAGAGAAAATGGACGGGGGGAGAGGAGATAGGAAGGAGAGGCTCGGAGGGGGTGGAAAAATTGAACAAGTCGCGATTACTCTGTAGTGCGCCTATACCTCTCCCTGATAGGGCGTTACGCAGCGAACTTGCGAGAGGAGATGTTACGGGGGAATAATCTGGAGATTCAGGATTTTGGGTTCGGATGGGAACAGCGTCATCGGACACCTCAGTGCTTGAATCGGTGGGAATCTCCTTCGGGTGCTACTCAAAAGCCGTAATCCCCAGATCTGCTAACTGTTTCCGGGGCCTAAGCGTGGAGCGTCGTATAATTCTCGGATAAATGCTTCCGATTCGTATCTCATGTATTTTTCTTCCCCATTCCCGTATTTTTACGTCATTTATCATAATTTATCGTGGAATTTTTAACATTCGTTGTCAAGCGTGAAAAATTTTGCCAGAACTTATTCTGGAATTACATCTAAGTAATATCTATTATTTTTAGATTTTTTTATTGCTCGCAGGCATCCTATTTAATACCTATGCGTACAGACTTGGACATCTCTAATTTCCATTTCCAAGTTCTGGAGAACACAAAAATAGCTAAACCTACATTATTTTTCAAAGCACTGCATTGAATAATCGTGCATTAAATAACTACATTATATTGTGTCGACGTGAATTATTAGGTAAATCAAACCTAGTTTATGCTGAGGTTTGCATTGTATACAATCTGTTTTAAGAATCAGCATGTCATCACTAATTTGTTTCTTTCTTATCAACAGTATTCATGCTGTACGTTGAGTTCTTGTAGTCCATTAGAGTGTTATACCATTATAAATTCGTGCGCCTTGTGCGGTGGATAGCGTTCAATCACATTTTATCATCCATAAATGCCCCTTATGCTGTTATTATCGCATCATTGAGTGCTAGCTGTTTGGGGAGGAGGTGAGCTGGGAGCTTCATGCGCAGGATTGCATCTCGGATGTCGGGGAATGCGAAAAGAGGATTACGGATAAAACTTCCCCGACGAGGCGGATGAATACGAAGAGGCGGGAGACTTTTCTCTCCCCGATCTCCTTGTTGCTCCCTCGCCCGTTCATGTCATTTAGCCAGAAACGTAAAAAAGGCCTTGGACGTGAGCGAAAGGGAGAGTCCCCTGGGAAGAGGAGAGGAGGGGAGGTATAAAAAGTAGTCGGAGGGCAGGGAGGGAGTATGGGGTGGGGAGTGTGTTGTAAGGATCTCGGGAATGAAAGAGTGGACATTTGACCTTCTTCCCCTGCGGCGAGGATAAATATTGACGCCGCTGCGTCGGGAATCAAATGTGCTCCCGACGCTGGAATTCTTTCCCCGACTCTTTTTTTTATTTCGATTTCTTTTTTTTTAACCTGTGCATTTTTTTCTCTCTGTCCCCTTGGTGTCCCAACTCAGGTGGATTAGGAGAATGAAAGAAAAAAAGCTTTCCCGTATAGGACGCGAATTAAAATGTCGTACTCTGGTTACACTAGGTTCGAGAGGGGAGGAAGAGAGTTGGGTAAGGGTCTTTAGCTGAATGGGAGAGGATATAGGGGTTGGGGAATGGATAGAGAAAGGGGGGGATGAGGCCCCACGGTCGTTGAACGGGACCCCCTTATTTCTCTTCCTCTCTCTCTCTCTCATTAAGCGTCGATCAATTCCGCTTTCCCCCTCCCCCTCCACTCACTTCTCCTCTCTGAAAAACCCGCATCCCTCGCCTGTTTCTGCTCCTGCTGGGATCTGCTTCCCGTAGCCGGTTGCTGGCTGTCCGCGGGAATGTTCGCGTGTGTTTGTGCGTTCCTTTGAAGCGGGAAGAGAGCTCGCAGCTTGTGAGAGGGAGAGGGGCTCGCCAGGGGCCTTCGTCGTGGGTTTGGGGTGATGAGGCCGAAATGAACCGGAGAGGGAGTTCCTAATAGTCCCACGCTCAGGATGCTTAGCACGAGTAGGGATGTGTAGAACGAGCACCCCGTGCATATTTTATGGTAGAACCTGATAAGATCCATACGCTTAATTGTTATCAATCACAAGGGTTCATTCACGTTGTGCCTCCTTCAATGTGGTCAGATGCGAAACAAGTTGTCCTCTTATCTTCAGGGGGTTGTATTGCCAGGAGGTAATGAAAATGATTCTTTTGCTTACGGATGCGTAATGTACTGCTCTTGTTGATTGTTCTCGCTTATGAAAATATTAATTTTTATTATTTAACTTTATTATTAACTTTCTCCCCGATAACGTGGTTATTGTGTCTGAATTTGGCAATTTTGCCTATATTCTAACAGAAGATTCGTCTCTCCGTGGAAAAGTTCATCTAGATCGGATAAACACGTTTTTATCGTATTTATAGGCGGGTAAGGTTATTTTCTTCCCAATCAACTATAGGAAAGCCTAAGCCCTCGTCTCTCTTTTAAATTATTTTACATTAAAATTAATGAAGCTGCAGCTTTGATCGTCGAGAAGAATATACGGGAAAATTTAAGTAGATACTTATTTTACAATGACATATTTACCTTCATTAGGCTTACGATTTTGAAAATAGTTTTGTTGGGCATTCTATTGGGATATAGGAGATAGCGGAACTCATGCGGATAACGTTTTGGCATTATGTCATCGGTTTCTACGTGGCCTAATGTGTTCAAATGAGGAATCCAAAATGAAGTACAGTCATGGACGTATCGTAGGAAATACTTAATTCATCAATCACTTAGATATCTAAATTTTATTGTATACTATAACAAGCAACATTTACTTTTAGGGAAAATAGTGCCATTTCAATGCAGTCTAAGATGGCCATCTGAAGTGGCGGATTCAGGGCCACGCGAAAATCTCCGTTATGGCGCCTCCAACACACTTCAATCTCCGTGGATGGTGGCGAGTTTCGAATATGTGTTGGGGTAAATCCGGAAGCTAAGGGGAAGAAAGTTTAACGCTAGGCTCAGGGCTGGAAGACACACTGTGGGTTTATACCAGCGGAGAGAAGGGGGAGGGTAGGAAAGAGGGAGGAGGGGGAGGGAAGAGCGCGTAGTAGTGGCCCTCGCTCCCCCCCCCCCCTTTGCCTCAGAGTCCTCACAAGAGGAGGAGGCCCGGGGGCGGCATCCGGACGCCTCCGCGTGCCTCTTCGACTGGAAAATGGGCAGTTGAGTGGCCGTTCTTGGTCCCCCGGAGCACACAGTCCATCCTCTCTCTCCTCTTCGCTTTTGAGTCCCCTTCCAAAAGCAGAAGCAGCTTCCACTTCGCTTTTTACCTCCGTGCAAGATTGCTGCGTAATCTCCTGCCCTTTCCCCTTGCAAACCTTGCTTTTCGGGTATATGGCTGCCGCGTTTTCCCTCCGACCCTCTTTCTCTCCTCCCCTACCTTGTTCTCCACAGCTACTTCTCTCCACCTCTCACACAATCACCTCTCTCCTCTTCTCCCCAGGCTGTTACCCAGCTCGTAACACTCACGCGTGGGGAATTATACACGTGCTAAGCCCGCGCCTCCCCCCGGGGGAATATTTACACGATCCTTAAAGATTTCGTTGGGTCGACCTCACTTGGTATTCTCCGGCCGTCCTCCCGGTTCACATCCGAAATCCTGGACTCTTTCTGTCGCGCGTGGACCGAGTGAGTCGGTTTGCTGCTTTGAGTGAGGATAGCAGCGGATCCAGGATAGGAACAAAGGGGGAGTCTCTCGTCTCTTGTACATATTCGACAACTGAACAAAATTACCATTTTAACTAGTGTAAATCGGATGCCCAATTCCACCTCTCTGGATCCGCCACTGGGTGTGGATGAAATTTGACGGGGGGACCAGGTTGGTATGGTTTGCTAAGGTGTTGGCTTGACACCCTGTGTGCCTGGGTTCATATTCCGGCAGTGGCGGAGATTTTTCTGAGTTCGCTCGATCCCTCCATGAGTTTTGTGGAGGGTCCTTGAAGTACAGCACTCCGTTCGTCGGATGGGACGTAACGTCTTGGTCACGTTGTTGGTGCTTTTCGTTAAGAGCAAAACGGCAATAATTGCCGACGCCGGGTTATTTTCCACCCTTCCTCCCCTCCTCTTGACTCATGGCGCAAATGAACTCGGCTATCAGTCACCTTCTCCAAACACCCTATATCAAGGAAGTTGGGAAATCTATGAGATGATTGGTTGATAAAATTAAAAAATCTTTAATGATAATAGTAAACTCGTCTTTATTTCAAGCGAATTTATGATTATTTTGTCCTTTCTTACAATATACTTGTTTAAAAAATACATACATCCATGCCCTGATGGTGATAATTCCACCCAGGCGGGATTCGAAGCCACTACCTCTAGGTTAGTAGTTGCGGACGTTACCCCGGCGCCACCGAGGCCGGCAACCTTAGCCAGTTCAAATACAGCATTGTATGATGTATTGATGTACAATGTATTAAACTGTTGTTGGCTGCGCAGAATTCCCCTTCGTTAGTGCAACGCCTTAATAACATCTCGTTGCGCTAGCTTCAACTAAATCAAATGCAATCATTAATTTATTAAGTTGTCCATCAAAACCCATGCCTACCAGCTGTATTAATTTTATGAGGGAATTGAGCAAAACCAGCCTTATATTTGAACATTTCTATTAAAATTATACTCAAATTGTGAAGCACTGTGAGGGAGATTAATGGAAGTTTGTAATTTAGAATTATCTGACGTGAATATCATTGACATCAGAAAATCCATGAATTCTATACTTCACTAGATGTATAAAAATGTTTGATATAATGAGGTCTGTCTCCATCCTTTTCCTGGTACGCCTGTTAGTTCCGTGGAACCCCGTGAATAATGTGCCTCTAGAATTTAGGTTACAAATTAACTTCATGGTTGTTGTGCACATTAACCTGGAATTCCAAGGCCTGTGTATGTTTTTTCCGGCAGGAATATATTTTCCTAGTTAATTGAAAATTCATGCCATAGATGAATATTTTTTTTCCTAAATAGAAAGAGATGGATATAATACTGTGGCCCTATGAACCTCAGTGTATACCAATTGATGATTCCCTTCAAGTTTATACAGTAAATCGCTTGAACTTGTTCAGGAAGCAAGCGCCATGTGTGTGAAGCCAGAATTAAAATCCTACCTTCGGTTCGGTTTCGAACGCCACACCCTCCTCTCAGCGTTCATCTGCGTGGAAATAATGGCTGCGTGACATCATAAATGTGAATGCGAGCTGCAGAATTGAAAAAATGACATTCTCGTCCGCTCATTAAATAAGCAGCGCCTCGCCACGTCGTAGGAAAGGTCATCGCTTGTTTCGGGTTGTGCGCACGGTCACCGCTTACCGCTCTGAATGCAAATTATGCAACAGCATCGACTTCTGTGAACGTTTCTCGATAATTTTCACTGTGTTGGAGACATGATTGATTGATTGGAGTTGGCGTCATCAGTACCTATATGGGCCGCTATGCCCGTTTTTCGCTTCGCAGTTTTCTTGTTCCTATCATTTGTATCATAAGTTTTAGTTTGCTGTTGTAGAAGTTTTCTATGTTCTTGGTTAATTAAGTTGATTTTAGCACTTATGCATGAAGTATTTGAACTCTCCATTGTTTGCTAACAATTGTTATAATATGTGTGCTTAAGATTACGGTTGGTTTGACATTTGAAGTGAATTTATTTTTTCTACACTTTTACTTATGGGAACGATATGAGCCCAAAAATATATTGATAAGTTGAAGGAACTATTTAGAATATTTTTAAATTAAAATTGTTTCAAACTGTGTCGAGCACATGTGATCCGCGATTTTTTTGAAGTATTTATCACTCTAGAAATACAAGTCCCGAGTTTTTTCTGTGCACTTACCCACCCGTGATTTTTCATGCCTGCCGGTAGAAAGTGCGGAGGTCATGCTTTGCGTGATCCCGTTCAGTTTTTTTTTTCAACTAGGCAATTGCTTCTTTGTTTTGAGAAGATTCGCACTTCGAAACGAATCGAAGGCTAACGCTCAATTTCGATGGTACAGCTTCACGGGATGATTCAAGAGAAGTCTACCTTGCGACGATTCTCAAGTTTTCCTTCGGCTGTTTCCCATCCCCTTCCGCCGCCTCCCCGGCCCAACCCCCAGTGTCATCTCTTCCGTCCGGCTGTCCCCCTCCCCACCCGTTTGCATTTAAGCGATTGTCTCTGACGGAATCCATTGTGCCCCCGCGTTATCCGCCTCTTCGTCTCTTCATTAATTTCAAGAGAGAGAGGGCGGGAGTACCTAGTTCTTTCCTGCCTCCAGGGCGCCTTCTCGCTGTCTTTCCGGCGGACAACAAAAGACCCCCGTCGCAATTGTTTACACTTTCTTTTGTAGCTCAACATGTCCGACACTATTGTGTATCCCCTCGCGGAACTTAACATTCCTAACTAAATTGGATTTTTAATGAAGCAGGCTTCGCTCCTCGATTCTTTTTCTCCTTACGCCCTTCCTCCCCTTTTAAAAAAGCTTTCAACCCCCTTTTGTGTTTGTCGGGGGAGCGTTCTAAATAATAGGCGCACCTACACAGGCGCGCCAAAGTCTGCATGCAATTCTCCACCTTCCACCCTCTTGCCCTGTTGCCATTCATTCATTTGCGAAAGCTTTCTTTGTTTGTTGGTTTCTTGTGAGGGGTTTTTAGGGAGGTTGCTCGCGAGTGTTTTTGGATGAGGAGGGGACGGAGATTGTGGAAAAGTTTCTCGCTCTTTCGGATGCTTCGTCTGGGGGAGAGTGGTTGAAACAATCAATTGTGTTCTTCGTATTTCCTCAAACTTTCTTCTCTTTCTCTCTCTTCAGTCGAGTCGACTTGTCGAAAGCCCACCTCAGCCTATTTAAAAGGTGCCGCCTCTCCTACCCCTTTTCAGAAGAGTTCGACCGGGCTTTATCAATCGTTTCGATCGAGTTTACTTTTTAATTCTATTTTGTATCACTCGTTTAATTCAGCAACCCCTCATTTCGCCCACTCTACTTTTTCCTCGAAACTCTATCGGAGAAAGGTGCCCCTCAAAGTGTCGTTTTCCTCATTCTCTTTTCCACCCTGCATCGGCGAAAAGTCGGCTTCGACCACGACTCTTAAGCAAGAGGTGCGCTTGGCGGAAAATATGGGTCGGTCCACGCCCAAAGAAGCATTGGAATAGGAAGGATCTTGAATGCAATTTTCGGTTTCAGCCAAGTTGTCTCTTTCGTTTCTACTTGATATAATTTTATTTTCCTTGTTCAGTGAAACCTTTCCTTGTTCAGTTCGCAGTTGTTTGGCCAACCGAGGGCGTCGGGCTAAATGTAGCACAGCGTTCGTTGTTTTGTTTTAGTTTTTCAGCCCACCTTATTTATTTCAGGAATATATTCCTCATATTTAAAATTTCTCTCAGTTTCACGATTAAAGCCCATATTTTCCGTTCCTTTTTCACTCTGAATACAATTTATGAGAAATGCAGGCGAATATACAAAGACCCTAGAAGTGTCCAGGTTGTCAGGACTTTCTCTTTCGGCCTCTGCCACCACCGAATGTGGATGTTGCGTGAAAGTTGAGTGTTGGAGGACGACACTTCGAATTAAAAAGTTGTAGTAAGTACCAATTACGTCTGCCAGGAAATTTTCATGGCTTAATTCCATTCTTAGCTGGTCATTTCCAGTTAATGCTTGTGTGAAATTAGACTGCTCTTTGGTATTATTATGGTTCTGCAAAAGGTTTGATTGTGAAGAGAAAAAATGATATATTGGCTGCGTATTGGCTGTCTAACCAATTGACTGCCTAACGTTTAAACTGCCTAAAAATAGAAATGAGTGAATGTCATTTAAAATAATCATATTGTGGAAAAACTACTTCATGCTTTTAAATTGAAGTTGGAAATAGAATAGTCTCTTGCAGTATTGCTTAACTGACGTTTGTCTTCGTCGTTAAAAATTTCCTTGCTCTAGGAATACGTATCACATCCCATCGGTTGTCTTGCTTTCCCTTTCCTACCTCCCACGTAAATGCGATTCGCGTAGCAACCTTCGTTTCACTACGACGTATTTCCTTTAACCCTTCTAACCTTCCCAGTGCGTTTTCTTTGCCCTCTATGCCCAGCGCAGGTTTACCGCCCTCGCGCTTCTATCTTCGCCTATTTTCTGCACTCACCTACAATCATCCACGTCATTTATTTCATTCCTATCTTTTCTCATTTCTTTAACTTCAGCATTATTTTGCTCGCTGTTGATATTACCTCAGTCTACATATCCAAGGAAAGGGATTAGATGATTTTAATGGTATTTATGCACAGTCTTAAATCTCAGTTTCAACTAGAAAAAATATTGGAATCCTTATTTTCTTGTTGGTTGCATGGAAATTTTACCCCTTTGTACGTTTTATGTTTCGCTTCGTTATTTTGGTACTTATTTTACCCATTTGTTTTCGTTTGTATTTTGGTCATTTTCTTATTAAAATTTTATGGAATCCTATTTGAAAAGCATACAACTTAGTATTATTTTTTTTAGATAAAGTCTGGAAAATTATTGAAATGAATACTTGCAATTTTCCACGCTTGCAAAAGTTATTGCGACCTAGTTTTCAATGGTACTACATCATCTTCAAGGATTTCGTATTTCAATATGGAAAAATTCCATTCCATCATGCTTGAATCTTCGGATTTTATGCTCGAAAATTAATTGTGGAACCCGTCTTACGAATCGCGTATGCAATCTTCCCCTCTTTTTCCTCGCGAGGAAATGAAGGAGTCTTCCCGCATATCCCCCCCTCCAGGAACAAAATACAATTTTGAATGTGATGGGAGAGGGGTGGGATTCAGAGGAGATGCGGGGAATGACATTTCTGGGCCTCCTCCCCCTCCCCTCCATGCCTTCGCTCTTCAACTCGCCCTGGCCCGATAAAAATATCGTAAGGAACGTTCGACGATGGGGGGATGGTCGCGAGCGGAATAAAATATGTGCCATCGCGAAGGGAGAGATGTCAACTCGAGTGGCAAACAAAATCTCTTCTCCTCTCCGCCCGCCGTTCCTTCGCTGCCTTTCCTTTCGCTTCCAAGGCCACTTTCGGCTGTGTTGGACCTCTTTCTATTTATGGTAAAAAAAACTCCAAAGTTAGTGGCATAAGAAAAGCATGGGGAAATTTCAAAAAATAATATAAAAAATACTCATCACCAATTTAACGGTACGATGTTCACATTTTAAAAATCAAACAAAAAATAGAGTTTCCGTCAGTGAAATTTCATGTTCCTGAGAAATTTATAAATGCTTAATAATAGCGAAAAAGTTTTAGTCCCATAAGACTCGCATGTTAATGCAATTCGATATATCTCGAAAACTAATCGACTTTCTCGAGTTTTCGCTATTTTTCTCCCGATGAATTTTCTTTTTTTTTTACTGTTACGTCCCAATACCCATATACCCTCGCCTATCACAGTTTGGGGTGGGAATTTTGAGAGTCAGTCAGTGAGTGATCAATTTGCATCTATTTATAGTTCCGTAGGGAGACAGGGAGATCCTATGTCTGGCTCTGGCTAACTTCTTTTGGTGCTCGGAAATCGCTTATCAAGCACCTCCTCCACTCCATCTCCTTAGCACTCGCAGCTTCTCCCTTATCGTCCTTTCCCCAATATGTGGGGTAACGGCTTTTTTTTCAGGGTTGCCAACCCGGTAATCTATCCCTTTTCCCTCCTTTTTCTTTACAACTCATCCAAACCATCTCTTGCCCTCTGTTCATTTTTTTTTCTATTTTTTTGTGTTTCGTTTTTCCAAGAATCTTAAGTCTTGATACAAGCGATCGGGTGTCCAATATTTCCTTGGAAGAGGTGTACTTGAAGGGGGGAAGGCTCTTTACATTTCAGGCCGTAATCCGCCGCTTGTATCAGAAACTTAATGAAGCGTATGGTAATTAGACGGTGTGAGAAAAAATCAATATTTAAGTGTGCTTATGGTGACTCAGAGACAATTTTCCATTAATATATTTATTTCAATGTGTAAGGTAGTTATATTGATATGGAATTGCAATGATACCAGCTATAGATATTCCGTTGAAGGTAGCATTTGATAACGAAGAGAATGAAAAGAGAGCATAGTATTCATTTGCTTTTCACTATTGAAAATTTATCGCTAAGCATTTAAGGAACAAATATTTATTATACCTATTTTAATGGGCATTATTTCTCGTTGGAAGGTTTATTTCTCTCTCACTTTCTAATAAATCTATTTTCAGCACCTTTTTTGTGTTATTCAGAGTATGTGCACAGGATATGTACGTGAAACAATCACAAGCTTAGTGTATCCGTAAGTATATTACTTTCAGACTCAACGACCATAAATACATTGTTGTTGTGCACTTCTATAAAATGTTTAAAAAAATATGCATTCGAGACCCGTCCGGGATAGATGGCGTGAAAATCATGGGCTATCTCTGGCTTTGTGTGTTGGATTTTTGTTTCATTCGCTAACCGGAGCGGGAGCAGTTGTGCTATTGTATGTATGAAGTGCGCCGCCATCTTGCACTTTACCCATTTCCTCCTCACCCTTTCCTTTTCAATCTTCCCTCTTCCCTCCCAATTGCTCTTCCATCTTTTTCTATTTCCTCCTCCCTTCATCTCCTCTCCTCCCTCCCTCCCATTTCATTTTCTCCCTCTTCCGGCACTTCTGATCTCTTATTTTTCATCCCGGCCTGCCCTCCTATCTTCTCCCTCGCTTCCAGTTCTTCTTCCTCTCCCTCCTCCCTCTCCTCGGCATCTTTTTTACCCCCACCCTTTATCTTATTTCCCGCAAGAGCTCTATAGTCTGTCTTGCGTCCCTCCGAAACTACTGCCAACCCGCCCCTTGCCTTGCCCGTCAGGCAATAACCCTCTTCTTCTCCTCATTCCGCACAATTTTTATATTATTTTTCCCATTATGATGTCTGGTCGCCACCCTCATCCCCCCTCATACCATCTTCTCTCACTTTCTTCTCCTCACATATATTTTTTTTCGCTTCCCACCGCAGAGTATTCCCAACCTTCTTCTTCTACCACCGCGTCCACCCCATTCCTTCCTTATGGTTTTATTCCCCTCCCTTGCACTCGACTCCTTCCTTCGCTTTCAATCACCGTCCACATGCTTCTTTCTTCCTTTTGGTCGTCTCGATTGGATATCGCACGCCTTGGTTCGATTTGGATTGCTCAATGTTTCGATTTGCCTGAGCCACTGTAAATGGGTTTCATTGGCTACTGTGCGATGTTGAATCTTGATGTCCATCCGGTGAATCGCTATTCGACAGTAATAGGTGCTCCATCGAATTTTCAATCGCTGAATCGACAGTCAATAAATCATCTATTTTCAGTCGTTTCCCTGTCGTTAATAACCTACCTAATGACGCGGAAGATAGTGGAGCTGTTTTATT
Organism: Ischnura elegans; assembly: GCF_921293095.1. Taxonomy (NCBI): domain Eukaryota; kingdom Metazoa; phylum Arthropoda; class Insecta; order Odonata; family Coenagrionidae; genus Ischnura; species Ischnura elegans. The sequence goes on from NC_060246.1 coordinate 147,938,240, forward strand.
GGTGTTTTCTCGACCGGATGAATGTTAACAGCGATGAGTAAACAGGATTTGAAAAATGCGGAAAAAAGCTCTACCGCCAGCAGCCATGCAAAAGGAAGTATTCCTTCTGTCTGTGAGTACTTCTTCGTCGTTGATTTTCTATCAATCAGGTTTTTCGTCGAAATTTAATATAAAAAACACCGATCGGACTACTGTAAAATCGCTTTCGGTATCCTCATCGTCTTGAATACCTCGACTTTCCTCAATCATCTGGTTTTGTAAAGCCTCCATTTCAATTTTCTCTCTTCCAAGAATATATTGCTTTTTTTTAAACTGGGTGTTCGATTTTATTTCCCAGGATCATCTCATCATATACCACGTGCAGTATTTGTAAGGTCAATACTCCATTTTTCAATTAAGAATCTTCATTTTTCTCATGCTAGATATGGGAATTTGAGATGCGGAGAAATCCAGAAAGTTCGCTATCACGTCAGATAACTTGCGGAGGACGAAATGCCTCGTTTATATTTTCCTCCGATTCCAAAACTTCGTAACGTTCGTGATCTCAACGAATTTTACGCTAAAACGAGTGCCCCAAATGTGGAAATTCAGCCGAAACGTTGTTACTTTGCTACGTCTTTTGTATTCTCTCCAAGAAGTTCTCGGGCCTCAGTAGATATCATATTTTGAGTAATTGCCCATAATATTTTTTACATTCTCATCGACCTTACCTTAAGGTGACACTTTTTATCTTAGCATCGTATCTTTTTCCCGCGATGCTTATTTTTTAAAGAATGCGGAGTAAAAGAACATGCATTGCCATTTTAATAAGATTATATGATTTCATTTGAAGCTATTCAATCAGATGAATGCACTCAGCTTCCACTTTAAATAGAATTTCATACTCATCATAATTCGACAATGCATAGATATATAAAAAATTATATCCTAATATTCGTTTCAACTTAATCTTAACCTAGTGACTTAGAGCATTTTTTTCTGCTGGAAGCGGTTTGGCTGTACCCATGCGGAACTTTAGAAGTGACTGTTTATACTTCTTTCGCTCTTGCCTCTTTATATTTTACCCTTTTCCAGTGACGCACCTGTTTCTGTGCTTGACTTTGATCGATTGTCTAATATTTGTCAGCGAGTGGAGCAAAATAACAATATTACCAGAATTCCATAGTCTTCCAAAAGCCGGTCTACGGTGAGTCTGAACGGAAATTCCTCTCTCTAAATACTTTTAGCTCGGAATCATATTGCTCGCTGACCATTTCTCATTATTTGAATGTAATTGATGCTCTTCGGTCATCGTCCAATTGCTTTGTCTCTCGGTCGTTAGTGGCTCTTCTGTTTTTATTTTTCAGCCGGTCTCCCATTTTCATGTCCGTCATTATATATACTTCGTATGGAATACATCCTATCGATTTGGACGGCTTCGATATAATAGTGTTTGGGGTCGCAATTCATGAAAAAAATAACACACGGGTTGTGTTGGAAAAGAGGCGATGTGGAAGGTCGGAATATTCTTCTTTTTTCAATCGCCGTGTAACGCGCTTTTGTCGTCTGTTTTGACTGAATGCCTGGATGAGTTCGTTGAACTCGCGAGTGTCACTGTCGGCCCCCATTTAGAGAGACATGATTAGCGTTTTACCTGCCTGCTTTTTCATTGAAACCTCTGCCCTATTTTTTGGATGTCATCCGTACGTTTTATTCGCGAAAATATTTTTTGCCGATCACATCAATTTATCTGTCCAATGAATTGTGAGCAGCCCAGCTCTTGCAAGTAAATTTAACTCTTTCCCTAACAAACTTTCAGCACTTGCAAACTCTCCTCTGCCGTATTTCTCCTTTCATATTTTACCGCAAAATGCTTCCTTATAGCAATTTAATTCCCTATATGAAATTATCATTTGAAATTTTAGATATTTGGCTAATAGCCTGCCGATTACTCCTTGCTTGAGAGATGTGGTAGGCTTGATACATAATGGTTATTGTGTCGTTTAATTTAGTATTGATAAAGCCGTTCGACCTTCAATATTACTCAACCTGTATGCAGATTTTTTTTAGTCGTTTAATTTTCTTTTTAATTATGTTTTAATTCCAATTTCTGTTCAAAAAATTTGTTTAAAATAGGTATCTTATAATCTAGATTCAGAACGTTTTCTCGATAGCAAACGAATTAATGTAGCAGTTATTGTTTTTTTCCACTCATATTGCGTAGTAGTTAGATCTTGGGAATTGTTTTTTATTCAATCGATTAATAATTTTAAGTAACTCCTAAGGTAAGAAGGATGAGTAAATATGTTGGGTCATAGCCGCTGATCGTATAGTTCTGATAAAACTGATGCTTTGCCACCTAGACTGTTGCAACTGTTAAGGTTTTGTATTGATGCGGTACGTCTATCTCCCTGTTTGCCCCCAAGAAAAGATGTCTGTGCTTATTTTTTCGATTGTCGAATCGAATGTCGAACCCTCTTGTTATCCTTTTACGCACTCTCCTCTTCTTACTCCTTCAAACCCTCACCACGTCTCTGTCAATCGTTCCCGTCCTTAACCCCTCCACTATCTTTATCCTACCCGTTCTCCCCCGAAGGGTCCTATCTTTATATTTTCCGTCGCTTATTTTCCAATGGAGCGTGGTATCGGGAACTCTTTTTATAATCGGGAGAACGTTCATCCTCGTCGGAAAGTAAGCATCAGCGGGTTCGTCGATGTTTCGTTCCGTATTTTTCTTTCCGTTTCATCATTTCCATTTAACTGTGAGCGGCAAACACAACTCCGCGAGGGCTTCTCCGGGTCTCTCGGCATGAGGGAGTAGCAATATAATGCCCCCATCTCCCTTTTCGATTATTCCCGTCAGATTTTCAACTCCTTTTTTTCTTCACATTATGCCACGATACCAGCGAGACGATGAAGCGGTGCGTTTTCTCTCTTTTGCATCGATGTCCTTTCTCAATTTTTTCTGTTGATCTTTCGACCCTTGAGACTTCACCGGCGTTATCAATCCTTTCCCTCTCTTTCGATTCTTTTGTGTTGTGCACCACTCCGATTCGATCCCTTTCGATTGAACCCTTTCATACCTACAGTTCCAGGCTACATTTTCTTTCATTTTCCAATGTGCTCGGAGAGAGGGTTCCTTGGCTCTTCAGAGGATGAAATTTTGGAGGAATGTCATTGGAATTTTTTTTCGTGATCTAATGGAAACCTCATTATGTTTTTATCTACACTTTGGGAGTATTTTTGGGTCTATATCGTATTTTAAGGTTCTTAGTTAATCATCGCATGGCAATAAAATTATTATAATTATTTTCAGAAAATTGAATTAAATTACTACTGTTCAGCATAAAACGGCTGGTCGTACGTTAAAGCACTCTTGTTCTGCCGTAAACAATAGATTTTCGTGGAAAATCTGTTTTTCCTTACAATCCCCTTTTTGAGGTTTGTTGCGTAGCCATTTTTACCTTTTTATTGCTTTTGGTTTCGCATCAAGATTACTTACAACTGTTTTTCGAAACATGTTATATTAATCCCAACAATACTTATGTTCTTAATGTTTTCCGAAATTACCATTTATTGATGATATTATAATTATGTTGAGGTATTATTTGAATATTTGTACCTTTAAACGGTTGTTGTGTTTCCGATTAGTTATGTTACAAAAACTTTTATCTCTAGTTCAATAAAAAATGTCCATTTTTCCACGTGTACATTCTTCAACCTAGATGTCACTAAGCCGCACGTGATTCAGTATTCCAGTGAACCATATATTTCCACTGTGCGAGTTTTTATTCAGTTTCAATGTCAACTCCACTCATTCACTTTTTTCACATTAAAACTTTACCCTGGGACGTTTCAAGATGCGATCTCGGAATTCATGGGAGTCGTGCCCGGTAAGCATAAATATTCTCTTTGCTGCGTCAAGTCACTCTCTCATTTTCTTCTCCTTGTTGTCGTGGGACCCATCTCGACTTAAAAATTTGTGTCTTCAACAAAAGCATCCGTCTTCAGGAACGACGGAAAAGCTCGTGTCGTCATTAATAACCTGAGTCGTTTTAATCTGATCCCCGTCACGGGGATGTGAGATTGAATGAAAAAATTCTTTTAGAAACTTGATGCGAGGAACATGCGGTGGTGATTAGCAGTTTTCCACATCTTGGAAATCCATTTCACGACGACTGCTTTTTCAAGCCCTTCTTTCTTCGATTTTCTTATTTTTTTCTTGTGAGGAGATGAAAAAAATTGGATGATGCGAAGAAAACCCGCGCGCGCGTGTTCATGTGGACGTGGAGTTTTCTTTTTCCTTGACGAGGCCCGTTCCCATTCAGATCTGCCACCGTCCCATTTTTCACGCGAGCATCCTCTTTTTCGCCCACCCACTGTCCTCCTTAACTCCCTCCGGCAACGTAGTGTCTCACCCTCTCAGTTTCACCCTCTTCCCCGCTTTATATATATTCTCGCTACCCATTAACGGAGGCTTCCCCTATCTGGTTGCCTTCTATACAACCCAACCTCCGTCGCCTGCACATTCGGAGCGCTCATTCCTCCCCCGCTTCCCCTCTGTCTCCTTACATCCTACCCATTGCTCATCTCGTCTTCAAGGCTCCCCAAATGATTTCGATTCCTACGCCTCCCACGCCCCTCGAGGTGTCCAACCGAGGTTTAACCGTCCGCAAAGCCAACGCAGCGATAGAATGGCTTCCCGCCCATATCATATGCGTTGCTCACATTTTGCGTTTTCGTCTTTAATTACGGAACCATTCCATTCCTTTTTCATTCTGCCTTTCTTTTTCTTTTATTTCTCATTTCTTCCATTCAGGATGACCCACTCTGTAGGCCTCTAAAGGCATGTTTTTCCTGACCCCACCCGTTTGAATTCGGTGGAATCTTACTCGCAACCCTGCCCTCGAGGAATGCGAGTCATTTTGAAGTCATCGCTGTCGAGATATTTTTTTCGTATTTGTGAGTTCTCAATTCAGTGACTTTCGAATCCCTTGGTGATGAGTGAATGTGATCTACTGCTTATATTGACTTTAATTTTTCCAATGTTAGGAATAAACGAAATTCAAGTTCTTCTGCACCACCAGAAACATGTTCACTGCGGAATCTACTTCGTTTTCGTCTACGGCAGCAGATCACCCAATCGGCGCTTTTGTACACACTGGTTTCTTCCTTGAAGGAAATTAAATTTATATTCAGAAGACATTACTGTCGGATACCCTTTTGGTGAAGGAATAATAGGTGAGTTCCTGCGAAGAACCTCGTGTCTAGAGAGCTTCGTCTCCCAGTCAGGAAAAGTGTGCCACGCAATGTATTGAAAGGAAATGAGGGAGGCGATTCCTGAGGAAGTGTCTGCTTCCCCAAATCTTATATTTTTGTCCGTGCTGCGTTACGGTGAGCGATGAGGTTGAATCGGGCTGGCCATTGCACTTGAGGAGATGCGCTCTCTTGCGGTTAGGACAATTAATTTCATATGATGAAGTCGATGAAAGCGGCCAAAACTCCACGAATATTTATTCTGTGCTATTCATATGGTGACACAATATTGTCAAACTGTATCTTTTCTAGTAAGTATTTGTTAGAAATGGTACACTACCATCTCCAAGTTTCTGCATGATTGACCTTGCCCTTGTTTACAAGATAGGGAAAATTTACATTATTATTATTATAATTAAAATATTCTACCGATTAAGGTAGGTTTCCATGGAGTGCTTAAGGAGAATTCCGGGAGCCTCCCCTTCCATCATGCACTACCTTCTTCATTTCACAAAAAGACCTACTCCCTTTCATTCTATGTAAAATCCTATTATTTTCTTTCCTCTCCCACGTTTACCAAACACTCTTCCCTCGAACACTGTTTTCAACATCCCCTCCCCACTAAGTACTCGCTCCATCCATACCTTCAATCTCCTCCGTATCTAATCTAAAAGTTGTCTCTCCTCACCCACCATGTCCAGCACTTCGTTGTTTCTCCGTCCACTTCACCTTCTCCATTCTTTGCCACACCCACATCTCGAATGCCTTGAGTCTTCTCTCGTCCTCCTTCCTAAGTGTCTTAACTTATATATTATTATTTATTATTATTATTATTCTATTTATATAAAGGATTTTGTTAGAAACAGCTTGTTCCACCATGATTTGTTTTTTTCTGACTATCATGTAGCAAAACTAGTTATTTACGATTTATAATTTTTAACAACTTAATTACAATTTTTTCCGTTATTTTTGTTACTTAAAAGCGATATATTCTTAATTCGTTGAAATATTTTTTGAAATTTTCGCTGTTATGGAATTTATAGTGAGCAAAATTAATTCCTGTTCGCAGCTGGCGAGAATCATATTTTACGCTCTGTTGCATCTTGGTTCAACGGAAAATGAAACGACATTGGTATTTTTCAAGAGTTCGTGAAATTCCTCCGGCTATTATCCTGTACAAATGTTATCTTATGCAGGTAAAAGGAAAAATAATCGATAGTGCTTCAGGCTTTAGAAAGTGTGGTTCATGTGGCGTGAGCGTAGGTTGAGTCACGCAAAATAAAATGAAAACTTTGCATGAAAGTTATGTTAGCGTTCATTTTGCGGATAATAGTGTCATTTTTAATAAAACATTTTTTTCTATTTATTACTTCCGTTGCTTCGTAGGAATTGCCTCTTACTGTGTTATTTCTTGTTTGATAAAAATAATAGGCATACATCCTGTAGGCGTCAGCTGTAAGGGGTATTTTTTCCAAAAATGTTTTGCTCTTTATTTTTTCCAGAAACGCATGAGATCTGTTGTTGATTCCACCGAAAGAAAGTTTAAATAATAATCTCTCTCTTCAAGGTAATGTTGTTGCTGGGTCTCTCGTGCCTTTAACCCTTAAGATAGACGTTAATTCCTGGATTATGTCCGATGTCCATTAATCGATATGATGGTGGTATTTATAAACTGAAATTTGAACATTTTTAATTAGAAATTTTCCTTTTAACCATTGCACGTGGTAGTGTTTTTGTTAACTTTACATTTTCTGTCGTTCCCTCTCTTAATTCGATTATCGTCTTCCGATGTATTTTTGTCACTCCTGAAAGGGCACAATACTAGTGAAGCTGTAGAAGTCACATCCAGTGACAGAAACTTCTCACAATGCTTTGATCAGGAATTTCGTCGTGCTGTTTTTCATGTGAATAGCCTTGTGGCAATTTTGTTGAGTTAGGTTGAATTAGGTTGAATAATTGTGAGGCACTTCTGTGTGAATGTTTTGTTCATCAGGGTATGGATGGAAATGGAAGGACTCGTTCATCGAAACGTCGGTCGTGATGGAAATCCCGAATAACCTTCCAGAATATGGGTAGAATTTTCTCGGGCTTGCCATTTGCTAGAAATTAAAATTTAGTGTGCCGTTCCGGCTCGTCACCCGCCCAGCCTTGAGGACCCCAAGCGTCTGCTAATTTTAAATTTCCTACCCGATGGCGAGGTGTGGAAAAAGTTTATCTTCATGTTAACGTTCCTCCATCTGGGGAAGCATTCATTTTTGACCTGGAGATCAAGGCTACCTTAAATTTAACTCATAACACGGGGTATGATACTTTTCAGTCATTTATCGCGTCTCGTGTTGATAAGAATGTTTATCTTAGTACGCTGACAGTGCCCCATGTTTGCTAATGTTGTAAATAGTCATCTATATTTGGTGAGTGTTGTGTTGCCGAATCAATCGCTTTGGGCTTTATCCCTGTTTTGATATTTGTATTTATACTGAATATAGTCCTCCGAATCTTCTTGTACACTCTGCCCTGTTTCTCGAATGAACTCATTTTTTCTCTTTTGGTGCCAAGGTCATGTATCCGCATAGAATTGTTTTCACTGTTGTACTTAGGCTTCATTTTCTTTTCCAAATCCATTCATGCTTTATATTTAGCTCAGAGTAGACTATAAATTCTGGATTAGTAGTGTTCTGGATCTCACTTTAAGTAGAAAGAGTTTATTCATATTTCTTCCCTCGCTACTCCCCGGCAGTCTTCAGAGAGATCAAGCGCACACCCACTGAGAGCCTACCGCCGTGACTTAATGCCACCAGGTCGCAAAACTTTCCAGACTCTGGTGACACAGATATGCAAGCGCGGGGAAAAAAAGGAGAGGGGAAAATGGTTTCTCTCGGGAATAAGAAAAATGGAGGGTGTGTTAAGTGGGAGAGTTTTTCAGGCAGGGGATGGTGGGATAGATGGTCACAGCGAAGGAAAGCCTTCTCGTGCGCGAGTGGGCGTAGGTATATATGAAGAGGAACGGGAAGTGGGGGGGTGGTGGTGAGCTGGTCTCACTCTGGAGGAAATAGTGTGCTCCGCGGACCCATAAAATCACCCCTCCATCCTTAAGTAAGGTCTCGAAAACTACCAACCCACGCCGCCACCCATAACGCCCCACATTATTTACCCACCTACTCCCCGTTTCTTCCTCTCTCTCTCTTGGAAGCTTTTTGTAGACCCATTCTTGTTTTTATGCATATCTGTTTTTTTCTTCCGCGACGACGCATAGGCTGTGCTATTTGCTTCTCTTCTCTTGCCCCGCGGGAAGTTGATGCGCCTTCAGCGGCGCGTGGATACTTGTCATTTTTTGCTCCATCTCGAGAAGTTTTTTTCCTGCCAGGGAAACGGAGAAATAAAAAGCGTGGGAGGTTAGGGTGCTCATTTTAGGGGGAATTTATGCCTCTTAAGGAGTCTGGAGAGTAGGAACTGTTGCGAGTTAAGAGGCGAGGTGGAGGGAACGTAATTCTTTAAGGATATATTGTGATGATTGAGCTAGATTAGTTGCTGCTTATCCTGTGCGAATATGTTCGATTATATTCGCATTGCAATGAATTTTCTTTTTAATATTGATTTCTTCATGGCATAAATTTCGAGAAAAAAATAATTCACCTCTTTTCCCATCGCGTCAGATTTAAAACCTCTGTTGTGTTTAGCCTTTTTTTGCTTGAATTGCAGCCTCGTGTCACTATTGGTTTAATTTACTTTACTTGGAAGTTTCTTTACGACATCATCAATCTCTTCTTCGCACGTCATTTTTTACCCACATGTCCTTACGGTTGCGTAACATTGAGTAGCTACTCTGTTCAATTAGTGGCTTCTATCTAAAGTTTGCTGTGAGAAAATATCGTAAAACTCTGTTGCACGTGTTGCGTATAAGGATTGACTCTCTACATCTTTTTCACTTATCATGATCGAGATTAAGGTCGTAGGAGATTAAAACCTGTCGCTATCTAATACAGTGGATGAGGGGAGCTCAAGAGGATGATCTCTAATATGTCATTGTTATCGATAGGTCATGTTGTGGCAATTGATGGGGAAAGAGTGCGATAATGGTTTATCAAATACAGATTCCTTTCTCTGTGTAGCCGATTATAAATTTACTCATGTATTCATTTAAGGCTTTTTTAATTTTTTTATGGGCGAATGATTGTTTCTTACAATATTTTCTCGAATAATGCTTCAGTCGTCTATAATTTTCTATGCCTTTTGAAGAAGTTCTCCGCAAAGATTACCACATTATAGATACATGTATAGAATATAGATTTCAATGTGATATTGCAGTTACTTAACTCATATTATGTCATTTTTGGCATAAATATATTAATAATACTTTTCTTCCTCTTTATTTTCAGGTAAGTGCTACATTTTTGACTGTTTCGCATCATTCTTGAAGAACCTAACGTGAGTAGAATAGTTTAATACTCAATTGCACAAGATCAAATATTTAATATCTAGGATAGAATATCCTCGACATTTGGGGCCAATGCTCTTTTATGAAGGGTTCCCATACAATTTGAAATCCATTACTTTGTGAAGTGATGCGGAGACTCTCCAACGAAAGCGCAAAAGTATGTCAATTGACGTGTTTTTCCTGCTTCCACTTGGTCCTGAATTGCTTCCTCTTCCTGGAATTTTAATTTTCGTTCACTGTTGGTGCAGATGAGTTCACTTGCAAAGACTTAGATCACGCTACGGGTGATGAACCTACCTACGTTAGTCCTGTATGTAACGTAAGACGATTAATTTTCATAACCTTTTTTTATTTACTTCAATTCTCTCCACAATACTCCACAAAACCTCTCCTTTTCACATCTCCCTCAACAATCCCCTCTCCCAAACAAACCCTTCACAACCAAAATAACAACTTCAAAAAATCAGACGTTACATGTAATTCATTATGTAGTTCCCGAGAAAGTTCAAGGAGACACTTCGTGATGTGTGTCCTTTCAAGATATTTTTGCTCCTTCACCGCTCTCTTTCTTTAAACATTTATTTTATTACTTTCATGCTTAGTCCCTTGAGAAATAACGGGGTGAGAATGTTCATGATCTTTAGTTATATTGTCCTTAAATATTCCTTGCCGTCCGTTATACTATTATAATCATTCCCATGCTCTCTCCATAATTGCTTTATGCTGATTAGTGCACCATGCTCACCTACGTAAGTAGTTTTTACTCTTACTTCTCTGATTATTATCTCATAAAATAACCTTTTTCGCAATGTGGATTCGAGTAATGCATTGAAAGTGTTTTTTCATTAATATTTGTGTATATATTTTTATGGAAATATTACTTATGCCAGTTATTATATGAACTTCGAGAAAGCGATAAACCGTACTATTGGTCAGAAACTTTATGCTGGTTAAATTTATTTTATTATGAATTTACACATTTTATTAAAGGAAACCACTCAAATTTGGCTTGGCTAGATCATTAATGTTTCTAGCAGCGACTGCAGTAGTCTCTGGGGATCCTTCCTTTGTATTTGGCCTGCCATTGTTTTATGATTATAAATTCATTTGATCGCAAATGAGCGTATGAAAAAAATGCATTGCCTAAGTAATTTAATGTGTTAACGAATGAAGAGGACGGCGAAATTGAAAAAAAGAATTAGGCATGAGTGAACTTGGTCCAGCTTACACCGACCTATAACTCACTGCTTCAGATCCATCGCAGATTCAGCTTCTCTCCCCATCGTCTTAAATTTCAGCAATGCAAGCAGTTAAGGCTTGGAAATAAAATAAATGATATTGGTCCTCGGATCAACAGATTGCAGTCGATGGCCACTGATCCCTGCGCATTGGAAAATCTTGATGGCTACCATTTCTGACTCGGGCACCTTGGTTTATCTGGATGCTTCAATTTATCTCGTCTGACAAATGCACACCAGGCAGCCACGTGTTTGTACCTTGGGATTCAATGCGGCTTTTTTTCTTAAGGTCGCTTCTCGATATGTATCATGCGCTAACCAGATATTTATCATGGTATATGCCCTCTGTCTTTGCCACCGTAAAACCATTTTCATCCATCTCTCATTCATTTATCATAATTTTCCTGGTTTCTCATCTTCTCTCGAAACAATGAGAAGTAATTTCCTACCACGAGTGCTCTCTATCGTGCGAAAAGAGGAGTTATTCCACGTATGGCAGATAGCCCTGGCTCCATGCTTGTCCCTTCGTGAAAAAAATTACCGTCTCATGCATACCCAGCGATGGCCTTTTGAAGTGGGCATTGTGCCAGGGAATGGAGGAGAGTGGCTGAGGTCCCATGGTTTCCTTATGAGGGGAAACGTTGGTCATGGGCTCGTCGCGTACCCTCGTTCATCAAGTCTCCCCAGACGGCATCGCGGACAACTTCGTTTCGCGAGCCAAAGGAACCGTAGCCAAGATAAGCTATTAAAACGATGTTGAGTGTGGAAGCTATTCGAGACTCAACACAAAGCCGCAATCCGACCGTGGTTACGTGATGTATATAACGAAGAATTTTCTTGTATGAAATGCGACGGATCGTTGCGCGGGTTGTTAAGAGGAATCAAAAGGCATGAAGCTGCCGCTCTCTGGTCTATCGCGTCGTGGATTTGTTGTCGTTTACTCATTAAGAGACCGATATCGGTGAGGTATTGTTCCAAAGCAATTTTATTTTTCTTCGCTATAACTATTTGTTTTCTCAGAGTCGCGATGGGATAGATTTCGAGTTCATTGTCGGATGTCAAGGGATTTATGAATTCTTTACTACTTTAGAATTTTGGCAAGAGATTGGATATTTTTCTCCCTATCTAGATATATATTTAGAGTTCTGTATTGATTCTTATTCGTGTAAATAGTTTTCATTTTCGTTATATTTTTACTTGAAACGATTGATTGTATATCAATTATTGGTGCTAAAAAGTATTTTAAAAATTACTGTTGAAGATTGAAATCTTGCCCAAGTACTGAGTTCATTAAAACTTATTTCGTAATCTTCAATTTGTTTTGTTCTCGCTCTGCAGCTTCGGCAGTATTACATTTTTGTGTGTTTTTGTGAGTTCAGTTATGTCATCCCTTCACTCCGGCCTCCCCTTTGAATACGAGAAGCTACGTGTACTATGTTTTAAAATTTTCAGAGCGCCGCACCATGTGAGGAAATGTTTGCTCAATATATAGGTTACGCTTAACCTTCTTTGAAAGCCTGACTACGAAAGATATGTCGACCAAATGTAGCTTTGCCTTCGGAAACGTGGAATAATTTACTACTAGTACTTAGTTGACTATTGATTTCCAGCCAACGTAGGAAATTGAAGCTTGAAACTTAGTAGATTCCTGAACGGAAAGTAATCGTTTTTGGCCTTCATTTCCACGACGAATTATTTTTTCGGAGAGTATTTTTTTAACTCTGCATTTGAACTCGAATTTCAGAAAATTTGAGGCGAGAAAATAACGTCACTAAAATGTTATTCCATACGTTACATTACTGTATTTCCGGCCTTCATCATCCCTTCAGTATAGCCGTTTTAGCTCATCAAGTATATCAGGACACTTAAAAAAATCAAAATATCACAATCACAATCTTTTATGTTTTTTAATTTTACCAAAATTCCGTCTTTTTGTTGTATTTTCACTATGCTTCAAAAATATATAGAAATAAATACAGCAATTCATCCGGAAAAATTAGGAATGCATTAAAAACCGCATTGTGCCTGAGGCTACTTGTCGGATGTGAATTGAAAGTGGCAGAAGGGCAGGTGATTTAGGATTTGAAAGGATTACTATAATAACTCGTGCGCAAAGCGTTCGTTCGTAATGATTACGTTTTACATATGTACGGTAGTCTTCGTTTTTATCGGACTTGGAACTACGATATACCAACAGGCCTCTATTTTCCGGTTTAAGGCATAAGTCTTCCCTTCCCTGCATCTTCTTGTTTTCATCCATTTACCCTGTGTTTACAGTGTGTAGCGTATGCGTAACAATAAATACACTTCCTTCTATCGAGCTCCCTGGTATGCCTTCTCTACTCAGTGGTCCTAATTGTAAGTCCAGCCATCATGAATTTCCGTTGATTACATACTCTTCGTCTCCTCTTTATTCCCTTTAGCAGTTTCCTCTCTGCATCAAGCCTCGTTTGCTCATTTCTTCCTCTTTCCTTTTTATTTGCATTGGTGAAACCTTACCCATACGTAGAGAAACCCTTACCTAAAAAGCTTATAAAATTTTTCTACCGGCCTTTCCGATTGATGTAACCTCCTAAGCCCCAATAATAAGCTAATTCTTCCACCCCTAGAAGTGCTTACGTGAAACTTGTACCTCCCGCTTAACTCTTCCTATCCGCCGTGGGGTGCGACTTACTTATTCATCCCTCGAAAGAGTGATTCACCTCCTATAAAACTTCGGTTCCAGTCACTATCTTTCAAAGCCCTGAAATCAATCACTTCGGTCGCATCGAAAGTGCTAAGGCGCACTTGGCGTGTGCGGCGGTGGAGAGCGGCCGAGGCACGGCGAGGGCTAATGGAAGCAGCTACGGGGTTGAATGGATCCCGCGTCGGTCGAGGGCGGGAAAAGAAAAAAGGAGCGGAGGACTCTCTAGAGGGGATGGCGGCGGAGGTTCCTGCGATGCTGCTGCATTGTCGATTCCTTTTGATGGCGGCGCCCACCCTCTCGGTTGTTCGAGTGAAACACAAAAAGCTACTTTTTATTATTCATCCCATCTGGTGGGCGCCGTGCTGCCTGACGGGCGTGGCCATTACTCCGATCAATGATTGAGCTGCTGCATGCGAGTTTAAAAATTGCCGTCCGCTATCCAATATTAATGCCTTGCTTGGTCGCATCCCTTAGTCTACTTTCCCGTATTAGAGGAGGGACTGTGGCTGTGTTCATTCCGTAGCTACCTTCGCTATTGCCCATTTTTATTTTATTTATGGAGATTGAGTCTCTTTGTTTTTTTTTTTTAATGCCTCGTGCGATGAACGCCCATACATTGTGGGAGCATTGGTGTCATGTATTTTGTGATGAAACCTTTTCCTTTAAGCTCCTAATTTGATTTCAATGGATGGTTGCCGCTGCTTGCCTTTAAGTAATGTCTGACAGTTGAAAAAAAAACTCAAAACTTATTCTGTATGTGAGAACACCAGTATTGCCGCTGCTTCGTTATTTCAACTTTGGTGATTTAATCCTTCCATCAGGCATACTCTCTTGTGCTATCATCAGCTAAATTGTTTGTCCATCACTTCAGATTTCATTGAATACCATTCCCTTCTTACTGTTCTTTTTTATCATACCACTGTTACTTATTCTTTGTGGGCCAAATTTTGCTACTTCACCTCGCATATGACATGAAAAAGTGACGATATTTTGGCTTGAATTACATTTTTTTGTTCGGAAAACGGAATTCTGCTAGTTCTATGCATAAATGAAACTCATGGCCTTCCTTATAAGCGTGTTATGCAATTATTCCTCGACAGCCTCGTCAATTGAATGGATATGATGACATTTATGCAAGCAACACCTCTTTGAACATTGAATGCCATTTTTCGCCTAGATAGCTCTAAAAATGGCTCATGCGTTCTGTAATTTTTATCGAAAAGGGAAATTTTATATTTTTTAATTTTTATACATGCCTTATTTATGAAAAAATTGTATGAGAATGACGGTGAAATACATGAGCGATTGGTGGAGTATTTATTCGGAACTCCATATGTATTCTAAATCATTAAAATATTTTCCAAGATGGTGGCCCAGGTTTTGGGACCCTAAAGGATCTCGTTGGTTTCCAAATCATTCGTATAATATACTATGTAATTTTTAAATGAAATTAACATGAGTCAGCATTAATTTCTGATATGTTTGGCGTTTATGATGAAATGTACACAGCATACAGAAGCGATTCTTCTAACTTATTATACGATGTAAGTGAGATGTTTATTGACATCCCAACTGACTGTGGATGGAAATGTAAAAATCGAAACGAGTTTATGAAATGGTGGAGAAGATGTGTTTATTCTGCCCCTGTATTCATTTTTTTAGCGTTTTGTTGGGAAAAAATTGTCAGTCTTGTAGTCGAAGTAAATTCAAATGGGCACTTGATAAACGTTCCGACATGGCTGTATACATTTGTTAAACTCTTATATTTCATAACTGACCTCGTAATTTAGCAATTAATTCTTATTTCTATTATGTCAGCGAACTCACTCCTGAGTCCTCTTGCTATTGAAATAAATGACTGGTTTGGAGCTCGCAGCCGTAGGCAATTAAGGTAATTATACCCTTGCCATGACTATTGCCATTTGGTGTGTTCTAGTTGTGCTTTTTTACGCCGCGTTGTAGATCCCGTCCGATGAAGTGAATTTTTGCGTCATCGCCATCGCACCAGCTCAATGGCGTGGATGAAGCTGAAAGTTACGAGCTGGCCGAGTTCACTTCGTTTTTGGACGGCGATCAACAGTCTGCGTCTCGTCTCCGCCAGCTGGAGAGCTCCACATTGACGGCTTTTAACGACGATATTTTTTCTGCTCGTTGCGGTTTCTTACTCCAGCCGCCTTTCCCAAGAAGGCTGCTAGTAGTTCTCTTCTTTTAAGGTTGTTTAAGCGTTAATCTCTGATCTCTGATTACTCTTATTAAAAAAGGCGACTTGTTATTTCCGCTTTACATTTAAAGACGGGAAATATTAAGTTGGAAGTTACTATATCGTAGGAAGCGAAGCCAAAAAAGAATTGATTTATATTTTTTATATTTCTTTACGTCTCTGAAATATGATTTGATTGTCTCCGGTCTGTATTAGTAGTAAAATTTAATTATATTTCAAGATTATTTCTGTAAGTACTTGTATTCGGTAAACTTCGTTTATTTTTCTGGGCAACCTTAAATATCTTATTTTAAATGTTTTCCTCTGCGGAAGAAGATATAGTCGTACAGAACAGGAAAGCGAAAATTGTACATCCTGATTCTAATTGGTGTTGAAGTAAAAGTCTTTTGAAAATGATAAAAGCAGATTTCAAGAAGCAGGTACCGTATATAGTTGCCGTATTGAATTCGCCTATCTTTTGGTTGTCGTTTGAATGGTAATTATGACCCCCCTTTTTGTATTCATCTGCGGAAGCGGCCAGAAACTCTTCACTCACTGAGCAACGTCATTGTTCCGGAAGGAAAAGATTCTCTCATTGTATTGAATTTTCGTCACCTCTCTACCTTTTCTAGTTCTCCGCGAAAGCATGAGTGGTTAGAGAAAAAGAAGCAACTGCTTTCTCTGCCTGCGTAGCTTCTTATCAGCGAGATTCCCCATTTTCAATCCTGCCCATTAATCCTTCCCGCAGGGGAAGGAAAGAAATCGGCGCGGATATGCAGAGGGGGTAGGTTGGTGGGGTTGAGAGTGGCGGTGCGAACCCGTGAGAGGGTTGAAGGAGGGGGAAGGGTGAGTGTGTTTGTGCTTCCCCACCCTCCCACTCGCGCGTGTTTATTTTAGACGGGATCCGTTTGTGTGAGTTGCCGGGAGTTGGAGGGGACAGTATACACCATGGGCCGCGGTGCTTGTGTGTGTGCGAGCACGCGGTCGTCTTGCCTGTTTGTGTGTGTATTTTGCGATTCGGTTAGGAAGTGGGCTAATGGATGCCGGTATCCGCATTGTGATGGTCGCGGCAATTGCGATGCATGTATTTGGAGAGAGAGAGAGGGATAGGAGAGAGATAGTTGCATTGTTTCACTTCCCTCCCCATATTCTTCCTCGCGTATCTCTCTCTCTCCTACTCTCGCACGTACAAACACGCATATAACGTACCCTTCACGGGGGAGGAGGGTATACCGTCCCGGCGGACAATTGTAAACGGAATGGCAGATTTGACGGCAATGGCTGTATTCAATTCCGAATGCGGGGAGCGATGCCTTCCATCCTCCCCATGTTCCGATCCTCCTCCTCCCGGCCTGCCCTTCTCCTCTCCCGTGTCCCCCATCCACTGACATCGCCGATGCCTCTCTCTCTCTCTGTCTCTACGGCCCCATAACCCCCCATCCTCCTCGCGTCTCAAATTCCCCGTCCGGCAGGCAGGCGGCAGCACTGGCAGCATCCCTTCAATTATCGCGATTGGCTATGCCTATTGGGAGCGGAATGAGACGGCACGGAGTTTTCCCCTTTGTCGGCCCCGTCTCTCTCTCTCTCTCTCTTCTCTCCCGAGTCCCTTTCTTCTCTCCGATCTGTTCACCTCACCCTCCATTTCAGTCCAAAAAGCTCACTCCCAGCCGCGCTGGTAAAACAGTATGTACATGAACCCCCTTTCCCGTCGAATTAATTTTTTTTTTCTTATTCTCTCGATCCTTCTTTTCTCCTATCACTCCATCCAGGGTGGCCGGGAAAACCGGGAGAATCGGGAAAGATTCGTGAATTTTTAGTCCTTAGAATTATGCATGAATTATTCATGAATTTTCGCTCCAACCTGGAATATGCAAATTATTTTTTTCAAATTCGTTTCACGTAAAAAAATTATTCCAGTTCTACGCCCATTTTATGGCCTAAAATTTCTTACTCGTATTTTTAATTGCAGTAGCTTAGTAGAATATTTACATCCGCATCGAATCGTGTAATGTGGGTGAACTCGTGGAATGTTAAACGAGACAAAGAATCGAACTGTCCTGAGGAGCCAAGTGAGACGTTCATAAATTGTGTGTAATATTTCTATAACCAAGTGTAAATTCTTTAAATTTGGAACGTAAAGTAATACATAAATACAATATTTAAAAGTATTGAAGTAATTTTGGGTATTTTAAAATTCTCATCTATCGCAGTAATCATGTGACATTCTAACATGGAATTTTGTAAAATTCCCTTGACTTATACGTGAAGTTTTCTACCTTAATTCCCATCCCATCACACTCACCCCCAGTTTTGGTGGTAAAATAGCGTTACATGTCCCCCACCCGATGCCATCCTTTTTTTACTGTTTTCTATGTGTTTTCTCCGCTTATATTTTTCAACCTCTCTATTCTCAAATAAAATTCGAATATCCAAGTTTCCATGGAGTAGCAGTTTTCCTTATTGAAGTAAAAAACTTTTAATTTTCCACGGTTATGAAGTCTATTCCAGCCTAGGTTTTCGATGGTACTCCATCATCTTCAAGGTATTAAATGGTGTGTAGTACTTTCAGTTTAACAATTTTTAACTTGAATGGGGAAAGTAAGAGGAGAGAAGACGGGGAGGATATGGAACAACCTGAAGAAGTAGGTGATTGGAAAGAGAGGAGAATAAAAGAGGGGATTCAAGGTTTTCTCGTTCATGGTTATGTTAGTCATCTTTCTTTTGAAAAGTATTCATTTTGTTACTCTCGATAAAAAAATACCTATCTATTTTTCCAATTCTTTGTAGAAAAGATGACTCTCTGTACACCTTCCCCCACTCCCTCGGAAAACACACTCCGATTGCGTTTATGGAGGCTTTTTGGAGTCAACTTCACATCGTTCGCAAACATCACGCCCCTCTTCCCGCCGGTCTGCCTCTCGCCGTCGCTTTGGTTCCGGCCGCGGTTCGCTGCTCCGCTTGTTATTCCGGCGCATCTCCAGGTTTTGGCGTCGGGCGTTCGGTTTCCTTTGACCCCTTTCACGTTCCTGGCCCCCGTCCACCACCATTCCCCTCTCGTCGCTCCATCTCGAGTGAGACGGCTGGATGGGGTTATTACCCTTTCCAACTAGAATATTTGAGTGCTTAATAAATACCACTTCTAACCACAGTTTTTCAGGTTGGAGCGCTAATTATTTTGGATAAATCAGGCCAATTTTTCTCATGCATGGTAATGTTAATCATCTTTCTTATAAAAAGTATTTATTTCGTTGTTCTCGATGAAAAAATATCTATTTTTCCAATTATTTGTTGGTAAATATTAAATCCGGCCGTTGCTCACTCACCTCTCTTTACTGGCGTAAGATACATGATTTATCTTAACGTGAAGTTAATGGTTGGTGAATAAACTTTGTGGAAGTTATGCATGCTAAAATAAAATAAAGGTACTAAGTACTTTCCACATTTATTTTAATATGCTACAAAAAGTTCTACGTCATTTTCAACTAGCTTGGCCCCTGGTAGTCCAGCTTGAAAATGACGTAGAACGCGTTGTAGAATATTAAAATAAGCGCTAAGTGCCTCTATTTTACTTTAATAGGGTAAAATTTATGGAAATTAATGTATGCATAAACATATTTTTCTTAATGCTGGTTCTTTTCAATAAGATGATTCTCTTGGGTGTTTTCATATTTTTACCGTGTACTTTTGCTATATCTCTAAGGCGCGGCAGCAGTTTGGCGAATTGTACTATGAATAATCAGCTGAATGAAAGAACGTGGGAAAGTCTCTCTCGAAAACAGCACGTGTCTTAAATATTTTTTCTTTAACAATTCTTTATTATAGCGTATTTATGCATTCAATCATACAAAATAATTTGAAAGTAGATTTTTCTATTTTATATTCCATTGACCAAATTAAGACTTGGTGTGGTTCTTTAAAATAGGGTATTAAAAAAGAAACGTAAAATATTAAAATTTGGGTTAAAATTATACATAGAGCTCAGATTTATATTTAAAAACTCTCCTCGTCTTTCAGTGCCTTTTTTATCGATCTTTTGTGAGATATAAATCAGCCTTTCTTTTCTGGAGACATGTTAGTTCCTCCAATCCGTGTATCTCTCTCTTTATCTTTTTCTCATCAAAATAGTCCCCGTGAGGTTCTCTCCGCAGTCTATAGTTCATCTCTTCCTCTCCGTCCTTGAGAAGGTTGGGCAATCAAATATCAGAAGCAGAGGCAATCGAGATCTCCACCGGGTGGCCAACTCATTTTACATGTTCGCCGCGCTCCCATTCTTCCTTTCCACGTTCTCGATTCTGTCCTTTTGCTCCATCCATCCTCCTTTTATGGCCGCTCGTCTTTTTGCAGCCTCCTCGCGGGGTGGGCCTGTTTCCTCTTCCCGGCCCGCGTTCCCTTAAATCGCGCAGCCTGCTCCTCTTTAGATATCGCTCGCTTTTTCGTGCTCTTTCAAGGATCTAGGTCTAGGATGCTGAAGTAAGTCCCGCTTGACCTACCCTTTCACTTTTTCCCTTTGTATTTATCTCTCCTACTGCTATACAGGGCACGATATTCCCTTTTCCCTTAACATGCCGAATTCATGTTGCCTAAATTAATGTACTGTCGACTTTACTTGCGGTTGCGGTCTTTGAAGAATATATTGTCGTATTTCTGGGGCTTTTCTATTTACACTGAATCAGTGGGATAGAAGAAATAGATATGGCTTCCTTTTTTAGGTCCATGACGAGGTATATTTTCCAGTCCGAGTCTGCTAACTACACGTAGAAATAGTGTAACAAGCATTCAGGCCAGAAATTACCACCCTCAAGAGTTTACGATGGAAACCTCTAACTTGATACACCATACCTGATAGAGACGATGAGACTTTTTAGATACCTATGAGTTAATCATGTATAGAATGAGTTGATATCAACGTCGGTTTTTATGCCTCCAATGAAGAAAGTCGACTGGGGGTTAAGCGTACGCAGTCGTGAACGAAAGGCTTTATTTAATGTTTCCATTTCTGGTCACTTGAAGTAAATATTGATATCGCATTGAAAAATCCTCCATGAACTACGGATAGAGACTATGTGGAGTCTTATTCTGTAGGTTCTGAACTCGGTCCTCAAAAATGTGGTTTTTCTACTTCACCAGTTCATTTTTTCTGCCCGGAGGTTTTTTTTTTTGATCGGTTAGGGTAGAAATCACTCCCCACTCATACTCCCCTGAAGTGCGGATTTCAATCTTTTTGAGTAAAAAAGCCGAGTGCCATTGTCACCTCCATGGACTAATGCCACCTTGCCCCAAGAAAATCATTGTTCGTCGATTGGCAAAAACTTCCTACAATTTTAATCCAACACTCCTAACATAGGTAACATAGCGCTCTACCCATTAGGGTTCTTTACTCCCCCTGTTTTCTGTTTTTACTTTAAAAAATTGCTACCAATGAGAACATTTTTCAAAAATGAATAGATTATTCAGGTGAATAGTTTACATTTAATGGCAGTTATTTATTTTTTTCATCTAATATGAGCATTATTTCTGTTACCAGTATTGGCGTAGTTTAATAGTGCTACGCATATTTTTCATCGGTTTGAATTTCGTGGCCCAAGAAATTGAGAAAAGAGAACGAAGAAGTAAATAATTAGTTTTGTTAAAAGGAACTTTTCTATTATTGTCGGCTCTGAACAAATGAAAATACAGGAAGAAGATTTTCTTACCTTTTTTCTGCAATATATCTTCTGTTCAATGTAGGATTTGTTAACGTCACTGCATTGGAACATTTGAATGCGATTAATATTGTGATTAAACGTAATTTTAGCCCATAATTAATTCATTTTGTGGTGTTTTTGTCGCTGAAATCATTAAATTTGAGTGTTTTTTTTTCTTTACCAAAGCTAGATTAAAAGACATTGTTTCATTAGCAAAACATTTCACGGATTTAGTCAGAATGTAAAAAGATAAAATTTTTAATCCGATGCAACCCTTTGGAGAGTAGGTTGGGTTCGTGAGTTCTGTTTACCGCCGCATTAATTCCTCTCAAAATTTAAAGCGATGAAAAATCAGAGAAAAATACAACTCCCTCGGGTATCTAATAATTTATATTCATCCGTGGCTCATATTTTTATTCAATATTGACGCTTCACCAATAATTAAAAGCCGATTTTTTCCTGTTATTCTTTATTTTTCATAGCTGCGCATGTATGTATTCAAAACCTCATTAACAGTCCAAATTAACCTATATGAAGAATTTAATTCGTTAGCCGTCATGAGTGTAACCAGCACGATTTACTGTATTATTTTTTAAAGTTTCCAAATTCTCTAATTTAATTTTTTGCTAATTTATGTATTTTCGTTATCGGGATAGCGTCAGTGTTATTTCATAGCAAGTTATCGAAGCAATTCCGAGACCAGTGCAAATATAAGCAATATCTTGGTGGCAGCAGACGAAATTTTGAGAAAATAGTTAACTGAGATATTTAATCTTCCTATTATAGTGTTATTCGTGTCTCAGGATGCCCTAGCTATCCAGATTCTATTTTCAGGTACGTGATTCTGATTTCACAATCAGCAGGAAGCTTTGTCGCTGCTTCCTCTATAATGAATCTTTAATACCCGAGGCATTTCTGTAAATTTATGTTATATGTTCTCTCTACATCAGTCTTACGAATTTCTGCTGAACTGGCCTCATCCAGTGACCTAAAATGGTGAGGTAATCAGCCTCTCTTAATTGATGCTTGTGTTAGTTTTTTCGTTTTCTGGCATAAATCGTCATCGCTACTATCTTATCTCATTGAAAGAGGCAGATGACGGATTTCTCAATCTTTTCCTAGGTCCACATGCAATGTCAGACAATACTTCCAGGTCCCCAATCTTAAAATATTCCCTAATTATTATTATTCTGGAAATCAAGTTGAATTCTTGCAGTTTCGCCACACATTGCTCCCTCTCCTTCAACTTACTTCGCGCGCCCAGTCTTTCCCCACTGTCTCTCTCTCTCCGTTCCATCCTCCCTTTCTTTTTGACTCGCGTCGTTTCCGTGTACACTCTTTTTAGTTTTAATCGCCAGTCTTTATTTTATCGTCGCGCAAGGCTTCGGAAGGAAACGACTTTTACGAGTTTTCCTTCCTCTTGACGACCGCCGCGCCACCCACGTCTCTCCATCCTTCCTTCCTTGCTTGCTTTCTCTTTTTTATCCCCGCCATATTTTTTAATAGTTACTCGAGACTCGGTGAATGATTGACGGCGTAAAAATGGCTGGAGGGGTCATTCACTGTGAAAGGGCGCCCTGGCCCCGAGATCGAAAGTGGCGGTGCGGCGCTTTTGAGTTACGGCCGCGGCGGCGGCCAGACAGTCCAGCTCGCAGATTTTATGCCTTCGCCGTTATCCTCTGTCGTGCTATTTCCTTCTCCCGAGTTTCATCGAATGAGGAGCTGCACCGTAGTTTTAGTTGCAGTTTCATTAGTTCATTGATTTTACCAGGTGAGTTCGATGAGTAATGCAGCAAATATTTTTCACGGCAAATTTTGGTGGAAAAAACTTGACGTTTCTTGTGGAACTTTTCAAATATTCCTGCTTCGTCCCTTACAGTTGCATTGACTTCCGCTAAGTGACCGCAACGCATGGAGCTGTTAAAAATGTCGTCTATAAAGGAGATGCGTTTCAAGCAACGGGCAATGATGACTTTCTTTTGGCGGAAAATCAAGGTATCTCAGATATTCATAGGCATTTGCAGCATGTCTTCAGTGATCTACTAGTGAACAAAAGGACGGTTATTCGTTGGGCCACCCGTGTTTCAACATCGCCGATACAGGGTATTTGAAAGGAATGAACATAAAATTTAAAAACATTTAAGATTGCGTCAAGTCGTAGCATTGAATGGAGATTACGTTGAAAAATAGTTCGTGTAGCTAAAATATAAATGAAAGAAAAGATGAAAGATAGAAGAAAGGAAAATGGGATATGACAAGGTGTACTTGAATGCTGAATAAAAGAACCCCTGTTTCACAAAAAAATGTGTCGTATTGCTTATTGAACTCCTCTCGTAGTTACGTTGTAGTAGCTATTTACCGTTTATTATTTAAGCATTCATCGAAATGGCCTTTGGTGCATTAACGTAAAGCTAGGACTCTCAGATTTATTCGCTATTAGTTGAACGTAGGTACCGCTGATTGTAGTTACGTTGTAGTTGCCTTTTTCCTTTTATTATTGAAGCCTTCATCGAAGTGGCCCGTGGCGAATTAATTTATATCTAGGACTCCCCGATTCATTCGTTATTGGTTGAACGTAGGTACCACTAGTTAGTAAATTGTAGCGTAACGTTTTCGAACTTGAGGTTGCTAACTTTCGCACTGTCAAGAATTAAAACTCTTTCCTCCTGTCGGTCACACAAATGAGGGAAAAAATTTATCTAATACCACCTAATTTTCTCTTTATCCTGTGGGTATTCTTGTTTTACATCCAATTAATCTTGTCACTCTCCGCATTAATTTTTTCCATTAAATAAATGATGTCGATATCTTAATCTCAAATTAAATTACATTCTTATCCCAAATCGGGAAATAATGCGGACACACTTGGTCATTGGTACATTTTATTTTTGCTCCTCTTGCACTCCCATATCTCATCTGGGCTTCGTGGAATTTCCCTCCCCTGTGTCCCTTAATGAACTGCGCTATCTCGTTTAATCTTCCAGTTTTAATCCCTCTCCTCGAGCTTTTTCCCCCTCTACCTACGGGACCAATGAGAACACGGACATTGTGCAAGTTCTTTTCACCTAATTGGGACGACCGCTTGTGTTTTGCCCTACTACCCCAGACTCACTCCTCTGCAGTATAACCATTTGACTTAGCATAATCCATTAACCTCTTCAAGTTTTAATTGCAATTGTCTTTTGCGAAGCCTCGCGAAGTGGGAGGAAAAAAATTACGTCGAGGCCGGTTTAGGATCACGGTAGCTTGTTTTCGCGGCTTTAATGTTCCGCAGCGTCTATAGTTTTGTGGCTCGCACGAAGTAAAAAGAATTTTCAAAACTAAAATTCCGCCCCCTTAAGCATATTAAACGTGATCGTGAGCATTTTCCTTCTCTCGTAGATTGGATATTAATTGCCTCATTAAAATCGGCTGGATCACGAAATAGGGGAGAGAGAGAGAGGAATAAAAAGAAAAAAGAAGCGAGAGAAATTAATGAAATTATTTTCGCCGAATCCGGTCCGCGTTTATTGGACAAAGATTTTGATTTAGTAAGCGGGATGGTTTTTCTCTTTTTTTAATCTGTAGGATTTCTCGAAATTCCCTAATCGCCGCTCCCGCTTGTGACTTGTGCGAGTGAAGGGATTGGCGGGTTTAATTTCTCGTGCGTTCTTTCTCGTGTCTTCCGTCATCGGCCACCTAATGAAACTCAACCTTTCGGGACAGTAATAAAGCCGTTGGGAGGATTAATTGATCCGCGTAATTGGATTCCAGTTATTTCATTTAAAACTTCGGGACGGATCTTCGGGACGGCCATAGAATTTAACGAGGTCATTTTTTAAGATATCTAATTTAATTAAATGCGTGAGAACCGGTGGAGAGAAAAATTGGTTGTGCGTTTGTGTGCGCGAGTCGATATTCATTACATTCGTCCGACTGCATTCGCAGCTACTTTATCCTGTTGGTTTGTTCCTTGAAGCGCCCGCTGACAGCATTCCTGTTTTTATGCTCGCGGGATTCGTGTTGTCGATTAATTCCCGACGGATGTCTTATCTCGTCGACATTCAGGATTCATCGCAGCCGATGCTGCCTTGTAGAGGATGGAGATGACTTTATTCCCTTAATCTTCTCAGGTTATGGAGTCCTCTGCGCTCCACTTCACCGCAAAAATGGTGGTCTGAAATAGACGCTCACTCATTGCTTCGAGTAGCAAACTCATAAGTTTGCTTTTTAAAGCTCTTTATCGCATACTTAGCCAAATGAGTGTGAAATTCTCGTGGTGTGTTTAATTTTTAATTGTGTTAATTTAATTTAATTATGTTAATTTTATGTGTGGAATTGGGAACCAGCTCGTTTCCTTGAGTCACCTCTCTTAGTTAGGTTTTGATTTTAGTTGATGGTTGATAAAAATGTATGTCTAAGGTTCGGCTGTTCAATGGAGAAGTACCGAATTTGGAGCACACCCTATATTTAAAGAGGCACAGGGATGTGAAATTCAAATTTTCTGGGTAGGGATGCATTTCTTTCCCCAGGACTACCTCGAACTAAGATGTTTTTGCGCTGGATTGATGGTTGATGAAAATTTATTTTCTGGACTCAAATCAAAACTACAGGCTTATCTAATTTAAGTGTCAGATAATTCGAGTATAGTATGTGCCAAGAATATATTATCGATATGAAGGATGACGCAGTTAAAGAGATTGCTCGGGTCGTGTAGTCAGCATTTTTACAGAATTATGTTTTGGTTTTGTATCCTCATATAAATAATACTCTAGTACTATCTATATCTAGTAATATAGTGTTTCTCCAATAATAATTTAATACATATCTGTCCAGCAATACCTTCAAATAGAAATATTTTCTTGTTTCTAGTTTCATGACGCATCTACAAGGTGCCATTAATTCCGGAATCCCAGGATAGGAAGAATATATAAAAATGAGGATGTCGCCTTGAGTGTTTTACCCAGGAATGATACCTTCTTAGTACTAGTGATTTATCTGGCACTTAGCCGTCTCGTAAAGAAATTATAGACTTGCCAAAAGGTCCAAATATCAATTACGTAGTTCATAATTCATCTCCGAATCCTCATTCAAGGTTCAGTATATCGATTTTACTGTTTCCCCTTTGCTTTGCGTAGCTCCTCTAGGGCGTTTCGCAAATTCTTGTTTCCTTATATTTCTTTCAGTTTTGATTCCGCCCTCCTCATCGGGAAAGGAAACGCAATAAGTCTTTAAAAGCGGAGGCGTCCCGCAAACCCGTTCGAACCGCCTCCCACTTCCTTCTCGGGCCATTTATTTTCGTTCCACACCGTTTTAATGCGACGTCAAATTTTCATATCCACCGCTCCGTCTAACGCCCCCTTTGCCTCCCTATCGCGGCACAGTTCTCTCGGCAGTTTCCAGCCCTACCACTCCCACTAACTCCTTCTCTCCCTTGGTGCACTTTACCACTTCTGTCCCGCAGTTCTCCATCTAAAGGGAAAAGCCTTCATACTTCTCTATGACAGTGGTTGGGTGTAACTTAGTTAAAGTAACAAATTTAACTGTTTCAGGGGTGTTGTGTGATATTTTTTGAAGTGGAATAAAACAAAACTATGGAATTTAGATTAATTTTTTTATTATAACACTATCCTGGTGAGTACGTAGTATCATCTTCAGGTGAATAACCTTCAGGTTTCACTATTTAGTATTTATTTTTAGTATTTACTATTTATTTACCAAGATATTACTAAGTTTTGTCAATTTACAACTTAGTGGAAGAGGCTGAATTGCCGGCAAGGATTACATTTTAGATCATTTTTACTTGTAACCACTGCATTTAAAAATATAAATATTACATGTAATCTATTCTAAAGATTTTAGAAAGTATCATTACTTTCCTTATGCCGGTGTACCTACTTTCTTCGGCGAAGAAAGGCGCAATGATGTGTGTGTTTGTCCAAAGTAACTCTATAATCAGGAAATTAAATGCTTGTTTTCTTTTCTGTGCTCCACCTCCGTATGTCCGATAGAGAACCCCTTCCCGCTAACGGATACCGATACGGATATCAATTAAATTTTAAGTTATTATTTCTTGTAGCCGTCATATTTTCCAAATGTAACAGATATTTTTTAAATACACTCAAGTACTTTCTGAAATTAGTGGTTACTTTCTCTGAACTACTACTCCAACATGCCCAATTAAAAATTGTCATGGTATCCTAAATGGCCTTACTGTTACCTGTCCGGATAATTTGTTGTTACAAATCATTTGTTATTTGTGGATAATATTGTTTACACTAATAATAATGATAGTAATTTGTGATACATTTTATAGCAATTCGCTATATGTGGTTCTTGTGGTCTCTCTCATACACAAAAAAACTATTAGATAAATAAGCGGTTACAACTAGTTTCTTGCTAAAGTTACATTTGGTCATTGCAACTGATTACAAATTTTATAAGTATCTGTAACTAAACGCAGATACTATTTTTGGTAGGAAGGTAACCCGTCTGTGTCCGCTAGCTCGTCTTTTCCTCTGCCTTCTCTCCGCCCACATTATACCGACTCCCTCTTCTTCCCTCCACCCTGCCCCCCCTCCCAGCCTTCATAAATCATCGGCGCAGTCCGCGGGGAAAGACACTCTGGAGAAGTATAAATTTTCTCCCTCGGTAGGCTTCAAAAATTGGTTCGGAATGGGGTTAATTCACTCGCGTGCATTTTGGCGCGCTCAGACTATATCCTGTCTCCCTCCTCCCCTCTCTTCCCCAATCGCTCTCCTCTGTCTCGAACCCTGGTCCTCCTACAAACCGTGATATCGTGGATCATCAGGGAATCGTTCTTCGGCAGTTCCAAAGTTGGTATGCATTTTTTATGAACTAGTCTATCAAAACAAAAGAGTATTATACTAATTTTATTATGCAATATCAAAAAGTGCGCCAGTCTTAGTTTATTTAGTTGAACAAGACGCCGCAGTTTCGCGATATTTTTAGCTCCAATTCCACTCGTTTTTGTACCACATTGAATAAAAAGTAATCCAATCTGTTCCAAATAATTTACTTTTTTCAAGAGCGGATGTTTAAACCTTTTAATTTCTCTCAAATGATCATAAAAACCCAGTTTTTAAAAGGAAAATGTACTTTGCTAGGTAAAATTTTAAGGTACTTATTATATTAGTCGATCGGGAGTTCAAATTCAAGTTAGGTCACTGGCGCCTATCCTGTTAACCCAAATTCCATCATACCTACGACAATTTTTTCTCAGATTTTTATTCCATAGGTTCCTATTTGGAAGCCATCCGTCATCCCGCGACGTTTTGCGATATTTTGGTTTCAAGGCCAGGGAATCTTGTTTCGATGATTGAGTGTGTATATCTTATTTAAATTTCATAAATGCATGTAGGCAGTCTAAGAGAAAGTCACAGTTTAATCATACAACTTAAATGGGGACTATCATGAAGTAGGCTTAGTAAATGGACGACCATGGAGAAGTTTCTTGCCATAATAAGTACTCTGTCTGAGGATTTCTGGAATAGAAGTCAATTGTCAGTTCATCTTCAATACAAAGCGCAATCCGAATGCAAAGCAGGGACATTCTGGCGTCTGGTAACAAGTTCATTTGTGGTTCCACCGGTGAAATTGAAGATTTAGAGTCAGATATCATTATTTTTCAGACTCTTCCTGCTAAAAATGTGGCAAATATTTTTTTCTTAGAGATCGCACTAAATTGATTTCAGGCAAGGTTTTTTTTAGAAGCCTGTAATATTGAATTCGTAGCAGTTTAATTGCAGATCACACAAAATAAGAATAATTTAGCCTTAAAGAAACGATTTATGGGACTTAAATTCTGTTACGTATTATTTTTTGTCAAACATTTTGCCGTATTTCATCAGTATTGGATTCGAAAATTTAATGAGTATATTGTTCGACGAATGTTGAAATACGAGGGCAGCAATTTGTGGAAAAGTATAGAGTGTTCCATTAGGGAAGCGCTATATCTTAACCATTAATTTCGTCTGGGATCAAACGGAGTCTTTCTGATCGCTCCATAGGGGCGATATGACAACTATGATGTTCGAGCTAAATTGTTACGTAATTGAAAGGCATTGTATCCTCGTCAATGTGAATTTTTTCATCTAGTCGATATAAGAAATGGCAATGGAGGAACGATGATGCATATAATCATTCGCATGTTTTTACCTCCAAAAAAAGATATATCAGTTATGCATTATTTCGATTCTCGTTTTCTTTTGAAGATTTCGCGAATTGTATATTGTCCCATGTACCCTGCAATATGATCTACTAATGTTGATATTATTTAATGAGTGGCAAATTTGGCGAAAGTGAGTGAAATATTTTGTGAACTGTTGAAATTTGTTATTTTCATAACTTCTCATCTCGAAATCATACACTCATTTAATTAGAATTTTATCTCTCATTATTCTGCTGGAGTAAGGTAGTTTCTTTGTAATATGCCTTTTATACATATTTTTTCGTCTATTTCTGATGAAACAGTTGGGTTAACGTGTGTGGCCATTTGTGGATTTACGGGAAATCATCTAGCTGATGCATGAGGTTCATCTTGGATCCAGTTTCGTCGAGATTTACAAAAAACCTCTTCAAAATTTTCTAGTTCCGTTCCATTCCATTCTACTATATTGAACTATTTTTACTACTTCTTATTTCAAAATGCATTCCTACGTTTCGTGCCAGAAATTCTTTTGATTTCGAATGTTTAACATGTAATTCGTGAGAATTACACGAATCGTTTCAGAATTTTTCATGGATTTTTTCACATGCTGATACTACAGATAAAATATTATAACTTAAGGGGAAAGTGCAAATGTTCATATCGCATTGCTGTATGGTGAATGTGTATAATGCGTTCTGTGGGGCGTAATCTCTATAACCAGTGCTTAATTGTAGTAATCCGTTGGTGTCACAATCTAATGGCTCGCATTCCCCTAAATATCTTGTGGCTCATATAATCTCAGCGTATCTTGTGCCTTAATTATGCAGCAGTGGGATGAAAATTTCATTATCCTCTGTTTGTTTCCTTTTCTTCTCCATCTTTTTTAACTTCGACGTTTTCCTTCCTCTGTCTCTCTCATCCCCTTCATTTGTGCCTCTAATTAATATCTCTCCTTCACTGCACCCCATCTTCTGGAGCTCCCTGGTTATCTTTTACTTATCTTTTCCGTTCGTTTCCATTCATTACCTTCGCAGCTTATCTCACACGTTCCCTTCTTCCCCGCAACTCCTCGATCTCCGTCATTATCTTTTAATCTGTCCTGAGTTGACTGTTCTCCTGCAAACCCACCTTTTCTTCACTTTTTTCACGCACCCTCTTTCCTTCCGCTTAATTTAATGTTTCTTCCAATCTTCTCCTCTCCCTTCCGTGTCACTATTTTCCTCTCGTCTTTATCGTCTTTCTGGTCCGCTGCGCGCAAAATTCTGTTGCGTGTGTCGTACTGCAGTTCCCAATTTTGAGCTGAGATACCAATTCCAGACATTTTTCTCACACAAGTGGGGCCTCTTCGTTATGAAAAGGATGGGTAAAATACTCGGGTTTTCGATATGCTTCAGGAAAAGAGGAGTCGTCGCATCTTAAATTTTCTTGGAAGCTTCTCTGATTGGTTTCCTAAGACATCGGAATGAAATAACATGGTAATGAAACATATTTTCTAACAATAATTTGGTGATTCAGCGTACTTTTTGAATGCGATTATGCCTTGTAAACAATTATTTTAGACGTTTAAATCGATTTAAATGTATCGTACAGTCATGTAGCTCTTTCAAATTCTAAAACGATTAGTACCAATCGCGGTGAGCATTTGGTCATATCCCATAAATTCATACTGTAATGGAACGCCAAATAGTCATGAATTCAAGCGATAACCATCAGGAAAATTGTTATGCTACCAGAACATATTTGCCCTTTACAATTGATATATTAAATTTATCAATTATACTTTTTAAATTGACAGGGAAAATCCTTCTGGTACGAAAAATAATTTTCCGCGCAATTAAATCGACGCCGAGGGAAGTAAATAATGATGGCAACAATTTATAATTTATTTGCGGCGCTGATATGCCCTCAAGCACGTTCGCCTCCATGAACCTTCGGCCTTTCGAAATTTCCCGGCGCAGACCTTTACCAATTCCACAAAACGAGAGCCGGAATCAATTTCCCGCACCAAGAAGAGGAGGGGAAAGAGAGAGATCCCTGCTGTATCATTTTCTCCGCCTAACGTGCGAGAGTTGGTGAGTTAATCTGCTCCCGTGCTCGACGAAAATTTCCGACGTATGAGCTGATCCGCTGCGACGTGATTAAGAAGCGGACCGCCGTAACGAGTTGTATCGCTCTCCCACCCGCAGATTTCTCTCGCTCAATAGGGCGCTCGTTGAGTACCCGGGAGGAAGAGGAGGAGGGTTTTTCGTTCCTCCTTCGGCCTTCCTCTAATTGAGCGCCGTTAGCACACCCGCACGGACGTGGCAAGATGTGGGGAAAGAGAGGGGGCTCCGTGTGCTGTGAGTTTTCTTTCCCCTTTTGAGAAAACCCAGTTTCGTGCTTTTGGGTATATCTCGAAGGAGAGATGTCTGTGACCGGGGAGACTCGCATAAGATTCGGAGGAGGGGGAGGGAGGAACGGAAAGTACAGGGGGTGAGTTTCCAATTGGGAATGCAAGGGTGAGTGGTATGAGTTGTCGGCTGAGAAGGGTAGGGCTAGACTGGGAGGAGGGTTTGGAAACGGGTATCGGATGGAGAAATGGTGGAGAAGGGTGTCTCTGAGAGGCAGCGAAGTGAGACGACGCTGCGCTTGTTAAGGGGTTCGAGGAACACGTCTCAGACCCTTGTAACGTGCAGTCCATCCAAGGGAATAATATCGGTGGGGAGATGCTCCCATCTGGCCTGGGAATTGGGGGTTGGCTGTTCAGTGTTCCGTTCTCCTCTCGCGCCTCCTTCTTCCCCCCCCCCCCTCCTACACTCCACCCCCCTGCCACTCTCCGAGGAATCCAATCCCTGTCTTGCGCCCAGCTCCATCCTAATACCACAAGCACATCAACATGATTATTTAGATCGAAACATGTAGAGAAAAAAAAGCTTTATGAAAAATTGAAATTTTGGTAAAAATATTTCTGGATGAATGAAGCGCAATGCAAAAATAACGCGTTGGTGTGTGCGGGTATCTCATTTTTAAATACTCGTATTCGCATATTCTTTTACATTATACCAATCGAACGTCCTCAATCATCTGAGTAAAATCCGCTAAAACTCTGTAATTTATTTGATTGAATTGATAGCAAAATGTTCTAAAAACCTAAATAAATTTCGATCGTGATCCTTTTACGGAATGTACTCAGATGCCTATAAGGAGCATAGAATAATCGCGCGTTTGCTTCGTATCCAGTCTCTACTGACTGAATTACTTAATATCATTGTGTTTATACTGATGAAATCGTGAAGAAGTTTCCAATATCTTAATTTTTAGCATCCTTTTCTCACTCATCAAACCAATCTTCACAGAACAGGTCATGGACGTCAATATATCACATCCTGTTGCTTCATTTTTATATTTCTATTCCGTGTGACATTCATTCTGGCTCTGGCATTCACACGCATCATAGGGTCCAGATACCAGCACCATTAATAGAAACTCATTCTCAGCTCCCCAAATTGACGGAATGAAGTTGACAGTGATGGAACTATTTTGCTCCCTCTCTTCATTTGCAGATTCAGCCATCCAAATGCAATGAAGTTCGTAGACAATGTGTCATGTGGATTTCAATACAGCTTTTTTTCATCGCTCGAGTTGAAACCTCTGTAGAGGCACGTCGAAGTGTCCATCTCATCGAATGCATTCTCGAATGACGTGTTTCGATAGCGGAGTTAATTTGAAAACTGCCCTCTGCCACTTGCAAGCGGAGCGTCCGCTTGAAAGGAAACTTGGAGTACGCACGCAAATTTAAATGCAAAAAATATTCTAGCCTCCATCAAATTCAATCCTGCTGTACTTCAATCTTCACAGAACGTGACCGTTTCACGTTAATCCTACATTATTCGGTATGAAACCCCCGATTCCCGCTCTTACTCATATTGCAATAGTGATTTATTAGTATTATTTTTCTGTTATCTGGATTTAAATGCGATTCCAATATTATTGACTTCAATTTATAGCAATTTAAACCACACTACCTGTCTTTATAAATAACTTCTGTTAGTATATGAGTGGTTACTATGGGAAGATTGTGAGCTTCATATTGGCCTTTGACAAAAGAGATCAATATAGCCTCTTTTGTCGTAATTAGTCACATGCCCAATTACGACCGTGGGAGCTTTGTTCATGTCTCGTGTTTAATTTGAGTTTTACAACTTATCTCATCTAGTAATAGTTAATACCAGAGCTTTTAGGAGTCACAATCCGAACACAATGAAAGAAATCCTTTTCAGAATCCCCTCTCCCAGCCAAATACCCTGGAGTCGGCTCTCAGGGTACAGCGTACACGCACCAATAAACGCTTTGGCTGGGATGGTGCTCTTTTGGTGTGTATCGAGATGCAGTGAAGATGTTGACGCAATTCATGCGATCGCCATTACGAGGGTGAACACCGATCCGAGTGCGCACTTACTGAAATGTTTCCGCGAGCATGTGCGAGTTTCCTGCGTGAGAAAGCATTTGGCGTGAATGGGCGACGACCTCTTTCGCCGTTTACCCTAACCCCTAAGGGGACCCAAGTTTCCATCGTCCCCAGTGCCTCTTCAAGTATTTCCCCCACCTAGCTATCTTTCGCAAACGCCTCACTTCAGCGAGGTCTTCCGTTCGTGATGTTTTGGTAGTTGGTGGATTCCAGGGATCGTTAAATTCTTTTTATTCATATTCCCTTCTCGGATTTGGAAGTGGCGTGATTTTTTTTTTTCAATTTTTTTGCCGAAGATTCGAATGGTTCGACAGTCCGTCGGGAATAGTGCGGTGGAATGGCGAGCCACGTCATTTCTTTCTCTAGCCCGCCCTTACATCCTTTTCGATAAAACGCTCTGGCGTTCGGCAATTTTTTTCACCTCTTACTATTTTCTCTGCCTCTCTCGCGATGTTCTAGTCGGTTTCATGCCTTCAATCGAGAGCTCTTCTTTCTCTCGCATCTCGAATTTTCATTTTTCTGAAAAGAATGAGGGTATGATGTTAGATGGGTTTGGTATCCCCTGTGTTTTGATCGTGCTGGAACGTGCTATCATGAATGCAGTTATCTCAAAATCCCATTGATAGGAATTTTTCGAAGTATTCTATGTTTTCCGAATGAATTGAACCTCGTATGTGTCTTCAAAACAAATTTAGGATCGTTTATAAGAACGTTGTCAGTGTTTTTATTTTTTTATACGGTGCCTTTGGTCACTTTTTTGTTACGTTTCTTGCTTTAATTTAAAGTAAGTGATAGTAGTTCAGTTGTGGTGATAGTCATAAACCCAACGAATGCTAGCCTTTCGAAAAAGTTATTCGATATCTACACTAGGTAGGTCCAACAGGAAGGACTAGAAGTGTCTGATTTCATCTAAATAATGTATGTATTGGAGTGACCTATGCGTTAAAGAGTATCAGATTTTAATGATTCTCAAATATTTGACTTTGTGGCCTTTTATAATAAAACCCTCGACCCAATCCTGAAAATCGATCATTTCATATTTTCTTTTTTGTAATATTTATGGATTTATTAAATTCATCTGAAAAATCGAATACATATATTGTAGCTATCTTATAGAATTTGTACATTTTATAAGTAGCTACAAAATATTTTAAGCAAGGATACTCTATTTTTATAGCCGTTTAACTCCGTGGTATTGTAATAATATATTCTACACCTTTGGTCGAATCTTTGAAAGTCATGCCATCGTCTATCGTCTTACCAGCAGTAAATCCTAGTAGTATGCCCGCGGAGCTACCGTTTAATGTCCTTTGCCTCAATCTGGTGGTATTTTTGCTATAGATATTTTCTTTAACCTGAAATTGGAGGTAGAGTTAGAGTTTTCTTGTCCACATGTTATGTTCTGCATGATTATTTGCTCCTGGAAGATGAGCCGTTCTCTAAAGCATTTTGTCAGTGCGTTATTATATTGTCGTAATTTCTTTTATAAGGATGAATTTTTTTTATTAATGTGGCTTTTACTCTATTATATCGATCCAGCTTTTCAATGTGAATCTGCTTATTAATGCAGAATGGGTACTTAAGGTGCCTTGAATTCTCCATGATGATGTAATTAAGTTGCCTCTTTGTTGTATTCCCTCAGGTTCTCTCTCCAAATGGTGTTTTTCCGTCATATACATTGCTGACGCCCGCGCAAGCAATCATAACACTTTAACACCTGATGTAAAAGCTTAAGTAACATTCTAAGGTTTGAAAATCATTGCTTCATTATGGCCTCAGTAATTATAACCGAATCAGTTCCTCGCTTAGGAGTTAAGTCATTGAAATAAAGACGCAGGGTGTTACCGTTTTTGTGGCTTTGTCTTTCCTTCCGTCGGCCTTTGTACTCAGAGGTTAATGCATTCATGCCGTTGTGTAACTTGATCTTTCCCCCTCACCGAAGTTCACAAGTAAGGGACTCCGGCTAGTCGTACATTTTAATCGACCTTTCTATATCCTCTTTGTATTTCTTTGTTTGTCCATCCAATCCCTTTGTGATTCTTCCCTTTTCTTCTAGTGGCAAAATTATTTCTATCCCTTTTTTAAATCCCCTTGTCTCGTCACGAAGTCCATTGTATGTACTCCTCGATTTATTGTCTCCAGTTCGTTGAGCCCTGCGTGGAATAATCCGTCTCCGGCTTGCCCTTTTAAAGCTCCTATTCCCTCTTGGCGACCTCATTTCAACGGCTACATTTCTTCTCAGTAATTTCCCGCTCCTTTCTTGAGCTGGCCCGTCTCGGCGTATTTTCCAGCGTTTCAATTCGCCTCTTTATATCAAGCGATATCGACTGCGAGGAAAATTCAGCCTGGGATTATTGGATATCGTTATGCCGCGCTTTCCTCGTCCCTCGTGGCCCGGTCGCTGC
Organism: Ischnura elegans; assembly: GCF_921293095.1. Classification (NCBI taxonomy): domain Eukaryota; kingdom Metazoa; phylum Arthropoda; class Insecta; order Odonata; family Coenagrionidae; genus Ischnura; species Ischnura elegans. The sequence continues at coordinate 147,974,719 of NC_060246.1, forward strand.
TGTAGTCCGGTGTGCAGTCGCCAATTTCTGCTCAGATTGATTCGTTTATTCTGCCCGGGTTCGGTTTTCCAGGAGGCAGGAGGCTTTTCGAAAATTTATTGCCGACTGCACCGGAGATGCATTCTCCGTACTTCCTTTTCCTTCCAAGAGCTCTCGTAACGATGGTGATTAGTGTGTCGGTCCAATCGCACTGAGCGTACAAAGTAGTTGTGCCCTGTGATATTGGTCGGTTTTCCCTCCGTTGACGCGAAAGCTTTATTGTTTGAACTCTGCTTGAATGGCGTTCTTTCGCGAGTTATGCGACGAAGCGTGTTCTAAATTCCACTTTTTCCTTTGCTTAGTGGAAATTCTCTGGACCTTGATGAAATTGTGTTGTTAATAACTCTCATAACGTTGGTGAAACACTTATGCTGGTAATTATAAATCATAAATCCAGTTTTATTAAACAGTATTTACGTATTTTTCCCTCACCTTTATTGCCTTTTCCATCTCATTTAGGTTTTTTAAATTTAAATCTTCCTGTTATTTTTAAGGCACAAAACATGATGAGCAGATTTCTGATTAAATTATATGCCTTACATAAAGTATAGTATGTCTTGTGGTATTTATTTTCCGTGCAGCTACTACTGCTTGTCTACATTTGACATGAAGGCCTACCAAATAAGATAAGTATATTTCCAAGAAGTTTGTTTCCAGAAATAGGCTCTCCTGTAGCATGAATGTCAATAGTAAAATCACTCCCAGCATGATTTCTTCCTTTCACCTGGTTTTTGTGCGTTTGTATTTACTTATAAATACAAGCATATTATCATTCATTTTCTTCGTCTGTAAACGTACATGACATTATCATTAATCAATAATATCCTTCTGGCATAGACAGATTTACATGAAGTGTAAACCACGTGTAAACCTGCACCCTGACCCGTCTCACCTTCTCAGTTAAAATTTATCCTTAATTGATAGGGAGGCCTATTCCTTTCCTATGTATCCCTAACTTCCAATCTCTTCCTTACCCTCCTTCGCTTACCCTAAAATTTTCCTCATGGTACAGATGTCTACACCCCTTCCCTTCTTACAACTCCTTCAATCCCTACCCTCTGTCTTCTCAGTATTTCGTGTGCCATTAAATTTTTTAATTGCCGCTGATTGGTAATTTCTAATGGTAGGATGTTGCTCCTCAATGCAATAGGAGGGAACACTCAAAATTAAAAATTGGTTTTCGTTATTTAAAACCAAAAAGATAAGAATGAAAAACACACACGCCAAATTTTAGAGCTCAAATTCAATTTTTAACCGAGATAAGTAGCTTTGAAAGTCCGCTAGGAGCTTCGGCCACGCCCACGGTGCGAAACGTATTTCCATTGGTTGACGCCGCGTGACGTGTGAACCTCATGAATGTCGCGAGAGTAATGCTTGAAGAAGCCGTAAACACACTGCGTTCGTGGAAATATTGGCCATAAGTTTATCGGCATGGCGAAACACGATGTTAATATTGTTCTGGCAGATACCAGAAGTGTACTGACATTGTTAACACGGACTCTGGACATTTTTTTGTCTCAAAAATAATCATTTCATTGAAGTTAAACTTCTTAAGATGAAATGTTTACACTTTTGAAAGAGACAGTTATCGGGGCAATTATCGTGGATGTTTTAACTTGTGGACTAACCATCATAAAATCCTTTACTTATTACTGGTTTTTAGTTTCCGGGTGTAAATTGTGAAATAAATAAACAAATGTGCTTTAGTTATAGCTGTTTTCTTGCCCTCTGAAGGGAGGAAATTCGGGGTTCTCTCCGTTTATTTTAGGATTAGCATTCAGATTTCGTTGGAACAGCATTTTTTTAAAGCAGAGGTCTCGCTTTGGTCCACTTATGCTCCCGATAAATGTTCAAGTCAGTTCCGTTCTATGAAAAATGGTAAACAATTGTCATCAAAATGAAAGAGTAACTCAGAGATGGGGATTTTTACATGAAAATATCCGTAAGTTCACTTATATTTACGTCAGAGTTACACGTACAGTCACTTTCAAAAGTTTTAGGACAAAGTTTGTTGCACCACTTCTGCTTCTCAAGGAAATTTAGTATCCTATACTCCTTTCGTAGTTATCTGCTACACTACGCTGACATTCCGCTTGTGATTATATACATACACACAAAGGGACAAATTATTTTATACTGCAAATTTATCATTCCGCCTCTATTTATGTAGGGTGTAATGATTATTTCGTGAGCACGTACTGCATACTTGCACCGGTTTTTACCCTTAGTGGTTAAAGTCATTATTATATGATTTTTGTCACATGGCGGGTCGCCGCGGCGGTGGCCTAGTGAGCAACGCTTTGAGCTCTGGTAGTAAAGGGTGAGGGGTCGGGACTGTCTCTCATGATTTCCTCAGCTCCTTTTCCTACTTATTAACAGGTTTTTTATGATCGTAATTTCACTGTATTTGATATTATGCATTTATTATTGCCGATGCGAATTTTTAAAATTAAGAGAAAAATGGTGGATAAAATCCTGGCGTTAGCATTAACGTACAAGGATTTGGTTCTTTCCCGGCGAATGCTGTTGATGAAATCTTCTCGGGAAATCAGCCGGGAAATGGCCATCATCACCCGGCTGATTTCCCGAGAAGATTTCATCAACATTAACGTACAGTTTGAAGTCTGGCGAAAGGAGTCACACATCATAATTTTTTATTAGTCAATTATTCTTTTTCGATTAATGATAGTTCAAACTATTTGCTAGTATTCAATCAGTAAGTATTTGCCTCCGGTTTCTCTGTTTTGCTGTAAGATTTGCAAAGTTATCCGTGTTTATTATTTACTATTTGTTCTTCTATTTATAGACATGGCGGCACCGGGAGTCAAATGTGCTTATTTCTGTGTATCGTGAGTAATTCGATATCATAGTGTTCCTGGAGTACAAATTTGAGATTATCATGTATTAGTTTGTACTATTTGACACATAACCAGGTTAGCGTCGAAGACCCTTTGCAGTGGTTGGCTTTTAATGCGCAAGATAGAAACAAAGAGTGAACACCAGGGCAAATATGCAGTAAATGCACTCGAAATAATAATTATATCCAACATAAATTGAAACAGAATGATATATTTGGAATTAAACACTAAAATTTCCCGTTGAGTGCGTATATATTTAATCACCTACGAAATTTTTGCGATGTGTGGTCAAAGACAACAAAAGGAGTAATGGAAACTAAATCTCTTTGAGAAGCAGAAGAGATTTACATTAAAATGGCCCTCACACATTCTATAACAGCCTATTTCTGAAGGAATATGCAGTCTCCGTGCAGCCTCGCACCACCGCCTTCCTCGGTCTGGGCCGTTGGGCACCACAAAAAATACTTTTCTGGCGTTTAACGAGAGGTAAATTCACATCTCGGCACACAACAATATAAGTAAGGTTCCCCACCACTCGTTTAAAATTCTCCGTTTTATCTAGTATTTACTTATACTCGAAATAACGTATACGACAATGCACTCCTTATGCAAGCGATGCTGACATCATAAGGTTCACACGTCATCAACATGGCGTCGCCCGAGAAATACGTTTTTGGCGCGGAATTCAAGTAGAAACTTCAAACTGCTCTAGGGGCGAAATTATTCTACGCTCAATAGTAAAATTTGGTGAGAGCCTTTCTTACACCCATTGCTTTATAAGTCAGACAAAATATTTGGTAGTGTAATCCCTTCTATTGTGGGCCACAATAAGTTTTCATCGATTCGCAGTGAATCCTGTATGAGGAAAAGTCGCATATTTTCATTTGCGTTTTTCCTTATAGGCATATCGGTGACGGCATTCGTCAAAAAATAAATATTCGTTTCGCATACCGAAGATCTGGTAAAATTGACGTTGCCATGTGTGATTCGCGTAATTCATGCTAATCTCATTAATTGATTCGCCGAAGGCGCTTTCCTGCTGTACCGGTGAATTACTTCACCCTAACCAGCCAGATTACAAATGATTATATTTGGTGCGCAATTGTCTATGTTGTGTGGGTAGTGTTTTGTTTGTGTGAGCAGAAACTTATAACTAATGAGGATTTTACATATACATATTTTTGATTGGATACATAGATACATTTTTGACCATATATTTATAGGTTTTCTATACTTTGATATGAGTTAGTTTAACAGCTATATTATAATTTTAATGATGAATATGGAATTTCTTTTCTCTTTTTTTTCTTTTGTCTTTATTCATTTCTTTGAATAAAGTATTAATCATTTTTTTTCTTTTTTGTATTTTGTTTATTATTATTTTTTTTATCTTTTCCATTGTTTTATATATTTTTTTCATGTTTTTTTCTTTTTATTTTATTTATATATATTTTTTTTCTTTTCATCATCATCATCATCATCCCATTCATGCGTATCGTCTACGCTATAAAACAGTAGACGACTGTATAAGGTTCAATTATCATCGCTGAAATTAATGTGTTTAATTGCCGACGAAACTATTGGGGTTCACGAGCTGTCGGAAGTCTGAAATAATGAGTACGATACGCAGTGTATTTCGCGTCGGGAGTAAGTTTTGATAACAGTATTTGAAAGCTTTTTGTGTACCCGGGGATATTGACGAGCGAAATCGTTCACTCCCAGGAAACCTTCCGCTCCCAGTATTTGGTTTGCGGTTGATTTATGCGTGGTTCGTTTTATTTTAGGGATTAACGCAGCTCTTTTCCGCCCGCTTCAACTCACGAAACCAATTCGGAACCATAAACAATTTCGGCCGAGGATAAACATTATCGCAGCCCGTTTCTGCTACAAGGACGTCATTTAGGGAGCCGCCCTGGTATTTTTTGCCCGTTTCCATCGTACTCCTAACCCCTCCTCCCACTTGCGGAAATTATCGAATATTCCGAAAAAAAATGTTCTGGGCGTTCTGTCATCGGTCATTGACATTTGTACTAGTATGCGAGTGAATTTTGGTAGAGCCATTACTTTTTTTACAGCTAATGGTGGTGGATTTTTGCTGTGGCGATGTGTTGGATACGTTGCCGAGTTTTTCCTTAAATCACTGACGGTTTTCATGATAAAGCCATCTACATTTCCATTCTCTTTAAGAGAAATCAAGAAACACTGTCTTCGCCTTTTATATCGTCTATAATCCTTAGCATTTGTAATACAAAGTCGTGCATAAAGGTTCCGAATTTATCTTTATCCTTGCCACTTCTACTTTCATTCCTATGAAAATATTATTATCTGCATAATAAGTGAGTAAACTTTATTTACGTTGAAAGGAGACTTCGTTGATTTCCACTGATTTATTTCGCCCGTACGACATATTTCGAACCATAGAGGTCATTATCAAGTACCTGGTACTTGATAATAGAGGTCATTATAGAGTACCTGGTACTTGATAATGACCTCTAAACATGTCGTACGGACGAAATAAATCAGCAGAAATCCACGAAGTCTCCAATTTTATTGAAGTCTCCACTGATATATTTTGCCCGACGACATGTTTCGAACCATAGAGGTCATTATCAAGTACCCGGTACTTGATAATGACCTCTAAACATGTCGTACGGACGAAATAAATCAGCAGAAATCCACGAAGTCTCCAATTTTATTGAAGTCTCCACTGATATATTTTGCCCGACGACATGTTTCGAACCATAGAGGTCATTATCAAGTACCCGGTACTTGATAATGACCTCTAAACATGTCGTACGGACGAAATAAATCAGCAGAAATCCACGAAGTCTCCAATTTTATTGAAGTCTCCACTGATATATTTTGCCCGACGACATGTTTCGAACCATAGAGGTCATTATCAAGTACCCGGTACTTGATAATGACCTCTAAACATGTCGTACGGACGAAATAAATCAGCAGAAATCCACGAAGTCTCCTTTTCTGGCTCTGGACTGGAGCAAGATGGCCGCCAGAGTGAAGACACGCGTTTCTTTCTCTCTCGTGTTTTTATATCTTTTTGGGTTAAGTTTACCTTTTCTAGTGGTTTTGCGCACTCATGCGAGTGAGAATTTTCGTAGTGAATCGCCCCAATCAAAAGTGGTTCCGGTTCCCGTCACCAGCTTCAGTTACAGAAAATTTATATTTTCTGGCTTCGCGTCGTGTGGTTTGTCAGCGGTCTCCCTGCAGTACCCCATCACCTCGTCGCCAAGGTCCCGGCGAACCCCTGGCCTCTTCGCCGCAACCTCGACGCCGTACCCTGGAAACGGACTCATCCTCCTGCTTCTAGTGATCCTCTCTGGTGATGTGAGTGTAAACCCCGGCCCTTCCAGCTCTTCCCTAAGCATATACTATCAAAATGTGCGAAGTATCAAAAACAAATTATCCGTTTGCAATTCCCATGATCATGAGCTCTCCCCCTTCGACACAATTGCTCTCTCAGAGACATGGCTGACTCCATCTGTCCATGACGATGAGCTATTTTTCTCGAGAACTCATTCTATCTATCGTAGAGATCGTCATTCGAGAGGAGGCGGAGTTCTACTCGCCATCAATTCTGTGCTCCCATCCAAACGAAGAAAAGACTTAGAAACTGATTATGAAATTTTGTGGAGTGAAATATCGCTACCTCGTGCGAAAGCCGCCAAGGGCCTTGTCTACACTACACACTTAACTTAAGTGACTTCACTTAAATATAATCTTAAATGTGGTGCGGTAGCTACACTTGAGCTTTAAGTCGACTTCAGCACCGTGATTGTCTATATCGGGAAACAGTTATGTTGACAGATGAAGGTCTAGGAGAGCAATTAGTGATTCTTTGACCCAAAGCGACTGTTATTTGAAATAAACTTCCAAACTCCGTGAATTAACCATTTTGGATTCAGAAGGTTAAAAGGAAAGACCGATTTCAGTTCCTGAGGGAACGCTATATGGCGAGAGGTGATGGAGTCAGAGGAATTTAGAATTACTAAGCGTGACTTCGTGGAATGACATATTCATAACGTAAACAAAAACACTTATTGCTAGTCAAATTCCACTGCTTTATTAAAACCATTGATGTTAAATTTCAACCATTAATTCCTCCCACGTCCAATGAAATCGCCACATCTTATCTCCCTCGGCATCCCTAGGACTAACATTAAAGCCCTATGCAATAGTTTCAACAGTGTGTGGGAAGTTACTGAGTGCATTCGTTTACGTTATTTTCGATTATGACACCATGGAAAATAAACTGTTTTACCGGATCCTCTGCCGTCGTCTCGTTGTCAGTCTTAAAATTCCTTAAAACGTTTCTAAGTTTTATAAATCGAGTTTCGCCGTGAGCAACAGGCATAGCAATTAGTTTTCACGGAAATAAAACCAACAATTATATGAGAAACACTACAAAATAAATTAGTCGAATTAATATCCCCAACACTAGAAATTAACTAACGAAATAGAACGCTCAATAACCACATCATACAATACAGCACAACTTAGAACATAATCAACGGGATAATGTGAGATATGGGTATTATGTGCTATTTACAACACATGAAGAGCTTCAACCGTGCGGAAACAGTTGCCTACGCAATTTAAGTTGGGTTCTAAGATGACTTAAGTGGATGTATACTTAAATGAAGCTGGCGACACCTACACTACCAACTTAAATACAGAGCCAACTTAAGTAGTCACTTAAGTTACTAGTGTAGACCCGGCAAAGGCCACCAAAATACTCATTGGGTGTTTTTACCGTCCCCCCGCAAGTGACATAAGTGTTTTAGAAAAGTGTCTTGAATCAGTGTTTCGAGCTATAAACCTGTGCCCTGTGATTCTAGTTGGTGACTTCAATCTCTCCATTCGCTGGGAATCTCCCTCTAACGGCCATCCACTCAATCCCCATGATAGATATTTCATTGAACATTTCACCAATGCTCTCCAACTCCCCCAACATTGTCTTCAGAGCACCCGCAATACGGCAACCCTGGACTACTTGCTCTCAACCACGGCGCCCGAGGCAGTCATCCCCGGCCGAAATATTTTCGAGTCGGACCATGAATCCATTGATGCTCATTTCCTTTTCCGTGGCCCGTGGAAACCCCGTGGAGCTCCCCCCTCCTCTCCAAAACCCTTTCCGTCGTGGTCGAAGGTTCATTGGGAGGACGTCAACCGCGCCCTAGACCTTATGCCTTGGGGTCTATTATCCTCTTTGTCCCCCGAAGAAGGAGTGGACTTCCTCCACGGTGTCCTCGAGGCCGTTGTAAAAGATTTTGTTCCTGTAGTAAAACCGAAGACAAAAAAGTTCCCCCAATGGTTTAAACCGGACACCATTCACATTCTCGGGAACAAAAATCGCGCTTGGTACATCCACAAGGCCGTCCAAAATGCGGAAACTCGCCGTTGTTTTGTTGACCTCCGCCGATACTCCAAATTTCTTATCCGGCGAGACTACGAAAATTACGCGCGGTCTGTTTCTTCAAACATATCTTCCAGTCCCAAAAAATTCTGGACCTTTATCAATCAACGCCGTAGCCGTCCGCAGATTCCTGAAGCAGTCTCCTACAATGCCAGAAATGCCTTGGGCTCAGAGAGGCCTAATCTCTTTCTCAAATTCTTTTCCGATTGTGTACAGCCTACTTCCTTCCACAATGTAACCCCTCCTCAGTCCCTCCAACCGCTGTCTAGCGATTCCCTATCATCCATTCAGACAGATTCCAGGGAAGTTTATAAATTCCTTTGTAAAATACCCCTTCACCGCTCACCCGGTCCTGATGGTCTCAGCCCTAAACTCATTCGCAACTGCGCCTCTTCCCTTGCACAACCTCTAACCCTTTTGTTTAATCGCTGCTTTTCATTAGGAACCTTTCCTCCTCAATGGAAATGCGCCAACGTTATCCCGATACTCAAAGCGGGAAATAAAGCTGACGTCACAAACTATCGCCCTATATCTTTGCTTCCAATACTTTCTTCCGTCTGTGAGCGCATAATTCTCAATAGGATTCTCTACTTCACCTCTCCCTTTTTATCCCCCCAGCAGCATGGTTTCCTCCCTGGGAGATCATGCCTAACAAATCTTGCTGTCTTCCAGCACCACGCCGTCACTGCAATAGACAACTCTCGTCAACTTGATACCATCTTCCTTGACTTCTCCAAAGCTTTCGACACACTCCATCATCAACTCCTCCTTCATAAACTAAACCAGCAATTTGGCATACATGGTAAGTTCCTTAGCCTTCTCAGAAGCTTTCTTTCCCACAGAACCCAGCGTGTAATACTCGCTGGTGGATCTTCTTCTTGGTCTCCTGTGACGTCAGGAGTTCCTCAGGGCAGTGTCCTAGGACCTTATCTTTTCAATTTATATATTAATGATCTTCCGTCCCACCTTCTGTCCTCCCAAACACAAACTCTTTTATATGCGGACGATTGCAAGATCTACAAGGAGATAAAAAACACCTCTGACTGCAGAGATCTCCAAATTGCCCTAAATAAAGCTTCCCTGTGGTGTGACACTTGGAAATTAAAGCTCAACCCTAAAAAATGCAGCATCATGACTATTGCGTTAAAAACACAGTCCATCACTTTCAACTACACCATAAATACATCTCCCTTGACCAGAGTTACGACGATGAAAGATTTGGGCGTTATAACCGACCCCAAACTAAACTACTCCGACCACATTCAGACTGTAAAAAAGAAAGCCATGTCTCTGTTAGGCCTTCTTTACCGCTTCACGGAAATTAAGGATCCCATTGCACTTCACTCCTATTTCTCAACGATTGTCCTTCCCATAGTTTTGTATTGCTCTCCAATTTGGTCCATGTCAGCCCCGACCAACCTAAAATCCCTCGATTGCATCCCCCACTTCTTTGCCAAAATAGTTAGGCATAGAATCCCTCACTTACGCAATATGTCCTCTGATGCTGTATTGTCTTCTCTTTCCTTGTCTTATCTGCAGAATCTCAGACTTAAAACGGACTTCAACTTTCTACACAACATATTGAACTCGACTTTTGACTGCCCTGAACTCCTCTCTCAGTTGAATTTTAGAATACCGACTCGTTCCACCCGCTCGCTCTCCCTACTCCACCTACCGATTCCAAGAATCTCCCTGACCAAGCGCTCACCTTTATATCGCCTCTCCTCCCTTCTAAATTCGCTCCCTCCTTCCATAGATCCTTTTTACCTGCCACGCAAAAAATTCACCGCACAAGCTCTGACCCTTATGTCTGCTAATTGAATGTTATACTTCCCTACTGGTTAATTCTTTGTTTGTTTTTATATTGTTATTGTATTGTGTCTAATTCATGTATGTCATTGTTAAAAGTTTCACTGTAAATTGGCGTCACGGCTGTATGTGAAATTTACTTAAATAAATAAATAAATAAATTTTCATTTTCGAGTATTAACTTCCACATAGTAGAGCCTAATACAATTGAACGTATTTACGTTTGTCACAGAACACTGAGTTGTAGAACGAAAATATTTTTTAATGGGTGACCTTTCGTAATGCTGTCACGATTCAGTCCATCTTGTAGCTCCGTCTTCGCGAATGAAGTAATAAATACCTTATTCCCGTTCCTAAATACCTATGAAATCTTAATATACTGATATAAGTCATGTCTTAACATCTCCGTGACTTCACTGTTATTGCTTAAATTACCATTTATTCCATCGGAGTTATTTTATCTGTTTGAATTTCTCATTTGCATAATTTTTTTCTAGAATTTCTTTACAAGTCTCAAGTGTTACATTTAATGTCATTTTCCGTGATTGGACTTAATTATTGGCGTCCGCATCTTTTGAATACCTCTTGAATTTATTTAGAGGGTACATTAAGTATCTCTCTTTACTTTCAGAGTGTATTTGTGTTAGTAGAGGTCACATCGACGCGGGATTTCTCTTTACATTCCCTTCTTGCTGTGAATAATCTTTCCATAACGGGTTTAAATGTCTCGTATGACCCCAGTCCCTTAATATCCACTGCCTCATTACGACCTTGTCCATGCTCTATCGCTCTGACCCCCGCCCGAGGTCCATCTCCAAATTCCCGAGTAGCATTCCCTGTGAGACCCGAGGCCTTTCGTTTGACCCTCGCGAATACGGAGCCTTAACATCTGAGCGAACCCTTGAGCGGGTGAGAAACTGCGGGGGACGAAACTCGCTTTTACTCGCGATGACAGCGGTGCTGTACATGCCCCCACAGCCCTAACCGATGCTAACGGCCATCTCTCCCCAAGGGATTGCTTGCCTTCGTCCATACGGGAGTGTTCGGCTGCGTTCCCAAGGAGAGCTGGAATCGAATGGTGAGAAAGGCGGTGTTCTCTGCTTACATTCTGCGATCCCTTAGGTCACCAGCACAGGGTCTGGACTCCCAGGTTCCTCCTCTCACCTCACTCCCTTTCTCCTGATGGGACTAATACCCTCATGACCTTCCATGCCTTCCCATGGCCTTCTGGTGGGCGGTGTTCCCTTTCACTCCCCGTTCCCATATACCCTCTTTCTCCTATTGTTAGTCAATTAACCTCTCTTATCTCCCTGATATTATCAAGAAATCGCTCGAAAATCAGGAAATGGCTAGTTTTCAAGAGGGATATAGTGTAGTGATCAATCTGGTGAGTATTCAATTTAATTGTTTTTCAGAATTTAGATTTCTTTGTGCATCTCTCTCACTCCGGTGCCAGAAGTTACAGATATGACAAAATGATAGAGTAGTTATAATTTTCCACAGTCAGAATTCATTCAAGATAACAGTTTCCTTAAAAATACTGCATTTATTCAAGTATGTGTGAGATTATTGCTTATTCGGTCGACGACGTAATTAATATATTGTAGTGAAGAATTTCTGCTTTACGTAGACAATTAATTCCTAATCTGTATATGGCCCAGACTGCGCGAGTGAGGGTAGCGGATGGAGAATCTGGGTGGGCAAGCATTGGCCGAGGTGTGAGGCAAGGCTGCCCTCTACCGCCGCTGCTTTTTAACGTGTACGCTGAGGAGATGTTAAGAGAAGCGTGGGACGAGTTGGAAGCCGTAGTGAAAGTGGGAGGAATGATGTTTAAATCGGTAAGTAGCATATTACTACTTTTCCTCTTCTATTCTTGACCTTGTTCAATTAACTTTTTATGATGTTTCATGGAGTTTAGGTCAATTGAAACCAAGTTATAGCCAACGTTTCGATTTATGTAAAATCATCCTCAGGACTATGAAAGTGAACACATGAACAATATAAAACACAAAGATGACAACGATATACAATAGTTTTACATAAAAATGTTACGATCGCGTTTTTTATACAGTAATATAATTTAAAGTATACACATATATATATATATATATATATATATATATATATATATATAAATAAATGCCATGATAGGCCACAAAAACACAGACACAAATAAAAGAGGACTCACACGTTAGTTTCTTTCAAATTTTCGACCTCTTAGGGTCTTCGTCGGGAGGGAGGCAAGAAGAGACTGAGGAGAAGGACAGAGGATGCCTAAAGGCTGAGGAGATTAGGATAAGATAGGGGAAGGGAGAGGATGGGGAATGGGGGGTGGGAAAGAGGAGAAGGCTATGGAGATCAGTGGGCCCTGTTAAGGCCAGGCGGGTTGAATGCTTGGTGTAGCCAAATGGAAGACAATTCAAGAGTTTTTAATTCTAGCGGTGAGGCGGAGGGTGGGAGAGAGGCAAGTATTCCTATGTGAAAGCAGTCATCAAATTCTAAATTATGGGAAAAGGCGTGGGTAGGGACAGGAAGCGAAGCAGATTGGGAAGTGGATTTGCAAGAAGCTCGATGGTTGTTAATCCGTAGGTTGAGTGAGGTGGTGGTTAAACCAATGTAGAAGGCGGGGCAGGAATTACATAAAAGGATATAAATTACATTACTGGTTGTACAGGTGGGGGATGGAGTGGAAGGAAGCGGAAAAGTGAGAAATTTGTTAGGAAGTGACTGGGTAATGAGGATAGCACACGTTTTGCACCGGGGTCGTTGGCAAGGGATAGGTAAAGAGCTAGTACGGGTGGTGAACCTTGAGAGTGGTTTAGTCGTTTTGAGAATGGAAGATAGATTTGGCGGCCGACGGAAGGATAAGGATGGACAGCTAGAGAAGATTTTTCCAGTAGTGACATTATTAGAAAGAATCGGAAAAAGGCTTTTGATGATTCTGTTCAAAGCCTGCACACCCGGGAAGTAAGTGGTGGAAAGGGAGAGATGTGTGGTTTGTTTCTTGGTATGAATTTTGGGTTTGTAAGTATTGTGTAGGATTTTCTTACGCAGAAGGTTCTCAGGATATCCTCTACGAAGAAGGGAGTGGTGAAGATTATTAAGAAAAATGTCCAAGGATTCGGGATTATTGCAAATTCTGTGGCCTCTTACTGAGAGAGAGTAAGGAAGGGATTGTTTAGTGTGTGAGGGGTGACAGCTGTTGAAGTGAAGATATTGTTGTTTGTTAGTAGGTTTAATGTGGACTGAAGTGATGAAACTTTTATTTTCTAGGGAAATGGTAACATCGAGAAATGTTATTCGGGAGGGGGAATGGTTAGAGGTAAAAGATAGTTCGGAGAATTCATTGAGTGCTGAAATGAAAGAGCTCAGTGAGTCTTCTCCATGAGGCCAGAGAAGGAAGATATCATCTATATAGCGAAGCCAAAGTGACGGTTGAAGTGGGTAGGATGATAGGAAGGATTCTTCAAGGAGACCAAGAAATAAATTTGCGTATGAAGGGCTGAATCTGCTTCCCATGGCGCAACCTTTGATCTGCAAATAATGTTTATCGTTGAAGGAGAAGGCGTTTTTAGTGAGTATTAGGTGAGAGAGATCGACTAAAAAGTCAGTGCTGGGTATCTGAGGTGTAGGTCGATTGTCAAGAAAGTGTCGAAGGGAGGCAAGGCCTTCTACATGAGGTATAGAGGTGTATAGTGAGGTCACGTCGATAGTGACCATAATGATGTCTTTATCACCCGGGAGAGAGGTGGAATGGAGGCGATTGAGGAAATGGTACGTATCTTTAATGTAGGAAGGAAGGGAGTGTACAAGAGGCTGAAGATAATAGTCAACAAAGGAAGAGATTCGTTCTGTGGGGGAATTTAAAGAGGAGACGATTGGGCGACCAGGATTGTTGGCCTTGTGAATTTTCGGTAGAATGTAGAAGTGAGGGGTTCGCGGATGGGGTGGAGATAATAAGGAAATGTCACCACTAGAAAGGCCCTCTCTTGGTGCTTTCCTTTTTAAAAAGGATTGGATGTTTCGGTGAAAGGCAGGGTTGAGATCATGCGAGGTAGGTGTGTAGGAAGAGGTGTCAGAGAGTTGTCTTTGGGCTTCGGTTAGATAGTCGGTGGAGTTGAGCACAACAATAGTAGATCCTTTGTCTGAGGAAGTAACGACAATATCAGAATTTTTTCTCAGATTGCTCAGTGCTCTTTTTTCGGTAGTGGAGAGGTTTGTTGGAGGATGAAGAGAGTTAAGAAAAGCGGGGTCCGAAACTTTGGAAAGAAGGAGATTGGTGAATATTTCTACAGGGTGATTGGCGGGAAGAGGTTTCGGTTCGTGAGGCGAAGGAGGTTTGAATTTAGCTAGAGAGGGATGAGAGCTAGGAGTTTGAACAGCGGCCGGAGCCGTTGGAGAGGACTGAGCGTCCCAGAAGAATTTCCATTTCAACCGTCGGCAAAACTTGATAGTGTCGCTTACGAGCATCACAGGATCGACTTTGGGTGTGGGTGAGAAAGATAATCCCTTATCTAGCACGGATATTTCGTCTGGAGTGAGGGAGTAGGAAGATAAGTTGACCACCGTATGCTCCGGAGACTGATTATCTCCAGAAGGGGGAGAGGAGGAGTGGGGGGGAGGAGATAAAACGCGCTGCGGGATCCTCTGTGGAGGAGGCCGGGAGGCTGGGGCAGGAGGGGGAGCAGGGAGGTTGAGAAGAAGTGCAAGGTCGGGTTTATAGAGGTGTAGGGGTGGGCTGGCAGATGGGGGATTTGCAGTGATTAGTGGTAAAGATAGTCCGTTTTGAAAAAAGGAATGGCAGAGGGAAGACAGTTTCTTCAGGGCTTTTTGACGCCTCATAGTGAGGGAATCATGAGCAGAAGTAAGAATTTTGTGGATAATTGAGAGTGATTGTGGGCTGCAGAGATTGATTATATTAATTAGAGATTCAATGTAAGATGTGTATTGAGAAACCAGGGTTTTGTATTGGAAAAGGACACAGTAGCACATGTTGAATGATAGTTGGAATTTAAGAGAATGGAAGAAGGAGTGAAGACTAGGAGGTAGCCCTGATAGGGGTAGCCTAATGGTGAGTCCATTGGGCACAATGCCTAAGGAAAGACAGGAGGATAAAAATTCAACGTGACAAGTATATTGAGCAAGTTTAAGTGAGTACTTTCTAATGTTGCGGATCCAAATGGCTACATGATCAAGGGCAGGCATGTCGGGGAAGTTGGGTCAGAACAGGGCAGAAGGTGAGAAAAAGGAAATATTAGAATGGAGAAACAGTGGTGAAAGGAGGGATAGGACGACGAACAGTTGCTAGCAGCTGAAGACTCAGGAACTGGATGGTAATCACTGGAGTCGTTAAGCCGCTCGAGGACAGAAGTTCACACAGAATGATTGCATATAGCAACGTATATATATTACTTATGAAAGACACCACAGGTGATATGAATATAAATAAATGCCATGATAGGCCACAAAAACACAGACACAAATAAAAGAGGACTCACACGTTAGTTTCTTTCAAATTTTCGACCTCTTAGGGTCTTCGTCGGGAGGGAGGCAAGAAGAGACTGAGGAGAAGGACAGAGGATGCCTAAAGGCTGAGGAGATTAGGATAAGATAGGGGAAGGGAGAGGATGGGGAATGGGGGGTGGGAAAGAGGAGAAGGCTATGGAGATCAGTGGGCCCTGTTAAGGCCAGGCGGGTTGAATGCTTGGTGTAGCCAAATGGAAGACAATTCAAGAGTTTTTAATTCTAGCGGTGAGGCGGAGGGTGGGAGAGAGGCAAGTATTCCTATGTGAAAGCAGTCATCAAATTCTAAATTATGGGAAAAGGCGTGGGTAGGGACAGGAAGCGAAGCAGATTGGGAAGTGGATTTGCAAGAAGCTCGATGGTTGTTAATCCGTAGGTTGAGTGAGGTGGTGGTTAAACCAATGTAGAAGGCGGGGCAGGAATTACATAAAAGGATATAAATTACATTACTGGTTGTACAGGTGGGGGATGGAGTGGAAGGAAGCGGAAAAGTGAGAAATTTGTTAGGAAGTGACTGGGTAATGAGGATAGCACACGTTTTGCACCGGGGTCGTTGGCAAGGGATAGGTAAAGAGCTAGTACGGGTGGTGAACCTTGAGAGTGGTTTAGTCGTTTTGAGAATGGAAGATAGATTTGGCGGCCGACGGAAGGATAAGGATGGACAGCTAGAGAAGATTTTTCCAGTAGTGACATTATTAGAAAGAATCGGAAAAAGGCTTTTGATGATTCTGTTCAAAGCCTGCACACCCGGGAAGTAAGTGGTGGAAAGGGAGAGATGTGTGGTTTGTTTCTTGGTATGAATTTTGGGTTTGTAAGTATTGTGTAGGATTTTCTTACGCAGAAGGTTCTCAGGATATCCTCTACGAAGAAGGGAGTGGTGAAGATTATTAAGAAAAATGTCCAAGGATTCGGGATTATTGCAAATTCTGTGGCCTCTTACTGAGAGAGAGTAAGGAAGGGATTGTTTAGTGTGTGAGGGGTGACAGCTGTTGAAGTGAAGATATTGTTGTTTGTTAGTAGGTTTAATGTGGACTGAAGTGATGAAACTTTTATTTTCTAGGGAAATGGTAACATCGAGAAATGTTATTCGGGAGGGGGAATGGTTAGAGGTAAAAGATAGTTCGGAGAATTCATTGAGTGCTGAAATGAAAGAGCTCAGTGAGTCTTCTCCATGAGGCCAGAGAAGGAAGATATCATCTATATAGCGAAGCCAAAGTGACGGTTGAAGTGGGTAGGATGATAGGAAGGATTCTTCAAGGAGACCAAGAAATAAATTTGCGTATGAAGGGCTGAATCTGCTTCCCATGGCGCAACCTTTGATCTGCAAATAATGTTTATCGTTGAAGGAGAAGGCGTTTCTAGTGAGTATTAGGTGAGAGAGATCGACTAAAAAGTCAGTGCTGGGTATCTGAGGTGTAGGTCGATTGTCAAGAAAGTGTCGAAGGGAGGCAAGGCCTTCTACATGAGGTATAGAGGTGTATAGTGAGGTCACGTCGATAGTGACCATAATGATGTCTTTATCACCCGGGAGAGAGGTGGAATGGAGGCGATTGAGGAAATGGTACGTATCTTTAATGTAGGAAGGAAGGGAGTGTACAAGAGGCTGAAGATAATAGTCAACAAAGGAAGAGATTCGTTCTGTGGGGGAATTTAAAGAGGAGACGATTGGGCGACCAGGATTGTTGGCCTTGTGAATTTTCGGTAGAATGTAGAAGTGAGGGGTTCGCGGATGGGGTGGAGATAATAAGGAAATGTCACCACTAGAAAGGCCCTCTCTTGGTGCTTTCCTTTTTAAAAAGGATTGGATGTTTCGGTGAAAGGCAGGGTTGAGATCATGCGAGGTAGGTGTGTAGGAAGAGGTGTCAGAGAGTTGTCTTTGGGCTTCGGTTAGATAGTCGGTGGAGTTGAGCACAACAATAGTAGATCCTTTGTCTGAGGAAGTAACGACAATATCAGAATTTTTTCTCAGATTGCTCAGTGCTCTTTTTTCGGTAGTGGAGAGGTTTGTTGGAGGATGAAGAGAGTTAAGAAAAGCGGGGTCCGAAACTTTGGAAAGAAGGAGATTGGTGAATATTTCTACAGGGTGATTGGCGGGAAGAGGTTTCGGTTCGTGAGGCGAAGGAGGTTTGAATTTAGCTAGAGAGGGATGAGAGCTAGGAGTTTGAACAGCGGCCGGAGCCGTTGGAGAGGACTGAGCGTCCCAGAAGAATTTCCATTTCAACCGTCGGCAAAACTTGATAGTGTCGCTTACGAGCATCACAGGATCGACTTTGGGTGTGGGTGAGAAAGATAATCCCTTATCTAGCACGGATATTTCGTCTGGAGTGAGGGAGTAGGAAGATAAGTTGACCACCGTATGCTCCGGAGACTGATTATCTCCAGAAGGGGGAGAGGAGGAGTGGGGGGGAGGAGATAAAACGCGCTGCGGGATCCTCTGTGGAGGAGGCCGGGAGGCTGGGGCAGGAGGGGGAGCAGGGAGGTTGAGAAGAAGTGCAAGGTCGGGTTTATAGAGGTGTAGGGGTGGGCTGGCAGATGGGGGATTTGCAGTGATTAGTGGTAAAGATAGTCCGTTTTGAAAAAAGGAATGGCAGAGGGAAGACAGTTTCTTCAGGGCTTTTTGACGCCTCATAGTGAGGGAATCATGAGCAGAAGTAAGAATTTTGTGGATAATTGAGAGTGATTGTGGGCTGCAGAGATTGATTATATTAATTAGAGATTCAATGTAAGATGTGTATTGAGAAACCAGGGTTTTGTATTGGAAAAGGACACAGTAGCACATGTTGAATGATAGTTGGAATTTAAGAGAATGGAAGAAGGAGTGAAGACTAGGAGGTAGCCCTGATAGGGGTAGCCTAATGGTGAGTCCATTGGGCACAATGCCTAAGGAAAGACAGGAGGATAAAAATTCAACGTGACAAGTATATTGAGCAAGTTTAAGTGAGTACTTTCTAATGTTGCGGATCCAAATGGCTACATGATCAAGGGCAGGCATGTCGGGGAAGTTGGGTCAGAACAGGGCAGAAGGTGAGAAAAAGGAAATATTAGAATGGAGAAACAGTGGTGAAAGGAGGGATAGGACGACGAACAGTTGCTAGCAGCTGAAGACTCAGGAACTGGATGGTAATCACTGGAGTCGTTAAGCCGCTCGAGGACAGAAGTTCACACAGAATGATTGCATATAGCAACGTATATATATTACTTATGAAAGACACCACAGGTGATATGAATATAAATAAATGCCATGATAGGCCACAAAAACACAGACACAAATAAAAGAGGACTCACACGTTAGTTTCTTTCAAATTTTCGACCTCTTAGGGTCTTCGTCGGGAGGGAGGCAAGAAGAGACTGAGGAGAAGGACAGAGGATGCCTAAAGGCTGAGGAGATTAGGATAAGATAGGGGAAGGGAGAGGATGGGGAATGGGGGGTGGGAAAGAGGAGAAGGCTATGGAGATCAGTGGGCCCTGTTAAGGCCAGGCGGGTTGAATGCTTGGTGTAGCCAAATGGAAGACAATTCAAGAGTTTTTAATTCTAGCGGTGAGGCGGAGGGTGGGAGAGAGGCAAGTATTCCTATGTGAAAGCAGTCATCAAATTCTAAATTATGGGAAAAGGCGTGGGTAGGGACAGGAAGCGAAGCAGATTGGGAAGTGGATTTGCAAGAAGCTCGATGGTTGTTAATCCGTAGGTTGAGTGAGGTGGTGGTTAAACCAATGTAGAAGGCGGGGCAGGAATTACATAAAAGGATATAAATTACATTACTGGTTGTACAGGTGGGGGATGGAGTGGAAGGAAGCGGAAAAGTGAGAAATTTGTTAGGAAGTGACTGGGTAATGAGGATAGCACACGTTTTGCACCGGGGTCGTTGGCAAGGGATAGGTAAAGAGCTAGTACGGGTGGTGAACCTTGAGAGTGGTTTAGTCGTTTTGAGAATGGAAGATAGATTTGGCGGCCGACGGAAGGATAAGGATGGACAGCTAGAGAAGATTTTTCCAGTAGTGACATTATTAGAAAGAATCGGAAAAAGGCTTTTGATGATTCTGTTCAAAGCCTGCACACCCGGGAAGTAAGTGGTGGAAAGGGAGAGATGTGTGGTTTGTTTCTTGGTATGAATTTTGGGTTTGTAAGTATTGTGTAGGATTTTCTTACGCAGAAGGTTCTCAGGATATCCTCTACGAAGAAGGGAGTGGTGAAGATTATTAAGAAAAATGTCCAAGGATTCGGGATTATTGCAAATTCTGTGGCCTCTTACTGAGAGAGAGTAAGGAAGGGATTGTTTAGTGTGTGAGGGGTGACAGCTGTTGAAGTGAAGATATTGTTGTTTGTTAGTAGGTTTAATGTGGACTGAAGTGATGAAACTTTTATTTTCTAGGGAAATGGTAACATCGAGAAATGTTATTCGGGAGGGGGAATGGTTAGAGGTAAAAG
Organism: Ischnura elegans; assembly: GCF_921293095.1. Classification (NCBI taxonomy): domain Eukaryota; kingdom Metazoa; phylum Arthropoda; class Insecta; order Odonata; family Coenagrionidae; genus Ischnura; species Ischnura elegans. The sequence continues at coordinate 147,994,808 of NC_060246.1, forward strand.
ATAGTTCGGAGAATTCATTGAGTGCTGAAATGAAAGAGCTCAGTGAGTCTTCTCCATGAGGCCAGAGAAGGAAGATATCATCTATATAGCGAAGCCAAAGTGACGGTTGAAGTGGGTAGGATGATAGGAAGGATTCTTCAAGGAGACCAAGAAATAAATTTGCGTATGAAGGGCTGAATCTGCTTCCCATGGCGCAACCTTTGATCTGCAAATAATGTTTATCGTTGAAGGAGAAGGCGTTTTTAGTGAGTATTAGGTGAGAGAGATCGACTAAAAAGTCAGTGCTGGGTATCTGAGGTGTAGGTCGATTGTCAAGAAAGTGTCGAAGGGAGGCAAGGCCTTCTACATGAGGTATAGAGGTGTATAGTGAGGTCACGTCGATAGTGACCATAATGATGTCTTTATCACCCGGGAGAGAGGTGGAATGGAGGCGATTGAGGAAATGGTACGTATCTTTAATGTAGGAAGGAAGGGAGTGTACAAGAGGCTGAAGATAATAGTCAACAAAGGAAGAGATTCGTTCTGTGGGGGAATTTAAAGAGGAGACGATTGGGCGACCAGGATTGTTGGCCTTGTGAATTTTCGGTAGAATGTAGAAGTGAGGGGTTCGCGGATGGGGTGGAGATAATAAGGAAATGTCACCACTAGAAAGGCCCTCTCTTGGTGCTTTCCTTTTTAAAAAGGATTGGATGTTTCGGTGAAAGGCAGGGTTGAGATCATGCGAGGTAGGTGTGTAGGAAGAGGTGTCAGAGAGTTGTCTTTGGGCTTCGGTTAGATAGTCGGTGGAGTTGAGCACAACAATAGTAGATCCTTTGTCTGAGGAAGTAACGACAATATCAGAATTTTTTCTCAGATTGCTCAGTGCTCTTTTTTCGGTAGTGGAGAGGTTTGTTGGAGGATGAAGAGAGTTAAGAAAAGCGGGGTCCGAAACTTTGGAAAGAAGGAGATTGGTGAATATTTCTACAGGGTGATTGGCGGGAAGAGGTTTCGGTTCGTGAGGCGAAGGAGGTTTGAATTTAGCTAGAGAGGGATGAGAGCTAGGAGTTTGAACAGCGGCCGGAGCCGTTGGAGAGGACTGAGCGTCCCAGAAGAATTTCCATTTCAACCGTCGGCAAAACTTGATAGTGTCGCTTACGAGCATCACAGGATCGACTTTGGGTGTGGGTGAGAAAGATAATCCCTTATCTAGCACGGATATTTCGTCTGGAGTGAGGGAGTAGGAAGATAAGTTGACCACCGTATGCTCCGGAGACTGATTATCTCCAGAAGGGGGAGAGGAGGAGTGGGGGGGAGGAGATAAAACGCGCTGCGGGATCCTCTGTGGAGGAGGCCGGGAGGCTGGGGCAGGAGGGGGAGCAGGGAGGTTGAGAAGAAGTGCAAGGTCGGGTTTATAGAGGTGTAGGGGTGGGCTGGCAGATGGGGGATTTGCAGTGATTAGTGGTAAAGATAGTCCGTTTTGAAAAAAGGAATGGCAGAGGGAAGACAGTTTCTTCAGGGCTTTTTGACGCCTCATAGTGAGGGAATCATGAGCAGAAGTAAGAATTTTGTGGATAATTGAGAGTGATTGTGGGCTGCAGAGATTGATTATATTAATTAGAGATTCAATGTAAGATGTGTATTGAGAAACCAGGGTTTTGTATTGGAAAAGGACACAGTAGCACATGTTGAATGATAGTTGGAATTTAAGAGAATGGAAGAAGGAGTGAAGACTAGGAGGTAGCCCTGATAGGGGTAGCCTAATGGTGAGTCCATTGGGCACAATGCCTAAGGAAAGACAGGAGGATAAAAATTCAACGTGACAAGTATATTGAGCAAGTTTAAGTGAGTACTTTCTAATGTTGCGGATCCAAATGGCTACATGATCAAGGGCAGGCATGTCGGGGAAGTTGGGTCAGAACAGGGCAGAAGGTGAGAAAAAGGAAATATTAGAATGGAGAAACAGTGGTGAAAGGAGGGATAGGACGACGAACAGTTGCTAGCAGCTGAAGACTCAGGAACTGGATGGTAATCACTGGAGTCGTTAAGCCGCTCGAGGACAGAAGTTCACACAGAATGATTGCATATAGCAACGTATATATATTACTTATGAAAGACACCACAGGTGATATGAATATAAATAAATGCCATGATAGGCCACAAAAACACAGACACAAATAAAAGAGGACTCACACGTTAGTTTCTTTCAAATTTTCGACCTCTTAGGGTCTTCGTCGGGAGGGAGGCAAGAAGAGACTGAGGAGAAGGACAGAGGATGCCTAAAGGCTGAGGAGATTAGGATAAGATAGGGGAAGGGAGAGGATGGGGAATGGGGGGTGGGAAAGAGGAGAAGGCTATGGAGATCAGTGGGCCCTGTTAAGGCCAGGCGGGTTGAATGCTTGGTGTAGCCAAATGGAAGACAATTCAAGAGTTTTTAATTCTAGCGGTGAGGCGGAGGGTGGGAGAGAGGCAAGTATTCCTATGTGAAAGCAGTCATCAAATTCTAAATTATGGGAAAAGGCGTGGGTAGGGACAGGAAGCGAAGCAGATTGGGAAGTGGATTTGCAAGAAGCTCGATGGTTGTTAATCCGTAGGTTGAGTGAGGTGGTGGTTAAACCAATGTAGAAGGCGGGGCAGGAATTACATAAAAGGATATAAATTACATTACTGGTTGTACAGGTGGGGGATGGAGTGGAAGGAAGCACATTTTTCTTAATAATCTTCACCACTCCCTTCTTCGTAGAGGATATCCTGAGAACCTTCTGCGTAAGAAAATCCTACACAATACTTACAAACCCAAAATTCATACCAAGAAACAAACCACACATCTCTCCCTTTCCACCACTTACTTCCCGGGTGTGCAGGCTTTGAACAGAATCATCAAAAGCCTTTTTCCGATTCTTTCTAATAATGTCACTACTGGAAAAATCTTCTCTAGCTGTCCATCCTTATCCTTCCGTCGGCCGCCAAATCTATCTTCCATTCTCAAAACGACTAAACCACTCTCAAGGTTCACCACCCGTACTAGCTCTTTACCTATCCCTTGCCAACGACCCCGGTGCAAAACGTGTGCTATCCTCATTACCCAGTCACTTCCTAACAAATTTCTCACTTTTCCGCTTCCTTCCACTCCATCCCCCACCTGTACAACCAGTAACGTAATTTATATCCTTTTATGTAATTCCTGCCCCGCCTTCTACATTGGTTTAACCACCACCTCACTCAACCTACGGATTAACAACCATCGAGCTTCTTGCAAATCCACTTCCCAATCTGCTTCGCTTCCTGTCCCTACCCACGCCTTTTCCCATAATTTAGAATTTGATGACTGCTTTCACATAGGAATACTTGCCTCTCTCCCACCCTCCGCCTCACCGCTAGAATTAAAAACTCTTGAATTGTCTTCCATTTGGCTACACCAAGCATTCAACCCGCCTGGCCTTAACAGGGCCCACTGATCTCCATAGCCTTCTCCTCTTTCCCACCCCCCATTCCCCATCCTCTCCCTTCCCCTATCTTATCCTAATCTCCTCAGCCTTTAGGCATCCTCTGTCCTTCTCCTCAGTCTCTTCTTGCCTCCCTCCCGACGAAGACCCTAAGAGGTCGAAAATTTGAAAGAAACTAACGTGTGAGTCCTCTTTTATTTGTGTCTGTGTTTTTGTGGCCTATCATGGCATTTATTTATATTCATATCACCTGTGGTGTCTTTCATAAGTAATATATATACGTTGCTATATGCAATCATTCTGTGTGAACTTCTGTCCTCGAGCGGCTTAACGACTCCAGTGATTACCATCCAGTTCCTGAGTCTTCAGCTGCTAGCAACTGTTCGTCGTCCTATCCCTCCTTTCACCACTGTTTCTCCATTCTAATATTTCCTTTTTCTCACCTTCTGCCCTGTTCTGACCCAACTTCCCCGACATGCCTGCCCTTGATCATGTAGCCATTTGGATCCGCAACATTAGAAAGTACTCACTTAAACTTGCTCAATATACTTGTCACGTTGAATTTTTATCCTCCTGTCTTTCCTTAGGCATTGTGCCCAATGGACTCACCATTAGGCTACCCCTATCAGGGCTACCTCCTAGTCTTCACTCCTTCTTCCATTCTCTTAAATTCCAACTATCATTCAACATGTGCTACTGTGTCCTTTTCCAATACAAAACCCTGGTTTCTCAATACACATCTTACATTGAATCTCTAATTAATATAATCAATCTCTGCAGCCCACAATCACTCTCAATTATCCACAAAATTCTTACTTCTGCTCATGATTCCCTCACTATGAGGCGTCAAAAAGCCCTGAAGAAACTGTCTTCCCTCTGCCATTCCTTTTTTCAAAACGGACTATCTTTACCACTAATCACTGCAAATCCCCCATCTGCCAGCCCACCCCTACACCTCTATAAACCCGACCTTGCACTTCTTCTCAACCTCCCTGCTCCCCCTCCTGCCCCAGCCTCCCGGCCTCCTCCACAGAGGATCCCGCAGCGCGTTTTATCTCCTCCCCCCCACTCCTCCTCTCCCCCTTCTGGAGATAATCAGTCTCCGGAGCATACGGTGGTCAACTTATCTTCCTACTCCCTCACTCCAGACGAAATATCCGTGCTAGATAAGGGATTATCTTTCTCACCCACACCCAAAGTCGATCCTGTGATGCTCGTAAGCGACACTATCAAGTTTTGCCGACGGTTGAAATGGAAATTCTTCTGGGACGCTCAGTCCTCTCCAACGGCTCCGGCCGCTGTTCAAACTCCTAGCTCTCATCCCTCTCTAGCTAAATTCAAACCTCCTTCGCCTCACGAACCGAAACCTCTTCCCGCCAATCACCCTGTAGAAATATTCACCAATCTCCTTCTTTCCAAAGTTTCGGACCCCGCTTTTCTTAACTCTCTTCATCCTCCAACAAACCTCTCCACTACCGAAAAAAGAGCACTGAGCAATCTGAGAAAAAATTCTGATATTGTCGTTACTTCCTCAGACAAAGGATCTACTATTGTTGTGCTCAACTCCACCGACTATCTAACCGAAGCCCAAAGACAACTCTCTGACACCTCTTCCTACACACCTACCTCGCATGATCTCAACCCTGCCTTTCACCGAAACATCCAATCCTTTTTAAAAAGGAAAGCACCAAGAGAGGGCCTTTCTAGTGGAGACATTTCCTTATTATCTCCACCCCATCCGCGAACCCCTCACTTCTACATTCTACCGAAAATTCACAAGGCCAACAATCCTGGTCGCCCAATCGTCTCCTCTTTAAATTCCCCCACAGAACGAATCTCTTCCTTTGTTGACTATTATCTTCAGCCTCTTGTACACTCCCTTCCTTCCTACATTAAAGATACGTACCATTTCCTCAATCGCCTCCATTCCACCTCTCTCCCGGGTGATAAAGACATCATTATGGTCACTATCGACGTGACCTCACTATACACCTCTATACCTCATGTAGAAGGCCTTGCCTCCCTTCGACACTTTCTTGACAATCGACCTACACCTCAGATACCCAGCACTGACTTTTTAGTCGATCTCTCTCACCTAATACTCACTAAAAACGCCTTCTCCTTCAACGATAAACATTATTTGCAGATCAAAGGTTGCGCCATGGGAAGCAGATTCAGCCCTTCATACGCAAATTTATTTCTTGGTCTCCTTGAAGAATCCTTCCTATCATCCTACCCACTTCAACCGTCACTTTGGCTTCGCTATATAGATGATATCTTCCTTCTCTGGCCTCATGGAGAAGACTCACTGAGCTCTTTCATTTCAGCACTCAATGAATTCTCCGAACTATCTTTTACCTCTAACCATTCCCCCTCCCGAATAACATTTCTCGATGTTACCATTTCCCTAGAAAATAAAAGTTTCATCACTTCAGTCCACATTAAACCTACTAACAAACAACAATATCTTCACTTCAACAGCTGTCACCCCTCACACACTAAACAATCCCTTCCTTACTCTCTCTCAGTAAGAGGCCACAGAATTTGCAATAATCCCGAATCCTTGGACATTTTTCTTAATAATCTTCACCACTCCCTTCTTCGTAGAGGATATCCTGAGAACCTTCTGCGTAAGAAAATCCTACACAATACTTACAAACCCAAAATTCATACCAAGAAACAAACCACACATCTCTCCCTTTCCACCACTTACTTCCCGGGTGTGCAGGCTTTGAACAGAATCATCAAAAGCCTTTTTCCGATTCTTTCTAATAATGTCACTACTGGAAAAATCTTCTCTAGCTGTCCATCCTTATCCTTCCGTCGGCCGCCAAATCTATCTTCCATTCTCAAAACGACTAAACCACTCTCAAGGTTCACCACCCGTACTAGCTCTTTACCTATCCCTTGCCAACGACCCCGGTGCAAAACGTGTGCTATCCTCATTACCCAGTCACTTCCTAACAAATTTCTCACTTTTCCGCTTCCTTCCACTCCATCCCCCACCTGTACAACCAGTAATGTAATTTATATCCTTTTATGTAATTCCTGCCCCGCCTTCTACATTGGTTTAACCACCACCTCACTCAACCTACGGATTAACAACCATCGAGCTTCTTGCAAATCCACTTCCCAATCTGCTTCGCTTCCTGTCCCTACCCACGCCTTTTCCCATAATTTAGAATTTGATGACTGCTTTCACATAGGAATACTTGCCTCTCTCCCACCCTCCGCCTCACCGCTAGAATTAAAAACTCTTGAATTGTCTTCCATTTGGCTACACCAAGCATTCAACCCGCCTGGCCTTAACAGGGCCCACTGATCTCCATAGCCTTCTCCTCTTTCCCACCCCCCATTCCCCATCCTCTCCCTTCCCCTATCTTATCCTAATCTCCTCAGCCTTTAGGCATCCTCTGTCCTTCTCCTCAGTCTCTTCTTGCCTCCCTCCCGACGAAGACCCTAAGAGGTCGAAAATTTGAAAGAAACTAACGTGTGAGTCCTCTTTTATTTGTGTCTGTGTTTTTGTGGCCTATCATGGCATTTATTTATATTCATATCACCTGTGGTGTCTTTCATAAGTAATATATATATATATATATATATATATATAAAATCTTGATGAAAGCGCACTAAGCGATAATATAAGTATGTGGCCGATCGAGGCGAACGAACAAAAATTGTACTACTAAAAACATAGACACACCTACAGCATTTGTTTTATTAAATAGACATTCAAATCTTCAGAAGTAACTAGTTAGAACGTACATCTTTTTCTCGCTTTTAATTTTAAAAAATACAGAAATGGATTGATTTATACCGATCATCCCGTGTAAAACCTCATATTTTATTTCTTTTACTCGTTGAAAATTGTGATTACCATTTGCTATTTAGACTTCGGACATTATTTGTTAGTTAAACTAAATTCCCTGTCTTAATATCGTTTATGCTCACTTGAGGCATTTTTGCAATTATTTCTTATTGAAGACCTGTCACTGATAACACTGGACGGCATGAAAATCGGCCCTGACACCAATCCTGCTGATTCTCATGTAAAATGACCTCCTAAATCCGAATATGAACTCCGTTTTTCCCCATCACCCACCATTTTCGGGGGACCTCCCCCCTCCGATTTTTATGACTTTTCGGTCATTTGGAGTAATAAAAAGGATTATTTTGTCATTTAAATTTTTCACGGGACTGCAATCAGGCTTCACGATATACTGCTGCTTCCTTTGTGAATACAGCAGCCGCGCCCGAGAAAAACATTACATCTTATGGTAGTGTTCTCTGCGCGAAAGCTTCACTCATGGTCATAAAAATTTCTCTCATATTTCCCTGGTTCCGACAGAAAATATTCACTTGCCATCATTGCACATCAAACTACGACAGGTGAAATATTTTGCGAAAGAAATCGACAAGACAGGAGCTGAATTTCAATTTTTAACTTAAAGTCTACGTCTTAGTGAGTCTAAAACAAAGGAAGAAATTCGTGGTCCCCCATATTAGGAAACTTCTCCAAGGTTCGACGTTTATGAAACACCTGAATCGTAAAGAAAATCGAGCTTGGCTTGGATTCTGAAACGTGTGTTAGAACTTTTTGGGTGACAAAGAATTGATGATTATTTCGCCCATGCCGGGGAATTTTTGTCAGGCCATGGGGTGTGACATATCACTAAAATGCATTTCTTTCATATACACCTAGACCTTTTCATAGAATATTTTGAAGCAGTTTCAGATTAACATTGGGGACGGTTCCATGAAGATAACACCAAATTTGTGAAGAGATTTTCAGATAAGTTGAATGCGAGCAATTTGGTATGTATATTAGGCCTGCTGCTGGTTTTTGTATGAGAAACTTCTACCTCAGTGTATGAAGGGAAATCAAATACCAAATTACTTATGTTATTCATCGTTATTAGAAATAGTTATTTCTCTCTTTCTTGATGCGCGGGTGGTATTGAGAGCGCCAGCGTGGTAGCGTACCCTCTGAACTGTTGGCACACATTTTCATTATTTTTTCTATGCCGTGTTCTTAAATATTTTTACTGTTGCCTATATAAGCTGTTTATATATTTTTACATTATTCTGGGATATTTCGGGTAGGGAAAGATGAAATGGGAGCTGAAATATGAAGAAAGTAAGTGAAAAAAAAAGCAAAAAAAGGAAAGGTTGATAATTGTTAATGTGTTTTTTAATCAGTAACGGAAACTAATCCCCCCAAATCTACATCCTTAACATTAATTATCATGTTTTAGAACTTTTCACCTCTCAAAAACCTAATAGGAAATATAAATGTTAATATAATCCTTTTCATTCCTCCAAATTATTGCAAAAGTGATGAAAGTTAGAGAGGGGGCTTCCCCCCGAAAATGGTGGGTGATGGAGGAAAACGGATGTCATATTCGGATTTAAGAGGTCATTTTACATAAGAATCAGTAGGAATGGTATCAGGGCTCGAGAAAAAATTATTTTTTGCCGTCCAGTGTAATTGGGGACTACTCCTAAATTTATTTATTTTTCTTTTTGTGTGGTATTTGGTCTTTTCCTTTGGATTCCCTTATCTTAGAAGTACCCATGCTATCCATCAACTCCCGCTTCTTTGTTATTAATATTTTTCTACTCAGCCTAATTTGTGGTAAATTGTTATTTTTGAAACTCAGTAGTCAATCTAGAATCAACTCGCTGTCTCTCAATTATTCATACCTCGTGAAAGAAGAAACCCCTTATATATCGCACTGCCTTCCGTGACAATTAGGGGATGCCATTATTATTTTGATGACCTTGGAATCATTTGCGGAAGCCACATTCCAATTATCTCTTATTTTTTTTTAGATTACGGTGTTTAACTTAAGTTAAACCGGATTACTTGCATGACAACTTCACGTGGATCCCATGATAAAGTATCGGAGCGTTATTATTTTACTCAATCGATTAATCGAGTTTTAATTCCAATTTATTATATTCCATGTGAATTTATTTAATTAACAAAATTGTAATTTACTAAAATGCACCCTGTAACCTTTTTTCTCGTTTATTTTATGGATTTAGTACCGTGTCAGTTTCGTGAGCTCTGACCCTTTAGTGTACTTCCGAGTTTGTTTTTATGATTTGTCTGATGTATGCCCCTAAATTTAATTGCCCTAAATGAATTAATGTCTCGAAAATGATTCCTTTTAAAAGTAGGCACATGCGTATATTAATGGCTTTTATGTTGATGACCCCTCCCGTTAGCCATAAGGTTTTTCATCTTCCCAGTGACTCAGTGGAGTGTAAGTCAGTGCACGCAAGGCACGCACAGATACGGCGTGCATGGACTGGAATTGGGGAGGTCCCTATCTCGATCCTCGAAATATTACGGCGCGTTAACTTAAATGGATACTTATTACGTAATCCCAAGGGAGTGGTGTTCCATGTTGGGTTTGGTTAAATTTCATTTTAGTGAGATGTTATTTAACGACTGATTAATAAACGTAATCTCTTTGGTGGCAGGTGCAGTGCAGATTTACATACACTTAGTTATGACGTATTTATCGATAGCATATGTATCTGTGGTTGTCATTTATGGAATTGGATGTAATTGGGAAATCTGTATAGGATTCAGGTATTCTTGTTAAAACTACCTCAAATGAAGTACTTCAAACTCGAATAGAATGCTTTCTCTTAAACGTGTGTTGCTATTGATAAATATTGAAAATGTAAGAGGTATTCTTGTTGGAAAACAAGGAAGTTATCTCTCTAATGATTCACTATTGAAAAACGAAAAAATGTACAGCAGTAGTCCCTTTATCGTTCCTTTAGATCCATAATCTTTTTATGATCTATGACCTTAGATGGCATTCTCCTCAGCCTTGCAAGGGATCGGAAGACTTGCGGCAGATAAGATCTGGCGTAAAACCCCCTCTGATCCTCTCAACCCTACTTAGGGCGACCTATTATGGATTTCGAACGGTCAATCCCGGCAGGTGATACTCCGTAACGTACCCTCTTGTTTGGAAGGGGCATCAATGCCTTCGCTACATTCTATTCATGTTAAAGAGTATGTATCGTCGCTCCCTAACTCTTTATTCTCTCTACCTTATCTTTTATCCCACGCGTTTTTCAAAACATTCGCTTTATCATATTTCGAGGCTGGTCCTTTAAGCTATCTCATTATTTACTTTCACAGTTGTGGAAAGATCCTGTTACAAATTAAATACGTATCCTAGTATTTCGCAGTCGGTGACTTCTATCTCCGTAGCAGTTTCCAACCTGGATGAAGGCTTGTCGCTCCTATTTCAAGATTTTTTGCCTGCTCTCATCCATCTTCTTCCTGGTTTCTCCAATGTCCTTTCCCATGTCGTTGCTGGAATTTTTCTGCTAATTCATTTATAATTTATTTTATTTCTCGATTATAACATTTGATCGTTTGCTATATTAATATTGAGCGAAAATGACGGAATCAGTTTATAGTGAATCCTGGTAAATTCACTGTTGAGTTTAATGCAATTTTAAGGAAAGTCGGATCAAAGGGAAGATAGCTCTTTATCCAGAATTCTGACTTCTTATTGTGATTTAAGGATCATGGTTCTAGCGAGGTTATCTTGAAAATGACCTATTTTATATATCCTCGTAATTATTTTTCATACGAATTTATGCTTTTATTATTTCCTTTTTATTTTTACTGGTAATTTTAATCGATTTAATTCCGCATTAATTAATTATCCTGCAAATAGATATAAAGAACGTAACTCTTTCCTGAAGCCAACGCTTGGGAAAAACGTCGTTTTCGGTGTAACTTTAATTATCACTTTTTAATCATAATGTTACTCTGTGAAGAAATATTATTCATGGTTTCCTTTTTGATTCTAAACTCTAGCGCTGTGGTGATATAGTTTTATATGTGAGTATATCGTGATATAGTCCCATTCTCGACTTGGTGATAGTCCTATTCTCCTCTTTTTTATGGCGATATATTCAGAGGACAGGTTTCTGGATAAAATTTTCCCCAAAAAGTTTAATTCATGGCTCCCAACGTTAAATTGAGCGTGTGTTCGGCATTATTTTTTTTTCTGGGTGCATCTGACCTAACGGGCACATGCACCCAGAGGACACGCTCACCGTAATAGATAAAGCGTTAGTAGTTACGTCGTTGACGAATAATAGCATGAGCTCTTGTCTCCTCTATGGTCTTCCACTGCATCCAAACCTCTTAGGTGTCATGCTTCGCGCAGGTGACTGCCGCATAGTTTCGGTTACACCGTCGTTTTTTAAGGGTTCCTATCCTCCCCTTCTTCGTGCTGTCTTCCCAGATAATGTTTGACATGGTCGATCTCCTCACCAGCTGATGTATTTATTTAAGATTTTCTTCCATTGTTTGTTACAGTTTCGTCTTAATTAGAGCATAATTTTTCCTCTTTAGTCCATCAACGAATAATAAACTTTGTGCAGCCCATTTTACAAAAGGCGAAAATTACACGACGTAATACGCGTGCAAACGTGTATATAAAATGTATCGTGTTTATCGGTAAATTGCACGATCACGTGCGCAAATGCATGGGCGCAAGGTTTTGAAATGGCCGCGCCTCCAACTCTAAAATTACTGCTCGCCTAATTGTGAAAAGCGTGCTGCTTTAAAATGCGCGATTTCGTTCAACGGCGTTCGTAAAAAGCGGCTTAAGTACTTCAAGCTTATAGTCCTTGATAGAATTAACTCTCCTGGGCGGTAATCAAACCCGCGATATTCGGTTTGAAGGCGAGGACTTCACCCCACCTGCAACGTTTCGTAAGACTCTGAGAAGTTAGCAATGACCCCGAAGGAGGAAAGTCCAAAAAAAAAACGTGCCAATCATCTCGTGGCGCACCCAATGAATGAATGAGGCGGCGAACGCCTACTATCCCGCTGATGTCCCAAGAAGAAACGTCATAGGCACCCTCTCCTCCGCCCTTATTCCTCTACGCTTCAAATATTTCTCTGCCTCTTTCTTTTATATTTTGACCTCATCCTTCTCACGCTCCCATCTTGTTCCTTTTTTTCTGGTCACCGGAATTTAGTCCTTGCTGCCTTTTTTCCCCTCCGCGTATGTAGGAGGAGAAAAAGCTTTGTGGCTGAGGGATAAGAGAAAGAATTGGGGGAACTTACAGAGGTGTGACGGAAGAGGAGGGAGGAAATTCGGAGAAAGTTCCTCCCCAAGGTGTCGGACGGTGGAAAGGAGAGCGCAAACAGTTGACTGGCGACCCGTGATTGCGACGTCGTCCATCAGAGGGGAGAGGGAGTTCGCCCACACGTTGATTTTTCACGAGGGGATGGAATTTTTCCGCACTCTTCCTCGTCGCTTCCCCGTCCGTCCCACTCTGTTCGTATGTGATGGCAACGCGGGCCTTTCCCTCTCCCATCCTCAAATTTCTTCTCCTCTCCGCCGCTTTTTTTACGTGGGCTTAAAGTTGAGAGTTCCTTCCTGCCTTCTCTTTATCTTTCCTCCTCTCCCTCGTTTGGGTCGTCGAAGGTCTCTTTCTCTTCGGCTTAGTGCCGTGTTTGCCCGGGTGTAAGGGGGAGGATTTTGTTTCTGTCGCGTGTCTTTTTTTTTCTCCTTCATTTCATTTTCCTCCGTCGAGTAAAAAGGCCCAGGGCCATATTTGAGGGTGGAGGTGGTGGAGGGGAGGGTAAAACTGCTCCTTCACCGACTCCTCTTTCTCTCTCTTTGGGTTAAGTTCCCTCGAGATTTTCCCAACTGCCATCTTCATGCGGCCGAAAATGCAGTGGAAACAATACCGAAGTGGGCCGTCTAGGAAGGAGCATTTTCTTGTTTTATTCCTCTTGAGCCCACATGAGCTCCCGAATATTTACTCGGCCGTAAAAATGTTGCGGTTACCCTAAGAATACTTGGTGGTATCCATTTACTCCGGTCACTTCACTTCAAATCTCTCTCGGGTGGTTTACTCTCGTCAACTTCATGGAGAATTTTTTATGGGGCTGGTGGCGTGGACTTCTTATTATTCTGAGTGAAGAGTCAAAGAAAATCAGTTCTGGTTTGATGACTCATTTTTAAGTTTTTGATGTTGAAGAGGTTTTTCATTAACTTTAGGGGATGTATATCATTTTACAGTTACTTATAGACTATACGGCGATTTTTTCCTTCTTTCCTTTGTTGACTTTTGTTACCACAATTTTACCTTGTCCTTATTGTGAAAGGCTTTCTTTAGAGTCTTCGCCGAACTGCTGAGCTTATTTTATAACTCCGTGTATAAAAACAATGACCTTTATTCTTGGCATTCCGTTCTTCTTTAAACTTTACAATTGCGGAAATCCTGACTATTTCTCTGTCGGTGACTATCACAGTCGTATTTTTGTGGGTGTATATTCCGTGAGTGGTAAAGCTGGCCACGCCACCCTGGAAGTGTTGATTTTTATGTGATGAGAGTTGGTTTCTTTGGTTGGTTTTTTAATGCAATGCCACTAGAAATTTATATGATGATAAACAAAGGTATTGTACTGTCCTTGTTTATTTTGATTTCACAAACTCTGCTACAAATGTTTCGATTGCAATTTTCGGCTTGCAATCATAATCAGGTACTCAGTATTTATAGTTTTTTATAGAGCATTGCGTCTTGCAAGAGGAATGGTGCGAAATTTTGTTTGTACATATTCTTCTGCGAGTTTTCTTGTGTCTGATATGGTTCCCGTTCTCTCAAGCAGCTCTTATTCCGATTAACATGGCTTCATTCGTTCATTTAAATTTTTTTCTACACTGAAATACCTCATCCAAAAATGCATAATTATAATGCCTTAGTCAAATTCGTTTGATATCTGTCACTCCATTTTTCTGTTTCTCCGTAGAATCAAGCAAATTCTCTTACCCTAGGAGCTCTGTCTCTAAAAATCCAAAGTTCGGGGTCAGTGGCTTCTAGCTGGGTATCGATTCTTTGCTTATTCGAGATGCACTTAACCTTAAGTGTAAGTAAATACGCATACCATCTTTGTTCGTCTTGGCGTAAAATAGCATGAATTTCCTTTTGGGAATCCTTCAATAGCACAACGCGTGGTCTGTAATGACTAAATACGTAAACAGACTTGATTTAGCATAGCGCTTTCATTAAATTTAATTATTTTCCTCTATCTTTTCACCAAATGTATCTCCACAGATTGACGCCGTACATTATAAACCCACTGGTACTGTGGATGCGTTTGCATCAGAAAACATTTCGTGGATTGAAGCATGAAGGAATGCACATGTTACTTGAATTTCATCGCATAACCCTTCACTTCAGCAGTTACAATCGGGAATGTGAAAAAGCTGTGAGTGAACTCTAATCGGAAAGGGATGAAAGGCTGTAAATGGCCATTTTTAGGTCATGCATTGTGATTAAGCTTGCAATAAGAATAACCGGGCCTATGAAAATCCCTTGGTTCTTGATAAGGAACTCATACGAAAACTAAAAATCCTCTTCATTTCTGTTGAATCTCAGGTTGACCCGAATGTGGGGAGTCGAAAAAAGAGGAATGCTTTTGATTTACCATCCAATCTTAAGTTTTATATTCGTCCTTGAGAATATGAGGTAATCCGAGTAATCTTTTCCGCGGGAGCCGACCGCAGCTTTTTTTCTGCATCAGGGCGAACCATATAATTCTCTCGATAGCTTAAAAAAGAGAGACTTTATAACGTACCTAGTGCCCACTCTCCCTTCTTCCAGCATTCAGCTCCATAGTTTCTTCACTGTGCTCTTATTTTTCCTATAGGTCTCCCTTTCCCGTCTCCCTCCACTTTTCTTCGTGTATGCACTTCTCTATGTGATTTTCCATTTTTATCAAGCCACCCCTCGTCGGTACTCAACGCTACGGCGTCGCTTTAAAGCACATACATATTTATACGTGTATGCATTAAAGGAGCCTTCGCTTTGCTCACGAGTGTAATTTGGTCATTTTTTTATAAAGAATAAATTCTAGTGAATAACTACTTGTCCATTTGCCGTCGGAATTTCCTCAGTCTCCGGTTTATTTTTTTTATTCGAGGCTATTACGTTATTGTTCTGCATTCTAAGGTAGTTTTGAGTGTCCGAAAGGTGCTCCCATTGTCCGCTTTTTTATAGAGTTGTAACTGAGGAACTATTTATTTGTACTGTTTTCCACGTTATTTAGAATTTCTCCGGTGACTTTCATAATTGTGTGATATGGCTTGGGATTTTTTAAGTCTCTCTTCGGAGAAAACCTGCACGACTGGAGGATTATCCTATATGGTCTTAAAAGGAGATGAATGCAGGCCTTGCTGTGGGCGCTCGTTTCCTCTTGGGTGAATTAATTGCGTCACGGAAGCAAGCATTCAGGTATATTCTTGGTAAAAAAAATCCTAAATTCTCCCCTTTTGTCAGAGCATTAAGCTTTCTATCAAAGATTTGTTATGTAGAATGTATATATGTACATATTGAATATATTATTTGTTTTATAAGATGTTTCCATGTGTGTATTTGCACAGTTGATGTATATTTCCGTTGACGTGGTGGTTAGAAGTACGAGACTAATTCCCTTCTCAATACTAAACTAAGTATTGAAGTTTTTGAGAATTGGTTAGATCTATCGGAGCATACGATAGGGTCGAGTGGAGCATTTATTGCCGTACTATGAGGATATGCGGCCTCTTTTCAACGATTCTGACTCATCGTTTCCCATTGATGCCCACAATGGTCTGTTCGCACGTTAACCCAACACCTCCCCTAATCTGGTCCATTGAGCAGCGAAATAGTTTGTGCTTCCCCTATCTGTTAATCAAATCGAGCATCCAGAATGCTGAAATGAAATTTTGTCATGATATTATTGGCTGAAAAATTAATCGCACAACTTTGCTCCATCATGTTCTGCCAAATGAAGGGTGTCTCCCGCTCCCATTTTCGAGGTTTCAATAATACCGATTAATAAAACACCCTTATCTTACTTGAAGTCCCTGGAGTTGTAGTCAAACTCGTATAGTATTTTTTCAGGCTTTTTTATAGAAATTTTTTTACCATTCCCCGTCCATTTCCTTATGTTACATTCTAGTACCGAACACGAGTCACAATGAGCTTATTATGCCTTTGATTCCTTTAAACTATTGGCGCTGATTTTTTGAGAAAACTAAATCAATGAAGCATCACTGATCTATTCCTCGTAGAGGTTGTAATGCGAGTTCATTTCTTATTAGTGTTCATTGAGAAAACTAATAGTTTTCCTCGTAGGTTTAAATATTATTCAGTCGATAGTTTCTTGTGTCACCGAGCTATTTATTTATCTTTCTCCACCCATCTGGAAAAGTTTCATGTTGTGTAACTAGCCACATGCGTAGCCATGATAAAGTCACTTTTTTATTTCTAATATGCATACTCACGAACTTATCCCAATGCTTTGTATATTTAAAGATAGTAACACTAATTACCAACTTTAAGTACTTAACACGTAAAAGTTTTTTTTTCTTTCATAATGCTCGCTGTTCACCTTATTTAGGTTGTGCCCGTTTGCTTCGAGGGTGTATGAATATATTGCAAGATTTATTTATAAGAATTAAATGGACTGATTCTCAATAGATACCTCATGATCTTCGACCTTCGGTTTTGAGAGAGCGAAAGAGTTAATATTTTTTGTGCTTTACCCATACTTTTATGTCTCTTTACTCAATCTGTTGGAATGTGGATAAGATTTGAATATCCTCTCAAAGCAGCGGAGACTGGGAAGAAGGCAGAGGGTTTACTAGTTTCGGGATTTTCATCGCACGTTCAGTTCAGCCTCTAGACATTAGCATCGACACGGAAATATTTTCAATCGCAAGAGTTTTTGCCAGCGTATACATAATAAAATTTGTGATACACATTCTAAATATGCATAGCTTCATTGATAATGGCTTCCGGGTGCAGCTGCGTGTTGCGCTTTGTCGTGCAAGCTTTCGCGACCGTTGCAGGACGCATCATCAGGCGATGAAATTCATCGCCTGATGATGCGTCCTGCAACGGTCGCGAAAGCTTGCACGACAAAGCGCAACACGCAGCTGCACCCGGAAGCCATTATCAACGATGCCCCTCGCTGCGAAAACCTACGTTCAAAGCTATGCATAGCTTCAAGCTAGGAATCGATGCTGTAATAATTTAATAAAGATGACATTGGTAAACCTATAAATAATTTGTGAGATTCTCAGTAAACGATTTTGACACGTAAATATCCATTTTATCTATTGTTTACTGAAATGTTGAGTGGAGTGGCGGTCATCGCAACCTTCATTGCTGATTAGTCCACGCCAGTTTTTATTCAAGTTCAGTTCTTTTATTTTATATTTTGTTTCAAAAACTTGCCTGCAGGTGTTTATAGATACTTTATTTGTATCTAAAGAATGCCCATAGTATTTTTTTAGTTTTAATTTCAAGATCTTTTCAAACCAACGTAAACCTTTTTCTTATTTATATTTTTTTTACAGTTCAATACTCTACTCACTCTTTACTTAAAGACTTTACACTCAATTTCAAAGGACTGCTTCATGTTAAATCGTTGGCACAAACACTGTTTCTTCAAGTGAAGACATTTCCATTTCGTAACAAATTCACGCAATAATGTCCAAATACTCTGGACAAGAGTTAGACGGTGCGGAAGGCATTATTGGGTGCAGTGAGGGTGGGAAAGGGGACAAAGGATGCAGTTGTATCGATTTTCAACGTGCGTTTCGTGCACACCCTCGCCCACACACACAGGGCTCGGAATGCAATCACGTCGCCCAGGCCAAGTCGACGAATCTAGTCCCCTTTTATTCCCATTTTTTTCCCGCATATCGAGAATAAAGCCGTGCCATCGCACCTGAATCCCTTGGAGGGTGGTTAACAGCGCGGGTAGCCGGAACAGGCAAGGGTTGCATTGCTCGCGATCGTTCGAATACGGCTTGCGTCATATCGGCGCGCTCTTTCTGGTGTGTGGCGAAAGAGTTTTTGTCTCGCCCCGGAGGATGACTGCGGTGAGGGAAACGGTATGATCATACCCCATTCGTGCGATCCTCGTTCGGGTGGGCCTCGCGGAATGCCTTGTTGGAAATTGTTTTTGCGACCCGAATACTGATTTGAACTCGAGAGAGCTTCTGGAATCGAGCACACCATGATGGGCCCTAAATTCCTATTCTTCGGGTGCGTCTCTTGTAAAGCTGGCTCGTTTTTAGCATTTTCACCTGCCCTGGCCTCGTTTTCGGTATTTTGCCCCCGCCTGACTCTTTGGGAACGGGGGTTTCTCCTCGTTTTCTGTGTCTTCCGTTTCGATCAATGGTCCTTCCGGTCATTTGGCGTATCCGTTGCATTGTGGGTGGTTAAGAGGGTAATCAGGTATCAGTCTCAAGTTTGGTGAGAATCAATGCTCTGCAGTACTCTCGCTATTTTCCTGGTTGATAATCTGAGTGACTGGAACCATTGAAAATGTACAATCTCTGTTCTGAAATTTTACGTCATAACCATACGGCATAGTCGGTGGGTGAAGTGGTTTATATGCCAATGCCTCGTCATTATCTTTTTTATTTTTGATACTTTTTGCATTATCCGGTAGCATTGTACTTTCATCTTCATTTTACTTTATCAAATTTCTGCTTCTTAATCTGCAAGTCGAGTTTTGTGCATAGTTTGTTTAATCACTATGCCCATAAATAATTTTAAAAGTTTTACAATGGGTTTTCTCTATTGAAAATGAAAAAGCAGGAGCAATTTCCACAATTTTAAAATTTATTAATACTACCGGTTTCGCTTTTCAGCATCATCAGGTACAAAAATATCAAGTGCGCTACGCTTAAATAGCCAGCTAGCCAGCATACCTTGCTTTTTATCTTAGTTATCTGTCCCGTATGCTGCCATGTGAGAGTGACTTTATATGCGAAGAGGTCTTGCGGGATGACGTTATGTGTCTAATTTTTTCTATGAAGTGAAAGAATATTTCTGTTTGCTGTTAAGAACGCTAAATGTCAATCTACTGACCATCGCATTTTCTGTATTCATCGCTGAAATTTGACATTATTGCCCTTCTTTCGAGCAAATTCTCGCAATGCCATCAAATTCAATTTACTCTTAAAGCATTTCTATGTATAGGGGAATGACTTTTCGAGCAATACTTTTAGGCCCACGCTGCGTTGAATAATTAATGCTGTAGTAATAGTTTCCTCAATTTTTTTGTTTGCCTTTTAAAATTTCATATACTTGTGATTTTGTTTTTCTATGGTTGAATCATATTATTTCCAACATTGCTATCGTTAATTTTATGTACAACCAGTTTAAGTCGCAAATAGTCAAATGTAAAGTAAAAACTCAAGAGTTGGAATACTTATGCTACCTTTCCTTTCCGTGAAAATTTCAGGATGCCCTGATGCCCTGATCAGATGCCCTGCCTTCATTTGGCGTCTCGACTTCCGCTCCCTTTTGGCTGAAGTTAAAACTCTCCTCTTGCTAGCCTTTTAATTAATATGCAGTGGTAATTGCTTCTCGGTAATTATATGCTTCGGCTATCCTCTGCCTGAGCCTGAGGCATAAAGAATACAGATTTGACGTTCGCATTCATTAAGCTTATGATAAGTACATCTCGACAGTCATCCATCCAATATTGTACTTCCTCGGAATATATATGAACTGGTGGGAAATGTACGAATATAATATGTTTTTGAGCTGAATACAACCTTTTTTCATGATTAATCGCTTATTAATTTGTATTTAATCTAATTGAAATTCCATCAACGGAGAAGTCTTTCATCAGTTACAATGCAGGGGCAAAAATTGTATTAGGAAATGTTGTTTTCTAGGGTTTGAATTATTGAACGCTATTATGAGAATTGCAGTTCTTGGCATTTATGAGTTGCTTTCCTAGGGTAAAAATAATATGCCCTGAATGGGGGCAGTAGTATCGTATTTAGAGACCCTGAATTTTTTTTCTCGGAAGAGGAAAACTAGATATCCTCAGAAACCTGGAAGTGCATGTGTGCTCCTCGGCTGGTAAATCTCTATCTAACCATAATTCAGTGTTTTTGCTTAAAATTTTTTGTTTATTCTTGGAAATTCTGGAAATGAACTGCGTTAATTAAGCATCACAGTCCTGAATTAGTAATATATCCTAAATGAATATGTATAACCTTTAAGGAGTTTTAGCTTTATACGGTCGTAGTCCAGCTACTTTGGAAGAATGAAAATGAAATAATTGATTCACAGGGAAATTTGAATTGAACTAATTCACCTTTCTCCTATTATTTTGTGGAAGGTTGCCAATAATCTTTTCGCCTTTAATATTTTATCATCTGATAAGAAATAATGACAGAGTCACATAGCAATCTTGAATTGCAGCCCTGCGCTGCCGCTTTGACTGTTCAGAAGGTTAACTTAGCGATATTGAGGATGTCTATTTCCAAAAGCTCCCATCACTCCGAGTCGTGACGCGAACGGCACTTAAAGAACTCAGAGTGTAAAGCTTATCTGTGGTCTCCGTGTTAGTTTCTCCTGAAGAGTATGAGGTTTCCTGCGCCAATTTATTTTCCTCGCTCTTCTGTCTCCCTGAAAGATATGCTTTGTTTTTTTGAGGAATAACGTTCTACCACCTGGGATTCTGATAACTGCCTTTCCCCCTTTATAATTCTAGTTCTTATCACACTAATTTCGTGTCATTTTCCTTGGCCTGCCTTATGCAGTAGCAATCTTAAATTGCCATTCCTTGATAAGGAATCCATGATTTCCTTATGCCTCCTTGGTATTTAATAGGGCAAACCATCGAAGTTTAAATCTGCTAAAGATTTGGGTGTTTAAATCTATCCCATCTTAGCGCCAATGCTGAGTTTCTTTACAACCGTTCCCTATTTCCCTGTAGTCCTGAAAGTTGAAAGGACCCAGGTAACTTGCAGGGAAGTGCACACTGACCACTGCAATGAAGATAACCTTTTCTCTCTTTGGTATTCAAGTAATCAGGTATCTTATATTCACGTTTCGGTTTCTCTTGAGTAGCCACCAATTTTTTTGTACTATACTGCATTTTATAACTGAATTAACTTCTACTCCTAAAGTGTATTATCGGTTAGGAATAACTGGTAATTATTGTAACAAATCGCTTCAATGCTGAACATTCATTAGGCCCAGAGCTGAACATCTATTCAAACGTTGTCTCTCTACATCTTGAGTTAAGTAAGCGACATTCAGCTTTCCGAAGGTTGCGTTCACAATTTTATTTATTGTGAATTGCTTTCTTTACATCGAGCTCGAATCCCTTTTTCTTACTCTTTAGAATTTATTCAACTATCTGAGAATGCTCTATTAGCGTTTTCTGGGTGTTTATTATTTAGTTATAGCCGGTATTCTGTCATTTTATCTTTATTTAGTATGGATGTCAAAACTTCTAAATTGACCCATTCACTGTTACCCATTGCATACTTTGATGGCTTAAATATTGCCTCATATTGCACCACTCCGAATTGTCCCATCCATTCCACCCCTCTCGAGCGAAGCGAACGCGGCTCTGCTGTGCGCGATCGGGTCTCCCTCGTCCTCTCGCACGGGTTTCATTCAACGGGGTCATTTTCGGAGGCAGCGCGGGCATTTGCACGTCCATATTGCACTAGCGCTCACGCGTAGCCGGACGTTCGCGCGCGCGACTGAGTGCACGCGCGTAGGCATTTGCATGCATGGCGCGGAACCGGGTACCTTTGCGTGAAGGAAGCGCCAAGGGGGGCAGGGGGAGTAGATGCGGGAGGAGGTTCTTGCATCCTCTGAATATCGGAGGTGGTGGGGGGGGCAAAGAGTGTTGGGTGGTGACCTCGGCCACCTGTTTGTTTCGTCGGGAGAGAGGGAGGGAGAGCTCCACCCCTTGTAGTGTAGGTACGGTGTGGCGGGCGATTCGGGTAGGCGGGTGATGGGATAGTTCCGAGGTGGGAGGGGTGGGTTGGAAGGTGGTCGGCCCTTTTGATCTCGCATCCGTAACCTCTATCCCCTTATCTGCCTGTCCCGTCCTCTTCATTTACCTCCCGTCCTTCATTACGAGCGCCGTCTTCGTCGTCGTCATCCCCGATTTTGATGCGGCCGTAACGTGTGTGTATCACGTGCTGGGGTCAGTACATGAATGCGTGCATGTGCCTGCACATAACTCAGAAGGGGGCAGTTCGAGAGGTTAGGTGGCTGAAGTCGCCTCCTCCTGGGGTTAGGTAAGAGCCAATTTAATGCCTGATTGTGACCATAATTCCCTCTCTGTATACCTTCGTCGCCACAATTGCCTGGTAATGATGAATACGTTTGTTTCATAGGAGTCGGGCCTTCGTAAAGGTAGGAATGGTATTAGTGTTAGCAGCCGTTAATTAATGCCATACCGGTGCATTTGTACTCCGTAGATATTTTTAAAGCTCTCCGGGTTTTTATATGAATTGTGATTAATTATTGAGTATTTTCGCGTTTTCTTTTGGGTCCTTGTAATTTGTGTCCTGCGGTCTAGTATATATCCAAAAATAGTTGCCATACCTGGAAAAGCTATTGATTTAAGAATATTTATCCATTTAAGATAAACCTTCTTGGCCCATTTTATCTACTTATAGCGCATTCTTAAGATGGAATTCATCAAGTCCTACATCTATTTCACAATTTATTGCATCTGTCACTTTTTTCTGTATTCTCTTTCGTGTATATTTGTTTTTCGAGTACTTGCCTCTCTGCTATTTTAATTGGGAATTTTGGTATCTTCCTTCCCATTATAGGCGTCCCACAATTCTGGAATTCCAGAAGTAAATTGGGTTCATATTTTTCTCTGCGTTTAAATCAAGTATTCTGAATAAAGCGTTCAAGTCAAAAAATATGCACTGCTTGAAATATTCGTTTGCAACGTCCTGGCTGAATTAAAACTGAGTCGGGTGGAAAAAATAAATCTGCGTTATTGTGACGAAGGACTTTATGAATATCTTTGCATTTTAGATGTCTTGTCAACATCGGAACAGAAACATTGATGTCAAACATTAAGTCGTGGATTCAAAATAAATAAGATGCTCTGGATTTTGGTTTTGTAATTGTAATTTCCTATAGCTATGCCCTCGATTAAAAATATACTACGTGAATCATTCTCCCTTGAATTTAATCAGCTTTCCCATAAATTATATGCTCGTGGCGGATAAAATCGGGACGAAAGAAGAAGACCTCCAAGAAATTCCTATGAGAATAGAAAAGTAGTCATCTATCCCTATTCGATTGTAGTATATGACTCCTCTTACTTGCTATTGATTCCATCATGGTTCAGCGACCGCTTCTCCAAACAGTTTTTAAAGCTCATGTTACGTAAAATACCTTCTCATTCAAAACTCACCCCTAGTGTGTAGAATGAAGAGTGATCTAGAACACAAATGTTTGGTTATTATTTTGCAAGTTTCGTCGTACTAGATATGTAATTATTTGTTCGAGTCTTTCTATAAAATTTTATGTATACCAAAATTTTTTCACGCGCGTGAACACCTTCATACCAGATATCGATGCGTACATGATTCAAACGCGCGGTCCCTACGAGAGGAGTAGGATTTGATGCTGGCGCATATTCAAATTTTCCCAGCACCGCACGTGTGCAGCATCTCCTCCCTCGCCACTCTGATCCCCTGCTCTTCCGCCATCAATGATTCCTGAGGCCCCACAGTCCATCATTCGCCCCCGCCTCTCTTGCCTTCCTCCCTCCCTGCATCCGCACGCGCTGTTCTCGTGGGCGCGGGGCACCGTTCATTGGCTCTCCAGTCGCCATACTCCCTATTCCAATTTCCTCACACTGTGCTAATATACTTCATAAGCGAAGTTCTACCTTTTGCATTTTTGTCACACGTGCGTCATTTCTCATTCCCCAAAATTATGATTTTCATAAACTTGATTCATTTCCAGGTGTCATAGAGTAACCGGCTGAGTGGCAATGATAAAAAGATTTTTTAAACCACTTTTTAGTCATCCGTGGCACAGCATGGGCAGAGGACTCCCTCGGTTAACATTTAGGATTGCCTTGGTATTTCACCGTCGTTCTGAATGGTTTTCAACTTCCTCTGTCCAAGTTCGTCAAAAGGTTTTGACCTCCTGATATGAATAAATATAGTAATTTGACTTCACTTCTTGGAAATGACGTATTTAGTTAAAATATCGTTCAATTTTTGCTCTCAAAATTAATTTCTAGATCACTCATAGCCACCATGTTAATTAGTTATATTTATACTTCTTCCATAGCCTCCCTTTCCGGCTTAAGTGTTTTGGTTATTAAGTTATTGTAATTTGCTTGTTTTATTCGGCATCAACATTGGTTTAATTCTTTCAAAATCCTTCCATCTTAACGTCTTTTTTTTATTTCAAAATATGCCCGTCTATTACGTACATACGTCATTAACGAAAGCAATAGAATTATGCTGGTGTTAAAACCCATTACCCAATTGGAGAAATGAGTGGAGAACTGTGTCAAACTTATCTCAAGGTTTATGGTCGTTGATGATGATTAGTATATTTTTACGCCTAGTGTACCCGACTACAGTGTATTTCATTTATTAAATGAGTTTTTTTGCTATACAGCGGGTGTAGTACACATAATTGTACTTTTTGGGAAAATAGACTATTTAATAACATGGTAGTGAAATTGGCTTTCGAGGGATTAGATTTCGAGTATGTATCCAAGAAGTCCTTCGTGATTACTGCTTGCATGATTTTTCTCAATGGTCTATAGCCGCCGGGTTATGTATCAATACGGCAAACAATCCTTGCGGACTTATCGGCCGAGAAGTTATCAAATTTTTTTCTTGAATGTAAATTTTTCTTGCTGCAGAATGCGCTACAATATTAAAATGATTTTTGTGGATTTTTTTCTTTGCTCATTTTAAATATTCTTCTGTCCTATTTTCTATCGCTGTGCTATTCCCTTCCACTTCACATTCAAGATAAATAATTCTCCCTGAGCTGGCGTACCATATATTGAAATTATCGATCAGAAAAATAGGAGTGAAGTAATTCCGCCCGTGGATGTTGGAACTCTTTCTATGTTTACGCCTGTTAAAGGGAGGAAAAATGTGGTTTTCTCCCAGTGTTAGTTCCTCATTTTTTCAGAATTCGTGCTTCAATTCATATTTGACTCATTTTGCCCCTGTTAATTCATTTTTACTGTCCAATCTTGCTGTGTATTACACGTGGAATATGTCGCACGTGTGAGCCTGAGCCTGACGTAATTGCAATTCTATTACCTTATAATTTGATAACATTATCACGAATGCATTCTCACTCGCGACCGAAAAGGATAATTCATCGGTGTGATTGTTCAGCATTCTGACTGTGCTTCAGTGGACCACTGCGAGGTTTTTCAAATACCAATTTAGCTTTCCAATTGAAGAAGGGGATTAATATGATGAGCATGGCGTGTATTGAATCATTTCTTGGTCTAAATTGGGGCTTGCTTGTCCAAACGTTATATGTTTAGAATGGAAACGTTTATCGGCTACTGTTCATTTTTCGTTCATTTTTTCTCAATAACGCGTTTAAAGTGGTTATGAGCGACAATGAATTTTATCTCTGTCGCATTAAACCAATATGTCATCTACACTCGGCGGTTGAGTGAGAGAGTGGTTTGTCACACTGAAAACTGTTTTGTCGTAGTTTGGTCTGCGTTCCATATGACCGAGTTTACGTCACATTTATGAAATTCTGCGTTGAATCAGAGAAAAGGGCCATATATCCGTCGTATTCCTATGTTGACACGCCTCGTCAATCTTCGTTTCTCTGATTTCTCATGCTTTTATTGTTTCCATCACACTAGTCATTTCGCAATTGAATAACGAAGGTAAGCTTGACTAAAAATTTCATTAGCATACATTTGAAGATTCATCCGGAGGGATTATTAGGAATAGTATGTTTTCTGAATAAGTTTGACTTTCAAATTTTGGAGATGAATATACCAGTGAGGGAAGCGTTCGAAGTGAGCCAATAGTCTAATTTAATGTTAATAGTGGAATAAAATAGTAATTTTATTGCCGAAAATAATGTGTTAATGACTATACTTAGGCATTAGCCATGGCGTGTCGTGAAATCAGTCGAGGATCTTGTTCCAAAACAAATTATTTACAAACTATTGAATAATGATGTACAATAAATTTTATTTAATTACCTTTTTTGCCTTTGTTTTGCATAACCTAGAGCTTATATCGTGGCCAGTAGCATTATAACCTCGTTATCAAAATAAAATAAAAGTAATGAATATTAGTGATGAGTATTCTGGATAAACTAAATTTTTTTAAGGATGCCCTCTCCTGTTCCAGAGAAATTCCCGCGTTCCCGCGTGAGGAAATTTTACGGGCAAGAAAAAGTAGGCCGTGGGATTAGGGAAAAGAGATGGTAAAAAATGCAAATTTCGGTAAGGGAGGGGGTGGGGGAAAGGGACAAAAAATGAATGCAGGAGAATATTTGAGGAGCGGTTCCGAGGGTTGATGGAATAGAACCTAGTGAGTGTGACGGGCTAGATGCTACTCCGAAATGTGTCGATGCGAACGTGTCACGTAGGCCCCGCAAATCTATTCCAAAAATAACGGCTACTTCGGCATCAATCCAAAAGCGGGATTTGCAATAAAATTAAGTCCCGACTCACTTGTGGCCTGACGGCCGCAAAACTGATTGCTTTTTCCAGCCAAAACACTGCGGGAGTGGTGCGCGAGCGAAGGACTGCAACATTCTCTTCCACACAAAACTGCAGTGCGGACGGAGCAGCGAAATAATTAGGTAGTACCATGGCCAGAAAATATCAACGCATCAATGCGTCCACTTTCTACGTCAAAAGCTACTGAAGCCGAAATTTCAAAGCCGTATACAACATTTTAAATAACGATAGCCTCTTTCAGGTTAAATAAGACGCACAGAAAACAATACCTGTAGAATAACATGTAATACATATAATCTTTGTTTCCAGGCACGTTTTCCAGGGGACAAAGGGAAAAAACCACTTTTAAGTCTAAATTTTTTCATGATCAAACAAATTAGCAGCTAAGGGTGTTAAATTCTCTATTGCGTTGTTTTGGTAGAGGCGTATTGTGCTACCACCTTTTTTTATATTTCAAATAAATTCTTTCATAAGCTACCTACCGTCTTTTCGAACTGAATGGAAAAATAAATTCACATGATTTTCGCCTTCCAGGCATTGTAAGGACGAGAAAAATTACTGGACGCAGATTTGGGGAAGGGTGAGTGAAATAGATTTGAGAATCTTCGCCGTCCCCAGCTGTGTCAATCTGTCATCCTCCGGCATTCGCAACGGAGACTTCATACGCGAATGCAATATTCACAGCGGTGAACGCAGCAGACGATGACAAAAGAGAGGTCGGATATTTGTGCAAAATCCTCGAGAAGAAATCAGTGGGACAAAAAAAAACACTTCTACCTACCCCATAAAAAAAATATATCTAGGTATATTGTGAGGACGACACCCATGGAGCAGAGAATATTTGAACGATTTCTCTCTGCATGCATATTTTAGATCGAGCGCTTTATTTTCTTTTGCCGCTTTATCCGCATAGGCCATCCTCGCCCCTTGTGTCCCTTGATTTGAAACCGCCTATATCCGACTTCCCTCCTGCTCCTCGATTTTTCTCCTCTCTGTGTGTGTCTGGGCCCTTTAACGTCGGGGGTCTGGCGTATTCCGAATTCAAGTTTCCGAACGCGTCCCGCGCATGAGGGAGAGTGAAAAGAAACTCATTTTCGGTCTCATCCGTTTGTTCGCCAATTCGCCGATGGAAAGGGCTACGTCACCGGAACTCAATTTTCTGGCACGACATACGGGACAGCCGATGCCTGAGGGTCTGGAAGACTGCATTCGCACAAACGGAGCGAATGGAAAAGTTTTCCCCTTTCATGTCAGTCAAAAATATCCCCTCTTGCCTCGGTTATACGCGAAGCCTTTCGTGGTGGAGTTCTGCAAATAGGTGCCTACTTTGTCGAAGTGCAAAACGTTTTCGTGATGCGGGAAGTATCGTGCTGTTTAACAGTCGTGGCCGATTCGGAAGAACCATAGGATTCTCATTATTAATGTGAAAATTTAACTATCCCTACGATAGTTGTTAATGAGCTAATGGACTGTTTGTGTCCCACTATTGCAAGTTTCTGATAACTCGCATTAGGATAATTAGGATGAATTCATTGATATTTCGAAATTGCGTACTCTTGTAACTGCCAGTCATAGGGCCGTGGTTATTTTATCAAGCAAGGTTTTGCACTGATTATTCTTATTTTTTATAATATTCGTCGAAATTTTTTAAGCAGTATTATCTAATTTTTTTAATTTAAAGTTTAAAATTGCGTGTGCCCATAGACACAATTTAACTCTTCCTTTTTGAGAAAATTCTTTTTGAATCACTACGTAAGAAAAATCATGATGAATGCAGAGGCATTTTACGATAAGATTCCATCGAATATTCGGTCTCGTACCCGAGACCGAGGATCATTTATACATCTAGCGTTCCTAATATATGTAGTCCTGAAATATTATTTTGGGATGAAATCTGCGTTTTCCACTAATAACATTTAATTTAAAGTGAAATGCATGAGAAGTCCTCGTTATCAGGGATTCGCTATTCTTGCTCTAATTTGTGGTTACTTTTTTGGGGGTCCTAAGTACCTGATTTATATCGCGTCGATAAAACACGATCTGGTGTGAAACACGGTATTTACGCTTTTGTTGTCGAGGAGATTAAACGTTCATAATTTTTTTGCTTCACAATGTTCATATTATAATTTACTGGCTGATTTAATTTATTTCCACCATGATCTATAGTTTATAATATTATTCCTTCATACTTGAGCCGAGAAAGAACCAGAAGGATATGAGTATTTTTTCTTCCAATCCGTACGTGTTATTTCTGATTTTTCTTCAAATTATGCATTTTGACCTTAGAGGCCATTCAGATTCGCGGATGCTTCTTGACTAATGTAATTTTTTTGTAAATGCATTAGAACATTCAGTATGAAGCCGTCAACGTATAGCCTCGTCCGCAGATAATATGTAAGCACCCAATGATAAACGGACGATTACTTGTTTCATTAACATGGCGGAATTTCTTTTCTTTTCTTATACTATCAACCCGGACAAAAACACTTAAGTTGTAATTTAAAGCAAGAAATCTGCTTTATTTATTTTCTGATTATTGCAACGACTTGGGTGTGATAATGCGGTACGCACTTACCATTCTACCTTCATCAAGCTTACTCTTATGCTGTAGAGTAACCGGTTTTTGTCCTTGAAATAAATGTTAAAGCATGTGAGACTTGAGGAATAAAATCATATTTGGTATCGTTTGTATTTTATGCTGCGTCAGAGCCACTTGTGTACCATCTACAGAGACTTAATGCTTAGGGAAGGCGTGTGCTAAGTACGGAAATAGTTAGCTATTTTAATGGGGCGATTAGCTTCGGACGAAACGGTGGGAAAAGACCTTTTAAGTGTCTGCGCCATTCCTGTGAGTCGGGTGGTTCTCCTGCGCTCAGTGCCGCATTATGCCTTCCGCTCGCCGTTAACCTAGTTGGGATAGCGACAATTTTCACTCCTTTCAGCTACGTTTTCGGCAAGAGGCCTCGGAAATCGAATAAGTGACTCCAAATGAGACGAAAGCGAACGCAGTGTATTCTACGTTCCTTTCACCGAGTAGATCGGATGTTATCTTCTGCGCATACTTATATGCGATGTATATAGTTGGGACCCTAGCCGTGTGGGAGGTTATCGTCCGAAGTACTTTGGTCGGTAAGATGCATGATTAGGCGCACGTTCGTATTCATACTCCCTGCTATTTGTCCCGAATGCAAGTTCGTGCGCCGGTTCCTGTTTTTATCTAGAATAGCGCCACCACGTGTAAAATTTTATATTTTCAGTCCCAAAAGTGCAGTAATAGCCGTTAAAGCTAGTTTTCAGTGTCGCTGGCAGAGAATTCTATCATACATAGCCAATTTGATTGCAGTAAGTACTCTTTTTCCCCTTTAGTTCTCAATTTAAGTTAAAATAGGACTTCTTAGCCCAGAGGATATTGCTAGACGAGGTTCGTCATTACTGCACACACATTTAGTTGATTCGTCTTTATCGAAGGCATGTTGTGGGATTGGATCGTTTAATTTCATCTCCCTCTTCATCTAAGTCATCACACCACAGAGCCTCCTATTGAGAACAAAATAATTGGCCTTTTTTGGCCAGGAATTTTATTATTGTATTCCTGCAGGAGGATCCATGGAGGATCTTTTAAATATCCGGACGATTAGTTTCACCCGTAAGTAGATTAAAATCCGAAGTTTAAAGCGTGATTAGGTGAAATATTTCCATAACGCGACACGGGTATCGATGAGTTATCACATCTTCGGGCGTAGATTATGATGTGAAATTTTTCAATACTGAAAAAGTATTCTTAAAATTTTCCACGAACAATCCTGGAAAATCACTAGTATATTTTTTTTTCAAAATTCGTAAGTAGACGATGATTGCCCTGTAATGTTTTTAGAAAAATCTTTTATTAAAGACAAAATGTCTTTTTTTATCAGCTCCCAAACTAAACCCTTAACAGAATCCTTACAGAGCGCCTTATGCAGCAGAAGTCAACGCGAGAAACGTAGGGCATGGGCTGTTGCGAAGAGAGAGAGAGAGAACACGGGTGCAATCTAAAGGCGCTAGGAGAGTGAGTAAGAATCGAGAGGGAGGAAGGTGTCGGTTCGCGCGGTAAATGGGCGCCCGGTGGAGGAGGCGTCGACTCGAGCCGGTGCGTGGAATGGGTTATTAGGCGTGAGTGCCTCGTCAGCCAGCCTCCTCCCTCGGGGAGGGCCAAGTGACGGCGAACCCATCCGACGGGGCCTCTCTCTCCCGGTCGGAGGGACGGATGAGGAAGTGTACGGCGCGCCATTAGCGGGGGGGGGGGGGGGAATTAGTGGCTTCGCGTCTCGCGTGTTAGTGTGCTCGTGGGGGAACGATGGAAGGAATGCGACTCTTTCACAGGTGGTGGAATAGGGTTGTGCGAGGGAGGGGCGAGCTATATTAATACGATAGGGTTGAGGCCGCCCCGCACCCAATGCGATGCTACGCGAGAGGGTTATTCTCGCTGCAGGTCCCGGAAATCCTTTCGGCGAATATCGCAAAAACGCGGGCCATGCGAACGGGTAGGAGTTTTCTAGATTTTCGTAACTCTTTGTTGCCTAATCGGCGATTTTCTCTTCGTTTATCTTTCCCAGTGTTTGCGCATTTGTGATTGCCGCTATCTGTGTCTTGATTGTTGCAAAACAAAAGCGCTCCAAGAGAACGGATTTTTTTTTATAGTGAAGTCGTTTCCAGTAGTGCTTTTTTTTTCAAATAATGCTCGTACTGGTCTCCTCTCCTCCCTCCTTCCATCCCCTTAAAATGCGTGCTTTGCGATCATCGCGAGCGCTGCGTCGCAATTGGCCTCTCAGGTGGTATATTTCTCTTGGCCTTGCTTTCATAGAGTTTGATTGCGGAGTGTGGGGTCCCGGGTTCGAATTCAGGAGAGTTCTCTCGACACCCCTCCCTCCAATAAATTCCTCGCAATGCGGTTTACTAATGGTCAGAACGTTGCGCTAAATCTCATTTGGCTGAAAGGTAGGAATTGTGGCGAGCCCAGTGAGCCCCATGTCTATAAACTCGATACAGTTTGAAGTTTAAGGCTTAGTTCGGAGAAGGAATGCACTTGCCTTTTAAAACAAACCCGAAGTGGGTCCCTTTCTCAGCAATAACGCATTTCTGGATGGTCGTGACCGTATCCATCTTATGCATTCAGGAAAAAATCTATTTTAACATTTCTTTGGTAGAGAATATTACTCACTTATTACTTATTAATTAATTACTACTTCAGTTTATTCTCATGGGTAGAGGCAAAAGAATTTTTTTTCGTTTTCGCCCTCCCACAAATAAAACCAATACTCTAACATGTCAATGAAATTGTCTTTGAATTCATACCTGGTTTTAGAATTAATTTCTGCTGCGCATTTAGGATACAAAACTATTCGTTTCCCTAAACTTCGGCAGAAATGAAGATGAACTGGTGCGGAACCCTAGAAATTTAATTTTCTAAAATGCTGGGGGAAAAAAAATAAGTATTTTGGTTATCCTGTCGAATAGCATGCAATGCTTCGGTGATGACGTGAGCGTGCCCATAGCGGACTTCCGTGACGAGAACAGCCGCCTAGCTTAGCATCGCAAGCGTGGAGTGTTCGCGGCCTTTAAAGGTGTGGAGGGTATTCCAGAAAACGCGCTTGCTCCATTGTCCCCGAGTGTGATTGTGTTTTTCCGTCGCATTCTCGCCGGCAAGGTAGGTACTACTCCACGGGCAAAAGGGGGAAAAATTATTATTCCCTCAAAAATGAAGGGGTAAACGGGATTAAAGGAAGCTCGCTTTTGTGAACGTGTATAGAAAAGAGCCGGGTGGCGTTTTCGTTATCCTTTTAGATTTAGTTTTTTTCTCCTCCCCATCCCCTTGCCTTTGTCCGCCCGACGATGCCGCGTAAAATTAAAAGGATGGGGAGGGAAGAATATAGGCATCCGTAAACGTTGTCTGAAACACCCACCTACACAATGGACTTGCAATCGCGTCCCGGGCGAGCCTTTCGGAATGTCTCTCGCCTTCCCTTCGCTTTATAAGCGGTGTCGCCTTCCGCCCTGCGTCATCTAAGCGCGTGCGTGGTCATTTCAAAATGAGAGCGAGTAAGTGCTGTGGTGCTGGAGTAACTGGAAGCGTAGGCGGTCATTAAGTTTTGAAGCCTCTCGCTCACGCTGTCTGGACATTTCCCACTCTCCAACCCCACACTTAATTAAATATGGTGTTGACGAAATGAGAATGAAGTCCGCTTTGTTTTGTTGTACTCCTCTGTTTTAATCCTCCAGTCCCTTGTGTGTTAATCAAGATGTTTTCGGGCTTATTTTTTGTTTCTTTTGTCCTGAGGCTAGATCTTATTGGCCCGTGAACGTTACAGTTCGTTGCTTGGTTGCATGATACGTATTTGATGAAACTGTACTAATCTTACGTATCAGCGATTGAATAGGGTATTTAATTATATTTTCTCATTTCCGTAACTCGATTTATTGGAAATTTTATGATTCTAAATGTGAATTGTAAGTAAAAATGATTTGTGTGTGTAATTTTTTTTCCAATGCTCTGTAATGATCGAATATTTCCATTGGACCTAGAACAAAAAAATATTTATTATATATACTCGTATGCTGCAACTTTTAACCTGAAAGCAGTCCGGTTAAAACGTTCATTGCATTATCCATTTCAATTTACGGTGCCATGTCATGCGTAAAATTGAATTGCTGCGGGTGAGAATAATTTTAACCATTTAGAGCAGCGAGGGCATTTTGGTTGATTAATCGAATAATACGCTCATTAGTAGTTATCATGACTTAAAAATTGAAAAATCTTTATACAATCGTGTGTGCAGTTAAGGTAACCGACAATGATTCACTTTAAATTATTGCTATAATTCCTTTTGAGTAATTATGACATCGATTAGGTTTCAATTTCAGCAATAGCAATATTTTGTTATAATGTCTTCTGTTTTTATCATACTTTAAAGCAAATGCGTTAGTATGTGATTGGTTTTATCAGCTATGTAATGTCAAAATTTCTTTCTATCCTATATTCGAGCATATACCCGGAGAGTTTAAGGCCCAAAAAGTGTGTCACGCATTGGAATATTTTATTTTCATATTTTCCATTTTTTATATTTTCATCGTTACCCAACATATG
This sequence comes from Ischnura elegans, assembly GCF_921293095.1. Classification (NCBI taxonomy): domain Eukaryota; kingdom Metazoa; phylum Arthropoda; class Insecta; order Odonata; family Coenagrionidae; genus Ischnura; species Ischnura elegans. Next base: position 148,028,910 of record NC_060246.1, read on the forward strand.
TATATTCTATACACAAAAATGATTAAAATTCGTAGCGTACATATCGGAATTTTTTTTTTTATTTCGGGTCCGGCAGTCATCCATCGTTTGTAACGATATTAGTATTTTATGCGCCTATACTTTTGTTTTTCTTCTTAGTGGACGTGGTAAAAACTTTCCTATTATATTTTCCCTCTCCCATTTTTCACGTAATACATACATTTTTTTATTCAGGGAAATCAGAATTATGGCATCATCTTAAATGAGATACTGTTATAATAAATGATCAATCTGTTTCTAATAATTATTGCTTGCATTAAGTTTTAAACCTTTATGATATCTATGGTATGATTGTTTTCATTCTATCTTCACTTGTTTAACATTTTCAAAGCGATGAGGGACCATGGCTGCTTTATTGTATCTGAATACCCGCTTCCTTTTAGGACGATAATATATGTATAAAAGTGGTTTATACGCAGTAATATTCATGGATCTGATATCCTTTTAGAAATAATTTTGAAGTAGATAACTTCAACAGAATCCATGTAGAAGACTCGAGTATCTAATATTCTAAGCTACCAACGAGAAATTTGTGCTGAAGAAAATCAAAAATATCGTGTACACTTGGTATTTCTAATTCCTGATGAGGGTTGAAGAGCTTAAATCGCCAGTCTATTTTGCACCCTCGTTACTCCATCGTAATTGGTTTCGGAGCGGCAGCCAAATTCCACCCCTCTCATGAAACTTGACACCCTCACGCCCCCTTTGCCTTGGATCGTGGTTTGAAAGCCAACAGGGGTTGAGTCTGTGTGAACTTCCTGGAGGGGTGTGGGGTCTTGGTATACGTGATGCCGGTACCGGCTCCTTGGAACCCCTCTGTCTCTGCCGTTTGTGTTTTCTTCAGGGTGGTTGGTGGTATCGAGGTAGTTTGCACTACTGAATGAAACATACTCCTCAGGGCAGTGCGGCCTGTGTTTACCGCCCAGGGGAAAGAGCGGGAACCGGCTTATAGTGCCGTTTCTCTTTACGCTTGGATGTAGTCTTTTTTCTTCACCCATAGCATGCCAAAATTTTGACGAAAAAATAGGGTTACGAGAACTTTTATGAATTCGTCAGTTGTTTAATCCTTTCACTGATGCTCATTCTCCGGAATCGTATCCGTCGTACGCGACGAAAGCGCGGAGCACACGACAGGGAGGAAGATAAGGTACGTTCGTAGCAGCCTGCCATGCGAAAGTACCAGGCACCTTCATAGCAGCGATAGGGTTAAGTGGATGTAATGATTCACTGTCGTATTTTCACATGTGGACACAGTTAAACAGAGTAAAGTGAACGTATGGTATGTTTCGTTTTTGTAAAGCAATATTAATGGCTTTCCCGAATCCACCAAAGTATGTCTGGCAGTGTTAAATTGTCAATTTGCCTGATACTGACGGAACTCCAGGAAGGAGGAGGTTGTGTTGGCAGGTAGATAGTATAGAGCACATCGGAACGAATCTCGTGGGATGCCGATTTCTCCACTATGCTTCTCTCGCATTTCGGTGTAATGGCAGATGACTTCATAAAAGTTCACTACCAGCTAAATACAGATGTCTCCGATTTTTTTTCTGAAAAGTTTTCAAACGTACCCTTGATTCGCCACTCTTAAAAAAAGTCACAGTGAAAAATGAGGTACTACATAAAGTATAGAAATGTCCCTAAAAATGAATCCTAAAAATTTCGTGTACACGTTGTTTAGCTCATGTAAATATGGTAGAAAAGGTACTAGCATTGAAAAAATTAATTTGATTTTTATGTCTTTAATCCCAAGTTTCACTTTTGATGTGAGTTTTCGTGTTACTACAAATAAAGTTTGATGTGATCTACCATCTCATTTCTAAGTAGTATGGTAGCTGATAGCTATCGTGATTAGTCTTTATCGTTTGTTCTATTTTATTCTAGATAATCTGAGTAGACAAACTCTTTGCTCCATTAAGTTTTCATTTTATGCGATCTTTTCCCTTGTTCGTTACCTTTGCTGATCCTTTCACTTCCATTGTCTTTAAGCGAAACTTCATTCCTGTTACCCAAATTTTGACTTTTAACGGATTCATCATTCTTAGAGAATGTACTTTTCCCGTATTTCTCGGTCGATGTCCCTGTCTCTGACCGTTCATTCTGACTCTATCCTTTGTCTCATCCATTATTCGCGTCGCGTCGTTTTATATCTCAGTATGATTAAATCAGAAGTGCGCTTTTCTTTCTCTTTAATCCATCGTTTCCGGAATACGTTTTTTTATAAACCCCAGCTACGTCGCCAAATTTTATCATGCAATATTTTCTAAAGGGGAGAATGCATAACATTTCGAAAGGAGGATTTTTTGGATGATCATCGATTTCTCTGGGTCGTCACCGAATATTTTGGGTGAAAAAGGTGAAACATTTAAATAAAAGTTGTCAAACATTTCTTTCCACAGCAATATGTATTGCCTACAGTAATCGGTTTATATGTCCTGACAAAATATCTTAGTTCCCAGCAGTTATGAGCTCCGCCTGTTTTCTACTGAAATGAAACCACCGAAGTTAGTAGCACAACTTTCATGTATAAAGGAAATTTTTTAAGATGATAATAAATTATAATGGTATTCGATACCTTATTCTATAGAGGAAGCTACATTGGAACCTCTTCAATGATTGCCTAATCCAAGGTCATCCTTGTGTTGATATTGAATTTACAAGTTTGTCTTCTCAATCCTAGAATAACTAATAAATGTGCACTAGGTGTCTTATTGTAACCATTAGCTACGTAAATCTTACTTCCTCAAACTCGTACATTAAATACAGAATGTATTTAATGTACGCTCGATTATATTGATCGCTCCAGTTGATTGATGATCGTATTGATCGCTCCAGTTGTAATCAGGAGCTTACGTATTCCATACCATGATTCTTGTCGGAGTATATACCAGTTTCTTTCATTCAGAAGATTGTAACATCACGATGAAGTCCCTCACATTCATTTCACTAAGGTGAGTAGTTACCCGCTTATCTCCTTTTTTTCTGAAAGTAGGTTTATAAACGTACCCTTGCCTCGCCACTCCTAAAAGAAAGTCCTTGAAAAATGAGATTCTATCTAAATTATAGAAATAGGATAGAAACTGTGAGACGGGTTGCTCTTGTAGGCCTGTCTCTCTAGTCGCTGAAGTAGTTCCCTTGGTTGCGAACGCAAGTTGAGTGGGGTCGAGAAGCGCAGTATTTGAGAATGGCGCTGCCTTCCGCAAGGTTTGGTTGAGTCCCTATGCACAATTGTCGCTTTAGGACCTCGGAAAGGTTTAGCGAGAAGGAGAAAAATACATGTATAGGGATTCTTTTGTCTGCTGAATCACCACTAGTCACTCGACTTAAAACTTCAAAGGGACCACGATCATTTTTTTCCTCTTCCTCACGGATTCCTTTCCTTGCTCCAGTGGAGTCCGATACGGCAACTTCCCGGATAGAGAACACGCGAAACCTTTTTAGGGACGAGATTTCTCTCGCTGCAACACCCGCTTGCTGTACTGATGGATAGAGAAAACACGCTATCATTGTATTTCGTGGCTGGGTGTCCCGTAGATGGCGTTACCGCCGCGAGAGCTAGTTCTCTGGCTGCAGTGGAACGGTGGATGTCGCTAGGAGCAACGTGCCTCGCTACTCGCTTCTAATGGACCAAATAGAATTAACTGGGAAGCACCTTGCTCCGTAATCGCTTTAGGATCGCTGGGAGCGATTGAATACACTTTGTGCTGTATTCGTGATTTTATCTCGGATTTGAATGCCTTTTTCTTATGCATTGGCATTACATTCCGTGTATTTTATTTTCCTTGCCTTACGTTGACCAGTTTTATTTTTTTTCTCCGGTAATCGCATTCCATTCATGCTTGTAATCTCGCTGATTGGTTATGATTCGATTTATTGGAAGTTGTGTTGAAATTATTATTGTGAATCAGTAATCACGTTGTTTGATGAAGTAAATATGGCCGCCTTGGTAGGGATAGAGGTCTTATTATCATTTGTCTCAATGTATTGAAGAGGAAATTGTGTTTCATGAATAGCCCAATTTAGAGAATCTAAAGCGGAATCGTAAAATCCCTAGATCATGTGCTTTTTCATTCGAGTATTTATGCATCTGGTATTGCCATAAATATTTTCGTTATCTCCAGTGTCCTTCCAGCTTCCTGTTATTTTATTTTCTCCTATGTCATATTTTCTGCGCCTCTAGTAAAAGAACTCTCATAATATATTAATCAAATTCGAATTAAGGTTTATATAAAGATCCTTATGAAATTCCTAAGATTTATTTGGTAATTCTTATTTATTGTCGAATTCATTTGGAGTAATTTTGTCTGTTTTAACCTTCAATTGCGTGAAATTTTATTTCATGACATCTTTTCATTTTTTACCATTCACTTGGTCCGTCGTCACATTTCGGTAAACATACAAAATATTGATTTGACTAAAGTTTCCGTGTTCTAATTATTACATTACGAATTAAATAATTAAATCATAACACGTGTAAGAAAAGTCATTTTACTGCTTGTAAGTAAATCTGGGAAAATAAATGCTGTTTTTTTATATCAAACCGCGGAATTGGCATTCGAAGTGGAACATGCTTTATGAAATTTTTCGCTTTCAATTGTGTTAAATGTAGTAGAATTTTTCAAATAACTCATTTGAGTTTCGGAGAATACCACTCTAATTTTTTTTCGTTGGAAGTTAATAATGAATGATATTTTCCAGTTCGCATGGAGTTGATGGTTCATGATTCATTTTGGCGTCCATTCCCAAGAAATTGGAGATTTTACGCCGCATTGATTCATATACTTTGTAAGCGTCAGGTAGCAATTTCCGCTCTCCGCGAGTTACTCGAGATTCATGCGAAATTCTAAGACCGTGTGGGACGGTGCAAAGTCGGAAAATTCTTTCGGGGATATATATTAAGAAACTCGTGGCGTCATCTTCTCTTCATGAATTCGCTCGCGCTAGTGCATCGAGGGAAAAAACGTCGTTAGGAAAGATAACTTCTGCTTTATACGTGGTGCGAATGGAAACACGAGGTGCAATAAAGGGCAAGGCCGAGGGAACGAGGGTGCCTGTGCAATTTTCGGCATCCCACTTCCCTTCTCCCCATTGCATAATTACTCGTGGGTAAGGAATTTATGGAACGCTTAGGATTCTCACTTTAGTCCGTGTGCCGTCAGTACCCGAGCCTTCGCCCTAGCGTCTTCGTCTTTTTTTCCCCACCTCGAAAGTGCGCTCACTTGATGAAGTTCTTTTTCTCCAAATTTTCTTCATTTACCCCAAAGAAGGTAACCAAGTATCCGTAGGTTTCTTTCTCCTTGTTATTATTACATAAGTTGCGGACATCAATGTGTCAAAATTGCCTTTTGTCGATCAGAATATCACCCGCGTTCCTTATTGAATTATGACTATATTTTATAGTTAAATGATAGAGATAACCTTCATTTTGTTCACGTTAGACTATATTTGTCGTCTTAGTAAATCGAACGGGTTGTTAATGTTGGTTCTAAACCCAGAGGGTGAGCCCAAGAGGCTGGTTTATGAGCGTGTATGAATTGTAATTTCACATTGATTTATATAAAACATGATATTTTTCTTCTCATGCCTAGTGATTTAAGTAGATATTTTTCATAATTTATCAATCATTTTTGTTTGCGTTGGCTTTATTGCGTGGTAGCTATTATGTTTTTCAGTTATATTGCTGGATAGATTCTCTTTTTTTAGTACCTGGTTATGAATGCTATTTTTTCTTATAATCTTCGTTAATTAATATCAGAATCATAGTTGACCTTATAATATTGTCAAGGCGGTGAAAACAACGATTATTATTTAGGATTATGTTGATTCCGCGTCTAGAAAAATGCAACTATCAACGAATAATTAAAAATTGGTATCAAGCCGGCCAAAGTGGAAAAATCCATCTATTTTTCTAGCTTTATTTTTTCAAATACGGCTGAAGTAATTCATCCTCCAAATTGTGTCTTCGATTATTTTCTTCCTCCTAGTAGTTTTTCCTTCTCTCGAAGCCCCACTAATTTTAATCCGAATGTGAACACTGGACAGGCACAAAAAATTAAGATGTATCGCTGTATCAGCTTTTTCCTCGCTGGTAGTTTGTCAGCCTATTGAAAATAAGTGATATCCTTGACGTCGTCCTGCTATAAATATTGATTTTGAGTCCAGGGAAACAAATATTTATGCCATCTCAAGGATATATTTATCCATTTTCAACCTATTAATGATGGATACTGTTTCATAGGGTCTACTGGTTTTTCGTAGTCATCGGATAATAACTGGCTCATTATGAGCTCTGTTGCATTTTAAGAGAAAGCTTCGCGAGCGAAAATGCAAATCGAAAAAGAGAGTTAACAAATATTTTTCTTTGCGTCCAATTTTTAGGTCACCCACGTGCCATATAACGACCTGTGTGCATGCAAAATAAAAAAGGATTATTTCCTCCAGGTCTAGAAATCTTTCACTACCTACTTTTGCCACATAAATCTCACTTGCATAGCTACAAGGTCGCACAAGTGCCTTTCTACAAGCCTCAGGCGTTCTAGTTCAAAAAGAATTTATATATGTCTCTCAAGAAACGGAAATATTTTCTCAGCTACATGTAGTCCGTAAATCTTGACAGTGCATTTAAATTTTGAGGATGAAGGTTATCCTCTATGCCGTGTATCGATGTGTGATGAAGCGAAGTTAATAAGGATTGAGTCGCAAGCAAATGGCGCTAGATTAGTTTTTACCCCTTGCGCGTATGCGCTCAATGGCACTCATGAGTGTCGAGGGTTGCTTGTACTCTTATCAAGGCGCTACTCATATTTCACCCCTCCCGTGTAGCTCGTGCATTTGGCAGCTTATTCTATTTTGCTTACCCCACCACCCTATATCTCCATTTACTCTTTTGTGCCTCTCGCTGCATCGACAGTGATGGCCCCTGCCTTGCCGTCATTATTGCGTTAGCGCATGTATACATGTAATGGGCTAGTGGTTGGAAACACTCCTGGTGTGTAATTCTCGTCTTCTTTGTGCAGAAAAGAGCTTTTTTTGTTTGTTTTTTTATTCATTTCTGGTGGAATTGGTTGGTTTCTCTCCGGTGCAGCTGCGGAAACAACCAACCAGCGTTCTCGTTACATGGCGTCCTCGAATTCCCGCCGTAACTTTTGCAGCCGCTACCTCCCATCCCCCTCCCCTCTGCCTACCCACCCCGTCTACCCTTCCTGCCTGGCCATGACATCGGATACCTTGTACTCTAATTAGTGAAGATTTTCTTCCCTCCTCAGTTCCTTCCGCTCAGTTCCCCCTCCTCTTCCCTCCCCGTCGTTAAGGCGGCTTTGTTTACACAACAGAGTATCTTTTCAGGCTTTTTCTGTTTTTTTCATCATTCAAGATCTCTGACTTCCCTTTTCTCGCTCTTTCTTCTTTCATCCCTTACCTCTCGTTTTCTTGCCTGAACCTTTCCCATCGCTCTCTCGTTTCCGATTCTCCTCCCATCCTCTCGTAAAAAGACCAGGAATGTCTGTCTTCCCCTTCTCCTCGCTCCCCTGCGTACGCATTTCCCGTCGCAATTATTTATAATTATTTTTCCTCCCGCCCCCATCCCGTGTGTAGGAGTAAGCCCTCACCTCCCCCCGTGTCCATCTACCAAATTCCTCTCTCCCTCTCCCCTTCCACTAACAGTTACGGCAGCGAGACCATTCCGAGGGTCCATTTCACTCACTCCGCGCTGCTGCCCCCTCGTGTTGTTCCCCCGTACCACCTCACCCTTCCATCTCCTCGGCCCCGGTTTTCTTTCTTCCGTCCCCACTTCTTCTCTTCCACCCCTGGCTATCGTCCCCATTATTGTTCCAGGCTGCGGCGCTCACTTCCACCTTGCTTCCAGCCCCTACGCATCCATCCCGTGCGTGGAAACTACCCCCAACCGCCAAAACCAACCCCCTCGGAACAGTTCGCCGTCTTTTTCGGTAGCTTCCCCATTTCTCTCTTCATTTTACAACCCTATTGTCTTAACGTGGTAATTTTCTACCCTCCACGCGTAGCATTCTTTCACGTGTATCAAGTCAAGCTCCCACCTAAGGTGCTCTGAGATTTTTATCACCCTAAAAAGTCGAAATATTTTTATCAGAGGCTAAATCGTGTTGTTGATGATTTTCCATTATTTTCGTATACATGTGGAGTCATTAAATTTGAAGTGTGTGAAGGTGTAGCGGAGATTCGTTTATGGTTTGTCTGGCTTGTCGTGATTCTGACGATTTTGTGCCACATTGAAAGTGCATGACTGCAGTGCCAATTCTTGAAGTGCATTTTTTCTGTGAATGTTGTATAAATTCTTATATAAAGATTACTTGGTGATTTTCGTTATTTGCCTTCCTCGGTAAGTCCATAATTGCTTTCAAATGGCTGACTTAGAGCGCGAGAATGCTGCATTGGGTATTTTCTTTGAAAACTTTAAAATGCAGGCCTTTCCTTTTTGTCTCTAGTAGCGACTTCTTAATTGACGATTCTTACCAACCATTTGATGTTGTGAGCAAGTGTGCGCCCGACTGCAATGGTAGCGACAGACTTTTTTTTCGATTCTGTGCCGTGCATTATTGCAGGGAAAATGTTGGGTATCTTGCGCCATAGAGCAGTGTTGACTCCAATGTCTTTCTCTCCCTCTCCCTCGCTCCGTTCGCGTCCCTTTCTTTTCCTCAAACACCATGCTCTCAGACCAGCTTTGTTCTTTGCCCCTTTCTTCTTCCCTGGGAGGAAGGGACAGCGCTCTTACTGCATTCAGTCGGTGGTCGGTGCTTTTTTCTCCCCTCTCTTTCTACTCAGCGTATGTCCCTCTCTCTCTCTCTCTTAAGCTCTCTTGATGCTTTCCGCCCCGGCATTTACCCGCCCCGGAGAAACTCGACCAATATCGCCAGGCATTCCGCTCTTCCGTGGATCCTGACGCCTTAGAATCCACTTTCGACTCGTTTAAGTGTTCCTTTGCCAACCGTGGCCAGCTATATAACTCCCGCCCTCATCCTGGAAGGATTAATTCGAATTAAACTCTCGGGTAATGGCTTCATGACGTCCCCCCAACTGTTTATATGAACCGGTTGGGGTCGTAGAAATTTTATTTACTTCTCTTGAACCACTTCTCTATATAAAATAAGAAGTTTCCAATAAAAATAATAAAGGCTCCTTGACGATTTCGTCTGTCTCGTGAGGGTAGAGTAATAATTTATGCATGAATTTGCTGCACATCGAAATATATTTAACTCCTTAAGTTGTTTAAAAATTCAAGCTCTTAAGATTGAAGTATGTTTAGTTACAGTTAATAAGTCTATCGTGAGCTCATGCGGTGTTCGAGCGTAATCGAGATGAACATCGACTGATATCCTTTTGTTCTTGGCCAAAAAATACCATTGGAGAAAAGCATCAGTGACATGGTCAGTTCATAATTATTTGCTATAAGAGGTTTCTTCATGAATGGGAGATGTGTCGTCAGCATATATTTGTTGGCGCTTAGTTTGAATGGTATCTGATATTCTTAATCGTGGGTCTTTCTATTACTAAAATTAATTTTATGACCAAGAAAGATGGTCTTTACCCCTCAACTTACCTTATTGAAAATATATTGGATTTTCATTTATTGATATAATATGTGTTTATTGGAAGAATATAAAACCTTAGAGCGTTTTCCCCCGAACGCCACCTGATTTTTAAAAGTGTCGTAATATTTTCTACTGGATTTATAATCCATTTCAAATGTAAATTTGTAAATTTATGCGTAAAATTAGACCGAGAGTGTAGGTACTGGATGAAGTTTCCCCTGTTTCTCGCATTTTTATGTTGAATAAGAGGACGTAAACGCGAGGACATGCCACATTTTAATTTTTTCAGCCTGTGAATCTATTTGCAATTTTTCATATGATGAGTATCACTTTGAATGAATAAACTACTTTAATTTATGTATAACTCAGTCTCTCCATTCGAATCATTTGTTGCCCATCACATCTCGCTGTTTCTCTTTCATAATGAGCAGGTATAACTCGAAATTTCTCTCCTCGTGTTGCTTTTAAAATTCCTAGAGAAGGAAAAATGATTCTGCGTCACTCCAGGTTCCAATTGAGTCGTCCAACTGGTGATAAGTTTCCTCCAACGCGAAGGTGAAAAATACAGCATAACCGCGAGCCATTTGTACTCGTTACGCGCCAACCGTTAACGAAGTCTCCCTCATACCAAGCTATTCTTAGTGTTTAGAGCAGGTTCATTTGAGTATTACGTTCATCATGTCCTTAGCTTGTACCATTATGTCTAGGTTCTGAACATGCAATTAAAACAAAAGCTTCGTGAGCAGCAACTGCTTTTAACAAAATCATGATACCTTTCATTCATCCACGGATGACCTCGTTTAGCACAGAGATATTTTTAATTTGTATATCCCATTGTTCAGACTACCATAGTTTGTGAAATTTAACACATGTTTTGTATAATATTGTACATTACATGCTCGGTATCGCGTTCTCGGATATTCATAAATGCCTAACCGTAGCTTTCTATGTATTCTCGATCACATTCTTTTATATAACCGTAGTTTTTCATATTTTCAGTGACTAAAGTTTTTGCCAGGATGATAGTGTTATTAAAAGTTCTGTGCATTTTGGAGAAATTATACCATTAAATATGGTGATGATCTTCTTCATTGGTAATTGATAACCGTGCCGGAAAGTAGGTCGAGTTTTGTGGTGTTGCCATCGTGGAAATCAATTGCAGAAAGCATTCATGTATTTGATAAATGTCTGTATTGCATTTTCAAAACTATTAACGGAAAACTTTTCATTTTTATATCCCCTCAGCTTAAAAAATCACTGGTTCTAAACGTTAATTCTTATTCAATGGATTTATAGTACAAGTTTTTTTTTTAGTGAAATCTTGGGAAATCTGTTGGGATTCATGTCTTAATAGGGGTGTTGCATTTGAGGGAAGCTTCACGCTTCCTCCTAAAAGCGCATTTTTCCCGTGTGGGTTACCTTGCAGCCACATGGAATGTCAACGCAGAGCAATGAACTCTACTCAAATTCCTGAGGTAAAAACTGTGTTAACTTGTGAAGAATGCCTGCGAGCGGTGAGTACGGCCATTTTTCGTGGCGAACAAGTTACACCTATAAATGTGCCTTGCTTAAGAAAAAATTGTGTTTCTCGCTTGCAGATGTGTCCCGGCGAAAAATTTGCATTCCTGAAAGTCACCGAGAGTTTAAAAAAAAAAGGACTCGGAATAGCATCCTCGGCAGTTTTCCGTTTTGTCGCCTTATGCTCCCAGGGCTGGTTTGGATGAATGGAATATTTTAAGCAGATCATGAGACTATGCATGGAAAGCGAAGTTGAAAAAACTTTTTGAGTTTTATTTTCATGAATATCATTTTAATCTCGGGAAAGAGAGTCATCTCGCATAGAAGTCAGGCCATTATTAGCCACGTCCATACTCGTTTAATCACTGTTAACATTAATCGTTCTCGCGCGATTTAGTTTTAATGCCTCTACGGGTGTTCGCCGAGCCTTCGTCACGGTGACGCTGCGGTAGATGGAATGTGGGGGCACGATGCGAAGCTCGGAGTGGTGAGCTGATGAAATTCTCACATTATAAATATCGTTGGTGTCATTTTTTTAATCCCTCCACTTCCTCATAACCCGCGGCTATCCATTAAAGGCATTCATAATATCCCCAGGCGGTCATGGAAGCTCATGATGCGACCTTCTGTCCTCAGGTCGCGCATTACTTTCGTGGCCTTTCTGTCTTTTTCTTTCGTCCTCGGCCCTCTTTTACCAAAATCCTTCCTTGTTTGCGTTGGCCACTGTTCTGGAAAACATGCCTGGTCAGGGAATTACATCTTATTTGGAAATACATGACTTTCTGTACAAATTGAAAATACTTTTTATTAAATAACCGTTGACTAGCCTGTGAAGTATCTTTGTGGAGTCACCTGTTATCACAAAAAATTTTAATTTAGTCTGAAAAAAATCTTTTTTTTTTCCTTTGCCACTGATGCATTTTCAATGCACGTCATGTTTGATATTTGTCCATTATGTACTTTCCTGATAGTAATTTCGATACCTCAATGTCTTTGTGCATTCATTGAGGTTACTCGGGGATCTCAAATCTTTCCCGGAGTGAAATAGTTGTTTCGTGTGTCATGTCGTAGTTTATAGTTGTGTCCGAGTGATGTGAAATTTTTTAGTAATTTACGATAATATTGCATGAAAAACATTCAGATGATTCGTCACACCATGCTTTTAAAATTCATTGTAAATCAATATTTTAAGCTTGAAAATATCTTGTTCTGAACTTTATCATATTTCTATAAATTGTGAATATTTGAATATATACTTGAAATACATATAATACTTGAAATCGTAGTCAAAAAAATTGTTGGCTTAATGTTAATATCTGTTTAAGTCTGGAAATTCCAGTATAATATTGGAGAAGTCGCCCTGTTTATTTTTTTCATTCTTGCCCATGGCTTCCTCATTCCTTTTCCTCGCTTTTCAGGGTGTACCTTTCACAAGATTCCCGTTTTTCCCGCGGCCTCATCTTGTTTTCTCTGTCCCGTTTGTCTTTTCTCCTACATCTTTCTTCCTCTCTCTCTCTCTCTCTCTCTAAACACAAACCCCATTCACCTCTTTCCGGATGAGCCCTTTTCCGACGCCTGGCCAATCCATTTTGCCCTCCGCGCCAGTCCTACACGCAAGGCACAGCGGCGCGCACATTTTTTTCACTCCTGCTTCCAAAAGCTGCGCTCCGCCTGCCACCACTTTCTCTCAAAATCTCTCCCATGGCCTTTCTCATCCTCCCTCATTCTCCTTCCTTTTTTATGACGTGACGGATTCCCTGCTTCCCCTCATCAATCTCGCCTACTCTTTAGCCCAACTTACGTACTCCGATGTTATTATGACCATTTAAAACCTTTCTCGGCATTGAAGCTTAAATTTTGGTTTGCTACAGTCATAGTCGCCACGTTTAATGGTCATTCTTATTTTTAACGCCAGGTGATACTCAAAGCTATGCTACAGTCTGGGCTGCAACATTTGATCTCTCTCTGGTTACTGTTCATTGTGAGGTGATGCATCTTTAACCCTAGTGAGACAGTTCCAGTAAATCTTTAAAAAATATGAGTGATTACTGAACGTGATGACCAGGGAATGCGGACGGAATGTTCAAAATCCCATCCAGAGCTTTGTTGACGGATGTTTCCCTCTGTGAATAACTGCCAGCGTTTCTGTAACCATCGACTTCAGGGTATTGGCATTTATATTCTTCAAATTGTCTTTGAATTTCGAGTTGGTTTAAATTCTTGGATAATCATTCAACTGGAATGCAACAATTTAGCCTATTTCAACCGTATGTTAAATTCTATGCGTGGAGAACATCTGTCAGTTGAATCCTCATATGAGCTGTGATCATCGAGTGGTCGGTAATTTCAATGGTGATATGGTTGAGCAACCTGAGTTGAGTTTCTTAATTGTAAAATCGTTTTGTTTACCCCACAAAGGTTTATCCATCTAAATGAACTTTGAAGTTCAATTTTCAACGGTCACATTGCATTTCTTCTAAAATTGCGGCATATGTATCGTCGCTAAGATCTTGCCAACAACTACTTCACCGTCTCAAAACGGTGGAGTAGATGTTGGCATTAATACACATACGCTTCGGGTTCTACTCCTAGTTATATGCCCCTTCTTCTGCAATAAACCAAAATTAAGTATCAAAATACATTATTGGATTAACCTGTTTAATTATTAACCTGATTAAGAGTATTTAGTTCTTTTGACGAAAGAATGACTCCATCCATGACTCTCCATTTTTATCGCAGCCGCAAGTATCTACTGGAGCGTAGAAGTCCTTCGGATTGGAAGGCTAATTATTCCCGTGGGCCATATGCTTTTCAAAAGAGTTTCATGGGGAAGATTTGGTTTGATAAGCCTAGTAAAGTATTTTAGCAAAGCCTGTTAGAGTATATAGTAAATCCCAGTGGCTTTAACCGGAGAGGTTCCGCAGTTGAGTAGGCCTTTGATCTCTCACTCGGTCACCATTATAAAAGAGGATGATTTGCATTTTGTGAAGGCTATTTCCGGCGCCAGGTCATTCTTCACTTTTTCTCTTTTCCGCAGATTCTGCTTTCCTTGCTATTCTGACCAACCAAGTCCATAGGACGAATTATATTGGCTGTCCCTCTACGCAACGAACCTGCTCACTAGTGCTTACTCGTGATCTCTCTCATGCGTCTATTCTGATGCCACTTCCCTTCTCTATTTTTAATTTTCTCGCTGAGACGGAATCCCATACTTGAGTCGTCAATCTCTTTTCAGCTTAACTCTTTCTTAAATCTTCTCATGTTTCTCTCTCTCTTTCTTTTGCTTTTTTTCCTCGGAATTGTTTTCTGCTGAATTCTACCTTACCTTCTCCGCTTCTCTCTACGTCCACTTCCTCGTTTCTCGGGATGAATGGGATAGGAGGTGGCAGGAATCCTCACGGAAAGCCGCCTTTAATGGATACCACTGCGGAGAAGACGGAATACCTCGAAAGGGAATTGCTGCCCCTATCCTCTCATTCTACGCAGTCCTTTCCGAGTTCTTTTCCTTCTCTATCTCTTTGGTATCTAATTCCGTTCTCACTAGTGCCCTTACCATGATGGTGTACGTGACCGTTATAATTCATCTTATTTTCTCTAAGCTAAGTTCTCGTGGTCGTGTACGACGTTAATTCTGGACTGATGATGTACATAATATATTTATCTGCTGTAAGGCGGGATAGCGTTCTCCAATTTTATCGAAATACGTCGCTAATATCATCCAACATTATTAACACTACATGAACTCGTGAAAATATGGTTAATCCAGCACCTCAAACAGTTAGTGTGTGTACCGTTATTTTTTATGCTAGTTACATTGTTTTTCATGTTATTTTCCTGGTACTGTTTAAATTTCTAATGTATTGTCTTTTGAAAATATATTAGCGTAATCCACTGTAATAGTTCCTAAGAATATAGGTTTTCTTATTCCAGTATCACGGATAATGATTTCCGTTTTCCTGGGGATAATTGACAAATTCTGTTGTGCTGGAAGAGACTTTGTCTCTGCGACCATAGCACTTTACATTTTCACCATCTAGGTATATTTAATGGGTCTGATATGTTTTCATGCTAATATAAGCTTTGCTGGTCATTAGAAGGTCAATTTAAGTTTTTTTAAATTGTTTTAATTGTCAATTTAAGTGTTTTAACTGCGTAATATTCTCAATCTTCTTATCATGACATGCGTATGTGTTAATTCGCTTTTTTCCATTTTTTTTTCAATCAAGCAGGGTGTCAATCCATATCCCTTTCGTGCTTTACACATTTTCTACTAAAAAGCATTAGCTGATTCCCAGGGGTTTCTTCTCCAGTTCACTTACCGAATGCATTAGCGTCACGTATGTTTATGGCTTTACAGATATAACTTGGAAAAGGTTACGACTCAGCTTTACGGATGGGGCTAAGAAATTTCGGTCGTAAACAGGATGAATAGTTGCAGGATTTTATTCTCGTTCGAGGTTCGTGAGAAAATCTCGATTTGCCGTGTAGAAGTGGAGCTCCTAAATAATCCAGGTTAAGGCAATAAGCCGATGCGAAAATGGTTTATCTCAAGCTCATATTTCGTCCTTTCCAATAGTGACATCTAGTTTGTATGTGAGAGAGGAAGAGGTGGAGGATTTGGCTCCGACCTCAGTGGGATTGGTATTTTCAGGTGCTGGGGGCAGTCGCGGTCATTTTGCTCGCGAATGCCTTTCTTCCTCCCTGCCTTTCCTCCTTTCTCCTATTTCGCCGGCCATCTTCTTTGGCGCAAGCACTCTCGGTGCCTCCCGTGATCCCATTGTCGTTACAAGTGGAATCCTAGGCTCATGGGGATCAGAATCCCTTGTGCCCGATGCGTTATTTTCTTTTGTTCTTCGTTCTCCGTTTTCGTCATATTCTACATTCCGTCCACGCCCTGTGTTTGTGGTATCATGTTTGAAAATAGAGCCTTGAAAATATTTAGGAGTTTGGGCTGAATCCAATGACTGATGAATTGACGAAGGAGCTTTTGGGAGTGTGTGTTACATGCTGCAGTTGGAGACTTAAAATGAGTCATTTTTTTCATGAGTTTATCTTATTTGGCTAGATATAATACAATTTAACTTATCTATGAAAAGTACTGGCAAAAAAACAATACGCGATACTTTGTTGCTGGACATCAAAAATTGTGTTTATTTCCTTTGCCCAAACTCTACTTACGGTTAGTATTATACAATTGTAAAGATAAGCTAGAAACAAACAAGCTGTTAGGTGATATCTCTACTCTTTTACGGGTGGTGATTATTCATCGTAAATATCTATTTGTATCATTTTTTATATCATTACATGATGTTATTTCTGTGTGTGGACATAAGGTTATTAATCGATTTGTGCTCAAATAACGCGGAATTTTCTTTATAAATTCTCGCTGAATTATCTGATATTCGTAATGAAAGAGCCAATGAATCTAAGTAATTAAAGCAGCATGAGCTCTGATAGTCTTCTTTCATTGATAACTTATCCCTAATTCTGTGAAAGAAATTTCTTCGTATGTCGCTCCATCTACAGGTTGAGGTGATCAGTTTAGTGGTTTTTATATTTTCACTACAGGATATTTGCGAGTATTTCGAATAATTTTGACGTATCATCTTTGTCATTGTATTGCTATTTTTAGAATGGCGTGAAGTTAGACTCGGCCTTGTAAACATTAATACGCAAATAATGATATCTATGAAGTCTTGACGGAAAAATTCGTTCGTAGTATTACTCTTGTCTGTTTACCACCAATCAGTTCACCAACGCAGACCAAGGAACGAATATTCCCCTCCGCGAAGAGTGTTCTCCCTTTAAAATCTCTCCTTCTCCCCGACCACTGTCCCTTCCTATCCAACCCTTCGCTGCCCTCTCCCTCATCATCCGTATCGAGAATCGAATCCGGTTACTCCATTAGGACGTGCCGTGGGGATCTCGTCCAGGTCCTCCTCATCCCGATATCCTCCCCTCCTTTCTTCATCCTCTTTTCCTCCCCACACCCATGCATGCATCTCCGTGGCCGTCGTCTTGCGTGTAAGAGTGAGAGAGAGATACCAGCCTTCTTGGTGGGGGAAGTGAGGTGGGCATGAAAGGAGAGATCATCTGAAAGGTTTCGGGGAGTGGTTGGTGTGTTGGAGGCAGAGGGAAGAGTCCGCTATTCTCTCAAGGTGAGAGTTCGGGAGGTGAAGGGAGTGGTCGCGTGTATATTCTCTCTCCTCTTTCAATGCTGGCTCTTTAGACATCATCCTCCCGAAGATTTGCCTCTCTCTTTCTGGGAATGCGGCTCTTGCAATTTAGTGATTCGTCGTGTGTGACATGTTTGAAGCCGTCCAGACCCGTAGTGTTGGCATTGTGATTTTTGTGTGTTTGTCGTTTTGGCCAGGCGAATGAATAATTCGACTTCCCTTTGGGGATACTTCGCTGGTTGAAATTCTCTTCAAAACTTCTACTCCGATACGAAAGAAATTGGCAGTAAGGGGACGCATACTTCCCACTCGATCGGTCACATGTTATCTTTTTTGGTGATTTGGACTCTTTTAAAACTTACGATATCGTTGAATATGAGGTAATTAGCTCTATGACCATCAATTATTCAGGGTGTAAATAGAAGGGTCAATGTACAAATCGGTGTAATCAACCTGCACCTTTCTGGAATAAACGTAGACCCACCGCTTTGAAATTGGTATCAATGTAATCGATACAAAAACCTCTTTCTTCGAGGCTATTCTCATATGAGACATCCGAAAACAAGTGACATCGCAGTCAGTTACCCCGCGACGATTCTTCGCCAGGAAATACGACCACGACCGAGTCCAGCGATACTTACGCGTGACGAAAAAACTTTTAAATCGATGATAGATATACACTCGTGCCTAAGTGCCCCTGTCTTAATTCCTAAATCTCTCTCCTCCTCACCTCTTCTCCCTCCTTTCCGCCCAAAAACGCCTTTCAAAAGTGGTGCACAGCAATTAATCCACCGATATTTAAATGCATTTAGCATAAGAAGGCGACTAATAGGACAAAGCTGGCGAGAAGTAAGCAAGTAGGGAAAAGAAGTCTGAGAAAAAGATAATCGTAAGGGAAAGGAAAATTGGATGAAAATGAAGTGAAGTACCCTACGTCGTATTAAAGTAGTGATATCATGTCAAAGGAGGTGGAGAATTTTGTAATGAAAGCACAAAAGTATCTTGCGTCAGCCATAATATACAGCGTTAGATGATTACTTCGACTTACTTTCTTTTTTCATTTCACCTTCAGAAATCGAACTGTATATTATTACCAAAATTGAAACCTCGATCATATATCGTATTTTTTTATGAAGAATTTTTTTACGGCTTTTCCGTTTTTTGTGGTTTTTGTGACTTAAATTTCAACATTATGCTCTCCCCACTCATTGCTTCGCCTGGAAAGTAACAGTTTTTGTCGAGACTAATTTAGTTTACTTCGAATCATCCATTCCGAACCGTTGTTTTGTTTTATCGCAAAAATAAATTCCTTAATATGGATGAATTTCCGGTATCCTTTTTATACCGTGACAACCGTTTGCCATTTTCTCCGCTCGAACATGAAACACCCTTGAAATACTTGGAGGAAATGGTCACCTGGTAGGTATAAAACTAGTAAACAGCATAAAAATTTGTGCAGACCAATATGGGTAAAAATGTGTCATTACAAATCCTGTATCTTCGTCTTAAATTTACGTAGATTCTTTGCAGTGTGCTCTTGGGGTCATCAAAAACGATAATGATGGGTAAGTACGTATTTAAAGGAAGCCAAATCGCTATTCCAGCATTAAATCCTATTAAAGGGGAATCAATTAAACTCCTCGATGGAACATAAGAGCACACAGTATATGTGTCACCCTGATAAAAGATTTAAAGTATCGCAGTGGTCACCTCATGAATTCGAAAGCTACATGGTTCAATCCCCTGGGTAGGGAATTTTTTCTTGGGAATTAATCCCTAAGTACGAGACTTACTCATTGAAGAAATAAGGTAACAGTGTCTCAACTTTTTCCATCGCTTCTCAACTTCGAAAATTATTAAATTGCAATCTATCAACATTCCGAAGCTTCATAGCTATTGCTGTCACGAAAATTTCCAGGCCTTGCCATACCTGACAGGTCTGAAGACGTCCGGAAGAAAACATTTCTCCTAACCCCTGGATATGAACCCAAGGGTTCCACTCATGTGAAACCACCTAGATAGAGCTGCCGAGAGGTGGACGAACTGAGTGAGGAGTTGTGGGGAAGGGAGAGGTGGTAGATCGGCGGAGGGTCATGGAGGGATGGTGTCTGAGCAGCAGGGAGATAAAGGAGGAAGGCCGGAGTGAGACATCGGGAGAGGAAGAAGACTGAATGAGTCCCTTCCGCTTTCCAGTCACGTTGTTTTCTGTCCTCCCCACCCCCACCAGCGTCCACCCCTTCCACTGCTGAACCCGCTCTCTCTCGCTCACACATATATCCATCCTCCCCACTTCTCCCTCTAAACCTTTTCCACCCAACTTCTCCGTCAAACTGACTGACTGCTGGCGTTGCTGTAGTTCAGCGATGGGCGTTGTGGAGGGATCAACATCCATTTCTTCTTCTCTCCCCATCCAATCTTTCTTTCGTCCTCAAATCCCGCATTTTCCATCATCGTCCATTTTACGAGCGTCTTCCTCCGTCACTCTTGCTTGTCCTTCACTTTCTTCTTGGTTTCATGTACTATGTATATTAATAATGCCACATCCAGAGTATTGGACTCATGCGGTTCGTAGTCTTTTCCTGCGTCATTATTTCCGCCGGAGGTGAGTCCGCCTAAGTTCAAAATGAGATTTTGGTTTCATTTAAAGTGAAAAATAATTCGAATTTTATACCCTGAAGCATTTTTATTAGTACGATAATGCTGTGTATGTGTGATAGTCCTGTGTGAAAAAATATGCATATGATCCTTGTTTAGATTTTACTTTGAAGGTTGCATTAATAAATTTTGTGGTAATTGTCTTAAGTAACTAAATGAGGAAAAGAATATATGGTGATATTGGTAGCCGGAGGGTTATAAACCATCATAAAATATAAAATATCACAAACTTTGATAGAGAAGTCGTGCAGTTGCAAAAATGAGAAAATTTGCGTTTAAAATATCCTCTAAATGATGGAGTTATATAACCACTCCTTTGTCAAATCCCCAAAGTTATGAAATTGCACCACGTACGCATGTAGTGGAGTAACTATATACTGTCATTCAAATCTATACTCCTACCTTATCTACATCTATGCTTGCATACTCTATAAAAATGTACTTTTTTACTTACTTTTTACAGTAGTACGAATCCTAATGTTGATATCTATTTTCTTGTTCTTTAAGATGTATTCAATGTCTCCTCTCTATCCTTCATTATTTTCTGTTTTGAATATTTGTTGGCATAATCGTATTGATATATATTTTTTCGGTCACCAACAATAAGTGTAAGTTCAATTTTTTCAGTCTCCATAAAATTTCATTATTGTATTTGCTATTTATACTCACATAAGTATAAAATCCGAATATCCAAGCGTGACGGAGTGGAATTTTTCCATAATCACGAAAATACCTTTCGTCGTTTACTTTTTGATCCTTGGAATTCTGGAAGTACACATTTATGCAATTGTTTACTGAGTAGTAAATCCTGGTGCTCTTTTGGGTGTTACCCAGAGCAAATAAATTTTATATCATTAATATTATTGTATACAATAATCATTTTAAAAAACCCACTCTCTCTCAGTGCTCGCGTCTTCCTCTTCACTGGCACCTTCGCCGTTTTGTGGTGGGGGCGTGTCTTCGCTGCGGTCTCACCTCCACCTTCCCACCCGGCCCTCGGTTGGCCCTTTCCTCGGGGCGGTGGCGCTGCTATCAATGTCGTCCAGGCTACTTAGCAATCCCTTCTCTCGAGTCGCCGAGACAGCTCTCGGCCCTTTATTTCTTGCTCTCTTTCCGACGTGCCTTATCTCAGCCGCATGCCCTTCTCTCACAAAACCTTTTTGAATACTCTTTTCTTCGTGTCACACTCCACCTCTTCTCTGACAAATCCGTCGTCCGTTCGATTCTCTTCAAAGCCGGAAGGAAATTTCTCTCTTTTTAAGGAGGAATCCAAATGGAATGGACCCCTACCCTTATCACGATTGTAGCTGGAAGAGGGCTTGAGCTGAACTCGACCATGGTTGGAGATCGATTTACTGTGACAACCCTCTAGCTCATCTTTCGCAATTATAAAATTGTGATCTGTTAAGAATGAGTATATTTAGCAAGCGAGTAGATTATGATGATAGGGCGGTGTCTGTTGATTCTTTGTGAATTAGTCAATAAGGTCTGGAATTGGTACGTAGATGATATCCCTATAATTTTTCGACGAGGTTAAATACCCAAAAGCATGGGAAATTCGTCTTGAAAATAATCTATGTTTAGTATGTTACTGTTGTAACTTTAACAAATTAACAAAATTGATATTTCGCCCAGTATTACCAATGGTCGTGTCTTTTAATCATTATACTTCAAATAATTCTTCCATAGTATCTTGGTTCTTCATTCACTCTACATCGATGCTCACCTTTTGAGAAAAACAAGTGTGGAATCGCGACTTTATAATAATTTCACCCGGTCCAACAGCGCTGTGGAGACACGGACCTGAATCCCATCCAATCGGCAATTGATGCGACTATGCATCATGCCTGTAAGTACCGACCACTAACATCTGGGCATTATAATTCCATGTAAATATCTCCGAGACGACAAGGGCATTAGGTACCCTTTTGACTATGGCACCATCCCACGCAACTACATATTTCTAGTCACAGTGGCGAATCCAGGATAGGGACAAGGAGGGGGCTAAGTGGGGGTAAAAATTTCAGCAGTATTGGGGGTCGGAAAAAATTACCATTCTAACTTGTGTAAATTGGATACCCAAGGCCCCCCCCCCCCCCAATAGATCCGCCACTGTACTAATCATTATGAGACTTTGAATGTTATTAATAATGCTTTTTAATTTCTCTATATCCCTTTTTTGAGGCTTTTATTGGTGACCATGAGAAGTTAATGTTTTATTATCCACTGGCCCTTCTGTGTATTATCATTGTCATCCAGTTTTCCGGATTTCGATCACTTTGTTTAATTTTGTGATCTGTAAGACTCACATTCTCTAATTCGTAAAATAGTAATTGTATTGAGGCTAAAAACGAGAAGGCCTGCGAGATGAACTCCTATTTTAGATCACCACAAGGAAATCCCGTAAATTGGATTTAATTTCCGAGCGAGAATTTTGAAATATGTCTTCATACATTAGTACAAAACCTGTATAAATGCATTTAAAACGCAATGCAGAGAATTTTTTTCAAGCGTACGATAAAGACTGTGTATTTTCATCGTCGTGTGAGACTCTTAGGACGACAAAGTGGGCCCTCTTTCATGTCCCTAAGCTCTTGTCTTCGTATTTTGTTAAATTTCTTTTTATTGCCATTTGTGTACTTTAAAAAATAGTTATCTTCAAATTTTCAAGCTAGAACACAATAATAATAAAAGACACTTCGTTTCTTCCACCAGGAAGAAACAAAGTGTCTTTCATTATTAATATGGAGCCCTTCCACCACGTACGTGCTTCAAGTTTCGATCTAGAACGCATTGTTATTTCATTTTTTCGTTTCACGTGTACACATTAGTGACTTCTCATGGTATTATAAATTACATTTCCTCTCGCTGGCCTAGAGTTTTTGCTTGCACCTAAAATCCTCGCGATATTTGTTATAGTCTCAACTCAGGCCCTACTCAGTTTGTGATATAATTTATTTTATGTTACTTTTAAAGATGGTTGTTTATATAGCTGTGAAAAGAAAATTAACAACACTTTTGAATATGAGAACATCTGGTCTCGTGCAAAAAATAAGATTTATTTTCCCTTCCGCCCATGCCCTGCGTGTTCATCCGTTTGAGTCTCACTCCCATCCCTTAGTCTGGAACTGCTGTTCGTAAGGGATCCTCCTTGCGCAGGTTCCGGAAACCTGGTTTCAATTTTACGCCGAGCAGCATGGAGCGAGCAGCTTCCCGGAACGTGGTGTTATGATACGGTTTTACGCGGTCGAGTTTCAGAATTACCATCATGTGCTGGATCTAATCCCCCCACCCCTGTGGCCATGAGAGTTCTCGTCAGTTTGGGTGGTGTGCGCTCATGTAGACAAAGATAACAGAGCCGGAAAACGAGACGAATACTACCTAAAAATTATCAGGCTTTTTAATGTTACGCTCTTTCTTCTTCTGTTCTCAGTTTTCTAATTTTTTTTTTAAATTCACTGTTTATCTTTCAATGCTCCTTATCCGTTGATGACTTAAATGAGAAATGGTTTTAAGGTTTTAAATTGGAGCTTCTACTTGTGGATAGCATTGCCCTTAATGAGATTTTATTACCTTTGAAGAAATTTATTGGATCCTTTTCCATTCGACATTTTTTAGTGTGTTGGATTAGATTTTTCCCATCATTTATCATTAACATTTCGCAGCGGGTGAAGGTGGCCTCGTTCTTGCCGGTAATTGCAATACGATTCTAATTTTTCTTACATTTTTTCTTTCCACTATTCTGGTGGTATTCGGAATTTATTAACGCCCGAAGTGAACCTAATTTGGAGTTTCCACTGTTATAAATGCACGAACCTCATACGAAACTTGAGTCAGAGTGCACGCAAATCGTTCTCCCTCTCGCTTTTCCTTTCATAAATAACTGCGCGCACTGTTTGAAAATTACAGTTGGCGTATCCACCCAGGTATTACGTAACCCGTTGCATGATTATTTAAAGAAATCTGTCTGTACCCCGGCAACGGCGTCATAAATTTCAGATGTGCGTAATTGCATTTTTTATGAGCACCCTTAACAACCTACAAAGCTGTTAGTTTTTGACAGCCTGTCACTTTATAGATGATGTAACGCCCCTTTTGTTCCCTCTTCCCTTATCAAACGCACATTGCAATGCATTTTTCATTGTTTCCGGTGAGCAAAAATACATTCCACTTCACGCATTTCCTGTGCACATTGAAATTGACCGTCACAATTCCGTGATGAATATCGTATTGCTTTGGGATTCTTTTTTTCAATCGAAGAAGAACAAAATGCGATCAGTATCCTGAAATATTTGTTTATGACCTCATTTTGCTTTCATCGTAATTGTGGGTGGCTTTATACTGCGTAATCTCATCATGTGTTGGTACTCGGATGTAAATAGTGTTCCCCAAATTGATATTGGCCTTTGGCATGGCCTGAGCCTCGTTGCGCGTATGAGAGAAATCTTTTTATTTCATTACTCTTTGATGCACGTAAAAATATCTAAATGGAATGGCTTATTTCTGTATTAGTTTCAAAACTCATTTTTGACCTTGGAGTGATGTTCTTTGAAACAGTGATTTGTCATTCTCTCTGATAAAACTCGTTCTTTTTCTCTGTTAGTGCTGGATATAATTGTTGCATGCTGGTTTACTAACTTTTGGATACTATTGTCATCAGCATCTTTGATATACGGGGCATCAGCCACCATGACATTTCTCATTGATATCGTTGTAGTTGAGGCTTTATTCAAGTATAATTGCGTTTTTTTTATTATATATATATACTGGGATAATCATTTTTATGAGGATTACTGTTTTAAAGATATTCTACCGGCCCAGGGAAATTTAAGTGTAACAGTTTGCTTATCACCCTAGCCTTTCCCCAACCCCGCAGTCCTCCCCATAATTCGAGCGTTCATAAATTTTTCCGTCTTCTAATATGTTCGGGATAGTATTGAAAAGGGGTTCTATGAGAAGATCCTTCTACTGAATCCTTCTATGAGTTCATCGTTCTAATTATCCTGATTTCGTAACATACGTACAGGTGTACAGCCTGTATAAGGTGTTGTGAGGAAATTTTATTTAGGAAAAACCTTCATTTTATGATGAATTATCATTGATCTTATCGTGAGAATCGGTGTCTTTTATCCATTAATCTCCCTTTGCCATATTCACTTTTAATGTTAGATGTTGGATGAATACTGTTTCATCAATTTAATTAAAACCTTATCTCTACAATCCGGTCTTTCCAGTGCATTTTAGTGGAAGGGATTGCGTTTGGCTTTGTCCCGGGCAACGCGTATTTCTCAACGGGATCGATTACTCTCATGTCCAATCAGCCTGTTAAATGGGACTCCTCTGAATCAAGGAAAAGAATGCTTCCCATCGCTGGGTTGGTATTGGTCGTCGAAATCACTGCATACGATCCCCGAGATTTGAAGGGGTTATCGGTTGTGGCGGATCACGTTTTCGTTCCGCAGGAATAAGTGAAGCTTTCCGATTACTTATTTATGGGAAACGAGACGCTTTGGTTATTGCGTTCCGTTTTAAATGAATATCGCGAGGATTGGTACGTCATTGATGAACTGGAGGATATTCGAGAGCACATGTGTACGTGATCAGGCAATACTGCGAAATAAAGTGTACCTCTGGGTCCGACTCTCTCTCTCCCGCCTATCTCGCTCCATGGGCGGCGGCGCCTGTCTCCGGAGAGATCCTGGGCCTTGACACCCGAGCCGTAGCGATGATGAGTTAGCGCCGTGTGCGCGTCATTATTTTCATATTTTGAACGTGAAAAATCAAGAGACGTCTGCTACGGAGAAAATCATCCTCAGTGCCGCTGTCACACACGTGGCATCGGACATGGAATTGCTGCAAATGTTCCGCGGTAAAAGCCAACGCTATGTAAAATTTAAAAGTTAAAGTTATCTTTTTTATATGGCTCAGGATGAAATATATTTATTTCTGCACAATGTGAGTGTGCGAGATGAGGAATTCGTGTCAACGTGTATTTTCCAATCGTAATTTGGGAACCTTTTCATTTTTTCTTATTTCACTACGAGGGAATTCTCCTCAGGAAGGCGGAAATTTTAATATAGTTCCATGAATGATAGAATGTGAGTCTTCTGCTCATTCCTGCGCCCGGACTTCAGTCTTTTTTTTTGGTATCATTTTCGTCAAATTTGCCTCGATTCCTGCGCCCGGACTTCAGTCTTTTTTTTTGTATCATTTTCGTCAAATTTGCCTCGTAACGATCTAATAAACCCTAGTGGAGAATATACCACTACGTAAATCATCGATCTAATCTCTATTGATCATTTCTGTCTATCGGTAGTGATATTACAAATGAAACGTCAACGTTAAAGCAGCGTTTGGCTTAATGTGAGTGTGTATACTTTTGATTTATTCGACGGCCATAAACATATTCAAATCGGAATAATCGTAGCCGTCAAGTCCCGCATCATATACGTATGATGATCGCGGGTCTCTTATAGGAGGCTTTGTTCATTACTGTCCCTATCGCTGTAATCATTAGTCACCGAATCATGGAGCCGGAAATCCATTGTTGCCTTATAGTCATCATCTCAATGAAAGTGAAGGATTAAGAGCATTTTGCCGCGATTGAAACTTTATAAAGACTCGACTGAGACCTAAGTTTCGACTTAACAGCTATCAATCGCCGTGCGACGTCATTTTTTCCTCCAATCCTTAGGCCGACGTATGGATGATCATGCACTGTACTCACTGTGTTTGTGGTGTCACCTTTGAAGAGCGTATTCATGCAGCTTTCTCCGTCACCCCTCCATCCCATCGCCGTCATTCCTCCGCTTCGCCATCACAACGCGCTGTCTCCGTTAATCGCGCCTCTCTCTCTCTCTTCTCTTCCTTCGCCCGTGCGTCATCATCTCTTTCCTTCCAGACCTTCATCCCTCCCTCTCCTCTGACTTTCTTTTTGTGCCCCCCCCCCTCCCGTCCTCTCCGGGAAATGCGTCTCTCAAGGAGAGAAGGCCTTAGCAGCGACCCCTTCCGAGACCTCCTTGACGCCCTCGTCTCCCTCAACCTCCCTCCTTCCCTACCGGTTCTCCATCTCGCAAAGGAGTCCATTAGATGGGCCATCCGAGGCGTCGCTTGCGCTCAACATCAAATGCTCTCTCTCTCTCTTTCTCTCTCTCATATACCCTTTTCCCTTCACCTCTTTCTTTCGCTTTCGCCCTCCGCTTCACTCAACGTCCACGTCAATTTTCCCCTACTTCGCGTTCTCTTCCGTTCTTCCTTCCCATGCTTCGCGATAAGTATTCTATATGTTTTAAAGTCATATTGAATATTGTTCTATTTCCCACGCTGGTGAAAACGTGTTTGAGGGCGTATACATTGCATTCTGCTATACACCTCTAATATAACTTGAGGATATATTCCACGTATGTGTAAATCAAATGCTCCTAGGAAAAATCCGCAAAAAAAATTGAATCTTTGAATTTAAAAGTGACTAAAATTAGTGTACTAGTTCACACATTGAAAATGTATAATATCTATTCCATCCTAAATTTAATAAAATTTTCTTTGCCATCACAATACTCACAACACAAGAACTCTCAAAATGTATGACTCTTCAGTTTTTTTAATATTTAAAGGCATTTTGTAAGTTGTTTAGCCTACCGTGAATTTCTATTGTATTTGAAGGCCAATATTGTATTTACATGTTAGATACGTGTACAATATGACTGAAATATTGATATGTTTATTAAGCAAATTTTTATTATATACCCGATTATTGCTGTGAATTGCCTTAAAGGTCTCTTTGAACTAAAGTCTCTGCGTCACTTTATTTAGAAATATCAACCTCCCATCTTAAATGAGAGTATAAAGCTGGAAACTTTACTACGAAAACCGATCCCATTGACCCTTTAATATATTTTTATACGAATCTCATAAACAGTGCATTTACGCTTGTTAACCCCTACATCCGCTCTAACACGTGTTTGCTCTTGATTATCGTATTCCTACACCACGTTTTAATTGCACCTATTTTATTTCTAAATAATGCACATTTGTATTAAATATCCTTATATTAAACCCTACAGCCCGGTCAGATGAGCCCAAAAATAGGGTTACCCTTACATAAATTCCCAAAAAGCTGAAAATCTACAGGAACCTTAAGGATATCACTCTAATGAAATCCTGAAAGGTCCCCATCGATCCCGTGTGTGCAAAAAATTTTATTTCGAGGTCACAGGTCACAAAAATGGATTTTTTGCATTTTTTTGGCCTTACGGTTAGTTTTACAATGAAATTTGTTCCAACTTAAATTGTAGATCAGGAAATTATCTACAAAATTGTTATCGCCTTTTTTCTCGAAGATTTGCCATTTCTGAGAAAAAGCCATTCGTAAGTTAGCTGGAACTGTCCAATGATATTCGGAGATGGCAACATTATAGTCATGCACATTACGGAGAATACAGCTAACTTGCGAATGGATTTTTCTCAGAAATGGTAAATCTTCGAGAAAAAAGGCGATAACAATTTTGTAGATAATTTCCTGATCTACAATTTTGGACTGAGTAATTTTTATCATAAAACTAACTGTTTGGCCAAAATATGTAAAAATCCTATTTTTTTTACCTTTGACCTTGAATAAAAATTTTTGCACGCATGTGATCGATGGGGACTTTTCAGGATTTCACAAGAGTGGTAAATTTTCAGCTTGTTGGGGATTTATGCAAGGATCAATGTCTATTTTGACCGGGCTACTAGTGAATTTATTGGCTTCATGAATCCATTTCAGCCCATGTCTGTGTACTAACGAAATATAATTTCTTTCTCTTTGTATTTACGTATGGCATAAATTACGAGTGTTTCTTGAGCTGTTTGATTCCCCTCTTAAAAAAGAGTGTATCGCTCTCGCTTTCGCCTCCTTCATTCTTCATTCTTACTTCGCCATTAAAGGGTCCAATAACGCATCCCGCGCCCCTCCTCCACTTCGTCATAGCCCCTTCTCCGCTTACGTCCCGTTTGATCGACCTCCCGACGCAGTGTGTGTCCTCGCCCTTGCCCTAGTTGCGTAGACGCACGGTCTGTAGTGGTGGTACCTGAAATGTTCGCAGTGCATCTTCGAAGTGCTTTCTACGTACTGGCTGGTCAAATAACTGAATTTAAGAAATTTGCAATAAGTATTTAGAATTTATAATTTGGCGTTTGAAACTTAATTTTCAATGTGTACAAATGTTTTTTAGAAAAGTGCATCAGTTTTTTAGCCATTCAGTTGGCACCATTTTCACTCTGTGATGCCTGAAACAGTGAACAGTTTTCTACGCATAGACGTCCTTCTCGGGAATTCGTCTCTAGCGCGATGTGTTGATGGGGCTTTGCTACTTAGTAATTGGCACAGTAACGTAGTAGTTGGCAGATTGCCTCCTGAACGCTGTCCCGTCTTTCCTAGTAGCTTTCACTATATTTCGTCAATTCTTCATTAGTTCTTTTCTTTTTTGAGAAAATTACAAAATGTCCGTTTATTTGCTTGTGCCACTGCATGAAATAGTAACTTATTTTAGTAATTGTTTTCCTAAAGCCCCTCACATTTCTCGTCAAAATTTGTTACTCTATCCTATTTTATTAATATTTTAATTACTTATATTGCAAAGTTGCTTGTGCGGTCTATCATTACTCCATAACTTTCCTTGAAAGTTTCATTAGTTCCTTGTGTTACTTGTGAGGCGTGGCTTGTATTAATTCGTCTTCTGAAGTCACATGGAATGAGTTGATGCCATTCGGTGACAATCTTACCAGATCCCGTACCTACTCTATATTAGAAACAGCTGCCGTTTTATTAAATACCCTTCTTTGACACAAGTACATTTCTTCAAATAGATGCTCTAAATCAATCATTCTTTCTTTTAAGTATTGTTTTCAAATTAAGTATATTTTTCTCTGAAGGCGATTGTGCAGGACTTGTGGTTATGAAGTTTAATTTTATTTTATGCCATCATTCAGTGATACTGAAGTATGATACCCTCTGTCTCTTACTGATCGAAACTAAAGATATACCCGTTGATTTCAAATTTACTTACCTTCTCAATCGTGTTGCTATTTTGTGTCATTCTTTGTGCTCAGTCCTCCAAACGCCCTTCGTTGGGCCTGGGATGGCGATAAACCTGAATCAGTATCTTCCTTTTTTTATCATGAATAATAGTTCCGGACACCGCCTTTAATGTTGCAAAAGTCGTTAAACTTCCTCTCTCATCAGTGAAATAAGCTTTTCTTTTCGTTCCCTTTTTTATCCAATAATCCTTAGTGTTCTCCTTTCGTTCCTCATCCACATCCTGTTCCCGTCTTCACATTTCATTCCCGCCTCTCTGTCTTGGACTCCGTACACCTCATTCATTTCCTTTTATTTACCTTCCGAACCCTCTCTGTCTCTTTTCCTTCTTAATTGCCTACCCGTAAGCCTTCCAAGGCTTCCTTACGTTTATAGCCCCCTTACTGTTTGTTCTCCGCGGCAAGGCCTCCACCTGGTTGACCGCACTGAGATCTCCTCGCTCTCTCTTCCCCCAACCTCCATCCTATCAAGACCGTTCCATTATCTCAGTTTCCCCGTCTCTTTCCGCGAGGTTTTATGTGCGCTTTACGTCTTTTTTTTCGTTCATGGCGTCAGACGCGGTTTACATGTAAGATGAGAAGAACTTAATTCTGTTCCATAATGGACCATTAATGTGTCAGTGGATCACCTCTTGCGTTGTTTTATAATTTGTTTTGGGATAGTGTTTAAGGTCACCTTAAAGATTGTGAGACGCACTGTCTTTATAGGTAGCATAGTTAAGAAAGCTTCACGGAAATCGTCGATTTACTATTTTTAGATCTATATGAAATATAATCAAGAGGTAACTTTAATAAGGAGGTTTGGAGAAAAAATCGTGTCGAATTAAATGATCATATTTTAAAGGCCCTGGATATGCGAACTCTACTAGATATGAGACCATCGCTATTTCATTTATATGGAAAAAATATTTCTATATTGTCAGCTGGGTACTCCCCAAGCTTTTATTGCACATTTTCAGTTGCCGATCTTTTTTTTGCGTCGAGCCGATTTTTGCTTACCCTCGAAATTTACCAATTGCATCGTTTTGTCCAGGAGTCAGGGGTGGAGGCAAATTATTGCAAGAGAAAAATTTGTCTCGCTTTGGATCCGTTGGTCGACCTTATTTTGTTTTTTCGAAACAATAGTGCTGATGCAAGCTGTGCAGTGCGTGATTTTAATTGAACGCTGTTAAATGTGCCATCAGAGCTTCGGCAATCGAACCTGTAAGCGGGATGGGAGTGAAAAAAAATCAGAAAACCGTATGTCGCCTAAATACTGAATCAGAGAGGACGGCGTAAATTTGAGAGCCAGGGCCAAATGTGCAGGCGAGGCAAAAGCGTTGAGTTACCGAAAGAACATGGGGCATGCAGGCCTGCTGCTCGGACCTTGCTAAACGTTTTTCCTCGCCATCCGCCTCTTCTCTCTCTCTCCTTCTCTGTCGATAATGACTCGCCGAATGCTGACGCGCACAATAGGAATGCAATGTGCTGCATTCAAGTCACCCACTGACGCCCGGCCCCTGGCATCCTCCCTCTTCTAGCTTTTTTTTTTCAAAAAATATCTATTCACCGCCGTTCGCGATTCCTAGCCTTTGTTTTATTTATATTTAGCCGTTATGGTCATGTATTTTTTTATTTTTGATGTGTGACTTCTCCGTTGATATTTCATTATTTTTTTATTTCCATCGTCACAGGCTCAACCTTGTGGAAATTCATGCTATCGTAAATGAAAGGAAAAACTTTGTTATATACCACCAATTTATTTTCGGGTACAGCTAGTTTCGACGCCTGGTATCATTACGGTTAATTAAGGATCTTTGATTGAAAATAATTTGCATAGGCATTCGCATATGCTGAGATATACACCCTGGAAATTTCGATTACAATTTTGCTTATTTAACGTAGTCTTCAGAAATTTTTATTTAAAATATACCCTACTTACTTGACGGCTGGGAGCAATATTCTATCTTTGCGTGTGAATCTTTTTTAGCCCTTTTTCAATAATTTTTACTGAATCAAGAGCTTTCAATCCTTGAAATCTTTGTTGGAGGTTAAGAAACGAAAGTTATTATAGGGAAAGAAGTTGTCTGAATTATTTCATGGTTGTATTCCACTGTTGCCAAGCCTGTAAAAATTGTTAATTTTTTCTTCATCTTAATTTTTCTTAAATCGGACTTTAGTTGCATTACCTGACTTTACTTTTTGTCTTGAACCTTTTGCAGAGAGGTTCTGATTTTGTCGAGCCTCGACGTGATCGAGGTCGTGACATCAGGTATACAACGAGGTTCAACTTCTACATGGCGTTAATCCAGGATTTTGGAGTTTGTGATGCCAAAATTTCGCCATTGTCTACGAATTCTATTCCGAATAAGGCGCCTTTGGGAAGAGGCTCCCGTTTGAAGACCCTGCTAATACCGCTGAGCCGTTGCGTGTATCTATCTCTGGAAAGAGCGAGCCGACAGTGTTTCGGGGAGATTCGCAAGAGGAAGAGCGCATGGATTGCTACGTAGTAAAGACACCACTCAGCCCCGTCCACAACGCAACCTTCGCATTTAGACCCTCCTGGGCTCGTTTAAGACCCATCCGCGCCCCTATCTCTCGTCGTCATTCATTCGAGAAAGGCCCGGCGCGGTGATAAGTCAACCGAAAGACCGACTCCCGTGATGCATACTACCACCCAGACCTCCGACCCTTTCCTGTTCCCGTCCCTGTCCCTCCCTGCCTTAATATTTGATCCCCGTAAATTAAATCGGTCGCTCCGGCACCCGCTTTCCCGCCTCAACTGCCCGTCAGAGACTGTGTGGTAACGCGTCGGTGACCGCTACGGTTTTGTAATTCAATCAGCTATTTTTGGGCCTAACGTCCTGCCGTGGATTATGGATATAATTGGTGGATTTGTTTCTCGTCTTTTTTTATTGTCGGCGTGCGGTCTAGTCCGTGCGTTATTCGCATTCTCCCCCATACTCTCCGTCAGTCAGTGTCGCATTTTCCTCTCTGTCTCACTGCTTGTGTTTCCTAGACAAGTCTTTGGCATTGCTAGGTTCCCGCATTCAGCCGACACCAATTGAGCCTATATTTTCTTTTTTTACGCATTTGTTTCATTATTCTTTAATATCAGTGATGTATTTGTTCACGTGTGCGTTTTTCATCTCCACCGTTTCATTGTATGTATACAGAATAGTCTGAATTTGTTCTCCATGGCCTGTAGTGAGACAACTCTACCATTTACAACGCTCGATCCATTTTCAGAAGGTCACCTTTATTATCATTCTCTTAGAAGTTAACTGTTTTCAATATTTCTTTTGTTAAAATGTGCTTCTATTTTGGATGTTCTTTTTATGTGTTACTATTTATCCATTTAGCGCACATTTGTAATTTCATACTATTGACTTACAGTTTTTCTAATTCATCTCCATGATTCACTTTGCTCTGTTTCAGTTACTTCGATCTATTTTCGGACTCGTTAGCTAATCCTTGAGTAGTTACTGCCTATTGTCTGTCGCCGTGACTTAGGAGATAATTAATTTTGAAGTGCAAGCATTCATATCTCGATTTACCTCCGTATGTTAGCTATAGATTAATTGTAAAATCACTTATCACTAGGGTCTATTATCGTGGAGTCAATTTATTAGGCTTTTTGCTATGAAATTTTGATTTCTTTCCTTTGTGGTAAATCGATTCAGTTTACCTCATGCGTGGTATAGCACCGCTTCCTAGTTTCAACAACGTTTTATTTTCCCCGATAAGTTCCGAATTGAATCGTCCAAAGTTTGGAACGATCTCCAAGTGGTAGTGAATCTTTCCAATCATACCGATGGATATAGAGTTGCTCACTCAGTTGGCAATTGAATCTATTTAGGATAGTTTCCATTGCGTTCATTGAACTGTGTGATTGATGGTGCTTCTGTTACATTTAAGTATTTAATATTTTTATATTCGGGTGAAAAGGGCTTCAGAAATCCTCTTTAACTTTCTCTTTTTTTCTAAGAAAACAAATTCACGTTTTTGTCTCGTCCTAAATATTTCTTTCCGTGATGATTATTCATATTTCAAACATTCCATCATCATTTAATGTTTTGTTCATTTTCCGATTTCATTCGTTCATGATCAATCTCCGTTTTAATCTATGTATCATTTCAGGGCTTACCTTCCTATTTCCCAATTATTTTCTCTTGAATGCTCTTCGTAATGGAGTTGCTCATTTCTCACACAACCGTTTTAGTACTGCTTCCACTGCGTTGTACTGCGCCAGGATGTTTTCTCTATAAATATTGTCAATTTTTGTTGGAGAGTAATTTCATCATCTAAGTTGCCTTTAATGAATGGATGTGGTAAAGACAGGTGCGGTGCTAGTATTCATATTAATAATGGCCAACTATAAGTTAAAGAAAATACATAGCTTCTATCCGTATTTGTAATTCCACGATGTTCTGAAGGTCGAGCTTTGTTTCTCGGTCCATTTGTTACCGTCGGAATGACTTTTGATTTTCGTGTATTATATTTTTTGCGCTTATTTTTGTCATGACGTAAATCTTGTATATTTAATCGAGAATGGGTATATGGCAGCTATGGATTCTTAGCGGGAGACAAAGTATAACAGTAATATTAATTTCAAAACTGAAAATGTAGGATAAGGATGGGTGGTTGAAGCGTGAAAGAATTTGAGACAGGCCTAAGTGAGTGAAGCAGAGTCGTTGATGTAATTTTAAATAAATTTAGAAACATATTAATCATAATGACTTGTATTGGTATATGTATGATATGTATGTATGTATATGTACTTGTATGATATGTATTTGTATAGATCGTTTATCAAACCTACGAAGTTAGTTTTTGTAACATATTCTTTGACCGTATTTTAAATCTACCTTGACTTTAAATCTGCCCTGAATGTTATCCCCGTTGCCTTATCAATATTTATTATGGCTCCTTAGCACTATCGTTGTCTCAAATGATGCCTCTGTCAAGAATGGAAACACCCTCTTCCTGGTCGCATGTGATTTTTATGCGAATGATCTGAAAAAGTAGGTCTGCATCCGATAAGGCTCGGCGACCGAGCTTCCACTTCTTCCATACCATTTCCTCGGATTTCGACGGCCAATGTCCGCGCGACTCCGATTACCACTACCTATAATTAATGGCGTCTGTTCCGGGGATTGGGGGGGCCTTGGAGGGCGGCCGGAAACGCGGCGATCCGACGACCGTAACGACGGATACACACGCCCGGATGATTTGCCGCGCCGTATGCCTAACTAGGCAGGCGACCTAATTCCGACCAAGCCAAGAGAGAGGGGGAGTTGGTTTGACGGGATATGGCAGTGATACTCCGCGGCGCGCTTCGTTTACCGTGAAACTGGGCCCCGCTCATTTGTTCCCTTGTCTCTCTCTCTCCGGACAAAAAGGGCCTCGAAGCCGCGCAGTGGTGTATCATCATGAGGCGACGACGGAAGAATGGGCGGGTGAAAATTATATCCGATCCGCATGGAAATGACGGAAGCGAATCCCCCTCTCTCTCGTCAGGCGTGAAGCTCCGGGTGATATGCTTCCCAATCCCCATTGGGGAACCGAGCGACAAAGGAGACGTGCAAGGATATTATACTGTACCGAGTTGCTATTTTTTTCCTCTCCTTTGTTTGTTTGTGTTTCCGCCGTCCCTCAAAACTGAAATCATTTTGAAAGCTGCAATTTACTTCCTTTGGGACTGAGGGCGCGACACCAGCGCGGCGCGATGGGAGGATCATGTGTATTGTGTGGGAAGGCTTGACTACGCGCATATCTAATGGGTGCGGTGTCTGACCGTGATGCAATATCTCCTGTCACACTTTCTTGTTTTCTTTTTTTTTTGAGAAAATTGAGTTGAGCGCGCGTGAATGGTCGTGAATAGGCGAGGTTCCAGGGATATCATCTATCGCTCAGTCCGTCAGTGATTTAGCGAGACAATAGTCTTCTGAGTTAGCTTTTGGAGTCTATAATGTATATTTACAGTACGGCCTCATGCTAACACGGTCGGTTTAATTTTATGCCGATAAATCCTTATGACAATACTTCGTCATTTTCTAATTAATAAGACACCCTAAATTTCTTCCTAGAATGACGTTCAATCATAGATATGAACAGTTCTCGAAGGTCAATTTTTCGGGTTTATGATAAATTCACCACATTTCGTCAAAGATAAATTTCTCCTCGCGAATTATTTTGCCAACTCTCTTAATTCTAGTTCTAGGTTGATTTTTTCAGTAGGCATTTTTAAAATGTTTTGCAATGTAAAAATCTAAAGTTTTCAAACTAATAGTGCAACCTGATTTTTATCTTTTCTCCGAAGGTCACTTTTTATAGTGTTCGCCTCCTTAAAAAAAAGTCTATCTTAGATGTCAACTGTTATCCAATAAGTCTTACTCTCCGAGAGTAAATTAATGGAATAAATAACATTTAAAATTATAATTTTATTCATTGAAAATTGCATCTTTATTCAGAAGGTGGAGGTGTAAACCTCATTTACTTTTTTTGGACTTCTATTGAATTTTAAACTGTCAAACGTTCTTTTATAACTGAAAGGCGCGCCGATATTCTCTGCCTTAGCAAGTTTTGATCGTATAAAGAGATTAGAATATATTCGCCTCTCCATTGTTCCTTCAAAAAGAACTACGGTGTTTCTACTCTTCTAAATTGGTATCTATACTTCCAGCAGCTTTAAGAAATGGCTGCTTTAGGAAAAAGGCGTCTGTCATTTCACACCGGCAGCCACCTCGAAGGTCAAAGTCAAACTGTTGTATTTCCACCGGAAAATTCTCCTCCCCGCTTCTATTTCCGAGACCAGTAACGTATTTCCATAAAATTAGTCGCAATGCTACACGTAGCAGTAAGAAATAGCTGTTGCGAAGAAACAGCTTCCTGATTTACTCACAACAGAGATGGCAGATAGTTCAAGGTCAAGATCAAAGGGACAATATTAGGGCAGCCCATTTCGTCCAGTTGTAGCGTGATTTATGCTGCTACTTTGCTCACTCTTAAATCGGTTTTCAAATATGTCCGCTGCGTAGTGGTGAGAGCAGAGTGATCTATTTATCCCCTAGTTTTGCAATTAAGTTATTGCACTCGTGAGCTTGTGAAAGTAATGAATTCGTGGATAATGCTATCTCGAAAATTATTTTCGGTGAACAGCTTGCAGTTCATTTCCCTGTAATTTTTGATCGCTCTACCATCAGCGTCGCGAGTGACGACTTTTGTCAACACTACTCGGTGCTTTCCAGGTGAATGATATCCAGGAACTGCTCTCTGAAGTAAGATTAGGTGCTGAACTGTTTCGAGTCGGGAGCCGAAACGTTGGAGGCAATGGAGACATTGGACCGGGTGGAAAGGCGAGAGCAGTTTCTTAATATTTTGTTAACCCATTTAAAGGTTCATTTTGTGTCGGCACATTTAGTGAAGAATTCTTCTCGTAATATTTGTGGCCGAAATTTAACACATCAGGATTTCTACTATGTAGCTCCACCTCCCATTCCCTGGTAGCGTCTTCTTTGATATGCCTTGCTTCCCTCACCAATTTTGAATTGGTCTCAATGTATCTAGATGCTGTGAGAAATGGGATTTTTAGACCAGCCCATAATAAATTGCTATCTGGCGGCATCCAGTTCTTAGCAAAGCAGCAAGGTCTAAGACATTGGGATTTTCTCAGTGTAGTTTCTGCTTTGTACCCCCTCCCCCGTTATCAGTAGCCTCCTCTCGTATTTGCCTGGTCACCCTCCACACTTTAGAATTGGTCATAATCCCGTGGGCTGCTTTGAGAATGGATATTGAGCTCCTGGCATTATCCACAGCCAACCAGCTGTGATTCAAAGTCGAATATTGCGGTATATCCGCCAGGTAAAGTTTCACCCGTCAGAGGACGTATCGCTCTTTCTCTACCCTTGGCTCGACCGGTCTTCCTTATTGACGTATCATGTTTCACGTTTCATTCCTAGAATATCATCTTTAAATTTCCTCCGCAGCAGTCATTTCTCACAGCTACTAGCAGCCTTGCGAATAATTACGAGATACGATACTGGTCGAGGAAATAGAAACAGGGAGGAGTATTTTCCGGTGGAAATCCCAACGTTTGACTTTGACCTTTGAGGTGACTGCGGGTGTGAAATGATGGACACCTTTTTCCTGAAATAGCCATTTCATAAAGCCACCGGCAGCGTTGAGACCAATGTATTAGAGAAGAAAGACCGTTTTTATTTTTTATTGCTTCTGGGTGGAATTTTGTAGAAACTTTTCAATATTCCCTATACCTCAAATATGAAAAAATAAGTATTTTCTCGTAAATAAAATTTTGATATTTGGATATTCAGACTAGCGTTAACGAAGCTCTCCTGTGTGATAAATTTAAGATGATATTGTCAGTTTTAAACGAGTGATAACTCAAGAAAATAGACTAAAAAGAGACTGGTCAAGAGACGGCGACGCGTTCTCCTCATGCCCCTCTCTTTCTCTCTTGAGATCAGACCAACAATGGGTTCTCCGCATTCCGCCGCGGCTACGAAGTCGAAAATTCTCCCTTTCTACATTCCGCCCCTTCGCCGTCGCCCCCAGGTGACCCATTCCGAATTCCAACCCCGATCTCATTCAAACTCTCTTTCCCTCCCCTTTATACCCACTCCCACCCCCGGAGGCTTCACTTCACGGCCTTTCCAACCCTTCCTCCCCCAAGTAACCTGGCAATCAACGCCCTTTACTCTCTCCCCCTTCTAGTCTTACACTATTGCCCCTCGCTCCATCTCCCGCATCGCTCCGCTCGCGCGTATGAATGACGAAACGCCCGGCCACCACCTTCTCCCCTCGGTTACTCCTGTTCCGTCTCTGGAGCCCCTCTTGCTCAGGGGCGTACGCATATTTTTTATCTTTGATGAGAGAGGGGTTTAAGTTCAGCCCTCGATGAAGTTAAGTGTTATCGACAAGTCAGGCGTCATCATGTGGAGTCATTGCGTGTTGAATGAAGCCAGTATTTTTTTATTTCTGCTTTAGATCTCATTAATACTACTGGTGATTTATTCATTTCTATATGGTGTAGTTTATTTGATTGTGTCGTGAGTAGCGGTAGCGGTTGTATTAATTCATTCATTATTTTTGTGAAAATTATATAGCTGCGGTATAATGTCAGCATTCAGTCTCTAGCTCCCCCATTCTCCGATTTTGTACTCCCGCCATTATTATAGATCATTTGGGTGTCAAAGCGACAGCCAATTAGTGGAGGCCTTGATGCGGGTTGAGGCACACCGGAGGGACCTAACGAAACAAATTTGGCGGCTATTGTTAACATTTGGTGATCATGATTGCATATTTTGGTTTTCATTGATTTATTGACAAGGAGGAGATTTTTTTCAATCTTTCGCTTTTACTTTTGCTTAATTGTAGAGAAAACCAACTTAGCATAATTCTGCCACCTATGTATCACTGATTATGCAGTGCGGTGGGCATGTTATCTGGAAAACGGCCGTAGGAATAGGATTTCCACTCGTGGTACTGATAATTTCAAGTAATTACTTCGCGTATTATACTCTCATTGCTTTTATTATTATTAACTTTCTGTGGATATATAGCTCGTGGTCACTTGCTAGCACATTTATATGCGGAATGATTTTCTGAATTCATTGACCGAATGAAGAACTTGGGGTGAATTAAAAATGTGGAGTAGGAGAACAGGCTTTTTGGAAAAGAGGAAAGGAGGTGGGGCGTATTAATAAGTAACTACGAAATCTTTTGTGAAGTCAGTCGTGAAAAATCCTCCGTAGAGTTAAATATTTAGACAACTTTCATTTTAACTTCCCTAAACGGGTAGGTAACTTTGACTGAATGAACGCACGGGGTTGCATGGCAAAAGAAAGGTTTCGCGCAGAGGCATCTTACAACGTTAACTTCTTTACCTGCATTTCTTGGGGTGAGTGAGTGGGGTTCTAAACCCCCTCCTTCTCCGTTCTCCTACCGCCCGTGCATGTTCCCCGAGTTCCCAAACAAGTCGTTCAGGTGACGTAGGTGGCTTTGAGGGTGCGGGGTTGGGAATTATTAGAACCTGAACGTGGGGTAGGAGAGAGTTAGGGGGTTGTATGAGGAGGCATGGTCGCTGCTCCCTCAACCCCTTCGGCTTTCCTTCCTGGAAACCCATTCTCCACACACAGACTCATACACACCTACCCTCTGGATCCTCGCAACTGGAAACCCACCCAAATGACCATCCCAAATGGGCAATTTCAGTCTGCAACCCTTCCATCTCTCTCCCCCTTCACCGTTCGGGCCCCGGTAGCGTGACATTATCGTATGCACACACGAGTGGCCCATCTACCCGCCGTCGCCTCTCCCACAACCCTTCCATCTATTGCACCCCTCCCGTTCGCTCAGCCGTGGTCTTTAGCCCAGGCACAGAGGGGGAAGGAGGGAAGCCCCTCCTCTTTCTCGGGCCATCCACCCACGCCCCGAGCCAGCAACCATTCACTCTCCCTAATGTATTCCTCCTCTCACTCCAACCCCTCTAGCCACCTAGCCAGCTCTCTCAGTCAGCCAGCCACCCCCTACCCCCCCCCCCCACCCCTTGAAGGCCTCCCCCTTCTCTGCTCAAATCCCTCATTTCCAAACCGATACAAAAGGCTTCCTCTGCGATGCTAATCATAGTGCCTCGGGTTTCCTTTCGCGCCTGGAGCTCTCCCATCTCTCGCTGCTGCTACTCTACACTCTCTGCTTCGCGCAAGGGGTCCGGAGATATCCTTCGCCGGAGTTCTTCTCCCCTCCACCATCCCATTCCTTCTCTGGCTCCTCGTCATTCCGCCCAATCGAGCTGGCTTCGCAATCTTTTCCCTGCTCCTCGGGTTCTCCACGCATCTCCCTCCCCCTCTCATTTACCTTCCAGCTCGGTTTCCTTCGTCCTGGAGGTGTAACGGAATGGCTTGCATCCTATTTAGCCATGCCTATTTTTAATACGGTCTTCCTCCTCCCTTTTCATCTTGTTCTTGCGATCGAAATTCTTTAATGAGCGTCCTTCTTGACGGGTTCCTTCCGTTTTTTGCGTCTTTTGTCCCTTTTCGTTCGTTTCCTGTGAGCCTTGAGTTGACTTTTTGTACTGATTTTATCTGCCCCCATAATGACTGAATATTTGGAGGAGGTAATCAATTATGCGTCGAGGCACTGTTGTAATTTTATTTCCAGGATTAGTGTATGCTACTCGTATTTTCTGCTTATTTCACAGGCTTTACTGGTCATGATATGGTAAGGTTAAACCCGAGAAATGTTGCCGTTTTGAAAAATAAATTTTGTTACGGAAAGATAACGTTCTATGTAATAAGAGAAGCTTTACTCGGTGTATCCCAATGAGATACTGCCTATCGCTTGCCCTTTTAGTTAATGAGGAGGCTTTACCTCTTATGTTTAAGTTTAGTTCTAAACATTCAATGATTGAAGGTCATCAATGAGGCTATGATGGGACCCTCTTCTTATATGAGGTGGTTTTTGCCATTTAACATGGGGATGTTGTGTAATATAGGTCTTGGGAGATGGAGTAGAGGAAAAATCTAATCTCCAGCCGTGGCCGATTATAAGCGTGAGGTACCTTGAGGTGCATGGTTGAAATCCCTTTTTGACTTCTCTCGCAGAGCCATCCCCTCCATTTTCAAGTTGGACACTCCAATTCGTTCAACTACTCTGCCGATAGGGAGACTTAGGCAGTTCGATTGCTAAGCTCGTCGAGGCCTGGAATTCCAAACTGAGTGTTCTCGGTTCCACGTCGAGTGAAGCCAGGGGTATTTGTAGTTGAAATCTTCGGAATAAAATATTCTGATTCTCGAAATATGAAGAATCTCCGATTTCAGGGTAAATATCAGGGATCCTCTACATTTAATGTGTGGCGTAAATACGTTACTTTCGTAGTACGGAGAGAGAAGTACTCTTTTTTCTAATATAAAAACGCTAAGTGTTTTGTTCGTATAATTTATTTGTTGCTTACGATATTTTCTTAGAGATAAAAGCAAATTCTTAAATGTTCAAAATACATAATATACGAAGGACCTATTTAAGGGAAGAATTAATACCTTGCCACTTTTGTGACGAAACCAGTCGATTTTCGTTATTTACCTATTTATTTTTTGTTTTTAGAGAAGACCCACAAATTTTCATCAAATTGCTTGTGAGTATCTCGAGTCCTGCATTTTTAAATTGATCTTCGAGTTGAATCACTGTTTGATAGCGATCCAAGCTGTAAACCGTCTACATAGGAAACCATGATGCCTTACTTCCCCTCCTTGCTCTTCCCCACCCTTTATATTTATCTCCACGTTCCTCGCGTCAACCTACCCCTTTAATGAGCGCCTTCTCTCAGCACCTTACGCAATAGCATCGCCGCTGCGTCTGCCCTTTCCCTAATTCCTTCAGCCTTTCATTTATGCCTACCCAAGGTTTCTTTCCATATTCCGTTCAGGTGAGCCTTTATTCGTTGGTTAGTGGGAAAGTCGGGCATGTTCCCTTTCCGTTTTGTCTCAGGCTCCTCGTCGCCTCGCCCTCATTTTCTTTGCCCTGTTGCTCCCATGCCTGTATCTTTCCTCCAAACCGTTCCCTCTCATCTTCCGCTTATTCCTCCCTCGCCTCGCCCGCTGCAATCGTCTTCCAGCGCCTCGCGGTTTTTTTTCCTCCTCCCTCCGTCGCAATTTACGTTTCCCTCGCGTAAAAGCCTCCCTTTTGATCTTTCCTCCTTAGTAGCAGGAAACCTCCCTGCTGTCTCATCCCCTCTACTGCCTCTCCTGCGACTCCCTTGCCACCTTTGCTTAGTCTCGCCACGTCTTCGCAGCGGTCCCGGGGACCACTTGAGAAGGTCGTCGACGAGTGATATTCAATGGGATATATGTACAAAAAGCTGTGTGAGTCCTCTCTCTCCTCTTCTCTCTCAAAGAGTTTCGGGCGTTCATTCCTTCCTCAGCCTTTGCTTCTGCGGTAGCTCGTGTCTCAGGTTTTAATTTATGAGAGGTTGTTTGGGGCTTAAAGTTTGCGATTTCATGCGCACGTGACTAATTTATGAGGCGAGCGAACTCGGTTCGGTACCATCGCAGAGATAGTCACTCTACCATGTGTGCCCATTGGGGTTAAATCATGCGAACCGGAGTGAGACGTCCTACCTGAACGTCTTCATCTTCAAGTGCGTGAAAAACCGTGGTAGTGCTTGATGCCTAGGGTTATTTTCACTCGTTCTTGTATGTTTATGTATCTCATAGCTGATGAAGTTTTGTAGCATTTTTTCATTTTTGCGACGTTAGGTGAATGTTGTAATAAAAATGCGACCCGTTTAACTCTTGTATAAACCCTTTACATTGAAGTACAAAAATGAAGCTGCCTCAAAATAAAACGCATAAATATTCTTGTGTAGGTGGCATATGGAAGTAAAAATTTAGTGGTATAGTATATTATCCAAATAGCACCTATATCCTGATTGAACCCTCCCTCCAACAGCTGTATAACTTTCAAACTATTGGAGACTTTGAAAATCAGCCATTGATAATCTTTTTCAATTTTGAGGTGAATGAAATGCGTAATTAAAAATAAACATTGGTGAAATATTCGATCACATATGTCTGTACTGAATTTGTGTTGACGGAATAATGTTTCTTCTCTTTTGTAAGATATTATCTACATAAGTGTTAAAAATTGAGTTTTGTGCAAATATTATCGAGTATTATCTAGTTTCCACCGTTGCCGTGCAATTTTTATAGTTTTTAGTAGAAAAAATGTGGTGGATATTGATTTTCCCTACCACATTTTTTATTTGAGCTTCCTTTTTACCGGTTAGCATTATTTTATCGTAGAACATTTTAAAACTCGCTTCCATGGGGAAGCTGAATGAGGAAAATGTCATGACTGGTATAGTGTGTGCTAACGAAAGTTAACCTTGTTATAGAAATTGTGCGGAAAATTTTCCAGGAAAAAGATGCATTAAATATTTGAAATTCGACCATATATTTGTAACACTCTAATAAGACTGTGCTTCCCTTAGATTCGCGTGGTGACCTTTACGAATTCATCGATAAATTTTGACAGCTCTTCAGTCCACAGCGACCAGTCAAAACTCCGGAGGAAACCAATT
Source organism: Ischnura elegans (assembly GCF_921293095.1). Taxonomy (NCBI): domain Eukaryota; kingdom Metazoa; phylum Arthropoda; class Insecta; order Odonata; family Coenagrionidae; genus Ischnura; species Ischnura elegans. The sequence continues at coordinate 148,073,009 of NC_060246.1, forward strand.
TTTTCAGTGGTCTCTTCCTTGCGTTGCGTCGCATAAAGTGGACCCAGTAATGTCTCCCGACTTTCGATCGACTCAAGTCTCTCGCCAGCTATTCATCTTCCGCGCTTCGTCGCTGAAATGAAGTTAGGAAGTAAAAAGAATTTACCCGTTCCCATCATCTGGGAGCATCCGGCACTCAATGCGGGTCCGGATTCCCGGGCTGAGCACTGCTCCTCGCCCTCCCCTTTCCCTCGGAATGCGTCTCGAAATGCTGATTCGCAACTGTGTACCACGAGCGTACGCTTAAGAATGGCATGGCCTTCCTCATTATGTGCATCCGCGAGATCCAACGCAGCCTACACGGGAGATGAATAGAGGTTACTTCCAATTATTTTGAAATATTTAAAATTTTAATTACTCTAATACATTAAACGTACATTAATTGATACTATAAGAGTTATATTGAGTTGTGCAAACGGACAGTTTATGTGTTGAGACTGCTCTAATTCGTTATTGGTTGTGCGGAAGATTTTTTGTTAGTGAGGGTGGAAATTGAGGCAATATAGAAAAGTTTTTTCAAGTTACTATATCTCTTTTATGAGAATTATTGAGTCATCTCATGCAATTGTAACGAAATATTTTTTTGTTTTTTTTTAAGTAATTAGCCAAACTGTTGGCCATTTTTCATTTTTGTCCTAACAGGCATGGATTCAAATCATAAATGAACATTCATTACACAATTTCGGTCCTTTAGTATTTGTAAAAAATAATCCTTGAAGTAGAGTAGGTTCGTTATGTCCGAGTTATCTTTAGGCTAAAGCAAGAAGACTAATACGAAAAGAACTTAAAATTTCACTTCTTTTGAAGAAAACGCTGCAGTACTGTATAAATGTGTAAATGTCTCAATGAGCTGGCGGCATTATACCCGATACATTGTTTATATTTGAGACGCTCCGCGGAAGTGATAGGCGGGTAATAAATGAAGTACAAATAGGGGGACAACTTCGTGAAGTACCTCCTTAAGTGAACGTTGAAGTTTCTCGAAATCAATTGAAAGTCTTGTCTCTTGAGGGTATGCAGTGACAATAGAAACTAAAGAAGACCTATCGCGTGTGTCTCAGCTTCTGTTGCAAGAAATTGTTTCAGCTTTTATTTTCAGTATGGATAGAATCGATAAACTAGTGGATACTCCAGAGATCTCGATAGTCATTATAAGGCTTTTCCATCCAATCCCCTTGCCATCCAACTCTATTTCTTAACGCGAAATACGCTGTCCTGTGTGCGATATAAATACGATTCCTAAGTTTTTTCATGGCCAAAATTAATCGTTTTCATGAAGAAATAATAATAAATTCTTCATTAGCTTCCGTATTTCAGATTTACTTTCGAGATTCTCTTTTAAACTTTGCTCTTTTTGTGAATTGTCTTGTTTTATTATATTATCTATGTGCCACTGCAATTCCTGGTTGTGAATCTAGAGCAGATCTCGGTAAAGATGGCGGAACGGTAGGTTAATGTGGTATAACTTGTAATTTGTCGTTATCCTGAAAAAATGAATTCACTCCCTAACCTAATTAATTTGAAATTAAGTCTGCAAACACCCACTTCAAAATCATTTATGACAGCGATCTTAGCATACGAGTTTCTTCTTTACGCATGAAAACGTAATAGGAAAATATGTGTTTTATTTTAATTTCGTTTTGATATTATCCTTTCTTTGGAAACTACATTCGAACGAACGTGCGGTATCCTTTCGGGATAGCATTAGCTATCGGCCTCCCCAAAAAAACAGCTCCAGGTGGGGATTTTCTGGTCTTTTTTTCCCTCCATTTTCGCTTGAATTGCAAAATGCCACCTTTAATGTTCATTTACGCTCGCGCATTACGCAAAGAGTCGTCTCGCCTCGCCCCCCCCTTTCCACCAAACTTGCCATCATGGTGGTTACGCGATGCTCATTCCGTCCCATTCTTATTTCCCAGCTCTTTATGTATTTCTTTCTTTAATCTTCGCCCTCCCTTTACTCGCAGTTTTCTCCCTCTCGCGATAAGCTCTCTTCCCCCCCCCCCCCCACAGAACCCCGCCACCGCCCCCTCAGAAAGCCCATCCGCGCCATCCAATTGGTGTCTTCCGACTGCTCTCCTTGCCCGCCTCACACCAATTCCCGCCCTCCCATCTCTCCGCATCTCATTTGCATCCCTATGACGCCAGCCACCCACTCCCTCCCGCATCCCTCCGCTCCCTTCGGCATCATCATCTGGGGGGAGGGAACACATCTCGGCCCCCCTTTTCCTCCTCTACCGCAGCCGCATCTTGGCATGTCCCATCCACACGTCTCCTCCGTCCCAACTTCAACCGCCAACCCTTGCAGCTGCCTTCCCTTCGCTCTCGCTTACATACCTGCTTACATTATTATTCAACCTCGGTTGCAGCGGTCAACGGTCTTAGGGTTGGGTTGACCAATTGCCAGTTTTCCACGCTAGTCTCTTTTAGTTTATCTTGTCGCCGACTAATCTTCTTATTCATTTCCGCTTTAAAATCTGCATGCATTATTATTATTATTATTATTTTATCATTCGATAGCAATCCAACGAATTGCGGACGAATCCGTGAAAGAAAAGCTTTCGTCAGAATTGGTTTACAATCCAAGGATTGGGTTGGCACAGCTTTCCACTCAATTTTCCTAGGAGCTGTTTTCATGTTTAATTTCGTATTATGTTCTCTTTGCAATCCTAATTACCGGATCTATGTGTACTTCAATCTCATGCGACGACTACCTTCTCGTACCCTCTCCCTTCGATGATTTTCTCACTAAGTGACCGATTAGGTTGCTCCGTCTCATAATGTATGTTTTTAGAAGAATTCCTTCTTCTTCTACTTTTAGTAGGACTTCCATATTACCCGCTATGTCGTCCCATTTGATCATACTTAGCATCAAATTTCGAATTTATCCACTTTTGACTTCTTACTACTGCCATCATTAATTTATCTCTCTTAAAACACCAGTATAACCAATTTATTTATGTTCGGCACCTGCAGAAAACGTTATTAACAGCAGTTTAATATCTGAATGCTGTATCACGTGAGGCACTAGGGGCACCGTAATCTCTGAAACATTCATTCTGGCCAATGTGATGGAAAAATATCTCAGCAGGTGCAATTTTGTTACCACTCTTAATTTGTGCTGCCAAAGTTCTGGCCATGTTCTATTCATGGAAACTATTTCTTATGTAAAACCTTTTTTTAACAGACATGTACTAAATTTGATCATTTCGGATAGGCCTACGAATATTTTGATGCGTCACAATTGCATTCTTAGTGTCACTTTTAACAGTGTGATTCTTCCGAACCGCTCCAGATATCTGTGTCTACCTGATAGTACCCAACTGCTATTACCCAAGAGTTCTAAGTCTCACGGTGCCGACTTACGTTGTGCCAAGGGGAATGTTGTCAGCTCAACCCTCCTGTTCTTCCTTCAACCCGTATTCTCTCCCTTCCCCATCTACAACTACCCTCAGGAGGTTTTACCCTGGCGCCATGGCAACTGCTTGACTACTGCTATTCTCTCGGTTCTCCTTCGCTCCCCCTTCTTCCCCTTCCGCCTCCTTCCTACCGTTCTCCTACGGGAATTTTCAAGAGAAGGGCATAAAATGGGGTACAACCCGCCCCCAAGGATTATACATGCTTAGCTAAATGAATGGCATTTGACCCCATGTTCTCCTGTCGGGGTGTTGATTTTATTACTGGAACATTCCTTGTGAATTTCATCTATTATTATTTTAATTTGTTCTTTTTGGGTGAGATTTTTCGGGAAACGAAATTGTGGTAGTAAATTGCGTTGTTGTATGTACATAGTCGTGAATTTAACTCATTTGTAAGTTGTCAGATAGGTACCTTTGCACCTGAAAACTATATTTCTACTCTCTTCGAGTAAGTTGCTTCTGAGTTTTAATCGCCTAAATTTTTCCCTCGAATCCAAATATATGCTAATCACCCACCTAAATTCCGTGAGATGGAATTATTTTTGAAGCATTCATCATTTTCGTTTAGAATTCAGGTCAAAATTCAATGGAGCGCAATGTGTTCGCAGCACTTGCATTTTATTAAACGTTTTGCTTTAACGTTTGCATTTTGTGCGCAACACCTCAGCCTGAGGCCGCATAGAATTGCTCAAACCTACGCGACTTGATGAGCCCAGCTTTGTTTTTTTTTTTCTCTATTTTTAGGGACTCGAATGTGTCCTTGCCACTTTGCCCTCCTTGCGAACCTATCAGTGATGCGATGAAAAACGGCTGCGGAAATCGAGCCCGTTCCATTTCCTCCCGATACGATGAAGAATGCGAGTGGAGAATGCAGCGGGATGATCGAAATGCAGCGTCATTTTCGCTCGACATGGTCGCATTAGTCGCGCGTATCATTTTCGCTTCAGCGTCGGCAAAAATGCGTCATGCGGCCGCGGTTCCACCTTCTCTGCTCCACCCTTCAGTCGCTCCCGCACAACTCTCTCTAAGTCTATATATCACCCTACAAGCCACCTGCAGAGGTGGTGTTTAGCAGGAGATGAACCATCACAAACATGCACCAGGGGATTAAAATTTTCTTCCGTGGACATGCACTACGCAACGTGTACGCTAAATATGACACGCAAGCTATGGGATTAATCTATATCCTACTTATGGAGGCAATCTGCTTATGAAGTGTAAACATGCAAAATATGTTGTTAGAAATGCTTAAAAAAATCAGAAGTAGGTATGCATCAAGTAATGCATTAGTTGGTAAGCTACACTACCAATCAACTAGCCTATCTCTAAGTACTAACGCTACCACTATAGTTTCTTATAGATCGCAGAGAAGACGACATTCTAATTCTATCTGTTCTACCATCTATTTTATTTTTATGATGTGATCTACCATAGTGTATTTATTTCTCTTTACCGAGTGAGCTCATTTCTTTTTTTTTCTTTCCGCCTGCACTGATGGTGAACCTCTTCCGAAGAACCCCCTCTCCTCCGCTCTCCCTCGGAACCCCTCCGTTCCCGTACGTCTGTCTCTTCCCGCTTTCCTTTTAGTATTACGCGTGCATTTTTATTCCGACCGCGGCGGTGCCTTTTCCCCCAGACCTTTCTCTCTTTCTCCATACGACGCGTTCATATTCTGCCTCACACGCGTTCTAAGCGCCGGGACGCTCGACAATGCTGACGCGCCCGCCCCCTTTTGCCATCTCCCTCTCTTTGACATTTCATTCCCACGCATCGTCCCCCAATGCACCCCATCACCGACAATGTCGCCCCTCCTCGTTGCTAACCTGGGGATCTTCGTCTGTTGTCTGCCGTTAAATCAGTTCCTACAATCCTCATAAAGGGTCTGATGCGTTGAAGGTGCGATATCTTCTAAAGTCACTGCTTTGCAAAAGTAATTGAGTGTTCGTAAAAGAAGCGAATGTTTATCACTCAGTGCTTGAACCCGAAGGTTGGTTTGGATAGAGGTGAAGTTACAGCGTAACCCTGACTTAGCTACAGGCTTGTGAATACCACACATTCAGTTGGGTGGGAGCAGTTGCTTTCTCCGTATAGTGCAAATATATTGGAGTCTTTCGTTTAGGATATTATTATTTCGTGAGGAAAGTCTTATTACAAAGCATGATGTGAAATCATAGATTATCACAAAATTTTTGTTATCAATTAGATGAACTGAACTTTAGGTTGTAACCTATTTTCATTGACTTTTAACAGATGCAGCCAACTGCAGAACGCGATGTCTGGAAAGTTGGAAAACGTGATAAAATCAAGGGCTATCATAACTCCAATGATGATTTACGTAGGTTTATACTTTGCCATGGAAGTATATATTGTAAATTCTTTCTTCGTCCGAGAATTAATATTTTTTAAATGCATTCTTGCGCACACGTTAGACATTTTGCATGCTTTCACACGCCTTATTTTATCATGTTTACCGAGAGCCTTATAATAGATCATTACTATAGTTTATTGCTATGCATAATCGTTTGCGGAAATTATGGCATTTTTAAGCTTAATCTTTCTGCAGTGCTTATAATTCTGGTTCGGGGTATCTACTTTTTCTTTTCAACTTCTTATGCTCATTATATTCGTAACATAAAAGGCTAATTATTTTTTATTTGATGTGCTAGTGATAAACGCAGCAAGCATTCAAAGACATTGGGGCGTGCGTAGTTATCCTTATTACTTATTTTACTCCCGCTAAACCTTAATATAGAATGCGTATTGCGTGTATAATACACGGCCTACGGAAGCGGTCGGTGAAAGCTACTCTTGAGCCTATCCAACCGGCAGTCCAGGATATTCTCGTTTGCTTCATTGACTTTTATTATTACCCTTCTCCTCGCCTTTCATTGTTACTCCTTCCACTTTTCATCCTTCCATCCCCCCCCACCAATTTCATTCGCATTCTTTCTCTCATTCCGCTTCTTTTTCACGCCCCTACTCTTCCCGATTACCCCGAGTGCAAAGAGTCCTTTTCATTTTCATTCTTCGCTTTCATTCATCCACATTTCCGTCCCTCTTCCTTTCTCCCCTCCCGAATCCATCCCTTTCTGCACCTCCCCTTCCTCCGGCTCCGCCCTTTTGGCGTCCATCATCCTCGGTCCTTCGCGAGGCGTGCATCGTAACCCGCAGCTAAATCACGCCCTTCCCACTGCACCCGGTTGCATCCGCCCTCTTCCCCGGGTGAACCGCCGCCGCCTCCTCCTCTCCTCACGTTCGCAAATCGGCTCTCCATTCCCCTCCGAGGCCCTTAATGAGTCTGCCTCGTGGCAATAGCAGATCGGCGCCGCCGCTGCGGTGGCCCCTTGTTACGCCGGCTGCTGAGGGTGAGTATCCCGGTTCGATGTCGTGATTACTGCGATTTTTTTTTGGTACGAGACTTTTTGAGGCGTGTGTGGGTGTGGAGATTGGTGGAGAGAGTGAAGTGGAGAGGAGAGAGAGAGGAAAGATTGAATATCAAATGGTGATGAATGCGGTGTGGTGTGATGATGGAGATGGATGACTGGTGAAATGAGGAAATGTGCTGCAGCTACTCTTCTGCGTCAGACATGAAAGTACGCTATTTACCGCTTTTTGGAGCATAAGTAAGATAATGTCATGAATGAAGCTTGAGAATTTTTACTTCAATCTAAGTAGATAATCCCTTTATAAGTCCCTTAAATCGAAGGTGCAGCGTCTTTTTACTTAAGAAATAACATATGCGAGGACTTCATTCATTTATTTAAATTGATCGCATACAGCATTTCTGCCAATTTAGAGTGAAACAGTAGCAAGCTAATAATGGATATGAGTAAGAAGTTTAAAATATAAACGACAGCAAAAACGTAAGAGACAAGATTAAAGAATTCAGATTTTCAAAATTCAACGAAAATATGAAAGGGAAGAAGGGGGAGTTTAGTTTTGTATAGATATTTGGACTTAGCAAGGTCGATAAAAGAGTCAGATGAGAGCAGGAAAGGATCAACATTACCTTGGGAGACTTAAGAGGTGTGGAGAGGCGGTAGTTCGGGGAATCTTTGGCGAGAGAAAGTCTGGGGATAGGAATTTAGATTTACGGAAAAAAGCGAATTGATATCTTGGTAATTTAATGTTTCTCATTGGTTTCCCCGACCAATAGAATAGGATTTCTATTCTGTGATTCGTGGAAATTCGTTTCTCATCATATTCTATACGACGAGACCTGATTACGTTTTGCTTTGCTGAGCCGTCAAAATTTTCCCAATGTTATCGGTAGTTTCAACTAGCTATCCGACCATGCATGGAATCGAAATAGATGTGCTGTCTCCTTTTTGTGATTGCTTAGTTTTATTCTTCTCTTCTTCTCGACGTGTTATCATTAAAAAAGAGTTCAGTATTTCATTTCCTGATTTTGCTATGGCCCAAGGAAGAGTGCCTCTTAAATTGCTCGGTTTTTGAATTGAATACGCGGCGCGCATCATTTGGCCCTCTTTCTTTTCCAGCAGTCGAGGCTCTTTTTATTTACTCAATTTGGAAGGAATGAGTTCAGTGCCATTCATCAAGTACTTTGGAAGGTCATTAATTCCGCACGAAAACGGCAGTATGCCGTGAGAACTTCGACTCCCCTCGATCAGATATCGCACGCCGATTAAAAAGGGAATGTAAAAGTCAAACAAAGGGGTGGGTGAAGAGAAGGAGGGGTGTGAGTTGCACATCCTTGTAGGGTGGCTTAAACGACAAATAAGTGAGCTTTAATAAAGAGGGTGGGGCTAAATGGGCCAAGCCATTGACGCAGCTGAGAGAAAACAAGGGAATAGACTAGCAATAGTAGAGACCCAACTCGGGCTCAGAAATTCTCGGAACTCTCTACCCCCACCATCCAGCATACCCTCCGTTTCATTTCCGCTGCCCCCATCATTGCTTCAGAGGGGTTTTATCTTTTTTCCTCTCTTCTTCTTCCCCTCCGTACTACGCACTCAAGGTAGTTCAGACCCCCCCGGCCCACCGAGCGGGCGAACTCCGGAGAAAATGCTGAAGAATGGAGGCTTGATATAGAGCAGAGTCAATGGAGACTTCTTCTCCGACAAGGCTACCTCTCCGTATAAATTTTTTTACCGTAGGGTGAAGGTAAACTAAGAGGATACATTGCATGTAAATCAACTACCTCTGTGTCAAATATATGGAAATTCATATAATTCACTTAATTACAAGCCTGGCATGTATAATTAATTTCAAGAATAATTCTCCCTCCATTTCCCCTCTTTTCAGCATTGTTTACAGTATGGAAATGATAGATAATGTGCCAGCATTATTCAATTCAGGGCGGTAAGAAAAATATAGCTCCCGCGGTTTCGAGATATTTGATCCTCCTTTTATGTTCACATAAATTGTAGCGGCTTCATAACTATTTCTTACTAATACTCAGATGGAATCATGGAGTTAGTCGGTATCATTAAAAACTCTTTATTTCGATTTCATTTGTCTTTTTTCACCTTTAGTTTTCTCTGTGAACATCTTTTTTCAGTGGCGTTGTCGTGGTGATCTCAATCCCTCTTTCTTTCAGTTCCTTCCTCTCTTCCCCATTTTATTTCACTCTCCCCTCTGCAGGTTATCTCTCCACGTGTGCTCTTTAGGGGGTGGAGTAGGCCGGAGCAAGAGGCTGTGGACGGCAAATTGTGTGCCGGTGCGCGGCGGCCATCCTCCCAAGCCCTCACCCCATGCCGTACACCAGTCCTTAACCCTACTTTCCCTCTTCTCCCCATTTTTATTTTTTTATCCTCCTCCTTTACGTTCTCTCATCCTACGCTACGGAAACGTTTGCTTTCGTGTTCAGTCCTTTTTTTATCCTTAAGATGGCGGTCGACTCCGTTTTTCCTTCCTGGAGGCAAAATGATTTTGAAAAAAAAATATATCCGTCTCGAGAACGCTTCATTGAGTGTTTCCGAAACATGTTCCATCGGCGTAACTAACTGCCCCGTTTACGTATCCAAACGACCCTTTTGTAAGGTTCTGCTTACCTTTTTTTCGAACCCATTCTTGCTTTCTTGTTTGGTACGCATTGCCATCATTTCTATTAGTTTGCGATTTTCCCTTTCGGGGAGATGCGTTGATGTTTCCGCTTTATGTACTCACCCGTCGTCGTCGTAAGCGTGCATGCATGGCAAAGTTCCAGATATTGTTCAATTTTTTTTATTTTACCTTCCCGGCCGTACGTTTTTCTTTCCCTCGCACTCTCTTTCTCTCTCTTGAAGACATTTCTCCGAGACGTTATCTTCGCGCCATTACTTTTCATATGCCATCGAGGAGGTGTTGTCTTAAGGACCAATCTCGGGCCGTCAGTCGACGTTAATGATTGCGACATTTACGGGCATTCTCTGCCGCTGCGAAATGGCCCATGGTTATGCGTGGAGAAAATGAGATGGGAATAGGGGGTTCGGATGAAGTTCCTACTCGCTTATCGAGCTCATTCATCGTCGATCGTAATGCTTGTCAATTACCTCGCCGTTTCCCTGAGTCTAAGAAATAGTCTGCGTCAGCAGGATTAAGTTTTGGGTCGTAGCCTCTGTTGTATTCGGCTCTATAGGTTGTGTTCGGTCACTTTGTTTACGATGACCTCTGGTGCTAGCGCTATGGAACCTCAGTACCCGCGGTTCACGGGAATCCATAAAGGTTGCATTTTTACATCTATTTTTTGAGTGAATACATATCTTATTTATATGGAATATTGCGCAGAATATATATCTTATATTGTATTGAATATAACGTTCATATCCCGACGGTGAATCTCAAGTCCCCAAACGCTTCACATTCGTGATATTACCTATTATTTTCTCCTGGTATTTAAGTGTTTTTGTTGTCTTTTTCGGTTAAATATTGCTCGATGTTGGGTTACTGTTATCAGTATTTTTTCTCAGAGAGAAAGTACTCTGCTTTAAATTTAACAATCGATTTGCCCGTATTATTTCATCATTGTTTATTGGAAGTATTTTCATTTACGGTATTGTAGACTGCCCTCTATCTCCGTTTCGTGTATTTTTATTAATTTGCTACATCATTTATAACTTTTGGAGATATCAACTACCCTCAGCAAATTCGTGGCTCAAATGTATGGCACAAATGGGTTATTTACGAGAGAAGGATTCACATCTCAGAGATGTAGTTCCCTTCTCATTGACATTCAGAAAATAAACATGGGTGTGTGAGAAGTAAGGTCTCGATTTCGTTGATGCCGGACTTGAGCTAAAAATTAACTACTTTATTTGAGTGCAATGCACCAACTGCATAGAATTCAGTCCTAATAATCGTAGTTTCACCTCTACCTAGTTCACCCCCTTCATTAGTGTTGGAGGATAGTCATTCAGCTTTACTTTTGGGACCATTGAAAGCTGCAAGGCCAACCCGCACGCGATCGGATGTTTAGCGCGGTGGCGTGGCGGAAAGGAAATGGCCCCCGGGTCTTTTAGTCCTGCTCCAGTTTTCGGGCCACGCGCACCTGGAAGTGCGGACCAGTCGGCAAGACGGCGATTCTCCAACCCCACAAGTTCCTCCTCACCCTAAGCGATTGAATATTCATGACGGCTGCGAAGGGCCGGCCGTCCCCTCCAAAAAAAGTCATACTTTCGGTTGATTTGTTACTCTTCCACGTGCGACACTCGTATCTTTTCGGTCTCGAGACATTTATGCGGTCGTTTGCTCTTTTATCCTTCAAAAGATGCCAATCCTCGATATACGTCGAATGCGTTTCGTGAGGAACTAATGCGAGGAAGTTTGTTCGTTTTAGCCCACAAAAATGACAGAATAGCTCTCCCTGAGACGAGAGTAAAGGCCATTTATGGGATATGCCATAAAAAAGCTGTCATTTCTTTCGACTGTTATTTTTTGTGGTATTATAGCTATCAGATGTTTTTTCAGGTGTATTTCCCAAGTTTTAATTTATTTGGAGGGTTGGTAATGTAGAAACTAGCTGCGCTCTCTATTTCGGGGTATCGGGCATCAGCTCCACATCTGAGTGAAGTCCCTGATATCCCTGTTACCCAAAGACACTATTTGGTGTGGTCCCCTGGGTGAGGGATTGCTAGAGCATTTGGAATCGGTAATTGGTCGTAAATTATCTCCTGCCATGAAAGGCTGATTTTCTCCAAATGCAGTACGAGGTTTACTCTTATATAAAGGGCGCTTTGGGTTGTATCATTCGACGAGGTAAACAGACTGATATTGACGTGATTGGCAATGGACTGGCCGAAACCGAGGCTGGGGAAAACAGAATCCTGTGTAATTTTACTATTTTTTGTGTTATAATCCTACATGTTCATTTGTTACCGTATGCCCCTTTTAAATCTCGGCGAACATTTTATGTAGCCTTTTGTTTTTGATGGAAATTTCAGAAACATTGTTTCCTAAGCACGAATTTTCACTGGAGTATATTCCAACTGATTTTTTCCGTTAAAGAAACAAAGACACTGGCCAAATTTGTGCTAAAACCGCTATGAAATTAGCCATGTTATCTCCGTCCCATTGCCACCCATCATTTTTAGTCAATATAATACTTCCTGTGCAGCTAATGAGGAGATCTTCCTTTTTTCTTTCAATCATGCTGTGAAATAATATATGTCCTACCTATCCTTGTCATGTTAGTCTTTTTTACATGCTGCAGTCGGCGCTCTACCTTACAGTTTTTTTTAAGCCGTCACGGAGATGCTTCGCATGCCATGAATGGCAGAGAGAGCGCTCGCTTAATGAAGCGTTTTGTGTGTATGGAACCAATGCTTCGGCCCGTAATGTTATTTTCATGAGCAAAAGGGGATAAACAAGGCAGGGGGAGGAATATAGGTTTATCATCGGAGTGCACCGCCGCCATTGCGTCGCCATCTCCCGAGCTGCCCACCACGATAAAAAGCCCCTCTCTCATCGAGGGAAGATCCCCCTATGGCAAAACTAATGAACGGTTTTACTTGGCTGTTGAAAGTTCTTATCAGATTATTGGATTCCAACCCCTCATGAGGTGGTTCACTATCTTACGGGGGAGCCGAGTCCTTCTTCTTCTTCTGCTTTTCCTTCGCCTCCTGCCCTCTTCATCTTTTCCTTACCCCCTCTGGCTCGCTAACCATGTTTTTATGCACCACGGGTCCCTACTTTACCCTTAAAAACCCCCCTCTTCAACCCGGCCGCTTTTCCCACCACTCCTTGTGTAAACTCTGTACCCCTCTCTCGCCGCTTCCCCCCCCCCCCGATCTTCTCTCCGCGTCTGTTTGCTTGCCAAATATGCCGTCTCTTCTCCTTTTTCATTCCGTCCTCATTACCATATGTTCTCCAATTTCCCGCCGATGCCCATCCCTTGTGAAAACCACAGTGTTGGTCGTCGTCGGGAGCGATGGTATTGAAGGGGAGGAGGGACGGACCGAGGGTAGGTGGACTTAAGGAAGCGGAAGCCGGTTGAATGTTTTTTTCCCCTTTTTATTTTTTTTGTTCAGCGTGGTGGAATATTGGTGGGGAGTAGGAGTTCCGCGTAGTCTCCTCAGTGTGCCTTGGGTGCCTACCTGGCCACTATTTTCCTCTGTTTATCGTATTATTTGCGGATCCTTTTGTATTTTATCCTTCGCATGGTTTGACGTAGCTCCCTACTGACACTACACCTCTAAGCGGACTGTAGAATCCATTGGAGAGCTGCGTCAAACCAATCTTAGGTTTTTTGAACAGTGGAGTATGTGATTTATTTGTCGATTAGACATCGAAGCCTGATTCTCGCCACTAGTTTTTCATTTGTCACCAAACGTTGAACATGAAATAAGGTTCATGGCAACCATTAACGAGTGCATGTTCAAGAATTATTGAAAGGATTTTTAATTAAGGGTCTAATAAGTTTGGAAGTTGAAATCTTATTACTGAATGTATAGTTATAGAGCAAATTGTAACCATTGGACGAGGGTTTGCTATATCTTTTGTGCCTCTCGTACAAAGTCAATGTAATCCTGGAAGGCTAAAGAACATTACCGATTGTGCAGCTTCTGAGGAATTCAGCTTTTATTAAAGCCATTTAAGACAAAAATCTTTGATGGCAATAAGATTCTCAAGAGATTTCAAGACAACATGTCCGTTTTCATGACCTTCGAATTACGTCATCTTTATTCGTAAACATAGAAAATCCTTGCGGTGAACCTGGATGACTGATTTTATTTTGAGATTTTGCCCTCAATTAGAAGGTATGGATGGGTTTAAGGTAATTTGGTGTTCTTTGTTTTGCTTAATTTGGTGGAACTGCGGAACAGGAGAAATAATCACGGATACACGAATATTGTATGTTCCTCAAATTTTAATGGGCTGACCTAGGTTTGTCTCCTTAGAGAATGACATGGTGCGTAGTGTTGAAACCTGGGGAGGCAATTAAAAGTTTGTGGAAAATACAATATTAGGGTATCTGTGACTATGTTTCTTGTAACACAGTTCCAGCAAATATCGCAATCCACCCTTGAGATTTCGCAGAACACTAAATTACGTTAAACGAAATCATATCTTCAAATTGAGAGCGAAATTTCATCACAAAATCAATGATTTATGTTCATCGCAAGACTTTTTGCAAAGCTTCATGAATGGAGATTACGTAATTCTAATGTATGCCAATGGACATCTTGCCTATAAAGTTCTTGAGAATCAATCTTTCTTGCCACCAAAGTTTCTAGTATCAAATTGCTTTAATAACAGTTGAATTTAACTGTGATTATGTTTCTTTGATATATTTATAGTTTTTATCGTCCGTTCTCCTTCTTTCCGTCTGTCTAGTCTTTTCATGTAAGCGTAACTGTTGGTGTCTTTGGGGAGGAGGGTGGTGAAATAGTTCGAAGAAATAAGGACACGCAGAAGGGTATTGTCTCGAGACGTCCACGTCTCCTCATTTTTGAGTCTGAGCACGGGACACGGCCGACGTCTCAACTTAAAAATAAAGAATTCTTTTCCTACTCCTTGCCCCTTCCCATTCATTCTCTCTTCGTCGTCCTCCTCCTCCTCCTCCCGAGGCGGGCAAAGTTTGCGTCGAGTTAGTTGGTAAACCTCTCGGCAGAGGCCAGCTCTGCTCACTCGCTTTTCACCGCCAGCTCTTTTTTGTTCTGTTTTTTCCTCTTCCCTAATGCTTTTCTCCTCTTTCATTTTATCCCTCGAAAAACTTCCCTTGTGTGTGCGGTAGGTAGGTATCTTTAATTTTTTTATTATATCTATTTTTTTACTTCCTCGCTGTAAAAATGTGGAGCAGTGAGAGCGAAGATGATGATAATAATCCTCATCGCAGCCAAGGTAACCCATCCTCCGGGGAGAGTGCCCGTGTGCACGACCTCCCACCCCGCGACTGCTCATTAGGAACTGGAATCTCGCTGTCCTTTCAGCTTCACCCCACTTAATCTCGACGATTTCAGGGAAGAATTACGACAATAACAGGGGTACTGAGTGCTTGAAATATCCCGGCAAATATACTTTATTCCTCGGATTTAATAAAAAAAAGTGGAACCCATCCTTCCTGGTGTTATATTCTCCGCACATGTCTTCTCCGTCTCTTTAACGAGTAAGTCTTCATTGGGAGCTGGTGGGTAGAGTGGAAACATACCTCGTAACTTCTTCACACAAGAACTTTCACAGAATGAAAGACATCGTATGTATTACGTTATTATTTTGAATATTTTTTTATTATGGCTCTATCCAGTATCTATGCGAAAATTTTTCATCACAGTTCAGTGAAAACGCTCAAACTGAATTTTCAAAAATGCTTATGATGAGCTAATACTAAAGGTCAGTGTTCAATAGTTTATCCGTATTGGTTTGTAAATTGTGTTTAAAATAATTTTTATTTAAGTAATTGCAATTCTGAGGAATTTTAGAAAATTCATGTAATGGGACTTATGTCATCAATACTCTTTTATCTGCCTAAGGCAAGTGCTGGAAGAAAATCCTTCTAATGCTAATTCTTAGTGAATCAACTCAAGTTATTATGAGCCTGCGGAAAATTGGGGCGCTAATTACGCTCCAGGTGTTTCGCTCTCGAGAAGTCTTGGTACATTCATGTTAAAGGGCGTACGAGCACGCTAACGGAGAGTAGGAGTTAAACTGCTGGGATGTTTTAGAGCGGAGGACACTTCCAAAATTGTTTTCCCCGCCCCCTTTCGGGCGGTCGACCTGAGAGATGTTATCGTCCAGAAGGAGAGGTGGGCACGACGAATTTTCACGACTCGGGAGCGGGGAGCAGTCATTACCCACCCACCCTTAAACTCATTTAAACCCCTTCGCATTTCGGCCCTCTCTCTCTCTCTCTACGGCTCACTCGCCTTTTAGACATGGCCGTCGTAAGGTTGCAGTTTGGCCCACTGCCGGCTAGGGAGCGGCGGTCGTCAAGAGGAGGAAGACGCCAGAATTAGGTCGAACGTGACGGGCAAGCGGTGCTGTACATACCTACGTATGTGTATACGGGATGGTCACCTCTGCTTGAAAACTGGGGAAATTGCTCGAAATTGATACCTGCTTGAAAACTCCTTGACAATCCGTCTGGATGTTAACGTAATTTGGGATCCCTTCTTGGATTTTCTCTCGGTTTTTATTACTGCGCCAAACATTAAGGAGGTAATTTCGTGAAATCAAAGATCAAGGGTAGTACTGAAAAGGGTTACAATATACGAGCAGGAGAACTTTTGGTGAATTCAGGGGAGAAAGCGTGATGTGTTTCAGTGCTTAGTCCAAAAAATTTCCTTCTTTTATTGTTTCATTAAATGTTGAATCATAAAATTTTCTATGAGCGTATTTTTAAAAAAGTCTTTCAAATTCCATCTGTGTTTCTCGTGATATTATGAGGCTATTATCTTATAATTATACTTAAACCTTTTATTGAGGATGGGTATTTTATTGGGCTTCAAATTATTTATGCAAATGGAAGACACACTTCATTTATCGAAATATATTTTCTGCGCATCACCGTGCACCGGTGCACCGTCTGATACCGGAGTGAATTTATTTGCTGTTTCTAGCCTTATTGAAATAGTACTTGCGTTCAAAGTCATGTCTGCATCTTCCTTATGTGCTTTTATCCCAATATGCTTCACCGAGTAGAGACTCGTCGTATTTAAGACGTAAAAGTAAATCTAAATAAAATGATAAAACTCACTTTAATTCCAATTACAATATTCCAGAAAATTGGCATAAATTCTACCCTTTAATCGTGCATTAAATGGTTGATATCGTGACATTATTACTTCATGTATTTTTACATCTGTTCTCAAAATTGTATATATTGTTTTTGTTTTGATAAAGATACGTAAAACTTTCATTTCTATAGAATGTGGTCAGATTTATTGTGAAAGTTATAGAAAGCATCATTAGGACTCCATCCGCATCAATTCAAGTCAATGGACAAAACTGCTCCCTCGCTTATTTGATAAAGTGAATCCCACGAAGTTGTGAACTTACCTTAGTGGTATTTATAAACCTTTTTGTTCCAGCATTGTCCAGAAAACACAATGATGACTTGAAACACAATATACAGTGCTGTACGCTGTAAAACCTTTGCAGGGCATATCACACCATCATCGTCGCGGAATTTTTATGGGACGATTTGCACCCATCCCCCGACCGCTCCCCTTACACACTCCCTTCCCCTGCATAAGGCCCCCCAAACAGTTCCACACACCCACGATTCTCCGTCGCGACCCGCTTTTAATGCCCTCCCGAAGGAAGAGATAACCCCACCCCGCCTCTCATCCTTCCTTTTAATGCGCATTTCGGGGCGAATGGGTTCTTAAAAAAAAATGGGAAACAAAAGAGGAACGGTTGCGACTCAACTGCATCCAAGATGCGCGCGTGCATTACTGGCATAGGTAGTGTTTGTAAGTTCGCTGGAGCACGAACCGGCGTATTTCGTTACTTTTCGTGGGGAAGGAGGAGGATAAGAGGGGAAGTAAGTAAAGAGAAAACGGTTACGAACTACTGTCTGGTTGCAATCCTTTCCCCTCCTCCCTCTGTGACTTGAAGGAGGAGGAAATTGAATAGGTATCCTCTTTTTTTGTTTTTATTTTCTTTCCGTCCCTTTCGCGGAGGCTGTGAGCCAAGGAGACATTCATTTGCCGTCTCGCCGTCGGACGTGTTTCTTTCGTTGGAGAGAAGGGGGCGGGGGTAGGTAAAAGAGTTGATCTTATTTTATCCCCAGATTCGTATAATGCCCGTCTGGAATGACACACCCTCGTGCTGCATGTGTTTTTTTTTCTTAATTATTTCGTTCCGTGCCCCACCGAGGATATCTCCCCTTTACCCCTACCTGTGTGTGTGTGTTTGTGTGTGTCTCTCTCTCTCTCTCTCTCCACGTAGCACGTGCAATTATCGGCTGCTCGTTCGGGTGATGTTTCACGCCGCCCTCGAATACGCTGCTAAGGGGAGATTTTAATCGCTATCCGCGCTTTGCTCTCACGGTATGCTTCGTGTGATCGAGGGAACGTGTCAAATAATTTGGGCGAGGGGAATTTCGGGAGGGTATGCGTCTTTTTCTTATTGCTTCGACAAATTACGTGTTCAGCGGGTCTCCATAATTCGTATAACGCGTGATCGGGTTGCATTTCAAAATCCAACTATGTCTGTTTCACTGCCGCGGAACATGGAGAATAGCTTTGTTACCTCAATTAATATTTTACTAATTTTATGGAGTGTCAACCCGTATTAATTCGAATTGCATCTTAGGATGGAAGTGACACTACTAAGATAGCGTTTGATGAACTCATTTTTTTATCGTTGGAGGATTAAATTTTTATTTGGATGTAATGACTTTCTTGGGTTGATCTTGTCTCAACGTCTCCAGATCGTTTTGAGCTTGAAATATTTCGTTTGCCGTTTAAAATTCTTCTGTAAATGTATTTGATCATAAAAATCTTCGTGTTGGAACCTAAATAAATAGGTGTGTATATTGATGCCGCTAGACGTTAGTGTCTTGTGGATCATGCCAGCTTAATTAACTGCAACATTCTTACTTCATTATTGCATATCCATGTTTTTGATCGATGCGTTACGAATCGTATTAGAAATGATCATTACCTTCTGATGCTGAATTTATCGTCCAGTTTTGTAATGTTGACTACATGCAAAACCACGAACTCACAGCAATTCTCATCCTGATGTTACTCAGATGTTATCTTTTGGTACATAATTTAGGTTTACTTATAGGATGTGATTTACTATGCATGAAATGTGTTACCATTATCTACTTTTGCCAAAGCGATAGTGTTTTGGAGGACCACCAATAAATTTTTACTCCCTTAAGCGATGCTCTTTGCATGGAAACCATCCAATGGCGTGGAAGTCTTAAATGGGGCGTTATAAATTCACTTGAACGCTTGAATTAATTCTATTCTATTGCAATCGCTGGAGACCTGCGGAGAACGAATCGCGGGCATATCCAGAGGCAGTTAGATTTCAATTACATCGCCTAGTGCGACTGCGGGAGGAAGTCGCATTAGGTCCCGTTTTCGTCTCGAAACTGCCGTGATCTCGTTTCCTTCCTCGAAACGGAGAAACAAAAGAGCAATAATAAACTGAGCGGCGTCTCAGGGCGGCCGAGTAAATCATTTGTAAGCGCCAGGGCGTTCCAGGCCTTCCACCCGCATTGACCCGAGAAAACTGGAGAGAGAGGTTGTGAAATAAAAAGGTAGGTAGTAGTTCTAGGGGCTAAGTGAGGCGGCATCGCGCGCCGTTCCCGGTCTCGTGGGAGCCCAAGTAATAATACTGTAGGCCCAAAAGGACTCTTCACCACATCTATTCCACTGGATTAAGTCATTGTTTAAGATATCCAGGATCTCATTTTTGTTCATGAGTGATTTATTTGCAATTAGCATGGTGTTCGTGTATGAAAGCTCATTATGCTTCTTTTGCGGGAATGATTGGAAAAATTAACGCTGATTGCTCTCTTTCCAATTTCTTGCCGTTGTATATCATTTTCTATTTAATTTACTTCATGTAAACTATATCACTAAAATACTTATTTCCACTAGTTTTTTTTACATCGATATGTTTTCGAAATGAATGGTGATGTGGAATGAATTTACTCTTCGATGCTTCTGTAGTAATATCCGTATATTTTTGGCTTCTTGCATTTGGATATCATTTATTTTATTTGCTAATTCCGTGAACCTCTTAGTTTAAAAAATATAATGTAGAATTCAGTTCTCTGTAAATAACAGATTCTTTTGTCCTTTTCAAAGATTAAAATTAGGCATCGCACGGCCGCCAATATGGCCTTTTTCAAATGAGTTTAAAATTGACCATTAATATTCGTCTAAACTGTGATTTGTAAAACCAAATAATTTGTATACTATGAATACACTAATGGTGGGCAACAAATCGCAATCAATGTCTCTCGTTTTCTTTGATGAAGGAAATACCCTATTGCTAAGCGGCGAAATCTATCGCATGAAGCGTGGATCGGCGAGGCGAAGGTGAATCACATTTGGTTGCTTTTTGACTGGTTTTAGAAAACTTGGGGCTTCCCAAAGCATCAGCTTCACTCTTGGAATCGAGTGGCTTTCCTCATTCTTGTTCAATTTCGTGTCCAAGTAGATATTTTCCTTCGGGGAATGATGGTTATTCTTTCTTAAAGGAATTTTTTTAATACCCTCCGTAAAGACTGGCATTACATCTGGACATGTAAAAATTTCTCAGTCATGTTGGGGAAAAATTCTCAAACTTATCATTCTTATTGTTACGGAGGCTTCCGCGGTGATTAAAGTGATGATAGTTTTCCGGGTGAATCCCGCGTCGAGTCATTTTTTCATGGACGACAGTTTCGGGCGCGTTCCAGCTCTCGTCAATGGACCTGATATATCTTTCTTGTTTTTCATAATTTTACTTCTGCAATTTTTTATTTAGCGCACGTCATGATATGCATATAGACTGCTGCTTTGCATTTCCAAAAATTTTCGTGACCTTTTCGTTTAGGAAGGAAGCAGCCCCTAAGCCTAATGAAACTGTTTTCTTGTCGAATCATACATCCTGTTTTGTGGTTCAAAATAGATAATTTGGGAATAATACTATTGGGGAATCATTTGATCTCACCCAAACGAGATGTAGTTGTCGGTCTCCTACCTCAATCCCTCCCCAACTATTTTACCCCATTGTGCCTAGCGTGAATTGTGCGTGAACCAATACTCAGACCATCTCATTCTCTCCTTCAAGGGAAACTTAAACTTTTCACGAGAGTTTGAGGGTAGGGGGAAAGAGATGGGGGCGGTGGCAGATGAGGGAAGGGGCGAAGGCCGAGAGAAAGATGTAACCGCAATGCGTACAGAGTCGCTATCTGCATGCGAGTAGTCGCTCGCTCCAACCAAGAGGGAAAACTGCCGGGATGGGAGGCATGAGAAGGGGACAGTCCGGGTTTTTGGAGATGACGGAGGGAGAAAAAAAAGCTGGAAGACGCTGGGGAAATGGAGTGAGAGGGTGTTTCTTGAAATGAGTGGGGGACTCGATGTAAAAAACGGATGAAATGAGGAGGAACCACTTTTACTTTTCTCCTAGTACCTCGTTTCTACGGAAGACTATCGTCCATGCGTAGCTTCCCGTGAAGAAAGTGATGTGGGGGCTATTTTTAAGCCATTACAGCATTCAGTCCGTTGCTTTGCTAATTTAGTGCAGTAAATATTGGGATGCCTGGACAAATAAAAGCATTGCAATCTAAAAATCAAGTTTATGTTTTTTTGTTATTTCTGTTCTACTCCGATTACTGCTATGACATTCATATGATTTGCCGCAAGGAAAAGTTCATCTTCATTAGTGATGAAACCTTATTTTGAGCTAGAGGTTTTTCTGTAAAAGAGCCTGGTCTTAGGAAACCCTGCCTAATTCCCTAGCATTATGGAATTTTTTATGTCTTAAGGTGAAATAAGTCACCGTTTCCTGCGAAGCCATAATTTGCTACCTTCAGTGGAAAACGGTTATGATATCTCTTCCCCGAAGTAAAATGTGAGTCACAGCATAAATTTCAAATTTGAGCATTAACAACGTCTTTTTAATAAGCTGGTTGTGTGAACAACTGCTTTAATATTCAATGTTTGTCAGCCCAAAGTGGTATGCTTTGTTTACATATATGATGCCTCACTGTTTTCTTTCGTGAAAGCTGTATCATGGTGCTCTCTGTCAAAGAACTAATAGAATAATCATTCTCAGGCTATGGGTTCCCTGAAAGTGGTTGGGATCAACGAAGATAAAGCTCTCCCTTTTTAAGCTACAGCCGTTTGAGTTCCAAGTCTTCCGTGTAGAGGGACTAGATAGTTGATTAAAAGGTCAACCTATGATTATCGAGCTTGTTGCTTAAGCCGAACTTTTTCCCTTATTTTTATCCATTGACTGTGTTTAGTGGCATATCTGAAATTCAATTAGAGTTTTCGTTGAGTGCGTTAACACCGTGATCATTTTTCTCTGCTACTCATCTTATTTCGTACACAACTGTAATTTTTAAAACTTGAGTTTAAAATAAATGCAGTGATATAACTAAACTACTTTCTCACCCTTTAAATGCCATTGAAAAGAGCTGGTTTTCTATAAAGGAGCTTTTTCGTCAAACTTTATCTTGCTAGAGCGAGTCTCTACAATAAGATTTCTGAGAGTCTCTGCTATAGCCAATCGTTATAGCATGATAGGCCTTAAGTTTACAGTTTTACGGAAAAACTAAAATTTCACTAATTATTGGTTAACCTTGTGGTATTCCATTACAAGTTT
This sequence comes from Ischnura elegans, assembly GCF_921293095.1. Taxonomy (NCBI): domain Eukaryota; kingdom Metazoa; phylum Arthropoda; class Insecta; order Odonata; family Coenagrionidae; genus Ischnura; species Ischnura elegans. Next base: position 148,095,184 of record NC_060246.1, read on the forward strand.
TTCCTGGATGTACACAATTACTTATACCACTTTTTTATATATAAAAGCGCGACCCGGGTTTCAATGAATAATCATCATCATCATAATTAGTGCCTGATGATGATGATTATTCATTGAAACCCGGGTCGCGCTCTTATATATAAAAAAGTGTTAGGTATAAGTAATTGTGTACATCCAGGAAAAACTTAAAACTAAAATTTATCGAAATTTTCTAATACCTAGTCGTTTAATTAGTGAATCGACATTGCTCATGTTGAAATTGCAGGTCTTTCTCGATTATTTTAGATGGAGATATAGGATTTCTTGGCCGCGTTTATGAAATGGGGGGCTTTACCCGATGCATTATGAGATGCAAGTGAAAACGAGCATCTTGTTAATCGGGCTAACGTAGGCGCACTGAAAGTAAGCGTAAGTTACCGCCTTATAATATAACCAATGCATATTCCTGCGTTCTGTATGTTACGAACTTTTCATTCTTTGTTAGTAGTGTGTGTGCGTGTGTACCTATAGTTGTTTATGAATAGCTGAGAGCGGGCCCTCTCCACACATCACCCCGAGTAGTATTTCCTCAATTATCTAAACGCCGAAACTCGTTAATGTGTTAATTACAGAATCAATAGTAACTTATCCTTTGAGATATACTTGTTACCCTTGGCCACCGTAGTAACCTGATTCCCGCTCCTTCTTCCTCGGTAGTACCCATGTCACCTCCTAAACGAGCTCTCTCATTAACTTCATCATGTCACTATGTTTCGGCCAACGGTCATTGCGTAAATATTTGTCGTTTGTTGAGAGGACAGCCGGCCATTACACCGAGGGAGCATTTTCTGTTCTCTTTTTTTCTATTCTCCATTATTATTCTCTATTAAACTCATTAATGCTTTGTTTACAGAAATAATATTTATCTTTTGGGATATTCTACTTACCTTGCCCAACGCTCTAACCCGGTCCGAATCACTTCCGGTACCCTCCCTTATGTTCCTTCCCTGTTTTCTTTCGCCTTGTTTCCGCTGCGCGTACTTTACAGTGTTTTGGAGGATACTTAGGTCACCCGACTAGAGTTTCAAGAGTTAAAAAATTATTTCGCGCTACCGAAACCTTCCTTATTACTTCTCATAATGTTAAGGTAAATAGTGCGGGAGATAACAGAAATATCTAAATAAATATCATGGCCCAAAGTGTAAACGCATGAGAGGCCATTTCCTTAGCTGCAGTCTCTTAACTAGCGTTTCAACTGTTATTTTTATCCCGTATTGCCGGCTAACCCGCATCCTGGTTAAAATTCCTAAAAGACTACTGCGGTTGGTTCTGACTGCCGTTTCCGCTGTATTACGAACTGTGACCATGGTCGCACAAACCAGCGTTAAGATGAGCGTGGTGGAAATTAGGCATTGATGGCCATTTCACCTGATGCAACGTCTCCTCCCACCACTCCTCATTTGAGTTTTCATCTCCCGTGTCTCGGCGCGACCTTCCCCGCCGCATGAAACTCGACTCGTCCCGACTCCGTAATTGCAGGCTTGCGCCAATGTGCCCGAGACCTCTTTTAATCCCAACGCCTCCCACTCCTCTCATCTTTCTCTCAGCTTTAAGTGGTTTTTCCCTCGTAACAAACTAATTGTGTACGTCCACATGAGCGTTAATATCTCCTAAGAGCCGTGAAATACAACCGCGCCTCGCGGGAAAGAGAGAGAGAAGGGTATTATCGTGCACGTGTAGTATGTAAATATTTTTAAGCCAGTCTCTCTTGTACCCTCTACTTTCTAGTGATTACGGTACACGGCTCTGATTATAATGTTGTCCCCATTTTTTTTCTCTCCTTCGTGGGCGGGAAGAGCTCGTGGTTTTTGTCTTTCTTTTGGTGTCCTCTTCCATTTGTGCTCCTATTCTCTTTTATTTAACGCTCTTTTTATAGTGTTTCGCCGACAAAAACCTCGTCTAATTGCATGATTCTCCATTTACCATTCCAGTAATTACGTAATCATTTCCTTCATCGATTGCGTCAATAGTTATTTGTAGTTTTTCACTATTATACACTGCGTTATCGGTTTTGAAAAAACTTAGTTAAAATCAACTATGAACGTAAATGCACTTTATGAGGTTATTCGTTATCATTTATTTTATTTTTTAAACTGTTTTAGGCTAGTAGTATTTCCACAATATATTTAGGAATATCGCTATAGGAGCTTTTTTGAGTTATCTTACGTGGTTAGGCAGTCAATTGGAAATGATTTTTTAGTACGAATGTCATCAAATATTTCGTTCGTTGGGTTTCTGTGTTGTTTCCATTATTATCAGTCCATTTCTAAGATGTTTCACAGTGATATTTCATTTTAATTTTCTTACAGCCTATTCATAAGTTAACCACGTTTAGCTCTGCTTTTTCAAACTGTACCCACTGGCCTATTGTTAAGTCTTTCTTCCTTACTCTTAATTTTTTAAGTTGCATTTTTCTCATCACGCCTCTTTTCTTCGGAAGGTAGCATAATAAAAAGCATATACATATGGAGGTGGATTTTGCCGCGAATGGTTCTTTTATTTTCATTTCCAATGCTCAAAATCGGCTCCCTTCCCCATTTGTGATTTTCAGATTCCTACTTTGTGGCCCATGTCCCCAAGCCGTTGTTACGGCGCTGTACGGGAGTGCTTTCACGTATAGCATCAACTTTGCTAATCCATTTATCTTTTGCAAGCTTTTACCCCCTTTTCTCCGTCGAACAAACTGGCGTGAATGCTTTTCAGGAATCTAGGTATCATAGATTTCTCCTATATCGGCCGAATCCACGAACGCAACAAAAAATAATAGGCTCAGGTCATCATCATGTACGCAAACATCCAATTTCTGAGCCATCTATACTTTCGCGATATCCATTACCCTTCAAGAATAGGAAAATTGTTCATTACTTAAGGTTGCTTGCAAGTTATCGTGGGCATTTATCTTCAAATTATTATTTTTTTTAAAGGACGAATTCCCATCTCATCTTTTGATGATAATAATTTCATTTATTTCCCTCTCCCCCTCCGTTTCATTCCCTTCTTCATCCGCCCTTTCCTCATAATTTCTCATCTCTTTCGCATTTGCCCCGTCTTTTGTCATAATTTAGCCCTCATCTCTTCCCTTCCGCCTCTTCAGCCAGTTTCGCTTCCTTTTCCTCCGCCGCACGCCGCTCTCTTAACTTCGTTCCCCCCCCCCCCCCGATCCATATTCTCTTTCTCATCCCCTTATGCTAAGCCCCTTCATCTCGCCACCTCGTTGTTTCCCTGTGATTACTCCTCTGTGAGTGCGTTTTTTTCTTCGGGGTGATTTGCATGGATAGAAATAAAATGTTTCCCGAAAGTAAGAGCCGGAGAGCGATTCAGCCATAGCACTCTTGATACGCAGTTATTTTTTTTAAATAAATTATGCCTTGTTCCCTTGATCCAAAGCACAATCGGCCTCTATATTTTATCTGAGATACAACCGTTGCCGAACATTTATTCCTCAATAGCGAATGTATTTATTTACTTAACTTGAACGTTTATTTTACCAAGGCAATCAGTATGTTTGAGTTCGAATTGTTTGTTTAGCACTTTATGTGATATTCAGAATTCACCTTTGTGATCGCTAAAAATTGTTCGCTTTTTTACTGGTTTGTTTCATAGACGTGTGATATATGGTGCGATTTACTGCTTCTTCTCATATCTGCCAATATTGGCATCAATTGGAGATTTTTCAGTGCACATTGAACACAATAACACAGAACTTGTGTCCCACCAACTGTGTTTTTACTTTCTTTGTTTTTAAATTTTTTGGATATGTTTGTATTTTTTAATGAGTTTCTTTTTAATAATGAGACTTTTTCTTTTGCGTCCTTAATGGCCAAATATTTTCTTATCTTTTAAGCGCATTATTCGAAATATTTAATTTTAATAGTGTTTCCTGATTGGCTAATATTTTCCTTTGTCCATTTTCAGGTAAGTGATCATTTTGAAGCTACCTCGGGTCGCTATAGGGAAACTCAATGTTAGTAGAATATAAGTTGTATCATTTCAGTGTGAGCTATTAAAATGTCTTGTCGCATAGTCCTATGCAGAGGTCCCTTGATAGCAGCAGATGACGCTCTGTATTGGAATTATTCTAAGGCAGTATTAGCACAGCCATTTTGTGAAACTTAGCTCATACTATTCATTGAATACGCAAATGTACGGCTTGATGCAAAGCGCCGATTTTTCTTCCTGTGTTGAGATCCTGAATTGCTGCCTATTCGTGGAAGTTTAATTTTCCTCCACGAATGCTGCAGACGAGTTCAGTCACCGCCATTTGGTTGGCTCTCAACGGGAGATTACTCTATTTTACGTGGCTTTATTTTGAATGTCTAGAGAATTCAAGGAGAAAAATCCTATCAGAAATGTGTCTCTACCTTAGATAATCTCCCTTCTTCAGCGCTCTCGCTAGTCAAATATTCATCTTATCGCCTTAATGCTCAGTTCCTTAATCCACCCGGAAGTGAGGATCTTCGCTTATGTTCTTTTTTTCAATATTCTTCTCGACGTCCCTTTTATACTTTTCCTCTTTCCAAACGGATTGATACTTTTTACAGATTTTATTAGTTGCTCGATTTTAGGGGAGATATGACGAAACGGCGTAACTGGTTCATTCTCTCTACCTCATTCAGTACTGCAGTCCTAAGATTGATATACTGCAGTCCTCCATTTTTCCGTTTCCCAAGCTTGTTCCCTCAGTTCTCTGATGTTCTTCTTCCTTGGTTCTTTCTATATTCTCTCTGCGTATTCTGTGGTTATTCTGTTTTTTTTCCTGCTACGGTCTCTACGAATTTTTGATTACTGTTTTTCGTCACGGATAACTTTTGGAACAGTACTCTTATTTTATTGGCGTCGTGTAGTTGTATTCTGAGCAGCTCAACTCACTTTACCTCCAGTAAGTTTGGGAAGAAGAGAGTAAATCGTGTGTGACAGGTAGGTGAGAATAAACCAGTTATTTTAATTGGGCTGTTCATGATAAAAGATGCTTTAGGAGCCTATCATTTTTATCCTTACATTCACACTTTCTTAAAATTCCCTCCATATCAGTTTTGGGGCTACGCGTCGCGACGTTCGCAGAGTCTGAGAAAAATATCACCCGCTGCCCCGTGGATGAATCTGAGCTATTTCCATGGGAAACATGAATTGCTCTATCTCCAGCGCAACTCCTTCATCTGTCGCTCATTCTCAGGGAGTCCGATTTCTCAATCGGCTTATGTTCTCACAGCTTTAATGCCTCTCCTTTATGCACCGGAATCTCTAATCGTCCGTTTTGGCGAGTGATGAAACATACCCACGTGATTTGATGAGTTTCACCTTTACTCTTTTGATTCCCTCAAAATTTCGACAATGGACAGTAAAATTTTAAGCACCTGAAAAAACGGAGAGTCCTCAGAATTTGTATTTTCCTCTGATTTTCACTTCCATGTAGCTTTCGGGAGGCGAATTGCAGTGTTGAAACGACGGAAATGGAAATTCAATTCAAATGCAATTCAAATTTTTTTAACAGTCGCTAATTTCGCTAATGTCCAATTTGAAATTCACAAGTTGAATTCTCTTATTGTTTTAGGTTCGGTGTTATCTGGAGGCCTTCCGGAACAGTTGGCTGCGTGGTGGAGTTTTTCGTGTACAAATAAAGTAAACTATGATTGGGAGTGAAATTTTCAGAAGTTTGGAATATTTCAAGCGCGTGCATATGTAGTTTACTGACGGATGAAGGCCAGAATAGTAAATGCATGAGACTTATCACTCTGCGAACTACGTGTTTTGTTTTTTGGATGCGATTGATGGCATTTGCCTTCCGTAATATTGTAGGGCAAAGCAAACGTGGAGCATGGCATTTTGAGACGGAAACGTGTTGAGAGTGGAAGGAAGAGGAGAGTCGGCAGCAGTTTTTTAAGGTGTACGTGAGAGGAGAGTGGAGAGAGCTTGTTTGTGGAAAACAGGATAGATGAACGATCAGGCATGAGGCACGGTCTATGTGGAGAGAGGACTTATCATAAGGTAATAAGAAAGTGACAAGGTAGCGGATTGCAGGAAATACTAAGTGGCTGAAGAATGTCAAATTTAATCTAGGAAATGTGTTATGCAAGGAAGAATCGTAACATACATCGAGTGGTGGTAACGTTTCAATATATTAATAAAAGTTTACCGTAATTGTCGGATTACCTGAGGAAATCAATGGACCCACTCAGCCGCACTGAGCGATGTGACGTCATGGAACCAAGTAGCATTTCATAACGGCACTGATCTGTCGCCTTTGTTTTGGTTAGTCAAGAAAACTTTCTATCTCTACTGATCACCACGGAGTGGAAGGGAGGGAAACAAGTGAGAGTCACGCTGCGTACCGTTGCATCAGGTGCGGTCTCACCGAGTGGTCATGACGTCTTGATCAAATGATTCGCGGCGAGGACTGCTGAATGCACACAATTAGTTGTTCAAATCGCACAACGTGTGTCGAACACTCTCATGTCAACACTGCTAATTCCTTTCGTGGTCCTTCATTTTGTTAATTTTGCATCAACACCTCCCATAATGATTATTTCAATGACACTAAATATCTCGTCTACCTACGTATTATATATTATCTAACACAATGGTCTTGTATGCCTCATTCTCGCCACTTCTCCCTTTCTTCCCCGTCCTTCTTGTTCGCAGTGTTCGCATTCTTTCTTGGAGGAACTATCGATCCGCCCAAGATATGCCGCCCACTGTTCCTCTGCTCGTCGCTCCCCCGATTGGAATCTATCGTCAAGCAACCAACCAACCCCTTCCCCCACATTGTTTCCCACGCTCCAAACCGCGACACTCCAAGTGGCAAAGCTCTTCATGGCCTCAAATCTTCCCATCGAACCTATCAACCTCCACCTCATGTGCCTTATTGGTTTTCTTCGTCCTCTCTTCTTTTTGTGCCTTGGAACGCTTCTGTTAATTGATTAAAACTTTTTTACGGATATCTTCCCGTCCCAACGAGAATCTTCAAGTTTTTCATCGCGTAAATTTCATGTTTCCAAGTAATTACATTCCTCTTCGAATGATGTAATTTTTGTCACCGCCTTCAATCAAGGGCCAAAGATTACTTCCGTAGCAGTACTTAAGTTGGTCTTTTTTTTTCAATCTGATTGGTCCGAGTTCGGATCGTATACATATTTTTCTGTGGAAGACGTAATCCTATTGCGAATATTTTACATACACCTAGTAAACATGAATTTGAAATGTTTATCTCACTAAATTTTTTTCGAAGGAATGTATCCTTTATTATCTGGTTTTCTCCTGTTTTGTGCTCTTCGAGTAGTGGATCCTATGAATGTGAGGTGTAAAAGATCAGATTTGTCTGCCTTATCCCCAAAATTCGAGCTTGTGTTGTGTAAACGTGGATTTTCTGTTATTAGTCGAATTGTCTACGATTCACTTTAAATGATTTCGAATCGAATCAAGATAGATCGACTCGCTTTTGAATTCAATTTAAACCTAAATGAAATCCAACTGATTTTCTTTAGTTAAAATTAATAAAAAAATTCGTATTTTCTAAGAGTATTCAATGTGAAAGAGTAGGCTTTCGGATAGATTGCAGTCATTTTTGACTTAACATATATTTCTAAATTTTAGCCTGTATTCCGCATCTAGATTTTTGACCATCTAGGTTATTAAGAGCACGCAGTTTGTTTCACAAATGAAAGACAATATTTATTGTTCATTTTAATTTGGTAAATTATAGGCTTTAGGGATGATGCCCGTAAATTAAACCTGCACCAATCCGATTTTTTCGGTTTCGTGGCGTGATTATATTAATTATGATTAATTGCACTTCAAAGTGGTATTGTGGGAAGATTTTCGGATGAGAAAGTGAACGAAAGGTGCTATTTCGCTCTCGTCCGACCGCACCTTGAACATGCAGGGAGCGTATGGGATCCCGTGCAGAATCACAAATCCGCGAACTGAATAAAATACAAAGGAAGGCTGCGCGTTTCGTCAAAAACTGCTACGGGCGTACAGACAGCGTTACCCAGATGTTAAGCGAATTAGGCAGGCAGGTTAGGCAATTGGAGGCTCGGAGGCTGCGCGCTAGGCTTAGATTGCTTGAACAATTGAGAATGGATATCTTTAAGAGCGACACAGAGAACATAATAGTAGAGCCACACTATATTTCCAGGTCCGATAGAAGCGATAAATTAAGAGAGATATTTTGCCGAACGGATAGATATGGGAATTCGTTTTTCCCCCGAACCATAAAGGACCTTAATAAACGCTAGTCCCAACCTCGTTAGAGCACTTAATTTTTTTTTTGTAAACGGCTGGTGTCATAACACCCCCTGCCACAGGCTTTTTAGGCGGCTTGCTTGGTACTCTATAGATGTAGATGTTGATGAAAGCGTAAAAAAAACTAATAGTTACTAAGGATGAGCCCAATTATTGATATCTCTTTAAAATAGTCATGACAAGACTAGAGTCTTGCTGTATAAAATCAGTTTCACGATGCTGCGAATCCTGAAGGTTTGATTGTTTTACTTCGGTATAGAGGCTTTTGACTCGTCAGAAAATTGAATGTTGCCATATTCAAATCAATCCGATTTAGTATGGAAGCATTTCACCGCCTTACATTAAGACATACATTCTCGTACTTTGAGCCTATATATGCTTTGGAACTGTGCTCAGCTTAATTTTATGGTATTTTTAGTATTATTTATTCTGTCCTTGAACTTATTTGTGCTTCAATTATTTTTAGTGGTTACCTTTAGTGTCACACCCCGCAATTTTGGTCTGGGCCTGATTTCTTTATCTCGCGTGTCACACTCCAAATCTTGAGGTCGTATGGTTGCAGACCAGCAGTTTTTAAATTATGTTTTACCAGAAGGAAACGTGTTTGGAGAACTCAAAGAAATCGCATCCCGTAAATTGAAAATGACCACGAAGCTTTTTCTCCTCAGAATCCACCTCCTTCCCCGTTAATGAAGGTCTCGCTATTATTTCTCCTCCGGAAGAAATACTCCTCCGCCCGTGCTGCATTGGCTTCTGGTATGTTTAAGTGTGCAAAATTACCTCGCAACCTCGTCGCATTTAACCTCAGCCTCTTCAGTATATCCCTGCCTAAGACGACTCTTATACGCTGAGATTTGCAGTGCTCGATGGTCGTCAATTCAGCGCTCTCAGTATTCTAACCTTGAGAGCCAGCTGAGAATTCTCGCGCTTCGCCTTTCGAGAGTCTATTACGCTTTCATCGTGCGTTCGAATTTGAGGGTGCTAATTGGGTTAATAGCCTACGTATGTGGGACTTGGTGCAACCCAACTCGTCATTGTGACCAATGGGAGCGGTCTTCGAACTGGGACACGTGTACGTACCACTGGGAAATCCGTGTACCCGCAGCCTCCTTGTTTGGTGTCTCGCGTCAAGTTGAATTATGGTCTTAATCTTCATGCAGTGCTCAATAGAGGAGAATTGGGTTTCGAAAAGTATTACTTGAATTGAAAAATGTTAGCAATCCGCTGTAAAAAAATATGTAAAAGTTAAAGGCTGACTTTTCACTCCTGGCAGTATGTTGTAGCCGCTAACTGATTTTACGTGTGCATAAACGCCGATACCAGACGATATGTCCATAATTTGAGTGGATTGGTGGGAAACTCTATGAGGATGTTTTTACAATGCAATTTACGGTTTTAATTTTCAAAATGTTTACTGATGTATTTCCACCATTTTCTCTTTTCCACATTGAAGATATTAAGGTAATACCGTACTCAGAGAACATCCTTTTTTAAATATTTTCTGTATTTCTAAACTTTTAATCGTCTCTTAAATTCATTTTAAAGTGTTTTATTCTTTGCACATGAATTTTTAGCCTCTTACACATTATTTCACCCTTTTGAAGCATTGATTTTTAATGTGTGGTGGAGTTTTTTATTTGTCTTGGAAATTCTGTTTCACTATAGAAAAAAATCCCCATGGGCATTAGTATGGCTTTCATCATGATTACTAAATGCCTCAAAATGTTCGGAATTATTAACAATAAGGTAATAATGAGCAAAAATTAGTAGATATACTACCTGATCCTCACATTAATTGCAACCCCGTGTTTACTGGGGCGTTTTGCGGCGATTGACCTGAAATGATAATCTCCCACGCGTGCGATATTGACAGCACCTACGCCGCCTTGGCGACAATATAGATGAGGTTACCTGGTCGCATACATCCATATATCTGACCCTCCATAAATCTCGGTAATGGTAAAATTATGCGCAAGCGGCGCGGTGACAAATCAACACTCGATCCTGCCGTCCGTTCGTTACGCAGAGACACGGAGAGAGAGATGGCGCGTATCACCAGGCTTTTTATTTTTAATGCTCCCCGGAATTCTCCAAGACGTCCGGCGTCCAGTCCCACTCTTTTTCCCCCGTCCTTTTTACGTCTCCCTATCCATTCATTTTCATTTCCCCCGGGACCCATCCTTCCTGTCCCGTTCTCCCGCAGCCTAATACCCCCTATCCCTCCTTCCCCCGAGTGAATAAACAATCTCTCCCGGTTGTCAACCCGTTATTTTTATTTTCCTCCGCGAGACAGCGCGGCGGTCGCATCCCACGTCCACGATGCCTATTACCGCCCTGCTGCATGGATTCCTTCCAGCGCCGAGCGTGTGGAGGAAGAAGGCAAAGGAAAAAGTGACATCTGCGGCTTTTTGCCATTTATTTTTTCACTCTCTCCCTCTCATCCACGCCTTCCGTTCCTTTTTATTTCTTTATTCCTCTCATTCTCCTCTTCGTATTCCTTCATGCCTCTTCCTCCTCATTTTTTTTCTCTCTCTCCGGAGCACGTATGTGTTCGAATGTATGTGTACGAATGTTCACGTCTTTTGCCGTTCCGCGAATCTTTTTCCCGTCGCGGGAGGAATTCTCGCGATATGGATCGCGGAGGCCGAGTGGCAGGTCGTAAATCATGCTTAACTAGGGGAAGGGGGGAGGGTCGCGTCCTCATCCAGTTGGTGGGATGGGAGGCTCGTGTTAGTGGCGCTCTTCTGCGCGGGATGGCGGAGTCAAATTTTTAAAGGGATAGTACGTTTCCCTCCCAACTTCCGCATCCTTCTGTCTCTCTCTTTCGTGGGGCGTTTCTCTCATTCTCTTTTTTTTAATTGTTCGTTCGCAGTCCAATTTCTCTCCTTGAGCGGAAGCAAAACACCCTCACGCACGCGAGACCCGGAACGTGTTTACGCAGCAGTTACGGATCCGCCTGCATCTTGCGAGAAATTTTGCCTTTTTTCGCAACTTGTACTTTTTGCGAATGAATTGTTGAATAAAAATCAGTTACTCAATCCGCAGGTGTGGCGAAATATGACTTATGCTATTATATTATTTGTAATATTTTATGTCTTTATAGTGATTTATGGAAACTAAAGCGGTGTCTCGGGTGCTCATATTATGATTCATAAGAGCTATATAAATTTTTTACCAATTAGATGGACGTAGCGAAACGAATGGAGGTATTCTTCAAATTTATTTTATATATCCTCATAAAGGCCCTCCTAACCCCGCTGGCCTAGGAGGAGGTGAGCTACTAGGTCCTTGCCTGTCAAACCGAAGGTAGCTGCTTCAAGTTCTGGCTAGGCAGGTTGCTCTTATCGATGTTCTTACTGTTAAAATTGTTATATAGTACGGAATAAAGGCCGTAATTTCCTGTTTTCGTCGATCTTTTAAATATAATCCTTCTGAGACTTTGTAGATGATTTTCCATCAATTCATGCCGTAATGGGTGATCAAATCTCTGCTTCCTCGTACTGGAGCATATAATGTCATTGTTGTTGTAAGGTTAGGTTGAGAAAACTTTCAAAAGATTCAACCACCTATTAATAAAAAAAATTGAATCTATACTGATTTGCAAATTGCGTATCTCACAATTGTGTGATTTTCTTGTTTTACCAATTGATCTCCAATTTTAAAGTGGCGGTATTCCGAAGCGAGTTGAGGTTTTCCTTGTTTCACTTCCTTGTCTTTGCATAAAATGTTACATGAATTTATGGAAGTTTGTTGGTAGCTTGTCTATAATAGGCCTAATTAGACAGAATTCGAAGAGTTCATATGCTTGAAAGCTTGTTTGAAACTTTGCTTCATGATCAGAGGATCGTTGTTATGCACGTGGCACAGTGGGTTTACGAAGCCCTCATGAATATAATTTTAGAACACATTCCAGTTACAGTACCAGCTAATGGAAAATTTGCGCTGGAAATTATACGTTACACTTTACTGATGTGTATCGTGAAAATTTGTGGAGGATAACATCATTTTACAGAGCACGTGAAAACGTTGACTAGATGGATAGGATGCTCAGGTTTGTTAAAAAAAAGTACTAGATAAATATTTTAATATACTGAAATAAACACTTTCCACAATGACAATTTTTACATGAACATTTTATAATCGCGGAAAATTGCCAGTGTTTCTTTCAATATGGAAAAATTCCACTCCATCACGCTAGTTCGAATCTTCTGGTTTTAGATACTTAAACGATCTCATCTGGCAAAGGACTGCTTTCTGAATCAGGTGACTAAGTAACCTCTATAATATTACATTTCCGATGGGAATAATATGGTGTAAAAGCATTATTAGTCTACTCTTATGAGAAGAGAACAGTCCTTTATCTTTACAAGCTCTCCTCAGCGACATCTCATCCCTAATCAGATACAGCATGGAATAGAGCCCACTGCATTTCCCCATCAATTTGGCCTCCTTTCTTAATTGTATACCCGTACCCTCAGTAATCTTCCCGGTGTTCTAGCAAGTCATCAATAGTGATTTCTTCAAACATAACATCATAGTGATTTTATCAAATAGTCTTTCTTCTTCTTCCTTCCAGGATTAGGCTACTAAACCTATTCCATACAATTTTTTTCTTGGTTCAAATAGTCTTTACCATTATAAATTATTTTTTTGTTAATTTGTCCATCGAAGTTATTTCTGATTACTTCAGATGAATGTAATAAAGTCTGTGTGCTCTGTGCAGTTTCATTTATGTACTTGAAGGATCGCCGGAAAGTGCCTTTCGTTCGCACGAAGGGATTTTGATTTTTACGACTGTACGTTTTCTATTTAACGACGGCTTTAAATATTCTATGTCATCTACCATACTCCTACAAGGAAGTGGTATTAAAGATGTAATGTGCTGAAAATCTGGAAGAGTTGTGGTTCTATTCGCAGATGTCTTTGTGCATTTTTCCGTCTTCATTAACTGTTTCAAGGTGCACTTCAATTCCACGGTATATTGAATTCCCAGGAATATATATTCCCGGATTATTCTGCTCCTCCCGTTAACATGCTCAATGCAATTGTAGCCCAAAAATGGCTCTACTTCTTCCATCAAACGTGTTCTGTATAGCAATCGTTCTCCGCTAGGATTTAATTTTGTGCAAGGTTTCTCTCCTTTCTGATATGTACTGCTTGCTATCTCTCTCACTCTTCGTCTGGTAAATATGCGTGGAATCCCATTATAAACTTTAACCAAGTGTGTAGCTTGTGCGCGTTCATGAGACGCTACGGCTTCTAATTCCCGTTTTATGGTAGAAGCTCAAAACACGTGGATTCCTTCGATGGAGAAATTTAAAAAAGAATCCTGCTCGTGTCGTCTCACGATCCTCGCTCGCTGCAACAGAACCTTATATTAAAACATGGGGCTTTTCTTTCATTTAATTTGTTTTTTCTTTCTCCCTTGTGGGGGGAAAAAGGAGTCCATATTTTCGAGAGATAAGTATAAATATAATACGCGAAGTGAAGGAAGTAGGCGATGGGAGTTCTAATAAAATTTGCGCCGCAGCATGGAGTGCATTGGAGCGGGAAAATATTTTATGGACGTGCCGCGCGCCGTTTGGGGAAGAGTGTGTTTTCGGATGGATTTTCGCGAAAGTACGCTGCCTTGGCTCGTGCGGATAATTTTTACGTTCCGTGGACTACTTTCTCGAAGGACATGTCCTGTCATTCGTCTGTTTTATTTCTTGTTTTTTCCTTATCTCCCAGATTAAAACACGGGGTTCAGCCCACCTGGGACCGAAGAAATGTTGAGTCCGATGCCTCCGCATCCAAGCATCCGTATGCGTTTCCGTCCCCACTCTTTGATCCGCGAAGTTGAAATTTTTAATGCTAAATAAACTTCAGTTTTTAGTACAGTTTTTGAATGGATATACAGTTGAGTGGTTTCACGGTTTAAGCTTGTAATGTTATACTTGGGTTGCCTATTTATATGGAACCATCCTCCGCTAGTCTTGAACAAATTGTACCATTATAGTTGGAATTTCGTCGTTGTGGGTATAATTTTACGTCTCATTTCAATGATATGTTCTTAAATATATTCTGAGGCTATCCTATTTTTTCATGGTGATTTTCTAGTTATTCTAGGAAAAAGAGACATCGCTGATCAGGTGTCGTCCATAGAATACATTTTGGTTTTGTTAGTTTCAGTGCTATTTATTATATAAGATATATCGTGATATATAGGAATCCATTTTTTACACCGGTCACTCTATGGTAATGGTGTTTTAGGTTATATATAATATCTCCGTAGAATCACATTTATGAAAGATTAAAGTCATGTGATTCTATATTGTGATATCAGCTTCAATCTATTACGGTAGTACCTTTGTAATGGTATTTTCCGATATTCCTTGTATATTTTATCTTATTAAATGGAAAGGTGTCATCGGATGTCTCAATTTTTCTCGTTCAGTGTGAAGCAGGTTTCGATGACTCTTACCGTTTTCTCAGTTATTAAATTGTGTGCGACGGATCTGGCGAGTTTTCGCAGAAATACTCGTTTCTATCCAGCACTGGTTTTCCGCGAGCCCTCCGCAACTTGAGTACGTCTCTGGTGATCTTGCATCGTTAATGCTAGGGTGTATCTGAAAATGACGTCAAATCTCATGCGTGAAAAGAATCCCATTTGGTCTTAAACTGGGTCACTTGAAAGGAATCCGCCCCTTCTGCCGATACTTGGTCCTGGAGTACGATAATTCCTGAGTCTAATTACCCGCTGGACCGAAATTTAGTATCCCCCTCCTTTCGTGTTTTGCTTAACTTATATAGAGGGTGTTTCAGGAGGAATTTGCAATACTTCTGGAGGTGATAGAGTAGACAATATTGAGCATTTTTTGCCCATAAACATGGGGTCGCAACTCCTCAGTTACTGCGCTAGGGCAGCGCAAACATTTTTTTTTAATTCACCTTACATTTACCATGAAAACAGTTTATGTTGGGTATCCAGCTTTTTCGACATTTTATTTGATGCTATGGATTTTTAAGAACATTTATAAATGAAGTTTTGACCAAAATGTGCGATTATAATTGTCAGAAACAATTGATCTTATAAGCTTAATTAAACGAGATATTTGAGTTATTATCAATAATGCGATTTGAGATTGTTTCTGACAATGATAATCGCACATTTTCGTCCAAGCTTAATTATTTTATGTCCTTAAAAATCCGCAGTTCTGAATAAAATTTCGGGGAGGCTGGATACCCAAGAAAAACCGTTTTCATGGTTATGGCAAAGTGCATCAAAAATGTTTACGTTGCTATAGCTCAGTAACTAAGGACTTGCGACTTCATGTTTATGGACAAAAATGCTTAAAGTTGCCACCCCTACCATCACTTGAAGTATTGCAGATTCCTCACGAAATATCCTGTATTCCTACTGTGTGTGTGCAGCGTCTTCCCGAAATTGAATCGCTATCATCGTATAAGGACAAAAGGTGGGGGAAGGGGACGTTATTTTTCGCGAGCTAAAATTTTCTTTCGTTACCTACATTCCGCCCGGAAAATTTCCCCCCGGCTAAGATGGGATATTTCCTACAGGAAATGGCTCCACTTGCCTTTCCGTCCCCCTCTCATTCTTCGCCCCATCCCTATCTTTTCCACCCCCTTCCCCAAACCACCCTCCGCCACTTCAGCCTCTCCTCCTACCTTCCGGTCGCGTGAGCTGATTCTATTTGGTCCAGTCGATACACGGAAACCAAATTTCAATAAAAATATAAACCTTTACTCCGGAGCTTTTCATGCCTCGGGCTGCGGTCAGTGGGATGCAGGCATGCACGGGGAACATCATCCCTTTTGCATTCCAAGTTACGGAATCGATACTTGGCGGCGTCTACTCTTAAATTTTCTTATCTGATCGCCTTTTCCGTGGGTTTTCGTACTCCTCCTTGCCATTGTTTGGGAACGGTTTTTCGGGATGTTGCGGTGGATTGAAAATCCATAGTTCAGAAAATTGGAAACCAATTTACCTATATACTTTTCTTGGAAGTCCCCATGAATTTTTTGCGTCCTCGATGCATTCAAAATATTGTATACTACCACCCCATAAATTCTATTTTAGCATAATATATCCATTCGTCATCGAATGTGAATCTTATTTCAGCCATTGATTCCAAAGTTGCTTCACAAAGCTTTCGTTATTTTTAATATTGTCTTTGGTTGTCGTTTCAGTAACTGTCCTCAGCTCTTATATTACGTTGAATAATATCGAATTTTTTTCGTTGGTTATTTTTGAATTGATGTGATTATCTATGTATTTCCAATAACAAATTACTTCTGCTTCATTTTTTATCTAATATGCGTTGTTTAAAATCGCTTTAACGTGTTAATAACGATGGTTCACTGTTTTCGCGCTATCATTTTCAAGATGCCGACGTCGAAACCGTATCTATATTTGCAGCTCTCCTTCGGTATTTTGCTTCGCAGAAAATAACTTTGCATAGAATGGGTAATGAAATATTCCAAATTTTGTTACTCTCTCCTTATTCAGAAAAGCAGTTAAAAATTAAGCTTAACGGCAAAGTTTACTTCGAAGGAGACAGTATAAGCCGATACTAAAGTTAACTGTGTGTGACACACATTGGACTTGGTAATGGGCTTCTGAAGTGTAGCTACTGCAGCACTTACCTCGCGCCCTTTCTGAACTAATCGAAGAACAAGTTCGGAACGTATTTAGCGCTAGACTAATGGATGCAGCTGTGTGATAAAGCTCTTGATGAAACTAGGTAGCTTCTTTTGCCGTCATAAAAAAACTCGCGTAATTTCGTGACCCAAATGTGTTCACATTGTCCTCTGATAAGAATTCTTGTATCGTGATTAAATTCCGGACGCTGCATGATAATACATTAGCATTTTCAATAATTTCACTCTTTGTGCCCTGTTGTATTAAGCTTTAGTGTTATCAGACTATGATTTCAAATTAGTAACATATGAACGCTTCTGGTTCGTATAATTTTTTAATGTTTCGCTTTTCATGAAAAAATGCCATTCGCCATGGTAACTGGATAATTCCAAGTAATTAGCTTTTCTTGTTAAATTCATTCATTCTCTTGTCAGTATCTTCCTGACCTATATCGTTGGAAAATCCTTCTTCGTGGCATTATCACAAAAAAAAGACTCCTGGTGCCACAAGAAGCATTAAGATGTGATTAATGGGGTGGACTTCTTTCTCCCTCAATTAAAGTCGCGGCTGTTGTATGCTCAAAAGCCCTTTAATTCCACCTGATCCCGAGGATAAAAACGTCAACTCTTTTATCCCTTATTGTTTGACAGATTACCCCTCTTGACTTCTCTTTGGCTGTGATAATTTACCCGTATTTTTCAGTCCCCACTTCGAAATCAGTTTGCCGCCTTAAGTAGCTGCCTTCTGTGATAATAATCGGGTGTCGTGTGAAGAAAAAGAAAGTCGACGGCTGATGATAACGTTCCCATGTATTGGTGCCGGTTCTGGGGCTGAATTTCAGCGTGCCACCAGACATTAAGTGAGGTTAATTTGCGGACAGCGCTTTTACCCTCTATCCCGTAATGGTCGAAGTGTGCGCTTAATCCCTAGTTCTCCAAGTTCCTCGTATACGGCTCCGCAGTCGGAGGCGGGAGCGTCGTTAAGTTTCGAGAGCAAACCCCGGAAAATGTTGACGTCGTCCCTTGAATGAGCTTGTGTGGGAGGAGAGGACTGGAAGGTGTGGAAAGGCAGAGGATCACGCAGTTCGCCTGCAACGCACGCTGGAATCCATCTCTTGGTCTCATGTTTTTGAATTTCCAGGCGTGACAGTTTCAAGATGTAATGGTTGCTGCAATGGGTGTATTATCAGAACCAAAAATGGGTTTTTGATCGGAGTGTTATTACATGGAAGTTTGATCAAAGATAATTCTTGTTCGTTATTAAAAACCTTTAGTGCATAATGCTATATGGCTGGCCTCGGTGGCAGCGGGGACGAGTCCTTGCCTGACAATCCGAAGGTCGTGGGCTTCAGTCCCGCCTAGATATCCAGGGCATATGTTTCGTTTAATCGTCTGTCTTTTTAATGTCTTTTTGGATTGCTTGTAATTTGGGGCACCTGTAAGCACTATAGATATTATTATTATTATCTTCTTCGGGAAATTTTCATCAGTTTTCATTGAGTTTTTTTTTAGTGATTACGGGTTATGACTAAAGTAACTCTGTATTGTTCCGTTGAGTTGAAAATGGTACAGTGTTGTGGCAAGATGAAATTTATGCTATTTAGACTGCTTTTATTAGTTAAAATATTTTTTATAAGATCTCCATTATGTGCCACTATTGTGATAAAAATCTCTGGTTTAGCCCGTAAAGATTAATGGCATAATTTTATTAGAGTGTCATCGAAAGTAGAGAATAGGATGCCACGAATTATATTAGCCCAAGCTATCGGAACGTATAGCTATCTTTTCTGGGGCAAATGTTTTCCAGATAAATGTATTTGAGATGTATGGTACCTTGCCAATAATAGCGGTGTAGTATCCTATGCGTGTGTAATTTTTGGTCTTGGTCGAAAATTTATCTTGCTCATTTCCGTATCAACAAGGAAACTAATTGAATTTTCTTGATCCCTTTTTTCTCCTTTTTTTTGGATTGATTGAATGAAATATTTTTTTATTCCATATTCACGAACTCTGCCGCTCTTACTTCCCTATAGAAAGGATTTTACGGCAATATAAAACATTTTGTTGATACATGGCTGTAATTTCTTGGCATTCGACGAATTACTGTTAAAAAAAACCATTCTGCTGGTTGCATTCGTTTTATTTTTAATATCTTCTGGCCCCGCTGCCACTTACTAGGTCACCGTATTCCCTCACCCCAAACCCTCAAAAATCGATCAAGGAGCATGCACTTCTCCCGCTGCATCCTCTTCGCTCTGATCCCCGCGGCTTGAACTTCAGCGGAATGAGTATTTTTATGGCTAAATAGGTTGAATGCTTTCCCCAGTTGCGCAGGGTAAAATTATTATATTGCGTAAGAATCCAAGTTTACTTAATGTTAGTTCACGGCTGTAGGCTGGCAAGCTAAATGCATGCTCTATATAAATTTATGATTTTATTACTTGTGTTCGAATGCTTTGTATTCGTAGTACGGGTTTTCTATAAGACAACCGCTAAGACGCCACTTCTCCATTTGGTATTGGAGTTGTGTTAGTTTTAGAATTGTAATGAAATTTTAGTAAATATTTCCAGCTCTTAAACAGCCCAATTGTCCATAGTTACACTTCATGACCGGCCAAAACATTAAACGGAATTGGTATTCATTGATATACACTCTATATTGAATAATGTATTTGTGCATTTTACAGTCAAATGGCCATTTATATTTTTTGCAGGTCTTCTTTTAGTCTAATAGGGTTGCCCAAATTCAATCGTTGGCCAAAATTCCGTATACAAGACTCAATCTTTCAATGACATTCAACTTCAAATCTGTGAATTCGAACGAATTTGTTTGAAATTTTTAATGAATGTTCGCTTCATTCTCGTAATGCATGATATACCTACTATATGTTATACTACTTTCGTCCCGCGGATCGTCAAATGAGGATTATCCCTCCGTGAGTTTTCAAAGACCATCGCTCCTTCCCCAACTTATTCCGTGTTCAAGTCCGAAGTCCTTCGACTCCGCGTTGCGAAACGAGGGTCGAATTGGCGGAGACATGGACTCCCCTCGGCGCGAAGGGGGTTATCTGAGGGAGGAGGGTCTGCTCGTGTGTGTAGGAACAGTTGAGCGAGGAGGAAGATATGGAGGATGAGGAAAGAAAGGAAATCAGCTGGGAGGTCGTGTGGAGTGTTCTTTTTCCTCTACCGTGGCCCAAAAACTTGTTCGAGTTTCATCGCTATAAATCTCCGTCGCGATAATTTTGAAATCCCGTATTTCCTCTACTCGCCGTCATCTGCTACCGTTATACGGCCTTTAATTTCCATGATGTTCAGCATTTTACGGCCAGATTTTATACTTGGGACGCCAAATGAGGTCTGATTTACAACTTAGTAGTTGTCGTGCCGTAATGCATGTTTCCCAGCTATATTAAACGGCACTAAACAGATTAAGGGAAGGCGAATTTTTTTATTAGCCCTTACAACCAACTGTCTCGAGACTTGCTGACAGAAATATTGCCTTATGCCGTCATTGAAAGTAATTATCAAAGCGAAAAGTTTGGGCGGAGAGAAATGCTCATCGTTGTGAGTTATTTGATTTTCTTTCGGAATTAATTTCAGAGGAAGTTATTTTGACATTAAGATTCCAGGGTTCTGGAAATACACTTGGGAATTGCCTGAACCCAAACCTTTTTTAATATCTACCTTGCATTCGTTTCTGCAGTAGACTCATTAATGTTAAGCTATATTTATTTAGACGAGAAGCCTTTTCGTTAAAAAGGCTCAAAAGCTGTTGGTGTTTATGATTATCAGAATTATATCTGTGTAAGATAATAAAATAATTTATTTACTTCGAAAATCATTTTATTCCGTTTTTTTTTTTAATCTACATAAGCTGTGTAGTTCAATCGATAGCCGATCCGCTCACTTGAGCGCTTGAATCATGATCAGCGATATCGATTAAATAGGAATGTTCAGACAGTAAACATTTGGCTGTAAATTTTTAGGTAGTTGAAGGAGAGATAAGTATGAGAAAATTATCAATTTTTTATCACTTGATGGCCCAAAATTATATATTTAATGACTGTGAAATTCCCCAGTCTTATTGCGAATGTAGCGTGTGCTAGAATTTCGTTCACCAAACTTTGTTTTAGCTATGGGTAACGCTCGTACGCCATGATTAGAGGGAGAAAATTTGTTGCTGCTCGTTATTGATATTTATGGACTCTCGTAAAATCATTTTGGAGTGAGAACTTTGATGTTGTAGGGAGCAGTAATTGATAGAAGTTAGGGCAAATATAAATTGTGCGTTATATTGTATTTGTTGCCTAAATGCTAATAAGAGATTAAAACCCAACCAATGATTCAAATTGGTGAATCTCTTTACCTCCTGTAAAGATAGCATGACTTGCTGTCTCTATAAGTTCTATGCAGCAAATTACGATTTGAAGGAAGACATCTTAAGGATCCCGACCGATTAAATTCTCTTCCTTAAATGCCTTGACTGGTCTTGTAGTATTCCTCGCAATCCTATCCTGAATTTTTTAAATGGAGATTTTGCTCCGAGAACAGTTACCATGTAAGCGCATTGTACCCGTTTAGAAACATTGTTTGTATCCTTATATTCCAAAATCCCCAGTTTCAGTTCCATTGAAAACTATTAGGACTTTGATTTCTCGTTCCCGATGCGAAGCGTATATATTAGATTTCTGGCAATGCTGTTTAATTTCATTAGTGCTCATTGCATTTATTTCGCTCATATTTTCCAAAATTGTCCTGATTGTCAAACCATTGAAATGTATCGGAGTTTATCTTCTAATATTTTTTTTCAGCTGCCTAAAAATATTATGATATTATGCGTTTATTCTCATGCGTGTGAATCTGAAAAAAAATTGTCTTTATAATTCGATTACGCCCTGGAAAGCAATTTTTTCGATCTTTCATGTTACTTTGAAGCTTAAGAATTCTGTGGGATAGTAATATATCGTTGTATTTAGCATACACTTACACAATTGTCTCGAAAAAGAGTAACTACTCTGCCTACTATTCTCGCTCTCATCCTTCCCTCGTATTTGTCCCCTGATTTTCGTGCTCATTATTTTTCTTTTGATCTGGGAATTATGGAATATGGGTTTCGCGGATCTAGATTTCAGCTCTTGATTTCATGAGGTTGGAGTCGATCTTTTAGCTGAATTTAGAGCCTTGATTAGATTGTTAACATCCCAAGAATAATCCTCCGCCTGTAATAAAATAAGGTTAGCCCACTATCGCATTTTCGTAACTGGAGGCTAATATCAATCCCGACTATTTTCCGTTGCCTATTTCCGCCCTTCATTTTACGATTATCCATCATTAATGAGTAAAATGGCCTCAGTTGACCTTCGCCTTCCCAAATAACTCCGGACTATTTTTAACAATGCCCATTGACTGAGAAAGATTTCCCAACCCTTTATCATTTTCAACTCTTTCGTGCCCTGAAGCAATCCTCGCCAATGTTCGGCATCGCTCACGTCTCCCCGCCAAATTTTCTTAATTGAAATTCTGCCCGATCCCAGCACCTGAATATTTCATTTCCCGAAACGAGTGGCGCCGATGGCCATGCTCGGGGATTAAATTTTTTAAATCGACTTTGAAATGCTGGTGGGAAAGGGAAAAAATCGGTATCGCGAACTCTCCGTTCATTGAATTATGATCTTTGGTTATATTATGGCCCCTGCGAAACAAACGGGAACTTTGTATTTTCACGTATTGTGTAAGATTTTTTTTGTAATGGTACCGCCTTGCTCTTGGTGTTTTTTTTTCTACACGTTAATTTAGAAACGCAGGTGAACATTGTTCTCCGATTGTCTCTCCACGTTGTTGTTTCCAATGCCATCGAATGCCTTTGCTGGCTTTCAAAAAATATTTCAGAACCCAAATGGGAGCAAAATACTGTCGATAGGCTATTTTGTAACTTGCAACATGAGATAATTTTTTAAATTCCATATTTTCCGATATCAATAATAATCCCGCGAAATATCTCTCCTTATAATTCCTGGAAATGAATTGAAATCTTGAGAGCATTTAAATTAAAAAAGAAAGGCGAAATTTCAATGCAAATTTATTTTTGTTTTACCTAATGCAAAACTATATACGGCAATAAAGATTTAATGGAATTAATAATTGTGACTTAGCAGTTATTTTTGTCCAATCATTGTAGCTCTTAGCAAGTTATATATTCTTATAGGGATCATGTTTCTTCGTTTCGTTTTGTCTTTCCACTGTCACCAGTCATGTAAGAGACATGCATAATGTTCATTCATGGCAAATGCCTAGTCACTGTCCTCTGATATCACCATTCTAAGTTAATCCATGTATCGAAAACGATATTATACTTTTCCTTTGAAGGTTTATGTACGATAAATGTGATTTTCTATTCTCTAGTTCACCTGTCTAATGTATAGGATTGAATTACCATCGGCCGTTTTAGCTCTTTAAAGCGTATGAGGAGAAATAATTTCTGCGTGGTATGTGTGTACTCTGGCTTAAATCGTACATTTTACGAGTACTCCCAAACTGGAAGCTACTGCTCTTCTCCTGCGGATGTAAAACAAGAAATCGAGAAAAATTTATTTCCACATCCGCTAAAATGAGAAAATACTTTGGCGATAAAGGCAATTTTTTCTTTTGTTTCCTTGAAATTTGAAAGAGATGATCTGATGTTTAGATTGAAAGATGTAGCTTGTTTTTCGACTTCATTCTTCCGATGGTTCATGCATTCGACGCCTAACCATTTGCTTTTTAATGCGAAACCTGCTCTAGACTTAGGCGCTAGCATATAATATATGGCCTGCCATCCTTGGTATGGCCATCCTGCCATCGTTGGTATGGTGTTGCATAGCGTCTTTTACTGGTTCGTTGAAATAGTGTATGCCTTATATCAGTTACCAGTATGAAATAGTACAAAAAACATTTTTCAATTAATTTATTGAAGGTAACTCAAGGGGAGTATCCGTCACATTTGTGCCATAAGGTATCTTTTTGGTACGTGATAAAATTTTGCACGTGTTTCGTTCCAATAAATATGGACTTAGTCCTTTCGATTTTCTTACTGTATTACCGATTTATTGACTGAAGATTAACCTGAAACCTTAAAATCCGATGAGAATCTGTGATTCCAATTCCAAGAATTCAATGTTTTTTTTAATTTCTGAAAAATTTCTCTCGCTTTATTTATTATTTTCAGTTTTGTTCTTCATAACACTCCACACATTACATATCCAGTCTCTTCCTTAATTCTTGATTGATTTTGCTGTATAAATTATTTCTCTTCAAATTATAAGTTTCCTTTACTATTTCGTGGATACCTATTTATATTGCATTTCTTCACTTAATCTCTTCATTTTACATCCATATGGTTCTTATGAATAATTTCTCTCGTTATTAAATTGTTCTTTTCCTCTCCTAATTCTTGACTAAATCTCTTGGTAGTTCTTCCCATTCTTTGCCGGCATGACGATAGTCGAAATTATTAAAGAATCTTAATTTTTACCCCCGTGGTTATTATGGAGTATTTCTCCTGATTTTAAGCTTCCTTTCCTAATTCAATTCTTTCTCCACTCCATAGACCCGTCATCAGCATACTAAGAGACGCAACAGTTTTTTTTTAATCCCTCCATTTTTATCCCTGAGGACCATGAGAATAGTTTCAGCTAGATTCCGGGTTAACTATTTTAATTATGAACACCGCCGGAGTCCTCGTTTCCTCTCATTACGCGGTTACCTCGCTTGAGATCCTCAGGAGGAGGAATGGTGACCTGATGTAGTGGTAGTAGTTATAATTTGGGAGTCACCTCCAACGTTTTTGTGGGGTTCGGATCGGAATAGTTGGGCCAACTCGCTCTTCGTCACCGCGAGGTCGGCGGTGAAAAATTTCCTTCCTGCAGCTCTCTTCTTCCCATCTCTTCCCGCCTCCATCTTTCTTCTTTTTCTCTCACGCGACCCCGCCCTCATTTTTTTTACCCTCCCGCGCCTCCTACGTCCGAGCTCGGCGTCAAACCCCATTCTCTCTCCCTTTTAATTACCGGTCCACTTAATATTTCATCGCCACCCGGGGAGAGGGCGCCTCGTGTGCTCGCCGCGGCCCCCGCCTCGCAAATCGGGGAGCGGAAATTTTTCAACACTGGCACATTTTACCTCCCCCCCCCCTCCGTCCCCCTTTTGACCCGGTCGTGAGTGCCGAAGAATGGAAGAAACGTGGAGGCCTTTGGTGGGAGGGAGCGTATTTCGTTTTTTCTACCCACGTTCCGCCTCGTGTTTCTGTTCGATATTTCGCTGCTCTCCATCGGTAGTAAGTTCATTTATCTCTCTGACCTATTAACTCATAAAGAGTGAACATGTACGATCGTCTCTTTGAATGTTCCTATATATTTCTACATACATTTCAAAATTTATGGAGAAATTGGAAAAGTTTTCTCTGGTGTTTAAATTTCAGAGGTTAACTGAATGATTATTATTCGGGTTCCGGTTAAATGGCTTTAGCCTCTTCTCGGGAATCCACTGCACGAAGATTTCATCACACAACGTATGCAATGTGCTTAGCGATGTGGGTTGGTAGCTGAAAGTGGTTGAATTCCGACCCGCATGCATTGATTCCACAATCATGAAAGATCTCTTAAGCTTCCTCTTTGTACTCTCTTAAAAAATACCTTTTGCTTCATTATACTTTAAAACAAGTTCCAGCTTTAACCCACCATTTGGAATAATCCTCGTTCAGCTTTCATCCCGCTGACCCATTTCACTTTTTTTCTCCATCTACTGCATTAATTTTTCTCTGATTGACTATCGTATGAATTCTCTTTTCGATTGCCTCAGACTAAAATGATAATGAATTATTCGGTACCAGGTAGAAAGTAAAATATTAATATATTGTACAACGACAAGACGACCAAGGCAAGGTACCGAGAGATGGTAAAAAAATAACTGAAAATATAATGAGGCCAACCGTGTAAAAAAGAAAGAGCTTTTCTGGAATTATTAATGAGTTTGTGCTTTCCTCCAATTTAATCCGATCTTCCAATATTAATAATAAATGTAGATAAGTATTTCTGGAATACCTCTTTAATTTTTTCTACTGCTGGCCTCCACTTTGTATCCTCAGTATTGGTTTACCATCTCAAACTACCTTGCCTTGATCGCCTCGTCGTCAGTAAGAAGTTTGATAGTTTACTCTCGTATCTGGTACTAAAAGGATCGCTCTCGTAACAGTTTGAGGATATGGAAAATAAGATCAGCGAATGTCTAACTGCCGTAAACTATTTTGCATGTTAAATGAATGACATGACGGGAAAGGTTCTCTTATGGTAAAAGATATTTTCTGCCATCTCACTTGCAATTGCTGTGGAAGGCACTTACTTTTCCAATTTTTTCTGTCCAAGTTCACTACTATCAGCTGTCTTTAAATACGTTTACAGGTTCATAATTACATTCATTTGCACCCCAATGAAAACTTTTATTGTGTTACTCTATTTTGTCGTTTGTTGCTTTAAATATTTACTTGTAATCGTCCTTTGTGTTATCTGATTATCTGTTGTGGCGATTTTGTTGCGATTTAGTGTCACCCATATCTAGAACCATTTATGGCTTATCGCTTATGGAAATCTTTGTTTCATCATGGATTAAATAAGTAGTAACTTTTTAGATTGCCAGTTTTGAGGACAGTCATTATCTGACCTGACCCGAATTAAAAGAGGTCGGACTCCCATGTGCTGTCGTCTCATGATAACGCTCAGAAGCTCAATCGCAAAATTTTGAATTTAGTTCGCCAGTAGGAGCACAAAGGATCCTAATGACACTAAGCATTCAGTGGAGGAGAAGCTCTGGAATACGGAAAGTGGCAGCTGATATTTTCTCTCTCTGGAGTTTGAGCTTAGTATGTGTGCCCAGAACTTACTTGAATAAAATTGAACATTTTTAAATTCTATGAAGGATCAAGAATTTTTCAATTGCAAGTCTTTCCATTACCTATAACATTAAATGTGATTGAGAATTTTGAAGAACTTTGAGGGAGAAAATTTATTGCGATACTAGATAGTAAAATCCTTTTCTAAAAGACAAATCTTCTCTTTTTTAAGGCAAAAATCACCTTCTATTTCTTGGGTTAAATCCTCCGCGAGGGAGACTCGTTATATGGAGGCTCCCAGTGCTCCCTAAATCTACTCCACAGTCCCTCCTAATACAAGCCCCTTAAGGTCACACGCGCGAATCAAACTTATCCGACAATCACTGGAGTTTCTCGCCCGTCTTTCCTCTCGTTTATTTTTCCTCGGTGGAGGTGGTGGGGCGCCCTTGAGACACGTTCGGGGAGGAGGGACCGGGGCGCGTGATGTTTGTGTTTGTTTGATGGGAGGTGGGGAATCGCCGGGCGTCGCTCCCTCTCTCTCCCCGCCCCATCCATGAACTAAACACCTCTTCCTTCAAAACCTCCGCGCGGGTCTCTCCTGGCCACCCTGGTGTCTCTTCGTCACCTTTGGATGGGAAAGGTAAAAAATGGGGCTTGAATCTAGTACAGGGTGGGAAACCAGTAATAAGTAAGGGAAATTTTAGGAAATCCAGCTGCGTGCGTTTTTCGTAACCGGGAAGTGCAGGCGAGGTGTGAAAATTCCGTAGAGGGGCGGGGGGGGGGGGCGGAATAACTCCCATTCCCTATTAGGACAAATGATTGTCTCGACTTGGAAATTGCTTTTCGTCAGGGAATTTCTTTTGCCTGAAAAGTCGTGGAATATCAGGGTATAATGTCCAGTAAGCCTGAAAAAATCTCTTTACTGCGTAAGGCAAATAAGGAGGTATTTTCCTTTATACTCATAGAATTATCTTCATTATTAGCTCATCTTATTCCATACATATCTTTCATATCGTGCTTCCTATTGGTAATTATTTTATCATAATTTTGCATAATTTCGTTGAAAGTTTTTTCCTTTAGGCGTATGTTATTTAACTACCTCTTATCACATTTTTGTCATTGATCAAGATGAATACCTCATTTTTTAATTCGCTCAAGCAATGTGAAAAATTTTGTAAATTGACATAGATAGTCAGGGAGGATCAGCTTGATCTGTGAGTCGTCACCACCAAACGCCTCTCCCCTCAAAATCATCGCACAAGTCTCTTCCATCCACCTCGGTCCTGCGCCTTCGAAGGGAAGGAAGGTGAGAAAGTAAAGGTGTCTTTCGTATATATATGTGTGTGTGTGTGTATATATATATGTATAGACACACGATTTATCTGGAGGGAGAGAGTGTGCCCCCCTGAACCGATAGAGAGGAGGGAAGGATGGAGGAAGTTGATGAAAACTTTTAATGGAAGCGGATGGGAGATTGGCATTTTGAGGGGGACCAAGAGCTCGGAGAGTTTACCCATCGGCTGTGAGGAGAGAGGGAATATGGGCCGGGGGAGGATTTTGAAAAGGGGTGGCGGGTCGTGATGGGGACGTGAGGATTCGGAATAGGTGTGGGGGAAGACTGGTGGAAGGAGGAGAAAAGTTGTGAGGGTATTCAGGGGAGAGGACGAGTAAAGGTTTTTGATGGAGGGAGAGTGTGTGTGGCAGTGGCGTATCCAGGAGGGGGCACGTGCCTCCCCCATAAAATCAAGTATTTTTAGCAGAAAAGACTGAACCCTACGAAACAAATTTGTTCTACTCTATTTTATTTGCTTTTAGTTATTGATTATAGTAATTATATTTATAAAAAAGCTCATTTTGCAAAATTTATTTTATATCCCAGTAAGTATTGGCAAAATAGCTTCGCGACGACCCATCAATTTTATAATTTTAAGTGCCAAAATAGAATTAAATGCAATTTATAGAGATAAAAATGTTCAAATATCCCCCAGGTTCCACCCCCCTGACCCCTATGGTCACCCCCCCTCCTCAACACATCGTCTTGACTACGCCCCTGATGTGTGGGATGAATGGTCGGATAGATATGAGCCAAAAGGACGCACCCTCAAACACTCTCCTTCCCCCTTCCCACCGTTCTTCCTTCCACTTGACGATTGACGAGGTGAGATAAGGGATGATGAGGTGGGCAGAGTGGGAGTTTTGGGAGGCGTGCGAGGTTTTGCCGAGGTGAGAAGCGGTCTTCTTCCGCATGCGAATCGATTGACTTATAAATTGATGGAGTTGCGAGGGGCTCATTTCCTTTAGGCGCCTATAGAGTACCTTCCTCTCACTCTCTCTCCCTTCCCGTCCGTTCCTTTCGCGCGCCCCCAAACCCATTCGCCCCACCTTTCCCGCTTCCGGCCTTCCTCCACGCCGTGATCATCTGATGGCACTCAGCTCTTTTCCCTCTCACTTTCTTTTTCTTACTCCGCCGAGGAGGATAAGGATGCGAATGGGATGCTTGGAAAGGAAGGGGGCTTATTCTTTGAGGCAAAAAAAGAAGGCCTCGATTTTGGGGGTGTTGCAAGAACCCGCGATAAGGGGGAAAATTATTCATTTCCCTCCTTCGCACGATGGTGCGAGACGTATTGGTATCCATCTCTTCGCAGTCCGATGCGTATCGGACTTTTTTTTAGAGAGTCAGGGGTTTCATGTCATGCGTGCGTGCCCAGCCCCAGCGAAGTGCCGATCTCAGGAGTATTTTTCTCGATGTTATGGTGTTCAATAGCTGACGTATCCCTTTTTCTCCCTCTGTCGTATGTTAGTTTCGTTTTGGTTTTCCGGAGACATGCTGCTAGTTGAAAGAATATGTGCCTGTCGCTCGATGACGCAAAAATGCAGCTCACACTTAATAATAAGTATATTCAGGCACCGAAAACGACCAGTTTAGTATAAATTATTAAGTAAATCTTTCTAGTTAATGTAAATAAAAATTTAGTGAACGCGCAATATTTTATATATTTTTAATGCATCGGTTCCACAAGATCTCACCTGAAACTGCCAGTTTTCTTTGACTAGTTTAGTAATAAATAATTAATAAATATGCAGTAACGGAGTTTGCAAATGATTTCAATCATAAATTGATATGTATGGAAAATGCATCACGGTAAAATAATTGTTTGTGTACCTCTCATTTGTATATTTTTTCTTTATGTTGCACAGTCCTGGTAGATAAATTCACATTTATAAAAATGTGTTCTGAGTCATTGGGTATTATAGCATATGCAATACCAAAAATTAATGACAATCAATGCTTTGGAAGCATTGCCCAATTTAAATGACGCTTATGCATTATTCAGTTTCATAATTTACTCTGGTCAGGAATCGGTTAGGTGTGTAGTCGTTACAACCACTCGCACTTTTTTCTGTGGGTTTTTAGATTTTCAGTCTTGCGTGACTTATGTGGACAATTTTATCGGTTATTTAAAAAGAAACTGTGTGGCAATAGATAATCAGAGTTACCTCCTTCAAGAAAAATCTTAATTTTCGGAAGGGAATTTGGGTCACTCGTATTGAATATGTTGGGTCATAAAGGTAATTTGCTAAGTTACAGAATGTACTCCTTAAGTGCTTCTCGAAGAACGACAAGTTTCCGAATGTGGTCCTATGAACACCCACGCTGTAGAGTGCCTCTTATTGTCGCTAAGTGATTAATTTGTCTGTCCCTAAATTTCAGATTTCATTTGTTAAATTTCTGTCCCACTTAAACATTATGCTAAATTTTCCGCAAGGCTTTAGATGAATAGGAAAAATAAGTTGTTTTTTCAAAGGCTTTGCGATTTAACCAGTGTATTCAAAAATATTAAATTCCGAGCCTAGATTGACACAGTTTGACCGGAAGTCAAAATAAGGTGAGACGCTTCTTTGGAAAAAAAAACAGTTTTAAGTTCTCTAAAGTGTCCTAAAAATCACGCTGGTGACCGAAAACGAGTGTTGAGCGTGGTAGCTGGTGAAACGAACCTTGAATCAAAGAAAGTCCTTTTACGCGAAAATTGTCGTAGTTTAATGAACCCCGTTCCGGGAATTTGCATCACTCTACGTTGATTTTTCTCTGCGGAACGCAGTGAAACAGCTTTTGCTCACATCGGTTATTTTTATTCCTCTCTCTCAATTTTCCTGTGCTCCGCCTCTCCCTCTCTCAGAGCCATCTGTTGTGCTTGGAGGTGCACTTTCATCCCATCGGTGATTGGAAACTGTGGGTCCATGGGATGTGGAGCTGCGACCTCCGACCGCGTGATTAGTCTCCGGCCCCCTAATTGGGCGAAATCTCATGCCTCGCACACGCGGCAAAACCCTTTCAAACAACCCCTCGGCTCTCCGTGCGTCCACCCTCTCGCTCTGTACCCTGGTGATTTCGTTTCAACCTGCCGCCTCGAAAAGTAGATTTCGAACGACTGTCCTCCTTTTTTTTGGGCATTCGGGGAGGGAATCAATGCCGCCACACAACCAATGCGATTCTGATCGAAATAGAGCCATTTAGCTAAGTATTAAATATTAAGCGGATTACGGTTCTTTAAGTACTTTTCAAGGCTGTTATAAATATGTCAAAATTGACACAATTTTGTGACTTTAATTCTCTAGTGAAATTGCAGAGCGATGTTTTGCTGCCCATCTTTCGATAGAAAATTGAAGCCGGGAATATCAATTGGCACTAGTTCACTTGGCAGAAATTTGGAATTGACAGCTTTATACATATTTTTTGGGCTTCATAAGCTGTTTCTTTGAATTTTAAACTTCGTTGTGTCTCTTTATTTCTTTGCTCCTGTCTACCTTAACTTGTCTTTCTTCGTAGGTTTTTGCAGTTTCATTTACTAATTGAGATAGATATTTTCTGGTAATTTTTCGATTTTTTTAATCAACTATTCATCTTCTAATTTTATAAAATCCCTCGAAATTCTCGTGATAACGCCAACGGTTCACGAATGGGAGCTTTCAGTGCTTAAAAAATGAACAAAATATTCAGTATATTCAAGAGAAACATCTACCTGGATAAGTAATTATCCTGTTTTGCGTCAGGGTGTGCTTAGTTTATGGTGTAAGTACTCGAAGGGCAGCGAGAACAGTTCACTCGCCCTAGCACGGTGGTGCCGTGCATGGCAGCCTGTAGCATGCTGGTCGGCCGTAGAGGGAGTGATACAGGGTATGAGGGCCTTGAACAGCGGAAACACCTGCGACCCCTCGGTCCTTTTCACTCCTCCCGACGCTCATTACGACCTCGCGAACTTTTGATCCCGCCTCCCAACACCCCCCGCGTGGTCGATCGCCTCACCCGCACCCAACCCTTCCCAAAAATTCGCTCCAATCCACGATGGCGATGATAATACCACGGTT
Organism: Ischnura elegans; assembly: GCF_921293095.1. Lineage (NCBI taxonomy): Eukaryota > Metazoa > Arthropoda > Insecta > Odonata > Coenagrionidae > Ischnura > Ischnura elegans. The sequence continues at coordinate 148,127,330 of NC_060246.1, forward strand.
GCGCGCACCGCAGCTCTTCGCCTCCCACATACGTTCACGCCGGCCGCAGCCTCATCAATGCGAGTCAAAACAGATGTAAATAAGCCCGGGCGTTCCAAGAGATGATGCCGGACAGGTCGGCATTTCGCTGTGGTTTAAAGGGCGCAGCTGATAGCTGCAGGCGTTGTAGGGTGGGCACAGATAGGGTGGAAACTGTGGTGGTGGTCGGTGCGCAAAGCTTCAGGGCTTTTGTCATTCTCGCCAGGATAGTATAGGGATCAAGGGTGCGTACCCTTGGTTGTCAGGAGCGAGCCCTGTGCGAGGCAAGCTTTCCAAGGGGAAACACGACGAGGCTTTTGTTCCCCGCTGCCTCCCCCCTTCCCTCTCCTCCCCATCTTCTCCACCTCCCCCTACCCTCCCCCGCCACCCGTCCGCGTTGCTGATTGGACTCCGATTAGGAACCTCTTGCTGTGGCGTGGTGACGTCGTTGTTGAGTTTCGGAAGCGTTATCGCCTCAGCACCGAAACGGGCCGACGCGGGTGGTGCCATGCCGCTTAATCCGCGTGTGCGCCGGATGCAGTCAATCGTCGCATCGGTCAACTTTATCGCGCTTTGTCCCGCCCCGAGGTTTTTCTTCCATTTCTCTCCCAAAGTGAGTGGGTCTTGCGTTTATTTTTTCCGCGAGCCGGATATTGGTGAGGATAAAGGTGCCGTCTCTCTCTGGCTCTTTTCCGCAGAGTGAGGTATTGGTTGCCCTGTCGTGGGATAATTATCTCTTGTTACCATGGTGTTAGTGCAACAGTGTATTTATGAGGAAAATACCTTTTATAATATTCGATTTGTTAAAACAGGAATTTTTGATTCTCCGTAAATAGTTGCTTTAATCGTTCCATGTCTATACAAGGGAAAACTTGGCAAAGAAGCCATCCGTAATGCGAGCTCAGTTATGCCTGGTCACCTTGATTATGACTGTGTTTCAGTCACTATATTGTTCACCTCGTTATATATGTATATATATAATACATTTTATATATATATAATGTATTATATAAGTTATATTTGCAATCTTAGCTAGTTGATATTTCTTTGTTTGCGTTTCTGAGTCAATGTCTTTTCCGGCAATTTTTTAGATATGATGATACTTTAGGCATCTTATTGTATTCATTTTAAAATATGATTTGCATCTTATATTTTTAGTTCTGTTTATTTTCTTTTCTGCCAGTTTTATTTCAATTGCACTCATTGTCCCGTGCTTCAGGTCTCACGTGAACCCCAGATACTCCATGCATCTCCAAATATTTTCATAATCATTTTCTGTCATAACACGTAAATCGTCCACTCACTCTCAGAATATTGTTCGGTAAATTGAAGTTTAAATAAATTCCTTCCACTAATTTATCCCTCGTCATTCATTTAGTGATGGTCGGGAATGAACAATTGTTCCTAATGCATTCTCGCACACAGGTATTCAGAAGATATCGTCAGTGTTAAAGACAAGTATTGTGACCTGCGACCAAATCCTAGATGAAAGCGCTGACCAGTCGTCATTGTGCGGACAAAATCGTGACAACCCACCGACGCTAAAGCCGCCTCTCTTGCCGTCATGCGATTGCAGAATGTCGGATTACCCATCCATTGTGCCGGCAGTTCATCGCGGCAGTGTCCAAGCTTTGTCCACAATTTTTCCGGGCGAATCCTCGAGAATTTGCCCGGATCGAGGGTATCCGACCCAGCCGGATCCCTTTTGGAGCTCCACTATCCCTGTCGTGTAACTGATGTGCAAAATTATCCTAGGAAAAACACCTCTTTGGAAATTAGTTTTGCTTTCCCCAGCATGATTCATTGTGGAGCGCAGAATTTTACGTCATTACCTTAGGAAATTAAGGCAAATCCACGATGCCATGGTGACGGTATTAATTATCCTCCTTAAATTCACATAATTGTTGGCGAGACTAAACTTATATCCCATATCCGTTTACTGAGATTTAGATAAATAATCATTTACATAAATAATCCCAAATTTTTGGGCTACTTGTTTTGTAGCAGACTGTAGGTCGCATAGTGAGTTGAAAATACTCTCTCTTTTAGGTAAAGTTAGTCTTAATTTTGTTATGTGAAATTTCTGGATTCAGTACTTTATTTTCGTAACAATATTGATTATTAGTGTTACTTTTTTCTGAGATCATTTCCTCTCAGAAACCAGAATTTGAGGCATGAAAAGTTTTCAATAAAACTCAATCAAATTGTACACTTCACTTTGCAATTTGCCAGACTTTAGATCTGATTTAGAAAATTAGTGCTATTTTCAAGTATTTAGGTGGAACTTATAAAATACATAATACCTATGTAGCGGCTCTCTGCCCTGAAGCAAAAATTAGCCCATCCCATTTGTAAATTATGAATCAATTTCTTCTTTCCTATCCCATTAATGTCGTTAATTGAGCCTTGTAAAGATTGTAAATCATTGACATGTCATTTTTGTCTATAAATCTTTCTCCCACTGTCGTAAACTTTTTTTCATTCGACATTATGAAGCGTATTTTCCAAGCCTTCGAATGGTGGAGGTAATGGTTTGTGCGCGCTAAAATTGTTTCGTCCTGATATTTTCGTACATTGTGCTTGTAACAGCAGAAAATTTCATTGAATAATTCCCCCTTTTATCCCATTCTCTCCGTGCACGCACTTTGCTGCTAATTGGGTGTAAAGTCAAACAGTTGTGCAATCTTTCATCTCATAAAGAAATTCTCGTCAGCCTATTCATGCAGCTAAACGGTGTGTAAATGGTCTGTCAAACTGTCCATTTCATGTCTTTACCGTGAAAACTCCCGATGCTGTAATCCCTTTCGCTCATTCCCTCAAATGCATCGCTTCGTGTTTCCGTAAGGACTGAATCTTTGCTTGGAATCCACAATCGAATCCTCATCAGTGTGTAAATCCGCATCCCCCTCTCGTTTACCTTCTCCACAGCCATCGCTCGGGAAGATTAAGCACGGGTAGGATGCAAAACACCTGTGAACTCGAACCGCACCCGGCAAATCCCTTTCCGTTTCCCAAGGGGGAATTATTCCGATTCCGTTCTCGGAAGTGCATCACTGCGAGGTTTCTCAGCGAAAGTGCTTGAATGTTACCAGCCCTGGATATTTTATTCGTTATTCATCGCCCTATATTCATTTTATTTCCATCACTAAGTACCTACCTAGGCATGTACACCTTTTATCTTAAATAGACTTCATCGCGACTTGTGGAAACTTGTGTACTTGATTTTTCTGTAAATTCGAAGTTTGAACTTTGCTCTCGATGTCGTTATCCATCTAGGTATTTATACCTTTTATCGTACACCTTTATTCTTCATCAAGAGTTGTGGAAACCTACCGTAAATTCAAAGGTTGGACTTTACTCTCGATATCATTATCCATCACCGTTTATATAGTAGGTCCGCAAAGTGACATTTTCTACATAATCTATAAGTAATATTATAACCATCGTGAAATTTTTCTCTCGTAAATTTTCTATCTACTGAAAGCATAGCGTTTGAAATACCGCGGTAATATAGAAAAAATACGTGATTTTCACATTCCGTCTCTAGTTTGTGAGTTGCTAAGCCGATGTTCATGTTTTAATGAGCTGATATCTATCATTTTGATAACCTACATTCATTATTTTGGTCTTCTGGTAGATAGCAATGAAAAACCTTCTCTTTTAAATTATTTGATCTTCAGGAATATAATTATATATTAGCTTCTCGATGTAGTTTCATTTTTATTTTTATTTTTCTCTCCAACCAAGTCCTTTGGCTACATTGGTGAACGTGTTAATTGTTTTGTCTCATTTGCGACTGCGTCGAAAGATATTAGCCGTTATTTTTAAAGCGAAAGGAAGCATCAGAAAAATTCATTAAAAAGAACGGACATTGTATGACGGACTCTATGACGACTTGTTATTACTCGCATAAAAAATTACCCGTGGCAACGGCGCTAGGTCACAAAATTTACCATATGCCCGAGAAGTTTCTCCTTTCGTTGCGCTTCATTGCTGCGCTTTTGTTATTAAAACGTCAACCGGTCGGAGCCCGATCTCCATCCGACGCCGCCGCGTCATATGTATCCGGCGGATTCCAGCCGCGCACGTATGTATTTATGTTTATCTATCCATCCATTCCCTCGCTCGGAGGACGAAATTATCACAATAATAACGATAACCGCTGTTTGCGAAACCATTCACGCGGACGTGGCGCCCAAATAATAATGCATAAACCCCGTCGCACGAGAACACATTCAGCGGGCGGAATAGTGCTGTCGTAAATATTTGCTCGGAGAGGATAGAGAGAGAGAGAGAAGGAAAGGTGGAGAATGGGCGCCGAGAGTTTTGTTGGTTATGGTAGTTACGGTGAAGTGGCGATGGGAGAATAAAGAGATGCGGATGGAGAGAGGGAAGAGCGTTATGTATGTTTGGGTGGGGGGAGGTCATTGTCTCGCCGCTCTTCTCCCATTCCCATTTTCATAACGGGGAAGAGTGCGGAGCCCAAACATGAGCGGCGCGAACTGACTCATCGGTTTCAATTTCCTTCTCTCTATCTCTCTTCCCCCTCGCCTTCTCCCTCCCTACAAAAGCCCTTCCGATAACAAACCGATTCAATTATGATTTCATCTCTATCCTGGCGAAGGGAAGGGTATGGTAAGGATTGGTGGAGAGGCGGAAGCTTTGTGATCGGGAACAAGAGGAGGTTTTCGGTGAGATGAACGGTGGAGGAAGTGGCTTTCGTCCCGCGCCACCTTTTCCATCGTCGTCCCCCCCACCCGTAGTGATAAACAAGAGGTGAATGTTTCTTTGGAGAATAAAATGGGCTTCATCTGGCTGTTAGAAATCTTTATTATTTCACTCCATATTTTTCTCTTAAGTTTCCTCTTCACACAGAAATAGCTGGTTGTATGTGGTGCATTGAGACTGTTGATCCTATGGTACGTGAGGGTTTGTGTAAAACTTTGTCTGTGTTTAAATGCAATGGTTTGAGACGTCACTTGATGGAAATCCTTCATGAATATCGGGAAATGATAATACTTTGCTGCTTCCACAATAATTTATTCACTCGCGACCGGTTTTGATCGGCCAGAATATGATAAATTGTATCGAAACCGATCGCGGGTGAATAAATTATTATTTTTACGGCAAATTTTTATTCTTTCTTGATGGTAAAACCTTTTAATGTAGAATGAAAGAGAGGATGAGAGCAATGTTTTAAAAAACTACAACGCAGTACGAAATAGGCTGCCTTCTTTTGACCCCACTAATTGCACCACAATGAATCAAGAACTACTGCTCATGTATGTCTTATAATTTGGCGAATCAGCGGGTGAACGTGTTCTCCAGGGAATAGGCTTAAAATTGCACGCTCATGAGAAGCTTCGTAGTTATAATAACACCTGAATTTCGGTTACCCAACATTATTCTCATCCCGAGTTTGCTACTCTCTTCCCGTATTTCTTTCGAGGCGCAAATAGTGTGTTAATAGAGCCCTTCACTCATTTTGTAATAATCTTCTTTTGCAACTATCACGAATTCCTGGTTGTCTAGTCCTTACTTTCCTAATCAAGTCAACAGATGTTATGAAAACAGAAATTGATACTAATGGAAGTCTGCGTTAATTTTGTTATTGAAAAAGAAGTTATGTTCCTTTTGAAATCATAAGCTAATTTCAGAATGATGGTTTATTTGGCCAAAAAAATTATTTGAAAATTGGAAAAAGGTGAAGTCAAATATCTTTCGTGTTTTATGGTGATTCATCTTTATAGTTTTTAGGAGTAGAATTTCAACCAGTGGAATAAGCCGGTTACGGTTTCTAAATAAGCGAAAATGAGCTAACATAGGTATGACGTTTTGGTATCATTCGTTGACTTTTTATAGTGAATTTGTGGGATAGATGTGCGTTCAAATTTTGGAGAAAATTCGTTAATGGGTGTCGAAAAGTCGAAACTAAACACTTAGAGCTGGGGAGCATTATTTCTCAAGATATACGTCTGCCTAAGTGTTCCCTGGTATGAGTTCCCAGTCTTTTGCGGCGTATTGAAACACAAACTTGGCAGTGTTAACTTGTACCTTTCATAATCTCTAATACACTTTTAATGTATCTCATTCCTGTTCTTGGAAAAATATGGTTGTTGTCGTGTTTCATTTGGCTTTAATAGCGACGGAGTATGTAGAGCTTTGTCACCTTTCACCAAATCTTTCTTGCCCAACTGCCTGAGAATATTCTTATCTCTACATCTTTTTATGTATTTTTTTACATTTTGTAAATTTTTAAGTTTTTCAGGATAATCTTGCAGGTCATGATTTTCGTTTTATTGCAGCGCCTGAAAGTGAATGAGAGTATGAACGTTTTTTTAAGTGAAAACTTCTTTAGCGGCGTTAAGCACTTTTGTGGGATGGGGAAAAAGCATAGAATTCGCGTGAGCGTCACCGACCCGACACCGCGATCGCTACAGCGAGATATACATATGTATAGTGTGTATAGTGTATACAATGGTATAGGTTGCGTCACCGCCATAGAGAAAAGTGTAAAAAATACAGCAAAGACAAAAAAAAAGAATGATGTCGCTGCTATGTCTATTAGTGACTCTTCTGATGCCATGAAAGAAAAAATTGAAGAGGAAAAACAAAGAAAAAGAGAAAAAAGTAAAAGATACAGAGAAAAGAATAAGAATGACGTTGCTTCTAGTAGAACAATGGATCAAAAACAGAAACGAAGAGAATATTATAAGCTGCATAGAGATAAAAAAATATTATCAAATTTAAAAACACAAGATTTTTCTAATCTGAAAAATGAACCACACAACGTTCATACTTCTAAAATTGCAAGTTCTTCTGCTAGTTATGTGCCATATGTACCACCAGTCATTCATAGTTCACAAATTGCAGGTCCGTTTACCAGACATGTGTCATATACCACCAGTCATTCATAGTTCACGAATTCCAGGCCCATCTACCAGAAATGTGCCATATTTAGCACCAGTAATTCATACTTCACAAATTGCTGGCTCGTCTACCAGAGATGAGCCACATATATGTACTGATACAGTACAACAAAGTCATCCTCATTCACAAGTTGTTGATCCACATCTTCATAATACTAATCTTCAATCATACTCTGATCTTCTACAGAATTTCTCTGCTCATAGACAATTTGAAAAAGATTTTGTTGAAAATGAATTTGGTGTTGCTTGCGACATTTGTGATAGATTGTGGTTTAAAAATGGTTTGAAATATTTATCGAATAACGATACTACTACAAATATTGAATTTATAAGAACATTGCTCTCAAACATTGATATACTGCAAATAAAAATATGTTCGACTTGCTTTACATCAATTCAAAAGCAAAATATCCCACCACTATCAGTTTACAATGGATTTAAATATCCTCCACTTCCAGACTGTCCTAAAGAATTTCCTTTGGATTTGGTGTCTGAAAGACTTATATCACCAAGGATTCCCTTTATGCAAATTCGTAGGCTTCGGCATATTCATAGTCAATATGGAATTTATGGGCAGGTAATAAATGTTCCAATAGAAGTAAATACAATGGTGAATCTGTTACCAAGACATGTTGATGATGATCATTATATATAAAAAATAAATGGATAATAATGATTTCAGTTTTCACTTCTGTCGGCCAGTCCCACGACTGCCCCGTTTTTTTCAGGGAGAATATACGATACTTTTCCTACAGATGAGTCGGCTCTTTATTTGAAGTGGGAAATTCGTCTAAGGCTATATCTCTAATCCCTTCGCTACATTTGCATCAAAAGCTTCAATTTTACCTGCAAATCAACCCACATGTCAAACCGAGTAATCGAATTACATTTTGTTAATTTATTCGCGTTTTTGCTAAATGTTTGCGTTCAAACATTTGAGAATTCCTATGCCAACGCCTGTATAGAGTAGTCATAAATACCTAAGTTTTCATTTCTTTAAATTTCTCAAGTATAGGTACTTTTTGTCTCATTAAAACTTAACGCACCTGCAATTTGTCTTGTAAAGTTTTATGTAACAAAGTGAAATTCGGTTCTTGATCCTTCCATGATCATCTGCAATGTATCGATGCATAATTTTCCCTTGAAGCGGCAAAGACAATGACTCCGTCAATGCAAAAAATAATTTTCCTTCGTGGCTTTTTACTCTCCCTTGGTTAAATTGTTTTCCTCATGCATCGTCCTATTCTGACTGGATAAATTAAATTTTTGAAGCTTAGGTCAAGGGTGTCTTGAATGAATTTATCAATTTCTTTCCTCTTTTAAGTATTTAAGTTTGAAAAATATTCTGTTTGTGAAGAAGAAACTAAACAATGGAAATATTTTTATTCCCGTTCTTAGTTAAATTTCCGTCCTCAAAGTTTGTTGGTACCACTCGATTGAGATAATTATGGAATATCTATTAAACAGTCCAATTAATGAATATATTCATGTATTTCTCATTTTCCTTCAAATGAACCTTCTAGGAAAATTGAACTCAAACTAATCCTCCCCTTAGTCCTCCCTCCTTGTCATTATAATGAAGAGGATCAAACAGTCTTGACTAGATAAAAATGATATTGATTAACGCTATATTTATTTCTTCTCCTATGTTCCTTCGAGAAGGAAACCGAACCCAATGAATGAACATTCGGTATTTTCCTAAGCTTTTTTAGACCCGTTCGTGGCCAAATTATTTTCTGCGGCCCCAATCTTTCTCTCGCCACACGATGAAGAAAAGGATTTAGCAACTCCGCTGGGGTGTCGAAAATCGTCGGCAGTAAATGCGGGCGCGAAAGGGAATCGGTAGGGGGCGGGGCAGACGGGGCGATCCTTTGCAGATGCGGGTCGTTGGTGCGAACGATACACTCTGGGTCGGAATGGAAGGGATGAGAAAGCGGGTTGGGTTGGTTACATTTTAAGTTCGGGGATCGTGAGGGTGTGCAGGTGCGTTTGTGCGCAAGGGGTGGTTTTTCAGTGGGTAGTAAATTTCAGGGTGGGTGGACCACTCCGGTCATTAGCACCTTGCGAAATTCTGTTGAAAAATCATTAATCACTTTTTAATAGTTTTTATATGAGGACACGTCACTCTGTTTCTACCGGTCTTATTTTTTCTCTTTTTGCAAGGAATAATAAGGCAAATAAAATGATATTGAAATATTTAGGGCTCATAAAATAGCTCTTATTTAACATTTCCCTTTGTCTTAAATTTTAAATATTTTCACTTTAGAAAATACGTGCATGCAATTTTATGTACTCCAAATTTTATCTGAGAAGTTTTTCTTAAATAAATTTAAAATTTAATTAAAATTAATAAATAAAAAACATAAATTTTAAGGAAGTTAAATAGCCCAAAAAACCGATCGAGTAGGATTGATGTGTGCTTTAAATTAATAATTACCAAGTATGGTTGTTGTAAAAATAAATTAATATTTCATTTATAAGACCAGAAATATTTTTAAAATTTTTACTATCTGGGTCGTTGCTTTTACTGTGGAGGATGAATTTTCTGGGGGATAGGAGAAGGGCTTTGGGCTACTTTTTACGGCCGAGGGGGTTGCTCCTCGTTTTTCGGGTGGGATGGGCTGCTGGTCGGGGTGCGTTTCATTCGGCGCGGCAAAGCCGGTTGCGGTGGGCGAATTTATATACATCCGTCGGATACGGCTAGCGAGGTCTTGGTGCCATGTGGCGGTGTATTAGGATAGGCGGCAGGAGGATGGCCTTGAGGGAGTTGCGGTGGTGCCAGTTTGGGTAAATGGTTCGTTGGGAGATGGGGGACTCAAAGCGATTGGGGGCAAGGTGGTGGGTGCCGGCCACAGTGGTCCGGATGGTGCGACATGGCAGCGTGCTGAAACGAGGCTCGTAGGAAGGCACCTACCCTTGTCGCTCTCTCCGCTGACTGGTCTCGCCAGACATTGCCACGCGCTGTTGTTCGGTGGGCGTCGTTCCCGTGTTCCCCTAACTTGAATGTGTCCGCGAATGCTGACCCGCACCCCGCAAAGGTGACCTCCTAAAATTCTGGCGGTGTTTCTGGGGATAGCCAAAGCGGCAAATGAGGTGTATCGCAAATGCTCTGGGGCCTGGTGTAATAGTTAAAATGATCGATTAACCACGGAATTTAGTAATGACAACCCGTTAACCGCTTAATAATTTTGGAAGATAATCGCCAGTTAGTGAGAAATATATGCAAGGCAGGAAATATTTATGTAGGAAATGTATACATGAACTTCAGTGGATTACCCAGAGAGAGAGAGCCAAGGTGCGCTAATTCTTCACAGTGAAAATAACCTCATGTTGGACTAGTTCTATTATCTTTCATTTTCGCTCTGAATAAAAATTGGGTTCAAATACAATGAATCCCGGTAGCCTCTTTTGTCATCTTCTGTCAACGATGCCGCCCATAATATATCAGTCGAGTACCGTTACTCGTGAGATTATTACCTAGCATATTTTATGGAATCGATGTTAAGTTGCGAAAAAGTTTGATTTTATATTTAATCAAGGTTATTAAGCGTCATATTTTAATGTAGTTCAGGGTAATTTAGTTTGAGTTGCGTTGTCCTAGTATGGAGTAATGGGTGTGTTGTATCAAGGACTGAAGTATAAATCGGTACAAGTGGGAATATTCCTAGGACGTAGGAAATTCGGAAATAAACTCTGGTTTCACATCGGCATATATATAGGAAATTCTTTACTGAAAGCCGTGGTATTCAATTCAATTGTTGGAGAAACAAGACTTGGGGACCGAGGGCCCTCGTTATCGGACTCGCCTCGATAAATCGCTACCCTCGCAAAATTAAAAATTAGGGAAATAAATTAGGCTTTCGGTTGATTTCTTTTTATTTTCGTTTTTACACTGCGACGATGTGTCGTACGACCTCCTATGCACTTAATGATGGATGAATGTTTTTCCTCTATAAAATTAGCTCTTTTTTACCCTTCAGTTTTATGTGATTTATAAGCGTCCCATCGGTTTTCGAGCGTGAGCGTGTCGTGAAGCGTTGGCGTAAGAAGTGGGCGAATTTGCAATGGCTGATAAATCGAGTCACGCCGTGGACCTTCCATCAGGAGTGCGTCTCCCGCCGTCGTCGCGCGGCCAGCAATCTCTGTCACGTCCGAAGTGCCGGTGTTCCGAGTTCACGTGCTTGATCGATGACAGGCGGGCGAATTCGCGCGTCGCGGTGGGTGGATTTTAAGCCTTCCTTTGATATCTGTGTGCACGCCTTCCTTGAGCCCTTATGAATGGTAGATTTCTCCTCTAGAGTCGTTTCCCATTAGCACCGGCGTGATAGATGAAAACGATAATTTAAATTGTAAAAAAATTAACATTCTCATAACATATTTTACGACCATCTTCGAATTCCGCTAGACCATAACCAGCGTGAAATCAGAGCTCAAAATATTGTTTAGTTTTTTTTTCAGTTAGAGGTAAAAAAAAAATGAAATTTTAATTCAGAATGCTTGTAGTTATCGAGAAAATATTGATTTTTCTCAATAGTAGTTTGTTTTCGTCCGTCCTATCATTGTTGATTTTATGGTTTAAATTCAGATTCAATTAGCTGTTTAAGAAGTGTGGGTTTTAGTATCATGCTTGTTTTTCATGGTTTTAATCTTTTTTTTATAATGTTATCGGAAGTTTCAACTCCAGATAGTGGTTACTTTAAAGTTATTTGACTATTCGTCGTACAATACTTGGTTGTAATCATATATTTTTACTAATAAGTCAAAATTCGTTTTTTTTCCTTTTTATTTGACATAGTTAGTAACTCGAGAAAAATTCTTTTATATCATACCCCATAAAAGCGCCAATTCTTACTGAAAGTATAGTTTCTTCCCCTTAAAGAGAAAGGGGTACAAAGTCAAATATTAAAGTAGACCTCTGCACACATAAAATCTGAGGGTCAGAAGAGGCCTATTCCTAGGGGTTAAACAGAAAATCAAAATTAGTCTTTGAAAATTTTTCTGGGATCCGATGATTCCTGGACGAGTCATATGCCTCGCAAATTGCCGTATCCCTCAGTCTCCAGGCCAAGGAGTTGCCGAATTTCAATTTACCCCCGTACTTGATTCCTGTCGGGTGGATTAAACGCAACTTTTTGCAATTCGCCAGTTAGAAACGAGAGCGCGGCGAGCGTTTAATGCGGTGGGGGGGGGAGGGCGCGTGCTTTTTGTTTTTCTCCCCTCAGTTTACTGAGTGTAAAGTTGTTACGATGGAGTTTCCATGCGGTGGATAAACATTTTGCCCGCCGAGGAGAGATTAAAGCGAGGAATACACTTGGCTCTCCCGCCATCATTCTCCCTTTGAGCTCGCCGGAGGGGGCGTGGGAAAGTAATGGGGTAGGGATGAGTTGACTCCACTTTTTTGCGATACCGATTCTTACAAATCGATTCCTGATTCTCGATGCCATCCGTTTATATTCCCAAAAAGAAACTGGATGCGGTAGTAATCCATTAGCATACTTATATAATTTTAATTCAATTTACGGCTGGAGTAGAAAAACCAAACCAATAATCTCTCAAAAATACATTTTTTTAACTTGTAACAAATATATCATCTGCATATTTAGTTCAATGAAATATTACAAAATTATCTATACAAATTTATTGTGGTAATTAAAATTCATGAAAATGAAATTAAAGTTTAATTCGTCAATGAGAAATTACAGCACTGCAGTACATTATTTCATTTATTAATTAGAGAGACGAATAATTTCCAATGGTAATAAAATAATTAATTGGTAAAAATCATCAGGAAAACGAAAATGACCATACGAATTGGCCACATCTGATATCTATGTACCACAATTCCGGTGGACAGATGGCTAATGTTACCAAGTCCTCCGGATTTTGAATTTTTATGATTTTTTATTACATTAGGAGGCCTTCTAGCAGGAGACTTAGTTACTGGTTCACCATAAACTGGTTGTTATGCGTTTTTCTTGATTGAAGCTTTCATGCTTCTTGGTTGTTATACGTATAATATTCATCCGATGGAATTGGCGTAGCCTAATGCGATTGATTCTCGATATAGATTCTATATATATATCTATTACTATGCCTGAGAATCGAAGCTATTGAGAATTCACTCATCCGCAGAGTGAAGATAACAAGCGAGGAAGGTGGAAGAGGCACGGTTTACAGTTCTAGGGATTCTTGCAAGGGAGGAGCAGCTCCTCTCCTCCGCTACTTAGCGTGCAACCAAACGCAAGCTTCCCCGAACCACCAGCCCCTTTCGCGCTGGGAATTATTTTTCCCCCATCCCGTCCTCGTCCTATCTCTGTCGCCTCTGAAAGCATTTGACGCAGAGGAAATTTCGGATGGAGATAAGAGCCGTGGGTGTGGGCCCTAGTTTTTTCCATTAATGGGATGAGTGAGGAGAAAGCCTCGTCTTCTTCCTGTTTGTGTTCCGTCGAAGGCTTTAAGTCTGCGTGCGTATGTAGGTGTGTGTGTTTACGTTGTTGTCTGGGCCCTTGATAGCGCGCCCTGGAGAGGCGCAGATGATGATGCAAGGTGCGGGGAAGCCAGAAGGGTGTGGGTGGTCTTGTGTATGTAGCGTTTAAGTCGGAGGGGTGTTTTAGGGGAGGTTTTTCGTGGTTTTCCTGAAGTAGGCGGGGTTAGGATTCGTCAGAACTGGAGGAAGGTGCGGGCGTGGAATATTGGTGTGGAGAGGAGAACGTAATTGTGAAGGGGAGGTATTTTTCGCCGTGGGGTGGTCGGAAAGATTTCATCCCCTTCCTCCGCGGTCTCCAGTGTTTTACCCCACGTCTCCGCAAACCCTCTTCCCCGTCCCCATTCCAATATCTCCATCCCTTACTCTTCTCCCGCCTTTCCATTCCGTAGTTTCGCGCCGACAAAGTGGTGTTTCACGTCCGCCCGCCGCGACGGCCGAGATTAGCCGCAAATTGGTCGCCTTTTGCCTCACTCCTCTTCCCGGAAGTGCGCTCGGGGCAGTAACTGTGGCGAACGCTGTGTGATATTTTTCCCTTATTTAGCGCTGAGTAAAATTTGTCGCGTCGTGTTTCCCAGGTGGTCACCGTCTCTCGGTGTTGCTGAAAAAATCCCTTGTATTTCCTCGCTAAGATAGTGCTTTCGTGGGCTAAAGGAATTACTGTTTACTGGGAAAATTTGTTGGTGCGCGCCAAAAATATGCCCAATATTTATATTTCTTGAAATATCAACTCTTAAATACTTGCAGCTGAATTCTGGTAGCTCCTGCTAAGCCGAATTTTTTATCACTGGAATTTAAAAAAATGCGTGTTCTCTGTAGAAATTTACATGAGTTGCTTTGAATAACCCTGTGTTTGTACCGATACTGGAACTGATGTCATCTACGGGAGTCATACGTCGGTGAACGCTTGCTCTGATACGTTACGTTTGATTTTCCCTGAAATTCAGTTTCTCCAGTTTTATGAATAGCAATGCCCATTAATACAGTGCAACTAACCAGTACCTCCTCATACCTCACTTCCCATTTCTATCCTCACTTCCCAAACACATTTATGTTCAAGGGTGAGCACAGGCATAGTTCAATTCTCTCGTATATTCCTTACATTCCTGCCGCATCATGTTTGGTGCATGAGTCAGAGAAAGAGATGGGTAGCATTATAAAAATGAGTGAGGGTTATTTTTCCTTGTAGTATTTCTTTGCTTTGCAATTTACATATATCCATTTAGTCTATTTCCCATCCATTTATCTTCTTAACGGTTACAGATTGCTGGTCCGTACATTGTCGTTAATTGCATATCCGAAGGGCGCTTCGTCGTTATCTGGTGATTTACCAAAGATGTCAGTCTATTGTGAGACCATATATGTTTTTCATCAAACAACACTCGATGTCACGTATGTTAATTTTTCTCGCCCGGTTTGTGTCAGAACTTACGTGAATATAGACAAAATTAGCATTTCAGAAAAATTTGATGGATATAACCTCAGCTTCGGGAACACGTTACGCAAGTTTGCGTACGTGTAACTTCACTGAATTGGCAAAACGCCCTCTTTGTTTGTACCAACAAGGGCTGTTGCTCGTTTTCTCTGTTCGATCTATAAAGTCGGTGATCGCATGATCACAGTCAGAGGGAAATTACATGGAGTACGCAAAGGGGGGGGGGGGTTTGAGAGGGGTGCGGACCAACGACCGGAGAGAACGAATGGCTTTATTGGGGTCGAATCAAGAGAACTGAAAAAAAAAATCCCCCGTCGTCGTGAAAAAACTTCGCCGCGCCACATCAGCATCGACATGAAGGAAGGTAAGTTTGTTGACGCATGCATTTAAATGGTGCGATAACGAGGACAGGCAATTAGAAAATGCTAATGCGGAACGCTCCTGTCCGCCGCGGAAAGCCGCCCGTCCCCCTCCCCCAGGAATGAAGTGCAGAGATTTAAAGCGGTCGAAATCCCTTATGAAGATAAACACTTAAAAATCGGGAGGAGGAAGAAAAAAAGAGGGTGGAGGTGGCCGTATTTCGGAGGAAAAATGCTCAGCCTCAGAGTAGGACTTTGATGGCGCACTCCAAGGAGAGACATAGCCTAAGAGCTTGTTGACTCGGGAACCGGCGTCCTGCGATAGGCTTTGGGCTCGTTGAGTGCACGAATATTGCTGTAAACCGCGTTCCAGAGTGTTGGGAGTCCCGGGTTTTTCCGTGGTGTTGTCACGTTTTCTGAATCCTTTCCTCTCTCATATTTTCCCCTACTCTTTCTCCGACTGTATAAACCGGCCGCCTACCAAGTCTTAGGTAAGCGCACGTAGCCGTGACATTTGACCATTGGATTTGCTTTTTGGACTTACTGTTATGAAAAAATCCCCGTAATTAAGATTAAGTAAATAAAATTCTCTTCTGGCAATTTTCTTACGTTGAGCTTTGAAATAAATGTAATACTATAATAAAATAAATTGAAAAAAATTAAAAATAAAATTTCATTATTCTCTGTCTTCGATGCAAATATATAAGATGATGACGTGCCACGTCGAAACCTTGGTTGTTCAGTATTAAATTTACGTGGAATATGTTAAGTCGATTTCATGAAGTCGCGCCCGAGACAACGAATTATATAAATGTAATATTCATTAGTGGACGTTATACAGTTAATGTTGTAGTTTCTCTTCTCTCTCCTGTTTTTGCTTCTAATTCTGTTTTAAAATTTTAATTGCTTTATTAACTTTAAACTTATTATTAAACATTTTTCTTATCGGGAATGTGTGTATTGTTTATGGGTACCTAAGGGAATCATTCATCAGCTTTCCTTCTTCAGTAAGTCATAATAAAAATTGGACTTTATATAATTTTTATTAATTGTACTTCCTTAACCAGCCAAAATTGTTGAAGTCATTCTTCTATTTTTTCTGTTTAACCTTGTATTCAAAATCTTGTATTTAGCTTTTCCTTTTTCAATTACAATACTCCTGCAGTGGCGTTGTCAGTCAATTACCCACATTTTTAGAATCTAACCAGCCAAATGAACGTGTTTACCTTTCATATATGAGCTCTGAATAGTCCTTATAAACAGCGTCATTTGACGCGAATCAAATTTTCCATTTTTTACGTGCTTTTATGGAGAATAATATGCGGGTCTTATCAGAATAAAACGCTTATTGTTGATATTTGAAACCAAACTTGTATGTACCTTGTTTCTATTTCGATTAAAAACTGAACTTTTTAATGGAAAAAAGTTATGCAGCTCAATGAACTGTCGCTTGTTTTTTTTTAATCCTTAAGAGTTGTAGAAATCCGTTCTCCCTGTAGAAATGAAATAATTCATACTTTTTTTGGCTTGGCCCCCTTGAAAAAATAGAAGAATAACTTCTACGCTTACTGCCTCAAGTCTGGATTTTCCATTCCGATTCGCCGAAGTGGCGTCGCGATGCCTCTTCTCTCCCCCGCCGACGCCGTGTGCTTACTCGATGGGCTTCCATCTCCGCTAAAACCATTCTCGAAAGCATTTTCCGCGGATTCGGATCCATTAATCATCGGTTGGCTTCCCACGAATCGTCATCTGTCACTCCAAAGATTCCTCCACCCAACCATTCCTCCCTGAAACGAGCACGAGAGTGAAGAGTCCCTCGAAAGTAACGTTCGAATCCCGCGAACAACAGGCCGCGTTGAATTCTGCTTTTAAGGGATACTTGTGAGTGATGGCGAGAATGAAAGTGTGGGATAAAGGTTTCATATTGTATTGCCGTGTGTATCGGAAACCGATGCGTTGGCATGGGCGTGGGTCTGTTCACATGAATATTTTAAGCTCGCAATGATTCCCCCTCATCATTGAAACCTAAAAGCTTAATCCAACTCCTTTTCCACGACCTTCGATTGCTAAATCCTGTTCAGTTTTAAAGTAGGTCACAGTCCAGTATCCCTGACTTATTTTCGATACATCGATTTATTTTGTCGTGTATGAAAATATATTATTTTCAGTAAAAGTAAATCTTAGTTATCTACAAAAGCCTTGTTTGCCCTTGCAAATTAATTTAAGTATTTATGTTGATAATATGGAAACAATCGATGCATTTAATAATCTATGTATTTTCGTAAATATTAGCGTATTCTTGTAAATATGTACATATTCTATTAACATTTTTAAGTTACCGCCTATTTTTTTAACTTCCTTTGAATTTTTGATTGCGGGTCGGCCTTTTTCGATGCATGAAATAAAAAAATATTTCATTTCCATGAAAGAGTATTAGCTGAGTGATTTTTATTTAAGAACACGGTAATAGAAGAGGTAGTCAAAGGAGGCAATAATAGTTGAGCGTTGAGCTCATTGCTACTATAATGAGCTCAACGCTCAACTATTATCAATCGATTTTCATTCTCTAATATCCCATATCGATCGATATAGACTTCTAGATATCATTTAGCGATCGATGTAGACCTCCTATTGTCCCGTAGACTCGCGAAGGGTTGGAAGATGCGTGTGTTTATGTGGATTTTCACGCGACGTAAGTGGGTGGGTATGGCTACGGATGGAGGAGACGAGGCTCAAACAAGAGAGGGAGGGAGGGAGAGATGGCTGCTGTGGGAAACGCAAGCATCCCTGTTTGTAGAAAGGGTTTGTCGACGCCACTTAACGACTGGGAGGAGGTGGGTGGTGTAACGGCTCGGCGTGGCAGGAGTAGGTGGGCGAGGGGTGGCGTCTGTGGCTTTGGAACGCGGAGCATCAAGCGCGTAATGCATTGCAGTGGTTCGGGGCGCGAAGGGGTTGAGGGTGGGGAGGAGGGGAGAGTTTGGTCGAGGAACGAATGAGGGGCGGCTGCCGCGGTCGGGACACCCACTCTGCCCCTCACCTCTTTCCGCCTCAAATCCATACTTTCAACTCCTCCGCTTCCCTAATCGCACTTATTCTCTCGTCATGCGTAGGATTGTTATTACTTAAGTATTCTTCTGATTAAGGTAGGTTTTCATGGAGTACGTAAGAACAGTTCTGGCAGCTTCCCCTTCCTCCATATACTTCCCTCTTCAGTACACAATTCAGGCCACCTCCCTTTCATTCTACCTAAAATTCCTATTCTTCTCCTTCCTCTCCGCCATTTACCCAACACCGTCTACCCTCTAATACTGTTTTCAATGAGTAGGATTACGGATTTTTTTTTATTAAAGGCCGAAATTATTCGTCAAAACTGTAGTTAACTGTTTCGTTTTGTCGATAATATTTTTGGGCTGTTAAAGTTTAATTTTTAATATTTTTATTTTTTTCTTTAACTAATTGATTTTATTGACTGGATTTCATTGATCAACTGAAATGGCTCTCATTCGATAATTTTTTGTGGGCATCGACTTGGCCTATTAGAGCACGTAGCTCCCAAAAAGACAAACGGTTTAGAACTCAATGGGCTGGCCTTTCTAAAAATATTTTTATCAGTAACTTGAGGCGCAGAAGTTTCTATTTTTTAACTGTAAATGTTATCCGTTACCTCTTGAGGAAAGTGACGTTAAAGTTAATCTGGTTAGCAAGGAATGGCGGATGGAAAAGTCTGCATGAGATAAAATCTGCTTCATTTTGTGACTCGGATAATGGAAGGCGTGAAATCATCAACTACACCAACGACTTCTGTTTTCGCCCCCCGCCTTCTCTCAATAGCTGAATCCCTGAAAATACCCCTATCAGTCACCTTCCATCAACTAATAGACTTCTGGAAACAATAATGGCAATGTGTCTATTTCTGTGACTCCTAATGGTCATTCTTTACCTTTATGTATGAACACTACGTTCTCCAGGCTGTATCCATCATTAATTATGTGACATGCAGGCGATGAAAGGCGGCTCGTTTGCTTTTTGCTAAATCTTGTTTTATTTGTGATAATGATGTATCCATTACGAAGATTTTTTATATATTCATTGCGTTTTAGATGCGTTTTTTATTCTAATTATTCATGCAATTATGTGAATAAGGACAGCTTGTGGACTTGGGGAAAAAAGGTTATTATTTTAATTCGGTGCCTAGGTATGTTTTTACGGTGATGATGCATCAACGAAGAGATAAGTCGAGTTGTTTTTTTTTATTCTTTCTCTACATTTTCGGTTGCCATTAATGAATTTTTCCTGGGTGAATTGCTGAGGTTTCTCACTCCAATTTAAATTTGAGAAAATAAATAAATGACGGGGATTAAAATATGGGAGTACCCACCCATTTATTTGGCGAGGAAAAAAGCAATCCTTTCCATTGTTGCAATACCGTCCCGAGCTTCCTCTGTTGAAAATTAATTCATTAGCTACTTGAATTTTGTGTTGGCTTTTAGTGAGGTATTTCAATGTGATTTAAAATCCATCCCCTCATTAAAAAAAGCTTATCGCTTTATATCAATATTGAGAAAAATACGTCGCACCAGCGTTCATGGCATTGAAAATATGAATGTTCAAATTCCGACCAATGTGCATCATTACTTATCCAGAATCTCTCGATAAGCCCGCAATATTTATTTCGGGAAGTTATTCATCAATATGCATATTTCTGCCATCAAAGCATTTTTAATGAACCATCGATGAAAATAATGAAAATTTGATGATATTTGCTTCAAAGCTATCTTATCTTTCAATTGCAGTGCATAGTAAACTGTGGTTCTTGTTTTACGTATTTTTTTCAATATTTTGGTTAATTTAACTCAACTGTTAATTTTCATATTTTTTTCGGTGATGAAGCGGTATTTTTTTACTATTTACTTCTACTTTTGGGGCATGTTGACTGTTGAGTCGTTATTTTTCACGAAATGTTTACTTGTCATTATTTTTTAATCCACGTATTACTAATGACTTACTTTTCCCTATGAACCATTTTTACCTGAGCTTTTCAGCAATTATAATGCAAAAACGTCAATTAATCTGTTTTTGTGATAAAAATTGAGTATTTATTTAGAAGTAAGCAGCTTTTAATTTCCGAACTTCTCATTGCAAAATCGATGACAACTCAAATTATAAATTAAATTGAAGAAAAGGGCTTATTTTTGTTCGTATTAAATGTCGACATCATTATTTATTTCAGTGGTAGAGCTGTGATATTATTGTATTAATTCCATATGTTTTCCTTTATTATCAGATCGTTTAGTCAGATTTTTAATAAATATCTTGCTCGTAAGTTCTCTTAAACTCCTCCGCTTTTTGGCGAAAGAAAATAACTATTAACTAAGGCAAATTATTATGATGTAGAATCATATAACAACCCTCATTTTGAGGGTTGGAAGATCATCTCAAAATTCTTAATGCACCTTAAAAATGTGGTCTGTGAATTATATTTGGTAGTACTTTTGCGATACACTTCTTCCACCCCAGGAATGGCTGGCTAGGTAATACTGCATCTTATTTGATTAGGCACAGAATCGTGGTTGTTTTTCGTCAGTCTCCATCTTTTGGAGGAAGCATCGTGTGTGACGTGTATCACGCTTGCCTTCCGTTCTCATGCCCACCTCCGTCTTTCTCTTTGTAATACCCTCTCGAGATATTACTCTTCATATCCGCCACTCCTTCGTTCCTTCTTGCCCGAATCCAGCGAGTTCGTCTACGCTTTTAAGTGGTTGCATTCCTCCTCCCACCGATCCCGATTTTCCACCCCGTCCGCCTTCGTTCCACTCCCTCGTTCCTTCCGCCCTCCCAATTGCGAGATTCGCCCCCAAAACGCTTAACGCCCTTCCCCAGGACTCGCCCTCGATTTCCCACGTGGCAAATTTTAGACAGTGGTTCTTGGCCGCGATAAAACGAGAGGAGTGGGGCAGGCAACAAAAGTTATTCGCCCCCGCTGTTTCCTCCCGCCTTCCTCGTGTTTATTCCCTCTCGTACATGCGCGTCGCGTGCTACGGGGAATTACTTTCTCCCTTTTTGGGCGTGGCGGATAGGCTGCGAGGAGGGTCGTCATCTTGCGTTCGATTATTCTTCTCCCACTGTCTTTGCTTTGTGAAACCCCTTTCTCCTATGAAGGTCTCAGGTTGTCTTTTGTAGGTTGGGATATTTTTGGTGGGAGATTCTTAATCTTACTACAATTTATTTCTATGTTAGTTCTTCGCTCTCTGGATACTTAACCCTTTCACTGCTGTGGACGTACCTAGTACGTCCGCACGGCAGACTGCGGTGGACGTACTTTTTCTTCCTCCCTGCCATGCGGTCAGCACTTTCGCCGAAGCACTTCGAAGGGTCGCTAATCCGCGACCCTATCCTCGACCAGCTCACCCACGCAGGACCGTCTCCTCGACCCTATGAGCAGGCAGCCTACCTCCCGAAAAGTGACCGCTCTGACTGCAATTTGAAAATCAATCACTCAATACGATCATCAAAAACTTATTGTTTTCATCGCACTCCTGCCAATCATGCAATCAAGTACGTCTTTGAACCGTGTTTCTGCGATGAAAAATAACGGTTTTGTTAACTTTGCTAAAATGGCCATTTTTCCGGTTGTCCGCAGCCACGTTTCTAGAAAAGTTAACAAAATCGTTATTTTCCATCGTAGAAACACGGTTAAAAGACATGCTTGATTGCTTGATTGGCAGGATTGCGATGAAAACAATGCTGGTAGGGTCGAGGAGATGGTCCTGCGTGGGTGAGCTCGTCAAGGATAGGGCCGCGGATTAGCGACCCTTCGGAGGATGTACCACACCCATCCTGGAAGTACCTGCTCCATGGGCCCAGGAAACGCAATTTAACATTTTCGCCGCATGTGAGGAGTAGGTTTTCGGGGATTGAACAGCAGCGAAAGGGAAAAAATCGATTTATAATATTTCGCTTCTACTGGCATCATCCTGCAAGGTAGGCAACGTTTAATCGTTAATTCATTTTGTGTTGCCTATGGTGTAGGATGCTCTTCCCTATCACTTGACTACATATTTTTATGTGAGCGGGTTCGATGACGTTTGTTGGATACTTTACGATATTAGATGCGATAATTACGATTTATAAAATATTGCTAGAGTTAATGGTACGAGAAAAAGGTGACGATTTTTAAATGGTGGTCAGAAGTTTCAACTTAAGGGATAATTAACACCTATGGTTACAACGTATGATGAAAAGTGGCACAGCAGTGAAGAAGCGATGAAAAAAAGTTACTTCAAAGAAGGTATTTAGTCACATGAAAGACTTAATGGGGGAATCCTTGACTCTGAGTTTAAGGAAAAGACTCGAGAATTATATTTGCTATATGACGTCGTTTTAATGTGTGGAAATGATGGTGTGAGCTATGTTGGCTGAGAAGAAGTATTTATTAGATGGGATGAAAAGAAGGCAAAGGTTTTGGCAATTAGTATCAGTGATGCGCGTTAGAGATTATCATCGTAAATGAACGTGAAAGTTAATTTCCGTGATGCCAAGTGTAATGGAATTTATTTATTTCCAACTTCCCCGTAAACAGCAATTTAAGGCCTTTACAACGGAGGATAAACAATACACAACACAAACATCCGTGCCCTGAATAGGGACCACCTACCCAGGTGGGATTCGAACCCACGACCTACGGTTTGGCAGGCGAGGACATTACCCCACCGCCACCGAGGCCGGCAAATCTTTATGAGAAGATCTTTTCCGAATAGAATAATCTCATTGAGTAAAATTTCACATTTCGTGGTAAAGGTAGATTGGGGACATGGACAATTTATCAATCTACATTTTTTATGTATATAATAGCCAATTTCTCTTACGAACTCTACTCACTTCACTCATTTAAGCTCCCAAGCTTGGAGTTCTTACTCACCTTACTATCCTCTGAAATGAATGATGAGTCAGCACTTAATGTTTATTTACCAAATTGACTTCATAATGTATCCTTCAACTTCAATTTCAACCGCCAACTCTTCTTAAGCCACTGTTAATGATGGATCGCCTTATTAGATAAAAATAATTGTGTAGTAGACTTAATAAATGAATTAATTATTCCTGAAAACTGTATTTATAAATCCGAGTAAATTTGATGCTATTTTTTCTCATATAGCCCATTTCACTAGCCCAAGTTCGATGTACAGGGGCTAGTGAAATTTAGAATTTAAAGGTCAATCCCCTTCTACAAAGCCGTCTAAAACAGGTGAATTTTTTACTAATTGCTCCCATTACAATTTCTCAGGGCATCAGACAGTGTATATTAGCCCAAAAAAAATCCACGAGAAAAGTAACATTTTCAAGTAATTCACGTCCCGTAGTTGGAGAATTATCGGACGGTTGAGCTAAAACTTTCTTCATTTCCTCCCCCCAAAAGGAGGACTTTATAATTGCGCCAAGATACCCCTTCTCCGCCTAAGTTGGTGGACTCAGTGGATATTTTTCATGACATCCCTCCCGTAATGAGCAGAAGAGTGAGATTTTCAGAGAATAAACGTACCTATTTCTTTTATCTTTTCCTGCCCCCTTTGAAACTTCTTGTTATGGTTTCTTTTTCTCGAGTCCCTTTAATATTTTTCCGGTGATTCTCTCCCCAGACTCCGCGCCCATCCAAGTTTCCCTCATATCCGAGACCGTAATTTGTGCCGGACTTGCCCTGTCCGCTCTTCTTTTGTATTCATTCGTTCCTTATTTTTCGCTCTGCTCATTCATTTGCCTCCGGGCTCTGCTGAGACTGCAGGATCCACGCAGGCCCCGCTTAAGCAACCCCTTTCTCACTTCTATTCCAACGCGAAACTCTCCCCCGAATACCTTCCATTCTATCTATGATTGGAATAGAATAAGTTTTTATTCCATCTCTTCGATGATTTATGAGGTAAGACTTCATAAAATCGAATAGAAAACTGATTTAGCCATCACCACCGTGATTCATACGTAACCACCTCGTATGATTGCCTATTTTATGCGATTTATTTAAAATAAGACTCCTCAGCTCTCGATACGTGAACATGGGGTTTTATGAGTGAGTATTGACCCCATTATGTCAGGAAATTAATCGTCCGAATAAATTTTCCTATTTGTATGTATGTATGTACGTGCATATATATGTATCATATCCGAGGAACTAAGGAACAGCTAGTAAGTGTATATATATAAGTAAGGTATAGGAACATATAATGGAAAAAGGATGAGGACAACGGTGCTGTGATAGATGGAAAAAAAGCCAGAAATCAGAGGGTAAAAATGCGGCCTGATTGGGGCAATACTTTTTACACTTACTAACTGTCTATTTCCTATTCATGTCGAAGGATAATCCTACCTTTTAATGTATAACTTTTCGTGAATATTCACTTTGGATGTAGTAAAAATATTCAATCAATTATTGAATTAGATTTTTCTTAATTTCAGAATCCGATGACAATGTGGCTACTGCCGAACCTTCCGAGGAGCCTAATGCAGCAGAAGATAATAATCCTAGTTATAGTGAAGGTAAAGTCAATCCTCTCTTTTTTTGTTACTCTCTAGGAATTACTGTTATTGTGGAAGTAACTGTTTGTAAAATTCATGTTTGCAAGCTTGAATTTTCATTGATAATTAATGCACTGTAATAGTTTGTGTAACAAGGCCATGACATAGTTTAGCCACATATATAATGGTTTGTAAATAATAGCTTTACGTGAATGGAATATTTTCTGATTCATGATTTTCATGGAATCTCCTAAGCATTTGACTTTCTGCAGTGGAATATGTTTGAGTTCGGTAATATATCTTTTTTATGAATGCAACTCAGTTTAGTCCTCAAAATATATTCCATATTTATTTTATCCTTTAAAAGTATTGTAAGGTATTTGATTTTTATATTAGCACCACATTAGTTTTATTTTGTCTTTGTTGATTGAAAGCATTTCCATTGATCAAAAAACTGTTGTTATTGAAATTTCCACAATTGGAGTTGTTCGTTCTTCAGCTAATCTAATGTAGAGTGAATAATTACCCTCTTTATCTTGTTATCTACATTTGGAAACCCAAGTTCTCACTCCAGTGAAACAGAATGAATTAATGCCAAAAAAATGAATTCAAGATGTATATCAAATGAGATAAAATCAGTAGATGTCTTAATTTCCCTAAGTTGTTTTTTCGTACATTATGTCCATGTGAATTATTACATTTCAAAATTTCTTGGTCGATCTATATTTTTTTCAGAAGAGCATATATGCCTTGTTGCTTGTCCATTTTTTCAGGAGCTTCATGTATATTTATTTATAGTATGGCAGTTTATGTAGTAAATGTTTATGTTTGTGTGGTTACTTTCAATTTACTTTCATAAAGGTTGTAGAAAATGGAGATCATGTCACTTTCTCCTAAATAAATCATTCAACAGCCTCATTCTGTACTGACCCTATAATTCCCCTATTTTAAATGCTTTACAGATGAGGAAGAGGAGGGGGTGCAGTATCATAATGCCTCAGCAGCTGAGCAAAGTTTTAATTTCAAAGAATTTGTGTTGAGGTGAGTAGCTCTCTGTTCAGGCTCATGGCTCTTATTTATAAATAAATGCCATTTATGCCAGTCCTGTTCAGGGTAAAAGATTTCTCCCCTGTAAATTTTCAACTTATTATGCATGTACAGGTGACTCTTTGATATTTTTTTCCAAAAAATTTCAGGTTTGCCAAAACTCGTGTGATACAACCATGTGCTTTCATCTTGAGAGACTTCAAAACCAATCCTCTTAAGGTCAACCATTGCGTTCTTCGTCTGATGCACCGCATTGCTGTGGAGTGCAATCTTCCAGCCCTATTTTTCCAGGCTTCATTGTTTCGTACATTTCAAAAAATTTTGGAGGAATACAGATATGCTGCTTCTAGAAGATCAAATTCGTCATCAGTGATGGGAGAAAGAGAAAAAGATATTAAGGTAAAAGTTATCTAAAACTTTTTTACCCTCTGTTTGCCTTGTCCTTGTTAGGCTTGTTGCTCCAAGTTTGTATGCAGTCACAGAGAAAGGAATAATAAGGAATGCTCACTGGCATTGGATAATCAAAACAGATTTATTGGTTTCTCTAATGCACTCTAGGTGGAGTTTCAATGGCAAACAAAGCATTTTGCTTGTCGTTACTTACTTCTAATCTCTGTCGATAGGTTTCACCAGCTTCTTTCTGGCTTCGGGTTCTTCTTGCTTACCCAGTCTAGAGGATCCAAGATACATCCGAGGCATTGCTCCATTCCACTGGGTTGTATGAATGTATGTGGTTCATACTTTGGCTTTCATAGACCTACCAAGGTCATTCAGGTTCTCGAAACACCTCAAAAACCAAACTTTTGATCACAACGAGTCCACAAGATTTGTTTAAGGCTCATGAATAAGGAAAATTGTGGATCACATCATAGTAGCTCATAGCTAACTTAGCAGTCAAATTGAATTTCTTTCCAAAGGCAGAAGGATAAATATGAATGACATGAAGCATCATGTGAATTAATAAATTTGTATTCATCATTCATAAATTAACTGTGAATAATCTAACTGGTAACATATCATTCTCCAGCGTACTTATTTGTGGGAAAATTTTTTATTTTTACCAAACTTTTTTTGCAATAAAATGTGTAAGCAAGGTATGTAACCCATTTATGTTATAGGTTTGAAAAATGCAAAACTTACCATGATTATTGCATATTATTGGTAAAAATACATTTAAATTATCTTTGAAATAAAAAACCATTTATCTCTTCCCAATTGTTGATCTTGAAATGTTCTAAAAATGGAACATAAGGCTAATTCACAGGCATAGCTTTCTTAATGCTGAAATGCTAACATTTCATCCAGACATTTTAACTCACTAATGTGATCGATATTCACATTAAAACTTATTATATAAGCATAATATATTTAATTTTTTCCATTGTTAGGTGGTATTGGGCTCAGAAAGTTTGCTTTTCTTGCTTTACAAATGTATGATTCATTCTTAGAGGTGAATATCACGTGATAATGTTTGAGAATTTTGGAGGTTATGACGTTAATGAAGAATGCATCTCAGGGCCTCCCTTTCTGCCAGGCTCAGCAGTAATACCATAGGCCTACCCATATCTAGGTCTATACCTAGGTCTCTTTATAGTGATTGGTCTCACAGTGATAAGATTCAACAAGATCCACTAGCTTCACCTAGCTTAATTCATCTAATTTCAGAGTATAGTGTAGTACCGGTTCATATCAGAACAATGGTAGCTTAGGCTCCATTGAGTTAGTTTATGTAAAATGTGGAAGGCATTCTCCATGCTTTTATTCCTCTGTATTGGAAGAAAATTCACTTTCTGCATTAATCATTAACTTTTTCCTTTCATCTGATTTTTTAAGTATTTTTTTGATAATATACTGCGTATAAACATCACAATTTTTCCCAAAAAAGGAATTAATTCCACAGAAGGGTTGATAAATGTCCATTCAAAGTTCTTCAGATTTGTGAAAGTTAAAAAAATAATTAACCCTCTCATGCATGAGTTACTAAATTCAAGCGATATAATTTTTTTAAATCGAGTTTCTGCTTGTGATTGACCATAATATTGAAGTAATATTGTTATAAATAAACATTTTTGCCATTACATGGCAAAATTTTGACGTCCTCATATGGGGACATTATGCCTGAAACAGGTCATTGTGATAAAATTCGCAGAATTCATGAATTAGATGTTTCAGGTAGAAAAAATATTCAACTCTTGTTTTAGCATTGTTGTTTTTAATTGTTTATTTAACATTCATAGAAACGTAATTTTTAGTTATTTGTAGCTAAATTTTGTTAATGTATAAATGATATCACATTCAAAATTTTTAACATCAACCTTGCAACAAGGAAAGGAAAATAACATAAAAATTACAAGCAAACATTTATAACAAATTTACAAAAAAATTGCACTTCCTGATAAAAATTATTTTTAAATATGAATCCTAAAACTACTATTGTTACAAAATGTTTAACATTCGTAACAATATATATTTTTCGGCCCCTGAATGTACATTACGTGTAAAACTTTCAAAACAATACGGAAATAGCGAGACCAAGTGCAAGTGCCGCACATGTACCAGGTTTTGTTTGTGCATCTCTTGTCCCGGCACCCGTTTGCGTTATTCCTTTTACTTTTTTTTTGGATAGTGGCCACTATTACTTACTCTTAGCTCATCTATGACCTTTATGGGTCGGTTTTTTTTTCATCGACTGCGAAGGAGGGCTTGATGAATTTGACTGTCCCCTTTTTCTCGTTTGCTCTGCTTTGCCACTGAAAATCAGTCCATTTGCCACCCAACTCTTGAATTCGAGTAGATCCATTGGTACATTATTGCTTTTCCTCCAGAATAGCGAGGCATTAACCACCGCTACATTCAGCATGTGGTAAAACATCCTCATACACCACCTTGAGTTGCGTATATCGTTCCTGTACAATGCAACATGGGAATCCATGAGATCTACCCCTCCCATATGCTTGCTATAAATTTCAATGCTCACAGGTCGGTTTACATCCACGTACTCATTATTATTATCTTTTGACTTTTCCCATGGGTTGAATTCCGGCGTATGATGATATAGTATGCACTGCATTATTGCAAAACCACCAAGCCACGGTTATACCATCTGAAGAAGTAGCAACGGGAGAACTCCCACCTTTCTTTAGGCCTTGTACATCCTTCAACTTTTTACTGCTTCTTTAAACCTGTTTTCCCTGCATTTTTCAACGTATCTTATTCCAATTTCTGTCATGCCCCCTGGTACAATTCACAACAGAAAACATATCTAGACGCCCCAGCCCTTACCCGCGTTTTGTATCCCCATTTATTTTTGGTTTCTCATTGGTTTTTTGGGTGATAATTTTTCAAGGATGAGCGCCCTTTAAAAGGAATTATCATCTCGTCTATCGATTGTAATTCTTCTAGATCGAGTGATATATGAAATGATTTGTGGAGAAAGTCCAAAAATGGCTGGGTTTTAATCAACTTGTCCCTGTTATCTTCTGGTATCCTAGAAGAATCTGTGAAGTGCAGATATCGCCTTATCTCTTCATATCTGTTATTAGTCATGTTTTCAGCCACTAATAAAAGTTTCAAACCAGTGTCTGAAGACCAATAGAGGCTCTGGGACATTTATGCTTTCACCAAGTTACGCTCACTCAAACAATCAATCTCACAGATATCAATGGACTTGTACTTGCACAATTGTTGGATGTTGCAATGCCAACGGTATCTTCATCAGATGAAGAAGATGTTTCTTAAGTGTTCCCTGGATCATGGATAGAGCCATCACTATCCCATTCCATTCCATCCTCTGATTCTTTATTGAGGATTTCAACAATCTTACTCCGCTCCAGTCGTTTTCTTGATCTAGTTGAGATGCATATGCGATCCTGAAGAAGATATGCCACTTGTTAGCTAGTTGAATCAAGGTCATCAATCAAATAGTTTTTGAGAAACGATTATAAATATATATTGTTCCAGCCAACATACTGATTGTAATACTTAAATATACTTAGAATTTTAACGAATGGCAATTTTTTCAATTTCAAAGAGTAAAAAAAAACGGGAACTGGAGCACCAAATATCTACGTCAATAACGTCCATAGTTGGTCTTTTGGGTCGCTATCAGCAAGAGAACTCAGTAGGTTGTGTTATCCTATAATTAAGCCTCAGGTTAAATAAACTTACATGCTTACATTACATACATCTCAATTAGCTCTATTATTACAATCTCATGACTTACTAACATTCTTTTATTTATTGCAAATAATGCCTCCCTTCATTTATAAATACTAATATTTGCTATAAAAATATAAGTCACATTTAGTTGCTTAGAAGTGATAAAAATAACTTTAATGTAAGCTGATTTCCTTTGAAAGGATCAATAGCGACTTTATCGCAAAACTTGTGTAGTTATAGGCAGTAGAAATTGTGAACTAATAAGTACATAGTCTTTGCACTGTTTGTAAATATCATACAACATTACTTATAATAAATAATAATCAAATTAATTAGCATTGAGTTTCTAAGCATGTAAAAATATAAAAATCTTGGAATAAACAAAACTCCATACTATCCATGCATTTGACCTTGTACATGCATAATGTCCTCATTTGAGGACGGATGACATTTGTCCCGTAAAAATATGTATAGATATATAATTTGTTTAACTCATTGCCATAAATAATTAATTAAACATCAATAATCAAATATTTATACTCACAGGCAAAATCCACTGGTTGTAGACCCATGAAATCACAGCACGAAAATGAGCTTCCACGCTCCGATCACAGCGCCACTATCCCTACTCCTTTGCTGACTTCCAAGAGGGACAATGTAGCACTAATACGAAGTTTCTTTGTCTCTGCTAGATCAGAACATCATGAAAAAGCTGCTAGGAGTTTAGGAAACCAACACAGTTACATATGGTTACATTATAGCGAGAGAAATTTTGGCGTCCTCATATGAGGACACCATGCATGAGAGGGTTAAGAATGGACTCATCTTCCTAAAAATGCTCACTTGTGACGTAGGTTCTGCAGGCATAGCAGCCGAATTTCTCCCGCAACCTTGCGGCTAAACAGTCTGTGAAGTACAGCTTTGAACACCTTTCAGGGTCACATTGCCCTCAGATACCATCACCTCTCATGGAGGTCATCATCTCATTGAGGGAAATGGTTAAAGGAAATACCCAAGGAAGACAATTCGCATCCAATGGACAGTCACCTGTCATGAGGTATGTTCAAATTTCTCGTGAGCAGAGAATTGAATTGGAGCAAATGGTATTTGGAAGCAAACCATAGGAAAATATAAAACGAACAAACAGGTCAGGTGGGTTTAGAACCACGTGCTCAATTCAAAGAACTTCACTACACAGTATAGGCAAGATGTTGCTACTGCATGCTAATATGATGCCCCTGAGTGATGATAAGAAACATATTCAGCAGCGGACTCGATAGTAAGCCACTTATGATTCAGCAGCGGAACTTGCTTCTGTGCAGGGAGCACTATGGTTATTCCTTTCTCTGTGGCTCAATTTATAATATCACTACTTTAATTTTGTATGTATTTCATATTTTTTTAATCTCAAGCAGTCCAACCTCAAAACTCATATCTAGGGCTTCCAGATTGTGTCAGATAAAATTTTCACAAAGCTACAAAATAGCGCAAAAAAATTGGTATTAATATCCATTTTGTGACTACTGCAGAAAATAAAATGGTTAAACGAAACATTTTCCACAAGCAAATTGAAAATACCAGTCATCCAAATGCACTTCCAATAGCTGAGGAGAAATCTGTTGTTGCGCTAGTTAGATATGTGGGTCATATCTTGGCGGTTATACTGCAGGGTTGTACTCAGAGGGGATCTCACTGTGGTGGACCATTTTTCACAAATATAGATGTATAGTTCAGAACAGATATTTGGTCCCCAAGGTCATTTATTTCATGTTGTTCATAGATGTGGTAATTTTTCAGTCCCAAAAAACTCAATTCTGGGTTTTTAATTACTTGTGATCAAATGGAGATCAGGAAAACATCACTCGCCCAGTGTTTTAACCCAAAGGTTAGTTTGGATTGGAAAGGCTAGAGCTCTCCCTGACTGAGGCACTGGCAAGTGTATAGGGCACATTCAGTTCCTTTCCCTGGAAAACATTGTGCCTTTCGAGGATATTGATTTGAGGTGCCTAAAAGCTTCACCGGGGATATAAAACTGACACCTCTAGATCAGCCAATAAGGGGTCAACTCATTTGGCTATCTTGCCTCCCCTTTCGTACATAACTTTTCCCAAATCCGAAAGAAATATTTGAGGAAGTCTCATGGTTTTCTAGTTTTTCAAGTGGTATGTTGACCTTGATAAATCTTGATGATTGACCTTGCTCTCTATACTGTTTGATGTTTTTGATTTTTATAGAGTGAAACGAAATCTGCTATGTGGTTGGTCTAGCTCTTTGGGATTTTTTTCTTGCCTGAGTTTAGATCTATGGCCAGGTGCCTCTGGCAGAAAATGACAATAAAAAATCCAGTCTATCCTAGTGTTCAGTTCATACAGAGAAATTAGAACCTATTATTGGAAGCATACAGGTAACAAATGTCACTTCATTTGATGGGAATGCTAGGATGATGTAATGGAGCAGCATCGAGAATTCAGTTTTTTTAATTTGTGGTTTGAGCTTTATTATATCATGGAATTGGTAAAAAAAGACATTTATGGTTTGAAATTTAACTATTTAATAGTTTAAATGTAGTTAACAGAATTTTAGTTTGACCCTAATTGTTTTTAATTCATTTTATGCTTATATTTTATTAGGAAATGGCCAAATTTGCTGTTTTCATTTTGAGAAAATTTGCCGAGGTGGCAAAGAAGAATCCCAAAATCTTCATGGAGATTCTTTTCTGGAAAACATCACGAGACGCTCAGGAAGTAGTAGAAGGTTATGGATCTTATCAAGAAAAGTATGTAAACATCATCAATATATTAAAATTTTTAACTGTATCCCAGTTCGTTCTCACATTTTCAATGCTCAGTCATCTATGTAATCATGGCCAATACATTTCTATTTTTAGATCAGCCTCTGCTAAGGCAGTTTGGACTGAGGAACAAGAAGATGAAATTCGTAGACTATATGAAGAGTTTTCTGTTAAGGGTCTTCCAGATGGAGGTTAGTTATATGTACAGGCTATGAGTAATTTTTACGATGAATTCTGCATTCTTGAAATGTGTGATTATATCCCTCAATCCTCTTTGTCAGATCTGGTGGATGCAGTTCACAGTAACATGATTGATGCAGATAGATCCAAGAGAGCTGTGAAAAAGAAAATGAAGATGTTAGGTTTAATAACTTCTACCAAGGTAAGGGGTTGTGTCTTAGATACTCTCATAATTTTAACTGCCAATCTCCACGTAGTTAAGAATTTTTAACGATTTAATCAGTTGCCATTTTTCCCTGCCTAATATTTTCTTTTACTTCCAAGCATACATGTGATTTTATTTTTCGGACTTTCTTTAAAATAATACCCATCTTACAAACCTTCCATAGTCTACAAAATCTCGACCACCAAAGGAGTGGGCTGAAGAGGAAATTGAAGAGCTGACGTCCCTTTATGGAGAGATGAAAGATGCCATTGGTAATATTTTTATTCTTTCAACTAATTAAGAGTTTTTTGTCAGTTCATTCATTTTATTTTGCTTTTATTACTGACCTAAAACTGCAGATTTTTTTTAAATTCCTAGATGTTTTTATTCTTGTCTTTTCTCTTTTTAATTTATTAATCTTTTTAAACTTTTCCTTGAAAACCTGTAATCATTCTTATATTTTTGGAATCCCTGATTGTATTATTATTTTAAAATATTGTTAGAATTTGAGTATATTTTTTGACAAATGTAGGTGTCAAGAGATTTTTTCTATTTCTTTGAAAACTTGCAACAAACTTACAGGGTGACAAAAAGGTGCAAACATGGATTAAAAACTTTTCTTTTTATGTTTTTCTCTGCAGTACTTTGTCACAGTCATATAAGTTGTCAAAGAAATTTTAGGGGTTGATTTTGACCACTCTCCGCATGAATTTAATTCCTGAACTTCTGACTGTTACAGATCCCATTGGACAGATTGGACTTTGGCTCACAGTGAAACGTCCAAAACATAGAATCATTGAGAAGCTCCTTGACCTGGGTCTGGCAAGTTCTCGTTCTGAGTTATATAAGAAGAGGTCAAAAGGGGCGTCGAGTAAAAGTGATTCTAAGGGATATCCAGGTGAGTTAATTCATTTATGAAAATTCTATAGTGAAATGCTAGGATACTTTAAGTGTACCTTTTTAAAATTATTTATGAATGATATTTTGTAGGAAATATTTAAGACTTTATTATTTTTACTAATTTATTTGAATTATCTTTTGTAATTTCTATTGAAGAACATAAAGATTTGAGTTCAGGTGATGAATCTTCATCATCTGAAGAAGAGAATAATGATCATATTGTGAAGCCCAAGAGACCGGAAAACAAGAATAAAATGCCCAGAAACACAAAATCCTCTGGGTCTAATTTTTCTACAGCAGGGGTTGTTAATGCCATAAAAACTGCTATTAATTCAGGTTGGTATAATATTTATTTTACATAATTCTGAATCTGGTACCTTTTTTAAAAATGTATGAAAAAATTTTTGAGTTGGGTTGAGAAGTACATACATAGGTGTGGCTTTCAGACTTGATCAATGATGCCATTACCAATGATCTTCATGATTTAGATGCTTACATTTATGGATTAATATACTAAAAAAGGAAAATATTCTACGCTTTATCTATTCTTTGTCTGTTTTTTTATTCAGAGTGGGATGTCATTAGAATTTATGTGCATTATATACTGCTATAAGTTATGATTTAAGGTAGATTTTACTGAAAAATGAATAATGTCAATTTTGCTACACAGGATATTCTGAAGCATTAGAATGGCTAATGGAATCCCTGAATGAAGCAGCAGAGGATGAAGGAGAAGAATCTGTTCCACTTTTGCCCATCTCGGAAAATGCTATTTTGGCAATGGAAGATGCTAACTTCCTCAAAGTCCTTATGCTTCATGGAATAGTTGAACCTGATGGAGAGCAGGTATATAAAATGAATCATTGTAAAGCTATAAGTCTCTGATTATTTCCATTGCTCTCTAATATAAGTCTGTAGTTGAGTATTACAACTAACCCAATAAAAAATTCAAAATAAATGCCACGCCAAAAAATTTAAGTGAGATATTTAAAGAAGAAAGTAAAATATTTGGGCCTGTAGAGGGATAAATAAGAGGAATGTGAATAGGCCTTTGATTGGGTTAATCAGTTTTGCCACTCAAAGAGACATCCTATGAAATGAAAGCAGCGGAAAAAATTCATGTTAATTATGTTTGAAATTTTTAAGTAAGTTATGTTGCCTAAAGAGACTTTGGCTCTTTAAGAATTAAGCTCACGTCCCCTTTGCATTAGCGTATGTAATTTACAATTTATGCCCAGAATATGACACTTCTACTAAACTAGGGATTGAAATTCTCATTTTATCTCTTAGGAAGTATATTGGCGTATCCCTCCGCATTTCAAACCACGAGATTTAAGAACACGTGCTCAAGCTATTGAGATGATTTTGAAAAATAAGGATGCTGAGGTTCCTGCCCCTGGCGAATCTTCTACAGGAGCTGAAATGGATGTGACTTTTTCATCCCTATTGTCGGAATGTGATCCAATGATATCCTCTGGTAATATAAATTGTTTTATTTATTCATTTAAAATTTTTCTGATTTTTTTTAGAATTGACGGTAAATGCTTATCCCTGAAAAGTACATTATTTATCCTGGTCTTCATTGTGAACTGCTAATTATTTCCTTTATTTTAACCAAACCCACAATTTATTTCCGACGTACTATCCCTCTCCATTGCAACCATAAGTCAAGATGTAATTGTATTTATCATCAATGATGTAGCTAACCTTTTCAACCAAAGTTTTCCGTGGTATCCAGTCTTTCCCTCTTGGCAGTGTTGAGAATTCCTGAAATAAGGAAGGTATGATGGCATGCATTGTGCCATTTTAAAGATCTTGAATTGAAAAATATTATTCATGTATTTGAAATTTAAATTGTTTAATTTTTTATAATAAATTCAATGTCTCAAATCTATTTTTGATGATGTAGCTACCCTCTACAATTTTTCTATTTTTCAAATGTGGTAGGTACAAATCTCCTCTACTATTTAAAAAAATTTGGTAGCGGTAGTATTACATTTAATCTTAATGTACATGTGCTTTTTATTTAAAAACACCACCTTGACACTAAATTTTACTTACATATATTTTTTAATTCCCAGTCTCCCCCTAAAGGCAGCTGGAGCATGCTCTGTGTTGTAGTAAACAGCTGCTACAAAGCTGTGTATTCTAAAATTGTGGGACATTTTACTGTTTTTACATTTACTGAGTTTTGACAATTATTTAATTTTTTAATGAAGGATCTCTCACAAAGGAAATTGGGAAATTGATTAGAGAAGTATTTGGCCAGGTAAATTGGATATAAGTAGCTGCTCTTGAGGGTTAGTGAAAGTTTATCAAAGAATCGTTTTTTTTTCAGGCCCAAAAAGTAAAGGGCAGAAGAGGAAGAGCAGGAAGCAGTCTTCCTCTAGCAGTGGAGAAGAAGATTTGGAAAATTTCTTCAAAACAGTTAGGAAAGGAAATGAATCTGACATTATGTAAGATATTTTTTTATTTAATATTGACTTTTTAGTTGCGATATGGACTGAAAATATTATTGTCATTCATTTTAAGTGTCCTATTCTGCCAAGTTTCAGTGGTAAATATAATGTAGGTACTATTTGCACCTTTTTCTGCCCTGAAGTACCTAAGTCTTCATAAAAACTAAATATGTATTGAATATTTGATAACTGAGTACATATCTGCCTTTATAAGGTGATCCCAGCTATTACTATGTATATGTAATGGTGTCATATGCTTACTTATAATGTAATATTCTTAAATATTGATACCTTAAGTCTATGGTTAATAACTTTGTGGATATTGTTGCTTCATAGGGTTGATCAAAAAAGCACTTTTTTATATCCAGTGACTAGTGCTTAATGTTTTTGATTTGTGGTCTTTAAGAGCCATGAAATACTTCAACTCAATCGATTTTTATTTTTTGATAAATAGTCAAAAAATTAATTTTTTTCTGCTCATGCTCTGAGCAACTGCAATGTGAAAGACCAAAAAGATTTAGTGTGACAGGGAAAAATAGGTTTAGCATCTGAGCCATTACCATCCCAGTCAGCACAAAAGATAATATAGACGGAAATTTTTCTGGTAATTTGGGGCAAATTTACCCTAGTAACTTTTACCCTTTCTTTAACACGTTATTACTTGCGTGCAGAATTGCCAGAATTGCCAAATGTAAAAAATTTATAGTGACGCATTTATTTAATTGTATGAGGTTGAGAAAAGTTTAAAGCAGAAAAGTAAAGTTCAATATATCCACAGCGACACTGTAGTAATATTTTTCAAATTATTTTCGATTTAATTTCGCAAATAGTTTCACATTATATACACGTTATCGATGA
Source organism: Ischnura elegans (assembly GCF_921293095.1). NCBI lineage: Eukaryota > Metazoa > Arthropoda > Insecta > Odonata > Coenagrionidae > Ischnura > Ischnura elegans. The sequence continues at coordinate 148,164,660 of NC_060246.1, forward strand.
AAGGCTATAGCCATTTACAAAAATTCAAGTACTTAAAGATTACCTGATTATTTTCGTAAATACATAGAGAAGAGTACTAATTTTCATCGGATAATAATTTTCGATAAAATAATTTTTAGAAAGGTCGAATTCACATCTTGACGGTTGGCTATTTTGGATCCTCAACTGCGGTTTTCGACTAGTGGACCGTAACGTTGGCTACGAGTGAACAAATAAATAATGAAGGAGGAACATGAACGCGACTGCAAGTGCTGAAGTACTTAATCCTAATATGTTAACTTAGGCAGCAATACAAAAGTAATATATGTATTACTATTATTACCTATATATATCTATGGGTGGCAAAAAAATGGAGAGCTATCCCTCTTTATAGTTCTTAAAATTCTACAAATATAATAAGCAATAATTAGACAAAGTACTAAAAACAGTTAATATACAATGAAATTTACGGTTTAAAAATGTGTATTTTACGTGATTTGGCGAGAAAAAAAATGAAAATAAACAATAATGACATACTTACATGGAGTGCAAAATATGCGCGAAAAATAGACCCAGATGGCACAGGTATTTTACGTATCTGGATACGAGGGTGGACCACCAAGGCTCAAGAAATCCTGCTTAGGAAGTTACTGGAAAGGTTTTGTTTTGATTCCCTCGAGGTAGGTTTCCGGGCCATAATTTCCGTTTGGCCACTGCTATTTACGAATCACAAAGGGTTCGGAAGAGGGAAGCTTGCCGAAGGCCATACATACAGTCGGAAGACACGGGAGTGGATATTAGTTACATCTGGAGGCGGAGAAGTGGGCTCCCGTCTTGACCGGCAGAGCACGTCAATTGATGTGCACCGTATCTCTGCTTGAACGGGAATGTGTTAATTTTAGTCTTTGTATTCAAAATTGTTAATTTTTGTCACCATCACTTTTCAAATCAGGAAGGGTGGTTTAGAATGATTTGAATAATAATAACTCCAATGGGGTAGTAATAACCTTCAAGTGCTTACTGTGTCTCTAATTTGCAAAATCTTATCTTCAAAACATTCAGAATACCAATTTTTTTTTTATTTTAGTGAATTTTTCATGCTGAAATGAATCAGCTTTCAAAGCATAAATTCATCTATTTATTACATTTGGGTGCTTACTTTGGCTTTATTTCCACAGATTTTTGAATGTATTGTTGGTAAATAGTAATTTCAGAATTTCTTCCTTAGGTTTGGACAAAAAGAGGATTTACAAAATCCTAATACCTCTTTCATGGAGGATAAGGTTGGAGATACCTCAGTAGCTTTGACCCAGAAAAAGAAAAAACGACTGGTCATTCATGATGAATCCTCCAGTGATGAAGAAATGAACGAGACGAACTTGGCAGATAGGAGTCATACCTCTTCTGTTCCAAGGCTTGTTAGTAATGGGATGTCTTCAGTTACAGTGACTACTAATGAGATTCCAACTGCGAGTGCTAATAAGAAAAATAAGAAAATTTTAGCCCTTAAAGATGACACCTCCAGTGATGATGAAGGCCACATTGTGAGCAAGCCCAGTGAGATTTTCAACAATGACGATGTTTTCTCTTCACTGATAGCAAATTCTTCAAATGCAAACAATAATACTAGCTCTGGCAGTCAGCATGGAAATCCTTCTTCTGAGAACTCATCCAATAAATTTAATAGGAAGAAAAATATCATAGATGATTCCTCTAGTGACGATGAAGCTCTTTCATCAAAATCATTAAGGGAGAGGTCTGATCTCTCTCATAATACAACAAAATCTAATGATGAAGTGTTACCTATTGCAGTAACCAAAAAGAAAAAGAGGCTTGTTGTGAATGATGATTCTTCTAGTGAGGAAGATTCCAGGACTACACAGGAAATAGATGTGCAGTCACCATTTGAAAAAGGTTTGTGAATGAATTTTTCTATTTCCTGATGGAAGGTATATGTTAGAGTGAACTTTTCAAGTATGAATGTGAGATTGCTTTAAGAATAAAATTTTTACTGTGACTATTGGATGTATTTAACAAGGTTCATTAAATAAGTAGTTTGAAATGATGAGTCCTGGTCAGGAGTAGGAGGTGATAAGAGGATTATATTTAGTGGGGTGGGAAAAATGAATCTAGAAAAAATAACATTTCTGAGCCATAAAGTTAATTACTGCAGATGGATTTTGCTGACTCTAGGTTGGAGTAGGCCAGACCTAATTTTTCAGGCTTAGTCTAAGTTTTGTTTACCAAGTTTTAAAATGAATTTTATGCTAAAGTGCTAAAGTTTTGATATGTTAATATAACAAGAACCCTGCCCCTAAAGCCATTAGTACCTTGGGCCCAAAATTGGGTTTTTGAGCTGAAAAAACTCTAGTTCAATGAAATTAATGACAGGTTCAAGACAAAAATGTTGTTTGTTTTGACGTATTCTCAAGCATGTAAATATTAGATCCCTACAACCTGATCCACCATCAGAGTGCTACTCTGACCATGGTGGTGCTGAAGCACAGCCAGCCCACACTATGACCGCACCACTGTCTCTTTCTATGATCTGTATTAATTGCTATTTTAATGATTTTTGAAATAGTGAAAGAAAAGAGTGGTGGTATAAATACATATTTAGCTGCTATCTATTTCTTCTTTTTTTTCAGTGGGTGATGACACAGCAGAGAAGTTACCTAGTAATCGTGCCCGTGGAAGAGTCCAAGCATTGTTGAGTGATGATGAAGATGAATAGTTACCTTTTAAATTCAGTAATTTTTCTTAATTTTAGAAAAGTGTTACCGTGACCTTTGAGTTATTTCTTGTAATCTATAATTTGTGTGTCATTATTTTCATATGTGTATAAAAGTGAATTCAATGCAAGTAAAATATTTGTTTGCATTCAACAAGGAAGCTGTTTGAACTCGACTGAATGTGATAGCTATTTAATGATTTTAGACATTGTCTAGCCATGTGTCATATTGTAATCATCATTTGTATTCTTAATAAAGTGACAAAAAAACATGCACACCATACCTCTACTGTCAGTCTTTTGAAAATTATTTTTTTGCATATACTTTATAGATGATAGATGTTAGATTAGAATATGTATTTGTTTAGATTTTATTATATTTCATAGAAAATTATGGGAGACAATGAAATGAGTTGTTTCTATCCTAGTGGTAATAGTCCACCTAATCTTTGGGTTTTTTCCATGGCAAATAATATAATTTCATTGCTGTACAGGTGGCATATTTGAAATTTAATACATCCTTTTACTTGATGGCCTATTTTCCTGTAACCTTTTAAGTAAGCACTTCACAAATAAACTTTTGTGTTAAATTTATTGAGTATTTTGGGTGGTGAAAGAGTGTAAACAAAATTCTGAGATATGTACTTAACAACTTGACAGGGTATGAGAGAGGTCGAGGGCTTGAGATATTCCTCTGAATTTGTCCCTAATGTTGACTGCCTTCCATTTTTTCATAGCATACTTAGAACTCACTGGGATTGCTAAATGTCTGAAGCATAGTTTATTAGTTAATATGTTGGTTAATTATTTTTCATTTCAATCTGCTTTTCATCTCTGTACTGATTATGGAGGATTGTTTGGGGGTTACATAGAGAAAATGGATAGCTTTATATCAAGGAAAGCAGTAAACTTGACCTTCCAGGTACAATTTTTCTCTTTCCCATACATACCAAAATAATTGTCTTGCTCGAGAAGCTGCCATTTAAGATCCTACATGGTGCCTCTGGCAAAATAAAATATACATTCTTTTCAATTACTGCAACACACAAGAATCACATGGGGTCGATGGCTTTGTGTTGTTGGTGTTTGTAGCTTGGCCTTTATTTAGGCCTTGAGAGCATTCTGAGGTCACCCAAACTTTGTTGACAGCAATAAAAGACATGGAACGACACTAACATAAGAAATACAAACTGGAAAGCAGATAATTGAGTAATTATTTCGTGATTGTTCCTCCACAGACAATGCTGCAACATCAAATTTTAGTTACATTAACAAAGAAGGATGCACTTGGTGTGAATTTTGGTGCATTTGGAATGTGGGAGAGGGGACGCGAGCAACCTTCACCCATAATCCACTTAGTCACAGTTGTCGGACAATATCGGAATAGAAGCGCATATCCAAAGTTCGCACACCTTTATAGCCACTCTTCATAGACCGTAGGCTCCATGCCTGCATTCTGGAATATAAAAACATTTCATCACTTCTCTAAAAGTTGGCAACAGCAATTTGTTTAATGCCAACGAGGCGCCAAATAAGGGACAAGTCATCTCACTACACATCCTTTTTTACCTTCTACCATCTTCCGCTTTATATTATCAAAGATGAACGCCCTCCTAGCAGCACACGCGAGATGAATTTTGCTGTATTCGAGGCGTGGGAGGGGCAGAAGCGAGCGGGTAGGGGACGGGTGCAGCCTGCTGCTCTTGTACCCGAGATGCTGCGTGGGCATTGGAATATTTTCTTCACGGATTCAAATTTGACATTTTATGGCTAAACTGTGGCAGATACGTCAAAATGCACAAAATTTTTGTTCTAAAAGGGCAGTAACTTGGCAAAATCTATAGGGAATGACCATAAAACATTTAATTTTTCAAATTTTGACATTCCCCCCCCCCCTTAATTGCATTTGAGCGAGGGTCAGGGGTTCACTTAGAGGTCTCAAATTTTTCAGGCCTTATTTGTGATCAGTCCCACAACTTTTTTTATTGGGCCAGATGGATTTGAAAAAAATCGATTTTTCCGATCCTCCCAACTGTACATACTGTACAAGTTTCCCCTTGTTGCCTAGCCAGCACTTTATCATTCCTCTCCATACACTCCACCATCTCCATTCTCCTTCACACCCACATCTCAAATGTCTCCATTGCTAATGCAATTCTCTTCTTGATATTGTTGCTCTGTATGTGTATTCTTATTGCCCTATATCTTCTTGTTCATAGTCCACGTTTTTCCACTTCTTTCTCTCCTCCATTTACCCACCATCTCACCTGTGATCCAACTCACTTCTCTGCCTCTTTCACTATTAAATTTTAATCCTCTCCCACCCTTCCTTTACAATCTGCATTTTTCCTACCTCCTGGACACTATATAGTTATTATTGCAATATTGTTGATAATATGTATTATTCTCCAATTCCTGGTATTCCATTCTCTTATAATCTTTAGATCTTCTGAGTGCATCTGCAACAGGGAAGCGGTGCAAGTTTTTCACGCTATTCCTTAACTTCTGTCTTTTCATTACGTGATCTATCTGCTATTTCTCCATATTCTCTGGGCTAAATCGAAAGATTATTACTCCTGGAGTATGTATTTCACGCTTTTAGATTTTTAAATTACGATATCTATTTTTTGCGATTAAATGAAAAGTGAAAATTTTCAAGCACACGAAAACGCGACAGCTAAGTATGAATGCTGGGAAAACTCCGTGTGACGTCGTTCTGGTTCCCGCTGCCGCAAGTAAGGTGACCTTGGGGCGAGGCTTTGAGCACTGATATGATGCAGGAAGCTAGCAGGTAGCAGAGTACCATGCTAGCTGGTAGCACTTAGCTTAAATAAGGATTATTATTACCTTATCAAACGAAGAAAACTTTCTGACCTTAGCCAGTTTTAATAGGTGAGTATTAAGACATGTTTCACTGAGATCTGTGCCTCATGCATTTATTGCTTGTGTACCTACAGCCATTCTTCTTCTCCCTCTTTTTGGTCTTCTGTCTGTGATACTGCTGATAAGTCTGCAGAGTTTCTCATGATAAGGATCTCAAGGACATTTTCAACCTTGCTGCTATGAACACAGCTGCCTTTAAGAGCCAAGTCAATTTTCATGAGTTTCCATTGCTTATTTGATTGTGCTTCATGTTTTCAGAGTGGAGATAGACAATTGGCAGGGTTTCCCAGTGAGAAATGGGTGGTGGAGTCCACGTGGAACCCACGTGGAATCCACGTTGAGTGGTGGATATTTGGTGGTGGTGGATATTGAGTGGTTGGACCCACGTGGAATCCACGTTGATTTCAAGTGGATTTGTGGTGATTAGCATTAAATGGTAAACAGAATTTCTAATTTGTGGAACTTAACTCTCTGGTGTAACATTGCGTCATTTATCATCCTGAAACCACGCTAGTTATGTGAAAATGTATCGCACATTCTATTTTTATATAATTCGTGGAAAGGCAGACATGAGAGCACATGAAAAATTGTAGACACATATATAGAAGGTTTAGACATAGAGTGGTTGAGGTTTTAATGGTTTTAGGACAGCACCTACTGCTGTTTTAATTTTTCCACCAAATTTCCACGTGGGTTCCACGTTGATTCCACGACCAAAAACACGTGGTATCCACGTTACATTTCCACGTGGGTTCCACGTGGATTTCACCACCCATTTCTCACTGGGTTTCGATTTCCATTTCAGCAGTGTTTTTTATGTGACACCATTGCCTGGACTACCTTTCGTTTGGCTCTTATCCTTCAACCTCTTCGGCATGAATAGCTCTATTAGGAGTAATTGAGAAACAGTTTTAGTGCAGGTCTACGGTTAGTTGAAATATGCAAGCCTTTCCACCACAGAAAGGCTGTACCCGCAGAGAATGGGTCTCAAATATTATACACCAAAATAACAAAGTAAGAACGCTATTGAAAGACTGAAACACAAAGAGGAGGCACTCTCATGTCAAATCTAGTATGCATATTTAGCCTGTCTTTGGCTGACGATCGTTGGATAAAGCTGCTAAAAAGCACAAAATTTTATTTGTGAGTTTACTTGTGTTTCAAAAGTACATATTCTGAATTTGTTATTTATTTTTTTATTGCAACCTTGCTAAGTGTATTTTTTACCAGCACGAATACATTTATTGGTTGATACTTCACATAAATATTTGATTTCACTAGCAGGTGTATTTCCTCCAAAATCTCGTAGACAATATGTTTAAATTTTCCAGCAATAGTAGTAAAGTATTAGAGTAATATATTTTCCAATTTGAGGAAAAGATGCAGTCTGCATTTCTTCAATCAAAAATCAAAATGCTTGTTGTTTGCAACATTTTTGGTTGATACATGTATGTGGTTATGTTATATAGTAGAGCCGGTGGAGGAGTTTCGGAAATGGAGAGGAGAAGGGAAGTGTTTGTGGGAAGCAACAGGCTGATATTCCAACAAATAGTTAATAGAGTCATGTATGATTGAGGCTCTACTTTATTTATTTTTTCTCAACAGCAAACACCATTTAACAATGATCGATTACAATAGTGGAATTAAATTAAACACGCCAAGATAATAGTAATACAAACGAATTCATACATAAGGAGCAACAATAGTAGATAAAAATATCAAGAAGAGATCAGCAATCAGGGCAATCAATATCACAATGACAACGAGAATGGCAATCTACTAGAAATTACCTCATGATACTATTTTTGGAAAATTAAATTGATAATCGTGGACTATGAGTGGGAAGATATAATAATAGCATAATGTGAATAACAAACACTGTTAACAAAGTGAGATAATTAATGTTGCTAACAATGTAACATTAAAAAGCTACAATAACAAGCGCTACAAGGTGATAACAATGGGAAATGACTGACCCATATTCCAGTAGTGGCTGGTGGTTTTACATCCAGGGTGTGCATTAGAGAAGATATACAATAATGAAAAAGGGCATGAAGTTCAAATGAATGCTGCTGAATGGCTCTGAATGCATTGACGGACTAGGATCCTGAGCACAGGTAGTGTAGGTGGCAGCTATACCGCTACACTACCTGTGAGTTACTCACGAAATATGCACGAGCACACTTGCGTTGCGTTGAGTCTGCTCCCAGCACCCATTTGAACATGGCATGCCCCCCCCTCTGCTTGCCTTGTCCTGCCCGAGCACCCACAAGCAATCACATAGACCGAATATGTGGGCGGTGCGATGACACGGGATCGCACACTTGTAGAGCAGTGAATTCACCAAGGAGATAGCAGTAGCTTTTGGCACTTCATATCCCATATCTGTGCGGACAGGATTTTTATCTTTCTCTTTGCAAAGGAATTCATAGTTTTCTTTCATAATTCATTCATCTTTGGGTGTGCAGTTGCTAACATGCGTATATGCATGTGCCACCACTGCCATATTCTGATATTTGGCAAACTAGGGACTTGTAGCGAACCACAAGTGCCATAGGATCTGAAGTCCATAGTTGATCTGAAAATAAATATGTACTAGGAGAGAATAGGGTGGTTTCCTATTATTTTTTTATTGCCTATATCGAAAGATTATTACTCCCGGAGTATGCTTTTAGATTTTTAAATGACGATATCTATTTTTCGCGATTAAATGAAAAGTGAAAATTTTCAAGTGCACGAAAACGCGACGGCTAAGTATGAATGCTGTGAAAACCCCGTGAGACGTCATTCTGGTTCCCGCTTTCGCCATGTGAGGTGACCTTGGGGCGAGGATATTGTGCGCCGCTGCGATGCTGGCTGCTAGCAGGTAGCAGAGTACCCTGCTTGCAGGTAGCGCTTGGCTTAAATAAGGATTATTAATACCTTATCAAACAAATTAAACTTTCCGACCTTCGGCAGTTTTAATAGGTGATTATTAAGAGATGTTTCCCTGAAGTCTGTGCCTCATGTATGCATTGGAAATCTCAGATGATGTAAAACTCCTATCTACTCGTATAGAAACTAGGTTCCTGTGATGTCACGTGGAGTGGCATCGCATGGGTGCCAATCTGGCCTTTTTCAAATGAGGATAAAATCGACCATTGCCAATCCTCTAAACTGGTATTTCTAAAACCAAATAATTTGTATATTATTAATACACTAATGGTGGGTAATGAATCGCAATCAATGCCTTTCGTTTTCTTTGATGAAGGAAACTACCCTATTGGCACGAGAGATGATGTCCGATTGATGATCAGCTGGGCTCAGTGTCGAACTCAGGATTACTCCAAGGTCCTTTAAAATGTAATATTGTCTTAAAATCAGACCATCGACATACTAAACCACTGGATTGGCCTCAGAAATTCTCCTGAATGAGACAACAGAGCACTTTGATGCATTCGCATTAGACCTACACCACTGGCTGATGTTGTTGAGGGAAAACTGAAGATGTTCTTGGTCCAGGGAAGAGCTTAACTTTGTGAAAACCTTGATGTCACTGGCAAATAGAAGGTGATGAACTAAAATGACTCTGCTGATGATGTTCATAAAAATATTGAACGAGAGGGGATCCAAGTGGGAGCCCTGAGGTAGTCTAGAAGTAATGGGAAAGAGGGCTGCGGTAGTGCCATCACACTTGACCATGAAGAGACTATCTTTCAAGAAAGTTTCAAGTCATTTATGCTGTATGCCTCTAGTTTGGAGATCAGTAGACAATTATGTACTGACTTTGTCGAATACTTTTGAAAAATCTAAGTAGACAGAATCAACTTGGCAGATGCTCATGAATTCAGACATAACAAAGTCCTGGAATTCAAGAAAATTTGACTTGGTAAATTAGCAACAGAGAAATCCATGCTGCTCAGCTTATATACACTTTCCGAGATGAAAATATAAATGGTCATGTACAATGCTCTCTTTATATAAGACCTTAGCGAGTGCAAGCAAGATGGCAATAGGCCTATAATTCTTCATGTCCCTGCGAACTCCTGACTTGGAAAAAGCCAAGTTTGAGTCATGATGGGAACACTCCAGCTGCTAGCAAGGCTGAGAAAATCACAGCCAGTTGAGGTGCCAGAACAGGAGCAGGATGTCTGAGCACCAAGAGAAGTATGTCATCAGGAACTGCTCCTTATTTTCTGGTTGAGGGGTTCTAATCTAGACTGAACATCAGTGGCAGTAATAGAACATTGAGGAACTGATTCATTCCAACTGAAGGCAAACTCAGGAATTGGCACTGTTGCATCATTGAATACAGAAGGGAAATGGTTGACAAAGACTCTCTCATTTACCACAGGCATCATCAGCAGATTAGGGACCAAGATACACTGTCAGGAGAATGGAAGGATTTGATCTCAGACCAGAAAGCTTTGATGTTTACAGGAATACTCTGTTCTATTCTACTTGTGTATTCAGTGTGGCTTTGGCTAAAAATGACTTTGTATTCTCTTCTAAGCTGGCTGTAGGGGAGGGTGGGGCACAGTGAAACATGGGGCAGGGTGAAACAATTCAAATTTCCCTCCTCCTGACAATTCTATGAATTAGTGCTCTCTGTGTTATATTAAGGAACTAACACCACAACAGCTGCTGCAGTCTCATGGCTTGTGCTCTTCTAGTCTCCTGTTGATGGATCAAAACCTATTTTAAGGTGAGAAAAGTAAATAATTCCAAAGAATTATTTCACACTGACAAACTTTTCCTTTTCATGGGAAATCTTAACTTATCATTGTATTTACTGTTACCATTTCTTAAGTTTTGGAGACCACCAAACATATTTCTATATCTTCATTTGTTTTCATGCAGTAAGTTTATTTATTCAAGATGGCCTGGTGGGGCACACTGAAACAAGATAAATGGGGCACAGTGAAACATGTTTCACTGTGCCCCATGTCTCATTTAGGAAGAACTATTTGACTTGAAATATGCAGTGTGGATTACTATAGTAATTATTATTGTTATTCTGATGGAATTTCATTATTTTCAGAATAAAGATTCCAAAAATGAGGAATAGAATAAGAAAGAGCCATATTGGATCCTTCACAGATGGTGAAATGCGCGCTGCAGTTCATCTTGTTCTGCATGAAAACTATTCAATCAGGAAAGCAGCCAAAGAATGTAATGTCAATTATGTAACACTCAGTCGGTATGTTTATTTGTTTTTTGCATGTGAACATCTTGTAACATTGAAAGTTTTCTGAAAATTTTTTTAAATTTCAAATAAACAGTAAACGTAAACTGACATTCAAATTTTCCAAATAATAATTTTGAAAAGATTCTTTTCAGGTATGTGAGTAAGCAAAAAAAGGCTAGTGATGAAGGGACTGGTGAACATGTTCGCATGACACCAAAATATCAATCCAGATTGATTTTTACAGCTGAACAAGAAAAGTGCTTGGCTGACTATTTGATAACATGCTCAAAACTCTGTTATGGTCAGTCGACTCGTAACACTCGAGAGCTAGCTTATGAAATGGCAGTGGTGAACTCTATACAAGTGCCAAAAAACTGGCATGATGACTCTGCTGCAGGTTTAGACTGGCTACGATTGTTCTTGAAGCGAAATCCAAATTTAAGCATTCGGCAGCCTGAAAACTGTTCTCTTTCTCGTTGCACATCATTTAATGCACACACAGTGAAAACATTTTTTGACAATCTTGGTGCAGCCTTAAGACGTTCAGAATGTTTTGGTGATGGTTCCAGAATATGGAATCTAGATGAAACTGGTACCTCAACAGTCGTAAATAAGTCTGCCAAGGTGATTGCAGAAAAGGGATCCAAAGGGGTAAATAATGTAACAGCAGGTGAAAGGGGAACTCTAGTTACTACATGCTGTTTTGTGAGTGCATCCGGAAACACCATACCCCCTGCATTTGTTTTCCCAAGGGTCAAGTTCAGTGATCATATGTTGATCAATGCCCCTCCTGGCTCTCTTGGACTGACATCGAAAAGTGGTTGGATGACAGCAGAAATATTTCCTGAAGTTATTAAGCACTTCATCAAACATACAAAAACAAGTAAAGAAGACCCTACACTGCTAATAATGGATAATCACCAAAGCCATATTAGTATACAAGTAATAGATTTGGCAAAAGAGTATGGCATAATGATTGTGACTCTTCCACCTCATTGCAGTGCCAAATTACAGCCCTTGGATGTTTCCTGTTATGCTCCATTTAAGACCTATTATGCCGCAGCAGTTGATTCCTGGAACAAAAGCAATCCAGGTAAAGCTCTTTCCATCTACCATATTGCAGGATGCGTCAATTTTGCCCATCAAAAGGCTATGACTCCAGCTACTATTATTAATGGATTCAAAAAAACTGGAATATATCCATATAATAGGCACATTTTCACCGAGGCAGATTTCTTGAGTAGTTCTGTAACAGACCAGCCTTCTCCTGAAACTGAAGAGTGTGACTTATTGAGCCAAGAATTAAGAGCAACTGCAAGTACTTCCAGTTTAAACAATGGTCAAGGTGAAGATAAAAGAACTTTTCAAAGTCCTGCTCAGTTCAAGGGCTATCCTAAAGCCGCTCCAAGGAAAAATTCAACCAGGAAAAGAGAACCAGGCAAAAGTATGATCATAACAGACACACCAGAAAAAATCCGTATGATGGAAAAGAAAAATACAGCTATAGGAAAAAAAACTTCTGAGGCAACTAAATCATGCAGAAGTTTATTTAATGCCAATGTTGCCATTGATAACTGTGAGGGGCCCCATCAAAATTCAGACACCACGTCAGAGGGAGGACTTTCAAACCCCTTGGAAGGTAATGAGGATATTTTAGAAGGTTTTGGAAATAAAGTAGGTACAGTAAAAGTTGGTGATTATGTTTTGATTGAGTTTTCATCGAAGAAAAAATTCTACTATGTAGGTAGAATAATTAAAGAAGCAAGAAAACACAATGGCGCTGAAGTTACATATTTACGAAAAAGTTCCAAAGTGCCAAATTCATTTTTTTTCCCACATATTGAAGATATAGCATCTGTCAGCATGAAAGACATTAAATTAGTTTTACCACCTCCTTCTTATCGCAAAGGAACTGCAAGAATGAAAAGGTTTATTTCATTTAAAATTTCATTTGCCAATTTAGATGTTCGTTAAGCTTCTAATTATCACTGACTAAGGTGCAGTTTGTTTCATGTTTTTTAATCCATTACTGTATTCATGCATTGTGAGTTTCATTCTAGTGAAAATATTGCCAAAGGTAAAAATAAATGGTATTATAAAATCTGAAAAAATGTGTTTCACTGTGCCCCATAAGTAAAAAAGGCCCTGTTTCACTGTGCCCCACACATGGGGCACAGTGAAACAATTGACATATCACTACAAAAATTGATGTAAATCCATTGCTTTTTTAAATAATTCCATTTTTTAAAGTAGGAATAGTGAAGAAAATGACAAGCACCATTAATATATTTTCATTGTTATTTTATTTTCAAAAGCAATGTTTTTATAGGCAAAATAATAATTTTTGTTTCACTGTGCCCCACCCTCCCCTATCTTAAAAAGTCTTAGTGACCTCCAGTTTCTTTAACATACATGTGAACTATCTTCTTTCTGATGACCAATGTCTGGAGGTAATTTGAAAACCACTTAGGGAAGCTGAAGGAAGTTACCTTCTTCAACGGGGCGTGGTCTTGGATTATCAAGCTCAGCAATGTGAAGAACTTGCTGAATAGATAGGTATTACCGTATCAGCAATATTGGTAATCTGTGGAAGCAAACAGTCCTGAAACTAGCGAAAAATGCCATCAAGTTTGCACCTTTGGAAGTCAAGTATTAGCTATGAAAATTACATGAAACAATTCACATTGCCCAAAATAGGCCACATGTAATATGGAACTTTTCGACACTGCAAGATATACTTACTTTAAGGGGGTTATTTATTCGGCGATTTTTAGAAATGGCTTTGTCCTCTAGTGTAAAAACGTCTCAGTTACCTAGAAAGTGCAGAAGAGTGAAAATTCCATTGATCAAAAATCATTTACCAATCCACCTTGATTCAAAGTCTACATTCTGGAGATATACATCTTCTTTCCGTAAAAATTTTAATGGATATAGAGGACTAGAAGTTACATGTTGTCCGGCATACATATAATGCTTGTAGTGAAAGAGCGGTTTTACATATGTATAACATTATGTAGCGGTTTTACATTTTGCGAAGTTGAGAGGAGAGAACCGGAATAGTTTTAAATACTTAGATACATAATAGTTTTAAATACTTGAAGATAAAATACTTTTAGTTTCCACGGAAGAAATTTTGCAGTCCTCTCTATCTATGATTAGTTTTTTTAATTTTTTAAGGTGATTACCTCGCATATTTCATTTTTCATGTCTCTTTGATTCTAAAATTGGTTTAAAATCATGCAGCAAGTTTATGGCGGCAAAATTTCAAATGAATTTCGTTACTAGAAAAAAAGAACCCACCTGTGCGCAAGCAATGGATATGGACGAAATTCTTCTGCTACTTGCAGCGTGTTGTGTTTTACAAATTTAGAAAATGGAGAAAATTATCTCACGCTTTGACCCACTGAAAATTTAAAAATTATGAGAAGGTTATGTAGTTAATGTATTTGTATGTTTACCATGGAAGTTCTTTTCGGTTGATGATCACCTTCAGCGATTGCTGGAATATGAAAGTTTTGTGAATTGCAGATTACGTTTGGCGGCCTCTTACTTAATTTACTTGAAAATGTATTTCCGCGGAATATTCTCGCAGGAGAGAAGTGGGATTTCCTCGAGAAATTTTATGAGTCAAATTGTGAATCAAAGAGATAGTCAGAAAACAGACACCTTTGAATGGTTGGATTCTTTAGCGATGAAGTTTGGCCTGAATGGCAACAAAGTGAGTAGTCTCTCAAGGGTTCTGTTGCACGCAATATTGGTATGATTATAAATCTATTACGTTTAACTTTTCTTCAGGTGACCATAATCCACGAGCCCAGTGATTTTTATCAAACTCTGCTAGATAAATGTCGATCATCTCGTCGGCGAATTACTCTAGCTTCATTGTATTTAGGAACTGGAAGCCTTGAGCGGAAACTAGTAAGTTTCTTATTCAAAGATTTTATTTATTCGGATTAAATTTATTTCGTATTACGATTAGTTGATTACCTGTCAGTACCTGAAATTTAGTAGAATCTTGGAAAACCATGTGTTGGTTGGATTTTCTACATTTTATATTTATGCAATATTGCATGTGATCACTGTTTGCTTGGTCACAATGCAATACCTTTCATATTGACCTTGCATATCATCAGTTAAAATTTTCAGAGATATAATTACTATTATGCAGGCAATTCATGCATCTAACTCTAGAGTTAACCCAAACAATCCGTGAGAGATGCTTTTTCTCTTGCTCCTACATCTGATTAGGTTGGCATCCAAGATATAAATAATGCTACTAGAGTTAGGAAAGCGTATTTACTTAATTCGAATTATTCAATAATTATGTATCCCCTAAATTATAGTTTTTGTTTTATTCCCCCATAGTCATTCAATGTAACCTAATTTCAAAACAAATCCATAGTACAGTCGGTTGCGGTTAATGGTTCTACTGGTTATTTGGGGTAGATCTTGAAGAACAGAACCCCATAGAAGAATACCCTACAGTTTTCTCCGCTTAACTGGGACAGCATACCGCTTTATTGGGCCATGAGTCGGCGACATTGACTTTACACTCCTGAGGAAATTAAATTTTTTTGTTGGAGGAACTAGCTTTTAAACTTGGTAATGACAATTTTAAGGTAGCAGATGGTTGGCTGTCTCGAGGAAGTCCAGAAATTAAATAAAATTTATGACAGCTCATAGAGAAAAAAGTCTGCTGATGTGTGAGTGCAGAGGAGTGGAAATTAAACAAACTCCCCAGGTTACTCCAGAATGTTTGCACTGATGACATTCACAATGCTGATGAAACGGGACTGCATTACCTAGCAACACAAAATGGCTCTCTTTTTTTACAGTCACGTAGGACTTATTGGTTCCAAAAAGCAATGGATCGCATCACTGTTTTGTGTCGTTCAAATGTTTTGGGAACTGTTAAAAATACTCTTCTGGTTATTGGGAAAATGCTAAGCCTCGATGAATTTAAGGGTTAAGAATAAGCCATTTACCAGTGGAGTACCACACCAATAGCAATGCATGGATGACTGCGAGCCTCTTTACGCTATGGTTGACCAGTTGGGTTAAGGAATTTGCACGATAATCAAGTAAGGTTCTTCTTGTTCTTGATGGTTGTATGATACATCCTAATAGCTCAAGTGAGTTAAAAAATATTCAGATGGAATTTCTTCCTCCAAACACAACATCATTGGTGCAACCAAAGGGTATGGGGATCATTAAAAATTTGAAAACACTTTACCGTGGGAAATTATTAGGCTTTATTCTAGAATGTATGGAATCTAACCCTCATCGTCATCCACTGCCAACGAAGTAATTTCAAAGGTGAAAATTTTGCTGGCGAAAATGTTTCTCGCTGAAAGCTGGCGAGATGTCACTTATCAAACAATTCAAAATTGTTTTTTCACTGTGGCTTCAAACATTCCAACGCAGTTTTCAACATTCCAGCAGAACCTGAAAGTGAATTCAACTCGAAACTGCACCAAGTAAAAAGTCATGAGATTTTGATATTATCGGCTGCAATTTGGATTGCTATGGCACCGATGAAATCTGTGAAGAAGATATTGTTGAAACCATGTTATGCAGGCAATAAGGTGAGGATAGTGATGGAGATGAAATCGCACCTGAGAATAGTTGAGTGACAGCTCAAGGTGCAATGAGGTTCGTTGAGGGGTTACAACTCTTCTTTAGGGAATTGGGCAACAGAGGTACCTCAATGTAGTCTTTGGATGTCTGTGCAGACTTTGTTCGTGCGATGAGTATGACGAGAATGCATCAGAGTACATTAGACAAATTCCTGGGACGAGTAGGTAAGGTTTGAATTTTAAGTACTTGCATGTTTAGAAGTAAATGAAATATTTAGGAATCACTTGTTCTCAACTAATTAAAAGTGAATTTTTCTGTACTAGGACTTAGTGAAAGACATTCATCCAGTTTTGCCTGAGGCTGAGAAAAATATTTTCAACAAATATTAGCAAAATTCTTGAAAAATATTATTAAATTAACTATTCTCACAAATGTATTAAGCAAATGAATAGTTAAATGAACATTGTTTGCTATATATATACATTCTCTAGTCTTCTTTTTATCATTTCAACGTTTGTTTATGCATATATGTATACGGGATAGTTCACCTAATTGGGGCAGCCGCTTAATTGGAACAAAGTGCACCTGTCCCAATTAACCAGAATGTACTATAATGATATTGTCATTAGGTTGAAATGGAAATATTCATCGAAGGTAATTATGAAGTTTTTGTTAGGGCTTCACGCCAGGTAATTGGGCTTATTAGTACCTTCATGCTAGGATCCACCAGAAAAGTAAAAGACCATCTATTCATATGAATGGTATATCAATAAATCATTTCAAGAAAACTTCTGTAGGGGTTTTAATCGAGGTTCACAAAATCTCTTTGATCTGTCAATACAAACTGTCAGAAACCTCTTGAAACGTAGGCACTAATTTTCATCAGGGCAGGCATGTTTGTTTTTCACTTCAAAGAACTATACCACTGCATTCTTCCATAATGCCATTTTGTATACTCAAGCATATTCATTGGTTACTTCGTCGGTAAGCCACCTCCATATCATGGGCTCTTTTCTGTCTTAAACTACATATTTACAGCTCAGTGAGCATTCAGGGTATTCCTTTCTCAGTGCTGCAGAAGCCTTTTCAGTTAGAGACCAATTCAAGGTTTCATCTCATAAAAAAATTTTCATGATTTTGTGAGGAAGAGAAACAGAAAAGTATATGATAATAATTGGTGATAAATATAGCTATGAAAATGTATACTGAGAATTTTGTAGTTGTTGAAAAATGTAGGTGTGTCTTATGAGCCTATTAGGTAAAGAGCTAAACGCTGTGCAGGCTCATACCCAAATAAATGCTCTAACCAGTAAACCCTAAAAGATAGTGTTTCCCATACCTGAGGTTCATATGCTTGAGGCTTAAGTTGAGGTGAGATTCACTATCAAAACCAACCTGCTGATTTAAATCTTATGAAAGTTATAGCTCTTATAAGAAAGGAAAATTTTATGATACAATTGCTTACATATGTATTTGATACATATACCTAAAGTTGTCCATATTTTGAATAGAGTAGTTTCCTTCATCAAAGAAAATGAAAGGCATTGATTGCGATTCATTACCCACCATTAGTGTATTCATAATATACCAATTATGTATTTGGTTTTAGAAATACCGGTTTAGACGAATGGCAAGGGTCAATTTTATCCTCATTTGAAAAAGACCAGATTGGCGCCCATGCGATGCCACTCCACGTGACGTCACAGGGACCTAGTTTCTACACGAGAGGCTAGGAGTTTTACATCATCTGAGGTTACCAATGCATGCATGAGGCACAGAGCTCAGGGAAACATGTCTTAATGATCACCTATTAAAACTGCCTAAGGTCGGAAAGTTTTCTTCTTTTGATAAGGTATTATAAATGCTTATTTAAGCCAAGCGCCACCAGCTAGCATGGTACTCGGCTACCTGCTAGCATCCTGCGTCGTATCAGCACTCAGAGCCTCGCCTCAAGGTCACCTCACTTGCGGCAGCGGGAAGCAGAACGATGTCATGCGGAGTTTTTCCTGGCATTCATACTTAGCCGTCGCGTGTTTGCACGCTTGAAAATTTTCACTTTTCATTTAATCACGAAAAATAGATATCGTCATATAAAAATCTAAAAGCGTGAAATACATACTCCAGGAATAATAATCTTTCTAATTTGGCAATAAAAAAATAATAGGAAACCACCCTATTACCTGTCATATCCTTCCTTTTAGGTGCAAAATATTTAGTTAAAGCTGTAGGCATTGAGTTAGGGGATGGAAGAAAATGGAATGTTAATGACTGTGACAACGATTTGCATTTTCTGGTGTACTCTCAGAATGGTTTAAAAGGCTGCAAAGTGTAATTGCAGGAAAAGGCAACAGGAATTTTAATTTTTGGGACTCAAAAGAAGTGGGAGCATGTAAAATTCATAAATGTGATATGGCAGTTTCAAGTGCACATTTAACATCAGTAATGGTTCAAAATCCTCCTATAATTCTCTTCATTCTTTTTTTTGTGAGGTCGAGGCTATCGGTGATAGACTCTCAGAGTCAACAAAGGAAGAGCAGCCCCTGAAAGTGAAGGTGCTCCTTGATTGTAATCGGGGCTCTCGAGGAAAGGAGAATTCTCGCACACTGCTTAGTCCATTGGTAAAATTATATCCAGGATATTGCCAGGTATGTGATGCAGTAACTCAAGTTCTTATAGCCTTTCTTTCAATTCATTGGAGATTAATAATCGAGATGAAAAGAGAATATTAGTGCTTGTAAAAGACATCAACATATTCCATTTTAAAGGCCTGGTTTCACAATGCGTTATAAAATGTAAAATTTAATGTCCAAATGAGCGAACATCAGAATTAATTTTTAAAAATACACTGTGCAACCATCCTACCTGTATAAATGCATTAACAGAAAATAGAGCCTGTTCTAATTTGGTTCATGCATTCGCATATGTTACATTCCAGTCTACCAAAATTATTCATGCATTCACTCAAGTTGTGGAGGTTAATGTTACATACAGTCAGGTCTGTGGATGTTTAAACCATGTAAACTGTGATGCCTACATGGTAATTATGTGTGTCCATTTTAGCATGTGATGAAACTTCTTATGCATGAAGTAGCTGTAAATTACAATTTTTCCCTCTCATACATTTTTTTTCTTACCACCCTTTTGGTGAATGAGGAAAATTATTTTAGCTGCCGAAAATTATTTATCCTTGATGAGACATTATCATCTTGCTGGTGAAATATAAATGAAACTTAAGGATTCATTTTTAATGCTTAAGATCAGAAGTCTGACATGCTAAAAGCTCAAGAGAAAAAATCATCTGAACTGATTCATATAATCTTTGTTTTATTTTGAAAGGCAATCGTATAACCTTGAACCTATATTTTTAACACTGAAGGATTTAAAGTGGTATGTAATCCAAAAAATGTAGGTTTTGTTCTTGTTCATGGGTTATTACAAGAATTTATTCCAAAAGTGAATGAATTACATTGTGCATTATACTATTTTCAGTGAAAGTGACTCAGCACGTTAAAGTGAAGTAGAATGGAAGTGGCTCTGTATCTAGGTGCTCCAATACTTTTAGAGGGTGAAAACCTTGTTTATTAACATGCTCTATAGACAATGTATCAATTAATTATTGTTTCCCCTTGAATTAATTTCATCTGCATCAGGTAGTAGTATATGATTAGTTGAAATTTTACTCTTTAGTTTGCAGTTTCCTTTGAAATCAATGTTGTTAGTCAAAATTTCAACATGATTAGGATTTTTGTCATACCTATTCATTTTCTTGATGAAGAACAGATTGTGCCTCAAAATTTTTGTATCAAAGTGTTTGTAAATCACCCTGTAGTGGAGCACCAAAGAAAATTTCATTTACTGAAATTCACTGGTGAAGTACCATATTTACTTGTAAAAGGTTCATTCAAACAGCTATGAATAAAGGCTGGAGTGATATTATGTCCATGGTGTGACAATTTTCTATGTCGATGATGGAAAATTATCATTTTCATGCTCAGGTTGCCCTGTACAGGACCCCAATATTAAATGGAGTGTTAGGAAACATTATTCCTCAGAGATGGAATGAGGTGTTTGGACTCCAGCATATGAAAATTTATCTTTTCGACGATTCACTCATCATTAGTGGGTAAGTGGGTTATTTTTGCTATGGCACTTAAAAATGTAGTGGGAATGGTTTAAATTACACAATGAGAATTATTTTATGATAGTGAATGGTTTTGAGTGTTTATATGCATCTTTTATAGTGTTATTATTATTTGTCCATGGGGGATTGGCACTTATGTTTTTAATAGCAATTTTGAAGGGTTCCTATAGCACATTCAACATGATAAATGTGTATATGGGTCCAGGCTGCATTGCTCGGATACTGAAGGATGTGCATTCACATAATTGAAAAACTGAATTAATACGCCAGAAAAAATATTCATGTTTTGGTATTTCACGCTGAAAATATTTGGGGTTGAATGGTTTGATGTTTAGTTTTTTACACAATTGGTAAAAGGATCCTTTACTCAGGTCATCTTTTGCTTTTTTCATGGTGTAATCATATGCTTCCACTATTAGGAGCCTTTAAAACTTGCAGCATAGCCATTTATTTCCTCTGCATAAAAAATATCATTCCAAAAAATTTATCTAGGTGATTCCCACGAAATCCATTACTTATATGGTAGCAATATTTATAAAGGCTATGTGTGTTTTGATGTCAATGACTATCATGCATTTTTTTATTTGCTCTTACATTTTCTTTAACCTTTTCCTGAACTGAGGTATGAATATTTATATTTTTTCTTCAAAATTTTAGTGCCAATTTGAGCAATGATTACTTCACAAACCGCCAAGATCGTTACATGCTGGTCGAAGATTGCCCACAGTTAGCAGATTTCTATGATGGATTGGTGTCTTGTGTTTCAAACTTCTCTTATGCCTTGAAAGCCTCGGAATCATCTGCTAACAAAGATTTCGCTGAAGTTTCACATTCTATGTCACCTGGTAAAGAGGTATTTATATAATCATAGCGTAGAAATAGAAAAGTATTGGTTGTTTTGACGGATTTTGGTTTGATCTATTGCTGGTAAATGCAATCATTTTAAGCATGTATATTACATTTGAATGCTGTTTCTGTTGAAATTGCACATTAAAGATGGATGGGAACATATGGATGCAGGCCCTTTTCCAATTTATGGGAGTATTAGAGATGGGTTGAAAAAAAAGCTTAAGTTTTTGATTTGTAAGGGAAAGTACCAATGAAAAGCCTAAATTTTTCTAGAAATCCTGTGGTAAGTAAAGAGTATATAATCTCCTGTCTTTCTGGTTAATCATAGGTGGTTATATCCCATCCAGCACAGGTTGTATACTTTCCAAAAATTCTGAGATAGTAACCTGTGATACAAGTATACACACTAGGCTGGATCGAAAATATAATTTTTTTATAAGGAAACTTTCCTCATTCAGAAAAAGTTGTGAAACTAAATCAAAATGAAGCCTGCAAAATTTGAGATATCTAAGTAAAGTCTTGATCCTTGCGACGTAACTTTTTATTTTATTGGGGTTGAAAATCAAAAATTGCATAATTTTATATTCATCCCCAGTAGATTTTACCATGTTTCAGTCCTGTCGGGTGAAAATTGTCCATTGCATTATAACTGCTACCGTTTATGATATGGTCACGTCTTTTGGGCGTTTCTCCACGTTGTGTTGTCCATAGGTTACCTATGGATAACACAACAGGGAGAAGTGCCCGAAAGCCACGCCTCATAAGGAGAAATGCCATGGAAACCTTAGATCCAACTTGCTACCGTTTAGCTACAAATTGACTGTACAAGGGTGTAAAATGCAGTACAAGGGTGGGGAATCCTTAGAAATGTAATAGGTTTGTACCTTTCCTCACAAAAAATAAAGTCTCAGGGGCAATATTTCTAGTAAATCCTCCTCAGGAGGACGGAATCCCCAACTAGCTGGAGCTTTAACTCCATCATAAGGAATGAGATATCATTTGGTGCTTTTCTAGGTAATAAGTTGAGTCGAGTTTCCACAGGTTTCTAAATTTAGAAAAGAGGAGGAATACCAAAAAGATCTTACGTTTACGGATTTTAAATTTAATTTCAATTTGTCCATGATGACAATGGCTGGCCAAGTCCTCCTGTAAATTTACTCTAATTTGATTTTGTAAGCACTCTTATCATCAAATTACAGTCCTTCAATAGCCTTTTTCCTCTCTTCTCTTTTTCACGCATTTTTTTAAATCTACTTGTATTATCTTTTTGCCCTCTCTCCACAAGTAATTTTGGTTCACATTTGACGTGCTTTCCAATGTTATGAGGTTAGTGTCGGCTTAAGATGGTCTGATACAAACTTTAGAATTTGAAAGGTTAATAAACCCACATTCTTACCTATTATGGTCCGCATGGTTATTGTAACCGCTAGAAATCAATACTTATGAGGAAACCCTTATTTGTTGACTTCTGATTCCTCGGTAGTTGAATTTCCTTGATATTTTGGTAAATAATCCATATGTTTCATTATAATACAACAGAATGGTTTTAACTAATTGTCAGTGCTCTTTTCTGATGGTGTACCAAGGTAAGGTTTTTCTTCCTTCCACTGGCTCTTATTAGTAGTCTTGCACTTGAATCATGGTTAAATGCCACATTATTTGAGTTAAATAATCCTTAACTTTGATCCTATGAAATTAATTTAACAATAGATATTTTAGGAGTGGTAGGAACAAAAATGTGTCTGGTAACCCTGTAACCTGTTTTTGAGTAGTAGAGTAGCACCTTGATAAAACATTGGTTCTCTACTTGCAATTTTTGGTCTCTAAGTAACGTGAACATATAAAGATTCGTTTCTCTCTCTACGATTCGGTTGGTATCTTTCAATTGTAAAGTTCTCCTGACACAAAAATAGAGGATATAATGAACGAACAATTCACCTGTCACCTCTAGAATTTTACCTAGAATAGGTATGTAGTTATATGAAGAGACTTATCCGGCTTATCTGAGATCAGATTAATTTTTTTCCTTTTCTGAATGAGACCATCTATGAAAGTAAGCAGAACTTGAAGACTAAAAAAGTAGCTTTTTAGTTTATCCAAAATCCACAAAAATGCTAAGTAAACAAATAAAACATGAAGACTATGAAGTTTGATACATTCACTGCTGGTGTAAATACCTAACTGGACAAAGTCATTCAAAAATTGACTTCAGAAGGTGTCTGAAGACAGCATATAGAAATCACCAGTTATCTTGTGATCTGTTCTCAAAATATGGCATGCAAAGCATGACTAAACTCAAAATCTCTCCTCAAAATTTTAAGAAATACCAACATTCTTAACATATGTACATATTTCTATATTTTTAGTTCTATTTTACGATTGATGTTTGATGTCGAGCTAATGTGTACTCAGTCTTCCCAGAATACGATCTATCAGTTTTGTTTAAAGATTAACATAGAATCATTCATTTAGCCTAATTTTTCTGTCACATATTTACAACAGTTATTATGTATAGGTTTAGTTTAAGAGGAACTACATTCTCCTTTTATCTTAACTATCTTGTATAACTATTCTCTTTTTAATTATTGTCTTGTGAAAAATAATGGTTACATAAATCTGATATAACCTTTTACTTGCCAATTCACTTATATAGAAATACATACTTCTCATTATCCCTGACCTCGAATTTTATGTTTAGCTATTGCAGTTTTATAGAAATTACAAAGTGGGAAGAGGACAGGAACTAGCCAAGGAAGAGTGTGATACTAGTCTGGATACATGGATTTATCCATTGATAGAAGCTGGGCAACTGGGAGTTCATCAGGATAGTAAAGTCACTGAAATGCTCCTCAAGTCAGTTCCACATGGTTCAACTTTCCACTTAACTACTGGTTATTTCAACTTAACTAGCAAGTACAGTGATGCAATTCTACAGCAGTCCGTTGCAAATTATCATGTCCTCATGGCTCACCCGACTGTAAGTAGCTCCCTACATTTCTAATGTTATTCAGTGTGAAATATTTGTTGAATATTCTCAAATTATTTTGGTAGGTTTTCATGCAATCATTTGTGGGCATAATTTATTTTGGTTAAATCTAGCATATTTATCAAGTCCATACTACATAAAATAGATTATGCAATGAAAATTTATTATTTTATATTTCTAGGCAAATGGTTTTCTAAATGCCAAAGGCATTGCAGGGTCAATACCTGCCGCTTACACTCTGATTGCACGAACATTCTTCCATAAAGTCCTTGAGTCGTGTGGCAATAATGGCCGTATTGGTCTTTGGGAATATTGTCGTGATGGATGGACATTCCATGCAAAAGGATTGTGGTTTACACCTGGAACTTCTTCCTTGCTTCCATCATTAACTCTTATTGGATCTCCCAATTTTGGTCAGTATCCTTGGTGTTATGTTCATATCTCAGTTCATATCTTTTGGAAAAAGTTTCTATTCTGAAAGTCTTGAAGTACATTGTTATTATAGAGGTGGGTTAAACTGTTCATTTTGATGAACCGTTCACTTTGAACCTGTTCAGTAAAAAGAACAGTTCAAAATATCTGTTCATGGCGAACAGTCACGGTCATTCAGGTAGAAAATACTTTTTATTGGACATTTAGAGTAAATGAAAGCTTAGTGTGGTGTCATATGGTTTGTGCAGCTTGTCACAGTATTTTCAAGCAAATTCTGTCCCGGGTCTTTTGTTGGTTATCCGTGTGCAGGACAATATCTGCTGTCCACTTCAGTGGCGTAGCCAGGGGGTGGGTCCGGACCCCCCAAAATATAAAAAAACAATTATTTTCATCTTTAAAAAAAAAATTAAACAATCATAAATTTACAGAATATTTCTTTGAAAAATGAAGTTTTTTTGATCGTTAAAAGTGTTAAAATTAGTTCAAAACCCATTACTTAGTGCCCTGTATTTTTAAAAAATTTCCCCCATGGTTTTGCACCCCCCTCCTCCCCCAAACGAAATTCCTAGGTACGCCACTGGTCCACTTGTAGAATAAGTCAGAATTAATATTTATCAATCCAGCATCTGGTGTTATTCGCGTATTTAACACCAGAAAAGTTTTTTAAATGCTGCTCTTATGAGCAATTTAGACTTTGATACACAGCCAAGTGTTCTTTATACATATTTTTAGTATAAACATAATTTGTAAATCTCTTTCTTAGACTCCTCAGTTAGATATAGATTTTTTTCCTCCTCGTTTCAGCCTGTGTCAAGTATATATCCACGCTAACAATGCAATTAACTGTCAAGAATAGCATGCGTAAGGCGATGAGAAATAATCAGTTTCATTGCTAAATTAGTACTTTTGGTAGAATGTAAAAAAATAGTAAAATATGTTACACCCATGGAATTCTGTAATATATTTAAATATTAAATATGGAAAGCAAAGAAAGAGTTAATGCTTTGAGGTGTATTTATGTGCAAGTAAGCTCAATAAAATACATAAAATGTCGCGCACTGAAAAACCTAATATCATCAAATAAAATTGCCCTAGGTGACGTATTGTTTTCATTCCTTCGAAAATGATGTACATATATATGCCTCCATAGACTTTCTCTGGAAGAATACCAAGTCCTTCCCCTTTAATGTCTAATAACACTACAAACAAGTAATTTGAGGAATGTTGAAGCCAAATTTTTTTCCCAAAATCATCAGTTCAGACCTCTTAACCCTTTCGAGACATCGGAGTTTTCGTCTTAGTATGACTGCTGTACTGAGCCCTGAGAGACTCTTCTTTCTCGTGGTACGGAACATTTTTGGAGGACATTCGTTAAGAAGGGTCTTGCGGAACTTTTTTCGACCCCTCTCCGCTGGGACTCCGCTTTATCTTGGACTCTGAGAGTAGTTATGCTCCCTCCTTTCCGGGTTTACGACCATACCTGCGGCGTTGGTTCACGGTCAACTTATGTATTGCTTATATGTATTTAGCATATGGATAATTGATGCTTGCACGTAAATTGCAGACTTTGAATTGAATTCCTCATTTTTTTCTGAGCATTGTCAAATTTTAAACGAAGTTCTAACGTCAATATTAATGCATTTAATGCAGCAACAATTTCCATGTTGATGTTTATACATAACTCGAGATATAAGTTAATATTTATCGTAGAATTTTGTTTAAAAATTGTAAACTCTGCTCAAAAGATAAATAATTCAATTCATAGTTCATTTTTCTTGAGAAATGAACAAATATTTATTTTGAAAACTGACTAGATAAACAATTTTTATGACCCCTGTCCCTTACCGCTAAGAGGGGTTATAAAAGACGAGGGGTCCGGGTACCTGCTCCCGGATTCCGAGGTTAAATCCTAAACCCCGCAGCTTTGGGTCCCGAGACAAAGACGACGTAAACCCACGACCATCATATAAGGGGGAGAGCTAGAAAACGTATATTTACGGCTTTTGTTCTCCTGGCCAGGAAAATCTCACACGTAAATATACGGCTTTCGTCTCCTGGGTCAGGTAACGTCCACACTTATATATACGTCTTTTGTAGGGAAAAGGTTAAGTTAACGAAGGGTAAAATATAGATCAACCCAGTTAAAAGTTAATTAATTAATTTCCATTTCGAATAATTTAATAGCAAAATATATAGTGGATATAACATAGTTAAACAATTTATGTTTAACTTTTCTGTTTGCTGAAATAGATTTCTGCATTAATATAACTAACCAAAATAAAGTTTTAACCTCATGTTTAAATTAACTTTGAACCATAGCACAAATTACGAACAGATAACCGACCCGTAAATTGATCGCGAACCTGAGCCATCGCATCCTGTTCATCGAACGCAAATGTTCAAATGAACAGGAAATCAAAATGAACGCAAGATCCCAAATGAACAGCCAGAGGAAACAAATGGCCTCCAAAAAAAGAACGCCCTCCGAGGAATGAATACCCTCTGAAAAAAGAACACCCTCCAAGGAATGAATACCCCAAAATAAAGAATGGCCTACGAGAAAAGAATACCCTCCGCGAAATGTACGTCATGGAAGAAAGAACGGCCTCTGCAAAATGAATACTCTGAGAAAAAGAACGGCTAAAACAAACCTAATATTTTGAACACCCATTCGAAATATTAGGGCAATCGAACCGTTCAGCAGCTATCCTGTTCTTTTTCGTGGACAGAGGGAAATGGTAGAGAAAGAAGGGGAGGGGCTCGGTCGTCTATGGCACACTTCGGTGGCATTGGATTGTCTGCATCTTACCTGCCATCATACCCGCAACGCACTTGATGGAGTAAGCTGCAGTTCAAATACCTCTTGGTGAACATACCTGACGGACTGAATACGTGTGCAGTGCAGTCATGAACAGTTAACTGGGAGTTTTAGAGAACTGTTCATTTTATAACCGGTTCATAACAGTGAACATTTCGCTTAGGCAGTTCGGTTCTCTAATGTATTAGATTGATGGTGAGGTGAAGGGCAACTCAAATATTAACTTTCTTAAATAATCAAATAAACTTAGAGGGCTTTTCAGTCCCCCTAGCAATAAGTATTTTCACATTGACCCTGGCCAATAGGGTGGTTTCCTGTTGTTATTTCATTGCCTAAATCGAAAGATTATTACTCCTGGAGTACATATTTCACACTTTTAGATTTTTAAATGACGATGTCTGTTTTCGCGATTAAATGAAAAGTGAAAATTTTTAAGCGTGCGAAAAAGCGACGGCTAAGTATTAATGCTGGGTAAAGCCCGTGTGACGTGTGGCTGCTGCTGTGTGAGGCCACCTGGGTGCGAGGCTATGAACGCCGCTATGATGCAGGCTGCTTGCTGCCGAGCTCAGCGGTACCTTAGAGTTCCCTGCTAGCGGGTAGTGCTTGGCTTAAATCAGGATTACCCTATCAAACGATGGAAACTTTCTGGCCATAGGCAATTTTAATAGGTGATTATTAAGAGATTTTTTCCTGAGCTCTGTGCCTCATGCATGCATTGGTAATCTTAGACGTTGTAAAACTCCTATCTACTCGTATAGAATCTAGGTCCCTGTGACGCCACGTGGAGTGGTATCGCATGGGCACCAGTCTGGCCTTTTTCAAATGAGGTTAAAATTGATCATTACAATTCGTCTAAACTGGGATTTCTAAAAACGAGTAATTTCTACATTATGAATACACTAATTGTGGGTAATGAATCGCAATCAATGCCTTTCGTATTCTTTGATGGAGGAAACTACCCCATTGTTCTAATTTTTCCCTGAAGTAGCCAAGTAAAATCTAAACCCTCTTGAAATCATTACCAAACTCTAAAATCATGGCTACTCTAATTTATTATGCAAAGCTATGTATTTCATCTGGGTCGGTATATATAGTAATCAAGTTTCTGTCATTCCATTGCATTTTTCAGGCTATAGATCTGTTGAGAGGGACTTAGAAACTCAGATTGCTTTGATAACTCACAATAGTGGTCTTCAAAAAAGGCTAGCAGAAGAAAGGGACAGGCTGTACGCTAGAGCTCCAGAAAAAGTGTCTGAAGCAACTTTTTCACTCCCAGGACGATATGTACCATTTTGGGTTCGATGCTTTGTTTGGTTTTTTCGCTCCTACTTCTGATGCTATTTGAATAATTTGGCAAGCGTCTTTTATATGAATTTGATGTAAAGTTTTAATGTTTATGCTTTTACATGAGCGTAAAAGATTTTAGTGTTGTTGAGTTACCATCTACTTACTTTCTGTGAGAGTGTGAAAATTTCTGGGAATTATAATCACTTTGTCACTGTCTGGTAATTACACCATTTACATATTTTTGTTTACTTTACGGTTATCTACTATTTTTGATTTTCATTGTTGATGGCTGTCTATCCTGTTGATTGTTGATAAATTTGGGTTGTTACCTTCTTATTATGCTTTAAAAGCAGCCCATGTGGTGTAGGATGAGCATCCTTGAACTTGGATGTTAAAATTTTGTGGTGGAATAACAGCATTTTTCGTTAGTGCAAAATTTTATTCTTATTATATTGGTTATGTTTGGCTCACTTCCATATGTTCTTAATGCACGACCATATCACATTTGTTTTGAGAAGAAGTTGAAGAGCTTACAAATTTGCATTACTGATCTGCTGAAAATCATTTCTTTAAATTTTCACTGACTTTAAAATGACTTCAGGTACAGTGTATCAGTATTATATTTATACTACATTATTTCATGTTAGGTAAGTGTTTATCTAGTCCTTTTGGATGAGAAAAAATTAGTCCTCATTGGCTTGAGAACTATTTTGGTGAAATAAGGGCATGATTTTTACTTTATCTTGACTAAGTAACTCAGTTGATTAGGTTTTGTATGGAAGCTGACTAGATACATCCAATCTATCATTATTGAACTGCTCTCTGGTGCTATTTCAATCTCTGAGTTCAAATTTTCCTTTGATCAGAACTTATCATGCATACTCATTGAAACATTTGATTTTGCCTAGTTTTATATGGAAGGTCATGAAAATAATTTGCAGTTCAGCTTTTCTTCAAATAATACTGGGCTTCCTTGCTGATGTATAAACTTTTTACATTCTGTATTCCCTTGATGCACAAAAAATATAAATATATGTATATCTTTGGATTTATCAATTTTTTCTGCCACCTTAAGTAATAATTTTGAAGGTATGGTAATAAAGGAATAGTGGACAAGAAGTACCTAAACGGAAATATGCGAGTGGGTGTTCCGAAATGGTGTTTCTGGTAGCGGCTACTTTGCGGTGGTCCGCAAAGCTTAGTCTTCAAGTTTTTCACGCTTCCCGTATTTCAATGACTAATGTCTGGAGAACTAACTTTGCAAAATGCCAGGTCAATGTTCCCACTAGGAGCTGTGCCCCATTCAGCTTTTCCTTTTATCATTATTCCCTTTAAAATCATATGGCATATGCTACAATTTTGAGGGACTTCTTTTTCTCTTTGCTGGAGGCTCATGCTACAGGTTAGTTGTAAAAAGCTACGTAAGGAAGCTGAAAGGAAGGCAGTGGTGTGTAGGAGGGGGTCAAATGGCTCAAACCCTCCCAAATGTTTGCGAGATATGTACTTAAGCATAAACACTCCAAATAAACCACCCCTTAAATGTACCCCCTCATGTAAGCCCCACTCTCTCCTAGAAAATGTTTTTTTGTTGCTAGTTCTGGTACAATGGGGAGATTAATTATGTATTTTTGTTCTGACGAAATCTATTAGAATAGGTAAGTAAAATAAAAATAATTTTATTTTTTTATGTAATCTTTTAGTACATTGATTTCAAATTTTCTGCTTTAAACCTTTTTTCGGTCTCTTTTTTGTAATTAATCAAAGCAATTAAGGTTTCAAAATTTAGTTAAGACAGTCAGAAAAGGGAATTTCATTCAGTGAATACACTATTCCAGTGGAGAGGTTATGCATTGAAAACAGTCAAAGTTTATTTGAATTAAGTTCAAGGCATGTCTGCTACCCACTTGGAGCTTCATGGAGGTGGTTTCAGCAGAAATGGTTGATAAAATGAGTTTTATAAATTTGAGGAATCAATGTATTTCTGAGGATAAATTTTTTGAGATCATAGACGTGACACATACCTTAGAGGTTTCGGTTTTGTATGATATTTAATGTCTAAAAAATCCATTGGAAAGAGAGCTGTTGCATGAGCTCATGATGGAGAACAATTCCATAATGTGGGTAATTCAATCAATAGCTTGGACCATCACCGCCACAATCTTGCAAAGTACTCAAGTGTTGACAACTCGTTGATGCAAATTCTTCTTTTCAGAGGTGAGGTCCAATTTAAAATAAAAGATTTTTAATTGTGATCCAGCTTCCAAGATCGTAAAGACCGTAAAATAGACCATGGTATTCTGGCAGAAGTTGTTCTTGAGACTCATGTGCCTTAGTGTACGTAACATTCTCCTTCTTAATAGCTATTGTAATAACTCCTATGAGGATAAGGTCAATGAAATTCTCAACCAGGATAGCCTTAATCTATTAAATATAATTAATGAAATGCAGAGTTCCATAATTATTCTTTTTGAGTTCACAAGAATATTACTATCCAATCTCCGTTTTCATCTTGATAGATTCTCTCATCATCACCGTCATTTGGCTCTTTTGATATTTCAGGCTCTCTTGCTTCTCTGTCATTTATGTTACTTTCAGTAGTTGGGGGCTCAGTGGAGATGTTAGAGTCATTTTGGCTAATATGTGTGCTGCATTTCATAGCCAAAGTGTTGGTTTCTTTCTCTTTCCTTCGCTTCCTTTTCTTTTCTTTTCGCTTTGATTTTTTATCATCCTCAGTTTTTCCACATTTTTCTTTGGTGCTTAAAGTTTTTTCAAGTGCTTCTCTAAGCTCAAAAAAAGGTAAAAATTTATTTTTCAGCATACTACCTTCAACTGTAAGCAGTGCACTACTTTTTTCATTGGAACAGTTATTTTCCATTGCGGAAGTAAGTGGTTGTGTAGAAAGACCCGGCTCAGTATTACTTCCTGAATCAGCTAGGGAATTATTTGGCAGCCCTTCTGGTCTGTTTACAATTTCATGACTTATTGAGGAAAACCTATCTTGGGGCTCTGCTGGTACTTCTACTGAATTAACTGTTTCTTGCTGCTGTTTTCCTTGAGACTCATCTGTCTTAGGATACAGAACATTATTATCCTCAATACCTAGGTCTCCTGAGAGTGAACTATGATGCAGTAATTCTTCAGAGCTTATAGTATTTTCCTCATCTATGGATTCTAGTTTCCTATTAAGATTATTCATTTTGGCAGTAGTGGCTTCTTTTGACCCATCTGATTCAACATCTGGTAAAGTACTTGATATATCTAGTGAATTTTGCAACTTGGTATTTAGGTCAGGTGCCACTAGTGAAGTTATGTCATTGGTCTCAGTATTTTTCAGATCACCTTGTGCAACTCCTTCAGTGGAATTACCTTTGTCTCTCGTTTCTTCTGCTGAATCTTCATTTTTTTCCATTCCATTTTCCTTTGATGCAATGGAGGTTTTAAAATCATTCCTGGATAGACTCTCTTCACTGTTTTCATTGGGTACGCTTGGACGTGTTGATAAGGTTCTGTCATAATCATGAATTTCTTCACTAGGCCGTGTATTACTGGGAGTGATGGTTTCATGCGATACACGTGCCTCATTTCTATCTTGTGGTAGATATTCTTCATGTGATGAACTTTTTAAGTCAATAGACATGGACTCATTTTCTGTTGGATCTAAATGACTATCAGATTCACTCCCAGATTGCATTTTTACATTTTTCTCATCAAAAGAATCATGCTTGATACCTAAGATTTGTGATTCTGAGCCAGTTTCCTCCTGTGATTTCCGATCACCTTGATTAGCATCTTCCGTTAATACTTCCTCATCATTGTTTTCAAATGGAAGGTTATCATTTGTTATTGGCTCATTTTCCATAGTTTGCAAGTGATTAGCTTCTCCGTCCTGCTTCACATTTTCTTTTAAAGACCCTCTAGCATCGTAAGGGTTATTTTCTTTCTCCAAAGTGTCTAATGATTTTATGCTTTCTCGAGGTCCTTGTTCATCAAAAGAGGACTGATTAGTCGTATTTGCAGTATTTTTCTCTACATCAGTTAATTGGGAATGATCGCTATCATCTTCATCATCATCATCATCCATAAGGGCCTGTTGTACTATCACATCTTCTATTTTGAAAAAAAATGGAGTGGTCCAATTCTGTAATGAAGGGGTTTTCTGGTGATTTCCAAGTATAATTTTATGGCTTGGTTCAGCTTTTATATTCTGTGCCAGCCCATTCCATTTCACGTTAGCATTCTCTTTTGGTGCAGTAGTTACTTCTGAAAATGTGTAGGTGTTAAATTGAAAGCTTTGAATTACTGAGAATCAGTACATAAATACCTTGATGGTATCCTCAAGTATGGTAACATACCTGGGTAGAGGTTTGTAATTTGGTCCATTTTCTGCCAGTAGTTATTGTTCATTCCATAGTATTTTCCCTCTAAATTTGCTTCGTGGCGACATTTTCTTAAAACCTTTTATAGAGGAAAGCATAGATTTTTGCTTTATTCAAAACATGTCTAATTAAGATTACACATTTAAATCAGGTGTAATGTGGGTCGACTACAATCAACCTTAAGCACTTGAATTCAATAAGCTGTAGATATCTCTCCCTATTATGGCCTAATGTCAGAAAATCATTGGGTTTCAATTGAAAATTATGTGCTTTATGAACATGCGTAAATTCTCTCAATTCACAAGTTATCTCTGTAAAAAAAGGGTATTAATATATTATGGACGATTTATTTCATATTATTAACAATAAAGGAAATAAATGTTAAAGTTAAAAAGAAGAACTTTGTGCTTTCACATTAATATTTATTCACACATTTACGACCATGGTTTCAACGTTAGACGTCATCATCAGGTGAACTCTACAGAGATCCATCACATCCTTTTATACCAGGCTAGGAGGGGGAGGGAGGAAGGTAATTAGGTTGAACGGATTGGTTGACAGAGAAGAGGGAGGGGGAAAGAACTTGGTCATATGGTATGAAAGAAGTTAGGGGGAGGAGGCTCCCTTAGGTAGAGTATGTCAGGTGGAGGGAGGGTTCAGGCGAGAGAGAGAGAGAGAGAGAGGCGGAAGGGTTCATCATGCCATTAGCCCAGGATTATTATTATTATGGCGAACCAATCAGAGACCACCTAGGTGAAGGAGGAGGGTATACATATATATTATGGAACACAACTGACATCGGCATCATCAGCCCTGAAGATGTGAAGAAAGCCTCCTAATGAAACATTGGCCTAAAACCTGCAGACCCTAACCTGTTTGGAAATCTGAGAAGAATTCATTCATGGATTTTTAATGAGTACTTCATTGCATTAATCAAATCATGAAGCAGTTTATAAATAAAATAAGTAAAACAGGATTAACCTACCTCCAGCCTGGATGTTCATAGTTGTTCATGCTGACATGGTGATAAATATTTGGTTATTTTTAGGTAGATTGGCAAAAGTCAGATTTCAATCATCAACATAGAAGGAAAAAAAGTCTTTAAGCTTTTTATTGTTTTACTCCTTGAAAATATGTTGATCTTTGAAATCAATTGTGGTCTGCTAAAAACCTTGGAACAATACAAGGTATTTTATTGGTTTTTAATATGGCTAAAAAGGAAACTACTTCATAGTGAAAATGTCACTGCCTGAGTTAAGGTATTTTATACTAGTATAATGATGCTTATTAACTCACCATATCATTCCTTATTTCTTTTTTCCGTTGAACTGTGGGTGCAAAGGCTCTCTTCCATGATAGATTCTTTTTATATGCATAGTTTCTTGTTTGGATAGGACACCTGTAAATTTCTTTTTCAGATTTTGAGCTACTAGGATCACCCTTGATGCTGTTTTGATTTTGTTGTACTCTATTGAATCGTGTATCTGTTGCTGAAAAGTTTTTTGATTTTTCCCTGAAAGAAAGAGGAATCTGAAATTGATGCTCCATATTGTTCTTATATTCATTTCTTAAGATCGATTTCCTTTTCTTCACATATGAATGTGGAAATATATTTCCTTTGTATTCAGAATCTCTGCTCTTAATTTCTGGTGACAACTCCTCATCATGTGAAGGTTCAATTCTCACCATTGAGGGAGCATTCACATTTATTTTCTGATATTTCGTGTGTTGAGTAGGCTCTGACATTAATTCCTTTGTGTTCATTATTTTGTCTTCAGTGGCACTTTTAGTTGCATATTTGCTGATATATTTTTGTATATTTGCAGGTAAAAATGATAATTGGGGATCTAATATTTTCTCTAAATTAAATGGAGGCCCCTCTTTTTCAATATCACCATTGCATTTGATACCATCTCCTGCCTGCCTTTTTATTTCCACTACACTTTCAATTGAAGACAGTTCATATTCATCTTTCATGAATGAGTTCTTTCCATCACAAGACCTCCTTTGTGCATCGCTTTGATGTAGTTTTGATTTTTGTAATGGTGGGGAAATTTCCTTGGTCATCTCATAATTTTCGAATTCAGAGTTATTACCTCGAGGTACAAATGGCGATGCTGTAGGAAATTTGATATTACTCAAAGTGTTTATTTCTCTTGATTTTACTTGGTCTTCCATTTGGTCATTCTTCAAGACTTGGGGTGCCCTATTTTCAAACAATGGAGCTGCTCTGCAGTTATTTTTCAAATAAAATTCATACCTCTCAGAGCCATCACCTTTAGGTTCATTTTCTATCACATCTTTATCAACCTGCTTCATTTTATTTTCTTCCAGCAAAGAGGTGTCAGAAATTGAGCTTAAAAGGACATTTATCCTCCTTTCTAGCTCCTCACATGACTCATCACCACTTGAAACACTGTCACTATATTGCTCATCTGTTTGCAATTCTTGCTGTGGAGGATATATGCTTTCATATTTGGAGATAATTCCCTGATTAGCTGCCTTCATTCCAGTGGAGGTTATGGTTCTCTCTTGCATAATTTTCTTTTCTGCTGGTTTCAATTGCAAATTGTGATTTACAATTTCCTTTTGAATAGAACATGAATGAATTTCTTTCATCAAGTCATTAACATCTTGGGAAAGTGAGTACGGTACTGGTGTCTTTGGATTATCATTGATATTCGTTTGAAAAATTGCTTCCCTTGATGGAGGAATTGAAGTTGCTTTTGGCACTGAGGGAAAATCAGTATCTAGAGAGTAATAAGATCTTTGATTCAGGGAATCATGAGATCCTCTCACAGCCCCTATAGTTGGGTTAATGTTTGGTAGATTAGCTATGTGATGAAAACAGCTTCTATTCACATCTGCTTTTCCTTTTTCCTCCTCCTGTGAAATTTTATTGAATTTTGGATAACTTGAGTTGTTGTGAGCATGGAAGACCATTTGCTCTTTTGAAAATTTTGTATCAGCCCTAGAGTAAGAAGTAGAATCGGGTATTTGAATATTCGAACTTTTTCCAGATGCACCAATCCCTTCTTCAAGATATCCATTTGTGTTTTTATTCAGTGCATCTCCATTTTCTCCTGTCGCACCATAAAAATCCAACAATTTGGTGGAGACATTTGGACTATTGATCTTAATTTTACTTTTAATATCAAGTTTATGAAGCTGTGATTGACCATGATATTTGATTTGTTCTATAGAAGGTGTATCTCTTGAGTCATTGGCTGCTCCTAATCCCGTATTTTGTCCAAAAATACTACTACTATTACTGGCCATGTTTACTTTAATTCCAGAAACTTCATTAACTTTTACTTTAGTTTCTGGTCTAGCATCAGAAAGAGGTGACAGAGGCTCTTTGTTATTTTCATGTCGATGAGAGGCTGTGAAGGTGTTTTCTTTTTCTACTTTTCCCTTTGGTAATGGTGGTTTAAGGTGGCCAGCCTTTGATGAATTATTGATTTCAGTGAGTCTTTCCATCTTACTCACTGCTCCTGTCATTTTGAATCTGTCAGATGCTGATATGATTACTGATTCCCTGCTGATATTGGCCTCCCATTTTTCCTTATCATTGAATTTCTTGGTCATCCATTTCTCTTTATCTATTTTACCTCCATGAGATGATTCTGAAATTATATGAAGTTTTTTAGTTTCAAGGAATTAAAGGCTGACCTCACTGAAAAGCATGATAGTCACTTTTAAATTTAGCGTGTTGTATGTACATAAAAATATAAATAATAATAATATTCATTAACTTCATCGGGATAATACATCCATGAGTTTCGTCAAGATAATGTAGGATAATATACAAACAGATAATAAAATACAATACACACGAGCTATTCACTGTAGGAGTATTGGGGGGAGTAGGAGTGTGTATGTTGTTTCTAAAGCTTGTGTATGATTGTGTAGGTTGGTTTTGACAGAGATAAGATGAGGGTTGTTTCGAACAAACATGGCACAGGTAAGGAGATTGAGGGGAGAGTTAAGATGCAGGAACTTACAAAAAGTGGTCTGCCTGGGGTGCTGATGGGGACTCTATAGATAGCTATAACAGCTTTCTTCTGGAGAGAAAAGGTTCTTGATAAAAGAGAGGTATTTCCCCGAAACAAAATGGCGTAAGATAAATGAGAGTGTACTTTGGCAGAGTACAGAGCTTTGAGTGTATTTGCGGATAGAACGGGGGCAAGCTTAAAGCTTCCTCATCATAAAAAGACCTATAGAAAGTTTTTTGTTCACTTCAGAAACATGGGAAGACCAGTCAAGTGTATCTGAGAGGTGAATGCCTAGGTATTTTATTGATGTCGAAAAGGTGAACAGATGATCGTTGGGTAAATCTTCAGCTTGGTCAGAGTTCTTAATATGGAAACGTATGTAACAAGTTTTGGCTTCATTTAATGCAATATTGTTCAGGTGACACCATTCCAAAATCTCCTGAGTTGTAGTTTTGGCATATTCTGTTAGATCTAAAGTACGGCTTGCAGTCAACAGATTAGCATCATCTGCATACATAACTGTGTGACTCCGGGTGAACGGCTGAGGAAGATCATTAATAAAAATAAGAAACAAAAGTGGGCCAAGTATCGACACTTGTGGGACACCTACTTTTACTTTCAGTGAGCTAGAGATGGTTTTCACCGTCCCAGCTGTGGAGTGATGTGCATAAGTAAGGAGATGGAGTTAAACCTTTTTTGAAGGACCTAGAGTGTACATTTTTATATTTATTTTCACCCTTAATTCATATACTATGTACTACATTCATCTGTTTTATTATTCACTATCAATTACTTGTCCATATTTTTCTTTGGTTTTTCATCCCTGCATTTTCAATCAACAATCTCAAATACTTGATGTAATTTTTTGATTCAGAAAACAAGGAAATATTTCACATGCCACCAAAATGCAAATCTTAAATTTTACATGCAGCAAAGCTGCTGATTTATCAGCATAGCCCAGTTGAGTTGCCATTTTGTGGTCCCCCTTATTGTCCAACTAGTTTCACCCACATACACTTGGTCGTAAGTGGTGCATTTCAATCGAAAAAAAAATGTATATTCCCTCCGTTTATATTTTGTTTCCTTCTTTCGTGTTTAGATACCAACCCTTGTTTGTGAGCATATGTGGCTTAAAGAGGTACATATTTTGTCTGATGCCTCGTCAATATTGTGGATATTTTAAAGATGACTCCTCTGATGTATAGCAGGAAGGCTTTTATCTGCTCCCCAGTCTTTTCTTCTTTTGGAGGTCTTGATTCTTGTAGGGCAGGGATCAGAATTATTTCAGTAAGACTATAAGGTTGGTGTTTACATTGATATGGCCCAGGTTAGAGGTTCCCAACCCCGTTCCTATACAACATCTACACATTCCCCAAAAGCCTTACCCCCACCCTCTTGGTACTACCAGAGATACGGATGTTACGGTTGTGGGGTTATATTGTATGGCCTTTTTATCCATTACACTCCTCCAATGAGAACTATATTGATGTAAATTTTAGGTTGAGCCATTTTGAGCACATGCTATCAACACAAGCATAGTATTCATTTTTCCCAAGCATTAGAGCATTAACTGCTTTTGATCCCTTGTTCATCATAAGGAGAACTTTTTTCTTCCAAGATTTCAGTAGGTATATGTGTATTCTTCATGTCTGGCAGAGGGTCCTACTCCTGTAAAACCCTCTTTATATTCCCCTTAACATAGATATATATCTGTATTTTCATGATATATTTATGTGAGTAAATGATTTAAGAACTATATCCATGCACAACACTCTTCATACATATCCAAAGTGTTCATATGACTGACATATGCAGATCTAGGGGGGGGGGGGGAGCATGCACCCCCCAGATGCCTAAAAAATATGCAAGATTTGTAATACGGCCCCATTATCATTGCATTCATTTTGTATTAAGGGATATCCTTGTGCCCCCCATAGAACAAAATCCTAATTCGGCCTTGCATGTGCCTCCCCCAGAAAGAAATCCTGGATCCGCCCCTGATGACTGATAAACTTTACATCTGCCAGTGAGCTTTTATGAGAGCCCGGACACCCTTGGATGGCTTCGCTGATGGGGGAGAGGTAGTACTGAGAGAGAGAGGAGGAGCAATAAAAACATAATTTATGAGAGATGCACGTGTCTATAGTCTATTCACTTTACATCTGCCAGTGAGCTTTCATGAGACCCCGGACACCCTCAGATGGCTTCACTGATGGGGGAGAGGTAGTACTGAGAGAGAGAGGAGGAGCGAACATAATGTTGCCAAATGTACATAGCCGCCCTACTTGGTCAATGAAAACGTGTGAGTCATAGGTGGCCACAGGTATTTTGGCCCCTGCACCGAGACAATATACCTACTCATTTGGAAGGCATTGGGGATAATCCTTTCACCGAAGCTCATGACATTGTCAACTACCGCGCTGAATGAGGCACCATTGGTGGAAGGCATACTTACAGCCAGGCCACCGGGAGTTGTCCGATGACACTTTGACAAAAAGTCATGGTAAAGTTCTGGTCCTGACACTAAGTCCGGGTAAAGAAAAGGGTTTCGCAAAGAAAGGAGCCAGAAAGGACGATGAGCGTGAAGGACCCAAAGGAAAAAATCTTTGTTTTGGCGTTTCGAAGAAAGGGCTTGTTTTGGTGGCTCAGGCTTGTTTCAGTGCTCATATGCATGTGACAACATTGTATGACTAGACAAGGGTGTGAGATGTGTTTGGGGGACAGCGATTGGCTGCAAACCGTGCTGGAGCAGAGTTCTCCCCCCTCATTTTGAACTTCCATCGGACAACTCTCGCCGGCTGGACTGTCGTCACATACAAGGAGAACATGTGAGGTTTGGCAACAGTGCTCCATGAGCAGATTCACGATGATTACTTGGCGGAGGTCTGAGAGCGACTCACTGAGGCCACACCTACTGTTTGCTGATTGGCAAAGGCAAAGTCACATGCCGAGAACCTTTCCCTTCCCTCATCTCCACTTGCTTCGGCCACACCAGCTCACCCACAGAGATAAAATGAACAGAGCATAACTGAAGCATAGGTTACCTACCCTCCCTCTAAGAATTTTACAGCTATTCATCATTAAATGTGTACAAATGTCAATATATAACCTAATTTTTGTGTTGGACTGGTAATTCAAGCCTATGTCACAATATATGAAAATCTCTACAGCTACAACATAGGATCAGCTTGCCTCTGCTGTTGCATCCAATTTGAGATTTAATAATAAATCCAGGAAGTGAAATTTCTTCTTGAAGGAGTCCATGTTCAGACGTCTCTGATGAATCCAAAGAATCGATACTGACAGAGGATTTTCTATATGTCATCTGAAATATTTTTTTTCCTTATTAAAGAACAGCATATTTTAAAATAAGGCACATTATTTTTATACTTATGAATTAATGAATAATATTATATATTATTAATTTATTGTTGTACTCTACAACATCTTTTCCAAAACAATAGTTGAAAATTATCCCAATTATTCTACAACACAAGTTTACACCTATGACCATGTTCTAGGTACTGATTTTCCAGATCCCTATCAAGAGATGGCAGATCTCAGGGAAAAAGGGATGGTATTTGCTTGAATACCATAATTATGGTAAAGTAAAACTTCCGATATAAAATTGTTTTGTCAAGGGTCAATTATCCCTTCGCCTCGTCTATGGCTGTGACTTTGTCCCAATGGTCTTATGGATTCATTCCCAATGTGTTTCTAAAGTACCTTTGGTCAGGTCCCTAATCTTTGCAATCGCAATACATAATCGCAAGGAAAAAAGTTACATCAAGTCCATTATTGTGGTGACTGAATCAGTGCGCAAGAAGATATTGGATGAGGAACAGCCTTACAATCCGAGGGAAGCACTGATGTGACTCATAAGAATCAGCTGTTCAAGCTTTGCACTAATTATTTTGCTTTTAATTAGAATGCAGGATAAGACATCTCCCTATATGCTGCAATGAAAAGCTTGAGGACTTGCTCAAGGAAAAGCTTGAGGAAAATAAGGACTATGGCTCTAAACACCAAGAATAGGAATGAGATGACTGATTTAAGTTCACTACGTAAAGGTTTGCACATTTGACCAAGTTCCCTTAAGACATTCCAATCATGTTGGGTTTTGCTAACCAAGGACAAGGCAAAGATTTCTGATGAATTGATTGCATGGCTTTCCGTGAATGAGAGGAACTTCAGGAAGAGAGCAAATAGAAAGATTTTCACTCTGGAGGCCACTTTGGTCTAACAAGATTTGCAGAAGAGGCTAAAATTCCTTTAGTTTTGGAACTAAAACTTAAAAAAGAAGACATCTCCATTATTACCAGTGAAGAAGTCATTGAGTGAATCTATATATATAAAAGAAAGTCGAAAATCGTGTTAGTTAGAACACTTATAACTCAAGAACGGCTGCACCGATTTTAGTGACATTAGGCTCTTTGGATTCGTCTCAGCCCCGGATAACAAATAGGGCATTAAAAAATAGGAAAAAATCACAAAAAAATTCAACTTTATCTTAGAGATATGTTTTTAGGAGTTGATTGTTAAGACGGTCCAAAAAATAAGATTTTTTTCGTTTTTACTGATGTATTGACTGATCTTTTTAACAATATTTAAAAAATTTAAATGTTCAAACATGTTAAAAATATTAAAGTAATATTAAAATAGTATTAAAATAATTGAATTAGAAGTAAGCTCAGCTCGAATTGAGTTAGTTTTCAACAAACACATAACTACCGTGTGTGTAACGAAATCTCCAAGCAATTGTTGATTATCAGTAATGTCCGTGTACTCTGCATGAACTCAAATCTTTTTACTTTGTAATAAACGAAGACGAAGCAAACAACTATCTATCTTAATATTTAAAATCCTTGGACGCACCTGGCTTACCACGGCACGATTCACAGCCAAAGGTAGGCTCTGTGTTCATGATCTTTCGAAACCTAAACCAACCAAAACTATCCAACGGAACGTGTTTGGTTACTTAAAAAACTGATAATGAAAGTGATTCACGCCACTATACTCAAAGGAAAATTCAAAGATGAGGAAGATCTCAATCCGAAGATTCCATGATCCCAACTTTTATGCCCTTTTGAGCTTAAAAGTATTCAATTTCCAATTTGTGTTGCATTCGTGATAACGATTAAAAAATTGCATGGTCAGTCTTTCAGTTTTTGTTCTCATGTGTCAGTGAAAACCCATGATTTTCTCATGGTAAATAATATGTGGTATGTTTACGAGTCGGTAAACCATCCGCTGTATTTCTTCCTTCGCTTCAAGGGCGCAGCTAGGAATTAAAGATAGGCGCAGCTAATACTGGCAGGTCTGTAGGGTATGGAAAACTCGCCAAGGTAAGCGAGAGGTGTGGGGGCCCTCCCCAGACATTTTTTAGGATAAAAGGTTCAAAATGGTAGGTTTTGCGGCTGTGTGAACAGTTAAATATTTTGTGACTCATCCGTCCCCCTAATATTAATAACCAAATGTTTTATAAAAAGATTCTCTAAGCTTTTGGGGGGTTTTAACCCCCAAAAACCCCCCTCGCTGCGACCCTGCTTCGCTTCGCTATTTTTATTTAACTTCATTCGCTTTATCTTGCGCCTGATAACAAAACAAAAACTGTTGTTTATCAGAAGGCGCTTGACGCAAGACATTAAACCCGAATGTGTAGGGCACACCACATGCAGCATGTTTACGCAGTGCATTTTTTCCTAACAGAGATACTATAACTGGCGCGCCTAAAGTCATTTGATACGAATGCTGCTTCATAGGGGCTTTTCTTACACTATTTTGAGCATCAGTCAAGCGTCGGTCTAGCATTGCGTTAACCTGCCCCGTGAACGAGCCAAGTTTACGCTACCTAAAAACATTTTTTTACGGTTAATAACACAAATAGCCAACGACTGAATGCGTATAATTTTTGTTTCATCAATATTTTCTCATTTAATTTATAATAAATCAAATATGATTAAAACGATACAGCCGCTCTTTATTTATAAATGGTGCAACTAAACTATAAGTTCATTGAATGTTAGGCGGTCGAAGTTCGCCGGGTCAGCTAGTTTAAATGTAAAGTAAAGGAGAAAAACCTCCAATCCTTCTCAAGTGAGTGGCTATGCCTTATCATAAAAATCAGGGAGGGGGTGCTCAAATGAGGAGGGGCACTCAATGGAGAGGTGCCTATAACGTAACTTTGGGTAAATCCGGCCCTGAGGTGCACAAGATCCATCAACGTTGCCACCACAGGTTGATGCAGTGGGAAAAGG
Source organism: Ischnura elegans (assembly GCF_921293095.1). Classification (NCBI taxonomy): domain Eukaryota; kingdom Metazoa; phylum Arthropoda; class Insecta; order Odonata; family Coenagrionidae; genus Ischnura; species Ischnura elegans. The sequence continues at coordinate 148,208,138 of NC_060246.1, forward strand.
GATGATTAGGATTTTATGAACGGAGAATGACAAAAATCCACATTTGGAATCAAGAGAAGTTTGATGCATTCCACATAGTGCAAGGAATCTGTCTCCCCAGAAATGAGCAACAAAAAACCATGCAGTTCCAATTCTAATCAGCTTAGAAGCAATTTCTGGATTTTTATTTTTTTATTAATTAAAAGTGACCCTTATCTCAATTCCTTAAGGAAGAAGACGGTCGGAAAATTCTGAAGGAGCACTGGCAGTGAGTGCATTTTTGAGATAATAATAATATTTAAAAGTGGTGAAGGGAGAAGCTATATACTCCAAATGCTAGGGAGAAGGCCGCCTAACTTGACCAATTTAGGATTGTGACTACAGGTATAAGTAGATCATTCACGAGGCATTCAATGAAGAAGGAAATGCTTTGTGAGCCATACATTTAATCACACGACCAAAAGCGCTGACAGAAACCGACGTTCACGATTATTAGATGATTGATTTTACATTTTCTCCATTTATGTCCCAGAGGTCTATTCAACAAATACGCTCGATTCGGCCGTTATTTGAACGAGTTTGATAGTATCACTACGAACCGATGCGCGAAAACTATTTATATTTTTTTCGAAAATATCGACCTGCGTCTATTAGTAAAATCACAAATCAATGTGTAAGTAACTTATAAGACAGGCCACTTTGAGACTCACCTGTCAAGTTTAATTTGCTACAATCAGAACTGGGATTAACTCTTCATTTTTTATTTTTGATGGATGCCAGTTTACAAAATATCCACGGGATTAATTTTACTCAGAAATTAGAAGAAGAACCTCTGGAACTTAAAGATTATTAACTTGAAACGACGGGAATTTTGATAGGCACTTTTTTCATTTTTATTTATAAAAGTAAACATTGCGCGGATTGTTGTGATTGGGCCGATAACAGCTGCAGAAGCTATCAATTGATCGAGCAACTGACTGTCAATCAACAAACAAACTGAGAAGAAATTTATTTCCGAGGGAATGTGGAATGAAGTTCGTAGAAAAACACCCTTTTTGTTTTGCAGTATATTGTTGAATCAGCCTGAGGAACTCATCTTCTAGCTCTAAAGCGGGAAAGCACAATCTTCAGCTCAAGACTCCTATGCCTTTTCTTGGCCAACTATGGTTAATGACCAAATTTAGCACACTCCACAAGCATGTTTTCCACCATCGAAATGGCGCGATGATCCTTCCCTACACCCCCTGCCCCCACACGCTCTCCCAGTGCTTCACCCGCATAAAATCTTTGTTTGCCCGCTTCTTGAGCTTCCCTTTAAATGCATTGATGCATTGTATTGCGTCAACGCATTCTCAATAAGTTTCGGAAGTATGCGCCAGGTGGGGTAATCTGTGAGCGTCATCTGTGGACTTCTGTACCAGTGAGGCTGGGAATTTTTTTCACATGTGCGAAAGATTCAACAGGTGAGTTGCGTGGGACATTAAAATTTCGCTAATTGTATAGTTAAAGTGAAAATCAAACTACTATGAAATTGTGTTAAGTTTTTTAATTCTCCTGACTTTTGTCATTAAGAGTTTTATCCTTCAGTCTTTGCAGGTGTGCGTATACAAGATGGGATGGGTGGATGTCTGAGTTTAGACAGCGAAGAGGCCAAAGCCAGGAGAAGAAGTGAAGAAATTGATAGGCAGTTGGGAGAATTAGCTAAACAGGAAAGCAATGTCATCAAAATTCTGCTCTTGGGTAAGATTTTCCTTGATCCTCTTGCGGTTACCGTCGATATTCCCATTTATGGATCCTATGAATTCCTGTTGACGTGATTGTAATGGATGCTGTACTGAATTTTCTAGTTTGTCTGGCATAACTTACGGGCATGTTCATACCTTTTTCTTTGGTTAAAAACATTAACTTAATCTGGATGTATTCTTTGTGGTGAGAAGTTTTAATCTTGGTATCTCAACTGTCCTGGAAATAGAAGGCTTACGGTCGTTCGAGACCTTAAACCAGTTAGCATTTATATAAGAAACAGTTCTAGGGTTCATTTTATCATTCTCTATTATTCGTTTTTCTAGTCACCCGCGAATATTGATTTTTTTCATAAATCGGCCCACATTTGTATTTTTATATCACTGATATTTAGATTTGATCTACAGCTCTTAGACCAACACTCTATTTAAAACCCAAGTTCACAACTGTATTCTATCTCCGAACAAAATCTCCGTTTTTGAAAAGTGACATAAATCGGATGATAAGTTAGAGTAAAGAATCAGTGTTTGATGAGAAAATGATACTTGAAAATGTTTGAGTATACCAAAGTTGAAAAATGAGAAAAAAATACATGCAAGAATGCTTACCTTGCATTCCAATGTGAAATATGAACATAAAAAGATATATTAAATGATGATGGAATTGAAATTGATTTTTATACTATCCAGTAACTACTTTCTGGGTTTGCTATTACGTTTGTGACCATTACATAAGAAAATTTCTTTAACTTCTGACGGAAATTTAAGGTACTGAGAGGTGGAATCTTAGATATCTTTGGGCCTTTTCAATGAGGAAGTGCCATTCATGATGTTGTGTGATCACATGAGTGTGCTGTTGAGCACACAGAGATTTGTTAAAAATTGCTAAGAGTTGAAGCTGTATGTTTCATGTAGCAGTTGGAAGAATTCCATGATTGATTGAAGTATGTGCTGTGAATGTCAGGGAGCTATGGACGGAGCAGTTTGAAGTGTGTTAAAGCACCTATTAAAAATCAGTGTTCCATTGAAGTCTTATAATCACATTCAGTTACCGATTTTCATGTTTAAGGGGTACCTTAAGAATTTCTATCTAAATCCACTTGATTTCCTGGGTACGTATTTCAGACTGTTAGGGCACAATTTAGGCCTTGTGAAAAAGTGATTCAATCTTATGAGTTAAAGAAAAAATTCCATAGCTATAGTTTTTATTTGAGAGATATCATCATCTTTATTTTCCCTTTGTGTGTATGGTGTGATCATACAGAAATATTACTGTCATTTTATTGGGTTGTAGGTGCTGGGGAGAGTGGCAAAAGTACCTTGGTCAAGCAGATGAAAATTATTCATAGTGATGGATTCACGAAAGAAGAATTGCGGAGTTTTCGACCCACGGTACTGGATAATCTTCTTTCCTCCATGAAATATGTACTAAATGGAATGGGCTTATTACGCATTAATCTCCAGTCAGCAAAAAACAAGGTGAAATATGAAATTAGTAACCATGTTGAACCATATTATAAGTATTTTTCAATGAACTATGTCTAATTATTTTTATTGTGTACATTCTTACTCCTAGGCACATGCATTGACCGTCTTATCCAGTACAAGTTGTTTTGACAAAGAGTTCTACATGATTGCTGAAGTATCAGCTGCACTGCAAGCTCTGTGGCAAGATCGTGGAGTTCGGCTTGCAGTTGCTCGTGGCTATGAGTATGAACTGAATGACTCAGCCATTTAGTGAGTATCATAATCTGTAAGAATGTTCATATTCATTCCTTTTCCAGCTATCCTCCTAATGCGAAAACCTATACATTATATTTTTAGAATGTGCTTATGTTTCTTTCTATATTTTTTAGTTTATTTGAAAACATGGATCGTATCTGTGATGACAAGTATACACCTACTCCTACCGATGTTTTGAGAGCTAGAGTACGAACCAATGGAATCATCGAAACCCACTTCAAAATTAATGATGTAATTATAAGGTATGTCACGCAGTTATAACATTAACTATTTTGTGGGTAAGTGTGCACAAACCTAAAATGATGTGGAAAATTCCTGATAGGAAAACCATCTGCATTGACTGAGGTTTGAAACCAGACCTCCTGATGTAGTGAATGGAGGGAAAGAAGCAAGGTTTTCCTTCCTCAATTTTTTTTCAATACTCCCCTCCACATCTTTTCAATAGGTACATTACTTTCAAAATCATATGTTAGGAGCATCTCTCAGCCATTAAAAATGTCCAATGCTCTGTAGTGACCACACACTGTGGCCTGTTTTGTGGTGCACCATGTTATCATTCCCTTTTGGTATTTTATAAAATTTCCTTGCTAAGTTCCATATGATGTAGTTTCTGCTCCTTTATCAAATCAACAATAGTTGCACTGCAAAAGTTTGTCCTGACATGCCATTCAAAAGGGGAAGAATGTGCTCCTTCACCATGGGGAGAAATTTAGGGAGAAACTCTGGTACCCATGTCGAGAATCCGGAGTAAAACCTCTCTACTTCAAAGTCTTAACCCCAGAGCTGTCTCACCTCATAGAAAATGCACGTAAAAAAAACTTCCTGTTGCAAACCTCTAATTACGAAAATCCTGTACAATGAAGTCTACACTTGGGCCAAAAACAGGAAGAATGCACCTCTATTGCAAATTTTTTGGAATAAAACTATGTATTATTTTGTATCTTTGGTAATGTTTTCCTATGATATTGATGTAATAAAGGGGAAGTAGAACTGGAGCGGAGTATACTGCATTGTAACATTCATAACATGAAGTAAGAAAGGTGGTGTGGTAAATTGGTCATATTAAACTCATTTGGCTTGTGGAATATGTTAATTAAGTTAAAAGACTAGCTCAGAATTTGTATATTTGTATTATTTAAAATTTAGCTGCTTCTATAGAACAACTTGCTCTGCTGGATAAACCATAATTTGGAATACTAGTCTAGGATTGGCATATTTGAAACATATATTTTAGTGGCAGTGAAGGTTTAATATTTGAAGACGATGTTGTTATTCATTACAGCATATACATTGTTCATAATATTCTTAAAAGTTGTGGGTAAAATATTTTTCTGTTCTCTTTGCAGTATGTTTGATGTTGGTGGTCAGAGGTCTCAGCGTAGAAAGTGGATCTATTGTTTTGATGATGTACGAGCTGTCCTATTCGTTGTCTCTCTCAGTGGATATGATATGACCCTTGTGGTAAGATGGTGATTGTTGCTTTACTTAGCAGTCGGTGTTGATATTAGTCATAAGAGATTTTTGAAGTGGATACCATGTTATGTAACCACCATAAATGCTCATGAATTTCCTTTGATTGAGAACAAATTGGGTAGGAACTCGAGCGTCGTGTGGAGCAATTAATGCTAAGAATTAAATTTGCCTTAAAAATCAATGGGTGGTTTCCCATTTTTTTTATTGCCTGAATCGAAATATTATTACTTCTGGAGTACGTATTTTATACTTTTAGATTTTTAAATTATGATATCTATTTTTCGCGATTAAATGAAAAGTGAAAATTTTCAAGCATGCGAAAATGTGATGGCTAAGTATGAGTGCTGGGAAAAGCCCATGCGGCATCATTCTGGTTCTGGCTGCCGCTGTGTGAGGCCACCACCTTGGTTGGAGGCTATGAGCACCGCTACGATGCAGGCTGCTTGCTGTGCATCCAGACGATACACCATTTGAGAGGATGCCTTCAATGTTTCAAGCAAAAACTGTATTTCTCAAAGAAAAACTAAGTTTTCCCTCCACTCCAAATACATACACAGTATCTTAGATAACCGTGTTAAAATGGATCTTCCAAGATTTTAAATGCATTAACAAAAGTGGTGCACGTCTAGTTCATTATCAAAAATTTTACTACCATTGTTCACGATTGGTTCTGATATGTATGGAAGTGAATATGATGAGAAGAACTGTTAATTAAAGGAAATGTATTGTATTTTAACCATGGCAAAATATTGTGCTGGATGGATATTACATCGAAATGTATTCAATTCATTACAAATTTTCAATAGTATTCTGACGTGGTTTGGGGGTAGGGCTAGAAGCATATTGCCTTCTTTCAAAGAAAAAACAAAAATATCGACTTGTATTAAGAGACAAATGTTGAGTAACAAGAAATTCACAAGGCTCTAGCTGGCTCAGCTCCAAGTCGTAATTAATAATAATGGAATACGAAGGCTTATATCATGATTGAAACAATAATGCCATGCCATACGTATGGCTATATCAACTTTTGGTAGATTATCCAAACTCCCTTTAAAAAGGCCAAATTCTGAAGCCATTGAGCTTGCCATGGAAAACCTTTGTACAGCAGACTCCCGATTATCCGGCTGTGGTTTTTCCGTGTTGTGGCTTATCCGTGCATGAGTTTTACACTTCATCGATGTTTTCCACGATCTTCGTATAAAAAAAGGAAAAATGACACAAAAGCACCTGGAAATTTGCATTTAAATGCAAGGCTATACCAGACATTATTTCTATTAAGATTCGCTTCGTAAAATGGAATTATTTCATGTTCTTGCTGACAAGGAATGTTTCAAGTCTACTTGGAGGTCTGCTCTAGCAGTGCTGACGACGATCAGGCACGGGAAAAAATCTTGATTTATTTTTGAAGATTCTTCATTGTTTAATCAATCCTATATTAAGAAAAAGTTATTTACCATCTTTAATTGTATGTTTCATATCCCGAATTCGTAATTATTGCCATGATTGCAGATCGCAGTCGGGAAAAGAAAGCTCTTAATTGTTCTGGAAAGCATTCTAAAATAATGGAAAATGTGCATAAATGATATTTAATCATTTGATTTATGTGAATTACAAAAAATTATGTTCAAGAGAAAGTTGGGATTATTTGTGTTTTCCGATTATTTGTGCTGCCTCTCCCCATCAGTAGCCCAGATAATTGGGAGTATGATATATTTAGTAAAGTTAACTTTTCACGTCAATATTAATTGAAGGTACTCAATTGAAACACAATTAACAGTGAGAGTGCAACACTAGCAGCCTTCAAAAGATTTTAAATGAGCCAGTGCGAGAGAATCTGTAACGGTAAATGTATTATCACATAACGGTACACCCGGCACACTAATATCGTTATTCATTTTTATGTGCATTGCTTGTGATGCTTTCATGGGAAGAAATTCCGGAGTTGAAGAAAAGCTGAGCAGGTAGTGCTTGGCTCGAATAAGGCTTATTAATACCCTATCAAACGAAGGAAACTTTCTGACCATGGGAAATTTTAATAGGTGATTATTAAGAGACTTTTCCCTGATCTCTGTGCCTCGTGCATGCATTGGTAATCTCAGACGATGTAAAATTCCTGACTACTGGTGCAGAATCTAGGTGCCTGTGGCGCCACGTGGAGTGGCATCGTATGGATGCCAATCCGGACATTTTCAAATGGGGTTAAAATTGGCCATTAGCATTCGTCTACACTGGAATTTCTAAAACCAAATATTTTGTATATTATGAATACACTAATGGTGGGTAACGAATTGCAATCAATGCCATTCGCTTTCTTTGATGAAGGAAACTACCCTATTGGCTTGGCCTGGATCAATTTTAATATTAAGCTAAAGTAATTGCAGCACTGGGGCTAAGTAAGGTTTTGTTTTTACATCCTGTTGCAAGTTATTGGCTTCCTTCTGCTGCTAGAAAATTTAGTTTGCACTGGTTGAAAATTTTCTCATGTTTTAGTCAGTCTGTTATAACAAGTGCTGTTGAGAGAGTTAATACTGAAGTAGCATAAGTTGCCTTGAATGATGGAAAAGAATTTTGGATTTTGATTGTATGTCAAATTTTGAGGTAGTGAATGTGTGAATGTAATAATTAAATACTCATTCGTCTGTGTACTTACCTGCATAGGTGAATGAAAATATTTTGTATAGTGGTTGGAAATCTAATATTTCCCTTAGCAAGTCCTCTAACTTCTTGAGTCTTTTGAAAATTTTCTTTGTTTCACAGGAAGATCCAACTGTGAACCGACTGGAGGAAAGTTTAACTCTCTTTTCTCAAATAATCAACAATCGTTTCTTTCGTGAAGCATCATTTGTCCTCTTCCTGAATAAATTTGATCTATTTCGGGAAAAAATTCTGTATTCTGGAAGGCATCTGAGGCTGTATTTCCCGGATTATAAAGGTAAGATTGTAATACTTTATACAAAGAGATCATCACTGAAACTAGTTCTTTTCCACAAAGTACCTGTAGTAACTAGCCAAAAGTGATGAAATGTGGTTTCTCCATGTATGGTTTTACCACAGGTAGTGTGGTGGATAAGACTACCTGTGTGAAACCTTGCTAAAGGGTGTAGTTCACAGACCTATTTATCTCTATGATAAGCAAATGAAATGAATATGGAAATAAGGTTCAGTATGGTCCAAGTGTCTAAATTTATTGTTTTTGACAAAAAAATTATGAATGTGTGAATGGACTAATACAAGTTTTTAAACCATTACAAATGTATGAATTAAGTAATACACATGTTGAACAATTAGAATGAAAAAAACATGTCGGAGGGTGTCACATGCTGCAAGTTGGAGGAACTAGAACAAGGCAACCGCTTGGCGAGGTGAAAGGTTTGACAGCGGAAGTTGAGATAGAAAAGTGGCAGTGAAGAGTAAGAGCAAGCTCTCATAGTCTTTGAAGCAGCAATGCTCTGGAGAAGTTACAGATCTGGTCAGGGGAGTCATGTGACTAATGCAGTTTGTGTTTCTAGTACATCTTGTCTTCCTTGAGTTTGCTCATTAGAATATTGGTCTATTCCTTATTCTAGCTTGGAATCTTGGTGCTAATGAATTAGATCTCTCGATTTGTGGAATAATCGCATTAGTGGTACATACCGTGCTGAAGAAAATTAAGCGTCAGAAATACACTCATTGTGGGGACTCATTCTTTTTTGTATTTAGTGCATATTGCTAGTCTTGAAATTCTTTGGTGGTAAAACACTAATTATGGAGAAGAAATTGGGGAGCAGAAGGGCAGATGAGGGATTGGGGAGTGGAAGGGTGAACATTTCTGGTGATAAGGAGCTCTTGAAGTATTTCCCTTCCAAATCACCATACCACTTCCATTTGTAATTTTTTGTTGGAAAACTATTTCTTTGCTTAACATGCTTAAATACTGTCAGAAATAAATTGTTTGTTCTCATCCTCCTTAGACTCTGAGGAACTAAAACACACTGGTGCATAGACTTTCAAGTGCATTTTCTGCCTAATTTCGAGTCCTTATGAATAGAATACCAAGGTTTTATGAATATCCAATCCTGAGTCTGTATCAGAATTCCTCACAGTTGTGAAAAATGGACTCTCCACCATGCTGGGCAGCCTTAGTAAAATGGTAGACTGGTTTAAAATTGTGCATGTACATTTAAATGGGAATATTCATATCGCACTAGCCAATATGGATGAAATCAATTTCTTTTCATATACTGTGATGAAAAGATCAAGTAATGTGAGCTATATTTTATTTACCTCTCAGCATTTTTGTATTAAATGGGAAAATTTCAGTTATAATTATTGGATATTGTGTGAATATAAAATTTAAAACCATTCAACCCATTTTCAAGAATGTCATTGATTTTCAGGACCAGATTATGATGTGGACCGTGGGGCTTTATTTATTCAACATAAGTTTGCTGTCCGTAACCGCACCAGCTCGAAAGTACTGTATCCTCATTTCACTACTGCCACTGATACTTCAAACGTCCAGGTTGTATTCCAAGTTGTAGTTGATATGGTTATCAGAGAGAACTTGCGCCAAGTAACTCTGATTTGATCTCATTCCTGTGTTCATTACTTTTATGTTTGCTTGGTTTGGGGATTGATTTCTCTGACTAGCAAATTCATAGATCAGGCATGTATTCATTTCTTAATTATCAAGGTCTTTTCATAAAAGAATATACTGTTCTATTTGCATCAATGTCTATCGCATAACTTTATGCGTAGATATTGATATGCAAAGTACCGTTGTACCTCCCAGTAAACTGTAATAGTTACCATACAAATAGGTTTGCTGTGGCTTCATCATGTTTTGTAAACATTGCACTATGAGGTATATTTTATACTTTTGATGAGAGATTCATTTTAGTTGCCTGAGCCATTGCCATCTATTGTGGAAAAGAGAGTATCAATGAAAATTGTGCTTCATCAATTCCAATTGCCATGAAACACACTTATGATCAGTTTTGGTCTAGCAAAAAATGTCGTTAAGTTAAGAGTTGTCTTAAAATTTAGAGTGGAAAATTATTTTGCTGGGAATCAAATACTGCGTGTAAGCTGGAGATAGTAATAAGTAACAGTTGTCCCTAAACAGAGTTTCTACTGTGCCTATTCCTCCTCCAAAAAACTAAGGAAACTAATGTAAATATTATAGAGATATTTACCATTCTCTTTTATGCTTTCGTGGAATGTGAACCCCTCAGCAGTCTGTTGTGCCTTGAGCAGCTGTGTGCCTTGTGATTCTGATTGTGATAACTAGAAGTAACTATTCATTTAGGAATTTATATTTTTGTTCTCATTAATTATGGAAGTTGCCATTTATAAAATTCATCGGAATTCTCTTTCATGAGCTGTTTGCATTGCCTTGATATTATTTCATTTCATCTAGTATTATTTGTCTTGTGTGAATCATAGAGAGGTCCTGAATTAATGTCAGCATGGAACTGTTATACTGTCTGTTGTATTTTTGATTGTGAAGTAAAGGCAAAGTTTTGCTAAGGAAAAATCTATCCTTGATCTTAATACCATAAGTTATGTCATTTTAATAGATATGTACTTATTTAACTGAGACGTTAAAAGTAACCTTTTTAGGGCTCTCTGCACCTGAGTAGAGGCAGAAACTTTGTAAAGTCCATGCTGACAATAATTCAGTTGTCCCCTCATCAGCCAATTGGTGTTGAAACGCATTTATACTTAAATGATTGTACATAGATGCTTCATTGAGTGACCTTATACACTTATGTTATTGTCTGTAGGGTTTGGAGTTAATAGATCTCATTTGCATCAAATGCAAAATTTTTGTTAATTTGTGTTTACATTTTGTTCTTGATGTTTAATTTGGAGGATCTTATTAAAATTAAGTCTGTGATAACTGTGGAATTCATTTGAATGAATATAAATATGAACTATTTTTGTAACTCATGTGTAGATTCATTTCAAGACTGTTGAAATAATGTGATAGTTTTGTATTTTAACTGTTTGACAAAACAGTAATTAGACTATTTAAAAAAAATGCATTTATTTAGTAAGTTTGATGAAGTCATTTGCATGAATTAAATATGCATACTGTAATTGTGTAAGAAATAGATTTTTAAATATTAGAATTTATTATAAAATACTAAATACAGCCTGCACTCCATAGCATCTTTTACAGGAGTTTATTTTGCTTTTTCTTCAATTCGTTTCTAATCTCCAAGGGCTAGTGCCATAAATTTATGTACTGTATTTTAACGATTATTTTAGGCTTACAGTTGAGCCTCCCACCAACTCTGATATTACAATGTTGAAGCTTAAATTTATGTATGAAATGGTCCGTGTCTCAATCGTATTGTGGGAAAGTGTGGAAAATGAGCAGGAGTACCAAGTTCATGAGCCTATTATTTTTTGTCATTGGTTGCATTGAAATTATGAATTAACTTATGCCATGATGTGGTACATTGCTTAACTACTGCATTGAAATACTTTCAGACATATTTTAAAATTATTTTTCATATACAGTGAGTCCTCGTTTAACGTCACTTACCATTCCTGAAAAATGTGACGATAAACGAAATGACGTTAATCGAAGCACAATATCCCATAAAAAACAATGTAAAAAGTGAATATCAGCTCCTAGACCTCACAATTCCTACGCGAAAAAATTTTAGCGTATCATATTTGGGCCATTTCTTACGATGGGAATGCCAAACTATGGCATAAACACGAGTCCCTGTCTTCATTGACGGCAATACCAGCAGCGACGTAACATCCTTCTCCATTTTTTTATCTTCCCGCATTTGTTTTTTCGGCTTCGCTATGGTGGTCACCTAGGCATCATCATCGCTGAAACATCGTCGCAGTTACAGGAACCAAGATTAATTGAGAACACGGCGAAAAAGTGACGACAAATACTCCCGAGTTCTACACGGAAAAATTCCTAGAAATCACTTTTCAGGTTCCAGAAAAACGTTATGTCAAGTAAAATTTGCTAAAACTTTACTTGACATTTACGCACTTAACATTTGCGCACCTACCTAAGAATTCATTTTGCAGAAAATTTGCTATGAACGTAATCGAAATTGACCATAAACACACCGTTTTACACTTCGTTTAGACTGACTGTATTACCGCCCACAAAACGAACAACCTGCAACGCCCGCCGCTTCGCATTTTTTCTCGCGCGAAATTTAAAAGACCTGACCAGACCTGACGTTATCGCGAAGCAAAGGTGCGATAAACGAATGACGGTCTCAAAATTTTCGTGACGTTATCGCGAAATGACGTTAAACGGGGTGACGTAGAACGAGGACTCACTGTATTATTATCAATAGTTCATTATGATAACTTCCGGCTACATCAGTAGAATTTCAATGATGATTTATTGTGTGATATTTATTTGGGACTAACTTCCATGACATGTGGCTTCGTTCATAGTAAAATAGCTTAGTTAAAGTCTAAACTTAATATTAAGGAATTGGACTGTCTTCTAGCACACTGTGTTATTTTCAAGGATAGATTCAGTTTCTCCTGAATTATTCAAACCAAGTCAAATTTCGTTGTAAATTTAGCTACAAATGTCTACTTGGTAATGAAAGTAGCATTTGCTTCCATGGGGCATGGAGAAATATCATTGAAGTGCTATTCTTAGTTTGCATTATATTACTTTTAGTTGGTAGTGGTGGTTAGATTACCAAAATAGGTGTTTGACCTAGGAAAAACTGCAGTTTATCATAGAGCCCGTAAAATATTTTTAGGAAATCTTACTATTAGTCTGTTAAGACTGAAATATGTTCGTCCAGGCGTAGGTCATGGTGTTCCTAAGAGGAGGCGTGGCTTACTGGTTGCCCACCATATTGTCCTTGGGGCATGACTCACCCATGAGCCACTCAGTGCATAGCAGGCACGTAGCTAGGGGGAGGAGTTTTCGGGCCTTCAGCCACCCTGAATTTATTCCCCCTTGTGGTGTATACCCTCAAAACGTCTGCAGAGGAGACCAGCGGCTCTCCATTCCTCCTCTAACTTTCCATTTTTCGATAGTGTTACATTTTGTATCATCTGTCATTAACCAATGATGAATTTCACTTCGAGAACTATACAAAATATATAGCTGACTATTGAAATGTATGGTCTTCTCATGGGTGTGAATTGACAACTAAGTATCAGTGCAGGCAGACCTCATACCAACCAAGCCCCTCCCGCAGCATATTTCTGACTTTGGGCCTGGTATTTAGTACACACTTAAATTATTTGGAGATATTTGAAAGCGGCCATTTGATGATAAGGCAAATTAAGTGATTAGGGGTTACATTCATAATCAATCGGTTATCAAGAGTTTTTATTTCAAAGTTTCTTGCTGGAATCTAGGTAGGATTCCTCATCTTGCTTGGTTATAATTCCTGGGCTCGGCTAGTAATATTTTCTCCTTTTAGAATTACTTGTGCAATATTTTACCTAGGTGATGTGTGTATGATCCTCATGAATAAAACAACCAATCACTGATAAACATTTTGTAATATTTAAGGGAGAAGATAAGTATTACTTGACCAAGTAATTAATGAACCGTAATACATACACATTGTGTGGAAAAATGCTATTTTTAAAGAACCTTAGGAGGCCATTGATAATTCAATAGTTTTACTTTTCAAAGACAATACAGTAAACTCTTGATTTTACGAAGTCAGTGGGACCGGAAAATTGGCACTTCGTAAAATCGAGTTTCGTAAACTCAAACCTTTTTCATAAATCACGAAAAAAATGTTCGCTTTTGTTTCTTCCACCGTTTTTTGTCTTTAGTGGTCTTATTTAAATGTTTTCGGTGGTTATTCTTGGTATAATTCATAGAAAAGGCTTTTTGTTATCGATTTATGATGTGAAAAATCGTTAAATAATTATACCACCATAAAATTCCCATTTCTTGTTCATACTTCAACATCAACGATTGCTTAAGAAATTCCCGACCAGTTTAGAAAACGTAATCAAATAATGAATTGCAATGTTTATTATAAGAATTTAATGTTATAAATTTGTGGTTAGGAGCAAATAGCAACTATTAAGTATGCTAAAGATAGATATTTGTTTCTGACACCCACGGAATTTTAGCGGCAGCCGGCCTAACCGCCATTTATGTCGCCCTCTATCGCTCAGTGACGAGAAAAAAGAAAACAAGGGTCTTAGCCCGTTTCCAAAATAACCTTCGTAAGTTAATATTTCGAGTTACTTCGTATTTTCAGCAGAATGTCCTCTATTTTCACTGAGATTCCTTTACATTCATAAATAACGTAGGATGTGATTATCTTCTGGCGAATATTTGAAGTAAATTCTGTTTGAGTTCTCCGTCCGACGACTGTGTTCCATCATATTCGCAGACGTTGCCATAAAAGACTTAATTCTTCATTAGGACCATATTCTTCATACCAGGTGTGGTGACCTGTTCATATAGTATGTTTCTCTCCTTTCATGCCGACAGGAGCAAGGTTCCAACCGGAAAACGACAGGAGAAACATCTTACAGTATCGGAGAAATAGAGAGAGAAATGTGATCCACAAGGATTGTTTTCCTACAAGAGACGTTTTATCATTTCTCAACGTGGTCAAGTATGTATTGGTTCACTTGCGTGAATTCCCAAAAATGATACGCAAAAACCTATACCTTCACCTCATTTAGTTTTCGTGTTTCTTTTTCCGCCGTATTGAAAGTTATGCAAAGGATCATTGACAAAGAGCAAAGATTTTCTTTAGTTTTAGCAGTAAAAAATAGGCGTGCCATAATCGTAAATAAATATAGAGTGGAAAGCGCAAAGAAAATAATTAAATTTCAATTTTAAAGTCAGCAGAGAAGAAGAGAGACAATTTTATAAGCACGGCACCATTTCCCTGACAATGGAAGATACTTCTCCAGCCTCTCTCCGGTTAAAAACTTACCCCTGTTGCCGGTAAATATGAACCATGCCTGGGAATGTTCTCCACAGTCGGAGAACATTCCCAGTGGGTGGGGTGAATAAGAGTGGGATGGGGATTGCCTGAGGAAAAAAGTGTGGTCAGCATAAGGAGTGGTGAAGGGGGCAGGAGAAAGAAGGGTGGGGAAAGGTCCTTCAGCTCTGCCTCAGACTACGTTTGGGGGCCGTATTTTGTTACGACGCACGCAAGCTCCGTGACCTTAGGAAGGGAGTGAATGGGGAAGGAGGGGTTTGGGATGCGTAAGATGGGTGTCAGCAAGATCAGCCAAAGGCGGCAGGAGGGAGTAAACAAAGGCTTTGGAAAGAAAGAACTCTCAGCATGGGAGAACGGGGAAGCGCGTGAGAATAAAGTTCATGGTCAGACTTGGAAGTGCGTCTTCATTACGAGAAGCCTGAAATATAAATTGGCGGTAAATAGAGCCCAATACTTAAGATATTTAAGTTGTTTATTCACAAAGGCCAATATATACATGAAAAGATATTACCAAAAAAAAAAATCCGTTTTTTTTTTGCTTTTTTCCCTTCTCCATCTCCGCTTCCACCATGGTTTCTAACTTGCATAAGTGGTAATTAAATTGGGGGTCCAAATCGTTAGCCAGATCAAAATGTCTTAATGTTTGGAAGGCAGCGTATACTTCTTTTTTATTAGGTGGAATTACTTCCTCACTTTCATCATCTTCGTCACTGCTATTCTGACTAGTCCCGGCCGCTGCTTCTTCCGACACAGGCACCGGCGTCGAATCGTCGCAAGCCTGGAGATCATCATCTAGCGCAATATAATCGCTTGATGTTGCGCGCTGTGCTCCTCCTGCTGTTTCCAAATATTTTTTTTAAATCTTCTTTTAAGCCACTAATCTCCTCCGCGATTTCATCTGCCGCAGCTTCCTGAAGGTATAACGTAACGATTCAACCAGAGCCGTGATATTAAAGCAGTAAAATTACTATTAGGTTGGTTGTATCAAATACCAACCTTGGGAACATCCTCATGATGCGCTATCGGAGGGAATCGGCCGATTTCCAGCAATTTGCGATGGTAGTGGAGGAAATCTCTCTCCAGGACTCGGCTATGGCACGGATTGCATGTATCAACGTCCATTTCGGGATGTTATTCATTTCTGTTCCCATTTCTAAAAGTAGCAAATAGATTTGAAAGAATGATAATCATGAATAAAAATATCTAAATCGATATCCAAACGCACATGAGCAAAATAGATGAATGTATGCATACCGATCCATTGCAAGTAATACCGCACAAGCTTCTTCCGGTACAGGACTTTAAAATTCTGGATAATGCCTTGGTCCAAGGGCTGGGACTTGCTAGTCGAGTTCAGGGGTAAAAAGAGGACTCGAACATTAGCCAATTTTAGATCTTCCACGTATTTATGGACGGTGGCATTATCCATTATTAAAACAATTATGCGGTTCTCTCCAGCAATTTTTCTCTGTAGACGTATAACCGTTTGCTGGAAAATTTCTCGGGTCATTCAGCTGTTTTTATTTGCATGGTAAAAAACTGGGAGGGCTTCCAATTTTGCACGTTTTAAGCACCGTGGCCTTTCAAATTTCCCAATGACAACGGGCTTGATTTTGTCCGTGCCCGTTTGGTTGACGCACAGCCCCACAGTAACACGCACTTTACTCTTTTTCCCCCTATGGCACCTTTGCCCTTTGAAACCCAGGGTTGCGTCAGGTAATGCATTAAAAAATAGCCCAGTTTCATCAAAATTGTAGCGATCTCTGGGACTATATTCTTGAAGTATATCATCGTTATCGATGTGCCATTTATCAATAATTTCAGTATTAGCAGAGCCTTCTTCCCCACTTATCTTCAGATACAATGTTGAATCTTGATTTAAAATTAGTCATCCACCCACTAGAACATTTAAAATCGTCAATTTTCTTTTGCAAGGCTATGTATTCGGCCTTTTCTTGTAATATCGGTCCACTAATTGGAAGATTTTGCTCATGGCACTTACAAAAGAAAGTGTATAGCTCCTCTTCAACCTCCGTGAACTTGGCGCAGCTCAGATATTTCCTTTTCAGCGAAACACCCGACCCGACTTTTTCTTGTAGTTTGCCGCTGTTTGCTAGAATTGTCGACAAAGTCGACAGTGGGATTCCAAACTTTTCTGCTATCTCACTTTTAGTTAATCTCTTCGCCTCCACCTCTTCAATAATTTTCATTTTTATTTCTAAAGGTAATACTCTTCTTTTTCGTTTTAGCTGTGAAGGCTCCATATTCCCAAATTTCAAACACACTCGCAAAGAAAACGTTACTATTGTAGATCCAGAGAAGCACTGATTTTTGCTTACGCACTCGCAAGGCACAGACTGAAGCCCTTCGCACCCTCGTGAATTTAGCACAAGCCCACCCCGTACGATTCAGCGCTTTCAGGACGAAAGACAGCCAGCTCCCTTGTGGATAGATACCAATGTGCTTGGGCAAAAACTTAATGCACAGAATCATCAAATCCCCATTCGAATTAGCAATAGAGGAGCCATTTCTCCCTCAATATAGGCTCGTGTATAAAATATGATATCATCAGCGATATCCTTACTACTTCTCCCCATCTCTCGTCGCTGACAACCACAGTACTTTCCCCGACCTCCCCCCCTCCGAAATATAACGTTAGCGTCTAAAATGAAATATATTTCCTCTGTCATCGAGCGCATTTATTCTCTTCCTTCCTCATATTTCCAACTGTTGATGAGAAAAGTGTTGTCACGAGGTTATTATTATATATTATTAACCCGCAAGAACGTTTTAATTTGAATATTTTTCTGGACTTGTGACATATTCGTGGTATGATTCAATTACGTAGGGTTTAAGTAGGAGTGTAAGAAATACCCTGAGTGACCTTCCTGACATGTTAGACTACGAATTATTGTCGATGCTATGTTTACGAACAGGCACGTAAATAGGGGCATAATGTCAGCCGCGATATTTTTACTGAACTCCTACTTCCCCTAAATTCCCACAGTGAGGTTTTTGGCGACCCATTCCTCTCCAAAGTTGCATTATCATTTACGATTTCGCACTTGTGATGGACCACAGTCGGAAGCGCTGATTTTTTAGCTACTTACGCCGGCGTAACTAGTTTTGTTGACAAATTTTTCGCCCTAGTTCGTATAAACGAATGCCATTTGCTCCTAGGGACCGAGCCGAGGTTCGTAAATTCAAAAAATTTCGTATAATCGAAACTTCGTAAAATCGAATAGCGCCATGTATTTAGCATAGGCTTTTCGCCGGGACCGCAATATCACTTCGTATAATCGAAAACTTCGTAAAATACTGCTTCGTAAAATCAAGAGTTTACTGTAGCTTTATCATTTATAATGCCTCTCTTGGTTGATTTATTTTGTGCGCTGTGAAAATTATAATTTAAAGCAAGTGCTTTGATGCTGATTATTCTTGTCATGCTTATCTCTCATCATTAAAGGGAAACACAGAAGACTCCCGACTATCTGGCTGCGGTTTATCTGTGTTGCGGATTATCCGTACATGAGTTCACACCCCTTCGATGTTCTCCGCGATCTTTTTAAAAGTTGAAATCGGATGCAAAGAAACCAGGACAGTTACATTTTAATGCCCAGCTACACAGGGCTCATTATTTCCATTAGAATCCCCTTAGTGAAATGGAATTCTTATATTTATTTGCTGACAAGGGAATGTTTCATGTTTACTAGGGCATGTGCTCAAGTGTTGCTAACAGCGATAAACAGCGGGAAAACAAAACTGTTGATTAATTTTAGAAGATTCTCACTGGTAATCTATCATAGTACTTGCAGAAAAATGTCATCTATGATCTTCAATTGTATATTTCATATCGAAAATACACAATTAATTCCGTGGCCTCGCATGCAGTTGAATGCGGCCCAATGGAACCGGAGAATTCATCACACTCGGGCATATGTATGCCGTGACTAGTCAAGGTCAAACTGGGGAGAAAGGGAATAGTAGAAGTGAAGGCAGCAGGAGAAGTGGAAATAGAGGTAGCATGAATCATAGACTTTTGACAATTTCCCATAATTCCTCGTTTCCTATAGCCACTGCTGCGTGATGGCTAGATCGTGCACCCGTTGCTCTCACAGGAGGTCCGTGTTCCTGTTTTCCTAGCATTGTGGTGCGTGATCGTGCTCAGTGATCACGGATCTGCATCCCGCGGCAGTTGCATCCTAGGCAATTTGTGCGAGAGACAACCATGCGGCATACTGCCCGACAGTGTAGTTTCAGACGTCCCGCAGTGGTTTTGAAGCATTCGTGCTAACCAATTTTCAGAATAAGTGATCTCGCAGCCACGGGTGTGTGGTTTTCAGAAACCAGGTAGTACGTGGAGCAGTAGTTATACAAGTACACTGTCACGTTATCGGCGCTAAATAGATCGCTGCAAGAAAAGAAAGCACTTAATGATTCTGGAAAGCAATCTAAAATAACAGACAATGTGCATAAATGATATTAGATCGTTTCATTTATGTAAATCATGAAAATTAAGTGAAAGTTTGGATTTTTCGTGCTTTCTGATTATTCGTGCCCCCTCTCCCCATCATTAGCTTCTATAATCGGGAGTTTGCTGTACTCAAGTTTTTCATTTTTTGAAAAGATATGAAGACAATTGTCCCGGATATAGTATTTTCTTCTTTTGTTAAAAAAGTGTGTGTAAAAATTGTATTAGTTCTTAAATTAAGAAACCATTAGAATCTCTGACATTATTAGATCATTAGAATATTTGCTTTGCTAACCACTCTTGTATACATATTATTTATAGGTAATACTAGATAAATTTGCTTGAAAATTATTGAGTGCCATCCATTTTAATGTGAATTGCAATAAAGCTTATGATTGAGGTGATGGTAAAAATCAATGATATTTCAGTGGCAATTGTTGATGGAAATGGATTTTACCATTACCTCCTCATTTTTTGCATCTTCTAGATGTGCTGCCATTTCAGCTTTAGATAGCTTTAAAAATTAATGTGATGATTAAAAATCAATGAGGCTATTTTAATACTGTGCTTTTTAGTTATTAGAGGAAATGAGGTGGCAGGTTTGTGGCAAATTTGTAAGTTTTTTTTTATAATTTCTATTTATGTTTTAATGAAAGATATTGGATTTGGAGTGGAATGAACTCATGTTATAGTATGTTAGTTGTTGAAATATGTTGCCTTTATTAATACATTTTATCATTTGGTCTTGTATTCCTGAGTGTCATGTTGCCATAATTTTTGTAAGGACGCTGAATTAAAGAAACTATATTTCTCATTATTTGATACAAAAATATATTGATTTATTTATTTATCCTTGTAATAATAGAACTTAAGATACACATATTATGTAGTTGCTTTCCCTGACAAACAGGCCTTTATGAAATGAAAAATTATCATGAATTAGGTTAAAATTTTAATATGTTGTCTTCAATAGTGAAGCTCCAAACTAACTTTAGGCTTGAACCACTGTGTGAATGTTTAGTTTCATAACTGTGGCATCACTGCTAATTCAGACTAACATGATGGTGGCATCAATTTTAAGTGATCGTATTTGCTCCAATTTTTATTGGGTTGTATTTCCATGACTTTGCTACTTGAAAGTTTTTAGTCAAGTTTTCGAAGTTCACATCAGTTGAAAAGGGAAGCATTTCAATGACAATAGGCATTGGACATCCTAGGAATGTGACATGCCCCTTTTTAGCAGAGTTAGGGGTCCACCTTCTTCTACATCAGTATGCCTTGTAAATCTATCAAAGTTGAAGATTATATCTAGGTGTCTGATTTTCATTTTCATGAATCTGCTGAAGCTCTTTTGTCTGCATGT
Source organism: Ischnura elegans (assembly GCF_921293095.1). Lineage (NCBI taxonomy): Eukaryota > Metazoa > Arthropoda > Insecta > Odonata > Coenagrionidae > Ischnura > Ischnura elegans. The sequence goes on from NC_060246.1 coordinate 148,228,826, forward strand.
TTTCTGCGATAGCTTTCCTTTTGATAGACTTCTGAGTTCTGTTTTAAAAATTCGTAGCACAGAGGTGTATTTTGTTCACATAATCGTTTCCTCTTGTTAAAAAGGTATGTTCTGAATCCTTCTACATGTATTATACTTGTTTGCTTGAGTAAAAAATTGATGAAATTATGATTTTTGTTTGTCTTTTTTGTCATTTTTCTGTATTTTTTAAAGTAAATACTAGATGTTGAAAATATTTATCTCAATAATTTATGAGGAATTTTCTGTGTATGTATGTATATGCTTGGCCATCTGTTTTGGACTTATTTTGAGACGAAAAAAAGCTTTTTTTATTTATTATTTGTTTCTTGTTTGATTATGTTCCTTCTCCTCTTTTTTATGTTCTTTGAGAATTGTGATGGAGTTAGTAGAGATTTTCCATTGTGCCTCAGTAAAAGGTTTTGGCTGGCTGATGTAAATGCAATTGCAAGAATTGTGACAGGAGTTTTGGAGGTTTCATATCAGCTGATTCTGAGTGGATATGAAGGAGGATTTTGGACACCACCATAGGGGTTCCTGAGAGAATTTCAAGAGGTTTTCTGTTGTTCCTCATCGAAAGGTGTAGTCTAGTAGTTCTAAGTGCTACCTCCAAAGAAATTCAAGTAAGCAATTCTGGGATCAATCTTCTCTACAGTGTGCTTCTCAGCACTGCAATAGTTTTCTCTAATGTTTTGCCTCAAATTTGTAGGCACCTTCTAGAAGATTTCAAGGAAAAATCATTTTGTAATCTTCTTGAAAATCTGATGAGCTTTTCTTATTTACTCAAAATTTTCATTTGGGTGTTAGGTACGATATATTGCTGAATTGTTTGATATATGTCAAAAATTCTCATCACGGATGCTATTTTAGATTATTAGTCCACATTATTTTTATGGAATGGATTTTTTAAGTGTATTGTTCCGCCACTATCTTTCTGAATCAAAATTTTGGGAGTAGAATTAACTTAATTTATCTTTAATTCCACTTCTGTAATAGAAGGTATCCACTGCTTAGTATAGAATGTCTTGGAATACTGCTTAGGCTTCCCACTGGGTAGGTAATTGTGAACAATTCTGCTTACATTTCAAGAACTTAGCCACTTCCCATCTAAAGGGTTGAAAATCAACCCAGAAGATAGGAACTGACTCGATTTTTGAAACATCATCAGCAATGCCTACAATTACCCAGTGGGAAACCTGAGTAGCATTCCAAGATGCTGTATGCCAGGAAAACATGCATACTAAATCCATGGAATGTGATGACTACAGGACTGTTAGCTTAGTTTCATATGTGGTTAAAGTAGTGCTGGGGTTACAAATAGACTGCTGGAGGTGAGAGGCAGTGAGGCTACGTGGGTGATAGTTTGTATTTAGGAAAGGAAAGTCAGCCTGGTGTGTGATACAGCAATGTGGACTGAAGCAGAAAGGAAGGCATAGTAAAATCAGCATGTTTGCCTGCTTTTTTATCCAAAGAAAAATATTTTTATGAAGCTTATTAGGTGAAGCTAATGACCATTCTTTAGAGGATAGGTATAAATGGTAGGGGTGGAGAACTCATTATTAATTTATGCATGACACAGATTGCACAAGTTGGTCTAAACACCTAATATAATGAAATACACCCATGAGCCACCTCAGTCAGGATACAGCAGAAGTCTAATATCATCTACGTGCCCAGGAGATGGACCATTGAGCTGGCAAAAGACTTGACAGGCACTGGTGGATGCAATAAAGAACAGTGGGAAGACAATGAATACAATGCTAAGATTAATTGAAAGAAGATAAACCATGAGGTTTCAAAAGCTATGAGAGTACCTACAGAACATAAGGCTCAGCTTTGAAGTTGATGGTCTTATACTTTGAATGTGAACTCATGATAATTTATGTTTTAAGTACAAAGTTGAAATAGAAGAAAATAATTAGCAATTGTATGCAAGTGGATTGTAGGAAGTACATAAGGCCCCTGCTTTGCAATTGGTTCGATGCGTTTGGCTTACGAAGCTGATTTTTCGAGCACCTTTTAAAATTTCACAATTTTATTTCCACTTGCACCATATGTCATCCACTGTGTAGTTCTTGGAATGTTCAGTCAATTAAGCATACTTTTTAATATAGCAACATTTACATGTGCTGATGCTCATTAAATTGATTCCTCTTCCAGAAATAATGCTGATTCTACGTGCGATAGAATCCAATTAACAATTTTTCACCCAGAACAGATTAATATCAGAATGCAATGGTCCAGTAACGGATACAGAAAAAACTAAAGGCGGGGGCGCAAAAGATATTTTGAGCTACCTTTACTTTTATCATAATGAAAAATAATCAAATGACATGCAAAGTTAAAGATAGCCTATAAAAGACGATTCTATCTTACGCTGTAAAAAAGTTACAATTGTGGTTCTGCAATGTTCGGCAATGTGGTCAGCCCTGCAAGGTGGGGCGCGTGCCCCTTGCGATGTATCCACCACTACAATGGTCTACTGTACAAACAAACGGTTGGGAAGTCACGTCAAAACCTAAAATTTTCTTCATTTCAGGGGTGGGGTCAGAGGTCTACAGCAAATGCAAAATCCAAACTGTCCCCGTGGCAGTGGTGTCATGGTACCGGAACGCTTTTCTAGCACTGGTTTACGAAAGACATAATAGTCAAATAGCACTTATATCAATTTTGTTGCTTCAAAATTTCTAATTTATACAGTCAAAGCTAAAACAAAACGAAATTAAATAATAATTTGCAATAAAAAAACGCATTAATATTTCATTTATAAAATGGTTAAGGAAAGTGCGATCTGGCACTGCTAATTTTGCCATTTTGTCACTGCTAGGAGGTAACTGGATAAAGATGGTGACTGTTCACATTTCTAGCTGGCACTCAGCTCCCTGCTTTAAACAACCCCTTCAGAAAATAGTGTGGGGGCAGCAGCAGGTATAAGGGTCGAAAGGGGGTTTTTCCAAGAGTGGATGCTATTCTGTCCATGGAATGCTTGGCAGTCATACAGTTGGCCACCAGTTTACTAGCATTCAGTCTCCGAGGCAGTCTGATTGTGAGACCTTCCAGTGATCTGATTGTGAGACCTTCCAGTGGGAGTTTAGGGCTAGCTGGGATAACTCTATGAATGCAATGAATGACATAGGAATGATGGCTAATGTGCCAATGCCCATCTAGTGATTGCTACAAACTTGCGTCCATGATTTCTCGCCATGGGGCTCGAAGACTCATTTATAACATAAGACGAGGGCAGTTTTTTTTTCAACTTCTGGTTGCTCAGAAAGAACACCATACAAGCGACCGGCAGGTTCTGTGCTGGTAGGCCAATCGCGCGTCCTCCATACCACACCCTCATGTCACCGTGAGTTGTTAGCCTAAGGTTAGTAGCAATCTCATTAACTACACTGCCTCAATTGATTCTCCCACCAAGTGTGTACTGCGGAGAGAGAGCCAGAAAACTCGCCAATTGGCTTCAGCTTTGATATGTCTTGACCTTTATGCCGATAAAAGAGAATTTTTCGTTAATGCACTGTGGCTAGAGTGTGAAACATTACGTCCATTCCCATTCAAAACAAAGGAAGAGACATGCTGACTTATGGAAGTGTTCTGATCAATGACAACAGTCGCCATCTCAGTGCTGATGCAGCCCAACTGCTCCTTGGCCAATTTCAATGGGATATTTTCGATCACCCACTGTGAAATGTTGACATAGAGCCGTGTGACTTTCATCTTAACACTGAAGTGAAGGAGTGGCTCGGAGAGAAGGGTGTTCAAGCGGGAGATGGGCTTCAGGACAATGGCAAACTTCATTTGAAGTCATTGGCGGCAACATCCTATTGAGAAGTAAAGCTTGTCAACAGGCACGACCAATTCCTCGTATAAGTCACTTATTAATATTTTCATATTAAAATAAAGAGAATATATCGTACAGTTATTGTTTTTTACTTTGTTTCTAATGTCAAATATGAGGAGACTGTTTGCATATCAAACCCCTCCCAGAAAAATATCCTGGATCCGCCCTTGCGTGCAATTTTGAAATTTTCTGTGGCAATTGGCTATAAATTGGCATGTACTGTACTGAAAGTATCAATCATTTGTCTTTGACTATTTTTCCTGCTTTGCATTACATTTTATACAACATTAGTCAGCCTACGGATCGATGTGCCCCACAGATGGTGGAAGGTCAAGACCTCTTTGTCTGATGCGCTGTGATGCCTACATGTTTAACAACTCATAGATAAGATTAATTTTGGACCCAGCACATGAACACAAAATAAAAGCACCATCCTCCAGGCCACTACTCGATATCTCAAGTTCTTAAATTTTCATGCAATTTTAAGGAGGGTCTGTGGTGCTAGGTTTTAGGCTCTTACAGTCTAAGGATAGCAATACTCAAAGAGGATGTACTTCAAAGAAGCCAGAACTCATACCAATGCTGAAGCCTTAGCAATAAATGTGATTGTTTTCAGATGTGGGGATAAATTTCATGGCGATTGGCACAACCTGAGGCCTGAAGTTCGATTTCCTGAACAGATGAATTTTTTCCCATGGAAATCAACGTTAACTTCCTCATTGAGTATACTAATTGATTTTAGTTACCTAATTCTAACTGAGATATCAAAGTCCCTGAAGAAGAGAGCTAAGGGAAAAATGGCCTAGAATGCCCATTTTGGTTGCTTCAGTCTCACCACTTGTAAAGATAGTGGTAAAGTCCTTTCCTTTGAAGGACTAATGATACTCAAGTAAAATAGCCTGAGGAGAATATCCATTGATCAAAAGGTAAAAAAAAGGTATCCGTTAGTTTGAACTGATATGTGTACCAATAATATTCCTAAACATTTGAAACTTGATAAGCTGCGGAGAGTAACTAAGAAACAAATTAGGCAACATCAACAGATGCAAGGGGAACCATTATGCAGTGGCCAAGTTACTGTGGACCAAGAAATATATAATTATGTAGTTCAGAGTACACTTCAATTTTCATCTTTGATTTTAATAGGAGACTTCTAGTAAATATCTGCCTCACTTAGATTAAATTATTGAAACATAAGAAAAGGGAATACAAAATTATCCTTAAGAAATCCTTTGATAAAGTTGACACAGTGATCAATTCACTGTACTGAAATTATTACTTTGGCTATTAGGTTTATGAAAGAATTGTGAACACAGTCTTTTCATTCCCATTCATCTGGATCGCCGATGAGGAGAGTAAGTTAAATATTAATAATACATACGTAACAATCAGTTTTCTATAGGTAAAACATTTTTTTTACTAGAAGTTCACATTAAAAACACCATTTACTATACATTAGCAGGCATGCCTACTTTGAATTGGTGGAATAACAGCATTACTCAACAGAATTGCATCTCATATGGACCAGAAAAAACAAAATAACTCATTACTTACAAATTCTATGACAATATAGGGGATGGTTTTTTGCAGTTTTTCTGTACAACAAATATTGGTCGGCTAAGTAAAATTCTTTAAAAGAAATAATAAACCATCAAATGTACAGCAGTTCAATTCATTATCATCAAAGAAGCACGCAGAGAGCAAGATTTTATCAAAGAGTTGTACCAACACAATTAACAATTGACTGTGGTAATCCCGTCGTAATTGGGCACTCAATATAAAATTTTCATCATGTTCGTCTTAAGTTCAAAACCACTGGCAAATTGACAATGCATTGACGTGTAGATTTAAAATTTATTCTTTCTCTATTTCTGCAACGCTTAAAATGGGAATGCTAAATACTGCCTCAGGTTATGTATTAGTGTCTGTACTAAGAAAATACTGTTCTCAAGATCATTATGAACTTGCTTGTTTCTCATGAAAGATAAAACAATGTTGATATCCTAAAAAAAAACATTTCTACAACTTTCATCAATATTATTATTTCCACAGAAAGAGTTAAAGTTTAGAGCATGGCAAATCAACATAACAATCAATTGTCCTTTTCCATTTTAAAACAAACACAACAACTTTCTCATTTTGTGAAAATATACAATGAACTCATACTGACTACCTCCCTGGTCTTCATTTCTAATTATCAAGATATTTTTACAAGCAACAAGGTGTATGAATGAGCATTATAAGGAATAATTTGACTCAAAACAAGAGCCAATCATGTCTTAGTTTTCTCAGATGAAACATACAATGTTTGAAAATTGAAAGTAATCACTGGTTAGAGGTCAATTCTTAGCTATGAAAGAGAAAACATCATGCAAATTTCATAGCAGCTTGGACCTCAAAATAAGATTATAAAATAGAACGCGAGTTGAAAGTTTCCATTCACATACTTTGAACAAAATGGCAGAAAGATTTAAATCTAATATTTTTAAGGATTGGATTTGATAGTACTTAAAGTTACATAATAAAGTATGTATACATATGAAAATAAAAATTTACAAAAGTAAAATTAGGTAACAGCAGAAAATTTCATTATTTTACACCCATATACAAACAGGTGACATTTCTTTGAAGAACACATACATGAACAATTAGCCATTAAAATTGGGCACATTCTTAGTGGGCCATAAACATCATGCTCTTTCACAAACATTCTTTGATTATTAAATGCATGATATCCTTACTCATTTCCCCACTTATGTGAAGAAATGGAAGTAAGGGAAAAATGTTATTCAAATAAATATTCCAGGCTAATAATAATTTAGAGGCAGCTTAACCAATTGACTATGCATTTGTTTTCAACACTGAGTTCCCTATTCCCAAAAACCATCATACAAATCACATTTGTTTCCATAATGTCGGCTTTGCTGAGTAAGAATATCACATGACATTAGACATGATTTGTTTTGAATGCCCAAAACATAATGTGTGCAAGTGAACAATGATCTACAGTTACATATGTTGGCAGTACAGTTCAATTAATTAGGAGAATTAAACTTAGAACAGATGAATATTTCATTATATTTTGACAGTTAAATTTCATCTTTGAACTAGCCATTTTCTCATATGTTTTACAGATGTATGAGAAATGAAAAATGTGATTACACTTCACACAACCTCATCTGTTTTACTTGTAACTAGCTCACAAAAAATATATATTATATATTTCAAAAGCAAGTGAAGACATGTTACATTAACAGTAATGCTGAGTAAGATGAAAATAATAGGGACTAGCACTGCTGACAATATTAAGAAACTGCAATTTTTTAAAACTTTGTCCATTTACATTTTATTCTATAGGATGATAGACACCATCATACTATTTACATAACTTGTGAAATGGTCAGAAAAACCGCCAAATAGTTTAGTCAACTTTACAGGGAGACTTTTTCATATTTATTTATATATATATAATATGTATATAATGGCTCAATCTGTAAGCAAATGTGAAGGCCCTCGTTAATGATGATCTTAGTTTTAATTCAACCTTAATGATATAAAATTCATCATCTGAGCTACTGGCTATTTTATCCTGAGAAGACTCAGTTTGATGGAACATTACACTATATCATCTCTCATTTCAACTTGGAGACCAGCTCATCCGTAATACCTAATAAAAAAGACTACCAGATGTAACTTTTAAGGCTGCAAGTTGCCATTAACTATGTATGATAAGCCACCTATTTTTTATTTTTCCTCTCTGATCAGGCTTTCCAACAACACAATGTAGAAAGACATTAGGCATTAGGTAACCTATTGTCTTCATCAAAAGGCATTCAACAACACACAGTTGTACTTGGCACATCACCACCATTTCAAATGCAGAATGTCACCCAAAAAAACAAGGGACACTCTCATAGGCAAAGAAGGTATTTAACTTTAATCTACAGAAACATGTCTCTCATAGCAACTATCTTTTTTTACAGAAGCCCATCATTGAATGCACCAATTGACAGAAAATTTATGGATTAAGAATTTATTCCCGTGGTTGGTTGTGAACAATTACAATACCATCTACATAAATCACAAGCCTATCAATTAATTTACTAGAGAATTGTACTTCTTTGTTTTTTTATTCTTCAATGCAATAGACAAATTCTCTAAAGAAGCTCATTTGCAGCCCCAAATATGGGTCGTCAAATCTTAATTTTATATATTAATTTTTGGCTATCAAATGTACAACAATAAGATTTATTCAATAAATGATAACTACTTCAATTCATCCAGAAATATGTAGACTGGAAGCATGGAGTGTTTTGAGGTGAATTTTAAAGTCCCAATCCATCTTCATCATCTCATATTCCTTGAATGATTACACAAAAATTAAATGTAGCACAATAAAAGCAACCAAATTATTTCAAGACTTTTTTTTACCGATGTATAAGGGACCAAGGCAACTGATTATTTCCATAAATGTTGATGCAGAATTATAACAACAAGTAATTCCTGCAAAGTAACTGATTTTTGTGATCACACTATCTTCATGTAATGATATATTAACTAATACAAGAAAAATCAAACACGGTGACTGACACTTGGTTGCACTGGAAATCAACAGAAGCAAGTGGAAAAAATTAAAATTACTGATGAACTTCACTACACCTTGATCTGAATGTGACTTTTGAGTTATTATTTTTACAAACATACACATTTCCTGCTCTGCATACCAGTCAACTATAGAGAACGGATGCTTATTTGCATTCATCAAAAGTTTAAAACCAAAGAGGTTCTAAAGTGCAATGCTCACTAGCATGGGACGACATTAATGCACAAGCAGAAGAAAGAGTGGGTGGAAATGGTAGTAAGAGGGCCACGGCCTAAACTGGGTGGAAGGGAGATGACCTTTAAGCAGGGAGGGAAGGCAACCAAAAGACATTGACCAAAACCTGACTCAGTTTTCACTGTCGTAGTTCCCTTCTTTCTCCAGCTTTGGTTTCTTTAGCTCCCCCTCTGAACTTCCCCCATCTCCTCTTTCCACTGAAGCAAGTCCTCCACCAGCTTCCTGCACATGGTGTCTCTTTACCCCAGATGAACCACTCAACTGCTCAAGACCTTGAGCTGTTGGGGTCACAAATGCACCGCTAAAATAAATAAAAGAAACATGTGTCATGCTTGAAATATCGCCAAAAAAACATTTTCATTACTAGGGTTACAATCAAAGATTACAATATATTGTTTATCAATAATAGGTTTACATAGAAAATAATATACTGAGTCCTCAGTAATTTTTCTCAGATATTTGATTTCAACCCACGAGGAGTGGAATTCATATGCAAAAAAAATCGTTCAATCGGTCACTTGTTAAACATTTAAAGGTCGTGCAATGGCACCAAATAAATAACAATTTATTTTCACAAATACAGAAGGTAGAATCATTCCTATGCAATAAAATACAAACAGCTGCTACTCTAATTAATAAGTATATATGTAAAAGAAAATAATAAAATTACTTCAGCTGTTTGTATCTACAGAAAATTGTATGACTTTTCTTCTTCGTAGGAAAATCTTTCCTTTCTGTAGAAACATTAAATTATGGTTTCGCTATTAGTGGCCCACAGGACCCTAATAATGGCATTGGAATTTCCTTATCCCACTCCTTCCATCCCTATCCTTTCCCTGGAGGCATTGTCGGGCTCTTATTGCGGCAGCACCTCCTATCCATTTTCCTTCCCCTCTCAAGGTGTGCGGATTCAGACTTACAGACCCACCCCTCAAGAGTAACCCCATGTGCCCGCCCTGGGGCCTCATTTCTGTTGCAGCTGCTTTTATTTTATTACTATTAATGAATTTCCACAAAGAGAACTCGTCAACAATCGATCTGATCATTTTTGAGCCTAAAATGAAGAGGTTACAGCCTTATTGAGTCAAAATTCACTCTTTTTTTATCAATGAGGTACTGTTTTTGAGAAATAGAACATTTCAGTCACCAACATGACTGAGTGCTCCCCTCTCAAACCTATGCAGCAAGAGGGTGGTTGCCAGCTGCACTCACGGTCAGCTGATTCGTCCTGTACTCTTTATTGCCTCACAATCCCACTCGCAACCTTTCTAGTCACACTCGCAGAAATCTACAGCAGAACCTTTGTTATACGACCCTCAGTTATACGATGGCCTCACTTATGCAGATTTTTTTTGATCCGGAGAATAACCCCATGTGAACCCATGTATTTCCAACCTCGGTTACGAAACTTTTCACTTATAGGATGACCTCGCTAATGAAACATATTTTTCCAGTCCAATGAGATGAAATACCTCACTTATACAACTTGTCAGGGAACTGCTATACGAGAAGATTGGGAAACGCGCAATCATAGGAGTGGGAGTAGTATGTACTCATTACATAGATATGTCGATAAAGAATAATGTTTTATGCGATGCTGTTTATTAGATAATAATTTTAACTATGGTAGATGATCGTCAATCTGGAATTGTGAACTATGGAATATCTATCTCTAACAGAAGATTTTCTTGAATTTTTCCAAGGCTATGTTTTCCATCGCCCCAGCGAAATAACGCCCAAATGAGCCGTTAAAAATCCTCACGTACCAAAATTTTGGCTCCCAAGATCATCCAAAAAAGATTATCGTATTTGCAGTATAGACGTAAGTCGATGGTGATTCAACATGATGGCAAAAACAGCATGCGTGGTCTCATTCCTCGGGCTTATCCCAGATCTGCGGGATGAATTGCACCGGGGGAAAGTTGTTTACGCTGCGTACAGATCAAAACTGACCCAACTTGTAACTCAGTGGGTTTAAATGAAACATTGTTGGACCTTGAATAGCTACTAGCTTAACTCTGCCTAGTGGCAAGCATTTATTTTTTAACAGAACGAGAGTTAGTGTTAATGCCCTTGGAGAATAACTTGCGTCCTCAGTCATCACGTAATCATTAAAGTCAAATTCAAAATGTGAAAGATAAGGCAGTTCCTTTCGACTCGGAAATGGCTTATAACCATTAAATCAAAATACAAAAAGTGTTCGGCGTTGTTACCAGAAATGGGAAAGCATAATATGTATTACGCGAAGTCATGCGGCTTCTTAGTCGAAGGTCCTGGTGCTGAATTCACGTACGAATGCCGACAGAAAAGCTATACCCGGTAGTGTCAATCTACTATTGCTAAAATTTCATAGGAAAATTCTTTTTTACTGTGTAAACATGATAGAAAGGGGAGATTTTCCCAGGCTCTTAATCTATTTTTGTTCATTCATCACTGACGGCAGTTGCGCGGTTATTTAAATTGCTCACTTAAAAGTGGTAAAAGCACCAGAAAAATCTTAGTTATGGAATATCCTGGGTGCCAGTGGCATAAATAGGAATATGATTTGGAGGTGGGGGATGGTAGTACCTGGGGGGCAGCTCCCCTCCCCCCTGAGGTAACGGGGAAACCCGGAAAATTAAAAAAAAAAAAATGACATGCCTGTAAACATATTCTACATCTTTGTGGTACTTAAAATGTAACTTTCAGCAGATGCATCAAAACTAGAAAATTGAAAAAACTAGACAATTGTTTTAAATATTTTTTTTTTCATTTCTCTCAGGGGGGGGGGGGGGTCTATTCCCTCATCATCCCCCGTACTTACGCCACTGCCAGGTCCCATGTGCTCTGTATTGTCTACGGTATGGTATTTAGAGGGAGGTAACCGACAGCTGGGGTCATTTTTGCCATGAGGTAAGGGAGGGAGGATAGAAACCCTGTGTTGGAATTAGCCAAGTTGTAACGACAGGCTTAACCAGGGCTTAACGTCCCATCTGCCGGAGAGTGTGTTGCACTGGTAGTTCTCTCCAAACTACTCTTAAGAAGGGATACAGCCATTTCTGAAAAGTTTCTGCGGCTGCCACGACTTGAACCTGGGCCAACAGGGTGTGAAGCCTTAGTGATGCATTAGTGAAATTTCGCTTCCTTATTATGGGGTTAATTTGGATGACTTTCCTCAGGTATCTTCCTCTATTTCTTCAATCTCCAATCTTCGGTTTGTCCTTAGGTGGTAAAATGGATTTCTTGAAAACTGCTGTTAATGAGCCAATTTTTTTCGAAAATCGGATTCTGTGAACATTTAGTATCACCATTCCGAAATTTTTCCAGTATGACAGCCTTGCGGCTTAGTGCCAGAAATGCTAGCAATTCAACGAAACTGTAGGTCATGCTGTTCAGGAATGCAAAATTACCGTATAAGCTTGTGTAAGAGGCGCACCCCTATTTTGAGGATCGAAGCTATAAAGAAAAAAAATTTTGCGACATTTTTTTAATCCTATCGTGCGGTGTTGCAGAGGTATGCCTGGAATTTCGACAGTTATCGAAATGTCCTCTTTCAGTACTATTTGAAAGAGGAAATTTTGATAACTGCGGCGGCGTAAGAGGGAGTAGAAAGAGTTCCGATCCTCTCTTTGCATACGCCATCGCTCTACGTTACTTGTCCTACTCACGAACAATTTTGTTTAAAAGCTCTCGCAGGAGTATTGCAATAGAATTGCAGCCGTGGAAAATTTTGAGGCAAAAAACGACAGGCAAATGGCATGAGCTTTCCCAAGAGATTGAACAACAATCGGGGCAATCTCAGCGCCGTAGGATAATAACCACGCCGTAGATTTAAGGCCCCTTGCACACGCACCGATTTTGGACGGCCGGTAAAATATCGGCCGTCCACATTCTAATAGTGAACAATGGGAGAGCATTGGAGCTTGCACACGTACCGACCACACGCCGGCACCGGCAAAATGCCGGTTAGCTGCCGGCTATTGTCACTGTGGATCGCCGACGCCGGTTCAAAAACTTAGCAACGTATCGTTTGACCGGTAAAAATCCGGCGTGTGTGCAAGCATCGCTTCGCCGGTAAAATATCGGCCGTCCACATTCCAATAGTGAACAATGGGAGAGCATTGGAGCTTGCACACGTACCGACCACACGCCGGCACCGGCAAAATGCCGGTTAGCTGCCGGCTATTGTCACTGTGGATCGCCGACGCCGGCTCAAAAACTTAGCAACGTATCGTTTGACCGGTAAAAATCCGGCGTGTGTGCAAGCATCGCTTCGCCGGTAAAATATCGGCCAATATTTTACCGGCCGTCCAAAATCGGTGTGTGTGCTAGGGTCCTAACGGAACTACACTCTGCTCTCCATCAGCTAATGCCTCTGCCGTTTTTTTCCTTTCCGAGACTCCACAGGAAAATATCAAGTTACAGGGGAACAATGGAAATGTGTTTCATCCCTACCCCATTCCACCAACTGACCTTTTTCGGTCTACCAGGTTCAATTCCCCGAGTTTCTGGAGGTCAAATGCTCCGTGAGTCACCTTCTGAGCTCGAAGATATCTCGATATCTTTCAGCAATTGTATGACACGCACGAGGTTCTAAAAAGAATTAGACCTAACGCGACGTATATCTTACAGCATTTACGTTTTTTGAGCTCTAATTGATTGACACAAAGATTTATAGCTAAAATAAGGCTACTAATATTCAACTTAGTCCGAACAGCACAATTTCGGAAGAAACAAGCGTAGCATAAGCGCATTCAAACAAGACGAGACGGACTGGAAACTCAGGCAACGCAAACTGCGTATATCACATTGCTGCGCCTTCGCCCCTTCGCTTTAAAGGCAACGACGTCACATGCAAGATCGGACGTGTTCTTCCCTTGCTCCTTCGCTCGTAGCTTTAAATACGGAGGGGAGGGAGCCCTCTTCCCCTCGACCTCTCCTTCAGCGCTCTTCACTCATAATCATTTCCGATTTCTTCTATCCACCATTAAGTCCAACAATGAGCACACTCGTTCGAATTTTTTCAACCGCAGGTTTTGACACCAATATTACTATATGCAGTATAAATACCGCGGGATGCCCACTCGTGGCAATAAATTTAGCGCGTGCTCCGGAGCGAATCACCCCACGCGATCTTTTCAATGTTCACCTCTGGGGTACCGACATGACAGCGCGATGCTTACAAGAAATTCAAACAGGAGCATTTTAAAAATACATCACTAAGGGAGAAACTCCCCTGCCTGCCGCTTGATTTTGACCCAGGGTTTCACATGACTGACTCACGCTGAAAACCAAGGCCACTCAGTTCCCCTTGAACTTGCAACCGGTGAAGGGGAGGGGGGGAAGATAAGAAGTTTGTGTAAGAGGCGCACCCCCATTTTCGGCTGCAATATCTGGGAAAAAAGGTGCACCTCTTACACGCGCTTATACGGTATGTTTCTCTTATACTAACACATCTTCTTTGGTGTTGCTTGTGAGTAAATATGATTATTAGGCTTTGATTTCTTGCCTCCAAATGAGTAATCACATCCTGGAAACACACCGGCTCCAATGACAAGGATTTCATGCTAAATACCGAAAAACCTCACACATGAAACTTCATCACTTATGAAACTTTTTTTTGTACTCGCTGAAAGTTTCATAAGTGAGGTTCTACTATACTTACAATTTGAGAACTTCTACTTGTGAGAAACAGGCCCCACGTAACTACACAAGAGTCTCTTCTTTCAAATAGTCCTTAATAACCAGCTGCATACTTCCAGCTTAAATTTATTAGTAGTTTTCCACAAAATACTTGCAAAACATTTATGATGCATAACATCCATGAACGATGAGTGTGGAACAATGAAAAAGGCATATTTCCAGGGATTCTCGTACCTCAATCCTTACATATATACTTCTACTGAATGAAGACAGATTCAGTACAGTTTAAAAATAAAATGTTGACAAAATAAATTGACAGAATAGAGCAAAGGCTTAATTCACATTTGCTAATGCATAATATTTACCTATAGTTATAAGCTGACTGCACTATAACAGGTGCTGGAGAAAATGCAGGAGATTCTGATCTTTCTTCATGAACAGTCACAAGCGCTGCAGCATTGTTCGGTACCATGTATTTCTCTGAAAATATTATAGTTACGAATTACAGACAAGGAATAAAGTACAAAAAATAGCGAGACTACTGTTACTTCTCATGAGTTTTGAAGTACACACCTTAACAGGAACCCATCAGAATTAAATGCATACATGACAGTCCTGCCTAATTAGGCCAAGGGGTCATTCCATAATTTCTATTTCATAAGATTATTTCAACAATAACACAGTGAAACCCTAAGCTTGCACTTCTACATAAATTGTTACCCTGATTTTTCACAAATTTCACTACTAAATCATACTATCATCGAGGCTTGAATGTACAGAACATAAGATGAGATTGATGGAAATGAGCAAAGAAAATGATGATTAACATGTGATACAATGAGAACAACAATTTGGGGAAAGAGGTTGTCAGACTTTAGTCTACGAGAGAATATTTGCTTTCATGCATGTGGTTACAATAATTTGGATTCAATTTGACCTATCTCCATGCAATATTCACTTGGTAAATTTCTAATCAAGTAAGCACACAAATTAGGAAAAGTACTCACAAAGAAAATTGGGAGCTACAGCATGTACTGTTACTTCACATATCATGTTAACAAAATTTTTATACACAATTGCCAAAAGCTATCACTCACAAAGATAATTGGGAGCGACAACACATACCTTACTTCACAAGCCAAATTACACACACCTTATGAACACAATTAATAATTACTTAGGACAAAAAATCAGGAGCGACTACGCTTACATCTGAACGCCACTATTCTTATTACAGCACTCCCCCTTTTAATTGTGTCTTCAACGAGAATTGCAGTCCATTATTATGTGTGACAGGAATTGTTACAACCAACATAAAGATAAAATTAAAGTATACAGGAATAAACATCCCAATTATTGGCAATAAAGGCACACACTAGGTAAATTAAAAAATAATGCATACTTACCCTCTTGCGAAACTTCACCACCAACACCATTGGTCACCACAGTTATTTGTTGTGCAGGAACCATTAATCGTGATTTTCCTACAACAACCTGCACACTGCCAGATCCGAAGGTAGAAACACCTACAAAGCACAATAACAAATAAGTATAACAAAATTTTAATTTTGACAAACACTTCCATTATAAATTCAAACAATAATATACCATCTATAAAAGAAATTATTTGCAGAATAAAACATTTTGGATCTCAATCTCAGACTCACAATGCATCCCTATTTTTACACATTCTAATGGTGTAGCAGTTAAATGGCTACAAGTCATAATCAAACCATACTAGGTTCACAGCAAACAATCTGAGAATATACACATAGGAAAAATTAACAGCAGAAGTCCATTACAATGAGTGCTGAAGAATTTTGAAAAATCACTTTATAATGCTAACTCGTAATAGCCAATAACAATGGAAAATGTTGCCTTTTCCAGGTAACTAAAGCATGATATAATATTATTAATTTATTACAATATTATTTACACATTTATATTTATCCTGAAGTAAATGAGTCTATATAACTTTATTTTTAAAAAACAATTACAGTAGATTTTTGTTAATACGAATAACATAACTACGAAGTTCTCGTTATTATGAAGTAAATAGTTGGTCACACCGAAAAGGTCTATCCAAACTACAATAAAAGAAACGTTATTACGGAATTTTTGTTATTACGAAATTACGAACCTCAGTCCCAGTCCCGGGAGTTACATAATGAACTTTATTAAGAAGTTCGACGAACAAGCAATGGCATTTAGGTGGATATACACTACGCTAAGTTTTAATAATTGCGCCACGTTTAAGTGAATTATGGTTCTTTCTTCAGTATACACGCAACATCAAATAATAAGCGTCATTCATGTGGAATCATGGTTACCCACTCATAACTGCTCATAAATTGGATGTAAAGTAGTACATTTAAACGCTCTTTTAATGCCATATACAAAATGTTTCTACACTTTGTATGAACTCTACAGCTATTGCTTCAGTGGGCCTATGCAGCGACCAACGTGAGTCCTGGGCTAATAAATTTAGTAATAAAGTATTAAAATTATCAGAATACCTGAATGCCCTGGTGATCCTGGAGCTGACTGACTCGTTTTTCCCTCAATCTTCACATTGACATTGTTTGATGAAGAGTGATTAATAGAACTAACAGGAGATGATGTATTGTTAGAAGTCGCATTTGCTGCAGGTCCATCATTAAAATTTTCTGGAGTAGGAGATGGCTCACGAGAAAGTGACTCAGGAGTGATGAGACCACTCCCACTGCCAACATGGCTAGGAGAAGCAGGAGCACTCCTAAATTTGTAACAGAAATATTTTTTGTACTTACAAGTATACAAAAATACTGGTAATTAAGAGCTTTATGCACTAGTCAATGCCCACAAAATGGTGCAATACATGATTAATAAATGGAGAGGGGTATGCAGAGTGATCTTTCAGCAAGAGTGTGGACAAAAATACAATTATCGGAAAGAAAGCTTCGGCAGAGTGGTGTCAATAATTGGCTGCTTTCAGGTTCTCTCCCGCATCTGTTCATCTCAGGCGACAACATATTTCGCAAACGTTGCAGTTTGATTCTTCAGGTCACTTCCGATATACACTATGCTAACCAAAGGTCTGAAGTGACCTGAAGAAGCAAACTGCAACATTTGAGAAACATGTTGTCGCCTGAGATGAACAGATGCGGGAGAGAACCTGAAAGCAGCCAATCATCAATACAAATATCATCAAAAATAATACAACAAATGATCTTAAAGCAGCATTTTAATTACTTCCCAAGTAACAGGTAAATAATTTTGCATGCCATTGCATGCAAGAATGCTAAAGACTACAGAATACGTGTAAAATTAAATTCCTACGACAAATTACAGGAGGATTTCCTAAGGGAAACAGGAAAGAGCTTTAAATTTTACTTACTTTAAATTCATTATTAAAAATTAGATTTATATTCAATAATCAGCCAGATAAGTTCAAAATAATTAGTTACAGACATGTAATTTGCACAATTTCATGTTGAATATTATTCTTAGCTTCGAACAAATTCATTTGAATGGTTTCCATCACTCAGTAGTATTTGAAGGTTAAGGTTGTGGATTATTAAAGTTGCAAAATCAGTCAAATGAAATGAGAAGGGATGTGCGAGTAGTACTTTTTGATCTTGAGTCGAGTATCGAGTCGAGTTGAAAACTACTGGCGAGTATCGAGGTGAGTATTGTAATAATTGAACTAAGCAATACAGCAATGCATGCTCCAACATATTCTCATTTGTTTCAATTCCCTTACGAATTTTCTATTTTGAATGCTTAGCTTGATGTAAAAAGGGAAAGATAACGAGGAACGTTGATGGTAATTGAGTCACAATTACATTATGAATAAAAATTAATGTGTCTTATACAGCTCCATAAGAACAATTGAAATGAATTAACCTCTAGTAATAAGTCATCAATGTATGTATCCAAACTGCTCAGAAGAACCCTCAACAAAGATATTTGTTTTCTTTATTTCTTACTTCATTCAATCAACCATAGACTCTATTTTCTGTTATTTCAAGAGGAAAACTAAACGCAGCTAAGGAATAACAAAAAATCAACGTTGTACATACTAAGTGCTCAAAAAGTCTAAAAGATGACACAACCTGTTACGTCAAACACCGGGAAAAACTGGCATTCCCTGCTGAAACATAGAAGTTGCATTTTTTCCATAGAAATCCTAACAATTTTTAAGAATTTCCTCAGCAATTGAGTAAAGAAAGTATGTTAGGGTACAAATGTATCGCATAAGAAAAGTATGAGAGATGCTGTGGTCCACTCCGATTACTCCGAAGACGCCACTAGGGGGGAAGACGGTCAGATGCCGCCACTGACGCAAAAGGTATTTGGCACCCACGTCGACTACTATAGTGGTTGACTGCTACGTATACAAAAGCTAAAACTCCTAGGCCAAGGCATTAGAACAACTTCATAAATGGAATTACAACAAGAGTTTCATGATAGTGCTTCCTGTTGGCAGATTTCTGAACTTTGTGGCCTCGACAGCTCTGAAACCGAAACTACTCGACTCAACATTCGTAATACTACTTATTTTAATAATAATTTAATTTTAATTTACTCCTAATCATTTTAAGTGACAGTAAATGAGTCGCGTACCAACTACGCGACTCGGCTCGAATTTTTTAGTACTCGCACATCCCTAGAAATGAGAAAAAAATGTAGAGGAAAGCAAAAAATATTGTGACAAATATCTTAATATGTACCAGGAGGTAGTTTCACAGTCCACATGAATGAACACAGAGGCAAAACTTGACGACAAAATGAAGGGCTATTACAAATTATAGAGATAAAATAGAAAGAAATTTCCCCAATTTTATTATTCCCCTATGACAGAATTTTAACAGAACATGATGATATAATGATGAAAGGAGGTTTAGGTTTTACTGTGATACAATATGGATTGGCTTACTTATTTTCTAACCAACTATTTCTCTCACCACTTATTGCAAATATGTCCACAATTATTAGTAATGAAAATATTTTTTTTTATTCTATTTGATTACAATTAACTTCCATTTAATAATGTATTGTCAAACCTATTCCAAACCAGGCATTACTTCTTAAGAAAACATGACTTAACATTAATTAATCATTTAAACTCATGTAAAGCCCTGACCTTTTTCCTGCAAGTCGCAGCCAAAAACTAAATTGAAACATCAAAATCAAAGAGTTAAAAGTGAGAAACAACCAGACATAATTATCAACAAAAGGGCCAAAACAGCCAGTAGTTTCTAAACATACTTCAGATAAAATTACCATTTGCCCTTTCAACACCAACTCAAATTCCAAAATAAAAATACACAATTAGCAATGGAAAGATTCCAAAGCACAGAAAGGGTTGGCCTAGAGTGAGTGAACATACCTTGAAGAGAGCCCAAAGGGAGCTCTGAAGCATGGAACCCCCCGCTGCCTTCTTCGCCTGAAGGCTTGTTCGATGAGTTTTGCTTCAGACTGTGGATCTATTCGCCAAAATGACCCTTTACCCGGTTCCTCTTGCGAGCGTGGTACTTTGATGAAATATCTATTCAGTGAGAGGTTGTGCCTAATGGAATTCTAAGAGAAATAACATTTTCATGAAATACATGTCACCACAATGAGCATTCATCCACAATCATTTAACTATACCTAAATTTTAATGCTACAATTACTTACTTGCCATCCCTTGTCAGCAGTTCGATAGTAAGGATAATTCTTAGTTATATATGAATATATTCCACTAAGTGTCAACTGTTTGTCAGGAGAGGATGCGATGGCTTGCACAATAAGTTGGGCATATGAGTACGGTGGTTTGGAATCATCCTAAGAAAAAAAAACAATGTAAAAATAATTTCAAAAACGTTGAAAGCGAATCATGTAAACACCTATCCTAACGTTCTCTATGAGCTTTGAACTCTCATGATAAATGATTTAAAATAATGTAATAGCCAGCATAACCCAATGATATTAAAAAATTACACATTTGGCAATAAGGAAAGACAATTGATGGCTGATGTGGTGCAAGTAGTCAAGGTTGTAATTAGAATTATCAGAAGATGAGAGGTGGATGAATCGTAGCGCATCAAAAATACAAACACCCTTCAAATAGAGATTAACTTTCCACAATCAGGAGAAGTGGAATGTGTTGGAATCATTAACAATTCATCTCATCAAGGAGTAAACTCAACATACTTCTGCGACCTTCAACTTTCAATGAGAAAATGTACCACCAGGCAGCTATTAACAGAATATATATGCATTTCCAGGGATGATTTTTCTTGAATTTTGAAAATCCCTCATACACATAAAAATACAGATGTAACAAAACCTGTGTATGTTACAGACAACATTTAATAATACCTTCTTTTTATGGACATCACAATGCCCACCAACCAAAATTTTAAAAGTGGATTTTCTCAACAAAATAGGCATGCAATGGTGGGTGGAACTTCATCATGTTCGCAAAAACCTTTACCTTAGGTGGACTATATGGTTCAGAAGCAGGGGGAGGTGGGCACGGCACTGCAGTGCCATTTGGTCCGCTTCTGTACAATTTGTGGCTTCCTCCACCTCCTCCTGGTTCCTCATGGGATTGGTGACTGTTGGAATGGGATGCTATAGAAGATAGCACAGCCCCACTTCCATCAGTTCGGTCCTCTCCAGCCAAATTAGAGTTTGTTCCACTAGCACTACCAGATGGTGATGCCACTGCCGCAGCATATGCTGCAGCCATTTGTAAGTCTGCACTAATATTCCGCCTACCATGATGACCTCCTCGGGGGCTAGCAGGACATGAATTAGCGGCACTGGAGAAATAAAGGAAAACGAGCCTTTAGAAACTCTAGTATAGATATAATATTATTTTACCCCTCCATACAAACAGTAACACAGTTATTTTCATTCAAGGTAGTAAAATTGCCACACACAATTAATTTTGAATTAGGCCACTTCAGAATCATTACATGTAGAAATGAAAACACAATAAACCATATTTCATAATTTATTCAAACTTATTAAAGGCATGCAAGGGAATTTAAGAGCCTAAAAACATTTATCACTGTGGTGGTGTACAAACTTGCATTACGAACGAGTAAAACATACATTATGATTTACAATTGAACAAACACAATTCATAACAACAAAGACAAAACTATTTATGGATTAATGTTCTATATTTACTATAACAGGAAGATTCTTTAATTGTATTCATCAGGATGCTGTAAAATTTTGGTCTCAAGTACAACATATTTAATCCACTGTTAAACTCTGTTTTAATGCAGGGAAATAATGTGGCATCACAATATTATGCAAGATATTTTCTATTAGTTTCTGATTAATCTTCCTATTTCCCCACCTCTGGGAAATTTTCGGAACCTTTGAACTACGTTAGGAGTATGAATGTAATTAGTAATTCTCAATGAACACACCAATTCCCAGCATTAACAAACAGGATGTGTATATCATGCACAGTGTGTATTTGTTTACAGTGCCTTTTTCAGTTTGTTAGACTGAGCTATAGTTAAATTGTTGTAAATGATGATTGCTTTTACAGTAGATTTCAATTTTAAAATATGAATGCCTTAAATTGAGCATCATAAAATTTATGGATAGCTTGTACAATATACCTTTGCAGAGTATTTATCTTTCAGTCTGATTATTGCCTCCGCAAAAAATCTACAAGATCACCTGGTCACTGGAATTCAGCCATGGATTCAAGAATAATTCACAGTAATTTCGAGTTTATTAAAATTGGGGATAATACCCACATATGAGGGCTTGCGGATGCAAATATTATATGAATTTTCACCATTTATCGTAATCGTATTTTTGTACACACACGGTTAAAAAATAACTCTGCTATTGTAGAATTAAATCACCTAAATTTGCTACGCTCTTAAAATTTTGTATAGGAACTATTTAAGTTCAGCTTCCAAAATTGGCCATAGCAACCATAATGTTTGTCACACTGATTGTGGTTTGTGCAAAAATTGACAAATCCAATTAGATAATTGAACAGCTTGCATAATATTATAACACAAATATTAAGCATAAAATAGCTTGTGTTGACCAGTATTCTTTCGAAGTGCCACCAAATTTCATGACCCATTTGAATGATACTAGTTAGGAATGAAAATCAGTGACCATATCAAGACTGGATGAAGGTGATTGGCCTCCGCATATTGAGTCCAAGCATTAGCTAAAGAATGTCTTCTCCACAAATAATTTCTGACAAGGATATTATAAATACAAATATTGTGCCAGAACATAAATCTAGCTGAGTAAGACATGCAACTTGTCTCCACAAACGACTGTTTCCCTGAGAAGAGAATGTTAATATTCCTACAGAGGACATTTAAGTTCCCTCTGATCCATTTGCCAACTGGAAATCTTAAGAGAAGTCCTCTCATTCAATAGGCTCATTCCTACACACTGAAAGATCACCTTCACTCACTAAGCAAATTATGTGCATGACACTACGACACTGAGTGAAAGTATGCCATGGCAGTGACTGAAAGCCATTATAGCAAATGAAGAAAAACCACAATCACCACCGATCAGTGAGGAGTAGACGGCACAAGAATAATTGCGTCAAACTGTACTTCCTTGATTTCAGTGCTGAATACACCCTATGACATTTACTAAAAGATTGATTTCTTGCTGTCCCCAAATGTCAATCTAATGATTTGATCGATGGATTTTTCTTATTTATAAGAAAAACCACCAAAATCGTTGGCACATTAATGGCTGATGCCAGGTTTCGCTAGTAGTGGGCCCTGGTCGCTTCTATAGCGGCGAGGGTATTCCCTTTCTTCCCTATCCTTATGGCATCCTAGGGCTCCTATCGTGGCGGCGCCTCTTTCCTTTTCCCTTCCTCTCCAAACCCCTCCCCGAGTGCGTCTCTGACGTGGTTCCCGGCCCCGTTGCGTTGTAACCCTCAGAGGAAATCCCCTCCCCCCCTTTGGGTCCTGATTGGTGCCTCCAACTGTCCTTGAAATAACAACTCAATATTTCTTTGCAAGTCCGAGTGATAACACTTAATGTACAATGATACAACAGGTTTTAGGTACTTTGAAGGGCCTGCTTTTGTTAAGAATTCCCATGGACACTAATTGACACACAGTAAACCGGAGTTAAGATTATGAAACTATCATGGTTATAAAATTACCATAATATTTACAATTTCACTATGAGATCTAATCCAAAACTAAGTCCCAGGAATCCAAGCATGAAACTAAGAAATCGAATCCTTTATAAATCTATCCTTGTCTCTCATTAGACAGCTAGAAAAAGGACCAGCCAAAAATTAACTATTTACAAAACTTAGCAAGAGATTTTACAATTCTCTAGGATTCAGGTTAAAATAATGGGCTAAACCAGGGAAAATTGATTGAAAATACCAGTTAGTTCGAACAATTTTAAGAAGCATGAAATGTCTTGACATATCAGGCCGAAAAATATTACAGATATTATAAAAATAAGCCCCAGAAAAGGCATCATGACTGATATTTGCCGGCCTCGGTGGCGGCGGGGTAAAGTCCTCGCCTGCCAAACCGAAGGTCGCGGGTTCGAGTCCCGCCTGGGTAAGTTACCCCTATCCGGGGCATGGATGTTTGTGATTGTTAAATGTTATTAACCCCGATGTAAAGGCCGAACAGTGCTGTTTTCGGTGGTGTGTGAAATAAATATAATAAAAATTGAACAACTGAACTTAACAGTAATAAAGCATGTCCAACAGCAGTTAATTCTCAGATGAGGGACAAATGGCATTAAATATTGGTTAATCTTTTTCCTAATTTTTCAACAGAACAAAATATGTGTAATTATAAGGATGAAATGTTAAAGTTAGTTCAGAATTAACTTTACAGCCTTAATTTTTTAGTATTTTAATTAATTTTAGTATATTAATTAGTAATTTAAAAATTTTCACAACCTAATTTGACAAGCCAATAAACAATAATTTATGGTGAAGAATATGCAATTCAGCACAAGTATATTTACTAAATATGACAAAAACTAAAAGATAAAAGAATATTACAACCATTTTTCAAATTAGTAAATTTAAACATTTCCCATTAAGTGGATTGGCCAGCTTATGTAGAAAAATATGACACATAATTTTAAAATTTTGATACGCAGTAAATACTAGTAAAAAATGAAGAAAATCACCTTATTGTGCCAGTGGGAGATGGGAAGGGACTACTGAAGTTTGTGTCTGGCTCAGGAATGTTGATACGCAAAGGAGGCAGAGGTCGCTGCTTAGAGGGTGAGGGAAGTCTCATTGATTGAGGCACACCAGGAGTTGTTGACGTCCCAGGATTCGCTCCTGGGTTTGGTCCAGAGCTAGTCGTCTCTTCTGATCCATCATCCACAAGGGATTGAAACACTAATCTAATATTGGTACTTGGAAAACGGAATATGCACCTATAAAAACCATTGCATAAAAATATATTATTAACATGATAAAAAACTTCATTTCCAAATGTCCATGTACACCAAAATGCCACTTACCAATGCATACACAAAGAAATACTAGTAACACGATAGAAAAATTTATTAAAGAAGATATAGCTTATATTTAACCAAGGAATTAAAAATTATTTAAAACAGCCGAATTTAACGGGCTTAATACAATTAAACAATAATTTATGGCGGAGAATACGCAATTCAACACAAGTATATCAACTAAACGTGACATCAACCCAAGATGAAAGAATATAAACGCACATTAATTCACTATAAATACCAGTAGTAGCATCATCATGAATAGATATTGTCCCTGTAACTCACTGTTAAAAATTACTAAAACATCTTGCGCGCAATTCACCACATACAATAATACCGGCGAGCATACGAGTATAAGGTAGGCAAAAAACTGTTTTCTCAAAACGAATAAAGCCGTTAACACGACAATAAGACACAATCCTTGACTGAAAAAATAAAATAATAATAGGTTAGAATTATAAATCCGAAGATTTGTCCCTAGGTACAATTAGTAAATTTGTTAGAAACCATCGCTGAATTTTACTACAAATTCGCTACGTCGCAAACCTTACGAGAAAAGGCAAATCATAATAATTACACAACTAAGCAAGCCTACAAAAAATTATTAACAAATTTTCAGTGATTTTGACATTAAACTTCTGCCTCTCCATGATAATGAGTCAATTGATGAGCGCCAGTATTAAAGATGGACAAATGCGAGAATTTTGCATCTCAATAAACATTGCCGACATAATTTATTTATTTTATTAACATTAGTGCTATCACTACTACGTTACAATTAAACAACACCTAGCCCGCAATTAAATAAAACGTAAACAAAAACAAATATGTAATCACAACACGAATCACTATCGCATTGGGTAACAGTACATTCAGTTGAACCACGAGGTTGCTTATTTCACCCGATATTTACTAGAAATACATTTTTAGCAATTATTCTGGACTATTTGTGCATTAGCACGTGGTTACCGATGGAGGACTAATCAAGCCACACCATTTGCCATCACGAGCTACAAAAAAACGTATATTTCTGAAGAGGCTACAATGATAAAAATAGAATAACTAATTCCCATTCATCACTCATTCACGACAAAATTGATCATCAGAAAACGGAAATATACTTTATTGAGTCCCTAAGATGCAGTTACAAGTAATTCCTATCGGCCACCATACGGCCTTCGAATTGGTAAACAAGCCGCTTTCATAGGCAGTGTTACCATGTTTACATAAACTGCACACTTACGATTTCGGTAGCTGTAAAGATGGGGCTCCTTTTCTTTGAAAAACTCCGTCAACGAAAACTCCATTCTTGCCGTTACATATCATATAAAAATATGGATGATCGAAGAAGAGTTCAAGATGCTTTCTTGAAATAAAACTGGAGTGTCCCATGTTTACATCGACCTCGCCTCGCGAGCTGTTTCGACCAATGACTATCCTCTTCTGTCGCACCATGTACTCGAATTCGCGACCTTCTAGGCGAGCAATAGCGGTTCCTTTGCTTTCTGGACTCCATTGAACTTTGGAGGGACTAGCTGGGGCCGATTTAAGGGCTAAAAGAGCCCATGCATCGCTCTCCTGGGTCCGTGAATGTGCAGACATCACTCGGTGAATATGGCTTCCTTATGACCGGAGAGGTTCGTATGGCTGAAGTTTACCCATAATCCAAAACAAGGGAGAGATTTTCCATGGAAACTATGCTAGACTTGAAATTTCGTGAACGTTTACCCGACGCCAGCGCCACAACGGAGGCCATTTGATTAAAAAACAAATAGTGCGTAAATTGTGTTTACATCATGACGTCTTATCGTAATTGTTTACAAATGAATTCCATTGAGTGAAAAAGTATGATGGTAATTCTAATACCATGACCATTTAATACTTTTTTAACTCCCGTTTACTACGTGTTTATAGTACTTTCGCGCTTGTCAAATAGTTTTGAGTCAAACAAAGATGCACAAGAAGTGAAGCAGCTGATCTAATTAACATGAAGCTTCGTCACTAAAAATGCTCTATTTAATTCCTACTCTGCAGTGAACGAAATCTTAATCACCTTTAAGTTAGGTGTAATAATGTAGGGCAGGGGCAGTAGCACAAGTCATTCAAACACTAATTAAAAATCACCTGAATTTTTATTTATTTCATCATAACTTACCTCTTTTATACAAGTGTAGTCTTTCCATAACACCCTTCTCATCTTTCATTCTCGGCCAATAAAGGAAATGATCCACCAGTTAACAAAAAGTTGTGGAAGAAAAAAATTTGAAGTGGCTACATATTTTGTAGTTTCGTTAAATTACACAGAGCCAACAAATTTTTATATAACATCTTAAAACTCTGTGAAGAAAATTATTTGTACCTTGGTACCAATCAGGTGACAAAGGAAAAACAACTAATTAAAGCAACATTAAAATACAGTTTAAAATTGCTCATCTGTACATAATTAATATGTAATGAATCTACAACAACAATAAGGACCCAAAAACGGTCTGCTACAACAAAACAAAGAGGTCTCAAACTGGTATTCTGAAGACTGAGGAACAAATGGTGACAGATGCTGATAATAATCAGGTTTGTCATCTCCGGCATTAAAACATTTAATCAACTTCCAAGTTCTAATTGATAATTGATCCTCAACAGCATTTTACATGAAATCATGAGAACCAAATCCAGGTGTAACAAACAATCATAAAATAAGATGACTACCCAAGCTCATGTGTATCAACCACTTCTAACAGCTCTCTCATGAAAAAAGTAAAAACTGTATATATACATATACAAGACAAAATTTCACATATAATTCGTTATATATAATACACAATGTACACGTATAAAGATAAACCATTAAAATAGTCAGAGAAAGGTGAACATAAATAATATATTAGTTTGTTATTAAATTATGTCTCAATTACATGTTAACCTGATTTCATCCGCAGGCTACATCCTGCAGGAAAGCAAACATACTGTGATGGTGAACCAAATTCAACAAAAAAGAACTTTCCCTGGCTAAATTAATGTTAAGCAAAGGAATGGTGATACCCTGATTAGTCACATTTTAGATGTCATTTAAGGACGTCAACAAAAATTGATTTAGATTGCATGCATGAAAATATGTAGTTACATGTAAGCAACAAATGTCAGGTTCTAACTTGTCACTTAAGTTGCTCAGAATAAAATCAACTTAATAAACAAAATTTGTACATGGTCCACGTGCATCTAAGGTAACACCATTTAACACAATCTTGTACAAAATTGTAGATACTACAGATCACACCACCATCTTATGAAGGTTTATTTGTTTTAAGGCCACTATTATGAAAAATTCTTCTTTCTAAATATATATATTTATATATGTATTTATATATGTATAAAAATGTCAACCAACTTTTCACATTCCCACACGAATGCATAATCCAATTTCTTTTTTGATATACGTAATTCCTATTTAAACCACCAATCATACAGGAAGGGTCATAGTAGTCGACGGACAGGATATAATGAGGGTGATATCATCACTTAGAAATGTTTCATTTTTTTCTTCTTAACAAACTGCAGGCAATTATCATTATTTTTAAAGAAATTCTATGGCACTTGTACAAATGTTTCCATAAGTAAAATCTGACTTTTGTGAAGGATTGGGATAATGAATTTGTAAATATGGAGAACAACAGTTTACTAAACTGTAAAATTGATCACCTGAGTTCTCGTGGGCAGTAGACTCATTCTTTTACAGGAGAGTGGGAAGGAGTAATTGAGGCTTTTATGAGTGTTTTCAATCACAGCAAATGACTGACGAGAACATGAACAAGAAACGGGACATGGCAGGATACATGGGTGGGGTAACGAGGAAGAAGGTAATGAGGGGTGTTAAAGAGGGAAGGGAAATTAGCATGAGGAAGAGATGCAAACAGGAGGGGCTGTGGACACAAGTGGATTCAATACGTATGGGACAAAATACTCAAAGCTAATCCCTTAGAATTTGCAATGCATTCAACATTCACTCTCTCAAACATACTAAAAAACACATAACATATGCTGTCATTCACACCTAAATGTTGATATAATTTTTCATAAGTCCCCACAATTAAGAATCCCCTCTTAAAAATCAAACACCTCATCTGTTTTACAGTGACAGGGTCATCTAGAAACACATAGCTCTTGATCATGCTTAGCACCATTTGATAACTTCCCCCTTAATCCCTCAAATAAAAAATGAAGACAGTAGCAATAGGATAAGTCACTGGGAAACTGTGCTTGAACAAAGCAGATGATAAGAGAGTAATTAAACAGGAAGGATTAGGAATCCATTAATATACATGTAATTTTAAACATCATACCTACATCCAAATTTCTCACTGAGTAACAAAAATATGATCTCAAGCTATTTACTTTCTTTCCCTGACTTTCTCTTTGTCACACTACACACCTAGAAATTGGACCGGACACACATGGACACCCTTTCAGATTCAGGAACCACTTAACTCCTGTGAGTGATGCATGCTCGCTCTCCCTCTATGGCTTCAGAAAGGCAATATTGGCACTATCTCACACACTTCTGACTGCAATTGCTTCTTTAAAACAAGGATTACTTTACCCATGCCTGCACCATATTTTATAATGGAGCACAATCCAGTTGCCACTTTCCATTACTTGTAAGATTAATAATTAATGAGTTGTCACAATGATTCAGAAGCATTTGCTTAATTACAAGCTAATATGTTAAAAGTGAATTCATTGCATTAAGTCAATACAATGGAGATGGGTTTTCACCAAAAAAGTTGTCAAAACACTTAAATATATCGTTTCTGAGTGAATTATGTAAATTTACTCAGTGATTTTATAAAATGAGACAGGGACCCAGAATTGAAAAATGAATGAGAAATGAGATGCCTGGGAAGCTTAATCCGAACTATACAAAGATGCCTGTTCTGGTGACTAAGGAAGACAATTGATGATTGATTCCTACATCAAATGTTATGATTATACCCTTACTCTCCATATATTCACCTAAATGCAGAATTCTCCTGCAAGCATGGAATCCATAACAGCTCATTTCTTCATTTCCATCAGACTCAACAACACTAAGCCTCTGAAGTTTTTTCAGAGATTTTTAATCATACGGTGATTAATCTTCTTTTCAATATTCCCTCTAAGAATAGCACACAAAACACTAACTTGCACACGTGGCACACTGCATAACCAAGTCCAATCACGTGTCCTTAGGAAGTGGCACATCTAAGCCACAAATGCAAAAACCAACCCAATAAATGGCCAGTGCTAACAATGCTGCTGTTGAGGTGGCTGCTGCATTTGATGGACTTGGTGGATGAGATGATGATTTTGCTGTCCGTCTAAACTATCTCCACTCCCTCCAACTGAGTTGGCCCCTGACCCTCCTGGCCCATTTCCCCCTATCATAGGTGAAGGGCCAATGGCTGAACCTGACCTCCCTAACATCCTACTGCCTTGCCCCGTGGGACTGGGACTGTTGTAAGGCTGGTTTGGATTTCGTAGAAAAGTGTACACACTGTCCACTTTGCTGAGCCGTTCAAAAAATGGCACCAGGTCTAGCAACTCAGTATCACCCATATCATCAAACCATGAGGCAACAGGAACCTGCAAGAAGAACAAATAGCAAAGTAAGAAAATACAATTCACCCAACTCGGCTCATGAGAGGTCCTTTGGAAAAGCTAGAAAGAGAGTATACAGCAGTGGAAGTGGAAGTTCAAAATTGAAAAAATACACACTTTCATATGGAGCAAGATCGATTGTTTACGACCATTTTATGGAGCCCTCAATAAAAAAACTACATTTGTATGCACTCAAATGTGCCAAAGAAAAAAATTTCCTGCAAAAGATTAAAAAAAAAAAAAAAAAAAAAAGAATTCTTACAGCTTCACACACACCTCCTGAGTGATTTATTATTAACTGAGGAAAGTTCACCACTTGAAGAATTGGAGCCATCATTTTGAGAATAAATGAAATCCAAACAGTCATTTTCTACTCACCAAATTATGCCGAAAGTTAAAATGAATTGCCATAAGTAAAAATTCAATTCATGTTAATTTCACTGCCATTCGTGTGGCAGGATTGCAATATTACTCTCACGGCATTTTCCTACTCCTACCCATTAAGCAAAGGGAATGGTGAAAACAGGTTAGGCTGAAAAATCATAAGTCAAAATTGGATTAAAATATGGTAAGAGGCAAAGGACCATGCATAACTTTTTTGACTAAGACAATTTTCAAAACTGTTAAATTTGAAGGGTATTCTCACTCAAAGAAAAAACGAGGCTATAATGCTGTGCTATTTTTCAATGATGATTGACACAGCCTGCATGAACAGTGAAATTCCAGCATAGTAGGAGAGTGAGTTGAGTAACATCCTGACTAAATGGAAGGAGGAGAAGAGAAGGTGAAAAAGATGTTAACTGCATGGATAGTGGGTAGGGATGTGCAAGAAGCACTTTTTGATCTCGAGTCGAGTTGAAAACTACTTGCGAGAGTCAAGTTGAGTATGATAATTTCTGGACCAGGCATTGCAACAATGCATGCTCCAATATATTCTCAGTTTTCCAATCCCATTATGAATTATCTATTCCAAATGCTTAGCTTGATGTAAAAATGAATATTGAGGTAATTGTGTCAGAATTAGGAAATTAATTAACATTAATGTGTCTTAAACAGTTCCATAGGCACAATTGAAATGAATTAACCTCTTAGTAATATGTCCACAATTTAAGTAATATATTTATCCAAACTGCAAGGAAGAGCCCTGAGTAAAGGCATTTGCACAGCTATAAAAGAAATTACATATTACGTAAGCGAATCATGTAATATCTGATCCTTTCAAATTCTCATGCAAAAAAAAACAATTGCCCTGCATAATCAGGCAGCAGGTTTTGACGTCTCCATGTGAAAGTATTACTGCCTGCAGAAAATTGCATTTCCCTACACACTTGCGAGGCTGCACTAGTACACTCTTTCTTGCCAAAATTGCAAAACTGTGGGAATTCTTATAAAATATTATTAACCATTTTCATGTACCTTGAATCTTCATTTTTTCATCATCATGGAATTTAAGTGGACGAAGCTAACGAACTATACATCTTTATGTATATGAAGCTAACGAACTATACATCTTCATACAGCTTTATCTTTGTGGACCAAATATTTTTCTCTCTATTTCTGACTTCGTTTAATCAACCTTAGCAACTCTTGTTTTGTGAGTTCAAGAGGAAAACTAAACTCAACAAAGGAATAAACGAAAATTAACATCAGACGTACATAGTAATCAAAAAGGCTAAAAAAAGGCTCACTTGTGACGTCAAACACTGTGGAAAAACTGGCATTGTCCACTGAAACCTTAAAGTTACATATTTTTCATTCTTTCAGAAATTTTAACAATTTTTTCATACATTCTTTTGGCGTTTGAATACAGAGAGTTGGGTCGGGTACAAAAGTGTAAAAAAAGTATGAATGAATGAAGCAGCAGTACACTCCGAATATGCTGCCGAGTCGGAAGACGATCGGCCACAGCAGCTGATGAAAAGCTATTTGGTGCCCACGTTGACAACTATAGTGTATACAGCAAGCTGAAACTCCCAGGCCAAGGCATTAGAATGACTTATTGACTTTAATAATGATATTATTGCATGAGTTGCATGATAGCGCTTCCTGTCGATAGATTTCTGAACATACTGGCCTCGACATCTCTGTAACCAAAACTAATCCACTCAACTCAACATTCAAAGCACACGAGTCGAGTACCAACTACTTGACTTAACTCAGCTTTTTGAGTACTCACACATCCCAAATAGTTGGGACTCAGATGTGGGAATAACATGCTGATTGTATCTATAATCAACTTTACTTTAATTCATTCCACATTATTATGCCATTCAGTATTTTAAAAATTTCAGTTACTAACTAGGTAGATTGGTTGGAGGCAGGCCTTAAATTTGTGGGAGAGGGCACACAACTGACCGAAGATTTCCGACCTCGACCAAAGGGCGTGACTTATGTGTTGCTGGAATTTTAACACTAATAAGGAAAGCATGGCTGTCTAGTGGGTAGAATATTGCACTACTGAAAGTCCTAGGTTCAATTCTGGGTGACACCTTTGGAAAACTCCAAATACAGTTGTTACAAGATTCTCACATTCAAATTCCTTGACCTTTCCTGAGTGAAAATCTCCATTTTTCTTAACTTTTACACACTCTCCTTTCTATCAGAGCATTACATTTTTCAGAATAAGATGGAAAAAACATACAAAATTCTTTAAAATATATAATGATATTACTACAATGTATTCTTTAACCATGAATAAATATAAAAACATTGAGTTGTAAACTTTAGCTTGCATTCAGATTAGCTTCTAACAAAGTAAAATTTTATAAGAGAGAAAAAGGCTAAGCTGAGGAAAAGGCAAAGGAATATACTTTTATAATTTTTAAGAAGTAAGAGGGAATATTCTACATTTAGCAATTAAGTTTAAACTATTCTATGCAATGCAATTTTTATATTAAATTTTCTAAACCTAAAATTAAATATAAAAAAGAGCCTAAATTTTCTTACAGCAACATGTAAACTGGTTTTATATGGAATAAATGTACTTCCAAATACAAATTTACCATATCATCCCACATTTACGACACAAACCCTATTCCAGCCAACATTGCAGCAGTTCTTTTGATCTATATATCATGGCATAAATTTTCCCTCATGCCATAGGCGTAATTCCCAGATGTGGGTGATTACCCTGATCTGCAAAAACCCAGACACAAAATCCTTCCAGTGCATTTTGGCCCTTGATAAACGTAAAAGGATCACGCCCTTTTAATTTATTTGCTTGCCTAAGGTTTATTACATGGAAAATTGCAGACAAATCTGTATTGATGAATCTATTTTTAATGCACTTTTACATTATTCAACTATAACTATACAACAGACAACTCAATAGCCATTAGTCACACTCATGTGTAGAAATAAATAATAAATACGTTAGAAGTCAGTAGCTCTTCACATTAGTCACTGGTTTGAAACATTCACGGATAAACAGTCCACTCATGTGCAGTAAGTTGGCTAATTTATTGGGCTATATATGTGGAGAAATGGTTGGATAAACACCCAGCCGAAAACATTGGTAATTAGAGTAACTTCAGTAGCTTGGTGGTATGAACATCTGCCTGGCACGCGGAATGTACTTGGTTTGATTCCCTGTTGAGGGGAACTTTTTTCCAAATGTTTTCAGCAATCATCCCTGCTACTATCGTGTCATCGTCATTTGTTTCTGTTCCTATCTCTTTGTTTCACCTTCTGTTCGTATTTATGTTTATATACATATCTATCTACTATTATATCGCAATGAAACAGTACACCAAAGCAAATATGTATACATACATAAATACAAATAGACAAAAATATATATTTATTATAATATATATGTAAGCTAGAATTAATCTCATATCTAATCTCCAAAACTGTTACACTTACAGCGTTGTCAGGGTGGAATATATAAGAAGCAGGAGAGTTGTCAACAATAACAATGGATTCAAGATCTCGCCCAAGCTTGTTGAGGTCCTTTACATAGTTACCACGGTGGAAGACACAAGACTCACGGAAGAGGCGGGCTCGAAAAACTCCCCATCTATCAAGGAGGTCAGCCACAGGGTCAGCATACTGCAACAAAGCATTAATGACTAATAGACTGATAGTGGAAAGTATAAGGAAAACACTCAGCCAACAAAGTTACAGTAGAATCACTATTTTCAAGGTTCTAGCATAATCTACATAGGTGTTCTTCAAATTAAAATTTTTGAATAAACTTATCTAACAAAGGGATACTAATAGCAAAAACAAAAGGGGAATTTCAGGAAGATATAGATAAATTGGTTCTTTTAAAACTTATCATGATGACAAGAGTATTTTTATACAATGGTTCACCAAAATATTGACAGAATAATTTTATCCTTGGCAACATATTAAGACAACTTGCTTCAATAAAAACTATACCTTCAGCCTTTCAATTAATGAGCTCAACTGAAATATTAGACACCAATTTCATTAGAAAATTTACTTTTAATTTGACTACAATTGAGAAAATGTCAGTTGCCATAATTTTTTGATGACAGACAAACCCAGCATGTTTAAACAGGGGTTTTACTCTGCATTGTGTAAACCAAAGTTCGAGTTAAATATTAACCTCAAGGCTCAAAAATGCATGTAACATTTTAAGATGTGGTTCACTTCTACACAGCAATGGCAGTCCTATCAGAGATTCACAGAAAAAGTTTCATTAGGTTACAAAAATTCCATCATTATATTTCCGCCACCCTAAGAAAAGGGATTTCAGAGTCCCAGGGCATTGTTCACCCACAGCTAGCACAATTATTACACAGCCTTGCATGGACTATACTCTCCTGATGGCCTTGCTAACAAGTGCCCTCATTTTCTGTACTGCATCAATACATACCACAGCACTCGCAAATTAGAGTAGAGCAAATCAGAACATTTAAGGATTGAATCTAGGTCCTGACCATTCTTACTCTCTAATTCATCTTTGTGGAGATATTTCTTTTAACTGCGCCTTTGCTGTGGACTTGAAAAATGCCATTCCTATTAATACTAGGGTCCACATAATGCAAAGGATTTTTACCTTTTGTTCAATGGAAAAGATTGCAGAAAAGCTGTGTTTTGATCATATGCTCCTGATTTATCCCAAAAAACATGGAAAATGCCATTAATGGTCTTGCATAATATCAGTTAGAGAGGCTTACTAAAATGAGATGCAGGCAAAATGATAAATAATGCCAACAGCACCACCTATTTCATAAAACCAAGCCAAGTTATGACTAGCATTTACTTAAGGCTAGCAAAACTGACTTTGTCAATGGGAACTATAAGCCATTTATATATATACCACAGTAATAGGGTGGTTTCCTATTATTTTTTTATTGCCTAAATCGAAAGATTATTACTCCTGGAGTACGTATTTCACGCTTTTAGATTTTTAAATGACGATATCTATTTTTCGCGATTAAATGAAAAGTGAAAAATTTCAAGCGCGCAAAAACGCGACGCGTAAGTAGGAAAGTCCGTGCGACGCATTTCTGGTTCCCCCTCTCTCCTTGTGAAGTGACCTTGATCGAGGCTCTGAGCGCTGATAGGACGCAGGATGCTAGCGGATAGCTGAGTACCTTGCTGAATGGTAGCGCTTGGCTTAAAAAAGGTTTATTATTACCTTATCAAACGAAGAGAACTTTCCGACCTAAGCCAGTTTTAATAGGTGATTATTAAGACATGTTTCCCTGAGCTCTGTGCCTCATGCATGCATTGGTAACCTCAGACGATGTATAACTCCTATCCTCTCCTGTAGAAACTAGGTCCCTGTGACGTCACGTGGAGTGGAATCGCATGGGCGCCAATCTGGCCTTTTTCAAATGAGGATAAAATTTGACCCTTGCCATTCGTCTAAACCGGTATTTCAAAAACCAAATAATTTGTGTATTATGAATACACTAATGGTGGGTAACGAATCGCAATCAATGCCTTTCGTTTTCTTTGAGGAAGGAAACTACCCTATTGCAGGAGAGAGACTCACACCACTGAAAACCAGCACTTAGCCTTGAACCTAGGTGTGATTATCGACAAGAGTCAAACAAAACAGCAAACTGAATGGAACTTGAGATAAAACAATCCATTTCATCAATGTCAACTCTGTGTCTCAATCTCAGAGTAGTTATATAAAAGCCTGGGCGTCGGCTTCTGTGCATGGGGCCAAGATTAAAATATCAAAAACCTACATCACGTAATGGACATGATGATAGTGTTTCTTTTCATACTTTTTATTTCATCTGAAAATTTTATTTCCAACTAATTTTAATGCCCACAAAGGAGGAAAAGTATAAGAATTTCAACCCTTTCCTGCTGGTGCCTACAACTGGAAAACGTTTTGTGCCCAAGTAGCATGAGAATATAAAAAACCTCTCTGCACAGAGCTCTTTTCTGGGGCACAGTTACCCTGGTATTTTCGTCCCTCAGATTTGGAACCCAGCTCAAAGTGGTGCACGACCCTTACTCCGCTCACTGGTCTAGACCCCTAACCCTATCTCAGCACGAATCCACGGTCAACTTATTGCGTTACCAGTGTTTTTTTCAACCAAACATTGTATTAGATTTTCAATAATTTACTCTTCGAAAAGAATTACTAACATTTTTTTAAGCAATGTGGAATTTTAAATGGATTTCTAGCGTAAATGACAACAGAGTTAGTAAATAAAAGGTAGTAAGGCTATAAGTCTGGAAGTACATTATTTTTAACGCTAACATTTTGTTTCAAAATTGCTTACACACAGAATAAAATGAAAAATTCATTTCAAAGTATAAAAATTTGTAATATGCAACAAAATATTTATATGATTGAAAAAAATATTGACAATATAACCACTTCTCAACAGATATCTGCAGTAAGGATGATCATAAATGAGAGGGAGGGTTGGGCTTTATTGCTTGGGGAGTGGCCCTAACGGCTCCTTAAGCTGGGACCCAGGCCGGACCTGAATGCATCAGACAATTGCTACCTCAGCGGTCACTTCCCTTCCCTCGTGTCGGCTAGAGCTGACATCTGGTCCTTTGCATTGAAAAATCTGCGACAACTATACCCGTTGTCAGGTGTCATGGGTTTGAAAATCCCCATCGGCTCCACTTGACGTCCAGTGCAAAAGGGTCAATAAAATCTACTTAAGTATTTACTTGGCGAACTATTTCCATTTCTCAAAGCAATATAGAAGGTAGGGATTACAATGTTGGCCTCGACTATTGGTTATTAGGCAGCCATCTTGTTAATATTTCCTTCGAGGACACCACTTTCTTCTAATCCAATCCAGAAGATTCACATCACATGAATGATGAACTATTATTGCTACTTTATAGTACTACAGGAAATATATTTTCTTCTAAAAACATAAAAAAGAAATAGATACAGTATTTAATGCAATTACTTCCTCATTTATTACTCATCACGAAATATTTTTGATTGTATCCCACAATAAACACCCATAATTATATCATGTTAACCATGTGAAAGAGTTCATGTCATAGTCAAAATGCATGATCATTTCAACGGTGACATGAAAAATTAGATTCTCATCTTAATAGCAAATAGGGGCTTCCTAAAAACCCATTTTGGGTAATGAGAGGGCAGATGGAAGACGAAGAAGTAATGTAGCTGTAACGGTATACCCATTTTCTATGAATTTCTCAGTCATCAAAACAGTTGATCAACACTAAAGATGAAACACATGAAGAGATGTGGTGTATTTCTTACTCTTCCAGTTTCAACTTGCCTGTCCCTATTGTAGCTTGAGCTGGTCATGTGAACGATGCAACATTAGATAATCCAAATTCAATACCTTTTGTACCCAATACAATGTTCACTTTCTCTCTCCTCCCAAATATTCTCTTTAAACATCAAAGAACCACTGCAAATCATATTTGGGGACCGGAAAGCTATGTGTTGTACTTCTCTACTCCTGAGTTTTAATAGTTGATGACGATGCAACTTTGAATTTCCCTAGTCGGCCTAGGAGTATCATGCCATAAGAGAAGAAATGTACTTTTCAAGATAGATAGTGGATGTACTAACTTTGTTCGGATAATTTTTCACCAGGAGTCAACGTACTGCAGACGTTTTTTCATCCTTTTTTTGCGATACGCAATAATGCAAACACTTCAGTACCATACCATAGATTGGATTATAAATTACTAACCTAACATCGAAGTTTAAGCTAAAATATTGTTTTAACACAGTCAATTGTACCTGCAACATTTTTTTCCATTATATACATTTTATCTAATAAAAAAATAGAGGAATAGGACCTCACATTGCAATAATTGAGCTTTTGACTACGGTTATCAGTCTCATGCTTTCAATTTCACACAATTAATGGCATTATGACTATATAAATTACTATGCAAGTGTCCTGCAAAAATTTCTCATGAAAATTATAGCATTCCAATGCAGGTGGCTATGGCCACAAAGATCAATCAAACTCATAGTTGACCCATGGTATTTGAAGATATGCACACACTTCTTGGTCCAGAAACGAGTGAAAGATTGCTTTCCTAAAGTGTACAACCCTTACCCTAATACTGCCATCCTATAGTCCCATTGTTGTCTGATGCAACCTAGCCATTCATATCCAGAATCACTAAATGCCTACTTCGCTTGATGTTTTGAGGATACATGAGGCCCTCCTCATTTTCTTCTGTTCAATCATCACCTTCTATTTCCTCCAAGTTACATATGATCTTCCTCAATACCATATATGTCTGAATATAGTCCCCCCTTTTTTCCCCAAAAATGTCCGAGGTAAAAGTAAAGGGGGGACTATATTCAAACGCATTTTTTAAATTTTATTTCCTGAAACTGAAGGCTCAAAATAAGGGGGGGGCTATATTCGGAGAAATACGGTATATCCTTGAAAGTCATCACGCGGTATGATATCTATCAAAGCAGAAAAGCTTAGGTACCTCAAAGTAAAATCCCTTGGTAGGTCATCACGCGGTATGATATCTATCAAAGCAGAAAAGCTTAGGTACCTCAAAGTAAAATCCCTTGGTAGGGCCCAGGGAAATGACAAAATTGCAATTGAGCATCAATGCAAAATATTTATAAAATGATGGACTACTGTGATAGAAAACAGAAGTGCAGGAATACAAGATAGTTGCTAATCTCAGTGTCTTCTCTCCCCACTGGTCATCACTAAATGATACCTATTAGCATTAAAAAGATGATTTTCCTGTTTAAAGAAACCATTTTCATGACAGAGGAATGTCATATAAATGAGACTGAGATTACACCCAATGTACCTGCAAAATAATGGATCACTAACAAAGAAATCAAAAGTGTGGGTTCCTAAAATAGCCAATACCCTCAAACAGCAGGCTTATTTGCCGAAGTCACAATGCAGAATGGCTACTTAACCCCAAAAAAGTTAAGGACTGATGGTCTCATTGTCACTGTATGGCATGCAGTCTCACCATAGCACAAATAGTGATGCAAGTCCAAGAGACCACAACCCACTTAAGTAACCTCTCATTTTTATAAAGCGGGATAATTCTAAGTTTCAATAATATGAAACTGAATTGTTGGTCCTGACGAAAAGTCTATGTTATATGAATGGTGAATTTGACCATACAAAGTTACAAAAATAACTTTTTTTGGAAAATGCAAACCAAAACCTCAGTTCCCAGGTGGAAGTAATATGTATTTGTTTTAACCCTTTCGAGACAGTAGAGTTTTTGTCTTAGCATGACTGCTGAGCTGCGCCGCAAGAGACTCTTCTTTCCCCTGCTATGGAGCATTTTTGCGAGACATTCGTTTAGAAGGGTCTCGCAGATAATCACAAGGTCTCAGCTCCAACCTTTTTCGACCCCTCCCACCGGGGACTACACATTATCTTGGATTTCAAGAGTAGTTGTGCTCCCTCCTTTCCAGGTTTACGAACCTACCAGTGGTATTGGTTTGCCGTCAACTTATGGATTGCTTATATGTATTTGGCACACGGCTAATTGTTGCTTGTACCTAAATTGCAGACTTCCGATTGAATTTCTCATTTTTTTCTGAGCATTGTCAAATTTTAAACAAAGTTCTAGGTCGATATTAATGCATTTAATCCAGCAACAATTTCCATGTTGATGTTTACACCGAACTCGAGATATAAGTTAATATTTACCATAGAATTTCGTTTCAAAATTGTAACCGCTGCTCAAAAGCAAAGAATTCAATTCTTGGTTTATATTTCTTGAGAAAAGAACAAATACAGTGGAACTTGGATAGTACGTTCCTCCTTAGTACGTTTTCCTCCTTAGTACGGCGATTTCCCTCGGTCCCGGTACCATCCGAACAAAATACAGGTAAAAGAATTTGGTTAGTACGTTTGAAAAAATTGCGCTTTCCTGGTTAGTACGCTCAATTGCTTGCCGTGACGCAACCCGCAATTCGTTCTCTAGTGTCTTCTTAAAGGTCGCAAACGTCTGAATTCATGATTTAATTTATTATTATTAGCCATTTACATTCTTCCATTCATTCCACATCTCTTTCTTCTACCGTAATTTATCCAAATGCATTTCTGAATTCTTGTGACGTGCTGAATAATAAAATGCGGCCATTTTTCGGGAATTTCTGACTATGAAAAACTGCAGCCAATAAGAAGCCCCAATTTTCCCCACCCCGAGCTCCTCACCTTCTGTTGCCTTTGGAGCGCTTGGGAGTGCCCACTGCTGCGCATAAAGTTCGTGAGTGGGCAATTGTAGCTATTGCACGAGTTATCATGATGAAGAAATGAGTCTTAACGGTATTAGACAATTCCCACATTATCTAAAGCAGTACTGCTCCATAAACTCGACGTCGTGCGTATTTACTTGACTACTGTTGCGGGAGCAGACGATCCTCTGGATCTCCACGCGAAGCTTAGCTTAAAAATACTTGATCTCGGAACGAAAGCAGACGACATTAGACAAATTTTGAAAGTAAATTTCAACTGTTTAATATAAAATTTTCTTGTAATTACGTCGTAATCTAATAATCTTGCGTGTCATCAGTCGATATATCGATCGATTTTACAATCGAAATAGTATCATTCCAGAAGCGAATGTCTACGGCTGTTGCCGTAATTTGAAAGTCAATATAATTTTGCCCAATTTTTATCATGTTTAAAAAACCAGTCGACTTACTCCGGGTCGTTGTTATATTCTCCGAGTACGCTGTGGGAAAGAAAAATGACTTGTCTTCGCTTTTCTGAGCTTCACTCGTCCTCGTTCCGTAAATATATATAGGATAAATCACGGGAGATAGACGCCGTAATCATGAAATCGTCTCCGGGATGTCCATGAAAAATTGCGATTTTTATTCACATGGTATTGTTTTTCATGGTAGCGCTCATTTCCTTGATTTTAAATGTGAAAAGAGTTCAGGAAGGCGATCCTATGAGAACTACCGATAGTAATTGTAATTATGACGACTTTTTCATTGATTGCAATAACCCCGACTGCTATTATTTACTTTCCTCGTTAGTACGTTTTCCTGGTTAGTACGTTCATTTTTCGTGGTCCCTTCAGAAACGTACTAACCAAGTTCCACTGTATTTATTTTGAAACGTGACTGGATAAACAATTGTATGACCGCGGTGCCTTACTGCTAAGAGGGGTAATATAAGACGAAGGGTCCGGATACTTGCTACTGGGTTTCGAGGGTAAAGCCTAGACCCTGCAGTGTTGGGTCCCGAAACAAAGATGCCTTACATCCCCACCGTCATAAAAGGGAGAGAGCTAGGAAACCTATATATTTGGCATTCGTTCATTTGCGTAAGAAAACCTCCGACAAAAATACGCGGCTTTTGTCTCCCGGGTCAAGAAACGTCCACATGTATATTTACATCTTTAGGAGGGAAAAGGTTAACAAACAAGGGAAAAAACTCAACAACAAACTATCAATAACGAAATATTTACTAAGGCGGTTTGTTTTGTGTATTTTTTTAACCGTATCTTGCTTTGGATGGAAAGAATGAAAGACGAACATCACTCAGAATGACTGGCAGCAGGCTGAGGACAAACATTTGTTTGCAGTCATAAAATTCTCATACCTTTCGTAGTACCCTGAATTCGTCAATGCCTCTTGTTACGTCATCACATGGGGTACAATTTTTGTGGATTTTCAAGTGCAATGTATGAAGCACAGGTATTTGATTATACTAATGGGAAAAGGGAAATAACCTATGGAAGTCAACAGAAAGGAGAGAAAACAAAATGAAGAATAAATCCAACAATGGAATATATTTCCCGAGTATCTTCGGACCATTGTTGGCCGACAAAAATTGCAATCCTACTTTTACTTCCTAACTCGGAAAATGATGCGCTCTTCACTAGTAAATTCCTTAGTGGAAAAAACCATAATGCCCTTCCTGAAGCCCATCTTGCTCATGGCCTTAGTTAGAGCATTTAAGCTTACAAGGCCCAGGGCTGGGGCAGGGCTGCTGTGTTGTCAACTCGGCGTCAATTTTGGACTTTTTTTAAATTTTCGTCTCCAGGGTGTTTTTTATTATTATGAGTGAACCTTTTAAGCACTGATATATGCTTTTGTACCTGGCCATGGGTTGTGAAATCTAATATATAAAATTCTCGTGTCACGGTTTTTTGTAGACTAACTCCTCCTAAACGGCTGGACCGATTCCTATGAAATTTGGTGTTTATGTTCAGTAGGACTTATAATATGTTGTAAACTATTTTTCATTCTTCTCCAGGACCCATGAGGCCCTGGAATGGGCCCTGAGTCATTTCCATAAAAAATACATGTAAAGTTTGTTTTTAATGACCGCAGACCTTCTTTCTTTTGCATTTTTAAATTAGTGATAATAGTCACAATAAATTGAGACACATACCATTGGAAAGAAGAAGAAATGGACATTCTTCTTCTTTCCAATTTTATTTATTGCAATGCTTATTCTTGCAATCGAATTTCTTTTTTCACATGGCTTACAGTGAATTTAGAAAACAACATCCAAAAAAAGCTGATACTTTAGCGTTTTTGGCTTACTGGCACGTTCCACGGAAATGTATTACTACCACGAATCCCTATTATTCCGACAGATGTGCTGAATACACACGGGTTCAATTTCCAATTAGATTGGCATTAGTAATGA
This sequence comes from Ischnura elegans, assembly GCF_921293095.1. Taxonomy (NCBI): domain Eukaryota; kingdom Metazoa; phylum Arthropoda; class Insecta; order Odonata; family Coenagrionidae; genus Ischnura; species Ischnura elegans. The sequence continues at coordinate 148,272,336 of NC_060246.1, forward strand.
CAAGTCTCAAGGCAAGATGATGTCTTTTTGTGGCTTTGAGGCACACCGTGTTCTTCCTGCAGACAATTTTATGTGGCATGTTCACACGTGGGTAAACAATCCTTTGTTTTTTTTGGCTAAAGATAGATTCTCTAAAAATATCATACACTCCACTGAACTAAGAGGCTGATAATGTTTTTTTTAATAGTCATTTTAATAATCACGAGAGTTTCAAAGACTGACCTGAGGATGCCAGACAAAATTCAGGAGAAATTGAAGAAAGGTTACACAATTTACAGTATTACCACAAATGCACACTGTTTCAGGATGCAATCATTAAATCTTAATAATACTGAGCAATTCAGTGGATCAGATTCAAGATAAATATTAACAAAATACAAGTAAATTACTTACCTTAGCTAAGGAAGCAGTAAACAAAACACACTCATAAAGTTCCCCAACCCTTTGAAGGAACTCATCCACATGAGGTCTTTTGAGCACATATACTTGGTGAACTGTTCCATCAATTTCAACTGGCACAATGAAATCGGCATTACTGATTGGCTGAAATTGGATAGCTGAAATTAGTATGCCTGGTAGATGCCAGCATAAGGTAGAATGCCCAACAGAACATTAATCATACTAAATTTAGTCTAACAAGGACAACAAAAAATATAATTTTTACATAGAAAAGCAATAAAAAATAGAATTTCCATCATTAACCTTACTATGTATATAGCAGTAGTATGGTTGCAGTATTTATGCCATACTATGTATAAACTTGATATGAATTCCCATTAATTAATATGCTATGAATTCCTTAGCATAATTAGATTAAAATTCTACCTCCAGTCATATTTAAAACACAGCTACTTTTGTCAATAAACATGTTACAACAAGCTCTAATGATTCAACTATGTACAGCATTAAAAGGTGCACTCTAAATCCTCACTGAGGAGAAAGCAGTACCGAGAAAATTTTGAAATGAAAAAATGTTGCCACACAAGATGGCTGAACTTCAAAACTAAAATATATTAGAGCACTGATTATCCTTTGTTTGACTAACCCCTAATTCAACAATCTGTTCATCAGTCCCTGAGTAAGATCCCCTGATCTATGCAGTGCAATCCTGCAGCATAATCTGAATTTTTGCAGGCTGGCAGCCAACAACTTAAAGCAAACCCACACGGTTTAGCCATGAATTTTAATGTAGGCAGGCCAAGCTTGACAAAGCTTTTATCTTAGTTGCCTTAGGCTATACAAATGATATTTGCCCAAGCCAAATCAGTTAGGCTCACTCAGCTACCTTGGATGAGTGAGGGTTTTGGCACTTTTGCAGGACTCTAATAATAACCACAGAAACAATAAGGCACAAAGAGGCTGTTTTCTACCCTCATGCAGTTGTCAAAAGAAGTGGGATTGACACATCTAGTTAGATCGCAAAAATGAATATCAGATAAAATGAGTGCATTCATATTTTTGTGTATTTTTCAAGGCTGAGGCAAAATGACGATGAATTGAAAGCAGTCAGAATATAAATTACCGAAATTTAAAGAAATTTCCAATTTTGTAAAACTCAGAAGTATATTTTTTGTGTGGAGCTCCAAAAGGGGAGGGCCATCTAAGAGTGAAGTTTGTCACAGCAGTTTTCAAAATTCAGTAATAGAGCTTTTAACTTATCTCCAACTGCAATCTGATTTAATAACTCTTCAAAAGATAACCTCCTTTTACAAACACTACCAACTCCAAAAGGAAAAGCATATTATAAAGCTATATGTACATTTCATTGCTCACACTTAAAAAACTTCCAGTGGCGGTTAAGATTTCACAAAATTATTTTATTTCTGAAACAAATAAAGCGAGTGTTCCACCATAGTACTTGGTGAGTTTTAGAATCTTACGAGATAAATTGCACTTTAAGGCAAAGGGAGAGAAGAATTCACTACACCTCAGCAGAATGCATCATGGAAGCTTACCACAATTTCACAAAAAATATAAAGTTTTTAAGGCAAAGGGAGAGAAGAATTCACTACATCTCAGTAGAATGCATCATGGAAGCTTAACACAATTTCACAAAAAATATTAAGTTGACAACTGAAACACACCAAAGTTTCCATGTGTATATAAATCTACATATGCACATAGTTTCTTAAAACAGAATTAGGGATTTAGCAGCAAATGAAGACCCTGTAACCATCCATCGTAACTATGGAATTACTGACATAATAACACATAATTCTGACAAGGACTGTGAGTTGATTGCGAGTGTGCTCACAATATCTCTCAAATATAAACTTAACTATAAAATCATTAATTACCTTAAATGAGCTATGAACCAACGTCTCATCAAGATCAATGACCATGCATTTCCGATGCATATCCTGATGTCTTACAGGTGGTAATAAAAATCTAGGAGATCCACCACCAGGGCAACCAGGTGTCAATGGTGCTGGAGAACATCGCCCATCCCCCCCTCCTGACACATTGCCAGACCCTCCTCCACTTCCCGATAGCGATGACGAAGATGAGTTAGCTGCAGAGTTTCCATGATGAGTTTTACTAAAGGATGAGCCTCCAGAATTTGCGGAGCCATTTCCTCGGAAGCAACAAAGTAATGATCGTAGAAGACCTCTACTTCTCCTCGGTTTCTTGGTTTCACTGTTCGATCCTACACAGGAAGACGGGATACACTTAGTACATTATGGAATTGAATTTAAGTAACAAATTAAATGTAAAGGTATAAATCAAATCAGTCTCTAGCAATAAAAATGAAAATAAAATCAATGATCCGTGCTCGGTTTAAAATGGGATGATTACAACTGAATCGAATGAGTTATGATAGGAGTTTTCATCCACTTAGAAAATACGAAAAACTACAAAATAAACAAGTACCGCTGTTTAATAATATCTCACCTGTGTTGGTACAATCATTTTCTACACGCGGCAACTGAACTGTAAATCAGAGGTAATTATTATAAATTAACCACGGTAAATACTTAACATACTAAAATTAAGCATATTGTACTTAGGTAGAAAATAAAAAATGAAATTGTAAATATATACGAATCTAAACACGGAGACGGAGGCTGAAAATCCCTTTTATGTACCACAACAGTAAAGGTAATTTGCCGCAAGTAGGAATTAGGCTACGGAGTATGTGGTTGAAACAAAAGATGCGTAACAGATACGTAGCAAGGAAAACTAAACTAAAAATTTGAATTCAAAAATATCGTTAGAGTATTATTAAAATACATAACGTGAAAACAATTCACGTACAGCTCAAAAACATAATACTGACCCTTAGGTTCGCTACACTTGCATTGTCATCTTAAATATAGTCATATTTTGCTTACATTTGACAAAATTTGGCGATTAACAATTTAAATATTGCATTAAAATCAAAATGAATTTAAGGTATCCAAGAAAAGGCAAGGTTTTAAGATGTGCCGTAACAGATGAAAACACAAAACAAACTACACTCAAGTCATTCATACGTTTGCTTAGTTGATCGTCCTCCCGAGAAACCTGAGTGATGATAGATGAAGAGGGGTCCATTGATACATTTGCTGCTCTTGTTTTCTTCAATTGCGCGCAGAAAGCGAAATACGGTACTTTTGAAAATCATAAAAATCTATCCGATCCAAATTTCCACTTCCCAAAATGGCTTTCTAGCGCTCGTAACGTGTTGTTTGTGTTGATGGCCAACGACCGTGGTAGTCAAAACAAGCACGATTGTGTTCCGCGGCCGATTCAAGAAAAATAGCCCTAAATGTCTGCCAAATCAGTTGATTTTTTTGTAAAAAATATCTCATTAGTGCATTTAATTTCAGACAGCCAATAAACGCGAGTAATGTATCATAAAAAAGCTGTCAAGAAGTCGTCATGTGTAGTTTTGAACGGTAGTCGTCAAAGCAGGCGGTGCGGTAATTACTCGCCCACGAATACTTCATCCGTATATCTATATTCAATAAAAAAGGATGGGTTATTCACGATTAAAATTATAATGAGCTTTGGTTTACATTAACTGATGAACTCTGCCCTGTAACAGCTAACCACAGTTACTTTGAAAAATTAGGGCAATGAGCACTCACATCTACGGAATAAATATTACAATTTTTGAAACGTATAATCGTAAAACATTTAAATTAATAATGTCCCGTGATTTTTTGAATTGTTATAATATGATTTATTGCTATTTTTAAAAGCACTTGTATACACTAAAAACATGTGAAAAGCGAATCAATGGAGCTTCAATAGATACTTTTTGTATGAGTGATACTGATATTTTAGTACAGTCTGGATTTGAAACGTATTAATTTTAAGGGTATTTGAATTCCTTCCAATCGAATAGTACACAATAAACGATGAATATAATCCATTTACAGAGGCAAAAGTATTGTAAACCATCGGATGCTGCAAACTCGGTGTTGCGCTCCACGCGAGTCATTCATGGGATGTTTTTCATCGACTGTAATTTCGAGTCTGTGTAACGATATTTTGTTTTGTTTATGTTCTTGACTGAGGTTTGTTTATCAAGTTTATGGCTCTAAAATGGAAATTAAGGGTGGATGTGGGTATAGTGTTTCCAGGAGGAAATCAACTACCGAAAATAAGTTTTGGGTCAAAGAGGAAAAGAGTGCAACTTATAAACGGGTATGTTTTTGATCAATTAGAGAACAATGCTCTAATTACCTTTATAAGTTATAATCTAGCTTCTTTCAGAAGTTTGAGTAAAATTTTCATTCAAAAATATTTTGATGCGATATGAAATCCTTCCAATCTCTTATCTTGAGTGATTTTTGTCAAATAGGCTGCTAGTATTCTGATGAAGCCAGAGAGTGACAGGAGTGATGAAGAGAAGAAGTTTCTCTTCGAATGCTCAGAAGTCGTGGAAGAGGTGAAAAAGAGGTAGGACCCATAGAACTTTTAAGGCTTGATATATGTGCCGTTTCACTTATCTATGTAATTTATGGCGATGAGCGGTTTTGCGCCTACCTTCGCTGAATTGGAATTGGTATAGAATTGTACCCTTATGACTTTGCATAAATGAATGCAACGTTATGGTTGTGGCTCAATGATTTACTCTTGTATGATATCTATCGCGTCATTTTGTTGCAAATTAATCACGCAGAACATGGCCTCAATTCTATTTTCATCATTCTTTGTTATGAGTTCAATTTTTGTGCTCCTTTTTCAGCCTCGGGATAGATGGTAGACAATAGATGGTATTAATCTTTTCCACTGTTGATTGGTTGCAGTATTTATGTCACTGAACGGATAATTTTTGTGTGACTTTAAATTCCGTTTGGCTTTTATCAAGCTACATGAGCTTGTAATTATCGATTTTTTTACGTTTACTGTGTAATTGTTACAAACTCATCTATGATGGTATTTTAATTTCTTCGTAGGATACAGTCGCGGCAGAGGATCAAAGAACGCTTGAAGGAGTTTGAAGATCCTCCTGGAGAATTGGCTGAAAAGTGCTCAACTCTTGCGTCAGCAATAAAATCAGCTCGGCACCTCGTAATTTATACTGGAGCGGGAATCAGCACTGCTGCTTGTATACCTGATTACAGAGGTGCTAATGGAATTTGGACTCTACTCCAGCAAGGAAAAGATATTGGGTAATATTTCCATTTAAAATATTTTATAACAAGATTTTTCTCTATCATGAAGTAATGTGTTTTAAATTTTGATGCTTGGCTCTAGCAAGGGTGGTTGTACTCACCAAGATTAATCTCTGAGTTAATCTCATTCCTTTTGTTATTACCCTCTTGTTGAGAAAGGAAGATGAATAAGGATAATAACATTTTTAGACGTGGTTAAGTAGAAAAGAAAGGAAATCAATAAGGAAGGCAGGATGAGAATTGAGGTTGTTAAGCAAAGAGTTGGAGGTAAATGGACTTAATAGGCGAAGAAAAATATATTGGATTGGGTATTCTATTAAAAGGATCATAAATATTGAAGTGAGGAATGTAAGAAATAGTAAAAGGTGAAAGGGTTGGGGGAAATAGACGATTCCAACTACCGGACAACATCATATGAAATAAATATGCTGTTATGTAGAGAACAGTGATCGGAAAAAGTGGTGTATTCCGTAATTAAGCAGATTATGACCTAACATAAAGCAGAATTGCGTAGATGGTGAACATATAATTTGTCAGGAACAATTTTTTTTCGATCAATTTGAAAGTAATGAAAATAATTACAACAGGGAAGTGGCTATTCCTCATGTAAGGTCGCTGTCAGGCTATGTTGCAAACAAACAATACTCTTCCAATGTACGATTTTTATTATGTAAAAAAATCGGTTTACACTTGAGGTGGCACAGTTCTCTCTAGCACAGCTTTCTGCTGGCACCTTCTCTTATATTTCTGACTCTGCGGTGGCTTCTCCGCTGGTCTTATATACGCTGGATATACTGCTTTTGGTTCAATGCGGCAGCCTCGCCGCGTTGACCGGCCTCGCCTGGTTGACCGCGCTGATCAGCGTCGGTGCGTTGTACTTCCTGTTTGACTCGCCACACTCATTTTACTGGTTGGTTTTAATCAAGTCATTTTATTATTCCTATGACAGGCTACATGATTTATCAAGAGCGGAACCAACCTTGACGCATATGGCTCTATCTCAGCTTCAGCGAAGTGGTCTCGTAAAGCATGTGGTGTCTCAGAATTGTGACGGACTTCATCTTCGAGCTGCTTTACCTCGCCATTCCTTGTCAGAGTTGCATGGAAACATGTACATTGAGGTAAGTCAGGTTTTGTATAGTGTACTTTATAGTTAACCCCCTTCTCTCAGATAATTTCACCCTCTATACTAATAGGCGACTCACAATTTAATTTTTGAGGTTAATGAATTCTGAATATAAGAGTGATTTGTTGATTGACTGTCAACATATGAGTTGGTAGTGAGCTGCACTGTCAAATACTACTCGATGCCCTAATGGGGAAATTTAATATATTTATTAATAGGTAGAAAGAAATTTTTATTTAGAAATATTATATACCTATATTGATATAGAATATATAGAATATTTAGTTTGAAAGAAAGGATTAATTAGAACGTTAATATGGGGAAAGTAATTTTCATGCAGAAATGTAGTGGCCTCGATTAAAATTAGTAGCGAGGAGAAGTAGCTTCAATTTGAATTAACCACTACAATTGAAAAACAATAACATTTTATTTTGTTGAACACTACAGAGCACACACAAAATGTCCGCTGTCCTTTGGCACAGTGGCATAACAGTCCTTCTCATTGCGTGGTAATAGCAGACTACTGGCACTGCCCTAGTAATAGCATGGATCGCTGTGTCTACCACTTGTCAGCAAGGCTGCAAACAGCTGAATATTGCCTGGCGTTTGCAGTTGTGGCATGTTATTCGTAGATGGCACTGCACATCACTCCCTTGGTAGAACCACGCTCAGCCCCCTAGAACTCCCTATCCCTGCCCATTGGAATCCATGTTCCTTTTTTGAAGCCAGTTCCTGCGTTCTCCGCTTTGGTTTGGGGGTGGCGCCACCTGTAGAAAAGCCCAAGCTTAAGAGCCCTGAGCACATGATTCAGCCTGAATTTCTCTTGAGAGGACATGTGTTTAACACTCTTATTTGAAGATTGAGCGAGCAACTGAGGTTATTTACCGCTGTAGTATGATTCGTTTGTTCTATTGAACCTAAAAATCATTTTTATTTAGTAAAAATTCCTACTATTTATCTCTTTCGGAGGGATGCCGTGGTCGTATGTTGTGCCGAATTGTTCCACCGGCTATGGCAGTTCGAAGACGGAATATTGTATATTTGAAGTGCCGTCGAACGCCAGAACAGGGGAAAAAGATGGATAAAAGATATTCGTTTATCAGAGTGCTGTCCTGGTTTTCCATAATTTACATAATTTCTAACTGATCTCTACAGTCTAATTCACTACGGTCGTTCCGCTGGATATTTAAATTGGTGTTTTGATTAAATTAATGATGTAACGCTGGTATAGAATTGTCTTCGTGTTCATTTCTAATAATATTCAGGTCATTTTTTCTGTCTTCATTGACTTTTAAACAGACTTTTTTTTATCCTCTTTTGATAAAGTATCCCTCTATATTCCTCCCATTCTGTCTTTTGGCCATACTCTTGTGACAATTTTTATTAAAAAAGCATCAGGGCATCTTTACCAACAGCTTTGCCGCTTTTGAAACAGAAATCTGTAATACGGATTTTATTTCATCTTTGTTGGCTCAGAGCGTGGGTAACTATCATCCATGAGTTGCCCCCCCCCCCCCAGAAGCAAAAATCGCACAAGTCTTTAAGCAAAATCAGAACTGAATTGAAACGAAAGTTTTCGACAAATTTTCTTTAAACCCACGAATAATGATATGTAATAGTATAAGATATGTAACTAAAATAAAACTATTTTTCAAGGAAATAATCTAGAAGGATTAATCTCGAATCTATTAATCAAGGAATTATAATTGCATTACTAATAAAGCACTGTTATAGTTTTCTTAAAATTTTGGTTACATTCATCTTTTACGTGCTAAAATGTCACAAGTTGGCTTGCCCCCCCCCTCCCCCGCTAGACCATGGCTTGCCCCCTCCCCCCTAGTTATGATCCTGGGTACGCCCATGCATCATAACTTAAACATTTATATCCTCTCCTTTTCATTTTCTTCCCTATCTTTACTTTCTTCGCAGTTTAAGAGCTCAGTTAAGTTTTCTTTCCAAGTTTTCAAAACTTGGGCTGGTTCACTGATAACAATTTCATACTTGTTCTTCACCCCTACTGTGTAAAAGCCTTCTTAAAAGGGTCTTAATTTTCTTAAAATGTATCTTTAATTGTCTTGGGTGCAGTCTTGCTCTGCCATTGTAACTGCAATGTATTTTCTTTTCTATGTTCCTAGGATTTTGTTTGCTTTCCTATTGAATAGATGGATGATATCTTTTGATTTCCTTTGCTGTGATTTTTATACTAGGACTTTCCTTTTGGCTCATTCCTTTTAAACGAGTCTGGGTTGTATCACTTCTTAAAATTTTCACATTTTTCCACCTCCTTACCACTATTCCTAAGGCCCGATTTAGTAATTGACAATAGCTTCTTATTGCCAATCGATTTGGGCTAATAATTTGCAATTAGATGGTAGTACCTAATATTAACTGAATTCATGCCAAGGGCTTACCCAAGATCAAAACTAGGGGGTGGTGGCAATCTATGATCGTTCAAGATGCATCAGTAGCGGATACAGATGTATACGCTACTGGTGCATTTGGGGAAGAGAGAAAACCAATCTTACCCGCCCCCCTTGAGTTTTCATCGCAGAAAACACAAAAAAGGGGGGGGAGCACAAAAGATATCTTTACTTTTATCGAAATAAAAAATAATGAAGTCACATGCAAAGCTTCAGAAATTTTTAATTAAAGTTATTATACACATATTCAAGACAATGCCATCTTATGATATAAAAAAGCTTAGAATTGTGGTTTTGCAATGTCTGACAATACGGGTGGCCCCTCAAAGGGGGGGGGGGGCGCTCCCATCCATATCCACCACTGAGATGCACAGATAGAGTGAATGAAACCAATATTTAAAGAAAATTATAATAGCGGTTCATTAGTTTTTTAAATTATTTGCATGAAAACAAATTATTTTTATTTTAGTGGCATGTCTTACTCTAATATCATTTGTCGTATGTTAAAAGAAAATTTGTTCAAAACTTTCGTTTCAATTCAGTCCTGATTTTCCTTTAAAAAATTTGCTATTTTTGTTCCTGGGGGGGGGGGGGGGCTGGGGGCTGCTCCCTTCTGGTTACGCCCATGATTCATGGTTGCTTATTTCCTTAATAAAAATTTTAAGAAGTGCCTGTACCTGGTATAATTTTATTGGTTAACGGAGCAATTGTCCCATTTCGTCCACAGTTAAAGATGGTACGTTTTCCTTTCTTTTCTCAATTTATTTTGACTCCTAATTCACCACAGTGCTGAAGCGAATATAATAATTTCATTCCTGATTTCATCGCCCTAACAGCTATCCCTTTACTCCACCTAGTTAAATAATTGCATTCCTTAAGATACACCTTAACTCGAGCATTTGATTTGGATGTTATTTGAATTAAAAATAACGTATTACATAGACGGTATTCACATTATATTCCGTATCTATTACCGAAAAAATCCAATGTTGAGCCAAGCAACGTAATGCCCCCGATGGGCTCTTCGACTAGTGGCGCCTCTACTGGCCACAGCCCTGAACTGGCTTCAAAATAGGAACATGCCTAAAGCCCTAGTTCCGGGGGGCTGACCACGCTACAAGGGGCATAGAGGTAAATAAAGGATGAGAAAATTCTGAAGACAACTTATCTCCCTCTATATATGTACATATTTATTAATGAAAGAGGATATCTGTTTGTCTGTCTGCTATGCATTTCCATACAGCTGTACGGTAGGGCGGATCGGAAAAATCGATATTTTTCAAATCCATCTGGCCCAATGGAAAAAAGTTGTGGGACCGATCAAAAATAAGGCTTGAAAATTTTGAGACCTCTAGGCAAACCCCTGACCCTCGCTCAAATGCAATATAGGGGGGGAGGGTCAAAATTCGAAAAATATAATATTTTATGGTCATTCCTTATAGATTTTGCTGAGACACTGTTCTCTCAGGGCAAAAATTTGTTATCAGCAATGGTAAAATCATTGTGAATTTTGTCTCAAGAAAACATTTTGGAAAATCGATTCAATATCGGTAAATGGGTAGTATTTACCTGAGGCATTGTTCAAAATATGATGAGATACAATGATAGATGTTTATAATCATATAACTCATGTTTATTTATCTCAATATTCCTAATGTATTCCTAGGATAAAGCGAAAATAATAAATTTCAGCAATTTTTGTAGAGGAACTCGAATTACCTGCTGGAAATCAGGGTGTTCAAAAATATTTTATTTAAAAAATAAAAGCTAAGTAAATGGTTCAAACTCTTGAGTATTGCAATGCCTGAAAAAACAAAAGATATGTTGTGATGTAAACTTTTGAAAAATATAAATGTTTACAAAGACAAAGAAAGGAACCTTTTTGGGGTGTCAGAGGCACCCCACACCATCAATTACTTCGGGAAAAAGGGCGCAACTAAAAATCATTTATTTAAGCCTTAAATGATGGTATGCAAGCTATTTTGATGTTTATTGTAATTTCATTTTGTACTCAGAAACTGAATTTTGATACTTTTTTCTGCTTGCCACCTGGATATATAGCATTTACTGCTTTGTAGCAACAAAATGGATTGAGATACCAAAACGTCCATTTCATCTATTGTAAGGATTTCACAATAGTAATCCGAAGTTTCACAATATTTTGCGCATTAGTATTTAATTGATGTTAATGTGAATTCCCGTTATTTACTGATGTGCCCACCAGATGAAGTCATGATTTCTTGCTTTCGATCTTATCATTATGATTACATTTATGATATATTTAAGGAAGCTGGTGGTAATTTGATATCATTTATCATGTATTTATGGTTGCAAGTTCTCTTAATGGAAAGGAGCATGCTGAAAAGAGAAAGGGAGGGGTGTACCCTGTTTCCCAGTTAAAAGTATGTCCTAGTGTTACACTAGGAAATGTCCACTTCAAACAATGACTATTTGGAGAAAAACCACTTCCCTTGTTTGCACAGGGAGTAGTGAAAGGTAAAAAGAGTGATATTCTTACAAAATAGGTAAATGCAGAGGTATTTTTGTGCCATTTTCCATCAAATTCTTATTTGAAGGTCTGGAAATATGTACTTGAGTGTGAACTATAGTAATAATTTCTGAGAAGTCATTTAATTGACCTCTTTAGAATAGTCTCCACCTTTAAATATGCATTGCATACTCGTATTGGTAAAACATTTAATACTCCACTCCAACTTAAAGGTGCTAGTGGCATCATCAATGAAGTTGGCCCCTCCTTGGCAGCAGTGTTTTATTGGGTTTATTATTATTGTTGTTGGGTTTGCTTTCCATATTCCAGTAATTTTTCCTAAACGGAGATCCAAAATGCCAATAGTGAGCATTCTTAAAAACTAACCTTTATGCTTATATTTTTGACCATTCTAGTCAGTAGGGATATTTAAGCCCCACTAACTCATGTACAACTTTACACATACAGGCGATAAAATGTACTGTCTTTTACCTTTCTTTTACATCCAAATAGTTTTCCTCAAATGTGTTGATTATCATATGCTGGGAAAAATATGTGTTTCGGTGTAAAAAGTGAAGGAAAATCAAATCATTTGGACACCCAGGAATAAAATTCCTCTCTCAAATATAATTTTCACAATGTATTTTCTCACCAAATGGAACAAAACTGGGGGCATCCCAAAAGAAATTCGAAAACTTTAAAAATAAGGACCTCCCTATTGTTGCGCAGAAAAATTTTATTTAAAGATACTGACACTGTATTTAAGAATACTGTGTGGCAGAGTGGAGGGTGATTCCCATGTCTGAGGAATTTTCATTGTTCTAATATTTATTTGGATGTACAATTAATATGTATGTAATGATAAAATTTTTTATGTAAATTTTTTATTGTTAATGAACAAACAAACATTGAATCAAAAAATATTTATGAATGTATGTCATTTGAATTTCAGTAATGCTTATCAATGATATTTTATTCAAAGATTTCTCAAATAGACATTTTTATTTGAAAAGCAAATCTTGTGAATAAACTTAAGAGGATCAGCAACTGTTAATTTATGTTAAACACTGAAGTATTAACAGAGCTCTCTTTTAATAAATAATCATATTATCTCCTGAAGTTCTTATTACCTGTAGTTTTCATTGATAGATTTCTCTTTGTTCTTGATTGCCTCAAACAGGTGTGCAAGACCTGCAACCCTCCTAAGGAATACTGGCGCCTCTTTGATGTCACCGAGCACACGGGCCGGTTTGCCCATAATACACGCCGCCGGTGTTACACTTGCCTATCTCCGTTGGTGGATACTATTGTTCACTTTGGGGAACGGGGTACTTTGGCTTGGCCATTGAATTGGAAAGGTGCATGTGATGCTGCAGATGCTGCTGATATGATACTTTGCATCGGCTCCAGCCTCAGGGTATAAGCAATTAATTTCTTTATCTTAAAGTACCAATTACAAAGTTGCATTGCTATATGCATTCTCATTTCTCTTCATCACATGATATTATAAATCAAGCTAGTCTCTTTGTGGGGTATTTTCTTTAGCTTCCTTCCCTTTATGCATGTCTGTTGTTGCAGAATTCAGTTTCTGCTAAAGCTATTCTCCTCCTGAAGTTTTTTCTGCTATCACTGTTGGCTTAGTGATTAACCTCCTCAGGATATTCAAATTGATGCCACTCTTCATACTCTCATTTCTTTAGGTTTGATTTTCATTGGGCAATCTCATCACTCTTTTTTTGATGTACATTTATTCATATGTGTATTCATAGGTAAATATAATTCCTTTTCTAAAGGATCCATTAATGGCTGCCAGTAATTTTAGTGATTGGTGGGCTCTCTCAAATGTCATGGATATCATCATCTCTCCACCCAAAGATTCGGGATCTTAGACCTTTGCTCTTGATATTTTGCCAGTCTGTGTAGTATAGTGATCGTTGATCTTTGAAACGGTGATCGTTGGCAACCTTGTCATACCATGCTCTTCCCTATTCTCCATTTGCTATTCCCACTTGTGCACTTTGCATTTTGTATTTTTGTTATCCACGTAATTGTTCTTATTTCCTTAATTCACTCTTTTGGAAATCAGTCAACAAGGTATATTGAATATGAGATTTTAGATGGGATTATCTCATGAAATTTAGAGGAATAATAAATACTTCTAGTGCAGATTTTACTTTGTGAAGTGTTTTCATTATCATTGAAGATTATTTTCATTGGAAACCTTGATCCCTCATGGGTGCTTCTTGAAGGCCAATCAGTGTTCAGAAATAAACTCACAACATGACATGCTATGCTGATAGGCTTGAGGCACCTATTTGTGAAAAAGCTAATTCAATCAGGCTTTAAGTTAAATTCTTTGGATTTAAATGAATTACATTTAGAATACTGATTTAATTCCTGAATGAGAATTGCACCGTTCTAATTTTAAACTTTTAGGTCTTGAAGAAATATCCTTGGCTTTGGTGCATGGACAAACCAGTGAAGAAGCGGCCCAACCTATTCATTGTTAATCTTCAATGGACTCCAAAAGATGATCAGGCAACTTTAAAAATTAATGGTAATGTCATTTGTCTTGTGACTATTCTAATGTAACCCATTTCTGTGGTAATTGTGTTTTAGAAAAATGAATCATAATCTAATTATTCATTTTTCATATATTCTAACTACACATTTCATTTTCTTGGAATGAAAGTCAAGCAAACTACGGATTATCCGGGCTAATAATGGGGAGAGGTGGAAGGAATAATCAGAAAAGACAAATAATCCAAACTTTCACTTTAATTTCTTGCACCGTCATTCCGTCTAAAGTCGGACTGGGGGTGTGAAGTCGGACACTGAGCAGTTCTGATTTAGAAATGATATGGAATTGTTTCTGTTCGGCCCACTCGCCGCGACGAAATATGATCGCGTAGCGTACAAGGTTTCCTTTTTGAAGCATTTGCGACACCGCCTGTCTCGATTTAATTGGGCTCGAAGTTGTAGCAAGATTAATTTCAGAAAAAATCTGGAGAAAATGTCGCTGTCTAACTTTCACACGCGACCTTTGTCTATGTAGTTACAATCAGTATAAAGGTGAGTATAATAGATAGTGAATTGATGTGGTGGCATAGCCTCAACTGTTTTTTAACTAACATATTATTATTTATGCACATAGTCTATTGTCTTAGATTTGTACTTGGACTCCTTGAGACTCTCTTCTCCTGACCACAATCATATAACTGCGATGAAGTGATTGTTTTCCATATACTCCAGGAAACTGTGCCCATGACTAACTACGTTTATGTAAGCGAGTACCTAGCTGTGATTCATGCAATCTCTACTTCCTTCATCTCTTTTCCGCTTCCCCCACTACCTCCACCTCTGTCCCCCTTGCTCTCCAGTGGTACCTTGACTTGTCCAAATGTAAACATGCCTGAGTGCAATGAAATCTCCGGTTCCCTTGGGCATGGGAGGCCACAACAATAATTGTGCATTTGCAATATGGTAAATATGTTTAAAGATTTTAGATGAAGTTTTTTTTAAATTTACAGTTGGTTAATCATTGGAGAATCCTCTAAAATTAATCAAGAGGTTTTTTTCCTGCCACTCATCGTCTTCTGGAATGCCACAACAGATAATTGTCTGCTGTACATATGTGTGAGGATAAAAGTACCATCAGGTTTGGGGGTTAAAAAATTTTTATTTAAGACAACTGTTGTCTGACAAGGGGAGTGTGACAAAACCGGGTCTCAGATTTCAATCAAACTTTGTGGTGTTGTAGTCCATCAGGAGCTGTCCACGAATCTCTCTCCATATGGGTTTATATAGCCAATAGTTTAAACAAAAAATGTGGTTAAACATTTATGGGCCTATATATATATGTACATTAATTTTGTCTAATATCATTTCAGGCAGGTGTGATGATGTAATGAAACAAGTGATGGCACATCTGCAGATTCCCATACCTCATTATGACCGCTCTAGGGACCCAATTTTTGCCCATGCAACTTTACTTCATCCACTTGAAATGCATACCACATCAAGACCTGCTTTGCAGCATTCATCGATGGAAGAAAAATCCTCCGCAAATGAAATAATGGATGTGAAACCTCTTCACCAGCTAGTACCAATTGTGTCTGATAAAATGGAAAATCTTTCACCCTCTGGCACCAACTGCATTCAAAGTACAAACACCGAGGATGATTCAAAGTACACAATTGATGGGCATAACAAGATTGTATCCATTTGTGGTGACACACATTTGTTTAAGGATGTTGAAGAGGCTGCTGAGAAAAAACCTTCCAATTCATCAGTATTAGAAAGTGATAAAAAGAATACTTTGGAAAAGGAATGTGAGGAGTTCTTGCATGGAAAGACATATTTTTGTGCTGCTAGTGTTTCGTCAGATTCAAGTGACAAACTGGTGAGTAATCAGTCTTCAAAGGCGAGTGATTTTAAAAAGGGAAGCAGTTTGGCATCTGAAATTACTCTTATTGGTGATAAACATAAATGTGAAAGTGCGTTTAGTGAAAAGTCTGAAGGTGAGGGTGTTAGAGCTGATAAGAGCAGTGAAGTGAAGAATGAAAAAGTCAAAGGCCAGGAAAGCAGTTACCTTCCGTCAGACTCCAAGAATTTGTTGGGCACTCCTAAGTCAAAGGGTGGACCAATGAATAGCAAAAGGGAACAAAAAGCCAAGACTGCCAAGTTTGTTAAAAGCAAGCCCAAAGTTGCAGGAGGCAATTCAGATCTGAAAAATGATCGAAAGTTAAATCCTGGAGCAAGTGGTAGAACAGTGGCTAATGGTTCCGTTCCTGGTGGGGGTGACCCAAATAATAGTTTTGGGGCTGGATTATGTCACTATTGCCGGGCTCAGCGAGGTTCATATCGTTGTTTGTACTATGCCCGTTGTGTGCCTGTATTTGCAAATGCTACTGATGATGAAGTAAAGACTCCTGTCTGTGATTGTTGTGAGCGATTAGGTGCCCTTGGGCCTTCAAAGAAAAGACGAAACAGTTCCAGCACAGGTAAACTGGAAAGTAAGGATGAAGATGAGGACAGTAGTTGTGAATCTCCAAACCTGGTGTTGGAGCCAAGCATTAAAGATTGTGGCCCAGTAGATAAATCACCTTGTCCTGCAGTTTTAACTAATCCAGGGTGGTTTGGCAAAGGATATAGGAAACGCATCAAAAAGAAAAGATAGGTGCTAATGATAAGGGTCTTTTGTGGGGTGAACTCAAAGGTGAAGGATTATTTTTAAACCTTCAGTTTAAACAAGGTTGTGGGGCTCAGGCCCATGCTTTAGAATACAATGGGCCATCTCATGGAATTGTATTTTATGTATTTATGTGTTTTATATTTGTAAATATTTCTACTTCCTATGAATCGTTTACCTACTACCTACTGCCATTTTTTTGAATAATTCATACTTTTTATTTGCATGCAATACTGTGAAGGTGAATCTTGTTGCAGATGATATTTACAATCAGTAAGTTATACATGGTTAATGAACCTCATAATTTTAACCTGCATTTGCTTTGCAGTTGTTGCTGATGCATATATTTTTTCCTGTTCCTAAAGCTTGCTCATGTTTCTGTTTGCACCAGAGTCATACATTCATGTGCAATACAGTTAAATATTATGATATTTCAAAGTATGGTATTATGCAAGTTGGCTGTGTTTTTATAATCATTATTTTTGTGGCAATTTTTTCAGTTGGTAAATTTTTCTTTTTAGTATTTTACTGATGAATAATGCATGGGAATAACAGCAGAAAAATCTTGAATGACTCACAAGGTAATTTTAAGCCAGCAGTTTCATTGTTGTTCTATCGGATTCCTCATAGATTTTATTAAACCGACATAGGTGTGAAGAAATATTATACATTCCAATTATGTATGGAGTTGGTTCTTTTTTATCTCACCAAAATGCAAAACAAAGTTTTTTATTCCTTGAAAATTTTTATTGTCTCTATTATCAGATGTTAATGGTTATCAATGCTTCATATTTGCTGATGCAGTGAAACCTGTCAAAAGCATAGTGAACAATTGCTTGCTAAACTTTTTATCTTGCCTTTTTTTTTAAACTATGAAAATGTTCAAGATTTTCCAAATGATGTATTAATAGATTAATCACGGCTACTATATTTAGTTCATTTTAAACTTAAAATATATTTATTTCTTTCAGTAACATTTTACTCCTGACCCCAGCCATATTTATGTATGAATCTTGATGTAAATGTTTATTACATGTCAAGTTACATACAAGACTTGATCGTACATCATTTTAAATGATTTCCTCCTTTTACAAATGAAACAGCAGTGAACACCAGCCTTTCTTTCTTATCTTTATCATTGGTCAGTATTATAATGAAATTGTAAACATGATTTATTAAGTGTAAATAGAAGGGCTCTTAGTATCCAGTTCCTAACAATTCTCTTCACGTAGCTCAACTGAATTTTTATCTGTGCAGTTTAATTGATAGGTATTGAATTATAATTTTGCTAAATGTTATTCAAGTTTCTCATTGTTGCAACTGTACAGAAAAGAAGTTAATTTACCTTCCTATGAATCCATTGTATCCAGCTCCCTGTGGCAACTTAGGTCTAAAAACTTTAGACATCCATAACTCTTTGGCAGTTTACAGTAATGGGTGTTTGCGACATCAAATGCATTTTTTTAGTGTATGTATGTGTGCAGTCTTCTCCAAAGTCCAAAAAAGATGAAAGTTTTTGTGAGCCTGACATTACCTTTTGTTGGAGGAAAATTATTTTAACTGTGTAAAGAGTTTAATTTGAGATATTCTTTTTGCCATATACATACGTATTATGTAAACTAATATGTTGGATAATGTTTTCCGTCCATGGTATATCTCTTCTTTGAAATCTGTTAGCAAAAAAATTAAGATTATCCTTGTGGTGCCAATTTATTGGCATTGAATGAGTTTACCTCCTGTTGATTTTAACTTTAACAGGTTCCGCTGTGCAACTTATTTCCTAGCCATAAAAGTTACATTTACATACTTTGTTTAAATGTTGAAAGGAGTATCCCTGTATTTTTTATATTTTTCCTGAAATTGGAATAAAAATCAATATGATTGAACTTTATTGTAATTTCCTTATTGGAGATGTGGAAATCATTTTTATCTTAGCTGCTTCAATAATGGGGGATGTTCCTCAAGTTGGGTTTTTAATTTAATTAATTAATTTATTTCAAACTCCCCAGTAAACAGCAAATTGAGGCCTTTACAATGGAGGATTATGCCCTGGATAGGGACCACGCACACAAGTGGGATTCGAACCCGCCACCTACGGTTTGGCAAGCAAGGACTTGACCCCACCACCATTTGATGAAAATGATATCTCTATACAAATGCCAAATAGGGTAGTTTCCTTCGTCAAAGAAATCGAAAGGCATTGATTGCGATTCGTTACTCGCCATTAGTGTATTCATAATATACAAATTATTTGGTTTTAGAAATCCCAGTTTACGAATATTTATTTTAGAATCCCAGTTTAGAAATACAGTTTAGATGAATGGTAATGGTCAATTTAAACTCATCTGAAAAAGGCCAGATTGGTGGCCATGCGATACCTTTCCACATGACGTCACGGGGACCCAGATACTATACGATTAGTCGTGAGTTTTACATCATCTGAGATTACCAATGCATGCATGAGGCACAGAGCTCAGGGAAACATTTCTTAAAATCACCTATTAAAATTGCTTATTGTCAGTAAGTTTCCTTCATTTGATAGGGTATTGATAATTCTTATTTAAGCCAAGCGCTACCTGCTAGCAGCATGCATTGTATTGGTACCCATAGCCTTGCACCAAGTTGGCCTCACACAGCAGCAGCCGGAACCAGAATGACATCACACGGACTTTTCCCAGCATTGGTACTTAGCTGTCATGTTTTCGCATGCTTGAAAATTTTCATTTTTTGCTTAATCACAAAAAATAGATAACGTAATTTAAAAATCTAAAAGCGTGAAATATGTACTTGATGAGTAATAAACTTTTATGTAGGCAGTTAAAAATAATAGGAAAACACCCTGTTTTCAGCGCTCACTTTTTGTTATTCATCAGGTAAAAGATATCAAAGTCTGAAATAAATTTTGAATATCTCTTGAAAATGGAAACACCCAATTATTAATATTAATTGACATGAGTAAAGTTTTATTATGATTAGTGTGACCTTACTCATCGTTCACATTGAATGCCTGAAATAACTTGCAGAAATAACGTTGACTATTGGCAATAAATTAATATCTATGGGTAGGTAAGTGAGTGTAAATCATGTCGTCATCTTGTAGTCTCCACTTAGAGAGAGGTCTCATTGTGACCATAGCCAGGCTTCCTCGCAGTCTTTTTCAAAGGGAGACTTTACATCGTTGGAAAAGCGCTTTCCAGAATGAAAGTAAAGAGGTCGGCCTACCCTTGACCAGTGGTCGCTCTGCCGTGTGAGGATAGCAAAGAGGGAGGATCGTGCCTCGGAGTCTTAAGGGCTTTCGCAATTGGCCGGATGGAGCTGTCAGGGCCGCCAATGGATTTGAGTTGTGTTCCAGGATTTTTGATGCAGTTTCTTGAGGAACCTTCGGACGTTGTTTCTGAGGGCGTAAATTTCATTCGGTCATCACGTTGCCTGGTTCCTTGCAGTGGCGGATACAGATGGGGGGCGCAGGGGGCGCGCGCCCCCCCTTTGCGGGGCCACCCGTATTGCCAAACATAGCAGAACCATAATTTTAACTTTTTTATATCATAAGATGGCATTGTCTTGAATGTGTGTTAAATCACTTTAGTTAAAATTTCTGAAGCTCTGCATGTGACTTGATTATTTTTTATTGCGATAAAAGTAAAGGTAACTCAAGATGTCTTTTGCGCCCCCCCCTTGAATTTTCTCTGTATCCGCCACTGGTTCCTTGCCACACTTTACTGGCTACATTCCGATGGCCGATTGTGGTTAGAGTATGCTTTGGGATGGCTTCAGGGAAGGATGAAGGCGGTGGTAAAAATGAGGCTTCTTTCGCAGCGTCCTGGATGAGGTGAGTTATTTTTTCCTCGAAGTGATCTGCGTTGGATCTGTTGTTGAGAGGGAGTTCGGGAAGTCGATGGGAGTTGTCACCAACGATGCGACGGAATTTTGAATAGTTCAGTTTTATTTTTGATATTTTGAACCCGGTGCTCAGAGGAACGAGGAACATAGTATAGAATGGGAAGGTGGTCAGAAGTGGAAGAATCAAGGGTAGTTGGGGAAGAGGGAATTGGCAAGTTTTGGGTGAGGGCAATGTCGAGAATATCGGCAGAACCACGGGTAGAAAAATGGGCGGGTGATGAAGGAGCAAGGAGGGCAAAGTTTGGGGGACGTTTGTGTGTCAGAAACAAATAGCCGGCCCTAATGGATCGGTGACAGCCCCAGGTGATATGCTTGGTGTTCAGATCGTCGCTTTTAACGAACCGTCCATTGAGGTGTGAGGAAATTTTATTGGAAATCTCCCTTGGTTGGTCGGTGAGGAGGACGATAAGCGGAGCAGAGGTTTACATTTCCCAGTTTGTTGCGGATGTTGACTCCGACGGCTTCAACTGCAGATTGCCGCGTGAAAGGGAGTTGTGTTTCTTGCTGTAAAATTTTGACCAGTTATCAGGACTCCGCCGCCGGCGTTGTGAAGTCGATCTGTTTGGAATTTTTGATGGCCAGGAAAAAATATGGATTTTTCGGGTTTCAGATGAGTCCTTTGTAGTAGAGCAGCGTAGACGGGATGCTGAATGAGAAGAAAGCGAACTTCTTGCTTCAGGTGGAGGCCATAGATGTTCCACTGCAGTATCGTGAGTCAGTGGCGCAGCGAGGGGGGTTTTGGGGGTTAAAGAGCTCAGAGAAATTTTTAAATTTAATCAATTTTACTCAATGGATTAGTATTACTTATATAAAAGTCTTAGTATTAATCAAATATCCCTCAGAAAGGCGTAAAACTCGCCATTTGGAAACATTAATCTTAAAAATTTTCTGGAGGAAGGCCCCCGCAATTCCCACTTACCCTGGAGGGTATGCAATACCCCAACACCCCAAAGTATTAGTTGCCCCAGCCTTAATTTTTGGCTGCGCCCATGTCGTGAGTTGAGATGCCGGATGCTTAGCCATCACTGAGAAGTGAGAGTGATACTTGAATGAGTTCGTTGAAGACGGTTTCTGTTTTTGGGGTAGAGGAAGGGGTAAAGAGTTTCTTGATCAGGTTTGATGGGAAGGTGGTGATTTTTTTGTTTTATGGAAGGAGTGAGTAGCGAAGAGAGAATGGATGGTAGGTTAAAGTCGAAGGAAGGAGAAGTGGCACGATGAGAAGGGGTTGTGGGCTGCATCGGAAGTGGTGGGAAATGTTCAGCAGTCGGGACAGGTTGAGCTGTGGGAGTTCTGCTACATCTCAACTTCTCAGCGAAGAACTTATGCTACGGGCAACCTCTGTATCTGGCTGGATGTGGGCCTCCGCAGTTGGCGCATTTGGCCGGTACTGCTGAAAGACTTGGCAGTCGGCGTGCGAGTGCTCTGCGCCGCAACGGACTCAGCGAGTCTGAAGGCCACAGGATTTGTAGGTATGGCCGAAATTTTGACAGCGGGTGCATTGTCGAGGTCTGGGCGATGATTTGTGGTTTTCAATTACAACCTTAAGGCCGCAAAGGTGAGTAATAGCCAAGAATCGCTCCTTGTCGTTGGTGTTTATCAGCTTCAGTTGGAGAAGAGGCAGCATGCGATGCGGCAGCGGAGGCAGTGGTTGATCAGGGTTTGCGGCAAACTGACGGTCGCGTTCCTCGCTCATAGCTTTGGTTGGTATGGTGGTGCCTAGTTGCCCGATGCCGTCATCTTCATGGGAATTCGCTTTTCCCCCGAGCCATAAAGGACTTTAATAAATGTTAGACGCTCCTTCAGGGGCCGCCATGGCGGTCTGCTGGCTCGTTGGGGAGGGCATAGAGGGCTGTTTGGGGCCTAACACCCTAATTAGCGGACCTGACGTGTCCTCCAAGTGTACTATGGGCGATACTGGCGGCCCAGAATCCCGGGGTAGCGGCCGGGACAACCAAGAGAATGTCGCCTAGGACCCACCCAGGGGTCAGAAGGAGGGACTGAGTTAGCTTCCTCCCATGGGTGTCCGTATCGACGGGAATGGTGGCGTGTCGTTGGCGGGATAACTCGCGGCGGCATGCGTTGCTTTCTCAGATGATGGCGTGTTGACCACTAAGCTTCAGGTGAGGGCGGAGAACACCAACTGACCGAAGGTGATTCATAAGTGTATTAGATGTATTTATTTCCATTACCCCCTAAAACAGCACAATGAGGCCTTTACATAGGGAGTTTTTAAACAATCAATAGCAGACGATCACACGCACCCATGTCCTGGAAGAGGCAACCTATCCAGGCGGGACTTGAACCCGCGACCTTCGGAATCCTACCCAGGCGAGACTCGAACCCGCGACCTCTAGTTTGGCAGGCGAGGACGTTACCCCGCCGCCACCGAGGCCGGCAATTTCATTACATGGCACAGCAAAATTTTTAAAAATAGTGTAAGTTCAATTTTTATTTTCAAGTTACCAGAACATAGTGTGGATAATAATAAAAGGTATGACTCCTTCCCGCCGGTATATCACGAGTTAGTTAATGCCGAGGCAAGGTTTTCATCCAATCTTTACCACTGGCTAGCCCTCTGTGCTCCAATACCAGCCTCACGAGGCGGGTGATCAGCATGGTGTTCTTTACATAACATCTTAATAACCAACAGCAATGGAAAACCAATTGATAAATTTGCAATAATCAACTGATATGTATAACCCTTTGTCGCCAATCTTAAACAATTACGTTGACACCGACGCTGGATTTTTATACGCCCTTCACCGCCAGGTTAACATGACCTTTTGCAAATCCCTAACCTTCAAAAGGTACTAGCTATTCATAGAAATTATTCGTCTAACCCGACCCAATTCCTAACTTTTATAGGACTCATTATCGTAAAAAAGTATAAATATAAAGCTGTTGAAGCGAATTTAAAACGATTTGAAATATATAAATTTATGCAAAACGAGTGAATGACATGAAAAATAATAACTTCAATGTTTATCTCCGTCGGGGACTCGTTCTTACAATTACCCCCACAAGATTCGCACGTTTAATCTACTAGGCCACGCAAGTATGTAACAGTGGGAGCTTTGTAATACCTAGGATAGAATACTGCAGTGAAAACCGGTATCAGCGTTGATTTATTACCTGTACCCGGGTTGTAAACCCGTGGTGCACAATTTACTTCAATAAAAATTTCCTCGAGCGAGGAAAAGTTTAGAATTCTAAAGAGAATAATAAGAATTGTGCTTTATAATTTGCTCATTGAAAAGAAGAATTAAGATCCAAGTCCAAGTATATTTCTCGTTGTTGTTTTCCGCAGTTCCCAGCTTTGCAGCTGAAGAATTAAGATTTTTTTCACAAAATTTATGCTAGCAGCTATGACTAAAACAATTGAGGACTACTATAGGATTGAAATACTTAAAAATGCGCTCCACCTAACGCAATGACGAAAGAAAGGTGGGTCACTACAAAAAGTGGTGAGATCTTTAGGCCTTCTAGGTTTTGCATTCATAATAGGGTGTAAAATAAACGAAGTTTTATAATGAGTAAAATATAAACCAAGAGCGAAAACCGGGGCAAGTACGCAGTAAATTCCTACACACGAAATAATCATTGAATCCTACATAAATCGAATCAGATTGATCAATTCGCAATTAACATCTCCCTCTGAGTGAATATATATCTTCACGTGCAAACGAAATATTTTCGCTGCGTAACCAAGTACTACATGGTAACCTACCTTAGTCGGTAGAATAATTTAATAATAATAAAGAAAACAAAAAGAGTAAGGGAAACTTAAATTTCTCTAGAAGCAGAGGTCGCGCCACAAATTTTGTCCTAAAACTTTTGAAAGTGACAGTACCTTGTGATAAGTGTAACATCAACGTAATTTATTTTTTGAAAGCGAAAAATATTTTTCCAGCAGCTATATCTTTCAACTTAGCGGATGGCACAAATGTTATTATGACCTCATTCGTACTTATTACTCCCATTTCATTTTTGCCTCAAAATCGTTTTTTTTTTACTGAAAAGTTATCACCTACGGCACGAACCAGGGGTCAAGAGTAGCATTTACTACGATTATATAAATATCATGAACCATTATTTTCTCCGCGAAATCTGGCTAGTAATTCCTTTAATGTGCAGGGCCATGAATTTGTTATCAGCATATACATTGCCCATGCATAAGGCCCCTTGCACACACATAGATTTTGGACGATCGGTGAAATATCGGTCATCCACCGGCCAGTTAGCAGCTGGCCATTGCCACTGTGGATCACCTGCACGGGCACAACAAGCAAGCAAGTGATCGTTTGACCGGTAAAAATCCGGCGTGTGTGCAAGCAGCGCTTTACCGGTAAAATATCGGTCGGTATTTTGCAGGCTGTACAAAATCGGCGTGTGTGCTAGGGGCCTAATGTTTCTACTCTGCAGCAGGCTATTATTTCGAGGCGTGGAAACAGGGAATATGCATCTATCACAGAACAGTGTCACATTGGAATGTAAGGTTGACGCAATAAATTACAGTGGAAAAGTGCATTTACCTTTCATTTCAATTTTCCGAACCTGCATCTGGCACTATAACTCCTTCATTCATACTGCAAGAGTACCGAAAATTGAATAATTAGAATTTATGAAAAAAATGCATACACCAAACCGGAAAAAGTTTGATTTTCCTTTGGAACGGTTTCATTTGTTAATGCTGCAATATGATAAAGCGTAGCAAAAATATGAACTAAGTTGCGCCCGTTCAATTATAAAACGTTAATATCCCCGATATCAGATTTACAGAGGCAAAAACGTTTTTTCTTTCAATTTTTGCTCTCCAGCAAAGGGTGATT
Organism: Ischnura elegans; assembly: GCF_921293095.1. NCBI lineage: Eukaryota > Metazoa > Arthropoda > Insecta > Odonata > Coenagrionidae > Ischnura > Ischnura elegans. Next base: position 148,297,896 of record NC_060246.1, read on the forward strand.
ATGCCAAAAAAGCCGTCAGTTCAGTGAGGTATGTTTTCCTTGCACCCCTTCCAAGCAGACCTCTTGCCAGCATACTTCTTATTTCACATTGTATCAAGCAATTAATTATCAGGAAAAAAATTAATTCGAGAATCCAAAATAGCTGTAATATTTCGTGTACTACCCAGATGTCCTAGGATATGTTAAAAAAATTGCACTTTTAAATCCTGTGTTCTTTCCGATGGCTTCACAGGAGACCACACTGACAAAGTTTTTCCCCGCGTAAGAGAAAGCTTCTACTCCGCTCGATTGGTCATCCTACTTTTTTCAATGATCGATTCTTGGACTGAACGGTACATGTATATGTATTTTGGACACCCTATTGTCACTCTCAATCAAATCCAAACATTTTCCTTTACTATCCCTACGAAGCATTTTCAGTATTCGCTGTCATTTAATCTCACCATTATCGGAATTTGTATTCATAGGTTTCAACTCTTTATCTAAAAAAGATAAGACCGAAAAGTAGATCCGCGTCCGCTGCAGGGTAGCTGCAAGAGTTTTTCGCACTATTCTTCAACCTCTGTCTTACCGTGATATAGATAATCTGATATATCTCCATATCCCCTGGGCCTTAGAGAAGCCTAATTAAAGATTTGGATTGGCTAGATAGCTGGGCTAATCGTTGCGGAGGTCATTTTATTTTAGTTTCTTAGTGGTGGCTTACAATGCGACCTTTCCTATCTCCACGAAGGTTCAAATAAACTATCTGATACATATATGATATCTTAAGAGAGCGAACTTCGATGATGTTTCATAGTCCGTTGTAAGGAATACTCAACTGTCTTTCGTTTGTAATTAACTGATGTCGGCGAAGCTCTTTTCTCTCTTTCGATTCTCTTGACCCAGATTTATGAGACACCCAAATCAAGGGCGGATCCAGAATTTTTTTCTTGGCTTTTTTGTTCTAGATTTTTGGCATTTTTAGCGATAATATTCAATAGAACTCACAAAATTGGTAGGTATAAAATGTATAATTTAAAAAAATCCTATAGATCATTTGTTTGTCTGGAGTTAGCAAAAAAAACAATTCCTTGTCAACTCTGTTTCTTCTCTCCTATTGAAGGAACTTTCTGCACATTTCAAATAATAAGAAGTAAAATTTATGTCCTCATATTTCCACTTTCAAGGAAGAAAGAGGATACAGAGCATATGGATCTGAAAGGAAAAAGGTCCTCTCATATTTGGGATTAAGAACAACTCCAAGGTCGGATCCAGGATTTTTCTGGAAGGGGCAAAAGGGTCTGACAGGCAAAGGGTCTTCTAATATTTGAGATTAAAAACAGCATACAACAATGGCTATGCGAAATATTCTCTTTATTTTTAAATGAAATAAAATCTTTGAGCCTCCGTAATACACAAAACAACACGAGCGTAATGATAACCGTATAAAAAATCTTGTCCACATTTGAATCGTTGCACGTTTCCCCGTCCCCCCCCCCCCCCCCCCCTAAATCCGCCTATGACCCGCGGATACCGGACAGTATGTCAGGTTTCCCGAAGGACTTTCTTCAAAATTCTTAGTGCATTATTTTTTCAGGAAATCGAAAACATTTCAATGCTAATTTTATGCCAAAATATAATTTTTAAAAATTAAGTTAACTTTTTCCGTTGTCATCCTCATTCTGCTGGGTACTCTGAATTTCCTCACTCCTCGGTCTGTCTTCAAAATGTACAGATAACGCCCCTCCGTCAAGAATACCCCAGACCCGTCATTCTTTCAGCTCCAATTACACCAAAAAGTTCTATCATTTTATTCCTTTATAGGTTTTCCATGGCCATCATGAAGTCAACGATTGAACGTTTTGCAACTTTTTTCCTTAGTTTCCATGATAATTTTTAGAGTTATTGGACTATACCCCATATTCACATACTGTACGTGAGTGGGTTATCTGAGTGCTTGTTTCTTCATTCCTCTGTAATCTTCTGGACTTCTTGAGAGCAGTTTTAAGGTAATGAATCTATGCATTAAGAACTATGATCATCATCCTTCGGTCCCTCTTTATCTCGGTTGGGTATCATTAGAATTTTCATCATGGCCCACTGAATGTAAAACAAATGCATACCCAAAACAATAGTTGTCTTTGATAATACGATAGAGTAAGTATATATACTTTCTCTATGATATAAATATCATAACATCCCGAACCCTCTTGTGTGTTTATGATTTCACCTATCAAGGAGCTTACCCACTGTTCCTCCTACCTCTTCCTGGGTTATCAGTTGAAGTTTAGGTCCCCAGGGTAGTGTTTTCTTTCCTACATTCACCCCCTTTCTTTACAGAACGCTAACAATAAGAATGTTTAGGTCGTTCCTATGAGCTTGGGTGTAACCAAAGTGTTCATCCCCCTCTGAGTAGAAAGTATTTTTCGAACGTAATCTAAGCCATTTTGGTAAGAACTTGGTCAGAGAGACTTAAAGGAAGAGATTTCATCTCATCTCATGTAAATTCAATATTTATTGCAGCCTATATGTTCAGTTTTCCCCCCTGGTGACACATACCTCCGCGTAGTCCTCCAACAGAAGTTCATCATCCGAGAAATAATAACTTCAACGGCAGTATACTACCCCATCAGGTAACAGCATCGCCTAAACCCCAGTTCCATTCAGAATAAGCAGCTGATTCAGGATAAAGTTTGGTAGTGATATTTTTTCGAAAGTTTCTCTTTTTCTCGTGGTTCCTGAGTCTCATCGTCGTCCATGATAGTAATTAAACTTGCTTTTTTTATCCATATTGCCCCGACAACAGCGCATTTATGGCCTTTAAAGGGAGAATGTTTTTTGTACAAACAATTAGCAAACAAAAGAACGTTCATAGACACTCTGCCCTGGATAGAGGCAACCTACTCAGGTGGCACTCGAACCTGCGATATTTGATTTGGCAGGTGAGGACTTTACCGAGAACGGAGTCATATTGATGGGTATACCATGACAGGAAAGGCAAGTTAAGTTTGTCGTTGAGACATTGGTGGAACCTTGCAGTGAGAATAAAGAATCGTAATGAAAATGGTTATAAACTTCAATTTTCCAGTTATATGCCCCATTCTCATCGACTGAATGACCTTTAACGAAGCCCGAGGTCATGTAGGTTCATATAATAGGCAGCCGACAAAACGTGTAAGCCAATGTATACTCTATTTTATTATGTATGACCGGATGAAGTATTTTTTTTTCCAATTGGTCCGGAGGAGTAATAACGATAATTTGTTGACGGAATTAATGGTATGGGGAATGTGTTTGATTATGCTATGAATTGCCTTGCAATGTAAAGAATAATGTAATCGGAGATAATTGGCATGCCAGGTATGGCATTAACCAGATACCTACCCATCGCTTTGAATGAATTCTGTAATTTTTAACATCACTTTGGCATCAACTTGAATTTCTGTCTTGCCTTCATCGCACTATTTACTGTAAAAATATAGTAAAAGGTAGTGTATACATGGCACCGTAGAAGATCATCTAATTGAAATCCATTGATTCGAGTTTCACTCTGTGAAAATTCATGCTGAATGATTTTTTTTTAATCTTTTAAAATTACAAAGGTTGTTTTTATTCATTCATCATCTAATTGATGAAAAAGGAGCCAATAGCCTGCATAAAGAACTTTTCATGTCAAGTTTCATCATAATTTATATCTTTTTGCCGAAAAATGCGGCTTAAAATTTTTAACTTTCTGAGATTTTTATTTCAAATTTTGGAGCCTGAGGGGAAAAGTACAGAAAATTTGACCGTTTTGAAAAACGCTATATTTAATATATCTATCCGGTTTGGAAACTGTGGGTGATTGCAATGTCTTTTAATAAAAAAATTAAAATGACCGATGAATCTTATTGAGATGACGATGCTACAAGGTAGGCCGTAAATCAATCTTTTGAATATCTTAAGAAATTCTCAATTAGAAAATATCATCAATGATAATATATCGGTATAGGTATGTTTATATGGAACATTTTACGAATAATTCCGGCCTGTTCCCCTTTTAATATAGTACTTCCCGTTTTGAATCGGTCAATACGTATTTTATTTCGTAGCATGCGTGGATCCTGATTTTTCTTTCCTCTTCTCCACCAACCGAACATTCTTACCTGTCTCAGGCTTTTCATTATCCTCTCCCCGCAAGTACGGCCTCCATCCACATACTTTGTATCTCTGATCTCCAATGGAGATTTCTTTACCTCAAGCACCATATCTGGCACTTCCTCGTTCCTTCTTTGTTACCTCCATCTTACCCTTCCCTTTATCCTCCACTTTCACATCTCGAATGCCAACAGCTTTTTCTCGTCCTCATTTCTTAGCGTTCTCGCTACCCTTAAACTGTGGCGGTATACAGTGCGATTTGTTAAAATTAGACTCTTCAAATCCTTTTCTTAATACTTTTTCTTAATTATCCTCCAATTAGTCCTATTCATTACCGCCTCGAACGCCATTGCGATTCTCTTCATGACATCCTCATATATTGATCCATCCGTTTGCCTGTTTCATGCTATTCAAATAGTTGCTCTGTCAACCTATTAAAATTTTTGACCATCTACTTCTATGCTATGCCTTTGTCACAAGGCTTCACAAAATCAATTTAATTTGGAATTCTTGTGATTAATCTTCATGCCCCACAAAATAACTGCATTAATTTAAAAAATATCTCAAAACAGCTTTTTCCAAGCGGCGATTTACTATGGAATGGCAAATAAACCTACCAAATTTGAAAATGTCTCCATTGACGTGAAAAATGCTCATGTTCTCACCGTTATTCCAAACCCACCTTTTCCTTGCCAATCATTTCTCCAGATTGGATTGTTTTATGCCTTCAAAGCGTGCGATAATGTGATGCTAAAACCCGCGGGGGTATTTTTTATAGTCGTAATGTCCATTCCCATCTCTTTCGCCATCGTCTACATTCCACGCCTTATTAAGATCTACAATTATTGCTTTCTCTATTACTGCGTCTTTCAAATGACATCCGAAACTGACTGCCTTCGCCTCTCGGATCGAGTTTTGAATCACAGCTCTGCATAACACTCCTCTGCCTCAGCCACGTAGCCAGCTTGGGGGGGCTTGGTGGGCTTCAGCCTTCTCGAAATTTTTATCCGTTGTGGCGACTAGCCGCAATACATACGATAGACCACTAGCCTAGGGTATCTATCCTATGGCACTTCATTTTTGCTATAGTTACATATTTTATAACAATAAGGAACGATTAGAAGACTTTAGGACCATAAGCCTGACGACACATGCGTCGAACAAGAATCATTTACAGGAGAATCGAAGGAAGAGCAGAGGAATTCCTGGAAGGACCAATTCGGATTTAGGAAAAGCAAGGGCACAAGAGAAGCAATTTTGGCACTTAGGCTGCTCATAGAAAAGAAAATGGAGAAAAAAAAACCGACTTTCAAAGCATTTGTCGAGTTAGAGAAGGCATATGATAACGTGGAATGGAATTAAATACTTAGAATTCTGAAAGAAATCGGAATGCTATACAATGATCGTAGAATTGTCCATAGTTTGTATAAAAACGAAGTGGGTGTGATCAATGTGGACCCAACGGTACAGAACAAAGAATAAGAAAAGGGGTGAGACAAGGGTGTGCACTTTCCCCCTTAATTTTTAATGTTTACATAGAGAAAACCATCAGCGAATTCAAGGAGAAAGCTTCGGGTGTCAATATCCACGGAGGAAACATTAGTGTGCTGCGATTTGCTGACGACATAGTAGGCGTAGCCGAGACAGAAGGATTTGAAGAAGACTTTGACAAATATGGAAAGGACAATGACCAGCAGGGTTATTCCACTAATCGTATGGCCGGCCATAAGTCGAAATCTGCCATAACTACCGCTTCGAGACATACGTATGGTTTCGAGCGATTCTACTCTGAGCGAAATGCCATTAGTCGGGCGGTAGCTATGGCCTAAAGGCCGTAATATTATGGCCTTCCTAGGAGACCGTCGTAACACGGGCCATACGAAATAACATTGTTCGCCAAAGGAGTTATAAAAGAAATTTACGAAATGTCATCGATTATATAGCGATTGTTTCAAGAAATATATGAATATTGCGGGGGAGCACAGACGGATTCAACGGGCATTGGCTAGATACATAAAAGAATAACGTCGATTTCATCTGGAAAGAAGGAGGTTACGGGATACGTGTGGGTAATCCATTCGCATACGATGATAATATTTTATTAAATATTTCCGCGCGTCAAAAGAAGTTGTTACTTACTTTTTAAGAGACATAGTGGATGAACTTAAGTTCGCTTGTAGTTAAAAAGTTAGAAATACTTTTTAAATGGATGCTCTGTTGAAGTGAACGGAGGAACGGGCTTTTATTTGCTTTCTGTGATAAATTTGCTAGCAGATTTCTTACTTATTTGTTTCGAAAAGCTGTAGGTAACTTGAAATATCCGCTATGAAATGTTTTATATTTTAAGATGCTCGTTGTATTACGGCTCATGAGGGAGGATATCAAAGAAACATAGGGCAAGACATTTTTTGGCTGTAATACAATCTTCAGTAAGTCGATGCGTTCAGGACAAATGCAGTCCGCAAATCAAGGAAAGAATGATAGTCTCATATTGATGCTAAAACTTTATACAGACACCTAAACATAAACCTCTGATATTAAAATTAATGAAACTTAAAGTTTCAATTTCATCTTTAGATTTCGTGGATTGGCTGGACTTCTAAGTCTTTTGGGGGCAAATGATTGCTGCCATGAGACAACAGTTACACCATTGGAAGGAGAGGAAGGGGGTTAGAATTACAATAGAATGCCATGTTCTAACTCTATCCATTACATGTACAATTCACAAATATTATAATACTGTACGGTACTAATCGTGTACCTACACATTTATTCTGCTTCTTCTCCTCCGTGTTTTGCGTTCTTCACTTTTTTCGAAGCTCTCCAGCGTCTGCTACCAGATCAGTGTTTAAAAAAATATAAAATTATCCTTTAATAAGAATCCATTTCAGTTAAGGAAGATAGGATTAATTTTTTGTCCACGTTGGAACAAACTTCCTTCTCAACAAATGACTAGTGTTTAAAAAAAGTGAACCCGACTTATAGTACCATTTATAATTCTCATACTCGCTTACAGAAAGGGCGTTAAGACTTTTGACCAGGCCATACGATCTGGCTCCTCGAGAGCGGAATCGGTATAGGCCGTAATTTCGGGTTAGGACATACGAAACTTACGGCCGGCCATACGTATGGTCCCGTTTAGCAGAATTGCCCAGCAGATGTCAGCTGAAAATCAAAAAAAGAAGACTAAGATATTAGTTTTCAGCAAACGAGAGGAGGCTAAGACAAAGATTAACCTAGAAAAGCATAAGCTTGAAGAGGTGAAAGAGTTATCTTACCTGGGAAGCCGAATTAACAACGATGGACGAAGCAAGAAAGAAATAGTTAGTAGAATAGCGCAGGCGAAGAGGACTTTCTACAAAAGAAGAATCTTCTTACAGCTGAGAATACAAGCATAGAAGTAAGGAAACAATTCATCAGATGCTACATATGGAGTATGTTTCTCTATGGAAGCGAGGCTTGGACGTTAAAAGCAGCAGAGAAGTCAAGAGTGGAAGCATTCGAAATGTGGTGCTACCGAAGAATGATGAAGATAAAATGGATTGACCGTGTAAGTAACGAGGAAGTGATAAGAAGAGTGAGATAAAAGAGAAGCCTCCTAAAAACCTTAGGCAGAAGACGGGACAACTTAGTTGGCCACTTTTTGAGGCACGATGGCTTGATAAAGACTATCGTTGAAGGACTAGTTGAAGGGATAAAGGGCAAGGGACGGCCCCGATTGACTTATATTGGGCAGGTTATAAAGGATGTAAAAGAGAAGAAATACATCGCTGTAAAAAGACTAGCGGATAGGAGAGAGAAATGGAGAGCTGCGTCAAACCAATCTTAGGATTGTTGACAAATGATGATGATTAAGGAACGATTAATTGAAATTTTAGCATTATTTGAACAAAATATTTAGCTGACTTGTTTCAACGTATGGTCTTCCGATGCCTGAGAATTCACAACTGAATATCGGTATGGGCAACCCACCGACCTTCCGAACACCCTTCGAGGCAAATTTCTGGCTGCTCCGCCTCTGGATTTCATCAATTGCTCCATACTTCACGGTTGGCCATTTCACTCTCTGTATCAGTTTACCTTTTCCAAACTATAACCGAATTATTTTTAGTAATAGTATTGACTTTGTTAGATGGTTCCACTATTGCTTCCCTTGCTGTCATTTATGCCCCAACTTGTGCTTTTATATTTCACGTAGCCACTCAACTTTCACTCATTTTCGTTCACACGGCTTGTTTGAACATACATGCTTGAGATGCGTTTGTTATGGCGAAGAACAAATGCTGTCTAGTTCAAGCGCGATCTTCAAAAGTAATACTTAGAGACAGTTAAATGGAGGAGTGCCTGGTGTTTTATTTCATAATTAACTTCCTTTCAGAATTTGAATTTGATGTCTCAATTACATTGCTTGTTGCTCCAGCGATAGTTGCTTGGAAGAAAAAAAAGAAGAAAGTGTTTTTTCAATTTTCCTGCAGGATATGAATGAGGTAATTAGAAGTGAAAAAAATGTTGTGGCTTAGGGTACTTACTGGTGGCAAGCGCCGATTACCTTATCTTATCGTAATAATGTTAGGATATTGTAGGGCACTTAGAGATATTTTTCTAATTAATTATTTGAAAATATTTTATTAAAATATTCCCACCAAATCTTTTCAAGTTCCACCCATAAGTCCATAAAATTCACAGACCTTGTTATCATTGTTAGAGTTCGACCTCTCGCATTCTTCATATCCTTCATCCTGTGAGAAAGAATGATGCCTAAGTAAGATTGCCTATGGCTTGGATAAAAATAGTAGAACAAACATAAAACTATTGTTATCTGCTACGAGAGGAAATTCCTCTGCCAAGGTTAGTGGTGGAATTGCTTTTTCGTACCGAGGTCGGGTCGATAGACTGAGCGGACATTTGCCAAGGTGGTACTATTTTTTCCTTGTTAACGGGAATCTTTTATTCATACTTTCTGTTAAGAATATGTGCATAACTTAGCCAACTCAGTCTTTCTTCGATGATATTAATTTATTTTGAAATTCTGTAGTATTTTTATTTATTTTTTAATGATAAACATTATATTACCAAAAGGAATATTTCAATTACTTATGTCAAAGATTGTACTTTAAGTACCTAATTTTATCCAGCGGAGCAATTGGGATAAAAACTTAGAATAAGTAAACAATGGTCATTTTTGTAAAAGCTTCTGTTTTCATATGAACAAAATTGTTACTTCGGTGGGTTTAAAAAAGTACGAATGACTACTATGTGGGGTATTTTATATTAGTAATTTCCTTCTCACGCTTGTGTCAGCGTGTATTTTTAAAATTTCTATATAATTTTCATCACCGAAGCTCGTGTAAGGCCACCAAGTGTTTTTTTATCCGTAATCATTGTAACCACCGTTACTATAAGGGCTCATTGCATTGAATGTAAAAATTTTCATAGGCGTCAAGGTTCTATGAAATTCACTATTTTCAGACCTTACGCATATGGATTTAAATGTTGCTTATGTCCAATGACGATAATTTAAGACTTCATTCCGTAACACCATCGCTATATGTCGTTAGCTCATAAAATGTTTAATTTGTTTCTAAAGAAAACTCAAATCTAGACTCCAATTCATTTCTTTGATAAAATTAACACTTAATGAGATACGCGTTGACTCGAAGAAGTGAAAAATGCCAATTGCACTATCAATCATTGATTTAAAAAATTCAAATTTTACTTTAAACATCGCTGCTGATATCCGTTTTTCACATTCATCAAGTGCACTTAACGCGAATATATGAAAGGAAAAGCCGGTATCCTCTGACCGCTTATGATGATCAGAAACACAGGATTACCGTAAACTGTAAAAACCCCATTGGTCAGTTCAGCAATTTTAATTTACACAATTGTAATATGGAGAGTATTAAGATGTTTTACATAGTATACGGGCATAATGTAGGTAGTGTTTGTATTTCAATTTTGGAGAAACTTCATTGAACTGAACTAAGCGCTTTAAGGCGTTTCGCGAAACTTCGTTGTCTTCATGCTGATGTATCATCCACCATTTACAGTTACGACGATCAGCTGGGTACTCCGATTGCCACCGCTTCTAATCTCCAACGCCCGATTCCAAACGAACGTAAGAATCGCTTGTTTCCACAAAGCAAACTACACTTTTTTTGAATCGATCCCTACCCCGCACGCGTGTGCATGGAACCGGTTCACTTCCGCGGCCCGAACTGGCGGCGCGCGGCGGCCGGCCGCCACCAACACAGTGAAGGAGAATGAACGCCGCACGCAATTCCCGTCATCTGTTGGCCGTTGCGGGAAGTAGGGCTCCCAGGCGCAATCGATAGTCGCCGGGCGATTTAGTAGTCCGCCTTGCCGCTGGGTCTCCACACTCGCGTTTCGCGCGCGCGAGATAGAGAAGTGCCGGCAGCTGTGTGGGTCGCCGCCGACGACTACGACGACGACTAGGGGGAGGAGGACAACCCCTTGCCCTGTGCGCCGCCCCGTGTTCCGCGGACACTCCCCTTTAGTCTAGGTGCGGGACGAGGAGAGAGAGGTCCTGATAGATAGAGGATCCGTTTTGCGACCTTACCACACCCCCCATTTGATGTACGTTCGTACCCAAAGTGAGTGAAGAATGTGTACCTCCCTTTGTGTTCCCGAGACGTGAGTGACACCGGGAAGCGCCTCTCACCTGCCTCCTTCCGAGTGCGCGCTGTTCAGTGTATGTTAGTATGTGTGTGGGGAGTGACAGAAGACAGACGAACGTGCGCTTGCGTAGTAGTATTATTATTATTATTTACTTTTTTCGGCATACCCGCCTTGCGATGTAGTCGTGCTCGGCGCGGCTTACGCACGGTGAATGCCGGCCGACTTCGTTTGTTCAAAGTATTAAGAAGAGTAGAACAAAAAAAAACTTTGAGGATCAACCGTGGCCCGGACGAGCGGCGGTGATCACCCTGGAATCGAGGTATGTCAATCTTTTTATTCAGCATGAATGGGCGCATGTGATTGGTATTCGGCGTGAGTGGTCGAATGGAACTCTCCCAACTCGTAACAGTGCCAGTGTCACGAAGCAGTGGCACAGTCTTCAATCCGTTCCCTTTAACGTGCATATAGATACCCTATCGAAATATAATTGTATGAGTGTTGATGAGTTCCCTAATTTTCACCCTATCATCGGGTAAAATTTTTACCTGCATCTCTTCCAACTTCACAGCTACTTCTAAAAAGACGTTTTTCCTACCAAGTCACTGAAGCATTTTTGATTTTGCCGTATATTGGCGCCGCAAATATGTCGTGACTCAACTTCGGCCTGTCATTTGGCTCCTGGGAAGTTCCGCAGCGGCATCGACGTGGGGCGATTACGTTATCTGGCAATTACGTAAGGGTCTGGAGTTCAGTTGGTCATACCCTTTCTCTCCTGTGTTTCTCCGCTCTCTCGCTCCAGTTTTGTTCTTTTCGGCGGGTGACGCCTTAATTATTTACGAATGCAGTCGTCTCCCCAGAACGGTTGGGGTGCTGAATGAAAGCCGGGGGACGGAAAGTTTTACGAAACGTCCTGCGGTCGTCTCCCGACTACGGTCGCAGACGGAACACACTCTCTGATTCACGCTTTTCTTTTTTTTAACAGAGATAAAGGGGAGCCTTCCGAATATCGATGAAAGTCTTGTTCGTGTTATCCAAGGAAGGTCGTCCATGCTATACACATGCACGTTTTGAAAAGGGCTTTTATTCCGTGGAATAGGAGTGGGAGCTGAAAGAGAATTTGGAAGGGTGAGAATGATGGATCAAGGAGGGATGTAGTCTGTTGATTTTAATATCTCTGGAGAAAGAGGGATGATACATAGAATGATATAATTTGTGGGAAAAATTATGGTGTTTCTCTCGCATCATATTTGCTAACATTGATATCTATTTATTTTCTATCATCTAATCGGGGAATCGATTGGATGTAGTGACTTGAGAAAGTTCCAGTCTCCAGCCACGGAAGCCTGATTTGCATCCCAGTTAGGGTGAGGATTTCAATCTTCGACAATTTCTTGGGCGCCATGAGGGGTGCCGTATTTTCAGGATAATTTCCCCATCCTCCTGATGGGACAAACTGCACACTCCTCCGGCACCTATGCTTATGTATTCGGTGGTTCTTAAGCTGGAGTTATATCTAAGTCTCCTTTTCTCGTCATTTCGACCCTCTACGCTTAATGACGCAAATCATCTCTGCTGCCGGTGGCTCCCCCGATTATGACTCTTTGAGGTAATCTACCATTTGGGGCGAGCATACAACTTCATTTTAGCAGCGAAAATTTCCTAGAGCATGGCAACATCCGTCTTTAATTGGACTCGAACCATAATTCCCCGGACACACCAAGGTTCGAGCCATCACCTTTAAACCTGCTGCTGATGATCGGTATTCTTCCAATAGGCAGGCCCCTATCACCAAAACTGTTTCCAATACTTCATGTATTGGGTCTCTTCATTAGTTTCCACACTCCTCTCCTCACCCCATCCTTCCATTTCCGCCTCTTCAAATGTTTTGCCGAGGGAAATTTGAGGGACCCTAATAAATAGGAAGCCCCCCCCTACGCCCTTAACCCCACCCCTTCAGGGTGCGGCCTCACCAAATACCCTTAGGCCAATCTTTTCAACCTATCCACTTTTTAAACATTTTACCAGCATGCCAGCGAACGATAATTTGGCACTATTCTCGCACCGCCACGGATTCCTCTCCCACAGAGTCCACTAGTTCCACGCGTCCGCATCGCGGTGGGAGTGTTGACACGGTGTGTGCGGTGGTGGTCTCGTGCCGTGCATGGTCAAGGGTAGGAGTGGGCGTTGTAACAAAGTGTGTGTGTGTGTTTTGGGGGGGGGGGGGAGGCGGGGGAAGGGAGAAACGAACGGAGAGGACGCGGTCTGCTATGTGAGTGTTCTGTCGAAGCCCAGTTGTGTCTGCGGCGGAAAATGGAGGAGGGGAGGGGGACCCCCCGTGGTGGAAGGTGGCGAGGAGGAACCCGGGGGAACACCCTCCTTCCCACCCCAACCCCCATGATGAAGAAGGGGAGCACATGGAGGCGGAACTCGTCACGATAGATAGAAGGCGAAAGGGGGGGAGACTGGGTGAGGAAAGGGAAGCGAGCGGGGGTGGTGGTGGTGGTGGAAACGTGTGTGAGACAGCGGACTCGGCTCTTGTTTTAGGGGGTGAGGTGGTTGGTCTATCCCCCCGAAACCCTCCTCCCCCCGCCCCCCCTCTCTCTCTCTTTACGGGCGAAAACCTACCGAGACGAAAAGGGGAGGGAGGAGGTGGTGAAAGCAAGCGGCTGCATTCAGGTGAAGCCGATGGCTAATGTCGTCAATGGGGTTCGTCGAGCGCGCGCGAGATTACCGTGTACATAGTCCATTGCGTCGTCTACCGAATGGAACGAGCCCCTTTGAGGAGGGATGTCTCCCGTTGAGTGAAAATAGGCGCTATGTTTATTTATAGTCTCCATTAGGGTTGAAATCATTCTTTAAGGTATAACTCCTGGAAGTTTTACCAACGTTTTTGAAGTATTTAGCCCTAAGCATGAATAATGAACTTTAAGTGAAGCAGTTTTTCAAACTTGAAATGGCTCTGGTAACTATTACTACCGCATAAATAAGTTCGGAATTCTTTGCTATGGTGCATTATATTTTTTTCATTGTGAACCTCATTACATTTTCAATTTTGAATCGATCCTCAAGAATTCCTACGTCTATGCTATCGGTTTTCGTAGAATATAGATTTTGTTTAAATTGAAAAATATAATTGTCTTTGGTTCCTAGTACCGGTGGTATATATTATCTGTTTTATTTGTGGGAACAGCTGTTATTCTAAATTATAATATTTATTTCATAGTTTGTAATTTTTTTGAGTTTAGCGATACTTTAATGCTCCGGATGTTTGAGTCACCTCAAAAGAAAATTGACTTAAAGATATCTTTTCTCATTAAAGTCTTGTAGGAACATCTCAATAATTTCCTGGAAAGAGAGCCAACACCTCCATTATAGTTATCTCCGGCACTAATAATTGTCATTTCGACTTTTTTTATTCTCTTCATAACTCTATCAATATTTATCCAAGCATTTTAAAGAAGTGTGCGAAGAATGCAGAAAAGGGTATGTGTCTCAAAGCTCCGAGAAAGTTTTGTGGTTCCACTCGTACATTCTTTGTGATAACTTGCTGTGTCAAACCAGGGTAAACAGTGTAGGCATACTGAATTTCAGTGTTTTAGGTTTCGGCAATAAATTGCCGATGGGTGCAACACTCCTTAAAGTACCCGCTTTTATTTTTAACATCAACGAGTCAGCGTCGAGCATCACCAATTTAAGTACAGTCTGTTGGTGGCTGTATACTCAAATACATTATTTTTAACTAGTAATCGGATTTCAGAGTCAGAAAATTGGTATGAATGATAGTTTTTTCCATTTGAATGTGGTTATTTAGTACTTACAACTCGTATATAATAAAAAAATCAAGTCTTATAGTATCATCTTGCAATTTTCATTAATATTAATTTCTACCAAAGTAATTAGTGTGACTATTATCAAAATTGGATCAGAAAGAGAAAATGGCCGAGGAAAACCTTTTGGGCACTTTTGAGTACTCATAGCTGCAATGCGCCACCAAATCTTTTCCAAGTCCCACCCCTAGATAGGTGCAATGGGAATACTCCGTCGTACCCTCAAAGCTTGAGGCTGATAATTACCAAAAAAGTAGTAAGCAGCGCATTGATCGGGTAAATTGTACTGCAAAGGCGTTTTTCAATCAGTTTTCAATATTATACTGAGTACCGAGCTTTAAAGTACTTCATAACGTTATATCACGTATTATGTCTTACATAAAAAACAAAGCGGGGATGTGGATCGAACCCTTACTTTTTCGAATGGAAGACTTTTTATTGACTTTCCAGATTTTATGCTCACAGATTCACCCCCCGGATGGAGGGGAGAGAGGTTGAGAAGAAGGTCATAGGAAGCTGAGGGAAAGAAACAGGAAGATAGAAGATTAAGGGAGGGAGCGAAAGAGTGAGAGATATGGAGCAACATTCAACTCTCATTTTACGGTGAAAAACCGTGTAGTTCGTGTATGCCTCAGAAAGGGACGTCAGGAGTGATTTGAACCCCTCTCGTACAACCGCTTACCAATGTGGATATCTACGGAGAGGATTATAACTTTCCCCAAATTTTCGGCTTTAGAGTTAAAAGTTTTTCAATCAATCGCTCGGAAATACTTTGAGGCTCTTTATTCTCATCGATGTATAACTTGTGGAGGAATAAATGCCTGTGTAAACAAAAATATGAAATGCGATGTTCCATGTTTATTACCCTCTGATATGCTCGGTTTTTAAAAACTTTTTTATAGAAATAATATACTTTCACAGGAAATTCATTTTGAACTCTTTTATTTTCAGCCTTTCATGTATTCTCACCATATCTTGTGCCTATAATTTTGGGTGCATTCATGTTTTTGTATCTTTTGTTATCGTCATTTTCATGTCCTCTATCCTGTAATGCAAAATATGCATCTTTAAATTTTTAACAGCGATTTAATGATTTCATTACAAAAATCTGAAATCAATGGGTTTACGCTTTATATTTTTAAGCTATTTTTTACCACATGTTATAATCGATAGGGATAATGATGCATAGTTCTTTATTTTCAATTTTTTTAAAATCTTACTCACAAAACCGCGAAACTCATGCGTGATTACCTGCTTTCAACATGCATTGGATAATTTCATATCTTATAATTCTGTTTTGTAGCCCATTTACGCACCTTTGTACTTGAAGTTCAATGGAATTATTTTGAATTACCATTGAATACTTGAACCTTCTTTTAAACGAGACACATACGAAGTTACGTAACTCACCAGCAAGAACATTCTCTCCTCTGCGACATTCCATTTCGATAAGAACGCGTTCAAGGGTTATCCTTCTCGGCGTTGAATTCACCCTGGACGTAATATATGTCAGACTAATTTCTTGCGTGAACATTTTCATTTCCCCGAGATAAACTTATCGACCGAGCTTAAATATATACATTTTTTCCCTCGCCGCCGTTAAGGTATTTCCTCTTTCCGCAGAGAGGGAGGGAGAGATATTTTGCCGAGGGTGATCCTTTTAGTTTAATCAAACGATCCTCGATGGAGGAGGGTGGATAGTAATGCGAAGTGACGAAATTTTCGGGGGTGCAACTGTCTCTCTCTCCACGGCAGTCTGGCGGCGTGTGTTAACCCCCGCCCTCCTCAATCTTTCCGGCGTTCCATTTTCGGGAGGAGCGGCGTAAGAGAGAGTGAGTGGGCCAGCCAGCCAGCCAGCGTGGACTGGTATTCCACTTCCATTTCTTCCCTTTATTCTTCTCTCCCCTCCATCCCTCTCCACAGTCCGACCCTTCCTCCGTTCCCCACCTCTCTCTCTCTCTCTCTCCAGCACTCTTTGGCTCAGTGCTCTGGCCACCACCAGCTCGCGGCTATCGATCAGGCGCTAGTCTCTCTCTCTATATACCCCCCTCTTCTCTCCTTCCTCACCCTCACAACCAACACCAACCACCATCACCACCACTACCAGTCTTTATGCCTCTTCCCTCCACCACCGCTTTTGTCTCCCACGCTTTATGTATATGAAATATCCCATAATCGACCCGTGTGTGCACTTCCTATGTGTGGTCGCTGATATTTTATTCGTTCAATCATAGGGTGGCCCCCTCTCTCATTTCTTACATTACCGGCCCCACTAGCCTCTTCCCTTTAGCGCTAATATCAGCCACGTTTATGTATATGAAATATTCTACTCTCAAGTATTTCCTACACGCGGTTGATAATATTTCAATAGTTCTACCATCGACTTTAGTCTCTTCTCTCCATTCTCACCCCACCACCACCAGTACTTATTCCTTCCTTTTACCGTAAACATCAGTCATCCTTATGTATGTTAAATATTCTGTTTTCGACTCCTGTATATTTTCTACATTTGGTCACAAATATTTTAATCATTCACAAATATTTTAATCACGCGATTGATTCTCCTTCCCTTTACCAGCAATGTCAGGCACGTTTATGTTTCATAAAATACCCTATTAACTCCTCATTTGGGCCGTAAAACTTCCTTTCTACGATAAAATTATGTTTCTACACCCCTAATATTTTATTTCTTCTCCTAGCATCACCATCTGAGTGTTCAGCCTAGTTATCATTCGGAATAATCTCACACGCATTCAATTATCTTAACTATCCCAAGGTCTTTGTTTGTTTTCCATTTGTGGTCGAAACCATTTGATGTAAATGTGAGTGAACTATAGCGTCTTCTTGTCTCTTCTTTTCTACCTCATCCTGAAACCAGCTGAGCCTTTAAACTTCTTCTCTTTACTATTTATATTGGTAATGTACGTTTACTCTAATGAATTACCCTGATATCTAACAATATTGGCTCCAATTTTTATTCGTAAAATATATTTATTTTTCCTGTCATAGAATCTCCACCCTCTTATTTCTTTCAATCCCCTACTTGCTCTCCATTATTTTCAAGTCGTTCAAAGAACACATTTTGTGGCGGCATGCAGTCGGTCGGAATTCGCTCGATGATTTTGACGAGAGAAAGTTCTTGATGCGGTTGCGACGTCGTCGCTCCTCCTGTTGGCCGGATAGCGTGTGGTTGGAACGTTTTCATCCGATTATATCCAATTAGATGATTTAGTTTTGTGAATTTATTATTCATCTGCCGCGCCGGGATGGGGGACTGGGGGGGGGGGGCGGAGATGCGTCGGCTGGTATTCACGGTTGAGGTGGGATGAAATTTAAAAAATACATTATGGACGTTATCGAAATAAAAAAGACACTCTTGTACCTTTTCATTGACTGCATTGAATTATCTGCGACAGCGATATAGACACTCAAGCGTTATCATTGAGGGAAGAATTATGCACAAGCGATATATCCAATGTAAAGGAATTAGAGTTAAAATATTTTATGAATGTTGAGCAGACAAATTATAATTGGCACATACCGACGGCTGAATTATTTTGGATGGATGAGTCGATGTGATTTTCATTTTTTGGTAGCATGTTATGCCCTTGATTTAAATCAAAGACTTTACGCAGGAATTCTGAATTGTCTCAGAACTCTGGAAAAAATTATATTCTCTGACGTTTCATAATTGAATTGTGTCTCTGAAAGTATCAAAAATGTAGATTCATCAGCTATAAATATCGATTTATGTGGTCTTATGGAGGTGAATGCCATCGGTAGAGTTCATTGTCATGTACTTACCTGTTTTGAGGCTAAGCCTATTTGGAGTGAATAATTCTGTCACGCAATACTCAGAGGGTAACGTGGAATAAGCCTAGTGAAAATGGTTTAAGGATTCACCTTTTTGGCAAGAAAATGCAGATGTAAGACCCCTCGCGGCCAATAGCAATCGTTTGCATAGTAGTGGAGCAGATTTTCGTGAGGGAAGAGCCTGTCTCGAGATAATTTCTACTGTACTTAAACCATTCATTCGGAGCAAGTTCAATTTCCAGTGTCATATAAGGCTTCCTAAGCAAATCTGGCGTATAGGAGGAAGCCCTGTCGAGTGTCCAGAAGATAAATATGTAGCCTATAGCTTACTCCTCCATTCAATAGCTTTGAGAAGCTGATAAGAATCTAGACACCATAGTATTGAGCACGAAACTTCTCACTCGAGTGCAATTTTAAAAACCGTGAAATATTCATTGTTCTTTAATAAATTTACAAATGGTAAAAATAGTGCATTGTGTTCGATAAAACAGCTAGGTGAAGCATTTTTTGTCGTGAGGAAGTCTCTTGGGTCATCAATTCGTCACAGTACTGCTATTATATGATAGGATAAACGAATGGAGTGAGTAAAATTGATTGCTTACGATGCTAGATGGTGTTTTCAGAAAACTTCAAAGGTTAGGTTCAACAGATAGTCTTGATGGAGAGGATTATAAAAAATATAATATTTACGTTCGATTCTATTGGACTCATTGCTAAAATATTACGACCAATGTATACGTATATTTTCGTGTTACTTACAAGGGAATTCAATTCGATAAATAATAATTAACGGATATGAACATCAATATCGAGTACCATATTCATGCAGTATACCGGGCTCCTTGTGGACCTATCTTAACATATTTATTAGGGCTAAAATGAGATTTTAACATTGCGCAAAATTTATTCAACTGTTTCTCTTTGTTATATTTACAATGAGGGCAATTGATGTTTGGCTATTTGAAACTTTCTGTTGAATGTTGCCAGTAATAAAATGAGCATTATATTGTGTGTTTATGAATGAAGAGAGAGGAAATCTTATATACAATCTAATACAATCGGATCAGGTCAGCATATTTTATTTTCGTAGTTGTGTGCAGAGCGCGGCGATAAACTGTATGTCATTAATTTTTATGGCAATTTCTTTCTTGTCGGATTCCTCTTTGTCACTGAAATAAGGAAATTCCATCGACATATTTTGATTACCGGGCCTTTGCGGCGAAATTTCCTCGTTTAGAGCTCTACCTAAATTATCGTTAGGATGGAACAAATGCTACCTGCGGGAGAAACATGAAATGCAGGTGGAATGCAGTTGCAGTAGCTATAAATTCAAGTTATCAACTAACTTCAAAGCAAGCGTAAAAATTTTTAACTCTTTCCTGCCCCTTAAAGTAGTTGGACTCCGTAACGTAAATCATGAATGTTCGCGGGTGGCATAATCTCCAGGTTGCGCTGAACTCGTACGGCAATTCAAGCGATTCCTAACGAGTAGATTTTTCATTACTTTTGTCTTCTTTTACCGATTTATTTCCCCAAATAACGTATTGATTTTTCAATCCTGATACATACGTGAGGGAGTATCTCATGGGAAATACGCGAAGGTATATTTAATAAAGCTGTTGATGACTCAAACTCAATGGATTTATAACCGCGCCATTTATCTGCACCGGGTGATTTTTAACATTGAGACTAGGAAATTTCAAAACTGTATTGGAGTTTTTTTATTACTCATGATTTTACTCTTTCAAATGAAACTGTGCATAGATTCAGTATGCCCAAAATGATCAAAATACCTTATTATCTAAGTTTTTCATAAATTGATATCGGTGAACACATGAAAAGTTAAGTATTGCAATTTCGCATGTTGGAAATAAATTTTTCCAACCAAAGGAAAATAATTTGCTCCTTAATATACCATAATTTTGTTCGATTTCGTTTGCCACCTGTTGAATGCATGAATTTTTGAGGTATAGCTTACGTTTAAATGAATTCAATGTGATTTATCTGGGTATGAAATCATTTTTGCCAAAAATAATCCATTATTGCAATAGTTACTTTTGTATTTTTATCCTTTTACGAGTTGCAAATTACTATACTATCAGTTGGTACTGATTTAGTGTTGGTGGTGAATTTTGTTAACCTGGAATTACTAGGTTCAAGTTTTAATTTTATCAAATTTTATCAAATTAATTTTATCAAAAATTAATTACTTATAAATAGCAGCGTTAAATGATGGCCCGGAAAATAAAAATATATCGTTAATTGCGTCTCGTGCATTGATATTATGTAACGAGGAATAAATTTAGAGAAAAATAGAAAATGAACGACAATGATAAACTTTTTTTTAAATTTTATTCATGAATTAAATAAATTTAATACCTATGAAAAATGTGCGTGACATATACTGCAGAAATGATGTTCTCTTACCTCCAATATACCTAAACGCTAACATTCCTGTATGATGAGAGCCGTTATAAAGGATTTCAGCACGTGCGGTACCGAAAGGTATTGGCACTTTATCTCTTATTAGCTGACATTCTTCTTATTAACTGCTTTTTTAGCATCGGAATTTCGGAGTATCTAGTAGTCACACTTCCTCTATTCATCTTGAAATCCATTAGTCACACTACCTCCTTTCATCTTCCAGAAAGAATTATCAGTGGTATAATTGGTAACAAATGCACTGCATACTTGAGAAACACAAATTTTATGGAACTGCTCATGCATAGCTTTTACCTTTTCTATTTCAGATTCATCACATGGTTTACTTTTCGGTTTCAGTCAATGCAGTGCTTTTTGAGTGCTTGAAATATTCATTTTTGTAGAATCTGAGTTTTTCCCGGCGTATGCTCTGCAGGAATATTTCTCGGGTTTCCCACCGGGTGTCGTATCGGGTTGTAGTTCCAAAAGTTTCCATGACTAAGTCCGTCATCGTCATCAGGGGTTAATCATTCATTTTTGGCCTGAATCGGTGTTTATAGTTTTAGTGGAAGCATATGACATAAGTCACATCAATAAGTGAGAAAGCTAAGATATCGATGGCGGCGAAAGGCCGTGATTTATGTGAAAATTAAAAACAATTCTGGTGCTTAAAATATTTTCGATTTGACCGCCACTTAAACTCCACTGCTGAAGCAATTTTCGGATCTATGGTCAATGATCCAACTTCATTCTTTCAAATATATTTGCACTTCCTTCAGTGAAAATTTTCCATGGTTCATACATGAAATCTGAAATGCGTCCATGCAATTTAAAGTACATAATTTAGTATGAAAATTCCAGAAAATTCTAAAGATAGATATTTGATATATATAGTGAATTGCTCAAGTCCTAAATTATTATGCTCCTGAACATACATTTTTGATGGTTGATTTTTCTTTTTCCATTTTTCATTATGTACATCCCTTTGTATGAGATTAAGCAGGTGCAGTCAGCTTCTTTATAGTATCATTATTTCTTTGGAGCACCAATGAATTATTGTAGTAAAACTTGTTGCATAACATACATAGGTCATAGCAAAAATTATATGGATATATATGTATATATTGTAATTAATTATTAGGAATTTTTAATAGATAAAATCACCAAGTACGTGCAAATTTCAGACTTTTATATCGTTCTTGCAAACATCATGAAATTTTCGGTAGAAAATTGTCATGGAAAAATTTACATATTTATCCTTTTAAAACATCAACGACCCAAAAGATATCGTTTTCAGCTCATAAATTTTACATTCTGTCATTCCCTTCCTAACATTCACTCCATTCTTACGTATGCTATCAGCGAAATTTAATCTTCCTGGAACGGAAAACAATGAATACTGAAAATGGCCTTTCGTATATCCCATCCATCGCTTTGGGGGAGGTGTGGGAGGGGTATTTCCCCGCGGGTCATTTTTTTATCGATGGAATATGTAATATTTTCAGGAGGACCAAAAAGTACAATTAATCAACCGAGAATGATTTTTGCCTCCCTGTTCCTCGGGCATAATTTTGTCAATGGCGGTTGTCCCGCGACGCCGTGTTTTCGGTGACCGGCCGATGAAAATGAGAGAAAGTCGAGGAAGAGAGAACAGGCACGGTCATTATTTATGGCTCGGCATGGGAGGGAAAAGGGTTTAAGGTTTACTTTTCCTATGCGATGGTGCGCGTGTTTTGGGGGGGTGTGTGTGCTGTTGGTGCGAGAGGAATGAGGTGGGAAGCGGGCTGGGATAAATCAGTCACGCAGCGCCGGAACGAACGACACCAACGGCGCAGCGAAAAAAAATAAATCGGGCCGAGAGAGAGAAAAAAGTGTATATATACATATATTCGTAAACCCCGAGGGGCGCAGGCACGTGGGGATCATGGGGATCAATCCAACGTCCCTCTTCAGCTTAAGTCTTTTTTTTTCTCCATGCATATCGAGGGTAATCGAAGCTAAAAGAATGGGTTCGAAATTCTTGAATCGGATTCTATTCTAAAGTGTTCATAGTCTTTTTCATGGATCATAATTTAGAGCGTTTCAACGGTTCTTCTTCATTGAATGGCAGAGGTACGAAGTTCTCAAGTTATCTAGATATGCCAGATGTGGCGTGCAAAGGAAAACGATAGTCATGACAGGCAGTACCTGATGATGATTGCAAAGCAATCGAAACACGTCTTGTGAGCTGTTAAACAAAATTTGTGGGTATTGCGATATCTTCGTTTATCATTAAAGACATCAATCTTATATGAAATCTGATTTAGCGCTATGGAGAATCTGACCCTGAGGAATGTCCGCGAATAATTTATTTCATAGGAGTTCCTACCATCCTTACAGTTTTCATGTAGATTTCAAGTAATGTAAGTGAGGAGTAATTCTTCCCATGCATTTCCACTTTTTCTCCTTAACGAGGAATTCAAGTGAAATTAAACAAGATAGGAATGTATCCATTTACATCACGAAAATATATCGTGATAAATATTTAGACCGAAGCAGTCAAAATCAATTTATCTGTGGGTACATTGCAAGCTCAATCTGAGAGGTGCACCGACCTGTTACATTCTGAGTTTTTGTGCTAGGATTATGCTTTAAATTCTGGTTCAAATGATTTGTTTGGATTGGCTACAAATGAATTTTTGGATCATAACTTGCAGTGGTTAGTTATTTTTAATAGACTATTTTCATTGTTCTTATAGCTAGCCATTAACATCACTTAATATGACCCGATATCATAATTAATCCATGAATATTTTAGATACATATACTCTACTAGCTGACCCGGCGAACTTCGTACCGCCTAACATTCAATGAACTTATAGTTTAGTTGCACCATTTATAAATAAAGAGCGGCTGTATCGTTTTAATAATATTTGATTTATTATAAATTAAATGAGAAAATATTGATGAAATAAAAATTATACGCACTCAGTTGTTGGCTATTTGTGTTATTAACCGTAAAAAAATGTTTTTAGGTTTAAGTCCGTAGCGTAAACTTGGCTCGTTCACTGGGCAGGTTAACGCAACGTTAGACCGACGCTTGACTGATGCTCAAAATAGTGTAAGAAAAGCCCCCATGAAGCAGCATTCGTATCAAATGACTTTAGGCGCGCCAGTTATAGTATCTCTGTTTGGAAAAAATGCACTGCGTAAGCGCACCACTGTGTGCCCTACACATTCGGGTTTAATGTCTTGCGTCAAGCGCCTTCTGATAAACAACAGTTTTTGTTTTGTTATCAGGCGCAAGATAAAGCGAATGAAGCTAAATAAAAATAGCGAAGCGAAGCAGGGACGCAGCGAGGGGGGTTTTTGGGGGTTAAACCCCCCCCCCCCAAAAGCTCAAAGAATCTTTTTATAAAACATTTGGTTATTAATATTAGGGAGACGGATGAGTCACAAAATATTTAACTGTTCATACAGCCGCAAAACCTACCATTTTTAACCTTTTATCCTAAAAAATGTCTGGGGAGGGCCCCCACACCTCTCGCTTACCTTGGCGAGTTTTCTGTACCCTACCAGTATTAGCCAGTATTAGCTGCGCCTATCCTTAATTCCTAGCTGCGCCCTTGAAGCGAAGGAAGAAATACAGCGGATGGTTTACCAACTCGTAAACATACACATATTATTTACCATGAGAAAATCATGGGTTTTCACTGACACATGAGAACAAACATCACAAAAACTGAAAGACTGACCATGCGATTTGTTAATCGTTATCACGAATGCAACACGAATTGGAAATTGAATACTTTTAAGCTCAAAAGGGCATATAAGTTGGGATCATGGAATCTTCGGATTGAGAGCTTCCTCATCTTTGAATTTTCGGTATTATTTTACAAGAGGTACAATCCTGATTTCGCCTTCAAACCTTCATTTTCCTGTAGTATTTTTGCCTCCTGATTAACGTGGTGACATTCATTCCTGGCGGAAATTAATAGTGTTCGAGATATTTTAACTTTTATGGATAGCGGTTTACTATTTTAATATTACTTTAATATTTTTGACATGTTTGAACATTAAATTTTTTTAAATATTGTTAAAAAGATCAGTCAATACATAAGTAAAAACGAAAGAAAAATCTTATTTTTTTGACCGGCTTAACAATCAACTAAAAAAAACATATCTCTAAGATAAAGTTGAATTTATTTTGTGAACTTTTCCTATTTTTTAATGTCCTATATGTTATCCCGGGCTGAGACGAATCCAAAGAGCCTAATGTCACTAAAATCGGTGCAGCCGTTCTCCAGTTATAAGTGTTCTAACGAACACGATTTTCGACTTTCTTTTATATATATATAAGATAGTAGTTGGTGGAAAATTCTTTTCCAGCCTCTCAGAAATAATGTAAAAACTTTACGAAAGTTAACGCTCACTCGAAAACCATGGGACGTCAACATAGATGAAAGTCAAAACCTATCATTATCGATAGAAAATAAGATGAGGGAAATTTTATATCATATCCTAAGTAATTGGGAGATGAAAATGATGCCAAAAACTTGCTTTATATCATAAATTGGAGGGGTGAGGCAGATACTTTGTGGAGATCCATTGTGATATATTAAGTGAAACAATTTGCACTTTCCATATAAAAATTTATTAAACTACAGTCTACATATTTCGCTGCACAGCAGCATTATCAAGACTAAACCAAGAAATTTGTTTGAAATTTTCTTGGTTTCGTCTTGATAATGCTGCTGTGCAGCGAAACATGTCAACTGTGGTTTAATAAATTTTTTGTGGAAATTGCAAAGTGTTTCACTTCATACATTTATTTATCACTTTCAGGCTTATGAGAAATCGTAGTTTATCGCTGATAAATCATAAATTAGACAATGGGTAAATTAGAGAAAATAACGGATCATTTTTTTTTTCGACTCAACCCAAAGCGAAAATAAAAGTTTTCGGCGAAAGAGCCCATTCGGAGACATGCGATTCCTTTGTTCCTCCTTCCTGTATTCACTGTTACATTTGCATCTGTGTCAGTGGAGTACTCATCGAATACTTCGGCGAGAAAAGAGACGACAGCGTAAGACCTTGAGGTTCTGGAGAGATTTGGAATCCGTTTTCGGTCCTCGTCTCCGCTCTCGGTCGATGTGTGCTCCAATGTATTGGTATTAAGCTCTTTAGTTCGAAGCGAAGGGCTTACGTTGAACTCCACATGGCATTCGTTATCTCTTACGATAGTAGTGGAATTAAGAGCTTAGTATTTTGCTTTGTAACTTGCTTAGTGTTTAGTCGGTCATTAAAAATTTTTGGAAGCCACTGGGAATGCATTTTATATCCACTGAGAATTGCTATTTTCCCCAATCCGTTGTGTGGGTGCCCTGGTTCCGATCACGAATGTATGCACCGGCCGGCATATCGATATTATAATAACTATATCGTTTTATTTAAATGTATCCTTTTAAATAGGTGTACCACTATGAAGGAGAACTTCATGAAATTTACTTGTCAAAGGTGATCCACTGCATGGTATCGTTTTTTTGGTTTTTCTCCCGCGCAGCGTTCCGGCTCCTCCAAAAATACGAGTACATACCCAAGGCTTATAACTTATTCCTGTAGATGTGAGAACTGCAACAGATAATAGTAATATAACCTAAAAATTCAATATAAAGGATCAATTCCGCCAATATTTTTTATCTACATTATTGACAATATGTTTTGGACGAAACTGAAGTGATAGCTGAACTGAATATTTGGATAAAATAATACGACTTATCTTCAATCTTACTCATGCCATAAAGGCCACTATACACGGTGAATGATCGTGTGAATGATCATGCTGAATGATCATGCGAATGAAATCATTCGACGTGTATAACGGAAAAATTCGCGAATGAACCGTCATGCGCATGATCATTCAGTGAAAATTAGAACACGTTCCATTTTGCTCGCATGATCCTGTGAATGATCACATGATCATTCTCCGTGTATAGCGGCCTTAATGCTTTCTTGAGGTAATATTTATCATTTTTCAGTTATGATTTATTATTTTAAAAACTGTTTGCTCGTTGACGAAAGTGAGATATAAGTAAAAAGTACTCGTTTTATGTCTATGTATAATCCTATTTGTCATAATGATAATTTATATTTTAACCAGCAATAGGTATCCCGCATTTGTAAATTCTGATTTTTTTATGAAACTCCATGAAATATCATAAAAAGTTATTAAACAAGGTCAAGAAGAGGAAAAGTAATAATAATACTAATTAAATTCTGATTGAGAACAGGCCATATATAATTTTAATTCTCACCCAGAGGTAAACGCAGAAATTCCAGGATGCTAGGTTGTAGCCTAGATACAATCGATATCTTCATTTGTTAGTGAATTTGACTTCAGGGCTGAAGAACGGTAGACTGAAAACTTATTTTCAGAAATAAACATTCCGAAAAATAATCTCATAAACTGTAGAGGAATGTATTAGGTTTACCGTGCCCACTTATTACTGGAACGTCAAATGATCCTAAGGGCAAGCTTTTTCGGCGTAAAATTTAGACAATACTAGGAATCCAATAACTAAGTATCTAAAATTTATCAGAAATTATTATAATATGTATTTATTATAAAATAACTTTTTTGGGGATCATCCTTCTTATGACAGTAAAATAACTTCCAAAAATCCGGTGACATTTTAAATGATTTCGAAGAATATTTGAGTTGAATTATATATTAGGGTTAGAAGCCAAGGTATACAAGTGACTTTCTCTAAACAGAGTTGGTTACAGAAATTGATCGAAGAAAAAAAAAAAACATAGTGGCCAAGAGATACGAGTGATTATATGTTCTGTGCTATCATCGAGTTGAAAATCAAATACATTACTGAAAGTCTAGTCGATCTGGTTTGTATTCTTTACCTAATGTCTGTACCTAACTCCGTTTAGATAGAAAAATCACTTGTACCCCTTGGCTTCTCACCCCCTTATATGAAATGAATAATGTAAATCCAAAAAATGGAGAAAGTTGAAATGAAATATTTGCAGAATAAATCTGTAAATAACTAGAAGCCCCTGTCGAAAAATATTCTGCACTTAATGCATTGGCTCTCTCTCACCGCCATGATATTCAGGTCATAGAATTATACCGCCATCATCGTAGGTAACGTTCATATCGATCAGCCTGAAACTTGCAATTAGGACTGTGCACGTTCTTCAAGTAGTTCTTACAGCACTATGAAACTATAATTCTCCTCAAAACCTTATCATGTTGCTTAAATTCATGGACTGCATTTGATAATAAATATACTATGTATGCTATACCTGTAATTTTATTCGAAAGATTTTAGTAATCCCACAGAAAAAAATGAATCGTCTTCTGAATCTCACGGAAGATAGATGAAAGGCATTAGAAAAGCTTTATCATTTTAATAAAAGTAAGAGCAAAACATAGAAATAAATTTGACTGTGCCAAGAAGATAATTACGCATGTCGGAGTCTTTTTGAACGAAATAAAACAAAAGGAAAAAATGATAATGAATAACTTTCATGTTGCAGTTGGCGCAGTTCCAAAAAAGGAGTCAGAATACTAATCCATTGCATGATAAAATGGTTTAAATTAATATGCTGTCACTTCATAGCCGTAATATTCACATTTAAAATGTCGAATAAACATTAACTTATAGCCAAAACATCGTAGACCAGTATAGAAATAAAATGAGCACTTTTTACTTTGGTAAAAAATCGAAAAATTTAAAATTTCCATAACAGACCCAATATTTTTTCGCAAAACGGCCCATGCTCATTCAGAAATAACCATAAAAATCCGAAACCTAAGTGGACAAATGTTCGTTGATTTGATGCGGGATGATCCACTTATTTATTGATGAACTCAACAGTCATTATTTTTTAGAAATTATTTTATCAAATTAATCGTTAATTTGAGGTTAATGATGCTATATTTTAATCAGTTGGAAGTAATTAGCCCTATATATTAGAATAAAAAGCCTCTTCGGATTTATTGCAAATATTTACTTTGTAGTTGCGGTGGATGTTTTCAGTTTGAAGTTCTGATGCATTAAAGTATAGTGTTAAGGCTGTAATGCTGACTTCTTAGGCCGAGGAATTGCGTCGTTTCATTATCGATCCATTGCGAAATCGCCGTATTTCGATATTTCTAGATAAGTACTCTATTCATTATCGTGAGAAAGGAGAATTCGCATCTCTTTAACGAGTGGATCGCGCAAGTTTTATCCTTAGAGAAGTTAAATATTCTGAGGGACCGAAAGGATAATTTCATTTTTATTGAATGAGTACTCATTAACTTCCTCAAAGTCTCCTTTAAGGAATTTAATGAGTACTAGCCGTTTCACACCTTACTCGATTAAAAAAACAAAGCACCTCATTTCGTCACAGCTTTTTAATTTTGCCGATACAATTATTTATGCATAGACGTCAACAACCCCTCTCCCGTAAATACTTTTATTTTCATAATTTAAATTGTAAATCCACCTGCCTGAATCCTTTGAGGGCTACTCGACTTTAATTAAAATGCGTTCTAATCGATATATTTGGTGATTAATTGACTGCTTGAATTAATATTAAGCAACCCCATCAAGTTACGAACGAAACTATCAATTATCTTATTATTTTACGTGAAACTAACTTTTTTAAGCCTCTTTAAGCCCTCCTTAATTTCAACCCTTCATCCAGCTTCGTCGCAGCAGATATATCCGAGTTAGTCCTCATACCCAAAGGCCCCATCCGCCTGCAAAGCTTATCCTCCCTTCCTCTCTCCCTCCCTCCCATCCTTAGCCTTTCTTATCAGATCGACCGGGCAGCACGCCATCTTCCTCATCCCTCCCTTCCCACACCACCCCTTTCCCAGATGAAGGGTCCGACCTCATGCTGGGCCACGCACCCTGGCTGATTTCACAAGGGAGGAGGGAGAGAATGAATCCAGGGGGCGCCCCGCTTTGCTTGTTTGAAACACCGCTCAGACCTAGGCGTCGAGTGAAACTCAGAAACGACGACGCATCAGCGGCCGCGACCGACGGCTTTTCTCTTGTATTTGTGGAATGAGGAGTTTATCCAGTTTTCGTCGGGAGGCGTGGAGTGGAGGCGTGCTGTTTGCCTTTTACCTCCCTCATCTCCACCCCACCCCGAGTAACATCACTCGGAGAGAGCGATTGTGTTGCTTTTCGATACCAAAAGGGCGCTTGTTTACAATCGAGGCTCACAACATTTTTATAGGCGGAGCGTTACTTCGGGTTGCATGCCGACTGTCAGGGTGGAGGTGTTCGATTTTTGGGAGGAACTCGAAATTGAGGGCGCTTCTGGTGATCATAAGCGGGATTCGGATTTGAATTGAAATTTGAAGAGATTCTAATGTGACGTGCTTTTTTTCTGAAACTTGCCAGTGCCTGAGTTGCTTCTTGCTGATTATTTAGATACAAACATATATGCTATTTGGGAACAGGAATCGTGGATAGGAAAAATCCTCGTAGAAATCGACCGCAATTAACGGATATTACCAGAAAGGATTCAGGAAACTGGTCTTTGCTAGAACATCTTTGCGCTCAACATGTTTTATAATTGATTTTGATTTCATTTTCATCATATTTATCATCAACGTTAAAAGCCCTTAATTGATGCGATGAAGCTCTCCCCACAGTTCTTCTATAGCCCTACATTTTCGTGCCATCTTAAATATTCTATTTTTCATCCTTAATCGCCTATTCTATATGCCCTATAAAAGATCATCCATTGCTTTTTCTCTCTTCTGTTGTCTTTTGAAGATTTTCCTGATGATCTCGTCATAATTGAGATTTCTTTGAATAATTTTAACTTAATGTATAACAATCGTTGAAGGCGGAAATGGTGATGGTGATTTTTCTGCAACTGCTTATTGATAACACGTTATACTGTTACACAAGTTATACTATAAACCCGTGCAGCATATTTTAATCCATTTGCAATTGTATCAGGGCAAGGGTTAGACCATAATTATCCATTATCTGCCTCAATTAACTTAAATGCGAACTTCCCTTTTAATTAAATTTTTATTACGATTCTCCACAGCCTTGACATTGAGACTGCAAACTGAGGATTGAGGGAGAGAGGGTGCAAATTGAATGTCATCTAATATATTCCAGTCCATGTACGTGGCTAATATTTTATTCATAACAAATGATATTCATCATAATTAAAAAACTTCCTCAAGCATTCATTTTTTTATCTCATTCTTCGACAGCTGTAAGTATTGTACCAGAATGTCTAAAAATGACGTCTCCGATCACCCCTTGATTTGATTTTTTATTGCTATTTGTTCTTTATGTTCACGATCCTCCAAAAGTATTATTTTATTATTTATTTTATCCATTTGATTTTCGTAAGTATTCTCCTGCTGCACCAGATGCTGTCGATTTCTTTTATATCGAATTTGTTGGCAGCTTCTTGCCCTTCTCTTTTATGCAGCAGGATACTAATTATTTCACCTCCTGAGTTGTCAGCATGGTTGCCGATTCAAGTCTGCTTTTTTCCGCCTATGATTATTTTATTTAAATTACTTACTATATTTGGGTTTGAAAATTTATTGAAGTATATCTGTTTAAGCTTCAGTGGTTATTACTACACGCGAAGAGAATCCAAATGTATTTATTACCACCTATTTTTTATTAACTCAATAATTTGATTCCTACGTTTTTCGTCCATTAGTTTTTTCAACTGTTTCAAAGATTCCGCACCACATTCTTTTGAAGCACATTTCAAAAATATCAGACTTTTCATTTCCCCGGGACTTCAGAATTATCCCTCCTTGTTCCACCTCATCTTACTTTTATATTCAGTAGATAGTATTATCTAGGACGTTTTGAGGAACCCTGCTACTAATGTGGGATAATTTTTTTCGTTATATCAATTTATTATGCTAAACCCAGTAGGTATGTTCAAATCTTCATTATTCTCTCATTGTTGCGTGCGTGAAATTCTGATGCCGTCGCTGGCAGTGTAAAATAAGCTTTGTTGTCTTCATCGCAACCAGATTCTGAAGGATCGATCTCGTCATCCCTTTTGCTTACCTCGAACTTCGAACTCCTCCAACCTCCTCCCACCCGTCCCTTCCCCTTCCACGCTTCTCTCGACTAATGCGTCCGGGGAAGATTGCTCGCGCGGAAGACTTTATTCCTTTATCGTGCGATCGAAACAAGAATTTGAAATGGTAATTCAAATGAGATAATAATCAAAGTGACTGCATTAAAACCTCCTGATAGGAGAATCGAATTTTATGAGCATGATATATTTTTTTGAATAAATAAATGCTTGTTTCGAGTTATTAAGAAATTTTGTGAAACTCAATGGCCTCGGCAAAATTAAAAATTAATCGAATGCTAAATATTTACTGGCAACTCCTGGTGGAAATGTTTGCATGGAACATAAGTGAAGCCTCTCATTTCTCTGTGAAAGACTTGGACCCACGATTCTTCTATAACAATCCTTAAATTTAAAAACCCATAAATGTAAGGAGAAGGAAGCCAAAGGCCACAAGTTCAGCACCCAATGTCTGACTATTTTCAACTCCTGCGAAGTTTATTACCCATATTTTTAAAATCCACAGAAAAATTTTGATTCACTGGAAACATGAAATTAGCTCTTATTATCTTACCAAGTGCACTACTGGGCAAGTGAAGTAATCTTATTAATTTGACCAAGTTTCTAACGAGTGTTCTGGCCGTAAATATCGCTATGGGGTCATTCCACGTCAAATCACCCAGAAATTTTCAAAATGACACCCACCGACTCTGATGAAATTTTCGTCACTAGCTACTATAATAGCTAAATAATGGTCAGTAAATCTAAGACCAAAAATATAGTCTAGTGAATGTGGCTCATGTTCATATATTTTTTTAAAGAACAATACTTGGCTTGTGGCAGCTGAGGGGAAAAGAGTCCAAATGGCTCAGAAACTGTGAAATGATGTAATGTAATTCACGTATTTCCATGGGACGAAGCTCTGTTTCTGTCGAGTATGCAATGGCATACATTGTAATTTGTAACTAAGATGGCGTGTTTTTATGATTAAGAGAGTCGCTTAATATCCGGGTATTATCACAACTTGTGCAAAAATAGATTAGAAGAAGAAAAGTATAAACCATTGGAATTTTGTATAATCTATACCGCAGATGAAAATGCTTAAACAACGAACAGTGTTATATCTGGTTAACTTTGTTTTCTATGACGCAAATGACTCTCTTCCGTTGTAAAAACTGAGGGGGAACTTATTAAATGAGTTAGAAAGAACTTAAGTTTATAAGAAAAATATTGGTTAAATATAAAATTTCTAGTTTATGAGGGTGAATGAGTTATATGAATTTTATGTGAAGGCGTACCTACACCCCGTGAAAAGAGGATGAGTTCAGAACCTTGGAGATTGAGCTGTATGGTGAAAAATATAGATATTGGAATAGATGGAATATTGGACGCTAGCGGTAATGATGGTGGGTGAAAAGACTGGACCTTGAAATACGAATCTGGCATCACAAGTAGCTCGGACTTGTACAGAGGAGCAGAGAGTAAAGAAGTAGATAAAGAGAGAATGTTGGGCGATCGAAGAAGACAAAGAGAAGGGATAAAATTTGAGGATGAAATGGAGTGGAATAATAGGTACCTACATTGGGTTGAAGAATAAACTCTTTCTTTCCAATTCTCTCAATATTGGGGAACGATTGCCGTTGGGTATAAAATGAAAATGAATTAACTCCCATACTCATTGATGCTTCCTGAAAAATGAAGACGTTGACGTTGCAAATTTTGGGAGCCTTTTCTCAAGCGATTCAATAGGATAGGAATGCGTAGTTTAATGATAAAAAGATTTTCAGCTATTGAGATATCGTATATCAATGAAAATGTTTAAATATCTTCTTTCTTTTAACTTTGTGTTACATGCAGACATTGAAGCTGTGATTCTAGAAGCTATCTAACATGTGGCACTTGTATAGTGGGTTAAAAATTAATGTTCTAATTTAGGCAGTTTTATCAGGTGAAATGGGAGATGGAAATAATATTTTTTTTTTGAAGGAATTGCACATTAAATTTTCATGGGAACTCTCGAGCAAAACTGAAATTTAGGTATTCTTGAGATACAAGAACATGAATACAAATGTTCTGAAATTGGCCGCTGGTCACTCTGCAAAACCCGAGAAATATCCCTTGCATAATTTTTATCCATTGTTTCGAGGTTATCCTTCTCACAAATTACCTTCCAACCTAGAATTTTCCTCAATTCCATCCGACCCAAAATAGCAACGCCCAACGCCCATTCTCCATATGGAATACACTAGGAGATGAAATCGCGCTGAACTCGCTGAAATTTCTCTTATAAAATCAATTTGATTCAACTATTAGCCTTATCTGATATTCTCAGTTTTGAGTTTTGAATGACTAATTGTTCCATGACACGAAAAAGCTACAGAAGAAGCTACTGAGAGAGTCAAGAGAGAGAGGAATCCTTTGGCAAATATAAATCCTGTTTTATCTAAGAAATTCGTTTTATTTCTCTTTAGAAATGGCTTTACTACGAAGTACCTTTAAAGTTTAAAAAAAATTAATCTCCTCAATCAATCATAATCATCATATATCGTTCTATCCGTAATTCGTATCATGCAGAAATATTGAATCTTAATAAATTAGAAATAAAAAGCACCAGCAAACAAGTCCTCCAGAATTTGTGAGTAACATCGTCACTTTATAGAAAAACACCTTTCATGTGTAATAAAATAAAATATAATATGATATAATAAAATAAAATATAATATAATATAATAAAATAAAATATAATATAATATAATATAATATAATATAATATTATATAATATTATATCAAGTTTTACAGTTTAAAAAAATTTTCACTGCGGCATTTGACGGCTGACGTTTTAAATAACGTCTTCAGTTGCCATTTGATAAACTGAGAATAGCAAGAGTATTGCAAAACGAGCTAACTGCTCTACCGTATTACCTAATTTTACTTATACGTTTTGATTTTTTTGTGACGAGGGAATATTTAAGGCTATAGTTAAAAAAGAAATCTTCTTCCTAAATGAACTATGTACTCTCTATTGGCGCCTTATGGCCGAGAAATGATAAAAACTGAAACGTAAGCTGCCCAATACGCATTATCTGAAACTCTATGTCAAATGCGGTCAGGAAGGAGTAAAAATTAATGGTACCGTCGGGATGTTGAATGAAAAGAGCAATAAAGTAGATGATAATGAATATCGATATCCTTATAATCGGTAGTTGAATAGCAAAGAAGACTTCGCGTGGAATTTCGGGTGACAATTTTATGCACCAATCAGGAAACTAAAAGGACGGGACCACTGTTCGGGCGTCAGAATAAAGGAGAAAGGTGATTCAGAAACCATGGTAATCGTCTTTATTTTACTGTTACCATCCGAATGTTGGTATAGACGAGAGTAGAGCTCATCCCGGACTGAGCCATAGACGCGAATTTCCATTATTCTGTGTTCCCATCCCTGAACCACCTCACACTTGTATGATTTTTGCTGGGAGTTGTCGATAAGCTTCACCCGCGATTGGGGCCAAAGACCAAGAAGGATTCGTGTTGATAATTCATAATCACCATTCTTCGCTCGATCTGTAATTCGTATAGAATAGAATATGTGAAAAATAATTATTTATAAATAATAAAAAAATACCAGAAAATTTTCTTTTAAAACGTATGAGTAAATCGATTTGATAAGCTCATAATAAAATATAATATAGGCTGCCACTTGGATTGGATAGGAGAAGGAAGAGCTCAACTCAGACAAAGCCACGGACTTGTGAATTCCACAAATTCAGGGTAAAGGGTCCAGTTACTTTCCATGGGCTACCTCGTACCGAGGATTCATTTATCTATGAACCTATCAGCCTTCCCCCTTTCATGTTTTTAATCTACTTTTTCCCTATAACATGAAGCATTTACACCCTCTTGTCCCCTCCTTGTCTTCACTTGCTGATTCCTCTCCTTGTCGGCCATTCCTAGAAATTTCTCTCTCCTTTTTTTCTCTGTTTCCATCCATCTCATTTGTGGAATCGAACGATGGGCATTTTTTCCGGAAAAATGCGTTTACCACTTTGCTCTGAAGCATCGAGCTATCGTACCCTCGAGCTATCTCTACGTATGACACGGACTTCAATTGTTTCACTCCTCTCCCCATAACTGCTTTCACAGATTGCTTTGTAGCATCAATACAGCGACATTCAGAGGATATTCATTGACCGACGAACATTGATCGGTTGTCTCTAGTCGAAACAAAGTCGAAGGGTGTGAAGAGGGTTAGCAGGTAATAACCTCAACGGAAAAGTGGCATCACAATTGAAGTTTTGCTGAAATGAGAAAAAACGAACGAGAAATAAATCGAGTTTTTTTTTTTAAATTTGCTCTATTTTTAACAATTTAATCAATGTGCCATGCCGTACTATATATCATATCGTTTTATATGGTATTTTATGGTCTTCATGAATAGTGTTGTTCTGAAGTGAATGGATCACGACAGGAGATTTCTCGCTAACTTTCCCCGCCCTCGTAGGGTCGTGTTTTAGCTGCGATATTGCCTAAAGCATCACGGGCCGTGAAAGATTTGCGATAGCGCGGAGGAGAGAGCGTTCTATGTAACTTTAATCCCACCCACCCCAACATCCTTTAATTCCCGTGGTAATTTTCCAGGGATTCGCGGAGCTCGATGATCCCTCATACCGGAAGGCAGTTCCTGAACTTGCGCAGGAAGGTGAGGTGATGCGGGAAGGGGAGAGGGAGAGGGGTGAGCGAGAGTGCTAGGCAGTCATATTTTCCCTTTAATAAGGGGAGCGCCGCCGAGGAGTAGGCATACTTCACCCTCCCTGTGCTGCCGGCGCCGCCGGGTTGGCCTGGCGGGAGGGAACACTCTCACCTTCGCACAGCTTCATCTATCGCACGTCGGCGTAGGCGTGACCTTCGATCGGAAAAAAGAGAGAGAAAAAAATTATTGCGGATTTGGCCATTTTTTTCCACCTCTCCCCCCTCTCGCATGCAAGATAAAGAAGGGGGAACGCGGAATCTGAAAAAAAGCCATGAATTATCTTCGGATCGAAAAGCCGTGGCGCTTATAGACGTGGCAACGTTGTCTGAGGGAGAGAAAAAGAGAGAGAGAGAGAGGGGGAAGGTTGTGTGAAAAAAAGCCAACCTCCCCCCGCCCCCGAGGGATGCTTCAAAAATCTTCACCCGAGTCGAGGTCGCAGACACGTCTTGCTTCTTCTTGCTCACCACTTCCACTTCTTCTTTGTAGCCGCTCCCTCGCACTGCCGCAAGTGCACTTCACGCGGCGTAGTCATGGTAACCGCGGCACTCGGTGCGACGTGTCACGTGGTTGGTCAATCATATCGCATCGTCGGAGAGTCGCGTCGTTGGCGACAACTCAGTGAGGAAAGAACATGAGGAAAGGAAGCCAAGAGACGAGGAAGTGGACCTCTTCTCATCTCACACACGTCTGCGAAGGAGTGCACGGCTCGGTCGATTCGCTAACTTTACCTAACAAGAGATGGATTATTTATTAATGAATGTGATCGAAAACACTTTGGTCTTTGCCACACTCTGATTGACTATTCACATCGAGCAATACACCTTATGCAACGAGCGAAAAAGTTGACCGTGGACATTGGTTTACTTTTCAGCGTGATACCCATTTTAAAAAATGATCCTCAAAATTAAAAATTAAAATACCGTTTTCGCGAGATGTATTTGTTTTTACTGTATTATATATTTTTCGTCATAGTATGCCGCGCACAAAATTTCATTATAACATTTTGAATAACAAATGGATTATTATGCGGTTAATTTAGTTGTCTTGCTAAAAAAATCAGTGAAGTTAGCGACCTTTATGTATTCGTTTGCGCAAGTTCATAAGCCTTGATTAAGCGGCTGCTGTAGTACTGTATCACCCAAAAGTGGACACGTGGGATTTCGAAATTGAATGGTGTTAGCACAGCTATCTATCTACCATTCGTCTATCATTCTTTCGAGCATATTGTACCCGAATGGTTGTCATAATATGGTCTTTAAACCACTTTAATCGATTTCAATGTAATCATTCACCTGCTGCATTTGAGTGATATAGTCGAGATAATAGTTACAAGTAGTTGGTACATTTTTTCACTACTAGGAATGATTTGTATACCTATCTTCGCAAAAGGCTTCCAGTAAAAGGGAAAAATCATGCATAAATGAATCGAAATATGTTATCTTATGTAACACAGAATATTGTGAGAGCCTTTTTTCTTCCAGCATCTGCAAAATAGAAATTTATCTCCAACGTCACATAATATCTCGCAAAAAAGTATAAAATAATTCAACCTTATACCATCTCATTCAGGATGATATTGAGAGCATTACATTAAGCTTGAGCTGTATGTGACTCAGGTGAGGTTGTAATACTTATAGTTTTAGGTTCCGATCGTAGCGACAAAAATCTCAACGTTGCTGTCTGGGTGGTTTGACCACCATCCAGGGCATGGATGTATGTGATTGTCAGACAAGTTAATTGTAAGAGAGGAATATCTAGTCCTAAATTCGCTTGTGAAATAAAGACGACATTATTATTATTATATTTTCAATTTCACTGTAGAAATTCTTTATTAGCTAAACGTTCCCGTTGGCCTACTGAAAATAATAATTAGATTGCTGATGTCAGCCTCAACGTGTGAAAAAGTTCCAAGAAAATAATAGTAAACGGATGTAATTCTAAACAAGGCATGTTCCGAAAATACTCAACCACCTAATCATCAATATTACTGTACGTTATAGCAAATATGTGCTTATGACTGGCACTGTACTTCAAACTTATTTAAAATTCAGTTAATTGAAATTTGAATAGTTAGTCGGATTGCAAAAAGTGTGTTAGGCATTGTTAATATTTCCTGGAAGTGAAGTCCTAGCATCCATTTAAGTTTCCGAGAAAATTAAGCTGATCAATAATTGCTATCTAAGAAATATAATTTTCTGGACAAATCTGGTGAAATATTTTTAATTAAATTTTGGAAAAACGAGGTGTAGTTTTCCATAAAAATAAGTTCCGATAAAAAACTCAATTCAATTGATATATTATCACAATTTTAGCTAAACGTAATCACTCGTACTTCAGAAGCTTTTACCCTGAACACGCTAGATAAAAAAAAAAGTTTCGTCGTCTATGGTGGTTTTTAGTCTCTTTTATTTTATTTTTTAATCATTTTTCTGGCACCCTTCCGACAGCTAGGGCAGATAATTCAGGTGCCTGTCTCTGAATAATTCAGCGTAAAATGAGTCAAACCACCTGTCTGATCAACGGTTTCTCTGTTAATACGCGAAGACGTGAAGTATGCGATTCTTTTCCACAATTCTTGACCGGTTTTAACAGTTATTCGCGTTTACCAGTGGTAATTTTATCATCCTACTCGTCAATATTTGACCGACTGATGAATTTAATGCTCCCAAGACTTAAATAAAAATGTAGCTTATAGAGTTTTCTGGAATTGATGTGACGAGTTGTGTTGATTTTGATACATCAGGTTCATGTACGCGGAAAATGTAAGGGCTTCATTATATCAAACTGGAAATCCAAATAATAATTTTGGAATGTTACCTTGAAGAGTCTTAAATTCTTAAAAATATTGATTGGGCTAAGTATTATTCTTACTGTTTTATTTTTTTCTGGTTTACTTGAATAATTGCCATTGGCGCATATAGATTTTTTCAGCGGAATTTTAAATAGAATATTCGCAGTGTTTCTCCTTTAATGACGCTTGAAAAACAATACTCTGCTTACTCTGCGTAAAGGGAGGCCTTATGGAATGGTAATGATGCCAAAATTCTGTGAATTGCTGTTTCTAAGAGGGGTAAAAGCGATTTATTGGGTAAGTTTAATAAACTCTCGCGTTATTCCATGGATATTAAAGTTTCTGTCGTCAAGTCCATTACATTTCATGTAATTTCTTAAATTTAATATGCCTCATTCCTTTTAAGTTTCGTAGTTAAATATTGCGGCATATCTATATTTGGCACTTTTTGGGTGGGATCGTTTTCCCAGAGGGAGCGTTAAATGGTAGTCTATTAGTAATGAATATTTTTTCCGTCAATACCTGTACGTAGTTATGGCTTACAGAAGAGCTTTTTTTTAGTTTTTATGTGTGCCGAAACTAACTCTCGTATAATTTTTTTCAGCAATAACTAATTTCATCTTTCGGTTCTCTGAATTTTAAGTTTCTACTCAAATACTTGTTTTATGGTAAATCCCAACGCCGTCAGAAGAATGAAGAAGCAATCGTAAAAACTTTGGTTATTGATATCTCGTACCATGGTTGCTTCTAAATTCTTCTTTTGTGGAATATCATCAACCTGCCCAATGTCACTAGGATTCAATTAATATAATTTTTCATTTGACTTGCTACAATATTTGTAAATATTATCCTTTTAAATTTTGAATGAGAGTATTCATTATAGGCATTAAAAATAAATCCCTTTCGTTGCTCTTTCTATATAAACCAAAGCATCGATATTCTTGCTGAATTGTTCGAGGTTCACTATTTTTTCGACTATATAATTTATTTTCTGGTATTGTTTATCTATGTTTGGTCTGTATCATATTTATTCATTTTATTCATGAGCAAATAACACTTTTGTACAGTTTGTTTCACAGCTAATTGAATTATTGAATAACATGCAAACATGAGTTCTTTATAATATTTATGAATATGAAATTTTTAAATGTAGTATTAATTAAAAAATGACAGTGTAAAATATTGTGGTGAGTTCTGTAAACATGATTAATTTATTATACCTACCCCTCAGTCAATGCATAATATTAATTAAATTAGCATTTTCTCTATTTTTTCAGACTTTTTTTTGGTGGACTTAATTCGTATATTCAATGAATTTTGACCCATGGTCAAAATTTGTTTTCTAAAAAACTAAGGGTAAATATAATTTGAAGGTCAAAATTGAAAAAGCATTAAGTGGAAACCTATATTTTTCGGTGATAAAAACCAATTGCTCCTCTTCCGTGCTATTAAAGAATTCGAAAAATAGTTTACTTTTAGATTTTTGTTGTTGATCGAGAGAACTGATTTTACGATAGTATATAACACCCTTACTGCCATAGTTATCATGCCCAGGTGTAATGGATTCCGTGCTTATGGTACTTATACGTATGTCAAATGAGTTGGTTGAAAATGAAAATTACCTTCCCGCATATTACGTTTTCTGCCTCCTTTCACTATCTAGTGTTGGAATAATAGGGAAGTTTTAAATTCACATAAAAATTGGTAGCAATTGGATGCTTCTTCGGCGCCTGTCATAAACTTCTTTCGCTTCCCTAATTTTTGCACATTTTTCGTGGCAAATAGCCTATTTCCCAATTAAAAATACTTTATCATAGCTGGCAAGAACTAACCTAAAATAATCGTCTTTGAGTAGTGCAAGTGGTTGGAACTACATAAATTTTATTTCATCTATCGTATTCCTATCGGTTTTCTTTGAGAAATATTGATTTCACAAACGATCTCCTTTAAGGGCCGTAGTATGGCGAACAGGTGGTGACGTAGATGTCAATCAATGAGGAATATTTACCGTGAGAGCGGCGTTTCAAAATTTTCATTAATTTACTCATTGTTAGAATAAAGAACCAAGTGAGTATTTTTGACTTTATTTACTGAGGGTAGTAACCGTTGTGGTTGCTTATTTAATATCAGTATAAAAAATCACAGATATCTTTCAGAATATTCGGCGGGAAATTCATGCTGCTACAAAGGAGAATATAGAATGATCTCATATTTCCCATGGATTTCGAGATTTTGTAGGAAATTTTACGCTGTGCCACATCGTAAGGATGTTAAAAATTCCTAAGCGTGACAAATATTAGCTAATGTTAAAATTCAATGCCAAAGATTAAGGAAAATATAGATTTCTGTAAGAGCTGAAAAATGAAAATTTTGATATTTAGGTACTTTTGAAAATGCATCAGATTTGTAAGATGATTCTTGTCGATGTTTGCACATCCAGAGTTTTAAATTATGCCATTCATAGGGTAAAGAAAACCGCCTGATTATAAATGTATTTAGAAACGTATAATTTTCCTTGAATCTGTAGTTAGTAACGCTGCTTAGAAATTACATATTGACTCAATCTTCAAATACTTTCTTTGAAATATAATCTGAAGTTTTTATTTAGCATCAAAAATAAATTCCCATTCACTGATCAATTGTCTGCCCAAAAATCACTCTGCGGGTTATGATAACGAACAAAAATCAAGTGGAGTTGCGGGAGTGCGTTATTGGCATGGCGAAATTTTACCGCTAGCCTCAAGTTTACCTTCCCCACAGTCCCATTGGTGATGAGTCCTCGGCTTTGCTCGTATTCTCGACTCAATAATCCATACCTATAGCCATGGGAATCGTCGGGCAATCCATAAAGTTGCCGTTCCCCGAAGAACCCAGCGTAACCGGCATCTGCTATCCCCGCGGG
This sequence comes from Ischnura elegans, assembly GCF_921293095.1. NCBI lineage: Eukaryota > Metazoa > Arthropoda > Insecta > Odonata > Coenagrionidae > Ischnura > Ischnura elegans. Next base: position 148,340,217 of record NC_060246.1, read on the forward strand.
TATCACCTTTAAGTCCCGCTTTCTGTCGGTAGATGGCGGCAGGATGTATAAGCGGGGCCTGTAATTCCGCGGTTATGCTTTCGAAAAGCTTTGACAGGCAGGACGCTTTCGCTGCTCTTGCAGGCGTTGGATCCTCCTCTTGCTTAATATTTTATTTGTCAGTTGAATAGCTTCAAATGTTGTTTAAAATGCAACCAAATTGAATTCGACTTAGCAGTTGACCGGCATGTATTTGTGAATTGCCCTAAGAACATTCTTAGCCAATTAAACTTCCGTTAGCCTTATTGAACCATGAAAGCTTTACAGCCTGTAACAGTGAATATAATAACATAGTCCTTGTCACGCGAAAGCATTTTGTATTGAATGTATTTTTCAACGGATAAATGAAATATGGAGCATAATTTTACCAAGACAATTAAACCGAATTTGGGAGTTAGCACCTATGTAGTCTGAAAAATAATGTAAAGCCATAAATTCAGGTTTTAAGTATAGGCTTTTAGTTTTAGACACAGACATTTTCATTACGTGACACAAAGTTGCCATTTCATACGTTAAATTTCAAAAGATATATACCTAGAAGTATTAAATTTTAGGACCTTAGACTTGAACTACTAGAATAATTAATTTTTGTTGGATAACGAGCGTATAAATATACTTTTGAATTCACGGATAGGAGAATTCATTCCTTAAATTAATACGAAATTGTTTATTGTAATTACTTAATGGAAAATATCAATTGCTAAGCTAAAACACATAAACATTGTGGGATTTCAGCGATTGCGGGTTTGATAGCTAATTATTCATTTACATTGTCACATCAACATGAGGAAGGAACTGGTGAATGATGAAATTAGCCTATGCAGCATTTTATTGTATGAATAAGAAACAGGCGCCCTAGTTGACCGTAATTGAAAGTTATGGAATCTTTTATTTCCCTACTTCAAACCCATTTCTCACCGGAAAGCAAGTACTTTAATACTTAGGGTACAAAAATTTAATTTTTCAATCTATATTTTGCTTTATATTGACTCAAAATTTCCTCGAACACTAAAAATGCATTGTTGTCAGGTTTATTTTCTATTTTTTTGTGGTGTGGTTTAGATATGGGATGAATAGATTTTTGTGTGAATACATTCATTTCTTGACGTTTTAGTATTCAAGGATTAATTATCATTAGGAAATGTGATGATGTAATTGGGATGAAAATCAGTACATAACTCAGCAATTTTAGAATATTTACCTCGATAGGTAATATAAACCCAAACTTGAAAAAAATATGAAGTTTTCTACGAACCTAATCATTTTCCAATTCGAAAAAAAGTCATGGATCAGGCATATCTTTCTTTACCAATATCCGTAATTGAAAGCAAATACCTACATTTTCATATGAAGAGTAAAGAATTTTTCTTAATTTCTTACTACCTGAAATTAGTGGCATAAGATGACTTCGTGGCTTTCGCTTTAGATGATGAAGCTTGATTTTTGTCATGCCAATTACTGCGTGTGGTTGTCGCGCACAACATTATTTTTTATTTACATTCCTTCGTAAATGCTGCGTACTAATGCTTTCACCGTAACGGTTATACTGTATACGGTTACGGAGATGTATCGTTTGCCTCTGCATGTGGCGTGAAGTCATCGCACGACGCTTTGATGCCAGCCCAGCAGTTGCACTGCACATTGACCTCTCTCAACTGTTCCAATGAGAGATGAATAGATGTGGATGAAAAGATGATAAAGAAGAAGCAGGAGCAACATAGGATTCCACTTATCCTCGTTGACCTCTGCTCTTCAGAGGCTTCAAAGATTTTTCCAGGTCCAACGGGGAAATGCAATTGCGCAACCCTTTTGCCCTTGTTAGTCCCGTAAACGCCGCATTTATGTTTAGTTACTGAAATATTTTTTTTTCTTTTGGAAATATTTTCCTTGTACAAAGTAAGTGCACAACATCAATAGGAGCAATGAATTATTTTCTGCTAAGCAATTTTGATTGCCATTATACATTTTTCCTTGTTGATAATGCTAGTATAATTTTTGCCGCCTCATTTGTCGACTTAGAGAGTTATAAGAGTCACCCTTTCAGTATAAAACTTATAATTGGCAAAAATGAAGGCTAATAAACATTTTGAATCACGCAATATAACTTTAAGTATATGACTCCATAGGTAACTTTGACATCACGAAATAGTTGTTGAAACGTTCATATCAAACACTCTTTTGCCATTACGTCATCATACACGATGAAGTATATGAAAAATCATAATTTTTAATAAGTGCCGATAGGTTGCTATTAATCGTGGTTAGCATTCATGTAGAGAGCTGATGACAATATTCAATATCTCTGAAAAATTCTCATTCTGAAAAAGGTTCAACCCTCCAGCGTCAATACCTTGGAATTCCGCGCACATTTTTTAAATGGGGTTCGGCAGGTATCGATTGAAATCGAGCGGAGAGCAGTAAATACTTATTTGATAAAGAAATATTTATTCCCTTTATTTTTGTTCTTTTAGCGAAAAAATTCTCTTTTGTTTTAAGAGACGTCGTGTTTAATCTGCGTCTGCAATTTCATTGCGATATCTCTTAGTTCATCGCGTAAATATATAAATTTTTCTCCCATGAAGTCGACCCAAACATGGGGGACGGAAGTGATATAAAAATATAAGACCCTTTTATTTTTTGTGAAATTGAGTCTGGCCGGTTGGAATGAAATGAATAGAGTAAAAATCTTGAGACGAAGAAGGAATCACTTGAGTGTGCTGATGTAGGGTAAAATTTTTCATCGTAAGAACGAGAGACGAAAGTGGGTGGATGATGCCCATTCAGATGCGCACATCTACCAGTTAGAGTTGGGAGTTAGCCGTTGTCGAGGAGTGCGGCGCTCAATACCCAGTCTCATTCCCTCTTAGCGCTTCCAGTTCTACGCGAGTTAATTGCCATTGCATTCCAATCGGCACGAAAGACTGCCGGTGCTCGTCAGACGCCTCTCCGGGTGGTTTAAAGAGACTTTTAGTGGGGATGTGAAGGGGGATACTCCACAGCTTAAAGTGTGTGTACGGAGAAATTGGCTTACAGAATGTCATTGATCCGGAAAATGTCAAAACATACTTTAAGTTTGTTTTTGGGGAACTTAGTAAAGAGTTTTCCACCGCTTATTTTAAGAACGATCTATTGAAATCAAGCGAAATTTTATTTGAAAGTTAGAGAGTTGCTGGATTGGCCTGGATTATGAAATTACATAACTAATATAATATAATTACGATATAAAGATCACTAGTAATCATGGAACTCGTTACGCAAGAATAGGGTAGTTTCAGTCATCAAAGAAAACGAAAGGCATTGATTGCGATTCGTTACCCGCCATTAGTGTATTCATAATATACAAATTATTTGGTTGTAGAAATGCCGGTTTAGACGAATGGCAAGGGTCAATTTTATCCTCAATTGAAAAAGGCCAGATTGGCGCCCATGCGATACCACTCCACGTGACGTCACAGGGACCTAGTTTCTATACGAGTATAAAGGAGTTTTACATCGATTGAGATTACCAATGCATGCATGAGACACAGAGCTCAGGGAAACATGTCTTAATAATCACCTATTAAAACTGGCTAAGGTCGGAAAGTCTTCTTCGTTTGATAAGGTATTAATAATCCTTATTTAAGCCAAGCACTACCAGCTAGCATGGTACTCTGCTACCTGCTAGCATCCTGCGACGTATCAGCGCTCAAAGCCTCGCCCCAAGGTCACCTCACTTGCGGCAGCGGGAACCAGAACGACATCACACGGAGTTTTCCCAGCATTCATACTTAGCCGTCGCGTTTTCGTGCGCTTGAAAATGTTCACTTTTCATTTAATCGTGAAAAATAGATATCGCCATTTTAAAATCTAAAAGCGTGAAATACGTACTCCAGGAGTAATAATCTTTCGATTTAGGCAATAAAAATATCATAGGAAACCACCCTATTGAACAATGATGGTCGGAACTGCGCACTTCTTGTCTCTCCTTTTTATCTTACATGACTTTTCGTGTAACATTATTATTAAATGAACATTTACTAATGCCAGTAAACTTATCTGATTTCTTTGTTAAAAAAACATTAATGTTCTTGAGTTATTTTGTAGAATTGAAAAAATTCAGGTTATGGTTTTCCCATTAGATATATTGATACCTGTTGATAATCGGACGAATGAATTAGTTACGCATCTCTTTTATTTAACGAAAGGTTCAATCAATTATATAATTTTTTGGAACACACTAATGACACATTTCTGCTATTTATAGAGTTTCAGAACACGGTGATCTTACTTTGAGTGAAACTAGTTTGCATATACACATCACGACGTGTATAATCTCAAAATAAGTAATCCACACTCTCCTTTTAATTTTTTGGGAATATTCCTGAGGTTTCGGTCCATTCTTACAGAGACTGAATAGCAATTTTATCTAATTCACAAGTAACTGTAAGAAGTTGTGTCATAATACCCGGCTTTGACGCAAGAGAATGTTATTGAACAGTAAAAAAAAAGCGGAGACTTCGAACTATAGAGTGGACCACTCTGAAGTTAGAGTATTTCATTAAAACGCTGAAGCATTTTTGTCCGTCGTTCATGTATCCATCTCCTCATGCTAAATGATATATTTTGAAAGAGTGAAATGAATAAAATCGTGCGACGTGTTCGCTATCAGCCACAAGACGCAACATAAATGTGTTCCACCGCACTATTTTCCTCTTTCACATTGACGCTTATTTTATGTGCCGTTTTCCGGGATTTAATGAGCATTGCATACAAAAATTGCGGAGAACAAATTAGAGGTTTGGGGATTATAGGGTGCCAATTCCCACAAAATATTTGGGTAATCCTCTTTAAGAGCAATCTCCCCACAATGAATACCCAAATGTTTTTTTTCTGCACTCGCCCTTGAATCGGTAGACACATATTAGAAAATTATGCACCTAATATCACTTTAATTGGCTATTTCAAAAGTCTTTAATGAAATGGTAAAAAATTGGTAAACTCCTTAGCCTTTCTTGTTCATTTTTAATTGTTACCATGCATATGAGAATGGCTTTACTTTACGGGCTTCCTTCTTTTAGAAAATAATCCTTGCACTGACTTCCTTACTCTCACAAGTATCTCGCAATGGGCGCAGATACACCCTGCTCTAGACCGGCTGTCTGATTGGCTTACCGCCCAAAGAAAACGAGTGGTCGCGTCGAAAATGAGCGTTCAAAAACTTAAAGGCCGTTTTACACGGTACACGGAATTGCGCAATCTGACGTACGTGCAAAGGCGCAATCAAAATGTCGTCGTCTAAAGCGGTGAATTGCTTGAACACATGCGAGAATGCGTGGATGCGAGACGGCAAAATAGCCCGTTCTAATTTCGTTCATGCATTCGCGCAATTCCACGCCATTTTAGAAATTAATGAAGCTCTAACCTGCGCAATTCCGTGCTCCGTGTAAAACGGCCTTAATCGAATAATACGTGCTTTTATGAGTAGTCCTTGAGATTTCCATGAGACACTATTTTTAGAGTTGGTATAACTGGGGTGGAAACTGTACGCGATATGTAGAATAATGGGTTTTTCATGTGAATGTTGAAAATGGGAGTTTGTTTTTTTTTTGCCTATATATGATCTTAAATAGGCCATGTCACCTCTCAAACTTAATTAATTGTATTGTTAAAACGGTTTCGTCATATGTTTAATAAATTAAGCGACTCCCACAAAGCAAATGAATCCTTGAAAACATTGCGTTTCATTTGCGCGCCATTGCGCTCTTGACACGCGATAAGGTGAAAATCAACCTTTGAATGGATAACTGGAACTTCTACTTTCACTTCAATGTCATCCGACACGGAATTTCGGCACCTCTTAGGCAATCATCACATATCGTGTGAATCAGAGCTGTGTCTCCACCTGTCTTCACAGAACACCTGTGAGCATAGTGCGGTCCCAATTTTGGTTTATTTGACATCAAATTTGATTCTATCGCCTCTCACAAGTCCTCACCATGGATATAGATGAAGCCGGCGTCCTCATTTATCAAAGAGCTGTCAGTTTGTATCTTGATCGCCGACCAATCGCTCTCCTACACGTTATCTCCACCTTTTTATGAGATTCTGGTCGGCAACTTATGGCGGGAAAACAACTGACCTAATTCGTCAAAAAAGTCGCCAGATGTCTATAGTAAAGAGCATCTAGAGTATTCCATGGAGATATGGTGTGATATTTGTTTTATGGAGATGGTGTTTTGACTCTTCTTCTTGAGGGGCCTGTCTGGTCATTTGCGGGAGGAAAAAACTTATTCTTGTGGTCCGGCTTTTGTCTTCAGGCCTCTGAGTGGGATTTGAAGAGGCCATGGGTGGGATTTTGTACTAACCTACTCTTAACGCGTTATGCCAAGAGAATGCTCATTTTTGGGCGTTATCTTGGGTCTTCTTTTTTCTTTCCTCTTTATTGACCGATTGAACCGCCAACTGTGTGCTATTAACCGGAAATCAAGCCCGTAGCGAGCAGGGAGGTTGCAAAGTGGTTTATTCACTCTTCCCGATACGTTTGAGAGGTACGGTATCGAACGCACTCTTTCCACAGACCACCCCGAAAATGCTACCTGGCTACGGCCATGCTGAAAAAATATACACAATGGGATATTATATTGCCATTTTTTATTTCTCGTTACATGAGTAAAAATTAAATAATCTGCATTTTTATAAGGATGTAAGATCTCCATCTAATTATAGAAGAACTGCATTTATTCCATATGAATAAATGCAACTCGTTCATAAATATAATTCATTCGGAATGAATAAATGAAGAAATACGTTCTCCCAACCAGTGGCTTACGATGTCTGTTGCTAATAGAATGAAAAATGATATTTATAATACCGAATATTTCTTTCGGAGAAGTACATCCTCCTTTATTTGAGGCGAAGTTCTCCTCCTTATTTTCGGAGCACACGAGCGTATCATAAACAGCGCACAAAGAACTTCACGTCACGATCATTTCTCCAAGAAACGTCAGCACTTCAAGGGTGTCCCGCTATCATTTGCGTCGCTGATTGACGAAAAAGCTCACAGATTGTCAAGAATGATTTCGAAAGGCTGAGCTGAAAAGTAAGCCGTTGACAGCATTCTCATGCAGCGAGAATTGAGGGGATCACAGTGCTTACTACATTCCATACAACTTGCTGAGTGTGGTGATTGAAGTGCACCCGGAGCATGTACCGCATTGTCACCGAACAAGTTATGCAACTGTGCTCTTCTCGGAGCAGCACTTTTCTGTGGCCTCCTCAACTTCTTTGATCCCCAATGTCAAACGTCGCGTCGGGAGCACTGCTGGTGCGTTTACAAACGAGAAGGCCAAGGTTACTTGAGAGGGGAAAAAATTACAGAATCCCTCGGAGGGCTTACGAGACGAACGAAGCCTTGAACTGCACCGCGGACAATATTTTTGATCGGCGAGGCGTATGAGATGATCGTTTCGAGTTTTCTTGACGTCTCAGGCGGCGGAGGAGGAGGAAGGGAGGGGGTGGAATAGATGGAGAGAGAGAGAAAGACAGGGCAGGAGCGGCCTCCCATCTACGCGGCCGATGGTGGAAACTTCCTCACCCGTCCGTCCGTGTGTTGTTGCGCTCTTCTTCCCCGCCCCCAACCTCACCCTACCACCTTCTTGTCCTGGCGTTGAACTCTCACACCCCTCTCCCCACCCTTCTTGTACTGACTTCCCCTTCCGCCCCTCACCTGCCAGCCTTTTGGGGGAAGAGAGAGGGAAACTGGCCTTTGGAGAGGGGGACGGGGTGGGAGTTATACGGTTGTTGTGGAGGGGTGTGGGGTCGGGGGGATCTGCCTACCGGAGCGTGGGTTGGGAGAAAGGGTGATGTTTAGTGGGGGGAGAGGTTTTCGGAGGAGGGGAGGGAGGTTTGGTGGGATGGGGGATGTGAGGGAGGGAGCGAAAGAGAGGGGGAAACAGAGAGATAGGGGAGGGGAACTCTCTCTTTCAGAACAAGCAGTGGAGTGCTCGGGAGAAGGTCGTGGCTGTGTAAAGTGCGTGTGGATTGCCGTCGTCCGTGGGTCGGTCCCACTACAGCCCGCGCGCACACGCGCCTCTCCGGCCCGAATTTCTCGCGCGCCGCCGCTCCCTGCTTAGGTGCATCGTGTTCTCTTCACCCGTGTTTCTCTGAATTGTGAAGGCAGTTAGTTACTTCGTGGTGGAATCGGATTGTGCGTATTCCTCTGAGTTGGAGAAACCATAGGCTTTCGTCAGTTCGGGACTCGTGGGCCATGCCATTCCGGCGAACATTGGACTTCTCGAGTTCTCCGTCTTGGGCTGGTAGCATGGAGGAAAACAATTAATGCATCCTTTCCGGTGCCGGGTCGCCACAGTTCGGCGGGATCGTATTTCAACGTTTACCCCACCGCAGCTGTCGTCTTTTCTTCCTCACCAAGAGTGCTCGGGTGCTGTAAGGATGGATGAATCGGTCGTGTAGTTCCCGCCGCTCCAGAAGCCGGCCGACTAGGGGTCTTCTTCAGTGGCTGCATTTGGTGGTGCCGGGTTTGGTGAATTGAGAACCATCGTGCGGCTGAAGGCGCAGGTGGTTGCAGCTGTGCAGGCCGTCGGATATTTTTTGCCCGTTCCTCCCGATGATGTACGGACCGCTCTTTGGAGCTGCGGACGAGATGGGTTCCTCGTCTTCCTTGGCGACCACCGAGAATCGTCGTCCGTCGAATAGTACGGGACCATCGCCTCCATCGATGGTATTTGCCATGAGACGCCGTTGAGTTTCACTTGCCGGGATTACAGTGTTTAATTAATTGAGTGCATGTGTCTGTGTGTGAGTGAGAGTGTTGCTTGCCTGTGCATCAGTGCTGTGATTGTGTGAGTTCGGCCCAGGTAGAAGGTGGCAATTTCCGGAGTCGGCAAAACTGCGGACACGAGGGGTTATAGTCGCCGTGATCTTGGGGAAGAGGGCTCCAAGGCCCTCGGCTATCGTACTAGCGGTGTCGATTCTTTTTAATTGTGAATAATAACTGACTTCTGAATTGGTTTTAGGTAGAAGATTGGATAATTAATCCCATTTGGTCTTCTCAATTTTTATCCTGCACCAATACCTACTGGATTTTCTTGCAAGATCTCGGATCTTCCACCCAGTTTTCTTCCACATTTCCGCAGTGTAAGGGGGTGGGGTGAAGTGTCGACTTTCGGTCGTTAGGAAGAATATTTGTGTGAACGCCCTTTAGGCGTTTAGTTCGGACTGGTAACGTTTTTCTCGTCTAGTATTCTCGAGTGATTCCAACTCCTGGATATATACATATATTCGCGGTTTACCCATTGGATGGTCTCCGGAAGCTCCTTTCCCGCTTGGTTTCCGCAGCCATTCTCCTCCTGCGCGTGGCAACAGCGGAGCCGTGGACGGCGTAGCTGAGCGGAGGAACGGATTTCGGAGGACGACGTGAAGGAAAGGCCTTGGCAACGGATTTGTCAGTCGTCACCTCGTCACCCCGCAGGGGTATCTTCGGCATGAGGCGAATTAGTGGTGAGTGTTGTTGGTGAACGGGACAATAATCCTTGATGACTGGAGAAATTAACGCTCGTAGATTTTGAATGCGACAGAGGGGAATCATTTAACATAAATTTTATAGAAATGCGAGCATTTTGAACGTTTGAATCGACATTATAATTGTGCATACAAACTATGCTGGTTTGGGGACGGTTACTTCACGTTCTGGCCTCGAATTACATAGGTACCAAATCTCAAAATTGCGCTACCCGTATTTATGTTACGTTGCGCACATATTAGGGGCTTAAATATTTTTCCATAGAATATCTTAAACAACTCTATGGAAAATCGTTTTCCTCTTGGCTGGATGTTGATTTCATTTTGAAACTTTCGTAGCAGGTGTCTGAGGAGTTGTTTTTGGTGAGTTTAAATAGCTTATGTTTGGAATGTGCGTTTATTTATCCTATTCCCGAGTTTTTACACAGCAGCAGCGACTTAAGCTCAAGTTCCCCAGAAAATTGTAATCCTTTTAGTATTGAATACCATTAACACATGACAAAAGGCTTAGTGCTCTCCATTAATCAGGGAACTCCCATTCACTGTGAGCCTCTTCATTAAGAAGCACTTTTGGAAGAGTATTCCAATTTTTCATTTTTGTTACAAATGCAATTAATGCCGGATTTGCCGTTTTATCGACTCCGACTAAATTTTCGCTTCCTTAAGCAATTGTAACTCACTACTTGGGTTATTATATTTAAGTCTCCATACAGCTATAAGCTCATAAATTCTGCTCCATCACTAAATAAATCATTGCTAATAGGCACTGTCGACCATATGGAATGGATTGTGAACACTTTATCCATAAATGGATTTTGTCGCTAGGTGAAGTAAATAAATACCTATTAATACTGGAATCAAGTATCCAAGTGTTGTATAACATTTGCGCTTGTGCGTTGTTACTTTTTGCAAGGTTTATTTTATTCCTTTGTATTTCAAGCGTTTAATTCCAAGTTCTTATTACCATTCGTTTTTATCAATTTCTCCTTTTTCTCTTCATGTTTGAGTTCCTATATGGCATAGAAGTCGATTGTTATTTTCCTTACGGCGGGCTTATTGTATGCTTTAAGTTCTGATTTTGTGAATAGTACTTGTTAATGTATACTCGAACGCCGTGTGCAAAATCTTTTTTAAATTAGTATCATCTAGCCTTTGTGTGCGATTTAACGACATGTACTCTAGAGAGCAGAAGACAGCATGCCTTAATGAAATTCATTTCTAGGAGTCCTGTTTAACAAGGATTACAGATCTATACTTATTTTGCCTATTTACCAATAATGTATTACGAGTTTTCTAAATTGTTATTATCTTTTTTATAATAAAATAAAATAATATATTAATTGTTGTTACTTAAAAATTTGAAAAATATCTGTTTAGAAAGACAGTGAAATAAGCATCGATATCATCCAGATTTAAGTTGAATTTTAAAGAGTAGAAACTATTTAAAGGGATTAAAGTATTTTTAAAGCAATACTCTTAAACCTGGATCGTTCACTTTATACTACCTCCGAAGTATTTTCTGCCATCCCTTTAGTTTCATTCAGTATTGATGAGTAAATTTTATGAAGGTCGACTACGGGTCAAGGTTCGAACACGTAGTTTTATCACTTATAACCTCTCTGAAATGAAAGTTATCGGGCCGGAATCGATTGTTGAAAACAGCCGAAAAGGCGCAGCGAGCCCAATTCTCTCTCGAGGACACCGAGTAAGTCGGGAAAACGAACCGCAGGTACGGAGAGCTTTGCCGGGGGCTCCGACGCAAAATTTGTGCTCACCCCGCACGGCCTTTTATAGCCTTTCAACCCTGAGATCCACTCGGAAGAGAGCGAAAGTTTGTTTCGGCACCCAGCCGACGTTTTCCCTTTGATTCTTGCTTCCCTGCACTTTGCCATCAAATCCACTCCCGGACGTATCTCCCTCCAGTTACTTGCTTCCTAATGGCAGGCAACAACCCTATCTTCACCCTCCACCCCTTTCTCTGGTGGGTGTGTATATATATATATATGTGTGCGCGCGTAAATGTAATTACTCCTACCACCATTACTGCGTCTTGTGGGAATCGTTCGAAGTCCTCCCTTTTGGGGTAGCATCGGGCTATTTAAGCATAAGGAGGGATGGCTTTAAAGTGCTCCTTCGACGCTAAAGACCAATTTACTCATGGCCGGGCGGTTCTTTTCCGTGCCCTTCATTCAGCCGACAGGCGCGACGTAAGGGTGTGGAGAATGGAAGGGTTATTTTTACACGTGACCATCATTTCCAATCCAAATGGGAAGAACTTCCGGGAAGGCGTGTTTGTATGCGTTGGACGGAATTAGATTCCGACACGGATCGGAATTGTTTAAAGTATCAGTATTTTATTTGAAACTGCATTGGTGCTCGGGTACTTGATATTTCAGTTTATTGAGGGAAATTGTAACGGTTTGTGTATAAATAATTTTGCTGTGTATCGTTGAGTTTTGCGGTAATAATATGGCAGGAAACGCTTTAATACACATGTCGCTCCGCTCTTTCATGAAGTTCAGATTTCTGTTAGCTGTAGTATACTTCCTGATAATCTTTGTAAAGACCGCTATAGTGTGATTTCGTATTATAAACAACATGTGACGATTTAATGTGAGAGATGTGAATGTGGCAACAAAACAATTGTCGTAGATGTTCAATTTAAACCCCAATAGATACTCCACTGTATTGCTCTTGTACAAAAGGTAAATAATCCTGGAATTCTCTTGAATGACTCCCTTGTTTTAAAATGATAACTGTGATAAGTCCCGTCGCACCCAGGGAATAGTAGGATTGGATGTTGAATAGCCATCGTAAATGATATATTTCTCTTGAAGTAGGTTGTAGGTAGTGGTGAGGAAGCACGAAGTCAAGGCACACATTTCTGGAAGTATAATGTCATGTTGACAACTGTATGAAAAATTTACGTCTTAATTTTCAAAATGCTTATTTATTACATTTTAGATACCGGTTAATGTTGGCTAGGGTTTACTGGATACAGCTAAGTAATATCAAAAGTGTAACGCGAGTTTTAAAAGAGTAATGCGTAAAGAACATATGAGAGGTTTAGCGGCAGTGATACGCCCTATTACCCTACCGTAGAGATGGTGTGCGGCAGGTGTATGTGATTGGGTTTCTCTTGAGTGCAGCCCTAACATTAAAGTTAAGAGTATTATCATTTAGCATGAGAGCTAACCTTGAAAAAGTGCGTGCTACCAGCTGGGAATGACTTCTCCCCCAACATCAATCCCCCTCTATATAGTGACTTTGGGGCAGGTGAGACGGCGGTGCATCGCCAATAGGGCGCCACCTTCAGGTCGACCTTCCAAAATGCCTTCGCACGCTATAATAATTGACGCACTCCTTGGTGAATTCGGGGGTTGGTCGTAAACGGAACAGGTTGCATCGATTGAAGCTTCAGCTGCCCTCTGCCTCTCAGCAGTAGACCCTATGGAAATTTTACGGAAAGACAATGCTTATATGTTTCGGAAAAAGGGAGCGAGATAGTTTTACGAGCCGAGAAAGGAAATTAATATGCGCACCCTCAAGTCGAACCGTGGCAGTTGAGCTCACTGAGTCCATACTGCGTTCTCTGCTCTTCACCGTCGTTATCTTTGAGAGAACGCCGGGTGCCCCTGACGCGACTTCCGGGTGTCCCGGGCAGTAGTGGGGGTGGACGCGGTAAAACGTCATTCCCGCTTCTCCGCCTCGTTTGGAAAATCTACATCTATGAGATACGGTGCAAGCCACCACCAGGGTGTGTGGCACGGGGTGATTCCACACCAGGCGTACAGCACGCGTTCTAGCCTTAATCAGATACGCGCTCCCTTGCCGGACACAGGCCAAGCACACAGGACAATGACACGTGGTCAGGACAAATAGAAGGAGCATGCTAAGGACACGAACAAGCTACCATGAAAATAACTACTGGTTAATTATAGGAAAACGAATAGTTAGCATAGGTAGTGATCCACGGATGAGTAATAATATTCCAAGAAACACATGCAGTAAACTAGTATTGGATATAATATTACGTTATTAACGATATATGCACAGCCTATTTTAACTAATCCGTGTCATGCTATCCTAGAGCCAAACTACCGAAGGTAATATGGTCCCTTACTGTACGTGTTTTTATAGTTGTGTAAAGTTATGAATACCAAAAAAGATACATGCAGATAGTTCGTATAATACCAATGTAATAAGCTATCAACTAAACATGCGAGAATTTTAATTACAATTAGCCAGAGTCTAGCACGTTCAAATTATCGTCCGTGGGATTGCCGAACTGCCCACGGTCCTCCCTCCCTCTCTGTCGGTCTATTCCCTTTAGCCAACTCTCTCCCGTCTCCTGCATCCTCCAAACATTCATCATCTGCAGCCTCCATAGCCATCCCAGATACACCCTCTTCCTACGGACGCTCGAACATGTGGAGTGGTGGAAGGGTTCCCGCCTTTCGGAATGGAGGGATTTGGTGTGCAAGTTTTTATTTCCACCCCCTCTCCCTAACCCCTTTACCCCCTGCTCTCGGATGAGTGTACGTGTTGGGGTGGTGTTGTGTTCCGAACGTATGTGCGCGCTCGGAGGATGGCTTTTAGTCGGTGACCCGTGTGGAGATCGTCATGGGAATAGGATTCGAGCACCCCCGCGGCCGGGTGGACGGACGTATAGGAGCGGAGGGATGGATCTGTTCGATAGTCGGTTGGTTTGGATAGGGTGTGGTTTCCTCGTCGTCGTGTCTGGTGCCGGGTGTGTTTGTGTCTGTGTGGAGTGGCATTTTGAAGGCGGCGCGTGAGAGAGGTTTTGGGGGCTGTTTTTGGCTGTTGAGGGGGAGAGGATGGTTAAAATGAGGGAGGCTCGCTCGGGACGTCAAGGGGATGCGATGGTTGGTTTGCTGGCCAGCGAAGGTGGTGTTTGTGTTTTAGGGAAGGAATTCAAGGAGGAGCGGGGAGTCAGCAGTATAAGCGAATCTGAACTTTTGGGTGCGTTTTTTTCACGCCTTTAGTTAACTGTGTTTGCCCATGGCGTGGGAGTGATTTCTGTCGTGGGCGTGGTGGTAACTGAAGAAGTTCCATACATTCTAATTGTGGTGCGGGGATGGTTTTATCTGCTTTATTCACCCGTAGCGTATGCCGTATTTTAAGTTGTTTACCTACTGAGGTGAGAGTGTTAAACGAGACGTAAAAAATGTTGAAATCCGACAGAATGAATGGTTTAAGAGAACTTTTTTCACTCTAACGCGTGTTAGCTGTACTCTGAAGTCAACTGGAGGAGGAATATACGAGACCGCTCTGCCATTCTTTGTGTATGTGGATCCATACGAACCACTTTTAACGCTTCCTTGTACACAAGTCTGCTCAAGAGATTGCTCTTGTGGTGATTGAGAGAGTTTTATTTTAAAAGCTTCTATGGGCAAGGAGAAATCCGGGAGTCCATGAAAAATTATGACTTAGTCGTAAATAAAAATTCCATGATCACTGCGTTTTGGTTATTCTACTCTCTTACTTATTAGTGATCGTTTTACACTCTCAAAATATGATACTTTTGTTATTGAAATGCATAAAATTATCTTGCCAGTCGATTTAAAGTGTAAGCGGGATAATTCGTGTACAGTAATTTGACAATTTTATAGAATGATAAGGAAAGAGCCAAGTTGTAAATTCCCGATTTATAGTTTTGGACCAAACCAAAAAAGTGGAGATTTACAATTTTTATCCGTTTTTATTGCCAGCAATTCCAAGTATATTATTCCATATTTTCTTTGGATTGCTAACCTCAATTTGGCTTCGTTCATCAAAAGTGAAGCATCCATTAGCTAGCTGGAATAGTTGAAAACGCATTATGTTATATATCCGTCATGTGCCTCAAATACAGTCGCACCGCGGCGGCATGTACCCGGAAAACTTAGTATTAGAGGATAGGTACGCAAGAACAAAAGCATACTTAGAACCGTGATATTCTCTTCGGCCATGGTCATTGCATCGCAGTAAAGTCACTATTATCTAATTATATGTGTAAAATTTCGTATTGTCATGAGCAATATTTATCCCTAATATTGTATCCCTCCTCGAGGCAGAATACTTTTTTATGCGTTACGCCCAATTAATGGTGCAAAATGTTGGTGATCAATCGCGTCCGCGGTGGAATGTTTTTGACTTTCACCGGGATCGCGTTCGGGAAACTGCCCATAATTTGAAAATCATCGAGTCGCTTCGAGTGACCTCCCGTTTTTCCCCGCGGGGTTTTCCTCCCAGCCTCTCCCTGCGCCCGTGGACGTAAAGTGGGGAGATCTACCGTGCGAGAATAAAGTTTTCTTGGGTTTTGATCCGGCTGAGATTTTCCGTGGCATCTAATACATCTATGTCCGTTTCTCTTCATCAATGAATAATGGTATGATTAGTATAAAAGCCTACCAAAAAAGATATTCCATGCATCGCGAGAAAATAAACACAAAATTAATCAGGAGTTGTAAAGGTAAATAATACTATTCCACTTGTTTTTTAATGTCCCGGCAATCTATCAAGTTAATGAACTATAATCCCCTATCTCATGAATACGCCGTGTCGTAAAATGCCATAATTCTTCCTGTGATAGCCACTAATATTCCCTGATGACGAGGGACGTGACGGATCTCGGAAATTCAGATACTGTGAAACCATTGACCTGGCTGGAGACCCGAGAAAACTTTAAATAGAAAGCAGTTAATTCGCCCCAGTTCTTTGGTCACCTAAGATGCGCACTCTATGTGTCGCAAGCCGTGTCCTGTACCGTTGCATTCGATGGCTATCCCCGCGGCTCACGTGACAACGACCTCCCCGCTTCTCCAGTCTCGGCCTCCGGGCGATAATGAAAAGCCATGTCCGCTCCATTTGCGTGTGGATGGCGCCTCGTTAGCCGCCCTCCGCGACGATGGGCTAAAATGTCCGTCGTCGCTCGTTCATCGGCGCAATATTGGCTTTCATTCGCCGTGAGACTGCGTACACCCCATAGGGAATTCGAAGGAGTGTGGGCGTAGGTCCTCTAATCGATGGATTTATATGCATGACTGTTATCAAGAATGCTAATCATTCACGTGAAGTCTCTGCTGTTCGTATTTCCTGGCAAATTTTAGTTCATCGATGTTTAAATTAGTAACAACTGAAGACATGGTAGAATTTTTTCTATTGCAGTGGCGTCGTTGTCTTTATTACCCCGAATAAATACTTTAGACCCATTCGTGGCAATGATTCATAACGAAAAGGTACTGCGTGTTTATTGATGCATGACTGTTATCAATAAGGTTAATAATTCACGTGAGGTACCTGCTGTTCGTATTTCCAGCGTTGAAGGTATTAAAGAATGGGTTCTAATCAATCTTCGTGCGGCTTTAAGTACTGAGGCTTATTGGTGGTTGCGTTTACGGCATAGTATGGTCGGTTTTCCTTTTGTTTTTTCTCGAATTTGAATGTTTAATTATTTTTCATGCAATAAAGTTCTGGCATAAGTGCATATTATTTAATCTGTCGACGATTTCGCGGCATTTATTAATTTTACCTTAAGCTGTTGGTCCTAATCAATTATTCATTTTAGAGAATCCTTGCCAATGTTTTCCCGGCAAGGGGAATCACGCATTTTCCGCCTTTGTGACAGTTCAGCGTGACATTAATTTTGAATTATTGATGGTTACAATGCGTCGGTGCGTCTACTTAATCTCCCTAATTGGGTGATAGGATGCAGTTGGATGGATTCTCAGAGCGAACGCATTCGGCGTTCCGGTAGCTATAGCATTTAAATGCTATAAAATTAGCTGATTCTCAAAGCAGCTTGCGTAGCTCATACCCCTTGCGTAAAATCGGCACCAAGTATCTGTTTTTCTGATTTAGTTGATTTATCTTTTAGATAGAAGTTTCCTGATGCAGGAAATCAAAGGAAAGCATCGGTGGGGTCATTTAGTGTGAAATTGTACATGTGTATCCGTATTATGCTTGATCAGTACGCACGTGACTCGCTCACGTGATTGGTAGCAAAATTTCCTTTTGCATGTTTACTCCCCAATAAACTCTTCCACGGAGTGAATCAACCATTCATCGAGAAATCCCTCACGATTTTATTTGTTTTTTTTCATTATTCTCTTCATGTTGAATGTTATCTTTCTAAGAAAACGTCGATTCAACTATCTCATTGCAATTGTTTCCACATTTTATGGCACGTCGAAGGCGTACGTACAGCATTTGGTATTCGCCTTAAAGTCTCGATAAATCTGTAAAAAACGTACGCGCAGGGAATATGTACTTGCATCCGTTTGATAGGAATATAATTTTGGGCTTACATATTTTGTGCCACTGTAATTTGTGTACACGTAATCAGTTAGTAAATGTTAGTTTAAAAACGTATTAAGTAATACCAACGAAAGATAGATTCGAATTTTTTTTATGATGTAGTGACGACGTTATCTTTATTACCCCCGAATTTTAGAGCTATTAGTGGTAATAATTCTTAATGTTTTGCTTGTCATTTTATTTATTATTTCTTGGCTCGCCTTGCGTGAAAGGGTCCCAGAAATTGGTGATTTTTGTATAAAACAACGTTCCATGCAATGAAACGTGACCGTTCGCCGATTGCCGTTTTTTCTCCCGTATTCTCCTGACCCTGCTCTCTTCGATATCGTTCGGGGATACCTATATCGCTCAGGCAGCAGTTCAGGAGACATTGGGTCGACTTGGCACGAAAAGGCACATGTATGTATATATATGTACCCTTTCCGAAGAGTCGTGTCGACTCGATCAAAGTTTCTTCTCCTCTCTGTTGCGTTTTATGTTGATCACACTGCCACCCCATGTTGGGGTGCGGAGCGGAGGCGCGGGATAAGAAGAAGGAGGACGACGGGGGTTTACGACTCGGCGTGGACCTCCTTGGGTCGCCCTTATCTTCTCCTTCCCGATGGGTGAACTCTTCTCCTCTCTTGCCTTGACCCGTCGCGGCCGCTCGCCACACTCCCCAGTGTACGTACATATACGCGGCTCCATCTTTTTTTTTTGTTTATTTCATTTTTTATGTCGACACTTTGTACGATGCTTCGTGTTTATCTATGTGTTACCGCACCGGGTGAACTTGTCAGAGGTGAGGTTTGAAAGGGTACACCGGTCATAAACGAAGTCGTGTATGAAAACGCGTCTTCGAAGAGCGTTTGCTCCGATATTCCGTTTCAGGTCAATTTAGCTTTGGTTTTAGTGTTTCTGAAAAAAAGTACGTCCGGTGAATCACGGCTTGTCGAGGGAGTTTGTTGCGAGGAAGTATTTATTGTCTAGGAAGTTACAATTTTGTGTTTTTCTGCGTTATCGTATCGTCTCACAATCTTAATTAGGGACTCCTTATATAAGCCTATATTCGATCATGTCGATTAGTTTGGAATGCGTCGAAAGATTTTTTTGTTGGTGTGGCTAAAGCAAACTTTGAGGGTTGGTGAACCTTTCAGGTAAAGAAGACTATTTAGCATTTTCATGCTTCAGGAAAATGGGAACATGAGTTTTTTTCATTAATGAGCCTGACGTAATGCGTGTATAATACGTTGTTAATATTACTTTGACTAACGATATTTTCATCCTCAACCCTATCTGCGTTTTAATGTTACACCCATTATGTTCGTCCTATTTGAAATTGAAGGTGATTTAAACAAAAGCAATTTTAAATAAAAAGTTATTGGTGAGGATATGGACGTCTACCTACCCATGAAAATCCATTGATCCCTCCAAATCCTCTCAACTTTTGATTCTAAAAAACATCTGAGAATGTGGACGTGCATATCTATCATACCTTCTCTTACGCGCAGCTTCTCTGTTGGCTTAATTAGAAATCGCTCTGTAATCGCTCTATTTTTTACATTACTTTAATTAAAACTTATTCAAATCGGGGGCTTATTTTAATTTGAGCATTAGTACGTTGGCTAGCATAATTTATTTGGTACCCCGCCTAAAAATCATTTTCCCAACTCCCTTAATATTTCAACAGCGCAGTCTGTGCCATGTAAAATTAAGGAACGACGATTTAGCCCTGAATGATTCGACCAGCGAGGAAATAATATCGTGCGAGGCATTAAATGAATCTCAGCTGGCCGGTTGATGCATGTCTGTTGGCTCAGTACGGCTGAACTCCTGAGATCTCTCTCCCTCCAATAGTCGCCTTCTTGACTTAGGTGCACACATGCATGCACCTTCCCCTCGCGTGTTCGCGGTATACTCTCCGCTCGCTTCCTCGTCCGTCATTCCGTTTGCGGCGATTAATCCGATCGCAAGAGAGCTCGAAGGCTAAATCATGGCTCGCTTGTTTCGAATACTCCCACCCTCTCCGGGCGTTGTCACGTCGCGATGTAATGGCTTTCATTGCGTCGTCGTCCGAACGAGGTGGCGGAGCAGCTGACCTCACCCGTCTCAGCTCCTAAGACTCAATTACTGCGACTCAGGCGTGGCGGAGGAGAATCCCTTCTCCGGTGCGAGAGGAGATCGTATTCCTTTTCGCCAAGTTGGTACGTTTCGTCCGTGAGGGAGGGGCCCCTCTTCTCTTACCTTCCGAGTCCGCTGATGTCACCTTTGATCGGCGTTCTGCGATGCGATGCGGCGGTCGGAGTTCGAGATCCGTGCGGGAGTATCCGTCAACGCCCGCTCCAATCCGTGCCCGATCGCATTCCCCTTCATTATGCATGCACTGTCGGCGTAACGACGACGTGCTGAGTCACTGTAAGCTACAATGTGCAGTGCTAAATTTGAACGGAAGAAATGGGATGCTGCGAGGATGTGACTGACCCAGAGCTAGTATAAATAATGCATACTTGCTCGAAAAACAAAATGGGTGGGTGGATTTTCAATGGTCTACGAGGAAAATTCGCGAAATAGAGAAGAAAAACTCTGGTATCAATACTTTCTCTGTGAGTCGACCGGTGTCAAAAAATTGTAAGAGAATACCATTCGTTTACGTGTTTGTAATTTCGAACGGATAACTTATTTATTTTAACTTTCATTCTCAAGGACCTAAGGTATCAAGGTTTAAATAAAGTCCATTTATGTATATGAGATTGATCAACTTTTTTCTATTTTGCACATTAATTTTGCAGCTGAGGGTTTCAATGCTATCCTCATCATTTGGCTACTGCGCTGCCACTTGAAGCGATCTGTTTATCTTTACTCGTGATTTAAGGCCCAAATAGTTTTTCGGCGTTCAGATTTTTGTCTTTCGTACGTCATTACTTCTCTATTTGAATCTCCTCCACCACTTCCTCAGTGTCACCTCTTGAAATGGCTGATTTCTCGGTCCCCGGTCCCTCTACCTACTCACTGTTTTCCGGGCTTTGCTAAAGTCTCCCGTGGGCGTCCGTAACGAATCTGAAGGGATCAAGTATTCTAGCGTTCTCCCTTTACCTCTCTCGGCTGGATAAGGTCTAATCGCCCCCTTGTGTTCTCGCCAATGAGCAAACGATTACCTGATGGAATGTTGCAAGTCACCATGTGCTTCGGGGGCCCTGACGCGTTCTGTCTTTTGAAGGATTATTTTTCGGTCATTAAGACACTTTAATTTCCTCCCAATTCGATGCCCTTGGCTCTTAGCGTGATAATGTTGGCCGAATTACCTTCCACTTTAGTGATTGCTCTTTTTGAAGCATAACGTTGAGCATGGATTGAATGGACTTTGCAATTTGGATGCATTTATTTATCCTATTTAAGTCTACATTGGGTATTGTAGCGTCTTTATTTATGTAGGTACTTTAATCCGGCGTGATACTCCTTCAATTAGCTACCAATGATGCCGTCGCTGACTTGTAGGCAATAATTTAGGAATCAAAAAGTATTCGCGACTAATCGTCATTGTAAATTTTAAGAATTTTTTTTCCTGAGAAAAATGTTCAACAATCTCAGCGTGAGTTATGGACTGAATAGAAAGCGGAGGTTGTAAGATTGAGCCTGTGATGCTTTCTTATTGAAATTTTTAGTGTGGTTAAGGGTAAGAAATAAAGTCAATTTTGACGCGGTGTCGGTTAATGATAGATGCCTAATCGGCGGACGAAGCACGAGACGATGTCCTGATGTTTACTAATTATATTTAATGCGCCATTTGGTGGTATGAATTTATCTTACCTTCATTGTAAAACAATATAGTACTCTCTGTGTATAACGTAAAGTTTTGTCCTGCTTCCATTTATTTATATCTACACACACGTACATTAATCGCAAGATATTGAAAGTTAGGTTATGACTATTTTTTGCCTTGTTCTTTTCAAAATTTGTTTACAATATTCATGATGTACAGTGGGTAAGAATATGTATTAACTTAACTGCATATTAGATTGTATGGAAGTAGAAATATATCAATCCTGAATCAGCTCGTGGAAGTTAGTCGGTAATCGAGTGAAGAAGATGAAATGTCGTTAGTACCGTAAGTAAATGAGTATTTCATGGATTTTATACTTGAGTACATGGAGCAAATATGCCACCGTCAATGAATGCAGCAAGGCTGCCTGCATTCAGTGATGGTGATTGTATATAATGCCACATTAATTTTCCTTTCTAATGACAAGTAAATGTGGACTACGCTGGAATACTCCGCGCTCTCCTGTTGCCGCGATGAAGTAATGGAAGAGTTTTAGCCAAGAGGGCGGAAGTAACTCTAAAGTTTAAAGTCTATAATTTTTAAATATTCGTGTTTTACCGTTATGTGTGGCATTCTAATTAAGGACTAAACCTCTCTTAGTATGCCTGTTAGGTTTATTTAAGAAAGGACTTATGCTAGGTCCTTGAAATGTCCAAATAACTTCAGTCGTGTCACTTAGTTCTACCCTATAAATGCCGGAAGTTAGGAGCCACTTTTGGAGGTCTATATCTCCCTTCCACTCCGCTCGCAGGTGTCCCTCGCGTGGCGTCATAATGGACACGGGAGAGGTGGGTAACAGACGACTTATTCGCCTAGGGCTGTGATTGGTCAGCTCTTGTTATTCGTTTGAATCGACCCCCTCCCTCACATTCCTTCGCCAGCGTGATCAACTTCGGGCGGTGAAATGCACGTCATTAGTGTCTGGGGGAATCCCTCGACTCGTGATTGACTTTGTGTGCGTGTGAAGGTGAAATAATCGGAGCGTGCAACGCCGCATCCCGGCAATATGCTCAGAGGAGCAGTCTGCGAGATACGTGAGTAGTCCTTATGCATAGGGGTTCTTGATTATATTACGATTGGTCCGGGTGTTCATCCTCTTAAAAAATTGTAGCGTAGCTTTCTTATGAAATTCTGTGAACTAATTACTTCTAAATATTTCGTCGATGACAATCACCCTACGGTTATTCAAGTCTCTTAATGTGTAATTTCAACCATCTGTCTTGTGAACTCATATTAGGGAATTTAGTCTCTTTGCTTCTCAATTTGAAACAGTAATTCTGTAATAATTCTACCATTGGGATTATTTTTCGTCGGTCCCTCCTTTTTTAATCGTCGGGAATAGCAATCTTGTCGTTGCCTTAGGACACCTCCATCTACATAATACCCTGCGAGCCACCTCTAGGGTGTTTGGCAGAGGGTGACAAATCACCAACATGCAGCATGCAAGAGGACCGCCACATGCACACCGCACGGTCATAGAAATATTACGCGCACTAGCAAAGTATACATGCTTATTCATTAAAAAAATTGCTAATGGTTAGTAATTCCTAGAGCAAATACATGCAAGTTTAGATCTATGAAAAAACATGCAATGAGTGATCCTAGCGAGTGACGCCATTAATCCTATCATAGAGTAAGTATATGTACTTACTCTATGATCCTATCAATTGAGACAACGTTGCTATCCTTAATTGTACGAGGGAAGAATGACGTTTTAAATCTCTCTGTTTTGCAGTCTATTTCTTTTATTTTATTCTCATGATCGCGTCTACTATAGTACGATGTTAAACGAAGGATATGATTCACGTCGTCTGAGAAAATATCTTCTTCGAATTTCCTAAGTAAGTTAAGCCTTTACTTCGATCTACGCTCCTGTAAAGATTCCCATCCTACTTAACTCGTGTAACATGCTTGAAACGCTGCACTTTTTTCGTAACAACTCATCACAAATCTGGCCGCCCTGCGCTGTTCTCGATTGACTTCAGCTATTAGTCCTACCTCGTAAGGGTCCCACACGCTAGCACCAGAGTCCAAGTGAGGCCTCACTAGTCAGGTAGCTTATTTCTTTCTTTCTTTCGGGGACATGATCTCAGTTGCCTAACCATCCAGTAAACATTTGATTTTATATTGTGCGAAAGTGTTTGTGTTGTGGGGGTAGCGTTGTATTTGCTCGAATAGAAACTTAAAACTATCAATTGAGTTGAAATTATAAATTTTTATTTTATTTTTTTTCTTCTGACCCATTCAGTGCGTGAGTGTGTGATATTTCGCTCGCGACGCCTGCCTCGCGTCACGTGTTTCACTTCGGTTTACGGGCGCGGCGTGTGGGATTATAATCTCGCGCTCCGAGGACTGCAACTTCGTGGAGGGCGTCGGATGGGGGAGAGGATATTTACTTACCTGTTTATCATGGAGAGCAGGATGTGGGAAATAGGTCTCATCATCTTCATCTGGTGATAGCCTGCGTTGTGTGAACACGGGGATGGGAAAGGGGTTGTTTTCTCTAAGGCTCGATCACAATATTGTTTTTCACGCAGAAATCTGGGGATAATTTTACCTTGTAATGCCTTTTAAAATATAGCTGAGGCCGTCATGTAACATATTACGCGGTCATGTGTTTTTTATGGGCCCATAGTTTACAGTTCTTCTTAGCAATATACTTAGGAATTATTATTACCACTTTTGAGTGACAGAAAACCCGATGATAACAGTTTTAATTTAATTGTAAGTTGTGCTTGGAGTGCAAGCCGCAAGAAAACCAGTGATATTTGAACTATTATTCGGTGGTGGAGGGGTAAAGACCTCGTCTGCCAAGTAAGAGGTCACTGGTTCGAGTCTCGCCTGCGTTGATGGCCCCTATTCAGCCCATGGCTCTTTGTACAAGAGTAATTGTTATTTTTTTTAAACCCTGAAGTAAAAGGCCGATATGCATTGTTTTCGATGGTATGGGAATTAATAATAAAAAATGAGACGACAATCCTATCGCAATCCTTGAACTTGGTCGTGAAAGAGAGACCATGCGATTCAGGGTTAAGATGGGAAGGGGGGGATTGCCCATGGATTTTTATGGGGACTTTTGCGGGGAGTGGAGTGTAGTGTTTGTGAGAGGAGGAAGATGCATCGCGCGAGAGATTAACTTCATCCACAGTGCGGAAATAAAAGGCCTCCCGATGGCGTCGGGAGGATTAAGTCCGTTTGATCGATGGCGCATTTCGTCCGACGTCCATTTTCCCCACGCCACCCTCCCCCATCCCTCCACCACAAACCGTTGCATCTCAACCCCACCCCCAATACCCGTGGACCATCATTATATGGGGTACGGGGGATGAGGAGGTGTTTCGGCGGAGTGCGGGGTCCAACAACCCCCTTCCCTCCCTCCCGTCTGCTCTTAAATCTCTCGAGGACGTGCCTTTAAGCCCCCATTTATAGCGCGGATAAACTTAAACAATCTCGGGCGTCAAAAAGTTCCCTCGCTCTCTCCGGGGGGAAATAATTCATAGTTTCCTTGCGGTGGCGTTGCGATGGCAAAACACACACACAACTACATTGTTGCGATTGCATGAATGCGCGGGCATGCGGGCGCTTGCCTGCATCTTTGAGTAAATATAGGCAATATATAGCTTCTTAGCGTGTCACCAAAGGTATTGAAATGGCAAATTCCTTGCTGATATCATCCCAGATGAATGTTGAAAGTGTGGTACCATTTGTTTACGTGTAGTTTATTTCGTTTGGAAATCTCACTTCTATTTTATTTAATATCCTTTAAGAAGATATATTTGGATTTCAATATAATATATTAATTAGTGTTTTGTTCGCTAGCTTTTTAAGATTCCAGTAATATTATAGAAATTGAGAATTTGAATGCTGGCCCCACATAAAGAATGAAATGACAAAAGCCGATACCACGGGATTCCAAATGAATATTGATAAGTTGATACTTACCATTTGTTTTCGTGTAGTTCACTTCGTTTGAAAATCTCACATCTGTTGAATCTAATATCCTCTAAGAGGATTAATATGGATTATATAAATAATTCTTCTGATAAGTATTTTGTTTGCTAGCATTTTTAAATTTCTATTATATTACAGAATTTGAGTACATATTACAATCTTGTCCCCATATTTTGGTTTAAATAGCTATTTATTGATCGAGTTAATATATTAGGAAGTAGGAAGTTGAAAATATTGGAGGAGTGAAATCGTTTCATGAATCGTTGACGTAGTGTACCTAAATGCGATGTACCCATGATAAAACATCACAAATATATTTACAGAACGACCTTTTTCTGTTGATTCCTACACTTTAATATGTAACTCTACAACCTTAAAAACGACATAGTGTGTCGAAACCGTGGTCGGTAGTGGAGTTGTATATTACATTGTATGTACATTAAACTGTGGAAATTAATTTTTCTGTTAATATATTTTATCATGGATATTGGAGCAATTGCGCCGTTTTTAGCTCCATCCTACGCTCTGGAGGGCAAGGCAATCTAGCAATCCTATATTTTGATCAGGTGCTGCGTAGCCACCTCGATCTCTGGTGTTTACGTTTGTTCTGTTGCTGGAAGCAAAACGCACTCAGGCTGAGGGGCGACCGCGCTGCATAAATACGGGGGCCCTAATGCTTGCCGGCATTTCTCGGGCGAGAGTGAAATCGCGCGCCTGGACGATGCTCAACTTTTTTCCTCCATCCGCATTTCGCTCTTTTACCCTTTTCCTTTTGTCCGGAGCCGCGAATAAAAAAAAACACAACTCCGACGCCCCCTTTGATGCTGCCTCGCGATACCGAGAATGAAGTTGCGTAGCCGAGAGGATCAAGCGTACATGTGGGTGTGTTTTTTTATCTCTCTCTTTCGTTGAGTGATTGCGTTGTCCCGCGCTAAATCCTGTACCCAATGCTCGGTTGAGTTTTGTAGAAACGTCGATCAGAATGATTTTGCAGTTTTCTCATTCATGAACGCATCCACTTTCAGCCAGAAGCTGATTAAATACCAATTGACGATGTGGTTTGATAAAAATTGCATCACTTTTTACTTTTGTTGTTTCGCTGCGGTCCTGTTGACTCAATTGGTGTATGCGCGTATGCATGGCATATGACTGTTTCCTTCTGATGTCGTCAAGTAGTATTGGTTTCAAATTAAGTTCATAATTAGCCTTTTTTATTTTTAAAAATGGTAGTGTTTGAAAAATCATTGAATAGTGTTTAAGTATGTGAATCCAATGGTGAAAGTTGCGTATCATAGTTTTTTTGCCTCTACTGAAAGGTATTTTGGATGTATTGTGTTACGGGTTCCTCAAGCGCCTAGGCTCCCCATTTTCTACCGTTTTCGCAAATAAGATGGTAAACACTGATACAATTGCGGTATGATTATATTTTTGTAACCTTTGAGCTTGTTCGTTTTGTCTGCGTAGTAATATGAAGTATTTGTAGTCTTGTTATAATTCTCTTACAATTGTTAATTTATCACGCCTCTCCTGTTAGTTTATCACACTTTGATACTTAAAGCTATGAATGTGTAACTCTCTTGCCAAGTTCTTTGACTGCGTGTTGTGGTGGAATTCGTTTTGAGGAAACAAATACGTTGGATTATATTGATTTTAGATTTCATGAAAGCCTTGAAGAGAAGATCTAATAAAATTTCAAGTTTTCTTGTTACAGCATCGATCGTACCATCTCGTCTTAGAATTATCTTTGGGCTAACCTCCAAGCTTATAAGGACTGGGAAGTTATCCCGGAGTCTGTTTGAGAGCCGGTAGCCACTAGTCAGTCTGTGCACTCGTGTGTAAGCCTCTCTTCCTCTTCACCACCACAGGGCATGCCGGCCACTCTTATTCGCGACTACCCTCCCCTTTGCGAAGTCCATCTTGCTCCTTTTTTGCACCCTCCTCGTCCTGCCCTCCTCCCTTGCTTTCTACCCACCCTACTTCGTGACTCGCGGAATGTGGTCGGGCGACCTCTGCCGGCATCCTTCCGGACGCATGCATTCCTCCTCTTCCTCGGCGCCCCTCTTCACTCCGTCGCTTGCCCTTCTCACTTACTTATACCACATTTCGCAACCTCCATCCATCCCTTTTCCCCTTCCCCCGATGTATCCGCTCATAACATGCACCCATGCCTTTTCTTTTATCCACGACTAGCGAGCACAGTGGATACTGCACCTGCTACTTCCTCGAGGACGAATCTCTTAGCTCCACTCTCGCTATCTCAAGCCTCCGCTTAAATAAGTTCGATAGATCGGGGTGAGTGTTTTTTTATTTTTTACATATGTTTGATGAGGAGTTGGGTATGTTTACCCACCATGCATGACGCTTCACGATTTAAATTTTTAGGTGGAACCTCAACGACGGCCAAGAATGTGGTTATCATTCACTGAACATGGACCGTTGATCCTCCTACAGAAGCAGCTAGACACGGAGCTCCATGCTTGCAAAACTAAGGACGCGCGAAAAACCTATCTCGTGTTTTGTGCTATTGGACATATCAATCGGAAGAAAGAAATTGAAAAAAACTAGTAAACAACAGTGCGTCATGCAATGCCTAGCTGCTCAATCTGATGAAAGATCTGGTTTAAAATTGCGATGAAGTATATTGCAAAAACTTAAATAGTTTTGGGAACTTCTTGGATAAGTTGATAAGGTTAGTTCATAATAAGCATAAAAACCATAATGTTGTAACTCTACTTATCGTTAGTGCACAGCCCAAAGTTACTGGTGACTTCATTTCGTATCATGAAGTCACCAGTTGGACATACACACCATACTAACACGAGAAAGGATTTGTCCTCATTCATTCACATTGTATTTCTCAGCATCACACAAAGCCGGTCAAGTGAGGTCGATGGATCGGGATGCCAATTTTGTATTCGTTTTTTTTCGGTGATCCTAATCAGGAGCCGCACTTTTTTTGATTGATCTCGTGACTTGATTTAATCCGGTTTTAAATCATGTGTGGTGGAAGATAGCAGAAAGCGTGCTGGGCCCAATTTCAAGGGTAAAGGGAGGAGGTACGGTCGTACTCATCCTTCAGTGTACGTTGCCGTCGTGTTCGTCGATTGAGAATGCAGGGGTCTGTTCGATGCTCCAGGGCTGAATGCAATTTAAAAATTCCCTAAAGATCATTGTCCCTGTGTAAGGTGTTCCACCTTGAATCGAATCTTCTGACGATGAGTGGTTTAGTACGGACGTTTCGCATGGCCATGAAATGGGTGCACATTTTGCAAATACAAGTAAAGTTACGTAGTGATTGGGCTTTCACGAAAAGAAATATTGGTTTTAGTAACTTAAACTAGTACGTCGCTATATTTTTTTCAATCATCGTGTGGTCATGAATTGTTTCTGTAAAGTTGGCATGGAATGCCGTCAAAACCTTGACTGGAAATATGACGAAGTGTGGAATGTAAAAGGTGGCTTTTCTTTTCAAATTCAATGTTCCATAATATTTTACTAACCACGTAAACGTATGTGACATATGAAATCATTCCCGGTTTACTATGAATACGTTCAAATTTCTATATCCTTTGTACTCCTTACTGAAATATCGTTTAGATAGATGCATGTGTAGCCGTCCCTTGGTAATATAAAATTTGAATTTTCTCCTCAGTAGCTCATTTATTGCCATTGATTAGTGTGGACTTACACATTCCTCTTGGTTTATCCCTCGAGCGAAAAGATGAGAAATATATCTAGAATGGTAGTTCATGCTGCGTAGCTATACGTGCCAGTTGTGAACCTTGTCATAATTTATGCATATTGTTGTTTGGTTTGACACGTAAAGTGCTTGGGCCTATCATTTCGAAGGATTAAATGTATTTAAATATAAACGCTATAAATTGTAAATTTACTCAGTGGGAAAGAAAAATGTCGTTTACCAATTTCCGACTTCATTGGCACTTGTTAAAAGTTAAAGTTGTAATCTGATATTTTTCACGCTAGTAACTTATGGGGTAACTTTTTTCAGCAGAGTCTTTATTATTTGCAGGGTATTGATGTTAACGCAATTGGTGTTGTAACCCTATATCCTATTTTGGCCGTAGTTAACGCTGTCAGAATGACATATTGAAATTGTAATACCTAGTCTAGTTAGTCTTAGTAGAAGATAAAGTAATAATTTGGGGCTACTGCTCTTTTTATAACTAGTACGTCACTTGTTTCAGTAAGTCAGTTTCTCCCATTAAAATGGTTTCAAATGCAATCATATCGAAAAAAGTTTCCCTACTCTTTTCCTTCTGTTACTCGTTCGCTGTTTGCCCATATGGAGAGAGATTCCACTGTGGTGGAGCTGTTCAAGTGAGCAGCCGGTTGATTACCCGTGTCATTCAAGCTCGGCCAAATGGCTCTTCGTATGGCGGCGTGACGCACGCGCGTGTCCAATGTGAGAGATAGGGGCGACATTGACGTGCGCAGGGACACTTGATATCCGTCAAGTGCTTATGCCTAATGTTGAGCCATCTTTCGGCTTTCCTGTAGTCAAACTCTCTCCTTCAGACATATTATGCTTGGCGGAAATAGCTACAGGGATTTAATTTAGATCGTGATCGGCATGCTCCCGAGTTTAATAATATTTTTATCATTTTATTTCTTTCATCGTAAGTAAAATTACGTCAGTAGTAGGAAGCTTTTTATTTCGGAATCGCCGAGAGGAATATTTCTTGGTCAATAGGGGTGATAGAATATTAAGTAGAGAAGAGAATGGTGAACAA
Organism: Ischnura elegans; assembly: GCF_921293095.1. Classification (NCBI taxonomy): domain Eukaryota; kingdom Metazoa; phylum Arthropoda; class Insecta; order Odonata; family Coenagrionidae; genus Ischnura; species Ischnura elegans. Next base: position 148,370,595 of record NC_060246.1, read on the forward strand.
TGCGGAACCCATTTGTAGGATAGGGGAATGAAGTAGGGGTAAAATTTATGTGGAATTTATTGAAGGCTGATAGCTTACAAATCCTTGGCAGAGAGAGAGAAAAAGCCGAAGAGGGAGAAATAGATTTAAATCCCGGCACAGACCATAAAATTTCACAAGTCGCGTTACCACCGATAACCATTTAATAAAAATATTCTTAAATAACGCATGTATTCGTAAATAGAGAAATGCTAGATTGTCACCTATTTGTTATATATGATCGAATTTCGATGAAAATTTCTTTCGCTCAATCCACATATAATTTCATCAATTGATCATCGATGTAGTAATCTCTGTGCTACGTAAATACTGCTTCTTGAACTTGAAGTCAATTAAATGTGTCTACTTTTTTAATTTTTACTTTTTATTCAATTCTACTATCTCCAATGCTCATACGCGCTTAACTTGTGTGTATAAACATAGATTTCAATACAGTTTTAACAGACGATATTCAGGTTAATTAAGATCAAAATTGACAACTATGTGAGAATCTGCTCACTTTTGAGAGGTTAATATTTTTCAAACTGCAGATGTTTAGGTTACCCGCTAACTCCTCCGATTTGAACGTGTTTGCTCATTTTATCCTGATTCAATAGGCAACTTCAGCGCATTAAGTTCGCTATCGAAAGTCTTCGATTGCTGTCGTGTGTGATCCCTAGCACCTAATACCGGCGTTTTTCTGTTCGCCCTTTGAGTACAATTCCAACTAATATCCGCCATCCGATCCCTTTAGCGTTAACCCATTCCAATCTGACGATGAATTCCCTGGCGCGATGCTGTATCTTTAGGGTGCTCTTGTGTAACGACTCTGTGCTCTTCTTGAATCCCTACTATCCTCCTATCTGTGGGTATACCCTATTCCCCTTTACTTTCTCTCTCTCTCCCTACCCCCACTCCCACCTTACCTTTCCTCCCTCCCTCTCCCTCTGGTTGCATCCCCCTTCCCATACCCCCCTCCTACTTCATAACCTCTTCTATCTCCCCACTTCACCCCCTTACCATCCTCCCGCATCCCTGCGACGTGGAAGCTCGCTCAATGGGTAATAAACTTTGCTGCCTTCCTTTGTATGTACCGTGTGAAATTCGCCACTGAGATCGTTTCGGAATGCATGGTGAACTTATAACAGACCTTTTTTCCTTCCCGACCGAGTTCGCGGTCGAATTTTCCGTCTAGCCGTCGCTGGGTGTTTCGCAACCTTTTCTTTTTTACCTCTCTCTCCTCCTTGTATTCAATTCACTCTTTTTAGATGAGTTTATTGGCTTTATAAAAAGAGGATTGGACATTTAATCACTCGCGATTGCTCGTTGGGAAGGTTATACTTTTTTACAGTTTTCGCCTTCAAACCTGTTTTTATTTTAGATATGCGCCGAGGTTGGTTGGTGCTTATCTTTACAAGATGAGTTCCCGTAAATGGCGAAATGCTTGGCAGACTAATTGCCTCGATTTTACGAATTTTGTGAGATATCTCTCAAGGGCGAGGTAAATAGAGCCATTATTTTAAATATAGTGGTAAAATTCATTACCTTTTTCGTTATTTTCACCTTCACCTTTTTAATAATTGTGTGCGTGATTAACATGATGTATGAATTATATTTCCTATTAAAGAAATGAATGTAAATTTTTGGCGATGTGAGGTTATTTTATGTTGGTACCGTTTTATAATTTTAATTGCCTCCTTGCCTTTGATATTCTGTTAATTACCATTAATGCCCTATGCACTTCAATGGCTTGCACCTATCTAGTAAACAATTTGAAGAAAATTATAATTTGGTGATAGTTGCCATGAAAGCTAATTTGAAGATTCCTCAGTCAATTTTAGCAAACCTTATGGCAGAATTTGTGCATCCAAGCTGTGATTAATCGATCAAACTTCTAATGTGAGTGTTTCATAATTTCACTGGCTTAGTGGGTCATTTTAAATTAAAGCGAGGTGGTAATTCTCAAAGGTCCTTCATTGAATATTTCACTATGCTAATTTCATTTTTAGAAAATATTACGGATTATTGCCGACAAAAAGGTTCACTCTTATATCATAACATTGCGCACAGTTTACACGCATGGTTTACTTTTACGGTACTCCATTGTCTCGAAAATTAGTATGAACACAAGGGTGAAACCTTTAGCATACTCAGAATGTTGCTGCTCCAGTCGAAATTTATTCAGGAAACAGTTCTTTCATTTTTCATTCGTTTCATATGCGATTGACTGTACGTATCGTCTTCATCTTACGTTCTCAGATAGGTGTAGAGAAGGCCGGCGATCGTCAGAAGTTACACAATTCAATCACTAGGGGTGTCGTGTTTAAAAAAGATACCTTAGCCCAGGACCTAAAGAGAACTTTGCGGCTCTAGTCGAAATTTATTTATGAAACAATTCTTTCATTTTTCGTTCATTTCATATGCGATTAACTGTACGTACAGACTTTATTCTACGGGCTCGGATAGGCGAAGAGAAATATTGGTGGGTTATCGTCAAAAATTCATTCAATTGAATCACTGGGGGTATCGTATTTAAAAAGGAAACCCAGTTTCGTACCCAAGTACCCATGCTCCCTCTCTCTCCCTCCCTATAGAGGGCGTGGTACGGGAGACAAAGGAAGAATTGCGTTCGAAACATTTTTACCTTCATTTCCTTTTCAGTTATTTGTTTCAAGCGTCCGCCCCGCGCGCGCGGGAGGCAATCGATAAATCCGATGAGGGCGTTGCTCTGCGCGACGCGGGAGGGTGGGAACGAAGTAGGGGCGAGGGGGAGAGAGGGTGGTACACGAGGGAGTGTTTCGGTGGCGGGGGGGAGGGGGTGCAGGAAGAGTGACGAAGTGGTCGCTCACAGTCAGAAGGGAGTGAGGGAGACCGTCTCTTCCTCTCACAGTCAGACCTTGCCCATGAGCTTACCAACTTGATCTTATTATTCGAGTCTCGCCGATGCGTTGACCCCAACTTTTCTCCGCTCATCGTTGTTTTTCCATTTTTATGGTTTCCCGCAGTTTTTATCCGTTTGCAAGAAAATCAATTCACTGGTGGCAATTTTTGGTAGGGATTCCCGAAGTTCAAGGGCACATCGCGTGATGCACCCCTTTAGTCGTTTGAGATGTCCTATTCTAGTCACTGTGCATGGGTGTCCGTCTGCTGTGGTGGCAGAGGAGGATGATTACGCATGTCTACGTATGAAATATTATTTTTCGTAAATAATTTCGAGGAAGTGATAGCAATTTGTGGTATTCTTTTCTTTGGTGTACTTACATTTAACCTCAGATCCAACCCTCCTAACAAGAGAATTATTAAGTAACAATTATTTAATGTCGATCGCAGCGTGTTAATGATCTATTTTGTGGGTCGATACCGAAATTCGTTCATAATCTCCATTTATTTCTTTTGCGACGATGTATCAATTGGTTGGGAGGATACATCAGTGATTGTGTAACGCCTCTAATTTTCATGGAGTCACCATACCTCCAAATTTGAAAATCATCGAAGTGTAATGACGGTTGTAAATATCTCCCGGTGGATATGTAGTTATTTCTGTGAAACTACGGTTTTTTTACTTTTATATCGGTGCTAACTTTTATTTTTAGGTGCTCGTTATAATATATCAAGAGAGAAAATTATATTTTGGTTTCAAAATTTTCTGAAGAAACAATTTTGCTGCTATACATGCTTCGGTAAATGAATGCGAATTAGGCAGTGGTACCCTTCACGAAGTCACCTCAGCTGCTTTTAAATGACACAATACATTAAGAACGTATGTTTTTTATTGAATTATACATTTTGGAATGTTTAAGTATTAAGGTATTGCCAAATATCACTTGATGAATATGCAGTTAGATATGATAGAGATTACAATGTATACATGTCAGATATCTTGTTCTTGTATGCCACACATGTGCTACTGCACTTGGTGGTCGGCAATGGCATCTTACCAAGAAACAGTCAATAGCTTTTCTTGTGTGTTTTTCATGGATTGGCTACTAATTCCGGGTAGCGGTGCAAAAAATGGGTGAACCCCATAATCGAAATTGGCCTACTCTCAGAGGTACCGAGAATGGGTTTTACGAATTAATTTCGTATATGATGGACGGAGATCATCAAATGGTCTAAAATCACCGGAATAGGTATTTGAACTGTATGGTGTTCACCTCTGAAGCAAATCCTCAGTCGAACCGTGGTCCGCGAGATCGAAGGCTAGCACTAAAACCAGCCTTTGCTATCCGACCCGACTCAAAAAGCCAGTACCGAGCCGTAGCTTCTTTAAAGAGCACGTGAGTGCGTGCGTCAATTTGCTTAAGCAGGTAGAGCTTTCGACCCATTAACGTCCACCTTGCCGGGCCCGTCTCGAGTTATCCCACACAAAGAACTCAATGGCGTTCTTGAGTGGAGCAACACTTTCGGTCCTCCGACTCCATTTAGTGATGCTCGTAAAAACCCGTTTTTCTGCGGAAGTCCCCACGTCTGGCGACACCCATCTGCCCGCTTTCTTCCAGCTCTCTGACTTCACCATTGATTAAAATTTAGACTGTTCACCCACAAAGAGGGAGACTTATTGAAACCTGGCGGATGGCTATTTTCTTCAAGTACGTATACTTTTATAGCCCCGTTCTCGGCGGTCTACTCGAGGGGGTTCTGAGTAGTGGAGAGTGTTCAGCCGCTGAGAAAAGTGCATGGGCTCGTCCGCCCGACTACTCCCGATGAGGCCGCCCTCCGTCCTGCGGTTTTTCCTTCTCTGTCCCTCTCCAAAGATTTCATCGTCTGCCGGCGTGGGTGGATGGTTGGGAAGGTTTTTCGTCGCACAAAGATGCGGTCGCCCATGCCCATGCGACGAATAAAGAGGGGCTGTAGGTAGAGAGAGAGAAAGAGGGTGGCATTGTTCAGTTTTACTCCGCCTTCTTCTCTTTCCCTCATGCTCCGTTGCCTATTCTCTCCGTCTGTTCGGACCCCGGGAGGTTCTCGCACTCCCTTCGGAACCTCAAATGTCGAAGAGTTCCCCAGCATCGTCGTACGGCGTGTAGTTTGTTAACTTGTGTTGAGGTCATGTAATCCCCCTATGTTTGCATTTTTCTACAGAGTAGCGTAACGTACTGACTTATGATGACCTTAAGTCACCTTTTGTTGTCATCGTCGACCGTCAAGAATCTGAAGAAGACTTCGCTAAATTCTTCTATGAGATAGTCTTTTATAGCTTACATAATTATTCTGTTTTATATCCTTTATTACCATCACGTTGCATTTTGCTATAAAGACTATGGTTTTAGAAGCTAATAAATATGTTTTCTCTGTATTGCAAACTGAAATGCGCGATTTTAGCTATAGAAAATACGCATTGGTCATCGAATACTTGATATTTTATTCGCCCGGCATCCCTTCCTGCCGCAATGGAATTCGATGTCTGTATTTTCTCTATCCTCTCTTAACGATGACTTACAATAGTGTGCATTCCGGCAAGTGAAGTGCATAGAATAATTTTTTACAATTTTATATTACCGTACACGGTTTTATCTGGTCGATTTGCGCACAATTTTTTGTGCGGGTTATCTTAATTTTATTGTCATCAAATTCTTTTCTTCGCATTGAATATTTTGTTTTGATTCCACTTATATTCATGAATTTAATTTTTAATACTGCCTTCGATTGGGTTAAATTACATTTTTGCTTATTATTTATGACTTTACCATCACATCTATTTCTGGTCTACAATGACGATTTCATTAAATTTCAAGGTTGAAGAATTTGCGAGTTTCATCAGAAACGATTGGTTTCATAATATTTGAGCAGAGACATTTAGAGCGTAGTAAAAAGAGGCAATCTGAAATTTCTCGGGTTTTCATCCGCGTTAGTTGGCTTGTAAACAACAGTTTTGCTGACTATCCTGCCTTCTTTTGCCATCCTGCATGCGTTTTAACGTAGAACCCTTGCCTTCGACCTGTATATTAGGGCGGATCGCAAAAATCGATTTTTTTCAAATCCATCTGGCCCAATGAAAAAAAGTTGTGGGACCGATCAAAAATAAGGCCTGAAAATTTTGAGACCTGTACGTGAACCCCTGACCCTCGCTCAAATGCAATTTAGGGGGGGAGGGTCAAAATTCGAAAAATATAATATTTTATGGTCATTCCCTATAGATTTTGCCGAGTTATTGCCCTTTTAGGGCAGAAATTTCGTGCATTTTGACGTATCTGCCACCGTTTAGCCACAAAATGCCTAATTTGAGTCCGCGTCCGCGAAGAAAATATTCCAACGCCCACGCAGCGTCGCGGATACCAGAGCCGCAGGCCGATCCCTTCCCCTCCACGCTCGCTTCTCCCCCTCCCACGCCTCTAACACAGCAAAATTCATCCCGCGCATGCTGCTAGGAGGTCGTTTATCTTTCATAATATAAATCAGAAGATGGTAGACGGTAAAAAACGATGCGTAGTGAGACGACTTGTCCCTTATTTGGCGCTTCGTCGGCGTTAAACAAATCGATGTTACCAACTTTTAGAGAAGTGATGAAATAATTTTAGACCTGCGCGCGCAGGAAAGGAGACTACGGTCTATGAAGACTCCTCTCGAGTGGCTATGAAGGTGTGCGAACTATGGTGACGCGCTTCTCTTCCATTATGAATGTGACTAAATAGATTTAGCGGTACCACAGGAAGTACTAAAACTTACGGAAAATCTAATACTACTAATAGGCCAAAAGTAGGGTTTTATTGAAGTATAAGACTCAAACAATTTTAAAGGAACATTTTAAATTATGCGATATTTTTGCGTGTAAGTGCATGGAGGAGCATAAGGTTCCCCCAATGAGAAGTATTTTGAGAGACAATCTGACGAAAAGAAAGATGATGGCTGATGGATTGAACCCTAAAGAAACTCGACAACTTAGGAAAAAAGGGAATCGTAGGAATCGAGCGTTGAGTCATCATCGTCAATTCTTGCACGGGAAAATAGTATCAAAAGTTTTCTTCATCAATTCATCCGGAGAAAATTAAAATGGCGAGAAATTAGCCGATTTGTATCTCTACTTTCCTCATGAAATAAACATTAACGACTATAACCTCAAATTGGAACTTCTTCGGGGAAAATGCGTCTGCCAACTGTGATTGAGGTATATGCAAGAACCAAGCAACAGCAATGATCGTTCCCGCAACTTTAGCTGACGCAAAAGTCATAACTTCGTAAGATATATCAAAGCTAGTGTACCGGAATTACTTACGTAGACAGAAAAAGATGCTAATTACTGTGAATACGAAAAGAGAGGTGTCATCAAAGGGTCTCATTTTATTGGAATGAAAGACTATACTCTTGTCTGATGAAAAAAGGGAAGAGGACTTATCAATACAAGTTTATAGGGGAATGTGTGGTGTTAGTTGAAGAAACAGGGTCCCACTTTTGGAGGTTTGCCTCCTCCGTCGGAGGATTAGCAAAAGTTATAAAATCTGCGATTATCGATTCCTTTCCGAGTGAAAATTAGATACACAGAATTAAAAAGGATTTGATTATGATGGTACCAAGCGAATACCGCCCAAAAAGGAAGCATCATCCCTTTGCTATAAGCATAATTCCTACATCCCTTGCAGTGTGGGTAGACTCTTCTCGGGATTCCCACCGGGTTAATTTTTCCATAATGGCCAACATTTCAAGCTCCGACTGGGGGCTCATCATAAGAGATAAATTTTGTTGAACCCCAAAAAGAGTTTACCCACATCATTCTGATGGCCCTGATGACGATAGGAAAGGATTCTATCGAAACGTCGGCAGCGATGGAGAGGGAGCTCACCCGGATGGAAACCCGAGAAGAATTCACCGCCATCATACGCCGGGAAAAAGTGAAATCTTACAGACCCAATATGCGTTTCCGCAAGGATGCGTTTGGCGACCAATCCGAGATATTTTTTAATTGCTGGATTTTAATATCGACGTAAAGTACTGCCCGCTGATGATATATTGGAGAGAGACTCCGGTTCCTTCGGCTGTATCCGAGCTTAGCGCTGCGGGATTTAAAAATCTATTGATGAAAGTTCAAATTTAAATTTCAATATTCTTTTTATTATACATACGGACGAGAGATTCGCGAAAGAATTTACCAAAACTTTGTTGACAGCAGCAAAAGACAAGGAATGACAATAACATAAGAAATACAGACTGGAAAGCAGGTAATTGAATAATTCCCTCGTGATTGTTCCTCACTGGACGATGCTGATAAATCAAATATTAGTAAGACTAACGAAGAAAGACGCACTTGGTGTGAATTTTGCTGCATCTGGGGCGTTCGAGAGGGGAGCGAGGAGGGTGCGCCGGCGGCCTTCACCCTTATTCATCCATTTAGTCACAGCTGTCGGACAATACCGGAATAGAAGTGCATAACCTAAGTTCCCAAACCTTCATAGCCACTCGAGAGGAGTCTTCATAGACCGTAGTCTCCTTTCCTGCGCGCGCAGGTCTAAAATTATTTCATCACTTCTCTAAAAGTTGGTAACATCGATTTGTTTAACGCCGACGAAGCGCCAAATAAGGGACAAGTCGTCTCACTACGCATCGTTTTTTACCGTCTACCATCTTCTGATTTATATTATGAAAGATAAACGACCTCCTAGCAGCATGCGCGGGATGAATTTTGCTGTGTTAGAGGCGTGGGAGGGGGAGAAGCGAGCGTGGAGGGGAAGGGATCGGCCTGCGGCTCTGGTATCCGCGACGCTGCGTGGGCGTTGGAATATTTTCTTCGCGGACGCGGACTCAAATTAGGCATTTTGTGGCTAAACGGTGGCAGATACGTCAAAATGCACGAAATTTCTGCCCTAAAAGGGCAATAACTCGGCAAAATCTATAGGGAATGACCATAAAATATTATATTTTTCGAATTTTGACCCTCCCCCCCTAAATTGCATTTGAGCGAGGGTCAGGGGTTCACGTACAGGTCTCAAAATTTTCAGGCCTTATTTTTGATCGGTCCCACAACTTTTTTTCATTGGGCCAGATGGATTTGAAAAAAATCGATTTTTGCGATCCGCCCTACTGTATATAGCAGGCTGGTCAGCCTGCAAGACTGTTGTCCACAAGCCAACTAACGCGGAAGAAAACCCGAGAAAATGCGGAGATTAAACCGTCACCGCTTTAAGGTTCGTTCTTACAAATAGAGGGATCGTTGCCTTAGTAGTGGTTACAAGGTTCCAGAAAAAATAATCATTCTATGAATATGGCATTCGGTTTTGTCGATTCTCTCTGTGGTGGATTGCACAAAAGGCAGCGTGTGTTCACGGCCCAGTGATCGGACAGTCAGTCCTTCCTTGCGCTGCCTCCTCCTCCTTCATCCTCCCACTCGCCTCTGAAGACATCCGCATCGGCCGGACTGGTCGACCATGTCCCGTCGTCTGCTCACGTCTCGTCTCCTGCCTTGGAGCCATCCTCATTTCCTTCGCGTCGAGAGAAATTAACAGTCGGCGAATCCTCAATCGTTTCCCCGCCTCTTCAATCCCGATTTCCCCTTCGATCGATCACCCCACTATGTTTGAATATTTCCCATTCTCTCTCCCGTCTCTCATGCATTTGTTTTGCAGTTCCTTTCGTCGATATGGAGGGAGAGCAGCAGATCGCGGCCGGTCACGGGTGAAAACTAATAGGTTGCGATTGTGATAACTGGACGGATCGTCTACACTGGTAATTCCGCCTATTCTTATGTACGCTGCGTCGTATCAATCATTTATTGATCACTGGCGTTATGTTGCTCGTAATGAGCCAAAGAATCTGTTTGTAGTCTAGCCATTCTTATGGTGGCCTTTCGTCAAAATCATTTGCAAGATTCCGCATTATTTGCCCTTATCCTTCCGTCGCGGAGAATCTGAAGACTGGAAAATGAATGTGCTCTTTTGCTTGATGCCTGAAACGGATTAATCGTCTTTTATTTCCGTGCTTGGCGTGTATATTAAAGGCATCTTTGAGCAGCATACATCGTTGCTAATAAAAAAAAATACTCCGCTTAATTTTGTTTCTCTCAGTCGGAGTTATGTTTTGGAACAATTAAATGTATGTGTACCTAGTTTTTCTTTTTTTTTTCAGTTAATTAATTCAATGTATCGAAAAATATGTTTTTTTACCCTGAATTCTTAATCTAAACCCTGTTGGAGGAGAATGCCTTATTTGGGCGGAGAAGTAAACTTTCGAGTTCTCACCTTTCCCGCTCGTTAAGTCTTGATGAAACCTCTTTTACATAGAAAACTGGGTGCTGATCATCTAACCGATTCTACTTTTAAGCCTCTGGAGCGTATAAGGATGATTGTAAATGCGTTCTACATCTTCGGTCTGGCGACCCGGGCAGTCTAGCCGGATTGCCATGGGGATATCACGTGGGCTGACCGGCCTTGCAAGCCGTTGAGTCAGCGCCGCTCACAGCATCCGATTTGTCTTCGACGAGGAGACCAAGAGTCTTGTGAGGGCATAGACACCCACGCCGAGAGGGTTGGAGAGGAGAGGATGCGCGCGTTCTGTGAGGACTTTTATTGTATTGCGTCGCGTGGGTGCCGAGTGGGGAGCAAGTGGCAGGCGGGAGGGCCGCTTGCGATGGCGGAGGGAGGACGGGGTCCGCACTCGCCCTCGGAGATTGTGCGTCCTCCGAGGAAGTCGGCTTGCTTCACGGACGGCGGTGGGGGGTACTCTCGCGAGATTGTGACGGAAGGTAGATTTGGGGGGTGGGGGGGGGGGGGTGAAGTGTGTGTGTGTGTGAGTTAGGTATATCTCGGCAGGAGGGGGAATTTGCGAGAGTATATTTTTTTGTATTAGAGAGGGCAGGCAGTGTCGCTGGAAGGATTCGCGTCGAAGGAGCGTTGGCAGTTTGGTGATGCATTTGGGAGATGTGTAAATTTCATGAATTGTGGAGTGCTCGAGGAAAAGTGATAAGGATTTATTTCAAGTTTACGCCAGAGCACGTGGAAGGAGATTCAATGTTAGGTTCTGTTTTTCTATTAATCATTGTTGCCTTGTTATTACCAAATAGTGGCACACGTTTTTTCTCTTTGTTTATCATTGTTGACGAAAATTATTTTTTTCTTACTGTGCGTGAACGATATGATGGTGAAATTTTTGGCGAAGTGCCTTTATGTAGGAAATCATATTTGGTGATTCGATTCCGAAAGATTTTGTTAAATCTAGATTATTTTTCTACGCGAAACCGCTGCAGATAATACAATGCGTAATTACTTTAATATGTTGCAGTTAACGTAAAATTTGGATCCTGAAAGCTTCTTGACTTTGATCTGATGTATCAAAAATACTCCAACATCGAGTGTCGCTAAGGTACGTCGTTTTGTTTAATCAGTAAATAAATTAAACCTGGCGTGACATTGAAAAGATTACCTAGCACCTGAGAAACTCTTTTTTTCAGCGATCGGAGGACTATTTGTGTAAATGATGATTGCTGACTTATCTCCTCTGTTACTGAAACATTTCGCTGCTTTAATTCGAGCTCGTCATTGCCAAGTCCTCTCACTCATGATATAGGTACTTACACAAAGTGTAAAAAATCAGAGGTGGCATTCAGGTGATGCCTTATCCATTAGTCCTTAACTGGGAAACTAATGTTAAATGCTCATGGAATTCCCTTTCCTTGCCAACCGTCGCGACGCGTCGCTTGAACCCCTATTTATGAATTGAAATGGACAGATTCCGTAGCTGTTGTTTCGCTTACCTTTCTCTCCAGTCTATTTCGCTTCCCTTGCCCTCATCAGCCCTAATATGTATGAAAAAACTGCGCTTCCGCATTTACGCTCCTTGCTCCTCACGTATATCGATATTCTCTCCCTCCCTCTCCCTCCATTTCGCATATTTTCCACCCCGTATGTATTTTTTTCCACCCCGGGTGCGCTTTGCGCCTGAAGATATTCCCTGAGCGCCTCGCCCTCCCTGCCGTTCGCTTCGTTGTTGGTTCCTTCCTCATTGTCACGCGCCTCCGACCAAAGGCGTAGGGGACGAAGGAGGCGGGAAGGAAGAGAGGCGGCGGATTCAAGCTCCCGAGGAGGACAAAGGTGTAGTAGGAGGGAGGGACCGGAGGGGTTTCTCTGGGTTCTGTGCCGTTCGCCCTGCCGCCGTGGGGATTTGTATTCGGGAGTGAGGGGGGCGAGAGATTCCGGATTTCGCCGCGTTTTTTATTTGAAAACTACCTCGCACTCGCACTGGGTTTGGCTTCGTCCGTGAACCCCACACGGCCGACTCCCCACACCCGCCTTGTGAGCTCTATCCGTCCCCTATCTTCGTATGGTTGTGCGATATTACGATGGATCGACTTCGATATTTCGATTTCTAATGCCGATATTCATCGTTAGGGCTATCGTGGTTAGTATCGAATTGCACAGTCAGAAACTACCTTGCATTCTTGGTTTGACTTTGAACACCACACGGTCGCCTCCCAACACCGCTCTACCCGTTCCCTCTCTGCCTATGGTCGTGCGATATCATGATATATTGACTTCGATATGTAATGTTTTCTTAATGCCGATATTCATCGGCCTCTCGTGGTTCGCATGGGATTGCACAGCCTGTTGATGGATTGTGATTCAACGGTGGTGGGCTGGAAGACTGTGGCGGGAATCTACAGGCTCGTTGTATCCTCCGTAATATCGCTAGCACCTCTAGGTTTTTTTTAACCGATTGGAACTGTCTTTATGTGAACATTTTTGGAAACCTGAGGGAATTAAGGAAACTCAATTTCGTATTTGACCAAGGAATATCATGATTACATTGGCTCATGGCATTGACTTTCAGCCATGGAATTCATTTGATCTTATGTATATACCGTGGGTTTGAATGCACGCATTAGATATTTATGTCATGAATTCCAGTGCTTGAGTAATTTCATCTGGTCCACCATTGGTTGGCCACCATGGAGATAGTGACGGGGTGTAACGCCCGAGAAGAAACTGCCGGGAAAGCCTGAAATGACGTATTAGTTGCAGTGCCATTTGCGGCACCATCTGATTTCTCGGGATACTAAGCTGTGTGAAGCGATTCGCGATACATGTGAAGGTACGCACTCTCTGTGTACAGCCAGAGAAGGATTCACCCAAGCTATCCGCCAGGGAAGCTTGACATCGCTCGTCAGTTGTAGTGCCATTTTAGGCTCCATCTGATTGCTCGGGATGGTAAGCTGTGTAAACCGATTGGGGATACATGTGACGGCACGCACTCTCTGTGTTAGGCATGGTTCGTATCGGGCCTAGATACGAGATACGGAAAAATATCGTTCAGCGCACCCCGGGAAGGCCTAAAATCGCTTATTAGTTGCAATGGCATTTGCTGCTCCATCTGATTGCAGGAGATGCTAAACTGTGTGCAGCGATTCGCGATGCATGTGACAGCATTCACCCTCTGTGTTAGGCATGGTTCGTATCGCAGCTCGATGTGCAAATATCGTTGCGCGCAGTCCCACCCGCACATCTTCCTGCTGGAACCCCAAAACCGTTTCTCACTCTCCTCTCCCCACAGTCCTTTTGTCCTCCTCTCCTCCTATTCATCTCTCTCTCTCTCTGCGCCACTCTCAATCCTTTTTCCCCCGATCTTCCTCCTCCGCGTGCTGTTACGTACTCTCCACCCTTATTTTCGGCGTTGCTCCACCCTCCCGTACTTTTTGATTCGACCGTCTCGCCCTTTCTTTTTTTTAAAGGCCGCTCGACGCTCATCCCGTTCTACACCGCTATCCCATTTTCTATCTCTTTGATTCCCGTTCTTCTTCCCCCTTTGGTCTCTTCCCATTGTTACCTTCCCCATCCTCTCCCTTTTTATACTCCTCCCCCATCTTTCTATCCACGAGGTTTCCACCGATTCCCTTCCGAGCAAAAACCTTTTCAATATTTGTTCTCTGGCCTTTTCTTTCCGCCGAATGTTTGGCTGGCTTTTTTTTTATCATTTTGAAAAGAAGTTCTGATATTATTGTTATTTTTTTCGTTCCAAAATATGATACTCTTGTCTGGTGGCGGCCTATGTTTTGGTATTTTTGCATCAACTGTCTTTTTGTGGTTCGTGATTACCATTTCGTAATGTTGTCGGTGTTATGTTCGTGTTGCTACCGCAGTTACGTTGCAATATGAACGCGTTATTCTTACTCCTTTTCTGTGTCTCATTACTTTGTTCTTTATTACCTCCTGCGCGTAATAACACCGCTCGTTTCTCTGATTTAGTGTTTGTACGGAGTAATGTTTTCAGCTGACGTATTTTTTTAGAATTCGTAATAATTTATTAGCAGCGGTGCTTCGTTATTATATGTGTAGAGTATGCATTAACTGTCAAGAACAAAGGGGACTGACAACTTTGTCTCTTCCAGGAAAGCGCTATTTTTAATCAATACCTAAAAGATTAGCGGATAGGAGAGAGAAATGGAGAGCTGCGTCAAACCAATCTTAGGATTGTTGACTAATGATGATGATGACGACCTTCATTCATACATCTTTTTCGTATACATTATTTTGCTGAAGAAATGGGATCCCACTGTGGAGCAACGTGTTAAGTAATGACCGGACTTGCTTCTTTGTGTCTTCATTTGTTTCAGTGTTTCCTGTCGTTAAGTTATGTATAGAGTTATGCTGCAGTTCGTTTGTTTACAATTTTAGCTGCGGGATTGATATGTTTTTGCTTGGTACATCCTCAAAAACTAGGCGTTAAATGAAGAAATGTAAAATTTTTCAACATTGATATTAGCAATATTGCGTCATTATCCCTCACGTTTCTGGAATCACAAAACATCTAAAATGGCGTAGGAAGTGCACGAAAATCTCATTAAGTATTTAAGTATTTCCCTACTGTAGTAATGTTAGGGCTATTGCTGTAGTCGTATGGTATTTAAATAAAGCTGTAATTAGAAAAATATAGGAAAATGGGAGGTTAATTCTTCAATATATTAATAGAAAATCGATTATCTCATCATTATGCTTTTTAATGGAGGTATTCCTGGATCCTGGATAAAATTTGAGCACAATTCTTAGAATTTCTCTAGTAGCCGATGCATTAAACGCCCAGTTACATTGTACATGTCAATATTTATAAATAAATTAAGAAACATCTAATTTTGTTCATTAGCAAAGGCTGGTTCTGTGGTCTAAGTTATCAAAACATCATCGTACGTCTTCTTAGTATTTTTCCATTTGTGTGTACCTAAAATAACTTTCACTATTCTGTATATTTCACCCCCTTTGCTATTTTGATGCGTTTTGAGTAGGCCGTGAAATGTTTTACATTTCTTTCCCAGGCCTGGAAATACGTTTTGTTCCGGCATTCCGTGCACGCTTTGTAAGGATGGGTGGCCCTTAATCTCCTTATGATAAAGGTGCGTTTTTCTGAGATTTCGCGCCGAGTCCGCGTCTGAATTTCCAACTGGAAGGTGTACCCAATATCCGCCCTTACCGACGGCGTCCTTCCCTTGCCTTCCGCGTTTTCTTCCCGTCTCCGTATCCCTCCCCTTTTTCTCCTCCCCCCAGTCAGTAGTTCTTTCCCTCCCTCCCCGTGGGATCCTTGATCCTTCTCCACCTATAACCCGCCTCCCGTCACTCCTCCCCGTCTTCCCTCGCGATTTCTCTTCATTTTTCCGAACCCCCACAACCTCGCCTTCCCCGTTTTTGTTTTAAACTCCCCTACGGGCGGATGGGCTTTATTTTTCTCCCATCCACGTAAGCGGGCAACCCAGTCTTCCCTCCGGTTTGCACTCCCTTCTCTTCCTTTTCCACTGGGGTAGCCGTCGAAATAAAATTCGCAAGTTTTTCCCGGATTTCCCGAATACGTTTTCAGTTAATCTCAGTTGCGTATCATTAAAATAAAAATTTCAGAGCTAAAAAACGTGTAAGTAATCACTCGGAAATTCCAGGAAAATATTTTTTATTTAAGTATTGTAACAGTTAAGTTTGCTTGGAGCATATTACGAATCAACCTGGTCTGTCCTCCATCTCATGTCAACTTCCTTCATTAGCGCACAAAAAGGCCTACTACATTTCATTAAATCCATAAACACATTTTCTCGTCCCTCCGCCTGTAGCACAGTGAAGAATGTTAGTACAGGCGAAGGAGGTGAAGAAATTTAGTGCATGTTCGCGCCGCTAAGCACTCGCTCCATCAAAACCTTCTCTCTCCTGCGATTGGCCTCTGGAAGATACCTTTTCCTCTCAGTCGAGTTCACCTTCTCCCTTTTCCTCCACACTCAATTCTCTTTTACCTATCCTTGAGTCTTTTCTCGTCCTCCTTCCTCAGAGTCCATGTTTACGTACAGTAAAGCACTGTGAGCATACGGGACTCTTCACTTGCCATTTCGTCCCACTTGATATACTCTTTCCTATTCGTAAATTCCTCCTTTGATGAAGGAATGCTCCTCCAGTATCCTTACTACCTTGTCCGTGTTCCTCTGCTGCGAAAAACACAGTAGTGAATTATGAAGGTAGTAAACATCTCATTTTATCTCACAGTCAGTTGGAATGGATAGGTGGTTTGTGATATTTACAAGGACTTGTGTACAATTAAAAAAAAAATAAAGATGGACGGTGTAATGTTAAGATTTCCGACAGCATGTATAGCAGGCTAGCATGGTATAGCTGAACGCCGCAGGAAATAGTGTAATTTGAGGGTGACAAATAACGAAAACGATTTTCCCGGTATTTCAATAAAATCCCGAACTTTTTCCGTCATCTTTTTAATTCTCTGTTTTTTTTCACGGCTTATCGAAGCGGCTGACCACCTTGTTTTTCTCTCACCTCTATACACCGAAAATCTCCTCCCTGCTTTTCTCCCTCTTCCTTCATCGCTGCACATGCACCGGAGGCGGTGACGCTCTTTTTATGACCCGAAGTCACCTACGCCGCCTTCCTCCCCCTCTGCCCCTCGTGCGTCTCCCGTGCGCGCCTGGGACGAGCGAGGTGGTTTTCCGTGCTCACGCCTTGTGAGCGTATGTGTTGCTGTCTTCTCTTTTCCAGACGGGGAGAGACCGTGTAACGACATTAGCTACAGAGCCGGCCATTTAAGCTCGGCATATATAGGGGTACAAAAATTTTTAGGGCCTTCATAAAGCTTCGCCGATGCTATTTATGAGGGTTTGATGGCGACCTAGCGCGCCTTAATGAAAAAATGATAGGATCGGAAGATGTTGTGTGGTGTTCCTCCTCCTCCTCCTATGCGCGTGGTGGTGTCGTGGTATTCTTCTCCCACCTCGGTGATCGTGGGGAGGTTACTTCGCTCGCTTTACGGGAGAGGAAGGGGGTTTGCATCGCCTATAATTTTTACGGTCGACCGCTCTCCCTCACTCTGGTTTCGTTTTTTTTTACTGTTCGCTCGAGAATATCTCCGAAAATTATGCTAATCGTCCGCAAGCAGGTGTTCACTTTCAGCTTCCCTTGGTAACAGTTTATGAAAAATTGGTATCCATGGTCGTGGTGCATGCCTAGTCGTTGGTTTTACGTCTCAGCGATAGCTCGAAGTATAGGGATATTTTTTGCAACGAAACCCCTTTTTTGCGTAAAATTCTTTTTTTTGTGGCTTCTGACTGGCGATAAATCTGGTGAGGTGTTTCTAGCCATATCCCAGTTTGTCTTCATCACCTCGTGAAATGAAAATCCTACCATTATATTATGATAGAATGTAAAATTGGCTTCATGAAATTGACTAAATGTTGTCTGAGATGCATTTGGGATGAGATGACTTTGTATGAAAAGTAGTTGGAAAAAGTAGTCGATTTTCATATCTCGGTTTTTCCTTTTTGCCTATTTATTCACTCACTATTATTTGTACAGTTGTTCTTTCCACCGTGTATTTCCATGTAAGCATTAACTCCAAGTCAAGATGGGATATCTATCGTGCACATTACCGGCTCCCTGGAGGGTCTGTATTATTTAGCCTGCTTATCCTTTGACCGAGTTTTACCTACCTGAACAAGGTTATGCCTGCCGCACGGGAGCGAATATTTGACTGTAACATGCGACATGCTGCCTTTTCCCCCAACGCCAGAATGGAGATGTGGAGTGGAGGGAAGCTCACCTCTGCGTGGTCTAAATGGAGATGGAGAGATATACCTCACTTTATATTACGAATGGAAATAAATCACCGCACTTAAAAAGAGTGCAGGGAAAAACGAAATCTGATTTCTTGAGATGGGGAGCGGGAGGTTGTTGTGGGATGATGCTGCCCCCGCTGTGAGACTGACGCTAGCGGAAAAATCTCGGAGCAGACATCTCTGTGGCACTTGCAGCATCGGACCCGTTCCATCCAACCCTCCCTCTTTCGCGAGCGAATTTGCCTCCTTTGTCATCGCCGCACTCCTCTCCTCCACCCTAAAATCCACCCTTCCATCTTCATTCCCAACCCCTCATCTGTAGCCCTTACACTACGCAAACGCAGAAGAAAAATGAGCTAAACCCATCCACGTTGGATCCCTCCCTAGTAGCTTCTCACTTTCTGCTTTTCTCCGCATACAATTCTTGTCATTCACTTCTTCCATTGCTCCATTGGCGTTCCTCCTTCTTCAATTTCCTTCAGTATTCATTTCTCCTCCCCCCTTCTCACTCGGAAATCACATCTGCATTTCCAAAAATATACTTCCTCGATCTGATACCACCCCTCCCTAGCTGTGGAGGAAAAAAAAAGTTCGAAACATATAAAATCTTCTGGAGTTTGACTCAGTCTTAGTGGTCTTAGCCCTGATGACGATGAGAGAGTATCTCATAGAAACGTTGGCCCTAAACCGCCTTACCCGGTGCAAAACCCGAGAAGATTTTATCAATAGGATTCGTCGGGAAAGCCTGCGATATTTTAGCTGGTAACATTCGGGTTGAAGCAGATTTATTTGAAAAACTAGGTATCCATTTTCTAATCACTCTCGCCGTTTCCCATTCAGTAATATGAGAGTAAATAATAAAGATCAATTAACTCCGAGCTAATCGAGCTCCCGTCACAACACTCACTATATACTCTCACTACTTCACCATCCTTACAATTCAAGTCTCTCTCAAGTCGATGGCTCAGACGCGAGGATGGATAATGGAGCTGGAGGATAATAGAGGGGAGAGAGTAGGAGAAGTGCCCTCCACCTACATTCGTCGGCTCTTAGCGTAAGCAGACTAGGGCACTTAAGTCGGATTTATCTACTAAGTGTCATTCTCAAAGTACCCAAGTAAGAGTCGGATTACCGTTGCTAATTTTCCGTACCATACTCTTCAATTTTTTTACCGACCTTAATTTATTAAACATTTGCTGCTGTAACACAATCTGGCGCACGGGCGGTTTTTGCATTTAGATGGCTGAAAAGAGCATTCTTTACTCCTGTGATATGCGGAAGCTCTTTAGGAAGGAAGACAGGGTCCCCGTTGAAAACGTTTGAGTATTATCCCACAAAGGATGGATGAGTACATTGTCGATGAAACGAGGGCGTATGAAGTATAGGAAGGGTGGTGAGCTTACCGTTTGTGTTGGGTGATCTTTGTAAGTGCTAAGGGGCCTTAAGAGTCTCATTCGTGGGACGAAGTGGGACTCATTTTGTTTTAAGTGTTCTTTTAGTGAGCTCTCTCCGCTTATGTACCAAAATTACAGTTTTCCCCCTGATTTCTCGCACTCATGAGAGAGTTCAAATTTCGTCTGTTTCCAGTTCAGCAAAGCGATAGCAAAAGGAAATATCGAACGTATTTGTATGAATGCAGGCATTTACCTCTTATTTGCGCTTAAATCAGGCGTATTATTTTTCTGTGCCCTGTATTTCTTCGGGTATTGGTAATTTTCATCACTAGGTATTCATAGATATTTGAGTTTATTTATTTGGGTTTATTCCTAAATTTATAAAATTAATATACGACAGTAATTCAGCCTTTTGGAATTTTTCTAATGGGATTGCCAATTCTCAATTGTTTTTAACCTCTTCTCACTCTTCCGTTATCTTGTTTAGTTGGGCCATATTCACAAATTTAAGCGTGAATTGTCCCATTATTGCAATAACAAGAGAAAATTCTGAATGAAATTTAGGTATGATTTGCCAGGAAAATTGATCAAAATTGTGGTTTTGACGAAATGCATGTTTTCTTATTTGTAGTGAAATAATGCTATATCTGTAATGGCTTGCACAGTATCGGAACTATATTAAATGACACGTCTGTTTCTGTTCTGGTGCTTGGCTGTTAGCAGGCATTGTTGGCCCTACATTTACTCGTGCCAACGTCCTGCTTTCTGTCTTCTTCCTTTTCGGCCCTGGTGTGTTCCCAACACCATGTAGCCCTCTCTTCCCTCGTTCGGGTCCTCGTATAGTCGACCTTTCAACGACCTCCTTAACCTTTACCCTGTCTCGCATTTTTTTCCAGCTCTCTTCTCTTCTTTGTTCGCCGTCGTTATAATCATCTATCTCTCTCTTCCCATTCTTTCTTTTCCTCTTCCTTGCAGTTTCGCTGTCACCTTTCTTGACACCTCGCCTTCCCCCCCCCCCGAAATTAATTTCATCCCATCCCCCATCTTAGTCTTCCTCTCGCATCTATCCCACTCCCCTTGCTCTTTCTCCCCCACACTTCTTAGCTTTGATGTTTATATAGCCATTAACTTCAGCCTCTTATAGACCTGCTAAAGGGAAAAAGGCTCAAGGAATAAAAATAGTTCCCGAGGCCCGTTCGGAAACAATCTCGCCTCATTCATCGCGTGAAAATTGTACGACCCCTAGTGTACGGAGAGTGTTTGAGGGGCGGAGGGAATGGCTTGTGATAGCGGTGGTTTGGGAAGGGGTGGAGGGTGGTAGAAGTGTTGGAAATGCGATATCTTTTCTTTTTTTATTTGTCGCGTCGTCGGCTTTTTAGGCAAGGAATTGTTCTGATGGCGCGGGACCGTATTCTGTGAAAAGCGTTTTTCGCCCCGTTGATTGCAAGTACTCCATGCCTTCATGCCTTCGCGCCTTTTTCACCTCTTTCTACCTCTAAATGGAGTGTTTCATATTTCCATGGAACTTGGTGAAACACTTACATATCCGTAGTTTTCATAGCAGCGTCGTTTTATTCAGGTTTAATAGTCTTCCTAGCGCAAAATTGTGTTTTTTTATTCCCGGCGGCGGATCTTCCGCGTCTGCATGATTGTCTTCACCCTTGCGTCTAGCACCTAGGATATGTTTTTTCTAGTCCATTGGGCTTTTTGTTCCTCCGCCAGCTTTTTGTTATTTGTTTGTTTTATTATTACGCTAACGAACGAAGGGAATATCGAATTGTCATCTAGATGTCTACTGCTTAATGCGTGCTTGCATTTAGATGAGAGAACGCCAGCTTTTTTCTAGAAGCGTCTATTTTTAGGTACTTATATGACATTCCTGACTGAAATTCCTAAAATCGAGTACTCAGTTCTTATATTCATATCTTCATAACTCCTATTTAATATATTTAGGTGTAAATTGTTTTATAATCACTTTATCGAAATTTATACAGACAGTTAACAGTCTTTGAACCATGAATGAAGACTTAATGATAATTCAGCTGCATTTACTTCATGTAGCCGCATTCAATATGTTGGACGCGGAGGGGGAAAATACGGAAAGTTGGAGAGACTTTTTCACGCAATAGATGAATGAAGAATAAGTACACAAACGTATAATCTCCTTTTCAATACGTTAATTCCTATTCCCGTCTTGTTGAAAGTCGTATTGATTAATATATTGTCGTGGGCTATCGTGCGATGCGTAGGTTATTCGTAGTGTGGTAACACGTTGGATAGTCTGCATTAACCTATACACCGCGAACGCGAGGAGGCCATTATTCTCACGTCCGCAGCTGTAATGAAGTGCTCGGTCGTATGTTGTGAAGATAGGTTCTTGTATGTGCGTCCAAGTCGATGCGACCGATGACGCCTCATGCAGGCGCAGTCTTGATCTCTCATTCAGCACTCACTCGTTAAAGCGCCCGTTGCCAGCCGGCAACTATCCCTGGATACGAGCGATCCTTTGGATAGCTTTCATTTCCATTTCGAAGTCCTCGCCCACGTGTTCACCCCCTCGCCGATTTATTCGCTCGAAACCCTCGCTTTACCCCCATCCCCTATTACCCCGATACATACTTTTCTTCCCCCTCCACTTTCTTTTAAGCCCTCAAGTCTCGCTCCATCTTGTATTTGCTTTTAACCGAGTGGCGGAGAGGGTGATGCATAATCTTAAGAAACTCTGCGATGCGGAAAGGAATCGAAGGCGATGCCCGAGTGAGCGCTCGTGTTTTCGGGTTCTCTTGCTCTCACTGCGTGCGCTGGGAGCTAAAAACCTTCCTTACCCGCTCCTTTCCACTCCTCATCCATAACTGTTTTTCACGGCTTGCCTCAGAACCCCAACTACCTCTCTCACTCTGTGGTTAAAATTTGGCATGATATTAGCACAAGTTATTCAAGAATTTTCGCTGAAATATTGTGTACAGATTTCGCCGCATAAAATGTTTCAACGATGAGTACATTGTACGGAATTTTCCGAGGTGATCATATAAGACATTTTGTAAGTTTTGCTCATATATTCAATGTATTATACTAGAATAGTTTTGAATCAATGCCTTAATTCATTCAATTTCAAGAAATGTCTACAGTTGAAGAGATATTCATGTAGGAATCATTGAAAATACATCCAAAGATTGAATACAGCTTCTGAAAAAGCATATGCCCAGCAAATACCCTTTTAACCGCCCGTGTAGTATAGAAAGAAATTGCTTTACATCTATCTTCATATCAGGCTAACTTTTATTTATGTAAATATTTAAAAACCACCTTGGCCAAAAGTGATTTATATTCCTCTATTTTTCCTGTGATAAAACCTAGTTCACAGCCTCACACCCAAAAAAATTAATGCATTTTCATGCATTGATGCATGCAAAATCAGAAAATAGATTTTCGGTTTTATTACCTTCCTCCTGGGAGAGATATACTAAGAGGGCTAGTATTCTTAAGATAGGCATGTATACTTATTGCCTCATCCGTGCTAAGAGAGGAAATCTCGGCTCAAACTCGTAATAACCGCATTCCGACGTCACACTCACCGAGGAGGAGGAGATGAAATGAAGTCCTCTCTTGGAGGCTTTTTGGGCGAGAACGTCGATATACTGGCAATCATGCTCCGGCCTAATATGCGGGGTGTGCGTGTGGCGTTGAGGTGGAGAAATGAGTGCGAAAATACCGGGGTGGAACACGCGTAAGAGGCTGGTGGTTAGAGGGAGGGGAAGGAAAAAAAAAATATAATTCGGAACAGAATGCTGGGCTGTGGAAAAAAAATGAGCGTGGGCGTGCGGATGCAGGTGGGTGGTGGAAAAGGAGGGGCGCATCGCCATCAGGGAGAGGAATTGTTCCTCGGTACCTCACTCTCCCCCCACGCCCCAAAAAAAAGCCCACGAAAATTTTGTCGAGGGTGCGAACAAGGCCCGGGGAGAGTGGGTGGGATGTTGGCAATTCACTCGCCTTTTCTCGGATCTCAGAGCGCGATCGAGGCGGTCCCGACGATGGGGATTGTGGAGAGGGGAGGGGAAGAGAGAAGGCGTATGGGGTTGTGAGGTGAGGAGAGGGGAGGGGGGGGATAGATTTCGCCCTTTGATAAGCGAAAAAGCGAAATCAGCGCCTAATAATATTCCTTATCCTCGGAAGGGACGAGTGGCTATGGTGATAGTGTGCGCGCGGAAGGGTGTGGGTGGCCCCTGCGTAGTGGCGGGGTGGCTAGCTGGGCACGGAGCGGGGAAGTTAAGTTGGGTACCTGCCTATAGTGAATATGAGATTTGAATGCCTAGAAGCAATTGGAACTGGCCAAAGGTGTTTTGTAACTAATCTATTAATAAATAATTATCGGCTGTTCTAGGAATATCCCCAACTTATTATTATTCTCGTGATTTTATTAACAGCAGCCTACCGGGCAAAAGCACGCGCAGACTTCACGAAAATGAATTTTAAGTGCGAAAATTCTTCAGAAAAAACTCTTATTCGTCTTCACCTGGGCTCGAACCGGGATCCTTAGGATTTCCGCCGAGTGTTCTGGTAAGTTTAGATGCAAAGAACGGCGTTGTGATATCTTTGAAGCATTAGAGGTTCATTAAACAAATATGATAAATTATTTTTCAAATGAAATTTGCCCCTCATGTACCTAGATCTAACAGTCGTTGTATAAAGTATCAATTTGCGTCTGATTCTTTTTCCAGCTATATTTAAATCATTATCTGGCTTTTTATATTCATATCTAGGCGTATTATCATCCTTGAACAGTTTGTTTCAGTCTTCCGATTTCATTGAATCTTACCTATCCTTAGTAATAGTTTTAAAATCAACTAGGTGGTCCTGCAAATTCTGTGGTATGCCTCTTGAATTCCTCCATTACGACAGTGTAGAAGGAAGTTCCTGTTGTGTTAGTGCTGCATCCTGATTTTGACTAGGGGGTAGGGCAGGGAAGGCATACCGAAAGGGATATAGATGTATATTTTGCACCTTCCTCCATCTTCCCCACCCCTCCCATCCATCCCTCCCCTTCCCATAATTCCTCCACACCCTCCCCCCACCAATTCCACTCTCTCAGCACTTAGGGCACAAGGTGTGCGTGTGCGAGCTGGGCCTTTTTTTATTCACTCATTCGCCCTCCGCTCCCCCCCGTTCTCTTCTGGGAGGAGCCGCGTGGCAACCGGAGGAGGAAAACAATGAGTGGGCAGGGTTGGAAGGGGGAGGGCCGAGGGAGATAGACAGGTGTTCGTGGAAAAGACAAGGGTGTGAGGGGGGGCTTCCGACCCTCTTTATAGGTCTCATTCCACGGGCCCAAGTGGAGGCCTACACCGTATTATTTCGTTTCTGTGTTTTTTTATATCATCTTTCGCTCACTTCTTTTTACTTAAAAATATTCTTCCATTAAAAAAAAATCTTTTAGCCCCTTCTCCGCCCCAAAATGAACCGTCTTTATATCTCATTCTAACCCCATCCTATACCTCTTCCAGATCTCGCCCCTTCGGCGATTCCTAATATCATCCCTCACTCCCGACCTGTGTCGTACCCCACACCTTCAAACCGGCCGCCATCGCCTTTAGAACTGCGCGCACTTTTTTGCTTGCTCTGCGATGCTTTATGTCCCACCCTCCACGAGCTCTTAAGAGTGAATTTTGAGGGGTTGGGGTGACGGAGGGGTGTCCTCGCAATCGGTCGGGTGCCGCCGCGGAGTGTTCATCTCGTTACTCTTTCTTTTTGGCCACCCTAGGCACCTCTTTCCCGCCCACTCAGTGCGTATCGCGAATGTGTATAGGTATGCGTATACCCTCTGCCCTCTTAGGCTTCTTATCCGTTCGACTTCTCCGTCCTCGTCGCTTCGTCTCTTGTCTTCCCGCTCGTCTGTGACTTAGCTACTTCAATTCGATTTTTACACCGCCGTTGGCCCCAGTCTTTTATCCGGTTATTGTGGATCAATCTTCGCAATCCTTTACACATTCTCCCATATCTTTAGTATATATCATACAATTTCTATTTTGATTTGATATACAACGACTTACTTCACCCAGAAATATGATTAACTCGATCCTAAGCCTTGTTTTTCAATGAATATCCATATTTCGATACATAAATATGTATCGATAGTGCATTTTTCTTTCTACGTAACTCTGAAGTAAATAACAGATGAACAAACAGCTATTCAATGATTATTCAAGCTTAAAATAACGTTTACAGATGTAAAATTCTTCCAAATGTTTTTCATTTTACTCTTACTTGTATGTTTCTCTTCAGGTGCGCTGAAGTACATAATTAGGTCTAGGTGAAATAATTTCTTCCCGCTTACGTCATAAATATTTATACAGCTCCAGGAAATTCTGTATGAACAACTGTGGCCTCTCTTAGGAGAGTATTAAATGCCTTTCTGAGGATATTTACTCCTTCCCCCCCCCCCCCCCCCCGTCTGCTCTTATATTCTATATTCTCCCTCACCCTTCGTCTCCAATCTCTGTCTATTCCTCCTCTCTTTCATCCATCTTCCTGATTACCGTCGTCAGGTTCTCTGCCCTCCCCGTTTTATTGCCCACACACACTCTCCACTCGTGGCTCTCTCTTTCATTTCTCTCATCTCCGCCTCCCGATCTCCAATCTACCCTCTCCTTTTATCTCATCCTCATCACTCTCGTCCTCTTCCATTCCCCATCACTTTCGCACCCATTTTCCTTCATCGAACTTCATCACTCCCTCCCTCCTTCATGGTACGCACACACACACAGTCGAACACGAGCCGTCGAACTTTTTATTTCTTTTTTTATTATTTCTCGCGCGGGAAGTGCGGAGCTAAGCAGTAATGGCTTCGATATTGGAGTACATATTGGAGATCACTTAAGAGTGGAGGAGGTAGAAGGGGTGGTTTCGCGGAGTGGTGGGAAAAATGTGTGCATGTATATGTGCCTGTGTGAGTGAGAGGGCGACGCGACTGCTGCCTCCTGCCTTCCTTTCTCTCACTCCGTCTTTGCTTTCTTCTGGCGTCTAGCGTGGAGCCCGGCCCGGCATATCAATTACCCTCCCTCCATCCCCCAGCACTCTTTCCCCCCATTCCTCAACACCCCCTCTTCCTTTTTCCCTTCTCTCCCTACGCAACACCCCCTCACCACCCTCTCCTTCCCTGGACCTCGATATCTTTCCACTTCCTTTCCCTCCCCTATAACCCTTAATTTCCCCTCCACACCCTCTCTCATAAGGCTCCATTCATCCTCCTCTCCATCTCCTGCTCCCCTCCCGCTCTTACCCTGCTCCCTCCCCTCGTTTTTTATTTTATCATTTCCCCTTCCTCTTGGTTGAGAGAGTTGATTCTGTATGGCACAGAAGTATTGGAAATATCGATGTTTCTTCTCTGACAAAGTGCCTCGTTGTGTCGATGTCAAATTTTTCTTTTACCATCTGGAGGCGTTGGCCTAAAAATCGACGTATTTTAGTTCGTGGATTTGGTGCATGCTCAAACTTTCCCATGATAAATACCCGTTTTTATACTTTTATTTATGTTGATGATAAAAAGTGGACACGTTTTTATGGAAAGATTTTTGAGACATTCGGATGAAGGAACTTCGTTTTTCTGAAGACGATCTATTGGTGTAGGAATGCCTGCGGTGCACAAAAATGGTTGGGGGTATGAATAATTCCTTTTTAAAATGAATTTTTAAAAAATAGCTTTTTATTGAATTATTTTAATTCCAGTACAATTTATGTTGCTTATATAGGCTCTCATTTGAACTGAAACATTGTTTTCATTCTATGATTTTATTCTATGATTCATGCGCATTGGAATTTACAATTCTCTTAACTCTTGTTTCATCCAAATTATTAAACCTGATGCTAATAAATGTTATTTGATTTTGAAACGGTGAAAGGTAGCATATAAAATGGGAAACTGGCTGCTACTTGGTTAGTGAATAAGAGGACGACGTCCGTCTATTAAGCCAGTTCCTATGTTCCCTTAAGAAACTTAAACGTCTTCAGTGCTTCTTAATTGATAATAGCTAAGACATTTTAAAGGGAATTTTGTTTATAGGCCATAAAAGGGTAAATATTTGTAATTTTTCTATTTCGTTTATTTTCTGCCCTTTTGAATGATATTGTGATGACTACTTTTCATTTCTACTTTCTTCAAATTATTTTTCGGGAATTTTCTTGTGTGTTCACCCCCTCCTCCTTATTTCGTTTTCACAGCCCTCACTTCCTGTCTTTTGTCTTTCCTTTCCTTCCACCACCAACACCACATCAGTGTGAAGAGGAGGAGGTGCAAGGCGGTAAGAATGATGGATGCGGGGGAGGGCACCGCCGTTTCGTCAGTCTTCGCGTTCATTATTTACGTCGCCCTCTCCGCTCGCCCTAATTGCTCCACCGAGACACAAAACCCTCTCGTAAGTGGACGACGCAGGGAATCGCATCGCTTTCGCTCACGGCTTTAACTTTCTCCCTCTCTTTTGCCACGCCCGATTTTCCTCCACACACACACACACACACACGCTTCTTTCCTCTTTCCCTGCTGCTGCGACACCTTTCGAGCCATTAAGGCACATATAGGGATCCATTTCTCTCGCTGCCCTCCGCGACTAGCCCGCCCTCGATCGCCTCGAATTCCACGAGAAAACGGACGCCACACCACTTTGTCCTATTCCCATCTCCCTTGGAGAGAGCGTCCCTCCTTTTTGAGTCCAAGTTGTTGCTCATTTGTCTTCTATCTCCCCACTTCGATCTTGTAGTCGGTGGATGCATTGCAATGTACTTGTTTCACCGTCACGGCCTCTTTATGAGTGGCTTGGACTAGACGCGTCAGCGGCAGTTTACATTGGCATAATCTCCTAGAAAGACACTTATTTTTTCCCTCATTATTACTATTATTATTTAAGAATTCTACCGATTAAGGTAGGTTTCCATGGAGCATTTAAGAAGCATTCTCCCCTCTCTTTGTGAACTTCCATCTTCAATTCACAATTAGGACTACTCCTTCCACACCATGTAAAAATTCTGCATTCTTCCTTTCTCTTCCTCGATTACTCGACATTCTACGCAGAGCATGGAAATGTGATTTGAGGAATTTATATTTTTGGAATCATAATTTAATGAAGAGTAAATAGTTCCTTTCTTAAAAATTTCCACGTCAGAATAAAGAGCGGGTTTTTAGAGGCAGACATAGCGAATATTACGCACATTTAGTGTATATGTATACATGGCAAACGTGCGAAGTGGTCAGTGGTTCGGCTTGATGTGAGAACTGAAAGCCAATGTGATGAAATATATGCCGGGATGTATCTGTTTGCCGAGCATGGTCGTAGACCCCCCTCTTCCCTTGGGAGTGTCTTAAGTGGTAAAGTTCCTTCCATTGATCGATTGATCGTGATTTCGTCGTTTGTCAGGTTCCTCATGCCCATATAGGTAAGCACAGCTCGCAAGTCGTCTCGAGATTGTTGCCCTTAACTTCCACGATGGCAGCGGGCAAAATCAATCAGATCCGCCAGTTTCGTATTGTTTTATGACATTCAAGTCACCTGCGACCTCATATCTAGATATGGAGTGACAGCAGAATTCTTTGGATTCGGTTTGTTTTTCATAGCATTTAAAAGTGGAGGGAAAGTTTCCTTAAGACACGCAAATACCGTATTTTTCTAAAGTGATCTTTGCCACTTGGGCACGCGATCTTTGAAGAGGATTACCGTCACTGCCCTATGCTAAGGTCGCTGTCTGAGAAAACCTTCGATTGGCAGGTTGGATCCAGTCTAGTGAAAGAAAAGGCCTGTGATCGAATCTAGCCTCCATCTAGTGGCCTTGCCGTTGTTGTCTGTAGTAACGGTGTAGAAGTGTTACAAAAGGGTCCTCAATTTTCCATCATCTGCAGTTATGTGAGTGAAGATTTTTATTCTGCAGCTGTCCACCCTAACCTTTTTTAGCTCATTCACCAGCCATAATGCATTTCGTAATATGTCTATTGCACTTAATGGTGTGTCTAAGTAATGGTAAATTTAAATTCTTCGTTTCGTGGTCAGCTAAAAGATGATAATCTGTCGTCTTAGATCACTTTACTTATTCTTCATAAGACGATTGTACGTCTTATTTTACAACTCTCTTCATTGGGTATTCATTATGATCTGCATCTTGATATATTGTGGTTCTGATTACCACTTCTCTTGAAGAAATACACATTTATCTTTATTTTTTATGGTTTACGTTAAACTCTATAATGCTAAAAGTTTTCAAGCGGTATTCACTGTTATTATTTGTGATACAACTAATTCCGTTTTGTGTATATCAATTTTAGACACAATATCTATCATGTGCTTTCTATCGCTGGCGATCTATCATTTCTGACAATTTAAGACTTCTGCCTCCTTTGATTTGATTAGTGAATTCTCTGCTATTTTACAAGTATGGCTGCCGTCGGTAGTCACCTTTCGCCGATTTTCCATCAGTCTTCGTTAAGACCATTGCTTAAATGCTGTCGTGTCGAACACCCGGTCGCACTTGCAGCTCCAAAGACGCATTCAATCTTAATATCTCCAGTCCACATCTCCATGGGTGCGGTTGTCAATTGACGTTATGTGCATTTGTCGTCGTTGAGTCCGCGATGCCCCTTCTGTGGCCGGCGGTGAGAGAATTGAATTGAACAGACCGTCAAAACGGTCACGGGTATTCATTGCCATCTTCCGAGCTCATCATTTGCAGGGGGGACGTGGTGTGCTTCTCTCTGTCTCATTGCTTAAATTCGCGCTAGTTTTTTTTCATTAGTCGCCTTTCATGATGCATGAGCTCTTCTCGTTGCAATTGAAAAACGCGTCAACCGAGAAGCCTTTAACGCTTTCCGCATCGCGGGCGAGGGCGGTGCGGGAGGAGGAGAGGCCGGTTGGTGTCATGGGATCGCGTGCAGCCTCGTTATGTTCGTGCCGCTCATGGATAAAAATACTTTTCTCGGAGCTCTCTCTCTCTGCGGGAATGATTCGTATTTTTTTTCGTGGAGTATGTGCGCTGGAGTTCCACGCTCGGAATGATGAAGGCATGTTTTTTTTACCTTTGAATGTGAAATTGTGAAATCACGCTCGTTTAAGGAGTTCAAAATTGGGGATAAAGAAAATATATGAAGTTCGACGAATATACTTTTTCATCAATATCCATTTGCGTGATTTAAGAAAAATGACTTAATATAGGGTTTACTCTTAGTTCCAAGTTTGGAATTTCTTCTTAAATCTTCATCCTTTTTCGTTAACCCTTTCTAACCCAGAGGAGGAAAATTAAATTTCTAGAAAAATGTTAAAATTTTCTACTCAATCATAATTTTTATGGCAGCTACATATTTCGCCAACATACTTTACAGCAGAAAAGA
The DNA here is from genome assembly GCF_921293095.1 of Ischnura elegans. Lineage (NCBI taxonomy): Eukaryota > Metazoa > Arthropoda > Insecta > Odonata > Coenagrionidae > Ischnura > Ischnura elegans. The sequence goes on from NC_060246.1 coordinate 148,401,370, forward strand.
ACACGTTGCTTAAACTTTTCTGAATAGATTTGAAAGTGCATGCATTTTTGATGTTACTTAGAGGCAACATTGGATTATAATGGTATAACAGGAATGAATATATTTAAAATGTGGCTCGCACTCGTTTCTTGCACATCGAGTCACATTTTTTAAATATTCATTTGTATCTTACGATCGTATTTCACCTGGCTGAAAAAAACTTTCTTTCGAATGCCGTCGGTCCATTCCAGCACTATCGATTAGTGGAAGATATTCTGCTGAGACTGTCTCTTTTACGAAGGGTAACCACATTAATCACACCCACGCGCTTGCTACACTCTCTGAGTCTTAGCGACGCCCAAAAGGTTTTCTTTGCGGTTAGTGTCATGTTTAGTGAGGAAAGAAGTCTTACTCATGCAATAGTCAGCTGTGGGTAATAGATATGACATCATTAGTGTATTTATAGTCCTGATTAAATGAATGTCATCACAGGAAAATTTATTGAAAGGTCAAGTCGTGCATTGCAATGCAGGAGAAATGCCTGCTGTGGATTTGATCATCACTTGGCATTAGATAACGGCCTTTTCAATCATCCGTTTGAGAGTTACCCTTCTTTGTGACCTAAAGTTCTCCTTGAAACTTGTATTTCATTAAGTGTGGGAAGCTTTGCCTTACGAATACGAAAATAAAGCTATTGATTTTGAGAATGTAAGGCATATTTTCTTTGGTGGAAATTAATTTGTTAGACACAGGAATTCGTTCTTGTTGGCCTGCCGACGAAATTGTGATAAATTTACTTGTTTTATTTCTAGTCAGCGGGCAGGTGATGGCCTAGCTGCATCTTCATTTTCGTGTTTTTGCAGTTTTTTTGTTTATTTACTCCCTTTCGAATTAAAATTACCGTTAAATTCAAATACATGAAAATTTATGGCTACATAAATTAACATTTTTGAGTAAGATTGAATCAGCGCGGGTTTTTGAACAAAATTTTCTATATCTTCTCAAGTTTTGTCGTGATGAAGGGGCGTATTCGATAGCCGTGAATAATTGAAAATCAGAATTGGTAAGTTTTATAATCCTGGCGTTATCCATGTTATCATTAAGTCATATTGTTCAATTTTTTGATTTTTTTTACTTGAGGAAGCGCTCAATTAAAATCCCCAGAGTGAATAGTATCTTCCTCGCGGATTTGTTCTCTTCGCATTTGTTGATGAAATGGTCCTACATTGAGCAAATTTTGCTTAGCGAATAATGAAATGTTGATCTTATATAGTTTGGTAACGTGCTCTATTGTTTTAATCTGCCCCAAAACAGTGGCATTTGCTGAGGCCCGCAGGAAGTTATCTGTTTTAACCGGACTCTTATATATTGTGATCAGTATTGAATGAGAGTAATTATCCATCTCAAATAAGCAGTTGTTTATCATCTTCCTTAGTCTTCCTCATTAGAGGCCAGTGCTGCTAGTTTTGTATTTTTAAATTGTTTTTCATGAATACCTATGTGCGACCTTAATGTCATAGTTTGTGGATTGTTTCTCCTTCTTTTTTCATCCAATTGTGGTCACGCCTTCTTCGAGGCTCCGCGTTGTCCCTTCTAGCATGTCTCTAAGCCACGCAGCCAGCGGCAAGGAGCTTCGCAGCCTCGCAGCGGAGCACCCACAAGTCAATCCATCAAGTCCTATCCCTATCTAATCCACCGTCTTCCCCTCCCCACTTATCCCTTCAGTCAATCCTGCCTCCACTCCCCTCATATTACCCTGCCACCCTCCACGGATCTCATCCGTCCAACCCCTACCATTTCTCTTCCTTGGCCGCCATCTCATTACACCTCCCAATCTTTCGCGAAACCTCTCCCAACCCTTCTTTATTTGAGATGCCTACCCTCTTTGGCTTTAACCCTTCCTTTCCATAACCGAACTCACCCTCTATCTTTTTCCTCCACCCTCTTTTACTCCCAACCTCGTATCGTCAAATCCCTCTCGACGCCCGTCTTGACCCTCTCGCCGTATTTTCTGCACAACCTTCATCTTCCTTTCCTCATCGTGGAAGATAACTTAATGCAGTAATTTGTGGTAAATATTTTTGCATGGGAATATCTGCTATATTTTCCCGATGCATCGATGCGTGCCGTTTTATTTTTTAAGTCGATGAATTGGGTGTTATTTTTTAAACACCGGTACCCGATATATCTTCCGGTTTAGTATTGGAACACCGAAGTTCAATAATTGAACCTGGGGAATGGTATTATTAAGTGATGCTATTGCAAGTTACGTGCTATGGGGAAGAGAAATGTAGAGTACTTGAACGTTTTCTTTTGTTTTAGTACGATTTAAAAAAGTCATCATGAAGTACTTCATTTTGATGTTGAGGTCTCTTGAGAAGTTTTCCCTTTTTCGACGCTGTTACTACGTATTGTGCAGCATTTATAGCAATACGGTTCTACTTCGCTTTCAGCCATTTTTAGAAATAATTTGGATAATGGAAAGGTGGAAGTTGGTAAAAGTAGCTCGCATAAACCATTGGAAATAGTTTTATAATTAATTATATGTTATACAGAGAGTACCGATGTACTGGAAGATTTTTTTAGCTGTAAACACATGTGTATCCGTTTTTAGTTCTACAGATTTCGATGCATAAGTGTATTTCTATGCACCTCAAATCCCTACTTCAATATACTCCCCTTTACCCGACTTTTATCCAGGTTCGATGGGGGAGAGAGGGTTGGAGATAGCAACGCCCGCCCTCTGCTCACACAGATGGATGTTCGGTCCCCTATCATTGATGCCCATCTCCTTGCATCTCCCTCCCCGTCTGCTCCCGTACCTGATCTCCCCAGGTCTGCCTGCCCCCGTGTGTGTGGCTGCTTCAGGGGGCCATCCCTCGTTGCCATATTCACCCTATCCCTGCTCCTTTCCAGGTCCCTACTCTATGTCCTTCCATCCTCTCACGGCGCCATCCACCCCTCGTCCCCATCCCCGCCATGTATCATCCCTTCCCTGCTGCTATAGTAGGCCACCGCATCATGCCACCGCCAATATCTTCGTCTCCTCCAACCCCTCTCCTTCCTCCCTCAGTCGTTCCGGGACCTTAGCCAAAAGTAGCCTCTTCTCACCTCGTATTTCCTTCTCTATCACTTCACTTCCCTTTCCCGTATCTCTCCTAAATTTCGGAGCTCATGCACAGACGCCATCTTCTCCTCCTGAATATGGGAATAATTTAGCGTTGCGTGGCGCCTGTTTTGGACGTTTAAGTGGCTTGATCATTTTGAGGATTCTTGATATTTGAATATATTTTGAAAGGATAAAGAACAAATTTACTTCATTAAAATAATTAATGTGCATATCACGACCTGGGCCTTGATGCCTTTATGTTATCTAAGGTAACAAATAGGATAAAGGGTACGCTCATGTACGTAATATTGCATTGCATTGGAATGTAAGGGATGGATGGAGTTTGAATATTCATAGCAGAGAATATGGACGATATGCCCTTACCCGTCTTTTTCTACACCGTATTTTTTATTTGAGCGTATTATCAACGTTTTTCTTTCCCGAAGATTGTAAATTTCCATTTTACCCTCAATTTTCATATTTTTGTAATTTTGAATTACAATTTTGTCTCTTTTTCGTAAAGTAATATTCTCATGTTTCCTTTTTGTTTGTGGTGGACATCGCCATTGATTCATAAAACACTTCTATCAGTTATCTGAATTGATGATGGAATTGAAGCAAGTCTAATAGAATTAGAGTTGAGGAATATGAGTGAATAAGACATTGAAAAATTTCACTTCTGCAACTTTGCATCTTATTAGGAAATATAACGTGAGGCTTCCATTTCGCGTCACTACTGTGAGTTATATTTTCCACAGTTCATCAGGAGTATTAGTTGTGTGGTAAACACAAATAATGCTACTATGACTATTTTGTTGTGAGTAGCCCTAATGTATACGTACTCTATGAGAATACAGATTTTGCTGGATTCGATTAGTGTACTGGCCATTATTGGTAGTGTTTAGAATAACGGTCCACCGGCCGTTGTTCATCATTAATCGCTGATAGCTCTTCTTTTGATTTGTATAGCTGAAAATAATTGAAGGTAGCATGAAATATTGTTTATTTTAGTTTTTAAATGTATATATCAATGCCATGCCAATTTGTGGGGCTACATCCTTCATTTTTGGATTTTTAATTTTATAAAAGTATCATTTGAAGTCGTATTGGCGAAGGGAGTTTCGCCCATAAATGGAAAACGAGGAGAAAGATTTCACGTCCAAATAATGTAGCGTGACTGAAAATATGACCTTCGGTTTAGCCTGCGCGGGGCATGCTTTAATTATTTTGAATCTCGCATCGAGCAAATCCGCTCACTTTTCACAGTGGCAGCCGCCGTTATCTGCCGCTGCCGAGGTACAAAATGTAAATACCTTCGGCCCCGACTCGTCATTTGGCGCTCATGCCTTCGTTCTCTCTTTCTTCTCCCCTCTCACGGTCCTCCTCCTCTTCTCCGCTTTATCCTCCTCCCTCCTAGCCTCTCTCTCTCTCTCTCCCTTCGGCCTTTCACCCTTTGGCATTTTCTTCATCGCCCTCCGCGTACAAATCATTTCACGGCACTCTCTCTTCACCCCCCCCCCCCCGTACTTCGTGCTACCCCACGCGCGACCGAAAAGTGGAGTATGGCAGGGGGAGGGGTGGTTGGATCGGCGAGAGAGGGTGGCCTGACTATGAGGGATATGAGAAAGAGTGGGAGGAGAGCCGCCTGTGCTGCGGATGAGAAGTGATGGATATTCCTCCCCTTTCATCGATTCCAACCCTTTCTGCCTGCGGGCGGACGCATAAAACGCCCACCTCCCCACCATTTCACTCTCCCCCCTAAATCCTCAATTCCACCCACATCCTCTGCCCACACTTCTCTCTCTTTCTCTACCTCTCTATCTATAGATTTCATCATCAACATCTTTCGCTTACGTCTCCTCTCCTTCCTACCCCTTTTCCTCCTCTTCTCCTCATAAAGTGGTTACTGTGGTCTCAACACACCTGTCTTTTACTCCCTCCATCTTTCCCGCTCCCATATCGACTATTATTTATTCAATTCTTGTCATTTTCACTCTTTGTCCATTTAACATATTGATATAAACACTTGCAGTTTTTCACAATGATGAAATTTATTCCGAACGAGGTTTCGATGTTACTGCGTAATCTTTGAGGAACGAATGGTGTATAGTGAAAGGTCTTTCAATGCCTTGGTCACAGCTTGCACGGTAGATTTATCACGGTATCCCACGGTAGATATTTGTACATCAGCCAATGCGAGTTTTACAGTGAAATTTCCATGTTCATTTCAAAATTGATATTTCGAAATATTTCTGTCGTTTTTTTTTAAATAAACGTCGAAACCTAGGTCGGAATAAATTTTATTATTGTGAATAATTGCAAGTGTTTGTTACAATATGGAAAAGTTCCACTTAGATCCGACGTACAATATAGAAAAATTCCAGTAGGGTCATCGGATTTTATTCATCAAACGTGGCAATACGAAAACAAAGGGAGATGTAGCGCGCCAGTGAAGAGTTGTGTGCCTTAAAATGGGGAAAATATGAGAGGAAACTAGGAGATGTGCAACACTTTGTTGGCACTGAAAGTGGCGAGGAAGAAGTCAGAAAGTATCTGAATTCAGACGCGAAAATACCTAACTAGTTACTCTGGGACTAGGATACCAGGGCCTTTCAATGGCTTGGTCACAGCTGACCAGATTATATTTTGTCAATGCGAGTATTAGAGTGAAATTTTCATGTTATACCTAAATTGATATCTCCGTAGAGGTGTTTTGTTTTTGAGATAAAGTGAGTTCGCAACTTACGGGTTTTTAGTGTTGTGCGGTGGTTCCCAATTTAAAGGCGCATTTTTACAGTAAACAGGGCTAAAATTCGATTTGCAGTAATTCATCCCATCCATTTTGCTATGAGATAAATTTGGCAATTGATTCAACTGTATGTGTGTACTCTTTTTTCTTACAATATATTAACAATGCCAAGCAGTTATATAACTTCACCAATATTTCTCCTGTCTTATTTCCCATACCCTATTTTTCTTCCCTCGTTTTCCTCCTCTCCGCTCCTATGTTTCTCGTGTTGCCATCTCCTATTGAACTAATCTCTTTCCTCCCCCGCGCCATACATAATCCTCCCCCCACCTGACTCTTCTGCTTACCCCGTCTTCTTCCCTCCCTCCGCGCCGCTCTCCCATCGGTATTGCAGAATTGTATGCCCACCTCTAATCCTTTGACTGAGGCTTCGAGTTCCTCCCTGTCCGCATACGGTGACCGTGATTGCTAATGGCGTCTACTAGAATGGGGTAGACTCATACCCACGGGTAGCTCAAACCCACATCCTCCCCGCGTGTCGGATTTTGTGCTATTTTATATTGCTACGATGTCGTGTTTACGTGGAACGGGAACGTTGAGGGAATAACTGATGATTAGAGATGCGTGAAAATCGCAAATGCGATAAATGCTATATAGATGCGATGTGCGCAAATAAATGCGACATAGATGCGATGACTGGACCTTTATGATATTTTTACGCAAATTTGCCTTTTCGACGGCAAAATTCGTACATTTTTTGCCGAGCGCAGTTTAAATGCTCCGTCGACACTCACCGCTTAAAGCATGTGAGCGCCTGGTCAGCTGCTAGTTTTGGTTGGGACTCTACGTGGCCACGAACGACAAGTGGGCGCGGGCAAGCTACACCTCCGCCACTATATGTCTTATTCCTTAATTTATTATTGTTCTACAACAGAATTATTTAAAATATTCTGTATTTTGTCATATAACTGTGTTTCCCTACATTTTATCGTCATCTACCACATTATGAAAATCAAAAATAGACGCTACAAAATGCGATAAACTCTTATTGATAGTGCGATAAAATAAACATGAAAGTGCGATTTTCACGTATCTCTACTGATGATTAAAGGAAGCGATGAAAAAGGCTATGGTTACAGAACAAAGTGAAAGGAATGGTAGACATATGGATAGGAATAACGGCGAAATTAATTAGAATGGAATACCATGAGGTTTTTGGGGTCTAACACTTCGAGTCGCAAGAGCGTGTTGTTATCTTGACGTGTTCGTGTTCATATGTTACTTTCATGTTCAAGGCAATAATGCTATTGCAGGTTTTTCACGAAGGTATTTGAAATCATCGTGAGAGGTGAGGATCATTCAGTTTTTGAACAGCGTTTTGGAATTGTGGTGTAGTTCTTTATGAGCATAAAATTTTCTGGGACGTTTTCTGAGTTTAAAGCGGAGAAAAAACTTAATATTTATGGTTTTTCCTTAATGCGCTCTTACATTCATGTGATGCGTATCTTATGTAGCACTTCTATCAGGTTCTCAGAGTTTGTTCCACCTAATGCTGTCTTATGAGAGGTATTGGGATCGAGTTTGGAAACATGATATCGACGTGGAAGAGAAGAAAGTGTCAAATACGATTTTGCGGTCGTTTGGAATACGGGTGGAATAAAACGGGCGCTGGATTTCTCAGCATCAGCATCCACCACCAACGTAACACATTTTTTTCCATTTTTCATGACGCCTTGCGGGGTGAGTTGAAATGACACTCGCGGTATTAGATTCTCAGAGTCAATTTCTTCCCCATGATCGCTTTCCTTACTTCAGATTTCTTCGCAATATCGCCGCATCTGGGTCGTTTCAGTCCTTGGATACATTCGCTCTTCGTTCCATTTTTCCTCGAATTTGTGGCCTTCCAAGTTACTTTGAGACCACGATCGATTTATATTTTCTTTCTCTTTTTTATATGTCCATTCACAAGAATTACTTACTCAGAGTAACAAGCAACGCTACAATTTATGTTTTAGCTGTCGGAAAGAGGATCTTCTTCTTTCTGAATCTCTTCAATCTTAGTTTCGCTGTTTTGGGACAGTTCTAACTCGAAATCTGAAAATACTTAGCATCGGCAAAAAGTTAAAATTGGATTCATAAATGTGAAATTTCGATGGTTTTATGCACGATTAAAAAAATCAATTTGTTTGACGTTAAAACCCTCATTAGCATTGGCATAATGCCAATTTTCATTTTTCATTCAACTCACAATTTCTGAATATGAACAAAATATATCAAATTAGTTAGGGGTCGTTTTTGAGTGTTCCTTTAATGTTATCGTAATAGAGAATAAATGAAAAAATATGAATGTACCAGATTTTACCTTTTTATTACTTGATCTGATTATTTAATTTACTTAAGTTTGCAGTATTACCTTTTTATGGTGATAACTTACTTCTTTTACGCTCCCTTTATGTTTGTATTACTTTATCCATTCTTGTGTAGCTGTTTTCCAAGGTTACCTTTCGCTCTCTGTCTCTCCGTCTATGCATACAAGGTGGAGGTCGTCTGGCCAATTCTTCATACATCGTCTCTATCAATTTAATGGCGTTTAAGGAAGTGAGATATATTATTCGCTGACCCATGTCTTCAACCCTATCGTTTCTCGGAACATGGGATGAGCTTAATTTCGCAGAATGCCCGACTTTGATATTTATCCATGTTCTCGTTTTCGTTGCGTCGATTTTGGACGAAGCAACCTATATCTCTCCACCAGCCTTTGAGCCAGATGGCTTTGCCTTTCTCTGATGATGCATACTTCTGCTAGCTTAGGCTATCTGGATTACGTTAATAGCAACCGAGCCTTTCGCTTATGCTTGTTAGCGTGTCTGGTGCGCTAAGCAATAAGATATTTTCCTTGTTTTCTAATGATGCTGTTCAGAACTACTTTGTACGAACTTGTTACACGATTTCAGCGTTGATTGAATTATTAAGCCTCGTAATTTTATGTAAACGAGTAATTATAAATCAAAGTTTACTTCCATTCCTGTCAATATCTGCCACTTAAGTGTTATAAAATTTTATTGTGGCTGTGTTATGAAGTAGGTAATTTGTATTTGAGTATCTGCTGTTATCTAAATGGGTTTAGTCTCATATAGCTTAGTTAATATTAATTTTCTTGCTTTAAGTTTAGAAATGTACATGATTTAATTTCACGAAGAATGTATCTTAAATACATGGAGTGATTAATATAAATGTGTATTTAATTAGATTCTCTCTTTATCTTTCCAGGTGAGTGTTGCTGCTTTGACCTATAAATCTGTTTGCAGAGCGTAAGTAACTAGTACAGTAATACTTGTAATGAATGTTATTTTCGCTGTTTTCTAATGATAATTATGTTTGAACTTCAAAATAACTATTATTTCGGATAACGTTAATAAATTTATAGCTTTGTGACGGATGAAAACTACTAATTCGTATTTCTACGTTGACGTCCATTTATTTTGTTTTTTTGCAAACCTACTGCCTGGTTTTCTGATCGCTTAAAAAACTGTTCCATTGGAAATAGCTTCATCATACGCAGCTTAGGTTTCGATGGGATGAATGAATTTTCAGCCTCTTATTTATTGTTGATTATTTATAGTTATTCATGGTTGAAAACAAGGAACTCATATATTTTTGTTCTTCATCGATAAAGCATCCGTTTTTGTTCAAAATCCGTTGGACTTCAACATATCACCTGATTTTCTCGATTCATATGGTCATTAATGGATAAAATTGGGAGTTTGTGGAGACTATAAATATAATAAATGAGAAATGCATTAGATGCGCTCGTTAGATATAACCGAGTAACGTATACCCGCTAAACCATTTAAATGACAATGAGGCATTTACAACAATTTATGAATGATATCGTCATTTGCATAAGACAGCCTGTTCGGTATCATTGCTTCTGTGTAACTGGTTCTGCCCCATCAAATGCTTCCTCCAAATTTTTGGCTCTCGGTCCTCACGGAGTTAGCCTACATTAGAGTATAGAATAGAGAAAGAAGGAGTTGTGGGGTGCTGTCGATAAAATGATTTCGGACACCTCAAAGAGTGCCAGTCCCATTTGGTTTTTCAATTCATTTTTTCCATGAATTTCTTCGTTATCAGTATAGTTGGAGTGGCGCTGAGCGCGGGAAGCTGTTCCCTTAACTCTTTCCTCCCTGCCCTTTTATCTTGCTCAACCTTTGACCCCTGGCTCTACCACTCCGTTCATCTCCACTCATTTTTCCGCTCCCTAAATCCTGCGCCAATAGACGGAAGTCTCGTGCTTCGTCGTCTGCGTAATGGACACGGTCGCACTGTGTTTGCCTCGGAGCCGTAAATCGTCCCTGAAACATATCTATTTTTGTATGTATCTACACCTACGTATGCACTGCCCTGTAAGCCGCTTCGATCGGCGTGTGGCGGGGGGTGTTAGGGCACCAACCGTTGAAAAATAGAAAGGAAATGCGCAAACGAAGTTCTGCCTAGCATTTAATAAAGTAATTTATTGTTTTTGAGAAAAACGATGTCGTATACCCATCATTTAATAAAGTAATGTATTGTTTTTGAGAAAAACGATGTCGTATACCCATCCGTTCGGCAAAATATCTCCCCTAACGTATTGTTTTTGTCGGACCTGGAGATATAGCGGGTTTCTAATATGATGTTATTCGTGTAGCTCTGAAAGATATCAGTTCTCAATTGCTCAATCAGTCCAAGCCTGCCGTGCAGTCTCCCCGGGTCTGTAGCGGCTCCTAGCCTAATTCGTTTAACATCCGTGTAACGCCCCATGCAAGCCCGTAGCAGTTTTCGAGGAATCGCGCAGATTCTATTCTTTCGTGCAGTATTTTATTAAGTTCACGGGTTAAGCCTTTCTGCGCCGGATGCCACATGCTCACTGTACAATCAATTTGTGACCGGACGAGTGCGAAATAGCTCCTCTTTTACTTTATCATCCGAATATCTTTCCACGACACTCTTGATGAATCCTAGCTTCTTCAGGGTTCTGCCAAAAAATCAAGGGAATCTGAAAAAATAGAGCGCCTTCCCTCGCCACCGTGCGGTCCAATCCCTCTAGTAGCCCTTCTAAAAAAAAGGGAATTAAAAAGAAAATCGGCAATTCATCGCTCCCGAAAAAGAGGAATAGCTGATGTTGAATGGGACAGATGGTCGTGAAAAGGGAATCCACTGGAATTGGTCAGAGGAAAAAGGTTTTTTTTTTTAACTCCCGACTTTCGGATGGAAAGGAAAAGGGAAAATGGATAGTTAAAGAGTAAAGGGGTCGTGGTGTTTTAAAAAGGGGTGGGCGTGACAGACAAGCGTCCCCGGATTGAGGTGGGGAAAGGTTTTATTGGAGCGGGCGACGCGGAAAATCGCAGCCCTCATCTCTTTTTTCCCCGCTTTCCCCAGGTCTCTCCGCGTTGAGACCCCTCCTGGCGGACGAATCAAAACGAGGAAATAGAAGCGAAGGGCAGCAGTAGTAGTCGCGGATTGCCTGGACGGATCGGTTTTAATCTCTTGTTCGTGGCCATCCGAACACGCGAAGGGGAAGCTCTCTCTCGGAGCCCAAGTGACCAGGGACCGGAACGGCGGTCCGGCGCGCACCGGTAAACTGTCACGCGGACAACATTAAAATCGCGCGATTTGCGGAAAGAGAGGGAGGGAGAGAGTGTTGGGAGGGAAAAAAATATGAAGCCGCGGTGTGCCGATACGCTTTGCGCATAAGGGACGTAGCTTAGCAGGTGGAATCCTCGGGCGCCGCTGCAGTTATCTTCGGGGGATCAGTGCAACATCGCCGCGCAAAGCCGGTACATCTGCATGAGATGGCATCGACCGACTAATAATTTAGACTTTCCGTGATACGGACACGCAGGATGCGATCTCTTTGATTCGATGAGAGTAATTTTTGGTGAATGTTGAAGCCTCTTGTGAGTTCCCTGCCGTTGAATTAATTTTTTTGGCGATAGCAATTTTTTTTTCATAGCAGAGTTAGCTAAATAATTTCAAATTGACTTCTTGCTGATTCAACGAATTTATTTTTAGCTATTCAATAAAATGTGTCGCTGAGGAGTATTTTCTTCATGAACTGTTTTCAACCGTATTCTTTTATTACACTACTCGATGTGTATTTTTTTTAGATATTGCCGTCATGTTATACAGTTCTGAGTTTCAATGGGATTTATTCTTTTATTTTATCCATAGTTCTCTCACTAATACCTCCTCGCCTTTGAAGGTATTTAATTTCTTTTCATGCGTTTTGTCGTGTTCCTCAATCTCTATTTTCCCTTAGGTCCTCCATTCGTCATTACGCATCAAAACTCATTAATGTGTCATAATTCTCGTGGGTTTCACTGCTTTTTTCTCTTTAGTGTTGATTGGAGAAAGGATATATAGTTTTGCACTGCCATGTTTAATCAGTTCTCGGGAAGCCATCCACAGAAGATTGTACAGTATTAATCCCCCGATACTTTCACTCGTGATAAAAAATCAGTCTATTTTCCATTAATGCGTATTTAAATTTTTTTATTGCGAAGCTACTGTTGATGTCGGTAAAAATATATGTATTAATCATAATCGCAATTATGAAGTCATTCGATTCGGGGAGTTCTTCGAAAATCCGAAATGTTTACTCGTAAATTTGAGCCTATTCAAAGCGTTAATATGTATATCGTAGCGTCGCTAATATTGCCACCTCTGATTTATGCTTTCGAAATATTGTTGTGACTGGTAATTGCAAGGACAGTATTGCTAAATTTTATGGATGACGTTTCTGTATAGATATGGTTCAGGCAGTTGAATTATAGTTTTCCTATTTCTATGGAAACGAAGATTCTTCGAAAGCTGTGCCATTTTCTTGTTAATCCTCGTAAACATTAGGATAAACTCTCTGAATCAGAAAATCGTGACTCATTGGCGGTATTGGGATTCGCAATAATGAGAGAACCTTTTCAGAGCGGTTGTTTAGTGGTATTAATGGAGCCATTCGTAGAATTTATGGCCTGGATAACTGATTCCGGGAATGCCAGAGTGGATAACGTCACCGTAGCACACTTGTGGTTTATCGCTGTAATGCTATAAAACCCAAGAAAAAAGTCTCTCCTTCAGAAAATATGGTGGTAATCGATGTTCTTAAGTCTGTTTGATGCTTTTAAAATCGCTCGCCCTTTGGAACCTTTATTTAGTAACTGTATTGGTACCAGTAAAATACTAAGGCGTGATATGAGTGAAGCAATTTTTTACCGTAGATATGGAAACGAAGAGTAGTTGTCATTGGATTGGAAATACGTAGCACTACGTTTCAAAATGTTTCATTCTGATAGGTGATTCCGGGCAGTGGTTCCTCATGTGTTTGGGGTTCACGTTATCTCTTTATTAATAATTTTGCTTTGAGTTTTACTCGTCCCCATCTTGTTGGTGAGATTCGCTTCGGAAGTCAGACTTCATGGAGCTCAAGTGATGTTGGACTTCAGTATCAAAAGCGAGTTTTGCCGTAAGGCGTAATTTCCACGTGAATGTGTTTGCTGGTACCGAATACCTTTCCTTATCTTGAGCATTCATCTGTATGAGCGGATGGGCAGATAAATTCACCATCAGCATTTATTCTTGGTTCTCCTCGTTGTATGGTCCTAATGCAGCGTAAGATACTTAGAGCGTTCGTTTAATATCTGTTCCCGTTACACTTAATTTCATTTGGAGTAAGTTATAAACAGCTCTATTTATCGTTTCCGGGTCGTCAACGAATATTTTTGGTGCGTAGATTTCTTCGCAGCCATATTCGCAATTTTTCACCTTATAGCCATTTCTTTGAAATATTGGATGTTACAGTTCTATCTCTCTGCCTTACACAACGCCTCTTATCTCATGGAATGCATTTGCATTCCATATTCTTTAAAAAGTTCACGATACTGTAAATCAAGCCGAGCCGAAAAACTTGATAAGGTTTTATAGTATCAGGAAACACAGGTCGTAAACGAAGTAAATGAGATTTTCTTCACCTAAAAATAAATGTATCGGTAAGATGTTTTTGTGTCGTACTTATCTATAAGTTACTCGTTTCTTGCCCTGAGGCAAAGTAGTAATGCGGGCGGTTTGATGAGACGAAAGGGCACACTCATCAATTTCCTCGGCAATTTGCGATCAACTCAAAAAGCGTGTCATTGAGAAGTTCGCTCTCACACCTCGTTTTCATCATCGCAAATGTACTCCAACATATTTACTTACTTCTCTCTCGCCTTCCCTCCCCCACCGCCTCCAGGAACCCTATCGTATTGACGTACCCGAAACGGACTTATTTATCCTCCACTTGCTTTCATTTTTTATTTTTGTACGTACCTTTCATTCTCGTCGTGCTGATGCGTGTTGTATGTGCAAAGTGACCCCTTTTGAAAGAGTTGCTGTCACTAGCCGGCCCTGCGGCTGAGGCGTGACGCGTGTTGCCCTCTCGAGTGGCGGGGGCGAGGATGGGCAGGGCCGGCGGCGGCGGTTTGTGGCGGGCAGCAATGGAAACCACCCCTGCCTCCAGCCATGATGGTCCCTCATTCCACCTCCTTGGAGCCCCACTCCACTATATGCCCCTCCTCTGCTCCTATAACCTCCTGACTCTCTCCGCCCACCAGAAGTACCCCTTGCCACATCCATCGGGAATATAGAAGCTCGTCGATATTGGAAGCCTCCCTCCTCCCACACCCTTTCTCCTTTCCTCCCATTTATTCCCCCGTCTATCTCTTAGGCCGTGCGATACTGCGGCGAGTGTATTTGCGATATGCTAGTAGATGTCGCTGTTATCGATATTTTTGGATGGATTTAGATCTTCATGCGGAGGAAATTTATATATTTGTGTTGTTATGACGCAATTATGTCTCATGTTTCTATGACAACAATCATATTCTGTGTGCTATGGTTTACGACCTGATACAAGCACAGTGCATATGGAGAGATATTTCACCTTTAAAGTATAGCGTAATTGATATTTTTTCATCTCTTGGCATACTTTCAATTAATGGTTGTGCTTCTTGTCCAAGTTACGGCATATGGGATGGTATTCTCCTTTATATGAATCAAAAAATTAGAAGGAAAAATAGCAATGAACGGATATTAATACACCTTGATTTTATATCACCAATTGATAATAAATAACTCTGTGTCCATTAGTTAAGCATCGTTTGAATTAAAATCATATATCGGATGAGAGTATACTCATGGGATAAACTCTGTGTTGGTACTTGTAGCAATTTAAAATGTGCAATAAAACGTCATCTTGTATTTAGCGTGGAAGATTTTATTGCCCATGGAGATTATGCGGGATTTGAATATTATAGTTCCCCGCTTACTTCTCTTTTCCTTTCATTATCTCCTTCTCAATTCGTGTTTATTTCCATCTCTTTCTTTTTCCCACTTCCTTCTTCATTAATTCTTCATGTTCGACCAGCTTCAGCACTCGCGGGGCGTGGTTGTTGGACTGGGATGGTTCTGCTGAAGATTGGAATTTAATGTACTAGGAAGAGAAATAGAAGCGAACGGAGAGGGTGGGGCCAAGTAAAAATAAGAGGAGGACGAAGAAGGAAATGGGAGTGTTGTATAACTTGGGGGGTAAGACTGCGGCATGGACTAGGGATAGTGCGGAGGAAGGGAAGCACGTCGTGGAGAAGTCGAACGGGAGGATTTGTTGTTGTTCATGTGAAGAGGCAGAGATGGGATTGGTGGTCAAAATGTGGGAATGGTAGGAGGGGAGGTTGGGAATGATTTGGGGCGAGAGAGAAAATAGATTCGGCTCCGTTGTTGGGGAGAATGTGGTTGTGGTGCAGAGAAAGGGTTGAGCAGAATGTGGTGGCCGAAGTGGCAGCTAATGGATGGAGTTGTTTGTATCTTCTTTTCATTTCTCCTGTGACATGGAACATGAAGTACAACAATTTAACGAACCTTTTTAGAGCAAACAGCCTTGTATTTTAATAAGTTTATCGGAATGAATCGCCCAGATTTTTTTCTTTGCTGAATTCGGTGTTAACTTTCCTAGTTACTTGAGATATAATGTCTCCACTGAAGGGTAAATTGGTGAATAAACGGCGCGGGGGGTGGGGGAGGGGGTGACCATTGAGCCAATTTCGCGATGTATTTTTCAACAGCATTATTCCTCCGTGTGTGATACAGAACTTAGTATGTAAAAATCTTGGATTATCATCAGAACCTTATAATTGGCATCACGTTTTAGAATTAGGAACACGTAGTAAAATGAATTATGAAAGATCTGATTTTATGCATGTGTTCTGATTTTTGAATTTACTGTCATTAGAGCTCTGACATTAATGGCCATTTAATCTGTTTTTTAGCGTATAAGTTCTGATTTTAAGTACCTGTAGATGTGTGCAGCGAAAAAGTCTTTCTTCTAAATTAATTGAGATTATTATCTCAATTAATCAAAATCTCAATCAATCCCAAATTATTTTCGTGGTTCCATGGATTCTTTCAATCGCTGATAAGGTTAGGTTTTCATTTTCTTCCTTTCGACCACTTCGTTAGTTCTTGACGCCTTTACTCCGCTTTTCATTCCTCTCTCGTATTTTTGCCTGTCTCTCTCATGCTGTTAACAACTTTTTAGGGTATGACTGGAGGTTTATTATCATTAGCATATGAACTAACTCAACTTCCTCATTCCTGCGCTTTCCGGCAGCTTTATTTTTCGTCTGCTTTCCTCCCACATTTCGGAGTGTCCTCCTGTTGTCCCTACTACGATATTCCTAATGGCTCATCTCGAGGTGGTGTGCAACATCGAAACATTTTCAAGGTTTTTTCCTGTTTCAATCACGCGAGGGTGGAGCGGAGCGGACAGTGTGAGGTATGTATGGAGGGGTTGGTGATGAGGGGATTCCACGAGAGAAATGGAAACAGAGGAGTATGGGCACATATGCGGAATGCGGCGTTCTGTAAATATATGTCGATTTCCTGTGTGCGTGTGTAGTGTGTATCGGGCGCGCGGTGGTATGGGAATTGAGATTATTGGATGGGATTGAGGTTAATTGACGCAGTGGAGTCCGAGTTGTTTGGGGGAGTGAGGGAATGGCGGAGGGGGGTTGTTGAGTGACGTTGGAGAGACAAACAGGAGGGCTGGGCCACGGCCTTTCGGTCTGCCGGAGGGGTTGGGAGAGTTAGTGGGGAAGGTGTGGGGTGGTAGGGGGAATATTGGCGGGGTGGTTGGTTTATGGAAGGGTTTTGGGGTAGGAGGAATCGGCGTGGTAGTCGGAATGAAGGGAAGAGACGTGGTCGCGTTTGAAAACATTCCGATGATGATTCCATTCATTTCTTTTCACCCTCTTTAAAAGTTGTATTCTCGGCTTATCTTTTTTCCATGTTTAAAACAAAATCAGCCTCAGATTGTAGAACCACTAGAACTGACACTTCCCACCTCATACGTCCCATACCTCGGAAAAAAACATCTCAATTTTTTCTCATATCTGGTTGTAATCTCTGGAATTCCCTGCCGTCATTTGTAAAATAAATCCTCAAGCCATTTTCAAAGAAAATCTATTTAACTATTATCTCAGAGAGAGAGAGAGAGAGAGAGAGAGAGAGAGCATACGTCATTAAATTATATTTATTTTTACGCTGTGCAACACAAGTTATTTGAAGTTTTTTTCTGAGTTTTCGCTTCTCCTTATACGATTCTATAATATGTTCTAATTGTTTCTTTGGGTAATTTTTGCTTCGGTAAATTTTCTTTTGCTTTTTGTTGTGAATAGAATTGTGCCAGGCGTATTTTTATTTTTTTGTTTGAGCAGAAAATGCTGTCTTATGGAGAAACACAGAGCATTAATAACATTTCATTCTAACGTCAACGAAATGAAAAAACTTTGTTTCATTCCACCAATTTATTTTAAGGTATGACGAGAAGGCGTCTTCATCATATACCTGATCACATGGTGACGCCGCTGCGTCGAAACTAGTCATACCCCAAAAGAAATTGGTGGCCTAAAACAAAGTTTTTTCGATTCAACAACGTTAAATTGAACTTCAGCAAAGTTGAGGCTGAGGCGATAGAGATAAAACTTTCATTCATTCATGCATGGAGAGGGTTCTAAAGGGGAGGGGGGTTTTGAGAGGTAATAATCAGGTGTACAATGTTCGCATTGAGGTGTATTGGTGTGATGGCGTGGAGTAGGTTGGGGGGGGGGGGGGGGGGTTATTATGCGGATGTTGGGTGGTAGAAAAGACTTACCATGATGGCCTGACGGTCCTATTGATAAAAGCAAAGGGATTTCGGGACGATTACGTATCGGGCATTAACTTTATCTGCGAGATCGGTGGTCGTTAAGTCCTATTGTTGGCACCACTGGATGGAAAACCGTTCTCTCTCCGCCTTTCCCTGGGCATAATATTTTCCCTATGCTCGCGTGTTCCGCTGTTGATTCGTCCAGGGACTCCCCTATCCCCTTTTAACAACTGCTCTCGAGGAAACGCGAAAGGTACCGGATTTTATCGCCGTTAGGCAGTGTTTTATCACCGTAAATCGGGGATGTCAAACGCAAAATCGTTCGCGAGGGGGATGGGGCCTCAAATATATATACCCAAGAAGGTTTTTCGGGAATGAGAACGGCCGGAATCAGCACGATTTTCCGCTTTAGGTTGATGAATATGATAAAAAGAATGGACCCGTATCGTTACTCTAATCGACGGAACTGGTTGGACTTTGCGTCGTCCCGAATGGCGTGAAGAGTGTACTTACTCTTCGTGTTCTCTAGGACTTTGATTCGTGCAGCAAGGAACTTCCCCATTCAAATTAGGAATTAATATAGCCCGTATATCAATATCATCGTCTCATGGTTTAATTTTTTTCAAATGTTGTAAATCGTACATTTATCCCTTTGTAATGGTTGTAATTTATCATTTTGAATTTAAATGTATACCTTTTTGGAAATACTTTTAACACTGCGTTGATTAATTTAGAAATGGTTTATCGTATGTTGCATTCGTCGTTCTCTTCCCGACTTTCTTATTGTCTCCCACATCTTAGAATCTCCAATTTCTTTTTCATTGATTGTCTTGAGGTATCACGTTCCTTCAATTTTTCCGAATCATTTTGTGTCCATAAATATGTAAAGGTATTTACACCCTCCTTGATTGTATAATAGTTATTCGCCTTCAATACAGCTTTCTTCATAGAGATATCTTTTTTTTAATTGGAACCTCATTGGTTATACTCGTCAAATATTTCCCTCTATCTATCCAGCCAAAACCCCTTTAAAACGCTAAACTATATGAAAATGTTTATCGGGTCAATAGTAGCTAATGCAATGGCAGGCGAATGGCTTTATTAGATTCACAGGTTTTTCATGATTTCTTAAAATTGATGATTTCATTGTATTGTATTTTTCAATTTCATTCTTTTCCGTTATAGTTTAAAATACACAGTTAGATCACATCTTCGTATCTTTCTGGATTAGCAAAAATTGATAACTATTTTTTCTAAATCATGTGATTTAACGGGGAGGAAATCGTTATATTTATCAAAAATCCCGTTAAGTGTAAATGCATTTTCCTACGAAATAATCTGTATATGTTTTCTTTTTGTTTTATACGATTATATTTTCCTGCTGCATTTTCCGTTTATCTCCTTCGAAAAGAAAAACCTGGGATTACGCATCCTTACATTATTACAGTGTACTTGGATTATACATTACTTGGGGACTCTTTCAGCGATAATTTTTTTAGTGTCAGGTAATGATGTGAACGGGGAACCCATGTCGCAGTCTCACTAATCCCCCTCCCCCTCTGTACTCCCGCTTCTGTTCTCACCTGCTTGTTTTGGAATCTTCCGGACCGTGAGGATGACGGTCATGGAGAAAAAGAGGCGAAAAGGGTGCAAAAGGTGTCGTAATTTGAGATGAAGTAGTGAGTGCATCTTAGTATTACTCTGGCTTCTTTCTCTTCTTTCTTGACCGCTTCGTATATGCCGGCGTGTTTCCAGGGTCAAATTTCACCTACCTCACTCCCGCGGCGACTTAAGCCTGTTTTACTCTTTCAAGTTGGCTGCTAAAGCAAAAGTTCAACAACGATATCTCGCTACTGTTACTAACACAGAAGAGTGCCAATGCGCTTCTTGTTGGCAGCGGTACTGATAAAAAATAAATGCATTTGGCGAAAAAAGAAATATATTCAACTCCTCTTGTTTGTAAAAAAATTAAAGTGATTTTTTTACCAACGAACCTTCAGCTCCCGACTAGCAGGCATCACTTCAGCAATAATTTGGTAATATACTCAGAAATAACTATTTGTTGTCGAAAACATGTACGTTTGCTGGCAGGGGAAAGAAGGGAATTTTTGTGAAATAGTGATTACGCATGATTCTTACTCTTAGTATTCATTATGTATGAGTCTTGTGGGAATCGTCTTCTATTGTCTATAGTCATAGATTACTCGTGATTCAAATATTCATCGAATGATATTGTGCAACAATTTCCATAATTGTAAATGACCAAAGTTAGCCGTCAGTTGTCATTGTAAAGTAATGCTCGTCGATTTTAGATTATTTGGTGGTTTTCAATGGGCGGTCGGAAGAAAATTGGTGCACATTGACATTCCGTTGTCTATCAGTATTCATTAGAAGATTACTAATTGTTTGAACGTGGAAGTCGGTTGACCGTGTGTGGCATGAATATGACAATTGCTTGCGATCGGTATCGATGGTTACAATCGTACTATGTCTACAATGATGGCGACAACGACTAGCCAAGTGATCCCAACGGACTCCCTCTTCTTGGCATCCTCGTTGTTTTTTTTCAAGGATGGACGAAAAGGATACTTAATTTCGTTATTCAAAAGATTTATTTTCAGGCTATACATTTACATTGTTTTTCATACTCTTAAGTGTAGCGCTTTACGGTGCGGAAACGTGGACACTGGAAGGAGAACGAGAGAATACTGGGGGCGTTCGAGACGTGGGTGTGGAGAAGAATGGAGAAAGTAAAGTGAACGGAAAGGACGGAGTGCTGGTCATGGTGGGTGAGTAGAGGCAGCTTCTAGATGAGATACCTAGGAGATAGAAGGTATGGCGAGTACTGAGCGGGGAGGGGGAGTTGAAAACAGTGGAAGAGGGTCGAATGATGAGTAAATGAGAGAGAAAAGGAAGAGCAAAGAATTTTCAGATAGAATGAAAGGGAATGGGCTTTCTTATGAACTAGCAAGGCACCCGGAATTGCTCGAGAAGGATCGTAGACAGGGAAGTGGGAAACTTGAAGCTTTGAATTCATGGTCGCATGGCAGGATTTTATATTTTCTCTTCGAGCGTGTCAAGAAGTGTGACTACTCGGTAGGATGTCCAACTACAGAAGTTGTATGGCGTGACGTAACAAACGGTAATGAGTAAACGACGCAAAGGACGCCATAGGGAAGTCCATATAGGGAGGGAAGACAGCCAGAATACTTCTTACATACTCAATGTAAGCCTACCTTAATCAGTAGAACACTTTTATGGTAATAATAATTTTCTTGGCATGGGTGAAGAGTGGCTCAGAAACTAAGTGCCGTGTATTTATGTGCCTGCTTCTTCGCACTTCTTCGTCCTGTCAACTTCCCTCATGTTCCTTCGGCGGGGACCATGGGAGAGAAATTGTGACTTGGACAGTGGCGGTAGGCAGTGAGAGTGTGTGAAGAGGAGGAGGTGGAAGAGGGTGGAGAGGCAGGCTTCAGGACGAAGCGTATACTGCGAATCAAACGGCTTCCTTTGTGTCTGCTTATGTTTCCGCGACGCTTTTGGTCTCCCAAGTGCTTCGATTGAGGGGAGAATAGGGGTCTGTTCTTCCGTTATCCCTTTCCTCCTTCCCTCCCCTTAAGAGTGGCATAAAAGGAGTGGTTGTTGTTACTTTACGCCTTGCCCCACGGGAAGCTGCGTATCTCGATAAAACGCTGGATAATGACCTTCCTCGCGGAATTGGACTCTCCAGTTTTTCCTTCTGGCTCTAGTAGTGAGCGAATGGTGTTGTGTGCGTTCGGGTCCGGACGTTGAAATGACGTTTCCACCGCGGATATGGGAGATATCCATCGCTCTCAGTTTCGGAAGGGAAAGGGCCCGCTGTTTTAGCGTAGCTTGTTACTTCTAAGAATTGATGTTGGAATATTATTCGCTATGGGGTGACGCAATAAAGGCTTGGATCATATTTTGCTTTCAGAGGATATCACGTTGGTCTTTTACGTTGAGGACACCAATTCAGTCGGAAAGGTGATGTTAGTCCATTCAGCGAAACGGTAATGAGAGTATTTTTTATTGTGAAAGGGGAAATTTTAGCCCAAAGGAAGCTGAGGTTAAGTGCACGCTGAGATACCCTCAGATCGGGCGGACTACTTACGGGGGACTAGTAATGATAACATTTTACGTTTTCATTTTCGTTGCCTTTTAGTTGGATTAATTTATATTTTAGATACTATCGTTGATATTATAGATTCTTCTTCTCGATGATTTGGATATTAAATCCACGTGCAATTAATTATACACTTGCACTCAATTATAAACTAAAATTAAAGCTGCGTCCCTACCAGAGTTATCATTGACCATTTAAATATAACTAACGAAATAACTGACTTTGGTTTGAAATTGTGAGCTGTTTTTCACATGGTCATGAGAAATTACATAAAACGTATCAAGTCTTGCAGAAAACTCACTTAAACTCAGGCAGGTTGCCATTGCGTGTTTTTTTTGGACTTTCACTCTCGCATGATATCTGCGCGTAACATAGATTAAAAGCTGAAATATATTCAAGATGTCAATCATGACTTATTTTGGCTTCATTCTTGAATGAAGTATGTGCTAATGGAACATGATTTATGACCGTAGATATTTCCCCTCATTTACGTTAATGAAACCTGCTTTTTCCAGAAAATTCATCTATTTGAAAACATAGAATAGTGTGCATTGATGAATTTTAACGCTTTGGAGAACTGCACGTGCAATGGAAGTCATAGAGGATTACATGATAACCAATGAATACGAAAATAAGTCAGGTGATAACTGTGGACGATGGACTTTTTGTCGCAAATTCTGTCTACATGTTGTAAGCTACGTGATTAAAGTAGATAGAGTAGATACATTTGCTTATCATAAAGTGATGACTGATTTCATTCAAAGACCGAAATAATCATGCGTCAGCCATGTCATTGATTCTGTGCTCCACTTTCACTGTCACTTTCCTACCATAAATGGTGGAATTAAGAAGTATTTAAATTTATCAGTGGTAAAATTATTTTAAAGAATATATAATAATCGTATTTTCATCTACTAGGATATTATTATCATATATCATGCATTTATATTTGTATCCTGACAATAAAGACACAGGTAGTTAAGAACACTTTGGGCCAATTATTGAATCCCAAAAGAATTCCATTCATACCATCCGCCGGAAAATCACGTGAATCCACAAACTGTTCCACTAATCCTGTTCCCAAAATTTATATTACTCGGTTTTGTATCTCTTAGTACTTTCACTTAGGTATGTAGTATTTGTATATATGAATCTATGTGTGTACAATAGATTGGGGGATTTCTAATCTCATGTTCTGAACCTCCCTTTTCAGCGGTGAGGTCGGAACCTCTTTTGTATCGCATCTTGAGAAGCGCCAGTGCCCCCCTCACGCGGGGCTTCCTTCCTTTGTTTCTCGGTCCCTTTCGGCCGAGAGACCGCCTCCTTATTTCTCACCGTTTTTCACTTCCCCTGTCGCCATCGTCTTCAAGGATCTCTCCTCTCAACTCCTTTTAATCCTCCTTTAGCGTCCATCCATTTGAAGGCCCCTCTTATCTCTCTCTTTCTCTTGCATTCTTCTCTGTCTCATTCGCCCTTAAAAAGTCTCTCTCGAAATCTATTTCACGGACGATCGACACTAGTCCAGATTTCACACCATGCAACTCCACCACAAACGTCTAGCCCTCCTCTTCTTCCTCCAAGTTTTCTTGGCGCCTCGGTTTCTTTTGCTTCTTTCATCCCCCGTTGATGCAAGAAGGCTTTCCCTTCCCACGTGAAGAAAATAAGGGCTCAGAGTGGAAGGGTGAGGAAGAAAGTGAGAACTTAAATGAGATACCGCACCTCGTCTCTGCAAACTTCCCCCAAATTATCCCTATGAAGTAACTCTGTGCGTGCGTCGGAAGAAGTACCACGGCCAAAGTCCACGAAGCCTGATCGGTGTTTTACCGTATGGAAAGCTTTGTGCTGCATCGCGTTGTAGTGTTCATTATAATGAATTGGAGCGTATGCTCGCCAGGGGCATAGGCATTTTTTCAGTGGGGATTACATTGGTCTTGCACTACAGGTATTATAGAGGGGGTGAGAAACGAAGAGGTACAAGGTATTACCTTCCTAAGTGGAATTGGGTAAAAAATTGATAAATATAGAAAAACTGGATGGTCTTGAGAATTGAGTCTCGGTTCTTTGCTGAATGGAAAATGGAAAACCGAATGCACTAAAAAATATGTACTCGATCTCGTTCGTTGTTTTTTACCTTACTTACCGTACTTAACTGTGTTTAGAAACTAGTTACTTGTACCCCTTGGCTTCTCGCTCCCTCAATTTTATTCTCATTTCGCAGTATATTTCTTAGTTTCGGAGTTCATGTACCATCTTCTTCACAATTGATGCTCTCAATGCGCGTTAGCAATTGGCTGGAAAATTTGTCGTAGGATAAATGTAATGCTTGGGAAAAATTAGTGCAAGTTCTACTCGGTGAAGGCTGATGACCGAGTGAGTTTATTTTTACGTTTTATTCTTTTTTATGGATGGAAACCTTCGCATGTCATTTGACCCACCATATCTAAAAAGAAATGCCATTGAACGTGAGTGGTGAAAATGTTCTTCATCCAGTCGCAAGTGTATATTTAGATCACCTTATCTTAAGCCGGGGAAGCTGTGAAGAACCTGATCATGGAATCCATTACTCTGCTCCTTTGGGCCGACGCAAAATTTTCTTCCGCGCTATCCTCCATTATGTGCTGAATTTATGAGTGCTTTGCGGCGTATGCATCGGGAAGCGAAGCAAATGCGACTTGAGTTGGCTGGCAAAAAAGGGACTTCTAAAAACATAAGCAGATGACGGGAGGTTCTGTACGACAATATCTGGGAAAAAGGACGTAAATTACCCATTTTACTATCCTTTCTTGCGTATGACTGAGGTAAAAATAGTGTGGAAATGAACGAGTACTCGCTGATCTGAAATTGAAAATCTGGAAAACACTTTCAAGATAATATTTTCTCGTGCCTAAGTGTAGTTTTCAATGTTACCTACCTCTCGGAGTCACTTTCAAATATTTACCCCGATAATGGCAAAAGAGCATTATCCATCTGTCATGAGACTCATTTCGTCCGCTTACTAAATAACTTGTGTTCTTCATTGGTTTTTAACAGTGCCTTGCTGGCACATTCCTTTGCTAAAATTAAGCAGTTCTTTTGAGGAAATAACTTTTCTCTCATTAAGTGGTTTCTCACCTTCTGTGAACGTGAGTTCATCAACCTAATTAGTTGCCGGTAATAATATATTTTCCTGTCAACGTACTCAGTAAGATTTCCATTTGTGCATGCAAAGAGCTCAACTTTTGGTAAAAAAAAGTTAAATTTTTTTTCTTAATACTGAATGGGTCAGTTTTGAATATCCTGAAAGAAATACTTATTAGACCTTTGTGTTGTCTAAGTCTTTATGGAATAATCTGCTCTTAATATGAAAAAATTAATCAACTACAGATTATTAGTAAATATTAACAATTGATATTTACTTCTTAAAGATACCACTTTTCTTAGTGTACAATTTTGAGTTGTAATGTGAATTTCTCTAGGTTCTCGTAATTCTGAAATTCTTGCGTCAACTAATGAAAAAAGGAAATTAGTAATTACACTTGCGAATGCAAAAACCGTTTGCAGGCTTGTGTGGATTTTATTCATGCTGGAACGATTCACCATATATCATCTCAAACTACCAGCTGTAATTGATAAATTATTACTCTTTATTTTTGGAATTTGGGTGTATTGTAGGAAATACAATTAAAGACTGTTGCTTTTTATTTCTTTTCGCTGAACATTTAAGTATCCCTTTTGGTATGATAGGTTCGCCTCGTAGCTCGAACACGGTAAACGATTCTGGTGACATCGATTGACTCTTGGAGGTTGTCCGAATCGGATAAATACAATGCACACTTCTCCCTTTCATATATTTCCTCCTAACCATTTTTATATGAAGCCAAACCTATGGTTTTGTTTCTCAGACGACCGATTATTTTCTCTAAAGGGCTTTATGCATCTTCACCCTTCCACGTGTCCTTTCCATCATCTACTCTCTCATCCCGGCCGTCTCTTTTCATCCTTCATCCTCCCAAACCATACACAAACTGTTTCCGACCTCGGCGTTTCCCATCTCCTTCCAATCCTACCACCCCCACCATCATCATTCTTGTTCCACCCAACCTTAGAGTGCGTTCCGCTAGACCCTGACCCCTTTTTTCCGTGTCACAGTGTTCCGAGAGGCTAAATGAATGATTGTTAAAAGCAGTTTGTGGTTCCTTTCCGAAGTAAGAAAAGAGTGGAGAATATTTTCCCTTTTCGAGACCCCATTGCTTTTCTCCAGTACTTCTCCCGTGAGTGAACGGTGGGCACCTTTCGGAAGTTGCGCCTCAATTGAAAAATTGTTGAATTTTATAAACAATGCGCAATCCAGGTATAAAAAAATTTCGCATGTTCTTCATGAAATTATTCTTCGCTTAAATTGATGAAAAGTGCTCAGAATGTTCGCAATTAAATTCATATATTTTTTGAATCAACACTTTTTCGAGTTGTTTTCTGCGAATGTGGCTCTTTTTTCGTTCAATTTGCGTGTTTGGGCATCAACTAAATCATATATAGACTAATAACTCAAAAAGTGGCGGAGCGTAGTGCCTACGTTCTATTGTCGTCATGGTTGTTATCATATAGCGTACCTCTTCTCAGTTTTTAGCCTAAATTATATTTATATTCAACTTAAAATTGGAATTTTTCCAATACTTCGGCAAGCATATCCGCACTTAGAGGCTTTATAAATTGATGAATTTTATAATTCAACATCCAGAAAATGTATTGTAGAAAGCCCATTTTTACCTTGGGTACGTGAAACACATCATTGAAAAAATATTTTAATATAATTTTGAAAATGATATTTTAATGCAAAAAATACATTCACCGAGTGTTACCTCCTTAAAATCATGCCTTACTCCTCATGTTTTCATTCATTACTGTACCATCTGTGGCCTCAATGTTTCTCCCGTCTCACGTTATACCCTTTAATGTGGCGACTCTCCCCCTCTCTGAGCCTCCTCCCCTAGATCTTGTAATATTTTGGTGCCAGATACGGTTAAGTCTTGGCGCAAGTTCCATTTATTTCCCTTAGTGCGTCCCTGATGAAAATGGATGCGAGCGTGGGCGCGGATCCCTATGCTTGCAGTGCCCTTCCACCCGCGTCATCGTCTTCAGAAAGAAATCCATCATCTCGTGCTTATTCTCTCCGTTTGATCCAGTTTGCTTGGGGCAATAAACACCCGCATAACCCTTCTTGCCAGCGAGTTGAGGAACGACAGTTAACTTATTCCATGCTTTTTTTCGGCTATGAGCTTGGAGCGTTGTTGGATCACGTGAAGTAGCTAAGGCTGCTTTTTGTGGGGAATTTCTTACCCTAGGCGTTACATGTTGTCATTTTGAGTGGGAAGGAACCATATGTGCACCGCAAAATTATTACTTTACCACAATCTTATACTTGATTTTTCCCGCTTGCTTGTGATAGGTCGATGAGTTCATCCCTTCGTTTAGATTGCGCTACACGTGCTAGAGTTTAAAATCTTAGGTTATTAATGGGGTTATCTCGTGGTAAGTGTTATTCATTCATGCGCACCCTTATTTACGAACTATGCCTAAAACATCTTGTAAACTAGATTTATGAATTAGGAGGTACGGAAGTACAAATTGCTCGAAATTATTCATTTTACAATTATAACGAAACGCATTTAAAAATCATGCACTGGATTACCCAGTGGTAAGCAATATTCATCCACGCCCACTTATATTAAATAATAATGGATTAATATGACTTATAATTGGAATTATAATTTATAAGACACCCCTTGTACTTTGGATTACGATATGTGATAAATTTATTATTTTTCTATTAGAAAGAAACGTTTTGAAAATTATGTGAGATCTGATCGAATTAAAATTGCGGAGGAGATTCAAATATTGGAAATTGTTGGTGATCTGAGTTAAGGGATAAGTCCCCCTCGCCTAATTTTGGGAAAAAACAAACGCTATTACTGTGATCTAGGATGTACTCTTCTCTTATCTGTCAAACGATCCTTTTGATCGTAAAAGTGTGTGAGGGAATGGAAGGAGAAAGACATGTGGTGAAGGTAGTGTAAAAATATGCCAGTATTGATGAATTTTTATCGAGATGACAGCAAGGTTAGGTTGTCTAATTCCTGCTGTCATTCTGAGGAGATTCCATGCAGCTTATCCGCCGGAAAACTACCAAATTCGATTACAATTTATGACCATATCTTTGTCTTGGGTATGCACTTATTCTAGTAATGAGTTAGCTGTGAGGAACTTCTAAGAAGAGTAGGACAGAAGAGAAGCCTCATGAAAACCTTGGTAAGAAGAGGGAACAACTCTATAGGCTATATCTTGAGACATGATGACTTGAAGAAGACAATCGTCGAGGGACATGTAGATGGCAGAACGGAAAAGGAAGACCTCGAACAAATTACATTGGACAGGTGAATAAGGATATGAAAGAGAAGAAAAACATAGGCGTGAAAAGGTTAGCGGATTGGAGAATGGCGTGGAGAGCTGCGTCAAACCAATCTTGGATCGTTGACCAGTGATGATGATGAGCATGCACTGACGCAGTTAGAATTTTTACTGTTTTGATTTATGTTATACATTCGCTGACATCCCTCAGTACTTTTTTATAGTTGAATTTTTTTCATATGAAGCATTTTCGCGGAAGAAACTCGAGCGCGAAGTAGGTAGTATAATGCTCGTAGTATCGTGATGACGAGTGGGTCACGGTCCGCGGAACGCAGAAGCGCAGCCCTCGAAGATGGTCGAAGAAGAAGAGAGAGAGAGACGGCATTGAGGCGAGCCAAGGTCTCCCGGGAGAATGGAGTGAGGATTATGAAAAAAACGGGAGAAGAAACAAGGAACACTTTCGTCGTTATGACTTGTGGCGAGCATATGTGCACGCTTTAATTCTCTCTCTCAGGCGCTGTTCCCTCGGATCGTGGAGGGAGCTTATGTTCTTACAGCGCGGTTGAGTGGAAATGGTGGTTGATGGGATAGCGGTGGGAGAAGAAGTTGGAGAAGGGGGCTGCCGGGGAAGGAATTGAGTGATGAGGAGACAAGTGAAACGTAAGTATTAAGCCGCGGCGGGTAGCTTACGAGGAGGAGGAAAGTGGGCGGGCCCGTTGTCTTCCACGGAGGGAATGAAATTTAAAATAGCGCCCCTTTTTAACGCAAAATGGGGTGGACACATCAGCGGGGACTCTGAAGTAGTGGGGCGGGGGAATTGCGTTAGTTCTGACGCGGTCACAAGAGGTAGCTAAGGGGATCCCGTTTGACGAAATTAAGACCCTTTTTTTTTTAGATGATCGGGTTGGTTTGTTAAAGTTTTGTTGGCTTCCCGCTCCGAAGGTCTGGACTCGAATCCCTGCAACTATTTGTGTACTTTTGAGTCTTCATTCTGCCTGATCCTACTGTACATTATGAAAATGGGCTTCCTGATCTTCTCTCTCAGAATGAGGGGTGGACTCGAGGAGGAGACCACCAATATGCCCGCGGGCTTTATCTTGCATTGATGATGTGTCCGAGTTCATGCTATTTCTCTTGGAATTATACAGTTAAGACATCTAAATAAATCACCCGAGATTTAAATTTCCTGCTTACTTGTCTTTTATTGAAGAATTAGTCATAACAAGCAATGTTGTAAACTTGTTGTCTATTTTTTATTTTACGCCTTTCTTGTGCAATAATGGAGAATTCTATCGTGCTATCTGAAACTTCCTCCTATTATGCCTACCATTATACTCCAGCTTTAAATGTCGGTTTGAGTGTCATCTGAAACAATTGGCAATTGTTTTCAGTGCTGGGAGTTAGCGATAAGCCTTTATCGACGACAGGAATACAATAGGTTGAAGGCTATTAATGTGCGTGCTGATGGAGATAAAAAGCGAAAGAGTAACTGGAAAGAAATATCGTTATTTGTGCGTCAGAATTAGAGTTAGGTGCCAGAGGAAAGCCCACGAGCATGGAAACGCCCACAAAGCCAATGAAAATGGGAGAATGAGAACACTTCCACGAGAGAATATGAATTGTGAACAAGTCTGTAGGATTATTGCTGCTCACGAAAGAGAAATAAAAACTAGCCTTTGCATGAGGGGAAACCCACCATGGCCTGCGTAGAATTCCATTGCTTATGATAATATTTATCCGTTAGCTGCTACTTACATATTTAATTTTCGTGATGCATTTGAATTATTTTTTAGTGCGAAGTCCAATTTTTATATTGTATCCTGTCTTTCACCACCGTTTCCAACAGTTTTTATCATCTTTCAGGTTTTTATATGACATGGAAAGGTGCATCACGAAATTATTACGAGTAATATTTTAAACAACTGGCATGTAGAATTTTTTCCTAGTTGTGTTAACTCGTATATTTGGGTTGGACTTTCGTTGAATCTCGCCAAAAACACCTTCAGGTCCCATTTATGTATTCTTCGTATCCTCAATATATTCGTTGCTCATTATCAGTCGCTATGTTTGAGTTTCTTTTTGAATTGAATATCGTCTGCGCAACTAAGGCCATAATTCTCGGAGTAACATACACTTTCAGTTCTAACACTTTGGTGCCTTAAAATAATCAGTCGTAAACATTTGAACAACTAGTCATGGCATGCGCGTCATGAAGGGGACCACTATTCAATGGCCATGATGAGTGTGCTGTTTTCATATTTGTACGCTATCCTTTTCTGCATCGTGGCACTCACTTAAAAATTGCGTGTGCTACATTCCAAGTAAAAATTTTATCCTTAAGCGTGTTTTTTAAGACGATAATTATCATCGAGCTCTGCAGTGCTATTGATAACCGGATATAATTATTGCTTTCTAACATTGTGCTTTGTGTAAAATGCGCAACCGGTTTTTCCATGCTGAATCAGAACGCTACTCATTTTAAACCCCTGACCGACTTATTCCTAGTTTTGTTTAAATTATTTTTAATTGAAGAGTGCACGAAGCATAACTTCTATCAGCTGCAGCTCGGGGTCAGGAGGTATAAGCAGGTGACATACTCATGGCCTCAAGAGTGTTAGAAGGTTTATTCATTGGGCGCCAATAAACCTGGCTTCCCCTTCTTATCACTATGAAGATCTGTGCTGCATGACTGTATGTTTTTTTACGAGATTTTAACGGTTTGCGATCAAGTTGTGGAAAATCATCTCTGATATTTTATTTTAAGAAATGCAGTGTAGTTGCATGCTCGGTTTAACGATGATACATTATTGAGTGCTATAGAATTGAAAGATCCTTTGGTGAATTTTCGTATTTCGAATCAGTAGATTGGTATGTTGTGTGCCATTAACAATTTGTGAAGAATGCGTGGCTGTTGCCGACAAAGAATTTCTTAGACAAATATGACTCGTCTCCTACGACCTCATTGAGTTTTGCTTTCCTACGCATTTTTAAGAGGATGTTGAACACGCTGTTTTGGTGCATATGTCAGCTGTTTTTGAATTCATTTGCTGGGTCTTCTTCGTTTCTTGTTAGACATTTTAGTTGATGAATAACTCTGTGTCATAGTTGTTGTACTATGTGTCATACGTAGGTATTTGTTGAGGGCAGCAGCATCGAGTGGATCAAAGAATTCGTTTCGAGAAACACTAATTTGTGGTAGGCTCTCATTTTAATTTTGCATATCTATGCTAAGCTCACCAAGTCTCCGATATTTTACTGTGGAAGAATAATACTGCAGTCGTGAAGTTATTGTAGAATTAAAATTTTCTTAAGTGACTCTACCGCTTCCTAATCTATCACTTTTTTTATATCGATGCAGATTATTTATTACCTTCTATTAAATTATTATGGTAATTATTGTGATAATCCTACATTTGAAGTTTTCACAAATATTTTTCTCTTCCATACAGTTAAAAATGTTAATTATAGTCCCATTTTAAGTGAAATTGTGATGGCTGTTTTTTGCTTTGGTTTGATTGTGTAGCGAGAAAAAGTCAAGATTATGGGCCAGTCATCTAATAAGTGCTTGATTGCTTTGTTTTGATCGCTTTTTTTACCTAGGAAACGCCCTTAATTCAGCACCTTTAGGATCAAAAGACTAGTCCGAAAGCTTGATTTCAACATTTTTCCGTTGCCCATGTCTTACCATGTGATTGCTCAAAGAATCCGTTAGTCGAACGCGAGCCATCTCAGCAAATATGCTTAGGCCATAAGGCCGAGTTGGTCATTGATATTCTTAACGAAAATATGTGAACCTGTGCCAGGTTTCCCTCTAATATCAACGATTTAAAGACTACATATTAGTATTCAGTCGTCGCGGATTGGCTAAGTTAATCTTTATTAGGTTACTACGTTGGAAAACCAGGTGCGCATATTAATGCATACTTTCAGTGACTCTTAAGGCCGTTTTACACGGTACACGGAATTGCGCAATCTGACGTACGTGCGAAAGCGCAATCAGAATTGCGTCGTGTAAAGCGGTGAATTGCTAGAACACATGCGAGAATGCGTGGATGCGAGACGGCAAAATAGCCCGTTCTAATTTCGTTCATGCATTCGTGCAATTACACGCCATTTTAGAAATTAAAGCAGCTCTAACCTGCGCAATTCCGTGCCCCGTGTAAAACGGTCTTTAAAATGTGCAATGGGTCTTACGTATTTCATTGATCATTGTCATTTCAATTAAAAAAAAAGATATTTCCTTGCGAAGGTACATTTTTTGTTTAATGAAATCAGGAGATACATTTATTTAAACGAAGTCGTAAAAGGTAATTCTTGTATTATTCCCGTTATTTCAAGTGAGATGAATTCCATCGCTTAAATAATTACTATTACTGTCGACTTGGTCGAACAATTATTATAAAGTTTGATAAAAGATAAAATTTTACTCTACCCAACTGCAAGTGCTTTAAGGATTAGCTTTGAAATCTTATAGATGACATTTTCATTTTAGAACCTACAGAGATCGTAGGGTTTCGCTTTTAAATGTTCCCCAAGAATATGAAGGTAAGGTTGACACAAAGGAAACAGGAATAATGATCGTACGTCCGCTTGAGAGCCGACAAGTAACGTAAGATCCATCCTATAATGGAGAAAAAACGGCACAAAATGCGAATCGTGACTGCGGAGTGAGCTTTAATCCGCGAGTGTAGTAGGAAAAAAAAATAACTGCTAGCACGGTTATTTCAAGTCCCTTTTGATCCGATAATTTGAGCGTCATTTCGATATCGAAGGATTCCGCCTGCGCGACCGTTATGCAACAACCTTCATCAAGTCTCCCGCTAGAGGTTAATCACGCTGCGAAAGGACCGCCGAGGGCCCAAACAATTTTGGGTGCGACTGGCTTATGGCATTGAGCGAATGCGTAAAACTGGTTGCGAGAGGTGGGGGAGAGGGTAAGGGATGTATGCATGGGAAAGAGGGCCTAGTGGGAGAGACATCTGTGGGTTTTTAAAGGGCACACATATTGGGCTGGTCATGTTGGTGTATGTATACGTTTGGTTGGAGAGCTATTGGAAATGGCGGAAGGGGTAATTGAAAAGGGAAAGGGGTCAGTGTGGATAAGGGGGAGGAATGATGTCGGCAGACGTGATGAAGTAGAGGGAGGACTGTGATCAAAGAGGAAAGGCCATTGGGAGACGTCTTGGTGGTATTTCTTTGGGTTAGGGTTTACAGTCCATTTCAGGGGACTAGGAAGTATAGGTAGACCCATGATTTTCGGTCTCCCCGACTCAACAACTCGCGGGAATTATTTAGTATTCGATGCTATTTTATTTTCATTCCGACTAATAAATGCATGCTGGTTATGGTGGAGAATAATTATGTCATGAAATTTTAACCTTGGATAGCAGAAGCTAGTAGGAACCAAAATCACCGATGATGAAGTCGAAAACGCACCATTTGTAAACTACATACACTTTGAGCCGAGCGCTCCGATGGGCGGGGATTTTGCTCTGTTGCTGAATGCCTTGGATTCATCGCGATTTCCGTCAGGCAAAGCTTTCGAATTCATGAGTTGTCCAGACCATATGGCAACAGGGCAAACTCGCGGCCAATCAGAGCGCTTTGCTCAAAGTTTCTGTGATTTAAAAATGGTGTGTTTTCGACTAAGCATCATCAGTAATTTTGGTTCCTGCTGGCACTATCTATCGAGGGTTAAAATTTCGTGACATAATTATTCTCCAACCGCAACCGCATTAGGTCCTACTTCAAATACAGTTGAAAATATTTCAGTATTAAGCCTTTTGTGTAAGTATTTTGTCGATTCGCATTTCCTCGAATTCCCACCCGTCCCTCTCTTTCAAACCTGCCCCATTACCTGCACGATTCTTATGAGCGTCGAAAGCAATCTAAAATTTTTAACGTGCGCCCATTCATGGCAATTTTCAAATGCGAGTAGTGCCCTCCATGGTGCCCCCCGTATCTCCGTACATGCGGTCTGCCCAACCAGTCATGTTCGGTTATGAGTCTTTGTCAGTAAGTTCCTTTAACTGATACTGAATTTAAGATTTGATTTTCATGTTGTGGCTCATGCGTAAAATGCTTAGTTTCTCCAGGATTTTTT
The DNA here is from genome assembly GCF_921293095.1 of Ischnura elegans. NCBI lineage: Eukaryota > Metazoa > Arthropoda > Insecta > Odonata > Coenagrionidae > Ischnura > Ischnura elegans. The sequence continues at coordinate 148,436,049 of NC_060246.1, forward strand.
TTAAGACTTGATTCTTTTTCGGCAACTAATTTACTTTTTTCTTTAATTTACTAATTTTCCGTATACTAATTTACTTGTTGATCATGCTACTCAACAAGTACTGTGTTATTAAAATCCATCCATCTGACGCTCTTTTTATTTTCACCTTCGATATACGGCAAGCTATCTCTTGTATTATGTCATTATGACCATTAAACGAGAAATTTTAGTGCTGGATGTTTATGCAGATTGTGCGTACACCACTTCTACCTTCTCATTCCATTTTTTCTAATCATCCCCTGATCATAATTGGAACGAGTGGATTGGGGAACCAGTTGTCGTACCGGCACCAGTAATTATAGAGGCCGAGAACCAATTACAGTCCACCACTGCTGGGAGTGGTTGTGGTGGAAGCCTTAAGAAATGATTGGCTAGCGAACATTGTTTATGTTATTATTATAGGTGAAGTATACAAATAATCAAAAACTAATTAATACTTACTGCAATTTTTTTACGATATGAGGGGAAATATTTAATTTATAATGTCTTTAGAAGAACGTTTTTCATGCGCAACATTGGTTGGAATTATGAAAGGTAAATTTTCTGAAAGGAAATTTTTATATCATTGCTTAAATGTATTTCAATTTTGCTCATGACTCAGCCCAGCGATAAAACGCTTGTCATCATGGCTGTAAAATACATTGCTGGACACATAACCAATTGTAATCTTTGTCAATATGCATATTGTCGTTCTGCTAGGTCAGACCTTATTTCATCGTTATTATTAGAATAAAATAAGATGAAAACTAAGCCGAGAAGTAATTGAAGTGGATAGTGCAATTTACCGCTGAAACTTACAACGCAAATTCATGTTGGTAGAAGGACAAAGAGTACACATATAAAGGAGAAACCTGTATGTAAAAGACAAAAGGCAGTCGTAAGGTGGAGTGTCGTAGAAAAAGAAGAAAAAATCAGAAAATGTAAGTGCGATTAATGTTCCGGGACCGATTAATGTATATTATGCTTTCTTAATTGCTTGGAGAGGTTTCATAATTCCATGTGTCGTCGATAATTGACGTAGTTAATACGCCTTCCATCATACTTGTAACACTGGCCATGATTTATTGGTAGTTTTGCAATTTTACGCTGTGTTTGTGACCATATGTCATAACCAAATTCGTTTTCGAGTTCATTTCGGAGCTTGGAATCTGACCCGCATGAATTTCCTCTCCCACCTCCTCCGTTCCTCCCGTGGAGGGTCATTCCCACTCTCGTCTCGGGATAGCAGCGTTTACACCCTCGGGGTCACTTTCTCGCCTCCGCTCCATCTCCATCTTGCCTGGCGCCGTTAATATTATTCATTGGCACATTTTCGACGCCTCGATCACGCCCGTGTGCCCGTCGCCAACGGAGGAGGAAAGCGGCGAATTTTGTGGCGAATGAATGCCTTGTTTATTCATGGTTACCCATTCGTTTTTCCGCGTCAATCGAAAGCACTTATCACGCGTTTCATCACGCATCAGCGCGTGTGCCGGTTTCAGCCTAATTGCTTCGCCCCTAAGCTATCAAGCGTCTGTCGAGCTGAGGGTCCTTTTCTCCGGCGCATGGCGATTGACGAGTGCGAATATTTAAGGAAGATGTATGCTTGTTGAGATGTGGAAAATTGGGGCCAAAGGGTCATTGTTGGGCGAATATGCTTCTCTTTTAGCTATTCCTTGTCAGTATTGCTGTTAGTCAGAGTAGTATAGTTTCCTGGACGTATGTATATGCGTGCCTTCAGAAGGGCAGTGAAGCTCGCCTAACTCACGATTCCCGAATTTGCTTGGTCCCTTTTATCGAATACTTTTTTTCTGCTGTCTCTTGTACTCATTTCTTCCATTATCCACGTTATTCCCTTCCACCTCCACTTTAGATTGCCCATGACAACCATAGCATTTAATCAAGATGAAAGATTTGATTATGAGGAAACTGTCTCCCGTGGTTGATTGGTATCCGTTTCGTCCGTCGTGAGATCGAATTTTATCATGCTGGCGACACATTTACTTTTTATGATGCCATCTTTCGAACCAAGACGTCGATCTTATATTGAAAGGCAAATCATTGATTGTTCGATGGATGGCATAATCATTAAGTAGTTTAACGTTTGTGACTTTTCAAGTTAAAACTTTGATCAAATTTCAAAATGTATACCGTCAAATAATCTTCAAGTGTCAAAAATTGATTGGTAATTGGAGTCGGTAATCCCAGATTTTTTTCCTTAGTTACTAATTAAAACCATCTTGTCTTTCCAAAAATGACTACTGCTTTGGGCTACACATGTATCATTTACACGAAAGCAAAGATTCAACTACTAGAGATCTTTACGGAAGATTCCTTCCAAATGCAGGCCGTGTTTGTGCTTCGCCCTGATGTGTCAGAACTTGGACAAGCACTTCTTTCAGAGCGTGGAAAACTGGCGCATCTGGTCCAAGTGCGACCGAAAATAGGGTTTGATTTTTTCCCCTCTCTTTTCAAGGCGTGTTGTTTGTATCTGTTATGCGTGGGGTGGTGGGCCGAGAGAGGAAGCCGGTTCTGTCGGAATGGATGGGAAGGAAAACAGAAACGAGGCGAATCAATCAATATGAGGAATGGACGCTTGTCGAATTCTTTGGGGCGTTGGGCCTTGAGGGGAAGATCGAAGAGGTGGGGTGGAGAGGAAAGCGGATAGCGGAGGAGGTGGGGGAGGAAAGTGAAAGGGGTGTGCTTGTTGGGGGGTGAGGGGGTGCGAATGGGAGAGGGAGGGAGAGAGGGAGGGGGTGAGCCAGTGGGGTGGCGGATTTATGTCAAGCTATTTTTCGGCGCAAACAATGGGGAGATATTTTCGGCAAACCTCCAGTGATCTTGATCCAGTTGAGCAAATTGCTCACGCGTATTGTACATGCGCGGCTCAGGATTGGAGAAAGAGATTGAAGGTCTGTCTCAACTCTCTTGAAGTTTTCTCCGCGACTGCTGCTATCTCTGTCCTCTCTGACTCGTCGCATGTCATGCCGATCGTGTAATTTTTGTTCATTCTGTCCAAAATTCTGTGCGCGCAAATATCTATACTATCTGTTGCTACCTGTCCTCTGAGGTTAGTTTTTTGGGTAAATCAAATCTGAGGTTGATTTTTTCCAGTCTCCTTTGGTTTTAATGGACAACTCAAATCTTTCACTGTTTGCCACACGTGGATTTTCCCAGATTTTATCTTCCCTTCTGTCTCTTTTCCTTCCGTGAATGTTGCCACTAATTTCCCTTTCTCTTCCTAATCGTACTGTCCTCTTGTATAATAGAATTTTAGGGTTGCTTCACCTTAAATTTCTCGCATACTTAGTATTTCGCGTAGTTTCTCTCATTATCCTCTTTAAGAAAGGGGTTAATTTGGAACATCTCAAGCCTTACGTGGAAATTAATGTCTTTGGCTACGTTAGCGGTGTATTTGTTACTTTTTAAATAATTAATGATAAATAGGCATTATATCGACTCAAACTTTGTTTTATGAGACCGATAATGCTACGATCTATAATCTTCACCATAGTAATCTTCGCTGGTTGCACCTTTTCCAGTCTACGCCATAGGCACAATCAGTCGCTTTAGCATTACTACCTCAGAGCATTTGGAGTAATTATTTTCATACTCGATGGATTTTATACTATCTCTGCCCCATTAATGATTTTGATTGCCGCGTGAGCTTTACTATAATGAGCTAATTCAAATGACTTATTACTGTAGCTAAATCAATTTTGCCCATGTAAATTTACGTTAAAATGGGATACTTCCATACTCGTTGGCTACCTAATAAAAACGCCTCGTCTGAATTAGTACCTTAATGAGGGGAACTCATTTTGGGATTAAGGGTCTTTTAAGCTTCATTCAGCTACGCATATTTTTGGTACAGCTACGACATCCTGGATTAAAAAATCATAAAATCAACTTCACTCTAGAATGTGTAATATATGTATATCGCAACAGTGTCAATTATCTTTAATTGGTCGGTTTCAATTTCTTCACGATCACAAATATTATCTAATTTCAATTTTCTGTTTCTTTGTTCATATACAAATGTGTAACTATGCCAGCATTAATGCTATAATATTTACGTAACTACGTTTCAGCACACTTAAAGCGTCATTTTTATTTAGAATTAGTTATTTATCATTATTTCCCGAAACAATTACTCTTTTCAAAGTCATCTACGTATCATTAAATGTATTAAGTAGCGTCGTTCACAGTCAGTGCTCCTTCATTATGTGAGCACTTAAAATATCATCGTCTTCTCCTTCATCTTCTGGCAACCTCTGGAGTCCCTGTTTTACGGTCGAAACCTCTTTTTCGCCGGCTTTCCCACGAGTGCAGCCCGTTCTTCGTCACGACCACCGTCCGCTCCGATTTTTTTTATTCGCTCAATCTCCGCCCCTTGAATTGAATCTCGGACCCCTTATTCTCTATACTTCCTCCAACCCATTCCTTCTTCGTACTCTTCCGAGACGCTGAATTGCCTCCTCTTCCTGTGATTCAGAGCATTTCATGCGCTTAGCTGGAAATTTGAGGAATAAAGGTTCTTTTGTTCCATAATCAATTATGAAATATTCATTTCGTTTCACCTTGCTGAAGTTTTTTTTTCTGTCGATATTAATTTGACCCAAGAGTTAAATCCTTGTATAAAAGTTGATCGTAGAAACTAAAAATGTTTGCGGAAAAATTACTCTTCTGTTTTTCTGTCAGGGTAGATTGTCGTGTAGATTTTGAGTAGGCTGTTAGATTATAATATTACATGGTGCACTGCGACTGTGACAGGTAATATTTGTTTTATGCTATGCATCTGTATTTAAGAAAATAAATCCACATTAAAAATTAATTTTGTCGGCGAACGACAGAGAAATATATGAATTAATTGCTGTAATATATAAATCGGTATTAATTTTAATCCGGATTCGCTTTAGTCTATTACCGCCAAAATGGCTTGGGTATCATCCTGAGACTGCGATGCTGAAAAATGTCGTTTAATAATGTATGTAAGGTGTTCCGCGCGCTACAGCGAGGTCAAATGAAGCTGATAAAAATCTGGAAAATTACTATACGACCGGTTAGGTAAGGTAACAGTGCTTACGTAAGCGTCAAATGGAGCAACCTTATGATTAGGCAGACTGCGTATTGTTCCGCGGGTTGGAGTTAATTGGGTTCTATTTTACCCCCGAGAACGTATCGGCACGGTTTGCGCATTGTTCTGTTCTCCATCAACGGAAGCCGAACGTTTAGCCGTCGATTATGGGTCTAGAAACGGTTTAATCTTTCGAGAGCGTTCATTTCCTTTTGATTCGCCATTTGACTATTTTGACTTCGGCTTGATGGATTAAATGGCCTACGAGATCCGTTGGGTTTTTCCGCGGACTCCATCAGGGTGATAGAGGGAAAGGATTTGCTGGAAATTACCATGCGGGATAGGCGAGGGAGATTTTTGGGGAGTCGTGTTGTGCTGCTGGAATTGAAGGCGACCGTGCTTCGATAAATCACGCGCGAGGCGTGAGGCGTTGCCTACAATAGACGCCTTTGCTTTCGGCTCGCCCAGTTCGCGCAGTTGCGTCCCAATGGGAATTCAACGGCGCCGTAAAAATCACCCATTCCTCCGTGAAAATCACTGGAAAAACTGCTGTGGGAAAATAGAAAAAAGCGCGTGAAGTTCACCCCTTATTTTTCAAGGAAGGGGTTAAACTAGGGAAATGAACGGTGACTGTTTTGTAATTTCGACTTTTGTTGACGTTTTTTCATGATCCTTTCTTACTTCCCCACCTACAGCCTTTATGCTTGACTTTTTTTTCTTTTCCAATTTTATTTTGTGGTGGGTACTTCAGCACAGTGTTTCTGTTTTAGACACTTTAATTTTGATTTTCATCTACTCCTACATATTATCTCGAATGCCACCTCAACAGATGTGTGGCAGGGGGTGTTAGGACACCAGCCCTTTAAAAACGAATTCCCATACCTATCCGTTCGGCAAAATTCTCTCTTAATTTATCGTTTCTGTTGGACCTAAGTTATGTATTTGGGTGCTAATATGATGTTTTCTGTGTCGTTCTTGAAGATATCCATTCTCAATTGCTCGAGCAATCTTAGCCTAAAGCGTAGTCACCGAGCCTTTACCGGTTTAAAGAAGCATATTTACGTCGAGGAGATCAGTACCCTGCGCGTGAGAAATAAATAGATTATGTTATCTATCATGGTTCTTTTCTCGCTCCTCAGAACACCCTTGTAAATCCCTAACCACCGCGAATTAATAAAGCCCTATCTATGTAATTTCTAGCGTTTAAATTTAAAAACGAATAAGCAGAAAAAGGGGCTATCGATAATCGAAAGGTGAACCTCGACGAGGCTGAGGATTCACGAGGGCCGATGAGAAGCGCGATCGATGCGTCTAATCAACGGGGCAATTGAAACTTTTATTTGGAAAAGCATCCTTTGCCAGCGGCTATTATTCGACGGTTGGGTCACAGTCCCTAGTCCCTATGCACTTACATTATTAGCGTTGAAGGCCACAGTGGCGAGAATGGGTTAAATCGGCGATATTTACATCGAAGGGGATTAAATCGAATGCTCGCGCTGATAGGCTTTCATATTGAAATATTTAGTTGTAGCGGCGCTTAAAATATATCGTTGCTGTAATTTTAATCTAAATTAAGTTTGTTAGACTTTCAAAAATTACATACTAATTCGGTATTGGCTATATTGTGGTAATAAATCATATTTGTAATCATATTACTGTTATGGTATGGTATGGTATGGTATTTGGAGGAGGCGACCGACAGCTGAGGTCATTTGCGCCATGAGGGAAGGGTGTGGAAGGAAGGGTGGAGAGAAACCCGGCGTCGGCGTCAGCCTGCTCTTAACGAAAGGCGCCAAGGGGACCACGGCTTAACGTCCCATCCGACGGACGGAGTGTTGCGCTTGAAATGTCCTCCACACAACATTCAAGCAGGGATCGGGCAGTCTCTGAAAATTCTCTGCCACTGCCGGGATTTGAACCCGAGCCCGCCGGGTGGGAAGCCAACACTCTAGCCACCACACCAACCCGATCCCCTATATTACTGTTAATCGTGTGCCCAGCAGTGCGGATGTTCCGTTTCACTTATTAATTGAAACATTCTTTCAATTCCGTATGATGCACTTGTTTACAATCAAAATTATTGTTAAAGATATAGCTGTTGTTCTAGCCGTTTGTATACGGTAAATGAGGTCATTTGTATGATTGATAAGTTAATGGTCGCGAGAAAAGTATATCTTCAACAATTACCCATTAAAATAGTAAGTATCAGAGTTTTATGTAGCTTTCAGAAAGAAGAATACATTTTATATCTTAATTCAGTGGCCCTACTCCTTAGTGATATGAAGTCGTGTTCTTCTAGTATGTGCCATGCTAGTACTTCATTTTCACTCTTGCTCTTGGTTTAATAAACTCTGGGTTAAAGTTGGTTCAAATACTAGCTTACTGAGTCTTATATCAAGTTCTCCTCTGGACTTTACCGTGCTGAAATGCTGAATTTTTCTTCTGACAATTTTTTTCGCTTTCCGTTGCCGGAGAGAAGCTGTTTCCGCTAAAAAAAAAGTCGTGAGATAAGAAGGAAGAAAGGTGGGGAGGGGAAGCTCTTGAGAGGTTCGTCATTCTTTTCGCCATCAGTTAAGGAATGTGACGAGGCTCGGCGAAATGGAAGTTGGGCTTGGGGAAGCGGCTGGGAAAGTTAATCTACAAGGGTGCGTCGCAATATATGATAAAAAACGAAAACCTTGATATATTTTTGTCTCTTTTTATAATCCCCCACCACCGACTTTATTTGCGTTTAACTATCGTCACTCCCACAGTGACTTGTTTTGTCTCTTTCATTCGTTTTGGGAATCCCAAGTTTTTTTCTTTCCATGTACACTCCTGGGCCAAATTTGAGTAGGTACGCTCCGAGTTCTGATGACGAGATGGATGGATGTCTGCGTTGAGGTGAAAGGAGGAAGAGGAGCGCCAAGAGCCAGCTACGGGGAAATGCCTAAGGTGTGCCGTGTGTGCTCGAGCAGTCAGTCATTCGGCGGTCCTGGAAATGAACTTTCCATGTCCCCGTGGATCACTGCCCTCAGGCAGAAAATGAGGGCGTTATTTTCGTGGTGTCTCACGTGTCTCAAGGACGAGTTCCATCGGCGGATTTAGATTTGGGGGGGCACGTGCTCCCGTAAATAGACAAAATATTTAATACTGTTATCATTGCGTTCGTTTTGGTTTGTGTATTACGTCGTCTCAATCATTAAATTTCATATAAATAACCTTCATGTTGAGATAAAGAGAACATGTCGTACAATGATTGCTTTATCTTGTTTTTAATCTCAAGTATGAGAAGATCTTTTGCCTTTCAGACCCTTGTGTCCCCATACATAAAAATCCTGAATCCGCCCCTGAAGAGGTCGGTATGTGTTCGCACCCATCCGGAACTAGACTCAACTTTGACTCCTCGCTCTACCTTAGTTGTTCGTATCTCATAAGTTGAGTTTGAGTTTGGGTTCTTATTCAAGAAAATTAAACTCAACTCATCTTGTTTAAGTTAGAGTAATTGTTTAACGGTTAAGGCTTAAATGAAAAAAAATAACCGCTACATTTGTTGAATATAGTCTTTTGCTTATCAAAACTGGTATTATTGGAGAACAATATCGCACGTGGAAGTATTTTTACGAGAGATATTCGATTTTAAAAACGTGATGCGATGGCGGCGGACATCTTGGAACCGGGCAACGCAAATTGAAGTGGTAGTGTTCGGACTCGGATGAGGTCTCGTTATACCAATGTAGCAACCGGGTCGAGTTTGACTCGGGATCAAGACTTGAGTAGCGGTTTGGAATACGACCCATTATCTTAGGAGGGAGCAGAATGTTTGACAGTTTGGTCGTCTTTATCAATATGCCAGCACTCCTGAGAAACGTTGATCTTAGCTCAATATACCATAGTTTTTGTTTATTTTGGTCACGATGGCTTTAATATACATTCCCTTTAACCTTAGCCGTATAGTTCAGTAATCTCTATTCATTGGAGAATATAATGCTGGGGAATAATTTCTCCTTCCGAGTTCATCTGAACTTCTGACGCAACTTAGAATATCAGTCAAGCTATGAGGTCTTTTAGCCTTTTTGTACTGATATTCATTAACATTTTACTGTAAATTAGAAATTGATACTTCCTGTGAGAATCCCCGATTTATAGGGCTATCTTCAGTTTATTCATGAGTACTTCTTAGTCATTCGTTTAGCGTGATGATATCATCGTCAAGATTGTTTAACACAAGTGAATCATATCTCTCTGAAGGAACTCTTCAAGTGAAAATCCATTGCTCACGTTGGTGTGTACTTCGAAAATTATCTTTAAGCTCATAAGTAAAAGTTGTTTACTTGCGGTATTGGAATATCTGGTTGTGATATTTTGGTGGTGCCGTGATTCTGGGTTAAAATATGAATGCCTTATTTACTTGCTGATACATGGATGCGGCTATTCATGACGGAATAAGATAATAGCTTGTATGGAATGTACACAATAATAAATATTGATTTGTGGTAAAATGTCCATTGGCCAGTGGAGTGGTTTCAACGATAGTTTCATACCAGCTCTTGATTTTCATTTCCAACTACGGTAGCTCAAAGGAAAGTGTTCATCTACTGAGCATTTGAAGAAGAAATAAATCTTGAAACAAGACAAAAACTTTTACGACGGAAGTGAAACAATTATCTCGTGTTATGCCGATGAGGATTTTATTTCTTCTCAACAAACCTGGTCTTCAAATCATCAGATGCCTTACGGAGTTATTTACTAAGCGCATTCATTCGAAACTGGTTAGATAACGCCTGTTTTTTTTTCATTTAATGTTCCCAAGCGTAACATTGTTAACTTGGTCGTAAAATTGTTAAGTCATTACTTATAGTAAATGCCCTCGTCGTTTGAATTGAGGATGACCTTTCGTTTTATTTTGGCCGTGCTCTTTTTATGTCTCATTCCCTTCTCATCATCTTCGCCCACACTGCGTGCGCCTCTAGGCCCTGGGAAACATTCTTCGCGTCGTGAATCTCTCCCAATCTTTTTACCCCTCGGGGATGTTCTGTGTCGCTCCCACCTGCTTGACTTCCATCGCCCCCCGCCTGTCCTTCTCCTGACCGTGTCCTGACCATCTCTCCATCTCATATCTCCCTTCTCTTTCCTCTACCTTTCTCTCCGCTACCATCCTCCCGTGCGAGTCCATTATCGTTAATGCTATGTTTGCCGGCGGAAATTCCGCCCTCTGTTTTTTTTCTGCAAGCTGGCAAAATCCCCAACACGGTCTTCTCGTCCTCCACTCGCACATACTATGCGCGACACTCCATCGCTTCCGACCGAAAAATTCTCATCATCCCACTCTCGAATGTTCTTCGTAATATCTTCCCTACTCCGTTCATGCCGGTCGACTCTTTGTCCTTATCTTGCCCATCCCTTTCGCTCATGCCACAGTCACTTTCCATGAGCGTTTTACGTAATTTCAGGAGATTCCCTATCTAACGAAACTCTCCCCATCTCATCTGGCTAAGGTAGGGTTTGCCCGGCCTTCATGCAGTAAAACCAAGCATATCATCCGTTCATCCGTATTGAAAGCATATCTTTTTCGTCTATTTTTTATTTTATAAATGCGTTTATGTTGATGGTTGGTATTGGTATTTTTAATGCTTTTAAAAGTAGACTTGCTTCATTTGTAATTTACTGTGGTTTCATGCTTGTATTTGCGCAATTCCCGGGTTTTATAATCATACTTTAACGCGAGATAGAAAAATGAAATGCATTATTTTTACATTTGAAGCTGAAAAATATTACGACACCAAAACGACAGAGGCTTTAATATGGATTCTTTGGTTTCTCTCTTTGTGCTCTGTTTATGATGGAGAAAATCACATATTTTTTGCACGCTAATGGCCCGCCTAAATATTGCTTCTCAGGGTTTATACCGGAATTTTTTTTGGTACTCTGCACGTTAATATTCTCCCGGATGAGAGTCATAATTCCTTTTTTTCCATTCCATTTCCTCGTCATAATATCTTCTGTGCTTGAAGAGTATACGTATCCAGTTTAGTATGGATTTATATTTTCTGTAGTTCTCACCTCTTTTGTTTCTCTTATCTTCCATTCCCTTTAATAATGCGTGTACTCAGTAGGTAACGCTTCTCTCCATTCAAATGTTTCCGTTCACTCTAGTCGCATGGCCTCGTTGGAAGGGCCATCCGTTTAATTCCGCATTTTATGTGGAACTATTTTGGGGTAATAGAGACGAATTATGTTATAGAACCGTAGAAATCCATGACTTATTTCCAAATGAAGTTATTTGAATACATTGAACGGAGGAAGAACCTGTTCCGTGGGTAACGACGTTGGAATGCTGGTACTTTTTTCTTTTGCTAAATCATTCGTTTGTTAAGTTTTTTTTCAGCTTTCAGTATTGACTTGGAATTTTAGTTAACAGGATAAAGTAGACATCGTTGCCTAATTCATCGACTTTAAGGACTTTTAAGAGCAAAATAGCATTGAAAATTGGGAGTGTAGACCACGTTTCAGCAATCGATCGGATATTACGAATGTTTTTCCTGTCCGCAGACGCATTTACGCTTGATCTATGTATCGTGAGCAATTCCGGAAATTGGTTCCATATCTCTTGCGCTTCGAACTCGCGAATAATTTTGCTCTACTTTCTCCCCAGAACCGTTCTTCGTTTGATAATATTGCCTCTAATATGGGTAGTCCGGGCCTTTTTTCCCGTTCTTTCGTACCGTCAATAATTTCGATCTCTCCTTTTCAACGTTTCGCGAGTTTTCATTTGCAAAATGTGTGCTTTCTTCTGGCTCAAGTGCTGCGGTGATGGGGAGGGAGAGAGAGAGAGAGAGAGAGTTCTGTATTTCACATCCTCGGCCGCGCATGAATATTCATCCTTACGTTGAATGCTGCGTATTGATGAAAAAGGACGCCTTTCGGCTCGGTTCACGGGCCTCGCCGTGGGAGAGCAGCCAATCCTTTTCTCTTTTACTCAGTGCCCATTTTATTTTTATATGTATATTTAGGATGGGTTGTAAAAATTTGTGCGGAGAATTCGAGCATGGTGCAATGCTCGTGTTTTGATTTTTTAACATGGCACACATTTTCCGAAATGCTCGAGCCAGCAATCTATTCCATCCCAGCGGCTTCGAATTTTGCTGGAGCAATATGTTTAGGGACGGATGCCATTAGCAATATCATTTTTGCGAGTTAGACTGTGAGGTTTCTGGTCGGGTGAGGATTCTTCTCAGCTTTTTTTTTGTAATTTTGAGAACGAATCAAGATATTGGTCTAAAGCTACGCTGACATTTTTTTTAGTGCATGTTGCCTCCTGCGAGCAACTTTCATATCAAATTGCGGGAAATTTCATGATATATTGGACGCTTTTATAATGAATACATTTGCTTGCTCAGCGTAACCATTTTTGCTTACGTCGGAAAATATCCTTCCAGGTCTTTCTCATGCTCTTGCAAAAGTGACTTGAACCAAAAAACTGCCTGTATCAATTCATCTTTCGATATTAAAACGTAGGGAAACTAAGCATCGTTGTATATGTTTCTACACGAGCTTATTTTGATTTCAAAATTTATTTGGGGAAACATTTTCGATATGCTGATTCAATTCTCTCTGAGGATTTGTCTATTGTCCTTATTTAGAGGATACCATGGTCAAGTATCACATGAAGTCATCACGTATTTTATTTTGGCTTTTCTTGTGCGATATTTTTCTGTCTCCTAATACCGGATTGTATAATAACGTTTTTTTTTGGATTCATGCAGTAAGATAACTTATCAACAGACTCCAGTATATCATTTGATTCCCAGTTAATCCACCTTGTAGCAATTTGTTTTGGTTGAATACGGTAGTTAACTATTGATTTTCGGTTTATATGCTTGTATAATAAAGAAAGGTAACGAGAGAATTATAAGGAATTTTGAGATCACTTTAAAGGGGAAAATGCTTGCAGAAGTCGTAAAAACCATAGTAGAAATTGTGAGGATGCCATGGATTAGAATGAAACGGTGAAATAATGGGAGAGGGTAAAGCCATGGATATATATTCTGACTGGAGACCACCATTCGTTTTTTATATCGAAAGTGGTTGTCTGAATGAATGTCTTCAAGCATGAATGAAATAATAATAAATGATTTATAAAATGGTTTCAACTTTGACTGGATATATAAAATCGCTTTAGGCTTGATTTTGTGGAATATTGCTATGTCCATGGTAAAAAAACAAATGGTTATTTCCATACTATTTAATTTGACACTTAACGACCAACCATGGTTTCGACACTTTTTGTGATTTTCAAGGAAATTGACAAGGAAATTGATCTTGAAACAGACACAAAGTGTTAAATTAAATAGTGTGGAAATTACGATTTGTGTTTTTATCAAGGATTTTACTGGATTCTATGTCAACGTCATGCATCATTTTTGTGGAGGGGTAAAGCTACTCTCTGGCTTTAATTACCGCATCAGATGTCCACAGTAAATTGTGTGTGTAAAATAGAGTGCGACTGCATGTCATGATGTCCATTCGGCCGAACTCATTTTGCAGTGGGGATTGGAGGAGGACTTGGACCCAATGCATTTTTGGCTCGGTGTTCTTGCCTATGAGAGTTAAACGGGGATCGCTGATTGTCAATGTTTGCCGTCGGGTTAGTGACGGTCCATTTGTTCGGAAATGAGAGGGCGGTCGGGTCCCCTCGCCCAAGCGGCCGTCCGAAACCAGTGCCAATATTCCGTGTGCATTTCCGAAGTCCCTATATCTCATCTCGACACGCACGCGTTGCATGCGCGATATAACGTCGTTTCCATTCCACGCCCCGCAAGTCCTCTCGATGCGACGTTGCTTTTCCTCGATTTCAACCCCCTCACTTCTGCCAATGCTGTCGTTCCCTCTATGCAAACGGCCAGCGAGTTTGCTCTCCTCCGTAGAATTTGTCGACTATGTGATGTGCGGAAATATACTATGGTATCTCTGGCCGACCGGTGTATTGGGAAGCGTTGAGCAGGATCATCCTAGGGGGATTACCCTAGGCTGTCAACATTCGAGGAAATTATATTGTTTCAGTGATATGGGTATATATCCTGGATACATTTGATGCTTTATAGCACTCCATAGATGGAAACGATTCTACCATTTAAAATTCGAGGAATCAAGCGAGATGGAGTGGAATTGATTCATAATGAAAGATGATTTGCAATTTTCCACGAAAATAAATTTAATCCGTCCCGAGCTTCGATGTTACGACATCATTTTCATTTTACGTATTTAGTAAATATATACATATTTACTAAATATGTATAAATTAACCGCACTTACCACCATTTGTACCTTGAAAATGATGTAGTAACATCGAAACTCGGGTTGGATTAAATTTATTTTTGTGGAAAATTGCAAATCATCTTTCATTATGATTCTACCATTATTCATAAGACATCCTCCGGCGGGTATAAATCCGAAATGTGGATCGATTCTAGAAACACGTACAGAATATCAGATGGGTATAGTAAAAAACAATCCAGAAATAATATTTTTCTCAGAAATATGGTATTGAAATTGGAAATATAGTTGACATGGGAAAACTTATGCGTGCCTAGTCCTCTCAGTGCATGTTTATATTCAGTTAGAAATTTTCAATATACTATTTATTTACTTCCAGATACTAATGTGGAATCCAAGCTGTATGTCTTATTGATAAATATCCCATTGAATTTGAGATAAAAAGAGATAAATTTTGTTTGCATTTTTCTAATTTTATGAAAATGAAGCTTTGCTTTGCTCAATGTTTTAATTTTCTTTGTCTTTTCTTTTCCAGGTGAGTTTCTGCCAATCCTGTTTATTCATCCCTCGGGCCACTGTATTGTGAGTACCCGATCTATGTGACAGTTCAATCGGCTGATCGGAATCTAAGAGCTAGTTTTTGTCTTAAAACGCATGTTGAGTGGGACATGGAAAAATGGCGTTTTTTATACTGTATATTTCAATGAACATTATGGAGTAACGCGTTCGAACGAGACAACTCCGAGAAATTAATCGAGTATCATTGAGCAGTGGCGTAACTATGGGGGGGAGGGGGAATAAGGGGGATAGATCCCCCCCAAAGCCTCAGAGAAATAAAAATAATATTCAAAACTATTGTGCAGTTTTAACTTATAGTAAATTTCAACGTAACTTTTTAATGAGACGCAACTTTTAAGTGCTAAAATTATGTAAAATATATTTGCAAGCATGTCATTTGTACAAAATTTTCCTAAAAAGGGGGTGGTGGGTGGGATGTCGCCCTTCCCCATCCCCTCTCATCCTCCCCCAAAGCATATTCCTAGTTACGCCACTTTCATTGAGAATTGAAATATGTTGTGCAAGACCTGTCCCATGACCGTTTGATTTTGAAGAGCACCAATTTAGTTTTGCTTGAACCGCTTGAAGTTATTCCGGACCAGAAAAATTCGATCTAGGAGAGCATAAATATGTAGTTCGAAGCTATTAAAAGTATTGAACGCCTCATTTTGGTCCCTAGAGGTCGAGTTTTTCTTCCTCGAAAGTGTGTTGAAAGATTCAAACATACCCACCCAGAGTACTTTCCAAATTCCCCTCCATTCGGATTATGTCGCCTCTATCCCAACCTCTTTATGATGTAGTGATGATTAGTTTGCGGGTTGAACAGTGAACGACCTGAAGCGAAACTTGGTCACGTAAATTGAAGTTATTACTTGAACTTATTGTCGCCGAATATTATTAAAACCATTAATGTATGTGTTCAATTTTATAGTTCCGTATGAATAAGGTCTAGTTGAAGTAAATTTAACTTTAAGCGTAGGCTTTAGCTACGAGATTCATGATTATCGGAGGCTTTCGGGAACAGTTACGTTTTACGCTTTGTCAAGGGAACTTTCACGGCCATCGCAGGATGCATCATTAGGCGACGAATAAAAATCGAAAACTCGCTTGGCAAAGCGTAATACGCAGCTGCTCCCGAAAGCCTCTGATACTAGTTGAAGTAAACTTAAGCATTTTGGAAGAACACAATCAGTCTTTGTCAATGCCTCCAGAGTCATTTTCTGACCACACTACTGGCCTATTCTCCCCACGAATGGGATATTCATGCCCTCCCCCCTCTCCTATCTTGCTTGGTTAACCTCCATTCCCCTGAATCCTTCCTCTGATGCCCACGTTCCGTGATGGGGAGATGGAATTCGCGTGCTCTCGTCTCGATCGCTAGATTGGTCACGCTTCCCGCACCAGGCGCTCCACCTCGTCAGATACTTGGAGGGAGTTCTCTTCCTCGGCCAGACGCCGCGGCTACAAGGTCTCCTACTCCACCCCATCTATCTCCGTGTGACAATACCGCAATGCCTCAAGTCCCGCTTGTCAATTGCTAGCCTTACCCACACCCCAACTTCCTCCCACCTCCTGTCCTCCTCAAATACACAGACGCAAACACATGTCTGAAGCCCTTGTCTCACGATAGTTGATCCAGTGCAAGGCACTGGATGCTTGCCGGAACTTAATGCCTGTCAGGAAAGGGATATAATACGGTTCGAGCGCTCCGCGAAAGGCTCTAACGATTTTATTGAACGTTGTTGTGACTACGTGATTGTAATGCATATGGTTCTCACCCTTCAACATTTTTTTAGCTATACTCATCGATTCTATGCCTGCGTTGATGATGGTTTAACTGAAAACGGTGACTTGGCCTGCTAAATAGTTATAAATTTCATTTCGTGAGTGTGATGGGGTGCTGGTTAATCTCTTTACTTTCTCTACTGTCCTATTTGATTCCGTGAGTTAGTTTTACTATTGTAGTCGGGCTATATTTAGATTGGCGGTATGCTCTGGCTTAGCGATTTTTAATTAAATATTTAGGCTCATTTTAATTAATAGTATCAGACTTAATGCTGAAAATGAAGAAACGCCGTCGTAAAGATTTATTACTGCATTTACTACTTGATAATGAATTAAAATAGCAGCATTACAAAATTTGTTTACCTCGTTCGTACTTAAATAGACCCTTGTCGTTAATCCATAGATGCTCATCAGGTATTCCCTCGTAATTGTATCTTGCATGATTGGTATTTTATTTAGACGTTTGCCTTCGTTCTCCCGAATTATATAACTTTTCGTTTTCCCCCTCCTACTTTCTTAGTTTTTCTTTTCCTTAGGTAATTTTCTGAATAAACTTATGGAAAATCCTCTGCAGCAACCTGCCGCAAATGTTATACTTATCAGTTAATATCCGGAAAAGTTTTCGCTGATGGAGCCTTAAAGAAAGTCGGGGAGATGGAGAGGTCATCGGCGCTACCTCACATTGAGTGAACTGTGTGGGGATGGACTGGGGTTGCTGTTTGGAGGCTCTTCCCCCTCGTGCCTCTCAATGGAGCTCATTAGTGGAGTGCGCACGGGTTGGTGGCGCGCGTGTTTGGCGGTGGCATTTCGAGTGGCTTGGAGGGGTGCGCCTTCGGTTGTGGGCGAGCCTCGAACCGGGGATTCCTCCGTTTGCCGAGTAAACATGCCGACCTACCTCGCCTGAGGAGGAATTACTTGGCGACCCGACGCTGCTCGAATGGCCGCCCCAGCCGATTTCTCGGGAGTGAACGGCTGGCTTCTTATTGCTCCTCATACTCCTCATGTCCTTCCCTTTTTGCTATCTTCTGTACCCTACGTACTTTGCCTGTGTCTTTTTCTTTTTCTCTCCTTTTCTCTCTCTCTTTCTCAAATTCTCTTTTTTGAATGTTCGTTTATTTGGGTTTTCACCAAGTATGTCATATGCTTTGAAATATCTTCCCTTTTTATTACATTTTTTTGGAGGCATTAAAAGTTTAAGGCAAAATAAGGTAGTGGTGGTTTACTTAGCTTCATTACGGAAATTCACACATACATTCATATTTTGTTTTAAGTACGTTTTTTCATATGGATTATTTGTGCTTATACTTTCAAAAAGTAAAACAATAATCACCCATCGTAAAGGTATATGTTTTAAATTGATGACGGATACACTCGATAGGTGTGTTTATCTTTCCTGAAAACGGAATCAGGACGCTGTGTGACAACGAGGCACCTCACACTTGTTCCGTTCACCTTGGGAGGCCTGGGACTCTGTTCCTCCCTCTCCGGTCTCATCCTCCGCAAGGCTATCCGCCGCGCAGTCCAGCTCACGGCATCGGTATGCCCCCTCACGCGGCCGCGTCTCGTCGTCTGCCTTCCTCGGCGTCCTCCTCTTCACCACCGATCCCTAAATGGACCTCTCTCCCCCTCTCAACGGCCTCATCTCCTCCCCCTTCCATCCCTCTCTCACGCACACCCCCGTGCGATTCCTTCTTTATATCCACCTGACCTTTAGCTTTCCTTATTGGCGTTGTTGAGTGGCTGGAGGAGTGAAGAGTGGACGGCGAGCGCACTTTTGTCCGGGGTAAACAGATGCGATTACGTGTTTATTGCAGCCTTCGATGATAATGCCCGCTGGAAATGAGCCGTGCCTGTGGGAACGGATCGCCCTTGGGTTATTCAAGTTAAGTGATAAGTGACTACGTGCACATATGACGTCAACCGATTACGCTTGACCGCAGTCTTGGATATTGTTTTCGATTTAAATTAACTTAACCTTTATCATCATAGCTGTTATATCGGTTTAGGTAGGTTTACATGGCACATTATGCAAATCACACCGGCATGTCCCCTTGCCTTGACTCTTTCTTCAGTGCGTTAATCTTCCTGTGAACCATGTTCTTTTCTTTCCCCTTTCCTTCCTTCCAATCCTCCATGGCGGTTTGCAGCTCCACCGTTCAGTGTGTTATGCGCTCCATGTACAGTACACTCTAATATTGTACACTCTAATAAGTCTACAACTCATTTCCTCTAGCGATTACCTCTCATCACGTACTGTTTGGTGCTCTTTCTCGTTCCTTTCTCTATTCTTCCATCTTAATTTCTTCACTCTCCTTCGTGCTCAACCTCAGCTCTTTTCTCATCCTTCTTTACAGTTTCCACGTATCCACCTAGTTTGTACGGACAATTAGATCCAGATAAGACTAAATGTTCAAATTTTCTGGAAGATTTATGTGCTACGGTACTTTCAATAGCTAATCCCAATTATTAATTAATCAATTATTCAAAAGTAATGAAATAAATCAGTTTAATGTGGCTAAAATTATCAATTAATTTTATGTGGATCTTGGAATTGGTGTTTCATGATATAAGTCGAATTTAGGGTCGAGTACCAAATCGGGAGTTTATTTTTATATAAATTATTCGTAAATAGAGCTTTTTTTTATATGAATTATTCGCTTCACTTTTGCCAGCGTTCTTATGGTAACTTCTGCAAAATTCAAGCTTCTTCCCTTTTAGGAGTTCATATCGTCTTGCGGTGTCCACAAGTGTGCTAAATTTCCCTTCTGAATTATTTTTCAACACCATCTCTTTATGCTACGTCTGGCAACGTCCTTATTTACATTTATCTCGCCATTCCGAAGCGTTGCCCGTCTCCATCTCACAAGCTCTCTCATTCCAGATTCTCTCTTTCTTTCGTTGCTGATATCCATTCTCGCTTTCGTGGGCGGCAAGGCTTGCTGCGAGGCACTCCTTCAACCACCACTCACACCGCTTATCCCTTTCCCTCCTCTTCCTCCATTCTCCTCCTCATCCTGTTCCCTGTATCTCCCCTCATTTCATTGCCTTCCATCTCCTCCCTATATACCAGCTAGCTTCTTTCGATGCCCTTCCAAATGCGGATGCTCCCGCGAGGAATGTCGAACGTCTTTATTAGGCAGGCGCGCTCATTCGTTGCCATGTATCGCGGCGGGAAGGAGGTCTACTGGCGAGGGCCGAGGGTCGGAGATAAAAGAATATTTTCCGTCATAATCGAGATGGGATTGGTGGCTGGGTGGTCTAATCTTCGATTGCCAGGTCTCCGTGCGTAGTATATCTTCTTTTTTGGATGTATTGTATAATCCTTGATAGCATTGAGGGAAATGCCTTAAGGTCGGTGCCGATGTTACGAAGAGAGATTGGCTGATATGTAAGAAGACGTTGAATGGTATAATATTTTCGCTCAGATACGAATATTTTTTGTTTGCTACATGAAGATCTTTCATTATTGCTGGGATATTCCTCACAATTAAATACGTCCTTTAGTTCCGTAATATATCATCCATATAGGGACGGGAGTGTTTCTTCAAAATGTTTGTAGTCTGATAATGTCATTTAAAAAAATTTATTGGTCTACCTACCCATTTCCAAGTGGAAGGAAATAATAAGCATCGTCAATTCTTCTAACATCGTTCGCTTTATATTCCCTCGCACGCAATAAAAAAGCCCAAGTGGTACTTTAGTGGCTATATATTGTTTATTCCAGGAAGCGCCGTTGGGTTTTTGGCTCCGTCGCTTTGTATTTTTGGAGGGAGATCTGAAGACGGGCGAAGGTGATGGAATCTTTATAATGACCTGTATTTAGCCGTTGGTGTGAAGCTGCCCCCAGGGGATTATTTCCAATTTCTCAGGTTGCAAATGGCCGATGGTTAAAAAGAAATTAAGTTTTTTCTTTGACTTACATTCGTGCTGATTCTCGGATGAGTTTTTGGCCCGCTCGTGAAACTTCTCCGCTTTCCGGTTAACTGTTCACGCACGTGTCACTCGGAATTTCTTTTGCTCTTCTCCTCTTCATTGCTTCCCTACACCTCCTCACTTGCCCGAGTGGTCCAGAAAATACAATGGTCTCGTCGAATGGACGGAATAAACCTGGAAAAATATTCTTCATTACATGGATTTGTAGATATTTGTCAGCGAATTTCTTTCGAATCCATTCTACTTTTACAATACTCCTTAAAATACAGACTCACTTTAGTTTTTTCTCCTAGTATACTGCCTTTGTTTCTTGTCAATTTTCGTTTGACTAATTTCGAGGCCATAAAAATCCTGCCTTCTTACGTTAATGGTCTGGCTTATATCGTTTACCGTCTCTTGTGGTCCATTTACTGTTTTGGATCTGTTGATGGAGCATTGTATCTGAGTCCCATATCGCTTGGGACGGAGTTTCTTCTTTTATGGTATCTTGGCTTCCAGTGAAGTATAGGTGTATAGGCAGTAGTTTCAGCCTTTTGATTTATAATTACCATTATGATACTCGGTGGAACGGAGAGGGCTATTTTTTACACTTGTATTTTGCGTGTAAAGGGTTATATAACATAAATATGTTCAATTTGTACCCTGCTGTACGCATTAAATGATAGCTTGGGTGTTGTTTCTCTGCATGTGTCCACAGCGGAAACCATTAGAAGCGCCCAATGTTATGATGCATTGTTCAGCTCAAAACGCTCCAAAAACACATTTAAATTGAACTGTCTGACCTTTCAGTCTTATTTTCGTTCCATATCTGTCCCGATTCTTGCAGTTGATTTACGATGCTTATAGAACCGATAGCAGTGTTGCGAATATTTCATGTGGATGGATTTATAATGAGGATATCATTTTGACATTATTCTGGCTCGTAAGTCATTTTTAGGGATACCACTCCAATATTTTAATTTTTTTATTGTGCTCTGTTGGCATTTTTTTCCGTCTGATATTCAATCTCTATAAGAGTTATTTTTGTGAAAGAAACAGTCTTTGGAAAATCCATTGAATTTACGAAGGAGATCGATGATTGTTTTTCTGAAATATTCTTAACCAATAGATGCCTAAAATGGCGGTGTATCGTGTTGCTAGCGAATTGGGAGCTCGTGCCAAGCCATGAGGTTCGATTTCACTTTTCGCGATGATTATAAAACGCATTTTCGTGCGTCTTTTAACATCCCCGTGGCGCCGAGCCCCGGCTTGTTGAATTTTTTTTCTCAGCCGCACGCCGAGCCGTGAGAAACAGCCTGCCGGCGATCCTGCTCTCGACCGCGAGGGAAACGGATGGGAAGACCGTCCGTGGTAGCGCCCTCCAACTGACGCTCCTCGCCCCCCACCCACTCACTGCATATTCAACGCGGCCGTTAACGACACCTTCCCTTCGCGTCTGAATTGCCGTGCCGATTCGATCATTATATTGATTTAATTCCTTTCGAGGCGACGCACAGTGGTCCGAAATCGGAAAAAGCCGGACAAAAGTCCAAAATGGCTTTTTTTGAGATAGGGACCTGAAACTTGGCACAAATACTCACAAATGATGGTTGATTATGGATTTGTATGCTATTTTTCATAATTTTGATCCGTTGTTGAGATACAGCAGCTCAAACATGACCAATTTTCAAAAACTCGCGCGAACTCGCTTTTCTCCGAAAATCTTTGAACTTAAGCAGGTGGTGTTGCAGTTGTATGATTTTTGTGGAATAAAAAACACAATATTCCTTTGAGAAGATGCTTTGGCCATATTTTTCATGATTTTTGAAGATTTTGGTTCACATTTACATAGTTTTACAACACAAAATGGCGTACCCATTTTTCGCGTGAAATTTCAGATACAGTAGACATTATCTTTCGTTTACGAAATATGGTAATCGGGAAATTTACATCACAGTGTGAAGTAGACATTTATTAAGAATACTGCGAAGAAATATTGGAAAAAAGTTTGCGACCACGGAAATGAGAGCGATTTTTCGATCGCGCATCAAGTCCGAGCTACGCCACGCGGGACTCTTGAGGCTTGGTAACTGCGGGCGATTTATCAAGTTTTTCTCAGAATTGCTTCTTAAAAATCGCCATTTGAAGCATCGCATATAGCCAGTATTGACCTTAAACACTATTACCAAGATAATGGATCGATCGATTAAACGTGTAACGCATTACTCTGGTGAAGATGGTAAGGATTAGATTTTTGTCCGTACCATTCTACGTTCACGAAGTATGCTTCGGATATTGAAGTATTGTTAAGAGATTCAGTTGGCATGCGAAATAAAGAGAGAAGTAAACAGCTTCTGAGAAGGGCAACGACCTATATTCTTTGTCCTCACCAGTAGCTACCCTCCCTTTTCTATCCTCGCCGAGGAGGGTCGCGCGGATAGTGGCGTTTTATGACCACGCAAGGCCTTTAAAGGCAAAGGTATGTAAAGGGTCCTTCTACACGGGTTTTTACTTTTTGATGTCACCATACACTAGGAGAATGATTGAAGGAGAAAGAAAAGATAATTTTTATCCTTGAATTCATAATTAAATATTATATTAAAATGGTAAATAAAGAGTTAAATTTATTTAGTCAAATTTCACTTTTCATCCATCGTTATACAGCATACAAGAAACACGTTTGATAAATGCAAAAATCATTATGAAATCAAACACTTGCGTATTTAAAGTTTGGAACCTGTTTTTTAACTCGTAGTGGAATATTTCAATAAAAAAACAATGTAGCATTAATGGATTACCATTCATTAGCTCTAAATCTTACTAATTAATTTAATGCGGAGTTATAAACAGGAATATAAAGAGGATACATACTTCGGAATTAACCTTTTACTTCGCTTTTTTTATGAGATTTTACATTGTCTTTTTTCATCAACGGTAATTCAACTTTCAATCCCCGAATGAACTGTCGTCACTGATGTCTGAGTCCTCTTCTTCAACATCATCCAAAATCTAGCAGATCTCTTAAATCTTTAGCTAGGTCAGCTACTTTAGCTTGAGATACGGTATCTTCTAAGCTCAATGCCTTCTCTCTGTCACCTCCTTGTTTGTCGTCACCTCGAGCCCCAAGTGTGTTTGGTCCGCCTCTTTAGTCCTTAGCGTCTAAGCGAAGGGGCCATGTGCTTCGCTCTGCATTAATTTTTTTATTTTTTCTGGACAGCAATCAACGAATATAGGATTCCATATAAACAGTCAGCGTATACCAGGACCCCTTCGAAATATTTTCTCGTCTCTTGAGGGACCTTCTAAACCACGAGCTTCAGTCCACTAGAGTCATTCAAGCTATGTGGTGTACTTTCAGGCAGTGTGTTGAAATTTTCATCGTGTGTACTTCCTGTGTGTGGTATTTTTTATAATTGGGGATCCTACGGAAAGGCAATAGTATTGAAGAGCAAAAAAGTGACTCGGAAGTCTGTTTGTGTGTTAGGTTATAGTAAATTCATTGGTGGGGTGGATTTCAAAGCAAAGACGTACGTCAACTTGCAGTTTTATTTTGGAATCGGTGAAGAAAGGTCGTGTTTGTTGCCCTAGTGACGTGTCGTGCTCTTGTGCAATTCTGAAATTCATCTAGCCCAGTGATTTAGTTCGACCTTTATTGAATTATCACTAATAATTACTATCTATTCTCGGAGTTGGACGGAACTGTGATTTTCCAGCTTGAAAATTTTTAAGGTAAGTTGTGTCAATTTCCATACCAAATATACGTGTGTTTGCCTACTTCTTAAACAATGTGTTATATCACTTTTAGATTATCATCATGGCAATTATCATTTTGATTTGTTTTCTAGGGTAGCAATGGATTCATATCAAATAAATCGTTCTGAGTTGCATAATAAAATGTTAAAAATGAAGCGTAAAACATCAGGCGAGAAAAAAATACTCTTACTGGATTTTTTGTCGCGGAGACTGAATGTCCAGAGCTACGAGGAAGCTGTTGATATTCTCCGAGAATTTCTTAGGTTGGAATTTTGGCTATATTACGAAAAATTATGGAACAAATGTTGCCGTAATAATAAACGATTTTCATTGCGAAGTAAGGAATGGCTCGCGGAGCCAATAATTATCCCTGAATCTGTCCGTCAATACTTTCCTGGTTCCTCAAAGGCAACAGGTTTGTATTATATTTACGTTATGTTTTGAACTTTTAAAATAAATTTAATTTCTGAATATCTACACTTATTCCATATGTAATGCTTTCTATGTACCACTCTATATCCTACTATTATTGCTTTGTTAGGTTAATTAGGGCGGCCCGAGAAAGACTTTACATCTTCGTGTTAGAGATCTAAGAGAAGAAAAGTTCAGAACATAAAAAGTACTTATTCAGTAGCTGAGCTGGCATTAGCCACCACCCTTGGTTTAAGGGAGGAAGGAAATACTGCAGCCGCGGATTCAATAACGGAAGTTACTGCAACAACTCCAACAAGAGCTAAGAAAGTTCTTAGTAAGTGGAGGAAGAGTGATGAGGCGCAAAAACAAATTTCTCCAGAGGAGGCATTATCTCTTATCATCGCCATTGGGCTGACCAAAAGTCAATATAATGTGTTAAGATTCTCCGCTCGCACTCACAAACATTTTTTGTACCCCAGCTACGCACGGGTGTTAACAGCAAAAATAGCTGCATACCCACAAGATGTACGCATAACAGAGAACGAGTGCGAAGTTAGCCTACAATCCTTGCTAAACCACACAGTATCGAGGATATTGGAGTGCGAATCAACTGCTCCTGCGACCTTGATTCTTTGTCAAGAGACAAAGAATATGTCGTTGCCCTTCTCAGAAGCTGTTTACTTCTCTCTTTATTTCGCATGCCAACTGAATCTCTTAACAATACTTCAATATCCGAAGCATACTTCGTGAACGTAGAATGGTACGGACAAAAATCTAATCCTTACCATCTTCACCAGAGTAATGCGTTACACGTTTAATCGATCGATCCATTATCTTGGTAATAGTGTTTAAGGTCAATACTGGCTATATGCGATGCTTCAAATGGCGATTTTTAAGAAGCAATTCTGAGAAAAACTTGATAAATCGCCCGCAGTTACCAAGCCTCAAGAGTCCCGCGTGGCGTAGCTCGGACTTGATGCGCGATCGAAAAATCGCTCTCATTTCCGTGGTCGCAAACTTTTTTCCAATATTTCTTCGCAGTATTCTTAATAAATGTCTACTTCACACTGTGATGTAAATTTCCCGATTACCATATTTCGTAAACGAAAGATAATGTCTACTGTATCTGAAATTTCACGCGAAAAATGGGTACGCCATTTTGTGTTGTAAAACTATGTAAATGTGAACCAAAATCTTCAAAAATCATGAAAAATATGGCCAAAGCATCTTCTCAAAGGAATATTGTGTTTTTTATTCCACAAAAATCATACAACTGCAACACCACCTGCTTAAGTTCAAAGATTTTCGGAGAAAAGCGAGTTCGCGCGAGTTTTTGAAAATTGGTCATGTTTGAGCTGCTGTATCTCAACAACGGATCAAAATTATGAAAAATAGCATACAAATTCATAATCAACCATCATTTGTGAGTATTTGTGCCAAGTTTCAGGTCCCTATCTCAAAAAAAGCCATTTTGGACTTTTGTCCGGCTTTTTCCGATTTCGGACCACTGTGCGACGGGCCGCAGATTTCATCCCATTTAAAATTGCAAACAACTGCACAATTATTCCATTTTATAATGGCTGACCGTGTCTCAAAAGGAACGGGCATAAATATTCATGTGCGAAAATAATTTTGACCATATTTTTGCGTTGATACCGAGAGGGCTTATTATAAAGTTAGCATCTTCATCGTAAAAACCTGCGTTTAGGGAGGGACGAGTTCTCTCAAGATTGACGCTGAAGTTTCTCAATCACTTAAGCTGGCTGATAATGATGTCATTTTAGCACTTTGAGGGGAAGGAAAGTCGCTTGAAATATTCTCTTTTTTTACCGTGTCGTCATGTTGTTTTGCGAAAGGGCGAGGTCACGCGCCAACCGGAGATTCTATTAGGAGTGTTATCAACGGGCTGGAATGTAACAGACAGAATAATTTTATTTGTTCCAATAACACGTCTTAATAGTTAATAGTGACCTAACTCTGCTTAAAATCGAATTTTGAGAGCTTAGGTGTTCTCCAGCATGACGGAGCAAAATTGCGGGAGATAGTTAGAAAAGCGATAAGAAAAACCAAGTTTAAAATTGTACAATAGTTAGCTTATCGAAATACATATTTACCAACCCTTAAAGGGATAAATTCATATGTTCAACTATAAACTACGGATTTTATTTCATTATTTATGAACATTCTTGGCTTTTCTAGTAATTTTCTTATGGACATAATGTAACTTTTCAAGGTTGCCACTGATACTTCAGTCGTCAAATAGTACTTTTCTGTTTGGACATTGTCGTGGAATGGAATCCTTATTTGCGTAAGATGCCAGGGTTGATTGACGTAGACTTAAAATACTCATTGCTGCCATATAAAATTTTTACGAGCCATACATGGGCAATTCCTTGTGAGGTTTGGTTTACGTCGACAAATAAGTATATTTCACATGAAGATAACTTCAATATTTGTTATTCCCTATAGGTACTCAGTTACTCTGAAAATGAGTTTAAGGCCACTTTTATGGGTTATGCGACATGATAAGCGGCTGAAGTCGTGAACCGTGGTTTAATTTGTTCAAATGTGCTCGAAATCATAGCTAAATTATTGTATGTAGTGCTATTTAGGCTCAACACATCCTCTGTGTTTTCCCTGTATTGTATGTTTTATTCCTTCATGAGCATGAGAGAGTATCATCCTGGTTGTGAAGCATGCATAGTTGCTCCACGTATTTGCTTGAACCCAACTCCTCATCTCTTTTCTCGCAACCTAGCCTAATAGACCCATTTACATATATTCAGTTCTCTTCATCATTCATCAAGCGCGTGTCACGAAGCGTGTTCTGACGTCATTCAGCGGTTTCTTATCTCTCTAGCCTCGCTAGGCACGCGCCTCTGTCACTTTGTCTTAGCGACTGGGAACTCACCAGGGTGTTGTTGCCGTGATACCTTCTGAATGCTGTTTAAGGTGCAACGGTGTAATTGAAGCTCCTGCCTAAATCGAGCGCTGCATTAGAATCTTGATTCCAAGGAGCTTTGCTTCCGGTAATTCTTCATTACTGAAACGAAAATTTTCGAAATCCGCTGTAGACAGCCTAATTGTTGGTATTAGCGAAGAAATCAACTAGGAAATTTCGGCGTGGCGCGCTTTTCATACCGTTGCGTCGTTCATTAAACCACCCATAGAATCAGTTGTTAGTTTGTATCCGATCATACCTTGTTCAATCTAAATTCTTTGTATGCCATTAAAACGCGATGTGAAGGACTTCGTCTAATTTTATACATAAAATGCCAAAGTTATTGGAGCTGAACTGATATATCATGTTAAAGACGCGTTTTTTCTAAGGATAGGTTCACATACCTAAGTGTAGAAAAGCTTAGGTTCAATTTGTTGTTTCAACACAAAAAATTAATTGTATACTATTCGGGATAGCCGTTATTCTTATGTAACTGCCGGTTTCTTTCTTTCATTGCCATCTGCTGACGAAATATTCAGTAAAATTTAGTTATTTTGATTTTAATTGTAGTTAATTTTACAATTTTTAGGCTACAGAAGACTTGCAGATAAAGTGGTAGAAGTGGAAATGTGACGTATTATCAGATGGCTAACGGCTCACTGGATTACATGAATTGACTTGGTGTCCTATTGAAGGTTTGAGAAGATATTTTATTCAAACTCACGTCTGCAAAGGAGACATTCACGAGAAAAATGTAGTATGTTATTAGAATAATTTCAAATGATTTTCTAAATGCTCTTCTTGGCAGCGGTAGTGGTTGATGTCTTGCTAAAGTCATCGAAAGTGCTAGCATAATGGCATGGAATGGATTTCCCGTACTACGGTCTTGATTAGTCTGTTCGTTAAAGGAGTGGACTCACTTATGGTCAATCTATAAAATGATGGCCTATGATACCTATGGATGTTTACGGTTTGTTTCAGTTATATCCCAAGTCTTTTGTTTTCTGAGTATGGGAAACAATTCTTTCTCCCACATCCTTGTCGCCATGGCTGCGTTTCAAGCCCGTTATTTGTGTGCGCGAATTTTGACATTTTTATCGTGCCACTTCGCCGCAGCCCGTTTTCACTCTCAGCCGTCGACGGACGGAGAGAAATCGTTGCGCAACTACTGTTTGTATCTCGCCCCTGGAAACCTTTTGACACGACTTTGAAGGGATTCATTCCAAATTTGGAAGGAGATCCAAATCGTGTCGTAATTCCACGCGATGGCGGTTCTTATGCTTGTCCCACTAAATGTTCTCACTTCCTTCGCACCTGTTTTTTTTTTTAAAGAGGCGACGCTCGCTCAATTTATGGCTGCAAATTGATGTGTTTGTACGACTTTTAATGACGTTGTGTCTTTGAAAATGACAGATTATCGTGCTGCTTTTAATCTAGATTCTTCCGGTATTGAGTTCAAATAATTTAGTGTACAACTGTGGGAACCATAATGACGCATTTGGCGAACTTAGATAATTTGCATTCGGAATTAGCCTTTCCCTCGCTCTATGCATCCGCCGATGACGTAACTCATGCGAGGCAACGTTGCTCAAGGTCCGGGTCGGGACCTGTAAATGGGTCACCAGCAGTAATCGAAGGGTCGTGTCGTCGATCATGGTTTGCGATAATGTCGACCAACTAAACGGTTTAGCGTGTCTCGGTTATTTGCGATGATTTGTGTCATAAATGTTCATAGCTTTCAATATTGACTTAGGGCTGAAGCAACACGAACACGATTTCTGTGAATTTTAAATCGTGTTATAATTCCTGTAGGGATAGAATTAAGCTGTCTAAGAAAATTTAAGCAATCAAGAAATCCTTTATTCTATGTGAACTTCTTCTGATGACCTTTTAATTTGGATGTAACGTTAACCCCACAATTATTGTCAATATGTTTTAGTTTAATTGATCCAAGGTGATGGAAACATGTGTCAATTGTCGGTGTAATAACTCTCTTCAAGTTTTGTTCTCTCTTTGGAGTCGTATATTGTTAAGAGATAGTTTGTACTGCACCCATTACATTCCCTACTCATTGCTTCAATAGGTAAGGTTTTATTGCTAGTATTAGGCACTCCCATCCGGTAGTTTAGGGTGTTTGAGAAAGTAAACTAGCTTGGATGAGCGGGTTAGGGAAATCACAGTGAAGATTCTCCTTTTGAATAAATGGAATTAATCCATTCAGAATTGTTGACGGTGGATGACCGTGCTCAGTCTATTTATTCCCTTTGAACGATTAATTGGGTGACTTTTTAGCTATTTTCACCGCTTATGGACACAATGTTATAATATGGACACAATAAAAAAATAGTGACACAAAAATATCTCCGTACCCATTACTACCCGATTAAAGATTTAAAGCGCTAAAATACTGGAAGACGCTGTAACTGCATCTTCGCCCCCTTTTCCCCCCTGACTTAACGTTATTATCTATTATCTAACGTTCTATCCTCTCAGTGACCTCAAGCAGTGCACCGATGACCACCGCAGAAAAATGCAAACCCTCTACCGCTATCGTGAACTGCATTTTATTTCACATCCATTCATGTTTCTACAAAGTTTACCCTCACACTGGTGGCGGGCCTACCACCTGGTATTTTTTTTTACGGCGCGCGTGAAATGACTCTTGATGCGGCTGCGTCTGGCGAGCTACCAATGCATCCACCCACGCGCTGTTTGCTCGAGTATTTACTTGGTGATGGCGCTGTTATCCTTTACTCTCGTCGGCGGCGGCGGTGGCCCATTTTCCCCTCCATACCTCTCATATACCTCTTTTCACTCACTCAGCTCGGGGGAACGTTTTTCAACACTCTTCGGCTCCCCCTCGTGGAGCGTCGTCCTATTGACGAAATTGAATCCCGCGCCCCTCTGATATTTCGCAGTAACGCAGAGTTTTATGTTTTACGACTGCTACATCTCTCTCTCTCTCTATTTTTCGCTCTTATTTTGAAGTAAAAAAAACTAGATTTGAACGCGAATTTCATTTCTCTCGAATGAAGTGAAAAATTTAAGACCTCTGGATGGTAGATGAGGAAATCATTTTTCTTACTGCATGAAGGGGGGCTGACGTTCTTTTAGTGATAGGCGAAGCGATGATAAATGCGATATTAGAGGAAAGCATTTTATGCATGTGACGAATCGGTAAAAGGAAGTTATGGTTGTGGATTTGACATGAGTACGTCGCTAGGCTCTTTGCAGAGGTGAAGGAAGAAATGTTTTCATGGGAATCCTCTCAGTGCTAGGAAATTGCACGACGACTTCCATGTGAACCTAACTTATGGTATAAATAATTGCACCAGGCCCTGTCAAATCGCAGAAAATCTCTCGTAAATATATTTAGAAAGAGAGGTATAATTCAATATTACTGTTTATACTCACAGCCCTCATTGCTACGATACGTTAAGGTGAGTCTAATGCTGGAGAAAGAGAAAATATGGTCGAATTTTTTATGTCTTTTTTGTTCTTCTAAGTTTTTTTTTCCTCGCAACCTAGCGGAACAATAGGGTTTTTCGTTCACCTACATGCCTTCATCAAAGTGTATCCTCTACGCATGCATTCACCAATGTATATTTCTACTTATCTTCTCCCCCCGCCCGATCCCTTCTCGCTCGAACCTTCCTTTCAAACTCCTCACCCTCTTCTTTTCCGTTTCCAAGCACTTATCGCTCATGCGTTCACAAGACACACACTCAATACACTCGGAACCGCGATCCATCTTCCGTTATTACTATTATTCTTTCATGCCGCACCACTCTCCTCTTGTCTCCATCCCCGCCCCCAGCGAGTTCCACCCCTCGTGTTTCCCAGTCCATTCGGGCGGGCGTGCAATGTCGTTGACGTCTCTGTACTCCATTTGCCATCCGAAAAGAGTCGAGTGCGTTCATTTGATTAGGATGCAGCTGCCCCCTCTTCGCCACTCTAACCCTCCGCACACACTACGCAGTTCTCCTCATCCCTCTCCGTCTTCCCTATACCTTCCCCTAATCCGCTCTTCTCTACCTCATCTGCGGCCCATTTCTGTGTCTATCCCCATATCACTACCTCGACGGAAAGATTAAAGCTCGTGGGGTTCTAGCCACGTTTGGTCTTTTAAATTCGTGTGGAGAGTAATACAGAAATACTCATGCATTTATATTTTTCCGAGTGATAGTTTTAAAATAGATAATTTATAAAGTCGTTTATTGAGAGGATTTATGCATTGTCAGAGTCCCCTGAAAAACTGTTGTTCTCGATCAACAGGGATATAGATTTTAAAAGGGAAGTAATGGATGGGACATAATACGGAATAAATTACGATTTTCTTTTTGCTAAATCCAATACCATGCTTACTTACAATGCGATGTTGTTGAATTACGGTGCATGTTTTTGAACTTTCAGTTTTAGACGGAATATTGTTGTGTATAGACTTATAAGATAAAAAGGAAATGATGTTCCTTCCTACCATTCTTGTACGTTTGATAGTGACTTTTTTTCAATTATGAACGCACAATATCAGAGATGCATATTTATGAGACTTAAGTCACTACCGCCGTCAAATCTTTGGCGAAGAAAAACCTCGAAACATTGCAGTGCATTCGAATATTCTACATGGTGGATTTATTATAGAAAATATAGTTAAACATGCTGTTATCACACGAAATCGAAGGGTCTATTTGAATTGAAAAAGATTTTGAGCCAGCCATTACGCAGTAATTTTCTTTTAATTAGTCAGGCACTGAATGAGAGTTTGATGAAATAATCGTTATTTTGAAGCCTGTTTTTAATAAAAAATCTAACATGTAATGAACAATGCCACTTAATGACGGCGCAGGTTCATCCTCACTTCAGAATGAGCAGAAATGATGTAGCATCACTGCGACAAGGTGAAGCTACGCAATAGGGTATTGGGATAAAGGCATGCTTTCAAGGAGTTCGTGTGCACCTCCCCTGCATCTTTCTCTCTCCCTCACCACAAAACCCCCCCGCTTCTTCCCTCATTTTCCATTTCTTTCCTGATCGTTACTTCGCCTTCTTTATTGCCTCGCCTCCCCACCATTCTCTCCTCATTGTCGCGTGTGTGGAAACTTGGTAATGAGTTTGACGCAAGCAGTCGCCAGCCCCTCACCCTCACCTCACCTCCCTCGTTGACTACTAAGGTGAGGTAGACACAAATTTGAGCCGGAAGGAGCGTGGAAGGGGGAACGTCTCTCATAAATTAGTCTCCCGAGCTAGTTGCAGGAGCCGAAAAAGCGGCGCCTCAAGTCTTCTTGACGCTCCTCCGCGAGGAGGAAATGAGTAGAGGGAAATATAGACAAAAGCCCCGGCCGAGATAGCCCCCGTCGTAAAAACACATGCTAATCGTTTTGTGGGCGACCGGAATACGTATACTACCCCGACCTTGCCTCCAGACTCTCTTTATGGACTTCGAATGCGGATCTCTCTCTCTGTGGAAAGAAAGGTATAAAAAACAGAGCTCTCATTATGGTGACTGAACAACATGACGGCATCCGTATTTTTATCATTCCGCTCGATGGGTGAGAGAGGAGGACAAAGATCAAAGGCTTTGCTTCGTCGTGGTTTTATTTCTTCCCCGCGTGTGTGCTATCGGATTTCTATTCCTTTCCGTTTTTGTGCCCAACCTCAGACTCGGATGTCCCCCGCGCCCTTCAAAACGTCTCGTCGCACAGTGGGCTAGAATCGAAAAAAGCTGGCCAAAACCTCAAAATCGATTTTTTTGAGCTAGGAAGTTGAAACTTCGCATACACATTCTCAAATAAATTGTGCATAACTACCCAGATTATTTGGTCCTGTGTTTTCACTTTAACAATATATGTGAGGTCAAAGTTGAGCAAATTTAGCAAAAAAACGACCACCCTCGATTTTTTCTGAAAATTGCCGACTTTATCCTCGTGCAGTGGTTTTATAAATAGTTTTATCGACAAAACTTTTATACCATCTTAATTGACACTTCTTATTCTTTCATTTGAAGGGTTTTTAAAGATTTTGTTTCATCAATAGCCATAGTTACATAGCAAAATGGCGGAGCCTGTTTTCAACCCATTTTTTTACATAAACGTAGAAAAAAAGTAGACATTGTCACCGGCTTGCACTAAGTAACTTATATCATGTCGTTCTTTAAAGCTTCTATATTGTGAATCTAAAGTCAAACCTTGCACCAATTTGCAACCCCGAATTTTAAATCGTTTTTTCGAACGCACGGACGACTCCGGTTATGGCCGGCGGCGGCGGAGAGTACGGTGACGCGGCAAGCGGGAGGATGCAATACGGTCTCATTCACTTTTACGTGTGGATAATAGATATATTAGTTACAGAAAATAATCACCAGAAAGTAAAATTAATAAATATTGCTACGAATGACTCTCATTATGCGATCGCTGGGCACTGCAAGAGGTGCACTGAAAGGTTTCTTTCTTTGAGTGCATTCCATGCAGAATGGACTTAAATCGCGTGCTTAAAGTGGGGAAACGGACTCTTTTACTAACAAATAAACTTTTTAACAATAACAATTAATATATTCCTTAAACGTGATGGAAAATGGCTCAATACAGTACTTGATTTTGCCGAATTTTCCCTAATCAAGTACTGTCTTGGTGCTTGAAGAGTTCATTATTTTTATCCAGTAAGGTTATTTAGTTTATATTCTTGAATTAAAGCAATTAATAATTATTCCTTATGCAGCACAATTTACATGTTGATCTAGTTTAGCCAGTGCAGATGGACGTCAATTCATGTTTTCAGGGGTGTATCGAGAGAACGAATAGGATGAAAACGAATGCAAAAGGAAGATACAGTGACCATCCTCGGAGGCAAGAAGAACTCTTGTCAAGTGGATAAAATGCAACCCCGAGTATTATGTTATGTCAGATTAAGAGGCCCTCTCACTAAGTAATTGTGTCCATGCAGCTCACAAAATTTCGGTGCAAGGGTGTTCGAAAATCTGAAATGCCAGGGATATAATATTAACCCCAGCGATGAGAGAGTGACGCGAGCATATGATTTCATTTACCCGAGAGAAATTATTGTAGCAGAGGTTATATAAGAAGTTTCCAAAAATGGTTCTGCATCTTACTGCGACTCGAATCTTAACGTGCATTTCCACAGATCCAAGTTTCGCGTCGCATATAAAGTGCACTTTAATTTGCAAACACGGCTTTGACAGCAGGTAGGACATGCGCAATATAATCGCACGTGGGAACGAGGGCCTATGTCTCATGAATTATTGCTCGTGAGCACCTTTTTGCCTTCTTGTTTAGGTAAAAAATGCTGTTCGTTAGGCGAAGCATGAAACAGGCACGAGTATTCAAAAGTCATCACAATTATTCTAGATTTCCTCTCCAAATAATTTAATTTTCTCTCTCTCTCACTGACGCTTTAAATACAATTATGGTATATCACCAACCGTACATAAGGTCTTCATTGAAGGAGCTGACATTGCAAAAGAGTCCATTCTTAATTGCGATATAGGCACGGTATAAGGACGTGAGAAAGTTCCGTGAACGGTTGACTAGAAATATGGCACGAGTGGCCACAAATAGGGATTTATTCCGAAGACAACTCCTGATGTAATAACTGATAATGACAAAAATTACGCCAATTAAACTGCAGGAAACACACACCTTGCCGAAAAATGTAATGGATCTGTTTTTGAAAAAGGAAAACAATGCTTTAGCTCAGACAGTGAAAGTGATAAAAACTCGTCAGATAGTGAATGAAAAACAGTAACCTTTTATTGCTGACAGTGCTAATTGCAGTATGTTAGTTGGGAAAAGTGTAAATTGTGTTGTTTTTGTTTATGTTATGTTTGTATGGTAAAATATTTCTGAAAAATAACCATTTTGTCAGCAGCGCAGTTTATTAAGAATAATGACGTTGATATATAGGTAAGAGATTTAAATCAATACTTAAAATTGAGCACAAGGCATAGTTCAAAATGAACTGTATGTCTTAGAAAGAATACATTATTCGATGTGAGTAATATGCCTTCCGAAACTTTTAAAGCTAGCAGGAGTTCAAACCAAAAACAAGTTCGAAGGGATCGGTACACTACAACAATACTATAAAACGACTGTTGTCAGAAGGTCTTTAAATATGTATGGCAGGTTAGGAAGAGGAGGCCATGGATCATCGAGGGCTCTTGCCTAGAAATTGAGCTTGTTTGTTAATAAAAGAGTCCGTTTCCCCACTTTAAGCACGCGATTTAAGTCCATTCTGCATGGAATGCACTCAAAGAAAGAAACCTTTCAGTGCACCTCTTGCAGTGCCCAGCGATCGCATAATGAGAGTCATTCGTAGCAATATTTATTAATTTTACTTTCTGGTGATTATTTTCTGTAACTAATATATCTGTTATCCACACGTAAAAGTGAATGAGACCGTATTGCATCCTCCCGCTTGCCGCGTCGCCGTACTCTCCGCCGCCGCCGGCCATAACCGGAGTCGTCCGTGCGTTCGAAAAAACGATTTAAAATTCGGGGTTGCA
Source organism: Ischnura elegans (assembly GCF_921293095.1). NCBI lineage: Eukaryota > Metazoa > Arthropoda > Insecta > Odonata > Coenagrionidae > Ischnura > Ischnura elegans. The sequence continues at coordinate 148,472,277 of NC_060246.1, forward strand.
AATTGGTGCAAGGTTTGACTTTAGATTCACAATATAGAAGCTTTAAAGAACGACATGATATAAGTTACTTAGTGCAAGCCGGTGACAATGTCTACTTTTTTTCTACGTTTATGTAAAAAAATGGGTTGAAAACAGGCTCCGCCATTTTGCTATGTAACTATGGCTATTGATGAAACAAAATCTTTAAAAACCCTTCAAATGAAAGAATAAGAAGTGTCAATTAAGATGGTATGAAAGTTTTGTCGATAAAACTATTTATAAAACCACTGCACGAGGATAAAGTCGGCAATTTTCAGAAAAAATCGAGGGTGGTCGTTTTTCGCTAAATTTGCTCAACTTTGACCTCACATATATTGTTAAAGTGAAAACACAGGTCCAAAATAATCTGGGTAGTTATGCACAATTTATTTGAGAATGTGTATGCGAAGTTTCAACTTCCTAGCTCAAAAAAAATCGATTTTGAGGTTTTGGCCAGCTTTTTTCGATTCTAGCCCACTGTGCGTCGTCCTGTTCCACCTTCCTCCAGCTTACGCACACACACACAAGTATATATCTCTCTCCTCTCCCGTAACTTATCGTTTTCTCCTCCCCCAGCACCACACTCTCTCTTCTGCCTCCGCGTCAAGGGCCTCCTTCCCTCCGTGTCATAATGCTTTGAAAAGTGTCAGGGCGGCTTCAAGCTTCTCCCCATCCTCCCTTCTCCCTCTAGCCGGGACCTCTTGGCGACGGAAGTGCCCTCCTCTCTGGCATACGCCCTTTTACCCCCTCGAGAACGCCCTCACGTACTCTCTTAAGCCCTCTCCCAATGATTCTATCGTCTCGGCCAGCCGTCACAGAATTCATAATTCCTCTGCACATACACTAGCTATTGTGAGCCTGTTCATATTAACTCCGTCCCTTCTCCATGTAGGTGCTTTCTCTCACTCCTTTCTTGCGTTCTACAAATCCAGTCCAAGGGACCAAATCTGAATGCCAGTCTTCCAAATGTTTCCATCATCCATCCATCCCTCCGAAACCACCTCCTCCTGCCCGCGTTCTCGTTATTCTTCCTTTCTCCAGACGCTATTCCATTCATCACCCGCTTAACTATTTCCGGTCCTCTTATCCCCGTCCGTCATGCTTTTTTCCACTCACAAACTTTGCCCCCAGTCGGTCCTCTCAAATGATTGTGCGCGGTCTCTCCTCTGGCTGGCTTTTGTTCCAGCCTAGTCATCGTGGAAGTCGGTTGCAGTGTTAATTGCAGCGAGTCATATGCAGGCATGCCGTCGAGGTCTTTATGCACGCATTTTGTATGCATTCGTTGAAGATTTCAAAAGGGTTTTATGATGCTAGAGGACGAGTTGTCGGTTGCGTGGAAGTATTTATTCTTATTCAGCGAGTTATTCTTTCGAAAAAAGTGTTATGTGAAGCATGGGCAGTTTACAGAGCCCGAGAGTCAATCTGTGTTAGAAAAAGGTCATAAAGCATTATAAAATCCAAAGAATATATCACGTTTATTTGTTATAATATAATTACCATAGTTAATTTTTGTGTATAAACTCTGATGTAGTGTTTGTTTTTATTATACTGAACTAGCGTTATTCTATAATGAAGCGTGTTTATGAATTATCCTTGAGTTTTTATTTTCTTTCGGTAGAGTTTTGGAATCAGTCTGAAGGAATTAGGTTCGTAATAAATTACGTAAAAGTTTAATTGTAAATATTAACCGGCTCTATATTTCGTAACTACATTATTCTTGAGTAGAAATGGGTGTAGTTTGAAGTCTTATCTGTTAATTTACGTCACCATTACTCCAATGAGTTAGCTGACCATGAAGAAGTTTTTAAAGAATTATTTGTGTACTTAATCACATTCGTATTGAACTTGTACCTATAGTGTCGTTCGTTCGTTCATCCACAAATATGGCCCCAATGTATATTGGGTAGTGTTCCAGCTGCCGGTGAGTACATATACCACCTCATCATCGGTTTTGGTTGTGCGTTCCAGTGTAAGTGAAGGTACCAATATCGTCAAGCCCTTGTATCGTTTGCTCCTTTCCGCGCGTTGGTACTTTTGCGTAAAGCAGGAGAGATGGGCCCGGAGAATCCGAGACCGCCGGAACGTGGCTGCATATGGCGCTGGGGTCTCTGGCGTCCCTGACCTCCGCCAGCCGTTCACTTCTCCCATCCCAGTCAGTCAGAGACGGGGGGCGGCTTCCGTGATGGAAGCCGCCAGACTAGAACACACACGAGTTGCGCTCTCTCAGCGCCCTCTTCTTTTTCACCTCCTTTCGTCCTCCCGGCTTCCGCGTCCACGTTCTGCAAGGCCGTTGCCACGCAACGCGGCAGATACGTCATGGGGAGTGCTGCTAAGCGGGCGGCGCACCACGGCGCGGCGCCCCCTCCTCATTTTCCCCTTCGCGACGTCAACACAGCACGTCTGGTTCATGCATTAACTGCATTACCGTTTCCAGCCATCATTTGATCCTTCAAGTTTTTATTATTATTATTATTATCATCAAAGATTACAATCTCCTTCGTAATTTTCCCCATACTTCTCGCACCATCCCATGAATACCAGCATTATTTGTTTGTTAATTGATATAATAATACTCTTGAATATTATTTTGTTCATATTTTTTACATTTTGCTCACTATTTGTTAATTGTTATATGTTTTATTATGAGTCCTTTTTAATTGGTCTTGAGCTGTTTCTGGACTGCATTAAATAAATAAAATTAAGGTATTCTACCATTGAGGGTAGAGCGTGGAAGCCTTTACGAATCACCTCAGCCTGTTATCACTTCTATGCAGGACCTCTCTCTTGATATCCAAGTTAGGTATAACCTGTTTTTTCACTGTATAGATATTACAAATTCTTTTCCTCCTTATTCCATGTTAGCTTTTCCGGCACATTGGTACACAATAATAAAAGTATCGTTTTGTGAGCGTTAACAAACGTAGCATTTTTGCCTAACCCATCCTCAACCCGATATGCTACGATCTCTTAACAGTTGAAACACATAATTCAAAAATATTTCGCCTTTTTTTGAGTGACTTACGTTTTAGGTCTAGAACATGATGTAAGATATATAGATCTTGGGGCGGAAGAAAAACCCAATGTGATCCTTTTCTTGTTTGCCTCAGTTTTATTTTCGATGGAATTTGGCGAGTGAGAAAAGTAAACGGGCGCAATATAAGAGAAACGTTTCGTGAACCCTCGGCCAGCCTACTTCCAATCACCTTCGTTACCCTCCATAAGTTTGTAGCTCACTGCCATTTCCTAAGTAAGTGACTTAGTTCATACACGACCCCTTGCGTGCGTGCCTACATCCATTGCGAAACACTCTTTTCTCCGGTCCATTCCCGCACATTAACTTTTACGTCCGGAATGGTCCTTTTTCCGCGTCTGTTCCTCTAGTTACACTGCGTTGGAGCACGAGGGGTCGTGTGTTTGCTATGGGGAATGAGTGTGCTCAGAAGTGGAGGTGGGGAGCGAAGGACTTGGCTGGTGGATGGTAGGGCATGTGCAGCAACAGCAGCTGCCCCCTCTGCAAGAGGAGAACTCAGGGGAGGGAATGGGGGGAGGAGGGAGCGAGTCGTCTTCCGGGGGAAAGGAAAAACGCTGCTACTTATGTTGGGTCCCCACATTTTCCCGCCCCTAGGACCCCCGCCCGCCCACAATTCTCATCAAGAGCGACGTAGCTGACGACTGGTGACACATCTTTTCGGAACGGGAGGGGGCAGGTATGAACGGAAACGAATACTTTCGTCTAAATGCGCAAAGATGCCTTTCCTAGTTGATTATTTTCACAGGCTCCCTGCTGCCGCAGCTGCGAGTGGAATAACATTGCCTGCAAAACTGATTGTCCCGTTTTTTTTCCGTGAAGGGACCACCGTCGACCATGATTCAGTATGGAGTTCACAATATGTGATCGTGGTGCGAGTTAAAGGTTTTCTAATGAGTACAGAAAATCATTTTACTTCAGTTATCTAAATAAATATCATGACAATAAATGATATAATAGACATAATTTAAATTTGAGGTGTAAAATATGGAAGAAAAGTATTTTTTACATTGCCACAGTGCTTTGATGATTTTCAGAGTGACAAAATATTAGGATTAGTTGGAAGATAATGAAATATAGTGAGATAGTGAGGTGGTATGATTACATCAACACAGCCATTTTAGTGATCTCGATGTGTAAGAAATGTTCATATTTCGCTTATATCCATCCGTTGTTTCTTCCAACAACTGTAAAATTAATAATACTTTGATAAAAACTGATATTTCTATTGAATCAAGTCTTATCTACTTCTTTCCGCATGTATCTCTCTCTGTATTCTTCTCTCCACTCTCGCATGTTTTTAGTGCGAAAGTTTTGGCAGTGATTGACTTGGGCACTTTTCCGTAAAGTTGCACTCCCCGTGTCCACTCCGCTGTTTTCTCTTTGGTGCAAGCGCTCTTCAATGACAGTTTACTGTATGAAAATGAATCCCTTTTGTTATTCACACCAATCTAATTCATGTAGGCCTCGAGAATAATGTGCATTTTCATTCTGAGGCTTGCGTTTTCGATTCCGTTGCGCGTCTCTCCTTCTATTGGCCATTTCGCAAGTAATAACATTGCAAATTGTCATAAAATGTCATTGAATCTTCGGACTGTTGGTCTTATTTCACCCGCCGAGAGTTTGCTCTCCAATTTTCAGGGCTTCTCTGATAATAGCCATTCATTCCGGACATCGAATTTACATCTAATATTTGTAATTTTTTCTTGCCTTTCATGTATCAGATGACAAAGCCTCATTTTCGTGGCAATCTACGTGCCTACTGTTGGTCTTACTGTTGTTCTCGACTAAAGAGTCTACTCGTCGAACTATCAAGAACTTTTATTCCCCTAAGTGACGAGAGCGATTGCCAATAATTATGGCATTCGAAGATCCTTCTAATACTCCAATATTTGTAAGATATATAGTGGAATTAATATGATTTTTTCATAACAATTTTGCTAAAAGTTAACGAAAAATTAACATAATTATAGTATTTGTCTATTTCCTCACTTCTTTACTTGAACCGACCCAGGTTTCGCCACACCGAAATCTGTTTCTATTGAAATAAAGAAGTGTAGAGATAGAAAAGTAATTTCACTATGTTAAATATCAAAGATTTTCACAAGTTAAACTGTGTATTTTGTTTATGATAGTATTTTTTTTACATTGATAGACCCTGAATTATTTTGTCTTTTCTTTTATTTATGTCATATCTCTACTCATTGAACCTCGCTTAATTTATTGCACAAGTTTTACAGCATTCACCAGTCATTGAAATGTTGGCCTTTACTGTTGTTCTCGTATAGTTTCCTTTCTTCCCTCCAACAAGAGCGCTTTCGCGACGAGCGGCCTTCCGCAGCCTCCGTCCGTCCCATCCTGCTCTCCTTCCTCCATCCCGTTGCTCACGGCCAGATCTCTGCCACCCCCACTACTCCATTACATAGTCACTCCCCCGGCTTACCCCCCTCGCTCCCTCCCCGTATCATCAGCACGCACCAAACACCCCCTTCTCCTCGCTCTGCAAAGACGCAAGCTCTCTTCTTACTTCCTCCTGACCTCGGCGTCAGAATCTACCCCTCCCCCCTATCTCAGTCCATCCTGTTCCACACTCTCCCCTTTGATCGTATACGGTGACAGAAATGCCCCTTCGTGTACTGAAACTTTGTATTTGAAAGTTTTATATCAGCCAGAACAACTGACATGACACCGTTTGTAATTACGTGCGGTTATTTCGTGTGCTTAGTAATTATCGTCTTGTTGAATGGCTATTTCTTGCTTCAATGCGAAAAATATTTTCTTTTAATTACGTATCTTTCCGTCTATATTCGTACCATTCTTTTCTATATTTTAATGTAAAGGAATGGTATGAGTGCCCTAATAGTTTTTATTTACCTTTATGCTTTTATCGAAACTCTTACAGCTCCTAGGATGTACTTCTAACTGACGAATACAGTGATGCTAATGATCCAAACTATCACCTCATATTATATAGACCAGTATTTCGCCTTAGTGACTTGTCTGTTGCTTATATGATTTTTATAAATACCATTTTTATTTCTTCTTCGAGTGTGCAAAGACGCAAGCACTTTTACTTCTTCCTCACCGGGACATAAGGACTAACCCTCTTCCCCCTCCCACCTCTATCTTATTTTCCGCCCCTGCCCAACTCCTTCCCTCCATCCTGCCCCTTTCGCTAGGTTCGCCTGATAAGTGCTAAGAGAACAGGGCTCTCTCTTTCTCTCATGCCATCACGCATTAGTCCGCCTCGCCGAACGGCCTCATTGAAATATATCTTTAGCTCGTTTGTTCTCCCGCAGCTCCCGAGGATATTGAGTGACTCTTGCCATCTCGAGGGATCGTTTTCGCGCTGGTCGTCCTCATCCACTCTCTTCTCGCCTCTCTCGTGCGGGAACCACTTCCACACTGTCAATTGGGATAAGAGGTGCCTCCTCTCTCGGCGACGGCGTTGTCTCCGCTTCGTGGAAGCAAGAGGAGTCGCGCAACACCGCACCCCTTGGCCTAGGATTGAATATAATGCGGCATACTGTTACGCTTTGAGATACCAGACCAAAGAGGAAGGCTCTAATTCGTTTTGCACCGTGGATTATAGACGCAGCAGGTCGGCCTCGGCTAATAATGCCAGGTGCATTGAGTGAACTTTGAATCAGTATTTATACGCTGCTCCCGGTAGAAATGGAGGCGAACTTCTTTGCTTCCATGTGAATGCGCTCCAATCACGCAAAAGAAAATGCATAGCATTGAATGTGTGCCACTGTGATCAACACTTACTACCGGAAAAGATGATGAAAGATACTATGATGAATGTTTTTGTTTTCCTGTGCCATAATAACTCATCTTCGCTCATTTATGATGATGTTGTGGTTGTTTACAAAGATATGGCTTGGTCTTTATGGAGACATGATGTTGTTTCAACACGAAATATTTTGGTCATAAATTCTAAATATTGGTTAATGTTGGTTGTAAATTGGCCATTCGACACGCACCTGCTGGGTCTTCGTGATGGGTCGGAGATTTGTGACCATGGGCTATTCTTGACCCCTTTGGGGCACTATAGACGAGACACTTTAATGTATAAAAACCTTCTGATGTTGTATGTGTATGCAGAATAGAGCATTTAATGGGAAAACTAGGGCTATTTTGATGCCAGGTAGGTACGTACTTATAAATTTATGAATTCTTTTTCGACATTTATCACTTTTCCTGAAGAAATTATCACAGCGTCTTAGTACCTGCTAATGCATTCAATGGTTCAATTAAGGCTGCTTTTTGGGAAGTTTCAGTTATAGAAAATCGGAAAAATATCTATATGTATCAATATGAGTTGAAAATCAAAAATAAATGCTTGTTAAATGAATAATTTCCATCTCTCTACAGAATATATTTTATCAACAATTAAAGGGATGGTGGGCAAATAACTTCTGTGGAAAGATTGCAACGTTTCATTGAACTGATACTAATAACTTCCACAACATCGTGCGACATATCATGCGAAACTAAATGACTCGTGAGCACTTTCCTTTTTCATTTCATGTGGTGGTCCTTGGAAAGCATACAGGTAGATAGCAAGTGAGCATTTTCGTAATGCTATGGTATACGTTAATTTTCCAGATTTTTGCCGCGAGGCTGCCTTTTTTTCTCTCTTTAAATGCGTAACACCAGCCGGTTTAGCGAGATACTTGCCTTTAATTGCGCCGGCCCGCTCGCTCATTTGCGCGAATACCCTCTCGATTTCGAAACTCGAGGAAGTGCCGGAAGGGGAGGACTGAGTGAAGGCGAAGTTATGGAGTCAAGTTTTCGGAGGAGGGGAAGAGGAGTAGCAGAGAAAGAGAATTTTTCGCTATTAAATCTGAGTGTGAGAGTCAGAGATAGATAGGGAGAGAGAGAGTAAGTGAAACACCAAATTTTAAATCCGTTCCATTCGGGAAGCCATCTCCGTCGAGGCTTTCACCTTGTCGTTCTCCCCCGGAATTGATGAATGCGATTTGGATATTAGTAAGCGATCATCTTTCTGCCGATGAAACGAGCGTTTGATCGATAAATCATTCGGAATTATCGAACCTGAGGCATTAAGAGGCGCGATTTATGTGACAACCTCAGTTCTTTTTTCCTCTCCCTCTCGCAATCCGCGCTCTCTCTCTCTCGGATCGGCGCGGCGGCGGTGTTCTATAAGCACGATTGTCGGCGCACTTTAGCGCGTTACTATCCCGACCAGCTGCGTCAGTGTTTATGACGACCTGGTCATTCCCCCTGGCCAGCGCGAGCGCGAACTGCGCTCCTACCCCAGAGATGTTTTTATTGGAAGCTATTGCTCTGATTATTTTTTATCTGCACATCGAACACTTCACAATTTTTTGGAAATAAAAAAGAAACAATCACTGTTGCGAAAGTGTAAATGTCAGCGATAAAACTGGGCTCTTTAACAATTCAAATAATTGGAATTATTTTTGCGCTAATGCCTTGTTTTTAGTGTAGAATTTAGCGAAAAAGTGTAATGGTTGGTTGAAAATGATATGGGAGCATTTTGAAAATTTAGGCGATCAAAGATAAAAAGCTATCACTTTTGCGAAAGTGAATGTCAACAATAAAACTGGGCTCTTTGAAAAACAGAATTTTTCAAAGAATTGGAATTTATGTTTGCGCTAAAGTTTTGTCCTAAGTGCAGCATTCAACGAAAAAGTGTTATGGTTGGTTGAAAAAGGGAGGAGGTTAGAGCCAAAAGTTACGTCCGTTCCTGCGTTGAGCAATTTTGAAGGGGAGTGTTACAGATAAATTCATCAGAATAAAGTACGTGAATTGAATACTTTAAAGTAGTCAATACTGTACTAGTTAAATAGTCTCCTCGAAATCCTGGTTAATATTTCTAGTGAAACTAAAACGATATCTTTGAACTTCTCGGGTTTATATAAATGTCAGTCTTGCTAGCACAGTTTGAGCGCAGTTTCGGAAGGTCAACGCAACAATTTGTGTCGCTTGGTAGATAATTCGCTTGTAAGAAACGAAACAGATGAGTGTTTTATATTTTCAGTGACATACTTGGCAGATATTATAGGTGGTGTTACAACCAATGGAGTACGCGTTTGTGCCCTTCTCCCCCGACCTTGTTTCTGCTGCCTTCTGCAATCTTCGTCTCATCGCCATGGGGTAGTTTTTTTTTAGCTTTGCCTCGTAAGTTTTAGTTTCCATTTTCATGCTTATGAGCCCTTTAGAAGCTTAAAAAAAAGAGCGCCGTCTGCCCGTATCTTTCGCACAGGGTCGGCGTCCAACCGGAACTCAACCCGCGGCTGCGGTCCTTCACCTCCTCGATCGCCATAACGTGTCGATGGCAGCGAACCACCTCCTCACGTCGGATCATGGAGATCTCCTTTCCTCCACGATCATCTCGCATGATCTGCATTGAATTACTATCCCCTTGGCGTGCGCTCGGGCGATTGGGTAGTAGATAGGGAAAACAGTCCTTCAAGACTCCGAGAAAAACAACAACGGAAAGGTTGCGATGACGTTTATTTAAGTGGAGACGTTACCTCTGTCCGTCTTTGATGTGTACCGTGTCATTAATGATGTCGGAGCAATGTCGTTGACCGTCATCAGTATTGGTTGTTTTAGAATGGAAACGTCGCGACGCGTCGTTCTTTTGATGGGGAATTGGCAGACGCGACTGCATAAGAATAAACCTTACGAATGAATTGGTTGCTTCGTGGTAGATAATTTTCCCATCGCGCTCAGTATCTAGGCTCTGCTCCGGAACTGCCCTGAATCTCTTCTGCAGATAGGAAGAAAATATGTATGTCGTCACTTCAACCCGATGAATCGATGGCTATTTGATTTGACGATTTATTTTGGTCCTGCGTTAATACTCCAATGCTGTAGCGACCGCGACGTTGGGATGTATCAAAGGTATCCTTTTTATGAATGTGTGACATATAACCCTGTTGTGCGTGGCGTGCATTGGGCTAAGGACGTTTGTGCACCCGTATTCATGATTTCAATTTCATTTGTTGATTCTGTTCTCTAGACGTGGCATCGCAATTCAATACGATGTCTCCCTCTGGGGGTCTTTCATCTATCCTTTCAATATATAAGAGTATGCTTGTTGGAATATCATGATACAGTTCGTAGAACTTTGTATGATGATTATCTATATTTATGATTTATTTTGTTACTCAGCATTTTCCGGCCATCATTTCGGAGTGGAGAAGTGCGACAGAGTATAACGAGTCGTAATTTCGTATTGTTCCTGTAGATGGTGCTTTGTCGTTTATGGACGTAGTTTGTATCTACCTTACGACGAATCGTTCAGTGGCGTTACGAAGTTTCGTTTCTATCAAGTCCTTTCAATCTTTATGAAGCTTCCCTATCACTCGAAGCTCGCGGTAGTTAGTTTTTTTTTTAAACAAAGCGTAGTGATTGAGGTGGCTCTTGTTCGATTAGTTCAATGGAGTGGCCTGCCTGCGCAACGATGGAGAGAGAGGGGGTAGTCTTACTTTCTTCCCCTCCGTCCCATCTGGGACCATTTCTTCTCCTCTCAACGTCTCTCCCATTCGCTCCGTTCGGTTAACGACGCTCGACACTCATTCGGAGCTGCCTCCACTCCCCTCCCCATCCCTCATTCCCCCTTAACCTTCTCACTCCCCCTCCACCCAATATCTCCCTTAACCTCGCACACCCCTCTTCCCCCTCATACCACTGCTGCTTTCACGCCCCCCCATCCCATTCCTTCGTTTCCATCCTTGGGTGTCCAGCGTTCAACTCTAGCCGTTTCACGCACCGGTGCTGCTCCATCCCAAGAGCCACCCCTCCGTATGTCCCCTCCCTCTTCCCCTTTTCCCCTCCTTTCAGTGATCATCTACCATCTTTGGTTTCCCTCGGGTCTTTTCTGCCCATTCCTCCGCTCTTTCTGTTTCCTCCCGTGTCCTTTCGCTCTCCTCCTAGTGTCGATTTTGCTCAGCCAGTGACCTTTCCTCCTATCAGTTGGATACTCCTAACCATGAAGCCATTATGTCACTATGGCTTCCGGTTTCATAGCGTTAATTTTGACCTCAACAACACTATATAACATTATGTTCTAGCACTGTTAACCGAGACTGTTAGACGAGACTGTTTCTGTTATACCTAACATGTGGCGCATCCGACGTTTTATCAATGGGTCTGGATGATAAATCGAAGATTGAATGGTCTCAGAATTCGTGAGCTGCTCTTACGGAACTCATTAGCCCTGTATCGCAAATTACAATAGGTATATCTAATTAACGTTTTTTCGTTAGTATTAAGTGGAAATAATATTTTAAGCCATGTACTAACTTCGGTAGTATATTTTGTTAGTGAAACAGTGGGGTAAATAAGAAAAGAAGTTGCTCAACGAAATAGATTTTTATAGGAGGATGGAAGGGAAGATTAGACCATATCTCGAAGATTTAGAAAAATAGTGGTCAAGAACTATGTTGGTAGAGTAATGGGCCAAGTTCGAAAGGAGGCTAATGAAAAACTACGGTTATTCGAGATGCCGGTGTGAAGGAGATGGAAAATTGAGTGGTGCCCTGAATGGCAAATGAAAGCGTACACATATTGCTAAGTCATTGAGGATAGAAAACATTTGGAAGAGAGGAAGAGAAAATGGAGCAGGCGGTAAAGGACATAAGAGAGGCAATACAGGCGATGAAATCAGCAATTGAAGGAAGGCTGTCAGGCTGTGAGGAAGAAGTCCTGTCATCATGTATCATTTTAGGGATTCAGGACCAATGCGGATGTGAATAACTGAATTCTGGTAGAGAACAATAATTAACCTTCGTTGAGGGCTATACAACTTTATGAAATTTATGATATTTATTTTAATCAGTAGATTATTATAGATAAATAAGTGCACCTTTCGATGTCTAAAAGAAATCGATTTCATTTGAAGAAAATATTTTTTATCGACAACGATTTCTGACACTTGCTTAATAATTATTTTCAGGCCTTTCGAATCACTGCTCATGAGAATGAATCCAGTTCATAATTGGTTGTGGTCTACTTGCCTGTCAATTTTTTCTAATTCTGCCGATCTTGAATTATCAGAAAAAATAACTTTTATACCTATATATGCATCTACAAACTCATAACATGATTCAGCTGTCCCTCGTCGTCTAAAAAAAACCTGTGCTCACAAATTTTGAGCTATGTATTTTTTAGTGGAAATTTTCTTGATACCCACATGGAATGTCGACGCAGTTGTGTCTCTGCGTTTCCTCATTAACTAACCGTGAGAATTTGCGGAGATCATCTCTGACCTATGTAAAAATAGATCACGTCGTGATTCAGGCTCATTGGTGGACATTTTGAAGCACATGTAGGCACCTATTTTGAGTACCTACCAGCCATTTTTGAACTCCTTTGATTGCAAGTCCCTTCTGCATCACACTCAAAAAGTCAAACCATCTATTCCGTCTCTCTCTCTCGTTCTTTTTGGTATTTTCTGGATTCTTTTCCTCTCGTCTTTAACGACGCCTTTCCCGCCTGCGTGAGGTTCCCATCGTCTCCCCTCCCAGCGTTGGTCCTGCCTGCCTCGACGCGACGTTTCCCTTAGAATCCCGCTGGGAGTAAACAGAGACGCGGGGCGGCCGCAGATCCTCCCACCCACGCCCACCCGCAAAATGCGGTTAGTGGGCGACAGAGCTGGGACGGGAGAAAGTGGCGAAGGACAAATATATATGTATTGCAAAGGTGAGAGGTGCGAGTAGCGGGGGAGACAAATGAGCCTCTCCTGCGCTCTCCTCTTGAATGTCACGCACTTTCATCGGATGATTTTTTTGGCCGTGCTTAACGCGTTTGTTACCAACATCCGGGTGCTATCCCATCTGTTTTAAATTTTGAGGAATTGTGGTCGTTAAGTTGGATAATTTAAGTGTCAGGCATTCCTTCATGATATATTGAGAGGACACGAGCGTATCTTGGACACTTGATCTTCAATAGTTAGTTTTAATTTAATGTATTAACTTCAATGAATCTCGCCTTCCAGAAAGCACTCTTTAGGATTTTAAACCCTCTAGATAATGCTATACTTGAAATAATTTGGGGAAAATAACATGAAGTCAATCCCATATAGGACTTTCGAATCCAAATTTCAAATGGATTTTATAATTTTGTTTCGGCAAAGGTAAAGTTTAAGTAGGTTTATTTGGAAACCAGATGATGACTTTCTATTTTCGCATCTGTGTGATTCTATTTCCTGGCTGTAATTTTCTCTTTTATTTAATAGTAGGCTCGTGTCTTACCTCTCATCACCGAATATTGGCCCTGTTCTCTTCCTTTTACCAACGTTATTCCCAACATCACGGTGTTCCCAAACGCCATGTTTAAAATTTGATGCAATTTTAGCTGCTGTTTGGTTTTGTGCTCGTTTCGCGTCAGTTTATCCTCCTTTCATTTCTTTCTCTCCCGGGTGGGTCCATAGATGGAATGGTGATGTTTAAATGAAGGAAGGGAGAGATGGGCGCTTCTGAGAAGGCATATTTCAAAACTTCAGCTTAAAATTTAGGGGGAATATACTTTGAAAACTGACTCTGACCGTCTTCATGTTGCCTCCATGGGTGGTCCAATGGTTCATGCAATTTTTTCCGGCGTCATTGTATTCGTGGTTTTCCCTCATGTTTGCACTCTGACGCTGTCTCTCTCGAATACAACGTTGAGCGTGCCTTAATGCTGGTGTGTCAAGAGTTTCCTCACACCTTTAAATCACATTTACTACAGCTTGTCATAACCTCTCTTGGAGGCACTTTTCTATATTAAATGATAGCATTACCATTTGAAGGAGCATCACCGTCTCGTCGACATTCTCTTCATCTCACTTCTCGCAAGTCACTCCTCTTATTGCGATTTCTTATTAATGAACGTATACTTGTGTATTCCATTTTAATCGAAGGAAGGATAGGCAATTAGCATATCGTATAACGAGTCTCCTCGGTGATAAAATTAAATTCGGTTAACAGTTCAGTTTAAATGGCAAATGATCCTTTCAAAAATTGCATTTGAATTCGTTACTGCCTTCAGTCCTATATACACCTGCATATGCTTTGAAAAGTTCTCTATTCCGCAATCTGGAAAAAGTTAACAAGCATAGTTTGCGGAAGTACTACGTAAAATATTGGTAAAAAATCCTGATGAAAGCTGAGATATATAATGTAACTAATGGCGAAGAGGGATGACTTTTTAGGCATTTCAATTGTGTTGTGTAGCATTGAAAATTTTAGAGCATGTTTGAGGTGAATCATGTGTAGATTGCGAAAATTAACTTATCTCATTGTATATAAGCTATACATTTTACTTAATTTCCATTTTCTATCCTGTGACGTCATCCTTTTCATGAGCATCAGTTACCGTAAAATAGTCTTTGTTAGTCTTACCACGTTAGGACTTAGAAGTTAACAATTGAATGCAAAAAAGATGCATAGTAGAAGATTTCGATATGAAAAGATAAGCTGGTGTTATAGTTCAATGGAGAGCTTTGTCAAACCAATATTAGGCTACCTGATCTATGATGATGACGTACCAACATAATATTAATATGCGAGTAGTATCGGATCTAGCGGAGTTGATTTTTTAAATTGCTTCCTTGTTCTGTATAACCCTATTTTAACGGTGAGATGACGTGAAAGTACCAAATTAAGAGCGGATTGCGATATTTGGTGGAATTTTGTAACATGAAACATAATCACAGATATACTAATGTTTTATCTTCCACAAATTTTTCATTAGTCTGACCCATGTTTTGACACTGTATGTCATTCTCAAAGGTCACCTTTTCATTCTCCAAGGTCACCTTGTCATTCTCAAGTAACGTTTGGTAAAAGGTAATCTTTCAGAATGACATGATATTGTACACTGTCGAAACCTGGGTCAGACTAATAAAAATTGTGGGAAACACAGTATTAAAGTATCTTTGTTATGTTTCATTTGACGTGAAGGCACCTAATACAATAGTCTTACGTCAGGATAATCATTGTACTTATTCCAGCCACCGTATGAATCCGATCCCGCCATTCCACCTCGCTCGAGTGGTGATCTTCCTTTCAAGCGAGCTCTCCCCATCCCCTTCTTCCTCCAGCGAGACGGGCTTTTATTCGCAACCTTCCATATTCGGAGCTCCGCACCGCACCCTCCACCATCCCGCGACTAGTCCCTTCGACTTTCCTCCCGTTCGAACTCACCTCTACCCATCTCCTGCGCTTCTTCTTCCCACTCGACCTCCCTCCCTCCCTTCCAACTCTTTGCCGAGTTCTATCTCCCTCCCCTTCAGCCCCCCTTTCGTCTCTTCCCTTTACTTATTCACCTCTCCTCTCTTTTCTTCTCATCCGAGCTCGAACGGGTCAGGTGCGTACTTCGGCGGCAGTAATTCCGCCCGTTAAAGAATTCCTTTCGTCTCGTCCTTGCGGGACACGTCGGTGATTTTTTGATGTAAATTTTGATACGTTTATCGCGTCGGTTCTTCGAATTAGGGCAATAAAATTCGTCTGAGTAGGATTGGAAACCTCTGATATTTCTCGCCTTTAGCAGGAGATGATTACATCCGTGAAGTGCTGTTTGTAATTCAAGCAGTTTGAATTCCAAAACAGCACATGTCCATTCAGCACAGTATTGAGACATTTTTCTGTCCATCTTCATAGTTTCCTAAGTCATCACTTAAGCTCTTTTCCATTAAAAATAGATATGGTACAATAGGCAATATCTATCAGTAGAAAATATTGAAGTAACAGCTATAATAGATCCAAAGATAGTAAAAATACTGTTCATTCCAAACTATTGCAGAGTGAACTTATGTCGTTTAAAGTTCAAAGCCTCGATAATTTTCGCGTTTTAAATTCTAAGTAAAACCTGTGTTTTCTTTAAATTCGATGTAATAAACGTCCAAACTATTGTCAAAGGTTTTATCATACCGAGGTCTCATACAAGAATAAGATTTAAAATGCGGAATTCACTTCCCCCATTTATTAAATTTTAGTTAGTACTTTCTGTGTTCCTCCGAGAAACTCCTTTATCAGTTCGGGAACTTGCCAATTTACGCATTGGACGTTAGAAATCGTTACGTTGGTTTCCTAGTAGTATTTCATGTTTGGTTATCATGTTTTTATTTTTCATCATCAATTATTTTTTATTCTAATGGCATTGTGCGTAAGTGGGACTAAGTAATTTTTATTGCTGTACATTCTATAGTGTTATTTCTATTATGGGTTTTATATTCTTTGAGCAATCATATGACGCTTCTTGTGATGTTTTTATGAGCTTGTTTCTAACATCATAAGATATAAAATTAACTACCATGGCAAAGTGTGGAATAGCAACAGCTGCGGGCTCCCATATTCTTGTATGTTGTGTTGGTAGTCTAACAATGAGATACCAAATTACTCTTTATTTCCGGTCGTAACTCCCTTTTCTTTGCCATTTTTTTCCATTTTGATGGCTCACTTTAATAACTTGTTAGTATACGGCCATGCTCAAATTTTTATCCACTATACGAGTGTTTCAAATATGTTTCTTCCTTCAATTATGCCTGTGATGTCTTTTTATTCCCGATTTTAATGAGAAATTTTTGGCATGATTTTAAAGTTGATTGTTTCTGGCTTTACTTTGTGAAAATCCATTCTTAATAATAAAACGTTATTGTACTTTTCCACACGGTTTAATTAATACGACCGGTTTCGTCGCAGAGGCGACATCATCAGGCACAGAAACCTTTATTAAATCAGTTATTTTGTCCTTGTTTATCTGGTTGCTATTACGTTGGTAGGGGAGGGTTGCGTTGGGGTTGGAGCGTCACTCAGCTTCAGGGGAATCTCCAAGAGCTCCAACGCCAACGCAACCCTCCCCTACCAACGTAATAGCAACCAGATAAACAAGAACAAAATAACTGTTTTTATAAAGGTTTCTGTACCTGATGATGTCGCCTCTGCGACGAAACCGGTCGTATTAATTAAACCGTGTGGAAAAGTACAATAACGTTTTATTATTATGATTTTAAAGATTCAAAATTCATATTATTCATATATTTTATTTGTTGTCATAAACCCCAGATCGTATTCTAAAACTTTCACGATAAAATTGTATATTTTTATCTTATTTTCCATATCCGGTGATTATTTCGGGTACCAATCTCTTCCATCATAGTTATCATATTCTGTTTTCTTGAGTTTTCTCATTATTGCTATCCTTTATAAAAAGTTTTAGTATTTTTTCAAATGTTTGAATTGATGATTACCTCCTGGGCGATTGCATGTTATCGGCTATCTATCGATGCCTCGCGATTATTATTTTTTTTAGCTCTCAACATCCTTTTATTTTTTTCTCAAAATACGAATTCCCTCGCGGAATCCATATTCGCAAACTTTAGTAGCACCCATCGTTCCAATCACCAGTTTGTTAAGCCTCTTTCTTCCGGCATGAAAACAGTTTCTCCAATAAGAAGTCTATCGTAAATATATCGCTTTGCTATGTAGAGTAAGGTAGTTTTCATATTTTCATGGAAATTTGTTGCTTGTGGTAAATTGTTCTCATGCCTAATTAATGGTCTGGTAAAACTCTATGCGCATATTTGGTTCTCTTTGTTTTGGCTTCGATTGACCAGGGTGTAATAGCAAATTTTCGGAGTATTTTACGCATATTAGGGTAGAGCTATGCGATGTTATTTGAGCTACTGATCACCATCATTGTCTTTGTATTTTACGGTTGTGGCTGTTATATTTCTTTTCATGTACATATGTCATTTACCCCCTGAGCAGTATCGGCAGAAGTTATGTTTTTACCTGGAATATTTGTGAAGCCTTTGAGTGGAATTGTTTTTTGGAAAATCGTACTACGGTGTCCGTGTAGTATCCCCGAGTCGCTCGTCACACTTTTTTCGTGGGCGAGCACTTGGTTTTATTTCTTTCTCCAACCTTGTGCTTGCTATTTTACTCTTTATGCGTAACCATATACATATTTATGAAGTCATATCAGGGGTTTAGCGGTCATTGACTCGGTTGGTATTGTGCCATTGCCATTTCGTCCGCCAATTCGAGCGGGTTTGCAGAGCTTGAGAGGAGTAGCTAATCCGCGTTTCGTACTGTTTTTTGTTTTTGGTATTACTGATGACGGCGTGATTGCGAATCTGTGTATGGCCACAGATTTATACCGAAAGAGGTGATTATACTTGGCTTCCTTAAAAGATTTGAAAAACGCTCTCTGTTCTCAGGAGTAATGCGCATCCGTGCATCCAAAATGGTTATCGAGAGATTCTTCGGAGAATCCTAAACGCAACCTACTGCAAGCATTTAAGAGAATAATAAATATTAATGACCTGTAATTTATGATCACCTCCCCATTTCATTCGGGGAGGCATAAATGGTTAATTAATATGCATGGAATATTTAATTGTTCTCCGTTCAAGACCGCGAATCCGATTTTTTGCTGCTTCTGTAGCAAGATTTCTTTCTAAAAATTTTTAAAACCAGGAATGCGTAATTATTTTGGAGCTTTTAAATTTCATCTCTTTACTACACAGCAGCTTTTGATTCAATTTAAGGATAATTATTTCATATCAGCTCAGTTTCTTCAATTTATGTATACTACTCCTTACCTACTCCGTGCACAGTGTAAAATGCAATACTCATTTTTAAATAAATACAGGGATTAGTACTGCGGATGTTCTCCTGTAAGATTATGCGAGAAGACCGAGAAATTTTCCGTTCACTAAAGTCGTTCGTTGTTAGTCGCTTTTCCTTATGTAATTTTTCTAATGAAATAGACGGTCCATGGAAAATTTCAACTTCTCTCGCACAAAACGTATAAATCTTCCTCTCCTAGAGAGTTTCCTCTTTTGCAATTCCTCTGAGGTGACCACTTTTCTCCGTTCCGGGAATCATATACGTATCTCTCTGCTTGTGCCCCTCTTCGTCCCTACCTTCTTATGCAGTCATTCGCTTCGACACAATGCTCGCTCGCCTTCTGTATCACTCAGCGACGTCAGTCATGCCAAAATGCAAAGTCCAGCCTTGACCTAAGGTCGTTGAACGAATCAAAGATTGATTACTGTGCTATCTAATTTATTCCAGAGCTACTCAGCGACCGGCAACGGTGTATATAATGCATGAAATTGAGGACACTGAAATATAATTCGTGAAAATTTATCCCAAAGGTGACAGTCTGTTTGAAAAGATAATTAGCCTTTCCCTATGTCCTCTTTGGGTGCTAAGTTATCTCTGCCTACTTTTCCTGGATTTTTTTCCTTTCAGAGAGCATGATGTTTTTTTGTGATGCATGGTTGTTATAAGATAACGTTTTTCTTTGGCCTATCTATGTATTTTTTGACCTTATAAAAATAGACCTCGTTTGAAGTGGTGTTACTTTTCAAACAGTTGAAAGAAATGTACGCTTACTCCACGTGGTCTTATGGTCTTTTCGTCAACCACCGTCAAGAAAACCTAACCTTTCTGCGCTAATACCGTGTTTATATCATATTTAAATTTATTTTTCATGTTAGATAATTCTGAAACCTTACCTATTGTTGTTAATTAAATGGTGGATTTATTTAATTCTTCCAATTTATTCAATTTCTTTGGCAAGTTATTTAAGGGAAAGAGTTTTAAAACTGCAGAACAGGCAAAAAAAAGTCTTCTAAAAACACCGAAATATAAGCACCGTCAGTTTGGACTCTATAAATCCATATGCTTCTGGTGTTAAAAGGCCTATAAACCACAACAGCTTCGAGTTGAGGAGGAAACGTAGTGAGACATTTTGCCATAATTTGCTTCAAACACATATGAAATCGTCTAAGTTATAGTAAATCAAAATTTGACGGTAATGAAGTGTTTTAGAAAGTACTGACACTTTTGGGGTATTTTTATGGTGTTATGATTACAACTATATGCTTGGATCTGATATAATTTTCGTGACTCTTTCAAAAATTGATATCGATGTTCCGAAAAAAATTGAATGATATAACGATTCCATTCGGACTTATTTGGGGGTCCAAAGCGCCATGAAAAAGAATCCATATAATGAGAACGGCAAAAGAATATTTACTCCAATAATTTTCTTGTTTAAATCCACCTCCAAAACGTGCTAAAAACTTAACTTTTGGAAATTTTATCCTAAAGAATGAAAATTTACACCTCGCGGTGTTTACTCTAAAATCAGGTGTCTGGCAATCAATTTCTTCTGGGCTCTTACTCTCTCCTCTTTTTCGCTTCTCTGTCGCGTCTTTGCCATTCTCTTCACTCCCTCCTGAAACCGCCAAAACGTCACCCTTTTGCTTCCCTTCCATTTCTTTTACGCGTTCTCGTTTACGGGTCTTCTCAAGTCATCTCTCTTACTCCCATGGCCTCCTCCTCTTCTCACGCGCGCAGCACATCGCTCGTTGCTTCCTTGGCCCAACCACGCCACCATCCACCATCGTCTCTTCCCCCATCACTCCGCCACCAACATTTTGCCTCGCCTCTTCGAATCTCCTCCGTTTCCCTCCTTAGACTGTGGTTTCCTGTTCTCTTTTTTTCTCCAAGCTTCTTTCTCCCACGTGTCTTCTCATGACGATACTTTTTTTTTTTTTACACACACGGACACTCGCGGTCCACCACCTTCAACTACCATACTCTTTGCTTCTTTTTCGTTCGTTTGTCCTTGCCTTTCTCAGCGATGTAATTTTTTGTCTCTCCTTCACACACTTTTTGATTAAGGTTGCCCATTGGCTCGACCAATGGAGAACATGGACCGAGCGATGGCATCTTTCAATGCCGCTTTCGAAACTTCGTAATTTGATTTTGTTTGGACGTTGTTTGTACGTTATTTTTGAATTAACAGTATGTACTTATTAAGATGGTTATGGTTACCGTTAGCGATCATCATTTTTGTATTCAATAACGATACTCATATTCGAAAATGGAATAATGTAATAGTTATCCTTATGAATAAACGGTAGATGGCATTCAAGGATATTTTGGGTATGGTATGGAATCTGGAGGGAGCGATGGACAGCTGAGGTCATTTGCCCGGCGTTGACGTTAGCCTCCTGCTAACGAAAGGCGCCAAGTGAATGCTGTGCTTCCACCAAGCGCTGAAAGAAAGATAGGGCAGGCTATGAAAAATCTCCGCCACAGCCTAGATTTGAACCCGGACCCACTGGGTGGAAAGCCAACACTCTAACTGCCACATCAATCCAATCTCCGTCGTATTGTTTGTCTGAGAGAACTCATCCGGCTAATCCTAAAGGAGCGATTACATTATTTAAGTGTATTTTCGCGAAGTAATGCCCGTAAAAATAAGGGCCCTTTTCAAAAAGCCGAAACATTTTCGAGTTGCGGTACTCAAGTAACAGACGAAAATTTGGAAAAATACCACGAATAAAAATGTTTTTTTTTATAGATCAGTGAGCGAAGTTTTTTGCTTTACAGAGGATATCATTCCGTGGGAAATTGTCGCCATTTGGTTCTGATTGCAGGCTGGACATGGCAGTTCATGGATTTTATTCCTCTCATCCCCAGCCTCACCTCCTCTAGTTGGCATTCTTCACAGCACAGCACTCATAACTCACGTCCTTCGAACGGAGTGTTGCCTGCAGCCGGCTCTCAGGGACGCTGGCGGGTGACACTTGTGATTCGAGATTTAGTTCCAGAGTGGGAGCATTTTTGGGTTTCCCTGCGTTGTGAAAGAGAACTCCGTCAATGCGGGCGGTCTCAAATGTGCGAGGCCCGGCTCGAGAACGAAGTCCACTCTCGAAGGTAATCTTTCCCTGGCCCACGTCAGCGAATTCGTAAAAGTGCCCGTCTAGTTTTATTTCCTCAGTGCACGCAAAGAAATATATAGCAGGCGTGTCCCTCCGTTTTAGATGCGTGATTGAGTTGGCGTTTTCTATGATTTCTTAGGCTGGTTTATTTCGTTTTGAGGGGGCTCAACTTGTTTACCTCGGAAATGTGCGCGTAAGTGCTAAATTTCACGCGAATATTTCTGTTATTCCCTCAGAATATTACATATGAGGTGCTTGTGTACGGCAATTTTAGGTTTGAGAAGTTCTTTGATAGCCTCCAATTGCTCGTTTACTACAGCCATAATGATCGCCCATTACCATGAAGGATGACCATTACGTTTTTATCCACTCAAATGAGAAGTTATTTTATTTCTTTCATTTATGCTTTCTTATTTTGATATGCGCCGTCTCTATAACAAATGTAAAATTGTCCCCGCGAGCTAAAAGTCCCTTTAAAACTTAATGATTTACGTCCTTGTACTGCTTTCAGCTTTCGCATCACCTCAAGGACGAATTAAGAATGGATTTGGGAAAAAGCTAAGTATTTTTAGATAAGAATTTTGAAAAGAGCCGCTCTGAATGTTAATAAAAACAGTAAAGCCTTTAAAAAAACGTTTCTCTCCAGATTGAGATTGCTTTTTCAATGATAGGTACTCTTTGCATTTTAAGCTGCTTTAATTGTGAAACCTAACTTTTTATGTCCACCCACAATGCAAGGCTTCTATATGAATTTATCTATCGCATCGGATTGTATGAAATTCCAATTCTAGTTTCGTGAGATACCTTGAAGATTAGAACGAAAATATGTAGCTACCTTGGATGGTCACCGGTTATGATTCCATTTCTCATGCAGCTCCCACCCACGTTTAGCCTCTCGGTCTTATGTATGAAGTTGCGCAGTAACTGTCCTGTTTTATAGTCTCTGGTAACCTGCATTTTCCATTTCGTCGCCGCATGGCAACACAAATTAGATCCGTATCATTTAATGAGGACTATTACGCCGCGCGCCCACGCGTATTATTCCCCGTCGCACCTTGTGCACTTTCGGGCTTGATTTATGAGAGCGGTAGTAGACTTACTTGCCTGCATGAAACAGAAAAAAAAGTATTTCTCTCGAAGTCCCCCTCTTCAACCAGTTCTCTAGAGAGAGAGAGGGTCCTCTCTACGTGTGCGTATGTGGTGCTTGCTACTGATTTTCTCCGTAGCCTTCCATACCACAGTTTCGTCCACCCTCTAGGACTCCGATCCTTCGTACACCCTACCTCTTTGTGTGCCTCCTACTCCCCTACGTCCACCATTCCCTCCTCGATTTTGTGGAGTCCTTTTAAGAGCTCTTTCACCCTCTCTCATCACCCCCTGTGTGTCCACCTTCGCCGATTTTCTCCCCCTCGCGCACGTACACCCCTGAGGCCATATCCCCATGACGACCCTCTGGGTCCTTCTCTGCTGCTCTTGGACTCCACCCCTCCCTTCTGTCTCTTCCATCTCTCGGTCTGTTCCCTACGCCATCTGTTTGTGGCTTCCTCCTTCCCTTAAGCTTCCTCAGACCCCCCCCCTCTGCCCCTCAAACTAATTCCAACGATTGATGCCGAATGGTCACCCTGGCGGTGGTTGGCAATAGAAACGCCTTTCCTCTACGCGCAATACTCCCTCCCTTTAACGTTATTCCCTCGCCGGTCTTTCGCTCTCATCGTCCCACCCTCTTCTTCACCCTCTTTCGCCAATAAATAGTATCTTCCGTCCTTCGCCCGAAGTAAGTGTGATTCTGACGCGTTAGCTCATTCAATTCGTAGTGGATTCGAGAAGTCAAATCGACGATGTGGTACCTTCTTTCCCAAAATTTTCTATATTTGGTCAATTCGTCGGAGTTCAGGCTTACTTTGTGAATATCTCTGCCGTTAATTGTGAAATTAATTGGGAACTGAAGTAAAGCCTTTGGGAATTTTCAATGTGTATTTTACTTTACACTTTCATTTATTTTTGAGGAGATTAATTGCTTTTCCAGTTAGGTATCTGAATTGACCTTAAACATTTACACAAATGACCTGATTTTTTTATGACATTCAGTTTCAACCCTAAACAAAAAATTAAGAGATTTTGATAAAAACTGCGGAGAAAAAAGTCACATCCAACAGTACTCTCCATGATGACCAATGCACTTCCCTAGTTGCAGTAAAGAGAGCAATTTCCATTGGTCAACCCTCGCAGATTGTGAGTCATTCGCGCGAACTAGCTCCGCTCACAGCACTGTCCACCGTCAATATATTTTCCGGCTGTGGATTTTTACAGCCTCCGCTCGGAATCGAATCAATTGGAACTACTGTGAGGGCTAAGCACCTTTATTGCCCTCGATTGAATATGCCCAGTACTCCAACAAATTGTCATGGAGTGAAAAGACTCGCTGATCATCACATGTGTGGGTTGCTCGCAGACTTGAATCCAAAGGTTGTGGTATGAGAAGTCAGGTTGGAGAGTAGGCTCTTCCCTCATTACGAATGGCTGGGAAAGTTATGCAATGGGTGTTCCTAATCATATTCAAAATCTCAGCAATTGGAGCGATCTCATTACCAATGTTTTCATCCAACTCTCGGGACTATAAGTGGGGCTTGGGAGGGCGGAGTTGTGATTTGGTAATTAACGTAGGGAGCGCAAACGGATCCTCGAGAATCGACAGTCGTGGGGCGATAAAGATCTCGCTGGGTTTTATTTTTGCCGTTCAGGTGAGCTTATATCCTCACAACTGGGAGAGGGGGGTCGAGGAGAGATAGGTTTGTCGCCGGGGTGGGCAGTTCGTTGTGTTTTTGACGCTCTCGGCGTGGGTGGGTGCTAGTCTGTCGTAATGTCATTGGCTGCCTGCGGTGGGTGTAGTGTATGTGTGTGTGGAGTGTATAGGGTGATGTAGTGGGGTATGTGCGTTTTCCTGTATGTGCGTTGCCGGGGTGGGCGTTTGGAGTGGTAGTCAGAGGATTGAGGGGGTAGTCAGGAAGATGCCGTTCATCACCCTTCTCCCTCCGTGCGCTTTGCGTCTAGTATACCGTCTAAGAGGGGAGTGTTGGGGGTTATTATGGGCCTTGAACAGGAGCTCCAGATCCAGAAGACAGATCTTTCCAATGCGCAATTTTTGAATTGCTCATGTCTGGCTATTTAACTTAAGGTCGCAGAAATCAAAGGTCTCTTGCTTGGGCATTACGCGCGGATAAACGGAGAACTGTATTTCCTGTCCGAGGATAAGTTCGGAAAACATCTCTGGATGAGATTTCTCGCCGTAATCAGGGTGTTGTTATGAATACTTTTGCTTATAATTGGAGCAGACTGATGTCAGACGTAGTCATCTCCCCCGTATACCATGCTCACCTTAATAAAATAATCTCTCACTCTCCATAGTACAAAGTAACTCTCCACATCTTGCCTTTCTGGTTGGAAAAAAACGAAATTTCTCCATAATTCCTGCTAAAATTTATTTATGGAGTCATATCGTTTTGTTTAATAGTGCTTTTAAGTCATATATTCGGAGTGGGTATGTGGACAGGAGGTGGGGGAGGATGCCGTTCGTCATCCTCCTTCCTCGTAAGGGCGCGTTGTGTCTGGTGCACCAAGAGGGTGTGTTGGGGCGTTCTATGCACCCCCGCACTTCCCCGCTGTCTGCTTGGTGGAAAAAGGGATAAGGAGGCAATTTCTCCCTTCGGAACGGCTTGTAACGGCGTTCGTGGAGAGGGAATGGAGTATAGAAATGCAGGTGCGTCTTGAATGCGTAATTCATGCGATTATCTATGAGGGTTCACCGAATAACTGGGGTGAAACCAGAACTTATTACTTTTCAACGACTCGAAGTCACAAAGTGGATGGAAAGGCAAGAAATTTATCTAAATCCGCCACCAATTTTTATAATAGGTAGCTAATATTTTGCGCTTGGTTGTAATTCGTCATCAGAGTTTTTGCTCTACTCATTGATTTGCTTTTTGGGAGTTTTTGGCTTGAGGCAAGATATTTATCGACATAGAAGTGAAACGGTCAAATACCATGCATTCGAGTACAGCAAATGAAATTTCTCTCAGTAATTACAATGTACACAGTATTTTTTTTGCTTTTATGCGAATTTAATTTAGTGAAAAAGGTCTTATGATCTACCAAGCTGAATTTCCTTGGAGTTCGTGGATAGCAATGGTAGAACTGGGAGGTATGAATCATATGGCTTGAATTTTAGGCTATCCGATATCTGAAAAAAATAATCAGGTTTTGTTTACTTATCCATCACGTGTATGCGTAGAGTTACACGTAAATCATGCGTGATAATATCGGTAAATTGATTATACATGAAAAGCCAAAAGTTGAAATAAAGCAATATATTTTGATCTTCAGTCTATTTTTTATTGGAAGTTGTTCCGATGGTACAGGATCAATCTATCGCAGTTCATTGTAGATACTCATGATAATCTGCTCTGATCTTACACTTTTAGATGCTTGGCTCCAACGCGCAGTTGTGGAGGTGAGGTGTGGACGAAAGAAGTGAAAAAGGAATGGTCGAGGGTGGACCGATAAAAGGGTGACTTAGGGTGTGAGGGATCGTTCCCATAAGAGGAGTGGTGTGGGAAGGGCGACTTCGGTCGATGGGGTGGGGGTGACGGGGGCGGGCGTTGGCTGCGGTGCCCCGCGGTGCGTGGATGGCCCTCGGTGCTATTCTTGGAGGGGTGTAAATCAAAAATGTTTGTCGCAGTGTTTCATACATGCCCATTACGCGAGTCGCGGTTTCGAGAAGGCTCTCGGCATGGGGCGCTTTTGATTCCCCTGCCCACGCTCCCTTGTGGAATGAAAGCGTTACCTATGTTGCTCCTCACCCTTTCATACTTACCTCTCAATATGCAAGTGCTGGTTTTCCCCTTATGGGCGTTCAATGTCTCATTCGAATTCACTTACGGCTCATCAATTGACCATGATCCACCTGCAGAATTCATTATGACCTCGCGCTGTGGGTTTGAAAGTGATCTCCGATGCATAAAACAACCCGACAGCGGTTGCTTTGAAAGATAACCAACCAAAGATGAAAAGTTACATTACTGTTCGTTGTAGTTTCAAATCTCATGTTCATGGCCCATGATCACATTATAAAAGATATTTTCTAGAGAAGGGAGGAAGTGTTTCATGCTGTAGAAGCCAGGATAAATGGGAATGGATGTCAATAGAAGAAGAAATATCAAATATAGGTTTAATATAAGAATTTCGATCAGTGATATTTTGAGAATAATAGTAGTGAATGAGGAAAAGAACCAGTGAAGAACGAATAGGTATAGAGTATTTGTATATAATTGGTTTTATGGGGCTGGGAATTCTAGAGACATGCGACTTCGAATCTTTACGACCACTGCAATTGCTATATTGGCGTCTCGCCAAATTTGAATCCATCTGTCGGCAGTGGTGATAATACAAAATTGTGGTAATATTTTACATTATGATCACATTTTGAATTAGCGGTTTTCTATATAAACATCCTATTATTGGAGTTTACCACGGAAGAGATCATTTTAATGTGACTGTCGCGAGCGTCAGATCAGTTTAAATATTTGACGTCAGGGGGATGAAAGCGATGGCTAGATAGAGGCCTTGGACGTGATGAAGGAAGGTAGTTTTTACAGGCCTTATCTTGGAGAATGTTAATGAAAGCTTCAGTAAAATTCCTTCCAGGGAATTTTAATATTTCCAGCTTCAATGAGAAATAAATGCACGTTTGAACACATCTCTTTAAAATTAATTAAAGAAACCAAATCAGCGAAGGGAGAATGAATTCGATGATGTCCTCGCAGCAAACATGAACGTGCTTGTCCTTGGAGATGGCTCGATTCAGTCTTTTTTGAGGCAAGATGTTGTCCAAATAACTTCCACGTTTGCGCTGTCTTTTGTGTTCTGTCTATCGGTGCGGATTAAGCAAGAAATGTGCTCATGTGTCGTGGAGGATATCAGTGTGTGCGGGAAAACTGCCCGCCCCTCCGTCTGTTCATGCAGAGAGATGCTCGGAGATATTCACGTGCTGGCTTGAAAGACGTGGGCGCGACCGTAGTAACGCTCGCTGCCGATATTAATAACAGCGTTCGTCGTTCGTGTTACCCCTGTCACGTCCATGAATGAATTAGCGCATTGCGCGGGTTGTATCGGAGGAAAATATCCGAAACTGGTTTCCCTTCGGGAGTGACGCTGGAAACACGGCGTTTACATGTTCCGAAAGCTGATCGTTTTTTTTATTATTTTATCCTAGAGTTGGGACGTGTGAGCGTGTTGTATGATTCATCGGACACACCCTAGTTGGGTATCATTTTGGTGTCGCGGGCTCGACTTAGCGCATGTATGTAATTTTAATTAATATGTGGCTTTTCTTTTAATCGAGTAAGGTTAGGGTTCAGAATTCGGAAGCTATTTTTGTCTTTCTTTTCTGCTATGATCTTCTTTTATGTCATATTTAGTTGGGAAAAACCATATTATCAACTTATAGGTTATAGGTAGTTACATTCAGAATCGAAAATAAGCAACTCTAAAACTGCATGTATAATACAAACTTAATTTCCGATATTTTTAATTCATTTAATTCATTCGCTGTACCTAATGATCACTTTGTTTATATTTAATCATAATTCAATTGAGTAAAAGGCTCCCATATAATTAAACTTGACATGAAGTAATTGAAGAAATGTTATTTGCCGAAATGAACTTTATAATTTTTATATTATTAAGTTAATCGGTGTTAAAAATTTTTTAAAGGCTTTACGTTTCTTGAGAATGGTGTATTATGTTGTTTATCAGGATGTACTTCCTTGCACCCTTAAATATACGATATTTTCGATTTAATCGCTGCTCTTTTAGAAACACGAAAAGCATTTTTTGTCTCCACGCGCTGAAACAACAAGTCATTTGTGTGACTTGTGTGCTATGACTTACGTGTTTTTCATCACGCGAATGCCCCAAATGGCCTGTGAAAATGCGACCTCTACGTGTCGTGATGTCAAATGCACTCCCACCTTGTCCCGCGCGCCCTTCGTGACACTCGCTCCTCATTAGCCTCTTGCGTTTGGACAACGTCGACATAGCGCGGTGGCTGAACAATGGGTGTTGCTGGAATCCTTTCGGGTGGAGTGGGAAAGCGAAGGAAGCGTCTGCCGTATCGTTCAACATGTTTCCCGGTCAAATCCCTGTATAGCAGCGATCCGCGACTACGCGACCACAGCGCCGATCACGTGTCAAGGATGGCCATTGCCCTGCAAACATCTTCCTTCCATCGCTCGTAAACTGGGCTGAAGATTACTTGACACGAGAAAATTTGGATAAAAAACAGGAAAAATCGGTGGAGGGAAAAATAACCAGTTATATGCATTATATTTCATCGTAAAAATAATTAGCTATACTTAGTCCCAGAAGTATTAAGAAAAAGAATTGAAAAACACTGAATGTTTATGTAACAAATTCTAATTTTCTGGGAGAAGCGAAGAATTCTGCCCTGATCTTGTGCACGTTTTTAATTTGGAAATAAAACTGCGCACACGAATGTTCTTGTGTGAGTAAATGTTCATTTTAAGTAAATTTTTCCGTATTTTGAGAGAAAAGAACGGAGTGAAAATTAAGTTGCTCTTGGTATTGATATTTTAAAAATTTCTCTATCATTCTTGAAAATGCCGCTGTAGTTGTCAAATGAAACACGCGGCTATCAATACCAAGTTTGGCTATTTTATGGTTAATGGGAAAAGTCTCTAAAATAAAAAATAGTAAAATTTATAGCGAAAATATGTTTTCCTCCGAAAGGCGCAAATTCGGTGGAAATAAAAATTGTTTTGCCGACTGTAAATACCGACGTAGAAAGTATTATTCTTTGTATCGTTCTTTTTATGACAAAATTATGACATTAACGAGAGAAATAAGAGAAACACAAATTATTATGTAAACCTTTTACATTATTTTATTTCCTAATTTTTGTTTCGATCGACGGCTATTTGTTTTAATGGAGCACTCACTGACTCAAAAGTTAGTTATATTTAGCCGTGCTTTGAACTGTTTTCTTTTGTTTCAAAAGCACCTATAGAGGCGCTGGCCTTTTTGCTGTGAGTGGGTACGTTTTAGAATTGATTTTTCATTCGTTCTGAGTAGGTTTCTTTATTCGTCGAGTGACGTATTTGTGCGTGTATGAATATTCGAGGCAGGGAGCCGCTTTTTCTTGCTGAAAGTTTCATGACATGACACATTGGGGTTATCCGTCCCATATCCCAGCCCTTCCAATCAATTGATACCATGCCTCTAGTGAACTATGGTAACGAAGGCAAGTTGCGTGCATGTGGGGCAGCGTATGGTTCACTGAGCGCCGTCATCGTCACAACGTCACGTGATTCATCATTCCCTTCAGTCATCGTCGTATCTACCTGCTGCCCTGGGCCTTGGTTTTCGTGGTTATTCGTAAATTGTACTCCAAAAGCGAGGCTCTTACGAAACTATATATTTTATGACCAGCTTTTTTATGCTGCATCATTTGTTTCTGCCCATTGAACACTTCTTTATTTCTATACTTGAAACTTATTTGTGTATCTGTGTGTTCTAGAAATTTTATGCCGAGTGCGACTGAAAACATATGTGAATCAACTATAATCAAAGCATAAATTGACAACGGTTGGACAAATATCTTTTAGAGATGTCTATTTTGAAAATAGGTTAGTGTTATCATTCTTCAAAAGAATAGATTGAATCATAACTTTATAAATTTATCAGTTGAAATTTCGTGTGCTTATATCATTTTGTAGAAATTAAATTCACGGAGGGATGGAGTTGAAGGCTTTTCTAATCCCTAATTGTTTGCCAGAAGCTAGAGTCTTACTGTATCAGTACTGTTTGTTTGTGATCAAGAAGAGAAAATAAAAATTGAATAGTGACATAGAGCATAAACAAAGTGGAGGATTTTCGATTGAATGTGAACCTAAGATGTGTAAGATATATTGATCAGTTGTTTTTCGTTCTTTAAAGTTTGAAGCTTGATTTTGTTGGGTATTGCCCTTTCATTATATTTTCCTCTCTTTGTATCACCTAACATTGCCTTGTTGGAATCAATTTAATAATTCTAATTCTATTTTTCTCCATCAACAAAATTTATATCAAAATACTTATTACTTGGTAACAATAGCATTTTAGGATTAGAAAATGTCCCCAGTATCATTTGAATACTTTTGATTTCTTATTTTATGGTGGGTGAGGAGAGGCAGCTTATGGATGAGATAAGGAGGAGACGGAAGGTATGGATGGAGCTAAGGGCCTATCCACGGTTTTTTTCTGGGGGGACACCAGGGTCCTACAGGAAATGGTCTTCTAATATTTGGGATAAAAAACTTCATGCAGAAATTACTATACGAAATATACTCTTAATTTTAATATAATTTATTAAAATTATTAATATATCAATAAAACATATCAAAATTATTAATATGTAAATATTTATAACTTTTATATGAAAAAATAAAATGTATTGATATATGTATGAAAAATCTCATCCATTTTTTAAGCGTCTTGGGGGGCACGTGCCCCCTCTAAATCTGCGCATGGAAGGAGCGAATGTTGGGTAAACGAGGGAAAGGAAGGAAAAGAATGGGATTCTTACATAGAATGAATGGGAGTAGGCCCTATTATGACTTGAAGAGGGCAAAAAAGAGGGAAATGTCATGAAGGCATGGGAGACAGCCAGAATACTTCTTAATTACTCCATGAAAACATACCTTAATCGCTGGAATATTTATTGTTTATGCTAATATTGTTATCCCTTAATTACCAAAGTTTGTCTCAATTTTATCTTCTTCTAAATGTTCATTACGAAACTCATTATTTGTACATAAAATTAATATTCTTTTTCTTTCTTTTAACGTAAGTTATCTGCCCCCTTCAATTGAAATTGTATGATAAACACAAGTATATTTCCCTTGGCGAGGTGAGTTTTGTATTATTTTAAAATAGAATCTAATATAATGTTATTTTTTTAGGAAGGTTTTCTGGGATCGGCAGAATAATAATTAATTAATAATCATGGCCATCGGTTATAATGAAAAAAGTAATTCTATTTATCACTCTTACATGGAAAATATTACGATAGGTCCCTCCAGTAATGTCACACTGGGATCCGGCAAGTAATTTTTTCGAAAACCTCACGAAAAATGAAGCTGAAGGTATCCATTTCAACTCGGCAGCTTGCCTCTGAGCCGTGTTGCTGAGCCTAAGCAGCGGAACCCGTAAAACGACGCCGACGTCGTAATTCCTACCCTTACCCGGAGAAATCGTACAACCTACGTCAGCTGGTTGTGCCGAAATACGGCGGGCTGGCTCTGTGACTTGAGAGTGGTGGGGTCATGCCCGAATGGGCGGAGCAGTACCTATGTGCGTGATGAGGCGGAGCGTGGATCATTCCTGCGAATTCAGCAGGTTTTTTCGCCGTCCCTTTTGTTTCATGCACGGCACTTGCATCTCTTTTATCTAGACTCCATGTTGATTCGGCGATTTTATTTATTTAGTATTTTACTATTTATCTGTTTGAAATAAAGGGTAGTAGCACTTTTCCACAATTATTTAATGGGTACAAAGAGTTTCGGCTCACAGATCCATCATCTCGTACGAGACATTCCACTACGCAAGAACGTCGCTCTCATACGTTTGGGGAATGTGATTATGTTCTCATGCACTATGATGTCATTTGCCAGATGGTGGCTCTGTGAGCCGAAACGCGTCGTACGCATGAAATAATTTGAGAAAAGTTTAGCTACCTTTTATTTCAATACGTCGAACTTCCTCTGCATCGCGCCCGAATCGTGTGAACTAATTTATCTGTTTTTAAATCCTCCATTTCCTCTCATCCTAAAAATACGTAATCGGAATTTTGGTGGGTCTTCGTTCGTACTTTAAGTTTTATGTATTTAAGAAAACTGAAAATTCCGATGTTTTTTATTGAATTTTTGCCCATTCCGATGTCGGTACACGATCTCTGGACTTCGTTTCTAGCCATTAATTCTAGTGATTTTGATTAATAAAAAATTTGCTGTCATATTGTAGTTTTTATACGTGGTCATAGTCTTCGAACCGTACAAAATAGATTTGGAGCTTTTACTGATTATCATCAATGTGTTATTCCCAAAAAAATGTAGTGATGGTAAACTTTACGCTTGGTTATTCTATTACATCAACCGTATGTTTTTTCCTTTTTCTCTTCATATTGGCGATTTGAAATAATCAGCCCGAATCCGCGCATGATGCTATCGCCAGGAGAGAGGTTAACAGCGTATTTTATATTTTAAAACCAGTCTGCCTTCATTCTGTTTGATCGCCGGTGGCGGATTAAAGCGCTCGGGGATTTTTGAAACCGATAAAATTGGGAATCTGTATTTAATGCTAATCTTACCCGTTCCCTCCTGATGCAGGATATCGGGACAGACATTGGATTGAAAAGGGCTTATTGCGGTAGAAGTAAGCTTCGGTTGCCCGTAAACCCGTGGGTGGGATTTTTATCTCAATCGGGACTTTTT
This sequence comes from Ischnura elegans, assembly GCF_921293095.1. NCBI lineage: Eukaryota > Metazoa > Arthropoda > Insecta > Odonata > Coenagrionidae > Ischnura > Ischnura elegans. The sequence continues at coordinate 148,505,590 of NC_060246.1, forward strand.
TTCATGCCTTTTTTTTTTTAACAGGCCGATGGGAACTAAAATCGTTACGAACGAGTTAGTCGCGCTGTATTTGGTGAATCAATCAAAATGGTACAAGTGGACGGGAAAAAAGGGGAGGGATACATGCAGGGATGAGGCAGACAGACCGTGAGTGGAAAAATTTTTCGGAGCAAATCAAGATGAGTTCAAGTTACGCGCGTCCCTCCTCCATTCCTGAGGCTTAAATGAGGGATGAAGGGACCCGAACGAATATCGATTTACACGGAGAACCAACCACACAGCACGTCCACCCCCTCTGGTCAGCCAGGCCTCACTCATCCAGAGGAAGTGCCCAATTATTCCTCTCATCCTGACCCACCCAGGATACGTCATAGAATCCGACTACATCCCCCGAATTTGGAGCGTAAAAAGTTGAAGTAGGAAGCACTGGTAGTAGGTATTCTAAGAAATTTATGGAGCCAGATTTACCATTTGCTGTTATTTTATGTACTATTTCTGAACATGCTTTAAAGGGCGAGGAGATATTTGAGAAGAGGGTTTAGGGTGGAAAGTAGGTAATTTGGCGTGGGGTCAAGAGAGGGTAGATAAAATAATGGGATCGACTGGTAAAATATAGATAGGTATTGCAATTTACATGTGAAAAGATTAGCAAAATGCTATGAACCAGACACTTTTAATTGCATACCAAAACACCTCGGGAGACTTTATGGGAATGGCATAAGTAAAGAAAGAGGTATATGCGTGGTTAGTTGAGGAAATTAAAATTTTTAAACTAGTTATGTTTATAATATTTTATATGAATGCCTGTTTATTCAAAAAGGTGAAATGCCTTTATTAGGTGTATTTTATTTGCGCTTGTTGTAATAGTATATTTTGTTGTAACATTTTAAGTGTTTCTTGTATATCATTCTGCTTTTTGCTACATTGTATGTATATGTTTGGAATCCTCTGACCAGCCATGTGGCTTAGAGGGACCGTTCTAAAAAAACCATATGCCTAACTGTACATATAAGGGGATATACTCCCAAGAGAAAGGCGGGTATAGAATATATTTTACATCTTCGCTTCCGTGTGAACCTACCCTAATTGGTAGACCAAGTCTAAAAATAATTTGCTGTTTGAAATTGCATGTACATTTATCATTCTCATGGAGATGAAGATGGACTTCGCCATCCCGTTTTTCCGTGCAATTATCTTTAGGTACAAAAGGTGAAACAATTCCCTAAGGAGAGAATTTTCTTAATATTCATACGTACACGTAGGTATTATTATTGTTCTGGGAACTTTTCACTGGAAAAGTGTTTCGCAATTTTCGAATAGATTTCGTCTCTCATCAAATTATTGTATTTCAGTGATAGTTATCTGCTCATAATAATTGGCTCATTTGTGTGGTGGTTAATCATAAGGCTTCATCAGTACTTCATCTGCTGTTTTTTCTAATTTGAAAGGTCTATATTGACCAAATTTTCATTCAATGACTCGATTAATTACTTTCATATTCCTTTAATGACCTCCTTCGATGTTTCAAGTGGGCTATTGTGAGTGGAAATTCAACCTGAACATCATGTTAAAGCTAGTACCTCATGCATGCATGAGTTTATCCAAAATTTCACGGAGGTATTCGCAACAATCATATTGGAAGAGGCTGACCAGTTGAGTGGGAATCGTGCTGTTTTGAAATCACGATAGTCTCATGGTTGTATTTTATGATCTCAATGCTCGCGCAAATTGACGTTATTTAAAAATATCAGTAATTATCATGAGTAGATTCCTATTGGAAACCAAGTCCCCACTATTAACACCAAGTGGAAGTTGCCCATTTAATGTCTAATTCAATCCCATAAATCCACCTTCTCTTTTTCCTAGTACCAATGCACATTCCCATACCAATACAGATTTAAAAATGTAAACAATACATCGAAGAATAAAATAAAATCACTATGAAAACACCAATTCACAGGAAAGTATCAGACTTCATACGCTTGGTGGTTTTCTATCATATAGCTCATCTTTTTTTTGCATCCAATCCTATATTTTGCCAAAGTTAACAACCGCAGATGCTTTCACGCCAATTCCTTGTATCGTCAGCGGCATTTACTCGATTATCTCCAACCGTTGCTCGGCGTGTGATGCACTCTCACGTGGACGCCTTTCCTTTGCGAAACGGGACACAGTAAGTAGTGCTGGCGTTGTGCGAGGACGAACCTTCCTTGCTGACTTAGGAGGAAGCAGGCGGAGGAGGAAAGCGTTCTGCCGACTGTTGCATGGCCGCGCTGCTAATCGATTCCATCTCCTGTCGACTCGCCCTCCGCGAAATTAACCCTCGTTGACAGCGAGGGATGGAAGGAGGCGGGAGCGAGGACCGGGCTGCTGCCTCAGCACGGCTTCATCTAATAACCTTCTGCGTCCTCCTTCCCGTCGTCACGAATTTAAGTGAAGAACGGTCGCGGGCATTTGTTTTTTGTGCTCGCCGGATATATATATACAGTCATCGTGTTGCGTCGTCGTGGTTGGCGGTGGCGGTTGGTTGGTACTACCCTTAGACGAAAATTGGCGTCGGCGGCGTTCCCCCAATAACGAAAAAGTCGTTTGATGGTTTTCCCCGTTACGTTATTATTCAGACCCCTTTAGGGTAGTGCGTGGGGTCAAAGGGGATGAAATACGATGACAAGGGGAATGGAACTAAGCGCTTGCAATTGGAAACCGGCATCGTTCCTGCTCTCGACTGGAGAGAACTTCCTTTCGATCGTAGATTTTTTCGCTCTTTGCGCATTCTGTTTGGTGCTCTGGTCACTTAAGCTTTCTTGATTTCGTAACTCCGAGTGATCACTTGTCATTACTATACTTTTAACAATGCCATTTATTTCTTTTAATACTTTTTTTACTGTGAAGACATTACTCAATAAACTACGTAAATATTTCCTTTAGAACAAGGGGTGCTACATCTTTGTGGCTGCGGTCGGAATCTTCTAATTGGCAGGGATACGTAGGAAGTTATTAAAATTAATGAAAAATTATTAAATGTAATAATGAAAATTTCGCCAGATATAATTTTAAATCCAAAATTTATGTACAGGATTCTAACATTGTACTCTCTCCATGAGCAATAAAGCCGTGTTAAGTGATAAAATCGTGGGAAATTGATAGTTTTGCGGGCTGCATAAAATTTCTCGGGCGCCTCTCTAGGCCTCTAAAATATTTATCGCTTTTCATTTTTACGTATGTTTTTGTCTTGTCTTGAATTTTTTTCAGTTGTTTCGTGGTATATTTACAATAATTGCCCGCCACTTATTTTTAGATAGTTTATTTTTAGTTCTATTTCATATTTCTGTTTTTTAACCTATTTTCATCTTTTATGAGGAAAATGATCTGAAATATTCATATAAGCTGCGTTAACATTTTACGCGAGCTTTATCATCCATTTCGATCTGCCGTACATCTGAACTACGCCGTCCGAATTTAAGGTTCCTTCCGGCCTCGCACATCGTTCGTATGAAGCCGTGAACTCTTTGCCTCCGAGGCCCCGCCCGGTGCCCTTAAGTGTCAGTGCTTTACGGGCCACGGCAAATTCCCTCTTAGGTCATTACGGACATTAATAAAGTCGTAATTTTGATTTAATCTCTTTAGCCGTAGGTATAGGTACCCTGAAAGGGAAGTTGTTTGCCGTGGTGCACTTTGTTGAGATGGAGTTTTGATCCCTTAGGGTTAAATTCGAAGGAGCCAGGTGGAGATGGAGTTAAAGGGGGGGGAAAGTGAGAGTATGTGTGAACAGGGCACCCTCCGCGCAGCATCCCTGGGTATATTTACCAACTAAATGTAGATGAGGCGCCGGGTAAGAGTTTCGAGTTGGCTTAAGGCCTGGGCTTGAAGATAATGGAACCGAAAGAAAGAAGCTACCTGCTCGCGGATCCAAAAGCAATTATTATCTACCGGAGGGAATGCTAAGTGTGGAAACTCTCTTGCTCTTGAAATGCTTTCACGCGCACAATATCCGATACAAATTTACATGGTGTGAGAGGGCTCGAAATGACTCTCATCCATTGTCTCATCCTTTGGGTATAGTACATAACGACTTCAATCGTAACCGTTCGGTAAATCCAGAAGCACTGTTGTAGATCGCGTGGAAGAGTTATTAGGCTCATTAATTATACACCTACTGTATCCATAGACTAAAGCGACACATGGTGCGGTGGCGAAGGGTGTGGTAGGGGATGAAAAAGCGAGAAAAAATTCTATAAAGATGAATTTCTGTAATACATTTTGTCGTCATTATTTCGTTTTTCAATATGATCAGAAAGGGCAATTTAACTTCTTGGAGTTTTTGATTTGAATACGGAGACACAAGCAGTGACTTTCCCGTACATGCAATGTTGACAATGCCGGGGATGTACGTCTAACCCGATCAAGTTTATTTCCATTGGTTGACTCACGAATCATCACACAAGATTAGTGTATCACTTGAAATCATTTTCTGATTAGAACGGACTAGGTTGACCAAATTTTCATTCATTGGCTCGATGAATTGCTTCCGTCGTTCAAAAACACGCACGCCTGATTTGAGCAGTAATATTATTATCAATATTAAACTTTAATAAGTGCTTATTTGATCGGGTTGGACGCATATTCCCGGTATTGTCCACCTTGCATCGTCGATAAAATCTTTGATTTTGATTCATTCTACAAATTAATGTCGTAAGCGTAAGCGCAAGCTTATATTTGTTTTGTGTTTATAAAGCTGCTCTTGCTTTTCTATCGATTTTCTTCCGTAATATTTGGGACAACTGTTCCTTATTTCCTATGGTATCGTGTAGTTCACATTAAAAACCTTTAATGCCCATACTTTTTCCTTCGCATATTTCTGCCAAAAATTCGGTCATTTTTTCTGCATTCGAAGATCTCAGTGTATTTCCATCCACTTATCTCCCTCTAGTAAATTTTGAATTCCTATAACTGGGGTTGGGTAGAAAAGGATCGTATGAATATTCATTTCCATTTTAATTCCGCATTCTGTTTCTCCAAAATTCACTTGTTTGTTATATGTTGGCATTACTTGACATTATTTTGCATTTGATGATTGTATTGAGGATTTAAAATGCCTTATTTGAATGTTGAAAGTGGTACATCAAATATTGTTGATTTGTGTACGTTTTGTATCAGATAAAGACTTTTTCAATCAGAATATGAGATAATGACCTCTTTCATTAACATATTCCATCACTTATCATCGTACATCTCTTCTGAATATTTTTTGCGTCAAATATATGTTGAGTTCCAGTCTGCTGTGTGGTGTTTTCTTCATTTTCTACTCATATTGAAACAATCGGTGATGAGTATTCGTTTTGTATTAGATACACTTATTTAATCCATATTGTCTCGTTTTTCGTTCCAATCCTTCCACAAACTTTTTCTTCTAGCTTTCGTCATGTGATAGATTTTCTGATTATAGTACCACTTCCTGTTGATTTATTTATAACTTTCATTTTATTTATTAGGATAACAACGAAAAAAGCGCCATTGGCCTCTTACATCGCTCGATTTTTAACGATTAAGCGTACACGAACATCCATTCGCTGAATAGGGGCAACCTATCCTTGCGGGACTCGAACTCGCGGCCTCTTGTGTGACCTTACCCCTCCGCCACCGAGGCCGGCCACCGGTTTCTGCTTCCTCTGAAACGCAGTACCGCTGAAGTGGATGCGGAGGAGAAAAATCAAAACTATGGATTGCTCATCCCCTTCTCTTCCTCTCTCTGTTCCCTCACGATCTCATACTTTAAGTGTTATCGGCTCCCTAATTATACTCTCTCTCTCCACACGGTCGTTCCCAGTGCTCACTCGATGGTTCGACTTCCTCCCACCCATATAGCCAATACTACCCCCTTCCTCCCTGAAAATCCCTGCTTTCCCTCCCGAAATGGCCCCTAAAATGGAAATGGAATTCCGCGCCGCAGTGATCGTTCGTTTTCCCCTGCTCCTCTGGGCCGACCGGCCGGCCGTTCGCCGATTCCTCCCCCGATTGCATGGCGTGATAACGGCCCAGGCACCGCAGTGCGTTTTTGGGCTACTGCTCCGTTGCCAAGGCAATTAGCCGACGTCGACGGCGAAGGTGGGGAGGAGGGGAAAATCGCGAATGAGAATGCAAGAGAACGAGTGGTTTAGAATGCGAATTAGGATGGCATGGGGAAAAAACAGTCTTTCCCAATCGGCGAACAGAGAGGACGAGCGGTAATAATGTGGAATATTCTGTCTCTCTCCCATGTTATAGCCGTCGCTAAGTTAATGACATTCTAACCTTTATTGACTGTACTGGAAAAAATAAATGGTAACAGAGCAATAACTACTACACTTTATTGAGAGACCTTATTCGTAGATGCCGTGGCTTTGTTACTGCTTGTCTTCTCCACTGTCATCATGAAAGCTATTTACTTGCGTAGCTATATATGCATGAGAACTGGATACGTATCCTCAGCGCATATGGCAAAGGAATGCTGTGCTTTTTAGCTTTTAGTATTGATAAGTATAGTATTATTTATAACTTACTTTAAAAACTACCACATGTGTGGGTTTAATTAAGAATTTGTGTCTGTTAACATCTTTCCTTCAGTCTACATAGCCTTCATTTCATGAGAAAACGGTCAGCGGTGCGGTATAGCATTTCTTTCCGCCCTTCAGATGGATATGATACATAAGGGGACAAGAGAGATACGTGAAATATGCGAATGTGTGACATTATGTGTAAAAAAAAGTCGAGTCGTTACGAATCACAAAAACACATTGGCTACCTTCAAAACTGTAATTGTCAAATTCTCAATACTTCAGTAATATTTTGCTGTTTCATTGCTAAAAATCAATTTTTATATTTGTAAAATTGTAAGTTGCTAGCAGTGTCATATACATTGTCTATTGCTTCCATCAATCTATATTTTTCATTTTGTTACAAAAACACACCGGAATCAGCAGATGGTGACTTTATTATTTAGAAATATCGATGTCGATTTTTAATTAACGGGGGAACAAAATTGAATTTGTGGAAACTCGATTTTATATACCAAAGTCGAAAATCGATTGAACGACATTCGATCGTGGATTTAAATTTCCAATCTCTATGAAGGTGCATCCAGGTAGACACAGCTAGGCAGGACCCAGTGGTCTGAAAACGTGGAGAGTCCTAAGCCATAGCGGCTTGCGAAAACCTCGGGGTGCCGCCTTTTATCGTACTCGGCGCTTTCTGTCGAAAAAGGGGAAAAACTGGGAGGGATGTTGTGAATGGCGAGGTTTGCAGCTGTGCTTGTGACGGTTTGAGGAGAGAGAAAAAGAGAGCAATGGGTGTTTGCGAGGCCTCCGCGTGGAGGGGGGATAACGTTTGGGGTGACCTACTGGATGAAGAAGGGAGGTAATTCCTCTTCATGCCGTGTCATAGGGATGGGCTCTTTGGTGGGGCTCCTCTCAAACTAGAGATGGCGAAAGCTGCTGCTGGTAGTGAAGGCCGTTTTACTCATTCACTTCATCGCGAATATTACGAACACGGGGTAGGAAGTAAGTAATACTCGTCGTACTTCCAACTCCGTGATTAGAATAGTGGTAATATTAACTGATCGCTGTTCACCACTGCCACGACCTCCGTGTTCTTTTTCCTCTGTTAACGCTTACACTTCGCATACTTGCTAAGAAAATTACGAAATTTCATAAAACTCATTACCGCTGAAGCGTTCTGATCGCATGCATATACTGATCGATCACCCTCTGATAAACTCTCATCTTTATCAGGAAATATGGTGTTTTGATAAATTATGGCTATTGAAAATAAAGTTGTTCCATCGTGTATTTATTCTGACACAGCCCCGAAGTTGTAATGAATTTAAGTCCGAAACGTTAGCACTGGACAGATTTTATATTATTTTAATGACCTATCCTTAATATTCTGGGGATTTGTTTGTTTGCTAGGTCGATAAGAAGACTACAGTATATACTTTTTTTCATTACTTAACTCGTAACAAATAATGGACTCCAGGAACAAAAGTTTTAATTTTATTATGTAAATTATTGATGGCAGTTTTATTGTTATTAACATAGAACTAAGCAATATGTATGTGAAATTATTAGAGACTCCTTTCTCTCCCACCCGATTCCGAGTACGAACTACATTATATTTCCATCTTGCACTCGAATTATAAAATTTCTCTACGTTTGACAATGCTATAAGCTCTATCTCTCTCCTGCTGGCTGTAACCTAAGCACGCCGAAGCACTGATTCCCAACCTCGTTGGTGGTGGTTTGAGAGACACATGGGTGATGTCGGCCTGTATTTGTGTGTGTGTGTGCCTTCTCCCTCGTCTGTCTGCGAGGTCCTCGTGACATCCGGTGGTCGGACCTTGTTCGAGGTGTTCGTTCGTCGCCCGCTGTTTTCTACCTTGGGAGGGTCCCCCCCCTCTCATTCTCGCTCGTCCGTCTGTGTTTGTCTTACGCGTCGTGTGGGAGGACGACTTATCTCGGAGCTGTTGAACGATCGGATGTGACAGAACGGGGAATATATATTTTTTCTCCCCATCTTTTGTTTGCCCAGCTTAGGAGACAAATGGTTGACGGGAGTGAAGGTCGAATGTGGCTGGCAAAATGCTTCGTTTTTAGGGACCTCCCTGGGAGTGTCGTATCGAAGGACTTTCGTCCCAGACCTTTCATCGAGCGTACTGTTTTTCTACTCTTACACAGGAAGGTGACTTGCTATTTTTAATCCTTCAGGCTTAACTTTACGGCAGAGCTGGGATCCATGCGCTACAGGATTAAGCGAAGGTTTTGCAAACAATCCTTGCGCATTGCATTATCTTTTCCCTTGACTATTATCGAGGATTTACATCATGATTTATTGTGAACTCCTCCGGATAAATTACTTTTCTCCGAAAAAATACTGGAAAAATGAGAAATTTAGCATTAACCTTCTAACTTTCCCCAGCCTAATTTCAATGTATAGCCCCTATTTCAATGTATTCTATTTGATAAATTTGAATCAATACTTTGATTTTTTCCTGCCGTACTTGAGTTTAGAGAACATAAAAATATAGCATCAACAGTTAACTTCAGAATTCATTCGTTGTCTTCAACTTTCTTTCCCTGGTAACGAGTGCCAATTCTCTCGTCTAGTATCTGTTATTTCTTGATGCCATGTTTGACTTCTCCGCCGTACCCTCTGCAATAACCATCCGTTCGACCTCGCTCGTATCTGGGCCAATGCATACGAGTTACGTATTGCGAGGTATGGATATCGAGTGGTGGATAAGCATCAATTGGATCGTATCGTAGGTAAGCCTGCAGTTCGTTTGCAGAGTGACCGGGAATGAATCGAGGTTTTGAGGCGGATGAGACCGACCGACTGACTGTCAGTTACGATTCCCTGCGTGGAGGTCGACGAAGAGGGTTGGGGAGGTTGGCGTTGCGCGTGCGGAATATGTGCTTTGTACCGACAATTGTGCTCGATTTCCCGCGGCGCGAAGTTTCCTCGCGTGCTTGCCTTTTCTCTCGCCAGCCTTTAATTCCATCCGACAGTTCCATTGTGCGTTTCCCGGGGCCCCTCGGCTTCGCTGACTTCGAACCCTGGAGTGCGAGTCCAGGTGCAGGGGGTGAGCGAGAGGGAAAAGGAACGATTTTCGTTTTTTTTTGGGGGTACAGCAGTTCCTCTATTGTTCCATATTATAGCCCTTAATTACTCGGTGTTCGATTTTATTTCCGGGAAAGCATATCTCTAAGCCTCTCAATTATTACGGAGGAATAACGGTGTATTAAGGATCTTTGCACGTTTTTTATCCTTTCCCACCCCGCCATCAAGAGAATATAGTGTATCGTTACATTTCTATGATAGGAGTTCTCTCCTTTCAAAATTACAAAATTTTCTAAATTTAAATGTATCAGATTTAATTATCTTTTTTTCGGACCTTTTACCTTTCTTTCTTTCTTTCCGGTACAAAATGCATTTTGAACCTGAACAGAAATTCTCATTATGGGGTAAGAAAGAAGTAGTAGCCACCTCAACCCATGTGCAGAATCAGATGATGTGTAAATGGGATTTTTGTGAAAACTTGGAAAAGTAATAGAACTCAAGGAGATACATTCCTCTTACGGTTACTCCAAATTTCTGCTTAATGGCATAAAAAGACGTCTAGTGTTAATTCCGATGACCTGCAAAATCCTTACGTAAGTTGGTTCAACTCGTCGAACAATGTTAAAAATTCCCAACCTACACTTCCCCAAAAACATCCTACAAAGCACATGAATGGTTCCTAATCTAGTGGGATTAATGTTTTCAATTTAATGTCATAACCTGAGAAGTAATAAAATTGAAATTTGTAAAATATACCTGAAAATAATAACATGAACAACTTTAATATCGTTATAGCGTAGATTAAAAATAAGTTAAATGAACGAAGTTAATGCCATATGGCAAGATCGACTGGATGAGTGAAGTGAAGAGTCAGCGACAATATAGCGGACATCTGTTGCTCTTTTAAACTCTAAATATAATTTAATTTCATTTTAATTTGTTGGATAACGGCAAATGAATCATCAAACTAATCAGGTCTGAAATATTGATAAATGATGTCTTCCTTGTGAAATAAGTTATCCTAGTCTTAATAACTGAATTAAAATTTGGCATGGAGAATATTTTTATTGCTAGTAGTTAGAGGAATCCATAGCATGAAATTGAAATAGGAGTTACAGGTAAAAAGTTTCCCGTGTGTCGTAAATATTTAACGAAATGTTGACTATCTGTTAAAGAAAGAGCTAGCAGTTATAAGAAATTAGTGCTTTGTAACGTTCACGCCTACCTATCGTACTTATACTCTTCAAGGTTGGATGTATCCGTCAGCCATCGGCTTCTTTCATCCAGTCCTGCAGCCATCTATAAATCCTTGAATAATTTGTTGATGGAAGCAGCGTTTTTATTTCGAAAGAGTTTCATTTTTTTCCACTCTGCCCTCCGTTTGTTTGTATTCTCTCTCTACTTCCCGGTTATCTTCTATTTGCGAAAGCGCGCAATTCTTTGTAGGCAGCCATTAAAAGCGACCTACTTCTTCCTCGCTCTTATGCGTTATTTTTTCGTCTTCCGAGACAATCGCGGCCAGCAGCGGCGGCGGCGGCAGCATTCCACGAGGTTATCGATGTCGCGAACGTGCGCTTTTAAAGGAAACGGCTTTAAAGAGCCTTCGATCTTGCGTATTTATTAGAGGCTTGTCCAGTACCTACCGACAGACTTAAACCTTTTGAACTCTTCTTTTGAATACCCCTGTATCCATATTGGTTAGTTCCTAAAGACGAAATAATTTTTTGGTTGAATAATTCTTTCAAAATATTATTCATATAAGTTCAAACAATAGGGTAGTTTCCTTCGTCAAAGAAAACGAAAGGCATTTATTGCGATTCGTTACCCACCATTAGTGTATTCATAATATACAAATTATTTGGTTTTAGAAATACCGGTTTAAACGAATGGCAAGGGTCAATTTTATCCTCATTTGAAAAAGGCCAGATTGGCGCCCATGCGATGCAGCTCGACGTGACGTCACAGGGACCTAGTTTCTATACGAGTGGATAGGAATTTTACATCGTCTGAGGTTACCAATGCATGCATGAGGAACAGAGCCCAGGGAAACATGTCTTAATAATCACGTAAGTAAAACTGGCTAAGGTCGGAAAGTTTTCTTCGTTTGATAAAGTATTAATAATCCTTATTCAAGCCAAGCGCTACCAGCTAGCATGGTACTCAACTACCTGCTGGCATCCTGCGACGTATCAGCGCTTAGAGCCTCGCCCCAAGGTCACCTCGCTTGCGGCAGCGGGAACCAGAACGATGTCACGCGTAGTTTTCCCGGCATTCATACTTACCCGTCGCGTTTTCACGCGCTTGAAAATTTTCACTTTTGATTTAATCGCGAAAAATAGATATCGTCATTTAAAAATCTAAAAGCGTGAAATACGTACTCCAGGAGTAATAATCTTTCGGTTTAGGCAATAAAAAATAATAGGGAACCACCCTATTACGTCAATATTTAATGAACAACAGGGATAAAAAACCTTCAACCTACGCCGTGCAATTTAAGAAAATATCAAGAGGATGGAACGAATTGACTCATATGTTGTTAGTATTGAAACCCTATTTTTTTCACTTTATTTTTCTACACTCGTACCACGAGCAAAATGTTTGTACTTTAACCTCGCTGAGAGTAAATCTTTACGTATTTTTTAAAATCTCTTGTACCTACCTACAGACTTAAACATTTTGAACTCTTCTTTTGAGTACCCCTGTATCCAAATAGGTTAGTCTCTAAAGAGGAATTCATTTTTTGGTGGAATAGTTCTTACAAGAGATTATTTACGTAGGTATTAAAAATTATGTCAACATTAAATGAAAGATAGAAATAATAACGTCCAACTTGGGCCGTTCTAATTTAAGAAAATATAGCGAGGATGGAACGAATGGTCAAGGTCAATGTTTATATTGCCTCGTTTACGGATGTCATAAATAGTATTTTTGTTGCCACAACTTCCTGTAAATGGAGCATTTAATGGGAAATGTTCCGATAGCACCATGAAAATGCTCGGTTATACTTATTAAGTTGTACGCTGCTTCCGGGAAACTCGTTTTCTCTGTTATCATTACGTTATCAAATGCTCTCTTTATTGTCTATAGAAAAAAAGAAAACAATTTTTAATACTTCCGACGTGGCGATTCTGTGGTGCTTAAAAGAAAGGAAGTACGTAAAAAATGGGTATTTCTCTTGAAATTTAGAATTACATGCTGTCTTTGTTGATGCTTTACTCAAATGGGAGTTATTGACCGCAGTTAACTTTCAAGAGCGAGAAATATTTTCCTGCAAACCACGTTAGGATAGTGAGTTACGAGCAGGATTCTGATAGATATTCTTGACGGGAAACATAAAATAATATCATCTGGTGTTGGCATAGTAATTTTTCGTACGAACAATTATGCTACCCATTGTTATCCCGAAATTCCCTAAGTGGTGTCCGTTCTCTTTTCTTTTTTTCTAATAGTAACATGACAGATTTGTTGAGACAGAAATATAAATAACAGATTTGTTGAGCATTTGAAATAATCTTCTTTCTCTTTCTTTTCAGGTAAGTTATCGGCTCCCTTCCATTGAAATTGTTTTATGAACATATCTAAATTTTCCTTGGCGAGGTGAGTATTTTATACATTTAAAATGGAATCTGATATCACGTTTATGTTCTGGGAACAAGATTTTGTGGGAAAATTTTCAAATCAGTCGGTATTTTCGTGCTTAGTCCATTCAGAAAATTGCTCCTGAGCAATGCTTCCTCAGATGATAGTTGCTGGAGCTGTTTACTACTCGTATTTCTAAAATAGTGAGATTCATTTTAACTTTTAACTTTAATTTTAAATGGCTGTTCGTTTTATCGGATTACTCGGAATCGGAATAATTTTATCGGAGTAGTTGAGTCTTATTTATATTCTCATTTTATGCTCACCAAGGGAAAATTTTACGTATTCGTCTGATCTCTTGACGAAATAATTTCGGTTATTCAAAAAAATGAAAAATGAAAGCGACTTTAAGACAAAAAGAATGTTTAAAAATTAGAAAAAAGTAAGACCATGAATGAGCTCTGAACTTCGTGGGTAGCTATATATTTTACAGCTCATCTTACTGAAATAATTCATTTCGTCTTGTTTAAGAAACCAAGGTATTTTTCTTCTCCTGCTGCCGTGCGGTTGAACTGCATAATAATGTTAATGAAAGCTTGGAATGCCCTTGTGATATATACCCTTAGGTTAGGTTTTTATCACGATCAAAACTTTCTTCTCGAATGCCCTCGCATGATTTTTCTTCATCGGACTTATCACGCGGCGACGGATGAAATTTAAGCCGGAAAAACCTCGAGAAGATCTCAATTTCGTCTGGGTTGAAAATTCTTCAATACCTAGGGGACGACCGCAATGCCTCTCCCTCTTCCAGTAGCGGGCGACTTCCATACCGCGCGCTCTGCCTGCCGACAATAAGCACGCGAACAGCGAAATAGCACGCGAGCAATATTTTACCCTCCATTTTCCTCATTTCCTATCCCTGTCTTCATCCCCTCACCCGATTCCATATTACTATTTTCGTGCATAGTTCGTTTGGAAAAATTTACCCAGATTTTATGCATATAATTGCGTGTGACAGCCAGCGGAACATTTTTCTTACCTTCCCTTCCAAATTTTAATTTTTATAAGTGAAGTTTTCTATTATTTGGGCCATTTTTTTAATAAACTTTTCCGGCTACAAAATATTTTTAAATAATTATTTTAATTATCTGAGGCTTTTGGGGAGGGGGGGATCCATCCCCTCATCCCCCCATAGTTACGCCTCTGTTACAAAGTAATACGATTGTTTTCTGAAGGTGATCCCACCAGCTGGCAAAAAGGCTCCGGGGTCTCATAAAGCTCCAAACTAGTTTCGTATCTATGATATTTTAAAATGTATAAGGAGCAATAAAATATAAGTAATAGTAACGGGCGTGCCTTGGTTGAAATTTTATATCGTAAGGGTTGAAGGAATAAAAACCATGGAAAAGGTAAACCGTGTGGAAAAAGCAAAGTTATTATACCTTAAACTCCGACGAAAAAAATATAATTATTATATTCTTGTAACTCCCGCCCATTTCGTGCCCTAAAGAGTTCTCTTTATGTTACGTTGCTTGGCCACTGCGCATAATCTCACTTATTTTCCTCACGTGCATCAGCTTTTATTCACCACTCAGATTTTTGACGCTTAGTTACGTGTCTTGTAATTAATGAAGGGCGTTGTCTATTTGCCCAAAAGGCTTTGTTTTGTTTACTTATTTTTTGCCGCGAACACAAATGAATTCATGAAGTCCGCTCCGCCCCAGGTCGTTTGCCGTGCCATTAGCGGAGGACTCAGATTCATCATTTTCGTGTGGCATTCCTTGTTTGCTCCGCGGGTGGCATCTCTAAAAGTCACACATGCTAATGAAAGTGGTGCGGAGCGTTATCTAATGTCTAAAGTTCGCTCCTGTCGGAAGAGATCATTCTTGTTCCGTCCTAAAGCAGGAATTTTGGGTCTAGCCCTGAATATCCCGAACATATTTTTGGTAGCCAGATGGTGTACATGCAAACGTGATCGTGAAACCTCATGTTAGAAAAGAGTGAGATTCCTTAGATATTGAATCAGGAATACATTTTGGTAGCTTGAATCAAAAGTCGAACTTCGAGGCCTCTCGATAGACTTTTCATTTGTTATTGCATTGTTATTGTTGCTGATAGAGGCACTTTTGAATACTAGGTCACGTATGTGCTCTTAGCATCGTGCTTGAACAGTCGTCTTATATGTATACGAATTTGCCTATAGGAGAGATAAGGATAAATTTAAGATTTTATTTTTAATTTTCTCTGCATTTCAGCATTGAGTTTTAAAATTTAAATTTTGTATGAATTAGAATTATTAATGTTTTATAAACATACTGGGCTGTGGTTCGGCTTTGATTGGGATCATTATTGAGAAATATGTTCACGTCCGAATTGAAAAAAGCTCATTTACTTTCCACAAAATAAATTCGCGTATCCGGCCAAGGCTTCGGCTTCCACAGCTATTATCAAGCAATTATTAAGAATTAAACTACGTGCGGAGACTATTGCCCTATTGAGTTATTAAATTCTTATAGAATGATACTATAAAATTGTCATTGAGACTTAGATAAATCAATATTACACATAGTCAAACCTTACATACAAGGAAACATTTTTGTGATAGGTATTCCTCATGATTATATTCTAGGTCATCTGAAGTATCGTATCTGAAGATAGTATCGTGACGTGACAGGAATTTTTATTCCAATGCACGACTTGCTATAGTGGTTTAGACTTATTACTCGTCATCGACAGCAGTATTGGAAGAAATATTATGCCGCCGGAGTGACTGTGACTGCGGAATGAAAATTATTAACATCAGGTGATGACCGGTTTCCGTTATGATGCTCGTGATGCATAAATATTTTTATTTACCTTTTTTTGGTGAGAAGAATTTATGTTTGGTTGATGCACGTTGCAAATATTATTCATCTCCAGACTCATCTTCCTATACATGGAATTAGTTGCTTATGTTGTCAATCTTCTGAAGATGGGATGTGACTTCCTTGAACGAGTGAAATACGAATTGGCTGTGCCCTTGTTGCGAATGATGCCCCCACGCGTGGCACTCAGTCTGCCTCCTGTCTCAGATGCCTCCACTGCGTGGATCTAGTGTTGCAGTTTCAATGACTCAAATCGCAGTTATCATATTTTGGCGCAAAAGAATTGCTGTGCCAACTTCTTCGCGCTAACTTGTTTAACATTTTCCCGGTTCAACTAAGGTACGTCTATTTTGACAATAATCTGCCTTCAGCTGTTTCTTAGGTACCGAGTTGGTGGATAAGATCGGTGGATAAGTTGGCGGAAAAGACAAAAACCTGAACTTATTTTTGGAGTGGTAATTAGAAAACTTAAAAGTGTTCTTCTTCTTTCATTCAACATTTTATCGATTGATTTAATGGTACTGGCTGATTGGTGAAATTTTTCTGGAATTCGTAGCGGTACATTAACTATCCCATTTTGTCTTTTCCTTCATACTTTCTTCCTCGTATTTTTTCTTAGTAGACGCTTCATGACTTTTGCAATATGGCTAAACTAATTATTTGTGTGTAAGAGTACATAATTTTTGGTGATAAGGCCCCGCAAATGTTATTCATTTCCTCCAATTAAAACCCTTGTGACGTGGGAAAAGCGACCTTAATGATGTTAGCAGCGTTCGCTTATTTAGAGCATTTCAACGATCATCAAAGAACTCTAAATCTCTAATCTCTAATCCCACATTCTCAGGATATAAACAGGGCTATGCCGAAGAAGAACTTAATACATTATTTTAAATCTGAAATATCTCACGAGTGATTTAGTTCGGGGTGTTGCTACCTCTCAGTCTTTTATTCTCAGTTTACTCATATTCAATTGAAGCATAATTTTTATTTTTTCCGCTCGTTGCATTGCTAAGGCAGCATTTGTGAGTGAATGAATGCCAGCTGTATTCCGTAAACGACGGCTGGATCAAAAAGGCCCGACGAAAATGTGATCGACGCTCACCTCCCCCCCCCGAGCGTCCTTTCCGTATTCTGAGGGCGACCCACCCAAGGGGGAAGAAAATGAATTATTTCCTGCGCCGCCACTCTTCAAGGGAGTACGGAAACTTAAATGCAGGCGGACACGAGGGAGGCGAGGTCGTCGTCCTGCGACCCTTTACGGTTGTTCTTTTTCCCCGCAAAATTGCGGGCCTGTATAGCAGCCGGGAAGGAGAAAGGGTCATGAGCGACGGGGACTCTACGTGCCCTCCCATACCTCTCATTGGGTCGGCCAGGTGAGAGAGAGAGAGAGAGAGAGCTAGCTGGCTCTATGTAGTGGTGGGTGGACCGTTCTGAGCACACCATAAAACTCACCCCCTCTCCCTCTTTGCCTTTCTCTCTCTCCCTCCCCACGAAGGGTTGTAAGTTGCTGTTGCATTCGAGGGAGAGATTTCTCCCCATTCCTCCTCGTGGTCACTCCGTCGTCTCCCACACAATCCGCCCATACCGGCGATCCGGGCACGATTCCGTGAGATTTCCGCCTTTATTCTCTCAAAAGCGCTTACCTCATGACTCCAGGTTGGGTTTTTGTGGTGCGGGGGAGAGGGGTGGTGAGGGTCATTTCCCTGACGCAGTGATGAAACGACCTACCGGGCGAGTGACGGGCAGGGTGAGGCATAGATCTTTCATATAGGTAGATGGCGCATGACGTCACGCAAGCGTGGTCAACATAAGCGTGGTCGTGTATCACGTGACTCGGGTCAGCGTTATGGTGAATACGCGTAGTGCCTTCGGTTGCGATGAGAGATTCCTGAAAGGAATTTGTGTTTCTTTTCACTGCAAAGTTTGTCCCTGTTAAAATTAAAGCCGTGTTAGCCATGGATATATTTATTACTGAGTAAAGATACGTGTAATGCAATGCATGCGCTATTTAATAAGAAAATAAAAGCATTTACTGTCTGTAAAAAAAGCAAGATACTCGAGTTTGAGGAGCTCTAGCGTCTAAACGAAGCAATCGATTTCAATGCAACAAAAAGCATACGAAAGAGAATTTAGTTCTACGTTATATCATGTACTTTAAAAATTCTTCGGCTAAGTAGTATTTCCTGTACTTAATTTTTTCTCAAAAAAGTACCCGTTTTTTGCGCGTAAAATCAAGTTGCCCAACTTTGAGCGCTTGGCATTCCCGTAGTTTTCGTTCCTATAACTTGCAATTTTGATATAAAGAAGCAACATCTATTACTAGCAGTTTGCCGAAAACAAATTGTTTATACCACAAAAATTAACGGAGTTGTTGTAAACAACGCAAACCTCTGCTAACTTCGAAACCAGTGAGTCAATTGAAAAGTGATTGGTACTGTTGTCTTCCGTAGAATGTTAGTAATGTATATACGTAGATAATACACGTTAAATGTCAGCAGTATATTCAATATCTTTTTATATTTATTTTTGTTTTTAGCTCTTGTTGTCGTCTTCTCCCTGCCTGACGAGGATGCCCTAAACAAAGCACCGGAAAAGAGAAAGTCTATCGAGGTCATACGTGCGTACGCGCATAGAAACGTCTAGATAAATAATAAGTGATATCGACGTTATTATTGATATTTAATATACATTTCATATGTGCTTGCATTACTAACATTCTACGGAAGACAAAATGTATTTTACGGAATCAGTATGGCTTCCAATTCCATGCATGTAACTGTAAAGACTATTTTTAGGCTACATTATTTGAGTGTGAGCTGAGGCTGGGCCCTCAATCATTTCTTCAGGTTCCTCTTTTTTCTATTGCCCTATGCTAACTGAATCTCGTTTAGACTGTATGGTTTCTAATTACTATTATGTTATTTCTAAACCCTTTTTTTCTTGTAGATTCTGTTCGATGGATGCTCTCTATCCTCATTTTGGAATTCTATGAAATTGATATATGGGGGAACACGAGGCGGAACGAGGTAAGCGGTTTTTTTTAACGCGAAAAAAGGTGCTGCGCAAGCGGGAATAACTATATCTAGCCCAGATTGGTGTTGCTTATATTTTAAAAACAACAATTTTGACTAGTTATATTTACTCCTGCTTTATTTCGCAATTAAAAATCGCTTACCCCGTTCCGCCCCGCCACCCTGTTGCGCACCGGGTTCCCCTATGTTCTACCAAATATGTGGACATACACACTGTGGTCATTTAAAATGTAAAATTTATAGTCTTCTTTGATGGAGTGAAAATTGAGCTTCACTTTTGTATTCAAACCTTGTTTTCCATTGTCGGCAAAACATCTTTATTATCTGCGATGTTTTCATCACACCTCCAGCGGACGTATATTGCTAAAGGTTTCTTTAATAAACAAGGATTTATTACTAGCACATGTTGAAGGATATTTAATCATTTTATGCGAACTGAATTACGTACGAGAGATGTTCACGTATCAAATTTCTTAAAATCAATGCTGGCTGCAACACTGTGACTATTGTGGGTACTTTTGTTAATTAACATTCTGAGGAATCTTAAATTATATTTTCATCAATTTGCCCCGTGCAACGAGAGATAATTACCAGATAGGAGGAATAATCAGCTGGTTAAAGCTCCTAATGTTCTTCTCTGGCTTTGAAAGTCATGCAACATTGGAAGTGTCTTTCCTTTAACGATGACGTTCTATTAATGGCGTATTATTGAAAAAAAGATAGTACCTATCATTTGTGAAAGATTACTTATTAATGTACTGGATTGGTGGTTGAAATTCATAGCCTATGGTTGTGTATACATTTTTCTCAAACCATGTAATCTACCTTTGTGTTATTGCTAACTTTATTTACGAAAAAAACGGAGCCTTTGGATGCAGGTGTTCCTCTGTAAAGGACACAAACGAAACCAAACATGTGTTCCTGAAGGCTGCTTCAGTTGCGCATAATTGGGGAAACTAATTCAGTTTTACTATAGTTCTTCCTAAAACTGAATTAAAATGAACTCTATTTTGCTATAAGGTTCACATATAATACAGCAAAACGTAAATAAAAATAAATATCAAAATAGACACGTACTTCTTTAGCGCTGTAAGTAAAAGTAACATGTCTTTTACCCGAGCGGGAACGATATTCACAACAGAGAATTCAAACGCCGCCATTAATTTTGACCCGAACCACGTGACTCCGAGAACGAAAAGGGGAGCGGTATGTTGGCTACGCGCTCCGGCCGTAAGGGGCTAGGGGAAAGCGCCATCTACTGTATAAAAGATCTATGGGGTGAGGCGGCCGGGAAAGGAGTTGTGCTTGTTGGCTGCCGTGTTGTTATTCGGGCGACGCATTTCCAAGGGAATACCGGAGAGAGAGAGAGAGAGAGAGAGAGAGGAAAGGAGATTGCGAAAATTGCATTCGCGCTTGGCTTTGTGGAGGTGGACCCGTAAGATAAGGGCCGTGCATACAGATGCCTCGGACGTGCGTGTTGTATGTGCCCACACATGCGGCGGCCGAGCCGCTTGCTTTGTCCAAGTGTTCGTTACCTCCAGCGAATGGTCCGGTAAAAGTTCGTTTGATGCCTGTGACGGAATTGTGACGAGATAACATATTGCGTCGGTAATTGTTCGGCATCCTGCGGATGAAAATACAGAGGGCGCAGTTTAGATCAATTATATTGATTCTCAATGGCGGTGGAATGTCTTTGATGATAGTTTTAAACTGTTGTTTCGTGTGGCTAGTCTTCATTCATTCAATTCTCAACTGCTCGTGCGTGCTCCATGAAGAATTTTCATTTATCTTAAATGCGTAGAATACTGAGTACGTACTTTCTATTGTGGACTGAAAAGTGCCAATAGCTTGGGTTGAAACCCTGGTCTTGCGTAAATTATTAGATGGGTTTCAGATCAACTGTATCTTACGAAGTTAGGTAAATTCACGCACATGAACGTCCTCATTAAGGTATTCCTAAATGAGACAAGCTGGAAACAATTGATTTGAATATGTTATGAATGAATATTAATCGAAACGATGTCAGCACTCAATAATATTGACAAATAATTCGTGTATATCGATGCCATATGGCGGCAGATTACGTCGTGCTCGTGAAAACTAATTGATTCTTATGTACAGTATTTATTCCACCATCACAAGAATTTTTCTTTTCAAATTCGGGACAACCTGTCAGACACTGTATGACTTGATGCCACTGACAATGAGTTTTGTAATCCCATACTTGCTGTTTGTATCAACAATAGTAAGAACTATGGTTCTGTGTCAAATGTGGATTTTCGTTTAGAATGGAATCAAAATGGAAGACTTTCGAGATTTTTTTATTAATTTCCTTTAAAAAATAGATAATGAAGACCATCATCATAAGTTAAAGATGGAAAGGTTGGTTTTTCGCAGCTCTCCATTTGGAACTCCTATCTGCTAGTATTTTCATGGTGACGTATTTATTTTCTTTTGCACCCTTTTAATAAATAACCTTTTATATGTCGGGGCATCCTCCTACTTTTCTTCCTTTCCACCTGACCTTAGACGATGTTCCTCATGTGATGAAGACCATCGTTTGGTAACTCCGAAGCCGAAATTCCTCTCACCTAGGGTACCTGGGCTGCGATGTGAGCGAGCACTTATGAATCCTGCAGCGGAGTGGAGGGCCTCAAGATTACATCTCTCCCCTTGCGCCAACACCTTTCTCCAGCCATCACTTGCCTCCCCCCTCCTTTCCATCATCATATCCTTCCTTCTCTCTCTCTCTCTCTCTCTCCTGTACCCTAACCCCTTACCCCCTCCTTTACTTCCCCTTGGACCTGTTGCACCCTTTTACTGCTCACACCCACCTCCTTTTCGTCCTTCCGAATCCCCACCCCCTACTCTCACCTCCCTAACCCCTTCCTTCCCCCCCCCCCCCCGCACCCTACACCGCCCTCCGTCGCACTCCTTGAGGCGCGATGGCACGTGATCCCGCACACCATCCCATTTACCCTCCTCCTCCCACGTCTCTCTCCTCCACAAGGAGGCTCCGATGTGACTGTGTGGACTAAACTCAACGAAGCCTTCCTTTCTGCAGTTTCAAGACAAAACACTGTGTTAAACAAGTGACTTTGTATGCAGTCACGCGCACCGTTGCAGAATTAAATACACCAAGGTTTCGCCATGAAAAAGTATTTGACTTATCCGGGATTCAAACCCGAATTTAAATTCAAGTTAAATTCAATTCAAATTAAAATTCGGATTCTAGCCATTTTCTCGGAGCAAACTTAAGTCATTGGGAGATCCGGGTTCTAAACCCGGTTAAGTTAAGTCAAATATTTATTCATGGCACGTTTGGGATATTAATGACAAAAAACGACAACATTTCCTAAAAATAATTAGACTTGACTTGACCTAATCAGTTGCAAGTCTACCTGAGTTATTTTATAGAATTGTGGTTCGAACCAGATAATGAAACCTTTTCGCCGTTAAAAGTCGAAACGTTTTCGTTGCATCAAATTTCACCTGTGAATTTACGAAATATCGCTTAATTTAAGACGCGGTTGCGTTTTTAGATGTTGCGTAAATTCCAGAAATTTGTTGTTAATTTGTTATTTTCCCTTTTACACGTCCTAATCTCTTTTAGTTTGCCTATAATTTGTCGTTCGCAGATGACGAAAGTACTACGATGTTACAGAACCTACATGTGCTGACAAATTGACCGCGGATATTTTGCGAGTTCCTTTACGTGTGCGCCAGGCATGGTGCATGATACGTTCCATTCTGGGATTAAAATTGAGTACGATTGTATTTTTTATCCTGCAGGCGGCATTGAAAAATTGTTTAAATTGAAAAATGGTGTGAAAAATTAAAAAAAAAATATATTTGAAAGCTTTTTAGCTTTGTGGAATTCTATTTCGGAAGTCGATAATATGCACGATTCTGATTAAAACTCATCATCATCCCTAAAAAGAGAAGTGTTTAATGTATCCCTTCAATTTAATGCGATGGGCATATATATCGAACCGAATACTGAAGGAAGGCTAAGTGTCAGTTGTTTTTAATAGTGCATAAGTAATTTTTAGAGATTGTTCCACAACGGCACTTATTACAGCCTATTAACTCGAGGATATGCTCTGATCTACTTATATGTTTAAAGCTTTACATGTCTTGAGGAGGGTGAAGGTGTTTAAAGTTAGGAAGAATTAGCTTAGATAGCTTATCTGTGTGTCATTATTTTGTATACTTTTATTCCTCTTCTTGAATCCTTTCTTTGAATTTTACCGTCTTTGCAATCAGTAAGTATCCATCGCCCAAGGTAAACGCTATGGCCTTATTTTTTTTGTTGATGTTGTACGGCGAGGCCGTGAAACTCAGAGAGTGGTTTGCTATTCGCTCGAGGAGGGACATCCTTGTCCTTTTTATGTGACCTGCATTCATTCCTCTGGTAATGAGTTTCGATCAAACTATCGAAAAGTATGATTTAAGAGCTTGGGAAATCAATGCCGTAGCATAATTTTTATATTGATCGAAAATCTTCTGTGGAATTCATATTTATTATTTAAGAATTTTGTTACTCTATTGCCTTAGTTCCTGTTTCAGTTAATAGTTGACGTTACTGTGGTGCTTATGAGTTCAGCGATTATTATTTTAGCTAATTTCTAACCTACTTACAGAATGATGATTGAGAAAACTAGAACGAAGTATGACTTAAGATACTCGCAACCAAAAGCTTATCCATCTACTCTCGTTCTTTCGCAGCGTATTTATAGTTCATTTTTCGTTTCGTTCCGAATAGATGTGCTTTGCATCAAATGTTCTTCATTTTAAATAATTATTCTTCGATGAATAGACATTTTCGGTAATTCAAAGAGTTATTTTGTGCCTGTGGTGAATAGAAATTAGCTTAAATTTCCCTACTATTACACTTGGAGAGGAAGCATTTGATTTTTCCAAGAAAAAAATCAAGGCTGCCTCAGTCGGATTTCTTGTCTGCCTCTTTCAGATCTCTTCCGCCTGTTCTCATAGCCTTCTAGAAGTCCGTTTCATTGCCAAGTAAGCCTTCGTCCGTGAGTAAGATTCGCAGCTTTATCCATGATTTTTTATCCCACATTCTTACACGGCTCTTGGAGTTTTTGTGCTAGTTTTTCTTGCAACTCTATTTTTCACCTCGGATCAACTCTCGCTGCAGCCTTTGTCTCTCATTCATTCCCTTCGATTCCATGCTGACCGGGACACGTTCGGATTTTTTTCCCGACTGAATTGAGTTCCGCATCACGGATATAATTTCCCGTTCCTCGTGTTTCTCGGTGACCCTGAAAATTTCATCCAATTGCTATAATGACAGATCAATTTTATCTCCATGTAGGACTTTGTTTGCTCTTCAGCATCCAGTCAAAAACTGTTGTTGACTTTCAGAGAATTGATCTTGGCTATAGCGATGTGGCAGAGGCCTGTGTTTATTTTAAAATTATAACCTACGGACGGATGGGTCCGGATTCATTCGCTATAACTCCTCCTGTCTTCCTCAAAGCGACTTCAATCCCACTTAAATTATTAGCGAGGTCAGTGTTTGATGGACTGGATATATTGCAATAGTATTGAATGTAATGTTTCATTCAATATTTTCTGTAGTGATTTTAGTTAGTGTCAAATATTTGTGAGAAGGAATAGCTTGAACCATTGAATCATGCTAAATTGACTTTTTAACTATTCAATCTGTAATTTTATTGCTGCATCGATAAAGATGCATATACTGCTATCTTTAAATATTGTTGAATAAATAATAGTATCTGTATGCTGGGTCAATAATTACGTTTTTATCAATTTTGTCGGGTAATTTTTGAGTTAGGTATCAAAAGAGGGAAATAATTTTGCCTGCTTATGACAGGAACTTCGTTTAAAAAATTTAGATGTTAAGTAAGTATATCAGCATATAGCATAATTAATAGTATATTATTTCAGGCTCTCTCCCTTGAAAGTCAACATTTTCGTTGATAGTAGAAACATTACTTACTCAGATTCTACATTACTTACTTTATTCCATTGATTACTCTTATATATCAATGTGTTTCTCCTCTATCCGATCTGTCATCCTGCACTCGGAGTATCTGTCATTATTTGCGTCACTGGTTAGGGTGACGCGAGAATTTCCTTGGAATCGTGACTTAACGCGGTATTGCTTCACGAAAGGAGAAAATTAAACTCATTGTTTCTAAGTGCTTTGTTTTATTCATGTAATTCATTAAATCAGTTCCTTTAGGATTTCGCAATTGCTTTTGATCATAAGTTATGGAGATGGACGTTACGGTTCGGATCAAACGCTCTTCTATCCGTGCTTGTAATTTTCGCTTCTTTTTTGGTGTCTGCTTGGCCACGGTGTAAACATTTAGTGCGCAATTTCATTTGGCAATAGATGTATTAACTCTCACTGGTCAACTCATCCACTAATCCGCTGACTTGTGTAGCTAATTCCTTTACTGCCCTACATATCATAATAATTCCTGATAACATAATGTTGGCCCGTAAATGGAGATCAACGCGAAATGTTACGGATTGAAAAATCGGAAAATTAATTTCATAGGTATTTTTGATTGGAAAGAATAATGATATCTGCTATTTGTGAATAAGTCAGGTAATTTTTTCCTATTGCGCTGCATTTTTAAAGACCCCGTCCATTGACTCTAGAAACATTTCTTGACCTACACCGATTCATTGAGTCAGGAAGGGCTAGTAGAAGGAAAGGATGCATCCTGAGGGGGCGGGGTTATAAAATTGTTTATCACCGACGTACTCTCAAATGAGACTGGCCTTAACTTAGCAATCTCAAGTAACTACAGAATAAGGAAGACCTTCTTGTGGTCTCTCCCTCTCTTCTTCTTCGCATCTTAATCTCCCTTGAAAACTGCTATCGATGGATGATCAATTCTCTTTTTCATGTATTGACTAGCCGCTATCACTACTCATTGTCAGAGTATGCATAATGGATGGTCGGGTGCCATAGTCTCCTTTGAAAGCTGGTAAATTTAACTGCCCCTTAGATTCTTCTGGGTCTGATCATAAGCCCGTGGATTAACTCAAGGGCAATCGGTGGTTTTAAATTGATGGAGTGCTTGATCCCATTTAGAGATTAGTCGTCTTACGTTGCAGAGAGTTGATTCAGAAACCATTTATCTCCCGTCTCTTAAATCCTACGTTCCCATTTTTCTCTCTCTTGGTAGCTTCGGGAGTTTTGTAATGATGACGTTAATCAGTATGCGGATCATCAAACCCTGAATACTCCATTATTCTCTGCTTCTTACTTCCAGGTCTTCAATTCTGTACTTTTCCTTTTATTAAGAGTTGTATTCTCCTTTTGTTTTTGTTTTTTTTTGCGTTGCTCCATCTTCCATGAGTTACTAGTGCTTTGTTTTTCCTTTTGCTATGGATATGTGAATGTCAGCGGTTGCTAAACCTCAAGTGGAAGGTGAATATGGAGCCTGAGAAGAATTTCGTTCCGTGAAATGGCAGGTTGACACTAATTTTATGGAAGGGTTCAAGAGCTTGGAAACCTTCTTCGTGTAATCTCTCTTAATGAGATACCAGTAATGCAACCTATTTGGTATCTGATTAAACGGGCATGCATATTCATTATGCAGCTTCATCGGTTGGCAAGGATGTATCTTTTCTGCCGCCGCGGCTTAACAACCCTGAAAGAGCACCCATATCATGTTCCTGGTCATGTGGAAACAAATATTTATAAATTACCCAATGTCTGGATAAATATGAGTTCTTTTTGTGGCAGAAAGGAATGAATTTTCCAGGCTACCACTGTTTTCTCGACTACTTCGGGGATAATCATACTTTATGTCCTTCAGTAACCTTCGTTTTAGATAGAGCTATTTATTTTCACCATTGGGTTATATTTAAAGCTTGATTGGACGCGTCGTTATATCATTATCCAGGGAATTTACATATGTATGATTTAGAGAGCCAGCCAATTCGTCAATATTCCCATAAATGTTAATACTAATGACACTAAGTCTTCTTTTTCCCTAATCATGAGGCTCAATTACATTATCACCGAGTAGGGACTATATATTTCTTCGAATGGTATAAGTGCCTCTTTACGCGATCGGCTATTATCCCGGGGACATCTATCCGGATAATTCCTCTCCCTCTTTGTAGATATTGTTTTTTAACAATTAAGTTTTTCATACTCATAAGCATAAATCTTTTCTAATCCATTTCATTATTAACTCGTTTCTTGCTGTTATCAAGAGGGAAAATGATGGCTACATAGTTTACGGATCATGTTAAATGGGACGTTAAGCTTGGAATTATGATTCTTGTGGAGAAAAATCAACGTTCCCACTCGGTGTTCCTCTCCTCCATGCACCCGTCTGGGGCATCTTTAAGATACAGGCATGGGGAGAGCCATCGAGGGGGGGTCCCACGGCCGTCATCCTCGATGTCTCGGCCGCGGCGTCTCGGGAAGGCAACCCGTCGTGTGTATCGCCGTCCTTCCTCTTTTCCGTCCCGTCGACCGGCTTTGCTCCTCGCGCCTAATTAACTTAAGGAGCTACGCTCGATTACATTCGCCGCTGACTTCTCCACTTTCTCCTTTTTGCTGCCTCGTCGTGATCGAGTGGGCATCAATCGCGTTGAGGAATCGGTTTCGTGCATAGCTTGTTAGCATTCTTGAGCAGGAACCATCTTTTTGCCTAATAATGTTTGCCCATCATAAAGGTTGTGAATTAATGGCTATGTGTTACGTTAAATATCGTATCCAGTCTGCCTTCATTTCTTTGAAAATTCACTAAATACTCTCAAAACGAAACTATAGCTTTTATTATTCACCAAGACGGCTAGGCAAAAGCCATTTCGATGGAGTGTATACTAACCTCGCCCCAGAATAGCATTGGCATCTCGCGTTCGAGGCATGAGGGCCAGTTGATTTTTCAAAAGAGTTTTCGTGTACCTCAACATCTCACTGTGAGGATTTCATTGGGAGGGATTATAAGAGTTTTATTTAAACTTATTATACGCATAAGACAATTCTATCATATCAAATAAAAAATTTACATTTGTGACTCTGAAATGTTCGGCAATGCGGGCCGCCCCGCATGGGGGGAGGGGGGGGGGCGCCCCCTGAGCCCATATGTATCCGCCACTGGTTGGAGCGTTAACTCCATATGATGGTACACAAAGCTCTCTCGATTTGTCTAGAATAGCGTAATATTACCTGTTGCTCCATCTATTTTCCAACCTACGTGCTGTTTTGATGCACATTATTGACGAAGAATATTCTTCCTTTGTGTATAGAGATCCCTGCCTTTGCCAGGCAGGCAATAGATTACCTATTTATACCTCATCTTGCCAAACTAGCGTTCAGGTCCCTGTGGTCGTAATATTTTAATGCAAGTAGGAAACCTCTTTGTTAAAATGAGATGTATGATCTTTTTTTACGCATAGATTTTAGTTTATTGGCAGAAGAGAAAGTTTTTGCTCTTCCAATCCATTATTTTGATGATGAATGGAAAAAGAAGACCTTTTCGCCGTGAAGGTTTTCTCCATTCACGTCTCATTCGTGGTATCATTTGTGGTTATTCGATATGTCGCTCTTTCTTGTTTTTTTTTATACGTTCGTATACCGCGTGAATACAGAATGAGTCTCGGCTACCTGAGTATGCTGAAAGTCACCTCTTGTTGCTGCCCCGTCATGTACTCAAAAGGATAGATACTATATGGGAGACAGGCCGTTTCGACCTTGGTAATGATCGTAAAGTCGTGGGCCTTGCCGCAAAATAGCTTGTCTTGCGTTTCCGAGTTCCTGCTTATTTTTTTTTACCATCCTTCCCTTTGAGGCTGCTAGTGGGTGAACATGATCACCAGTAAAAATAGATACTATTTCAAGTAGAAAACCGAGCTATTGTTAAAATACAAACTTGATCAACCCATCGCTTAGTACGTATATTTTATAGCCTTGAATGATACTTACGTATTTTATCCAAATTGCGGCAGTTTTTTTTATCACTCTTCGATTATTTCTAAGTTGCCTTCCAGTTTAAATGAATTATTTTGCTCTTTGAGCTTTATATCAACTCTTCGTGATCACATTTTATTCAAGTTTGATCTGGCAGCTAAAACGATTAATTTAAAATGGCAATAAATAACTTATAAACTGATATTTTGGCTCAATTGTGATATCACTTACATTTGTTGCGAAGCATCAAGATGCAGTATATCGTTGGGAAACTGTAGTATGCCTTAATTGTCCAGTGAGTTCTTGACTTATAATTTTCCTGAGCTCTGTTTCCAAAGTATCATCGGTGTAAAATCTCCTTTCTCCCAAGCGACGAATGAATCACATGGTGGTGAATCGGCTGTCTTTTATTCTGGGTGGAGTCTGCGGCTTATCTTGTTCCTATAGCTCCTTCGATAACCTGAGTACTTCCGAGGGGAAATGTTCCGATATTTGTGTTGACCTTTTTTCACTCCGATCATGCAATATGTTTTTTTTATCAATATTATGTCTTTTATGTCAATGAACATCCTTAGTCCTTCCTCCATATCATAATATATTTTTAACCTTCGCCTCTTTTCGTTTTTTCTTCCCCATCCTCGTGAATATATTGCATGACTGTTTTATTGGCATGGCCTTCGAATAACAAACCACTTAAACTTGAAAATACTAATTCTTAGTGAAGACGACAGATTTCGTTTAATTTACGAGACTTGTGGAATGGAATACTTGCTTATGATTCGCATAACTCATGTGTCATTATTATTTTGTAATTCATACTCTCTAATTTATTTTTCCATTGTTAGCAATTTTGACTAAACTCATTTTCGCTTTCGAGTTGGATGCCGGACGTTTATTAATTGAAACTCCAGGGTAATTGAGAGTTTTATAGCATTCACCATATGATCTTTGTTAGAAATGACGAATTTATGTGGTTTTTATTGAAAAAGAATTACAAATAATTAAGTTTCTTTCTCTCTCCGTTGTAGTTTCTCTCACTATTGCAATCCATTACAGTTCCATTACATTATGATGCACTGTTAATCATCTTTACGTGCGCCCATTAAATATCACTCGAGATCTCGAGGCACACGATGATAAACGAATGTACATTTATCTCTCTTCTCCCTTCGTTTTTCTCCTCTCATGCTTTCGTCATCGCCTCGCGAGGCTCATCTTAACACCAGCTGTCGCGGGAAACCATGGGGAAGGAAGGAGAGAAGACTCGGAGACGCCTGGCAACTACATCGACTCACAAAGAAACGAGGACTCTTCTTCCTCCAAGGATGATCCTCCCTTCTTCATCCTCATCTCGCTTTTTTGTCCATCCTGTGATCCCAGCATTCTCCCCTCTCCTTCACTTTCCATTTCCAGCTCTATGCACGACGCGTAGTGATCGTTCATTGGCTAATGGCGACGGTAGATCAGCGATTTCTTTCGGAACAAACCCTAGGGGATTGAGATTTCTTTTTTGCTCGATTAAAAGATCGGCATTTGAGACCTTCGTCGTTGCTCTCGTCGCCGATGAGATCATTTCTCAAAGGTTGTCTTCCATCATCATGTCGTTGCTAGGATTTACTTCTCTTCACTCGCTGGCGTGATCAAGAGCGGCAGAAAAAAATATCTTGTATAATGTGGCTGGGAAATATTTCCACTCCAATGAGTGCTATGAGCGGCGGTGATCATTATCAAAGTACGCAGATCTTAAGGACTACATTAATAGTACCTAAAAGGCATTTTTTGTGCTGCTCATTGGAAGTGCTATAAATATATCTTAAAGGGGTTTAATGGCTAAACAAATATGTCCTGAATGAGCGTCTTATCAGTCTCTGTTCACAAAAAAATCATTACTTTTTTAAACATTCTGCTATTTGTCGAAGTAATCGATGAGCAGTCTTAAATATCTCAATTTATTGAGTACCTTTCCTCATGCAGTGTTTTTTAAATACCTTTTTGGAGGTGGAGAATGTTGTTGGCCGAAAAGAAATCATTATGTCAAACGGATTAGTGGTTACGCTTGGTAAAATAATTTTTCAGAGCTTGCTGCGTATTGAAAATTGATGTGTTATTTTTCACCAATTTAAGAATGATGACGGATATTCTCTACAATGCTTCCAGGCAGTCTAATGTATTAGTTAGTGGAATGCTTACCAAATTGTTTAGCGCGAAACTCATTTCCTTTCCTCAATCTTTTTTGGCCGCATCTGCTGTCATATGGCATACGACTGGCGACATCTTTAAACCATTACTACGGCGACGAATTTCTTTGGAAGTGAAATGCTCAGTTATTTGTTTTTGATTTTATGCCTTGTCATTGTGTCGGCGGAACTTCTTTGATTAAGCCCAGTGAAAGATAAGGACAAAATGATAATATATGTGTTACTCCTAGTAGATAAATGATAAGATTTGTAGAGACCCTGAATAACCTACGGTTGAAGATTAGACTGTATCAATACGTTTCAGAGTGATACTTATTTGTCACCATCCGCTGAAGTACCTTATTATTGAAGGGACATGCATAAAAGCATCTCTACTAGTTGTGA
Organism: Ischnura elegans; assembly: GCF_921293095.1. NCBI lineage: Eukaryota > Metazoa > Arthropoda > Insecta > Odonata > Coenagrionidae > Ischnura > Ischnura elegans. The sequence goes on from NC_060246.1 coordinate 148,537,169, forward strand.
TGAGTCATACGATTTACCATGTCATGGCTTTCAATGGGATACAAAATTTCGGATTTATTTCAAATAACACGCTCCGTACGCCAATAGAAATTTTCCATTTCATCATCATAATGGGCCACGGAATCCTTTACCAAAGAAGGTAGATGGGCTTTTGGAAAAAAGTTTTCCAAAAGAAAGCATTTCTTTCGGGCGACTTTAACGCCCACGCACGGGGTATGCAAGTTCCAACGTTGATCAATCCACGCGAAGCCTTCTTGTCTTCTGTGGCTTCCGCGTGGTCAGCATTCCACCTACTGCCGTTGACTCCACCGGGCATCAACCCACGGACCCTCTCCCACACCTCGGCTATCGATTCCCGTTCGTCGCCCCTGGACCCGCGGGATTGACCGCTGTATCTCTCCCTCACTCGCGACTACCGATGCTGTTAATAGCCCATGCCCGCGTCTTAATACTGCCTTCTACTCGGGCAGTGCAGTGGTGCGTGTCGGGTGCACGTTTGGCCAACTCCGAGGGTGACAATGAGCATATCGTGTTCTTTCTCCTCCGCAGGGGGTGTCGGTCCCATTGCGGTCCATCAGCGGTCGCCTCCGTGTCTTTCTCGAACGGACTCCGTGCATGAGATTGTGTCCCTTCCGCGAGCGCGGTTTGCCTATCTCTGCGTACCTATCGAGCAACCCCCTCTATCCACCACTCTATGTGGTATGTGCGTCCAGGCGAGTTTCGAGTTTCGATCCGCTAGAGAGCCGAGGTACATGGCAATGCTTTGGGTCGCATAGACGGATAGTTCCTTCCGTGTTTCTTACTGTAATTTGTGTGTGCTTTCGTGAAGCTGTGGTGGTGTCAAATAATCGCGTGAGGGGGGCCGTATGTGGGGAAACTATTCCTCGACAAATTTTATAGCTTTCATCGCTCTAAGTGATTCTACCCGGGTTTGGATGAACGAGGGTTGAGCTCACCCCAGACTTAACCACAGGCGCGTGAATCACATACATTCAGGATAGGGCGACTAGCCTGCACAATCTCGCGCTTTGACGCGTTTGCTTGCGGATGTCCAAAGGCTTCACCCAGGATTTTTAACACTTTGATCACCAGCCATGCGCTCTATCCATTGCTAATAAATTCGCTCAATATCATAAAGCTTTAATATTGGAATTAAATGTGCGGCTAAAAGCTATTTAACGTTTAATTGTATTTTTTTCTAATTGCGGCGGAATTTCATAAACAAAGTGGTATAATGGAAAATATAAGAATAAGCTTTTTAAGGTTCAATAATATACTTGAAAAAGCACCACCAGGATTTAATAGCATAATTACAGCTTCAGGTGCATCTATCATTCATGCATCTCATTTTGTATCATATCGGTTGTGACAGTAAGTGACAGAATATTAGATTCATGCATGATGAAAGAAAGAAAGAAAGATTATTTATTATTCTAGGACTGATGTCCTCTAAGAACAAAACAATTTACAAAGCATAATTACATACTTCAATATATTTGCTCAATTACTCATTGTGAGCAGTAATAGAGAAAAAAAAATATTATACAATATCCAATCAATGATACAAGTTTTATACAATGTATACAACGGTAGGACATACAATTTACAATCAAAATTACAGCGTGGCGGTAAGCAATAAGCTATAGACCTTTGACTTAAATAATTTCAGAGACCGAATTTCTTTCACATTTTTAGGCAACTTGTTCCAGAAATTTGACCCAACAACCTGAAAAGATTTCTGGAAAGAAGTTGTGCGATGGGCGGGATAATATATAAAATTTATATCTGATCTCGTGGTAATCGAAATAGTTTGTTGCTTACTTTTAAATAGCGTATATAAGTAATCGGGCTGTTCGTGACGAAACAGTGAGTAGAGAAAAGCTGCAAGGAAATATGTCCGGCGTTTTTTAGTTTGAAGCCAACCAATATTTTTAAGGTAGGGTGAAATATGGGTATCTCTTCGGATGTTGAACACAAACCTTACGCAGGAGTTAAGAAGGCGTTGGAGTTTTAAATCTAGATCATCTGGGATATTGTTGTAAACCAAACAGCAGTAATCGAAATGCGGGAAAACAATGGAGGATATTAATAGTTTCCTCGTTTCGATAGGTAAGACTTCTTTATTTAATTTTAATAGATATAAAATTTGGTTTACTTTCTTAGAGATATCTTGAACCTGATTTAACCAAGATAGATTATTCGACATAGCTACTCCGAGATTTTTAACAGCGTTTGAGAAGGGAACTTTAACATTACTCACTTTGACATTTGGGATTAAATCAAGGTCCAATTAAATCAAACAAATTGAGTACTGAAACCTTGACGAAAACCAGATTGAAATGGGTCAAATCTTTTATTCGTAGTCAGGTAATTTGTAGTTTGTTGATGCACAATTCGCTCGAGAACCTTAGATAGTGCACATAAAATGGATATTGGACGGAAATCCGAAGGAGAAGTTGGTTTCTTAACTTTGTTGATCGGTCGAACTAAAGCAGTTTTCCAGCATGAGGGATATTTAGAGGAAGAGAGTGAGTAATTAAAAATATCAAGAATGACAGGTATGGTTAATGGTAATGATTTTTTAATAACATCAATGGGAATACCATCAGTACCTGTAGCATTGGATTTAGAAAAAGCAAGGAATTTCTGCAGAACTTCTTGAGTAACGTGTTCAAAGAAAAAGTTGGTGTCACTGAATGGAACATGTGGGTCAGTTACTGAGGCATTACCCGACAATAATGAAGAAGCAGAGGTAAAATAATCGTTTAGTTGGTCTAGTGAGAGGTTTAATGGCAATGAATGCTGCTTATTGGAGATAAGTCCAAGCTGGCGTAGCTGATTCCATACTTGATTTGGCTCATTAACATGGGATAAACGAGAAGAATAATAGCAACGCTTTGCCTTTACTATCAAAGTTTTAACTTTGTTCCTCATAGTTTTAAATTTATTTTGATAGTCAACATTCCCGGTGCGAAGAAAGGCTATCCTAAGACGATTTCTTTCCTTGATATTATTCCGAATATCGTTAGTAAACCATGGTGTTGGACGGGATTTGGGGTAGACGGTCTTTACAGTGGTTTGTGAATTAATGCTTGCCAGGAGGTTTGCACATGAAGCATGCACATGAAGATGTAATTATGCTATTAAATCCGGGTTGTGCTTTTCTAAATACATCAGTGAGCCTTGCAAAGATTATTCTTTTATTTTCCATGATGGAAAGGATTCACTCAGTTAAGCCTGAAGTTGTCAGTTACAAAGTGACATAAATTCGCATTTTCTAATTATGGTTAGTGCACGGCTGTTTTTTATTGAAGCAGTGGCGTATTCATTCATAAGGATTTACAACCTAGCCCTCTAGTACAATAAAAACACAGATAACAAACGTGATGCCCTTGGTAGGAAAAGAAACCCACCGAGGTAAGTTTCAATCTCGCGTTATAGAATTCCAGGAAAGGACCAACAACGCCTGTGAATTAATTGAATTTCCCTTACAGCCTCAGGCAAAACTCATGTCCTCGACGAGAGTGTACTGGTGCCTAGTCTAATTTCTCACGCTCTCTGAAATCACAAGAGGAGGCGCATTCGCATTCCGTGCTCACTCAACTGAATAGAGATTATCAACCCAGCTGTTGTTCTCTTCTCCTGAAACAACGTGCCTGACAATTCTCATTCGTGTAAACAGATCGAAAATGATACAGTCACTCTAAATATTTTTGCCGCATTGAAAATGTTACTTTTCGTTTCTTGAATTATCTTTCTCAATAATTGCTTTTATTTGCTTCGTAATATTACGAGTACTTGGAAAACTATTTTAATTCTCCTGTATCGATTTATAAATTCAATGTTTGGTGATGGGAGTTTTCAAAGAGCCTTCTTCAATTCGTTATATCTTCAGGAGCAAAAATTCCAAGGAATCCCACAGGAAAGAAAGAGATCAGTCTCCGTCGAGCGAACTTTGGACGTGTGGTTTGCGGTTAGTTTGGATTTGCGGAAGTAAGTCTTGTCGAACGTGTCAATGTCTACATGAATTTCTCATTCCGCTGTTTTTTTTATTGTTCTATATTTTGGAGGAAAAAATGTTCTCGCTCTGATATGAGGTATCAATTCATTTCTGAAATGGAATGCATTAATAAAAGTAATCAATGGGGATCTACTTTTATACCAAAATTACCTCATGCAAAATTATGAGAAGTTTCCTTGGGAACTATAAGAATTTGCTGGGCGTAAAGTTTTCGGATTTTTGGGTCATCTTGCGAATCTGCTGGTTAATTGGGCAATCGTTATTATTGTTTTCAGTGCGGGAAATCGCAATCAATCATCTTTGTCGTGTTATGCTTCTAAACCCTTGGAATACGAGAGTTTCAAAATTCAGTTACCGTGTGGTGGAGTTGTATGCTATGGCATGCTGTCCGCGTATATCTCCATATAGTACCTTAGGCGAAATGTTGGCTGCATAGGTATGCATCCACGGCGGGAAAAATTCACTCTAAAGGAAAATTGAACCTACTTGCAACGCGGCTAATCGTTGGAGGTTTTTTTTATTGATTGAAATTAAATGGGTGTTATATTATATTTTAATATTAATTGGTAGTTGGTCGCATATACGCTATCGTGTTTTGAATTGAATTGTGTCATTTTGAAAGTGGATTCATTCGTCCTATTTAAAAAAAAATCAACCGTTTCCAGTGACCATGCTGTGATTTTTGACTTTCAGACGTCTCTCAAGGGCGGCTGGTATTTCATCCTCTTGATCCTTTGCATGAGCTTTATTAGAATGTCTGCCAGAAGATTCCGCGCTCATAAGCTGCGCGGGTCTCCATGATTCTCCAATTACGAGGGCACGGTCTCTTTCGGAGAGCGATATAAATCGAGGTCGATGAATGAAGTTGGTGAGGGCGGAAGGGAAGGGTTCAAGTAAAGGGATGATGAAGATCGCAGGGCGGACGCCGATTTTCGTCTGGAGCAGGTGGAAGACAATGCGCTCGCCGTTCAGTCAACCATCGACCTTGGCTTTGCTCCAACATCCTTTCTCCCCTTACCTCCAAACAATCATTGCCTTCGAAGGTATCTTGGTTGTATAAGTATTACTTATAGCACTCCTTTTTTTAATAAAGCTAATAAAATATCTATTAATCTCTGTAGTCTCCGGTTCAACTTTGTGTAAGTTCATTCTAAGAAAAGAAAAGAAAACTATGTATTTATCCACCAATTCATTGTCGCGGTACAACTAGTTTCGACGCGCGGAGTCATCATCAGGTACCTCCCTACGGTAACTCATGATGACGCCGCTGCGTCGAAACTATTTGTACCGCGAGAATAAAGTGTTTGATAAATACACTTTTATTTTCATTTGTTAAAATACCTGTTGATAATTTACACCTGGTGATGATGACTTTTCATTAAAACTCAGGTCATATAATTTTTGTTTTTTTTTTCCGACGAACAATTGCAGTAAAGTTTTCTCGGGTTTCGCACCGGGTCAGGTCCTCCATATCTCCTTCCAATGTTTCGATGGAAAACTCGCCCATCGTCATCAGGGATTCATGATCATTCAGGAGCATCAGGTCATCAGGTCATTTGGATTCCTGAATCCCTGAGAACGATGGGCGAGTTTTCCATCGAAACATTGGAAGGAGATATGGAGGACCTGACCCGGTGCGGAACCAGAGAAAACTTTACTGCCAAACCCGGGTCGCTTTATTGAAAAAATAAGTGGTATAAGTAATAGTTATCCAGCTAAGAAACCTTAAAATACAATTCCACACAGTAAAAAAAATATTTAGTTAGTTCTGATTATTGCCTTCGTCTTGATGTCTTGATTTTCATTCGGAAAATGAAAGGAATTTTCCCTCAAATGATATGTGATACAGATTTGATATGCGGTGACATCCTGTTAATTGCTATCGGGCTTCTGTAGAAAAACACATTTATATGAATAGAGTAGAATACATTTTGGGTGAGGCTCTTGAGGCTTCGCACGTGCTTGTTTTGTCTTCTCGCTTTTCTCGAGGCAGAGAGGACTCCATCTTCCCACTCTGTCAAACTCAGTCCCCCGACAGCGATGGAGCGTTGAATATATTTAGAGATTCTATGGAGTGGATATATTTTCTGTTCATCCGAAAATATTTTTGTATTGTTTCATTGCGATTTGAACGATTGAATCTTTATCTGAAACTGAAACAGTGAACACACCAGTATCAGCAGTTTCATTCATGCACTTATCGCTACCAGTCGTGCTTTTCCTTTCTTTCTGAGCATGAGTTTTTATTGCTTGTGGACTATGTTGTAGTCGTTACGTTGCCATGTGAAAATGGAGAAAGCAAACAAAAATATCGCGTAAAAGTTAAAATAAAATTCCAGTGAGCGAAAAATAACACTTTGTTGGCTGAGTGAATAGCTATTGTAACACACCGAATGTTTTATTTACATCTATCCTTAATTTGAATTCATGCACATCATGTTTTACTATCCTATCAATCAGACGAGCATATCTCGGGGGCACGATGAGCAGGGCAGCAGTCGCTGGAGCAGTATCACTCACCCCAATCTTTACCTTCGCCATTTCCTCTTTGTCCTATCCACCCCTCCTCCCCATCTTCTCTCCTCTGTCCATTATCCGCTTTTCATCTCCAGTTCCATCTGCATTGGTCTCCTTTTCCCCAAATTGCATTCGCTTAGCATACGACTTCCGTGGGATCGAGGGCCATAATCGGTTCGGCCGAGTCCCTCCTCTCCCCGTCATGATAACGTTTGTAGGGGTGCCACCCCCCCCCCCCATCCCCTTGTTTGCCGCGACGACAGCCCCTTTCAGATCTATGTCGCAATGTGTTCCTTACCCTCTTCCCACAGACCTGCGACTTTTACCTTTCCTTCTTCTAAATTGCCTCCTTCATGTCCCGAACTTCCTCCTATTGCTTGATGGTCTGATGGGTTTCTTATCCGTTTGGGAATGTTTTACTAGCATTTTGGGCTGTACGCTGACTCTAATCCTCTTTTTCATGTCCTCTTTCAGTTTAACATTTTTTGCCCACCTTTGTTGATGGCCACATGGTTGATTTCAATTGGACGCTCAAAGTGCTTGAATTTTTTAAGGGTTTGAAATGACTTTTGAGTAAGAGTTATGAAGAAACATCGAAATATGTAGAGCTTTGTTGAAATAAATATCGCTATTACGTTTTTTATAAATCGTTCGATGATATATACACCATGTTTATCCATCGCTCAGAAATGTGTGTCCGTGATTTAGACAAATGAAAGTTGATTTCAGTAGATCTCAACGCATGACCTATTACAAATTTGACCTGAATTTGTCGTTTCGTGGGCTATTCATTACCTAATGTTTTCATATTTATAATAAATTAGGGTTGATGCTATGGATGAAGTATGCCTTTTTATAAAATAACTATGCTGTTTCTCCCCGTGGTGATCTCATATCGGAATGATTTACGACTCCATTCTCCGTCAAAACAATTCTCCTCGTTAAATTTAACGACCGTACGTTGCTGCTGACGTGTGTGTTAATATTCGTGAAGTATATAGTAGAAGTAGAAGGATATGTAGCAGCCTTCGTTCCTCGACGCAAATGATGCGTACGTAGGTGTACATTTATTCACTCCGGAATCTCTGTCATCCTGTCGTCACGGTGCGGTTGTGTGTTCTTTTACCTCACGGAAGTGGAAATCACAGCATTTGGATGGTTAGGGTAGGGTGCTGTCCTGGCGGATCGATTGTTGGGACGGCGCGCCGTCCGCTTCAAACGCGTACACATGTGTGTTCCAGAGGGATTTGTTTGATGTTCCCATCGCCCGTGACAACCCGAGGGAAATGTTATTCCAAAAGTGCATCCTTTTCATGACGCGTCGGCAATTGATCTCCATTTGCCGTAGCCGTATTTTCGGCGGCACTACCTTACCGCTAATTCGTGTGCGTACCATGAAACGTGGAGATCGGGGGGAAGTTTATATGTAGCTGGATAGGAATTTCAGGAGGCATTGGGGGGGGGGGGGGGGGGTGGAGAAATGGGCGGGGTAGGTGGGCGTGGGTGCGCCGTTTGTTCTTGGTGGGTGTGGTCTTTCCTCCGGCACTCTCATCATTACCCCCTCACCCTCCTCCAGTGCATTTATGCCTCCCGTATTTCTCTCAGTGGAGGGAGACGGAGAGAGAAAAAGCTCTTGGCTTCACAACAAGAGGGCCAAAACAATATGTTACTCTCAGGGAACGCTCGTGCTGAGGTCCTTTTCGTACCACTTGTACTTGGAAATATCGTTATGTTGTCATGGGTTTTTAAATATCTTCTACACGCAGATACCCTTTACTATCATCTTTCGGTTGAGATCAGGGTGGTATACAGAACAATTGTTGTTTGAAGTCATGCCAGGCATGTGTGCCCATTATTTTATATACTCTCAAACGTTCTGCAAACATATTTTACTGTACTTATCGATGATGTACGTCTAGGCATGGCTAAGATAAATTCCGTACTTAATTTTATAACGAAAGGTTTGCCCTGGAAGTGAAGAACATTTTCGGGACTGTGCCTTTCTATTTGTTCTGATAGTCTTTTTTTGGCAATGAATCCACAGTGTAGATAAAATTATTTTTTAATTTAGTTATCCATCCTTCGGACCAGTGTAATCCATTTGTGATGTTACTATCGGTTGATGGGTATAGATATAAAGCTAGTTACAACTTTTTAGACGGACGTTAGGTGAAATGGTGAAGAATGACCTGGCTGTGAAATAGTGCATTTGCTGTCGTCTTTAGCACGTGTATTTTGGGCATTTATCGGGGAATATTATGCTCATTGAATATATATTCAGGGAAGGATATCGTAACTGTTACCTGTGAGAAACTAAAAAGAGTTAGGAGAAGGAAAACAAATTGGAAACAAAGAATATGCTAAAATGTTTTAGGGAGGTCATGTGAGCGATAAGAAATTATAAGAATCAATAATAAAGAGCATGGTACAAAAATAAGTAACAAAAATGAAAATAATCTAATTTCATGTGCGAAATTTATACAAAACTTTATATTTTGGTGAAAACGGGAACTAGAGGTAATGCATTTCTTTGAATCCGTTGTAGAATAGAGTGCTGAAATTTGGGTAAAATTTCTATGAAATCTACTAGCTCTGCTTCCGGGTCAAACTAAAAAAGGATCAACGTTTATGCTCATAGGAAGTTCACCTGTTGGTCAGTAGAGCTTTGGTTGCCATCCTTATCGATTCCGTATAAGTGAATCCCCAGTGACCGTGAGTGACGTCCTAGTGAACCAGCAATGCGTGTATGCGTTGTAATAGAGCACGAGTATATTCATGTTGGGAATATGGGTCATGTTGAATCCGCTATTTCTGTAATTCACCCGGGATCTGTGCCGTCCCACATTCACGGTGTACGTGCTATGATATCCCTCTGTGGCCGCACTGTCGTCCTGCTTGCCTCAGTCCTCTCTCTTTCGCGCTGGATTGAAGTGCGAGTCCCGGTATGGGCATCGCTTTGGGAATTCACGAAAGGATGCAAGTTCCATTCGGAACTCGGATTTTATCTTCTTTGCATATTCTCTATTACCTTCATTTTTATTTCTCATTTTACCCTGTAAGCTTATTTGCATTTCCCCTATTGTCATCGGGCTAATGACGATTGCAAAGAAATGGTGCGTAACTTTTTTTATATAAAAATATGTCCAATGCGTACTAATTACGGCAAAATGGCTATCATTTTTAGTCTAATATTTTCTCCCAAATAGTGGCTATTGCTAAAATTAGGTAGATTAGATGGTGATTTTTTTAAATTTCTCCTTGTAGAATCAGCATCATTTTTTTAATTAATTACCTTTACCTCTCGTTTTAGATGGAGATGATTTGAATCTCGAACTGGACGTGAATCCATTTTCCTCTCCCAATATTTGGAATTTACGGAATAAGATGCACACCCACGGTTTCTCTTGTTCGTTTTAAACTTCATTATCACCCTTGTCGTGAAGGATGCTTTCTGAAATACTCGTTGTAATATCCTCAACATTTCATTGCTTTATAAAAGTAAAAAAACACTGCTTTATTTACCGGTTTTCTATTAATTGGAATGAATAGTGCTTTTCTAATAGGAAAGTAGTGGGTTTGTAATGATTTTCACTTATAGTAGGTATGAATTTCAATTCTACTTCAATCGTGAAATTGATATTTCCATTATTTTCCTGTCAACGGTTCATCTAATTTATTTAATTAATGAGACCGCCATTGCGCACACATCACTTTGAGGTCCTGTTAAGAACGGGAATAGAAAATGTTCCGAGATATTGTTATGTGAAATAATTATTCATTTTTATTATGTCATTACTGTCTTAATTTACTATGGGACAAAAATTTCCTCTATCTAAGTAATCACCGTAGCAACAATTTTTTGTCTTATGAACCTATTTATTGTTTTCTTCGCCGGTGTAAATAACTTCGCTGGAAACGTTCAGGTATGAAACGTTATAAGAAAATATGTACTTCGTGTATTTCCACGATCTGTTTGAATAAATATCCTTCTTTGTAATAGGATTTATTATCGTGACACTATTGTTATTTACGGCGACTTAGTTTACTTTAGAACTTTAACGAGGATTTATTAATGGTGTAAGACTAATCATTTAGTTATAAATAAATTTTTAAAGCTTTTGTGATATTTTTATTGATTGTATATTTTTTTCATTTCAGGTGAGTGTCGTCTCAATGAAATAACTTTGAGCGGCTGGCACTTGTGGCACGGACCTTACGATATTCCTGAGCATTATGGTAATGTATCGATTATCAAAATCCCTTCCTTAATGTGCTACATGCTCCTTTTTGATCGTAGCGAAGAAAAGGCTTTCCCTCCCAACTCCATGGTTCAGCGGCATTGCCAATTCGGGGTCAATTCGGGAAAGTTTTCGGTTCCTGGATGGTAACATTTATGTGTCCGAAACTACAATGTACATGCTGGTTTGTTACATCCTAGGTTGTAGCAATACTTAGTTTTCAGAGATCAGATTGTTCCTGTTTTGGTACGACAAAACTTATTAAAGGATAACTTTGGGCTTAAAACGATGTTTTAAAGATGAGTACGGCTGATATCAACTATGTTTAAAATATTCTCCATTGTTGATACGTATTGCCTGAGGTCTTTAAACTTATTTTCCTGTACTAATACATAAAAATCTACTCTCTCTATTGAATATAATTTTTTTCTATTCACAGTCCTCTCTAGCCTCCGTCCATGCTCACGTTTCCCTATAATCCCGCTTTAAATGTTTCTTATTTCATTTTTTCAACTTCGCTAATACATTCTTGTCTGCCTCTTACCTTCGTCTTTTGCCTTATGCCCCCGGATTTGCGCCTACTCCTCTTCCCCTACTCCTTTAAAAACCCTTTCTACTTGTATATATTGTCCTCCTTCCCCTTCCACCCCACCACCTCTTCCGAAAAAATCCCCTTATTTTTTCCCTCCCGTTCCGTCTTGGTTGAAATGCGGTCTAAGGACCCTCGCGGGAGCCGCAAAAGGCTTCTTTCTCTCTCTCTCGTCAAAAGCTCCTCCTCTTCCTCCTCCGTCCTCCTTCCTGCCCATCATGCTCTGCAGCCGTTTCTCGATTTCGAGCAGGTCGGGATTATCTTGGGGTGAGTTGAGGGGTTAGGGATGGGTGATGCGGAATCTTTTTTGGCGAGGCGGGCGTTTTGAGTGGAGAGGGAAGCCAGAGAAGACGGGTGGGGAGAGAGCCGAGCCTTGTAGTACTCCTCGCGAATCTACGTGATCTCCGGCGCTCTCTTCCCCCCCAGCGCCTCCTCGCACGCCATCCTCGTCGGGACCACCCACCACCCATCCTCTTAAAGTCTTTTTCCACCCACCCTCCTCCGTAACCCATCTCATGGAGTCCTTATCCGCTCCGAAAAGACTACCCCCCCTACCACCCATCCCTCTCGCATAATCGTCCTCATCCTCTTTATTCCTCCCCCCCCTTCTTTCCCCTCCGTTTACCCTTCGCTACTTCCAAGACATCATGGTCAAATGTTGGTGGCGGTCTTCCCTCTGTTCCCCTCCCCATTTCATTCTCTCAACAACCCCCTCTTTGCGATGTCCTGAACCCCTTTTCCTCCCTCTCCTCCTCCGAACCAGAAAAACACTCCCTATATCCTCCCTGGCCACCTCTTCCTCCTACATACCCGAGGGTTCCTCCTGCTCTCCCCACTCCTATTCACATGGCATCCAAGTGCTGACGTTCTCCCCTCCCGCCTCTCCATATACCCTCATATTATTACCAAGCCATCCAACCAGCCCCCTGCAGGCTTCACCCCCATAAGCAGCGCACCCTCGGCGTGTTCTCCATTCCTCTTTTTCTCCCCTCTCTTCTCTCCAATCTCGTCTCCCCGCCCCATGCGTCCAGCCTTTTGGTCTTCCCTGTGTTCTTCCTTACCCTACTTCATTCTCCATGCCCCCCCCCTCATTCCTACTCTCCTCCCACATGAGGTACTTTTGGATACTAACTACATTTTTCGAAACAACGGAATTTTTTATTTCCTTTTTTCGTCCTTTTTTTCTCCCTCGCTGACTTATGGGCTCTCATTTACCTTAAATTTTTGCTTATTGGTCTTAATAGGATTGCGGATAGTGTGCGCATTAATAAATTCTATCGTATTGAGCCGTAATATGCTCATTTTCGGTATCCCTTACGATCTTGTTCAAATAAAGTTGAGTTCGTGTCAACTCCGACGGAAAATTTTTAAATGAAAATTTCATTTTCTGCTATTCTTTTTAAGACTCAGGCTGTGTAAATTCGTCCACTTCCAGTTGAAAATTTGACATTTTAAAAGAATGTATAGCCTCATGCGTACGTAGATAGTGTGTTTCATCTCTGCTTTGTCATTCATTGTATCTCTAATTTGCTTTCTTGTTGAGGAGATTATGAAGAAATTTTTTATTTATCGTTTACATATATTAAAGCATTTTTGGTAATCGAAGTCATTCGTCGAGGGCATAAGTCGAAGTTTGGTAATCATTGTGCAGTATACCATTGGCATACTCCCATATCACGATTTAATCACCTATCTTTCCTTTAACTAGAAGTTTTGACTTCATCATAGCTTAATTTGTGGTAATTTTTCACCAATTTCAATCAAAAGCCCCTCACTTTAGCAGCTGCGAATTAAAAACATCATTGCTAATAAATTTCTTTTGGAAATTTACGACTTTAGCTTTTATTAATTTGTTTTGTTAATATTTATTTTATTCCTCAGGAACAACTTTTTAAGAAGACTACCCTTACTCAGCTGCATAGCATCGGCCTTCCTGAAGTAACATTAGCTCCAATTGGACTGAAAAAGTTCCTCTTCTACTCACTGAAAAGATTGATAACTCGATCTTTTGGGAATTTTCCGCTTTGATGTCATATTCTGTCCGGAAAAAGTATTATTTATGTAGAATGTAAATCAAAGTTTTTTGCATTCACTCTTTATTTTTAATCATTTCGTTTTTCATAATTTTATTGGAAATAATGCTGTAAAAATCATTGGAAACTGAGAGAATATGAAAAAATTGAGCCCCACCTCCCATACGATATAGTTAAATCAATCATCTGTTCCCATGGAAATTTATTTGTGGCCTTTTGGAAATGAATATTTTCAGCACTGACGCTTAAAGCGTCGTGCCATAAATCTGTCCGATTCACGTTGCGAGGAAAATCCGCAGCGTCAGCTCTCTCTCTATATACATGCTCGGCATATGCCTCGGGGTTTCTTACTTGTGGGTGGGGAAAAGTTTTCCCCAAAACACGGGCGTGCGTACACACTCTCGCGCTGCCGTCGTCGGCTGTTATCGGCAGCGTCACATGTCGCCCATATGGGGGGCTAGAAGGCGGCGTCTGTCTCTCTCTCTCTCTCCCGCGCATGAAAATAACTTCTCTCTCTGCTGACTTGGTCGTTCGTTGTATTACCATCACCAAAAAATATGATTCCGTGGAATGCGTAAATTTAAAATTGCTTTCATGAAAACATTCCGCATTTTCCCCCCTGCCATTTTCACCCCCTAAAGCTGGAGAGAACAGGATAAAAATATCCGTTCACATATCGATCGTCATTTTATGGGCAAGATTCATTGCTTCCCTTTCTCCATACTCAGCCATAGATCTCGCTTCTCTCTTTTTTTTAAAAATTCAATTACCATCGATGCAGACGCTTGGTGCATTCGCGATGCTATCTGCCGGACATTTATTTTTTCGCGTGACGTCTTTTACGGCCGGCATTGGGAGGGTATTGACGGGGAATATTCCATTGAGCAGATTCATGGTTATTTTTTCAATATACTTTGGTGATGGTGTGCTTGCATATTCGAGGAGGCTGCATGAATTGTCAATTACATGCATGATTTGGATTGCATCAACAGAGAAGGCGTTGCTACTTATATCATTTTATTTCATTGAATTTGTGACTCGTTTCAGTCACGTTCTGGAAATACATCAGTGTAAAATTGAAGTTGATATCATCAACTGTATGCACCTATAAGTTTATAGAAGACTAATAATCGAACGAGAAGAAAAAACGGGTTATGAAAACATTACCGGAAGGAAGTGTATGATACACCCGTGACCGTATTGTTGTTAGCTTAATCTACCGGTAAAGCACTGCTTTTGGGTATTATTTAGTAAACGGTTAAATGAGCATCTACGCATCTCATGTAATTGGGAAGATAAATTGCGAATATGTTGACGAATGTTCCTTGTTTTATTTGAAAAACCTTTGATGCTCGCCCTCTCGGTTTTTCTTTACGCTCCTTGTCTTTTTCCTCCTAAAAATATTCGTTTGAAGTTAGATGTTATTTTTAATTTTTCCCCGATCATGAAGCGTATTGGTATTTGCATATTATCAATATTTCTATATTTTTCTCTCTAACATTATTGTTTAAAAAGTTTAAGCTTGTAAATATAAGTTCCAATTAGGTAGTATTTCTTCTGTAAAGAGGATAATATCGAAATATATCTCTTTACAGATACTTACAAGCAATTTCCTCCTAAAAAATGATGAACTATATTCCAAACGATGAAGGCTCTTTTTTCCTGCATACTTATTTTTTCATTTACATCCTTGCTTGATAAGGTTTCTCATAATGCTTATCTCACGATGTTTTCGAAAAAACATGGTACTTGTAATCCCAGGCCTAGGAGTTAACAATTGAGCTGAGCCAGCGGAATAAATATCACTCTGTGAAAAAGGTACATTACTTTTGGAAGCTGGGGTACACAGTTCTGAAATTCATCTTCCCCGTCGTCATTCCCCTAGGGAGGCGCCCTGGTAGAATCTCATCAAGGAGAGAGTTAGTTGGGAGTTTCAGTCAGACTCCTGCGCTCCGTGAAGAGGATTTTTCCTCGTCAAATTACTTAACCTTGTCGAGCGGATTATGAAGCTGAGGTGGTCCAGGAGGAGGATGGAATGATCATAGGAGATTCAGAAACATCTAAATAGGAAAAAGGGAGGGGGAAACTCGTTTCTTTTTAAACGGGCAACTGCCGTCGCTCGTCACTTGAAGCTGAGCTGCTGCTTGGTGTTCCTTTGACTTTATCCTTCCCTCCCCTTTCTCATTTCGCCAGAATTCGCTCCAACCTCTCTCTTTCTCGCCCTCTCTGTAACGTTCCTCTCATGCTCATATCGCTTGCCCGCCTCTGCCCTTTTCAACTCCACCCTCTTCGCCTCTGGTGCCGATCCTCATATATCTTCTTCCTCCTTCCTCACCCTCACCCCTCCATCTCTTATGCTCCCTCCCCCTCCCCTTTGCCTCGTCTTTATATCCGCACACTTATTCCCTTCTGTCGCCACACGCAATTCCTCCTCGCCACTCTTCAAACGCCTCCTCCTCCTACTTTTGCTGTTCTGGGGGACGACTGCCACTGTATTTTCCTCCCTTTAGCCCCATTCTAGAAGTGAATGTCCTATGGAACATTCAAATGATTACGGAAATAATACGATTTTTGTCTAAAGCAGCATGGAATTAAAATGATTCTGCAATATTGTTACGATACGAAAATAATTATCTTAAATTTATTTTCAGAGAATCTTAGCTCGGCTTAACTTGGATATTATCTTTATATCCGCACACTTATTCCCTTCTGTCGCCACACTCGCTTCCACCTCGCCGCTTTTCAAACGCCTCCGTCTTTTGCTGTTCTAGGGACTGCTGTCTCTATCTTTTCTTCCTCCCTTTAACCCCGGGTCTAGAAGTGAATGTCATATAATGATACCTTGTATGATATGCGATAGGATGTGGTGGAATGTTTTTTAAATGAAAAATTGATATTTTCCAAAGGATTTAATATTAGTTAAATGACACATTCCAGTATTTCACTAGAGAAATATAATCATAGGAAAGATTTTAGAGTACTTCCGGTAATGTTTAGAGCTATCGTGAGGCATTTCCACCTGCCTTCCTTACATAACGTATCAATATTCCGCTCTTAATTTATGTATTTGGGTGTGAAATTACTTTCGTGACAGTATGATAGAATTCTACGCTTTGAAACCAATTAAAATTTAAACGTTGCCTATCTATTTCAAAAATGTTATGCCGATATTTTAAAATTTTCCATTTAATTTAAGGTGATGATTTTTGTATTTCGACAATATTGTGGAATGATTTTAATTCCATGTTGTTTTAGACAAATAAAATCGTTTTTCTGTAATTAGGTGCGTTTCATGGGACATTCTCTTCTAGAATAATAAAATTATTTCTTTTTAACTGTTATCAGCTGGTATTGTGAGAGAGTTGAGCTCATCTCGATTAATAGTAACACAGTCGAGTGACGCCGCTTTAAGTTGTTAGGAACTTACGCACGCTCTTTCGTATTTCTCATCTCATTTGTCATACACACACTATTTTTTAACTTATTAACTTGAGTCGAGTTATGTTTTTGTGACCAAAGCTTTACGATTAGTTTTGGATTCCCCTCTCTCCTCCATCATGCCCCAAAACACCCTTCCTCCTTCTTCTTTCTTCGTCGCACTCATTTCCTGGGTCTCGATCCCCTGCACACCTATCCACACTTTTAATCCTCTTTTCCTCTCCTCTCACGTCCCCAGCCGCGAAGTCTTACCCCATCGCCCACATCCTTCGTCTTCTCACCAGCCCCACGATCTCAGTCTCGGGGAGTATCAAGGAGGATCCTTTCCCGTAAAATAATTCACCCTCGTCATTTCTGTCACCCATCCTCGCTCTTTTACGCCCTGGTTCTTTTTTTTCACCTTTCTTTTTTCCTCCTCCTAGTCGCTCAAGTTCACCCAGATAGTGACCTTTGTGCGTCGTGGTCGCAACCTAGGTTGCCTCGCTATCTCTCGTCACAGCTTGGTGGCACTCTCGCACTTTTGCCCGAGTAAATCGTCGCTCACACAAACACACACAGTTTCCTTCAGGGTCGTATCCGTCTTCTTTTTTTTGCACTCAAGCAACCCTTTTTCTCATCTAGACACGATCCCGTCCCGGGATTTTTCCCTCCCTATCTTCATAGACCGAAGGGACCTCGGTCCTTGTATCCCCCTCTTGCCTTTTCCCTAGTCTATCCGTTATACACCGTCTCCCATAGAGACCTTGCATATCTTCTACTATCCTCCTCTTTGTTATTCTCATCTTCATTTTATTTTGTTTTTTTTCCTCTTCTATTTTTTTCTCCGTCCCTAGTCCCCACGTCCGCTGTGCTCGACTACTATGCCCCCTTCTGTCCCTCACCTTCTCTCACTCTAAGTTTTCCCCCATCTTAACTCTATAATTTTCTCTGGGCCCTCGCCCTCCCCTTACCAAAATGCTTCTGTCCCTTATCTCTCCTCTTCCCCGCCCAGATATGCGCCTCCTGCTCTCCGTAGGCTCCTCCTATCCTCCCCCTTCCAGGCCTATTGCTGCGATTCTCTTCACCTTCACCCCTTGAGCCTTTTTTCGTTTATGCACTCTCGTCTGCGTGCTTCTCTATGCTGTTTATCCAAGCCTTTCATTCGCATTCATCATCCTTGACCACCCTCGCTCTGCTTAGCTTGTTATTGTGCTGGATCGTCAGTAGTTTCGCTTGAAAGTGTGCATTCCTAGTCTTTCCATACAAGTTTGTTTTTTTAATTTCCGCGGGTAATTATGAACATAGTTTCATTTCCGTGTCACAATTGTGGTTTTAGGGTACTAAACATCCTATATTACCTCATTAGCGTACTTCGTCTGTTTTATGATTACCAGAGTTCAACAGCCTCTGTCCCTCTCACCATCTATCGCCAATTCAGAGGTAAGCGATGTGATACGCTAACCTTATTATTTTGGTATGATGTTTTCGATCATGAGAAGTATTTGTACCAATTTCAGTAGGATATTCAACAGGATTGTTTGAAACACTAGTGAGAAGAAATGTGAGCTGAAGAGCTCCTTACGGTTCAATCACATGAACGCTTTGTTGATTCAGCGCTCCTATTTTATTTCAATTTTATTAATAAATTAGCGATTGGGATTTTTATTTGCTTCACGTGATAGTTATTCCCCTGAGATTATTGAGCCAGAGTCAATTCCTATTTTGCGTGATGATGGCTAAATATTTTGAAAATTGAAAACAAATGAAAAAAAACTGTGGCTGACGATGTACTGGAAATACAGTTTTGATTTCAGATGATCAGATGATGGAGGTAACTTAGTTTTACATTCATGAAATTAATCGCTGAGTAGGTTAAAGAATTTGTTCAAAAAATAACATTTAATTACAATTTTTTTCTAAATCTCTTTTTATAAGTTTGTATTCTTGGGAAGCTCTCGTTTTTAAAATCACATTTCTTTCATGTTTCATCTTTTCGTGTCCGGCTGGATTTTTAATCTTCTTTTTTTAATACGTCAATGTATTTTTTGCCCGTGAGAAAGCGTCCATGGACACGCCTTGGAAATAAATTATTGCCACTTAAAATACCTTTTCTTCTTGTTTACGCTATATCATCGTTTTATTTACTCGCATTATTGAGCTGGATCGTAATTAGTTTCGCTTGAAAGCATGCATTCCTGGTATTTTCCTTCAAGCTTCTTTTTAATTTCCGTAGGTATTTTATGAACATATTTTCATTTTCGTATCACTATTGTTGGTTTTTGGTACTTAACATCTTACATTATCTTGCTGTAAAGCTTCTTTTGTTTTATGATCACCAGTTTGTTCACATTTTAGCAGCTTTGGTTAAAGTCTAGGTTCATTTATCGTCTTATCGTATCCTTGTGTTTATTGTCAGTATTCCTTGGGATGTTTTTTAGTATTAAAATGAAGCTGTTCTTGTACTCATATGGCACATTGGGACTGAGATTTATTGGCATTATATAGCTCATTCTCCGATGATTTTGCATTATGTTTAGTGATCTTTATTTTTATAACCATATTTAGGACTATTTTTACGACCATATTTAGGATTAGTGTTTTGATGATGTGAAGTAATTACTGCATTCGGTATATTTTTCATTTTCACAATGAAGTGCACTGTTTACAATTCTACTAAAAATTCGCAAAAAACGGTAGTATCAATAAATTCCGTCGTGGAAATTTTAAATAGACTTCATTGATTTACCTTCAAGTTTTTACACGGAAACGCCTGACGGTGACTTTTTTTGTGTACTTGCAACTATAGTTTTTTCTTTAAATCACTGCAATAATTTTTTAACGTCATGACTATGGCACAGTCGTATGAAATCGTTTCAGGATTGACTTGGCAGAAATGCGATAAATCCCTGATAAAATATAAACTGCAAATGGTAAGTTCCACACTTTAATATAAAACTACACTACTGACCATGGTTTTGACATTCAATGTCATTTTCAAGGGATGTCATTTCGATGTATATGTCATTTTCAACCTTGAAAATGGAATAAAATGTCGAAACCATAGTCGATAGTGCAGTTTTATATCATAGTATGGAAATTAACATTTGTAGTCTACATTTGATCGTGGTACAGACCTCCTTCAGTTATAAGTATCACGTATTCACGCCCTTTTCCCTACAGTGCGCTATAGTTTGACGTCCTTCTGGCCTTTGTACCACCCTCCCGGTCCTACTTGTCCCTTGCACCCATTATCCTATCCCTTCCCTCTGGTCGACCCCTCGAACCATCGCCCACCACCTAACCCGCTTCGTTTTTAATCTATTCCGCAATTCGGGGTACTATTTTCTCGGAGACTGTCGCATTTTCCCGCCGCACGCCCCCTCCCCTTCTGCTCCTCTATGCGGAAGAAGAACTCCCGGCGATTCCCGTCCCCGACTTCATCCCTCCCTCGAAACTTAAGCCTTCATCCTCCCTCCCTCCCTGAGTTCTTCCCATCCCCCTACTCTTCGAAATCTCACACTTCTCTGCTCCTGCCAAATCCTCTTGTGCCTTCATTCTTTTTCTTTCCCATAGTCGTCTGCTGTCCTTCTCTTCGTCGTCTCCTCTCTGGGTTGCGTACTTCCCGCTGACGCATCCCTTTAAGAATTGCCAGAAAGACGTCGTCGCTGCCACTCACGAAAGGCTGGGACTTGAAAAATGCAGATTTTTCAGCTGAGGCATCCCGACGTTTTTGTCGTTTGTCGAGGGCGCGGCAAATGCTCCTTTGGAGAAAGGTTTGGTGCTTTCCCGGAGGATCTATTGCGTGAAGAGTTGTCGTGATCGCCACCGGGTCAGGAACTGCATTAATTTCAATGTCCGAATTAGGCATCGTCCTCAGGACTATTAGTAAAGTGTATCCATCCATTTCCATCGTCAGCCGTGAGGACGAAGGCCGAGTCAGACATCGAAACGTCGTCAGTGAAGCAGTTGCTGACCCGGTGGCGATCCCGAGAACTCCTCAAGTACTGCTTTGGAGTTCTCTGTGCTCAGCCGTTCCGGTGTAATTGGTTTAGTGACCCGTTGTAGTTGCGCAAGTATTTTTACTTATCCCTTTCGTAACCGGTTGTGAAAGGAAAGATGGGGTATAATAGCCCGCAGACAATTTGTTTGTTCCGCGGGGGATTTTCTCCCGTGTAATCTATTGCTATTGCATTTTGCAATTCCGAGTATTGGAGTACGCCAACGGTGTGAAAAATGAAGGGAAAATGTTAGGTACCTCCCAGCGATAATCAGTAGGAAATTGCATTCTTCCCTTTATGAAATCGATCCCGATTCTTCCATTTTCCGGTTGAGCGGTCCAGCTATTGAAGTTCTCCTGTTTGTCACTTTACCAATTTGTTTCAACGTCTCGTGGTTAAATATTGAGGAAATTGAGTTTTGTAATTTGTTGGCTGGAGTGGCATTGTCCTATTACCCCTGGCAAGACCGTCACGGGCTGCAAACCATTGGGATGCTCTATTTTCAAATCTCTTATAGAGGTTCAACCAGCTTTTTTTCTTCAGGAAATGCATTTAAAAGGAACAAACTTTTCCGTATTATGTAAGTTTAGATTGCTTGTCTAGTACAGTAATTACTTTTCTTGGGTTCGAAAACTTTGGTCCTAAATCCATTGAATATTTTCCCGTTTTATTTGTCGTGTTGTTAGACCGTATTCTATCTAGATTTCGTTGTCATTTAAAACATATATTTGATTAAGTATTCTGTGGGAATACGAGGTACACATTATGTACTGATGAATGAAATGAAATTTCACTCTTTTTCGAAAACAATTTATTGGCATAACTAGTTTAGTTACGCTATAATATCATTTTCGAGTTTGTACACCTACATTGTGATGATGCGATATTTTATTTGTATTTAATTTTTCCAATGTCACATTTTAAGTACAGTCAACCACTGAGAGAGTGAAATATTCCTGTTCGAAGTATGTCGGAATATTTATTTAGTACTACAGTATTTGCTGTATATATTTTTACGCGTGAAAACTTAATAATTTCGTATGGCGTCATGCAGCCTTATATAAATGGACATAATCACTTTTTCCTGCTCTCGCTGACAAAGATTAAAGAAGAACTCAAAATTAAGTCTCACCATCCGAGAATACCCATGGGACGAGGGAATTCATGACACAGTGTTTTCATTCCCGTTTTAACTTCAATCCTCTGTTTTTCCTTTTTCCCTCTACTGCATGATTTCCTCCATGATGTTATTCTTATGCGAGTTTGTTTTCTGAAAATTATCAACTAATATTCTCTATTCTACCTGGCTGTGTACATCTTGCTTGTTTTCCGGTAACTTCTGTCATTCCTCTGTCTTATAAAATATCCGTTCCTTTTCTTATCATTTCTCATTTCTTAATTCAGTACTTTCGTAATTAATTTTAAGCCATTCCAAAGTAATGTGAGCCCCAACTTAAATATATTTCCTTTAGCTATTTCTTTTATAATTTTTCCTTTTCTTTCATAAGATAACCAGTCCTTTATCATTCATTCATCTCGAGTATCCTCCTGTCTCATGTAACAGATGACGTCTCTGTGAACCGAAGCGCGTCGCGACGCATCGTAGGCATCAAAATAGTTGTTAAACGTGCAACGACCTTTTATTTCAAAATGCCGAACGTCCACTATCCCACGCGTGATAGTTTTAATTTTTTCAAGTATTCTTCTTTGGTGTCATATTTTTTTGTCTTGGTCTTCACTCTGCAAATATAACTGTCGAAAAAACGTCAAAGTGAAAAAAATGACAGATCTCTTTTCCTCAATTGCTTTCACTCAGTTTCTTTCTAAAGTTCATTCTAACCGTGTGTAGTCATGCCTTCCTGTGTGCTGCATTCTGAAGTCTTTCTGTTTGAGTACCTTTCCCTCATTGTTCTCCTCCTTCTGGAACCATATCTTTCGCCTTCATCTCTCCTCAGTCTGATTTCTCCCCCCCTCTTACCTTTCCCTCCCCTTACCAAGTCTTCCCTTGTCGTTCTATCCTTCATTTAATCTCCTCCCCACCTTACCTGCCTCTCCCTTTCCCTGATGTCAACTGTCTCCTTTCACTTTCTCCATGGCGCACCCTCATATCCTTACCCACTATAAAAATCCCCTTTCCCTCCCCTTCACTCCGCCTAATCTCCAAGCTCCTTCCAGGTTGCTTCCTTGCCCTTCGCTTAAATTCCCTATTCCGGATACGAGCTCGTCCTATCCTTCTCAAGTTTCCATCTTACTTTGCCGTCCGTGCTACTTTTATTCCTGTATCCACTCTTACCTAAAATTAGTAATTTTAAAATTACCTAGAAGTCGCGTGAATGGTTAATTCTGGTTTGGTATTTATTTGTAAATGATTGGTTATAAAACTTTCTTTAGACGTACTAAACGAGGCAGTTATATTACGAGGTGTGATAGAAAAGTAATGAGACTGATTTTGTACTAACTAAAGGTTTTATTTTTTCCAAGCAATAATGGTATCCCCTTCAAACTAGTTCACTTAGGCATCTATAGTATACTGGCGGAGTCGTTGTTCCATATTTTGGTCGCAGCGCTGGAAGTCTTGCACTGGTATGCCTTGTAACTGGTCGGTCACGGTCTTTTGAATGTTCTCCAGACTTCTATAATGACGTCCTTTGAGGACATGTTTCAATTTCGGGAAAAGGATAAAGTCACTAGGACTCACATCAGGTGAAAAGGGGAGTTTAGGAACGTCAGCAATGTATTTTGAGGTCAAAAATTCACCAATGGATATGGCCGTGTGACACGGGGCATTGTCATGGAGAAGCATCCACTTGTCTAATCAACTCGTATATTCGTTAGAGTATCCTTCCAATGGAATCTACATCTATATAATACCCTGCGAGCCACCTCTAGGGTGTTTGGTAGGGGGTGATCAATCACCAGCATGCAGCATGCAATTGGACTCCAACATGCACACCACGTGGTCCACAAAACGTCACGCATACTAACAAATTATACTACTTTATGCTGTTAGAAATAATAATAAAATTAAGAAACATGCATTAAGTTTTACATAGGTTAGTTGGCTACACCACAAGTCATGCAATCTATTTATTAGTTCCATCGCTGCCGTTATAATCTATTTTTGATCGCAGAAAAAAAAGGAATGTAATGACCATTAGTTGCGAAATAACAAAAATAAATTGAATTTGAGGTATAATGTACAGCTTGACGAATTTTAAATTGTGGTTATCAGGTTGTTTAATTACATACTTCGGATTCATTCAGAATATCAAAAATATCCTCAATTAAGTTATATTTCATTTGGAATATTTTTGCGCATTGGATTGTGTCGAAAAATAGCTCCCCATTTCTTTTATGCTTTGTCTTGAAAAATTTTATCTGTATCGAAGACCATAATTCGTTCAAGGGAAAACAAGATGAAAGAGAAGCATTGATCTCGAATGGAGGATAAAAAGGCAACCGGGAGTTCCAAAGTTGTAGCAATGATGCGTACGGAGTTGTTCTCTCGCTGGCACTGTTCTTTATGCATCCCTCCAAGTCGCCTAGGACGCAGACGCGGAGATGAGAGGTGTGATTACGGGAATTCGTAATTACGGGCGCGTTGGATACACCGCCACAAATTTTCCACCATCCTCTCCCGAAGAAGAAAGACGCGGCATTATCATTTTTTCGGCAGATTTTTGCCGCCCTCCAGCTGAATTTTCAGACTCATTCCCTCGCGCTTATCTCCAATGGAGATCCAGCACATACGTATTTATCAACCACCGCCTTGGTTTGATGCGTGTGTTTGTGCTACCTCACCGCACCTCAACTTTCTCCTTCCGAATTTTCATCAAGTACTCCGCAGTTCGACCCCCTCCTTCCCTCACCCCTCGGAAAATACCATTTTGCCATCCCCTCACACGACACTCTGAAAACCACCCCTCTCTTTTCGGGCATCGTTCCCCCTACTACCCCATCTTGAGTCTCATTCCTCCTAGGCCCATTCCCTTCGCCGGCACAGAGGCCCATCCCCCACGTAGTATCACCTCCTTCGTTACGCTCCCTTACTTAGTTCTCCATTTTATCGCTGTTTGTCCCTCCCCCACCTCCCTCATCGCTACCACCCCCGCCTATTTTCCAGCTTCCCTTCCTTACGTTCCATCCCTCCCTCCAGCCAAACCACTTCTCTCCTTCCTCATCTCCGCAACCCCCCCCCCCCACCTTCCCCTCCCGCTCGACTCTTTCCATTAGCCTCACTCCATCACCCACCTCACGCTCCCATCCCAGAGCCAACACCCTCCTCTCTACCTCCCACCCCCCCCCCCATCTGCCTTCCCTCATCCCAATTTCAATTCCTCCGGCCATTTAGCTTCCACAGCTTCTCGCCCCTCGTGTACTATGTGCCCAGTCTTCATCTTCCTCCCTTTCTTCCCCCACCTTTCTCCAACTCGATACTCTTCTTCTCTCTCACATTCCTCCTATAAAAAAGAACTCTTCGCTTTGTCTCATTCCACTTTCATTTTCTCCTCTTTGTTTTTTTTTCTCTTTCTCACCCGTGGTTTTTCTTCTCACCTTCTCACCCACTCCAAGTCTCTTGCTTTCTCTCTTGTCTTTATTTTTATTGGCTTTACAGACTTCTCTCCCTCCGCTCCGCCTCCTACTTCTTCTCGCTTCTTCCTTCTTTCCTTCCTTCCTCGGTGTGTGCCCTCACGTTTACATGCCTCCGCTCTCAATCAAATTTCTCACTCCCTCGCTTCGGCGTCTTTCTCAAAAAGTCTAGGCACCCTTTTTGCACTTCTACTGTTTCTCCCAGGCTTAATCTGGTATTAATGGATCTTTTCGGAGGCCTCACTCATCGCCGCAACATTCTATTATTCATCGATATTTTCAGGTTCATATTTTTATTTTCATGTTTTTGTAAGTCTTCCTCAGTTGGGTATCGTTTACTGGAGATTTTTGTTGGTCATCTAAAGAATGTCTTCGAATTTTCAAATTTCCCTTTCCTCGTTGCCTCAAGCCATCAATTTTAGGCAAACATATTTTTTTAACACTGGAGAAAAATAAGCCCTGGTTTTTATCGTCAGTTTTTTTGCCAGTTCCTTGAATCTTGGCTTGTACTTGTATTATTCGCGAATGGCAGAGTAAATCCTTCGCATGATAATCCGAAATTTGCGAGTCTGAGTGCCATCTGGGAATTCACTTCCTGATCTAAGGTGCTTCTGTAGTTAAGTTTAAAAAATTTCCGGTAGCACCTGCTTTTAGGAAGTAATAAGTCGGAAAATCATTCCTTCTTTATGTATTTCTGCTAGAATGAAAAGGAAGACTTCGAATGAAATATATGGAACAGATAAAGAAGGGTGTGAAAGAGAAGAAGTACGTAGGTGTGAAAAGGTTGTCTGATTGAAGAACTGCGTGGATACCTGCGTCAAACCTATCTTATGATTATTGACCAGTGATGATGATTTACCTCTTGATTTCGCTTGCTCATTCCCGCGTGCTGTGTGTTCCCTTTTTCCTTCGATATACACCCTTCTTTCGGTGTGTTTTTATTTACTCTCGGTTCGAAGCGTCTGCTCTGCCTTTAAAATATTAGCTTTATCGATCACATCCATCCCATCGTCTCTGGTTTTTCCTTTCTTCACATTTCCCCAATATTTTTAAAATTCTCTTTCCATCTCCTTATGCCACCATCCTCCTTCGTGTAATCACCTCTCCTCCTCCTCTTGACTCGGAGAATTGTTTTATGCCTCCCTCCGCCAAAAAATTTTCAGCCGCCCCAAATTATTTCCCGTTCGTGAAAAGGTCTTAGGGCCCACGCCATTTAAGAGGGCGACCGACTTTTACGAGGATTTTTACGCCAGCGTAAGGGATAAAATTTTCTTGCATTCCGTACTCTCTTCTTCCGATTTTATGTGCGTCTTTTTTATATATAGAGTAGCCATTTAACCTTCAGCAATTATTTTTTCTTCCGATGGCAGGTGTCTGTTAGATGTTATCGCGCCGCCACCCCTTGCATTAATTTGTGACATTAAGGTGATCAAAAGGCCCTTTAATTAAAAGTATTTCGGTTCTTCTCTCTGCTCTCATTGGGCGAGTGTTTTTAGCCATGGAATGATTTTATTACTAACTCAGCCTTCTAATGAAATCATTGCTTTAAATTTTCATGTTTCACTGTTGCAATGTATATTTGCATCTATCCAGATTTCGTCAGTCACCCCACAGCTGCTGTTATATTCTATAGTATTATGCGATGTAGTTTTTAAGTTGTAGACAGCGTTATCTCAGAAAAAAATGAAAATTTGTCTAATGTTTGCTGGACCAACCGAAATCACAGCAAACTAAACCCTCGATTGAGGCAACGTTTGGAAAAGCCTAGAGCGGTCAACAAACCTATAGTGGCGATTCATCTAGTTGATAATTAACCCAAGCATAGTTAAGGAATGGCATTTCACCCGTACGTTTCCTGAATACGTCATAAGTGGGTAAAATTGCTTAAATACCAAAGGGTCAAAGTTGGGGATTATAATAAGCTATAGTTTTTATTTGAACAGTACTTCCACGTAGCGATGTTAGAAAATCAAGATTTTGCAGCCGTCTATCTTCAGCCTGGGTAATCATTGAATACTTTGCCATCATTGCTGACACCAGCCCATCTCTGAAGATGACCTTTAATTAATCGAAACCTCTTTTTTCCCTCTAGTTTGTTTTCTGTGTTGCTAAGGCACTTGTCTTTCAAAGTGACTACAATCTCCTCATTTTATTCCTTTGGACGGTGACTATGGGTGATAAAACAGTTGAAGGTGTGTTTTCTTTAAGGTTGCGCCGCCGTCAATCGACTACGATGGCCGATGATTGTCAGCGCACATCGCAGTTGACGGACGGGCAATCGTAAACTGGATTCGTCGACGTGAATCCAATTCACGGACGACGATCCAAGCTGCCGCCAATCGTAAACCTACCTTCACTCGCTCCCTGTCCATGTTCCTCCCCTCTTTCACGGAATTCCATTCCTCTTTTTCTTCTCACAACTCTCAGTCCTCCGTACGTACAACCCTCACGGTGAAGTCTTTTCTTTTCCCCGTTATTGACGTTTCTGAAGAACACACCGCCATCTGGATGGGTTGGTAGCGGAGGTATACGAATGCATCTTATTCGAGCTATAAAAGATACTACCCAAAAATGAATAAAAATGCCGCGATGAATAAAAACGGGGCTTAATTTAATAGAATATATTTGGTGGATGGAATTCGGAAAATGAGAAAGGGCCTCTGTTGGGAGAGTGAAAATAAAAACAAAATGAGATCAGTAACTGGAACGGAGACGCGGTAGCAAAACACGCGAAAGAAAATAGCAGTTTTCCATGACTTTTTCCTTCTTTTTGTTGCTTTATCGTTATCTTAAACCACTACTAAGCCAATTTTTGGCCCATATATTTCCAAATAGTGAATATTATTGCGATTGCATATTTTTCATGACTTCGTCGGCAGTTGTTTTATTGAGTTGGTTTATACTCTGAAATCGCTTTTAATTATCCTTTGTCAAAAGTCTAGAAGTGCTAAATAGGCTTCATTTAGGATGCGTGAAGTTTTTTTGAGCTAGAGTCAAACTTGATAGTGTTTGACAAATTTATAACTATTGGACAGTTATTCTACGCCAAGAGGAGTTGGAATGTTCAAGTTGAATATTAAACTGAAGCCCCTCAAATTGTTTGAAGGCCATTGCTGCCTGATAAACTTGTTGTGTTACTTTTCTGTTTCATTTAGTGGTAGTCCTACCTAAAATTCTTCTTGTTCATTCCTCCTCGTAATTTATTTCATTTAACGCATTTCACTTTACCTGCTTCATTTGCAGTCTGCTCTTAATCCTGAATCACTCGACCCATCATTTACTGAATCACAGTGTCATTCCCACCGTCTCCTTTTTTCATCGCTTTTCCGTCACTTTCCGCATATACAATTATCATTTAATTAAAACCCAAGCTTGGCGTTGCAATCGCTGTTAGCGGCCGTACCTTCTTATTGACTGAATTACAGTGCCAACGATGCTTTCAGCTACGGAAAAAGGGATGTGCCATGTGATGGGAAAAGGGATGGATTCCAATCCCTCGAGCCATCGCGGAAAATGATAGAGTGAAACGGTAATGTTTTCCGCCATCATTAGAGCAATCGTTGTAGCTGTCCCTCCAAAGGGATGGAAAAAAATGATCGTGTGATGCAGGCATTAGCAAACTATTCTATTCAAGTGCGCTATCGATATCCCGTCCGCTTGAAGGCGTCATGAGACAGTCAGTTGATCGAGCCAACCCCCTGAGTTCAATTTGAGCCCTCTTCAACCATTGCTCATTTAGAGATTGCGCTCCATTGTTCACACTCCCTCCTGAATCGGGAATCGCTTTGTGCCCGCTCGTCTTTTTCAAACTGTCCATCCAACTATTCCCGTCTAAGTCCTGTCCTTTCCCTTTCACCTTTTGCCCCTTCCCCGCATCCATCCACAAGTTTTCGTCACCTGCCAGTTGGCTAGTTCTCCATTACTCTCTCTCTCAGTCAAAAGCCCTACTCTAACCCCCTCCATCCTGTACCTTTAAAACGCATACGCGCGCTCTTCGTCAGCCTTTCTCATTTCTCCTTCCCCCTACAACTCCCTCCACCCTTTAACCACCTCTCGGCCCGCCTCCACCACGCCCCGCTCGCAAAAGAATCGCCGCTGCACCTGGCCCCATTTTCAATCAGTACCCACTGCGTAGAGCTGTGGTGACCCACGCACGAGCCTAGCATATTCTGTTCTTCCTCATTCACTTCCTTGATCTTGACATCGTCCCTGAAGTCGTTCTCTTTGATTTTTTTAAAATTGATGGTGTATAATCATATTTTAGCTCTGTATTCATTTTGCTGTAATAGAAATTAGTCATGTGGTTGGTGCAAGCAACATTTTCTCAATCTTTTCTTGGCTATAAGGCGTGAATTGTTTCTTTTTTGTGAAAAATTGAGTTAAAATAAGAGAAAATGTATTACCATTGGAATTAAATAAATTACTTTCATAATTTATGATCAGAAAATTCTTTGAATTCTTCTTACTTCGTGAATAAGTATAGCCAATTGTCGAATGTATTGAAACGCAAGCCTTCATAATGAATATTTTTGCTCAGTGTGGTTTTTATTTTTTAGGGCAGGTGGTTTTTCTTGTTTTAGATTATTGTCATCAGCCCCTGGCGGTGATAGAGATCGCCTCTTTTTTATATTTTACCTCAATCCCTCTCGTCTCCAGTTCTGACCATTTATCCCCAAGAAGGGAGAAGAGAAGTACTGACTTGATGAGATAAGGCGAGATCCTCTTAGGATTCGTCATGTGCTGTGAAGGCGCCTGGGTTGGCTTGGAGATGAAATGTACAGATAGACACGGAGCGGTTGCCTCATGTAGAATTTTGTCCCGTGACATTCATTAATGGCGCATCACTGGGTGGAGGCTGGATTGGTGTTTAAGATTTCTCGTCGCAAAAACGTGATCAGGGGTTTGCTTCTCCTTAGTGGATCTATTTTCCCTTTAGCTAACCTCGCATTTGATCTGGGCTTTAGCTTCATAAATTACAATTTTCGAATGCCATACATGGTGAGCTGAATGTATGTCGTCGTGGAATAGTTGTTGTTGAAATAAATAAAGAAATCCATTGAATAAATCTTTAGGAAAATAAATCTTTTGGCACTTTTCTGCTGAGCTGGCTTATTCCCAATGACGGAATGATGTGTGATCGAAGTTACCACGTCTCGTGGACATCGCAGATTCATAACACATTGTGCAATGAAACTCTAGTCCATTTCATTTTCATGTAGTGATATGGTAACCTCGGTTATGAAACCTCAATTTTTAGCATGTGTTATATTTAAATCCTATATTTTCAGTTTAAGGGTAAATGTGCTATGTTAACTGTGCTCCCCTTATGAATCAATGATTAAAATGGTGATGCCCTGTTTTTCGTTGCAATGATTATCGTTCTAGCGTTGCCTTTTTTTTGTTTAAAGAATGGAAGGTAGACTTTCCTGGAAACTTATATCTTTATTTTTGATGCATAAAAATTGATAATGAAATTTTATGCCCGTTCCTAGAATTTCCAAAGGAGCAGGATAGCCGATGTAGGAAATTTAAAATTTCCACAGGTTGAGGCATTGATTATAATGCCTTGTTGGCGTATTTATGCATACGTCGTCGGAGTCTCTGCCTTATAGGCAGATTCTCTAATAATTTTCGGCCTCGCACACCTAAATATTATTATACATTAATTACCTATCAATATCCACGACTGCGGGATATTAAGAACCTATGTCTACAATTGGATCTGAAATTGCCATTGCATCGTTAACGATGGTGGCGATTTTTTGATGGTAGTTCCGACTAATAGAACCGTTGCACAAACCTGGGAATGGCCCGTATGTGTTCTGTGAGGTTTCGGAAGGCGTGGCTGTCGAGTTTGGCGGTCACGTTCCCTAATCGGTCCTGCGAGGTTGTTGGGTCGTGTGTGTCCGCCGCGCACGAGATGAATGGCTAAATTCCGATAGCCAAGTACGCGGCAGCGAGCGAGTTGATTCTTTTGGCACCCACATCGGTGCGGCGTCCGCACTTGGGCAAGCAAATGACATCCGCGTCTCCTTATGGAGTCCCTCTTGGTGTCTTCCAAGACGGAAACAACGTCCTCTGACAACACTAATGTATGACTCGTGCCCTCTGTGCTTTTGTGGTTCCCTGCCGCTGCGCCGGTTCCCCTTTTGGTAAAACTAGCATGCGCGGTAAGTTCGCTCATATATGGAAAGGGTTGAAATCGTTTCCTACTTCCCCGAGACCCCCATTTCGAAGTCATACCTCGTCATATATTTTTAATTAAAAATATCTCTTTTTCTCTATTATTTCGCCATTAATTTGCAGAATGGTCACCTTGGAGAAAGATTGTTGTGTATTTCTTGTCCGAAAAACTTTTGCCCACCAGTATTATCAATTTTCATCATATTCTCAACGCTGAGCCTTTAATTCCCGTTATGTTGAATTGGTGGTAATTCAGATGAAATTTTACCAGATGACCAATATACTAGTTCGTTTCCTTGGGGCTTTTCGTTTTTGAAATGCTTGCGTCACTCATTTTCAACCTCCATTGTGAATTAATTTCTGTATTTTATTGTGTCTTGAATCGTAAAAATGTATTTTCTTTCTCACAAAGTTTAACTAGAGTTTAAAATTGAGTTTCCAAAGCATTCTCGTCATTTTTCATATGCCTATCCTTCTCAGTCAGTATATATTACTCTTTCGCGTGCCGGCTGTCGTAAATGTTATGAGTCCATCTCGGATATTCTCAGCTGCAGGTCTTTCCCCAACCACCAGTCCGCGCACCTTGCTTAGAACGTCATTTAAACTCGCGCCTGTCCACGCTGGGGCCTCTTGTTCACATTCAACCCCAAAATTTTCTCCTCTTGTTCAGTTCACGCCCTCTGCTTTAGAAGTCGTATCCTCTCCTTCACATCCCCTGGCCATATGGCCTCTTCCATCTCTTCACTTCCAGGGCACCTTGCCTCTCCTCCTCTGCCTCCCCGTCCCTCTTCGCACCCCTTTTAACCCCGCCGGCACATCCGCTCTTACCCAAGAATGGGAAACGAAATGAACCTAGGTCGGAGCAGCTGCTAGTCTGCAGCCCACCTACATTTTTTTCACCCGAAATTTGGGTTATTTCTTCTGAAAGTGCATCTGATTTTCGCTTCGGTTCTCCCGGTCTATAAAGTCGTAGACTATCATATTGATATTTTTCTACAATCGTGAGACTAAGAATTTGTTCTAAGAGTGCAGTGTTGTAATTGATGGCCAAATGCTTTATTGAAGTATGCACTGTAATGAAATATGATAGTGTGTTGATATTTTTTGTAGTTGAAATTATCATGCTTATAAATGTTGAGACAAGGTTGGGGAATGTTCGCCATAAATATTTTCGGAGAGTAAATAATAATAAATAAATAAATAACAATGATAATAATTGTTAAATACTAATAAATGTTATTCTGAGAGTATCACGTAATAAATAGAACCTTAGATAAAAATAATTGAGGCTATTGTTCATAATATCAGAAAAATCTTGTAAAAATCAGATGTAACTGATTGCTACCTCTTAATGCTTAATTCGTGCTGCAGTTTTGCATAGTTTATCAATGAATTGCCAATTCTTATTGGGTGAAATATTGTGCATTCTTCTGTTTCATTGGAAATTATGAAACTACGATTTTTCGTGCTATGCTTCGAGGGGAGAGTGGATGATTATATTTCTTATTCTCTTCTGCTGCCAACCTTATCTTTCTCATTTCAGTCCTCAATGTTTGTGGTGGCTGCCAGATGTTCACTTAACTGGATGCGCAGCGAGTTCGTAGATAGCATGACATATTTACGTGCGTGATATCTTCCTCAGTGTGAGGGGTATCATAAGCTGTTGCCATGTCGCCGCAGTTTGGAGAGTGCACACTTTTTGGCCACCGTGAAAGCGCCTCTGGGTATTCGTGTGCTATTTTGATCGTCAAAGGAAGCGTTTTTAGTTTTTCCGAAAATCGTCTAGCTGACTTATTTGCTATATCTACAATGCAGGGGCGGGCATCAGTGGCGGCTCGTGAGTCAAATGCTAGGGGGGGCGCACTCCACCGGGGGGTCATAATTTTTTAATATTTCGTGTATTTTATTAAGTTTTTACGGCAATATAGGAATTAAATTCTCTGATGCCATACGTTCCGTTTTTTTTCAACAAAAATACCTAGTTTTCCTAATAAAGCTTGATTAATAAATACTAAATGCAGTAGACTCTCGGTCATACGGATCGGCTTAGTCCGGACTCTCAATTATGCTGATCAATGATCTTGAAGAATAAAAATATATTTGCTGCGATATTTTGCAAATACAAACGAAAATACGTAACTTTAGGTTTTAGCGTCTACATTCTTCGTGCGGATATGCCCGCAATACACTTCTGTTGTTCGTTTTGCAAAAATAATGCGTTATTTGTCAAATCTATACAACATTTGCAATGATTTAAGTAGCAATGACACTTGTAACACCTGAGGAGGGAGGAGAGTGTCACTGACTTCCACTAGGCAACAAACACTACTAGAATGCCCGCGCTTTGCTTTGCAGATGTAAACTTTGATGGCGGTGTTCGCGATACTTCTTGAATACAGTATGATTTAAAATCAACAATTAAACATTTCTCACACATTTTTAACAAAATATGAAATACTCACAGGCCTTTAGTTGTATTGCAAAAGTCCATCCTTCTTTCATTTTGTCCAGCAAAGTGATCAATTACACGTTCGTTGAAATCAGCGCTGGACAACAATTTCTTTCTGATTGAACACATGGCAAGGGCACTAGTCTATAAATAAACAAGGGACGACACAAAATAGGCCGACGAAAAATACGACCAAAAAGAACAAGGTGCCTGGACACAGAATTGGGACAATTTTTCCCTATATTTCCCTTAAAAAAACGAGCACTGTTGATTAATTCAAAATTGTCTTCTTGAATGTACACACAGCACTAAGAAACTTCTTAATCGGCAATTACGCACAATTAACTCCTCGAAAATGATGTCTGAACTCATTTCACTCCGTTCTTTCCGAGAGTCTTGCCGTTACTATAAGGACGACTCAAGGGAGATAGAAGTCGTGGTCCACTAATGCTGATTCAGCTGAGGGACGAATTTAAGGTCAGCAAAGGCATTCACGCAAACAAAGGACGTCACGGACCATCTCCTTGAGTCTAAGATTCATATGTGGTAAACACACGAGACGCCAACGGGTCGCATTTGGAATAACCGTGTCTTCGAAATCATTGCCATGATATAATAGAAAATAAGTTCTAGATCGTAAAAGAAGACGACTCGACTGAGCCACAGATGGGAGCTGTAAGGATTTCCGCACTGATATGAACTCTTCGAGGCCACTTAAATCAGACCCAAGTGGGCATTTTCCGTCAGATAGCTACCGCTCTGCCACTGAGGAATTAGGTGAACATGAACTAATACAACAAAGACGGCTAGAAAAATGATGAACCTACACACAAAAGGTGCATTGTACGCGTCACTTCATGACATTAATTGAATGACTATTTAAAGTTGCGCTTAACGATTTAAATCATATTTAATCCTTCACCCTTTCACGCACGCAACTATTTCTTAAATTATAAATCAGTGGGGAATGTTAACTGATTTTTCCTAATACTGCAGGTCTTTTGATAAATTTATCTGAAAAATAGGTACCGTATTTCTAATCATCGGGAAGATATGAATACATTGTTTAGGCCTAAATATTATAATATTAGTTTACCCAAGGTTCTTGAAATTCGTAATCATAACAGAACTGTGTCAAATACTCGAGAATAGTTTTCCTTCGTCAATACGGCCTTTAACTGGTTGGATTTTATGTGTTCCGGAATTCAAACACCAAAAAACGCAAGCATAATGGGATAATTTATTTACTGTAGCAATACCTACCAGTAATTAAAAATTAAAATCGTATAACTACACCCAGTACAGTGACCATTCTGATTCCGTACGTCCCTTTTCTGTGGCAGCACCAAGTAGACGCCAGATTATACGCCCGCCGGCCTGCGCAGCGATGTCAACTCACTCGTCGCTCTGCGCATTTTCGGACGACGTCCCAAGACTTCCATAAGACACAACGTTAGACGCGTCATAGCACCAGCGGCCCCCACCACTACCACTCTCCATATAACTGCATGGGGATGGATTGGGACGTTCTGGCCAGCGCCCCACCGCTACAAATACGAACTTCTCGCGCTATTTCTTTTCGTGTTTTTCCAACACTTTCGATGTATGGGACTGAAAAAACGCTTTGATTAATCAGATGTATAATTATAAATTAATGGATATATATTTTTTTTACTTTTTCAAATATTTGGGAGGGGCGGCGTCCGAGAGTCCTTATGGGCAAACCGCCACTGGCGGGCATGTAGTTTGCAACGAAATTATAGGCCGCCGGTGACATTTAACAATGACGAATATACTTCTGTTTGGAGATTATAGTTCATAAATTAGGATAAACAATGGGCAATTGGCAAATTAAGTTTTTTTATTGTGTCATCTCTGGTAACCTCCCATGTTTTTATCCTGACGATGACGTATGTTTTCTAAATCTATGTGATAATACTTGACTACGGCACAAAACTTTTTTTCTTTATGGGAACTATTTCTAATGCTCTATTAATGAAACTGCCGGCTCTATGCCGCGTTTCATTTGTTTTAAGTGCTAAGCAATGTTTTTTATTTCAACATTTTTATTACATCGTTTAATATGGCAAAACTTACATTTTTCTCCCATTCTGCCCAATTTGGTGGGTGGATGAATTCCTTTCGTGTGGTCTGTGCGTTTTAGATCAATGGCCTGGCCACCTTCAAATTCATCTGGCTATCCTTCTGGTCTACAACGCTGATTATTTTCTATTCTCTTGCTGAAGTCCAGCCTGAATCGAATATCATATTTTCCAGCCACGCGTGCACATATTGCCCCCAAGCCTGCCACTTGAATAGGGGAGGGTGATTAATTAAAGGTGTAGTTTTGGTGCACTGTCCATAAATGGAGCCGAAATTGAGGTTAGCTGGAGAGGTGAAGGCTGGAATTATGGAGTAGAAAGGGGTGATAGGAGAGAGAGAGAGAGAGAGAGAGAGGGTCATTGTGTGGTGGACCCGTGAAGGGACAGAGCACGAGGGACGGGGAAAAATGCTCGGACCTTTCGCCTGCGTATACAATTGGCCGCCAGGTGTGGGCTGCGGGGGGGAGTAAATAAGGTGTGGATTGTTGAAGGCCTCCTCGCGAGACACCTTCCTGGATTGTGCCCCTAAACTCGCCCCATTCCTCCCGCTAGTCACCACCCTAATCATTATCTTGATACCGACTTTATCAAGGGTCAGAGAGGGTGCAGGGGTCTGTATTTTGGGCATCATATTTCTTTCCTAGTAATTTATCCCTGTCTCTTCTCTCATGCTTCCATTTAGTCTCTGTGAATGATTTTCATCAATGTGATTTATATTACCTTTTATTATTTTTGCGAGCATTTTTTAGGGCCATTTTAAGATGGGCAATTTTTTATGCCATTTGCTTTGCAGCTTCCGATATCTCGATTGCAGAATTGGGATAGCTATGGGATAGACTACTCGCTCATCGACCTTGTACTTTCAATACTAGACTTTATGATGTATTATTGTGCAGTATCTCCTACCCATTTAAGAAAAGAACCAACTTTTCATCTCCTAATTCACACGTTTTTCTTTTCTGTGCCTTCATATTTGGCTGTTTGAATTATTAAAGGCGACAGAAATTATTAGAAATTCTTCGCATATCAAAAATCTGTTTAGCATAATTCTTTTATCTGAGTATTTCCTTCTTGAATGCGGTCTACGTATTGCCGGGATTGTGTATTCTCCTCCACTTCCCAGCTTCTCTTTGTAACTTCTACAGCAGAAGTGACTGTCTTACCATTATTCTCCTTCTAGTAATGTAGTCCTATTGTCCTTAAGCGACCATTATTAATTTACATGTCATGACACTGGAAACAAGGTTTTCCCACAGTTTATTTCCTGTTAAACGTTTAATGGCCTAGGGCGCAATATTACTATGATCAACATCAATTAATGGTTATTTGTGTTCTGGTTTTCCCTTTCAATGGAATAAGTGACTTATTCCTAATATGCTGCCCATAGAGACAATTGGATATAAAATTGCCTCTTGCCATGGCATTTCACACTCTAAAGCTAATTATAATAAGGTATCATCACGTATACCAGGAGCGCGCACTTGGTATCGGTTGGCTTATAAGTATTCTTATCTTCGTATATTGCTACCGATGGATAGTTTGCAATACTCCTACAGCTCTATTCTACTTGGTATTAATACAAATATCTTATGCTGAAATGACTCCATTGTTTTAGGCTTACTGTAATCGGGCGTCAATTTGCTTATCCTCCAGCAGCAGCCTGCCTAACAGCATCCTGACTACGCTTCCAAAGTATCTGCGTGGTTCCTCCCATAAAACCTTTCAATTCAGATAGGGCCTGGATTATTGGTCGGGGAATCGGTAACGCGTCGCTTTTTCGCCCTTTTATGTGCTTCGTGTTTCAGATGAGAGCAAACGTATCAGTCAATATCCCTCCCCCGCCCTTCCGGGTTGGTTCGTAAAGTAACACATGGCTCCATCGTTGACTGTTCTCCCCTGCAGGGGCTGCCTGTGAGTGGTGGTAGATTGGTCTGACATAAGTCGAAGATGGCAATTTTCGCCGGGTTTCCTGGCTGTTGAGGGGGCGCGCGGTCTATAGCAGGCATTGTCTGGGATGGATGGATGGAGCGGGGGATGGTGGGCCTGATGATTGAGAGTGCGAAACACTAGAGGGATCTACACTCCGAGACTTACACAGCGATGTTAAGACGAGCTGCTGCAGGGGATGAGCCTCCGAAGAGCTCGATATGAATTGGGCCGTCGGCACCCAAATCTTAATGGAATCATTTTTTTTTAACTTTGATATTTTCTCATCGAAGTTTCAACTACATTTAGTAAAGTTTGTCTGGAAGTGTTCATTTATTTCCTTCGGCTCCGCGTGAAGCGTGCCGATAACTAATAACTGTATGGTGCAGTGCAACCTTTGGTGCATATTAGTTTAATTTAAGAGATAGTGTGGATTGTGTTTTGGCTAAATTCTGCGATTGGTTATCATGCATGGACTGAAGTTAAACCTTGAAATGCCAGAGAGAGTGAGCGAGAATTTTAAGTTTGAGATTTTGTTTGCCTTTAAGAACCGTGAGCATAAAAGGTGATGCACTGACATAATATGAAGCTGCTAGTCTATTTCACGCAGTTATAGTAATCATATTTGTTCCTTAAATCTATTGATATATCGGTCCAATTAGCCGAAGAAAATCTTTCACTAATGTTGGCGTTCTTTTTTGGCTTTAGTCTGTGACGAAGTACTCATACTGCTCGTTGATATTCTTGGTTCAAGTGTTGCGTTTAAAGTAATTTCGTGATCCAGGATCAGGATTTTCGTGCTCATCTCCTTTTTCCGTTAGATTATCTTGATTAAGTATTCAGTTTCTTGATAAAAAAATAAATATTTTTCCATTTTTCACAATGGGTGATTATGATATTTTAAAAGGATTCGAATAGCATTTTGTGACTCTTTCTATGACT
This sequence comes from Ischnura elegans, assembly GCF_921293095.1. Taxonomy (NCBI): domain Eukaryota; kingdom Metazoa; phylum Arthropoda; class Insecta; order Odonata; family Coenagrionidae; genus Ischnura; species Ischnura elegans. The sequence goes on from NC_060246.1 coordinate 148,576,174, forward strand.
ACATCTTTCTTTCGCGAGTTTAAAATTCGTATTCATAATATTTTGCGACCATTTCCCAATAATATGATACTATTTTACGCGCTAATTCCGCTCATATAACAAAAAATGTTTACCATATTAAAAATCTATGTGTAGGAGTGAAAATAAAAGTCCGACGTAGGACATGATGTGGTAGTAACGGCACACGTTACGGAATCGCGGACTCTGAGTAAGGAACTTGGGAATAGGCTCCATGTGTTAGATGTCAATTCCGTGGATGCTGTAGAAACTAAGAAGAAGAGGTAGGAGTAACTGATGGAAGTTGTGGGAGATAAAGGGAGTTGCTCGAAGAGAATATTAAAAAACTTGAATGGAGCCCGCGCATTAGATCAATAAGATGTTTGAGGCAATGACTGAGGGAAGGACGGTTGGTAAAAGCGGAATTGGAATGACGGGAATCAAGGGTTTATGGTTGCGTTGAAGGAACGCGGTATTTATATCGAGTAAATGAGAGAAATGTTATACGGTAGGCTTGAAGGCTAACATCAGTGCATACTTCTAACTCCATAGCAATATTCTTAAAACAACAAAACTCAGTAATTATAAATGAATAGCACCAATAAAGAAGCCAAGGAAAGGTGGAACATGATATTTTTTGTAAGAAGTTCGTCTGTCTCGGTGGCGGTGGGGTGAAGTCCTCGCCTGCCAAACCAAAGGTCGAAGGTTCGAGTCCCGCCGGGGTAGGTTTCCCATATCCAAGGCATGGGTATTCGTGTACGATTAATTATTAAGTGTTATAAAAACCCCGATGTGAAAGCCAAATAATGCTGATTCCGGTGGTGTGGTTATAAAGAAATAGATTATAAAGAAATTCTATTGTGCAGTGTGCTAATCTTTTACCCTTTGTTATCGCTTCTTTCGCGAGCCAGCAATATTTATAAATACTTAGAGATTTCATGAGCCTCAGCGAGGGTTGCCTTCGTTTCGCGGGTCGCATCGAGGGTCGCCAGTTTCCCTCGGCTCGAGGACTAATCTAAAAATGAGAATTGGCGCGTTGTTGGCGACGACACCTATAGCATGACGAAGGGAGGAGTGTCTTTGTTTTGTATGTGTTGTGTGTACATACTTGGGGAGGGGATTGCATTTGCCAAGGGATGGTGTGGTGTGCCACTCCCGGGAGCAGCATAAACGACACCCTTCTCGGTCGCCCTCCTGTTTTATGAAGTCTTTCCATTATCTCCCGTGTTGCCAAATTGATCAGATTTCTCCTCACTTATTCCGATCCCTCCTCCTCCTATGTCGCCCCGGGCGAAACAAGAAAATGGGTTCTACTGGAAGCTGTAAATCCTCTGCACATTTTTTTTCATATAGTGAGGTGCCGCGTCTCCATCGTCCTGGCTCGTCCCCTCTTAAAGCCCTCCTTCTTTGCCTCCCCTTCTCTCTAGACTAAGACTTCCCTCCCAATCTCCACCCTCACGCATTGGCTTATGCCCTCCAAAGGGTGAGTGTTAATTTTGGGGACAGGCTGTCTGCGTTGTGTGGGAAGAGCTAGTAAGAAATTTTTCATTTTTAAGGGAGCTTTGATATTTTATCGCGAAATAACCATGAAGTGCGTGTGATGGGGGCGACATAAGCTCTTCTTCTAGATTAGACGTAAGTCATTTACCGTCAACCTCTCATCAGGTTGGTGTTGTACTTTGCTTCGAAGCTTTTGTGCCGGCGTAAGCCAATGAATTTTTGACCATGCGCGCGTGTGAAATAAAAATGTTTTTAGATAACTATTTGGGTTTATGAAGATAAGCTAATATTTTGAATATATTATCTGTTATAAAATTGGAAGAATTTTTTTCAACTGTTTCTTCTGAGGGCTTAGAAAATCAGTTAAGTCGCTCAAAATGCCACTTTTTTCGTAAATCAACGAAGCGTTTCATAACTGTACCTTAATAGATATAAATTGGTTCTTCTAGAAGATGTTCACAGGCATGCTTCCTGTCATCAAATATGCCTTGCACTTGTAATATTCGATCGGTCATCAGGAGCGTATGGAAATGCATATTATTTTCTCCCTTCATTTAGGATATTGTGCAAAATTGAATTTTCCAAATCGCATGTCGATATCCGAAAAATTTCGCTAACCCTTCTCCAACAAGCAATCATTCTTATACAGACTGACTGATGCACCCTTGTCATGCCTCACAAAATATCGTTAAGAATACCTATGGAATTGAAACATTCGTTTTAAGGAAAGTACTTAGACGTTGATAAAGACGCTCGCCTCTCGGCCATTAATAACCTCTTTTCCGTTTTTTATGAATATTCTTCTTTTGGAAGACGAAACTTCTTCGAGTGCGTTTGGAAACTCCGTGGGGATGGTCTCAGGTGCATCGAGATAGAAAGTGTTTATCTCGCAGGCTCTTGTGTTGCGCCCTCTATCCATTTCTCTTCCTTCCCCCTCCCTCCTTTCTTGCCCTCCCCTGCCATCCGTCTCTCCGTTTTCCTCCTTTCCAAGATCTCCTCTTTCCTTCGCAGCATCCCAACTCATCTCCTCTTACCGCTCATCCTCCATCCCCAACCCCCCCTTATTCCTCCTCTATAAGTCCTTTTCGAAACTTTTCAGATTTCTCTCTCGCCTTGCCCTTTTGGTGTGAGGGGTGGTTGTTCTCTTCTCATCCCAACCCCAGCCAAACCTTCCACCCCCTTCCCCTCCTATTCTTTCTTTCCTACCCCCATCATCACCCTCCCTCCACTCCTCCCGGAGTGGAACTGCCTATGTTGTGTCCCTCTCCATTCTCCCCGCGAACCTTGGGGGTATCCCTCGTCCTCCTCTTCCATCGGCACTGTACGTCGTTCTCTTCCCGCACTCTCGTTCACGTTCCCTCTCTTCGCGGGGGTCCCCATGAATACATTTTCTGGGGGCTAATTCGTAGCTGCGGGTGGCAGCGGCGGCGGCGTCGAAAAATTTTTCCTTCTCTTTCTTCCCATACCCTCTCCTTGAAAAAAAAATCATCCAGACATCCACCACCCCCTCCCCCGCATCGCACCCGCTGAGCGAGGAGGGTTGAAGGGAGGGTGTTAAGGGTGCCGGCAGTGTAGTATAGGATGTGGGTGGGTCGCTGTACGAGCCGGTATTTTTTTTTCTCTGGAAGGTTTTCGAGGGCAAAGCATAATGGGGATGAAGAAAAGGGGAGGTCGAAGTTGGTGAGGGCCTTGGGAGGGATGCGTTTTTTGGAGAAAAGAAGAGGATAAGCAAGGTTTTTGGGTGGGGGTGGAGAAATTGATGGTCTTTGTTGTCAAGGGTCTGAAGGGGGTTGGGGTGGGCGGAGGAAGGGATGAGTGTAGGGGGTGGGTGGGTGTTTTTTCCGTTGCTTGTTCCCCATTGATGGGATCGCGAGGGGTTGGGCCGGCCTAGTGAAGGGTGTTGTTGCATTGGAAGGAGGGGGTTTTGGGCCAAAGTTGGTGGGATGTGTCGGGGGAAGGAGGAGGAGGACTCGGAGCTGGGATTGATGGAAAAGAGGGGGAAAATGTTGGAGAAAGAGAGAGTAAAATGTCAGGAACAAAAGTATGGAGGCATAAATATTAAGCGTGACCGAGAAAGGGAAAGGAATGGAGCGCTTAGATTCTTGGCGAGACAATCTTTCTTTTTCAGTAGTTCTACCGCTAAGAAAGGGATGAATGGTCGTCGAAGAAATTCCAAGTTTTTGATTGATTGTCACGTTTCATTTGCTGTTTGTGGGCCATTCAGCGGAATTTCTCATGTTTTGCTTCATTTAATTTTTTATCTTGCGCACTATTTGGTTTGAAGGCTATGGAATTTGCAAATGTTTATAAATAATTTACGGTTTTATTTTAAGTCTATTAAGCTCCATCTTATGAGGCTGAATTGTACGGAATTCCAATGAAAAATAATACACTGGATGGAAATAATAAAATAACTTAAGCATTTGACTTAATAAAATGTTGCAAGTCATAAAATATTTTATCCATTTGTCATTAGAATGTTTAGTCTTGCTACTGCTGCTCTACCCGTTCTAGGCAAGGGCATAAAGAAAGAAAGTTGACGAACATTATTAAAATAAGGTTTTTCATATCTAGTCTGAGAAACGAAATGATTAGAACGAGGTAGCAGATGCTATTTTGTTGTTGCATTAATTTTTATTGTTAATAATCTTGTTTGCTTTGAGACGTACATTTTTGTAGCTTTTTATTTAAAAGTATTCTTTCAGCATTTATTCTATAATTTTTCCTCCTTCTGCGATTTTGAATAGGTACGTGATGTTCTAGTCACCCGTGGTGATTCTAAGCCAGTAATTTGGCTATCGGAAGTGCTAATTCTTCCATCACGAGAAATTATTTCTCATAATTAATACTGTATTTGTTATCGTGCGAGCTTCCTTTTGCACATTTTCAATTTCGTAAATCCATAATCAATTTCTCAATTACCTTTTTGTGATTGGGTGTTTTATTATTTTTGTGCCTTAGCAAGTTGGAGATTTTTCTTTAACATCTTAATGAGTAGCGTTCCTATTTGTCAAAGTTCATTTAAGGTGGAAAACCGGAAAAAGGGGAAAAAAAGGTGTCTTTTCGTGATTAATTCCTGAAATTTCTTCCGTAGAAAGCTCCGGAAAGAATTTTCGCGATAAAAAAAGTAATTGCTCGTCCGTCCACCCATCCATTGCTTCAATCAATTCGGTGTCTTAACCTTTCCCGCCCTCCCGTGTCGACCCGGCACGATCTTACTTTACCCCCTTCCACCATTCCTGGCCATTGTCGTTAAAAATGAAGGCCTTATTTGCCCTGCTCGTCTTAGGGGATCGTCTTAGTTAGGAGGCCCGGCGAGGTCTCTTGCGTAGGAGGGGGTGAATGGAGATTAAATTTCGGAGAGCCCTTTTATGCCCTCCCACCTCTATCCTTTCTCTTTAACGGTTCGGAGGTGGATTGAAGGACTGAGTCAAACGACTAGGTGGGGACGAAAGGGGGAGGAAAGTGCAGCCAGTCGTTAGAAAGTGCGGAGAATAAGGAGAAAAAGAGAGAAGATGGAAGAAAAGCCGGAGGAGGGTCGGAAAGTTTTTGAACCAAGAAGAGCAGTTGTGGATGCATCATTCAGTCCCGGAATAGCGGGACTATCACTTCCTTATTTTCGGAATGCAATGATAAATTATTGAACGAAAGCGAATTATTGAAAGCATAAAAATAATACATCGGATAGGTGAAACTATGGAGAAACTCGGTTTAGAACGATTATTAATTGTTATCCAATAAATATAACTTGTTAAACATGGAATACATAATATATGTTCTCTACAGTTCGAAGAATTGTAATTTAATTTTTTCCAGGAGGAAGGAATATCTAGTAACTGACCTAAAGGTTAAATAAATGTGAACTAATTATTTAATAAATGACTCAGGCTCTAGTATCACGGCAGTATATTTATTGAAATTCATTTCATACTCTTGCAGTCAAGAAATAATAAAAACCCCGTATTTAAGTTTTTTCATTCAATAATTATGCCACTTATAATACATTTAGATATTATGCATTCCATGAATAGTTCCAAGTTATATTTATTGGATAACGATAATTGTTCTTATACGATTATTTCCATTGTTCGCTGCTATCCGGTATATTCTTTATAAAGTAAACCTTTTTGTATTGTAAATGTTAAAAATATGGTGAATAATATTTCTCGTGTCGTAAACATCAATATTGTTGGCTCCATTTACAGCCGAAATGTCAATTTAGGAATATCAGGATAAACATCGATACAGTCCCTGAATTTTAGAGCTGAAACGCGATCGGGAACCCGTATTACGGGATTCCCGCGGTGGGTAAGCTGAGACGGAACAAAAAGGAGGAGAGCGAGTTCGTAGTGAGGGAAGGAAAGATCCTAAGGAGGGATTTAACGTCGCCATCTTCGAAAATCTTCAAGGTTTTTAATCCTCTGCCCGCACCATCTCCCTTTACTTCCTCCTCTCTTTATTCTCTTCCGTCTTCCCATTCCATCCGGAACTCCTCCTCCTGCTTTCCTCTTTTTGTGTTCTGACCTTTTTTTCCTGCTCCCACTATCTCTCTCGGTCTTTCATCCAGTGAACGTAATTTATTTCTTAATTTCTCGACGTGCGGTGCCGCAAAAACTTCGTGGGAGGGTATCCCAAAAAGAAGTTTCAATTAGTGCCTCTCACTGTTTCTTTTTCAATTTTCATCCTTTTTGCTCGCAATTTTCTCCTCATAGACTGATTTAAAATTAGTCGAAGCCAAATGCCCCTTAAAATTATCACTTGTTGGAAACTGTCATTGCGGAAAAAATTTCAATTGTGATTTTCCTCCGTAGCCTGCTTATTTGATTATAGCAGGTGCTTTATTACTCGCTTTTTCACCAACTTTGCATTTGCTTGTTAGATCCCCATCTTTCGTTTTGAGTTTTAATGCCGTCATTACCTGGGTGAACTAATGTTTACTCATAGCCAAAATATTTGTTCCCGCGTTAATAAATCAGTTTCTCGTAGCGTGTAAAATTATGCGTTATTTCGAATATATGGGAATATTTTTGCTGCCCGGTTGGTAGACAGTATCATAGGAGGTAATGTTGAGGAATGTGTTTGAAGAAGGATGATTTTATGGCGGAAAATTAATTATTTCAGTAGAGGGATGGAGATCTAAAGTAGGCAGAGAAAGGTTAAGGAAAGGGAGAAATCAGAATGCAAATCATTGGGTCGTAGAAAGGGGGGAAAAGATGAAAGGCAGCATTGGTAATTAGTAGCCTGAATGAAGGGACGATGACATGCTTGTGATCAGCAGCTTGGGAACCAGACTCGCGTAACTACCTGAAGGATTAAATATATGCCTTGCTAAACGACCCTATACCAATTGGCCTCTCCTAACAGAGAAAAAAGCCTATTGATGAAGGTCTCGCTCCCAATTTTAGGCAGCCAATGGTCTCGATGCAGCCATTTCTATCTTTAATTACACGATTCATGGACAATTAACCCTTTCTCTTCCTCGAGACTCATTTTACTTTCTGTCAATCACTGTTGCGTCTTTCCTCTCATAGTCCGCTACCTCAGGATCATTTTATTGTATCAGTCATTAGATATTGTTTATCCATTCATTAGAATTACGAGTAATAACTTAAATTGCAGTTTTTTGTCTTGGAACTATTTTAATAAATCTGGTCTCCTCTTTTATTTCGTCCTTGAGTAATTTTGTCATTTTCACAAATACTGACATTTATAAATATAATATTTCATGTCTCATTTTTAGCTGACATATTTATAACACACTTGTAGAATGAAATTAATTTATAAGCTTTAGGTAGTTTATGGGCCAATACTCTGATCGCGGAAAATAAAAACAACCACATTTGATTTATTCGCAAATGTAGTCGTTGTGAATGAAATATAATATTTTCCTCGTGAATTTGCCCATTGTACTTGAAGTGTACCCATTTTACTTCTCCTCGTCCTCGTTCGGGATGGAACGGCTTTCCTTGTGAGTTGGTCTTGTCTTTCACCGCAGCATTACTTTTCCTGAGAACTTCGGTGACTTTTGATGAACGGCGTGTGTTTTTGTTGTCGCACTGGCATTGAACGCCGATGCCGAATTGACTGCCTCCAGGACTGAGATATTCCCTTTTGGGCGTAGATTTGAAGCCCGAAGTGGTCGTAGGTGCTCGAATGTTGACTTCAATAACTTTTCAAGTTGGCTCTCCACTAGTTCGCAGTTGGACGTAGGGTTCGCCCTTCACCCTCTTCATTGTCGGCCGTAAAACCTAGCTGTGCGACGCAGCGGCGGCCTTCATCTCCCACCTTTCCAACGCTTCGGTCTTCCGTTTTAACATCACGATAATCTCTCTTCCAACTCACTACGCCACTTCTAAAGTCTATTTTCTGTCAATATCTAACCTAATCCCTAACGTCTTATTTCCTGGTGTTAAAAATCCACTTATTTGCTCTCAAAACTAATCAATATCGATACCGATATCCACGACCGTTTTCTGAGGTTATTTGGTAGTAAACGCTTCTCATTGGTAGACGCAGAGGTTGGAGAGAGAAATAATTTCAACTGTGCCTGGATTGCACCTAATTTTTTGGTTTGAGTTATTACATTTACTTTTGACTACCAAAAAAGTTTCTGTGAGCGATTTTGTACGTAATTTTTCCGTGCGGTTTCTGCCTTTTATTGGGTGTGAAGTTCAAGAAAAATAACCGAATCATGACAGCTGACATAATCATCGAGAGGTGAAATCTTTTTGACGGGAATTTAGCCTCGAAATCGTAAGCATATTATAATCAAATGTGGCCCATCCTCCTGATTTTGAGGTGTTTGAAGTGGCTCTTTGTCGTTGCTACGGGAGTTGACCGTAAAATTGCGCTTTAAAATTTTACGGTGTTTACTTTACGCATTATATACGTACTTACGGGTTATAATTTTACGATCTCCATGTATAGTATTTACACACCTGTTTCTTTTCAATTTATAAAGTTAGGATTCAATGCTTTTGAGTGGAATCCCTTTTTTGGTCTCACTGTGCCTTCAAAATGGTCTGAGCACACACTAATACTCGTACTATCACGCTGCAGATTCAGTGTTCTTTCTTGAACGTCGTTTTCCTTTCCCGTCTGCAAAGAAGACGTCGTCGCGAGCGTTATCTGCGATCGAAATCGCAATTCCGTCGATTTACGGCCGTATTTTTTTTCTTCCTCTACCTCCCCGAAGTTTCAAACTCTTAATAATATAAGGAATCCAATTTATGGCCACCCACCTACCACTGACGCCGCATCTTTCCATCACCTTTCCTTATCCTGCCACCGCAGATCTTTCTCCAACACTCCCTCCCTCTTGCCCTAAACTCTTCTTCCCTCTCCTCTCCGATTCTGCCACAGCCAATAACCCCCACCACCTCTACGTCTTTCCCTTGCATTAAGCCTGCATCAGTGGTCTCTCTCTCTTTCTGTCTCTCCCGCCACCCGCCCTGGGGGCAGCACCGTCGTCGTCGTCTCCCCGACAACGTTGCATCCTGCCCCGTCCTACGCCCCCGCACGTACGCTATCTCCGTGCTTCAACCTTGACTCCTCCTACTTACTTTTTATTGTGTCTGGCTTTTTCCTTCCCGTCATCAATGACCCGCCTTCTTTGCCGCGTCACCTCTCTCTCTGGATCCGCGGTTTCACTTCCCTTCCTCCCCTTCAGGAATCCTGCAGCTACTACCCATTTCCCCTTTATTCCGTCATCCCCTGCCACTCATCTCTGTCTCGATTCCCTTTCTGCTGCAAGTTTTTTTTAGCGGGGAACCTTTTAGGAGGCGTTTTCTTTCGCATCCTCTTCTTTGTCGTCCAAGTATGAACTCATTATACTGCCATTTCTGAAGCTTCCGAGTGTATTTGTAGGTGCTATAGTATTCTTCATCTATTCTCCTTTGCTTTTTACGAACATTCTGATACTGATGTTCTCTCCAGCTTTACTACAAATCAATCAGTTACACTTAGTAAAAGCTAGTTAGAGTGGTAAGAAGATCGAGAGAACTTCAATTTTAGGATTCGCCAGAAAAGTACGAAATTATAAATATTTTTTCAAATATTTTATCTTAGATTCGTAGTTTGGTTAAACGGTAGGTAAGTGTGGTTGAGGACCATGATTTTCCCCAAAAAAGTTTTATCTTCCAAAAACTCATGGTAAATTTTCTTGAAGAAATATTTATTAAATTGAGATCAAGACTGTGGTTATCTAAGCCGGCTATTTAGTCAATCGCATTTTGTTTGTTCGTAATTGAATACTTCTCTCGTATATAAAAATTATTTGTTTCATTAAACGGTGACTCAAATTCTAAAGCGTTGCCTGAGACTGGAACTGGGGTCGAAGTTAACTTCCATTGTATTCCTTTGCGTTCAAATTTGTCTCTAAAATGGACAAAATCAAATAATTATTGGTTCCAGTTCTTTCTTTTTTCCTTCACGTTTTCTTGAATCCTTGAGCAGTGGTCCTTCGTAGTTAACTTTTTTTTATCGTTTACTCTTTTTCTATCTCCACCTCATTCGCAAATTCGTCATCTGATAGTCCTGCGTTTTGTTCATTCTACTCTTCAGGACTACCTCGGTTATTTATTTATACATTCATACATTTTTTTTAAATGTTCGTAGCTTGTAGTGCTGGGCTAGCTTAAATAGATTCTGATTCTAGAATGTTGAGTTATTCTATCAAAATTTGCTCATTTTATCATACGGAACGGAATAATCGATTTTAAAGAAAGTTCTTAGTATAAAGTGCGGTCGTAAAATCTCTCTTTATGGCCAGAATTCCTTTCCTTCTACCCTCATTTCTCTTCCTCGACTCTCCGAGGTTCCGTCTCTTTTGTTTACTCGCGGGCAAAATAATAAAGTAAATACACTTTAGAGATAAATCCTCTGCTTCCTTGAGCCCTAAGATCAATATACGTACCAAGTGGTTGGCTTGGGACTTGACTTGATTTTTCTCTCGTATAAACTCCGTAGTTAGTCACCCGAAACTTCAAATTTATTTAGCTTACGGGCTTGACTTTCTTCCAAGCCAATACGCCCTTTCGGTAAGTGTGGTCTGTAATCATATCCATAGTTTCGGGAATAGTGAGAGTGCATCCTTCGTTTAGCATTACAGATTTAAAGAAAATGTGCCGTATAGATTAAGTGTGAGGAAGAAGTTGATTTATTTTCTCGTGATTGCGAGGAAAAATGAAAATAATAAATGATTAATTGAAGAAGCAGCTGGAATTATACTTTTTTAGATATGAAGTGAAACACTTTCCACATAAAAATTTATTACACTAGAGTCGGGAGAGGCGAGTGGTTTCTCAAATGTTTGCGAGTGTGTAATTTGTGTATATATATTGATATGGTTAATTTCTTGGTTTAGTCTTGATAATGCTGCAGTGCAGCGAAACATGTCGACTCTAGTGTAATAAATTTTTATATGGAAAGTGCAAAGTGTTTCACTTCATATCTCATAATAGATCTCCACAAAGTATCTGCCTCATCCATCCAATTCATATACTTTTTTACTCTGTCTGCTGGAAAAGTCTATTTTACTCTGTCATTCAGCCGCATTGTCTGTTTTCTTGAATAGTGGCAGTGACTCATTTCTTAGCCGAAGTTATCGATCTAACCTCATTTCCGATTTGCTAGCAAAGATCAGCGACGTCTAGCAAGCGAAGCTAGAATGGGAAGTACTCCCTCAGGGCCAAGGCAGGTAATTGGGGTAAATGGACTCTTGGGGGACTGCAGTCTACCGTACCTGCTCCAGCAATCATGGCGCGGTTATCTCCAGAGAAGGGATTCATGGTGATAGTATTTGCTCGGTTGTCATCGGGAGCTGTGATTCTACTTGCAAAATCCTATCTGTTATTCATTGAGAACTCTGTTGCATTTTAAGATTTCCACTCTTGATCAATTGCTCAGGATTATATTCCGGGTCTTTTATGATGAGGAGGAAAATAATACTTTCAATTTATTCATGAAGTTCATTCTCTTTTCCTTGAATAACTTAGATGTAGAGAACCCAAATTCATTCAATAAACGCTTTATCAACGTTTGTCAATCGTGTTTCATAAGAAATGAAGTATCGAGGAATATTTGACTGATCATACCCCATTTTAGAATAAAAAACCTTAATAAAGCGGGGCATAATATAGCTGTTTGTGGAATTAATAAGTAGTACCCGTGATATTTTAGCTGAAACTCAAATAGAACGCCGAAATTACAATTATTGCCTTTTTTAATGCAATGATTAGACAGTTTTTAGGGATGGTGTGGTCAAAATGACAAATTTAAGGTTGAAGGAGACAAAATTTTTGTTAGCGAAATGTATGAAGAGCCTAAATGTCATTGGAATAATTGCCATTCTTTAATTCTTTAATTGATAATAATAATATTGTATGTAATGATCACAAGTTCCCCCAGTTACGATCAGTTTAATATAATTGATAACACATTTAAAAGCACGTATTCCCAGGCGGGACTCGAACCCGCGACCATCGGCTTGGCTGGCGATGATTTTCCCCCTAAAAAATAACAAAGTTTCATATGAATTTACCTGAATAAGGGAATTTGTCGACGCGGGGAATATTTAGTCGCGTTCTACCAAAAGAAGATTATATCTGAATGAGAGAATAGGAGGGGAGAGGTGGTTCCTTCTCGTTCCACACCCGTACAGATTCGGAAACGTTTGCCGGACGTATGGACCAAGGACCGTACGTACTCATAGGTGCACACACGTTCTTATACGCGAGGATAATCATGGAATATAAAACCCTCGCAAGAGCGCCGCCATCACCAACTGCGGCTCGATGCGAAAGCCCAACCACCCCACCGGGGAGAGAGGAGGGTGGTTGGTTGTGCGAGGGATGCATTTGGTGTTCGGGTGTGGTAGGGAGGGGGTCGCGATACCCCCCGCCGTACACACATTACCTTTGGATGTGGGCGAAGGGTGGGGAGGGTGGGCTTTAAGGTAGGAGATTTCGTGAGTTTGGGGGGGTGGGGGTGGTTTTGGTGAAGGATAAAAGTGTGGGAGGGGGGAATTGGAAGTTTTGGGGGTGGGAGCTGTAGGTTTTAGCCTGTGTGTGTGGGTAGCATTTCCAGGGCATCGTAAATCTGGATTTATCCCCCGACCCCCAACCAACCCCATCCCGCGCTCTTTGCCCACCACCCCCTCCCTACTTCTCCACCACCACTTTTGTGCGAGCCAGCGTGTGGGAATTGGTATACGTAGAAAGTGGAGGTGGGGTACTACCAGGGTACTACTTTAGGGGATATGGGGGTTGGTGGTGGTGCGTGGAAAGGTGAAAAGGGGGTGGGTTCTGGGTCGCAGGTGGGTGAGGATAAGATTTTAGGGGGGGGGGGGTTCTCGGAGTTTCAGGGGGTGATGAGATGGAAAGTGTGGGGGAGGATGTGTATCGGGTATTGTGGGGGTGGATGGGGTGCTTAGGTAGGGCCCATTCCCCCCTCTCTCTCTCTCACCCCATATGTCCCACCACCGCAACGCAAATCTCCGAACCCGGCAGCGCCCTGTTCCCCGCGCCATCTATTTGTCCAGTGTCGCTCGTGAAGTCGCCACTACTACTGCTAGGGTGGAGAATTCGGAAGCTCTCTCCCACTTTCGTCGTCCGCTTCTCTCCCGGTTTCGGCGATAAACACCCAATCGAATCCTACCGCTTTTACTCATCCATCCGCGCGCACGAGTAGGAAAATTTCGTTTCTCCTCCTACCATCGTGTGGGCGTGAAACCTTTTCGTTTATTTATGCCGCTAGTATTTATTTATTCGCGCATCGGCATGACGTGCTCGAGATCTCGGTTTATTCTTCGCTTTTTTTTTGTTTCTCGACGCCAATCTCATTTTGTGGCTGTGGTAGACTGTTAGAATTTTTAAATCGTACGGCCGTTTTACTAGTGATACATTATCGCAGTGTAGCACATCCTTTAGATTTAGGTGATCCACTTGCGTGAAAGTATCATCGATTAATCCACAACCGCTTGTTAAGATTTTCAGATTAGTCTTAGTAACTTGACAATGGTAGGTATTTAGCATGGGTTTTGATTAGACGTTTTTTAAGAGGGTTGGAAAACAATGGAATACATTTATATCCTATGCTCTTATTTTCTGTGTCGCTACAATCGGCTTTGCTGTTAATTGTTTGTGTCTTTAATGTTTTAGAGCCTTTCATGACGCACCAAATTGCTATTTACCGTACTTATTCCTATTCGAAAAATGAATTTCATTTGACTATTTCGGCCATGTGCATCTCTTCGGTCCTTAAGTATTAGTCTTCACTGCTTTCTTTGAACTACTCATCTCTCGTTTGGAAGTTTTTTTTTCTATGATGCTACAATCCGTACTCATGAGCTGAGATTTTCACTTGGTTTTAGATACTCAAAATAAGGGTTTGCAGGAGATTATAGAACGTGCGATCGGATGAGAGGAAACCAAGGAATGGTTAGTATTGTGGGCAAAGAGAAAAATCGACCGGGGGGTTATGAGGAAATGGAAGTATGTTGGTTATTCGATTAAGTATCAATGAGAGAGGGATGGCTACGTATGTTGTACAAAGAGGTATGTACGGTGCTCCGGGATGGGGAATGTAGTGCTTTAATGCCCTGAAAACGTTGTGAAATATCGGATGAACGTTATCTCGGAGAGGATCCTACCGAATTAACGAGGTCCATTTCGGATTGAATTAATTTGTTCTAGCTTTCCAATATTTCCTCCTCTCCAAATTTTTATACTGTGAGAAGGGACCTGTATTCCTGTATTAATTAAGATTGGGAAAATATCTTAAAAGCTAAATTTTTCTTACCTAGAACTAAAGACGTTCTCTGCTCACCCTGCCAAATTTTTCATTTGTATTCCTACATTTATATGTATGAGAAATCTTATTCGACTCCGGAGATATCCCAGGTGATGTGGAAAATGTATAAACCTACCTGCTAAGAAAATCTCTTTTCATGTCATCGTTGAAAAAATGTCTCTTTCGCCTTTCTGAGAAAATGTTTCCGATGTTTTTTTTCACCTCGATATTTAACCGAAAAAAAATCCCGGCTATTCTTACCCCGATCTACAATTAGTATGAAGTATTGATGTATTGCAGTGCAAACTTTGCATATGAGTGCTCTCGCTCCTTATAAGAGAGTGATTTTATTAGTACCTACCGGTTTTTCTAAAATTGGCTTATTTTTTCAGAACTATTACCTATTGTAGTATCTCATGAGAAACGGTCTTAAACTTTATTTTAAAAAATCTTCATGCAGCTAAACATACTAAGTGGAAACGTTCAGGGAATAAGCGTTGGAAAGGTTTAGAGAAATAGTTAAAGACTCAGGGTTGGTGAAAGATGCAATTGAGTGAAAGCAGTATCGGTCCAAGTAATAGACATTATGGAAAATCACCTAATTTATTTTCGGTGCACCGAAAAAATATCCAAGTAAGAGTTATTAGAGCACCAAGTAAGAGTATGGAAGTTGGTGATATAATATTGCATTAATTTCTTGAGAAATATAAGTATTCAAGCAGAACAGCGTCTCGGCGTCAGGACTTCTTGGTAAACAAATTTTGAGGCACAAATCCGTTGTCCGCCTGTCGTAAATTTAGAGAGTAAGTGACAACAATGGTTAAAGCCATTACGGAGCCATGCTTTCCCACCTTCTTAAAATTCTAATTCCCAGCCAAAATTGTAAAGCTAGTGGATGGTGACTCAATGGAATAGAATGATCCCACCTAAGGTTTTCCCTTCCATTCTCAACCTCCTTCGTGAAATTGTTTGTTACATCGTAGTGCTCATTAAATTAATGCAACTAAAATCTCTCATAAGATTATTGGAAAATGTCTGTCCCTCTTTTCTCATTAGTTTTTATCCTTTAGAGGAGTCATCAGGGAAATGAATTTTTGCTTGGAGGAAGATTGAAATTTTAAAATGAGTTTTTTTTTTAGATTATCTTTTTGCTGTATAGGAAATGGGTGGCCGATGATTATTCCTAATGTAATGTTCATATTGATAGTTAAATATTTTGTAGAAATTTGGAAATATTACTATATTTTTCGCAAATTAAGCCTTTAATGTGAGTTTCAAACACTTTTAATTAATAATGACAATGATATCATGAAATTAAAGAAGTTCGACAATTATGAAGGGATAGTTCCTGGAAAGGTATTCGGATGGATGTAAATTCTATTCATCCTTCTTTGAGGCAAATTTCTATGAAGAGAAGTAATTAATTTAATCAACATAATTTAAATTTTAAAAGATTATTTTACTTCGTAGTTTATTGACCTAACGAGAGAAAATTTAGCTACATAAGCTGTAATCTTCCGTAGTTATGGTGAAAGTATTTTCATTCACAGCTTAGAATGTCATCTAGAGGAAAATAGTTTTAGCTGACCTCTAATTGGGTGCAGAAATATTATGCACTTTATATTCCTCATTTTATTTGAACATTTAGCAAAAAAAAAGCATCAGCGTAAGTTGTGAATTGTTCCTCAAACACTTTCAAATTTCAGGGTAAATAAGCTACCTTTATTTAGTCCAAAAATTTCAAGAGTTAAGTTTTGAACGATGTATTCGTGTCGACAAGGACAAAGTCGATAAGCGGCGATGCAACTTTAATCATGCAATACATTGGCCTTGTCGACTTCCATTGGTTGCCCACGTCCAGGTACTTAATAGTAAACTAGTTAGACATACCAGTTTTCGGTTAGTTACAGGCAAATTGTATTACTTCCCTCGCACCACGGTTAGGATTGGTGGTTAAAAAAATAGCGGGTGCATTTCGAGCGACACGCAATTTGTTCGTGCACCGAACCACTCCTCTGCTGACCTTTCATCTTATCTCTCGCTGCAGCTTGTCACTTCGACGCAATTAGCCTTGTTTGTGCTGCGTCGGGCCCCTTCGGAGAAGTCGTAAGGGGACTTGCTGTTTAACACCCTTGATGAGACGCCCTGCCTCAAATAGACGTCGTCGGTGGAGAGCGTGGATTTCGGGGGATTTGTCGTGGTGGGAGGAATCCTCGCGAGGGGCCAAAAGAAGTTCTTAGTTCTCCTTACTCCCTTCCCACCTCCCTCTCTCTCTCTCTACTCTAGGGTCATCTCAGGCCTCCCTCGTGGCCTCACCTCATCCCAGATCCCAACCAGCCCATAAATTTCAACCTCCCATTTCACATCATCATACTTTTTCATCCAATTTTCCTCGCTCTCTTGCCCATCTCCCACCCCCCCCCCTCGTTTCCCCAAACCAGCCCTCTATATCCTCTTCAAAAAACTCTCCTCTGCTCTTTCCTCAACACCATAATCCCTCTCTCCTCCCTCGCTCCTTTCCTAGCCGTCTTGATTACTATCGTACTCACTCCTCTCCACACACCCACACTAGACTCCACAACGCGCCACTGACCTAGCCAAGCAGGCGGGCGCATTCAGCTGCCAAATGATGGGGACTCCCCACACCTTACCGTACTCCTTCCGTCATCCGTGCATATACACTTACCTATTACACCTTATTTTACGTTCTCCGAGCTATATTTCGACTCTTTACTTGTTCTGGTCCAACGACTGTTGCAAATTGAGCCCCAGACGTTTTTGTTGCTATATTTTGAAATGAAATGAAAAATATCTCCCAAAATACACTAGGTGATGGGAACATTTGATTCATGGAGATATTTTGGGTGACCAGATGAGCACTTCTAGATGACACCCTTCGACCTTTGGTGCATGTGAACCGAGAAAGATAATTGTTTCAAGTAATAGGAAACGATCTAGCACATGCATCAGAACATTAGATACCCAGAATTTGATAGAAACATTTTAAGGTAAAAAATTATTTTGCAAAATGCTTAAAAACAAGCATTATTCAGTTCAGGTATGGATCGAATTCATCTAGGCGAAACAGCCATTTATTGTTTTACTTTTGTAGATGGTTGCACATTTTCCTTCCAAAGGAAAGCCCTGAACATCATACCCGATATCTTTTGGCCCATCCATCGATATATAAATGTCTGACTCATTGATGTCTTATATTCCTTCCCCGAGGTCCAGGTGAACTTCTAATCCAGAGGTCCGATTTCTCTCTCCGGCTGTTAAGATTCTATGAGTTTTGTCGCTGGACATGTGATGGAATTGAGTAGCTCAAGCACTTGTCACAAGGGGACAACTGACCTATATATAAATCCAAGCATTGAATTATTTGTGAATGCTAATTACATGTATGAGTTTCAGTGAATAATATTCTGGAGAAATTGAGCTTACCGTATGGAACCCGCCGTATTTGTTTTTTTTTGTTTTTTTTTTTAAGTTTTGTATTAATGCTAAGTGAGGAGCGTGAGAAGGCCCAGGTGCAATATAGGCGAACACCTTCATCGTCATTGGCAACTTCTCACTTACAACAAAAAAACCAGGTAATTTTAATTGCCATCGTAAAATGGCAAAATATCTAATTACAATAAAGGAAAAACAGTGGCAATATCCACACTTTAACTTATAACTCAACAACCGACCTTGTTTTCGACTCTCTTATGTCATTCTCAAAGTGGAATGACATATCAGTGTGTCGAAATCATGGTCGGTAGTGGAGATATGTACTAAAGTGTGAAAATTACTATTGTTGTTTTTACATTTTATCATAGATGTATCGAATTTCCACCGCGTCAAGGGTGGAAAGAATTCATAAAATTAAGGAACTGAAAATTTTGACGATTTTAGCCTTGAATGCATGATTATGGTTGAATAATTCTTCCTGCGAAATTTATCTGTCCGCGGTGTATTGTTTTTTTGGTTTCAAGTCTGTATTTGCGCATATTCTTCTTTCTGCCAGCTCAAAGTAATGCCGCACTAATCTTAAAATCCTCCCTTGCTTTATAAAATTACCCATCATGTTTTCTGAGCAACAAGTTGCATGATTCGCTGAAGAAATAGGTGCGTCATGATTTAGTCGGTCGAGAGCGTTTTTGCATAAAAAATTGAATTACTGGAGGCGAGGTCCGTGGGATTAAGTTACTTGGCCGGTTGAAAATTGAGTTCTCCCTCAAAATGCCCTATGGCTTCCCCCCGTGCACTCCCCCGCTCTGAACTCTCGCCTTCTTGTTTCAAAATCCGCTCATGATGTAATTGGTATTACCATCTATCTCACCGAATCGTCCCCTCGTCTCATCTCACCTCTTCGTCTTGAAGCCAACCTTCGCGGACTCTCACCACTGTGTAGATATAATTGTGATTTAACCCTTTCCCGACGGATGGAATGAATAAATTTGTTGAATAATGGAAAGAAGATACCCTGGGTCACATCGAGTGCTGATATACCTAGTGGAAGGTTTCACAGTAAACACGTCATGTATTCAGGGAATTATTCTTTAAGCAACCAGCACGAGTAGAATACGAGGAAATATTCGAGCCTATAAATTATTTTTTCTCGGGTTTCCGCGCGGGTAAGAAAATCTCAGGCAATCGACGTTTCGGGTTCCGTCTCATTACCAAGTAGCCTTGAGAATTGATTCATCATCGTGCGCTTACAATTAATAATCTCGTCATGAGGAATCAGGAAAATTCATTGAATAGCGTTGAGAATGGGTGACGAGACGGAACTCGAAACTTCGGCCATATTAGATTTTCTACCCGCAGGGAAACCCGAGAAAAGTTTATTCATTGTGTGCCTATCCTTCTATCGCATTCTGCGTCACATTTGCGTTTCGTCTCTAGATTCAACCTATACTCAACCCCGTGAGATATATGTAATGTTGTAAAGTGTTGAAAATGTTTTTTAACGTAGTGGATACAGCATAAAATTTGATGGGAGCAACAAGTTTATTGATTTTCTTTGGGGTTTCTGGATCCCCATACCCAAACCTAATTTAACACTGTACAAAAAGAGTATCTTGTTTATGGGACCAAAACTCTATGATATCCTACCTAATACAATTAAAGAGTCTATTTGTTTGGGTGTATACCTGAGGTAGAAAAAAAATGGATAATAACTTTTGATGGAATTGAAACGTTATTGTGAAGGGACTGTGTATGTAAATGTGTAAATTATGCTTAGTTCCATATGTGTTGTTCATCCTGTATTGTTATTCATTTTAGAGTCGTTGCAGTTTTGAATTTGTTTTACGCTCACAATTCCTTCAATGTTTTTTTTTAATAATGAGTATATTTGGTTTTATCTTTTTCATCTCCACATTTAAGAATTTTGAAGTTAGCCCAATCACAGGCTTACTGCCTTACAGGTTACTCTACTTCCGTAAATGGAAATAATTTACTATTTGGTAAAATCCTCTCGGGTTTGGTACCGGCTAAGGCTGTTCGAGGCCAACGTTTCGAAGAGAAACTCCCTCATCGTCAGTCTTAGCATTGATGATGATGAGGGAGACGTTTCTGATGACGGGCGTGCGTTTCTCATCGAAACGTTGGCCTTAAAACAGCCTTATCCGGTGCCAAACCCCAGAAGATTTTTATCAATGATATTCACCGGGAAACTTGCGGTCTTTTAACCCTCTTAGTGCCACGGGCCGATATATCGGCTTTTGCTCCACGGGCGAAAAGTGCCACGAGCCGATATATCGGCTCGAGCGTAGACCGGATATTCAAACTAATATTGTTGTAATAATTATATTTATCCTTTATCCAGTGTAATAGAATAGTATAATGAACAAATAATTCATTTTTAATAGAATTAAAAAAAAATTAAATTGATATCTTAAATATCAACTTCACATTGTGTTTTTTCATAAAGTGCTACAAAACTCTTAAATTTAGGTTGGCACGTTTCGTTAGTACCACCAATTTACTATATGTACATAAGAGTACGGGAGAAAAGATGTGCTATCATTATTATATTATATCCAAATCTTGAGACCATTTTTTTTCTCTCTGCCAGCATCGGTTTCTCACGGCCTCTGTGCGATCCCTTCCGTCCCTCCCACTCCACCGCTCCTCGTTACTCGCTTCATTGTCCCGATAACTTATTTTCTCTCTCTCTCCTCCGGTCGCCACGCCCTTCCTCTCCTATCCTTGCTCGCTTCCTTCCTTTCCCTGCTCGCCCGCCCTTTGGCCAACATCCTACTGCTACCGTCCCGACCCCTCCATTAAAACGCATTCATTTCCCTTCACCCCAATTCCCCATAGCAATTTTATTCCTACTCTCTTCCTTCCCCTTGTTGGCTCCCCTTCTTTTTTCCCTCCTCCAACAACCCCCTTACATTCAAGTTTGAAAAATTATGTATACTACTATAGAAGTATATGGTTGCTACCGGAGGCTGTTGTTAGGCATACGTGATTTTTCTGTCCTGTGAAATTAGAACTGGGACTACTTTACCGTCTCGCGTCCATGCATTCTCGCAGGCGTTCTAGCAATTGTCACCGCTTTACACGACGCAATTTTGATTGCGCCTTCGTACACGCGTCAGATTGTGCAATTACGTGCCTCTTGTAAAACGGCCTTCAGAAAATATGGTTGTTGTATCTGCCTATCCTGAAGTAAAACCTGTAGCCACGACCTAAAGGAATTATTCTCGGATTTCAAACCAAGTTGATCCGTGGTTTTTATAATTTTTCACTGTCTCAAATTAAGAAGAAATTTTAAAAGGCCGTTTTACACGGGGTACATAAATGCGCAGGTTATGAGTGAATTAATTTCTAATAATGGCGGGCAATTGCGTGAATGCAGGAACTGAATTAGAACGAGCTATTTTGCCACCTCAAGTATGTAAGTTCTTGCAATTCACCGCTATGCACGACGCAATTTTGACTGCAACTTCGTAGGCACATCAGGTTGTGCAATTACGTGTGCCTTATAAAACGGCCTTTAGACGGCCTGTGGATAGTATGATTTTTTTCATCCATCAAAAAAAAAGAAAACGCTGAGTGCTATCTTACGCTGTTACAGAATTGTTATCTTTCTACCATAATTCAATGGTTTACGGTAGATATCCGTCGAGTACGCTATCCATTTGGAGCACATTTTCGCCCACTTCTTCTCAATTTCTAAATCCCTCCCTTCTCTTCCAACTACTCCGACACACTCATCTAAAAATCCCCTCTTTTTCATTTTCCTTCCCTCCACCTCGGGCATTAGATTTTGGAATCGAGTGTAGTTTATTTGATTGAGGAATTCCTCTCTTAACTTTTTTCATCCGTTTATCTTCACGGCTCCACGCTCTTTTTCGCGCTCGCTACGCCCCCGTAAACTTTTTCTTTTTCGCGAGATGTGGTGAGAATAGCGCTGTGTACCTGGATGCTTCGCAGTCAGCGGATTGAACTCAATTTTGAGTGAACTCCTGCGGAGATGAAAGCAAGCGAAAAGCTGAAGGAAACGAAGCATGTCAAGCTGTGGAAAGTGACTATTATTTTTTTCTTGTTCCTTTTTGACTACACGTTTTCGGGCGCTGTTTTATGGATTCTGGACTTCGTATTGGAACGTCGGTCGCTTATAGATTATATTTGTATTAAGGAAAAGAGATATCATTTTTTGTTCGTCATTTCTTGGTTTTTTTAACATTGCCTTTCCCAATATACATATAATAATGTATTTATCGTAATTGCAGATGACTTTAATATTTCTGGGTGGGAAAAGTATAGGATTAGTATGTGCTCAGATATGATAAAAATGTAAGAATATGAATACTAAATTGAAATTCATTTTTACATTTGATTTTCTTTTATTTCAGGTGAGTACCGGTGATGAATTGGGAAACTTGAGTTACGGTCTTTGTAGCGCGTAAGTATTACCCATTTCTTACCTTGGAAAGGGAACTTCAGTGCAATCCAGTAGCCTTTTGAAATTTGAAGCAGGAGTTTAGTTGGGATACGCTGCATTTTGTTTATAAATTATTTCTTTCGTAAATTTAGTTAAGTTGTGGACTGTTTTCGGTGGTGTGGGAATGAATAAATTTGCTTTATGTCATAGGTCAAAAACTCGTGTTTTTTTCGGACAAAGTTTTCATTTATGCGGTTACATATGCATGTACAACTCTCATATTGCCTAGGTTAAAGTCATCGTTTGTCCTCGTAACTTTATTCTAACATCCATAGAAGCATTACCACTCATATGCGCTCGGGGTAGAAATGAGATTTGTGCTCAACCTAAACGGTACAAAACGGACACACGAGCCCGATTCCAGTCCTCCCGCAACTTTGTGGTCGCGCTTAGATTTTCAGATCTTTGACCCCGCGAGATGACGCCCGAATGGGTCGACGCGGGGCACGTATGCTTAGTTCCCTCCCGTCGCGATATTTCTGTTCCTCAAAGCTTACACAAAAATTCAAATCGCTGACGCGAGGCGTTGGCGAAGCCGCGCAAGTGCTGCCCTCCTCGCCGCTACGGGGGGAGAGGGGAGAGGGAGAATCGTGAGGGAGAGGTAGAAATACTCCGTCTGGGGGCTGCGGGCACCTGACCTCCGCTTTTGTTCCGTGGGTAGCAGGTTGTTGTAGCTCACATTGGAAAAGGGGCTGAGGAGATCAAGGGAGGGGACTGGACGGGAGAATTGGAGGAGTTGGGAATATCTCTCCACGATAGGAGGAAAATATATAGGAGAAACGGAGAGAGACCGAAAAAGATGATTATTTCTACTTGCTTGCCCCTCTCGATGTCACACTCTCAGTCAAGTGCTGCGGTGACCAATCGTAGCGCAGGTTTTGCAAGCCGTGTGTGGGGAAGCGAGATTAATAATGTGTTCGCAAGCTGTCACGTCGCATCTAGTTGCGGTCTCTCTTGCCGTCCTCTCTCCCTCTGCGTCTCCCTTTCAGCTACCTTTCTGCTGCTGCTTCTCTTTTGTCTGAAATTTTCTTGGCGAGATTAGGCCTTTGGAATGTTCCTCATGAAACTCGTTTACCTCCACCGTCGCTATTTTCTCTCGCATAGTTCTCCTCACAGGTGACTCGAGTCTAAAGTAGTACAGTGAAAGGAATTTTCTGTGTGTTCCTACTTTGATGTAAACCCAAGCTCGAATGCAATCGCCTACTTTTATGGCCTTTCAGCTTTTAGTTCGTGCTCTCCGATAGGGTGAATTCTGAGACGAAAGTGTGTAATCGTGATGGCGAAACTAAGTGAACTATATGAAAGTTATTAGATGGTGATTAATCTTAATTAAACCGTATCAAATGCTCATTTGCAATTCACTATGAAATGGTGGAACTGAAAAATTACCGGTGATAAAAAATGAGAGTTAATCGTCAGAATTACAGTGGCTGAATTTGCTGCGTAACTATGGGGGATTCATCAGTTCTTTTACGGCCATCTGCTTTCATAGGTGGGAGGATATGCATTTTAATCCTACGGCACATAACTTCATCATTAATCATCAATGTAATGGAATAATATTTCTCAAAATAATAATATTTGATCTAAAATGTACCTGATATCATTCTAGTACTCTTAAGGTTAATAAGGTTAATGATACGCTTCTTAAAATCGTCGGAAATGTGAGGTTTAGATGAAGGTTCAATTTATGAAAAATCTTAGCAATGACCGGCGAATAGTTTTATTTTTTTATAGACATTTTTCCTTGGTTCGTTTTTCTGATAACTACAAGGATGAGAATGAATATCGAAGTGCTATTTCTACACTAAAAGGTAATTGGGAAAGTAATCCCGAATGTAATAGGCACTGTGTTCAAGTTTTTATTCGAGTTCGTACTATTCATTTCTCTATTTTTGTATTTTCTTGCTATGAAAATCTCATCTTTAAGAGTAACTCCGATTTTAAACTCTAAATTCATGATTTTCTGTACAAATTCCCCGCATTTATCGCATGTCTTTGGCTCCTTTCACTGTAAGAATAGGTATCTGTAAGAACGTTGTCATCGGTCAGAGAAAGACCCCAAGATTAGAATGACAAGCTGGCTTCTGCTGCTTGACACGCTCCGATGATCAAGCAAAAGAGTATTGGCCACCTGGGACGTTCTCCGTGTGGAGTCCGTGTGGTTTTATCCCCTTTACCGATTGCCAAAGCCCGTTTCACCAAGAAAGAGACGTTGTTGCGAACGTGAGTTGCAAATACAAAATGAAATGCCTCAGTCCTGTCTCTGATCTCATACATTTTTGCTACCAATGTATATATGCTCTGCGTTTTTCTTGTTCAAAATATAATTTTGCGTAAAAAAACATAAAAAATGCCCTTTGGGATTTTTTCGATACTTATAAAGATCGAAAAATGTTTTGGGAGTTAGAAATTTCTGTGGGATTGAATATGATAATGCGCTCGTTACTTTGTGAAAATTCGCCAAATTAATAATATTACTCAATTAATGCCTCCCTTTCCCCTTGTTTTTTATAAATGGCAACGTAAGTTTCTCATGCTTACCATCACTTGGAAGTGTCTTATGGATCGTTGAATTATGAAAAAATAAAATGTTTTTAACTTCTCATAGCGTGCCATTATATAATAATCAATCTGTTTTTAATCGGATTGCATTCAAATTTTGCCTCAGAGAACTAACAGTTTCTAGAAGTCTCTTTATACTAGTACACGTGTCAGTCGTGCGGTACAGTTGATTTACATATTCTTCTCTCTCGGTCACCCACGAAGTGAGTATTATGTTTGTTGTCATAATCCAAGCTTTGATGGAAGATTATTTTTTTGGCGCGGTTTCAAGTCAACTCACCAAACGTCTCTTTGAATCACCGCATATGGCCCTGTGGCTTGTCGTCAGCTTCATTTGCCTTGCGAATCATTGCTGGATTCGCGAAAATCTCTCGAACTTCCTGGACGAAGCTTGGAAATGAGTACACTGCTTCCACCGTCGCGACGTTTCAATATGACCACCTGCTAAAGGTTGGGAAAGGAGAGGTTACCTCACGGCGGTGGTACCTAATGTCTCCTGATGTGGCAATATTCTCATTTCCGCTTGCAGTCACTTCGGAAGGAGGCCTTTGTCTCGCACCTCTCATGTTTTTACCCTTTCGGCCTGTCTCTCCCTTTCTCCCGTCCGTCACATCTTAGACTTAGGTCACCTTCTTCCGCTCCCCTCCTGAGGAAGACGTGACGCTTTTCACACTCCAATGCCCACACGGCCTTGCCCAGCATCCTCGTCGGCGAATTTCCCAGCTGCGCCGCGCAGCACTCTCGTCGCTAGTTCCCTCTGGCGGACAATGGACGGATTTGGAGTGGAGGAGACGTGGAGGAGCAGTGATGAGCAGCCTCGTTACTATCGATATCGTTCACCGACGGGATTACGGATTCCCTTCTTTTCCAGTTGTTACGTATTCAATTTTACTATTCAGATTTACGAAATAGTAGTGTTAGAAAAATGGCATTCGGCTAACTGCCTCGTATACATTGGGTAGTAAATTTCCATTCTCTAGTTATTGATGAGATTTATCTCCCCGACTACTCAACTGTTATAAATGAATTCATTGTAATTTTCCTTTGCTGTTTATTTTACAGATCGGAAAAATAAGCTTTAAAGTGAGCAGGAAAAGTTATGTATACTTTTAACATCGGTTACGAGGGGTTGATATACTGATAAAATATTATTTTCCCGAATATTGAGAATTTATTCGCATGGTTAAAACAGGTCCATTTTCCTCTCCGTTATTATAGTATATTATTATGAATATTCAATCTTTAAGTTAGGTTAAAGGACATAAATTAGCTGTTAAGCTGTCATAGACATCAGATTTTTCTTTTCGAGAAATCTGATTACGCCTTTGTAATATTTATTGGTGATGACCTAGTCCGTGGAAAAAGTAATTCCTGTACTTATTTATTTCGGAGAATTATTTATATCATCGTTTCTAATCGTAGTTAGTTGAAACTGATTAAGCTTTAACCATTAAATGATTTTGTGGAACGAAGTTAATTTTATTCCTCCATGAAATATTAGTTCCACGAAGTCAACTCGGCCACTGTTGAAGATAGACCCATCTGAAGTTGGGATTAGTGCCTAAATGGGGAGTTGGACGGGTCATGGAAGTAAGACACGGTCGAGGGAGGAATGAGAGATTGTAGCGAAGTGTCGGGCCATCTTCCCGGCGGATTCGTTCCGGTAGGAAATTAGTCGAAGGCCCGAAGGAGTTGGAATTATATTCCGAACCGAGCACAATTTGTTCGGAGTAATTAACTGTCCGACGCGGATGGACTCCCACGTTTGAGTGAGCCGACGGGTTCTATCTCTCTCCTGTCTCATCATAGTGAAGAGAAAGATTACTCTCCATGCGCCATTCCGAATCTTAGATTTTTCTGTCGGGTAGAAAAAAAAAAGATTTTTCGTTCACAAGTCGTTGGTCACAGCTCCTAGAGTAAAATGCGCCTATCTGAATTTTAAGGAAGGATACTCCTTGAAAGTATGAGGGTATTATGATACATTTACATGCTGTCTTGGAAGCAAGTACCTGTGTGTGGAAAAAGCGGAAGGGTATGTTCAGAGTTTTTATTGAGATTTCATGCTAAATTTATGTTTTAAAAGTGTGGCCTTCTCTCTCGTTGATTCAGCTAAAATACATGAAAATATATTCGGCCTCTCAGTTTCATCCTCATACTTGATGAAGGAGTTCTGGCACGATTGTAGATTCAATTTGATTGATCCTTTTCTGAAGATGAACCTTTCAGTTGAAACTCTGAACCAGTGGTTTTGCAAACTCAATTTAGGATCGACTCGCTCTCTGGGGCTGTCCCACCGAATGAATTTCAGGATTCAGTGTACAGCTAAAATTTTGCTTGGGTTGCACGGGTCGGTCTTTACCCTGGTGGTTCTTGATTGGCTATTGAGTTCAACGATCATTTGATTGGCACTTGTCCGGTGATTCGTCACCGAAACGCGTTCTCTCGCGTTTCCGATTGAGCAGACTGGCAACTTCCGTGGTTATACATAGAAACTTATGTAACTTATTCCTCTGCTACAGATATTGAGTCGTCATGGAAAGTGAGATTTCCTGAAAACGGAGTTTCCAATGCCAAACTACTATTTCTTTATGCCTTGCTATTAATTTAACGTATTTAAAAAAAAACAAATTTGTACTAGAATTTTGGACATTTTAGAAGACTAAGCAGTTACTAAAATACGCGTCATTTATTGTATACTTTTGTATGAAATTGTATATATACTGTACTACATTCTAAAGCAAACGTTGTATGGAGTGGTCTTATGGCTTGAGTATTCATTCTTTGTATATTATTTTCTTCTACATTAACATATGAATGAAACATCGTCTGCCCTTACTTTTTTCACGATTTTACAATCGTCATTCTCATACGAAAGTATCGAAACCTAGGAATCAGTATAGGTTCAGCGGATGTGACTGAATTTCTTCCAAAACAGTTGTCCTGATGTAACTGGAACTATAGTTTGATGATGAGTTCTCTTTAGGTAATTGCGAAAAAGATAGAAATTAATCATCTAGACTTTTTTGTAAGGATTCCAAATGCTGGATTTTTTCTTCAAATTAGACTTCTGCCTTTACTGTCATTCGTTCCAACGCACTTGTATGTAGCACTTGTACCCTTTGGCGTGTTTCCCTTCCTTGCATACGCTCGGAAGATTCGTGATTCAAGGAGATTACGGGGCGTGCCACCAGAACAAACGAATTAATTCGAGAAGTGTGGTGAATTGGGCTGCACGACACCGCGAGACAAAACGCAAGCCATAGCGAGGGTTAATTTCTTTAGAAGAAACAAGGAAAATTGTTAGGGGCGGAAGAAATATCTCGGTACGGCGAAACGAACTATTGGGAATGGAATAGCGGTATGACGGACGAATCTGATACTCGCTTGTTCAATCAGCCATTTTTCTCCTTGAGTGTCATTGGCTAGAAGTCATTGATCGGTTTCATTGTATCGCGTGGGCATGGGGAATCCATCACTATTTTTCGCGTTCAACTGATTTGATTGCCCACTCGACAGTCGAATGGAAGCCATTGTTGAGGTTTCAGTTATCGCAGATCGTAGCTATAGTTTTTGTTTATCGAAGACAATAATAATTGATTATCGATGATTCATAACTCAGTAATAATCCGAAATTCGAATGGCCATCGATAAATTTAGCGAGTTTTGTCAATACCTTCTGTTGTAATAAATGCACCGCGCTATCGATGCTGATTACATTAATTGATTATTGAGGTCAGAGTTTGGAAAACTTTGCACACCTGAGGGTTGCGTGTTCAAATTGGCTTGAATTCGTTGGATTTGTATATTAATTATTATGCCGAGACATTTTTATATGCATTTATTTTTCATGAACCAATGTGCTAAAATTAAATCCGTTCACTAAATAAGTTATCTAATTATCTAAATTATGAATACTACAATTGAAAGTTACTTGATGTGCGGGTTATAGTATATCCTTAGGCCACCGGTTGCCGATTCTTGCTTTAGGTTAATCGAGAAAGCCTCGGCGTAAAGTGTGTGTGTGTGATGGTGGTGGAGAGAAGGCTTTTAATCCTTCTTCGTGGATGTGGTGGAAGGTGGGACGAATCGAAGGAAAGGAAGCGACGAAAGAAGACCTGGGTGGCCTGGAAGGTCTTACGGGAGTGGGTGGGGTGCATAAATAGCGGATTCCCAGTTTTTTTTTTATTAAGGCTCTGTGGCCCTCCCCTTCCTTTCCTTGGCCCAGACCTCCTCCACCGCGGGGCGGGCGGACTCACCTCCACTTCCCGTCCTCTGACTTGCACGCGGACGACCTTGAGGTTTACCTCCCTCTCTCTCTCTCTCTTTCTCCTTGGGAGCAATGCCTCTCTCCCAACTCTGTTCTGCCTCCCCCTTCTCCCTTCCTGGCTAACACCGCTCATCTGTACACGTTTACGAGTCCGCTTTATTGAAAAAATAAAAGGTTTATGAAAAGAAGTGGCTTGAACTCTCACTCGAGGTATCGATGGCAAGGGTTTCAATGAGAGAATTAAAATAGTTCCAGTTTTTGTCGATAATCCTAGAGATTATGTCCTCAATGTTCGATAAAAGAAGCTATTTCTGCTGAAGTGTGTGGAAAATGTTACTAAATAACCCTTTTGTCTTCTCGACTCGCTCATAAGCCAGGAATGGCACGTATCAGCCGAGAGCCCTAAGACTCATTATTGACAGGGCGGTGGATAGAAGTGAATGTTTTATTGTTTGAGTCGTACAAAAAGAGCAGATATGCTGATATTTTCTTATTCATATATATTTATGGAGCTTCTTTGTGATGCGAAGCGTTTTCCATGTGTTTTGGAAAAGATACTGACGTTTTCGTAAATGCTCACCATAAGCTGAAAACTCGTTAATTTGGATTATTGTTGGTGAACTAAAACTGTTTTTATTCTTGTACAGCCCTTATTTTTTTTACCAACCGTATTTGACGTTATTCTCATTTAGTATATAGTTCTTGAGCAGTAAAAAAATTCCTGACCGTAAGTTCTAATAAGATAATGTTAGTCAAGTAATCACTAAAAAGACCATTCACCCTGTTGATTATCATTTGTATCCACTTATCTCTCGCTCACTTGAAATCGTAACCCTTACGAAATTTAGTGTTTGATTCCCAAAATTTATTCCATACTTAAAAAAGTGACAAACGTGGTATCATTAGGAGTTTAAGCAATAATTCAAAGGCGCATGTAATTTTTTTGTTTCCGTGCGCAAATTCTGAGCTTACGCATTAACTGCACCTTCAGTTCGCGAGGCAGAACCGTGGACACGCTCAATTCGTAGGAGGCCCCCCATGGTTGCAGACGTTCCATGTTGCCACTTTGGGCATGCTTCGTGTGGGAGTCACGCCGCGCCGTCGAGACGCTGCCGCGAGTGGCTGGATCGGAGGCCGTCAGGATGGAACTGACGGCCGAGGAGGGAAGGAGGGAGGGTAATGACGAGGAACGGGGGATGCTCTCAGGCTCGGAACGAGAATACCTGCGGTAGCGTTTGGCGAAAAATGCTTTTTGCCTCGGAGGATTAAGACGATGCACCACTCCTACGCAACCACGCATGTTTTGTCTTTTTTCCTGACGTGGTTGTCTCTTGTTTAAAAAGTAAGCTGCCAACTTGAAATGTTTATGGTATATATAGAGTGGATCTCCGCCAACCTACCTCTGTCTCGCCTTTCCAATCCCTTATCGACTCTCGACCTTGCCTTCATCACAAATGTGAAAATATGAAGGCAAAATTTTAAAATTTGATATAAAGGAAAATTAAGACAAGGTCTTATTCTAGAAATACACTCATTATTTTAGTTTAAAAACTAGTAATTCGTCACGAATACGGACCAGTGGAGCGGGAGAGACGCATTCCCTCTGGTTTCTGTTAGCAACTTATTTTCTTACATTAAATGAATAATTTTGCATACCATTATCACTCAGTGCTTGGGAAGTAATGGTGGAACTTGTTTAAGTCATGATTGTTGAATAGTTACTTCCTTAAATGACGCGAAACAAATGCGGAAGTTATGGGTAGATATTTGGGTTTGTCGAAGTTGACGAATTCCTAATCAGGTAATTGTAAATCACGTCCTCTTATGATTTCATTACTACTCAATACCAGAGAAATAAGTTAATTACCAGTTTTAACCGTGGCAGAAAAGTCGTTCCCTCAGAGGTTAGTAATGATTTAGTTGTCTATTATTTTATTTAAATGAACTGCAACAGTTTGTTTTACGTAGAATTACAAATTATTCTCCACCGCATATCCTCTTATCCACGCCGTATCATTGGATAACTAAGTTGATTTTCTCAGAACTCAACTCCCTTTAGGTATTTTAAGATTTTTAAGCGCAGACAACTTTTAATCACTAACTCATATTATCTATCATAGGGGTGAGACTTCTAATTAGTTTAATTTTTCTCACCGGGCGGCAGTGTGGTTCCTCTTGACGTTGGCAAACGGTGCTTGGCTTTGACTTCTCGTAAGTTTTGCATGACTGCGGTGCCCTTTGCGCTGCAATAGGTTAGGTGCCTACTTCGATGGAATTGACGTCGGTTTTATCGACACGTCTGCGAACTTCTCGAAACTCCCACCGCTGGTAAAGGTGCTTTGCACTCGGAATGGGTTCGCTGGGTGTCGGGACCACGCCCCCATGACGTCTCTCCACGCCTTTTGCCTCCGCCTTCACCCGCAGACTTCTCCTATTTCAAATTCAGGGATCTTTATCGCGGTAGAAATGGATGAACGAGACCTCACCTTACTTCGCCGGGGCGGCATTTGCGGGGAGAAGTTTTTGGGGCCCCGCAATGTTCTCTGTTTGACTGCGAAAGAAAAATAGCGCTCTGTGCTCGTGATAGTTGGGGAAATACGTGTGGTATTGAAGCCGAGCGTGGAGGTGTGCGGTTTCATTGATCTTATATCACTCGTCGCGTGCACTTATCAAGGTCGTAAAGGACGACTCGTGAGTGCTGCTGCTTCATGGGTGATACGTGGCCGGTCTTTCCCGAGTATTAATGGAACGCTATTCATGTTGGAATAACTTTCTTGCAGAAATTAGTAGTCAGAGGATCCAGTCGACATGCGAAGCACTTTTTGACGACATTGCATTCATTTTTCATTAATAGGGATAAGTTTTGGAAGTATAATATATTACGGGGTGACAGTTGCCCTATCTAGTTACGTCTTCTGTATCAATTAAAGAGATAAAATTTGATGGTATGATCAATTTTCGCCGTGGTTTTCTTGATATTTTGTCCACAATGTTGGGCGTAATCGCAGTAGAATGCCTTTTTTATTATTATTATTATTATTAGCTGTGCCTATTTTTAAATGTCACACAAGAATGTTAAAAAGCACCAAAATAAATATTGCATTCGGAGATCTCATTTGAAATGTATAAACTATAAGTTTTACAAGTAATGATTCTTATTGGCAAAATATTTTAAATTATTAGGTCATTGTTAACGCATAAATCAGTCATGTTCTCGTGCACATGCTAGCCATTTATTTACGTTTCCCTCTTAATTCACTGTGTTTGTTTTCGAGCGTTATTTTTCTTAATCTTTGACTCTTTTAATTTTACTAATATATGCGACTACCCTAATTGTTATGGCTTAAGTACTCACAAAGGTGTCCTTGCTTCAATTAAGCATTCTCCCTGGCCACTGCCACCTTCCGCATTCACGTAGCTCATGTGCTTGACCCCACGCTAGGTAGGAAAATCGGTGGTGGAAACGATAGCGCCGCGAACTCAGAACCTTTCAGAATATCCCTATAATTTTATGCATGTGATGCAGCCTACCGCAGGAGCAGATGAATTTTTAATGCGTTCCAAACCTTCGATTGCCCCTATCGAGTTACAAGCGGTTTCGCAGTTGTCTATTTTTTATAACCTGTCTTCATGACCGTATAAAGCACTCGTTCAATCCCCTCCCTTCACCGGCTGACTTTAGATATTGCTTGGGCTGTGTAGCATCAGAAGGGCCCCTCAAGCGGCCGTCAGAGCCGACAAACTCTGTCTAACCAGCTTCCTGGAAGATTTCTTTCCATTCCATTATACGCAACCACTTTACGCTCCTCTTTGTTTACCGTTTCTCTTCCCTATTAGTGTGTGTGCTTTTTTTTCCCCCTGCACTTCGTTCGTTGCCTTCCTTTGTTGCGTCCTCTCGCCCGTGACCCCTTGCACGTGCAGCTCACGCGCTGCTTGCATGTCCGTCGTTATATGACACGGACGTGACCCGAGACGTGCTCCCTACATCACCCGGCTTCTCTTAAAACATGGCTGGTCTGCTCGGCGTCACTTCGTCCTTGCTCTGCAAACGATAATCTCCGTCGTTTCCCTCGGTTACGGAATCAACAAAATAGCATTTCCAACTATGTAGGTAGTTATGAACCTTATTCAGGGATGGAGGTAATTCGATGTTGCCTGAAAATGCCTTGCAATTTATTGTTGTGCTTTAAGGTATGTGTTCTGCAATCTTGGGTCAAATAGCTCGTTTCCAAGAAAGGAATTTTCTTCATTTGCAGAATACTGGTACTTAGACCATATGTTTTTCAATGCCGGGCGCAGTAGGTTTTGTTCACTTAGCTGCCATGTTTTCCTACCAAGGTCTACTGAAATTGAAATGAGATTTATACCATCCGACTAAGCATACGCTGTCTCGGGAAAATTACTTGTTTAATCATTGTGTTGTTATTTTGGAATATTCAGAGTGTGTAGACACTTATCTATATTTGTTTGTAGGCACCTCAAACATCCACACACACCATGTTGAATCTGAGAAACTTCACAGTTTAAGTTTTAAAATTTGAGAAACTGGTAAATTTCAACAAGGAACTACTCAACACACCCTAAAATTTAAGATAATGGCCAAAAGATTACACCATCACCAAAAATGACCGGTAGATGGGGTGTGATACGTCCCCATAACCGCCATAAGTTACGTAGAAGTAAACGTACCTATATATTAAAGAACATCATAGGGCGGCCTTTATTTAGGCTTGGAAGCCATTTATCGGCTTACAATTTGAAAAGTACCGTAAGCATCTTACTTTAGTACAGCATATGCGAATATGGGCGTTTGGTTCATAGTGTACCTAGTTGCGGAATGAACTTCGTTGGTATATCTTTAATACTTTTTTGCCTTTATTATATAGTAACCAATCGGGTTATCCTTTAGTAATTGCAGCAATTATGTTCAACCGGTTTGTTATACCTGTCAAGTTGCGTGAGTGCTCTCAATTTTCTCGTAATTACGAAATTTGCGTTAGGAATTTATTGTGGACATAAATCAGCAGTTTTACTTTCACTGTTGAATTTTCATTTTGTCGTGAAAAAAATAATTTTATACTCTAGCAAGGAAAAGGAATAGATAAGGAAAAATGTCATGCGAAGAAAGTTCAACTTAAAAAAAGAGGTGTGTCATTGGCACTTGCGGTAAATTTCCACTTTGTAACTGACGCATAAAAGTAATTGCCTTACTGTGGTTTACAACCCCGATAAAAATATTGATTCGCAATTCTCTTACTTTTTTATATCTTAATGGAGCATTTTGCCTTTTATTTTTTTAACTAGTCAAACCATTTGTTTTATGCCTTCCTAAGCATCAGATACGTCTCCGTGACAGCGTAATAAATTGCGGCTAGTTGAGGCCATTTAAGTGTAAAGCCGTCTTCGATATTCACCCATGTATTTTCGCCGCCTCCGCGACCGATGCTATTCCTATACCCCTCCGTTATGCGCACCTTGAGCACGATATGATCTCCCCCGAAGCCAATACTTGATCCACTATTTTCGCTTCCAATTGGCCGGGGAATTTTCTCGTTTATCGGACCAATCGGCCGTTTCCGATCCTATTAGATTCTCCGGCTACCGCTCCCCCCTACGTGATTGAGATGGAGGAGGAGGAGGAACGAGAAATTTTTCATTACAATTTACTCAATCTCCAATTTGGCGAGAATGAAATCGCTAAATAACCAGATTGAAGGTTCGATTCTGGTGGAGGGGGGGGAGGGAGTGAAGAGGAGGCGGGGGAGGATCTTGTCGGCACTTTGGAAGGGAGAAATTGCATTTCATAGGGCGTGCGGGATGGTGGAGAAGTGGTGGTTATTTATGTTGGGTGGGCGTTGAGGCGGTGGTGGAAGAAATGAATGGTGGTGAATGAAAGGGGAGGGGGTTGGCCGGGGTGTGGCCTCGAGGAGTAGGAGGTTGTTTCTTCTTTGCCGGGCATTATCTGCAGGATTGCTGAGAGGCGATGATTGGCTCAACGGTGTGTAATGCGGGCTCGCCGGAGTGATAAAGTAAGTCATCTTGTTTTCCCCTTCCGCGTCCATCCCCTTGACAACCCTCTCGCCTCTCCTTCCAACCCCGACGGCGGCGAGACGATCGGAAGGATTGACTCGTAAAGTGGCCGCACTCGGTGTCACCACCTGCCCAAGTCCTCTGCCGGATCCCTGGTTTCCAATAATCGCCTTTCTACCGCCTCCCTTGCCCCCGTAAGTTCAGGAGACTACTCCTATCTCTATCGTTCACTCATTCTGTATTCCAATCGTTCGCTCTTGAAACCCCGTGAAATAATTTCTTACGTTTTTGGGTTCACTTGTTCACTATCTTTTTTATATGTTAAGGAGCATAGCTACCTCCATAGAGAAACTCTTGTTTTGGGTGAAATTTTAAATAATTAAGATGTGGTAGAAAACATATTTGGCGGTACAATCCAATAGGATGTATAAAACAGTTTATAGGGTCTCATTTATTTATCAATTTCATATAGCTGTAGTTTGCTGAGCCTGGTAAAGTATTGTATATATTGGCGTTAATGTGAATCGAAAACTTAGGATATTTGAATCGGACATGAAAAGAAGAATGAAAATGAAAAAGCAGGAGCAATTTCCACAATTTTGAAAAGGATAACACAGAACTAGGGTAAGAACAACATAGCGAGCTAGATATAAATAACTTCCAGGATAAATCATTCTAGCGGTTAAAACGTGCAAGATAAATTAACGTGCAAATAAATAAACGTGCAAAAAAAAAATTGTGGAAATTGCTCCTGCTTTTTCATTTTCATTATGTCACGTTTCCACTCCATCTCGCCTGAAACCTCAGACTATGAAAAGAAGAGGTATCGGAGATGGCACATGAGGAGAAGTAAAGGTGGTAGATGGATCCGGTGGTCGTAGGGTGCCTACTGTTAACTGTGGTGTAAGATTTTCATTGCGAAAAATAATGAATGGAAAAAATATAGTGCTCATGCATGTGGAGATGCTAGGTTGCGATGTGGAAGAATACCGACGTTAAGAAGGGGATAGATTTGAGAGAGATGCGTTCCTGAGGTTTTACAGGAAGACCAGATGGCGGTTCTTCTACATGCATCCGAGCCTTTATCAGAATCGTCACACCGATTCTAATAAGCCCGAACTTCCCACTCGCATGCTCTCTCTCATCCAGTCAGCCACCTCGTCTCCTCCGTCTCTCCCTCTCGCAGTCTCACCGAGATCAGCCGGAGATGAGGGCGGTCGCGAGGCGTGAAATGTCGTTAGCGCCTCGGCCGACACAGCCTGGGCCATTTGCGGCAGCAACACTCACCCAACCAGGGGTGGGGGGCAATTGATCGGGGGGGGGGGGGGGGGTTGGGACCAAGTTCAATGGAGGGAGAGTAATGAGGGCGAGGTTAGGAAATGGTCGAAAGGGGCGCTGCGTTGGTGTAATGAGGAGTTGCAGTTGTGCAAGCTATGGGATTGACACGCACGCTGAAAGTCAGGGCGTTCAAACCTTGGCTGTGGTAGGAATATTGGTATAGTCAAGAGCTATAAAAAGTGCTGTAGCTACTTTTATCTCTCCTGAAAATTTATCTTGCACGTTTTAACCGCTAGAATGATTTATCCTGGAAGTTATTTATATCTAGCTCGCTATGTTGTTCTTACCCTAGTTCTGTGTTATCCTTTTCTATGATAGCCATTTATTAATTTGATGACGTAGTAGCTATGAACAAAGTCAGGATTTTTTCGCAAGGAAGATATTATTAGTACTTAATCTTTATAGGCAATAAACGTTGTTGAATATGATTTCACTTGTCAGGGACTTCTTATTACTGAAGAATGTGAAGAAATTAGTTCACTTAGGAAAGTGACCCTTGAATTTAAGTGGTTTTTATTGGCAATAAACGGTGCTGTTTTACTTGTAAAGGACGTCTGTAACTGACGAATGTAAAGAGGTTTGTTCATGTGGGTAAGTGACCCTTGGATACAATTTCTGTAGCTTGATCTCTTTATAGGACGAACTGACACATTCAAAATTGTCCAAAAATCTTACAATTAGTCGTAATTATACTCTTCTATCTCATCCATTTTTATCATTAACCGAACATGAGGTTACGCGTAAAATCGGATCCTCTCCCATAAGAAGTCGAAGATGCATTCCTACTGAACACATCATTCAGTTTAGCGCTAATATCGTTAAACTGACAGCGGTGCCAGATTAAGTCGGGAGAGTTTATCTCATGACGACTAGGCGAGACGCCTCCTGTCCGTCTCAGCGTGTGGTTACGGAGATATGTTAATTGTTCCCTCTCTCGTCGGAACTGAATCCGCAATGAACGAAGGCCGCCCACGCTCCAGCCTGCTCTCAGCCCCACGGCTATGAATATTCTGCCATCTCCCAAGAACTTTGGTTCACCTGGTGTCGTAAAGCGAAGGAATGCGTTTGATTTCATTTTATTTTTATTTTCAATCGAAGGAAGCCATTTCAGTGCTGAGTGATTTAATTTTTATGACATTAATCGTGTAGCAATCGTGATGAAATTTACTGTCATGTTTTTTCTCGGAATATTCATTGTTGGTCAACTAATTTCTGTTCATGCTTTTAATTTATATGTTTTTAGATGCTTATATATCATGCAATAAAAATGTATAGACAAGAATTCTTGTTCAATGAATCGATATTGAATCTTTCTCTCATGCAGTGTAAGGAACATACATTACCCATTTTATGTGAGCTTGATTTTATAGGTTAGAAGACATTCTACGCAGCCCTATTTGGTATTTGTCGTCGCTTTTTCGATGAAACCATTTCCATGGTGAATGATCTCTTATTTATGATATTACCACCGCACCGTATAGAAGCGTTCTCAATACGTATTGTGGGTAAAATGTTTTCCCGGGATAGAAAGTAGAACTTAAATCAATTCGGTTAAGTTTGTACGTACGATACAATAGAATTTCCTCTCATTTCATTAAATATGTAGAAACCGACTTGAATTCCAATGAATATCGGGCGTCTCTATTGCGTCACATGGTAAAGTCCCTAATTATCCTGTGCATAGGTTAGAATAGACTTTCTCTGCAGTCTTGTGAGTTGTAGGCCACCATCCTGCTTTCGGAGGCTGTAATTAAGCATCAGCATGTTTCCATTTAATGGTGCATCGTATACACGTACATGAGTGAAGTCGTTTGATGGATAATGTATCGAGAGATATAGAGGAGGGGTTGAGAATTTTATTTTGAACAAGGTGATTGGATGATCGAGGCGTATTCCGCTGCCTTGAAAGTGAATAAACGCTTTCATATTGGAAATCCTCTCTTTCTCTCTCTCTCCTCTCTCGTCGATATCTGCTTTTCTTTTGTTTACTCTGTGTGCGATCGATCGGCGTCCTGCTGACTCCGATGGGTTGTAGAGGGGGAGAGGGAAAGGGTCCTGCCCCATCCCCTCCCCTCCACTATCCCACCTCCCCCACGTGAATATCCGCGCGATAGCTTTTGTTTACGTCGAGATTTTCGTTCGCCGTTGCTTCATCCACGCGAGAGAGGCAACGCCTTTTCTAAACGCGCGCAAACAATCGATTGACTTTTTTTCCCTCCTTCCGGCACATTCAAATGTTTACGCAGGCTTCGAAGCGACGAAATTGCCAGAAAATGCTGCATTTTTTTGCAATTCCGCGGGAAAAAAAACACTTGCGATTCGCGCGTCCACGGCAGTCTTTTTCATGTATGTGCTACGTTGCGCCCGCCCTAAGTGGGTATGTTTTTTTTGCTTCCCTCGAAACCAATGGCGGTTTCAGGATAGAGACGAAGGGGGTGGAATTGGTGGGGGGAATGAGGGTAACCTCCCAGCAGTAGTGGGGGTCCGAGAGGTTATGAAAGTGTTGAAAATTTCGAGGCTGATAACAGCACTTCAAGGTTGTCTCTGGGCTCTCCTCTCCTGTATACATTCGGCAGCTGAACAAAATTACCATTTTATCTAGGGTAAATTGGATACCCGATTGAGGCTATAGCGCCCACCTAGCCCCGCTCTGAATCCGCCTCTGCTCAGAACCAACGCCGCCTCCCCGATTTCTCACTTCAGTCCTCATCCAGTTTCTTCCTCTTCTTTCCGCTTCCGCTTTCTCGCTCGTTTCTCATCGTTCTAATGAACTTGTGTTTTCTGAATTAACGTTTGTACAGAAAATGGACGAAATTCATGGAAGGTTGACTGATGTTCAACGGGCGTAAACGTGCTTCTCAATACAACTGTAAATATTGGCGGTCAATGAAAGATTCCTTTAATTTCCCATCTAAGGGGTGAAAACATTCGTAAAATAAACCATACATCTTATGCCAAGAATCTTCTGAGTAAATGATCAATTAGTTTCTTTATCTATCCTCAAATGGAACCCCCTGGATAGTCAAAATTTAAGTAATTTTTTTGTCTTTTGGTTCGCATACCCATCGGTGGTATCGTTACATATGATATTTTTCCTCATATTTTAAGTCCACCCTTTGAGAATCAAGGTTGTCTTTGCTGCAGGCCATTTAAGATTCCAAGTTAGTTGTTTTAAGGTTTTCTGTAATAATTGCTAAACAACCGTTGTTCCCGCGGGAATATGCTTCTCAATCTTTTGTTCGTGTCCCTGGTTCATTATGGACCTCGATGGCTAATGGCGCTGTCGGTGGTTAAACTCCAAAGTAAAACCGTGAGATAAAGTTACTTCCAATACTTAAAAAAATTATAACCCCTCCAGGTATCAGTAACCCATATCTTAATTTATCAATCCATCGCCCTCTTATTGCGTAAAACATTTCCTTCTCGAAGCTCGCCTGTCAATTATTATTTAATTTCTAACTCTTGAATTCCATTGGCCACTTCCTCTCCCATTCATTGCAACGGATATGGCAGTAGGCCACTCTTGGCTTTCCCACGAAATGTTTTTAATACGCTTCCATTGCTATCAGAAATTATATCCATTAATGTACTTTTCGCTGTTTTCTCGCTACTTAATGTTCTGAACCTGAAAGAGCCGTGGGAATCTCATGGGTGATCCAACGGTGGTTAGTATAATTAATCTCCATTACCCCTTCCGACATTGTTCTCAAAGATTGTGCGGTAACCTTGACTCTTGCAAACACTGAGAATCGCTCATGAAATTGTTCTCATAATTATGCACTCTGTGTACTCATACCCTCAGGTTTCCAGCTGGTGGTTTAACTCGTTCTGCAGAAAAAGCCTGGGATTTTAAGTTTTATTTCTCTCGTATTTTGTACTCATCGGCGTAATGGAAATTGGAATCTCATAAATGATCATTTAAATATATTTTTTTTCATTTTTTTAGTGAAGAGAATTGCATGAGAAAGCGTGCGCTTGGTTTTAGAGGGTATTTGTGGATGAAAGGCTCACGTCTTCGCGTGAGTTTATTTTCTAGTTGTCTCTCCTTACCGACGAAGGAGTGCGTAGGTGTCAAACTACCCGTAAAGTGCAACTTGAGGAATTAATTCCATGGGAACACCATGTCTCAACATATGTAGCGGCGGACTGGGCTAAACTTATATTCGAAAATTTTCAACAATTTTCAGGACTCGAGCCCGAGCCTTTGAAGCAGGAAGTCATTGCTAATGTATCAAAATAGGTTCAACTGACGAGTGCTCCTGGCTGAGTAAATTTCCTTTGTGTTTACTGTAGAGTACCGATGACCTACCTGATTTCACCTACCTGATGATCCCCCTAGCGAGTGAAATCGGTTGCACGTACTCTCTAATGAATGGTTAGGCACGCTCTCAGCCGGAATGACTAATTCTAAACATAAATAAGTAATTATATGAAAATTTGTACCAAAATACTCTTGAAAATGTTCAGTTTGTTGAACTATTCCAATCGTTGTGAACAAACCGTATCATCCCCATTCCGAATTTATACTTGCGACGTCGTCTCTCCCGCTCCCTTTCATTCATACATTCCTTTCCTTTCTCTTTCCCTCCCATTCTTCATCCTCAGGCCTTTCCTAATTCTCCATTCTCTCTCCATTTCCGTTTCCGACCGTTTCATCCCTTTTTTGAGGGTCGCTCGTCCTCATCTCTTTCTCTCTTTTCCTCCCCTTTCATTATCTCCATCTTGCCTTCACTCCCCTCATCATCTCTCTCTCTCTCTCTCCTTTTACTTACACTCCATCCCTCTCTCTGTTTTGCCGTGCTCCAAGCATTTCAATTCTCATCCCCCATTCCTGTCTCTTCCTCCTTCATTTTCCTGCGCGCACCTCCTCCCTCCCTCTCTAATCACTCGACCCGGAATTTCTCTCTTCTCTCCCGGAGCCATCCTCCTTCCTTTTGTACGCTATTCGCCATGCTACTGTCTCTTCCTCTACCTCCTCTCTACCGCCCATCCCCGCTTTCATTCCGCCGCGATATTTCCACCGCGCGTCCTTCCCGTGCATAATCCTCCTCTTCTCCGGGATTTTCCTGTGGACCGCCTCGCCGCGCCGATCCGCGTCGCTTGCATTTCCGCGTAACACGAGAGTGCGGCCGTTGCGTCGTCGGGATGTGTTAGTGTGTGTAAGCCGGGGCCGATGCCCCACGAGAATGGTCTCTCTCCCTCTCGCGGACTTGGTGGAGTCCCGATGTTTTATCATCCGCCCGGTGGTGGCCCGAATATAGGTATGTATGGACGTGGGAATGTTATGCGCACGATACCGCGTCACGGTTGTGAGCTCTGTCGACGCCTTAGAATACACCATTGGCCTCTCAGCCTCTCTCTTTCTCTCTCTCTCTCCGGGGTGGAGCGAGCGTAGCTGATGAGTTTACTGTCTCCGTGGCTTTGTCCCTGCATGTTCACATGATATTTTTTTCTTCCTGGAATTCGTCCGCCTCCTCCACAAGTCCCACGTGTCCACAAGTCTGTCGTTATAATCGGTTTTTACTTTCGTGAAAGACTGGTTCATCATCGAGAG
This sequence comes from Ischnura elegans, assembly GCF_921293095.1. NCBI lineage: Eukaryota > Metazoa > Arthropoda > Insecta > Odonata > Coenagrionidae > Ischnura > Ischnura elegans. The sequence continues at coordinate 148,618,156 of NC_060246.1, forward strand.
ACTCTCTTGTTGCTGAATAAAAATATCGTGCAAGCTCTCTCTATTTTCTGTAGTTGCTCTTTCGTATGGTCTTCTTGGATTTCAAATTAATATCGTTAACTTGGTGAATTACGTTACTTTGGGCCAAATAACTATTTGTTTATATTTCAGCAGAGTTGGCCATCCCCGTCAAGTTTTACGCCTCACAACGATAAGAAAGCCAGCCATATCGCTTGTATTGCTTAAGAAAATCTTTTAAAACCCTCATGATTTTCCATGGTCTCCTAATGGTCTCCAATTCTTGGCATTATTATGCGTACATTTATTAGTTAATTTGATGAATTTGTCTTAAAGCCTTATTCCTTTCTCGTGATATCTCCTTTTTTAACCTTAATACTGATGGCTGTATTTTTTGCAGTCAGACAGCGTTCGTGAAGTGCTTTAAAAGGCTTGATTGCCGTTCCGCGTCAGAGCTGCCCGACCAGCTATGTATTTACACGATACTACTGTATGGAGTACCATTCGTCTGGCTCCTATCCTTCTACCAATCTGATATGGGTGGCCTTACCGGGAAAAGATGCAAATTAATCCCGCCATTGCAGCTCTAGAGGTCATATGAACGTGCAAGCCATTCCACCGCGACAAGGTTGCAGCCTAAGGGAAAGAAATGGTTTAACAATACAGGTGTTTGTACTCTGCAGAATCTAGGAAGCTATGAACATTAATCAAATTTGAAATACACTGTAATTGAAAAACTTTCAGAGTTCCTTCAACTTCCAACGCACTTTGACCTCATGCTGCTTGAAAAGGGGAGGTTTTCAATGTATGCTAAGTAGTCGTAATGGGAATTCTGTGGTCGCCGTTTCTGTTCTTCCAGACTCGACTGACTGCGTAAGCGTTGTTTTAATGAGAGGTTTTCTCTCTGAAGTAAAATTACAGCTCTGTATGACCTCGCTCGTGTAGGGTTAAATGCTTTGACTTTAGCAATTATCTCAGGTTTTCCTCCTTTGAACTTTTCCTCCATCTCGTCGCGATCGATTATAGTAATAGGTTGAATCATTACGCATGATTTCAATGGCTCGCGAAATCACTTCCCGCATAAATTTTCCTTACGCTTCCGGTGAGACTAGCAGCTTGGAAAACATTTTATCCCCTGAGAAATAAACGTCTTCAGTTATTCTACGGCTGCCGCGTTCAGTGCTAACCTTGTATTGGTGGGCGCTTAAATTTGTGGTTCTTCAGGCCGCACTATTTTGTTTGAAAACTAGAAAATTACATTTATGCGTATTCTTCGGAATTATGCTGAAAGTTGGGACACATATATATACAGTTTAAAGGCATCATCCCCCTTAAGCCACACGGACTTCGACCGATCTCAAGGGCATCAGCGACTCCACCAGGACAGGTTCTGCATGCTCACCACCGATCTCTTTTAACGTCTACGTGCATTTCCGATGTTATCATGTGTGCATCGTAACTTTTTATAGCCTCGCGAGCAGTCAGGAGCAAAAAGGGAAGAGAACCCTGCGACCTCTGCTCGGTCCCGAATTAAGTCCTTTGTCTGTTGGTTCAAATTCTCCTCTAGCCCCCATTTCTGTTTCTCTTTCTCCGCCTGTCCGTATATTCTCCCTCTCATATCGCTCTACCCTTCTCCTCCTCTGCAGACCACCCTTGTTTCAGTCTTGCGTTTTCATCCATTCCAATTCCCGCAGTGTTGGCTTTTCATATTGTGCACCTGCTGGGGTGTAATTACGAGCCGGGGGGAGGAGAAGGGTTTTGAGCTTGGATAGAGGGAGTGTGTGGAGGGAGGAGTTTTTTAGGGGGGGTCGGAGAGAGGGTGGGAGCTGCCCACCACCGGAATTGGAGAAATGGAGTGGGAATGAAAACTAGGGGAGGAAGGGAACGGGCGTTGAGTGAGGTTGAGAATTAGGGGTGTTGGCTGAATGGTTGTTGGGGTTCGTGTGCGAAGGAGTAAGAAGCGGTGAAGGTGGCGGGTTTCGGTGGGGTCTTGTTGCTTCCATCATGATTTAAGGAATTGCTACGTATTCAGTAGGTACCGGCCGACTCGTGGCGAGCAAACTTTCCGTATTCGGTCGTGGCGGAAGAAAAATAAAAGCCCGTGAAAATGTGTGCCTGCTTCGCAAACGTTAGTTCTCGAGACTCGTATATTTAAAGCCTGCGAAATTTCTGGGTTTGAAGTTCGTGGTCATGAAAGTTAATTGCCTGGTGCTCAAGTGTTTGTCTTCTTCCGGGGGACCGTATTTGCTTCTGTAAAATATGTATGGAACTGATTGCAAACAGGCTGGAATCAGTTGTGTCAACCATTTTCATTATTATATGGAATAATTACGTGGTGGTATGTGATTGATGACTAAAAGAAGAGGATAACTTCGCTATCAAGCATGTGCGCATTGGTACATTAGCTATTATGTCCTTGTTTTCTTTTTGACCGGAAAGATTGTGTTGTCTCCCTCATAAACTGTCACAGAGGACTGGATATCTTAAGTCCACCAGGTGAAATAGTAATAAATTCGATGGTTTTATAAATATTTATGTTAAAAGTAACACAAATGTATTTTTATTTCTGTGGAATTTCACTCGTCTGAGTCTAATATCTAACTCCTCCTTTCTTCGTTTTCCATCTTACGTTTTAACTGTGGCTTAAGTTTTGGCAGCCGAGATTTTAAAGACCCTTCTCTAATGGTGGCTGTGCGTTCATATTCGTCTTCGCTTGGCTATTCTGCATCTCCACTGAGTTTCAGTCTCTCCTCCTCATCCAATGCGATTGGAGATTTAAAATGAAAGGGAATAAACATTATTGTCTGTTGAAGAGGGGACTTCAGTTTGGGAGAAGCCGCGGTGGCTCATAAAATGTTGATGTTACTATTTGATGTGGTTAGTACATGAAAAGACTCAAGGAACGAATCCAGCGGGATGAATTCTGATGAGATATCATTAAACTGTGAATTATAGGTGTTTATGAATTCCTTGAAGGATTTCTGTGTTATAATATCATGGCATAAGCCTTTTTGTGAGTTGGAAGGGGAACAAGGTTCATTTTTATTTTGTGGTGGGTTAAGGAGAAAACTCATGGAACGAATCCTACTGAATTAATTCTGATGAAATTTCATGAATCGGAGGGTTATACGTGCTTTAGAATTCATTGAAGGGTTTCTGTGCTGTAATATCTCGGCATGGACATGAGACGATTCCCCAGTGGTCGTCTGCCCTCTACCGGCTGAGCAGCGATCACTCATGCAATACCTTCTTCTCCTTCCCCGGTTCTCCTTCTCCCCCCTCCCTCCGTCTCATCCTCTCCTTACTCGCTAGCCACTCCGTTAATTGGACTGGGGACCGGCAGCTCCCGAAAAATTTCCAATCCCGCCGCTCACCCTCCTTCCGCTTCGGCCGGCTGCCCGCCCGAGACGGTGCAACGTCAGTGACTTGTATTTCTGCATGAGTGATAATTACTCCTTGCGTAGTATTCTCTCTGCTGTCTGCAACTCTGCGGGGGTAAGTTTTGACGGTGGCCGTTTAATAGATCTTCCCCACTGATGGCTCTACGTTCAAGGTTTTCCGCTGATCTGCCTTTGCGCCAAATTCGCTCGTGTTCATTTGTTGCTGCTTAAGCCGAGGTGCTAAGTTGTTTTTGGTTAAGTCTCAGGTGTACAGATTGACACAAGTTCAGTCCTATGGACCCGTATTACTTAGCTCCTACGACGATTACTATTTCTTATTTCGTTTAAACTAATTGTATGGAATTCGTAAAGTTGTACCCATCATTATTAACGAGTCGCTGTGGAGACTAGTCACGGATTTGAGGGCACCGACAAAACTCGATTGTTTCTGGCTTTACTTAGCAACCAGGTAAACAACAACAAAATAGCTGTTATTATAACGATTTCTGTACCTGATGATGTCGCCTCTGCGACGAAACCGGTCGTATTGAATAAATCGTGTGAAAAAGTACCATAACTTTTTATTGTTCAGCACCGACACTTGTTAGCTTACCAGGATTTCCAATTGCTTATGAGTTATTTTTGTGGTAATCGTAATGGCAAGTTTAGGCATTGAAGTAAATAATATAATATAAAAGAGGATATGGTTTGTTATGAGTGTTGAACATTTGTATCGAACATTATTACTTGTAAACAATTAAAAGGGTATGGTACTTTTTCACGAAATTTTGTGAAAAAGTACCATGCCATTATAATTATTTACAATATATTTTTACAAAGTTAAGCCTGAAACCATCGCGATTGTTACTTTTATCGCTTTTGGGAATCAAAACATTTAAAAATAGCTTATTTTCATGGAAGCTTCATGCTACGCATTTTTTTGGCCATATATTAACCTTACTTACCTCAAATTATACCAATTTAATGGATTTGTTCAATTTTTATCCCTGCCAAGTATCTTTTCCTTAACAGAACAGTTTTTTGTCTAATTAAGTAACTTATCGATTAAAAATAATTTTATAAAGTAGTTATGCACAGTACAAAGCTGTATGGAAGTCTTTTAGGATTTGCTATCTTCATTTATCTAAAATCATTGCCTCCTACTGCTTCCTCTGATCTTCCAGATCAACGTAAGGTTTAGGAGACGCTCGAGGAACTTGCAGTTGTCCTACGGATGTCGCCATTGATTTATACCTTTACCTTTGCGAAAACCAGTCTTCATTTATTTATCAAGTAATATTTATTTAAGGAGGATCAATTTAAAACATTCTTGTTTACCCTTGAAATTTCCCGGAGCGTGATTATGCTCGTTAGGGTAATTTATCCTGAATGAACGAGTAGTCTTTTTGGCCATCAAGTGGGATAGAGACTTGACTTCTCCACATTTATGTTTTCATCGCCGCTCGGAGTGGCATGAAGCCGCCCTACAAGTTGGGTGCGGGCAAGAAAGCTGAATTTTATGCTTGCGCACGCCCACCCCTTCTATTTGCTCGCTCCAATCCTTCCCGCATCTCGACTCGCTTAAATCTACATCGCCTTCATTCTCTCACTCACTCCTCCACTTTCTCACCCCTTTCCCTCTCTCTTATTTTTCGATCTCACCCTCCCAACACCTCCCTCTGCCACGTAGGTTTTTTTCTTCTCCCTCACTCCACTCCTACTTCTCCTTCCTCCGCCGTGCGCTAACATCTGTTAGCCGTATTGTTGGCGGGGTTTCCTTCCATCGGCGCGGCAGCAGGCGTGGGAGGAAGACGGTTGTCTGTTGAAAGAGGATGGGGGCTTGACGGGAGTGGGCGCGAAAGTGCTGTCGACTGTATGAGGGAAGGTTTTTGCGTGAAGGAAGAGAGTGGGGGAGAGAGAGAGAAAAGATGGGAAGAGAGGGGGTTGTGTGGCAAGGGAGGCATATCAGGTGTGGCGGCGTGCAGCGCCGTGATTCAGAGGTTTGCGATTTAAATGTATTGCCAGGGAGTGAGGGACTGCCGCGTTTATTTCTCTCCCCGAACGTGCATCCACGGGTGTGGTCCTCTTGTTTTCATAACACTGCTATCATCTTTTAAGGAGTTGCCGCAACGAACAGCATTAACTATGCCGACCGTTTTCGAAATTTTTGCGTCTTTGTCATGGGATAGTGAACTCTTGATAATTACATGGAAGCATCGCTACTGGTTGGCTTATTTATTTTTTGAAATTGTTAAATTGTTAATTAGGATATCAATACGATAATTTCTCCATTATTTCTACTCAATTTATTACAAACGCGATCGTTTTTTGGCATTTTAGCGTCATTGCCATAGTTACCAACGAGGGATAGGGTAGTCTTGATAATTATATGGAAGCGTCGCAACCGGTCGGTTTTTTTATGTATTTAAAAAATTATATATATTGTTAATAAGAATATCTAGATGATAATTACGTTGGCAAAGGAGGCATTGATACATAGGTAAAAACTACGGAGGTGATCGTTACGGAAGAGTTTAAGGAGAAAGCTGATGGAGAGTCTCATCTGAATTATAGCGCGTTAAGGCGCAGAAACGTTGACGCTGAGGAAAAAAGGACGAGAAAAGACTGGAGGCGTTTGAGATGTTTATGTGGATTGTGATGGATAAACATTTTTGTCAAATTGTTTCGCTAAATTTCAGGCATAAGCCATTTAATAAGGGAGGTTGGCATGACATTCTAAAAAAAGTTCTTTTCCCCAAAATCAGCCCCTAGTGGGTGGACATAAATAATTATGCTGATAGCATTACTAATGTCGCAATGAAAATTATCTTGCGTGGTACTGCGTATTTAAATAAGACTATACGTTTTCTTCATATATTAATCCGATTCTTTTTTTACGATTTCGATGCTAAAGAGAAAATGCCTGAAAAGACAACTCTGGCACATCGATGACTCACTTTTTGAACATAGGAAAAGTTTTCCTTAGAATCGACCTTGATATCGACGATTTTTGCGGGAAATCGGTTGTTTTTTTAATCAGGTGTGTGGTGAATAATTTAATGTTTACCAGCGATGAGATTGTGGGGGATAAAATTCAAACGAACTGCGGGAAAAAAACGTGGTTGGAAGGTGAGACATTTCATGCATTTCTACCGACCAGTTGCCTATTGAGGCAGGGTAACAAGCGCTGAGAAAGGCGATCGGCTCCTGACAAGTGTGCAGGAAATGCCTCCAAAAAACTTCAAGTGTGTAATTTTCCCCCCATTGGCGTTCGCGTCCCCTGCAACTTTAAGAGATCAAGGGCGAGTGAAGGCAGATAGCGTGGAGGGACTTCGATGGTGGTCTCACTCGGATATCCCCTCGCCAGTGGGAAGACGTTCTTGAAGGAGGGGACCCTTTTGCTCCAGCGGAGACGATGCGACGTCCGTGAATGCAGTCGGGCAGGAAAGACGAAGGCGTTGTGGGGAGGGGGAAAGCGGCTTAGGTATGAACGGACGAAGCTGGCCACATACTATCCCAACCCACCCCCGCATGTTGAGGGACTTGGGCAAGGGTTGGAAAGCGTGGATGCGGAGACGTTCCTATAAGAAACAGCGACCGATGTCTGTCGCGCGTGGGAGGAGGATGAAGGTGGGCGGTTGGACAGACAAGGCGCCACGGAGAGTAAAATGTCGTCCAATAGCTTGTCTTCCCTCCAATGGTCCATTTCCCCTTGTCTCTCCCCCTTTCCTCTTCAGGGCCCATAATAATTCTGTCTCCTACTCTGCATTTTTATTCCCTTTGAATCGCTTTCGTTCCTCTAATTCTTCGCCTCAGCTTTTCTTTCGCATTTTTTTGGTCGTGGGTTTTCCAGCTCGTAAAGTAATTCACGTTTTTCTTTTACAGAATCGCACCCACGCTTCAAGCGAATACATGCTCTAAAATCATGGCCATTAGTGATGTTTGCCTACTCCGAAGCATTTATCTTCGGCTTGTTAGCGGCAGGCTGGCGTCTTCCGAGCCTTTTTTTCATCTGGGCGTATTCAAGCGGCGACAGTTCAGTGGTTCGCATTACGGATATATTGAGACCGGTTTTAATGCTAGCTCTTTTTTGTCCCAGTGGTGGAACTTTATGGCTCGATCATGCTTAACCGAAAGCATCAGCGATTTGTTCGGGGATTCGATTTCTCGGATTGAATGAAGGTCGTAAAAGAAAAAAATACCCATCAGCTGTCGGAATTTAATCTATTACGTTTCTCATCATCATCACAAGTTAATGCCATGTAAAGACCAATTTGGTGGTGAAATCAGTTGAAAACTGATACAGATACGAAAAAACCGTATTTTTATCATTGTTAGCATCCAGTTGATAATGACCACGAACATAATACTTTATTTCTATCGAAAACATTCTTAAGTTTCATGGAGCCATTCTATTTCCTGAATGACTTTGGTTGTGGAATGAACAAAATTGTGAACAGCTGTTCACGTTAAAGCTTATCTGATTAGTGGTTCTTAGTGGCCAATACTACGATTCGAGCTGGAATTCAAAGATCTACGATAAATACTTATCGGTTTACCAGTATCTCTGGCATAATTTTCTCAATATATTGACACATACGAGCATATTTTTAAGTTCGTTATGCTAGTACTTAAGATGTTATTTTCAAATCCTGTTACCCATGAAAATGTCACTCTCGCGAAGATGGGAATTAAAAATTATTATTGTTCTGCTATTAATTATATTAATATTATGGCTCCTTTCACCTTGCTTCTTAATTATCTTAATGAAGCAAGCGTTCCACCGACTTAATTCCTCCCACGCACTGCTATGGCGCAATGGTTGAAGTGGCGATAACCAAGAGTATAACAGTGATTGGTAGCATTATTCTAATCCTGAGTAATAAGGATTTTTCATTATTATTATTATGAAAATTAAATTGCAAATTTACTCTACCAATATTTTCCACAGGCACTAGTAATATATGCAGAATAGCTGATAGCGTGTGGAGTCTTGATTTGTAAAATTTTCTGATTCGGTGACCGATCAGGGTAAATTTTTCTCGCGGAAATTCGAAAGAAATTCATCGCCCTGCCCACGTTTGGCTTGACTCCTAATATGTATTACGGGGATCTAGGTAGGTAGTAATAGGGCTTCTTACGTGCATTTTGGGGGTCGAGGTTGGGTTTCTAGTCAGGGCAATTGATTTTTCTTTGCTTAACAGAATTTTTGTGCCTTGTGTGCACCTGATGGGGACCCCATGTAGGTGTGCAGCAGACTTATCCTCGGGTATTTCCTACGAAAAAAAATATCCAATTTGATTCACCAATTTTTTCCTTGTGTCTAAACGTTTTCATCACATAACTGAAATTGTGAACTCCGAACTGTAACTCCGTGAAATTTTCAGTACATAACTAATCTTTTTATTGGCACATGAGAGCCATGAAGTCTCCGGTAACCGACAGCCGGTCCAGGGAAACTTTTTTACGGACGCAAATCATGCGGATTTCATCGCCAGACACACAGTAGGCTTCACATTACTTCAAGTAGCAACTTGACGCATGCGGCATCGGGGCGATCAATTTCCGAGTGCCCTTCGGAAGTCGTGCCACTCCTAAGCCCTTCTCCCGGTCGACTGCGCACGCACCACCGCTCTTCCTCGCGCACGTGTGCGTACGCGTGTGTAATTAGTGGGAAGTTGGTTTGTTTTCCGGACTCTTTCTTTTCGGTCTCGTTCACCTAAAGGAACGAGTTCGAGAATTCGTTCCTTTGCTTCATGTCGTGTCATCAATTTCACTGATCTTACGAAGGGTCTGCCTTTGCAGATACACACTATTTTCGGAACAAGAAAATTAATTACTCCTGCCATCCGGACGTTTCCCTGAGAAATTTCTGAAACATGTTTCCGAAATATTTTATTCCATATTGAGATTTTGATGAGATTGTGCCTGACTATTTACGTCGATGTATGACTGATTGAATTTTCGATTTCTTTATTCTAGTGTAGCTCTTTTAATTAGCACACACGCTAGAGGATATTAAATTTAAATTGATGGAAAAACCTTGTGCATGGTAGCACAATTATTGCTTCTTCGAAGCTGGTTTTTCTCTAAGTCGTATCAAATCGGTGTCATTAATTAAATGCACTTTGCAATCACGCGAAATATTAATTGCCCAAGGGCAAATAAATAATAAGTATGCCCTTAATTGCCATGACTCATGAACTCATGTTCATGACTCATGTTTTTGAAGGGAATTTTTAGAATGCGTTTCACCGAATTTGTATTTTTTACAGATGAATCTTGTTCTTGATGCCAAATTTGTAAAAATTAAATCGTTTCTGTAGAAATGACCACCCGGAGTTTTTCCTCGTGCACGTGTAACATGTACAAAATCCCACGGATCACTCTTTTCCCTTCCCCTCTGATCACGCACACACGCGTCGCCTCTGAATTCACGATTTTCAGGACTCCAACAAGCACCTCCCCCTCACGCACCCCAGCTCGTGGCTTTCAAAAAGCCCTCTTCATTTTGCTTCCCCACGCGCCCCCTCACAACGCCAGCAACGGCGGCAAATCCCGCGTCCACAATTACCGCCTCCGCTTTACTCCCTTGTCTCTCTACAACATCAAACCGACGAGGCCGCCGTCCTTGCCAGCTCCCTGAAATTATTTCGGTACCTCTCCCTCAAATTTCATTCATTCATATATTGCTCCACTGTCATTCTTAGTCCGTCATTCCGAGCGAAAGACGAGTTTTAGTGTGATAGAGTCGAGGGGATTTTCTCTGCTGTTACTTTTATTTTGTTTATGGCTGGCGTATTTTTAACACATTTCCGGGTTCGTTTGCTCATTGCTAGTTGAATGCTTTGATTTCAGTGCCCAGCTACGACCTTTACTCGAACGTGGACCGTGGTGTAAATTACGTGAGTTACTCGGTTTATGAGGTTTGTTCCGACTTTGCTGTTAAAAGCATAAAATATATTCATTTGAATGAAGGTTACCTCTGCAGGATTCAATTTTTGTTTTAAATCAGCGCCGCTATGTTGGCCTTTATTGATTCCTCATGACTATTTTTATGATATATTGAACCTCTCCTTGGTGTGTATACTTCTTTATGTGTTATGCATAGGAAGTTAAAAACATTTCTCATTGTAATAGTTAAATAATGCTTTGAAGCATTGTTTTGATACGTGTAAGGAGTCATGTACATTATGGTTAATTTCTAAGCCATACGCCTTATACATGAAAATTAGCTTCAATAGATTGCAAGGGTTTTTTTCATAATTACATTCGTTGAGGTGTTTACTGTAATAATTATATCAGTAATCCCTTTTTTATTGTAATAGGTTGATCATAAAACAAACTGATTCTTCTTGGCATTCTTAAGTTGCCCGCGTTGGAAAAGATGAATAATGTTGAATTCTATAGTTGAATTTAAATAAAAATAATTATTTTATAATATTACCGAAAAGTATGTGTGATGAATGCCCTTAAAGGTGAATATATTGTTCTTGGTCCGCTTTTCTTCCCCTTCCTCATTTTTCGCTGCTTTCGTCAAGTAGGGGTGAAACCTTATGAAGTAATTGAGGGCTGAATTATCGGTAGTATTGCGTTTGATCAGACGTGAATTATGCAGTGTTTAGAAAACTCAAAAAAAAAAACTGAAGGAAAATAGTTGACGGGAATTCACTTACAATGAGTAAATTACCTCAAAATGTCCTTTGGGATCATTGTGAGGTCTATAGTTCAAATTTTCCAGTTTTTCTCTTTCATTATATATTTGCTGATGCCAGTCACGATGGACGAGAGTTAAAAATTTATTTCTCAAATCGCTGTTCTTTATATGAAATGTCATGCCGAAGTAATCAGGTGTCCCTTTTTCCCAGTGTAACTTGGGAAAAACTGGTGGGAATTATGGCGGATCTGTGAAATTGGCATCTTGACGTGACTTCAGAAATCGGGGCTGCCCCAATTTCCTCGGTCAATGCTCAAGTGGTAATTCAATTCTCGTTCGGCTTTGAAAAAGGAAATGCGTCGCCTCATGGCATGGATATTTGCTGTATTTATCATGACAATGATATGTGTTCGCGATTTGTGAGATGTGCGTCTAACTTTTCGGTTGGAGATATCGTTTAGGTCAGAGCAGTCAAAATAAATATTTATTCAAGGGCGGAGGAAATGTTTAGATGATTATTGTTCCACTCCAAATGGGTATCATTTATAAAAGTATTTAAAGATATTTTAAATGCGTTATTAAAATGTGTCAGCCGGCCTCGGTGGCGGCGGGGTGAAGTGCCAATCCGAAGGTCGCGGGTTCGAGCCCCGCCTGGGTAAGTTACCCTTATCCAGGGCATGGATGTTTGTGATTGTTAAATGTTATCAACCCCGATGTAAAGGCCAAACAGTGCTGTTTTCGGTGGTGTGTGAAATAAATAAATAAATAAATGTTATTTTAATGAAAATTTTCCACCATTGTCAGGCAATGAATTTGCTCCAGTACGTATATTCTACTGATTGAGGAAGATTTTAAGGAGTATTTATATGATCTCCCCGATCTTTCTCCCTTCCCACTGAAGACACAGCGCATTGTCTTTTTCCTATCCCGCTTACCTTGCATCCTTCCATGTAACACGTTTTTATTTATTCCCTCGTCGCTAAGATCTCGCTCCATCCACGCCCTCTTATTTCCCTATTTGTCTAGAAATTTCCTCTCCTCCCTCAACACTTCCTCGTTCTTGTTACTTTCCATCCGTCTCACCTTCCTTATTCTCATACACACCCACATTACGAAAGCCCCCTGTGTTTTCTCATACATTCTCCTTTGTCATTCTTCTTCCTCTGTGTCCAAGTTTCATCCCCACAACGTATAACGCTGCTTACTCTAGTACAAGATTATTTTACAACGATCCTCTCAACAGATAATTTATGTTAATAAACACCGCTAAAGGTAAAACTTTAAATGCTCGTCGCCTTTGAACTGGAGAATTGAAACTATGGCGTTCCTCTCTCGAGTTCAGCCTTGTGGAGGACACAGCGAAGGCCAAAGTCCCTTTTCAGCCGCAACGGGACACGAAGATGCTTGGGAATAAAATTCTCGAGCCTCGCCGCCGCCGGACGGGGATCGCACGGGTCCGCTGTATATCCTCGCTGTTTACGCAACAACAAGGTTCTAATACAACAACCCTCTCAGTAGACCATTTCTATTCATGAACACCGTATTAGGTAAAAATCTTAAATCATGAGACTTCGCTCGAAAACCCAATGCATGCTACGAATTCGCCACCCTCTGATGCAGTAAATGCTTCAGGCGGAATTTAGTACCCCTCTTTCCCGAAACTAGCTCTTGTCCCCGTCAAGGAAATTCATTCGTCCGGCACCCTCCCCCAAAACACGGGTGACTCACCCCTCTCTGTCTTAAACTCCTCATTACGCCGAACCGAGTTCCTTAACCGCCTTCCTTCTTGAGCTAATCCTACCCTCCTCGGCACAACATCCCCTTACTAAGCCAGTGTTCGCTTGGCGTAGCGCGGTGATATATCAACTCCCCAGACGAGCTAGTTGGTTACCTATCCGTGTATCCTTCCGGAAACGAACTCTTGACGTAATTGGTTGCCGCGTTCAAAAACATACTAGCTCGGCGTATAATTAGGAGGCGTGCGGTGTTAAAACTTTCGCCCCGGTGCTGGAACAACGGAAAGCCTGCGCCAATACGGAGAGAGGCATGGGATCAGTGCATACCGCTCGATGTTCGAGTGATGGTGGTGTTGGTAGCCCTTGTGTATGTAGGGGAAGCGGGAGTGCCACTTCCATACTGTAATGGGGATGCTTGACTCGTACATGGGGGTTGGAGGTTGGGTGGTAGGATATCCGCCTCTGCCAGGACTCAAGCCGATGCCCATCGCGTGGGAAGCAGGTCCTCTACAGCCCACCGTTCCACCACCTGTGGATATCGGATGAGTGATGCACCGGATCAAAAAAGTATCTTGAAATATTACCGGTACCTACATCACTTCGAACGTTCCGAGGCCAATTAACGAGTGCTTGGGGTATTCCGCGTCGCTTCCCGCGGATCTGGAATTTATTTCTATTTTTTAACAGTTCACTGCGACCCACTCATCCGCATACAATTGTCTCTTTTAACTGATGTTTCTTTGTATTTAAACTAAGAAATTTCCTGCTCTTACTTTTCTCCTCTTTCGTATTAATTCATGTAACCATATCCCATGGTTCTCCTGTTGTCCCCTTTTTAAAGATTCGGAAAAAAGTTTTATCGGTAAAAAATATAAAATATCAAAGGAAAATTGAAGTTTGAGTTTGAGTTTGAACTTGTACTGAGTAAAAGGTTGGAGTAGATTTTCTTGGGAAAAAGCTGTTTGTTTTCATAATTAAGGTTTGAAATTAATGCTGAGAAATTAATTACTTTAAGAAACGTTTGTTTAGGGAGCATGTATTACTACCACGACATACTTTGGCCCTTAGCGATAGACAAATTCTATTCATTTTTTTATTTGTTCAAATTGGTAATGCATAAATATGAGGCCAATTAGTCATAGAATATATTAACTTTTTGTCTATTCAATGTTATTAAAATTTTCCTACTCATCACTGTTGAACCATCCCTAATTTAACTTTCTCTCAGCGTTGTTGTTTATTTACATTCCCATTCTGATTTTTTGGTGCATTTTAAGAAAAATCTCGTCACCGTTAACACTGTATAATTGAAACTAACGCGCTCCTCTCCCGAGATCAGCCTTGTGGAGGACGCAGCGAAGGCCGAAGTCCCTCTTGCAGTCGCAACGGGAGACGACGACGATGCATGGAAACAGAATTCTCAGGCGTCGCCGCGGCCGGGGAGTCGCACATGTCCGCTATATATCCTTGCCATTCATTTATAGCCGTGGTGTGGCTCTCTTGGGGGAGCAAAACAGTGGGCAGAGCAGCATGAGGCAGTCGAGATCCGCGATCTGTGCGCTCCTTTATAAGGGGTTAGGTGGTTGCGACATTTTCAGCGTCTTCCTTTCCTTCGCTTCTAAGTCCCTCCCTACACGACCCTTCTTACATTGCCTGGATGGGAGTTAAGGTGAGGAGGAGGGAACAGGGAAGAAGTGAGCTGAGAGAGAGAGAGAGAGGCAGGGAAATGTGCTTTTCATTGTTTGCGTGTGTTTTTCTTTACGCCCTCTGAAATTCCTCTCTCGCGATCGCTTTCCTGTTCGCCCACTTGCGCACCAACTCATCCCACAATCCTCCCTCTCTGCATCTCAGAATGAGCTTTTTAAGATGACTTTTATTTCTATTTTTTTGCACCACCGGTGTCCATTCTCGCTTCTTTATTACCATTCGTTTGTTTAAATTCGCCACTCGCCTCTCGTTTTCTTGAAAGAAAGAGACGGAAGATCTATTTTGCATAGACTCCAAACCTATTACGCTCAAGATTCAACTTTTAACTATTTATTTCATTCACAATAAAACGATTCACTTCATGTTCCGTAATACAACTATTTTTATATTATTTCTAGTTTAAATAAATGTCAATTACCCGTTACCCATCCAACGAGTTGACATTATATGAATGGTGTGACATGCAATTTTTCAGCTTTTGCGTTTTTGTTTTTAAAGCAAATGGACTATGGAGTTATTTTACAATTTGATGTATTATTTTTTTAAAAATTTCGCGTAGTGTTATTTCTTAAGTTTGAAATCCATAAAATTTCATGCTGCTCTCATTTTCTAGCACTAGTCGACAGTGCGATTCTCATACGTGGTTTGAATTCTTTTAAATTAATTTGAATGCATTTTTTTCACTTTCATACAAATATTATTTTGGTCTGTTAACTAACCTCGGTGTAGCATTCTTACTAGTTCTTTCACCAACCCATTTAAAATAAAATCCCACATAAAACTCTGTAGTTATATCCTGTGGGGTATGCTGCATGCATGTCAGCATCGGGGCACGCATGTGCGTGGGGATTATTGTCAGTGCTTTCTGTGCCACTGTATCGGAATGCCTATTAGTATCGCAATATTTGTATCATTCTCCATAATTTGGTCATTGATTTTTACGTGGATTATCCCCTGTGTTATCCTATAAATTTAGTATTTCATTCTTAATCTCAATCTTTTGCTCTCGGGATGCTGATAAAAAGTGGAACCAGAATAAGGCTCCACCCTAAGGCACAGTTTCTCTCCTTATGTAGTATCATCTTCTTCGCTACTGTTGATGAAACATCCCCTCTCGGATCCTCGTGACGTCTTCATGGCTGCGCTGTCGCTCATTCTCAGGAATTCTCCTCGCCGTATGTACACTTTCCTCCCGGCCCAATCAATCCGCTGCGTTATGCATGAGGTGGCTGGCTGTTTGACGTTCCATGTGCGTCGAGTAGCGCCTCCCTTTGCATCTCTCTCTCACTCGGTTAGGAAAAACACACAAGCGCCCTGCGCACTCAATCCTTCCCCTCACCCTCCCGAGGAAGCTATTGAGCGAGACCTTTTGACTTTGAGACGTCGTTTGATGGCACTAATGCTAATGTGCAAAACACACAAAAGCGTTGCCGCATGCAACGAGGGGGGCAATTTGGTTGGGTTTTGTCCTTGTTCGCCCCGGCCGTCGTCGCCCCTCGGTACCCTACACACCCTGACCACGCCCCGCGAACGGCCTCGCGCGAGTTTCGCGCCCATACGCCGCAAAACTGAGTATTTGGTTCCAAAACGTGGCCAAGAGTATTTTCCTCTCAGAGGTCCTGATCAAAGCTGCGAAATCAGTTTTGCTTTCCCCAAAATTTGATTTTAATGCAAACAAACGAAAACATAACGGAATTGAAGCAAAAATGTTTGGTACGCTATGCTAAAAGTACCTACATTACTTCAATTTTACACAGCGTAAATTAACTTTACGTCCAACAATTGTCCCATACATTGCGCTATTTCCACTGGAGGATAGGGAGAATGGAGAAAAATGAAAGCGAAATTTCATCCCTGGAGTTCCTCAGAGGAAACATACCAGTCTCGTCATCAACAGTCAACTATCCAGATGCTATATGTACCTTCATGCTGGATGGTAAGCGGGATGATAGGCTAAAATGGAATCAGAACAAAAAAATTTCTGCTCTAATCCACGGAAACCAATATACTTTCTACAATATTAAATTCTCTCTTTTCGTTTAGGTGTACTTCTTTATTTATTTTTTCAGTAGACATGCCTTCCATGCTAACCTAATATACTTGTCTCTTTTACGATCTTTAATATCAATTCGTCTTTGATTACGCGTCCCATTCAAAACATCCCTCTAACCCAGCTACTTCATCTCTGTCAAAAGTGTTTTCGATTAAAATAATGAGTTGTTGATTGCTAGGGCTTACGGAAGTAGAAAAAAATTTATCAACCTGCTGTACACTAGTAGGTATTTTAAATGTGATTTTTGAGGATGGCGCTTGTTATACCAATGAAGTCTGCAAGTACTGGAGACTATTGTTAGAAATTTTGTGGCCCAATGCGGCTTAAATTTCTCTGAATTCTCAAAATAGTGAAAAACCAGCAATTCTGCCGTTTGGAAATAGTCAATTCTGATTTAAGTGTGATGTGGTAAAGCCAAAAGAAATCGGTAATCAAGAAAACTTGCATATGTTTGTAAATAATGCTTGCTTACTTATTTTAAAGCAATATTATCTTCACCTTTGTACCTTAACTTGCCACTATTTTGTTGAAATATTATGTTTTATAATTAATAAAAATAATTTTTCCAATATTTGTATTTATTTTTTTAAATTTATTGGCCGTATAAAATGCTTAGATCTCTTTAATGATTTTTTCATAAAATGTCTTGTATTTTTAAGGATTACAATTCGTTTTATGTCATACTTTCTTCCCAGTTCTGCTTTAATTAATGTTGCAATGTTATTGATTACATATGACTAATGCATTTTTATTTTTATTTGCAGGTAAGTCTTGGTTGAAATATTTCTGGAGGCCTGGTCCTGCATCCCTTTTGTGAGTAATACCCGCAACGTAACCTTTGCTCTTAGAGATAGTGCAATTTGCCCACCTTCATTAGCTTGGAATTTACAACCAGTGGAAACGCTCTCTGGTCCCCAATTTTCGATGCAACTTGTTAATGGAAACATGACCGATTGACGTGGCATCATATTGTCCGAAGTATACACACCTATTTACTCTGGATTGGTTTTTTCTTACATTTTTGATTATTTAGACGTTAATGCGCAGTTGGCAACATTGGTTTTTGTCTGTCCAGGTTTTTGAATCGTGACCTCGCGAGCGTCTCTTGCACCTTTGCCAACATAATAAAGCTCCTTAATACTTAATCCTGGACGGTCTGTAGCCATTATTGGGTTGACTGTGAACCCCGACGTCTCGTCATAATGGCAAGGAGTAGGGGAGTAGGTGCTGTGGCTCGGATGAAACCAATACACAATGGAGACCCTCGTCATTTTCGAATCTTCCAACCTCCTTCCATCCATTATTCCTCTCATCCACCTTTCCATGACTTTATCTTCTGCGGCTCACCCTGCGCCTGCCACGATATTTCTCTTTTGAATGATTCATGAATATCCATTCCCCGCCCATTTGCTCGAAGCTGTTTGCGATTGACGTTGATCAAGAAGTCATGTCACACCCGCCCCTCTTTTCTTCTTCTCTCCCTCACCCAACCACTCATGCATCTCCCATCGTCTCCTCTTTTTCCGCAACTAATTTTGCCATCGCACAATGCCTTCATTGACCCCGTGGCGTTAGTGATTCGCAATAATTACGAGTGTGACCCCATGGCCTGCTGCCCTCTCAAACCTTTTCCGTTCTCTCTTCCCCCTCCTCTTGCTACTTTCAATGCTTTCTCACGTCTTAGTGTCTTTAGGGTCGCGCCTGCTCACTTTGCTCATTATTCTCGCCGTCTGTGTTCTCAGTGGTCGGAATCGTAATTCATCAATTCAAGTAGATTCAAAGATATGATACTAATGTGACGTTGCTCCAATCAGTTTATTTTTCACTTGTTTGCTGTCAAAGAGGGGAATTAAAGTACACTGCTTAGCGTTTTTCTTTGCATTACTATGAAATAATTATTAGTTTGGTGTGAGGCATGCAATGACGGTGAATAATGTATTATATGAGTTCCCTCTGGTTTGTAAGCGGTTCAGGATTTCGCCTTCAACGGCTATCTCAGCTGACATCAGCCAAGCTGTTGTCGGAACAATGACTGCGCTCCCTTACATCACCTCCCATTGGATTTCAGGTGTTGTCTGATTGGCTATCTTCTTTGTACCTTTTTATCTCTTTAAATTAGTTTAGATTTTTCGTTCTTCGAATTTATATTCTTCCCCAAGTTTCAACGGGGCTGAATTATTTAATTCCTTTCTCTCTCTTTTTGATCTAAACGACAAAATTCGATTGTTCAACTTTGAACATCCCTTATTTTTGGGGTCATAGTTGATGATTGTTTTCACGTAGCGTTCACAATAACTTACATAAATCATTAAATTGTTCAATTTCAATAAACTTTCGTTCTCAAGTATACTATTAAAACTTTCTTGCATGATTGGATAGTAAATTTAGACTCAATTAAGGACTTGGCAGTTCTATTATATTTAGAAATGTGGAAATTCTAGTGATATGGTTGATTAAAGGATGTAACCTATGTTTTTAGAAAGTTGTGGGAGAGTATAGTGGTGTGCATAAAGGCATCACACTTATCATAAGGGATGGGAGTAATACTGATCACACTCAATCGTGTGGCTATTTTTAGACCTCAAGTTTTATTCTACCTCCGTTGGAATCGGCGTGGGAGATTAGATTGGCCATCCTCTTGCGGGCTCTGCGAAGGGAATGGGATAAACGCTCTCTGACAAATTCTCCTCGCCACGTGCACTTACCGAGCCCCAATTGTGCGTCATAGCGACAAACGGCAATCATGTATTCAAACGCCTCAATAGACCCTTCGCTGCGTCGGAAAAGGGGCGAAGGCGAAGGGATTTGGCTAGGGACGGGAGGGAGCCTTGGACCAGTTTGTCGGGACTCGAGGAGTAGCGTGTGAGAGGATAAGATTAGTGGGTGGATTGAACGAATTGGAAAAAAGAAGAGTTTGGGGCTAATTTCCGTTCCCGGCTGGTCATTAATAAGCTGAAATCGCTGAGAACATGTGACGAAGGGTCGGGTAAATTTTGATTGTTTGCCCAAGTACGCCTAGTGTAGTTTTTACGCCAGTTCTTTTCAGTGTTATTTTTTTCATTTAAAGCAATCTTTCCGGTTAATCACGGGGGAAATGATGGGTGAATATTACCGATGGAATTTCTTTGATCTTAAGTTTTTCGTGCAAAAAGTATCATGCGTATGACAATTTAGGGATTCCGTAATTAATAAGATCAACAAACTGCGTAAATTATTATTGCGCATTTATTTACTTAAATTATTCCTAGTAGCTGATGATGTCAACTTCATTTACTAGTGCCTTCAAAAAGTGTGTGCTTTATCTCAGTACGGCGTGTTCCGTTTACTATTGATAGTAAGGAAGATGGACCATCGATCTAAAGTATTAGGGGTGTATTACTGTGAAATGATTATACATTTAGGGGAGGAGTGTGATTTAATCCGTTATACAAATTTGCGGTACGGAATAACTACAAACGCACTTGACTTGCGTGAGTCCATAGTTATCGTAATTGATCTCGGAACGTAACGTAGAAGATGGAATTTCTGAAAAATTCAAGAGTACCATCTTAAGTGTATATCTACATCTACATAATACCCCGCAAGCCGCCTAAAAGGAGTGTGCCAGGGGATGTTAGGACACCAGCCGTTTACAGATAAAAAAAATGAAGTGCTCAAACGAAGTTTGGACTAGTGTTTTTTAAAGTCCTTTTTGGTTTGGGGGAGAAACGAATTCCCATATCTATCCGTTCGGCCATATAAATGCTTGTAGAACGTGAAAAGGTGGCTTATTTTTTTATTTTAGCCGGTTCCAGTTTGCTATATCTTAAGTGAAGGTTGCAGAGCTCGATAAAATAGTATGATAGAAATCGGGTACCCTACCCGCCTCTAGCAATACAATCAACCTCTGTAACCTGTGTATGGGAATTCGTTTTTCCCCCGAACCATAAAGGACTTTAATAAACGCTAGTCCCAACCTCGTTAGAGCACTTCCTTTTTTTCAATTTTTTTTTGCAGTAAACGGCTGGTGTCCTAACACCCCCTACCATACGCCTTTTAGGCGGCTTGCGGGGTATTATGTAGATGTATTTTGCCTCCTCTCTTTCAGTGGTATCCACCACGCAATAGTCGGAATGCATACATAGACAGCGCCGGATGCAGGATAGGAATTGGGGGGGGGGGGGGGAGAGAAACGAATGGAGGGAGGCTCTATGGCGCAACCTCCCAGCATAAATGGGAATCCGAACAAAATTACCATTTATTTAGTGTAAATTGGATACCTAAGGGGGGAGCTATATAACCCCCTAACCCCTCCCTGTATCCGCCGCTATATATAGGTAATAGAAAAATATAAGAATCAAAAAGGACAGGCGAGGCAGAGATGTGAGTGGGTTACATCTTGCGAAGGGAAGAGGTGAGGGGTGGTAGTATTCGCAAGAGTGGGTCGGGTGCGGTGGGTGCAGATGCCGCGGAGGGTGGCAAAGGGGATCCGTCGGGTGCAGAGATTTTTTTGCAGCGCCCCCGTGACGTCTGGTTTCGTGTCCTCATCTCACGAGCACCGCGCCTCTCCCGTCTCCTCTCTGTGTGACATCTGCATTCGATGTGCGCGCAGTCTCGGCTGGGACGTGGGATGTTTTTTTCGTCGAAGAAAAGGGGAGGGAGATCGGGATAGCATAGTTTGCATTGGGTTTAGATTGGAGAGAATAGGGATAGGGTAGGAATGACTTGGTATAATCAAGCTTTAGGTTGTTGGAAATCGTCTAACTTTATTCGAAAAACCTCTGCCTAGAAAGGAAATGCGCGAAGGGAAAATTTTGTAATTTTTCTTTCCATGCATTTCCTTAAAAATAAGTAAAATCAATCTCTCCGGATATTAACATGTAGACCTTAATAAAAGGGGTAAAATTATGGGATGATGTGAGGTTTAGAATAAATGATCGGTAAAAGTGAGTGCTTTCTGGTGTTAATCATTTCATCAATCTCTAAAAGATCTGCGAATCCTTAGAATACATTTATTTAAATTTGGAAAAAAATGAGGAAATATCCGATGGAAAGTGCGCACGTGTCTAAATATTTGTACTGATTTGAATGCTTTCAGTAAAACGTTGTTAATTTTAAGTGACTTGGTTTTTTTTGATAAATTTGAGAGTAAAATGACGTGATGCTGTAATTTCTTTTGAATAAATAAACAAACATAGGTGCAATAGCAAAATTAAGTAAAATATTTTATCTCGAAAAATTGCAAGAGGAAAGAGGCATGAAAGAGCGCGTTGTGTTATGACAGGATGGTAGGTGGAGCTTTGGTAAGGATGAAAACGGGTTGCTGGTTGCTCGCGTGTGTGATGGAAACCACGTTTTTACATAGAACCGCATGCATATGTGCATATGCAAAGACATCGGCTGGCGATCCTGCGAGAGTTGAATTGATTGCGTAGGTGAGAGTGTAGGAGGTTTTTATGTGTGTGGCATGAGTACAATGAACCGAGTGGCTGTGATGATACATATATATGTGAGCGTTTCGCACCCTACCCACTCCGCTTCCTTTTCGCACATTTGGTTTATTTTTACCCGTTCCGTCACATTTTTAAAAATTTTTTAAATTCCTTCCTTTTGCGGAAGAAGAAGGCATGCAGGCAGGAAGGAAGGAGATCCGAAACTGGGACATTGCACCGTCGAGTGGCGTGCCCGAGGGTCCTTCTGGTGTCACGCCGTGCACATCGTTTTATTTTATTATTTTTTTCACGAAAGAAAAAGAGGATTTAAGTTTTTATGGAGACGATTTTATCCCGAGCGCATAGCGTCGCTTCATACATGCAGCGCGAGCTGGCGTGGGAATGTATATATGTATACGTGAATATCAAGCGTAGTAATTCTTTTATGAGGAAGTTTTTTTAAAAATACTCCGTAGCCTTTGGAGGATAAAGAGGAGTTTCTCGTCAACCTAGTTGCGCAGTAGTGATTAAATTCGCCGTTTAACCGGCTTAGTTCATTCCCTTCTGAAATGGAGAAACGTGGAACATTTTGATATTTTGCATCAACGTTTTCTTTTTAAAATTAGTGGCTCTGCTTGGATATCCTGTTTTAGAGGAGTGAAATCTTATTCTTTGGAACCTTCCGATTTTCCACGGTTAAATTACTACTAATGATTAATAATCGTGGAAAACTGCAAGTGTTTATTTCAGCATGGAAATTACACTCCATCACGCTTGATCCTTCGGATTTTATTCTTTTGGAACCTTCGTTTGAGGATACCTCTGGATGATTTACCATCCATTTTTGTTCGAACGCAGGATTTCATGGTAGCAGCCGACGACTAGCATATCTGAATGCGTTTCTCCAAATTCTCTGTATGGGTAAACGTCTCATGATATAGTTTTTTGAACCAAGTTTGCCCTGCTGATATGCCGGGTCATAGGTTTCAAAATGATTCACTGCTCATACCAGGGTAAATGCAATTTTATTTAGGAAGGGGACTTTATGAGTTCATCTCGTTTTGATATGTCATTAAAATAACACTCAATTTTTCATACATGTATTTCTCTTTGCCATTAGCTGTCGAGCTTTTTGTTTAACATTTTAATATCAGTTGAAGTTTCCGAATCCCTTAGATAATTTTTAGCATAGATTTAGTGCTTTTCGTTCCTTGTATCCCTGCTATTTTAACTTCGATGTTCAAGATTTTCGTATCAATTTATCCCTCATTTTGGAATTTGGGCCGCCTTATGGAAAAAGTTTCGATGGACAATTTATCAAGTTTAAAAATCCCAGATGTACAATTTTTTTTACCTCGCAGCTAAGTACCTAACTCCGGCTTGAATGCTTCATTTAGTGGAAAAAAGAGTTTCTGAGGCATTTTCATGCTCAAAATTTTCCCCTTTTTTGTTTCTACCGGGATGGCGTGCAAATTTTGTTATTAGCCATAAAGCACATTACGCGTTCAAGTCTCCGAGGTATTCTCCGAGGCATTTTGGATGCGTAAGGAGGCTTTATCCTTTGGGGCAGAACCTCGTTCAAACTTAAAAAAAAATTGCTCGGGGAGTTCTTGAGTGCCTTATATAACTTCCGTTCCCAACTTCCTCGCTATTATTCCTAAAGCCCGCGAACGAACTCAATCCGGCATCCCCTTCACTCCTCCGGAAATGAGATTAATAATTCATAATCACACGCGCCAGTGGCTTCACGAAGGAATATGAATATGAGTAGAAAACACGCGTTTCCTTGCGCCAAGGTGTACCAAACCGTTTAGAAGAGCACCGGCGTGTGTATGAACGCGGAATCGAATTAACAAGGGCCTCTTCTCTCTCTCCTCCTCACGCACCTCCCACCCCCGTAAGTACGGCATCCCTCGGAGGTCGGGATGTGCCACCCCCACCCCTCCGACCCGAATTCGCCTCCTCCTGAACCCTCCCTGCTAAAAATCTCTCAATCCTTCGTCTCCCGTCCCCTTCCTTCCGAAACGCGCCACCTTCCTATCTTCTTCCTCCTCTTCATTGACAATTTCTTCTCAAGGTTCGTCCGTTTCTGTATTAGTTTATGCATTTTTATGAAAAAATGTAATTTAACACGTTCAATTGGAATGTTTGTGCCAAATTTTGTTTCTGTGTTAGTTTATAAATTTTCTTGTCGATTTTCATGTATCACTATATATTTTCTTGTTTTAATTTTATTACTAAGAAAATGGTCCGCTAAATACTGAAATATTTGCGTAATACAAACGATAATTCACTGGTAAATTTATAGGATGCTGTTATGAGGCTGAGTAGTCTCCGAGTATGTTTCAAATTTTTGTTAAAAATTCTGTTTCGGGATTACGAAATGAAGTATTTTCTCTCTCTCCTCTGTCGTTCTCACGGACTATCCTCTGGAGTTTTTTTTTAAATAGAGTGCTCTGGTTGCCTGTTGCAACTGAATGCTTAGTGAAAGAGATAAGTAAAAAAAGGCTGAAAGGAGTAAATATCGCTGCATTGTCTCCTTATGGTAACGTTTACGCTTTAGGGCAGTTAAAAAAAATAAACTTTCAAATAATAAAGCATTGTAGTTGACAGCTTCGACAACTGCCCACGTATGGACAAGGATGGCTTGGATAATTCCAAGGTACTTTGTTGCATTGCTCATTACATTTAGAGAAATTCTTACAGTTTAATTCGATGAAATTAGTGTGTGCGTGTGATCGGCAGGTAAAATTAGTGTTGTAGAAAGATGTCCAGTGCAAGAAATCTTTTTTTTTAAATCGTAATCGTAAAAAGTATGGATTTATTTTTATAAATCCATACTTTTTACGTTTAATTTTGCTGTGGACGAAATTCTGGGATGAGAGGTGCTTTAATATATCTGTCGCTTGGGAGCTCTGGATTCATCTTGATTTAGATCAAATACTAAATATAATGCATAATGTCACGTCAGCTGAAGTATTTCATGTAGCGCTAGCGTATAGTAAGATTTAGAGTAGTGGAGGTCTGGTTTTATCCCAGGGTTCCTCCTCCGTACACCTTTGTCCCCTTGTTACGCCGATTTCTCTCTCTCCTGACTCCCGTTCTGCCACCCAATATGCCACCTCTCTCAGTCCTTCCCACTCTTATCAATTTCTTTCCCCTCTCCGAACCCTTTCCCCATGAATGACTAAACAGCTCCCTTCTTATGAGTCAGGGGAGAACGGCGAGAGGAAGGCATAGTACGCCGAAGACTCGATAGCGGGTGGATGTGGAAGGGAAGGATGAAGGGAGAGGAAGAAAGATATCTGTCTCCTTCCCACTCTCTCTCTCTCTCTCTCTCCTCCACGACATGGCAGGATCCAGCTTTATCCTCCCCGCACCAATCTCCGGAGCGCGAAAAATAACGATGTGCATTCAACCCTTCGCCTTTTGTGGCCGCGGGAAACTTTCGGTTCTTCCTCTCTCCCCCTTTTCTCCTTTAATTAATTCCAAACTCCCTTCTCCTCCTGCTCCGCCTTCCCTTCCTCCACAAACCTCCCCTCCAGCTCTTCTCCTTCCTCCTCATGCGACCGACTATCCATCCGCGGAAAATCTCCAAATCAGCGCGGAAAAGTAATTTTCTTCTCGCCCACCCCATTCATCCTCGAAGCCATCTATCCATCCATCTTGCCGGTTTTAACGCCGAAATGGCGGGGCTCGGCTGGCGGGCTCCGTCGTTTTAACTCTCGCGATTCGGCAGGAAGGATGCGGATTGGGGCTGGGAATGAAGATCTCCTTTTGGGGCATCAAATATTAACCACCCTCAGTCTCGCGGCTAACTCTATTCATTGCTTGTAAGGGAAGCAGTGTTACGCCGCGGGGAATTCCTTATCCAGACCACATAATATCAATTTTTTTCAGGAATCTCTTATGATTTATTTGATATGTGTCGCCTTGTTTAGGGAATAATAAGCGGTTTGACGATAAAAAATACACGATTTGAATAGGCCATGAATTTTGTTCTGTGTATTGCGATAATCTAATAGTTAATCCATTGGCTGTTTTATCCTTATATGGTACTATTTAAACGTACTCGGTTACTAGAAATTACCTATTAAATTTTTAGCCAGTGTAATTCTATTTCGATGCGCAAATTTGATATTGTAATTCGTTTTTGATAACCGGAAAAGAATTGGTTTGATCAAGTGAAATAAAATGACGCTGTTGTTAAAAATGTTAGTAATTCATTATATTTTACGTCAAAGGACATTGTTTAATTAAATGAAGAATAAAAAAAATAAAGTCGAATATATTTTGTGACCTACGATTTAAGCGGAAGATTTCAGTGTTGCGTTCGGTTTCAGAATGGTATACTGTTGGCGCCAGTATCCAGTTTCCCCCCTTTTGTGAACTCAGATGAGAATGCTCGAAAGTGCATTTTTAATGAGACAAGTTCCCTTCCGATGCCGGCTGCTCAATCTTGAATCTCAAAGTAATCACTCAGAAATAATGACTGTAATCTGATATTTCGCCGAAGATGTTGAATTCTTAAGGCTTTCTTATTAGTGATTTTTTGTGTGCCAGTTCGAGGCATTTTGACTGATGATCCGTATCTTGAGTCTTAAGAAGTTATTGAACCTGTGTTCTGTCTGGCATGACTCACGCTCTAGTGAGGGTACTTAATTAATAGAAGTTAGAAGGAAAAATCGTAGCATGTCTATCAAGTTACGTTACTGATTTAAAATCCTATCAACCGAGTCTTTAAATATCGCCCTTTGGTATTTACTTCCAATTTCAGATTGATAGCGTCATTGACTAGGTAAAATCCGTCAATGGAGAATAAAATATCACAAGCTATCTGTTTTAAGCACAGTTGGACCAAAATTTATATTGAAATATTTTCTTGAATAACGTATCTCTGGCAACGCCATTTTCAAAAAATGGGCAAATGTGTATATCGTAGACACCCATGACTTGTAGTCCGGTTTTTTGAGTTGGATCTGTTAGTCATGATAGATTTACTTAGGCTTTATTCCTATGAACGAAGTCACCACACGGCTATGTGCATTATAAGGTTATGCTGTGCATATATAGTGGATTTTGGTAAAAGATCCAAATATTTACTCTTATTCTGTTTACGTTGTAATGAAATACTTGTTGGAAAAAATATGTCAGCACAGCGTGAAATTAAGGACTTATGAATAAGAAGCAGAATGGTTTCTAAATGATTCATTATATAGATTACACTTATCTCTGGCCTGGTCATGCACATGAAGTTACTCTTGAGAATTGTTGATCCTACGGGGAATAGCTAAAGATGCTAAAAAAAAACGAATACTTTCCTCGATATTGCTGAAAATTTCTGCTAGATTACGTAACGCTGCAGCTGCTGCGTGGCTACGCTGTGATACTTTCAGAATTTGTCAGAGGGCAGGTTTAAAATATTCGTATCTCATTTGCAATACGGTAACTTTGAGATCATTATTTTAAGAGTTTGTTGAATAAATGCTGTATTATGCCTTTCCTGTTTATGGCAATTATTTTCTTTAATATTTTTTGTATCAAGATTGAATTCAGAGGAAGGGCCAGGGGAGGATAAAATCCAAGTTGTATTTATTCTTCTTGTAATCCAGATTTTATTGTTTGCGGCCATGGTTCTTCATGCGGCGTCGAGTCGTCCTTTAATTTTCTCTTCCATTTACTCCCTCTCTACTCATAGATATCTTTGCTCTTTAAATTAAGAGTTAACTACCTTTACTTATAGCTTACCTTACCTTTACCTTTACTTACTGTATTGAATCTCGTGGAGTGTTATGCAATTCACCTTTACTCTCGGCACTGTAATGTAATTGCTCGTATGTTTTTCCTTGTCATTAGATCTTTTACTCTTGCCCTAGTACCATTTCCTATGTTCATGTTCTTTCTCAACCTTGTCTGGCTTTATCCTTTCACTTCGCCGGTCATTAGTCTGTTTTCAGTGCCGTGTTTCGCTATTTTTTCTCTCTCCACTCTTCATCCCTGCATCGTTCGCTCCGGTGTCGCATCTTCCTCTCATTGCCATCTTCAGCAGCAGCGAGCGATTCCTCCCCTTACGATCCTGTCTGCACCCCACGCACAATGGCAAATGCAAACAACCCTCCAACAGCTTCGTTACTTTTTATCCATATCTCCTCCACTCCGTCTACCTCTCCACTTTGGATGCTCCTCTCTCGCGCCTTCCTCCGTATTTCACTTTTCCCTCTCTTTGTATCTTCCCTTTCCTCTCATTTTTCCCCTTAATTTCATCTACATATACATACTAACCCGCTATCCACCTCAATCGGCGTGTGGCGGGGGGGTGTTAGGACACCAGCGGCTTTCACATAAAAAGTAATTGCTATAACGAAATTACGCCTAGCATTTCTTAAAGTCTTTTATCTTGCGGGGAAAAACAAATTCCCATACCAATGCGTTTGGCATCATATCTCTTTTAATTTACCGTTTCTTTAAGTCCTGTAAATGTAGTGGGGTTCTAATATTATGTTCTCCGTATCACTCTTAAAGATATCCGTTCTCAATTGCTCGAGCTATCTAAGCCTTGCGCGTAGCCTCCGAGGTTTTGGCGGCTCCCGACCTAATTCGTTTAACATCTGTGAAACGCTTTCTGTACGGCAGTAGCATTTTTTGACAAATCGTGCAGCTTTCCTTTCTATTTTATTAAGTTCATGGGGCCGAAGGTCTACAATTAATGACTACAATTTGGGGTTACACTTTTTTCTTTGGCTTTATTTATATCTTGAGAATGACCATCAGTTATTTCAATTATAGTGGAAGGTAGATGAGAAAATAAGATACTGGTTACGCCACCATCTTCGTGATGGATGGGCAAAAGTTTCACAGCACATCTAATTAACCAATTATAGCGCAATGTGTCTTCTATGTAGCATCAAAAATGTATACATGTTCAGCTCTATTCAGGAAATATTTAAACTACATGTTCCTTTTTGCTGTAAATTTTTATGGCAAAATATGTAGTTACCGCAATAATGAGATTGATTAGAACACTCTCACATTTTTTAAATGAGAAGTCTTGAAATGTCTTAAAGGCGTAAGCGGAAGCTTCGCAAACCTGAATGTGTGTGTGATTGAGACCTACGCGGCAATTTGTTCCTTAGAGCAAATCCACGAGGTGCGTGAGTGTGAGCGTGATTTTCCTAATTTTATGTTTTCGTTTGTTTCTTGCGTGTGAGTGGGTCACTGGCGTAAGTGGAAGCTTTGCAAACCTGAATGTGTGTGTGATTTAGACCTAAGCGGAAATTTGCTCCTTAGAGCAAATCTGGTAGGTGAGTGAGTGAGCTGCGCGGTTTTTTTGTTTCATAATGCTTTAGCATAATTTTCGTGTATAACCCCTCTGTCAGCTTTGTAACTTCCCACCCTCCACCTTATTATTTGTTTTCTTTCAAGTGAAATTTTTATTTCTCTCAGAATCAGCTCTGGATCAGATGGAGATAATGATTTGAGCCATAAATGAGCGAGACACCTACTAGTCAAAACAAATGTCACTCTCTTTTCCTTCGCTCCCGATATTCCTTTCCTCTATTCCACATTCAACTCCTCACTGACGCCGGCGGCGCGCCGTGAGTGGAGGAACACCGTCTCCACGAGGAAAGACGCTCCTTATGATCCCGCCCAGCATCTTCTCCTTTTCCTCCCCACTTCCCTCTGACTCTTTCTTCCTACTGCTCCCCGTATCTGCTTCTTCCCACTCACTTTCCCTCCTCCGTGTTTCTTTCCCATGATCACACACACACCCTCCCTCACACATTGCCACACGAGCGATCCCCCACGATTGCGCGCCATCTTCACAGCTCCTCTCTTCTCAGTCGACTCACACACACGCGACATTTCCCAAACCCTTCTCCTCTACGTCATCTAACAGCCGCTCCTGTTTTTTTCTTCTTTCTCGTCTCCCTCCTCTTTGTCATTCCTCCGCGTATTCACTTTTTTTCTGTTTCGTTACCCCTCTTTTTTTTAAGGAGACAGGGTCGTCGTGGCTGCGCGAATGAAAACAAATACATTTCGCCAATTCCATTAAGGAAAAAGTTTTCCTATACATCCTAGACGTAGTCCATCGGAGTTATGATGAAGCAAAAAAGATGTTAATAGTGCAATACTTATACTTTTGAGCTCATATTCTATTCGGCTGTTTGAGGCGTCACCATTTTCATGCAAATAACGTGATTTTACCTCATTTACAGCATTCGTTAGCTAGTGATGCAAAAGTCATGATATGACTTAGTTTTAGTTTCACCCTGATTGCTTAGGGATGGCGCCTTTTTGACCAGTTTTTTGTCCTAATGATCTTAATTTCCTTCCATTAAATCAACATTAAAATGGTGTCGCCATCAAAACGTGCATGTTAATTTGGATTTTTGAATGTAACAATCTGAAAAATAGCACTAAAAGCCATATTTTACTCGCAGTGGTTGATACATGTACGATTAGCGGACCAATATTAAAAGTCTCATGAATATGGCTTTTAATTCGTAACATTTTTAAAATGTGGAAACCTATTGTCAATTCTATTTGCATGATACCTTTCGATGGTGTGAGAATAAAATTTTAATTATCTGGAGGCATCAAAATATAATGTCAAAAATGTGTTTATATAGTAGTTTTGTTTAAAAGTTTCAATGAGTACTATTGAGTGCGTATGCTCTCGGCGTCAAGATTCTCACGAAGCATGTTACAGCTTTTAGTCTTTTAATCCTCAATTACACTACACATGATTTTTTTCTCTCCAGGTTTCATAATTGCCATATTGGTCTATCGATCATACTTTTTTATTTTTTGGCGGACAGTTATGCAAGTTATTCAACGAGAATCAGTAGAATTTCGAATTGCCGTTTTGTCTATTTATTCTCGAATATGCAGTGATTGAACACCTCTTGAAATTCTCTGCATAAAATTACATAAATGCTTTGAACTTGTAGAGACCAATTTCTTCACAAATGAAAAGACGACTTCCTTGACTTCCACTGATTTATTTTCTTGTTACATGTTTCAATCCATAGAGATCATTTTCAAGTCCAATTATTTGAATTTAAAGCACTTGAGGTCATTTTTTGTACTTGAAAATGACCCCTATGGATCGAAACATGTCGTACCAAGAAAATAAATCAGTGGAAGTCAACGAAGTCGTCTTTTCATTGGTGAATATCAACTTCCACATAATTGACCCTGATACCATTGAACCAATTTCTTCTATTTCTTTCGTCTCGTTTTTCTTCACTTTGCTGTGCAATCGTCCTCTTTGTTCTTTTCACTAGCTTCGATCTTGAAAATGCCATTCTTATAAATAATCTTGCCTTAAATTTCTCCAAAGGAAGTGAATGTGCTTCTTTCTCTTTAGTAAAGTATTTTTTATGTTAACTCCCTTTAAATTTCCTCAGATGTCTTCACTCTTAATCAAAGGTTTTTTAGAAGCTTGCCAGCGTTATACTCATTCCTCAAGCGTAGTTCCTGGACAGTTGAGATCTCTTTTCCTCTCTGTGATCGCTCTTAAAGGAAACTTTTCTCTCATTCTCCCGTCTGGACATTCTCTTTCTGTCATTCCTCCTCCACTCTCATTCATCAACCTTCTTCCATTTCTCCTCCCCGTTCGCATCCGAACACATAAGACCCTTCACGTTGTGCCACGTCCTTTTGCGAGCGCACAAAGGCGGTCTTTGTTTTTGCGATTGTCTCTCTCTCTCTCTCCATCCTCCTGCTCCCATCCGTCGCCGCATCCAGTGATCGCGGAAAGGGTTATTTTTTTTTCTGCGTCACCCTTGAATCTCCCCGACGCGCATCTGCTCTTCCCCTCTCTCTCTCTCACTGTTCATTCCCGTCTGTTTCTTTTTTCATTCACCAGCTAGTGCGCTGATGGCATCGACGTGTTTTGCCAAAACTTAGCCCACCCTGTAAAAAAATACTGACGCGGAGGAATTTAATCTGCTTGTAATGCCGTGATGTTTAAAACCGGTTTTATAATATGATTTTATGCTTTCCCGGCGAATAATGTGGGTAAACTTTTCTCGGGATTCCCACCGGGTTAATGTTTATATAACGGTCAACGTTTCAAGTACCGTCTCGGCACTCATCATCAGGGCTGAACGATTAGCGCCGAGACGGTACTTGAAACGTTGGCCGTAATAAAAACATTAACCCGGTGGGAATCCCGAGAAAAGTTTACCTCGGTTTTATAATGTCTGGTTAAGTTTTTACGGAGCCTGAAAATCAGAGTTAGCGATGCCTCACGCTTGGGGTCAACTGTTTAGGTAAACTTTATCTAGGACCACTTTGGAAAAGTTTATTTTTCAAATATTTTTAAGTTGAGGTAACGACAGTATCACGTTCCTCATAAGACTGAATAGACATTATGAAATTGGCCCTTACATTAGTCGGAGAAAAAGAATTCTAATATCGTTTTCAATGAAGGAAATTTACCTTGGTAGAGACGCCCTAGTAAGTTAATGGGTACGTTGTTTTTCGTTTCGACTGAAAATACGGAAACCGGTACAGTTTATAATGTTGTGCAATTCGTCAATTATAACAATATTTATCGATCATCTATTCAATTTGGGACGATTTAGGTGTAATTGATGCCTCATTTGACCTTTGTTGTAATTATTTATATCACAGGATTGCTTTTATTTTCTAGGTGATTGTCAGTGTGATTAATGGTTTCAAGGAGGTCATTTATTTTATCTTGTTATTCAGAAAGTTGTAGAGTCAAATGCTTCTGAGAGGGAGCTCAAGTCGAGGAAGGAGTATGTTTTCATTCTCCTGTGCGGTGGTTGATTAATATGTTCTCAATATCATGTCTATCTGTTCTTTTTACGTGGCTTTTTTGTGTTTCGAGTATTCTGTGACGAAATAATAGACGTATATTGGTCTACCACTGAAGTACAAGAGCCTCCTTTCCTTTGCGAAGATCCCTTTCGAGGAAGAGGAAATGAATTCGCCTGTCTCAACACTGTCCCCTTGAGCAGAGCGGCGTCGGCAGCGTGGCCGTCATCGGTTACCGATGCGACAAGCACAATGAGTGAGAGAAGAGTTGGCGTCGGTGGGTCGAAGATTTCCTCGCACGTCTGGTTCAACCCTTAGCGACGACCCTCCGCCGGCGGCACGCCATCCGCCTTTGCCAGCGACGACGCCCTCGTACCGCCACCTAACGAGTAAACATTCTCCAACGCCGGGGCCCCATTACATCGAATCTTATGTCATCAATGTCTTAAATCCTATACCCCCTTTCCAGCGCGTTGTCGTTAAGTATAGAAGCTATTTTACCATTTTTCGTCCATTCTCGGACTGCCAAATAGATGTTATCTCTAAACGTTTTTAATAATAACCAAAATTAACGTTAAAATTAAAATTCCTTTTATGTATCATGCAAAATATATCTTTGGATCATATTGACCGATTGATCGTGTCGAATGCCGTTAGGAAATTTCACAAACTATTCCTAACTTTTTGGTGCCAGAGCCTGTGCTCCAGTATGTCTTAATGAATGTTCTTTAAACACTAGTACGAAGGATTTCAGGTGATTTTCCCTCATTTTAGTGCACAATTCTTTTTTAAATATACATTCGTCGAGTTGATGCTCGTTTCTATGTTTCATTTTCATCAATTATGACGAAATAATAAATTAATAGCACATCAATACTGAATGTTGTATCATGTCAAGTTTAATATTTCATGGCTGCATTTTATAGGTTTCTTTCTCTCACACACGCGGAAGAGATGATAATTTAGTATAGATAATTTTCAAGTTCCCCAATTGTTTCACAAAGAATGCCAAGCGTAGTTTCGTGCGCAAAAATCGGGCGAAAGTTTCCGAAAAAACATTCACCTCTGACGTTAAACGAGTTACAGCTTTATATTACACGTGAGGGCCGCTCCTCCATAGTATTTTGTAAACCGCTTGCTCTTAAATTACATCGAAGTAAAGGAGCAAGTTTATTTTTGTAACGAAATGTTTGTAATCGTCCACATCAGGTATATACTTTCTCTCAAAAGGAAAACCGGATAAGTCACGTATGCAGCACACGTAGACCTCCATGTAAGCAACCTCTTGACTTATCTCTCTTCATTTGAGTAATTTATTATCCCTAATAAGCAGCAGTGCGAGGGGTCGGGTTATCTGAGTGCTGATGCTTTTTAAAATCCGCAATCCATCTCCCCGTTTTTCCTTTTCCAAGCCATCACTCCTCCATCTTCTCGTGCTTTACTTCCTCATTCATTTTTTGTGTCCCACCTTATCATCCATCATCTTTTCCTGACCCCTGGGCTCCCATTTAATGTTCCTTGCTTATCAAGTCCTATTTCTCTCTTTCTTCTACATTCTCCCCTCGTATTCATCCCCACCATCACCGCTTGTAATGTCCTCATCCCCGCCCCTTCGCAACACTCCCTGAGGACACAGACGGCGAGTTGCGACCCCATTGGAGGGATGAATGGACACCTTCCTCATCTTTCCTTTCTTCTTTCTCTCGTTCATCCCCTAGTTTCAAGGCTTAGGGACGTATAACGGATCATTTTTCCTGCCAAACATCTTTCATTTACTGCTACCCCCTGTTCCTCAAATTGTTGTATTTGCATAGGCACTCTCGGTGTTTTTATCTGAAAGCATCGTAATCGTCTTTTGCCATTTTTAGTAGTTTGGGTGTGTCGATCCATAAATATCTTGTACCATTGTTTTCGCTGAATCAAGGCATGCGATAATTGTCCCCGTGGTTATTTTCTGAAAATGAAGTGCATTCAATTTTAAATAGCGTCGCGGATAAATGGCTTTACGAGTGACTCTCCACGGTCACAAATTGACGAGACCTGCGCAATCGTTTTAGAGTAACAGTGGAAGAAGACCAATACGAAGCCCCGGAACGTTCTTAAAAATAAAAAAATTGGAATTTCATCGTTATGTCTCAAGTGGAGTTACATTTTGATTAAGGAAATTGCAAGTAGGCGCCCTATTATCCTTTTATCTAACAGTAATTAAAAATTCAATCTTCTTGCGTGTGTAAGAGATATTTTCATCTCAGAGATGTATTTGGAATTGCTTCAATAGGCGTTACATTGCGATGGTTTTAATAATTTTTAATAATTTGTTTTTGACGTTTAATGCCGCTGAAATCAACTCATACAAAACGGTGGACGGCTCATTAATGAGGGAGGACTATTATTGCTAGATGAAAAGTAATCTGGAGTACCAAAATGGATCAATTAAAAAAGGTTTCGTTAAAGTTTTATGCACGTTTATGTAAACAACTCTTGGATTGAAATTTTCCTGTCGGCTGCCTTTCATTAGTGTTTCCTTATGCCTTCGCAAATTTTAGCGTTGACCAGATTTTTATGTCGCCGCCTTAAAGGGGTTAGTGACTTTTTAATCTATGATATACCTACGTTGGTGCTATTCGTGACCCATCTGACCGGGGCATGAAAAACATAAATGATTCAAAACACGTTAAGAAAGACTTGTTTAGATTCGAAAGTTAGATTCTAGGAATGGGACCCGTGAATGTGTCATTGGAAAGGAAGGGGCGTTCTCTGCGTGTGACTGAACACCTTCTCTTCCTTTCAACCCTCGCCATCCGTCTTCCTTCGCTTCCTCTCGAAAACATCCTCCTCCCACTTCCCTCCCATTCCTCCTTTGTCTCAGCCGCGCGGTGCAGTCCTTGCGGATTGTATTGCTCGTGCCTCGTAGTCCACAACTCTACGGGATAATCAAGCTCTCCTTTGTTAATGCTGTCACGTTGGCCGGGGGAGTCTTTGGTTGGACGTGGAGATGAGGGAGGGGGAAGGACCTTTAGGGAGACGACGACGGGAGTGGAAGGAAGTGGTCTCGTCCCTCAATACCCATTCTCACCTCTTCCTATAATACTCTCTCTCATCGACCCCCGAATATTAATCCGTGTCGTCTTACGTATTCTTTTTGTACATCTTTCAGTTGTTACTCGTGGCGAACTTTTTTGCCCTCTTGCTTCGCGTGGGGATTCTCTCGTCCTACTTACTCTCTACGTCCTACTCTCTTATATATGTAAGAGTAAAAGCTGCTTTTATTTCCTCGGTTTTCTTAAATTTCGACGCATTTCAAAGCCTCGGCATTATTATCGTAGGAAAAGTACTTATATATGTGTCTATTCTGAGTTTGTTCAATACATTCACGTCCCGCCTCCACGGAAACAAAGCTTTTTCCAATCATGTCACTATCTTCGCATTGGCCTTAAATCGTTGTGCGTCACTAACCTCACCTTCCTGATGATTATTTCGCTTTCATTCACTTTCTCTTATTGTTTCATGCCTCATCCCCTGGGGTTGGGGAGAGGGAATGAAACTGCTGTCACGAAAAGTCAACTGACGCGACGTATATCCAGGAGATGGGCGCTGATACGGTACGTCGCGGAAGACTACAATATAATTATGCAATCGTTTCGCGGTTTATTGAAAAGAAAATTAAATTTTTGTGGCGGCGAAAACAATTTAACTCTTACCTCTCTATGCAGAAAATATGTTTTTTGAAATAGTGCTCATCAAAGTGGGCTCTGAAAACTAAGTAAAACATAAATGCCTTTAGATGGGGTTTAGAAACTATGCACAGTGCACAGTGCGTGGCACACCCTATTGTGAGCCTAGGTCTGCGCGTGTTTATGTTCCTCATTAATTCTCGTTATTATGGAGGATTTCATGCTTCTCAAATGCTTTTTTAATCTTTTTATTTGATTCCATGTTGCTTTGTTTGACGTTAGAGACGTTATTACCATCCTAAATTTAAAGCCGAAGATGTTCCTAGAACTAGCAGAAACTGCTACATCCTCTAAAAGTTTCATTATAGTCTTCGTTGAAATTTTAGTTAACCTAACCGCGTCGGTTTCTGAAGAAAATTTGTTACAAAAATTGCTACTTAATTCCGTCGGCTAAACTCTCTAGTGGATTCAAATTATCTTTGATGATGGCAATTAGTTCGGTACGGTGTAAGCTTAAATAGTGCATGAAAGCGTTTCGAAAGTTCAACGGAAACACGATAATTTGCGTGGGAATAGGTTTTTATACTTGGAGTATCTCTCGTATGCTCACTTATTTCTCTTTACCGCTTTACGATGCTTGTAGGCAGTAATTTCCTCGCGCGCCTCATGAATACAGACTCGTCCGACTCTTCGTTGCCAGCACACCGCCGGCATAGCAGTCAGTGTAGTAATACCCTCTTCCCTGCCCTACCTTCTTCTTTATTATTATTTTAATACCCTTAAACTTATCTTCAGTAAATTTATTTCAGTTTGATTCACCAAATTACTTGTAACGATGCTACTTAGCAACCAAAAAATAAGTAAAATGACATTCAGTAGCCCTGAGGATGAGCCTCGGGTCGGAGCTCGAAACGTTGGCAGAAATTTTAGTAAAATAAATAAATAAATTATGTATACATTTCTAACGGGTTCAGAATGTTAAATTTATTTGCATTTTTTTTCGTGGATCTCTCCATCTTCCGGGTTTTTGCCGCGTTAGTTGCCAGAGGTTGACGGCAGTTTCACCGGGATTCCACCAGGTGACTTCAGGTCAGGAAACTGTCGTCAACCTATGGCAACCAACGCGGCGAATACCTGGAAGATGAAGAGATCGATGAATCGTGAACGCCACTGAAAACTGCGAGCCAACATTTGCATTTTGTTTACAGTTTTTTTGCCATCAAGCTATAGTAAATTGTCCAAGAGCCCTGAAATGTGGGTAAGTACGCTTCCTTTCCACCAATCGGAGGAATTTTGCCGCCAAGCTATACGATACATGCATTCCTCTCTGGGTCCAAGTGAGCTGAGGGAAGTTTTTTTTGGATGGATCGGGAGAAAAAAGGCTGGGAGCCAATCGAGGCTCTGCATATTGTGATTCTTATAGCAGTGGTGAGCCAGTCTATGCTCACGGATATGCACGCGTGATCAACAAAGTCTTTGGGGAGGGACCGGGGATTCGTGCAGCGGCACCACGTGCGTCTTTCTGTGTGGGGATTTTTTTTACGGCTTTTTAGTGAGGCGCTTTCATCGGCCTGGGCTCTGGTAAATGCGGCGACGGGGCACGCGTGGCTCTCTCCCGGTAACACCCTGCAGGAACATCTCTCATCCCCTAATTTTAGATCGACCCCACCCACCCGTCGACAGTTCCACCTCACCCTCGGAACCTAATGCTCAGGCGAGAGCTGTTCTAGATTGGTGGGTTACGTCCGTAATAGGGGACAATCGATATGGAAATTATAGGGCGCTGATGGTCCAATCTTTTCGCGGCAATGTGTATGGAGCGACTAAACTTTATTGATGCTGAAATCAAGCCCTGCTTTGAAGGCACTCTCATAAAAACCCATCGGAACGGTGGACTTTCGTAAATATTTTGTGCTCTTTCGACGCGAATGGCGTGTTGATTCGAGTATTTCAGCAATGCTGACTGTACAGTATTTCCTTTCTCTCGTAATTCATTCGTAATTGTCGTTGGAGAAATCTTTCCCTGGATTTCATCATCAAATGTAACTGATGAAGGCTTGACACCCGCACTTTTCCAAAATGTTTGCAGAATATATGATGTACGGTTGTGCAACTTTGCCTTGTTGATCATGGTGAATTGGTCTAAGCTGAGTTTTATGACAATATTAACCCTTTAGTTTAATCCAGGGGTCGTGGTAGCTTATAGCTGAGCATTTGGCTACTGACCGAAGAGTTCAGGGTTCAAATCCAGGCCAAGGTCTTGGAAAACTCCTAAAAATCCCGCGATGCGGTGGTCTAGGGAAAAAAACTTGCCGGCCCACTCTCAATGTGTGAATTTCACACGCCTGTGGCTTGATCCGAGATGATCTACCCTCTTCTTTTCAAACCTGCTCTCGGAATGAAAAATTGAATAGCTTAATTCAAGTTAGGAAAAATAACAAAATTTGGTTTCTGCTTCTTAACTTTTAAACGTCGATTAGTTTCGATACACTGTATTATTTCACATTACATTGCATCGAAAAAGTAGTCTTGAAAATGATGCAGTGAATCGAATCTCGTCAACGATTAAAAATTAAATTGAAGAGAGCAAAGTTTGTTATTTTTCCTAATAAAAAATGGAATTCTTCAAGGTTAGAGCCTCAACAATTCAGTGCATAAATTAATTCTCTAACTTAGCCATAGAGTGTTTCAATTTCAAAGTATTTTTGATGCGGTTATGTGGTTATCTTTTTCAAATCTTCTCGCAAGCGATTTTCCCTTGGTTGATATCGGTGGAGGATGATTAAAAACGAGCCTCATGGATCCCCATCTACGCCGCACAACTCTTGCTTCTCAACACTACCCCCACGGCGCACATGGCCCTCAGCCTCCTCGCGAGCGACTCAAAGGGGAGAGCACCCCCTCTCCCCAACCTGTCTGCTTGTTCTCGAAGACGGTAGCACGTGGCCCTGTGCTCCCTTCCCCAACCTGACCCCCCCATGGCGGAGAGAGGGACTCTTCATGGAACGGTGCGGGATCCTAAAGCAAGAATAGGAAGGAGGAGGTGGGCGTGTAGTGAGAGAAAGAGGGTGGCAGAAGGCGTAAGCCTGGCGAGGAGAAAGAAAGATGCCGGGTGTGTTGGAATGAACGAGAGACTAGAAAGGTGGTTAAATAAATGGTGGGAGAAAGAGGGATGGTTGAGATGGAATTAGTTGAGTGGAAAGGGGCGAGATGAAGAGGTAATGGGTGGAGGAGTAAGGCGCCGTTCACAAATACTTAACTTGGCGTAAGGTAGGGTTTGTTGGGTGAGATTCGCCAGAAAAAATCACTTGGCTCTGATGTAACTTTACACCTTGGTTTGAGTAACTTCATACCCGTGCGCATGACTGTATACAAAGTCACTCGTTAGTTACGGTCACAAGTCAAAGTTAAAGTCATAAGTTATGCCGTGCTGTGGCCTATCTTGAATTAATGTCACCAAAACCCAAAGGTAAAAGCACTTCACGTGTACAGCAACTTCTCGGTAGTTTTCTCTACATTTGTCAAACAATATTGGATGTATTTAGTCGGTGGAGATACAATGAGTGATAAGGCTCGAACATCATACGATTTGTTATAGTCAAAATTTTTTACAACGTGCCAATGTTTGATTGATTTGCGTGCATAAGATTAACTGGGAAAGCATACTTCATTAAATCAATTACTGCTGGCCTTGAGCTGCGTTCGGTTCATTTTTGGCCCATTTCGCTCAATGAAATAGTATTTCATGCGTCCCATTCAAAGATCACTGACGTAAGCATTCATAAAGTATACCTGAGGATAATGGATTACCGCTCACTTCCAGCGAATGATTCATAGAGAGGTGTATTGTATCGATAATTCCTTTGCAGTTTCTCCTTCACATCTCAAAGGGTCGTTTCTAAATTCTTTCCGGTAAAGGTTGGAAATTTTTGAGGTTGTCAAGAGCTTTAGGGGTGATTATACAAGCTAGGCTAGATGGAGATAGTTGATTGGAAACAACAGGAGGATTCAGAGTAGGTGATTGGTTATCGACAAGGTCTGCTGTAGTTGGTACTGGGGGGAATGGTTTTGGGTGAGTTGGAGAGGGGAAGGAAGCTAGTAGCTTTCTTTTTAATGAGATTCAGACGGATTGAATGTTTGCCAAGATAAATTATGCCGTTGTAGGGTGAAAGAGCTTGCACGTGGGAATCATGGGTACAGTTTTGACTTATGTTTGATGTCGATGAGGAAACTATCTTTATAATTCATTGCATTCGTATTCATTTGCAGCGACTTGATGATTTGTGGTACTCGGATTTGAGGCTGTGCAATTTAGTGATGCTTCCCATTCGGGATTAATTTAAATGGAGAATTGTACGAAATAGTAGAATTCTATAAAATGTACTGCCCTCCTCTTTTTAGCTCATTTTCTACGTTCTACCTAACAAAATTCGTTTATAAATTACACTTCATGATGTAAATGAAGGAGAAGGAAGCTGTTGTGTCATTTTGTATATGATAAATATTTTATACTCAGTATTCTTGTTCGTCCTCCAAAAATAGCTGACTGAGAAAATAGAAACCTTCCTGGGAACTTGATAATTTAAAATGCGTAAAATGTTCCAGCGATATTACTAACGAGAACGAAGCTCGAGGGATCTTTAAGCCCATAATGACACATCTCCCGTGAAAAGTGAATCTGCTTAGCTCTTCTTACTCATCAAACAGATTCCATTAACTTGGAGTATGAGTTCTTAAAGTGTTAATGAGATATTATCGTAGTTAATTTCTCATAATTTTCCGTCCCTTACTTTAACGCTTCTTTTTCCGAGATCACGGAGGTTGCTCCTTTCGCACAAAAAGTTAAGAAAACTTTTACAGTGCATATCAACAGACCTAGGGATTCGCACTGCCTCGGCTCTTTGACAGTTCCGAAGAAAAAGGAATATGAAAAAGAAGGAGAATGTGAGTAGGTGGAGATGCATCGAGAGGGAGGAGAAATAGCAGCTGCTCGTGACACTTGGTGTACTTGATGCTTGTGTACGCACATTCGCTCCTTTGGAATCGAGTTTTTGACGAGCAGTGAGCTCTATGCACAGATCAAAAGTGGAGTGGAGTTGGAAGGATAAAAGGAGGGGAATGCGAACTAACTCACCAGAAGCTGCATAGAGTATGTAGTGCAGAATACAAGGAACTCCATCTAGAAGTTAGGGAGAAAAGGAAATAAAGGAAAGGCCAGAAAATTGAGGCAGGCAGTTATAATTTTTTTGCGTATCCTATCCGTTGTTGGCTATAACTCTATCATTTACACGATGTTATTGCAATTTCAGCTGTAAAATGATTTAAACAGTCTTTTAGTCATTGTCAATGGAAAGACGGGAAGAGTGGATAAAAAATTGAAGGTTAATCTAGGAGTTGTCATGAACGTGATGGAAATATCGGAAGGTGGAGGATTTGAAGTGAAGTAAGGCAGTGTGTCTTATAGATCAAAGCGGTTAAGGACAAGGGTGTCGTGTAGTTAATATCTCTTTTTGTGGAGAATCATTTCTAATTCTTCCGTCGTGTCTCAACCTTGTGGTGTATCAGGAAAGTGAAGTAACCAGGAATTCCCTGCAACGTCCTTCGTCTATTCAGTTTTTTTATGAAGTGGGAATTATTTGTCTTATGCTGTGTATTGTACTACATCAAGGTAGTGTCCGGAAATTTCCTTTCTTCCATCTGATTTTTTGTCTATAGGTATTTTTGCTGTCGTAATGCATCTTTTAGTTAAAGTTCTTTTTTATTAGCTGTACTTTCGGCACCAAAACTTCCCTATATTCTAATTATCTCTTCTGTCATAGAGTCATGGGTGTGAAGTCTTCATGGGGGATTCGTCATCCGGATACTCGTGGACTCTGAGTCATCAGCTCTTTCATATCATACTGCTCTTTGCCTATGTTGAAATAGTCTAGTGCTGGAGTCTTTAAAATCAATGTGTTGCCCGAGTGATTTTGAGCAAAAACCGATGTTGATGATTCATGAGCCCCTCAGGAAGCGTTTTGGATATTGCAGGATCGGAAGTCCCGAGGGATAAGAATCTAAAATGCGCTCGCTTGAAATAATATCAGGTACAATTAAAGGAGTTACTATGTCTTAAGGAAGAAGTGATCAGCCTCATCTTCTTCCTGTATGCATTAACATTCAAGCTAATAAAAGTAATATGTACGCTTTCGAACTACTTATAAAGACAACTGAAATATATACAGTGAGGCAAGGAGTATCCCTTCAAAGTTTTTACAATCGGTACGCAAATCGGTATCGTATCGGAAAAATCATTTACCTTCTTCATGGCATGCTATTCATGGGCCGAGTTAACGACGATGTTAAATCAAACTTTTCGCGTCGTCTTTTCTCCATACGGCGACAAAATACCCGCAGCTTGACGCACGCGCAAGTTACGCATATATTTCCCATGATGTCGAGAGAGCGTTATCTTCACCGCTTTCTCGAAGATGGACGAGCGGTGAAGCACAAGTGACTCCTATTGCATCCGTGAGTCTTACCCCTGTTAAATAGAAGGTGAATGATGTGTAGTTGAGAGAGGAGGATCTGGGAAAATGCGGGATATTTTCGGCTAGAGGGTTAAATCGATCGTTTCAAGGGCATTAATTTAGGATAATCTA
Source organism: Ischnura elegans (assembly GCF_921293095.1). Classification (NCBI taxonomy): domain Eukaryota; kingdom Metazoa; phylum Arthropoda; class Insecta; order Odonata; family Coenagrionidae; genus Ischnura; species Ischnura elegans. The sequence goes on from NC_060246.1 coordinate 148,661,200, forward strand.
ATGAGCCACCGTTCAGGTTACTGGCGCGAATTGCACTCGAGGCAGTCGTGGTGCTGGTGTTGGGCCTCCGACTTGTACGGTGAAAATGGTGAATTATGTGAACTACCCTCGTAATGAAATCGGTCTAAGGATATCGTACCTACAGAGAGTCTAATAATTAATTTCATAATGCACCGATAGTGGTGGCACAAAATATAGGTACCTCAGTTCTTTTTACCTCGTAGTGAATAGTTCTCACCTCGCTCCAAACTGACCTAAACGGAAATGTTACCTCTTTTCATTTTACATATTTTTACACGTGCCACTGAAATTCCGGTCTCCCGATTCCTGCAATTCTTCTAGGCTTTAATAAGACTTTTCTGAAGCTCTTTTCCGTGTAGATTCATACATTAGTACGGAGATGAAAACTTTAATTGTTTCAGAACAGGAATGAGGGCTACAAAGTTTATTCTAGATAGAAGTAAGGTGGCACGAGGTCGGTGGAAGAGATGGAAGAGTTGGGAGGGTGGGCTCAAACCTCAGACTCCCTTGTCTGGCGGCGGGAAATGAGGGGCTGAAGTTGAGCGGGGAGACGGGAGAGTGAAGTAATAGAAAGACCGGCGTCTGCGGACGCGTGTATGACTGTGGGTTTTTGTGTGTCGAGGGTGGAGGACCACTGGAACGTGGAGAGAGATTGGGGAGGGAGGGAGAGAGTTTACGAAGTTGATGGTAAGTCGGAAGGAATTTTGAAGATGGAATTCCACAGAATATTTTCTCCCGCGAGCAAACAATGTCGACGGCTGCTCCTCCTCTTCGACTCTTTCCACTGAAATGAATTAATGCCGCCGAAAAAATTTTATTTTCACATTCACGAGAGAGTTTTTTTTTCTTCAACACATGTATTTCCGCTTTTCCTCCTCCCTCACTTAACTTCCTCTTCACTTTCTCTTGTTCACTGTCCTCTTCCCCGTCAGTGTGTCTCCTCTCCGAAAAGGGGAGAGACGTTTTAATTTTTCAAAAGTCTCCTTCCGTACTCGTCGCTTGCAGGGTCTCTCACTCTATCTCTCTCTCCCTTTTGCTCGTATCCTCTTACAGTGAAGCGTCGTTGACGGCTTTAGGAAAAAATATACACGAAGAAGACGTGCAGGGGATAGAGGAGGGATTGAAAAAAAGTTAATGAGAGGGGAATGCACCCTTCGCTCTCTCCATGCAGTTACCATTACCCCCTTCTCTCTCTTTGTATAATACACACGTCCGTGCCCTCCTCTCTCTCTCTCTCTCATCTCTCTCTCTCTAGCGAGCGAATTTCAAAGAGGTCGCTCGACCTCGCTCGAGAGCGCCGAAATTACGCCGCCATTCTAGTCGGGTAAATGGGCGTAGGCTTCCCGCGAGCACGAGAAGAGCGGTGGCCCGACTAAAATGCATTTAATCAGGAATGAATGGCGTGCGGGATGGCATTTCCGCGGTCATTTGTTGTGGAGCGTGCGGTGATGACATCGGATTGACGCAATTCACCGTGTTCATTCGTTTGAGGTTATGGCATCAAACGGCGAGTCAATTATCAGATTTGTTGTTTGTTACCCGCTCCCCTTTGATTCCATCGCCTCTTGCGTTCGCGCGGCGTTTTTCCTCCTGGGCCGCGGTGATGCACATGAATACGCAATTGTGTGCAGATGAGGGCAGCACAGTGTCCTGAGGAATGGGTATATCATCATTCTGGGTGACTGTGAAGTACAGTAGATCTATGTAACTTATATCCGGTATTCCAGTGGCGTAAACAGAAATATGCTTTGGGTGAGATGGTCTGGGGTGGCGAACCCCCCCCCCCAAGGAAACGGGGGGTCCGGGAAAATGTTTGAAAAATGACATACCTGGAAGTGCATTTTCATCATTTTGGCTGTTAAAACTTACCTTTAAGCAGATGCAGTTATCACATGTCAAAACTAGACAATAGTTTTAAATATTTTTTTTATTTCTCTGAGGCTTCGGGGGGCATCTATACCCCCATCCCCCCATAGCCACTGCGGTATCCTATCTCTTTGATACTCCACGCTGGAAGAAAATTAGGTATAAATAATGCCAATGGCTGCTATAAAAGTACGTCAACTTCGGGTCAAGTTGAAGAATTAATTTATACTGACTACAAAACCTTCGATTTAATCAGCCTTCTGTATTGTGATGCCGTTATATTCTGTCTTCAAATTGACAGTTTTAAGTATAGATAATATGTTATTTTTCTTTCCAAACCGCTCTCATCCCTTTGGTTGCATTTGAGACACGTTTTCGACCAGAGACATAAATAATTAAAATTTTCCCAATTATGGAGATAGTAACAAATTAATTTCCAAAGAATAATAATTATTTAAATTTAAAATTAACAATTACACATTAGCTTAATTGGAAACAGCGAATTTTTTAATTGCACACTATATGGTTTCCTAATGAAGTGTTGCAATTTTAGATCAGTGGACACGGTTTAAAGCCCGAGAAATGATAACTCAAAATTTATTGCCCGATATGAACATTAAAACATTGGCTTTGTTTCCGGTTTTCGTGCCTATGTGATACTATTCGCCGTTCTTCCAGGTTGCTTCGGCGGTCATGTTCGGAGAGCGACTGTCATCCTTCACCTTAAAGTGATAGCTGGCAGAAATGCCGTACCCAAAACATGTGCTGTGACGCATTCCCGAAGATATACCTCTCCTATACTGTCAAATGCTGGTCTGACGTTTAGTATTCGTTAGATTTTCGGCTTTTGCTAATTTTCTGCACATTTTCCACACGAAGGCCATCTTTTTTAATTTTCCCTCGTTAGTTATACATATTTTACGTATGTATATTTCTTCAAACCTCTGTGTCGTAAAACATCTTTAGCTACATTTAGTTCCTGAAAACATTCACAAATATATTCGGAATGAATTTGATTTTATAGCGTCAGCTGCTGCGCTATAAACACTACTTGCCTTCTCGGTCATGTTCTGCCGAAAGCCGAAAAAAATGTCTGCGAATCCACAAAATGGTTTCGTTTTGGCTTTCTCTTTGAATGATGGAAGTTGAAATTTTATAATGATCTCATTAAATGTTATTCAGACAAAATTTCAGAGACTAAATTCTACCCTGAGAGGCATTGATATTAAGTCTATTCTTTCGGTTTAATAGCATGGAAGGATCGGCATTTGGGCATTGATTTTCTATCCACATTCCGGAGAGGCGTATGATAGCAGATAAGTGAGAGAGGTTGCGACATGATATGAGATATTTCCTGCATTCCTGGCGCCGAGGTAGCTCTCCCAGAAGCTCATATCGGATTCTTGATTTTCGAACCAGTGGGTTTGTCACGAGGAATGGAGATGTAAGTGATCTAATTGAAGCGCAGTCCAATTCTCCGCATACCAGAGATTCTACATTGTCGAGTCCAGCTGGTGAATTCTCCCTCCCCCCAAACTAAGCGACAACTGTTTAATTTCAATGGCATGGAATTTTTTTTGGGGACCATTGAGAGCATTGTGAAATGAGGAATATCTCGCTTTTCACATCTCCGAGTTTTTGATGCTAACTTTTTATTTATTATTTTCTTCTTCAGTATTACTTGCGTGAAAACCAGAGGACTGAGATCCATATATCGGTGATTGATTCTTGTAATCACATGATTCAAGGGTAACCTTATTTACTTCATATTCGGAAAAAGTTTTTTTTTCTGCGTAACACCTTAAACGTAGAATGGGTCATTTCTGCCACACCGTGATTATTTGGCCATCAAATGAAATTGTGTGGCATTTCAACTGTCTTATTCTTGAATTTATGTATCAAATTGTTATTTTATTTACTAAAACGGGAGCGTTAAATATCCTAGGAGTAAAAAATCTGCTTTCAAACTCAGATATTACAGTTGTTTCCTGACACTGCAGTAACTTATCAATTTTTCCTACTTCTTGCAAGTAATTTCCAAATTCATGCGTGATGTGCATCCTATTATATTCCTAATTCTGTCAGCATATCCACAAAATTCTTATAACGAATAAATTTCAAAATAAAAAGACTATCCAGCAAATAGAGAAAAGAGTAGACACATAAAAATTATTTTCCAAATTTTATTATGTCTGGTGAATAGTCTCTTGTTTGTCCAAAATGAAAGGTCAAATCATATATAAATTCAAATTGGACCTTGTTTATATGTGACTGTGATTCACTCATTCAAACTAAATTCATGGATATGGTTTGAATGTTACACAAAGATGAATTGAAGAGCATGTTGATGTTGTTCCTACATTAATGGAGAGGGTATATAGAAGGAATGACGGACAGCGTCCGTGAAAATGTATAGTCGCTAGTGGATGATCAAAATGGAAAGAGGAACGATGTTTACTAGTTTCGATGCTTGTTTCTGAGGGATGTTGTGGGATAAATAGGAATTATAAGGTATAAAATATAGCGATTGAGGAAGTGAAAATAAGAAATAAATTCATGATATTTGCCCAGAAATAACGATATTGAGATATGATGATGGATTCTGCTTCCTCCTTGAGGGTAGGAAGTCGGTTTCATTTTCGTCTTAGGACTTAATCTCTCCTAATTGTCACCACTCGTGTCTCCTATATTCTGTCTTTATGTTCTGTTCCATTCAAGTTTTTTTTTTAAATTTGGAATCCCACTCCTTAATATCTTCGACTTGCAATTTGTCGTTGACAGAATTTCTTTCCTTCATACCTGTAACACTCTCCTGATACCAGTGTCGTAGCGAGGGGGGCGGGGGTCCGGACCCCCCTCCCTCGAAAAATAAAAGCAAACTTACTTTGCATCACAAAGGAAAACCAAATTTTTGAAACTCATGAATTTACAAAAGGTTTCTTTGAAAAATGAAGTTTTTTTTTCGATTATGAGAAGTGTTAAAATTAGTTTAAAACCCTGTACTTAGTACCCTGTTTTTCAAAAATTCTCTCCCCTGGTTTTGGATCCCCCCGAACAAAATTCCTGGGTACGCCACTGCCAGATGCCCTTATTATCGCTTCGAAGTCTAGTTTCTAATGCTACCCCGGCATGCTCGCTGAAAAAATTGAGGGGAGTTTGCAGCCTCAAGGGAAAAATGGTATGCACGCATACCTTCGGCGCAATCCTTCCTGGAGATTTGCATTTCATTTGTGTCGATGTGATCGGAATTAGAGGTGTGGTCATGCACTAATCTCTTTTCTTAGCTGTGACTGCGTGACTTTGGACGTGCGGCAATTCACTTGCTTGCGCATCAATGAAGTCAGTGTCGAGTGATTATGTACGTTGAGCGGTGTACGTCATCCGCGAGGAGGTGAGTGGAATCAGAAGTTTGGAACGAATTGAAATCGTTAAGGTCAGGAGAGGCGGCAGAGGAGGCGTGAAAAGCCTGAGGTGAGATGTGGAGCGGGGTGCGTCTCGTGTGATTGTCGGGTTTGTGAAGTGCTCGGAGTGACGTCACCCTATGTTATATGAGGTGTTGTCATGACGCGATGATGAATTAAAGAAAGGTAGAAGGTGAGAGAGAACTGGAAGGGGCGGATAGATTTTTTTCGGATATGACTTGTGGTGCTGGGTGTGACACTGTGACAGGTAGTGCAAGTAGGATTAACGGTAGGAATTTGTTCAATGGGTAAGACATATCTTATAGAGGGGTTGGAATCCTTGGCAATGAATAAAAAAGGCTTTTTTTCGATGCCCAAGAAGACTTATTAGGATTCTCTGATTGAGGTCTAACTTTACCAGTAGTTATTCATGGTATTAACGCCCAGCATGCAAAACGCTATGGTGTAATTAGAGTCACCGCTCTCGTCCAAACGTGATCATTTCGCTTGAGCAAAGCTTCCTTAAGGTGTACCTTGAATGGAGTTAATTCATCAACCGAATTCAGACCGAAAAATCTTCGGTCCTTGGCCTATCGCTTCGCCTTTCAGACTAACGACTTTTTCAATCGATAGGCGAGTTGATGGCGAGCGAGTGGGGGAGCTGGATGATTGAATGAATGAAGAGTTTGTGCTCGGAGGAGGACATCGCATGAGCTCACTAGAGAGAGAGAGAGAGAGACTAGCCAGGAGGTGTGGGAGTGGCGGACGTCAGGCGAAGGAGTCGCGGCGCGCGTCAATTGGAGACGCTCAGAGAATTTAATGGAGATTCGAATTGGATGGTGTGTTGCCTGCGGCGGGGAGGGAAGGGACTCAGGTGCTAGGAGACGGCAATTACGAGGCGAGATTTGTATCCGCGTGTGGGTGTCTCCTATACTCACGGCGGCGGCGGATCGTCTTCCTCCTCCTCCTCCTCATTGTTCCCTTCCTCGAGTCTGGAGGCGGTGGAAGGGAAATTAATCCGCTGGGTCATCGTTTATTGGGACTACGAGGAACGCATACCCCATGAATATAAATACCTTTCAACCGGTGCTGTATAAGTGGCGCCTCAACATTTTTCTATTCGATATAATAAGGTGCGGTTTTTCTCGTAGGATTTTTATTTGGCTCCCATCTTTGTTGTGAATCTGGTTTCGAAAGTAATTATCTATTCATTATTAGAGCCAGTATTCCAGGTAACTTCCTAAAACTCGAAAAAATGTTAATATTATGGAAATCAAAATAAAATTATTAATCAGTATTCTGTGACGTGTTCTTTTGCATCGATGCTTGATTCCTATCAATTTTACCAGCTTTAATGAAATGTTACCAATCAATTTTGGTGCATGCATCATAGGCGTAAATATAAAAGTAATATTTCTGTTATTTTTTCATCTTGCCTATATGTCTCAACGTTGTTTAATTTTGCAAAAGTCAATAGCAAATAGTTAGTATTCGCGATATTGAATTGGGTGAATAAACATGTTTGAGGTATCTCATTAAGTAAATGCTTGTGAAAGGGAAAATCCACCTTCAAATTAATGCAATGCGTACCTTCTGCCCACGCAAGCACCCATGTGTCAACCTATTCACCCCACTTGATATCGTTTACGAGAGTATTCCTCTCAACCTGATCTTAAGGTTTCAGGCATGTTAAGGTGTTTTTCCCCACAACCCCTCTACATTTTTTGCCTGCTTTTATATGAACAATTGTTATTGATTAAAGCAATTTCGTAAGAAAGAAGGATGAGGGAACAAGCAATCTACCTGATTGAATAGAGGGTGCAATCTCTGGAGCTGCCATTACATCATCAAAAGGGGAGAGCCAACTCGAGGACCAACCTGCCCCATTATTTTCCATACATTGCTGACGGTGCTGACGCTACTGGAAGAGCGATAACCCGATGCCCCCCTTGGAGGAACCATTGCTTGGGCGCACGCAACTCTCTGGGTAGGGAGAGAGAGAGTGGGTGGGCTTTCCCTAGCTGATGAAGAGGCGCCATTATGAGTTCTGAAGGGAGAGGAGGCATTGGATGGATGCGAAAATGGAAGTTGACGGAAAGGTGGGGTTATGAAGGGGCGGAGGCGAGTGCCGAGAGGTAGAGCAGAGCTGGGCGAGAGGAGAAGGGGAGTGTAGGACCAGGAGGAGACCCGATCAGGGTTTGTTTTTCGAAGGGGTAGAGGGAAAAGGTGAGGGTTACCCGAGAGTTCTAAGGCATCACCTCGGGCGTGCCAGGGTCTGGTAGCAGCGGCGTTGGTGGGGCTGGAAAGGCCCGGGGGGGGGGGGGGTGTTGTTTTTTTCTGCTGCCAGCCCGAGGGATGTTTTGAGGAAATATACATACATATGTGCGTGGCTTGGGTTTTAGGTGATGTTTCAGGGAGGAGGTTACCGTTCGGTGTTTATAAAGGGAGGGGAGGGAGGCGGTGAGTGTTTTAGGGGAGGAATGGCTTTGAATGAGCGCGTGGCTTTTTTTTAACGTTGCCCCCTTGTGTTCGTCTGTTGGCACGCCTTTTTTTCATCGCTGCCGTTAAATTCTTGTGGGCACGTACGCAGAGGATGGTAGTTGGTGTGGCGTGGATTGGTCGAGCGGTGAGCTCCTCTGCTGTAGGTAAGCAGGCGTATCTTCTTCGTCTTCTCCTAGAGCGTCTTTGGTCACAATATAGATTGATTACTCACCCCGCATCGTTCGGTAACGGGTGATGCTTTTGGTCTTAATTATATTTCCACGCAGTGATTGGAATGGAACTCCTATGTTGGCATTGCATCACAATTGTTGGAATGTATCTCTCGCACAAATACCTTGAGTCATTCACCTTACTCAATGGAAACGAGTTCTGCTTCTGTTTATTTACGCTAGAAACTGCTCTCCTACCTGAGCCACCATATTGTTTCACGTTTAGTCTGCGGTTTTTTTACCTCCCCAATTTTATGTATTTTTCTATTTTCTCTACTGGAAAATGCTGTTATTTTGTCTCTATCTGCATTACCATGCGTGGTGATATGTGATTATTTTATTATTCACCCACGTAGCATTGCCTTTTACGGCTCCATTTTGAACGAACTCTGTTTCTGTACCGATTTCATGGTCTTATATCAATATTTTCCGAGAATTTTCCTCAAAATATATTTCCAATAGTTATTTCGTTATTTTAAGGCTGTGCTGAATTAGCTGATTTAATTTATTTAAAATTGCTCTTTTTGTTATCATAGTACCATGCCTTATTTTCTTATTTTAAATATAATAGTCGCTCTTGTAAATCCTTCTCTTAGCAATATAAACGGATATCAATTCTGCATCTTGTACTATTTGTGTATCGACGCAATGTAGCGCCACTACAATCAGTCTCATGAATGCCATGTAATTGTATCTGAGGAAAATTAAAGCTTATTTTGTCGGAAGGTGCGGTACGATTTATAGATCCCTGCTTTGAGATACACCGGAATGCACGATGATTTGAACGCATTATACTGGAATCAATTCCCGCGGGCAATTCATGTCAGCCATCTATTCTTTAGGTCTGTGTACATAAGTGGGATTGCACGATTTGCCTTTCTTAAGCATCATTACATTTTCCAATATTGTGCCCTTTGGATATTTTTCCCTCTCAATTTGAACAGGGGCTTTCGTTATCCCTGCATTTTCAATTTTATTGGTGAGTCAGAATCTAACTCTTAGTGGATTCATTTTACCGGTTAGCAATTTATACACTATTTTGCGTTTTGAAAGTTAAAGAGTTTGTTGATGTATTTAGAATTCATTCCTACTTATGCATCCATCTCCACATTTTTGCCACGATTCCATGCTTTGTACAACTTTGAAACGATGATCTTTTTTCCGTGGTGGAAATTGCGCACTTCATAGCTCAAGATACATCGGAATGGACGATGATTTGCGCGCTTTATTGTGGAATAGATTCCCGCGGGTAATTCATGTAATTCGCGGGTAAGCCATCTATTTTTTAGGTCTGTGTTCATAATTGGGATTGCACGATTTGCCTTTCTTATGCACCGTTACATTTTCCAATATTATGCCCTTTGGATATTTTTCCCTCTCAACTTAAACAAGGACCTTCGTTATCCCTGAGTTTTGAAATTTATTGGTGAACCAGAATCCATCCCTTCATGGATTAATTTTATTGGTTTGCAGTTCTTACACTATATTGCGTTTTGAAAGCTGAAGGGCTTTTTTTTTGGCGTGTTAAGGATTCATTCCTACCGATGCATCCATCTCCATGTTTTTTCCACGATTCCATGCTTTGAACAACTTCGAAAGGATGATATTTTTTAGCCGTGGAAATAGAGCACTAAAGAGGATTTTGGTTGAAAAAAATATTTTAGGAAATTAGAATGTGCTTTTATGGCAAGTAATATCTATACATCTCGTTTCATCTCCCGAATCCAAATCTTGAAGAGTTCTTGTGGTGGTTAAGAGACGTTAGTAGGCATAATCACCCGTTAATACAAATTGTTTAAAGAATACGTATTTATCAAACCGTACTTCAAATGTTTACAAATCGGTTACTTTGGTCGAACATTTTATCGTAATGTATAATATGGTTTGATTTGATTGAATTTGAATACTAATTAGTTTTTCCCCTCTTAACTCTACTGGAAACCATTTAGGAGATGAGTAGCTCTGGAAGATCTTTATCGATTGAATTCCCTATAAACCACATGGCCCGTTGCAAGAATGTTACACTTTGAATATCCGATTAAAGATTTCTTTTTCCGTTTTTAGATAGCGAGTGAGCGTTCACCTCTGGGGAAAAAAGTGCTCACCTCCGTTGTACCGCGTGGCGTCGGAAGGAATGTTAATAATTCACTAGCAACCCGATGTAATGGATTTCTCTTCTACCCGGCTTGGTGTGTGATGGGTGGCTTGCGGTGGGAATACCTCGTCCCGTCCCCTTGGCCAGGTTATCCGTTGATTCCTCCCTCGTCCCTGCTCTGCGAGCATTGATTCGTGTGCTCATCTATCGTCACTGCTTTCCTCTCCCGGTATCCAGTCGGCCTGGGTGGGTAACTTCCGCAACTTCCTACCTAGTGGTCGCGGGTTCGAATTCAGGCTGAATCAATTTACCACCATTCAGGTCATGGATGTGTGTCATTGACGAACAAGGTAATTGTCGGAGAGGAGAGACTTTCTAGTCCCAAGTTCTCTTATAAAATAAAGACGACATAATAATAATAATTATTATTATTATTACTATCCTGTAATCTCGTCTATTCTTCTCTCCCTCCCATCTTCAGTCGGCTGGACATCTCATGACCTGGGACTGAACTATGGACACAGCCCCGCACTGTGGAGTGGTTCTTCGTCCACCCCCTCGTCTGCGTGCCTTCTTTCCGAGGGCGTGCGGAAGAGAAATAAGGACAGGGCTTTATTATGAGCTGGACGTCACGAAGTGAGTGACGCATCCTTCAGCTGAGTCGGTTCCGTGACTTTTTTTTACCTCGTCTAGCTTTTATGTCGTATGCTACTTCACCCCTGTGCGTGATTTCTACCTGTTTCTCTCCCTTTCCCCTCTTTCATTGGAACGTTTGGGTTGAGGTGATGGCTAGAGGTGGGGTAAGGAGTTGCGATCCATCCCTCGGGCTTGTATCGCGGCAGTAATCGAGGTTTTTCGAATGAAAAGTCGATCTCTCTCTGAGTTTTGTTTGCAGACCACTTCAAGGATGATATTATCAACACGGGATGTCCATTGCCCTTGTCGACAGATCACTTGAAGTCTTGCTTCACGTTCAACGGACGACCTACCCGCCGCCGTTTCAAAGAAAAATGTTTTTTTCCTCATTATTTCGCGGTTCTCATGTTTTTAAAATGTTATGCTCTCAAGGGAAAATAGGAAATCCATAATAATTAATCGCACTAAAAATCATGATCAGGAAATAGAAATTGTATATATTTCTCCTGTAGTAATCAAAACACTATATTTAGTAATCCTAATCATATTTAATTAAGAAATTTCATAGCCACACCTTGGTTGCAGTGTTATGCTAGATATGTTTCAATATTTTCATAAAAATATTTATTGAAAAAGGGTTTACGTATTAGAATACTAGGTTTAACGGATGTTTTTACAATTAATCATGTGGTCAATTTTGATAAGATGGAGTGATTAATTTATTTTCTTTCTATTTTCAGGTAAGTGTTACCCATAAGACTTCACTAGAGGTTGAGAACTTCCCCTGCCGGTGAGTTTGTGAAATCTTTCAGCAAAGGTCAGCATCCCTCAATATGGAGAATAACAAGGTTGGAGAAGGCTTAAAAAACTTAGAAATTAACGATCGCCGATAAGATTTAACCTTCGCCGTAAGAAGCCGTGTGACCTGCGAAAAATAATTGAGCTTCGATAATCAAGTAAACCGTTTTGTATGCTGATTTTTACGTTACTTCATGCGTGACATAATCAGTCGAATACAATTTTCGACCGGCGAATTTTTAGCCACTTTAGTAAAGGATAATTTTTTATGTCATTATCCCAGTTATTACTCTGGCAGCTCACCAAAAGTGCATTTTTTGCTTCCGATGTTTTCTGTCAAACCCCTTCCTCCGTGTTTTCCTTTCGTCTCGCATCGTTTGTCCTCCTTGTGGTCGAGCAGTTCTCCACCCTTCAACCTCCGATTTGCCGCTGGTGTTTTGTTCTATCTCTTAGGAAATGCCATTGTGAAGCTAAAAGGCCATTCCAAACAGTTTAGCCGTCTTATCTTCTCGTGATCTTTTCCAGCGTTGGCGTGTTTTTCTCCTGACTAGAAGTTGTTATGCAATCTGAGCGACCGCAACAATGCAAACGGGTGGCGTAGCGCAGGCTTAGAGGTCAGGTATTCTCACGACTGTGGCTGGATTAAGCCGAGCACAATGATCACCGCCATGAGATTAACTGTGGTATTCGGGGAAAATTTTATTAAAATCATTTCGTGTAGATTTTTGGAAGTCTTTAGATGAATGGATGAGGCGATTTTTCTTATTGAGCTATATCTCTGCCTAAAGTTATATTCTCGAATCCCATGCTCAATATGGCTTTGCTATATTTTGTTCATTCTCTATTTGCGTCTTTTGCATTGTTTGTTTAATATTTTTTCCCTTATACCAATCCTCAACGGATAACTTTTTCAAGTGTAAAAAATCCATAGTTTTATTTGTAATGTTACGTCCTTTAAAATGATGTACCATATTGAAAATAAATTAAGCCAAGGGTTCCTTGTTTTCACAAATGGCCTAGCTCTCTCAGTTTTATTATCCTATGCAAATTGGAGTCGAATTCGATTTTTTTATGCTCACGAGCAGTCATTTCTACTCGTATCTTGGTGAAAAATTCCCTATTAAAAATTCCCCTAGAAGTCTCGGTTCCTCAGTGTATTTTTCTCCCTCCCTTTCCAATGCTCCCCCCGGCCAATTTCCTAGCTTTCTCTAGCACTTTCGTCCTTCAGCGTTGGCCAATCTTTCGTTCTATTTTCCTCCTTTGAGTGCTGCACAACTCGCGGGGGCGACACATCTCCACGCGACCTATCCCCCTCCCCCCGCCTTGCATTTAAATCCCCGCTTAACCTTCCTCTCTCTCTCTCTCTCTACTCCTCTTCCTACGCCCGTGTTCCGCGGCCCACTCTACCTGCGTGTCCCCGTGTCTCCTCCCTTGCCTTTCGCCAGTAAAACGCCTCTGCACTCTCAGAAATCCAGCACTCCAACCCCAGCCATTCCGTGCTTTGCCGACCTCCTCCCCTCCTCCCTTTGCGTGTTTCCCCGGCTAGGTTGCCGGCCTCCTTGAAATTGGTTCTTGCGAAAGCAGGAATGACTCCTGGAACGTTGCTGTCTCCTCTTGGCGTGGGATTTGCTGTCAGCTAAGCGTCCTCATCCATGCAGACCACTCCTTCTCCTGCGTCTGCATATCATTCCTCCCTCTGCGTCTGTTAAACGTCTCCAGTGTTTCTGAAGTGGTCAAGTTTCACTTTATAGACAGTAAACTGGTGAATTTCCTCAAAAGTAATAACCAAAGGTATGATTGTTGGTAGTTATAGGCATTCATTATTAAAAAGTAAGTTGCGTCTACATATCATTCCTTCTTCTGCGTCTATCATACGCCTCTAGTCTTTCTGGAAGGGTTTAGTTTTGCTCTATATGCAATACACCGGTGAATATCCTCAGAAGTAATCACCACTGGTATGGTTGATGGTAGTTTAATGTATTCAATGTTCACACTTGAGTTGGCTTCATACCGCACTCATTTATTTTATTAAGGGGGCCCCCGTTTTCAATATATTTTTAATATGTTCAAGGTTTTTTGGGAGGTGCTGCCACAAAGGTCGATATTTATTAATGTGTGTGGATAAACCCACTTATTAGATGCATAATTTATTATTTTATAATACTCAGAATGACACCTTATAAATCTAAATAAAAAATATATTCAGGTGTCTCTGCAGTGGAACATCATCTGGCCTAGGTCTCCTCTATTATGTCTGGTAATTCAAAGATTTTATGCTAATTTTTAAAGTAATTCCACCAAAATACGTCCAAAACTATCTTTGGCAAAAAAAACGTTACAAGTTTTTTTATTTTTGGTGCTAATACCGTAGCGCTAGTGTAAGTATATTTTTTTGGCATTAGTTCTCGTAAATCACGCATATTTTTTTTTATGCATAGGTAGAGAAACCATGGGGCCTCAGCTCATTGCGTATTTCCGTGCATCAATGTAAATTGTAGCGATAGCATGCGCGTTCTCGTTTATGAAAAGGGCTCTGGGTACTGCTCATTCCTATGTTCTGTTTATTCATGACACATTGCCTGCCAAATTTCTTCTTCTTTCCTTCCCATCCGTCAGGTCTTCGTCCTCGCTTCATTTGTATGCACCACCTAATGGCCTCATCATCCAGCTCTGGTATCACATTACGCCTTTATTTATTCCCCCAAGTCCTCATTCCGACTTCTTTCGCCCCCTCTTCCTCATCTTCTCCACGTATTACCCTTAAAATTTCCCTGTGGTTCTTCCTTTAATTTCGTTGTAGTTTCTCAAAAAATTATCTTTGTCCAATGTTATATTCGAGCTAACATCATTTTACAAATCCCAATTTTTTTCACTTTAAGTTGTTTAGCGTTTTATGATTTTTTCACATCATTATATCTCTTTACATGGTCAACACTCAGGTCATTTCTGTGTCCTTATGGAATTGCTGCCAAACATTTATCGCTAATTTTTAGTACGCTCAACTTAATGTGTTACCAAATGCGACGAAATGGCAATGGAGTTAAGCGCCAATGTCCGTAAAATTGACTGTAAAATATATAATTGCTTTTATTGCCTGTTCTCCTCCATATAAATATTTCAAGCAATAAATTCGGCTCCATTTTCAGTGTGGCCCCTCTTCTTTCTGATTTCCTGGCCCCCTCCTTAGCTCTTCTCTGTTATTTGGTATCTTACTTTCCTTTTTGAAACTTGTATTTAACCTTATCTGTTGAAATGTCATCGCCTTTATTCAAGGTTGACTTAAATTACAAGGTTTTGAATCTCTTCACATTTACCTGCATTAATGGGTACACCTAGCGTTCAGACTCAACATGTTTTTTTCTTACACTAACTTTTGTCCTGCCAAATTATTTCCATTAATTCGACGAAAAATATGATAAAATTTTAACATTAATGCGCGGGCTGTTAATTATGTACTGCTTACTTCCTCTAATCACTTAGAAGGTAGACGCATGCCTGGGTAGTTTACACCCCACTTCCCAATCGAATATTTTCCTGTGGAAGATATTGTTATTTCTGTATTTTTAACGACGTCGTCCTAACTAATAATTTCAGCATAAATGCACGAACTGTGAATTATGCACTGTTTTTTGTCCTCTCATGGTTTGATTGGTAGACGTATGCCTGGGTAATATACACCAATCTTCCAATCTAATCCCTGTGAAATATAACTTTATTCATTTCTTCATTTTTTAACGACGTCGCCCTCACTAATTTTTGTTAGATAGCTACTTAATAGCTGGCATGATTTTTAGCAGGCAACGATGCCCAATCTCGGCTCGTATTTCGTTCGTAGCCATTCATTCATTTTTATCTCCCCCTTAACTGGACCCCATATGGAAGGAAGTCCAAACCATTCCACTCATCTTCCTTTCCTCCCCCGCCCGTCCTAAACTCTCCCTCCCCCTCTTCCGCTTCACTCCCCCTTCCCATAAGCGTCCTCCTCATTATTCAAGCGTGTGAAGTTTTTTGTCAAACTCTATCTTCTTATTTCCTCCCCCATTGCATTTACACTCTCACCACCATCGCACCATATCCCTCCTCGAAGGGGGACTCACACCCCCTGCCATTGCCCTCGCCAAACACCCACAACACATGCAAATTCCCCCTTACCCAACCACCCCCCCCCCCTCCCCGTCCTTAAGCGTCACACACACTCGTCCACCCCGTTTCCACCCCTCCTCCCTTGTATATTGCTTCTGGCGCCTCCTCCTCCCCGCAAACCCCTTCCCTCCCCCTGTTTCTCTCCACCCCCGTCGGTCGCCTTCCGAAAACTGTGTCCTTCCCTCCTCCCTCACGTACCTCCCTTGTCCCCCCTCTCCGTCCAAAACATCTGCCCCTCGGCTTGATCGCATTCAAGTGAGTAAGTGAATATAGCTGCTCATGTGAGCGGTGGCTGATGTCGCTTTAAAGCGGTGGTTTTGTCGGGGACAAGGGGCAGGACTTCAGTATAAAGGAGAGGGCAAGATGGATCTTGTAATACCTCCGCCGTTTAGACATGCGTACCTACTATGCGTTTACCACCAATAGTGATGGTTTCTAGAAATGTAGCTTTTTTATAATTTATTGTATTACTATTTCGTTTAAAAATCGGGCGCAATTGGGGCTAGGTAAGGTGTAAAAAGATCAGCAGCGACTGCACGAAATGTAATTGAGGAGAAAAAGTAATCCTTGTATTATCTTTGGTGAAAAAGTAATGCATAGCGTATAATATTATCTTATACTATTGATTTTGAAACACGTCTCATTATTTTCAAATGCTGAAATCGTACTTGTGGCACTATTTCTACGATAATTAATTTTTTATGAGTGTGCTGGAATACATCACTTATTCCGCTTAAATATCGAGATTCGTGAAACTATCGTATTCATGTTTGTCAATATCGAGTCAACTACAGAAAAATTTATCTTCAAGAATTGGAAAAAATGTGTGCTTTTGCGATAACCTTTGCATCTACTTTCTGGCGAACTTTATGGAACTACATTCATCTTCAGGAAAAGGCAACTAAATCACAGATTTGTCGAAACTGAAACCACAGGCCATTATCAATTTCCAATGGAGCCTAACTACTTATGAATTATTTTTTTGCGTAGCGAAGGATTGGAAGTCCTCTGATGAGCCATTTTCCTTCATGATGGCCTACCTTTTACGGTAGATTACCCCAATTTATGGATTATTTTATTGCTGTTATGATATATATCCTCTGGGCTACAGATGATTTGATGGTGTTGACTTAGTTCCTTTCGGATTGATTACGTGGGTATTGGCGTGATCGTGGTTCACGAGGAATATATACACGGTGGACGGTTTGCGAAGGCGGTTCGTCTGTGGAGGGGGAAGGAGTGGGCGGAAGGCAATGGGTCTGCCTTGGGGGAGGGAGGGTGAGGAGGGTGGGGTGGAGAATTGAAACCTCGGGGGCAGTCCAAAGCTCACGACTGCTCCTCCTCTCAGCCCCGACGGCACGCTCTCACGCACAAACCATATCAAGGAGCCGTGTGCGCTGCCTTTTTCTCCCCCCCCACCCACCCGCTCCGTCTGCTCCTTGCACCCCTCTCTTCCTCCTCATTCTCCTCGATCTTTCCTCTCCGCGCAGCCAAGTCTCCCGGCCGCAAACCCTTCTCGTGCCCACATATTCACATGTGCCGATCGAGAGGTTGGTCGTTCCCTCCTGGGCCGGGGTATAAGTTCCGTGATACGAGCGTGATTCGCTCGTGAGAGGCGCATCTACTCTCTAGGAGAGTCGTTTGAGCGGTGACGAAGAGTCAGGAAGTCATCATCACTGCTTTTTGCCTCCCATCTTCCTCGCTGTCTCTCCGCCTCCCTCTCTCTTGCTCCTCAATCTCCACGCAACCCTCCGTGCCCGAGGGTCGTCGTCGTTGTGGTTTGCGCGTGAAACTTCTCGCTCTGCGTCTCGTCAAGCCGTCGTTTTGTGCCTCTTGTATGTGTGTTGGTGTGTTTTGTGCGTCTTCCCTTTGCGTACTTCTCTTGTGTTCGCTCGAGTTTTCTCCCTGCATATACCCTCTAGTTCCTTCCCTAGGGAGCGAATTCTCCGCATTTCGGTCCCCTCCATTTCCTCCTCCCTCGCGCGTCTTGGGACGCTCTTCTTCCCACTGGTGTGAGGGTTTGCGAAAGACCCCGCACCGCACCGCATGCAAGTGTTGGAGAACTTTTGATTCGTGTATGGGAGGCGGAAATTTCGTCAATTCGTCGCAGCGGTCCGTCTCGGCGAGTTCTCCTCTTTATTCCCCCCTGCCTCTGGGGAGTAGCCTCATTCATGAAGAAGTTTATCGCGGGTGGATGCTGTGTTGTCTCTCCTCCTGACTTGGTGCCTTCACTCTGCGCTTGAAAGTTGGGAATTGCTGGCGCCGTTTATCCTCCTCCCCTTCCCACCATTATCCGGGAGTCACCCTCCTTACCCCCGCTTAATCCCCCAGCGCGGCCGCATCTTCATGGAAGAACGGCGATGACATTAACCGCCACCCTCAACTCTCTCCCTCCTCATCGATTGTTTTCAAACTCTTGAACGTCTTGAAGGTGCGAGAGTTTCGTTCACGCGTTGGTCGTGTGCTCCTAGAGTGGAAGTTTTCTTGTCCGCATTTCTTCTGGTTTGTGCCTAGCACACCGTGCCCCCGTTGACAGTGTATTTGTTATTCTGAAGCGGCTCCCACCCTCCCCTTGACTATATTTTCTTCCACCCTGTGCATCTGGAGCCTTGTGGTCTCGTTTGAAAGTGTGCTCCCTTGCCGGACTTGAAAGAACGTCTGCTGCTCGTGCTTGCGTGTTGGAAAGAGTGAGTGTGAGCGGTGTGCTGTTCTGGCATTCCGTAAATATCCTGTACAAATGAAAGAGTGATGAATAACTACGGGAGAGTGTACGAAGATATAAAATATTCGAAAGGAAATATTTGGTTTTCATCTTCCGTAAATCCAGTTGAGGTAATGAAAGACTGAGGGTGAATGAAGGCGATGCTTCAATTTTTTTTTCGTTTGTGTATCAAATGGTATCCAATGATGCAACAAGAAGACTTACATGCAGTGTATTCTCGCCAGCAGTAACCTCAACGTCTGACGTCAATCTTAATCGTCTCGTTTCGGCGAAATTTATCTCGGGTTTGGTCCACATCTCTAAAGCGAATCCCAACGGCTGAGGCTTTGGCGGATGTTTATTTTTCTGATCAATCGTGTTTGCTCAACTAAAAAAAACCTTATACTCCACAAGCTCTCTCTTTCTTTGACTAGAATTCTCTCTCCATCGTTCCCCACCGCTTTGGCCGCGATGAGGCGGTAGTTTTGGCATCCAAAATAATCTTGGACATAAATCAGCAGTGCACTATAATATATGAATGAGAAGTTATAATATTGAGGAGAGGTTTTTTCCATCCGAGATAGGTTTCTCCTGCAATCCACTCTCCCATTGTGACGTCACCGCCTTCCCTTTCCACGTATACGAAGTGACGGTGCGCGGAGTGACGTAACTCCCGCTAGGAGGAGGACGCGACACGTACACTGACCGATCACTCGTGCCCGAGGTGACGAGGAGGGATAAACTTCCGTGGGACGGATTAAAAGGAAGGATGGTCGCCCACTCACAGGCGCGCGCTCCAACGCACCCACGAGCCATTGGAAAACCAGATCTCGAGTGCCCTTGACGACCTTCCCCTACACGCACTCTTCGGCGCTTCGGCTGCTGCGGAAAAAAAGGAACGACCTCCCGACTCTCTTCCCCCCCTTACCTCACCCCGATAACGTTCGCTCTCCTCCGTGTTTTTTAAAAAAGAAACGACACTCTTCGCTTTAAATACCATCATAGCGGAAGGATCTTTCGGGTCACCTGTCGCTCATTAAGGTTCTTTACCTCTCAGCGCTCACATTAGTCGAGGTCCGAAGTCGCTTAAGGCTCTCAGTTCGCGTGGAGTCGAGCGGTCAACTAGCAGATGTGACAGTGTGGAAAGTCGGTGCGTGGAAGGGAGGCCCCGGCGCCCAGACTCCCCCGCGGGCAGCCCAAGGCAGGAGAATATAAAGATTGGGATGGGGAGGAGTGGACCTGAGGAGACGACGCCAGTGGGGTGAAGCGGTGGGCGTTGTTAGCCGAGAAGAGTCGATAGGACGAGGAGGAATCCATCAGTTGGGCCTAGGAGGAACGGCTGGTGGTGGGATTTCCCTCAGGCTAGACCACTGCGCCACCGATCACGAGTCAGTACGTCAGTGTTGCCGTAACCACTATCAAATTTAGATCATGAAGCTCATAACAATTGTCTGTATGGCTATCGATCCTTTTTCAACCGATATTTCATATTTGTTTTTTCCTCCTTGTCTATTAGAGTTCAATCTCTAATTGTATTCCTCCAACTTGAATCTTTGGCATCAACGCCAAAGAATAACGCCAACTCAAGTATTTCGCTATCGATCATTTTCACTAAATATTACATATTTGATTTAATCTCCTTTTTGGTTGGAGTGAAATGCCTAATTGTTTGCCTCCAAATTTGAGCCGAAGATATTAACGCCAAAGCCCATCGCCGACTCCTGCCCAGATGCCGCCGCTGAGGTAAACTTTAGTCAGCGCAAGGATCAACTTGTTGATGGGTTTGCCCTCGGGGTAGGAGGACGAACGAAGAGCACGCGACCAGCCGGATAGCTCTCACTCATCGCCCGATTCCATAAGAGGGGGGAGTGTTTTGAGAAAAAGTGGCGGTTGTGTAGATGGAGGAGAGGGTGGTGGTGGAGGGAGAAGGCGCGGTCTGTTAAGTGGAGGGCACCGTGGGCGAGGGAATCCGCGGAGGCGTCCTCTCCCTTTCGGAGTGTGGAGGAAGCTTTAATTCTTTCGGGAGGCGTGAGAAGAGAGGAGAGGGAGGCAAAGCGAGAGTGAAGGGGTTTGTGGAGGGAGGGAGGTTGTGTGCTTCGTAGGGAGGCTGAAGCAGAAGAAGGCTTGCACGACCGCCGCAGACTGCGAGAGGGACGGGTCGACGTCGAAGTTCGCTGTCCTAGCGTTGCCTCTCTTCGTTGACCCCTTTCTTTGAGAGTGTCTCTCCGACCTTATTGTTTTCGACAGACGTCCTGAACTTCACCTTCGGAATTGCCCATTAACGGCAACGATTACAGCAGTTTCGAGAGTTGTCCGTGGGGGTCAAAGTGGATAGACCCGAACAGTGTCGCCAATTTATCCAGTGTGTGAGTTATTTTTTCTTTCGAGCATTGGAGCCGTCTTCCGCTCTCCAATTGTGCCCAATGCCTTCTTTGTGTTAGTCTGTCTTTCTCTTTGCGTGGTGATAGTGCACATCAAGAGAATATTCTACAGACCAGATCATTAACGACTTCGGCGCGCTGCATTTCGCAACAGGCACCATGAAAATACCTTAGGCATTTAGTTGGAGTTTTCTGTTAAACATCTTCACTTATCCACAAGTGTCTCCGATGCTGGAAAATTGTCTGAACTTGGTTTCCTGGAAGATCGACGTGGAAAGATGCATCCTATCAATTCTCATCTAGAGTTGTTCAGCATCCATTGGAATATCGCTGATTCAAGCACCACTGTTTCTCACATTGACGGATTTCGTTCCTAAGTGCAAACTGAAATGGCTTGCTTCGGGCCCTTGGCCCCGGGGAAGCCCCCTTTAGCTTCGGGTCTCCGACTGCGGTCGCCCAAAATGCGTCCCAATCGCTCGAGGGCGGCCCTCGCAGCTGCGGCAACAGCGGGTGCGGCAGTGACCGGCATCTCGGTCGCACCCGGCCGTCAGAGGACTCTTTCGTCGACGTACCACAGCTTCCAGGAGGAGGATGACGAAGATTTGGTGGACATGGTGGATGAGGTGGATGCGTTGTGCGGGGATGAGACGGACGATGGACTCTCCGATCACAGCAGGGAGGACAAGGATAAGAGGGGATCGAAGCTGGGACTTCTGTCCAGGAGTCACTCGGAGGGTAACCTGAGCGCAGGTGGTCGGGCGATCAGCCGGTGCCTCAAGGCCCTGAGCGGATCTTGGAAGAACCTCTTGCAATGTGAGTCGCCGTTGAGTCACCTGTTCGGCATAAATCTCCCTTTCCAGTTTATCGCTTACTCACGGTCGTTTGGTTGCTCATTTCTTCTCTTATGCTTCCGGTTATATATCTTTCCTTTGACGTACCTATATTTTGTTTCCCATATGGTGGATAACTGTTTCTTTTTATAATATTGCGCTTTAT
This sequence comes from Ischnura elegans, assembly GCF_921293095.1. Lineage (NCBI taxonomy): Eukaryota > Metazoa > Arthropoda > Insecta > Odonata > Coenagrionidae > Ischnura > Ischnura elegans. The sequence goes on from NC_060246.1 coordinate 148,682,949, forward strand.
GCTAGTAGTAGTTCTTAAAAAATTCTGAGCATACTGACTGGATGTTTAGTAATTCGTAATTGCACGTAAGATAGGTGTCTGTTAAAAATGTTCAATACATATACATTTGCAATGGAAATATTGACCCGTCATCTGATCAACATTTTCTTATCCTAGATACTGTAGACTCCCTATTGTTATACTGATTCCTTTTCATTCCTCTTTTCTTTAGAGTGACAAGATTGGATAACTTTATAGTCAATACACACAAAACGGGGTTCTAAATCTTATAAGATTACAAATCTGTAATGTATTTATAATATGGTTATTCAGAAGGGTTACCTATTTCCCTATTGTCGTGGGGGAACCTGCTGAAGTGATTTTTGTAACTTAATGCAACTGCATTTGATTAATATAATAAGCCTAGTAATTTCATTCTCATCCAATTTGAGTCCCGAAAAAGGCTTTCACACTGGCATCTCAAAACTGGTATCCTACGTTCGTTAATTCGCCATTGTGAAACGATCGAGGAAGAGTTTGTGTAATCTTGTGTCGTTCTCAGAGACCAAAGAATTTTGTGAATGAGGCTAACAGGAGTTGCTTTCACTCTTTGAAAGTCCTGAAAGGTCTCGTTTTGATATGGTAATGAATGCAAAACGGACGGTCGTAATTTTTCTTGAAATAGGAAACTCCTGAATTGAACGGACAGTTCCATGTCATTCTGTATATATAGTTCCCTCTCTTTAGCCGAGTAAAATCCATTATGAAATAGGAAGACCATTCATCAGTCGAAACCAGCAATTTTTGCTCTCACATAGGTGGTTATGTTCCTCTCTCTTCCGACTATCGTGTATGTATATCTCTGGTTCCTTAATAATATCTTTTGCTCGCGGGCGGGTGATGGTAATAAAAGAAGTTGTGAATGGCGTATCACTCTTCATCGTGATATCGAGGGGGTAATTCAAACGATAGCTCGTTGAAAGCGTCATAGTGACTCGTATAACATTCAATCCGTTGGAATCCTTCCAGCCATCTTCTCGTTAAGCGGAACGTGAGACGAATACTCTCATGGCGTGGAAGGAACCACCACTTACCGCCGCGTCAGGGGGATGGAAAATGTTTTGCGCTTCACCCCCGCTTTATCTCCCCTTAAATCGTTGCTTCGATATACATTAAGGGTATATCTGCATTCCCTATCTGGACAGTATCTCGTCTGTGTTTATCTTAATTGCCGCTCACGCATTCTTTATTCCTCCTCCGCCACGGAGCAAGGCTCTTCTTCCCCCATCAGCTCACTTCCTTCCGCACCATAAATATCTTACGTCCTTCCCACCCCCCGGCAACCGCCGTGTCGCGTGACGTCAGAACAGTGAGCGCATCTCATTTCTTTCCATCCCTTCGGGTCCACATCCCTCCTAATTTGCTTTCTTTTTTTCTCCATGTATTCCTCTTTTCATGGTTCCCACACTCATCTCCCGTTTCCTTAAAGGGAACGACACATCTTTTCGTCTCGCTCCGCGTCCGATTTTGGACCTCCACTTTAATTGTCCCGACCTTCGCGCTTTCCGTGTTATTGGTGGAGCCTCTGAGTGGTGTCCCTTGCGTAGGAGGGATGGCAATAGTGGCTGGTCTCTGAAAATTTTTCAAACGAGTGATGGAGAGACTACTGGAGAGAGACGCCGAATTTGTTTAAGACACTTCAATGCATGTAATAAACCCAATTTTGAGTCTCAATAAATATTTTTTGGGTAATTTTATAAATACTGATGCATGCAAGTTTTTCACTTAAAGGCTTCAAATACTAAACATGTATGTTACACCAAGTAGCACAGCTCCCTAATTAAGATCATACGGCAATGTTACATACCTTTCGCTAGAGGTACAACTATTTCGATATCTGCAGGATTTTACTTGTCATATTCAAATCACTAAAGTGAAATTTTGGGTCCGTTGGCAGTCGGAAGGATATATTTTGGCGAATGACGAATGTTAGAAAGTAGCTGTGTCTGACTTTGGCAGCCATCTATGAAAAACTTCCAGGCTCTACATATAAGCCTATAATCAGACTGAGTGCTGCTATGTTAGTACTCTCCAAGTAATATTGAAACGTAAGAGATGAGGTTTCTTTAAAACACCTTTGTACTCTGCCTCATAATGTCTCATAGAATAAAGCCACCAACCAGCCAGTGATGCAAATATTTGTGTGCGATTCCTGGCATGCGAAATAAATAGGACGTATGGGAGAAGCAAATGGAGGAAGCATAATTTTTTTCGATGAACTCGGTGGGAGGCGATAAAAACACTGTTTTATTGACGAGTATTACATGGGGCAGATGGAATAGGAAAAATAGCCGTTTTGTCCTGGAAAAATGGAGATTGAAGAGGGGAAGTAAATGGGTGAAGGACACACGCTTAGGCTGAAAAATAACTGAATAAATTGCTCTTATGGAAATGTTGTCATGGAAATTTTTCCTAGACCTATGTAGCTCAAGAAGAAACCATTGCGATTACTAGCCGAGAAAGGACCAAAGTGTTCTACTTCATCCAACCACACGGCGACGTACTACTGTTGTTTTTTTGTTGATTTTAAGCCTTTCAGGGGTAGGTGATCGTGGCAGCAGTTGGCGTAAAAGGGACAAACAGTGGGATGTGGGAAAGGGTAGTTAAGTGGCTGCGGCCGCCGGACACGTTTTGCGAGAGGAGCGACCGACGAGGGTGGACGAGCGACAAGTTGCGTGCGCGTGCCTCCATGAATGCGGGCGCATCGCGTGATCCACGGGGGGGGGGGGTAGGGGGGGGGGGCATCGTTTCGCATTTCGCAGTTCCTTTTGTTTCCCACTCTTAACACTTCCTTTGATGCGAAAAAAGTCTTCGTCTCGTTCCCCTTTCCCTCGCTTGTCTCTCAGAATGGGGTTTTATTTGGCTTTAATTGCTCCCCTGGCGTTTCTCCCCTCCCCCTCTCTTCCCTCCCCTCCAATGTCTTTCTCTCTCATCTCGTCACTCCTCGCCACGGTGGCACCCGATGGACCGCTTCTCCCATCCAAGACGTTTGCAAGAACATCGGAGGCGGCAGTCTAGGATTGTGTGAATAGGATTCGAGCGTAATAGAAATGGAGGCGAGTGGTAAAGTTTTCCCCTTAGATCAGTGATACATATGGCAGATGTTGCCCTCGATTGCTCTAGCAATTGACCGGTGATGTCATCATGATATGTGGCAAAAAAGTGACGTGTGTTAAAAATATTTAATCCTTCTTGCGTGCTTAGGGTGACGCACCATTCCCTTTTAACCGGTCGTATTATGTCTTTCGCCATGACGTATTAATTATTCAAATCTTTGCCTGTCATTTATGAAATGTCCTGAGTATGTAGAATCGACCCTTGTCAGCATTTACTTTTATGTAAGTTAAAAAAAGATCCTTGAAAGTACTAATTTGAAAAAATATTTGATTCTTTCCCTGCGAATAATGTTGGTAAGCTCCTAAAAAATCCTAGAAACAACATTCAGCCGCTCTGAGGATGAGCCCGAGTCGGAACTTGAAACGTCGGAAATGGAAGTTTTAACCCTTTGGGAAAGCCGAAAGTATTTTAGCCATTATAATTTTAAGTTTCAGATCTGAGGTAACGGAAAATGTTGACAAAGGAATCACTACTAAGAAATAGGCCGGTTGAGCGGAAATTATACCTCCCATTGACTACGAGGATGTGGATAAATGGCAAATCTGAAGACCTCAGGTTCTATGACTCTTATTCCAATGGTTCGCGTTGGAATAATTTTTAATGTAGGAGATCGTGTAATTTTCTGCAAAAATATTCCTATTTCGACCAGTTTCTATACAGCTCTTCTTATCTTGGATCTACATCAAAAGCGGTCGAAATTTTTTTTTTTTAATAATAATATATAATTTATTCCATTTACAATCAAATATTACATTTTAGAACATACTTAAATATTTTGGAATATATAGGTACCCCTTTTAGTAGTTTTGGGGCTACCATCATAAACTTTTTACATAGGTCTGGTGCTAGCACACATGAGAAGTAAAATTTCTTTGTATTCAGTTATTTGTTCTATTGCCGATTGCATTCATTATTACAAAACGTATTTCAAATATTTGGACAAGGATAACTATTTTTCTTATTTTTCTTATATAAACGCATAATTACATACATAGAATATACAATATACCTTTTATTGTAAACTTTTTAACCCACCTTTCTTAGTAGAAACTCTACTTCCTCACACATCATAAGCCATTTTTTAACTGCGGATTTAAATCCCCATCTTTTTTCCGAGTTTGCTACATTACTCGGCAACATGCTAAACAATTTAGGCCCTAAGTAATTGTATGACTGTCGATAAATTTCGGTCGTCGGCCTAGGTATATGGAAGTTTCTCCAAGCTCTAATGTCATAGTTTTGTGGTCGGGCCTTTTCACCACTACGGTTATAGAATATTCTAAGGACTTTATAAATGAATAAATGCCTTAGTGGGAGGACATCTAATTTTTTGAATAGAGGAAATGAGTGGCTTTTCCTATACGATCGTGTTATAACCCTGATAACCCTTTTTTGCGCCACTATCAATGGTTTAATGTTGATAAAATATGCTCCACCCCAGCAGGCTATTCCGTATTGCAATCTTGAATTAACGAGAGCATAATATACCATTTTTAACACTGATTCAGGGCATATGTATCTGAGGAAGTAGAATTTTCTTACAATAGTAATCATTTCTGATTTTAATTTATTTATGTGAGACTTCCATTTACAATTTTGGTCAAAATATATACCTAAATATTTTATGTGACTAACCTGTTCGATCAAAATACATTTATCACAGGAAGTAACATTATCTTTTATACAATTTGCACATTGATAGTATAGTTTACTTTTGTTTGATGTAGATTTAATCATGCTAAACATAATATATTTCGTTTTTTCACTTAACAACATATAATTAGCCGAAAACCACATATTGAGTGTTAATAGATCACTTTGTATGTGTTCATATAGATCATCAACACTATTAACAGAGTAACTTAGTGCAGTGTCATCTGCGAATGACGTTAATTGACCTTTAAACCTGCCAGCACATAAATTGTTTACATATATTAAAAACAGTATGGGTCCCAACACAGAACCCTGTGGGACACCACAGGTGAGTCGAATCTTTTCACTGTAGCAATTTTTGAGACGCACACATTGATCTCGATCACAAAGATAACTTTGAAACCAATCATATGCGGTTCCACGTATACCCGCTTCCCATAATCGATTCATTAGTATGTTATGATTAATGGAGTCGAAGGCTTTGGTAATGTCTACAAATAAGCCAGCAACTCTACAGTTCTTATTCAGTCCGTCGTTCAGCTCTGAACAGAATTTTAATAATGCATCCTCTGTACTCTTACCACTCATAAATCCAAATTGGTTTTTATTGAAAAAACTATGCTGATTTAGAAATTTAAGAAGTCTGACTTTAACAACTTTTTCTATTATTTAAGCAAATACAGATAATAGGGATATTGGTCTGTAATTATTTACGTTCATTTTATCACCTTTTTTAAAAATTGGTATCACTATTGCAGTTTTTAATTGTTTAGGAAATATTCCAGTATACATACTTAGATGAGCAATATGGGCAAGGACCTCCGAAATATTTGCATTTACTTCTTTTATAACTTGTGTGGAAATATTATCAACACCTTTAGATTTTTTAGACTTTAATTCCTTAATAATGCTGCTAATTTCTTTCGCATCAGTAGGAACAAAAAATAGTGAGTCAATTGAATTGGAGGTTGGGAATATTTCTTTGTATTTATTCGTATTACTTTCAAAATAATTGTTCTGGGTCAATTCTTGAATTACTTTACCATAATGTGAACTAAATTCGTTTACAATGTCCTGGCACTTAGTGACAACGATACCATTACTAGTTCTAATTTTTACACAATTCTCATTTCCTTGCTTTCCTCCCGTGAGTGAATCTAAAATGCGCCATTGAGCAGCGGTATTATTGACATTACTATCAAATAGGTCCCTATAATACTTTTCTTTGCGCTTTTTAATATCATATTCTAATCTTTGCGTGTACGATGCGTAGTACCTATTTAGCTTTTCATTTTCAGGGTGTTTCCTCATTTTTTTATACAGAAAATTTCGCCTAGAAATTCTCCCGCACAAAGCGTAAGTCATCCATGGCCTCTTCATTCCTCCCGATCTGTTACTGTCTGACACGTATTCAGCTTTTTCAATGCAGCATTTCAATTTATTTATAAATATTTCATAGGCTTCATTGACATTTTGTTGTGAATAAACATCATTCCAGTCACATCTTAGCAAACTATTATTTAGATGGTTAAAGTTTATCCGGCAATGGCTTCGATAAACTCGTTCGTATATATTAATGGGTACATTAACGTTTAAAGAACATGATACAGCATGATGGTCTGTTAAACCCCAATCGTCCGCTCTTCCCTCATACTTATAGTTATCTCTACTTCTGCAAAAAATGTGATCTATACATGTACTACCCGTTTTGCTAATTCTAGTTGGTACTCGAATGAGCTGGTCCAGTCCATGACTAGCCATAAGGGTTTGATATTCAAAGGAAATATCGTTGGGTTGTAATATACATAAATTAATATCACCAATTACAATTAAATTCCTCTCACTAGAGATGGTTAATACATTCTCCAATTCACTCAAAAAATGTTCAACAGGATTAAAATTAAGTCTATATACACCAATAATGCTTATCCAAGAAGAATCATTTATCCCTACTGATATTTTAACCATATCAGCAGTTTTTAATTCACCCAGATCAATAGAAGAACACTCATAAGTATCTGCTACATATGCAATAACTCCTCCAGCCCTATAGTTATTGTTACACACATCAAAACTCCGATAGCCAGTTATTTGATACATAGATACTTCAGTGTCATTGACCCAAATTTCTGTCAAAACAATTACAGCGGGTTTTATATCGAGATTAATTAGTTGAAATACAAATTTATCAAAATTAGCTCTTAGACTTCTTATATTTTGATGCAAGACAAGGAACCTGCCACCATTAAATTCACTATCATTAACAGTACTCTGCATTTTGTTAGTAAAGATAGGTTGAAGACATACATAACTCACTCACAGAATGCTTACAGTTTCTCCAGGTCATCAGAGGATTTCAGAGTGATTACTTGATCATTCTCCTTCTTCCTCATGAGTATTGTCCCATGCCTTAGCCATAAATATTTGTATCCCTTTTCTTTCTTCGCAAGACGCGCAGCAGCGAAGAGTCTCCTCCGAAATTAAACTATTTTTGTGGGCTACTTGGTTTCTTTTACGCCTCCAGTTTATTTCAGTGCTCCTCTTTCTCCTACTTGCGTTGGTCGTCCTGTCGCAGCGGGGGAAGGTGTCCTGTTTCTCTTGTCTCGAGGATTTTCGCCGGCCCACGCGCGACCCGACAAAGATCGTCGACTGTCGCCGAGGCCTTGTTGTTGACTCTCACAGGAGCGAGTGAGCGGAGGAGGCGAAGGCCTCCTTCTCTCTCTCTTTCTCCTTTCTGTCATCATCCTCCTTAAGGTTAATGCGCCCTCTCATCCACCCAAACAAGGGGATCCCCGATGCTCGACATTCGACGCCCTAAGCCGCCCACTCCATTCCGTCGCATTTGCCGCGTGCCATCGTCGCGTGCCTCTTTTTTTTTCGAAATTGTCACCTTGCCGGTCACATACTGCGCAAACTCAAACGTTCGAAGCCCTTGAATGCGCGCAAGAGCACTCAAGGTGGGTGCGCTGTAACCAGAATCTAAGGCCTCCATTGAAATTCCCGAAATTGGGTATTATCATGGTGAATGGCATAAGTTAGAAAATGTTGAAGCAGATTATCCCTATTTTTCGTATTTAATCTGAGATTCATACACAATCCATGCTTTACTTAACTTACTTAAATGTGTTTTGGAATCGTAGTTGTTCATTATGGCTCATTAGCTATGAATTTAATGCTTAGAAACAGTTTTTGGCAATTTTGGTGACAACAGTCATTATTGTCAACATCGTTGGTCCAAAGTATTGCACGAAACACGTGACTAAATTAACATACCTTAACGGTTTAAAAAATGAAGGTTATTTAAAAAATGCATACTTAATCGCAAAAACCATGAATTAAGTTAACGGTTTGCAGTTGACTTAGTGGATTTTAAGAGTCATAGTTTTATGTTTCGAGGATACTACTCGTACTCGCACTTTGTCTGCTCGGGCGACTAGTCTGTATGCATGTACACACGATTGAAGATTTTATTACCCGAATTCATAAAGATGATCGCCTTTAGATTCTTCTGAATTAGTAAAAAATATACATTTTATGCGATGTGAAATAAATTTACGGTGTTATTTCAGAATTTGATTATTTTTCAATTCATTCAATATTCGGATGTAGAAAACCTTCAGACTGCATTCGATACATGTCTTGACTTCGAATGCACGACGGCGTGTTGCTTATCAGTTCGATGTGCTTTGGAGTTTTAAGCTGCTCCCCCTCTTTCGAATTCCGGTAACTGAGCCTGTGAAGCGTTTAGCCTGAGGTGGAGTGGAGACCAACAGGTTCCCTCACGTGCCTGCATGAGCAGTGAGGGCTCTGAAATTTATGCGTAAGTCCGTGATATTTAAATTCCCCAAGCGGCCTCTGATAAAATTTCCTCGTCATCGAGTAGGCGGTGCGTCACCTAATACACAACGACCGAAAACAAGTCTGTTCGAGGCATAACTTCCCTTTTTCCTGCCGTCAGTGGCACATGCACGTGTTTTAGTTAATTTCCGAAAAGCTTTGCTGGCTCCCCCACTGCCAAAAAATAGTTCATTTTTTCTTCCTCTTTGGTTCCATTGCTATGGGTGCTTCTGTAATCCTCATATGCGTAGTCTGTTAGGAGGATTTTCTGAAAAATTTCATGACTGATTGATACTTGGTATCTGAAAATATCCTACTGGGAAATTAATATCTAATTTTCGCATCCACTCATGTTCTTGGCATTTAATTGTTATATTCCTCCTTTTACTTTTCATCAACATTATTGTTGAAGTATTCTACCGATTACGTTGAGTTTACATGGAGGTTTAATTATATTGCCAGTCCTCCCTAGTGGAAAAAATATTGCAATTAGATATGATGCTGTGAGCTCAATTAATTATTACTATAAATTACGCTCGGCTTTCGAATTTTTCTTCCTTCATATATTATCTTTAAGGTTTGTAGTTTGTGTGCATTATGTTTTTCCTCTATGTGATTCAGTTTCAATGCTGATTGGCAGCGTAAGTCACTTCATTAGCTGTGAAATCGGAAACCAGCATTACAATGCCTCCTATAGTTGTCGGCTCTTGAAATGTGTTGCAGTGAAGGTGTATCAGCTAGACGTTGCCACTCCAAAGCGTTTACCTTTTCCCTCTTCCTCATTTTACCCATTCCCTCTTCCCTCGTGCTGTCAACCTGGTGTCGGTAATTAAGAATGTTAATTTTTATCCATCGTCTCCCGTTTTTTCGTGTGATTTGAATTTCAAGCGACCCTATTAATTTTTCCTATATTTTTCCTTACGCTCGCATTTGAGGTACAAAAAGTCCAATACCTCTTCATGCCCTACCAACTTGCTCACTTGCTCTCCCTAAGGCTCTCGGATACCTCGGCAAAAAAATGGACTGTAGGCGACTGGGTTGATTTGTCTGACGTCAATCATATGCTATTCGTATAAAATTTTAATCTCATTAACAAAGAAGAAACATTGATAAATAAGTGTCGTAATTTTTCATTTCTCGTTTTTCACACTGTAACATTTATCACGGAAAATCGTAAATTTTGACAAAATTACCTGCTTGCTACGCCTTGTATGACGACGAAGTCCAAAATCGTTTGCACTCATATTAAACAAGAATCATTTCCATCCCATATAAATGAACTCCGCATAATAGCGACACTAAGTCAATTCATGCGAATCTTTTCTCTCTCCTCTCATACAACTCTGCCAATGCAATTCCTTTCCTCTCATTTCCTCGCCATTCTTCCACCATTTTCTCCCTTCTCTCTCTCTGTCCCCTTTTTTTCGAGTTCTTCCGTGTCTTGTGGGTGGTTTACGTGGGAGATGCAATAAGCCCCCGAGGGTGGTGGGTTTGCTGTGCGGGGGGCGGCACGGAGCGAGGTTTTGCCCCTTGGGCAGAGCGGTTTACTGGGGTGGGCGGAAGATACAGGGGATGATGGGAATGCGGGTTTGTGAGTTCGGGAGTTTTTCCACTCTCTCACCCCCCTCACCCCCTTCCCCACCGCTTTAGGCTCTCCGGCACTCGTGGGAAATTTGAATGCAAATCTTGACCATTTTTATCCCCCCGTCTCCCTTCAGTCCCTCACCCTACTTTTTCAACGCTTCGATATCGTCTCTGCCCCTCCCCTGGATCTTTCCTTCCCCTAATTCCTTCACGCACGTTTGCGAGCGTCACTGTTCTCTCCTGCCTCCATCCCACCTCCTCCCTACCTTTCCCGGTGCCATCGTGTCAAAATTCGCAGAGGAATTCCGTCTGCGTCGGGAAGGGTTCCTGAAGCTAAACAATGGGTGGGTTGCGCACTCGACCGGATGCATTACTCGAACTAATTTGGTAGCGAAAGTGAGTAACAAGACGGCCATCTCAATGTCTCCTAAGCTGTCGTTAGACCCAGTCAGTGATTTTTTCGGTTATATAAAATATAGTTCGTTAAATAGCACGGTTTTTCAGGCTATCTCGCGGTAGCTCAGATCTAACAGTAGCTTTCTTCTGCGGTAATTACAATGTTGCGCCGAATTTGAGAGCGAAATGTAATTTAGGAAAGGGGGCTAGCTGGCGCAATAAAAAACATATTCCTTAAAAGCATACTTTAAATCGTAGGTTAGATGTGGTAATGAATCCGAATGCATATAATGTTAGCGCTGAGACATTTGGAAGCAGTTTCAACTTGATAAACTAGTCCTTCACATCCAAAAGATCATATGCCGCATTCTTAGCCATCCCATGACTGATTCACATGGAGAATAATCGGTAGTTATTAAAAAAAGTTCATTATCTGAAAATAACTACGTAGGTATCCCAGATAAGCAGAGAGTTTTGAATCAATCTCGTGTGTGTACGAATTATCACCGCTCTTGAGGGCCTAAGAAGAAGATGGTCAATGACATATCGCGATATCAACCCCAAATTAGGTCAAGAGAGATAGGTGAAAGATAACTTTGTGTATTGTTTCAAAATGAGGTCATCAGTTGGGCATCACAAAACGTTTGATGCCAAAATTGTCTTAATTGTTTACTTGTGTTTTTGTAGTTTTACTCGAAGGAATGTAAATTAAATTTAATTAGGCACTGAAAATTAAATGGAATATATTTATCGTTATCTAATTATCGATATCTACTATTATGGTGATTATGCTAATTCATTCGTAACGAAAGAAATCCTTATATATCCAACGCTGAAAGTATTGATGAAGTGGTTGTGAGGAGTTTTATCTATGGTTTTCTTGATTTTATGGTGTCATCTTTGCGTGATGCATTGTTTCGCTTCTATTGCCATTAAATCGATGTAGGTAGTTGCCTCTTATTGGGAAAGTTTTTCTTTCTTATAACTTATTATCTCGTCAAGGCATGTGCATGGTGTAAATACTAATTGTATGGGATAGGTTATGTAACGCTTGTACATATTTCCTCTTTCCCTATGCACCTGCTATTGATTATGTTCCGCCATTTTGGAAAGAGGGAGTTGGACCTGGCGCCATGCTATGTTTCGATTTCCGCCCCATCCTCTTTTCCCGTCTGATTCCTTTCAATTTGGTCGTCATGGAGACGCTTTTTGAAGACTCTGGACCTTAACGATTTGCTATTGACTGTTATCCTCTTTCCTTCCTTTTTTGATGATCTTTATTTATATAACAAACAGCCATTCCAAAGCTTTCCCTTCTCAATTATATTTTCAATTTCGTACAAGTCCTATCTCTTATTTTTTATCACATATCTGGCTCCTTTATTTTTTTACACTCTCTACACTCCGGATAATGATGTAATATCTTCAATTCAGAGCCACTTTGAAAATCGTTCAATCATTCGGTAACGTGAATTCCTGCTAAATATTCCCAGTTTTTACCCGTAAGTATCTTTAGATTACATTTGAATTATTAGAGCCTCTCCGAGACGGTCCAATAAGTTTTGAATCGCTGAAAAATAGTATTTAAAATCTCATCATGTTATAAATAAAGTTACTACTTAATTGCGATTGTGAAATTCAAGCCTGACCTGGGCACTGCCTGCGGTGAAGTACAGCAGCAACTTCGAACTGGGTGATAGTGTATTCAAATCTGTTTCAATTTCTTTCCACTATTCTATCACTCGAACTGAGAGATAGAATTTGTAGCATTGTGGCTAATTTCTGCCGTCAAATACGAAAATATTTGTCTTGTATCTATCGAAATGGGTTTGCATGCTTAGGTATTAACGATGGAATGTCCTTTATTTTCCCATTGGCTCATGTACAACCATGAGCCAATTTTTTTATTACCTTATTTTGTTAAAGCTAAGAGGTTTTACTACTCTTTTTACATAATTATCTTAATTATCTGTAACGGTATTTGGATAACACTCTGATTTTACATCGTTAATTTCTTGCCTTATGCGAAATTGTATTGCCTCATGTGAAATTGATTCCTCAATAAGAATTTCCCGTATAAATTCTTAATAGAAAGCACCAAAAACTGTTATTTATTAGGTTTTCTTTAAAACATTCCAGAAATACGCTGTAATTTACAGCAATCTTAAACATTAATGAATCCTCATGGAAAATATTTCTTTTATTGAGAGTTTATCGTTTGGGAAATATAATTTATAGTTTCTGAGGAAATTGGCTTGACGACTCTGATGGTATTTATGAACTGCTTGTTAAAATGGGTTTGTCAGTTCAGAGAAATAAAGTTCGAAAGCTTTAAAGAATGTGTCTCAGACTCGATAGCTCTCTTCAAGCCTTTGCGGGGACCGGAAGAAATAATGCACTGCTGACGTTTGAGGATGTGACTGTACCTACGAGTTATCCTTCCACCCCCTTCCTCTTCACCTTTTTCACATCAATTTTCGGCTGCCAGGAGGTTTGACTGATCCCCTTCTTCCCCCATCCTTATGAGAACCACCAACTCGCCTCCCGCCGCTTACGGCACGGCATGAAGGGAGCGTTTGAGCGTCATTCCCTCTCCGCCATCCATCATATTCTCGTTCCTCTTTTCATGAGCTTTAATTGGTCCTCTCAAGATGTTGCGAGAGCAGGAGAAGCTGCGTTGATCTTAAAATAAGCGAAAGCTCTACGCCGACGCACTCTTCTTCATCCGTATCCATCTTTGTTCTCCATTTCTTTGGAGCCTACCATATTTTCTTTTTTTTTAATCCTTAGTTTCGTCTTTATTAGCTTTCCTTCCTCCATCCTTGTTCGAGGCATTTGAAGAAGCTGCATGTATCGGCTGACGTCAGATTTATTTCTTGTTACTTTTTCCGTTTAAGAGGAGTCTTGATCTAATGTAGCTATTTTGACGCCTCCTGTCATTTCCTGTCCTTCATTGCGTGGTATCCGTTGGCGAAACCTGTGGTTTGAACCACGCATAAATTGCCACGAGTAATTGGAAAAGGGATGTGAAGTCTCAATTTAATTCTCAGTTCATGCATGGAAATATTAGTCTTCAAGGGAGTGCATTTGTAGGCCATTTTCAAATTAAATAACAAATTTCCTCGGCGTGAATTCATTTTCTTCTGCAATACGATTGATTTCTCAAGTTTTCTATTTGAGTATTTTATTGTTTTTTGGTTCAAGTATTACTAGCGTATAACTTTTAATTCATCAGAATCTTATCCTGATAGATATTCTCAACGACAGGTGATAAAAAATATCAATTTCCTATAACCTATTTTCGTGGCTTTGTTCAAATTTGGATTACTATGGCAGTATTAAGCAGCCCTGACCTTGAATATTTCCATATTTCCATTTTGATATTTTGGATTCAATATTTGTAGTAATTTGGTCAGGAGTGAATTATTTTCCTTCTATCTATAGCTTAGATTATCTTAACTACGAATGCGAGGTTGATAGTGGATCAAAACTTGTAAATCCAGGTGGTTGAACGTTGTATGAGCAATAATTAAAATATCTCAAAGAGAACTGAGGAAGCATTTCATATGCTCTTTTCCTATGTGTAAGAAGTACTTTGGATGTGAGCAAGGCATTCATTTCTATAATCCCTAAGGCTTATGTGAGAAGTCTATCTGACATTTAAGCGTCTAGACTCGCGCGATACATCGGTGTTGAAGCTGTTGGAAGATCATGTCCGATTCATTGCCGCCTTAATTCCAGGTAGCTTTTGACGACACGTGCCTTCTAGGTTGCAATTCATTGTCTTCCACTCTCATTGCATACTGGCCTTAATGGGCTTCCATTCGTTTAGCGTCTTTGACATATGATGCTTATATCCCATTTAAGGCAAACGTATGCGTCTTAACTCTCTCCCGGAAGTACAAGAGTGAAGGTGGGAGATAAAACTTTACTTATATATCCCGCTGGAAGGCTTTCATATCTCCAAAGTAATTTAAATTTATGATTCTCTTCCAAAGTATTTAATATTTTCTACGCATTACAAGGTCCTTGGTTTGCTTGTACGCTAGTATATTTTTTTCTTCTCCTAGAATGCACATGCGTTGATATGATGAATATGAATGAGGACTATAACCTTCAAAGGTTCTAAAAGTATCCTTCTAATGGAGCGTTTTTCTTAGCGGGAATAGTTGCCTTGGGAATCAGATCACAGTTAGTGGCAGTGTAAAAGAAATAGATCTGAGCCGAGGCCTCCAATTTCACGATGAATGGTGTCTCACAGTAAATTCTTTGTTCCGTCTTATTGCTAGGCATTTTGAGAGGGGTAACTAAAAATCTTCAGTCAAAAGATTATCGCACAACCAGGGTGGGTAGGCCAGTTCATTACCGTGGCAACCCTTGCGTTCGTGGATTTTAGTTTTGGGGTGTTCAAAGGTTTCACTCAGATTTGGAACAGAGATGTAACTGTGAATGTATAGTGCGCTACTTGTATTAGGTGCGCAAATCCATCCCTACTTGGCTATCCTCTCCTCCTGAAATTGTATGACTTTTTTATGGTCAAGTACCGCTAAATTTGAGACTGCTAGATTTTTTTTTTTAATAATATATAATTTATTCCATTTACAATCAAATATTACATTTTAGAACATACTTAAATATTTTGGAATATATAGGTACCCCTTTTAGTAGTTTTGGGGCTACCATCATAAACTTTTTACATAGGTCTGGTGCTAGCACACATGAGAAGTAAAATTTCTTTGTATTCAGTTATTTGTTCTATTGCCGATTGCATTCATTATTACAAAACGTATTTCAAATATTTGGACAAGGATAACTATTTTTCTTATTTTTCTTATATAAACGCATAATTACATACATAGAATATACAATATACCTTTTATTGTAAACTTTTTAACCCACCTTTCTTAGTAGAAACTCTACTTCCTCACACATCATAAGCCATTTTTTAACTGCGGATTTAAATCCCCATCTTTTTTCCGAGTTTGCTACATTACTCGGCAACATGCTAAACAATTTAGGCCCTAAGTAATTGTATGACTGTCGATAAATTTCGGTCGTCGGCCTAGGTATATGGAAGTTTCTCCAAGCTCTAATGTCATAGTTTTGTGGTCGGGCCTTTTCACCACTACGGTTATAGAATATTCTAAGGACTTTATAAATGAATAAATGCCTTAGTGGGAGGACATCTAATTTTTTGAATAGAGGAAATGAGTGGCTTTTCCTATACGATCGTGTTATAACCCTGATAACCCTTTTTTGCGCCACTATCAATGGTTTAATGTTGATAAAATATGCTCCACCCCAGCAGGCTATTCCGTATTGCAATCTTGAATTAACGAGAGCATAATATACCATTTTTAACACTGATTCAGGGCATATGTATCTGAGGAAGTAGAATTTTCTTACAATAGTAATCATTTCTGATTTTAATTTATTTATGTGAGACTTCCATTTACAATTTTGGTCAAAATATATACCTAAATATTTTATGTGACTAACCTGTTCGATCAAAATACATTTATCACAGGAAGTAACATTATCTTTTATACAATTTGCACATTGATAGTATAGTTTACTTTTGTTTGATGTAGATTTAATCATGCTAAACATAATATATTTCGTTTTTTCACTTAACAACATATAATTAGCCGAAAACCACATATTGAGTGTTAATAGATCACTTTGTATGTGTTCATATAGATCATCAACACTATTAACAGAGTAACTTAGTGCAGTGTCATCTGCGAATGACGTTAATTGACCTTTAAACCTGCCAGCACATAAATTGTTTACATATATTAAAAACAGTATGGGTCCCAACACAGAACCCTGTGGGACACCACAGGTGAGTCGAATCTTTTCACTGTAGCAATTTTTGAGACGCACACATTGATCTCGATCACAAAGATAACTTTGAAACCAATCATATGCGGTTCCACGTATACCCGCTTCCCATAATCGATTCATTAGTATGTTATGATTAATGGAGTCGAAGGCTTTGGTAATGTCTACAAATAAGCCAGCAACTCTACAGTTCTTATTCAGTCCGTCGTTCAGCTCTGAACAGAATTTTAATAATGCATCCTCTGTACTCTTACCACTCATAAATCCAAATTGGTTTTTATTGAAAAAACTATGCTGATTTAGAAATTTAAGAAGTCTGACTTTAACAACTTTTTCTATTATTTAAGCAAATACAGATAATAGGGATATTGGTCTGTAATTATTTACGTTCATTTTATCACCTTTTTTAAAAATTGGTATCACTATTGCAGTTTTTAATTGTTTAGGAAATATTCCAGTATACATACTTAGATTAGCAATATGGGCAAGGACCTCCGAAATATTTGCATTTACTTCTTTTATAACTTGTGTGGAAATATTATCAACACCTTTAGATTTTTTAGACTTTAATTCCTTAATAATGCTGCTAATTTCTTTCGCATCAGTAGGAACAAAAAACAGTGAGTCAATTGAATTGGAGGTTGGGAATATTTCTATGTATTTATTCGTATTACTTTCAAAATAATTGTTCTGGGTCAATTCTTGAATTACTTTACCATAATGTGAACTAAATTCGTTTACAATGTCCTGGCACTTAGTGACAACGATACCATTACTAGTTCTAATTTTTACACAATTCTCATTTCCTTGCTTTCCTCCCGTGAGTGAATCTAAAATGCGCCATTGAGCAGCGGTATTATTGACATTACTATCAAATAGGTCCCTGTAATACTTTTCTTTGCGCTTTTTAATATCATATTCTAATCTTTGCGTGTACGATACGTAGTACCTATTTAGCTTTTCATTTTCAGGGTGTTTCCTCATTTTTTTATACAGAAAATTTCGCCTAGAAATTCTCCCGCACAAAGCGTAAGTCATCCATGGCCTCTTCATTCCTCCCGATCTGTTACTGTCTGACACGTATTCAGCTTTTTCAATGCAGCATTTCAATTTATTTATAAATATTTCATAGGCTTCATTGACATTTTGTTGTGAATAAACATCATTCCAGTCACATCTTAGCAAACTATTATTTAGATGGTTAAAGTTTATCCGGCAATGGCTTCGATAAACTCGTTCGTATATATTAATGGGTACATTAATATTTAAAGAACATGATACAGCATGATGGTCTGTTAAACCCCAATCGTCCGCTCTTCCCTCATACTTATAGTTATCTCTACTTCTGCAAAAAATGTGATCTATACATGTACTACCCGTTTTGCTAATTCTAGTTGGTACTCGAATAAGCTGGTCCAGTCCATGACTAGCCATAAGGGTTTGATATTCAAAGGAAATATCGTTGGGTTGTAATATACATAAATTAATATCACCAATTACAATTAAATTCCTCTCACTAGAGATGGTTAATACATTCTCCAATTCACTCAAAAAATGTTCAACAGGATTAAAATTAAGTCTATATACACCAATAATGCTTATCCAAGAAGAATCATTTATCCCTACTGATATTTTAACCATATCAGCAGTTTTTAATTCACCCAGATCAATAGAAGAACACTCATAAGTATCTGCTACATATGCAATAACTCCTCCAGCCCTATAGTTATTGTTACACACATCAAAACTCCGATAGCCAGTTATTTGATACATAGATACTTCAGTGTCATTGACCCAAATTTCTGTCAAAACAATTACAGCGGGTTTTATATCGAGATTAATTAGTTGAAATACAAATTTATCAAAATTAACTCTTAGACTTCTTATATTTTGATGCAAGACAAGGAACCTGCCACCATTAAATTCACTATCATTAACAGTACTCTGCATTTTGTTAGTAAAGATAGGTTGAAGACATACATAACTCACTCACAGAATGCTTACAGTTTCTCCAGGTCATCAGAGGATTTCAGAGTGATTACTTGATCATTCTCCTTCTTCCTCATGAGTATTGTCCCATGCCTTAGCCATAAATATTTGTATCCCTTTTCTTTCTTCGCAAGACGCGCAGCAGCGAAGAGTCTCCTCCGACCTGGACTCAGGCTCTCGTTTATGTACACCGGAGTATCGGTCGCCAAGCCCAGGTGCCGTGTGGAGAAGGTCCTTTTCACTCGACTCTTTTGAAGAATTTCTTCTTTTGTATACCTACGGACGAATTTGACTATGATACCTCTCGTTCCGCCTTCGTGTCCCTTCTTTCCCAATCGGTGGCATGTGTTCACCATATCGTCGGTTATTTTAACACCAAGGGCGTCCCCCACACTTTTCACGATTTCTAAGGTATTTTCATTTGGTTGCTGGGGAATGCCGTGTATTTCAAGGTCATTAACGCGAGAATATTGCTCTTGGTCGTCTAACCTCTTTTCTAATTCACTCACTCGAGATTTTAAGCCAACATTTTCTTGCCTAAGTAAGTCTATTGTCGCTAAATATTCAGCAATCTGCGTTGAGTTTTCTTGAAGCACTTTAGTATTTTCATCTAATCTATTGTGCACAAACTCAATAGCCTTGTTCAAGTCCAATTCCATGCGTTTCCTGTCCTCTTTAGCTTCTTCTAGAAGGTTTATAATATGAGAGATACTAGCAGTGTCCGTATCCGCCAGTGGAACTACTGACATGCTCTTACGTTTTTCCGCAGCACAGGTAGGACAACGCCAACTTTGCTTTTCAGCGCCAATATACTCGATATCCTCTTTGGACAAGTGAACACAAGTAGCGTGACACTGAGTTTGTCATTCACTGCAGGTAATCCTTAGCTGGCGCTTAAGAACATTCACATTACATACACTGCAATTAGCCATTTTAAACTGCGGTTTCCACTTAATATTAGTAACTCGAGCTTCTAAATTGAGTAGGAAGTTATCCTCGTAATTGAATGCACTTATACTCTGGACGCAACTGAACACATCACTAAGGCACCTGCCTGTCTCGAGCGAAGCACCAGCCCACGTCTGTCTCGCGTGGAAGCTCAACCATGACTGTTTTGACATGATTTTTTGGGGAAACATTTTATCTTTCGAATTTATTTGTACTTTAGTGGAATAATGGGTAGCGTGGCGGGCCAGAGCATTGAGCTTGAGTCGGGGGATCCTGGTTCAAATTCCAGGTGAAGCCTTGGGACACCAACGAGCAAAAATTCACGAAGCGGTGCGAGGTGGCCCAGAAAATGGAATTGGCCAGAATCAATGTTATTACGCGCCTTTTGACTCAGTTCGGAGTGAGCTCTACTCTCACCTATCCGAACCAGTCTACGGATTAAATCACTGGGTGAGTGAGTGAGTGAAGTAATCGCCTTAAGGCTGCGTCTTATGGCTAAACCACGTTAAGAATATTTATTAATGTAAGTTTTGTTATTTGTTGCGTAGTACTGCTGTTTTCTCTTCATCCTTTAAACTTCATAGAAGTTACACAATCCTTGGAAATTGATGCCGCAAAGCCTCGACCTTTTTTTGCAGTCAGTGGTGGGCGAGTTATCCTCAGGATGTAATCATACGATTTAGCCTACTAAGCCTGTTGCTTTACCAAGTCGCGTCTCTGGAAATTATTTAAAAATGCTTTTGAAATTAACAAACTCATTCTGTTTTTCTCCAGGTCATTTATGTCGCTTCTCTTACTTGCGCACAGCTTAACACTATATGTGAGAATGAGTAAGCACGAGAAAACAACTTCGCTATTAAGTGGGTGAAGTCGATCGGTGTCAACCATGTGATGGTGGTGTCATTGTCGCATTAGCTTTGCTCAAAGTACCTTTTGAATAATTTGAAACAGGATTTGGTGTATACATTTACAGTAATATTTGAAATTCCCTTGTCTGTTATAAAATTTGTCGTTTTTTACTATGCATTTGTGGACAAAATCTCAAAATTATCACTTTTTTGTCACTTTATGTTCTATTTTATGGCCGATTTTGAGACGAGTTAGTGTATGTAGATTTATTTCTATGTGTGATTCAACGTCTATTGAAATACTCTTACTCTTTATAGTAATTATTTGAATGTATTACGTCCATTAAAGTAGCTGTTGATTTGAGTGGTTTACAGATGTCGGTTTTGGCTCGACCTCTTTTAGTTCTTTCTTTTCCCCGACTAAGAGTTTATAATTTGATCACTTATATCGTAACTTATTCTTCTTCCTTAATTTTTAATACTGTTAGTTATTAGCTGGTTATTTAAATTTTGGGCCTTTGGTGACATCGGTGATCACTTTCTCATGTTAATACCTGATGAACACCTTCTCCACCATATATACTTTCCCAACCCAGTTCAACAATGACTAAATCATTGGCATAGTTGAAATACCCCAATACAGAATTATACGTTATCAAATGATGAGTAGACTGTAACTTATGAGAAAAGGGGGGACATATTTAGTTCTCAATAACTCAAAAAATGCCTTGGTGTTATGTGTTTACCGTTTCTCTGCGATGAAACATAAAATAGGAATGCCACGCGTAGTTGAAAGGAGAGAAAGGCCATGCAATTTTGACCCATGTATCACATCTGATATCTCCTTCTTTTTCGAGTCTTTTATCACGCCTCATTTTTATTGCACAGCCGAGTGTGATTTAAAAGCTGTCGACAGAAAGATCTTTATCACTGCTCCGGAAACTAGCTGGTAGCTGCAGAGGAAAAGGTATTCCTTATGCCTACTCGTTCGTCGGGGGACTTTTCAGTTGCCTTGTTGTAACTTACAGTGTCGGCATTTATTCCTTAACGTACAGATGTGTGAATTTTTATGAAAACAAATATTCATGCCTTAGCCATTTTGAAAAAATGATTCGATTTAATTCTCAGTTTCATTTCCATGTTATTATGACCAGAATGGCGGCATGATTCTTCAAGAGGAATGTTACGAATATAGTTAGATATTTCTTTTCATTCTAGAAAGTCGATACCGGTAGTTTTATATATTTAAGGAGTTGTGAAAAGAAATGTTAAAGTCATTGAAGTCAAATATTTTCATTGGTCAGGCGCTTTGTTCTCCGCATGTCCTCGTCTGACGGATAGCATGTGTCAGTAGAATAATTGATGAAACCAATGAGGTACTAAATTTTGTTGGCTGCATTTTAAAGAATCCGAACATACTCTGTCAAGCTTCCTAATTGGAGTTAAAGGTCATTTGCTTGATATTCCGGTAGCTTCTTATGCTGTGAACCACTGTGAACCACTGTGAAAATGAACCACTGGGTCATTTTCCGTTAAAAAAAAATGTAGTGGGGAGTGCACTAAGTGATTTTTTTCTATTTAGCGATTACTTCTAAAATGTATACATGTATCTTTATGTTATACGTAAATGGAAGTATAACGTAATCATTTTGGCTATCATCAGTGTCCTAATGATATTCAATTTCAATTAATTTATCATCGTGGGCCATTTGACCCATGAGATAATTTACAGGTTTACAAAAGTTCAGTAAAAATCATTTGACAAAGGTTCAAAAGGAAAAAAAACACTACATCAAGACTCAGTAAATGTAAAAAATAGAGAAAAAATAAACTAAAAACAAAAACAAAATATAAACCTATACGTCGATATTCACGGTAGAGCAAAAGCAAACAACGAATATCATCATATTCTACCAATATCTTCATTCCTCCAAGTAAAGCCGAAATACGTTGATTTGAACCTTACGATATGATGTGATTTTTCAACCATAAGGCTAAAGATAAAAGTAATTACTTTTGAATCCGTTGGCCGTTCTATTCCTTCGACAGAGCTGCATTAGCCACGCGGTCATGGACGAAGAGAGTCATCGTGGCACTCGGAAGGGCATCTCGAAATGTCACAACACATCGCGCACCACACACGCACTTCTCCCCCCTCCCCCGATTGCACTGTCGTCGCTGCCGCTGGCTGGCTGGCGCGCATCATCAGCCCTCCTCCATTACTCCCACAGCTTCATGATCGCCCCCGGCCATCTCCTCCTCCGTGTCGTTTCTCTTCCAGCCGTTTGTAACAGATTCATTTCTCATTCCTCCTCCCCTCCGCCCTCTCCTGCATGTGTGAGTCGCCTCTTGTGTCCAAGTCGCCTCCTTCCTCCCTCCCTCTCCTCCGCGGGCCCTCGAAGAAACAAACACGCATCCCCCCCCCCGCGCCCTTGACGTCATCATTAGAAGCAGCCGCGAGAGACGCCTGCTCTAATTCCCACTATCTTTCACATCCCTCTCTCTCATTCCACTTCATACCACCCCCACCACATCCTACCGCAGTACCAGCACTTTTGTTTTTCACGTTTTCCTCTTGGTGTCCTTTTGATTGCTTTATCTTCACCGTTCCACCACCCTCTCTGAATTATTTTTTTCGTCCCGACCGAAAGCAGTTTGGACTCATTGCTTCTTGTTTGCTTGTAAATCACCGCTTCGTGCCCGCATGAGTGTTTTTCGTCGTGACTTGAATGCTTCGCTGCTAGCTTCAGTGATTCATTGTATTCTTTTTTGAAGTACCTACTGAAAGTCTTTATTGAAGGGAGATGTTCCGTGCTTCCGCCATAATGTCTCGAAGAAGTGTTAGTTTAAGCCAGGAAAAGGAGAGTTGTACGATAGTCGCCTAAGACTTGTGATGAGATCCAATTATTCCTGTATTAAAAGATATTAAAGATGATTGTTGGAAGTTGGTTGAAATAATATATAGATATGAATGATCTAATAACTCTTTAAAATAATATAGAGATATTTAAATATATATCTCAGCAAAGTTTTGATTTATATCTATTTTATTATTCAATTATTGGCAGGTGAGTGTAGTTCTCCATTTTTTGGCCCTGAGGGAGTTAACTTGATAGAAAACACATTATTGATAGGTAGGAACCGTTCTCAAAAATGAATTCTTGTTGGAAGAGAGAGTATTCTGCCGTAAAATGTTATCTAATGCTCTGGACGAGAATAAACTGGTGAAAAAGCAATCCTTTAAAAGACTGTGTGTTCATTGCTCAATACATGCTCCCTTTTTGTCACACATTCACTTTTGCCTTTATTTTTCATGAATTATTTTTCTAAAGTTACAATTATCTAAGAAAACCTACTTCTTATACATCCTTTTAATTTTTTCTGCTAAAGACAGTGATTACGTGACCGATAATTAGGAAGTATCTACTGCTGTCATGTCAGATTTATTGAAATCCGTGTCGGTACTTGACGCTGGATCAAAGTTATCTCTCACCAATTTCTTTCGCTCTAATTTGGTGTTGTTATCGCGATACGCCGTCGACCGTCTTCTTCCGAGGCCGTCGAGTGTGGAGATAATTCATGCATGGACGAGATCGACTCAAAACATTCGAAATTCTTCTTACCGGGAGACTTACGTAGTTATTTTTTTTCGCGGCCTCATGTAATTTCAGATTCTCCTCCATCATCGCCACGTTCGGTCCATTTAGGTATTATAATCGCTCTACCGTGCCATAAAAATCGGCATGGCTACATGATTTTTATCGCCGTTTCCCGAATAAGGCTACTTGTTCAGGGTCATTTCGCATTTTGAGCGGGTATGTTCTTCTCTCTTTTGTTAAAGGACGAATAAAGTCACGATCGCTTAAGAATTAGGGTTGCTGTGAATAATAAAAGTTGTGCTCTTGTTATTGAGGGCTGTTGGTTGTGTCAGTAGTATGATTCCACCACTGAACTTATTCCTTCCTTTTGTCCTTCTATTTCCATGTCGCTCCGTCTAGGTCCATTGTCATCTCAATTCTCTTTTTAATCCCATTTTTAAGTA
Organism: Ischnura elegans; assembly: GCF_921293095.1. Lineage (NCBI taxonomy): Eukaryota > Metazoa > Arthropoda > Insecta > Odonata > Coenagrionidae > Ischnura > Ischnura elegans. The sequence continues at coordinate 148,707,246 of NC_060246.1, forward strand.
AAGTTTCCTAGCAGTTCTTAAAATTTCTTGGAATGACTGTAATTTATGCACTTCTTTGTCTTCCCTTTCATCCCTAGGTATTTAAATTGTTTGCTCGTTCTCCCATCTTTTTTAATCGGCTTTTTCTTCTTATTCATTCTTTACCCCATAATTCTGTGACTGAGTGATGAGTATTTGAGTGGTCAACGTACATCCCATTGCCTTCTCAAGCTGGTGGTGCAAATGCCTGAGAAGTATTTTTTGCCTTCAATGAACTTACCTTTTTGGGGATACTTGCCTCAGTGTGACTATTTTGAGTATGTTTGAAGGGATTTTAATGATATGTATTAATTCATGATTCTATGAATTTTTAATTCAAGTGTCTTCATATCTTAAAGTCCTCCCTGTTTGAGTATAAAGGCATATGGTACTCAAAAATTAGCTAGCTAGTATTACCTTTACGGAATCTCACACATGTGCTTGTAAAGTGGGAGAAAAATACGGGAGATCTGAGATCGAATTCTGGTCAAGGCAAATGATTTCTTTTCTCTGTGTAATTTTTGTTCTTTATGGAAACCTAATTTAATATCCGCTTAAATATACTCTTAATTTTAATTTCATGCATTTTACTGCTTATATCTGTATGTAATCGTTCTCTCCTTATATTTGCAGGTGAGTAACCCCGCCGGTGGATGTAGTGCTGTAATTTGACGGCTTTACTGTGAGTTTACAGTTACTGTAGCGACCATACTCTATGATACATTCAGCAATTAGTCAGTCGTGCTTTTATATCACTTTGATGTCTGAGAGATAGCTCCATTGTATAGCTATATCCTACGCTTGGAATGTATAGTTTTCGTCCCACTTTTTCTGGTTTCTTCCATAACCCAAGTATAACTAGGAGTCATTGTGTGTTTTGACTCAGGCATCTTGAAGTCCGGGAAATGGTAACATGAACAAGCAATTATTCTGTTACGTACCGACTAATGCATGACTCTACCTATCAGTACATTCCTCCTAATTCTATATCAAAATCTGAGAAGTTTAGGGTCGGTGGGGTCTTACAGAGAAAAGAGATTTCTGAATCGATAGAGATTGCGTGGGTAAATTAACTGTAGGCACTCTCATCCTGTTAACCTATGATCGATAGAACCTAAAACGAGCTAGTGCGTGTTTAATCCCATGGCTGAAAATATCTCGAAATAATGAGATTTTTCCTATCTTTGAAGAAACCCTTTGGGGGCGCTTTTATATCATTTATGCTTCTTTTTCTCTATTTCTCGTCTCTCTACCCTTGCCTCTCTCTTCGAATCACTTTTTACCTCTTCCACTTGAAGTGTAGCATTGTATATCCGAGGTTCGAGGGGGATTTCCTTGAACTTGGTGGAAGCCCTATCGTGCAGGAAAGAATTGATGGATAGAGGGGAAAATGGGTAGGAGGCAAGAAGACGATGAACGAATTCATGAAATGAAAAAAGATCTCCAAAAATTAATAGAATTGTGTCATTAGAATTTGACTTGTGTGAGAATTTGATTCAACCTGCCCTTCACTTTGTGTTCATGGTCATTTCATAAAAAATGAGTGCTTTTCCCGTCATAATTATCACAGAACATCTGTTTTAGCTTGACTAATCTTCATATGGTTCCGTTTCTGAGAAGTTCTTTTTTTTGGAATCTCACCTCACTTCACAAACCTTTGCCGCAAAAAAAGACCTTTTAATCGGCGAAATGTACGGCTTCATTTCCGTAAACAACATTAGCTCACGTCCCTTCCTTTGAGCTCCTAAAAGGCTTCGCGCTCGTGTGGTGGTTTATCCCGCTCGGAAAAAAGGAAGCGATTAAAAAAATTAGCCCACCGCAGGAGAAAGAACGGAAAAGGTGAAAGCTTAATCTGGCGTGGTTGCATACATGTTCTCGAGCGTGAGGTAGGATAAAGAAGAGAGGAAGAGTTGAAAGTAGAGTGCAATGTTGGTTGTAATTATGGTTTGGGCTTACAAATGTCTTTCGTTGAAGAAGAGGCTGCTCTTTTCCACCAAATTCATAAGAATCGAGTATTTATTCCAGTGAATGTTCCTCAGTGGCATTCTAATGTGAATATGTTTATATGGCCGTGCTTATGTTGATTGGGAGTACTTTTAGACCGAGAAATTAACATGATTTTTTCGGAAAACTCTGTAACTACTCAAATCTCAATCGCTTTGATTTTATGTGACGAGCGAAGTCTACGTATTACCTCTCTAATAATTCTTTCGCGACCATAGATTATGTTTATGGTCTCCAGCTTATTCGGAGTCGAAAAAATTATTATTATTTGCATAGGAATATCTCAATGTGTACTTCTGTGGAACTCGAGTTTTAAGTGATGACGATTCTTAAGTAGGTGTAGGAATTGTGTTGATATATGTGTTAATATATTTATCATGCTCTTTTTGGTGTGCTTATACCTTTCTTGATTGTTTATAGCCACCTTAGGCTCTCAGTTTTCAAATATCATTTTGTAATACAAGCGTGACACAGTATCTAGTTTTTTACTCATTTGCTTTTAGGTAACTTTTGTATACACGGCATCTCTTTCCCCTTCTACGATGTTAAAAGGGCATTTGACCTGTATAAACTTCTTGTGTTTCACACCTACAGTCATTTTAATTTTCATTTGACGAGTATTATCTTGAATACTGCTTGTGTACGGTGACCATTATTACTAGATCATTTGGTCGAAAATTTTCTCTGGCCTATCTTTCAAAATACTGCATTTCAGTTCTAAAAAAAGATCAAGGTCAATTGCAGTGCATGATTTGTGGTGATACGGAGGAAGTGTAGCGGCTGAGAAGCTGCGTTGCCACAGGAAGGAAAATTAATCCTCTCCAACGCAGCACACTTGCTCGGCAGTCGTGTAATGATGTATGCCGGGCTCATATGCTCGACCGCTGCTTCCGTAATACCTGAGGGTTGAACGATGAAACTCGAGACGAGCGATGCAAGTATTTTCGCCCCACGAATTGCGGCCGCAACCCATACGTATGGTGGAAAATAGTTTTTGAGACGTCTCCTTGCAACCTAAGCGCGTACACATGAACCCTTTTATCTCGTCATCGCCCCCGCCTGCAACGTAGAATCAGCTAACCCCTTTTGTCGGTCGAGGAGAGGGCGTTCCCTTATACCTTAAACCACCCCTTGCGCCTCTATTGCGGGGGAGCTGTGTGCTATCTATCCCCATTCTCTCTCCATTAACTTTTTATTTTTTCGTCTTTTCCACGGTTGTTTTTTATGAATGTTTATTTTTTTAATTGTGAAGCAATTGACTTCGTTATTATTTTATCCAAATTTAAAGTATGACCTTATTAGGAAGAAAGTGTTCCTTATTAATATCGGCATAGAATTCAGTTGTTGAAAAGTAGTTCACAAGCTATTTATACTTGAAAACCCATCTTTACCCGGAAAAATTGAAATTTAAATAATCCATTCATTATTAAGTCTCCAAATGTGTTTAAAGTCAACTTGTTCTTTCATATTTACTCTAGTTTTTAGAACAATATTCTGAAGGATTCCTTTTGTTAGTGAATTTATTTACAGTTTGCTTTTAAAATATTTTTTTACGTTCCTTAAAACACGAAATTAGAGAAAAAAACAGAAAAAAGTGTAAAACGACATTGTTCAAATTATCCCTCATGTGTCTCAAAGTAATAATATGTGAGAATGCCGTGAACCAAAATCTGCCGCTTTCAACCGGCTTATCTTGCGACGCACATCCAAGCATCGGTCGACTTTAGCACGCTTCCTGGACCTCCCCATGCGTCTCTGCTTCTGGAGAGTCTTTCCCTTGTCTACCCCATAGGGGTGTGGTAAGGAAAGGTGGGAATGTGCGAGCCGCACCCGGAGGTTGGAAACAGGGCCCTTGTGTCGCTCTGTGTGCGAGTCCCTCACATGAGGGACCGAGCAGGATGAAGAGTATCGTAGGGCTTCTTGACGGTGTGGGATTCTTGGGCGTGAGGATGGTGTGAAAGAGGGAAAGGTGGAAAGTATGCTGGAAGGATGTCGAGCGAGGATGGAAAATGAGAGGGACGTGATAGTTGAGACGAATGGCGGAAAGAGAGGGAGGGAGTGCGTGCGGGAAGTGAAGGAAGGGAGTAAGACGGTGAAGATCCTCCTCTGATGTAAATACTGGCATGCCGCGGGAAAGAGTTCCGACAAAATGGCAAAATGAGTCCTCTTCAATGAGCCCAAGGTTTCACAGAATGTTGTTGTATCGTAGCAGATCCGTCCGTGTTAAAGAGCTCTAGAAACAGCTATTCTTTTATACAATTAACAGTCATGCGGGTTTAACGAAACAGAAGTAAACTGCATGCGCAACATTCGCAGTGATGATAAGTAAAATTAGTTCTTTGCGGAATTAGCTCTGATGTAGCTAAAGTGGCATCGGGTACCCCTCAAGGAAGCGTAATCGGCCGCCTTTTCTGCATTATATTAGGGAGATATTTTGCAGAACGGATAGGTTTGGGAATTCGTTTTTCCCCCCAACAAAATGGTTTAAGTAAATACTGGTGGTATTTTGTATGAGCTTTTCCTTTTTTATTTTTCTGGAGTCAATTATATTCTTTTGTCATATTTGAACCTAAAGTGATTTTTAAATAAGGTTACAAAGAAATGTAGGACCATTTGAATTCGAAAAATATGTGTCTCAGAATCGTGCTGTGGATTTGTGTCGTACGAATATTAAATGTAAAAGTAATGCGTCTTTTTACTGATTTTTATGTGATACAAAATGTGAGAGTTGAGAAAATTCCGTGAATTCCAGTCATGGCAACATTAAAAAATTATTTATTACGGCCTCCATGATCCAACGGCTTCATCAAGTGGGTTGATTTCTGACTACAGTCAGGATGAAGTAAGGTTATGTAGTGAAAGAGGTAATTTCTGATCATGGTTTATCTTGTCAGTCTTAGATTGATATACCCTCTTTTAATGGACGTGCCTGAAGCTGGAATTAATCGCGTTTTTTTTTCTTGCCACTCCCGCTGCGGCCAGGAGATCATTAGTCATTCTAATTTAGATACTATTCGCATGCAGACAAGGTCGTTAGCTAATGTAATGCGCGCACTGAGAATTGCGCATTTAGTCTTATTGTTAGTTGAGGAGAAGTTGTTGATTTAGTGACAGCTAACAGGAGAGTTTTTCCGGCGTTTACCTACCGCGGAATTTAAGCCATTCATTTCACTCTGCGATCCGAATCAAAATATACAGCATCTATTTTTCGAAAAAGTGACGCACCTTCTCATTTCAGCTCAGTCACATATTTGCGGTAACCAATTCAATCAGCATTGTTGGTAGGTCGACAGTAAACAAGATTCATTACAAAATTTTGAATTACGCGTTAGCACATTCATTTTTGGAAAATGAAAGAATAAACTTTGTAAGGCTCACTATAATATTAAAAAAAAAGTACGACTCGTGTTTAATAACATAGATACATCTTCTAGTATGATATAGAACTCGGTTCGTGCTTTTTTTAAATACACGTTCTCGAACCTTTCAAATTTTAATCTTTTATTTTTATGGTAGGAAGGTTTTACACAGTTAAGCCTTAAGTTATCTGTTATACGGTCTACTTTTTTATTTAACTCTGGTAAATTGTATTTTAATTCCGAAATCTGGGAATATAATTGGTTTCCGATGTTTATCTTCGGCGGAAAGAGACTTTAAGTTTCTCCTCGAAAATATGGATGTATTTGTTTAAGAGGAAATAGAAGAGTTGAGAGAAAGGGGAGAGGTTTGTAAAATTGGCAATAGGGAGTGCTGCAGTAGTGTGTGAAGAGGGAGTTTGGCAGTGGAGCATCAGAGAGGGACGGCAAGAGACCAGCCATCCCTCCGAAGCTCAGGAATTTTTAATTAAGCCGCCCAAACCGACGACGCTCCCATCCTGGGACACCAAGCCAATGGCCATGGCGGCGTCTCACGGCCGAGGGCACCCCGAAACCAAAATTCGGGATACTGCGGGAGAGAGAGAGAGGGGTGGGAGAGAGTGGATTGTTGATGAAGACAAGGGGATGTGGGGTGGAAGGAAATAGGGAAGAATAAATGGCGGCGTTGAGGGGTAGTTTTGAATAGCGAGAGAGGGTATTGTCTCCGGGATGGAGATGAGGAGAATATTGGATGGGAGGGGCTGGGCTAAAGTGTTGCGGGTTCAAATTTTGAAGCACCAAATGTGTATACCAGTGTGTCAGTAATGAAGTATGATGCTTGCCGTGAATGACAATGGCTGCATAAAAATTCATGGACGTATGTCGCATAGTCTTGTGAAGCCAAACTGCGGTCAGGCTTTAACTTTAGGGACCTTGGTGAGATGAAATTGCCTTACATGTGTGGAAGATCAATTCGTGGGTTTTGAGGAGGGCGGAGGAGCTGCGATGGTTAGAAATGAACACGAATGAGGAGGGCGGTTCTCTTGGTGAAGAAGTCTAGAGAGAATCCTTAATGAGCTAAGTGGGGCACAAAGGGAGTTCTATGTCTGCGTACTTCGGGGTGAGTAGTACTTTAAATCCGCAGTGGAAGGATACTTAATAAGCGTGGATTGGGAAGACAAGATAATGGGATTTATTAACGGAATATTGAGAAATAGACCGCCAGTTGAACAAGTGACAAAAGTATGATCGTTTTACGAGCAGTTTAGCTTAGGGATCACTCTGATGGTACCGGTATCTCATAAGGTGACGATAATTGTATAAGTAACCTAAACATTAGAAGCAATGGCGTTGAAACTACCAGTCCCTTTCTTGCTAGCTGCAGATCCTTGAACTCTGGTATTCATAATGGATTAAAACACTTTCAAGAGAAACCCACGTGTACCTACCTACCTGCATCCAGTTTCCCAGATCTCGTCCATGACTCCGAAGCCACCCTTTCCGCATAACTCTATCATCCCACTCCTTTTTCTGCCTTCTCAATCACTAATCTCCCCACCCCTTTTCTCCCACCTTCCCGGAGATCGGAGACGTTGCCCGCGGAAGACTTTCCGTTCTCGGAGCGATTCGGTGGGCGTGTGTCCTCGCCGAGTGGACAGGTTGGCTGAATCAACGATATGTTTTCCCTGCGATGCTTGTTCGCGACATCGTAACGGTTCTCCTCCTCCAACCTTCTCCATCCTTCGCTCATCTGACTTCCTGTCCACGCATCTTTCTTCCTTGAAGGGCTGAACGCATTTTCGTTTTATTCTCCTTCTCCGTCACCTTCCGAACACAATCCCAACCCTTGTGCCCGCAATCATCGTGTTTGTTTCCGTTTCTCCTCCGTGTCAACGATCTTTTTCCCTCCAATTGTGTTGTTTCTGGCGTCGGATTGTCTTCGTCGATGTTGTGGTCCCTTAATTAATTGGTTTGGCGCTCTTCTAGTTGGAGCTAAACGGCCCATTAAGCAGCTTTGCCTCCGTTCTTTGGGGGGACTTGTTCTCAGCCAAGGACGTGTGCCACGCTTAATATGGGTGTATATTTCAGAGATGCAACTTAACTTGAGATTTATTGTTTCAAGCATTGCTGTCGAAAGCACGATCTTCATTCCCTTAGTTGGCTTGCATGGTCTCGTGCTTTTTCCAAGGTTTCGTCGCTTATCTCGTCGTTGTGAAACGACCGACTTGATTGCTGTTGAAAATAGCTTTGAGGAAAATGTTTTCTGGTGCAGGGACATGCTAAGTACGGTTGATTATTTTTTTCCCCTTATAGCATTTAATTCCTCTGTAAGGGGCTTTGGATGAAAAAGGTTACAGTGCAGCATTAACGGCTTAAGAATGTCTTACACTTCGTTAAAAGCTCGTGTTTTAGACCATTGTGCATCAAGTCGTTGTTCTAACTTATAACTTGAAGCCCTTGTGAAAATTTCTACCCTCGTAAACCTTATAGTGCCGCAAATAATTTTGTAGTGTATTCACGCAGTGGCGGATCCAGGATAGGGACAAGGGGAGGCTAAGTATGGGGTGACCTCCCGGTAGTAGTGGGGGTCCGAACAAAATTACCATTCTACCTTTTGTGAATTGGATATCAAAGGGGGGGATATATAGCCCCTTATCCCCATAGATCGCCACTGGATTCACATTGTCTTTAAGGAAACAAATATTCAGCGCGTAAAATAAATTTGTTACCATCATTTATTTAATTCCGTCATTAGTTTATGGCATCAATGACAACAAAAATAGAAATACAGTCGAGAAGACCTCATTGATGGTAATGGCGCCTTTGCTCCTTTTCTTTATATTCTCTCTGTTCTTTACCTTTTGTTTCTCTGTGTTATTAAGTTATTTTTATCGCCATAATGTCGCTTTTAGTAACGTATTACGCCTAGCTATCCAAGTATTGTCGCTTGACATGGCTTGTCTGCGGATGCTTTGCAAATATATTTTCTCCCTGAAGTGAGACAGCATCTCGGATTGATGTTAGCTGCATACTAGTATTATCACGAGAATATTGATGTGCCGGTGAGCACATATTTATTCCAAGGATATCTTCATCAGAAAGTGATCTCGCTTTCTCGCATCTGTTATGTACATTCATATAAAATGCATGCTAGGCCTTAATGTTGGACAAGTCTCCCCAATTCTTCAAAACCTTTGGAAAGAGTCGGAGAAAGGTAATGATTATTAGTCGGAAATCAAATGTGAAGAATTTTCTCAACCGTCTGTTCCCTAACATTCCCTCCCGTCGCGTTGGCCAGAAATATAATTGAGTTGTCGTTTGGTACCTGATAGTGGTAGAAATATCAGGGATAACATCCAGTGCCCATCTTCCTCGACCTCTCTTATCTTCTCGAACATCTCATACCTTTTGAAGCAGAAATTGTCACCCTGTCCCTCCCCACGTCTTCTTCACTCTTCTACCTTTTCTGCTTTTTCATTCGACCATCACCCATCCCAAAACACCCCGCTGGACCCATCTCCGCTGTGTGTTTGGATCGTTCCACTGGTCCAACGACAAAATGTACCGAGGCGTGGAAGCGCTCTTCCGCAGCTGAAAACCACCGCTGTCGTCCCCACCGGTGAGATTTCTCTTTTCCTCCGCTGCTCTCCTCCTAGCCCTTCTGCGACGTCCCGAGTTGCTCATGGGAGGGTTTTTAGGGGGAAGAGGGAGGGTCATTTGGCTTGGGGAAGTGCGACCGATTCGATTGCCGTGTAAAATAACTTGGAAGTAAATTGTTATGGTGCATAAACACGCGCTTGTTGGCAGTGATTCATCCCCTACACTGGTATTATTATTTGTAGAGTCACAGTGCAGCGTTAACCGTGAAAGTATCCCACGTACTCCCTATCTCCGTGTGATATCTTCCTGAAAACTGTCATCAACTTTATTTTGTTAGACAAATCACTGCATAGAACAAGTGACTTCGTACGCAGCCACGCGCACATGTGCAAGTTTGAGATTCACCATGGAATAAGATAGCTTGGTGATGTAACTGGTTGTACTAAGGTTGTAACCGGCAATTGGTAGATCCGAGGTTCAATCTCGGGTGAGCCAAATGATTTTATAATGGCGAATTTCATCCTTGATGTACATGTTGTTTTGTTAGTTCTAATTTATGAAAAAACTTCTAAAATTGACAGCATTAGGTTAGTTAGTTACCGTGTAGATTCTGGCAGCAACCAGCCTAATGCATTACACCTTTGATTGGAACGATAGAGTACTTCTAATGTTGCGCCTCTAGTTATGACGTATCCCATGTACACACATGCACCGGGTCCAATGAAACGTGCGTGCAAGCGCTCTTCCGTAGACAAAAACCTCCGCTGTCGTCGAGGGAAGGGTGTTGTTTGGTCTGGGGAAATGCCTGTGAGTAGTGGGAGGAGGAGTGTATGTGTTGGAGGAAGAAGAGGATGGGTCGTGAAGGTAGGAGGGCGGGTGGTGTCTCTCGTGGTGTCGCTCTCCCAGCCGGCCTCTTTCTCTCTCTCTCTCATGTCTTTCTACGCTATATGCTGCTCTCGGGAGTCCGTGTTTAGACATCGACTTCGACAAGATGGGCGGTTAGAGAATTTCAGGAATTTCGTTTGCGGTGACGGCCCGGACTCGGGAAGCTCTGCGTACGCAGCAGAGGAGGCGGGGGGCGAATATTTTTCGATGTTATAACCCTGCTCGCCCGGGATCTCTGTATTGGTGTTTTATGAGTTGATACCTTGATACAAATAAAAGGGCCTCTGGTCGATTTATGAAGTCCCTGCTGCTTTGTGTGCGGGATTTCATATTAATTATTAATATGATATGGTGACGAAGGGTAGTGTGTGGTTTCGTAGAAGTTTTCCCGATGGCATTCTTGTGTGTTTCCTAAAATTATCATTTTTGGTCAAACATTCCCCTAACAAATTCTTCTAGTTCAATTTTCAGCGCTGTTTTTGGAGTGGAATGTGAAATTTTCCATAAGAGACAATTTTACACCATTTATGTGCATGCCAGTGATATTTTGTTTCAGCTTGGGCTCGATTTTTTTAGAATTAGTTTCACGCCATCAATATTTTCAGCGTTGTTTCCATTCCTAAAATTCATTCTAGTTCAATGTGTTTGCCCACTTTTATCATGCTTGATGGTTTTGTTTTGTATCATGTAAAAACTTCATTTACATTTTACCTGAGTTCATTTTTCTCCCTTTCGATAATTTATAATTAAATTTGGCGTAATTGATGGTTCAGAAATATAAATAATAACAAAAAACCAGAAGCCTGGTCGCAATCTCCTTTGCTGTTCACATTCGTGACGTTTAATAGTTTGCTTCGCCGCGTTCGGATACGCGATTCATCATTCTACTTCGCATTTTTATATTTTTGATTTTTGTTCCCCCCTGCCAAACGGATTTGTAAACAGAAATTCCGTAGTGTTGGACTTACTTTTACGGAGATTTGAATGCTCTTGTGACTAGGTATAAAAGGAGGCCTTTTGAAATATTTTTGAAAAATTGGACTATTCATATATGGTTCTCGGCATATTGCTCTACTAAAATATTTTTGTAGCATTACTTCATCAGAAACAGCATTCATTAGCCAGGTCGATTTATATACCAAGTGCTGTTATTTTTAATTTATATGGGATTTTGCGGTACCAGTTGAATTGTGTTGCTAGTATTTCTCTTCGAGGCCAGTAAATACGTAACTTTGATCCGTTAAATTATTGTTCTCGTTTGACGCAGCAGATTTTTCTTTATTGTTATTTTCCTTTTAATTCGGTGTTGGTTGGGACTTGAGCGTTCAAGGAGTGAGAATCTGTGAGGAATACTTCGTAACATTATTGCGTATGCCGTCAGGTCTCAATTTCTTGGTTATTGACATTCTTATAGTTGCGCTTGGATCTATTCTTGGTCAAAACGTTCTGCTTCTATTTAGGGAGGGTTTGGTATCAGGCTACCCGCATCGTTTTGGACGTCCATCATTATTCATCTCTTTAATTCTTTCGATTTCGACCTTCTAACAAGGGATCCCCTGATAATAATACTCAGAAAAAATCAATCGCTTCTCCTTATTCCTTTCTTGGTGGTGAATGTGAGTAAGGGTATGGTATTTAATGGAGCTGCTAAGGTTTTGACATAAATTAATGATTCGTATTGATCAAAACCAAGCTTATAAAACTGCTTGCTCGAAATTATAAACGTAAATAATTTTTTTTCTAATTGCCTGAGAATTTGATCGTGCTAAATTGATACTGATTGAATGAATTGTAGTTGACGAGGATAGCATAAAACTATATATTTTGAGTATTTAGTTTTTTTAAATATTGAGTTGAATAAGAGGCTTCCTCCGTTGTGTTATAAAAAATAAAGAAAAACTGAAGTATGCATTCGTTGACTATATTGTTGGTTCTTTATTTGAAAAGTACCGTGTATCAATTTTGTGCGTTAAATATATGTTTGATAATTGGGAATTGGTAAAAACAACCTCAGGCGAGTATAGTTACATGATTTTATGTCGTTTTATTAAATTTTATAATTTTTCGTGTTAGCCTCCATCGTGTCGTGTATGATGTAGGTACTATTTAGCATTCTTTAAGATTTGTTTCCTTCTATCCTCCCGAATCGCTGCCTCTCTCAGTGAATTCAGTCGGAGGGGGCACAGGGTAACGCGACTGTAAGAAGAAGGATAGCGCCACGCGATTTAACAATGATCGCGTCCCATTGCCTCCGTTTGCGGAGCGTCCCCGCTTGATTAATAGACCGACCGCTGGTGGCGACACTGTCGTCGTTTTCTTCCCAGCCCGCCGAGGACTTCTGAATTTGTGGTCCAATAAAATCCGTTACGTGATCCTTGTAGTTAGATTATGGGGTCAGGAAAGGGGTCACGGGTGGATGGCGGCTGGTTACTGCTGACTTCTGGTCCATTTCCTTTCCGTTAGCCGGGAATCTAAATGAGTCGATGACTTCGTCCGGCATATGAAGTAGACGCTCGTATAATGTTACGTCCTTTTCCCACGAACTCCTTTCGACCCCAACCGCTCATGTCCCCCACGGGTGTACTTTCCCGCTGTAATTTATATTTTCACTTACGCCTTAATTTTCAACCGTTACATTTCCTAGCAGGAAGCCTAAGTGCTCTCGGTGAATCATTACTAATGTAAACAAATAGTTAAAATAATAATAATTCTGTATCTTGGGAAAGTTGAGGACGCAAAATGAAGCATCCTAGTGCAAGTAAGATTTTCATTCATTATGACCTCTTAATGCTAGTGACAGTTTATTTTTCAATTGAAAGTGGTTCAGTAGTACTTTTACACGGTGGCCGTTGCGTTGTCATGGAGGAATATAATAGTGTGACTACAATCCTTTACTTTCTCATACTCCTTCACGCACATCTCGCCTGTAGCACAGCAGTTGTGGGGAAGTCTCCCCCTTTCAGCGGGCGTTTTCAGTGTAAATATCTTAAAGTTTCAGTAGCTTCGTGAATAAGAAAGCTTTCTTCCATTGCCAACATTATCGCCGAGAGATCAAAAGTGCCTTTCGCTATTTTTAGGGATAGTTGACGTTCTTTAAAGGCCTTAATATAAGGTTCCTTCCTTGTGTATCCAATGGAGTCGTGATTATTCTAATATTTTACCTATAGCAATACCACCATGGTTGGAAAGTTTCTCTTCCCTCAACAGTGACGAAGCTTTAGCTTTATCATTGTATGTAAAATGAAGTGCATGTTTTATCGCCCTCGATCATAGTTTCATTCCACATTGTCTTCTCAGGGGCTTTAGGTGCAGCCCTTTGAGTTTAATATCAATGTTCATACGTCCTAGAATTGCAAATCAGCACAGACAAAACTAATTTCATTAGCTCCTTTTTATTTTTACTTCGTAAAGAATCTCCTAATGAATTTACTAAACTAAAAGCATTGCGATACTTATTTGATGCTCTACCAAATACATTCATAAAATAAAGCATTTTTATTTCCTTAATTTATTTTTTCGCTTTACGGCTATGTTTTCAATTCAGTTTCAACGTGGACGGAGAAATGGACGGATTCTGCGCGCTCAGTGGACAGCATCAAGATGTGTTAAAACCACTGTCTTTTCCTCGTTCTGTCCGAGTCTCTCCCTCTTTCTTTGTGCGAGCGACGCGACACCCTTCATCCACCCCCTAGACCATCACTCGCAACCCCCTGGTTTGTGCCCGTTTTTTACCCGTCCCTTCGAGGCTCTCTCTCACCGATGTCGTGTTCCTCCTTTCCAGCTTCCAATGCCCGTAGCGTCTAGTCGCCCGTCGCAGGCAGCGCTGGGGACCATCCCATTCTCCACATAAACGCCTTCCCCATCGCCCCAATAAGACTCCTCGATTGCTCACTTTATTCTACTTGTCCCTGGCTGCTCCGGCCACCGCCACCTCCCTCCCGGGAGAGCCTCAAACTGCACCCCTCCGCCCTCTCCACCACCCCCGCCCGCCCCCTAGCAATCCCTTTCCCTATTATCCCTCCCTCTTATTCCTTCGGCTGCGTGGCTTATCTGCACCTCTTCTTCTCACGTCTTCCCTTCCTCCTTTCTCACCCGCTCGTTTTCCCATCTCAATTCGTCTTTCACGTGTTTCCTTCTTATCAATCTCTCGCTTGATCTTCCTGTCGTTTTATCCTGCGCTTTGCCCCTTCCGATCCTAATCAATATTCCATATCCTGAAGTTCGGTTGCACCCCTTTATTATACGCCCTTCTGATTTGTATTATGAAGTCATATCTAATTCTATTTCATCGCTTCGTAATAAAGGAGGGTGTCTTTTAAGCAGAGGAAGTAAACTTATACTTATTGATTATTTATATTGACTTATGAAGTTTTTTTTATTTTCACCTCGTTTATTCTTCTTGATCTTGTTTTACAATATTTTAAGTCGCCACGCTATCTTCCTTATTCATCTTCGATGTGATCCTTTATTTACTGTCATTCAATCATTCACTTAGCCCTCAATTTATCCGTTTCTTTGGAATCTGCTAGGTTGGACTCGTTTATTCTTCTCCGTAATGAGTTATTTGCGTTGTGTTGCGAGTTTTTATTTCACTACTACTCCTGAGCTATCAACGAGGACAACTATGAAGCTGGATTACGCCTTGAAGGTATTGCATTTTTCTAAATGCTGTATGAAGCTCTGTTTTCTTAACCGCGATGTTTGTCCTTATTGATTTGTATTTTTTATTAGTTCATAGTGTTACGCTTTATGTCCCCCGGCTGCTATATTTGAAGAAACCTTAGCCTAAAATTGTGGTGTAGGAAGGCCTTGATAGAGTTGTTTTTTTTTGCCGTATCGTAAATACACATTTTATAAGTGAAGAAACCTCTCGAGAAGTAAACAAACGTCTCCTATTGTTCCCTTTGTTCAAGCGTTTCTCCATCTTCCCGTCTTGTACCTGTATATCCCCTCTATCATACCTTATCTTCGTTTTTTGGCTCCTTGTTGGCTTTAGGAAGGCAAATATTTTCACACCCTCTTCGGCTTCTACCTTTTAATCTCTGAAAAAAATTGCTTAGCTGTCTCTTGGAATGGGAATTCCGTCAATGGTGTGTACAAACAAAAAGTTCTGAACATTCCAAGAATTTGAAGTATATAAATAAAATAGCTGCTGGCATAAAGACCCTCCTGTGATCACTCAGAATTGAATGTACATTTACGTCTTGCACTGGTAACAGCTGATTCTTAGGCGAAAAAATGAAACTTCATATCGTCTCCATTATTCCATTGCCTCGTAGTAATTGCCGTCTTTGAATTTTTATCTGCTCATCACTCTTTCCATTTAAACTTTTGAAAGTGATTACAGGAAATTGAAAATATTAACGTGGTTGCATAAGGCTTTAACTTTTTCAATGGGAACGTAGAAATTATCGGAGTAAAAATGTAATCCGTCCGGTATTAACTCCTTTTTCTTATCTTCTCTTTTTGTGTATGATTTAAATGAGAGTCTACCTTAGTCATACTTTTATTAAAATTAATTTTTTATTATTAAACTTATTATTAAAATTCCGTACAGAATTCATTCCATTCAAGCAAAAATAAAAATTCAAGCCCAATTTTGGTTGTTAAAACTGCGATCTATTTTTGTAATTACATCGTATCAAACCGTGGTAAGGGTACTGTAATCGGGAAGGATTGTCACATTCATGTCATTTCTTTGCGTGGAGGGAAGGGAAATAGGTCCTACTGAAAGATTTGTTTTGAGCCGAAGGTTGAGGTAAGTGGAAGACACCAGAAACGATAAAATCATGTGCCTCAGAGGAAGAAATTTCCAATGATTAAAAAAATCATATCTTTTGTTTTATTTCTGTTTGATATGATTTTTGAATAACAGCGAAAAGATAAGGAATAATAAATTCCATCCTTATTGGCAGTGCTGAAGTCCTTGCCTGCCTAACTGAAGGTCACGTGTTCGTGTCCCACTAGGAGAGGTGATACCTATCCAGGGAATAGATGTATTGTTAATGTTGGTAACCCCCGTTTTAAAAGGCTTTATTGTGCTGTTTACGTGGATTTAGGAAGTAAATAATTTAATTAATCTCACGAAATAGTATTTTAGGCGATTTCTATGCAAGCACCTCTTATTCCTCCGTAAAAAGTGTTTTCCCGCGCGTAAATGCCTCACTTTCGCCATTTCGGCAGTTTTTCCGAGATACTTTGGGGGTAGTTTGCTCAATATCTCCAAAATAGGTCAAACTTTTGATGGCCCCAAGCGGAGGATCCATTCGAAAGATCAATATTATGCACCGTCTCTTTTTTCTACGCTCTCGTCGCCCTGCCGACCTGTTTTCTCCGTCGCTGTGCACCCGTGTATGCGTTTCCCATAATCGTCGATGGCGCGATCGACGTTCTTTTCCTCCCCCACTCACCCTCAGTGCATGATGGTTAGGATACACGAACGATTCTTGGTTGCTGCACTTGCGGCTTCCATGAAAATCCGTAACCAGTAACCGATCCACAACCTTTTATCTTTCTATATCCAGGAGAGACAGTCGATTAGACGATTGATTAGATAATATAATTTGAACTGTCGCAATGAATTTGTTTAATTCGGGATAAAATTTTATTTTCGTTACAGTTTTTACTTGTTTTGGAGGAAATGCATACAATATGCATTTAAATGATTCATTCGATAATATTGTTTGAATTTTGGCCATAATTTTTGTTTGTTTGAGGTGAAAATTTTATTTCCGCATTAACAGTTACAATTTATTTTGGAGAAAATGCATACGATCATTATTTTTTTTCAATTTTTCAGGGTTAATTTGACTAACTTTTTCCAGTTTCTTTAGCTCAATGAAACCCAGGTTATTTGTATTATTATAAATCTTATCTATTAAAAAAGAAACAAATTAGTGTCGAAATTACCCGAAGTCACATTATATCTTTAGTAGTCTCAGCATGCATTTACTGCACTCCTGGCCTTTGTCTGTACATTATCGTATCCTCTCCTTCCCTCCTATCCTTCGTTCGCTGCTTCCCCCTCTTTTTTTCTCTTTAGATCACCCCGGCTCATTCCCATTCTTTCCCTCATTCCACGGACGCCCGTCTTTTTCGCCCTTTGGTCTCCATGGTAACACCTCCCAATCTCTCCTCCTTCGTCGAAGCCTTATGAGGTGTCCAAGACGGGCGATCGTCTCTACCGCTGAATGATTGATGCTCCATCGTGCTCCTCCCTATACCACTCTGGACCCACCTTCTTAAGCTCACTCCAATCTCTTCTTCATTTGGTCTTGCGCCACTTTTTTTTTACCTATTCGAGGCATTCGCCAACTCTATATTCCTCTCTGTTACACTGTCTATGCGATATGTTCATGGTGAAATTACGGCAATTTTTCGCACAAATTAAAAAGAAATAAATTTAGATATTCCCGGTGAATTAGGGAGATAAAAATCCCTTGAGCTTCAATTTTTTGTAGTATCTTAACAGTCGGATATGGTATATATATGCTCTCTATTACACTGGCTCCCCTACTAGTTAAGGTATCCACGTTTCTCGAAAAAAAAGAGCGTTTTGCGTTTTTGAAAATTTCCATATTACTTGTTTGCTGTTTAATTACAATAATATCTCAATGCATGTACACTATGGCTAAGTTATTAGTGAGTATACATATATTTCCAGATTCTTTGATTGAAGCACTATTCAATGAGCGGTCGGATATTTGGAAGGTGTTATTTTATCGCATGCATTCTCACTTTGTGTACCGCTCTAGTCTCTCTAGTCTCCACTATCTAGTCGCTCTAGCCTCTCTATTACATCTGTTATCGGAGATAAAAATTATTGTGGCAGCAATAAAATTTTAGCATCCTCTTACTTCGTCGCTTTGCGAGTGAGTGGCGGTAGCTCCCATTCGCTGGAATTTGACTGCTCGATTTTTGCCGCAGAGTCATATCGTGACGGTCATTCTTTATCTCACCGGTGATGGCAGAATCGTGTTCGGAATTTCGATTCGCGGTTTTTTCAAACGCATAGAATGTGTCGTTGCGCATTTATTCAGCTGTTCCATTTGATTTTGACTCGCGTCCAACCAACTGAGTATTGTCACCATGACCTAGATGCGAGCCCCAGTACATTCAAAAATTGGTCGCATCGAAATGATTGCATTGTAAGCGGTTGTCTCGAAGGAAAAAGCGCGAAGAGCGTTGCAGATGATTCTAAGTGTGAAATAGATTTCAGTGCAATCAATCTTATTTTATTTTCTGCTAACGTTGAATTTGTGGACCATCATGTCATATAGAATTATTTTTTTCCTTATAGTGGGAGTTGTCATGCAAAAGCGTATTGCTGTACCAAAATGTTCATCAAATATGCTTCTGCATAATCTTTTCGTTGTATTAGTTTCGTTGCTTGATTTTCTCTTTGTAAATTTGGTCGCTGTCGCTAGTTTTTCCTGGATATACACAATTACTTATGCCTCTTTTTTATATAAGAGAGCGCGACCCGGGTTTCAAGGAATAATCGTCATCATCAAGCTAATCGACTCTCGAAAAGTAATTGTGCAAAGTAACTTATGCAAAGTAATTTTGTAAATCCAGGAAAAACTTATAATGGAATACCTAAAGGTTAACCAACAGTTAGTAAATTTTGGTCGCAGTCGCTAGTTTTTTCTTAGTGTGGCGGGAGTGTATTTTTTTTCGTTTTTCATAAATCTAAGAAAAATTTAAAAGTTTTTTTTATTCTTGGAATCAATTCACACATTTTTATTTTTGGTTTGGGAGGTAATACTGATAAATTACAAAGGGGGGGGGGATGAAGCTAAAAACTTTATATTCCAATGTCTATAGGTGACAGGAAGCTTGTTGTCCACTGAAATGAATCGCCAGTTACATTTTGGCTTGGAATTACGAGGCTATAAAGACATTTTTCAGAGCCTCTATATTGTCAAAATTATTTTGATTGTTAAATACTACGAAATTAAGTTACATTTAGGCACTATTACAGTGAAAAAATAGGTGTTATCGTGAAATTACCTTGCTGAAGTAATAGCTGGTCAGTGGCGTAAACAGGACTTTCGTTCTACCAGAATCTATGTGAATAGGTAATTTGAATGGAGCAGTGAACTTTCCCAGCCTTACGGCGCAAACCATCGATCACCCATATAATAAGTAATTAATTTGGCTATGGGTCCGTCTAGTAATAAGTGTTTTCTTATATCGTCCTTCATACACTGTGCCAAATTATTATTATTATTCCTTTCATAATCTTCGTCCTCCTCTCGTGATTTTTTTCTGTGAATTCCTCTAGGGCATATTTTTTTTTCTCCGGCACGGGCAAAGTCTGAGAGAGACATCGTGATGTTCCCAGTTTCTTCTTCGATGAAGTCATTTATCTGGATGTCACCTCACCCCTCCCTGCTTCCCTCACCCGTATCATTCCCTCACTATCTCCCGCCCACTGCCGCCTCCTCCCTCTGGGCAGTCGTCCCTCTCTCTCTTGACCCAACCCGGCCTCCTTACGCTTATTTGCACCCCAGGTTGCGTCTTTATTTTTTTTCCACCCACCTCAGTGACCCCACCTGCCGCTTATTCTTCCTTGCCCACCTCCTCCCACCCTAAGACCTATACTCCCATCAATCTATCTACCCCCTCCCCCTAACTCCCACTACTGTATGGCTGAGCGTTTGGAAGTGACGCGGGAGAATGGGACATCCGCATCGCGGTTTCCCTAATCGCGTGACTATCCTCAATAACGTCTCATTCTCTCTCTCTATCTATCTCTGTTTCGGTATTTCTTTCTCCTCCTTCGAGACCCTTTCCTTCTGTAGCGATTCCTGTTTCCTCCCGATCCCCCTCCCCCTTTTATATTGCGCCCAATTCCTCTTTGCTGTTACCCATTCCACCCACGTCTCTCTCTCACCTCGCCCTCTGTCGCAAGGTGGAGCTTGCTCAAGCACAGGCTACATACTATGCGCACACTTTTCAGGTCGAAATTACTAAGGGAGCACGATCCTTAAATGCAATGAATGATATACACTGCATTTATTTTTTTATTTGAAATTGCATTATATCTATTGCATATATAAATTTTTTTGGTGTAAAACATCAATGTGTCAGTAACCATTTTATGCATGTTTGTAATCTTTTCTTACTATTTGTTACCACTAATTTTAACATATTTCATTTCCTGTTATAGTGCCTAATCAATTAAATAGATTCCAGAAAGTCTATTCCAAATTTTATTGAGAACTTAAAATCTTTATGAGGTCTAAGCTGTTTCTTTCTTTTTTATGTGGTGGGTGTTTTTAATAACTTATAGTAATTCCCTCATTGGCGTGACTCTTAAAAACTACAAAACCTTCCTTTGGATTGGTACAAAAGTTTAAGCTAGGAAGCCTTACTTCTCGTTGCCATTGCTACAACCCATTAACTGATTTTTACAAGCAAGGGTTGAGTTCAGCCTAGACTAAGCCGGAGGCTTCTTACCTCCTCATTATGTGGATCAGGGTGGAGATTAAGTTCATCCGTCTAGTCGGGCCACGCCAAAGCGATTTTTTACGGGATATATCCTTTAGCGTCATCCAAGGTTTGAACCCAGAACTCTCCGGTCGGTTACCAAGGGCTGTATCTACTAGGTCTCTTAACTTCACTTTCATGGCTTATAGATCCTATGCTTGGTAATGGAGTAGGGGGTGGTTTAGCGGACGGTAGTTAGCTCTTCAGTATGCCTTTATATCACCCCATTCCCTTCTCGCTTTTCTCCGTCCGCACACCTCGACTGAGATGGTCTCCCCGATACGATCGAATCAATATTCCGCCGATACATTATCACCTCCCATCGACTATACTTACCCATTCTCCTCCCGTATGTTGCGGCCGTTCATTTGCGCTGTGTTCTCCGCTGACCTTGGCGATTTTTATCGTCGCGCTTCTTGGCCGGATCCAGCTGCGCTGCAATTATAGAAAGTCGATTTTGTCGTCCAACGGTTATGGGATCGTGGCTGAAGGTGAACCGGGAAGCTAAGTGATAAACAAAGGTCTGCGTTCGGAATTGATTTATCTTTGGAGAAGCGAGGACGGCCTTGCGGCGTTGCAGAGAAACTGGAAGCATATTCGCGTTTGGTGTGTGGATAACGCGTGATTTTCCTGCTTGTTTGTGTAGTCTTTGGAAGTAATCATCTCTGATGCTAGTATGCAATGGGTGCATACTTAGTATCTCCAAATTTCATTAAGCTTGGACTTAAGTCTGCTTACTTAAATATCTACATGGTAAGGTATTTGGAGGAGGCGACCGACAGCTGAGGTCATTTGCGCCATGAAGGAAGGGTGTGGAAGGAAGGGTGGAGAGAAACCTGGCGTCGGCGTTAGCCTGGTCTTAACGATAGACGCCAAGGGGACCACGGCTTAACGTCCCATCCGACGGACGGTGTGTTGCGCTTGAAATGTCCTCCACACAACATTCAAGCAGGGATCGGGCAGTCTCTGAAAATTCTCTGCCACTGCCGGGATGGATTGAACCCGAGCCCGCCGGGTGGGAAGCCAACACTCTATCCACCACACCAACCCGATCCCCCTTAAAGATGTACAATTCTAAAGAATACTTCTATTTCCCCATACTGCCTGCTGCCTTGGATATAGCAATCCCCAATATCTTTCTCTTAAAACCAGCCATTTTATTAGGGTATGCCAATACCCACACATAATATGCTCTTAAATATCGGATTAACTTACGGTTTTGTTCCTGAAATTTATTTCTTATCCAAAGAAAAGCTGTCATGGAATCGGAAAAATGACATTTTTTTGCTAAAATCTAATGCACGAATAATGTGAATGCTTGCTTGTAATTCTATAATGCTCTATTTTAATCGTGGTAGAAAGTGAATTGTCTTCAAAGTTTCAGAGCCATAGAGTATTTTTAACTTTTCGTGCTAGCGTGACATAATTCTGTTTTTCTTGACCCTTGGAAGAAATGCCGACCTCAAGGTTTCTCTTGATAACTCCTCAGATTTTCGCTCAAGTATTTCTTTGTCCCATTCATTATTTCTGTATCCGGGGTGTTATAAATGAGAGGCTAATTTGTTTCATTCCTATGGAAACGGATTCCTTAGCGTGACTGTTCATGGTTCATGATATTTGGGCCAATTCGCTTGGCAGCGTTTGAATTTTTTTTAAATGTATTTTTGGGAAAATTCATGCCTCCTGCTTCCTGGCCCCAACGAGTCACTACACCCTCCCTATCATATTCATCAATGGTGCAGGTTACCCAGTCGCGACCACTGTACAATTTTCGATTTGATTTCTTGGGGATATGGTATGCCTGTAATAACAACTAACGTAGGGAGGTGATTGATGACTGGTCTATATATCTGACATTTTGTCTATAAGTCTCTCTTTTTAGCAAATAGTAAGTCTGAACTCTTTTCTAAGTGGGTTTTTTTTCTTATGAATCTTAATTTTCGAAAATTCCCTTAGGAAATAAGATTTGCCTCATTTGAGCCAGAAGCTAAAATTCGTGTTAACTGCTGTAACCGCTAAGCCTCTAAGGTATTTTCTTGCGCTGCATATTGGTTTAACTCCATACATTTTTTCTCTGGCTGCTACGAAATCTTCTCCAAAAAATGTTCGGAAAAAATTTTAATTTAGGGATTGTGGAATAGTCATCACCTCACCCTTAGATTCTTCTGATGGGCAAATTTTCACTCTAATATTGATGCATACTCTTCCATGATGTATTGATTGTTTACCACTCATTATATTGACTTGACAATTGCTTGAAATTACCAACATTATTATTCTTGTAAACATTAACTCGATGAAAAATGAAAGTGAAATCAAGTATACATGCCGCTGTTTCGTTCTCTAGTGGTTTTGTGATGGAATACCTACTGGCCACTATCAATAATATACTACGTCCTCTTTCATTCTTGGAAACTCTCCAAAAAAACCTTGGCAGAAAGCATCAAATCCTTATTATTACTCGTCTTGCATGTAGTGCTATATGAAGCCGGGACTGAATTTTTGCGGGAATCGCATCTTCATCGCCAGATTCTAAGTAAAATAAACTCGCTGCTTTCAAATTTTTCTCGGCTGCGGATATTTTTCGGAGGGGGAGTGGGAAGGTGGGGTTGACGATTACTCACCCTCTCTCGCCACCGCGACTAAGAAGTCCCTTTGGTCTTGGCATAGGGAAGTGGGGAAAAGATTACTTTCTTATTCCGGCGAAAGAAATTCAATTTCCCGCTTCCTGCCCAGTTATCGGACGCCTCGTGCGGCGCTCTGGCGTGGGGGGACCAGCGGCCGTAATTTGCGGCCGCCCTCCTCTGCGAATGTCATTCCGATCGTAAAAATGGGTTCGAAATCAAAGGCAGCAGCAGCAGCGAAGGGGCGGGCGGCGGGGGAAGGGAGGGACATATCTCCATCTTTACCCTCGGGGAAATCGAATCTCCGAACATCATTCGCAGGGCGCTCCCGATTTAACTATTCCGCTCCGTGCTTAGCTTCCACATGGGGTGGTGGAGGAGAATGAAGGGGCGAGGATGGTGGTGGTGAATGGCTGCCAATACTAAGAACTGTTGTCGAGGAGTTGGAATTAGATTTTAGTCCGGATTGGGCTGCGATTTCATTTTATTTTGTCCCAATATAAGTAAAGGAGGGGGTGGTCTCAGTTGGAAGTATTGGGGTCGGTGGAAGACATCGGTTCCTTTCCTCGCTTAGGCGACCGTCTGTTTACAGCAGGGTTGACTTTGTCTTAGTTATCCAATTTTGCGTTGCACAAGGTGTGTAATATGGAATAGCTGCTATGTTGTATTACCGAGCTTGCATTACCATTGAGCGCATGGTAATTTATGACTGGTTGGCTCTTCTTATTCTCTCGATTTAAGTTCATGTAATCGTCACTTCAACATGGAAATTCTGGTTCCCAGTACTCAAGATTTTGATCCTCCTGTGCAGATTCCCAAGCGAAGTTTAGCGGCTGCAACCACTACTTGGTACTAGTTCTCAGGGTTTTTTTACGCCGATCATCGCCAATTATAAGTATTGTTTTTAACATAATTATTTTCACATATGTTTTACATTTTTCGATGATTAGTCGGTTCATGCCGTATGTAATTTAACCTGTTCATTCGTGTGGACTTCCACTGCATAAACGGTCAACACTCGCCCACCGAATCAAATCCGCTCATATCCAGTACTACAAGCGCTAACAGATGAGCGGCTTTAATTCGGTGGACGATTGTTGAGCGTTTGTGCCGTGTAGGTATCGATAGGTAAGGCACAGCTAACCCCAAAGTAAACCATAGGGGTATGACTTATTGCAGGGTTAGAGGGCAAGGTGAAGGACTGCCCATTGGGCAGTCCTTCCCCTGGGCCACCTCGCACTCCAAGGATGTCTTTGTGGAGTGTTCGAAGGCTTCACCCAGATTTGAACCCGAGTTTCTTCGGCCAGTAGCCCAATTCTCTACCCACTCGGCTCCTTCGCTCCCGATTCAACGTTATGCCTCATCTTATCGCTCGCCGCCCTTATGTACACCAAGACTCACTTGCATTTTAGTGCGCACTTTTGTGTTGATGACTTGGTACGGCCAAACGTCGCATATATAAGCGATATACTATCGCGCCCTGAAAGTTATGATTCGCCGTTAAAGCGGGAAGATCGATTCTCCAATGCAATACCGCGAGTGCATTGCACAGTAATGGTGATATCGAAATATATAAGGGGAATAAATAGTGAGGGGGAAATTGAGAAAAGCGAGCGCCTTAAAAGACGCACGAAGGCTTTGAAGGGAGGTGGAGGTCCATGGAAGGCCGTATTATCTGCCAGCTCGATCTTAGTACCCATTGGCGAGGGGTATTGGAGTGAAGAGGTGTGTGGCAGAGGATGCCGTCCCCTCTTGATTAAGTGATATGAAGATGGAGTGCTCTTCGAATCAGGTTTTGGAGGGGGTATGGAAAAAAAATACTGGCGGCACCAGTGAGAATCAGCAGGGGTTGAAAACGGGGGTGGGTTGTTGAGAAGAGGAGCGTCATGTGCTGTGGAGTGAGCTGAGAAGGATCTTTTCATTTAGCGGGTGCGAGGAAGATAAGATAGGCGGAGGGTGATTTTGGAGACGTCGGGTAAGAGGGCTCAGTGGGGCTGATTCTTTGCCATCCCTCCTTCCTTATGCAACTGCCAGTGCGCGCTCAATCCCTTCCCTCCTCTTCCACTCCTCCGCCAATCCATCTTTCTCAGCCGCGCGGAATCCGCGGATTTCCATCCCGTCGGATGGAGCTCCTTTGTCAGTGGGCCTTTTGGAAAAAGTTGGCGTCGGATCTTCGATCAGAAATCGTATTTGAGACAGCGGAAGCGTCTTGATGGATTTTTATACCGGGAGTTGGGTTGCTTACCACCTGAAATCGAAGTGGGAGTGCAGCGTAGTGGTTTGTATTAATATGTGAAAATTGCGTTTTGTTCGTCCTCTGTGAATATTAAAAAATATTTTGTCACTATTTTACGTATATTAATAATTTAGGGAGACTTTTGGAGTTTAAAGATCCCTTATTCTAACTTTTTTAGTTTACGATGACCTATGAGTCGCTTCCTGTTAATTTTTGACCAGCCGTCGACCAAGAAAATCTATTTGAAGCGAAAAACGTAACCACAAAAATGATCTAGTCCTTAAGAAACACACAAAGATTTCAATGCTTCCTTGCTACATAACATAGTAGGGTAATTGGCTTTCAACTGGATGTCGTCCATTTTCTTTGTTAATCGGGTTACACTTCTTGAAATTTATCTTGTGCTATGCGGAGTTTCATTGGTAGGTGTTAATTTTAAACTTTATTTAGAATTATATTAAAGGTTTTGCATTTTTGGAAGCGTTTTGGCTGTTAACGTAGTCAGCAATGATTTGATAGTTAGTTAGAATTAGAATAAATGTCGGAATTCCGTCTAGAATTCATTAAGTCCTTTATTGTTGGAAGGAAAAACGAATCCTATACCTATTCGTTTGGCAAAATCTCTCACTTAATTTATCGTTTCTGTCGGATTATGGGGTTCTAATATGATATTCTCCCAGTCGTTCTGAAAGATATATTTCCTTAATTTCCCAAGCAATTTAAGAAGTTTATATTTATATTAATGTGAACTTAGTGGTTAGTTCCCGCTGCCTTGTCCCGTTGCTATACCAGTATTGAATTTGAGACTCTTTTTCACCCAATCTAAACCACGTTGGCCTCTTGAAGTAATTGATAGTTTTGAAGGGTTTCAGTAATATTTACGCGAAAAGTAATGAGGTTTTGCTGTATCATTTAATAAAAAATATAACTATAATAAGCTATTGTAAACTATACCTATAATACCACAAATAAAGAACTTAAAACTTTATAGTCTAAGCATGGGATCTTCCTACTCCTCAATGGTGTCCAATTAATTTAAGGTCGATAAATGGGATGGTTTTTTTTTAGTGATCACGGCGTAAAAATGTGTCCGTGTGAAGGCTTTTACCGTTGGCAAAATATTACTCCAGTTATTCCATTTTTCCTAAAAAAAAGCAATACATTTGATTTCCCACACCTCTAAGTACTTTTCGCGCTAACTCGTACATTTTTTCGTGGCCGTCTGACTTGCTTATCGGTCTCATCCTTGCGCCCGTAGGCGCCTTATTTCCAATCCTATCTTGTCCTTAAAGGGTGCTGCCAAGTCTTCTCTTTGATGGCGTCGGCGTCTATTAACGCCTCTGTCCGTCTCGCTCCAACTGTTTCCCTCAGGGTTTGAGCATCTCCTTTTTCTCCTTCTGATCTTTTTCCTGGATGCAATTTCTTGACCGACCAAGGCGAAAACATCGTAATCACGGTCTCTGTGGCGGCTCTTCTTCAAAAGACCTTTTCGAGTGAGTGCTCTGTGGGATTGTTATTTTTTTCAAATGAGGTTGCTCTGGCAGAGTCATGGAAGGCCTTGCGACTTGGCGATTTCCATTTATTCGCAAATTGTTCGAAATTGCCCGAGGTGATACAAATAGCTGCGCTCGCCATTGTAGTGGAGGCCGCTGATTGCCTTGTACATATATTTCATCGGTGACTGATCATGAGCATAAACATGGTAGTCAATCTTTCGTCCTTACGGCCTTCGATACGTTTCTGCAATTTAGATGATCGATTACTCCTAATATCTGTGGAGTTCGATCTTATCAGAAAATTTCGTCGATATCCATCATGTGATTCATGTACTTCATACTACGCGAATAACAGTTCGAAATCTCACTTTCTTACCTCATTTTTTTCTACTCATTTTTATTATTCTACTCTCTACTCACTCACTACCTCATTTTTATTATTCATACCTTTTTAGTAGTTCGCCTGATGACCTTGTTTCCGTTGATAATGATGGGAGTATAGTCATCAGAGGTGCGGTATTATTTTACATTTAGGGGCAAATTTTCCCTTACCTTTCTTACCTTTACACTCTTTAGGTGGCTCGCCGGGTATTGCTTATGTAGATGTAGTTATTCTGTCGAATTTTCATAGTTTATTTTCGTATGGTATTCTTTTTTGCTGTTGAAGCGGCTCTGATTTTGATCCGAAATCGAATTAAATACAATTTTGATTAAAATCAGGTGTATAATGTTGAAAAAGTAAAATTTTTACTCATGTTTAAAGGAACCTCTCCGAAAAAGGTGAATTAAAGTTGGTTTAGAGTCGCGTCGTGTTTCCTCTTTTTAATTTTCATAAAGATTGCCAGATTTATTCGCGTTTTTGTGGTTGTTTGTGCGTTTTTACGAAATTTATTTGATTACTCGCTGAAGAACGGCCCTGTGATTTCGATCCTATTAATTTCCCTCGAACGCTTTACTACGTCAGCTCGATACTCTTTTTCCCAGCTCAGCGGTGGCGCGCGCTAAATTTCGTCCGACGTGATGGATTGCCATTTTCAATCGTGGGGTGACGGAGGGGCGACTTGCATGCCCGCTCGCTTCTTCGTGTTACTTCGCGCTCAAGCAGAAACGAGTGTATTTTTGGCTGACCTCAGCGTTGTCTCGCATTTTAACCTCACCTCTGTCCCTCCCGTGTCACTCCCCCTCCTCTCCTATCTGCAACTGTGCGCGTGAAAGCATGCTACTGGCACGGGATGAGTGTTAAGTTTTAAATAAAAAAATCTCCCCGTTCATTGTCAATTAGTGCAGTGTTTAAAACGGATTACGCCGAACTGACGGTACACATCTGGAATGAGTAACCAGGATATATTTTATTTCAAAGCAGCGATTTATTTTCCCGATTTACAGAGGCACTGTTTACGTCGCTTTAATTTTCATGAATTACGAAAGGATGGTTCTGGGGTTTGTTTTTGCTCTTGGATTTAGTTTCAAAAATCGATTTCCGGAAAAGAGTTGATTACTGTAGTACAAACAAAATGTTTAGCCGTAGGATATATTTTATTCAATATTGATTTTATTTTTCCTACAGTGGATTTGGCATGATCTGGTCAAAACTTCGTAAACTGTTTTGCATGCAGATTGACATTTCTAGTCGTAGGATTAATTTTCAACAAAGTAGAAAGGTGTCTTGTTATATAATTTTTGGCGAAAGGAAGTTTATGCCAGAAGAAATAAATTTGTTTAAATTACAGCTAAATCATCCTAAAATTAAACCGGTTATTTCTCCAAATGCAAACTGTTTGTTCGACGGTTCCACTTTAAAAATATATTAGCTTCGGTAAGCTAAAAACTACATTCAATATACTCGAAATGCTCATTTGAATGAACTCATGTGATTACACATTTAGAAACTATAACGTTCTTGATTAGGATGACTGTACTATCTCTAATTATTTCGTGATTTGGTAACAGGCGACTGGCATATTTATGGGGAGCATTTGTCTTAAATTTTTCCTCTAGACGACCATGTTTTTATATTTAGTATTCGGGAAAGAATGAGGCCTTTATGTGTGACAGAAATGGTCATCCTGTATTGCATTTTTCTGTTCTATGCACTTTGGCGCCGTAGTATGAAGAATTTAGATGAATCGGGCGCTTCAACTCCTTCGTGGATCCCTCGCCATCTTCAGAGAACCGTGATGATTCTCGAAAATACCCCCTCACGAAATGAGTCGGTGAAGTGTGCTCTTTATTCGGAATCTTTTGATCGGTAATCGCTCGGAACGTTCTCGCCATTTTAGTGGACCCTTTCTTCTCTCTCTCTCTTGCACTTTCTTTTTCTTCTTAAGAGACTTCCCCGACTTCTGCTCCCTCAGTCACCATCACCCTTGCGCCATCCCGCGCTCTTACCGATAGAAAAAGTAAGAGCCTTATTATCTGTCGCTATCGGCCGACGCTCTCGGGGATAAAAGAAATAAAGGCAAGTCCGACGAAGGGCTCTGTCTCTCGCCCACTCTTCCTCAATTCCGCTCGACTCTTAGCTTTTAGTTTCCTCTGCCTCATCTTTTTCTCTCTCTCTCTCTCCTTCTAACTTCTTCGCTTCGAGGTCCTCCGCCCACAATCAACATCTTTTCCCGCGCCGCCGTCTGTTCCCTCAGCGCGGGATGCCCCAGGGAGGTTTTTTGGGGCCCTCCTTCCTCATCTACTTCGCGTTCTTCCTCCCCCACTCACTCTACCCTCTCCTCGCAGACTTCATATGGGTCCTTCTGTCGATTCCCTCGGGAGATTTCTTCGCCTTACGATTGCTCACAATAGGCGAATGATTCCTTACCTTTAACTTTTTTTGCTCATGATGACGTACCACGTCGAAACGTTGGTTGTACAGCATTAAATTTATGTGGAATTACTAAGTTTTTTTTGCATTGTTCTATCTCAGATCTCCTTATTAGCCTCCCCCAGACGCAATTAGAATTTAAAGGGAGAATTCGGTGAGGGTATAACACCATGTTCTTATTATCCGGTACTCATGCTGAAAATAAGCTAAATATGAACCGTATACAAGAGATGAGTGCATTACTGCGTCAATAGGACGATCCGCTTGCAATTCTTTCATATTTTTTCCATGAAGCTGTAATGATAGCTGACTTCCAGTGCATTTATTGCCTCTTCAGTATGGTTCTGACTTCTAAATATTAAAAAGTAACTGTATCATGGAAAAAGTACAATGAATTGTATGCGCTCTTACTGTGGGTATTCGTGGAACGTGTAGCAAATTCAGCTATGTAGCTATGCTACTCAGCCTACCTTATAAATGGTTGTGCTATAATTTTTTCTATTTTTAAATTTCTCTATCTTGTTAAATTTTTGTTATTCCTACATACTTTCATACTTTTTCATGCAATGGCTTCACTCATTTTCATACACTATCGTCACTATTTTCTCTTTGTTAAAATTGTGTATTAAAGGAAATGATAAACCATAATTCTCGAATAAAAGATACAGTGTCCGGCATGATACGGTGGAAATCTTTGATATTCAGCTTAGTAAAACCACTTGTCTGTTTCCACACACTTTTATTTACACCGACCATGGTTTCGGCCTTGGTAATGGTACCTTGATAATGGCACAAGTTGCCGAAGTTATAATGGCACAATTTGCCGAAACCATGGTCGGTGTAAAATAAAGTTTGTGGAAACAGACAAGTGGTTTTACTAAGCTGAACATAATTCTCGATTTACCTGATATTATTTACTAATTGTTTCCGACTTAGCAAACATTATTCCCTTATTCAGCACATGAAGGGGGTCCGTCGAGATTGTTACAACTATCAGCGCCGTCTATCCTCCCTGAATGTCTTTCCCCTTTGTTTCTACTCTCATTCCTTTAATCCTGTTCGTCAGGAACCTTCCTCTCCTTCGTCGCTGCTTTTCTCCTCTTCGTTTGATTTCCTCCCTCTGGAATCTCCCTCGTTTACTCTTGTTACTTTGGCTGTGAATACAGCGGTGGTTCCCCCCTCGACTCCTCTCAATGAAAGCAAAGTGAGAGGCGACATTGGGTTCTCACGTTTCATTGAGTTTGATTATGACGGTTGAGCGCTGAAACGATTACGGCGACGGATCCAGAATTTAAGTACCGGTTTCCCTATGAAATGCCATCTCATCGCTCGCCTTTGCAATGTATAGTTTTTGACATTTAACTCCACTCTCGACTTCTCTGTAATATGTGTGAGTGAACTGATAGGTGCTCGTAGGGATTTAAAGTTAGAATTCGTCATCGGGTGTATTTAGGATACGATTTTTCGAGCATACATTAGTTTCTGGTAACAATTGTAATTATTCAGATTTTCTCCGTTGAAGCTGGTTTTTAGAAATTAGTTTAAGGATTTCCTGGTATCAATGTTGTGCGAGTATAAATTCTATGCTTAATTTTTCTATAATTTAAAAAAATCTTCTTTTTACATATTTTTTGAAAATAATGAAAGCTTCGAAGTAATATTTCTCCATAGATTTTCGCACCCCCATTGACATTTTTTTATGCATTCACGGTCATTTCATTCGATTGCTGATGATTTTCGACCAGTATTCTTGCTTATGATAAGAGTGTTTGTGGAACGCGCTGTGAATGCACAGCTTTTTCGCTATGCGTGGTTAGATTTCATTGTCGCCTAGGTGGAATATGAGTAGACGAATGAGTTGAGGCATTGCGGAACGCGAGATTGAGTTCAATCGAAGGTTGAGGGGAGACCATATGAGAAGCATGGATGGTATTCGGTGACGGAGGCGCTCCATCTCCCCTCTATATTGTCCAATATTTTCCCTTGAGACCACATCGTCAAAATATTTATGCACCCCTGTCTATCACATTTACATATGGTATATGCCACTGCAGTAACTCTTCTCCTCCGTCCTATTTTCTTTCACCATCTCGTGGACCATCTCTTCATTTCCTCTCTCAGCTCTCTCACTTTATTCTGGCAGTTTTTATCGACCCACCCTTTACCCCACAACCTTTGTTCTTTGTTCTTATCGTTTATCTTCTCTCGATCTTTTTTTTCGTGTGTCAGATTGCCTCACCCTCTCCCTTCCATCGCCTTTGGGCTTCTGCTCGTAGTCCTTCAGAAGTCCCTGTTATGCCTGTGTTAATATTCTTTGTTCATTTCCGCTTTTACTCCTCTGGATTTCTCTCTTTTAGTCCCAAAGCATCATCTGGGGGCTCTGGAAAACTTTTATCTTATATTTTCTCTCCTTTGAACTTCCACCTTTGTCCTTCCGCCTCTGCTACTGCAAATGGCCCACGTCCTTCTATCCTCTCCCGTGTGACCGGGAAAAAGATGACTTACTAGGGATCGAAACGTAGCGTTGCTTTGTAGCGTTTTTATTTACAAATAATTATTTTCTGTGCGGTAGTAAAAAAGGTAGCGTCGTGAAAATCCTTCTTTTTTATCCTACGTTTTACTCAGCTCATTGCTCGTCTCTAAAGAGGAAAGTATCATTAAGTTCGGAGTATTTCTAAGTACTTTTCTGCTTGTTTTTGTCTCTCCATTCTTTCTCGAGCGAGATTTACTCCAAAAGTAAAGGTAATTTTTATAGAATTAGAACTGTTTATGGCCTATTTTCAAAAGTCTTCTCCTTGCTACTTAAGTTACTATCTTTCAGGAGATTAATTAGGAATAAAAGACAATCATTTTCAGAAATTATTTCAATATGGCATTCTTCATATTCATTTTCCTCGTTTTCTCTTCCATTCTTCCACTCTTTTCCCCATTTCATGATTTGGTATTCACATTTTTCTCCTCCCTACATATAAGCTAACCAAGCTATTATTTTTTATCTGTTTGCATTAAGGTTTCGTTATGATAAGTGTGTTCATATCTGTTACGTTCCCACGGTCCACTTTCTTTCCTTTCCCTTTTAATATCCGTTTGACTAACTGGATCAAGTGCCGATGGAGTGAATTTTGCATTCCAGCGGTTTCTGTGTACGTGTGGACAATCATCTTATGTTTGCTTCTCCTCCTGCTCGACCTTTCTTTTATCACATCCCTCGATCCATCTCATCCACCATTACTTTGCTGTCAACCCATCTTTTCATCCTCTCTCGATAACCAATGTTGGTTCTCAGCTCCTCCCATTCCCCTTATTCGCCAAGCCCTGAGAACTGCTGCTTTCATCACTTTTTATTTCCCTTCCATTAACCCGGAGTGTTTTTTATGGATCGCTTCCAAAGCTTGCCGTCTCCCCAGGCTGCCTGTCTTCGCCCCTTATTAACTTCCCCAGCTTCTTTTCTTCCCGCTTATTCGCTTAAGAATCGCTCCCACCCCACCCTCTCGCCCTATTCCTCGTTAGGGAATAATACTTTGGCGCCTGTCTCCTCAAGCTCCATTATTATTCTTCCGCTGAAAAAAAAATATGTTACGCCATTAGCGTCGGCGGTGGGAGGGAGGGAGTTGTGTTGGGCGCTGGCAAGGTATCGCCCCCAGCTCCCGCTTCCCAGAGGCGGCGGTCTGCAGCGGCGAAATGCATGAAATTTCCGCCGCGTGTTGTGTGGTGGACTGGCTCATTATTTTTGCTGAGCGGTGGAGAGAGAGAGAGAAAGGACGCCCCAAATTGGCAAGCGTGTCGTCTACCATTGTACATAAATTACATACGGCCTTGAAGTTCGATCTGCATATCTTATTATCTCTGTAAAGCCGTGAAATTTTGGTGTCGAAAAAAGGAGGAAACATTATCTTTTGTCCAGGAAATTGTATCGTGTGGAGGTATCTTTGTGCCAACTCAGCTGTCAAGAAAATAGTTAATCTGGTTTATTTTATTGTTATGCCTTGTATTGTGATGAAGCCAAGGGAAGCAGTGGAAGTGATAAAAGGGTTGTGGGAGAAGATGAGGAATCTAGAATGATCGATCCTTGGCTGACTGAAGTGGGTTTAGAAATTTACAATAATCGTAATTGCTGCTATGATTTCCCTACAGTCCTATACACTTTTTGTAAAGGCCGTTTTAAACGGGGCACGTAATTGTGCAATCTGACGTTTATAGAAGGCGCAGTCAAAAATGTGTCGTCTAAAGTGGTGAATTGCTAGAACGCATGCGAGAATTCATGAATGCTAGATGGCAAAATAGCCCCTGCTAGAATTCCGAGGTTGCATTCTTGCAATTTCAAAAATGTATTCTGTGCTAACCTGCGCAATGACGTACCCCGTGTAAATATTAACAGTGGTCTTAACAGCGGTCATTGCAAGTCCCTAGAATTTTCATTTGAGTTTTAGGAAATGTTGGTGAATTTTGCTCAAATTTTAGACCTAAATTTATATCGCTAATAGCATACCAACCGATATTTTATCTTGGTGATACCTACGTTCGTCGAGTCCGTCGTAGATAATGCCAACCGCTGTTCCGCCAAAGCTCCTCAAATATTTGGCCTCTTTTGCGGGCCAACAGCTGGCTTTTTGCGTGCCGTCGCGTGTGTTCTTTGCAAGCGG
Source organism: Ischnura elegans (assembly GCF_921293095.1). Classification (NCBI taxonomy): domain Eukaryota; kingdom Metazoa; phylum Arthropoda; class Insecta; order Odonata; family Coenagrionidae; genus Ischnura; species Ischnura elegans. Next base: position 148,741,414 of record NC_060246.1, read on the forward strand.
TGGGGTCTCAGTGGTTGTGACGTCGTCCGCGGTGATTAAGGCACCCGATTTCATGAGAAACAATGGCGCAAAACTACTCTTTTGTCGTGTCTCCCATTTGCCTCGTCATCCTCGCGACGTTGATTTACATTCTCCCTCGAAGTGGGAGATAAATGTCACGAATTCTGTCATTTAGATAATGTCACTGTGCGCTGTCACTGTGGCGAATAAAGGGACGACCTTGAAGGTCGAATAAGCTTTACCAGCTTCACTCGCTTTAAATGCTGCCTTGATTAGACCGAGTGTTTAATTCATTTCTTCCTTATAATATTCATGTGATTCACGGATATTTAATTTAGTTTTTTTTATTTTTTAAGCGTTTAACATTAGTTATTCGTTCAAATGTTGAAAGTCGTGTGTCGAAAATTATTCGATTACAGGTTTGTTTGATTCGAAATTGTTGATTTTTTCTCTTAATTCAAATCTAAAAAAAAAACTCTTCGCCTTTTGAATTTCCTGTGGTTTCAATATGTTTCCTAAGGTCTCTCCCTTGTGTATATCCTTCACAAGGAAATTTTACTAATTTTAGTCATTTCGCGCATGTGTCGTCCAACATCTTCTTTTCAGACTGAAATTAACGATGTTATCACATACGTCTTCAAACAAAATGAAATAGAGGAGCAAAAACTAAATAGCAAAATATCATGTGCCAGAGCTGCAGGTGTATGGTCTTCTCAAAGTCCGCAAACTAAATAATTCTTAGGTGACAGTTGTGACTTTCATCAATAGTCCATATTATATACCAGCTACATATGCCTACTTGCCATTTACCAAATATTTTTTTAGGAAAATAGGGTCACATATGGTCCCACAAGGATAAAAAACGTAAACATCTCTAGATGTTAAATACCAATTCAACATAATAATGGAAATATAATTTGAGGCACCAACGGCATCCGGCGTTCCCAGAAGATAACCCTCCCATCGGCGACTTTGCATAACTTCAGTGATCGTGCGAGAATCGGTCTAATGAACGTGGCATGGCCGTTGGTGAAAATACAGCTGCTTTTGACGAATATTACTATGGTGAGAAATACGCAAACTGAGGAAGGACTCTCTTTTTGCTTGAAACACGTACAAATTTGAATTCATCTAACTATTTGAACCAAAGGATTTACAAAAGTTATATAAAATATCTTGATAAATGCTGTGAAATTGTCCATGGATTACCAATGTGTTCTCCCTTTCTCCAGTAAATAAACTAAAGTCAAGTCAGTTTCACGTGTTCTTGTTTACGCAGTAATGTTTTGGAGGATTTCGCCCTGAACTAAATGCTCAGTGTTGTAATTAATGGAGTGCCCGTAATTGTTGGAGTGGCTACTGTTTTTGGATATGGACTTGTTTTGTGAGATTTTGGTAAATATTATTTCCTTTTACGATTCCAAGGAACTTATATTAGTAATATATATCATACACCCTTAATCGGAGCAATGGGCTAGTAGTACAATCGATTTACGTACGCGTTGAGACTTCATGTATCATATATTACTGATATTGGTTCTCGACAATGACTGTAAATCTAAATTAAATCCTAAATTAATGGAATCTCAAACTTGTCTCAATTTGTTTTTTATTTTTTTTCTTCCTTTTTTGTGAATCAGTTCATATTAGGGAGAGCTAAATTTCTTGCAGTCATTTAAGGCCAAATGATACTTTGATGTGTTCCCGCGGTTCATATTTCTCGGATTGCTTTATTGGTTTCTCTCTGTCCACTTTGATTAGTAAATGAGCTGGCTCTTGATAAGTTCCCTTTGTGCTGTTAATCCGGTGCTGATGTGCCTTTGATATTTGTAATTGCAGAATAATTGTGGTCAACTTTATTTTGTGTATCTTATTGCTTGAATTTCACGACGGCAAATTCACTTGTCAATGGAGGATTCCATCAATTTTGAAGTCTGTCTCATTCGTTCATCGCGACCTATGCTTCGGATTTAATATTCACCGGCTTCCGATGTGTTGAATGCGCAGTACCCTTATTATTCCACGGGAAAAATAATTATTCACGCGGAAGTTACGTTTGTCCGTGTGGGCTTTTATTCGTGTCATGTGCGGATTTGTCTCTGTGTTTTCTGCTATGGTCATTATTAGGGATATTATTTCATTCGCTGCGTAACTGTAGAAGTTACGTGTGTGACGCGATGTGGATGTTATGGCGTTCAAGTTATTTCCGGCGTGCAATACGTGTCAGCTGATATTGTGCTGCTAGTTTTGAAACGTAAGTTATGAAAATGCCAGCGACGCGGCGTTTTTAAATATCTTATCTAGTGATCCGGCGGTGGAATTTTCCTTTGTGTTAGCTGCCGTAAGTGAATATGTCTCTCTATATATATAGTCTCTCGCGTTCACTTCAATCTGATTTCAAGCCGAAGTCAGCTCCCTCGTCACGCACCTCAACGCATTGCCATCCGCTATTGTAAACCGCTAAATCCGTTGTATTCGCTAAATTGTAAACGCTACGTCGATGGCAACAAATTGAGATTATGTAAGTAAGATTAAAAGAAGAAAGAATGCTAGAATAATGAAAAATAATTGTTGATGGACGTCTAGAGGTGTATATATATAAGATCTACTGTACGGTTATTTTATAAAATAGTAAGTGATACCCACTAGCAAGGGTTTTAATGCTCCCCATTTCAAATTCTGTTGTTCTCGTTTTTATGGTGGTGATGATACCGTATTAGTAGAAGTGGTAGTTATTATTGAAATGAAAGATTTTAATTTCCGGAATTTCTCGGAAATAAAAATGGAATAATAACTTGCGGTATAAATGAAAAATATTATAATATTGCTTTGAAGATTATGATGGTAAACGATTTAAAAAACTTTTTGCGCTCTATCCGCAAATGCAGCACAAAAATTGGCTTTATTTGAAGTTTCCCAGCCGAAAAATTATTTCAAATAGTACTCATAAAATAAAGATTATACGAGAAAAATGGTGTCATGGATGTATTAAGTTAAAATACTTAATACTCAAAACATGATTTATCATTATATTTTAACATATATATTTCGGTATAATCCTGAACATAAAACATATATTTGTATTGAAGGATCATATTATTGTTTGTGATTTTGCAAAGTAATCAGATGCAATTGGTATTAACGGTGTGCATTTCTGAATATATAATGTATTAAATTTGGGTACTATGTCAGTTCTTGAACTGCATTTAATTATCAAAAAGTTATAACTAGCTGGTCATCTTCAAAATAAAATATTTTATGTATCGTCCCCGTTCTTTAATACCCTGCTGTGCGTCATTTTCTTTAGGACGCTAAATTCGAAAGTTTTCTCAGCATGGTTTTCCATCCGATTCATGTATTCCTTCATAATATTCGTTGGCTATAATTGTTATGTTAATTACTGCAGTCCTTCACTTGCCGCTGCATGAGCCGACGACATTTTAGCTAATCTTGTCGTGAGTAAATTTAATTTATCCTGCCCCTCCTTGGTTCGTTCATGTACCTTTAATCTGTTTGGGTTTTCGAGCGCTTGGAGGGGTGGAGGAGGGAGGGGGGGATAAATCCACCCGACGGTCCTCGTGACATTAATTCCTTCCGCGATAAAGTTCTTCCGCGGGGTCCCCCCCCCCCCCTACCCTCGTCCGCATCAATCATTTGCCCCTCCTCTCCAACTTCTCCTCCTCCTCACTTTCGCATTCACCCTCGCCTGCCTATCTTCCCCCGGGGATCTGTCCGCATCCCTTCGTTTTCTCCTCGCGACACAAACTCCGGGATTTAAGTCACCGCGGGTGGCCGTCATCCGCGGATGGAGGGGGAAAGTGGAAGTTCCCACTCCCGATTGGATGTTTTTGGGGTAAAGAGGGAGAAGGGAGGTGGGACTTTTTCGGGAATTTCTCTGGGAAGGGTTTAAGGATTTGAGGTCACCCTCAGAATTGGATGTTTTATGCACGCGCGAATCAGAATAAGCCAGACATCATTCGTTCAAATGCCTTTACAACGTTAACTCAATATGGTATAGCTCTTCAAAATTGCCGGATTTTGAGAAAGAAGATTGTATCTGATGGTGAATTTTTGTGGTCGTCCATTGTTATTTGTGGTAGCGTCCCGATGTAAAGGTCAAATAGTGATGTTTTGAATAAAAATGAATGAATATCGGTGCCGAAATCATCGTGAGTCAGCCTTAAATGATAGATTAGCCTCTATTTCAGTGCGGTCGTTAGATTGGTGGTTAATAAAAGAACCTAAGTTGTCGGTTACGTAAAACTTACGTCGTAAAATTTACTAATTCTTTTTGTGATGACTTTATAATGCATTGTGCTCGTACCTCTCTTTCCGTTCTCTACTTGAAAGCTCTATTCATGGGTGGGTTATGGGAATACCGCAGGAACTGAAAAATACTTTGCAAAACTGTAGATTGATTCTCGTGTCTTACTGATTCGATTAATGTATAAATGGATGACTGCATCGAGGTATTAAACCCTGTTGACCTCAGTATGACAACTTCTATTTCTCCATCCACAAAACTAACTGGAAATTTATCCGCTAATAAATCGAAAAGGGCCCTCTTGTACCTTCTTTTCGGATGTCAACGTAACTTCCAATAAGCAAGTTCACCTTCGCTCAACCTCAATGTTGATGCGGGGTTGCCATAGGATTTTCTTCCTTTAAGAATTAATTTTGCTAAAAATGTAGCAAAAGGTCTTTACGACAACGGCTGTGTTTACGAATTGAATTCAGGACATTTAAAGTTAGTTGTCTTTTTACGCTATCACAGGGAACAGCCCAGCCGAGTGTCTGTAGCGGACGGGACTGCGTTCACTACGTCACCTCCCCTTCGGATTTAATCCACCTATCCAAACTTTCCAGTTCCTAATTCCTCTGCGGCTTTTCTCCTCATCCTTCCTCGCTTGCGCACCCTTGGATCCCGTGCCAATCAATTGCTCTTCTCCCTCCATCGATCCCCCTTCCCGTCAAACTTTCTTTCCTTTCCTCTCTGTGCAAATTCAAAATCCATTGTTTTGCTGCCTATCAGATACGTATTGCATTTTTTAAATTATCATGTGGAAATGTGGAGCTATCGTAATCGCAGAAAGTACCTGTAAATATATGCAATAATTTTATAAAATCACATTAGTTTTATATTATGTTTGGCAATGATAAATTACTTATGAAGCCTTGGTTGTCGTTTACGCAAAATTTAATTCGGAACTTAAAAAGTTTTTTTATATGATAATTTTAAAATGTTTTTTTGCTCGCAATTCGATGCTTATAAGTTGTGCCTTTACCTCTAGCCTTCCTAGCCTAGGTTTCCTTTCGTGAGAGCAATACTTAACAGGATTCTCGCTTAAAAAATAATTTCATCATATTTAACATTAAAAATTTATTCTAAATAAATGGCCGCAAGTTCATCATTTTCATAAAAAATGCATCGGAATCTTGATTTTTCTGTTCAAATGTCCTTTTCTCCATACTTCGTTCGAGAACTCGTTTAGACTTTTTGCGGTTTTTTAAAACTTGATACCCCTCCTCAATACCCCAGTGTCATTGAATTTTAAGGTCCCTGGGGTCTGCAATGTATCAAAATGAGCTATTATTAGGTTTTTAGTGACTAATAATGATATGCCAGGGAAGTTTTTAGTTTCAGTATTAATCGGATGACGTGAGCGTTTTATGAAAGTGCCGCCATCACCTCTTTCTCACTGCGGCCTCTCTAATTCTCCGCATTATCTAGTTAATGAACCCATTTGACATGGACCCTCTCCATAATCCGGTAATTACCCTCCTCGTTAATCTATCTAAGTTCTAGAATTGCCTTAGAAAAACTTCTGATACCAGTGTGATTCAGGGACCAGGATTCCTTTCTAACCTCCACTTGATCATCTGGAAATTAATCCAGGTGAGCCCACGATCCTTCACTGAACGTCTCATTCGACGGATTATTGCATTTTTTTCTCCGTGAAAATTCCCCTCGAAAGTCCTGGATTTTCGAAATTATATCAGCTGGAATTCAGACTTGGGTGAAGTGGGGGGCAATCTATTATCGTAGCCACCATATCGATCAGAATTCAGTAGGTACTATCCTCGTAATTAGCTCTTATCCCTTTATTCGGCGTTTCTTTCGTGACGGAAACAAATTATGCCGCCTTTTTAATGCTTTCTAGTTATTCGGTAGTACTGGGCGATCGAAATGTGGGCTAGTGGCCGTGACCTCAGCGCATGGGTTCACACCGAACTCCGTCAAGGCCAAAAAACAATCATCTACCTGCTGACCGCGCGACTTCCTTCTAACGGCGCTGTGTGTTTTCGAAAAAGTTATTTTGAAAACTCATCTGAAAAGCTGTTTTGTTCCTTGTATCCCCTACTGTGTAGTTTCGATTACATAGACGCCTTCTTCAGGTGGCATTAAGAGTTTTTTTTGTACAATATCCTTGGAATAATGGACACAACGTATATCACGATTTAAAAAATATTAGTCGGTTAAGTTAGCCAGTTATGTATTTATTCAATTCGGTTACTTCCGTGTTTCTGTTACTATTTATCCGGGCTGTGGTCGAGTCTATACGTGATATTTCTCTTAAGTCGCATTGATTAGTCCCAATTTTCAGTATATTATTATAGATCAAAATAAATCAGTAATTGCTCAAGGTGGATTATGGTGCTTATGAAAATAGAAGGTAGGCCATTAGCCCGTTATATGATGATGTTAGCTCGTTTAATTCAGTTAAAGTTATATTTGCATTTTATTGTTTCACTGCTTCTTTAACTATCCGTGTATGCACCTCCAAACCTGGGGGTTTCCTGGGAGTTTCTGAATACTCTGAATTTCTGCCGACCTTATGGATGAATTACTGCTCCAGATTACTTAACTTACAGTTCTTTTTTGGTTTTTAGGTTCTTATATGAGGTTATTTCTACTTTTAAACTAGAACTATTAAACCATTTGAATGTTGCAAACAAGTCGCAGCAGCAATTAGCGGTTAAATGAAAATACCTCCCATAATTTCAAAGTTAGAAAAGTTGGCTTCATCTTGACTACTTCTTAATGTATCGAGTTATGGATTTCCTTAAGTTTAAATATATTTTATTTTTACGTTCAATTTATTTGCAAACTTAAGGATCTCCCTTTATTTAGATGTTTTTCCCGAAGTATGATGTTTTGTGTTTCCATTTTAGACGTGTTTTTCTTAATTTGTCCCATAGAATCTGACTTCGAGTCTTGAAAAGTAGTTCTTAGAGTGAACTAAGGGTGAAGGTGGTGGCAGTAAGCAGGCAGAAATATATTTTTTTTAATGCAATTTACTGTCACAAAATGAACTTAAGACAAACCAAAAACCCTGCCAAAAAGACGACCACGGAACACGGAACAAAGGGGAAGAGGTGAAGGGAATAATTTGGAAAGTGGGAAAGAAAGGGCTCCCAAGCTTACGTAGTTTGGCGAATCTGGCGGCGAGGCAGCCCCGGAGCGGCGTTGAGGTGAGAGGGCACAACATGCCACAACGGACGAATCCCAAAAAAAAGGCCCGGATAGTCCGAAAACTCGGGCTACGCCCCGCAGTGAGGTCGTACTTCCACTGCTTAGAATGGGCTGTTCTCGATGTAATAGAAGCTTCCCACGGATCGGAGCCTCAGTAGACGGCTCAAGAGCATTTACATTTGTTTCGTAAATTCAAATGGATGTCATCTCATTTGCTAACGGCATGAGTAAAGCTATTGGAATTAATCTCCCTAGCCCGCTTTTTTTTGCTTAGAAATAGGTACTGAATTTATATGTTACTTGAGTGTGGTTGAACGTCTCATTTCGTGTTGATACTATTTCTTGATAGTTTTTGGTAGATAGTGAAAAATATATAGAGTTGTACAACATGGAATTTTATGGCAGAGTTTAATGAACGATGTTCATCTTCATATATCGCAGAGGAAATACGTTTTTGAAAAATGCGAAGTTTAAGTCGGCTCGCTCGGTTGGAATCTTTTAGGTCCTCATCCTCTCCCTGGCTGTATGAGCAATTACTCACCTTTTAGGCCATCTGCTCGAAACATTACATGCCATGTGTTATTTCAGACCTTTCCCTGAATGGATGGGGGCTGTCTCTTGTATTATTTGCGCTGTTTGTTTGGTCGGTGGAGAAAAATTGAGTGAGGTTATGCGCAGGATTTCGTCAATTAAATTCGCCTGATCCCCACGTAGCATTAAATAAAAAAATTATATGGTAATTAAATTTTAAATATCCATGACTTTATCGTCACTCATCTATTATGCCGTCAGAAGGCGTTTTGGCTAAATTTATTTTACATAAATGTTTTTGCGATGGAGTTGAGTGGTTTAGGGATTCATATTTGACGTGGGCCATTTCTGAATCGCAACTCAGCATTAGTTTCCACGTTACATCTTCTGTTAATGCGATTAGGCGTCAAATTTTAATTAAAAGACCCTTTTAATACAAGGTGTGAGAGAGCTACTTTGTACGGCTTAAAATTTTTACTCCATTAAAAACGAAACAGCGCTTGCGCATTGTTTTCTGTCACTCTTTAAACACTGTTTAAAGGTGTGTAATATTTATTTACTAGCTGACCCGGCGAACTTCGTACCGCCTAACAATCAATGAACTTACAGTTTACTTACACCATTTATAAATCAAGAGTGGCTGTATCGTTTTTAATCATGTTTAATTTATTATAAGAAAATAAGGATACAAATTCAATAAAACTACGTAAATGAGTACCAAAATTGCTTGTCAGAAAGACATTTTCTTTATTGAATCTACATAGGGTGAATCGGAGCACGTTTACGCGGATTTTTTTCAACAAATTTTCTTACGTTTTAGCTTAAGAAATTTTGGGCATTGTGGTTTAATAAAGCAGTTCATGAAATAAAAATTATACGCATTCAGTTGTTGGCTATTTGCGTTATTAGCTGTAAAAAAAATGTTTTTAGGTCCAAGTCTGTTGCATACACATGGCCCATTCAGGGGGCAGGTTGACACGACCCCAGACCGACGCTTGACTGATGCTCAAAATCGTGCAAGAAAAGCCCCTAGGAAGCAGCATTCGCATTAAATGACTTAAGGCGCGCCAGTTTTAGTATCTCTGTTTGGAAAAAATGCACTGCGTAAACGTACTGCATGCGTAAACGCACCACGGTGAGCCCTACACATTCGGGTTTAATGTCTTGCGTCAAGCACCTTCTGAGAAACAACAGTTTTTGTTTTGTTATCAGGCGCAAGATGAAGCGGATGAAGCTAAATAAATATAGCGAAGCAAAGCAGTGACGCAGCGACCCCCCCCCCCCCCCCAAGAGCTTAGAGAATTTTTTTATGAAAGATTTTGTTATTAATATTAGGGGGACGGATGACTAACAAACAAAACATATTTAACTATTCACACAGCCGCAAAACCCTCTATTTTGAACCATTTATCTTAAAAAATGTCTAGGGGAAGTGCCCCCACATTTCCCGCTTACCTTAGCGAGTTTTTTATACCCTACAGACCCGTGGTATTAGCTGCGCCCAAAACCCCCTATCCTAGCTACGCACTTGAAGCGAAGGAAGAAATACAGAGGTTGGTTTATCGACTCATGAACATAGCACGTTAAATTGACCATGAGAAAATCATGGGTTTTCATTAGCACATGAGCACAAACAACACAAAAACTGAAAGACTGACCATGCGATTTTTTAATCGTTATCACGAATGCAACACGAATTGGATACGTTTAAGCTAAAAAGGGCATATGAGTTGAGATCATGGAATCTTCGGAATGAGGACTTCCTCACCTTTGAATTTTCCTTTGAGTAAAGTTGCGTGAATCACATTCATTACCAATTTTTTAATCACCAAATACGTTCCGTTGGATAGTTACGGTTGATTTAGGCTTCGAAAGATCATGAACACAGAAACTACATTTTGCTGTAAATCGTGCCTTGGTAAGCCAGGTACGTCCAAGGACTTAAAATATTCAGATAGATAGTTGGTGATTTCGCCTTCGTTTGTTTCACATTTAAAAGATTCGAATTCATGCAGAGTACGATCTATTTGAATTTATCTCGTTTTAGTCATCCACATCTTCGTTCTTGCTCGCTAAATTAACCATCTTTGATTCTTTTGGTGAATAATCATATTCTGGAACTCTTTGTTGATGAGCTCCCCTTAAAATGAAACTAATTTGCAATCATTCCAAGGAAATGAGTTAAAACTACTCGATTCCTCGACAGGAACACGGACATTACCGTTTGTCAACAATTGCTTGGAGATTTGTTTACAAACACGGTAGTGAAGTGTCAACTCGAGCTGGGCCACGGCTGGGCTTACAATTAGCTCGAATTAAATTTTTTAAATATAATTTCAATTTAATTGATATTTTGAATATATTTAGTAATTAAAATGTTATCTTGTTACGAAATTCAGTTATTAAAGTGATAAAAACAAAACAAATTATTTAATTTGTAGTTTTGACCGACTTATCAATTGTTGTGTTACTATAACTCCTAAAAGCATGTCCATAGGAAAGAGATGAATTTATTTGTGAAATTATCCTTTTTTTAATGGCCTATATGTTAACCCCGCCTGAGACGAATCCAAAGAACCAAATCTCATTGAAATCGGTGCAGCCGTTCTCGAGTTATAAGTGTTCTAACTAACACGATTTTCGACTTTCTTTTATATATATAGATTATGATAGTATGAAAAGAAAAAACATATTGTTATGAAAAATTTTCTGGTGGAATTCAAATATCCCTGTCTTGCTGTCCATGCCTACATCGTAAAGGTATGATTTTAACATATTTTAAATGTTGATTGTTTTATAAATAAGGTTTATTATGCCCAATGGGACTTCACTTTCTGCCATTCCATTATGTATTTCGATATTTATAATTTGTTGGGGATTCTAGATGCAAAGTTTTTATGCCCGTAGGTGTTCATTTTTTTTAAAGGCTTTGGTATCCTCCGAGGAGCCGTAAAAACTCTCGTCATTTGCACCCAATTTGTTTCAGTTTCTTTCAGCGAGTAACCGGGTTTTTGGGAAGAAGCATTTTCAGACTATTATCGTACATTTGCTCAGATGAACCTATCGTCGCTGTGACACCGAAGTTGCATCTAAAGAATAGGCTTTGTTAAACGAAGGACGTTCGTGAAGATGTCTCGACTGTCATTCGGACTGATCATCGTCACCCTCACCTTTCCCATAGCTCTTGTCATCTTGGCTTTTATATTTTCCTTAACTCCTCACAAGAGCGGACTGACAGCCACGGATAGTGTAAACAATCTTAATTTGATGCCAGTGAAGAATGTTTTCAACTCAAAAGGTTGAGATCCGTTACAAGATGTTGTCGGTGTGAGACTTTGGCCTTTAAGGTCGTGGACTCGTTTGTGGAAACTTGAACCGGCAGGTGTATCCCATGTATCTGTGAGTGAGGAGAGGGGTTTTAGAATGAACATATCTCGGTTTAATCATCGTCCCATCTTGTTTAGCGTCCTTGGAAAACCTTAACCCAACACCGGAACCTCCTCGTACAAGGCCAGGGCTGAAGATATAAATTTTCAATAGGTCCTTCCCCTGCCACTCATATTCTTGAATGGAAGCAACTGTGGAGGTTCTCACAATTGTCAACGTAACGTCGTAATGGTTGTGTATCTTGGATCTCTCTACGTGGCATTATGAAGAGATGTTCTTTTTCCTTGTTCGAATGAACTCAGCCTCCAATGATGATGTGAGTGCACATTTTCAGTTTCCATGACGAAGATTTTTAGCACAAAGAAGTCATCAAGAAAGATTCTAATGTACATTTTTTTATGCATTCTATGTAAAATTTTTGGATCGGTGGTGTCGAAGAAGTTGTTTGATTTTCTAATTTGATACGTTGTTTCAATAGCTCGAGTAAGAAATTCGGTGTATTTTTTACTCATTATGAACGCTAGTTCACCTGAATCATTTTAAGTTTTTTATGAAAATCATTTTTAAGCTTTTGAAAGTGAGTTTCAAGCGATAGGCTAGGAGGTTTTACTTTTGGGTATCTAATGAATGTATTTTTTTGATACATGAATTTTTTTCTTCGCGTATTAGTGATACGCTTTTTAATGCGACCTCTCCGTACTCTTTAATGACTTTAAGTCCTTTGTATTCTTATTGTAAGGTTCATGACTACTGCTCTGTAAAGTCATTTTTGATCTAGATGCAGTTTGATTTGGAAAAGTTAAGTGAAGAATATGATAAAACGTATCATATCTTTACCGTCTTTAAGAAACTGTTCGTCATTTTGATTCCTAGAATTGCTTTGTAAGTGTAGTTCTACAATGTCCTTGGGTTCAGTGATATGCAAGAGTTGATAAATGTTTATCCTCCTTCAGTCCTGTTTTATGAAGTATTAATTTAAAAACCTCGTCACCCAAGTTTTTATATACTTGTTTTGTCTTGAAGATCGGCTATTGGAACTCATTACTCTGCTTCGTGTGAAAGCTCAAGAAATCCTCCCAGCTTGCCGTATTTTCGATTCTCGTACCGCTGAGTGTGCCTATTATATTCTTTCAAGGGTTTTCCCACTTTTGGAATAGTGAGGAGGGTGTGTTGTGGTAGAAATCTCTTCGGCTCCTCATGAATTAGTTCCCGCGAAAGATAGATGGGGACGAAGGGTAGCAAACATTTGTGCCAGTAATGCCTTAACGTCCGAATGCATGGTCCAATCGCTTACTCAACCTTCAAGGAGGAAAGGGATTTGGGAGGAGAGTCCGATGGCCTGAAGGAGGATGGATGCGATGGAGGAAGGGAAAGAGTTGTGAGTGTGTGTGAGTGAGAGAAGGGGGAGGGCCTTTCCGTGGCTTCCGTCCTTCGACCGGGACAGTTTGAATGATGCTCGCTGATGCTACTCCTTATCTTCTCCGTCCGAGCATTCTTTGCTCGCTTCGCCGGGGGTACACTACCTCGGCGGTAAACGTATCGCTCGGAAAATTGTACGCTGGCGCTTCTTCGTCTTTCCGTTTAAAACGGATATGAATGTTTAGACTTGAGAAGTGATTAGTCACATTCAGTTGGAGCGCACTCGTGTGCTTGAACTTCAGCAAAGTATCTTCATTTTTCTCTCTTGAATATTGTGACGGTGAAATTATGCTCCAGCAATTGATGGAATGCAAAAATTCCGTTACTATTTCAATAACCCTACTTGCTAAAAAAAATGGGGTTCTGATATCAATCAAGAATTAAAATGAAAAGTTAATCGTATTGTACTTTATGCTTTTTGTCCACGAATTGCCTTCGTTTTTCGTTTTGGATGAAGAGAGGGAAGTGTTTTTTTAGCAGAGCAAAAGTTTCATGTAGTAGTAGGTAAGATATCTCTCGTAAGAATGTTGTAGTTGTCTGTTTTGGCGGCATTATATCCCCCGCATATTTGCTCAGTGAATTCTGCATGAGCGCGCAAAATAGGTTTAGAGGTTATGAGCTTTGTTAATATAAGGTTGCGCGGGAATCAGTCAGAAATATCTCAAATTTCCAAAAATGTTTTCTTCCTTCACTTACAGCTCAAAGCCTCTCGCAATGTTTGAAGTTCCTCTGTCTCCCACTCTGTCTCTGTAGGTCTCCCACTATCTCGACTGCACTTCTGTCGCCACTTTCTTCCGCGTAGTCCCTAGCCGGTTTGGTCGTCGAGTCGCGTGAGACGGGAGAGGCATCCGCTACGAAGTGGTTCTGAAATTTGTTGCTAGTCAAGACTGTTGGCTTAATTGGTTTTCCTGTTTTAGGGGCCCGTTTCACCTGATTGCGAAGCCGGGGTTATTTTTTATTTTGCCTTGAGAGAGAATTTAGGGGTCTTTTCGGAGTTAATTGCGGAATAAGCGACTTTGGTGTGTTTGTGTGGTCGTCTATCCCTTTTGAATTCTCCGCCGCCAGCGGTGGCTAAGATTATATTTTTATTATGAAAAGAGTTCCATGTTCCTCATCTCATGTGATCTCCGTTATTTTTCCACTGAAATTGAAATTATGTTTGAATGCCGCGACGCGGTAAGAGGTAGACGTAGAGTAGAAGAAAATATTATGTGGATGGTTTGGAAAAGGAAATCCTCTATTAAATGGTCTTTCTCGGCCCTCTTTTCAATTCCAATCCCATCGCTCTCGGTAAAACTCCTACCTGCATTATTATGCTGAAAGCTTCAAAATTTATTCATCCTCTGTTTAGGGAAATCAATATTTTCCTCGAATATCATCATACGTTCCAATTTACTTGAGCTGTGCGCTATAGGCTACGGAGGTCTCTTTCATTCAATCTTTCTCGAGCACACGGTTCATTATTATCGGAATGCCAGCTGTTCAATGGATCATAAAGTGAAATGTTTCCATTTGCTTATGGTTTTTGAGAAATAATGTTTCATTCCGCCATCCGCTACAAAGTATATTCATTTTTCTGAAATGTTTGTGAAATAATGAAGCATATCTTGTATAATATGTGGCACGATGTGGTGGAAGCTGTTAACCATAGCTTAATGAACATTTTAATCTTTACACTGAATTTATTTCACTTGATAATGTTGTTGTAACGACCATATGCGTCGTCCTCACGTGCATACAGTGGAAAGATTGCAATGTTTCATTTAAATAATATGAAGCAGGTGGTTGTTAAGGGCTCCATTAGTGCCTCGTTGAAAATAAGTACCTACAATTGCATCGTGTTTTGCTTGTGATTTGGCTAATTTATTTTCCTTTTCCTTTCACAGGTAAGTCTACTTGGGCGGTTGCATGTGGATTTCATCGAGATTCCAACGAAGTTATGGGCAGAGATACCGTGAGTGGAAAGTCATGCTGTATAAAATGTTCATTTGGTACACTTATTCTTCTAATGCCTACAAGTGCTCAGGCAAAGTCACATGTCTATTGAATTTTGTATTGATAAATATCATTCAAAATTGATCTACATTTCCTGTAGAAGGGAAATAATTACACAAAAGACATAGAATTTGGTTTTGCAAGGACATGAGTTCAAGAACATGACATTCGAATCCCGGCAGCGGCAGAGAATTTTCAGAGACTGCCCGATCCCTGCTTGAATGTTGTGTGGAGAACATTTCAAGCGCAACACTCCGTCCGTCGGATGGGACGCTAAGCCGTGGTCCCCTTGGTGCCTTTCGTTAAGAGCAGGCTAATGCCGACGCCGTGTTTCTCTCCACCCTTCCCTCATGGCGAAAATGACCTCAGCTGTCGGTTGCCTCCTCCAAATACCATACCACGTGACATTCGATTGTTAAAAATGTTCCTTCACTGTGATTTCCTCTATTTCGATTGTGACGTCAGGGCTTTAGTTATTGATGCAGAGCAATCTGTATCACGGATGGGGCGGAGGCATAATATCGGCGTCAGTGGTATTCCGCACACATCAACATTAATCGGGGACGAAGATGCGATGCATGTCGGATCTCCATATGGATGCTAACGCGGGGTAAACGACACGTTAACGTGTACAGCGCGAATACCCCCAATATGTGTATTCTTCGATGACAACCCGACGAGCGCAGACAACCCTCCCGTTTCGCAGGTATGCATGTTCAAACAAACAAATAAAAAAAGTTCGTGAAAACTCATTCGAGAGAGAGAGAGGAGAAAAGCGAACATTTTTGTGGTACGAGAAAAAAAACGTAGTGTGTGCGAATGAAAACCATAGTGAAGTTAACGAGATGCCACAGAGAAAGAATTGAAAAAAAAAACCACTCAGAGGGTGTGGGGGACGAAACCAGAAGAGTCACTTTTTTTTTAAATGAAAGCGACCAGTGTGACTCTCATAATTATGACGGAAGGGACCGCGTGTGTATTAATATACACTGTTCCACTCAGGCGGAGCAGGTGCAGCATGGATGTTGACACGTACGTACTGTGCGGAAAGAATGGCGGACCTCAGGTTTTTTTGTTTTTTTTTTTTTTTACTCGCGTAAAAACCCACCCTCCTTGCGCATCCCCGCCGCCGCGGGCGCAAAAAAGAGATTAATTTCCATACACGATGATGGCGTCTATAGGGAGAGAGAGAGAGAGCGCGTGTGGTGGTGAGAGGTGTGAGTTTTTGGGGGAAGGTGAGGGGGAAAAACGGGAGTGTGATTGAGTGGAGAAGTGAAAAAGGTCGCGGGTGCTGCGGCCCGAGTGTCTCGCGGTGGCGACGCCTAGGGTGCGCTCTCGCCCTGTAGGTGGGCTTCGCAGTTGCGTCTTAAGTACTATGGTCTTCCAGAAATCGAGGACAGTTTCATTATGGTCATCAAGTCAACAGTCCTAGGAATGGTTTGACGCAGCTCACCGCTCGGATCTCTTAAAAGTTTACTTTTTCATTCGTACCTAATCCCTCTATTTCACATCCTACTAGCTTGTTGCATATTGCTCATTCGAGGCCAGTTTAAGTAAAACTGTGGTCCAAAAATTGAGTACAGTTTCATCATCATTAGCCAAGAGTCCTAGGAAAGGTGTGACGTAGCTCACCACTCGGCAGTCTTAAAAGCTCACATTATCATTATTATGAACACCTTTTACATCCTTTATCACTTTTTCTTTACAGAGTGTTTCAGAAGGAATCTTCAATACTTAAGAAGGTAGTAGGGGAGACAAGTATTTGTCAATAAACATGGGGTCGCAACTCCTTAGTTACTGAGCTATGGCAACGCAAGCATTTTAGGAATGCACTTTGCCGCATATTGAAAACTGATTTTGGATTTTTTTAAACAATTTTGGATGCACTTGCCTCGAAAACTGTTTATTTCTTCGGTAACCAGTATTTTCGACATTTTATTTAATACCCTGGATTTGTAAGGACAATGAACAATTAAGGTTGGACGGAAATGTGCGGTAACAATTGTCTGAAACAATCAATCTCAAAATAAGTAGGTGAAATTGTGCAATAGGGTGCCTCGTTTTGCCACTTTTTTTTAGGAGCGAATCGTAATACCCGGCAAAAAGTTGCGTACCCGGATGGGTATTACAGATATGATTTTTTTTCAAAATCGGTTAATATATTCTGTTCGCCATTTTGTTTTGAAATTTCGAAATTTTTAACGAAAAACGTAAAAAATGTAAATAATTTAAATTTGGTTTTAGCGAACACTCATTTTTTCCATTGGTGTATAGCAGTGATTTTTCCTTGATATTTTAGACCAAATACGTCAGCTCTATTCCTTTTAGTTATCGAGAAAATAACCTTTTAACGTGTTCCCGAAAGTAGTTTTATGGGTAGACAACCCGCAATACACATTCTCTTTTTACTGTATGCATGAGAAAAATGACGCGAAAAAGAGATGTTTTTTAGTCAAAAACGAGTAAATCATGCCTGAAATTGTCAAGGGTAGTCACTAGGAAGATTTTATGCTCTTTTATGCCATCGCCGACTATATTTACCATATATTCGAGTGAGGAGACATCACTGGAGATGGAAATTATTATTCGGGATTCATTATGACGGTTTTATGTCCCTCTACGGTCAAATTCAACTCCCCTGCGGTCAGTAAAGGGATTTATTGTAGTATAATCAAGCAAATGTAGAGCTCCTTGCTCACCTATTCACAGAATCTAGCCATGTGACCCAAATCCAATCACGTGGAGGTGGCTGCACCTTGTGCTCCTCCGCCTCTTCTACCCTACCAACCAGCCAATGTTATGCAGGCCAGTTTGTTTGTTCTGAATCGTCACCGTCCGGAAATATTCTGAAAAATTGAGATTTCCATAAATATTTTGGCAGAACTTGCCGTGAAATCAAAGTGGATCTGATAACGACATCCTTGGCGTTATTGCCGCATGCATGGGGAGCCACTTCGGAGACTAACTTCACTGTCCGTTCCACTGCCACTGTGTAGTGGAGATTTACGGCGAATGACTATTCTGGCGAAGTATTATCAGGAAGTGACAGTTTTTGAACGATTTCTTCATTTGTTATATTCCTCACAACTGGTAACACGATAATAGAAACATAGAAACATCGGTGCTTTCCCAATGAATCATTTCTCCATAATCCATGGCTTCCAAATTCAAATGGGGAACAATTTTGCGCATGATGCCATGATTAAAATTACTTACTTCGTGATCTATAGCTCTAAGAATTTAATTTGTGCCTCCGTCAGTCGACGATCACTAATCACTACGAGAAGATTATTTACTGGGAGTGCGAGAAACACTTTTGTTTAGATGGATGAATAAACTACTGCTTGGTGCTTCCTTGGCGATATCTATGAATGGTATCACAGACGTGACGATCATCATCGGCGAACGAAGATTGAGTCCTGATCCTACATTGCATCAATACGAAGACCTTTTATATAAATGTTACTATTTCGAAGAGTTTATTGGTAGGTTTCTTAGTCTAAATGTATAGCCTAAGAACTGTGTTAGCTGTGGTCAACCAACGGGCTTTATTTAGTTTCCCAGGAATCATATTGACTAGCCCTTCTGGAAATATTCCAGACGCAATGGCTTGGGGTATCTTGACTGAATACTTCAGTTCCTTATCAAGGTTTCAGATTTCTTCTGGGCTGTCGTTTGGCAAGTCACAAATTATGAGATGAAATGACACCACTGGGAGCTTTTCACATTCAGGCAGTTTTGAAACTGTTTGCTGTGTATTAATACGGGCTGAGAAAATGCGCGGTCAATGTAGGCGGAAAGAAGTTGAAACGGCAACTCAATGAAATGCAGATGGCACATAGCCCATTGCATAGGCTTTCCCGACATTTCTTCCAATTTTCGCTGGAGACCACCCTTCATATCCGCATTGGTGATCGTCCCGTCATAGCCAAGAACTATATTGCTTAACGTTATGTAGCTATATTGCTCTTGAACTGTAATTCCAGCTTTTAAAGCTGCGTTAAGTACAGTAGATGTAATGTTGGCTGCAACCCCCACTTACGCTATATCTCTGGTGAATTATGGCAGTCTTAGTCAAGTCTAATTTGACTATGGACTTTCTTTCTCTTGGTTTGGTGAATGCCTCATCATTAGCGCACTACCCGTCACGGTTTTCCTCATCAACTTGAGTATCCTCAAAGTATTCACTATCATTCCAAAATGACAACTGTTGAATCAGATTATTTGGGTTTAAGCCTCTCATTTATGATTACTTTCAGCCCTTTCTTGCATTTTTTAACGTAAGAATGCCAATAGTTCCAATTCGGATTATTCTTCGACCTCGCTGTTCCACAAGGAATCGGTACTCTAGGATAGAAACTTTTTTTCTTATGACAGACACGATTGGGAAAGTTGGCACATTTGCAGAAGTCTATACATATATAAAGGTTTCGTCGCCTCCTTAGTAAAAGACTTTAATAAGTCATCCTATGTTTTCTGAAATACCGTTTTACTCTATAAGATTTAATTTGCCAAATTGTTTTCATCATGTAGCGTGAGATGAGTTGAAGTACTCTGGTTTACGAAACTACTAAAATAGACGTTTTTTTCCAAACGGCACATATCTTGGCAGAAACTTCAGTGATATATATCTTCTTACACGAAAATATGGTCAATATAGTCGGCGATGGCAAAAAAGAGCATAGACTCTTACTAGTGACTACCCTTGACAACGTCAGACATGATTTACACGTTTTTGACTGAAAAACATCACTTTTTCGCGTCATTTTTCGCATGCATAGAGTAAAAAGAGAATGTGTATTGCGGGTTGCCTACCCATAAAACTGCTTTCGGGGACACGATAAAAGGTTATTTTCTCGATAACTAAAAGGAATAGAGCTGACGTATTTGGTCTAAAATATCAAGGAAAAATCACTGCTATACACCAATGGAAAAAATGAGTGTTCGCTAAAACCAAATTTAAATTATTTACATTTTTTACGTTTTTCGTTAAAAATTTCGAAATTTCAAAACAAAATGGCGAACAGAATATATTAACCGATTTTGAAAAAAAATCATATCTGTAATACCCATCCGGGTACGCAACTTTTGCCGGGTATTACGATTCGCTCCTAAAAAAAATTGGCAAAACGAGGCACCCTATTGTGCAATCGTATTCTGGATACTAGCTGAGAACTCTCGTTCAATAAAGCTCAAAGATTAATTGTTGTAAATTGCTGCTGAAAAATTAGGTGTTATCGTTTCATACATGCATGGTAAGTAGTTGGGTTTCATTCATTCTAAGGATAAGGTTTTGTATTTTCGTGAGTCATCTGTTATGCCTCTGATGGTTTACTTTGTCAATTGTTACCAAAATATAGATTTCAATTTTGAACGTACTAAACTGGAGGAGAAGATTTAAAGTTGTTATTAATTTATCAACGTAAATTGATAGCCGTTTACCAATAAAGTTTACCGATTTAAGTAAGCTTACCGATAAACACCCTACCATTCTCATCGTTTAGTTTGACCTCCTTTTTCTTCTCTGAATACATCCCCAAATTGACGTGAGAACGGCACGAGGGCTTTTTAATTCTGTGCGTATGGTATGTAATTTTTTGCATCACGAGCAGAAAGGAATTCAGCGCGTGGGTTGTTATCCAAATTACCTCCGACCCATCTAGTCATTCTCGTACCCGTACATTATTGCGGAATTTGTCGCCTTAACTGAAAGTGGTGGTGACCGAACTCAGATCCAATTTTGATTTTTCAATTACAGTTAGAATAACATTGCTTTTTGCTGTATCGACGAGCATTCTCGCCATTTCGTCGCTTGTGAGGTTTACGATTATTCGTATGCATGAGGATAAATGGTACAAATATTTTAAAATACTCTGCCCATTACAGAATGCAATCGCATGCATAGCCTACCCTTTATTTGAATTTATAAAATATGTTCACTGAGTAGGTATTTCTTCAGTTCGTGTGTGACAAGTTTTTAAGGTTAAATTTAATAAGATCTGCCGAAATTAACGGCTTTAAATCTTTGTAGTTTTATGGATAATTTTTAAGTATATCTTTTTGCGCATGGAAATAATGAGTTACCATTCAATTATTGCTAACCTTTGAACTTTCCGGAGTGGTAGAGAATAAATGCTTTAACAATCCAATGAATGACCAATTATAAATAAATTATAAATTTTTAATATTTTAAGTTGATTAAATAAAGGTGCCTTGGCGTTGCCAATATTTGATGTGTGCTACGAAACATTCAACCGATTTGATTTTCTGATTCCGGGTTAATTATCGCTTAATGAGCCAAGGGAGTCGCTCTTGCCTACTTTCTACTTTTCTTTGGATTTTTGCTGTATTACTATGCCTTTCTAAATAATTTTTGTTTAAAAAATATTTTCCCCCCACTTCAGAAAAAAAATATCTGTGTGAATTGAATCGAAATTTAATTGCCTCGATATTCAATCGGCATTGATAAAATTTCCGTTTTGTTTTTAAACGTAAACGAAAGGAAATTTTGCCTCGTTATAAATGGTACGAGACAAATTATCATGGGAGTTTTTACGAGGCCAGGTTTGTGTGAACATTATTTGCTCCTGCCATATTCCATTTCCGGCGCCACCGCCCTTTGAAATTTGATTTTCTCGAATGGTAGGCACCACCGTACTCTTTTGAAATGTGTTTCATTTGCTCCGTGGCACCGTGGAATTGGCTATTGGCGGAAACCATTCACCCCATACCATTGTGAATTCGGGCATTGTGAATTCATTTTCACCGTTCAGAAATACTGTTAGGGCTTAATTTGTAATCGGACCGAAACCTTCCTAATTTGCGAAGCAAAGTTGACTTTTATTTTAAAATTTCTTTTGGGAGCGATCAACTGGGAGTTATGAATGAGAGTGGTGACAATAGCTGTTGACGTATTTGATTTGGGCTTTCGCTGTGTGAGAATGAGAAAAAAATTAATTTGGATTTTGCTTTATTTAATGTTTCCTTCAAAGCGCCAGTTAAGGTATTTAACCTGCCTCTTTCCCCTTGTTATTGTTTGTGCTAAAATTCTCTCGTTTGCCTCTCTTGTGTTTGATGTACGGATTGATTTAATTGATTCACTCTGTGGTTATTATTTTTGTGGTGTAATTTTAATCGAAAGAGTTGAGGTCGAGTGCGGATTTTACCTTGGTTATCCTTCAATGCCTTCGACATTCAAAAGCTTTGAGTGATATTGAGTTATATGGTGCGGAAGGATCATTATTTACGTAAACCACTTCTAACACGTCTGATAACCATCTGTTTTTTTGTACAAGCTGATGCTGGATGATCAATGCATTATTTGCGCAAGCTACTTTAAAAATATTTTGGGTGCTAGTTGCAGTTGGTATTGATTTATTCTATCGACGACATGTTTCCGCATTCGTCTTGCATGTGCAATGATTTTGTTTTGCAATTTACGTTGGCAGTCACGTTGAAATATGACTTCCACAAAAGTCTTGCTTTTGTGAGCCCAGCTGAACGAGTGATTCAATCTTACAACACTGAGTAATTGTTAGCGTATTGAGGAGAGGGTTGGCGGCTGCAGTACTAGTTAGCTGGCTTGCAATCCATTTTTTTGGGGTTCTTTTGATTGCCAATAATTACCCGATGCACTGAGTCGTGTGTTACTGTCATTCAAATTTTAATAATGATGCATTTTCGGTCGGAGTGCGTTGGGTCATGCAGAAGACGAAGTTGGCCAGTAAATCGGGTATTTATTCCTAAGCCCAGCTGTTGCCTTGCAAGGCCCCGCCGTCTATTTCTGTTAATATAATTTAGATTCCTCAATCTGTCTCGAATAATTCTGTGGCCGTGTGTTGCTGTTCATTAGCTTTCATGTCGTCCCATCGTGACTGCTAGATGGGTATCGTGCGATGTTGTTCTGAGTTCAATATATATTGGTAGATACGTGCTAAGTTTCTATTCTGTGGACCTTTACGTTCTCTTATTTTCGGTATATAGTAATTAGGTAGCCATCTATGTTGGGTAATTTGTTTATGGATTAAAGAAAATACTACCTATTCGGCATTCCACTTTTCTCACCTATTTATGTAAAATTCACACCGATATTTTCGTAAAAACATTTTACTAATGTTGAAAAAAATAATAAAATGTTTAACCCAAGTTCTATCCAATATAACTGAAAGGGGGCACGGCATATTTTTACGAGGCCATGAAATATTTCGGTAGAAGTCTACTTAATTATTTTTCTCACGTGGTAGAAGTTAACTCATCGAAATCAATATAGCATTTGCTGTGAGTTTCATCTTCTTGGGATTCTTATCGTGGATGGGATCCAGTATAGAAAATACATTTATGGCTTCGTTGGTGTTTTTAAAATCTTACATTAGTTTAGTATTTTAACCTGTGTCATGTATCTTGTATAGTATAAAGCAAAACGAAGGAAAATATTTGATTTTGTGACACAGTATATGTCAGGTTGATCTATGGAACCGCTCCTTAATTGGTCATCTTGTTTTGAAATCCTGATTAAAATGATCGTTGGTGATTACTCATGACATGAAAGTGAGCTAGCTGCTCTATCAAATACAATAATGCTTTGCTGGTTGGAATACCTTTTAAGGTGAAGTACAAAAGTTAGTAAGGTATCTGGACGGGTAGGTATTCACTTGCATAACGTGACATAGTAATTCAATCTTATGCTAGTAATGATAATAGTGATAATAATCTAAGTTATTCACCCTAATATTTACGGAGTTCACTCAAGTGAATCGTAAAGGCTGAGCCTTAAAAGATATCTTTTTTTCTCTCGCAAGCCGTACTTCCCTTCGATAAGTGAAATACAGTCTTCCCCACATTCCTTGTGACCTCACGCAGTGATTCTGAGCGGAAAAAAATATCGTCCCGCTCATTCATTTTGACCGAGCTTTAATTCACTCTTGAGGGTCTTTGGTCGTTTTTGCCGCCTTACCCTTCCTCCTCCCACGCATCTCCTTGGTTAACCCCAGGCCTGCCTCCTCCTATCCGGCCATTCGGAAGTTCGGCCGTACCTAAATGGGAGACGGGATTCAAGTGTGGGCTCTCTCTCTCTCTCCCTGGCTTTTAGATTCTCTCCTCATACACCTCGCACGCCCTCTCATGCTCTCTCTCTCTCTCTCCTTCCCTCTCTCTCTCACCTACCGCCTTCCACCCTCATCCATTCCCTCTCTACGTCTTCCTATTAGCCATTCTATCGCCCTCGTGGGTCTGAATTCGGAATGAGTGCGGGAAGTGGTGGCGGGTGGGGTCAGAAGCCCTCGCTAAGTAAGTCACCGGCCACCACCACGTTCGGACGGGGGTGAAAGTAGGATTTCCAACCCTTACCACATTTGCCGGGATCCCCTTTTATAAGTAAAGTTATTTTCTCAGTGGCATGGAGTACTTCTTGCGGTGTCAATTTCAACGTAAGTAATTCAAGTATACCTTTTAAAGCATTTGAATTCCGGTCGCAAATCTAAAAAAAAGTTTTCTTATAGTTCTTATGGTCTTTTCCTGTCTCTTATCTCACATTTAATTCTTTTGAAGAAGATGGAAATTCTATCCATGTCAAAATTAAAGCACTGGTAAACTTTCCATGTACAATAATTTCAATTGCTTTGAAATCATGGTTTCAGTACAGCATACTTTTGTCATTTTGATGGCTCTATGTGCTGAAACTGTGATGGTGGTTAAGCCGTTAGACTAACCAGCTGTAGAAAAGTTACCGGTGTCTTAATTTTGTCACGGATATTGCCTATTTCTGCAATTTTGAGCCTGATAACTTTTTATACTTTGACTCGATTATGAGACGTCGTATCTCGTCTCGTTCACCCTAAGTATATTTATATGAATCTGTCTGTCAGTCAGTGGTCGGAAGTGAGTTTTGCATTTATGTGTTGTTAACCCTAATCCTCCTCTTCCATATCGGCGCCTCCCCTGCACCCTACCCCGTATTTCGTTCGTCCTCCGTTCGCACTCTCTCTTGGAGCGCGCTAATATGGACCATTCTTGAACGCTCTTACGCGCGCTGACCCTTTCCCACCATTTTTCCTTGCGCTCGAACTCTCCCCTTCCCTCCTCCTCCTCCTCACGTTATCCCTCATATCTACATATCACCTCTCCTTTGGCGAACCGGCCTTCTGAATGGGCTTGGAGGGACAGTAGAGACCCAGGGATGCCGACTTACAAAAAATATTGGGCGGGCCCAAGCCAGGGATCTTGCCCCGGGTATTTTTGTAAGTAGTGAGTTTTAAGTTTTTTAAGCATTTCAGAAGAGTCATTTGATCAACATTAGAACCCTGATAACTCGAATCTCGATATCTGGGCAATCCGGGGAAAATCGACAAGCCCGACGCCCATTTTTCCTCACATCCATAACGAATTTTTGAGGGGGCTCGGGTCCCCTCAGGCCCCATGGAGTCGGCGCCACTGAGTCGAGCGTAGAAGAGTTTCCCGTGGTTGCAGCCCGTTTCAAGTGGTTGCAGCAGAACTTGTGGAAACGGGAAAAAATTATTTTTGGAGTATAATATTTTGTGGAGAGATCTACCTAATCGTGGGACCAATATGTAACAATTTTTCTTGCCCATTTCTTCTCGTTGGAGGTGCCCTCGCGACAGCTTGGCTTTAAACCAATACGAGATACTAGATTAATGCCTGCGTGGATAAAAAATAGTTCTGTTTTAATCGTGGATTTGGCTTTGCTTACGAAAACGTTCGGAATTCAGTGATATATTAACCTCAATCGTTGGATGATTTTCATAAAATCATTTTTCTCCGCCAATCTTTTATCAACTCTCATGCTAGAACTGTGGTCTTATGAATCCATTTGCTGTAGACTTGAAATTCTATAACTAAAAATTCTGCAATTGCATTTTCTGATTGTTTTTTATCTACATTATATTTGTTCAGAGTGACGTTTTGTAGTAAAATAAAGTTTTTTCATGCGATTGGGTCATCAGTCTCACCAAGGGGGTATAGTTGAAGGTTTTTAAGTGAATTACATAGTGTGAATTACACGTTATGAGATAGAGAGAGAGAGAATCACGGTCTATTTTCCTAAACTGCAGAAACTAGTCTCTTATGGGATCAAAATTTGGATTTTGGAATGATTCGTTTTCTGGGTGGGGGAAAAAAGGATTGACAGGAAAGAATGAGACGAATCCTTCAACGTTTCGTAATATTTTTTCAATGATTTTTTGATGAAGCCAGAGTTAAACGCGGCGTTCTTGTGTTTGTTTTTCGTCCCGTGGTGTTGTTTGCGAATGCAGATAAGAGAATGTCAAATTGAATGCGTTCCACTCCGCAAGTCAACAATGCTCAAATCCTCGCGGGCGGAAGCTCTCCTTTTGCAATGTGTGGGTGCGGGAGCCTTTCTCTCATTTGAATGCGTTTGCCGGGCTACCCGTATAGGGCTCATACGTTCACGCAAAGGCACGACGCCGGCGACTTCCAATGGAGGCCATTGTGGTGGTGCCGCGGACTCACTTGTTTACTGCAATCGTGCCCTTTGAGCGTACCAATCTCGAGCTTTCCCTGATCCAATCCTTCCCTTGGAATTTCCAAGCGGTCGTAATCAAGTCGCTCCATTGAATTGAATTTTCTGTGGTTCTCCTGCTGTGTAAGTACTTCGGTGACTTACTTTTGTCGGGTTTGCCCACGATGACCCTGTTTTCAGCCTTGGAGTGTTATTCGCTGTTGGAGGGCTAGAAATCAGGTGGCTTCTATAGCTTATGGCCTCTTATATTTATGTTTCATACTTATTGATTACCACTTCTTTGCGAGAGGAACCTTGCTAATCACTATTTCCTAGAAATCATGATTTTCGTTATAATTGAAGATTGCTGAAGGAGCATTTAGGCCTGTGTAAATGGTTTTTGCGTCTAAACTAGATATGCATCTGTTCTACTTCGGGCGGCTATTGCGCTATTAATTGCGCCTTTTCTTCTTTAATCAGGGCGCGATACTTGGTTTTAATATCTCCTGATAAAGTTACGGTTATGCTACGTTCTCATTTAGTTTTATGTTAAAAATAAAATTTTTCAAACACTTCGCAGATCACTGTTGTATGCTGCCTGCATGTTCCTCGTATTGCATGCAAGAATGCAACTCTCGAATTTTGAATACCACTCTCCAGCTACACACAACACCAATTTTCGCTGCAGTTTTCGAAAAATGGCCAACCCTCGTCCATACGCTCGAGCGATTTCCAGTTCGGTGGCCATGCGTTTGCTCCATTGGCTGACCCCATACTCTCCCTCCCTCTCCCTCTCCCCTTGTGATCCTCCCTCGCCCGAATCGTCATTCCATACGCAGGTCACATCCGATTCGATTCATTCGCTGACGATCGCGGTACCTCGATTTTTTAGCCTCCTGAGTTTTGTGCGTGGATATTTTTGTTCCTGCGAAATGGAATGGGTCATATTGGTCGCGTTGGTGTGTTGCTTTCCCGCCTCGTGAACAAGGGCTCAAATCTTGGTCGTGGCTGATATTTTCTCAAGTTTCCTGATCCTCACCTGTATTTCGTTCCTTCACATCACTTATATTCCTCACGCAACACCTGCGTATGAAAATTAGCTCGAGAATCCGGTGATCAAATAAATGAGCATAAAAACAAAGAATATGCGATAAAAAAGGAAAACATTAAATAGTTCCCCATGTCTCTCTCCCGATCATTTTTCTTTAATCTAATGATGATTTGAGGACCCTGCTAATTCGTCTTTCGGATGAGACGTTAAGCCGTGGTCCATTTGACGCCTTTTGTTAAGAGCAGGGTAATACCTAAGTTGGGTTCCTTTCAATCCTTACCATTACTGTATTGCACTGCAGGTGTAAGACAGGGGAATTTCATTAAAGGAGGCCGACGAACATGGCGGTTAGGCGTTGTATCTGTTGCCGTTTCGCGCGCATTTTATTCGGTGGAGCCACTATGCAGCAGTATCTCGTTCAGTGTGAGTTTCGCCATTATCCGAAGTGGAAGTGGTATTTTTTTGGTTGGCAATCGTCTGGTATGCGTTAACCCTGTAGTTTGCTTGATTTATTGGCTAAGTACGTATTGCTGCCGAGTATTTTCTCGTGAAATGTGGAAATCGATGACTGTTACCTGCGTGAGTGGCGATTTTGAAACGCGATTTTAATGCGACGAGGGACAACAATTTTAGCGGCGGACTTTTTAGAATCCCCTAATCTTATACTCGTGGTATAAGCTGTTGGTAGCTTCCTCCTAATGCCAGTAACATCAAGGGAGGGGAATTGAGAGTTAGCAGGGGCTGAGGGTGGGAAGAATGGAGTTAGGGGAGTGACAGTGGGAGGTCACCTGCTTTCCGGTTTTGTGTGAAAGTGCTCGAGAGTCTTCCCCGACTTGAAATGCTGTTTTTTGTGTTGTGATGCCGTTGGCCGCGAGAGGGGCGTGGCACTCGGCCTACGGCGGCGGGTGAGTCGCAGTGTGTTGGTGGAAGAATCAATGAGCGGTGCCCGGCTGTAGTAGTGGGCGGGGAAACGAAATATAGTGAGGTGAGGAGGAGAGGGATGGGCAATAGGAATAGGTTGGAGTTGGAGGTGGTGCTATTCTTCACGGCTAGGAGTCCGCTGAATCGGAAAGTTGGGACACACGGGAGGGGCAAGGTTTTATGAATGGCTACTTACGCGCCTGTACCGTGTTAGGCAGAGAGAGCGAGAGGAGAGGCTCTCAGCGCTGCCGAAACGGAATTGTTCTTTGGTTTAATTAATGGAAAATCATGGAGACTAAAAATGATTCCTTTCGATGTCTCTGTTAGTTACTGACGGTTTTATTTCAGAGATCGATGATCTGCTGATTTGCGATGGCAGTTCTATTTTCAACCTAATATTAATGGTTATTGTTTATTAACTACCTATCGAAACCTATTCAGCATCGAATTGAAATTTAGGGAGTTTGCAGTTTAGTGGAGTTTTCGACAATTGAATATCAACTACAATCATAAATCTTTGTATGAATTAGTAATCCACTGTCGATGATCCATCCGTTGTTGTAGCTAGCGATGGGTTTTAAATCTGTATTACCAAAGACAGAGATTTCTGCCCGTGGTCGAAGTAAGTTGATGTTCGATTTTGGAGAAAATTAAGAAGGTTCTTGAAAATCTTTTTCATAATTTCATAATCTTATACTCGCGATTAATTTATTTTTACGTCAATTTAGCACTTGAGATAAACTGCAAGTGCCATATCATTATACCACATAACTAAAATTTTTCATCTCATGGGCACTTATTTGCAATTCAGATGATCGATGTCCTTCAACAAAATAAGTATAGCCATCGTTTAATGTAACATCGTAATCGGCACCCATCATTCATGTTAAATAATATTCAATCGAAATAGCTCGACTGAAATACCCTTTTTAATTCCTCTTTTGTTGCCTACTCCATTGATTGAATGATGAAAGTTGGAAAATACGTTGGAATACGTGGAGAAAGGTAGCGGAAAATGAAAAAAAAGGATGAAGGGAGAAAGAGGCAGTGAAGAAGAGAGATGAAATTCTGGGAAGAGGTATTAGTGGCGGTGCGGGAAGAGGGAACGGATGGGGCAAATGGAAGGGCGTCCCTGGGACCAGACGTCCCGAATTCCCGGGACTGTTCAGCGGTCTCAACGTACGCGGTCTCTCTCTCGCCAAATTGGGAGTCCAAATGCATGCTGCATGCTGGTGAATGATCACCCCCTGCCAAACACCCTAGAGGTGGCTCGCAGGGTATTATGTAGATGTAGATAATAATAGCTGACAGGGAAACTGCCGTAATACCTTAAAAGCCGACGAGAGCATGGAGGAAAACTCTGCTGTGTTAAACTCATGTCATCACTCACCACGACTGAATTAAATCTGTATTCTTCTTTTATTACACCCTCTGTAAAATTGTGTTTCGTTTTGAGCGGATATTGGTAGGTGCAAAATAATCTCCATACGTCCTTTTAATTACCGTAATCTTCTCCTTGGAAATACATGGTTGTGATAGCCACAACCTGAATTCCCCATGATTACCATCATTCAGGCACGCCTTAAACGTTATCGTCTATAGTTACAGATATTTTTACGTGTTTCATGAAAAGAAATCCATTTGCTTCGTCCAGAAGATTTAATTGCGTTTGCGTATTTACTGAGACTCTGATGGCGCCTATGAGCTAATGAAGTGTGTTGAACGTATGGTGAAAAATGTGCGCTGAAAATGCGGTAATGGATGTGGTGATTGAAGCTTTTGAATAAATGGAAAGTACTTGAGATATTATAAACCGGTTTTTCGAGGATCATGGAAATAGAATTTGTTTCAGGAATTTCCATGATAGGTATATCAATAAATGATTGAGTAACCAATGTTTTGGTTTATACTTTGGAATTCTGGGGCAGTATTAGTTAACTGATATACATCAGCATTCCAATATTTAATCAATTCGCTTTTAATAGGATTTTTTAAGGAAATGGATGGTATTGGAGTTCTATCCTATCGCGATGAATGTTATGCTTAAAGCTTTTATAGTGAAAACGTAATATAATGGAATTTTAATAAGTTCTAATAAAATGGTTTCTTCAATATACATTTTTATCGTTCTTTTTTGCATTTTATTATCTATTCATTCTTTTTAAATGTACAGAAAAAATATTTTCCAAATTCATTTGAAGAATGCTGATTTGCATGCTTCGTTAAGACCTCGGGAATGCATAATTGCGAGCTGAAGTTCGGAATGGGGGGGTAGATTGGTGTGATATGGACCTTGAGGCATGTCTCTAATTGAAGTTGATGGGGTGATAAAATGCTCATCGATAATTAAGGTAGACCCTTTCGAATAATCCGACGGATAATTGTGAAGGACGCCGGTCACATGAGGGTCACATGAGGGTCACGGAAGGGTTGGGAGGATCAGGGGTTGGGGGAGGGAGAGAAGGCGTTGGAGGGTGTGGTGAAGGGAGAGGGCTGGGAATAACCGGTGGGGTGTTTATTCGTTGCGAAAACGCTCGCCGGGGAAAATTGCCTCTCGTCGTAGAAAGTGGCAGTGCGTGTGAGTGTTAAGTAATGATCCCCGACGTATTAGGCCGCACTGGTCCCCCCACCTTTCTCCTTTTCCCTTCCCCATCTCTCGCAAAGTTTCCCACTCTCCTATCTCAAGGCAAATCTCCGCCGTAGTCACTCCAATGCTCGCCCTAATAGTTCGTTTCGATTCGGGGCTGTTTTCTATCGCGGAGTCGGTCGGATGTTCAGCAGTGCTCGGATCAATAATTGGGTCCTATTCACTATTTCTCTCCACGGTTCTCTTCTCAGATCGTACCTCTCATGTTTGTCTGGACGGCTCTCAGCTTTAATGGTCGATCGGTGAAAATCAAGCGTCCTTCAATGTATGAGGTGGATTACCACATTGCGATAGGAACTTGCGTGGCGTGCTTATTTTTTAATTGCCCTTGTCTCGAGCGGGTAATTGCCGCAAGCGTGCCTTTTGCTTCCCATATGGTTTGACAAGAATCACAGAAAAAACCTACTTCTTCGAAAGGTTTAGCATGACGAATGTGATCTTGTTATTTACGAGATAATTATTCTCTCTGTGCAAGCAAATACGCTTTAAATTCTTTCTTTGTTTTTCTGTTTGATTATATTCTAATGGCAATCTTACTTAGATGTTATTTTACTTTCAAACTTGAAGGTTTGCTTTCTTTTTGGAGAAAGATGTTTTTTTTTAATTAATGTCAGATTTATCTGGTTATAAATCTTTATATGTAAACTGTACGTTTCAATTCGTCTCATTGTGATAGTATTGCTTGTAAATTGACCTTCATTTTTTAAATTTGATCAAATTATTTTTATTTTTATTTCATTATTACTGTAATATATGACGCCATAAATTTCTGTTTCAATGAAAATTTCGTTTAGATTTGGGCTCTTTAACGTACTCTTTATTTTATGAAGCGTGACGGAAAATACGTGGACCAATATATTTTATGCTGTGCAAAATGTTCCTTTTTGACGTGAGATTATCTTTTAAAGTATTTTTGTGTTTATTTTTTTATTCAAATTGAGAGACTTCGTGGTAATGTTCATTGATCTTTATAAATGAGACGGGATGAAAACATGGACTTAGGAGGTCACTGTTACTTACTGACCCCATTTACTTGAAACCTTGCGTGCTATGGGCGTTATATTACGCCACGTGAAATCCTTCGAATTTTGCTACGTAATATCACGCCTTACGTCTTTTCGAAAATCGCAGGTTACCATTTTTCAAAAAAGTGGTAAAAGTGTAAATCTAACCTCTAAATAAACAAATGATAAAAACGAAAGCAAAATTAATTCTTTAAATTGATACTAAACATCTATCCCTCGCTCCAAAGTTAGGTCGTTGGGAAATAACGCAAAAGTATTGAAAATGCCCTGCGCTGGGGTACGGATATACAGTACTATGGTCAGCACGTTAAAGGTTAATTATCTGGTTAGATGTTAGAGCTGTTGCCGACATAACGACGCCTCGTCCTCACATCTTTAAGTTCTTGCTGGTTCCTCTTCTCTTCGCCTCCAAGCTAAGCGAATGCCCTCTAATTATTCACGTCTTTACAAGACTTGACACCCCGCCTTTCAGTTTTTTTTCATGTTATTGCCTCTAATAGTTTTGGATCCATTCCCGCCTTTTAACAATTTATGGGCCTTCATGTTTCTTGGATTCCCGACGACGAGTAATCATTGAACAGGTTTTGTCCCCCTAAGTTTTCAATTAACTTTCTATCGATTTATATTTTCCGCTGTCATCATAGGTTTTATATCGCAAATTTTGTTTTTTATTGCCGTGAGTAAGACAAGCTAATGTTGTTAATTGACTTGAAACTTTTTATTAAAACAAAATAATTGAAAATGAAATATTAGGCGCTTTCACAAACTACCTACTGTCTCTCACACAAGTAGGAACAGTTTGCCTACGATATCTTTCTCAATATTTCCGTTCGTGGTACTGTTATAGCTTTAGCATTGGCTAGAAATTTCTCCTGAAATAGAATTACCCTAGTAGAATTTTTATGTAGCTGATTACACTTAATTTTGTTGTCCATAGTCTCATTTAAAGATGAAAAAAGCTGTCCAGCTGAAAATTATTTCCATCTTTTAATCTCGCCTATCGCTTTAGCTTCGCAGGCTGTCTCGCTAACAAACATATGACGGGTGTTAAAGAGAAACTACTAGTTCGACGTCTATCCTAAGAGGAAACACAGGTGATTCAGAGTGAGTAAAAATGTATTTCAGAAGCGGGATCCGTCGTACCGACAATTGTCCTGTACAGCTGACTATGCTATCATAAACTATCAAAACAATAATAATCATTGATAATATCGTTTAGAATTACGGTGCTTTTGGAATTGTAAAGTCGTTAGCATTCTTGTTATCGATAGTGTATTGCTGATATTTTGGTAAATTTATTAAGGAATAATGAATATGTAATTTTAATTTTACAGAAAATTGAATCCAGGCGAATTAATAAAAGGAACCATTATGACTTGTCATCGGATGATGTTATCATCTTCCGTGAGAATGGTCTTACACGGATTTCACCCAGGCCTCCTTGTTGAATGGGATTAGAATTTTATTTCTTCGTTTGAATTCTTGGTGTACCTATTTATTTGTCAAAGGAACTTGGCCAATATTTGCTCCATCACCTGCTACCATGCCGCCGGGTGTCATGCGCTGCCTCGCTTGATTTCTATTTGTGTGCGCTGAGACATTTGTGGCCTATTACTTTATGTGCTTATGATGAGTTTTCGACGCGCCCCGTCGCATGGTTTGGGTCCTGAGTTCCTAGGACGAGTGCAAGTGCACCAAACCGTCGCGACGTCTAGCAGATGGTCGCGCGGGTCGTTTCAATCACACGCGGAGAGAGAGGGGAGCCGGGCTCTTGGGATCCTTTTTAAATGCTGGGTGTTCGCAACAAACGAAAGCTGAGAGGGTGGGGGAAAAATCGTCCGCCGGTTTTTTTTTTAATTTCCTTCTCCCGCGGAGTTTCTCATCGTGCCCCACCGTTATTGTGACCCACTTAAGACGCGACCACACCGCGCCGGACCCTCCAACTCAAAACTCTTGGCCCCCCCTCCTTCTCCTCTACTTCTCATGCCTATATTTATTTCCAGATCAGAAATCTTATGATAATGTCGGGAATATGTGGAGAGAGGACGATCTACCGATTTTAAATCGGCAGGCGATCGCGAGCTAGGAATGGAAGTGTAAAGGATAGAATTAGGTGGTCACAAATTTGAGTCGGTTGAACGGTTCAAATATTTGACCCGCGCATTGTAGGCGAATGGAAACAGCAGTAAGAGCATCAGGTAGAGAATTACGTAAGCGAAAGAGTCTTTCATGAATAGGAAAGAGATTATGAAAGAACTTTATATGAAAATGTAAAGGAAAGGCTAGTGAAGGCTCTTGCGGTACGGATTTGTGGTGTATATACTGCCAACATATTAACATAGTATTGCAAAAAGGATTATGCTTCCAAGTTTCCACGGTAACGACAGATTATCAGTAGTTCCTTAGTATCGCGTGAACGCCATCTAGCGGCAAATCACCCGAAGTTACGTCGCGAAGACGCGTCGTTCTCACTTTGTATGATTCTAACGCAATAGTTGGTCGTCACATTGACGCAAACATATGTTCTTCGTGGAGATAAAAGTACAGAAGTAGAATAACGAAGTGTGCTACAAGTGATCCATTAACAGTAAACGCGCTATTTCGAATTTTTGAAAAATGCGGCAAAATCCCCGCTTAGCGTTCACCTAAGGGTTAAGGAATTTTCGCTTAAACTTTGTCTTTAATGAACGACCGGTTTCGTCCTGATGATGTACGCTGCAGGACGAAACTTTAACTTGCCTTGATGAAGGTTTTTGGGTTCTAAAACCTAGCCATAAGACAAAAACATATTTGTAGAATTTCACGAATTTGACTATGTGATAGTGCTATTCGAGCCCCGGGACGACAATAAAATCTTCGTCACTGAGCTAAATGGGTCAAAAACTAGCAGATCGCGCTTCTTCGTGGAAAGAAACGTAACTACTTTGAAATCATCGTTTGAGATGATGCTCTTACGATCACATCTGAAGGAAATAACAATATTTGAAACCATTTTTATCTTCCTGCATATGAAGAGGAGATTTTGGGATCAAGCTTGAGGCTCTTTCCAACGACCCTATGATCGTCCATATACTCAATATATTCACGTGTATACTCACTGAGGCAACCTCTCCACGGCCAAGAGCAAATACCAACAAAGCACTCAAGGTTGCTCCAAAAAGGCTAAAAGCTGAGGACAACGTTGAAACACCTAGTTTCAAACTGGAAAATAGAAAAATAGCAGTAAATTAAATACTTATGAATTATGTGCTGATTAAGTTGCATTCAATACAGATTTAATTTAAATTTTGACACCTATCCTTACGTCTGGTGTGTTAAATTTGATGGGAGTAAAAATTTCTAATGAAATAAGATGCAATGAGAATATTTACTCGGAGAATTTACTCGAGACCAATGAGAATTGTTACGATTAGTTTTTATAATGAGTAATTGGCAACTCCATCGAAATTTATTTTTGAAAATTTTCATTCCGGCAATGGCATGAGTTCACGAAGTGAACCCCCGGAATGAAAATTTTCAAAACCAACATATTGGGAATGCGTTTCCAACCTCTAGGAGTCAAACACTCGTTATGAAAACGGTCGGAATATTCCGATCCATATCAAGCACACCCCAACGCTGGGAATGGCCACCGGAGGAGCATTGGGAGATCACGTGATCTGGGAGTTTTCCTTTTGAATTTGGTTATGAACTCTGAAGCCGAAATTCGTTTTTGCTTTTATCTACTCAGGGCTACGGTCATTTTCTGGTAGGTCTTGTCAAGTGATGAATTTATCCTTTCTGGTATTTCCATCGAATTAAGTCCTCCATTTTTTTATTTTTCCACGTTCGATTCGTGAATGAATTACTTTTAACTTATTCGCCGAGAAAACGCCATATCATATTTCATGGATAATGCGTTCAGGCAACCTCTATACGAGAGCAATCAGCGGGCGAGCGAACGCACTGTCCTGGTGGGGGGTGTTTAGTGATTGTGCAATAGCCCCTTCCTCGTTTGGTCTCATCGTCTCGTTGAGAGGCCCCTCCCCTCTGCGCGTCTCAATAACCGCCCTAGCACCGACGGACGCTTTCCCGTGCGAAATTACTCGCCTTTCGCGTGCAATCTAGACCAATCTGGTCTCACTTCTGGGTCCACTTCTTCTCGTCTCTCCTCCTCTTCCGCGAAAACTGCGATCGCTTTTTGCGCGCGATTGATTGAGGGCTGGAGATGCTAGTATGGCCCTTCACATTCTCTCCCCTGCCACGCGCCCGCGATGGTTGCGGGCACCCGTGTTTCTTCGACTTCCCGCGAAATTTCTTTGATGCCTACCAGTTTTATCTGGAAGCTATTTTAAATCATAGCATATAATAATAATAATAATACATTTTCTTTCATACATCTTTCTTACATGCAGTAAATTATTTCCGTTCAGGGAAGTACGGTAGCCTGTAAGGAATGAGCCTGTAATTTGGCTAAATTCGAAATTCTTGAATGCAGCAATGAGTAGCATCAAAAGAAAAAATACTAAGAAGAAGAATATTAGCCTAAATAAAAAAGTTGAAGGAATTTTGTGCGTAAAAAATACATTTTATTAAAATATGCTAGGGTATAATAATACCAATATATTGGTTAGTGGGGGACTGTGTTCCGCACTTGTAGGATAAATTACACCTTCTAATCCCTGATTCAATTCAGAATAATATAATTTCTGGTTCTAGGTCTCCGAATAATTTCATAGACTTCGTTATCATCGTATTCATATTGCAGGTAAAATTTTGACTTACGGTAAACCTATTGGTCGCGCAAAAAATTATTTCTATCTCATAACTGACGTGTTCAAGTACATTTTTTCACAAAAAATGTACGCGAACACTTCCTGCTTGTATTGAAATTTCTTTGCCAAAATTTCATTCGGATAAAAATTGGAGCCAGCCATTTTTATGACGCACTAAACTTTTAGTATCAGTTTATCATAAAATTTTATTGCCGTGATGGCTCGTAAACGCGTGCGTCACTCGAACCTGTCTTCCTCCAAATATGTGCAATTGAATTTCTCTAACTCAATGATTTTTATAATAGCGTCGCTATCATTTAGGGTGGAGGGCTCGCTTTTTATGTGAATTCGACGCGATATTGTGTCTTCAAACTTGTTTTTCATAGTTATTTATACTTGATAATTGCGGAGTAAACGGATATTCTTTATTATTTGTGCACACTGTAAAAGCATTAAAGGTTGGATTTTATTAAATAACCGCTTGACTCCTCGCTGAGCCTCATTTTCAAACACTCAGCTGCTTGTGTCACGAAGTAGTTTCCCATGGCCGTTTTGATGTCTTTTTATGGAAGTGAGTTGTGGGCAAATTAGTATGCATTTCGCGTCAAAATGTTTGTCCGTATACTGTCAGTTGCTTGACAATTGGGATTGTCCCGGGTTTGGTAGTTGCCGAGCAAATATAGAAATTAAAGAGAAGGTGCTTAAGTCTGGCGCCTTGATGATTAGAAAGGACGCGAAACGTCGGTGAAGGGAGAGTAGGCATCTGAGTTGAAGGAAGTTTGCTAATGTCCCTCAATTTTAGGGTTACTCCTTCCCATGCCTACTCTCCTGTATACTCTCGATAACTTGAAAGACACTCTTATGTTGCGATTACGCCTCGAACATATATTCCTGTGAAAATGAATCTCTCTTATTCGTGAGCATTAAAACTAACATCGGCGCAAAAAAAGGTAGAACGCTGAACTTTATGCCTTTGTATGAAATTCTTCCGAAGTTCCATAGGGTCGTTTGAGTTGTCGTTTTACTTATTGTTTATTCGACTACAACAATGACTCATTAAATATATTTTAAAGGTAAACGCTTAACTTCTTCGGTCGAAGGAGTGAAGAAGAATGCGCGAAAAACTATGATTGCGGCGAAACGGTCGTCTTCTTCATCTGGTTACGGGTAAAATATTAGATTAGTGCATTTTATTGTATTTTTTTATATAGAGAACGACAACTTCGCATTTTTTAAGTTAAATTTTACCCACTCTTTGATTTTTTAAATTGCCGAAAGGTAAGATTTAAATTTCCGATGCGTAGAAAAGAAAATTAATATCAAAGTTCTACCGCGTTCTATCTTTTTTGCGCCGATAGTAGGTTAAGGTAATTTGAGATATGGCAAAACATTATGTTTGATAACGTCGAGTGGTATGGGATGAAATCTCATGCACTCCAAATGTTCCCCGTTTTTCTTTTGATACCATATCGGAATTTCAAGTAAGTTTTTGATCAAGAGTGGTGTGCTTGTGATATCCTGGCTTACAGTGCTAAAGGTAAAAGTGAATTAGAGGCATCTTGGGAAGTTACGAGTGAAAAAGATATTGTGCCTGACGCATGGCGGCGAAGAAAAGAACTAACGGATCGAATGGAAAGGGACGATAGAAAGTTTCATGAGTAAGGTAGATGGCGTTTGCATCATTGATATGGTAATAAAACAAGGAATTACGTTTTGAGAGACAAACGTTAATGTGGGAGTTCTAATGACAGAAACGGGTTGAGGGTCTTTAGAAGAGAATTTAGTCATGTTAAAGCAATAAATCTTCAGTTCCACAATGACCCATACCTATATCCCAAGATTAGTTAGGTAATGCTTTGCCCTCTCTTTGATCGTTTATGAACTCGTTGATGCTCTGGAAACTCTATGTATGAATAAATATTAATGCATTCAATTTGCGTGAAGCATGATGAAATAATTTCTTATCTCTACTGAAGTATAATTTTCCGCCATTTTCATTACGGTTTATCATTTTCATTCTTGCGGCAAAAGAAGAGGTCGTTGTTGTATAAATTAAACCGCGGAGAAGTTACGTCTTTGCCTTTTGCTAAGGACCTTCTGGTATGTTTATCATCCATTTGTCGGCTATTTATTCATTGCCAACGTCCGAAATAGCGAAATTGAAGCGGAGGTAACTCAACAAGTCCGCACATCAGTTGTAGAGAAGCGGAGTCTCCCGGATGTGTTTACTGTGAAAGTACTGAGAGCGAGAGGATTTCTTCCACGCGTCTTTTTTTTTTCAAGGGACCAGTGAATCACGTTTCGTTGCTCCATCTTCCCTGAGGTTCCCAACCGCACTCAGTCCAGGCAGGAGAATGACCGGAACGTGTCGGAGGAGAAGGCACTTCGCGTCGCCTACTCGCTCGCTCTTAGGATTTACAAATAGGAATGCGTGCCTGTTTTTAAATTGGTAAACGAAAATTCAAGTCGGAAATGAATTGCAGGTGATTACCTCCCACAGTACTCAAAATTAGAAGTTGAAGGTTAATGGAATATTTGGGGTACGCTGAGAAAGTCTACCCTAGTTGACTTTAATTTTGCTTCCTTTTTCGGGAAGCTGTACTACTTAGGAGAGTTGTCAAATTAGTCATCGCATTTGTCGTGGCGGATTTTCTAATTCCTTCAAATTTGTGTTATCTCAATGGCAGTTTGATTTAATATCATCATTTTCCTTGATCTGAAATGAGAATTCAAGGCCGGCTGTCTGCCTGTCTGTCTGCTGTCGGCTCTTTTTTTAAACTTTGCCATAATGTTAGCATTATAAAGATTCGTAAATAATAAAAATTTGCTAGGTACACAAAGTATTTTCGATGCAGTGTATCATATTCTGGCCAGTTTGATTCTTTCCTGATAGTCATGAAGGAGTTCCATCAAGCAACGCCCCAAACCATTGCATTTAGATGGATTATTTGCCAATAACTAGGGATGATGATAGAGGATCAACGTAGTTAGCCGTTTTTCATTGAGATGTGGTAGTTTTCTAATTTTATTTCCTTGATCATCCATGATGAGATCTTTCGACACGTCCGTGGCGAATCGTACCTGGGGTCATCGTTACGTTCAATGTTCAAATAGGCCCGAGTCCCTTCCGAATGTCGCTCGTTACTCCAGAAAATACGCGGAAAAGGGAAGGAAGGAATTCTCGTCCGGAAACACAAAGACCCAAACCAATTCCTTTTCTCCCTCCCCCAACCTTCTTTCCCCACCCACTCATCAGATCTCCCCTTTCCATCCTTTTAATCCTCCGGGACGTCCCCCTCCTCCCGCGCCGCCGCTCAGTTTCCGGTCCCACGGCCGAGGACGTGGGCCCGACAGCCGCCACATACTCCTCCTTCCGCACCACGGGTGACATTTGCGAACATGTGTTCCGACGCGCGCTCTCTCTCTCTCTTTCTATATCTATCTAGCCGTCCGCGTCTCTCTCTCCCAGCGATGGGAAATGAACTCATAACGGCTGCGTCTCCGACTGAATGTGCCGAGTCCCTCATACTTCTCCTTATTCCCATTCTTCAATTCCCTCCTCCTTCATCTCTCCTCCCATGCTCATCATCTCCCTATCTGTCATGTTACTTGGAGCTCTCTGCCACCAACTCTTGCTGCACGGTTTAGTCGTAGCTTGTGGGTTGTGTGGAAGTACTAACCCCCATTATTGATGCGAATATAATTCTATCCACACTCCAAAATTTCCGTAGTAACTCGGACCCACCACCTTCATCCATCTCAGACATTTGTTGAAGCTATGAACTCCACTTCAATACTTAATTCGTGGTATTGCTATCTTCCTACCTCGTAAAAATGTTGTCCTCTAATTTAAGCCTGTTAAGTCTTTTCATTGGATAGCGTAGCGGTCCAGTGGTTCGAGCATGGGGCTACTGATCGAGGAGTGTCGGGTTCATATTCACGGTGAAACCTTCGGACACCACCGAACGCAAATCTTCGAAATTGCGAGGTGGCCCCTTAGCCTTGACTATGTAATTACGAGTGACTGAGTGCAGAGTTTCATGGACGTGCGTCTCACGACTTAGATAAAGTGCATAGCCTCAGGGAGAAAATTTTTCTAATAGGATAATGGGAACTGAGAGAACGATTTTTTCCCTCAAGTCAGCATTTATATAGTTCTCTCTTGGTTACCTATTTGGTTGGCGGCTGTATGTCCTCCCGATTTTTTAATGAACGAGGCACTCAAAAAGTTGAGGATTAGACAGTGTGGTAAATGTTGAAGGTGGACTATAAGAAATGCGTGGCAACTTTGTAAGATTAGTCTTCCTTGTCCGTTTTGAATCCCAATAAAACTTCGTAATTATTTTATTTTGTTAACGTTAGTCACAAAGCGACCCGAGTAAAAATCCATCTTGATCGAAATCCGTACGGATGAGCTTTCCTTAACAATAAATAATAATAATTCATTTAATTAATTATTCATGCCCTGTCTATTTTTTAACGTTTTCAAATGCGCATTTTCCTACGAAACGAGCTGCGTGAACTATTTGTGAAGAATATTTACATTTCAGGAGTAGTTTTTATGTCTATAGAAAAAACAAAACGGAAAAGTCTATTTATGCTGCGGAATATTAGAAAAAGGCTAAGTTATGGAAAAACATGTTTTTATTGTCAAGGTCTGGCTCAAAACTGCTAAAATCGTATGGGTAATGTTGGTGTCCTCTATAGTACCTAATAATTTTTATATAAGAAAATCCATTACTAATTGTATGCGATCTATAACTAATATAATTTTTCTCCCGCGCAGAACGGGATTGGGCCAGTTTGAGATTTTTATGAAGGAAGGAGCGGAGAGATAAGGAAGTTAGAGAGCGAAGAAGTCACAAACATATACGGCCGTTAGACAAGCTGTTTTAGGAGATAAGTGAGAGCCAGAATAACTATTTAGGATGATCCTATGACGAAGGCATACAAAATAGCAGGAATGACATTTTTGTGGTCAGCGGAAATAGAAAAGACTTCATCGGCAGGACGAAGACAGAGTAAGCTATGCGGAGAGAAGAGGTGAGAAAATGCTGGAGAAGAGTCAAGTTTAAATTATAAAAGTCAAAAAGATATGTAGTCATTCCCATTAAAATCTGTGTCGGGCAGTAGAGTACTCTATCGATAGCTATATCCTACCAAACAGGCTTGTGCGGAAATAAGCGGATTTTAATCGCTAGCGTACGAATCCCAGCCAGACTCGTATGGTCTAGAAACAGCATTCAAATAGGAGAAAGGCGAAAAATAAAGTGGTCAAATGAAATCTTTTATGTCACATCTGTCCTTTGGGTGTTATTTAGATTCTAGTTCTCTTAATAATGCTTCCCCTACTTGGCTTTTCCGGTTATAAACTGGTATGAATGTATAAACTTAAGAAATGAGGAGTCATATACAGCGGGGGCGAAGTCGTATGCTTGAACTTCAGCAAATTATCTTAATTTTTCTCGTGAATATTGTGGTCGTGAAGTTATGCTTCAGTAACTGATGAAATGCAAAAATTCCGTCACTAATTCATTACCCCTACTTGCTAAAAAATTAGGTCGTTTGGGTCGTTGTAACTATTAATAAT
This sequence comes from Ischnura elegans, assembly GCF_921293095.1. Taxonomy (NCBI): domain Eukaryota; kingdom Metazoa; phylum Arthropoda; class Insecta; order Odonata; family Coenagrionidae; genus Ischnura; species Ischnura elegans. Next base: position 148,783,681 of record NC_060246.1, read on the forward strand.
TTAAAAAATGTTAATAGTATTGTAATTTATGCTTTTTGTCTACGATGAGCCTTAATTTTTTGTGTTGTATGAAGAGAGGGAAGTGTTTTTTCAGCTGAGCAAAGGTTTCATCTAGTAGTAGGTAAGAGGATATCTCTCGTAAGCATTTTGTATTTGTCTGTCTTTGCGGCATTACATCGTCCGCATGTCTGCTTAGTGCATTCTGCATGAGCGTGCAAAAGAGATTCAGAGGTGATGAGCTTGGGGGATCACCACGCTCCCTCCGCTATAAGCGCGCTCTGTGCATGTTTGTCGTAATTTTCGCTTCCTCGGCTTTTTCCTCATGCATTAAACCGGTTGTATGCGACTACGCACTTCAAAATCCTCTTAAATGCGTCGCCTACGCGTCCTCTATATCTATCGTCCTCGTCATCTACACCTATTCTGTCGGCCCTGCTGTCTTCCCTGTCACCACGCCGCAACCTCTTCGAGCGTGAGAGATTTCTGGCTTTTACCTCTGTTGAAGGTTCTCGGCGACCACTCCGTGCCACTGACGGGTCGAGATGAGTGCTGCCGGTGGGCGAGCGGACCATGAACTCACTACTCCGTCCTCCGACGTCCCACGTCCGCAGCAGAATGCTTGTTTCACCGCTTCCATCACCTTCTTACCACCACTTATGGCTGGTGATGTCGAATAATCGCGTATTAATTACTCATGGAAGAGGAAAGTGCCTCAATAATAAGTCAGTGCCGACCTCGGTGGTGGCGGGGAAAAGTCCTCGCCTGCAATGCATGAGGTTGCGGGTTCGATTCCCACCTTAGTAGATTACCCCTATCCAGGGCACGGTTGTTCCTGCACGTGCGATTGTTTTATAAAAAAACGCCGATGTTGAGGCCAATATGAGCTGTTTTCAGTGGTATGGGAATAAATAAAAATAAATTTACTCATATCAAGGCTATCTTCGAAAGATTTAGTGGATTGAAATGATGAATGGATGTCTGCGAGCCAATCTAAGGATATTTCAACGAAATGGAGTTGGCCTTATTGTAATTTTAAGAAATGAGTCTAATTTGTGAGAGGAGACAGGTTGAGGTAATTCTCATCAGAATGGTAATTTAAAATATTTTCAAATTTAACATCTGTCCTCATCTACATGTAAAATTTATTTTACTTTTAGGGTAGAAATTATACAAATGGTGGTTGTAATGGGTAAATACCAGCTTATAATATCCCTACCAGTTGGAATTTTTTCCTCTCCACATCAGCGTTCATCATGCGCCGAACACAACCCCTGCAACTTCTCGCACGCACGTCGGCCTTGTACGTGGCCAACCAACCCTTCGCCTCGTTACCGCACGACAGGCAGTTGAGAGACGTTTTCAACGGCTGATTCTCTACCTTAATTCAGTTTGATCCTCTTCACCCTCTTTCCAGAAGCCATTTCCATATCTCTATCTATCTATCTCTCTCTCTCTCTCTCTTACCCTCGTTCCGTTCCTAGGGCGACCATTGATTCCGCTTACCTTGCTCCCTCTCGCCCCCCTTCATTGTCGTTTCGCTCCCTTATGAGTCCGTCATCTGCTCCTCCGACTGACCTCTGGACCTCTTTCCCATTCGCCCCGAGTGCTCAAGGGGCGGAATATGGCACGACTGTCATCTGCATGCGCCTCCTAATTCGATCACTCGTCCGGGAAACGAGAGAGGTTTGAAGACAGCGTGTGATCGACGCGTGAGCGTCAAAGCTATGCTCCTAAGGATAAGGAATAGGCGGAACTGAGAAAAATATTCCTCGAAAGAAAATGATCACCTCATTAAAACTAGTCCGTTTTATCCTAATACACCTAATATTTTGTACCAATTAGACCTATGTATGATAATGTATTGTTCGACGAAAATTATCATTTATTGTATTCATGCGCGGAGAAATAGCTCCAGGTATTTTAGGATTCGGCGTTAAAAACTGGGCCTGCCGGGTTCGGCGTTGCTTTATTTCTCCTTGTTCGATGCTTGATGTGAAAGAAGTTCTGGGAGATATGCGCTCTATTTTTCTACTTTGAGATAGATATGGTGAAAAATAGCTGAATATTTTGTAAATTCATCTCATCAATTTTTCAGTTAAACTAGAGCTAATGTTCCACATGTACCTATATTCTTTCCAAAATAGATAAAATCTGCATACTCATACGTCAGTGAAATTGGCATTCATGATTGGCGAACGTCAAGTCTCTTCCATGTGCAATTTGGACGAGACCAGCGTTAAGTTTCAAAGGTAGTGCCTTGATTTTTATCGGAGGATGAAATTTTAAATGATGCCGTCGATGTAATTTCCTTTGACACACCTTATGCGTGCGATCTAATTCTCTTCGACGTGCTTTACGACCCGCAATTTCCCGTTTTACCTTCGCGGGGAGTTCAGAACTATGTAAATGATTGGCGGATGAACCAATCGGGTCATTAGCGGCATTGAGTGAGGAGACCTACAGGGAGTAGGGAAGGGGTGGAGGCGGATGTGGGACGGCGTTGGCCGGTCTACTCCCTCCCATCAATGCACCTCGGCCAGTCACGCGGATTCATGAACCCACTTGAGCTGAGCCCTCGCGGCAGTTAGTCTTCCTTGCGATCCAGATGAGAGTTGAATTGATAAATGAATCTTAGCCCTTCGTGAGAAACGAACCATGGCCCCGGAGATTTTGAAAGTAGATTCATGAGCAGCTTTTCCCACGCTTCTTTCTTTCGATTACTTGCTTTTCACGCCTTGCCCAGAGGTTTCACAGATTCAGCTAGTCCAGCTGGTGCATCTCTACAAAAAAAGTTATTCCTATAGACTGTCATTGTAAATTCAAATTTTAAAAATGTTTAGGTGTTACCGGTGGAATGTTAAACCATAGAACCACGCAACAATCTCGATTATCCACTTCAGACATAGTATTTCCGTGCTAGGTCGGAATAAGTCCTATATTACATTCACGAACTCTTATGCCTTCCTTCCTTTCAACTCCCCCTACATTATTCCCTCTATGACAGTGCCTAGCGTTTCATCTTCCTTCAGTGCAACCTTAGCTATACATTTCGTCTCTTCTTCGCAGCTTCTAGTTATTTTTACTTCGATCCTTCCATGAACAAACTGTTTCAATGCTTGTGACATTTCTTCTCTGCCCGTCTCACTTCTTTTCCATACTCTTCATCTCGATCACCTCCTCCTATTGAAGTAAAAAATCATCTCATCAAAGTGTGGCTGGATCTCTTGTGAATTAGGAAATTTAACCCTCCGTCACTCGCGTCACATTTTGGAGCGATAGTTGTCGCGCGTCGTCTCTCAGACACCACTTTGTAATGGCTAGAAAAAATGCGTGAAAGTAGAAATGACTGTTTTAACCACGACAAATCATTCATTGAATACTTAATTTCATGAATGGACAACAAATGTATGCATAATAATGATTGAAATATTTGTATTAATAAGAGACTGAATAGTATTTATTTTAACGTTTCTCACAATTTTTCTTTCATCGAAATTATATCAACATTTTTTATTTGGACGGTAAATGCAAAACTATTTTTCGCAGTTTCACAGTACGGATTTTGCTAATAATCCTACAAATAATTTTTATACATGGGAATTATTGATTTTGGAGTCATTTTACATTGATGGTGCATTCAGTTAAACTTGAACCGAAATATCTACTACCAGATTGAAAAGTTATTATTCGATGCAACCACGAAGTTGTTATGCGCGTGTTTAGGTTAATGTTATGCATCTGCATCATTGTAATAAGCCACCATAAACGTAGCAAAGGGGAAAACCGTGTACTGTACGCCAAAGTTCACTCAAATTATGTGAGAACCATACTAAATTCTTCGCAATAATAATTTTATTCTGGTGTTAAATTAATTACAATAAAAAAATTCGGAGCAATAAGACGCATATCCAAACTTTAATGCTTTGAATAGTTGTAAGTGTAACTTATAAACGTGTGTGAAAACTTTGCGATGAATATCACAAAGCTATTAGCATTATTATTGACGTATTGTAACTCAAGTTGTCGCGTGGCGTCCTACCAGACTTTTGTTGTTTTTATAGTACCAGACTCCAAAACAACAAAGTATCAAAATTTATTCTATAAATGTGACAAAACGTATAATCATATTGGTGACTGTTTTAGAATCACAAAATAATAAGATACAAGGAATATCAATTTCGTAACTATGAAAATACGATGTGGGTAAAGAAAAGCAAATTGCCTGGCGTCTGGTAGACGCCTCGCGGCCGACGACGGAGGGATAAGGAGACCGATATTATCCCGCAACGTTACCGCGACACCATGTTTCTTAGATGATGAAAGCTTCCGCGGAGTGATACAATAGACTTCCGGGTATTCCTCCGCGTCGATTAATCTTCGTCACAATAGTTTCGCTGGCGTTGCAGCAGTCTTCATATTTGTGAACTCGATGTTCTGGAAAATCTATGTATGTCTTCAAACCTCAAGACGCATTGCTGCAACGCCTTCAAAGCTGTCGTCACGACCATGAGCAGAGGCGGAGGACAATCCGGAAGGCTGGCTGCGCCTACCATATTCTTTTGTTTACCATCGTTGAGAAACGATTGCAGGAGATCTGGGCGCTGAAAAATTTCATATGCATGGGACACGTATCCCGGGTCACGTGCTCGTCTCTCTATAAGCGGTCGTCAGACGTCGAAATCAGGCGCCCCCCGTTGCGTTACATTCGTGATTAATGCCGACCTTTCCAGTTAGCTTTCTCCAAATGATTGGGAAGAACGAGTGCACGAGATTTGAATTTCCCTTTTATTTCGTTGCTTAATACGCTCTGTACTCCACTAAACTTTATCGAGGGACTTTTTTGTGGGGTTAGCCCAGTTTCATAAACCTTTTTATATGCCACCTTTCATCCGGGTAAGATATATCGAATGCATCCCATTTTCAGATTATACCTTATAGCGATAACGTTGCGAAATAATTCTGGAACTCAACGGCGTCTTTATTTTTCATCTTTGAATCTCGTGAACTTCCCGCCTCAACCTCTGAGAATCGAAATTTGCATAAGAGTAGGATGTTGAATTTAATGAAGGATTGTGTAAGTTAATGGCGTTTATCCACTTTCGGTTTATGTTATCAATTTCAGATATTAGACACGGGGCTTTTTATCGTCTGAATGCGCTATATAGCGTAGTATCTGGCAATGAAACATTTTTTTCCTCTCATGGTGATCAGTTTTTCATAGACGATTTTATACAAGACTCACATCTGACTATCAGGCCGCTATGTCATTTATTTTTTTATTAAGGCTGGCTTAAGGGCCATCGACAAGGGAGCAGGGACGCCGACTTACAAAAAATATTGGGGGGGCCCAAACCGGGGATATTTCTCCGGGAAATTTTATAAGTAGTGAGTTTTAAGTTTTTTAAGCATTTTAGAAGAGTATTATGATCAACATTAGAACACTGAGAACTCCAATCTCGATATCTGGACACTCCGGGGAAAATCGACAAGCCTGACACTTTTTTCCTCACACCCACAACGAATTATTGAGGGGGCCCGGGCCCACTCAAGCCCCATGGAGTCGGCGCCACTGCAAGGGAGCTGTTTAATGGGATGACTACGAATTTATTCCCGAAGATTCAATAAATTTTACTATCTGTCATGTAGAGAAAGTCCTTCACCATGAACTACTTTACCGAAAGGTTTTTTGAAGTTGTTAATATATTTTAACTTAATTGAAAGATTAATTTTTTAAAGGTGATCAGTAACAATAAGGTTCGTAAAATTGTCTTGGTTTCTGAGAAAAATGAATGAAATTTTCTATGGAAACAGAGTTAGAGTACTCTTTTTAGTAAATGAAAAACAATAGTAAATAATACTAATTGTAATTCGTCTTTATAAATAAGTAGTCTTTTTAGTAAATAAAAACACAATTCATGAGAAAATCCATAAATAGGTATTGTATAATGTAGCTGGAAATACACCTATTCCGCTCTGAAATTTCTTATTTTCGAATCCGTGACGTCAACTCCTTTCTCGCCGTAAAAGGTTTGTGCGTTCGAGAATGGCTTGATGAACGTTGCGGATGATCCCGGTATTTTTACGGCTTGCGTTACCGGTGGCACTTTGTTCGTCGCTCACATCCCCTCGCAGTATAAGACATGAAAGAGAACCCTTTCGTTCCTTCCTCACTCTTTACGAGCGCCCATCCGATTCTGTTCGCGAAAAACGTCGGCGGCACTTTGGTTGGGAGTCGCCTTGAGTCAATCGTGGGGAGTGTGAACCCGTATTTACTATCCGCTTTATAACTGTCATAATTGAAGTCTCATACGCGCGGGTGCTAATGCCGCATAAAAGAGCGTGAATGCAGGAGTAACGGAGGCGCGCGCGGTCATTCGTCGACGAGATAACGCTTCGGGTCTTTCCTTTTTGTAGAGTGTGTAGGGGGAGAGACACCTCTCTCGCTGCCTTGCCCTCCAAAGAGTCGCTCGTTCCAATTGGTGCTCTGGTGCGAAAAGGTGTCGCGGGAGAGTTTTCCGTGCTTGCTCACCGGTTAGAGTCGCCGCGATAAAGTTCTACGGGACCCGTTGGACCTTTCGAGTGAGCGTTGAGTTGGGTGCGGACGACTCGCAGGTTTCCCCGTATCATTCTCGTTCTGTTCCCTTTTTACTCTCTTTGGTCTGTGTTCAGTTAAGCTAGAGATAGACTCGGTGCCTAGCTTTGACTTCGTGGACTCAAGTTTTGGTCCTTGGCTTAAGCACGCCGACAGAGGTGGTTAAATCCTCGGGGTACCAGCTGCAAGGAAAAATAAATAATAAAAGTATTTTTAATGCAATAGTGGGGCTGGGCTTGAGTTACACTCTGATTTTAAACATTTTTCCTGTATGCATTTCTCGTATTTTCTCATTATATGTTTTATTAAAGTTGCAGCAGCCCTTTAGGATTAATTTCACGCCGTTTCAGTGGAACTAGCGGGGCTCTGACATGCAATAGGGTAGTTTCCTTCATCAAAGAAAACGAAAGGCATTGATTGCGATTCGTTACCCACCATTAGTGTATTCATAATACACAAATTATTTGGTTTTTGAAATACCGGTTTAGACGTATGGCAAGGGTCAAATTTTATCCTCATTTGAAAAAGGCCAGATTGGCGCCCATGCGATTCCACTCCGCATGACGTCACAGGGACCTAGTTTCTACACGAGAGGATAGGAGTTATGCATCGTCTGAGGTTACCAATGCAAGCATGAGGCACAGAGCTCAGGGAAACATGTCTTAATAATCACCTATTAAAACTGGCTAATGTCGGAAAGTTTTCTTCGTTTGATAAGGTATTAATAAACCTTTTTTAAGCCAAGCGCTACCGTTCAGCAAGGTACTCAGCTATCCGCTAGCATCCTGCGACGTATCAGAGCTAAGCCTCGCCTCAAGGTCACCTCACCGGGCGGGAGGGGGAACCAGAAATACGACGTACGGAGATATTTCCCGACATTCATACTTAAGCGTCGCGTTTTCGCGCGCTTGAAAATTTTCACTTTTCATTTAATCGCGAAAAATAGATGTCATTTAAAAATCTAAAAGCGCGAAATACGTACTCCAGGAGTAATAATCTTTCGATTAAGGCAATAAAAAAATAATAGGAAACCACCCTATTGTACATTCTTGTATGTATTAATGCTAATATTACGGATGAAGAGGTAGCTCGCATGCACTGGTTTCGGAGTATGGATTTTGTTGTCATTTTAGGTCCAACTTTTGTATTTCCTTCACCGCAACCATTTCTTTGGCGATCAAAGTGACCTAAAATTACGGCACTTAATATTGGTACATATCACAATAATAGTCGGACAAAGATCGTATTGGTATTTAATTTTCATGTAAAAGAATATATGCAGTCTCCATGGGTATCTTAAATTGATAATTAGTTTTTCAGCGTTTGAGATGTTCTTGTTATCGACGCTGGTTTTATTTATTCTTACCTGCATTGCTATCTCTTCTTATCTATAACTATGGCTGTTTGGTAAAAGTTGCCTCATTGTGTGGTTTTTACTTCATTAGGGGACGACCAAGGCGTGCCCATATTTCTCCTCTTCCCCTCCTGCCCTGCCCCTTCTTAAATCCTCCCTTCAAGCTTGAGTCCCCTCGAGAAAATTTTTCAAGTCCCTAAATCAACGTCCTCAGCATTTAAATGGTATGTTCCTTCGGCTAAAGAAACCTATTCCATTTGTATTTCACTCTCCCCCACCGGAATAAAACTGAAAGATGTTCCGCTGCAATAAGTTGTGCAGAGGAGAACATTCTTTCCCTTTACTTTTTAGACAAAAAGGCTTGCAGATTATTCCTTCCGCCTTCTTCTCTTTTTTTCTCTTTTGAAAAATTTCTCGCCATTTCACCTACCTTGTGGCATTCTCTTTTTCCCCTTCCCTTGTCTTTTTAAAAAATTCACCGGATTCATTTCCTCTGCTTTAAGGCTCCTTAAATTACGATCGCTGCCTTGCCCTCTCGCCCCCCCCCCCCCCACTACCGTCTCCGCATCTTCCCCAGTTCGCTTTTATCGCGGTAATTTATGCCGTCGCCATAAAAAGCGCTTGAAAGCATCCTCAGACTCCCACCACCATATCCAACTCCTCCGATGTCCCTTCCATAACCAGTCGCCGCGCTCGCTACCCAATCCGGTGGTGGTCTTCCTCGTCCTCCCGCTACCCTGCAGTGCTTGGAGTGGGTGGTCCATCGCAAGAGATCTCCAGCCCTGCCAGGGGGTCGGCCGTCTCTTTTCTCCCGGTTGAACGCGCCACAAAATCTGCTCTTCCCCTCTTCTAGCTCCGACCCTCCTCCCTCTACCCTCTTTCCTGTGTCTTCTAAATCCTTTTGCCCCCTCCGTGCCCACCCCACCATCTCCATATCCTATTCCATTCCTCCATATTGGTTATCATATTGCCGGCATTAAAAAAATAGGAGTTCACGACCCGGGGAATGGCAGTAGCTATCCTCCCCTCTTTTCCAAATGGTTCGCGATTTCATAGCTGAAGTAAGCTTCCTAATGGGAGTTGCTTGGCGAATGGAAATTCTTTGTCGTATAACATCTTCACCTTTTTATTATTTTTTTCCTTTCAGCGCGTGGGTGTAAGTAATTGCTTCTGTACTGGAAGTATTCCACTTGTTGCTTTACTTTAAAGATTCAGTACGACCTCATTTCCTGCCGCTTTAAGAGTTTGGGTCTCAGAAGTACCAGTTTTTACGATCAATGTCTTTTCCGCATATGAGTAGTCATGGTAATGAATGCGGTCACATTTCATATTTAATCTTACATCTTTGCTCTTTCGGCAGTGAATTTTTTCAAGAGAAAATTCCTGGATATATTCCATGCTTTTATGTTTTCATTATAAAGTACGTAAAGGAAATATTTCTCTTCCTCATTGAGATGCATTTTAAAAATAGACTTTGATCTATGTAATTTGTAGGTATTCAAAACTCTTCGGGGCATGAAACCCCGAGTTAACGCGATCTTTCATCTAAAGCCTTGAGTTAAACTGAGCGTTATTCTGAACTTTATTTTTGTGCCGTTCCCCTCAAATATTCGTAAGTTTTGGTTACAGCTGCATTAAGTTTTTTAATGCTAAACGAACATAATGTACCAGGCTCTTGTAGTGATGGTTCGTCTCAGTAATCTGTAGGATATCTATTTCGCAGACCACCAATTCAAAGTTTATTTTACAATTAGACAGGAGCACAACTGTAGCGAAAGGTTATCAAACTAATTAATTTTACGAATGTGGAATCGAAGCTTATGTATAATTTTCCCTTCCTCCCTCCTACAATGCCCCATGCGTTTGCATATTTATTTCTGGTTAATTCTAGTCATGTATATGACATTGTGATGACCGTTTCAACAAAGAGTAGTGTCAATGGACTGGTGAACAATCCGTCTGAAAGGCATCCGTATTCATTTGATATCTAATCAATTCTCATTCGCCTTTGTTCATTTCAGAGCAACACCTATCAATAGAATTGGCTGGTGCATTTTTGAATGTTTGCATTATCTTATCGATACGCGTGTGGGCTACTTCCTGAACCGTTGAATCGAGAAGAAAGCGTTTCATACTTGTTATTGGATTTGGACAGCCTACTGTGAAATTAAATAACTCGATAAAGGGTGCAACTGACACGCAGCTCGCTCGTAGAAGCGACTGCGAGTGATTCACTCAGAAACTTAGTATCGCTTGCCATTGTCAAAAATTCGATCACGTAACATTAGATGCGTTGCATTGCAAAATTTTATTTTTATTTTTAATAGGGGTTAACCTAATCCTGTCTTATGATAACTTGCCGCTGAATTTTCATCCTAAGGGTAGGATTTACTTCTCTTCATAAATCTTTAGTCTCTCCATATTTCCTCCCGCCAATACTTTTTCTATATATTCGAACTAACCGACTCCGTTATCGGCCTCCCCATTCCCACGTTACCATTTTCATAATGCAATCCTCTTTGTCCCTCATCACATTTCTCCTGGCGTCGACCAATCAATTCGAACACCTGACACCCAATTTCCTTCGTGATAATAACTCTTTTAAAAATTCTCCGTTCCTTATTGGGGCTAAGCGGAAGATGCCCCTTCGTAGCTACCCTAAGAGCTTTTATAACCAATCCCTCTCCGATCTCTTCCCCGAGAATCAGGTTCGTCCGCTGCGTTCCCCTCCTCTTCCCTCAATTTTGTCTTCCTCCTTCCCCCTCCCACCGTTTCTCAACTTATCCTGTTACTTCTCACCCTCTCTTAGAACTCATGCTTAGGAGCCCCGCGGCATCTTTCACCCTTTTACCCTTACAAGTACCTTTCGCCTTAACCATCGAGTTCGTGGTTGTTCCAAAGCTTTTCATTAAGCTCATTTTATTTCTCTCGTAATTAGATTCAAGTAAAAATCATTGAGTTCCAGGTACAACAGCATGGGTCTTCTGGGGATTCTTTTCGGCGAGGAAACCTTTGGGCTATTATACATTTTAAGAATTAGACAAAGAATTGTAAGTTCTCTGCCCGTGTGATGTCCAAATTAGAAGTTAGTTATTCAGGTTCTGAATCACTCGGTTTCTCTATTCAAGTATTGGAAACACTTTCTTCAATGTATATGTTTAAATGAAGAAAATTCAACGTCTATCTGTGAAGTATTAAAGGTACTAATCATCTAGCACACTTCTCGTTTTGCGTATAATTATGTCGTAATCGTGTTTAAATAGCTATACGTGCAAAATTCTGTGGTTTGTAGTATTATTCCATTTTTAGTAATTCAATATGAAAATTCTGAAAGTCACGCTTGAAATGGATTGATTTATGTTTGTTATACTGCTTAAATTGTTCTACCTTGTTAAAAAAATTAAGGACAATTAATGTTTCTACTATTTTTTCATAACTTTATTGTACATTTCCTTCGAAAACCTATATACTCTTTGATTCAAAGCTGATTAAGATTGTTTGTTATGAAGTTGTCTATCGTCTCGATTAAGATAACTTCTCCATTTCTAGTGGTGTTGAATCATTTTGTCCATCCTTTCATTTTGCATACCTATCCTGGATTCTCATTCGTAGTTGTTTTTTTTTTCGTTTTCCTTTCCGTTGAAACTCAGTTACTCAGCTATTCTATGAAAAAAATATCCTCTCTCATCGATCGTGTGATATCTAGAGTAATTAATGCAGTTGGGCCGTGAGCTTAGACGCCGTTCTTGATTCCCTCTGCATCTCGCTCGCCGCGAAAAAGAAAAATGAAAACAAAATGAAGGATCAGGCAGTCGACATCGCATGGGAGGAAGGAGGACTCAGAAACTCTCCTCTCCGCCCGAGTAATCCCAGATATCTATCTCCCCTCGGTTCTCTGGTTCACCGTCGTGTATTCTCACCTCCACGCTTGCGTTTAATCACGAGGAGTGGTTAGTCCCCAGGGGGAAAGGAGGCTGGCTGGCTGAGGAGAGGTAGAGTGGGAGTTGAGGCCAGATGCAAACTTATGCAGCGCGTAGGTCGACGGCATCTCTCGAGGACTGCGACGAGGTTTCGACCACCGCCTCCGCCGACCTCCGTCCACACCCCACTCCAAAACGAGAAAATTCTCCCGTAGTTCTCGGGTCAACCTCCCAACTGGCCTCATATTGTTGGAATACGTGGAGCGAGTTAACTGGCTGCGTTGTAGAGTTGAATCTTTGTCCGTATGCGACCGCGTGAATAATTGGGTCCCTCGAAAAACCATAGAAAAGTTTGTCTCTCCAGGATACGACTTCGTGCCTAATTTGGTCTTTTGGAAAACTATAGACACGTTTTTTGTGTCTATCGTTTCTTCTTCTTCGGGTCTATCCTAGGATGTGATATGACTTGAATTTGCGTTTTTTTATGTTCTTGCTATAAATTTTTGATTGAAGCACACAAAAAACGACCAAATGACGACTTTCGGAGAATACCTCTCGATTTGCAAAGTTGAAATCGATTTGATGGAGTTTGATGATATCAGGGTTGGCTATGTAGGAAGAACACTACCACGTGGAGTCGCAGTATTATCTCCTAGCTATTCTGAGAAATTTAAAGAGATAATCCCATGTATATATGAGGAATTCAGGTAGTTAATGGTGAGCGGAATCGGATTTCATACGACCATGATTTTACATTGCAGTGAATTCAACATCGAAACGTGTTAAGTGGGATAACATAAAATATAAATGGAGAAATGAAAATATAGTAATAAATATAATTTTTTATTTTGGCTATACAGTCTATAAATTTCAACATTACGAATTGAAATTGTATTTTTAGGCAGTATTACTGCCTTTTGACTTCACTCAAAAATGCCATCACAAAATCGGTACATGCGTGGACGCCGAAAGTCGGTCTATCTACGTTTCAACTCTGTATGTTTCGCCCAGACTCAATTTTTGGATACCCCGAATCAAATCTCTCACCAAATCCATTACTACTCCTCCTTTCCGTCGTTTCAAGCCTTCAACACCCTGCCGCTTCTTCACCCCGTCCCATCATTCCGGATATGCAAATGGGAATGGATATGCTCGGGTGTGTCGAGAGGGTCTCTTAGGAAGTGCCGGGATGCTGATGAGTGGCGGAGGTCTGCGGCCGTTTTTTTCGAATTAGCGCTAATGCACTAATGCCCGCCTTCAGCCACGCGAGAGTAGAGAGAGTGGAGGGAGGGGAGGATGTGTTATGGGAGATGAGAGTGAGACAAAGTGGGGAAAGAGGGAGTGCAGGAGAAAACTTCAGGTGAGAAAATGGATGTTGGTAGTTGGTACCTATCATTGCGTTGTTTTTAACTCTTCGTCTTCTCCACTTTCTCTATCAAGCCTTTTTTTTAGCATTCACTCTATTTCAGCCTTAATTGTCACGAGATGTGTTTCAGATCGAGGGTGTTTTTTTTCTGGAAACTTATTTTCAATTTTTTTTCACGAGTACAAATGACGTATGTACGTAGGAAACGTTTTGTTATGAAGGTTATTACCAGCAATTTGAAGTAATCAGCATGCAAGAATTGGCTTGAAAAGTTGTTCCAAAGATGACGGAAGGAGTTCAACGAACTGCGTAAGCAACCTGCCTGCGCAACGAACGAACGAACTGCCTGCGCAAAACAGCGTAGGCCCAAAGGTGCTTCTCGTGATCTTAGACTACTTTTTGCTGGTAGAGTTGTGTGTGCAAGGGAATGAAGTAACTTGTATCGCTCCAGCTTGATTAAAAACCAAAACCCTGACTCCCAAGTTTGAAAGTTTTAATATTTTTTCACAACCTTTCAACCTTTCTGATATTATAAACGAGAGTGTCTTTCATTGAATGTGCGTAAATCGTTTTGCGAAAAATTTTGACTTTTCAAATGAATAGAGTGCATGCTGTTCATGTATTTTTCCTATTTCGTGCTATTTTATTAATCAATGACGGAATATTCTTAACTTACATTTGCAAGAAAAACGTTTAATCACTGTTTACCTCTCATTGAAATTGGAAGGTATTCAGTCATCATTATGTGTCAAGTGTATTCAACAGAGTTCGTTCAAATTTTGCTGAACACAAGCTCTTTTGAAGAAAAATGGAAAAATGGAGGAGAAAATCGGGTTACGAAAAGAGCGTATTTTCATGACCCTGAGACATTGTGATTGCGGCTGATAGAATATTTATTGCTGCATTTTCATGCATAATTACCAATATAGTAAATTACACTCTGCATTCACGATAAGGGAGGGCCAAAAGTTGGGACTTGTCATCTGATGAATTTGATAGCAAAAAAAGGACAGCGTTTTCGATTCGCAATTCGTGGTTGGTATGCTTTCCGATTTTAGGGACACTGCGATCGGAGGGTGCTTGCTATCTTTCATCGCTGCTGGGGCGGCGTTGGTGTGTTGTACGTTTCCGCTCCACCTCACTTGGGTGCAGTTGCAAAACATTGACCTCGTAACCTCATAATACGTATTTCCTCCCACTCTCTCTCTCTCTGACAAAGTCCGAAACCTTTCGTTCGCCCACCTGTCTCCTTGACGCCCCCGATTCGATTCTCTGCTGCCTCATTCGCGGCCCTCATTCCTTTTACCACCCTCCTTCTCAAGTTTGTATATTTCTCTATGGGTTATGTTCTCTGTAGTTCAATAGCAGCCATTGTGTTCGTTGCTTTCAAGGGAACGCGAATCCTCTCTTCTCTAGTATGAAATTGCTCAAAATTTCTCCCTTGCATGCGACTCATAAGTCTCCTTTGTATATTATCGTAATACGTAATTAAGGACAAGATAGAATTGGAAAGAAGGCGCTTACGGGTATAAGAATGAGACCGATAAGCAAGTCAAACGGTAGCGATAAAATTTACGATTATACGCGGAAAGTAGTCAAGGTGTGGGAAATCAAATGCATTGCATTTTTTGGTGGGACAATGAAATGACTGGAGCAATATTTTGCCAACTTAAAAAGTCTTCAAATGAGAGAATTTTTTTTGCCGTCGTCACTGAAAAATGCATCCCATTTATCGATGGGAAATTAATAGAGTGCCATTGTGGGGTAAGAAGATCCCTTACTTAGGCTTTTAACTTATAAATTCTTCTACGAGGAAATCCGTTGAGGGTTCCTAAAATTTCATTGGTGAACCTCTATTTTTAAGGTCACCCATTAAATTGATAATTGCCCATGTAAATTGTTGTGCAAAAGTGATTGTACTTATGCTTACATTTTAAGCGATGAGTGCATAACTTGTGTATTAAGATTACTGGTTCCTTAATGTTGTTCTTTCTATTTTTGTTGTTTGTTCATATACTCGAAATATATAACTGAAGTTATATTTTTTGTACCCAATTCTCATGGTCCCTTAAGACGTAAGAGCGTCGACGGTTGGAGTGAAATTCGTTTAAAACTTAGCTTGTCGGGCGACGCCGCGCCGTCCCTTTATGTATGTTAATGAATGTGCCTCTGGCGATTTTAGCTCCTCCTGCCTTTGCTATTGGGTTTATTATACTGGACATATTTATGGCACTCTATTTCATTTTCTCCTCTTTCATTCGTTTTCTCTTCATTGAGACTTATTTAAAAAATTACAATAACGGTCACTTCATTTTTTTTCAATTTTTCTCGGGTAGGTATCTTATGAAGAATGTATATATTTATTTCTTCTTGGATTCAATAGCCATAAACTTAGCAGCACTATGCTACATTAGAATCTCTTATTTCCTTAACTACTAATACTTTGCGTCGAGAAAAATAACTCGGAATTATGTTGGAAAAAAATAAAATTCTAACGTATCCTTTAACGTAGAGGTGTTCTCTGTCATTTTTCTTTCTCCCTTATGTTTAGAAATTTTCGCTTTCCTCTCAAGAAAATCAACAGAGTTTACCATTTAATTTAAGATTCTCGAAAATCTTCCATCAGATTTTTGTCTTAAATTAAGCTGATTAAGCAATTTCATTCGAGATTACTGTGGGGACTGCAGGAAAAAAAGAACCATCTAAAATTTTAATTCGACCCTCTTTTGTGTCCGCAGCAATCTCTTCGGTCAATTATCTCAAAAGGAATGGAGTTAATTCCGTGGCGCGTTTTATCGGTGCGGTTGCTTTTCTGAGAGAGCATGCGAGAAGGGGGAAAGGTGGTTAGATAACTTAGACGGGGAAAAGGTTTGCGAGTGGGTATACCAAGGGGCTCTTGTTGATACTGCAAGGTGGAAAGGAATATATTTCAGAATTAGCCTCAAGGAGCGTCCCCTTATCG
Source organism: Ischnura elegans (assembly GCF_921293095.1). Taxonomy (NCBI): domain Eukaryota; kingdom Metazoa; phylum Arthropoda; class Insecta; order Odonata; family Coenagrionidae; genus Ischnura; species Ischnura elegans. The sequence goes on from NC_060246.1 coordinate 148,799,875, forward strand.
CATTACGACGTCTCGGTTGAAAAGCCTTTTCTACGAGGAAATCCGTTGAGGGTACCTAAAGCGTTTCGCGTTGAAGAGATTATGTCTATCAGTTAACTGTGGTGGGTTTAAGTATCCTCATACGGATACCGTAGAGGAAATGTGTTGGATGCTTTTTATTTTGTTTTGTTTCCTGGAATTTTTGGAGAGAGCCTTATCTATATGTTTCATATTTTTGTCTAGAGTAATTTACTTAACGTAATTGAACCTTGAGGTTGTATGTATTGACATTATTTCAAATATATATGAGTCTGAATCGCACTATACTTGACCGCGGATCATTCCTCGAATTCTAGCTGGTACTACGCAATTCTGCCGGGTCAAGTATTGCATTACTCTAATGTAGCAGACTGGAAATCCTGCGTCACAGCTGGCATCCTATCCAGTGTCCTTGTTTCCGTATATGGTCCGTAGCCGATTTGACCCTTACACCTGGTAGGACCATGTATCTCCCAAACGATTCTCTTTATAAATGTTTCCTGTGAAAATTTCAAATATTTTAGAGGCTTCCATTCCTTCTCAAAAAAGAAATTTTTCTATGATGACATAATGAATAACCTTGCACCTACCGAATGGCTTTTTATATCTCCCAGTACGATTCCAAATCAAATTTGGTTATGGAAATCCTGTAAATACCAGCAGTCTCGAACGAGCGATTCAAGTTGAAAGGGTAAATAAATGTTGTTTTTGAATTTTTGCTATATTTTTCCGGTATAAAGTGATTGCCGATCGGGGTCACGCTTTGATAATCGAATACGAAACATTACTCTGTCCTAGAGGCCGGCAATTTTGTTAGACCTCTGGAACTGTCCAGATAACGTTATTAAAATTCATCATAGCTCAGTTTTTTTATATGCAGATTGTGATAAACTGCATGGGTTTTGGAGTTATTCATCTCTTTTTAATCGGAATTTTCGAACTAAGGGTTTTACTACCAGCTTAAATATTATGACGATAGATCTCCCCGAAAGTAATGCGAGCTATTCATTAGTTTATATAATATCTGTCTTCATACCTCTTATTTTACTTCATTCCCTCAATACGTTGTAGCTCGGCCGTAGTAAAGGTGGAATAGGTACGGGAAATAGAAACCGCCTCCTCATATCTCGCTTGTACTGAGTTTAAAAAGACATTACTTGAGGAAACGCGAGAACCGCAATTAAATTGAAAAACGACTTCTAGTTGGGCCTTTCCCGTCTTTCCAAAGATGGAGATGGATGGAGGTCACGGAGACATCTTTCCCTCGTGCATACGTTTACTTCGGTAGTTGGTTGGTTCACCCCTGCATAACGGGAGCACACCCACGGCCTATGGGACCCATGTACCTGCGCCACCTCTTTCCACGTTTTGATGGATGCACGCTGAAACCGGCAGATCACTGCATTTGGAAACTATGGGTGGTTATCGCATTCTATGGAAATAAAATGCTGATTGCTAGGTCACGTCTCCGAGGTTATCCAGCGAAAAAACTCTCAATAATGGTTTCTTTTAGCTTTGGGTTACCGTTGAAGTTAATTCTGCTACTTTCAGGTCTTGGTGTTTCTTTGGAAGGGGAAAAGCTTGTATTTTATGTTATCGCTTTTAATTTTTCCATCCCGAGGACTGGAATTAATTGAAAATCTAGAATATTTGGACAAGGAAATGAAAATGCCAATTGGAAATGTCATGCAAATAATTCTAGGGAATTGTTCAGGCAAAAGTGTGACAAGGAAATTGAGTGAATACTCGTGAATGTTAAGAAAACTTTCGATGAAAGTTCAGTAATCACAATCGCAGACTTTTAATACTTGTTGAGCGATGAAATGCTAAAATTGAGGCAACTGTTTGTATATTTTCGGTTATAATTGAGGCAACGTTCGGTACATAAGTTTTCTCTATGCGTGATCAGTTAAATTGTATGATTCACTGTAGTAGTTGGTAAAATATTTATTGCTTGATATTTGTATTTTTAGGGCTTATAAGTGATAATGTTTTAAAATGTAGGGGATATTACCTGTAAGAATTTAGGGTGGTGTCTTCAAATAGTCATCTTGGAGCGGAAATTATTTGGATACATCTTCGAAATTTATGGTTTCACGTTAAGTTATATCTGTCGGAAGAATATTTCACTCGAGAAATTGTATGCATAAATATATCTTATCACAAGGATTATTTATTCCATTCAAGGTTTTGGCCCTATAGTTTCAATATTTCATCTAATATTTCAATTTTTTTATAGTGCCGTAATATAACGTAGTATGCAAAGCGAAGAGTTCAGCAATTTCTATGGCTTGTAATAGAACTGCTTTTAACTCCGTGAAAGTTTCTTTCATGTATAGTAATAATCTATACTCATGAAAGTAGTGCCTTTTGGCCATCAACGAAAAGAAAAGTTGGTACCTTATCCGTTGAGTTTTATGTTTTTAGTCACGTATTAATGGTGATACCTTCTTTTGATTTATGTCACGCAAATCAAATTTAATGGATGTGAATGCTGAAAGGTACTTTGACCAGTATAAAGACAAATTTATGGGCTTTCGCGTCCCTTGTCGTTACTCATAATGGAATTATTAGGCATAACTCATGGGACTGTGTATTTTACTTAGCGTAGGTAAATAAATGAAGAAAGGCAGCAAGGGGGACACGGGAATTAATAAAATGACCAATAAATATAGGAATGACCTCCGCGGCCAGTCTCCCTCCTCCCACTCCAACCTTCCTTATCCTTCTCTCCCCCAACCAGCCCCCCTAAAAGCCACCCTCCCCCGCCTCCCTCCTCTCACGCCGACCACGCCTTTCGCAGCGTGAGTTACTGCCGTGCGGCTCGCGGGGGATTAAATATGCCTCCGGCTCTCTTAAGCCCTTCCCACGGTTTTTCCGCGTTTGCGATATTTGATTAATGTGAGCATTTTTCCTCGACTTTAGCCTTATATTCCCCCAGCGATTCCGTGAAGCGAAACGAGAGGGAAAACTCCTGGCGTCCCTTCGTTAAAAATATTTGTGCTGAGGAAGCCCGATTAGTTTTGCTTGCTGCTCCGTGGAAATGGCGATCGCGAATCGGCTTTCAGCAAGCCATTTTAAGAGTCAGGTTTATTATAATCGCCGTGAAAGAAGCAAGCATGGCCGTTCACGAGTGCGCTAACGTGTGTTTGAATGTAATAGTTTGGCCTTTCTATTGGCGAGGTGGTATTTCGTTTTGCAGCGTTCACGGAATGTTTACCAATTCCATTCAAGCATTTTCTTTCGCCGGTTGGGCGGATTGCGCAAGAGCTAAATCACGGAGTAAAGTGCTGTGCTTTATTCCTTCGACACGATGTGACCCTTTGCTCATCGTTAGTATACTGCGCGTGGCGTGTATATTATTTTCGAGAGAATGCCATTTGCTGGTTGTTCTGCGTTACCCTCGGTGATTCACACTGAGCGTCTAAAAATGAGATGTAATCGAGTTTAAAAAAAATCTATTTTATGCATTCTAATGAAATGCTTTAAAACGCCTTATTAAATACCTTAAATAAGTGAGGTCATCGTAGAACTGAGGGTCGTACATCGTAGGTTCTACTATAAACATTTATGCTTGAATGAATGTGAACCTAAAAAAAAAACGATGAAAATTTTCTTTTGAGACTATGGAGGTCATTCATTCGCAGCCATTTACTAGTATTTGTGAGCAATATTCTGGTAAGCGATGGATATTGCTGAAGCAGGTTAGTGGACAAGTTAATTTACAAATTACCAACATCCTGCTAACAAGTTCCTCTCAAAGCTTTTAAATACATCCCCGTGAATCTTGATTTTTGCCTTAGAAATAATTTCTCTTGCAAATAACTTTTTACCAGTATAAATGCGTCTTTTATATTCAAGGACTTCGATTTATTTAACCTGTCCCAGATGAGGTCACAATCCTTCTTTCCCTGCGCTGGGATCTTTTACATGGATATAGATTCAGGAATACTTCATTTCAACAGCTAAGTTTAAGTATAGGACATATTGCTTTAGCTATACATGCAGGAGTTATTATTTCAAGCATAAATAATATATTTTTCAGTTAGGAACGTTATCTAGTAATGGAAATCAGTGGTGAAGACAACATTATTTAGATTCTAAACTTGGCCGTCCAAGCTCAAATCCCATGAAATGGGCTGTGTATTTTTGGGAGTCCAGATATCAATTGGATAACTTCTAACTACCTGTTGGGGTTCTCTGAAAATGAGTGCAGTTGCTCTTTTTTCTCTTAATACTTCACTTCAACAGTCACTTCACATCCTGCCCAAATACTTAAGACGTCAAATAAAATCCGAGGAATCAAGCGTGATGGAGTGGAATTTTTCCATTTTGAAATAAATACTTACAATTTTCCACGATTATAAAATTTATTACAACCTCGGTTTCAATGTTACTACATAATCTTCAAGGTACAAATGGTTACTGCATCATCTTCAAGGCACAAGTGTATTTGTTCCTCGAAGATGATGTAGAAACATTGGAACCCAGGTCGTAATAAATTTTATGATCGTGGTAAATTGAAAGTACTTTTTTCAATACCAAAGAATTCGCTTCCTCTGGAGGTCGTTTTATCCTCGCTCAAAGGACGCTGCATCCTAACCGTTATAGTATTCATATCAACTCCGACAATCTCTCTCTCTTGGCTTCAGCATGCACTTCCTCCTTCTCCGTCCGTCCTTCGCTTCCCGTTTTGTGGAGACGTCGTCCACCGCTTAGCCGTACCCTCCACACCCTCCTGGGCGTGTTGTGCTCCCCATCCACCCTCCCACCCATCGTGCACTCCTTTCCGCCGCCTCGGGGCGTGGGACGAGAACACCGCCGTGTGAGGCGTGATCCCGGACGGGGGAAAAGAAGTGACGGTCGTGGGGCAGGCGTCAAGTTTCCCAAACGGGAGACTTGCTCCACGCCTTCGTACTCCTTCGCGAGCGTGCCCACGCGGCCTAAGGGATCAATTCACCGCCCCCGCCCCCACTTCCAGTCCACGACCGCCCGCTCTGCCCACGGGATTCCGTCCCTGCGGAAAAATTAGATCTAGATCCAGTCTCTCACTAGCTGTCACTGTTAAGGAGACAGAGAGCTTTGGTCATGTATAAACAGGAAATGCGTTGCTAAGGAGAAGTATTGGTCCCAGGATTTGTAAAATTGCCGGAGTAGCTTAATATCATACGGAGTTACCTCTGACCTAGCGGTAAACGTAAACTCCACCCTACTAATCAGACAGGAGGCTAACTTCGACTAGCTAGCATCGACTCAGAGAAATAATTTGCCGGCAAAATTGTTTATCGATAGCGTGGTTACTGTTCTTAGCGATGTAACGTGTTCGTATTAACTTTACGGCGACTTGCTCAATTGTACTCTTTATATAAACAGTAAGGCGACTTGATACTATATTTAATTTTCCTTGTGTTATTTTCAAAGTTTTTTACCCATCCAAGAATTTTATCATCATTTCATCCTCTAAATGAAATTTGTATATTTGCAAAGATATATATTAGAGACACGTTTGACCAGTGGCAGTGTACGTTCCATTTATTTATGCATTTTCGTCCGTGTCTTACATCTCCTTTTTCCCCAAGTATATGTGTTATTTTTTACCTAATACTTATCTTCCAAATGAATAATTTTTTCTTCTATTGTTTTATACCTTACGGTCGGCACTTATTATGCCTCTAAAACCTTACTATTTTTGTGATATCAGGTAAAGAATAACATATTTAAATCGTATTTCCAAGCGTTGAAAAAGGAATTATTTTCCCTTGCCATGTTTTACATGAATTATTTTTTTACGGAATTCAGGGTACTACTAATTGCATTCAGAATTTTCAATTTGAAATTTCCTCATGGATTTTAATCGTTGGCTTATTCATTTTTGATGACCCTCGGCTAAATTCGTTGCCATTAGGGTTTGTGATTATCCTTAATATTTTTGCCAAATGATCCACGCCACTCTCTTCCCTTCTCTCGGTTTTTATTTTATCGAGTCAATAACTGGAATATGCATTAAATGTATCTATATAAAACTGATATTATCGAACTTAATTTATTCATTATCCAGGCGGCACCCACCCTTAATCCTCGTTGCCGAAACGGATATTCTTGTTCCTCCTCTGAAAACGTGTTGTGGCAATATCTGTCTGTTTTAATTAATTGTGAATATTTATTTTCCGGGATTAAGGCCCATTTCTAATATTTACGTCAGATGATATCACCGAATGACTTTTTGATTGGTGATTTCATATAATTTGCTTTGTGGGGAGCGGATTTTGAATTTTTTTAATGACTGGTTAAAATCATCCAAGCTTTAGATAATTTGACTTGCTTGGCAGGTGCAATGGATATCATATCCTCTGTTGGCCATAAAAGCATTTAAAACAAAATAATTTAACATGCTCAATCTTTGGAATATTGTGAAAACATATGATACAAACATTTTCCTTTATTATTAACAAAATGACATACCGGGGAATAATGGAGCTCTTTTGGTCTCTTTTTTAAAGAACGTGATTGACTAGGTGCGAGGATACTCATTAGATACCGCTGGGTAGTCTCATATGTCCGGATTGAATTTGAGGTTAATACCAATAAACGTCATGAAACCGCGATGCATCGTCATATCTTCTCTTAGAACTATTGAGTTAACTCTTCATTTCATCTTCTGATGAGACGGGGATAAGAAGAGGTATTTGGGAGAGAGACGAAGGGATGTATGCTACAAGTGTAGATTCATAGAGGAATTTGAGCGATAGTGAATATATAAGCTTCATAGTTGAATAGATTCGAAAATAACCTTTGTTATATTCCACGCGGTATTTATTGAAAACTCTACCGGTTTCGACCTTTTCAGGTCATTATCAAGGAGTATCAGAACCTCCGTCGAATAGTTCGAAACCGGTAGTTTTTTCTATAAATAATGTGTGTTACATAACAAAGGTTATTTTTGATTTAATCATGTCACCATTCCACGAAGTGAACTCGCGAATCATTTATTTAATGGGTGGCATAATTAGGCTGAGAAATCTTCCTGTTTTGAAAGAAGAAATAACTAGGACATCTATGAATGAGTATTTGATTGATTGACCATGTTGATTATTTTTGCTTTCTTCGAACTGAAGTTACTGGTATCTCTGCAATAATAGTGGATGGTGTTGGATGCGATCGTTTTCACGCTGTCGTTTGCGTGCTGGAAAATTATGAAGCTGCCGCGCTGCAGGGTGGCGTAATGAAATCAGAATAGCTTTGTCAACACGCGAAATTGCTCGTCTACGCCACCGATATTTATCGCTCGAGGCAAATCGTGTTCACGGAGCCTTTTCCACCCTATTTGGAGACTCACCGTTAGGACTTCGCTTCGACATTTGGCTTTTAAGGCTAGTTAGCAGCTCTAATGGATCATGTGTTGTTTATGCCCCGCATGTTCGGCAAACTGTGAAAAGAGGAGGCGACGAAGCGAAGTTTTATCATCCTCCGCGAGTACTCTTCTGGTTATCTGATAATCCGATACTCTACGTCCCCATTGATGTCCTTTCAGTCCGCTGCACCTCGCGTTTCTGCATTGGGAGTTGGTAGGTCCTGGGGGTGTGTTATGCTCACCATGGTCACGTGTGGGAAGCGGGTGCAGCGCTGGGAATGATTTTGCTGATTTTCCACCCTCGAATCACGCTCCAGTCGTTTGTTCTGATGAGTGCCTCGCCATTTGTCCGCTTTTCTTGTCTCTCTCAACTCGCAAACAACGTCATCTGTAGCATTAGCCACTTTGTTTACCTTTAAATATGTGATTTTCCCTTGGTCGAAGGGCGTGAGCTCGGTCATTACTTCTTATGTGCGTCTCATTGTGGAATTTGGTACTTTCCCGTTTAGGTGAATTCAGTCGTTAATGGGTCACTTGATGCGTGTAACTCTGTTCGAATGAAAATAAGTAAAGGGGTAGCAACTTTAAGGGAGATATTTTTTAAAGCTCGGACTTCGATATTTATTGGTATAATTAGACTTTAAATGCGACGATAATCTACGGATAACACCCGTTTTTATAAGTGCCATCAACTTTTTTCTTACGCTGGTATTTATTCTGTTAAGATCAAGTATACCATCTCTTAAATTTAAAGCTGAATTTTACATTACATATATTATTGGACTTTACCTATGTCTTCATTGAGAGACGCCTTTCATCTAAATAGTGTATTTCATTACAAGTGGATTTCTACACCTTGTGGAATTCACTATATATTCCTTTGCTGTAAATACAAATTTGTTTCCACAGTACAGTTGATCGCTTTTTTTTCGGAATCAGGTCTCCATTGGCGTGTTGGCGATAATAATTTCAGATCATCGCGTCTGTTTTCCTTAGTTCCATTACGTTTTCCCTCTTTTGATTACTCAATAACGCAAGCATCGTTAATGCAAATTAATGCTCGGTATCGGCTTGGAAAAAGTCTTTGCCTTGTTATTGATAATGACTATTTACTCTTCGAATCGACAAAGTGCCTTTTAGAGAAGCCCTTTCGCAAGACTATAAAATATCGGAATGACGCCAGCGCTTCGTCGAGTTGTCACTGTGCAAAATGGTGTCGTATCTGGGCTCTGCGCCACTATCGAACCAGTAGCCGTAAATTACTGTAAATTGAAAGGCAATATTAAAGGGCCATAATACTGGGGAATTCTCAATGCAAGTGCTCTATCTTACTTAGTATAACGCATGTCCTGCTGCATAGGATGCAAGAACCATAGCGATCAAAATGTTGCTTGTTAAATGCGATGAAAAACTTCATGTTCTTGCTATGTACCTTGTATAAATATTCACCTGCCTTAATTACTATTTCAAATGCTCATTTGACCATGAATGAAGTATTTCCTATTTGATTTAATGGTACAAGTCTTGACATAACTTTGGATCCAGAATGAAATTACTTTAATAATCGTCTTGTGTAGCGTTTTATTTTACTCTATTTTATTCATGAGCCCTAAGGCCACTAGTCAGTTGCTTTTCAAGAAGGTAACCTCAATCTCATTGGGATTTTCCTTGCGGTAATTCATTTTGCTGTCACCTGTATTTCATTTAAGTAGGGTAGGAATCTCGCATCCTTAATTTTCCCACGCTGAATTTGCTCCAGTTGAGGTACTTGAGTATCCGAGTATTGAAATCATATGGAATTAAATATAAATACATGAATGGAATTCAGAAATATTAATGAAATTTAGATTGGCTGCATTGTGTGAGAGAAAGTTTTGAAAATAAAACGAGTCTATTAATTTGTAGATTGAACCGAGATAACTGAAATTTTAATTCCAGTTAAAGTTATCTAAATATTATAATTTTATAGCTTGAGGTTTCGTAGTGTGTTGAATAAAGAAGTACTCACTTTGTCTAAATGTTATCTTAGTGTTAAATTGCTAAATTGTTCTCGAAGCATGAACAACCGCGTATAAGCTGCTGTGTTTCTTCAGAGGAAGATATTATCTCTGGCAAACGGCGGTAGGCTAAATGAAATATTGGAATCAATTTAATAAACTGGGCATTTTTGGTGGAGCGAAAAGTTGTAGTCCGCTGGAAGTAAAGAATATTATCGGTGCCCTCGCCTTATTTCTAGTTCCTTCGGTGCGGGGAAGAAGGATTTTGGGAGAGAGATTTGTCGGAGATGGAGGGTTATTGGAGGGTTGGAAGAGGCGTGGTGAGGAAGCGAGTGACGGAGCAGCCTTAGGGAAGGGAGAAACTAGAATGTTGTTGGGGGTTGTGGGGACCTATGGCTTAAGTATTTTAATGGGGTAGGATCCCTTGAGGGTGTAACCCCGACCAAGATCCCTGCCATACCTAGTCTCTAGTGGTTCCGGATTAATTACCCTGCTGTGGTTCAACTCTTCGTTCCAATAGAATAAATGTTAGATAAATCATGTTCTGGATACAACACTTAGTGGCATGGAGTCTAGGGAGTAGTGCCCAATCGCCTGTAGAACAATGAACTTGGGTCTCCTCGAACGATATTGACTATTATAAGGTTGAGGCGTAAAATATGAATATGGGTGGTATAAAGAACGCGGAGATATGTACGGAATGCAGAGGCATATCGATCGTTGAAATCAGACATTAATTAAATACCTGTGTTATCCAATCCCATTATTATCGTTACAGGAACTTTGTAGAGGCGAATGCTCTGAGAATAATTTTTTAAATATTCAAATGTCTTGATAGTAAATATTGACATGAATTTCATGAATCATCTCAAACGTCTAGAGGGTTGTTAGTATGTTTCATATTATAAAAATTTGAGCCAGAATTAGCGATATTAGTCATATTAAACGTGGGCTGAATCAAAGGTTTATTTCTGTGAAGAGGAAGCTGTTTGTTTCCTTAAGCATAATGAAAGAGTTAACCCAGCAAAGAGAGTATCGTTAACCATTTCTAACCCAGAGCTGATTTTGGGAGAAATCAAAATTCAAGATTTTTCATTGTGAAAACTTGAAAATTTTGCTCTCAAGCAACATTATCGTGGCAGCTAAATATTTCGTCATTACAATTTACACCACAAAATAATGCGTAGTGTAGATATTTCCTAAGTAGAGCAGAAAATTTATACATTTTCAATGTTGCTTCGAAGCAACATTGGGTTATATTGGGTTAAAAATCTGTCAGTAAGGTATGAATTAGGATATACACTAAAGATAATTTTATGATTAAATGGATATTTTCGTGAGGAAACTTTGAAGATTTCAATGGCAAGTTTAGTACATAGTGGCAGGTTAAGTAAATCTATGCGTATGCCAATTCACTCAACTATAAATTGAAAGACTCTTGAGAGATAATGTTGAAGTTGATTGAGCGCCGATGATAGGTTATGATCTGGAAGAGTAACTGCTATAACACGAAAGTAGTCCACGTTTTCCCGAGCTCAAATGTAACTGTGTCGATTTTATCAGCGCAAACAATCAGCGCGGCGTTTCGCTCGGTCAAATGGCTTTTCCGCGATCAAATAGGTGAAGCAGTTCGCGTAGGCGGATTCCGTTATATGGGCGAAAAATGATGTACGGGGGCAGTCGAACGAATGCGAGCGATTTCGAACACGACATTCCCATTTCCTCGGGCATTCCTCCCTGCTGACTGCGACTGACTGGAATATTTGAACCCGCGCGGTTCGGATCTTTGCATGAAAGCGAGCGCGAATCGCAGCCAGGGTCAAATCCCTTTCATATCCCCCACGATCAACATTAGAGCGACGCGCCCGTACCGCGGGAGACCGCGTCGCTCGCAAACACACTCCCCAGTCCATCCGAACCAATCAGCCTCGTCTTCTTTTCTCCTCCATTGTTGGTGCGCCCTTAGTATCGGCCGGCCGCACTGATTCGGTTCTCCCCGCGGGATCAAACGTTTCGCGTCCTCAGGCGATTGGCTCAAGCCCTCCCACTCCTGCTGAACCGTTCCCCTCGCCTTCCTGTGTACTCTTGCCTGCCGATTCATTTCCGTTCGTCCTCTCTGTGAGCCCATTCCCACCTACCCTCTATTATCCCTCCTCCTATATCCCGCCCTATCCTTCTCTCTCTTCACTCCTCTTGTCCGTTGTTTTTTTACTTTCAAGTTTCGGCGGAAGATTTTTCTGTAGTGGCGAGTGTTTTGTTATAAATAACGGTCGTTTAATACATTTTGAATAATAACTTTGCGAAGCTAATGTTCTTATTTCACTTAATCAGTTAGTTTTTTTATTGAATTTCCCTATCTGTTTTCTCTTCATCCTTGCCTCATTCGTATGTCCGGCGTTTTGGTTATCTGGTATCGGCGGAAAAATGTGATCAACCTGTGGTGTTTTTGTATTCGTTGACAATTTGGAAAAAAAAACCTTTGAGTGGAAATCCTTTCCATATTGCTTGTACGAATAATTTTTTAACGTTAATTCAAACTCATGTATTTTCATCCGTCGTACATTAAATCCTTATAACGTGCAATAGGGTTGTTATTTTTTGTTTCCCTGTTTTATGTTTTCATATGTGTGCTCGGAGATATTGCTCATGGATTCAAAGTGCGTAATTTCTAACGTGTTCATAGAATTGTGGCACCTAAATTCATCAATAATGCTAGCATAACATACAAGACATACGATATGTTTTCATATGAAATGATTGCAAAAAGGTAAATATGAAAGTCTCAGAACTGTTGTGTGAATATCAGATGCTAGCGAACTAATACGCCTTAAATCTTATCGGATTGAAGTGTAAGTAGAGTTTAGTTCATGGAATTTTTTATTTGGCTTTAAATTAGTAGTGAATGAAAAATTCAGCATACGAGATTTTTGAGTGATTACTTTTATCAACAAGAGTATCCGGTTCATCTGAACGTTAAGAATTTTCGTAATTAGGTATGTGTAGCGGTTTTCCCGTAGGAATAAATTTGATAGAATTAATAATGTTGGTAGGTAAGTTTTTTCTCCACAGTTAATGTGCATCCGCTACAAGTTGAAAAACACGTAGTTACCCACTTTTCAAGCGAGGAAATTCGAGCCTCCCGGTGTCTCACGGGAAATAATGAGTATTTAATGCATTTCGCTATTCTATCGATTCGGAAATGTTGCCCTCAAGGTGGATTCGTCATCGTGTTCCCGACGATTTTATTTCGCTCGTGGACTTGGTTTGAATTATGAATCCCGGGGGACTGAAGTGGCCGGCGTAATTGGATTAACAGGCGGAGTTCCTCGCTTCAGGACGTAGCTCTTTCTTGGCCTCTCCCTCTCCGTTGCGTTGGTTTCGAAACAGGAATGATCGCCGTCATTACGCTGTCTATCTTGCGTCGGAGGAAGCGCCTCAGAAACTCGTTCCGTGAGAAATAGAGCAAACGATGAGTAAGTGCGGTAAAGAAGCAGTATAGCATATTTTTGTCAATAAGGTGGGAAGACTCGGGCAGATTTAAAGAGTGAAGAAAAATTAGGAGATCAGGGTTCGAAAATTGACTAAATCAAATAAATTTTACATGGCGAACTTCATCCTTGGTGTTCATAAAGAGGAATCGATGTAGTTTAGCTTTCAAGCATCTATATGAAATAGAAAAGACCTCTACGCCGTGGCTAACAATAAGCACGGCGAAAGCTGGGTTAATATTACAATGCCCCGAGGCAATGATAAATACGATACTTCAATGCGACATTAAGATATACGGATTGTTGAATTGTCTTAATGTACAGCTAAAATATTTCAATGAAAGTTAAGGGAGCTTTTAAGTTTTTTCTGTGGAATCTGGTCAATTAAAGGAATTTATTGTTCTTTGATTTTGAATTGTCTGCATAAATAAGGAGTCTTAGATAATTTTTTTGTTTTTCGGCGATGAGGACCCCGAAAGTTACTAGTTTCCCTCAGTTCATCGCGAAGCTACTCTTATCTCTTAATCCGTTTATATTGTAATAGCATCAAGAGAGGTTTTTGAATTATGGTAGACATTTATTTAACGCACCGAATATGTAACGGAAGTATTTTAATGTGGAGCGTTTGGATAGAATGTATTTTCTTTAATGTTTCATTTATTTTTAAAAGCATTTCACTGATGAAGGTGGGTTTAATTAAACATTTAGTACCTATAATTTCATGTATAAATCCTTCCCCTTCCTCCTTGTTCTCCGCAAGCCAGTTCACTTATATAATTTGTTTCAAAGTTGTCGCCATGCAATGTTAACATTATTTATGAAGAAGTATTCTGCTGTGATTAGCCCTAAAATCTAATAGATTTTTCCAGTTCTTTACATTTGCTCCCAGATCACCTCTTTAGTACTCCATGCAAACCTACCTTAATCGGTAGAATACTATAATAATAATACATTCATCTCTAATAGTTGTGCGAAGTCATTTCATGCTGTACCGACCGATTACCATTCTTTCTGTACCCGAAAAATATTCCTCAGTGCCTGCTGCATCATCCCGGCTGGTTCCTTCCGTTTACCCTTTGTATCTTATCTGATTATTCGCAGTAAAGTATGCAAACAAACTCTACCCAGGCCTACTTAATTCACCGAATTATTTACGTGCCACCGCATTCCGCTTCGATGGTCCTCATTCCTATGAGCCTCCGTTTCGCATACTCCCTCGTACCCTTAGCCCTCACCGTATCCTCCCCTTTCCTCCCTCCCTCTCTCTCTAGCCGCTCAGCATTTCTCGACTAGGATAATGGGAAACTTGGGTGGCCCACGAGCTGAAGTCAATCGGTCGAGAGCCCGGGGAAAGTGGCTTACCTAATGGCCAAGGAAGAAGGATGGTCCCTTATCCTCCTCCTAACCGGGGTCAAGCGGTTGGGGCCTTTTTTATTAGGGTTTCTGATGCCCTTTGGAAAGAAAAAGCGATACCGGACTAGCCGGTGTGCGAGGCACGAATTAAAATCCCGTGGATTGGAAGCGTTCAGAATGGTTTCGCTGTGGTATTTTTAGTAGTAGTTGGTAGGCTGTGTGGAAAAAGTGCGATCCAGTTTAAGCACATTTAACGTAAAAGCAGTTAATCTTATCTGACTCACTGAGGGTGAATGAAGCGTATGAAAAATAGGTATATTTTTGCCTTGTAACGTAGGCTTTCGCAGCGAGATTCATTGAAATCAACGGCATTCGGGAGCAGCTGCGTATTGCGCTTTGTTACGCGAGCTTTTGCGGCCATTGCAGGTCGTATCATCAGGCGATGAAAGCGATATTTTTTGTCTTCACAATTATTTTTTTTTCGAAAACTGGTATCCTTCAATGTAGTATACGTATCATTCTTTTTGTACATGAGTGTTGATATCTATTCGTCCTAACCACTCATCCTTTCCTCGCCAGTGTTTGACCTATGCTTGTTTGGGCTGAGCACTTTATTGATTTTTATATTTATTTGTGCTAGCAAAAATTTGCGTAAAAGGATCGTCGGAATTATGCTCGTTCTATTTCAATCAATTTGCATTGACCAATATTTTTGGCTATTCAAATAAAACTCGACGATAAATAGAAATAACCTTCTTGATTTGATAAGAGCTTTTGAAAAATCTTCTCGGGATACCGCGCGGGTAAGATTATAATAGAGCGCCGACGTTTCGGGTACCGACTCGCTACCCATTCTCACGGCTACTGATAGAAAATTCGAAGTGACCGTTGAAGCCCAGCGTTAGGAGGGGCCGGATTGGTCGAGATCCGATTGTTGTCGCGGAATACCGTGGACCAGCGTAGACTTAGCTCTGGCAAGCATAACTCTTTTAAGGGTTCTATTCCAAGAGCCGCTGATCGAAAATCCGGTGTCTCTGTTTACTTTCTTATTTTCAAGTTTTATTTCAATCGCCTCTTTGGTTAAACGATCCCAGAAATGATTCGATCAGCCGTTCGTTGTTCGCCGGGAAAGTGTTAAATCATATACTTGATAAGAGCTGTTTATATTTATGCTACTCTATGTGAGAAAATAGGAAACAATTAAAGTTGAGCATCGGAGTATTCACTGTATGAAAGTTGTTCGTGGTCGAATCTGTACACTAAATACCTTGCTAGCATTCTCTATTAGAGATGGGTACAAAATATGTTGTTTGTGCATCACAATGTGTCTATCGTCGCAACATGGAAACGAGTTGAAGTATGATTTTAATTAAGAACCATCGTCTATAATATGGGGAAATTGTCCCAATCAACGCCTTTTCAAGGCGAACTTTAAAAGGCGATAGCTCATTCTAGCCCGAAAGCGCTTTCCTCTCAATTGATTAGGTTACCCATCAGGTCACCCACTAGATTTTTTTAAACTGCCGTCATTATTTCCGTCTGCAGCCCTCGCCTCCGCTGCTGGATTCTGCGGCACCAGAGTGTCCAACTCCGCTCATTTTTCTCTCCCGCCGCGGCTCGCTTTGCAATGGACGACCGATCCGGAATTCGTCGGAGAGCGAGTGGGGTACCTACCTATGCCCCCGCGACATTGTTCCCGTAACAAAGGGGAATAACCCCTTTTTATCTCGTTCCGCCTGGCTATAGGGGTCATTTCTTTTTGAAGAGGTTTTTATTTTTACTTCCTCTATCCTTCTCTTTTGCAAGCCCATTGTCCATTGCTTTCGCATTTCACCCACGGACGCTAAAGTTTCCTTTTGCTCAGCGTGGCATTTTGTGACCTTAAAGTGTCCCTTTCGTCCGTCCCATTTGGTCGTCGCCGCTTGCCACGCGTAATTACCGTCCAGCGTGCATGCAGTGTGCAGGCGTGCAAGGAGTCAAGTTTTATGCCCTCTCTCTCCTCCTATCTCGGTTTACTTTTTGGACGACCTTGCAGATCAACTGTTTTTTCTACTCTTCTTACCGTTAATATCCATTCCCAATAATACATTTTTATTTTAAGAGCTCATCGCATCCGTGAGGTGTGATTCCTCGTAAAAACTGTTGGAGTACTCACGATTTTACTCATTTTTTTGTGAAAATATTGAATGGTTTTTTTTCATAATATTCAATTTCATTTTTGTGGTTTTCTAATAGCTTTTTATGTTACTACCATGGCAAAAGATTTTAGAAATGTGAAGGTAAAACTGTCTTTTTAAGTATCGTGTCTGAGATTTTGCAAAAACCATTACTATCAAAGTAGTGGCTGCAGTTATTTATATGAATGCTCTTCGCTAAATATTCTCTGTAAACATATTAGAATCTCAAATTTACTAATTGCTTTTTTCTCTTTTGCAGGTAAGTTCCTGTTGCTTTCCTGGGCAATCCACGCAAAATTTTGGGAAACTTACCGTGAGTGATTGTAAGATTTGTTATTTCAAAACAGTAGCGGATCCAGGATAGGGACAAGGGGGGGGGGGGGGGAGGGCTAAGTAGGAGTAATCTCCCAGCAATAGTGGGGGTCCGAACAAAATTATCATTCTATCTAGTGTAAATTAGATATCCAAGGGAGGGCTACAGCCCCTTTATCCCCCCCCACCCCATAGATCCGCCCACTGTTTCATTATATATCTTGGTACCTAAAGGAAAGGTTTTGATGTGATTTCCTTAGATATTACAATATTTGGAATGTTTGGGGACGACATTGAAATTTTTTTGGCATCGGTCAAGTTTTAATTATTGATATTTTTAACTTGGGGTTATTTTTTCATACGTTCTAACTTTTGTTAGAGGCTTCTATTTCTAAGGAGAATGTATGTGCTTCCGGCGCTATCATTATCATATCGCTCATAATTTCAGAAAAGAATACTTTCTTAGCAATTAATTTTACCTTCGAATAAGCTTTAATTTTATTCCGTACTCTATGACTTATGATTCTAATAACTTGGGAGTAATGCTTCTTCATCTAACCAACAGACGAATGAAATCAATTTCAAGGGTTTCATCGAACCTTTAAATTGCGTGGACATCAGTTATTCGTTCGTTTACGTACCGCAGAAATTTTGCATTCCGCTTAGGCTAACTATTTACATCCATTCACTTGATTACTATTATTATTACTATTGAATAGACGGAATAAATTATATCACGTTCATTCAACCATGTTTAGTATATATTCTGTATAGATATTCTCGTGCGTGTGCATCGCGAATGGGACGTAGGGAGTTTTTTTCCATAAACAGTGCTCTCGTGTATTAGATACAAATATGGTATTTGATAAATTAAAAGATTAAATCGTCTGCTTCATTGCTATGCAATGTAATCGAGGATATTGAAGTTACCCGTCTCTCAAGACATTAATTAACTCTATATACTCATGAATTCTCTATCTTCATCATGATTTTCTGTCGTGTCAATTCAGCACGTTTCCCCATGGCATTTCTCCGAATCCCTTCCTCTCTCTCTCTCTCCTTCATCCTCCCCTCGCACCTATTCTTCACCTGTTCGTTCTTTTCTCTGCGTTCGTCCACCTTATCAGCCTCCAGCTCAACCGTCGTCACGTGACCCGGGGAATAGGGGAGGAGGAGCGGGAGTCGGGATGCTACTCGTCCCCTCACGCCCTCGTGCTGGAGGGACACCGTAAAAGATTTGATCGCGGACGGAGTCGCTAGGGAGGTCGGGGTTCGTACTTGAGCGGTTGCATACCGACAGACGTGATGTGTCCTCCAGTTTGATGAGGGATGAGTAATAAGGAAGGAAGTGAAGTCGAGAAACTGGGGAATGTCCCGTTTTGACTGTGTACTGTGTACCAACGTTGCCGATCATCATCTATTGCTACTGGGGCGTAAACTCCTCGCTCGTGTTCTCCTTTCCAATATGGTGGCGTGCAAAAGAAAATTAGGCTTTTTACTTTAAATGACAGCATCCCTGGTGAATTTTATACATTTCACTCAAATCATTACTAATCCCTCCTGAGAATGCAGGGACGTTGAGATTCATTAAAACATCGGATTGCGAAAAGTTGATTTTGGATGAGTACTAAATTCTACCTTTTTGTTCTAGGAGCCTTCTCAAATTTTCCATTTTCACGACCTATCGTGATACAATGACTATCCGAGGCTATCGTGTTACAATGACGGTAAATTGAAACAAAACCTTTCCTATTTCGAAATTCATACATTGGAGTCGATTTATTTATTTTGCCCGTGACAAATGAAACGAAATATATATTGACCGTTAGACTTTTGCGTGCATGGGCAACATTTTGAGAAAGATGTGCAATGTTTCTTTTGAAAATTTATGATTTCCTCCCCATTGTGCCAGAAATATTACTTTTCTTAAGAAAGTATTGTAACGCATGACTACAAGTATTGAGGAAAAGACTAAGTGTGCGTGCATTGCAACTTGGGAGGTTTCTGGTATGTGTGTTGTATACAGTAGTCAACATTTTCGTGCTAGATACTGGGAAGTGGAAATGAGTGGAGTGGAGGGGGGAAAGAATGAGAATAGAGCCTCACTCTTTTGTTTATCTTTATCCTGGGACGTTAGTCTCTCGACTGGTTATGCAACCGGCGTCCTCCGTACGAAATCTTAAGCGTGCGCGTGATTTGGTTTCCCGAACTCGACACCAGGGGTATGTGACAGGGCATGGCGAAGGGTTGGATGTGACCAACTCCACGGGGAGTCCTATCTAGGACTTGGCCTAGCTAGCTTGTCCTTATTTGTCCTTTCCCTGCCTCATCCTCTTGTTACTACCTCTGCACGCCCTTAAAAATAAATATACAAGGACACACATAACATATCGTAGGCAAAATTCCAAAATGATTCCAAATATTTGTCTTCTGCTCATTCTGCCAAGGGTGGAAAGGAAAACTTCAAAACTGTGTGACCTACAACAATCACTAAACCATACCTTGGCGGGAAAATCTGCTGATTGGCTAATAAAGAGGATAGATAGTATGGATTAAATAAAGAGATCGATTTTAGAAGTGGAAATTTTATCACCATTAAATTTTGGACTCGTGAATGAGTATTTGTATCTAAATATTATGTATGCTTCTATCTTATATTTATTTTATTTTCGATCCCGCAGATGCCTTGGAATTCGTCCGTGATATATTTTGCATATAAACCATTTTTAAGACCATTACGAAAATTTTTCCATTTCCCTAACATTAATTCGGAGTCAGTTGCTTTTAATGTTTGTCTCAGGTTCGGCTAGTGCGCTGTCGCACTGAAGCGCTATGTCCGGACCTATATCCTATGAGGATGGCCCTGAAAACATAGTTTTGCTCTCTCTTCTCCCTTTCCTCACACTCTGTGGGTATTTCTCGGAGAGCAGTGCCGTGCGGAGATGTCATGTATCGGATGTTCCTCGGGAAATATGGCTCTTGTCTCTCGGTCTCGCTCATCGGTACCACCGTTATGGGTCATATCTCTGTCTGGCGTCATAGGGGATGCGAAGCGCCGTATCTCGTGATCTGTGATTCTCATGCGAAAACGCTTGCTTCCGAGAGTCCTCGACCCATTTATCGTCGAATCTACCGCCGCTGCTGTCCGTTCCTCCGTGTGAGCGTGTGAATCTGGAAATGAAAAATCCGTGTTCGAGGAAAATTCTCGTGGGTGTTCCGCCAGAGTGTCAGTAGTAGTTCCGAGTCGTATGAGTAACTAAGGATTGTAAGTAGCTGTCATTTGTGGATGATTCATATAAAAATTTGCTCAGTATTTATACTTTGAATTCGGTAAACTTATTTTCTTGAGTACAAGTAGTTTGCCAACTTCTTGGACATTGTTTCCTAATATATCTTTACTTTCTTGTTGGCATTTAGTACGGTGTTTTATGGCTTTCCGGTGTATTTTATCAACTATTTCTTGGCTTGATGCCGCGGGGAATGTTAAAATTGTTGCAGCAACGTTTTATTTTGTTGCTATGTGATACCTATTACAAGGCTGACTTTAAAACTGATGTTTGAAGTTGTGCTCACTTGACTATGTTCCATATCGTATGAAGGACACGGACTAGGATCAATTTTATTTATAGGATGTATTTTTACTATGGACTGGTTAAAATATGTTTGTATAGAAACTCCGTGAACAGTTGATCGAGAAAAAAGCACAAAAATATCTATAAAACTATTTTATTTTGATATTATTTGTGTAAATGAAGATTTCAATGAATTTATTGCTATGCAACTTAAGTACATAATGCTCTGAAACTCTGAAAATACACCGTTACCTTAGAGGATTTTAAATGAAGATTGTCCAGAAGCGCGATAGTGCATTAGCTTATATGCTTCGTTACACTTAAGATCTATTTTTATTTCACTGAAATTGGATGATTATCTCTGGCAAAAAATCTTGCAGTAAGGTACTACTTCCCGACACAGAATTAATCATTTTATCATTTATGGCTCCATTAACTTCGTTGCTTTGTTCCATTTCCAATGCTCCAAGTACATAGTTTCACGAACACCTTTATACTATTCGGAAATATTAAAAATTTACTTCTTTGAGATCCAGGGAAAATTCGAGGGAATAACTAAGTATTAACATGCATGTGAGCGTTCATTCATCGTGTCGCTTAAACTTTGATTCGAACGGTTTCGTTCTTGATGTATCTATTGAATTAATTTCGTATTATAGAATTTCGTTATTTTCTCAGCAAGGATGACTGAGATCATGATGTTATAATGTACTATTTCTTTCCGCTTGCCTTTCATTCACTTCAATATCGGACCTAGAGCTTATGATTGAGGTTGGCTATCCTCGGGGATTCCTCCTAAGGAGGGAGCATTGTCCTTTAACTCACATTCCTTCGCTCTTTTTTTCCCCTTCATGGGAGCTAATAGGTGGGAGACCTATGATGCTGGAAGGCAACTGTCGAGTGGGAGGGGATGAGGGGTAATGTGTGGGGACGATAATGGCCAGCGGATGAGGTTTAAGTAAGAGAAACCTTTTTTTATTTCATTCTCTCTCGGGTAGTTCTTGGTGGAAAAAAGGTATAGACGTGACGAAGGAATAAATGGCGCTATTTATGGTCGTCCGGTGCTCCACGTTCATTTGCTTACGCGCTTAAATCAATCATTATATAATTGGGAGCTGTCCGCACCGTTTACATCTTACGAAACTCTCATGTGTGTGTTTGTGAGGCGAGCGTTCTCCAGGTCGCTCATCTTGCTGACCGCCACTCCCTTCCTTTATTATTTGTGTTGTTCCTCTTCCCTCCTTGCACTTCCCAGGTCTTGATTGTAGTTTACGAGATTTTACCCTTCTTCTCCTCACATCTTTCTCCTTCCATGAGAATTTCCGATTTTTTCTCTCTCCCTCATTCTCCTCCGTACTCTTTGATCGATGGGAATGGAGTACCCAC
This sequence comes from Ischnura elegans, assembly GCF_921293095.1. Lineage (NCBI taxonomy): Eukaryota > Metazoa > Arthropoda > Insecta > Odonata > Coenagrionidae > Ischnura > Ischnura elegans. The sequence goes on from NC_060246.1 coordinate 148,821,529, forward strand.
AGTTTCATCTCGACTTTTTTCCTTCTCTTAACCCTCTCGTCGTATTCACATTCCTTTCTCTCGGATCTCTTCTTTAGCATCTCCTTTTTCCACTCATTATTTTTCCTACCTTCCCTCATAATTTCTTTGTCTCCTCAATCTCGTAACTATCTCTGTCTTTTATGCTCGTTCTGGTTTGCAGCTTCTGGCCCATCATCACGCCTTCCAAAGTTCTGGCCAAAAACGAGAAATTGATGGCATGCCTATTATTTCATAGATTTTTAAAGTAAGTATATATTATACCTTATCCTATTCCACATTTTGGAGGATCTTTTTTTTTAAACTCTGACTGAACGGTGTAATGATAAATATCCAATTGCGATATAATCGATTCTTTTTCTTGTATCGGTAAAGTTGATTTTCTGCTATTTTCTATAAATGTGTATATCCAACTGATTATTATTCATGCTACTTTCTGTGTGACTGAAAATTATCGCCACGTTCAATATTTTCTCACGAATGGATGGTAGAGGGAAAAGTAGCATGAGTTAATTGGTAGTCTGTTGTGTTGTGCACTTCCATTACTGGTATGAATTCTGTGGTGGATTATTGCGAAATATCTATCCATCTTAGTTACTTATGCCCTGATGGTTATGTGCTATGTAGTATTTCTTGCTTAGAATTTACATCAGGAAACGTACATGATATACTATTGCGAAAGTCAAGAAAGTGCCTGAGTATACCCCCCTGATTTATCATAATTAAGAGTTAGAAATTTTCAGTGTATCTCTTCAATGAAAATGTTCAAGAGAATCCTAATATAAATTAATTCTCAACTGCCACAAGTTGATTAACCCTTTCTAACTCAGAGCTGATTCTGGGAGAAATCATATTTGAAGATGTTTCAATTTGAAAACTTGAAAATTTGAACACTTGATGATAATTATCGTGGCAGTTTAATATTTCGTCATTAAAATGTACACTACAAAATAGTAGGTATTTCAGACATCTCCTAAAAAGAGCTGAAAGTTTAAAGATTTTTGATGTTGCTTAGGAGCAACATTGGGTTATAAAGGGTTAAGCATTATGAGGTAGGCAATTAGAGATGCTGAGCCGTATCCACGAGTAGTGGTTTTTTTTAAATACCTCCCAAAAAATCAAATTTTATGCTAAATTTTTAATTTGTGCTCCATATTGTTGCTCTTTGCTCATTGCTCTTTTTGCTCATTCTTGCTCTTGCCGTTTAAACGTTACCCCGTTTTTTCGTCACGCGTGTCTACTCTGACCCGCCCCCGAGGAGAGGGAAACATCGTGTCGTTCGTGAGTGAGTGGCTTTGCAAACAGTGCAAGTTGGTCGCACGAGATGGGGCCGTCCGGAGTTCGAGACCCCGTCGCGAGGAAAGTGATGGATCGGGACGGTCCCCGGCGGCGGGTAGAGAGAGAAAAGAGGGGAAGATGAATGGCGCTGCTCCGGGAAGAAAAGGTCCAGAGGGCGCGGATTGTGGGAGGGAATCCGTGGGTGGCAAAGGGGTGGGGGTGGACGGGTTTGTTCCTTAAGGTGGGTGGGGTGGGTTGCCCCAGGTCGTGTGGGTTGGTTCCGTTGGGGTTGGTTTTTAGCGGGGAGGAATGAGGCGAGGGACACAAAGAAATGAGGGCAGGGACCTCGGTCGCCGGCTAGATTAAACCTTTTAAAGAATTCATGGCAGCCGTCGGAGGCATTATTCAGTAACCGAACTATATCAGTGGCTTAGAAAACCTTCGTTGGAGAAGTCCTCGTGGGTGGATGGATCTCTGGAGAAGACTTAATGGGTTGCCTCTCCCCCACACGTCTTAAGAGTCCCAAGTTCGGGGAACTAGGTAGATAGATGTACACTGCGGATGAAGTTCACCATGAAAAAATATTTGGCTAAACCGGTATTTATTTTTAATATACTAACCAATATACAGGGTGTCCCGTTTATCTTGACCACCCGAAATAACGTTTTGTCCAGATGTAAATTCAAAAATGTGTCGAGCAAATGTCCATTAGCCGTCAGGGGGACCATTAATCAGCATGATTGCCTTCCTTGTAGCTTTGTTATTTACAAAGATATGAACAGCGGTATGTCTTTTTTAAATGGCACCCTATGTTTTTTATTCGGCAATTCATTTCCTCTCCTAAAGACTTATTCAAAAATGTAGCACAGTGGACCATTAACATAAACACAGTGCTATGAAAAATGACTGACTCACTAGCGCTTAGTGCAGGTACGCGGGTATTGGAACTACTCCACTTGCTGACGTTGACAGTGAAAAAATGAAAACATAGTAAAATGCACACCAGTCATTCACGAAAAAGTATAGGCTGCCATTTAAATAAGACATACCGCTGTTCATATCTTTGTAAATAACAAAGCTACAAGGAAGTTAGTCATGCCGATTAATGTCCCCCTGACGGCTAATGGACATTTGCTTGACACATTTTTGAATTTACATCTGGACAAAAAGTTATTTCGGGTGGTCAAGATAAATGGGACACCCTGTATTAACCACCGAGTATGGCGAACTTCATCCTTGGTGTCTATAACTTTGCACCCGTTCGCGTGACTGCGTACAAAGTAACTTGTTTCATGCAATGATGGCCAGATAGAGAGGCCTCTCAAAATAATGCATAACTATACACGGATCGCCTCTCGACTCAGATAATAATTTTCTCCGCAATCGTGAGGATATTAAGTTTAATTTTCTTTTACTCTGCTCCAAACTTTCTCCACCATTTTTGAACCTCAATAGTTTTCATTTTGCACCCGATATTGCGAGTTTCATCATAGTTTGCTCTTTCACGTACATGCTCATGAAGGCTGGAGATTTTTGCAAAGCAGCCGAGGTAAAGGAACGAAACGCGAGCTGATATAAGCAATGGGTGCATAAAGTAGGGAAAAGTGCAGAGGAAATCCTAAAAGAGAATATGAAAAGAAAATAAGAGAAGAAAGAGTTCGAGTGTGTATTGAGAGAGAAAGTAAGTAGGGGACGTTTAGTGAAACGAGAAGTAATCTAAATAAAGAATGAACGTAAAGTAATGCGCGTGCATCGTATCAACCTTTTCTCTTCCGCTAAAATTTTCTCACTTGCTAATTAAAATGCGTATAGATATTTAGGTAAAATTATGAATTATGAAGGAGCCTGATGAGGTGTGGTTGAGACCAATGTTGATGGAACGTTTAAAATGCGAGAAGGAAAAAGAGAAGCGGTATTGGAAAGGCTGGTGAGAAAAGTAATAGAAAAAGGAATATGAGTGAGAATGAGAAAAAAAGAGTCAAGGGAAGGAGATTAGTAGGTGAGAGGAAGAGAATAGGTAACAAGTGTTATGCAATAGGAAAGAGATGCAATTAGAGAGACGGAATTTGGAGGCAAATATAAAAAATAGAGAACTAGTAGAAGTGAGAATGATAAATGTATGGAGTGATGGGGGAAGATTGAAAATGTTGCGGAAATGAAGATTGGAATCATCATCACTGGTCAACAAAACTAAGATTGCTTGGACGCAGCTCTCCACTAATTTCTCCTATCAGCTAATCTTTTCACACCCACGTATTCCTTCACTTACTTATCATTCTTTACCTGTGCCATATATTCCATTCGTGGTCTTCCTTTTCCGTCCTTGCCATCTAATTGCCCTTCGGCCATTGTCTTCTTCATTCATTTATTCATACTTGAGGCATGATGGTGTCGTGAAGATTGAAATAGGAATGGCAAGTGAGGAGTGTGCTGGGATGGACATAAAAAATAGAAACACAGAAAAAAGGTAGTAAAAGTTGTGTTTTGTTCTATTTTGGTGAAAATTTTTTAACGTGCGTGGTCGTTAAGGAAGACAAAGATGATAGTTGGGAAAATATATCAATTGAGAGGGGTGTATTCAGACTTAAATGAGGCATTGGGCGGGGGAATTATTTTCGTAATTGTGGAGAGTAGGAAACTCGGGGTGAAAGATGGGAATTGCGATGGGTCACAATAGGGGGTTTATCGGCATGGCGAAAGATATGTTGGTGGGTAGGGCGATTGGAATGGATGGAAGGGATGACAGGACGGTGCGCATTGGATCCCTAGGTTAGGGAATGAGAAGATGGGGAGGGTGTACGAGGAAACGTCGAAAAGGGGGCGGAGCGGGCCGCTTCCTCCCCGAAAGGTGTCTCCTGGGAGACGAGGAATGGAGTGGCTGCTTAGCGTTTGAAAAAGGAAGGAAGGATTCTAAAGACGTTGGCCAATATGTGCGCTCAAGGGATGTTTCCAGAGATAGGGGGAGGGAAGGGGGATGCAGGAGAGAGGGACAAGGATTGGAATAGGTGGGGAGGAATTTGGAGAAGCAGGGAGAGGGGAGGTAGAGCGGAAGATTTTGTAATAGACGGAGGTAGGAGGAGGGGGAGTAGTGGGGTGGGGCCGACTGGGTTGTGGGGCCGGGGGAGTGGAGGGGGGTAAGTGGCGTTCTTATAAGAAGTCCCCCGCCTCGCTACGTATTGAATCCGATGAAATTTTGATGGGCACTTTGCTTTTATGCGTTCTCAGTTCCCCGACCCATGACGAAGGCGAGTAGTTGTGCGCCGACTTCAATTTTTTCCTTCTGAACGAACGTCTCTCGCTTATGCTTTCTTCAGGCCGGGTAATTGTAATATGGCGACTTTTCCTGATGGTGACGATGCTGATGATTTCGAGCTACTTCGATGATTCAGTATGATTTAAATTCCATGTTATCGTTTTCACTAATGACAGTGCTTCCCTTGGGGATCTGATTTACCTTTTATGAATTTATCTTCTCCACAAAGGGTTATCATGTCAGTTCATTAATATTAATATAGGTTCCATTATTACATACTTACTGTTTTATTAGTCTCATCCGCTGAGGTAAGGGTTAAACTGACGTTAAAGGAGCACCGTTTTCTTTTTATGAGTGTAACCAATCCCTTTTTTGGAACTCATTTATTAAATGTGGAACAGCCCCTCATAAATTCAAGTTCCGGCTAGAAATTTGGTTTTATTGTACTAAGATACTGCTTGGCGCTGGGATAGACAATTTTATCTATTGCTTTTTACTGGCTATCATTGTTATGCTTCCAATGATTCTCACAGATCGGATATGTACAAATCAATAATCCTAAATGTTGTAGTAAGGGGTATGACTCAATAGTATTTATGAGCTAATAAGTTTTATTTTATTAGTTCGTTTAGTTATAAGTAATGTTGTTTTTTCTTTCCCTTGACCTCTATGTTAAATGTTTATTCAGTGTCTTGGAGTATGAGTTTTAAAGAATTTTAAACGCAAATTTTTGCCAATGTTTCGATATGTAGGTATATAACCTTTCTTGTCTTTTTTGCATCAAAATTATGTACCTGCCTTCATTCATTCATAGCTGTGATGAAGGTGAATAAATATACCAAAACGTAGGCAAAAATTTTCTTTTAAAGTTCTTCAATACCTATGCTCCAAGACACAGAACCAACATAAATAATATTAGTAATTTATCAATAATGTACATCCTCTTCTGCCTAAATATTTATTTATACTTATTGTTAACCTTTTTCCTAGTACAAGTGCGCCATCGTAACATTAACATATTGCCTTTTTGACCTTTCTTAAATGTAAACCTTTTAAGCTCTCTACATTTCCCTCACTGCGGCAGGTTCTAGTAAGTAGTGTAACTATATCCCCAGAAGCTATTTCCCACGAGTGTGATAGCACAGCGAAGCAACCAAGATCCTTGCCTAGTCGTCTCCTATAAATTGGTTATGCGCGACCGAGTCTGGAGGCTGTCCACCGTGGGATTGGCAGGGCATGCATAGCTGTCACGCATAACTCACTTGAAGCGTGGGCGGCTGTACAAGATGGAAGGATGTAACTCCGCTCGTATACGTGAGCACACACTAAATTTTATCGGATCTGCAGCGTACCTATTTGTCGTTAAGGTGATGCATCTGTTGGGGGAATACGCGTGGGGTTTTCAAGGAGGACGCGTTATTTCCCCGTGTTTTTGATTACGGATCCGCGCTATACCCTTCTCGGTCTCAATATATTTACCGTCACATGGATTTCGGCCCACGAAATGAAATGCATCCACACTACCTTCTTCGCATGTCACTCGTAGAGGCTCCGCAGGGTTTTTAATGGGACGTATTTCGCCTTGCGGTGGCGTGCGTAAGATGTGTCCGCTGTAAAATCTTCAGATTGAAGGCAGGGAGCTGAAGAATGCCTCAAAATGATGGAGGTTTTCTCGCTTCTCCCTATTCTGGTTGTTTCATTGCTTCCCCCGTGTGAAATTATTATTACCTTCCCGTCTGTCTCTCTCTCTCCACTCTTCCCTGGTTTATTTTCTTCATACCCACACCTCGCTTCGTTCCTTCCCCGCACGCTTTGAATATATACCCCGTCGATGAGTCTGAGGGAACAATGGAGACGAGTTCCTTTTATGCGTCCATTATTTCCTTAGCACTCCACGTCTTTTTCTTCCTTCTCAACCTCTCGACTTTATATCTCGCCGTCTCCCCCCCGACTCGGTGGCTCGGAGGAGGTCGTATCTTTCGTGCCTCCGGAAAATCGTTCGAACGAACTGCTGCGTCGCGCGCCGGCAGCGGCGCTGGCTGCGGAATGCCTAATATAAAGGATTCGACCTTTTAACCTGTCCGAGGTCGGTATTTCGTGAGCTTCCGTCTCAGCTGTGAATTTTGAATCCAAGGATGATCTTTGTTTGTGCTTTCGAGACTGGGGAAATGGATAGCGTTCGTACCAGCCCGTTTCGGCGCGAAGGAATTTCTTAGCCTTTTTTGCTTAGGCTTTGCATGTCACCTCGCGTTGATTCACGTATTTCCTTTGCGGAAAAGATATTTCATACGGGAGAATCATCCGTGAGAATTTGCCTGTGATTTTTACGTGCAGAAGTGGACTGTGACGATGAAGACGTAACTGCACTTTTTTGCGGGTGAACGATAATTTAAAGCTGTAAATTATTTTGTCGTTTGGCTCAACTTCATGCTTGAAAAGAAATTAGCCGCATGCTAAATATATTGGTTAATTCCAAATTTTCCCCAAAAAGTAATACTAGTTATAAGTTGGTAAAATGGACATAAAACAATGAATAATAAAAATAAAAGGATATCTAGCGACATTAAGTATTAATACGCATTAAATATGACGCTCCTTGGGTAAACATTGAATTTTGACATACCGGCGTGGTCGTAACCATGGAGAAACTTTATTGATGAGTGATTGAGGGAAGCATGAAGCGCAAAATCTTACGTGTACTCTCGGTGATGGTAAAAAGGAGAGTATGAAATGTTTATAAAACTTTGAGTTACCTCCCTGATCCTATGTATTTTGAAGATGGAAAGCCCTAATGCAAATGCATAAGCCAGGAATACTACCCAGATTTCAGCCACCGAGTTCCACGCATTTGCATTTTAGATCATGTTAGTGTAGATTTGCATTTTAGATCATGGAAGTGTACACAGATCTCTGAGAAGTGGAGTTTCCGAGCAGGTCACTAGTGTCTCGAATCTTCTTAAAGTTTTAACATTTTGTGTTTTTTAGAAGTGCTATGGGAATACCTTAATTCATAAATCTATCATTAGTGTAATGTTGAAGATTTTATAGATATTTTCTGGGGAGCGTCAATGATTTACAAACTTAGGGTTTTTGATTCAATTCTGGGCGAAATATTTATATCACGTATCGTTTTCATAAGCTGGGGTGAATTAATACTTGTGCGCAATGAACATTGACTGCTCTAATATGTGTGTTTGTTCTAAAATGTTTACCCATTCAGGATATTTTTATTGAACTATTCATTCCGCCTGTGCTTTTATATTTGGGAATCTCCTGCCGCATAGCCATTTAATCCGTCATCTTAGCCTACCCGGTTCCATGTACATCCACATTCCATTCACTGTCGGTCATCTTTTGTCCTTGTACTCCATTACTGCGTAGCGTTTTATTTATGTTAGCTATAGATAGTTTAGCTTATTCCTTGACTCTATCGGTTAAGGTGGGATTACATGGAGCATTTTGCGAGTCATTGTTTCAGTCAAATTGGTTCCCTGCTCCGTTTACCTCTCATTCTTCCCTCTAACTTGGTTTTTAAAATACCCTCCTCGCTCGGCACTCCCTCTATCAGAGCCCTCTGCCATTTTGATCTGAAACTTTGTTTTTTCTCAACCGCTTCATTATTCATTGAGCGATATGCGTATATGACTACTACCGATTCCCAAACGAAGCGCTCCGTGGTCATATAAATGTCAAGGGTGAGGGCGACCCACGTGCTCTAATTCTTATCTTTTTTCGCCTGTACGCATGTAGAACTTAGCAAGCCCTATTTTTGTTAGGCACACTATACATACTATGGACATTGTGCTTATCGCGTAGGGTTAATATATGTTACTTGGAGTCATTATCGGCCATCTTGCCTCACTTTTTTCTGGAGATAGCCCGATCTATCCCCTAACCCTACTATATTATATCTCATTTATCAGTCCTTGACAGTTCCTTGAGGATACTCGATCGAAGTGTTGCGGTCCGTCTTTTTTAAGTGAATACAATATATGCTGACTAATGTACCGCTCGTTGAATGTTCTCACTAATACCAAAAGAGGTTTTTCCATTATCGTGCATTGTGCTCTTTTTCACGCTTTATCCCTTAAATCTTGTCTCGTTTATGCCAAAGTCTCCTTTCATGCTTTTTCAGCATGCTACCATGTTTTTGTAATTCATGTAAATCTGTTAGCGGTCCTGAGGAGGAGGGTACTGTGGGATGGATCTCTTCGGAGACAAGCAGCTTAGGGGCAACCACGGTTGCTTGGCGGTGCGGAAGTAAAGGGTTTGGAAGAGGAGGGCGACGGGTTTAAGTGTGGGAGGAAGGGATAACAGAAATGAAGAAAAAAGACGGAGGTTTATGTGAAGTGAAGGGGTAATGGCAAGGTGAGTGGTTCTCGGTGGAGTTTTAGACTGTAAAAGTCGCGGACGGTAGCAGCTTGTATGCGCCCTGTTCCATACAGGTTGTCATTGAATTTCTTCTTCAGATTGTCAAGGATGAAAAAGTAAAAGTACAGAAGATATTGAAAACACGTGCGCAGAAAGAAGTAAATTGTAAAGAATTGACAAGCCCGTTCAGAATGATTCAGACAGGTGTTTCAATGCTAAAAGAGGTATCGCTGCCGTCTTAGCGGGAAGAAAGAGTAAATGGAGAAAGGGAGGATGAGATGAATGAGAGTTATGTATTGAATGAAAGATAAAAGATCACTGGTAATTGAAGACGGATTCAATTTATAGAGAGAAACAAGCGGTTTGATTTGCAAAATGATCCACGTAAACCTATCCTAACCGGCGGAAAACCTTTAGGAACAAATATGCTTAAATTTCAAAATACATGTTTTCTTTAAAATTTTCAATTATAATGCGTGGAAATTAAAATTTTAAAAATCTTTGCAGTTCAGAAGACCGAGGAAATATTGTTTAAATGTGTTGGAGTAATTTTTGGAAAAATATGGAACATCATTTAAGGAAAATTATATCGTAAAGGAATGAATCTTCACAAAAATAAGTTATAGGCGTTACCATAATTTTTCCCTTTTTCGTTCTCTTGGTAACACTACCTCATAAAAAAACCAACATATTTCACGCTCGCTGTCAACATTTGATGGCGGTGGCTTTAAAGCAACCGGCATGGCATTGGCTGCATCGCGCCCTCCATAAACACAGTGAGATAGCGAGAAAAGCTTAGCTCAAGTCGGTGACTTCATTTACCGGGTTGTTGACCGATAATCCTACATGTCCCGCGGGGGATTAAATTTCTATGGAGATGGACCAAAGCGTGGCCTCCATAAATCAGGCCTGGTTATGTGAAATACCCTTGCGGTACTATCCGACTGCCGGGCTTTCCTCAGTTGTGTGTTCAACGGATTAATTTTGCTTAGGGTCCTCAGTCGTAACTGCAGACGGTATCCTCTTCCAATAGTTCTATCCTTGGAGTACAGTGTAATGGGAAATTGGATTATTAGTTTGGTTAATCTTGGTAATAATTCTTCTCATAGATGAAAGACATTGTATATGCATCCGTGATTGCCGAATCGTGACAATTTATTTGTGTCTACGCTGCGAGTAAGCTGGTTTTGACTTTCATCTACTGATTCTATAAATTTAGCATTAAAATGTTCGAGTTTTTCAAAATTCTCGGCATATGGGATTGGATGGGGAAGAGAAAATCGTTTTGAGGCGCAATGAAATACGCAATTAAGAATGTATAGAATTTTTTCTGATAATAATTTTAATTTTTTGAGGGTATCGAGAGGAGATTAAATATGTGAATGAAGGTATTGAAAGTGAAGAGATTCTAAAAGTCCATTTCAAAGAGTTTGGAATAGCGCGTGGAAGTTGTGATTTTTTTTTGTTCTGAAGAGAGGACGGATTTACGCTTAAATGTGGAGGATGGGGATTTGCGAGGAACTGGTGTAACCGTAGTGAGAGTGACAGCAGCTTACTAATGATCCGATTTAATCTAACCGAACCGATAAATCTCCGGATAACTACCATGAGAATTTAATCTTTACATTTTCAATGCAGTAAAACTTCCCGGCACCCAGCTTTCCGGAATGCGGATCTCATTTTCCGCCGTTTCAAAATCCATACTCCGTTTCTCCAAAAGCGGTATGTTTTTTTGCCTTTTCGTGGCTTCCTTAGGAAGGCTAATGCAAATTTGGGTGAAATATGAAGTAAAGGTAATACGCTTTTCTTCACTTGGAGAATAAAGCGTGGGTGCTGAGTGGGTATATTAGATAAGATAGTTGGTGTAGAAATACCTGATAAGTAAGCATCGGCACGCAACATCTTATCCTAATCAGCCCTCACGCCTTATTCTCCGGGAGATGAAAAGCTTCTTTTTTACTTATTAGTGCATTTTTTTACTGTTTTTGGGAAAAAACTTGTTTTTTAATTTTTAAAATTTTCTACTCGTTGATGGTGAAACATGTAATCAATTAAACCAGAGCTGATGAAGAAATTTCTGCAAAGTAATTGATGACTTACGCCATCTGGAAATTAAATGTCTGATTTGGAGTTTTAGACTGTAAAAGTCGCGGACGGTAGCAGCTTGTATGCGCCCTGTTCCATAAAGGTTGTCATTGAATTTCTTCTTCATTGTTATTATATATTGTATTGACATCTGAAGCAAGAAGGTGTGCTAAATTTCAAAACAAACTGACAGTGGGAAGTGTGTTAAAAATCAATTACAAGATCCCATCTAAGAAACAGACAGACAAACACGGCAATTTAAGAAAAAGCGAGTAAAAACGTCGTCTGTATCGCTTTTTCGGACGCGGATCTGCGTAACCTTAACGCAACGCGATCTACGCTAAACGTAGACTTCGCATAAGGGTAGGCTACCTTGTGCGTATGACATGTAAACGTAAACGAAGATTTCGGTTGCGCTTTGCACCGCATGGCTTACTGCCGGTCAGCGGATTCTCATTTTCAGGGAGTCCTTGTCATGGCTCTCTTTGGAAGGAAGGATTCAACTGCATCCGTTTCCTCTGCTCGCCTATCACTCTCTCCTGAGTCCTCTCCTCTCTCATAAATTCCCTCAAGATCCCATGCACCCCGTTAACGTTCCCGAAAGGGCTCTCTCATTCCCTGGGCCTTGATTAAGACGTCTCCTCGCTTCAACTATTCCTCTGTCGGTTTACTCGCCGTCCGGCCGTTTGTTTTTGGCCACCTTAATCCCGCGAATCTCTCCTGCGCATCCTTCAAACGTCAGCCCTTCCGTCCGCAAACACCTAATCTCTCTCCCTCTCCTCTTCTGGTTTATATATATATACGCCCTCAGGAGAGAGAGACAGAGGGGGTGGATGGGAAGGGAGTTTGTATTTGACAGTAGTTTGGGGGCTGTGAGGGAGAGTTGGCAGTGGGTGAGAATGAGTTGGAAGGGTCTTGGAGATTAGATGGTGGGACGGAAAGAATAGTTTAATGTGGGGAAGTGGGATGGGAAGATTGAAGGATACGAAAATTAGGGAATAGTGGCTCGTTGCGTCTTCTTAGATGGATCGCTATAGGTCTCTCGCTAAATGGGACGCGACTCTCTTCACTTTTATTTTCTTTTTGTTTTTTTTTTCGAAACCTATTGCTCGTTCATAATTTACCGTAACATGTTAAACTTTTTAGGGTCTGTTGAGTAGACCTTTGTTTACTCTGCAGAGCCTGAAAATAAGCCTTTCTTCAGCCACTAGAAAATTAGCGCGCAGATCCTTTAAATGGATGCCAGTTGCCAAATAATTGCTTCTGTTGGACTCATTTCGGTGATCGGTGTTTTCACTAAATAGAGAAACGTGATTTTTTCCTCCAAACATCGGTTGCAAATTCCATTCAAAAGATCAACAGCCCACTTCCCGTATAGCCCACTATGCTGGACGTAAAACGGAATGCTCGCATTCTTGCCTGTATCCCAAGTTGTCGGAGCACTCGTTTATGTCATACCAGATTTTGAAGTCAAACTTCATTGGTCCTCTTTGTGTTTTTCTCACTTCAATTTTTTCTGTGCCTTATTTTCCAATATTCTTGTCGTGTTCCTACTTCCTTGTTTTACGAAGCATATCCACCTTGTACTGCAACTTTAGCTCAGTCATTCGTGTGTTTTTATGTGAAGACGTTTTTCATGCAAGATTCGCTGACAAATCGTCATTAAGTTTTACAGTATATCTCCACCTCCTTGCAAAAAGGTATAATATTATATTCATTAATTTATTTAAATACAAGATCCGTCTGTTCTTATCGAAGCCTTTTTGCCTTTTTGATTACGGCCTTATGTAATATTTGTATTAATTATAATGTCCACTTTGGGAAATATTTGTACATGATTTATTTAACTTTAGATACCGTCACCTCGCATTTAACTAGCATCTTATGTCTTCAAATGCTAACTATACTCATATATTTAAACGAATTATGCATTGCTTTCCTTATCTTCTTACTTTGGGTGTATACGTTATAAAACTACGTATTACTGCGTTGTATTCGTTATGTCGTTAATTTCTCTGTTGTTGCTATAATGATAAAGCACTTTTATTTTAGGTTATTTATTCATCAAAACGTTCTTCTCAAAATAAACACTGTAGAAGTCCTGCGTGAACATCGATTCTGTCTTCAATGAATTATAAATACTAGTGTTAATTTGGTGTTTTAAATCATATAGTTTATTTTGATATGAACCCTTAATACCGTTAATTTGAAATAATACTGCTGGAAATTCGAGTGAAACAAGCATGGTACTCTTGTCATGTTAATCATTGCAATGTTTGTCAGATAAATCATTTATGCATTATTACTTTGTATTTCCATCGGCTATATTTCGAGGGAATACCTCCAAGGAATTCGACGGCGAGATAACCGTCAACGGCCTTGCACAATGTCATTTCTTTCCCCAGAACGGGAGCATTCACCGGCTAGAAATCTTTTTAGGGCATGTCGGATGCATTGGCAGGGAGTCACGTTTTCAAATGACCCAATCTACAGCCTGTTCTTCTCGCGCACGTCCTCTGCACGCGCAGCCGTTTCGGTGGCCGTGCCTCGCCAAGGAATGTCCACGTCGCCAAGCGCGGGGAGAATGTGCGCGGAACGATTCCACGTATAATCGGGCCTGTTCGTTTGCATGTCGGATCCAGGCCCTCGTCCTTTTGCTGGCTCTCTTCATCTCTATATATTGTGCGGCGTAGCATGTCGTTTCGGTTTCAGGCGGCTCGTACGAAAGAATGCGCTCCACCGGTCTGAAAATTGAACGTTATATCTTTTCCAATCACAGTTTTTGCACGCGACAAGTGTGTGCATTTTTTTTTGAAACGTTACCTATAGCATTTTGCGTAGATCTTCGTTATAAAGAGCTGAAATTCTTCCTACAGGCATAAAAACACCTAAAGGCCCGCAATCATTGCATTCCATTTTTCCGCTGGATTAATGAAACAATAGTTACGTCATATGAACTGTATTAATTTATTTGGTAGCGTTAGATTCCTCTGGTGTCATATCATAGAAATCCGGTCCATTTTTGAAAATTTAGATTCTATCGCAATTATTACATTTACATGAACAAGCTAACAGGAACACTTAACTTCAAAGTAAAAGCAAAAATACGTTAGCACTTTGTGCGACATTAATAGGTCTCCATCATTCCACCCTGTTCTATTTCACTCGCATAATTATCGCGTCCTTTTATACACATACCATTTTTTGGTGCACAGTATTGTCGTTGATGGAATCTTGGAATATCTTTCCATCGCTGTAGAAATTGAATGCTGTTTTCTACCGATATACGATTTTTCATGCGAAAAATGAGTCCAATTATTGGATACATTTGCATTCTTATTGCAGAAACTATTCATGGTAACAAGTTTAATCATTTTTAGTTATAAACTCTCAACGGCATTCACTCGGTATGGTATTTTGAAGGAGGCGACCGACCGCTTAGGTCATTTGCGCCATGAGGGAAGAGTAGGTAAGGAAGGGTGGAGAGAAACCCGGCGTCGGCATTAGCCTGCTCTTTACGAATGGCACCAAGGGGACCACGGCTTAATTTCCCATCCGACGGATGGAGTGTTGTCCATGAAATGTCCTCCACACAACATTCAAGCAGGGATCGGGCAATCTCTGAAAATTCTCTGCCATCACCAGGATTTGAATGCGAGCCCACTGGGTGGGAAGCCAACACTCTAGCCACCACACCAACCCGATCCCCTGGCACTCACTTATTAATTCCATATTTTGGTTCATTACGGACTCCATAATAATGTTTTCGCCGGATAATCTTTTTTTTGCGTTATATTTTGTCTGAAGTGACATCGCTGAGGTCCACTCCATGTTCTGAATATTGAAGTCTATTTCCTCCAATCACAGTTTTGCATATGACAAGCGCACACCATATACCTACTGGTAACTTTAGACACTTTTAAAGTGCGTGTAACATTTTGGGTGGAAAGATGCCATGTATTGTATCTAAAACTCCACAAGGTCCTAAGTCATTACTAATTGAACGTCATAATTAGCGTAATAGCCTTATATTTTGACACAATATGCATTGTTTGCGCAGGATTTTATATCTGATAATGTGCTTCTTTGCTTAAGTCTGAAAACCAAGTGTTATTTTTCAAACCCCTAGTTTTCTTAAATATTTTCGTCTTTTATGATAGTCTACGTTATCTGTATGAAAAAATTCTAAAAACTATAAGGGCTTCTAAAAAGTCTTACCTACAAAAACATATATTTAATAATTACTTATTTCTTTTTTATAAACCCATGTTAAATGAAGACAAGGAATAAGAGATTGATATCATGCAAGTCTGCAATTATCCCCTACCCCTGAATTAATAGAGTTCAAGTTTATATGTGACTTTTTTTCTTAATTGAGCCTCTTGTTTACAGTGTTGCAATTTAATTGCATTATTTTCTGACTATATCCACTTAAGGAAAGGAGGGTAGACTTGACAGCTATATAAAATGGATTTATTCATCCAGAGATAATAAATCCATTAAATCGCGAACATAGGTCATACACTCCCATCCATTCACTTTCCTCGGTAGATGGCGTTTTTATTCTGTATATATAATGCTAAAATCACTACAGAAAATGCTATGCGTTTATCTTCCTTTACAAATCACCTTTTGGTGGATTTTCATGGCCACGGCCGTCTAAGAACTTGCTCAAAATATAGCAGCTCTTAGATTGTGCTCATATATTCTTGTCACGTTTAGTGTCTACGGAATTGTCTTCGAGTATGGTTATACGTAATTGCATTTGCCTAAGGACAAATTATTTACTTTCGTAACTCTTTTGCACCATGAATTATGTGAAAGAAGACTAATTGATTCTCCAGTTATTCTTTGCGCACGAACTATACATCTATCTGAGCTGTTGGCAGGTTTTATGACAGTTTGGTTAAAGGGAAAGTGATCTTGGCTGCCGGAGTATGTTAGTTGAGCAGTTTATTAATTTATGATAGACGTGCTTAGCTTAGAAATCGTATGAAAATCGAAGTCGTATGACACTAACGATGCGTACCACAGTGAGTATCGAATGATTGACTATCTCTGGATTTTCTCTTTGAATGGAGTCTAATATTGAGAAAATTAAATTAGAGGAAACTCAGGTATTTCCATCCTGCAATAATTTGCATTGGCTAGTGGATGTCATATCGGTTTTTTCTTATTTTTATGATCTCACATCCTCGGTTGGCTCTTTTCCACCGGTCATTCGTATTGAAAGACAGGAAATATTAATATCTATTGAAGTATTTAAAGCATGTTATCCTCCCAATATGTATAGCATTTAATTTGGCCACAATTTACCGTATAAATGCCGATAGAGATGAGGAAAAATTATGGCATATTTTAATAATAGATGTCCTTTGCTGAAATCATATATAGAAACCTTACCAGAATGGAATGATCAGTTAATATTATAATTATCGGTATTAATACACATATTTTATATACAGGCTATCTGCAAATATGGTAGTAACTGAGTGATAGGTACAGCAGGACAGTGATATTGCTGGAATAGAAAAACTTGAAAAATAGTGGAGAATTAGTTGGACTTCAGTTTAAAACTTCGGAATTCAAGTTTCTTATTACTAACTTAAAGAGAAGATTCTTCAAGGCTATTTTAAGTAAAAATCTAAATTGATTGATTTTCCCTCATTTATATACATTTATTGATTTCCCTCTCATATAAGAGAGTGAAAATAAATAAATAATTTCTCTTCAATTACTGGTATTAATGTATGCATGTGAAAGTGTTTCTTTTCAACTATTTATTTTTCTTGCTAATGGAATTCAATTAGACTAAAGCTTTCGGTCAAACATCTTCCCATATTTTATGCTCGTTTATCTGGGTGGCATTTTGTTTTACTTTATGCTTATATAGCAACTGTTTAACTTAGTACTTGTGCTCTTTCGCACTGTCATTAGCGTGAAGGGTGATGTATGTTTTTGCTAAATATCGGTGCGTAATTTTATGGTGTGACATAAATATTAATCGTTGTGCAATCAGCGGGACAAGCATTGGTCATAAGTGCTTTTGAAACAGATCAATTAAATGAAACAGAAGCGACCACCAATTGAACTGGAAGTATTATCCTCTAGAATAATGCATAATATACCATTTTCATCACCCTTGAATTCCTGCTTCCCCAGCAATCGACTGGAGGTTCCTTAACCTCGTATTCGTCTTGCATCCTCTTTGCTTCCCGTCCATTCAGCTTCTTTCCTTGGTCGGAAGGTGATTCATTGCAGTCAGTGAGGCCCCTACTTACAACGTCAGTCATTCTCATTCCAAATTCATATTTTTTCCAGGCCTCACCCTTCTGCTCCTAGATCCGTGGAGCTCGAGATCCATTATGCTTTCACGTCGGCTGGACCCTATTGATTGCTTCCCTGCCTTCCATTACCTTCCTTCGTCGCACGGAATTGCTTGCTTAAGCTCCCGTCTGGATCCTCTTTTTCTCCTGCCGTAGGGAATGTTGGGAGCGGTCGTTATCTGCACTTAAGCCGTAACCATACGACCGCATTATGAGTCGTTCAGTGCAGTCTAGCATTGGCGTCGGTGTGTGCGGTACTTTATGATTCCTTGTGATTTTTCAGCCTCACTCGCAGTTTTCTGTCCTATTTGGGCGCCTATCACTTGCAGTATGCGTTTTGTTGTTCCCTTTTGATCGGTTTACTGCCCTTTTTCTTGATTGATGTGTGCGTAAGTACATGGGAAAGGTAGAAATTTTCGTGTATCATGATGATGTGGACAAAATGAGATAATGTAGGGAGGGATTGGGCGTGCATTTTGGTGGCAGAAATCCAAGTTCATTTAATATCTACGTTCATTCGTTATTTTTTCATTTATTGATCGTGGAGACTCGTTTATATTGATTTTATCACTTATCTTTAACTTACCATGCACTTAAACGATTTCTCAACAAGTATAATTTGGGAATAGTCGTTGGGTGTTCATCTGTAATTTGAACTAAACCTGGTGAAGTGAAGCACATTTTATTTTGAATTTGCGATTTCATTGGAAGAATCTTTTGTAATATTACATAAAAGTTACCTGCAGATTTTTTTATATAAGTGAGGAGACAGTATAAGAATTGCTAAAGGATCTATAAGTGGAACGAAGAGAAGCCAGCCGTTTACCTAAATGAAAAAAATAGATGCTGCTTGGGAAAAGTGGAATGTAGGCATTGAAAATAGGTAGAGAGCGCATGTGTGTCCGTAATCGGTGAATTTCCTTCAATAATATTACAATAACGGATACCCTCTAGCCCACTGAAGTATAAAAGGGTTGTATTGTCTGCTGTATGCATGTATGCTGTAAACGCTGCTTCGGTATTATCCCATCCTTGATTAGACTAGATAAGTAGCAGTAAAGTATTATTTATTGATTCCTAATTTTTTTGCCCTCCCGATAAAGGTGTCGAGGCAGCCTTAATTTGTTCAATTGCTCCTCGATCCTCACCTGAAAGCCGCACGTATAATGGCCGAGCCTTACGGCTTTCTTCCCTAAAGCTTCTTTGAGAGAAAGAACCCGACAGTTTACCCGGCTTAAAGAATCGGAAAACGAGTCATCGCGCCCCGATCCCTTCGGCTTGTTCTGAGAGCAAAGCTGGCTCTCTCGTAATTTTTTTTCTTTCTAAGCCGATCGTACTTTACAACTACCACTGCCTTCGGGGCGTTCGATTCTGGATTTTCTATCTTTCCACATTGGCGAAAGAGGAAAGAGTTTAAGGGAGGAGAGAAAAGGGAAAGCCTAAGTCCCACTCGCCCGCTCTCTTTCTCTCCAGGCCTTCTTTAAGGCTATGCGTGGATATTGATCCGCGGCTAACCTTGCAACCCTCTCCTTTCTTCCTCAATTCCTCCTCTCTTGCCTCCCTCCCTTTCATTCTTTCCGCCTCACTTCCCATCCCCCCAGCTCCTTTCTCTCACTGGCTACAAGGCCTTGTTTTAAAGTATCGTACGTAACATTTCCGTGAGAACGTATTGTATACGTATTTACTACTCGTAATTTTGATGGGCTGGTAATTGAAACGTCGCGGTCGTAATCATTTTGAAGCGTTATTAATTGAAGAAATTGAAGTTTTGTAAAAACGTGTACATGTGCGTGGCCATGTGAAATTCGAACTAAACGTTTTGGGAAAATTATGGTGTAAAAAAGTGAGTATCATGTAGGTAATGTTATGATGATTTCAATATCAAGCTGACGTCAAGCCTTCCGCCAAGCCATTCCAATTTACTCGTACTTCCGATGAAGTCACCACAATCCCAAAATACATTTTTAAATTTTTTTTTTCACATTCTGCATCGTGAATCCTTAAAAGTTTGGGTATATAAAAATGTAATATTGCAGTTTTCATGGCGTGAACTACCATCCGAATTGCTTTGAAATTCATTTATATAAAATGAGGATTTTGTGGCGCCAATTAAAAATCAGCGACTCGGAAAATGTCGGTTTAATTAGAAATGATGGTAAGATATTATCATGAGGTACCTAAATTGTCATTGACAAAGAGTTCGTTCTGTAATTCGCTAGTGATCGAATTTTGCGGCATTTAAAAAAACTTTTTCTCCTTCAATCTTGATGCATTTTCCCCGCATTTCAGGTTTAATAGGCTAGACCTATTCGATATTTCAAGCTCTCGAAGATCTAATCTTGCACATTAAATGAAAATTTATTTTTTCAATTGGATGTGATTCAACGATATACATTTGAATTGCCATTGAAATAATTACTTCCTTGCCACAATTTGTCAAAAATGTCGAATAAGAATATTTTATGATTGAATTTCAAGGGATTCCCAGCTTATATTACCTCTTTTCTATCATTCCTTAATTACCCCTGTTAGAGTTGAAGTAAGACGCATGCTCACGGAGTTTAAAGCGTGTCCTTGCTTGGCTGCGACCTGATTTCACTGCCTTATTGTTGTCATTGAGGGCAATGATAGAAATGCCTACAAAAACGAATGGGCAGTTATTCTATGGTGGTGGTTATTAAATCTTCTCGGAGCTATCTTCGTGATTCAATGCTGGAATTTTCAAACTTCAAGTCTGACTTTCGCTCAAGACAGGAAATACGTAATGTGCTATCAAACGAAAAATCAGTTTTTTTAGAGAGAATGT
This sequence comes from Ischnura elegans, assembly GCF_921293095.1. Taxonomy (NCBI): domain Eukaryota; kingdom Metazoa; phylum Arthropoda; class Insecta; order Odonata; family Coenagrionidae; genus Ischnura; species Ischnura elegans. The sequence continues at coordinate 148,841,666 of NC_060246.1, forward strand.
TTTTGAGTACTAATACATATTTCTAAATACAGTATGCCCTGTTTTTTTTGCTTAAAAGAGCGAAATGACTATATTTTGGCTACCGTTCAGGGAGGGGAAAAAATTAAATTCCATTTGTTGCTCGGCTTATGGAACAATCTATTCTTTGCTTGGGGAGAATAAGTTGTGTGATTGAGATCTGAAAGGATTGTTTTTCAGTTCTATATATGGTACACTATTGAATAATGATACCTTGAAAATGCACTAGGCTGTTTTTAGTTCAGCGTTGGAAGAATTTACGCGACATTTGAACTAGAGATTAGCATTTTTTTTTCTTTGTGTTACAAAAAAGTAATTGAATGCGTGTGTTCTACAAGCACCGTCAAGTTAAGTATGGAAGTAAGTAATTTTTTAGTTGTTACTAGATAATTTTGTCCTTGTTGTCATTACACAACTAAGAGCTTTCTAAGTAAATATGGTTATTTCTGTTTTCTTTTAAAACAGATAGTTATCTCTATGCGGCCCATTACCGTTGTGGTATCTAATATTCTAGGCTTAAAAGTGTTTCTTAGATTTCAGAGTCGTTTCGGCCCAGGGATCACTAGGCACACCGATGAGACTCATATATGAGCAATTTTAACTTTCGTTAAACTCTTGATGGGTGCTCCTGTTAAGGCCATAATATTTGAACCGTAGCAGGCGAGAGAGTAGCTTTCATTATAAGCGGCAGAGAGAGAGAGAGGGAGTATTTACAAACTTTGGATATCACCGGATTTCTCCGGTGGGCGCGTTATATTTTAGAGGGACATGAAATCGCGTGTTCTCTGGGCGGTGTACCTCCCCGTCGCTTTGACGACCTCACCCACCCACCCCGTGCCCTTCTCCGCTGTAGGGTGGTGGTTGCGTATTCCTCCCTCTCCTTGTCCTTCCGAATTCCTTCCGCTCGTTAATGCGCTCGCTTTAAAGCCCACTCTATCAAACGGGGCCTCCACCCCCACCTTTGCCACTCCTCCTATCCCCCCCCACCACCACCTACCCCCTCCTACACGCCCTCTTTATCCCTTGCCATCCATCCATAAACCGCTTCTTCCTCTTCTTCTACCCCTTCTCCTCCTCTATCTTCTTCCCTCTTTCATCTTATCCTCTTTCTCTCTTCCACCTTCCCCTTATATTTATCTCCCCGCAACGTTCCTCCTCGCTCCGGTTCCTTGATATCCCACTCCTCCGCCATTCTCATCCTCCCTGCGTTCACGATTGCCCCTCTTCCCTATCAAGTTTATCCTTTCATTCCTTTAAGGCAGTGGCAATTCGGAAGCGAAGCTATACTAGAGGATTATTCTCACTATTATTACTTACGGTACTCTACCGATTATGATTAGTTTACATGAAGTCTTGTATAAATCTTCCTGAAATGTCCATCATCCAAAATTCCTCTTCAATTCATAATTAGGTGTATTAACTTTCGTTGCGATTTTCGTTTAATATTGGCATTACTCAATGCGGACGTGCAGATAACTCCAAGCTAGAGGCATATGAACCCATGTGGACTTCTCTACCTATGTCTCCCTCTCTTTGTCTCCTCCTCTCAGCCTCCACGGTTGCCCCACTATCTAACTCTGATAGCTTGCACCCCCGTGAGGGTGCTAGCGTCACTCTATCATCCTGCTAGCCATTGCTCCTTGCCACCTGATGTAATTTATGAGGATATATTTGCTTAAGGATAATCCTGTGTTGCTATAATTTCATTATCATATCTCCCTTTATATAGTGAAAACTATGTCAACTTTTTTGCACTCATAATTAGCACTTTGTTTTAAATCATTGTCGGTTTGCTATCGTTTATTTCACTTTTTTCACAAATTTTCTTGCCGTTAGTAAGTACTCTGTCGCTTAGTAATTAACTAGCTTTTTTATTTATACAGATATAACGATGATATTTTTCAAATTTGGCTCATATTGCATAATTTCGGAGTAATAAGCGTGTATTTCAAGTCCTTTTAGGGTTAATTGCATTATAGAACAGAAAAACAGTTGTTTTGTGTTATAAATTACGTTTACTTGTTAAAATTCGTTATATAAACAATTAACTCCGTGGTATTGCATTGTGAAAGAACGCCTGGTGATGTCAAAAAGCCATCTAAACCCAGGATTTTTGATTTACATAATAAGTGATATAGTAATGAGTAATGTTTTTTTTTTACCTGTTATTCATTTTTTTACTCTTCTCCTTTCAGGTAAGTTCGGCCTCCAAGAATGGTGCCATAGACTTCAAGCATAGTTATGATATCAGGTGTTGAGTAAGCTATATTCAAGGTTTGCCTATTATAAATTACTGTAGCAATATTTCTCTCAATTGAAAACCCTTTACGTCGTTTTAACCTTAACCTAGTTTACCACTTTAAGTTCTCCAACAGAGCGTAAAGGTCAAGCTTAATATTGAATAGATCAATATTAAAGCCCGAGAAATTGTTTTCAATATGTTCTGTCGTATTTTATGTTTTAGATAGTAGTTAGTCAGTATTCAAGTAATAGACATTCGGAGATTAATTATTGAAATTCTTATTTAAAATTTAATCTTGTCCAACTCATTAAGCTCAGCATAGTAATTTTGTCATAATTTCATTAAGGTGGATTAAGATCCTACTTCTTGTAAGTGGTAAAAGTCATGTTTTCGCCGTCTCACTATAAAAAACCGCGGCGGAGATGTTCGCAGGCTAACATAAGTTCTTAGCTATCACATAAGAAAGAATAATTCTTTTTTTTTTGTTTTTCGTCCTGATAATACTAGACCATGACAAACGGACCAACCCAGAGCATTAGTTTCTTGGTCCGCATTGTGGGACTGACAATGGAGCTGGCGGGAAAAGATGTTCATCCAGAGCAACTATGCAACTCTCCCAAAGCCGTTGCTCGTGTACGAAGTCCTTTTGCATTTGATCACGTTTCAACTGTCGCCTTTTGCGGTCAAACTATTCTGATTTTTTTATTTTGCTCAAATGTTTGTTTTCGTCGTCGCCACCCTGTCAGCAATGCCTTTTTCGATAGATTTTTACGTTATTCGACCGGGGTATAAATGTTTCTTGTATCCTTTCCAAGTAAAGATATATCTGAGCATGCTGTCGTTGAATGCTTTAGAATATGGTAATCGCAGTTCGAAGCTCATCTAAATCCATGCCGGAGCTTTTGTCAGTTTCAATTTATTCGGTTATTCATTTTATTTCGTCCTTAATATGAAATTGATGCCCCTTCAGCTGTTTCATCGATGGCATGGAAAATGAGTTTCAGCAGCACGAGCTGATGTTATCCGTTTATTTGGTAATGGTCATTATATTCTGTTATGTTAAGCGCACTGTGGGAATTAATTATTCAGGTACTTATGATGGAATTTTAGTTCATGACAAAATATTAACGTGCGCAATAACTTCCAAATTCGGCGTGATTGCCTTGATTACCCGTCAGTGGGATTATTTTGTCAGGCCTCCCATCGCTTGACGAGCTTGATCAGTCTAAACCATGCCGTCATATCAACTCCATGCTCTCATTCACTGCGTTTTTCTTCTTTTCCCTCTTGTACGTCAACAAATGCTGTCACTGTCATTGTATGGTAAATTTCATCGGGTCTGAGCGTAAAGGCACTCACCAGGATAAAGTTCGTCGCCCGGATTCTACGTCTTTTTATCGTCTTAAGTCTCTTTTCCCTCGTGTACCGTTCTTTATACTTTAATTATTCTTTCTTTTTATTCTTATTCTTTTTGAATGTTTTACCCTTTTTAATGCTTTAAGATTTTATTGCTAGTTTACTTTAGTTTTCTTTCTTAATTCTTTATACCCTGTGCGTGATACCCTTGTTTCTCGTAGGTAACACGTGCTATTGAATACATTTTTTTACTTGCTTATGATGAAAATTATCCGTTTATGATAGTATGTATCAAAATATTACTTTCGGGAATTGCTTGAATGACTGTTAGCTGTAATCATTGAGGTGGATAATCTTATTTTTTACACATTAAGAAACGTGTTCAACTGCAGTTCAACTCGAGTAGTAAGTGCATTCATTGAAAACTTATTCTATTGTTATTTTTTTATTTACCTATGTCCTCTAGATTGACTTTATCTTAGGAACTCATTTACACCGTAAAAAATGATTTTAATTGTGAGCTATTCATCACATATAGGGGTGATGTTAACGTAAATTAGTAGGGTCTCCTCAAAGAATGGGGTAGTAATTCATTTCCCTTTTTCTCAGCGAGCGCTGTCATATTACCAAAGAAGTAATAATCGCAATCTCTTGCTTCGTGCACTGTGCTCGTGCGTACTTTCCTGACGTTCCCAAGGGATCACCTCGCCTTCTGACCCAATCTCACCCCTCCACATTCCTGCAGACTTCCTTACCCTCGTCCCAAGAAGACGTCCCTCCGTCTTTTCTCCTTCCCCAACCTTTTTCATTCCTTCATAATTCTTGGCAAATGCCTCAATCCATGCCGCGAGTGTTCCGCCAACTTTTCTACAAGGCTCTTATCGCCCCGCGATTTTTTTTTCAATGCGCTTAGAGGTCTTCTCCTTCTCTCCTTTCAACTCCCTCGCCTACCTCTCTCCCACAGCAATAAGAGCAGGTGGCTTTTTTTTCTGTTTTTCCTCCCGATCTTCCTCGTTCCCTACCCTTTCCTCCGGCCGCGGTGAATTATCAAGTAGCCCTCCACAGCGGGGCGCGGGCCAATTCCCGTCCCGGAAAGTAATTTGGTCGTTTCTCCTTTGCACCACCACGCCCTTCCGCACTCACACACATATACCTGCCTCGCGTGCGATATCGTAATCCTTTCGTGGCCTTAAGTTCCTTACCTTTGTTTCCCTCTCCATCCTCAACTCCTCCTTTTTCTTCCTTCCACTCTTTGGTCGTTGTCGTTCTCCTGCGGAATCATTAGCGTGAACGACCTACCCCACTCCTTCGTGCGTGTTGTCCCCCATTTTTTATCGTTCCATTTCGAAAGTAAGGTATTTATGTGCGCGAGGTGTTAAGTCATCTTTTTTTCCCGCAATGTCGTGCCTCCTTGGCTTTACGTTTCTTTTGCGTGGTGCGGCAAGAAGAGGATTGTCTCTCTTCTCCGCCATCCGCTCCATGGTCAAGGGTTGTGGAATCTTTTATTTTTTTTCTTTCGGCAATGCGGTGCTTTTAAACACTCCGTCCTTCCCGAGAAATCCCCCAGAGGTAGTTGGTTTCCTATATCGTGGAAGTTGTGCTCATTGTGCTGTTCTAGTCGTTAACTGTCAGAAGGTTCGCAGTGCAGAGTTCCCGGCGCCGGCATCTTTAGGTAAAGGTAAATTTCAAAAGGGCATCCGCTTTTCCGTGGCAAATTGTATTATATGGCGCTTCCGTGGAAGTTTTAATTTTTCCTAGAGGCGAAACAATCCCTCCCAGTAGATGGTGGAGTTGAGTGAGATTCCTTGAATTCATGTTTCCTTTCTGGCGGAAAATTGATGTTGGGAAGTTTATGCTTAGAGACTGCCTAGTTCGATTTTTTCTGGTTTATAATTTGATTTACCTAGAGTTTGCTCGGCAACGTTCACGAATTTTCTGTCTTCTAGTTTAACCATCCTCCTCTCACCCAAGCACGATTCATTACTCCTTTGCGCTCATATTTCCAAGTCATATCCAAGCTTCTCACAACTCACCTTTGGTACGAATCGTATGATAAGATTTTTCCCTCCAATTAATTTCTCGGAAATATGTAAGAAACAGTAGCATATATTGGAACAGTAAAGTGTCGGTTTATATGAATATTAATTGTGCCTTAATCCTATGCTATAATTAGGTGTGAGGCTTTCCTTTTCCATACCACAATACATACCGTCAATATTGGTCCAGGTATAATAGCATTAAGGCGATTATTTATCCCATAAGATTTGCTGTGAAAAAATTGAAACTTCTAACTAAACTAAAGATAGAAACGTCCGTGAAAACAATGTGATATGAGAGAAAAATCTAATTTTCTATGTTTTTTATTGTATGTACTTTTCTCTAATTATTAAAGAATAGGAGCAGAAATTAAAAAAAAAATACTTGGCAACAAATAAATACCTCAAATAGTTATACGTCGTCTAACATGTATTGCCTCGTGCGCATGTGAATATAGCATGAAAATGCGTATTACCTTGTGTTAAGTGTTGCCGATAGATTCCAGTGGCGGTGGAGCTAGCTTTCGAACGTGGAACGCACGTACGTTGGGAGAGTGCTCGTGTATAAGACCATGGAGAATCGTTCGGAGCGGTGCTGGAGGCATTACTCTCGGTGTGGAGCATGTGACCCTTTACGTAGTTATTGCTGCGCTGGTATCTTCCTTTCCCTTACCTCTGATTTCATCCGCGTGTGTTTTAAAGAAGGGTGGAGAGAACTTGTTTGACATCCCGGGAACCATAAATTTCCCACTTACCTCACAGATTTTTCTCGAAAAATCTTCGAATTCTCGTAGTCACGTACAGATTCTCTCTTTCGGCTCTCGGTAACACGAACCAGTCTTTTTCCTTTTCACACGGCCTCGCTTGTAGCGGCGTGAACGTCTTGTCCGTCGCTTCGCCTCATTATATTCCTTGGCCTCGGAGGTGTTCAAGTTGCCCGAAGGTATTCATTTTCGACCATCTGCCTCGAGAGAGATTTCAAGCATCGTATTTTGTGCACTTAGCTTACCTCCTTAAAATATCTATGAGCTATGCGCTTATTCCACGGAGCTGATCGATTTCATCTTCCGAAGCGTGCAAAGATTATATTTTATGTAGCTGTAGCAAATTTCAAATCTATCACTGCCACTTCGTGCGAGTTATTTATCATAAAAATACAGCGCATTAGCTAAGAATGCGTCATGAAATGGCATAAATAGATGGTTAGATTTTTCTCCCTCAACCAAGTCATTGATATTCGGGGAATTTCACTGTTTGGAGATTCATAGACTGTCAAAAAAGTGAAGAATAAATCAGGAAAATTTTCTTTGCTGTACAATTCAATAAACATTTTTCCCAATCACTCTACGTGTACATTTAGGTATATTTCGATCTTTTAACATGCCTTTCCAATCTGGTCATTCAGTTCGTCCTCGATGAGGGCCAGAATGTATTTCATTTCATAGTTCGCTAGCAAAGGCTTCCGGAGTGAGTAGTAGATGCTATCATGGTTTCTGAGATTCCAACGTGTTACTTGTTGCAATCCAGCCAGCTTCCTTGTATTCAGAAGACCTTAAGATGTTGTGGGTATTTCCGTTGAAACTGTCGTCATCTGACATCCGCGGTGAAAGCACGGAAACCATGATCGCATGCGATTTTTTAAAGTGATTTAGGTACTTTTGTTATATTTGTAAATAACCAAATAAAACTTATCGTGTTGAAGGAATAATAAAATGAAATAGAATGGAAAAGTTTAAAGGTTGAGAGGAAAGTAAAGTTTGTTTTCTGTAAAAATGTGAAGTATTTCTTACGTGGCGAATTAATTGCATGAGATCTTCTCAGGATTTCCAGCGGTTTAACTCGTTATATATCACCAGCGTTTCAAGGAACGACTTGACCAATGCAATTTGTTTTCTGGCTTTTCGTGGGGGAAGCTTAGCATAACTGGAGACAGGCAATTCCCCTAAAAAAATAACTTAATTCCGATTTCTGACAATACTGTTCTTATGTATCGAAGCTGGTTGAAATCAAATAATTTTTGAGGAAAACATGCAGTCTTTGGTACTCAAGTCTGGAAATTTTATTGTGATCTTTGAGTGGCCATCCTGTTACGCAGTATCATCTGCCTTTTGCTTTCAGTTAAAAACTCGCTTCAATTTAGGGAATCTCGAGAGTTTTTTTTACTCATTAAACCCGACAATATCTTTCGGTGTGTTTGCGATCACGCAAATTCGTATGTGTAACTAAGTGCCTTCTCCACCTACGACGGTGCAGCGCACAAAGGAAACGTTAGCAGGTGCGCGGCTGCGGAGCGTTTTCAAAATTGGATTCCAAAGCAATGCTTTTATCTCATCTCCAGAAGCCTAATGTTTCGGCAAGGGGTTTTTTTATTCCATGGCGTCTCACTCGAGAGCATCCATGCATATGGAACGAAATTAATAAAAAGAGGAGAAGGACGACGACGGGGAATTAAATTTTTCTGGAAACAAAAGAGGAGGTTGACCTTCGGCTTTTCGCACTGGGTAGTAGTCGTAGTAACAGAAGAAAAATCGTGCAGAGTAAAAAAGACAGACGCGTTCTCTCCCTTCCGCGAGATTCTCCTTATTTCGAGTTCAAAAGCTCCTGTCCCCGTCGCCCATTCATGCTCTCCGGCGCGCGAGACTTCAAAAGCACCGCTTTGCTCTCATTATGGCGCCGAGAAATTTCTTTCTTTCCTTTTTATTAATCCCCGTTCTCTTTTTTCTCTCTCTCTTGATCGCGTCGAGGTCTCTTCCATTCTTGCTTTCCTCTCTCACAATCAGCCTTTCGCTCCCACCGCCTGCCCTTGTTCTTCTTCGTCCAATCCCGTGTTTTATCTTCATCTACATAATATCTTGAAGGCTACATGTCATGGGTGTTTGGCAGGGGGTGAATTTATTCACCAACATGTCTTAATTTTCATTGTTCATCACGAAAATAAAACCTCGACAGTGAATCGGACCGCAGGTTTTCACAATTCTCGGTCACTCCTTTGGCCACTACGTTCTCCAGATTCGCTAATTATCTTGGAAACCTTTTTATCAATAAATTAGCCATTTTGACTGGGCAGCGTAGTCGCCGGTGGTAACGAAAGTCTGCAGTGTGATCTATGTTGTAGGGAATGTATTTGTGAGAATTTTTACCGCCGTTCACGTATCAGGTTTGAAATAACTCCTTTAAACATCACTTTGTTTTAATCTGTATCTCCTTAATACCTTAATAACTATGTCTAGCGAGTTTAGGAAGGTGTGAGTTCTACCTCATACCTAAACTACATTGCAATATATTCCTAGCACCCTGCTAGTCATCTCAATGTAGCTTAGTACTGAATGAGATTTGTTAAAACGCTCCAACCAGTAAATGACTTTGTGCCAAGCCTAAATTGTTTATATATCCCTATGGAGTTTGTGTTAGCTCCCACTAAGCATTCATCGCTTAACGCACCACCTAGAACTGAGGAAAAAATAAACTGATTTTCCAAGAAAATGTATATTTATTTCCCTGAAGTTAACACTGCATTCGAGGCTAAAAAAATTAAGTTAGCTTGCAGCCAAATATTCGACAATAGAATAAATTACTCAAAACGTAATCACCGGTCATATCAAAGGTAGCGAATTTTCAAATGTATTTCACTCTTGCTATTGCCCTCTATCACTCGTAGAAGTATTGAGGTTCGTAATCTTTCCGTTCTGCCGACCATTTCTTTTATCCCTGTCTTGTCATCTTCTCCATGGAAACACCCCTTTTCGTATCTGATCTGTGAAGAGGAATGGAGCGAGGATCACCGTCAAATCGCGCGCTTGTGTATACACACAGACGGTGACGGAGTGGGAAACCAGTTTGAGGAGGACGGGAGATGAAGGCGGTCCATCTCCCTCGAGGGAGTGAGCTTATAGTAGCATGTGATTCGCAAGTTGAGGACGGACTGACGGTGGAATGGTAGGAGGGGGTAGCAAGTCTCGGCGTTATCGTCGGCTCCTTTCCGCGCTGAAAAAAAAGCTCACGCGAATGGAAAGAAATGTCGACCGCATTCATTTCGATCGCTCTGAATTGTTTGTGCTGGAGTGGGAAATGAGAGACGGATTCCATGCATTGAATTCGACCGTGGATCATGGCGCCGGCTGATTAATGTATATTGAATATCGGTGCTTCTCTCCCGCCTTCCTCAAACCCATCGCTCTTTTTGATTCATGCCATCCTTTTGCTTCCACCGTGCCTCGTCGTGATCATTGGGGAGGGATTAACTCCTTTTCCATTCTATCTTTCTCCTGCCTGTTCTTTCCTTCCATCATCGTCGTCGTCGACATCCTGCGTTTCGCCGCGATGGTATCTTTCACTTGGCTCGCTCCCCGTACTCCTCATCTGCTTGGGTCGGCTATATCAATGGAAGGTCTGGGATCGTAAATATCTTTTCTTTTCCTAGTTCCCTCTTTGATGTTTTCATCGATGTACGTATATCAGTATGTCTCTCTCCCTCTCTTCTTCCAAATCCCCTCAATTCTCGTAAATAAAAGCGTCGGCGTGTCGCTTTAATGGGAATATCAAAGTGCCGATTTCGCCGAAGTGTTTTTGAGATCCGTGGGGTAAGAATGATTAGATTCCTAATTCTGCTTTTATTGCTGTATTTTTTTATCCATCCGTGGTGTGTTAATGTCATTTAAGGATGCGCTGTATTTGCCTGCGTTATCACAACTTGGTGGTACTGTCGGCGCTCATGGGAGCTTAAGCGAAAAAAAATATTTATATAACTAGTCAAACCTCATTGAAATAATTAGGGAAAGGCCCTACCCTTTTAAATCGTGTATATGGATAAACACATATAAACAGACACTCGGTGTTCATGGCGACCTTAATATGCGCAATTATATACTAGATGTATACGCTGATTTTTTTTAGATTGTGGTATTTCATATCTTTTCTTAGCTAGAATTGGGCGGATGGATTATGAAGTATTTTGTCAGTTTTTGTAGCCTTATTATTGAAAGTTTAACGGAAAAACATTTTTTATAGAAAATGTTAGATTGTAATGCTTTGAGCGAGGCTAATGCAGCATCAGAGAGGTGAATGTTTTCATTTTTTTGTGCTTAATTTTACAATAGGACTCATATCTGGCCAAAAATTGCAGGAATATATATTAAATGAGAATGTGAATATTATGTTTGTATAGCTACCGTATGTAAATCTTTACAATTTGGCATCTGTAAACTGTATCGATATTAGGACCAATGGTGAAGTTTACGAAGTGGAGTACCTATATGTATACTTGCATACATGATCTAAAGTAAATGCTCACCCACTTCCCGCTCATGCCCCTGACGTGTGTCATTCTGTTTCATGTAAATATTTATTCTTTTTCCGAACATAAAAAAAATATCCCCGCTGAAAAGACCCTGGAGACAAAGATTGAATCGTCACCGACTAGCGAGCGAGCGAGAGTGCATCGGGGCATAGCCACCTACCTACTCTCCGAACTCCTCTATTTCTGGAGGGCCTTGAAGATTGTGTCGGGTCTGCGGCGGTGGGGGAAACGCGCTCATTAAGCTGCGAAGGATCCTTAGCTCTTTCCCTCTCTCTCTCTAGCCAACCCAACGTGGGCCCTCATCCGTCGCGACCCTCTCTCCCTCGCATCCTCACGCCTTCACTTCCTACCCCTCGTCATCTTCCCTCCTTTCATCCTCCGCCCAGATGAGCCTCACGGAACGGCAGCTTCTCCACTCTACCCCCGTGAGAGCTCATCTCAGTCAGCCCCTTGCTTGTCATGTTGTACGCCAGTCTTTGTCTCCCTTTCTTTCCGTGTTATCCGCTCCCACCTTTTTCTCTCTTGCTCTCTGTGCGTGTACATTTTCCCGTGAATTTCTCGTCAGGGAAACGCCGAAGAGGAGGTGCTCATGCTTCGCGGTCTCCGTTGAAAATGAAATTGCGCTCTCAATTTCATGCTCTTTTTAATCTCAGCCTCGTTATTCAGCTTTAAGGGATCCTTTTTCATGATTTTCCTTCGGCATTGAGTCGTTTTAATTGCTCTATGTGTGAATCTTCGCGCTGTTTTCACTCTGTAGTGTTTTCTTTCATTAGTATTCGAACGTTTGATCTCTGAAGGAAACCATGAATTGATTTTGTATATTTCCAGTCATCCCTACTGCATTTATCCGCAATCATTTTGGTACCTATCATTAGTAATAAAACTAATTGCTTCTGGTGAGATATTATAATGATAGAACCCTTCCATCACGAATAAAAGAGGTTTAGCAGGATCAACATCGTGGGCACTTGACGATGATGTGGCAATGATTAATTGCGTCTCAATACTAGTTGATAAAGTTTTAAGGAGGTACGTGAAAATTTTCTCAAAACTTGGTATTGCAGATTCAAAACGAAATATTTCCGTAATGTGTTCATCTTTCCTAAGGATTTATGGGCCAATTTATTACTAGTTTTTCTTAATACATGGTGTACTATGTATAAATTGACGAGGGCATTGCGTAGTTTTGTCATATGTTTATTTTAATTTAATTAATTTAATGATTAATTAATTCTTTCAGTGGATGCGTCACGGTATTTGAACATGTTATAATCGACCTAATTTGCATGTTGGCACGCCGCTATTTTTAGGTTACTGAGGCCCAATATCCTTGTTAATGTTTTTCTATGATAAAATTATGTTGTTGATCAAATATAAAATATTTCGATTTATTTCTGTATCGTATTTTATATTTCAAAACTTAAGCATCGATTCTTATTTTAGGCAAGGCAAAGATGACTTTCTTCTTTGCAAAAAATATTCTGTTTCTTAGAAGTGTAACCTAAAAGAAAATTGACTGGCCAACCCCATCATTTTCAGATGGCTCTTAAAGTTTCACATTCACATTTGTCTGAATGTCATGTTACACAAAAGAATAATTTTGGCTGATGTTGTTTCAAGTTGTTCGGTAAAAATATCGACCATAGTTTCACTACAGGTTTATTTTGCAGGAATTGCTTCATACTTTCTCCATGGGGAAAAATTGTAAAGCATCGTATTTAAGCTTTTATCTGCGTCCTCTGGGATTCTTAAAGACATATTTATTCTGCGTTAGTAATTGATAATGTATCCTTAGCATGAAATTGAAATTATCATATGCGGGTGTGGAGGAAAATGGAGAAGGCGAAGTGGACGGGGAGGAGGAGGAAGGACGAAGTGCTGTTCATGGTGGGTGAGGAGAGGCAGCTCCTAGATGAAGTACGAAGAAGACAGAAGGTATATACGTAGCGAGCACTTAGCGCGGAGGGGATGTTGAAAACAGTTTTACAGGGTAAAATGTAGAATGAAGGTAGAATGTTTGGTAAAAGTCGGAGAGGGAGGAAGAGATAAAGATTTTTAGATATAATGAAAGGGAGTAGGCTTTATTGTGAATTGATGAGGAAGGTCCACGAGGGGGGACTGCCAGAATATTTCGTAAATATTGCTTGCAAACCTACCATAATCGGTAGAATACTGTAATATTAATTATAATGTGTAGTGCCAAAGGTATTTTGAATATTTGACGATGAGACTTTGGAAATCGTGGCTCCATCTGTAATTTCCTCTGCCACCTTGGTCTGTTGTTCAGCCGTCCGCCTAGCCCTCCCTTCCCAGCCCCCCCCCCCCCCGGTATCCGCTCCCCCTCCTCCCGATCGACATCCTTTGAATTGTCTTATGCCGTCCGTCCGCCCGATAGCCCTCTCCAAACAATCTCTTTTTTTTCCTTCCCCTCCCTTATCCACCACCAACCCTCCTTCCCGTTCCCTTTGCCCTTTCGCCTCATCGGCTTTATCCTTATCGCGTCACTCCATTTACTTCGAAAACATTATCCGCAGCCTTGCCCCCACCCCACGCAAAAAATCTCCCTCCCAATCGCTGGTCCCCACTACATTGATTCCCTCCAGAACTCCCATGCCCCTTCCATCGTTCCTCCTTATATACATCGGGTCTCAAACCCTTACTGCTTCCCTACTCCTTGCAACTCCAAGGACTCGTTCAGTATTTTATTTTTTTTTCTATTTCCATCTCTCTCTCTCCCTTTTACTATCTCCTCTTCTTTTCGCCAATCCTCCTACCATTCCTACCATTTCATTTTCCATCGGCCTCGGCCGGACCTTCTTCCTTTCAGTCTTAACTTAATCTCCTTCTTATTTTCTTCCCCCTTTTCTTATTGTCTTCCGTCCAGTGGTGTTCTCTCTCCCCAACTGTTTGGAGCATCCTTTTCCACCCCACCTCATTCTACCTTCCCTGCCCGTCAGGTTGTATCCTAAGGGCCATCCCTCCCTCTCTCTCCCAACTCCTCCCTGTGATCCCCCCAGCACCCCTTCCTCTCCCCCACCACCCCTGCACCATCGTCATCATCCTTCTTCTCATTCTTCGCTTGGAGCAGCACAAGGGGGCTTTTCGTTTCGAATCCACGCATTACGATCGTCGTCATGGTAACGTTTTGTTTCTCTCCTCTTACGGTCCGATTCCCTCCCCCCCTAAAGTCTCTTCTTACAGGAGAGAAGTGCACCTCCTACCCATATAGGTGTACGTTCAACGGCGGCTTTGATTTGGCTTTAAATGAGCGAGCTCCAAGAACGTGTTTCACTTAGCTCCCTCAGAAAATCCCTCCCATGCTATGCGTGCTCCCTTGCCTGCATTTCCCACATTCTCGTTCATTTCTTTCAGTGACTCGCCAAGGTTTTTCCATGTGCACCTTTTTATTTTTTCCATTCTTGATCTTTGAGTGTTGTTTACTTGACATGAACTCTCCCAGGATTTTCTTGGCCCACCTATCTGAGCTTCAGAGTACGCCAAGCCATGGGGGTCGAGAATATTTGCCTCAATATTTACTATTCTTCTTTTCTATGTGGAGATTAGTGGTCAGCGTTTAATGCTGAATAGTATCTGTGGAAGTCTAATGTGTAAAAGCATTCCAATAATTTAAGTCCTTCATTGGGTGAAATACTTTTATCAGTATTAAAATGTCTAAACTTTAATAATAAAGATAGAATAATTATTACTTTTATGAAGTTTTAGGAACAGACGAACTTGTCAGCAACTACCGTTACTTTAGAATAAAGCACAATATATAGTTATTCCCCATTTTCGTTTAAGTATTCCTTATATAAGCCGGCCTCGGTGGCGCCGGGGTAAAGTCCCCGACTGCCAACCTAGAGGTCGCGGGTTCGAATCCCGCCTGGGTGGCTTGACTACCATCCAGGGCATGGATGTTTGTGAATGTCTAACAAGTTAATTGTAAGAGAGGACAACTCTGTCCTAAATTCGCTTGTATAATAAAGACAAATTATTATTATTATTATTATTATTATATAAAAGAACTAACTAAGATCCTAATGAGGGGTGAAATTTCGTGAGGCTCCATAAAGTGGAACTTATGGGAGGAGGGGAGATTTAGAATCTAGGCATTTCAGATGAGAGTAGTGAAGAGATATAGGTGTCTTTTGAGAATGCTGAAATGGAATTTGAATATTTCAGGTAAGAAAACGCTCGAATATGTTTATGGAGGATTTGTTGCAGTATGCCTTATGGGTAGAAATTCATAAGGAACGAAGATAAAAATACTATCCTTTTTTATGATAACAGCAATTATCTTGAAACATGTGAATGTGCAATTACTTTGTAGTTGGTGCAGAGCTACCTATCTCCTTTAATAACTCGTGTGCAATGCATAGGTTTAGGAAAATTAGAAGAAAAATTTAGATCCTGGAATTATATAATGAATAAATATTAAATATAAAATGTTAAAAATTAAACTATCAAATATCAAGGGTATTCGATAGAGTTATTGTACGAATTTGAGCCTTAGAAACCTACCTAATGAATTTTTTTAATTGTAATTTGAATTATAATTATTAGTTGAATTATAATTATTGGGCTTTCATAGTTTCTTGAACTCTCACTTGCCGCATTAAATACCTACTGGTGTAAATGTGTAAGGTGGCCGAAAGGAGGCGTGTCACTCACTTATGAACCCTTTGAAGTATGTATATCGACCTCAGTCGTGTCCGTCGCGCCGCCGTGTGGGGGCGCCGGAATCCCTTTCTCCCCATGCACCTTGCCTTCATCGCGCCCCGCTGAATACACCGGCCTCCTATTCACCGAGTGCCTCTAGGCGTCTCCCCGGAAGCGAGAGAGAGAGATAGAACCGGTGTGTGTGCGTCGTCGTCGGTGCATTCTTTATCCGTCTCGACCGAGACACCACCACCGCCTTCTCTTTTCAAGCCTTTTCCTCCTCGTCACCCTTCGGATATTCCCACCCGCCCTACAAACCTCCCAAGTCGTCGTTTAAGAGGAGAGAGACTCTCTAGCGAAGGAGACATATGGCACGCGTCTAACACGGCCGCCTATCTTCTTTTTTTTCCTTGCCTTCATTCAAAAGGCGTCCATCCTCTCGAGTAGCGTGTGTGTGTGTGTGTGTGGATATACACACGAGCTTCATTCCCGTCACTCCAGTCTCTCCTTTGAAAAAAAAAGTTGACCCTTCCAATCGCTAGCACTCACACCTCTGTCCCTCTCATTTCCTCCAAGGTGGCCTGCAGCCCTTGACCTTGTTGTGTGCGTGTGCACTTGGGTCGTTTTATTTGCCCCAACTGTTATGGTTACATCGCTTCCAATCACTCGGCAGGAGGACTTCATTAATGCCAGCATGAGCGCATTATTCATTGCTGATCGAGGGGTCAGCCGTTCGCGTTGAGATATGCGGCACCTGCTTCATTAATCTAGAGATCTCGTCTTCAATGTTCGTGGCAGAGTTGATTACTTTATTGACATACCAGTTGGAAAGTAAGAGTTCTGGAAATAGATTTTTGAATCTCAGCTATTGCTCTATTCAAGTACTTAAGTTGTGCCAAGTGATGTAAAGAATAAACGAAGTAAGGCAGAAAGAAAAATGTAATACAAATTTTTTATGTGTGAGCTGAATGTGTGATAGATAATGCATATTTTCTGCTTTTCACTTACGTTGGTGACAGGAAAAAAATGCTCAGTTAGACCTTTATTTGTTTTTTGAAGCTTAAATTTTCTTTGGAGCACACTCTACCTATTGAATATAAATCTCGCAATCTTTTGGTCGAGAAGAAATCTCTTATTTAAGCATAAGGCGTTTATTTAAGGGAGCCCAAACCTTACCCAGGTAAAGGCACATGATTTTCACTGTGTATTTCTTGTATTTTATTAGCAGCAAATATGTGATGATCCATCGCATTGGCTCTATACTCCTTCCGCACACCCAACCCTCTACTCTTGGCGCTGGCATACCTCTCCCTCACTGCGTTGGAAATTTTCCACTTTTCCTAGGTCACATTCTCGTGAGAGAACGGTAAACAAATATTTGTTATTTCACAGCTTTTTGTCGCAATAGAGTCTATCTTTAATAATTTAAAATTTAGGAGAAAAAATTCTCCTGTTGTGGCTGAATTTCTTCCATCCTTGCCAAGGCTAATTGCAAGACGAGAGCCGTTTCAGTGAAATTCTTCTAACGCCAAACATTAGGTGTCGATAAACCTCATAGTTTTCCGTTTTGTTCTTAATTTGATGATCTCTTCATATTTCGGGTTCTCACTGCGTTGTTTATCTTCGAGTGACGAAAGTTTCGACCTGAAGACACCTGATGGAATCCAGCCGAAACTGTTGTCACCCTAAGAAAAACAAAGTGGCGATCACCCGATAGATGGAGATATCATCTAATCATTATCTCTGGCAGTTGTGGGAAACCTGATTACTTCTCAAACAATCATTTTGAAAGTTTGATGTACTCTACCAAGCGTTTTGTGCAAATTACCTTATGCAATCAACTTCCAGCGTATGTAGAAGGAATTTTCATTACAAAGCAATAGGCACTAAAATGATCTAGACATTTTTCGCCTACGTAGATGTGCTCTTTCTTAACTGTTGTAAATTTGAAGTCGACATTATTTATAAAAATTATGGAAGTTCTCCAATGGGAGTTTAGAATAAGAATTTAATTATTACATCTTTGTGTACCATTAAATGCTTGAATTCGGTTAACATCTAAGCGTCAGCAAATATGTGATATTTTTCCTTCGCTATCTATCTACCTTAATCGGTGGAATACCATAATAATAAAAATATATCATCGCTACATCCAAGCATCCTTCGCTCATACTGGTTGTGGTAGTGACCTAGTATTAGACCATCCCATGACTGATCATCTCGTATAAGAAGTCGTGGGCGGTAGGCATCTGACGATGTGAGGTACTCTCCTCCTGCTCCGCGTCATGCATATTCCCGTGCGAGAACAGAATATGTCATGCCTCACTCCGTGCGTGCTGCGTCTCCCTCCCGTTCGTTCACTCACGCACGTCATGTGATTGGAGACGCGCGCGCGTCGACAGCGAGCTGGAGACAGACGTCGGAGGAATGTGTTCGCCGTGGAAATTGAGTGTGATTGGATGGTGTCACGTCAAAACGTCAGCGTGAGGGGCGATATTCACGCTGCTTGACTTCTTCGGGAGTCG
Source organism: Ischnura elegans (assembly GCF_921293095.1). NCBI lineage: Eukaryota > Metazoa > Arthropoda > Insecta > Odonata > Coenagrionidae > Ischnura > Ischnura elegans. Next base: position 148,859,798 of record NC_060246.1, read on the forward strand.
AATCACCGTGGTCCCGTATAAACGTGAGGGAATAGGGGGGAAACATGATGAAAAACTAAATTTATGCGTCTGTTAGGTCTCAGGTGGAAGGAATAAGGTGGCAGGGTTCATTTTCTGCACCCATGTGTTAAGATTTGCGCATGAGATGTAAGATGCATTTTCTGAGATTGGGTTAGCTGTGCTTCATTTTTTGCAGAAACTAGTCAGTATTCACGCTCCTTCCGGCTTGGTAAACTAGATATCCCGCATACCCTCTGAAAATAACCCTCGTGTTGTTACCTAAAGGCAACTTCATATTGAATTGGTGTAGAGTTAAGCCATATTTTCCTGATTATCGACTCAAAAAGTTTTAGGTTATTTGGCCTTCGGTTTTTACGATAAGTGCATTGTATTGGAGTGTCACCTCTAATTGTTCCAACTAAGGGTTGCTCCAGTGAAATAGCTAATGAAAATATCTATGAGGAATCAAAAATATAACAATTTTTAACTTGAGATTTTGTTAATTAGGATCTTTCTCCATGCTTTAACCTATTATATTTTCCTGGAAATATTTACTTATAGGGCTCCTGTACAAGATTCCAGCTTCAATCGTATTTTATCCCGTCTTCGACTCTGATTGGTAACAGTTTGATCTTAAAGAATGTTCATGTAATTGTTTCTTAGCGTAGGTACCAATGATTCGATTTGTTTCGTAATGATATTAGCTTTCATTTCTATCCTTGCCTTTTAATTATATGTAATTGAAAAAATGACTGCTGAATGGATTGAAAGGTGTGTGATAACCGCACAGGACCCTGTAATGATAAGTCTAGTTCTGAGTCCCCGTCATAATTTCCGAGAATTAATGGCACCGGGTGATTACGAGAATCCTTTGAGTAAGGATAAAAAGCAGGTATCAATTTTCGTTGGAAAATATATAGTGGCATTTAGCTTAAGAATATAAATGACTGTTTCCGAGAAAAGGTGAATAATAATCCATCGACAGAATCGTCAATCCGATTTCGACGTTCGAGGAATATCCTCTTTCACGCGGCACTCGTAATTCTATCAAGAAACAAGGGAAGATGAAATGAGATATCCCTTTTCAGATTTCCCATTTCCTCTCTCTAATTGTTCTCAAAGGAATTCCATTAAAATAATTGGGGGATTATTATCGTCTTTGCCTTCTGAGAACACTGTTAATAGTTTTTCTTCTCATTCCGTTTCCCTTTTCGAGAGGGGCTTTTTCCATTTGGAGGTCTATGCTCCTAGAGGAAAAATTGTCCAAGGTATGGTTTTGTTGGGAGGGGAAGGTATTGGGGAGATACGAGAAGGAAGCGATATGGCAATAATATACAGATGGGGAGAGAAGGGAAGGTTTTCCCCGGCGAAAAGGATTAGTGAACTCGAATGAGCTCCGCGGATTTTCTCGCGAGCTAGAGAAACCATTTCTTCCCCTTTTCATTTTCTGGGGAATAATTAGCGCCACCAATGCCTCTTGGGTCAGGGGATCAGGAGTTAATGCGGGGATCGCGTAATTGGTTCGATCCTTTTTTTTTTTCCTCGGCGCTTACCGTAGTTTCAGGTGTTCACGTAGGCGGAGCTTCGAGGTTTGGGCGGCTCATCGTCAAGGAGATGGAAGCAGCGTAACCACTTTTTTATACTTCTTATTCATCGCTCACCGCCGTAACGTGATCTTGTAAAAGTGTGGTATTGGGAGAGGTGGGAGAGAATATTTTTTTCAAATATTTTAGGTTGTGAGTGTGATTGAGAGAAACTTATTGGCGATAGGGTGGCTGGGAATGTGAGGGAAAGAGAGAGAGAGAGAGTATAAAATTATCATCATTCTCATAAACGAAGTCGTATTCAAAATTTCCAGTTGTCTGTCCTGTGGGACGCATGTGAAATTGAAAAGAGATCTGTGGCACGTAGATATTGGTATTTTCTAAAAATCTGTTTGTAAAGCATAGATTATTTATCTAATTTAAGCGATAGCCTCTATAGTAATTACTCTAACTGTGCAGCTCGCATGTCATTGTTTCATAGACCACGGTTTTCTCTCCTGTGATATAATTGGAATATTATGAGGGAGAGCTATAAGAAATCCTCTCAAAAATCGAAATCTGTAACATGGATTACTCTAATTAACTTGTTGAATTTGCCATCTCTATGCCTCCTCGAACCCTGTTGCAAGTGTCGACTAAGTTGTGAATCTAATACCTGTTTTGAAAGACTTGTGAGGTTTTCTTTCAAATACTCTTTACTTGCGGTATGTAACATTATTAACTGATTATGTAAATAATATAATCTCATTGAGCATGATTTATTGGGTAGTTTTTAGTAATGCATCGTCCAATCCCGTTAAAAAGTAGTGAACTGTGTATAATTTTCCCGAATGTCGCATTAATAGGCAATATGATTATGTGTAAGAATATTTTAATGAACAGTGATACAATAACCTCGACCTATTTGCTGGAATAGAGGGAGATTTGTAATATTTCTAAACCTGCCGCGTGAACGGCGGTGAAATATACAAGAATTGCCATGAGAAAAAATTCCCCTGGACCGGGAATCGAACCACGGACCTTTGGCTTTCCGGGCCACTGTGCAGATGCGCCACTGCGCTATCCAGGTTCTTTAATTCTCATGGCAATTATACCTAGGCTCATGGGAGGGAGGCTGAGAGGGAGATTATCTGTACCAAGACCCCGCGCTCAACCGGCATAATCGAAGGCTGTTGGTTTTGACAGTGAAAATCAATCCAACCTCACCCCCTCACCGTTTGCGCTTTCCTATCGGGCATAAATACCAGAATTGTATCACGCAAAAACTATTTACCTCCTGGGTTTTGCCTTTTTTTTATCGCAGTGTCTGTGAGAAAAAATGATAAATTCGACCCATCAGCAGCAGAAGTGTAAATTGCACCCCGTGAAGTCCTTCTTCCGCGGGTCTTACTGTGCTTAAGACCCTTAGAGAAGGAAAGGGGAGGGAGAGATTTGCGAAGGAGTGGGGGGGTGGGAAAAGGTTAAGCAGGGAGAGAGAAGGGGGTGAGACGGGGATGGATGGTGTGGGGGAAGGTTAAGTGGAAAGAGGGGGTGTTGCTGGGGGGGGGGGGGGGTTTGGTGGAATGAGGAGAGGCTTAGGATGGGAAAGAGGGGGGTGAAGACGTTGAAGGAAGGTATTTTCGGCGGCGGCGGCTTGTGTTGGGGAGGATGGCGAGATGGGTAGTGGGGTTGAATGGGTGAGGGTGAAGTGGGAGTGATTGTCAGGAAAGACCCCGCCCTCTCCCTAATAATCCACCCTCTCGCAACCCCTTATGTCTCATTTTCTTCCCCTGGTTTTTTCACCCTCCAACTGACACCTTTCCTCTCTCTCCATCTCCTCCTCCTCAGCCTCCTCTATCCTCCACCATCATATCCCACTCCTCCCATAGCCTCTCTCCCTTGATCTTCAACCTCACCTTTTCCTTTTTTCTCTCCTCCTGTATCCTTATCCTCCTCTTCATCGTCGTCCGCCAGGATTTCTCCATCCTCCTTGAGGTTCATCCTCTTTTGCTATCCAAACGCACTAGCATCTAACCTTACACCGCAGTAGTAGAAATTTTGTGCTTAAGGTCATAACTTCTTACTTCAAGCGATGCGGACTGAGTGTGAGGTAAGTGCTTCGAACGATATTGTGGAGAAATAGGTATCGTAATCGGATAAGGGGGAGAAATTGGAGGGAGGTAAAGCTTTATTTTTAGCAAGATATACTCAAAACTGAGTTGATGTATTTTATCTCTATGAAAAAGTTGCAGCAATGGGGAATGTAGTTTTCCATTTGATTATTTAGTTTAGCTGGGTTGAGGCCTGCTGTATTAAGCATTTCCTCTGCTATAACTTTAATGTGACTCTTTGGCCTTGAACGTCTGCCGTACGTACTACTCATGGTATTCTTGGGAAGGTCACTTGGGAAAACAGAGCTGGTGGTGGCGATCAGTATTTTGAGAGCATAGTTTACTCGTTTGTGTATGAAGTCGCTGTTTGACTGCGTCTGATGTACCATCCACTATATCTCAAGTCACTTTCTATGTCAACACTTGTTACAATCCAGTCACTTTTCTTGGTTATTTTATTTTATCTTGGTAGGTTTTGAGATTTGGTTACCTAGAGAATTGTTGATACTTTGAAGGCAAAGTGAACCAATTATGAGGAAATGAGTTTCAATAGCTCTTGTGCTTATGGTATGTACAGAAGAGGGAGATAAGGAGAAAACATCGAGTACTAACCGGAGAGGGAATTTTTATTCCCGTGAAGGGTGGTAGAGTGTGAGGTAAGCGACGAATTATGAGGAAGAAAATATCGTTAATGTTTGGAATGAAGGCTGACCTTTTGCTTAAATGATAAGGTAAATTGGAAGTTGAATGCTGGGAGGGGTATGGCAGGGGTAATTAGTGACATTTTCCCCATGCACATCTTCCTTAACGTGTGGAATGAGTTACATATATTGATGTGTAGTAAGTTTTATTTTGCCTTAGAAGTACATAACAAGCAGCAAACACTCTGGAAATCATGACAGGGTATTTCTTGAAGCCAGTGGCTGAAGTTAATACTGATATTAAATCGGATCGAATGGGCCTAGCGGATTGTTAGTTTGATAATTAGTAATTAATTAAACTCTACAGAAGACATGAGGGTCATAGAAGCCTAGGGATATGTTTGCAATTTTTATAATTTCGGAGATAAGTGCAGGTAATGTTGGCTGGAGTACGCAATATTGTTATGGCAAAATTATACAAGTAAATCACTGAATATCTGCTCTTATCTCCGAAAGTATAAAAATTCCACTTCCATTCCACCCCTTGGCTTCTAGGGTCCTCATGTTTTTTATGATAGTATAATTTTCTCCTTCGCTCTTCAATGTTCCTGGGCTTCTTGATTTACCCCTCAGTGCATGTCTCCACCGAGGAGGAGGAGGAAGGAGCTTGGGAGGAGAGAGAATGGAATAAAAATGGAGCCGAGGAGGGAGTGATCTCCCGCAGTGCCTCTCCTCACAAGCGGAGGGAGGATTTTGAGAGTTCCAAGGTTTCCCTGTCGGCCGGGGGTGGCGTTTTCCTCCCAACTCACCCCTTTTGTGCAGGAAGCAAATCGATGGGGCCACGGGGTCGGCTCTGCTGCGTGGGAAGGGAGGGAAGAGTGAAGGAGAGGGTTGTGCCCGAACGGAGGTGCGGGGGAATATTGCGAAAGAGGCGCAGCACTGGTGTGGGGGGCATGTGGGATATATGTATAGAGGTTGTGGGCGGACCAAGGGAAAGGGAAGAAGAATGGACTTCGTGTTCCATAATGGATCTGCTTGGTGTTCCATAATGGTCGCCACAGTTTAAAAGTGACTTTTACAAATCCGCGCGGAAGAATGGAGGCTGCATCTATATATATTTTTCCCCCGAACTTCGGTGTGAAAACGATTTCCTATGCGTGGGCATAAACAATATTGATGAAAGGAAGGAGATAATAATGTATTATTCCTTTGGTTTTCTGTCGAGAAATAAAGTGGGTGTATGAGGTGAAGTGCTTTGAATGCCCGCTTTGAAAAGGACTAATCGTGTGTTCAAGAGTGTTCGCTTTCAGTTATAGGTACAGTTACTCAACTTGAATATGTTGTGATATGATACCCCGCAGCCATCATAATGTCTCTCTTTCTACGAGATTTTTCAATACTCAGCTATTTTATCTGTTGTCGTAAAGGTTGCTTTGTGACTTTTGGATGATGCTTTTGAAATAATTTTTTCTTCTCTGTCTAAACTCTGTCATGAGGTTTATAGAATTAGGTGCCATTGTAGCTTGGCTGAGAACCTATCTATTGTATTAGAAGATATGTATTTTACAATGTCCCAAAATAAGTAATTGGGGCAGGGCTACTATCCTATGCATCCTTTTCGTATGCCTTGAAGATCTCACTGCTGGTAATCATTTATGACTTAACAAAAGTTTTCGATGTTCATCTCCAGCTGAAAGAAGTGTTCTATCATTTTTGAACGGCCTTAGTCGGAATATAAAGTGATCAATATGCAAGGATGGAAATGTCATGCTATACGTGATGGCGACCATTCTAGAGAGATATAGGTACATGATCGTGTCTCTAGATAACGACTGAGGAAGTATAAAAACACTTCGTTGGAAATTAATATAAATAGATTCTGCATTGCGTTATATTGAGATTTTTTTCTTTGAAATTGTGTAACTTCCTGTTTCTGAGACAAGCTTTCAAAATTTTACTGCTTTATGTAGCGGTTTGATATATATTTGCTTACCGTCTCGTTTGGAAAAATTCACAGCTCGTGAGTTAAGGAAACCAAAGCGCAAGTCGAAGGGATGTGGAAAATACGGAGAAGAGGTGGAAATGTGAGCGTGGCTAGAAAGGAACGAGGTGGAGCTAAGAAGCGCGAATGGGGAGAGGGACGCAGCGTATAGGGGGTGCATTGAAAAAGGAGAAGAAGAGTGCCTGGGAATGAAAGAGATGGATGAAGCCTCGAGGTTAAGCGGAGACGGGAACTGGAGGAATTGAAGAGCGAGAGAAGGAGACCATACCAGGAGCAGCGAACGCTCAGAAATACCTTTGAATATTTAAATATTTTCCACAATCTTTTTCCTCGCCACCCAGAAAATCTCTCCAACGTGAAATTACCGCCGAAAAATTCTCTCTGCTCTTTTCCCCCAGACGGTCTCTCTCCTTGAGACTTTCTTCTCTTCAGTTTATACTCGTATCCCTCGGTCATCTCTCCCGCGCATTGGATTAGGGTGGTTGGTTTGCTAGGCTGCTTCTGACGGAGTTTATATGAAGGAGAGCTCTTGGAGAAGTCGCGTTGGCGGCGGCTGAGTGATTCTAAACTTCCCTGCCCTCTTTCAGCGAGGCGATCTTAGTTCAAATTCTCCGGGTGGCTTACTAGGAATTATGGGCGGGGGTCGTTTTAAAGGGATACTTTTTTCACTTCACATCCCACCCTCTCCTCTGCCATCTTTCGCTTTTAACCTTACTTTCCTCTTAGGTTATCGTGTGGCCCAAAAATTTAACCTTTCACGCTCTCTCTTTTTCCTTTGCTTTTGGACCTTTTCTGTCTCCATGCTCCTTTCCCCTTTTTCCTCGCCTCCAGTTGGATGTTGTTTCAAAGGGTATTTCTCTCTTCATCTTCTTTGCTGTACTCATCCTTCCCTCTTTCTTTTCTCCTCACCTCACATGTAAGACCTTTGTCATCATCGCTGTCCAACTATCCTAAGAATGATTGGACGTAGTTCTCCTCTCAATTCTCCAGTCAGCTAATGTTTTTACACTTACTCATTTCTTCTATTTCATGTCCTAATTTACCAGTTCCATATATTTTGTTCGAGATCTTCCTTTTCCATTCCTCCCATCTACTTGTTCCTCAACAATTGTTTTCTTCCCTCAATATGTATGGCCCGAATATTGTAATCTTTCCACACCTACTCATTTCTTCTATCTCACGTCCTAATTTACCTGTTCCTTATATTTTTTCCGAGGTCTTCCTTTTCTGTTCTCGCCATCTATTTGCCCCTTGATGCATTTCACTGAAATTCAACTTATTCTCTCTCTTTCGTCATTTTTCATCTTCTTCTTCAGCTTTCTTTGGCCTACCCTTTCTCTCTTCCTCGTCCATCCTCCTCAGTGCCTGTCCGGTACGTTCGGAGAGGACCCGGGAACCCGGTTGAATTCAGGGTCGTTCATCTCCAGACCTCCTCCCCCTGATCTTCCGCGTCCTTTCCCTGCTCCTCATCTCCCCTTCTCCACTTTTCCCTGTACTGCCACACAACGCCTCATCGCTTCACCTCGCTCGCTCTCGAGTCCACGTCACCGATTTTTCTCTGCTCTTGTTTTTCCCCCCTGCAGTCTTCCACTTTTTATCTTGTCGAGTTTGGCACGCATAGTCTTTTTTTCTCATGCGTCTACCGTAATCGTTGTTTAAAAAAAAACTTTCCTCATATTTTAGGGGGAATTTCTCTTCAATCGACCATTTATCACAATGTTTCTCCTTCCTTCCCCATTTCATATGTATTTTTGGATGTTTGAGTGTGCTTTCCGTTTTTTCCCCAACGTTGAATTAGTTTGTTAAACATTATATGGATTTTTCTTCCAATATCAGTGAGATTATGTTCAGCCTTCTACTTTCTACCTTTTTTTTAGCTCCTATTGAACCTTACCAAGGCTGTGAAATTGCTTTGAAGGAATGATTTTTAAAATTTTCTTTGTACTTATTATTATTCCATTATAGGATTGGAGTGAGCTCAATCTATTAGGTACTTATTCTTTCTTTAATGGCATGTTACTTGGGATAATTTGGTGCACAAAGAATTTCTCTCCCGTTGGCTGCCATCAGAATATTTGCTTTTTAACTCAGAGTTGTTTCCTTACTCAGTTCATTGATACACTCTATTATCTTATTTTTTCTTTCCTCGGTTATATACCCAGCTTCAACTTCTCTCCGTTTTGATATGTGCTTTTCTTTGTTCCTCGTCATGTGGTATTTTTCTTGTTTGTATTTTTTGCCTTTTTTTCTTCCTTTTTCTGGTCGATTTCTCTTCCTTTTTCCCCTTCCTTTGTGTCCCTCCCGGTTTTCATTTCCTGTTTTCCGAGGCAATTTCTCTCTTTCCCTCTCTTCCACTCCTCCATTTTTCATTTCCGACATCCATCTCCCTTCCATCGAATCTTGTTGCCGTGGCTGTATGGCTCTGGTCAACCGACAAGATGGTCCACGATCGACTCCCAGTGTACTAGCTACTATTTCTATGAGGAGTGTTGAAGTTTGTTAATTCTAGGAGAACAGTAAAATTTAAGTACATTATACAGGGTTATCATAAAGGAATGTTACTATTTTTAACATGGTTGTAAATGAAAACGGAATTACTTACAGTTTAAGTGTTTTATTTATCGAAGTTGCCGTCTTAAACAGTTTTTTTTGCCTAGTTTATAATAATTTACATAGTTGAAATTTTTGCGTTCTTAGTCCTCGGCAAGATAGAAACCCGGCGTCGATATTAACCTAATCCTAACGAAAGGCGCCAGGGGGACCATGAATTAACGTCCCATCTGACGGACGGAGTGCTGCATTTTAAGTGCCCCTCTCGAGGTAGCATTCAAGCAGGAAGCGGGCAGCCTCTGAAAATCCCTACCACCCTATCCCTACTATCTCCCTATGAATTAATGAAACCGCACCGTTGTTTTACGATAACCCCATATTTATGTAGCTCCTTAAACCATGGTAACTTGGCCGTTTATTGGAAATTATTTTTTTTTCCTTTTCTTGACCTTATTTAATATATAATATGGTATTTCCTGGAGTATAGGTCATTTATACAAAAGTTAGCAGCCAACGTTTCGATTTATTTACTTAAATCATCTTCAGGGCTATGTTAGAAAAAGTGTGAAACAATGTAAAATACAGAGAATAAGACGATACACAATATTTATACATAAAGAAGGAACAATTGGGTTTTTTTTATATAATACAATATAATTTAAAGAAATATGTATATATAAACATATATATAAGAACAGAATGGAATATACAAAAAATTTTGACATACCTCTAAACTTTGAACATATTTATTTATGTTTTGTTTCTAAGGTATTGCCACAACCTATAATACAGAGAATAAGACTTAGGAATAAGTCTTATTCTCTGTATTTTATATTGTTTCACACTTTTTCTAACATAGCCCTGAAGATGATTTAAGTAAATAAATCGAAACGTTGGCTGCTAACTTTTGTATAAATGACCTATACTCCAGGAAATACCATATTATATGTTTATTGGAAAGGAACTGAATAATGAAATACCGTTAATACCTACCCTCTTACATTCCTATCAGTATATTTTCATTTTATTTTAGAGTCGATTCATCTGAATCGACAATGCGCATTTTATTTAACTTCATCTATCTGTTGGCATCCTCTAAAGTTGGATATGGCGTAGCTTATACAAACTAATCTTGAATGGAGTTGTGAAAAGCAGAGTGGAAATGCGATTATGGTGAGATTTCAAGTTTTAGTGGCTTCAAGTAGTATGTTTTTTTACCTAAGTTGCTATATATTCTTATTATTTTAGGTATTTAACCTATGAATGACCTCATGGATCCATATGGACTTGGCTGTTGGTCGCCTCCTAAAATTGCTATTGGTCAAGCACCTTTCCTATCATTATCGTGTCTCGTTCTACTCCCACGTTCGTTCACTGTAATCGAGCTCACTTACCCATGCCTGGTTTTAATCCATAAGCTGCCTCGCTTCCTTTTGTCAGGAGGACACAGTCAAAACTGTAGGGGGAAGAATAAAATGTTTCTTTCTCTTTAATTTTTTTTTTTTCAGAATCAGAATCTCACTGGAGCGATGCTCGCGTGTCTTTGTTTCCGACTTACTTTTAAAGACTTCTGGACCCCCTTCCAATGCTTTCCTTTTACTTGCCTCATCTTTCCCTCTTCCATACCCAGCATTCGTCCCCTTTCTCTTGCACAACCCATCCCTCCGCATTACTCGCTCGCTTTCCATCCCTTCGTATTCAAATCTCCTCGTTTCCTCGAAATTTCTCTCTCCGGCGCTTATTTCCCTGCTCGATTTGCTGCTAATCGGAGCGTAAAAGTCTTTTCATGTTTGTTTTCTTTGCGCTTTGTTTTCAAAAGTTGTGCGTCGTGATTCTTCGCTAAAAGAATATTTTGTTCTTTGTGAACTTATTTGTCGGAGTTGCGCGAGATTTCTTTCCACTCCTCTGATTTTAGAAATTGTGTATGCTGAGGTGTGAACTGCCACTTGAATCTATCGTGGCTTAATTAATGTTAGTGCGACGTTTAGCATGACTTTTGCAAGTCTTCCTTGTAAGGGGAGATAGAAACTTCGTGTTACTTAAAATAAAGACTATTCCATCCACCGTATATGTAGCTATTTATTTCATGTAATGAGTTTGTGCTTCTATAAAGTTTCCTACTATCGCCTGATTAGGGATCGTGGAAGTGAATATCGTAAAGGCTCAATGCCTTCTTTCGGTGTCTGTGACTTTTGAGCGACTTGCGCTATGTGTCAGAGTGAATGAATAATATATTCTTCTGAGGTGTGTACTAAAACTTTTGCAGAATTCTTGCATGATATTAAAATACAAAATATGATAGGTGATGCATGCCAGTAAAATCTTCACAATACTCTTTAAATTTCCAACTTAAACCTAACAATAAAAAACAATAAACCTTATAAACTGTTCATGTTACCCAAATCCGTGAGGTGTCCTGCGAATCCGAATAGATTCCCAGATAAGGATGTGCACGCTTTTATTCTTATCGGAATCCTTTTCATCGCGACCATTTAGCACGCACGCAAGATCAATTCCCACGATGGGTCCTTTGTGGATTAGGTCACTAGATTGTTCGAAATATAATGATATCCGTGAATGGGTTCCACTTTTCGCGCAGCATGCCTGCGGAGGAGATGAAAAAGGTTTCTTTTTTAAAATCATTACTTTTTTATCTCTCGAAAGATTCCAGTTCCAGTATTCCTCTCTTATTAGTATCTTCCCATCGTCTTTCGCCTGTCTCCTCCCACGATCGTAAAAATTAATGTTGTGATCATTACGAAAACTAACATTTCCTCCCTTTTTTAACCCTTGGGTTCCATGAGAGAAAATCTCCTTTCAGTCCTTTGGAGAGGCTGCGATGGAGAGGCAAGATATTAATTGCCAGGAAAGGGTCAAAGAGACCAAGTGGGACAGGAGAGGGGATGGATAGGTGCAGTAGGTTCGGGTGGCCATTTGGGTCGATGTGTGCCGGTGGCGTGGATGGAGATGGAGGATAGGAAAACATCGGGAAGGGAATTCTCGCGACGCTCCTCGAGAAGAAGACACAGGCCTCGGCTAGATCAGATTGGAATTCCTCACGCTTTCACGGTCACGTGCGGCGCGGCGGTCTATTCCTAAGGGTCGCTTCCTCGCTCCCTCTCCCCACTGACCCTCACTCCTACGCCATCCCACGCATTCTATTCTCCTCCTCCGACACCCTCGTCCTCAACTCATGTGTCTAAAACCGTTGCAGCGTCTAATTATAACTCTCTTCCCGACTTCTATATAGTTGGGACTGAATGTTGAAAATGTTGAAGGGGGATAAACTTGTGGCTGATTGAATGACCTTTGTATACGTCCAAATATATCGCATTCAAGCTCTCTACATTCGAGTGGTTAACTCTCCTCCTATCGGGCGCGCTTTGTCCGACCTAATGCAAACTTCTATTCTCCATAAAACTGTTTGTAAGGTTCTACACATACGTACACTGTGTTTGGTGTGGTGGCAAGGGTATAAATAATGATCATTGCCCACGTAAATTAGAGAATGATCATCTATTGCTTCGGCAAAAACTAAAAAACTCTTCTCGCTCTAATTGCGTTTGTTCTTAATGAAAGGCGGTAAATAAGCCTCTCCATCTCTCCGTCTTATTTAACAAAAAATGACAAGGAATGGAGCGATGAGTGATTTTTTCAGCTATGGAATCCATTATTTCTGATTACATATTTCCCTTTTTTAGTTAAGAACCTAGTGAGCGACAGTAATTGAATGACGCTTACCTTAGATCTAATGCCCGTCATAATCGCTTCTGTATCTTCTCATCGGATTTTATGGGAGTAATTACGCCTCATTTGACACTCTCTGCCGCGGGAGTACGAGTTGTTTCCCTACCTGCACTCTAAAAGGCCCTTACTACCCATTCTCCTCCACCCCGTCCCCCCCTTCGCACCGCCCCCTTCATCCCTTCCGCTCTTCCAACCCCTCCACATCGCATCTTGCCGAACGCCCGTGGCATTTTCCCACGGCCGTGAGCGCGGAGACGCCACTCCCGCCAACCGTATTCGCCCGTAAACCACCACCCCCGCCACACCGCATGCCCTTTCTTACGTTCGGCTCCCCCGCTCGCCTTTGCCGACAAAAGGAACCAACAACCCTCCGCACCCTGTGAAACCAACCCCGTGGCGTTCTCCACCCCCGCGAGACTTCGCCGCTCCCGTGGCATCACCCTTTATTTCGCCGTTCCCTAACAATCCAATTTATCGGTCTCCCCCAGTTCGCCCGCCCACTCCCGTTCGCCATATCTTTCCCCATCTTTTCCTCATCCCCATTGCTTTTCGCCCACTTTCCCGTTTCCTGGAAGTGTCATTCGCATCCCATTGAGGTCGGCGGCGCGGTTCAGGCGGTGCTGTTGGCGGGTGTGGGGTTTAAGCAAGGGGTAAAGAATTGAGGGAAGCTGGTAAGTTTGTGAGATCGGTTTTACAGATTTGTCTAGGAGTGGTTTTCGTATTCTCAACCTATTTATATTTCCCTATTCTCAACTCTCCGGGGCACCCGAGATAGTGAATGTGGTGTGTTGGTTTCGAATAGAATCGATAGGTTTAATCAATTCTCATTAGAGTAGTTGGAGCTGGTTTGAGAGTTGGGGGAATTTAACATGGATAATGAGGCTCAAATTGAGATTACTTGGAGGTATTGTAATAAGTACTTGCAACTTTCCACTATTATAAAGTGTATAACAAAAATGTTTCAATGTTACTACACCATATTCAAAGTATAACATTGAAACCTAGGTCATAATAAATAATCTAATCGTGAAAATTGCAAAGATTTATTTCAGTAAAGAAAAATTCCACAATAACCCTTGAATCGTCGGATTTTATTACTTGAAGAAATTAAACTCCTGAAAATCTTATATCATCGTGTGTTGTCTTTCTTCTTTCGTTTTATTTTACTTTTTGCTCAGAATTGCTGTTCTTAGGGGGATAGATTTGGCAATAATTTGTCCCAAGCATTCTCGAGAATTTTTTTTGATCGATTACTGAGTTTTATTACCGACTGAGGGATTAACTTTCTTTTGGTTTCCACAGTTCCATTTAGGTGTGTGTTTTAAATTTACCGGTGAACAGTGAAATATTTGGCCTAACCCTACCTACGATGGTAGAACGTATAATAATGACCCGATATCAAACTTTTACAGAGATATAAGTGGAATTTGCATTCCAGCAGACCTACCGGGGAAAATTCAGCAAAGTAAAAAATAAAATTATAATAAATTTCATTCGCGGAATTTAGCATGTTTTCCTTACTATCGTAGTTTCTTTGATATGTATGTCCTAGTCAATCGAGACCTAGATTGCCTATGGTGATTCAAAACTGCTTTGACCATTATCCATTTGAAATCCGGAGTAGATTGTATGTTTTCGAACGCCAGTCTGTGGACACAATTTACTATTTGGAATTGCGAAGAATTTTGCACAAAAGGAAGCGGTATGGTTCTTTACAAAGCCTTCGCCCATCAATGACCCTTTTGTGAGAGTGATTTTGAGAATGTATCGTCAGGTTTCAGCGCCTGTTGGATACGACCTTTTGAAGGAGACTATGGGACGGCGTGGAAGTGGGCAGAAGTGCGGAGCAGAAGAGAGATCTAGAAAAGAGGAACTAGGCGGCTTTGAGATGGGAGGGAAGTAGTTCTTGGAATGGGTAGGAGATATCGCGGAGGCAGCGTTTCTCCCTGGGGTAGTGCGGCTTTCCTTCGGTCCATTGCTAGGAAGGGAAGCGCTGCGAGGTCTTCTCTAACTTCCACCGCTCCGTCGGTTCTCCTTCTCAATACCTTCTGGGGGATTTCTTCCTAAGAAAGTCGCAGAACGAAGGGACAGGACGGACTGTTATGGAAAGGAAGCTAACAACCGCCTCCTCCCGGTGGAGATGGGAAGGTAGAAAAGGAGAGAGGTTGGAGGTGGACGAGGTGTGGGAATGTAGCGGTGGAAGTTAATGCCTCCCCTGCGCAAGATCTTTTAATTGCACCACATCTGTTGGCAAACCGTCGCGTCGGCGCCAGCCGCCTCGTGATTGAATGACCTGATTGTCTCTCGCAAATTATAGTTATGGCGAAAAGTTGTAAGGGTTAGGATTGCTTTCTATTAGGAGTAATCACCTGAGAAGAATATGAACCTTAAATGTAAGTGTATTTCATTCAGAAACTTCGGGTAAATAATAAATTTAGCGTATCAATAAATCATTTCCTGCATGGTAAGATTTCTGCCCTGGTATAAAATTTCCCAATTCAGTAGATATTTTTGCATTGGAGCATTATTTCTCGTTAATTGATGGATCGAAAACTAATTTATCCTGTTCCGAGTTGGTGAGAGAATTCATTGTCGGGTCGGTGTCAAACCGGGGTAATAAGCTTAATGAAACATGACCTTTACCGCTCCGCTAGAAATCTTTTAATATAGTGTAATATTTAAGAAATGCTGTAGCCGGTGCTAAAATGTTATGTACCGCTTCATATTAAATTTCAAGTTAAAGAACCTTTTGGCTACTCTGAATGAGCGTTTGAGTCTCGTGAACATCAAAGTATGAAGTAAGAGTGTGTTTAAGTTGAGTTAGAATATTCCGGGCTGGAAGTATTCTCTCGAAGTTTCGCATTAAATCTCGCGCTTCACCATTTTCATACCACTCAGCCGGAATCACATAAGGATGCTGAAAAGCCGCCCACTTTTCTTCCCGGCGACGAAAACGCTCCGTAAGCGCGACAAAGTATCACAAAGTTTTGATAAACAACGTAGAAGTTTACCACGAGAGAAGGCATTAAATGTGGAGGCCTAATTGTAACAAGTGTAGGAGAGGGACTTATGTGGATGGGCTCCTTCCTTCGTGAGACGAGACCACGGAAAGGGACGTAGCTTTAAGCCTTTGCTTTCATTTTGGCTGGAAAAATGTATACCTACATAGGTGGGTATAAAAAAGATGGAGGAGGAGGTGCCTCGTTGTGTATACATACCTACGCGCTTATGTGTATGCGAGGCAGCTATGGAAGGGTATTCTGGTTGGAGGAGAGAAATGAGGCAGGGGAGGTACAAAAGGGATCGGGTGGTTTTTTTTTGGAGGAGTGGACGACAGGGAAGGGTGATGGGAAAGATGGAGAGAGAGAGAGAAGAAAAGGGTGCAGGGTTCGTGGGGTTTCGTGTGGGTGGTGGGGACGAGGGAAGTTGGGATCTTATGTGGCGTCGGAAGTAGGGCGCGCTGTGGAAGGAGGACGCTTGCGTGGGAGAAGATTCGGGGAAGAAAAAGAAAATGATGGACGGGTATTATAGGGGTGGGATTAGGTGCTGTTCCATTGCGACCACCGGAATCAATTCATAGGTATGCTGAACCCGATCATTTTTCTCACATTTAAAAAAAAGTTTTGTTGAGTAATATGACTAACTTACCGAAAGAACAAGCTATGACCCAAAGCGAATATAAATTACAACCATGTAGCTCATAGCCACACTAAGCCATATAGCTCATAGCCACATTAATCTCTCTTACGACTCTCCGAGCTAACATCAGCTGTAAGAACTATACCGAGCCAAGATTTGTTGATATTATTCTAAACGTGCAGATTTACGGATAGTAAAAATTCTACCGAGGACTTTTTATAGCCAGCGAAATCCACTATTATATAAAATAAATATCCCTTGGAACCGACACATTTTGAGCACGACTTCGGAGTATATCTCGCATTGCCAAACCTGTGATCCTTGAATTACCATAGTATATCTGCCTATGCTCATTCTCGCGTTTGACTACATATACTTCCATGCTCAGATTGTTTTTCTTGATGTATGCAGTGTAAGACTACACATACCTATTGCTAGTTCAGGGTAGCATTTTTCCCTTCCTTACCAGCCATTTTTGGTGACGGATTATTCACTCAAAACTTAAGATACCATCTTGAAATATTCTAGGTAAGCAGAGTTGACCCTATGCAGAATTTGATGTATTTCATATATTAAAAAACATCAGAAAATAATAAATTAAAATGCAAAATTTTCGCATTTGAAATACAGGCAAATATTGAAATCTGTCCGTTGTATGTACCCTGAAAATTTCAAGATGGTAGCCTAAGTTTAAAGGCAGTCATCTGTCACAAAAACTCAGCCAAGCTCTATACGTATACGTCCGCTTAAATATTTAATAAAATGAAATTACTTATCTCAGAGAAATTTCGTTTTATTAAATTATAATGAAATTTCTCCGAGGGGAGGCAGACACGGAGTCAGGTGGTTTTCAGCAGCGTCCACGGTGGGTGTTAACGATAGTAGTGGTGGTGTACTTATCAGGGGAGGAAGGAGGGATGATGCATGGAAGGAGCAGATATGGGAGGGCGCTGCTGTGAATCCGAGAGGGTAGATAAGGGGAAAAATTTTTCCGAGGACCCATGGGCGAGCGAGGTGCTTAAAGAGGGGTTGGGGTATGTTGGTGGGGTGGCTGGGATCCCCCTTTACCCCTCCAGACCCCCATTTCCCCTCTCGTTAAACAGCGCCTGGGGTCACCAGAATTGATGTCATTGAGGGAAGTGAATTTTTGCCCTTTCTGTACTCTCGTCGTTAATTAGATTCTTCATGAGGAAAACCAAAGGAGTGCGTTTCTTCGACGGGATCATGTATCGTGATAGTGACGCGTTAGCGTTTCTTGTTGTTATCTATATGTCGAGCTGTTTCATAAAGTACACCCTGGCGTTTCCATTGACCGTAATCATAATAATAGCTAGAGCTATTCTCGTTGCACCTTTTATCCTCATGGTTAAATTATTATTATTATAATGAAAGCTGGTTAGTGAAATTAAATATACCTGCAGTAATGCGTTGGAATTGCTGTTTGACTTCGTATCTCCAAGAATTCGCATGATTTTCAATGAATATAGGGATCTTATCCTCATGCGTTTTTTCTACAAAAATATTTCCTTGTATATTTTCCGACTCAATCCTTTAAATTGATTTTAGGGGTACAGATGAGATAGGTGCCTTTGGGTGTTTGTAAGCCTCGTTAGTTTGGCTCTATTTTCGTTTAAATTCTAGAATCTTGTTGAAAAAAGGTCAGTATAGTGACGTAGTGGTGTCCAAGAATGAGTAAGAGTGCGGAAAGACCAAGCTTGTAATTTGACTTTCTTCCTTTCAGATGTTTCCGACGTTAGTTACTACATTTGTGGGATATATTGGTATTTGATATCATTGCGTACTTCACATTGGAAAATGTGCTCAATTGTTTGAAATAATAACACTCCTAATTGACTCAAGAAAAGTGGCTGAAGGTTCTCTTTGATGGTAAACGGATGTAGTTGGAACCGGTCGATTTTACGAAATGATTTACGACACATTTCACGTGTAGCACGATGCAGAAAGAATTTTTTCTCCTCCCGTGATTGTTCTCCTGAATTTTGGCGTTCGTATTTTACTGCTGTCGATATCCGTCAGATGCCATATTCCCAAATCTCAGGGAGATTTCTTTTTAACAAAGGGGAGCCCGCTACCCCTTGCGAGGAGGTGGTTATTTTCAGACTCGTACGCTTTCTGTCGTGGCGACCTGGGGGACTGACAGGGACGGAAGGGCGCTTTTGTGAGCCTTGAACCGTGCAACATCTGCTGAGCCATGGTGTAGCAAGGGCGTCAGCTTTCTTACCAACATGCATACGCATCCTTGGTCAAACTTACGGCTTATATGTTATCGGTATGAATTTAAAAAAAGACTACACGCTTGAATTGCTCCTATCTCGCCGGTGATTTTTTAAAGCCTTTCTTCAACTGCAATCTTCTGCAACTTTCACTTGTAGTTTGCTGATTTCGTTTTTTCCAAAAATTTCAGGACAGCGTAGAGTAAACCTTATACCTTTGACCCAATACTTGTTATACCATTGACCCAATACTTGTTTTACCTTTGACCCAATGATGCGTTATTCTATTATATGATAACAACTTTTTTTAAATAAATATGTACTTTTACATTAATCTCACCATGTAAATAGTCTCATAGAATCAGTAGTATTGTCTTTCAGCTTTATAAAAAGGTATGTAATGGCCTAAATTTTTTCAAAATGCCAAAAAAAGAGCATATATTCTAGACCCCGATAGTGCCATGTTGTATTCTTAGAGATCAGAAATTCAAAGTATTGTGGCCTCTTTCTGACTGTCATTTATCTCTTTTGACAGTTTTTGGTGACAAACGGTTCATAAAATCTATCGCATACAATTTTCTCACTTATATCGGGTCGTTTATGCACGTGGTTCAAGAAATGATCCATTCTAAGTCCTTGTAAAAATATCTGTTCATCCCTTTTTTCTCAGTTAATCACCAATCGATACTGTTAGGACCAGATCAAATTATTTTTATCGCATTTATTTTGTGGTTTTTGTTCGCTGTTAATCAGGCATGCAATTCCCTCTAAATTATTTCCTTCATTTTTCTTCCATATGCTACTAGGAAAATTGGCAGTAGTCATATAACTGAGTGCGTTAAAACTTTGTCACAGCAGTCAAAGGTACTTGGTTGTCATATTTCTAACAGAAATAGTTTAGATCTACCCGTTCTCTTTTTTATAAATTTGTAAAGCTTCCATGCAATGCTATTTAATGCTATGTGTCTGACGGTACATTATTTTATTTTACAGGTGAGTGTGCAGTGTGTCATTTGATTATTTCCGCACATTGAGAGGGTAAATGAACTCCTTACCGGTATCGGTGAGTACAAGTAGAGAGTAAGATGATGGAATCACGTCACCGTGCACCGGGCCAATTTTTGTCTTCATTTGCTCAGGATTATAAGACTTCTCATGCTTTTGCTGAAAGCTCCTCTGGGTTTAATTCGATATTTTTCCCATCAGCTGTTACCAGAATAATTTACAAAACATGACGTAAATATGCTTTTTTTAGTCCTCGTAATTTGTGTGCCACGTCTATTTTCTTTGTGTTTGAAAAAAAAATATTTTTTCTTGGAAATTCAGAATACCTCTAGGCTATGAAAAGATCACATAGGTGGTTGTTTAGATTATCCTTGCGTGCCGTGACTTCATAAGTGTGTTACCTCCCCTGGGGCGCCCTCGTGAATTTTGTAGTACCTAGCTCCGTGCTCTCATTCACGCAGAATTCTTTGTGAGAAAGGGGAGAGAAAGATTGGTCTTGATGAGACTTCATCCTCCCTTCTATGTTCTCAAAATTCGTCCAAGTAATAATTAACGTACTTTTGTGGACTGCTGCTTGCGTATCACAACTCTATTTTTCCCCGAAAAAAGAGTGCGGTCATAAGGGAGAACTTGCGAGTCGGCCTGCGGTGTTACCGAGATTACAACTGGCGGCTCCCGTGACGCAGGATGATTAATCCCCACGCAAGCATTAATCTCAATCACGAGTGCCGCGTCACGGCGTTTGCATAACAATTCTTGTCGCTCATTCTTCACAGCTTTCTTATCCTACTTGTCCATCCGTGGACTCACGCTGTTCGCTCTACGTCTCTGTAAGCTATCCTCGTTCTCAATTGGAAATAATATGTACGCAGTTACGAGGTGTTTCGCAAAAAGAGCGATTATTTCAACCATCAGCGCTGTTTATATGCATGGACAATTGCCGTAGATACAATGCCTATGTTGACATTGAGCATATTATCACTGCCATGTGTCATGACTTCCATAAAGATAAGGTCAACTTCATGTGCACAGTTATCTTTTTCACATGCGATGAAGTGATAGTGAGCGATAAAGATCATAGTATTGAATGAATATGGGGTTTACGATTCGATGTTTTCTTTCTTTATTTCCTTATTCTAATGCATAAATTTTCATTTTTTATAATTTTTTCAAGAGTTTTATTGATTTTTTTTTAACCGTCGATTTTCATGTGGATTCGTCTGGTGAAATTGTCGTGGTTATCAGCTTTCACTTGAGTATTATGTATTGTTATGTATGATATGAGGTATAGACAAAGAATGGGAAATCATGGACATGATCGACTTCTGGATCTGAAAGCATGACAAGGTAAAGCTGAGGTGGATGGAATAATGAGGAGAGTGGTGTCAAAATCAGATGCTGTTAGCTGGAAGAAGGGTGGGATAGGAAACAGGCAGGGAGGGAAACAGTATGAATGCCAAGACGTCCGGAGGCAGGTCTCAGATCTCAACATCTCTGTCCCTTCAGTGCGGTGAAGGTGGATCAGCAAACAAAGGCAGAGGTAGGAGTCAAAACGTTATACCATTCTATTTACTTCCATATATGCGTACTATATTTTTTGTTAAATTAAACATTTTTCCTCAGTTAACATTCAAATTGTACTTCACATTTTAACGGACGAAAAAATATTTTCAGCGATTATGTAGGCGTGTCTTATTTTCAATGGTTTTGATTTTGTCTCGATATACTACTATTATTTCCTTTTTAGAAGATTTTAGAGGTCTATTGAAATCTCAAGGGAAATAATCATTTGAAAAAATCAAAATATTACGAGCTTACGGCCCTTAAAATTATCATGCCGAAAGAGAAAAGTGCAAATGACATAGAGCGTTCTTTTTCGAAGAATAAGGGCGAATAGCAAGAGATCATGTAAGTTATCCAAGTCAAAAATGCTAGTTAAAAAATAGCTGAGATTTCCTCGAGCAAAATGGATTCCAAGTAATCTCTCGATAGAGTAGGTATTCAGCAAAATGATCGTTTGCAAAGGAGGTTGGGTCCCCTCAGATCAGAATTCTATAGAGCTGCTTATCTCACGTCTCGTTCTTGGTGAAAAGGTGACCGGTGGATGGTTGGAAGTCGGGAAATTGGGAGTTTTGGTCTACGAGGGACGTAGTGGGGTTGATGATATCTTTTGAGGAGGAAGTGGACTCTCGTGGAAAGGTCATGGGGAGGGTCAAGGGTGGTCTTGGGGTGGCGAGGCAAGTGACCGAGCTAAGGAGTGCGAGCGAATGAATGGTGAAGCTTCCGCGCCACACATGCCTCAGATCTTTGGAGGTACAGTGAAAAGAGCTTTCTTCATACTTAATAGGGTGGTTTCCTATTATTTTTCCTAGTGTTTTTATTGCCTATATCGAAAAATTATTACTCCTAGAGTACGTATTTCACGCTTTAAGATTTTTAAATGACGATATCTATTTTTCGCGATTAAATGAAAAGTGAAAACTTTCAAGCGCGCAAAAACGCAACGGCTAAGTATGAATGCCGGGAAAACTCCGTGTGACGTCGTTCTGGTTCCCGCTGCCGCAAGTGAGGTGACCTTGGGGCGAGGCTTTGAGCGCTGACACGACGCAGGATGCTAGCAGGTAGCAGAGTACCCTACTAGCTGGTAGCGCTTGGCTTAAATGAGGATTATTAATACCTTATCAAACGAAGAAAACTTTCCGACCTTAGCCAGTTTTAATAGAACATTATTAAGACATGTTTCCCTGAGCTCTGTGCCTCATGCATGCACTGGTAATCTCAGACGATGTAAAACTCCTATCTACTCGTATAGAAACTAGGTCCATGTGACGTCACGGGGAGTGGCATCGCATGGGCGCTAATCTGGCCTTTTTCAAATGAGGATAAAATTGACCATTAACATTCATCTAAACCGGTATTTCTAAAACAAAATAATTTGTATATTATGAATACACTAATGGTGGGTAACGAATCGCAATCAATGCCATTTGTTTTCTTTGATGAAGGAAACTACCCTATTATTTCTATCGGTTTGACTCCGTCCTAGATCGGTCGAAGGTGAGGTTGTCGTGTAAAACCCTTATTTGGCGTAAAACCCACGTGGAGAGTCAGCTTTACTAGCGTGCTGGTGGATAATTTGGAATAAGCCACCCTGTTATACAGTTTTAGGTTGTTTTTTGCCCTAAATGAAAAGTCGGTAAGAGTTTTTTTCCAATGAATAACTTTATTTTCTCCACAGATTATTTTATTGTAACACGACCATTGTTTTGACGGTAAACATAATCTTCTGTTCGATCTGTCGGTGAGAGGACTAATTTCATAGTCTCATAAAAATGGTTGCAGTAATTTATATGTCATAATAATCGAAAGTACTATTGATTTGTGTAAAATTTTATGAAGTAAGATATGATGAAACTCTTGATTATCAATTTGACGAGTTTTACTGAAAATATTTATGAAACGTCAGAAGTAGTGGCGTAACTAGGAATATGCTTTTGGGGGTGGGTGGACGGGCCTAGGGACGGGACCCCCCCACCCCCAGGCAACAATATTTTCGGGAAAATTTTGAAAAATTACATGTATTAAAGTACCTACATTTTACATCATTTTGGCACTTGAAATTCAACTTAAAACAGATTATTTTCTTATATATCAAAACTAGACAATAAATTTTAAATATTTTTTTAATTTCTCTGAGGCTGCGGGGGGAGATCTATCCCATCATATTTACGCCACAGATCAGGAGTTACTAATCTGCATTGAAATATGAAGGCGTTTTCACGACTTGATCCGTATCTGCGGTAAACTACGCCTGAAAAATTTAGATTCCGCATCTTATGGCTCAGATAACTTGAATCGTACGTATATTTCCTCAAAAATAATTATTTTGTATTCATAGAAGGTATATCGTTAGGTTCCAATGTTTCGCTAAAGAAATAATTATCTTTCACCCTTACCTGGACTTCAACCTTGCTCAACAGAGTCTTAGCCGAATAAGTCAACATAATTTTCGCGTTAGTGTATTGGGTTATTTCGTGATGATTAACTGTCTGATCTGCGGCTTTTGGTAAAACTATACGTATCGGCGTAATTTACCTTCTTTTTCCAGAATTTGTCGAAACATTTCCGTTATTTTAATATCTGAATGCCAAAGGCTTTATAAAATTTACTATAGATTTCATATTTCACTAAAGTCGAGTGAGCAATATCTCCAAAAACCTGACGTGAATACGGTAATCCTGACTCACGAGTAATATTCAGTGGCATTCCATTTAGAGCTCACATCCACCTCAGAAACTCTTCTCGTAGAGTTTTGAAGTCGAGCGCAATGTAACAATTTCTAGGAGATTCACGGACCATTTTGTCGCCACCACCTGTGTGCACTGCTCGTTGGCGTGGTGAACATTACTTCACGTCCGCACCTGCAACTGATCACTGCGCTTCCGCGCGGAGAAACTTCTGTCAGTTGGGATTGCTCTATTCCAAGACAACTTGAACCGCTGTGTGCCCCAGAAGCTAGAGGGAATAAGGGATTTAATCCGGGTCGGTGTGGAGCAAAAAAAAAAACAATTACCCGCGAAAGGAGCGTTACTTCGAGCCCGGAACAAACTGGCGGTGGAGCGGAGATATGGAGAAGATTCCTACGGAGGGAGAGAAATGTGATTTACGGTGGTCCAGGGAGACAGGAAAGATAGGGACAGAGACATCCAGCGCCCAAGAGGAACTGGGACAGGGAAAGTGTCGGAGAAAAATGATCGCGGGTCAAAACATGGGGAAGAAATAAAATAATGGAGGAAAAAAGCCACGCCAAATGAGCTGGAGGACATCTCCTCTTCCCTCTCAATTCTGTATTTTTTTACTTATTCGCAGAGGGATTTTACCATCCGGCCCACAAATCTATTTTATCCAAAACCGGAAATAATTTTTCGCCCATAAATTTCACATGAAGAGGGATGGATACTTTGCGCCGCAAAGCCTTTTTGAAAGTGTTGGGAGAGGGTGGGGGATTTATGGAGGGTACCTAGTCAAAGAGAGGCGAGGGTGGGAGAGTGGAAAGGTTGGAAACATCTCTCTGGGAGAGGTTATAGAGGTGCAGTGGAAGAAGACAGGGCATAGGAAGACAAAATGATATTGACAGAGAGAGAGAGAGAGAGGGGAGGTGGAAAGGACAGGAAATCGCTGACCACGTGGAACCCAGTGATCAGAAAACTTGCTTGCCAGTTTTTTTTTTAATATCTTTGAGGTATTTTAGTGTCAAATTTGGCTCAAATATGCATTTTTGGAATGTCTGATAAATATTCGTGGAATTCTCAAGAATGCTTTTCGGGAATTTTGGAGTACCTCTTTTTTTATAATTTCGTGAGTCACAATGGTCGTAAATCGGACGTCGTTCGTAGGGGAGGGTAGTATTGGAGGTGAGTGGGAATTGGAGAATTAGCAACAAGAACATCCGTAATGATCTAAAAATTACGCCCATGTTAATGAAATATGAACTTCCTAAATTATCAACACCCTTTGCTGCTACTTACAACCCATTATTAAGTCACCTCTGGGGCTAGTGAATTCCACTAAAACCCAAACACAGTCACCCTAAAGGCGCCCCTAACCCTACCCACATCCCAAACCAGTATTCCATGACACAATACCGGAAAAAACGGTAAATTTTAATTTCTGTAAAACTTAAATGAAAAGAAACACTCAGGAGACAGCCAATTGGCTGGGAACTACGGAATTTAAAATCAGGCTCGGAGGCGGTGGAGCAAACGAGAGAGGAGTGTGGTGCGTGGAGAGAGAGAGAAGGTGGGTAGTGGGGAAGAGCAGTGGATATTGAGCGGGAGGAGTAGGAGACGACTTGTGTGATGGGTTCGCTGGGCGTGGGTGGGACCCCCATCGCGAGAGCGGGCGGCGGAAGGGAAAACCGCTGTGACATGCGGCTAAGCAAATTGCGGGGGAAAGGGAGGTTTGCGATGGAAGTCGGAGGATTCGAAGAGAGAGAGAGAGAGAGGGTGCGCTGGCGGGAGGGCGTTGGAATTTCGGGGCGAGGCAAACTAATCCGAATTGAATTCCGTCGCTGCTAGTCGGTGAGAAAATTGGGGCCTCTTGCCAGGTGCTCGTCGATTTGACGTGTTGCGTTTCAAAGTTTCAAATTTTATCCGTTCACCTTGCGTGCATCATTCCTCAATTCAGTCGTAATTTTTATTTTCTTGGATTTTTAAAGCCCTTATTTAGCTGTCTCGCATCCAATTCGTGAATCCTGTGTTTATGTATTTTTGCTACGTAATTGAGATGCCCATGAAGAATCAGTCATTATTGTGGATCTCTTTGGAGAGAAATGAAGAGTGAATCGCTCACATTCCCGGATTGTTATAATTTAGGACAGTACTTCCTTTAAACCTTCTGTTTAATTCAAGTGTGAGTATCCTCTTTTGTTCTCCGTAAGATGAGTTCTATTGCTGAATGTGAATAGTATGCCAATGCGGTATTTGATTTACAATTGTGGGTCACGATAGGCGTCTCTTTCCCTTGAAAGGTACTTGCCATATGGTCTTAATTTGAATTCGTTGCCAATTAGGTAAAAATTGTTAAACTGTGCATTAGTTTTGGATAGTGTAATTTAACATCTTAAATAATAAGTTGTATCCCATTATTTGCTGTATGTTTTTCTCCCATGGCGATGTTCCATATATTGTTGGAATCCTTCAAACGGTTCCTCTCGCTTTCACGACTCATGTTAAGTGTTACTGCATGTAATAATATTTGCAGTATTCATTAATGAATATTCTGTACATCCCACATTAAATGAAATGTTATCAAATTATGCGTTACCTAAGCCAAAGTTGCAGAATTGCAATGGGTCCAGATATACATCAATGTATAAAAATTCGAGAGAGGTTAATTATCCTGAAAAAATGCTCAGGAATTTAATCGATGCATTTATGCAAACCATCATCTATGCCTATAGGCAAAAGACTTAATGGTCCTTTAATTCCTACATTTTTGTTACTTACAAAAATTCAATGAGTATGTTGTAGGTCTTACTGGTAAATACGATTCATTTGGTTGGATCAAAGTCATAGCTATAAACTATGGGTAATAAATAAACTTGATGGTGATTTTCTCTTCATTGAGAGATCCTTGCAAACCACAATTTCGGTGTCTTTTTGAAACGGTGCGAACCTTCTTTTAAATTGTGAAAACCCTCCGTCGGCCTCTTATACTTCTTTGATACCAATCATAATGATTACATTAAAAATTTAGGGAGACTGAAGTGGTCTGTTATGAGACATGGATGCCCTCGTATTCGTTTAAGAGAATTCCATTTTCAGGCATTCATCAAATATGACTTTTAATCCGTTCCCTCCCGAGATACATTGTTGGTTTTTCATTCCGCGTTCCACTTGATATTTACTCTGTGCGTTGGGGCTCACAATTCGGTGCGTATTTGCTTTTCGAAATGATAAGTCTTGAATACTGGAAGTGTGCATGTCGGGAAAGCGGCTTATCATACAGAGAAGATCCTTTCCATTATCACCGTATGCCTCGGGTCTGTGTTTCTGTAGGATTGGTCCATTAAAAAAAGGGAATGTTCTCGCTTTCTAGCTTTCAAATGTTACAAATCGGGCTATTCTCAGTTAGGTAGTAACGTGGGCTATTAAGGGTTTTGTTTTCTCGTTCTGCACGAGAATATCTTAACTACAAATATATACATATATTACTACGTATTTTAGCCACCACGGCAAGAGTGTTGGTACCAATACTATGCAAGTAAAAATGAGGAAATTGGAGCCTTATTTTGGTCAGCGTTGCTGGCATTTTACCACTCTAAATCAATACAAGATCTGGATGGAGCGACGGCTAAGTCTAACCTTGACCGGTAAATTACCTTAAATAATAATGGGAAGAGTCCAGATTATATCTTATAGTTTATATCACCTAATCGCATTGTCGTCTTTAAGGAGTTCGTTATTTCATATATTTTGCTTTCCGCTCCATACAAGTACTTGAGTGCTTCTCATTTTAAGCCCATCAAATATTATTTTGGAAATTTTTACGAAAAATGCAGGCAAAATTAACTTTCTCCTTATTAGTACTGTGGCATCCCACCCCTGACTCGCCCGGATACCACAATAGAACCGGGGGGAGACGTCGCACAAAAATAAAGAAAATACAAATCCGCGAAGGTCCCTCCCGCATGGGACCTACGGGACAAAACTATGCCACTCACTTCTCGTAATTCACATAAAATAAAATAAAATATTCCCCTTCTGTGAAGATGATTGCGGGTGGGGGGTTCCCGATTCAAACTGATGGGTGACGTTCGGGCGCTGATGCACTCGTCCAACACGCATTTACGGGAAGGAAATCAGACGGGGCGAAAGGAAGGACGAAGGATATTTTCAATCGGGTGACCCGTGGAGGAATCAGAACAAAAAACACTCTCTCAAACACTTTCAATTAAACAAAATGTAATTCACACAAATAAGGTTGCATATAACAAAAAAAAACAAAAGGAACCCTCTTATACGCTAATGAAATATGAATTGGTGAAAGCCACTTATGAAACATCGATGATAAATTAAAATAAAAAACAATATAACTTGGTTTCTAGATGAAAATCAATATAGAAAATGATGATAACAAAGTAAAGTTCGGTGGTGAACACGTAAATATGATACAAATTCAATGATTTCTTGACTGGGGAGGTAAATGATAGTCCATCCCGTCTCTTGTAAATTTGGGGTGCGAACGTTAATTGTACTTGGTGACTGATTTCACTTTCACTAATGTAATGGGTGCGTTCCGTGACTGTTTGTCTTAACTTGGCTTGGCAGGAGACACACGGGGGCTTAGCGGGGGGGATAGCTGCAATCTTACTTTATCGTAGTCCGAGTCTGGACCAGGTTGGATCCAACACTCTCTCGTTCCATTTACTGCACTCCTTTCTCCCTTGTTGGAGGAAGCTGCATCCGGAACGGAGATAATGCGTCCTCTTCAACTGGTCCTTTGCTCCTTCGGACGGGGGGGGGGGGGGAATTCTTCTTCCAGATCAATCTTTCTGGATACAGTTGGGCCCCTTGTCTCCTCCTGCCGTGCGTCGCACTGATTTAGGGCATAGGCTCCGCCCGACAGTCACTTAGGAATTCTCTCGTTCTCTTTCGTGCACCACCTTTTTATCATACCTCAACTAGGGGTGGGGGTAATGCACAATGAAGGGAGGGAGGAGTAATACGCCACTCATTCAGGGAAAACCCGAGCTCCCCTCCTCCCACACACACACACTCACACACAACCATACAAAAATCGACGGAAAACACATTCATCCCCTCTGACTCAACCCACGCCTTCCTCCACGGGCCATGGTTTGGGGGTGGGGTTTTGGAAAGGTCGTGGAACGAGCGGGTAAACAGGTAGGGAAGAAAATGCGCCGAGTAAAATGTATTGTAATGGGGCTTGAACCATTACAGTACTGTGGTATCAAATTTAAATTTATCATAAAATTCTTTTATAATTCACTTATCATGAGTTCGTGAAACCCGATGTTGATGATTAATCGTTATAATGAGCCGAAAAGAGCATCCATTTGAATCCATCCCATTTGCTTTCTACGCTGAAATTTTTTCTATAAATACTCTATTGATTCATTACATTTATTTGAAGATGCATTAAGGCAGACTCTGAAACTAACACATAACTGTAGGAAATACACAAGGAATTCAGAGTTTTCTTCTTATGAAATACTACTGAATTGATACCAAGAATAGAGAAAAAAGATTGAAGGCGTGGTGATGACTACGTGTGAACTGGAAAGATTAGGTTGTTTCATAGTTTTATACATTTATAGAGCTAAAATATTGAATATTAAAGTTGCCTTTATAGATATCAGTGAAGTAGAGTAGCTAGCATTGAAGTGAGCCCGGTGGGTATATATTCAGCAAGTTCCGAATGATCTCGCGAACATAGCGTGTCAAAAGTAATTAACTTAATGAAGATTGATTTTATGAAGTGCAAATAAATGAAACCCCGCACGGTGGAGACGCGTGGGATTTTAGTGCTTTCATGGCCAAGTAATTCTCTGAATGGGAAGTATTTTACTGGCAGCTAGAATAGAAAAACAAACTGTACGTCTACTAGTGCGCCTCCTTTTTCATACGTTATAATCAGTCGCACTGAGTGCCATCTTGTATTATACGGAGCAGAATACGCATGCCTCCTACCTTGTGCATGCAATCCTCGGCGATGGGGAACAAGTATCGGCTTCGTGCCTCTTTATGTCTTCATTATTCAGGCGAATGCTCAGGTGACCCAGCCGTGTGTGCAGGAAGTCGTGAGCTGAAAGGGGAAACTTGATTAGAAACAAACGCGAATCGGCTCATTCCTATTCCTAATGCCATTAACAAATTGAGTGCAACGGTTAAGGTGATTAGCATATCCATTGTTTCGAGCAGACGAAAGTGTCTGCAACGCGCACTGAAAAGTACCTCATCTGTTTCGCCGTTGGAAACGAGCCATTTGGCAATAACGGGTTATGTCTCTGTTTCTCGCTTCATCTTATCTTTCTCTCTCTGCTCCTTCCTTCCTGTTTCCTCTGCTCCGTAGCTTCCACTTTGGATGGAGCTTGGTCCTCGGGGGGAATTAAAGTAGGACTTCTTTCAGTTTGAAATTTTTAGTTTCATATTCATTTTTAAAACGTTCTTCAAACACACTGGTTTAGTGTTTACCATGTGATGAGGTTTTTTCAACAAATTAAGTAGATGTTTAATTATTCCTCCTCATTATGTAATCGATGTGTTCTAGGAGATTGCAAATATTTTTGCTACATCTCTCGTTTGTCGATGTATCCCCGACGGTTTCTTGCATATCCCGAAGACGAAAGTTTTAGGGTTTTTCTTACTCTCGAGAATGTTTACATACACGAAAGGGGTTAGATATTTCAACCGTCTTGGTGAATTGATAGTGAAGGTACCTTTTTCTAAAATTTATGCTATTTGCTTCCCTTAAATGCTTCCACAAACAATGTCTATAGATTTTATATTGAATATAAGACACCGTTTGGAGCACCCCAACTTTTTTGAAATTTCTGAGACGATGTTAATTCCAGATTCTTTTTTAAATATGCAAGTGTAATTTAGGGTTAAGTGCGTTACTTCCCAACCCAGCTCTTTCCGAATGTACGAAGTATATACTATACGCGCCACCAACAAATTCCATTACTATCCTTGTGTTCTATTTTGCTATGTTATTTTTTTGATCGAGAAATATTGGTTTCCTCGCAATGAGAGATATTATCGGTCTGGGATGCGTTAAGGGAGAAATGGAAAATTAAGATCCTTTGAGACAAGAGAATGTCCGTAGAAGAATGATTACTTACGAGTAAGTTCAGCTGTCGAGTCCGGCGACTAGGTCGACAGAAAGGTTTGAGTGTCCTTTTGGATTTGGATGAAGCTTTTGGTTTTGCAACCCCCTGGGGACCTTTCCCTCATTTTTAACCCACACTTCACTGAAAGGTTACCTTTAACCGTCCTCAACGGCCCCCGAGTCCTTGGAGATGGAGTCTGTGATCGGTGGCACGCGGCGTATCCCTAGTGACTATGAGTCGAGATAGGGAGAAATGATTTTCTCAGATGGGATCTTTGGTCCCTCAAATAATCTTCCTCTCTCCTCTGTAGTACTTATAATTTTCATAACTTTTGTGTCTCTCTTCCTCTCTCAAACTAATATTTGTGTGAGGGAGATAAGTGTTGATATAGAGAAAAGGCTGGGAAAGGAAAACACTGGAAAACATAGAATGTCATCGTCGTGTATAATATTTTGCGCGAATTTTTCAGATCCCTTGAAATTGATGATGACATTGTTGTGCAGAAATATTTCGCACCAAGGAAATAAATCTGTAGATGAAATCGAAGGTACTGATTCAGTTGCGAAGGAAGTGCAATGTGGGAGGGTCGATACTTGAATTAAATATCTTACACTAATTTAATTTTTGGAATAGGTACCTTTCGTTATAATAGTAGGTTCCGTAAATGTCATTTTTCGGCATCACCATCCTTCATGCTTGCCTGACGTTATCGCCCGTTTGTCACATTTCGAGAACGAAAGTGGTGGTGGATGAAGATACTTTGTTAGTAATAGCGATGGTAAATAATGGCATTTTTCGCCCACTCAAATGGAGTATAGATTGAGGAAAAAAATGACCGATTCTGCCTTGGTCAACGGCAAACGCTAACCAATGCGTCTGGGCTTTTTGTGCCCACAGAAATGATGGAAACGGCGGCACGCCGTCGAGTCGACCACGGCACAATTAGAGACCGCAACGAAGTGGTTGTGGGAAGGGCTGTATTTCCGGTAGACGGCGCCCATCCCAGAGCAAAAAAAGAACACCATCCGACCATTGTTAGGCCAGCGTCAGTATTGGATGACCCCCACCGCTTGGTGGCCTAGAGACTGCGTTTGCACTCTTACCTGTATCGATGGGCGATCGGTTGAATTTTGGTCGCTCATACCGATTTTTATTTCTCTTTCGTAGTATCAACTTTATTACCACAAGTATCCCAACTGAGTAATTTCTCATTAATCGACGATGTGGCATGTCTTATGAGTGATCTAGCAGCATATTTCACCAATATTGGAAACGAATGTTGATACCTTTCACGATATCGTGTTAACTTCAGCTTTGCAATTAAATTCAGTAAGCATTCGTAAAAGAGCGTCATTCAGTCAAGCTTCTGCGGCCTCATTCATTCTTATCCTCGCGACTTAGCCATTTTCACCCTGTAGGACCTGGCGTCCAATATAAGGGACATGCATTTTCAGTCAACTTATGTCAGTGATATTTTTTTCGGTTACCCCAAGGTTACCAAATGATAAAGACATTGTATATATATATGTAAACTAATGATTTGTATTGCATTTTACAGATTAGCCTTTAAATTTCGTCCTTGTCAGTACTTAATATCAAAAACGTATATTCCCCTTTCAAAATCAACTGGAGCCTGAAAGGGTTAACATCTTTACTGGGTGATTCATAGCAGAATGAAGATCACACTGAAAGACAAAACCGCGCTGGACCGGGCAGTAAATACGATGGACCAATGGCAGACGAGGGGCAAACGTTTAAATTCGACTTCCTTCCTTTTTTTCTCCTCTAACCAATCCACCGCGTCTTTTTTTATTCACCGTCTTCACAACCTTTCAGCAGGCCTCATTTCGCCTTGAATTATGAAACAGCACCTTCTCTCACACCACATACGCCGCTCCCAAAGCCGCCGCCTCCGCCTGCAACGCTCGCCCGTTGGACCGCGAGAGTAGGCCGCCACAGTCCAGGGCAGCGCACACACATACATACATACATGCAGCTAGCTCCCTCTCTCCCTGACCCGGCGATTTGCGGCCTCCCTCCGGATGATCTATGCAAATGGCCTCGCCTTTTCTCCCCACTTTCATCTCCTCGCGAGGGAACTCGTAAACATGGGAAGTCCTCTTGCTCCAGCACCTCATCGATATTCCGATTCCTCCCTCCACCCCCTTCTCACTTCACCCTTCTCCTCCTTCTCTCTCTTTTACTTTTAAGAAAAGGTAGGTAGTCTCGGCAAAACCATTCGCCCACTCCGTTTTCGTTTCGGTCGCCTTTTTCCCTTTCTTTTCTCTTTAAATCTCTCGCTCTTTTTCTTTCCTTCTCTCCTTACTTCAATCTCTTTTTATACCGTTCCCGCGCCGGTTCTCGTCCCCTTTGTGCGCCGCGCCGTTGTTGGTTTGTTTTGCATACGCAACCCAATACTCGGAAGAGATTGATTCCTTAAGATTCGCCGACGCTTTGACGGACCGAAAAAAATGGCGAGATGTTTCTCCCCAGATAGAGCATTGATATTGTGGCTTAAATCAGTTTTCCGGTGCTCGCGATCTCCATCTAGTTTTCTTTGCAATGAAAGTAGGGAGTGAATTCATAGCGAGAAGGGAAAAATTTCCTTTGTCAAAGATCATCTAGAATGAAAGTGCTTCTCAGAGTTTTCACTTAAAAATCTTGCTATCTGAAATTCAGCTGTCATATACAGGTATATATTGGCAAATAATAGAATTTTTATTTCTTTACCTTTTATTATAAATAGACTCCAAAGATTTTTTTCGATCTATTTCATTGAACCGTTATCATTAATTTTTACATGTTTCTACCTAATTTCTCAATCCCATTCCTCTCAGTCAATCTCTGGTAATGAGACTGGTGTCCATGAACATGCATATGGACGCTCATCGAGCCAATGGCAGATGACCCCAAACAATCCGCTTTTAACACACAAGCTTGCACTCGTGGTCGTGGCGCCACTACTCGGCAGAAAGCGGTACTAAAAATCTAAAACGCGGGTTTTCAAATGTGGCTTAAGTCGGCCCGAGGGCGATATAATTAGTTACAGTTATTACGCTTAAAGGAAGCAATGGAGTAAATGCCGGCAATTATCGATTTCGGTAGCAAACGTCTTTTCACCACAGAAAACTGAAATTCACGTAACGCCACATCGAGTAACACTTTGCCTCACTGTAAACAAACTACACGAAATTTCCTAGGAGTAAAAGAGCTGAATATTTGGAACCGACAAGCCATAAATGCTACAATGCATCCTCTAGCCCTCAACCATGCCAATGATAAAAAGAAAATCTGCATCACGTAGTAACAATGCAAAATAATGAAATTCCTGAAGCAGCAAAGTGATCAATTACAGATAACCCAATTCTGTATTGCTCCTATATTACAAAAAACTCTCACACTGTTAATTAAAGGGTGAGATTGGCAAGTAAACTAAGCAACAATCTAGTAACATTAACCGTAACTCCCTTATGAATCCTACTAATCCTCCTCTGCGTAATTGCTTCCTTCAATTCCATCCATTTGGACCATGATAATCAGATACAACTATTCTACCATTTACCTGTATTGTGATGCCGCTGATAGGTTTGGGATGCATCACAAAGAATAAAATCCAAATATTGAAGCGTGAAGGAGTGGAATTTTACCACATTGAACTAAATGCTTGCAAGAATCGTAGAAAATTTCATGTATTGAAACATCGCCTACCTCACGGATTCAATCACTCGTCTCATATGGATTTCAGGGACACCCTAATCCTGAAATAATACCTCCAATGGAAGTGTTGGATGGCCAAATACAAACTAAATGGGATTTAAGATCATTCTCCTGGGCCTGTGCAGGTCTACCTGGACCAACACAACCAAAGAATGGCATCATACAAACACCACCTATGCTTCAGAAGTGTAGTATAGATTCCAGAGATTAATCTCCAAGCATTCTAATCTAAAATCTGATGAATGACATTATATTTTCTCATTAATTCATTTATTTTCATAAACATAAATATTAGCATACATAACAACATCAACATCATAATCCATCAGTCTTCTTTAGATGCCTAAACAAGATCTGCATCGAAGACTGACCTGTAACGATAAATAAAGAAAAATGTAACACTATCAAGCAGGACTTTTTTTTAGGTTATTGATAGGTGCAAATCTTAACCTTCAAGGAATAAGAACAGGAATGAAAACCCTCCACCCAACAATTAAATAGGACATTTTCTTTATTTTCTATTCTGCTTTAAAATTTAAATTTGTATCACCTCTTTAAAAATATAATACAACAGAAATTAGTTTGTATTTATGCATTGGAAAATGGACCTTGCCCATCAACAAGTATCCTATGCCATTATTTTACCTTAATGCCCACCACTCAAAAAGTAATTACTACAGAATTGAAGCTGCAAAATAGTTTCAAAAATTAACTCAAACAAACAAACAAATGACAGAAATGCAGCACACTAAAGATGAAGTTAATGCCATAAATTACCAGCCTCACAAATACATAATAATGAGTGATAGGAATTATTAATTATTGAGAGCAGATAAGTAACCCTTCAAATAAACCCAAATGACTTAAGTAACTACACTTTTACCAACTGACGAGGGAAGACCACATCCACTCCTAGGCTTTATTCAATGCCATATTTTTTATTGCAGAACTGGAAGTGGTTTCATAAAATAATTTAAACTGTGGGGAGCATAGGCAGGATAAGAATTACTTTGTCATCATTATGGCCTATCAAGCAGTGTTATTTTGAACGCAAAGATAGGAAGACTACACTAGAAAGGGTCACTTCAGATTTCAGCAGAATTCCACTCCTCACCAGACAGAGTGAATGACTCATAAAATAGGTCGCGACCATACTAGAACTTCAAAGGAGCACACAAAGTCCTTTTGAAGGAAGGATTGCTGAAATGCAGACACCACATTAGGGTAACATGAAAAATGTCTCCAGAGCTACCCTCCTAGAAAACCCACCAAAAGATTTTAAGGGGAGCAATAATGGCAGCTTTTTTCTCAAATAAACTGCATTTGTTGGTGGCCCTCTTGTAATCACACACAAAGGGTTTCAGAAGATACATTATGGGAAGCAGTGGCATTATTATTCTGCCTAGCAGTTAAAATAAAATTGTTTCAAGCAATAAATGAACAAAATGAAGACACGAAAATATACCATAGTTATAAGGCCCTGAACCCTGGTCCGCAGAGTAGGAGTCAATGATACTAGCCTTTACACCAACTCAACCATATTCAGAGAGGGCAGCTATTTTAGAATAATATATAACGCATGTTGAAAGTATCGCATGAAAAATAATTAATTATAGTCACACTAAGGCCCATCCAAGGAAATCACTACCAGTTCTGCAATGCATTCGGCATTATGAATTTCATAAAAATATGGTGCTGAGAAAGGCATAGTAAAATATGTGGTCTCCTTGGTGAATAAATCTTATACATATATAAAACGAAGTTGTAAATCGAGACCTTCGTACATGGGCGTACCCTGCAAGGGGCAGCTGCCCCCCCCAAGAAGCAAAAATGGCAAGTCTTTTGCCAAAATCACTACTGAATTGAAAATATTCAACAAAATCTCTTTAAACCAACGAAAATTTATATACATTAGTATAAGTTATGAAACTATAATAAAATTATTTTTTTCAAGGAAATAATCTCATAAATCCCATGGCTTGCCCCCCTTCCCCCCCTAGCGACCTGAGGGGGCCCGAGCCCTATTTAAAATTCGTTATGGGTGTGATGAAAAAATAAGTCAATTTTCCCGGAGTGTCCAGATATCGAGACTCGAGATATCAGGGTTCTTATTTTGACCATATACATAACTCTTCTAAAATGCTTAAAAAACTTAGAACTCATTTCTTATAAAATTTCGCATGGCCAGATCCCCAGTTTAGGCCCCCCAATATTTTTTGTAAGTCAGCATCCCTGAAACTAATGCCCTTTGACTTTAAACAAATTCAAATTCCAATTTTTGTTTCATTCGCAATGATGATTAAAAAATCACAAGGTGAGTGTTTGTGGCCTGAATCAAGAAAACCCATGTTTTTCTCACCGTCAGTTTTACAATTTTTTTTCTGAAAAAGAAGAGCGTGGTGTAACAGAAATGCTACTGAGTACATTAAATACCCTTACCATATTCTTTCTGAAATTGGCTCTTTTAAAAAAGCCTTTCAAAGTGGTCATATGGATTCTTTCCATCACGCCATCCTGCTATATGTGTCATTCTCTCTTGATCCCACCTTCTTTAGCAAATCATGTATCTATGATTCTTAAGTATTTATTTTTAATTTAAGGGGCACCTGGTTTTGCTGCATTATCTGCAGTGTTCTCATTACTGTAGTCTGGAAGCCAGTCCTTGCACCTATAAGAAAAGTTAAATAAATAAAGAAGTAGCTCTTGCAAATGTAAATACTAAATATTTCTTTAAAATATAAGCTCTTGAGCCTGGAAAAATGTTAATCACTCAATGCACCACTAAATACTATTCCACAGAAAGTGAATAAAATAATTTTAAATGACTCAACATGATTACCTATGAAACAAAATTAAAGTTAAACACACAGAAATACCCCTGAAAAATATATAAATATACTTGGGCTGCTATTCTGGATAAGTGTTGCAATAAATACCATATGCTATTCCGCGGGTCATTATTGCAACGACCCCGTATTGTGAATGAAGGGGTGCAATAATTTTGTTCGGAATAGCATCTGGCTACTTCTTGCACAAGCTACTTCGGAGCTCTGCCTCTTCCCTTATGAAAAAATAATTCAACATCGCAATGTGAACATTTTCTGGGTAGCAATACCGAATAGCTCGGCCTGGGAGACCGCATATTATTATTGCAACCCAACCAGTTGCGATTCGCTGTTCTGAATAATGAATTGCAACGGTGCTATAGCTATTTTGAGAACTACGTCTTCCAGTGTAGTAAAAACAAGAATTGCAACCATTCTGAATACCGTATTGCATCTGGGTTGCAATATGCTATAATTATATCAACTTCAGTTGCAATATCGGCGAATTGCATGATGCTATTCCATCCAGATTAGCAGCCTTGAATCATACCTAGTTCACATAGACAGACAAAGTAGTTGACCATGACAGTCCACAAGTCTCATAGCCATACATACTATCCTACATGGCAGCACCACCCATCACTTCTCTGATCTTTCAGTTCTAATCCCACACATCTAATC
The DNA here is from genome assembly GCF_921293095.1 of Ischnura elegans. Lineage (NCBI taxonomy): Eukaryota > Metazoa > Arthropoda > Insecta > Odonata > Coenagrionidae > Ischnura > Ischnura elegans. The sequence goes on from NC_060246.1 coordinate 148,897,829, forward strand.
AGACCGAAGTATTGATAAAATGTGTTAGTCTCTGTGGACATCATATTTTCAAGGAATGTTCCTTCACTTACTTGTTAGTGGAGCTCATTGGCAGAAGACACAGGTAATGGGGACAAATTCCTCCTCGGGACCTTATACTCTCATTGGCTGGCATAACCCTCTCATCATTAGTGTCTCCACTGTAAAGATGTCTTTGTGTCCTGACTCATCTCTTTCATCCCGGCTCTGCCTCTGCATTTGTATCAGAATACATTGCTTGCTTTAATTTTCTTTTCCCCCTGTTGTAGCAATCTGGAATGAATGGAGGGATACCAGTCTCATAGATACTATAGAAATTTTACTATCAAAGAAAGCTATCGTAGGTACTCCAAAGTTGTAACTTACCAGTGCCATACATAACCCTTTTGAAAGGGTAAAGCAACCAGCTGTTAGTAACAGAGTAAATGTCTTGCCACACCTACTGTTAAATTAATATTGCTGTTTGTATCTGTCCAAAAAGCTCTTATTTTCTTCATCCGCCCAAATACTTGGTAGGACCTGGATGCCATCACAGACTCCACAACCAGATTAGCTGAATAAATATAACTAGAAAGAAAACAAGATATGAAATACCTTACGAAAAAATTTCCACTAGCAAAAAATAAAGTTTTATGCAGACACTTATGTAAATAATCATATTCACCCAATGAACAAGGACAAAATGATGTTACTTTACCCCACAATGCAAAATACAAAATAGCTATAAACTGTTGCTCATTCATCGGTATCAAAACAAACACAGAGCAAATTATCAAGATTGAATGCTTTAACTGTACTCTCTAATTTTGCCACAGGAAATAAAATTATATGGGTAGATTTGCAAGGTGAGATGCAAAAACTCCCCTTTTCTCCAAATTTAAATTCTAGGAGCACATTCTCTTTTCTGTGCAATGAACATGCGATGCTATTTTTATAATATTATAACCTTTTTCGACTTCAACGAAGCACAACTGTCTTTTTCTCGTCTAGAAGCAATAGAGTAGTACAAGTGTAGTATTCTTAATGGGGAGGCATACCTCCTTATATCAGTGGTTCATCGTCACCATGGGGATACATGCAATTTTTCCTCTTGAATAAAGAATAAAGGGAATACATTAAGTTCATCAAAGTGAAATATATAATTGAGTTAACACACATTAACCGTGAGACTAACGCCCGTGATGGGCTGCTGATATTATTACGTATATGAACACCATTATCTTATGTAAAAATTTGTAAAAGAGTTTTCTCGTTAATTAAATTAATTAATCCATACCTCGGAATCTAACTAACTCTATCAAGAAAAACAGCGTACAAGAGAACTTGCTGCGCGAAAACAAACATCTCGCTACACTATGTAACTAAAAACTAAAGTTATGAAAGGTAGAACACGGCAATTTCAATTCCGATATCACATTTTCATTCGATTATGATAAATTAATAGCAAATAGTGGTCAGCGAGGTACCACTGAACAAATTTAATTAATACTACTCACATAAACAGTAATGGCTGCCTCACCAAGAAACCCAAACAAAATGACCACATGGCGTAAATACTAGGATTTTCGAATTTCTGGTCTATTAAGACACACGATCTCTTGTATTATGGTCTAAAATTCCACTTGATATAATAATAACGAAACAAATATTATAAATAAAGCTTCTCATATGAATAATAATGGCTGCCTCATTTAGAATCACACCAAAATGACCGCATGGCCAAGAGTAACAACATTACCGGATTTCCGGTAAAGTCTATTAATGAACTAAAATTACACACTATTCAATATTAAATAAGTTAAGTAATGAATATCCAACATAAATAACACAGAATACGTACTTACAGTTACTTGTAACAATGATTTGTTCTTGACGACCATCTTGGCATTATCTGCACTTATTTTCCAGTGGTTGTCTTCCAACTCGGCACAACAGCTTGCATCCCGCTTCCTATTCTTCTCTACCGTGATAGCGAAGAACAGACTCCACGAAAATTGATACTGAACACAAACCACACAAATATTCCGTGCACCCAAGCACAACTCTCACAGCGGTACAACGCGTTGTGGTAAACAACGTAGACAACCACTCCCAAGCGAAGATACTACGCGTCTAACACACTCACACCCACCAATTAATATCTGGCAATAAACAGTTTGAGCAGCATTTCGAAGGAAGCTCTATTTACTGCACAATTCTCAATTTTGTCGCTGGCCGACACGAATCTCCCTACTACCGCCATGTAATTTTAACGTGACAAAGCAATCCTCTTCCAAAGTAGCGACGCCACACGACAAATTTTGTAAACCTATCGACAGGAAGTTCGGGAAACAATCGCTTGCATGCAGCGCCCTATGTCGACGATAGTCCATATGTATGTTCATGCTGGTGTCTTAGGCATTAGCAAAATATATCCGCGGTCACATTCACGCGATGTCTCGAAAACTGCGTTCCACCGCGGTTAGCAACACGACGTCAGATTCACCCGGGAAATAATATTTCATATTTCGAGTCTCTTTCCTTGTTGGTGATGTCTCATCCTTAGCCATGTTGCTCGGCCTTCCCCCCATCGTTCTTTTGGAGTGGAATATTTTCATTTTTTTTAGAAACACGAAATGACTGCGAGGCCGACGAAAGAAAGAGAGGTCTCCTTCTCCTTCTCTCCAAGCACTGGGGAAGCTCGGGGGTTCTCTGAGAATAGTGAGGAGGGGGAGGAGAGCTGTTGAAAGATATGCGCGGAGGGTCTTTTTCTTCTCGGGGGGGGGACGTGGGGTGGAGAGGCACGCGTGTTTTGGGGGACAAGTTGAGGGCGTCGCGAGGGTGGGTGGGAGGGAGCAGGAGATGTGCATTGTTTGGCACCGCCTCGTGTCGACTTCGATGACATTCCAACTACGCGTCTTCCTATTATATCCTTCCTTTCGCATCAACGTCCCACTCATTCACATATTTCCCCCTTCATCTCTCGGTCTTTCTCGCTTGCTACTTCTTTTGTATTCACCATGTGAATTATATTGGTTTTCGATTCTATTTTCGAGGTGCTGAGTTCGATTCGAGACGGAGACGGAATGTTTTCTGTGGGATATCCATCCTGTGCAATTTCGCTACATATTGTTTTTAATTTAAGCACTATTTTGGTTAAATTTGACGACGAACTGTGCTAAATACATCTCACTTCTTTCATTTGAAGTAGTTTCATACCGACTCCCATTTGTATATTCCTCCACCAATGCCTCTGTTTTTCCCTGTATTAATCTTGATAATTTCCCTGTATCTTTTATCTACCCAATCACTAGCCTTACAACTGACTATAATGAATATGGTATTCGGGTCACATTTATTTTTGATGAATAAACGGATTAATTTTATTGGAAGCAGGAATACGTATGTATATACCGCATCTAGGAGAAAGTGCGTTCTTTAACGATATCATTATTTATACTGTAATTAGTCCTGAACTCCTCTCATACGTGTCATTATTTTCCGATTTTAGTCTCTAGTTATTCTTTGCTTTTTCTGAATGTTCATCTCTCCCTACTATGGCATTCAGTTATCATTTTTAGTAATCTAATATCTCCTAAATCCGTCCTCCAGTAACCTACATTCTCCCCTCTAGCTGAGGTCTCTGCTCCATGTCTTCCATTACTTTTCTCCATTTGCCATTAATATTGAGCTGTCATGTCTCGTTTTCCTTTCCGTTCATTCCTCCTTCATTCCACACAAGGTGCTCTTTATATTCCAGGAGGAGAAAACTTTGACTCTAAACGAGGTGATTTTATCACCATCTCCTCTCACCCCACTGTTATGACTGAGTATTTATTGAAAAATAAATCACTGCTAGTAATCATCTTTTGTACTGGCCTCGGTGTGTTTTTCTCTTTTCTTCATTCCGTCGCATCTCCTCACCCCCTGTGACTTTAGTTTCGTCGCGGACCCCTTTCCACTTTGCGCTGTCTTCATTGATCTGTTTAATTGAGGTCTCAGAGAGTAATCGAGTCCTTGCGGCAGGCCGCACGTGCCTTTATAAATATGCCCTTGTCGAGTGTAAACAACTCGACATTGCGCCACTTCACAGCTGGACGAAGATGTTCTTTTCTGCCATTAGCATGATAATTGACGAAAGAGGACAGATGTTTCCGTTTTGCTCTGAAACGGTCTATTTCTAGTGGCTGATTCTGCCTCGGAAGGCAGATATCGAACCACCTTCTTTCATTAACCAATGTATGAGAAGGTTGAAAGAATTGATGGCTGAAGGGGCATAATTTTTCTGAAGTGAAAGGAATTTTCATAAAATTATTTTCCAGCATCGTCTTTTTGATATAAAATTTGTCAGTGTTACAGATAGCTCTCTTTCTTTGTTTATGTTAAGCTGAACTGGAAGCGCAGATCGTTTCTGTGTTCAACTAATTTTCTTCACAACTAATGAATCATTAGATCTTATCTTCGGTTTGGCATGCATTTGACATTTTGTCTTCACCCTGATTCCTTAAAAATCGGTGGATATGGTCGCCAAAAAATTAAATCCTTACCCAGTAGACTTTCGTTCTTCCTGCTCCCCATCCCGCTGGAATGACGGGAAAAGAGCGTTAGCCCACCTGCGTTTGATGGACGCCATTAAAGTCTAAGTGTGGTCTTTTACTCGCAGTTAGCTCTCGCAGATACTTTTGCTTTTAGCGGTTTGCTCGACGCCAACCGATCCGAGCCTCGGGGATTTTTCCCTTCATCTGCACCTCTCCTTCCTTCTGGGGCGCTGAATAAAATATTGCTGTCGGGTTGTCCTCTCTGCCCCCTTCCACTTCAATCCTTGCGCACTCTTTCTCTCTCTCTCAGTATATCCCTCTTTACTCCACATCCCTTCCCTCTCGAGTCTCTTTTCATGTCTTCTCTCCGTCCACCTTTCCCGCTTTCGTCGTGTCCCTAGCTCGCAATCCTCTCCCTCTCTCTCCTCGGAGCTGTTTAGGCGCCTCCAAGGAGTGCTTCGGAGGGCGTTATGTCTGGACGAGAGGGCATTCAGGAGAGGCGAGGGACGGAGGACTGATGGCCTGGGCTTGGAGAGGAAGAGTTGCTCCTCGTGAGGATGTTAGGTGCGGGGTAGAACGAGGGTACCCCTCGTTTCCTTTCGATTTAGGGGTAGGATTAGGGTTGCACTCCATCTGGCTTTTCTTCCCGTATGATTTCTCAAGTTTTGATGTTTCTGGAAACGCTTACCTTTTCATTATTGAGGTTTTCAACTTTATAGCAGTATTCCCTCTTCCATAGATTTTCATCCTCACTCTTTTCACCAGTAATTCTTGATCATTCAGGTACCGATTTTAATGAAAGTTTAGGTCCTTAACCTTTAATCTCCCATACTTAGGACGTATCCAAACTATCGAAGTTCTCTTTCTTCCAGAGTTTCCACCAAATCCCGTTTGACCTCCATAATCACGGTGATTGACTTTAGATTGTTACTTTTATTGAGGTGATATGGATGCTTACTTTACTTTGATGATGTTGTTGTCTGTCTCTAGGATGTAGAATAATTGAAAGATATCGATGGAACTCTCTATGATCTTGGGCCAAAAATGTGAAAAAATCGTCGTTTAACAATTGCTTTAACTGCTCAAACGGAGTAAAAAAGCCAGTTTGTGGAACAGGAAATATATATTGATGAGTATTGCTAGTAAAATTAGTGTGCCATTGAATACTCTTTTTTAAAATTTTATTTTATCTTTGAAAAGTGGAAGAAAATGAGGAAATAGATTTAAAAGAGGATTTAGACGTTTGGTATGTGGGTTTTGCTGAAATCGGAAAACTTTCCATTTTTTGAACTTAATATGATCAACTGTTTATTTCATAATGGTGGGTGAGCTCCGTAGGAAGATATGGAGGTAGTCAAGACGGTGATCGGTCGTTGGAATGTTTTATGAGAGGTCTGAAGACTTCGTACATGAGTAGCGGAAATGGGGTTAGTGTAGAAATACCAGCAAGGTTGTTGGCTGCATCAACTGGCTGTTTAATGATCTGTCATATATGTCGAAATTATAACCGTAGTTGTGTATTTTTGTTAGAAATAATGCCAGTAAAAAATCTCGAAAGGGTCTTATTGTTTTTATTTTATTTTACATTCTTCTTTTCATTTCTGCCCACAATATACAATTTATTATCATATTACTTCGATTTATTTGGATATTTATGGATCTGATCCAACTCGTCGACTACGTTAATAAAGTAAATCATGGTTATGATAAATAATGAGCAAGTAATTAATCTTTAAGTTAAAACCATTTGTTGCGTATTAATTTCCTCAAGTTAAAACGATGATCACATCTGGCTGGGATGGGGTTAGCAATATCCGGCAAATTTTGGTGTGATATCATAATTAACTAAGTGCCTATTGCTGTGACCTGGTAATCCAAGGTGATTTATTAACACGTACTTTGGTGAGAGAACTTCATTAAGAGGTAGAATTAATGATGTGGCTCCTTGCCGTCGTAGCGCTCTGCAGATAACTTTATCACTAGGCTTCACCTTTTACAAACTTCTCCTTTTTGGGAGTCTCGCGGAATGTGTGATGGAATCAGGGATAGGTGCCTACCTCTAGGTATGACAAGAGAGATGTAGAAGGAATAAATGCGCAGAAGGGAGATGATAAGCGTGGATTTTTTCGATTCCTCAGAAAACAAGGGGCAAAAGAAAAAGAGAAGGGGATTGGAAGAGATGAGAGGGGGTGAGTGGGGGATGGAATGGATGAAGCGAAGGGAAGGGGAGGGTGGGGATGATGAGTGAGACGGATAAGGAGGGAGGAAAAGGCGAAGGAGGAGGTTTTTATCCTCGGACGGAAGTATAGGTCTCGTAGGAGGACGAAAGAGGGCTGTATGAATAATTCCGAGGGCATAACTCGAGGCCCAGATCTCTCTCTCCCTCTCTCTCTCTCTCCCCCCCCTCTTTTCCTCTGCTCCATCCCTGTTTTCCCTTCGTCCTCTTTTTCTCTCACTATTTCTCCTCCCTTCTCCATCTTTCAGGCCTCCTCCTCCTTCTCAGCTTCATCCTATTTTGTCGGCGAAATAATCTAGTCGAAATATAGATTTTCCTGGCATGTGATGGGTTAGTTTTGATTTGTCACCCCTTTCATGTGTATTGGTCGATGAGGCCAAATATGTGGGTTGTTAACAAAGTATCGTGACACAACATTAAAAAATGGCAAAAATTCTTTGTTTTCGGACTTTTTTATTACCTAAAACTCGGAAGTATTAAGCAAAGCTAACATTTTTCAGTGATTCATCCGGAAATTTCGTCAACCAAACATTTGTAGAGGAAGAAATCAATACTATCACAAAACTGTCTTAGCTTTTTGACGATATCTTGGCTGTGCGAAAGCGCAATGCTTACCATGACTGTTTCCACTCTCTCTTTCTCTCTCTCCCTCTCTGGGGTTCGTGTGCAGCCCAAGTGTGGCGGCATGGCGTAGGGACCAAAGAAGTTTGTCTTCGGGGTTTCTGCTTCTCCACCTTGCTTCTTCTTCGGACATTACGGGTTAGCTGAAAATTTGTAGCAGGTCATAACTAGCTTGGATTCATTCCACAACTGAACGGGGAGGAGTCGGGTTATAGCAGAGTGCACACAATTTATGCTTCTCTCCTCTTTACCGTCATGAAAAACGTGCGTAAGGATGCCTTTTAAGGAGTACTATTTTACGCCATAATATATTGGTGCGATTAGGTGAAAGAAAGTTATTTCGGTGCGTTGAAATATAATAACCCTTTGAGTTACCCATCCTGTCGCTGAAGAGAGAAAAGATAAAAATACTATCGATCTTAACGTTTACTGTTGCCGTCAATATTCGAGTATTGTTCACTGACTTGGAATTGAGTCGCTTACGGGAGTGAAACTGCACGGATAGGTCATGAGAAATCCATTCCATCCGCTTATGAAGTCAAACTGCTTTGAATTTTAATACGTCTCATGAGTTCGCACGACGATTAATTTTTTTGTTTTCGAATAAAAAAATTTTCATTTTTATAACATACTTCATTTCCGTCTCCGATCGTGAATAATTAATTACCATATCCATCGACTGATATTTACATATTCACGGCAGATATATCAATTTTTTCCTACATTATTCACGTATTGGTATGGTATTTGTAGGAGGCTACCGACAGCTGGGGTTATTTGCGCCATGATGGAAGGGTAGGTGAGGAAGGGTGGAGAGAAACCCGGCGTCGGCATTAGCCTACTCTTAACGAAATTATTCACGTATTAGACGTCTGGATAATTATTCCTTATGAATTACGTTTTTAGGGATGTGATGGTTTGCATACAGTCATTTGTTTTTTTAAGTGGTTTAGGCTAGAAGAAAGGTTTATTATAATATACAGAAAGCCTTAGCTCTATTGTGGCCTTGTTTGTGGAAGATACGGGTTATCGTATTACTTAACCGTGAAAGGAGGCTCGATTCGTCGGATGTATTGCTGCTACCTGGGACTACGAGATGAAAATATTAGAATTTTGGTATTAAAATATCAATCATACCTTGGTTAAGGATCAGATAATCAATTTTTTTCTACCCTACTCTCAAGTTCATAAAAACAACTGCCTGGAGCCCACCAGCATTTAAGGAAACTCATACTCCTGGGCGTCTTTCTTTCCATCTCGTCTTGCATCGCTTGAATATTTTGTTGATTATTCAAAAATAGTATCATTAATTCTATACCAGTATCTTATTGTATTCAAGTTTTCCCTACTCTAAATAAGCATTTTATACCATTGGGTTCCTCATTGTTTTAGTATGCGCTTCATACTGGCTATGTATTCTGTATTATTATGCAGTGAAAAACATTTCAGTCACCTCTTTTCCCCTACTGCATATGCTTCTCATAGTGAGCGGTATACATGTCTGATGCAACGGGGTAAATGCTTTGCGTCTTGTTTTAAACCGTCCCACCATTTGATTGGCCGTTGTCTCCCGTTCTCTTCTGCGGCAGCGACGATAAAGCGACGCTTTGATGTTGCTCCGCCTCGCCACTTCATCGCCGGCGCAGCGCGAAATACCTCTCTCGTTCTCGTCTTCAGCCTCTTCGCTTCTCTCGTCTTCCCTGTTCACTCAGTGGTCGCATTCCCCTCCAATCCTTGGAAGTTGCATATTTAATAAAGCGACGCCACTACAGTCCTCCTCCTTCCAATCCCTTCTCAGTCTTCGGATTCTCATCTCTCACCGTTTTCTTCATCCCGCTACGACCCGAACATGATGCCTCGCGAGAGAGTACACCTATCATCCCAATGGTGACTTAATAAATGTAAAACCGCAGCCTATTAAATTATCACATGGCGATGGTATCCGCAAATCTCCCTATTAAAGTTAGCATTGCCCACCAACCTCTCCTTTCAATTTTTGTGAAAACTTTTTTCCATTCACGATTGTCGCGCTATTTTCATTCAACTAACATGCATTGACTTTCGCAGCAACATTGATTTTCTCTGAGCATAGACTGTTATTGGTAAGAAGCCCACGTTTCGATTTTATGTTGATTTAAACGCTCTCATGCACCTTCAGTTATTACCGAAAGGAAAGTAGTAATTTTGTTTTAATCAATCCTTTTCCTCAGGCTACCATCTACCTCAGAACACCGTTTTGTTATGTTCTTACTCTTAGTCTGACATGATCGAAAGAGCCCGTAAAATAGTTCCGATTTAAAAATGTAATCCCCGCGGGATGTATTTAAAGCGAAAAACGCAATATTTAATAGCAGTTGGTGAAGGACGAATCCATAAAATTTCCCGATTATCGTATTTTCTTCGTTTCTCAGTTGAGTACACATGGGTTGCCTTTCTATTTTCCCTAAGGAGTCCCGGCGACGCGACGTCTCGACGCTTGTGAGACCATTAGGAGAACCGATGGCTAACCGTCGGCTAGCCATTGGCATTTGGCAGTGAGAGTGCAGTCTTTAGGTTTTCCTTTTGTCATAATTTCCTCTCATATCTTTATCTCTTCCTTTTTTGCCATCATCGTCCCGTTGCCGCCCTGGCTGGCCTCTCAACTTGGGGTGGCGACAACCGCTCAGACGGCTAGCCAGACGGCTCGCGCTAGAGGGCACCCTTTGGCCGCGCCGACTCAACACCACTCGAGAAAGCGCACTACAACTACTACTCCTCTCGCCTTTCATCCCCGGTAATATCCACCGCTACCGATTTCATCTCCCTCTCCACTCCTCCACATCGTCCACTCGTCTCTCGTAGCCTCTCTCCTCCTCCAACACCGGCCTCCCCAGGTATGAATAATAAAAACGAGTGCTCACTTTCCGTGCCCGCCCGTGAAAGTTTATGCCACCATGAGGCCTCCGCACACATCTTCTTCGTCCTGTCGTCTCAATATCTCACCCTTCTTCCTCGATATGTATATTTCTTTTTTTTTACTCTTCAGATTCTCTCTCTCACACTCTTTTCGCTCTCCGAGAATAATAAATAGAAACCCACACCCTCTCTTTACTTCTCGCCGCCATGTACGCCTGTATTTGTCATTCGTGCTCACGCTCGCATGAATGTATATACGGCCGAATGCGAATCACCGATCTCGGTTTATGTTTGTAGCGATGCGTAGGTGGTGGAGTTTATGATTGAGAATTGGAGGAATGTGGAGAGGGAGATGGGATGAGGAATGGCGATACTTGAGAGGATTGAGAGTGTGTGGAGGAAGTCGAGTAAAGAGGAGGTGAAGAAATATAACTCCGGGTCGAAAAGGCGGATGGGTCTCTCGGGGTGTTTTTTCGCGAGGTTTTCGTTACCGGGCACATTCCTGGGACTTGGGGTCTTGGAATTTTACGCGAACATCTTAGTGTTGAATGATTCTTCTGTGAATTGTTGATCTCGTGTTAAAGCATCGATGATGGTCTTTCATCATTTGCTGGGTTTCGGTATTTTAGAGGCTGAATATTCAACATGAATCTTCGCTGTTATGCATTCTTCAGATTTTAGTGAAGGCTAGTGATATCTTATGTTATATTTCCTCGTAGCACTCGATGTTGACTCCATTTCTCTCCGATAGAACGCTGGCAAGTTTGCGACCATTACTTGAATCACCCTCTTGTTTTACGTGTACTACAGAAAAGTCCTCTTCGCTTGTAATTGTGAATCTGCTTTGCCTTTTCCTAACCTTGTCCATGTTTTTCATTCACCAGAAAGGATAATTCACCCCACTCCTCTTAGTGGATGTCTTTTTTCTCGCTTTCGACTGCCTTTATATTTCCTCTTCCTCAAGCTGTTCTTCTTCTTCTCTCTGACAACCTCCCTCTTTGAGGCACCGCCTCACCCCCCCAACCCATTCGTTCAACCATCACAGCATTCTCCTCCTGCCGTGCATCCGTGCATAGAGCGCCGCTGTTCCTCCCTTTGCTTTTGTTTTCGCAGCTCTTCCTCCGACTATCTCTCCACCTTTTAACCCCGTGATTCCCTCTATCGCCATTTTATGCCCTCATCCTTCGCCCTTCCCTTCGTTCCGCCTTTTTTTCCTCCGTATCTCCTTCATTTCGAACCTGGCGGCTGCCGATATCCGTTTTGTCGTCAAATATCCTCCTTTGTCTTCTCATTCGCTCTTCCCATGGAAAAACGGCCTCTCCCACTTTTTGAATCGAAACACGCGCCTCAACTCTCGTGTCTCCTCCTTTGTCTCGACTCCCGACCTATACGTTTATTTAATGGCTTCCTTTCGTCCATATGTCTCCTGTGCGTCTCATTCCGTATTGTTTTTATTTTACACGTCCGGGAGCACATTATCATTAAGACCATCAATCCTAAAATTGGTTTGACGTCGCAGCCCTCTACTCAATTCTCCAATCAGATAATCTTGTAATATTGCTTACTTAATTCTTCTGCTTCACATCCTTCATCACCTGCTCTCTGTACCTCATCCGTTGCCTTCCTCAGCCTTCCTTCTTCCCTTTCACCAGTCCTTCAGCGATAACTTTCGGAAGACCTTCTTATTTCATGATGTGGCTAGTTAAATTGTTTCGTCTTCTTATGAATCTTTCGGAAAAGTGATTACTTTTAAAGTGGACCTGACGCCTTGCTACTGCAGAGTTTTCATTTCTTCAGAAGGATTAGCATTTTCGTCTCTCCAAATTTTAACTTCAACCTAAATGCATTGTTTTTTTATCGTTGTATTTCAATCATTTGAATTTTTCTTTATTTTTACAATTTCTTGCGAGTGACCAAATACTTTTTTCTTACTTTGAAGTACTTCAAACACCGTTTGCTAAAGGAGCCGGTACCTCATTATCTGCTTTAATGTTATTTAATTTCAGAATTTTTCTTTTACTATTCCTTTCCCTGCCTTGAAATACTGGAAATATCTATGCATAGTTAAATTCCCTGTAAATGTTTTTGTTTCCTTTAGTGACAATTCCATCGATTTTACTGCTAAATTCGTTGGCCATGGCAATTTTAATTCTAGTTTGCAGAGGGTATGCTAATTGGCAGGTGACGCCCGAGATACTAGCTCGGACAAGAATATCGGCGATATTTGGATGCATAGCTATTTAGGATAAATGGAGGAAGGAAGTAAGAGAGAGCTGAGCCCATACATGAGGCAAAGAGAGGGAGGCAATATGGCAAGCGAAAGAAGAAATTTAATTGAAAAATATGAGTATGTAGTCTAGAGCACAGATAGATGTGTGCAGGATTCCCCATGAAATGGTAGGAGTTATCACGAAAGGACATCTCTCGTTAAAGAAAACGTGCATTTCCTCTGTAAAATTTTGTCTCACTCCCTTTAGGTGGTGTGGAAAGGTGAACGGACTGCTTTTGCCTTTCTTCTGTGTCTTTCATTTCTTCCGTCCGTCCGCCTTTCTCCCCGTGCGACCTTCCGCCTTCCTTCTTAATCGTTCGAACTTTTGACTTCCTCCTCTCTTCCCGTCGCCCTTCCCTACTCTCCGCTAAAGACTTCCTTCATATCCTCCTCCTTTTTTTTCTTCCCTCGCGAGGTCTTTTGATGCTCTTGACCTTTTGCAGTCCCCGAGAGAGAGAGGTTGTGAAGGCGGGAATGGTTATTAAGCTAAGATGCAGCGTTATACCCAAGGTGGGAGTTGTTAATTCTCTCACCCCCTTCCATTCCTTTCATAAATACACCTATAACTTTCCATTCCCTTACCAGTAAATCCTTAACATGTGCGTGCGCAGGTTACGTTCCGTGGTGAGGCTCAAATAGCTGGCTGGCTGGCTTGTGGGAAAAGAGGATTACCTGCGGAGCTCTAGACATTGATTCTCGTCCTCTCTTTTCAGTTCCTGGGAAGAATTCAGGAATTACGGCTCCACGAACTCAACGAGGAATGGGGATACTCTCATAGCTCTCCCCAGTTTCATTAGATTTAGTTCTAATCTCAGGTGGCTTAAGTCGTGCTCAATGGCCGTAGGAGCGTAGCGGCGTGTCTTTTAAGACCTTACCAAAATGGTATTATGACCGCAATTCTGTTAGGCTCTGCCCAGGTTATGATGGCTCATGCAGTGCGGTTTGATTGGAAGCCGAGAGAATAGTACTTTAAAGAATGGTCGTAATTCATTCTGACTTTCAGCTTTGAGGGCTTTATATTTTTTATATTATAGTTGACGTTGAACTTTTCAAAATATATTGGTTTTTGCACGCACGTTTAACCTGTATACCTTTGGTTGTTTTTATTTTTAATGCAACGATCGATATAATTTTACCTTAAGCTTTGAACATTTCCTTGCAATTTAGAGTAAATCTTGAATCAATGTACTTGAAAAAGATAGAGGGAAGAACTCCATATGAAAAAGCGTAGTTGGGTAAAAATTTCAGAATTCTATTTGAAGCAGTTGAATCTTTATATTTAAATCTTTTTTAATTCTGGCCCCGAGTGTTATGTGATTTGTAGACCCTCTTTGTTACATGGAAACTGCCATCACTGTTTTCACATCATGAATTAATTAGTTCATCATTGTTTCACCTGAACAATTTCCAGTCACATTCATTCCATTTATGAATCTGCTAAAAATGAAATTAATGGAATTGAACGCAAATCCTTATTGATGGCTTGAGGTCAACTTCAGCTTATTTCGTGGTAGAGAAATTATTCACTAATTAGGATATCCTTACACGTCACTGCCTACCTCCCATATCGAGCGAGGTCGCAGAGAGAGGGACTTTTCAACGTCTCAATTTCTCTCGCGGGAGGGGAGGCCATTTTCCCGTCTTTATTAGGGGCGCACCTATTCATGAATTACGGCGCGTGCATCGGTCAATTGCTCCTCTCCGCCGCTGCCCACGGACTATTGGCTCCATCCAGCACTGCACCACACTGGAGGAATCATCGTCCTTTCTCCTTCCTTCACGTTCGCCAGTCCCTCTCTGCCGTTTCAATGCTAGTCCCCTTCCCACCCGAGCTCCGTAACTCATTCAACTCGCGCAGAAACTTACTTCCTCGCTCACCTCGGAAGAATCTCTTCTTCTTCTTCCCACGCCCTCTCTTTCAACAAATTTCATATTCATGCGAGCTCTTTCTCCTCGTCTCTTGTGCTTCCTTCTACTCTTTCACGAATATAACCCATTCCGTCCCTCTCCTTCGTCTTTCCCTCCGTTTCCTTCCTCTTTGCCGCAGGCGCAACTTTCGCCATGACTTTCAGCGGAACTTACCGGTGCACAATGCCCGCCGCCACGGGCGTAGGTTGGCTCTGTACCTACCTTCCTTCTCCCTTCATTCTTCACCAGAAATCCTTCTTAGTATCCCTCAGCGCCTCTTTATATGTGTCTGTACCCACTTCCGTTCTCTCTTTCTCCCCAAATGTCTCTTTTGTCCTTTTCAACGTTTAAACTCAAAATTTCCTCTCACTCCGCGGCCCCAAATATACCTCAGGGATTATTAGAGAAAGGATATGCAGACTCTCGATACTTAAGTTACACAGAAAGGCATACGAAGGTGGTTGGAGACGGAGAGACATCGACTATCAGCGATCCCTAAGGTTCAAGTGCTCTTTCGATTTGCTGCATCGCCAAATGGGATGTTTGTGCCTGAAAGAGAGTGATGCATGAAAGTTTACGACGCCTATTCGCCTTACGCGGGTGGATATTAGTAACGATAATGCTTTTTGGATTATTTAGATGTGTGAAGAATTAATCGTTTAGTTATAATATTTTTTATGCATGGAATAGCAGCTGTGCTAGTGCATACCGCGAGATCTAAATAGATGGAAGTGAAATTGGTGGCAGGAATTATCTTGAGTGGTGTTTCGTAGTTTTATCACCTTCACTCAAGTGTTCCATTGGCGGTTTAAGGTTAGTGTCAGGTTCGATGAAACTAAATCATCCGTGACTATTAGCTTTATGGAGAGGATTGAATCAATTCTTCGATAGTTTCAGTTATTAGGATTGAATTTTGTATTTATTTATCGTATGACGATAGATTTCACGGAATTAATTGGCCAGCCTAAATTGCATACAGTTCTTTATATAACTCTGAATATATGTGTTTTATTCAGCGAATTCTGAAATTATTTCTATGTAATAGTAATTCGCCAATGTATTCTGAATGCAACTGGCTGTTTAGAAATAATTCTTTACTAATTTTTTTGTTTTCGCCATAGTTTTTTAGTTCGAAAAGCTTCATTTTATTGCTCATTCGGCTTAGTTAGACACGAAAGTATTCCAAGTGCGTATATGACCCATCCGTTCTCAATAAAACAAAAAAAAATTTCATCAGACTGCGAAACGAATACTGACAGACGTATTTTTGATGTCTTCGTAATCGGATTAAAGTTTACCAAAGGCTCCTTCGTTGGATTCCGCATTACTCTTAATGGTATCCATGAAAGTCTCTAGATATCCCGCCCTTTTTTTCCAATTTTCCTACGCAGTTTCTCCTTAGCGCAGATGTTCTTCGAATACGACGCAATAATCGTGCGAGATAGAAATGGAAAGACAAGAGATAGAATGATTCAGAGCACTCAGTCCACGCATATGCTTTTAGACTCCCACCTCTCCACCTCCATGGTCCGCCCCCAGCCGAAAGGTGGCGGATAAGTGGGAGGGGGGGGGCGAACGGGGGTAAAGGGTTTAAGAGTCGGGGGGAGTTGCCCCTGGGCTCTCCCGCTCCGAAGTCGGGAGAATTGCGGGCTTTCGCATTTCGTTCTTCTTTTATTTTTCGCAGTCCCTTTGCCTGGTACGCGCCATCCCGACGCGATGGCGTAGTGGAGGGAACCGTTGCCCGGGAAACGGAGGCGGGAGTGATTTTTGAACCTGGAAGCAAAGGCCATAGTATAGGCCGTCGATTCAGGAGCTCTACGGGTTCCACTGCTTTACAAACTGATCGAAATTGTGCCTATTACGTGCAGTCGCTCCGAGAGGATTCCCTTCAGGGGAATGAAAATCTCGTATCGGACTACTTCGACTCTTTTTTTTATTTAGGAGGGAAATCCTTTTGAGCTCTCCCGTCGCACTTCAATTATTCTCTGACGATACCGAGCGTTTCCTGTGGATAAATAAATTCTACAAATGGGAGGTAATATGTATTTTAAATTTCCCTACGCTGTCAGTTGTGTTGCAACCCATACTTGTGTCAGCTCATCATTCGTGAGGGTGAGCCCTTCTTTGTGAATGGAATGATCTGAAAATTTTTCACATCAAGTCATGCTTTCCGGAATAAAACTGGAAATTCAGTATGTAGCACTTGAACAATTAAAATATTTAACTTCTGTCGTGAAGGCTATTCGGATATTCCTCCGGGCAACTTTGTCCACTCCTTAAGTGTTGTCGCCATCTGTAATCAGGTTTGAACATCCTAATGTTGGTCGGAATATATTCCGCCGGACGGATTGATTTCAGAAGAATAACTCTCCAATCCGTTTTAAAGTGTTTCATTGGTCTCCACATTCTCCACCCATGTCATAATTTTTGTATATTACAAGATATCTTTATTCTAATGGATTATAGTTCAGTAATTTCTGATTCCCCTTTAACTCCACTGTTAAATATCTTTATTAAATTAATATCTTAAATTATTATACACCCTAATTATCTTTTATTTCCTTATTTCAGGTGAGTGGCACTGGTTTGTTCATTGGTCAGAATGTTTTCACCCATTCCTCGAACAGTCTATGTAATGTGAGTACCTTGGAATGAAGTGTTCTCAGAATATATATATTATCTGACGAAAATTTTCATACATATCGGTCAAAGTTCAACATTTCGCCGTGTAAATCCGGTGGTAAAAGGAAGTAAATTGAATATTGAGAGTTTTTATGTGTTTTAAGAAAATCTTCACTCAGTACGTATCGTTAGTATAAGCACAATTTGATTCACATTAACGCGATGGTATCGGAAGACTTACGCTGTGGTTTTGTAATCATAGTTCTTTCGTTAAGATTCTGATTCACCTATGTATGGCATTCATCATCGATCGGTAGATTTTTTCTTAGCCCCTTTCATCAACCTACTTGATTCCTCCCATCCTAGTTCCTAACACGCTTTTGTCTCTAGGGTGATGAATAGAGAAATTCTTATTTTGTTCGTCTTTCTGGTTTGGACTTTGGTGACTCGCCCACCCCGCCTTCTTTCAAGAGCCCCACATTCCTCTCCTCCACCTTGTGTGCCCTTGTGTCCCTCATCTTCTATTCTCTTTTCCTCCCCATCATCATTCGCCACCATCTTGAGGGTATCGTTCGGAAGTTGAGTGATTCGGGTGGATTGAATCCCGAGTCCCAACGCACGGTGGCCGAAAGGACTGCGGGGAGGAGAGAGAGGAAAAGGAATCGGGAGAGACAGCGGCAGAAATACGAAAAGTTAAGGATTTGGTCCCCCCATTGCGACTTTCTCTTCCGCAGCGCTGGTCTCCCCGTTTCCCTGATTTTCTATTCTCTCTCTCTCTCTACTTGCCCTCGTCCGGCTAGTAAGGACCCCTTTCTCATCCCTGTACTTTTCTTTCTTCCCCTTATTTCTCCGTCTCTCTCCCAATCGTACCGCGTTTACTTCATCCCACGCTCTTTGCTATTCGTTAGATTCAGTACAAATGCCCCAAGTGGTGGATCTTTGGGGGGGGGGGGCTAAGGGGGCAATAAGCCCCCCCCCCCCCCTTGAGTATTCAATATACACTAGGTAGACTGGTATTTTTTCCGACTCCCACCACTGAAGTGACCCAATTGCTTTAGTAGCCTGGTGAGCGGATCCAGGATATGGACAATGGGGGTAGGGCTAAGTGGGGGTTAAAATTCCAGCAGTAGTGGGAGTCGGAAAAAATTACCATTCTATCTAGTGTAAATTGGATACTCAAGTTATTGCCCTCTAAGCCCCCCCCCCATAGATCCGCCACTGGGTCATTTGTACTGAATCTAATTGGCTGTTTGAAGGTGCCATCCTTGATATATCTTAAGGGCATATCACTGAGCACTTTGGCAAGACTGCCATGGTAACTGAGAAACTAGATCATGTCTCCGTAATGGCCCGGGAAGCCAAAGATCTGTCGTTAGAATCCCTATCCAGGGGAATTTCCCCCTATCGTAGTTAATATGAATATTTTCATGTCGCATCTTGAAAAAATAGCCTATTGTTCTGAAATACTCCAACTAACTCACATTATAGCGTTTCACTCCATATTTTCATCTCGCTTCTTCCCTTCATTTTTGCATGCACTATACTCTACCTTCTCCTCCTGCTCCAAATATGGCGTCTCATCATTATCCATCATTCCCGTCAATTCATCGAATGTCAATGTGTGTGCCAGTAAGTAATGGGGACCGTTGTTTTTTTTTCCTCCTTTTGGCTAGACGATCCTTTCCCTTCCCGTCCATCGTTCGTTTCCTCTCTCATCCTCAAGAGCCATTTACGCACATTTTTTTGAGGGGAAGAGTCGCCCATACTGTGGTCAGACCTCTTCCCATCCCATAATCCCCCGCACCATTGCCTAAGCACAAATTTTTTCGTGGTCCTCAGCTTTCCCGCCGTTCTCCTCTTGGTCCGTCGTTCCGGCCTCGAGTGTCCGTTTGGGGCTGTCCGTTTCCCGCGTGCCCCTGATAACCACGCCTACCCTCGTTGCTGCTCCCTGTACGCCTGGTTGCATAATGCCATGGTTTCCGGGAAATTTCCCCGCCCTTGCCTTCATACGCAGGTGCATGGAAATGATTCCCTATGATTCATTCTCTTCGATTTCCCTTGGAGGTACTATGCCGTTATTTAGTTCTCATAAATATTGTATATTTTTACTGCCTGGAAATGGCGTTGAAGGCGTCTGTTTGCTTCGTGTGATTCTCAGCCAGGTTTACCATTGGAATTTGGTCCCTTCAAGATTTTCTAAACACCTAAGAATTAGGATTTTTTGGGTTATTCTGAATATTTTCTTGCCTGTATATTGTTGCCTAAAGGCTCTAGAGGCCTAAGATCAGATGGTTTATTTCGAGTCCACCAATTTTTCAGTATATCTTGTTCTACGAGGCATATTTTATTTATTTTCTTGCCTAGTTAAGATTTAGGACTCTATTGCTATTTATTTCGGAAATTTTTTTTCTAAAACCTGATGTGAAAGGATATGCATCCGACATATATCTCTTTCGCCTTTGATTGAGTTGATTTAGTTTAAATCGCCGTTTTTCCTCATTGTAAGTTTCATTGTACATACAAGACTAAGGCAATATGCTTAATAAGCATTGCTTACTGTAGTAATACGTAATCTAGGTATATTATTACTCCCAAAATGGTTTATGTACATCAGTATTGGTGAATATGGGGTAAAATGAATTATTTGGGCGATTTTCAATATTGTCTGATGATGAACTGGTGACTCATACTCTGCGAAGAGAACTTAAGTTTAATTTCGAGTCTTACAAATACCTTCCATATTGGAGCCAAATTTTGATAATGTTATTATGCAACAGCTGAAAATGTACACCTTTACGTAGCGCTTTTTAGGAGGTTGATCGATCGAGCCCTGGTAATGTGTCAAGAATTCTTTTTCTTTTCCTTTTGCGGGGAAATGATTCCCTCAGATTCTTTCTCTCTCCCTCTCTCTCTGATTTCCCGGGGAATTGTTTTTACCTCATTTAATTCCCATTACTATTGTGTTTTTTTATTTCAAATGGTCGAAAATATTCTTTATTATATTTTGTTATAAAATGAGTTCATTGAACCGAAAGGAGGCGGTATTCAAAAAAATTTCCGTTTCTTTTCGAAAATACCTAGGTGTCGCTTGAATTTCCGGGGGCAGATTTCTTATTTTAGGCTCATCCTATGGCTCTGGTGTGATTTTGCCAACTTCCTTTCCTCCTTTTCCTTCAGTCGTCTTCTTTCTCCTCTTGTATGTCATTCTCCTATATCGACCCCGTTCTTCCATCACATTCACAAACCTCACCGTCTGTCACTCGTTCCTTCCACCCTATCTTATCTCCTACATTCCGAAGAATTCTCGTAGACGTCATTTCAGGAACCTTACGCCCCAGAGATAAAGTGTTTGGAAAAATTTAATGCAAAGTTTTTCTCTCAGTTGTGTCAGAAGCCCGGTAGCTCTTCGCTCGAGCTAATTAAGAAAGTTACAAGTCACTACGACTCCTCTTTCCGTTATTTTATATCTTGCGACTTCATTCTTTAAAGTTCAGCCACCTCTCCTGACACCTTTTTCTTAAGTTTACGTCATTATTTTGACGATGCTCACCGTTGTCCCCTTTAAAAGGAAACTTGTTACAAAGTCGGTGATAGTCATCTTCGCGTGGAAGATGTTTTCTGGTACCTAATGGTCGATTTACTAAGTATATTTTGAAACTTTAAGCAAGTTTATTGATTGTCCTTTGGTGTTCTGACTAACCTAGGACAAGTAATATCCTATGTGCGACAGAATGAACAGCAGTTTTCCACATTTTTAAGGAATTAAATAACTTCTAGTTCCTATTTTTAATATAATGTTTGAGTCTTGTTTTAGTCGTTGAAAATTATATATTATATCGAATTTAGCTACCATTGAATAGTTTTTTATTTAAGCTGGAAAGTTGCTATGTATTCTGCACTATGTGATTGTACAGTTCCACCTAATCGACCTTGTTCCGTAAGGTATATTACATGAAAAATGCTATTATTTTAAATGTTTAAACGTTTTTGATGATATGTTTTGAAATTTTTATGCGAATATATTCAAATGCAAAATAAAATTATATGCTATTTTCGTAGCCTCATGGCCATAGGGGTAGCTGCAAATGGTACAATTATTAGAGGAATATTTTCTAGCATATTCGCTCATTAATTTTCTTTTTTTATTATATCAATTTAGTGTTCCTTTCATTTTCATCAGATTACATTGAATACTCGTTTTCATTTGGGTATCTCCCCCATTAGCCTCACATTCATACCTGTTTAATAAACTTTGGCGCGTGAATGTGTCAAAAAAAAATTTTTTTAAAAATACACTCAAGTTCATTCAAATAAAGGAATTTTTACTGGCAGCGATTTTGCAACCAATCATTGGAAGAATGAGGGACCCTTGATGATGATTTCAATCTTTTTAGGCGTGAAATCGTGGAAAAATGTAATGAATAAGGAAAATTACTATGTTTTAGTGAACAGAATCTTTTCTTGGCACGACTGGTCTGATTTACCTGATGATGACTCCTATTGAAGTACATCATTCACATAATTTCAATTTTATATTTAAGCTATAACGTATCGTAGTTATTCTTTTACAACGGCTGAAATCCATTCAGTATTCCTATCTTTGTAATGCTTGCTTCCAGTCTTCATTAAGGTACCATGTTCCTCAGTGTACCTACCCCACCGATCTCCTCCTGGTTATGTCACCTGGGGACACCTGGATCCCTTCCCTCACCCACTATCACTCGAAATTAAACCCAAAATTCGTGAATACACCCTCGCTTCTCGACCAACCCTTTTGGGCTGAAGAGGAAAACTCCTTCTCTCCCGCAGCACTCTTCTCCATTCGCACCTTCCTCGCTCTTTCACGTCGTAATTGGACGGCTCTTGGGCCCTTGACAACGGACTCCATCCCACCACTCTCTAATCTTTAGTAACGGTCCCACGCTTCCTTCGATTGTTATGTCCAGCCGATTGCCACCTTCCTCCTCTCATTGTCCCGCCTCTACTGCAGCGCTGGATGCCATTTTATCTCTCCCTAGCTCTTTCCTTCCGTCCCGGCATTCAAATCGTCCCCGTCCTTTATTACGCCTGTCGAATATCTGCGGTGCTGGCGTGTGTGCGTGTAGTGGTTTCACGAATGCCTTTTACCTTCTTCCACGATGCGGATCTATCGAAATGAACTTCCATACTTGGGGTGGGATCGCACTCATCGAGTTGGGAGAGAGAGAGAGAGAGAGAGAGCTTGATGGACAATTAAGACTGGTAGCGATTGGGGGAGTGGGATGTCGTTCATGGGAGGGAAGTCTCGCTACGTTCGGGTCCGTCCTTCTCATCCATAGAGAGTGCGAGGCTGGATCGTAACGGGTTCATGATTAATGCGTCGATTACCGTTAGGGGTCAGGTCTTAAGCCTCGATCCATTCTATGGGTTCATCTGAGACTCACTGATCGATCCTATCGGTCCGTTCATTTTTTTTGGTCTCTTTGACTGTAATTCATCGATGATATTTTATTCCAATCCCACAAATTAGTTTGGGATATTTTCTAGGGCATAATGTAAAATCAGTAATTTTGAATAGATTCGAGCTGTTTTCGATTTGAAAATCTGGGTGAGGGATTTTTCTAATTGTTCTAGAAAGTTTCTTTTGGCTCAATATAATGAAAATTTTCAATGAAAAGAGCTTAATTTATCAGAGGTGGGAGGATTTTATTGCATGAATTGCGTTCCAAAAATATTGTCATCTAAGAATAATCAATTCATGAAAACAACTGAAAAAGTAGGCTTACTAACATGAAAAATTCGCCTTTATTTTTTGTCCGTAGAAATACAAGTGAAAGGAAATTACCTTAAAAACTTTAATTTCTGGCTCGTTCTCCGTTGAGTTTTGGGGTAAAATATTATGTGATTTAAAAGGAACTAAAAAATCTGATTAATTCACTCACGAAAGGTTTTTCCGTATAATTATACGAAAGCGAATTTTTGGACCTTTCGTTAGAATCCATCATTCACGTCAAAAAAAGAATTTCCATCGCAAAAAATCAACAGAGGAAAAATTATTTTCTTTTCCGGGGTGATATTTCCTCAGTGGACTTTTCACTCTGAATATGCTTTCGCGGATAACACAATAAAGTTAACCCGCTGGGTATTCCGCGACCATCTCCTTGAATGATTATTTAAGCATTTTATTACCTACTGACTTTTGGCTTGCTTTCATGTTAATTTGGTGCGTAAAATTTGTATATAACAAATTCAGTTTCTCCTAGATAATTAATTTACCTAATCACCAAATTCGAACATGCCCTACTTAGCCCAGATGGTTATAGAATTTTACCTCATGGCAATTGCAAATCCCTCAATCTCGTCATATTATTTGTCATAATGGCAAAATGAACTGGAATTCATTGGGTTAAAAATGGGGTTAAAGTGGTCAACAGGGATATCATCGACTATTCATCGATTAATATATTTGATTTTCTTGCAAATTATAATCAGCTGGCAGATTATTTGAATTGTAAATATATTGCATTTGTAAATGTCTCATAAGAGAAAATTCGTAGGTATGATTTTTTTAGTGCTATAAACTACTTGTGGTAGCTATGCAGGGAAATATATAACAACTTACCAAGTTATTTAGAATTAATTAAATAAGTTCTATCGTCTGCGTTATTCTTCATAAATGACAAATGATGACCATTTCCTTTATGATAATAGATGCTATTTCTACCTTAAGTTTCCTTTTTTTAAATAAGAAACTCAATAAGACCATATATAAGAAGCTATAAATAAACGATTGTCGCATTAATAGTATATCCTCAATATTTCACCATCCATTCTTCGTTCCATCCCCTCAGTCTCCTTGTACTTTGTATTCATAGGACTCTTAAATATTTACTCTGTCACACATGGAAGAGGCTTTTGTAAAGCAGGAAATATCTGTCTCTGAGGCGAGTCACGAGGTCCATGACTTGCGATCTCCTATCTCTTGGCATTTCAGGTTTTGTCTCTCTTATTCTTCATTTCACGGCATTTTTGTGCGCTCTCGTTATGAGAGCAAAGAGTTGGAAGGGGGATGAGGTATCAAGAACAAAACGGACGAATCCCTGGCCCTGGCTGACTCCTTCAAACGTCCCCTTTTGGAGGACGGAAACATCTCAGAAATGCGTAAGTGGGAGGGAGGATGTTGAAGGGTGCCCGAGAAGAGACTAAGGACATCCATGCCCTTCGCTCTCCATACCTTATCTCATGCCCCTCGACCAATCCCACCCTACTCTGAGCCTCCTTGCTACTTCACATTCTATTTTAGAACCAGTGTTCGTAGGACGGAGTGCTCAACCATCAGGGATGGCTACAGATAGTAAGAAAAAATTATGTAGCCGCCAGATTTGGCCAATAAACAACGATTCTGAATAATATTCAGTGTTTTCTTCATGGTAGTCGTTAGCAGTGATAATTTTGAGTATCCTATGGTACAATGCTATCTTCTATGCACAATGCTATCTTTAGAGGGTCTTAAATTTTTGCACAATGCTTTTTATTTGTTGCCAAGGAATACCCCACCTCTCTCATATACTTTTGAATTGACCCTTATCTTCTCCATCTCGGTCCTTGCGTACGTAGAAGTCTTCCTTTCAATACAGATTTTAGCATTCTCTCTTCATTCAGTACCCATCACCATCTCACAATGTATCTTCGTCATATTTAGATATAGAATTGCATCTTCCCTGAATTATGTCGAGCGCTTTCTCGCTCATTTTCCTGTGCCATTGCTGCGTCATCTCGTTTTCCGCAAATTCCACATCTCGATTGCCTGAAAAATGTCATTTTTCGCTTTCAAGTCATATCCTTTTCCTCTCCCATTTAAATAATATAAATTTACATCAATGAATGTTACCGCGATATGTCTAAAATGTTTTAACGGATGTTTTCCTTTGCATAAAATTTTTCGTTTTATACTATCTGAAGTATAAAAAAATGGTAATGTCTTTTAAATACATATTATATAAGTGTTTTACCTTTTTATAGTATGGATAACGTGACGAGGAAAAATGAAGACACATAATGTAGTCATTGGTTGTCTGATATTAACTCATAATTTTGTGCTGGAAGAGAGACTTCATTGCAATGTTGAATCTTTCGCCTTAAATCGAAAATTGGGAACAAGGGAATTTGGGACCCCTTTCGTGGGGAAATCAGAAATCATTGTAAGACTGTGAAATTAGGACATGATGTAGGAGGCTCCATTTGGGCTCATTGATAATTATGCCAAAGCGCATTAAAAGTCTGTATTCATACGAGTGTTTCTTTCTTTTATCAATCTGAACTTCATTGCGGAAAGCGTCGAAAGAAACCTTTATCCAACTATCTGACACATCTCCAAATCGATGAATTGGGGTATGATAATCCGTCGGATTAAAGTAATTAGAACCTTAACAAAATATTCTCACGTTTTGGAATAAAAAAGCAGATGAACGGGCGAGTTGGAATCACCTCGACCTCTTCTAAATCACGGTTTGTCGAGAGAGATGTGAGGATTTTCCTTGCCAATTGGCTTTTGTGTTATTTTTTCATCCAGTCGCGAGAGAGCGCCCGCGATGGTCATTGAGCCTCTTCCCCCTCCGAGATCCGCTGTCGCCGCAATCCTCTTATGCTCCTCAAAAGCCTTTCATTTCATCTCCACCAGTCCCCGCGCCATGGATACCCTGGAATAGTCTCCATCCCTTTTGTATCTCTCTCCCTTACTCTATTCCTCTCAGTCTTTCGCGTGCCTCCCTCCCCTTGCGAATTGCACCAATGACGAACGAGCCATAGGAAATTAGCTTCGTCGAGTCTTGAAAAGCGTCGATTCTGTGGCTAATCCGGCTGACGCTTCGCTTCGCACGTGATCCCGCTACAAAGTTTTCCATCTCCTAGTGCTTTTAATTTCGAGTGGCTGTAACGGTTTAAAGAACGCATTGGTTATTTACTTAGTGATTATTGATAAATGTTAATGTTTAATGTAAAATAATGAATAAATGTTTCAAAATACCGACCGTTATTTTCATTCCTATTTCGTGTCTTTAAAATTGCTATCCATAACGGAAAGGCGCTGCTATTTCTTCTATCATTATTATTGCTAATTTTTATTCTTTTTCAGTGCATTTTCCGCCGTTGAAAAAACTCATCTTTTTCGTGCCTCCTCCCTCCCATACGAATCGCTGCAATTTCCAACGAGCCATAGGAAATTACCTTCGTCGAGTCTTAAAAAGCGTCAAATCCTTCGATTCGACGGCTGACGATCCCCTTCGCTCAATTCTGGTATTACATGATCCCATGGCGAAGTTTTCCATCTACAATTATTTTTAACTGTGAGTGGTTGAAACGGTTTAAGGGACGCATTGATCTTCGAATCACATTCATGATATTATATTTAGTTTGAGTGGTTATCGATGAATTGAGACAATGGGTTAACAATGGGAATTGAGAGGGTGAGAAGTCAAGGGCTACGAGTGATTTTCTTTCTAAACAGAGTTGGGTACGGAATTGATAAAAGAAACATACAAAAAGTTGCTGTCCAAGGGATACGAGTGATTTTCTGTTCTGTGCTGACATAAAATGGTAAACCAAATACACTCCTAATAATCCAGTTGATCTCGTTTGTTTTCTTTATCAAATTTCAATTCGTAACTCTGTTAGGAAAAAAACTTCCATCCCATGGCTTCTCTCCCCTTCAATTTTTATATTCTTGCCAAAGACTGACCTTAAGTTTCAGTCTGATTGCCTGTCTTGAAAATTGTGACCAATAACGCGAGGGCACTGCGATCTCTTCTTATAATCATAATAATGCTAATTTATATTTTTATTTCTATTTTCCGTAGTTGAAAAATCCTTGCGAGAATTTTTTTTAACCTTTTAAAGGAATTACCATCCCTGTGCTGCGGAGAATTAATGAGCCTTGTTTCTCTGAACAAAAGATGCGCTCTTGCATCTGAATACCAGCCTCGTAGAAAGTGCGCCGGGAGTAAATCCAAAAAGACGACTACTTGCGGTCAGGAGAGTTCGGTGGAGGGGGGCCAAAAGTTTTCCCGTAACCCTTTCGCTGTAGAAAAACCGAGGAAACTTGATTAAGTGAAATTGCGAAGAGGGGAAAAAATTCAGCCTGCGGGCAAGCGGGTCTAATTTATTTTCTTAAAACGCCCTTTGCCGTGGACGATTGGGCAGTTACACTATCCGCCTCTTCCATGCGTCCCATTCACTGTCGACTCCCCTATCATTGCCTTCCCCATTTTCTCCCTTTCATCAAACCCATCTCTTTTGAGAGGGTTTCTCCATGCAGGTTAAACGTATTGATGTACATTAAATACCTTGTAAAATGAGACATTGGTCAAATGAATATAATATTTATATTTCGTCGAATACTTCCCATTAATATATGAATGTTTCTTGCTCACACGATGATCAATAGCCGTGGTAGACCAAACCCTCGTTACTAAGGAGTGAGTTATAATTGAATGGGAATGCATGAGTGGGATACTCATTGGGGTGGCATTCGTTCATGGATGATTTTTTTAAAGTGAGAATATGATCGTTATAAGAATAGACCAAATTTTCTTTGCTATGATATCAATGGTCTAGTTAAATCCCTTTCGTATGCAGTTGCTATTTACACCCTTTAAAGTATGGGGCTTAGAAGTGAATGTAAAAAAAATATTTAAACTCTAAATTCGGGTATCAACCTATGCCAATGGCGAGTAAAAATTTATAATACCCTACCCAAACTGGTATTCATCCAACCCACCTCACTACGCCCTCAAAAGGATTCCTGGCTATCGACTCCTTACGCGAAGTTTTGGAGAAAGAAGAAGAGAAAGCGTATGGAAAGGAAACGCGGAAAGCGGACGCAAAGAAAAGGGGATGGAGGGAGAGAGAAGCTGGAGTTGGGGCGACGCGCAGTGGGTCCTATCTCTTCACCGGCTTGTGGCGACCCTTGTGAGATTAACCCTTTCTCGTAGGATGGGTTTTCGGGGGTGACCGGGGAGTTTGGCGCGGTGTCCCTTAATTTACGTCCTCCTGCAGCGCTGGGCGTGTGTCTTTTTAATCCCTCGCCGTGCCTTGTTTCTCGGGTGCGGCAGAGTGAGTGTGTTAAGTGTGTATCGGATGTCGCGGATGGAAGGGCTACCTACTGCCTAGCCTGTTGTAGAATGGCGGCTCCTCTTCTCTTTGTACCTCCTCAGGGGTTGCTGGAGAAAGCCTGGAGGATGTGGGGGGGATTGTTTCGGTGAGGCAACGGGTCCCGGAGGCTGGTGCTGATAGGGCCACTTTGACGTGCTTCGACAAATACAAATAAAAAATTAGAATAGCTAGTCTCTGTTCCTGTTACGGAATCCTTTTCATCTCCTCGTCATTGATCCTTTTATTGCACTTTTATTTAATTCAGTGAAAGAGTTTTAAATTTGGTTTCTTCGAATAAGAATTGGTCGTAATAGGCATTGAAATTATACTGATGTTGTTAGTTTACTGTCGCATGTTTCATATTATTTGGAAAAAGGAAGAAATATATTAGCCTATTGTTGCCTTTCGATGTTTCTAATGGTAATCCATTAATTTTAACTGTAAAGTTTATTATATTTGTATTCCGCCGGAATAAGTATCTGGAGCCGATGATTGAGGCCGAGGATATGCTGAAGTTTATCGCGTATCTAGTGTTTATATTTGGTGTACCCAAGGAAAAAGGAATATCTTTCGATCATTTAAAATGAAAATTGGCTAGTGTTAGTTGAGCGAGGCCATTATAACCAAACGACCTCAGGTAGTTTCCCGAAGACCCTCATTAGTGGTCCTTGCTCAACCCACTTATTGTCCATATTCCGTATCCCGCACATCAGTCAACCTCTTAAATCCTCTTTTTTTGCTTTTCAATGCACCTCGCAGAAACGTTTTTTTCTTTATAAGTTCTTATAAATCTTAGTTCTTTAATTATTTATATCTTGTACTTGGGGGAATCAAATTCTTTAGTCACGTGGTGTTTAAAAATATCATTTACAAGTGTGTGAGAATAAGAGAACATCTCACGACAAATATGATTAATTCAACTGATAGTACACTCTTAATCTCACCATGCGATGCATTTCCATCTGCTTTCATTGAAAATGAGGTCTTTACTCGGATTCCTCTATCTATAAATTCTAATCAGTATTGATCCCTCCTTTCATAATTAAGAGAATTTGAGTATTTTTGCGCAAGGAAAATAAGTCGGCATGCGTGGTAGAAATAATGGTCATACTGTCGTTGAGGAGCGTCTGCAAGGCTGAGGAATTCGATACAATCTGCAAACTGTTTTGGGGGAGGCGTTGGATTTTCGTAAGGGAAATGAAAGGAGGGAGGAAAGAACTTAACCCTTTAATTTCGAAGAGAATTTCAATGTTATACGTGCGCTGGCAGAAGAAGTCGGAAGCATTCCTCCTTCGTGTGCTCTTTCGCACCATCGCTTGTCACTGATGCTAGACGTCAATCATGCGAACACGAACATTGGTGCGCTTCCTACGCATGCTTCGCCGCTATGGCATTTGCTAAAAAATACTATTAGACCTGCAGCATCACTCGGTCATTAAGTATGCGTGACTTTCGCTATGTTTTTCAGCGCCATTTTTTGCTTTAATGCGGGAAATACATTTTGAAATTCTATTTTTCCGTAACTCCAATTTAATTTAATACAATATTGAAGTGGTGGATATTAAAACCCTCGGGGATTTAGCTTAAATGCTCTAAGTAACTCATGTTTCCCGTGAAACTCCACGAGCTCTTCGGATGCGATGCTAGCTGACGTGATTGATTTTCGTCAAGTTCCTTTTGATAAAGCCTGTAATGCTTGGACCAATATTTTGCCTAAGCAACGCATCTGCTGCGTATTACATGATCGAAGCTGGCGCCTGCATGAAAAGGGGTTTCGGCACCACCCCTCTTTCGCGTGCGCTTTTGCTCGCTCGCTTGTTAGTGGCGCTGGAGTGTGTGACGGAAAAGGGATCGAGCGCATCTCCCGTGGTACGTGGAAGAGAGTCGCGGGGAACTCGGATGCATGGGGGACCGGATGAAGGGGCTAAAGCTCTCTCGGCTGTGACCGTTGGATAATAAGATACACGCACGCGTGTACGCCAGTGCGTATAATAATTTTTTTCGAGTGAAAGAGAGGGACTGCGTCTGGAAGAATCGCGGATTGAGGAGGGGCTGCTGGAATGAAAAAAAGGAGAAAATGCGTGACGAAAGTCGAGATGATATGGAGGAGTACGAGGAATGAAAAGGGAGATCTGGGGAGCGAATCCCGGGGCCTGCTTCGCGTTCCATCTGCAGTCGTCCTCGCGGACTAATGAGCATTTTGGAGTGCTTCGTCCTGTATCTCTCCTCTCTTCCTTTCTTTCTTTCTTCCCTTCTTCTCACACTCTTCTACCTCCACTAATCCCTCCCATGCCCGTTTCGCGTGAAAAATTCTTCTCCCGCGTTAATCCCGAGGGTGCACATGCGTTTATTATATGGGTAGTCAGTTATTTTTTTCTTCCTCGTGATTTTGTGAAACGCGCACGTTATTGCTTGAATGGATGAACGGGGATGGTGGTTGGTTTTGTCCGGTGAATAACAAGTATAATGGAGAAATGCATTAAGGATAAAAAGTGTGCAAAAAACCTGTGTGCAGTGTTATTTATTTTGGAGGGGAAGGGTGGAGCCGGGTATGATATTATACGTGAGTGTATAGGGGCGATGCGAAAGAAAAAGTTAAGCAAAAAAATTAAAGAACTCGCATATAAATAGAAAAAGTTTTTTTTTAAACCTGTCTGCAGTGTTTTTGGAGCGGGAGGGTGGAGTAAGGTACGATATTATACGGGAGTATAGGGATGATGTGGAAGAAAAAGTAAAATAAAAAAATAAAGTCCTGGGAAAACGTACTAAATGGAAAAAGTAAACCTTTTGGAGGTTTTGGAGAGAAAGAAAGAGCTGAAAAAAAGGATGAGGAGGGGGACGAGAAATTGACCAAAAGGGTAAAAGGAAGGAAGGGAAGAGTGGGGAAGTTTATGTGCGGGAGAGGGGTGCGTGCGTGGGGCGGTGGCTTTAGGAATGGAGAGTTCTGTGCGGGGAGCTCAGAGAGGGACGACGCGACGCGGGCGGGATGACCCAGGGCTGGATTCTGAAAAGTAAAGCGAACGCTGCTGCTGGAGTTAAGGCGTTGGATTGAGAGAGGGTGTGGGAAGAGCTCCATCGGGTTAGAGTTTTGCTGGCCGTGGGTGGTTGGTTTGAAAGTGAGACTGGGAAGTGTGAGAGTCCGCGCATGAATTGAAAAATAAAACAAAAGTTAAGTGCTTCTCCCTCCTTGCTTTATTTCTATTTCCATCCCGTGGGGTGTTTTTGCATCCATTTTAATTTCTACCTTCTCCCCCTTCCCACTCCATGTCTCTCGCTAAAGGAAGGGAACGGATTTGTGAGTCTCTCTGCTTTCTCCTTTACGCACTGCTGAAGTTCTAACCTCTGTCTACTGCCCACGAGTCTCTCCCATGCCTCCTCGGTGTTTAGATAGAGGGACATTTCTTCCTAGTGTGAGAATATAGCTTGTCCTTTTCAATACTCATTGGTGCCTACTCATCCCTTAATAGGCCATTATTATTTTATACATATTATTCAAGTATCCTAACCTCCGTCTGTTGCCCTCGAGTCTCTCCCATGCCTTCTCGGTTTCTAGAGTGAGGGAGATTTCTTCCTCGTGTAAGACTCTAGTAATGTCCTTATCTATCTATTCTCACTCTTCGTGCTTATTCATCCCTTATTGGACCATTATTATTTTATCTACGTTATCCAAGTGGGTCTGCGTATCCCAGAGGTTTCTTTCTCGTGATGTCTTTATGTCGGATGATCCGACGTTTTATTTCAAATCTGCAATGTAATATCTCTCTTATGTCCGTTTTTATCGATAAATCGGGTTGGATAGACCATTTTCTCCGTGGTAACGTTGTGGACGGCTGTTAGCTTCCGATTTACTCATGTTTCGACTCATTAGTGTTTTTGTTTCTTTCCTTAAATATATCACATTTGTCTCTTTGTACTCATTAGGTTTCTTTGCGTGTCCTCTTTCCTTTTTATTTTCTGTGATTTACCCCAGCGATTGCGAGTAAACTGACTTCCCCTTATGGAATTTTACTTTTATGTTTTTTTAGAAGAGAAATATTTATTTTAATGTGGTGGTAAATTTTAATAAGGGCTATTGTCTATGTTTACGTATTTTTGGTTCTTCTAGAAAAGGCAATATGCGACCCGCCGAGCGGGAGTGATGCGTGCTCTTAATACGACGGAACATTAACAGTAGGGAGTTCATTAAATAGTATTTGTAATGTGGACACTTGCTTGCCGGAGGATAAGTTTCAGCCGTAATCGCCTCTCTTACAAGCTGAGCTTATCTGACTCTGTTAGTAGGAATGGTGCAGGACTATAAGTTGAAGCGTTTTTTTTTCTTTTTTGCGGACCGAGTGAGTTATGATGATAATTCCCTCAGTCCTGGTTTTTTAACAGGTGACAATTCATATCAGCTTAGAATTTTACAATGGATAATCTCAGTCTGCGGTAAACCCGAATGTTTTCCTGGAATTTCAGGGCTTCTTACGCTCTGAATTAGCCTGGCGCGTTATTTTTCGCGGTTCAGTGCCTCAGTTTATTCTCAAAAACTTGAGACATGTGGGAGGAGGTAATTAGGAAGGGCGTTGATGTAATGGGGGTTTCAATCTGGTTGTTTTGTGGTTTCCCCTCAGTTTCTCGAGGTAAGGTAAAGCGGGTATGGGATGAGTTTGATACTTCAGAGGGGCGAGGTGGGGAATGGAAGATGAGAATTTTCTCGCTTCTGTTCCAATTGAGTGGGATTTCGGAGAGAACATAGAATGTAGCTGAAGCTCCGCAGTCAATTCAGATATTATATGACGAAGATGTGAAAAAATTCCATGCTCATGGGAAAATTGACAGTGGAGGCTTTTAATCCCAACTCTACTCCCGAACTTGAGGATCAAAATAGGCATTTTGGTGGCTATACTAACCTATTTAAAATTGTTTTATTGATCTTATTTCCTTTTCCTGTGCCAGTCGTCTTTTTTGCCCAATAATATGAAAAATGGATGAATTGTTGTGAAGGCTAGCCATTCTTATAATATATATTTGTAATATCTCCCCTCGCATAAGATGAAAATAACTGCCTTTTTACATCTTGGTATTCATTGCTTGGCCTACATTATCCTGTAAGTCGACAAATCTTCTGGAATGCGGGTATATTACTGTCATCTCTTAATTACTACTAGTGTATCCACGCAATTTACAGTGAAAAATTAACTGGCCATTTAATGCCATCGTGGTGGATTTATTCCATTCTTCCTAGTTTCATGCATCAGTAACTTTTATTTTTACTCAGTGTTTATCGTAAACATAGAACAGTGCTGGTGAAAGTAATACTGCTGGTAGTGCTATGTGATTCTTTACTTGACCCTTGAATTTTTTTTTCAACTTTCTTCATCACTACGGTACGAGGCTCTTAAAAGGTTTCCAGTTAAAAAATATGGAACGAAGAGAATTATTTTTCACCAGTTAAGATATTACACTTTCAAATTGCAGATTGCTTCTTGGTACATAATGAAAGTTTTTCAAAGATTGAATTTCCTTCTCTCTTAGTGTCTGCGAGGATTCACGAGTTTTTAAGAGAATGTCTGAAATTTCTTTTCTGACATTTTACTTTTTAATTCTTTTAGAATTTATTTAAACAGGACGTTATTTAAAAATCACATATAGGTGTATAAAGACAGTATTTCCATTAAGTGTTTTCTCGTAAATTAAATTTTCACTTTTTTCCCTATTTATATGGAGCATACTACTGTATTCCGATCTAATTTTCTCAAATTCCTCTCAGTCATTTTCTCACGTCTTTTGTTTAGTTTTTCGACTTTCTCTTTTACTTTGGTGCTCGTCTCAGTAATATTAGACCCATGCGTGTGGGTTCGTTCTTGTAAAAGTGGACCTCGGTGATGGCTTATCCGAATGGAGAGCTGTAAAGGCGACAGGACATTTGCTCTCTCTTAAAGTGCGTT
The DNA here is from genome assembly GCF_921293095.1 of Ischnura elegans. Lineage (NCBI taxonomy): Eukaryota > Metazoa > Arthropoda > Insecta > Odonata > Coenagrionidae > Ischnura > Ischnura elegans. The sequence continues at coordinate 148,931,972 of NC_060246.1, forward strand.
TGCTCCTTTCTCCTCCGTTTTTCGTGGCCTTACGTCTCTCTCTTCGTGTTTAGTGGCGTCGTCCTCTTTTTTTCTAACTACAGAGACACCGCGAGCTACATAAAGCCACCGCTCAAGTCAAGGGTCACGGAGAATTCCTGTGGAGAGTAAAAGGTGCTTTTCATTTCGTACTTGCGGGTCTCCGTGCACCAATTCGCCTCTGCTGCTTTATTGGTTGGCTCTCGTTGTGCCTTTCTCCGCCTTATGTCTCTCAATATAAGCCCGCTCGACTTAGTGACGCCTTACTCAACCGCGGCCAAGGGCCGCCGACGCCCTTTCATAGATTGGGTAAGTGAGAATTAAGGCCATTAACTGATTTCTTGTCCGATATTTTGCTAAAAGATTTTAAAGGATAGACTAAAATGATATCTAAATGTAGGAAATCAGCTGTTTCCGTAACTCTGCGTTGAAGTAATTCCGCTTCAAATTCCGTCAGTACTCGCAAGCATTCCGCTTGGTGTTGAAATAGATCGGGATAAGACAGATAAAGTGGGTGACGCAACTATTTGTGGGATAATTGATGTTAAAGTTGTTATAAAAAAAGAGGCTGAGAGTTCGATGTAGGTGAAAGAAGAGGCGAGGTGTATGGATAGGATTCAAAGAATTTGGATGCATTCCTAAGTGAACAATTTTTTGTAGACGCGTCGTCCTGATCGAATAATTTCGCTTTCGCCAAAACCTACCTCAACCGATGTGTAATTATCGATAATGATTCTTTCGTAGTAATTTAAATAGTTGCTAGTAGTTTTTGGAACACTTGTCTTGATTTCACCAATCTGAGGGGCATTGTGATATCAGCTTTTTAATAACTTGATGTCCTTTTTTTTTTTGGCTTTCCTGTCTTGTAAAGTTCTAATTCCCGGAAAATCTCTGTGGGAGTCGTAGTAGTAATGTTATAGTCACGCTAGAGGTTGAATTAATTTGCATCATGTAATAATATAAGCAGGGAATCTATTTTGTGGTTACTAGGGAAAGCTTAGGAGTTTGAAGAAATTCTCTGATGGTAACTTAACTTTGAAAAATCGAAAGACTATTAAATTGGTTTAATTTGAACTATTACTTGTGCGATAATGTTTTTTAATTGCAGTATTTCCGACTGAATTTAAGATCGATGTAATTACTTGGTTATAACCTCAAATGCAAATCTACCCCTCCTCACGTGTTCTGATATTAATTTTGAATATAGAAAAGCGATGGAATGTTTGCCAAATTGCATGATTTAATAATAGTCTATCTGAATTGCTACTGAAGGACTAAAAGGAACATGTCAATGGCATTTGGAGAGTATGACTAACGAATTTTAACTAAGAATTGACTAGTACTTCAATGACTTTGTGCAAAAAGGAATTTACTTTTTTCTCTTTTAAACGATTTAATAATAAAAATGATCAACTTAAGATACATTATCATTCAAGGGTAGTCGATTTACATTTTATACGATGCTCAACTAATATTTTATTGTATGAAATTTAAAATCGTTATATTTTCATAGTTAAATTGGCTTCTTGTTGGAGGTAGTTAAATCGAATTCCATAATCTCTTTGCTGATAGCATATCTAGATAGATAATTAAAAAATGCAATGTTCTTTTTTATGAATCTTAATTTAACTGTGAGTATTTTTATTTTTATTCAAATATTGATTTACTTTTTAACGTTATATTGGTTTAATTGGGAGAGCAATACAGTGTGCACATTTTTGCGAGTGTCTCGCCAAAAGGTATTAGTTTTAATTTTTTGGTGTTATGATAAAGCTAAAATAATTTTAATATGATTTTATGTGAATTTTTATCTATGAATTTGATGGTAGGAGTTAATAACTTCCACAAGACGGAGGCTTAATTAATCTTCACTATTAAGGCTTCATTTGAGAATCTAGAGATTTATATGAACTCCTTTTCCTTAAGTTTATATTTGATTATTCACTCCCCTGTGTTCATAATTAGTGAACTCTTCTTTCAAACGAGTCCTTATAAACGCTCATCTTTCCTCCTCTCGTGATAATTAGGCCGCCTCATTAGAAGGACCGTTATTGAGTCTTCTTTTTAGGTTTCAGGAAAATTTGTGTTTCGGTGCCCTGGGGGTATATTCGGTGTTCCAGCTAACTCTAAATAGATGGAAATCATTATAATCATTTTATAGAGAGTAGATTTCGTGGATCACTCAACTTGAGAGTTTATAATCTCAGCATCTCTTCGTTAGAAACTCGAACTGATGTTAGGGATGAATAATGTAAAAATTCTTATAATTGATTTTTTTATTTTTCACTAAAGAACAGATAAGAGCGTTATTGTGGGTTATTGGTCTTTACAAATGGAGGATATTATCGAATGAAAGATTTTGAGGTATATTGGGTAGTTGACAATATACTGGCTATCACGGAGTAGTGTAGGAATCGAAGAGTAAGATGATAATTCGAAGGAAGGAAGAAGGTAAAAGGTACTAGATGTATATCTAAATGTGAATATGTGTGAATTGTTTTTGCTACCATTAGGGTTAGAAATAAGTTCACAGCTTAGTTAGAGAACTATTTTCGTTGAGATTGATTGAGATTGAGACTGCTGTCTTTTCTGCTTTGACTTGCACCAGTACAGTAATTATAATTTATTTCCCATCCAATCACTTGCAGTATCATCGGCCGTTGCGGTCTTTCTCATCTCCTGCTTATCTTTTCCTCCCACTCCGTTCCGTCTTTTCATCACCCTGTCAACCCGATGGCGCGGCACGATCCTCCTCTTTCATTAAAGTCGGTACACGAGCGCCGAAGCAACCTCCCTCCACGTCATTTCCTCCGTCCGCACCCCTCCTCTCTTTCTCGCACCTTCACTTGTCCCCATACGTCTCCCGGTCTCTCTCTCTCTATCTCTCTCTGCGTGTGGCGCATACATCACAATGTGGGTGTCTCTGCCATGAGCCTAGAGAGACGAAGATCATCGAACCATTACACTGCTAGCCCCAAACTTCCCGTAGTGAGCGAAGAAGGCCAACAGCTAACGATGGCTGCGCTGCTCAGAAGAGTGATGCAAAACCACAGCCGTAAATATTATTCAAAGCACTTGGGAGAACGAGCACAATAATAAAAGAGATTGTTTAGCCCTTCATAAATCACATAATTTCCGTATCAGCTGAAGTATAAGATTATAATCTTCGATACTTACGATAATTATCGTACTCTTATACAATGGGCTATAATAATATGGAATACAAAGAATCGCTAATTGCAATTTTAATATTTTCATTTAACTCTTTGTTTCTCGGGTGCTATCTAATCTTCTCATGTTAGGAAGTCAACTTCCGAATAATTATCGTCGAACAGCATATTAAATGGTACAACAAGATATCGCAGTGTCCATTTAATTTCAATTCACTAACTCTACTGCGCGTGTGGCTTTCAGTACTTAATGATGACAGCTAGCTAGTTGAAGAACGTATAGTAAAGTTTGTGAAATTCAAATTAAGGAGACGGTGCGATATCTTTGTGCATTTCTCGTGTGATAAAATATTTTACTAAATATATTATTGACATTTATAGGACCGGAATTGACTCTTTCTTTAATCGCATAGTGGCACAAAGTCAACATTATACCCGATGATGATGTAAAATGCTTTAGAATAAGGTTTGAGGCACTTTCCAAAGACCTGATGATTATCCATATATACTCTCAGTGTTCATTGTCTGTGTGAGTATACGATATCCGGCCGCAACGTCTTCGCCCATCCCCACTCATCGTCTCCTCATCCTCACTTCCTTACTTCGGTCGCCTCCCTCAAGATATCTCCCTCATGGAGATGAGGAGGGAGAAGGTTCATTACCTACGGAATACTGATGAGCCGTTAAAAGTTGAGAGAGACGGGAGGAGGATGGGGATATGGTTAAGAGGAGGGTATGGTCGCACCGAGGGAGGGTTAAGGTTTAATCCGAGAGTTCTCCCAACGAGATTTGACTTAATTCTGCTTGCCTTTAAATATTCTCTTTTTTCGTTTTAGTCAGGGGGCTGAGCGTGGGAGTTTGGGAGGGGGGGGGGGGAGAGGAATGGTAAAATAAAGCGTGGGAGAAGTGGGGATTTTGGCGGGGGTGGTGGGGGGGGGGTTAGAGCTTGATCCCTTTCCCTCTTAAGCTCCCGATCCTTCCACTACCCTACACTGTTTCAAGTGTCTCCAAGAGCTTCACTGTGTCTCCAAGAGCTATCGTTTCGAAGGAACTCCGTCTCCACTGGTCTAGATTTGAGTAATTGTTTTCGCTAAATTTTAATGACATTTTTTACCTTAGTAAAAAATTGTTTTCTAGGTTTCGAGGTTTCTTTCCTTCTGATGGATTTCATTCGTTACCTCTCGAGCTCGTGTACTTCATTGTTGAAATGATTTAAAGAGAGAAATTGTGGCTCTTAAAAGATTTCTTATTAAACCTTCAAGGATTCACTTAGATATGAGAGTTAAGTTGGTAGGACTCATTTCAAATCTATTTCTCAAGGCGAGGAAGAAGATACTTGCATAATATCTTGGCTTTGATTGTTCTCATCAAATTTCCCTTTTGGGCGACACAATTATTGGTCTCAAACGGACTTTCTGTTATTTCATTGTTTACAAATATTACCACGATATTAATAAATAGTCATACATATATTTTTTGGAAGGGCTATGTGATATTAATTTTGAATTACCTTAATTCCGTTTATTTATCACTATACCACCCTTCTAAATCATTCAGTATTGGTTTATGCTAAGCAGAAGCATCTCAGTGAGATCAGTGTGTCCTAATTATCTTTTGAAGAAGAAGGTCATAATTATTAATTACTACGTAACCATTTAAATTCCGAATGAAATTATCTCCTCTATTTTTGCGTCCCGATAGATAATTTTCGGCTGTAACCTATTTTCGTATCCGTCCTAGGAATTTTCAATCAAATTTTCGACTGCGGATCGAAGCGAACGACCCCGTTATGACGTGGTGTGCAAACTCACTAAACACAGCAAAAGCGGAAGAGAATTTCCCAGCGCGGGTGCCTGGCCGAGCAGATACGCGTATTTGGAGTGCGCACCCTCGCGAAGTCGCAGCGCACGCGACGAACGACGCCATCTACCTCACAAAAGTCGACTTTTTTTTAACGACCCGAGGAAAGGACGAGATCCGTTCTTACACAGATGGCGTCGTAGCCATCCATACCACACGGGCCTCTTTTTTTTAAATGCATTTCCCGGTGCGACATACAGACAGACGCGGGAGCACGCCAACTTAAAAAAAAAAGAAATAAAAGTTAAAAAAAACTCCCGGACTTCCTACTCTTGACTCCTGAGCGAACCCATTTGCACGCTTGTTTGTTTACGGAAGAGCGGGAGGTGTATTTGGAGGAGCTAGGGAGGGAGAGAGGGGGTGGACGGCGGCTGGGAGGAGGAAATATGGCGGGAAATGTAGAGATCGTTGGGCGGGGGCAGGAAGGGGTGCGGCGGGCGAGGAGGACGTCTTCTCCGGAGCGTCGCGTCGTCTCGTAAGACGACGGACGGGGAGGAAGCGCGATCGTGGGCAGGACCGCCGTCTGGGCAAGCCATTCCGCGTCTCGCGTTCGTAGAAGCGAGACGCCTGGTCATGCAGACGGGAATTTTCTAAAAGGGGGTTAATTGTCGGTGCACTTCTTTCATTCGCGCTTTAACTCTACTGCGCTAAATTTGTGTCTCCCATATCCGGAAAGTGGTCGCGTTGCATGCGGGGGGAAATTAGGGCCGGTGCGTGTCAGCAGTCGGTGTAGAAGTAGGGGCTTGAGTAGACGTTGTGAAATCACTATCCATTCGAAATTGCTATTAATCTTTCACTTTTTTTATTTTCAACTCAAAATCATTGTGATGTAATCCTGAATATATTTGCGTGCATCTGTCATTCATCTCTTCAAGATGCAGTTGTGAGACCGTATGCATGTAATTTCTAATCCTAAATATCCCTGAATTATCCTCCTTTTTATTTTTCATGCCATGCTATTATTTTTTCCCGGGCCTTTCAGGGTGACACCACCGTTGCATGATTTGCTTGACGACTTCTTCAGGCGAACACCGCTAGTTTATCGCCAAACAACGGTTCGACGTCGCTGCCGCAGCGAACAAAAAACATACTCGTTAAGTATTAGGTGCACATCAGGGAACTCTGTGGGTTTTTTTCGCCTGTCAAGACATTGTAAGGTCAAGTAAGCTTCGAAAGAGGGCGATAAGGGTGAGTTTGGAAGGGGGTTGCCTTCCCCTCACACTCCCCCGTGTGCTTGGAGACGATGAACCTGGCGGGAAGAGTTGGGGGACGTGTGGCGTAAGGCGTCGGTTCGCGTCACAGATTTGCTTTTCCTCGCATAGTGGAGGAGGCGTGTTCGGCGAAAAAAATTGAATGCGTCCCATCGGATGCATCCGTGTGCCATTGGATAAGGAAGGGGGAGTAAGAAGATATCGGGTCCTTTAGTGCAATTCCGGGGACGGGAGAGGAAGGCTGTGATTCAGACTTCTGCTTCGCCTAAGGGAACGGAAACCGTTCGCTGGGACCCTTATGTGATTTCCTCGCCCTGCATCGTCCCGTTTCCAGTCAGAAAAAGTAAGATTAATTATCTTTAAATTATTGTCATCGCTCTTTCATGGAGGCATTTTCATGCCCAGAAAATATACGCATTGACCGGTGTTCAGAATTGCACGATTTTCCATGTACTTAACGCCCAATGGGCATTGGTCATTATCAGATTATGTCGATACGTAATAGGTTTATTTCATCAGATCAAAAATTGTTTATATTGAGCCAATATTTTTTATATCTCCTCCGGGTCCTGTGACTATTGTCTTGTTCTAGTATATCTCAGCCTATTTGGTCTGTACAATTCTATTTACTCTTTGTGGAAAGTCATTAAAGTGTCCAATTTTTCGTAACATTTCGGTCGTATTCACTGCAATGTAAAATAAAAATATCACTGATGTTTTCTTTTCCATCTTTTGCATGTTAAACTATCGTCTACAACATTCATGTAAAAAGAATATTAGTTCTTACAAGTTAGTCTTCTTATTATTTTTTCCTCACTGTTTACCCAATATGTCTAAGTTATAAAGAGACCATCGTATTTACCCGTTCTTTAGTGTTATATATGGCCTAGTAGCTATAAAAATAAGTTTACGACAAAGGCGTGGCCTTCGCTTTGTAATTGTTCCTTGCTTTCCTTCACGGTTACCATTGTATGCTGATATTGCTCTGGAATGCTTCACGCAGTTAAATCCAAATTTGAAAGAATATCTGCTGGAAAATGATGCTCATATGTTCTGAAATATTGATTTCGCATCTTAGAACGAAGCAAGTCTCGTCTTAGTAAATATCTATTCTACAAGGGTACTAACGTACTACGTACATTTTGATCGTGGCTATTAGGTTCTATGGGGAATTTGATGTAAAGTACTGTGATATTTAGTGATAAGGATGGGTGAGAATTGTATCAACTACATTACGAACAAATTGATTTATTTTTTACCAAATATTAAGCATCCGTGGGAATTTTTTTATCTAGGATGGAAACCGTACAACTCTGTGATTATAATCAAAACTATGATTCCTTTCCATCCATGGGTTCATGATGTGTCTTGTGTTGTCTCATTAGCATCATGTAGTCTTTGCGATTCATCTTATTCGTCCTTTTCACTCTCAATAAAAAAATCGTTTAATTTATGCTAGGGGCTTCACCCGTGTTTTTGCTAACTTTTCCATGGCATCGAAATATTCCATATAAGACGTTACTTTCCACGGCGTGACGGGGGCGCCATAGCTGTCGTAAATAAATAACATATCGCGACACCTAACATACTGCCTCTCATATGAGCTGCACTGGTGTTTCACCTTGCGGTTTTAATAAACCTGTTTATTTTGCAAGCAGGTCTATTCATAAATGTCATCATAGACGATCCCGTTGTCATGTTGCATCACAGAGGCACTATGGCGAGCATTTTTGTTCCGGCGCATCGTGCCCAACGTCGCGTCATCTCCAGTTAAAAGACGTGATGTAGGTACATTATTATTTTTTCCCCGGCGGCAGTGTGAATTTCCGCGCGCGGATTCAATATTCGCAGCCGCCAGACACAAAGTCGCGTGCATGCCCAGCGGGCGAATTACTCTCGGGGAGCGACGTCCCTTCTTCATTTCCCCATCTCCTTCATTTCCGTCATCTCCACCGCTCCAGTTCGCGCCGCTCATCTTTTATTTGTTTACGTGAACGAAAAATCCCGGGGGAGTTGGGAAGGGTGATTTTTTCCGGTTTCGTTCGCTCGCGCTGTGGTCTCCTCCGGGAGGAAGCCACGGACGGGTGTCAGAGTCTGTTTTAGGGTGTTGGTGGCGGTTTTGGGTGATTGTCATTGGCGGAAGGGATGATACAAAGCGTTGGGTGCTGTACGGAGTGCAGGAGGAAGGAACTACTTCGTCAAGAGGCCGACTTCGTAGTTTGTTTATTGTGCATTGCGTTTTCACTCCGCTGGAAAGAAAAGAGTGAAAGTTGGTGAAGGATCCTCGAAATATTATTCAACCGTTTTGGAAAACGAACCTCATATCTTACGTAGCGATGATAATCACACATTTCAATACCTCACAGTCTTATTTTCCTTCGTAATAATAAAATGCACCTTGTAGTTTCCACATTGGCTTAATTGCTCGGCTACCGGTTTCGACGTATTTTACGTCATTATCTAGCTAGACTGCTGAGGACGAAGAATACGCCAAACACTGGTTTCCGAGCTATTAAACCAGAATGAAAAGTACAAAGTACCTACCTTTTTTCTATTACCTGCGAACCTGCCACAAAGTGAATTCGCTTACTATCAGCTTCATTATTGTCCTTCTACAGAAAGTTTGGGAACTTTTATTATTTAAAACCTTTCTGCACAAATGACCGGTATTTGTTGTTAGTACCCCTGATTTTTTTCCTAAAGAAATATATGACCCCACTGTTTAATACTTCATATATTTAGTGCACTTTTAGAAAGTTATGGTACTCTAAATATGTTTCCTTATCCTTTGAGAATGCCACAAATTCAATCGATTGAAGCTTGTTCTGCAAAAAGTGTAGAATATTCGCTGTACTTAATTATGCACATTGGAATCCCAAAATAAAGGTCGAAGTTGATCACTTGCCTTTAAAATGCCAAAAATCTACCCCTGAGTTCTTAAGTCTTTCAGTGGATTCTTATTTTTTACCTTCGAAAATAGATCTTTCGAGTAATGCTCACGTGCTCTTTATGACATAATGTGTACTCTTATATTACCTCTGACATTGAGAGGATATTTATTACGGGCATCTCATGGGAATCACCAGAATTTTATGTTGTTATTAGAACTAATAATTGATCTCTGAATTCAGTTTTGGTACTCTTGGGATATAATCATATATTTCGTAAAATTTATTTCTGTCCCTCATTCCCTGTTTAATTAATCAGCTGATGGATCGGGTTTTAACCTCCCATGGGTTTAGAGTACTATGACGAGGTATCTTCTGGAATTCCGATACCTGATCAAGTTGTTATGATTACGGGGGAGAAGTTTCAGGTACGTTCTTAGGGAAGAATGGTTAGTCGTCGTTCCCTAAGTGCCAATTTTTATGAGAAGGCTAACTCAAACCATGAGTTTCTTTTCATCTTTTCTATTCTTTCCTTATTGGCCAGCCCCAATTACCATACCTGTCAGTCTCCTCCTTTAAGGAACCAATCATTTCACAATAATTGCTGATACAATAACTGGCTCGCACGCTTTTTTGGGCATACTTCACATTAGTGAAACAAACGCGTGTCAGTCGTGGCGTATATTGTTCATGACGGTGCTGTAAAATTGGATTTGAACATCGCCTGCTTCCTCTTTTGCTTCCGACGCGAAACCTCGGCGGCGTCTTCTCTTCTCGCTGAGAATTCTTTGCTCACATCCATCGCTCGGAAGATGGCCCCAGCCGCGGCTCCATTCACGGGGAGAAATGGCGAAGGTGATGGAAAATAAATAAATGTCAGTCGGGCGCACGAGCGGTGAAGTGCTTTCCCCCGTCGTCAGAGTCACGGAAGGCGTTAGCGGTGGAGTTGGAGTTGCAGGGTGGGGGGGGGGGGCGAAAAAAAAGAACGAGGCGGATGGGTGGAGGAACGGATTCCGCCGGCATAATAGGAGTTCTGAAAATGTGAAACATCTTTTCTCGTTATTTCGTCGCGTAAACTTCCTGCAGACATCACTCGCTCATTTTTTGAAAGGATAGCTTCTCAGCCTGCCAGTCTTGTATCTGGATGGACTGGCTTGATGGAAGCGAGTATAGAGGAAGGTGACAGGAAGGAAAAAGGTAGTTTTTGGGCTACGCAGGATCGGGAATTAGAATGATGAATGTAGTAATATTGTGAGGTATGGTATGGAAATATGTGACGAAAGGTATATGAATATTCGCAATGCGATATAATTCTTCTTTTCGTTCACATTTTATTGATTTTATTACATTTTATTTGCCGTATGGGTATGTACCTGTTTTTCGTTTTAAGTATGAGTTTTCTTATATCCTTTTTTCTATTTTAGTTATGAAATCACACCAAAATCAACCGCAAAGCATTTTTTATTTAAAAAACATTTGAGGCTTCTTGCAACATTAGGAAAAGTAAATAGAGATTATAACCGTTTATCATGAAAAGGATCGTTATTATTGGTCATTCATCAATAATAATTTGGAACTCGAACTTCCTAAACATTGTATATGGCATAAGAAAAGTACGATGCCCTGGAATTTTTACCAATTTGAAAATGGCGTATTTCAGTATCTCGATGGGTTGAAAATATTGTAAAATTGTGTTGAATATTTCAGTGCCATCGCATTCCTGTTCCTTAAGAAACCGCACAATTTGCTAAATTTTATCTTTTTTGAGGAAATATCAGGTGTTTCGAACTACACCAAATATATCGTCAAATAACTCGTAAACAAATTTGTTATCCTTCAAATTATGAAGGTAAATCATCTAGTACTTGAATATTTACATACATATAATAATAATAATAATATATAATTTATTCCATTTACAATCAAATATTACATTTTAGAACATACTTAAATATTTTGGAATATATATGTACCCCTTTGAGTAGTTTTGGGGCTACCATCTTAAAACTTTTTACATAGGTCTGGTGCTAGCACACATGAGAAGTAAAATTTCTTTGCATTCAGTTATTTGTTCTATTGCCGATTGCATTCATTATTACAAAACGTATTTCAAATATCTGGACAAGGATAACTATTTTTCTTATTTTTCTTATTTTTCTTATATAAACGCATAATTACATACATAGAATATACAATATACCTTTTATTGTAAACTTTTTAACCCACCTTTCTTAGTAGAAACTCTACTTCCTCACACATCATAAGCCATTTTTTAACTGCGGATTTAAATCCCCATCTTTTTTCCGAGTTTGCTACATTACTCGGCAACATGCTAAACAATTTAGGCTCTAAGTAATTGTATGACTGTCGATAAATTTCGGTCGTCGGCCTAGGTATATGGAAGTTTCTCCAAGCTCTAATGTCATAGTTTTGTGGTCGGGCCTTTTCACCACTACGGTTATAGAATATTCTAAGGACTTTATAAATGAATAAATGCCTTAGTGGGAGGACATCTAATTTTTTGAATAGAGGAAATGAGTGGCTTTTCCTATACGATCGTGTTATAACCCTGATAACCCTTTTTTGCGCCACTATCAATGGTTTAATGTTGATAAAATATGCTCCACCCCAGCAGGCTATTCCGTATTGCAATCTTGAATTAACGAGAGCATAATATACCATTTTTAACACTGATTCAGGGCATATGTATCTGAGGAAGTAGAATTTTCTTACAATAGTAATCATTTCTGATTTTAATTTATTTATGTGAGACTTCCATTTACAATTTTGGTCAAAATATATACCTAAATATTTTATGTGACTAACCTGTTCGATCAAAATACATTCATCACAGGAAGTAGCATTATCTTTTATACAATTTGCACATTGATAGTATAGTTTACTTTTGTTTGAGGTAGATTTACTCATGCTAAACATAATATATTTCGTTTTTTCACTTAACAACATATAATTAGCCGAAAACCACATATTGAGTGTTAATAGATCACTTTGTATGTGTTCATATAGATCATCAACACTATTAACAGAGTAACTTAGTGCAGTGTCATCTGCGAATGACGTTAATTGACCTTTAAACCTGCCAGCACATAAATTGTTTACATATATTAAAAACAGTATGGGTCCCAACACAGAACCCTGTGGGACACCACAGGTGAGTCGAATCTTTTCGCTGTAGCAATTTTTGAGACGCACACATTGATCTCGATCACAAAGATAACTTTGAAACCAATCATATGCGGTTCCACGTATACCCGCTTCCCATAATCGATTCATTAGTATGTTATGATTAATGGAGTCGAAGGCTTTGGTAATGTCTACAAATAAGCCAGCAACTCTACAGTTCTTATTCAGTCCGTCGTTCAGCTCTGAACAGAATTTTAATAATGCATCCTCTGTACTCTTACCACTCATAAATCCAAATTGGTTTTTATTGAAAAAACTATGCTGATTTAGAAATTTAAGAAGTCTGACTTTAACAACTTTTTCTATTATTTTAGCAAATACAGATAATAGGGATATTGGTCTGTAATTATTTACGTTCATTTTATCACCTTTTTTAAAAATTGGTATCACTATTGCAGTTTTTAATTGTTTAGGAAATATTCCAGTATACATACTTAGATTAGCAATATGGGCAAGGACCTCCGAAATATTTGCATTTACTTCTTTTATAACTTGTGTGGAAATATTATCAACACCTTTAGATTTTTTAGACTTTAATTCCTTAATAATGCTGCTAATTTCTTTCGCATCAGTAGGAACAAAAAACAGTGAGTCAATTGAATTGGAGGTTGGGAATATTTCTTTGTATTTATTCGTATTACTTTCAAAATAATTGTTCTGGGTCAATTCTTGAATTACTTTACCATAATGTGAACTAAATTCGTTTACAATGTCCTGGCACTTAGTGACAACGATACCATTACTAGTTCTAATTTTTACACAATTCTCATTTCCTTGCTTTCCTCCCGTGAGTGAATCTAAAATGCGCCATTGAGCAGCGGTATTATTGACATTACTATCAAATAGGTCCCTGTAATACTTTTCTTTGCGCTTTTTAATATCATATTCTAATCTTTGCGTGTACGATACGTAGTACCTATTAAGCTTTTCATTATCAGGGTGTTTCCTCATTTTTTTATACAGAAAATTTCGCCTAGAAATTCTCCCGCACAAAGCGTAAGTCATCCATGGTCTCTTCATTCCTCCCGATCTGTTACTGTCTGACACGTATTCAGCTTTTTCAATGCAGCATTTCAATTTATTTATAAATATTTCATAGGCTTCATTGACATTTTGTTGTGAATAAACATCATTCCAGTCACATCTTAACAAACTATTATTTAGATGGTTAAAGTTTATCCGGCAATGGCTTCGATAAACTCGTTCGTATATATTAATGGGTACATTAATATTTAAAGAACATGATACAGCATGATGGTCTGTTAAACCCCAATCGTCCGCTCTTCCCTCATACTTATAGTTATCTCTACTTCTGCAAAAAATGTGATCTATACATGTACTACCCGTTTTGCTAATTCTAGTTGGTACTCGAATAAGCTGGTCCAGTCCATGACTAGCCATAAGGGTTTGATATTCAAAGGAAATATCGTTGGGTTGTAATATACATAAATTAATATCACCAATTACAATTAAATTCCTCTCACGAGAGATGGTTAATACATTCTCCAATTCACTCAAAAAATGTTCAACAGGATTAAAATTAAGTCTATATACACCAATAATGCTTATCCAAGAAGAATCATTTATCCCTACTGATATTTTAACCATATCAGCAGTTTTCAATTCACCCAGATCAATAGAAGAACACTCATAAGTATCTGCTACATATGCAATAACTCCTCCAGCCCTATAGTTATTATTACACACATCAAAACTCCGATAGCCAGTTATTTGATACATAGATACTTCAGTGTCATTGACCCAAATTTCTGTCAAAACAATTACAGCGGGTTTTATATCGAGATTTATTAGTTGAAATACAAATTTATCAAAATTAGATCTTAGACTTCTTATATTTTGATGCAAGACAAGGAACCTGCCACCATTAAATCCACTATCATTAACAGTACTCTGCATTTTGTTAGTAAAGATAGGTTGAAGACATACATAACTCACTCACAGAATGCTTACAGTTTCTCCAGGTCATCAGAGGATTTCAGAGTGATTACTTGATCATTCTCCTTCTTCCTCATGAGTATTGTCCCATGCCTTAGCCATAAATATTTGTATCCCTTTTCTTTCTTCGCAAGACGCGCAGCAGCGAAGAGTCTCCTCCGACCTGGACTCAGGCTCTCGTTTATGTACACCGGAGTATCGGTCGCCAAGCCCAGGTGCCGTGTGGAGAAGGTCCTTTTCACTCGCCTCTTTTGAAGAATTTCTTCTTTTGTATACCTACGGACGAATTTGACTATGATACCTCTCGTTCCGCCTTCGTGTCCCTTCTTTCCCAATCGGTGGCATGTGTTCACCATATCGTCGGTTATTTTAACACCAAGGGCGTCCCCCACACTTTTCACGATTTCTAAGGTATTTTCATTTGGTTGCTGGGGAATGCCGTGTATTTCAAGGTCATTAACGCGAGAATATTGCTCTTGGTCGTCTAACCTCTTTTCTAATTCACTCACTCGAGATTTTAAGCCAACATTTTCTTGCCTAAGCAAGTCTATTGTCGCTAAATATTCAGCAATCTGCGTTGAGTTTTCTTGAAGCACTTTAGTATTTTCATCTAATCTATTGTGCACAAACTCAATAGCCTTGTTCAAGTCCAATTCCATGCGTTTCCTGTCCTCTTTAGCTTCTTCTAGAAGGTTTATAATATGAGAGATACTAGCGGTGTCCGTATCCGCCAGTGTAACTACTGACATGCTCTTACGTTTTTCCGCAGCACAGGTAGGACAACGCCAACTTTGCTTTTCAGCGCCAATATACTCGATATCCTCTTTGGACAAGTGAACACAAGTAGCGTGACACTGAGTTTGACATTCACTGCAGGTAATCCTCAGCTGGCGCTTAAGAACATTCACATTACATACACTGCAATTAGCCATTTTAAACTGCGGTTTCCACTTAATATTAGTAACTCGAGCTTCTAAATTGAGTAGGAAGTTATCCTCGTAATTGAATGCACTTATACTCTGGACGCAACTGAACACATCACTGAGGCACCTGCCTGTCTCGAGCGAAGCACCAGCCCACGTCTGTCTCGCGTGGAAGCTCAACCATGACTGTGAATTACATATTTGAATATTTTTAAGGGTAAGGTTCAAGTGTACATACTTATAATTTTCCTGGCTTTTGTGATAAGATGTGATATGATGAATACAATATGTCATTGTGTGGGTGAAAAGAGGTTTGGCTGAATATTGTCTTGTCTCTAACTTTACTTTTATTCCTTTTGTTGCAGGTAAGTTTCGCTGAGTACTTCCAAAGCCTACGGTATCTACGCAGCCAGTTTCCATATTTCCCTGTAATACGACCCTTTGGTGAGTCCACAGTGTATATTTTCGTTCGATCCGGCATCAACCCTCTGGCCACCCTCTTTCGCCCCTAACACCCGGCGTTGAAATTCCTGGCGCCAGCGATGGCCGTGCCGGCGATCGCATGCCCCGCGGCGGCTGCTGCTGCGGCGACGTTCACCCTCGGGGTTGGCCTGTTAATCGCTGGAGCAAAATATAGGAGAGCGAAATGGGAGCTTACGGAGTTTATGGGATTTACGGGGTCTATCTGTCTGCGTTTATTCGATCGAGGATCTGCCTCGGGGGCTGTGCGTGGGGGAAGGGTTCCTGCCGAGTATGTATGTGCATCAAAAGTTGTCCCGGAAATGAGTTTAGGTGGATTTTTAGGGGAAAGGAAAAGACTAGAAATGCGTTTGAACCTTGTATGAATAGTAGTATTCCGAAAAAAAGGTGGGCAATTGTAGTTAAAGGGAAGTACATGTTGGGCAAGGTGGAACATTCTAATTATTATGAAATTAATATTGGAAGGAGATTTGCTTAACAAAGATGCGAGGAGGAGGACGTCAGCGTCAGAAATGATGCTACTTGTTGTAAGATGGCTTAAGTACAGGACAGGAGGTTGGTGAAGATAATTTCGCACACTAACTCATAGTTCAGAAACCGAAATGGGAGGCAGACAAATGTTTTAGGGAGGGAACTATAAAAGGTGGGGAAATCCTATTATTCTTGACTTACCCTTTATTGATTCCGTTCCTTCTCCAATACCCGGCATTGTTCTGGGCAGTGGGTACGTTGTCGAAAGGATGTAGTTTTGGATATTTTTAGGGCGTGTATCTTGTTTTTAAGAGTTGCTAAGTGTTAAATTAACAGTGGGAGGAAAAAGCGTTGGAGATGGTGGGGAAGGGTTGATGAACTAGGGCGTAAAAATGTGTGGCCATCATTGTGCTTGGAAATACGAATACCTAGATGTAGTGGAAAGTGATTAAAACGGAGTGATGAAATATTAAGAAAATTTGTAGAGAAATATTTACAGTATGTAAAAGCAATGGGCCAATATGGAACAGAAAAGCATTTTGCCTAATTAATGATCTTATGTTTTGACGTTTCAGGGATGTTTTTCGGCCATAATACTCTCTTGAATTTAATTTTTTAGATCCATTTCTGGGATTTAAATTTCAATATTTTATACGATTTTGTAATTTCATTTCTTTTTTATTTCTCGGTGTGGGAGAGGAAGGAAAGAAAAAATAGGGTATTTAGATAGAATGAAAGGGAGTAGGCCGTATTGTGAATTGAAGAGAGAAGTCCATGAATAAAGGAGAGATACCAAGCCTACCTTAATAGGTAGAATACTTATATAATTTCTCGGTGTTACTCACCACTCCATGGTTACGCCCGGAACGCAGCGTCATGTCATCCACGAGTGTATGATGTTCCTTGGGATTGTTCGGGTGGTTCCACGGAGTTCCGAGATTCAGGCCACCCGTTTGTCTTAGCAGGGCTCAACTTCCTCCTCCTACTCGCACCAACACTCAACGCCAACACAAATACTTCGCCCTGGTGACACCGTGAGCCTCCCCGCGCCCTCTCCCGAGGGATTCAGTTCATCTGGCCGCGCCTCGCTCCCGAAAACAAGTACACTCACTCACTCGCGCCGTGTCTCGCCTTCCATCTTGCCTCTTACTCTTTGTCCCTCCTTCAAGTCTCCCAGAATCCCCAAAGGGATCTTCAAAACTCACTCCCATGGGGACACCCTATACCACCATCCTCCCTCGTCAAACCGTGCTTGTCTCTTGTAAACCGTCCCGTTCGCATTTATGTATAAACTCAGTTGGAACGTATCTGGCCGTTTGAGTGGAAGTTTCTTTTTTATCTCTCGTCCTTCCTCCGTACCCGATAGAGTGCTTGTCTTTCTCCCCATTTTTCGTCTCTTCTACTCGCACTGGAAATCTCTTCTTAGTCTACGCATGCTTAACATCCCTGAGTGAGAGCCGTGCTCACATCCTCCCTTTTTGTTCGTCGTTTTCTTGTGAGATCCAGTCGAATGTCTGCCGGGACACAAGGCATGGTAATGAAGTCCATTTCTTTTTTATCCATCCCTAGAAACCCATGGTGTCCACCACGATTTGCTTTGGAAGTTTTTTTCCTATATGCCCTGATATCTAAAATACACGCTCTGTGAATCTAACTTAGTTACCTTTTTGATGATTGGGTGATATGCGTGAAATATATTTCATATCATCCTAACTTTCCCCGCTTTCATATTGCGTTTATATTCTTAGTTTGGTATTGGGTCTTTGATTCTCTTGATTCTATCAACTATCACGTCACTTCTAGCACTATTCTTTTCCCATTTGTTCCATCTAATCCTCTTTACTCTCCTCTGCGCCTACTTCTTGAGCTCTCTTCCTCATTTTCTTCTCATACTCTTCCCTCTGCTTCCAGCTTTCTACTGGAATAATTTAATATCCAAGTTTTATCCCCAAAAAACGCATCAAAACAATTACTTGTTCGGTACGGAAAGCGGTATTTTTATACCGACGTAGAAGAAGTTTGTCACTTAGACCTCGGCTCGTCGAGCCCTAGTCGAAGAATAACATGCCCCGTACAAAATTTCTATTTTCCACGATTTTTTTCTCCCAGAGTTTTACGTCCTTGGCCGGATTTATCAGCCACTCTATATTTTTTTATCCCCCGTTCCGATAACGTTACCTTTTTTCTTTTCCGATGTTGCCTCAGCGGCCGACTCTATTCCAAGATATTAAAGTTTTCGCTTCCCATCCTTTTTTTGTTTTGTGGGGATCTATCCTGTTTCTGTTTCCTTGTTCGCGTCGTCATTTTGCTCCAACCCTCTCAAATATTTCTGCTCCCCCACCTTCGGTATATCTCTCTCGCTCTGCCCTCCACCCCACGCAGGGCTTTTCATCTCCCGAGGGAGAATTATCGGACGCGCGGCGTGGAGTTCAACGATCGACCCGTCCGTGTCATCACACGCGGTCTGTCCCCCCTCTCCCTTGAGTGCCGAAATGTGTCGCCCTCTGGCTGTCATGAAATGGAGTTGACTTTCGCCACTTGGGAAATGAGTGAAGCCTCAAGCCCCGTCGCGTCGTCTCATGTTGTTTTCGTTGGGAAACCGCGTCGGCTGTCCACATGCGGCAATATCCGATCATCTTATGGCCTCTTCGTTTTGCCTGGGAAGTGTCTTCTTTTCGCGACAAGAGGAAGGATACGGAAGGGTTAAAGGATCTCTCTGAGAACCTCATCCCTTTTGAGTCGTGTAGCATATATACAGGCGAGGCCGAGGGGATTGCCTGAGGAAACGTTCCCCCCCGATGTTCATTTGCCGGACTTGGTCGAGCCCTCATGCTAGGGTGAGCTTTAATCATATCGTTTGATGGTTTTGATTAGTGCCACGTTTGTCACTTAGGAGTTTGTTCGTTCGATGCCTAAAATAAGTGACTAAAATAATGCCCAAAATTCTTTGCGTTGGGGAATTGTGAAATTATGTAATTCGAGGTTCAAATGGTTTTCCTCTCGCAAATTGTTCTGATAAAATGTATATGCCCCTTATCATTTTCTAAGATATGATATACACCTCTAATGACTGGTTACATTTTCATTCATTGTTATTATTACTATAAAATAATTTTGTGGTGGGTACTTTTAATTTAGTTTACAGCTTACAGTCTTTTTAATCTATCCCTGAAGAAGTGAAATTGTTCTGATGCTAAATGTGACGATAAAGAAAGTGAAAAGATAACACACTAAAAAGCTTCTACACAATTTTTCCCTCTGACCTATTAAAAAAACATATTTTTGTCTAGGTAAATGCATTCTTCTGTCTGAGGTTGCATTGATTCGGTTATAATAATTCATCATTTCTCATTGCAAGTCCAAATTAGATTAAATATTAATTGAATATTTTTTTAGGCCGTTGAAGGCCGTTCATGAGTTTACTACGTCCATGTTAATATTTTTGTTTCGGAAAATTTCATTGTACTTGGATAATATAATAAAAAATCTCCTTAGTAAGATAGCCGTGGTTAATTTTTATCGACCTCAGACCTATGCTGTATTCCCTCAGGTTCAGTATGGTTTTCATCATCTCGGAGGTTCATCAAAAGAACGCCGCAATGAAAGATAATACGCTGGCGTTTTCTTAAAAGTGCTAGGGTGAATTAGTGTCCTATAGAATATTTAGTTATTGCTATAACTCACTGGGCAGCAGAATGGATTTTATGGGACATGTGCTGGGTCAAAAAACACTGTGCTGTAAGAAGAGTTAGTATCGAGGTGAGGAGAAAATTCTATGTAATTTATGTTCAGTTTTGCGTATCTATCATCTCTGCGCGATATTCCGGAATTTGGCGCTAAAACAATCCTAGCCTCCATCCCCGTTATCCGTTTCCATCGGCCCTCCCGTCCACTGAGTTTAGGCGCGTTTGAGTACATTCATTAAACGTGTGATATCTGCATTTTCCCTTCCGACTCCAATGAGAGCTCCAACTTATCTTTTTTATTTCTCCTCGCCCAGGAACTCCTGCCGTTCGTCAATTGCTTCAAGCTGAAAAAATCCGGGTTTTTAAATTTTTATTTCCTCTTCGAGGTTGGGTGTATATGACGAGTAAAAGTAAAAAATAAATCAAAACATATGAGCTACGAAAACTTCAAATCATAAAATTCTCCATGCCAGTCATTTCTCTCAATACAAATGTATTTTCCCGTAGTGAGACTTTGTCTAAGCTTGCTGCAGAATATTCCAACATCAACTCCTTGCTAGGGATTGGAACTCTCATCGCGTAACATCCATTTTTTATCTGACATTGATTTCATCCTTCTTGAAACCAGTTACTTAAATGTGAGGATCTTGAAAAAGCTTAGCGATGAAATTTTATCATTTTTAAATAAATCATGCATTCTAATTGTAAAGCAGCACACGGCGCGGGAGTCTCGAAAATTTTCCCCTGGAATGCTCCCTGTAATCACAGGGTGTAAACGTGGAATGAGCTGAATGGAGCCTTCGAGAGCGTATTGACCGGAAAGCATGGCTCTCTTCCTCGGGAAAACATAAATATATGAGGGAAACCCGGGAAAATGAATAGCGTTGTCATGACGTCCTTAAAGAGAAGCGGTGGCATCGGGAGGGAGGGGAAGTTGTGGGAAGGGCATTCCCTCCTTCTCGGCGTGAAATATCCTTCTCCCCGCCTTGGCTCAATCCTTGCTCTTCCATTTATCGTCACGGATTTATTCTGGTAGCGGAGAGGAAGGGAGGACTTCCCTCGGCCCGGAAAAGGCAGGGACATGCCTCGTGGTCCCTCTCTAACCCCCGCACTAAATTTATCGGGATCGACAGGGCTTATTACTATCCGTTTGGTGAGGCGAGGTGGGGAATTCGAACGGCGATCATAGAACGGTGGGGGGAGGAGGCAGCAGGAAAAAAAGGGAGAGGGATGTATTTTCTCCGATGATGTATATATTTCGTGCGTGTCCCGAAAAGGCGCTGGCTTTTAACGATGGCCAACGGCACCCCCAAACATGCTGGCGTGGATGCATCCGTGCGCTCTTCCACATGCATCCGCGGTAACATTTCGAGCGCCAAACGCTTGCAGGCTGCATGGTTTTCGATTCCGAGACGGGAAGTAAAGGAAAGGGATGTGGTAGTGGTCCATTGTAGTGAGGATGTCAAGAGCAAAAGAGGAAATCGGATTAATTTCGTTTCCGTGATTCTTTTAACCCTTAACCAGTGACGTGAAATATTTGATACACTACCAGTAACGTGCGGTCTGGGAGACCGCAATAAAACAAAAATTCGTTAAGCGTTGCAAAGTAATTTTTATTGCTAAGTTTACTGTTTCTTTGACTTCTCAACTATTATAAAACTCATATTTAGTATTATGCATTCCAAATACGAACCAACTTTTTCAGTAAAAATTGTTTTTTGAAACAGGATCAAAAAACTGATATCAAAAACACTTGAGTTATTATTTTTACCATGATACTTTTTTAAATTAAGGACTTAATTATCCACGTTATTCAACTAGAAATGCTTCCTTATAAATTTTTAATTATTATTATTATTATTCTTGAAAAATCACTAGGAATTATTTTAACAACTTTTTTAATCATTTCCACCAGCATTACGTTTATTTGATTTCCAATTTAGGGATGTGAGGTCTCACAGACCGCTACTCAAATTCATCATCATCATCATCATTAGTCAACAATCCTAAGATTGGTTTGACGCAGCTCTCCATTTCTCTCTCCTATCCGCTAATCTCTTCATAGCTACATATTTATTCTCTTTTACATCCTTTATAACCTGTCCTATATAACTCATTCGGGGCCGTCCCTTGCCCTTTTTCCCTTCCACTTGTCCTTCAACGATTGTCTTCATCAGACCATCGTGCCTCAAAATGTGGCCAACTAAGTTGTCCCTTCTTCTGCTTAATGTTTTTAGGAAAATTCAGTTGCAAGTTTTCAGAAATAAATAATAAGAACGTTAAATTTTAAGAGTGCTGTGTCATTATTATACAAAATTATGACGCTCACAAGGATTATAGATGTTTTGAAATAGCAATTGTGAAAATATTCATAATTTTAGAAACGCAGCGGTCTCTCAGACCGCACGTCACCGGTCATGGGTTAATGCCTATTCCAGCCTCGTATAATTTATTCGTGTGTTCATGCTTGCAGATGGATAGTATTTTCCCCATGTTAGGCATTTTAGCACCTCTACAAGAAGCGGGGCTTGCACTTATTTACGAGTGCCCCAATTTCGGGTAGAATAAATTTCTTTAGAAGAGTGTAGCTGGAACGTTTTGGTAGCGATTGGAAGCTTAGAGTAAGCAAGGTCTCGCCCCAGGACTCGCGAAAATCGATGGTAAAAATAATCCTCTCGAAACTGCACAATGGAAATATTATGGCAGGAAAGGCTGTAAATAATTATGATTTAATACAGCAATTCAACTTTGAAGCTTAAAAGGGACCAGTGAGCAAAAATCTCTAGACTTAAGTTGTGAGTGTAATAACGTTTCATTTGCATTCTCTATTTTAATTGTTTTAGTAGCCAGTCTTATTATTTTATTATGTTTTCACATAACTTTATGTTCTAATGTTGACGCATTTTAAACCGATTGTCCCATTTATTTGCTGCAAGATCATTAAATAATGCGAGTATCCATTATTTGGCTGATTATTTTTCGTATAACATTTGGTCATTCTTAAGAATCATATATTTTTGCAGCCATGGAATGCTTATTGTAATGCGGAACTACATTATAACAGAGTTGTTGAGTAGAGTTTTTCTCTAAAGAATGCTCCAAGATCATTTTGCTGCCGAATGAAGCATTAATACTACCCTCCACTCCATTCTGGCGCGTGACATTGTTGCCTTGCCCTAAGATAAGCAGCCACTATTCATTTTCCCTGACGCCGGACAACTTTTTTATCAAGTGGGGGATGGGGGGGGGGTGGGTGAAAGTGAAGTAAGTAACTTTAACTGCTTAGTTTGATAGCCTTTATGGCCCGGGTCGAGCATAAAAATCAAAGGGGGTGCCGGCTGTATCCGTGGCGAATACGTAAATCTTCCTCCTTCTCCCAGGCCTTTCATCGTAACAAGCCGACTCGTCGAGTCGAGAGTGGGGGGGAGGGGTTGCGGTGGTCACGCGGGGGAAGCGACACGGGGGTGGTCGCGGCGACCAGATGAAAGATTCTCGAGGGCCCGACGCAATGGCAATTAACGACGTGGGTCTCCATGCGGGATGGAAGGGGAAATGGAGGGAGAGAAAACCCCATCTCCTCTGTCCTGGACCTCTCCCCCTCGTCAACCACCCACATACTGCCCTTTTCAAAAGTATAGCTATCAGAGTTTGACGCGGAAACGTTGAGTAACGGGTTGTGCATTTGCAATTCAGTTTGAAATAATACGTTATGACGAGTATAATAATAATAATCATTGTTAAAGTATTCTACTGATTAAGGTAGCTTTCCATGGAGTACTTAAGAAGCATTCTGGCAGCTTCCCTTTCTACTATGTACTTCCCTGTTCAATTCACAACATTGATTATTGTAATTTGTGTTCATCGCGTGCATATTAAATTATAGTTTTTTAGGTATGTTTATCATACGAGAAGAGAAATCATATGCATAGTTTATTTTTTAGCTGAAATTAGTGCGCAACCATGAATTTTACGTCCCTCGAAGGCCAAATATCATTTATATTATTACGAACAGATATCATATGTTAAAAGTTAACGGTAAAAAAACGTTATCAAATATTTTCCCCAAAAATATACGAATACGATTTTTTACGCGAGTTGAGTGGATGAGGAGATACAGCTTCTAGATGAGATACGTAAGAGACAGAAGGTATGGATAGAGCAAGTACTTACAGGGGAGAGTATGTTGAAAACATTGTTAGAGAGTAGAATGTTGGGTAAACTAGGAGGAGGAAGGAAGAGAAGAGGATTTTTAGATGTAATGAAAGCCATTAGACCTTATTGTGAATTGAAGAGGGAAGTCGTTGAAGGAAGGGGAGGCTGCCAGAATGGAAATCTACCTTAAACCTTTCTAACTCAGAGCTACTTTTGGGAGAATTCAAATTTCAAGATTTTTCATTATGAAAACTTGAAAATTTTGCAATAAATCATAATTATCGTGGCATCTGAGTATTTCGTCATCACAATTAACAACACAAAATGCTGCGTAGTTTACATATTTCCTAAACAGAGCATATAATATGTACATTTTTGATGTTGCTTAGAAGCAACATTGGGTTATAATGGGTTAATCGGTTTAATGCTTTAATAACAATAGTTATTATTTATTTGGCGAAGTAAATTTTTCGGCAGGCCTGTTCATTTTCCCAAATCTTAGCTATTATCCTCAATGTAAATACACCAGGTGAGCGGGAGGGTGGACGAGAGATGGAGCGAGTATAAGGCGTGCTCCTTTTCCTGCTGCCGGGACCGTTCGTTTTCGGATGCGGCATTAATTGAGTTATACCCGTAAGGCTAACAGACTCCGGAAGGGCAAAGAGTGGAACGGTCGGCTTTCAACACCCTGGCGCGAAACAAGGGGAGAGATGTGAGATTGGGATGTGGGAAGGGTATAGAAACTTGTAAAACAAAGGAAAAGGATGCTAGGTGAGGGAGGAGTGAGAGGAAAGAAGGCTAGCGGGAGAGAGTTGTAGTGGTGTGCGATGCGGAGTAGAGAGTTTGGGAACTCACTTATCACCCCCTTTACCTCTCCGGCGAATCCCTTGTTTCGATTTTCAGTTGCGCCCCTGACGTCTTTATCACTCCAAGTATCGGAAGGAGTGCGAAAGAGGTCTCACGGGTAATCTCTTCTTCCTCTGCTACTGTTGCTCTTCGATGGGTGGTACATCTTTTAAATGGTGATCCTCTAACCGATTCAATGATCGCGAATTTTCTACCAGCTCTTTTATTCTCCGAGCCCTCAGGTATATCAGTATCGATTACCTGCTCTTTTGATGGCAGATTACTTTATTTCATAACTTTAGGAATTATGCATCGCTCTTGGATTTTTATTAAAGTGCATCTCCCTGGAAAATAAATTGACTACTGAGTAGTTGATGCGTAGAGCAAGTGATGAGTGATTCACCTTAAAAATGACTTCACTTATGAACATTTGATATGTAGAGCAAGTAATTGAGGGTGTGTAGCAGAAAACTTATGTAAATGTTAAAATATCAGGTGATAGGGGAAATGAATGAATCAAGACGAATTGAGTCTTTGAAAACCTCAATGAAAACCCCATTCAATGCTAAAGCGGAAGTGCTTGAACCACTTCATTCCGTCTGCCTTGATCATGACTTCCTGTTGGAACCTTATTTGTGTATCCCGAGATAGTGTCTCAAGATGACTCTATTGATTCCTATAGCCAATTCCAATTCTTTATTTTTCTTTCATCTCTTGTTATGTGATCGTAATCATTATCGCCTTTTTTTAATATTGAATAATTTTCTTGGAATTTTTTTCTTTCTTCTTTTCTGCATCGTTCTGTTGTACAAGAAGAAGTACGAGTTTTTTCGGCCGTATTTTATGTTGGATAATTGGTTATGGCAATCGGCATAATGAGTTGCATCAGAGAATAGATAGGGTGTGTATGTAGCGTTTTGGAAGAAAAAATCTCTCTGATATTGCCCCCTATGGGAAGAACTTACAATTAGTTGCGCCACGTCCAAGCCGTGTCATTACGGATTCGATGCACCGTCTCTTCCCCGCTGCAGCAGTTGATGTAAGCCGTACAGCCTGATCCTCTCTCCCCCGTCATAGACTCGACATCCTCTTAAATCCATCCGGTTAATAAATTTGATGCATGTCTCCAAGCTCATGGGACTAGGAATGAGTAAAAGAAAAGGGGAGATCTTTTTAAATAGTTCCAGGGGTCTCCGCTCGAGGGGTCCAAATAAAACCCCGGCACGCTAGGGAGACGAACGCGTGCATCTGTTGGAGTTCAGCATTCGAACGAACCTATATTTTTTTAAAGTCGCCTCAGCTGCCACTACGTTCCCTCCTATGGCTCCGTCGATGGACTCGCCAGGTTGAACAACAACAACAGCGAAATGCGAAACAAACGTCGGAAGCCTGTGCCGGAAATGAAAGCTCCAATACTTATTTCTTTAATTTTAATTTTTGTGTCGTTTAAAAGTGGCGGGATGTGGTGGTGCTTAGGGGAATAAATACGTAGGAGGGTTCTTCTACGAGAGGGCGAGGTTTTTTTCGTGGGGATAGAGAGGTAAATGGATGGTGGAGGAGGAAAAATAGTGAGTGGGCGAGAGTAAAAGGAGAGGTGTAGAGGGCGAGTTGCGTAAGGGGACGTAGGAGTTTATATCCTTGGCGGATGAAATCAAAAGAGTCAAGATTACTTCATGAGATGACTAGATAATGTGCTCTTTAAACTATCGTAAGTTCTGTGCACAAGGAGGAGATTTTTTCGAATTATATCGTTTACATCATTCGGGGTTGGTAAGAGTTGGAGCAAATGGGGAAGTTGCTCAGAAGAGATGTGGCTAGAGTTTGAGGGGAGGAACGGCTCCCTTGCGAGGAACATATTAGAACTGTCCTCCCTTTGCTCTTGTGCACTCCGACTCGGTGACTCAAAATAATGGTGCGGTGGATGAATGATGCCTCGAGGAACGCAGAATAGCCCACGTTGGCGAAGAAATAAAGAGCCCGCCCAAGATTCTTTGGTACCCTTGCCCTCTTGGAATACTCAACCCTGATCGAATTTCAGTAATTATTGGACTCGCGGCGAGAAGTCTACATCGCCAGCCTATGCCCTATTTCTTATCGCTGTTAATTTGCTAATCCTGTTTCACCAAAGCGTTTAGGATGTATATAATAGCGGTCATTATCTAACGTCCGCGTTGCGTAGTACTACATGCCTACGGTTACGAATTGTTTCTGAGACGACTTGGAGGCAGGTGCTGTGCTGCCTCATAACGCTCACGATTGGATGAGGTGATTTTCTTCAATATCAGGAAATAAATGTTTGTATCTACTTAAGACACGAAAGATCTCTTACTTATTCTAGCCAAGGATCGCGTATTATATCTTTTATATTTTGCTCTTCGATATGACGGATTGGGTATTTTTTGTAACGCCTTTACATTTTTACGCACGCCATTAATTCAAGGATTAATTGAAGAAATATTGAATTTATTCGATTAATCCTTTAAAAAAATACGTGTAAGAAAGACTTAAAAAAAAAACGCCGTTATTTTTTCCGCGGAGTAATATTTGCCATCTTGGTGTGCTGCAGGGAACACAAATGGAAAAAAATCGTGGCTTTAGTGTTTAGCTCAACTTGTCATTTGCCTTGGTTAGATCATGGATCAATGTCACTATATCAAAATTGTCCATTTGCATTAGGGTAACCGTGAGCTATCATTCTGTGTTGTGCAGCCTACGCTCCAGATGAAATTGGCAGTCGAAGAGAATTACCGGTAGCACTAAAATCCCTACAGGTTAGTGAGGTTTTGAAAGGGGCGTTTAATTTATAATCAAATTCCCACTAAAACAGTGCTTTAACTTGTTTTGTCATCCGTGCAAATGGCCTCGGAATTAGCCTTTGAGTGCTTTGATTAGCGGAGGGGAAGGGTGCCAGGGGGAGAGAGAGAGAGAGGGGGATTGATGGGGGTGGCACATGGGCTGGGTGCGATCTCGCTTTACTCTGCGCGTCGTACGGCCTTTTGCCCTCTTCCAAGCCAGATTTGATAGATTGTCGGAAATACCCCAGATGTTACAATGGAGTTGAGAGGACGCATTACTTCCTATAGACAGGAAATACTTTGCTTTTATGGTGAATTAATGCTTATTTAAAACAAAGGCTATCAGCTAGAAATTTTTGGAGTATATTGAGTATATCTTTCTCAAAATTTTCCCGTGTCTCACACATAAACATTTTCACCTAGAAAATTCTAATATAAAACAATTGAGTTTCTAACATAGGCAAATATTGGCTACGTCTACCTTATGTAGGTATCCTGAAAATTTCAAAGGATAATAGAGCAAGTTTTATGAGAGTAATCCGTAACCAAAAATACCTATGCTTACTCCGAATGGCGATTGACGGAATTTGATAGCGATTGAGTTGATGTTCATTTTAGGTGCAGATTATATTGTCCTGTTAGATGTGAGTGTTTTTCGTTTGGCAAAATTAAGATGCCTTTGAATATTGGAATGCAACTGTGATACTTAAATCCACGCGTTGCATTTGACGTGCACCCAAATTACTCTTGCCTCTGCCGATATCAGGTTTCCCTTTTGATGTAATGCTATATTTAGTGCGAATTCCTGTCCATCTGCTGTCTGTCACTGGTGCAAATGACCCCTGCTGTGATTCACTTCCCCCGATAAAAGGAAACTAATTCACATTCAGTGGCTGTGAACGACGACAGAATAGCCGTAAGCCACCCCTGAGGATAGGCGTTCATTCATCGAGTTTTCCCCGGTTCAAATCATTCCTATGAATGGGTAAACGTTTGTTTGCTTGTTTTCTTTCGAGAGAAAGAGCCCATGAGATGGAAGTTACACCGGTGGAGTCGCGAAGTGTGATTGGAAGAGAGAGAGAGAGAATGGAAAATTGCTACGACCGAGATGAAATGCGCGTCGAGAAAATAGCGAGTCGAGTAGAAAATAAAAACAGCACTAATGCATGAGTGTGTGTTCGCGAATGCTACGTCATTCAAAGAAAGAACGGAACCGTCTTCCGGGCAACTCCTCGAGAAGAAAGAAAGTATGGGAGTAGGGTGGAGCAGAGCGACAGAGAGAGAGAAAAAGGCGACCGTTTGAGTATGGAGAGTGCTAAGGGGGGCGATAACCCTGCTTCCTACCCCCTACCCCACCTATTTCTCTTTTTATCCTCCCTCCCCCAGGGGTGCGACGACTGTTTGTTGTTTTTTCTGAGGCCCGCGCGGAATCGCGAGACCTGGAAGAGAGAGAGGGGACGTGATTTCAAAGTTTAAACAACGTGAATGCTCTCGAGCTGGCTGGTGCTATTCAGTGGGAGAGAGAGAGGGGGAAGTGAGTGGTGTTATATGGGGCGCGAGTGTTTTCGCCGCGTTTTTAAGAGCTGAGAAGCCGGAGAAATGTCGGTCGCTCTTCCGTCTTAGCGAAAGGAAGTGTCGGAGTGATGGCAGTCTTAATCTTCTCCCGAAATAAAACTTTAATTTCCACCCGGCGAATGTTTATATAAAAATATTTCATGCCGGAATCCTGTTCTTTTAATTCCTCTCGGACCATCACAGCAAAATTTTACGGTTGAGTTTCATTTTTGCACTTTTTTGCCACTGTTTTTGAGCACAGTTAGAGACACTGTATTTCAGGTTTAGTGTTGTTTTCATAATTTTTCGTGGAACATCAGAGCGAGATTTATGAAGACATCCAAAAGATGTAAGTTTTTACTGCCTTCAACTCTGTGGTTTATTCTTTCTACTATTTTGTATACTTTTACGGGTTTTTCTGTGAAATTCACAGAAAATAATCTGAATCTTGAGCGTTAGCTTTGTGTAACTTGTAGGATCTGCGGATGCTGTATGTACTATCTATTGACGGTAATACGAGACCGGAAAGAGAGACGAACGTGATTTCAGTGTCTAAATACCGCATATTTTTAATGACAAAGCGAATTAATATCTATAAATATACTAATATATAACAATTTGTGATGTTCCTGAAGCTTAATTGGCCTACCGGCCCCATGTCTTCTCTGGGTATTGGTCACTGTCGAATCGTAAAGGCGTATTTGACCATCTAATTCTAGGTGAGATGTTTTAATTTTACATTTCCGTGAGGGATTTCGAAATTTTGATTCTGTTTCATGAAAGACTGGTAAATCTTTAATACTGGAATACATGAATATTCTATTAATTATTTTAGGAGTTAATCATATTTATATCGTGTGAATTTCTCTCAGTTTCTAGTTATTTTTGCTAAAATTTGGAGCAAGAAGTACGGAAAAGTATGTTGGCTTGAGTGCCCCGTTCATATTTGTTTGTAATGCTGAGACAGGTTATTTGCATCCCGACCTGTATCCCCGCTGCGCAGGAAAGCCTTTTTCTCTCTCGCGCTTGTTTCTTGTAAACTACGACTTCCTCTTCCGTTCCCTTGGAAAGAGGTGCATTGAAGAAACAGACTGGATGGGAAAAGAGTTTAGCATTTTTGTGTGCTTGAGGCATAAGTGGCGTTTGAGAAAAATCCTTTCTTTTATCCTTTCATGTCACATCCGAGAAGTGGCGCCACCTCCACATGTCAACGATATTATTCGCTTATGTTTTCTAAGAATAGACTTCTCGATACTGTCGGAAAGATGCGATTACTTCTCTTATTGATGAGGAATAACTTAGAAGTTATCGTTAGCTATAAAAATCTAGAATGGACCGTACTTGAAAAACTTGGAGTTTATAAAATATGCTACGGTAGGTAGTAGCTAATTAGCAGTTTTCCCATCTGTAGTATTAATGCCCACCTGAGCAATGTATATTTCATGTCATCGTTTACCTCGGTATTGCATGTTGACTTGTTCTTGGCATATTTTGTCGTGGCATTGTTTAATTATAATATGTATTTCGAAGGAAGGTTAAAGTATTAGTACCAAACTATATCGGTAGCAGTGAAAAGGGGCCCGCTGGGCATACCGTATGACTTAAATATTAGCAAGCACACCTATGCGAGAAAATACAGACTGGCAATAAAGGCAAGGCAATTTCTGAGAATGGAAAAAAATGAGGAAAACCTTCGTTCGTTATGAGTGTATTTGTCGGGAATATTCATGTATAAAACATTCACACAGATACCTGGCGAGTGTGAAAGTATTTGCGAAGTTGAAATGATATAGAGGCATTCATTACTAGATCAGTTATATTGTCCAAGTATAAAGGCTACTAGTGCTGTCCATTTTTTTATCATCCTTCCGTACTCACAGTAACATTTATGAAGGTGGCTTGAATTAGCAACTTTTTAACTGTGAACGATCGACCTACATTTATCCTGCAATTTTCTTTCCTCATTCGCGCGATGCCAGAAAGTGTGAAACTAATGAGTCAAAACACATCTCATTCTATCTTGTGTCCTGTATAACCTCCTTTCATTTCCTCTTCACCTCCTCAACCCCTGACAATCTCTGTTACTTGCTGTTCTAAAATCACAGCTGCCATCTTTTCTTTTGTTCGTCGGACAATATGCTGGTGCTCACGCTCGAAAGGCACAGCTCGAGAACCCTGCGACTCCGGAGGAAGGACACATAAGGGAGAGATGGAGATAGGGAGAGAGACAAGGGATAGGTGGGCACTGAAGCAGCTTGAAGGCAAGGGAGAGGACAAGGGAGAAGAACGGACTGTGGAGCGAGAGCAGTTGGAAGATGGGATGCAGGAAACTTAGGGGTGGGGGATAGGGGGAGAAGACGGTAATGGAAGGACGTGTCCGCCCCTGTTCCTGGGCGCCTGTTATCGGGGCGCGTGATTCGACTGCAGAAGGGGGTGAGAAAGGGAGAGTTGAAAGGTGGGGTTGCTGGATAATAGCGACTCCTCCTCTCCCTCCTCCTACTCCCGCTACTTGCCCCCCCCCCCCAACCTCCTGTTCCCCTCAGCATACCATCGTCTCCTTCTCTGTGACCCCTTTCATCCCCATACCCTTCCAGCACTACTCCTCCTCTTTGGTCCGCCGAAAAAGTCCACGTACCTACTACCCCTGACCACTCTAACTGCCCCCTGCCCATCTTCTATCGTCCGTCCGTCTCGCGCATTTCTCCCGTTGCCTTAGCCCGATCCCTTCCAAGCCTTTCACTGACGACGTCCCCCCTCCTCACCTTTTCAGCGCCGTTCCCTCCAAATATCTCCCCTGTGTCTTCGCCTTTCCCCCAAAAACCTCGCCGCAGCCCTCTCAATTGTTCCCATTTTCCCTGTCCACCTTTCTCGTATCTCCCTTTCTCCGGCGCGCAACAGCCCTTTCCTTCTCCCTCTCTCCACTCTACGTATTCTCCTTCCGCTCTCTCTCCCGTCAGTTCTTTTATCTATCTGGACCTTTTATGCGGGTCCTTATGCGTGGTATGGCATCTTGGACTCTGCGTTACCATCGAGGCTTTGTGCGTGCTCTCTGATTTTGTCATGAGATGGGGTGAATGGATTTGGAGGGTCATGGCTGATTTTAAGATTACCGAGTTCGTTATCCTATTGGTGTCCGAATATTTGCCCGCGCTTCAGTGAACCTTGACCCAGAAAAGATCTCAGAATTACTCTCCGAGATAAACCCCTTTTATAAGAATATTTTAAAGGATATTCCTTCTTTTAGTTATTCAGATTACATTATGCCTCATCACATCCTAATTTACCGTTAAATTATCTGGTAAGTTCGTGCAGTGTTTTTCGTTTCTTCTGGATAGAATCTGCGATCGAGCGCTTTTGGATAGAGTTAAAAATTATGCTTTGTTTTATCTCATGCACGCATGTTGAATTTCATTGTGCTCACTTTTATTCCGATTTCATATTTTTATATTTTGGCGTCCAAATAATTTAATGTCTCTGGATATTTGCTGAAATATTTCTCTTCATAGTTTCTAAAGGAGAATTCTATTTACTTTCTTAAAAAAAATGGCATTCATGGAGAAAACTCTACTCTTAAGCTGCGTCTCCGAGGCATAGAGACAGAAGATTAGCGGAAGCAATCCATAAAATATGCCTTTTGCGATTAGTGTTTTCCCTTTAGATTCAATCCTTAGGAATTCCGCAATATTTCAAGTCCTGCTTAGTTTTGCAACGCAAGTTTTCCCTAGGTGTTTCCAGCCATCAATTTCATCCGCTTAGCGTTACTCGGAAGTTTAGTGGCTCCCATCCATGACTGCTAGGATGCATTGCGTGTAAGGCGTTCGACCATCCATCTTCAAGTTCTCGCGTATCATTGGTTAGATGGCTTCGGTCCGCACCGCTCACTGACACTTTTCTTTCCGGTAATCCACTTAATGCACAGCGAACGGAGCAGTCACCATGCATCACCCCGCGTGATTTACATCCTGAAAAATTTCCGCGACTCAGACAGACTCGGGGCGACAGCGTCTGGGGAGTTTTATTCGTTCCGAGCGATTTGCGCTTACGTAACCGAGGGCTGCGGAGGCGTCGCCTGCGCTCAACAGGAGGGAGAACGAGAAGTTCCCGGTTCGAATCCTTCACGCCACCCCCCTGCTGTTCCGCTCGCCACCCACGTTACCACATCCGTACACACACCCCTCCCTTACCGATTTTGCCCCCCTCCCCTCTTCCCTTCCATTAGCTCTCTTCCTTCGGAACTTCGGCACCATTACACCTTCACCCTCCTCCCCTCGGGGGTTTCTGCGTTTCTGTAAACCCCCTCAATATTTCCGCCTCATTCCCAGCCTCCGCGTCTCCCGAATTGTCTTTCATTAACCATCCGCAGTTTCTGGGGGGTCCCCTGTACCCTAACGTACGTACCTCCTACCTCCTGCTTCCTGCTTGATGTTTACCCCCACCCTCCGCCCCCTTTGCAGATATTCCCCTCATGATCATTTGATTCTTGGTCCCCTATCTCCTCCTGCGTCTTCCCGCACCGCCATCATCATCATCCTTCCCCAGCAGCGGCGGACGAAATCCCCGAGATCGTTCTGCCCTCTCCCGGCATGGGAGGATGCACTATCGCCCGGCTAAGTTCTCCCCCCTGCCTCTCCCTGCTCCTTTTCCTTCCCTCGGAGGTATTGTGGCTCATCCCGGAGTTCTTCATCCCTTCCTCAGCTGCCGCCATGCCTTCCGCTCGATCCAAGTCCTCGTGTCCCTTTATCATTTCGTTCCGATTGCTTCCCTATCTCTGGAATATCATCTTTGGATCGATCCGTCCTTCTCTTTCCCTTAGAAATTCAAATCGGTAGAGTTGCTGTACTCTATTTCTAGCTGTAGGTTGTGCAAATTAGGTAGGACATAGATAGCTGGCGAGATACAGTGATGTATTCCTGGATAGTATTTTGAGGTTATTTCATGGCCACATGGTAATGATATGACCTATTGTCTGGCTCCTTTCTTTTACTATGACAATACTATCTCACTGTAGTACATCCTTCCCAAAGGATTGAGAACACATAGTCTTACGCTCAAAAATATGGTATGACCTCTAACTGTGCATCTTCCTGCATGGAGAATGGAAACATTTTCTTTAAATCTTGCTCTCATACATATGAGTCATAATAATACTAATTATATTATTTAGAAAAATGTGACTGGAATACTATTACCTCGATTCAATTTTATCCTTTACTATCTAGATGGCTCTGTGTGTTAAGGATTGAAAAAAATAATAAATTTGCCTTCGTTCGTTTACTTTTCATTGGCTTCGCACATATAGTCTATCGGTACTAAATTTCCCTTACGATGGCACCATAATGTTACGTGCATGTTTTCTATTCTTGGTTCCCAATAACTCAATCTTGTTCCTGAACAACCTCTGCTGTTTATTTACCTGGCAACCTGCGGCACATGATGCAAATGAATATTTTGTCTGTTTCCTTATATCTCCTCTTCTTTATTCCTGTTCAGCCTCTTCTTTGTTCCTCCGTCTCTAACCTCTATTTCGTCAGTCTTCTCGACGTCCCTTCGCATCTTGTAGGTTGGTACACTCTGTGCGCCTTATGTTCGGAGGTGGAGCACGTGCAGTAATTAATCGTTTCC
This sequence comes from Ischnura elegans, assembly GCF_921293095.1. NCBI lineage: Eukaryota > Metazoa > Arthropoda > Insecta > Odonata > Coenagrionidae > Ischnura > Ischnura elegans. Next base: position 148,966,808 of record NC_060246.1, read on the forward strand.
CTTCCGCTTCTACGTCTGTCACAGCCGCATGCCGTATGTTCCGCCCCCTTCCCTTCTATTTCCCTCCTGCCACCATCCTTGTGGAGAGGCCTTGGGGTGCGTAAAAGGGTTCGTGGGCGAGAAGTAGAACATACCTCCGGATAATTAGTCAAGGGTCGATGGTTCCTTCCTTCATTGGTGTGGTCACTCTGTTCGACTTTCTCGGTTCATTATTTTGAGCTCAATGTCCATTGCGAAACTTCGTGATATTTTTCTCTTGTGGAATCCTGGAGAATTTCGAAAATTTCTCGAAACGATCGCCCTTGCCCTTGGAATCATTGCCGATTATTTTATGCATTTTTCTCACGTCATTAAAATTTTCTGATATTGCAACGTAAAAGATATCATAGAAGGTAAGCTTCCGCGGTTATAATTAATCGCTGCAGTATCTCGTTTTTCGGGGTGAAGCCACGTTTATCTGCCACTGTTCACATACATGTTCGCGTGTGGGTAGTGACAAATCGACGCGGCATCATCCGGAAAACCGTGATAATGCACTAATATAGTATTGGTTCAGTGTCTCAATAGTAATTTTCTTGCTAATCTACCTTCAATTAGCATATTACTTTTATAATAATAGAAATAGTGGTAAAATCAGATCAAAAAGTATTATTTCAAATATTTTCGCCGCTTTCTCTTAACGTTAGCTTTATTTTGTGAATTCATTACGTTAGCATCTATCGTATTACAAGACTCCACTGGTTTATTTTCTTTTCCTCTTCGTGACTTATTTGGCATTTTATGGATATTTCATTCCCCCAAAATTACAAACTAAACACGAAACGATTTTTTTTAACACGAAACACTTGGCGTATAGAATCATTGTTTTGGAGTTTAATCCGCGTGAATAATGCTCATATACATTCATAGGTCATCTTGATCCAGGTGGAAGTGGGTGTGGGCTGGATTGGAAGTATCTCCGTCGAATCGCTTTGAGTGAACGCTTGGCTGCATTTTCTATTGGCGTGAAAGAGAGGTAAAAATGTTTGCGGACGTCTGCAGATCAAACTGTTATCTTCCGAGATTGCGATCCAGCACGCTCGACTTTTGCGCGGGAGGCGCTCCCAGTTGGCGTCGCTGATTTATCCCTTGGCGGCCATTGTCTCGGAATGTGATCGGTCGGTCGATTTCCGTATCCAACCAATGAAATGATTTACCATAACTCTCGTTGCTCAAGAGGCCTCCCCTGTCGATGGCGCAAGGGAGCATGACCCTTACTCCTCCCATCTTGCTTAACCCGACGAATCGCTACCGCTTCCTCATCCTTAGCTCTTACCACACTGCTTGCGGCACTAAAGTTAGCAAATATGGGAATTTAGTTTTAATATCCAGGCTAATTAAGTCATAAAATACGCGGATACACACAGATAGACTTGCATGTAATTTATGAATTATTTGCATATATCATAAGTTTGCTTTAGTTTAAAAAATGCTTGCAGCAGAACAGGAAGGATCAAGGGTAAAAGAGCCTCAGGTAACTGGTTTGGGGAGAAAAGAATTGGGGAGTTGAAATTTACCAATCCTACGATTGCAATTCTATGAAAGAATAAACCTATTCATCGTGTATTTTATTATATTCGTTGAAAAGATACCTGCAGTGCTATGGGTAAAGTGCTTGGCTCTTACTGTGAGAAATTCCCCAAAGTGGTTCTGAAGATGTAAAAATTTCGAGATGTGGTGGAACATCATGATGGATGAATTAAGGAAAATGTTTTCTTACCGTGTCTAATTTTTTATTGCGAAATCTTCTGCATCAGTTCGATTTGACACTATGCACCGAGACACATAGTTGATTTTTGCAATTGAAAAAGTGAGCATAGTAGGAAAATGTTTTATATTCAATTTATTCAATGCATACTTAATTCGTATATCATTGATTGATAATTACCTAATTCAACGTGAAATACTAGAATGCTATATTTCTCTGGCTTTAAACGGCATTAAGGAAACGAGGCTCAGCGTCATTTATCGTTCTCTCCGAAGTTCTCCAGAAAATTTCCTCTGGCTGACATCCGATATTCTTAATTTCTCCTGGATCAAGTAATCAACCTTTCTATCCCAACTGTTCATATATCATTTGGGAACTCCGAGAATCTTCAATCCGTTCCGCTTAGTCCCACACGAGAAGATTGAGGGAGGGCATGATGGTAGCGATCCTTCATTATCGTCCCACTAATCCACGCTGCATGTCTCAAATCCCTTTCTTGGGCGAAACTTTCTTCGTCCTGTATTTTCTCTCTCCTTCCTTTTCCACCTCTCCACTGCCCTTTTACCTTTCCTCGCCTCCTTCCTACTACCCTGGCTTTCCTACCTCTCTTTGTCAGGCACGTATCCCTGCATCCTAATTCATCGCTCGCATTTAAGGCTTAATCCGCTTGTGCCAGTCTTAGCCTTCACGCCGTACCTCCTAGCGCCGCCAGTATCCCACTCCAAGGTTCTATTTCTTCCCCGCGGTTGGCGTTCGTCATCCCGAAGAGGTTTGGAGTTAATACGTTTCTCAAGTAAACAATGTGACTGATGGGTAAATCGGGGACTTAGTTCACTTCCGAGGCCATTAAGAAACCTCACAGGAATCCACTCTCGAAGCTGAATTAACGTATGGAGACCAACCTTATTTCCTTCTTCACCCCACAACCCATGCTGCAATGTAATTTCCGAATTAAGCGTTTGTGTGATGAAGTGGGTTTGTGTACTTAATGCAAAATGTTTATTTCAAGCAATTGGGGATCAGTAAGAGGAAGGTAAAGAATATAATTTTTAGGTATAATAAAAGGGGGTAGGCCTTAAAATAAATTGAAAAAGGAAGTATATTTGGGGAGGGGAAACTGCTAGAATACTTCTTAATTATTAATTAAATCCATGCAAACCTACCGTAATATGTAGAATACATTAAAAATAATGGGAAGTCTTATATAAAAAATTTTCGAAGTTTTGCCATGTGCGTTCACTTTACTCTTTTAGACTCAGTCTTATTGATTGATTTCCTACGAGGTCAAATTCTTGCGCTGTGGCTGTTTGTAATGCCTCCGGTTGCGTGAGTCGCGGACTTAAGGGAGCGAGTTGCGGATATTTTTTTACATCTGTGGCGTAATCGTCATATTCCGTGCGTATCTGAGCTTTTGCTCTTCATTGAATCTGCTTTGGTGTTTCTTTCCTGTAATTCTCCCACGCTGCCTCGTTCATCCAGAAAGCTTGCGACCAAAGAGGATCAGGATAATTAAATATTCTTGGCACCAAATTGAAAATAGCGTGTCCACAACTACTGTGTAAGTTATTTTTGTAGATCCTGTATCTCGTTCAAAAGTATATATCCGAAATTTCTTCATGATTAAAATTATTCCATTATCCTGTTAAGAACTATATCTAGCTTTAAGCATTTTCGTAGCTGTAAACAAGATTCTAACAGTTTGGTATATCAAGTACATAATTCATCATGTGGCTTACCTATTCTGTGTTCTGCATTCATATCATCTACAAGTGTTTATTTTTATCGGTTTTTCGGTTGATGGCTAATTATATCAAGCAACGCGTTATATTTATCTTAAAATACAAATGTATTTCTTAGTTGGGCTGATGTTTCCTCTCCCGCTTGTATTTTAAGCAATTCTGGTCCTTATTTATCTCTTGCTTCGTGCTGTAGGGTTGCGCGGGCTTAAATGCTGGCACGTAAATTCTCAATTTAGTCCCAAAATTTTTAATCGTTCCCTACTTTTCATTTTTCCTCCTTTCCTGCTTGAAATGCTTCCCTCAATTTTTCACCTTCAGGCCCACCAACACTCTCCTTTCATGTGCTTCCTCGTTCTCCAATCCGTCAACTTAACAATCATTACTTTTAGGGCTCCACCCTTTGCCGTTAAAAATTTCCCCGCGGCCCCTCCCACCCTTTGTGGGCCCTCCCTCCCTCCCTGACTGTGTTGCCGTCTCCTCTCTCTCCGCATTTTAAATGGCTCCCTCCCTGCCTCCATTTCTCATTCCCTTCAACCCACCCCTCTCTCTCTCTCTCTCTCCTTCTTTCTCTTTTTCCGCCACTTCCGCGTCCCCATCCCTCTTTCTACCTCATCCCCCTCTCCTTGTCCCGGTCTCATCCATCCCCTTGATGCATATTTTATATCCCCATTGCACATCCCATGCATTCTCATTCTCATAAAGGGGACCGAGTGGCTTTCGTGCCGCAATCTCCTTGTTTCACATCGCGACCGAGCCACACTTCGAATCGTGGCAGTGTTGGCGATTGTTTTACGGTATACTGATCCTTATATGCATTTTCTGAAGGACCGTGCGAAGTTTTATTGCTATCATTAGCGCTGGTTTACTGGTAATAACAGATTTTGACGGAAGGATAATGTTTCTGCCAACTAAAAATTGGAGTATATTTTTAAAGAATTTCATTTTAAACATTGGGATACATAGTACCTCTTTCTCTCTCGTAAAATTTATTCTCTTCCGGACTTACTTCATTGATTCATTTCACAGTATATTTTCCTCGTTTACAATTTAGTTTATAAAGCAATGTTAATGCACTGTTAGGGCTGAATCATCCTTTGGCTTACCCAAACAAGGCATCCAAACTTTTCCCATTTTGCGGCATACTTGCTTGTAACGTATTTTTGCTGTTTTATTCCATAGTTGCCCTTCAAGTGCTCTTTCCCATTCAATAATCGTAATTGCTGTCATATGCTCGTCGCATATCGCTCGTCTGCCTTTTTATGAGACTCATTCTTTAAGGGTTTCTTGTGGTAATGTTGTTAATTTTTCCTAATACGTTTGAATATGGCTGACGTATTATTTTTTCTCATTTTCATCATGGCTCTCATGAGCATGTGATTTTCTGAAGACACGGAGATAATAATAGTGCGGAAAGAATATTATGGTGGAGGCTAGAGCGGAATTGATTTAATCGGACAGCCTTGAAGATGAAGTTTTATCCTCCATAACACAAGCGCATCTTTTATCCCAGCGGTTTTAATCTCATATTTATGTTGTAAGATTCTCAACCCGCGGATTTTATTGCGTTTGATATGGCATCTTCAATGCTCCCACCACGTTACTAAACTATGGATAAAAGGTTCTTTTCCTATTACTTTCTGTTTTTTTAAGTAACAACGGCTTTTATGTCTCTTTATCACTGAACCTGGTGGAATAGCTCTTTGATTCAATTTATCTCTAAACATGGGGATTTGATGAGAGCTTGGAAACTCCATCCCGAAGTATCCCTGGCGAAGGTGAGATTTCATTGGTAGCCGGAGAGGAGAGAATTTCTCGGGAAATGAAATTTAAGGGCCGTGGACTGAGTCGTCACCGTCGTCGGTGGTCCCTCTTCAGGCGAAAAGTGGATCGCCTTCCCAAGTCTCCCGAAGCCATCCGTTCCCTCATAGCCTTCCCATTCTTCGTCGCTCTCTTGCAACCCCCGTCATCCCCCCAGGTCCCCATAGTTCCCTCCTCGCATCCCCGTCCACCTTATCCCGCGTGGGCTTCCTCCCTGCTTGGTTGAGGCCGAGGTGTCGCGCGTGCCTGGAATGCGTGCCGGGACATACCCTCTTTAATTCCACCGCTCGCACCCCTCACCCTCCGACCGCTTGTCCGCTGTTGCGCCGCCACTTCCCAGCCTCCCTCTCTCCATCCCCTCCCTAACGTGAAAACACACCCAGAGGCTTATCTAGGAATTGGCTTTGTGGGTTACCTACCAATGATGGTTTCGGGAAAACCTCTCAGTGTCTCTGTTTCGGAAACTATCTGCAAACAAATTACTAAAGCTTTCGCGGTCCATTTTTGTCAATATTAATGGATTTTGGGGTAACCCGCGTTGAGACTATAAAATGGCCAATGTTTCCTCTCCTATGCAGGAGACCTCATCAGGACCAATCATTATCCCTCATGAGATCTTCGTCATGGGAGAGGAAACGTTCTTGACGTGGGTCACCCCCAAAATTCATTAATTTCTTTGGAATTAGATAGATAGAAAAATTTTTATGTGTTAGTAGCTGTTTTCTTAAACTTGCGTTTAAGTGGCGCACAAATTCATCGCTGGACTATAAATATTTATTCAATTTAAGATGGGCTAAAATACTGAGAAAGTGGTAAACCCAATTTTTTGTAGCCCAAGGATTTCAACTCACTTCTAAGTTTCAGCTGTAGCTTTTTGAATGTTAAGTATGCGTGAAGTACGTAAGCGTTGCGATTGTGCGGTGAATATGGAGTTCCGGCCGAATTTCTTCCGGAGAAAATATTCTTTGATGTCGTTATCCTCTCTGATTAGTCACCAGATGTTTTTTTAGGATTATGAATCCTCTCGAGGAGAATTCATGTCGACCTTTATTAAAATGGCGGTAAATATTTCGCGTGCAAAACTTCTATGCTACTATAATCTACTGTTTCTTGCACAATGAGGATCCGGTTAATCCTCCCTGCCCAGTAAGTATCCTGTGTTCTTACCCTCTTTACAAACGGTCTTGATCACTCCTAATTTATCCAATCCTAATAACAAAGCCTCTTCTTCCCACCAACCCTCTTGTATTCCCGTCCCCTCCCTTGGTCCGTAGAATTCATCCCTTACTCATTTGTTTCGTCCAACCCTCTTTCTCTTTTTATATGTATGTGCTACCCTCCATCTCCCGGACAGGGATGACCACTGGGTCTCATTTTTATTGCTCCCCTCAGGATTGAGCGCACCCAAAATGGCTTCCAGGTGTATGTTTCTTTTTATTTTTGATATATCCAGGCAAATGACCATCATCCGCCCATCCCCCCCACGCCTTTTCTTCCTCAGAACTAAGGGTTCCCACCAATAGGAATCTCTCGTTGTCGAGGCAGCTCATACTTTCAGCGGTCCAAACTCGTATTCTTCTTTCGCGCTGTCAAACGAAGCCCTCTGAAAGAGGAGAGTTTCGAGATACGGTGTAAAAAGGGAAAATTGCCAGGGCAGGTGTAGTATTGTGGGTGCTCACGTTCTTTGCAATGGTGGAATGAGCGTATCTCCATTTCTTTCTGGATGAAAAGTGATTTCCCGTCGAATTCAAAGGGTGAAATTGTTTAAGCCACTTCGTTGGGATACGAGCCTCGTTCGTTCCCGTTGGAATCGTTTCAATTATTTTTCCAAGCTTCTGAGCAGCTCTTCTTTTTCCATTTCATTCCTCCCTTGGAATAATACGGCCTCCGCTCGTGCGTCCAAGGCGACATTTGAATTCAATCTGCAAAGTAGTCCAGAGATGGTAAATGATAGGAATTTTAAAGCGATAGCCTGAGGGGATATTTTTCCTTTCCTGCCCTTGAATTGGAACGTAGTTGATCTAGTCGATATTATGTGCTCGCAATGTGGAGAGGGTGAAGTGGACGAGAAGGAGGACGAATGGCGAAGTCCTGTGCATGGCAGGTGAGGAAAGGCTGGATGAGATACGAAGGAGACAGAAGGTATGGATGGAACGAGTACTTAGCGGGGAGGGGATTTTGAAAATGAGTGTTAGAGGCAGAATGTTAAATGAACAAGGGAGATGAAGCAAGAGAATAGGATTTTTAGATAGAATGTAAGGGAGTAGGTCTTATTATGAATCGAAGGGGGAAGTCCATGAGGGAGGAGAGACTGCCAATATTCCTGAATTCCCAAATATTCTATCAAAAACTTACCTCAATCGGTAGAATACTGTAATAATAATTCTTTTTAAGGTGAGTTAAGTTTGAAAGTAAAATTATTTTTTCTTCATTTTTTAAATTCATTTTCTCGTCTCTCTTATTTCCTTAAAGAATTCTGGCTATATTTTGGGAAAGTAAAAAAGTGGATGTAAATATACCGCGAGTTTCCATTTATATGGTGAAAGAATTCAGACGGCGTGTGATATTTTCGCGGGCTGTTTTCCTTTGCTTTCCGCCCGCACACGACGTGCTTCGCGGTGGAGTAACACAAGAGCACGAACCGCGACCAGTTTTATTCCCCCTGCGGAGCTCTCTTATTATCCTTCCACCCTCTCCTCCATCCCTTTCGCTTCTTCCTCCTCGCCCCACTCACCCCCTCCCTCCATTCCCTTTGGCTCAATCTTCACGTCCCAAACCCCCGTCGTCGCCCCGAACACGTACCGCCCTTCCAGCTCTTCATCCCCTCCATCTGTTCTTAGCGTTGCGCGTATGAATGGGCCATACGGTCTAAATTTCTCCTCGAATGACGGGCACGCCCTCTCCTTCGCTTCCACCACCCAACTCCCAACTCTCATCCATACTCTCCGGCTCTCTGCCCTCATCACTTCCATCCCCCCAATTCTCTTTCGCAGCCGTACATCCCCTGCCATACTCCTTCCTTCCTTCTCCTCCTCCCGTTCTCGCCTCCCGTAGTGCGCCCAAATCTCCCTACCGCGCCCCCTACAGCACGAAGTACGAAACAATCAGCCCAACCTACCCCCATCTACCCACTCGCTGGCTTCCCCACGTTGAGTGTCTCCTCACCCCCACATAACCCTTCCATTCCGTAACCCTCTCTCTCTCCCTCTCTCGTCCCTCCCCCTGGAGCCCTTCAAAACACCCTTTCCTCCCTCTCTCCCTCCCCCCCCCCCCGTTTGCAACCCTTTTCCTCATTTTGTTCCCGCCACCCCTCTTTCCACGCCCTCTCTTCATGAATTCCATCATTTCAGCCCACCCTCCCCCACTCTTCGTCCATAACCTCGCAACACGCGAACAAGAGGGTGGGCGGGGTATTAAGAGGTGGGAGGAAGGTAACACGGGCCCCCAGCATGGCTATGCCTCCCCAACATACAAAATTTCCCTTCCAACGGTAACGCATTTTCGGGCGCATAAGCAGTACCTGCCATTCACCTTTCTTTCACTCTCTCTCTCTCTCTCTCTCCGTCTCTTCTCCTCTGAATCCTGCTCTGCTGTTCCACACGTAGGTACTCGCATACGTTTCCGTCATTCCCTTCAATTTCTCCCCCAATTTCCCCACCGCGGGAGTGAAAACCCTTCCGGCTAAATTCATGATCGACACCTGATGCAAAAAAATAATAAAATGAAAGTGGAACTCCTTTTCGTCTCAAACAGCGATTTCAATAAACGGTCTCTTTTCCTCGCCTCAGCCACACATCTTTCTCTCTCTCTCTGTCCCCATCCTCCATCCATCGTTTCCCTCTCTCTTTTTTGTTCCTCCCCCTGCCTCTCCCACTGATCCGTCCCCGTTCTTTGTCCCCGAATCTTGACTTTTTTATATTCGGGCGCCTGCGTTTTTTCCTCATTCCTTTGTCTCTTGTCACAGGAGAGTGCCACACTTCAAATCCCTGGCATTCCTTCCTCTCCTCTCATGTCATCTCTCCAATTTCGCATCTCCCGGAGATTGGTTCGACCTTAATTCCCGCACACCTCCTCTCTCTTTGTCTCTATCACTTCCATTTCCTACAATCCCTTTTCCTTTGAATAGTTTTTTCAGGGAAGTGTCTGGTGGTGTCTTTGGTTTCCAGGAATTCTCACATTTTTTGACTATTCCACCCTGGATGGCTTCCACAAGTTTATGTAAAAGATTCCATTCGTTCCCAGCCCATATATTTTTTCCCTTTGGCAATATATCTACTCGCATTGATATCTATCCATGTGCATCTTCGTGACCCGCCGTTGTTATGACATCATATATGTTATTGAAAAAGAGTATGTAAAATATAATATAATAAAATGCAGTGTATTTGTGAGTGCTACACACGAAATTTGATTCCACACTCCTAGAATAGATGTTGTGAGCAATGTATAGTTTGTTTATCAGGGGTGAACTGTCATCGCTAACGTGTCATCACTAGTATGTTTAGACGTTTGCAAAATTTTTATTGTAGCCATTTAACATGTGTGGAAAAAAGATTTTTGGAGTTTTTTTTCCCTTTCCTATTCGGTCCTGTCATATATCATATCTTGTTGCGTCCTTCGGTCTAGGAAATCTATAGTGCTCTCAAAAAATTATAATAATTTAGAAAACATCATTCGCATATTGAAAGTAATTTCTTTCCAATTTCTCAGGCAACCTGTACATGCATGGTTCATAGTTTCACAGTTTATGATAGACTCCGATTACATTCCTTTGTATGCTGGAGATTCAAATATATGTGACGAAGGAGAATTCTTAAAGGTAAATTGTATTTTGGGAGACAAGGCGAATTCGTTTGTAGAGGGCTGGTAGTACGGATCTTGGAGGCCTGGTTTCAATATCAAAGAAAAATTTAGACATACCCTCACGTAAAAGTCTCTCAGTACTTTCTTCCTGCTTATCACTTTGTTGTTCAGTACTGGTGCCCTGGAGGAAGAATTTGGGCCTTTCCCCGAAAACATACTTCATTTTTCAACATATCATACCGGGATGAGCTCTCCTATTAAAATAAATACCGACAAATACCGACTATGGGGTAGCTTGTGTTGGTATTGTTTTTGGCACGCCTCAATTTTTCTTACAGTCATATGTCGTCCTTTAATGTAACGCATTCTTTCGCTCAACTTTTCGGCTTTGCATGACTGTGCATTTGAATCGCACTACCCCTCTCATGTAACGATGAATCCCTATCTCAACTCCGCACCATGCTTTCGGTTATACCCGCCGTATTGTGGCCTGCGTGACAATTATAAAATGTTTTCACTCTCGTTCCCCCATTCTCAACCTCCCACTTATCAGCTCCGCCTCCACATGTAATCCCCCCTCCCTTTTTTCCATTCCCATTATCTTTTCTCGAAGGCTTGAGGATTTCGCTGAAATTATCTCTCTGAAAACCTTTTGTCTTACATTGATATCCCTGGATTTTTGGCAGGTATGTTTTGTTTCTCTTCTTTTCCTGTTTTCCATAAGTAATTTCGTCGTTTCTCATGTTTTATGATTGCAGGAATTTTTTGTCAAATGTGAAAAAAAATTAAGTCTCGTGTTCATTCACGCACTATGGTTGGTGTTGGGAAGCGTGTCCTCTGAGCAGAAGTCTTTCAGCAAGTGCGGGGTGTTTGGTTATTGTTGGGCCAACGTCACGCTGTAAGCCGTTCAGCGTCGGTGTTTCAGACGTATTGTACGTTGCAAAGTGATTACTTTTCCCCTGTATTAAATATAAGCAAGAGATTGCAACATGTAAAGAGCACACTCTTCATTTCCCGAACGTAATCTTAAGGATACGTTTTCTGCGTAGCCTTTTCTCTCAAGACGAAGCGATGAATACGTATTTGGGGATTGATGGAATTACTGAGCAAGATTTTGACATATCAATGAGAAATCCATCATCTCTGGTATAACCTTTTTTGGGAAAAAGTTTTGCAATGAAATTAGATTTATTTCACAATAATTTTGGCATGTAATTGAGAACTTTCTTTATCGAACTACCCATTGAATAGCCTAATATCATCTTATGCTCATTATTGTTCTCGTGAATTGATATTTATCGTATTTTTATTTCTTGAATTTGATTTGTCGCCGGCGGTCTTGATAGTCCATTATTCCTTTCTGGGTTGCCATTTTTGGTGTCTTAGGTGTCTTCCTATCCTACGTGTATACGTACCGCATGAGGCAAACAACTCCATTTGCTCTCAGTATTTACCAACTTTGCTTTTTCTAGTACTTTTACAAACTAGCAATGAAACGCGTAAGACTATCGATAATTTTGCCTTAAAAATAGAAATCGTGGGGAATGTCAAAAATTATGAAAGAGAATTACACCTGGAATACGATTTACTTTTTCCATCGATTCTGTAACTGAGATTCTACCAACTCCTGCATTTTTTTTAACGCGTTAGTATTCTTCTTGTGTTATTTTTTGGTCGAGGAGATGCCTTGATGGCTTGTGTTGTTTAAGTGTTTGGTATATATTCCTCTACTAATAATATACGCACGCAATACATCTTAATGAAAAAATCTGTGACTCTTTACTCTTTGTATTATAAGAGTATCGCTGTATCTGTTAGGATAAAGCAGAATATCGTTCAGATGTTATTTGGCGGAGTAAAAATTCACTTTATATTTTTCGGTGATATTATTATTATTCTCTTCAGAGAATATTATAGCGCCTGGTAACATTTTCTGATTGTATTAATAATTTCATTTGAAAAAGGGATACCAAATTCTAATCATTGATTTCGTACCACAAAGTAACCACACTGAACCCCACCTCATGGCACCACATGGTGCCGTCGAGGTGAATTTTTGTGGTATTGCGTCGGTGTTTTATGGAGAAAATTCGGCAAACGTACTCTGGATCTGTGGAGTAGGACCAGATTCAACGCAGACGCCACCTCATTAGGAGTCTCCGCCTGAACAATACATTTTGTGCATGCGTCACTCCATCCCATCCCTTTCTTCCGCCCTTTTTCTCACCCTTCGCGCCAATTCCATCCCTTATCTTCTTTCCATCGCAACCCTTTTCCCCGCATCCCACCCTCCCAACTTTTGCACACGGGTCCATCTCTTCCTCTCCATCCATCCCACCCCACTCCATGGCCATAAAACCACCCTCGTCCACATTTTACCTCCTCTCTTTCCCTAATCTCCCCGCACACAGACGCACATTTCTCCCGGCCGTATCTGTCCCTCCTCCCCGTGGCTTCTCATCCCCCTGCTACCCCCTGTTCCCATCTTCTCTCCACCCTTCCCTCCCTTTTATCCCAAAAATCTCCCATTCCCACCGTGCACCTTCCGGAACCCTTAAACGTGCTCACCCGGCCCGTATATATATGTACACCCCCGCACAGCGGCAATTCCCTCTCTCCCACCAGCCTGTCTCAAACTCTTTCTCATTATCCCCCCAACCCCTCCACACATACAATCTGCTCCCATGCACTCACTCGAGTTATACTCATGGATTTTTAGGTGTAGCTGTGGATCCACTCGAACACGGTTTAGCTGTTGGTTTTTTTTCACTGCCGCACCTGCTTATTGTTCCATTCCTGAACGAAACCCTGGAAGAGTGTTCGTATTTTTTTTGTAATCGTAATGTCAACCCTTTTCTCTTGAATGACAAGTGGAAAGGAATGACGGCATAAGGGCAGCCTAGGATGAGATACGTATAGATATACGTAGAGGGTAATGAAGGATATAGATAGGAATAAATTAGTGTTACAAGATTAGCAGAGGGAAGATTTGAGTTGTGGGCTGGGTGAAACTACTCTTCATATTAAGGTTCTGAAGTAAGTTTTCGAGCCACTTCAGCCTGGCTTGAGGTCGCCTGCAGCACAGAATCAAAAAGACAACGCAGACGGAACCCGGAAATCTACTATAGTGCGAATCCTCGGATTGCTGACTCATGGTGATGATGATCGAAACAATACCGGCTTTCTTTTGAGTCAGTATTTGTTGTTGCAAGTAATTTTTTTCTCAAGTTTTAACTTGCCGAACTGAATTAATTAAATGATTTGGACAGTGTGATGAACGAAATTCGTATTTATCTTTAAAATCCCTATCATTTATCCTCCTCCTTTTGTTTCCTCTCTCCTCCCTCCTCCATCACCTTCTGCAATCTTCCTCTTCTTCCCTGATCTCCACCGAGACATGGATACGTATAACATGCTTTTAACAGGGTTGAGCGATTTGTGTGCTTTGCATCCATATATGTAACATAATCATATGGCTGATGATTTCAGAGTTTGTGACAGGTTGAGCGATTTGTTTGCATAAATTTAATACTGTCACATTGCTGATGATTTCAGTGCTTGTGAAACCTCTCCGTAATGGGAAATACAAAGGTTCTTTGTTAAAGTAATTTTCTTTCCTATCATTAGCATTGTATCCCTGGAGAAAGATAAGAATTTGCATTAACCTACTCTTTGTGTGATGTGCTGTGTATTGTTCTACATTTTAATGTTCATTTATTCCGATCCTGGTAAGTCCATCATGCTGAGCAGGAACTGCTGATTATATAGAATAGAATAGATATTTATTATGCTCTGGGAAAAAACCCTTGGAGCAAAAAACACAATTTACAAAAATAATGGCTCATCAAAGCAAAAAGTTCATGAAAAATGTCAAGTAAAGTTGTTTGATACGCACCTATAAAAAAGAAATAACACGTAACAAGGATTGAAATTTGACATCATAGGCAGACGGAATATAGTACATAATACATAATAATGATACATAATAGGCTGTATTTTCGTGGGAGTTTATTTTAGCTCTCCACTGAGTAAATCCATGTACAATTTAATTTTAAAAGCATGGATGGAGCCCCTCTGTCTAAGATCCTCAGGGAGAGAATTCCAGAATTTTGATCCCGTTATCAGAAATGATTTCTGGTAGATATTAGTACGTGGAGTAGGATAACATAAATAGTCATTTTTGCGAGATGACATATGGGTGGTTACTGATCTGTTCATAAAGATTTCCCGGAGATAATTAGGGATTCTCTCTCTGAAAATCTTAAAAAGAAGAGCACCGAGTAGATATTTCCTTCGATTACAAAGATTTAGCCAACCAAGGCTGATTCTGTACTGTGATACATGAACATCCTTTCTTAAATTGAATACATATCTTACACATGAATTAAGTAGCCTTTGTAACTTTTTATCCAGCTCTTTAGGCATGTCATTATAAACAAGACTACAATAGTCAAAGGAAGGGAATACCAGGGTAGAAATTAACATTTTTCGGGTGGATATAGGAAGTAAGTGCTTGTGCAGTTTTAGTTGATACAGTGTGATATTGACTTTATTACAGATTTCGTTCACATGTTGGTTCCAAGACAAATTTTTTGTGAGGGTTAGTCCAAGAGTGCGAACAGAGTCGCTGAACGGTATTTGATGGTCACCAACTACAACTGGAGGAAGGTGATTATAATCTATTTTGTTTAGGATCCTTGAGCTACCGATGATTATTGCTTTCGTCTTCAAACAGTTCAGTATGAGGTGGTTTTTACCCACCCATTTTGTGATTTCTCTCACGTCATGATTCACTAGATTAATACTATCAGCTATGTTTTTAATCGAAGTATGGATGAATATTTGAAGGTCATCTGCATATATCATATATTTACAATTTTTAATCGCAATTGAAATGTCATTGACAAATATAGAAAATAGCAGAGGTCCCAGGACAGATCCTTGAGGAACTCCGAAAGATACTGGAGCCCATGCGGATAAGTTATTTTCAGGTCCTAAGACTGCTTGAAATCTATTGCCTAGGTAGGAGCAGAACCAGTTTAAAGCTGAACAAGAGAAACCAAGCTTCACCATCTTATGGATTAGTAGATTATGATCAACTCGATCGAATGCTTTACTGAAATCAAAAAGAACTAGTATTGTAACCATACGCTTATCAATATGAAGTCGAATGTCATCGGTTATCTTTAGTAGTGCCGTCTGCGTACTGTATCCATGCCGAAAACCTGATTGCATAGCGTCAAGTTTGTTATTGTTATTTAGGTACTCTGTAACTTGCTTGAAAACAATTCTCTCCAACATTTTCGACAGGGCGCACAGAATAGAGATTGGCCGGAAGTCAGAAGGTAATTTTGCATTTTTTGTCTTCTTTATCGGACGAATAAGTGCTTTTTTCCACTCCGATGGAAATACTGAATTATCGAGAGAATGGTTGAAAATTTCAAGGATGTAAGGTAATAGGGCATATTTGGCAAGTTGAATAATCTTTACTGGAATGTCGTCAACTCCAGTGGCATTTGACTTGGAGAACTCCAATACTTCGATAAGAGTCTCAGGAGTTACGTGCTTAAAGTAAAAGTTGTTATCACTGAATGGTATAACTCGCTCAAGTCTGGAGTTAGCTGGGGCATCATTATGACTAATCGTAGTTGACAAAAAGTAGGAGTTTAGCTGATCGAGAGTTATATTTGGGGGTAGAGAAGAGTCCCGTCTTCGAACCAGCCCAAGATTTCGAAGCTCACGCCAAATCAATTTCGGGTCTCTCTGCGAGGAAAGCTTCGAGGAATAAAACTGGCGTTTACTGTCATTGATGGCTGATTTAACGCGATTTCTAAGTTCCTTGTATTTTTGTCGCAGAGTGGAACAACCAATGCGTCGAAAGGCACATCGCGCTTGGTTGCGTTCTTTAATCATGAGTTTTATCGTCTCATTCAGCCAAGGAGGTGTTCGGCGTTTAGGCCGACATACCCGTAAGGGAAAAAAAGTGTCAGAGCAACTAGCTATGTTTGACGTGAAACAACCAAGTTTTCCATCGATAGAACTAGAGTTAAAAACACCATTCCAATCCATCGCTAGAAGCGCATCATGAAGGCACCGGGAATCAATGTTTTGAAAGTCACGGAATCTGAAAGAGGTGGGTGTGACAGACATAGATAAACTGAAGTCGTAGGTAATTTCAATCAAGTCATGAGACGACAGGAAGGGGACAGAAGTCTGAGAGTATTTTGAAACTTTTTCCAGATCGTCGACGATACAGAGATCTAACAGGGTAAGACTTTTTCCTGTGTGATGCGTTGCAGCATATGGTACAAGATGGAGATTGTTGCAATGCACAAAGTTATGCATGTATTTACCATCATAATTATTTCGTATGAGGTCAGCATTGAAATCACCAAATATAACAATATTTTTAAAGGTAGGGGCATAGTGCAAAAATGCATTTTCAAAGTCTATGGGGAGTGCCGTTTTAGGAGGCCGATACACGACACATAGCAGTAATTTCGAGGAAATTTCACTATGTATTTCTGATATAATAAATTCAGAAGTATGGGAGTAGGTGCCGGGGGAAGTGGCAAGAACATTTACATTCAAATTCTTTCGTACATATACGCCAACACCCCCACCACCTTTACCAATTCTATCATGTCTAAATATATTATAACCATTCATTGTAACCATCTCATCTGGTATGCGTTCTTTTAACCAAGTTTCGGACATGCAAATTATGTCGTAGGTTGATTCCTGAAAGAAGAGGCAGAATTCATCAAAATGGCCAAATAGGGATTGACAATTAACGTGGCACAGAGTTAAATCTCTTGAGATCTTCTTGTGAGCAAGCAATGACTGAGTGTTAAAAAAAGATTGGCAATTAACACAACATATCTTAATGCAATTAGATTGAAAAACTCTTTGAACCAGATGGCAGCCCTTGGGTTGACAAGTTGGTTGCTAATCCACCAATGAAGAAAGTTTATCAGTATCCTCCGTCGAAGAAATGGTGAGGCGCTCGGAACCGTCTTCTTTGCGAACGTAAATCCTTCCATTGCGCACCCAAACATACTTGATTTTGCCATTTTTCTTCAAGTCGCGAACCACTGAGCACATTATATCATCAGTTGATGGATAAAATTCTTATTTACTTAATCACTCCAAGTATACTACCCATCCCTCCTCCTATCCTATCCTCCCTCCTATTGCCCTATTGCACTCCTAACCTTTTTGAGCTTGTTTTTCTATCTCTATTCTATCTCTCAAGTTATTCCCATTGCATTTCGGTGTAGCCATGGATAGTTGAACGATTAGTTGAACCTTTGATTTGCTTTGCTACCATATTTATTTATAATTCCATCTTCTGTATGTTTTTTATTTTATTTTGTTTTTATGGCTAATGCACATCGTGCACCCCATCGGTCCGTCGCAGTGACGGTTCCATCGTTTCGCACTGCAGCCCCGCAGTCGTAAAATCACGGAGTGCCAATTTCGCTCTCCCCTTTTCGATGTTTGTGGATGCCTTTCCCAGTGGAAATCTGTTTTAATTGCGTGCTTCCCTTTGAAGCATGGGTATAATTGCAAGTATAACTATGTTTGTTTACATAAATAATTTTTATTTCTTAGTTTATTTTTCAATAGATTTCTATTTCCATTCCGTTTAACGACACCTTAGAAGCTATATTTTATTTTTAAATACGTAGTGAGTTAAAGATTAGGAGGTTTAATTTTTTTCCGACATCTTCTGTCCACATGAACTGCTATGTGAAGTTCATGATTTCTTTTTTAAATAATGCTACCTTGAATGGAAATGCAAAATTTTGCTTTGAAGCGGGATTATTAAGTTTTTTGATCTTAATTTCATTTGTTAGTCTTAATCATTTAATCGCAAAGAATTCTTTTCCCTCCTTGCATCCATTCTGATGTAGTGTCTGCTACATACAATAACGATTTTGAGGAAGATTATGACTTATGGAATAAAGTGGTTCATGTTGAGATAGATATTTGATACATCATGTATTACTTATTGCAAAGTTAAATATCTTAGGTCGAACAAATATAAACAAAATTCGAGTTTTTCCGAGGAAAATATCGAAAAATTAGCTGATGCTTTTAATTTTTTTAGAACGAAGCGTGTTTTTTAAGAAGTACCTATTTCTGCTAGTCCAATTATGAAATTATTTACGAAGTTTTCTAAATTATCAACTTTTATTTTTGAGAAAAGAAGTATCCTAGTTTTCTTTTATTTCAATGGAAGAATGTATTTCAAATGGTCTTCTTTCTGCTTATGCATTCCTATATTATTTATCAAAGCGTTTGCAGGGAAATATAAAGGTGGGAAGTGGAGAGTCACTGTTGACTCGCTGTAGGGCAGAATAATAATGATGACAATATTTGGCTCTTTGAGGGGTGGTCGTCGTAGGGCTTCACTATCAGTAGCTTTCCATGCAACGTCAACCGCATGCATCGGATTAGCATATTAATATCGTGCGCGGGAAGTACTCGGTTGCATCCACTCCAGCTAAATCCCTGCCGATAGGAGCCCTTGACTTAATTGAATGCACTTCAAGTGTACCTATGTTCTCTTTCAAGGGAGTCGGGACCAGTACCGCTGCATGGGTGTAATTCAGTTTTCTAAGGAAAAAAATGCATCCTCGCTTACCTTTCCGTGCTTGCAAACAAACGGAAGTCGTATAATGTGCGGCCTGGTCCTTGCTACTCCCGTGGGGTGTCTGCACCCCTGTCCCCTCCCCCCACAGGAGTCTGAAGTCTTTTCTTGCCCTCACTTCATTCCTGCTTCCCCTTGCGTTCTCCCCTCCCCTTCTCTCCTCCCAGCGAGGAAATTGGCCAAAACGCCGGGTTTCGAGAGGGGGAAGGCGACAGTGTGGAATTGCGTAGCCGTGGCTAAGAGTATTTATGCATCTATAGCTGTGGTGGGGAAGAGTGGGGCTTTTTTTACGGGCGTGGAGGGGACCTCTCGGGAGTGGCATGACAACGCGGGGGAGACCCAAGGGAGGGCGCCGCCGGGGAAGGGGTGAATAGAAGGGGTTACTCGCGTTTGGTCGGGGGAGAGGGACTGTAGTTTTACCTATCCTTCTCCGTAACCGCTCTCGAGATATTCCGCCCTCGCGCCGGTTGCCTTGAGGACTCCGTGATGCTGCGGGTGTTATCCGAATGACGTAGTACTAGAAAATACTTATTCATAGTATAGCATTGTATGTATTCCGCAGCCATGCCTAATGTGTGTTAAGTTCAACATTGAAATCATAGAATTGATCACTTTATTTCAGTTCTATTATTAGTGCTGATAGGTAAACATTTCTGTTAGTTTTTCGTGGATTTCTGAAATTGCGTCCCATTTACTCAATATTTTACGCCGAAGTTGGTATGCTGGATGCGGGTTGAGTCCCAATCGGAATATCGCTATTGGCACACATATTTCACACATTTTCCCTTCTACAAAAGTAATGACTCCTTGCATCTTCATGCAGGACTTAATCCCGAATAGTGTAATTGAATTGAAGTGCATTTGCTGTGCATACCGTTGAAATTCGGGACCCATCGCCCACCTTAAAATCCTCCCGTGTAGCCAGGGAATGGTGTATTTTCCGCACCACCCTTTTGCAGCGGGGGGGGGGGGGGAAGTTATGTGTGGAGTGCGGATGGTGGTAGTGGGTTGAGGGGCGGAAGAAGGGGGTTGGGCGAGATGAGCTTTTAGCAGCGGGGGCATCGGAGCGGGTAGCTTGTTAATTACGGCACGGAGTCCCTAAACCCGTGTTCCACTCTCCCCCCGCACCCAAAATCGACTTCCCCTCTTTTTCCTCCCCCATGGCACGGCGGACACCCCCAACTCTTCTTCTTTTTAAGCACCCATATCCCCCTTCCCCCCTCTCCCTCCCTCCCCTCCCCATCGCAGTTTTAATGCCCTCCCTCTCACCCACTGACTCTCTCTTTCACTTCCCAAACTCTCTCCGTTCGCGCGGAACGCCTTTTCGATGTCTTTACCCGATGCGTCGTCGTGAGCTCCTCCTCTGTACACAAACGCACGAGTACGCCCAATTCGCCTTCTTTCAATGAACCTCATTTCATCTCGGGATAAAAAGGCACGTGTTTCGAATTCATTTTTTGGGCTGTGACGAATTTCTTCAGGCCCTTCTTAAGTTTTTTTATCGTATTTATTGTCTCCAGCGTGATGATTGACCTTGTATGTGTACATATTCATGTGATTGTATGGCAGCCATTATGAGAGAATATTCGAAGTTAGGATATTTTTTTTCTTTCTCAAAAGAATGGTTTTCTGGAAGGTTTTGATTTCAATTCAACAACTGGAGAAGGTCAGTAAAATTGATCACGATTGGCTGAAAATATAAAAAGCGTCATCTAAACTGCTACGCTTGTATTCTTAGCGCCTCAACCAATTCGTAAAATTAAAGCAAGCTGACCACGAAACAGAGAAATATTTACTCTTAGATACCATTTATTCTTAGTTTATTTCACTCATTGTGATGCTTATTAGTTAGTAAGACCTAATTGCTCTATTATTTACTTTTTCAATGCCAGTCGTCGGTACGTCCCGCATGTATGACATTTCCGCAAACCTAAGCTGTGCAAGAATGTGCTCACATGGAAAAACCCTGTTGTGCTGGCTGATACGAGTTTCATTTGTTAATGTGATGTATGGGTAGATAGTACATATGTAGTCAGTCTACTTGTCCGATAAGATTTTAATTAGTGTTAAAACCCCCAGATTACATATAAATCATTTAAATATTCAAGTCAGTTTATCTTGATGCCTCGTCAGATGATTATTCATCGATTCAACTTATAGCACTTTTATGCAAACTGACTTCAAAATAGATTGATATTTTTCTATTCAGATCAATACAGGTATCTTAGTCCTATAATTTAAACTCGTTCCTATTATCGAGGGCATCAAAATCGCTATTCCTTCGTTATTTTCGTCTTACCATTGGAGACTTCGTTCCACTACTTGAACTATCACTACTTATGGTAAATATTGAATTCGACATTTCATCATGTCATTCAGGCTCTTACCCACGTATATCTTCTTCTTGTTCCGATTTATCTTAGTAAACATCTACCTCGACAGCTCCTCCTATATTATCGTTCACGCCCCGATACGCATTCCACCTCTAAGCACAGCATCCCCCGCCCTTTAAACTCAGTTTACAAATGATAGTGCCTGATGTACACATTTGATTTTCAAGCCATCCTAGCGTTCCTACCTCTCCCCACCTCGGTCTGATTCAATTACTTCCTCCTTCCACTTAATGCTTACAAATTTCCAACCCCTCCCCTCTTTTTGGACCATGGATGTCTCTCCATGCGTACTTACTTCCTTGACGCATTTTTTTCTCGATTCCATACATAAGCTGGGTAATTGGTATGCGTGCTCCACCGCGATTAAAAAATAAAAATTTGCGCGGTCAGCATTTTAATTAATTTCTCTCAATTCCCTTCCCAACTAAACAGTTTTTCCCGCTTGATTGCAACTTTAATTAAATTCAAAGAGGTCCCCTTTCCCGTATAACGACCTGTCGAATGTTTTCTGGTCCAACTGGTGTCAATTATGACCGAACTGAAGGATTTTTTCCCTTCTCCTTTGTGTCTCTCCCTTCCGTACCTTCCTTCATCTCCTCGGTGCATGTTATATATATTCTCTTTTACTCCGTCGTTCTTTTCGTTTTCTTCTTCTCCCTTTGCCGAAATTGCCATTGTTGACTCTTTTTAAATTGATTTGCTTTTCCTTTTCTTTCCCCCGCCCGCGAGCCCGCTTTATCCGAACCAACCCAACCCCTTGTGCACCCCCTTAATAAAAAATTCAATTAATCAACTCGTTTTCCACCCCCGCTCTCATTCTTCCGGGCCTCAGTTTCTTTTCAGCCCTCCCGTCCCTAACTTCTGGCCTCCTCCCTTAATTCCCGTTTACCATTTCCATCCCTTCCTCTGTCCCGCTCCGCGCCCTACCTTCATCCATACGAATTGTTTACATTATCCCGAGCCCTCCGATGGCATGTTGTAGCATCCCACTGCTTTCCACGCCCGTACCTTTTCACCGCCTCGCTCTCCCGTGTGCTCGTACCTTTAAACCCCCGAATAAACGCCGACGCTTACAAGATGGGATGAAAATCAAGAAGTGACTTATCTGTATTTTTGTGACAGGGGATCGAATCATCCTCAGTGCCCCCAAATGTGTACTCTTGAGCCACGTTCAAATAAAATTAATTCAATGCCGCTATGCTTCAACGCATTTTTTGTGATATTCAATTAAACCTAAGGTAAAGGATACTTATAATTTCGAGTTGTCTTACCAGTATCTTGTGAAATAAAAGTAGCTGACCGGCTTAAATCTAATAGTTGTCTGTTAGCTCTCTATTGAGACAAGTAGCCATCGCAAGATAACATTAAGCTTTCAATAGCCGCTGTGCCATCTTCACTTTTTTCTTCTTTCCTGAGCTCCAACCAAAAATGATTACACTATATCCTCTCAAGCACAGAGTATTCATTTATCCGCCGTCTCTCCAAAAAGAAAGGTGTTAGACCCTCATTAACTTCTATGGTGATCAATGTATATAGAATAGCCTTGAATTGGATTGAGCATATTGCAGTTTGAAATTTAGCCATGAAAACCGTAAAAAAAACGACCCATCAATTCTACCCTTCTTTCCACTATAACTAATGGTATTATAGAAAACAAGACTTCCAGTCCCAAATTGTTGACATTTGTAATTTTCAGTTGTGTTTTGTCTCTGTTGGTTGGTTACCAAGATTGTTTATTGATCTGTATTTGTTAACAATCCTTATGTGTGTGAAGTTAAAATACGGTACTACTAAAACTTTTAAAATATGAAGAGTTATTGCATTTAATTCATTTACAACTACCAGTGCTTTCCAATAAAATACCAACAGAGGTTATGGGCCCAGCACTGGTAAATTATAAGAAGTAAGTGAAGTCTTCATAATGTCGTCTGACGCATCCGGTATATCGTCTCACATTAAGCCGTTGTGTGGGCGTGAAGGATATCCAACTTGGAAATTTAAGCTGAAGGCGTATTTAATAGATCAAAACTTGTGGCATGCTGTTGATGGATACCCAAATGATGATCATACTGATGCTGCTTCAAAGTCCAGGAAGGATGAGCGTGCCCTAGCTAAGATTTGTTTGTGCGTGGACGATTCCGCTATCATACATGTAAGAAGATGCAAAACAGCTGCTGAAGCATGGAAAGTTCTTGCCGATGCATATGAAGATAAGGGTTTTGCCCGGAGACTTAACCTTCAAAAGACTTTGTACCGGTTATCCCTCGGAGATTATACGTCCATTGAAGAGTACCTAACTGCCGTAATGGATACCGCTCAGAAGCTTGCTGATATTGGGAAGGAGATTCCTGATGAGGATTTAGTTGCTATTTTGCTTGGAGGTCTTCCTTCACATTACGACCCCCTAGTAATGGCACTCGAGAATTCAGGAGTTGAAGTAACGGTGAACATGGTGAAAACTAAACTCTTAAATGAAATGTCCAAAAATGATGGTGCAACTGAGACTGCATTTGCATCCAATGCGTCTCGAACTATTCCGAAGAAAAAGAAGTTCCCGAAACGCAACAACTCTCAAGATGGTATCGTCTGCTATGGATGCAACCAACCCGGCCATAAAAAACCAGACTGTCCAAACAAGACCAAGACAACGGCACAGACATCGAGTTCAACCCACAAGCAGCTACACAAGAAACAATACACTTTATTCTCGGATTTAGGTGTTGGTGGTTGTGCTCAAAGCAATAAAAATGATTGGTTTGTGGATTCCGGGGCAACTGCCCATATGACTCCTCATAAAGATATTCTGTTCAATGTTAAAAGTAACTCTGGTTTGGAGATTGTGTGTGCTGATAAACGTAAGTTGCAGAGTGACAGTATAGGTGATGTCATGATTCACAAAAGTAATAACAACAACAGTATTAGTAGTATTTCTGAAGTTGTTCATGTGCCTAATCTTGCTACAAATCTTATATCTGTGTCAAAATGTGTTTCAAAAGGTTTTGTTGTAGTATTTACGAAAGAAGGTGCTAAATTTTTTCATGATAATGATTGTAGTATTTCAGGGAATGTTTTAATGACTGCTCTTCCCAGTAACGGGTTATATAAGATAGAGTCACAGGTATCAGAAAAGTCCCTGGCTGCTACAACTAACCCTTCTCAGCAAACTCTTTGGCATTGGAGGTTGGGACATCTCTGCCGCTATGGTATGAATCTACTGAGAAATGGATTAGCTGATGGAGTTGATTACGCCCCTGAGGAAAATAGAACTGTATGTACTGCATGTCTAGAAGGGAAACAGAGTCGAGAACCTTTTCTTAAAATCAAAAGTAAAAGGGCGACTAAATGCCTAGAGTTGATTCATTCTGACCTCTGTGGACCATTCAGTGTAAAATCATTAGAAGGAAATAAGTATTTACTTGTATTTATAGACGATTACTCTAGAATGATATTTACCTATTTCATTAAAACAAAAGATCAAGTTAGAGTAAAGTTTCAAGAGTTTAAAAACCTCATGGAAAAGCAAACTGGCCAGAAAATTAAAATTTTACGATCAGATAATGGTTCTGAGTATGTTAATAGGGAATTCTCAGATTATCTTAAGTCAGAAGGAATTATTCACCAGACTTCCATACCCCGTACTCCTCAGCAAAATGGTGTTGCTGAAAGGGGAAACAGAAGCATTGTGGAGAAGGCTCGTTCCATGTTGCATAGTGCCAGACTACCTAAGTCATTTTGGGAAGAAGCTGTGAGAACTGCTACGTATCTCAAGAATAAATCACCTCATAGATCCGTTACAGGAATGACTCCAGAAGAAAAATGGACAGGTGAGCGTCCCAACTTGACACACTTAAGAGTATTTGGCTGCCGAGCTTTTGTACATATTCCAAAGGAGGAACGCAAGAAGTGGGATAGCAAAAGCAAGGAACATATATTTGTAGGATATAGTGAGAATAAGAAAGCTTACAAATTTAGGGATCTTTCTAATTATATGAAGGTAGTCCATGCTAGAGATGTTGTGTTTTTAGAAAATAATTTTTCCGGTGAGAGCAGTACTGATGCTCAAATTCCTTTGGATTCTTACAATGAAAATGCAGATTCAACAAAAGATGAAGCTGCGGCTGCTGTTAAAATTCTTTTGGATTCTCCTTGTGAAAATGCAGACTCAACAGAAGATAAAGCTGGGACTAATGTTCAAGAAACTGCTAAGAGTCCTAGATATCCTCAAAGGGTACGTAACAAGAAACAATTTCCTGATCATGTTGTTTTACAAGCAAAAAAATTTCTTTGACAAAGAACCTACCACATTTGAAGAGGCTATGCAAAGTGAAGACAAAGAGCATTGGATGAAAGCAATGATGGAGGAATTAGAGTGTCTTAGAAAAAATGAAACTTGGAAGCTAGTGCGAGTTGCAAATAAAAGTGTAATACCATGTAAATGGGTTTACAAATTGAAAAGAGACAATGGTGGTAAGATCATCAAGTACAAAGCTCGTTTAGTTGCTAAAGGTTTTGCTCAAACTCATGGTATAGACTTTGAAGAAACTTTTTCTCCGGTAGTCAGAGGTTCAACTATCCGTTTGCTGTTGGCTATGGCAGCAGAACTGAATCTTGATGTTGAACATCTGGATGTCGAAACTGCTTTTTTAAATGCCACTTTAGATGAAACCATCTATATGACACAACCAGAAGGTTTCATAGCTGTAGGTGAAGAGAAGAAGGTTTGTCTATTACAGAAGTCTATTTATGGACTCAAGCAGGCTAGTCGTGCTTGGAACAAAACAGTTCACAAGTTATTGTATGAGATAGGGTATATTAAATCAAAACATGAACCCTGTGTCTACTTTAAACATATTGGAACTAAAATAGTTATTATTACATTATATGTTGATGATTTCTTTATATTCTCCAATGATGAGAAAGAAAAGAAGAAATTGAAGGAAGAATTGAAGAAGAGATTTGTCATTAAGGATCTTGGCAAGATCAAACATGCCCTGGGAATGACTTTTACAAGAGATGAGAAGAGGGGAGTATTCAAGATAGACCAGAAACAATACATTAAAGATGCTTTAAAGAGTTTTGGCATGGAAGATTGTAAGATTGTTTCGACCCCAGTTGACGTTAGTCAAATGAAAGAGAAGGGTAAGGATATCATAGATGTCCCGTACCAGTCATTAATTGGAACTCTCATGTATCTCTCCGTCAACACGCGGCCAGATATTTCCTTCATTACTAGCTATCTCTCCCAGTTTAATAAGAAGCATACAGATATACACTGGAAGATGGCCAAGCGGGTACTTCGTTATCTAAAAGGTACTATGGAAATGGGACTCACATACAAATGCACTGGGAAGCCTATTTTTGGTTTTTCTGATGCAGATTTTGCAAATGATCTAAATGATAGGCATTCATACTCTGGATATGTTTTCACTTGTGCAGGTGGACCAGTCTCCTGGAGTAGTAGAAAACAAAAATGTGTTGCCCAATCGTCTTGTGAGGCAGAATATATTGCTCTTTCCGAGGCTACTAGAGAGGCTATTCATCTAAAACATCTTATTTCCGAATTATTTCAGGAACAAGAAATTATTACTATTTTTGAGGACAATCAGAGCGCTCTCAAGTTAGCAGAAAATCCTGTTTTCCATGATAGAATGAAGCATGTAGATGTGAAATACCATTTTGTTAGAGAACAAGTAGAAAACGGTAATATAAACGTAGATTTTCTCTCCACTGAGGAAATGACAGCTGACATACTTACCAAGGGCTTAAATCGTATAAAACATGAAAAATGTATGAGAGGTTTAGGCATGGTTTAAAAATAATTTTAAAAAATTTGTAATTCATTTGATGGAAATGCTAAAGAGCTGTTTCAGCACATCTTCAATTACGGGGGGGTGTTGACATTTGTAATTTTCAGTTGTGTTTTGTCTCTGTTGGTTGGTTACCAAGATTGTTTATTGATCTGTATTTGTTAACAATCCTTATGTGTGTGAAGTTAAAATACGGTACTACTAAAACTTTTAAAATATGAAGAGTTATTGCATTTAATTCATTTACAACTACCAGTGCTTTCCAATAAAATACCAACACAAATTCGTACATTATCTTAAAGTTTCACGGAGAGGCAACTTGTAGAGACACGGAGTAGACAGAAGGTATAGATGGAACGAGTGCTTAGCGGGGAGGGGATGTTGAAAACAGTGTTAGAATGTTGAGTGAACTAGAGAGGTAGGAAGATAATAGGATTTTTAGATAGAATGTATGGTAGTAGGCCTTACAGTGAATTGAAGAGGCAAGTCCATAAAGGGAGGGAATACTGCCGGAATACTTCTTACTTACTACATGCAAACCTACCTTAATTGTGGAATACTTTATTAGTAATAATAATAATCGTAGGTAGCCGTTTAAGTGCCAAGGGAGATGATCGCAAGGAATTGTGAGCCGTGTCACCCCTTGATGTGATGCATTGTTGCGAATGCCTGGGTGACCCCCCTCCTCTTCCTTCTTTTCAGAAACTCTACCCCCTCCCTGTTCTCGTTACCTCTCCTGTTCGGAGTAATGTCGTTGAATGTTTGCTCTCTTCCAAGCGACGCATTTCCATAGTTTCACTTCGTCTCTTCTCGATCCCGCCTTCTCTCCGCCCCCTCCTCCAAATGTCGTCGCTGAATTAAAAACTCGTGACGTATAGGTCGTCCCTGAGAGTGAGCTTTGAAAAAGGCGTCTGGCGGGTTTTATTGTTCCCAGTCTCTGGCTGTGTTTACCGTGAATATCGCTCCCAGTTCAATGTATGTGCATAGAGATAAGCTCTTAAAAATATTCTTCGTCTGCAAGGAAGTTTCTAGATTCAGGTAGATTTTTACTCTCCTGTTTAAGGTAGCGGCTTGAATTTATTTTTACGGATTCCCTTGCGTATTTTCCCTACTGATGTTATGCAAGTGCACGTTTAATGCATAGTTCGCGCTAGTCGCTTGGACTTCGTGTTTCAAATTGATGGTTCTTATCTGTTTGCCAGTGTATTACCGAGATTACAAAGCGTAGCACGTTCGCTCTCTTGAGAAATTGCAATAGTTTCTGTTCTTTTTTTTTCTCTCTCTCTCGAGGATAAAATGTCTTAAAATTCAGTCGACCTCCAGACGGCTGACGGCTCTCTGTCTTCCGTCCCTCGTCTGCATATTGTCCTCCAAGACGAAGGGGTGCCACAGTCGAATCTCGCGTGCACCTCCCCCACTCGGCATTTTCCTCCCATTCACATGCAACGAGAGAGTTAAACGTGGCTCATACAGCATCCCGTTGTTTTTATCTCGCTTCGTGCGAGTATCTGTCGTGTGAGTGATCCCATGCGCTAGATGTTTCCTCGCTGTCTATCCTGTCATGTATGCAAAATGATTTACTTCCAAACAAATCGATCCTCGGTGCCCCTCCTCTGGGTTGGAGGTTTTTGCCGTATGACAAACTTTAATAATCTCTTATAGGTTTAAGATTTTGATAATAATTTCACATCCCTATTCAATTTCTCAGATTTTATGATTGCCATTTATCTCACACGCTTAACCAATCAGACTTAATCATTCAGTTTTCAAATGGAGGAAAATAACAACAGTGAAATCAACAATTTTCTCTCTTCCTGAGATGTGCCTATAACGTTGAAATGTTTATTTATTGCCTTTTTCATAATTAATTGCATTGTTTTCAAGTACCCTTTCGATGAGACTTCGTGTGAATTAAATTGTGAAATTTGTGTAGTTATATACATTTTTGAAATTGAAGTAATGGGAATGAAACTTTTTTCCCGTGGTAGTGAAAATATTTTTTTGGAATAGACACATGCCTTTGTCTTGCAAATATGGGTACTTTCTCATATTTTCTTGAGAAATTTCTATCTATAGCAGAGATATTTACAGTAACATTTTTGTCATGCATTTATGTTATTTCAGAAAGTCGTTTAGTTTCAACGTGTTAGTAGTAACTG
Source organism: Ischnura elegans (assembly GCF_921293095.1). NCBI lineage: Eukaryota > Metazoa > Arthropoda > Insecta > Odonata > Coenagrionidae > Ischnura > Ischnura elegans. The sequence goes on from NC_060246.1 coordinate 148,995,930, forward strand.
TTCCATTAAGGAATACGTACATTCTTACCTCTTCTACTGAAGCATGGGTACGTACCTGATATGGCAAAGCCTATTCTTTAGCCCAGTCCTCAACATCTTATTCTATCTTTAAATATGTCTATATAACTTGGGGATGAAGAACCGGAATTCGTGTTATTGGCTATTGCTGGGAGTAAATATCGGAGGAGATGTCCTTTTGTGTGCTCAACGGACATTTGGGGGAGAGGCGAAGACAGGAGAGAAATATGTGTCGGGGAGTGGCCAATGAAGAGAGGAAACGGGGAGGGAGAGGAGATGACTTCCTTGAGGACAAGAACAAGGAAATGTCCACACGCTTCCCAAAACATGGAGGATCTGAAGGGACGGGGAGGGGTAGAGGGTCAGGGTAAGAGGAGCAAGGGTGAGATGTAGGCCGTGCGACGTTTCCCTTTATTAAATTTGCCGGGATAATCCCATCGAAAGGGAAAAGGTGTGGGATGGGGAGAGGGTTTTAGGGTTCGCTGGTCTATGCGTTCGCCGTCTTTTCGCTTGTATCCGTCTCATCCCACTCGCCTAACTCTCCCCCAAGGAGACTCTGCTCCCCCCCCCCACGTGTTCCTTTGGAGTCTGACCGCCCTATAGCCAGTTCCTAGAAATAATCGCGTCCGACCGGGCGAGAAGGGAAATGGTCCACTCCCCAATTGGGCGGCCAATGAGTGGAATAAAAAAGGAGATGATGGAAGAAATAGAAATGAATAGGTGGATTAGGGTGCTGGTTGGTGAATGTACGTGTGTGTTTAAGGTGGAGGGGTGGGCACAAGGATTTCAATCGGATGTGTTGAGGGAATGCAAGATGGGAGGAAGTGGTCATGGCTAAGTCGAAAGGTAGGTGGGTTTTTGGGAGCCTATTGAGAAAAATGTTTTGATTGTTATGGCTCTTGAAATAACCTGGCGGTGAAAGGGTTTGTTGGGGTAGAAGTATGGAGAAAGCTAATAGACTCTTGGAGACAGTGGGCCCCAGGGTTGTGGAGACGCATTTTCTAGTTTTAACATGATTCGTTTGTATAAATGAATTGAAGTTGAGGTATTCATATAATTCATACATTCATACAATATTACATAGGTATTATTGTGTGTAAGATGTTATTATTTAAGTTTTATACTTTTAAACAGAACGTGACGATGGTAACCTTAAATATTTCGGTTTGAGTGTTTGATTACCCATCATCTGGGTGATTTTGAATTTTGGTAATGGGGTGGATTTTAGCTGTGTTTTTGAGTAAATTGCCTTGAAAAATGGTTTGGGATTGTGAAATTTTAATTTGTTTATTTGGAATCAGAAAATGTTTGTATGAGATGGTATATAATCTTTATTAATCAAATTAGAGGAATAATGTTGGAGAACATTTGTTTATATAAAAGAATAATGGAATAAGAATAATGCTCGATCTTTCTATCTCCATCTAAGTTTTATCATTTGAATGAAATTACTTTGATAGTCAAAGGTTTTTTGATAGCTAAAAAATATTTTTAAATGAGCCTACCCTTACGCATGTACATATTTCGATGCCTTAAAATTGTTGTTGCAGTGATTGAGATCGTTTCATTCGGGCCATTTTAATTACGACTGTGGTATAAGCTGATAATTTAATTATCCACTCAGTTAAATAAAATAAACTTATTTCACTCCATACTTATTGGGCTTGTAGTTAGATTAAAATGGAGTGTCAGAACAATATTACAATTATGTACTATAATTATGGCGGGTTTTAAGAGCGAGTTCTCTTATTTGGATAGCTCCTACTCTTAATCCGGCTTCGACCCTTCATAAACCAAAAACGCACTTGAGGCCGATGTTAATTTTCCTTTCGTCCTTCATGATTCAGGGTCGCATGAGCCGGGAAGAGATGGTGGCGCTAAGTCGTTTGTTTTCCCAAGAAGATACACGCACATAGTCCCGAACGTCCTCGTGGGAGAGAGAGAGAGAGTGCGAAGGAGGAGTCGATCTGGCCGGGTGGAGGGGAGATTAGGCGTCGAGAGGGAAAGCGAGGGAAGCCGACGCCACCACTGCCGCTACTCTCTCGATATTATTCCGTGTTACGTTGTGAAATTGAATTCGGAGTCCGTGAACCGCCATCATATCCCCCACTTCTCATCCACACGACGAAAATTGCGTGCGCCCGAGAGATAGGGACGTGGAAGGGTTGGCCTCGCTTGGGATAGCGCTAAAAGGAGGAGGAGGAAGAGTTTTGGTCTATAGCAGATTGTAAGGAAAAACTAGACAACCCTATGTGGTAGGGAAAGGGGGTGAGATGAGGAGTTAAAGGAATTGTTATCAGGGCGAGGGAGGGGTGGGCGTGGTGGTGTTGGAAAAGTGGTGGGAGAGTTGGAAATCGTTTCAATCAGGGGGTGGTAGAGGCTTTTGAAGGGTTTTCCATCCAGAAGAACGGAAGAGGGGCGTCTGCTTACTCTCTGATCCGAGTACAGAAGCTTGGCTATTATTGATTGATGTGTTTCACCGGTTCATAGCTAAGCATTATATCAATGTAATTTTCTGTAGTCTTGTCTCAGTCTCGATCTTTTCTCGTGCATTTTTGTCTTTGAAAATTAATTAAGGGATGTATTTTTTCTAATTATTGCTCCTAAAACGTACTTCTCTTACGTTTGTTTACAATATTCTCCATTTTATTCGCGCTGAAGACGAATAATCTTTGCCTAGAAGCGACTTAAGGAGTAGTAACGACTAAATTCGTATTAACTAGTGTCTAGTATTATAAAAAAGGGTATCGCACTGCCCACTTATTTTATTTTAACAGCTTACTACATGTATTATAATATTGTGGCTGATGATAATTGTGAAGCAATCGAAACACGTGTAGTAAGCTGTTAAAATAAAATTAGGGGTCAGTATAATATCTTTGTTTATCATTCGATATGTTGTTCCATGACATCTCTCCGGAAAAAAGTTGACTTGAGCCTTTTGTAGCTATCAATTAAGCGAGAAAAGCTTAATACATTTAAAATATGAAGACAGTTAAAAATGCAATTATTGAAAATGGACCATGATTCTATTTTTCATCAAACAGAATATATTTATTTTGACAAACAACTAGTATCGAGAATTATCAATATTCCTTGAGGCTTCCAAATGTATTAATTTCTTGGTATGAATGTGGATTATAAGTTCTCATCCTTCAATATGTTCTTATTTAAAAGCTTTCTATAGCCATAGCGAGCGAAGTAACGTGGGAAATTGGATTCTTGATGAATGTGAACCCACCATTTTTTTATCCGCCTTTGTTCCCCGAAGAAATAGCCACGTAGAATTTTATCGCAGTAATTTTATTTAATTTAAACAAAAGCCTTTTTTAGTTTAAAAATTTTCTGTACCTTCATGTATGATTTAGTAGTAAATATTCAGTGCAAAATAGGCTTCCAGTCTTTTCATTTCTCAGCTCCGTAATGGACTAAATTGTTTTCCTTGGAAACTCGTTCCCATTTTATAAGTTTATAAAGAGTTGATGAAGTTGATTGGTGAGAGAGTTCATATTGGACGTCAACTTTGGGTATTCGTTATGAAACCTTGAATCTTAGAAAATATTACAAGTAATTCTTGGCCGTAATTTCCTTAGTTCTTTCAGTTTATCTCTGGTAGTTGATGAAGTAGCCATCGATTATCTTGAAAAAAGTTTGAAGGCCGAACGAAAAACAAAAATGAATTTCTTACATGTGTCGCTTTAAAGCTGACCTCGTAGGGTAGGTGGTAATCGAATCCCTTCGGAGACTTATAAATCCGTGCCTCTGAAACCGTGAACCAAGAAACAAGCAAGTTCAGTGCGAGAAAAACCAAGCGTCAATTTTGAGCGAAGAGAACGGAGGGGAACTATTTGAAAATTTAGTTATTTATTATCTTTAGTTCTTCAATCTACCTACCGAAGAATGTGCCATTATTAATACTCCATGCCAAATCGTCGACTGATACAAGTTATTTATGTAGCGGGAGGCATTAGTATCAAATGAGCCGTAATCTTCATTCATAATATTCAATTCATTCATCTTTATTCAATGTTGAAATAAAATTTTTTTTGAGGGCTAATGCCTGTCTTCTCCTAACCTGCGACTCTATAATATGTATTCGTCAGGTTACAACCATTCCAACTACTCAGGTTGGAGAACAAATGTAGTTTTTCCCTATTTCTATAATGTTTTTTTCCCTTTTACGTGTACCGCTTTATACCACTCACACCACTAGCCTGGATATTCTGAATTGACTCTGTTTCTTAATCACTCCAATGTAGCTCCCGTACCACTCGATTGCGCAAACTAGGTATTGGGCCTATATTTTATAGTTTTTACATCATTCTTTGATACACGATTCTTATCAGAACGGTTGTTTATTATTTGAGAGTTATTTTAAAATTTAATTGATTTTGTCAAGTGAACTTGATAAAATTTTATTAACATTTATTAATTCGTTTTTAATTAATTCCTTAAATTTGAAAATTCGTCGTTCCACTTAAAAAATGTTTGCGACCAGTTTTGACTCACACGGGCATTCTCAGAATCAGGTGTAATTCACAACTCAGGAAAAACCGATAAATTTGTGCCTGATAAGTGAGTGAGTGTAAACCGGTAGAAAAATCCATTTTCCTGCGAGATGACATAATCTTCGCCCTCATTTCCTTTCATAAATTAATAGTTAAAAATTATTTAAGTCATTACTTAGCCCACCTAAATAATGCCACGGTCTGTACTCGCGCTCTATAGTTTCAAATCTTCATCTTCTTGCTCGTATTTAGGCGGAAGGTCTTCAAAAAATTACTCCAGCCGAAGTAATCCGAGTCGTATTCCTGTTCGGGACGCTGGGAAGGGGCAGTACCCCATTTAAGAGCAAAGGCAGGGATCTGGAGTAAGAGTGGAAAGGATTTTTCGGAACGGGGTTTTTCTAGAGGTGGATTTCTCCTCTGGAGTGGTGGTGGTGGCCGACCTGCGACAGTCTCCACCAAGTCTTAATGGATTCCTCGTCGGCGGATAAAGGGGATGTGCTCGAGGGGAAAAGGGTTGGGGGGGGGGGGAGGGGAAGTCCGAGGCGCATGCGTAGTGGGACACACAGACTAACCCACACACACACACTTGTCGCACACTCTCTCACACACACCCCGAGATTGACCTCCTTTTTATCCGGCGTTTGTGTTTTCCTTTGCAGTGGGCGGCATGAGCCGACCGCCTAAGCCGGCCGTCGTCAAGAAGGTCGCGCCGCCCTCCGTTCCGGACGCCTTCCGACACTCGGGCAGCAGCTTCGGCTCCGGCTACAGCAGCAGCGAGGACGGATACCTGCCGCAGCCGCCCGGAGATCCGCCGCCCCCCCTCCACCTGCACCCGGGCAACACGCCGCTGCCGACCGGCGCCGCGCCGACGGGCCCTCCTCGCGGGGCGCCGCCCGGACAGACGACCGGAGGTGAGTGCCGACGACGCTTTCTCCCTCCCCCCCTTAGCTCCCTCCGCCTCAGCATGCCAATCGGATTTCTCTCCTCTCTTGAGTCCCTCCATCAATCCCCCCTCCACCTTGAGCCCGTACCATTCCACCCGGAAGGGGCTGACATGAGGGAGGAGCATCAGGCCCCTGCCATCTCAAGGGTGGCCTTCAAGTGTATCTCCTCCTAGAGCTGCTAATTTAATGGGAGAAATTGGTTGAAATTCACTGCTGCGTATTTAAATTCATTTAATTGCTGCGTAAATTAACCGCCGGATTAATTAGGTATACATGGAAGCGGTGGCTGACCTTTTTTTCATTTTATCAATTCACTTAACAGTTACCTTTTCCTTTATTTACCGCTCGGTATAACTTTGTCTTTTCCCGCGTTACCTTCATCCCTGTTGCCGCTTTTTCTGACAGATTTTGGCAGGATGAGTGTCCCTACTAAAGAGTATTACAACTCTCATCTTATCTTCACGCGTCATTACCGATGTCATGCCCTGCGTTCGCGAAACAGTGCAAACATGGCGACTTTTGTTTAAACTCTTTACTACTATGTTCATTTCTTGCTAAAAGTGTGAGTAAATGTGCCTTGAAAGAATACGTAAACGTTCATTTTTAATTCAGATATTGCTATAAATGTGGCAAATTCCTTGTTTACTAACCCGAAGGTCGCTGGTTCATATCCTGCCTGGACGGCAATGATTAGGAATACAATCCTCTCAGCTGCAAGGGGCTGTTACCTTAGAATTTTGCTATGCATTAATAAATGAAGTAGAACATTACTGCGCTGGCGAATCAGGTGTTTACCAAAGAGCAACGTAACTTCCTCAACGCTAAACTCTCTGTTTTCCAATTTTGAGTCTATACTGTTCACTAGTTACTATCAAAAAATGTTATATTCTGTAATTCCCACTTTTCGGTCCTTAAGGATTATGATGAATCGAAAGAATTAAGTGTGGTTTCATGAAACAGTTGAGTATTGTGCGTCGATCCATGCTTGCTAGTGTTTTTTTTAATTTAAGCGATTAGTTTGGAGGGTATTCTGGAAGCATTTACTGGAATTTATATAGTTTGCTGTTATTTGATAGTTTACTAGGCTAGTCAACGTGGTTTTCACGTGGTGACAAAATTTTTCTACTTCGTGGTGCGTGGGCAGCGTTTTTTCCGCATTATTTCGTGACCGGAATCGACGAAGACTGAGTGACTCGTCGACAGTTGCCTCTAAAATCATTCGGTAGCGTGTTCAGCAGATACCTTTCACTTCAGAATTCGATGATATTCTTGAATTATCGCGACAGGAGTTCCGTGGGAAATCGGTCGAATGGTATTCGGTGCGCCGCGGTGATTGCTTTATCACGTTGATGTTCCCGATTATTTGACAGCCGACCTGGATTCCTTGCTAGTGATATACGGCTTATTTTTTTTCCAATCCAAACATGGGCATGTGCCACAGATGGTGAAAATAGTATCCTGGATTAGAGCCGTATTTATGAGTTTTCTTCGATTTTTCTCGTTCTCCGTCATCAATTTTTCTTCTGCGTGACATTTTCAATGAAAGATTCTGTCTCCATATTTCATCCTTTTGATTAATGATAACAGTTGATAATATCCATGCGGATTTGACTGTTTATGCAAACCATTGCGGAGGTCAACCTTGTATCCATAACCCATTTCTCAATGGTGAGACTTATTTTGATACGTTGTTAAATGAAAAGGATGCACATATTTTATTTATTTGAACTTATCTGATGTCCATTCATATTTTATGAAGTTTGGCGTTAAAAGCATATTAATTTTAGGGAATCTAAAGTCTTGTTTACACGTGGGTTAGTATAACATTTTTTCGCATTCTAGCGACCTTGGAGTGCCGTTATAATGCTCAAATTTATTAGGTAAATAATATATTCCTCGATTTTTTTTATTATTTACGAGTGAAATTTTTCTCATAAACTTAAAAAAGAAATTCCTTTGCTATTGCCCAAAACCCTTTTGATTCTAATATTGCATTCATCGCGCGTTTTTTCGTTTCTCCTGCATGAAGCGAAGGGATACTTATGTTAGTCTTCTTCATCACTATGACGTAAACCGTACAGTGCCTACTGAGCAATTGAATCTCCTTGGTGTGTCGCCGACACGTGTTTCAGCGCCATTCGCATTTCGCCTCTCTTTTACACGGATTACTCCGGGATTGAATCCGATACCGTTTTCATTTGCACTGAGCGAACGATTGCGACCGGTTTCGTATTCAGGTGCCCGTTATGATGCCGTCCTAGAATAAAAATGGAAACAAATGAAATAGAACGTAATCCACAATACGTGCGGGCCGGGAGACGGAGTATTTTCCGGTCATATTCCCCTCTTCTCGATTCATGAAATCTTCCTCTCCGCTCCCCACTTCCCTTGCAGCTTGTAGCGGCCATTCAAGCGAAATAGGACGCAAGGTAGGTAGGTATGTAGGATCCCACGTAAGCTTCGTGTCCTCGCATATAGTCCTTTGGTGAGTTGCCCATCGCTGGCACTCCGCGCTCGCACTGCTGCAATGAAAACGTTCGGTATTCTCACGTGAGGATCCACAGTCGCGTATTGTTAATCTTACGGCCGTACCAGCAGCGCCCTCCACCCATATTCTCTCCCTTCACCCTTCCCCCGTCTGCCGCTTCGACTCAGGGAACGAACGATCAATCGATGGCTTATTCTGTGGTGCTCCTTTTATCCTGGCCTCGCTCCCATGTAACCACTCAAGGCTGTCTCCCTTATATTTTACACTTCTCGCCTTCCCGGCCAGTGGCACATGGCGTTGCCTCGAATGTAATTCACGATATGCCCGTGACGTATTGCATTCCGGTCGTTGACGATGAGTTACACTTTTGTAGCGCTACGAAAAATTTTGTGATCTCAAACCTCGTACTCAGATTTACTTCAATTCAAATCAAACTTAATGGAAGTTTTGAATTTTTTTTAGACAATCGAGCAATTTAAAGCATTTTCGGAGGATTTATAGTCCTACTTTTCTCAAACTGTTTAGTAAGTGATATTAAGCTATGAAAGTTCTCCTTTGCAATTATTCTATGTAGCAGGGACGTCCAATGAAGTATCTGCGGTTTTGATAAGTGAAAGAATGGATTTTTTGGGTATGGACGATGATCATCGGACGATAGCATTTTGGTGGCATTATAACGTCGCAGATATAAAAGTTTACTGTACTCTATGAAAGTTCTAAGATTATATTTTTCATGCATGCAACCTTATTTTCTATTTATTTATGTTAATAACTTGTTATTTTATTGTTTAAGGTAAGTTTAAAAGCTTCAGCATCCAATAAATCGGATTTATTCCGGCGTTACGTTGTAATATATATACAGTAATATCGAAAGACATGAAAGCATATCTTTCCCACTTTTTATCTTTACTCGATTCCTGTTTAGACACTTATGTGTCATGTTCAAGAGTATCCGAATCTTGAATTCGAGTATCCTGAATAGCTGCTAAATGATACAAAAAATATCTTTAAGGGCTATTAATTGGCAGTTGTTGAATTTTAAGTCATTTCACCCTCCAGTCAGAGGGAATTGGTACGGACCTGTTTTAAAAAATCATTTTATAAATTTTAATTAGGGCGTATCGTAACGCTTTAATTTGTCCAGCTCCATTAGCATCACCAGTGTCACGTAATTTCCGTGTGCAGGTCTAAATATTTCTCGGCAAAAGAATGTAGTTTGACACTCGCAATCCTCTGTAGGTAGCATTAATATCGCAGCCGAAAGTGTAATATCATAAATACCTCACACCACCTAACTTCCTCCCCATTCCCCACTATTATTACCTCACCACCTCCATCCCTCCTATTCCTCCCCGATCCCTCCCCTCGCCCGAACAACTTTCTTGTCGCACTTCTTTATCCTCCGGTGCTCTCTCGCAAATTGCGAGAATATCGTATGTCGGACGGCGCGTCGTGAATCAACCCCCTACCCCCACCCGCTAACCTCGCCTCGACTCCAGAAATGTGGTTTCCGCAAATGCGGGCAAAGAGAGGGGCAGAGAGGTTGGGTAAGCTTTGGCCATCAGGAAGGTAAGAGAAAATAAAAAAAATGAGTGAACAGGATAAATGGGATGCGAGCTCGCTCCGCGGCCGGCAGGATGCCGGTGGTCGAAGGAAATAAATACCCCGCGGAAATGAGTGACTGCGTAGGCTTATTCGCAGAGCCACCGATACGTGTCCAATATGCAAAGTAAGCGGAGCGTGCTGTTTCAAATTATGGGAAAAAGTTAATATGGTTTTCTCTCCCTCGCTGGGTTTTTAAATTTTTTTTCATTGCGTGATGTTATCCAATCAAGTGAGCGAGCTCAACCAAGCTATGCGAATGAGTTGCTGCTTTCTTAAGTGGGGCGCGATTTTGAAGTCACTTATAATGGATGGGAAAATAAGTTTTTTTCCCATTTTCTTGAATTTCCTTACTCATTGTGTCCTGATCACGATTAGTACTGATCGTTAGATATACTGCCCCAGTTTAGGCTTACTATTTGAACTACTGTACTTATGCCTTCTAAGAAAATGTCGCGACCCGGCGTGTCATGCCATGCTGGATTAGGATTTTGGCTTAAATTATGCGCATTGGCTAGTTATGGGGATGTTATTGTGACTTATCTGTTCAGAGTTAATCATCTTCAAGAAGTCTCGTAGTCTTTGTGAAGGTGCGTGATTATGCCAAATCATGAGTGGTAGGAAGGTGAAATGCGGATTAATTATGGCTGGAGATTTTGGCTCTTGATAGGTCATATTGGTAAAATTTGGCTAGCATGCTCAGCCCTTTACAGAGCTACTGCTTGATGGTTGAGCTGCAATACATTTGTATGGTTTAAAAAATGCTTAATTGAAGAAATTTTCAGAATAGCAATGAAAAATCTTCTTGTAGAAAATTAATCAAAACTAAAGCATATTCCATTAGTTCTAGATGACTTTTTCAGGCGTTCTCACGTCTTCAATTGATGAAACTATATTTTTTACAGCTAGGAAAAGTGTGACTAAACCAATTACCAATTGGTGAATGCAGCGACACTGTTGAAAATTTACTGCAGCTTATGTCGCGCGTTTTTTAGAAGGGACAAAAGGCACAGTATCACGCTAATTTCCCATCTAGCACCGGATTAAAAATGCACTATTTACGCTCTTTTCCTTTTTTCACGTCCTCGTGCACTCTCAGGTGTACATTTCCCTAGATTGCCCTCTCTCTGGAAGTCTCTTGAGTTTGCTCTTAAGCTCGTTTGCCGACTCACATTCATACTCTCTGTCGTATCCATTGAAGGGGATATCACTACTTCAGTTAAAGAAATGTTGCTTTACTTGATACTGCTGCAAAACCTATGTGCCAATACCTATATGAACATTTCTAGAATAATATTTATTTCAGTTTCATATGTGTACCACGCGTAATTAATTATACTTCGTAAAATTCTATTAAATGTTGAGTTCTACAAAGTATCGGCCATTGATATCTCCTTTTTCATATGCGTAGGTTACAGAATTATTGCCAGTATTTTCTTGTGAAGGCCATATCTTGCACCTATGTAGGGAACGGAATATTCCAACGATTATCGAGTCTAATAAACTAGTATTGACCGTTAACATTCATTTGAGATTCTTTACATGCCTAGTTTATAATTAATTTTCTTGGAAAAGTGTGGTTTTTGTGCAATTAATTTTGGAACGATTAAATCTTGCACAATGTTTGAATTGTCAGCGATGTAAAAAATGAGAAGACCGTCATTCTCAGAGACAAATTATATTGTTAATTTAAAAAAAAGGGACCGCACAGTTTGCTGCGTTCTTGAACATACTCTTTTTAACAGTACACTTGGAAAACTTGCCTCTTGAGAAAATGTGTCACATCTTTATTATCCACAATCATATCGTAATTTTATTCATTTACTTTACTCGTAAATTCTGGGAAATAACAAGTCCGTGATGATGACAGTAACCTCACGAAGACAGGATCCCTTCTTTTAGAATCGAAAATTGGGTGTGCCTATGAGGAAGGCGTTACTCGGTGTATGTATATAGTTTTTCTTTTTAAAGTTAGACCGTAAAAATGAAGCAATCTCGCCAAATATCTTCGTCGTTTTTCGCTGCCGATGATTTTTTATACTTTCGTCCTCTCCTCGTATGATAGAGAATTTAAACGATCAATTCGAAGAGGAGGAAAAGGAGAAAGAAAGAGGCCGACCGAAGCATGAATGTTTTTGCAGCTTGGAGGAGATGGTCGCAGCTGGGGAGAAGAAGACATTGGAGGAAGCTCAGGAATCCCGATCTCGTGCGAATAAAGACGCGTCGGAGTATAACGTATCACACGGAACGGCTGCCCCCGCGTCGAAATTCTTTCGGTTCCGTAATTCAAGAAGTCCCTTCGAAGGGAGCGCCGATTCCTCCCGTCCGAGAGAAGGCGGTTCCTCCCTGGGCCAACATTCCCCACCACGAAATCTTCCTCTCCCTCTCTATCCCCTGTTCCCACTTTGCTTTCCCACTCTTCTCTCTTTCTCTCTATTTACTTCCCCTTTACTTTCAATGTACTCTCCATTTACGTACCGGTTACAACCCATTTACGTACCGGTTACAACCCATTTACATACATATATTTACTCCCTATTTACATACTATTTAGTTCCCATTTACATACGATTAAATCACCATTTATTCCCCATTTACCAAAGAATTCCTTCCCCTTCACGTCTCCTTTTTTTGCATTTTACTCCCCATTTACTTCCCTTTTGCTCACTCTTTACTCCCCCTTTTGCCTGCTTCACTTCCCTTTCCCTCCCACCCTTTCCTTTGGGAGAAATCCCCTTCCGTTGCTCACGTGCTACCTTCCCATCCATTCCGCCACGAGAGGCAGAGAGGAGAAGAACCATCTCTTCCGTATTTCTTTGACAACATCCGCCCCTCTCCACACCCCTTCTCCCCCCCCCCCCCAAAAAGGGTGTATATACACGTCGCCCCCACCCCCACTCTCTCCTTCTCTCACTATCTCGCCATCGTGTTCTTCCGGGCCCGCAATTCCGACTCGGGCCTTACACCATCAACCGATCTGTCAATCCGACCACCGTTCCGAAACATCCAGAAACTCATTCTTGCTCCTTCGGCCCCGATACCCCGCCTATTCTCCACCAATGCCACCCACTCCTTCCTTCTCCAAGCTCTCTCACTCTTTCTTTTTCCACCCTTCTCACGTGTTGTGACAGCGATCTCCGTGTGGCGAAAGGGGATAAAATGATCCGGATACGGTCTTCTTCTTCTACTTCTCCTTATCTCTGTGCTCTTTTATTTTTTTATTTTTTTACCTATCGTTCATTTTTTCCCCGCACGTCTCCTTCGCTCACCTCCGGAGATGGCGCCATCTCTTGGCGCTGTTTTCCCTTCGTTGGTTGGCGGGTGGAAATCACCCAAGTACTGGCGCAAACTCACGGGTGAAGTCATCATTATAAATCTCATCAAAGGTGATTCGTGTTTTGGACGTGTGCCTTCCTGCGGGGTTCGCGGTCTCTGGAGGATCTCTTGGCTCGGGGAAACATTGATTCGGTGACGAGAAATAATATTCGCGGAACGACGTGTGTCGAGTCGTTTACTTCTTATCATGTACTTTTTTTTGCATTTATTCGTGTTTGATTTTACATCCTCTGGATTGTATCAGAATGAAATCATCAAAATTACCTAATTTTTGATATATTATATCATTTTACGATTTTAATACTAATATTGATATAGTACCTAGTCTAAGGTAAAGGTTTATTTGTTCGATTTTATTTATGGTAAATTATGTCATTTTTCCATGCATATATTAATCGCTATCATAACAGATTTGAAATATTCATATTTGCTGGTAGCAACTCCTCCGTTTCTGGTCTTTATCACTAATAGAGCAGGTTTTTTCAGATAATTCGGCAAAATGCCGTTTATTTGTAGGTGAATTGTGTTTTCTCTCCTGAGAAAACATTTCAAAAATGGAAAATGTAATCCATAATTTCCTTACGTATTCGGATGAAATGTGGACTGATTATCCGCTTTTACATATAGTTAGGATACTAGGAAATCTCTTAGCACTGGGAAACAATGTAAGAAATTCCGTATTGTAGAAAATCTTTTCTTTAAAATTCTGAATCGTTTTTAATGTGTATTTAAACCTCATCTTTGTACTTTTTGATGTTATAGATGGAAAGTCGCACTCACAACCGCATGCTGAAAGGATTTGAATTTTGAGCGTAACCTGAGCTCGATGACGAGCGGAGTGATACGAGATGCACACCTCAGGAGAACCTGATTTTTTTGGAATTTTTCTTGTTTTGGGGAAATTTTAGCGCTATTTCCTCTGTCCCCATTCCTGCCGCCTCCACCCCCTTATGATTCTTTTTCTCCTGGTCTTCGTCTAAATTTTTTCTTACTTCCACAATATGCAAACTCTTCCGCATGCTTGCTCTCTAACCCTGCCTACCGTCCAATCGGCAATCGAGAGATCTTCTGAGTCGTCCCTGCATCTCAATTTTTTTCTTCTCCATCTTTTTTGCCTCATTTCATGATTCCCTTCCTTTCATTTTTATTTCTCCATATTTTTTCCTTGCTACAACTATTTCGATTTCACTTGGTAATAACCATGAAAGAGTAATCTAAATCAGCATTTTTTGAAACAAAATCTGTTTTTTTTCCTCCAAATCATACATAGAAATGTAATTACAGTCTTGGTAGTATTGGTAGATAAATAGGCTTCTTGTTTACTTGATTTTTTGGATTTGTTTGAATTCCGCTGGGAAAAAGGCATTTTTGCAATGGTAAGAAGCCTTTTCACATCAGAAATTTTTTCTTTAGTATTTTTTCGCCTTTTTTCATGCATTTTGTTTTGATCTCACGTGATTTTACTGAAGAGCACGTCCAAAACATCTAGGACTATGTATATTATCTGAATATTTCCGCAATTATTTTCAGCAAAAGCTATAAAAATGGGTGTTCTAGTGTGAATGAGAGTTCAATCATATCCTGGCGTGACGTTATTTTGGCGTATCTTTTGAAATGGTAATTTTTATTTCGTAAGTCTATCCATCCCATTTCGATTTTATAAGTTTCACTTCGTGCTAGGAATTCACTTTGTCGTAAAGTAAACGAGTTAACATAATTCACTCATTATCTTAATCAGTGTTTTTGCGTTCTCAATTAAACACGTCAAAAATTGCTAAATTTGTAGCTTATAAATATATTGATGCAAATAAATGATTGGTAAAATCCATTTGCATGCATTGTTTTTCTCCAGTGACCCAGTAGTCGCTGGTGTCACAGAAAATCGAAAATTTGGGTCATTCTTAGGTGTAAAACGGCACACGCTGTCAGATGCTTAAATTCAAATGTTTCGAGTATAGAAGGCAATACTAGGTAGCAGTTTTATGTTTCTAGGAAGTGTATTTCGGATAACTTATTTAAAGATAGTTGTCGAAGAATATTCAAATTGGAAGTTGAAAGTGAACAAAAGGAAAATTTATGTTAAAAACTGAATTAATTATTAAAACTCAGTATTCAACGGAATATTAAATCATCTCAGTAACTTTTGCTGGCTTTCCTTAAAGTTCAGAGCTAGGTTTTAGTATTCCAAAAAGTTCTTTACGAGTCTCTCTCCTTTAAGGCTGTTATTGGCGAACGGGGAACTGAGCTCCTGGTAACGTTTTTATGATGAAAATTTTCTGCCGTAGTATCGATTTGGATAGCCTTTATTAGGCATTAATTTTTTTCCTCTTGAAATACTGAAACCCGTGACGTGACCTTTTCGCCCTATAGCCTTTCTTTATTGGCTTCCTCTTCGTCCTATCTCCGGGAGTTCCACGAATTGCTCGACGTAATAACCTCCCTCTTTTTGGAAAAGGGGTAGGTATCTCTCCCATGGGCTCTCTCCCCCTTCCACCAGATTTCTATGATTTCCTTGCCCTGATTTTTTTTCGAGTCTAATGGCTTCCACATGTTTCCCCACTAGTATTATTCATCTAGGCCTATAATATATTATGATCAAGATCACTCAGTTATTCAAGATAAAATAATAGCATCTTTCTGTTATCCAAACTATTCAGCCTTTGGTTTTGAAAATAAAATATATGAAAACGATTTATTTTCTCCGTTCCCCGTATCCGCTGCCTTATCAGGAAATTATGGTCAATCATAGGAGCTCATTGTGAGATATTTCGCTGCATTGAGTCCAACCCGAGAGGCCTATTATTTGTTCAAGTCCTTTATTGTTATATGCCTTATGCGGCGAAGTTTATAAACGTAGCTTCAGCATTTGATAATCGATCACCGTGTAATTACTTCAAATTCTATTTATCGTTATTATTATATTAAGTGGTAACGTGAAGTACTCGGTTGATGAAATCATGATTCTATAGTCACGATTTACTTACTCTACCGTTATTTTCTCCTTGTTTGGTTATGTCAGCGCGGTTCGCTCAAAATAAAGATGGACATTTTTTCATGTCTGAAAATTTGTTTAATTGAGGGTGACGAAACCGGTAAATAAATTCTATTATTGTTTGGATTTCAAAGGGATGAGATTTATTTATTTACCATTTCCCCGTAAACAGCACTTTGCGGCCTTTACAACGGGTTTTTCAACGTCAACAACTTACAACACAAACATCCATGCCCTGGTTAGGGATCACTTACCGAGGCGGGATTCGAACCCGCGACCTACGGATTGGCAGGTGAGGACTTAACCCCACCGCAACCGGGGCCAGCAATTGTTTGTGGCCTTGATTGGGGCTATTTATAGGAGTGTTCGTATGTACATAAAAGGCAAAAGCGTATGGCTGAGATTGAAACTTTTAGGACGTATGTTAAGTTATTGGGTCAGATGAATGAAAATAGTGACAGCTTGACTCCAGAAACATTTTACTCTCCACATACTTATTCTACCTTTGCTGTTGTATTATTCTATTGCTGAGTGTCATCGGGCTGTTTCATAAGACAAGTTTTAAATGATAAACATTTTCGTTCTGCGAATAAATGCTACCTTCATAATTTCTGCTTATCTTGATTCCTGGAAAAGAGAGAAAGTTCCGTTGCTTTCAGTGCATATCTAGTTTTCCTATAAATAAACTTAAGTCATATTTTCGGGTGGGAGCGACACCACAGCCAACATAAATCGGACTAAACTTCTCCCCTAGACCGTGAAATATTGCTGGTCTGTTCAGCGACTGAGCGATTGCAATACGCAAAGCTGCACCATTTTAAAAATTGTATTCCCTAAAAAATTGAAGTCATGTGAGAAAATTTCGGAGTTTTTCCTATTTTTTACCACAGAGATGGAGGTGACACGAAAGCCCTCGATCTAGTTAACAGTCATTTACCATTCGACCGCCCTGCCGCTCAGGAGAATTGGGCGCCTGTTGAACACGCAAGTGATACTTTTCGGGTCCAGAATACAATAGCGTAGTTTGCTGATCAATTTCTTGCTATGCCACAGACCAGACAGATTATTTTCCAAGCGCATGATAGAAGAGAGAATGTCTGCCTCAGTGGAATTTCGGTCAAACTACTAGAAAAAAAACTGTAAGAAACATTGCCATGATTTCATTGAGTGTATCTATCGGAATAAATTCATACAATAAACTTACCCGTGTCAGCTTTTGAAATGTTTGTTTTTTTTTATAAATTGAAAGGGTTTTATCTGATTTCTAGTTGCAGAGATTATCAATTTAACTAGCTCTCTTGGCAGTACCTAACGTCACATCGAGTAAACTATTCTTCAGATAGCTCGTAAGGCATTTAATAATCTCCATTGCAGCCCGTTTGAGTAATGGTGACAATTATTTGTACTCGCTTTGAATTTCCTTAGTTGTTCTGCTCAGTCATCATCTTTTCTGGGAAAAGATCCAAGTCGGAGGTGGTCGAGCTTGCTTACAAGAGCAATGCGTAATGTAAGGTCAGTGGACATCACAAACATTTTTAAGCCGCTTCATTTCGCACCTTTACGACTCCACGTGAGTGTTATTCCTTTTGTTTAATTTAGTTTGATAAATGTGGCAGTCATAGAGAAAGTTCCAACACTCTCGGACAAAGGTATCATAGTTTATAGAAATTTTATTAATAATTGCATCGATATTTACATTCCTAATACGACTGTCAACCTAGACTACACTACTAGAATCAATTAAATATGACTTGACGGATGTAAATCTGGTCTTTCTCATCAGCTCGAGAGTCCACAGGATCGGAGAGAAATGATCTGCTTTGAATCGAATACAGTGAAGTAATAATGAGTAAGTATTACAATGCAATGAACTTTTAAGTTGGTTTAAGCTTTATGCTCACGCGGCCAAGTTTTGTGTTGAAAGACGCTCAACGTTCCAAGGGTTGTCCTTCCTCTGCAATGAGTTCCACTCGAGGCAAACCTCTCTTCTTCCCGGGATTAATGAAAAACGCTCCGGGGGGCGGGTTGCCGATTGCTTGTGTGCGCAAGAGATACGCTCAATTTGTTTCCGGATTCCTCCGCCTTATATATTGTTTGTTGTCTCGGGAGGAGGGTGCAAGTGGGGGACGGGGTTGGAAGGGGTAGAATAAAGGGAATAGCAAGGGGAGAGGAGGATGGGGAGTATTGGCATGGGAATGAGCGAGAGAAAAGAAGGGCTTCTTCGGAATACACGAAGGCGGTCCAGGGCATTCTTTCACAGTGCAACGTTAGTAGTGGAAGAAAGGCATCCAAGGTCATAAATCTCGATAAACTATCGACAGGTCCAATACCTCAAGTGCGCCACCTCCACACGCCCCTCCCCCCCTCCCTGCCCTGTCACATTTTTCCGCTGCCTTGACCCCTATGTCCTATTACTCCATCCTTCTTCTCTCATCCCAATCATCTTCCCTGCCTACGCCCTTGGTATTAAATCACTTTTTAAATCCGTTGATGCATCGCTTCGGTCGTCCTTGTTACCGGTCGGTAATGGTGGTGTGATATCATTTATTACGATGGTCCTTCTCCCTCCTTAAGCGTCCCCAAATGATGATGTTACTCGATTTTTTTAAAATTCGTAATGGGGTTCTTTTGGAAACATTTTTTTAACAACCCTTTGTCTACAGATGGGCTGCGTTACATTTTAAGGATATTGGGGCTATTATTAAATATTTGAAGGGTAAGGGTTTGTTTATTTTGTTTGAAATTGAGCAAAAATGTGAGAATTACCTTTTTTATTTTACCATTATTCGTCAGCCTTTTTGTTTTCCGCTATCAAACCTCATTGTCTCACATTTCCAAATCGGGGCAAATGTTTTTTTAGGAATCTCATTAGTGTAAGGTGTGGACCAAAATGAGACATATCTCTGAGCGGAAAAAATATTTTAAATGTACCAAGCGTTTGAAATCACAAAAGATAAATTCATACGATTTATGTTTAATAATTAATTTTTCCAATCGCGAGTTCGTTTTTCTTCTTTCTTAAAATTTTACTCTAAAAAGGTTAACATTCTGGTATTGAAAATTTTCGTGTTTATAAAGCTATCACCATGAAATATTACACATTTTCTTGCCGTCCAATATTTCGATCGTGGATAAAAATAACACTTAAATGCCTGTTTTGTGGCATATTTAATGTACCCAAGATGTTTTATTATAATTAAGATTATGGAATTACTTCGCTAACTTTTTGCCCAAAATCATCCCCAATAAAATAATAATAATAATAATCTCTCTAGGTTTTCACCCTTTTTCCTCCATCTCATCACCCACGCCGTCTCATCGCGTTGAAATCCCATCCTCGATGGAGCGCCTCAAGGCTTGCTTGTCCCATCATTCCGTCCTCGTCTCTACACTCCAATGGGTAATTTTGGTCGCACGGGGGTGACAAACCGCATCGAACGGGACGGTCACTCGACCGCGACCCGGCCGGGGATGAGGAGGCACGGAGCAGATAATCTCGTCTCCGTCCCACATGGAATGTCCGCGCCTTCGGCGCGGACATTCCATGTGCCGCCGACGAACCTGAATCTCCAACCCCGTACCCCGCGCGTGCTCCTTCGCAATTCATCGACCCTGCGGTCCTGGCGGTCGCGTGGCTCCCCTTTTCATGACCGAAATCTAAAATAAAGCTGTAAGCTTTCTCATGGTTTCGCTCTCTAACTCTTCGTTTCTGGCCTCGATTGGAATGCTTGAAACCCACAACTCCCAATAGTACCCTTAACGATTCCAGTATTTTCAAGTAGTAAATGAAAAATTTGAAACGCGAAAACATTTTTTATCAATTTTGAATTGTCCAATAAAAAGCAGTAATTAGTTATTCGAATGGGTTAGCGTGGAATTACATCTTTCAGATGTGTGTGAGCAACATGTTAGTAATTTTGAGTCGATTAAATGTATGATTAATAGCAAATTTGTTGTATGTATTGCAGTTATATTAATTTTTTCTTTTTCCCATTTTTTATTGAAAACTTTGTGTTCTAAGAGCTTCTCAGAATAGGTATTATACTCAAACAATTACCCCTTACAATGAGCAAGCTATTTTTTTTAATTCTCTTGGAACGACTGGTTTTTTTATCCAGCCTGTTGTTGAGTTGTGCTCGTTATAGGAATGGTCAAAATGCCCTCAGGAGATGTAGGAAGATAACAGCGGCAGGTAGCGGAAACCGATGTGAAAATAAATCCTCTACTCATGTCGCTGCCCCGGGGTGTTTTCTCACCTTCGTGCCCTTGGCTTCCTCCTCTCCGCCATAAAAAATGCTTTCCGGGAGGAAAGTCGAAGTGAGAAGATTGATATCGCCATCAACGCGAAGATTTTAATCTCGTCCCTCACGGTTTTACAAGTCGAGCCAAAAATTGCTGCCCATATTGAACTCTTGCGTTCTCCACATCGTGGCGTGCTGGCGAATAAATGATCGAATTCCGTCAAATCCACCTTCGCATTTGTGGGTGAGAGGTAGCAGTTATTCTCCGTTCACGTAAGTATCTCACGTTGATGATGAAGCTTACGTACAATTTCTTGTAGAAATCTTGTAGGCCTGATGTTAGAATACTACGTATTCCATCTGGTGGTTCGGGGTTCCAATCATAATCACCAATATGCCGGCGATTAAAATAGGTTTACTTGGAGAATTTTATCAATCCCCTTTCCTCCATTGAATTCCTATCTTTAGTACTGCCTGTATCCTCGCTTTCATATACGGGATATTTTTTACTGAAGAAGACCGATCTCTTCTTGAGTACATAATGGTGGGCACTTCAAATACTGACGGCACCCCGTCCGTTGGATGGGACGTAGATCCGAGATCATTTGTGCACCCAAGTTAAATATGTATTACATTTAGCAAGATGTCGGTTTTCTTAACACTCTTCATGTTTTCCTTTTTCATGATCTTGGATTCGGGTTTCTTTCTTCAAAGACTTATCTTACCGCCATTTCATTGTTTCCTGTAAGAATATACTTAGTCTTGCCCCGTGGCCCGCACCGGTTTTCTTCGATACCTCTCCAGAGGGTTGGGAGAAGATGCTGGTCTTGGACGAGGGAGGGTTAGAGTAGCGGTGAGAGGGGAATTATTGATTGATTGATTGATCGATGGGGCTATTAAATTGATTAAGCTGGCTCACCCCCTTCTCACCCCACCCTCTACCTCCATCTCTCCCCAACTCTGTCTCCTCCCCCCCTGCTGGAGACCTACCCTGTTCTTCCTCCTTCCCCGATTTCACCCTCTTACTCCTCCAAACCCTGATCCCTGATCGATGACTGGATAATGGTACCTCCCCCATCGGTGGCATTGAGGAGGGCTGCGGAATGCGGGTGGCCGGGAGGCCGAGCGGGTCGGACTTCGGATCATGGCCTGCCAACCCCATGCTCCTGATACGGGACGTCTTCTTGACTTGGCGTACCTTACCTCTGCCCTCTTGGTGTAATTCTCCCTCGTGATGTGGCGTTACTTGTACTATGTACTGCCTCATATAAGCACAAAGCGACCGGTGAGGTTCGTCGTGTTGACCTTCATTGATTAAGAAGGGAAGGTGGCTCTTTGTCACCGTTCTTGGCCTTATTGTTCGTAATTTTAACCTTCCTTTCTTAATAGCTTGGAAAATGACGTCCCAAATTACTGTTTGAACGAAAGAGAATCAAAATTCGTATCACATACATCTACCAGAACTTTTCCTGGTTTTATTAGACGGAAAAAATAGAGAACTACCGATTTCTTGCACGCATGAAAGATGGTATTTCACGGAAGTATTTTTCGGCGTCGGTTAAGTCGGCTGATGACAGGCGGCTCTTTAAATTATGAAACCGGTATTTCCATATATTATTTTCGCGGAACCCCTGAGTTTTGAGTAACGTCTCTACATAAATCTTTATTGTAAGTTTTTCTCTTCTGGAGAAGATAATTTCGTAGTTACTCATTTCACACTTGATGCCAGGACAAACGTAGAACGTATTTGAACGTCTTATTTCTAATACTTTCCGGTTAATAATCAAATGTGCTTTCACTTGACTGAGCTTCATTTTTTTACTCTATTATTGTTCAGCTATTCATTTTCTTCCTTGAATTTCTGCCGACCTAAAATTTTTCGTGGTCCGATCAGATTACTTTTGTTTAATGTCTGATATGTGTCTCCTGTTGCATGGAAGGGTAGGCCTTATTAGAAGGCTTCCTATTCCATTCACGAATCTTATCTAGGTGTGGATCACTTCAACAATTCGTGCTTGATGCTAATTTTGAAAATTTCCTAAATATAACCGTCGCCAATTGCGTAACTTTCATTATTTTTAATTTTATCAAGTACTAACGCTTACTGTTGTATGGTTTATTAATAGTCTTCCGTTGAAGTACGACATTGCCTTTGGATAGTTTGAAGAGTGGTGGACATCGGAAGCGAATGAAATCCCGTTTCACTGCCCGTGGAAGTATCCGCGGAGAGCTCGTTATAAACGTGGCAATATCCAGTTATACTTGTTTCAAAGTTTACCCGTTTCTGTACTACCTCCTACAAACAGACTTCCTTTCTTGCGTCAGCGCCTCGAGGTTCCCTCTGGAAGTTTGGATTGACATCAATGTATGGTTACTAGGGACGCATTTATGTATGAATCTTGTCTCATTCGTGCTCGATAGGGATGCAAATTAGGCCTCTGTTTCGGAATCCCTTTGTCTCTCATCTGGGACGTCTGCTCTTGGGTTATGGGGCGGCACTTGGCATCTCATTTATGGATACCAGTTGGAATTCTGTTTATACATTAGTTCGCTTTCCTTCCAAAAGACGGTTTTACTTTCTTTGTGCACAACCTCTTTGCCACCCCCATTGTAGTTTATTCTCTATTCTTTTCGTCATTGACCTTCTTTAAAAAAAAATTTGGGCTAATAATTTGAACTGAAAACCACTGAGAAATAACTATGCTGTGAGGATGGTAGCTTTCCTGATTTTTTCCAGCCTTCGGGGAAATAATTATCAGGAGTGATAGCGTTTTCATTTCCACGGAATTGTGTTGATCCTATCTGATTGTGTCAAAATTTGTTATGACTGAGAGAGCAATATATCGTAGCTCATTTCATAGCTGCCTCCATCGATGAAGAGTATTGTCGCATTATTGATGTAGTCGCCGTTACGGTGGGACAAATTCGCTTTGAAATTGTGATAAAACTACAATTGTTTGGCTTAAGACGACAAAAGTTGTGAAATGACAGTGATAATGATAAAATTACTTGAAATGATTTTCTAGCAATAATTAATTTTTGATGATGATATTTGTCTTTACATTTTTTATCGCTTCCGTGATTAATTTTTTTATAATTTTGATATAGGTATACTTTTGAGAAATTACTGATACATTATTTTAGATACCATTCTTCGTTTATTTTTTTCATATGTAGTTTCTGTAATCTGAAATTGAATCTACCTCAGAGTTTTAGTGCATCGAATCGACTTTATCGAATAATTAACCCTTTCTCGTTTTGAAAGATTTTTTTGGATTGTTATTTTATTTTGCATTTCGTGAATCAATTAATGGAAATACACATATAGGTGGACCCAACGGACTGCTACTGCTGCCATAAAGATACCAATGTAGGCATACTATTTTCACGTATAAATAGTATTAATTTACATTTACCCCATCGTAGATATTTATTGCTTCCTAATTAACAGTGTGGTATAATTTGTTTTTTCTTTAATTTTCATTGCATCCTCTCGTATTTATCCTTCCTCATAATATGTTATTGACGAATCTTAAATTTCCCCGTACTTGGATACTCCAAGGAAGATGTAAATGCTTTACCATTCCCTTTTTTGGTTCAGTTCTCCTTTAACTGCATTCTCTCTCTACCGTGGAAAAACTCGCTTTTTTGTGACAGATTTTTACTGTCCTCTATCTCATCACGGAGAACCTACTCTTATGCTGCGTGTGTATGACTCTCAACGTATCTCATTTTTCTCAATGATACGCCTTCCCTTCCGTCACTTATCTTTTCTAGCCTCGCGCTTGTTCCTCCTGGTTTTTTTTCTTACATCTACGCACTTTCTCGGGCCGTCCCTACCGACTGTTGCGTACGCCACTGGAAAAAGAGAAAAAGATTTTTTTAAACTCTCGTTTTCCTACTTTTCCATGGCTGATAGTAATTCCTGGTAGCCAGTTCGCACAGATGCGATTTTAATTCAAAATCGCTCGCTTTATCTTCTGTCAGAAATATTTCACCGGGGGGATTCTATATTTGGCGAGGTAACTGACTATAGGCGTTCAATGGCTGTAACAAATGGTTCACCGGAGATTGCTTAGTATTCGTGCCGTATGGATACTAATATGGGTATTCTATATTGGTATAAAATTATAGTTTGAAACTTCTTAAATTCCAACTAAAAACTACGCTATTTTAATTAGTTTTTCAAACAAGGTGGTCATACAGCTAAAGGACATCAATAATATGAATAGATGCATAAAATGAAATCTCATTATCCCACTTAAATCCTCATTTTTCATTGATATTATCACTTACGTAGTATATTTCCTCCTCCACACAACCCGTGGTCATCATTGTAGAGTTAGCAACCCATAGAATATATTTACCTTTTCTCATTTCTACCGTTAATAACCCGATGAAAGCGTTGTCTCGCGTCGATGCCGTTGAATTTGGCTAAATATAATCGAGATGATTCAAAGAAATGGTATATTCACTTCATTATGGCATAGCTGGCCCAGAAATATACGTTGACTTGAAAATCTTCGAAAATTGGTTCGCTGGCAATGAAATATCCCATAGTGCGTCCCTCACCTAGGCCATCGGAAGGCGCTGTTTTGTCTCTCCCTACCTCATGCTCTTCTCACCTAAATACACTCTCTTCCTCCCACCTCTGCCCCCTTCGCTACTTGGGTCGGCCATTCTCAATGCCCAAGCCGGCTACCCTCACCGCTCCCCTTTCGCTATTAGTCATCCGCCTCTCCTCCGCCCACCCGTACACTTGGAAACCCACCCGTCGCATTATCTCTCTCTCTCGCGCGCGCGCCCTCTCCTCTTATTTTTATCTTTCTCTCCTTTCCACTCAACTTCTCATCAATCTTGCTGCACTCGCACCTCACTGTCTTCTCTCTTTTCTACCCCCTACCCTATTCTTTTTTCTCCTCTTCCAAGAGCAAATGGAAGCTTGACCTGGACCACTGGGAAACGGGAAGAGGAGTGCTGAGAAGGGATTCTAGATGCGAGAGTGAAGGGGGGAGTTGCAGCGTTAATCATCAGGGTTATCAGCCGTGGTGGAATGGGATCGGTGAATGATCTATTGTAAAAGAGTTATTCCTTCCACTTTAAGATAACCTTACACTTTTTAAGTCATATTCGATTGCTTCAGATGCTGTAAGCAAAATCCGAACCCTGTAAGGCTGGTTTTGAATCGCTCTATATTGATTCCGGTAAGTAATAATGCGGAACGATCGTTGCATTATCATTGGGTGAGTCCTTAGTTACGTAAGACTTTCTGGGCTTCTGAAACGTTCGTTGGGGATAAAAATTATAGAGAAGAGGAAACACGATGTAACTCAGGACTTTTTCCATCCCATTTGGAGAGGCAGTGTCTAATTGCCTAAACTTCTTGCTGTTAAGCATGACTCCCTAAACGTTTCCGATGCCCACGATTTGCTAGAGCGACCAATGCGTATAGTTAAACGGATCGTTAGCAACAACTTAATATGCAGTATAATTTTCTCCGCATTCGCCGCTCTTTTTGTGCTTAGGGTTTTTTCGAGGATGCAATTCTTCTCCTATTATCGCCCCCGTCCGTTGCATCCCAATGTATGCATTCAACTTCACTTATAGAAACATGTTCACCTGTTTCGGGCCTCACCGGAAAAAAAATCTCTCTTCTCATTTACCTTCTGCTGCCTCATTCTCTTCCCTCGTGTATTCATTCCGCGTCGGCGTCTCCTTTATACGTCTTCAGTGCGTGGAGGCTCCCTCTCTTTTGTCTTTCGCTCAGCGCAAGACGTGTGCCGAGCAACAAACGTGGGCGTCCGGTCCTTTTCTTTCGTCTGTGTTAAAAGTACGTGTCGTCTCCGGAGCCCGGCTACATTTTGATGCTGACATCTTCTTTTCTTGCATTTTCAAGAGAAGAGGATCTTATTTGTTTTCCTTCGAACCATGTCGGGGAGTTTTTAGTTTCTTTTTTATATCTTTAATCCTAATCCCTCCATACAATAATTGGCAGATGAAAAGTTTTCGGTGATATGTATGAGATTAATTATGTATCTATTCTCGTCGCTACTCATTAATTCGTGGATGGAAATTGTAAGGCTTGAATTTTGGGATCTGATGATGCATCAGTAAAGTAAATTATGTCCCGCTTAACAATGAATAAGGGTTTCATTCTATATTTTCTTAAGTTATTCCAAGCCGTATTCAGTACCATATTTCAGATATATTTCGATTTCAGGAACTTTCGAAACAAATCAATGCATTCGCGTAATGAGTTTGTAAAAGCATTTTAATACGGCCTGCATTTCTTCTTATTGCCAACGCAGACTTCTTTTATATGATTTAACACTTTCCCGGCGAACAATATTTGAAAAATCTTCTCGGGATACCGCGCGGGTAAGATTATGTAGAGCGCTCTTACATAATCTTTCCCGCGCGGTATCCCGAGAAGATTTTTCAAGCTGACTTCTTTGTTATACGGATGATTTCAGGCATTTGTTCCTTGCGTTACTTGCAGTTTTTCGGAAAATAACCTGATTGTAATCTTAAGCTAATCATTCTCATCATAAATATTGTCATCATCACCTGTCTTTTTGATGCATCATGCATTCTTGTCACTTCCTTGAATCTTGGTTTTACTGAGTTTCAGCTCATCAAATTTTCTAATTTTTAATCAAACGATACTTAATTTGATTTTATACAAATTCTTGGACTCCTGAAAATTTTCATTCTGGAAAAATCTTCTATTTTTATTCAAATTTCGAGAAGAATACTAATTTTATAAAGGAAATTTAGATTCTCGCTAAAGTCCATATTATTTACGGACGCTGTGTGAGAGTCTTCTCAGAAATATATGTATGGGGGTGCATGAGGAAGAAGAAGTATGTAGTGGCTTCCGTTGGGAGAATGAAATACTTACACATTAAATTTAATTATGGCGGATGTAAGCGTGAACCAGTGTCATTTTTGCTTTGGATGTACGTCGACATCTAGCGTCACTAACTAAATACTTTGTCTCCCTTTCTTTCTAAGAAGCGTATCCTCCTCGTCCGCTCCTCTCTCTGTCCGCTTATATGTTCTCACCAGTGAATTTCTTTTGCACATGTGCCAGTTTGCGTGTGATGGGGAGTGATTTACTGAGGTGGTCAATGGTATAAAATGGCGACACAGTCCCATCCCGGCATTCCGTCCTTCTTCCGTCCCTTGCACGCTCTTGGTATCTCTATCCCTCACCACCGCCATCGCATGAATCTCTTCCCACCCCCGCCTAACATCATCTCACTCCCCTCCCTCCTCGCCTCTCTCTTAGCTTATTATGCCCTCTAAATATGTCTTTCTATCTAACTCTTGACTTACCGACTAACGGCGCAATTTTTTTTCTCCAAAATACAATTAAATACTAATTAAGAATGGAATTTAAATTAAATTATCCTTATCTTGGTTATCGCAACGGTTTTTTGTCTGATAATAGTTGACTTTTATTGTTGCAGCTGACGTATGCTTTTACAGCATTCAGTTATTCCTGCTGATGTTCTAACTTCTTTGCCTAGTTCTGTGAAGTGAGGATGTTAAAAGCATATTGCGAGTGAAGTTCAGGTGTATTTATGTTTTTTTTTCAAGTGAGAAAACTGTACGCATGTTACGCTTAACTTCATCATGTTTTCCTCGCAAAAAAATAATCTCTTTTCCTTATATCATTGCATAAGCTTTAAGAATTCAGTTGCAGTATATAGCTATGGCACCCTTCTATTTTTTTACTTTGACCTTAATGTGTTTCTTTATGACTTTCGGGTCTTTTTTATCGCGGCATATCGTTTAAAGAGGTTTATTTTTCATCACATATTCCACCATGTTGATGATTTTGCGATGTGGTATTCCTCTCTAAAGTAGTTTTAAATGATCTGTCTCTTAAGATATCGAAGTTAACGCCACATATATTCAAATGCTCCTAAAAGTTATTAAAGGGATGATATTAATGGATGTGACACATACCAGCGGTAGCAAAGCAATAGTTGATTCAACATGACGTACATTGATTCCGAAGCTTTGTTTATTTCTATGATAGTGTGGGAGCGTGGTTTTCTCTCGCTTCCGTCTTTACCCAACTCCAACCACGCAGCCTCGCGATGTCTCGCGGAGCATGTCGTAAGGGGCCAACGAAAGCTCGACGACAAATGACGCTCTAAGATCCTTATCCGTCGCCTGATACGCATCCGAGTTCGCACGACTCCTCTCCGTCTCACTTCGGAAGCGCTTATTCCCGCTTATCCATCTCCTCTCTATCTGCCACCCTCAATCGTACGTAACCCCCCCCCCCCCCCCCACTCGAAACAACACACCGCGTATACTTAAGGGGAGTTTCCCTTCGCGAATGCAGGTCCTTTCGAGCGAATGCGACGGGCGGCAGCAGCCAGGGGATTATATCGGAGGCGCGACCGGCGACAGTCGAGCCGCGATACAGGGGTTCGCGTTACCGGTCCTTCCGTTCCACATTCCTGAAGCCCTTCATCCGCGAACGGTCCACGCTGCCGACAACCTTCTCCCGTTCTCCGACCACCCCCTCTGCGATCTCCACGTAACGTATGCGTTCAGTGCGGGCAACCGGAGACGTGTGTCGCATGATCCACTTTGGTGGCCACGGAGGCTATATCTAAGCGCGCGAGTGCATTATCGCCTCAACCGGATAGCACAACCGGATCCACGAAGGTTTAGCTTGCACGCGGGGGTCTTGTGATGAGATTTATAGCCGCAGCTAAATTCGGAGATGTTTTCTGGGACGTGTTGGTTTGTTCTCATACCTTCTGTTCCAATGAACTGCCATGATCAGTGTTGGTCGAACTGAAAGTACACTACATGTTCTCACGATAATTCTCGTAATAATTTGCATATAGCTCTTGATTAGCTGAAATAAATATGGTGGAAATGATTAATTGCGCTCTAATTGCCTCGATAAAATATATTCATGCACCAGAAATCCTGGTCTGTGTTTTGGGACTTGTTTAAAATTTGGACGTTAAGTACTCCATTAAATCTCTTGCTGCGCCCTCGATTTAGTGTATTAAAAATGATGCGTAATCTTTTATTATTATTTTTTTTCTTTTCTTGACCTTGTTTAATATACGATGTAATATTTCCTGGAGTTTAGGTTTAACCTAATAACCAGGAAATATTATATCGTAATCTTTTATTATGAATTCCGAATATAAATGGCATGCGGACGAGTGAAATAATTATCCACGGCCTTACTATTTAGTGGGCAAGGAAAGGGAATATAGAAAAGGATTGGGTAGACAAAGGATAGTAAGCCATTGAAATATGGGGAACAAGAAAATTATTGCAAGAAAAGACAAATACGTACTTGCTCACTCACTCACTTAGCTGTATTCCACCAAAGGATAAGAATTCGTGGAGATCTCTGGCATACATTCACTCAGGTTTGGGAAGATTTTTCTTACGCCAGTGACCGCGCCTATACAATAAAGTGCGACATGTAATAAATTTGAAAACTCTTACCCACGATCGAACAGACAATTCGCAGATTTACTCGGAAGAGCATGTTTCTGGAGAGGTCGTAGGCTCTCAGGTTTGAGAAGATTTCTCATACGCCAGCGACCACAATCGTGCAGTAAAAGGTACAAGGAATAATCTAGAAAATTTGCACTCACAGTCACCAACACACCTTTCAGATTTATTCTGAAGAATAAGTTTTCACTGGGGTCTGAAGTACTCAGGTTTTTCCATACGCCGGTGACCACGCTCGTGCTACAAACCTATCGGAAGTAAAAATAAAACTTCAATTATCCTCCGAGCTAATGGAAATTAACCTCTCCCTCCTTAATTTTCGCGTACTTCCTCCTCTCATCCGTCCAAATTCATTCACTTCAAAGCTCACTAATGCCCAGCGGTTTATTAGCCTGGGCTCTCTTCTGAATTCTTAATATGAACCCTCCAATTTCGCGCGGAAAATTAATTACTGAGGATATTTTTACTCCACCGGTTAATTATTCACCTATTGACTATGTAAGTATGCTAATCATGCTGTGAGCTAACTTTTCAGGACCGTACATTTAAACGTATGTATTTCCTGAGTCTGCAGTAGTGTTATGTACAGTATCAACGCCAATATAGTCTCCTATTTTATTGTAGTCTCTTCTTACGTATTTGTATGACTAATGGAAGATAATGGTTCAATTTTAGTCCGTTTTCATTTTGTCTCTTTTACGCAAGCGATGTTTAAGCAACCTATCAACTACCTATAGGAAGAATAAAATATAATATGTTATTTCTAATGCTGGATTTGTATTTCAGTTGAGCGGTTTTTGTTATATTAAATGCCCACCTCACAGGAACTCCGTAAAGTTACAATTGTTCTGAAATCTAGATATCCGCTATGCTATTTTGAGGACAAGCAAGACTCAAAGCGTGCGGTGCGAAAAGCACTTGCCATCGCTTTACGAGGCCTCACTTTTCCTGCTACGACCGAACAATAAAATCGCCAAGGACGGCCATTCAAAAAATTTGTTGTCTCTAACGTATGCATGTGTGTGTCATTCTGCGAGCTTCATTCTTTACGACCGCCATCGCTGCTTGCGCGCGAATCGGGCACACACTCCGCTCCGGAGAAGTTATTTGTTTGCGCGAGGGCCTTATAGCTTTGAATCGATGGTTAATCGTGTGGTTGTGTGGGTTTTTTCCGATCGTTAATGATCGCATAAAAACAATGGCCATGAATACGTCCGGAGGAGGAGGAGGTTTGGCCGTGGGCGAACCCATAAATCATCGCATCCCTATATATCCCCGGGATGAGGGTCGGTATCTCTCCATCTCACGTCACGGGCCTAGCAGCTGTGCGTGGATTGAGGAAAAATCAATGCCCCGATGGCTTCGATGTGTTTTTTGACGACGGGCGGGAGGAATCGACTTTCCTTTTGACAAGCAGTTGCCTCCGGGCGGAAATGGGTCGTGAAGGGTTTGTGACGGGCATGACTGTTAGGACTGACAGCTTCAGAGTCTCCTTCTGGAGATCGAACCGCGGTCCTTATTCTCCGCGATTGATGGAATCTCTTTCAATCCTCCAAAGGAGAGTTTGTGTTTTCATTTTCTCTTTAAGGGAGAGAATTATAACAGTGGCGGAGAGGTGCAACACCTTTATCTACGCACATGTATGTGTGCATTTCAAGCTATCCTGTTTTTCCCCCTTATCCCTAGCCCACTCAAATACTGATTAACTAGCCTTCTTACATTATAGTGATTAAATATCGTATAATGTCGTTTTTATCTCATTAATTTTTTCAAGATAAAAAAATTAATTCTATATCTTATTTTAAAAGTATCAAATAACTACGGTTAATTGTCTTTTATTATGTGGTAACCTCAATGGTGTACGGTTTCAATTACTACTTGCAATATAATTAAATCCAATGAAACGCAGATAAATTATTCATGAAGAAATGCTTATCGTTAATGCTTAACGTTTGGAAATATCCGATCGGAGTAAACTTTTCTTTATGCGTTCCACACGCGGACTTAATTCATATATATCGATGATGTTTCGGCATGAGATAATGCTATATCATGGTTTTTAGCATAGACCTTGATAATGACATCTAGGGTAGAAATGATTGTATAGCGATTTCATCTTTTGTTCCTCTCATTCTTCTCCTTACGCCGGGATCTCTTTTTCTCTTTCAGTACTGCTTTTTGTGTTGGGTTCATCATTCTTTCTCTCCTGTTGCTCCTTGTTGCCCATTTACATATGTCTCTTGTGGTCTAGTGGTAAGGAGAGCCTTCGTATATAGGTCCTCGAATCCACCTAGAGTCTCCATAGCAGATTTCCTGCAACGCATCCCCGTACGCGCTCCTCGTGTTACCAACGCCCACTGTTGCCTGAAGTTCAGCCGCCACGAGACCATCTCTATGCAAATCACTTCCCTTATCAATATATCTACGTGACATTGAGATATCTTTTTCTAGGGCTTCCGTTAAACGAAATCTTCGTCGGAACGGGTGTATGCACTTCCCTCCAAGGGTTCCGCGGTTCCTAAGCAAGGGAGGAACTCCCATTTCATGTCAAACATATGTGGTGGCCTACTCTTTCGATTTTACTAAAAGTAGATGCACCGTTTCCTAGCCTAGATAGAGTTCGTTCGTCCATAGGAGCGTTCGTGCTCGGGAAGGACGTACCTACTTAGGTAACACATAGATATGGAGTCTCACCAACGTCCTCACGTAACTGAAGACATGAAATATTCTTTTTGCCTTAACTTAGAAGAAATTCGATTATGCATCTTAGGGGAAGATATTCCCACGGCTAAAAATTCAGATGCTTTGTGCTCAATATGGGGATTTCCACTCTTATCATCGCGAGTGTTCGTTTCGGCCAACCGTCAAAAAGATATTTTTTAACTAAGTCATCCTGCTGCATGCTACTTACTATCCCCTTACTGTGTCTGATGTAACTTTATTGAGTAAGGTAAGATGATTGGACTAATATCTTTATAAGTACTTCAATCCCAAAAATTGTTCTCGTTATAATGAAAATCGTTCGATGGGTAGTTTCATTTATGAAATATTATCCTCCACACTAATTATAATGACTGACATATATGCACATGAATTTTTTCTCATAGGTATGGTCATGAAGAAGAGTCTCAGTGTTGACAATTTAATTTGCTTTTAAAAATAATGTAAAGTTCATTCCTCTTTAAGCGGTTTCATTATATTTTCAAGATTAGATTCCCCGTTTGGACTGACACAGTAATACTGTAGAATGAGTTTCAGTCACAGAAATTGCGAGTTACAGAGTTTACGAGTTCATAAAGGATATAGATACAATTTATTTACGCTGGTTACAATTAAAAACACTGTATACCGATTAAGTTCATTCATAGCTTTCGATAGTGACTATAACTTAATTTAAAGCGGAAGAATCCCACGAATCGGCCCTAGACGTGTTTTTACTCACAAAGTGACTTATGCCTTTCTGATGGAAATGAAGTATAGGTGTTTTTAAACTGCCGATGCCCGTATTGGTCATTCTTCACGCGTGTTTTTAGCCCTACTCTCCCGTTGCGGGACTTACCCACGATCGAGTCGCCCACAGGGCCTCACGGACGACTAACTTAAACATAGTATTGAAGTGACTTATTCCAGCGAAAAAAAATACCCCTAATCGATATGAAATCAATCGGATATTTAAAGAAAAACCAGTTGTGACAATATCCATCCTATTTTGTCGCAAGAAACCTTTTATTTCAGTAATGCGTACCCTCGTCTATCTGATGCTCTTTCTCCTGCGATTGCTTCCATCTCGCTCTTCCCCTCCGTCCAACCGGCTTCACTTTTTATCTCCTCCCCCTCCGGTACAACGCCCTCGCCTCCTTCCTCCCACGTGGGAGCAACTTCACCCCCATCTTATCACCCCCTTCCCTCCACCCCCGTTTCCCCTTTCTCACTCGCGAGTTTAACCCTCCGCTCGCGTTTTCCCGCTCGCAAAACGGCGAATAACCGTCTCACCGCTACGTGTGTGTTTGCGGAGAGTTACGGGGAAGAGCCACGGCACGGTCGTGGTCTTGATACTCGCCGAGTGCGTGTGTTGAGTGGACTCCATTCCGGTTTTCCTCTTCAACCCCTTCCCTCGACCTTACATCACATCCCCTCTTCTCTTCCACCTGTTTCCAATAGACTCGCTCGCTTCTCCTTTTTGCGTCCCTTCTTATCCTACCCTTATTTCTTTGAGGCCTTACTCCTCGCCGGCGGCGACGTTTGTTTGCTGGAGTTGTTATCGCTCGCTGATTGGAAGATTGTTATGTTCGGTACAGCAGTTTAGTCGGTGAAATAAAAACTCCAGAGGGTCATTTTTGGGTGAATTATGATTCGAATTTTGTGTAAGCCTTCGCAGCCGGAAATCTACGTCTATTCCTAAGGAAGGCATAGGCAAGGCATCTGATAAAGGGATAGAGACCTCCAGAATTAGAGATTGATACAAACGAGGAAGCTACAAGTGATAAAAATACTGAATAAAGGGCCAGGTAATCCTGTTTACGTAGACAATTGTCACCATCCCTTCTTTGCTTCAAAATGATCCCTTGCTTGAACTCTCATGCTAAGGGTTGGCGTTATATGGTTTTTTAAATCACTCAACAGCGGCTCCTTTCAAATTGTAATGGTAATATAATCTTATTTAACTGCTTAGAGGTTTTTAATTGAATAATACAGTATTGAAAAGCATTAAGAATAGCCTTTTCTTGTATAGGAAAATTTTGTTACACTAATTAGATGTGTAGAAAACTCTCAAGAGTAAAGACCCACGGGCATAAAGGGCGTCAGATTAGAGTTCGTAAGAAAGTAAGGCAGTCGCATTTTCTTCCATCCTCCATCATTGTTTTCTTCTGCATTCTTTTTCTCGATCTTCCTCCTTTTTCACCCCCGTTCCTTCTTTATCCTTCCACTTTTCGCTCGATCGAATCGACACCGCCCGCGGAGATGTCCATTGTCTGGGATTTCTTTTTTTTATTTCTCTTTTGCCTTTATTCTTCGGCCCGCATACCGTTCCTCGTGGCAACCCTCGGGGGAAGAGGCATCAGGTTGTTCGGCTAGTAGTGAAGTTCCCTCTCCCCGCCCGTCCTTGATGGACCCTCGCTCGCTCCACTGCTTTCGTCGGGGGATCTCGCTTGCTCCTCCCATTTCTTCTTCGTCTTCTTTGGTCCATACCGTTGCATCCAACCATTTCCTTCCCTTCCCTTCCCTCCTTGATTTTTATTCTGCAGCAACTTCCTTTTTATCTTTACCCAGGGAAAAGTCTTACCGTGTATACCTTCGTGGTCGCATTATTTTTTTATTTCATTTTTTCTCCCCACGTTTCCTTCCATCCAACCGAATTTTATTGCTTCAAGAATCAAAGAATTTTTCCGATGAAGTTGCACATAGAACGGAAAATAACTCGGCCCATGTTCGCCTGTTCATCATCTGAAATCTGTTGATATCTGAAGTTTTTCGATTTTCTCCGCGTATGCTCGATGCTGGCCTTTGTGCCGTCCAACCGACGGAACAGCACCATTCCCTTCGACTTAAGTTGTCAATGGGGAAGTGGGTGATATTGTTGTATATTAAGTATTTCGGTTGAGAAGGAGAACTGACTCGGCCGAAGAATTTGTCAAACGGACAAACTTACGTTAGCATTTTTAAAGATGCAGATTCGTTGACTTTTGAGTAGATGCATCGCATCCTTTCGTTCAGTCATGTTTTGTCTTCATTTCCCGACGTATTGACTATTTTCATTTTCGTTTAAGGTTCTGAGATAAAATTTTCGTTCATCAAATGCAGGTGATTTTTGAAAAGAGTGCTCTTGAACCAAACAAAATTTTAATTTCATATCAAATTCGAGTTTTAAACTAACAGTAATTCAAGGAAAAAGAAAGGTACAACCGGTTGGGCGAGATTTTTGCATTTTATAGAAGGGTCGCAAAAATCCATACCTACTTGCATTCCTACCGATCGATCGCTCTTTTTTCGGTCACTCGCTCCAAACTTATGCTATCAACTTGAGATTTCTATTAATTAAACCCTCGTCATAAGTTGCCTGTATTTAAAATTTGAAAATTTTGTTTCAGTATTTTCTTAAACACATACTTTTTATATTGGAGGAACAGACAAATATTCAAAGACGCCTATCCTATATCGTATGAACTTTTTTAATATGTGTGTTTTAACGAAGTGAAAATTCATTAAAAAATACAAAACATGTCTTAGGTGAGAGATGTGCCCTCTGAAGGCAATGTACGTGGACGAATATCCCCTAAAATTCACAGGCCATTTATACAACGCCGCAAAAACCTTCGAGCCAACAAGAGGGTATTCATTTTTTCGAAGTATTTTCAGTGGGGGATTTTTAGTGGTTCACGAGCTCATTATATTCGTGAATCCAGCTCGATCACGCTTAATGGTCCGTCATCGTTGCCCTTTCACTCAAGGGATCATTTTGAAGGAGAGATTTTTCGGAGCCGTCATAATTTTTTCGAAAGATATCGGATGATTGTTATCTCTTTCCCGCGGCGATCACGTTTTATTTCCGACCGATGAGGTGTTCACAGCGCTCCGATTCGTCATAATAACTCCACGATACGACCCACTTAGGGTAATCACGGGCCTCAAATGTAGCCCGGGCTCATCCGTCTAAATCTCTATCGTCCATTCTTTCTATCGATTTATCTCCTCGTATCTCCAATATCCTTTCAAATACGAGAGAAAGGATCGAAGTCCAATGATAAAAATGAAAAGAATAAAATGTCGGATGAATTGTGAAAATCCTTCTCGACCACTCGTACCTTTTCGATAACGGTCCCGCGAGAAGTCGAGGGTTCGCTATCCACTATCGCCACTTAGCCGTGGAACTGCCAATTTCCCTCCCTGGTAAACTTTCAGCTCTCGCTCGAGATTACGAGCGTGGGTACGTTTCAGCGGAGTAAAGCCTCAACTGTTCGCCAGGTTTATCCACAGCCTTCCTAAGAGTCCCCCCTGTTTTTCGCTTCGTCACCTTACAATCTCAAAGTAATATCTAAAGGGAACTGAGGCAGGCCTTGGTCTGCTTTATAGCCTTTTTCCTATCTTTAGTCTTCCTCATGCGGTGTATTCCAACCCCCCATATGTATTTGCGCCATTGAAAACTCTATACCTACTCCCACTATTAGCCTGGTTGACTCTCATCTTCTCAGTCTCTCACGCTAGTTGGGTTGGATGATGTTTCTTGCCATAGGTTCAAGTTTTTTTTCCGGTCTTATCTCATTTAATTCCCCGTTTACCTATCCTGTTCTTCTCTCTGTCTCTGTAACCCACGTATCATGCTATTTCCTATCTTAGCCTTCGCCGTAACTTGTAAAGAATCCCGTCGGATGATTCTCGGCTTCGGAGCACCTCTCCTAAGCGCTTCAGCGATCTCCGAGGACGGACGGGCGCAAGAACCATTTTCGTCGCGCCGCGCGTAGCCACCTGCAAAGGCCACTCCTCCATAGCCATCTTTTCTTCTCGAAATGGAGGAGCTGGGAAGAATTGGTTTCTAAGGTGGTGTGAGTCTCCTTGCCTGTAGTAGATATTGAAAAAGATGGGCTCTCAATTTCTTTCATCACTTCTTGATCACAGGAGCGGAAATATTGTCGAGCGAGAACCTTGCACTGATATACTTCGCTCGTCGTTTCTGGAGCGGTGAGGAGAAGGGTTTTGGGGAGTAGAAGGCACGAAGAGCTTGTTCATGGAAGAATGTGTCAAAAGTCATTACGCAGGAGGAAAAACATTTTTGATGAGGCGGGCTGAGTCATACTATATCATTCAGGAAGCAATTATCTACAGTTAGAAGTATAATAGTTCATTAACTGGAAGAAACTATGTCCTTATAGTGCCTTTGCTGTAATGTGAGGGGAATTAAAAATTTACATAAAAATGAGGTAAAAAGACTCATTTCCTACGCTTGCTTTTTATTGCTACTGCTCTCTGTTCTATAACAATTAGATACTGTTTGATATCGGCTATCAGCAAAAAAATTCAGAGTGATGTTTTACTACTGCCATTCGGTGACTTGTGACTGTTTATTCTGTGACTTATTTCGATGACGGACATTTAATACTAATGTTTTCTCATAGGTTATGCCAGTAACATCTCTTCGCTTAAAATACTATGCTCTCACAGTATCATTTATTTTATACCGAGATATTTCATGGATGGATTTCATTGCTCCTTTAAAAAAAGTCCAACGGAGGTTGATGGTCATCACTTGCGTCTTTCATCTTCGTATCCTTGCACTATTTTTTCGTACGAATTTATTTTTCAAAATTCTTTATGTTCATGTAATTTTTCAATTATTGAAACGTAAGGTACGGTTTTGAAATGGTAACCCATGAGGCAAATTCATGCATCAAGGTACTTTTGGTAAAATTGTTTGATATCACGTGATTACATGTTGTATCTACTCTTGGAGTGCGGTTTGTTCTTTTTATATCGATTAAGATGAATAGACATATCATCCAATTGGCTCTTAAAGTGGTTTGAGAAAAATGGTGCAGACATTCTCGACCGAAGAAATCACTCCCTGCTTCCATTCATCACGCTCCCATCATTATTTACCGGCATTATCTGGGATCTCCAATCGCAGTAAATAAACCCGATTCACCCTCCTCAGCGCGATGACTCAAAGCAAATGGTGATAATAAAAATGTATCCGAGGGAAGACACCTATCTCCTTTATGTCTGCGCATCCAATTTGTCTTCCCAGGGAATTCCTCGGTCGAATATCTCCTCCCTCCCCGCTTCCTCGCGAATCCGAAAGTTTTCCCACAAACGTGCAAAAGGGCAATTTGTCATCCGCGTCTGCGGAGACGCCAACTTTTCCCTTTCTCGACCCCGTCCTCCTTGCCTACTCCCCTGTTCCCCCCTATCCCACCTCTTACATCCGAATCTCATTCGCCTTCTTCCGCTCCTTCCCAAGGATTGTTCCGTGTTTTGATAAATCTTATTCGTTGTCGGCATTTCCAAGTCGTGATTGGTTCAAATTTGGCCTAGAAAGGAATCCTTATGATTGCTCATCATTTGCACCACAGTTGTTAATTCTAAAGGTGTTAGCCCCGTGTTGAAGTGTGTTGAGCCTACTTATATTCCACTAAAACATGAAAGTGTATGTTTCGTATATAGCTTTAATAATTATAATAATAATGAGTGTATGATTAGAAGTCCAGGAAAATAAAATTCATTTGCAACGTCTCACTTTGTTACTTCATTAACGACTATGTTATGTCTCTTGTTCTCTGTGTTTTTACTGTTAAAATATATACAGGTTGAATTTTTTCGAAAATAAGGATT
This sequence comes from Ischnura elegans, assembly GCF_921293095.1. NCBI lineage: Eukaryota > Metazoa > Arthropoda > Insecta > Odonata > Coenagrionidae > Ischnura > Ischnura elegans. The sequence continues at coordinate 149,034,887 of NC_060246.1, forward strand.
TCGTCTTTTACTGTAATCTCCGAGCTCATATACACATTAGACAATATTAATTTCTCTCCTTTTCCTAAGTTAACGACAGCCGTTGTGCCGCTAATAAATTAGTATGTCGATAGTAGGTACGGGAGAATCCGTCTTCCTATTTTCTTGCATCTTTTCGCCGCATCATTCTCGACAGTTGACCTCCTCGGTCCGAACCGAACCGGTCTCGATAAAATAGCATCACCCTCATCGTGCATCCTGCTCGAAATTGCTCTGAGCCAAATTCGAGTCGATTGGAGTCGCGCGTCGAACATAAATAACCTCATGAATTCGTGAATGCGGCCGGCATACTGGGCGCTTACCCCGTGCAACTCCTCTGTTCTTCCCTCTGACGCGAGCGGGGGAAAAGCGAGCCGAGCATTTTCCCTCCCATTCCAGAATTCTGCTCGATCAAATTTCAATCGAATCACGTTTCAGACGTGGACGTAGTCCCTCGATAAAGCCCATTTCATGCCACCCTCTCTCCTTCAGGTCGCCCACCCCATTCCCAAGATTCCCGGTCCGTTTTTCCTGGTGCCTCTTCATGACGTGTACACGCTTTTTCAAAATAAATTTGAGGACCTACTGGTTCTTTATTTTCGGTCTAAAATATTTTTATGAGAGTGAAGTTCTGCGGTTGTACTGTACGAATATGTATGTATAAATTGGATTGAATCAATTTAAATAAAATTTAAATCGATTTTATGCGGGGAGATTCCAAGAATACAAATCTCTACTAGTGGGGTTTGTTTTCTGTGTGACCCTTTTATTCACTCGGTTATTAGCTCATGCTGATATGACCTGAAATGAAATGGAAAAATTGGAGTTTTTTTAGTCATGATGATAGAGGCATTGTATGAAGCGTTTAATGTGAATCAGCGGCGGAAACCATGCCAACTATCATAAATATGTAGCATTGCTCGCAATATTTACTTGAATTTTAATTTGCAACGTGAGAACATATTGTATCGGTTAGGAATTGTGTAATTTTTAAAATGGGGATATGCCTTTGCTTTTCACGGTTTTGCACTTCCACTCCCAATAATTTTAAAGGTCTCTTCTCCTTTTACTTGCATGCTCTTTTGTTGAGTGGGCTTCCATGCGAGCGATGCAGTTTTCCGATCAGTGGAGTAGATCCCCTGCTATTTTTTTTGTCCTCCCCTTCCACGGTGCTTCACTCCTTTTTCTTTATATATATATATATTCTCGGGTGTAAAAGGTTGCTCCGCTGTCTCGGTGTGAGGCGGGGTTAAAACGTGCCCTTCTCGCCGTTTTAATTTTTAAGGGAGCGTGCTCTGTTGGCAAAGGGATCCTCTCCCCTCGGAGCGCTTGATAAGGGGAATAATGCCGTCGCCGAAACTCTCCTTTCCTCGCCCCAAAAACACCCAAGGAATCGCTTGTCGTGATCAAGAATTTAAACGCAGCTAAGTTGGGAATGGATCGCTTCTCTGCGGCTTGCTTCTGAGAGGTGTCCGGTATTTTACTTACGTTGTAGTGCGGATGGAATCACTTAAGTTACCATTGACCTGACTGCTTCTTTATTTTCATTTTATTTTCCGCCTCTTTCTCCTCTTTTTCCCCATGAACATGTTTTCCCCACAGTCTATGTAGCAGCAAGTTATATGCCTGAAAGTGGAAATAGTTTTATCCAAATCTTCGGCATGGGAACGTTCGTTCTTTATTTTTATTTCGACTATGTGACTGCCCGTAAATATCTCCCTCCAATTGACCTCTATCGCTATGTTTCGATAAAAAATTGGCTTAAGGGTTTGATATGATGGATAGATGCATGAGGGAATCAAATTCCGAAGGTCGAGTTGAGGGAATATCGTCCATGTGGCCGTGTAGTTAATGGTTACGTTTATAGCTTCATTTCAAGTTTCAGCGATGTTTTTTTTATGTTTTACCTGAAATAGAATTTATTAGCATTCAAACATTCATTTTTCAAAATATGTAATTCCAACTATACTTCTTCAAGTGTTTACCCGCTTTATGTAATGCTTTATCAATTCAAATGTAGTTAACTGTAATTCATTGTATTTCGTAAAGTCGTTCTGTCATGATAAGTACCTATGAATTGAGTGTTACAGTGGATAATGCTCTCAACGTTTTTTGTATTTGAATTGAATAATTTTAAGACTCTGTCAGACTATTAGAAATTAATTGTATATTTTTAGTCCCTCGGAAAAACGATTCTCTTCTATAATTTAAAACATTGATTTTTCAATTTTTTCATAAACCGTCACAGCTATATTACGTTTAAAATGCGTATCCTTCCTTTTCTGTTTTTTGGAATGTTAATTTCATTGATGGGGATTGCCCTTAGGCCTTCTATTTTAACCCATTCTACGGTTTATTGGTGATATGCTTTAAGAGAAGTTCTTATATCACCTCCATGAAATATACGAATATATATAAATATACTTATGAAATATTCCTCTTTTTAGAAGTTTCTCAGAGCAGTGAACATAGTCAAGCATCTCCTAAAACCTTCTTACAAAAAACGAAATAGCATAATACTCGGGAAAAAATGTTTCTCTGAATGACAATAAAAATTAAAAATAATAATTCCGGAAATATTTTTGCTATAGACTAATTTTTTTTTCATTTCATCAGCAAAGATGAGACCAATAGGTTGGAATATTTTTGAAGAAATAAATTGCCTATAGAACCTCCATAAGCCTGTAGGCTCGGAAAATTCATCTGGTGCCATTTAGCTGGGAGCGTAAGGCGCCCAGCCCAGCATCCCAAGACAGGCAGGCGTCTGGAGTCAGGCGCTCAATCCGCAAAGCACACACACAGGTCTCTCTTGTGGATTAACATTCTGCCAGCTTCCTTCTCCTCTTCGGCAGCAACCTGTTGTCCTGCCCGCTGCCTTCGTAACCGCGGCCACCTTTAACATCGGCGCTCCTATCTTCAGCCCCCCCCCAACCCCGTGACGCGCCGCAACGCCGCCGTCTTTTGTCAGCAAGTCCGGGTGACCTTGAATCTACCCCTTCTTTCCACTTGCCTTCTCTGGCAATTGCCGTCGCCACCGTACTTCTCTCTCCTTCCTTTGCTGCATGAAGAGTGCACTTTGCGTGAGCTCCTGATCCATATTCTGGAGAGAAAATTATTTTTTATCTTCCCGTCCCTCACATTTTTTTTCGAGACAATAATGAGGCCGATCCTTCAAGGTCTCAAGATTGGTTTAGTAGTTCATTCATGACTTCCCTGCACTCAAAGTACGTTCTCTTGTGCAGGGGAGGACTTTTTTTTATAACTGTTTAGTAATCTGGTAAATTGGGACTATTAAGTATTATTTATATGATCATCGTCAGTAGCGTTACAGAATGTGCTCTCGATACTTCTTGATCCCTCTTTTTTACCTTGATTTTAATCATTACCTTTCGTTTCTCTTTATTCTGATACTCCCTGGAGTTGTCAGTCAGTTATTTTAGGATCGTGTTCAGCGATCTTACACATTAGTCTCTTTCTGGTTCCTCCTTCGTTCATTTCTCTGTTCTACAAACCCTCTCGTTGTTTTCTTCCCCCCTTAATCAAGAATATTTACCGATTTCCGTTTTTTTGAGGTAGTGTTTAGCCTAATATTCCATACGACCATCACTTTAACTAAATCCTGTTATCTGCTTTCTCTATTCCTCTCCGTCTTCGTCAAGGAACTATATTGCATCTCAATTTTCTACGTTAATTTTAATGCTACATTCATGACTCCATCTTCATGCTGTATCACCTTCGCTTTATCACTGAGTGTATTTGCTTTCATAAATGGTCGACTTGCCCCTAATAGTTGGCCATAAGTAAACCAAGTCTTTTTTCCTTCCAAGTGCCGCTTTAAGGGTACCACGAATATTTTGTCATTTTGAGCATGGCAGGAACAGATTTGTAAATCGGGTCTTATTTACAAAATTGACATGCTGCCTTTCAGCTCCCGGGTTGATATTTTTAAGTTACCATACTTTTTCCTTCACAGTGAAAGCGTTTAAATGAATTTTATTTTGTAGCTTATCCTGATTACTCATTGTCCCAGCCATTGTTATATTGCACTTATCGTAGTCAATTTATTGTATTTTAAAGGGTTTTACCGGTTGAATTGTTGTCTGTTTTACATTGTTAGAGATATTTTGTTTTCACCAGTAAATATATTTGAACGATTTATTTCCGCTGTTCACCTTTGGCATTTAACTTAGCTGTCAACTGATTAGGATTCACACTCACCCTGGCTTCTAGACTCGTGTTTCTCCCTTCTCCGTGTCCCATCTTACCTTACCTGTCGTCTCCAAACTCCACGGATCTCCCTCATCTTGTTAATTAACTTATCTCTTCCCCAAGTTCGCAAACTTCCTGATTTGATCATCGGTCTCATAAAATGGGCTCATTACGTCACAGATATGGAGAAGACAGTTCCCTTTACTCAAAAGGAGGTGGAAATAGCATTGAGAATTAGTTGGTATTCTGGAAATGTCTTTTCTAATTTCGTCTTGAATAATATCATTTTGCGTGCATTTTTTTCAAACATTAAAACTGTTTAAAAGCTCGGAGCAGTTTTGCGAATTCATGATTCTGACGCTTTACGAATTTAGTCATGCTTTCTTACAAATTATAAAAATTATTACCCTCTGGATATAGGGTCATTTATATTTGTATCAATGCCTAACATTGTACAACGGTTTTGATTATCACTATAGAAAACGAGAAATATCGCTATTTATAAGGGACATTAATGCCATTTATTGCAAATATTTATTCAAATATTTCCTCAAATAAGGTGCTCAATGGAATCCCCAAATTACAGCGGCAGATCGATCAAGGGGGGGGAGGGGCCTAGGAGGCTATGCCCCCCCCCTCTTAGATATCCAATTTACCCTAGATAGAATGGTAATTTTTTTCGGACCCCCACTGCTGCTGGCTTGTTATCCCCTACTTAGCCCCACCCTTGACCCTATCCTGGATCCGCCACTGCCAACTTAGCTGTAGCTAAATTTATAGTGTATCACTATTACTCAAAGCCAAGAGGCCCTGAGTGTATTCGGTTCGTGGTATGAATAAAAAGAAACACCCATATAAATAAGTATCCCATGATTACCATTAAATGTAATATTAGGAGGAAAAAAGCCCTTAATACTCCGAATCCCGTAGAAACTCAGAAAAAAACCCGAACATGGCGGAACTGACAGTAAGTAGAGGCCGTTGGGTACCCAACCAAAAATGGTGTTGAATAATCACCTGACCGGAAACCTTCGTCGAATGCAGAGCGTTAATTAGAGACTAATGGATCTTTCCATTCATGCTAACACCTTTCGTAAATCCCTACAGCTATGCCGATGTTGTTGACGAGGAGGAAGTTCGAATCCCTACGTATACATTATGGGTTGAAAGGTGTTGTAACCCTCGGCACATCCCGAAATAGCTTACTTAGCTTGCGTGGGTGATTGTGGTTGCCCTTTGTTATGGGCCTAGTCCTCGTTTTTTTCGACATCGTTTCGTTAGTCCGATCCATTCAGCGCTCCACATTATCGCAACACCTACCTCCCGAGGCATCCGACTGTACCAAATTTGCGGGTGTTCCAACCGTCAAAGAGCAAATCACTCAAGTGCAATCGTGTTCCTTGCGGTTGTGGATAAATATGCTTTCGGAGCTCAGGGAGGTCGGCCCTGCTTTTCGACTCCGGAAGCCCCGGGGTGGGTAGGTACTACCCGCGAGGAGAGAGACCAGGAAACCTCCCTCTTCCCCCCATCCCTCTGCCGAACCCTAGCTCCCGAAACGTACTCCTACCATCAATCACCGTGGAAGATATGACGCGGGGGTTTCGGCAATTCATAGGTGCTGTGAATTGATCGAAAGGGTCGATGGATGGATGTGGGCTCATTCTTGCTCGTACTTGTGTCCAGCTTTACAAGGTTAGCTGGTGATACTAGTGCGTACTTAATGACCCATTACGCACGCATAATGCGTGCATTTCAGAGGCTATCTGCTGGTCAGAAATGTGGATGAAGTGTTTTTCACCGAAAGACTGTCTCCGTTTTTATTTGACTGGCATTTGTCAACTAATGATTTTTTTATGGATCACGCTGAAGCTACTAAACTCTAATGAAAAAATTTTCTGTCGTTATGTGAGATATGGCTTATGACTCTATAGTTTTAAATAACTACGGATGTGTATAATTATATGGCAATTAAGTGATGTTTCTGAGGTTGTTTCGAGCAGTAAATATATAATAATACTTGGCTGCCTGTTTAACTATCTGCTGCTAAATTTCTTTAATTAGCCTTCTGTGCCGTTTTCATAATATATCTTATTCTCTGCTTCGTCTTCCGCATTTCTTGGTTGGCTGTGAACGAAAATAAAAGCGTAAACATAATTGGGTGTGCACTTAATTGGAATACTCCTACCAAATAAGTGTTTAGGACGCTGATATGAATATTTTTTTTCATTATGTTTTCATTATTTTCATCGTAAAATACTAATCTGGGCTGTAGTTGTTTCGAGAAAAAGTGTTGCTACTTGATTTTTACTTATTCGTGCAGTTTTTCCCTTGATCAGGATATTTTTCTCAGAACTTCCTATTTACTTAAATAGTGAATTACAAGTTAAAGATATTGAGGGTGCCAAATTTTCTGTTTGGAGTATCTGGAGCAATCCTGAAGTTGAACGATTTTTCGATCTCTTAGATATGGAATTGAACTCGAAAAATTTCATTTCTATTAAAAATAATATTGATAAAGTACCTAAACGTGCCATGCTAGAATCCCTATCAATAGTTGAATGTTGAAGGTTTGCAATATTCGCATTACAGCGTGTATTTACTTCTGTGAGAAGGTGGATGCATGAGGTGGAATTGTTTTCATAATGTAGACTGGGGTCTCTATTATTTGTTAGCCTCCGTTTGATAACACTCTTACTTCGTTTGGATATTTATTGAAAAAAATCATTTTTGAGATCGTTTTAATACTGAATTCCTTCCCATTGCTATTTCTTAGTCCTTTTTCTCTATTACTATGATAGAATCCCTGATAGCGCATGCGCCCGAAGGCAGAAACCATTTGCCTGCATGATTGAATTCAGCGAGCTGCTTCAGATATTCATGAGTTGCTACCAAGATTTTTTTAGATCTGTGTTCCGATAGCGTTGCATTTCAAGCTTTGCCGTTACATGTATGCACTTCCCGAGATGGAATTCGGAAGGTCCTGTAATGGATTTCAGAGGATGAGAGAGAAAGTTTCCGCAGCGGTGTCTGGGAATTAAGAGGAGACTCTCTGCGTCGTGTTCTTTCAGCTGTGCAGTAGACTTGATGGGATTCCAAGTCTCCTTTTCCTCCATTTTTCATTTTTGTTCTCAATACAAGATCGTAAAACATTCGCTAAGCTCTATAAGTTCGAATTGATTTCCTTTTATACGACCTAATCTTCTCGAATCACATGTAAACTAAAACATTTTTGATTCGATTTTCATTTCACATGATTGGACCATTTTGTAACTGGGGGATTTTTTTCTCAATTTAATTTGTTTGAATAATACAACCGCAGCTTATTTGCAGTGACTGGATAAATAAGTTATTATTATTCTACTTTAGAAGAAAGAAGAAATATATAATATAATACGAGCGTTTGAATCACTTACCAAAGTATTTGAAATCGAAATTCTCTTGGTTGATGGAAATAGTAGGAATTGACAGAAATAGACACATTTACCCAAGTGGAAAAATATTACGTGACTTTTTCTCGATGAATAACTGATCGAAGGACATGTTAGAAATGTCACTGCTATAATATGTAGAAGTTCTGTAAGGCTGGTTTAGGTCCCGGTTTTACGATTTCCCTCTCATCAAAAATTCTCTCGTCTTGAAATTATAGAATTGAAAACTTCATATTTATATTTTCGACATAATAATTTAAATCTTCATTACTTGACTGCAAGTGGATATTCTAAAAAATACAGTTCGTGGAATACGGATTTTCCTCCAGCATATATAGCAAGAAATATAGAAATGAAAACTTCACACTTAAACTTTCAACATAATAATTTAAATTTTCATCACCTGACTGGAAGTGGAAATTCTAAAGAAATATACATTTTGTATAATAAGGATTTTCCTGTAGTACATGCAGCAGAAAAGATAGAAATGAAAACTTCATGCATCAATTTTCAACTTAATGATTGCAATTTTCATTTCCTGACTTAAAGTGGAAATTTTAACAAAATATATTTCGGGGATAACAGATTTTCTCTTATCTTTTGAAGCTGGAATTATATTTTTTTACGGAAATTACTTTTGGCTATTCGGTCACGGTCGTGTCCCTTAGCGGCATCGGATCGTCCTCCCGTTGAGGACACTCGCATGATTTTTCTGTCTCCGCCCTAGAATTCCTACCGCGAATCCCATCCCTTTTGCACGCTTTAGGAAAAAAAAGAAAGGGGTGGATGAAAGTTTCCTTTGGGGACGCCGCAATGGAATTTTTTCTTCTCTTTAAAGCCTCTCTCTCTATCTTTCTCTCTAAATAAATTGAAAGTGTGCGGTTCTTGCCGTTAAGTTTTCATCCCCGGCCAGAGAATTCGTCGTAGGATTTTATTTTTAACACCCCTCCCCAACCGGTGAACGCCAATTCATAGGGGGGCATGAAAAAAGAATTCGCAAGGTAAGGTAGGAGGGAGGGTCGTCCTCTTCTCCGATGGAAAGAATCAACTTTCGAGTCACGCACTAGTTTACAAGGTCACCAGGATTATGTGCCGGTCGCTCTCCGTCCGCCTTCTTCGCCAGCCCAACCAACCCCCTCGTGTGCGGCCGAATCAAAGGAGGCCGTCTAGACGGTATAGCTACAGAGCTCCCGACTGCTCCGTAACTAGTTCCTTCTGCAGCAGGAGTAAAGTCGGGGGGAGTCTTTTTCCCGGTCGCTCTTCGACTTGCCTCACTTCTTTCTCTCACCACGTTCGCCCCTGGACGCCGCCCAAATCCATACCTTCACCACTCGGGAGTACCATCTTTCTCTGCCTCACCATAGTTATCCAAAGTCTTGCTTCTTGCTTTGAATCCCAAGGACCGCGCTGCAAATGCATGGAAGCGATCATAAGGATCATGTTGTTGGGGAGGAGTGCGAAAAGAGGCAAATTTGCTGGTAGAGAATTGGGTCGAAGTACTTCACATTCTATAACTCGGAGACCATTGACAAGAACCGAACTCGATGTTACTTCTCGATGCAAAATCTGGCACCAGAGTAGAGGTAGTGAATTCGTATAGTCATGGAGGAGCGTAACCAACGAAGTTCGATACCCTACGTTATAAGAGAAAGAGAATGCACAGATACACTTTATGGCCTCTACCTGTCTCTATCCCTATCTCGATCCTCGATCTCGTTTTTTTGTGCGATAAACATTTTAGGTGGCCCTCACCCAAAATTATTCTTTCTCCTTCACCTCTTCCATCCCGTTGACTTAGGTTTATTGCAAATTTGACAAGAGGATGAAGTTTTAAAATGAGATTCTTCTATCTCTTTATTTCATTTAGTTATATTTACCACATTTCCGTGATTTTCAAAGTTATTTATGTACCCATGGTATTGAAGAATGTATAGAGGTACTTGCCCTTCATTTTAGAAGTAATAGAGATAAGACGATAAGTTGCTAAGCATTCTGATTTTAATTGTTAGAATAAATTGCGACATGAAAAAATATTGTTAAATATTAACGATGACAAAAATCAAAGGAACGTATATAGCAGAAATATAACGAATGATATTTACTGCAAGAAAGTTGATGGTTGAAATTTATTTTTTTAACTGAATTAACTGTTCAGCTAATATCTCGCTAGTATTCAGTATTTTATCCACGTTGAAACCATGCATCGTAAAATCTATTCAATCCGATGATTTTTCTGTTTCCGAGCTGCTAGGAGCTGTAGCATCTTATTTATTTATTTTTTCTTCTTCGCGGATGAAACTGAAGAACAAGAATAAAAATGTTTGTTATCGAAGCCTCGCTATGATTCTAACCCACACACCGAGTGCAAGGATTGCCTGTATGGAACGACATCCCTTTTGTCGTCCCGTGATTTCATTTCTTCCACCTGGGGTCCACTGTCGATTCCATTGCCTCCGCTCAAGACTCGGCCTCCCCTCTCTCGCATCGTCACTGCTGTTCGATGTAATCAATGAAGATCAGCTTTCTGCGTCGATATCGCGCTTCACTTGATTGCAATTGGATTCTTTATTTAGCTTACTCAGAGTCGTGGGGGAGGAGTGACCGGGGCTTTTGGGGATGGCTTCCGCTCAGCTTGCCGAGTGAATTTTCATCCGTTCGAACATCCTCCTGCGGGAAAGGCACGGGGCAGAATGGGCCTTCTTTCGAATTGCAAGTCGCTCCACTTCCTTCGCCTGGCGCCCTTAAACTTTACGAATTTACGGAACTCTGCGGAGAGTGCACTGCGTGTGTCAATGTTTCCTCGATAGAAGGGTACGCCCGCGAGTAAATTCACTTCTTCTTGTCCTCTTTTTTTTTTAACCCTGGTGGGAATACAGTGTTCGTGTGCTTTTTCAAATAGCTCCCCGGAGGATCGACGCTCTCGTCCGTAAGGAAGTCCCGCCATTGACGCAGCGATATGTCGATTCTTCTCGAAATATTGATGCTATTTTGCAACGTCAATAAGGCTGTCCTGGAGGCTTTTCCTTTTATTCTACCGGCTTTTTTTTAGAAAAACTGCTGCGACTTTTGGAAGGATTGGGAAATTATCTGGTGATTTACTGAATTATAGAATTGTTGGTTTTAAGCGATTTCTCTATCTTTCTGTTGTGCTTTCATAACCTGACTTCTTGCTGATAACTAACAGTAACAAAAAATGGGCCAGTATGTGAAATAGAGAAGGTTAATTAAAATTTAAGATAGTTTAATTAATTTATAATCCTATCTCACCAAAAGGGTATGGCTTATAAAGAAAATTTTACCATGTGAAGATGTTACTGACTCCGCATTCAGTACAATTCCTTTCCATACCTTATAAAAATGGCTTGCTTACTTTCTTTTGTTTATTTCTTAGGTGAAGGTTTACTCCTACGAAAACGATCCGTGATTTTTTTATCAAGGTTCATTCGCCGTGGATACATGTTCACATGAGGTTAAGTTAATCACCCTTCCACCCTACTCCCCATCACTTCCTCTTCCCTCCTCGCGTTCACCGTCCACGTAGAAGGACTTTGCCGAAGCGATCAAAAGGCGGAATTTGGGGGATCCCTTCTCAAGTATCAGTCGATCCCTCTTTATCCCCACCCTTTTTTCCTCCTCTCCTGTGGGCCGGTCCCCGTTGTTTCTCCCAGTGCTCCCGAAGAAAGAAAAGAAAGAGGGAATGTAATCCTCTGGCGATTACAGCCCACCCTCCCGCCACGTTGTTATCCGTCAATTCCTACTTGGGATCCCTCCACTAATCTCCCTCGGTTGCGTGCCGTTCTCTCATGCAATTGCCTTAAACCCATCCTTCGTTTCATCCTAGGCCTCACCTCAGCTTCTTCTCAGCCCTCTGGGTTCCTTCCTTACTTTTGGTCCCTGAAGGGAGACGGATTTTATCCCCAGCGTGCTCGGAAGGCGCTTGTTTATCGTGTTGGACTTATTTGATTTTTGAGGATTTAGCCATCTCCTTCCACTCCCTTGTGTTGTCTCTCACTCCCTATCGTTCGTACTCTGCTTATATAATTTTTGTTGCAGGCTGCAAAGCTGTATTTGTTACCTTTGATAATGTTCTACTAAATAATAATTTGACAGGGAATAGGACTAAAACCTAGCAGAGGTTGTGGTTATGATTATTTCTCATTTTGGTCCAATTCAATCCATTATTTTCAAGCTGCAACATTTATTATGCTACATCCAAGACCATACTTAACTGTTGTTTCAGCTTAGGCTGACTGATAACTATAGTCTTTCCTCGATTAAATGCTGATAGCAAATATATTCTGCAATTAAACTATAGAGAGCATGGTTACCCTATGGGTAGAGCTTCGGGCTACTAACCCCTACCAAAAGGCCTAAATAAGGCAAGTGGCCCAGGGAAAGAAACTTCCCTCCCTGATTTTGTATACAACTGACATTTGAGACTTCACGTGAATTTCATATCACATTGTCAAATTCTCAACTTATTTAAACATCCCTCGTGTGTTGTATGAACTTCCAATACGACGGGGTATGTTAACGTAACTTAGGTTAATAATTAGTACTTTTCACGAACTACTGGTTATGTTTGCCAAACTTTAATTTTATCAATGGGTAGGCAAACAGCCCTCAAATGGTGTCGAATCCTTAGTTTTTGAGAAATGCTTGATGAAATATACAAAAATTAAAATCTTCAATCCTTGTAAGTCTCCCTCGGCCATCCATATACAGCCATTATTGTAGATTGATGATATAGCTGTTTGTTTCGCTCGATCATTTGTTGGTCGCAAAATTGAAAGATGTTTGTTTGTTTGCCATTTTAGACAAGTTTTTAAAGATTATGATGTGTTCCGGGTTAATCATTTAGGTATTTATAGGTAGGATTTCTTTTTGAAAGCATTGCGTCCTTATGAGCTTTGCCAGTGGAATAGAGTTTTATTCTATTTATATTTCTATCTTTATAAACAAAACTGGAATTCGTATTCTCTAATCTTTCACTTCTCCGCTTTTTAGTTCTGAGAGACTAGGCTTGCAATGCGTGCCATCCTGATTGGTGGGAAAGGTCGTCAGCGGGCGCCGAGGCAAGCTAAAAACAAAATTGACAGAAACTGTATCTCCTCTTGGGCGTGAGGGATTTGCCTACATTCGAAACATACCTTCGTTCTTCTTTTCGGTCGGCCGTGATTCAAGTCGTTCGATCTCTCCCCCACTGTGACGAAATGCTGCGTGCAACCGTTGATGTGAAGTTAAGATCATATCGCTTCGAGACTTTTCCTTTGAAGTTTGTGTATGGGTTTGCTCATATATCTGGTTGAACACTCTACTATTATTACTCGATTACTCTCTTGCTATACATATGCTTCTTGTGGATACAACGCTCTCGGTGCGTTTTAAATCCCTCATTGCATCGTTATCTAGTGCTCTTTATTTTAGGCCTTTTCTCAATTTATATATTTCACCCAGTTTTTTTATTATTTGAATCCATATTTATTTATATTGCTTGTATCTAAGCTTACTGTCATCGAAGTCAAGAATAATTTGCTCAACTCTTGATTTTTACGTTTGTATTAAAAAGTTTGAAAGGGAAATTCATCGTCATGCACAGTGTCAACAGCCTGATTTATGTTGAAATAATTTAGTTCAAGTTATGTAGTGTATGCAAGAAGAAATGGTGAATCAAAAAGGCGCAATAGAGTATTTCATGACATTATTATTTCACTATTCCTTTTGGATGACCCCGCTGATTGAATCTGTAATGCGACTTCTTTGATGTGTTTAGTAGATAATCATATATTAAGTATGACAGCGTTAGTTCGATGTACAGCCACTCCCAAGTAAGTAACCATGGTACCCTTCCCGGTTCTCGTGCTGCCAAGTTACTAAGTTTGTAATCAACGACCTTTCTATCTGGTGATTAGAAATTGAGTTGCTATCAAAGTGTCTAAGTTTCGCTCCCCTCTTTGAATGTCCGGTGATTTGGTATTCATCCCAGAGGGATAGGAGGTTCCTCAGTGCGGCGGAGTAATCAGGGAGCGCTGCATAAGGGGAAGTAAGATTGGAAGACTTGGGTTAAGGACTACAGGCCGCGGAATTAAAACTTGGATGGGTTAATATGCATCAGGCATTGTGTAATCACTGGCACAATTTGTAAACTATGGAACTAAGTTATCGTGTTGCCATGTAATCCACCGAAGCCGAATCAGTACCAAGACCTCTAAATTCAAAGTGAACTAATCCTCAGCTGATTTATTACTTCATAAGGTAATATTTAATATGCAAGGTTGATTCTGATGATAGAAGTGATTGAAATGAGAAAATTTCGACTACTTTTATGAATAAAATATTCACATGGGTAACAGCTATCGTTTTACATCTGCTCTTAGGCGAAATAACTTATTTTTTATTGTCCTAATTTGTTGTTCAAAGATTTTGAAAAATATCTTGTTGTGTTGTTTCCTTGTCATTATTTTCTAATGGCTTATTTATTTCTTGCTAATTGTTTTATTTTTTTCTTGCAGGTAAGTCCCCCTGTACCATTTCGCAACATGAACAATTCAAGCTCCAAGCATCCCTAGGCGCCATAGGCAAGTACCAAATAAGCTCTGCTAACTTTCCCCAATGCGACCAAGCAAGCAATATTACAACGGCGATTATTTACAATATCCTTTTCACGAACCCGTTGCAGGAGCTATATTTGAGATTTGGATCAGACTAGCAGCGTATGACTCAATTCTTATGTTAACTCATGCCATAATGGTTAAGTAATATATTATCTACTGTTTACAAAGAGGCGTATCTTTTAAACAAATTTTTAAGGATCGTCAAAAGTGATACTTGAATGATAAGTACTCCTATTATGTATAGGATATTGTCAATAATATCGATAACAAATATTGGTAGCGTTGCTTGTTTATGATTGAAGCTAATGTATGAAGGAATGATATGATTCCAGAAACTTTTTTGGCATAGATGCGAAAAATAAAAATGCGCATAAAACGCACTATTTTTTCGCAAAAAGGTCTCGAGGACTTGATATTGAGGTGAAAATAGACCTATACAGATATCTTCATCGAAATGTGATATCCTAATGGACAAAAGTTTGTTAGATTAAGGAGAAATGATCCTTATGATTTTTAATAAAACATTTAGGGGAATGTAATCGCTATTTCCCCACCTTAGATGTTTCCATGACATTCAACGGTTTCTCGATCTCGAGCGATAAGATTATTTATTTTTGTCGGCATGGTGGGCACGCATTATAAAATTCACTAAAATGCATTAGTGCGTTCTTTCTCTTATAACGTAGTTTATCCAATTTTGTGAAAAGTAAACTGAAACAACCATTTATTCCTTTACCAATGCATTAATCTTGGCATTAACTGCAAATGTCCAGTCCAGATGAAATAATACGTCATTATGAGCCGAGATTGAGTTTTAAAACCCCTGCCAAATTTTCGTCTCAGTCACGTTTAGCGTAATATAAAATGTATAAAATGATCACAAACTTATCTTGGGCTCATTTCGCGCTGTTTTTTTCAAGGTTTGTTTGCCTTATCGGCTTTCCCTTGAGTGATCACTGTTGTGTGGGGTCTTTCCTTTCTAGTGTCAGCATAGAGTTCCCCATCGGAATTGATTAACAAGACATCTCGCTTGAGCTCTGTCGTATTTGGAAAGCACTCGTGAGTCTTGGATACACGAGGTTATTTTGCATGTTAATGCATTTTGACGGCCACTGGCGTTTATCCCTTGCTGCGCGAGTGTTTGCCTAGTAAATGCTCACGCGCAGCCACAAAGGTTAAAAACATAGCGAAAGCACGTGTATACCTATCGGACCTACAACCAGGGGCGATGCAGTCTCTAAGGAATTCTCAAGACGCGATCGTTTTCCGCTGCTTGAGAGATGACTCGCGCCGCTACATGATGAGGCTTGTAATTAATTCTCCGCCGTCCGTCTCGTCGGTGATAAGCAACTTTTTCCCAGTTTTCGCAATACTGTTGTGTGTTTTATGTTGATCGTTCCACTTCAATCGACTCTGGCTTCCCGGACCCGAGTCCGAAAAGGAAGGTAATTAAGTGTGTTTGGCATTAATTTCTAATTTTAAATAATTAAAGGACAGGTCTGTTTGATGTCGAATCATTTAATGTGGCGTTGCCATGCGGGAGGATGATGAAGCTTTGGGGGCAAATTAGCGCCGCCCCTGGCTCGCATTAAGGGAACGATTAACATTCATGCCACACTCGGCGTCTCTCCTCACTGATCTCTGTCTCCTTCCCTTGTCTTATCTTTACCCTTTCTCTCTCTCTCTCTATGTTCTCCACATCTTTCTTTCTTCTCATTCTTACAGCTACTTAATCTGTATTCTCTTTATACTCGGTGCACTCTTCATACTTTGCCTTTTTCTATGCACTGCTAGTTCTTCTCCTGTCTATTTTTCTGTTTTCTCCCCATTCTCTCTTCTCGTTTGATTTTATTCCATTTGCTCACATTCTGTTCTTTTTTCTCTATCTTTTAAACTCTATTCTCTATTATATCCTCACGCTTTACCGTCTCGTTCGTAAATTTCTTTTTTTTCTAGCAATGTTACCAGTTTTCTTTCATTCCTTGCTGTACCTTTTATACCTTAATTTTGCGTTTCACGAACTCTTCATTGGTCTGACTTTATTTTTAACCTAACCTATGTTCCATTAGTCTTCTCTCACCCATTACGTTTTCTACCAACTGTTCTCAGGCCACGCCGCCGTTCTTTTTTCTTTACAAGACGTAAATATTCCCTCTTCTTTTCTGCGTTTCTTGCTCCCCTCGTCTTTCCGCTTTCTCTTTGTGTTGCGTTCTCTTTCCCGTCAACTTTTCCCATAAGGGTGCCCTTTTGAATGCCCCCTTTTTAATATTCCACTCTCGATTTCCGTCGCATTAATTACAATGAGCGCGGATCTTCAATTAGCGAGCAAAGGATTCGCACTGATTCCCTTTCCCCAGCGGGTGTACCACTGTTTGCCAACGACGCGCGGTGTTTTGTGGTCCTCGACGATACAAATTTGAATGACGAGTCGTGAGTGAATGAAATTTTCGAACACGCGAGGACAAAGTTCCAGTGAGAGTGGACTTTAAATCATTCTGAACGGATTGATTTGGAAGCATCTCATCCCTTTAAGGAAAGCATCGCAAATGGTTAGCTTTTACTCAAGCAAAGATATAGATTAAATTCATTGAGTCTATTTTTATTATATTTTGAGGACTTTCCCGCATCTATTCGTTTGTTGCATATGAAGAAGTACTATTGACGAGCGGAGAATCAAAGGCATATTTTCTAACTATCTAATATCGTTTGAGAATAACAGATAAGGTGTATTCCACTATGACCAAGACTGTGGCAGGCACATAAATAGTAAATTGAAGTTTTAAGATTTTTTTCTTTTTGCAAGCACAAATTTATGATTGCTTCGATAATTTTTGAACCTTCTCTCTTTACGTAAGAATAACCGTCAAAGTTACCCTTTACCCCTCAATAAGTGGCCCTTCGGGATACACAGTAGACGTGATGACCCTTAGTGATTATTCATCCGTCACAACACGTTAAGTTGAGCATAAATACATTACAGTACCATATGAAGCACTGGTTGAACACTTTGTTGTGCATTTAGTAACAGCCTTTTCATGCCCCTGATTGAGCACCAAAGAACATATCAATCATTTATGTTTAATCTGCTTTTCAATTTAGAACAGATTTAAAATTTATTATTGAGGCTTCCGCGGTTTGTTGATTGGTGATGGTTTTCCGGGTTTACACCGCGTGTATCAACGCGGTGTAAACCCGGAAAACCATCACCAGATTTAAAATTTACTTCATACTTGATGCTTCCTTTGCAAGGTATTTGCTTTCTTCTTGTCATTGACACTCACTCATTGGGATATCTTGTATGTTGATTTTTTTTAATCATTCGATGAAATCAGATTTATTCTCCATCACAATCTCAAGCATATATCACAGTTAGGACTTATACCTACGGATGGAAGAGCCTATGATATATTGTTGTATGCATTTGTAGGTATTAAAAGGTAATTTTTACTCTCCTTTCCTTGGTTTTGGCCCATCCTAATATTCCCTAAACATTACAGTTAAACCGGATTTTTCTTCATCAGTCATTGCTTCAATTTCTCTTCAATTCCTTTTATGTGCGCGATTTAGGATACGAGTGTTCAAGAATTAATTAGGTGCCGAAAAAGCATTTCCCATTACATGGTCGGTGCCCATTGGCGGCACAAGCGTTGAATGAGAACGCTGAAAGTTAAGCAATTATTTAACTGCAGTAACCAGGAAATATTTGGACGTGGGGATCGATTCAACCGCTTAATGGCCCATAATTTTGGGAATACCATTGAGAAAAAATAAACTATTCTCCTGGATTCCAACAAAACTACCCCTTGCCGTGTGCTCTCCCTCTTCCGTTTTCAGCACGCTTTTTAGTCGACTTTCAAATACCTAAATTTTTCATCTACTCTCTCATATTGTGATCTCGTGCGCCCCACACTCTCCTTTATCTTCCCACTCTTTTCACCTCATCATCACGTTTTGCTTTTCGTGCACCGTTTTTACGATCCTCGGTCCTTTTCTCTCGTTCTTTCTCTCCTGTCTTCTAGGTCTGCCTATCTCAACCACCAGTTTCGGCCGCGGTATGCGCCGTCTCCTCTGCCGCATGAGTAATTGCAATGATAATTGCCGGGAGCCTGTTTTTTAAAGGGCGCGGGCTCTTTTTCCCCCTCCACCACTCCCTCCCTCGCCCCCTTCCCACGCTCTTTTTACTCCTGTCTCCCTCTTTTATGGCCTTGCATAATTCCTTCTCCTACCCTCGGGGGTGCGTTTTCCACCCCCTCTTCTTCCCATCTCTCTTTCTCTCCGCCTCATATCATTCCACCGCAGATGGGTCATTTCGGATTGAATCGTTTCTTTGAAACGAATCTTATTAAGGAGTGATTACGGCGGTGGAAGCTAGCATTTGAACGTAACAAAACGAATTTTTTTTCAACTGTGCATGCGTACGATGTGATATAATAATAATTATTATCAACTATGATAAAACATGGAGAATTCCTCTGGCTATGTTTTACTCACTATCCGGCTGTGGACATTATGTACCATCGTTAGGGTTTTCAATTAGCATTCATTATAAGAGCGTTTAAAGCTATAAAATTTTTCGAATTAAATTGCCTTTTAATCGAATCATGGGTGCAAGTGAAATTAATTCCTGTTGATAATTTATTTTAAGAGGGAATATTATCAATGCCAAATCATAATTGCGGGGAAGAAAATGCATTATTTTTCACTTCATGTAATCGATTGCAGTGCTCAATCAATTAATACTTAATACCTCTTTTTTCATAACAAATTTCTCGTTTGAAACTTGCTCTATGTTCTTGAAATTTTCATGTGTGCAAAATAAAACTTCGTCTATCTTCCTCTATCAAAAAAGTAAAAAAATTACACCTAAGAAAATACGCATGGGATTAGATTTCCAATTTAAAGGTGCTCGCAAATTTTAAAAATTATCGTCTTAGTACAGCCTGAAATTTTCAAATAAATAATAGGAGTTATAAAAAAAGTTATTCGTTGCAAAAAAAAGCCGCTCTGGTAGGAATGAAAGTTTTCTTAAGAGGCAGTTGAGACTTTCTCAATTGCAGTAGAAATAATAATAACAAGAGCCCGAACCTCGTGTACGCAGTGGAATTGAAAGTTTACCTCGGTGGCGGTGGGGGTGAAGTCCTCGCCTCGCAAACAAGAGGTCGCGGGTTCGAATTCTGCCTGGGTAGGTTGCCCATAACCAGGGCATGGTTGTTCGTGCACGTTTAATTATTAAATTCTTTAATTAACCTCGATGTAAAAGGCAAACAAGAATATCCACTTTTTCCAGTGGTTGGGACATAAATATAAAAAATACTAGTAAAAGTAATACTAACTAAAAAAAAGTACGTAGTCTTTCGACTCTTTCATTATGGTGGCGGAGACCCAAAGGAACGAGTCCGGGAGAAAGACCGAAACTACCCATCACTACCTTCCACCTGTTTTCCCTTCCTCATTTTCTATCCTTCTCTCTCTCTCTCTCTCTCAGTCTCCTTTTATTTCTCTCCGCGCCACATTACTCTTTTTTCCTCCTTCCTCCACACCCCTCCCCAAGTTCTCGAGGTTCGTCCGAATGGCTTGTTTTCATCCTCCCACTCACCCCTTCCCTCAACTACCTCCAACTCGCCGTCAAGCCTTCCAGACAAAACTTTGAAAGCGATAATGGCAGCAGCGAGGTAAAGGCTTGCATCCGAGGGTCCGCTCAATGCGCCCACATCCGTGTGACTATTTAATTGTCGAAACTGTTTCCGCACGGGCGGTGGCGCGCTCTGAAAAATGGGCATAATTTTTCCGGCCGCCCAATTATTTCCATTGTAATGCAAGTGCAGCTTTAATTAGGACTTTTCTGAGGCATGGCCGTAGTCATTAAAAACACGGCGCAGTTCTTCTGTCCATCCCCTTCTTTTTTTCACAAGGATTTATCCTCGGGTATTCCGTTCGTGGCTTTATTTAATTCTTTTTAATGTTCGCGCGCTTCTGCAGGGTTCAATTGTACCTTTTCTAATAAGAGGATGAATTAGAACAATAACGGAAAGTTTCAAGTGATAAGAGCATTGTGCTCTGTTGTTTTTGGGGCGTTTGTTTTACGTTAGTTACTGAAAAAGACGATTTATCATTGTCAAAAGTTATTCCCGTCATTCGTTGTCAGCTGTTTGTTATCGTTCGTTATTCCTTAAGTGGCTCCTGTCGCGGTGAAAGTTGGTGCGTGTGTTTGATATGGGCCAAAAGCTCTTAACGAATTTAGCTCTTAGCTCTGGGCGAAAGAGCTCTTAATTTAAATTTATTTCTATTTAATGAAAATTATATTATTTATAAAATTGTTAATTATTCTTTACACTCCGGTCTCATCGATTCAATATTCTTCGTAACATTCTGATCACATCTCTTGGATTATTTCTGGAATTAGTATTATCTCAATAAACGGTAAGTCATGAAAACAAGTACACTATTTTTGGTCATCATCATGTACATCAATTCCTGCGCTTGAATTTGAGCCCCCATCTTTCTCTGAACGAATCATATTCTTCATTATTTAAAGGACATATCCATGATTAAGTATGTTCCAATGCGGAAATACACGTGATTTTGAACTGCCTTAGCCTAAAGTAGTTTCATCACGCCTTTATGAAAATAGTTTCTCCTGCACATCGTATAAATTCATTCATTGCCCTTTTGTTTTGCTTCTTAGATATCGTGTGAAGAGGCATGAGCGTCCATGTGCAGCTGAGTGTGATATCCTCGTGGTTTTGATATGCGCAATTTTAACTACATGTTATTCTTTCTCCAAGATGAAGATCTCATCTTAAGCTTCCTTCATTCAAATATGTACAGAAAATTATTTTTTTTTCTCTGGAAATGTGTAATAGCGTAAATTTTTGTCGTGATTTTTTTTTCATCGATACAAATATTCTTGAGAGCTAAATCCGTTGCATATTGCGCCACATAGAATTTTGTGGGTTTATCACGGCGAAAAAGATCTTTTTTTTGCCTGAAGTAAAGTAATATTTTTGACTTAAGTACATTTCATGTGGCAAATAAATTTGTGGAAATGATGTATCTATCCTTGAACTTTTATTTTGCAAATTCATATGCATTTTCTAATTCCATCTGTGGAAGCAGATCCGTCTTATTGCGTGACATCTTCGTAGTGTTTTTATTATTATTTAAAACGCTAATTCCTCACCGTGGGCTCCTTCCCATCCCACTAATGGGTTCTGCCTGCAGAGACTCGCGCGCAGTGTCGCTTCCTAATGCGTCCCCGAAGCAATGGAGTGAAGTCGTTTGATTCAAGAGATTGAGGGAGATCGTCTCGTCGAGTCACTGCGTGGATGCGCTTTAATCCCTCCCGAAAAAAGAAAGGCAGCAAAATGGTCCCGACTGTAGGAACATGAAGAGGGAGGATTGCATTGAGAGTGCATGATGAGCGGCAGAGGGAGTGGTCGAAAGATAATGGTAGACAAAACATTGGAGATGCCGAGAAAGGTGCTACGGATCGGTTGCGAAGATCTTCGTGTTTTTTTTTCACAAGATATGGTTTTGATCGAAATAACATAGTCTCTACAACTTGCTCGTGGAAAAAGATTGCGTGGCTCTTTAGTTGCTTGTAAAATTATGTTTCTCGTAGCAAACGGGAGAACCTTTCATAGCTCGAATTGTTAATCTATGTTCCAGCTCCTATGGTGAAGTATTTACTTACGAAAAGTTATCTGAATCAGCTCCATGGGGAACACAAATAATCAAAAATGACTAAAAAATAGCAAAAAAGTATAATTCTTTTATTGAATATTTTTTTCCCTTTTATTGAAGAAATATTTGCTTTAGGGAGGGTTTGTTATTCGATTTCAATATTTCGAATCTTTTTTTGTTTGTATCTAATTTTTCAAATTATTTTTCATTACAATTAGTTTCTTTTTATCTCAGCTATTTGTTTGAATGTATTTGGACGGTTTTCTTGCTATCATCATGTAACTAACTAATAGTGGATGTTAACTTTAGCCCCTGGATTATATTAATTCAATGTTTATCCTAGTTTTATGATTGTTATATTAATGTCAGTAGTATATCTCTTCTTATGTTAATTCCTCCTTTTAATGGCTCGTCCTCTGTGATCTAGTTCTTTCAATTATCTGATAGTTTAATGCTTTGCTGATCTTGTTTGGAGTTTTCTCTGAAAACTTATTGCTTGATTTTAAGTGGCTACGAAACCTATTGTTATGAGTGTACCCCCTTGTGGTGGAAGCAAAGTTTTTTTATGCATTCCTAGTCGGGTCGCATTTGATTTATGTTTTTATGATTATTTATGATGAAATTGTTGAAGGCACCATTTATGAATTCTTATTTTTTGACTCAGAAAAGTAATGCTCCACATATATTTCTTATTATTAAATTAAATCGATGAAAAGGATTTTTTAGGATCTTCTTTGGGTGGGATTGCCGCTACTACCTGTCGTTCTTCTTTTTCAAGACTTATAAATAAATGAACTGACGAGTGTATTCTTTTCCTAGCCGGATATGTTTCAAGTTTAAATCCTTTAGGTAGAAGATACGTTTATTTTCGTATTTAAGACGATTGTGTACCTCAATTGTTATTTTAGTTAATTAATGTTCGTGTATTGAATGCATAATGTGAAATTGCTCATAAAACGCTAGTGCAAAGTACAAACATTTAAGTGAAAGTCTTTTCTTTCATATCACGTCGAAGCATTTGAGAGAGGTGGCGATGGAGTCGGGAACTATCACATTTCCTTAGATGGTAGAAGTTTTGGAGTGGAGCAGAGCCGAACCGTATTTTTCAGTAAACCGTGCGCAAGTTGGCAGCAGTACTGTTTTAAAAACTTCGTCCGAGAGTCATCATGAAAAAAGGGTATGGAATGAATTCGCGGCGCGCAGTGTTTCGTTAATTTCTCGTCTCGCGCCGCACTAAACTTAATCCTCTCCTTCCAACCACCGCGCGTTTTATATTTCTTCGCTGTGCTCCCCCACTCTCCCCTTGCCTTCATATGCACCACCTCCTCCTCCTCCTCTTACAACCATCTCTGCTGCTCATTTTCCTCGTCATTATCGTCCTCTCTCGCACCCTAAAAAGACAATCTTCGCAGCTCCTCCCTTACCCCATGCATCCCACCCACCGCAGGCTCAACTCCATCCATTTCGCGGCATTATACTCTCCCCCTTTTATTGCTGTCGTCGCTATCAACATTGTGTCCCATCCTCGCCCGCTCGTGCTTCTTTGGCCTCCGCTCTGTTGCAGTGACGGCGATGGAATAAAGACAGCGAACAGATAGGGTGTGAAAGGAGAAGGATGAGCGGGAGACGTTCCCATGACTACGAACGTGGAGAGTGTTTTTCTTTGCCTCTCAGGTACTTTTGTACGTACCGAAGAGAAGAAAAAATCCTCAGTTGTATGTAAATTTACTAGCATAATATCTCCATCTGAGTCTTGTTCGGCTGTGTAATTCTCATTTTTTTCATGAGTGATAGGTGAATTTAATTTTTTTAGTTTTTTAAATTTTAATTCTTATGTTTCGATTTTTATAATATTTGCGTGATATACGAAGTATTGTTGCAAGGTAACCATTTTCAGGAGTTACAAGTGCATGAGCTGCTGAATGCAGATGTTGATCATATGACCCAAGTCAATAGATATTAAACCTAAAGTCCCGCATGTTGCGATGTTGTTTTGCAACACGCTAATATGGTGAGTCAAACGAATTTAAAACGGAACTAGCTATTATATTATGCATTACCACGTCATTCCGTTTTTACTCTTTTTCTGGCTGCGAAAGAGCTTTTGACTTTTTTCTCTATCCATCCTTTTAAAATCCATTCCTATGTGTGTAAATAACATCGCTGGTTTATGAATAGTGTTGACTCGTGGACTACCTCTTTACATTTCCCGAGACTTGTTAAGTCTCCATCCACCGTACGCAGCATCTCTTCTTGTAGTCGTTTGGTCATCTCCGAATTTTTTAATACTTTGCTTTTTTTTGCATGTGCTCAATTATTTTTTGACTACGTGTGAGGATACTACATAGAGTTTTGTTTCATAGTGTTGTCATATCGTAATTTTAACTGTAGGAACGAGTCACGGGTGCTCTTAACGTGACGAAAGTGTTATTCCTTAAAAGTATGAATAAACCCTTATACATCTGCCCTTTCTCTTCCCA
Organism: Ischnura elegans; assembly: GCF_921293095.1. Taxonomy (NCBI): domain Eukaryota; kingdom Metazoa; phylum Arthropoda; class Insecta; order Odonata; family Coenagrionidae; genus Ischnura; species Ischnura elegans. The sequence continues at coordinate 149,059,319 of NC_060246.1, forward strand.
TTTGTCATCTTTTGCTAATTTTATCCTGTAAGAACATTCAATCTGCGTATCATTTACCCATTACCCTCCTTTCTTCCTCCATATTTTATATTCTTGTGAAAGCTTTTCCAATCTCAATCACCTTTCACAACTTCTCTTATCTTCTTGCTCGGTCTAGCCATAACTTTCAGCAAGTTGCACATTGTATTTTCCTTAAATTTGAATCTTTTTTTCATGGAGTGTTTAAAATTATTCCCATTATCATAAGCAACTCGATGTAAGGTATAAATTGAAGAGATTAAAATTTTACTCGACTCTAACTTGTGAAAGTCATAGTATCTTTTATTAATGATTGCGTCTTATTCTTGCATTCGTTCTACCTATCCGTTTCATCCACAAGTTCCTTTGTCTTTATTCCTCTTCCAACTTCCGTGTTAAAAAAATAGAGTATCATCTTCCTCTACCAACTTAACCTCTCTCTCTATCTTCTCCTTCCTATCTCATCATTTTTAGATAGCTTATCCAGTGATATCATCCTTGTATTTTGCCTTCTCCACACTTACTCGTATCCCCGATGAGTCTTTTGAAACATGTATGTAAACATTGCAGTAATGATAGGTTAATAGGGTAGTGATAAATATGAAATTATTTTTAAAGTCATGAATGAGTTGTACCGCAGTCAAAAGCTATGCAAACGTATGCCATAAAATGTTCCGGTGATTGCATAACTTTTCAAGTCAAAAATTAAAGGTTTAGTGTGCGCTACCATATTTGCTCTGTGTACTTTCAAACTTGTTCTCCGTCACCCATTCTCTTGACGTGTCCATCAATACCACATCTCATCTGAGTTGTGACCGCCGAGGCATGTCTGGTAATTCTGTGGTTCTTCCATCGTATTCCGCGGGTCTGGTTTTTTCATTGCTGACATATCCCCTTTACGCTTTACATCCATCTGTCTCCCTCCAGTCCCGTCCGCTGGGAACGATAAAAAAGAAGCGAAATCCACATTTCACTCCGTACTTACATTTTCACTGCACCACCACCAACCACCCTCTCCCGTATCTTTCCATCTATATCTTTCCTGTTATTTCCAAAGCTTCTTGGTGTTTACTCTTCCATTTACTCTCCACGTCTGCCTAAGGGGAAATATTCATTCTTGTTTTGGTAAGAGTCGTTGCGCGCGAGAGTAATTATAAGTTTTTGTACATTTTTCCCCCTCCATTGAGGATATGTGTTCATTCACTGTTTAAATGTAAAGGCCTGAGTTGGGGTAGACCGTGGGGCCCGAAATTCGGGATGAGGGATTCGCGCTTTATATTTACGGAGCCATTATATTTACGAAGCCATTATTTTTACCGCAAAGGTTTCTCAGTATGCGGTTTCGTCAAAGCACTACCTGCCTCGCATCTCGATTCGTGGTGGATAATGCTGCATTTTTTAACGTGAGGGTCGATTCTATGTGAGTGCCGTATTCATGCCCTTGGCCCTTTATTCAGAGGTCTTGGACGATCGAAGCGGTCTGTCATCGTACGATCGAAAACAACTGACACCGTAACTTACCGGAGAGTTGTCTAAAGGCATCTGGTTTATGTAAGTGTGTATTTACGTAATTTTCGAAGCGTAACTTGATAATGAAGTGTTGACATTTTGTGGGCAATATGTACTGGTATGTACAATTGGTCTGCACATGATTGAAAATTTGCCCTCAATCATTTGTCATTTTAATTTCCTTGCGAAAAAAATCTGTGAAATAATAATCGAAAAGAAGATCCGTGACTGTCTGGGCCAATGGCGAGGCATCTCCTTTCCCCGTATTAATTTATTTATTGGTGCAATTCATTTGAATTGCACCACTAAAAAGTTCTGCGGCCAATAATATGTACAATATATTTATGGGATTCACTTTGATTTGTATTTTAAAACTTGTAAGATAAGTATATCGCCATACTCAACGTTTCAATATGGACTAGGAGACATGCTTATCTTAGGTATTTATAGACCGAGGCACTTTCCTTTTCTAAGAAAGTAGCTACAGCCTTGATATAATGGAAAGTATGTATCTCGGGAAATAAGAAATAATCGGAACAATTGCTTATTAATAAGCTAATTTCAGTGACCACCATATACATTCATTCTGCAGGTTACATAGTGAAGTCTCGTTTCATTAAGTCTCGTGATGTTACGTCTTATCGCTAAGTATCCATATTGACAGCGTATAATTTAAATATCTTTGATAGATCCAAGAATGAATCAGAAGCATAAGGACTTTGGAACATTCTAATTATAAAGTGCATTTGATTTATGCCAGTTTTTCAGTCATTTAGAAGCTTAAATACGGTTAAATATCCATATTTTTTGTCGATTTGACGTGACATGACCCCAAGGCGTGCTGATTCCCACAGAGAAGTGCACCTTTGTTCGCAAGGGCCCTTGTTTGCCACACCGTTGCAGTTTTTCTCGTCTAGGTACCCTCTGCAACTCTCTTTGCTTCTCTATTCCTCACCTGATCCGTTAGATAGTATTTTATCTTTCTTCATCCTCCATTCTCTTTCGATGACAGGTTGTTTTAATGCCCTCATTTTGTATCTCATGCGTCCCATTGGCTATTCGCAAGGCACTAGCACGTGTGTATTTTTTGTACCGATTATACCGGACGTACCCGGAAGCGGATAAGTTGAAAAGTGTGAACAACATCTGCTTGAAGGTGACGCTGTATTTTTCACGCCGAGGATTTATGCTGAAAAATCCTCTCTGCATTTGTCCCGCGCTTGCTATCCCGCGCTCGTAGTCCATTCTAATGTTGGGCAAGAAGCTGGCGGAGGCTTATAAGAAGAGGCGTTCCTTATTCATGCCTGCCTCTCTTCCCGTTCCTTTTAGCAGCGGCGTTGAGTTTTTGCTTGCTGACATCGCGTTTGAAGGACGTCTTAACTGTACCAACTATTTCTTTACCTCTCTTCTAAATCTCGTTTCGCTCGTCGTGGAACTAACCTGGCACTATATTTTAATTTTTATGGATTTCGGAATTATTCAGCCGTTGCATATTTTTTATGAGTGATTTATTGTGATTTTGTGCTGGGATTTATTTAGAACTCAATTTTGGAAAATTTCTCATGCTATCCTATGGAGTGTAAATTTTAAACAGGTTGTTAAACTTTTTCCTTCATAAAGTATTTTCAAATGTGCGGCAATTCGTGGCTTCATGGTACATGAGGTTAGATCATTTATTCCTCTCCTTATATGATGTTATTTTAGATTTCTCAAGTAACAGTTAAAATGTCCGTTTCGTTTTCATTAGTGGAGGCTCAATCACAGTTAATCTCGATGTATAGAAATGATCCTTAATGAGGTCCACAACAACGAAGACCGAACGTTTGAATTTTATACAATGCAGGCAACCCGGAAGAGCATTGATAGACAACGTGGACTGCATATTATTGCCTACTTGCATTTGTATGTCTCACTTGTGACTAGTTTTTATTGTACTTATTTAATGAAAACCTACTGTAAACGGGAAAATACTTTAAGGACTATTCCCGTTATATTGTTTGTGATTGAAGCCGTGGATCGTTTATCCTAAAGCAGACGCACTTTGGTGTTCCTCTGGAGAGGCATTTGAGATACTTCGATATAAGTCAAATGTTATTTTTCCCCAAAATTTGCAGAAAAATGGTTATAACCTAAGTTGAATACGTGTACTTTTACCCTAAGTTATATAGACTTTTTGTACTTTATGATAATCTCTTGTGTGCGTGATGTTTAAATTTTTCCACTAGCTTCAGGAATTTAACTTAACTGCTAGAATGTATTAATGATAATAATATTAATCTTTAAATTATCCTCTTGATTGGCGGGAATATTTCGGACAACTTGATGGTACAGTAATTTCCAGCCAGAGTTTTACTATTGGAAAGGCTTATAGGTTATTTTCGCAGCATCATTCGAGCATCGATCGGCTGAATTGATGGTGAAATGCTTGGACCGCTTAAAGTGGTGGAAGAAATAGTGTGTCCTCCGAGGTGGCTGCGCGACCTTCTCGTGTTGCGTTTTAACTCAACCACCCCACCCCCGTTCCATGGCTGTATGCACGTCGCGGTGGAGTAGCTGTTTTGTTTTTATCCCTCCTTCCCGATTCAGGCTTATCTAGGTGTTTGATCGAGTGGCAGAGAGCGAGCGGGATCAAGGCAACGCGGCGTATGCTTCCGGAAGGAGTCCCATAGCTACTTGCATTTCGCCCTTCCCATTCTTTAGCATTGAAGGTGGCGGGTTTAATATAAGTTTATTTAATCCTTATCTATTATAGAGTGGTAGTATGCCTTCTTCTAGCGGAGCAGCCTTGAGAAGGACTTAGTTGTATTCTAATATTACCTGTGGTGCGGTGAAATTATATCTTTAAGTCTTAATGCGTTGCAGAGCTATAACTTCAGCGTCGAAGAGCATGGAAACAATTATTATAAACTATATGCTAACTATAAAACAATGATAAAAATATTATTTTATGAATCTCTTGGAAGGTACGCTATTTTAACATGCATTATTGTTTTATTTTGCTTGCTTTATGAAGAATAAGATAAGTGAAGTGCAGTTGTATTAAAAACGATTTCCATTCTAATTATAACGTTTCGTACGAGTATTTACTGTATTATAAAATGTTTTGCTTGCATTTTAGAGGTATTGCTAAAATTTTATTATTGTGGTATCTTTAATTTAATAACACAGCCATAAACATTGGATTTTGATTTGCAGTCTTGAAATGAGGAAGGGAAAAGATTTTCGGTTAGGGCTGGGAACAATCTAGTTCATAATTCTGGAGAGATCGCTCTGGAGCTCGCTGGTCGTAAAAATAAATACTTAAAAGGGTTAAGGGTCTAAGCCCAAGCCAAATTTATGTTTCATTTTATAGCCGAGTTCACCTGTTGACCGAAGGATAATTTTGTATGTGGTGTGTTCTCCTGGCTCCGATTATGATTTACGGACTTGAGATTTATTTCCATCATTGTTTGTAGAGCGTACTCCGAGTGTATAGTTAATTTGCATACTACCGTTATTTGCTAAATGAACGGTTTATTTTTATAAAAATAAGTAACCAAAATATCTTTACTATGGTCCGAATTACTGCACTTGACATTTTGACATTTTATTTGAAAATTTCGGTCGAAACTTTGGATTTATTGTTGTTCTGAATGTGAATGTATGAAATATAAATTGCGTAATGACATCATTGATTTATGCGCTCTATTGTATCAGAGATACGTATGTTATTCGTAACGATGGGTACTGTATGTTTTCCCTTTCATGCTATTTAAACCATTCTGGTAGCGTTTTTATTTTCCTGAATGTCAAATGAAATTAGTGTTTAATTTGTCTTAGTAATTGTAAACTTTGCATTATAAACGGTTTTTTCGATTTCAATTTAGCATTAATCAGTTGATATATTAGAAGTTATATTCAAGATTTACCTCAACACATTTTTTTCAAACCCTTAAATGAAACTCATTCTGTATGATAGAATAGATGATGATTCGCGAATCGCATGTTTAAATTTAGTATTTTGCCGATATACTTAATTTTTCTCCGCGTGGAGATTTACTCTATGCTCACATTGCTCTCTCTTCTTCTCATCACGGTGCTCGTCTCTTTTGTGTCCCGTTACTTGAATGTTATCTGCTCAGCTTGCGTCCATGTGATCCCTTGCAAGGCCCCGCTCTGAGATCTTTCCCGTGGGACATTAATAACAGTTGTGCCGTCGATATATAACTCGCGGTCAATCGCTGCTCGAAGTTCGAGGAACTGTGGCCAATGCGAAACTACTGGAATAGTTACATTTTCTTTCTTGCCTGAGCAAAATAAAATGACTTGGCCGCACGTAACCTTTCCAGGATGTATATCCTCCCTCGCTTCTCTATCGGCAAGAATACCGTTCTGAGTATCCCTCTCTCCTCTTGAGTAGCCTCTCTCTCCCATGCCTTTACTTCCTTGGTATAGCTCCCTACCATGCCGCAAATAAGTACCGCTTCTGACTTTCACAGGTCCATTCCCTTTCATTGCTTAAAGTTGGGGCTACTTCACTGAGATTGAAAAAAATATTTTCTTTTGGAAAATAATTGACTTTTGTGCCCATTTTGAACTATTGTTCATTGCAGTGTTGGTGTCGAATAAAAATGTTCTTCAAACTAGGTTTCTCTCATGTTTCAACATCCCTCTGCAGTTTTAAACCTTAGGAGGAAAGTTGTACCGTATTCGCTGCCAAGATGTAGCTTTTATGCGAGCATTGATCGAAGAATGTAAATTTTCACTATCTACGAACACATCTGCATCTTCATACCACACCGCAAGCCACCTGAAAAAGGCGTGTGGCAGGGGGTGTTAGGACACCAACCGTCTACATATTAAAAGCAAATGCATAAATAAAATTACGAATACCATTTATTTAAGTCCTTTTTGGTTCGGGGGAAAAACGAATTCCCATGTCTATCCCTTCGGCAAAATATCTCTCTTAATTTATCGCTTCTGTCGGACTTGGAAATATAGTGGGACTCTTGGATGATGGTCTCCTTGTCTCTCCTAAAGATATCTATTCTCAATTGTTCAAACAATCTAAGCCTATTGTTTCGAGAAATTATCTAACATTTGTACTGTGTAATCTGAAAAGCACACGGTATTATTATATTATAATATTTTGTCGCACAAAGATGGAGCGCCAATTAGCTGCTATCACTTTCCGAGCATTCACGCTTCCTAGGTGATGTGCTCCCTAAAATAAAAACCATCCCCTCCTTGGTCTCACCCCACTCTGCCTTCACCTCCCCTCCCTCTTCCACTTACCTCTCCTTCCCAACCTTTCTTCCTGCAGCATCTCAACTCATCCCTCAGCCTTCGTCGGCTGGGCGATGGCCAAGAGGAGGCTTGACCTACCGCAGGGTTCGACGCCCGGTCTGTGCTTCCCCTCCTTGCCCCGGCGGGGGCGTTAGCCCACTTCACCGCAGCGCTCTTTGACTAGCGTGGAGTACCTGCGATCGCTTGTGCACGTGTAACGCTACGCCTATTACGATCGAATCCTTCCTTGAGAGTGGTCCGTTTAGTCTGGTGATAGGCATACGAGCACGTCTTGTAATGATTAGAAACTACTGAATTTGTTAGTCTTTATTTAAGAAAAAATTAAATCCCTTGGTTTACTTCAACAGTGTTAATTGGTGATATCTATTGTTATCTTGTAGGGTATATGTGGTATGAATAGGTAGTGAATATATGTTGTGGGTCACTGCAAAAAGGTAGACTTTTTTCTCAATCTAATACAAATTCAGATTAATTGATATCTTTAAGCATTACATTCGTAACAATTACGATAATTTTAGCGGATTTTAAACTTCCATGTTGAAGCCAACTAATAGGTCACTCTTAAGAGTTGGGAGACTTTTTGTAAATATGCATTTTTGACTGTGCTTCATTTGAAATTTATGGAACTTCGGGAAATTTTACTTCAGCGTGTAAACTGGCTAATTCTATGAGGTACATTTTATGACAGCACATATTCATGATGCGGGATTGTAAATGATTTTGATAAACTTTTATGGTGCCTCATTTCTTTAGAGCCTATTAGTAAAATAAGGTATTCACGGTTAGGGGAACAGTAGATTCTGTGCCATGCATCAAAAATCGTCAAATGAGCGAATATATCTTTAGAGACATGGTTTATTCATTCCTTGTCTTTTTGGGACAGGAGATGGATATGGCAGGAGCGAGAAATCACATTTGGGCACCTATTAGTTTGATAGATCAAGCCTGTCTGTAGAAGATTTCACTATATCTAAGGGACCTACTCTTAGCTTAGTGAATTATGGATCGTTTTCAAGTGCAAAATAAGCCTCAGCGGAGTGTAATATCAATTCATACTGACAGCCATATTCATTATGAATGTGCTGAAAAATATCACGTGAAATGAATTAGTTAATGTGTTTTTCTGAAAACTTCGATTGATGTATGCAATTTAAAGTGCGAAAAAGCTGCCTTGTGGCCAGTACCTATCATCACAAGTGGCAAAAAAACAAATTGATCAGACAATAACGACACTCCTTACACTATGAATGCTTGAAATGCACACCTAATACCTTCATGAATACCATCTGGGTGTGAAATACGTACGTTATAATACAATAGGTTCAGATGTTGCAAAAATCGTTAACATCACCGATGAAGTCACCGATGCATGAGCGTTGGCCTCTGGTAGTAGTTCTATATATTTGCCACTCTTGGAGAGTTATTATTATTTCTTGCGATTTATTTCTGTAATCCGAGCCATTTAAGGTCAACTACGGACTGTTTGTCTGCGCAAGATTTTTTCCATTTAATGTTTCATTCATAGGAAAATCAAAAGATCTTAATCAATGTGTGTATGCGTATGTAACTCATAATAACAATTTGCATTCGAGATTATGTTCTTATTAGCATTTCAATCAAATTTCCAGGAATGAAATATTCGTGTTTAGGTCTGTTCCTATGACTTTATTTCATCTCTTGCTGTTGTAACCCTAAGTACTCGGCTACCTTGCTGTGATATTTTTCGTGTTGATATTGCCCAGTCTAATCTGGCAGCGAACTAACTATTCATCTTTGGAAGGAAAAATGTGGAATATAATGGTTAAAGTATTCTTTGTGTGAGCTTTTGTATGTCAAAGAGGATAAGAATCTCAGTTGTACCCATGGTTGACCGAGAAATGCGTCATTCGTCAAGTCTTATGCGCGGATTTGACTGCAATTTAATTACTGAACGTCAACTGATACGTTGCTATCCTATCTTTGTCTCACATCATCGTGGAAATAACGACTCCAGATAAAGATATAGCGTAAACACATCCAAGGTCATTCTTTTTAGCGCGTAATTAAATTATTTTATCTCCTCACGATCTCTGAAATTCTATCATCGGTTATTTATTCAGCGTGTTATCCAAGCCTGTGGCGGAAATAAGCTGCCTCATGCATGAATTACTTTATGTGAGGCTATTTTAATGCCATATCTAGCGAAAATACATAAAGGGTAGACACAGAAGTCATGGTCAGATTTTTTTAACATTGAACTACACTTTTCTCGAGCTAGTGGTATGATTTTCAATTTATTTCTTATCAATTTTAGCGAATTTATTGCTAGAAAATCTTTCCGACTTATATGTTTTTTAAGTCAAACATTGCTTACTGTATTTAAAGTGTTTTTAGTTTGTCATTTGGTATTTTTGAATCTTTTCTGTGAAATTTTGATGAAATAATACCATAATTGTTGTCCTTTTATTCATAGAAAGATTGAGTGCACAACTGAATTGTGGAGGATTGTGAAGCAAACTGTCCGCAACTGTCCGTATTGCGGGTCCGCCCATGTTTACATTACCATCCGGTCGAGCGATTGAATTGAGCTTGAGGGCCACTGCACTCGTCCTCATGTCCTCGTGGCCCCTTTGAGGTTGCTTCCCTGGAGGGCGGGTTGTCTATTACGCGAAGGTCGTTCTGCTTCCCTTGTTGTCCAACCCACGCACTTTCTGCGATTATCGGTACAGCTGGGCGTCGAGCTCTTCGAAGCGGCTTCTCACAGGTGGCCGAGTTTCTTTTTTTTTTAACGCGGTTATTTGTAGGTCTCGGAGCTTACACGCAAAAGACCGAGTTGTGGCTTCTGCGCATGCGGCGTGGATTGAAATACCAAGATCACATTATGGGTCTAATTAGTTGACTACGACGATAGCGTTAGTTTTTGCGTAGGTAATATATTTCGTTCGGGAATTTTATTTCTTTAAATTTAGTTCTTCAGAAGAAGAATGATCAGATTTTAAATAAAAATATCTAGTAAGTAATTACTTTATTCGATTTATCATTCCCATGTAAAAGCTGAAGTTGGTGTTTAAGCGCAGGACTCAGTTTTTAGTTACTGTGCAGCCACATTGAGTGTTCTTGTTTATTTTTACTTAGAGTTGCACATATTACTCCTTCATTCATCATCCAGCTTGTTCAGTAATTTTCTTTATTGCACTATACTAGTTTCCGAGGTAACTTGTAGCTGTCGTTCTCTTTCTTGATGACATCCTCCGCTTGAAATGGATTTTAAATTTTTGTTGTTCATGATTTGCTATAGAAAAATCTTCTTTCCATTCTAAATTACTTTCCTTCGTTTCGTTTTATTTTCAATTATTTTAAGAAGGTTTTTCGCCGACTCTCTGTCGTAGTTTCGTTTGTTTAACGTGTAGTTGAAATTAGATTCTTCGTCATTTGGCTAACGGGGAATGATTATTTTCTGATGAGACTGTACTAAATTACCTATCTTAAATATTTGTACACTGAACTCAATGGATATCCATAGTGGGTTATTCGATAGGTAGTTGAATGGAAGAAGAAACGTTCACTCACTCTTTTTCGCGGAGAATCTGTAGCTTTCTGTAGTAGATACTTATAAATGTTTTATTTGAGTCTCTAATAGCCAAACCGTGCGGGTATCTCTGTCCAATTTTTTTTTCTTGGCTGATGTTTATAAAAATAGATTTTTAGAATTTCAGGTTACACACCAATCGAAAAGAACCACTCATGGCTTAGAATAATTATCTAAGATAGTGGCATCTTAATGAGTCAGGGAAGAAACTTTTTCTTGAGAAATGGAATATTTCGAGAGTATCAATAATTGTATCAGCTATGATGATTCCCTCAGAGGGTAAAAATAACCATTAGAGGCTATCAAGCCCTGCGTTGACGCGTTAATTCAGAATTGTTTTTTCTTTATGGTGCACCTTGATGTGCTGTGTTCCGTCCAATGGATGGAGCAGTGCTGAGAGCTAGGAGACCTGCGGTTTGCAACCCCGATAGCTAATCGTTGCTTTAATTTTAGTTAACATTTTTCCTCACAACTTCAGATTGTTATGTGTGACTTAATTATCATAGAAATACATCCTTAAGCGACGTCATTTTTAGCCCTGGTCGTCTGCCCTAATGATTTTAAATTGGAATCGTTTCGAATAAAATATAATTTAATGTATAACTTCAAAAATATGCGGCATTTATCGAAGGGACTAAGGCTAAAAATTAAATAATGCTAATGCATTGATGGAATAGGAATGCGGGCATCAATGTTACGAACCTGAGTGGGTCTATAGTGCCGAGAGCAGTAACTGATGCAAATACATGAGATAGAAGATAAATAGATCGATAGATCAATGAAAGGAAACATTTCCTATTTCAGTGTGCATTGTAATTAGGAATATAGTTAATATCTTTACTTCTGAAAGCGATTGCTATTAGCATACATTTTTGCGCTGTTTGGTTTCCTTAAAAAATTACTCGTCGCAAGTTAATGATTGGTTTTTAGTATCGTGTTCGTATTAAATACCACGGGAAAAATAATTCTCTAAAAGTTATTAGGGTTACCTCTTAAGGAGTGCAATATTTTTGTTTCACGTAAATATTTTTATGATAGTTATACATAGCTAAAGCATTTTTTCATATTCTCTTTCTCTTAATTTCATTTAAGTAACGTGGTAGGACTTCTGATTTGTATACATTTATTTGAGATGAACTTTCCCTTATGATTTTCAATCAGTTACTGATTTAATTTAGCATAGGACCCCGAATTTGGTCGGGTAATTTAGTATAACTATAATTTTGATAAAGTTGCTCTCCCGAGGTGAGATGCTTGCTGCTGTGAGTTCTGGTTCCAGGACAGGAATGAGGAATTTAAGATGAGTCGCTAGAACTTTCGAAGGTAAAGAAGAAAAGCTTTCGAAGAGAACCGATATTCGGGCAAGGCTGTTTATCACTTTCGAGCTTAGTCCCGTCATCCATTCTTCGGGCACGTGGACGATTCCAGACGACAGCCTATCGCATGCCTCTTGATAAATCGATTTTCGGCCAAGTTTTTAAAATAATCTGACCTGGTAAATCCTCGCTTTCAAAGCATTTTTCCTCACTCACCGTAAGTGTAAACGGTGTGGAAGGCGTGAGGTCTTTCGCTCGTTGTTAGCTGCCTCCTGGCTTTACGCTTTCATCCCGTCTACGCGATCGGTGTGTGTGATTGATTGGCCCACGGCCACTAGCGGAGTTGGATTTTGGGGAGGCTGGCATCACTTTTCGCATAAAGAAGAGACACTCCGAAGATAGAAAGAGAAAAGGAGAGCGAGCAATTTATTTTACAGCCACTCTAGAGTTTGTGAAGCTTTTGTAGTCATGCCGCAATTGCTGCACGTACACATTTACTAATCCTAAGTAATATCATCCGAGTGTGAAACAAATTGCCGGGAAAATGACCGATTTTACACTTCCCCGGCAATGAGCTGTGTGACATTTTCTCGGAAACGCCGTCGGGTTATAAAATTTGGTTCAGCGGGTGTTTCAGTTTTAAGACTCGTCAACCATTCTTCGAGGAAAAGAACGCCAGGTGACTTAAAATGTGACCCGGTGGCGAGACGAAGAAAGTTCCACTCATACTCCAAACACCATCTTCCGTACGGTACCTTCGAGTACGTTTTACAAGTATTAGGGGATATTCGTAGTTTTATTGTACATTTCTAGATATTTTACGGAAGAATAACGGGCAAATAAGTGCTTGAGGGAAGAATGTTGGGTAAACGAGGGAGAGGAAGGAGAGAAAATGATTTAATACAGAATTTAAGGGAGTAGGCCTTATTGTGAATTGAAGAGGTAAGTATATGAAGGAAGGAGAGGCTGCCGGAATGCTTCTTAAGCACTCCATGGGAACCTACCTCAATCGGTAGTACACTTTAATAATAGGAATTAAGGACATGCTATTCTTAAGAAAACAAATGGATGTATATGTGTCTGGCAATTATTTGGCATATTTTCGACATTCTATGGGTTGTTATTATTATTACAGGAGTAAGTATTTAAGTAGCTCGTCCAATACTAGTTATGAACAATTTCAGGCTCGAAATGGATGATAAGGACTTGAAGAGGTGGACCGAAGGGGTTTTGCGGGAAACGCCGGGATAGGAGGCGTCCCTTTGAATAACACTCGCACAGTTTCCGGCCTCGGCGTTCGTTACCTTGCGTTGCGGCGACACATGTTGCGGCTTCGTCCTCCCCTTCGCATTATTCCAGGGGACCCCCTCCCTCTCAGTTACTCGAATATGGGATGCCTCCCTCCTCTCCCCCCTTTCCTCCCCTCCTCCCTCATAGTCCATCGTGACCCCTTCCCCTTCACCCAACCCCCGGACACTTACCCCACCTGACCTCGGTCGTGTGCACAACCACCCCCGAGTGTTCGACCCCTTCCAAGCGTAGAAGTCCTCTTGCCTCGCCTCAAGTTTTCGTGATACCCTCCGCCAGGTGGAAGAGGACGCGTTTAGGCCGGTTTATAGAGAGCATTATCGTTATTATTAAAGTATTATACCGTTTAAATTAGGTTTCCACGGAGTACTCAAGAATCGTTCTCGCAGCTTCCCTTCCCTTCATGTACATCCATTAGCTTCACAGATTTGGGGCGTTAATAGAAAAAAAGCGTGGACTGAACGCCATGGGAGGAGTTTGAGGGCACCAGGGACAGCCTGGCCCCCTCAACTTAACTGGCAATGTGTCCGAAAAAACGAAACATTCAAGTACATTGAAAACAAAAACATTAAAATTTTTAGTAAATTTTGGTCTTAGATTATACATACCATCTGTGGTTTGTCATTGTGGATATCAGCAGTGTCCAAAGTATATAGGTCCGCATTATAAATCGTATTTTAATCACTATCTTAGACTTATCCTCATTGTGAACTCACACATGATTTACTGTACCATTTTGACGTAAATTTGGTACTATAGTTAATGCTTTCGGTTGTGTTTTAGCTGGTTTTCCTGTTCATATTATTATTTGTTCTTCATCCTGATTCGTCCAAATTTTTATTGTTCTTGATAGATATCCCCATAATACGCCCAAGACGACTAATGTCACTCCGAGCTATCGTGACAGTTCTTAATTAGCATGAAATATTTGCACCTGAAAAACCATTATTATTTTTCTAAAGAACGTTATGAAAATGTAAGTCGCGTATCCAGCTTATCTTGTATGCCATTAATTACATTTGAGATGATTGTTGTGTAGTATGCACAGTTCTCAGATTACCTCCATGGTTGCTTACGTTGAACACCTCGGACATATTTTCGACGCACGATTTCATCACTTTATTCATTTATCATTCGCTCTTCGTATTTATTGTCATTTGGCTTTGAGTGAGTTTAGGGCCTTCTCCATAGATGTGTTGGCGCATCGCGTCGCTGCATTTCAACGCGCTAAATCAGTAAGAAAACCGCAGAATCCTAGTTCATAAGCATTCACCAGGGAAACCTGAGAACTCATATCAACCTAGACAGACAGCAGTGATCGATGCCTTTTGAGTTCTCCGGAGAATATTTCGTGATCATGCAGTAATTAGTCATTTTGACGGCGCCGCGCGTAATCCACGCGCGTTAAAATGGCCTTGATTGCCTCGGAAAACCTTGACTGCGAAAATACAATTCCCCTTTGCTTGTCCCCGTCTGTACATCGATCTTTTCGCAAGTAAGCTTGTAAAAATTAAAGCGCGTCCGTGTCCGGCTAACCTACTCGTAAATACAGAAAGAGCACAAGCTAATTTTCTCCCTCTCCTAGCATCGCCTCGGGGAGACGGTTTTGATTGATGAAACTCCCCCTTTCTTTACGAGTACATAAGCCTGGGAACTTAAAAAAAAGCTTCATCTACCCCGTCTTCGCAATCACAAGGACATATTAGTCGTATCACCTCCGTAAAAAACTACGCTTCAGGGGTGAGAAAAAGATAACATCTTTCTCGCCGCGCAAACTCTTGCAATGCGCGATTAAATCTTCCGCTATTTTTCTGCCCTCTGACCCTTTACCTTCGTTCTCGTGCCTTCCGCAGTCCATTCATTATTGTATCCCCTTTCTTCGGGTGGAAGTGGCGCTCGCGTCGTAATGAGAAATCACAAGCGTTTTTCGTATCGCCGCGGTGTGTGAAAAGTCTCTCGTATGAAGGTTCGTACGGTAGGTCAGCTTTAATCAGCGCTAATGTCACCGACCCCTCCGCGTGTTGATGCGTCTAGCTTTTGAAATTCATTCCACGTGGCGCGATGGTGAGTCGATAATCCTTGAGAGCGCCCAATCGAGTACTCGGATTACAAAACAACTACTTCCAATGGTGCTTGAAATCCATTATATACTTGAAAATGCTCTCTATTCGTCACTTTAAAACATTCCAACGTAATGAATTAGTGCTCTAATTACACTCTGGTTCTCCTCAAAACGCTCCAATAAATTCTCGACGAAGAATTTGTTCCGATCTGTGAAATAAAATATTCCCTCCCCGAGGAAAAAATTAATATATCAACACGTGCACAACGAATATGGCTACGCGAAAATTCATCAGACTTTGCCGCGAAAGGGAAGCGCGGATCCTATAATTGATGACTCGGGAATCGAGAGCATGCGAGCAGATTTTTGTAAACCCCATTTTATCGCATCTCGAGAATTATTGCTCATCCATTTATTTTGCGTAATTCGATGAATCGCCATTACATGATTCACTCTTACATATCCTCCTCAGCCGGTCACCCTGCCTGCTTGCCCCCATACTACTTACCCTTCGGGGGATATCCTATCCCTCCCACCTGATTGCGAGCGAACGGTTAAAGCAACCCCCTTGACATCAAAAGCACTCTGATCCCCCGTCATCCTCCCAACCCCCAAACCCCACGGCTCACCTTCCCTCACACCCCCACCCTGTCCTGTAATTAGATCCCAACTCCACTGTTTATCGCCACACACAGTCTCCCACCCTCTCTCCATCCTCCCCCTATATATATCCCACGAAGCTACCATCACTGACGCCGTCACCATTTCTCGTATCTTCCATCTTCCTCGCTTTTTTTCCTTTTATCCTTCCTTCCAGTCTGTACTGTACTAAAAATTGGGAAAAGGCTAAGAAATTGAGTTTTTAATGGAATCATGGATAAGTCTGAAAATTATTTTTGAAAACTATCCATTTTTTTAGATGAGATACGGAGGAGACAGAGGGTATGGCTGGGGGGAGTACTTAGCGGGGAGGGGATGTTGAAAATGGTGTTAGAGGGTAGAATGCTAGGGAAACGAGAGTAGGGAAGGAAAAGAATAGGATTTTTAGATAGATTGAAAGGGAGTAGGTCTTACAGTGACTTGAAGAAGGAAGTGCTGGAAGGAAAGGAAGGCTCCCTGATCACTTCTTTAGTGCTCCATGGAAACCTACCTCAAACGGTAGAATAGTATAGATAATAATAATAATCCACATTTTTCCACTTTAGAAGTTTCATGCTCCATGATTTGCAGTACGATTTGAAGCATTGCAAAGTTTTTGTTCAATTTTTGCCATTATTTAGAGTATAAAGTATTATGCCCTATGTTTATTACAGAACTAGAAATTGGGAAAAGGTCGAGCAAGTACCGAGTTTTGAATGAAATCATTATCAAGTCTGAAAATTATTTTTGAAAACCATCCGTACTTTTTCGTCTCAGCAGTTTTATTGTCCATGATTTTTAGTGCGATTTGAAGTACTGCTTAATATTTTGTACAGTTTCGATCTTTATTTACCGTAAAAATTAGCTTGTCCTATGTTTATTGCAGTACTGAAAATTGGTGTTGGGTCATGGCACTAAAGAATATGCAATGAAATCATGGACATGTCCTAAAATTATGAAAACTTCGATTATGTTGGAACTTAGCGTGTATATTATTCCCACCTCGTGTACAATATAAGACGGTATAACTGTTTCTTACAATACAAGACGATGTGACGCTTCGGGTGTGCAACAGATACCGATAATCTCCAGTTGATGAAGTTGGAAATACACAAAACTTCAACATCTCTAAACCTAAATGAGATTAACATTTATCAATTTGGCTCCAATTCGAAAAAAAATATGGAATGTCAAATAAATAATTTTAGAAATTCCGAAAAAAATGATTGAACGATGACACCCCTAATCCAAGAGAAGGTCTCGGAATTTCCATATTTGTAATCCATGGTATCCCTGATTATCCTTCCCCAGAAGATCCTATGGCCGGGTAGATTTTAATCATCGTAGCCGGACCCTTCTGCAGCTTATGGTGGGAGGAAGAGGTCTGGCACCCAGCGTTTTAACCTCTCGACCTTCTCCTCCCTCCCCTTCCACCACCCACCCCCTGAAAACCTCCGCACCACCCCTGCAACCACCCCTCAAGCCCCGTTCACGCCGCCGTAATCCTTGGCTTCCCGGCAAAGCCTCCCCCGAAGCAATTAGTTACCTGAGACCCTTATGCCCTTGCCCCTCCCTCATTCATCCCCACTCTCTGATCGCTACTTTCCCTTCCTCCCGCACCCACTGCGCCCACAACACCTCGTCCTTCCCACCCACGTGCGCCTCGCCCGACCAAGCCCCGCCATACGCAATCGGTATCATTTGCGTAACGCTGCCGGCCGGGAAACGCCCGCCACAGTTATATTACCGCGGGCGATGCGAAGTGGCAGATAGGGGTTGGTGATGAGGAGGGGTGTGACGGGACGGGGGTGTGCACAGAGCCAATGGGTGCGATTCTCTCGCCTCTGCACGCTGTTGCCGGGTCGTTCGTTCACCCCCTCTCTGGACGTTGATTTGTTTCGCGGGTTGCGAGTACGGTGGAACAGAAAGTGCGGCACAGCATCAGCTGTCGATGATTGTTGAATCGTTTGAAAATTCTTGTGGACGGAAAGGGGCAACCAGAACGTAAGGCGCTCAGTATCAGGTGAACTTCAAATCGATAGCGTTATTGAGGAGTGGCTCGGAGCCGGCGCCATTCGGACAGTAATGCGATCCGCTTGAATTTCTTTTTCGGTAGTGAGCCACTGGAGGAGTACTAAGTTTTCAATAATTGGGGATGTTGAACGGTAAATGGCAATTTTTTAGAATCATAGGCAATCCTGAATGTGTACTGCGACTGCCCCTCTTGATCTCCTAATGTGATGGTCCAGTCGCTGGTGAAGTGTTACAACTGATAGAGGGTTAAGAGGAGTTCTGTACTTGCTTTTAAATTTGAACTAGTGGTCCATGGACTTCAAAGGGTTTCGCATCGTTGGTATAGGAGTTGAGGGCCCAGGTGAAACATGCTTATTAAAACATGGGAATTTCTTTCCATCATAGAGGCTAATGATCATCGTATAGTAATTTGATCATGAGAGGAGTAAGGTATTCGTCAGCCATGTAATTCAGGAATAAGTAACCTTGTATGAGTAAACATAACGTTTAATGAGTCACCATAGATGCCGGAATGAAATACTAGTTGGTAACTTTGATTGAAATCCAATTTGCTTCATTCTCTCCACTCTTGAGTTCGTTAGCCTCTCGATAATGTCTAGAACCGCAACGGAATCATATGGAGACTTTCCAAATAATTATATCCCAATACATTAACTTCGAAATGATTGCGAGAGTGGTATGCATTACTTTTTGAGTATCAAGATTACGAGGCGACTAAATTGCCAACCAACCGTAGAACTGCTGTCGTGGGCTGCGCTGAGTTTTAAGAGTGCCCGTACAATTAGTTCCAGCCAATGGACTCCCCTCTCAGCTGCCCTTTATCGTCGCAAGGAGCCCACTGTAACGGTCCAAGCGAAAGGGCACACGATGGAGGCTTGGTAGGGTTCCTTGGAAAATCATTAGCGGCGGACTTCGTATGAACCCGTATGATATATAGAGGGGGATATCAGGGCTGGTCAAGGAGATCAGGTGGTTCATTAAGTTGATTTTTCGCCAATGTTAGCACCACTACTTCAAGTTTCTGTGACTGTTCATATAATCTGCTGGGTCTGAAATGAAACAATCCTTGAGAATCGCTTGAAAGTCAACGGCTTTTCATCGCATTGCATATGAAATATCAACGCACTTCCATAATGTTCTTTTCTCTGATTTATAACTTTTGATGGGCTTTTTTCCTTAGTTTTTTCGTTAGTTTTTTCGACCATATATATTCGATTCGATATAGATGAGTTTTCATTCGGTAAAATTGTCCCCGCAAATCCCTAACATGGGTTTTTATTTCAACTTCCGTTTTGAAAGAAGTTCATACCCTATTATTTTTTACATTCTAATGCCGTAAATGCTTTTCCCTCCTCAATTTAAACGGCTTGGTGTCGAATGGAACCGTCTCTTAACCATTTTATTTGATGATTTATAAATACGTCTCGTTGACTTGATACGCAGAACTACCTGAAAAAATTACTTTTCATCATTTTTTCCTGTTTTTGTTTCGTACCCGCATAAAAACCTCAAATAACTCATTTTCCGTAAAAACACGTTGAAAACTGTTCAGGTGGACGAATTTTTCAGGAAATCAATTTTTCATCTAAAAATACCCTCTCCAATACGTATCCCTGGTGAATAATCTATAAACAATATTTTTGATAACACGAATGTTATTTTGAACTTCTGAACGGATTTGAATAATGATTACCGTGATTTCTATCATTTTTCGGGGTGTTTCGCTTTCCCTTGTTTTGAGTGACCAGGGTTTGGTGAATTAGAGCAGGTAACTTCGAAGACTTCTGAGACAAAGATCTTAGGACAACGAGAACTGCTTTCTTTATGATTGCCACTAAATTATTAAATACCCAATCGACAAAAGAGTTGATTTTATTTGCATCTACTCCGAATCAAAATATAAAATAATTTATTTCGATACATATATTTTGGGAAAAAAGGGAACAATTTTCGCCTCCCCTGTCCTTACATATTTCGTATTATCTATCTCTCTCTCTCTCGATTTATCCCTCCCGATCCTTATGAACCGCACTCTTTCCCGTCCCTGTCCAGAAAACCGCTGGTTCCTCTTCTCTCTCATTCCCCTCGGATGGCCGCCTTACCTTCTTTGCCACCATCCCCTATCCATTCATTCTCCCACATTTTCGGGCTCCCTTATTCTGGCCTCCTCTCCTCACTCCCCGGACCTCAAACCGCCTGTTCATACAAGCGTTAACTTTATTACAGGTTTTTTTTCGTAAATCGGACCGGAAATAATTTCTGGCTCCCGGGCGGAAAGAACGCGTGACAGAAGGTTTCTGGGGATCGGGAGGAGGGTGGATTAGGAGGGTAGGAAGGGGCGAATAATGTAAAAGGAAAAGCGGAGGAGAAAATTAATGGTGTTCGAAACAAAAGTCAAACGGAAAACGCTTGTTAATTGCTGCGACTTTGCGCTCCGATGGAACAAAGGAAGTTAATGCGTCCCTAGTTTTTACAGTGTGTTTTTTCGCGCTGTACCCTCCTTTCCGTTGTATCCGTTTACGAAAGATTGCTAACCAATAGGTGAAATTTTGCTGTGGTGGTTCTTTTCGTTCCTTTCTTTTCCTGCATAGCCCTGTCGTAGATAATTATATATGTAGCTGGATTGCTTCGATCTCATTTTATTCGACACGAAATCGTTCCTCCCGAGTCTATATTTGTGTAGGTACTTACTTCGATTTAATGGTAGTACTTATGATATTCCTGTGCTATTTTTCAAATGATGCCATAATGCAATCAAGATTTCATGTTGAAAAACCACCGCTTTTATCAATAATGTTGCTATATTATTTACGAATTTAATTTCTTTTTAATTATAAACTTGAATAGGAATCTAGGGTATTTGCGAGAAAAAGGCAAACGGCTCTTCGTATCAATCTGTAAAATTTTAGTACCAGGAATAGATTAATGTAATAGTCACTCGCCTATTTCCAGTTCTGTTGATTTATGCAGTTTCTTTGAAGCTTAGCAATTCTATATTGTCAAAAAAAATTATGCGGATTTTGTTTCACTGTGCTAATATCCTCTTCAGCTTCTTTGGGTTCAATTTTATATCATTGGAAATGTGGTTTTGGCCGAATCATGATTGATCGTCTCGCCCATATAGCCCTTCTGTATTGCGGAACCTTTGAGCATTTGTTTGCGGTTACATATCGTTTTGAAGTGATCATATCGGCCGTCCCGTCGTATCCACGCATTGCACGCAAATATTGGCATACCAATTGAATTCTATTAATATTCCTCTTGTAGGATGGCTCTCTTACCGATCCATCCGATTTTGATACCATTTACGTCAATAGCTGTTTGTCGCTTGCTTTATTAGATGTCGCGACGTTACTAGACGCGTCGGTTGATCGACGCTGTTTCTCGTTTTTATTATGGAAAAAAGTTAAACTTTCAGTGTTCGGTATTACGTCTTACTTTCTTTTACAAAGGCTACTTAAATTATTTATTATTTAACCAGAACCTCGTTCGCATGCTTTAAGAAATATACATAAATGTTTTTGGACAAAAAATTCGACTGTTTTACACTTTAGACCCTGAAGACATTCAAGTGTATTCTGTCATTAATGAAAGCGGTTTATGTCAAAATTGACGGAATTTGGACAAAATTTCTGGTGCATTTGCACTATCTTATGTTCCTTTTCGAAGCGTACCTATTTCATTACTCTTGTATAATCCTAGCCACCCTTTTAATTTCGGTATTTCTTGGTCGCTTGCATTTCTCTGCTAGTTTCGCGAGTGAGCTGAGCAGCTTAAGGTTGGAAGGCGATATTTGGTGGAACTTGTTGACAGGAAACATAATGAAGATACACTTTTGTATGTTCCACAAGAGTTTTTAATACCGACCCAGGTTTCGGCAGTACACACTGTCATTATCAAGGTGAGCTACCGATGAACAGTACATATTTTAAAATCTCGAAGCTCTTAGGTAATTCCGCCACTTCCTATTAAGCTCTTGGTTATTAATTCAATGCATATAAAAACTATTTTTGGATCTGAAAGACGAACTATTTTAGGTACACATATTGACGAATTATGTCTTATCCAAAGGTAGTAAATTTAGAAAAATAGACGAACGTTAAAGAATATTGGGATAAGTATAAAAAAGAGTGTAAATGTGAGTTTTTTTATCTGAAGTATGACCGTATTTCATTTTTCAGCCTTTTATTTCCACAAAACTGGATCGCCTCCCCATGTAGTTGCGGGAAGGCTGTGAATTGCCTTTCATCCTATTCCGCTCACCTGTTCCTCTTAAAGTCGTCATAAAAAATGCTGCAAAGTTAACGCCTGGTGGAGGTCGTTTCATCTCGCGCAATATACCCGAATGGCTTTCTCTTTTACATCTTTTTATTAGATTCATCTTTCCGCCTCGGATATCACTCCATCTGTATGCGCAGTAAAAGTTGTAAAGATCAATTATTTGGAATTTTAAGTTTTTAAAGGTATTTTCGCTGAAATACTGAAAATTAATCGTCAAATTTGGCTAAAAAACACTTAGCTCTGTAATTCGCATTACTGACATCATTGATCTTATATGCGCTCTTTATTCCTAGCTGAACCATCTCAGCATGCATACATATTTCTCATTATTTTTTAATGGCAGCCTTGCGTCATTTGCGGTTACAGCTGGGCCTGATAGGTATTGATGACGTTCATGAAAGCTAGACTATCTTCAGTATAGACTTGTTTATGGTGAAGACAATGGAGAGAAAGTGGCTCTTTCGGACGATTCAGTTCGAAGAACGGCGATAATATTACCTTAAGTTACCTTTTAGTGGATATGAAGAAAGAAGTCATTAGATCTATTCATATTTGTCCACATTGCGTACATTCCATAAGTATGGAGAGAGGAAGTAACAAAGAATTGGTTAAAGAAGTTTCTTTAGGAAACTGCTGGAGGAAATGAAAGGAGGAAACTAAATGTGTGCGCGAAGCAAGTTCTAGGTAAGTAATGTAGAGATGCTGAGGTTTTTGATAGAGGGATGATCGATAATTAGATGGGAGATAGAAAAGAGAACCGAGTTCATGAAGGGTATAAAGAGTAATCGCCATTATGTCTTGTTAAAAGGGGAAATTTCGTGTGTCAAGGAAACGCTTTCTGGAATGGATTGTAAATTGTTCCATATAAATTTACACTAACTGGCAGATTACCTGAGATGATTTATGGAAGTGTATCAACAATGAGGGTGATGGCTCTGTCCCCTATCGTTTTCTGTTGATCCGATATGGCTCCATATACTCGTTCAGAATATTTGTTTGCGAGGAAGGAAAAGTTGGAATGAAAGTGGAGTTGTTTTCGGTTTCTGTGCTCGGACTCGTCAGAGAGGCGCCTATTTTCTCCTTCGTCGCCGCATCAACGCTTCCATGATCCTTCTTTACTACGCTGAACTGATCTTGACTTTTCTCCCCTTCCTTATGAACAGTCATCGCATCCTGTCTCGTGGTGTGAGCTCAAAGTGAATCTCTGATTTTCCCGAAATAGCGTTTTTTTGGGCTGGCTATTTAATGGTAATAATAATAGTTGTTGCAACCCTAGTAACAGGACCTCCGTCTTTGGGTCCGTCTTCAGGTCTCATAGGTTCCTACCGCAACTTTAAATAATGTGGGTAAGCTAAGCACTGTCACGTAGACCTCACATTTTATTAGCATTGTTAATGGAGGAATTTTAATTGGTCGATCCATTACCTAATTGGCCATAAAATAATTTTTCAAACGCGTCAAGTGTGCTTCAGTTTTTATATATTGCCACTTGCAATGCTTATGGAGAGATTAGAGTTATTATACATAATCTTCACGGGAAGAGTAAGCTTGCGTGATTGGTTTGGGCGAAAATTCATTTCAGATTACGGCACCTTATTTTCTTCTGTGAAATGTTCTTGATTCATAGTCAATCCAATCAATCTATTTATAACGAAAGAAATGCTGGTAACTTGCGTATTCGAGACTGAGACTTGAGGCTTGAATTTAGATGAAAAATTGAAGTACAGCTCGAAATTCTCTCTTTTTCCTGAGTCAATTTGAGGTTAATTTCAGGCTGGTTAGAAATGGCCATTGAGTGATGACGCAACTCATGAAAATTTCAACCTGTCCCACCTCATCCCCCGTCTACCTAGTCTTCCCTGGACTACTACGTTCCCGATTAAGCCAGCCATCCCGGGGAATCGTTCCCCAGGAGCAGAGGAAGCCTGTGCGTCCCTGGAATCAGATGTGGAGGTCGGGGGATGAGTGCGTGGAGGTCGGTAAGGGCCTGTGGGAGGGAAAGAGAGGGGTGTGTGGGCGGGCTGCAAATTTTGTTGGAGATAAGGGATCACCTCCATGGGGCGGAGCTCAATGTAGGGGGGGGGGAAGGGGATTCTTCTCCTCCCCCAAATGCCGAGGCAGTTTGGATCGGGGCGCGAATACAGTGGGTACCCTACCCACCCTCCTGTTGTCTCCTTCTGACTCCTTCCCTTAACTTAGAATGGGGGTTCTTCCTCCCGTTGCATCCCTGTAGAGGACGGAGTTTCAGTTCGTTTTGATGATATCGGTCATGGAAATAAAAAATTGTTAGTAAAGGAAAGGAATCGTGATTAAGATTCAGCATCATCACCACTGGTCAACAATCCTAAGATTGGGTTGACGCAGCTCTCCAATCAATTCTCATATCAGCTAATCTTTTCACGCAGACGTATTTCTTCTCTTCAAAATCCTTTTTTACCTGTTCCGTATATTTTTTATGTCTTCCTTTTCTGTTCTTGCCAAATACTTGTCCCTCGACGATTGTCTTCATCAGTTCATCATGTCTCAAAATATGGCCTATTGGGTTGTTATATCTTCCTATCAAGGTTTTTATGAGCCTTCTCTTCTAATCTTCTTAGGACTTCCTCATTTCTTACCAGTAGGATCCATTTGATCCTCATCATGTTCTATAGCACCAAATTTCGAAGGCCTCTACCCTTTGTTTTCTCCGCTGCTGTCATCGTCCATGCCTCATTTCCGTAGGGAAGCATACTCAAAATGTAAATGCAATAGACTGAAGTTCCATTAAGATTCAATCGACTGAATCAAATCCATGAATGCGTAGCAATATGTTAAGTTCGTCGTAAGAGGTTCATCGAATGACCTATGTAGTATATTTCCGGAATTGGTGGGGATAATTTGTTTATGAGATGATTTTTCACTTGGTTGAAGCACATGGCGCGCACTGAAATGTTTGTTTGTTTGCGTCCTATAATAAACGAAACAAAATGTGTGCATTTTCTTCCTTACATTATCGTATGTATTTTGTACCTGTGATCCAACACAAATATAACGAATGGAAAATGTCTAATTCCTCATCTGAATGTTCAGGAATCAATCCATTGGATTTTGGAGTGTGACATTCATCAACCCAGTCATACACGGTCATTCAGTATTCATTGGTTCATTATTCTCATGGAATCTCCATATGAATGCTCGAATTTTCCAATCATCTTTTCACAAATCGTTTATTTGTAACGACTTGATTCGAAGACTGTGATTCAATTCGTTCTTTTCATGCCTATGAGTCGGTCTAAATTACATTCGTTCATGAACGACTCACATATAGCCTCAACGCCATCGGGGAAGGATCCATAATATGTGGTAGGGGCTCAGAAAGAGGGGCGCCAAAGTTCTCTCTCTCTCTTACCCCTGAGCGAGACGGGGTGTTTTGTGTTTCTCTGAAGTGGGACACGTCGTAGAGTGAGGGTGAAAAACGAGGCCGTTTTTCCCCTCTGCACGAAGTTACATCGAATCTGATCTGTCGCATTCAAACGTGAGTTAGCGGTCATCGATATTGTTCGATCTTCTCTTGTGAGAATTTCTTGCTGGGACTCCTAGAGGAAGTCAGGGTGGAGATTTAGAGAGCGTATTTCTTTCTATAGTTTACATTTATTTGTCTCATTCAGCTATTTCCCTTTTTGGCATGTACTTATTGATATTAAGTGAATTAAACCTGAGACGGTTAAATCAATGTGAGCCGGGGGAAAAAAATTAATAAGAGTGAAAGTTATATGAAATGTTGTAAAAAGTGGAGATAAATCTCGTGAAGGCAATCAATACCCTTTGATTAGTATTTAAGGGACCTCGCAATTTGGTTCATCTCTCGACAGTATTGCCACTTTTAAGGCCGTTTTACACGGTACACGGAATTGCGCAATATGACGTACGTGCGAAGGCGCAATCAAAATTGCGTCGTGTAAAGCGGTGAATTGCTAAATGCGAGACGGCAAAATAGCCCCTGTTCTAATTTCGCGCAATTCCACGCCATTTTAGAAATTAACGCAGCTCTAACCTGCGCAATTCCGTGCCCCGTGTAAAACGGCCTTTAAAGAGCTGTCTACAGTGACTGAGAATTTACACCCAGGCATTTGCAGAAATTATTTTGGAATTGCATCTGTCTATTTTCCTCAATATATATTCCTTTTGGTGACCATTCTCATAGTTTCAGCAGTACTAACTATTTGAGGTTTGAAAAGGGACTTGACTTTAACGGAAGAAATTCTCTAACAATCGAGGTAAAATCGAGGTTATTCCAAATAAACATCAGATTTTTAGTATGTCCCGATGGATTTCCCTCTTCCCTTTCATTGAATATGACGTCATTTCTGTGTAATGATTAGGGAAACCATATCAGGCCGCATGCATCCTCTCATCGTGTACAGCGTCCCCTTGGGCAGGCCAGAAAAAACCGTAGTGACTGGTCCAAGCTTTTTTTCAGATGCTATTTCTTTTCGTGGAAGTAAAATATTTCCCCGGTCAACTTGCTCTTTGCTTTTACGCCCCTCAGTTATTTTACTTTTATTTCCCTGTCTTATTTTTATTTTTACTGCATGGCTATACTGTTCTTTGGATAAGGGGTCTGGTGTTAAAAAAGAGGTCTTCCCTTCTCCTGTTCCCTCATGTGTGTAAAGTGGACGAGGGGTTCCCACGTGTTTGGGGAGGGCTCTTCGTCCCTCTTGCCTGTTTTTCTCCCTCCTCTCCGTTGTCTTCCTCGAGCATATTTTCTTCGTCTTTATCCCTGTTTTCTAGAACTCGAGGCTTTTCATGAGTCTTGGGTACTAAGTTGTGCAAGTGAGGATAGTAAAGATACCAGAAGATAAACAAAACTGAGAAAGGGGAAGATAATCCGAAGGAGGAAATTAGGGAGATGGGGGATGGAATCATGGGAAGATGGGGATGTAGATTAAATGGATACTTCACTGTAGCTTGGTAAACTCTTCTTTAGAATTTAATTCAGGGAGTTCCGCTTGTTTTGGACGATATATATTTCTCCACTTTTAATTATGCAAGTTCATCCGACCGTTGAGAAGAAAATTAAAATAACTGCCTATTTGGTCTGAATATTCACCCTTAGTATTCATCTCATAATTGTAGGTATACATAGGTTTAAATAAGTTTAACGATTACCTGAATGCGGGTTTGTTTGAGGCTTTGGGCGAAACCGAAAATTTGTTTTCTAACATCTTCAAAATCGATCAATGAATTCCGTTTTACGATACACTATTTTCATAATTACCTTAATTAAAAAGGTACATTAATGAATGTTTAATTTAAAGAAGATCCGAAGATTTAATGAAGTGAATAATTGAATATTTATAGTTATATATAATCGAAGGGTTCGCAATGACTCGATGCGTGTTAATAGTAATTTTATTCTAAAAAGTCCGATTTTAAATATTGAATTCTTTTGAACGTATATCGGATCAGGCATTTTAAATATTGAATGGTGATACGTTCTTATTCAACTGGGTTTGCTATTTAATGAATATCCAACGCCTTCGGCAAGAATCCGTAGGCATTTCATTGAAGACCGCTCACTACTTTCCACACATATCACTGGAAATGCATTTTTTTACCATGCCACCTGACTACCCCCGAGCTAAAAATGTATTGCCATCTTTCGAATGTCTGCAATGAAAATCATACTTTTGGACACGAAATCAAAGATTTTCCTGCGGTGCATCTCATTATTGCGTTAGCCTCGCTCTTCACAAGACGAGTTTTCGTGTGAATTAGTGCTGCCAGGGAATAAGTGATTGGTGGGGTAGGTATTAGGGTAAGAACAAGTCTCTTTCCTCCCGTTTTGTGTGTGGGATCACCTCCTCCTTCCCCATCATCGTTGGACGCCGCAAAGTGGGTGGTCCAGCGCTCGAGGCAAAGGCACCTTTGGGCGACCGCGGATTTGGAAAAAGGCATGACGAAAGCGGAAAGTCATCGGAAAAAAAACACCGTGAAAGGCAAGGCTATGGTTACAAACTGAATCAGGCCCATCATTGTTGGAATTGTTATTATATTGTCGGAGACGCTTTCGGTGGAAATATTATTGATTTTAAAGCTCACAATTAGTTGATTCTGACTCAACTGATACATTTGTGCATCACATTTTTAATCTGGCAATGAGCAACAAGGGAGCAAAATTGCAAATTTAATATTCATTTAAAAATGCTTCGGGGTTGGGTTGAAATGGAGCAGATGAATTTTTTGAAAAAAAGTAAGCAAGACTGCACCGGAAACTATTAACCCATCTTCTTTGGACACGCTTTTATAATTTTTTAGACCACCCTTCATCGAAATTTTTATTTAGCGAGCCACGATCCGCCAATTTCCGATCGTATACCGCAATGACATAATCCCGGTTCTCCCAGAGGCGATCACTTTTGAGAGGGCGGTGTATTAAGTCGATAGCTGGTGGGTCAATTAGTGGCTTCAATTTTCACGGTCTTTCCTTCCTGTCGTCTTTTAAGTCCCTTTCTCTAAGGGCCCTTTGCACCCATTCCGGGGGCGTTTGACCCGTCTTTAAAGTACCCCTAATTAACCACTTTCGAGCGGTTATTGCCCACGCTCTGACCTCCAACCCACAAATTTACTCACGTATCCTTGTGATTAATGTGTAAATCATTTATGCTTCGGAGATACCCAAAGCCTGTGTTCTCCCAGAAATTCGGGGGGACTTCATGCTTGAGCTTCAAAGCGCCCCTGGCCACTTCTTAAAGGAGGCGCACCCTGTATAGAAAGAGCCTCGTCGTGGATTTCAAGGGAGGGCTAAAGACGAGGTCCAGGGGTTCTCGGGAAAGCAGGGGGAGATTGCATTGGAGTGCGAGAGACCACCTGGGCGCTGGGAGATGTGCAGTAGCCCGAGACTCGGAACCCAGGATTTATTTGTTCTAGCAGGGACGTGGGGTTGGATCCGTGAAAGCCCCTTAGGGGAGCGGTAGGGTTGGTGCGCTGCGAGGAACAGAGGGCGGCAAGCCGTGCGCCGGAAATCGACGAAGTGTAGTACCACTTGGACCTTCTTCGGTGACATGTCGATCGAAATCCATGAGCTAGGGAATCCGATTAAAAACATGGGCGGCACAAGTATTTTATTTTTTGCACTACCGTCGCAAGCCGGTGAAATATTGTTTTTCCCTTCAATTTCTACTGTGACTGCGCGCTTAAAAAAAATGAGCTTTTTGCTTGTGTTACTTGGAAAGAGTTAGGCTTATATGGATTACATCCTTAGATTTTTAAATGTATTATAAATGCTTATGAATAAGCTTTCGTAAAGCATGGAAAATTGATGCATATATAGTTGAAGTAACACTCTCAGCAGTTTGATACGTTGTAGCACCACCTTCGTTCGTCCACCTCATTATGACTTTAGTCATTTCATTATATGCCTAGTATCTTAATATGGTGAGGTGCATATTGCAACCTTTTATCATGATTTTCATGTGATAATACGACACCTAATATAACATCTCGGTAAAACGGTATTGTATTTTTTCCACGCCAAGAAAGGCGTTACCACAACAACTCATAATTATTTTAAATGCGGTTTCCAAAAAAATTATTTCTCGTAAAACCCAACTTGAATTGTACTGCATTGAATTACATTTCATGCAGTACAAAGAGAATAAAGTATTTTAAAAAATTTGAAATATAGTTACTCGTATATCGTTTCTCAGTTATGATACTCATTCATCGTGTTCAAGCTTTCGCAGTTATGTTTCCTTGTTTTATTTGGAATCGAATTTTGTTACCGTTTTTAAGCTGCGATGAGACGTAGAGAGATCTCATCATATGTCGGAGATCCCAAAAAAAATGCTGTCTGAGGATAAAAGCCAGCCATCTGCGATGAGGGAAATTGAAATTTATGATAAACGAAGTCAAACGCTGTATTTAACCGATATTAGTATTCTGCGGGCTCATAATAAATTAACGTTAGAGGATTGACTGTAATAATCGAGCGTCGTGATGCTTTGATGTATTTCTTGCCAATGAAGAACAGTGATTAAAGGATTCCCGGTGAGGGAAATATGATAATGACGGTCATTACTACCAAAATTATAAAAAGTCGTGGGAACTTAAATATATGGAATATTAGCATTTAATCTGAAATTTTCTGATTCTCGGGATGATATCTTCGGAGAAAATGCAACAGAGTTTTTCCTCTGCCTGCTTGGCTCTATTGAGCGGACGATATTAGAGAAACTTTCATGAATTTTTTAGGGGGCCATATTTCCCAGAATCATTTTTTTATGAATGGATATAAAATTAACCAATTTTTAAAGATGCCCACTTATTTTTTCCGAGAAAAAATTACTAGTAATTAAAGAGTCCACTCCAGAGCATGACAGTCAGTAAGATTTATAACCATGGTTGGTGGAATTTTCTCACGGATTTGTTGATACTGCCATCAGTATGTTTTAAGGCTGAAATCGGTAGGAAGAAGACGTCCTTCATTTTTTCTTACACTTTCACGGATTGCAGTCAAATTTCTGTTTTGTAAAAGTTTGATATTAAGTTGGATATTACCATAGAGTAAGTATATACTTACTCTATGATATTACTTATTTGCAAAGTAAATAATTTCACTAAAAAGATATTTATGTGATTTTGACTTTTAGAAAGTATTATATATCTTACATACGAACTTGAAAGATTTTACTGTGTAATATATGCTTTTTATGAGTAAGTATCTTTGTAAGATTATTAATTACCTTTTTTTTCTTTTTACAGGTAAGTTTTACGACATGTTTACAATGGCAGTCGACATGGCTCTCTCCATTTGGCTCTGCAACAAGCACCCTCTTGTAAGTCGATGGATTCAATGTTTTCCAGCATTTAAGTCAAATATCCCACTGGCGAACCTAGTGAACAGGTGAACCTTTTTTTTCTCCGTTTAAAGACCTCGTTCCTTAAAAAACAACTTCGTTTGGGGCCGAGAGTGGTGTCACAAATCGAGATACTGCAGGTATGTTCTAACATCTATAATGATTGCATAAAAGTTGGACTGGTAAACATTATTGCAAAGGAACGCGATTATTTTGGTATGAAAGTAATAAAAATATGTAAAGTTACGTTTTTGAGCTATTTTATTTATTTATATAAGAAGTATTCGTTTAATATTTCATCTCGTATAATAAAAAGTCCATAGAAATGATTTAGTATGACAGCAAGCGGCAAATTCCTTTCATGTATCTAATTGCTTACGTATTTTTAGCTTGGAAAATGAAAAATTTTCTAGATTACGAATTTAAGCACTATTCAGATCTTAATATTTTACAGTTTTATCGTAATCAAGGAGAAACTTTCAATTGCTCAATTTCTTTTGGAGATTAGAATTTTTCAAAGGGCTCGAAATTAATCCAGAATTTCGCTACCTCGTTCATTTTAACCTCCTCTAAAAACAGCACAATCTCTAGGAAACCCTTTTGCAAATTCTGAGAGCCATTAATGACGCCCGGAAATAAAATATTGTTTCATAAAATAACTCATGCTGGCCCATCATTTGGTCCGCTTTGTGAATGAATACTAAAAGGGTTCATGTACTCATCGTTCCGCTCACTTGCTCATGTCATTTTCCCGACCGCTGGGCAGTTAAATTAGTTCACGGGATGTATGTGTTCGGAAAAGCTTTATTTGACTCTCTAAGCTCTCTCTGTAACGTGAAGTATCAAATTACGCACGCTGGCAGTAGCATTTGGGATTTTGTTGCTTGGATGCTTGGGGCATGAAAGCAAATCAATGGGGGCCGTAACATCAAAGCGTGCCCAATGTGGAATTTCAACCTCCAATAGTTACTTTACTCCTGTCATATCTCGACTGTTTATCATTGGACTAGGCAGTCATATCGATGAAAAGTCGTGGTCTAGGCTTTTTTCTGCCGTCTATCATTGATATTTGGTATGCATTGGTGATCTTCGTCATTCTTTAGGTAGGCAGAATCACTCAACAAGGTAACTGTATTAGCTGAAAGCTCCGTGAAGTTTCTTGGTATATGAGGCCTAAAACTCCATTCCGCAATCGCAGCTATTTATTTCCATTAATGCAGGAGAAAATGAATTGAAGCTGTGCGTTATTGTTACTTTTTAGAATTGCACTTTGACATTAACGAAACAAGTAATATTTTACTTCTGGATGAAAATTGCTAAATGCTAATAAACAATTAAAATTAAAACCATTAAAAATTGCTAATTACCATTCGTTTGAGTTTAATTGATACAACATAAGGCTTAATTTTGCCTCAATATTCGTATTCTTCTTATTTTTAGCGTAAATAATTTCATGACAGCGTATCGTTAGTGCTTATCGTTGTTTCCAGTTTAAAATGCAAATGTTGTTGATGCCGATGAGCACCAAGACTTTGTCGCCCCATTTGCGAAGTACTTTTCTAATTTCTCGATACAAAATCCCTAACTAAATGCATCCAAAGTCGCTAACACGGTTTTTTTTAACTTTTGTTACCTTAAAACGTCACTTCTTGGTACGTGGACATAACATTTTCCTCCGCCCTAGGGCTATCCAAGGCAATTTTTTAACTTAAACGATTTACTCTTGTATTTGTGATAGCATATAATGACGTCTAGTTTCGCCATATATTTCCTGTAAAATTCCTTCTTCCATTTATTTATTCATTTGCATATTCAGTTGCCTTTTTTTAGTTTCCATTTATATTTCAGGATCGTATACAAGCGCATCGTCAAATTTTAAAAATAATTCCTTCCCTAGGGAAATATTTTTGTGATCTCTATTCATGCCGAAAACTGAAATGCCTGAGCTCAGAAGTGGCTGTTGCATTTTAACTACGGCGTATAATTCGATATCCTCATCTTAAGTCTTATGCCTCGAACAAAAAAAAAAGAACGAAACCTGATCCCATTCCTGTGGGCAATATTTATCACGCATCATATCGCGCATCATAATTTGCCTCCTCGACTTTTAGTTATTGCCCCGCGTGGCGTGCGAGGGGATAATGCCTCAAAACGGCCTGCCACAACGCCCTCTCTCTCGCTCGCTCCCCGGTTTATTGGCCCGCACCAAAATAATAAAAAAAAAAGTCGAAAGAGGGAGAAGATTCACCTCTCCTCGATTCAAAATAATCCGACCCCTCGGTTGCGTGCATGTATTTTTTACGTGGGTGGAAGTCGTAGTCATAATGCTGTAAAACGCCGCTAATTTACGCGGCCGGTTTCCTCCCTACTGCTACTATGCCGGTCGGGAGTGGAGGTGAACAGGGTTGGGAAGGTGGGGAAACATTCCCACTCTTTGAGATCTTCTTTTTATCTCAGCCCCACCTCCCTTCCTCTTCCCTGGAACTCCAGCTCCATCTCCTCGATATAATCCCTTCTCCTCGCCCTTCCCAACCCCATTCCAGCTACCCCGAAGCTCCCTGTGCCTCTTTCTGCGGACTTCCTTCCGCCGACGTTCATTCATTCATATTCGTCCTATCTTTCTTTTCCACCCGGACGCCTCCAGGAACTGTAAATCCCCCGCCACTGCCCTCTCTCGCGATCCTCCTCCTCCTCCCACACCCCACTTCCCCCCGACCACGCTAGCCCCTCTTCCTCCTCATTTTTATCCCGTCCGACCTCCCTTGCCTTTTACTCGTCCCACCCCCATCGTTGTAGCGCCAGCTCGGAAGACATCATCTCTGTCCCAACGCATTTCTTACGGTCATCATCATCCCCTAAAATGAGTTGCGTCCGCAGCACCCTCTCCCATGAATTAATTAGGTACGGAAGATTAGCGGTATGCGATTTATTTGTTGTTCCTTGGTTTTACTTTTTATTTCATGCAACACCTCTATACCGCGTAATACCAGGTTACAAAAACTAATTTTTGACCAAATTTTCTGTCTTTTTGTCACCTACGCATCTGAATTCATCAGTGTTTTACCGTTGCCTCCGTGTATGAATTAACTAAGATAAATAAGCGTTTTACAGCCACATGCGGAGCTTCATTTCCTTAATCCATCACTCTAATTCAGACTCTAATTTGTGGTTAGTATGCGGAATAATCGTGTGTTTCTTCATTCGTATCTCTTCTAGTAATTATGATTTTACCTTTGATCTGGAATAATGAAAATTTGGTTTGATGTATCAGTTATCTTAGAAAGTTCATCTCATGCTGTTTTTTTCTTTGCCATGTGATTGGGGGAAATTTTAAGTTCGACAATAAATTGAGGATAATACTCAGCGGTGTTCATTTGTGTCGACTCGCCAGCCTCTCTCGCCATCTCCCTTTCTTTTTTCCTCTGCAATCGTAGCGGGATTCATAGTGTTTCGTGCATTACTTCCTTCTCGATCGATGAATAAATCTCTCAATCTAATGGCACTCGGTAAATCACGTCAATGGCGCGCGGACTCGGAAGGGCCATAGGTTTCACAGGAATCGGGAGAAGGCGCGGAAAACGAGGGAGTATAAAGGAGAGGAGAGAGAGAGACCGTATCTCTCCGGATTAAGTCGTGCGATTTTTATTTTTACGAAACCGGAAAACGCCTCTCCCCATGCGTCCAGCGATTCCCTCGGCCTCCCAAGAAATTGAGCACTTTAAAAAACCTCTGGAAATGAACACTTCGTGCATGTGTTTTTGCAATCGCTCCTAAGTGATCTGAACTCCCGAAATAATGAGGGAGACTAGTTGGGGTGACCGCAGATTCTTTCGAGATAAAGTCTTAAGCTAAGGGAGTGAATCTTAGGAAAGCTTGTGTTTCGGGCGGAGGGTGTCAGCGCAACGCTTGGACACTTACAATGGAATATTGAATGGAACAGCATATTTATTTGTGTAAAATCCGAACATCCAAGCGTGATGGAGTGGAATTTTTTCATATTGAAATGAACACGAGCAATTTTCCCCAATCATAAAATTTATTGTGACCTAGTTTTCAATTTTACTTCATCATTTTTAAATATGAGGTAGTGATATTGAAAGGTCTTAATAAATATTGTAATCGTAAAAAATTTGAAGTGTTAATTTCAATATCCTTATTCGTAATCTATTAAAACTGCGCAAACAGTGCTGAAAGCCTATTTGGTCGCGGAAGAAATGGTGGGCGGACACTATTCAGGAAAAATCGATTATGAAAAAATATTGGGTTGAGGTCTCAATTGCTTGGATTACTATTTAAAGAGATGACTGAGTCTTGTAATGATAGTGACTGGCGAGTGCACGCTCGCTAGCTTATTGCGTATTTTTTGGAGGAGCAACGAGGTGTTCGAGTGCTAATAATCTGATTTTAATTGCCCCAGAGTTCTCCCAGCTAATGGTATTTCAGTGTTATGAGTCAGATCATGCGTCATCCAGTCCTCATCGCAATGCGAACATTTTAGAACTTCTTCGAAATTTAGCTAGTTTATAATGCCCCCTTAATTTTGCCCTTAGTTTTCAATGCTGTGTAAGCTCCATTTTTTGATACTTTATCACGTAAAAAGTTTAATTTTTCGCAATAAATTTTTTACAATTTCGCAATTTTTTAAAGTGATTTCAAGAAAATAAACGAATTTACTGGTAGCAAGGAGGACAAACCGAAAAAATGTAATTATCGTACTTTGAATATTTATTTCACATTGCATGGAAAGAATGGGCATTTAGGGAGTAGTGGAAAAAATAAAACAAACCGTTTGCGAAAGCATTGTAATACTAACGAGGAAATGACTGTGAGGATTGCAAAACATAGTCAGATTGGTAGTTAGTCAAGAGACTTATTGCGATAAATCCACAATCCTCTAGTTTGATCAAATGTATTACCGTGTGAGACCCCTCCCAACACTCCGAGAAATTATTGGCAGGACTGTCCATGAACCCACCATTCATTTGGTTGAACAGCACCAATGATCACCTTACACTGATTTTATCTCACGTTGAGGAAACTTACCAGGGTACATCCTCTCTAGCGCTATAGCCACACACAAACTTGCCCTTCGGGCCTTCATTGCCCCACACACTCGCGAAAAGCGTCATTTTCGCCCCATTGCTTTATGACCCTTCTCCGTCCGAGCAGTCGAACCTCTTATTCACTTGTTATCTCTCGTACATACTCATTCGCCCCTCCTTCCTTACATTCTCTACGGTTTCCTCGCTCCCATTCACCCGGGCTGCTTTCGTTGTATAAAGCCCTCGCCGGTCCCGTCCGCCTCCGAGAAAATGGGAGGAAGAGATATGCACACCACCAGGGCACACTCGGGCCCATGCAGCCGCGTCCCCCTAAAGACGGATGGCCGGGGGAAACTCTGGGTCCTTTGTTTCCACTGCCAAGAACTCTCCGCCTTCTTCCCCGCACAACATGGGCGCATGGCTTCACCGCCTCCCTTCTTTCGCTTAATCTTCCTGTTCTCTCTCTCTCTCTTTGGGCAACATTCCTTCCTCTATCTCATTCTCTCCGTTCCCATTCAAACCTATTTCTCACGTCTCCTGTTCCCACGTTCACTTCGACTTTAGCTTTATCTCGTGTTCCTTAATCAAATTTTTATGGTCACTATTTTAACAGCGTACGCGAAAAAAAAAAACTTGTCTTACTGCGGTGGTAGCTAGAATAACTAGGAAATAAATTTTTAAGAATTGCTTTCTTAAACATGCTAGTAAACTTTTTTACCAAAGAACAAATCACAGTGGAGATAATTGAGGACCTGGGTAGTGGGTAAGTTAGAATGAGAGCCATCGCAGGTTTTTTACGTTTTGTATACCAATGTTTGAGATTCCTTGACACAATTTGTATGCGATACCCTAAAAGGTCATACATATGATTAAAACATTCAGCATATTTTTCAGTGGTTTCTACTTACGTATTTTTTAGAAGACATATGCCTAATAACGATTTCGTTGCAAGAAGGTTCAGTATTTAAACATGGCTCTTTCCGTTTCCTCTTATTATAACTAAAACCGATTCCCTCGTTCATTCGGCGTAGGAATTTTCTCATCCAAGAACTTCCTTTCTTCCATCTGTTATTTTACTTGGAAACTTGCAATAAAATAACAACGTTGCAATAATTTCATAGGGTTTTTTCCATGATATTAACAGTTAAGATTTGCTTTCACATCAAGTTTGAACCTTTTTCACGTGTTCCAATGCTATTAAGTAGCAGGAACAGAAGCAGCAATTGAAGGTACCGTGTATTTATCATGATTTGATTCCATATTTTAAGAAAGCTTTTTGCTTGCCTTGTGCCTTACAAATGTGTGAGGTCGTTATTATTTTGATGAAATTCGTCAGAGGAAATTTTGAACGTGAGACTTTACATTCCTGCTTCCATATCATTATCTTCATCGCACTCATCCAAAAATATTTATCTCTCCTCCCAAGTTCCCACGTGTCCCTTGGCCTTTGCATTATACCGAATTCTTGGTCCTTTGAGAAGACCCTTTTCTCCTGATTCAACCCCGTTCCGTTGCTTGGACGATGGCTTGCGTCCGACCCAATTTTCTTTCGGTGCCCGTGATATTGTAGCTAGTTACTGCCCACTCCCTTGCTAACGTCTGACCAAAAGGCAGAGATAACAAAGGGCGAGAGGGTTCTCTTCAAGGTTTTGGAGCAAGGCTGGCTTCATTAAGCCCGAGAGAGCTTTTCCTGGTCAACTACTCGCTATCATTAATCAGTTGCAATTTGAAGTCCTGTAGAATTGTGTTCAAGATCCCATTGAGCAAGAGCGGAGATTGGGCTGCCCATTGTCGAGAAGTCACTGTGTACTCGGGCGCTTGTGTCTAACAGGGTGAATTCTCGGGAATCATACCTACCTGGTGGCTTGCCCGTCGTTTATTTCTCCCTGGAACTGGCCCGTTGGGCGCAAAGGCATTTTCTTCAGCGTTTTACTGAAAAAAAGTGTTTTCTTCAATTTTCTAACAATGGGTACGTTTTCATGAATAGGTCGATGTGAAATATCTTGTTCTTTTCCCGATAACTTCAAGGATAAAAGAAGGCGAAGGAATAATTTCCGTTGCTATTCGATTTTTTTGATATTTTGCTGTAATTGGCATAGTGATTAAGGTTTCACAGTGCAGAAATTTATTTTGCAGGATGTTATTATGCTACTTTATTTCACGTCGTCTTTCGTGGCTTCATTCACAAACCGTAAGCGCATAAGTAAATGTGTACTTGTTCCTGGATTTATGTTAATGCTTTTCTAATACCTACTTTTACGATGTTATAATGGGAGATTTTTAATTTTGCGACGACTAGCTAAATTTTTTCTTCATAAACCGTGATGCTCATTTTGAACGGGCCTAATTTGGCGTCTTCTCAAAATTGCTACCATTGACTTTAAGCGCTGAGGAAAAATCAGAAGCCAATTTCTTCGATTGGAGTTAACCATAAATACATTGCCGGGAAACATTGTATACCTTTTCTTTTCCGCCTCACTCCTTCCCAGTCATCAGGTAAATTGCATTCCACGAACGGTAGTTATTTTAAAGTGTCGATTCAAGCCATGGAATCCATTATAACTACTCGGCCGTATAAAAGA
Organism: Ischnura elegans; assembly: GCF_921293095.1. Classification (NCBI taxonomy): domain Eukaryota; kingdom Metazoa; phylum Arthropoda; class Insecta; order Odonata; family Coenagrionidae; genus Ischnura; species Ischnura elegans. The sequence goes on from NC_060246.1 coordinate 149,097,801, forward strand.
ATCCATCTTATTACTTCTGGGAATTCGATGAGAATTTTATCGTTTCGCTACATTTGGCAGAGCCTTTAGAACGTCAACTGAGAACCGGTTCTACCTTCCGGGGGAAATTGAATGATCCTTCTCTTGCCCTCTCCTCCTGCTTATGAGTGTGCTCGAGTTTTTTTGACATACTCTATCGTCTTTCTTTCATTTTCTGTCCCATATACTCCAGAGTTTACGTGGCTCGATGACTTTAGTGCTCCTAATATTTAGGGAATAGTAAGATTGTTATACTTCTCCGAATATGTGGCTAGCTGAAGGAGTATAAGAAATTTTCAATTGAGAATATTTTTTTCGTAGAGAATTGTCGCGAGTAGTAGTGTATTTTTACTTGTGAAGGCTCTTGTGAAATAGTTCACATAATTCCGAATAATTTGGATTTTTTTACATTTTGGTGTTTAGCTACATTTTTCATGATATCATCGTTTTTGTGCAATACTAGGCAAAAAGTGGGTTATGGAGCAATACCTTTGAAAGTAGGGCATAAACTCGCTGCTCAGGTGGTGTGTAAATGTTGAGCCATCATTTCAACTGTCAGCAATATTCTGTGCTGTGTATTTTCCATTATCTGAGGTTGAAACTCTTCTAAGAGACTTCGAGCGAGGCACTGAATTCTTAAAGAATTCATGCTAAGCATTGCGATTTGATATTAATACCTCACCACTGTAATTAAATTCAACTCTCTAGAAATAAATCCCTATACTGTATTATCATATCTTTTTATCGTGGTATCAATCAACTCTACCGTACGTAAATCGTGAACTGCGTTTAGGCAAAGTAATTTTTTGCAAAGCACGCATTAATAATCCTAGGTATCTAGGATTAAACTATTGGTCGCTTTTATTATGGCTGTATTTTATTGTGGAAGGAAATTTTAAATTTCGCGATATTTCTACGGTCAGCTCTGGTAAGAAATATATTTTTTTGTGGCTTAGGCTCCCGTTCTGCCATATTTTTACTATCCAAATTCCCCAGATCCTGTAGACGTAAATAACAGAGCTGGGCTTTCCACATCGCTCCACGGGTGCTTTTCACCTAACTCTGTCGGAATTTTGATTTACGTGAATCGTGAGCTGCATTTAGGTTAAGTTTTTGCAAATCATGCATGAATGATCTTAGATATCGAGTATTAAACGATTAGTTGCTGGTATGTTTTGATTTTACCCGCATTTTTTGTGGAATTCAAATTTCAATTCCGTGATATTCCGGTGGCCGAGAATTTCTTAGTATCAGCTCTGGCCAAAAAAATATTTTCTTTGTGGCTTAGGCTCCTGTTCTGGCGTATATTTTTATGATCCAAATTTCCTATCTCCTGCAGACGTATAAAGAACAGAGCCTGGCTTTCCACATCGCTCCACGGGTGCTTTTCATCCAACTCTGTCGGCATTTTGATAATTCTCGCGCTCCCATTCCCTCGTAATGTGATATCCGTTGTTTTTTCTCTCCCTCCTGCCAATGACGACCACCTGCCTCCACGAGGAACAGCATGCGTTCTACCGAATCCCTTCAATCTGCGGCAAACAGCTCTTCCTCCCCTTTCCTCCGTGTAATCCTTTCCATCTGTTTCCACCGCTTCGCAAGACTCCCTCGCACTGCTTCGCCCGTTTCCCCCCCTCCCGATCGCCGACAGTAAAAATGAAAACTCGCCAATAAAACACGACGACCGTTTTGCGTCCCCTCCCACCCTTCCGTGGACCTTCATATGGGCATGAGGCCTTGGACCTCTCCAGTTTTCCAGCATTTTTTTCAGTCCACAGCCGTTGGAAATGGGAGAATATGGGCCGACGGTCAGGAGCCCGCTTGTTCCTCACTGTCCTTCGTCCGCGTCTTGAAAGTTCTTTTCCAATCCTTCTCTCCCCTTCTACCGCTTGGTTATTTTTTTCTCGGTTCCCCCCACACCCTGTTGCAAGCGTCTGTAATAGAGGAGCGGGCGAAAATTTTGGTGTTCCTCGTGTAGGACCCTAAAGTCTAACCCTTGCCCTAATGCTCCCGGTTTGATGACATAATCTCCCGTGCCCATTCGGTGAGCGCGTTTCCCTTAATAATTTAATACTCACGAAGAAGCAGAACAACGTTTTGAGAAAAGCCATTTGTGAGCATCCTATTTGCTATTTATTTACATTTACCGTGATGATATCGAAGCTGGGTTTCAAATGTTGGACTCTGGTTTTGGCACTGCGTAGCGCTTTTGTGTTTATTTTCTCTTAGTTTGGCATTAGTGCTCGAAGTTGAGCGACGATCGCACCAGGCAGAAAACTTCGGAAACATTCTGCAAATACCTACTTACAGGTTCGCCTCAAGCACGTAACCGGGCGGAGTAGTCTTCTCTGGGTTGAAGCTATCGCGGGTCATTGTAGCTGTTGGTGATGATTTGTCGGCCCTGCGTACTTAATCGGTTTCCCATTGCCCATTCCCCAGGTAAAAATGAACAGCAACGGCCACGAAACTTCGGGATACAAACCGAATAAGTGCGCAAGGCACTCCCGAAAAAAACATCACCAATAGCTAGAGTCTATTCAGTAGTAGTAGACCCGCCTTTCGGTTACCAGCCTCCAGCGTCTACCGTTGGTGACTCACCCCCTCCCTCTCCCTTTCTCCTCACCGCACCCCTAAAGCCCCTTTTCCAGTTTCCCAATCCGCCCACATCTCCGTCCACTCGCACAGCCCCTGCCATACATCCCCGTCCCCTACGCTGCCCCCGTCTCTTGTCGCCGTCCCTCCTTCCTCGGCGGCTCCTCCTCGCCAGTCAGTCCCTCGCCCAACCTCGAGCGGTTCATGTGCGCGTAAACATGGAGGCGTCTCGGATTCCTCCTCGCTGGCTGGATATACCGACGATATACACCGCTCCTGTGCTTCGACTGCTTCCCGACAGCTGCGGCCGTCAGCGCCCGTTATGTCCATCAGCCGCGCATGTAAGTCTGACCGAAGCCCCGCTATTTCGACCCCCTCATCACCCCCTCCCCCACTGATCACTCCATCCCCTCTCATCTCCTAAACTTACGTGTATTCTCCGATCGCAACCCCATCCGAGAGCTCGTTCGACTGCCCCTCGCCGCCCGTTCGCTCTCCGCCTGCCCCCGATCGACCGTCACGTCGTCGAGACAAATACGATTTCTTCCTCTGCACTCCCTTTGTGTATGAGCCGAGTTTGAACGCATATTAGCATAGAAGACTTTGTTAAATTTGGATATATCTACGTCAAGCATAAAAAATTATTGATGCGTAGTTTTATTATAAATATTTATAAAAGCATAAAAAATTATTCCTAAATTTCCACCCAAACTTCATTACTTGACCCACCGGGGCACCATAGTAATGGCACATGCGCACCTACGCCTTGGTCTATCAAGTAATTAAATTTGAGTGAAATTTACTTCTGTTTTTTTTTTAATTTTTGACATGGAGCTGACTTTAATTCCGACTTCTTATTGATGTGAGCACAATTTTGTGGAACTGTTGACAAGATGAAGGAATAAAGCGCCTCGTAATTTTCCTATTTTGTTGTTTTAGTTTTATTCCTGTCCATTCTGTTATTTAATGTGGCTGCTGTGGTAATGCTGTGGCATCATTTTTCCATGTTCGAATTCCAAAGTGTTTGAATGTGCGACCTACATTTATGAAGAAAATCTCGAGGAGGCATGGATAGAGTGAATCCAGTGAGATGGGAGGGAATCGCCAGAAGTAGGAAGTAGGAGGGCGTGAAGGGCGAGGGAAAGAGGCGAGGGCATTGCAATCAAGGCTTAGGAAGGCCCTGTTGACGGTCGGAGTAATTGTGGGTTTTTCATGTCCTCAGCGTATTACGAATCGTATAGTATTTTGGTTCTTCTGAACGATGAGTCCCTTGCGAGCCAATAATTAATTTTACTTCAACTGTGACGAGGTATTTATGTTGTGATGCCTTGATTTATTCCTGGCGTTCTTGTTCATATGTGTTGCGTATTTTATAATCTTAAATTCATATATGTATCATTCCATCGCGCTAAAATTTGTTCTCTTGTTTTTCTTTGAAGGAAGTCATTGATGATTGCCATGGTATTAGTGCAATGAATTGTATCCAAAGTTTCGTGTTGCTTTGTGTATTCACGAGTATTTTTGAATGTTAGTTATAGGAGTAGGTATTATTTTTCTGGGAAAATGCTTTTTTTTTCAATACTGGCCCTACTTTTGAATCTGCACCCTAATTATTCAAATCTCTGATTTTGAGTTATCCATTCGTGTCGTACTGAAATAGAGTTCCTATTATATTGCAAGTCATTGTCTACATCCCATTCATACTGGCAACCCATTTCATTTACGTCATGAGAATGATTTTAAATTGCATTGAAATCCAATCTCCGTCTTAGACACGGAAAATCGATGAGCCCCTTTCAAATCCTCTTTTTAAATGATCTTGTCGAAATAGTAACGTAATTGGAAATGTCCGATTTATCATATTTTTCAATATCCCAGACGGATGATTCCAATCCCAAAGAGTTTTCCACGCGGCACAGTTAACAATACCCCTTAGTGGCTTTCATTCAACATGCCTATAAATAAGTGGTTGCGGGAAGAGAACTTGCAAGTAATATCGAGCAAAAGAGAGAAGCTGCTCAGGGCAAAATGTTTCACAATAACGGCTTTTCCCTAGGTGGCTAGCAATTTCCTTATTTTACAGAAATATTCCAAAGATTGATCGTTTTATATCGCATAAAGTATATATTTCTAAATAATAAAAATATGTAAAATAACTATTAAGCTCATTTTTTATAATGCGTTTAAGAAATTGATGCAATAATTTGGAAAAGTGGGTTATTCAGGCATAGATGAACAAAATTACTCAATTGGTTCCATAGGTGTCCATTGCTCCCCATTTTAGCCGCTTGACTGTGATCCCTTTATACCCTTCACATTTGAAACACAATGTTCGTAATGATCCGGCCCCTCGAAATCATCTCCCTCTCAGCCCTCGCGTCTTCTTACTTTCTCGTCCCTGTAATCTTTTTAATCTTCATTCGATATGTGCTGTGCTATTTTTCTAGAAATACTTACCAATCATTTCTTTCACTCATTTTGTGTGTAAATTATCCGTAGTTCAATGGATTTCTCCGGATATAGTTTTTAATTAGCTTTTCTAACAATTGTCAGAGGTAAACGTCTATCTATCTTTTATCTCTAACTTTTTTATAGCTCTTCAATTCTAAGAATTTATTTGTTACTCATAGTATCGTTATATTCAGTATAACATTTTCTTTTACGAGCCAAACAATTATAGCTATACCCATGAGTTGTCACCTCAAAATATCATTATGAATGACTAGTAGAATTTCATTTTAAGGAAATTTGGGTCAGATTTTCATAAATATATGCAAATTCATGGCACTATAAATGATTACAAATTAAGTGCGTAATACACTCACCAGTCAAACTTATTGAGACCGAAGTTTTTTAGTAACATTCTTGTAAAATGTTCAGTAGAATATTCTCTTGTAGAATCGTCATGTGGTTCTTGTAGAATCCACTTAAATATTGAATGTTATTCACCGCTCACAAGTTGTAGGTGTATGAGGCACTCATGGGCCTGAAGTGAAAGGGCACGATGTCCTTTGCATTTGTCTGATATGAGAAATGAATGACTTGAATGGATTAGATGCCAACCTTCCCAATGAACGTGCGAACGGTCTGTTCGCAATATTTTGGTCGACTCGGTAGAAAACCTACCCAAATACATCTATTCCCCTCACTCTCAGTCACACTTCTCCTGCCGCCCTGGATGTCTTCCCCGTACGGAGCAAGTGTCCTTCCTTCTCCGGCTCTTCGGCCCCGCACCATCAATTTTTTTACTCGCTGTCACCCGTGAAGACAATTCTTCCCGACCAACAGACGGCGGGGGTGCATTATATCTCCAGACCTTCAGATCGGTCACGGAGCTGTGGGAGCAACAATAAAGCGGCACTCGAGAAGGAAGGAAATGCCCGACCCATGGCGAATGGCCCCTTTCTCTCCCCTTCCGTCGACCTGTCGTTCAACATTTCTCACTCGGCTCAAGCCATTTATCTTATGCTAAATCAATGTTGGTGAGTTAGGAAGAGCCGTACCTCGATGTTTATGAAAAAAATTTATATGCATTTTCGCAGAATGCGGGATCGGTTGTCAAACCGTGAAGGAGGGTGGGAGAGTTGTGAACGAGTTTATCATAGTCATGGTTCCAATTCGCTGTTTCGTCAACTATTAATGGTGTTATTGGTGTATGGTAATTATGTGGCTCATTTCTTTCTTATTGATTTTACGAAAAACCTGTTTTTTCATTATCAAAATGGAAGCGATTTGTGGGAAAGGATGGTATTATTTTTTTGTACTCTGAAACACGGCTTTAAAAATTGTTGAATCTTTACTACGTAGATAGCTATTTGATACCCTCGTACTGTAATGTAGTTTATGTATTGCAATGGACACCTTTCTTATAACTAAACCAAAATCTAATGTAATCCCTGGCATCGCAAAGCACACGTTTCTTATTCACCGTGCCATACCACCTATTCGTCCAATAATTGATCTTCTCCGAGAAATAGAAACCTTTCCCTTTAAAGCTTTATGCTTTCATGTCATTAAACTTATATCGAAGACTTGATCATTCAATTTTAGCGAATGAATGGATGTGAAATTTGATGCCTCTACATTGTATAATACTCGAGCTATTGCCTGCCTCGTGTTTCCTTCGTACCAGTGTACTGTCAGTGTTCAAATAAAATTTAAAATTTTTTGCAGTCAAATTTTCTCTCCATCCCCATTTTTGTAATTTATCTTTTCGCTGAATTATAACCCATTGAGTAGTTTGACAGGAGATAGCTCGAGCCTGACAGCATTAGCTTAGCCGTTGCGGATTCTAATATATGATATAATCGACTTTGTTTCTCAATAAAGGTCATAGATTTTGCCGCAGGAAAACTTTTTCTTGAATTTATCACGAAATACATAAAGAAAATGGTGCAAGACTGTAAGAGGAGATGTTGCGAATTTTCATTTATCGGATAATATCCAGCTTTAATCAATCAAAGCTGTCAAATATTGAGCATTTCGTAAAAAAATTCTTCGATAGCTCACATAAATGTTTATATCCGCGTACATCAGATGTGCTTTATGGTGTACTAGATCGTCCCAACCTTCTAGTAATTTATTTAAAATCATTTATGAAAATTTTATTACACCAACTCCAAAATAAGGTACCATTGTTTGCCAATTAGAGTAAATGGCGAATAATTTATGCAATATTCGTTGAGTTGATAGCGTAGGTATAATTTATGTAACATTCTAAAAAATAATTTTTTCACGTGACGTTGAATGCTAGCTCACATTTTCTGGCGAGATGGTTAATTTGGCAATGAACCGGTGGAATGTGTGTTTTACTTATCAGTGAAAATGAGTTAGTTAGTATCGTTTATGATCCTGATTATATTTTCGGTTCCACGAAATCACGCCAAAAACCGTCGGATTCGGGAGGTATGTGAGGCTGGCATTTCAGTTTTCTCCTCGGCACGTCGTCACGTCGTGACGGTATCGCATGAGTTTCCGTGAGGGTGAAGACGCGCCCAGCGCAGCGGTTCAGTTTTCGGATTCACGTCGCGATGGCTCTCCGGAGAGTTTTTCCCTCTTGTTTTCCCTATCTCCCTCCAAACCAAACGGCGGCGGCTCCCCTTCCTCATTTTTTTTTCTCTGTTTTGCTCTCTCCTCCGCCGGTGATGAGCATAGAGACGGGTGGATCCCCTCACACTCCTCAAGCCGAACACCAGTGGAGCGCGAAACGTACTCGAGCACAGATATTTTAGTACTGAGAGGGTATTATAAACCTAGATACGCAACTGCAAGTGCTCACTGTCAGACGTCTTTCTTTGAAAGTGACCGAGCAAACGAGTACTCACGTAGGCACCCGAGTGCCATCTAAATATCGGTTGTATGTTGTCGGAATACTCGATATCTCTCAGATTTATTCAATTATCATCCTCAGGTCGGTAGCTAATTTATGAAATGAAAAAAAATCCAGCCGTAGACATTTTCGGGATATATCAATTATTTCATTATATTTGCATTTTCGCCATGATTGGTCTAAAAGCGTTTAGTCTATTCAGATGGCATTTGTATATTAGCGAGGGTTTTCAATTTATTTATCAAGGTTCTCGGGTGCCAATTTGTGGATATAAGCTTAGAGGACTTTATTCCCCCATTTCATTGAAAATTACCTGCAGTGGAATGAAATCGAAACTTTGCGAGAGTACCAAGCCCGAGTTCAGATGCGTAATGCAAACTTCGTAAATTCCTCATTAATTTTTGTCGAGGTCAAAAATTTTACCCACACCCCGCAGCGTGCGTTGCATAGCTCCCAAACGTTGCGGTAACGTTGTCGGGCAGCGTTGTCGTTGTGTGGGGCCGTGAGACGCACTCTTTAAAGCTTTCTCCCTTCCTTAAACCCGTTGCACGCTCGTTTTCAAATTATCCCACCGCGTCTCCTTTTTCTGGCGTTTCACCGCCCGCGATGTCCTCCTAGGTTTTAGCACCCATTTCTTTTCTTTTCCCCTTCCTCAGCCCGACAGCCAACATTAACGCAACATTCTGGCCAAGGTTATTCTCTGCATCGAATGCTGATGCACGCGCACACGCCTCTTGGGTGTTCAGCGCTATTCTCTCTTTCTTTTCTCTCTTTTTGCGTCCTTTCTCTCTCGCCCTCACGCACTCTCTCGTCGGAGTGGGCGGTGTGGGTGGATGTCCCTTCAGGAATCAGCGGCGGGGAGAAGGTCGTGCAGGAGCTTCTGAGGAAGCGAGTGGTTTGCGATGGCTAGAGTTCAAGAAAGTATGAGAATGTTTGAGAGCAGTGGCGGATGCAGGGAGCCCCCACTTGAATATCCAATTTATACTAGATAAAATGGTAGTTTTGTTCAGTTGTCGAATATAGACAGGAGAGTAGAGCCTACTACCCCTCCTTGTTCCTATCCTGGATCCTGCTGTTTGAGAGTGAGGGGGGGAGGGCTGTGAGTTGAGATAAACGTGGATATAAAGTAGAAGTCGTGAAAGAGTCATGGTGACGAATGTTATGAACGTAGCTTGGCTGATATTAAATATCTTTGTTTGTTCTAGATAGTTGCAGATTTCAGAGATCATTACAGAGAGATAATTTCAGTCAACTCTGATGCTCTCATGCCTTATAAGGTTGTAATAATTGTGAGGAATCGGTAACATTTGTCAGAATAAGAATTGTGGAAGTAAGCCGCAAAATATCATTTAGTTGGGATGAAATAAAATCGATGTGGTGATTACATGTGTGGAAATTTATTCTGAGGTTTCTTGAAATGAGCCAATCCACTGCATGAGTTCGTATTAAATCATAGGAGTCATTGGAATCCCCGCTGGGGTTGGACAGCATACAATAATTTTCTCGTAAATTACATTATAATGGGGAAAAGTAGGGTTATCGGAAATGTATATGAGACAATATAATTTACGTTATTAGTTTTACGCAACTCCTTCCGTCTTCGTTAATCTATCTATTGAACTCACTTGTATGATGTGCGGCATGATGTGGTGGATGTTATTAATTTTAGTTATGAAAGAAATGGCAATGTATCCACTGAATTATATGTTGTTGCTACAACGAAAGCGTCGTGCGAAAATAAATTCAACGGAAATTACTATCTAATCTTGGCATCACCTCAACTTTGAATTTATTGACAATATACATTGCAATTTAGAAGGATTATATTACAGTGTGGCTATTGAAATAAGCACTCGGAAATCGGACAAGCGATAAATATTTGAAAGTTGTAGGTACTGCTACCTAACTTACGGAGAATCAAGCATAATTTTATCGCATTAAGTAGAGAATCAAATTAAGGTGATGTTACTTTTACGATATAATAATGAATCGACTTTTTTGGGCGAGGTTAGGACTAGAAAGTCCCATCTTTCATCTAACCCGTCGTCATACATTAAATATTTGCAGATAAATACATTGTCAAGTTACTCATGAAATAAATTGCAGTCGAATTATAACGAAAGATACGTAGAAGTATGCTTTGAAAAACAGCAAACAAAATTTAAAGTGAACAACATTACACATACCTATTGTGAAAGGTGTGAACAAATGTGGGGGAAACCTAAGGATATTGACTTTCGTTCTTATTGGATATATCCCACTGCAGGAAAACGCTCACGCAAGAAGGGGTGGCGTTAAAAACCTTCGAAACCTTACTGAGAAAGGCTAGGTAGGTTTAATGGTGATATGTGTAATAGTCATATAAATAAATTTGCCTGAAACATTGCTTGTTAAGGGGAGTGACACGAAGCAAACAGTTGTTCTACGTATTCGGATCGTTTTCCGACCACTCGTGCTAGACCGAAGTATCACGCTCTAATGTAAGCGGTGGAGAAAGCTGTTGTGAGGCAGCGGAAGGAGCGTGTTGAGAGGGGTGAGTGAGGGTAAGCGTCGGGATAAACAGAGGTTGAGATGCGCTGTGGTATCCGGATTTAGGGTAGCGGATAGAAGGGGCAAAACATTTGTGTGGGACGTGACGACGGAGGTGCTGCGAGAGAGGCTTTTGACGCATGTTTTGCAGAAAAAATTGGGGATATGGGTAGTCCCACTTTACACGTACGCTCTCTCGCATTAAGGAAGAGACCAACACGTTAGATGAAGTTTCCGAAACTTTTATGTGGGCCATTATAATTCTGCAAGTTGGCGCCGCTATTGCGGAGAATTCGTATGATAGCGAGAGTGCTGCTTGAACATTTTGCTCCGCGTCTTAAAATCACTTTCGAAAGAATTTCCCGCTCATGTTTTGGCTGTTGTTTGGTGTGTGTGGCTGAATTTTATCCAGGATTAGGAAGTAATTGCCCAGCCGCACGCTAGTAAATCTTTTTGGAGTGCGAAGTTAATATTCAACATTGATTTTATTCGTCTTCAATTGACTCCATTACCTATTGAAAAGGTCAAGTGGCACACTGAAGTGACCAGAAACTATATTTTCTTACTGATTTTTGCGTCATAACTTAATTTAGGTATCCCATTGTAGCTGTCACGAATACCCTTATCTTCATCATAAAACATAATATATTTGGCTGGATGTTGTTTCTTAATATTTATTGAAAAATGTATAAATTTATCACTACTGAACGCTGAAGACAAGCGGAAGATTATTTATAAGAGGACTTTCGGATGCGTACTTTAGCGACAAATTGAAATGCCTTTTTTCTGTATCAAACACCGTGAACCAAAATAAGGCGCAGTGAAAAGTTGAGGACTAAAATATCAATCAATATTTTCGCTCATTTTTCGATTTTGTTTCTAGTTAAATAAGTAGACGATCCTGTTGGCGTATTTTTGAATGTCACCGTCCAACTGACTCCCTTCCCTTCCCGCAGTTCTCTCCAGCGATTTACTCGAAAACTTTCGACTTCGAATCTCATTTCCCTCTCCATCTCCTCGTGTTTCCTCCTCTTGTCATCGCATCCGTATTCGCCTCCTCCTAAACATTTTCTTTCGCCATCTTAATTTACGGCTTAAGGAGGATACAGTGACGGATCAAAGGGAAAATGCGAAAACGATAAAAGGGCCTCTATATTCTCCCACCCTTTCTCTCAGCACTCCCATCCACTGCCTTCCACCTATCCAGAATCGCTTCTCTCGGCACGTAATTAAAAAAAAATGACCAACCCCCATTGTTTACGGGTTTTTTGCCTCATCGCTTCCCGCCTGTCAGATTTTCCCTCCCACCCCCCTCCCCATTTTTACCTCCGGATCCCGCCACCTTCTGTTGAGATCCCTAAAAATATACGGCCCGCGTGATTTATTCAATTCCTCGCCACATTTATCTTCCCTTTACTTTGGCAAACTTCTTCCTCCTAACTCTATCAAGCTCGCTCCCTCCCTTGGCGACCCCTCCCCAACGCCCGTTCGTTTTTCCTTCCACCCTCTCCGCTGTCTTATATCCCACTTTCTCGTTTTCCCACCAAAACCCCTCCTGCCGGCAGGTCGGCCACGCTTCGGTAAACCCCTTTCATCCCCGTACACCACCTCCACGACCTTCTCTCTCCGTTTGCGCCAAATGAGTGCCGGCGTGAAAATTCAATGCATCTTCCGGGTTGGCGCAGTTTTCCCGTTTGCTTAAAATTTGATATTTCCTTCTATTTATTTAATCATTCGCCGCACCTACATTGTATCATGCGAAAAATCTGAAATTGTAAGAGATCGAATGATTTACGAACACTTACTGATGAAATGGAGGGCTTCCTTTATATTGGAGCCTTTTCTGAGTTCCTTTTATCACTTTAACACGCAAAGATATTATTCTATAACTGCGTTTGATTTTAAATACATTACTTTGCACAAATAAATGGATGGGTGAAGAGGTATTTGATCCATTTATAGATTATTATTTATCAAATCAGCAGATCTCATGAGCCGTCGTTCATTTTTTATTGGTGGAGATTCATTTTTATAAATTGCAATACATCGTATACATTTTCAATTTCTGTCCTAAGTCTAATGTTTATCTTTCCCAGAAAAAAAAACTGATTTTAATTTGGATATGCATTGTGTCAGCGATAACAGTCAAGCATGAAATTCTTCGAATATAACTGAAATGATAACGAAACCAATTTATGAACGGAATTATTGTTATTCATGATAGGTATTCGATGCTATAATTTCAATTTTTGTGCTCTAAGATAAGTGTTTGCTTTGTAGGAATATTTTTGCTTATTTTTATATTTAAAGAATTTTTATAGTAATTAACAAACTAATAATTCACTCTTACAATTCTTGTGTCCTGGTTTCAAGAATATTAAATAAGATAAACAATCGATTTTAGCCACTGAAGGTAAGCTAAAGAAACTTTGCGCTACAAGCAATCCATCCCGAAAGCTTTCTCAGACGGGAAGTGAGCAATAAAAACAGGAGAGTTTTCCCAGGGGCCGTTAATGCTTTCATTGCTCCACGCATTAACCAGTTCATGCTTGCAAATATTCGGTGAAGTTACTCGCCGCACTTTATTTCCTCAATGAACTGCTCAGCGAAGGGATGATGATGATACACCGCCGTTGTTTGGCGCTCTTCCGGGATTTTAACGCGACGCTACGTGTGATGTCCTTAAACATTTCATCTTACTCCCTATCTACCTTTTCTCAAACTCGTTAGTTTATTTTTGGTTCTAGTTCGAAGCTTTATTCAATCATAAATAAAAAAGGAGTCAGATGGTATGGATGGATGTGGTACAAATGGACGAAAGGATGCTTAAGGAGAGGATTACGACGGAGTAAATAAATGGAATACGAGGTAATTCGCACGCATTTGCGAAGAAATAATTTTATAGAATGGAGTAATGAAATCATGTGTGCTATTATAAGCATTATATGTAGTTGATAGCATGCAAGTTAACAATTTCATTGCTTAACCATGCACTTACATTTTTCAGTATATTCTAAGCTAAGGATGAATTTGTGCTGTCATCACGAGGCATTTCTAATTTTAGCGATGAAATTGAGGAAAAATACACTCGAAAATAAGCTCTTCAGTTTTAGAGCGAATTCTCATGCAGTTTCGTAACCAAAACTTTTCACATAATAACTGAAAATAACGGACCTTTGCCGTCGACTGCATATTTCGAGGTTTTTACATAATCGATGTAACTCAAAATAGATGATAGTATATTCAATAATGTATATTTAATTTACAAATGTAGTGTTGCTTAGAGTGTTCATACAAATTAAAGAGGATAATTACTGCTATTACTTCTCGAGCGCTACGCTTTCCTCCTAGGTAGTGTTCATCCTTAAGAATTTCATTACCATATTTCGGTAAGAGAACGAATTAAGGAATGCGCCCTTACCTATCTGTCACGGTCATGGTTTTTTAAATAGTCTGCATCGCAGAATTTAAGCCAGAATGTGCATGCTCTACCGTTGCCCAGTGTTTACTGGCTTGCTTCAAAAAATCTTTTTGGAAAGAGCGTTCCTTCTCTTGATGAATGGCCCTCACTCCGCGAATGTCAATATGCACGCTGGCGCGCGTGTTGGGGCTCGTGTTTGTTTGGCAATTTGATGACAATTGACTTCCGATGCTTCCGATAATTCTTTCCAAGAGTTTCGCGGTCTTCCGGCTCTTTTCCCTCCCCGACCGACTGCAAAGCTGGACGGCCCGAGTGGCTAAGTAATTGTTTCCTCCCTTCGAGGTAATTAGTACGCTCCGAGCTGTCGACGCGCACATCGAGTACTCCCAACTGCTCGCGTTTTGTTCCCTCATGCGCGTTCGGTTTGCGTGCATTTTTTTTCTGCGAACGTATTTCTATTTTTAATTCTTTTTTAACTCTACGGTGCTTTTTTTCCCTGAGCCCCGTGGAAATTGTCTGCACACGGGACTCCATTGAAAACTCGTCTCGTTATCCTCTACGTGATCCGTCGTCGTTCGTTCCGTGTTGAATTGTGTGCATTTCCATCCGATGCCCGGAAGAAACAGAATTGGTATAATTACAATAGCTTTTGTCCCTTAAACTCGTCTAGATGAAAGATTTTAGGGGGACTGTTATAAAGGAGGTATCGTGCCGCTTTTTTCATAGTGCTATTTAGCCAAATGTTTAAGCATTCTTTAAGTTCCAGCAAGAGTTTTTAAGCTTGAATAATCGAAAGTCGTCGAATGAATGGTCATGTCAATACTTTTAAGCATTAATTCACTGTCCTTTTGTATTATTACATCATATTCTCGATATGCGTTACGTATTTTGATTTTTATCTGCAAAGGCTTCTGATTCCACTTATTATTCTTCGGTACTTTCATTCAGTATATCTTTGCGTTCACCATTGTGTTAAATGGATCCCTCACTAGCTCTCAATATACCTACTTCTCTGTTTAGGTATTATTTTCTTGAATTTTAAATATCTTCTTCGAGTGAATTCAGCATAATAATTCATGACCAGAATATGGATATAGAGGAATAGTTTAAAATAGTTTCGGGTAACCAGAAATACTTGTTGAAGGGTGATGCACCAAAAAACATGAGGAACCTTACCTGATCCAGTCCGTGCAACGTCATAAACGGCCATTAGGTTGAAACTGCCGCGTTGGCTTCGTACATTTTCTCATCCGTTAAAACTCGATGCTTGAGCAGCTTCCTTTGCCCATATGAACGCACAAACCCGTTTCCTTGGGTAAAATTCCCATAGTCCCAGTAGCAGTTAGGTTTTGCTACGGCGGGTTACACGAATGGAATTCGTAAGTGCAGCAATTCCGTGGAATTCGGTCCCGTCTCATCCTATCTTCTCCTATCGGCTTTCGCACATTTTCTTAGGCTGAGAATGCTCTGCCATTTTACATTATTTTACGTTTCATGTGAAATAGAGTTGATTGCATTGTGTTATCAATCTACTTACTGTGTGATTTATATGGGGTAATGTTAGCCCAGTTATTGTCCGATTACAGTTCAGTTGATCGTTTTCCCTGGGGTCCTTCAAAGATTTCATTTTTCTCAATAGCTTTAAAGAAGAAGGCTTGTTAGACGCGAAAGGAGACCATGCCTTGATTTTCGCGTAGTAGAAGATAAAAAGTGATTTTAATGAAACCTTGGTATGAATTGTCATTTAGAGTCGGGAACATTATTTTTTCATATAGTTTAGTGTTAAAAGCGACAGCACGGAAGAATGTCACCCCACGTGCGATATTACCTATAGTTTTTTCCTCATTTTCTTTAATGTTCATCGTCATACTAGCCATGTCAATGCGCTCCATATACGCATGCTATGACACAGTGTATTTACTCGCAATTTAATTTATGAAGGTTTCAATGAGGAGGGTAAAAATTCAAGGGGTAACATAAGAAGTCTGGAATGTGCAGTAGTCCCGTTGGAAACAGGAGATGTTAGGACGGTGGGGAAACAGGCGCTGCCGCGTGGCCACTTCGTCAAGACTCCATTGCTCTGTGGCCCCCCGTGGCAAAAATTCATTTGCAAGGGGTAGTAGCCGTGTTAGCTGCTGGCTCTTGAAAAAGTTAACAGCGCGTAATTATGAATCGGATCGCCTTCACTCCCGTCGGCGTTCTCGCCGCGTTGTCGGCTCGGCCGCGGATGAATGACCCTAGGAGCGCGAACGGCCGCGTCGTCTAAGTCCAGAGGGGAGCTGATTTGCGAAGACGAGCTTTCGTCTTCATCTAAGAGGTACCGCGCAGGCCACCACCAGGGTGTGTGCCACGGGGTGATTCCACGCCAGGCATGCAGCACTCATCTTTAACCCTTAATTGTATGATTTTCTACATACGTGCCAAAAAAATTTTTCTTTATAAAATATTTCGAGAAACGCTTCAATTGCTATATTTTAATAACTTTTTCCCTTGGCGCCCCTACCTATCCTACTTAACCATATCACTCGGGTAAATCCTCTTATTCGTTTCTCATGCGTGGAGCTGACTTCCTTCAGCATAATTAGAAGCTGATCACCTTTGGTGCGTACTGACTGCTTCGAGATCCACAAAGTATAACGACGGGGCATATCATACATTGATACGGGGCCTGATACACCATGCGTTAGAGAGGAAAAATTGTTCCTCTAAGAAATAACCGGCAATGCAAAAATCTCAAGCCTTTTGATACTCTCAATTAATAACTTCAAAACAAATGGGGCGAGGTGTTCCAGTGAAGCCACGCGGAATATGTGACAACGCGCCTTTGGCTTAATTTTCAGTGAATTGCCTCCCTTACTTCTCGAAGCCAACGATGAATTTTCATGGAATGCTCGGTCCCTCCTCGAGTGCTTCGTGCCTCAGGTATTGCACTCCTTTCGTCGGATGATACATAAATCCATGGTTTACTTCGCCCCTTTCGTTAAGAGCAGGCTAATTCCGACGCCGAGTTTCTCTCCATCCTTCGTTCCCTAACTTTTCATCATTTCGCAAGTGATCTCAGGTGTCTGTCGTCTCCTACTAATACCGTACTAAACCAAAAAATTATTAGGATTTGTTAACTCGTAGTTTTCCCTGGCATTCTGGGTTCGTGGATCTCTTCATCTTCCGGGTTTTCTCCGCGTTGGTTGTCAGAGATTGTCGACTGTTCCGCCGGGATTCTATCAGGCGTATTCAGCTCGAACATCCACGAATCAAAATTAGGATACTGACACCGAGTAAAAAATATATATTTTATTTAGGTCATAACATTACCCAATTTTCTGCATTAGTACAGGTGTTATTTTCTCCTAGTTACGAAGTTTTAATGCTGGCCTCAGCTTTCGGTTTCTGCTTATCCGCGTCTAGCACACTGTTTATTGTATTTGCCTAGAGGACGCATCCGAGGCATTGGAGAGAAGGCAAGGCCTTACAATCGGACGCGTTGCACCTCCACTTCCTGTGCGCCGCAGTTTGGCAACGTGGCCTCAGACTCTCGCTCTCATCTTATTTGCAATCTGCAGAGGAGGAGAAAGAGAGGGATTGTGGAGGAGCGATGACTCGACTCCGTCCCCGCCTTCGAAATTGCCCTCGGTCTCGGCCGGAAGGACGGAGTTCTTAGCCCTTCCACTTCTCTGGGCGTCGGCTGATCCAGCATCACATTCAAGACACCCATGAACATAGATGAAATTACTCGGCTTGAAGTGATACATAAGCCGCATCTTAGTTAAACGTTTTGCATCAACTGTATGAGATATGAAAGAGAATTCATGAAGTTTTATGTCGAAATGTTTCATCCTCTTGCCCTGGCCACAGAGTATCTTTCCCTTGAGCGAAATCACGCGTACGGTATCGGTCACAGTTCACATTTTTGTAAACGAAGGACTATATTTTTTTCCGTTGTCACCTCATATTTACATATGCATGTAACCACATGTTTGCAGAGAGAAAGTACGATAGGTACAAAGTACCACAATATTTAATTCAGAATAACTTGAAATTAATTCACTATAGCCCAGGGAATCATTCACGTCATTATCCAAGTCTTTAGGTGTGGAACTGGTGTCGCTTTTCAGTAAAAGCAATTATTATTTAAGAAATAATAGCAATAATATCAGTAATGAAAACTAAATAATCATTTTATAAAAAGATTAGCCTAATTAACTTCAAGTAGCCAAACCATTGTGTTGATCGTACATTCTTTGTCATTTATCGGTTTTGAGATGAAGTAATTATAAATATCTCTAGTTTTAATCATTGTGGTGCCTTTTCCACTAATTTGAGTATCTTAAGCTGATAACTAAATGTCTATAGTCCTCATGAACATTTTGAATCAAGGGAAAAGAGAATTGAGTATTCGGGACAAGAAATATTATTTTTGTATGAAATCTCTGGGTAATCTGTTTGATCAAATCAAAAATAATAATCTGATATCGTCACACACATGTTCTCCTCTATTGGATGGAATACGTGGAATATCCACCCAATAGCACAACCACTTTATCGTGCTTCAAATAACGCCGGGGCGAGCTGTGGTAGATAGTTCCGATGGACGCTGAAGTTCCGCTCGTCGGACGCAGGTGAGGTGGAAGATTCGGACAGGCCGGGCGGGCGTTTAAAGAGGGTGTCAGTCGACGCGGTTAAATCGGGGGTGTGGTGTAAGGGTGGGGGGAGGCATCACGTGGTGTTGGGACTGCAGGGAAGGGAGTTTTAGAACATTGAAGAGGGCAATAGTTGTTGGGGAGGATGGTTTGCAAAGAGGGAGGAGGGTTAGTTGGTGAGAGAGAGAGAGATCGGAATGGTCGTGCCCTTCCGGCGAAATCGCGCGGCGGAATGCCTGGATTTATTGCCTTTATCTCGCTTATTTCGAGAGAGAGGGAGAGAGGTTGGTGGTGGTGGGGTTGGAAGAAGATCGACTGGCTCGGAGGGTGTATGGGAATGAGAACTGAACCTATTTTCGCATCCATTTGGAATGCACGCTCATATATACACCCACACACACGCACAGAAACGGGTCTATCTATCTTTCAACCCTCACGGAATTATCTCGTTATTCTCTCCCCTTCCCCTCGCGTGGTAATCTACCCATCACACGCCTCCCACCCCTTCATCATGAAGGTTGGTTTGTTTGGGGTTCAAAGTGAGGGAAGGGCATGAACTTCCCAATCCTCCTGTTTCCGGGTCGGTATGTATGTTTCACTATTTCGAAAACCTTCCGCGTTGAAGTTCGTCGCCGGTGTGAAGGTTGTGATATTCCGTGCCGTGAATCGAGGGGGTGGGACTCGGAAACGATTTCAATCGATTTTAGGCGTGATGATGAAGTGGAAGTTCGAGGTATTGAAACAAAAGGTAGTTGCACTTTGCCGCAATTATTTTATGCGTACGACGCGTTTCGGCTCACAGAGCCATCATGTATCAATCGTGTACCAGATGGTGGCTCTTTGAGCCGAAACCCATAGTATGCATTAAATACTTGTGGAAAATGGAACTACCTTTTAATTCAATGACTAAGGAATAGTTCATTACGTCGCGTTTCGTGTATATTGAGAGTGTGTGCGAAATAAAAGTTTTTGATCGAAAAAAATTCGCTCGGTACCGGTGATGATTTGAGTTCGTGAGTCATTCAACCTGATTTAAGCCTCGTCCCTTGCCTCCTCTTCCTTCTCCACGTGAATTTTTCTCTCTCCGGTCGTGAAAAGAACTACTCACCGTGCTCACTTTGTTGAATATGCAAATGATTTCCGATCCGCGTGCACTCCGAACAAAGATGCAGATGCGAAGGAGTAGTGTTTATTTTTTTTAGGCGTCATTCTCTCTCTTGCTGGGGTCTCATGTCAGTGTCGTGGTGTAGGAGGCGCGATCGAATATAATGGCTCGGGAATACATGAGCATCATAAAAAAGAGTATTATATTCACGCACATTTCCATTGTGTTCCTCTCACCCATTGACTGCCGTGAAGCAACGCGAGACACACTGTTCGACGCAGTCGGATTTTTTTAAAACTGCGTTTCGCTGAATTCCGCGAACATGCGTAGCTGGAGGAAAACGAGCATATTTTTATGCGCCAGGAATGAGATATTCGCGGTGAACAAATATTCATGCGATTTGACCGGTGTTGCGACTTGAATATCCTAATATCCGGTGTGGCGTCCTAAAGCAGTCGACGTCGAAAGCGCTTTTACTCCGGAGGAAATAAACTTCGTGGAGCTTCCTTGTTTAAATTAATGGATTATTGTGCTATTTAGAATTATAAATTCTTAAGTTTTCATCAAGTCTCCGTCAATGAATACAAACAACGTAGTGCCAGCATCGAAAGAAGACGAACAGAGTTAAAAACTGTATACTTTGTGGTAAAATGAGCAATCCCTTCAAACGAAAATCTGGGTGCAAACGGAAAAAAAATGACTTGCAGTTACATGGTTAAGAAACGCAGAATTTTATGTGGGAAAAGATGCTGAGGTATTAGAATCAATAGAGGCAAACATATTGCTGCAGTCTGTAACAAGAATTTAAAGAGGGGTATTGATAGCTCTTGGCTTGATTTTAATTTGAAAATTAATTATCCTTCAGCTTCTGATTCCTGGTTTTATTTCCTTTCTTTGATTGGGGTTTTATAGATGCATTTAAGTTTACTAGACTATGTACCTGCTATTGCTGCTTTGAAGATGTTGACTTTTCCCTTGCTTTTCTAATGTAATGAGGCTATGATGAAGTATAGGATAATTTAGATATATCATATTGAAGTCGTGCGTTGGAAGACTCGGTTAGGATTTTCGCACCCGTCAACTATGGTTTGCCACTTCTGAGTACCTACTCTCACATATCGTTGAATACTTGGTCATTTTTTATCGGAAGTAATTTTATGTATTTAAGTTTACTCGCACGATATTCCTGATTGTTCAGCAATCAGCTATCCACCAAGTCTTCTGGGTTTCATTAGGATTGATATGAAGAAATAAATCACCTCATACTTCCCAAAACGATAAAAGATATATTTAGGGTGAAAACTGTTGGACAGTTCACACAATGTCTTTCAACTGAACCTCATTCAAAATGGTAAGTATACACTACTCCTCACTTGAATAGTCAAAACTCTGATGAGGAGTGACCTCAGGTTTTATTTGCCAACCCATTTATTTTACGAAGCTGCTACCTATAATTGAAGGTCCAATTTTATAAAAAACCTTTACCAAGTAAACGTATTTTCTGCTTCTATTCCGCATTTTACTTTTATAGTTTTTTTAACCGTGATCCCATGCACCCCGATGTGTATTTGGAGCAAGTGAAGAGCGTATGAGGGTAGATTCTCAAGTATAGTGGTAGGCCATTGTCCTCATAGTGACCTTCATCCAAACATGCTGGTGCGGACGCGACGTGTTTCGTTATGCCCTAACTTTATTCCGTTTTATTTTACCTCTTGACCGTAGGCGTGCGCCTCTTTTACCACCGAAACAGCCTCCTTTATTCGTTATTTTCGCTTTACAAGCAATAAATCTGATTAATTGAATGCTTTGTGCAACTTTGCCATTGATACCTTAATGAGAGAATGGCACTCAATTACGCTAATGGCTGGAAAACGAGGGGTATGGTGTTGGACAAGTGAATTCCCGGCTCAAGAAGACCATTCCTTGTCGCAGTCAGTCAGACAGATGGAAAAGAGAAGTCATTCCCCGAAATCCCCGCGAGCCAAGTAAGCCAACCCTTCCCTCCCTCCCCCTGCCTTGCTCATCCCAATTCCCTTTCCCTCAACCTTCCAGGGCCCCCGCTCATATTTAAATTCTCTTTGAAATAAGGTTGCATTAAGCCAGAGAGCCCCTTGGGCAGCCTATCTAGGGAGCTTTAGCATGCATAATTCAGCCCACCTTTGTTTATTCTTTTTTGAAATTCGATTTGGAACTTTCGGCACTTACGGTGATATTCAGGTACTCTCCCCTCTTCCCATCCCCATCTACCCCTCTTCACGTTCCTTTGGTTTCACCATCGCCATATACCAGCAAAAAATAATAGTGCAGTGAAATGGCAATGTCTTCCCCTTGGTTCAAGCAAGTTCCGGTGTATTTACCATGGAAACGATGGAAACCAACGACCACCCCCAGCGTGTAATGCTTCTTTTCGATGTTTTCATAATGACTACTTCCTACGTATCGCATTCCTCTTACATAAATTGGAGGTACTTAATCTATTGATAAATAATTGTGAATTTGTCTATAATATGTATGTGCACAGCTTTTAAATCAATCTGCTAGGAGGTTGGATTATAACCATAAACTAGTGAATTATTTGGATAAATCTCACTATCTATAAGAACCATTTTCAACCCCGGAAAGTCTCAGGAATAGTTAGAATTAGTTTTCACCCGGGTTTTTGGTTTCCGCTGCCGATGGTGAAATTTATACATGATATGACTCAATGTATTTATTTTTACGATTTTTCTCTTACAATATCTGATATGGCCAGCTCGGCAATATGCGACATTAGTAAAAAAAATCATCATGTTACTCATGATCAAAGTTTCAAGGTAACCAAAGCAAGATTTTAAAGGTAACAAAAAATGGCAATTCGGAAAATATTGTTAATAGGGAGAAAAAAATGTATTCTTATTGCCAGTTTTATTCATGAAATGTGGGGTGTGGGATAAAATATCCCACCCCACCCACCCACATCCAGTCCCACATCCAGTGTTAGAAAAAAATCAAAAATACTTATCCGAAGTTTTTGCTGAATCAATCGTTATTTTTCTCACAGCATTACCATTTTTCATCGTTCGATATTTACCGTAGTTGCGGAGAGACAAACACGGAATATTTTCCGAAAACTCATCGTCCCCATGATTCTCTTGCGGAGACTGGGTTTGAGGCGGATTATCCTGGCTGCAATATCCCTGTGGATTTCTATCTATCCGTCGCCGCAAGCATCGAGGCTGGTCTCATCCTTTCGGAAAATAAACAGTTGCTGTTTACGGCGTGCTATGCATTTCTTCTTGGAAGTTTACTCGGCGTTCTTGTCTTCGCGTTTACTTACGGTATTATGAAACATTTGAACTGACGAAAGTTTTGTATTAACTATTCATGCAATGCTCCGCGTCTCTTGTCCTGTGGGGGACAAAACTTCAGAGGAAATCCGTTACATTTATCCTTGAAGCTAAAATATTCTCTCAACTCCCGTCCTCATGTATGAAGGCAGTAATAGGCGTGTATTACCTAGCCACTGCTTGTTGAAAAGTAGCGATATAAAATGGGGATTGACAACATTTTTGATGATTTCATTTTACTTTGATATGCTTGTGAGAGGAAGAAAAAAGGGTAGGCCGATGAAATGAGAACAATACTCTTACGATTTTCATATTATGGTGCGAAATGTATTATCGCTTCCAATGGGAAAGTTGAAGGAGACCTAGAAGGTATAACAGTTGCTGTGATTATGCAGAATCTGTCTTTCCGATAGTGGGATGGTAGCCTATGATTGCTATGTCATTACACCCTTCACCTTTTGCTCTTCTCATTAATCTCTCTTATACTAAGGAGTTAAATGTCGCAAGGTTTTTTAATTAAACCGTGAGATATATCCATAGTATCAAGCCCGGTCGTTCATCCCAAATTTGTGTGCTTTTTTGGAATATTTTATAGGAGCAGATTTCAAGACTTTGTCAAGATACCGGCGCGGCGGTAGCCTTGTGCTTGTGTGTATTTCGTAAAACGCAGGTCTTAGCTTTAGGATGAGCTCCGTCCTTAACATTATGCCAGCCGTAGAGTTTATGATCATACCTTGGGTGGTATTAAGCATCAGCTGCGATATTACGTTTTGTCGCGAAACTTTGTGCCTTAACTCTAGTGAATTGAGCCCTTCGTCAGGTAAGAAACCATAAGGAAAAACTGTGATTCACCCGAAAGATGTCGTACCTGTCGTTATCATCAAGCATATGCTATTCTCCTGCAAAGTTTACATAAGAAACTTCTGATCCACTGAAAAAGTTTTCACCATGTGAAGTACCCACGTAATAGTAGTTACTAAGGTACGGGTGACTCTCGTAAGCATCGTGTCTTGCGAAATGAAGAACCTTTGTGACATCATTCTCCATGTCAATGTTTAAATAAATTTAATTAAAATTAAATTTGCAATTGCATGTTATATGCCCAGTTTGCATTCCAGTTGGAGGAATGTCAAAATAATTATCGAGGCAGTGACACTTCGTGCTAACTCTGCCTCTAACTCGTATTACCATCTAATAATCTCTTCAACTTAATTCACTTGTGCTTTAATTAACTGACGGAAAGCAAATTTGAATATAAATGTGTTATAAATCCAGTTTCCTTTCCTAAAAGTACCATTGTATGAGATTTTCAATCACATTTCAGGATGAGACATACATTTTATGCGTATTTTTGAATTCCAGTTTGCAGGAAGGTCGAAATAACTATCGAGGCCATCACATGTCATGCTAATCCTGCCTCTAACTCGTAATACTTTCTCAATTCTAACACCTTCGGCCGTTTTCTGGGGGTTTTCTGGTGTAACATTGGCTGTGATTGTTTGAAACCCGCCCCCGAGCTCATTTTTATTTCCTCCCTCAAGAACGTGGTTATTCACACTGGAATTTCCTCTTCTCCGAAATTCTTCGCTCCGTCGTCCGTGAAAATTTTCCCGCATCCGAGGGGGAGGGGGGCTTTAGGAAAAAGAAAACAAAAGCAACAGCCCGAAAAATCAAGAAGTGAAATTTTGTGAATAAAGAAGAAGAATAAAAAGGATGCGAAGGGAAAAGTATTCAGCACAAATCCCTTCCCCCCTCCCCACCAACCCTCCGAGATCTTTGAACAAAAATAACCGGCGAAGGAAATATTTCCATAATAACGAGATGAAGGGATGGGAGGTACGAGTCTCGGGCCAAGGTTTCCCTCGGTGTTGGAAGGGGTTGGGGAAAAAATCTTGCAGAAGAGTTTTCCGGAGAGCATTCCGAAGAGTTCTTCCCTTTTTCTACTCTTTTTACTATTATTTTTCTCGCCACTGCTCCGGGTGGTTGGTGTGTGGGAGGGAGTAGAGGGAGAAACGGTTTAAGTTATTCCCGCGTCAATTGGATCGTAAAGGGTTCAGGCGGAAAAGAGTTGAGTTTGGGAGAGAGAGAGAGATGTTGGAGACGTCAGAAGAGAGGGAAGGTCAGAAGGAGAGAATAGAGGGGGGGAGAGGGTAGTTTTGAGTCGTTACCTCCCTAAAGGAGTCCTGGAATAAGTCCCCCTCCCAATCCCCCCCCTCTATGCAGGCCACCTACCTCCAGTTTACCCTACCCCTCTACAA
This sequence comes from Ischnura elegans, assembly GCF_921293095.1. Classification (NCBI taxonomy): domain Eukaryota; kingdom Metazoa; phylum Arthropoda; class Insecta; order Odonata; family Coenagrionidae; genus Ischnura; species Ischnura elegans. The sequence continues at coordinate 149,123,016 of NC_060246.1, forward strand.
CCCCCTCCTTCCATTTCCTTGCACCCGTCACCAACCACACACCCTCCCTCCCCCTTATAAAGTGCTCAACGAAACATTTCGCATTCGAATCTGAGGGGAGGTGTGGTGGGGGGTATTCCTCGTCATCCCCAAAGGGCACACTGCACCGCAATAAAGTTGCGACTGAACTGAACCCTGCAGATAAGGGCAAAAAGTAAAGGGAGGGTGTAAAGGGGACAGAAATAGGTTCGGGATGTCCCCTCATCCCTTGAATCCTCCCTCCCACACCTATAAAGATAAGGGCTGATGGGCGTGGAGGCGGAGAGGATCGGGTTTTGGGTGGGCGAAGTTATTGTGAGGGAGCCAGGGATGGTTACGTGAAGTTCGTGAAGGAGGAGGTGGGAGGGTGTTTGGGGAGGATGAAACGGTTGTGACGCTCCGCGGGAGTGCATAATTCGAGTGGAGTGACTCGGATTGTGAGCGTGTTCAAAACTGTTTGAGGCTTAGAGGGAGGGAAAACGAAAAAGGGAGACGTGAATATGGTTGTGAATGAGCGACAATGAGGCTGGATTCTCCTTAAGCCTCGGCAGGCCTCCCAAATACCGGATGATTGCTTTGGAAAATTGAGGGTGTAACAGTGATTGTGTTTATCACTCGACATAAATTTTTGAAAAAGATGAGAAAGTTATGTCTGAGGAAGAAAATTTAGAAATGATGAAATATATCATTGCACGATCGTCCAACAATTGATGACATCGCATTCGCTAAATACGTGAATCTATGTCTTAAGATAAAGTATCCATCATATTGACATTAGGCTCTTCAGAACGTTTGGAGCTGGTAAGTTCCACGAACATGGCACGTTAATTGTATTGACTCATACAATGTGAATTTCAACCTTCGTCCCACACGTTACGATCAAATTACTTAGTAAAAATCAAGTGACGCGAGTCGACTCATTTGTTTATGTTTACCTGTGAAAAGTCAGATGTATACAAGAAATTTGCTGCTAAGTGAAATTGTTTGAGAAGTAAATGACGCCTTGGAATATTCTGCTTTGAAACACCTTACATTTTAATTCAAAGGGATCTAAGGATATAACTGAGAAATATATCCATCGGTAACTTTTTCGTGCATTTTTGAGCAGCAAACATTTACAAAATTGTTTACACATGTACTTTCAAGTCTTGTTAGAATGGGTTGGGGAAATTTTTCTTATCTCCTAAGAATCTTTCCATGTGATATAAATTAAGATATAAGTGCTATTTCCACTTTTTTGCCTTACCATTGGTAGGGATAATACTACTTATGACAATGGATAATTTTTCCTAACTCTACTTTATTTCTCGATTGTGATCAAGCTTTATATCCGCTTTATAAAGAGGATGCTTGTAATACCATTTTTTTCATGTTGCACTCGCTGAAATGATTTATGGGACTAATATGGTCATCTGTGTGTTTACTTGGATGCCACGCTTAGCCTTACGTTTGATCGTGCGGTGTAGGGGCTATTATCTTCGCCCCAGTTTCCCAAGGCTTCACATTATCTGCGTGAAATCAAATAAAAAACGTGGGTGTAACTTACCCGCTCCGAACGTTCTGAAGAGCCTCACGTTTACATCGTGGATTTTATCGTAGGATTCATGTGTTTAGCACATGACTATATCGATTTAAAGATATTATTGTTGAACGATCGGACTAGGATAGGATATGTTTGATTTGTTCTTGATTTTCGTCCTCAGACATAATCTTCATATATATAAAAATGCTACGATTATTGTTTTTTCTTTTAAGTTTGGAAAAAAATGTTCTTCAATCTTTCAAACCCAGCGGAGAGATTCAGCAATCGTAAGGTTTAGTTGAGGACGTGATGGAAATCCGAGACGCGTTACTCCGATACTTTATTTTGTTGTTATTCATTACGAGAACGGAGTGACCTACGGAGATTGTTACTTGCTTGCTAATGATTATGTGTGAGGACAAATCTTGGAAGCTCGAATGTGCTACAAAACATTACTCATTTTTTAGTTTTGCCGTAGTATTTCCTCAAACGCGTACAGCGTATGTATGAAATTCAACTAGAGTGATTATTCTTTCAACCTGTTTTATTTCTTCTCATTTACACTTATATCTATGCCATAAAATTTATTTACAGTGTGTATACCCACTCTTATTTAACACTTACAGTTCATCATTATTTGTGGTATTGAATATATTTACCTCCGTTTTAGAGATAAAAGAGTTTATTTTACCTTATGAATATTTGGGTTGATCTTGAGATTTGACCCCTTTCTCTGTAAAGGAATATATTTTAAATATTACCACCTGGTTTAATTACATCTCTTTGTGAGAAATACCACTTCGATTTGCTTTGTTCAGCCATTAATCGTCGTACTTCCCCGTAGCGATTTCAACTTCTCGTTTCGTCATTTCCTCTTGCCTTCGCCATTATGTTAACGAAGGTTGGGTCGGCATAGGAGGAATATCGAGAACAGGAGATAAAGGGGCTCTTCTTGGAATGCAGCCGGCAGGAAGGTGAACTGAACTGCATCGCCTCCCACCCCGCCCCCTCCCCACTACTTCCTCCCCCTGCATTAAGCCAATCCCATTCTCCTGGAACTTCTTCTATTCTATTCCTTATCATTGTACTCTAAACCGTGGAGAGAGTCTCTCTTCTGCTTATTCCATCTCTCTGCTGCCTCATGTGTTAGCTTTTAAGCCCCTCCTATTATCTTGGTTGGAATCACCTTCATTTCTATTTTGGCTTGCTTAGTGATTCAGAAAGATGGAAATCCCAGGTCCAGCAATTTTTTTCAAACTTTACCAAAAAAACTCTAATCTCAGTAAAAGGAAGTAAAGAACGCGTAGAAATTCGGGATAAAATTACGATTCACTGCCTGGAGGGGGGTAAGAATATGATAGCTCAAACTAATAATGTTTATGTGACTCAATTAGCTGCACAAAGATTTTTTGTGGCTATAAGTGGTCTAAACTAGAAGTTTTACTAACTTCTTCTTGGAAACTCCAACGATTAATTTACATTTATATTATTATCATATTCCTTTTTTCCCATCGAGTTATCAGAATGTACGATTATTATTTCCTGATTTAAGTATTGTGGCATCCCACCCCCGACTCGCCCGGATACCACAATAGAACCGGGGGGAGACGTCGCACAAAATAATTAAAAAAAATACAAATCCGCGAAGATCCCTCCCGCATGGGACCTACGGGACAAAACTATGCCACTCACTTCTCGTAATTCACATAAAATAAAAAAAATATTCCCCTTCTGTGAGGATGATTGCGGGTGGGGGGTTCCCGATTCAAACTGATGGGTGACGTTCGGGCGCTGATTTACTCGTCCAACACGCATTTACGGGAAGGAAATCAGACGGGGCGAAGGAAAGGACGAAGGATATTTTCAATGGGGTGACCCGTGGAGGAATCAGAACAAAAACACTCTCTCAAAACACTTTCAAATAAACAAAATATAATTCACCCAAATAAGGTTGCATATGACAAAAAAAACAAAAGGAACCCTCTTATACGCTAATGAAATATGAATTGGTGAAAGCCACTTATGAAACATCGATGATAAATTAAAATAAAACAACAATATAACTTGATTCCTGGATGAAAATCAATATAGAAAATGATGATAACAAAGTAAAGTTCGGTGGTGAACACGTAAATATGATACAAATTCAATGATATCTTGACTGGGGAGGTAAATGTTAGCCCATCCCGTCGAATGTAAATTTGGGGTGCGAACGTTAATTGTACTTGGTGACTGATTTCACTTTCACTTATGTAATGGGTGCGTTCCGTGACTGTTTGTCTTAATTTGGCTTGGCAGGAGACACAAGGGGGCTTTGGGGGGGGAATAGCTGCAATCTTACTTTATCGTAGTCCGAGTCTGGACCAGGTTGGATCCAACACTCTCTCGTTCCATTTACTGCACTCCTTTCTCCCTTGTTGGAGGAAGCTGCATCCGGAACGGAGATAATGCGTCCTCTTCAGCTGGTCCTTTGCTCCTTCGGACGGGGGGGGGGGGGGGGGGAATTCTTCTTCCAGATCAATCTTTCTGGAAACGCTTGGGCCCCTTGTCTCCTCCTGCCGTGCGTCGCACTGATTTTGGGCATAGGCTCCGCCCGACAGTCACTTAGCAATTCTCTCGTTCTCTTTCGTGCACCACCTTTTTATCATACCTCAACTAGGGGTGGGGGTAATGCACAATGAAGGGAGGGAGGAGTAATACGCCACTCATTCAGGGAAAACCCGAGCTCCCCTCCTCCCACACACACACACTCACACACAACCATACAAAATCGACGGAAAACACATTCATCCCCTCTGACTCAACCCACGCCTTCCTCCACGGGCCATGGTTTGGGGGTGGGGTTTTGGAAAGGTCGTGGAACGAGCGGGTAAACAGGTAGGGAAGAAAATGCGCCGAGTAAAATGTATTGTAATGGGGCTTGAACCATTACATAATAGATAAAAATTGTTGGACGAAATTTCACTCCCTTTTTTAACATGAATTATTTTTTTCATTTTTAAAACTTCCTCATCTCCATTTTTTCCTATGGCCCCAAATAATTCCCTATTTTTTTATCTTCGCTTTTGTCCCAATCTGAGAAGGTTTCTTCTCGAATACAGCGCGCCTCACTCATTCGGTGCGATCGAGCATTCTATTCAGAATCCTGCCCGTGAAAGTAAAAGACGGTTAATCAGCCGATCAAACAACCCATTCCCCCCTCCACGAGCTGCTCCATCATCTTCCCTTCCCCTTTCCCCTCCCTTGCCCCTGAAGATCTCTCAATTCCTCCTTTCTCTCTCTCACCTCATTAAGTTCAATTTAATCTAATATATTGCATCTCTTCCCGGATGAATGAACCCGGCTAATCCTCTCCCTTTTTTTCCGCACTTTAAACGAAAGCCCAGAATTTCGAAATCGATTCGTCCTCTTGTTTCCGAAGATGTATGACTTCAATACTGCCTCTTCGGAGTTGCTGTCTCTCGCACAATTTTTTTCCAATTACATCACCTCGATTTTTTTAGGTTATGAATGTAAGTTGGCTGTTTAATTTCGTGTCGCTAAAATATCTACGAGTATTTTTTACACTGTGACGTCGTTTCCAATTCACTATTCGCGAAGAGAAGAAATCGTGTCAGTTAATTTTCAAGGCATTTTTGTTCGTAGTTGATAAATAGATATTTATGTGGATTATTTTTAATAAAAAAAAATATTCTTGGCCAATATAAATGTCAGGGGCTTTTTTAGCTAGTGTTATTTTTATGCTGCATGACAAAGAGATGAAATTATCGTGAAAAGTAGGTGCTAAGGTATAACCGCTAGAAATTTTCAAATTTTAATTATTGCCTAGTTGTTGATTGATAGAAAAGAGTTTAGGGATTACAATACCAAGACATATATAAATATTTATTGGATTTCAATGAAAGTGATTATTATGATCATGTTCCTTAATTAATTCATTCACCTAATGGTTAGGAAAACTTGAATCCTAATGTCAAGCAACAACCGCAACATTTTGTGCTCCGCTAATATAATCTGTCAATACAATGCCTAACTTGTCATATTTTCACCAATGCTATTGCCATATTAATTTGACCCTAAATATTTCTGCAAACAAGGACGTAATAATAATTAAAAGCATGGGAAGTTACACTTATCTGGAAGTTTCTCTCGGATATTGACTTTAATTGTATGTACTAATCCGAGTAATTACATTCATGTATGCAAGTTGCTAGTATAGTTGGCCTAATGAGTTTTTCAATTAAAATATTTTCACCGATATCATTTGTAACATCAGGCCATTTTTCCTTCGAAAACCTTTTAATTTATTTTCGTATACAATATCCATCCTCGTCTCCCTCCTTCAAGATCTTCTCGTAATGGCGTCTCTCATAACAATCCCCCTCTCATCCCTCAACAATCCCTTCGCAACCTTTCATCCCTCTCCATTACACCTCACCTCACCATCAAATTCAACATAAAACTCAAATCCATAACAGTATTAATTAAACATAAAATTAAAAATCAAACGTTACACATTCTTGACCTTAATGGATTCCCCTTCATGCCAAGGTTTTATTCTGCTTTCATTTCTATTTAATATCTCGCCCCATCTTTTGATATTCGTGTAACTTCTCTCTTTAACCCATCACTTCGCCTCATCCTTCGGTTCTCTCTTCTGAGTTGGAGCCTTAAAATCGCTTCTTTTTTCGACGTCAACAGAGCTCTCCCAGCATCCTAAGCAAAGCTTGAGATGATTCGCAGACCTTTTTCGTTTGAGGTGCTCCCCAGGCTAATATATGACTCTTCCACGATACTCGTTCGAACAGCGGCAAGTTTTTTCCCCCCTCTCAACGGTAGCCGCTAGAGCACTCAAAGGTTTTTATTTTGAGTGTACTTGTAATGTTATTGTTGCGCTGCAAGTCATGCGTGAGAGTTCATCGCACTCCAGTGACCGTCCGCGGATTTGATCACGGACGGTAACTAGCTATACCTAGGGGATGGTTCGGCTTTTTGTGCACCGTTGGTTCGAGGTTTAACGACTCTTTCCTATTATTTGTGAGTGTACGTGAGAGAAATTTATGGAATTGCGAGAGAGAAATGATACTTTTTCTGTAGAGTTCAATCTAGAAATTAACCTCCTTTTCCACGCACTTTGTGTAAGTTCCTATAATGGGTCCATATCGGTGCAGCGTTTTATAGGAAACATCAGAAAGATATCTCTCCTAAAGGAAGATGTGCTTGAATAGCTTCAGAGGACGAGTGGGAGGCGTGACGTCAGGGAATATATGCCAATTTAGACAAGTGGTCTGACCGTGAATAACCTAATTGGATAAGCATCGCTTACATTAGCGGTGGCTTTTATTCACTCGTTTTTTCCGTCACGTTTTTCAAGGGTTGAATACTGGGTGCTTCAGGTGGGTGTTTTTCACTGTCAGTCCGTTGCCTTGGGGTATCATTCGTAAACACTCTGGGTAAATATTCTAATAATACGCTGAATACCAGCCCATGCATGAGGTAGAAGACCCTAGTTATTCAATACAATACATTTTGAAGTAGTTTTACTTTTCAAATAGTGTGAAATCGTCTATGTAATGGCGGATACCATTCATTCTTTGATGCTGCATCTCCAGCATCAACGTGGTCAAATCACCCCATAGCAGAAATTGTAGTAATCTCTAAAGTCTCCCGCTCAGTTTTGTGGAAGTTCATTGTAACAAATGAAAAGAAAACTATGTATGAGGTAACCAGGTACCTGATGATGACGCCGCCGCGTCGAAACTAGTTGTACCGCGAGAATAAATTGGTGGATAAATACATAGTTTTCTTTTTATTTTTTAGATATTCTAATGTTTGTTGGAGAAAGATTCCTCGCTTGTGACCAAAACCAGTGGATGTATTTTACTGGTCATTTATCTGTGTTTTTTATTGCTGCTGACTTCTAAGTCTAATTCCCGTTTGAGCCCACTTATGATTTGCATGAATTACCTCCAAAATCTACGAAAAAATTCAATGGGATGAAACTTTTCCCCTGACTAGATTTCCGATACTTTCCTCAGCTGACGTTTTGCATAATTAAGGGTGTGAAATCGTAATGGTCTTCTCGCTTTTGAGAATATTTCGATTGCGCCAACGGTTGCCGGCATAAGAATTATTCTTACTTGTTATTGTAACCCTTTCGTATACTACCCTTTTTGGTGTAACATAACGAAATTATTGGAAATTTTTTTTCTTTATTTAATACCTGCTCGTATGTTAGAGTTTCTGTGGCTCTAAAGTTCCTTTCATTTGTTTCCCACCTTATTTTTGCCGGCCTCGGTGGCGCCGGGGTAAAGTCCCCGACTGCTAATCTAGAGGTCGCGGGTTCGAATCCCGCCTGGGTGGTTTGACCACCATCAAGGGCATGGATGAATGTGATTGACAAACAAGTTAATTGTAAGAGAGGACTATCTAGTCCTAAATTCGCTTGTGAAATAAAGACGACATTATTATTATTCTTATTATTATTATTTACTCACGTAATCGATGGGAATTGAAGAGGGAAGTGCTTGATGGAAGGGGAGGCACTCAGAATCCTTCTTAAGTACTTCATGGGAACCCACCTTAATCGGTAAAATACTTTTAATAATAATAATAATCGACACGGTTGGACACAATGCGTAAGCTGGGTCAAAGAGCTCCAGATAAAGAAGTATCAAAACGAGGCACGCACCTATTCCCCTTATCACTTCACCTTGGGCCCTTTTGTCCATAGCCTTGAAGAGATGACGCCTGAAGAAAAATACCATGCACTGTCAGGAAGAAGACGGCTAAATTTCGGGCGCGGGGAAAGGGGACGGGCGGTTTTTAGGGGAGCGCGGGTCGTAAGACGCGTTTGGAAGCTCTCCTCGCGAGGGGGGGATTTAAGAGATTTGAGGAGCACGGAAAGCAATCTCATTCCTCAAATCCCCCAGCCCCTCCATCTCGGGAACTATATCCCACTCTTTCCCACCCCGTCCGCATCCCATCCCCACTCCACCCTCAAGATTCCCATCCTCCCCTCTCCCCTAACGACAACGGAATCTTAAATAAGTTTTCTCATTAGAGCCGGCGGGGAGAGCATTGCATAGCCTGAGGCCCCTTCACCTCTCCACCCCCCTTGCGCCTCAAAGTGGAGCTGTAAGGGGAATGACGGGATGAGGGGGTAAGGTGGGGGAAGGTCTAGGGTTGTGTCTGTATGTGTGTGTGTGTGGTTGTGGAGTGAGACGACGTAACGTAGGCAATTTGGGGGGGGGGGGAGGCTGTTGAAGAGGTGGAGCCCTGCTTATTCCGATCTGCCCCTGCTCACTCCTCCCTTTTTCCTCATTCTCCACCCTCTTTTCTCCTCTCTCATATTTCCCTCTAGTTCGTGCACTGATAATGCTACCGGTAGTCATACTCATGCTTGCCTCCTTCTGCAGGCTCTTATTTTCGCTGGGTGTATTGACTCTGGGACTACCGCAGCATATCATTGATGAGTGGAAATTATGATTATTATTACTGTTAAATTATTCTGCCAATTACGGTAGATTTTCATGGAGTATTAACGAAATATTCTGGCAACCTCCGCTTCCTTTATGTACTTCCCTAATAAATTCACAGTAAGGCCCACTCCCTTCCAATCTACCTAGAAGTAACTGCTATTACCTTCCTTCCTTTCCCTCGTTCACCCAACATTCTACCGTCTAACATTGTTTTCAAAATTCCCTCCCCGTTAACTATTCGCTCCATCCATACCTTCTGTCTCCTTCGTATCTAATATAGAATATGCCTCTCCTCACCCACCATGTCCAGCACTTTTTCGTTCCTCAGCTAGTGAAAAACTTCATTTTATGCAAAACATTTACTACCTTTTTTCGTGATTTTCGTCCTATTTGTAACATATTAAGTAGAATAAACCATTGCACACAACTGTATGTTTCACATAGGTATTTTATGAGGCGTGTCGTGTGGTATGAGTGGATGATGTTACGGAGTGAAAAGACGTAACGCAGACATTTTTTCCCCAACATTATTAAAAGGTCTCTCGCTTAATATTTAAAGTACAATGCTTTTAATAATTATATTTACTTATTAGGGGCGTAGGGATTTTATTGGCCGAAAAATCGTGCACTTATCAAGAATAAATCATTATTAATGCTTCACGGTTCTTTTAATTAAATATTTCGATGACTTTTAGCTAGAGAAATGGTTCCAATGTACGGAAGGAGAATAAATGAGAGTAGATGCCGCATATGGCTCATACACAGGAATACTAGATTGGCCACTTCGACTTGCGCACTATGAGGATATTCATACAAACCAATTCTGATATTAGCATGCATTTACTGGAAATGGTAAAATTATACCGAAAGAGCTACATATTTACTTCGTTTTCGCTTCCTTTTTGCAAAACCGGTCCTAAAAATCGTCAAATATGACTGCTATGATTCATTTAGCGTAACAATCCCTCCGGTATTACCAATTACGTAGACCTTTGTTTATGAATGTGAATGTGCTCGTTGGAGATCTGAATTCGGGTAACTATTTGTATGAAATGCCGAAAGAATAGCGAGGTGTGCTTAGGATGCTCAGTAAAGTTTTCTCCCATTTCTCGAAATTTTTATTCACCCGCCCTGAAATAATTTATAATGAAAGCGTAGAAATTTCTCGAGGATCCTTTAATGCTGTGTGAAACTTGAGTTATTCTGACTCCTTTATTAAAGGTTTCCCCCTTTTTCCAACTTTTTAAAGGGCTAAAAATATTTCTATTTCGTAAATGTGATGGCGTCGAGGGAAACTCCAGAAGTTTAAGGCTCTTAAAAAACGCTTTAGGTCTTTATGACTGCGTTGGCATTAGGCGACGCCTTTCTTCTAATTACTTTGCCCAAATTTAAAATTGAGCGATGCTTCGTATCTCACCCCCCTTACCGCATTTTTTCATTTCACCTTTCTCCTCCACGGTCTTCTTTCTTTCCTTCCTGCTGTATAGTTACCATTTCATTCTTTCAGTTGGTTTTTCTTGCTCGTCGTTTACATCTTTGGTGATCTTCTCTCCTATCATTTCGAAAAGAGTGACTTTGTTACCGATTTTTTTTCATTTTATGAGGTGTTTTCTATTTGTAACGTAATTCTTTCATCCATCACCATCCAATATAAATTTTATATCTGCTGTGTAAATTTTGTCGCCCTAGATATATTTATGTGATAAAGGCAAAGAAATACATTGTATTTCGTCGGCAATTTTCAATATTCTCTGAAGATTACTTTTTTAATAGGATTAATTAATCAAATGACGAGTACCACATAAGGACCTGAATGACGAAAAATTGTATAGATTTAGTCGATTGAAGGATATATAACATGGAATAAATGATTTCCTCATTCTCTTCTCATATTCTCCTTTGCGCATATCTGGCGTTCAAAGTACTTGGGAAGATATGCATCGAAGCTCCTCTCCTCTCTCTTCAATGAAACTTTCGCGAAAAAAAAATCCCAAAAACACTCGTTAACTTTGAGCTTTGTGGATGCATAATTTTCACTCACGTTGTATCGCCTCTAACTCTGAGTTGGAACGACTTCCTCAAGTCTGAAGTCCGCCTGCAATGCTCTATCTGACTGCATTCAAACTGCTACCTATTCTGGTGTAAGTAGTTCTAGTTTTCGAACTCCCTTATCTACAGTTTCTAGGTCCCTGCCCAGTCTTCTAGGCCATAGACAATCCGAAATAAAGGCTTTGCGGGTGAAAAGTGCTTTTTCGTGACCCCATGCGCTCTTGATTTTCCAGTTCTACCAGGATAACGGATTGTTGCTTCAAAAAGTATGCTCCCAAGTTGGTAAGAGTTTTAACTGAAATTTAAAAATTCAACGCTATGGAATAGTGTGTAGATGCTTCGTGTGTCGTGAAGTAGCGAGTTTCTTGTTGTTATTTAGTGCAAACTTTTTCTTCATCAGTGAGAAATATTAATGTGCTACATCAAGGGGGATTCGCAATGCAGTAATTCTGTGTTCTATTCGAGATAAAATTATCATTCTCCCCTAAGTAATAAGAGATTACACTTTCTTTAAATTAAATTTTAAAAGTGCAATCTTTAGTCAAGTGCGTTTGATTTGGACCTATTATTAACAGTCCCAGCTTCCATGAATGTTTATTTATTAACGGACAAGGCGTTTGCAAGCCCATTAGAAGCACTGGTTGTATTACTTTACTTAGTAACTTTTTAGAGAAGTACATTTCAAGAACGATTGGAAAAAGTATATGGGACATTCGTGGGAAACTTCGGCGCAAGTACCTTACCTGAAACTTGTCAATGCTCATTATTCCTCATTCCCTCCTCATTTTAAAGGATGTATATTTTTTGAAGAACGTATGTTTTTCATAATTTTTAAGAGCTGAGATTAAGTTTGCACACATCCGGTCCATTGCCATTAGAACATGTATTTCACTGTAGGTAGCTATATGAATATCCTTGAAGGAGGCCTTGATAGATAAAAATGTGTATTATTCCATGCTAATATGCAGTCAGTACGCGAGGTGTAAATTCTGATTCGATGAGGTCATCGAATCTATTTTAGTATTGAATCTACTTTGTGTGTTTCACCACTGAATTGCGAAAACGTTGATTGTATTCAACGCGGTGATTTTTCTCTTTTCTAAAATGTACAGATACTGATTAAATATTGTGGTCGAAGCGCGTTTTTTTTTCTAAATTCATTCCACGCCAACTCGACAAAAAGCTTCAGTTTATGCCTTCCCGTTTTTTATCGTTATCCTCGCCGTCCCTCCTCTCGTCTCCGCCTTGGTCTCTCCCCTTAAATCTCTTACTCCTCATATAAGCTCCTTTTAACTCTCCCTATCCTTCATTCCATTCTCTCCGTTGTCTTTTAGAACTATCCTTCATCGTTTTTCTTTTTTTTTCCACTACTACTCAACTTTAGCACTATACTAACCAATTAAATTGAGAAAAATCTCGCTCTGTGACTGACGTCCAATAGAAATTCTTTGGAAAAAATGTTTAAGGGAAGATATCATATATTCCGGAAATAATTATTTTTAAATGGTGGCACCCTTCTTTCGAAACATTTTTTACCATGAAGGATACTTTATGTTTTAACTCTTAGGATCGTAGATTCTGTTTTTATTTTATTTTTTTATTGTTACACTCTTAAGTTTTTTGACTCTATATTTCATACTATTTACTATATTTGCCATAATAATGTCATGGCATGATATTAGTGCGTTTATTGGATGGTTTTTGTGTATATTATTACTATCTTGTTGGATGATTTCGCTTTTCCTCTCGATAATTACATATTTTTTGCCTAGATTTCTATTGCTTAGTAATTGCTCTTTATAAATACCGCGTAGTTAGCTGAAATAAGACCTTATGGTCTCCCGGCGAATATAGTGATGATGGAACGCTACTCGGGTTCCGAAACGTCGGCCGAATGGAGGGGAATAACCCGGATAGAAGCCCGGATAGCCTTTTTTTGACGATATAACTAGCTATTTCTAAAATTGTGTGTCTCGCTGCTTCATTTGCTGTATTTCAATGCTCTCGGGAATACGTCCCGGGGAGAGAAATACTCTCCACCCCTTCCGTAAAATCTCCACCATCTCTGGCCTCTCTCCTTGAATCTCCTCATATGAGCTTCTCCTAGTTTCGCCACTCCTTCGTTCCCATCTCTTCATCGCCCCGTCAACTCCCTTTCCCCCATTTCCCTCACTTCCGACGCCCGTCTCCTGGGATCGTCTCTCTGCACACCCTCCTATCTCTCCTTCATGCCCGCACATCCACGCCGCCGTGGTGCGGAGAGAGTGGAACGGGGGTGTGCGGACGGGAGTGGGGTGGTGCAACTTGGTGCCCAGGGTGAGAGCGCGGTGTGGGAAGCGCCGGGTGCGGATATGTGTGGTGCCGAGGGGTTTTTGGAGATGTAGAAGCAGAAGAGAGGGACGGACAGAAGATAGATAGGAGTGTGAGGGGGGAGTAAAAGAGACAGATGGGAAAAGGAGGGGGGTGCAGGGGGCCGGCACATTTTGCTGAGTCTTACAGGTCGCCGCCATAAGTGCGACCCCAAGGGTACTTGAGCAATGGTACATCAGGGATATGACCCCGCCCCTCGGGGTTCTCAAGAATCGTGACCTCCTCGCAGTTGTCTTAGCCCTGCGGTCGGGGGTTGTCATGGCGAATCTGGGAGTCGCTCAAGCTGTTCCGTGTACTGTGCGATCCCCCGTCTCTCTTTAGTCCCCCCCACTGCCCTCTCCTCGGTAAGTTCGCTCCTTCCATGTCGTAAGTGAGTGAAAAGGGCGGCAAGCGGATGGCAACCGTCCTCCTGTATCGTAAAGTATTCATCTGCCCAAGTTTGACTCGCCTCTCTCGCTCCCTTGTCGCGTCTTGAGTTCATCTGATCACTCGGGTCCTCGTGGCATATGTTGGTGGGCATTCCTTCTGGTTGACCCCAGCGCCGAGGGTTTGCCTCTCCTCGGAAATTGAGTTTGTGCTGCGTTGACTTAATGGTGTTTGGTGATGTATATCGCCGTGGTGATTAGGGTAAGGGTGTCAGAGCATGAGGCTGGTCATTAGCGTCACTTAGCGTGTTAGCGCATGTGCAGTGTGGTTAGCTGATATGGCCTTCGAGGTTCTATTCATACCATCGCTTTTTATAAAAAATATTTCTTGGCCTAAAGTGGACGTTTGGTTCCTGAAAATTTTTCATAATAGCTCGATTAAATGTAGTGTTCAAAACTGCGATTTTTCTTAAGTGAAAGATTAAATGCAACATCTGCTTGAAGCAATAATCTTGAAGTGAGAAATAAAAAGTATATAGATGAGTGATCGGAGAAGTTAAAACAAATCTCCAGCACCCGTGGATATAGTTGTTGATAGATGAATGAATTAGCTGTTACCATTCCACTTCTATGTGTAATCTTCTTATGTACTCCTACTTATTCTTTGGGTAGAATTCAATTGTCTTAATTTCGTTCAAGGGTCTCATTTAATCGTGACCCTTACGTATAAAACCTAAGATATTAAATACGCACATACATTTTTTCATAATTTTATCGGTACTTTCTGAGAAGTTAATTTAAAAGATGTAATTTAATATTCAAATGTGTCATGGACGATCTCAAAATATCTAATTTTGATCAGAAACATGATCTTTTGATAATTAGTTTTTTGGAAATCCTGACGTACTTTTTACCAAACTTCCATGTCACCTTACAATTTCCATTCTAGTTCCTGCTTTCTTTGAGCAACATCAAACATTTTAAACTGTGATCGATTAAAAATCGTCGTATTGACACTTTTCGTTTCGTCCCATAGGACAAAAAATCTTTATTATAAAGCAGGAGCAAGTCATCGATAAATGTTTATATTCCTTTCTTTTTCATGTGAGTGGTCGCTGTGTGCAATGAACCCTAGATTAAAATTTTTGTGGAAAAGAGGGAAATGGATATCACGCTGGTTGAGAACGTGGGTATGGACGTCTTTGCCTGAGAGATAGAAGGAGCAGGGAGCATGTTTCGTGTGAGACCCGATAGCGATAGATGGAGGAGGGCCTTGTGGACTTAAGAAGGGGGAGGGGAATGCAGAAGGGTGTTGTTGGCACTGCCGGGCCAGACTCCCCCCTCCCCAACGTAATTGATGACTGTTTACCTCGTCGCTGGGAAGTGCATATCTGAGGAGTGACACCCATTAGATTTTCAGGCGCCGCCGCCGTGGGTTGGAAAAGCGATCACATATCCCCACGGCTATACCGTTGCTCACGTGCGACGCGGGCAGTCAACCCCTCGGAATGTCAAGAAGTCTCGCGCGGTGACCCGCGGGGAAACCGTGCAATGGACTGATGTTAATATTTATGGAATATTTTGTTAGGATCTTCCGCCGAAGTTCGCATCTCTCGCACCAAATAAGGTTACGTGATGCCATTAAGGCCTGGCACTTATCTTTAATCGTCAGATCCTTTATATTTTATGAAATGTGGTGGAGTTTGGAGGAGTGCATTCCACAATTCGTCGGTGGAAAAATTAAGTGTCAGTGTCGTTGCATTTCTGTGGATCTCGGAAGAAATTCGTCTTGTTGGATTTCGAAAACAGCTAAGATTATTCTTATTCTCCTGCTTATAAAACGTTTGGACTGAAGCGTTGAGCTAGGTGATTTTCAGCGAATTTTAATGGAAAGGTGACTACCCGAGTGGCATAGTGCGTTGAGTTTTCAAAAATAAAATGCAGTTGTTGGAAATTTATGGCTATGATGGTTTTTCTCCGAGGTTTATACGGCATAATTATTTCTTTTTTAGAGTAAATGTTGGTGGCTAAATAATTCATTTTAACTAAAAAAGATTTAACGCCATTATAACTGAGCTCGCAGCCATGGAAACCAATAGGAAGAATTAGGAAAGGGCTTCAAAGTTATTACCAAGTGTCGTTAAATTTTCAAAGCTGTTAGAATATATCATTCTGTCAAAGCTGAAATAATCCGGGAAAGAGTTTTATGTCGTTGTATTTTTAGTTTTCTAGTTATCAGTAGTATTTCATTGCACTGATTATCTTGAAGGCTTTACTCCTTTAACATGCCCTCTGAATATATTCCTTGGCGAGTTCTTTGGGATCTTTCCGTTTGTTTAATTGATATACTCAAAGCATGGCATGATTATTTTGATAAATACCAATGAATACCTTTATGTGAGAAGAAGAACTTTCTATTGAGAGCACTAATAATTATCATAAAATCCTTTATGTTTTCCAAACATATTGCTTTCTGATTTCAATTAAGTAATTACGTAGGTACACGAGTCGGTGGCCGTTAATGTCTCGAAGAGTCTCTGAATCATGCGTTGGGGAACTAAAAGTATGACTCATTTGGGAACTTTAAATTTATTCCCCTCACTTCAGGCAAGGAACATACAAACGTCATTTCAATCAAGGTTGAATTACCTCACTTTTACGAGAGTATGATATCAAATGAAGTCGGAGCGTCGTTATACAGCGTTAACCTCTCATCTTCCATCCCCCTCCCCTCTCCCTCCGATTCTCTAGAGCCTGGAATTCAAACATTCGGGCGACTTAAATGCAAGCGATTCCTTTGGGACCTCGCCCGCTCCCCGCTTACGAGTTGTACGAGTCCGTTTTGAGATGGTGTGTCGTGTCTACCCGGAGCTCTGAAAACCGATCTTCCCCATCCCCTTAGCTATTATCCCCTTCCTCCCTTGAACATGGGACTTAATGTAGGCGACATAAGAGTGTTAGCGAGCGAGAGAGAGAGCGGTCCAGAAGTAAGAGGCTCCGGTGCCACTTCTCGTCCGTCGGTAGACGACTTTTGTGACGGCTGGAGCATAATTCAGTGAATGTAATGGGATTGGCGAAGAAAAGAGCTCGCTAGTGTCTCATAACTTGCATCCGTCACAGAATTAATGCGATACCAGGAAAGAGCTATATGGAACTATTAAATGTTAATATAAATGACATTAATGTCGTGCAGCTACTTTCTCTTTCTTCTCATGGTCAAAATCACAAACCGAGTCGGTTTTTAAATCGTCGGCATCAATGCAGACCTTCACCCGTAGGACAGGCCTAGTTCAACTACAACAAACCAAACAGAATGTTTTTATGCCTTAATCTTCTTGATGGCCACTTGCTTGTCCACAGTCATCATTGTGGAGGTTAACAGATGCGCCCAGAAATCTGAGCCCAAGAGATAGATACACCTTATGTCCGAATTCATGTAGGTAGGCTAAACTTCATTTTCTGGCAAGTTTACTTGTCCCATATTTTATTGTATTCGTAGCAGTCCCAAATTCTAGCCACTTACCATTAATACATTCTTTATCTTGATGGTACTTTTCGACTGAGCAGTGATTTCAGACTGCGCGTAATTTTTGACCGCAAAATTTGTGTCTACTAGCCGCAATATGTGGGGAAACGGTAAAGTAAATGACGTAAGGCACAGTAAATTCTCATCTGTCCGTGTAACTCGCGTTTGGCGTAAGCTGGGTGCGGGATATCCATTTGAGAGAGATGTCAGGACACGTATCTAGGATTGTGCTATCTCGGACTGCATCGAATTCTGTGTGTGGTGGTTTTTATTGTCGCCTCGGGAGAAGTTTGAGGGGGCACGAGTTTTTATTTGCATGCGTAATATTTTTTTAAGTTTTTATCGCCATTCGGGCCGTGCCTGCGAGTACCGCGGACCGTTGCGGTGCTTGCTAATGCCCGTCCGCCCAAGGCAATTGCGTGCCGTGCGAGACAACGTCCCGGTGTTCATATCTCGGTATCGAAGTTTTTATCGCGCCATCTACCCGCCGTTTTAGTGAGATCTTCCCACAAGGCTCGCGTTTCATTAGCGTGAAAGGTAGCAATTCCCCTACGTCCTCTTCTCCGACCGCCGAGCCAATGTTTACGAGAGGATTACCAATGCTACTGATGCACATGCTCGAACCAGTGTTAATTCCGCTGCAGTAGAGCGCTTAATGAATAGGTACCCTAGAAAGGCAGTATCTTGGCCGTATCCCAAAGAAGGGGTACGTTGAACTGTCTCGGTTTTGTTGTTCTTATCTTTTAGTTCGCGGGCGTGTTTTCATTTATGCGCAGTCACATTCCGAATTCCGTCTTTGAAATTGATATCGCCGTCTTCTCCTAATTTTGTCGGGTATTTGGTTAATTTAACTTTAATCATGCTGATGTGCGGCTTCATACTCAGCATGAAATTAACTGGCTTCCTCTCGTTGCACTCCTAAGTATTACCACCTTCGTATTAGTGTCATCTCGTCAGACGTGGTATGTTTGAGGGTGGTATTCAAGATGAAATTTAATATTAGCCAATCTCTGTTTATTTTTTCCATTGTACTCATGCAACTAATTGTTGTAGAAAATGATATAATGATGCTGTTAAAACTCTGAAGGTTTTCTTCAGCAATGCTTTCGGCAAATCGAATAGTTCTGACCTTGATTAGGTTCGCGTTATTTTAGATTTTACTTCGAGGTCATATCTGACCCAATAACTTAGATTACATACTTCTCATTTTTTTAAATTTAGTTCGAAAAATGATTGGAGAAAGTCCTTTTGTGTGCCTGTTATTAAATGTATTTTTTTTCGACTTCTGTGGCTATATCGGTGTCCCTTTGTCTTTGACCGATCCCCTCTTACCGTGGGTTTCATGCACGCCGTGTAGCTGAGGCCTTATTTTAACCGTTCAGAGTATCCTTTCTTCGTCCTAAGAGTCAACAAGCTCAGGGATATTTTCTGAGTCCTTGTTTATCTCTTTCGTGAGAGCCCCTCGTGGCGAGTACTTAAAGTCACAAGCTAATGGAACCGTGGGTCTATTGTTTAAAGCTTGGCGCACTTTTACAAAGTCTGAGAGGTTTTGACTCTGGAATTCTATTATGAATGCACCTACAAACCTCACTTTTAGTTGACCTCATTGGAAGCAGGGTCAAGTAGTCGCCTACCCCTAGATATCGCGGGTTCGAGTCTTGCCTAGATTGATTCTTTTTGCATTTGTGATTCTACAAAATGTTTGTGATTTTCCACCTCTTTATTTGTTAGAGTGTTATGTATGTCCTCAATACGGGGGCCCAAAGTTGTCACCAAATAATAAATAATCAGATATTTATATCCGAAAATGCAGTGGTTTTCATTGAGTCGCTCAAAAAAAAATGTATGTACCTGTTTAAATTGCGAAATTATCGTATAAATTAGCATTTCATTTGCAATTATATGGCTTCGTGTTTCCCTAATGTTTTCGCCTCCGAGTCGAACGTCTCCTGTGAAAGTTTAATTACACTTGAACTAAGATTGAGCGTGACTAGTAGGTCAATGGCACCATAGAGTCATATTAGTTAATTATGGGAAGCCTTAAGTTTTCTGTACATACTTTGGCTGAAAGCTATATATACCCTAGAATAATAATTTGAGTCAGCTACTCGTGTGCTTATTTCCAAAGTTTCCATCCCCGTTTCATTCCACCCCTTTTGGTAAATTATCCTTTAATTCTTATTAAACGTGAATAAAAAAGGGAACTTCTTGGCTCTTTGAGGCATACCATCTGCAGTTTATTTTAAGCACTTACCCCAGTTATGTCCTCCTATTATTACTTATTTCTTTGTTGTATCTGGGTCACCGATTTGAAAGTAAAACGCCTTTGCATCTAGAAAAGCAGCCCATGGAATACTTTATGGTTGAGCTTACGTCAAAGGCGCCGAGCAGGTGATGAGAATGAATAGCAGATTTTGGTGAAGCGGGTATGTAGGTCTTCCTACTGTGTTGTGGTGCCGCATTGCCGTCTCTTTCCCTCTATATTAAAAATAATCGAGAGTAATTTTTCTGGATTAGAGGTGGAAAAATTCCAGTCTCACTCTTTACACTTCCACATCTCACTCGGAGCGAGACATTTCCGCTGCCTCAGTGAGAATAAAAATGGAAGAAGTTGACGACGGAGCTCACCTTTCATGAAAAATGGAGCGTGCTCCTGAAAACGGCGTCTCGAGTCATTTCCATGCATCTTGTCATCTTTCCTAAAATGCCGCTACTACTTCCGAAACTTGGTCATTTTTTCTAGTTTTTGGAGGCATGCCATTCCAGCGAGAGAGAGTACGACGTATCATTCTTATTGCCAAATGGGAGAGATACGCCTTAGCGAGGTGTGAGGCCAAGATGAAGACGAGGAAATGCAGTGAAGGTTATGAAGCCATAAGATGATGTAAAGGGGCAAATATTAACCGATATTACGGGGAATAAGGGAAATTCATTTATCTTTAAATGTTTGCGAGTTTACCACGTGGAACCTCGAATTTATGGTTAAGTAAACATAATGAAAATTTGTAAAAATGCACGCAAATTATTTGATAAACTTTACCTGGTTTTGACATTTACGCATCATTCTCTTTCCTTGTATTTCCTCATGCGATTGAGGTTTACCACTTAAAGCTTCGTGGAATTTACACTGATCAGTATATTTATTCAACCATAAAATACGTTTGGTTATCGGTAAAGTGAGGAAAGGGGAAAATAGTTGGACGATGAAATGAATTAAATACTATTCTTAGCGTTTATTTAGTTAGGTAAAATTTTTCGTCGTTTTTAATTTATCTTGGAGTTAGAAGGTAATGATCGAAAATTCTCTACTATACCCTGAGAGTTTGATACTTCTTAGCACTATAAAACCGGGGAAATAAGCCGAAAAATTTATTGGAGCCGGATATGAGGGGATCGATATTTTGGCTGTTAGCAGGCACTGGCTTAATATGGGCAGCGAACTTTTCGGGCTTTTTATTCCTAATGTTTATTATTCTTCCTCATTTTTTCCTCATAACTTATCTCTTTGAGCTGATTTATTACTATCTACATTATTGTACTACTATTTATATTATCTAACTACTTGTTTTCCACTTAAAAATATCCACTTAAAATTAATGAGAAAGGGAAGTTATATCTTCATTTCCTCGTCTTATGTGTACGTTTCGTTTTCATCTTTTCCAACTTTCTCGTCCACAATTCCTTTCATGTCTTAGCTTTCTCTCATCTTATTTTCCGCCCATCTCCTGGAGACTGCCCGCCATGCATGCGTACATATCCACTATATCCATCCCTTTGTGTCCTTAGCCTCGCGCGATCCTTGCCCTTGCCCTTGGGCCGCGCTACTCCCTCTTTCCCTCCACCCCCACACACATTTCTCAAACTCCAACCCGCGCTCCATCTCTCGAGTATTCCTGGAAGCTGTATGAGGGGAGTAGAGGATGCGCTTGCGTCTTGAGAGTAGTAGTGCCGTATGTGTGCGAGGGTGTGTGTGTGTTGGTGTTTGAGCTATTTCAAAGGTGGAACTCCTCTAAAATCCGAGGAAGAGGGAAAGTCCTATTATCCGGCCCCTTTCTCCTCCTCCTTCCTCCCTCGGCCCTTGGGGGCCGCGTTTGTGGCCTCAATAATTTTACGGGCGCCTCTCCGCCATGCTGTATCTTCTCTCCTCCTCTCCTTCGTTCCATTTTCTTCTTCCTTCCTCTTCCGCCCCCGCCGCCACAACCCGCAGAGGGCGCTGCCGCCTCTCTCTCCGGGGCCCTTTACGCCCCCTCTCTCTCCCGTGGGACCCCGAGGAAACTCATCTTCCTCCCTCGCAGCGCCAAGAGGAAGGATGTTTCGTGGAAGAGGTTCTTCCATGGATGAAGTCTGTCTATGGCGCCGTAGAGTGTGAGTGGTGTAAATGCTCATATGAAGCGACCTGGACTCGTTGGATCGCGTCTGTGGTGAGAATTCGGAGGAAGGCTTTGTTAAAACTCTTTCGAATGAGTTTGAGTCGAAGTTTCTGTGCGTATGTGACGATTTGAGTGCTCACTCATTGTCGTATGTTATTGTGACAGCTTTGAGAGCTGCATGTCCGTGTAGTCGTCTTGGTATTATGATTTGATTTGCATTGGTTCTATAATAATGGGCTAGATATTCTTTTCTAAAGGGAAATGCAGATGATTAGGAGAATAAATGTGCTTATCAGTAAATTAAATTGTTCTCTTTTATGTATTAAATGAAATAATGGAAGTAAAATTACATGACTGCCTTTATTCCACTCCAAAGTATGTTGGAATGGAAGGGGATTACTCACGCTCTAACCGATGAGATCTTACCGCTGTTATTCTGCAGAAATAGTCTTTTGAAAAGGAAAGCGCCTTTGAATTCGAGGTATTGTGCTTATGAAGAAGAAAAAAACTTTTGAGAAGATAAAATCCTCGGACTGTCTTCAAAGGAAATACCGTTGGATATGCCTTATACTCAACAAAACAAATGATATTTTTGTAGTCAAATTTCCAAGGAAAACTATTTTTACCGGCAAGTTTCATTTTGCTTCTAGAGCACAAATCCAAGTGACCACGATATGTCCTCGTTGGTATGCTGCAAGAATATCTCGTACCGGAGACGAAAGCATACACGAGGGTCCATCTCTCCTTCCCTTTTCTGCCTTATATGAGATGATCGAAGGGATATAGGAGACGACAGAAAGCGGAGTGGTGGGGGGACTAAGAGCATTCCTAATCCAATCTAATCTGGCGTATCCTATTTCTTTCTCATCTCTCGCAGCCTCCCTGGACCAATCTCGTCCTCCATCCCAAGCCCAACTTCCCGGTCCCTTTCTCCGCTTATCTTCGTCTTGTCGCCCCTTTCTTGGATCACAAGAATCGTCCAACTCGCTTTACCTTTATTCCTTCCCACACAAAAGGGTCTAATTCCACGGGTTCTTTTCTTTTCGCGCGGTAATCTCGTCGGGGTACGAATATCCCGTCCATCGGTGACTCGCGTCGTGATGCTTATCGCTCCACAGGGTTCTGCGTCATCATACTTAATTTACTCTACATGAAAAGGATCCCTTTTTTTCATTTTCTCCGCGACTTAATAGTGTCAATAGAATGAGTTCGTTTCCTCCATTGCGGTGGTTCTAAAGTGAATGAAAGACTCATGTGGCTCAAAAAGGATATTAATTAAATGCACATTTTTCTACAATTATAATTGAGTTCCCTATGACTATTGGCGAGGAAAAATACTGGCCAAATCTAGGCATTAGTTCAGGAATCATTGAATAGCATGCGCCAGCTTATCGTATTGCTGTTTTGATGGTTTTTTATGGGCGCTGGAAATTGTCTGCGTATATATTTATTAATTTGGTCAAAATGTCCCTAAATTTATTCCAAATACACATGGAAACTATCATTTACGGAAAGCTAATGTGTGGACTTACTCTGTTGACCTGCTGGCTGAGGGCAGGTGCGCCAAATGACTCTTCACACTCTTGTTGATCATTTGCAGCCAGACGTCTTAACAACTGAGGCGGTTCAAGTAGTGCATGCCAGGTAGGTTACTTGATGAATGGTTCATGAGAGGCAAAAATGCGATGGAGCGGAGAATACCTTGTATCTTCATATATATTATTATATGTGTAATTATTATATGTGTAAGAAAGATGTTATTAATCAGAGCTTAAGTATTTAAGTTGTAACGGATAACATTTGGAGGAGGTGACCGACAGCTTAGATCATTTACGTCACAAGGGATGGTAGGGAGGGAAGGGTGGAGAGAAACCCGGCGTCGGCATTAGCCTGCTCTTGAATAAGGGCGCCAAAAGGACCAACGTCCCATCCGACAGATGGAGTGTTCTACTTGAAGTGCCCATCACAAGGCACCCAAGCAGGATTCGGTGAGCCTCCGAAAAATCTCAGCTGGGATTTGAACCCTTGAAGTCTTGGTGGAAGGCCAACACTTAAGACTCTACACTAACTCGAACCTCCAGTCGTAACGGACTTGGAATTTTGCGAGAGTAAAATAGTATTAGAACACGATCCTGCTAAATTTTATTTCTGACAAATATCGTGTTCTTACATTTGCTGATAGGTAAGCACCAACAGATTTTGAATGGTTGTATTAAGGAATGTTAATGCATTACCATTAATATTTCCTAACGAACACCGACTTTAAG
This sequence comes from Ischnura elegans, assembly GCF_921293095.1. Classification (NCBI taxonomy): domain Eukaryota; kingdom Metazoa; phylum Arthropoda; class Insecta; order Odonata; family Coenagrionidae; genus Ischnura; species Ischnura elegans. The sequence continues at coordinate 149,146,984 of NC_060246.1, forward strand.
CTTAAATCAATTATGTAAGTTGCTTTTGTTTTTGCTTGAATTTACGTGTGTTGGCACCTGGTGGTAACCAAGTTTACCATCGTTTTGGTAATTTGTATCGGGCTGATGAAATGAGTTTCAGCGGCGCTAATGTAGAATTGATGATGAAATCGTATCGTACTTTAGAAAGTGAGCGCCGCTAATGCCTTTTGCTCTCTGTCGTGATTTGCTCGCATTTCTTGCAATTCAGTCTTTAAAATGTGATTAGTCAATCGTGATTGCGAATACATCGAGGAGGAAAGTTTTCCTTGGAGGGTCTCATTAAAACGATGATTTTTTTTAAGATCATTACATTTATCGGAGAGCGTGAGTAATAATTGTTTTTTTCTTCAACAACCATGAATAATTATTCACGGTTATGAGTGTTGCAAATATACCATCGTTTAAATGCATAAACTCGGAAATCTTAGAATATTTGTCAACACTAACGAGTATCATAGTTTTCCTGGATATTAAATACCTTGCAAGGAAGCTGAACTGAAAGTATTGGTCTGTTGTAACGTACCTAAAGTTATAGCACGCATCTCAGAGTACGAAGAGTCATAATCGAAATCCTTCACCTCATTAGCTTCTTTCTTAATACTTTGCGGTAGAAACATTGAAAAATACTCTACATATCGCGACTGTTTCATTTAACTTCATGTAATCCGCTGAATTCACAATGCTGTCCGTCGGTGTTCCCACATTTGGGCGAAATGCGATCCCAACTTTCGGTAAAGTTGCATTAAAAATGCAAACTATTACTTCAAGATATTTTTAATGCTGCGAGGAAAATTGTCCCTAAATTAAAAAATGAAGCCCTAGGTAATCTCCCGAGAGAATAAAATTACCATGGAATCCCTGGCTTTCCGTACGCAAGGTAAGCATTGGGAAGTCTCCCCTATCCCTCCCCACCTGGTTTGGAAAAAACTTTCGTGGGAAATTCAGAGGGATGTAATGTACGTGGATGAGGAAAGGGTTAGAAGGGAGACTTACTTTGAATGAAGGGTTGAAAATTAACCTATATAAATTGTCATAAAAAATTTAGTTAACAATTTAATCCAACCGTTACTTTTAATAATTGTTAACTTTAAATGTTTAACTGTAAAATTATTTATCAACACTTCATAGATAGCTCTAATTAATTTGATTTATTAGCTTTTGGCGTATTGTCTAGCTGCGCAAACTTGGGTACATAGCCACAGACCGATAGTTAATTAAATTTTTGTAATTTTCTCAGAATACTCATCTCTACTGCAATAAAACTCTGTTAATAATGTCGAAAAATATAAAATATGAAGATTAAAGAACTATCACTTGTATGGATCGTTAAAAAAATATACCCCAAGTAAATGAAATAGTGATACCCGAATTAAAATTTGCTCTTCTGTTTCTTTTGCATTTATTCCGTTACTTTTAGTAACCCTCAAACTACCCAGTTAATTTCATTGTAGTTTAACCTATGTAGTTAAACATTGAGATTAACTTAACCATTAATAAGTCAAATTCTTTTGGTTACATTCCTGGCTCTTTTCAGTGATGAGAGGAGGCCGCGGTAGAAGCGAGACTGAGGAAACACGGTCCCCACTTCCGCTTCAATCCACAATCCTCATGTAATTGCATTCCTTTGGCCTTCCCTCGACACCGACGACGCCTGCAGTCACGTAGTCGCGGGAAAAAATCGAGCGGCGACCGCGTCTGTTCTCCATCCGCTGCGCGTCCCTCCTTCGTCTTCGTCCGACCTCCTTCCTCATTCCTCCGCGGTCTCGCAGGCCATCCGCCGACTACTCCTCTTGCCTCTTGAGGGGGTTGCAGTTTCTGGGGATGGTTAGCGGGACGGCCGCATCCACGTCTCTGTCCTCGATCCTCCTGCCCCGCGACCCCTCTTCCGTTTGTCTTTCGCGTCTCCGTCTTGGTATGCGCATGTTGGGAGTATCTTGTACATTCTCCCATTGTGATCCTCGGTCAGACGTAATGAAGAAATGTCTTCCGGTTCCATGGTACACTGATTCCTCTATTTAGTGCCGAAAGTTGTGTGAGAAGATGGTGGTGACGGCTCCGAATTCCCTAATTACAGAATAAAATAATTTACCAATTTGATTAATGTAAGTTTATGTATCGCTATATTTGTGCAATGCATATCATGAGTTTCTTGCAATGCTTGCAATGCATTTCGCGTGAATTTCTCGGAAAAAAAAATTGTTTGAGTTTCTATTTTAGCTACAATTATTATTTTATAACTCCATTGGCAAGTTTCACCAAATCAAGCTCATAGTTGACGTTCTAGTTGGATACATGGTGTTATTAAATGGATGATCGCCCTGCAATTATCCGTCCCTGTAAAGATTTATTTTTTGGAGCTTGTTTATGTCTCTTTCCTTTGTAAATAGCTTTCTCCGTGGAACTAAGATATTTTGTATGATCTTAGGTTTTCCCGACGTATCAGTTAGAGAAAAGTTTCTCGGGTTTTCCACCGGTTGATGTCGTCCGAATTCGGAAGATCCCCTGAGGATGATCAGCAAGTCGCGGATCGAAACGTCGGGAGACATGGACGACATCAACCGGTGGAAAACCCGAGAAACTTTTCTGCAACTAAGATATTTTGCTTGCCGAAATCCATAATCATGATTTTCAGCAATAAAATGAGTTTGCAAAATTAATTCAAGGTGTTGAATTTGTCATTACTCACCTGTATTTTCATCCCAGATTCACCTCGCTCTATCCTTTCGGCTCGCCTCAAAATATCGGTCCGTGTTCATCTAAGTGCGTATAAATAAATGATATTTTTGATGAAAAAATAGGAAGTACTCAGAAGTTGATTGCATTCAGTGTTGCTTAAAATATCCAAGAAAAAGTGGGGAAACGAGTACTTGATATGAACACGGTGGATAGGAGTCGCAACGTGAAATTAATTTAACGTGTGTTCTGGGTCGACGAAGGGAACACCCCTGAGACAGTGTAGAGTGGGGTGGAGAGGGAACGATGATGAGCGAAGGTTATGCATTTGTAGGATAATGCTTGCTCATTGCTGAGTCTCCGAGGTACCGCGTGCCTTGCCCCGCGGAGCGACAGCCATGGCGAAAAATATGATGGCGGCTACGACTGCCTTGTTTTATCCCGTGCCATTTATTTTTGCTGTCATCTTTCCTTTCTACTAAAGCAACGCTTCTCCTTCGGTGACTCGCGAAGGATTCACTCGCGCTCAAAGTTGTCTCACGGGAGACATTTCGCCGGCGTGCAGTTCATGCATTTCTTTAAGGTCTTATTTTCCATTCATCGTACTTGAGTTTATTTGTAGCGGAAATAACAGAATGAAACACGAATGTTCCAACGTTTTAGTAGTTCACTTATATCCAATTACTACGCCGTAAAATCTCCCATAGGTCTTATTTTGGAATCAAGTAGAGATAAGAATACTGGCAGAACTATTTGGACTGAGGAAACTGTAAGTAATACATATATGTTCTAAAAAGAAAGGGTTAGAGCAAATAGTTACTTAACCGTTCGAAATGCTTCATTCTGTGGCTATTATATATTCAGATTGTTATCATTCCGTTTTTGAAACGTCGGAAAATGCCATGAGTTTAGATCCTTACGTTATATGCGGCCCATTTTCGTACGTTAGAAGAACAGAGGTCTGCAAGGGAAAACATTTGATTACTTTTTTGCTTTTAATATTTAGTATTTTCGCATAATTGATTGTGAGAGATATTCAGCTCAATAACTTGGTGAACCCAACTGCTCAAGGTGATCAACTGCGTAATCTGGACGTATGGATATCGCCTTCCGAATAGCATACATCGTTGTCACAAGTATCAGCTAAACGTTTACCGTCGTTCGGAAAAATACAGCAGTAATCCTTACACCTTCACGTTTAATATCTCATGTGTCAATGCTCATTTATCAGGGTCTCCAAGTATAATCGTCCCCATTTCTTCACCATGCATGCGTTTGTGTTGTCTCCCTTGGTTCTTTTCCTGATGCATTTTCCTTAAGCTGCGCTCCCTTTCCCGTAATTCCCACGCGGTGGGTGATGAATGTGGCTGTCTCCGTATGAATGCGCATTCTTAGCCTAGTCTTAGCCGCCAGCTGAAAGAGACACGAGTGTAATTAAAGTGGTAAGAATTCTTCGCGCGGTGTTTATTACGATTGGAACGCATTCTTCGCCAGCCTTAGGGGCAAGGGCATATTTTTTTAATTTTGCCTCGAGCCGTGCCATTCGTTCGGTCATACATCATTCCACAAAATTCAATAAATCGCGAGGAATAAATCTGACGGCTGCGAAGGCATATGTACGACTTCGTCCTTGTGAACGCTCGGCACCTGAAAGCAATTATCAGCAGGCGTTGTAATCTCGCTTGGGGGTTGCGTTTCGGTGGATTATGTACTTGCGAACACGTGTGAGGCGACCCTTCTGTCACGGAGACAAGGTGGTGACTTAAAACGCCTTGATCATACCCCTGATCTATGGAATGTAAGGGTGATGCTATGAAATTGTTTCATTTTATTGATGTGAACGATCCTCGATCGCACTTGTATGTGTACACAGAGTAGGTGAGTGCTACATGCCGCGAAATATTTTCATTTCGGAGCGTATGAAAACAGAAAAAGGCGAAGAAAGAGGAATATTACCATTAATAACATTCTAACCGCCTGTGAGAATTCCATTTAGCCGTCGTCGCGATATTTATTTAGTGCCTTCCTGCGGATGAGGTTAGAGTCTAGAATATTTACATAGTTAGCGAAGAATTTGATATCATTCATATTTTTTTATTTAATATTTAGAATGGGTTGCTTTTTTATTCCTGCTGTAGAAATGTATCTTACTAATCTAGGGTAATGCTCTCTATTTTCGAAAACAAGAATATACATTCACTTATCCGAAGGGAAAAAAGACCAAAAAAATGGGGTACACCATTATCGTTGACGAAGTGAGGCATTTGCTTTCCCATTTCGTGAACCATGATCACTCTCGTTGATGTTTCGACGAATGTAATGTGTTTTTTTTTATCATTTTCTGTGCGAATCCAACTTCTTTTTAAGTTAAATATTGTATCGAAAGTACGCGAGGGCAACGCAGAAGCGTTTCAATTAGCAGATCTATTAACCTAGGAATTATTGTGGAAATGATTACGTGACTTTTCTTCGACGATTCCTCGTGATGGAAATTGGTGAATGTGCTGACGTGCAGTCTATTACATTGTCATCTAATGTCTTTGACAAAAAAGTAACTTTGAAAATTATTACATCCTGAAACAAAATTAAGAACTGTTTGCGGGGTATTAATGACTTCCGGATGTCTGTGCAATTAACATTATCGATTGGAGAAGTTCCATATTAGCCAAGTACTCTTACGCGTAATGAGCCTTTCGTTGTATGAACTTGTATTTTTCTGCATTCCCGGGGCCCTCTGAAGGCTGATTTATTTTTTGCTGCAGAGAACTCAGTCATTTTTTGCAATGGCAAGTCAAGTAATGGTTATTTATGAATGTAATTATGGTTTATGAGATACTATGGACTGACTGCTGACTGGACAGAAGGTAATATGCTGTTAGTGCCAAAGGTTGGATAATTAATTCTTGGCTCTGATTATTGCTTGGCAACGGATCTTCCTATTTCACCGATAATTTTCGAGCGAAGATTTTATTTTACAATAAGATTTATATTGTAATCATGATGAATCAGTTAAGTGTTTCCTGACTTTGGCCTCTTATCCATTACAACTTTATGATTTTAGTGGATGAAATGAAACTCTGCCATTTATTATTCCAAAAAAGATATTGGGGTGGAAAAGAGAGTTAGTGCAAATTTGATCGAAATGGTGGACAGAGAAAGGAATTGAGAACTGAGGTAATTTTGTAATATTGAGGAAAGAACAGACCTCTAGATATATTTTCAACAAGGGGTGAGATATTCAAACGGTACGTGGTGGAGAGCTTAAGAGACATCTATTGGAGGTGAAAAAATATAAATAATGAATGGAGAATTTATTCCGAGGATGGTCCAAATATTTTCTTATGTGTTGATCGACCACCCATAGGTTACCTTGAAAGACTGCAGGTTGGTCCATTTTCAGTTCAGATTTCGGAAAAAATCGGAAGCACGCATGCATGCACCGGAAATGCCAGTCGAGAGTTTTCCTTCTCTTCGCCGGCCTTGGTGACGGCTGGGTAAATTCTTCGCCTGCCAGACCGAAGGTCGCGGATTCGAGTTCCGCCTGGGTTTTTATTTTTTAGGTTTTATTTAGGGGTTTGGTGTTTGTGTTCGTTTAATTGCTCATTGTCATGAAAATCCCTATGCAAAGGCTAAATAGCGCTGTTTTCGGTGTTTTGGCAATGAACAAATAAATCTCTTGACTATGTGCAACGCTGTAATGCGTTTCATTGGATCTCGTCGAATATCACCTTCACAACTATCCCTACTCACTGCATCAATGCATTCTAAAGCGTGACTCAGGCTGTTGCTATGAATCGCAGGAAAACCAGCTCGAATTCCACTCCTCGCGCAACTGACCAGGTGAAAACTCATCGGCGACGGCTGGCAATGCGCGGTCAATCATATGTTTATCTATCATCTCCGTCAATGCTGGGATGGAAGATTTCACCGCTCACCAGGAAACGTACCTCTATGTCTTTCTTTCTTCCTCTTTTACCGGTGCGACTTCGAGAGGTGGAGGTTTTATGCGAAGTGTGTGGATGAGTGGTGGATGGGATGGAATGGTGGGGAGCGGGCGAAGGAGGTCACGCCGGGATGTGGTGGGGTCAGGCGCCGCCAAGTGCGTGACTGCCCCACGGCCAAGATTCGCGTTCGGGCCTTCGTCTCACGTTTATACTTCTCTTCGGTCTTGACCTCTCTCTCTCTCTCTCTCGACGACGCGGAGAGCTCAAGAGCATCACTGTTGTCCGAGGCGGAGTTTCTTATCGAAATCAAAGGCACCTCAGCACTTGCGAGGGATTCAAATTGCCCCAATAAGTTTCCCTCCGTTGAAATTCGTAGATTGAAATCTCACTCCTATAATTTAATTTATTATTATCAACGGTGATCCTCCCATTTTTGTATGTTTGTGTGTTAGCCGCCATTGTAAATAATTAGTACGAAATTAAACTGAAATTATTGTTCTGTTACTCCGGGTTTGGAAATCGGTCGAAACCTAACACATCCACCGGAAACGTCTTCATTTATTCCGTGGGACAATTTAATGATCATACCTGCGCGAACTTATTCTCTGTGTATATTCATTTCTACATCTCAACTTGCAATCAATCTCTCTTCATTCTTAAACCATTAATTCTTCATCCCCCTTTCCTGTTAACCTGAAATCCTGACTTCCTTCTTTGCTCTGATTAAAAAACACTTCAGCAATTATTCAAGATTCATATAAGTAGCTTTCAAGCATACACATAATGGTTCGTTTTTTTTATATTACATTTATCACGGCGAAAATATTCTAGGAACTTTAATGCGAGATGGGATTGAGGTAAAGCCTCTACAAGTCCCCAAAAAAATCTTCCCTTATAGCTACTGAAATGCATGCAAAAACATGGTGGAAAGGCAGGAATTCGTGTTAATATGCTTAAAAAGTGTTGCTGTTCTGTAGCGTGTCCAAAATTGAGAAAATGCTTTTCGTAGAGAGAGTACCGCAATCCTCCTTCATTTCACCTTCATCTCCATTCTTACGAGATGGCACGAGTGTAGCGGTGAAGACGCAATGCCTGCTTATGCCCGCCAGGTCGACGGGAGAGCGTATCCCTCGCTGTTTCCGCGCGGAGGCCATCTCCGCCCTACTCTATGATAGTGGCCAGCTGGTTGAGTAACGGATCATTGGACGTGGAATTGTTTGTTTTATTCCGACTTGATCTACCTCACTCAAAGAAATACGCCGGAGTTCTCCCAGCGTAACAGGTTCCGCTCCTAATCGCTGGCTACATGAGCTAGCGCATCGTGGTTTTGTGTTATTTTTTTTATTTTTTTAAACTGGAATATCTTGCTCATAAAGTAATTTACATTATTGTGAATGGCATTAGCTGTCTGTTTTCATTTTCTGTCTGCTGTAAATCCTGCTTGCTGATTCGTTATAGTAATAATTAATTTCGTTTTAATCATTTCTCTTCATTTTCTCTCTTAACTTTTGGGTTACTATCTTAGAACATTCTCTTTTATTTCGCGAGGAAGTTGTTATGAGAAATTAATTGAAGAAATACTATGGTAATGACTCTTTTGATAAGGAGAAAGGTTTTTCTTCGTTTCTTTTGCATTGTGATGCTATTAGGTTGAGTATATAAAATAAAGCCTTATCATATAAATATTATTTTGTTCGTGGATCTTTTGTCAGTGCTGAAGGTGTTCTTTAATTACTTTCCAATCGGGAGAGGTTCCACGAAGATAAACCTGAAATCGTTTGGTATTCATGTTTTCTTTTAGGGGTATTGAAAACATTAACCTGAAGTGAGGGTTCATTGAAAGGTTCAGTATCAGCAGAATTCCGGAAATATTAAAACGAGGAAGTCTGCTCTGTCATTATTTGTTTCAAAGCTTTCGCACATGATGATATCAGATGATTGGTCCGCAGTAAATAGTATCCAAATACCGATCGCTAACTGTACAGTGTTGGGTTCAAATACAGGTATGACCCTCTCTAACCTTTCACAAGCCGTATGATTATACCGTATGCCTTTTTTCGGTCGGATATCCTCGCGGTGCCGCTGCTGGAGAGGAAAAGACACGCCCTCTTATCGTGATGTTTTAACAACAGAAACGTTATAGGTCGTCTGCGACAATCTCCATAGGAGTTCCTTGAATTTTTTCAGTTTGCGTGGAAGAAGTGCCTCCTATTCTTCTTTCAAATGGGATATTTTCCAGCCGTCGCCAATTTTATTCTCATATGAATCTATATTTTATTTTAAGTATTTCAAGTTAAAACTGGGTTCCGGGAATCAATATTTCAATTTACCATGGGAAGAATACTTTAATTGGAATCCTTTAATCGTTTCATTCTGTTTTTTTTATTTCCATTAAATAAAAAGGCAACCTAAATTGAATTGTTTAGGTCTTGAATGATACACAAAGATTTCGTACCGTCCAATTAAGTTTAATTTCACAAACTCTACTATACGTGGTTGCAATCGCCTTCATTATATGATGATAATTGCTAGCCGATTTGTGATTTTATATGGAGTTTCACGGTATCCCTCCGGAAAATGTTGACTTAATGATTAATTATTATTTATTTAAATCTTCATTTCAAGAAAATTTTGGGAAATGATCGTTATAAGCAATATACTTTAAGGTTCTATTCTAAGCAGATATAATTTTTTTATCCCTCCCATAGAAATGGTAAAATTAGCATCATAATTCCATTTTAGAGCTCGGAGATAATAAACTGATGATTAAGCTCGTTAAAAACGGAATGCCACAGTTTTTCACTTGGAAATAAAAAAAACGTATTTATTAGGTCTGAGAAATTAAATTTTATCCCCTGATTTATTTTTTTAAAAGGAAACTCGGGAGTTCCTCAACTTAGGTACTCGTCGTCGCTTTCCCCCCCTCCCCCCCCCACTACGTCTTTCAGCCATATTTTCTTCGTCGGTGTTTCGGAAGAGGAAGTCGGCGATGAGTTTGCGGAATCTGTTTGAGGTAGGTTTTTAAAAAGGCATCTCCGCCGACTCGGGGAAATTCATGGGCCTTGGAGATTATCGGATGAAGTGGTCTTTTTTATTATTTCCTCCTCTTCCCCCCCCCCCCTCTCTCTCTCGCTCTCTCTCTGTCTACCTAAGTTCGTAAAGAACCTGAGAAGAAAACTCTTTTGTAAAAGACGGCTGGCATCATTATCTTAGCTAATTGAATTCCCTATCCGTCGGAGACTATTCCTAAGTAAGAATATAGGACTTTTTGTCGTGGAGACAGATGAGGTTTAATAATCGTGTGTTGGATCACTACTGAGATATTTCGCGTTCTACTAATTAATAGTGAGCCAAAATAACTATTTACTTCCTGGCTTTTTGTTATGATGGTTTAGTCTTAATTAAAGGGCATGGAATTCCTTCAAACAAACACTTCAATAAGTATAATAGAATGGTTGGTAAATCTCTAATGAAATACGTTCGTTAAACCAAATAGGTCATTATCTCTCAAGGGTGCATCCTTCGTGATTATTGCAAATAGCGGAAATTGGCGATTGCCAAACCCAATTTGAATATTCTCTCAGAAAATAAGAATGATTTTTTGTGAAACACCTGTTATTCAGCAATCAACCTTCTCTTCCCATCACTTCATTGTCCCGTCTATTCAATTCCATAGAAAATATTTTGTATCGATTTGACGAATTTATGCATTTCACCGAAAACTCTCCGAAAAAGATGTTTTTAATAATTTATCCCCTTCAAGTTTTAGTTAGAATTCTGATTTATTTATATATTTCCACACCACCGAAAACAGCACTATTCAGTCTTTAACATCGAGGTTTTTAGATTATATCTAACAATCAAACGCACACAAACATCCATGCCCTGGATTAGAGTAACAACCCAGGCGGGAGTCGAACCCACGACCTAAGGCTTGACAGGCGAGGACTTTACCCCGCTGCCACGGAGGCCGGCAAATTGTAGCGTTTTTTACATATTTTCTATAGTTTTAAAATTAGTAACTTATGTTTCGATGTTATTCCATAACTAACCACCGGTCACAGTCACTTGTGGTTCTCCTGGAGCCTATCAAAAGCAAAATATTTATCCTGAATATTCCCTATCTTAAACATTTTATACATGAGATGAGCCGACCGATAAAGTTCGTCACTAAAAAGTAATCGAAATTATTTTAATCTGGACCCTGTTAAAATTTTCCCATTCTTAGAGGCCTCTTTAAATAAGTGGTACGGAGGTATAAAAGACTCATTATGCTTATTAACCTTATTATGAATCTGATTCCTGTGGGACCATGAAAGCTATCAAATTTTCCTGTGCCCTTGCTTTGGTTTTCAGTCACCTAACGTAATTGACAACTTTTCAGTTTATCCTCGTATGGGCCCCGAACTCCTTATTGCAGTTCTCGGATATCCCACCGATCGAAGAAATATTAATAATAAAATGCGATTGTGGCGGCGGATCTTGGATCTGGCCTTTGTTTGCCTGAAAGAAAATGATTCCGCCTTCTTAAGCCCATCTTTGGTTCTCTCGTAATCGTATCTGGGGTCCTCTGCTTGTCCCTTTTGTCATTGTCAAATCCCATTGGATGTTCCTAGGCCGGTCGCCGCGCTGCCCGCCACAGTCCCGCTGCCTCAAAAGAATGGATGGCTTCCTTTTCGGGTCCCTGTAACACCGCAGCCGAAAGCGCAAGGCCGTGGATGCGCAATGTCGGCGAATGAGACCGGTCGAGTGAGCTTCCAATTCCCCTCCTTTTGTAATTGGAGAGGGAATGGGAGAAGGCAGTCTTAGAGGGCGATCAAAGGAAATGAGAATGTGACCGGAATTAGATGATAGGTATGATGAAATGAGAGCAAAATCTTCCGCTATCCTAAAACGTTTTCGACGTGACTTTTACAATAATTAACCTGTTTCTTACTCTCTCGTTAACTATATGTTCATCAGTGGTATTACATTGCAGTTACGTTATGAAATAATTTTACTCGCTACTCAATAATTACATTTGTTTAGTTTCCATTATAGCATTGTGTTATTAAATCCTGAAACATTTGCGACGGGGCATTGGCAATAATATGCCTGAATCTTATTCTGTGGTTAATTATGTGTTCGTCAGTGATTACGTATTGCAGTTTCGTTATAAAATAATTTCACTCTACTCAATGATCTCTAATTATATTTGTTTAATTTCCATACAAGTATTTTATTTCTAATGTGTTGATCACAGTTAGTATTTCGCTTATTCGTTGCTTCCATGGTAGTATAATGGCGTAAGTGCGAAGCTTCATTACCATCGCAAATCATGTTAGAGCACCCTACCCAAACTCAGCATTTCAAACCATCTGCCTCTTCGTGCCTTGATTTGTTCATGGTGTCATTTGCTTCGCACTCTTACCAAAGACCTCCTTCTCAGCTTCTCTTTATGTAATTTCTGGTTTCTTGTACATCTCTTTCCTCCACATGCCATTGCATTAAAAGATTGCTTCCGGGAATCAATCTGGGTTTTCCCCTAGAGGCCAAGTATTTGGTTTTCCCTAGGCACTAATTCATTGATGCTCCATCGAGGAACGTCTGCCAAACTCTTCTCTTGTTATTCCCTACGCGTATTTACTTTTCTATTAATGTTTTATAAAATTTGATTATCAACATGGTGCTAGACATTAGTGAAAATCAACATCAGGTTTCGTAATGAACTGATGTGCTTCCAAATTACTTGGCGCGTTATTTGCTCTGGTTGTGGTAAAATAAAAATGTATCTAAAGGAACGATGGTAGGCATTTTCCAATTACTATTCTGAACACTTTTCCATTTACTACGCATGCAAGCAAATCTTTTATTTCTCATAAACTGTGTGTGAGATGACGGTAAATCAGAAATAGTTTTCGAAACTATATCGTGACAGACAGGCTCTGTAGGAGGTGACAAAATGCGTATTTAGATGCGGAATTGTGATTTTCAAATTATCTGAAGCGGAGCGGTTCATTTTAGTAGCTCAGGACCACAGCAAATAATGGATCTAATAAGAAATTGCTACTGATTCTTACTGTAAAGCATTAAAAGCATTTTTCGGCTCGAAGACATCCTCTCTCTCCGTCCAACCGTGTAAACCTTGTTATTGCTTTTAGGCGCATATAAACACTGCTTAATCGAGTGTTACATTCCGTGGAACCACTTATTCTGTCGAGGGCTTTCAACAAATACCCATCGCCTCAATGACTTCGATCTTCTCCACAGTGTTTCCCGCCAATTTTGACTGTCCTTCTTCTCTTCTCTTCTCCATGAAACTCTTGAATAACGCCCTCGAGCTAACACATCGAGTTATCATCAGTTACCGGCCGCAAAGAAGTTTATAACTTACACGAATGCTTGAACCATGAAGGTGAAAAAGCAGCGAAGTACTTAGACAAGGCCCTTAAATCTACCGCTCCATCATCCTCTCCCTCCCTCATACTTCCCGCTCCTTCTAACTGCCTCCAAGAAATGGCGCCTCCTCGTAAAGTCCCATTCTCTAGAATTTTCCGCCCCTTTGGCAGTCTTCTTGGCCGACCTACCCCCCCATACAGCAGAGGCTGTAACTCTTTCCTCTCTCCCACATTTCTCTCCGAACCAACCCATCCCCAAAAAGGCCCGATACTCCTTTCAGACTACGAGGGTTGCTACGCTTGTACCTACCTTACTTGCGTTCTCACATCATCTATATCACGTGAAATCCATAATAAGGCTCCAAAGCTAGAAGTCAACGACTGGCAAGTTGTCGAAATGATATGAATCATAATGCATCATGTTTCGAAAGGTTAATTAATTAAATAAATTTCGTAAATATTGGCAATGTTTCATTTTTATATATTATGTTTTTATCCTTGTATCAATTCCGAAATGGACTTTTTCGAATGTGCGCAACTTAAATTTTACTCTTCCATGGTAGTTGTCGGTTAATACTAATTATTAAGATTTGGTTCCCTCCTTTTCCCATATTTCTCCACCCTAGGATACCGCATTAGAGTTATTAGTCACTGTGTCTCTACAACAACACTGCTTACCACAGTGACATGCCGGAGTTCATGGGAAGAGTTTAAATAGGAGCGCAAGGATTTGCCTTTACTGGAAAATTTTACATTATAAGCGAAAGGACGCACGTGTGTTTGAATGGGGTTTTATCCTACCACATCTCCCCCAGCCCCTGCTCAGCCCTCCCTCAATCTCCCCCCACCACCCTATCCACCCCTCATTTAATTCTTTCCTCGCTCCCTCCTCTTCCAACCCCCTCCCACCCTACCCTCTCCACCCTGCAACCCATTTTCCACGGTCACCCCTTCAACTCCCCAACCTTTTCCTTCGCCGCGTTCCCTGAGCCGCTCGTTTGCTTTATACGCTCTCACAGCGTGTACCCGTATGTGGTTTTGCGTTTGTCACCGAGGCATTACTCTTCTCTCTCTCTCTCTCTCCCATCCCCACCCCTTCCCTTCTCATAGCACGACGAAGAGGGAAATATTCCGCGTTCCCTCATCCTCCCCTCGCCCGCGTTCCTCCATTGTCTGCCCCACTACTCCTCCCGTTCTACGCGATGATTTTCTCATGAACCTCTCCTTCTCCTCTTCTACGGAGTAATTTTTTTATACTCTCGCCGTTTCTCCCCCCTTCCCCCCACGCTCCTTTGCCCTCTGTTACGTACTTTTGCCTCCCCTTCCTCCTTTCCCTCCCCTTCCCATTTCTTCCCCAATATTTTGGTCGTTACGACGTTGGAGAGGGTGGGAATTTTCGTGTGGAATTTGCGCGCTATGTGGGTCGGTGGTGGATGGCGGTAGTTTTTACAAGTTGACTGCATCTTTTGAATTCCGTCCCCCTGGATGGCGTCCTTCGAATAGATTTTCCCAGATGGCTAGACCGCCGCGCCGCCTTCGCTAGTCGGCCGCAGCCTTTACCGAAAAATTGTTTTAAATCGAGCGTGAAGAGGGCGTGATTTTTCTCCGTGTATGAGTGATGATGCTAGTTCCACCCTTGGGTAATTATTTGCATAGTTGGAACGTTGACCTGTTATCAAGGTTGTTTTGGTTCAAATATTTGTCATTTCTAGAATTTTAAAGGAAAATATAGCATTATTTTATGATTCTGCCGTGTGTATTTTGTACGTTACGTATTTGTTTTTAAGTTGTTATATTTTATTGTTTGTGTACGTATTTTTTATTTCCCATTTCTTCCCCATTTTGGTCGTTGAAATTTATGCTTTGTTTTGGTTTGTAAGTTTTTTCAAGACTTGGTCATACGTGTCCGCATTGTGATAAATAAGTGCGTAAATGTAGTGATTTTTTTATTCTGTTTTCTGGAAGAAAATTTTAAGAGCAACGAACTGCGTTATTCATTTCTAGGCTCAAAGTGTGGAACAATATGTGTAAACGCTAAATAAAAGAAAAATTTAGCCGGGAGTTCCAAAACGACAAAAGTCCATTCAAAAAGGTTTTGAGACCATTTTTTGTGTTTATCTTCAAAACTACCAGAACTATTCTATTCCACTTTTCTCCTTGGATATGTATGTTACTGAATGCCATATCCATTGCTAAAAAATTAAAGCTCTTATCTCACCAGACATGTACAGAAATCAGTTCTTCTCTAGTTCTACCCGGTGAAAAATTCCGGTTTAGAATTCGAATACAATTGTATAATATTTTATCGCATTCGATTTTTTCAGGACGTTTCCAATTTTGTATCAGTTACCAATTGCCAAAATTACGCTTTCAAATACTGTATACAGTAATTTTTTATTCGTCTCTGCGTTCAAATCGAGCCGTGTGCTCGAAGTCCACCTTTCCATTCTCAACGCTGTGCAGTTCATAAAACGTATCTTTCTTCCCCTTTTCCAGACCCGCAGCCGCCGTGCGACCACACTGACGTGTACGGCATGTCCGGGAAGCCGGGCAGCGGTCAATTCAACTATCCGGCTTTCACGTTTCCTGGACCGCAGGTGAGTGGAGTGTTCTGCCCTGACCTTCTCGCTGACTTACTCGGTGTGGGTGAGATGAGGCGAGGAGGGTCTGAGGCGATCAGTTAAGGAAAGTGAGGGCGGCCTCCAAGGGTGGCCACTGGCCCCTGCCGCGGAGGAAAATCCCTCTGGAAGCCATATGTGCTCCCGCTCTGGGTATATGCCATTTTTCATTCCGCGATTGTCGGCCATTCTGGCTCTAATTCTTTGGAAGTAAATGAAGCCATAAAATGTGACTGCTGAAACTCATTTGGGAAGTATTCCTGGTTAAGCGTCACCTGGAGAAAGCTAGGAGTGCTAAATCACATTTACTTATGAAATAACTTTTCTTTCTTGTCTACTTAATATCTTGGCTATTGTTAGTAGTGTGGTAAATTTAGCATGAATTTCAGTAAAGTATAATAAGGTGATGGATTCAGAGAATACTTTAACCTACTTCTGTGAAGTTGTAACAGTTAATGATGGAATAAAATGCTTGTAAAAAGTAAAAACCAACTTTAAAGTAGGCCTGGACCATTATATTTTTGTGAAGGAATAAATAAACGTAATCTCGAAGATGTGTCAACGAGCTTAATTATGTTCAAGATCAAATTCTCTGGAATTTACTCGGTTGGTTTTGCAACTACGTGACTAACGACATTCCAGCTGTTGAAACAATGGTGCACCAGCTAGTGGGGCTGCTAATACTCTAGAAAAAACGAGATATCATTAAAGCAGTACACTTAGAGAGCCTGTAGTCATTCATTTATATCTTTATTCATTCTTATTGCTTTAAGTATTAACTAAACATTCAGATTTTCTTCATATGAGTGATTCCTTATATTTTAATTTGTCCATCTTTACTTTCTGAGGGCATGTTCTCATATCCTCTATCTTTAGATTTTTTCATGATATTTCCAATATTTTGTCAGTTACCAATTGAAAAAAAAGTGCCTTCGAGTAATACAGAACGTAACTTTTTATTCATCTCTGCATTCAAATGTTATCGAAATCCACCTTTTCCTCCTCTACGGCGTACAGTATGTTAACGTATCTTCACATGATTATCTTGATAAATCCTGCTGTCTTTTCTCTGACCAATTGTGTGTCCTTGTAGTTTGCAGTGCGTGTTGAAAATGTTTCATTTGGAAAGCATTTTGACGCTCTCGCAACCACCTCCACCTTTCCCATCTTTTGGTTTCTCCCTCTCCTCGTCTTCTTATCCTCCTCTCCGTCTCAACGGCGTCACACATTCGCTGCATATGCCCCAAATTTATTGCTTCCAATATCCGGACCGAAAGGAAATCCCCTTGCGGGTCACCCCACCCACTATCTCTCCCTGACTCTTCTCTACCTTCCCCCCCCCCCCCCCCCCCCCCATAAGGGTCATCCCGAGAGGAAGCAGTGCCCATGGGACACTACCCCGTCTTTCTGCTCTGCAAATTCAATCGTTTGCCCGTAAAAAGAGTTCGGGGATCGCCTTTTCAAGCCCCCACGTATAGCCTTCGTCTCATCCACACTCCCTCCCATGCCGAAAATTTCGGTCAGCTTGCTCCAATTGTGCAAGTGCGTGCTCTCCATCCCCATGGTCCGGATATATTTCGCTGCTCCCGTAATCCAGATTTATTTTTGCGATTTTGATGCATTCCTTGATATAAGGTTTTCCCAGCGTAACAGTTTTTCATGTATTATTTGAAATTTAATTTTTTTAATCTTTCTTTAAATATTTGAATAGGATAGTATTGTATAGTATTTATCTCAAGAACCTAGTCCTTCAGACTCTAAGAATATGTTACAGTTATGACATAAATGCACTCTTCCGGTTGAAAAATTTACACAGATACATTTCCAAACAGCACAGAAGGCCATTACAGATATAAAAGTGATACACATTAGATAATGCGCGAATTGTTGGCCTGAGTACCACAAAAAATAACAATCCCCGTCACCTACCGCCATCGCACTAACTTCCAACATAATAAGTTCTGGGTGAAAATTTTAAGTTTAAAGGACTTATATATTAAGTTTTTAAGAACTGATGAGAACTTAAAAATTCGGTTCACGCTTCGTTTTTACCTAATAATGTTTCATTATTTATTCATTTTTATGAATGAATTAAGAGTAAAAACCTGCTTTAAATATGAATAGGGTGATGATTGGGTTCATCTTTCCCAGTGTCCAGCATCCAATGAACCCATCGGAGATGCTGAATTTTACGTACCTAAGTATTTTTAGCTGCATAGGCAATTTCTCGGCCAGGCGGCTGGCCCCGTCGCATTGAGATTCGGCGCTGGTCCTGGGTCTGGGCGCCACAATGGTTGTCGTCCTTCGATCGTCTCTTGTTTAACGTCCCCTTCCCCTCCTTTTTTCCTTCAACCACCGGCGACGTCGGAACTCGCCTTCGCTGACCGGTTTTTACTGCGTTCGTCTTTTGGAAAATCGAGAAGTAAAAAGTACATTTTTTCCTCAAAGTCATTCTTTTCCCCGGTAAACCCGCGACCCTTTGCGCTCTGTCGCTAATTTGAGGGGAGTCACCCAGAATAATGTTTGGCAAAAGCGCTTTTCGCCCTCTGCGCGAAAGAAATTCCGCCAACTTATGTGATCATCCACCCTTTCCCCCCGACACCTCTGTGACTAGAAAATTGTTGGTGAGATTCCTTCGATACGGTTGTATGAATTAAAGTGGTTTGCTTATTTAGAGTTTAAAATTTTACTTAAATTAAATTGCACATGATTTCTTAAAGATTCCACATTTAATGCGGAACAAATAAGTTTCAGTGATCATTAATTTTATTTTGAAGCAGTTCCACAAAGTTAGTATGAAAAAAGTGAACTACATGCATTTTAAGGCAAAAAATGAAAGAGAGGCATGTATGTTACTTGGGCTTAAAATTTCTAACATTTTCGGTTTCCATGTAACAATGCTGACATGATTCGGGAAATTTTCTCGACTTTACGAACGCGTAGTTTCAATGTTGACCTCGCTCAGCTCACGACTACTGCTCAATGGCTTTTTAGCGCTCTGTTTGCAGTTACTTTAAGAAGGTGCCTTTCCTTCGACGATATCTTTTCTTAGTACTCGTCCTCTATTCTCTGCTAGACGTAAGCGTCCTTATTTTGCGGTGAAGACGTCTTTTTCCTCATTTCCTTTCGGCTTTTCTGTATTTTCTCTCTGGACCTAATGGCATTATTCTTATCGTGATGTTTTTTTCCAGGGTGATTATTTTTTTTGGCACTGGTTCAAGAGGCCGACTGCTCTTTGTTTCCGATCGTCAAACGCCATGATTGTTTTTAATCACGCTCTCCTCTTTTTCTTCTTGTATGTCTCGCGAATGTATTCATTGTTTGGTAACCTTTCGGAAGAGTTGGTCCATTGTTTGCCGGGATCTCATTCATCGGTGGAAATAAAATCAAGACCCATAAGAACTTCACCGCGTCGAGACGTGTTACAGGAATGAATGTGCGTTTTTTCGCTGTAATATGTGAGCATTTTTAATCTCATAGGATCGTACGTAATGTGAATCCCATTTAGAGAGCCAGTACATAAGATAAGATGCTTAATAAGTGGGTTGAGCTCAAGACAGAGATGTTTAGTTCCAGTCAGAATAGAGTTATTTCTTTTTTCTAATCTGAAAAGCTTTGATGTTAAGTAATATGTCAATATATGTATCAGTGTAGGGTAAAATTTTCACTAAAGCTTTCACAACAATGTATTGTATGCGTTATCTAATTACGATGTAGTTTCTGGAAAAATCGATCTTAACGCACTCAATTCGAAAAACCTTTCACTTCAGTTCATTATGTTGTATTTATGCAAGATAATTGACTATTGAGGCTTTTATTTTTAACGCTAAATAATCAAATTAGGTCAAGATGGTGAAAATTATATAAAAATACATATTTTTATGTAGTCTTTGGAACCACCACGATTTTTGCAAAAAGGATAAAATTGAATAAAAACTGCGTCTTCATATATTTTCAGAACAAGTTCTGTTTGATGTATACTTTTCCCAATTTCATTCAATATATTCAGCAGGTATCATGCACGTATTGCTACAACGGGAAGATGCTTAGTATTAGTTAGAGAAGCATCAAAATAAGCCGCAGGCGTGCGATTTTTATACGTCCCGTTGAGGGGAGGGGGAATTTACTTTGGCGATGTCCAATAGTTTCCCCTGGGATTCAAACCAGGAACTCTTCGGTCGACAGCCGGTCGCTCTACCTACAGCCTACGCTCTACACTTATGTCATCTGCTGAAAATTAATATTTATGTCACAACGAATTTATGGAATCGGAAACTATTAACTCTCACATGGTACGTTTAGGTTCTCCGTGGTCTTACTGCTAAGTCTTACTGTATGTAAAAATAAAAACTCCATATTGTGAATTTAGCCTCACCGATTCTCCAAGTGATACCTCGATTTTTTTGTGGTGATGATGAGAGTGGAAGAATACACAAAGGAATGTTAAAGCGGGTGTGAAAAACTTCCAATACCTTCTAATTTACTAATATGTATGATTTCCACCATATTAAGCCTAGAGCTACTCTATAAGACCGCAATATCAGTTGAGAGTTAAACTTGTCCGTTGGAAAGTAAGTAGCTTCGTGGGTCTCTTTCAATGAACTCGTTGCCACAATGTCATGGCTGTGACTCTTTGAGTAATCTCTCACTCCTCGAGGGCAAAATCTGTAAAGTGACCACCCTCGCCCTCCGTCCTTCCACTCCCCACCACTGTGCAGTGATCCTACACGTTCTCTGATGGCGCCTACGGGCAGGACCGCTAACTGCCGCCACCGCTTCCAAGTGTTTGGTTTGCGGGATGATCTTCCCGTCGAGCGGCGCGCGAGTGGCAAAGAGATTTCGAGAGGAAGGGAAAACATAACGTTTTAAATCCCTCCAACCCGTATTGCAATCTGCACTCTTACCCCCTTTCTCAACCACCCCATACCACGTATTTCCCCTCCCCCACCCTGCGCGCATATCCGCCGCTTCCAGCCTCTTTCCCATCCCTCCTACCCACCACTTTAACTCCTTCCTGTCTGTTTCCATGATCCCCAAATCCGCCCCAGAACCCCGTCTCTTCTCTACGTGTCATCTTTTCAATTCCCCATCCTCCATCTCATCTCATTCCCCCCGTTTTTTCCACTCCCCCCCCCCCCCACCTCTATCCTCCCATCTTGTGTTTATTCTGAAATTAAATTTCAATTCGTCCCCTTTGTGTCCTCTCCTCCTCCCATTATTTAGCTATCATCAGAAACTCATACGGTTTTTATAGCCGTCGAAGTGCGGCGTACAGTCACTCCCTTTTCGTCGGAATTGGGTGCGTTCGTGTTTGTTGGTTCCCCCTCGGTGTCGTCACTTTACCAAAGCCCGCGCATCTCGTCTCAAACGGACTCATTTCTTTTCGGTCCGCTCGGCTTGACGTGTTAATTTCTGGGGACCATAGTCGACGTCATGTTTACCTGACTGGATTTTACGCTCACAGAGTAATCGAAGTCTTCCGTGAATATATTTGAGGGAATTCCCTGGGCTAATTCTGCGTCTTTTTCTGCTGCGTCTCTTGTCAACCGGATATTAAGCACATTTTTTACATGATTTTTCTTGATTTGAACTTATTTATTTGAAATTTATCGAATGAATTTGGTTACCCTATTTTCTAACATTAGTGATAAGGTTTATAGGTAATAAAAAATTGGATTCTATTAGTGGTTATAGTTTGGCATGTTTCCGTGTTACACCCCATCGTGATTTTTATTTGATTTGCCTACTTTCCTCAGTATAAATTGTATAGCCCTGAATTATGCTGAAGTTGTTTGCAGCCTGATTCTTTCATTTTATTTTTTATTTTTAGTTAGACAGCCTTAATTTTTAGACAGCCTTCAAAGTATTTTAATCTTCCCGTACTCTTAGAAATATGAACATATGTAGTAAAAGAACTGCCGTGTAGTGACTATTTCTCTAGTGATTTTTTTCTTTCTCATATCTTTTTGTTCTGTTTAGTTTCAATGATTTACATGCTGCTATGTTTCATACATACCTACTTCAATCGGTAGATTGCTTGTTATGATGGTGATATTTTTAATTCATTCGTAACGTGCCCTAAATTTATTTTAATTCTCATTGTCTAATGGATGGATTTTTTTTATTTTGCACGAAATATTGTGCAATATCGCCGCAGTCAGAGAAACTTTTTGAAGTAATTGAAAGAGTCGTTGTAAAGAAACTGAGAATAAAGAATCGTTATTTCAAAGAGATATAAGCTTGCCTTCTCAGAAAATCGCGTTATCCAATGACTCATTAATTCTGCATTTTTACGCAGAGCCGTATTGAGATAGTGGCACTGAGAATAAGGCACCACATCATACCCCATTTGAAGAAGTATTTTTGAGCGAGCACGAAATATATGATGAATAATCCTTTAGATGAAAGGTATTTACCTTTCGAACATTTTTACTTTCTTGATTTGACTTGTTGAAGTATTCAACTCGTTATAGTTTCAACTCTACTTTCAAAGGACTCCTGGAAATGCTTCCATATTAAATTCTGCAATGTAGTTGTTAACTTCTCTTCTTACCTTTCCCATTTGAATATCTCCTTGCTGTTCCACCTCCCCCTCCTTTCCTTGCCTTTGTCGCTGTCTTTCTCACGCTTCCTTTATCCTTTGTTTTCGCAAATTCAGCAGCCATTTTAATTTCCTTTTGTGGCTCCTCGTTTTCTTCCGTTACCCCTTGTGTTTTCCCGTCTTCGCTTCGTCTCTTAATTTTGCATTTCTTGTCCCTTCCTCTTGCCAAACTCTGAAAACGGACAAAGCGGTAGTATTATTTTCCTTAATAAAAACTTTGGTCCTTTCTATACCAAAATTTACTTTTTAAATTCCTTGTAATACTCTATTTCCGCATTTCACTTCCCTCATTCCAATTTCATCCCCAGCTCTTGCGGTGCTATTTTCTCTCGGTTGGTAGCTGAAATTTTAAAAACACTGAGCAACAATGAAACTTCCGAAATGATGGAGAAAATTGATCCGGAAACCTTTGCTGCCATTCATTTAGGTTTTTTTCGTCCTATATCCACACTCTTCCTCTGGAAATTTTCTGCGTCCACCTTCACTGTTGGCATCGAAGTTATAAGTTGATATGCTGACGCATGATTTTAGGCTTGCCCCGCTCTTGGTTTTTTTTATCTACTGTTATCAAAGCTATTACCCTAATTTTTTTTCACTTTTGTACCATGTACATAGTATTAATGTTTTTAACATTTTACCTTGTTGTTCCTTTCGCACCCTCTTGTTCTGTTCTTGTTAATTTTGTTTTCTTCACTTATCTTTATCTCCCTTATTAATCACCGTGTTTTTTCTTATGATCTAATTCATTTTCTCTTCTTCATCTTTTTCAATATGTAGAAATTCTATCCTGAATTCTGCTGTTTATATCCTCCTCTTTATCCTTCACCCCATCTCACCCTCCTTCCTCTTCACATTTCCTCTCCAACCGCAGCTCCCTCCCCCGTCTCCGTTTTACTTCATCCCTCACCCTACCCATCCTCTCCTTAGCCAACTCCTCCTCCTCCTGTGCCACTAGTAATGAGATGGACCCGTTTTGGTGTAGTGCGGGAGGAGGTAGGGGTGGCTGGATACACAAGGCAAACTCTAATCCGCCTAGGGGAAGGTTGCCAAGCCATGGAGAGAGGGTGCGGTAATCATTATTCCCATCCCCTTTCCCGTTCCAAACCTCCCCCCTCCACTCCTTCCTCAGTATCTTCTACTCTTTCTTTTCATCCTTCCCCTCCTTGATTTTATTCCGAAAAGATTCCATTAGCTCCCTCTTCCCCCCTCTCTTTTCTACTTCACCGCCGACCGCCCACCCTCCTTACCCCGCAACTCCCCCCGCCCCTTCCGCAAAGAGCAGAAGTCTGTACCGGAGGTCTTCTCCCAAGTCTTAACCTCTCGGACTTAGCAAGCGGAAACTTGCCTCTCATTTCTGACTCTCTTCCCCGCCACCACCCTCATCGCCGATCCTTTAGCTACATCCATCCATCGTCCCTGGTCCCTCGCCTTACTCCTCCCTCTGCTGTTTCCTCCCGCTCCGTAACCTAGCGATTGTTTGCCCAAGAATTCCGTGTGGCTCGTATTCGTTGATCTCCGTGTCCTTCTTCAGCTCCTCACTTCCTGCTCAGTCCTTGAAACGTATGAGAGGGTGGAATATCTTTTTCAATTCTTCTCTCGCCCTATCCCCTTGGTGGCCGTGGCACCTTTTTTTTTGTCAGTTTTTCTTCTCCTCGAACGCTCCTTTTTTTCTTTCCTTAACTTATTTTACCTATTTCAAAATTTTTCGCGGACTCCTCTGAAATTTTTATTTTTTGTTTCTTTTAGATTGAGTATGGCGCGAAGGGCGCAAGTATTTTTTTGTGATTCGTGTAGACAGGACTTCTCCATTAAATTCTTGCTGTTGTTAACTCCCATGTGCTTGTCATTTTTGTCGCGGTGTAAATACAAGGCACTATTTACTTCGATGTAGCTCGTGTCATTAGTTCAAAGTTACTTTCTAGATTAAATTGTAGTGATTTCAAGAACTAGACTTGCAATTAAACTAGCTTTGAATTACATGTTTCCATTTTCCCTCCGTCTTACTTGTAGCGCATGCAGAATATCGAAATTTGGAGCATATGTATTTGGGTAGCGTTAATAATTCTTGGGGAATAAATTTTGCGTTTTTGTCTTAATTGCTACAGTATACAAAACAAAGGAAATGCATACTTATTTATTATTTAACAAATTAAAATTGCGTGACACCATTCAGAGTGTATATTTTTATATTAATAGGTGATTAAGCAATTTTTTCTCTCCCTGGTTCAGAAATCAAAAGTAGCTCAGTGCCATCTCTCTCTGCTAATTAAACTAAAGTCAATCAATTTGGTTTCTTTAGTTTTTATTAGGTAGAATTGCTTAGTTAACATTCATTAATCAATCAAATTAAGGTATCTAAGTGTTACTTAGCAGGGATTTTAAATGTTTATAACAGCTATAGCATATTTAAATCTGATCTGAGGACTTTCCCAAGCGCCTTCAATGGTCAACTTTGAGATCCCTAAAAGATGACGTTTAGCTCTCTGGGAAATGACGAATTATCTGAATCAGTGCAGTGTCATGATTTTCCAATACGGTTAGCAATGATTTCATTTAATGAGTACTGCGGATATATATTGCATTGGATGCAGAGTTTTTATAATTTTTTCTCGTGTTGGCACAGTACGTACAAAATTGAAGACGTTTGCTTTTAACTTGAGTTGTATTTAATTCAGCTAACGCTCCTTTACTATATTTCCTTGTTCGTGGTTTCTCAGAGCATTTTGCAGGAAAATTTCTCCCGCGGATCTTTTTATGTTCACCCCAAGCCTCACCCTTCATCTTGCATCTAAAATGGCCCCTCTGCATGCTTTTATCCCATTGCAAATTAATCGATTTCCCTTTACGACTTTCTGTGCACACAATCCAACCCTTCCATTCTCCTGTGCTGCTCTGCTGTCTACCACTCTTCCTGGACCCTTACTTGGCTCTCCTTTACCCCGAGAAACCCTTTAATCTCGCGTCAACGCGGGGAAACAAAAAGGCAGCAGCTCACAAGGCTGGAAAGGATGAGACCGCCGGCTCTTTTCCCTCCCCGTGGCAGTCTCTCAAATGCGTGCGTGCTACAAGCGCAACCCGCGGTTCCATCTCTTATCTTGAAAAGACTTGGCCTTGCCTTATCCTCTCCCGATCTTCCGCTTTGCCTTGTCTCCTCTGCTTTCCCCTTGCATCCAGTGTTCAGTTGTGCGGCTCCGTCTTCCATGACTTGCAATATGCAGGAAAAATGCTCGATGGAGTTGAAACTTATTTTCGAAAAAATCGATTATTTGAAGGATACCACGTTGTAAAAATATTTAGTTATATTTTTCAGCCATTTCTTTCTTATATTAAAATACGATATAGTTTTTATTTTTGGCCTCATTTTAAGCGCTTTTTTTGGAAGTTTGAATTGTAAGTTATAAGTATAAACTATGTCTTCTATCCTCTACTTTCCTCTCACAGCCAGAGTTCAGCAGTGCAGCATCTCGTCTTCTACAACTTGCAATATGCAGGGAAAATGCTCGAGAGCAATTTTAACCCTTGGAGAAGTGCGTTGAATTATGCTGTTATGATGGGGCAATATCGTGAGTTAGCTCGGTTGTTCGATGCACAACGTCAGAGAATGAGCCAATGAGACAAAATGTATGCAAGATACCTTGGATTATCTTTTATGCATCCTGTAGGTCATTGCATCTTTCCACCCGCTTCTATGAAATATAATGGGGTATTGAGGTCAAATGATGTCATTTCGTTGCTACGCAAGGTTTTGTTTCACCAATATTGCTTATTTTTGTGCTAGAAATACAGTTCAATAAACGAGGAAGAGCAGTAAGATGTTACGTTTTGGGATGTCATGTAGTGAAGTAGGTGTCACTTCTAGTATAATAGCAGGTTATATGGGAGCTATGCCGGTAGGTTTAATAAACTTGGTGTGCCGACCTCAGTTTGATCCAACCTTTATCACAGGTTTGCCTTCAACGATACCTGGTAATGAAAAGTATTTGAAGTTGTGCAGCCAGGGCTTCTTCTGTAAACTGCCTCTTTCATGTCGCTTCAGCGCACGAAATGAGGTGAATGTACTCGTCCTACGTGATGCAAATTTCGGCTCCTTGGCTATATTGAAAGTGGAGCATCGCGCCTCCTCCTCCCCTGCTGCGCGGTTCCTTGCGGCCACCGCACCGCGGCGTATTCCCCGGACATCCCCGTCCATGCGAGAGATGCGGTTGTGGTCGGCAAGCGAGACAAGGGAGGCTCACACGGCTGAGCGAAGTCTACACAGCTAGCCACACCTCTCGGACCTTGGGCGTCCGTGCTGCCGCTAGTGCAGGCTCCAGATATTCCTTCCGCCACGCCAGCCGCTCTTCCTTGCAGCGACTCCTTTTGTCATGCAGCGCGCCGCAAGGGGACAAAAAGAGGGCCGGAAATAGCGAGGGTCTGTTCCGCGCCAGAGTTTTTCCTGGGGCTGTGGCAAAAATAAATAAAGAAAAGTTCCCCCGAGTCTTTATTTGGGTTTAAAGGCCATCCAGTTGTGTCGCCCTACACTTCGCGTGCCTCCATTAATTGAACTTTCGGAGCGGTGCGTTGTACCTCCTGTTTTCTGGATGCTTGATGATCCCAGCGCAATTTATGCTCTCTCCGATTTCAAGTTTCATGCTATGCCTACCTATTTTATGAGAAAATTATTTTTTCCACCGATGTCAGAATTTATTTCGTCGTTTTGTGTAGCTGTTGGTAAATTTAAATTGATGTAATGCTTTTGTACTCATTGCTGAGATTTTAAGGCCGCTGGTTTTAATCCCGACAGGTGGTCAGATCTTAAAAATAAGCTATTATCACGCTAATTAAGTGGTTTACTCCTCATAAATAGGGATAAAACTTCTTAATCCTTATTGTAACTTAAAGTCCATGAATGTTTGAACGGCCTTATAGTGCATGGTGTTACTTCTAATCTGCTATTGCCTATCTTCGTGAACAAGAATATCATATTTTTTGTCCATTTACTTGCTTTAAGGCTCTAAGATTATTTTACCGTATTATAAATGGCTGTCATTGAGGGAGTCACACTTTTGTAGCAGGTAATCTGGAGTAATTTTTTATTCGTAAATATCTCCCTGTCATGTATGTCTGTCATTTATGGGGTCTCATTCAGGTGGCCCGAACATGCACATCGCTATTGTTTCACTCACAGCTGTCCATTATCAGAGCGGGGATAAAAAGCAATAGCGGAGAGGGTTTTACCCGCTAAGAGGATGTTTCCGATAAATCGCGCGCTTAGAACAGGGTTGTTGTTTTCCGCCCTCTTTTTTTATCCCGACAGCCTTTTCAAATCCACCCTCACGGAAATTCCACGCTCGCGTGGATTCGAACACCAGTTCCGACGGGCGTAAAGCCCTTAACCCTTTCGTGATCGTCCCGGAAACCCTAGGTCTTGTTGCTAGCTCTTAGGGGTTTGGGGGATGCTCATCGTGGGTTTTGGAAAAGGCGGAGGGGGTGAATCAGGAGCGGTGGGGGAATGTGAGGCTGAGGGTGGGAGAAGGGTTGTGAGCGGAGAGAGCGGTGTGTGTTCCAGTGCGAATTGCTATTCCGCTTACGTCCGGGGGAGAAATTGTTTCGTGAAAAGGGCCTCCTCGGCTGTTCCGAGTCTTAGTGAGCGGTTTGAAGTGTATCAAACTGGATTTTGCCCTCTTGGGCGACACACACAGAAGAGCGGGAGACTGGGGGAGCAGCGGCGCATACGACGAAGGGGTTTATGGTCGACGGGCGAGATAAGAGTGACGCCGTGCATTCTAAGCCGAGTGAGGGATTGAGCTGCATAATGCGGCGATAAATATGGAAGTCATCCGGATGGCTAGTGACGCTCTGGGCAAAATAAACTGGCGTAAAAAATTTGCGAGCGATGAATAAAAATAAGATACTTTCAGTTGGAGGATGGTGTTCATTTTTATGCCCGTTTTTGTTAGGGAAAGTACTAGCGGGAAATTTTCGAATCAAAAAATTAGTTTTCGAGTAAGTATGGTATTTTTATCGAAAGGCAATGCTTTTGCTTCGATGTCCAAAATACGTTATCGATTTTACATACTTGAAGTTGAGGGATGCTGGGGACATGAAATTACGATTTGGGATTTTTTATAATAGATTCTAATTGGAATGATATATTTCGAATAGGTTATAATTAATTTCGATTTTATTTGGGAAGTATTAATTCAAAAAGGGGAGTGTGTGTTACATGACGGCGACCTTTTGCTACCTGAATGTAAAACAAATTAATGATTTAAGCACATAATTTGGTAAACCGTGCATGTATCATCCTTCACTTTAAATATGTAGCGCCAAGGATGGAGATAAGCAGGGAGGTTGTTTGTGGTAATTACTGGTGCGTATCAATGAGCGAAAAAATTGAGGAACTGGCTATATATAGTGCAGAAAAGAGGTAAGATTTTTAGAGGAATGTGTAGGAGTATGGAGTAGATTATTGGTGGCTAAGGAATATTGAACGGATAAATATTGACTGGATTTTTCATGAGATTTTCTGACTAACTAACTGTGAGGATATCCATTCGGAGCGATAGAAAACGAACGAGGGAACTGAGAAAGGTCAGTTAAATTTGGATCTCCGAAAAATCCAGTTCATGCTCGCACATAAACTTGCTGGAAAGGTAAAAACCCGGAACGAATTAATGAATGAATTGAATTGGTATTGAATGGAGAGTACTGGAGAACCGCTGATAACCGAAATTGGAATATGAGCGCTGATGATGATGATAGTCGGGTGGGAAAAATGTTTGCATGCGCTGAGTGAGTTTCAATTCTTTCGTTAAGGGGATGAAGTTTACCTCTGGAAAGGCTGAGATAATATTTTTTCTTTCATTTCAAGGAGCGGCGTCATTTGAATGCGGCCTCATTCTACGAAATGGGTTTGGGGTCGCTTGGGCAATCTTTCCACCGACACGCGTTTTTCGGGTGCTTTCCCAGAGGTTATTAAACCAAAAGTACGATGCCCTGCAGGAATTTCCTGAAGCTCAAATGATCCTCTTGTGAAGGAGTTTGACAACCCCCTCTCTTTATATACTTATCTTAGTTCTGAAGTGGAGGGTGTTAGACGGAAGATGGAGTTTGGGTATAAAGTATACAAGGAAGAACTCTAATTGTAAGACATGATGAACTTGATAAATTTGTTTGTATTTCAACGCTTTTCAACGCGTCGTGCTAAAATAAATTCATTGGTAATATTGAAATGTCTAATTTTACTTATATTGAGAACTTCCACCGCATCGTCCCGCATATAATACAAGATATGTTTAACTCTTATATCGGCTGAGCATTCCTTAAGCAGTAATAGCTCAGCCTTCCGGTTTCCATCAGGGTTAATGGGTCAATGTTTTTCTATCGTTTAGCTGAGATCGGAAACCCAGTTGGTAGTCGAAACGTCGGACACGACTCATTAAGCCGAATGAAATCCTCGAGAAGTTCCAGCGAATCCTTTTAAAGTTTAGAGTACTACTCTCGTGAAATTTCCTCAAAATGACGTATTTAATAGCCGAAGAAAATTATTCCATCTTATTTAGGAAATATATATTTACTTATACATTTACAATGATGGAATTTCGTGGGTTCTCCTGTGGTCTGAAGAAATGATTTCAGAGCAATGAAAGTGATGAGAGGTAATTCCGACGCAACAGTGAAAGTAGGTCCAGAATATTTTGGACCATTCGTTCGTCGAAACGGCATCATCATCAGAAAGTACGGCGCGCTGCCCGAGAAGTGCTTTTGTTGTTCAAATTATTATTCTGAAGTCTTTCTGGCCTAGTTGGTGAATATTCAAGGCACTTAAGTATTAATAGGGCGTACTATGCGAAATCATATTGACATTGACTTTGTGGAAACGTATGATATCCATAGTGAATAAAAGGTTTCGGTATTTTCGGTAAAACGATTTCTACACTGCTAATAGCCGCACCTCCAAGCATGATTTCAGCACACTATGCCCGTCATCAGGTTTGCAGAGCAAAGCCCTGATGATGGGTCTGATGTGATGAAACCATTGCGCGGGGTTTGACCATTAACAGTGTGGAAATAGTACGGTTATTGTGCTCGATGCGGCAATATTAATTAGAGGACTGAATTTTCTTTACGCCGGGAGTCCCACCCTTTCCAAACCACCACTCGCCTGCTTGTTGGGCTCCCGTCAATGGACAGTCTGGACAGCGTCGCCTCGAGACCATTCTATCACGGCGACTGAATGACTGATGCTCCTTTCATGGCCTAAAACCACGAAACAGCAACGTTCAACAATCACGCACCATCGCCCACACCTAGGCGCACAACAAACCAAGTGAGTTGCGATTTAGCCACTTTTAGCGTAGGACTCCCTTCGCGATCTATGGCGCAAACAGTGATCGTTTCATTTTCAGTTAATTTTAGCAATTAAGATTTAGAATTAGATATTTGAAAGTAAAATATTCCCGTTTTATATTTTCGTCTGGCGTAAAACCTCACTAGGCATGAGGAAACGACTATTTTTCCCCAATCCACCCCCTCTCGGTTGCTTACCCGTAAAAGTAAGAGGTAAGAGACCCCCTATCATCCTCACGAGACCTTTTGAAATAAAAGAAGAGCGCGGGCGTTCTTCTCTCTCTCTGTCTCCCTTTTTGAAATCTCCCTTTCACATCCCTCTCGGCTTTTCCACCCAACCCATCTTCCGGCACCCTAACTACCTCCGCTCCCATCCATCCCACCCTTCTGTTAAGGAGAACGAAGGTATTCTCCAGGTTTTTATTCCCCTCCCTTCTTCTCTCCCGGATTTAAAAATATCGAAACGTATCCATCGTGTCTCCCCAACACCGCCACCGCCGTCTCCGCGAGGGGGAAGATACATGCAAAGCGCTTTCCTTCCCACACCGAGGAACCAACCCTCTCTCGCTGTGCGCCCTCTACCCTTCTCTCTCTTCATATCCCAGTCCGTCACAGGGTCGCCTCCCCTCCGCGTGTATCCCCCTCGGGGGGCATCCCTCATGCCCGCGCCTGGCAGATTTCTTCTTGGTATCATCCACGGAGAAGTAAAATGAATGTAGGGGTCGCTGCTTGATGTACAAGCTACGATCCTCATCTCGCCGAATCAAAACCTCCCCGCTTTTCGCCGTAGAGACGTGAGCAAATGTTTTTGTTGGAGCTCGCATTAGGGTGTAATTTTAAGTAAACAGAATAAATAGGAATGTTAATGGAATTCGTTTCATTTCCGTCAAAAAGAAAGATAATTCTCAATATTTTCATCATCCACCCTCACAACAAGTCATACGGAAATGTTCACATACCCGAATCAGTCCTTATTGTTACACGGACAATTTCTGCCCACAGATATCCCATGCTATGGTCCGTAATTTTTTTATATTGCTATCGCTTTGTATATCTCAACTGTGCGTTATATCTATCTATCCCATGATATTATGCTATTCTTTCCTGCTTAGGGTGAGCTTTTGGTGGTCAAATCGTTGAATCGTGTTTAATAACGCGGGCGATACCAGTAGATTTTAGTGGCGAAGATTATTTTACATTAAATAAATGTCAATGAAATTTCATACTATCACAAAAATTTTAAAAAAATTAAATCATTGTCATAAAACCTAACTGTTGAATATATAGCCACTAAATCTTTGCCATTATATGGAAAATAATCAATACTTGGAATTTGTATTAATGAGAAAATTACGCTTACAGTTTCATTTTTAAATTAGGAGCAGACTACCTTCGCTATTGATACGAAACGGCTGAAGATCTCATTGCATTGATTGCCTCCGCGTATTTTCAAGCCCCAACGGGCTCCTTCCCTCTTTCCTCCCCTCCCCCTCTCTCATGTCTTCTTTCTCGTTATACCCTTCACCATGGCAACCCTCTGCACATCTTCCGAGCTTACCCCCTTGTGCTCCTCCGGAAATCTCTATCCGGATGTGTTTTGGCATTCCTTCGCCCTATTCCCTCGAGGTACTCGTTTTGCTCATAATTAATAGGATGTCGAACGCAGGTGGAGGTGAGGGATGGAAACATGGGTGCAGTTAGCGCTCAAACTCGAAAGATCTTTCTTGGTGACTGGTGAGCATTATGAGTAGAAGAGAAATCTAACGGAATTACAGTTCTTCAGATGGGATACTCAAAACAGGGTAGAAAGTAAGGATGTATTCAGAAAAAAACTACCAGAAGTGTGTTATTTTAAAGGGAAGTGTCCATTTTGGGAAGCTGCCTGTGGAAAGGCTACTCGTAAGACTATATCCCAAATAATTAGGCGGGTTTGAACCCCTTTCGTTGGCTGTAGCCTTGGTAGTAATTATCGGCACACTTGAGGCTGGGGTTTCGTTTGGTATTCCTAATATACTGAAATTTTAAACTCAATGAAAAGATACTTTACCTTGCTCGAGTCTGTGGATGTTAGCTAGCATAGGATTACCGGAATGAAGCTTTAAATTCTCGAAAATGTCCTGGCCGGAATCAAATTATTATCGGATGAACATAAATTTTAGGTTCATGATGTCATAGCAAATGATGCTATTTTTTCATTATGAGAAGGCAAAGTTTGCGAATAGACTTGATCGGATGACCGCTACTTTGCGCAACTCGAAGGAAAAATATAACTTTTACCACACCATGGTTGAGAACAAGCGTACCAGCTTGTGAAAGGTCGTGTATCCTGGTATTCAAGGTTTCGGTAGGCTCCTGTTTAAGTAGGAAATAACTACGAGAGTGATATTGGTGAGAATTCCCTGCATCGTCATTTTTTTGAGGCTGGCATATGCTTAGTAAGCCTTTCATATTCAAATTAGAAGAATGATGATGACTAGTTCTATGCGTATTCGTTATAATGTCGCATTTCACGCTCCTTAAGAAGTCGCCAAAGGGTTTGAATTTGGGTCTACCTCATAACGGCCGCAAAGGCGGGCGAGGAATGTCGAGAAGACGCTTCACCCGAGGAGTGCGTCCTCTTTATCATTTCCTCCTAAAACCCTGTACCCCCGTCGTCAGGGGGGCCAACTGCTCCGATTTTCGCTCGTCTGTTCCCATCCTCTCTCTCCTCCCTTTCCTTTCTACCTGCGCCTCTTTCCCCAATCTCATTAAGGCCTCTTTTTTTTACTCCCATCCGACACTATGGCTCTCCCACATCAATTTGAATGCCTCGGGGAGGACGAGTTGTTATTTGTTTTTATTTGACTCCGGAAAAGAGTGCGATGCTCAACCTCCCCGCGTGGAAGACGCGTTCGTTAAATTGCGCATTTTTGCGACTTCTTTGCACTGCCTACGCTCGTATGCATAAGTGAGAGTAAATATCGGAAAGCAAATAAACAGCTGTATTGCGTACCCAAGGGAATGCAGAGAGAAGATAAGAGAAGTAATAAGTTTAATGCTCGTAATATCACCACGCATGGAGCGCGTAAAAGAAAACAAACAAAAAGCAGGACGTAGGAACCGGAAGAGTCTTGGGCTCTTCCATGCCTCTGGGCACTTTAAATAAAGAACTGTTTGTTTTTGACGTACATGCTGTCTTGCTTTATTTATAGTAATTTTCAGCATACTTTTGGTTGGAATGTTATTTTAGCGTGGCTTTTGCTTCGCAAGCTTGCTATCGTAGCGGCTATATATTTATTGAGATTTTTGTGGCTAGTAGCACGTGTCCGTTTAATTTACTGCGTTCATTTTATCGCAGGATTATTTCTACTGGTACCCCAGTAGCCGCCTCAATATTCGTGGTGGGTGGTGTTAGTACGCCATTAGTTAACAAAAAATGAAATGCGCGAACGAAGTTCCGCCTCGCAGTTATTAAAGTTCTTTATCGTTGGGGAAAAAAATTAATTCCTTCTCCGATCCATTCAGCGAAATGCTTCACTTTATTTATCGTTTCTGTCGGACCTAGATATATGGTGAGGCTTCAATGTGATGCTCTCAGTGACGCTCTGATTGGTATCTTTTCTTAATTTCTCTAGAAATCTAAGTCTATTTTCGTAGCCACCGTGTCTCTAGCGGCTCCCAGCAGAAGTCGCTTCAATCTGTTTAACGCTTTCTGTACGCCACGTATTTTTTGCAGGCTGTAGCTTATAACTCATGATACAAACTTTTTATGAGGAGGAAATTTTTGCAAACCACTCACATTTGTGTGTTTTTTTTTACTAATACGTGTGCTTTGTAAAGGTTTTCTCCTGAATAAAGTTGAATATGTGTTCAATTCATCGCTTACTGCATACAGTTTGAATTACGGACAGACCTTCGTCAAGGAAATCTTGCTGTCCCTCTAGCTGGGCGAAATTCATGAGCTTATGTTTACACCAGGACCCCCTAAATATTGAGCTTCCTCGAACATGCCCAAGTCCATTTTTGATGACCATGCAAATATCGATTTATTCTTTACGCCCGCAAGGCGTTCGTCCATCTCCCTCCTCGCCTGCCCCTTGTGGTGTGGCTTTTCATGGTCGAATGTGGATGCACGGGAGAAACGCGCTGCGAGATGAGGGCGAGAAGGGGGCGAGCGAGCGGGTTCTGAAGAGTGATGCGACGTCGTCAACGTAAGAGGGGGGCGAGGCCAAAAGGGGTCCTGATCCATGATGACACCGGGCGTGCTATCTGCCGCCCGCACCCCCAAGGGTGGAGGGGAGGAGAAGTCACCCCACCCAGCCCATAATAACGCCACCGCTATCCCTTGGCCTCCGGTCAGGAGGAGAGAGGTCCTCTACTTCTCTCCCCTCCGCATTGGTCCCACTAGACCCCGCCGTAGCCACCACACACTAGGGGTATGCCAAAAGTAATAACTCCATGGTACTCTGGTATCCGAGTAGTTACTTGGATACTCTAATGATTACTCGAATACAGAAAAGGTTAGTACTTACTTCTGAAAAGTTAAAGTAGCTCACTTCGAATGCCGAGTTCCTGAATACTGAATATGTGTAGATACTCGACGCCGTTACGCCCCACACGCTCGGAAGTTAATTCGCCAAGTAACGATAACTTGATCTCTAAGTTAAGAATGAATTATATTGCCTAAAAGTGGAAGAATGAAATACTGATTGGTTAACCTTGTCGGCAGCACAGCACTGACTAACCACAGCTTCTCCATCGGATACCCTTCACAAATACGCTCTCTGGTCGTCAGGACCGAGGAACGGAGGGCGCGTTAAAAAGCATGGTTGTTTAGGTATTCGTGTGGGTATTTGGGATGTGATAGCCTAGTGGGTAAAAATCCCGGGTGAAGCATTATGGACCCTTCAGAATAAAAAACGGGGCAGTCGTGCGACTGGCCGACAGAAGTGAAAACTGAAATAATTATTATCCATTTATTTTTTATATAGATTTAATATTATTAAAGAAATAATTTTTCCAGTAATACTCATTTTTCAACTAAAATTGAAATTATTTTTTTTCAGCAAACTGTTTATTATTAAATATATATTAAAAATACGATGTGTATGAATAGAAAGTAACATCATTTATGTATTAAAATATAATATACAAAATAATACGCACTGTATAGAAAAAGTACATATGTACAGTGTAGAACTAGAAGCAGACAGATGCCAGTATTCAGTATGTGAAAGTATAGCGGGGACGCAACCTATACCATTGAATACACCATATATATGTACATGCCCTGGACCGGGGAAACCTACCCCGGCGGGACTCGAACCCGCGATCTCTTGTTTGGCAGGCGAGAAAGTTACCCCGCCGCCACCGAGGCCGGCGATACGTGTATATCGCTGGCCGGCCCTTATGATATCTCGCTGTAGCGATCGCGGTGTCGGGTCGGTGACGCTCGCGCGAATTCTATTCTTTTCCCCATCCCGCAAAAGTGCTTAACGCCGCTAAAGAAGTTTTCACTTCAAAAATCTTCGAAGTGTGGAGTGACACGTAGGTAGTTCAAACGCCCGTGGCCTATTCCAGAATGATCTATACCCTCTCCCAACCAAATCAACCTTCGGGTTGAATCGTTGATTGAGTGTTGGCTAATTTTGGTTGCTGTGTGAGATAATACAAGGTATTTAGGTCGACTAAAAATGCATTGCTGGCGGTGCCAATCTACCGACGTACCTTCGGTTGGAGTTTTGGTTGGAAATCATCTGTGTACTCACTATTCATTGTGGTAATCAACAATTCATTTTAGTTCTGAAGTAATCATTTAAGTGCCTATGCAAAAATTTGGGCTCTCGAGTGACAGCTGTTGTCACACACTCCGTGTGTTCATAACACCGTCACCCCATGATCTCTGTTCCATCGGAAGGGGATGTCCTCTTCTCCCCTCACCCTTGCTCCGACTATGCCCCGTGGTCCTCATATATGCCTACTTGCGTTCTCGGAAGATCCCCCCATGCGACCCTCCCCGTCTCCGAAAATTCCCGCACTCGCTATGTCGATATGGCCGCTATGAGTATGCGCGCGCCACGTGGGACGAGTGCGTGGCTCAGAACATCAGGTCTTTGTGTATTGGGTGCGTTGGTCCGTTGGCACAGTGAATACAGTCGATATAAACAACACATTAAGATTTCAAGAGCTTTCAAGCAAAGGAAAAAGTTAATAGGGAATTGTGAGGAATGATAAATATGAATCCAGGGTCAGAATAGCCCACCCTCTAGCAAAGATGCCTAGGATCTCGTAGATCAGTGTCTCATCCTAAGAATGAAGTGCCTTTTTAATAGATAACTAAATAACTTTTTATAACAATAAATATGTCACTGTTTTAATATTGTAATATGAAATGGGAAACTTGTTTGCTTTTGCGTTCTATTATTTACTAAGTTGCCTTAACTCAGTGAAATGACACCCGGTATGTCCATCCCGTGTACCCAAATATTACCAAATCATTCGGAAAATATTTATTGAATTGACTCGTACTGCAACCTCAAGAAATCTTTCATGCATTTAACGTGCCTATAATCGTACTAGATACAGATATTGGACATCGTCACGTCACACCATTGGAATTTTATGAGATCATATAATTTTTTACTAATTTTACGAAACTCTTCAGTATTTCCACCTGCTTATTTATCTCTCGTCAAAAGAAATAATCGTGCATGGTGAAATGTACGTCCAGGTAATGCATTGTTCGCATAGGTATACAAAGAACACACTATTGCAGTTGATTATTATCCTTGAGAGTATGCATTCCATATGGCATGTTCGTTGCTGTGGCTACTGCATGATGAGGCTTTTTTGCGCCTTACTCACACGGTATCCCATGAGGATAAAAATACGCTATTTTGTTTCATCGAAGTTTTACTCGAAGAACTACTTTGCAATCCATTTAATAAAAAACATTCTTCACGATAGTCAAGCTTTAACCAAATTCCAACTTTAATTCCACGGCTACTGTGGTGGGGAAAATACTCGTACTTAAATTTATCCAAACTTTTAGCTGCGACGAGTCATTTTCGTTTTTATGATTTTCTAATATATTTCAAGAGTATTTCAAATATTTAATTGAATTTGTAGTATTCTTCGTTTTCTCAACTTAAATGATTTAGTTTTGAAAAAGTTGAATTAATTGAAAATAGCAAATTTACATTATTTTTATTTTGTTTCATCGAAGTTGTACTCGAAGAACTACTTCTTTGCGATCCATGTAATAAAAAAACACATTCTTCGCGATAGTCAAGCTTTAACCAAATTCCAACTCTATTATTAATTCAACTAGAATGCATATATAAAGTAAAATTGAAACTATCATTTTTTAAATTATACCAGTTAGAAATTGCTTTCATAATTTTCGATGAGCATCAATATGTATTGTGAGCAGTTTAACCAGTAGTAGATAGATGGTGTCGTAATATCCCCTTTTACACGCCTTGTTAGGCGGCTTGTGGGGTAGTTTATAGATGTAGATGTAGTAGTATAACGGCCAGATGAAAAGTATATTCCACTTAATTAACCCATTGCGTCTTTACCTTATATTCCTTTTTGAATTTTCCAAAATGAAAAATCAACATTTTTGTTTATATCACGAGGTATTATTTTTGGTTTTTATGGACCTAAATTCCACCAAAAACCTCGTTTACATTATTAAATCAGGGTTTGGCTTCTTTAAACGAAGAATGATCTCGCGCATGATGCGTCGTTAAAACTCATATTTGAAAAATATCGTCGCACAATATTTTTCTTACAATACCACAATCAGAAGAAGTATTAAATATATTTGTCCATTCCGTTGACATTCCTACGTTCTTTATTATTTCACTCTATCTCTATCCAATTCGTCGCCCTTCCCGCAATCACTATTATTGGTTTTCGCGTCTATCTTCCAAGACGCGTAATACTCTTCCCTCACTCCCAGCCCCCGTAGGTACAGGTTTTTTTTTTTTAATTTGGTAGTGGAAGGAAGAGGAGATTTGAGAGGGTTAAAGGGGGTGGGAAACGGGGCGAGATGGAGGTCTCGAAATCATCAAAGGAGGAGCGAAGCGCACCACCGTCGTCAGTTGTTTCCCCTCACTCGCCCCGACGACCTCACTCAGAGGGATCTCCAGCCAACCATCCTGCCTGAAGTCCTTCCGCTGTATTGAGACGACGACGCCTAACCCCCTTCGCCTCCTCGCTCCCTTCCCTCTTTTCCATCCACCTCCCCATCCTCAGAAGGGTATGGGCAGTCCTCCAGGGACCGTAACAGCTCAAAGGACCTCAAAAGCGGAATGATGCCCGAATATGCCAATGACTAAAAAAAGCACTCCCCCGACGCTCGGTGCAGAGAATCCAGCTTCCAGATTTCTTTCGCATTTTTTTTTCCTTTCCATCCCGTGGACGGAGATAAATGGAGGCTCTATACATACGTAAACGGTGTGGAGGTTTTTGGTGGGGTCATGCTATTCTGTGGGTAATGAGAGTGGGAGATAGGGCGGATAGGTCAAGATTTCCTCGGCGTGTCTAAATCTCGGGGTTGGAGAGGGATTGTGGGCCTATGTTGGAGTTTGTATCGGGGGTGGGTCGGGGGAGAGAGATATTTGCCGCGCTGGCAGCTTTCCTTCTCAATTGGATTATCTACTGGTATAAGTCGTGCTCTTTTCTGTATCCCAATGAAAAGGATTACTGGAAGGGCACCTTCTGCGATCAAAGACCGCCACTCTTCGTGGTCAAGAATTCTGCATTTATGATAAAGGTCTGTCGTAACTTGTTTTCCTTATTCAAAGCTCCGTATAGCTGCATGATGGTTAGTGAAAAGCATCCTAATCTTTGATCAAAATTTTCATAGTGGTCAATGTTGTGTATACTGTGAAACATCTTTCTGAAAATATACTACTTTTGTTGTTTCGTGGATAGCTTGGAGTTTTATTAACTGCTCCATACCTCCTAGTGATTTAAATTTCACAAATTTGCAGTGAATTCCTCTAAATGTAATGGGAGAATTACATATTTTTTGTGGTATTGTGTTGATAAATATGAATCTATTTTCTTCTGTTTATTCCAATTTCCTTTATATTCGTACACTTTGAAGTTCTTCCACTATATTTTTAAACCTTTAAACATTAGCATGACTCTTATAACTTATTGCAAAGTTAACTTAAGCCAACTTCCTTAATTCTTAATTATGTCAGCTCGCCAATGTATTGGCAACTGGAATCTATTAAACTTTAAATAGTTTTTGTCGTCCTATGTTTACCTATGTTTCTAACTATGTATTTACTTTCCTCTGAATATTCAAAGATTATGAATAGTCCACTCCATTAGTCGCTGCATTTATGTTTTTCACGGTGTTTTTAAATATGAGGTCATGCAGAAACATGATATCCCTTTAATTCATGATTTTAGTTCTTCTCAATTTAATTTCCAACTGAAATGGAAGACATGGGAACGGAATTGTAACAAACAAAGATACTTTTCATCGTATTGCGCGTGCTTAATATGCTGTTTTTCAGTTGAAGAGAGAGCGATAGAACTGCGATTTAGGTGTCATGTTTTTACATACTCCCGAGCTTTATTTATACATATCATCATATATATCAAACTTTATTTTCGACGCAAAGAGAGTTAAACTGATATGCAGGATATGAGAAATGTCATGAAAACGGTATGATTCATGAAGTGAAATGAGATACGAATCTTCTGTTCGAATGTTATTCGATGTAATCTGAAGACTTCCAGAGTCGCATGTCATTTCGGAGAGCAGTACACGTCATGTGGGTGCGTTCACCGTACTTTCTCTTCTGTTTTCTTGAATTCTGGACTCCTGTTGGTTATGTTGATGTTATCAATTTTGGATTACCACGCGAAAAGTTCATTCGAAGCACGATTCTTTGAGTTGCCTCTGTACTGATGTAGACTCCTCATTTCCCCTGAAAATACGATTGTTATCGCGTGGAAATATTTTTTCCTTAATGGAGAGAACTCCAACTGAATACGTGGTAGTTTTCCGTGCCTATTCCAATATTAGATGCGCCTACGTTAGCTACAGTTTACCTGAGTCCATACCATATTTCTTACTGATGGTTTTTCTGTTTATAGTGACGTAGTCGTTAACGATTGTCTTACGTAACTCTAATTTGCTTCACTTAC
Source organism: Ischnura elegans (assembly GCF_921293095.1). Taxonomy (NCBI): domain Eukaryota; kingdom Metazoa; phylum Arthropoda; class Insecta; order Odonata; family Coenagrionidae; genus Ischnura; species Ischnura elegans. The sequence goes on from NC_060246.1 coordinate 149,187,704, forward strand.
TGCACTCTTACTTTACTCCTGCATTCTATTTCCTGTTATTAATTATGTATCGTTTCCTGAAAACTCACTATGTTGTTATCGCTAGAAATTGATGGATGACAGACATTTTTATTGCCAATGCGTGATAAGGGTGGGAATAATTTACTCTTTGTAAATTCCGTGACAAAAACGTTTGAGCATAATTCTGGTCAGTCGTTGGGCAAATTTAAATTTTTGGATGATGGATAAATCAAAGAGTGCAAAAAGTGGAAAATACAAGAAGAGGCAGAGGATAATATTATGGATTTGAGTACTGAGGGGCCAGAAAATGCGTAGGGCTGTGATTGGAAGAAAGATATGAGATAGAGAAAGTGAAGTGAACAAGGAAGGTTCAAGATGGAATTAGTATCAAGTAAGGTGAGGAGAAGATTCGCCCATGGATTTCTCATCTGTAAATTGTAACCGTTTTGTGGAATAAGAGTCCAAGTGTCGCTACATTGTTTTTCTTATTAAAAAAAATTAATTCTCCTATGAAATCCTTCATTTACCTGTCAGTCTTCGATTGATGGGTTTCCAAATTTTCAATAAATCTACAAGAGGATGAAAAGATTTACTTTTTCCGTTTTAAAAATATATAGGTGGAATAAATCCTTGCAGACTGTACCTTGAAAGCAACATAAATCGTATTTATCTGGGTCAAATTTGACTTAGGGTCAGTTGAATCAATAATTATTAATGGGATAATTCATTAACTCATCTTTCCGTGTTCAAAAAATTCCATCCAGACTTCATAAAATTGGGCCCAAATGACCTATATCGTTTTACGTGGTAGCCTCTTCAGGGAAGCCGATTAAGTGCCCTTCACACCGGCCTTTTCATTTAATCTGTGCTTTCCTCCCACCCCTGCTACTAATCTCAGATTGGGCTCCGCGTTCCTTCTCTCCGTCTTTTATCCTCGTCCGCCTATTGGCCAGGAGCCAGTCCTCAGCTCTGAAACCCCAGCGACCTCTTATCTCTCCTCCATCCCTTTTTTTCGCGTGGCCACGAGCTTTCCTCACGAGGGGCCATCTGCACTTTCAAACCACCCTCCCTACTCTCCCCTTTCACCCCCGCCTCGGTCGAATAGTGGTCGGTTAAGGGTGGGTTTTGTGGATTCGGGGAGAGAGAAAAAAAATCCAGCGTAAGGGGATTTATAAGTCTCCTATTTCGGCGCTAGGATGTATGTTCGCCATGTGACCTAGATATATTGAACCGAGTTGATGACCTCGGACGAGTTTGTCTATGCTTTTGTCGTGAGACCCGGAAGGATTTGCGCCGGATCGGATTGTCTCGAAAATATTTCATCGGAGGAATTCAATTATGCCCGTTCTGCTTTTGTGGAATTAAAAAGTAATCCATCGTAGCCCATAAATATTCACCGCGTGGACGATGAATATTAATTTTCCTTTGTGCAGGCTTTGTAGTTCACGTACTGCATTTTTGTGTGGTGATCCTTTCCGATCGGCTCAGAAATTTCTGCCTCGGATAATTTTTGCACCTAACAATTGCCTATTGCGCGTTAAATGTGGGGACGCTTGTCAAACGTGGGCCATAAAAAAACTTGCTCAATGCAACTGTGAGCTTTATTGAGGTAATTTTTTTTACTAACAAATGGTTTATTTCTCCTGGCCACTATTTATGGTATCTAAAATTTAATTTTACTTATTTTATGTCATAGAATTAGCCATGATTTATTCTGTTGCTTGTTTTTACATCTGGATCCTATTATTTATGTCATTATAAATAAAACTCAATGCATTTTATGTGAGTGAATTAACCTGGGTTTCTTTTTTAGCTTGGATTTTATAATTCGCCTAGTTCTTTTTAATCCCGAGTTCAATTTATCACAATCACAATAGCGAATAGTATTCATTAGATATCCGCGTGCTATTTGAGAGCTTAAGCATAAAAAATAATTAAGTAATAATTAATATGTTGGCGTCCATGAATGCATTGAGCATAAATCCGGGAACCAGAAACTTATGGATAGCGTTTTCCTATTGCTTGTGATTAAAAATTTCAGCAAGTGTCGTACAATTGTTTTCCACCTTTAAACGATGTTTTGAATAAGGGGACTCATAGAGTAAATGTTTAATTCAGAAAATATCACCTATCTGGCGTAAAAATATACGTTAGCCCGTGGATAAAAGACCCTGTTTGTTTTCCATCACCAGGGTCTGCAATACACTCAGCTGGTGCATGCTGGTAAGGGGGCCGTATATTACCACCCGCACCCAGCCACGCACCTTCCCGAGGACCAAGGCATCGACATGACCCAGGTGAGAGTCCAAGTGTACAAACACCCATAATTCCTTTCAATGTTCGGAGCTCTCTCTGCGTGATGGAATAGTCGTGAGGGCATGGCCGGTTTATTTTTGCTCACGCCCTTTACCGCCTAATCCGTGTATCTCCCTATTAATGCGGTGTTAACACCGTTAGCGATTGTTTTTATTTTCGAACCTTTTTCATTTCTTTTTTTACAACTGACGAGGCTAAAACGAGTGCATTTTGGAGGTTTCACTCCGCCTTTCCCAGAATTTCCTATTATAACGTTTTCTGTCAATGCCATGTGAACCCCACGCGACGCCCGTTGGTTTCGTTCGTCATTTCTTTCCCGTATCTGCTTTCCTACCACGGAAAGAGCCATCATTAGCCTGGCTGCTCTGAGTGATAGACACATACTTACAGCTCCCATTCAAACTTTTTGGGCGTCCGAATCAAGATTTGTGCCATGTGTTTATTACATTATACTCAATGTATATAATTGCCTAAGGCTTAATCTGGTGGATTTACATCTTGCAACATAAAACTTAATGACAATTTTCCACAAACACTTTCTCACGACTTGTCTCAATACATTTTGTACTGTCGACACCCGACGATGACACAAGCTGTATTGAAATCAGTCGTGTGAATAATTGTGTTTGTGGAAAAGAAGTGTGTTACTATTCCTTCATCCCGAACTTACTGATTATTCATTACTCTTCTGAGTGGAAGGAGGGGAGCAATGAAGGTAATGCATGGGAAACGGGATGTATGGGGTCAAGACTCAAGATGAAAAAAATAATAACTCGCTCCATATTCCATTTGATATGTATGGATCCTTACGATCCTTGAATCATTTTAAGCCTCTTCCTTATCAGATATTTCTTCCAGCAATGAAATATTTCACTAAAAGATACCGTTGGGCTTGATGTGGTGTGTTTCAGGAAAAGACGGGAATACAAGCTATATCCCTCAGCAGAAATTTGTGTGCCATTTCTTTTAATATGCAATATTTTATCAAAATTGATTGAAAGGGGTTTACTTTCGCACATATAGTCTTAATCATTCTTGCCCTTCAATTGAAAATCTGTGGCATTGAGCTTAGGGTGGCGATTTGTACAGGGATGCGTCACGCTCTGAAATCGAAGGGATGGCCGCGAGGGATCGCATGGAATATTCAAGCGTTGGCCGCCTGATGGCGCCTCTGCGGCCACTCCTAAGGACCCTCGACGGCCTTACGCCGGAAATGACGATGCCCTCCCGACCTTCAACTGCCCACCCCCGCTCCTCTTCCTCGGCCCCTCGCACGATTGCTCCTGCCAACCCTCTCGGCTCCACGAAACCCTTACTCAGTGAAAATACGCCCCCATCCAGCCTCTAGATCGACTCCTGTCATTTTCACCGAATCATTACTCTGGCTACTGGCCTGGCGAGGGAATGAAAAAAATCGTGCCGCAGTCTGTGAAATATTTGACAACGATTTGAACTTTATTCAATTGCTCACAATTTTTTTATCAATTCAAGTTTCGAATTCGAATTTTAGTCGCTACTCGCCGATATCAACAACCACTTGAAACTAACAATCAAGGATTTTTAATCACGCATCTCATAATGGATATCATTTTCTCTCTTGGTTTCATTTCTTAATTTTCATTCAACGAAATTTGTTATATCTATTGCCAGCTTGTTTTTCCTTTCATCCTCAGAGCACTGCATCACTCTAGATGATAATTGGATTTGCGATATTTGCAATCGAAAATGCTCTCTGTTAACTTGGCCTCTGAATCCACTGGTTATATTTCTAATGTGGGCGTACTCATCTTAATTTTCCTCCAAAAAATATTTCTCTAATGTAGTTTTCCTAGATTTTTTAAAACGCTATGACTCTGGTTTTGTTTTGTTAGAACGTTTTCAAGTGGTATTACGAAACTAAATATGTATGGGGTGTACCCAATGGCTAAGTGACATTTAAATTGCTAGAGTACCTACTTTTATCAGTGTTGTTGGATTGTGCATTTAATATTTGTATAATATTGTGTTTAAGTGACAGTGGTTCATTCTTGCTATTATATTAGCTTGTAATCACCTGGATCCTAGAGCCATTTTATCTATCCTTTCTTTCTGGGAAATTATTTTATGAATAAATTTGATTTTGCTCATTATTAGATAAATTTATATCTAACATATATTCTAGTGGTGGATGCTATGCTAAAACTGTCCGCTCGAGTTGCAACCCAACTATGCCCTTAAGACGGCTCAATGTAAATGAGGTACTACCTTCCGTTGAAAGTTGAACTTCAGGAACAGAACCTCCCGGGGTTGCGGGGGTTGAGCTCTTACTGTACCTATCCAAACGAACCTACGCTTTACAGAAAATTTATTTCCCATCCATGCCGCCGTAGAAGGCGTAGTTGCTCATATGCCCAGCCCGATCGGAAGCTTGAGAAAATTTAATTGCATTAGATCCCCAGGAAAAGTATCAAATCTGTCTTGATGAAACTTCTCTTCTAAACCCGATATAATGAAACTGTAGGTGGGACAGGTGCATTGCAGCTTGCTCGGATTTGCTATCTCCTCAGGTCCATAGTTAAGCGATGTGCGCAGTTTAAAGTTTTAGAACGCCACCAATTTTTCGACATCCAGTGCGTGGCTTATGTTAAAATGCGCGAGTATAATCATATATATCTACCGTGTTTTATGTCTATGATCATAACTCACTCTTTTTGTCTGTTTCTTTCACCAGAGCCCTGGTCGGGATAGTCCAGGGTCCTCCGGGTCGGGATCAACGAGCAGCGGGTGCGGCGGAGGCGGCGGCGGCGGTCGGAGCAGCGGCAGCGCGGGGGGCGGCAGCGCCGGGGGCGGTAGCGCGGGCGGGGGCAGCGGGGGCGGGTGCAGGCACAGCACGGCCAGTCTGGACAGCGGCCGGGCGTCCTCCGGCTTCATCCCGGCCTCCTCGTCCTCCTCGTCGTCGTCGGGGGGCGGGAGCGGAGGCAGTGGGAGCGGCGGAGGCAGCGGGGGCAGCAGTAGCGGGGGCAGCCACGCGCGGTGCTCCCTTGACAGCAGCCCCCGGTGCTCGCTCTCCTCCTCCTCTTCCATCGCTTCTTCCTCGGCCGCCGAGCACCACCACGCCGCGCTCTTCGGGTGCGGCTGCGGCAGCGGCCAGGGCGGCGGCGCCGCGGCGCGCGTCGAGAGGCTCATGCAGCAGGGCGTGCTACCTGTGAGTGTCCCTTCTCTTGCAGCAGGACCACATGTGTGATTCCATTATTTCTTGGAGGATCGCATTCATCAGGGCTTCTTGGACTCTGCTTCGGATGCGTAGTCTGGGCTCGTGCTCTGGCGTCGTGACGAGCTGGGTGTAAAATTTAGTTAGAGGGAACTTGTATGTTAGTCCCAACAATAAATAGTTTCATTATCCAGCAGGAATTTTCTTTTTCCTCCATTCTCCACCACTCCCGCGAGTCAGGAGCAGGGACGCCGACTTACAAAAAATATTGGGCGGGCCAAACCGGGGATCTTGCCTCGGGAAATTTTATAAGTAGTGAGTTATAAGTTTTTTTAAGCATTTTAGAAGAGTCATATGATCAACATTAGAACCCTGTTAACTCAAATCTCGATATCTGGACACTCCGGGGAAAATCGACAAGTCTGACACATTTTTCCTCACACCCATAACGAATTTTTGAGGGGACTCGGGCACCCTCAGGCCCCATGGAGTCGTCGCCACTGGTCAGAAGGCAGCCACTCGACTCCTGCTCTCGCTGTTATATATACTCGTCCGAGCGAAGGCGTCGGGATGCGACATTAAATCTGTTGCTAAAAATTCCGGAGTGTGTTTTGAAGATTCCCTCCACTCTAGTTCTTTCTCTCACTCGTCCTTTCTTTGACGTCCTTGATTGTCATTTGTCCCGCGCAAGTATTTCGAGGTCAAACTTCACTATTTGTTATGTCATAAGAGGTCGTTTTATGCAGTTTTTTCCTTTTTTTTGGTCTTTCGACGACGTTTTTATCAGACCGCTATGCCTTACGTTAAATTCATTAAGTTGTCGTGCCATTGCATTTTTGGAAGGGTCCATTTGGAGGAAATCCTGAGAGACAGTACCTCTGGAACCTCTTGACCCTCCACTGCTGCCTACGGCCTAGCTGATCACCGTACAAGAATGCCACTAGCTGATACATGTAAAGTTTTTAAATCTTTCGTGATCTCTCCCAAAAAATACTTGTCTACGTATGCGTCAAAGAGATTGGGAATATTCAGGCGGTAGAAATGAAGAAATACAAGACATTGCCTCAAAGATCGATTGGATAACCTCTGTGTTTCCATTAGCAATGCTCTGCTATTGAGAACCATTTCGCGGATGCATTAATCTATTTTTCCGCGTTAAAGTAGAGTAAAATATCGCAATAGCTGTGAATGTATTACAAGCCGCATCTTTATTAGCTGCTCTTTAATGCTGCATTGAAATTGTCTAAATTTTCTATAGGTATTTTCAGCAATGGTCAACCGGCATAATTGTTGTCTCGTCTTCAAATGGACTATTCATGCCGTTGTCCGTGTTTATAAGGCTAATCGATTCATTTCAGATTTGGTGAGTGGATAACGTGTAAAATTAAAATAAATTGCGATATAGCCTATGATTTAAGCGTTTATTCCGGAGAAAATATCTACTTAGACTTTTCGATGAATTTGACGTTTTGGATTGGTGGCGCCATATGCGTTCAATTGCGTGATCAAACGTATCAAGTGCGACGGTAGTAGTTGATTTTCATTTGACGGTAGTGGTAGAGTAGTTGATTGTCATTGACGTTGACATACATGCACCAGAGTTATCTTTTTCAATGAAAATATGTATTAAAATAACTTGGAGCATTATCTCTCTCTGTTCACCCAGTTTTTTTTCTTTAAAAGAATCGTTTATTGTTCAACTTGCGCTCCCATCGATCGCTGTCCAGCACTCTTTCTTCGGTATTGGCACACGAGTTAATTGAATTCCCCCAAAACAAGTGCTCTCGCAGCGGCGCAGCGTCTCTATCATAACTACCCTAACCTCTGTTCGCATATTTATTCTTTCAGTTCGAGTGCATGGAGTGATATTTCAAACGCAAACAAGGGTCCGGGAACAAACCACTTTCAGTGCCTCTCTCCACGTCAAATCCATGCATTCCGAGAGTCAAGTGTGTCTCTATTTTGTCCCGAGTGAAGGTTTGTGGTGGCAGTAGTACAAAGGGAAAGAGGATCTCGCGTCCGTTCGGGGACAATGTCGTTGACCGCCATTCTCTGAATATCCACTCCTCCCACCACCCTCCCTCCATCACCTCTCCCCCTGCTCCTCCCTCCCCTTCAGATTATCCTGGCAATGGCTTCCCTTCCCCATGAGCTCTTACTTAAGGGCCAGATGTCGGAATCAATTGGAGCTCTATGTCTTCACGCGCGGCATCAATGACCTCGGCGAAGTCTCAACCGACTCTCCCCAGGAGACCCATCCCGTTTCCTCCCGGAACGATTGCGGGCACTTCTTATTTCGACTTCTCGGCCATGGCCGGCCGGCGTCAGGCAGTTTCGAGAACTGCTTTATTAAGCGCAATAGCATTCGCTCGAGTACCTACACGAGCGGTGTGACGGTATGCGTTCCAGTGTGAAGGCTCTTTTATAGCGCCGTGTATAGTGTGATAAAATGATAGATAAATGCCCTGGATAGCACCCTTGGAACATGAAAGATAGGATACTTACTATTTCTCATATTAGAGATTAGAATAGCAGTTATTTAATATGAAAAGAGCAAGGTAACAAGTCTGGATTAGCATGATATATCATAGAAATAATGTATTCAATGTACAAACGTACAAAAACTGAAGTTTACCTGAAGCAAGGATTCAAAATTAAGTACAGTTTCGCGTTTGTTGAAAGAAATAATAACATGTATGCAGTAACAGTGAAGAGCTTGAAACCGACAGCGTCAATCATTAATATTTCTCCGTGTGAGCATGCAGTAGATATTTTAAGTATTTATGTTGGAGCGACTGCTTAGTAATGCTGTTTTTAGCATCATATGGTGAATTATATCGTGGAATTGAACCGCATATGCACGAAAAGTTTTGGCCACAGCATTAGCATGTGGAGCTGAACTTGTTAGTATGCGGTGGCCTTCGCTTCCATTCCCTCCCACGCTTGTATGTACCCCTCCCACTCCTATTTCCTCAGTGACTGCGCGGGGACGCGAGGTCGGATGCTGCCCGCATACTACTACAGCTGTTTAGGGAGACCGGAGATGCTTGCTACTCGGGGCTAATTGAGCCGTAGTACCACTCGTGCATCCGAGATCTCGGGCGCCGCGTTCTTTTAGATATTCAAGTGGCGGTGAAGGGGTTCATACCGGAATCCATTCTTCCACTTCCGCGTCGTAATGAGTAGTAGCATCTCCATTTACTTAGAATGTCTTAGGTGCCATCTATTTAGTCCTTCTCAGCTCCTAATTTACGTATCATTTATTTAAGTTGTGGTGGAATTGAAATTTGCGTTCCTCGCCTGTTAATTTTTCTTCTTAAGTATTATTTTAACAGAAGGCATTTAGAAAAAACAGTAATTATTTCGTTCAAAATTTTTCGTGGGATTGAATTTTTGTATTCGACGAATATCGTCAACCTATTTAGTTGTGCGTCATCCTGCATCATACATAAAAATTGTCACTGGATATCGCAAGATTTACTCGTTCCTAAATTTATTTCTAAAATTAGAAATTGTGACACTTTTTTTCAATTTTAATGTCAAGTTTTGAAAGATCTTTGTGAGGATAGTCATGTGGCATCATAATCGGCGTTTCATTGCATTGTTGCCATGAAAATTGATGGTTAGAAACTCCAGCTGTTTCCTTTCATGATTCACCTTATTGGCCTTGCACGTCACGTTGCCATTTCAGGTACACATTGGTTTCGAAATATGTGTTCAAAAGTGACGTTATGGCAAAATTAGCTGTGCCGGAACGCACTTCCTTAACTTTATTAGAAGTTAAATATTGCTCTGTGTGCCTGTATTTCAATGTATTATTTAAATTTTATTACAATTTATTTGTTTTGGGTACGAATGTATGTATATATTATAAATTTTGAGGCAACAAAATTGATGAAACTTTTATTGGACTATTATGCCTTCTGTTAACCAGTGCCGGAATGGCAGGCGTTCCGGCACCACTACACCACTGGTGTTCAACAGAAAGATTTGGCTCTTAGTCAAGTCGTATTTGCGATTTGCAAAATCTTCAAAATAATAACTTCGGAGATTACGACCTCATTCTCCTTTTCCAGTCTCATAACTATTTTAAAGATTCTCTAACTCCAGTTAACTGTCCCGTTGTTGTAGCTAGTTGAAATTTCCAATTATTCTTTTCTCATTTCAATCCATTCGCTAGCCATAAAATTTGAACTTTGGAATCGCTTCCTCGTTACGCTCTCCAAGTCTGACCTTATGACTATTTTCAAAGACGATACTATCCCAATGAGAGGAGAGAAAAAGATTATTTTCCCCCCTCTTATTAAATCACTTATTATTGAATCCCTTATTTTTCTAGCGCGACGATTTTAGAGGTAAGAATAAAAATTCCTGGTGAATACATGTTACAACAAAGTGCCGTCATGGGTCTTGCATTTGAAAAAGCGAGTAGAGTGGTAGACTAGCTTCGCCTCATCCTTCCGGAGGAATAACCGCTTATTCGCTGGGCTGCCAAGTGACCCCGACGCTGCCGTGTCGACGGGCCGTGGAATGCACCTGCTTTGCCCCTGCCGTGTCATCGTCGGCGGGGATAAAGGAGCGAGCACATCAGCCGAACGCTTATTAGGCCCTTTTCCCCGCATTTTATTGCAATAGCGTGCCTTCCACTCTTCTTTTATTTTTACGCGCCCGACCTCTCTTTCTCGCAGCACCACCTCCGGGGCCCATTCCGAGGAGGGAAGATCGCCTCTGCGGCGACGGCGAAGGTGCGCTGTCACGTGTTATGAGCCATAAGCCATGTCTAGGGGAGAAGGGGGGGTAGTTGGTGGGAATGTTTTTGGGAGGGCGAGGGATGGAGAGAAAGGTTTGTGGAAGGATGGAGGAGGGGGGTCGGAGGGGAGTTTGCCCCCCCCCCCCCCCCGTCCGAATTCCGATTTTATTGACTCCTCGGCGCAGAGAGCGAAAACAACCTCTTGTCCGCATGTCTGCACGGGATCCGTCTGATCTTCGGCTCATTCCAACCCTTTTGAACCCCCTCATTTCTCTTCAACCAACTCTTCCTACACAATTCCAAATTTAATTGATTTCGAAAGTGTGCGTCGTATGAATATTTCGTGTAGTGAGTATGTTTTAAAAGTAGCGATTTATCAAAATCCGTCATTATTTCATCCATAACTTGGTTGCTCTGTCATGATAATTTTGCCACGTAGTGTATACAACTATCGGAGCTTTTTAACGGGTCCCACTTGATATTCATATTGCTTGTGGCAAAAGTTGTGATAAACTTGTACTTATCTTGTCAATTTTATTAAGTAGAAATCTTTATTGACAAAATAAATATCCAATTTTACGAAATTCGAAATCGAAACCAGACTGAGAGTGCGAGAAACTGAATGTCAACCAACCGCCTGAACCGTATTTTCATTAATGATTATTTTCTCGAAACTGATGTTTGTGTGCGCGGACCATTTAAAAGGACCGAGTCCTGTGGGAGTAAATATTCTGGTTATAGTGTCCTCCCCCTCCATATTATTCATCCCTCATCCCAAACCCCTTCCTCCAGTTTCTCTGCCCACCCTCCCACCATCTCACCCCTCCACTCCCTTGCGGTCCTACCCCCTCTCGTGCCGTCCACTCGATGACCCCTCTTGCGATGCGTCCTCGGCTAGAGAGATGTGCCTCCCGACAGCGCTATGGCAGCGGATGGCGAGAGGGTGGAATGTACAGAGTCCTCAAGGGGGCCACGAGAGGTTAAAAGGAGTCGGGGAATTCCGTCCCCGCTCTCTTCAATGGACGATGCGTCCTCCCGCTCAGATGACTCCCTCAGTTTAGTGTTTACGCGTGTGTTTTGTTTGCTTGTGGAGAGTTGGCGATTTGACGAACCTCTCGGTCGAGTAAAAGCGCGCATCAAGGCCCTCCAGCCGAGTCATCCTCATCTGCCTCGGATTGCGCACTGCTTGTCCCTGCCATCATCCCCTGTCTTCTACATTCCCCTCGCCCATTCTCTTTTTCTCCTATTCCTCACAGTTCTATTGGCGCCAAGTCCTATCTTTAAGGTGATTTGAGATGTTTTTAATGTACTTATTTGTGTGAAAGTGCACTCATGTGTTTTAATATGCCATGTCCCCGAATAAAAGTGAAAAAACGGCGATTTCCAGACTAGTATTACACAGTAATTGTTGCTCTTTATTCAGTTTATAATTTTACCGGTTAGTGGTAGTTTTCTGGGGCCAAGAAATGGTCAGGTATACTGGACGGAAGGACGAACCTTTTTCGAACCCTTTCTCGGGGTCTCAGAGATAATCCGGGTGCTCAGGAGACGGGCTTCACAGTATGAGGTAACCGCTGCCGATATGACCTGTCGTAGTACATTTTTTACTTTACTAATGTCAATACTTGGAGGTAAAGAAATACACCCATCATAGTCATTGTCGTTGGGAGATTAAATGCGTCTTTTGATCGAGGTTCTACGATGAGAAATAAGGATTTTACGAAAAGGCATCATATTTACGCCCATTGCCTCCGCTGAATTGGCAACGCCGAAATTTTGTGAAAGGAGGGGGGAACGCGAAAAGCTCCTTTTTCTCCCCCCTCTCCAACTTTAAGCTTGTCCACGTGTATGAGTGTATCCCGAATTCTTGTGACTAAGTTTCGCAAAGGTGTTTGGCAGGGTGTGAGCTTTCGCTGACCCTCACTACTTAATTTATTCTTCTATATCTACATAGCTCCATGCGAGCCAAGGGTGCCTGGCAGGGGGTGACAAATCACCAAGATCACCACCAGGGCATGGAAAAATAAAAGCATGTAATCACCATCTACATAATACCCTTAGAGCCACGTCTAGGGTGTTTGGCAGGGGGTGACAAATCACCAACATGCAGCATGCAACAGGACCGCCACATGCTCACCGCACAGTCATAGAAATATTACGCATACTAGCAAAATATGAGTGCTTATTCATTGAAAAAAACTTGCTAATGGTTAGTAATTCCTAGAGCAAATAGGTACATGCAAGGTTAGAACTATGAAGAAAAACACGCAATGAGTGACCCTAGCGAGCGACGCCATTAATCCTATCAATTGAGACATCCTTTGATCAATTGAGATATCCTCAATAGTTAGGAGGGAAGAATGACATTTTAACTCTCTCTGTTTTGCAGTCTATTTCTTTTATTTTATTCTATGATCACGTCTACTATAGTACGATGGTAAACGAATGATATGATTCGCGTCGTTTCAGAAAATATCTTCTTCGAATTTCCTAAGTAAGTTAAGCCTATACTTCAATCTACGCTCCTGTAAAGATTCCCATCCTAACTCGTGTAACATACTGGGAACGCTGCACTTTTTGTCGTAACAACTCATCACAAATTTGGCTGCCTTGCGCTATACTCGATTGATTTCAGCTATTATTCCTACTTCATAGGGGTCACGTACGCTAGCAGCATACTCTAAGTGAGGCCTCACTACATCTGCTCACAGCTGAACATTCAACCACTTTTGGTGATAACAATCATAATTTCACGGATGACATTAGCATTCGAAAGGGTCCAATAAGCCTGAAAAAATACTTTAAAAAATCTTAAATAGTGAATAACCTCTTTTCCTTTGCTGTGGAGGAAACGCTATGCCAATGATAAATCATGTCATATTTCAACATTTATGTAATGATGAAAACGATGGGAAAATCGCATCACATTTTCTAATTCTCTATACATTATTTTAATGCTCACATTGAACTATTTTACACATTTTGTACCGCGACTCGAATACCGAACGATTCTGATCTGATTATGTACTGTAATAACTTAATTGTACATTGCCTTTTTTCTTTAGGTTTATTCAATTTTTTTAATAAAATAAGTAGTTCCTACATGTCGATTTCATGCTGTAGCGCGTGGAGTAATTTACGGTATGGCCTTAAAGTTTGTATTCATCTAATAAGATTCCAATTTTGAGCGTTCAGCCGTATACTTCGTCTCCATTCACAATACAAATGTGAATATTTGTAAAGATAAATGTGATGATAAGCCTTACTGCCCCGTCATTCTTCCCAAGTACCTTCACTTTACAGCATGTCTTGCAGTTATTCTGTCGTTCACATCTCATTCACCCAATTAAAAAACGTAGCGCTCGAAATAAATTGACTGATGTAATGCGATGTTCAGCGTATCCTCTTAAATTTCATTTTGTACTTTGGACTTCATAGGGTAGTCATTGCATTTTGTTGAATTGTAAATAAATACTCCGTTTAAAAATACTATAATTAGGGACCTTTGTTTATTAAATGGAGCGTAAAAACAAGTTATTATCGGAAGGTCGCAAACGTCCTACACGCGGTTCAGCTAACTCTCCGCGGTTGCAGTGAGTTCTTCAGTACTTGTTCGTTCTACATCATAGAAAGTTTCATTATGCTTTTACAAGTACGTGTTTGGGTAACAAATTCATATGTTTTCCTTGAATAAATATGTCATTACTTGAAAACCGCCGTATAATACTACTTTTTGGACGCGGTCACTCAAAAGTTCTCTTATTCAGGAAATGACATCCTCATATAGGCCGTAAGATTTCAGTTTTATTATTAACTTTCCGTGGGTTACTTTATCAAATGCATTTTTGAAATCAAGTAAAAAAGCGTCTGCTGGAATCTTGCTCTTTACGGAGACTAAAATATCGAGGGCGGAAACCTAAAAAATAGATAACGGTGTTTAGCATGATCTACTTTTCCTGAATCCATGTTGTTCTCATTAACAAGTTTTTCGCGACTAGGTGTTTCATTTCTGAGATGACTGCGATTTGTTCAAGGACTTTGCATGAGATGGACGTTAAAGATATCGGTCTGTAATTAGATGGCTGTTCCTTGTCTCTACTTTTGAATATTAGCCTTACATGGGCAGTTTTCCAGTCATTAGGTACTTGTACATCATCTACATGTACATAATACCTTGCGAGCCACCTCTAGGGTGTTTGGCAGGGGGTTACATCGTTTTGCTTGATGGATTTACTGAATATTTACTGCAAGAAGGGGGCAACTTCGGAGGCCAGTCCTCTATAAAGGCGAGAAGGGATTTCGTCTGGACCAGGTGATTTATTTGGACTGAGCGATTTCAATATATGTTCTATTCCGTGAGCACAAATGTCAATAAGCGACATCTTTCGTATGCAGAGATTGTACGCTGTCTCGGATGAGTTCTCAGAAGGCTCTGAACACGCTCTTGAAGTAGGAATTTAATAAATTGGCTTTATTGGAACTGTTTTTCAACACAACTCCATTATCGTTTCTCAGCGAACACACGGTAGATCGTTTTCCTTAAACTTCCCTAACAAAAGACCAAAATGCTTTTGGGTTATCCCGTAACTGCTCTACTAGTGTTTTTTTTAATTCGTGAACGCATTCCTTCGTGCCGGCTTTAGATAACCTTCATTTTTTAGTAATTAACTCGCGATCATTAGCGGATAAATCCGTGCTGACTCTTTTCATTTTAGTATGGCATACTCTCAGTCGCCTAAATGATTTTCTCCTTTCCGCGTCATACCATCTCGGTTCGCTACCTTCTTTTTTGTTTTACTAGGGATGTAGCTATTTATTCTCAAAGTTACGAGCGATATAAAAGCTTTCCAAGTACCCTCTACCTTTAACTTTACCATTAATTATTGAAACACGAGGAAAGCATTTTTCTTAAATAAATCTTAAACCAATCAAAATCAGCCCTTTTAAAAATAAAAACTGTACGTTCCGTTTTAAAATTTCCAACGTTATTTAGAGAAAACTTTGCTATTGCTACCTTATGGTCACTTATTCCCTCGACGGTGCTCACGTTTATTACCTGATGAGGTATAAATATGTCGCTAATAAATTAAGAATACTCTCTCCTCAATTTGGTACGGATGCTACATGAAATAATGAATCTGATGTATTAACGACCCTCAAATCACTTTACCCCTTCCACCAGGAATGATACTATACGCCCCTTCAGTGAGTAAAAAATGTGATGAGAACGGAAGCGAAAAGGCCATGAATGTTAAAATGCACTATAGGGAACTCCAAAATTGAAGTTATCCACAGAACTGTTGCACGCTCTCAAGTCTACCGCTAATGTCAATTTGAATGACCACTCAAATAAAATCCAATCAAACCAATACCTGAGGTAGCCCTGGAAAGGGCATTCTCAATTAGCTAAGATCACAGAAGATGGAAGCATTGTCAAACACATGAGCGGCTAAAAGCCTTGTCAGCTTGTTATATATTCCATTTATTTGGATAAAAGTATGTCAACGTTCTAAAAATAACCAGCGTACAATTCCCCCTTTGCATGGTGCCTACTTCTCCACACATATTCCACTAAATGTGTCTCAAAGGACTCCACGCATGTTCTACTGATTCTTCTCCACACATCCCTCTTTATTGTACACCACAAATTTTCTGCGCTAGTGTATGCTGCTAGCGTATGGAACCCTTATGAAGTAGGAATAATAGCTGAAATCAATCGAGTACAGCGCAAGGCAGCCAAATTTGTGATGAGTTGTTACGACAAAAAGTGCAGCGTTCCCAGTATGTTACACGAGTTAGGATGGGAATCTTTACAGGAGCGTAGATTGAAGTATAGGCTTAACTTACTTAGGAAATTCGAAGAAGATATTTTCTGAAACGACGTGAATCATATCATTCGTTTACCATCGTACTATAGTAGACGTGATCATAGAATAAAATAAAAGAAATAGACTGCAAAACAGAGAGAGTTAAAATGTCATTCTTCCCTCCTAACTATTGAGGATATCTCAATTGATCAAAGGTTGTCTCAATTGATAGGATTAATGGCGTCGCTCGCTAGGGTCACTCATTGCGTGTTTTCCTTCATAGTTCTAACCTTGCATGTATTTTCTCTAGGAATTACTAACCATTAGCAAGTTTTTTTTAATGAATAAGCACTCATATTTTGCTAGTATGCGTAATATTTCTATGACCGTGCGGTGAGCATGTGGCGGTCCTGTTGCATGCTGCATGTTGGTGATTTGTCACCCCCTGCCAAACACCCTAGAGGTGGCTTTAAGGGTATTATGTAGATGGCGATTACATGCTTTTATTTTTCCATGCCCTGGTGGTGTCGTAATATTTCTATGACCGTGCGGTGAGCATGTGGCGGTCCTGTTGCATGCTGCATGTTGGTGATTTGTCACCCCCTGCCAAACACCCTAGACGTGGCTCTAAGGGTATTATGTAGATGGTGATTACATGCTTTTATTTTTCCATGCCCTGGTGGTGATCTTGGTGATTTGTCACCCCCTGCCAGGCACCCTTGGCTCGCATGGAGCTATGTAGATATAGAAGAATAAATGAAGTAGTGAGGGTCAGCGAAAGCTCACACCCTGCCAAACACCTTTGCGAAACTTAGTCACAAGAATTCGGGATACACTCATACACGTGGACAAGCTTAAAGTTGGAGAGGGGGGAGAAAAAGGAGCTTTTCGCGTTCCCCCCTCCTTTCACAAAATTTCGGCGTTGCCAATTCAGCGGAGGCAATGGGCGTAAATATGATGCCTTTTCGTAAAATCCTTATTTCTCATCGTAGAACCTCGATCAAAAGACGCATTTAATCTCCCAACGACAATGACTATGATGGGTGTATTTCTTTACCTCCAAGTATTGACATTAGTAAAGTAAAAAATGTACTACGACAGGTCATATCGGCAGCGGTTACCTCATACTGTGAAGCCCGTCTTCTGAGCACCCGGATTATCTCTGAGACCCCGAGAAAGGGTTCGAAAAAGGTTCGCCCTTCCGTCCAGTATACCTGACCATTTCTTGGCCCCAGAAAACTACCACTAACCATTTTACCACATAGGATCTTGAAGCTTGATACATGGGTAATGAGAAAAGGGGACTTCATTCATTGGGGTCTTGTCATCTTGCGTTCACAGCAGACGTCCGCTATCAATGCTCATCCTCAGAGTATCATAGGAGTGCTTATGCTTTTCCGGCGTATGATATCAATGAAGGCTAAATGATTCTGGTTCAACCGTTGTTGGTATTTTATCCATCATTACACTAGTCCGTTGACACAGTACTTAATTAGTCATGACTCCACCATCAGAAGAAAATGAGGTCATAAAAGTATCGTTTTCGAATGAATTGAAACTTTCTTTGTACTTGCAGTCAATAGTGTTTAGTTTTTTGCGTATCTTTGCGCACACTTACTTTTGTATAAAAAATTCCAACTTTAGTTCATTGCTTCAAAGAAACGCTACATTCACCAGGATAGGTGTTCCTTTAATTTTTTCGAAGTTTGCTCATTTAAAAAAATTGTGGCCCTATTTCGCAAACATAATTGGCGAAATGACCATGGAATATTATTAATTAAACGTTAATATCTCAGAAAGAAACTGTATTTAATTGTTTTAGTGATTTTCATGATCGCTGCAGAAGGTTGTATGGAAAAATGATTTTTGAATTAATTTTTCATGACGCGAAGGCTAAAATAGAGCAGTCTAACCGGTGGAAAGCCCAAATAGTCTTCAGCGATGAGGGTTTTCTCCCTTTGCATCATGGCATTGGCGTGTGGATCCCTTCATTCTCCCTCCTATCCCGAGGTCTTCCGTGGAAGGGGAGAGAGCGAGCAAGGGTTTCGGAGCGGGAGCAGGCGATGGAGAGAGAGGTGGAGGTGGTCCGTGGAGACTCGGTCCCTGAACCCTCGCCCGCCCCCTTCCCCTCCCTCCCTGCCCCCGCTCTCTCCCAGGTGGGGAGCGTGCCACCGCTCCCTCTGCTGCTCCCCCGCCCTCACACATATAAGCCCGGCTTTCATGGGCCCCTCCCCAAATTGATTCCGTAGTAGTGCGAGAGAAATGCCAACGATTTCTGTCCGCCAGGATGAGTTCATACGCCACGGCTACGCAGCGACGTTATTAAAGTACATCAGTGACTCTTTTGTCCTATCGTTTATTTATATTTCCAAATCATTTTGATCGTTTCAAAGTGTTAGAGGAAATTTCTTTTTCAATGTACGAGTCCTGCATAGGTGGTGACTCATTTATTTTCCCTATCTTTATTTTTTATTTAAAAAATTTTAATTGTTTCGTACCAGGGAAGACGTCTCCTTTGTTTTTGTGAGTTCAATTTCGTTTTAAATGTATTTATTTTTCTTGCTCGACGATTTCAGGGATATGAATGGAAATTCCTGATGAATCACGTTATGACAAAGTGCCGTCTTGTGTCTTGCATTTGAAAAAACGAGAGGAAATGTTTCGGTAGTATTTAGACTTTACACCTTCCAATGAGTGTTTATTTATAAAGTTAGCCGGCACACACTAATTGTAACACCAGGCATTTCCTCGGATATCCCGGAATATTTCCCGTCTTCACTTTAACAATGTGCACATGTAGTGATATTTTTGGTTGATTTGTTGGCAGAGAGACATGATTAACCTCTCTTTGGGCTCATGATAATGATTAAATATCAGAATAAGTGAAAGCAGATTTCTTGAACATGAAGTAAGTTGTTCCTTCGTTTTGCCTTTTTTTGTCCGGGCCCCGGTTGACACGAGCTAAAACTTGAATACCTCCGCGATAAGAAGAAATTTATTTCGTTCCTTGTCTATTCACTTACTTAATTCATCCACGAGTACAATTATGAACTTTTTCTTCCAGGTAATAAATTTAAATTCACGTTTGACTGTATTCCTTATTTGTCGCTTCACATCCCGCTATCAACATGGAAAAAAATTGAAATACCCTACGAAAGGAGTAAGGGGGCATTTCTTTGCCCCTGAATCGGGCTGAAAAGGAAAGCTTCCCGCAGGGCAGCGACTCGCAAAAATTCTGTGCATGGCCAAAATAATAATAATAAAAACGCGTTTATGCGGGAATGAGAGTTTGTGTGTGGGGGGGGGATGTATTTTTACTCGGGCCCTCAAGGGTGCGTGTAGGGGGTGGCGCGCAAGACACGTTCGAGTTTCTATGGGGGAAAGAGGAAAGGGTGGTGGGGAACGAAATGATGTTCGGGCAAGGGGGATGGAGGAGGGAGGCAACGAGGAATGAGAGGAGATGAGAGGTAAGGGATTTTCGTGCGCGCCATTTACGGGCACCATGTTGAAGGAGGGAGGAGAAGGAGGCATAAAAGACAAGAGAAGTGAAATGGAAGGGGTAGATGGGTAACAAAACTCTTTTTCGAGTGAAGGGAGAAACGGAGAGAGAACCTGAGTGTGTGTGTGAGAGGGAGTGAGATGAGTAGAATCAATTTTGCAGGCCTAAATAAAACGGGAGAGGTGTGGGTGGGTTGGTTGCGGGCACTGTGCTGTGGGATGGGAAGGAAAGACTAAGAGGAAAGGGGTCCGAAGTCCTTTCTTTTTATATCTCGGGCACGCGACAAACGTTCCCACCCTCTCCCCGATTCTTAAAAAAAAAGTGTCGAAGCCTTACGGTTGGGAAGGGTGGGAAAAAATATATAAGCCCTTTCGCCACCTTTTTTCTTCCCACCTTACGGTCTTTTCCACCACCACGGCAAAACCCTTCTTGCGTCCTTCCACCCATCCCGCAACCGATTTTCCCCCCTCCCCTGTCAGTGCAACCAACCGTTCCAGGGCCGAAGATGGTCAGAAGCTTGTGGGAGCGAATGGCC
Organism: Ischnura elegans; assembly: GCF_921293095.1. Classification (NCBI taxonomy): domain Eukaryota; kingdom Metazoa; phylum Arthropoda; class Insecta; order Odonata; family Coenagrionidae; genus Ischnura; species Ischnura elegans. Next base: position 149,207,801 of record NC_060246.1, read on the forward strand.
GAGATTGCGAAAAGTTCCCGAAGTTCGTTTTAGATTATGGGGTTCTGTTTAGTGCACGTAAAGTTTTCCCTGAATCGGAATGTTATGGAAGAATTTCCATGGTGATGAAATTCTATGTAATTTTTTTCTATGATCCGACAGAGTGTTGTTGTGATCTAGAGAAACATCTTTGGAACTTCACTTCTCCTTTAATTCTTACTGGAATCCAAACATTTCTGAAAACGCAACCATACGAGTAGATCGGTGCTAGTGCAAACGAATATGGAAAAAATGAATTTTTATGTTGAAATCATCACTCACTTCATAGATGTTTTAGATTAAATTAATTTGAAAATCATCACTGGATTGTACTTTTCAACTTTATTTGCCTTGTTAAAGAACATTACTTAATTTTAATATCTCCTTTGTATTCTTTAAGTGTTTGTTTCGTGGAGCAGTAAGCCTCTATGCGCTTTAATGTGATAGTAGTATTTTTTTAATTTTTTAAATTTATTTCCATTACCCCATAAACAGCGCATTTACGGCCTTTACAATTGGGAATTAACAATGAAGGACATTCACACACGCCCATGCCCTGGGTAAGGGCGGTAACTTACCCAGGCGGGACTCGAACCCGCGACCTTCGGTTTGGCAGGGGAGGACTTTACCCCGCCGCCACCGAGGCCGACAAGTTTGCATCACTAAGCAATCATAAAAGGTTAATATGGATACTGTGAACTGCAAAGTATGGATAGTAAAAGCATATATCGTTCTCCATTTGTTTTCCTGTTTTTCTCAGCCTCAAGGCTTTCGCAAGGGTCTCCATCCTCACCTGTACGTTCTTTATGCACTCCTTTAATCTCTATAATAGTTTAGGAGGTTGTGTATTTTTTTAGTTATCATTGTTCCCTTTCTAATAACTTTCTTAAAATTTGTACTAGCGTTGTTTCCTACATTGGGCAATAGAATACGGGATGTGTCTAAGTTCGCTGTTCTTCCGTTAATCCTTTACCTTGAGGTTTTTGCCTCAATCGGCTTCAGTAAATGTTAAATGCTATGGACCAATGTAGAGAAAATACTTGACAAAGGACGTATATCAAGAGTCTGTAGGCCTAAGGGAAGTAAAAGAGAAGAAGATAGTGTGGGTATTCAGGTGCATCGACTGAACCGGTCATTCAGCTCACGTTGTAGGAGAAGAAGCAAATATGAAAAGAGTTAGCATCTTTGTGCCGTTGATGCTTTTCGTATTTACTCAAGTAAATATTTCTCCCTTGAAACTTGACTGAAACTGGGCTGAAACAACCTTGAAAATCACTGCCTTGCTTCTATGCTGAAACTGTATTGAAATTGAAACAAAACCAGAGGAGTTTGGAAGAGGAATGGCAGTGAAGTATCAGTGCAATTATGTACTACTCCAACTCCCTGGCCGACTAAACTGAAACTCCCTTGGCTAGCAACACTGAAACTCATAGGTGATGGAGGATGAGGATGATAAACTCATAGGTTTTTTCATAGGTGATGGAGGAAAATCCTATCTCGAGATTTTTCCTCAATTTTTAGGCACTGCTGTTGGTTGGAAGGCGTATGGAAAACGACCTCGTGAAGAGAAAAGAATGGGCGTTTACACGTTACCTATAGCTCTGAGGGAGTGACTGAGGAGTGTTGGTTCACTCAGTCAGGAAGGATGTTCCTAAGGCCTTTCTCAGACAAAGGCGTCCGTTGGACGAGACTGCGGCTCTCAGTATTGAAAAGCTCTCACTCCCTTTCTATCTCGGCGGTCTACCTTAAACGCACTTTCAGCCTGGAGGGAGTGATTCGGGCAACTTATCACATTGCCTCCCTCCTCTTGGATAGCGTCGCCCGAATAGGGCGCAAACTGTGGTTAGATTGAAGCTGTCGCCGCGGTCCTTGGTCGTTTTCTTTTATCTAACACTCTCCGAGAAGATTTCCCACGTAAGTTGTTGCGAATGCACTAGATATGGTGTTGTGTGGGTAGCCTACGTTATGGGCGGATCGCTAAGTTCTCTACGCGCAGTTTTCTTTGAATGAATTTTATAATATAAGTGTTCTTAGCGGAGTCAATTTGCATGTAATTCACCCTATATACTTATTATACCATTTTTGGGAGTTTCAAGATATTTCTGGGCATTACCCTTCACAATCCACTCAGGGAATTGCCGACCCTTTCATCTGTTTATCAAGTTGGGTAGTCGTGGGAACGACCAGCTAAATATAAAAATTTATTTCAGCTCCATCATCATTTGAAAAATTTGTATTTGTCTTTCATTTTTGTTTTCTAAGGATCTTTCATTATTTATTTGACTCCATCAACGACTTTACTTTCGACTATGCTGTAAATTAAAAATTATGAAAGATTTACTTGCCAATCATAATTCCATCCTAGTAAAAATAACTCTTAACACTCATACGTTACCTTTTAATGGCTGCTTGCTCAATATTTTCCATTTTCCTGAAATCTCATTATGTAGACGGCCTTCTATTAAACAGTTCATGATTTTTCATTCATTCATGATTTTCGAGAGCAATGCTTTTATTTCCATAATGATGCATTGACTTCCTATAGTTTCTCACTTCATAGTGCACAGGGATTTACCATCTTTGCTCAATTCGAATCATAATTTTACCTAGCATGAAAAACATTTATTTTTATACATTTACTCAATGAATTTTTAATTTCCTCATTTCAATATTCCTCCTTATAACCATGGTGTATTTTACAGGATCAGGACATCATTCAATCATGGCTTATGGACCTTCATTTTGAAGAGTACTTTCCTCTCTTCGCTTCAGCTGGTTATGACATGCCGACGATTTCTCGAATGACACCAGAGGTACTTATCACTTTCCTGCCTTTACGTATGTATTTTAAAGTCGATGGCACTCTTACAAATTTTTCTAACCAACCGTCAAAATAACCATATTTTTGGAAATTCTATTTTTTTAAATGCCCTTTTAATATTATAAGCTTACAAGCCATTTGAAATGCCTGGTATAATTTCCAGGGGAGGAATGAATTTAAGTATTTCTGTGATATGTAGTCTTACTCATTATCTATTATTTTTTTCAGGATTTAACAGCTATCGGAATCAAGAAGCCAAATCATAGAAAGAGATTGAAAGCAGAAATTGCATTACTTAATATATCAGATGGCCTGCCTGAATATATTCCTGTAAGTCTTAGCTATGATCATAAATCATTTGGTGCATCTACTATTGTACTGTCATGAGTGGACAATTTTAGGCTTTCAATTAATATACTATGTAGTACTATTTAAACAGCGTAGCATTTATACAATTTCTAATGTAAATAAGTCTATATTGTTCATTTTATAGCAGGGAGGGATTTTGATTCTGTGAACTGGCACTAGTTTGGAGACATTCTCATGTAATATTTTCTTATTTCTGCAGAAAAACATATGCCATTAACTTTTTCTGAATCACTAAAGAGGCAGTATACTAGTTTTACTATTAAAAATTAATATTAAATATTTTTAGAATTGTCTATGATTAATGCTTAGAACGGAATTCATATTAACTATGGATACAGAACCATTTTTTCTGACCCCGTTGAATCCATTTCTTAAAAAAGTTAAAAGGCATCCTTTTATTCTGTTTGACTGTAGTTTGACTGTAATTCTTTTCTTTTCTTGCTGTATATAGTCATCGATTGAGGAGTGGTTGGGACTTTTGGGGTTGTCAGAATATGCCGGTGCTTTGAGGCAACAGGGGTGTCGGACAGTGGAGGATGTTGCCTCCGGGGTGACCTGGGAAGATTTGGAAGATGTAGGCATTGTTCGTCTTGGACATCAGAAGAAAATACTCTTGGCTATCAAGCGGGTGAAAGACATCAAAGCTGGCAAAAGGTTTCCACAGCCTGGGGCAATCCCACCTGGGGGTGACCATCCAATCAATGTACTTCTTGTGCCCCCTCACCTGCAACCACACATCATTCAGCAGCAACAGCAGATGCATCAACCTCAGGTAAGATCCTATGGCTCCATCGAGTCTCGTTCACTCTTTTTTCTCTCAAAGTTAGAAATAAGTCCTTTTCATTGTTTTTTCTGTGAGTCAATGTTACAATATTTGTGCCTAATTGAAAATATGGCCGTTTGAAAAAATTGCTTCTGAATGTTAGTTATGTTTAAGAATACCATTCTGGATGAGCTACATGTGTTAAAAGTTAAGTTGCTTCAAAGTGTGCTGTTTTTGGGCTATTCTTCAGTCACTGGCTTTTAAGAATACACTGATGTTGCTGGTGCCTTATTTATGAAAAATTATGATATGCAGGCTTATCTCTGTGCAAAGTAGTGATAGAAAGCTTCATATAATGAATGAGATCTGAATTACCTAAGTGTTCACATTGGTCACAGCTCTGATATCCTCGAGGGAATGTATAGGACGGTATAGTACAGCTGTTCCTTTTTCACTATTCTTTAAACATCGCTCTTCAAATCTTTAAAGCTATTAGTAGAACCCTGATATAGGCAGCTTTGATTAAATGCATGGATATTCATTGTAACCATGCTTCATGAGAAAAAAATTATTGTAAAATTTGCGAAGGATATATAAAACAACTATGCTTATATTCAATGTGCTTTTGGAACGAATGAATAAAAAATCAACTGCTGCTTAAAGCATGTACTTTTAAAATGTTGTTGATGTTGTGCTAAATGAAATATATCTATTGACTAAATGAGATAATAATGACTTCAACTTTTCAATAAGTACTCTTCAGTTTAGGCAATACCTTATTCTTCCTGTACATTAGAACTGATGATGGAAAATTATTTAGGACCATGGTTTATTATTTCTAACTCTAATGATGTTATGTATGTATAGTGGGCCTATTAAAAAATGCTTTTTAAATTTTTCTCATGACTTGACATCCTCACAAATGAGCACTTTATCTTGGATGTCTAATTTAATAATTGCTATCTTCAGTTCTGTAGCAGGGTTCTACAATTATTTCTTTCAAAATAGAAAATAGTCGCAATTAGTGCAAATAATAATTTTCTGCCCATTTTTGTATTGATCACATTTAATTTTGGCACCCTTAGAGAGTCAAGGAAAGTTTCCTTCAATATGCATTATGGATTGATTTATACACTGTCTTGCTCATATTCAGCATGGTGGCACAGCTTAATAGACACAAATTATGCTTCAACCCTTCACTCTCCCATGTCCATAAAAATCAATATTCACTGTATCATTGGATCAGGCAATTTTATTTCACCTTTTTTGTTATAGAAATCACTTAAAGTAAAGGATATCTCTTTTTATAGTTAAGTTCACCTGTATTGTAACTGTATATTCCATTTTTGTTACCTATATTAGATTATTTAAATTCCATAATGTAAACAAATTTGATGTAAGGATTTTCTTAAAAGCTGTGTTAAGTTTCATTTGTTTCTACTTTGCCCATTGCAATTTTTATGAGATGTGATATACTTATTATCTTCAGTATATAGCAATTTATTTTAAATTTCCTTCCATTGGAATAAGTTTTGAAATTAATGTTATATTATCCAGTATACCTACTCATAAACTATTCATTATTAGAAATGTTAGTGAATGTAGGAAAGTTGTTCTTTCAAGTATAGAAACCACCACAAAATATCAGTATAAATTATTGCTCCTTTATTGAAAATCTGTATAAGACATGTGGTAATAGATATTATTGTGTAATAATGTAAATGAGTTTGCTGAACATCTCTCTGCCACCAATCAAAATGACTGATAGAGTCAGGTTTTGACTATGCATGCATTAATTACTGTACAGATGTCGTTAATTTTGCAACACATTGAATTAGTGGAGATATAGAAAAACATGGAGCTTTCCTGCGCCATAATATAATACATGTTCCTCTTTGCATGGCTAAAATTTATAAGGTGGCAGAGAATATCTATTGTTTATTATTTCAATTCATTTAGCCTTACTTTATATGAATGATGGCATCATTTGACGGAAGTTAATCGTGCTGATCATTGGATGAGATGCCTCATTGCATGCATATAGCTTGTGCTGCCATTGTTTAAAATCAATCTTTTTGGCATTGATTAAGATGGCTTACTACCTTGGCAGAAAGTACAAAGTTCTAAAAGTAAGGTCAGCCTTGTTCTTAAAACAAAATCAGTTTACATCCCTACATCAGTGAATATGAAGATACGCTGTGGAATGCATGTATGGTTTCATGCATTTGATGGAATTCAAATGCATGATACCAATTTTTTATGTATGCAATGGGCACAAAAAAAATCTCTACATGTGTTAATGTATTCCAAACTGTTGCTTCATATTCATTTGCATGGACTTTAATACTGTTTTCATACAAAAATGAGGAGCCATCCTTTACAGCTATTTTATGATATTTTCCTTCTTGGGGACAGAAACTGTATGAAAGCAAAAAAATAACTAAGTTGGAAATCAGTTTCTCCCCTTATTAATGAAATAAATCCTGCTTCAACTGCATAGATCCATCCTTTCATAGTAACTTAAATGCCCTATTTTCAATTTTCAGCAAAGAAATATGACATTTTAATGGTTTGTAGCAATGCTTTCCACCAAGGTAGTCAGCCCCAATAAGTCAGTCACCAGAGCTCATTTTGTTTTCCTCATCCATTTGGCTTCAAAAATGATATCAATAAAATTTATGAATGAAGAGTGAATGTGTGTTTCTACCGGCTTGGCATCACAAGTGCTCATTTCATTGATCAGTATGGTGCCATCAAATCCCCGAGGGACATTCTTGTGCCATGGTAGAGCCTGTGCCAGTGTGTGGCACATGAGCCAGTGGCTATTGATGTTTTAGCTTCCTTATTTTTCCCCATTCTCTCTTTATCACTGTCTCTCTCAATTACATACATTAACTCACACACACACACATGTATCTGTGTTCATCCACACGGACATGAAATACTCCAAACGTCCCCTTTGTCTCCCTCTAAACCCCCAATCTACCTTACCATCCTCACCAATCACCCCCCAAATTAAAAAAAAGGACCCTGTCTCTCTTCTGTCGCTCTCTCACTCTCTATCTCTCTTCTCAAGGAGGTGATGATCACGACGGGGGGCCATTCCCCAGTTCACGAGTGTTACCCAGCCAGCACGGCCCCACCCTCATCCTTCCACACCTTCCACCGCGCCTCGGTGCACCAGCCCCCGCCCTCATCCCCTCAGCCTCTCCACCACCAAACCCTCCACCACCACCACCACCAAGTGCAACTGCACCACAGGGGCGGGTCCGCAGGCTACCAGGTGAGGTGGAGTCGGGATGGGACGGCGGGTGGGGGCAAAGAGGGGGGAGGGAGGGGAGGAGAGGGCGTTGATGACGACGTGGAGGGGGGAGGTGGGAGGGGGGAGGCGGAGGGGGCGGGCGAGGAGGACGTGGAGGATGAGGAGGCGGACGAGGACGATGAGGAGGGCATGGATGGCGAGGAGTATCAGGCGCGCCACCGGCGCATCCAGCAGTTCCTCCAGTCCTCGCAGCTCCCGCCCCCCATGTCGGCGGGGGGCGGGGGCAGCCCCTCCCACCACCCGCCACACTCCCCCAACACCTCGTCCGCCTTCTCGCCCTTCTACTTCTCCCGGCCGCCCCCACCCCCAGCTCCATCGATGTGCTACCAGCCCTCCGCCTACTGCCCAGACATTGTTCCCATCAAGGTTAGCCCCGTTTTTATTTTGTTTTTTTTTTGTTTTTATTTTTTGACTCTTCATGTTTGATTTGTGTTTTACTTTTAGTACGTATAGTTTTTGCTGTCACTCCATGGCTTGTCACCCGGTATTTTTGTGTTGCTTTGTTTGCCTTCATACTAGATGCATCATTCATTTCATATTACTTAACTGTGAAATATGTGTGTTAGCTCCTCAATGTTCTTGCATGCTGGAATGAATATGCATTTGTACGGTCTCACATGTGACCAGATCAAAGGATGGTGACATCATGCTGTCGGTATTTATTACTAGTATGGAAGCAGAATTGTAGATAGTGTAAAACTTCGTTGCCATGTTTATAATGTGTTCAAGTAAGATTTCATGTGAAAATAAATTGCAATTTATACAAAACCTTATATAATTTAAATATATCGCTCACTTTCGCTGCTCTTTTCTTTTATAGAAAAAAGGGCCAAGTTCCATGTAATTGTTGTCTGTCTTGTGTGTTGTTATTTTGGTATTGGTCTAATTGTGTATTGACTGCACCATTTATTTTGATCATCATTACTGCCTATCACTAACAAATTTTTCTCTTCATACATCTATAGTGGAAGTTGTTTTGTGCCTATCAAAATATGTATTTGATGAAAGCAATTTTTACCATAGCTATTTTCGTAGCAGTAATATATATTTCTTTAAACTTTTGATTGTTTGGGCTCATTTGTCTTTGGTGGTGGAATTAAAATTGCCTCTCATTGCTTGAGTCAAAACTAACTATTCTTTTGGATACCAAACAGATTCGAGGGGGTAGAGGTAAATCCTTGGAGAGTCTGGAGGATGGAGGGACGGGTACTTCGCACTTAACGTTCAGCGGAGGAGGAGGAGGAGGCGGAGGAACAGGATTCCAGCATCATCCGCAGATGCCTCAGCTGCACCTCCCCCAGATGCAGCACCCAATGCACTCCCACCCCTTCTATCCCCAGCCTCATATACACCATCCCCACCTGCATTACTTCCGTGGCACGGCCGTCGCCCCACTCCCGGGTTGGCGTCCCAGGAGCTACGATGATGGGGACATCACGCCCACCAATGAGGGCCACCTGCAGTCCCTCCTGCTGCACCATCACCTGCACCACCACTCCACGGCATTCACCGAGGGCGGCGGGACCCTCCCGAGGCAGAGGTCCTCATCCACGACCGGCGGAGGTCCGGTGCAGATGCCATTCCCCACGCTGAAGCCACGTCCAGTCGCCAAAATTGCCGCATGCACGCAGAACACGGTGCGGTTCAAGGGTGACGGTGAGGCAGGCGAGGAGGACGAAGACGAGGAGGACGATGACGATGATGATGAAGAGGGGGAGGAAGAGGGAGGAGAGGAGGGAGAAGATGGGAAGGGGGGGAAGAAAGGGGAGAGGAAGAAGAAGAAAAAGAAGAACTTGGCCCTGATGGCCGAATTCGAGAAGCAGAGCCTGCAGATGCCTCCTCCGATGCCTCTGCACGCCTGCGCTTACAAAAGCCTCCCTCGGGACTTGGCCGAGCGTGACAGGTACTTTGCAATGGCCGCAGCAGGGATGAGGAAGGTTCCTCCATCGCCACCCAAGAGAAATCCACCGCCCCCTTCAGTGGGACCTGGGCTGAGGCCAGGGGATGGTGAGACGGCTACACACCCAGGGGCAGTGACAACGGGGGGAGATGCAGATTCGGATCAGAGGAAGACCTCTCCACCAGGCCAGGTGGTAGGTTGTGATTCGGCTGCGACTGCTTCCCCATTGATGGAGCGCCAACAGAGGGTCACGTTTCAGCAAGACCGAGTACCTCAGTCCACCCTCAGTGCTCCTCAGATGGCATCCGGGGAGGCCATGAATGCATCGGGAATGGCAGCCCGTGCTGTTGGAACTTCCTCGCCACCTGGGCCTGCTCCATCTTCGGCGTCACATCGGTGGGATGGATCAAGCTCATTGTCAGATTTCTCGGAGCAAGATGGAATGATGGGGTTGCCAGGCAATGGAGGCATTTTAGGAATGCATCAAAACAGAAATGGATCTGATGCTAGCTTCAAGGTGCGTATTTGTTCTTTTCATTTCTCCAATATTTATTTTATATCACTGTGTATATACAAGTTTGTTAATGCCAAACATGGTGATATTTTTATGTGCCTATATCTCAGAATGAATTTAAATATTTGTTAAGATGTTAGTTTCTACAGCCATACCCTTAAAAACTTTATTCCAGCATAGATGTAAATGCTTTCATTTCTCAGCTAAAATTATAGATTTTTTCCTGTGAATTCATTAGCAGAATTGAATATGATGAAGGGTTATGATTGTTATTTATCCAACAACCTTCTCATCAAAGTTGTGCTGTATGAAAATCAGTTTTCATTTAAATACCCATGATTTGCTCATAATATTTTCTTCATCTCATTTTTTTCTCTCCTCATACAGTCAAGTTCAAGTACAGAATCGGATTCTTTACCATTCGCCAATGAAAATGCTGGCACCATAAAGCAGAGGGCTGCAAGGCCGCATCCCACCTTATCTTCAGCCATGGATTACCCTAAACAAGGTGCTTGCTTTTTTCAGCATTCAAGTGATTTAAGGTTGAAAATATTCCAAAAATATTAGATGAACTAATGTAAAGTGCCTCCCTCAACTGATGTTTGCAGTTCTTGTTTCAGCTTTTGGTTTGAAATTTTCTTTGGTTATTTTTGCAGCCCTTCCCTGTTTAGCATGAGTGTAATTTTGAAATTTACCAGAAGTGCTATGTAGGATAAAAAATTATCTACAGGCCTGGGTATGCAATACATTAACACTATTGAGTTCATGTGATGTATGAACAGCTTCATGAACGGTTTCATTCACATTTCATGAAAGTAAAAGCAAATTATTACTTGGGTGGTAAGTGTTTTTTGCCTAAGTTTTCTTTTGTTGGAGTAGTCAATGCTTTAATGAAAATCAGGATTTTTCCAAAATTGTTAGCGTAAAACTCTTACCCTCCTTCCCTGCTTCATATCCCATGTGGACATTCTCCTTACCATGTTCTTGCTTGTAGCATTCTGGGTGTCAAAAAGCCCCCTCACTAATAAGATGTATAACTTATTGGCCGCTGGCTGATGATTCTGGTCATGATAGAAGTTATCATAAGTGAGCTTTTGCATGGATGGTAGCATTGGTAAAAAAAAATATCTCCACCAGTGCCTTATTTAAAGGGCATCATGATGGTGCAGTGTGCCAGGCCATTTACTGAAGTTTACTTATTCATGGAGATAGCTGAATACCAAGTGCATTTAGGACATGCAACTCTTAGGATCTACTATACATATTTTTTTTCCAGAAAAAATTTCCATGATAATAACCAGTGGCATATCCAGAGCCAGAACCAGTGGCATATATACTAATTCATGGACCAAATTGGAAAAAGTTTTGTTTTCTGTTCATGTATTCATACATTCACACAGTACCTCATACATGTTAATGTATCATCTATAGCCAAGGTCTTGAAAGGACAAAATCTGAAAAAGATTTTTTTCAATATTAGCTAAAACAATTGCTGTGGTTCTCATGAAAAATAGAGCAGCAAATCTTAAAGCATTTATCTGTGTGTTTAAGGAAACTTAACTAATTCTGGATAGCAAATCCATTGAGTATAATAGAAGAGGTATCGGGTGTAAATTATTCATTGTGCTGATTATGCCCTTAATTGTCTTGTTTCTCTTGAGTGGCTCTTCTGTAATTTTAAATCACTTTACAGGCATTATGAGAGAGGTACCCCTAAATATTTGTCTATTTGTTTTCTGTGAAAAGTCATGTGTAGGTGTAAACTGATTAAAGGCTTAAATTCCTGTAAATGATAGCCTGACAAATTTTGCTCTTAAAAAATGTATCAGCCATCAATGTCGTATAGGGTAAGATATCACATGTTATTGTTGAGTATTTGTGTTATTAGCTTAGATTGAATTTCCAGATTCGTTTGGTAGGGTATCTATTTCATTTCAATGTGAGGAAAAACTCACACTTGATGTGGTTGGTTCTGAATCAACATTCCCATTACTGACTATATATATGTAGTGATTTCATATCAATCCTCTATGTGTCTCCATTTTTTGTAAAATGTATTGTTGTTTTAGTTTTAATATCTGTCTTATCTTCATAATTGTTCTAGCATGGCTTATAACAGGGAAAATACTGATGTGAATGAAAATCCTCAGTAGATAGTAGATCAATTTGGTGTCCTATCCTCAATGTACTGTTTGGCATTTCCCTGTGCTAACTAAATGCATATTACCTGTTGCTGTTTAAGGTTTAACCACTATTGTTGCAAACCTTATGTGTTGGTCTTTTAAAGCCAGAAAGTTTCTTTTTTAAGACCTGCTTTTTGTTGTGTCCTCTTGAGTGCTGTTTGTGGAAACTATATTGTAGTTTTTCATTCAACTAAAATTCTAGGTAGCATTCCAATGCATTTATTTTCTAAACTGTAGTATATCCTGAGATTTTATGTGTGTATAAGTATGTGTTTGTTTTCGTTAATCATGTAGAAAAATTTTTGTTGCTCCAATTCTTCATTGGCGTGTGAATAGTTTTAGCAGCTAATGTTTGACTTCAAGTCAGTAGTTAAAAAGGAGGCCAACTGGAAGGGTAGACATTTTTGTGCTCATTGCTTGTATGTGAAGTGGTCTCTCATATTGTTATGCCTTTGATCAATGAAAGATACTTCCTTATTATTGAGTTGGTGTCGTATTCTACGTGGATTGATCATTGACTGGTGGACATTGTGAAAAATTAATTTCTGTATTGAAATAATCTTCTGTGACAAAGTGTTAAACACTCCCAGTGTTGCTGTTGTGATGAAGAACATGAGGGGACGTAGAAGCTGAGTATGTGACTGTAAGTTACTGCTACTACCAAACAAGATGCCAACAGCCACCCTGATTATGCTTTTCTAACCGTCATTGCCTTTAACTTCAAGATTTTGAGTGTGATTCTTTTTGCCTCCCACAATTTGGCTGAATCTTTTTGAATGTTAATGCTTGCTTGTGGTGTTAATAATTGCTTGCTTTGCATTATGTGACTCTGGCTTTTGTGCCTTCATAGCTGCCTGTTCCTTGCAACTTGATTCCTCTTGCAAGACTTGTCATGCTTGCATATTTGTTGATTGTTATCAATTTTTTATAGACTTAGACCATAAGGAGCCGAAACATATGAAGCATTGCATTTTATTTAAGGATGAACCAATACATTTTGATTTCTTTGATGTATCAGACTGCCTACTGGCTGCTATAGTAGTTCTTTTGGCATGCTTTACTGCCATAATCACGTATATAATTAGAGTAACAAAAGGGAAATTAGCCATAATTAGACTAAATTGTGGAGGAGAGATAGAAATTCAGAAGGAAATGTCATAGTACCTGTACAGGTGGAAGGTGGACAATGGATCCATTCCTAAATATTTATTACCTATACATACATCTTCTAGGGAGAAGTCAGAAGAGAACGTACATCTTCTAGGTTACATTCTCTGAAATATACTATCTTTTATTTGCCAACATTTTTCTGTCAGAAAGTTTCTGTCCTTATATTTCCTACCATCAATGTCAGTTATTCTGAAATATGTACTGCTTTAAAGCAGAGCTGAATTCCTTGGCCAGATTTTAACAATCATTCCTTGCATCAACGTCTTGTAGGATTTTAAATATGATGTATAATCATATCAGGTACTTAAGTTCTCTTGTGTAAACATGGAATAAATTCCTCTGGCTCATTATGTGAGTTGGTAAATATTGGTCATTTATGCATCTTTAAAAATAATTTTATCACATCTGAGCTTTAATTACCTTCATATTTAATTCTGGCTATTATGAATGATTCCAAATTAGGTATCTGAAAATTAAGCGTACATTTATGACTTAATAACTACATTTTTTTACCTCTATGAAACTGCACTTTCAACCATTAAAGTTCTAAATCAGTGACAGCTTTGCTTTGCTTCTCTGTCAACCTCAGCCTATTCCCATTTATCTTTATTAACCATGCCTAATGGTACCCCTAGTTACAGTTAGCTGGAAGAGGATAACTTTTGTTAGCCCCTGTGGCAGTGGGGCTAAGTGTTTCCTGCTAACCTCGAGGTTGCAGGTTCGCATCTTCCCTGGGTGGGTTTTTGACCACCCAGGATGTGATTGTCCAATGTAATAATTATTTGAGTGGACTAAGTTGTTAAATTCATGAGGCTTAAGAAATTGCAAATGAATAAGTGATAAAATTTTAGTAAGAAAAAATGTATTGCTAACAGTGCTCACGTAAGGTGAGCATGCCCAATGATTGGCCGTATTTCCTTAACATTTTCCATTGACATACTGTCTGTGGAAAGTCCATTTTACATTTTCAAGCTCAGTCAGTACAAGAGTTTTCTTTGCTTTCACTGCAGTGAAACTACCCAGCTAGCACATTGTAAGTCATTGAGATAAGGTGAAAGGAAAAAATAAGGAAGGCACTTACAAAGTAAGCTTGTTATGGGTTTCTTACGGCCAGGCTGACAAACATCCAGAATAATGACAAAATGGCCAAACTTTCAGCACTTCTGTAGATGTTGTTTTTATTCCATCACTTTAGAGTATTCATTGAGAATTTATGTATAAGAATGATTTTTTTGATTCTTGGCACTTCTATAAAATGAGTAGAAATAACATCATACGGCCATAATTTGAAAATCATTCACATTTATGAACTGATGACGAAATGACATTGGTAAGAAAAACACATAATTTCACAAGAATAGTGACGTAGAATAATATAAAAATGCCAGAAGGAATCTCTAATATAAGTATTGTATTCATCAGGTTATCAGACCAAAATTCATAAATGTTATATTGTGTGGACCTTGAATAATTTCAATTTTTCATGCACCTGCCAGCGAAGTTTTTCTACGTAATTGGATTTTAAACTGGTAACTACGCCTCTCAAACTCATCAGTGGTACAGTAGTTAGCATAAAGAGTTGCGGATACGTAGGTCATATGTTCGGTTCTCCCTGGTGTTAATTTTTTTTCTTTCCGCCACAAGGATAAAGTACTTGTATTATGCTTTATATCTTCACCAGCCGGTCGCTTGCAGTTGTTAATTTTTTATATTAATCGGAAAATCTGTTATCTGTAGTTAATCTCTTATAAAGACTCGCTGAATTTCACTGGTAGGCTTTAAATTCATGTCAGGATGAGCAGCATAGCATGTGTAGAACGCTGTTCAGCCGCCTTTGGCACTCCAACAGAAGCAACTTATGTAGTCTGAGGATATTTGATGGCCATTCCTTACCTATTCCTCCCTAAAATCTTACCCTTGCCTTATATAAGCCCCTTAGCTTATGATAAGATCCTTTTCAATTTTTTCCATAAGAAAACCATAAGAAATGAAGAACTCTCTTACTTTGTGCTATCTGGGTATTAGCAACCCATTCAAGCAATTTTTGAAGCTGTTTGTATTCTCTGTAAATATCTTATTAATGCCTATCTACATTTTGAATCTTTCTACACTTTGAATAATTTATCATCTTCAAGTATGTACTCATTATGTGCCAAGGATGAAATTATGTCTTTATTTTTCAATGTTACGGTGATGATTGACTTAATTACATTATTGTCGTGTAAGGATTTTCATACTTATATATCTGTATTTATATGAAGCAAGTCTCTGTTGTATAACTTTACATGTATGTCTTTTCAGATTTTGTCCCGATATTATTAGTATAAAGTACATGTAGCACTTATGTGAATCAGCTGAATGATGGTAGTATGGCTTCCTTAGTATTTAGAAAAGGAGTACATATATACATAATTTTCCCTTTTAAACATAGCATGGTGGTGCCAAACTGCACTGTGTGTATGAGATCTGAATGGGATAAAAATACCCTACCATTGAGTTCCTTTTACCGGAATAGAACATCTATTGGGTCTTAATTTTATTTATTCTCTTTACTGTTCATTAAAATCAAAATTTTTATTCTGGAAATATTTTTTTCCATGACCAAATAACAATTAGTGAATAAAATTTTTGAGTTAGCATGGTTTTACTAATTTGAATCATTTGGAAATGCAAATATATACTCACCACATGTTTGAAAAGTTGAAGTGATTTGAGTAACATATTGAGATGGATGGTGTTGAAATGAGAGTATTCTAATTTCCAAGTTTTTCTTTGGAAAATTTGAGAAGCACGTGTAAATAACTAGAGTGCCTAATGATTTAAAACTGTAGGGTTTTCCTTGTGATTCAAACCATTATCTATTGTAAAAAAAAACATTTATGTGATTTCCATTTGCTTTTGGCAAACAGTTTTAGTCTGTAATTCCCTTATACATACATTTTCCATTTGCATAACACCTCAAAAATGCCAATGGTATATAATCTTGGGCTATGGAGCTTCATTTTTTAGGGCATTTGCTTTCCTTGTTGCAGCACACATTTCTCTGATAACAGCTCTTTAAAGAAAGTCATAACTGCAAGGAGATAATTTTTAATGTAATGTTATTTTGAAATAGTTGTAGTGTTAAAGCCTTTTTTGATTACTAACATGATCAAAATAATCCCAATCATTGAGATTTTCTCAAAATAGTTAATGTATACATAATTGTATAAACTAGCTTTGTATAGTTTTATTATGTAAATTTACTTAGGTCTTGTCTTCATGCTTTACTAACATAATTTCTCCCTTATAGAATATGGAACTCCTAAGAGAAGTCAGCCTACATCCCAGGAAGTTCAAATGCAGTTTCGGGATAGGTGAGTGTCAATATGTAATCCTTGAAGTATGTGGTAGTATGTTTTTAAGCCTAACTATTTACCCATTGAGGTTATTCTTGTGGTTGAAGTGGGTTTATATGGAACCATTATGCCAAGCGCTTGTCTACAAATTACGTAATTTAAGTGCCATAGGAAAGATGATTTATAACCTATGTGCGATAAATAAATATATGTAGCACTACCTTCACTACGGCTTATGTTTTATGGATATCCAGCCTGAGTGGGTCTTGGCATTCTCTGTTATCATTGCAGTGTCTCGTCGTAAATGAAGTAGCCAGTCGCACAGAGATTTATGCCATAGGAATAAATCCAAGTGTAATAAATTAATGTCTATATTAAAACTTTTAATGCTCTGGGAATACAGCCATAAATCCTACTTACGATTAGGGGAAAGGAAATATTTTTAGTTCCTTCACAGCAACTGCGTCACTGAGAAAAATTGATATGTTGCTTATCGCATCAAAGGAAACCTTTTCTCATGAATTTATTTCATTTTGTTATTAACTTTCTTTAAAACACCTAAGTAATTAAATTAAATTTTATGATTATAAAGAGTATCTTGTACATCACCACCAGATTTACAGTAAATTTTGCATTCCTTGTCACCTGACTTTCCATGCAGGCTAAATATGTGTCAAATTTTTATTTGCTATCCTGTTAAAAAGTATCCAAAAACAGAGTCATACTTTTGTCAGTGAAAAAAATTCTTGCTGCAGCAGCATTGTGAGCCGATGTCAATCAAAGATGTTTGTGATGTTCTGTGTGAATCGTGTTGTCTTTAAGAAGTCCGCAAAGTTCCAACTTGGAGCAAATCTCTTGCGGTAGCTGGTTAGGGATGAAAATTTGTCTGAAATAAATCTAAATTAGGTAAGTATTGTTTGCATACTAACCTATACTTAAAGGCATGAAAAATAACATAACCTCAAGAGTGAAGGCATAGCTACAAAAATATTTTGTATAGGTTTCATTCGGAGAAGGAGAACATTTCGGAGGGTTTTCATGTGGAGAAGGTTAGCTAATGACCATATAAATTGTAGGTAAGGTGTTTAAACCCTTTGATATATGCCTCTCCCCTCTCTGATTTTCACAGCCTTGAGTGGAGGGAAACAAAGTTAATGGCTGGTATCCACCCCTATCCTGGTCATTGCTTAATATTAACTTTACCCTATTTTTAATGATATCATGTTTAATGCTAGAATTTCAATTGGTTTAGAATCATGAATTTCAGGCTTGTGGCCATCTAGTCTCATTTATATAACCTGTGACATTGTTGAATTCAGTAATACCTTTAATTTGTGGGCATTATTCATTCTGAATCTTAAAAGTGTGGATGTATTTGAAATATATGACATACTTAAAGTGAAAAAAATTATCCTCGATGATGAAGGGAGAAGCGAATCTGATTTCAAAAAAATATGGGTTGTTAAATAAACTGTTCATCATCATTTTCCTTGTACTCTAAACCTTAATTTCAATGACATCCTTCTGATCCTGTTCATCTGTACGTATTTAATTTAATAACTTGTTATTTCATACACTTAAATTTCATTTTTTCGTAAGCCAATCATTTTTATACTAGGTAATTTCCACAAATAATTTCACCAATCATGGCATGTGCAATGTCTCCCCATTATTTACACTGAAAACACATCATAAATTGAGGGTACATTACGAGATGAATCTTAGTATCAGTCTTTCAATGCATCTCTTATGATTCTCTTAAATGAGCATCTAAGGACATTAATCACTTAACAGGTCCTCCATTGCTTTGTGCTCGAATCAATTTTTGCTGCTTATAAGTGCCAGTGTAGTACATATATGTATGTTTCAGGTTTAAATTCCTAAAGCACTAATGAGGAAAAAATTTGTCAAGTAATTGGAATGTTGGCAATCATTTCCGTTGAAACCTACTTGTTTGGATAATGACCTTGTGTGATCTTTCACTGCAGAGTGCATTTTGAATTTGCTCTTTTCTTTAATCACAGGATGGGAAATAATGGTGGAGTCACTTCTGAACGAGCTGCTGCAAGCAATCAAGTGAACTGTGGTGTAAGTAATGTTGAGTGTTCAGCTCCTGGCCATGGCCAGGAACCAGCCGATGTCCTCAATGATATTGGTAACATGCTGGCCAACTTAACAGATGAACTTGATGCCATGTTAGAAGAAGAGAAGAGGCAAGGTCTTAGTCAGTGAGGAGAGGCCTTCAAGGAATAGTGTCTTGTAAAGTCAGTGTTGACTGCTGAAAAAAAATTCTTTGCATCTGTGCATTGATCAGCTGGTGCTGGAACATCTGAGTGTCTATACGTTACAATAAAATGCTAGGGCTTTGCTAAGTCCTATCTTATGTCCAAACTGTGAAAGAGTTTATGAACTGTAGTGGCAGGTCCAAGTCAGCTGTTTGATTTGTTTGTGAAATAGCAGCTTGACTTAATTTATCCTCCAAAGATTTTTGTTTTATTATTTCTGTTTCCATACCAAATGATGAAAAGAGCCTGTACTGCTCTGAAAAGGTCCATTAATTGTTGCTTGAGAGCAATTTTTTGTACATAGTTTTTTAGCCTACTGAAAGAAAGACTGCATTTAATGAGCACGGGATTTCATAAATCCAAGTCTTGTTTGTAGATATGAGTAAATATATATATATAATAAAAGAGCACATTAAAATTATAACACAAGTTTGCCTATGTATAAAGGAGTCATGCAGTACTCAACAAACTTCAAACCTCTTGTTTGACTGAATATGATGAAACTAATGTGAAGATATGAGCAGAAGTCTTAATCTTCCCCCTGAAAAAAAACTGCTGAGAAACATGTGAATTGAATGAATGACTTCTAGAGTCAGTGATAAAGAGCCACAATATGCGGATGAGTGATGATTTGAATGCCTGGATAAGTGCTGCCTTAAAACAAGTTTAAGTTCCCAGTGACACTTATGATGATGATCTCACGAGGACCATTTATTCATAATTAGTTATGCTATTCTCTTAATGGGCAAAGCTCATTATGAATAGTTTTCAAATGACAAAATACTACAATATTCCTTAAAATTGCATGTAAGCAACGTTCACATTTTCCATGGTGTTTTTTCAGTTACTTTAATTTCCTTCGAATAAGTGTTAAAAATATGAATGAAACTAGATGATGTGCCATACCATATCTTGCTCAGGGCTTGTGTGAAATATTTTTCATTAGAGTCAATGACTTTGAGCTTTTATGTTTTGCTTTACATCCACATGAGATGAATGCTGACATTGAATGGCAAAAAATTTCCATCCTTCATGTAAATTGGTTCTTGGAAAACTGTTAACTAAAGGCTGTAATTTATGATACATGCTATTTGAATTTTGACGAGAATGTATGTTTTGTGGCACTAGTGTGTATGGGTGAATGGCACCGTAATAACTGTCGCGGTGGGGTGAAATATGAGGAGAATAGAAAAAAGGTATATATTTGTAGCACATCGGAGACTGTTTGCTATGGAAGAGTGTAAGTAGTTAATTTGGTGAAAATGCTCAGTTTTCAGGAGAAGACAACTTTAACCTTGGTATAGTTTTCCCATATTTGTATAAATTTTCTGAATTTGTTAAGCTTGCATTTAATACTGAGGGTTGTAACTCTGGTAGCAAAATCAATAGATCAGAAAAGCTAGGGAATTGTTCAATGGTAGTGATACAATTGCTACAAAACTCTTTTGAATATTGTTAATCAATGATTTTTCAGCTTAACATTTTGTATTCTTTTTTAAATGAAATAATGACATTCACCTGCCTCCACAATGGCTTGAAAGTTATTGATGCAATTATGATATAATAAGTATATTTATAGGCATCATGGAATTTTTTGTATATAACAATATTCGACAATAACGATTCCTCAACTGTTACTCAGAATTTTAAAACACCTCTTTATTCAGAGAGTATGTTTCAAAGCAACTGATTAAAGTTACTACCAGTACCTTTGTTCCTTTGCTTGAAAGGTATATAACAAGTATGCCTCTACCTTTTTGGAGCATCCATGGATGTTATAAAATGTTTCTGTTTCAATTGAAAAGAATTACAACATCTAGTTACAAATGAAATATTTCCTTTTGTACTCTACATTCCTCATTCTAAAAAACTACTATTTGTTGACTGATATCTTAATTTCTTGGGTATCTCTGGGTATTCATGTATTATCCATTGAAATGACTTGTTCAATTTTTTTCTGGCCAATGTATTTTTATGGATGCAGGTGTTGGTTTGAATTCAATGTGATTGTTATTTAGTTGGAAATGTACATATTTATATATGTATAACATTTTTCTGCTGCTAGTTAACATTTTCAAGTTAAAACCCTTAAAGTGCAAGTTTACGTTTATTTTGTATTAGTTGATGGTGTGAATTTATCAATGTTCTTATGCAAAAATAGATAAACATGATGTTACCATCAATTGAATTAATAAATAATTTAAAAATGATCATTTGTTGCTGATGAGTGAAAAATTAGGGGTATAAAAAGATTTTGAAAATGGTGTTAACCTGATGTACTTACACGTACAAGAATTGCCACGAGAAAAAATTCCCCTGTACCGGGAATCGAACCATGTACCTTTGACTTTCCAGGTTACTGTGCAGACCATTCGCTATCCATGTTCTTTAATTCCCATGGAAATTATACCGAGGATCATGGTACTAGGTGATGTACTTACGTTTTTAATTCCCAAGTCAACTTTTTCAACTTCCCAATTGCATGGGAAGAGGAATTTGCAGTTGCAATCATCAGTAATGTTAGAATGTTGACTGTGAAATGTTTTGTTTAATTGGTTCCATAAAATCATTACTCTACCTTTGGATATACCAAGTACCTACAGCAATTTTTGAATGAGAAAGAACTTTACTTTATCACTCAACACTAAATGAGATGTTT
Source organism: Ischnura elegans (assembly GCF_921293095.1). Taxonomy (NCBI): domain Eukaryota; kingdom Metazoa; phylum Arthropoda; class Insecta; order Odonata; family Coenagrionidae; genus Ischnura; species Ischnura elegans. Next base: position 149,229,143 of record NC_060246.1, read on the forward strand.
TTGTAATAATTCAGGATGGAAAAGAGGCGAGTCAGCTGAGAAATATTATTACTGTGTCTGCGGTAGCTGATTTTAAGTTATCTTTTCAAGTCTTAGATTAAAAACCTGAAGAATGGATCCAAAAATAATGCCTGGCCATGAATATTTTGGTACGGTATTAGAAAGCATTCGGAATATTGAGCATCATCAATGTTTTTTGCAAATGACCCCTAAAATAGTCTTCTGTAATATTTACATTATTATTGAGAAGATATGAGTACATATGAGTTTTATATCAAGAGCAAATTGTTGTATAAATAAATTTATCAGGTTTTTTAAATTAAAAATTTCCATGGTAGTGAATAAAAATTAAAGTACATTTACCTTTACTTCAAAACCATGAGAGTAGTTGCCTCACTAGGAGAATATTTTTATGATACAGGAACTGTAGGCAAAAAAAGAAGCGATTAAAGTTAAAAATTCAGTATCCTTGCAGTGTTCAGGGTGTTTCGATTTAGCATTAATGCTGTTGAAGTTATTTGATTTTCTTTTTAACCCTTTCGCTGTGGTTCACTCTACAGAAACCTACCCGTCACATGCTGCAAAAGTTCTAAGCGCATGGCAGGCAGAAAGAGAAGGTATGTTCACAGCAGCCTGCCATGTAAACATACTAGGTACATTCACAGCAGTGAAAGGGTTAATAAAGGGTGAAGTTTTTGGGAAATTGATGTAAGTTCAATATTCCTTGAAGCCTGGGACATGTATACAGAGAGGGGAGGCGAGGAGGCTTGGATTTAACTTCTAATAAGTGGAAATTTATTTTAAAAAATACTCTGTATGTAATGATATGCTATAATATATATTATTATTCGTCTATATTAAAATAACAAATATCTTGACATGTTCTTACATAACAAAATTGCTGAAGTTGAGATACTGAAAAACATGTTTAGTGAAAGAGGTTCATAAAATTGTTTTGGCCAAGGTGGCCAGTGGAGCATTTTGAGGAAAAAGTTACTGTTTCTAGATAAACTGGCGCATATAGTGCCAGGCGAAAAAAATGTTCAGGGAAGCTGGATGTTCATCTGGTATTCATTACAATGAAATTGCACCCATGCCTAACGTAGCACAAGAGGTGCGTTCCTTGGGTTCTTTGCGCTAATGGGATTTGTGTTATTTGAGGCCATTTTAACATTGGGAAGATAGGGATGCGTTCCCCATAGCATAGGCGTTGGGTATCGAATTCCCTATAAACCATATCCTGTATTCCTATTAATAGCACTGGAAAACCTTATTTATCTAAACATTTATTATTTAAAATACATATCTGTGAAGATAGTAGGCACTTAACTCAAAGACTTTTTTCTCGTAAAAAATATTCGCTCGTGCTTTTGAAATTCCATCCATTCGTGCGGGTGGGCTAACATCTAGGAAAAAAATGCATGCTATCTCAGGGGTTCGTAAAGCATTGTCAGCAGTGGACCATTTTTCAAACCGATCTAAAAACAAGTCTTATGTCACCCAGGCTATTTCCTGTCTGTCTTGGACTTTTTTCTTACTTTGTATGACTACATCAAAATCAACCTCTACGGCTGAACAACTGCCGCACTGTATCCTTGAGGGCCTACGAATGCTAGGAGGGAATGAAGCCAATGTGTATGACACTCTATTTGCGGTAACATAATTTTTTGGCCCAAATTAAAAGCAATATTCTAAATTTTGAAATGAGAGGATCAAAGACTGCTATAATAAATCCATGAGGTAATGGCAATATTACCATTTATGAGAATACTTTCTAATATATAATACATCTCTCAGAGCCAGCTTCAAAGATGCCGTCTTTAGAGCATATTTGGGGTGCTAGGGACAAAACTTTTTCTAAACCGAACTACGAAATATGGATTTATAGGCACAATGTTTTTACCTCTGATTATTTCTAGAGCATTTCAAGAGAGTGCAGTGGAGTAAGGACTCCCCAATAACGGGACACAATCATTCTGTTAAAGATCCTTTTTCTAATATTCGCCCTTATTCAACGGCGTATGGCGGTTAGAATGGTGAGCATTCCCTTCGACTAGATTAAGAGACAGCAATATTTCGATAAACTGATTTTGCAAATATGCTTTTTTAAACTTTTCATTCTATTTAAGAAAAATTTTCAATCTTTCTTTCAAGCTAGGGAAATTTTTGCTAATTGACATTATCTTGCAATAAGTCTCATTATTGTTTTTTGGTTAAAAAGCATCGGATTGAGCGAATTTTTTAGGCTGCTCCCCAGTAGATTATCACGTAGTTTGATTTGATTTAATTATTGCACTAACGCATTATAAATAGTTTTAATGAATTATCGGGGACTTTTATTGTGAAGTAGGTCACACTTCACATTGATAAATTTAAGTTCCCTTGAAATTCAGTTAACTTTTTTAAAACTTTGGTCTTCTTGTGATTAATTCTCATGCCATATTCTTCGCAACGCTTGTCTAAAGCATCCACTAGATCATGCAGTCCTCTTGCTGACTGGCTAATCAACGCCTGATCATCGGCGAACCTCACTGATTTAAACATTATTTCCCTCCCTTCTACTCCAGCTCTAAACTCATCCCATGCCTCTATTACCATCACCTTATCGTATACACCAGAAATAAATTTCGATAGTGGACTGTCTTGCCTCACTCCTCGGTCAATTCTTGCCCACCCAGATTCTCCGTCCGCTATCCTCACTTGCACAGTATGGGCAATATACAGAATACAAATGAGTTTCCTATCCCTCGAATCTACTCCTATTTTCTCAAGAATATCCATTTAATTCACCCAGTTCACTCTATCAAATGCTTTCTCAAAATCCACGTGGCAAGCCTACAAGTTCTGGTTATATTCTAGGTGTCTCTCCACTAGGGACCTCATTACCGTTATTACATTTGGAGTTGGATTTATTTTTCTGAAACCAAACTAATCAAGATCAAAGAATGATCTTTAACAGAATGATAGTGACCCATTATTGGGGAGTCCTTACTCCACTGCACTCTCTTGAAATGCTCTACAAATTATCTGATGTAAAATCATTGTGCCCCTAAAAAATATTTGGAATTAACTGAAACCACAATGCTTGATGATTGTGCATTCTTTCCGGCCGGATCATTTTGCACACCATTGATAGTATGGCTTTTCAAATCATAGCAAATAAAATTTGTGAAAAAATTGAATGAAAATTAAAAGGACGTGATTTATATTTTATTTTTGGAACCAAAAATTATCTATTCCGTGAAAAATCATATTTCCAATGTCATTTGACCTAATTTAGGTAAGTCGTACTTTAAAGTATGACTGTTTGTTGGATGAACTTACCCTTGGCGATTGCTTAAATCTTCTATAGGTAAGCACAAAAAGTCAATCCTAAATTATGAAGGACAACTAGAACACCAAGATAGAGATGTATACTGTCGCCCATCAAATCTCTACCCCATCCAAAAGTGTATGCGTGATTTGTCGTGAACAGATATGTGCCATTGCTGGGAAATGCAAAGTTTAAATGGTAGCGTAGTTTCACCACCGCCGAGGGAAAAGTTAGGGTTTATCCCGACCATCTAGGATCAGCGCTGACTGATGTCCTCAATAGAATTCTTGTCCTCCATGAGACATCAGCCAGAGGCTATCTTGAGGCCCGATCCACCACTGAACAGCTCATAATGAAATAAGCTCCCTCTGCATTCCTTACCTCGAACCACTCTCTGTCCTCCAATTCTTCAGCAACCGCTACTTGGCTCCACAAGTGAATCCACCCACAAATAAAACTCTTTTGAGCCAAAAATTGTGGAATCGCACCGTGGGGATGACATGACTTGAGATATTAAAGATATATGTGATATTATGTGATAAAGTCACGTAATATCAAAAGAAATAAAGGCACCATTAAAAATAATAACTTATGTATCACTCGGTGCACTCCTGAGTAGAAAAATAGCTAATACGAGTAAACATCGATGATGCTTTCACATCATTTTCCCTGGAATCACACTCGTATAGGCTCGGTTATTGCTCACCAACCCTGTGATTTCCTCGTGGTGCTTGAAGTGTTGCCTGTATATAGGGACAAATAGCAAGCTCTTAGCTAAAGGGAGCTTTCCGGGATGAAATTTTTTTCTTTGCATAGACTGCCCACCATAAATCCCTTGAGGAGATAACTAGCCCAGAGGCATTTTCCCTTTGACTGTATTTTAGTGTAACGTAATTAAAAGTAGTGGTAAAAAGTTGTGACTGATATCAGGGTCTCTGGTCCGAAATTTGCTACAAATCAATTAATATTAATTACTACTGACAGTCCCAAAGTTTACAGTTTTTGGACAAATTCGGAAAATTTTGGAAACGAACGCCATATATGGAAAATAAGCCATTATGATATTGAAATAAGTATTTGCAATTTTCATCGATTATAAAATTTATTATGATCTAGGTTTCATTATTTGTACCTTGAAGATTATTCTTGCATTTTTTTATTTTCTCTTCAATGGTTCACGAATATTTTTATTGCACTCTATAAACAAACTCGGGAGCAAAGAGACACCCACACGCCACAACTATTATAATCCAACTCCCCTTACTCTCCCTCCCGCACCGTCAACAACAATTCATCCATTCCCCTCTGCTGCTCATTATTGCCTGCTTCATTGTCCTCCTCCAATCAATCGTCACACCAACATCCAACTCAAAACAACTCAAAGTTAGGTGTTACATTATGTAATAACATAAAACCTAGGTTTACAATCGTGAAAATTTTATAATCGTGAAAATTGCGAGTCATTATTTCAGTATGAAAAAATTACACTCTGTCATTCTCGACTCCTCAGATTTTATTAGCTGTAATAACCATGGATGCTTCAGTAAAAATTAACTGGATCCTCCATAAAGTGTAGAAAAAATTGTTTTTGAATGTGGAACCAACTGAAAGCTCCATTGCACCAGTTCTCCTTTCTTCACTAAAAAGCAAGACCTTCCTGTCTTCCATGAGCAATAATATGACACCCCCTCCCACTTGCCGGCAAAATTCAGCAATCTCGTTAGTCTCACCTCCACATGGAGAGCTAATATAATTTTTGAACGTCCTCATAATAGATTGAATTCCATTTTAAGTATCACTATAAAGATTCATGTTCCAATTAAAAAAAATATATTTTTGTTTTGCTTACCTTTTCTGAATTTCCAATCACTACACTTTTTTTCACCATTTGCATCCTCATTGTATTTTTATAAAATAGGTACCTGAAAAAATTCTAAAGTAAAATATTTATGGGATACCTTTGCAAGCATTGCATAGCAATATTTCTGCCATTGCTGCTACTTTTTTTGGTAGGGGTATCTCACCCTCTTCTCGTGTTGTCCTCCATTTTGACCTCAAAGAATTTGTATTGTAAAAAGGAAAAAATTGTATTCTTTGGGTAAATTGTGAACGCTTTTTATGGCTTATAGCAACAGAATGCTTACTCGCACTAAATTCTGAGTGGATGATACAATCAATGTGATTGTATTTGAATTATATAGATATCCCTTTGTAAGTAGTTTTTAGAAGGGTCAGATTTTCCCTTCGTAGTACAATGGCAGCATTCTCAGCCTCAGCTTCCATCTACTTCACTGTCGCCTTGAGAGCTATTTGCATTTATTCTGAGGCATAAGTACTCTTCTAGGGAAACAATTTAGGTTAGGAGTGGAATTCAATCTTTTTGGAGAATCTTTGCCAAACACAAAATATGAAGACAACCCCAACGCCAATGCCTAATTCAAGCTATGGAAGCGTTTACTTCACCAATGCAGAGTATTCTTTCTAAGGTGATTGTGTATGCAGCCATGCAGTGTCTATTTCTTAAGGCATATGACTCCCAAATTGGCAGCAGTGCCAAGTCAAATTTTTGGTTTAATTTTGTAAATAACTTTTGTCAGTAGGGCAGACAGGATTTTGAAATGGAGATTTTGTTACTGGAGATTTCGGGGCCCTTCCAGGGTGTACGGAAAAATACCCCAGGGCAAAGGGGAGTACGGCAATTTTTGATGTTGAAAACGTGATTTTTTAGGACTCAAAAACAGTATTTTTTTATGAGTACTCATTAAAATAAAGTATTTTTTTCATTCATTGAGGCCATCGTTTTTGGCCCTTCTTTTAAATACTCAAGGGAGGATTGTAACCCGGAAATTCCCCCCCCTCCCCCCCCCCCGGTTAAACCACTCCCTTTTGTTGCTGCTCCAGATTAGATTTTATGATTAGCTGGGTCACCACCTCCCCTCATTGATCTTGGTCAATAGCAAAATTAAGGGTTCATTCCGAAGAAAATAGAATAAAATGGTCATCAGCTTGATGATTCTCCAGTGCATGTTTTTTCTCCATTAGGCTCCAACCGGACGCGCCACCGGTGGCACGCCTGGTTGCCTCGGCTAATAGGGGCCAAAGTGGAAGGCGCGGTTGCGGGGCTCAGGCGACTGGTTTCGGTGGAAAGTCTGGTGGTGCGTCTGGTTGCCTCGGCTAATAGGACACATTTTATCCTATGCCCCACGACTGACAAGTTCCACCGGACACGCCACCGGTGGCACGTCTGGTTGCCTCGGCTAATAGGGGCCTTAGTTCAATATACTCGCACACTTGTGTATTCTATACATTTCAGCTTTACAGAGAAGATCCCAGCAAATACTCCATTGTTGAGAGTTTCAGATGCCCCACGTATGTTCCAAAAAATAAAGATCCAAAAACATTTTCCCCTCTGTCACTCTGCACATCCTCTTGGCTTCATCCAGGAAATCTCGTATTCAGAACTGATTGTTAGGTTGTGTACAACACAGATTCCATAACCAATTTTATTTAAAAATCATTTTTATTTACAAGGATGGTAGCAAAAAGCATATTAAGAGCAGTTTTTTCCTCACACTTAAACTTTACAACTAGTACAGACAAAGACAAAATAAGGTCACTACACCTAACTCATCTAAATTTCAACTGCAGTAAACACGTAAGTAAATAATATTTCATGGCATTCCACACAAATATTTGATACAACAAAATCCACAATACCATTAATAAAATAATGATGACATTCATTCCTATCAGAATATCTGGCTTTCAATCAACTGTAGCATCAGAATATGACCACAGTATGTCTTTTCCATGCACACGCTAAATGGATGAACAAATGTTATATCAGTACAAAATTCTTCTACAGGAGTAATGAAAAAGAATAACTTGTGATACATTTTTGACTGTGTGGTATGCACTATCCAAATTTTAACATATAAAATGAAAAATAAATGAATATCCTTTATGCCATTATATTCAAATATGCATTTAATTTCCAAAGTGAACAATAAAAGATGATTTTTAACTTTTCCTTTGCAAATGATTTTTGGATTTTGAAAATAGTAAATTCAAATATTTCGCAACATATACCCTCAACATTGAAAATGAGTAAAATATACATTTCATGGAATGTTCCAAAAGGTGGCAAGAGCTCACCAATATCATGCATTGAAAAAATTAGTTCTGTCAGGCCATGGAGGGCAATAAAATAACATTTTGTTTATGAGTTGATTTTATCAATGCAACAAATGTAGCACTTGGAGTTATGTTATTGATTGATACATGCATTAGAAAAATTTTGAAAGAAAGAAATGATTCAAACATGTGTATGCACAATGAAGTTTCAGTGCACTTCCTCTTGAATAAGAAACTTGCAAAATGCTTAGAATTCTTTACATGAGAGTATTCTTAGATTACTTAATGCTATTAACTCAAAAGTATTTCATCAATGCACTGTTAGGAGAGTATTCTTCGGACCAAAATTCTGGCCAAGTTTCTCAGATATTATATTTTCAATTGCTAATTTCATTAAAATGTTTATCTATTTTGCTCATGGATAATTCAGAGAAATGAAAATAAAACATTTTCCATATACCGGTTCTGAAAGGTAACTAAAAATTTGTAAACCCTTATGTCTCAAAAATATTGCAACATATCAACACAACAAACAAATTTGGGATCATTATTGGAATTTGTTAATGAATTCATTTAAAAAGTGTTGAAATAGTGGAAAAAAGTGGCTGTTGCAAATGGATTCGAAAATCTCAAGCATCTCTTTTGAAGTTTATTTTCAGCAATGAATGTGTGAAAAATGAATTTTTGTGGCATGTTACCGCATATTTTAGGTCATCATAGTGGCTATAATAACTGTTTTTCTATATGATCACTGACCACAATCTTAAACTCTGAAATATCTTTAATTCTTTTCAAATATCTACTTAAAAATCAAACTGTTTATTTTTTTCCAGTAAGATAACATATTCGAATACTTGACTCCACTTACACATCCAGGTATGTGACTACCATTCCCAAAGATTTGGTCCTGGATTCTAGTAGTGTTTCCCATCATCAGCATGTACACTATTTCTTAATTCTGGGCAAAATTGAATCCACTTAATGAAACATATGGTAGTAGAAGGGGAATATTTAGAATATTATGCTGTTTTTGAGCATAATGTTTTAAATCCTATAGGAACGGAACATATATGTTCCGTTCAAAATAATAGATTCAAATTATATGACATTTAATGGAGGAAATTTCTCTCCACTGATTGTGAATACTCAAATCATAAAATATCTACTTTTTAAAGTACACCTGAAAAATTCAACTCCTGCCCAGTGAGTAAATTTTGCCGTATTTTGGATAGGGGAAATAGCATCTCATTAAAATGAAGATCTGTTAGATTATCAAACCTTCCTGGGTATTTGAATATGCAGCACCCTATACATTACCTTTTAAAATTGTGATCTTTGAACATCAATGACTTTTAGTATGAATTGATAATACATTAATGCTATAGACTGTTTAGCAAGAAGAACTCAGAAAATATGAATATTGCACATAAAATGTACACCATTATTACATGAATACATATCATTTTTGTGAGTACAAACATAAATCTCTGAACATTTCAACAGTTGTGGCAAATCAATGACATCTATTTTGTCATTGTTAATACATTGATACTGTCCAAACTGCATTGCTTTAGTTAAGCCCTCACAGGTAGGTACTTCACATGATAGCAAAACAATATCCCAAGGTATGATATCCTTAACTTAGGAACATAGACGACATGTCATTTAATATGCAGTGCAAACAAAACATTTGTAATGAGCCATAATTGAATGCTATCGAAATATGATAATTACATAGCCGCAATCAATAGCTGACAAATGACTGAATCAACAGTTATCCTTTTTAAGTAGTGATTAAAATGAAGCTGTGCTAATAAAGACACATTTTTGTTTCTGTGGGAAGAGAATTCTCTCTAAGTTTATGCACATTTTTATCATTTTTAAATTAGTCATCTCCAAAACAGTATATAATCATACAGTAATCCAAGACAAAAAAATCATCAGGCTGCAGTCAGTTAGCTTGCAACACTATTTTTAGAAATAATGGTTGAACAGATTGTGTACAGAAGACTGGCTGACCGGAGAGCTAGAAGGTACCAGCACCCAAATCTTGAAGACCTTAGTGACCAATGGCTAATGACCCATTGGCACACGTGCAAGTACAGTATAGTTCGTGGCCTTAAAATAATCATAACTCTTTCGTGCTCTTATTATTTACTCATGGATTATCCCTTTTGAGCTCAAATTCCAACATATACCAGGAAAAGTAGCTAATTTTAATTTTTTGTATTGCTTAAATTTAATCTGGCTACGCATTAAGTTACATCTTCCCCTAACACACGAATTCCATATTTTGGAGATGAATTGTTTAAAAACTACATGTAAACAAGTAACAATAAGGCATGTGCAATTTTTGCCAGAAGTTTCTTTAGAGCCCTTAATTCTCTGTTGAACACAGCAGAAATATTGCATACTTAAAGAAATGGTATTCATAGACAACACAAATTCTCATAGAGAAGATTAAAGTTATATGTAAGGAAGGAGCACAGTGGCAATTAAGGGAATCATTTTTTACATGATATTCAAAAGGTAAAAATTGTACAGTGAAAAATAGTGGATGCATTCAAGTGGAGTTAATGAAGTTGGACTGAGTAGTGCAGCATTACCTCAAAACACTCATTGGTGTTACTTTCAAGACATAACAAGTTAAAGATACAATCACTTCAGGATGAATAAATATATTACTTTATAAATTTAAACACTCATTCCCTGGACTGACATAAAAAATCTTCTTCCCCCCAGATGAAATGATCAAAATTTATGTGCTTACTGTTTTTGTAATTACTAAATTGCAACTGGAAGCCTTAAACTTGGTGCCTCACTCATGGAGTTTTGACAAGTCTTATGATTCACAGAGCAAGAACATGAGCTTAAAAATGGCTCTTTTCGTACACTTATTTTGACAAAATGGACTTTGACCAAGGGGAGACTGCCCTTCTATCCTTGTAATTCAATGCATTTCCCTCTATTCTGGGATGTGCCGAAATATGCAATACAGAATGTGCATCATCTCTCACTCATTGAATTACATAATACTTTTGAGTGGAAAGGGCAGTCTAGTCTTGGCACCATCAATAGCTCATTTCACATTCTATTTTCACAACAACTTAAAAATATATTTTTAATGATTTAACTGTGATAAACTCTTTTAACTGCTTAAAAGACATCATGGTATAAAGTAGACCCTGCATTTGTCAGTGTCACTGGAAAATTTAACGACAGTTTATCGATAAACCAAAAATAACTTAAAGAAGGAATTTAAGCGTATGAAATTCTCAATAATACACATATTTTCCAACATACAGAAACCTATGCCTACTTCAACTTCTTTTCATTAAATTAAAGTACAGCATTTTGGCAAGAGGCTATTCTATTTCAAACCACAATAACACTGTACATTTTGGAGTGTTTCCCCTTAATGACTCTCTATAAATCCTCCACCAAGACTGTAACCATGTCAATAGTGAATACAAAGACACCTCATTTCAAGAAAAGTATGCTGAAACATTGCTAGAATAGAAGGGCACTTGATTAGTCCATTCACATTTTCTTAAAGTTACGTACTTAAAAATTTTAACTCAAAAAATTCACTACGTCATTAAAAATTTTAATAATCAATCACTTGACTGTAGGGAAACGGAAAATAGCACAACTATATAAATGGTGCGCAGGGGCAGATCCAGCCAGATAGATTGGGGTGCAGGATACCCTGTAAGGCCCTCCTAACCCCTAGTCAAACTCACACTGTCAGGTATTCTAAATTCTCCCACTCTGACCCCCCTTAAAACCATTTATGTGCCCCGGTTGAGAAACTATGCTCTCACATACAACAGGAGCTCCTCAAGAATATCCTAGACATGCCCCTGATGGAGCATCAATTCACATTGGGACGTAATTTTTGAACTAATAAAAGCAAAATTTTCAGGAACATAAGATAAATGTGCAGGTAGGTGATAAGGTTATTTATGGAAATGGGGAAAGGAATGCAAACCACTAACTTTTCCCTTTCTTCAAAGTCCACCTTGTACTGGGAAGTTATGCAGCACATCACTTCTTTCGGCAATGCCAATATTTTGTTCCAACTTCAAAGAAGTAAGAAATCACAATTCAAAGCCATTGTCATTCATAACACTGATACACTTTCTTCTTGTACTTGTTTATTTCTTTTCTACATTTCACGACCATGAACCCCTAGTTTTTTGTCAGATGTGTTTTGGCAAATATAAATCAACTCTTAGGCAATTGGTGATTAGGCATGATTGGCTCATTAAAAATTGAGGGTGACAATATGGAAAGGAAACTTTCACAAAAATTTTTATCAGTAATGGAACCAGTAGTTGAAGTTCACTGGCAATAGACAAATACCCAACAGTAGTGAGCCCTTGCATACCACTTTTTGTAATACTAGATTTCCATTCATGTGATCACAAGAGATACATCTTAAGCATAAGTAATACCTCCACTTTTTAATTACACACAGAGTTTATGCAGTTTAAGTCTATTTTATTTTTGCGTGTTGTTGAAACATGGAGATGATTATTAGCAGAGTCAGCAATGGGAGTGACTGCATATATTTGAATTCTTTAAATTTAATTTCAGGCAATATTAAACTCTGCAATTTTATAGACAATTAATTTATCAACATTGAGCACAAGAGCTTTGTAAAATGTGTAACAAGAGATCATCAACCATCAATGAGCCACAGTATTCTTATGCAGTGAGACATCCTCAATGTATATACTGCAAAAAAACCTTCATGCAAGAGGATGAGTCTTGGTGCCACAAAATGACAATACACTTCAGCCAAATTGGATAATAATATTATGCCATTCTTTCTCTGTTAGCAAATAGGTAGTACATTGCAATCACATAATTTAATACCACAGTTTAATATTTAAATCTATTTCACATTGTATATCACTTGAGTAACCATTATGGAAGGGCTTATCTTCATTTCTTGGTCCAAACGCATAATAAATATACGTCATAGCCAATACATCTTGAGAAGTAAGCCATTAAACAATTGGCACTGACAGTTATGGTAATCCAATGATAATGAGAGAATTCAGTCAGCTATGAATAACACATGCAAGTTCAAGATCATTACACCCAAAAACTTTGAATAACTATGAGAACAATCACTCTTTATCAGTTACATACTTCCCCCAACATAAGGCTGTGCATTCTTAAATACTACCCTGTTCTCTTTCATGGTGCAGGTGTAAGCATTCATCTTATGAATTCCTCTTAATGTCAAGAACACTTACTCTTTTTGTGTAATTTGCAACGTTTTCATCCTGATAAAGTTTAAGCCACAGTAATATCCATGAATGGAATATTATTTGTTTAAGCATCAAGCCATTGAAGTTAAATAATTGCTCTGTTTTCATTAAGTTGTCTCCTCAGCTTACAGATCATCAAAGGGGTCCATCTATGTATCATACCTTCACATCAAATTGAGCCTTCTCTATTCCAAGAAGTCAGTGCTTTGGACCAAGGGCGATTGGCCATAGGATCCTCAACGGTGAACCCCTGCAGAGGATGATGGTCCTGCAATGGCTGGCCCAATCTCACCATGAAGAATTCTTCTTCCAGAAGGAAATGAAGCCTCCCGTCGATGCTGTTGTGAGGTGGAAGCAACTGCAGCAATTGAAGTAGATGCCACAGAAGTAGATGGCAATGGCTGCAGGTTGTCCTGAATATAAAATGGTGTCATATTCAAGACTGATATTGAGTAGTACTTACAAGGACTTCATACATAAGTAGCCATGATTGTTCCTATTTATGTATTTCCCTTTGTGATAATTATAATCCTCAACCCTATTAAAAAAGCTAAAGCAGAGGAATGGGTTTGTGTGGTGGCTAGGGAGTTGATTTCCCACCCTGCAGGTCTAGGTTCAAATCCTGGCGGCGACTAAGGCCTGTAGAACTATCCTTATCCCTCCTTTGTTTTTGTGAGGAGACGCTTCAAGAACAGCACTCTGTTAATCAAATGCGACATTATGCCATGGTCCCCAAGGAATCTTTCATTTAGAGCAGGCTAATGCTGAAACAAAGTTTATCTCGACCAAAGCTAATGGTCAATTCCTCCAAAGTCCATTCCACACTTGAACAATTGCTTGTCCAAGTCAAGAAGAATAAAGGTTGAAATACATCTTCAGGTTGGAGTGAGTTCGATCTAATTTGGATATCCAAAATTTGTCAGCAATAAGCACTGACAGATTCAGCAGCACTTAGAAAATCAAGAAGAGTGTTCAGCAGCCACTGCACTTTGCTCCAAAAATTGAAATAATTTACTGAACATCATGTGAACTCTATTCCCTATTACATAGCTGCTGTATTTTCAGGAATGATATCTAAGATAAATGAAAGACCTTTCAAGCATTAAATTTACATATATCATACATAATTTCAAGCCCATTCGCTACCCAAGGAGGAAGAAAAGTCAAAATGACATCACTTTGACCTCAAAATGACCCACGAAAAGTCACTATTCAGTCATAACCGTGAAGGTGACTTTTTGCGGGTCATTCTGATGTCAAAGTGACGTCATTTTGACTTTGAATTCATTTGTAGATGTTTTCATTAAAAGTGAGAGCATATAAAAAAATTATCAAATATTGTCTACGATACTGGCTCTCCCTGCATTCCAACCTGAAGGTTGGTTCGGAAAGGTGAGGGTAGAGCTCACCCCTGACACTTAATCACACAACCGCGCATGCGAATATCACACCATAAGGAGGGGGGCCAGTTCCTTTCCATGGGCTAGTTCTACAGATAATTATTAATTTTGGGGAGCCCAAAGCTTCACCCCAGGTTTGAACTCCTGGGACCCATCTCCCAATAGCCAATGGCTAGATCCAATAGGCCACTAACACAGTGGCATAGCCAGGTTTTAGGTCTAAATTTAAAAGCCTTAAAATTCTCCCCTCCTTCCTTTCCCCTATTGATACCCCAAGACGTGATTGCGCCACTTGCCCAGGGCGATATGTATCGTGAAATATCGTGATAATTAATTATATCGGGAATACGAATTCGAGTTTCGTACATTATCGAAAAATCATTGTCCGATAAAAAGGGCCCAATAAAAGTATTGGGACTGATAGAATATCGGAACCGATAAAATATCACGATATATCGTCCAATAAAAATATCGGGTGCAATAAATTAACTGAGCCATTAAAAATATCGGAATCGTTAAAAATAGTCTTCCGATAAAATACTACGGAACTACTATTATAAGGTAGAAATATCCTTTCGATAAAATATAAAGATATATCATCCGATAAAAAATATCGGGCCTGATAAAAATCGCCATTTGATAAAATACTACGCTTGATAATCCGATAAAAAATCGCCACTGCTAAAATATCGCGAAATATCATCCAATAAAAATTGCTGCTCGAATAAAATACCACGATTTATTGTCTTATAAAAGCCGCAGCCTCGATAAAACATCGTGATTTATCACCCGATCGCGTCGTCGCGTGCGATAAATTATCATGTTTTGGCATCGGGAAATTAGTTTGGGAAAATGTTTATGGCTGGAATATGTATAGGGTTGGCCTTCGTTTATGCTAGACCATAAATCAGTGCGTTAAAAACTTACTAATGTATGGTATATCGCGATATTAAATATGAGGTATTTTTTCATCGAATTATATAACGTGATATATTTTATCTGAAGGCAAATTTTTATCGGGCTGGAGATTTTTTTATGAAATGATACATCGTGGTATTTTATCGGTAGGCGATTTTTATGGGCCCTGGTATTTGTATCGTCCGATACAAATATTGGTTTAGGATATCGTCATGTTTTAATGGATATCGGATGATATTTATGATGATTTTTTTGTTCTCGATATTTTTATCGATTTTCGTCCGAGATTTAATGACGATATATGATAATTGTTCCTTAAAAATGGTCTAGTATTCGCTTTTACCGCAAGAAAGTCCCCGGGAACGAACCTATTTCGCCAAAATATTTCGAAGGAAATTTTGTGACGCGCCATTTCTAAACTAGAATGCGCCGCGGTTTTTTTAAATAACTCATCGTCGCTGATTGCTGCAATTGCGTAAGAAATAATTAAGCTTCTCCTCGTTTTCAATAATATTTTCGGTGAGAGCCCGTGCGTACGTCACTACGGGAATAATAGCCAATAATAAATATCCGTCTTCATTTCAAATCAACAATGGAGCGTTCGTTATCTGCCATTTCTTGATTTATTTACGTTTGTTTTTACAAACGAGACAAGAGATTGCAATCATACAGGAGAGGAAACGGAAATGAAAATTTGCTTTATATTAATCCAGAAGATGGGATGTTTGAAGCAGCTAATATGCCAAAAGTTCTCTGGATGACGAGAAGGATTTAAACAACTTTGAAGAGCTCCTGAAAACCTCATCTCTCTTCAAATCATTTGTGAGTAAATTGACTGTTATCTGCTCTACATCATCCATCTAATTAACCCTTCTATTTTCCCTTCTTGAGCCATATGAAAAAGTTAAAATTTATTTTGGTTTCCTTTCTCACAGGTTTAACATCTTAGACAAATTGCAGTTGATCATACTGATGGAGTTTTCAGCCCATGCGACCAGATATATGTGTACAAATGAATTTGCTCGCTGCATCAATTGGGATGGAGAGCTTGGAAAAATTATGTTCAACAACCCCTACATCAATACCTTATGCAGTTATATATATATATGCAGTAAGTATCAATTTTTCTATTTAATGTATCATCAAAATTAGAAACTTTCAGCTTCTTGATGTTATTTTTTCCTTTGTTTGCAGTCCCACGATGGAAGAATTTCCCTGAGGATAAAGTAATGAAAACGAAGGCAAAGATTCAGCGGTGGTTCAAGACAATTGCTTAAGCAACTAGAGGCAACTGAAGGGAAAGGAAATGCAACAGAATCAACTGAAATGGCCAATGTAGATGATTTTTCTCGATTTGTATTTGAAGAGGGAGAAAAGGAACATTAAAAGGAAAATTAAAAACAAATCCTGAGGAATTTCTTCTTGTAAAATCTGTTTTTTGTTGCAATAAACCCTAATAAAGGTTGAGTTTCATATCTGAAGTGTTTAATTATCCCTAAATGACAATCTAAATACAGAAATTATAGTATGAATTGTCATTAGAAGAACAAATAGATTTGGTCACAAATAGTCAAAGTGAGGTCAAAATGAGGTCAAAATGATAGGTAGTCATTTTAGGTCATATTGACATCATCATGAGTCACGAAGGATGTCATTTCAAGGGACCATTTTGAGGTCACCGTGACTACCAAGCCATGACTTGAAAATGACATCAAGATGATGTCATAATGACTTTTCATTCCTCCTTGGGTACATAACCATTGTGGACAGAATCATAGATTTTATTGGCTTTCATGTTGCTGGCCATGAATTTTTCTGGCATAATATCACACTGATCTGCCAATTTTTACTTCCTGATTATAGAAGGCTGTACAAGAGTTGATTTTTTAATGGGGAAAAGACATCAGAGTCAATACAATGAAGGCATTTTTTTAATCCATAATCGGGATTTCATATTAATCATAATTTTTCTACATTTCGTCTTTCACTGTTAATTATACTCCAACAATCTTTCTTATGTTAATATTTTTTTACCTCTGCAGGGATCCAACTACTTTTGAGTCACTAAAAACTGTGCTTACTGTTCTTATTGCGTAGTTATTAAGGGCATTTCAGGAAGAATCTGAAATACATGAGGAGGTAGTAGGGGAGACAATTTAAAGAATTTATTGTCCTTAAACATGGGGTCACAACTCCTTAGTTACTGAACTATTGCAATGTAACCATTTCTTTGGATGCACTTTGCAGTTACCATGAAAACGGGATAATAAACAATTAAGGCTGGATGAAATGTGCAATTGCAATTGTTTGAAATAATTAATCTCAAAATGGGTCATATCACTCAATAACACTTTTGATGCTCGCTCAAAGCTCTTGCTTAACTAAGCTTAAAGATTGATCATCCTTCCATCAGTAGCCCATCATTCTACCCATTATACTACCACTTGTGCCGATAATTATAATGGATGTATTGTAAGTCATGGGAAATCGCAGTCTCCCATATTCTCCCCAGTCTTCTCCCACTTACAAGAGGAAATTTCTTTTATTACATTCATCCCAACCCCCTCTCTTAGCAATGTATAGATATCTAACTCCGAGTCACGGGAACATATATTTACTTAAACCCTTTAGTGCGGTGGGCTGATATATCGGCTCTTACGTTGTACATTATTTAATTTGCTATAATTTATTAAATTGATATATTTTATCAATATGAACCAGTTTAACCTCAGTAATAAAAAAAACGCTAATAGATATGTAATAAAATAGCTTTGTATTGTTTTTTTTCATAGTTGCTACATTTTATGATAATACCCTCCCCATTTCTCACAAATACCCCAAGAAGAAGGATTGCACTAAGAGGGCTAAATGGTAGTATAATTGTTGCGGTAGTTTTGAGGAGCTAGTGTACTTTTAACAGCTCTCACTAATTGTAATCATTTAAAGAGAGATGAAGAATATAATTTTTTTAATGGTAGCATGTTTTATGAATTAAGCACAGATATTTCATTTCTACAAATTAGAATGTACCACAGTTGCTTCATGAAATAGGGGATTTTCATTCTTTTTCAAATCATTCCAGCATTCTTCTCCATCTAAAGGTATCCATATTTTAATTTCCCAACCCCCCGAGAGAGCAGGCATCTATTTCAATCCCCTCTCTCAGCAATATATCCATAATTAACTCAGGGTTACTTGAATATAGATTTACTTAAATGGTAATATCATTGTAGAGGTTGTTTATGGGAGCTTTGATAACTCTAATAAAATGGATGTAATTGGTACCATCTAAAACAACGTAAAATAGAATTTTTTAAATGGTTGCATGTTTTAGGAAGTAAACACAAATACTTCATTTTTAATTATAAGAATACACCTCCACTGGCAACATCCAACTTATTTCATGAAATAGGGGATTTTCATAATTTTTTCAAACCATCCCAACATATCCTCTCCAACCATAGGCAATCGCTAGAGATTGGATAGTTCTGAGTGCATGAAACTTGGATTCATCTTAAACATTGAAAAATAATGTTTTTTTTTAATGGCTACATGTTTCATAAAGTAAAAACAGGTGTTTCATATTCGCTATTTAGAATGCACCGAAGTTTAGGTGATTTTAATTATTTTGAAGGTTATATTTTATTATTTTTAATTACTACTTGCATTATTTTGAATATTCGTACTCCAAGGTGTTCATATTTTCGTTACCCCTTCCCTCCCTTTGGAGGGCGAGGCCATCCATTTCATCAGCCCTCCCTCACCTCTCTAACTTCGTCGAGGACCGGCAGGAGCTCGTCCGTGGACATGGCCGTCTTGGGGCTGGGCGACGGCGTGTGCCCCATGCCGCACCCAGACGACGACGGCCCCCCTTCCGCGATCTCGGAGAGCGCCACGCCTGGCAGGCTCTGCGCGGGCCGCAAGCCCGGGTGGTGGAGGGCGTTTGCCGCCGCCGCCGCAGCCGCCACGGCCGCCGCGCGCTGCTCCTTCTGCTCCCGCTCCCGCTCGTAGCGCCTCAGACTGTAGCTGCGGGAGGATGAGGCACTGCTGTGGATCGATGCGTTGCTCGGACGACGGGAGCCCGCTGTGTGTGTCAGTTTGTGAGGCGGCGGAGGCGAGGAGGTTGGGGGGGGGGGGCGGCATTGGCGCGGTGGCGAGCGGTTTTTTTTAGAGATATATATATTTGTTGTGGAGATGGGGGTATGGCGAATATAAAAGAGAAAAGGGGGTTAGTGGGGTTGAGGAGGGGAAAAGAGATAGCAGGTAGGACGACGAGAAGGTATAAAAGTGTGAAAGGACCGGGTTCGGGGTGCAGATAAAAAGAGAGAAACAAGGCGTGAAGAGGATAAGGCGGGTGACAAGGAAGACGGGTAAGATTATGTGGAAGAAAAGCGAGAATAAAGGAAGGAAAGTGTTTTCAGAGGGAATGAGAGAATAATTGAGATAGGCGGTCAAAATTTTTCGGGCATTGGTAGGAATGACAAAGATTCGAAAAAAATAGGTTTGGACGCAGTGAAAGAGAGAGGAAAGAGGATGAGTGGAGTGAGGGACGGAGGATATAGAAGGATGGTTTGGAGCGAAGATAAGGATAGAGACAGAAGGCGTGAAGAACGTGAAGCGGGAGGAGAAAGCGGGCGTGATAAGGAGGACAGATGGGATTGGAAGGAAGAAAAGTGAGCAATGAAGGACAGCGAGTGTTTTTTTCCGAGGGGGTTCAGAGAAAGAAAGAGAGAGATGGGTGATTAGAATGTTTCGGGCATTGGTTGGAATGAAATGGTACCGAAAAAAAAGGCACGAGACATAGGCGACCGAGTTACCGCGACCGCATTTTATGACGAGGAAGGAAAGTGAGAACGTTAGCATCAAGATTGGTGAAAGAGACGAAGATAAATTTGTTTGGGGTTTTTGAAGGAAACAAGAAAATAGAATTATGCGCCAGAGCATTATGGGTTTGACGAGACGGAAATGGCCGAATAATCGCCACCGCAAGATAAAAAGACAGTTTGGGATGGAAGGAAATAAGAGGAGGGACAATTATTGTTCCAGATGGATGAGTGGATGTGGTTTAGGGTATATCAAGAGTCAGAAAGCGAGAGATGGAGACGGAATGGACACGAAATAAGATAAAAATTATTAAAATAAAGAAATAGAGCGAAAGGGATGAATATGTACGAAGGTTTTTCAAATGAAAAGGAAAAAATATAAATATGACGGAAGTGAGTCCGAAGAGATAAGAAATGGATACAAAGAGATAAAGCCGCCGAAATGACAATAATGCCCGAGCAATACAACACGAAGCAACGGGAGTATTCCATGAACACCACCGATAAAGGTACAGGGACGGGAGAGGGCAGTCAAAAGATGGAGAGGCGTGGGCGAAGAAGGAATGCATTTGAATCCAGAGAGACGTGAGGGATGGAGAGGGGGTAGGTTGGGGGGCGTTCGAGGAAACGACGGAGCATTTAGCGGTGAATTATGAGGACGTGGGAATGGGGGGATTTACGCCAACCGGAGACACGGCGACAGGGAAGGAAGAGGAAACGGGTCAGAGAGTTGATGTGATTTAAGAGAACGTTCGGGGTGTTCGGTTTGGGGCACGGCGAGAAGAGGAGAGGGAAGAGGAGGAAACGGCGTGAGAAGCGAAGAAAGCGGAGGACCGGAAAATAGCCAGATAGATAGAGAGAAAACATTATTAAGTTAATTAAAATGGCCGTATACAGGAAACGGGCGAATAATAGCGAAGATGATTTACAAAGCGTCGAGATAAAATTAAAATCATAGAATAAAATATGGAAATGGAAAGGTTGAGCAACGAAATTGGAAAGTAATTGGAGAGTAATTGGCGAGTAGCGGAGAAAATGAATTAAATAATATGTTTTCGAGGGAGGGAAAGATGTGAGGATATTTTTTATAAAAAGAGGCCATCAGGCGATGGGAGGTTGAACACAAAAGAAATAGTGTTTTTGAAGGAACGGCGCGGTAGGTTGTTCGACGCAGTCAATTTCGCGGAGCGCGATAGCAAAAAGACGCGAAGGAGGTTGGTTAATTAGAGTCGGGTGTTTTTGGGAAGATCAATAAACGGACGCGAGAGGCAGAGATAGAGAAAGTGGTGTTTTTGAAAAAAAATTAGAAGGGGAAGGTTTTGAAGGGCAAAATTAAAAACGGGACGGAGAGGAGTTCGCGAGTTGATAGGGTCGGATGAAGAGGAAGGATGCAGGGACCGAGGAAACACGAGACAAAGGACCGGAATAAGCGGAACAGGAGACAAGCGGTCCAAGGGTAGTCGACGAGATACACGGGGAGGAAATTTCATGAAAACGGGACACAGGAGATGTTGGTTTGGCCGAAAGGCAGATGTTTAACGGTTCGCGAGCACGTGTTCGACAGTTCGCGGTCGACGAGTTGGAACAAGGGTGCACAGAAAAAAATAGACGAGCACAGTGAAAGGTTTGGAGATGCGAGTTGGGAGATGGATGAAGAAAGAGACGGACAGCAGGAGGAGAGTGAATAATGGAGAGCGAAGAGGCGCATGACACGAGGCAGAAGGATTGGAAGATACATTCGGTGCGGGTGGTGAAGGGAATGCAGACGAATATGGGCGAGGCCGTAAATACGAGGAAAGAGTGCGGTTGGAGTAACGGTCGTTTTATATATTTTTTTTTAGTAGAAGCGATCGGGGTCGTATAGGAAAAAAAAGGTCGGTGGCAAAGAACGACATTTTACGCCGAAAAAATAATAATAACACACATGCATGGTTGTGTGTTTTTTTATTCGAAGGAAGTTTTTTTTCGGGAGGGGACAACGGTAGGGTTTTCGGGTAGGGTGAAGGTGATACGGATTTTCGTTTACGAGGTGGCGGAGAAGGAAGTGAAAAAGGAGAGGATGCGTTTTTTTATTTTCAGGTTGGCGGGCGTGGATGGAAGAATCGTTTCGCGGACGTTAAGAAGACGCGCAACGTTGAGATTCGTCATCGCGTCAAAAATTAAAAATATAGGGAAATGAAAGATGAGGACAAGCGTTGTCGAATGTCAGTGAGATGGCCACGGGAGAGAGATAGTGGCGGGATGAGTTCAATGTGCCAAGTGAGGCGGAAAAAAAGAAGGTTTTCACCAAGATTCACGGATGTTACAAAACGTATTTACAGGAATAGGAGGAGGAGAACATGGGCCGTGTGGGAACGGGCATGATTTTGAGAGGACCAGTAAAACACGGAACACAGGTGTTTGGACGGGAACGCGAGGGGTATTGAGGCGAATGTTTGCATGAACGCGTTTCGTCCCGGTAATATTTTCGACGGATCGGATATTGGTTCCAGAGGTTTTCGATTCGATTTTGAGGTGTCGAGATAAAAATGTGACAGGAGATTTCGAGAATCCGGGAGAGTTTTCCGGTGGAGGGAAAGGTTGCAAGAGGAAGCGAAGGAGGGAATTTTGGGGGCGGAAATAAATACGGATAGGGGAGTTACAAGTGGGAGAACGCGGGTTTGGCGTAAGCCGTGGCCGTTGGAATCCAGCAGGGTCCAGCGCGAGGAAGGCGTGTGTTTGGTGGTCGGAAGGAAGGCAAGAGAAAGACGACATGTTAAAAATAATGGGTCTCCGCCCATTCGTGCCGGAAAAAGGATGTATTGATTGCGACAAACGTTTCATTTATCTACGAGACTTGATGGAGTAAAACGTGTTGACGCTTTTTAATCAAAACAACACTCAAAAGGAACAAATTATATCTTGATGGATGAAGTAAATTACAATTCTCAAGTAATCTGAATCAATTTTAAGGATCTCTCTGGGCACTTATTTCTTAACATACCCTTGACATTATAGTTAATGCGATTGTCGCTTTCAACACCAAAACCTTTAACACACAAATCATTTCCAGCACACACATTTAAGATTTACACACTTTGCATGCAAAAATGAGATATAATATTTTTAGATAGCAGGCAGAAGAATATATAGAAATAATTTAAAGATACTGAGTAATGAGTTTGAAGAAAGACATGCAAAAAAACTTTTTAAGCACTGCCATCAAAACTGACGAAATCTTGCAGGATCTTTGGCTGGCGATGAACACTGTAATTCATAACTCCCAGTTTCCTACTCCTTACTTACTTATATTTGATGGTCTCCGAAACATGAGAAAAATATCAATATTTAAGTAATTTGTTCTATACTCTGGCTACTAGATTTCGGCTTCCATTTAATTAAAGATGACCTATTGTAATTCAACAATTCACAGATTAGTTGTTTTAAATTTTGTGAAATTACTAGAGTTTTATAGTTCAAAATCTTTTACGAAATATTTTTAATGAAATACACAAAACAAATGAAAACGATAACAATTGTAAAAATTGTAGCATAAGGTGATTACAACCATTTATTGTATTTTGCTACCCAAGAGAATTATCAAAGTATTGATGAAAAGGATCGAAGTTCACTACCACGAATCGAAGGTAGTTATTTTTTATTTACTTAACAAAAGAAAACCATAATAATTACACGATAATGATTCTTTTTTATACATCTGCTGCAATAGAGCAGGAAATATATTTTTTTGAAAAATTACCATAGCTGTGTCCTCATCGAAGTTTATGAAACGTAACTGAATGTAAATAATCCATAGAATGGGGAAATGATTTTACTCTTCATTATTACAAATTATGCTAAAATTTAATTTAAAAATTTATCGGAATAAATTATGAGCAAAACATTTTAAATGAAGCGATTACTTCAGGCCTGATATCGGATTCCACGAGGCGTAGAGTCATTTTCCATAATTTCCATGTGAATGAATAGCCACAAGTCCACCCATGATTCGCAGTCAGCTGGTAAAAAAATTAAAATTACTCTCATCTAGAGCAAGGCATTCCAAAACAAACTGCATGCAGGCTAACACAAGTAGCGAGAATAAAAGACAGCGCATACCACAATATATAAATGAGCGCAAGAGAAAAGTCAACAGCGCTTTGTTAGAGGAGGCGTAAGGGTAGGGATGTCATATATATATATATATATATATATCTGCACTCAGAATTTCTACGTAAAATGGATACAATGGATTAAAAATATTTTTATTTAAGTCTAAATTAAGTGAATTTCGGATATTGTATGTATTTTGTGCTTCTTATGAGTCGTGCAGTAGCATTCACGTATTAATTTAGGATTAGTCTACGTACCTGTTGACTAATATTACGTGTAGCCTTCGCATTTTCCTACATTTACTAACTTTTATCTACAAGCATTACTCATACTTTACTCCTGTGTAAAAAACTATGTATCTGTGATCTACTAATGTTACCTAATTTTAACTCTTGCGGTTGAATCAATCGCAATTGGCTGAACCCTCGAGGAGGCATGCAGAACAAAGAAGCGATAAATCTTATGCTTATACAAATCACTGACCTTGAACCGTTATACGAAAAGAATTAGAAAAATAATTTGATGTTGGATTATCAATGTTGCTGAAATGAATGCGGCTGAAAATGGAAGACAACGTGATTCCTCCCTTCCGATGAAATTTACTGATGAGAACTAATTAAAGGCTATATGAAAATCGTATACGACCAGAGATCGGTGAATAAATGTATACTGTGAGCACTCATAGCATCAGAACACCCTAACTCATAAAGAGGATATCCAGATTGATGACCAGACGTTAAATGGCACCGGAAACAATTTGATTTTTTTGAGTCTAATATCCCTTGTCTTCAGAAAGGAGTTTTGGGAGAACCCATTGAGAGATAATCGAGCGATATAACCCCAAATTTGACTTTCCACACTGTCTTGATCGATCTGTGTTTATGACTAATGAGAAAGATGATCCGTATAATGAAACCATTTCGATCTACTATGCTGATCTGTCTGATCCGTCTTCAGAAATATAAAATCAGGATTGTGTGTGAGCCTTCAGTAGATCACGATGAATGAGTCAGCAAAACTTATCGCAATGAAGAGACAATTCGCTCCAATCTCGTCCATACGTATGCAGGCGGACGAAAAACCACGCATGTTGCTTAGGGTAGGTTAATTCAGAAAAATGCCAACAAGGACAGAATTAGGTTTTTACCAGGTGGCAAAAGTGAAGTGTCCAAACTGTGGAAATCTCGTAATGTGACAAAAATACATTAAAAGAATACCTATGAAACGCTTGGGACTATTTTTCTGTTCTTTTAATACACTGGAGATTTAAAAGCGTACACTGGTATCACTGGATATATTATATTAATTAACCTCGTTTTTAAATTACGTAATAAGCGGAGAATAATGTAAATGAGTAGGAAATTTTCCATGGAAAAGAACTGAATAGTTTTGCAACAGGAACGTCACCATGCACATTATTCACGTACACGAGTTTTACCGATAATTTCGCGCAACTTCTCTTGGCTTCCTTAGTTTTCACTTGAACTGTTTCTAATTTGAACGGGTTTACGAAAGTTGAAAATTATGCCCTCAAACCCTAAAAGGTATAATGCTGCACACTAATTCATAGAAACAAACTCGCGCCGGAAACTTTGAACCTGCGATAGGATTACGCCTGTGATGAATTCGAAATTACCGTATGTGCAACTAGGGCATCTTTAGCGCTAGCGAAGGAATCTGTATCCCGTTTGACTCCCTGGAATTTCCTTGTATTACTATCCTTGGGGCACTGAAAGTGGATAATATCGAGTACTAATTAAATTCAATTACAAAATAGCGTCTCGATGATCAGGAAACCTAGAAATGCTGGCATGACTTTTGCCATGCATAAACTGGCAAAACACCATGCAGGCATTGATCTGTTAAGACCAAAATACGTCATTCCACTTCCATTCATTACAAATTTCACTCGTAGAATGCGAGTTTTATCGTTTCAGATCCCCATGATCTTACTCCAGATCAAATATTAGCTAGAATTTTAAATTTACAATATTTATAGCCTCCTCGCAAGAGATATCAACTATTTCGAACCACATTCTCAAAAACGTAATGCCCATTCAACTGAATATATGTTGATAAGAATATTATGCGTATTCAGTGAAATATGATTTATTTTTTTAAATAAAAGCGAAGGGAAAGTTTGTTACATTAAAGTAGTAAGCATTAAGTTGGGTTTGAGTATTCCATTATTTATCATACCTACTTGTTCGCTAATTATTCTATTTTTCATTTATACATTTTCCAGTTCCTATCTAAAATATATGATGAAGGTTATAAAAATTTTATAGTTGCCAAATATATTAAAATTTAGAAAATTTGTTCTTCCATTACATTCAAAATCATTTATCAAGATTATCGCGTGCAATTAATTTAGAAACGAATCAGGGTATTACAATGAGTATTCTTATTAGCATGGCAATTAATGAGGCACACTCCTGACTGGCATGATTTATCGATTGAAATGATGGTTAATGATGGCGTCAGAAATTTTTAGGTACTTTTTATATCACAAAATCTGTAATTATATCTTCATTCTGTGCACTGTAAGGGAAAGAGCCTCAAGGTTTTTCTTCCATTTGCTAATTTTTTCGATTCAAGAAGCATACGCTTAAGGCATAAACTTCTTGACAATTTTTTAAGCATATTAATTTTATCAACGCATCGAATGAATTTATAATATATAATTTTCCATGCATAATAATGGCCGGGTCAAAGCGAAATTTACAACGCTAACTTTGAGAAAGGACTTGTTTCAACCTAATCTAAAGAAAAAATTAGATTTTTGACCCAAAATTGAATGAGGGAGTGAATAAAACTATCGTATAACTGAATTATTATGCAGGAACTCAGAATTTTTAATGTAAGGAGGAGAGTAGGTCATCCTGGAGAACTTTCGAGACGGTGAGCCAAAAATTCCAATGATACTGGAACATTTTCTGTTTCTACGAAGCACAAAAGGTCCCATTGATGCTGAGGAGTCCGATCTCGAGCTAGGTTTCGGGAGGGACCTTCCGGATCGATAGCAAAATAAAAATCCCAAATTAACTCGAGATGTACGTGGCACTAGCCTGAGGGAAAACCTCATCGTTCCAGAGGGAAAGAAGGGAGAGTAGAAGATCTGTTCGAGTAATGGGGCGATAGCGCACGGAAAGTGAAGGTTATCATGGGGAGAAGGACTTTTCTATGGATGTCGGGAAACTAGGTATCTGTTTGGTGGTGGCGGCGGCAATAAGGATGGGAAGGGGTACATAGATAACTGAAGGATAGAGTGAGGAAGGAGACGGCAGCAGCGCTAGGAGCGAATAAAGGACATAGGGAGGTAACAGAGGGTCACAACTAGCGCAGGCATTTTTTTCCATTTGATAATTATCATTGTTTAATTTTGGCACATTGATGATTTTGATTTCTGAGCGGGATGATTTTTTTTCTTACAAAAAAGAAAGATTTCTGGGGTGATTGGGGGGTGGGGGTGGATTGGGAGGGGAACAACGGCACACCGCCATCACCTCTGGATTTACTACGACGCTGCGAGGTTGAGGGTTCATCATCCTTTTCGTTGACGAATTGGACGCCGTCGAATTCCGCGCCGGCGGCCAGGGCAGTCGCTGTTGTCTGAACGTGGCAAGAGATTAGTAAGATGGCCGCCGCGCGGGCCGCACCTGCTCGCGATGAAGAGGCGGGCACTAGCATGGCCGCCGATGAGGGCCTGCGAGACATTCGGCCGCCGGGAACGCTGCCCCCCGCCGACGTGGGGCTGCTCCGCTGGCTCGAACTCCGCGACGACGGCCTCTGGTGGTGGTGGTGGTGGTGAACGGCCAGCGGGATGCCTGCGGGCGGGACACACAGACACACGGGACCATTGTCGAGGCGGCAATCCACAGAGGGTAGGCTCTCGCAGCAGGTAATAAACACACTCACACACATACTCATGTCGATTTTTTTATCTCCTCCGCTCCTCAATATGGGGGTCGATTGGTTAAGGATATAGGGCACTACTGCACGGGAAGGTGGGGTTTAACGCACCTGAGTCGTGGTTTGTTAGTGCAATTCGGGTTTCCAGTCCAAGCATAAGTTAACAAAGCTAAAAGTACGATTGAGGAAATAAATAAGTGTTGCAAAGCACTGAAAGATAGTACTGTTGGGACGAATTGCAACAGAGGTATTAAAGTAAACTGGGATCTTGTAGACCAACGGTTTTAGCCACCCATCATGTATAAATACTACTCATCAAAACCTAAGGAATTAAAGGCTGACTTTTATCTTTCTGCGCATCTAAATGGGCAAAAACGAGTAAAAAGAGTCCTAATTAGAATTGAGGTTTTAAAATGTAGAAGAGCTTGCATAAATATTACTAAGAGAGTGAACTAAAATATGAGGTAAAGTCACAGACAAAATTAATAGCATCGATTAGCCATGAAACATACTTCCATCGGTTATGATTCAACCTACTTCTCTAGCCTAAACTCCTTAAAATATTTTATTACGTTTAAGTTTTTTTGATGCGATAATACAGTATGGACACGAGCCAATCGCCCACATTGAAAAGAGTACGAGAAAATAAAATACTACGACTGATATTGAGGCATAAAAAATACAGTTGAAACACCTAATATACGTGATTGATTGCGTCGAAGTATAAATTAGTACCAGAACTACGTTTTGAGTTGAGCCGATAAGATAATATAGAGCTTACTAACCAGTGGCGGCAAAAATAAAGTTGATAAAATCGAATGATGGATGATGGAAAAAATGATGAATGAGAAAGATAAAAGTTTTGAACCTGCAGCTTTAATTGGAACAAATCGGAAAAATTGATATGTGCATATATCGAGCTATTATTTTGAAAATACTATAAATATTAGTAACAGAAACCGAAAACACATAAGAAAACTTGGCAGCTCATTTCATACACTCCTCTACCATTGCAGTTACTTCCAGTCCCTCCTTTTCGACTGAATGACATCCTATCAATACAATCCTTCTGGTACACGGCTGCGGACATTAACAAACAAATCTGGAATAGTAATTGATGTGAATCAAGTGTGGCCTAGTACGATGTAAATACATTAATTCTAAACTTCCACCATTAGGCATTAGAATGCAGACTTATTCAAAACAACCAAGGCTTAACTGATGCATCTCGCGACTCTCAAGATCCCAGCAGCTCTTTAAGAAGGTGGGAGCGAGCGTCTTGAGAGAGAGATCGTGACTTACGTAATCCCACCTCGGTGAGTATCTCTTCCTTTTCACCTCGGGTGCTGAATGCAACCAGTTCACCGACCTTACCTGCGGAGGCGCGCGACTCTCGATTCAAACGCGACCATTGCCGCAGAGGGAATTCGCAAGGAAGGGAGGGAGCGAGGGTTTTAAGGGAGGAGGCAAAGAAGTCGACCGCAGAACGTGAATAGCGCGGTGGCCCCGAGATCGGAAGTACGAGCGTATTGAGCGCGGTGTGTGTCGCAGCGCTGAAGGGCTCTCCCGAAGAATCCGTGCGCGATAGGTCGGGAAACGGGTGCGAAACTAGGGAAGGAAAGGTCACACGCTGGGGACAGCTTCTCGAACCCTGCAGCCACAGCGGTTACAGCACGCACGCATGGGAAGATTACTGATGCCTTGCTATGAATATCTGGTCACAAGGTCCATAGTGAGGAGCATTAAGAGGATGAGGGCAAGCTGACTAGCGTGGGACTTACAAAAATTCAAAACCAAAAATACAGCAAGATAGTTTTATTTCTTGAACATGTGTTCATTTAAATATTCACACAAGTTAATAAGAATACGAATTCAACTGCTGATACGATATGCATTTCTGCATCAATTTCTGTGCCTTAATGTGCCGTGCAGTCAAGACTTGGACGGGTGAATATGTCTTTGAGAATAGAAACGAAGATAAAGGCTCTAAACATTTGTCAATCGAGTTTCCACTCAACGTAATAGTGGCAGAAAAAAGATACTTGACAGCCACCGGTGCTGAGGATACACTTGAGAAGAGTAGGAACTGGTAAGCCGAAATATCCGCCAAATAATCGAAAAAGAGTGACACTTGCAGTGGCAAAAGGCCGTTCAATCTCCTTGTTGGTTCTTCTTCTTCCTCATCAATCACTCACTTCCACACACCTTTAATTCACATACATAGTTTTAAAACTTCATCATAACAATGTGGTATTTCCATAAAATATTTTGTGTCGCTACCCTTCGATATAGTGAAAAACAGACGTCCACAAGTTCCTGTTGAAAACACACACAAAAACTGTGTTCGCGTCAAGCAAAATTTTATCTTCGATCACATAATAGCTCAGGAAACGAAAGACTATGACATTGTAACAAAATCTCCCTTCAATAAAAATTAGTGGTAGCTGGTCAGTTTCCACCAGTAACGGATGATAATTTACAAATACTTGCTAATCATTTTAACTCAAAATTGGTAATTAAAAAGAAATGAAATGTTTCTCACATTTTCATCAACGGTTACTACAATAGTGATTAACTATATTTTTTTAATTGAGTACAGTTATAGCTGAATTCTGACTAGAAATTGATGGATTTCACCAGCAATAGATATGAATAAAAATTTACCGATGATTATCTTCAACAGCGGGTGGAAATTGACCAGTTTCTTAAGAACTAGGACTATCACCGTAAAGAATGATCGGATAATTTTAAATTTGAAGATATGGTCAATGATTATGCACGAAATACTGTGAAGTTGGAATAATCTGGTGAACCTAAAGTCATGAAAAATTCGCACACTTGAAATTGCCATCCTCGTGAGAAACCACACGGAATGAAATGGAAGAAAATAAGATAAAGATGAATGATGAGAGTGTGAAGCACAGAAAGTAGTAGAAAGCCACGAAAGCGCATTTTGACACCGACACATCAAATTCACACTCTAGATAGAAAAAACAGAGGGATGAAAAGTGGGAGAAAATGACATTTGAGAGGAAATGAATGCACAGAGAAACACACACATAATCAGCACTAACGTAACACACACTAAAACAGCGAACGATTAGCATAGCATTGCTGTGGTGACAATCATTCACACTGGCGGTGGTCATGATTTCCTGAAGAGGCGTGGAAACTTTATTAGGAGACTGAAAATACCGCTTTGCTGCGGATTCAGAACCTTAAGATACTGATTTAAAAAATATTTTATTGACCTATGAAGAAATAACCGTCACTGGACACCATGAATGGCTTATTTTCATCGACCAATGACTTCGGGACCTATTTAGAAGAATAAATTACTACTCCCAACAAATGAGATTTCAAAAAAGTGGTGGAAAGTGCGCTTCATATGCGATTGAATATCTTTCCTAGGAAAGCCTTTTAAACAGTTATTAACTCAAGAAGAGTTTGATGCACCAAGTATGACAGAAAATGGAATGAAAAGGGATGTTGATGCGATTGTGATGTTTGGCTTTAATTGAGACAAAAATGAGAGAAATCACAGAAAATTCCCTTCCTAGAATTGCTGAAATACGTAAATTATCATACCACTAAAGGATGATTGTGACATGCAGTTGTAAATGATCTTCAATTGAATTTTGAAGGACTTCGGTTTCGATTGGTTAAATAACAAATTGCATAACAATTAGTACCCCTCTAAATTTATGATGCGTAAATAATAGTCAATTCAAGCGTTACTTTGTGATTGGCTATAGTGCCACAACGGTCAAAAATAATAATAATATCACTTGCCTCAATTGAGGATAAAAAGGAAATAAATTCATGGCTTCAAAGTTTTTGAATGAAAAGGAAAAAATGAGGGTGAATATTAACTTGCTATATACGCTAGGTCTTTTAATATAAACTCTAGCAAAAATACTTTATTCCTACGCTAAGACACTAGTTGGTATAAACATTATTAACTTTATTTATCATAAGGTACTATGTCTAAAATTACTTAATTTATGTAAAAGTGTCTTCGAAAGGTCTCACATTTTATGCTCCAAGACACTTGAAGATAAACTATCAACAAAATCAGAACAGATTTTCTGTAAATTAGCTATTACTCGGCGAAAAAAGTTTTCTTTAATTTAAAAAGCTGTTTTGAACACTTGCAATTATCCACTGGCAAATGTTTCATTCGTCCTTTAACATGGCATCTTCTTCGATATTTAGAATTAGGAGTTTGATACCGTAATACTAAATGGCCAATAAAATTCACTACTTGTGAAAAAATTTAATAAATTAATGGTACCGATAAATTTAGGAGTTGATCATGCGTCACCAAATTACATGACCATTATTTAACTTTTCATCAATCAATATTATAAAAAAATTTCATTCATAGGCCAGTAATTACACGAGAAATGCATTAGGTAAGCTTTGGACAAGTAACTAGTAAAATAATACTAAACTTATCTGATATCGTGATAGTATTGGCTGCTATTTATATAATCGATAGCAACGCTGATAAAATAGTTGTTTTCATTTAACATACCATCAATTTTTTGAATGAAACATTAAAGGAAAGAAAATAAAGGTGCGGCAGACGTGAAGGAAAAACTCATAATACCTAGTATGTAATATAAATATCTATTTTTATCCACGCCAATCAAGCCACGCGTCATCTGAAGTATCGAGCCAACACGTATACAGTGATTTTTGCAAATTTTATCGTGCTGAAAGAATAGCATACACCATGGAAGCTTAAAGAGTTTTTGACTGTAATTTTAATGGGTAAGGTTTGACATTCATCAAGAGAATAGTTGAAAGGGTTGCCAACAACTCTGAAGAGGAGGAAAGCTAAATTTCATCCTCAATTCTCTACCAGATCTAAAAGAACCAAAATTAATAAAAATGGAAAATTATTCTATCAGATCTTTCACTCATCATTACAATCTAAAAGTGGTTTAATTTCAGTACCAACCTCATGCTATAGAAAAATAGAAAATAGTTGAGAAATCATTCGAAGGAATATTAAAAAACAAGTCAACTAATATTTAAACTTTCTAAGACTAAAAAAACACGCCGTAAGTGAAAAGAAATAATGTTTATGTACACTTCACGAAAGGTAAAGGTTTTATGAATCTTCTAAATTTTCAAGACTTCAAGATGAGATTATCGTAATTTAAAGATATACAGATCAGTAAACCTAAAACTATACTATGTTACCTTATTGAAGTATTTAGCTAAAACTCAGTCCCATCTAAATGATGGAAATTAAGTCTACCAAAATTAAAATATATTACATTAAATATAAGTGTTCTAGAAACTAGATACGTATTTATCATACATTTGAAAGACACAGCCCAAGAATGAAGTAACATCAAGGGCTGAGAGAGGGCATTTTAATGAAAGATGTTGGCAACTCTTGAGCACAAAAACATCAATTACATTATAATTAACACCAAGTTACCTGGGAGCGACTAATAACCTCAAGGGTGGTAGTTTCGTGCCCGGGTCAATCAGATATAAAAACATAGACCTAGCTATTAGATTTTATCTCTGGAACCGATCTCTATATACGTAGATCTAGGAAAGGTTTCTGCAAAAAAGTCTACCCAATTTACTGTCGGGGATGCCACTTTTACCTCTTGGTGTCCACAAGCAGGTTATTAGCGTGAAATCCGATGTGTAGCGGTTGCAGGAAAGAAAGGTATTTGTTAACGAACTATTTGGAGGGTCCCTGGCATTACCAAAATTAAAAGCAGTTCACAAATATAAATATAAATACATATGCAATAACATATAAATGTAATAAATAAGTAATGATTTTCACCCATCACATCGTGGTTATTACGCACTTGAATAAAAATTAGAAAGATGAATCAATTTATTCATAAATAATATAATATAAAGTGCTTAGAGTACCGCAATAGGTATTAAAACTCAAAGTGAAAAAAATCTTGATCACGAGGAAACTTTAAAGCAGTCGAAATTTGACAAAACATATTTTTAAAAAACTACCACTCCATGAAATATTCTGAAGTAGCTCACATATCAATATGCATCGTATGACGTAATAAAGCAGAGCAAAAAGATAAAATTAATTCTTAATAGTTATTAGAATAAATCACAAGGCTGGAATATAAATGGTATTATAAATAATTTTTAATTATTCTGCATAATCAGTTTCAAATAAATTCTCTCCAAAAAGCAACAAACTTTTTCCTCTTTTTTCCTCTGCAGCCACGTTAAGTTTTGTAAAAGATTTAAGAGCTAAGAGACGATACCACACAATTTCTCATACATAAATTGGTAATTAGATTCAAGCAAATGGATGGGCAGTTTATTGTAAGAACTTTTACTAGGTCTTCATTTATAGTCTAAGACGACATTTACGGTTCTCATTTAGGGAGCTAACGGTTGTAAAGTTAAAAACAATGTAGATACAAAAATCAGTCAGCACAGTTAACTGAACGATTCTGGTTTAAAAACCATGAAGACAGAAGCAATTATCTCCGATGCTGTAAGGTTAAATGAGGCATTAAAAAAAATAATCCTGAATAAAATTTGTTACAAGTCTTTCAAAAATTAAATTGAAGCATTCTTCCACTTAGTGGATGCGTAGAATTCAAGATAGGATTAGAATTTCTAGCATTTACATATTAATTTAACAGGGTTAACTTTGTACCTACTGGGATAGGCATTGAGTAACGAACGCACTTGTTATAATGACTGTTTGACAAATTTTGCAATGCTATAAAGCAATATAATGGAAAAGGAGTAACAATGATTAAAATAAACGGAAAAAGGAGGGCTGAAAACAAATTTGTAATTTGAACATATTTCAAGGACTACATCGATAGACATCTTATGCTTTAAAAAAATATTCGTATACAGAAAGTTGAAAAAAATCAGGTAACTTTTTAAGCTAAGTCTAGAATATCTTACGGTAAATATAGCATCGTAATTGGTTACGCGGGCTGATAAGCGAGGATAAAGCGGAAAATGAGAGTTATATGACCTATTACTACACGAAACTGATAGGTTACCGGCATCACAGCAGCAGAAATAATATTTATTCGCATATTCTACGAAGAAATATTTTGCCAACTGCTTGTACATATCTTTAGTAACTCATGATCGAAAGCTGAATATCAATCAGTGGTTTCAAAAAATTCCTATCCATCCATTTGCTTATTAAGGAAAATCTACTACAACTGAGCTAAATTAGGCTATTTTGGACAGGTTATTAGACTAATACGGAAGTGATAAGGTGAGGATAAGAGGTTGAGAGGAGCATCAACCGATGGAACGTAGATTGTAATCTTAACCATACGCGATTAATATTTAAAAATAATCATGAGGGTGAAGCAATGGCGTTGATATGCTCTTCACACAAAAACCAAGTTTAAATACCAAGGATGAAATTCACCATGAAAAAATCAATTGTGTTAGCCACGAATCGAACCCAGATATTCCGATTTTCGGTTGGTATACTGCCACCAAGCCATCTTCTTCCAAGGTGAATCTCAGAAGGTGTGACTGGCATACCTGACCGGAAATAAGGAATTCCGGATTCGAATCCCGGCTAAGCCAAATGATATTTTTTCACTGCGGAATTCATCATTGGTGCATATAACTTGGCACCCGTGAGCGTGAATGCATTCAAAGTTACTTGTTTGATGCAGCACTATGAAAAAAAATCAAAGTCGTTTCGATTTGAATTCCATCTTATACAATATTCTCAACAATCACTGGAATTAGAGCGCAGTATCAAGTACTCCGTCACATATTTTGTGAATCCCAGCGACCTTTCGAGAGAAGATTCTCTCGCACACTTATGCACACACTGTAATGAAAGCTCACAGAGCGCTCGGACTCACCAGTTTCGGAAGAGAAGAGGATGGGTGGGGCGAGGTTGGCGTTGGCGAAGTGACGCGGCCGCGCGAACCGGGCGCGGGAGAAGAGTTTGAGCACGAAGCAGATGAGGGCGGTGAAGACGGCGAGGCCGGACGCCACCCCGAGCAGCGTCGGGACGTCCGTCGTCAGCAGGACGAGGTCTGAAACAACACAACGGTGACGCATTATCGCCTGGATGACAAGCGTTTTAACCTAGCTAATGGAGCGATAGATTTCTATTTTATCAAAAAAAGTTCAGCACAAATTTTGCCATTAATAATTCTTTTACGAGTATTAAGGAGACAGGATCGAACACGGATTCATTCATTATGACCTGGACGGCGTGTGTGATAGCCTAGTGGATGGAGTGTTGAGCTGCTGTCACATTTAATTCCGCATATATTTGTCATGCATATTTCATATGAGATTTTTAAATAGAGCATTTATATTTTTCACAAAAATAATTTGAAAATTACATGTCTTAACCACATTTAAAATTTTTTAAATATCTTATGAGATTTAAACAAAAAGAGGATGTATGGTAGTTATGTAGATGTAACATTGGGCTAGTAACCGGCTGCTGTGACTATTTTCGACCTTGGAGGGAAGGGTACGGAAGTAAGGGTGGAGAGATTTTCACTTATTTTTCTGATTCAGTATTTTTATCTCCTCGCCAAGAATATGCCCCGAGCACACCATATCAACTTATCCAAATCACCTGTACGATCTTCCGCCAGAACTGCGTCTCGAAAATCCCCATATTTCTTGAGTTAAAGTCATCCATTTTGCAAAGAATTATAATTCATTCAAGAGGCCAAGCAAGAGTCTTCTTTACTCTCTAACAAAGATTACCTGTTATAAAAATATCATGATGGAATACTCCTTCACTCATTATAATTGTCATCTATATATTTCACTTTTCAACTGTTTCTTTTACATTTCCGTTCGGAATTTGAAGACATTTCCAACTGATCAAGACTGAGATCACCTCATTTATATGTAATAAGTATCATATACACAACACTGAAAGCTGTAAAAAAAGTCAATATCCAAATTCACACCCAAATTAATCTAGGTTTGCATATAGCCAGCTCATACGGCGAAATATTAAAACTTGAAGCTGCTGTTTTTTTCACTTTGATGCCCACTTTATATGATTGACGCTGATACGAATTGGGAACCAAGGGGATATTGAATTTTAAATAAGAAACAACCCCCTGGGAACTGCATGTCTTCAAGTGGTGAAAAAGCAGGAGCGTTATATCCTGGAGATTAGGAAACGTTCAACTATGTTATGAATTGCGGGATGCCTACACTACACCCTCCCCACATGCAGATTCCCAGCACATACGAGGGTTACCGTTGAGACAAATACTTCAATTTGGGAACTCATCGGTATGCTGAAAGGGTCCATGCCTTTAAGAAGATTGAAATTGTGTACTTACATATTTCAGCCCGGAAAGCGTGGAAAAATCAATACTAAGAAGAGCTTCGGTGATATACGACCTCATTTGCTTTCCAATGACTTGTGGATAACATAAAAGCGTCGATTACTGTACAGGTTAACAATTGATAAGGAAATTAGGTATTAGACGATTGATACTCATTTTATGCTTGCCTTGTTATTTTAATGTGGTTTAGCCTCAATATCTGTTAACACATGCTTATTTATGATCAATATTCAACGTTTTCTTAAACAACTTCACTTTTTGATGAATTAGGAATATTTGCTCGACTCACCTCAAATATCCACCTCAAATATTTTCTCCTCATTGAAGGAAACAGTTCCTTAAGACGGCATCCTGAAACTTTACAAGATGGATCACTGAAATAACGAGGGTCAAGCTCACCTCTCTTGTAACTGAGAGGAGTACTCCCCGCCTGTCCTCACGTATACAGAAAACTCACACAACGTATCGCTAAAACCAGAGGAAGGGTTCACGGATCAAACAAGTGATGTCAAAATGACTTCTACCAATTACCGTGTGGTTTCATTATTAAGAGAAGTTCAACTTTTCCTTCCGACTTAGGTATTTTATAACTTATAAATGACAACAGAATGAGCCCTGAAAATTATGGCATATATTGGCATTAGGATCATGATACTACTTTAATCAAATAAATTAAAATCCCAAATTGAAAAGACTCTTTCTTAAACAACTTCACTTTTTGATGAATTAGGAATATTTGCTCGACTCACCTCAAATATCCACCTCAAATGACATATGATGTTTTCTAATTTAAAAATTTCCGTTATATTTTATGACTGGTTTTAACCGTCAAAGTAACCTATTATAATTCAAATATTTAATAAAACATAAACGCAAGCAAAAATATATTTCTGCCAGACATTTTCAGAGTAAAATAATATAAATTTTAGAAACAATTATATTTGTAAGATGCCAAGTTAGTTCGTCAGCTGCGAAAATAAATCATTATAACTATTTTTTCTTCCATTTTAAATTTAAATTGAATTACCTAATAATAGTTTTTGCCGAACCATAGGTGTTTACTTGGAATCTTGAACTATATTTCCAGTCCGCAAGCCAAAATTTGGTATGAACGATAATGACATCGATTCTCCATTACTGACGCATAGGATGAAAAAATGCGAGAAAAAGGGAATGGAAATTTGCGCAGGGTTTAAGACATTAGGTTGCTTAACTTCAATGAGGTTTAAATAAAGAGGGAGGATGATGGACAAAATTTCATTTCCTAAACAGGTATAAATCTAATTTTTTAAAGTTGAGCGGCTGAGGGCGGTATGCTTTTTGAATTTTCCTTTCGGAAAATATTAGTAAATTAATGAAAAATCAGAGGATGGAAAATTTTACATGCTTTTCGTTCTTGTAAATGGAAATCTCTGATCGGCTATCTCGACTAAAGGGATGAACCAATGAGTAAATATTGTCTCAGGTCTAAAATTTCACCAGAATAGATTATATTTAGAGTAGTTGCCACTAAATAAAATATACTGTGTCATTAGACCGTATTTAAAAGCTACCCAGCCATGATTTTGCGAATTTGAATGCACTTGCGCCTAATTATTCTCTAAAAATGAATATAAGTGAGGTTCCCTTCCAATATAGCAGCAGAAAAAACGAACCTTTAAAATTTTTAATAAGCATTCGTCATGAGAATACTCAAGCACGTACCTCTCATTTATTCACTGTGCAATATAACAATACAGGCACTCCTTTGAAGTCTCCCTTAAGGAACGAGCATTGATCCGAGACTTAAGATGGCCTCTTTAGGAAAGTGGAAGAGTTCTTTGCTTCACTTAATGGTCTTATCGCGTAGCGCTAAGTACGGTCACCTGAATAAATTCATGACTCTGTATTCACCATCCACCCTCGAGGTAATTTGGACGGTGGAACAGAAACCCATGCAAAATGTCTGTCCGGAGCTAATGGAAGCGCATACCAGCAATGCTCGGCAAATCTACCATCAACAAGGGTTTTAAACAACCAATTCTTATTCTAGAGTGTATCTGGAGTAGGCGTCTGGAATACTTATGGAAAAAATCCTTAATGACCTGTTTCTTCAAAGTGCTTCGTATGCCGAAAATTATTTATAAACTTATTCCGGCTAAAGTGGTAGATTTTCATAATTTGAATTGCCAATTTTTCGTCATAAAATATCACAAAATTATAGACGCTACCATATTAAATTCCATTTTGAAATTGCCGATGAGCTTATGTTAAAAATGGATTATTTGAACCCATATTCAAGCAATCAACAAATAAAGAAATGAAATGGAAAATGCACTTTGTGTTCGTTGCAGAGAAAAAATTTTTTCCTTCGTAAAAAGTGAGAAAAATTCAGAGCTTAATTAACACAAATGCATGCCTTCATGCAAAGAAAATTAAATTCCAAATTACCCTATCAGAAGAGCTTATCGTATTCGGGACATAAAATGAATTTCGTTTGATTGCAAAGGTTTTACTTAAAATTCACTAATTAAGATCATACATAATATGTGAATATACAAATTAATATATTCACGCAAACGTAGTGAGACAAAATCGGAAATATTAACAAATAATTTGGCAACTCAGTATTTCTATATTATTGGTCAGATATTGATAACAAATTTTCGATATAGATGGCCATAAAACAAAAGTATTACGTGATGGGTTGCTTGTGGTCCCATAATAGGTCATTTAAATGTCGCTAGCGAACTCTGAGGAATTATCAATTATACTTCCTTTTATCTACAATATGACACCAAGTAACCTCCGAATGCCAATGATCAAAGTAAAATATTTTTATTACGCTAATTATTTCATTTTTCAGATAAATGAAAACATGAGGCAATGAAAAGATAAAAACGACTTTGTAGTTCGCAAAAAGAGACTATGCTATAATTGCAATGAAAGGAACCGATCACCAAAACTGAGGTAAAATAAAAATGAGTTGGTGATAACTTGATT
This sequence comes from Ischnura elegans, assembly GCF_921293095.1. Lineage (NCBI taxonomy): Eukaryota > Metazoa > Arthropoda > Insecta > Odonata > Coenagrionidae > Ischnura > Ischnura elegans. Next base: position 149,269,334 of record NC_060246.1, read on the forward strand.
CTTAGATCACTGACACCAAGCATCAATCAGGCAAAATAGGTATTGAAACAGTAAACAATCATTAATTACAAGATAGCTCGTACTTTAAATGGCCTCAAGTACCTACCGGCTGTAAGTGGTTTGAAAACGAGCAGCTTGTCAAGCACAACAGGATTTAAATATAAATACTATATTAAATATGTCATTCTGCCAGGAAAGTGGAATACTCTAACTTAGGGAAATGAAATAATAAGGATAGGCACATACTTTGGTTACCAACGAGTAATCAGTGGCTATATCCCAAGAAAATGCATAAGTTCGTTTTGTTACAGCACTCGATCCCCTGGAATAACTATGTCTCACCTGAGATCAGAGTGTAACACTTCCTCGCAGAGATTAGAGACTATATAAAATCAGTGATAGGAACATATTAAGGCATAATATGTATAAAATATAACAATAAATTGCCTATATCCCAAAGGATATGTGTTCCTAATACAAACATGTATCAATGACCAGCTGATGGCTGACTTTCACACATTCCGGAGGCGCAAGTGCTTCAACAAAGGTCCTTTTTGCGGTCATCGGGCGAGAGAGTGAAGACCAAAACAGTCGGAACGAGGACATCGAGGGAGTAAAACTGGAGAGGGGAATGCATGTAGATGTGACAGCGAGAGGTGCAACACGAACCGAGAGAGAGAGGGAGTCGGCTGCGGCCTCCTGTACAACCTTATTGATTTTAAAGTAAGCAGCTTGCCGAAAGGTACGATGGGAGGAAAGGAAGTGGTGGGTCAAATGGCAGCGGCAGGTGAGAGAAGTGGATGCGTTTCCCTCGCCCAGGATGGAAGTGGGAAGGGGAGGGAGTAATTAATGGCGGAGGCCACAGAGAGAGAGAGAGAGAGAGAGAGAGGCGTCGAAGGGGGCAGGAGGGAGGGAGTTTGGGGCAAGATGTCGCTTTGGAGGATGCCTACGCCCTGAGGGCCAAGATTATATACTCCAAGCATCCTTCGACTCCATCTTCATCCACACTGTGGGCTGTCTCATCGGCTTTTCCTGGGTTCGGAAACACCTTCGGAAGCGCTGAGGCGTTCGGTCTCCCTGGAAATTGTTCCATAGCAAACAAACTGACTCGTCGGATCGGAAATATGCCTATATCAGCACGTCACATGGATAACTTGTAGGCTTAATATCGAACCACTTCAGACTCAAAATAACCAAGCGTAGTGTTTTGTCTCTATCATAGGCAATATCAAAATTATAATGTCAATAACAGACTATTATATTACATTGTTAACTTACTGCCAGCCTGTTAAACCAAAGGTCTATGGTTTTAGTTGCCGAAGTTGCCTCTATCCAGGGCATGGTTGTTTTAGAACGTTTACTGGAGTTTGTATATTACGAAACCCCGATTTAAGGGCAAAAAGTACCGTTTTCATCGGCATGAAAATAAATTTAAAAATAAATACTTAAGCAAAGATTATTCAGAGCACTTTCCAAGCGCACTAACAACGAGAAAATAAAGTGGAAAAATTCATAATAAATTTAATACATCGTGACTCAAAGTGAGGAGTAAAATCTGTATTTTAGAAGTCTAGAATGCAAACCCATAATAAGATGCACAAGAAAAGGAATGCCATTAAAACAGATCTGTGTTGGAGGGACTAGGACTACTTTGACAAAACATTTTAATGGGCTTAGTTTCGACTTAAGAAATTCGTTTCTCGTTACGAAATTCTCGTCTTCATAAATGGCTTTGAGGGTATCGTTTTATCTATTTACATGTACATTTCGGTTATTTGTGTTGCTCACTAAATTTCATCGCTTCGCAATGAATCCATAAAAAAATCAAAGTTTTGAATAGAAGATATCTATTTAAATAGGCTTAAAATTTGTTTTATCTTCGGGGTATTTAACCAAATTCCCCGAGGTACAAAACAAGTAAAATAGCATTTACTCATTGAAAAAAGATTAGATGGCGTAATAGTATATCAATAATCAATAATAGTAAAGGCTCAAATGAAGATTCTCCAGGCAAACGCAAGGGAATGAGATAAAAAGAAATATTTCATATGAGTAAAAGGAATATAATATAAAATTATATTAAATTGAAGGCTACAAGATAACGTTGACGTTGGTTTTTAGGAACTCGTTAAAATATTCAATGAAATCGACTGCCGTCCGAATTAGAGTGAGTTCACGAACCATGCATGTAAAACAATGACTAGGTCTAAAGAATGTAATTGATAATTTTATGGGTTTAAGGTGCAAAAAATGCTTCACGCGACCAGAAGCAAGCATTGCACGAAATAGAAAATTATGGGAGCAATCTATGGAGATGAGAACAAATAGCACATGCATGTGGAAAAGAAAGACGTCAGTTATGAAAACATCAGTGAAAACATGGATATCTAAAGCTAAAAATGAAAAATATGAGCAGAGCGGAATTTATTCTTAAATCTTGGAACGTGGGCCATTAATAAATTACTATTTGTAATGATTACAGATAATAAACTCGTAAATTATGCTATGCCATAAACAGAGGATAAAACGTAGCAAAAAGGCATGATCTTAGGATAGCGACTGGATAAGGAGAAGAATTTTCGGATATTCTAATGCTAACTCAAGACGTTATCTTTGGTAAAATTAATAAGAATCGACTGTTTCCTATGTCATTTTATTTGAACACGAGGGAAAATTCATCGAGGATGATTATACTAGACACTAGCGAGCTTACAATTTTTCACACATCAAAACTAAATCTGCAAATGCACAGCTGTTCGCTGGAACCGTTTAAAAATTACAATCACGAGGTGGGCATGAATAGAGAGTGGCATCGGGAAGGAGTGAGAAGCTCCGAGTGAAAACCAGTTGAGTGAATGAGCGTGAAATAGGGGCGAGCCGAATCGTGCTCAGCAACGGACATGAGGACGAGTTGCAATCACGTTAAGGTCGGGAATTGTTCCCTCGCGACATTCAACGGGTTTCGCCAGTACCAGTTGCTATGGGAGATAAAGTCTATAGGATCTTCGGACTTGAGGAGAGAATTTAGTTGAAAAGGGCGAGGGTCATCGAGGATTCTGCAATAGGTGAGGGAAGAACAAAAAAAGTTATAAGTTATGCCGCCACTACACTAGTCCCATTTTTGTCATTTTCATGGCACCAAAAAAAAAGATAAAATAAGAGAACATGTAAGTTGAATTGGCATACGCACAAAGAAATATGGGCTGGATGCGTATGAATAGATAGTCAAGTTATCTCAGGTACTTATAGCTTACAAGCACAAGATGCCCGCGTGTTAATTTGTGTAATTTTAAATAGATTTCAACGATTTTTGAGCTATAAAACACTTTATCATGGAATTTATAATATTATCCGTAATTACCATAATCCATTAAAAATACTACCATGAATTCTACTCGAAGATTCCTCCAACTAAATATAATAGATATAGATAAAATTATTTCCTCCAAATTTGTATGAGTTCATTAATATTTCTCCTTAGGCCCACTTTAACAATTCATTAAATGAGAATTTCAATATTAATTATTCATGGTTTTATTAAAAGACTTCAACATGTTTTCTATCATGAGAGGTTTCTGCTTATATTTCCGGCCGCATCAGGATTATTCTCCAAAAACTCGCTCACTTCTACATCATATCCAACATTTCCGAAGGATTTTTATCAGCATACCTTAAATGAGGTTAATGGATATCGAATACAGCTAAGGAGTAATTAAAACTATTCAGCACTTAATTACCAGAGAAAATATTCCCCAAAAAATTAATCAACCTAAAAAACTTATCTATACCTCATAGTAAGGGGAGGGAAGGAAGTTCATTTGTTGAAAATATATACATTTAGAAATTAAAAGAATTTTAAATTGTACCTCAGGTGATGATAAATTTTTTTTCGTATTATCAAAACAGTCAAAATGGAGTTGCTTATTTAATGCATTGGGCCTTATTAACATATTGGCCATTAGGCCATTGTGTTTTTTTGAATACAGGTATAATAAAAAACTGTTTATCTGTTTATCTGTTTATTATTTTTTAAGTAATGATGATTGCATACAATACCTAAAAAATAACTCTAAGGCCCAGCGCACACGGTGTGACTGTTTTACAACTACCGTTGTCAACCAGTTGCTCGCGCAACTGTTTTGTGACCTCGACGATGTATTTGAGTGGGGAGGCGCACACGACGCGACTGGTTTTTGACGATCTCAAATCAGTCTGAAACCAGTCACATGCAACCGTGGGCCCGCGGTTGCAGTTGCGTTGTAGGCTTCAGTTGCACGAGACCACGTGGTGTTTTGGTGGTATTTTGACGGCCGTATAGTGTCGATCTCAGAATGAATGATCAAGAAGTCAACATGAAGCTCGTTGGAGCAGTAGAGAAGCATGACGTCCTGAACAAATACAAACTATCTAACGTCTTTGGTATTGATAATAGTTCACAGCGTCTTCTTCGCCTGACTCAGTGATAGTAAGCAGGGGCGGACCCAGGATTTCTTTCTGGGGGGGGGGGGGGGGCACAAGCAAGGCCGTATCCAGGATTTTGTTCTGGGGGGGGGGGCACAAAGATACCTCGTAATACAAAACGAACGCAATTATAGTGGGACCGTATTGAAAATATTGCATATTTTTAAGGGTCTGCCCCCGTGCCCCCCCCTCCCCTCCAAGATCCGCCTATGATAGTAAGCACTGACTGCCAAGGCAAGAGCTAAAAAAAAACAACACGTAACGCACTAAATAAACACTTCACTTATTGCACAATGGACGAAACTGATTTACAGCCAGCCCTTTGTCATTACACCCGTGTGCGGACAGAAGTTTTGTTTCAGTTGCAAACCGGTTGCACACGCAACTGATTCCCAACTGAGGTTACAAAATAGTCGCTCCGTGTGCGCTGGGCCTAAGCAACGCGATTATCAAAATCAGCAATTATGTACACATGTAGAATAGGAATAAGACGAAATATGCAGTGGAGTACATATATTAATTCTTCTCGTAAATAAATTAAGGATATTCGTAATTAAATATAAATGCAGTGATGCTCGTGAGTGCACAAAAGTTCTCATCTAATATCCTATCTCCTTTCAAGTACTATTCCTCATTCATTTCAAACTCCCATAGAACTGGCATAAAGACGTTACCCCATGCGAGAGAAGATAAAATGGAGGGCAACATAAAATAAAAAAATCATCTGGCCCGTTGAGCAGTGCCGAGCAAAATTGCTTTCGACAAACTCTGGTTGTTCATCCGGAAATCGAACGTTCATGTGTCATTCCGAAAGCTAGCACCCCGTTTTAATCAAGTCGGCGCCGGAGAGTACACGGAAGTGTGCAGACGCTGGCTTCAGTGGAAAGAGGAAGTCCGCGGGAATGGATAGAGAGGGCTTTGGCAGTAGAGTGAGTCTTGCGAGAGGAACGCTACGGGGATGAGGGGAATAGGGAAGGATGCTCACGCATTTACACCCATCACTGAGTGAGAGTAAAAAATGAGGAATGAATAGCGTCTGATAGGCAATGGAAAATTATTTCACTTTTTTAATGAACTGAGAGTTAACCCATTATTAACCCAATGTTGCTTCTAAGTGACATCAAAATTTTATACATTTTCAGATCTATTCAGGAAAGATTTAAAATGCGTGTTCTTTTGTGCTGGATAATATTAATGGCGAAATATGTAGCTGCCACTATAAGTGTGAATAAGTACAAAATGTTCACATTTTTAAAATGAGAAGAAGTCTTGAAATTAACTTTCTTTCAGAAGCAGCTCTGGGTTAGAAAGGGTTAATGTATCAAAGCAATTACATATAAAATAAATACTTCAGTATCACTTGACACTATTTTATCTTTCGTTATCTCTTACATATCAGTGTTACTTCCTTCACAACAATTCCTTGTTTTTCTCTGTATAACCAAGGCGCCAGCTAAACACAAAACAAATATAAAAACATAAATGATAGTGATGTCGGTCATTCAAGACACATGCATTAAAGTTTATTCTATTTCCATCGTTATTCTTATGAGAGTGGAAGAAAAGAGAAGTATGAGGACATATTTAGAAGAAAACGAAAAAAATTAATCAGCCGCATGATGAGACATGAAATATGGAGCGCTGTTCACGCATTTCCACCCATCACTGGGTGAGATGAAATGATAAGGAATGGTGTATGACAGGCAATGGAAAATTATTTCACTATCTAAATGAACCGAGAGTTTATTACATTTCCATTGCTATTCCTAAGGCAGAAAAAGAAAAAAAGAAGTTTCATGAAAATCTTAAGAAGAAAACGAAAACGCTGAATTAACCACGTGATGAAATATGATGGACTGATGAAGATGAACGTAGGGGTACAGGTGGGTGGCAAGAACGGCAAAAGTATGCGTAGGATAAAGTTTATGGAATTTCAGATCGAGGATGAGAAATACATTGCCTGCGTTGGAGTAAAAAGATTAGCTCTCATGAGGAAATGAGTAAAAAGCTTCGTATATAATATGCTTATGAACTTTATGTGTTTACAGAATACATTGTGGTAGTTTCACGAGGAGACACAATCTGATTATTTAGCCTGAACCTTTAGCCTAATCATGAAACTATAGACGAATTGGCATGCTCTGAGTATTAATCTGGCATTCTCAATAGCCATGGTAATTAACAAGAAAAATTGTATACATGGACACAAGTCATAATTTGAAAAGCTAAATATCCACGCCAATTCAACCAAAAAAATCATATAATGTGACCGGCAGTAATAAAATGAAATAATATGTGATGCTTTCCCGATTTTTTATTATTTTTGTTTGGGTTATTTTATTTATTATTTGAATTATTTGGGTTAATTTTTCTCGGGAATTCCACTGGATTAAAAAATCCATTTCTCCCAATGTCTCGAGCTCCCGAATTTTTAACCCGGCGGGAAACCCGAAATTTTTTTAGCCAAAGGGGTAAAATTGTTTTTAAAGTGCATTGGTACCTTCTGGTAACTACAGAGGCGAGTATGGGCACATGCAGTTGTTTCTCGTCCATGGTTGGTCAATCTATGGAACGGATGCGTAGGCGGCCGACCCAAGGGCAAGTGATCGGAAAAAAATGGACAGGATAAGGTTCGAACGAAGAGGTGGGCAATGGGAGGAGAATTGAAAAGAGAATGTAAGTGAGAATTGCTGAAATTTTTGGCATATCGAACGAGGACGAGGCGTCATTCTTTTTTTTCCTCTCGCCGTTAGCGCATCGCTGAGCCGACAAAGCATAACGAGTTTTCGCATCACCTTTAAAAAAGCAAAAGCACCCCCACTCTGGCTTTTTATTGGTTTCCACGGGTACGCGCAAGCGTAAACACAGTTCGCCCCGAACAAAAAGGCGAGAGGATGACTTTTTCAATTGATCAAACGAATAAAAACTCCAAGCCAAATAGAAACAGTGGAAAAATATTTGTTTGGCTTCGTCACGCTCTCCGCTTTAGGACAAAAATAAGAGAAAGACTAAACTTTTTCACTGAGCAACACGTATTTAACTCCATTTGTGCTGCGATTGGAGGACCACATAATGTCCACAGATGAATGCCGCCAAATGCAAACATACTGCCAAACATTTTGAATTCTCAGAAACAATTTGACATAAAAAAGCATTGTAGACATAATTGAAAATATCCACATCATCCTCTTTTGAAAATTCAATTACCCCCTTTCTTTAATGAAAAACTCTGACTTAATATAGAAATAAATTCAGTAAATGTAAAAAGTTTTGGCAAAAATAAAAGGACGCGTATTGTATCACTAGCAAGCCTTTCGCTCAAGACGAGTACATAGTATTTTGCTTAAGTAAAGATATTCACCCCCCGTTAAGGGGAAAATTGATATTTAGATGCCTGAATTTTGTGAAATAATATGCATATGAAATCAACATTGGACATTAAATATTATTTTACCGCAAACTCGTCTGAACATGTAACAAATTTCCCAGCTCAGTCCTCTTTTTATTGCTTCTTGAAGTTACGTTGGCCTCTCTACAACGCATGTAATAATCATGGCGATGTAAAAAGGCAATAAAGTGATATAAAAGTAATAATCATAAATAAATAGTAATACATACCCAGCTCGTGATTTTTTTCGTGACTCAAGTAGTTTTCAAGCTTGTAAATTAATGTAGTCTATCCTTTTTCAGGTATGACATGTGATGGACGACTATAGTCGAAACGAGATGTGGATAAAAAGTAACACGTAATACCTTCCAATTGATATACTACAATTTAACTGTGGCTTTCTTTATTTTTTTAAGGTTGGTTTAAGGTTTAAGTTTGGCATTTTACTAAATTTTGAACTAGTTGTGAAAGCAGATTATATATTGAGAACGATGTATAGGAAATACAAACTGAGCCCTGGCAAAAGTGATAATCATACATGAAAATGTGCCCCAGTGAGAAATCAAAAACACTGCTCCAAAGTATTCGTCAATAATACAAGGCGCTTTCATTATAACGAAAAGAAAACGTAAGAGGAAGAATGGAATTTTTAGGCTTCCCCTAGTTAAGAATGTCGAAATGGCCATTATTTTTCTCTTAAGAATAACAGAATAAGAGCATAGCCTGTTTGTTGGGAAACAATAAATATAAGTAAAACTCCCAAGGGTATTCAGAAAGAGGGAATAGGATACTCTTGTGAAAACAAGTGGGCAATTAGCGACGGTGCCCGAGGGAATAAGGCGGGATTGATGAATACCTGTGTCATCTCACACACGCCATAAAGAGCGCTACGCAGGCCGTGGTTTACCAAGGGTAAACACTGCTGATGAAGCGCAAGCGCAAGATTATTGGAACAGACGATTCAATAAACACAACGAAAGCAAGAGAAGAGTTGTAATGTGGATGATGAGGCAGGCGACGACTTGGGGGTAAAAGAAGAAATGTGTGGATAATATGAGAGATGTATGGGGTAAAAGATATGAGAGCGGAGGTTGGCAAGACAAGGCAAGGTTAGGGGTTGGAAGAAGTAAAGCATTATAAAGGCTAAGAATGTTGAGATGTTAGAGGAAATTTATTACCTAGGATCCACGAACAAAATCTGTTTGCGGATTGTGACTTATCCCACCCATTTATTTATTAGGTAATCTACACCGGCCAAGATATTCAACAGTTGATTATGTGGGACAGGGTGGATTTCACGATGAGATTAATGGATTCCATGAAGAACTACACAAGAGTGTTGAAAACGGTCGAGGTTTCACCCATTAAAGCTGTGTGGAATTGACCAGTTTTCAATATAATGCATATTTATTTAGACGCGAGCTCGAAATTCCACGAAATAAACTCGCAAATCATTAAAGATATCCTGGAATGTGCCTGCTTCTCTCTATTTGACCGCTCCTCATTACCAAAGTAGTCCTTTTTCATACTCATGTCGCGACGGGACTACGCCTGCTACCTACTAGGGATAAGGTTCCGAAGGGAGAGCGAATCAAATGCACTTCGGGAGTTACTAAACTCAGATTTACTATTCGTTCTTACTCAGTTCTTGCACTTGCACGGGGGGGGGGGGGGATTTGAGGCTGGCGCGCAGGGAGGTGGAATGCTTGGGTATAGAACTTACGTGGAGGCGAGTAGTGAGAGGCGATGCCGATAGACGTGGACCTGGTCGTACCCGGTTCGATTCCCACACGAGTCGTCGTTCGAGATCTACCGCAGCTCCCGCATCAAGGTCCCGAAGAGTCCCCGGAGGAGAGTCGCAGAAGTCCCCGAACGACGAACTCGTTCTGCCCAAGCACTCTGCACTTGCTGTACCTACTGCCTCGAAAACTGTCCAGCGCGGGCCACAATTTCTGCCCTATATATATATTTTCTGGGGGTGCGGGTGGGGTGAAAGGGGTCGCAGCGGGAAAGGGTAGAGTACCCTATAGGGTGCGTGGTGGAAATGGAATGGAAAGGAGGCGGGACGCTACTTTTCCCGCCATAGGGTGCGTGGGTCCAAGGTGGGTCCATTCCCGAGAATTCGAACCACGCTCCCTATAGGGTACTCTACCCTTTCCCGCTGCGACCCCTTTCCCCCCACCCGCACCCCCAGAAAATAGATATATAGGGCAGAAATTGTGGCCCGCGCTGGACAGTTTTCGAGGCAGTAGGTACAGCAAGTACAGAGTGCTTGGGCAGAACGAGTTCGTCGTTCGGGGACTTCTGCGACTCTCCTCCGGGGACTCTTCGGGACCTTGATGCGGGAGCTGCGGTAGATCTCGAACGACGACTCGTGTGGGAATCGAACCGGGTACGACCAAGTCCACGTCTATCGGCATCACCTCTCACTACTCGCCGCCACGTAAGTTCTATACCCAATCATTCCACCTCCGTGCGCGCCAGCCTCAAAGCCCCCCGTGCAAGTGCAAGAACTGAATAAGAACGAACAATAAATCTGAGTTTACTAACTCCCGAAGTGCATTTCATTCGCCCTCCCTTCGGAACCTTATCCCCAGTAGGTAGCTGGCGCAGCCACGGTTGATCATTCCACGAAGTACCTTCATCATTAGGCGCATGAACGTGGAGGGTGCATTCGCGAGTCCGAAGCTCATGCGGTTGCACTCGTAATGCCCGTCTGGTGTACTGAAGGCCGTGTATTGTTTCCTTGCTTCATCCATCTCCACCTGCCAATACCCACTGCAGAGGTTCATCGTAGAAAAATATTTTGCCCCTCCTATTTGATCAAATGTCTCCTCGATATTTGGCAGAGGGAAAACTTCCTTAACGGTGACATTGTTAAGCGCCCGGTAGTCTACGCAAGGACGGTACTGCGGGATACCATTATTTGATAATGACTTCTTTTTCACCAGAATGAGAGGCGCAGCCCAAGGACTCGTAGAAGGTGATATGACGCCTTGAGCGAGCATCTCATTAATTTCTTTCTCTAGAATAGGTCGAAGGCCATGAGGGACGCGATAAGGTTGATTTTTAATCGGTCGGGCGTCACCAACGTTAATAACGTGCTTCACTTGATTTGTACATCCGAGAGGAATGGATCCGTGGGTGAATATATCTGAATATTTGCTGATTAAATTTTTCAGGGAGTCTCTCGCGCCTTCTGGTACGCTATCGAAGTTAAATAGTGATAACAAATCACCATTATTCGCCTCTTCTGGCCAAATTGGTGGTTCTTCCTTTCCCTCCTGAATGGATAAGAACATAATTTCCTCATTTTCTTCTTCCACACAAATCCCTGTTCCAGCTTTCAGGACTTGTTCGGAACTAGTAAGTGCAAGAACTGAATAAGAACGAGCAGTAAATCTGAGTTGAAGCCACGCCGCGGCGTGTGAAGCGACCTTAGGGCGAGGCTTGAGCGCTGATACGACGCAGGCTGCTAGCAGGTAGCTGAGTACCCTGCTAGCAGGTAGCGCTTGGCATAAATAAGGATTATTATTCCCCTATCAAACGAAGGAAACTTTCCAAACTTAGGTATTTTTAATGTGCGATTATTAGGAGATGTTTCCCTGAGTTCTGTGCCTCATGCATGCATTAGTAATCTCAGACAATGTAAAATTCCTATCTACTCGTATAGAAACTAGGTCCCTGTGACGTCACGTGGAGTGGAATCGCATGGGCGCCAATCTGGCCTTTTTCAATTGAGGTTAAAATTGACCGTTGCCATTCGTCTAAACTGGGATTTCTAAAACCAAATAATTTGTATATTATGAATACACTAATGTTGGGTAAGGAATCGCAATCGATGCATTTCGTTTTCTTTGATGAAGGAAACTACCCTATTTTCCCATCAACATCTTTTCTCGCCTACTTTAAAGGGCACAAAAGACCCTGTTTATCTCCAAACAATATGCAATCGTTAGCCTTATGTTCAGCTCAATCTTTGCATTAGTTTAATATGCTAATTTCCGATTAGTAATTCATTTATCATTGACTTCCCACCTAAATACATCCCTATCGTAGCCACCAAAGACTGCCGAGGGGTCCAGAGACAGACAGCGCTGAGAGGTAACCACACTGGTGAGCACCGCTCGAGAGGGGAAATGAATTTTTTTGGAAAATGCGGCGATGGCGGTTCGTCTCTTGACGTCAGAGCCACCCCTCGCGCGGGAAAAAAGGAATCGAAAACAAAGGAACGGGGAAACATATGGCCGCTGTGGCTAAAGTGAAGTGATTTCGAGACAAAGGGAAACATTTGTGCGGCTGTGGAGAAGGGATGACGCGCGCGGAGGAAATCGAGGCACGAGCGAACTCAACGCGCCGTCCTCTTCGTTAATTTGCAGTGACGAGTGAGTGAGTTAGAGGGAGAGAGAGAGAGAGAGAGCGAAAGGTCCTGCGGTGACATGAGTGGACGGGCACACATTTAGCTCGAATCACTGCTGTTGGATCGGTCGAATTAAAGCTTCAACTGCAATGACAACGGAGGTGGATCAGATGCCAGGAACAAACGGAGATTCATGCTCCTCACACTGGTTTCAACATATTTCAACTCCATGGGTGAGGCGCTAGGTGTCACCCGTGAAATGCGATTGATTGCTAAACTTGTTTCACGATCGTTTAAGGTTTTCTTTCCTATTTTTTTACTGCAAGGGCCAACGTTTAACTTTGCCTCAAATGGAAAGACTGAAGAGAGATTAAATTTGTTATTCTGAAAATTAGCCAAAGTATTAAAAGATCTGGAATGTATTCCACGAAAAGGCACGGATAGGAGGCACACGCTGCCCGTAGCGGCAATTTTCCATTTGTAAATCCTCTGTTACAGAGAAAAGGAACTCTTCGATATCATTATTCTCTAAAATATTTCGGTAGCGTCTCTTGCGAAAATTCTTCATCTTAGAGTATATTCTTCTTTTTCACAAAAATTCATTTTTAAAATAAAGTACCAATATCTATACGCCAGAATGTCCACCATATACGAAGAAATTAAATTCGCACATCGTAAAGCCTTGGGTAAATTTCCTATGGATCTTAAATTCCTTAAGCATCATGTACACATTTACTTAAAAATAATAAAAAAGTTGACAGTATTTGAGATCAAGTTGCGTCTACAAAATTTTAAAAACCATTCTGTGACAAAGTTTTTCATGCAATCATTGCATTATCTCATCATCCCAAGTCTATAATTACTCATGCCATCTCACGTAAAATAGTGACGGGCACTTGCTATTCATGGTGGTGACCTTTCCGAATACCATTAATGCATTCTGCGTATTTCCTGGGGACCGCCAGTAACGAAGTGCGGTTACGAGGCAAACCCTTGGAGAGCGGCGGCAAATGGCCCGGGAGGAAGCGGCGATAAATATTTAAGCGGCGACATCTTCGCGAGGAATTGCGGCGGAGACGCGTGGGAAATCTCGGCCGGGAACATGGGAAGATATATTGTCTCCCAATGAGGACGAAGTGCCGCACTGATCCAGAGGACGGACTCCAGACTTTCCCTCGACAGCGAACCAAACCAAATCCGAACTGAATCCAGCACTCTCACTACACGAGGTGTACGTCGCCGCAGACAGAGGAAGTCCAATACCTTGTTACTTCGGACTCGGAAGAAATATTAAGTTATAAACATCCATGGGCTTGCGATAGCGCTTACGATCGCGGCCGGTGACGCAGCGACGGGGTGGTTTTGGGGGATAGAACCCCTCCCAGAGCTCACAGAAATTTTTAAGTTAAATCTATTTTACTTAATTGGATTAATATTACTTATAGAATAGTGTGAGGATTGATAAAATATCCCTCAGAAGGCCGTTAAAAAATCACCATTGCCGCAAAAAAATCACCATTTTGAACCATTTATCTTAATTTTTTTCCGGCGGAAGGCCTCCGCACCTCCCGCTTATCCTGACGGGTGTGCAATACCCCAAGCACCCCAGTATTAGTTGCGCCTGAAACCCCCCCCTAGCCTTAATTCCTAGCTGCGCCCCTGATCGCGGCAGCGCCTTTTACTACCTTTTTTTGAAATTGCTACTGTATTCCACAAATATATTTATGGGTTTCTGCCTTACACAGGGTGTGGTCCAAAGAGCACTCCAAATGGGGAATAAAGACGAGGTTGAGAGAGCGACTTCAGATCGGTATCGGACTTTGATATTTTGACGCATTAGCTCTAGGAGGATTATCCGGAGAAAAAAATAGAAAAGAAAGAAAGTAAAAAGAGTTGAGAGGGAGTTTGTAAGAGAAAAGTTTATTGCATTGTAAAACAGAGTGAATTGAAAGAAAAAAAAGTGTGACGATACAGTATAAGTTCACTATGAACAATTTTATGGGCGATTTATTTATAAAAACGCACATATTTTGGTGCAGTTGATTTGTGATAAGGACGTAAGAAATCAAAACAATACGATGAAAGTAAAAATGAAACACAAAAACGAAGAATTCCGATTACAGTGCCAAATTGAAACTAATGGTTATAACTAAAAAATCAATATGATAGGTGAAAATTCTATTATACACTACGTTGTATGCAAGGAGGATTTAAATGAACAGTCTCAATGTTTTTTTGTCAACGGATCATTCTCGGCATATTTTGAATAGGTAATATAAGGTTTCAAACAGAAATTACACTGATTTACCTATGCGCTCTTAAATCACCATTGTGAAATCAAACATTTCGCAAAATAACGGATTGTAGGTGTTGTTACCACAAATGTAATGTAAATATATAACCTTTTGGCAATAAGATGAAACCTTTTTGAACATAGGAAAAGGCGAGGTAATCAGAGTAAAATAAGATGATTACGTCGTAATGCTGAGAGGAGCCCAATATTCACTTTCTTCACTCTGCTCATCAGATATTACTTTGAAACTGGGTATGCCTATGGAAAATGGCGAATTGGAGGACAACGATGACACCACTCACCTTCCGAGCAGAAGACCCTTTTGGTCGGCCTCTGTAAGGAGACCGTATGATAGCCAGGTTTACACTGGCACAAAGCGTTGTGGTTGACTTGGATGCACGACGCATGCTGGTCCGTAAAGCTACACGTCCTTTCGTAGAAGCATTGGTCGCCGAGCCGCAACGCTGCAGTCCATAAATGAGAGATTGAAAAGGAGAAAGAAATATTAGAATCGCGGCCAAAAAGACAGATGGCATCGTCCAGCATTATTATAAGATCCAACTGAAACATTTTTCACTTCATTCAGATTAGCCTATTTTCCCCGTGTTTTAATTTATATATTTTATCATGTATTGTATCTTTAAATATTATTTGGTTTTAAATCAATCACAATTTTAATGGAATTTAATTTAAACACAACTATGGCAACAAATACACAAGCAAACACATACGTAAAACAATTTTCATGTCCCAAAATTTCTGTAGAAAAGAAAACTTGCAATGCAGTCTGAAATATGTTTTGAATACAAAAATATGTTATTAAAATGTTAAAATTTAATTCCAAAAGTTGGAAACTGAAAATTCACTTTTTATCGCTGCGATGGAAAGTAAGCAACCGTGTGGAAATGTGCTAAAGAGATGAACTTGGGTTACCCATCTGATATGCAATAATAAATAAATCAAGTCTCAAAGTCGGCTGAAATATAACTTGTTAATTTTCTGAACTTTCCGCTGTGCACCAAACGACAGCAACCTAAGGATTTTTATACAAAAAGATATGGAAAAGAGCTTAGTTTTTTCTTGGTAGACTGATGGAAAAACAGTTTAAAAGTTATTTGTTTGTAAAACCCCTCAATTTTCACATCCATTAAGAGTCATCTTAAATGTTAAGAAGCTTTAACTATGCTTTTAGGCTACATTTTTCGCGGAAGACTAGGTAGAAGAAAAATTATTTTTCCTCAGGTAAGAGTTGGGTCATGGATGAGGATGGGGATTAGAGCTTAAAACATCTCTCATTAAAAGAAGAGGATAATCAGGGTGCAGCAATATCTCGGAGATTTTATAGCATCTTGGCTGCTCCAAATGGGGATTATGAGCGAACCTGGAAAATGTATCTCTTGCATACCCAACGGACTTAAGCAGACCCTCCCTGTACGAAGTTAAATCATGTAAGTGATTCTTACGTTAATATTTACTAAAATAAAATAAACAGAAACTTAAAAAAATAATTATTTGAAGTCGTAATGTTAAGAAATTACACTCAAGGCCTATTTTTTTTGGCTCATTTTCTTTGGAATGGCAGCGTCAGAAAAATAAACGGCTCAAGCAGTCGCGCAAATTCCACAAAAGTCCTGGTTATGTAAATTAGACTTGAGTGATGCCTTATACCAACAGCTAATTCAGGTACATCATGAAAATATTTGGCGTGATGTGGGCCGGGCCAAGGTATTGCTGTTTTACTGGAGTCCTTAGGACACACGACACCGCTATTAAACAACGCTGCGCTAGGTTAAAATCCCACCTCATATTATCTAAATTGTATGTTTCAAACATCCTGTACTTAGATGACTGGTCAATAGAGTTTTTTAATGGCAATATTAGCAGAGTTAGGAATAAAAATCAATTATGTTAAATTGTGGAAGAATCCCTTACTGTCACCCTTATCCGCGAGAAATTTGTTTCAACTCCCAGAAGGAAGCTAGTGTGCCAGGTATGATAATTGACTCTTGAGCTCTGACAATGACTCCGGCTGCCGCGACTAAGTTCATCTGGCAATTAGCACTCTACGCACACTATACATTCCAAAGATTGTGGCTTGGTGCTGCTACAACTTGAATTCCGTACTTCCTAATTCAACCTTTCCATAAAATACATACGAAATGTTTGACGGACATTTTGGGATCAATAACTAGTTTTACCGCATCAGAAGTACAGAATTTTAACGTTTTTTATCAGTTCTTTGCCAACGCGACGCTGGCAGTGGTCAGTTGAGACCTAAGCCTACGAGTGGTCTAGATATTTGAACCCCAGTCACCAAAGTACTACACAGAAGGAACTGCTACTTTGAAGGGTGTTTTACATATGTATTCAAATTTTCCTGAGTCTTCCATCATCGCAATTGGCATACATAACCCTGCTGTGTATCACTGCGGGCGAAAAATTCTCCGGCAACCAGTTTTGTGATAATATGTATAGGGAAATGATTTAAATGAAATTAATATTACGACACGCGTCCTTGATGTGCGTTCCCTCAGACACTAATCAAGCCGACCGTCCATCACAGACTGTACTCTTAAGACTCAGACTAGAAACCCAATTCTTCAAAAAAAGTGAGTTAATGGAAGTAAAAGATAAGTTACGACGACATTTAAAATCTTCCCCATTTAGCCATTCTCTAGCAAATTTATAATAAAAATGCGAATTTCGACACCAATTTTATGACGTCATTAAATATAAGGTTCATTTAATCAATCACGAGAACCTTTCTCAGAGGAATGGCGTCGCTCACGAGACTGTGCACAAGAACAAACCACCCGAGGCCCATGCACAACGCTGGGGAGAAGCGGCGTCACGTTCGGCGTGAGTTTTTGACGTCATCAATTTATTTGCAGATATCGATTGAAGATATCATTTTTTGCCGATTTTTGAAGTAAGCGACGGATGGAAAAAGAGAAAAATATGGATGTTATTATTTTTCAAACTATTTGGAGGAAAACTGACGGATCAGAGGGTACATAAGGAAGAGATTTGCGTTAGCATTCATGAACAGGAATGAACTTATGAGATGATCGTTATGTAAGGGTTTAAATAAAAGGTTAATGAAGAGTCTTATCTGGAGTGTAGCGCAATATGGTGCGAAAACATGGAAACTTATGAAGGAGGATGAGGAAAGACTAGAGGCGTTTGTGATGCGGGTGTGGCGAGGAATGGAGAAGGTGAAGTTGACGGAGAGAAGGAGGAACGACGGAATGCTAGACATGGTGAGTGAGCAGAAGCAGCTTTTAGATGAGATACGGAGGAGACGGAAGCTATGGATAGAGGGAGTACTTATGTTAGCGGGAAGGGGATGTTGAAAACGGTATTAGGGGGTAGAATGCTGGGTAAACGAGGGATAGGACGGAAGAGAATAAATTAGATTGGACGAAAGGGGGTAGGCGTCATTGTGAATTGAAGAAGGAAGTACATGAAGGAAGAGGAGGCTGCCAGAATGCTTCTCAAGTACTCCATTTAAAACTATCTCAATCAGTAGGGTATTTAATTAATAATCACCATCAGCAATAAAATTAAACTTGGTGAGTCTCCAATGATGCCGGCCTCACTAGCCCAGCTTGGATGCATGCCCTAGACGTGGTTGATTCTTAGGTTAGTTTTGGGGGGAACGAGCACCCAGTCTCTCTCAATTGTCAACCTTGAAAGGGCTCACTTAAAACTGTAGATCCTCATAACTTTCGGAAGAGTTTGAATAGTTAATCCTGCCTGCGGCTTTGACTATTACTTTACTATAGGGTGGTTTCCTTCATCAAGGAAAACGAAAGGCATTGATTGAGATTCGTTACCCACCATTAGTGTATTCATAATATATAAATTATTTGGTTTTAGAAATCCCAGTTTAGACGAATGTTTATGGTCAATTTCAACCTCATTTGAAAAAGGTCAGATTGGCGACGTGACGTCACAGGGACCTAGATTCTATATGAGTATATAGGAGTTTTACATCGTCTGAGATTACCAATCCATGCATGTGGAACAGAGCTCAGGGAAACATGTCTTATTAATCACTTATTAAAATTGCCTATGGTCGGAAAGTTTCCTTCGTTTGATAGGGTATTAATAACCCTTACTTAAGCCAAGCACTACCTGCTAGCAGGGTACTCTCCGACCTGCTATCAGCCTGCATCGTATAGGCGCTCATAGCCTCGCACCAAGGTGGCCTCACACAGCGGCAGCCGGAACCAGAACGACGTCACACGGAGTTTTCCCAGCATTCATACTTAGCCATCGCGTTTTCGCGCGCTTGAATATTTTCACTCCTCATTTGATCGCGAAAAATTGATACCCTAATTTAAAAAATCTAAAAGATTGAAATACATTCTCCAGGAGTCTTTCGATTTTGGCAATAAAATAATAGTTAGGAAAACACCCTATTAATACATGTAATATTTAACTATTATTTCGATAAAAAATTAATATGTGAACTAAATGTATTACCTATAATACTTTAATATTGCTGATTTTTCTTTATAAAATTTACATTATATACAAGGGTGTGTACATCGCCTTAAAAAAATCAGTGAAAGAATGGCTGTTCTCTAGAGTTGACTAAATTTGTAAAACTTTTTGATTTTGTTACATTTCAATTTATCCTAAAAAATTGTAGAAATAACGTTCTGTCCATAAGTTACATTCCCACTGTCCCTATATTGGGATTTTTCTTCCTCATAGAAAAATCTCCCCGGGATGGTGGTAGAAAAATTGCGCACGCATGGTTTCGCTTGGTAGGGCCCCTTTTGCTTCCATAGCACTGGGGTGCTTTATCCCTACTCCCATTTCCTTCCAGCCCTTTCCCTTCCCTGGAGGCGTCGGCGGGCTCCGATCGCGACGGCGCGGCGTCTCCATCCTTCTTCCTTCCCGTCCAGCCCCTCCCCGGGTGATCGGGCGAATAAGCCACGGGCTTGGGTCCCGGCCCCGGAGGTTGTAACCCCAAGAGGGTTCCCCTAGAACCCTCATGATTCCTGTCCATAAGTTACAATCTAACGAATTGATCGTTGGATTATTCTTCCTCATTGGATAATCCTCCAAAATCGTTAGAATAGCAATGGCTGTTGCCTGGTTTCGCTGGTGGTTGGACCCGCCCGCCTTTGTGACGGTGCGAGATTCCTCGTCCCATCCCTTCCTTCCCTATCCCGTCCCAGGAGGCGTCGTCGGGCTCCAATTGCGGCGGCGCCTCTTTCCTTTCTCCTTCCGTTAAATAAAACGAAAAGTCAAGTCCTGTCCTCCCCCTTCTGCGGTGCAGAGGTAAAAAGCCTCGCGCCTATAGGCCGTGCCCCAGGAGTATATCCTTGCGAGCCCGCCCTAGGAGTCTCGTTCCATTTGTCCAAGTCAAGAGTGAAGTTACGTAGCGGAATGAAATATTATTTGAAGAGGGCACATCCTGAAAGGCCGCATGGGCTTAGCAGGACCTAAATGGTACTTATTTTCTGCATTTACTTCCGAACTGGCTTTATCATATAACCTCGTATATTTTAATTCGTAATTCATTACGACTTAGAGGAGTCATTACATTTGCCACTACACATATATCCTACCATGACTAGTAATGTCTATCTTTGTGGTATAATCTTTTTGGCATTATTAAAAAAATAATAATAAAAGATGTAAATGGGAACTAAATAATGTACTTAGGGATTTTGGTGAACTTATGGCGTTTATAAAAAAAAGGTCCGGAGAAAACGCTGATAAACGTTTTACAATGCCGTCCGCCGCCATTCATCGTATATTCAATTATTTCTTCTCGAAGCAGCTTTTTTCATGGATGGAACTTCCGATAGGGTATCGAGCGATGAACCTGTCGCTGCGAGGCATGTTGGTGAGAGATAGGAGAAGAAACGTGAGGGAAACGTACGATATTTCAAACGAGGGTTTGAGTTGACATGACTATGTGAGAAGTGAAGAGTACATGGGTTGAGATCTGAGTTATATTATGAAGCTTAGAGAGTTTCTCATTGATAATATGAACAGCAAAGAGCGTCTTGCCTTTATAATGCAGTATCTTTAACAGCAGTAGGGAGGTTACTCCTGATGCATGAATCTGTTCAGAAATCTAAGCTACTGTAAAAACTATTCTGCCATAAGCTCCTCGTTGTAATATATATACCAACTATAATAGAAATTTAATGTTATAAATGATAGTAAACCGTCGGACGATTTGAATAATTTCTCCTTTGCTTTGGAAGTTTTCGCTAATTTTCATTATCCTGTCCTTTTAAAGTCTGAAGTGATAATTTTAAGTTCTCACATTATTATCACCAAACGTTAACTCAATAGAGCAGAGGTCATCGAACAGAGTTTCTCATGAGTAGAAGGATTCCGTTTATGCTGACACACAACTTCCCCTATTTCCATCGACTCCTATGAAAATAACTACCGAGATTCAACTACAGCTTTCTACTAGGTCAAATAACGACACGAAAAAGCTTAGGAGTAAACTAAAAAATATCAAGTCAACTTTTCATCGCACGTAATGAATTTTTTTGACGTAGAGGGATGAATTTTCTTGATAGAAAAATAGACAAGTCCTCAACCAGTGCGGAGTTGGCTTCAATTACAATTTCTTCAAATACACTTTGACAGGCTGACTCAAGTCTTTACCAACAATCCCTTCGGATTTATTTCAGTTCACATTCGATATCGAGCCATCTCCAATAGTGCCATATGTCTGTCATTCACTCAAATGAGAAGCTTAAACCCCTCATAGAATTCTCAAACCCATTTATTAAGCTCCATTACAGAGTCTTCGATTGGCAGAGGTGAGACAATGAAAAATAGCCTGCGGATGAGTCTTCTCATAGAAAATAGGTTACTGAGAAAAGGATTTGTTTCCGTCAGTCAACAGACTGAGATGTAACAAGAAGTAAAATAAAATTATTTCTACGATTTAAGCGTCAGCTAGCAAATTTTTTGAAAGAAACGTGTTGAGGGCTTATAGGTAACGAAAGGGAGATGAAACCGAAGATTTAGGTGTAATTAGAACATTGAATACAAATAATTTACAATTTAAATAATGTTTTTCCATCACGAAATCAATGAGGCTGGTAGGCGCAATATAAACTTTCCCAATATGAGCACACAAAATCAATTTTAATGCCGCGAAACTTTTAGCTATTTATTTCTTTTATTAATGGATGTAATAATTCCGAAAATATTTCCTTCGATCCAAGGGCAGAATATTCACCGCTTATAAGTAAAGGTTGTGATCCCGAAACTCGTTACTTAGGCCAGGTTTTCAAGCTAATTCCTCAAGTTTGACGCGAATTCAATACAGATTTCCAAGGTCCATCTGATAATTTGATAGTTCATTTAAACTCTGGGGAAATGTTTGTGAATCAATTGAAATACCAGATCCTCCCTTTTTGTACCAATTATGCACGGATCAATAATTTCACAAGTATCTGCTGTTATGAATATAGTCACGTCTGTAAGCTCAATGGAAGATTTAGCAGATGCTGGTCAAGGATGTATTCATTGGTGATGGCTGAGTAGTGCTGATGTTTGTACACCAATTCTCATCCCGTAGATACATTTCTTGTTCCAGGAAGAGGCATCCTGATCATCTATATGCATCTCGGTTGATCATCCTATCTTTCATCAACTACATCAGCTTTTCTCGTAATGGGTCCAATCGGTTCATAGCATTCGCTTTTAAAAGCTGTATTTTTTCTCTCTAAGCTTATTTACGACTTTGTTGTCGTAAACCTACCAACTTTGTTTGCAATGTTTTCTCTGTAGAATATAACCTTTTGCTCATTGATGGATATTCCGTAAGGTGTGTCGAATATTCATTGGTTGCACAATTGATACCCATGAAAATGTTTTTAGTCCTTATTAGTTAGATTATTATTAGTCTTATTTTCAAAATAATTTCTCGTCAATTTTTCACTTATTGGCAGGGATAAAAACAGTATGGTCGCTAGGATTTCAATCAATCCGTTTTTGTTTTAAATCCTGTTTTCTATTATTTTGGGTGTAAAATTTATAAATATTGAAATAAACTATATTTTCGAGTTTGTAACCCTATTGTGCGAATGCATTTTATAAATTTTGAACGCTCACCGCGATCGGACAATATTACTCAATTTGAATAATTTCTCCTTTGGTAATACTTCCATAGCAATTTTAATTATCCTGTCTTTTAAAAAATTGAAGTGATAATTTCAAGTTCTCACATTATTTTCACTAGTACATAATACTTGACATGCATGACCCAAGCGTACATTTATTTCATCGGAGGGTGCCAAATGGCGTCGAAGACAGTAAAGAGATACAAATGATTCCTCTTAAGGATGTGAGAAAAGCAATTTTTACGTCTGAAGCTTACATCAAATGCAAGAATGGGGACAATCTCAAGCAAAACGATTTTCGATTTACTGAAGTACGAGCCTCTCTCGCATGCCTCTTGCTCAGGAGCCCAGACATAAATTTTAAATTAAATAACACATTTATCCGTATTAATGTCAATTATTTGGCCAGATTAATATATCTCTTCCCTTCAAATTTGACTGAGGGCTTATGACATTGACATTCATGGGTGAATGTTATCGGATAAGTGAATATATTAAAAATGAGCAACTCTTAACGGCCACGCAATAAAGGGTAGCATTTTAATTTTTACCGTAGTTAAAAGAAAAAATGCCTTTACAGGAGCTTTTCCAAATTACTCGTATATGACCTTTTGGATTCTAAATTAAATCTCATTCAGCAAGGTATTGAAAAAATTCTAAAATTTCATTTGATAATCAACGGTTTTGATTGTATTCGATTACAATCAGCGATAAAATGTATTACGAATATTTAAATTTCACTCCCTCAGATTCTTCAAATGTAAAATGACCCATGGTTGCAAATAAATGAAATAGCCGGAGCTAGAGGATTTTTCATTTTTACGCGAGAGAAATATTTTAGAGCGATTGATCTCCTGAAACATTAAATTTCAAACCAAACAGTGTGAAAAATAAAGCTTTTTGTGGCATCCTTTTTCAATGAATGGCAGCACTATGCATGACGAGGTACAACCTCATGAACAAACGGATGCACTCACTCCTGCACTCGCTTCGGGGCAAAACTCCGGTTGAAATGAAAATAAAATTGGCCTGCATTGTGTATTACACAGTATCATTCATTAAACTTGTTATTTAAAGATGAAATTAATATGTTAACACAATCGGGTGTATGAAATGGTAACCCAAAACAAGCAAAAAATCATTTAAGATATTTCGGCAAGAGAAAAATATCTAAAATATTTGTATGGATTAACTTTAACTGTGCTAGATTTGAAATTTAATTAATTAAAAGTTCAAGCCTAAATTAGATATAAGTTTTTTTACGTTGACACTATTTATATACCAATTACAGAATATTCTGAGCAAAAGCTCAACTGTACCAAACGAGATATTTAAAATGAAAGCCATAATGTACAAGAAGCCATCGTACTTAACTCAGCTATTTAAACGAGGTAAGGTTTAGTATTTTCCTAGAATTTGCTAGTTTTCATACAAAATGAATGGAAATCAATAAATTTATCTAAGGTTTTGTCACATCTATTCGATATAAGTATCTGTAAATTCCGATGAATAGGCCGATACTTTGAGGCATAATAATATAAGGGGAGTGAATAATAGAAGCAAAATTATCACGAAGAGGATAGACATATATAGAATGAGTATAATGGATCATGAAATTAAAAATATCGTAAAAAATGAGCACAATATCAATATCAAGTAGAACATAAACCAAATGTTACATGCAGCCAGTCAATCAAAAGATTGTCGTATTTTACAAGCTATATTCACCATTATAAATACATTTTGCATTTTATTTTTATGAAAATAAGAAAGTATGGCCTATCCACGGGCAGTTTAATGGAATGGGTTAATTAATAATTGAATTCCTATCAATGGAAATAAAAAATGACTCAATAAAGCGCTTCCTTAAATTTCCAGATGCTTAGGTGGTTACCTTATTTAAGAACAAAAAACTTCTAATCTAATAATGTTATTTTCAACAAAATAAAAGTATTCCAATTTTCTCTCTAATAATTTCTGTTATTTTAGGCAACCGCATCAATGATTCAGAATAAAGACTGAACGTTCTTAGCAAACCGAAACGGAAAACTGAAATCAGGAAAATCTTGGCTCAATTCTTTTAAAGCGCAAGCTTTAAAAAATCATGAAGAAGCAGAATTAAAATTTTCATCATTAATTAAACAATAAAGAAAAATTAAAGCCTACTGTTATCATTATACTGACTACCGCCATTCCTATCCAATAAAATTTCCTTTTAGATTGACAACCCTTGAGAAAATTGTAAGATAATCACAAAAAATCAGTTATCAGCCACATAGTGTTTAGAATAGACAACAGGGCTTCTTAGCATTAAAACAAATGACTGATTTTTGATAGCCAAGACTACGGACATGAAACATGAAGAACTCAAATGTTGTTCGTCTGATAAACAAACTATTTCTGACGTACTTATCTATATCGATGAATATCCCAGTGAGCAGTCCATTCCTTACATAAAAATAACTTGTATTACCGATCACATCGAGCACAGTCGTTGCCCTTTCTTGCCGTTCATCTCAATTTCTCCATGAGAATTCAATGCAAAATCTGTTAAGTCCTGAGAGTATAAGAACCAATGCATATGTGGTTGCTTTATTAAAAAAAAACTTCTCATCTAATTCTGCTATCTTGTGATTGACTGGCTGTGTGTAACTTTTGGTTTATCTTCTACTGGATATTGAAAATTTGCTCATTTTTTTATGTCATGATCCATTATAAGAGAGAAAGACAGCTTCAGAGCCCACAGAACAATAAACCCTAAATCTGTTTTATCAGAATTCTCGTTATGCAATACCATGAGGTTTATGCCACAATCTCCTACCTGTGAATAAAATTCAACAACACCAAAACTACTATCTATTGTCAGCCCTTACCAATGGGATTCTTTTTCTAAACCCAATAGAGATATTAAAATGAAGACTTATTCAATACCATCTCCCGATTGAGGTGTTAGCCAACGAAATTGAGGGTAGTAGTTTACAATCGCCGACTAGGTCAAGGCATGTGGTTGCAAGGCTGGGCTCTTGAACGGCATTGGACCCAATATCGCTTCGTTGAGGTCCCACTGGCGTGCTCCTGAGCTATCTATCCTTCAGAAACCCCATTGCCCGCTTAACCACAAAAACCAGCACCCTTCCCCACTCCGTTCGTTTTCTTTCTCCCACACATCTCTCCTGCACGGGATCGGGACTCCCCAAATTAGACCCGCGCAAGCAAGCTCAGTTCTCGAGGTTCGGGGTGACGGGATCGTGCCGGGGTGACATTACGAAGGGACAAAACGGTGCGCCTTGCAGTTGACGCCGGTGGGGACGAGGGGTTTTAGCACGACAGCTTGGGTGTCCGGGAAGGGGCAGGGATAAGAACGGAGACCTTCTCCCGGGGAGACAGCTGTGACATGAGGGGACCCAAAGATTAAGCGACGCCCCATGTATGTAAAGGATAGAGTCGGGGTTAACATAGGACCTCGCCCCTCCAACTTTTAAGTATGAATGGTGAGGAAAGGAGAGGGTTGGAAGAGGGAGAAGAGGGGTAAGGGGAGAGGTGTATGGGGAGGGGGAGTTAGGAATAGGGGTTAGGATGCGACGTTCAGACCTGGAAAGCTATTGGCTTGAAAGTGCCAAATGCAAGCCAATTCGAGGGTGTGGAGGTTGACGGCGGAGTCGGTGGGAGGGAGGGAGGCAATAATGGATACTTTGTAGCATTGATTGAAAATGGAATCATGTGAAAGACAATGTGTAGGAACTGGTAGAGAGGAGTGGGGGGAAGATGGACAACAGGAGGCGCGATGATTGTTAATTCTGAGATTATATATATATAAAATCTTGATGAAAGCGCACTAAGCGAAAATATGAATATGTGGCCGATCAAGGCGAACGAACAAAAATTGTACTAATAAAAACATAGACACACGTAAAAAAGGAACACTCACAAAAAAACGTTCAGACGTTTCAGGTGTAGTGTAGGTATTGTTCATGGTTGGTGGGTTTTTTGTGGATGGAGGTGCTGAAGGTATTGTTTTAAAGGCGGATGTTTATGTCAAGGAAGGTAAGGGAGGAAGCAGAAATTGATGAAGTGAAAGAAACGGATGAGGTGACAGCAGTTGCCATCCACCTCACACCAAACACGCAATCCCCTACTCCCTATCAGGCCGTGCCCATCGCATCTGCAACAATTCACCATCTCTTCAAAGAGCCACACAGAACCTCCATCATGCTCTCCTCAAACGAGAGTATCCAGAACCCCTGCTTAAAAAGAAAATACTCTCTCCCTCCGAACAGTACACCCCACGCACCAAAAAAGAACAAACCAGGAAACTTAATCTCACCACCACATTCTTCCCGGGCACTCAAAAAATTAAAAAAATATTAAAAGATCTGTACCCTATCATCAGCAAAAACAAAATCACGGCTGCTCTTCTTCCATCCTGCCCCTCTATTGCCTACAGAAGAGCACCTAACTTAGGTAATATTTTAAAATCCACCCGCCCCCTCCTACGGCACGCACTGCCCCCACTTTCCTCCCTGACTCCATGCAACCGCCCCCGTTGCAAATGCTGCCCCCTTCTACGCCCCACCACTTCACCTGTCATCAATAGATCCTCCTCCACACCGTCTTGCACTTCCTTCAACGTTGTATACAGGCTATTTTGTAATTTTTGCCCCTCGTACTACATAGGAGAATGTACCACACCCATATCCATCCGAATGAATAACCACAGGCACTCCTGCAAAACTCCCCCCTTTCATGAACCCATCCCCATTCACACTTCCTCACATAACAGTACCTTCGACCAATGTTTTTCCCTAACCTTCATTGAAGTTTTGCCAGAGAGGGCAACTATCATCGAGGTGAGGACTAGGGAGATGGCCCACATCTGGGTTGAAAGGGCGTTTGAAACGCCCGGGCTAAACATCGCCCATTAAAAGCCAAAACAAACCCTACCCTCCCTTTCCCCCCTCTCCCCTTCCCCTTCTTCCACCCCCACTACCTCACCAAGGAGGGCGACTGGAGGAACTTACCCTGCCTGCACCAGTTCACCTTCAGCACTGAGGATAGCGGATCAATCCGCTGAATAACTGTCATCCGAACCATACGAAACGATCCCTCCCTTTTTCTCTTTCCATCCGTGGTCACAGAATTTGCAACAATTCAGACTCCCTTAATAGATTTCTTTCCAATTTACACCATGCCCTTCGGAGAAGGGGTTACCCGGAATCCCTCCTCCGTAATAAAATCCGAAAAAAACCGTGTGTCCCGAAACAACTAGGCGGGGACAATTCGTCGCAGTTTCTTTCCTCTGCACGACCTTTTTTCCGGGCGTGGACGTACTGCGTAGGACCCTAAAAGACCTTTTCCCCATCCTCTCTGACAATGCAACCACGTCCAGATTTTTCCCGCAATTCCCTTCACTCGTCTTTAAAAGACCACCAAATCTGGCCAGCATTTTAAAAACAACAAAACCTCTGCCCAAGCAAATTACATATACTAAACCACAACCCTCGCCATGCAACCGTGCAAGATGCAAAACTTGTCGCATCCTCATCACCGAACCTCTTCCCGATCAATTCCTTGCCTTCCCTCTCCCCTCAATGTCTGACATTTCCTGCACAACAAAAAACATTGTATATATACTATTATGCCAGAAATAACCCCCGACTTTTGCATCGGCTTATATTCATGGGAATTGCCCCGACTTTTACATCGGCTTATATTCATGGGAACACAAGTACGATGAATCACAAATTAAAGGGGTATTTTAGGGGTAAATTTTTCTGAGTGCACTAAAACTTACCGTCAACCAGATTACAGTACCTAATGAAATATCCTATCTGAGAATTGAAAAATTAAATTATAGGGAAAGAAAACTGATTTGAGAGAGCAATTTCTCTGCTAGTAGTGGCTCTAACCAACAAGGGCCTTGAAAATCATATTCACCACATTTTGTTAGAATACACAAAAATCCTGAGGCGGAAGTGTTTTCAGGCAATCAAGAGCGGTAAAGTTTTATTCGCACCAGTTTAAAATAGGTTAATTTTCGCAAATATTAGATATTGCCGTTAATTAAAAAATTGCTTTGAAGGTAGATTCATTTATTTAATGTAGAAATTGTTTTTTTTTTAATTGGGATATATTTGTTACGGACATAATCTATTTTTGGAAATACTAAGCTCACATAATTAATATAAAGCCCTATCAAACTTTCAGGTAGGCTTCCACGAAATAATGCACTAATCTTATCTCAGAGCATATATTGGAACTGGTTCCAGAGGAAGATTTTTATTGTATTGGTAACGAAATTTTCTGGAAAAATTTTTTTTCACGCATTACATATCCACTTGTTATGTGATAGAAGGCTTCTGCAAAGTTGGGCAGTAGGCCCTGTTAATATTTTGGGGCGTCTATCGAGTAGATCTTCTTGCAATTATTCCGCCGGCAATACGGTACGCATCTTCAGATACTATGTGAAAACTCCATATCTTAAAACGCCTGCTACAAAGGAGCCGCAGTAGTTATAAGAATGCGAATCGACACAAATGACACCCCTAAAAAAAAGGTGCATGTAGAATGCTCTCTCCTCGGTACCATCTCCTCCTTAACTCTACCTTGTGTTTTAAAAATTGATAAAGCCACCATGTTTTATTCCCTGAGGCACAATAGCTCTCCTTCAACATAAATTTTCTTAAAATATAAACGAAATTTTAAATTCTATTTTTCACCGTTCCATGCATTAGAAAAATACGAATTAAATACGGACTACACGTTTAAAAACGATCATTAAGATTTAGGAGCAAGTCTAACTCCCTTCCCTTGAGGCTTAGAATAGAGTTTAAACCTTGAGGTTTAGTTAAAATCCAACACACAAGTTAATGGGAGAACAAAGAGGCCTCCTGGGAGGTTGGTGAATTAAGAAGCCGCGCCGAGTCGGGCAACAAACGATGAAAAAGTGCTTTTCCATGAGTAAGAGAGTTGGAGTGGGGAACAGAAAACTTCACTCAAAACGACGTGTTTAGTGGCGCTCTCAAAAGACTCCGACCTCAAATACAAGGGGGGCGGGGCATCACAAAATCTATCTCGCTCCGTAACGAAATCGGGGTCGACGAAGATTAACATCCATTCCTGAGACGGAGTTGAAATATCCTCCTTAAAGCGGATTCTTTAAGGAGTTAAAGGGAGACAGAGAGGGGCGGATGCGGACATCAATCTCAGTCGAGGAGAACGTGGACCGGGGCGCCCCGGCGCCGGCGCCATTCCAGATGGCACCACCTCCAATTGGGGGAGGGGGTAGGAGGATGGAAAACAGTATGGGAGGGTGGAGTGTACGTAGGGAAGGCGGGTAAGGGGTGCACTAAGAAAGCAGGGAGGATGGGAGCGAAATCAAATAGTGTGTGTTTGCAAGACGACCTAGAATAGAGGACGCTCTGGAACAGTTGAATCAGGGAGAAAATCAACATTGAACAGTCAGGATAAAACTCGAAATCAAAACAATGAAGAGGCCGAGCCGGAAAATGGGTAAACCGTAAGGTAAGTCCGGGTGAGATGCCCCTCCGGGAGAGATGCCCCGATCGTAGTAGTTTGAAAAAGAACAATCAGATTGCTCTGCTGATGATGTCCGTCAATTAGTTGGACAACTAAAGACAAGCTGCATGAGTTTCGCGGTGATTCGATTTTTCTACGCTACTTTAGAACATCATTTCAACTGAGTACTCCGAATTATCCGCTCTGCTATAAGAAAGAGCATAATGGTTCTGGTCGGCATCTGTTAAAATGTTTGAATACTTTGAATTAACGGGTGAAAACTTGTAGCGGCATCTTTATCAAATGCCCGAGAGCAGTGACAAGTCATCTTAGACCATGTGTTGGCACGCTGGCTGTAAGGGCAACTCTCCCGTACAGAAAGGAGAGACCCAATTCTCCTCGGGATAGATGCCCCAGTGCTATCTTAAGGTATAGATGCCCTACCTGTATTGTTTTCAATTAATTTTAACAAATACGATAGAGACAGTGGCAGATTTATCGGGGGGAATATATGGAGGGGTAAATGGGATACGCAAGGGGGGGCTGTAGCCCCCCTTGGGTATCCAACTTACGCTAGATAGAATGGTAATTTTTTCCAACCCCCACTACTGCTGGAATATTTAACCCCACTTAACCACCCCTTGTCCTTATCCTGGATCCGCCACTGGATAGAAGTAATATTAGTAAATAGAAGAGTGCTAAAGTGCCTCCTAATTTTTTAATTGCTTTGATACAGTCTGATAAGTATGGAGACGATCTCCACGATTATCGAATCAGTTTATTAAAGCTTTTTATGAAATGCCCTTTACAATCTTAGTCCATGACTTATTGCCTCACGCATAAACAAATCAGCTAAGCCTCCTTGGCAACAATATAAATAATGATGGAACCATTCACAACAGATTCATCATCATCATCTATGCACTTGTTGCAGCAGACACATCCCTCTTCTCAGCACTGCCTCCTTCTGACCAGCGTAATATTTAAATCCCATCTCCATTAGTGATTGACTAAGTCGTTCGTTTAGGTGATGTCGATCATCGCTCACTATTCACTTGAGTGATTCAATCGATTGTTTTTTATCTTTTTCACTTTCGATAATGCCGAAGAGCAATTTAAAGAATCTCGAACGAGGCTTAAAGTATAGTATAGTAAAGGATAGCGGAATAAGTGAGGCTGCGAGGTACTTCTGGTCCCCTCTCGGACTCATCGCCGATGCAGGCATAGGGTAATGCAAGCAAAGCTTTAGGTCCATTTGGCATGGAGCAGGAAAAGCGTCTCGTCAGTCATAATCAACGCCTGGAAAAATCTGGGTTTGCACCTGATCGAGAGACTAGTATATCAATAGCCTATCAGTTTGCTGAAAAGCTTGTCCTTCAATGTAGAACTGAAGATGTCGGGTTATGAGTGGCTTAATTCATTTTAAAAAATCCAGAACTTAGTGCTAGGCAGTCTTAAGGGTTGTCAACTACTAGAGGTGAAGGTATGACTAGAGAAAGCATTAGTCACTTCGCTAAAATACTCTCAGAATTATTTCAGGAGAATGATTTCTTTACCAGGCCGGCCAACGCCTACAATATGGACGAGTGTGGTTGTCGGCTAAATAACGTCCTGGGGAAGATTTTATCCACAAAAGGTGCTAAGGATGTTCAGATTCTGTTATCTATGGAGAGAGAAAAGAACAACTCCGTGATTGCGTGCTGCAACGCTGAAGAGCAAGTTCTTCCTCATTAATGTTCAAAGGCGTCTGACCGAAAAAGAAATTTTCAGACTCTGAATGGACTCCGACCAAGTTCTGGCTTTAGGGAGATACACATATTTCTTATGGACCCATCAACATTACCTAAACACTTCTTCAACATAAGTGATGGAATAATAGCGATAGAAACCCAAAGCTCTAAGAAACTGTCCGGAGTACATGACCCTAGTTCAATGCCTGGGACATCCATAGAAGCCTTTAAGCAACTTTTAAGCCGTCAAAGGATCATCTGAATTCAATAATGGCACCTACTAAAGCGTCGAATCAAATATCATCATTCACCACCTTCGAAATAAATTCGAGAAAATTGATACATACAGCGAAAGTACTGACGTTCGGCGAACACGTAAAATAAAGAAAGATGAGGGCGAAGAGTAAAAAATAAAGCGCTTCAAAGATTGTAAATTTGGAAAAAAATTAGGAAAAACTAATCATTGATGATGACCATATCAGATTTTTGGAATGTGAGGATAACTATTTTACCACAAAATTAACAGTAGACTTGATCAAATGTTGCAATTGCGATCATTGTCTGCACGAGTCATGCACAATTTTTGGAAATCTCAGGGAATAAATGTAGAACCAAAATTCTAGGAAACTCGAGGAAAAAAGAATAGCAACGTTTTAAACAATTTTTTTGTAAATTAGGTAAGAAGCTCCTGTAAAATATTATTATTTCTATTGTTGTCATTCATTAGTACATAAACGAGTTTCAGTGCAATATTTAAAGATTATTTTCTCTGAAATCATGCAATTTAGAACAATCCTTTTACAAACGTTGCTTCAAAATGTGTTTAAATGTTATATTAATATAATAAATTTAAGTTATTTTGAATGTGTTACCATATAACAAGTTTAATTGAGATTGAATTCAGCTTGAGCTGCATGGGGCATCTCTCCCTAGGAGGTGGGGCGTCTCACCCGGACAGTTGGGAGAGATGGCCAAATGCATATTTATGGAAGAGTTTAAATATTTTGGGGTGAATATTTTTTAATCGAAATTTGTTCGTATATTGTTAATAATCAATAAATGTTGTATTATATCGCGAAGTCCTACATTCTTACTATTACCTCAATCATAGATATGAAGACATTTCCTTAGGTGGGGCATCTCTACCGGACTTCCCTTAACTTGAGACAAAAATATACGATCGCAAAAACTCCATCAATAAAAGAAAAAAATTGGCAAGATTCAAAGTTGATTCAAGTTTAATGATCCCAAGACCAAATGTATACGTATTGGTAAATTTATTTACATTGGTACGTTTCGCATTGAAGGAAATTAGAGAAGTACGTAAGAATCACCAGACTGTCATGCTAAAGTCATTTTTATGGTATATTTTACAAGATATTACCAATCAAAATCAATGTGATGTGCACAGTCAATTTTATTTATCAAGTACGATTTTCTAAAAATTTATCCACAATTCTCTTGCCATTCCATGCGCGCATTATTACTTTTTGTACAAATTATAAAAAAACGAAATTATAAGACATTTGACGCGCAGTCACCAGGACGGCGCCTAAGCCTTGCTTATTTCTGATCCGGTGGATTTTCATTTTTCGTTTTGACCATGATCTTATGCTGAGTGAAATTATTCTCCTTTTCAACCCAAATTAATGATATAAACTTCGGATTATAGTCCATGCGTTTGGTGTAAAAACCTTACATGTGGTACTCCCACCATCAGATATAATATTGCATATTCCACGAGAGATTTCCGAAGGAAGGGAAAGAGAAAATATTGCGACCGGGAAACTCTAAGAGAAGATATGAGTGGTTGCGGAAAAAATACGAGAGGGGTAATCGGAGATGTAGTGAAAGGATGGGGAAGAGCGTGGGGTGGTTGAAAGGGCGGGCAGAGGAGGTTAATAGCTGCGAGGCGAAAAAGAGA
Source organism: Ischnura elegans (assembly GCF_921293095.1). NCBI lineage: Eukaryota > Metazoa > Arthropoda > Insecta > Odonata > Coenagrionidae > Ischnura > Ischnura elegans. The sequence continues at coordinate 149,303,122 of NC_060246.1, forward strand.
GGCTTTGGTGTAAGTTTACAGGGTAAAGAGGGGCAGGCGATGGGTGCCAAAAGGGTGCTTTGAACGATTAGGGTACAGGAATGGGTACGTAAAAAGGGTTGTGGAGGAGGATGAAGGGTTGAGTCGATGGGTGGGGACGATGGTGAGAAGGGTGATTCTCAAGAGAAAGTTCCGATTCCCAGCCATTCAATTTTAGGGTTGCTGGCTTCTCTAAACTTCTTTCAAGATGAATTTATCCTCCGCCTGCAAGCGCCAAAAGATGACTGATAAAGATCATCATTTTAATTCTCAGCGTCGTCCGGAAATTTCGTAGCTGAAAGATCACCAAACTTTCTTCGCTTTATAGGCTCTGCAGTCCTGAACGGGTGATGAATTTGCCCAATATTTTCCGAATTTCAGGGGCTTAAAATGAGAAACTTGGAAATTTTCCAGAGAAAAGGCCGGAAAGAAGTGTCAAATCCCATACAAAGGGATTAAAAGACAGTCATTTGTGATTAAATTACTGGCTGAAGGCATATGAGCAGAGAATTTTATTGTGAGATAAGCATTAAATTATGGTTATTTAGATAAATCAAAGATGAAAATTGTTAAACTATTGCGATAAATAATAATTATGTGCTGAAAATTGGGAGGCTGCCAGAGCTTATATACGAAATATATACATAGCTTATTTACGGAAAATAAGCTATCTATATGTTCTGTTAATGAAGTAACGTACACGGGTTTTTTTATGTGGGTCCAAGTAGAACAAGAATCATCTCATTACATGTATGCTTTACACACGGAAAAAAGTTCCACATTCAACGATAGTGGTGATACTTAAAAATCCGTAAGATAAGGGTTAAAAATTGGATAAAATCATTAACGCAGGGCATAGATGGAAAATTACTAAGTAGACTTAGAGCAATGGGATACAATGAATAAAGAGATAGACATAATTTAACCGATTTCAAGGAAATAAGACTGCTTCTTTTTTAATTACTTTTTTGATATCTTAAATTATTTTTTTTCTTGCAACAATAAAATGCATAAAAATTAAAGTTATACATATATTTTTCACCCTAACTTTGCTTTTGCCATTAAAATTGAACATGTTATTCCTCTATTCTATGCACACAATTTCTTCCATCAACAACCGTAATATTGCAAGAAAAAGTTGAAAATTTATTTTGATGTTATTTACACAAAACTATGTATCATGTACTGCATTATTATGTTATTGGCATACATTTTTGTTAATTGATGGTGGCTCAATTCAGGTCCTATGACCTTCGAGAACACCTAAAGCTCCTTCTCTTTTTTCATTGTATTAAGATGTAAAAAACAAATGTGGAGTAATAAATTATTATTATTATTATATTGTTCGAGAGGAAGCAATTCCTCGCAATTAACCTATATGAATTTAGTATTTCTTAATGAGACTATATCTATGAGTGATAATAGCTAATATTGACAATTAAATGTTTAACAACAAAAACCAAAATAAATAAAACATATGTGAAGCAAGGAAGCCGTAATTTGACATAGTTATGGATGGGTCTGGGTCGTATGGCGGCTATCGGAGGCGGATTCTAGCTTCCGCTCCTGGGTACACAGGACCCATTCCCAAAGAGGACTTTCCAAGGGAAATATAACTAGATTTTTTGTGCAGAAGTGCCATCTCAACAGTGACACCAACTGTAGAATTGGATGCTGAGCCCTAAATTTGCATACCGCCGATTTTAGAGGGAGTGGAGCAACGGTAGGCCAAATGAGGATCCTGTAGGAATGATCAGAGAGACAATTCCTGATTTGACCGCTAGCAATGGCTATTTTGATATAATTAGCTTAAATTTAAATCAGAGTACACGCAGAGATCATATATACGCTTCGACAAAGAAATCAATGGAAGAATATCAAGCCTTTTCCTTTGCAGCATTACATTATTGCTTAATTAGAGTGTACAAAAAGAATACGAAATAAATTTGGTTACTGTATGTGTTACACGCATGAACCTTTCTTTTAAGTTATCGTTGGTTCTAATATCAATTTATCTGTTTCTTCCTATGTTCCTAACTCACTGGTTTATTGAAAGGGAAGCTCTACATACTTTTGAAAAATTGTCTTTTAAGAAGAATTTAATCAATATCTGTGAGAGGTAAAACTATTTACCTCAGAAAAAATGTGGTATGTCATATTTTATTTTCCTATGGAAATGGTACTGAAAAACTGAAAGAAATTATAAGGCAACTTTAGATTTTTTATTGTCCTTACCGCGAAAATACGATAAAAATAGGATATGACGCAATTATTGTGCCATCTCATCATCTTTTATACTCCTTTTTAGGATCAATAATTGGCGTAATACTCATTATTTAATTTAAAGTTGGTGGAAAAATTAATAAAGTTTTAAATATGCCTAAACATATAAACACTCTATCACCCTTATATATGCGTGAGAAAAAGTGTATAAAATAACCAATCTTGATCCCGGGAGAAATTTTACTTATTCCGAATGGATTTTTATACCAATGAAAAAGCTGTTAACACTCTTTGTACATATAAACTGTGATGATATTTTTCTCACGATAAATACATGTCAAAACAAATCCTATGGAATATACATTAACTACCAAGTAAAATATCTCAGAAATTAATTGGTGACATGGTCTTTGACGACATAGTCAAATTTTAAAATGCTCAGGAAATGGTTGACGCGCTAACAATAAAAATTAATATTGGAAATAAAAATATGCATTCAATTGCGGACACGTTAATCCACCAAATATGAGCAAAACTCAACAAAAAAGAGATCCTGCGTGATTGAACATTGAATTTCGGGCACATATACAAAAAACTACAATTTATTCATGATAAATTTAACCGTTAAATCGACATCACCTAACAAATCCTCCAAATCCTTTTTACATTTATAAAGCGCGTAGCGATAACGTGGTCTCACCAAACCGGTGAGATGCCTGTGATTGAGTTGGAAAATGAGACAGCCAGGTGATATCAGCGTTGACCTGAATAGCATAGCAAGAGACATTTAGGTACAAAAACTCACGTTTTCCACACCCCGCTCGTGGGCCGATGCGGACCGGATACTTCTTGTCACACTCGCAGATACGGGACACTGTGTTGCAGACGACATGTGGCAGCCGCGGACTACAAGCCACTTCGCATGGCGACCCCAGGTAAAGCCCAACCTCTGAAATAGAAAGAAAAGAAACACATTAAATAAACGCTAGTAAACGGTCCCGTTAAATTCGAAATAGAAAATTCGTTTTTAATGAATCAAAGAAAGGATATAGGAGAAAATATTATCTCTGCCTGCCGCTTTCTAGAATTTTTTTATTTTATCCATCATTTTATTTCCTACATAGGAATCCAAACCATACTTTAAGATCGTTCGAAGATTCATTCTGTTCATTTCATTTAATTAGGAAAATGATTGATCAATAGCAATCACGTAATTTGAAGAAAAGACATAAAAATGTAAACAGCACTTTCCCGAAACCATTTACATTCGATTTTTTATTTAAAATCATGTTTTAATGATAACATTATTATACTCTAAAAGATAGCAAATACGTATAAGTTTTCATAATTACATGAAACAGTTTTACCCTTCGTCGAATTACCGGCTTAACAAAAAGGAAATAAATCAATTTAATTCAAAAGCCCAAACTCCATTGAAATGCAGAAAATTAACCCTTAATGTCATCGTTCAACCAGTACAAAGTATTTAAAAATAATCACGAGTAGCTTCACACATAAAGTGTAAAAAGCTGCTTCTCCTGAGATGCGGGAGGCGTAGTGGTCCGGGTGGAAAAGAGCCACCATCGCCCATAAAACAGGCGATTACCCAGGAGCACTGCTTTGTGGGATACCCGTAGAGGAGATTAGTAGGAAAATGGGCACGATCTCTGGGGCGGGCAAAATGGAGGTCACGACGGTCGCTCTTGCCCTTGGTGAGGGTCCCTGCGAGTCTTACCCTGGATTATGGCTTAGATGGAGAATCACTCCTCGCCGGCCGTACGTCATGTATTCCTAGGGAAATATGCTCGCTAAGTTTTTCTCGCGCACCCATTACTCTGAAAAAAAGGCGACATAGGGGGAATAAATTTATCGGGCCACATGGAGAAACGATAATTTACGGGGCACGAAAACGCCTCTAGTGCATACGTCTTCAAAGTGCCACTTTCAGAGAGGACCACGAAACTGAGAACTAAATTAGGGGGCCGATACATAAGGGAGGAAAAGCGCGTTATTTTAAGCTCCTATTTCCGAGAAATATATGTTATTTACCAAACTATAGTCTGTATATTCTTTTAAAAAAACCTGTATCCCTTTATAAAAAAATAGAGAATTTTACCAGAAGCAGCGGTCCAACGAAAAAGCTAGATTATTATATTTTTATTCGATTGCCATTTTTAAGTATAGAGAAATGAGTTGTATCAATAATTTCGCCACACAACAACAACAGTTATCAATTAGAAAAGTACTTAACAATGTTCCGCTACAAGAACGACAGTTATATTCAGAAATGATATTCGAGGAAGCAAAGTGTCTATTACAGAATTAAATGCTCTACAGAATAATAAAATGAGCCGTTCCTCACTGAAAAACGAACAGATGATAAGTTTACAAAGTAATTAGGGAACAATCAACAAAGGCCAGTTAAATAAAGATTAATACATGCATATACCATACATTTTAGGCTTTCCTTCTTATTAAATATATATATACCTTTAATAAGGAGGGTACATTGTTGATAGTCAATGAAGTCTCTTACTACTCGTTTCAAGTCAGAGTAAATGTATGCAGGATGAGAAACACTCATTGGCATCGGAGACTAGATCACTTTAGGAATTCATCACAGCATTTCAGTAAAGACGTGTGAATCCTACCAAGTGTTATCGCCAAGCTCTTGTAACGTTCTGGCGCACGATGTATTCCGCTTGTATATTGGCGATCCATCTGTTATGCGATGCTTAAGGCGCTTGGGGGAGCATCTGCAAACGCCAATTAACTTAACGACGTAGCTGCTAACCCACACACTCCCCCGATCACCACCCAAGTATCTCCCAACGACACTTGCCATCCCATACTTCCTTCCGCTTTGGCGTCACAGGCTCGCGGTTTTCCCCGATTCTCTCAGGCATTTTCAACCCCAATTCCCTCGCTTCTTCTGAGCATATCCTACATACACACGCTGGCGCTGCTTCATAAATGTTTAAAATGCACGTAAAATTCATTCTGGTTATAGTGGCTTCCGTCATGAGCGAAGTATAATATTTGTAGGCATTTGGCATATGGTCACTGATAAGACATTCATGCGACTGAGAGGCATTAGAAAAGCGGTTACTATAAATAAAATCCATTAATCAAATAGTGTGGTGCATGACCACAATATCGTAATGAGTAATAATTTAGAAAAAAATAATATGCACACACAGTGATGAGTTAGATTATTTTTATGGATATAATTCACAAATACATATAAAAATTATCGTTCGGATAATACACATACAATTGGCAGGTAAAGGATTGAATAAAAATAAAATATACACAAACATAAACAATCGGGTAAGATATGTAGCGATCCTCTTCGCGTATAGCAGTGGATCAAGGTAGAGAAGTGTTCGACGAGGGAGGGTGCAATAAATTTTGGCAGAAAGCCACCAAAATCTTCACGTGCGGAAGAAAGAGCTCTTCCCTGATCTGGGAAGGAACAAAATCACCGTTAAAACGCCACCACTCTGTTTTACTTTTTTTTCTTTCTCGGCATGCACTGTTCCTGACCATCCAACCGGCAAGGATTTAAATAATGGCTCTTGCACATGTTAAGATTAAAAAGTTAGAGAAGCACATTGATCTTGAGTGGCTCCAGTTCAAACTATTTATCATGAATCATAAAAGAAGGCCCCATAAAATTATTGCCCACTTGAGTAGAGCGTTAAATAGGCATAAGATCGTATGTCCAAAAAACATAAACTTGGTAACTGCCTCATTATGCTTGCCTTCCTAATTGGAACGGAATTCAAAATTAACTTTGAATTCAATAGCTACCATCTTGAGCCAATTCTAGGAATCAGACAATAGCGGCATTCGGATACATAATAATCACACACAATCGATGTGAGACTATAAGAGAAATTTTCAGGTATGATATCATCAATTTCGGTTAATTTCTGAAAGAAAACCTGGTGAAGTATATTTTGAGGGAAAAAGCTGCTGTCTGGCATGCTTTTAAGAGAGATTCAATATAGTGAACCATGAAACCGAAACCATTCATTACCTCTACGAAAACTGTTAAAATATTAATTTACTGAGAGATAACTTGTTGTGCTCCATGCAAGGTTGAAGACATTTCAAGAAATAATTTTCATGAGTTAAAGGCAAAAGAAATTGATACCATCGAAAGACAAAATAATTTCCACTTGCTTTACACATAATTAGATCCCAGTAGTAATAAGTCGAGAACCTTGACCTATTGAAGGCCTCTTGCACGGAATGCGACACCCGTTGTTTACCCTAATACTATACTCAATATTTATCCGGGGTTGCGATCGTGCCTCGTACTCGATAAGTCGAAGACTTGCTTTTCTTTCCTTAAGAGTACTTCCAATAAATCCCATAACGGAAAAATTCCATCGGACAATAGGACCTGTCTCGAGTAATGATTTCACTTGGGTAGACGAAGAAACTTGATCCGACATCACTTTGGAGAGAAAGAGAATGAATGGCAGATTGGTTAATAAGTGAAAGACAATACCACCATTCTTAAAACCGCCAAACATTGCTATTGCTGTTATAAAGCATAGCTGAGAAGTTAAACTCTCACTGGCAACTGGCGCAAAGATATGTGCCTAATTATTTGAATGGAAATAACACGTTTGAAATCGTCGCATAGTTCATAATGTATAAATTTGAGCTCTATTGTCCCAGAAAACTATATGCCTATTCACTCTCAATAAAATTATTTAGAAGCAATCAAGGGATTGCCAGTAATATTGAGCACGCGATATAACGTCCCCACGCCAAATGAAACTCACAAGCAAAAGTTAGGCGTTATCGGTTGGGTCACGAGGTATTAATTCGAACAATGGACGGAGTTGAATAATTTCGATGGCTAAACTTTATCCCTGGGAAATGGAATGGAGCCAATTCAAAGCCATAAACAAATGCATGGCAAGGATTTTCCAATAGACTTTATATTTTCCCTCTAAAACGGGTTCTCGAATTTGTTGCCCTGTTTTATTTTTGCCTCCGTGAAACACTTGTTGCACCACTGTTTGCGGGAGATTAACGTTCGTTAAAGATGGTAATAAATTAGAGAAAGCAATGGCTTTAGATATAGAATTTTAAAAGAAAACAGGATGGGTGTATGTATTAATTACGCCTGGTAATAAGTTACCACAATGCAGCGTAGGGCTTACTTAATGCTAACCAAGAATATTATAATAAGCCTGAATTCAGAGTTGTCTTGATGTGACTGCTGAGTGAAAATCATGAACATAGATAACGACCAAGGATCCTTCCTCCGTTGGTCTTACAAAGCAACACGTCGTACTGACCAAAACTTTAATACATAGGCCGAGATCATAACATTGTTTAAGCATCTGGAAAAAACAGCTTTTCTCCAAGATTCTCAATTAATGTTTTGAAAAATAAAGCAAGAAAATTTATAAGCACCGGAATAAAATGATCAAGAATACATGGCAATGAAATTTTCACCTCCATAATGGAAACTTGAGCCAGCTGACTATATGCATATTTTTACTAGGACAACATCGCACCCCAAGGACCTTAGCACTTAAGGCATCTTCTTCGGAAATTGTGATTCTAATTCATTCCTCGAAGATATTCCCCCAGAGGTCAAGCGGAGCGCGGCGGAGGGACAAACTGCGTCGGCCATTAATGCGGTAAGCAGCCCTCAGGCCCTTACCACCATGAACGAGAATTTAATACCGCACAGCTCCCTTAACGACTTCGCGATACGGTTATTCCCAGGAAGGAATTTTGCGAAGCAATTTGCCTATCGGCTAAATTTGGTCCACCGGGGGCGTCATAATTCCCATTAAATGAACTGGTAATGCGAAAATGGTTTCGCGACATTGACCTTACACAACAAAAGACACAGTTCCCAAAAGCCATCGCGGTGAGCGTAAAGGGAAAAGAGGAGACTATATGGTATGAAGTCGAGCGCTGATGCTCATAGGGACGAACAGGGGGACAAGAAGGCCCTGGGGAAGTGGGTCACATCGCATTTGATTAGGAAGCGAGTCTAATTTCACTCTTGACTGCCGACGACTAAAATTGTATACGCGAGAGCAAGATCGTTTCAGGCAATCACACCAACCTTCATTTCACAATATCTCACGGGCTTTTAATTTCCAGTAGGTATCGTGTTTTACTGCTCTCACGGCCAGCCATTTCCGCCAATAAGGGACATGGCGGACTCTTAAAGATAAAGATATTTAAATCGCCGTCGAACCAATCTGGTCCAATGCTACTCTCAATTAGCTCATTCATCCTCATTTCCGCATATCTAAAATAGTTGTTTTCTTCAAACTAAACACTTTGCTCAATTTTATGAGTTCCACAATGATTTAGAGTGGCTTTTGCATAAATACCGTTTTTTTCTATCAAGGAAAGAAATTACTCGTTTTTTTATACCAAATGGAGAAAATTATATTCATCTCGAAAATATTTTATCTATAGATATCCCAACCAGGGGAGCTGACTATTAGGACTGACCAGATAAATTATGCAATACTTACATGCCTTTTCTATTCTAAAAAATGAAGCAATCGTCACCATTTTATTATAATTCATATTTTTGGAAGTGTTTTCCTAAAATAAGGGGTTTCTGAACGACGGAGTATGCTATTTTTCTTCGTTCCTTCCATTATCATATCAACCAAGTATTTCCGATTCCCATTCGCGAAACATGGAGGGGAAAGTACGCTTTTGCTGTTTGCATCATATCCTGAGGATTATTATTGAGTGTCATTATTTCAGGGGAGATTGAAATAAATTTCATGAAATGCTCGAAAGATTTTTCCTTAGAAGGCTTCTGCTTTCCCTTCAAATTACCGTGGAATAAGAATAAAATAATATACATTCCGTTCGTTGTAATCTGGAACTAATAGCTAAAAAAATGTATTGTTATACCGATAATTTTTTTAAACAATCAGCAGGTCATTTATGTGAATATTTTTCATGAGTATTAATTGTCACTAGACATCGAATATGAAATTGGCGACGGATATTCGTCTCGCTGCTACGGATGCGTCCTCTCGCAATACCTCGCACACAATTACTCGCCTCTGCCCCCAAAACCCCCGGTCGAAGGGAGAGATTCTCAACGTTTCTCGGTTGATCGGAGCTCGAAGTTTCTTCCGGCGGGAGAGTTGAGCGACACAGACGCGGATTGCAACTGTCCAGTCAACGTCATAACTGCATGCGCACCACAACATAATGAAACCAATAGAAGCAAAATACTAGTGAACCGCTAATTCGATATCATAGAGATTTTAAAATGCTGCATAACAGCTATAAAAACTACTGAATTCTAAAGAAATGAACAAAAACGATGACATCTAAATCAACATAAAAATATCTTTTCTAATAATTATCTAAAATTTTGGAGAATAGACAGATTATTGAGAAAATAATTCATCCAATACTTAATATAAACCATATCATATACTGTTACATCGGGGAAAATTTGGGAACACGATGTGACTCGACATTTTGAAAAACGATCAGATATTCTAGCATCCCCCATACACGAAATGTTTTAAACGCTTTTCTCGTAATTGTTTTATTCGCTGACATGAATTTTGGTTACTTCTTTACAATAGGGTGGTTTCCTATTATTTTTTTATTGCTTTAATCGAAAGATTATTACTCCTGGAGTACGTATTTCACGCTCTTAGATTTTTAAATGACAACATCTATTTTTCGCGATTAAATGAAAAGTGAAAATTTTCAAGCGCGCGAAAACGCGACGCTTAAGTATGAATGCCGGGAAATATCTCCGTACGTCGTATTTCTGGTTCCCCCTCCCGCCCGGTGAGGTGACCTTGAGGCGAGGCTTAGCGCTGATACGTCGCAGGATGCTAGCGGATAGCTGAGTACCTTGCTGGATGGTAGCGCTTGGCTTAAAAAAGGTTTATTAATACCTTATCAAAAGAAGAAAACTTTCCGAACTTAGCCAGTTTTAATAGGTGATTATTAAGACATGTTTCCCTGAGCTCTGTGCCTCATGCATGCATTGGTAACCTCAGACGATGTATAACTCCTATCCTCTCGTGTAGAAACTAGGTCCCTGTGACGTCATGCGGAGTGGAATCGCATGGACGCCAATCTGGCCTTTTTCAAATGAGGATAAAATTTGACCCTTGCCATTCGTCTAAACCGGTATTTCAAAAACCAAATAATTATTGTATTATGAATACACTAATGGTGGGTAACGAATCGCAATCAATGCCTTTCGTTTTCTTTGATGAAGGCAACTACCCTATTATTCAGCCACCTTACAGTAAATTCAATCTCTAGTAATATATAGATAAATATTGTCCTGAGGTATCTTTTTTATGTATGTTCGAAAGAGAAGGCAATAAATACCTAAACTCAGGAGTATGATACTTGGCTTCACCATAATAGCTTTAGGATGAAAATTTTATATCAGCAATTTATTATTTCTAACAAAAACATCACTTTTAAAATATCACATACCTATTAGTGAAATGACGAAAAGGCACAAGCTAGATTTCCCTTTTAATTTTCCATTCACTTTAAAACTATGAAAAATAATCATATTTTTTCCCTCAAAGGTCAATTATAATGCGGCTAAAACATCCAAAATGCCGTTTACATTCCCAAGGAATATCAGCATTGATGTTGCATAGAATCGTATTCGAACGTAAAATAGGAAAGTTAGGAAAATGAGAGATTCATAACATTAATTCTAATAGACCTGACCCAGACCCCTGGGCAGTATTTGAGCCCAATTTCACCATATAATCCATTTTATCGAGTCCAATGGCAATAAATTAAATTATTCAACCATTAAAAATGACAAAGAAACCCGAATTATTAATGCACATTCCTATAGCCGAATATTACTGGTTCTTTTTCCTATACTACGAAACCAGATGTGCGGTGGAAATGGTAATTTGATACATTACGATACTTTCTCTGCAAACACGCTCAACAATCGCTCGTATAGGGCCGTTTTCCTAGTAATACTAGGGCTACAGATGAGCGGATTTGATTCTGAGGGCGATTGTTGAGCGTTTATGCAGTGGAAGTATCGATTAATAGGTCTCATAACAAAAAATAATTATTAATGGAGCTAATTTATACTGATATAGTAGAGCCCACAGTTTAATAATTCCGCCAAAGAGTGGTATTTCATGATTTTGGAATATAATGCAGCATCTAAGAGCGGCGAAAAGCGTTATTAGGACAGGCTCATTAGAATATTATAAAGAGAACACGATAGACTATGATGCACATAAATATCCCTTGGTGCCATAACTTCCAGACTTTGACCATTAAATAACGTATGCAACGCTTAAAAAATTCTCACAGCTTGAGATTGAAATTATTAGATATGCTAGACACCCGCAATATAGATTGATACCTCTTGAAGTGACGAAATTCATGACCACCAGACAAATGTATAGTGGTAATGTAGGAGATTCATTTTTAAAGGCATTGCATTGATTGAAGGCGTAAATGAAATGTAGACAACAACCTCGACTTCAGCATCAAAGCGATATGATTCTGCAAATATTAATACCTGCTGTAAACCCAGTTTAGAATTTCCAGGACCGGAAAATATAAACTTCTGAATTCTTCAATTTATTAAGATCACCTCTCCAAAGGGTAAACGTCTAAATACCTTGGGCTTTCAGCCTCTCTGATGTTACCGTATACGTATACATCGTCAGAAATGTAATACTTAGTAAATCTAAACCGAATCAATATTGGTGCAAACATAAAAGGAAAGTTTACTGACATGACACGCAAGCCAGGTTAAAGTTTACCTATTTAAATTCACTGCATTAATACAAAATCCGTGACCTAGTGATGATTGTATTAAACTAGAAAGGCTAATTTACATTAGATTTCGGTTCCTAGAGTTTTTTGAGGAGTAACGCTTAAAGTAAAATTGTATGTGAATTACACAGGTCAACAGTGGTTTTGGTGCCGGAGGTTTTAAAGCTGATTCTAAGTATAATTGGGGTGCTGAATCCAAATATGATATTAGTTTTTTCCTATCAGCTCTAGTTTTCTAGATACAGATATGTTGTTATTTACGTAAAAAAATGTTCAATATGATGATATTACATAAATAATAAAACCCACAAAATATAGAGACTTGATTTATTTATAGGAATGTTAAATTACCTACAATTACAATAGTTTTACAATACAATTGAATACAAATAGTAACATTTTTTACTGAAATAAAACAATTTAAAGAAAAAAAAGACGTAAAAACGTCACTCAAGACTACGGAAGCTCCTTTTGCGCGATTTTCTTGCGTGCACTTTGTTAAAACAGTCTCGTTTTAAGCACCAGCAGTAATCTGCAATCATATGTTTATTCCATCTTCCTTGGTAGCGATCTTACATTGTTTTGATTTCCTGGTGAAATCATTCGCCTTGTTTTTCACTTGTGTCGCCTAAATTTTCAGGAAAACAGTCTAAGTGACTGTGTATAGTGAACTTTTATGCTAATATTACATCCAAGTGGTTTAAAGTTGAAGAGCATATTGTTTGCCAGCTCAATATAATTTATCTCGCTTGTGATTTCCGAGAAAAATTTTTATTACCTAAACAAATGAAAGCCAACTGTTTTTTTCAATCTCATTCAATGGCTTGACAAAAGCAGGATCCTTTGTAAGTTGTCTGATTTGTGGCCCATCAAAACTACCAGCTTTCAGTTTTTCTATACTTATCTGCAGCATTTTTATTCTAAAGTAGCCGAAGCATAGTCCATCCTTGTCAAGAACCTTTACAAATTGCTTCATTAAGCCTAGTTTAACGTGAAGGGGCGGTAAGGTGATTTTCTCCCGTTCACCAAAGACTCAGCAATAATGTTTTTACCCAATAATTAAGTTTTCTCTCTTTGACCACTCCTTCTTAATCCAGTGGTTTGTCTGTCCCTGCTAGCACAGAGGCACCAGAAACAAGGATATTTTGTGTTAATAAATTGCTGCCCAAGAAGAAAGTTCACCAATTTTAAATCTACACAAATCACCTAGCGATGTCCCTAGTATTTTATCTTCTGTAAGGCCAATACCATTGTATCATATTCTTCTTTCATTTCAGTTGAATGAGCGATTGGTATTGAGCCAAACTTGTTAACATTGTGAAGAACACACTTTAAAATACGCTTGGAGCTATCAATGAACAAACGCGAATCACTAGCTTCATATTGCGGTAGTCCCATTCCTTTCAGAAGACCTCTAACGTCTAAACAAAATGTAAGATTGTCTTCTTGAGTAAAGAGGGGTAGCAGATCCTTTTCAATTGTGGGATAAAAATTAATTTTTGTACCTTGTTCCATTAAATTCTTTTCATGCATCCTTGAAGCTAGTAGTTCAGATGCTTCCTTCGGTAAGTTCAATTCTCTAACAAGGTCGCTTAGTTCATCTTGATTAAATAGTTGAGGATTTGTTGATACTGCCTCGTAGTCACTGTCACTATCGTCAATAGAATCAGGAATGTGTTCACATGGCTCATATTTATCCTCACATACATCTCGTAATGTCTGAAATATTAGGATCGGGATTTCTTCTGAATGGGGTACTGGGTGTCTAGCTGAAGGCAAATCTGTATATTTCCATTTGTGGCGATTGTTTCGATTAATTCCCGAAGCATTTACCATGCAAAAATAACAGTCGTCAATATGGTTTGTAGGTTCTCTCCAAACCATTGTCACACCAAACTTTAAACTTTTCCTTTTTCCTGTAGTTCAATACCGCTGATGTTCTGTGCATGTTTTACACTCAACATGCGGTGCCTACTTTTTACCTTGGTTACCAAGCTGAACACCAAAATATCCTAGGTATGCACGTTTCACAAAGTCTGTAATGTTTTTCCTATTTTCTTTTAAAGTATATTCCCCACAAATGTAACAAAACACATCACAATGATTGACACAGCTTCTTCGAATTTAGCTCATTTTTAGAGGCTGCTTTACAAAAACTTTGAGAATTTGTCCATTTGTTTTCGGAAATCCCCTTACTGCTTACTTACTCCCGCCTCTCCATTTTCAAAGACACACTCTCTCTTTACCCTATACCCCCTTTTTTACTCTTCTCCACTTATCTGTGATTCTTCCCACGTGTCGTTATTCTACAGTTATGACTAGGGTCCTTTTCCACCGTGGGTTTTCCACATCCCTTAGTTGTATCTTTTCCCACTGCCTCCGCTCTGTACGCCTGTCTCCCCCTTCTTCAAACACGCCAAATCCTCCCCAACCCCTTTCTCAAAGGTATAAAGGTGATTTTCAAAGAATACTGCAGAGTGATTATGAATTAGTTTATTTATAGATTGATTTAAATTTGAAAAATATTTTCTGAAATATATCAAAAATTTGAAAGAATATAACCATAAAATGCGGCGTATCTAAAAAAGTAGAGCTGTTACATAAAAACGGATATCATATTTGGATTCAGCACCTCTAATATTGTTAATATCAGCTCAAAAACTCCCGGCACCAAAAAAAAAGTTTTTTTTTGTTGGCCTGTGTTATCTTTGATATCAAAGTATCTAACGGTGATGATAGCTAGATAACATATAAGTGCCTGATATAGAGAGAAGCAAAAAGGCGAAAATGAATTTGATTACAAAGCTCTAACGTAATTTTCGGAAAAAATAATCTACTTTTCTCTACCCTTTTCTCATACATGAAGTACAAAAAAATTATATTTATTGAAATGCTAGAAAAATAAATAATCTGCTCCATTATCATGGAATGAGATTTGGAAGACACAAAAGTAGGTGACGCTTCTGCGACGACCTTTGACATTAAAAAGAAGTGCGCTTGAAAAATAGTAATTGCATTTTACGCAGATGACTGAAATAGTTTTCTGAAGGTCATCACAAAGCATCGGTTAGAAAACAAATCATATCAAATCACTACGCTCATTTCACAAATACCAGTACTACAGGCACTATTTTCGACCCACGATGGGCGTGACAGACATCAACTGAGTAGGTCAGCGTTTAATCCAAGTATGTCGTTCATGCCGCAAGAGTTCCCACCCTAATTTCTCTGGTCGTGAATGCCAGCAGAGATGCTGATGGGAAAACCATAATTTTTACTTGCTCTTGAGATCTAAGGCTTGGCTATTCCTTTGTAACAGGGAATATATAGAAAATGCCTGTCGCGTTTGTGGAGTGATGCTTTGATACTTGGCCTCTGTGTCAGAGGATAGAAAGGACGTACATGTTATTGCAATTCGTATAACTGAGGATCCTCAAGCATCTTTAGTGATAGCATACTTAAAATAGAGACTATAAAAACAATCTAAATAATACAAACATTTTTGGGCATAAATAGAAGCATAAAAAACACTTAAGAATTCAATGCATACGAATATCATAAATCATTATTATATATCATACACCACTTCTCACACGCTTTAAATTTGAAGGTTTGAGCGTATAAATTACATAAATTGTTTAAAATTTCATAAATTACCCCGATGAAGCTTAAAATACAAGACTAATTGTCACTAAAATTGATCGATCAAGTTCGACAGTATTAATTAGCATGGAAAATATTCAAGTCAAACTTTGTACTAATTAAAAAACTCTAGATTAAAAAAATTAAACATACATCATAAATATATTGAAAAGTAAACGATTAGAGTGCCAGTTATTTTCAAGTGCCATTTGCTTAAATGCATTGCCTATTTAACCAATAGAAGTTCCAGTATTTTCGCAGAACGGAAATTCTATGCCCAAACTTAATATTTTAGGACTCATTACCAATTAAAAGTAGAAAAATATTTATTTAAAAGCGTCAATGACTTTATGTTATTTGAATATTGTGAAGACTGTCGCTGCGTACGAAGCATAATGCACTGCTCTTCGATTCCCTGCATTTTTCAGCAGTAAATTAAAAAAAAAAATTAAAGAAAGTTTACGAGCATTATTCACTGTATCAAATTTAAAAAATAATAGGTTCAAAATGCTTAAAATATTTACTCCCTTCACTGGCGTTTCATTTCAATGACGCAGATGAATGGCGATTGCGCATTTCAAAAGAGCTATTTAAACGTTTTCCCATGGCTCAATCGTGCGATCATATCTCTCCGAATACGAACGCTTGTAATGACAATCAAATAAATGGTGATTCGCTGAATAGCACAATGAGCGTATGCGAAGTACGAATTGGTGAAGAAATCACAAAAACAAAATACCACCGCTATTGGGTTTCGAAATATCGGTAATATTTAAGCTTTTGTTCAAAAAATTAATCCTCAACGTTGGGAATGGGAAAAATCGTGGAAATGCCATTCTGCCCGTTACTGAGAGAAATTTTTCGAACTCATCAAAAGCACACCGTTATTTCGTGATTCGTGATTATTATCCAATATTTTATGTGATTGGCTGAAATAAAAACTTTTAATATAATAATTAAGTGGGCAACGTTTTTCAGAGAACTTGATTAGAATTAAGAATTAGACCTATATTTTAAGAATCATTCCTTCGGAGAGAATTTTAACTATCTGATTCCCCGTCTGCGGTTCGCCCCAGCAGGTTCTTTGGTAACCAAGAAACACAAAGTATGCCGCAAGGAGTGCAGCGGCGCGACCACCAAAGGGGTAATGAAATATTTCATCATGCAAGACAAGGTGAAAGGAATGAGTACCTTTGTACAACAAGTCTGCAAATTAAATCTGAGATATGTGCCGACTAATTTTGCTCGATATTTGTCAAAGTGACTAAAAATCAAGATTTTAAAAAATTTCCCAAGAATTAATGGCCACTTTTTTTCTCCAGGATCCATTAAAAATAAATTATAATGAATGACTATAAAAATACTTGAAGGTTATTAGTTGAACAATGATTAAATTTCCTACAAAGCTATGTTTACGATATGATTTTTAATGATTATCCTGAATTTTCAGGGAAATGGCATTAAATTTAACCTAACTGAAATGCAGTAAATAAAGGTCTTCATGAGATCCTCAGCTATTAGAAATAGAATGGGGAGGTTATTTTACTTTTATAATTCAGGAACAAATCTTTCGACAATAGCAGCTGATCTAGTCAGAAAGTCTTCAAAGAATTAATTGAATGATTTCAAATTCATTAGACGTGGATATACGTTTATTTTTCAAAGTAGTTTCAGGAAAAGCGATAAAATCCTGCAGCTAAAGTAGGCAGTCATAAAACGCCAAAATTGAGCAGTGTATTACAAGTGCAGCGGAGGGTCGAAATAAATAACCACCGTCTGTCATCTTATTATTAATTCACTATGTGCATGCATTACCACACTACATGACCTTGAATATTTTACACTGCAAAAAGCCTACGATGTGCCTGAGGATTCGTTTATTTCATTGATCGAAAGTTTTTTCTTTAAAGCTGAATTTGAAATAAATAGAAACGTTCAGATATGTAAGTTTTTGAAAATATGCAATGAATATGAGGTTTTAGCTTAATTTGTGTAGTGTAATTTTAATTTTATAAAATTAAAAATTGCCTCAATCAAGTGATTCGTTCCCAAAGAAAAACTCAAGAGAAAGATATTTCTCGAATATTGAGCAAACAATTTAATGTACATGACATTGGAGGCTAGAAGTTAAATTTAAAGCAATTACTTACTCATTTAGGAATATTTCATCCACATTGTACACGGAGTTAAAACATTGCGGGGGTAATTTATAGCATCCATAATTCAATGGCATATAAGCCCCGCAGTATACGAAGAGAGATAGTTTCCGGCAGAAGTATAATTCGACCTCCTTTCAAACGCTATGATAAAGAAGTATATTCTTAATTGTTTTTGCAATATTTAGAGGAGATATTTTAATAGGTTTTAAAATGTATAATTCACAAAAACTCGCATTTAAATTGGAAATTAGACTTGATTTTTAAAATAATCCTTCAGTGCAACAATTGGCATTTAGATGACATTTTAATTTTTGTGTAAAATATTTCTCATGATCGTGAAAACTGAAACTTGTCGAAAAAAGAAGCAGCATATCTTCATTCGTACTCCAAAGACTTGTATTGTAATAATTATGGAATTTCTGTGCTAATGAAATTGCCATTGGCAATTGGCCTGTAATAATAGCATTGGCCTTTCTTCAGCCGCGATCTAATTTATACCGACCAATAATTTTATAGCTTACATCATCGCCGCCGATAATAATACTGCCTGCGGATACGGGAACCTAGTGATAGATAATTAGCAGATTGCAAAGTTATGCACATCATGATACTGCTTAGAGGTTAAACATGATGTACCAATATTGAAGTTTAGTGGAAAAGTTCAAATAGAATTCTGAATATAGTAACTTATACGAAGTGAAGCGTGATATTATTTAAACTAAGCCTTTCACCTTTTTCCCTTATCGTAAAAGACCATTAGATATCTTTAGTCATTGTCACTTTTTTTGCAAAGGTAATACTTGCTAGATAGGAAAATATAACGCCGAAATAATGTTACCGATGATGATATTTTAAGGATAAATAGATTATTTATGAGTGGGAGATGAAAACTGCTTAAACGAGTACATTTAATATAGCGTTAATAACTTGTGTACAGACTTCGCAGAATACCGGACACCGGACAAGACTAAGTTGAGTTTGTAAAGCTATTATTATTATTAAACTTCTACGAACTCCTCCTCAGGTCATCTATTTGCGATACAATTATAATAACACTAGTCAACAGCCATTTTGCACCTGGGATGTGATACACCGATTTGTAGGTAATTTGTTGTGTAGAATCCGAATATACCTTTCAATATGTTCTAGCACGTACCATTTTTGAGTTTTTAAAGTCTTTTTTTTCGTATTTAGTATTTCGCTTTTTGCTGGTCTTCTGTTTTGATGTTTAATTGTTTGTTGTTAATTGTTTTTATTTGCCGAAGAAAGCTGGAAGATCTACAAATCGTCAGTAAATTGTTGGTTTGGTAATCCAGTGGTGTGAAAGAGATCATAAGTGAGTGTTTAGTGTGAAAGATAGTGGAAAGTTTTGTATATAAAACTTACACTAAGAAAAATGGCAACTAGTAAATCCCGTTGCTGTGTAAACCACCCCGACAACTTTTGTTTTGTGTGTGGGAAATTCACTCCAAAAACCCAAAGAAAACCAATCACTGATTAAGTTAATAAGGCGTATAAAACTTATTTTGATTGTCCTCTTGGAGATCAAGACAAAAATTTTGCACCTCGTAACCCTGGAAACGTATATATGAACAATACCCCATTGGTTGAGTCCCATAAAATCATTTTGCCTCCCCTTCATACCAAGTTGGGCCTCATCAAGAACTTTGTAAAAGCTCTGGATAAAGAAGGTGAGGCCTTCAATCACTTAAAAGAAAAGTTTCCCAAATTAAGTGAGGCAAAGCTGAAAGAGGGTATATTTGTTGGACCACAAATAAGAAAATTGCTGAAAGATCCGACCTTTGATACCAAACTCACAGATGTCCAATTAGCTGCTAGGTCTTCTTTTAAAGCAATCGTGAAGGGCTTTTTGGGTAATAGCAAAGACATAGACTATGTTACTACTATGAATGATCTGTTGGACAACTATATATAAGAACATGGGGTGTAGAATGTCGTTTAAAATTCACTTTTTACGTTCTCACCTTGATTTCTTCCCGGAAAATTTGGGAATCGTAAGCGATGAGCATGGTGAACGCTTTCACCAAGACATTCCTACCATGGAACACCGTTACAAAGGTCACTGGAACCCTTCGATGATGGGTAACTACTGCTGGGGTCTTGTTAGGGAGAGTGATGAAACGGCAAACAAAAGAATAGCTCCGTCGTCGCATTTTTCAAAAAACAAAGACGATTAAAGGTGAAAATATCTTCTAAACTGTTTTGGATCTTTTATTGGCATTATACTCATATATCATACAAAAATGTATTAATTTCAAACATTCTGACTGTTTATTTTGTTTTTCTTCATTTTGTGTCAATTTTCGCTATTACCATTTTTTATTCTGCTGTGTATCTAGGAAATGTGACGTCCTAGAGATAAACTGATTTTACCAGTGTATTCAGCACCCCAAAATTAGGTAAATCCACCCATTTACAAACCAGTTGCAAAAAAAAGTTTAAATTTGTTA
The DNA here is from genome assembly GCF_921293095.1 of Ischnura elegans. Taxonomy (NCBI): domain Eukaryota; kingdom Metazoa; phylum Arthropoda; class Insecta; order Odonata; family Coenagrionidae; genus Ischnura; species Ischnura elegans. Next base: position 149,323,454 of record NC_060246.1, read on the forward strand.
ACTAGTGCAATTAAGTAGGTCTAATTCACCAAATGAGTAATTTCAAGAAGAGCTCAACACTCATTTTGGTTCGAAAGTCGTTCGATTAACTTGATATTTGATCTTTATCCATATGTATGCTAACGCCGGTCGTTGCTTGTGAATTATACAAGTCGCCCCAGCTCCAATCCCCGTTGGTCCGCTTAGTACGGCGTGATGCCTGGTCGTCACATGCCATCATGCCGTAGTCCCTTTACCGTCTAGTAATTGGAGCATAATCAAGCCAACGCCGTAAACGTCAGCGTACATTAGGATAAAGAACAAGTATGAATTTAATCGGACGACTTTCAAAATCAAAATGAGTATTAAGTTCTCCTTGAAATTACTCATTCGGTGAATTAGACTACACCTACTTAATTATTATCATTGTATCACATAGATGACCTCAGAAGGAGTTCGCGGAAGTTCAGCTTTGCAAACTCAACTTAGATTTGGCTTCTGCGAAGTATGTACACAACGCCAATGGCTTAAAAGTGCCGAATAAGAGAAAACAAAAATGACTCCAATCTGCAATGAGAAGAAGTTTAACGTGTCAATTAGAAAACATAGCACATAAGTAATAGATTGCAGAGGATATAGAAGTTTTTAAGCTGAATCAGTTTCAGGCTACATCGATCTACGATGCGCCAATAGGTGACACCTAACCCCACCTCACCTTCCTCGCCCGCTACCGGAAGGGAAGCGCAAATGTCAAGGTCTTCCGCCTTCAAAGATAATTACCGCTCCTTTTCCCGCCTTTTGATTTTACGCGCAACATCAAAGGTCCGCCAAAAAAGCTTGAGTTAGCTACGATAAGCAATATTTGGTGGGGAACTTCCAAAGCACGAGTGCTGCATATTCGACATTTTACCACCCAAGCTCAAAGGCAAGTTTCCGTGAAAGCATTCAGTCTGGCCTTGCTATCCTAGTTTTTTCCTCCAAAGTAGTTTCATTACTGAGAGCTCCGCAGCAGTAAGTAAGGGAAATAAACCTTCAATCTAATCATATTACTAGCTTACACAAAGTAGGACGCCCGTTTTTGCATCTCTAGTATAAAATCAGATCAAGTTAGTGCACCTGAAGAAGTCGGTCGATTTTTTTGCTTTTAGATGATTTCAACCCCATTTTCCTTACGCTTAATAGAATTCTCAGGTTTCAAACTTATTCTGCCGTGTTTGGGCAACGGCAAGTACAGAGACCATATTTTAGTCAGTAGTAAAAATATCTGGTGCGGTTAACCAATTATTTTGACAAAAATATTTCATGTATCGCCGAATTTAAGCCGGATGTAAGCTCTTGAGATACTTTCAAGCATCTTCTACAGATTTGGTGTCTATGTATTGAAATGAAGGTTGCAGATTAATGATTGCTTTGTTCAACCAAAGGATGAGTCATCGCGCTATTTGAAGTCCATTTCATAACAGTATTAATGCGATAGCCGATTGGATAAGCGATTTTTCCATTATTTTTCCTAGTAATAACATCATAATCATATATTAACCCCGAATTTCAGAGTGTATGGGCAAGATTATTTCGCATTTTTACTCTAAAATATACAGTACACTTATGATTGACTGTAAACAAGCAAAATAACATCTTACTTTGTAAGCATTAGCTTTTTAGGTAAAGTAATTCCACCTTTTTCAAAAAATATTTCAATATTGAATACATCTTTATATTATTGCACTATATCATACCAATCTTCTCCTCCTACCAAGATTCAATCTCGCGTCATAATAATGTGGTGTTTTTTTCACGATTACACTTGAGTTTAATCAAAACGAATCCAATAAAATTCTCACGGAAAATTTTCGAGAAGCAAATATTGTTTCTTTGAAGATTGCATACTTAGCAACGCAATGCATTCTAAGATTGAATCTTTTAGATCCTCAATAGATTCCACAGGTTCTACATATTGAGAATAATGTCTTTGTTCTACATTTTATTATTCCTACATCTTATTTATATTTACAACGTTCAACTAGAATGATAAAATATCTCTGACTACAAACTACAAGTTATGATACTTTAAAGATATTATTATTTATTTTCTCAGGAAAGGTTACACCAAAAATACTAAGTGTTCCTTAAATTCTGATCTACATATAGAATGATTTAAATAAATAATGTTTGATGCCTTACATCATGATCTTTTCGGCAAATTTGCAATAAAGGAAAGAGAAAATTCTGCACAGATATTGAAAAAACTTTTCTTGTTATAATAGGCTCGGATGACTTAGGGAGATAATCGGTATTTCTTTTTTTTATAAAATCATAAAATGATTCATTCACTTGCATCGCTATTAGAAAGAAATAGTAAAAATGGAAAAATCACAGTTTAATTGACGAAAAAATGATAGCTTTCACTCCAAAGAAATCAATAAACCATTTCTTCAGAGTTAAGGTGAAATTACTCGAATTCATATGAAACGACGCTCTTTTTCCGTATATGCATTGCTTGATGTGGCTCTCCTTTAGTTTAACAGCGTGACAATTGAATACGTTCCAAATGACGTTAGCCATGCATGCATGTGGTAGGGAAAAAACGGGGGACGAATCAGGTGACGAAGAGAATTTTAATGTAAATAACAGTTAAAATTATTTTCCCGAAGAATTGTCTATTCTCACTAGAATAAGAGTTCCACTTCATCACCTTAAGTTCTGAAAACTTCCGACTCATTGACGATTTGGCTACTGATTTAAAGATAAAAATCGTGACCAGTTAATTTCTCTAAAGCGTGAGTACAATCTCCACATCCAAAACAAGTACATCACCGCAACTAGTTCTCGCTCCAAAATACGAGGCAATTTTCCTGATTCGGAATACTCCATTGAGCCAAGAAATAAGCAACGCCTTGGGCAACAGCCTCCACCGTTCTATGAATGGCGGAGAGGAGGAGAGTAAAATCCAAATTTGGACCCTAAGGCTAATAAACGAAGAAAATTCACGTAGACGGAGGGAGGAGCACGGTCTTCCTCATTACGCCACGATTGCTACTTGCGACGACCACCACCGCGGCTGTTGCATTCGACCGTCCACGCTGGCCATACGAGTGGCCCTCCCGCGGGATGAACTGACTGCCTGCCCCGCAAATCCATTCATCCGCTTTCTTCAAGACCGCTACTCCTCCGTCCGTTCCACCAACTCCTCATAATTTTCCCGGCACTCCTCGACTCCATGCCTCCTTAAAATTCATCTCACAAAAAAAAATAATAGGAAAACGCACCACTACGCTGCATCTTCCCGTCTCTTTCGCAATGCCATTTTTTTGTTTCTTTCATAAATGAAGGATTTGAAAGAATATCCCCGTCCAACATGCCAGCCGTCCACACTCGAAAAGAGGAGTCGACCCCGTAGACACTCCATAAACTTTCGAGAGGGAGCAAGAAGGAAAGGGTGGTGTCTTTATATGTGCTGTGCTTCTTCTACCCGCTGGCTCAGGGCCAAGAAGTGAGGGGAGCGTGCCCCGGGGGACACGGACGGGGTGGGGTTTGAGTCGCTCGGGACGGAGGAGGAGGGTTGGAGAGGAAATCTCTCCAGTCTCCACTCCATTTCACCCCTTCGTTTATTTTCATTTTTTTCAAACCCTCTTCCCTTTTCCGGCCGCGAGAGAGAGCGTATACGTTCCAAGAAACATTAAAAAAATAATCTCGGCGTTTTGGCCGTTAAGGATCGCCTTCAGACTGTGATTATTACACGTCATTTGGGAGCGTTGCATTTTCTTGTTGGGGAAGGGAAAAAGAGACACTGATCACCTACGGAAATGAACACGTTCTTTATGAGTCGCCTGGACCGGATTTTTGCATACGTTCCGCAAAAAAAATAAAAGTTAGCCCATCGCGCCATATCCATTGACCTGGCAAGGATATGGCGTTACTTTTATTAGAAGGATTTCTTTTAAATTGGCATTTACCGGCCGAACAAAATTCATTTGTAGTGGTTCAAATTGACAGAACAAGAATTTTAAATAGCCACCCATTTATCCTGATTACCGTTACCAGTGAAAAATATTTAGGGTAAAAATTTTGACTCTTTTAAATCAAATTCTTTAACATGCATGAAAAGGTAAGCTATACAGGGAATAAAACATACTATTATCCACGTCAGATTTTCCAGTCACAAGCAGCCCTTTGAAATTCTTGCTGAGGAAAAGGGATAGTATATATTGATCTGATCAACAGATTGTCTTAGGAAATAAAAATTTTCTTCGTTATTTTCCCTCCGTAGAATTTACCTCGCTCCTAAAAAGTTAAAGAAGTAAAATTTCATTATTATGTCTTTTTATCCAACTCGTACAGGTCAAATGATTGTAACATGATGTGGGTGTTAACAGGATTGATAATAAATTAAAGACCCCGTATCGGTGTGGTGAGATGGTAGGTACTCAATTCAAACGAACAGATAGTAGTGTTTTGTGCGTCACTTCACGGTCAATAAGATTCCCACCATATTCCGAGCGACACACAAGACTCGAGTCTTTCTAAACAGCCTACTAAAATCTCCATTTCTATCGCAATTGTCATTTCCTAAGTAACAATTACTATCTAGATACTGGCTTCGAGAAAAACAACATGCTTTAAAAACAAAGAAAATAATTACTGGCGATAGAAAAGAGTTTGGACTAAATGCGCGCTGATGCGTCGAATGGCGAGATTTCAAAAGCCTTTCAGCTATTTATACTGCAAAAAAAATACAATGAAAAAATCCACCACTGGAAAGAATTCTTTTTCATGGATATGTTTATTGTTATGTCCTAGCTCACCTCTTGAACTTGGGGGATTTGCAAGCAAGGCGAATTAAGCGCATGGCCGTCATTCCGAGCAAGTGATTAACATAGAAGCAAAGCAAGAAACGATTATTCTACACTCAGTGCTCAATGACATGTTTCTCAAAGCTATTTCGTTTAAATGCTACCAAATTGATCGTATACGCAATATCCCAGCTGTTATTTCAAGCCAGCAGTAAGCATTTTATTGGATCTCAGCGAGAAACTCTAAAGAAATGAAGTCTATATGATTCAAATAACAACATTCTTAAATTACCTAAAGCCAAGAAAACAACCCAGAATGCTTTTAAAAATTTCTTTTGCTAATACTTTGAAGCATGAAGAAGCGAGGTGGCTACGTGGAGTGGGCATTTGGCCACTAACCGAAGAGCCCACTTCCCAAATCCTGAATGGAGTCTTTGGACACTTGAATGGTGCGAAGTGACTCAAGTATCAATAAGAGGAACTCAAAATCTGTGTGTTTACCGGGAAATATGCATGCGCGTTTAAACCATGCTCTTTGTATCTGGTGATGGCATTCAACATCAAAACCATTGTGGTATACAAAATGTAAACTTACCCTTTCAAATCACAAAGCAATTCACAAGCCATCGTCTTCATTTGAACCAATACCCATGTAAACTAACATTCTGATTATAACACTTACCTAGTCATAAAAGTTTTAACTTTATTTAAAGGAATTAAATTTTACTCAGAAAATGAAAACTCATTGAATTAAGATCCCCTTACGAGAGTTAACTACGAATAAATCGAGCGATAAAACACCAGAAATAGGTCGAGGGTCACAGTATCAATAACTTGCTTACCGGAAAAGAGGTTCAATATGGGTAATTATTTAATATGCAACGTTATGATTCAAAGACTTCCCTGAAAACGGATGAAACTGAACAACAGACCCAGATCCTTGATGATGAGTCCAAGAATTCAATTTCGTCACCATTACACCCAGCTATTCTCCTGGATATTTACACCAAGCTTTCCGTGGCTTTCACAAAAATTTCTCCCAAGAAAGTACGAAATTTTAACACGATTTTTATCTGGAATTAAATTGAGTAGATTCGAAATTTTCCTCTCCGCGCACGAAATCAGCAATTTACTGGCAGAGGAACAAGAGTTTTCATCGCTTATGAAATTTATTGATAAATGAAACAAGATTCAAATAAAACTGAACAGCAAACACCAAAACTCACGAGTTACATGGTTGCTGTCCTTGCTACTAAAGCCTTCACCAGAAAAAAAAACATTTAAAATACTATCTAGTCCGTTCAAAAACACACTCCACAGCATTGCTTTAGGTATCCATCTAAAGTCAGAATCTGCTACTTTTCTGATAATTTTATCGTGGATCAACCTACTCTAGCTACTCAAGGCTTCAATAGATAAAGCAGTATAAAGAATACAGAAGAACATTCACGGCGTCCTGAGACCAACACCCATTCCTTCTAATGGAAATGCGAAGGGAATGTGGTCAACGCGAAGTTGACCGTTATTATTCATTGTACAGACAAGCCTGAAACACTGTACAGCCCGTATCTCTCATGTAGCGTGTGTTGGAAAGTTGGCAGGATTTAAATTTTGATGGTTTCTTGTGAGCAAGCAATCAAATTCTCAAGAAGTGCCGCATAAATCTGCTCCACAGCAACAAAACTGCCAAACATGCAGGCGCTTCGGGGAAAATTTGTCTCGCTTAGTGCTGCATCTAGGAATACGTATGATTTGCTCACAAAATATTACTTCTTTCATCTGGAATTTTTGCCTCGCAGAACTCAATTATTCAATATTTAAAACTCCCTGAATATTTTAAGGCTAATTTAATAAATTATTTATCAATTTAAATTCCGAAAACACTGAATTACGGAAGTCCATTTTTATTATCTCCATCTCGTTTAAATAAATGACGTGAATAATTTACCAAATCGTGTTTAATAAGTGCAAGAATGCAATCGGAACTTGAATAAAATAATTTGTACTTGTATGCTGAATTTTTACATGAGGAATTTTAAGGGTTAATATCTTTTGGTACGTCGCGACGCACAAAATTTAACGTGTCGGTTTAAATTTAGGCATAAAAAATTACAGCAAGACATTCAGACGGATTTGTAAGTCTCATAGTCGATTATAGCATTATTTAATATTATATCTTATCGACCTTAAAATATAAAACCAAAATATGTTACACTCTCACTTTGTCAAAATTAGTCAAGCTGACTTGTAACTACTATGTTCACTTACAGTGCTCGTGATCCTAATAAAATGCCATAAAACCTTTCATGCCCCGTTTGAATTATTATTATCGACATGTCACTCATTTGGTCACTTACATGTTGTGCTAGGGTTATTCAATCGGATTTAATATCCATGAATACCCCTCTCAACCTCGAACAGGATGTCCTTATTTTTTTAGCGCTAAAGTTTTTACCGGATGTATGAAGTGATATATTTAACGGAATGGAAAGAGAATCAGTAGAGAGATATTGGATGGAACTTGTTTAAAAATTCTACAATAAAATGACACATGAAGTCGAACGCGGAATTAATGTTGTATCGCACCCAGGGTTTCGGAAATTGTCAGTCAATACGGTTGAGTGCTTCAACGGATAAAAAGAAACTATAAAATACATCATATCTTTACTCAAGAAAATTAGTGATAGGAGTTTTATTTTTAATTAAACGAAAAAATTAGCAGGAAGATAATAAAATTATGATTGGCTTAAATGGAACGACTGCCTCACCCGTTAACCCGTCGCTGCATTTTGTATCATATATGATACACTACACTCATTGCCGTTGATATCTAAAGGGCACAGTTCTTACTCTCTAACGCATGGTATATCAGTTATGATACACCCCGCCGTTCTCGGTTCTCGAAGCAGTCAGTAGGTGCCGAAGGCGATCAGCTTCTAATTATGATGAAGGAAGTCAGCTCCCCGCATGAGAAACGAATACGAGGATTTACCCGAGTGATATCTATATAAAAAATTAGTAAAGGTACGGGCGCCAATGAGAAGTTTTCAGTGAGTGTGCGAAATGAAAACCTTTTGCGGAAAATTGCCAAATCTGCGATACATACATCCATGTAATGTAAAGTTGTCTTTAACCGTAATTTATCATATTTGATAAATATAAAAAAATGTCCTTAAATATTAAAAAATTAGCATAAAAAGTTATAAAAATGTAGTAATTGAAGCGTTTATGGATATATATTATAAAAGAAAAAATTGTGGGCACGCATTTAGAAATTCAAGCAGTTAAGGGTTAAGTTATAGTTATCTGAAAATATATATAGATACAGTATTACGATGAATTCCAAGATCGTAGCGAGGAGAGGGGTAGTCTAATGGTTCAAATCCCTCCAAAATATTCGGCAGATACAAACTGAAGTACACCACCTCCAAATTAATCCCTGGAAATGTAGCTGCTCCTCCCCAGATGAATATCCTCAAAAATATTCCCGCCTACGTTCTTACTGTATACGTAAAATTTAAAAAAATCCATCGTAATAATATACGAGGGTGTATTGAAAAGTAAGGTCTTCAACGACGCCATTTCTGAACGCGAGGCGAAATTTGACTACAGCATAGTCGCTGTGCAGCAGTCGTTAAGGAAGAAGCTACCGCATAGCGCGCCCGCCAGGTGGGAACTACGCTAAGTCACTCGATTTTTGAAAGCGAAAAAGTTTTCTTCGATATAAATTCATCACCAGTTAGTGGAAGTATATGAAGAGAAGAGTATGGGGATCTAAAACGTGCGGAAATGATCTCGGGAGTTTTCTGATGGACGGGAAAACGACCGTGATAAGAAGCGGTCGAGGAGGTCGAGTTTGCCGGAATCAACTGCGGCTCGAATTAACGAGATGGTGCACAATAACCGAAAAATAATCCTTCATGAGATAAAGGAAGGTCTTAATGAAGGGTGTGGCAACTTCTCCATGCAGAATATTGTGTCGGAGGTCCTCCGTTGCAACATGGTGTCTGCCAGGTGGGTCCCTAAGCAGCACACCGATGACACAAGAAAAAGTGCGTCCACATTTGTCACATCAAACGATCGCCATACTCAATGAATTTGAGAACAATTGGATTGGAACAGGAACTCCTTACAGTCCAAAAGTTGCCCCGAGCGACTAACACCATTTTTTCCGCTTTCAAAAAACTCCTAGGGGGACAGAGATTCAAGTCGGACGAGATAATGCAAGACGCAGTCGATAGTTGGCTGCAAGACTCGGCGGGAGAGTGATACGAAACCGGTATTAAAAACCTAGTTAAATGTATGCAAAAATTAGTTGATCATCAAGTCGTCTATGTAGAAAAATAGCAAAATGCTCAGCCTTTCCAATGATATATGCAAAGTTGAGCATACATTTATTTTCCATTTTTTTTAATGGGAGACCAAAAAAGTCATTTCGTAAAATATTGAAAATGCATAATGAATAATAATAATAACAAGAGTTGAAGTCGAATGTTTTTAGTTTCGCTTAAGGTTTTCTTTTAGTTTTAAGTGTAGGCGTGTAGTACTAAGTGTAGACTATCCATATTTAGTACACGCCTCCGGCTAAACTTCGTATTGTCTATATTTCTGTCTCATCAGTTTCCTCTGTAGTTTAATTCCACTGTGTAAAATTAAATAATAATCTTGAATTTAGCACATGAGCGCAAAATGCGAAAGCTATGAATCCCCATATTTACAAAAACGTGAGGAAAACAGATGTGTACAGACCCACATTAGAGAATCTCGTGAATAATAGAGTTTTCGTGAATAAATGTGGTTTTAGTATTCTTCCAACGTTGCAAGATGCGAAGAGTATCAAATCGGGACCATTTCGTAATAAGTTCAAGGCACTAGGAAGGAATCGGGTTTTTCGCGCTAGTACCTTCCTTTTTCCTCTAAGCGTTTATTTAGTACCTATGATTATGTACTGAGGAACAAAAGGCTATATAAATTAAGGTTGCGGCCGATAAGCAAGCGAGGAGTTCTAATTTCTGATTCATTGCACCACCATTTTTTCATCTAAAACTAATGGTGCACTTCTACATTTCCTTGGATCAAAAGATAACGAAAAATGGTTTTCAATTAGTCGATATAATTCAGAAGCGTCATAGATGCACATGCTACCTACTTTAAACACGCAATTCATTACGCCCTCTTTACGTGAAGCAGAAGTGAAGAATGCCTGTGAGTGCTTTCCATCGTAATGCTGGCAAAACTTGGAGCAATGTTTAAGATAACAAACCTATCAAACTTAATGAATGAAAATACTTTTTAACATGAGACAAATTTTACTTATGAGCAGTCCAAGGACGTAATAGTTAAGTGAAAATTCATCCTGCTTCAAATAAGCAACAAATAGTTTTCAATTAGTCGATATAATTCAGAAGCGTCATAGATGCACATGCTACCTACTTTAAACACGCAATTCATTACGCCCTCTTTACGTGAAGCAGAAGTGCAAGAATACCTGTGAGTGCTTTCCATCGTAATGCTGGCAAAACTTGGAGCAATATTTTGAGAGCTTATATCTCTTCTGGAATCTGAGAAACAAGCCCTCCTGTGCACTCGTGAAAACTTGCACCCACTGATTTAACCACCCACTTCGCTCCTCATTCCCTTCATCTCTTTCTAGCCCGCCTTCTCCTTCCGACATTTTTCTCATTTCCCGTTTTCTCGAAATTCGCGGCTAGCCACTCTCAATGATTAGAAAAAAGAGACGAATAGGCGGGCGTTGAAAAATCGGACTTCGTTTAAACACTCTTCGTGGGATGTATGCGAAAGGTGAAGCCTCTGATCCTACCCTCTGAATCGAATACCCGCGCTAACCAAAGCCACCTTCCAACATCATTGAGCCTTCGTAACATATGAATTAAATACAATAATTAAAAATAAAACAATAAAGTTAAATTTACGACTTGAGGTTTCAACTAATAAGCATCATTTTCAGGTCATACGCATTGAAAATCTGGGTTTTTTGTTTCAATTGAGTTTTTTTAAGGTCATCGCAGTTAATACATTTCTTTATAATTTTTTTACAGAATTTCAAAATTAATACAATTCAATAATCGGAAGATATGACTGATTTTTTTAGCATTGTAGACAATAAACTAACAGAGTAAAAAATTATTTTCTAGATAGATAAATACTTGATAAAGTACAATTTTTCGAGTCACTTTCAAAACTGAATATAAGCATTATTTCTTTCCTGACCATTAAGACATTTAAATAAATCTTGCTGGGCTGAAATTCAAATTAAAGGTAAAAAATTATCGTTTATCACAAATTGAATTAGAAAATATCCTAAAACAATGAAGTCCACATCTCTCCGACATAATGTTTTCGATTTTAATTTCCTGTAAAAAATAAAGATTTGTCTAAGACTCATCCAAAAGGTAGAATTATCTACACCTGAAAAACAAAGTAAAATGCAAAAAATCAACCAATCATATGACATAGAGTCTACTAGTAAGAAGGTAGTTTTCCAGGAAAGTCTTAAATGATCCAAAAACGTAAGCCTTTTTCCACAAGTAAATTTTACTCCGCTGATATGTGCCGTTTTTCTCCCCTTCATCAATTTGAAATGTTGTTGAAATGTTGAAACCTATTTTCCACATTATTTTCTGATTTGCATCCTTAATTAAAGGCTTTGACTTTCATTAAAAACATTTGTCGTAGTTAAAGGTCACTTGGATGATGAAACCTAAAAACAGTAATTTTGCAATCTTCCATCGTTTCAGACTAAATTTAAATTCAGAATTAATTTTGACCGAGGACATTTTTTTAGATAAAATAATCCATTGCATTAGCTAAAAGTTAGATTATGCCGATATTTTCATCAAACTTATAAACACAATTTATCTAAGCGTAAAGTACTTCGAGTTGCATGGTTTACAATTTGGTCACAGCGTATTTTTCCTCCCAATAAGTGTAGAAAAAATGTATATGAAACAAAATTAAATAGAGTATGTAAATTATGGTAGATAGTATGGTAAATAGTTAGAACAATTAATATTACACCCAAAATCGCATAAATGATATGTAATTCTCAGTTTAGCTGGGAATAAAGTTGTTAAATGGAATGCCAAATGAAAAATCTCTGAACGCTGAGAAAGAACCACAGACTTCCCACAGCAAAAAAATATCTAGACCACGGTCGAAACGAAAACCTTTTTACCTCCAGTTTATCCACGAAGGACACAATTTTGGAGTTGATCAAATTTCGGCTCTCATAACTACCTCATTTACGCCTAGAAAATTGGCTTATCAACACCAATTTAACCGACCTAATTGGCTAACTCGTTATTCCGGGGTTAATTTCATGAGCACCTAGGCGGTAAATCAGATATCTGTCACCAAACAAGAGATCTATGAGCAATTTTACTCTCTCCTTCTCTCCAATCCCGCTCTCAAAATTGAGGTACAACTGGGGGGATAAGAAATGGTTGCCAAGAGAAAAGAGAACATTACACTACACTCCATGGGAAAATGCAAAGAGATTTAGGAGCAACAGAAGGGAACTCCCAGATAAGTAAATAACTGGATCTAACTGACAGAGTAAACGGAGTTGATAATTGAAATTCTTGGAGTTTCAGAAAACCTTATGAAAGAGGGTTTTGAGGGAAAAGAGCGATGAAAACGCGAACTTCGCCACTGCGCTAATATTCCTTCCCTTTTCATTACCGCTCGTTAGAATCCGATTAAAAATGTACGGCTAACGGGTGCGGAGGAATCTTTTCATTTCCATTCCTTACCCCCTAATGCTCAGGAGCAGATGTCTTCTGTGTTTATGCGCGTCCTTGACAACCGGCAGACTATGATTTACGGGGAGGAAAAAAAGCATAAGGGCTCTCGGAACCCTTGCGTCGCGAGAGCATTGGGATTCCTCTCCACCGCAGGAAGCCGCTTCATTACGTAATGGCAAACGTTCCTCCTCCGAAGGATACACGAAGAGATGTATGAAAGGAATGGTAGAAATTAACGTCTGAGGTTCACGAAAAGAGTGATTGTTGTAGAGACTATCTTGGGTCAACCCATTTCCCAGAGTGTAATACTGATGAGATTTCTATGATGATATCAGCGAAATGTATCTTGTCAATGGGCAGAGTTCCTATACATAATATAATAATAATGTACATTTACTCCATAACTGTTCACATTATTTAAGTTTAAATTATTCTGAGCTTTAGCTTATAATCTCAGAGTTCTTCAAATACTTGCAAAACATGATCTAAGTAGTTTTTAAATATATATTTAAATATATAAGGTCTAATAATGAATGAATTATTCTCCATGATTTCATCTCTAGTGATAGGCAAATACCAAAGTTTTGACTCCTGAAATCGTTTTGCACGCCATATACGTGAAAAAAGGAAGAAATTATTAGCTTTTGGAAAAATGAATGACATTGTAAAGGTTATATTGAACACAAACCCTCCAATAGTGCACTATTGAGTAAAAAAAGAAGATGAAACGTTAATCCTCATTATTTAAGTGCCACAGCCAAAGTTTTTCTTGGAATGATTGACAATTCAAATCTCATGCCTCAGATCAATTTCCACTGCCATTTCATTGAAATGCAAGAAAAATACAAATCTACAAATACATTTCCCCGAAAGGGATGTAGTGAAGGTGCACTGCAGTGCTTAACTCTTATAAGGAATGCGGTATATGAAATATTGCATTTTAAGCAAAAAAAAGAACATTAATATTCATTGAAAGAATTATTCAAATGTTGTAGAAATTAGTAGCTATAACATGCAGCCATGTTTACCGGGAGAATAACTCAACTCTGAGATAAAATGTAATAAAAAGTACTTGTTTATACAGATAACAGGACTTCCTATGACCTCAGCGTAACAAATTATGGGAGCAATGATTTGTTGTATGCACACGGGTAAATATCTCAAAGCACGCGAAATGAGCGCCAGCGACGTCACGGAGTAACACCTCGAGAAATGGGGATACTTTACAGGGAGGCATTCAAGCACGCACGAGCGTAGTTAGGGACATGCGGCGCATGAATAAGATACGCCAGGAAAGCCTCGATCTCGTTTAGGTCTTAGGGCGTTTAGCCTCAAGTGCATCCGATTTTCCTCATCTTTCATTTGTATATGTCGGGCTAAGTACGCAAAGTTGAAGGAAAATATACCGCAGGCATAATTCTGAGCTCAATTATCCCATATGAAATCGTTTCAGGCTTAATTTTGTGGAATAATGCTATATCCATGTTTAACACAAAAAAGGTAATTCCACACTATTTAATTTTACACCTAACGACCGACCATGGTTTCGACACTTTTGTCATTTTCATGGTAATCCAACAAAAACTCTCTCGGTATATATACCCAGGACCAATTCCATATGCCCCCACCTCCTACTTTGGCCTGGGTATATATTCCGAGAGAGTTTTCGTTGGATTACCTTGAAAATTACACAAAGTGTCGAAACCACGGTCGGTCGTTAAGTGTAAAATTAAATATTGTGGAAATTACCATTTGTTTTTTAATCACTTATCCCACCTCCCATTCTGATAGAATCTACCTACTTGAAACGTGGCGCACATGATTTGCGCTTATTTTCCCAAAAACGCACCAAACAAACAATTGTCTGGGATATATTTAAACTTAATGCTTGATGGCGATATTCGGTGGAACTTGGTGACAGGAAACATAATAAAAGATACACTAATTGTATGCTCCACAAAAGTTTAATTAACTGACCCAGATTTCGAAATGTACACTATGTCATTTTCAAGGTACTGGTTTGAAGGGGTTTCAAATAATCCTGTGAGCTAAATATTCAAATTTATACAATTTTCAGCGTTACTTGATTTTTCTCTCGTAGCATATCCTATTGACAATACATGGCACATCACTGCGGTGACTTTATAGGAGTTAACATGAGAGCTCTATGAGGTACTTCTTAAACCTTGAAAATGACATACTTTACATGTCGAAACCAGGGTCGGTTAACTATACGTTTGTGGAACATACAACTCAGTGCATCGTTTATTATGCTTCCTGGGGTGTATTTGCAGTGTCTTGTCATTTTCAGAATTCTCGTCTATCTTAAGACCAGTGCCAAGAAAATCTAGTGAAACAAGGTTGACGCACGTACGCTACATGTATTTTAACACTCAATATTCGTCAAATGAGATTGCGGATCGTTTTTGAAGAGAAAACTTCTTTAGCGGCGTTAAGCACTTTTTTGAGATGGGGAAAAAGCATAGAATTCGCGTGAGCGTCACCGACCCGACATAGCGATCGTTGCAGCGATATATACATTTCCGTCTTAAAATTCGTCTCTTAGTATCACAACCTCGGTAGTATAGTGGTCAGTATCCCCGCCTATCACGCGGGAGACCAGGGTTCAATTCTCCGCCCGGGGAGGATTTCTTTCTCAATCTCATACAATTAAAAAAAAATTTACAATGGATATTTCAACTACGCAGGCTGACTAGGTATAGTAAATAAATTTTGTTAATATATAGACTGTTAAAGTCTTTTTGTTTTAAAAATATTAAAATTGAAAATAAAAATCTAAAGTGTATATTGTATAACCTCATTAAATATAAAGAGCTCGTGCATGAACGTGCAGAAGAGTGTACACGCTATAAAAATACAGGTCAGTACAATTTAATTCAGTGTCTTTTATGTGCATACCCTGTAAACCATAATGGTTGCCACAACGTTGCAGCTACGTCTCACGGCAACCAACTGGGAGTTCCATGCAACGTTGTGACTACGTCTTATTTACTGCCAAACGTCCTCCGTACGACGTTTTCACAACGTCTTCACAACATCTTTGCAACGTGACACGTAACATGATTGCAACCTGCCCGCAACCTTCTGTAAACCATATAGGTTACCACAACGTTGCAGCTACGTCTCACGTCAACCAACTGGGCAAACAACTTTCATGCAACGTTGTGAAAACGTCTAATTTACTGCCAAAATTTAATCCTTACTACGTTTTCACAAATCTTCGCAACCAGAAGCGTAACGTGATGCAACCTTTAATAAATAATACTTTAAATTGTGTCGTTTCAAATGAAATTTTTTTATTATTCCTTATTTGCATTTTTTTTCCTTTCCTCCACCCTCTGATGCCTTGACTCAGCATGCCTGAACCAGTCAATTGCCTTCTCCTTTATGTGCTTATAGCCATATTCCTTTAATGTGGGCTTGCAAAGGAAAGCATCTGAAATTAAATTTTAGTAAGGATTTTAGACACAAGTAGTTTAATTGAGCAGTTCCCATTTTGAAATAATTTTATAAGCACAACATACCAATAATACAGGCACACGTTCTGGTGGCACTGAACTGGATCGCGAAACAAAACTTCCACTAATTTTTATTCCACTTGTCCAGCAAAGCATTTTTCAAGCCTCGGCGATAATACAAACGTTCCATGTATGGAACATTTGCTGTAGCAACCAAAACGAAAGGAGCTGAAATGTGTGTACATTTTCTGAGTAAAGCTCAACACATTTATAGTTTTTCGACACGTAGGGAGAAATCGGCAGCAAAAATTAAAAACTTTAAAGCTTTGGCCTCATTTTAGCACAAGAACTATTACATATTCTTTTAACTCAATATTTTCATATTTTAATGAATGAGGGAAAATTGTTTTAAGGACGTTGCAAAGCAACCTGTCTGCAACGTTGCAAAGAGACCTTAGTAGCTCTGCAACCTGTCTGCAACGTTGCCAGGACGTTGCAAAGAGACCTCAACAGCCCTGCAACCTCGTGCAACCTGACTGCAACGTTGCTGCAACTTATTGTGTTTACTGGGTAGTGAACAATTATAGGTTTGAAGCATATTAAATAACAGAAATAAAAGCATATTATATTTTAATATGTAAATTATGTTACTTTCTATTCATACACATCGTATTATAATATATATTTAATAATAAACAGTTTGCTGAAAAAAATAATTTCAATTTTTGTTGAAAAATGAGTATTACTGGAAAAATTAGTTCTTTAATAATATTTAATCTATATAAAAAATAAAAGGATAATAATTATTTCAGTTTTCACTTCTGTCTGCCAGTCCCACGACTGCCCCATTTTTTTTCTTTAAAACACATACTTTGAAATTCATTTTTCCCAGTTATTAGTCGAAAAAGAGATGGTTTTGGAAATGCGCATTTAATAAATAATGGATTTTAGTGCGAAAAGAGGAGAAAAGTTTTTGCTAGATCGGGCATATTATTGGCGCCATTTCTGAGTAAATTTAGCTTACTGGTCATTCATAAAAAGCCTATCAAATGAATGCAATACTAAAATAGTATTCCAATTATTGCATTAAAATATTATATTGCTCACAGTCGTAAAACGTCAAATTAAAAAGCATAAAATTACCCTATTTATTTTTCAAATGTCATTTCCGATTTAAAGGGAATAAGAATTTTTAAGTTTTTAACGTTCCTTGTAGACAAGAATAAAATTAAAATATCACTTTGAGAAACAAAAAAAATAGATACATCATAATCCAAGAGATCTACAACAGCATGAGCGATACAATGAGCGATTACAGCATCTATCTCTAAATATATTATTCTCAGGGCAGTTTAAATTTTGGAAGAGGCTCGACGTCAACAGTTTAATATTTTCCAGAAAAGAACCAAAGTAGTGTAGCAGCGAATTTATGATATCGTGAATACTTTTTTATCAGTAAATAGCGCTCGTATGACGTGGCTGTTTATTGAACCCTCTCCAAGCATCCTTAAAGGAGTTTTCCTCCGTACGTTGCGAAAGTATGGAATCCAATAGCCTAGGTTGGAGAATGCAAAGAAAGTCCGTTAAGGGAGTAGATACGTGGTGGTATATTGGGTTATGCTAGAGCGAGGATGTGGAAGTAATTGCTTCATAGCTTGCTTTACGGTCATGTTCAACGAATATTCCATATATAATCAACGAAGTGGAACCGGTGGGCAAATATCCAGGATGGAGAATAAATCAACCTAGAACTCAATATCTCCCTTGCCATTCAGTTCACAAAATAGAAATACCAAAGATAACGATTTCAAACAGATAGTTTCTCAATATCAAAGTGAAAATTCTCGAGTGCTTAAAATAAATATGCGAAATAGATATGTTTCCAATAATATACAAAATCAATTTACTTCCAATACGTATGAAGGTTTCTAAGAAATCTCAACCATTCGTCAACTATATTGACTAGATTAATGGCTCTGAGAATACTGAGGAAATCGATCGATGACGATGGTGGAAGCAACGAAAAATTAGAAGCACTAGCACTTTGAATTCTTACCTCAAAAAAGAAGACTGCGTAATTCTTGCCGTCACAGATCTAACAAGACATAAGTATAACTGAATATCTCGAAAGATTACAGAAGAGAATCCAAGAGAAATGAGATGAACAGCCACTAGTAACGGCAGGGGACGGTTTGCTTCAATAATATTTCCTTGGATAGAGTGAAATATGCCCACCTTCAAGAGCAATGCACTATTCAATGGTACAAATCGTAACATTTTGAATAGTGATAAAATATAAATTTATGCTAGAAACATAGGCTGTCTCATGCCGGAGCTGCAAAAGTAAATCAATATTAACAACCTTTTTTATGAAAATAAAGGCTCATAAGTAATTAAAAAGTATGATAACGCAGTTAGCTGAGGCCTAACACAATAAATAGAGGAAGAGAAAAGGAATATTTTTTAACGTAGATGACGAAATTATCAACTTAAATACGTGTACTTATAACTCTCTACACGAGTTCCAGCTTATTTTAACTCAACTCTAGGCATCGCAAATGCATAAAAATTATGCCAACGCCCATCTGTGGTGGAAAATTCGAGATAGACGGCCCCAGGAACATATTCAGATTTCAATCTCTTCTCGACATGCGCACGTCAACCAAGACTTCTTGGAATTATTCTTGGCATATCTCCGCCAATTAGGGATCAGCATTTCCTAAGCTGAGAAAACGCATTATTTTTGAGAGCTCAATCGAATTACCAGGATAATATCTTTCACGAACCAGCGGACCATTCTCAAGCAAACAAACATTATTTACTCAACCAAGGCGAAGGAGAAACAAAACTCCAAGGAGACAGGGGAGAGCATCGACGTCAGAGTTGCGTAGGTCCACGACTGCTCCGCAAGACATCTGGCGAGAAGTGAAGGAGGAGACGAGGGAAGGGGGAGGGAGGGGATGAGGAAGAGCGAGGATTGAGGAGAAGGGTACGGAAGGGTCGTTGCCAGGGCGATGTAGCATCCTCGAGGATCTCAAGTGGAAGACGAGCGATGGAGGGAAAAGGAGGGGCATCCCACCTCGATACGCGCTGGAGTAAGGATCCGCGACGTCCTTATCTCTCACACATCACTCAAAATCTCCGCAGTACCACATTCTGATTAAATCGCGATTACCTTTCTTGAATTAAGGGTTAAAAAAAAAAAATTCATACAAATATCTCCGGGAGCAATATAAGGATCCACTAAGAGGCGAAATAAATGTCATTTTCCAGTTGATTTAAAAATGCACCAAGATTATTACACTTTAATTATCCACTTACACTCTATGAACTGCACTTTTAGTGCATTATATATTTGAAAAATGAAAAAGAAGATCCAGATTTCCTACAGTTCATGTAATAATGCTTGCGTACGCATAAAAATATAGATGGCAAGTACGAATTCTTAACGAAATTAAAACTGAAACGAAGTTCGGAATAAAAATATTTTATGTTTAAGATAGAAAGGAGGAGTCAAATTGTAAAATTTGTTCAGCTTTTAGGGAATCAATTCTCTATTTGAAGATCAAATAAGTAAATTTAGTAAAAATGAAGCCTGGAAACTTGAACAGAATTAATGAATTCATTGGCTAATTTGTACAATATGCGCCATATTTTCTTCGAAAAACTTCAAATACTTCCCATAGGAAAATTAACTTTTGTGTCTTTAAAGATATATAAAAATTGGGACTACGCATTTGATCGGAATCCTTAAGTCATGATGGACGTTCCCTGTGGCGGCTGCCTAAGAGGGAGTGAGCACTTTGTGAATCGACTCCATTCCACCATTTTTGTTCTTTGGCAAAAAAAACAATACACATCTATTTTTTTCTCTGTGTACAGTCCATATTTTACGAGCGATAAAAGTAAATCTTCATTTTATAGAGACAAAAATCGCATTCAAAGCCATTCATCTGTCATTAGTTGAGAATGTTTTCACCCCTATCGCCAGCAGAAATGCTTCTCCAGAACCAACTCATTTTAGAACTATTATATTCAAAGAAAATCACTAATACGTAGCTTAATCACCATTGACCCGAAATTCCGTTGGTCCGCAACTTTATTTTTATTTCATATCACGAGATATTATTCTTCTTCGTGATGGCTTTATTTTGAGATAGCATTTACATTTACCTGTATACGTGGTTGCGATTGGCCGTTTTCCTTCACACTTACATTGACACCAAGCAAATTCATTTCAATTCCTGTAATACATTACCAGGAATACTGAAATTTGCTCTCATTAGCAGTTTCAGATCATACTATTCTTTATTTATGATGCATGTGAAGAAAATGGCACTAAATCGTTACACCGAAGGTGCTAAGAGAAAAAGTGATGGGAAGCTTCACGAATCTTCTACTGGGGTATACCTTGACACATAGCAGACAAAACGCTATAGGGGGACACTCATGGAACCTTTTTACCTGTATCTAGTTTACAAGTGGTTGCTAAGGTATTTTTCACCAAAAATTCGCACATTTGTTCAACAAACTCATTCACATACAGCAAACGCCACTCAAATAAGATGAGGTACATTGTACGTAAGAGGTGTTACTATTCACTACAGAGGCAAACTGAAACTAACCACACGGCTAAATTCATGAGCAGTCATTTTCTCGGAAAATAAAGCACAATAGCACAAAGCGTACGAACAGAACCAAACAAGTTTCATTTCCAAAGGCTTCCCTCTCTCATTTTTCCAAGGCCGGATGCCCTTAGAATACCATCGCCTTCGCGTGGCAATGCGCCGCGGCTTTATTGCTAAGCACTTTTGTGGAGGAAGAATGCCAAGTGCGACTGTATTTGGTGACATTGCTCCGAAAGTTGAGAACGATGGAGGGTTGTGAATAATACTCTACCCCTAGCCCCATAGTCTCAATTATTATTATAAATTATTGGAGGCGTAATGATGAGTGATTTCTGAACCTGGGACGAATTTTCCTGGAACAAGGAAAAAGAGCAGTTCTCTTCGGAGAAAATAACTGACAAAGGAACGGAGAAAATTGGGTAATGAAGCGGAACGCGGAAAGAGAGAGAGATTACTATCGGAACCCACCCCCTTTAATTAATGTATTGATCAAAAACCCCGTCTTTGGGGAAGGTCAAATCCTAATAACGCCTTTTATAAATTGAAAGCATCGTGAGGGAAATGAGCTGGAAACGGAGTGTAATCCGGAAGACGAGCGATCCCTATCCGTTCTCCGGTAACGCTGAAAGAGAAAAAGTTACGGTCAAAAAACGTCAGAAAGAGATGAAAAAGAAAAGATTTGCTTTCGTATCAATAGCAACGCCGCGCCTCGCGTAAGCCATTTCGTTTCAATGAATCATTTGCATTACGTGATCATTCAATCCACATTCATTAATTCATTGCACAATTTCTTAAAGCGATCAGAACTATGGAATAAACGAAAGTTCTTACTTACTAAATACTAATTTTTTCAACTAGATCACAAAAATGTCAAATCTACTAGCTTGCTCTGATAGAAACTTACGATATTCATCATGCACGATAGACTGATTGCCTATTAAAACTAGATGAGTCTTGTGTGGCTATAATTAAATAACTGAAAAAACTATTATACCATCAATTTAAATAAATATCACCCATGAAAATTCCCATAACTTAGCTCCTTCATTCCAAAAGTAATGTAACAGCTGTTCAAAATAATTCGATCTGAGAATGGCACACAGGACAAAAAGTGGAAACCAACCATTACACTTCAGCAGAAGAATCAGCGGGATAAATTAGAGCAAGTCTAGTCTTTCATCTGAGTTGGAAGCACTATAAACTTGGAAATGGAAGGAGTTCGATAGACATCCAGCGGAGAGTTGCTCGAACTACGGTATTCGTGATGAAGAGGGAACTACTCGGTCGGCAGAAGATACGAATTTCATCCAAGGAAGCAGTACGTTAAAGTATTTGCCCAAAGTGTGGGACCTCAAGGATTAGACACAAAAGGAAAATTAGGTCAAGTACTGGGGATTTAGTATCACTCTTAATTGCTACAGACGAATTCCGTAGACAGTGCAGAAGGCTCAATGTGCGAGCACACGATGGGTTGTACAAGAAAAAGCCAATTCAGAGTTAACATGCAGATAATAGTGATAAATTGGGATACACTGAGACGCATAAATTATTCTTTGAATTAAACTACAGGTGAAACTGATGAGACAGAAATATAGACTACATGAAGTTTAGCTGGGGACGTGTACTAAATATGGATAGTTATTCATGCCTGGGGAAACTAAAAGAAAAACTTAAGGGAAACAAAAAACATTCGACTTTATTTCATATTATTCTTTCCCATTATCATTATTCATTATGCGTATTCAATTGTATGCGAAATGACTATTTTGGAATAAGCTTATGGTTAAATAAACACATTGTTTACTTTTTCCATTCCACATATTTTTTAGGTACATCTCGAACGGTTTCATTCAAAAGAGGTATTTTCTCTAGAAAAATACACGAAGTGCGCCGAATAAAGCGTCTGGAATGTACAATGGTAGCTCTATATTTATCTTGACATTTCTTACAATATAAATGTTACGTTTACTAATCGAAATCGAGAAGGATTAACGTTTGGATATTAAAAACTTGAACTGGTATATTTTCTACAATAAATCGTAATTAAAATGATGAGGCGAACTGAAAAGTGCCCCTAAAATTTGGTCTATTAACTAAAATAATTAAACGGCGTTATCAGGTAAAACGTTGATGAAGTGGATGACTTCCAGGGAAAAGAAATAGTCTCTTAATTTCATTTCCCTTCAGGCCGAAATAATGTTTTTACCTTCCCCGCTAAATGACAAGTATGGCCCATGAAGATTGAAAGGTATTTATAAGAAAGTGAGCTTGATGTATCAACAATGTCAATGACCAATGTTATGAGAGTTATTGCTTAATTCAGATGTTTCAGGGGCCGTATTCTGTAACTCCAAACCGATCGGTGCGGCACCGATTCGTCGGGTGCGACGTCACACCGACTCCCGGCAAGCAGTGGTGCGATTCTGTACGAACCCGATCGGTGCGGCACCGACGTGAGGACGGGAGATCGTTGGTAGCCGTACCGACAGCAAAAAGGTGTCGGTACGGCCACCGACTAGTGGGTTTCATGAACGGGTGCGCATTGTACGTTTTATTTTGTTTTTACCTCGTCACCGAGTAAATAATGAGGTTTGCTGCAATGTTATCTTTTCTGCCCCTTCGAATACGCCTCTATAATTCACTGTGTCATCATCTATATTGATTACCTTGACAGAAATATAAGATATTGGTTAATACACATGAGGTTTGCTAACATATAATGACTTTCTCTCATTTATGTTACCACTTAAGTGAAATTTCACTCGCTTGTAATAGGCTTTATTTCTCTCTATCATCATTTCTTTACTCCTTTGACATAAAAAAGATATTTTTGATTAAATATGAGTTTTGCCGCAATGTTATCACTTTATCTCACTGTGAATAGGCAACTATTATTTCACTCAATCATCATTTGGCGTTTCTCTCAGCATAGAAATAAGATCTTTTTATTTAAGTATGAAGTTTGCCACAACGGTATCAGTTTTTTCATTTGTAATAGTCAACTATATTTCATTTTATCGACAGCCATTGATTCCCTTGACGATAAAAGAAGATATTTGTTAATAAGTATGAGGTTTGCCGCAATATTATCATTTTCTCTCACTTTGAATGCGCAACTTATACATATGTATTTCACCCAATCACAATTTCTTTACTTCCTCGTCATTACACTTCTTTTAATTACACCCAGCTCCATATTTTTATAACAATTTCCTAACTTGTTCCTCTAATATAACATTTACATTTGATTTTGAATCCTATAGTATATGCAATAGTAATCCTATGTATATATACGTTCACGTTCCATGGTATGTGATTTTCGTCTGCTACGGTGCCAATGGCATAACCTTCCGTTGATAACATTTAGACGGAACTTACTTAATGACAACTATATTACCAAATCATTAATAAATAGCAATATACGGAACCAATATTTAAAAAAGAAACTACGATCTCTAGGATAGTTTCAATAATTCATTCCAGCAACAACAATCTCCATCACATACAAACTTTATTGTGGTGTTATGATATTGCTTCATTCGATTCTGTAGGTACAGCATTACTACCACACATTATATAAGCATTGTTAACAACTTATCTAATATCGATTATCTTAATCTAACAACAAGTCGAAATTTCCGCAAATAAAAAGATTTAAAACGACGACAACAAACTGTGTCAATGAGTCTTCTCTTGATTTTAAACTTCTTTCATTGGTGGAGACACGTTAGATGACATCTAACTTCGGATATATTCGGATTTTCCCTGTTTGGGAAGGAGTACCGACCGTACCGACTGGTTTGAAACCGACGAACTTACAGAATCGCTGAAAGTGCCGTCGTCGGTACGGAAACCGTTGTCGGTACGGAATGATGTCCAGTCGGTGGGCTTGAAAGGGAAACCGATCGGTGCGGTACCGACGAAATACAGAATACGGCCCCAGGTTCCGGAAAATTCATGCCAAGAGAAAGGGTAAATCCCATGAAAATCAAGCATTTTAGAAAAAATGTGCAATTGAAAAAAACAAGAAAATATTACAGAATGTAAAAAATAACTATAATGAAGTGCTAATACGACGTGTTGTGCTGGTGATGCTAAACAACTCTATTACATTTTTTATGCCCGGAAGAGATGCGACGTAATTTGCCTGGTCGAGTTGCGTGCGATAATGGATCGCCTTTACGGTCTCTGGACATGCACCACGCTCTTACCGCACGTCAGGGCACGCTGAGTACATAATATCCACCTTCGACCAAATTTTGCGACAGCCGCAACGCATATCCATTTTGCATAATAGCACTCAAGGATATCCAACGCCAACAGAACGTTCGGAATGGATCGGCTTGTTTCCAGCATGGTGCTACAATCACCGGATGACATATCCAGAAATTAAGAGTAGGGAATGACGAGGACGAAAATGGTCACAACATATCTCCCCACAAATAACAATCAAAATAAAAGGATAGTCACTGAGCCAAAAGTAGCGAGGGGCGAGGGAAAGAATGTGCACATAATCGCGTTATCACTGCGGAATATTTTTTCCCTTAATGAACGACGGAGCGGAAGAAGGGAGATGGGTTTAAGGGATGCAAAACTTCGTAGCCGACTCTCGGGACTCGGAGAAAATTTAATCAAAGCTCACCAAACAGAAAAGATGAAGATGGGGAAAGATAACGGGGCCGGAGACGGAAAAAGTAAATCCCTAGGAGAGGAGTTTGCCGGGATGCCGGGACAGGAACCAACAGTGAGATATATATGAGGAGAACGGAGACGAAATGTTGGAGGGCGAAGGATATATAGGAGGGAAGGAGATAGAATGTGCACGAATATTCCAATATTCTCAAGATGGATTCAAGATGTGTTTTCAACCACTGCTCATTTAAATGCGTTTATAAAAGTCACCAGTAGCGTCGCTGAAGTACTGAGCAATTCGAATTTTACAGAAAATAGCCTTAAATCAATGCTTTTAACCAAAAGTTTTATTCACGGTGATGTAATTAATCAATTTGATATCTATTCAATGAAATTATATAAATATTATATGGTAAATATTCTTTTCTCTTGGGCTAAAACCTTGCCGCGGTGGAGGGGCTTGCGCGTTTCCATGACCCCCTAGAGCTGCACTGGTGGGATTAATTCTCGATTAAACCCGGTAGGGCCCACAGACGTCGAAGGGTAGGAGGCAGACGAAAGATAGTCCACGTGATGGTGTCACGTAAAAAACACTTTTGTTATGGAAGCGGGATACCCTACCGACTATCTCTTCCCTGACAAAAATGGAATACAACCAAATGAGCCTCGGAAACTCAACGAGCAGGACCTGTCCGCAATGCATTGGCCGAGGAGTGAGGCAAGGTTGTCTACTATCGCCATTTATTTTTGACGTATACGCTGAGTAGGCCAGACGTTTGCCAGGCATAGGATTAGAAGGAAGTAGGAGTTAAGGTGGGGGAATAGTGTTTGAACCGATGAGGTTCAAGGATGATCAGGCATTGATTAGCCAGTCAGCGAGGGGACTGCAGGCTCTAGAGGATGCGTTAGACGAGCGTTGCGAGGAATATGACATGAGTATTAATCACAAGAAGACCTATAATACCAATTGTATGCTGTTTCGCAACAAGAGCTAGGAATGTGAGACTCAAGATAAAAGTAGGTGGGGAAAAATTCTGGTAGGTAGAGATATTCAACTATTTGGGCAGCACACTAAAGAAAAACAGATACGGAAGTAAACACATCAGGAGGAGGATTGCTTTAGCGAAGGAGGTGATCATGAAGAGGAAGGAGCTTATAAGAGGATCGCTAAGTAAGATTTTAAAGAAAAGGTCAACGAAAACTCTGATCTAGACTGTAGCGCTTTACGGTTCGGCAAGGTGGAAAGAAGACGAGAGAAAATTGGAGGCATTCGAGATGTGGGTGTGGAGAAGGATGGAGAAGGTGCAGCGGACGGAGAGGAGAAGGAACGACGAAGTTCTGGATGTGGTGGGTGAGGAGAGATAACTTTTAGATGAGATACGGAGGAGACAGAAGGTTTGGATGGAGCGAGTACTTAGCGGGGAGGGGATGTTGAAAACAGTGTTGAAGGGAAGAATTTTGGGTAAAAGAGGGAAGGAAAAGACGAGAATAGGACTTTTGGACAGAAAGGAAGGGAGTAGAAGTTATTGTGAATTGAAGAGGGATGTCTATGATGGGAGGGGAGACTGTCAGAATACTTCTTTAATACTCCACGCCAAACAAGGAAGGGGTGCGAGGAGTGGAAGGGGAGCGTGGACGTAAACAAGAGGGCGACGGTCGAGAGAGGCTGGTGAGTGGCTATGAAAAACTGATTCGTGGAAATGGCCGAGGTTTGCGAGGTTCCGTGAGACACGGATTCCGGACGGAAAAGAGGGACCGGCTGTTGTGGTCCTGGAGAGAATTGGAGGTGGCCTTTCGAACGTGTTTTCCGAATGAGAGTGCTGGAGACGGAACTGGAGACATTTCAGTCGGGACATTGGTGTATTGTTAATGAGTTTCAGCCTCCACTACTCCGCCCGCTTTCTATCATCAAACTAATCTCGTAGTCCAGCCTCAAACATTGTAACACTGAGACATAACATTCAATACAAGAAATTATAAAGAATCTCAATGAACAATACTGGGATATCTAAGAGACCACCTTTTCACCAGAAAGTTTTAAGGATTGTTATTTTACTGAAAAACTCGCTGATATCTACTCATTAAAAAAACGAAACAAAAGCTTAGTCACGGAATCAGCAGCCGACAGGAGAGCATTATTTTCCAAACAAGAAGTGTGGTCTTAGAAATCGTCAAACTATATGAGCAGTGTTGTCATAAAATATAATTATAATGCAAAAGTAATAAAATATTACATTTCACTCACAGGGCCAATTTATCGTTAACGCTGGTTTCAACTCGATCACATTAATTCGTATACAAATGATAATGGCATGTAAGTCGAAGGCTTGGTCAGTTGTGTTTTTATACTTAGTACGATATCTTCCTGATTTTCTTAATACGAAATAAAAACCACAAGTATCATCGGAGACCATCGAGTATAAAATATCAGGTATCTCTTCAACCCTTCAAATAAAATTTGACGATTCGATAATAGCAACATGAGAAAGCAGGAAATTGCGAAATCTCTATGATGAATACCCGGTCCAACGTGCCTGGGTGAAACGTAGAGAGCACTTTCAGGGCTGAGGCGACTGTACGGGATGTTAAACGGAGGATTCGATGCTTTCGGCTTGACGCTTGGAGTTGGTCAAAGAGGATACTAGGTTGCTCAGGCTACTCCAGTCCCTGACAATCCCACTTCAATTAACCCTTTATAACCAAATGTTGCTTCAAATCAACAACAAAAACGTTTACCCTTTCAGCTCTATTTAGGAGATATCTAAACCAAATATTATTTTGACGTGTAAATTTTAATGGCGAAATATTTAGCTGCCAGGATAATTATCATTGAGAGTAAATTTTGAAATTTGATTTCTCCCAGAAACACCTCTGGGTTAGAAAGGGTTAACGTGTCCAATTGTTCGCCTATACTTAATGGCGTGACATTGGAATAAGTATTACGACTGGCTGTCTAACGACCGCCGACAGGGAAAAGAAAAACTTGACACGAGGTAATCTGAAATTCGATTGTCCCTCAAATACCTTTGATTGAGCCATTTTTTTAAACCAACATTAACAGTCTCTCCATGGCACTCGAAAATTTCGGAGAAAATTCAACTCGAAGATAATTGCACAGAAAAATTAATGGGTAGAGCGAAAAATGTAACGAGGAGGAAATTGCACTCCAAACAGAGTTCAAATCCCTCGTCTCACTGCGATTCGCACTCGAAAAACACAGAAACGCCAAACAGGATCAGCTCCATTATTTCCAACTCTTTCTCTCCTCCACGGTTGACATTTTTCCCCTGGTGCATGATATCCTCTCACAACTGTTTCCACATTAGCCCGAGGAGAAACGTTGCATTTTATTTTTCGTTGCACCAATCACATGGCAGTTATTTCAGAGGGGGATTGAGGGGGTAAGGGGAGGGTTTATTATCGACCGGGCCATTCTTTCGTCGTTTCCCCACAAGCACGACTCACGAGAGTCGAATCGTCGGATAAACAAGCTAATTCGGAATAAAAGAGCGAGTTATGATTTGCACGATGTACATGCGGAGAAATGGGAGGAAATAAACATCATCCTCGGCGTGGGCCCCCTTCGCCGAGGGCAGCGGAAGAGGAGCGCGGGAGAGGGAGGGGGGAGTTCCCTCCGAACACGAGTTCATTGAACCCGCCCCTACCTCCTCGGGCCATTTAAAGAGGGAAGACTACGGGGGTGCCCACTGCGGTGACGGAGCTGAGCGCGTCGGATGCGCAAGGGTTTTCCTCCCGTACCGCGGTGGCGGCGGAAGGTCGGAGGAGGAGTTCCTCCGACTCGGGCGGCGAGAGGGGAACGGCCGGCGATTTAGGTCGGAGGGGACCGAAGCGCGACCCTTAAAGAGCAGTTCGAAACGTAGAGATACCTCCCTCTGGGACCAATACCAAATGGGGGAGGAGAACTCAGGGATACAAAGAGTTCTCTCGAGGGATGGGGGTCACGGTGAATACTTGTGGTTGTTTAAATTGCTTCCAGGAGAATTCTATTGTAGTAAACGTTTTCATCTCTCGTTGGGCGAGGCAAATCTCAGCTGGAATACAATGGAAAATAACTTTGTTTTGATCTCTCTAGCCAATACTCACTCTCACTCAGTGATTTAAACCGAAGTTTGGTTTAGATAGGTGAGGGTAGAGCTCACCTCAGACTTAGACACAAGCACGTGAATTCCACACTTTCAGGCCAGTTTCATTCCCTGGGACACATTCCACTCGGAGGATTTTGATTTGGGGTGTAAAATTTACAATAAGGATCACTTCATTTGCCTAACAACCGCAGATTCGAAACCAGTGGCTCTCAGCATAACTACAAGGATAGGCTGAAACGCGAGCTAATTTACGCAAGAATAGAATTTTTGAGGTAAATACGGCATGAATTCATCCCACATCCAAATAAAACAATGCTCGAGTCCTGGTTGAAGAAGGCTTAACACGGGTCTAGAAGCGCATTTCACACGTTCTAAATTGCGAACAAAATTTCAACAACCAGAGTCATGGCCTCGATTCGATTTCGATAGCTCTAGATGGAAATGTTTGAGTACCAGCCATTATAAAAATCAATCTTTAAAGTTCATATATCCCATCGATACTAATATTGGTCTACCCGAACGAGTCCAGCGGGTGAGTCTCAAAAAATCAGTGAAATTTATAGAAAGACAGGAGGAGGATGAGAGGGGAAGGATGGACCGCGGAGAGAGGACGAGAAGAGAAGAGAGGGAGGGGAAGAAAAGGGTTTTCGGGGGGAGGGGTTGTGGAGGTGCAGGGTAGACTACAGTGGCTGACTCTCTCCCCGCCGAATGCCGCCGCCGAAGGCCCTTCCCCACATACCTACCTACTCGCGCTTATCGATCCGTCAGAGGAGTTTCGCACCAGGGCTGAGGGGTATGGCGGGGGGTGAGGAGAAGTCACCCCACCACACCATCCAGCGTGCCTCCACACTATGGATCCCCCTCTCCCGTGCATCCCCCGTCCTCCTCCGCTCCCTCCCCCGGGGGCCCACCCGTACCCTCGCTGCCCTCCTAACCTCGTCCCGTCGCCCCCGCTTTACCCCCCCCCCTACCCCCTCACTGCCTCTACCTCGCCCACCGGCGGTGTGGCGGGCCAGTCCTTCTCCTGCCGTAACACCATGGATCTCTCTCACACCCGCTGTCTCCCTCTCTCTCTCTCCGGGTCATCCTCGCCTCCATCCCGCCCTTCCCTTTCATTTGTCTTTCGCAACCCGAATCATTTACCTTTTCCGCCCTCTGTGTCCCTCCTCCCCATCCGAAGGTGGTTCCCGTTCTCCGCTTAACGCTCATTCCCTGACGATCCGAGTCGATTTCCGAGGTGATGAAACATTGGGGAGGAAGTTTTGCGAGGAAAGTTATACAGGATGTTTACCACTGTTTTGCGCAGCGCTTCACAAATATTCCGGCTGGATGTTATTGTTAGCAATCTGATCACTTACAGGGGTTCTACTATGTGATGCGAGATGGATGCTGCACAATGTTTGTTCCTGTAGACAAAAGCTGTTATCAGTGTATTTTATCGCGATTGTTTCACGAAATACATTCACAAAGATTCCTGCTGGATGTTATTATAGCTCTCTGATCACTTAAGTTAATGCATGATGCGAGAAGGATGCTACACAATGTTTGTTACTGTAGATACGATAATACCTATTGTTATACGCTGTTAATTTGCAAAAATCTTCACTGAAAGTTAATCGAGGCACTGTCATAACTTAAGGATGTTGACAATTAAATGACAAAAGACAAATCAAGATAATTCGTCCTTCATGCATGGAAAAGGCGTAATATTATAGCAATTGTAGAGAGCGATAAATGCTCTTACGATTAACATAGTGATCATTTGTTCACATTCACACGCATAGTGTCAGTTAGATTTGGACATTAGATGCTCGCAATTTTCTGAAGATAAAAATTATTTAAAATTATTTTTGATTCATTCTTTTTCGTCTCATCAACTAGACAATAAGCTGGCTATTCGCTTCTTTAAATCATTTTGCGTTGAAAGGTTTAGATAGTAAATTTATTTCTCATCGATCTCTAATTGATGAGTAGTTCATCCAGTTTCTTGCAAGAAGTCTCATCGTTGAACTCACAGAAAACTTCTTGAGAGCTCGTAACCCTAGTTCTTTCCCAAAGCAGCAAACTTCCACTTCCATGCTATACGTCAACAATCTGGGGCACAGAACACTTAGCGTTAAAAGAAGTAGCAGGCGGTTTACAACATGGAGCATATCTTTACCGGTCACTTCTAATTATCTTGGTAGGAAAATGCTTATAGATGCTTTGAAGGTAATAGTTAAACTTTAACTTAATATCCCTAAATTTTCTACACCACTAATGCCATTAAGTTAGAACTAATATTTGTATTTCTGAGTTGGAATACTTATTCCAATTTTAAATTGAGTAAATAATTTTTTTGCACAGAGCTTTTTTATAATGATCAAATAATCATCGGAAATACCATCCCTATTATCCGACAACAGTTCCCTGATGAATTTTTTAGCTTCATTGCGGTGTAATAGCGCTGGAAATAATCACACGTAAGTCCTAATAAAATCAACATAAAGAGATATTTCTGACTCAAATTTACACTCGTATAATATGAACTCATATGTTAGGGAAAAATTTTATCACGTGCATAAGGTTAAACCTAGTCCCTTACTAAGGGAATAATTTTTATGTAAGACGCATGATTTTACTTATTCTCAGTGCTAATTATTCACCTAGATATATAAGATTAATACTGTCACCGACAAAATGATTAGATTGTTTAAGAAAAATCATGCCCTATTTGCATCATAAAATTCGATTTCCAGCAATGACTCAGGATTTGTTGACATTGAAGAAAATATTCGAGAATCTTAAAAAAATTAATAAATGGTGAGGATCATATAAGTGATAATTAATGAAAATGAGAGAAAAAGAGAAGTTGGGTTACAAGCCCTGACATAGAACAGCATTAATACTTCTTTGAGTCAAAGTAGGAGTCAGCAAACAGCACATTTGCGCAGAGCCGCCGACACGAGGTTTTGTTCTTTGACGCGAAAAGCACAACTGAGAATTGCCTGATGATAGTACGCGACTCGGGTTCCGAAACGTCGGCCGAATGGAGAAAGATAACCCGGATGGAAGCCCGAATAGCCTTTTTTGACGCGACTGATTAGTTTTCAGGATTTTTTTTAAAATCATTAAACTATGTTACAAAATCAAAGTGTATGCATCACTACCACTGAGAAGGTAAATACGGTCTGCTATGGTTTGGATGAATATATTCCTCATGACGAAAACATGCATCCGTATTTGAACGAGTACTCTTTCATCATTTCATTACCCATTCATGCATTCCAGACAGCAACCAGAGAGAAAGCGGATCACGGGCGAAACACCTTGAGCTACAGAAGCTTTGACACGGGAGTCCTCGAATGCGCGCCGTCAAATCCAGATGACAGACCTCCCTCCCCTCCTCCTTCTCCCGCCCGCCCACTTCCCTCCCTCCAACCCTCACCGCTCCCCGCAACCACCGATTACCTCCACCACACATCCTCCAAACCATCTCGTCCCCTCACTTACGAAGAAAGGTCTCCGTTCCGCAGTCTCACGACATGATGGAGCCTGGGTTCCTTTCTCGCTACCCCTTGATTCCCTATGCTTCTTGGTGGACATCCTTCCCACACCGCACCCGCTAAATCAGAAGTTCTGCTAATTGAATCATGAATTTTGCTTTCTACTAAACCATATATAATTTACTCAAAGGAATTTTTAATTGTAAAGACATTCGAAATAAAAAAATGCTGCTCATGTAAATTACCAAAGAAACGAAAGATTGTAGGATTTTGCTGACTCAAATTCTCTCGAGAAACATGGCCTAATATCTCAGTGGAAAATTATTCCATTTGCATCAAATAATATGACATCTGTCTGTTAGGGACGTTAGCAGAAAATTTAAGATTGTTACCCGATTAAATTCGAATAGGAAAAGCAACATTCGTCGCACAATTTGTGACAACGCCACCGATTTCAAAAATAATTATGGGAAATTATGATAGATAAATGAAGTACCTAATCGATGTTAATTTTCTCAGGTTTCACTCGGTCACAGTTTTGAGTACCCAAACTGAAAATACTGGAATATTATAAATAAATCAATTTATGCATAAGTATTCGTCTTTAAGAAAAACTGGATTGCAATCAAAATTCAAGAATAGCTTTACAGAGTTAGATTTTCCATATGAGAAAATCATCAGGAAAAGATGTTTTCTTTAGAGCTTATTGTCACAGCTGACGTCCCTAAAACAAAGTGCACATCCAATGAGATGAGATGATATCAAATCATTTCGGCCGGCCGGCGAATTGAATCATATCTTTCTTGATTCTAGACGTCTCCATTTTTTAAAGCACTTCCGAAAGAGAGCCATTACTTTCACTTCTCCTTCTTTGCCCTCCTTCCCGACCCCGAATCCCGGTCCTACCTCTTTTTTTCTATCTTCTCCTTACCGCGTAGTTCTCCCGTCTCCCGTGATTTATGCGCAGACACTTATCGTCCGCTTTCAGTCCCTCGCCGACCGTTTTAAATATTTACCCAAGAGACGTGTGCCTCCCCCCCCTCTCTCTCTTTCTCTCTCTCTCTCTCTCTCTCTCTCTCTCTCGCACTACCTCTCTTCATCCACCAACATTGCTCCAACTCTCCGCCCATATCGACGCAAGCAGCGTCGCCATTATCGACACCTTTCGCAACCCACTGACCTCTACACTGATAGTGTTTTGTTTCATTTCTTCATGCCTTTACCCTTTCATAACTATCAAAGGTAATCAATATAATCTCCGAGAATGCTCCGCCAGTCTTTTTTCTGCCGGGTTACTTTCTTAAAACTTTGGCTACCATATTGAAATTAAAAGGGTAGGTATATAAGTTCGACCGTTTTTAACCTTGGCATATTTATCAAATTTTATAAATTTTACTTTTTCCTTTTAATTACTTTATCCGTAGTGATATATTTTTACATAATTTACAAGAAAAGGTTGAACAGGATCTACTCTATTCATTAAAATTCTTGAGCAAAACCCGAGAATTGTTTAATTAGGTATATAAATCGCTGAAAAAATGAAATCTTATAGGATCTACTCTACTTACCCTGAAAATTTCAAGATGATAGCTTAGTTTTATACGCGAGTAATCCGTCACCAAAAAAGACCGGCCTATAATGAGGAACGCTTCCTCTTAGAACAGGTTTACATTGACCACGACATGCCTAGTACGTGTGTGCATGTCTGTTTGCGTGACTTTTAGATATTTTATTCCTATACGCTGCATATAAAACACAACTTCATCCTTTCTCGTTCAGTCCACCACCTCATCTGGTCATTCTTTCCCTCGATTAAGGTAAGTTATGAAAGCAGGGAAGGCTAAACCACGAATTCATTTGCCTCAGGTACACATTTATTGCCATGTTAATCGGCTGAAAATAGATTTCAGTAGGTTTCGAAGATACAACATCGCAAAGTTCTACTGTAATGAAACTTTTATGTAATTCAGATACTTTTCTTCCTTTTCATCGTTAAAAATTTATAACGTGGCCGCTTAGATTATATCTCTGGAAGTCAGTACTCAGAGAAGTCTAGGAAGTAAGCACTCTAGCCGAACACCACAGCTCGATGTCACCTAAAAGGCACGGGTCAAGGGCCTCCCCAGAATAGTCGATCCTGAATGCAGCAGATGGCAATTGTCATTCTATTGTATGCATGCATATCAGAGCCAGAAGTCCGCACTCGACCGATTTAGGCGAATCCCTTTCACCAAAAGCCTACGGATACCCGCATATGCTCCTACCCTCAGCGTATAGCCGTTCAGCAAAAAATAATCATCGCTGAACCTGAGAGATGACACTTCGTTCGGTATCAGAAAGATTTTTGTGGCACTCGATCAATAACAACGAAATTCAAAGCATATATTTTAACGCGACAGCGAAATTGTATCACTTGCGTATTCAAACGTATACCGCCACATCTTACAATGTGCCGCTATAAGACTCTGCACTTTATCAAACTCGCTAATTCTACGGATGAATACTTCAATGGGACCATTTTGCCTCTTTGAAGATTTGTAGGTACAACGCTTTTCAGTACCAAACAATCCGCGTTCAATCAGCGTGGGCGGGATTTTAAATACTAAATAAAAGGCAGGTACGTATAGTTCATCATAAATACAGGACTTACATACATCATCCCAGCATAAATTCAGGCTGATTCTAATTTATTTCTTCATCTTCTTCTTACTTCTAGGTTTAGGCTGCTAAGCCTGTTTCGGCTCCACATCAGCATCTTTTATTTGGTCTTCCAATTCATTCTTCATACTAAGTACTCTTGCCAATTGCTTGATATTACATTGCTTGTTTTGGAATTCTTTCATTTGGAATTCGAATGTATATGCTCCTTCCATCTGTATTTGTAATCTTGTAATTTATCAGTGACTGCCTGGACACCCAGTTCATCTCTTATTTGAGTGTTTCTTAATTTACCCAATCTTGTGCAGCCTTTCACTGATCTTAAAAATTTCATTCCCGATGATTCTATCAGCCGTAATTCATTCTTTTTGTGTACCCAACATTCTGATCCGTAGAGTACAGTATGGACTGCCATCACTTTATAAAATTTTATTTATTTTCTTTTCTCGTTTTAAGTTTTAGAGTTCTTCTAATTGTGCCACATATTCTCTGGAAAGTATTAACTTTATTTGCAATATCTTTGTCCTCGTCATATGTTATATCACATCCTAAGTACTGGAAGTGCGACACTTGCTCCAGGACTTGATCCTCAATAACAATTTTTGTCCGTATGCCATAGTCTTTGTTTTAGTTTTTTGAAATTCTCAGGTTGTATAGTTGACTCAACTGGTGTAGTCTATGTACTACCGTCTGTAGATTTTCCTCTTTATCTTGTATTATTGCCTGATCGTCAGCAAACAGCATTGTAATTGAGTACTGAGATGGTCCCAATTCTACGCCTAATTTATTCAATTATGCAAAAGAGGCCTGATGAAGCATATGAAAATATATATTCCTTTTTTCCATCATTTTACATTTATTCAAGCACATAATTTATTAAACACATTTAATAAATGCAGACAAATCTTGACTTAGCACTCAAACCCTTGTGGACGATGGCAGAGTTAGCCATTGAAACGTCGGCTCCAATAGAACTGCTCACCTGGTGGGAATCCCGCGAAACATTCATCAACGCATTCTGAAATCTTTATATCACCAATTCATCCCCAACGGCAGCTCTATTAGGTGGAATTAAAACACAACGCTTTAATCAAACCAAGAATCAATTATATCCGCATCCATTGAGTGGCAAAAATTCAATGAGAGAGTAAATATGAGGATTCTGGGTCCAAAATCATTCCCATACCACCTCTTCTTTCGACCTCTGATGCCGAGATATAAGTACAATTTGAAAAAAAAAATATTTTTCCGTGCTAAACACCTCGTCTCATGAAATGAGTGGTGGAGGCTGACACTTTGTGTAAATCCATTGTAGGATATGAATTAATATACTTTGCACTTTTCCACATAAATATTTATTTCAAAAGGACAAACTGCTTCATTGCACTGTAGAATCATTAGGGCTCCATTGACTCTATTCTATCGAGTCCTTATGATGCAGCTGGGCAGTGAAAGGTGTTGAATCCTTATAAAATAATAAATTTGTGGAAGAGTGCAAAGTACTTCATAACCTCTTTTCATAATTAAATCATCTTCTACCTAATCAAATCAAACGTATTACAAAGATAATAAGCTTTTGTGACATGAATAGCCCTCTCGTATAACCAGGACAACCATCCGAACTCAGGGAAAACTTCTTCAGATTATGCACAAAGGTTAAGAAAACACTTAGCTGTTTCACAAAATAAAATATATTGCGACCGGTTTCGATACAGCGTATCATCATCTGGCCAGATGATGATACGCTGTATCGAAACCGGTCGCAATATATTTTATTTTGTGAAACAGCTAAGTGTTTTCTTAACCTTTGTGCATCATGAAGGAGTTTCACCATGTTACGCCAACCACCATCGCATTTCTTTAGATTAAAAATTATGAATTCGAAAAGTGTTCACAAAAGAAGCTCATGAGGCATCCCGGATATTTTCCGAAATTAATCAGCTTTTCTATCACTAAATAGTGCTAACTTTCATTGCTCTATCGCTCATAAAATGAATAAACCTTTCTTCCATGCGGTGTCAAGGAGTGAAAGAAGAGAGAAAAAATTATGTTTTTATTGTGTTGAATGTAGATTCACAAACAAAATTGTGACCATTTTGCAACAATGGATGAATGGCTTGAGCTGAACCAACCATACTCGTGGAATATGCTAAAATTCCCCTCAGAAAAACTAATTAACTCACAAATTAAATTTTTTTTAAATGTGATTCATGGCATAATGATAATATAAAATTCTAAATATGCAGCCAATTGCAGACACAGAAATAGATATGGTACCCACATTCCACAGTACAGAAGTAAGAGGGTATATTGAGAAATTAAAGCCTTGTTAACGAGAGAGTGAAAAATACTCCGCATTCCCGAACAAAAAAATGAAAAATCCATTTGAAAGGAACGCTATCTCCTTCATCAGGGCCCTTCGGACGCCATCCACCCCTTGAGCGTGGGACGTGAAAGGCACGTGAGACCGCACTCTTCTCACACGCCATGGCTGCACGCGATTCTCGAGTGAAGCAATACTTCCTTCCCCTCCTATACGTCCACCCGTGTTCCACCGGCATATTCGAAGAGATTCACCGTTTGCAAATATCATCGCAAAAAAGAATATTTACTCCAAATACGAGAATACTACCGCAGTGTCATTTTTATTCGCGTTTTTTTCCACAAGCAAGGTGAAACAACCGGTTTACGATGAATCAACCCACAAAGAAAAGAAGAGTGGACTCACGTAGAGGAATTTTTAATCAGGCTAGTCAAACTCTACCGAGGAAAATGTACTTTGAAAGAAATACAAGCAATAAACAATTGAGCAAAAAATTAAGACATATTTGATTTAGCCATTAGTACCCTCCGGAAGAAATTTGGAGAAGACACAGCCAACCTGGCGGAGATATGCCTAATGACGACCTATTTCAAGTGGAAAGGAGAATATTACGAGCAGACAGAAGGGGCACCAATGGGGTCCCCCATTTCTCCTGCTGTGGCCAATATATACATGGAAGATTTCGAGACGTCAGCCCCCTTCAAACCGTCGATGTGGTTGCGGTATGTAGACGATACATTCGTAATTTGGAGAAACGGCAGAGAAAAGTTGGAAGAGTTCCACCTCTATCTTAACAGCATTGACGAGGACATCAAATTCACGAAGGAAGTTGAAAGCGACGGGAAATTGCCCTTCTTGGATCTCCTCATCATAAGAAAAGAAGACGGATCATTGGGCCACACCGTCTATGGAAAACCAACAAACACAAACAAGTACCTACTAGCCGGATCACATCACCATCCAGCTCAAATTAATGGAGTGATGTCCACAATGATCCACCGATTGATCACTCTCACGGACGAGGACCACAGGGCCGAAGAACTAAACAAATTAACGAACATACTTATGAAGAATGGATACAGACGGAGAGAAATAAGGACGGCCATTTCCCGCAAATTAAGTAAAAAGGACTCAAGGATGGAAGAAGAAAAGACCGAAGAGCAGCAGAAAAAAACCTTCCTGCCGTATATTAAAGGGGTCACGGATAAAATATCCAGAATACTACATAAACATCAGATAAAAACCGTGTTTAAGCCACGCACGCAAATTAGAGACATCATTCGAAACGTGAAAGGAAGGGAAAAATTGGAAACGGAGGGAGCATACCAATTAAAATGCGGCACATGCGACCAAGTGTACGTGGGTGAAACTGGACGCACAATAAGAACCAGAGTGAAGGAGCACAGCGCGGCGATTCGACTGGGCCACGCCGATAAGTCAGCAGTCGCTGAACATGCCGCACAAGGACATACCATCGATGTAAACAACCCAAAAATTCTCGCCAGGGAGAAATACTTTAAAACGAGGATTTTCCGGGAAGCCTTAGAAATCAAAAAACATAAAAACAACTTCAACAGAGATAACGGGCAGAGGATCAGTGACACATGGCTTCCGGTCATATCCAGAAAAACAAGTTTCCAGAAAACTCCCTACCTACCTCCCCCCTCCCTAACTCCCTACCACCACCCACCACCTATAAATTGATGCGAAATAAAGACAACGCGGTCATTCGCCCTGATGAGGTCTCCGGCATAGGAGAAGAAACGTCGGCCATTTTAATAACCTGACGCGGGATATTCCCAAAAAACCATAAATTTATATTTGATTTTGTTTACCAAAATAATACAAACCGGCATTTTATGAAACTTAGATTGTGTTTATATCATTAAAATTAATTTTCATGATAATTAAATGCACTATTGAATATTGCTTTGGGATTAAATTGCCGTTTTTTCAGGAATAATTGGAAAAATACTTTTTGATGAATATGATGGATATTACGTAAATACGTGACGTAACACCGACCATCTCCGCTGATATAACATATTCGGTGATTAATTTCCATGCCTCATGTACCTTTACTCTAAACAATACTGATTATTATAGATGATTTTAGGAAGAATATTTTCCTATTTAACCCCTCAATTGGTTTCCTTTATGATGCTATGATGTTCACAAAGAAGGAAATACAATGCAAGTAGCAAACATACTTTGCCCAACCAATATTATGCAAGTCCCTAAGGAAGTGATTACACATTCACGAATTGCGACACTGAAAAATTTTTGAAGGAAGTGTCGTAGAAATTTGTGATCGCATGTCTCTGTCTCAGAATTGATCGCTATTTTAGCTTCATCAAGCATCGTTTGACAGCCAAAATATAAAAGCGTGAAAATTAGGCCTCAAAAATCTAACTACTTCCTTTTTCGCCACGTTCAATTTTTTTTAAATAGAGGAGGGTTTTTGCTCATTTAATCCGAATGGCCTTGATTTGTTTTTTTATCACTCGGAATATTGAATAATTAAGATAAGAATGTCTTGCTTCCCGGGGAAAATCAAACATATCCGCTTACGAATAAAACGATAAAATTTGTAAGGCTTGAATGAATAGCGTGAGGGTGATTCATATCAGCAACGCTAGATATCAATTTAAGAGCGAGCGTGGTCGTAAAGGAAGCTAAGCTATTTTTAACTTCTAGGAGTTGTACTACATTCGTATCCACGTGACCCAAAATCCTTGATATATGACCATAGTAAATACACGAATTCATTACTGAGGGAAGTTCCAAGACTTTTCCCCGTATATTTAAGAAAGACATTGGCTGCAACGCCCAGATACTACGTCACGCATGGTAATAGAATTGAATCGGAAGAGGCATTAAAAACTATTGAGATAGATGCTTATAATTTAGCCAACGAATAAGATTAATATCATTGGAATTTATTGAGACCTCTTAATTCACCAAAAGTCCAGAGGATTGTAAGCAATAAGGACCACTGATTTTCATTTTGATAGATGGATTAACTGAGAATTTTATAATGAATACTATCGTTTAATACAGGCAAGAAAGATATAAAGGTACATAAATAGCCGTTACTCCTCCAAACTTCTAAATATAATTTCTACTCTGAATAGACATGCAGCCTACCCCTGAATATTCAATGCCGTAGTAACTCAATCTTCTGACCCAGTATAAAATACGCTTTTATGTTCCTTTACCTCTTCGTCTATTGCAATCTTCCCATCCTCCACGAACGTATCATGAACTCTTTCGGCCTATTCGCAACCTTCATCGTCAAAGTAAACGTTTCCAACCCGATTAAATAAGCGCAATAACGATGAACATAACGGAAAGGGAAATTTTTGGCGGATCATGCCGTTTATGTTACATATTCTACTAAAATTCCGTTAGTTGATTTCCACTAAATTTGGTAATTAATATTAATTGCTAATGATGTTAACCAGATATGTATCCATGTAAAAAAACAAGTTTATTCAATGGTAGTGGGAACTTCATTTAAAATTATATACTAACCAATTTAATTGTTTTAAGCTAGTAAAAATCAATTAATAAATAAAATATGTGTTAAGATACCTTATTCACTAACAAGAGACACAAAATAATAATCGGTAAATGAAATACCGAGAAAAAATAGCCAAGCAGAATTACGAGGATGAAAGGAAAGTTTAAGGTAGACTACGGCCAACATATATTTGTAAATTACTTTGATAAACTTATAAAATAAATTGTATTGGTCACAGAAACTGAGTAACCATCTTCTACATTTTTTTATAATTCATAAGAGGACAAAGGATTCTGCTATTATTCTGTTCATGCAAGTCTCCATCCTCCAAGAGTTCAAGAGTTATTTGCTTGCATGGCCTCACACTAAGGGGTTAAATTAATAACACTCACTCACTTTGGAATAATATTTAAAGATAAAAATGAAATGATAGGAAAGGAAAACTAGGTATTAGTATCTGTTTAGAATAGCTTACGGTTGATATTATTTTTTAAATTTATTTTCACTTTTTTTCAAAACTTAATACGTTCCGATATTGATTTTATTCCTTACCATTACCAATGAAATTTTATATGTGCATCAAAGAACGAAAATTAAAATGTTATAATATTTTTTATTCTATATATTTTCAATTTTTCTCGGTTTTTGACTCAACGGTTATAATTTTTTGTCTCTTGTCAGTGGATAAGGTACCTAGAGACGTATTTTGTTCAATAATTTGTTATTATAAGCTTACAAACAATTAAATTAGTAAACACATAATCAATTACATTAGTAAATATATTCTATGATGCATAAATAGCGTTCTCACCGAATTAAATTATTAGAACTTTGAATGAAAAGTGAAATCGAATACTTTAAAAAATACAATTGCTAATTCAAAACTTCACACTTGGATTCACACAGAGCAAAGGAAAAGTCAGAATACAAAATAGAGTGCAGGGTGAATTTCAGGAGTCTTTCAGAGAACTTCTAGAATGAAATAACGGATTATAATAAATAAACTAATTTCCAGAATAATATTGCAGAAACAGGCTACTAATTTGTTAAAAATTGATAATTGACACCATACTAAAGTTTCATCTATTTAGATTAAAAATTATGATAATTCATTAAATTCTGCGATTATTAAGCTCTTGTAAGCGATTAATCATAAATGTATACTTGCGCTGGTGCGAAATGAATAGATAACCATATAAAGTAATATAAAATGAGTCCGTAAACATTTCATATCACTTCGTATATCAAATTTCTACCTTTAAAGAAATCTATTTTCACGATTCTCAAGTAAAAAATATGATTAATTGAAAATAAGAGCAAG
The DNA here is from genome assembly GCF_921293095.1 of Ischnura elegans. Classification (NCBI taxonomy): domain Eukaryota; kingdom Metazoa; phylum Arthropoda; class Insecta; order Odonata; family Coenagrionidae; genus Ischnura; species Ischnura elegans. The sequence goes on from NC_060246.1 coordinate 149,366,141, forward strand.
AGGACTGAGCCAGTAGACTCCAAGAGCATGCAAGGGCCAATTAAAAATATCCTCGTAGAGAAGTGGAATTAAATCTAACGCGAGATCGTAAATCGACGGGCATTACCAGCCGTGTCTAATTAGGAGGCAGAGTGTCACGGCTGTCACGCGAATGAAGGGAGTTAACTCCATAAGGATGTCGTTTTCCAAAGCGTATCCCCATCTCAGCAGAAATTACTCCACACTCCTATACTTGATAATTAAAGAAGCAATACGTCTCCGAGCCACATCCTTTTAAAACCTTTGACAGGTTACGACGGCAAATGTCGGTGGAAATAAGCACAAACTAATTCCTAGATTAGTATTTAGATTAATTCTTGGAACTTGACCTTTTAATTGTTTCATTTCTACGATAGAATATAAAATAGTTCCGATCTAATTTTTGTAACTGGAATCATTTTTGAGCATGTAATTCAAGTGTGATCTTGTTCAATGAATATTGCTCTTTATATAATATTTAAGGGTTGCTAAAAGGGTTACATGGTTAGATGGAAACTCGAATTCTTGAGCAAGACACGCGAAATTAGAACGCTATTAGTTGGCGAGCCGAGAATTTCCGACTTCCAGTCGCCGGGGCAACGCTCAATCATCCTCCAACCATCCACCCTCTCCATCCCGATGCGATGGTATTAAAAGAGATGTCGTCATATTCCCTCCACGCCCTCTCGTAAAAGACTCAACGTCTGCTCCTTACCCCTCCCCCCCTCCCCCCAGCGGCACGGAGTGAAAAATAAAGGCAGGGTAAAAGCACCCACATATCGATCTGGTCTCCAGTATCCGAAGAACTTGCGCGGGTTCCTTCGGACTTATGGCCTGGCAATAATCCTTAATATCCACTCCCCAGGCCCTGATTACAAGGCAACCCAACCCATCTCTCCCTCTGCAAACCGGTTGGCACCCCCGACTCTTTACTGCTGACGGGATTAAAGGCGGCAATTTATCGCGCGCACCCGTCAAATCTATCTCAGTTTGAACCATTAATGCCGCATGAGAAAACTCTCCATCTCTCCCAGGATTGTACGCAAACGTTTTTATCTTGATTCAGTAGTAAAAGAATATATATACTATACCAAGGGTTCGCCCACGTGAGCCTTCGATATTGAATTCTCCAATCCTGGAGTCATGCACTTAATACTTTCAGACCCAGCTTCCTTTACAATAGATAATCATTTTTAACGACCGAAATGACAAAATCTGGTAGCCCCAAGTACCATATGATCAAGGTTCTGGATGTTTATAAAGTCTTCAATTTTATGAAGTTTGGTTAAAAATTAGTTCACCTTTAAATGTTGCCTTCTTTAATAATTAATGCCATAAGCCTATATTTTCCTTTTCCAGTGCCAATTGAGGTTTGTACGAGGTAAATATATTTTGTCGCAGGAGAATTCAAGTTAGTCAAGGCTTGGAATTCTCGCTTTTGAGTAGATGCTTTCAACAGGTAACTTCATTTCAGTTTTCGGCGTTTGGTCTATATTTATACCACCCCAAAGAGAAAGAGTCTATGGAGTGCGAAGTCTAACAACGTTCAACATTCAAGCATCTTAAAATATACTATTATATAAATATCTTCTAAAATTGATGCCTCGGGAGAGTAACTCAAATTTTAAAGCATAAAAATAACCTAGAATAACGAATAACCCAGTTATACAATTGGGTTCTCAATTATCCACCACCTTGAAAACTTTTTCACCTTTAGAATATGCATCAGACAGAAAATATACATCTACAACAAGGCCAAGGTATCAGTCACATACCATCAAATTCAGAGGAAACCAAGATTATCTCTTTTAATGCTATTGTATTGCTAATAATGCTAATGGTATTGTATAAGTTATCGACTTATGAACCACGCTCCGAAACTGTTATACATTTTTACATCTCTCCTCATTTTAATAGCATATATATTAAGCATATTCTGTCTTGCTTTGGATTTACAACTGGGTTAAACGTAAACAACAGACACATATACGCTTCGTATGAAACAAGACCTCCCCAAAATGCAACGAGATTTCGGAAAGAACGGAAGCGAACTCTGATTGCTTTGTGCGTCATTCTCCCCCTTGAAACGCCAACGCTATTTTCGGAGTCATTATCCTCAGCTAAAGCATGCCCTCATTCACCCAGCTATTGTCCTATAATTGCAAAACATGGCACCCATTCATGCGCTCTTGGCGATAAAGAAGAGGCGTGAATTTTGATGCAATTTCTCATGTCCCGCGAGGTGCACAAAAAACGCGTTCACTACCTCCACTAAATTAATTAGACTTTTAGTTAAATGCTGCATAGATTGATAAATTGGTCCAGAGAGGGACAAAAACTCTATTGATGAAATCCACCGTAACTCTAAAAATTTCTGAATAATTGACGAGTTATCGTCCCTCTGATGTAGTATGGCGATGCCAACAAAGATTGCATAGAGTATTCACGTACGATAATAGGAACATTAATTTAACTATTGGGAAAACGTTTCGATTCATTAATTAGAGACATATCTTTATCACGTGCAAAAATGTTCGTAGACTGAGAATGGTTGATTCAGAAATGGGAGTGGGTAGCATGCAATAAAAGAGCGAATGTGATTTGCATTTTGCGTTATTCGAGTAAAAAACCCGGCATCGTACGAGGAAGAATGAGCTGATATGGTCAGCAGAAAACTGTAAACTCGCAGTAAGCAACTCCTAGGATTGCGACACATTTTATACCCGTATTGATTTATGAGAATAAAAAGTTTATATTTTACCGTCCACTTGAAGTATTTATTGATTAAATATTGATTTATGTTAAAACAATTAAAAATCGCCACGTACATTAGTTAAAACTAAGAAATACCTGATATATGACAACAAACAGTTCAGGGGATAACATTAAAAATATTTAAAATTAAGAAGGCAAATCAAGCATTTCCATTATATTTTCAAAATTATAAATGCTCTTATGTTCAAGATTGTGCCTGAAAATTAAGCTATCATTTCTGTAATTTTTATTGGCGAAGATGATTCTGCGGTCCAGACTCTATGGCTCTACTCTAGAGTTATCTTTCCAAAGGAATACATAATTAGTTTCTTACCGCAAGTCTGTTCTTAGTGCTACACATACCATAGTGCTATACCTAAACCTTACTCTTGAATCGCCCCAATTTCCATCCATTCGCTCTCGCGGTTAACGAGCAACGCTTCTTACTTCGTGATCATCATCATTTATTTGTTTTTGATCTCCGCTTGCGCATTCAAATTCTCTTCTCCCAAATGATTTAATGCATGTTGACCTACCACAATATTTAACACTCCCCATCTTGTCCTCAGCGCTATCAAACTCCAAACACTCCGACTTATGCCATAAACTTATTGTTCCAAAGGTCATCAAGTTTATGAGCCATACAGCATGCATTCAAAATTTGCTTAAACCTTTTATTCTTCCTGCATCTCATCACTCCACGCTGGTTTCACTCGTTATATAAGGGGTACAAAAGTCGTTTTTTTGTAGATAGGGATGTATTTTTTAAATTAGGCTCGAACCTACTCTAGTTATATGTATTGCAAACTGAATGCTTCATCATTATCGATAGCTTTGAAAATGATTGTGTAATTAATAATAATATTTTACAGCTATAAATTAGAGCGCCGAGAGTGCAAACCCTCCCCTACGATCCTTCCCAATTGGAAATATTGTAGCAATCATGTGAGTCTCTCATGCCAGTTTCCTTCGAAAAGGCAACTATAGCCATAATATTTCAAGATAATAACAATTTAATGCCTTAAGGAATATTTCATTACGAGCCAAATTTACCCCATACTCTGCTCCGAGGAAATGAACTAGGTACTCATGATCATTCGCCTATAGATCAGTTCAAGTACCACACTTGGATGAGATCGCTTATTTAAAATTAATCTAGAACGCCCTTGAATGGGAGACTAACTTTTTATCACACCCTGTTAAATTAATACTATGGCCTCTAATTGTAAAATAATGACAATTAAAGACTTTGAAAATTTTTAATTTTTCCTCGGGGTGACTCAATAGGAGGCGTCGCATCATATAAGCCACCTTTTCCTTTATTCAACCCTGGTTAGAAAAAACTTTTGCCAAGGAAAATTATGTGAATTATCAACACATCACACCCTTTAATTTCAACATTATTCCCACGTATTAAAAAATTATCACTACAGGAAATTAGACCAATCGGTCGGAATGTATCCTCGGAAGGCTACCTCTTATATGCGCTGAACCAGTGAGCGACACATATAGCTTCTCTCATGTCACTTTTCTATGCATGCGCGATTCTCTATCGCATCCTTGGTAACCCGCCTCCATCATTTCCTTGGTTTTTCCTATCGTATACATTTCCACCCCCAACCGTCGCCGCAAACAACTGACTCCCTCTCCTCCCGCTCTCCTTTCCGCTCCCACCATTGGTGCACCGCCCGTGAGATGAAGTTTGACAAGTCATCAAAACTCTTCTCTTCGGGAGAACCCTTCATGCAGAAGGTTTTCAAAACCGTGGCGCCCCCGAAAAAGAAGTAAAGAAAAGGTAGGACGGAGGGCCATGTCAACATCACCGCCCTCTCCCGGCTGTTCCTCTCCTGCCGACCCCGCTTCGAGGAGCCGCTTCTCGTACCCTCGGCTACCTCTCTCAAATTTGAACTTTTTCGCGCATCCAATTCCTGGATTTCAGCTGTCAATTCCACGGAATGTTACTGAGACTGGCATGCGCTCCAGCCAATTTTGACATTCCTCGGTGACGTTCCACGTGCAACACATGTTCACGAATATTTTTCTCCATGTCAAAGTCTCGAAATCATGCCCCACCTGTTATCACTAACTAACTGTTCATGGGAAAGATATGCCTCTTAGAGTAACTGACGCTAGCATTCTTTCGAATAAAGAAGGCTATCCTAAGATAGCCTAAAACTAGTTGATGGTCTGTGCGAGAATAGTACCCCGCTGTTAAATATTTCAAGCCTTAAATTCTTTAAATAGAAAGCGGTAATCCAAAAATTACGAATTATTATTATTACAGTATTTTTAATTAGGTTATTTTCAGTAAGCCCTTTTCCTCTTCAGCTGCAAAATGTGTTTACGATTTAACTGGCAATTACTTAAAGCGACACCAAAAAGGGGATAAAAGTTCATAATTGGATTTTCACTGTAAGAATGGCATTTTTTCATTTTTATATGGGAATTTTCGCTAGCTTCGTTATTTCAAAATCTGTAATATACTTAAAATGATGCGTCTGAGTGATAGACCCAAGAACATTTTAAAATTAGGAGTTTCACCTCTCAGCCTCCACAAAAGCTATAAAAACGCTCATCCCATAAGCTCTGCGAGATTTATTTAAAGAGAATAATTTCGTAGCGATTCGACGTTGCAATTTCAGTGAGTGTCTTTAGGCATAAATAAAAAGAATAAGGACGCTCGCAAATGGTATCGAGACGTATTAAAATATGCATTTATGCAAGACTTAGGCAGCTTTCAATGGGATAAATTCTAATAACGAATGCGTATTTCATTTTTTTTAAAGGAATTATCTCATTATTATAGAAATTTTTCTTAGGAGTGGCAATATAACGGCATGTAAAAACAAGTTGTTCACGCTTATATCTCGTACTGGCATCCAAATTGTATCCTCGTTCCAAAACTAACAGATAGATCCTGCAACGTACTAACAGACTTAGGTTTTATGCTATTAAACCTAGAAAGTTTATTGAAATTTGAAATGTTGCTAACAAATTTGTGAAATGAAAATTTCACAGATTTGTCAGCGCCAAAAGTAATATCTGCCCAATAATTTTATCCGTTCAAGCTTCGTGTAAATCCAAATGATAACTATTTATTATAATAATCTCTATCTTGATAACTTCCAAAAAGCGTCCAAACACTGCTCTTAATATGATTAAATATTCATCCTAGTTGCAGACATAAATTCCTTATGCAAAACTAATAACCTATGACTATTTGAAAAGCAAACATGAATTGATAAAGCCTTAGAAATAGATGAGATACGACGAAAGACATTTTATGGGACCATATTACAGGTATTAAAAAATGAAAGGGTCAACCAAGAATTTTCATTTTACATATTGTAAAAAGTATGAAATTTAATAAGCCCAAAATGGTGACTCAAAATTAATTTACCATCTATGCACGAAATTTAAAAAAATACATAACAAAATCTAATCCAAGTATAATTCGCACATAGTGGTCAATTTTTAGTCCAGTGGAATTTATATTCTTCCCTTTCATAAAAATATTTGCTTTCTTTGATTTTGGTGGCATACAATTTATCTGCATTGTTTTATAAAGGTATCAAAAATACAAATTACTTTTCCCGAAAACGTCACATCTTTTCAAGATGCATAAAAGACATAAAACTTAGACAAAAGATCCTAAAATTTCTAACAAAAACAACGGCTAAATAATATCAAGAGACAAAAATGTTGTTGCACTTCTCAAAATTGAGAGTGAGGAAAAGGAATGGCACTGTAAATAATTATTATTCTTTAAGCCTAAAACTTATTAAAGGTAATTATTTCATTAAATTCAGAGTTTCAAGGCCGCATATTCTAAGCGCTTCCATAATACCCGATTGCAAAAAAGTAAACCCGGTTGTCTAACTGCTTGGAAAAAATAATTACTTATAAGAGAAGCAAATCCCTTATCCGTGGGCAACAATAATTAGGGTCAAAAGCGAGCACCCAGGGGAATTTTGGTATAATATAATGGATCAAATATTCTACATGGGCAATTATAAGACACAAGTATATGAGAGAGCTAATGTTATACCACAAAAATCTTTTATTTATTTTTCCATATTTTACACCGATGAATTTTTTCTCGAACGAAACGAGTTATAACACGCTTACAAACGATGATGGAACGTACTAGATGAACTTATAATGTAGGGTACTAGTCACACGCAACGAAAGGGTTATTAAACCTTAGATGGCGCAGATACTGCAATAATGCAAGATGTGGATTCAAAAATATATTTCTTTGAAGAAGGTTTGGAAAATTTTTAAAGGGGCTAATAAATTATTATTGGGGATATAAGGAGCATATACTGAAAAATATTGTGGACTTTCAGCAAAATTGAATTTTAGAAATCAAAAAAGAGAAAAAATCTTAAATCTTGCATTTAGGGCACGCTTTCAGCAGATTTCCGTCATCGCCCTCATACACATACATACGCCCTCGTCCACAGATTTCGTGTTTAAAAAAAGAAGAAACTGACATATGCAATAACATCATCAATAAAATTGATGAAAAAGTGCTCAACATACGGATATCTACCCAATAGATGGCCAATAAAAGGACCATGTGAAATAATTAAGTTTTAAGGAAATAAGATTACATTTTAAATGCATAAAATGGAGTTTAAAAATGATATTAGAAAATAAAGAATAATAATGATGAAAATTACAAGTATTTCTTCACTTAGGATCTATAAAAATTACAAAAGGTGGCAAAGACATTCTAAGGAATATTTGACTGATTTAAATGATAACTTACTATTTCTCTCCAGAGTCACACTTATGTTTTAATCACGTGAATAGTTGACTCACCTGAAAATATAATAAAATTATATATTAAAATCTAGCTACATAGTTCAGAATAATTCGTTATACCTACTACATTGTTTCGATAGTGAGAGAAAAATTCACGACATATTGTACAGCATCTACTTGTTTATTTGTAAAAATAGGAAAAGTAACGGACGTATGATTTGCCAAAATGAAAATATTATAATGGTATCATGCGACACGTGAAGGAAGATTAGATAAGGCGAAAGAATGCGAATATTAGACAGATGGAGGTGAAAAGGTAATTTTCATTTAATTCGTTTACTTCAATGATTAAATGGGGAGTAGATTTTAATTCGTACATTCATAACAAAAAATATGGGCATATCCTACATTCTGACCTAATTTTGAATGCATCACTCATATATTCTTCCCGAGTTTGCGGCTAACCGCCCGCTTTCGGGGTTCCTGTGACAGATCGGTTTGAATTACCTCTGCGGTCACTAGACTCCGAAAAACGGAGCATTTAATGCAATGTGTTCAACGTACCATGACCGCGTGCCCTACAATTCGAACACAGCTCCATGAAACGGCATGGGACCTTAAAAGTATGGTACAACAAGGAGGATGCCGATGGGCTCATTGGTAGTGGCCCAAGTAGACAGTTGCACAGAAGCAATCCAAATGGAACTTCTCATAGGAAATCTACGTTGGTAACTTCCAAAAGGCAGCCAAACCATACTAATTAATATGATTAGATATTCATTCTAGGTGGATCCATAAATTCCTTGTGCGAAGCTAATAACCTATAACTATATGGAAAGCAAATTCCAGCGAGCTCATTCATTATCATCGCCACATGAATTAATAAAGCCTTAGAAAAAGCTAATACAAGACTAAAGACAATTCAAGGGACCATATTGCAAATATCAAAAAATGAGAGGGCAAACCAAGAATTTCGTTATATTTTAAAAAGTATGAAAAGTAATATGTCCAAAATGGAGGCTCAAAATTAAGTTATCACAGAAACAAATAAGTTAAGCTATCTTTTAAGCGATCACAGAAGCAATCCAAAGGCTCATTAGCATTGAGAGTGCGCAGTGAAACCAAAATAGCTTTAGGCACCGAAAGGGGAGCAAGTTTGTCCACACGCATGACTGCGGTAGTTCCCAAGTCTACGAGCCTTGCTTGACAGTCCAGTTAATTATACGACATACCTCGATGTTAATATTTATAAGTAAATCCATTAATATGTGACATTTGTAATTAAATCTCATCATGCATCAACAGCCAAGCGTTTGAATTATATTTTCTGGCAAATACGGTTGAACCTTTTGTCCCTTAGCAGTTTATTGACCCATACTTTGGTGCGGCAAGTGGCAGAGTTCATTCACTAGATAGGACACAAAGTCGTGTGTAGGTTTCAACTTTCAATAACGTTTATCGTGAAATGCAAATGAATGCATTCATGCAGTGGCTCTCAACACCCACTCACTCTGCGTTTTCTCTCACTTCAACTCATCAAGTGACTTCTGCACATGAACAACACAAATAACCACACTGTACTTCTTTATACACGTTTACTTCTATTCGGGCAGGCTTCCAAATGCCAAGTTTTCTCCCTCGATTTCGTGACCCCTTCTCTTCAATAAGATGTATTTATGCCTAAAGTAAAGTGTACAAAGTGAATCAAAGTGTAGAGGTCACGAAAGGATGTGAACCGCCAGCATTTTAGTTGAGGCAAATAATATTGGTGCAGGATTAACCGGCTCTCAATATTAAATATAAATGCATAAATAATTAAAATGGAAGTAGAAAAGTAATTACATCGAGAATTTCCTCCGACAATTAAGCGCTTTTTTCAAATAAGCCTTACATTTAAAAGCAATTGAAATTTCATCATTGCTGTAACGCATAAAGGTCCCAATTTCGAGGGTATTCGAGCAGAATACCGATTAATATATGATTAACCGTTAAATCAGAAATCAGCCATTCCATTGCTACCTAAGTTAAGAAGCGTACCACATCTTTGCAACTAATGCTTTAAGGTTCAATCACGGATCTCTATCTTAAAAAAGGATGCTATCAGTTTAAAAAAAAAGTGATGATAACAAAATTATGGAGCATAATATATGTAAGCGTAGTGCTTTTTTGTTGAATTAAGAGTGAATGAACATGAAGAAAGTCAATTTGTTGAAACCGCACAAGAGACTCAAGAGTATACCACAGATCATATTCCAGCTTCCATTCGTTCAATTCCATTCTAGAAGTACGAATATCTCACAGTTAATATTTTCAGTTAATCTCTCTAGATAACAACTCACTTGATATAGTCCCAAAATCCTGTTACTACTGCTCAACGTAATAACCAGGCCATGACAATATAGGACGATTAGGTTAAGCTAAACGGCGTTCATACGACGAACTTGTACACGTGCACGAATCGCTGTGATTGATCAAGTAATGTAAGTAGGAAAGGAGTGGATATCACCGCGGCATGAGTTAAATGCCAATTTTTCCATAAACGCATTTAATAGGGGGCAAAAATAGGTCACTAGCGCGCGTGCAAGTACGAGGCAAGGGAGAGATGATAATGAAAGGGTTGAGAGGCATCGTGGAGGAAAGTATATAGACACCAGAATCTACACTTCAAGGTAATTTTATCAAATTTGACATGGCAGTAACAAATGCGTCGTTTCCTTTTATGCACTCAACGTATCAAATATTCATCAGTCACTATATCAGCGTGTGCAAGAAACAATGTTCAGCAGGAAACAAAAATTTCTTGGCAAATTTAACTTATGTGCAAATATGAAATAATCGGATAAAAGAACGAGAGCTGAAGAACCTAAATTCTTTATTTTATTTTAATTGCCTTTGGTAAATAATATTCTATATTATTGCTAAGTAATTGCTTTGATGCCGTTCTTCAGCTCACAAAAATGGAATCCCAACTTCGGATTGTTGGAATAATCGAATAAATATTATTTTTTACAATACGCTTTAAATCTTCACCGATGTCTCCATGCATCGAGGGATGGTCAGAGGGAAAATTGTAAACTACGCATGCGAAAAAGTGACACTAGTATCTGGCTGCTAGAGAAAGATACGATGGAAGTTGAAAAGATTGCCCATATTTTCGTCTTCCCTAAAAGAGAAAATAGTGCATCGTAAAGAGCGCAACTTTAATTAAATAATCAAGTACTTTACTTTAGAGACACTATGAGTTCATTAGGAGAGATCATGATGGCATTGAGGGGAGAATCGAGAGACTCTATGCTCCCATGATTGTAGAAAAGATTAAAGAGATCCTCAGTTTCCTGGTCCAAAACGACAGATAAAATGCATCAATACTCTCTACATTGACTTCAAGAGAGTTCGGTTGCCAATAGACTTTCACTTCCTTCGAATCTAGAACTTTTAAACTAGCCCCAGTAAGATAAAGGCAACTATATCTGTCTGAAAGTATATTTCTGCTCATAAAACTGCAACACAAATTCCATCCAAGAAATGGCAGAATTCCTACTTGATTAATATAAATATTGGTGGAGGTCATCCTTCCTTGACGCTTGACTACGACGATGTAATGGAGGCGACTTTCTACTCGAAATTATACGCAAACTTTGTCAATACAGTGAGTATTTAATAAATGGCATCTATTTTGGACTGGAGTTTGATTTCACGGTGTAATTTGTACACAGCAACAGTCAATATTGAACCTTGTCCCCGACAGGTCACGCATGAGTGCCATTCAAACCTTCCCAGATACTCAGCCTCTCCTCGACTCACCCTCATCCGTGCAAGAACACGCTTTCCCCATTTTCGTTTTGGATATTTTTGCCGTCGTCGGCAGACTCGCACTCGGTTGGTGTCGTGTGGAAGAGGACGGCCTGGGTGCATGAGAACCGAAGGGCGTGCGCGCGGGCGCGGAGGCCGGGAGGATGAGTCGTGGAAGGTGGGTGGTAGCGAGCGATGCCCCCGTGGCGCGCGGGACGCTCTCCTCATTTAGCGATTTCTTTCCCGATCGATATCATTTTAAGCGCGGTCATTTCCCACTCGCCCATTCCCCATTCCTTCCAACCCAACTTCCTTCCGCACCCTTCCCCGCCTCAACTGCTATTTCTCCTCCTCGATTCCTCTACCCATAATAGGTGTATGCATGCCCTTGAATTATGACTGATAGAGCGATTTTCAGCATCTTTCTACGCACGAGGTGCATTCAAGTTCTAAAAAGCCAGCGATGTTTTTTTCTAACTGGCAACTAACGCGAAAACTATGAAACTGGTGTTATTTGTCGACGTTATCTCCATGTAGATGTACTTACACATATTCCACAATGTCAACGCCATGATTCCATGGCCTCGGCGAAGACTTCTTTATGAGTCTATTTTGGCCTCTGGAAAATCGCCTAGATAGCTTTGTTTTGTTGTTACGCGATGTTATGCCTTCATTAGGCTGTCGCACTCGTGAACGCAATGTCTCCTTCAACTGTCGATGAATTTGAAATGGAGTGAGACAGTCAAGGGGACTGTATAGCAGAGGCCCAATTCCTTCCCATTGAAGGCTGATTTCTGTTGCCACTTCGGTCGCATTTTAATCGGTTTTCAAAATGTCCGCGACGCGGTGATGAGCGCGATGCGATCCAATTTTAAGGAGCAGAATTTTGACATAAATTCTGCTCCTTAAATGCTATGGATGGATAAATCTTACATATTCATAACAGCCTAAAATAAGATGTAAACCATTGTATCTACAGAAGGTTAGTTGATTTATTGATTAGGAGAACAATTAGTTTAGAATAGCTTTCATTAATTTAATAAGTTGATATGGCAAGGAGAGCAAAAAATCCCGGCTACATCAGAGTAGGATAAATCAGAATGATCAGCGAGGGAAGGCTAAAAAGCGAATGATAGAAACCGGATTTACAGCGATATAAGTATAATTCCTATGTTTGCAAACCACATATGTTGCTGGCGTTAGGTTTTTATTTTTTGATGCTCTTAACTATTTATTTACAAATCGGCTCCGAAAGAGAGGGAAGATGCAAAGGAAAATGGAGAACTGCGTTATAAATGAGGAAATTTTTTACACAAAACTGATATTGACATTGACCCACACAATTGTCGGGGATAGGGGTTAGATCTGTAAAGTAACTGGCCTAGTTCTTAACAACTTCGCTTAACCTGGTATTAATTTAGAGCTAAAAACTTGAGATATGTGTTTGCTTGTTCACAACAACTTAGTGTGGCGTAACTTGACTTGAAACCTTCATTATCAGAAAAAAGCACAAATTTCTCCAAAAATTATTCATCGACCTTTATCAATAGTCATAAGAGCTACATAAATTCTCTAAAATTGATTTCGCGATTGATACACGGTCCGAGTTGCTATTGGTGGAATATTTTACTTTTAGTTTAGGATAGCATTACGTCAAGTCGTAGTGAAAGAGACTTAATGACCTACCTGATTGACAATTTACTGAACCATTCCAGTGAAATAAGTCATCAAAAAGCAGCCACGACATAGTTCCCACCACAAATGTTCACCGCATTCTCGGTTACACTCCTATTACTAACTCAATTCCAAGAAGGATGGAGAGCTAGGACTCTTGCCGCCACACTGACCTCATCTCCTTACTACATCTCTCGTGAGTTCACATATTCTTCCATCCCTACCCCCTCCCCGCTCCGCCCAGCAAAGCTGTAATGAAAGCACGTCTCCTTCGACCGCGAAGAGCTCTCTGTCTTGCCGTCCTCCTCGAAAAGTTGAGCAAGCCGCCAGCGGAGTGTTTACTGAGTCCAAGCGCGCGTCCGTTTTAATGCTCTAGCGTATCTAGGTCTTTATAAGGGAGCGATTCGACAAACGGCATAATGAATGGCATTCCACCATGCTCGTGGAGGAAAGAAATATGCGCTTCAGTACACAGTATACCACCCATTGAGGAAGGGGTGGGATTTAATCATTATTTTATGAAATATTTTCGACTTCGGTGCGTGCAACGCGGAATAAATGAGATCTGACCCCTTTCCGATAGTCTGAATCTTCTGAATTCTTTACTTTTTTATTTGAAATTTGAAAAGAGCAAGTGAAAAAGGCCGTCGTACAACTTCAATGTATAGTAAAGGTACAGATGTCGTACAAAATTCACTCTACTGTTTACAGAAACGGAGGAAATGGATGAAATCATAAGTTTATTCAAATTTCACATGTTATCATCACAAAACCTTCAAAATATTATGATATTATTGTACAAGCACTTCATGCGCCTATTCTCGATATATATGATCCCGAACCATCGACGGACTTAATTATTTATACCAAAAAAAGTTTTCAATGTGTGTGCAGTGTGAAATATAAATAACCCTTTAGATTCCTACATCGATATACTTATCGATACTCTATTTCTATTTCAAAAAGCTGCATTCATCTCCAACCTAGACGGGGGATTCAAAAGAATCAAACAGGTTCTGCAACACTACTTTTTCTGCGTCACAGCTTAGCGTCAAGAAGTTGCACGCTGTACTTCAAGATAGGATTTTACCGCCGTTGGTTTTATCCGACTAATTGAACCTTCCCACCTGTCTTTGTTTGGCTTTACTCTTGCACTTGCACCGCCCGTCGAGTTGGAAAAAGCCGTGGAGACGACTAAATGATAGATTGGGTCATTTTCGCCCGTTAAGTACTCACGAAAATTAGGTGCAACCAATAATTAAGCAGATTAAATAGGCTAGAGAGTAATCCAGTTCCATCATTAACCGAAAAAAAACAAAAGCCGATTATGGGACGGGAAGTTAATGCCCTGTTCCATGCGGTGTAATCCTCTTCCAGCTATCAACACGGGAAATGACGATCTTTAATAAACCCTGTTACCCCAGGGAGTCGAATCCGCCAAGTTAAACTAGTATAGTCAAATAAGATCCTCTTCTTGATCCAAACAGATAATCTCACTTGATCCTATTCGAAAGATAATAGGCATTTATTACTAAATTTTTCTGGCATTAATATTGTGATTGTGTTGAGCAAAAAATATTGATGAACTGTGTACTATCACTCGTAGGATATTTTCTTATTCAAAATTTTGTTTCAATTATACTGACGGCTTGCGAAAAATATAGCAATTAAATGAATTACCTGAGGATATATGAGCCCAGCAAAAAAATTTTCTAAAACTACTCTTTCCCAATCCTCAAATAATCTTTGTGAGTGTTCTGCTATGGATGACTATGATAGTACGACTACACGTGCATCGATAAATTTTATTTACATTATTAACCCTATTATCCCCTATTCCATATTTTTACCCACAGCCGCTAACTTTTTTACTTTCCCTTTTCCTAACAGTGATGTGTTTTATTCTCTTACATCCTTTATTTTTATAAAAGTTCAATTTCAGCATTTATTCGTTTAAATTTTATGTCAACTGATTCAGTTTAGTTAATTCTATTCGATAAATTTTGTTGAATGCTGAACTGTTGTATTTTGGGCACGAAGTTGATTATCCAAATATGTAACAGACAGGGGGAAAATAAAACGGGTTTTGAGAATGTGATACAGCAGGGTAGTAAGAAAAAATCCATTTAATAGACCCAGGTGAATGCATCCAAACAAAATGAGGGTTAGAAGGATTAGATGCATTTTACTTCTCAAAATATACGCATCAACCGACTTCTATCGGCAAAAAGACACTTTCAGTTGCGGATACGAAAGCAGTAAGACTTTTTCACGAGTGCGGCACTATCGATGAACTTCCAAATTGTATTAGAAATATCTTGGATCATGCATAACTTTATAATTCAAAACTAAAATGTGCTACTAAAGAACCACGCTGGTACAAGAGTGATGCCAGAAGGGAACTTAGGAAACAGAAAACTATAGAACTTGTACAGAAAGTCCATTACAATAGGTAATAAATCGAAGGAATTTGAAACAAAAGAAATTTACGCTGCACAACGCTCAATATCCAAGAAATCAATACGAACTGCAATGCGAAAGTTCAAGAAAAAAGTACTCGGTGAATTACTCGAAGAAAATCCGAAATCCTTTTGGTCGTATGTAAGAGAGCTTCAGGGAAAATCTTCAACCGTAGATTTGTTATTTGATAAAGATGGTGAACTTGTTTCCGAAATTATTGACAAAGCTAACACGTTGAATTCCCACTTTGAAAGCTTATACTCTACAGACGATACTGAATTTAATGTACACATCCGATATACTGAGGAATCGATGGATGAAATCTCAATACAACGTGATGGGATAACTAAACAACCACAATCGATAAAGAATAGTGAATCTCCGGGTTCGGAGGCAATACCCGCGCATGTCCTCAACGAGTTAGCTCTATAGATCGCACCTTACTAAAAGATAATTTTCAAGAAGTCTTTATCTGAAGGAAAGTTACCGCTAGATTGGACATTTGCAAGCGTTACACCGATATTCGAAAAGGGAAATAGACATGACCCAGATAACTATCGTCCAATTTCTTTACGTCAGTTATAGGCAAGATACTCGAGCATACATATCGTCGTTAGCAATATCATGACTTTCTTGGACAGTCGTAACTTCCTCCATGGCTGTCAGAACGGATCCCGAAAAGGTAGATCATATGAAACACAACTCGCGGTCTTTCTTCACGCCGTTCTCAAATCTGATGAATCGAAAAGACAAGTTGACGCATTACTTCTAGATTTTAAGAAAGCTTTCGACACAGTACCTCACAACAAACTTTTATACGAATTACAGTCATGCGGATTAAACGAAAGAGTGGTAAGCTGGTTACGCGACTTTCTGAATGATCGTAAACAAAAAGTAGTTCTCAGAATTAGCTCTGATGTAGTTAAAATGACATCAGGTGTTCCACAAGGAAGCGTTATCGGCCACGAGAGCGATACTAAGCATAAAATACGTTTATTTGCTGACAACGTTGTCCTCTATCGCGAAATTATTGATCACTTTGACTATGAAATTCTATCATCGGATTTAAACAATGTTCATTTTTGGAGCCAAGAGTGGGGATTCGAACTTAATCTGAACAAATGCATGTCGGTGCATTTGTTGCTGAGTTATTCCGACTTTAACCATGTTTATGCTGTGGATGGTATTAACATAAAGGCGACAGACGAAGTGAAATACCTGGGAGTTACGATAACCTCTAACCTATCGTGGGGAAAACATATAAGAAATATTTGCGGCATAGTCCTGAAGACATTAGGATTCGTCAAGCGTATTGTGGGAAGATTTTCGGATGAGAAAGTAAAAGAAAGGTGCTATTTCACACTCGTCCGACCGCACCTTAAATACGCAGCGAACGTATGGGTTCCGGTGCAGAAAGATTTAATCCGCGAACTGAACAAAATACAATGCAAGGCAGCTCGGTTTCGACAAAAACAGCTACGGGCGTACAGATAGCGTTACCCAGATGTTAATCGAATTAGGCTGGGATCCGCTGGAGAGAGAAAGAGCGCTGCGCGCTAGGCTTACATTGCTTGAACAATTGAAAATGGATATCTTTAAGAGCGACACGGAGAACATAATATTAGAGCCACACTATATTTCCAGGTAGGACAGAAGCGATAAATTAAGAGATTGTTTTGCAAAACGGATAGATATGGGAATTCGTTTTTTCCCCGTACCATATAAGTCTTTAATAAAAGCTAGTCCTAATTTCCTTAGAGTACTTCCTTTTTATGTACGAACGGTTGGTGTCCTAACACCCCCTGCAACACGCCTTTTAGGTGGCTTGCGGGGTATTATGTAGATGAAGATGACTACTGGTATTCCTTTATCGGCGAGATGCGGCAGAACCGTAAAAATTGCTGGGTTACTCCATTTCACGGACAAGCGAGGACAGATGACCGATACCAATTTTGAAATGAGACTTTATTTGAAGTTGATTTACTTTTTTAAGTAAAGTTAAATAAGTTCTTCTTGACCTAGAAGTTTGCATTTCTTCTGTCGAAAATGCGGAAAGGATTTCAAGGATTACTATATGTTTATGAAAGCAAAAATTACGTTTTTAACTTTTACTTTGATCAGTAAATCTTTCGTAAAAGTTATTTTTGACTTTAACTAATTAATTTTCACCGATAATTTTTTTATCGTTTTAATCAATTAATTCTTTGGTAATTTTTCCAACTCCGGTAATTCAGCAATCACATTACCATACTCTTATTTACATAAGGTGCCACAAGAATATCACAAAGAATATCTTATTGTAAATTACGAAAAAGCTTCTCATGAAGTACCTTATAAACATACATGGTAAAATATTTCAAGAGATTTCGAATGAAAACTATTAGAAGGAACCTTGCAGACTTACTCTACATAGAAATTATGACTATATATCAAAACAAAAATCAGCTTTAAAGACTATAATGTAAAAAATTAAAGAAAATTCATCAAAAAAAGTAGCTCTTCTTGGGTAGTTGAAAGTAAAAGCAATTCAACCCCTCTTTCTGTGCGAATTTATCTTCCACCCCTCTTCTTTAATAGCTGAGAAACGAAAAAGTCTACTTATTTACGAGAATTATATCGACTAGATTTCCGTGGCTTGTAAATTATTTCATAAATATCTAAAGCTCATATTTAAAAGAAAACTGAAAGGAAACAGTGGCACTTATTTCGTATTTGAGAGTAGCGCATTTTCGTTGCACATCGAGAGAGCGCACCATAAAAAATATCAATTGATAATTTTATGATAAAAAGGGAAATAAAATATACTATCAGATTGTGGCCACCCGCAGAATCCAACTTTATTCATCATTTTATCCTTACCGACGCCGCTGCTTTTATGATGGCAACATTCCAATCCATTACTTTGATAACACAGATCGACAAATCGATAGTATCACGCCGCCGACATGATTTTTCTTGTGTTCAATTCGATACTTTAAAAAAATAAAAGTGAGGAGAATATAAATGGCAATCCTCTCTCCCAATTTGCTTGTTCGCACATGTACCTCTTTCCCTCCGCTATCACACCTCTCGTGCCAAGAAAAAGGTAAAAAAAGAAAAAAAACTTTCCTAATCGCCAACGCCTTCCATCCGCACTTAAACTCGACTGACCCAACCAATCACCAACCGGTAACCTCCACTCCAACCCCACCCCGACCCAAAAGGCTCTCTCTCAACTTGATCACCCCTTTTTCTTCCCAACACCCTCTTCCTCGTTCCTTTAAATACATCCTATCCCTTTTTCCCACCCACCCAGGCCAAATTCCCAAATGTCCCGACTACCCGTTCCCACACTCTCTTCCTCGAAGCGAAAAGTGCTTCATCAGCCTCGCCATCGCGAGCGGTGGGGAGCTGCGTAGAATGGAGGAGTAACCACCCGCACCCCTTTAAATTACTCTGAGAGCAGGAGTGCGGGGAGCGGCAGAAATTGTCGCCACGTCCCGAAGGCCTTGTTTTCGCGCCTAAAAGTAATGTAATGGCCCAAGAATCGCCCTGGCTACGTTCCCATTGTCACTTTTCTTCTCCCTACACGGTCTCCCCTTCTTTTTTTCTCATATATGGGAGGTTGGTGCATCCGAATGGTATCCCTGAAGAACAAGAGAGTGAGGCATCGGCGACACTTTTTTTTTCTTCAGGGAAAATATTTATACGTTTTCGTCCCTTTCATTCACTTCGTCCGGGTCGAATAAATGAGTGCGTCGCCTCATCTGAAAAAAAAATTCTAGATCGTTCCAGGTTCAACAGGTATCACGCTTCATGTTTTTTTTTTTTTTTTAATGTCCGCAGAAACGATACGAAAAGTGACAGTCCATTCATCACACCTGTCAATTATTTTGAACGCCTAAGCGCGCTCGCAGGAAAAAAAGGGTCTTTTCCTCCCCGGCTCCCTCGACTGTGTTCATTTGATATGGCTCCGACGTATCTGCGACAGGAGAAATGAATTTATCCGCACGATGTGAATAGAACCAAATTAATGACATTGATTTCATAAATATATTTAAAAAAGATATAAATCCATACGGAAACATTAAAATTTGTAATTTAACCGCGCACTTTGGAATGAATTGTATAAAGATAACTCATTTTCACGACAGTTATCGAATTCATCCGGTATAAATTCTCATTGATATGAAATATATATAAGTAAATCCACTACAGAAAAAGACGTGTCCCCATTTCATATTTATTTGATGGACAAACACCCCTTCGTTAGCAGTAAAAATATAGCTGTAATCGTTCTTTTGTACAAAATTGGAATCTGTTTTCGCTTATCGCCACGTCCAATAATAGGATAAACAGCGAATATATGATCCATATCCTATGCAAATCTTTATTTCCTAGAAAAAATCACCTGTTTTACATTTTTAACATTTGCTGCTTTAAAAAAATAAAATTTCAATAATTCATGAAAAACTGAGTGGAATTATCAGACGGATATCGTAAATGTACAGGTTCCATGAATAATGTAAATGAAAGTTCAATTTTTTAAATACCTACTTTGAGATGACATTTCTCATTTTCATGAACACTCCAGGCAGTGGAGCAGAGATTCACCATCCCGTTTAATGTCAGCTAAGTATCCTCACTCAATCAAAATAAAATTCTTGATTATTACTACTTGCAACTACTCTATCGGTTCAGGTATGTTTATATGGTGCACAAACATGAGTTTTAAAAATCTTACCCACTGTCCCATTCCCTAATTAAATCATCTTCACCACTGTTTAAGTTCCAAGGCTCTTCAGTCAATATATGAGCATGGTTATCTTCATTCTTCCATGCATTCCAAATATCCTTCCCTCCATGACAGTTTTCAGCATCTCTTCTCCATACAGTGGCTTCTCCATTCAAAATGTCTGTATCCTCTTTTACTTCTCCATGAGTTTCCTCTCCTCATCCGTTTAATTCTCCTCTATTCCTTCTCTTTCCTTCTACCCAATCTTCTCCATTATCCGACATACTGATATCTCGATTGTCTGAGCTCATTCTCATCCTCATTCCCAAGGATCCACATTTCCGCCTATGAGCTCCATTTCACCATTTGCTGTCTTTTTTTTATATATATAGATCAGCAACAATTTCAAAATCATAAATATCACTTTTTAAACACTTTTCTCTGCCCAACGGAATCTGAACTCTAACGCGGACTCTTAAACCCATCTAGCGGTGTAATGTGAAAAGGGGATCACAAAATACATGGTGCTAGGTGGCGTTTGGCGCTTATGAAAAAAGCTGGAAAGGTAAAAGGCAATTACCAGGGAAAAAGCGCGATAGGCGACTGCTTCCCCCCGATATCCCACGGGATGCATCGCTTGTATATCCATGCAACCCCAATCTCCTATCTCGAGTAATACCCCCGTTATCTCCAATAAATAATTTTCCCGTTCAATGTAAAATATAGCAGAGCTGTCGCAACAAGGAAAGTTATAATTCATGAGCCTTCCGGAACTCTTTTACTATCGCGGATATTATGCAGGAGATATTACGCTGGGCGGAGGCTTTTGAAGATAGTGAGCTTGAGCCATGCAAATAGTTTAGCTAAAATCCTCAAAAACTCATAATATGAAATTTTTGTCATTCGAAACATGGGCACTGCAGCTGCAGTGATAAAAACCACAACTCCCATAAGGAGCACAGTGCTAGACTCACATCGACAGGGTGCGAGAGTTTACCACAGCGCCAGCGTGGCTTCCGACGAAATGGCCATTGAGTGAATGATAGTTCTTGTGTGGGGGAGGAGGCATCTACCCTCAACATTTGGTCAAAGGTGACAAAACGCAGATGAACGTAACGGGAAGGTGGCGGATCCTCACGGAGAAATCTGTCGCCGAGTTTTCGGAGCGGTCGACCGCTAATGACGCACAGCGGCGCTCCACCCGGGCTACCGCTCGCGAGATGTCATCGCCATATCTCGCCGCGACCGAGCTCCAGTGACCGTATTATAGCCCAGGAGGGACCAAAGCAAAAGCACCTAAAGATTTATGATAAAAAATATAATAGAAGCTATGATTCACCTCCGGAAACGTTACTTGTGAGATAGGGTTATCGGGTTCCGTGATAGCTATGCAGCACTGCAGCAGCCTGTCATCCCTAAGGCCCGTATACCAGCAAGGCCGTACATATTTTTAAAATAGATAATAAAATTTGAGGAAAAACTAAAACAAAATAAAAATGAAGTCACCGGCTAGATAGTCGATTAATGACTTTTTACAGAATGCGGCATTTTTATTCTCATATCTATTCAGTTTTGTGATACTTTCAGCATATTATCAGCGAATGACTAGGCGAATTATATCATAAGATCTAAAGAGCTATATAATTGATTATAATTAAAACATGAATAACTATCGTCATTTTTTCACAAAAAAGCAACATTTCACACAAAAAATACAAAATATTTTGCTAAAACTTTTCATAAAAACTGTTTTAAAGTTAAGCCATGAGATCTATTTTCAGGATTTGAAATTGACCAAGACCTTCGAAGTTTAGAGAAATTATGTAAATCAAATCGAAAAATCCGATAAGTAATTCTACCATACGTCATACATACTTAAATATTACATAAATGCACACCGATTAAACTTTTCTCTGTAAGACCCGATAACACAACCCGACGTTTCCAACCAGCCCACCTCAATATCAATAGAATATTTCGTGTGAATCTCTAAAAACCAATCCATCATCCTAGAAATTACCTACCCCACATAATCAATCTTCAGGTCCCTCCTCTAACAGCCATTCAACCTAATGAAGGGAATTCTGTCACCATAGCAATTTTCCGCTCGTAGGCCGACCGCTAGGACACGGACATCGGCGGTTCTGGAACCGACGCGACGTCGGTAAAGATACCATCAACGAGCCACCGTGACCGATCCCTCTGGGCCACTCGAGGACGCCACCTCCCCCCTCCAAGGGGATATAAATCCCATAATCGAAGCCGTGATTTAGCACCTGGAACCGCACCTCATCTGCAACCAACCGTCGCCATTGCAAGAGAATAGGGCCACATTTTGCGATTTTTGTGAATTAAAAAGAAAATATAATTCGTGCCGTCCCTTTCTCCCTTTGCATTCTCGATCGACCTACTTATAACTCGCGAAAATATCACGGAAATGCAAGAGCAAGTCTTCAATGATGTCCGTCGTTCGGAAGAGCGGAATGGCGCCAAGGTAACGCCAGAGAAGTAGGGCAAATGTGGCGAAGGCGCAAATTTCGGTTCCGAGATGAGAAATGCAAGGAATTTATTCCAGCAGAGGTTTGATGACAGGCATAAAATTTTCAAGACTCCCAGTCTCCGTCACATTTATTTGCTTTTTTTTGCTTTGACTATATTTTTTTAGAAATCACACAAATGAGCTTTCTAATGGATTAATCTCACTTGACTCAAGATGATTAAGGATATAGCCGCAATTTTTCAGAGGTAGAAATTCAAAATTTTCTCATTTAAATCTTGAAGCCTGAGGGCATTTATACTTCTTAGTCATCACTCTTTATTCGTATACGTAATGAATCACGGCAATTTTCAAAATGAAATGCTTTTTCCTAAAATCCAATAAAACTAAAAATTCAGAAACTATCACACACAATGCTCTTTTTTTTAAAGAGCGATGCACATCAGACGATAATTATCTCTCAATCATTACTCCCTGGTATCATCTTCTTTCAAATTATTACTTATTGGTTTCAACATGATTTAATCATATAGTATAATTATTCATTCAAATAGCTTAATTTATTTAAGTGCTTTGATAAAAGCATATTTTTGACGTGAAAAAAAGATAAAATACTTCTGACCGACTATTGGAAGGTAAAGAAGTAAGGAGTTAAGTATGGCCGATTCTTGGTCCAAAATTTGAGGGAAAATCATTTCTTTGAGAAGACTATGTAAGGAGAGAGGCTACCACCAGAAAGATGAATGGTAAAAAATAATTAAATTCCCATAATTTAATTAATGAACGGTAGGCTATTTTGGAAAAGAGTGACAGACTTTTAGTTGCTGGAATTCAGCCGGTCAAAAGTAGGCACAGTATAGGAAACGATAACACTGTGATACGGGATGTAGACCGAAATAAGTTGCGTGAACTCTTCTCGCTTTAATTCCTCGCATGACTTTAACGTTTCAATGGACGACTCGTCCATCGTCATCATGGCGAAAGAATAGTATAAAGATATTTTGGCTGAAATTATTAAACATTTAGGATGAAATGTACTTAATATTTAAGTTAACGGAGGAGTTTGTGGATAATTAGAAATCTACAAAGAACTCAGAAAAATTTTATGTAAGCAGTTGACTTGGATACGGTGATTGTGATGGATGACGGATTATTGATGCACTGCTAATCTTATCAAATATATATGTACTGAATCATCCATTTGGCGGCTGAAAATATATTCATGTATAAAAGAAATCAATTACTTAGCCTCAAAGGTTTGACGATTCATTTCATAGCACACTTAGTCACTCGTCGCATAAGTAAGTACACATTAAAATTATGCGAAAATACACAGCAATTGAATAAAATTCATTTGATAATAAACAATCAAAATCAACAAAATAACAGCTATACAGGAGTCGCCTTTATACAATCATATGGAAAGGTGTTTAAATTTTTATGATGGCATAAGGTAAAACTCCCTTTCATATCACCATAATAATTTAAGACTGAAATTTGTCCCTTTGCTAGGAGATAAATCAAGGTCTAGGGTCAATCAAGACAATCCAATATTTTCTTTTGCTACAAAATTCAAGTTACCATGCTGAAAGTAAATGTGAGTGAAAATAAACACCAAGATATGCAAAGCCTCTATTACAGCCGAGAAATTTAGCATTAAAAACCATATTATAGATTTCTATGAAGCACTAAGGAATGATATGTTGTTATTCAAGAAGTGGTCTTGAACATGTCAATTGTAATGGAATAATTTATGAATAGTATGCATTTATATGGACAATCAGTCATCCATTTGGCAGCTGAAATTCTTTTCATAGATATCCACTATAAATGAAATCCTTAATTCCAAGCGTCGAAACCTTTTTAGAACGGTGGAGCAAACCTCTCCGAACGTAGATACTCGTCGGAGTATATTTGGTCCCCAAAAATACTACAATTATTTATTTTTACGCATTGGTCCACCAAATACTGCTCTTTACGGTGAGATAAATAAAGAAGAAACAGCAATAGCCGCATCCTGGAGTACAAAATAGCAAAAACCATCTCAGGCATGGCATTACGGGAAAACAAAACTTGAGCCTTCGTAAAGTTGGAGAATGAGCAATGAAATTCCTAATACATGAGAACCACCGGTGAAGTTTATTTAAAACATTGTATAAGCACAATTTCGGTCATTTTCCCTTATTTTACCTGGTATCAGAAATCCAGTCTTAAACCATAGTTACCTTTAAATCAAAACAAAGGAGACGTAATGGTTTGACAGCGTATTTCCATCCAAAACAACTGAAAACAGCAGGAGTTCACCTGATAAATACCCTTTGCCACCGAAAACTACTGCGGACTTCAATTCAAGTAGCCTCCTTCCCGACTACAAGAGAGAATCTTGAGAATGAAGAAAACGCTGCATTTTATTCTCTTCTTCCCATTCCTTTCAATGATTCATGCAGGCATACTAAGGGCAGGCGCTGTGATCGTATCACTTATAACGGAGGAAAAAATGAATCTCATAAATCATCCATTTGCGGCTATGAAAAACTCTGCGTTAGGCATTTGGAGATGCTGAGAGTTGTTAAAGCAACGTGCGCGTCACTCTCGCCACAGGTCGTTAAATAGGGAAATGGAGATCGGAGCCAGCTGAGCAAAACTAGTTGGAGCATCAGGCGGTGAAAAGGTGGAGTGACAACGGAAGAGGAGAAGCAATGGTTGTTGGCCGCATTAAGTTTAATGCATGACTGGGTCCGTTCCAAGTCCCTTTCTTCGGTCATAATTCAATTCTGAAAATCCCAGACCTCAGACAAAGTTGACGACCGCTGTGGAACTCAAGAAAAATGCCATTTAGATGAGCTGTTGCCAATTTCCACCACCTAGACGAGAGAAATGAGGAAGCCATAAAGAGAGAGCCTGAGAAGCATTACGCGCTCACAAAGTTTCGGTGAAACCAAAAACGTGTAAAAGCTCATAAAGATAGAGAATGCATTTTGGTTTGCCTGCGGCGCAGATGCAAGATTAGTCGTGTGACCTCTGTTAAAAGCTTACTAAGTATAAATGCCGTTTTAAATCTCCATTGGTTTTTTTAGGAACGATGGCACAACAGGGGATGATTATGATATATTTATCAAATAATTCTTCATACATTATGAGAATATTTAACTCAAAGTCGTATTACGTAGTAACTACACACCTGTTGAGCCAATTAAGTTAATAATTTAACTTTTAAATAATGGACATTTTTCTCCAGGCAAAAAATACATCTTTGCCGAAAACGTCATATCTATAATCGTTGCTGAGACTCTAGACTATCACTAGTGTATCTGTAATTATTTTGGCTACATGTAGATGACTCTGGTCTTTCTCGACCAAAAGGATGACAGTTATGGCGTCAAAAAAATCGTACAGAGCATACCGTGGTTTCCCTTACAACTTTAGGCATCACACGTCCAGTAATTTTACGGATTTCGATAGCCATAATTTTCATTTCCAATCTCCTGAATAATAAAATGATTTCAAAAAAACACGATAATTCCTCATTAAACAGGAATGTTTGACAACTTTGAACAAAATGTTATCCAATTCAGCTGATATGATATAACATGGGGGAATAACCACTTTACATAACGGAAAAGGTATTATATTACTATTGTCTAACCTTCAAATGATAAATTCGAAATGGAATGGAAAATTATCTATTCTTTTTTTATTAAATTCATCCAATAGATTACTCACTACTTGTTATTTAATCACTTATTCGCGTGAGAATTGAACCGTTAGTTCATTTCAAAGCAAAATATACATCATAATTATTAATTGCCATCGGATGACGTGCAATAATTTGATCCTAGCCAATAATATCTAATGTAAGTTGAATTAAAAGAAAATAATTGCAACATTAAAAAAATCATTATTGCTATATGGGACTAAAAATTGCTACTGAACCCGCTAATTAATTTTTGACACATTAATACCTAATTATAACAGATTTTCAAACAACTTCTGCCATACTGTGAGATTAAAGTACAATGGATCCCCGGAATTTGAATAGCGTAGTGGTCTACGTAGTGTCGAGGAAAGTCAAAGGTCCGTGGTTTGATTCACAGGTCAATATAAGGGATTTTTACTCCCTACCGATAGATTTGAAATTATTGCCAATTTAACAAAACATTTTTATAATGGAATAATGAAGGCCTAGAAAACTCCTTCTTACGACTATGACACTGAAACGCAAGCATTGCTACATTAATACCGGACCTAAGTACTGGAAAAAATGATTGAGGAAGAAGGTTAAAGAAAGGAATTCTAAATTTTAACGAGAGTGAGAAATTGATGAAATCATTTGAGAATGGAAAAACCGATCACAGAATGGGATATGTTTTTAATAATTAAAAATTGGTACAAAAAAGCGGCCGCAGGAGGTAAAATTTGATCGAGATAGAAAGCGATATTATAGAAGCTTCCTGAAATTTGTAAAAACCATTTCAAGCCACACATTAAATAATTCATGAAAAAAAATTTTAATCTTGCCGAAATCGAGCTATATAATCTAAATTGCTGGGGCAACGGCGAGTATTTATAACAACTTTAATGCAGTAAAAATTCCCAGATGAGGGTGAACATAAATTTACCATTCTATGATCAGCATTAATAATAAATATGGGCGATGATAACATACTGCGCCTGTTCAATGCATGTAAATTCCGTGAAAGTTATTCTTACTATTATTTGTCTCTTATTATTGCACGAATAATATTTACCGTCGATCAAATCGTGATTTTAATATCCATGAGCCCTTATCTTATAGGAAGTATTAAACCGTGGAAACAAGTGCATAAAAAATTAAATTTCCTGGAATTTTATATGTTAAATCAATGAAATTTCATTGAAATACAAAAAGCGGGAAATACCTTCTGGTCCAGTGCTTAAGCTTCCCTGAATCCAATATCATAAGTCAATCTCAGAAACGAGGATATTATCATATTAATAGACAAAAGCACAATGCTGAAATTAATTTTTAATTCTAGGTCGGTGGCACTGCTACCAATAGGCAATATTAGTCTCGATGCCTATTTATAGCGAGGGGCCTAAATATTTAATCATCAAGATGAGAAAATACCCAGGGCTCACGGTGACGAAGTTTTGGCCTCACGAAAGGAACAAGTCGCTTTATTTTCCGACTTCAGCAATCAGGGATCGGAATGCCTCCAGGCCTTGACGTCATTATTCCCTTTTTGTGAACGTTCGAGGATCTATATTCCTCCCTGAGAGAGATCCTAGCAAATTGCGACCTAGGGTACGATCCGCCAGCCATTACATAAAGCGAACGCCAAAGACATGTACTTATCAGAGAGCAGCAGCGAGATCTCTGTGATAACTGCACCGAACACAATTTTCACTAGAAATAAAAATTTCATAGAAAAAATATTTTAGGCATAGATTCAAGCTAAAAAATTATAATTAATGACTTGATATTTATAAGGCTCTTTTAAGATAAGTAGTGCTTGAAAGCAAAGGCTAAGGCACACAAGTTAGAAGGGACCGATATTCACTTCCTAAAGAAGCTTATAAAAGGAACCAAAAGTTGAAATTTTAGGGATAATTTACAGCAGAATACAAAAAATATTTAACTAGAAAAAATAACATATAAAAGGAAATTATACTGGAAGCAAAAGTTTCAGATTAACTAACAATAAATAAATAAAATACTTATAATTAAAGGGAAAAAAGAGGAGGGGAATGAAATATTATAGAATCCATTAGAGTTTACTTAGTAACTTGTCAGAAAAATCAATGAAAATCCAAATGAAAAAAGATTAGCCTACGAAGACATCCCTTAATTGTAAGATGGGGAAATCAATTGAAATATAGAAATAACGGGAGTAGTAAATGACAACGGCGGCGCTAGTATAACCGAATGAGAGATCGAGTAATCCTAAAGACATGAAGAGGAGGAACGAGCCAAGAAAACACTGACAGAACAGGAAAATAGCATCGCTAAGGGAACGAAGGCAGTGGCTAATTGGATAACAGAAACCAACTCAAGGAACTTAATTCAAGCCAGTGCTCAATATGGAATGCGAAAGCTGGAACTCAAGCAGAAGAAGAAAATAGATTCATAAGGTGAAAAGACAATTTGCTCTCGCTCCATTTTGTTATGAGATTAACTACTGAACAGTGAATCAGGATTCCGTGACTGCAAATATAGTTACAAGTAGAGCATGAGATGACGCGACTCAACGTTGTTAGGGGTAGGATTTGACAAGTTGCAATAGAAAAGATGCAGTTAAAGTTTACACACGTACAGTGTCTTTAGAAAAATGAAGAGTAAAAGATGAGTACTGGTTTCAACACAATAGAGTAAAACCACAGTTTCTCTCATGGAAGCGTAACTACAAGTAGAAATTTAGTCACGTGGTTGAGATACATGAAAAGTAAAAAGCAATAGTAAAAAAGCAAATTCCGCTAGTCGTCACAAGTACATAATAAATGTTTGATAAAATACTTCCCTTACAACACTCAATTTGCATTAATAACAAGAAATTTTAAAAATGGAAAAATAAACAAACACGGTAAAATCTGACATAAAGTTATAAAAACACTCATATCGTTAGTGGTATCGGGATAAGTAATTATCGTTAATTAGTAGGTGAATATTAATCTGAGGCGAGGAAAAACAATTCAAAACACACGAAGCAAATAGAATATCCATCAAAACGAAATAACTTTGCCTTATGTAGGTATTTTGAGAAGATTGAATCATGGCTATATTTTACAATGTATTTTTACAAAGCATTAATTCTTCCGCATTACCCTTTTTCAAGACGAAAGCCTTTGGAATTTAAACCTTTTAAATAAAAATCACTAATAAAACTTATCTTCCAAAACTATCTTTTCATTTTTTCCCGTTATGCATCTCACATTTGATGAAAGGCATATTAGCATGAATTTAAATGCATAGTCTTGACACGAAATTTTAAAAAATCAAAAAACCCATCAAATCAAGAGCTAACTCTAGCACTCGGCTGACATGGAAAACAGGAACCCGGTAATTTTGGTTTATCTACCAATCAATAAGACTGGCAGTCCTTCTGTCGAAAATCAAATGAATTTTTCGAGAGAAATTTTCCATCCATGAATTTTATATTTCAGAGCAATACCACGTAGAAGAGCGCGAGGATGTTATTGGAATCTACGATTTTAAAATGAAGGCCGGGTACCATTGCAACATATGTATTCCATATTAAATCAAATGGCCTCGTTATTTTCACTGTTTGTAAATTTTCCTTCCGTTTGCATAGTCGCAATATTAAACAAGGCTTTTTCAGAGGGTATTGCTCTTCATTTCACTTTGATCCCCATCTCATTTCATCCGTAATTTTACTCTTTTGACCAAATGAAGAACTTAACTTAAGTTATTCTCATAGTTCAATAAATATAAAATTAATGTATACTCATTCCTCAAGCTATTGAAACGAAGAAACATTCCGTCAAATTATTCCCTTCACAAAGTACTCTAAACCGTTTGAATAAATGTTTCGACAAAATTTTAGTTTGTCTATAATGGTTTTCGACATATTGTGTTGACTTTTTTTGACTTGCCTTGTTTTGTGTTGACTTGAACATCTTTAAAAATGAGTAAAGTTTGGCTTTAAATAACGCGTATTTGTATGGCAGGAGAAAAATCTGGAAACAACAGAAGGGAGAAAAAGGAAGACTTGACTGGAGAGGTGCTATACCGCATAAAACTTAACTTAGTTTCGAGATCACTTGTAACAAAGACATCCATCTTTATTGGAACTTTCTAACTATAAACTTCCATTAGGAGTGACATCACGCGGCAATCACCGCTACAAAAATATGAGCATCAAAATGTAAATATGTAGTACCGTTGTTGAATATATGAAGCCGTTTTCCCAACGACCGTGTAATTAACGTAGTCAACGAAGACTCGTGGACATGACCTTTTGACCTTAGACTATAAACTGACAGTAGCTATCCAATTTTCATTCAGATGCCCAATTTTTTAACGCGGGATGACCACGTGATTTCTCTTCTATTCCTAAAGTGTCCTACGATACCGCTATTCTCGAGTTTCAAGTGAACTCCAAACCAAGTTACCTTGATGTTTGACGATTTCATAATTGGCCTTAAGCGTAACTGTAGGGCACTATAAAAAACCATGGCAATTTCAGCTAGGGAAAAAAATAAATATTGGAGCGGAAAAGTCGTTCGACGCACCAGCGCTGAAAATCGAAGACAATCTCCGGGAGCAAATAAGAATGCAGTTAACGCTATGGCACCAACTCCGAAGCCGCGAGGGAGGAAAGGCAGAACTAACCGTCTGATGCGTTTTCCTGTCCTGCACAGTCATAATCCTCTCCCCTTGAAAATGCACACATGACCGATTCGCGCTTATCGAAACGTCACCCAGGAAAAACGTTTCACGAGCGAGTACGTTTTCCTCCTACTGAGTTCCTCCGCATCCCTCCCTTCATCTATTTGCGAGGCGGTTAAGCCCGTTCCCGGCAAAGAGGCGAGGCAGTTTCTAACTCGCCGCTGCCATGCCCGCTACGACATATCCAGCCCGAATACATAAATCCGGCTTTGGGGCCACACAAAAAAAAGGAATGCAAATTTTGCGACTTATCGTGTTCTACAGGAGGAGTGGTATCCTCTCATCCGTATAATCCTCCAGAAGCCTCTCAGTGGGTCGAATGCTTCCCCTGATGTGTGCCATTAAGGAAGAAGATTAAAGTGATGAGGAATTACCCTTCGAAATATTCTTAACGGGTCTTCACGTTGCGAAAGGCAACGGATTGCATGAAAATAATGCTGTGAGATGCATACCGATCACAGGAAGGGAGAGACGTTTATGGCGAAAGTGTCAAATTATTCTCGGTGACCTAATTTATTTGAGGAGGTTTTCATTCGATGACAGAATAGTACTCTTCTGCACTGGACCATAATGTTTCCGTTTAAAATATGAAGTAATTCTTTCCAAGCGAATTATTTGCGTGTAGCCTTCTCCATAGATGATATACATCGAATTAAACCGGTAGAAATCCCGAGGAGATTTACTCTTCTATTAACTTTTTCCATTTGTGCGTTAGGCTAGAATTCCATTTTATAAACTAGATAAGTATATTCGTAGCCGAAAAGTATTATAGGAATAATGAAACTGTAAAAATGCTTCCATGAAATGGCGCGAAGAGCTGATCATCATTCTCAAATTACTACCCAAAATTATGACAAAAAGTAAAAAAATGCTTGCATGAAATATTTTCCGTAAAAACCGTGCAAAACCGTGGTGATTTGCCATGAATTAGACAATTTAAAAAATTTGAAGGTTATTTTCACACGAAAGAATTAATGAGGTCATCATCATTCCGCAAATTCAAAGTGACTGCAGCGGAAAATAGAATTTGGTTTTGCGCTTCGCAAAGAGATAACTATTGAGACAAATTTCCACTGGTTTCGTCAAATAATTCAGCGAAAATGGCACCACTAATACAGGATTCATTCATTATTTTGGTGACAACTTTCTTGGTACAACCATAATAACCATGGGAATGATGAACAAAAATGAAGAGATGAACAACGATCAAAGCACAGAATTACACTAACAAGCAAAAATATTTCGCCCTCATCTCTAGATCGTAGCCACTATTTCTCAACCAACTGGTAAATTTTCTGCTGCTGCGTGATCGCCAGCGCTTCACTAAGCGGAAAGATGCAAATCAATTGCCGAATCAAAGAGTTTAATTCCACAATGACAACCCAGCACACCGTGTATCCGAGACCTCTGTGGCAGAGTGAGTCACATCATTCTCCACGTCTATTAATTCACCTCATCAATTGGTACCGTGCCGACTGCAACACCAGTGTATACACGGAGATAAATGAAGGAAACTTGTTCACACTATATTTCCCATGTACTCAAAGAATTAATTCCAAGTTGTCTGTACTAACAGGAACTTGTTTAGAGGAAGTGAGGTAAAATTCGCGAAGGTTGGCCATGAAATATTTGCTGGGTCTGTTTCTATTTTTACGCTTCGTGAAACGCTAAAATTAGCCACGAGTAATTCCGACTCCACAGCACATGGGATGAAGAAGCGACCAAAGTAATCCCCCTAATTAGGGTATGCTGCGATTAACGGATTTCCTCACTTTGGGAGTCGCAAAAACGGCAGTGTATATTTCGCAGGAATTAGCATACGCAAAATGATCCAAAATCCACTCCAGAAAAAACCTACTAATTTCGAGAGGTCTGGACCATGAAATTATTTACTGCATTACTTTTTAACTTTAACGACAAGCATACATGTAACGAGAATTTGCAGCTCATTATCGTTTTAAGTGCCATTTTTTAACACTCAAATTTAATTTAGGTCCAAATTTAATCCATACGCCTAAGTATTTAGGTAAATTGTTAATTTTGATAAAAAAAGAAACGTTCACCAATTACATTAATCAAGGGCTAAAAATAAAGCTGTGATGTAAAACTGAATATATGAAGGCTGTGAAGGTAGAATCATTATAATAGTAGATATCATGCGGAGAAATGATAAAATATATAAATTTACATGAAACATGTGAAAAAAAAACCTCCAATACCCTGACATTAGAGTGGAATAAAAATGAAGTAGTTCTTTTCCCTCTCCAAAAAAAATGAAGTACGTCAATTGAGGTCATATAACTCATGACGTCGTACTCAAAATGTAAAACGAATTATCCAATAGAAATTTGATGTGACTTCATTGGAACCAAACGAAAATTCAATCACCAATACGAGGACTCCACACTGGCAGTAGATGACAACTCTGATCGGCGATGAGTCTGGTGAGTTATAAATTATCAAGAGAAACTGTATAATTAATAATGAGTGTCAGAATTATTCCCCGAGGGACACAAGAGAATTCCAGGAATTTCAATAAATGATTAATCGATTCCATCAACATGAGATCACTTCAGCCTATTCATCAGTTGGCTGAGCCGTTATAACATTCCCCGCTCTACAAACGACTTCTAACATTATTTGTTTTTCACAGAGCATGATGTGTTTTGGGTAATCTAGTTCGGCATTCTTCATAAATTAAAATAACACATTCTACTGGAGCATATTGCCCTAAAGTGCATGGTGCACCCATAAGAATGACGTTTATGTGTTCATCCTTGAATAACTCGGATATCACGTATGTCGTCTATGAACTTGGCTTATTGTAAGGCATTTTCGTCCACAATCTTCAACGATGATCGTTGTCCACCCGGTCCCTACCTTTGTGAGGGGATAGGCATTTCTATCATTAAGCAATCCCTCAATACGTATCAGTCACCGAAATGCCTAAACACCAGGATACAGAGGCAACTGGGCTGGTTGGTACTCGTTTTTCGACGCTTGCACAGTTCAGAAGCAAATACATGTCCTAGTAATCGCGATTACGAGATCTTATTAGACCTTTTAGCCATCATATAATATAAACCAATGAGATTAAATCTTTGAGATATCAATTATATGAAACATGATGAAGTGTAAAATATTACATCGGCTTAGATCCCAAAATAATTTCCTTTAAATCGTATAAGAATGCATCGTGATTCGAACATTTATTTAATAGATTTGCATAAAATATGTAAAATAGCACTAAAAATTAAAGATTCGCAATCACAACACATTTCAAGAAAGAGGGAGCACGTAATCTCAGGGCAAGTGCCTCGCCGATTCGAATGGAGAAATCTCTCAATGCACTTGAAACAATCCAATTAATCGACGTCACAGGGAATAAAGCATAAATCCCCTTCCGCGGCGACAGATGGCAACAACTACACAAGCTTTCATGCCCCTTCTAGTGAGAACAAATACTACTATGCCCAAAATCTGAACAAGAACACTCCCTGCAGATGTAGCGACGAGCTCCTCTCCATTCGAGCGAACACCCTTCGAGAACCAAAGATTTTGGCATAGATATACGAGCACAATGCTGAGAAACGACAAGCCTGACAAATCTGTGGTCTACGGCGTTGAGAAATGACGAAGATCTCAAATCGCATATCCGCAGGACTTGGGCGGGAGCTCAATCCATTCCGCCGCCGGCATTATTGTGCGCAAGAGCTGATTCACTGGACGGCAAAAATCTACTGATTCTTATGTAAAATGACCTCCTGAATCCTAATATGACATCCGTTTTCCTCCATCACCCACCACTTTCGGGGGGAAGCCCCACTCTAATTTTCATCACTTTTGCAATAATTTGGAGGAATGAAAAGGATTATATTAACATTTATATTTCTTATTGGGTTTTTGAGAGGTGAAAAGTTCGAAAACATGATAATAAATGGTAAGGATGTAGATTTGGGGGGAATAGTTTCCGTTACTGATTAAAAAAAAAACATTAACAATTATCAACCTTTTCTTTTTTCGCTATTTTTTCACCTATTTTCTTCATATTTCAGCTCCCATTTCATCTTTCCCTACCCAAAATATCCCAGAATAATGAAAAAATATATCAACAGCTTATATAGGCAATAATAAAAATATATAAGAACACGGCATAGAAAAAATAATGAAAATTTGTGCCAACGGTTCAGAAGGTACGCTACCACGCTGGCGCCCTCAATACCACATCAACAAAGAGAAAAATAACAAATGTGAAGGACGATGAATAACATAAGTAATTTGGTATTTGATTTCCCTTTATACACTTAGGTAGAAGTTTCTCATACAAAAACCAGCAGCAGGCCTAATATACATACCAAATTGCCCGCATTCAACTTATCTGAAAATCTCCTCTCAAAGTTGGTGTTATCTTCATGGAACCGTCCCCAATGTTAATCTGAAACTGCTCCATAATATTCTATGAAAAGGTCTAGGTGTGAATGAAAGAAATGCATTTTAGTGATATGTTACACCTAATGGCCTAATACGCTGACAGAAATTCCTCGACATGGGTGAAATAATCATCACTTCTTTGTCACCCAAAAAGTTCTAACACACGTTTCAGAATCCAAGCCAAGCTCGATTTTCTTTATGATTCAGGTGTTTCATAAACGTTGAATCTTGGAAATGTTTCCTAATCAGGGGGACCACGAATTTCTTCCTTTGTTTTAGACTCACTAAGACGAGGACTTTAAGTTAAAAATTGAAATTCAGGTCCTGTCTTGCCGATTGCTTTCACAAAATATTTCATCTGTCGTAGTTTGATGTGCAATGGTGGCAAGTGAATATTTTCTGTCGGAACTAGGAAAACATGAGAGAAATTTTTATGACCATGAGTGAAGCTTTCGCGCAGAGACCAGTTCCGTAAGATGTAATGTTTTTCTCGGGCGCGGCTGATGTATTCACAAAGGAAGCAGCAGTATTTCGTGAAGTCTGATTACAGTCCCGTGAGTAGAGCGACAACGTTCAGATCAGCGCAATTATAATCACGATAATAAATATTTTCAAGGATTCAGCTGATATCTCCGTACGAATCCTTCATATCGGTAGAATATATAGATAGGACAGAAGGTAACTCATTCCCATTGGTCAAAGGAGTTGACTCTGGGATCGCTAGAGGTATACCGAGGGAAGATGACGACAACTTCAATATACATAATTGCTTTGGGAGGCTGATACTTTGTGGAACTCCATGATTAAGGAGAAAGAATACTTTTTAACTCCAATGACGATATAAAAACCTCAATCTTATATTTTTCATGGAATTAGAAAGCATTAATTTTCCTTTTTAAGCTGCAAAAGCAAGAGAATTGCCATCCAAGCCGGAGCGGGAGAGGCACTGCGAGGGCCAGCGTAGTAAAGTGAATCTTCCGAGCTATTGCGAAATATTTTAATTATTGTTGTTATGCTATGCAACAAAATAATTTTTAATGTTACTGCTGTTTCTTGTTG
The DNA here is from genome assembly GCF_921293095.1 of Ischnura elegans. Lineage (NCBI taxonomy): Eukaryota > Metazoa > Arthropoda > Insecta > Odonata > Coenagrionidae > Ischnura > Ischnura elegans. The sequence goes on from NC_060246.1 coordinate 149,402,696, forward strand.
TCGTATATTTTTGTCATTCGGGAGAGGATGATGTGAAATGGAAGCTGGAAGTTTTTAAAAATACGTGAAAATTCGCGAAAAAATGAAAAAAATTATCATGTTTAATGCGTTTTTACACAATTTGCGGAGACAAATTCCCCCCAAAACTACCTCTTTACCATAAATATTATTTTTTTAGAATTTTGCACCCCTCAAAACCCCTAGAAAATTTTTAAATGATAAAATAACCCTTTTAATTCCTCCAAATGACCGAAAAGTCATAAAAATTGGAGGGGAGGAGCTCCCCCGAAAATGGTGGGTGATGGGGAAAAACGGAGTTCATATTCGGATTTAGGAGGTCATTTTACATGAGAATCAGCAAGAATGGTGTCAGGGCCGATTTTCATGCCGTCCAGTGTTATCAATGATCATTCAAATACGAGGAAGGCATTTAAATTTTTGGAGTTTTAAGCCATCAATCAGAGTTAATTTATTGCATGAAAATTTCTCATTTTCACATTGAAAATGATAGTATCATCATACAGTATGACGTACTTTTAAGAGAAGGGTTCCCTGCACCGGCTGATATCTCCAATCGTTTCAGTGTCCAAACTTCTTCTGGGTCTCCTTGGCTCCTTTCTAACTGTCTTGCCTCTCCTGAATCAATCTATTTCAGACATATCCTTACTTTTTTATTTCTAAGTGCCACTGATCCTTGATGAGGCATTTCCTTTTATACATAAGCACATACGCCCTACCACGTTTTTTTACTCATAGTAATGCCACATAAGTCCAATAATTTAATGAGTTGGGGCTGAGAGAAATACTTCAAGAACGGATAAAACTAGTGGCTTAACTTAGTATGCTAGAGCTCAGTCATTCTACACCACAGCTATACCAAATACGTTTAGGATCTAAAATGGCTACACTAAAACACGGGAATGTAATTTACAGCAAACGGCGACTACGTCATTACATTTAACGAAGATTTCTACTAAAAAATGAGGCAATGGTAACGATTAAGCCTCAGTAACGTGATGTGTTAACTTCATTTGAGCTTTTGAGGAGCATTAAGAACTAAACTTAACTACGGTAACAACAATTTATTGTAAAATAAATATTTAACTTAAGTCAGAAATTCTTTAATCATATGTATCATGTCTCTAAAAAAAAACGTCCTAGAAATTACTATGGATGTTTGTAAGTTTGTCACATTCTCGACACTGTCATTTGCATTTGCAAGAAGGATGCGAAGGGCAAAATGTAAAATCATATGAGTAAAATATACTCGAAATTTTAAATTAAAGAGCTGCTTATCAATTCAATAGCAGTTATGAAATACTTTAATGCACGGTTGCATTTCAGTCATCATAAATCTCATTCAGTGACAGCAGTTCGCATTTCATAATTCCACTTGCTTTAAATCAGAGTCAATCAAATTTATAAAAAAGATCTTACATTATAATGTTTTTTCACCTATCGCGAATCAAAATCCGTAAAATCCAGTATTTCATTCGTATAAACTTTGAATTAAAGATAATATTCCTCCCTGAAAAGCATGTAGATTCCCAGCATAAGTCATTGATGAAATTATATTGAGAGTAGATCTACATTCCATCTTTTGAAAGCGATGAAGATTTGAATGAATAAGACATTGAGGCTCCTTATAGTAGTTGAAGTAAAGAAATATGACAGTTTTTGGAATGGGAAAACGAGAGCATGATGAGTGGAAAACATTTTCCGGGAGGAAATGGAGCCATTTCTTTCTTCTCTCTCGTCATTTTCTCCCATAAAAACTCTTCCAAATATACTCACGATGCCTGGCACTCTCCCCTAATATCGAGTTGTCGTAAGAGATTCGTACGCTCCGCTCGAGATGATGCGCGGCTTTGGTCGTAGAAAGGATACTTTTTGGACGCAATCCATATCCAGATACTGAATTCCTTCAACTGAATAAAACATTTTTTTTTTAACTCGAAGAAAGTAAAATACGAAACTTACCAGGCCCCTAAATCTCTCTCCGCAAAGTTCACATAGGATGTACACGTACGGAACACCGAAATTGGCTGAATTGGAGGATAAACTAGGTAAGCCGTGAACCGTGAAGGTGACGCCCACAGTGAATAAGCGGAGCGAAATAGTGGGTCTAAGAACGGTGCCCCTACCTTCACAGCAAAAAAAACGAGCGTTATTTACGCCTAGAGACGATCACACCTCCAAATTAGGTGGAAAGCGTTCTCCCATCGACAATTCAATGCAAACCGATCCCTACCCGATTTCAATCTCCTCAACCCCCCGGATGCAGCGATATATATCCATTGTATTATCATGTTGTATCACCTAACTCCAACAAATATCTTTGCCGGCCAATCCATCATTCTTCAAATAAGTCAACTTTTTTCAGGAGAGATATCGTGAAACAGCATTTTAAATTATACACAAAGGTATCGTACTGTAAAGTACCTCATGGTAATTGCAAGCAAATCGAAACGCAGAGCCAGTGAAATTAAAATTAAGTGGACTGGACGATATCTTTGTGTAAATTCAAAGACACTTATTACGTCTTTTACGGAAAATTCTAAAGCATCTTAATAAACAGCTGCACATACTATCCCATATTCCATCGTTGATTTATTATTTTATCAGCTATCCGCAAAAAAGTGCTAATGAAATTTAATAATAAATCACTCAATCACCTAATAATACCGTTAAATGGACACAAACACACCAATTTCACGAAGCAAAGATAATGATGATGATCCACAATCGATCTAAAATTAATTCAATCATAAAAGTTAACTATAGAAAGTTATTAACGGCTAAATTTTCACCGGGATCATAATATTCGGCTCATTCAGGGTTATAAGTCTCACAAAAGCAAATGAAAAACTAAGAAAAATCAAATAATTTGGCATATACCAGTCACTTCAATCAAATATCTAACTATTCATGAGACCAGGCCGCATATCTGACATATAATGAATTGGAAAATTTTTAAAGGCTAATAAGTGAAGATGGGTAAAAAAATATCAAAATAAATATGCAATTCAACAAGCCTTGATCTTTTGAGTTTGAGCCTCAAGAAATTTATTTTCACTTATTTTTACGAATGCATACATTTTGAATGACATTTACATCACAATGTACCACTACAGTTAAAACTCCGACCACTACTCAGTTCAATTTCGAGCTATAAATGCAAACACAATAAAAGCGCCTTCATAGTGTTTGAAACCAGCATTCTACGGCTGAATCAGCAATGAAGCATTGTCGACTGACAAAGAGGATGCCCAAATTTAGCGCCGCCGAGTCGATAGAAAATTCTTCCCCGTCCTCGCCGAGTTTGACTGCCACCTCCACTTTCCTCACAAGTCCCCTCAACGCGACTCTTTCCTTTCTCATCAAATCAGATGAGTGCCCTACAGCGGCTGACGCTCGGATACACTATATCTTCTTCCCACACTTGCACATCTCTTTTTTTTCCTCGGAACGAGAGGAGGTAGAAGGAAGAGTATAAGAGGATGCGGAATAAGGTTTAGAGGTAAGGAAATCGATCCACGTCGAAGGAAAAGGACGCCGGGTGACGCGAGGTCGAGTTTGGAGGGAGAGGACAGCGGAGAGAGAGAGAGAGAGGCTAGAAATGATGGGGAAAATGGCTGACACTGCGGCCGGGCGGGCACAGAGGAATCTCCCGCCGAGGGAATTTCCCGACCATCGCAACGGTAGTTTAATTCTGTCCTCCGACACCTAATGTCACGTTCTATCATACGCGAACTTCTTTGATCGAAAAATATATATTTGTGGAAGGAAACTGGAGAATAAAATTTGATAATCTTCCCGATTCATAAAGCATTAGATGCTTTTCCCGGCTGCATATCACAATGTGACGCGCCCTATTCGCTGTACCTTATTCAGAAATTTTTGGTCATAAAACTTAAGAGTAGATATTATCAAATTTTTATATTTTCCATGTCGCATATCATTAATAAATAGATAAACAGAGGAGAAGACTATACAAAATTTTTAATGGAGAGTTTTTGTTTATCCCGGAGGTATATTTCCTGGTATTTCATAGAATATTTTTTCAAATGGAGCACACACCTCTGAAGCATAGATAAATATCGATAGCAAAATGAATAAAAAATATTATAGTAAGACATGGGAATACTGCTCAAGCTTATGAAAATCATTCAAAATTAACTGAGGCTTCCTCGATAATGTCACAGTATAAAATTTCAATAGGCTACATTTGATAACCTTCCCGATTCATAAAGAATAAGATGTTTTTCGACTTTCGAGATCTCCATATCACTCTTGCCTTCACAACATGACGCAAATTTTTTGAAGAACCTTATCAAGTTATTACGTGATGATTAATTTCACTTAGATAAAACCGTATTTTTATAATTTTTATTTCGTTTATCATAAAAATAACACAAAGAGGAGAAGACTAAGCAAAAATTTTTATGTAGAGCTGGTATCCATCCCGGTTGTATATCCTGATACTTAACATAATATTTATTCTAATGGACCACTAACCTCTTAAACATAATGTAAATATTATTATTATAGTATTCTACCGATTAAGGTAGGTTTCCATGGAGTACTAAAGAGGTGATCTGGGAGCCTCCATTTCCTTCCAGCACTGCCTTCTTTAATTCACTGTAAGGCCTACTCTCTTTCAATCTATCTAAAAATCCTATTCTTTTCCTTCCCCTCCCTCGTTTCCCCAACATTCTACCCTCCAACACCATTTTCAACATCCCCTCACCGCTAAGCACTAACTCCATCCAAACCTTCTGTCTCCTGCGTATCTCATCTAAAAGCTTTCTCTCCTCGCCAACCATATCCAGCACTTCGTCGTTCCTTTTCCTCTCCGTCCATTTCACCCTCTCCATTCTTCTCCATACCCACATCTCGAACGCCTCCAATCTTCTCTCGTCTTCTTTCCTCAGAGTCCACGTTTCCGCACCGTAGAGAGCTACACTCCAAACCAAACTCTTCACTAACCTTTTCTTTAAACTCTTACACAACGATCCTCTCAGAAGCTCCTTCCTGCTCATGAACGCCTCTTTCGCTAATGCTATTCTCTTCCTGATGTCCTTACTACTGTATCCGTTTTCCTCTAACGTACTGCCTAAATAGTTGAATTGCTCAACCTGCTCAAGTTTTTCACCACCCACCTTTATCTTGAGTCTCACATTTCTCGCTCGTGATGCTTTACAAAACCGCATTACCTTAGTTTTCTTGTGATTAATCCTCATCCCAAACTCCTCGCAACGTTCGTATAACGCATCCACTAGGGCCTGAAGCCCCCTTGCTGACTGACTGATCAACGCCTGGTCATCCGCGAATCTCACTGATTTGAACATCATTCCTCCCACTTTTATCCCAGCTTCTAACTCATCCCACGCTTCCCTTACCATCTCTTCAGCATACACGTTAAAGAGCAGTGGCGATAGAGGACAGCCTTGCCTCACACCTCGGCCAATGCTTGCCCACCCAGATTCTCCGTCCGCTATCCTCACTTGCGCAGTCTGGGCCATATACAGATTACAAATCAGTCGTCTTTCCCTCCAGTCTACACCTATTCTCTAGAGAATATCCATTAACTTTACCCAGTTCACCCTATCAAACGCTTTTTCAAAATCCACGAAACACACATATACGTCCTGCTCATATTCTAGGTTCCTCTCCACGAGGGCCCTCATTATTGCTATTGCATCACGAGTTAACTTCCCTTTTCTGAAACCAAACTGATCTTCGCCCAAATACTCGTTTGCCCTCGCCTCCATTCGTCTGTTCAATATCCTCAGCACTACTTTAGCCGCATGGGATATTAGGCTGATAGTCCTATAATCTCCGCATTCCACAGCTTTCTTCTTTTTCGGAAGCGGAATTAAAACCGTCTTCACGAAATCCTCCGGCCAACATCCCTCCTCATAGATCTTGCGCACTAGTTCGAAAAACCTTTTCTTACCTTCCTTCCCTAGATTCTTCAGTAGCTCACACGGGATGTTGTCCACGCCTACTGCTTTCCTAGCCTTCATATCACGGAGTGATATCTCTATTTCTGAATCTAATATCTCCGGCCCAAGATTATCCTCCTCCACTGCACTTTCCTCCTCTAGAGTCAATCTCTCTGGTCTGTTCATTCCGTCATACAGGTCCTCCACGTATTCCTTCCATCTACTCTGCACCTCTTCTCGCTCGGTTAGCATCCTCCCATCTTTAGCCTTAATTTTAGACATGGCTTGTCCTCTTTTGCCGCCCGATAGCGACTTAACTTTGGCGTACAACGCGCCTACTTCTCCATCCTTCTGGAACTTTTCCATTTCCTCGCACTGTCTTTTCCACCAAGCCTCCCTTGCCCTCTTAGTTTCACGTCGTAATCGATTATTCAATTCCCTATACATTCTTTTGCCCTGTTCTGTGTCCACGTTCTTCCACTTCCTCCTCTCCTCCATTTCATTTACCATTGCCTCCGTTATCCACGGCTTCCTTATCCTTCTACTGTCAACGTAACCAATTGACTTCTCCGCCGCTTTGACTATTCCCGTTTTTATATTATCCCATCTTTCCTCTACCGTCTTGGTACTTTCAATCTCCCGTATACTAATGTCCACTAGCTCCTGATATTCTCTCCTCATACTCCCCTTCAGGGCTTCTACGTTCCATTTCTTCGCCTTCCTAACTTTCATAAGTCTTTTGAATCTTACGTTGCATTTCATGAGCACTAGGTTGTGGTCCGAATCCGCATCCGCTGCAGGGAAGCTGCGCGAGTTTTTCACACTGTTCCTAAACCTCTGTCTTACCATAAATGTAGTCTATTTGATATCTCCCCGCATCCCCTGGACTTTTCCACGTGTACCTTCGCCCTTTATGATGATTGAACCACGTTTTTGTGATGAATAATTTGTTTCTCCTACAAAATTCTGCTGCTTTCTCTCCCCTGTCGTTCCGTATTCCTAGACCAAAATCTCCTATTTCGTTTCCATCCCTCCCTTCCCCGACTGAGGCGTTCCAGTCCCCCATCACTACCAGATTTTTCTTACCCGGTGTGTCTCTAATTATTTCCTCGAGCTGTTCATACACCTCGTCTACTTCTTCCTCCCTATGATTGCTAGTGGGCATGTAAACCTGGACCACCACAAGGTTGGTGGGCCGCGCCTCAATTTCTACCACCAGAATCCTATCGCTTACCTGGTCTATACCTACCACACGCTTACCCATCTTCCCGTTTAATACTAAAGCTACCCCTCGCTGGCTTTCTTCCCCTCCACTATATATAACCCTATACCCATCACTCCAATAGTCCCCCCCCATCCCTCCACCTCACCTCGCATAATCCTAAGATATCTATCCTCCCTTTATCCATTTCCCTTTTGATATTTTCTAACTTTCCCGCCCTCATCATAGTCCTCACATTCCACGTCCCCACATTTATGGCAGACTTCTTCTTCTCCATCTTCTTGGTCTTCTTTTCTTCTTTCTTCATTGCTGTTGCCACTGATGTTGATGATGATAAGTCTCTGCAAGGATTTCGCATGTTGACGACCCCGAGGACCTTGCCGACCTCGTTGCCGTGCCCGACACCCGCCCTTTGCGGACGGGTCCCGGGCGATGAGATTCCGAGGCTCATTTGGTTGTACTCCATGTGTTCAGGGAAGAGAAAGTTGGTAGGATTTCCCACTTCCATTCCAACAGTGTTTTTTACGTGACACCATCACGCGGACTACCTTTCGTCTGGCTCCTACCCTTCGACCTATCTGGCATGGGTGGCCCTACCGGGAATAATTTAGAATTAATCCGGCCAGTGCAGCTCTAGGGGTCATAGGAGCGCGCAAGCCTTTCCACCGCGACAAGGTTGTAGCCCAAATAGATAACAAAATAATAAATATAATAGTAATAAAAAGGAATAGTCTTCAAACTCGTGTAAATCATGCAAAATTAACTGGCAGAATGATGTGAACAAGCATTCAAAATACCAGCACTAATTTATGGCCGCTAAATTAATATTATTGATGAATATGCACGGCAATTATAGGTTGCATTAATAACACGATCTGTAAAAAACAATCCACTCGCAAAATGCTGATCAGAATTAGGGTGTTCGATGAATTAGAGACAATTCAAAGAGACTTCATTTAATGATCATAATACATTGGAATGAATATATTAAAAAATTTAATAACGAAGCGTATTTTAGAGAAATTATTTCAGCAAGTAATGTTAAATATTTGAAATGCCTTTTAATTTAAAGTGCTTGTAGATGATGCATGAATAATACATGACCCCTACGTATTTTAATTCCAAGGGTTTATAAGCTAGACCAGGAGCATGATACCTAAGGAAAGTAGCAATTAAAAATATCAAAGTACATACGTGCATCATTATCCTTTACTAGCGCAGCGTTGAGACAATTATCATTATTTACCAAATGCAAGTTCATGCATATATGCATCCTGAAGCTCTTCTGCTGGTTGGAACTGTTGCAATTATTATCAACCCCATTTTTATTCAATGAAAGGCATCACTATATTCTTCTTTATCACTAACTTACTCACCAAAATTTGTTTGTATCTTTTATTATTCTTGAGTGTGAGCCAAATAATTACGCAGATATTCAGCACCCGGCCAGTTAAATTCATTTCCCGGAAAACGCGAATCACAATAAACATAATTATTTCACCAACAATCAAGTTAACTAAAAGACATGCGTAATACCAAGTGGTCACGGCATACATTATTTCATTTTTTTATTTTACTTACAAATTCCTTTTATTATGAGGAGCAATCTCCAGCATTCCTTATGAAAAACTTAGGGGTAGGGATGGAATATAAATCTAAATCTATAAGGTCCTATAGGTTCCCCGGATTCGGAATTCGGTGAATAGTCAAATAGTTAACTTCAATGGCATATCAAATTTTCCAAAAAAGCATTCATTCGTAACCATTCACTCAAATGACTAGAGGAATGATATTGAATACATAAGGTGATTATTTATCAAATGCGAATCTCAAAAGTAAAAATATAGCATCATTTAAGTTTTTTGCCCAGAAAAGTTTACATCTATCATGTTCATTTATCACCTCATTACCACTAAAAAGAATTAATATGTTTTAATGCATCATTTTCAAGCCGTGTTAATCAGAAATACGCAAGGATAAATTCATGCCTTAATCTAATACAATACTAAAAAGATGCCATGAATTGCGAATTCCAATTTCGTCGCATGAGAGGTTTATTTTTACTGAAGAGGCCTTTCAATATGTAAAACCGTCGATCTCTATTAAACTTTTTGATGATAACGCGTATTAGGTAATTAATATTATTCCCTAATTGCAAAAAATTGTCAAAAATACGATAGTCTTGAACATGATTATTCAATGATTCGCAGCTGACTGTAATATTCCGAAAAACTAATTGCTGAAGTCTAAAATATATATTTTCATCAATATCATAAAATAATCAATTTTAATTATTCTAACCTTTGGGTCAAACTAAAAAGGCGCCTCTTATATTACATGAATGAGTTAATTTTATCATAGTTAATTTAAAAAATTAACTTACCCGGCCTTTAATATTACCTCTATACACGTTCCCATCGGTGTGTAAGGGATGTTCCCTTAAATTTCGGCTTCATCATACATATTAGACAAATGAGGTTGAAAATTTCTTCTTTACGGCCACACCAAATACAATAATGATAAACATAAAACATTAGCTACAACCTTTTTGTTTTTTTTACAATAATTTCAAAGCTGTATGCAACTTCGAAACCTGAATTTTTAAGACAGTCAATACATACTCAAGCCAATCTTTATCATGAACACGAAATTAATTTTAAGTTTTCTATTCGCTAAGGATAATAACACCAAAAAATATATTTATACCTACGCTACGATGTATGTTTTCAAGGGGCTTTAAAATTACCAAGTGCATGAACAATGCCTCGTTTACAAAAATTATGCTGAGTTATCTTGAATTCCATCGAAGTTAGTCAAAAATAAAAAGCCATTCTAGCACCTAATAACGATACCATATGACCTTAGCTATTGTTAGGTAATGTGTAAAAACCTGATATATGTGTATATATATTGAATAATACTTTATTCTTTCGTGATAAACACGGCTTTATTAGGAAGATAATTATTACAGTCAATATAATGGCAAAATAGAAGAAAGGAAAGGTCATATTCATTAGAGGACCAAACTGTAATAATGAGCACCAAAATGTCATAGCATAATGATACTAATGAAAAAAAGACTGAGTGAGTAGGATACTAAAGAAGTTTTGGGGAGTATTTCCATTTTCCACGAAATGTTTTCAAATAGTAGTGTCGCAAAAATTCCGTGCTCCATGATACGCTAGAAAAGAGACCTTGTGTAAATAAACGATACAACCGCAGATATGACGCCGTGAAAACAAATCGGTGAAGGCATATTAGGTGAAAAATTCACTTTTTTTATTAATTAATTCTTGTTAATTGAAGGAAATTACATGCTAAATTAAAATATATTACTCCTATTACAGAGAATCGAGCGCTACAAGGTTGAGAGAGAGCAGCAAAAACTAGGTCAATGAGAATCATCGACGTAGTATGAACGACAAGGTATTTCATTGTTTACTTTTAATTCAAATTCACGGAGTGAAGATCGTATTCTAGTACCAGCCAGAGTATTCAGTCTTTTTTCACTCTAACTTACTGCCTTCGCACCAAGCGAAGAAATGGAGCATACTTTGACATATGATGAAACATAAAGGATTTTTATATTTAATTACTGAAAATTGGCTTCTTTTCCTTCATCTTCATTAAGGGGCATTATTTTGGCGAAAAAGGTACAGTTCCACTAAAAGGATTACGAAGCCCCTTGGAAGCTTGATTTTTTTAAATTCCTTCCGAGCCTTTCAAAAATTTCTATTGACTAGAAAATCATATGCCATCGTCAAAACTAACTGGATCCCACTGGATCGCCATTACTGGAACACTATGAACACAGCCACCATATATGATTTCCTATTGGTAATCAGAAAATCTGTATTACATTCTCAAGACGACCACAGCGCTTCATAAAATACTTTCATTGTATAAATAAGAATTTGTGCGTGTAAGCATATACGGTACATATGTACATGGTAAAAACATCAATGATCGCCAGCAATACTTCAAGAGACCGTATACCAATGGATGTACTTCAGCGAAAAGGCAGGAATTGGGATTCATAGCACGGGGCGATTTTTTGGGGCTGACGAGGTATGCTAAAAAAACCACCTTCCCACGATTTAGTTATGCGCCATTAGCCCGACGGTGATATTGAGCAGGGTTTCTGCGGCGTAAAAGACAGGAGCTAAGAATGTTCGATAAAGTGCTCAGCCTAGAGAAGGAAACTCTCTAAAGAGGATCCTCCAAAATGTTTATCTCCACGAATACTTTAAAAAACTGTTTAGATCTCACAAATGACATGTATAAGGGTGAAAATGACACCTATCGATGAGCTGAAAAGCAAAATCAAGGAACGAATAACGAGGAACATTCTATGCACATACATTTTTAAATTCTTTAAATGACGCTTTTTCTAGATTTTGGCGCGACTACGTCAACTATTATATTTATATTTTGACTTCAGGCTCATAAGTTGTAATGAACCATGCCTCAATGTCTGGTTGAATGAACTTATATGTTACAGTAGCATTAACTAGTTTTAGTACACATAAATAAGAATTGGCATTTGAGAGTGAATAGAATCTTGCGAATTTTAAGTAGAAATGGAGCGTGGAGCGAGCTGGTGGGGGAGAGGGAGAGCGGGGTTTGGGTGATGGAGCGATGCAGAGATTCGATTGCGAGGCCGCAGCTGGCCGACGTGTCGCGACCGCACACAATTCGCCGGGGAGACGGGGACACGGTGTGGGCGGGTGGTGGGTGTGGATGGGGGGGCACTTTGGAAGAGGGAGGCGGCGGACGAATACGTGTTACACGCGATCCTGGCGCATCCTGTAATGGGTTAGATATTCCGGATAAGAATAGGCGTGCGCTTGCGAAGGCGTCAAGCACCTGCCTGCCGTTGGCGTAGCCAGAAAAAGACTGAAGAAATTTAAAATATTCCCATATCATGGCCACTGCGTTCCTTCTGCAAGCTTATCTATAAAATGCTATAATATAAAAATAAATTTTTATAAAAAAATTTATTTGTATAGTATAATAAAAAAGAGTTTTTCTCGCAATCGAAGAGAATAAGATAAAATTTCTATGAGTCCGAAAGTTTCTCAATAAATTGCTTCGTGTACAACGAAAAACGTTGAGAGGATGCTCCAAACATGCGCCCAACTCCATATTTAATTTTAAATTCTAAATGAAAATCTTGATGCAACTCCAATCATAATAAAAGTGTTAGAATGTTGTAATGTAATCCGGTTTTGAATAAAAATTTTAGCTTGACCCGGACAAGACGAGGAAAAGCAAAGCGAGAATATAAATACATTTTAACATTTTCATTTTTCTACATCAAGCCGTCTATTTATAACGCCCAAAATAAAAGATGATATAAATACCAAATGAAATAAATACAGTGTGCTTTGAAAATATACCGGACTTTCCATCAATGACCAGACAAAACCGAATTGTATAAATTTTATTTCAATCATAACTGGATTGCTCCATTAAAATTTTTAAAAATCATCTTTTTCTCAGAGGAATCTCGAAAAATTGAGGTGCTGAATGATTATAAAGGAGCCTACTCAAAACTTTTGTTTCCTTCCATTGTCAAAATTATTAGTCCATTTCCATGATTCATTCGAACCGCGATTCCGTTCTTTCCCTCTTAATACCTTCTAAAAATAATAATTACAACTGGCAGAGAAAGGAAAATTCAGTGAACACGAAATGGAAAGACGGAAAATATAAGACACAGCTTTGTTCGCTAAGCCACAGGATACAATTTAAATACATGCAAAAAATACCGCAAAAAGCTTATAAGAGATAGAAATGAATGGATAAAACTTGAAGGAGCCTACATGCTGTAGTTCATGGCAGTTATTACCAATCGAAATTCCGGATGTTTCGGAGGAAAGGAATGTATATCTCTCAAAACATTTAATCATAATTTCCCGCATTTTTCCATATCTTGCTTCCGCTTAATTCCCCATAACGTTTAACACATCTTCACTCCGGCTAGTTAAGTTCATCCGACGCCTTGAGTCGTTTCCCTCACTACTTAGGCAAACTGGGGAAGAATACACCATCGCCTCATGAGATTGCCATCCAAAGTCGTGAGAATCATCGACCGAAGGCGACCATAAAGGGAACTGGGGAGTCTCTAAAGCGTCGAGCAATGTAATAAAGGAACTTGAGAATGCTTTGCACGTGAAAATTCATGACGTGGGCTGTATAACGATCACGATGTACTCCTCGCGTGATTCACCAAACCGCTTAATAGAGCAGACATGGTTGAGTACGCCGATAAAAATCTTAAAGTAGATCCCATTATCAATTTATCCATGTGAAAATTTTAAGGTTATGCGTGACTGAAAAACTGGTGACACCACAGGTGTATGCATATAATCGTCAATTAATTTCCTAGAAAATTCTGAGGAATAAAACGCTGAAGAAAATTCATTATCGAAAAGCGGTTTTTTTATGTGTAAAACCCCTTAAACGTAAATTTCAACAGAAATATATAAAAATTATACTACCAACCAACTATTGTTAAAAGTTTTACCATTACCATTCCGGCCAACGGAATGAAGAAAACTAAATATTATTAACAGTAGTTAGAATTTGGAGGTTGATTTTCACAAATGTAAGCGACTCTTTCCGTTATACTAGTAAATATACTATATATTTCCTCCTCTGAATTACTCAAAATTGAATGCAATGCAATTGCTGGCCTTTGGGAAGATTATCGTGACACACAAAATATTTATTAAAGACGGTGAAATACTTTTTCCAAACATCTGCATCTACTTCTTACTCGTTTACGAGAATATTTTAACTGAAGTCTTAAATTAAAATTTTAAATTTCCTGCAAATAGATTCCTGAAAAATGAAATACAATCTATAAATGGCTCATTATGGTGCGGAATAAATTCTTTTTTGAATTTAATAAAAATTCGAAGTCCTCAGATCTTATTCTCAGAATCAAAACCGAATGCGAAGTTTCACCGTGCATTAGTAAAATGATTGTTGGAGTTGGAAGCGGGCAGAATGTTACTTAGCAACCAAAATGTTGGGAATTGAAAGGCATTGCAAAAACAATTCGTCCTAGATAAAAGGGAGGAAATACTGAATATTTTCACAGCTACTCGCGCGCAAATTTTCACATGTTTTAACTGCGGTTACGTTTATGTGCCCCATTTACCCTAAGAAAAGACTACATCTACTATGATCTTATTTTTTAATGCGAATATATGTTTTGAATTTTATACCATTTTAGTTTAGAACATAGAGAAGCACCATCCCGCTTTTTCTGGGTCAATTTGCTCGTATATGTTTATAATACAACGGAAATGCCTCGTCACATTCAGATTTTTCATTATTTACAATCTTTCGCATGAGGGACAATTTTCCAGCACACTATAGCATGCCATATCTTTTAAGCACCACGGTTTAATCCGACAGCGACACAGAATAATTCCTTTAAAGAAGATTTTATCCCTGAATACGTTCCCCAGCCACAGGTCGCATATTCAAGTAATTGAATGAAATTGCGATGAGTGCCTGTGGCATGCTTCGCTGTGTCATCATTCCCCGAGTCTGTGTTGGGCTAAATTCTGTCTTACAAAGAGATCATGTGCGATATTTAAATTATACATACTCTATTTTCCCATATAAACAAATTACTACAATTTTAAAATTATTGCATCCAACTATTATAGAACTATTATAGCATGCCGGAATGGAATAAAGAAAAGGAATGTAAAAACTGATATACATTTTTAAATGAAAATTTGGTTAGTGGTAGTTTAGCGGGGCCAAAAAATAGCCAGGTATAGTAGACCGAAGCAACGCTCGAGAGCAACCCTTTTCTGACCCTTTTTTCGGGCTCCCAGGGATAAGCCGTGTCTTCGAGGGACGGTCGTCACAGCATGAGGTTACCCTTGCCGATATGACCTGTCGTAGTACATTTTTTACTTTACTAATTCCAATGCTAAGAAGTAAACAAATACAGTTATCATACTCATTGCCGTTGAGCGATTAAATGCGTCTTTTGATCGAGGTTCTACGATGAGAAATAAGGATTTTACGAAAAGTGATCAAATTTACGCCGATGGCCTCCACTGAATTGGCAACGCCGAAATTTTGTGAGTGGAGGGGGGAACGCGAAAAGCTCCTTTTTCTTCCCCTCTCCAATTTTTAGCTTGTCCACGTGTTCCAGGAATTCTGGTGACGAGGTTTCTCTAAGGTGTTTTGCAGGGTGTGAGTTTTCACCGACCTGCACTACTTCATTTATTCTTCTACATCTGCTAACTCCATGCGAGCAGCCTCTCGGGTATTAGCAGGGGGTGACCAATCACCAGCATGCAGCATGTAAATTAATCCCCACTAGCGCGCTCCCCAATGGAGCAGTGGATAAATAAAAGCATGCAATTTACTTCTACGTAATACCCTGCGGGCCAAATCAAATTTATCCCCTACTGGCAGCTAATATTCAGAAAATCCATTGAGCAACACGATGTACCTAATGACTAGAAAATTGCCTATGCAACGCCCATATTCAAAAGTGGAGGCAAGAGACAGCCATCTAATTGCAAACTGATATATTTATCGTCCATCTCATTCTAAGTCCTTAGACACATTGTTGTCAGCTCATTTATTAAACAACTAGATGCGCAAAATTTGTTAATGAGAACTCAACATGGATTCAGGAAAAGTAGATCATGCGAAACCCAGTTAGCGCTTTTTGCCCACGATATTTTAGTATCCGGAGAGAACTACGTACCAGTAGACGCGATTTTTATTGATTTAAAAAAAACATTTCATAAAGTGCCCCACGGAAAGTAATAATAAAACTGAAATCATACGGCCTAGATGAAGATGTTTCCTGGATAAGAGAACTTCTGTGCGACCGCGTGCAAATAGTAATATCATGCAGACGACGCAGTAGTTTACATTGAAATACGTAGCAGTAAAAATAGGGGTGAAATAACGAATGATGTAACTGCAATTCAAGCATGATGCGAGGCGTTGCAGCTAGAGTTAAATTTGAAAAAAATGCGTATGAATTAATTTTATGAAGAAAAAACACATCCCACAACAAAAATGTTTCATTCGGGGTAACTACTTAGTAGGAGACATTAGAATCGGCAAAATATCTAGGAGTTATAATCAATAATGATCTATCTTGGAATACACATTTTCGGGAAATAAAGGGTAAAGCTAATCGTAAATTGGGTTTGTTAAAAGAATACTACGAAAGTGCGACGACAAAGGGATTGAAATATGTCACTTCTACCTCCTTAGACCCCATTTGAAATGCGCTGCCAGTGTTTCGTATCCTCATGAAAGACGCTTAAAAACAAAGTTTGAACTGGTACAGCAACGATCAGCCAGGTTTTTCCTTTTCATGAATGTGCACGTATTAAGTATATGTAGATTCCGTTCTTTAACTTTTCCATTGTTCCATTGAGGAGCGTGAATGTGGGGATCCTTTTGCATGCCGCAAACAGGTGACTGTCCACCACTAGCCAAACACCATAGAGGTGGCTCGCATGGAGTTATGCAGATATAGAAGAATAAATGAAGTAGTGCAGGTCAGGAATAACTAGCCTATGGTAGTATTTAGACTTTTAGACTAATAGACTTTTCAGGAATGAGACATTTTCCAGGAATGAGACAAACATTACATGACCGTGTGGTGTACATGTGGTAAATCATGGGGTCAAGGGTTCCGTTCTAACAGCAGTAAAGTGTTCAAAACGTCAAAACAGCCCCTGTCAAAATAGTGATAGTTCATCAGAAAAATCAGACATAGTATGCGATAAGAAAGTTAAAGTATCAGAAAAGTTCACAAAACCACGTTTGAAAGAAGCTTTATCGATCGTATTTGTAAATTTGTAAATTAAGAACAAAGTTGCTGATTTCACCCATTAAATTCTAAAAACAGAAGCTGATGTAATCATAGAAACTTGGCTATGTGGCTTGGCTTGAAAGTTGGCTATCGGATGAAATAAATGATCGAGAGATCTTCCCGAAATCATATTCGATGTACAGAAAGGACTGTAAAACGAGAACATGAGGAGAAGTATTCAAGGCAGTCAAGAATGAGAGCACAAGCACAGCCGAGAACTAAGGAGATAGTGAATTGATAAGTGTTTGGTGATCAGTAGAATGCTCAGCTAAGAGATACTTTACATGCGCATATTATAGACCACCAGATTCAAGTCTAGATTCAGTTTTAGTGTTAGATAGCCAGATAAGACGTTTTACTTCTCATAAAAATCGTAATTGTGCCATAATTTGCGGCGATTTATATGTTCCATCGATCGACTGGGAAAATATTGATTTCAAAATGGAGGGAAAGACAACGACCTGTGCGAAACTTTGCTTTACTCATTATATTCCAATTCTTTGACTCAGCCAGTAGATACACCTACCTAGTAGTAGAACACCTAGTAGAACTCTTAGCAACGAATATTCTAGAGCGCGTTATTAGAACTGAGGATGTGACTGGTATAAGTTACCATAAGGCAGTGCATGGAAAGTTTCGTATCGTCTCCGATGGAAAACCTGTGCCGAGAAGAAGGGTCTATTTATTATATAAGGCGAATTTTTGAAGGGTTAAAGTTGTACTTGTCGAACACATTCACTGTTTTCAAAGACGCCACTCTCAACCTTGGGGTAAACGAAGCATGGAACAAGTTCATTAGTATTATGCAAGGGGCCGTAGATAATACGGTACCCAGTAAGTGAAAACGTTTGAATTCTGAACCGCGATGGTACAATGCTTAAGTCCTTAAAGCTCTAAAGCGACAGAGAGCAATTCACGCTAAAATGAAAAAGACACATGCGGGACTCACTTGTGAGATCAGTGGCGTAACTATGGGGGGAGGATAAGGGGGATAGATCCTCCCCCAAAGCCTCAGAGAAATAAAAATAATATTCAAAACTATTGTCTAGTTTTGGCTTATAGTAAATTTTAGCCTAACTTGAGCAAGAATGAGCAAGTCCCGCGTCAAGTCCATGGTCATCGTGTTCTTCGACGCTAAGGGAATCGTGCACTGCGAGTTTGTACCACCTGGGCAGACCGTCAACAAGGACTTCTACAAAGAAGTTCTTAAAAGACTCAATCACAGAGTTACCCGCGTACGGTCAGAGATCCGTTCGTCATGGAGACTCTACCATGACAACGAGCCGAGTCACACCGCCTTCATAGTCAACTCCTATCTGACCCGGATCGGTGTTTCAACGGTGCCACAGCCCCCCTATAGCCCCGATGTAGCCCCGGCAGACTTTTTCTTGTTTCCTATGGTGAAAAGGGAGCTGAAAGGAAAGCATCTGGAGACCCTGGACAACATTAAAAAAAACCACGACGAGGTGCCTTAACAGTATTCTGCAAAGCGAGTTCCAGAGGGCCTAGGATGCATGGAAAACATGTTAGCAAAGGTGTATAGACGCGAGAGGAGACTATTTTGAAGAGTATTAAGATGTATTATGTGTTAGATCAATAAATCTATTTTTTGAAAAAAGACTCATTTCTTTTGGGACAAACCCTGTATTTATCCACTGCTCCATTGGGGAGCGCGCTGGTGGGGATTCTTTTACATACTGCATGCTGCTGATTGGTCACCCCCTGCTAAAACCCGAGAGGCTGCTCGCATGGAGTTAGCAGATGCAGAAACTCACACCCTGCCAAACACCTTTGAGAAACCTCGTCATCAGAATTCCTGGAACACGTGGACAAGCTAAAAATTGGAGAGGGGGAGAAAAAGGAGCTTTTCGCGTTCCCCCCTCCACTCACAAAATTTCGGCGTTGCCAATTCAGTGGAGGCCATCGGCGTAAATTTGATCACTTTTCGTAAAATCCTTATTTCTCATCGTAGAACCTCGATCAAAAGACGCATTTAATCGCTCAACGGCAATGAGTATGATAACTGTATTTATTTACCTCTTAGCATTGGCATTAGTAAAGTAAAAAATGTACTACGACAGGTCATATCGGCAAGGGTAACCTCATGCTGTGACGACCGTCCCTCGAAGACACGGCTTATCCCTGGGAGCCCGAAAAAAGGGTCAGAAAAGGGTTGCTATCGAGCGTTGCTTCGGTCCACTATACCTGGCATTTTTTTGGCCCCACAAAACTACCACTAACCGAAAATTTTCCTAACTTATGAGAAAGGAGATTATTTGGATCCATTACTTTCTTTTATAAGTTCTATTATCCAGTCAAATGACTATTGGTAGACTTTAAGGCCATACAGATATATTTTCAAGTTTTAATTCAAAAATTTCTCAACGAATTTAATCTCCTTTCTCATAAGTTAGAAAATTTTTCATTTAAAAATCTATATCAGTTTTTATATTCCTTTTCTTTATTCCATTCCGGCAATTTATAATCTCTAGCTAAGGCCTCCCTAGTATAATTTTCATTCCAATAACCAGTTATGCCCAGGAGTTAGTCAATGATTGAGCAATTAGCTGACGTTTTTAAAGACGATTCTTTTAATAAACTGGTGCAATTGGCCATTCCAATCGAAGAATGACGCAGTTAAGAAAGATCCGAGGTTTTCCCGGCGTACGATGTTCTTGAAGTTATTTCAGGTTTCCTACCGGATGAGGTTCTCCATCTCTGCCGACGTTTCGATGGTCGTGTCGTCCATCGTCACCAGGCCTTGATGTCGATGGCCCTGATGACGATGGACGACACGACCATCGAAACGTCGGCAGAGATGGAGAACCTCATCCGGTGGGAAACCCGAAATAACTTCAACAATGACACAGTTGTCATTAACAATGTAACACTACAGGTAAATGTCCTGAAAAATAAATAAATAAAGGTAATTTTAATGATGTTAAAGTATGCAAAAACCTCATCATGGTTCATCATATCATAATTATTTAAATATTCTTGTATTTGCCTTTCAGAGATGCTTATTCATAAGACATACAAATTTTTTAAAATGGCCTGAATCCAACCGCGAAGTATGTCATTTCTTCTACAGGGTAAAAGTTAAGTTACCATCTAATCTCGTTTGAAATAAACCCTTTAAAAATAAAGTTACATAAGTGACTCAAATATTAAATGTAAAAATTGCAATAAAGCTGTCATCCGTTCAATGTATTAAATTGATAAAACTATCCCTTTTCCAACACGTCATTTTTCAAGGCAACAAATATGAGCCTGAATAATACGTTTTTTCCGTAATAATATGGTATGGGTTAGGACCTGTAACCTATTAATATTTTTTTAAATATACTTAAAAATTCACGATATTCATTGCCCCTGAATGCACGAAAATTAAAGGAGAATAGAAGGAAATGTAGGAAAACAGAAGAATAAAAGAAAAAAATAACAGTTGATGGATGGAAGAATGGACTACGTTATCCCAAAAAAATGGCCCAATGCGTTGGCCTTCTCATGATAGTGAGCAGTTATGTGGATGGCACAACGAAGGGAAAAAATGAAAGAAAATTATCCCCAGGAGGACAAGTATACGAGTACTGGGTTCAATACCATTATTCCTTGTATAGAGTGTACCCACCTTGTCACAATCTTATCGTTTAAAATGAGAATGATATTTGAAAGGTCAGCTCAATAACAATACGAAGAAGACTGCCGAAGGAAATTAAAATAAACTGTAAAGGGAGACGGTAAAAACTAGGACAACAGAATACCGATCCTAAAATTCCAATGCCATTGAAATCTCAGGATCTCTTGAACTCACAGGACCTTGCACTCATACTCAATATATATATATATATATATATATATATATTGAGTATGAGTATATGACTTATATAGGGATCCTGAATCGAAGACCAAGGCACAGAAAGTAAAAAGTCTCACATCCGTCGAAGGATAAATTCTTCTCCGTTCAAAGGAGTTTTGGTCACATTCTCACGCTGTCTCTAGTTTTGCGGTCAATGTGGGCGTGGTGGTCCTCCGGACGAGAATAAACGACGAATACTAAATTAATCACTAAGTAATGGATGCTCTCCGGCCGCCGCTTTTGAGAAGAAGGTTATTGTATCGACCAGGGAAATTCCGGCAGCGGAAAGGTGGTCGAGAGGGAGGAAGAAAGGATTAGGGTGTGTGAGAGAAAGAGAGAGAGAGAAGAGGCTCTGGGATATAGGAATAGGGTGTTTCAGAGAAGGGGGGGGAGGGTCGAAGGAGCAGCTTAGATGTGGATGTGCATGTGGGGTTGGTATGTGAGCCGACGATGCTTCGCGCCGAACAATCGATACAGCGGTTACGCCCACTTCAACACACATACATGGCAAGGCGACCCGACACCGCTTTCCATTTGATTAGATGGTGCCCCACCGATACCGCCCAGTTATGACGGGGTGCATCTCGTGATTTTGATGATACTTCTGGGCGAACGGGAGGATTAACAGGATTATAGCAATTTCCATTCGCGAAACGATGCGAATCTCATTTTCTTCGAAATATCAAAACATGCTCTTCTTACAGCATTTCAACGACCGTGGCTCCAAACCATCCTACATTACTCGGAAAATGCTTTATTTATCATGATATTTCCAGGAATCTATAAGGGTGGCGTCTTTTTTAGGGTCAAAATATTATTTAACGCATGAAAATGTAATTATTTGGAAAAAATAATTAATGGAACGGTATAAAATAAGAGTTTTCATTATAATGGAATGTGAGCTTAACGTGTAGAGCTTTGAGTGTAAAAAATAACGAAAGGGAACATTAAGATAGCTCATCCGCAGGAAATTCATGGAGTTAACACGCGATTGCATATCACTTGTACAGTTAAATATAGAACTATCATGATAAACTGGAGAATATTTCTCTGATTCAAAATTTTAACCACGGGTATTCTCAAGAGTAAGATTTTTCTTGCTTACAAATTTCATTTCACCCCATTAGGTTCCTTGCCACTCGGCCGTCGTTCGACTCTCTATGGAATAAGGTATTAAAATGACTGGAAAAGTAATTAGTCCTCATAAATACGTATTCGATGAAAAAATATACAGCCAGGAACAATTTTTGAGAGACCCGACTGAATATTTACTGTGCAATATCTAAATCAAAATGTTTTTTACTCCGATTATGTGCGGTTAAATATGTTTCAAATAGATGACCTAAATGTTTGATATTGTCATGATAATGTAACTTTAAAAGTTTCGGTCATTTTTGAAGCGCCCACTGGTAATATTTTTTATAATGTGTTCCGAATAATGGCTTCGAGGACTTCCACCCGTTGTAAAAGGATCAATATTCTTGTAAAGACAAAATCTAAACATGATTTTCTGAAACGATAAGAACTAGTTCAACATTAGAGACAAATTAACATTAGGTCAACTTTATCTAATCATATTTTCCTCATGCTTCTTAATCAAGGGATAGGATATAAACACCTCCCTTATCTTCACAAAAGACATAGATGAGAAAATCAGCAGTGACCTGTAGCACTGACTTTCCGACAAAGAGCGAGACAAGTCTAGGTCAAATTGTATTTTCGCCAAGCATGTATTAACACTGTAAGATCATAAATGCACAAATAGCATCAAGGATATGCCCCTGAAATAGATATTTTTATTTTCAACAAAAAACAAAGAAGTTTTATTTTTCGCCACTGCAGTCAAAATTTTACTATTAATCATGGCATATATTTTTACGCCCTAGAAATAAATGAAGAATACGAATAAGCATTTTAAATACTCAAAAATATCAATCTTAAATTATTTTAACTGTAAGTCAAGATATGTTTTTCAAATACTCGAGAGAGTTTTCGAAGATTGTCAACTAGACCTTGCACTACAAATTAATTTAAATCTAGGTTGATTAAGGCGGGAATATAACAAGGGAATTTCGGGTACTAATAAACGTTGTGTGAAGGATTAAATTTAGACGATAATTTTTTACGGCTTCCAGGAAGTTAGTTATTAAAATATTAGGAAAATAAAATGTAGATTATTCGTGAAAACATACCGTGACAAATGCAAGCAAAAACCTCCAAAAAATACGATCAAAAATACCTGAAATACACTGGGACGTAAAAAGCGGATATTTCACATTAATTTGCGACATTGGTTGTTTGGTGTTGGTCAACAGATATTCAGTGAACTCTAATGCATATTTTAATGAACGAGTGATTCTTTTAATTTACAGAAAAATATTCATTCGCAAGCACTTTAGATAACGTAGGAAGCAATGATCTACGCCGTAGACATTTGATTGAAGATGGCAGCTTGAATGCCTCCAGTAAAATGATGCCAAAAAAGATGTAAATTGTGGAAAATTGGTAATTTCACTGATTTAAGTACACAAATAGAAGAGGCTATATAAAAATGCTGCGGTGTTAATACGCGGCCCTTTAACTAGTAACCCTCTATTTTCACCAACTAACAAATACAACCAAAGAGTAGTCTATGAAATGTGCTCTGTGCTCTAACTTTCCCCATTATCGGTGATAAAAAGTACCTGTCCTCATAACAAAACTAAAGCAATACCACTAATTTGGAAGATATGAAAATCAGTATCAAATATTCGTAAATAATATTTTTTTGTCTGACCCAGTATCTATTGGAGTTTTCCTTTTCAATTACAATAAAGTGATTTAAAATTTAATTTTAAGCATATTTGATGGTCAAAAGCGCTTATATTAAATCCTTGGATATAAGAGAACTATGAAAATCAGAAAAAGTGATAAAATTAAACGTCATAATTCTGGTCATTCGGCCAATAAGGGGGTGATTTTCGAGCATCCTCAATAAAAATCTTAATTTTCTTATCTGAATAGTTCCCACAGTAAATGGTTTTCTTATATATTTTCGATTAAAATATTCCATTTGATTGAGATTTAGGGACTTTCCATTTAGTAGACTCTTCCTAGGAATCGCGATTTAACATAGCACATAATTAAATCGCTCAACCACAAAACGTCAAAAAAGATAACAATATTTCTCTCATTTCAAATTCCATGGATGAAACCACCTTCTCATACTCAAAAGTTAACGACTAAGTAAAAATGCGTAAAAAATAATATTATAATTTTCTTCAAAATAGTATAGCATAAGATCAATGTAAGAGCATACTACAGATATAATGATGATAAATAGAAGCCAGTGGTCTAACAATCTCATTATTTCATCCTACTATCCATTGAATCAATTTAAGTCTGAAACCGATGGGATTCCCAAGGAATTAAACTGAAAAATCACCCCAATTCTCAAAATAATCTGAACCATTAACACTTCGTTAACATTTTAATGGCTACCTATATGTCTTGACCTACATAAAATTATGGATTTAGATGGAAAAATTATCCTGTGTATTTTTAAATTAATGACAAAGTACGCAAGTAAAACGGGTGCGGTGACATATACAATGTGTTATATATACATCAGTCGTGACCTCAAACGAATGCAGAAGAAATATATGAAAGCCTGAATTACACGTATAGCAGGTGAAACAACCACTGCCTTGAGATTATTTGGAGCGGCAATACGTTTTTCCAAAAAAAACTTTGGAAAATTAACATGTTGTACAAACCTCGGTAATATTTGTTTAATACTACTTCGGATCATAAGTCACACGAACCAGATGGCACACAACCTCTCCATGTCTTTTCTCTTATCGTCCAGGACGCAATATCTCATTAGCAGGGTAGAAAGTATTTCAAAACGATGTGAATTAACTTATTTTATTAATTTTTAGAGATTCTTTATGGTAATAGTGAGCCGTTCATTTATTTTCCAGAATGAATTCGTTCGTTAGCTTTTTGTGCACAACCAAAAATGGTATTAAATTTCCCCGACCGCAGAAATCCGTTTTATTTGAATATATTTTACACAGAAAATACGTGTACGAGCATGCATGCATACGTATCAGCAGTGACCTCTACCACATTTGGATATTTTACATTTTAGTGACGATGTTTATCAGCTGAAAGCAACAAATAGATCCTGAAATTACGGTTCATACAAACAACTACTCTTTTAAATCACACGCATGGAGCAGAAGTTCACGTTTCACGTTCTAGACACATTCACGGCCACAACGAGACAACGCTCGTCTAAGAGAGATCAAAACTTATCTCAAGTAAACTGTGTTACGTAACTCTTTAATACACTACCTAGCTCATATTGGAACATCGATCGTGACACTACCTCCTAGAAGTGTGACGTAGTCTGTGGCTGACCTTTATTGACAAATAAGGAACGAGTTCCATCTCTAGATTTCACACACATTGATTGAATTCAGATCATGGTCAAGAATACGCAGGAAATGTTTTTAAACGTTTATATTTATTCTAAAATTCGATTTTGGTTATACATACTAATTCTATTATATCTTTGCACTGCCAGTCGTCTAACGAAATCCGCTTTTAATAAAGTGGGAAAATACAAACGCGGCAGTGCCATACTGTTCAAAGTGCCGTTATTTCCGCCAAATTCAAGGAACCGATTTTAAAAAATTCGAATGAATAAAACACAACTGTACCCATCAAGATAGTAATTGAATGTTTGTATTCAATCCACGAAAAGGTAGGGAATTCTTTAATTTGAGAAAAATAATATGGCCATGTGGAAAATTGAATCCCTCGAACGTTGGTGGATTCTTACCCAACGAATAATGATCCAACTTCCCTTGAAGCTATTGATTCGTGGTTATGTGAAACAATACCAGCTGAGCAAGTTAAACTGAAAATTTTAATGCCTCTTAAAACCAAAGTCCCTTTATACTTGGAATATAGTGAATTCCATGCGTTATTGTTTGAGAGCTTTGGTGGTTGAAATATTTTTTACTATCAAAATGCATCTTAACCCCAAAAATCTCAGGAATCATAGTATTTCACGAAAAAGTTCTGACCCCGATAAACCCCATCCTAATGCCACTCTTGTGATAGCGCATATTCCGCCCGAATGGTACGAAGATCAATTAAGTACTTCTAAAATTCCCGCGTCTTAATAAATACGATAATTGAGTAAATCAGAAAGAAAAACTTACACAGAACTTCAAATTTATCATTTTGCCATGTACCTGAAAAATAATTTGTATTCCAAACGCTAATAAATAATTTATGGTACGGCTAACAAGATTGACGAGATTTTAATCTAAATAAGATTTCCAAATGTAAATCGGATTTTATTTTCACGTCTAGCAATAATTTTTCCAGCGAAAGCAATTCATTGTACTTCCTTTGACTATAATAATTAGGTGTTATTGAAAATAATTACGAAATTCCATTTTGCGACTGTTATAGACTTTTTTAATATCTTCCAATTTTTTCTGATATTTTGTTTTTCTATAGGTATGAAGATTTTAGATTAATACGCCTGAAATAACCTGATTTTTGTTAAATAATTTTAATAGATCAGATGATTTGATTTATGATACATAGCTCGATTCAAATTTTAAAAAACCCTGAATGGAAAATTCTGGAATTGTTATCAAATCCCGAGCTACTGATGAGATTCAAACCTGAGATAACAATACCAAAAGCAAGCACTTGAGCCCAATATTATGACTATTAAAAGTGAGGTTGAGTTTGGTTGACGCTTTTGTTTTATTACGTGTCCTTCTATGTCCTCTTAAGTCTTTTATTACCTCTCATTATGAGTAAATGAATGTAGTAATTCAGTAATTACCATAAAAATTTGGGGATGTTTGGCTCCATGTAGTCGTTATGAAGTATTCGATCCATGAAAATTTTTATAAATTTTCCCACCCCATAAAAAATAAGCTAGAATATGTTGTTAAGTTATTTTGATGCAAATTGTACCATATATTTAAAAAAAAAATTTCTCTTATGTAATAAATAATATTTGTTAGATAAAACGAAAATTATGGTCCACGTGACGTGTAAACTGCTAAAAATGTTTTCTAGGGTGTGAATATGTTAAGTATATTGAGATAATGTTTTTATTCAAAATGAAGAGTTATCAATAGGCTCACAAAATGATGTTCATTAATTACACTTTTGGCTTATATTAGTAGCTTTACTCAGCAGGGGAACAAGAAGTGAGCATATGCATAAAAAATTTCAATCGCTAACCACGGTTCTAATACAATCAGAATAGAACAGGCACCTAAAATATCGAATTAAAATTTCAATCCTATTTCTAACGCCTTGAATCCCAACTTCTACGCCACGGAATTCTCAGTCTCCTGCGCAAAAATACCGGCCAAATACCAGCCCGTTTTCAGTGCCCGCACCAACCAATCTTGCCTTTCCAACGCCTCCGAGTGGATTCCCTAGGTTCCATTGTTCCCGTGTTCGCCAAAACACGGGAGTTTTCAATTTCTTCCGATCGATTGGAGGATTCGAGCACCGTAATCCAGTCAAAGGCAGTGGCTGAGTTGGGTCCGCGCCTACGCCCGCCACCCCACCTTCCGCGAGATCTTATCCTCGCCACCTGGGTTGCACCATGGATTCCATCGCTGATTACCACGAGATGTGCTTCCTTTCATGAATTTCCCCCACTTATAGACTGGATGGAAGCCAGCTCGATCCTTCTAGCTCTGGCCGCTGCCTTCGGGAACAATAGGTCACCGCAGCAGGTACAATCACGGTCGAAACACCACCAGTCCAAAAGTTGAAGCTTCAATCGATGGACTTTTGGTTTTTACGTGTCTCTCTCTCTCTCTCTGTAGCTTCATACGGATAAACATTACATCAGGGGTAGTGTTAGCTAGTTAATAATTCTTGGCCTTGAGGACGCATTACTCTCTCCCTCTCAACCGGTCGCATTTTGTCTTTTACCGCAACAAAATACTTGTTTATTAATTACGACATCATCTTGAAATTTTCAGAGCAAGTAGAATCTTACTCGCGAATAAAAACTTTGCATATGAGAAAATACTGATATGAAATTTTGTAGTTTTAATATGGATAAATGTTGTAAAGGCTCTTGTGCGTGCACCCTGAAAAGTTCAAGAGGATTTCGTAAGTTTTATCCATTTAATTCGTCGTAAATAAAGAGTGGTCGAGCGGGAACGCTGCATCCTCATAATTTCCAGACGTGATTTTACTCTCTCAGACATTCTTCAGGAACTTCATGGGGATATCGCCTTTTAAGTCAAAGAGTGAAAAATATACCGCAGGGGAGAACAGTTAAAATGTAAACATTTTGCAAATAATGTGTGGAATTATATCACATTAAAAGAACGGTTTTTAATGAAGTTTTATTCTACTTAAACATGAATTTCCTGATGCTTATCAACACGGATTTCGCGAATTAAATTGAATTTAAGGAAATTCATTTAATGTAATCTAACAAGCAAAAATGATTCATTTTTAGATATTACACGCCATTAGTCCTGATTTCCTGAAATCGTAACCTAATTCAACAAAATTCTTTGGGATTAAATTTATCTCATCGGTTAAGATATGAATCAACCATTTACCTCTCATTTTAACTTCATATTTAAAAATGTTCAGACTTCTAATTCGATTTCCGAATTATTAAACATTATTATGGATCATTAGGTACTGAAAGGACTCCTATCATATTAACATTTATTTATTTATCCTGCTTAAATATTATTTATGAAACCACAAAATCACAGTGCATTGATATATTTCATGAAAATTTATTAAAATAACGTAATTTCAGCTTTTAATTTGACTTTTTATACACTGAAATAGAATATGATCTTGGGATTGAAACAAAACTAATGATTGTACGACTGATTGTGAGTGAATGAGTGAAAATTGGTCAGGAAACTCTGTGATCATTAAATAATCAATTTTTCATTTGATTTTTTTATTCAAAATCATAGAAATCTCATTTCGGCGATGTATCCGGTCCAAAGAATAAAGTATTAACTCATGAACCTTTTACTTCAAGTCCCGGGCGGGTGATGTTCCAGATATTCTATGCGAAGGTACTCATGGGAAGGAAATGAAACGAAAGAAGCGTTGCATCCTTCAGTTAGAACATTAAGCTATGAGATAACTTACCCAACCATATATTTTACATAGAAAAATACATGGAACAAAAGAATGTATCCGAATAAAATTTTCTGCGTGAAATTATTGGAGGCCCTACTTCTCGTTATTATTCAGATATTATCAAAAGCGTTCACCAGCTTTGCCTCACTACACTATGCAAAAAGATGTACAGGGAACCGCTCATGCAAAAAATGTGAAAATAAATGTAATTTTACTACTTTACTATTTCTCCACCCTTTCTCAGTCGTTTGCTTAATCTACCAACCTGTCTATCACTCACTTTTCAACGATGCAAGCGCTTAAAAGTGACCACATTTGTCCACCAGTCATCTAACCAAATAAACATTTTCTTCGAACGAGCTCACCCTTAACACACGTCACCTAAACTCATAAAATGATGACCGCCGTTATGTTTTTGACCGCCGTTTGGTATATTTTTTACTGTTCACTTACTGATTGCTTCGACCCGAAGGCTGTGTTGAACAGACGAGTGAATTTCATATGCTTTGAGTATTTCGTATAGCAGCCTAGTGGGTACAGTGCTTGGCTTACGGCCATAGAGTTCAGGGTTAAAATCCAGGTGAATCCTTCGGAAGCCCCCATACAGAAATCATCTGATAGCGAGGTGGCTCGTATAGCTGGCCCCCTACCCTGGATCTCTTTTTCCCCCACATGCTTGTGACTTATTCCAGGGTCAAGCCTGTAATTAACTAACCAAAAATACCTTCCAGTTGAATACGGAGTGAGGGCTATTCTCATGTGCAAGAGATGATAGATCTTGTACCTCAGCCACCACGCATTTACAACCAATATATCCACCCAGGTCTGCACTCCAAACCCATCGAGCAGTAGCTAAGAGCCTTCTCCACTCTCCATTGCTAAGAGCAGTGATTATGCTATTATTTTTTTATCAACAAAGGTTCTAGCAGGTTAAGATGGTGAAAAGTGCCCCCTGATATTTTGAGAATTAAAAAATATGCACTTTAAGTTCATCCAAAATTATGTGTTTCCCCAAAGTTTCAGGTCGCAAAAATGGAAAATAACCCCCAAAAAAATTGAAAAACTATTTTTAGTTTTTTAACCATATCTCCAGTTTTTATTTTTGTAAAATTGTTTTCTTGATTAGAAAGTAATATAATATTCTATAAATTTCTACCATCCTGATTTTTTTTCAAAATTTTTGAGCCAAAAATTAAACCTTTACATAAGTTTGAAAGTTTCAAAATTAAATTAAAAATTTTAGGAAACAATAGATACGCAGAAAAAATATATGTCGTTACCCCTACCTTGAAATATAATCCTAATTTTTATCAGATTTTTAAAAATGGTGAAACACAGTCAAAAACACGAATAACTGCTTTCCGCCATTTGCATATATGTATTCCAGGAGGATATTCGATTAGGGGGCACTTTTCACCATCTTAACCTGCTAGACCCTTTACGATCAAGGCGGCGTTCGCTCGAATTTCCGATAACCGCTATCTGCGACGATGGTACTTCACATGCACTATTTTTTCACTTTTCATCTGTGGAAAAAAATGTAGGCACACCATCTAGCTCGATTACAGAGTTCAGTGAGACCCGAAATTGCAATTCATGAATAAAATTCGGTGAATCGAAGATGATGAAGTATCACGACAAAAAGCAATCTTCCCCAATTCAACCATTGACTCGTAAGAGTAAATAAGAAAATTTTAAAGTCGCCGCCTATCTTCATGACTTAGAGATTAGAGATCTGGGTAATTTATTCGTTCAAAGAGAAATTTTTATTTGGGGAAGGATAGCTACAATGATGTACACAACAAATAAACACACGCACATCATGCACAAGACTGAGGTGTACCAGAAAATCAGCGGCACGTTTGGCATGAGTTCGTGAGATCATCAACTTATAAGTGAATGGGGTTAAGGCCGTCGATTTTTCGTCGCGAATAGCTCGAGAAGTAGGAGACATATCGCAAAAGGGAGAGATATATATTGTACGGACTCAATCACAATCCAATGAAACATGGAATTGGTGAGCGAGCCCATTTAAAGGAGAAGAGCAGACGTCCCGCCACTCCCACGTCTTCCAATGGAGTGCAGTGCTCCTTCCTCGACAACGCTGCGGGAAATCAACTCTCCCTCCCTCGCTCCCCACCCACCCACACCTCCCCACGCAGTGAGCAGCGCATCGGCCCAACTCGACAGCACCGCGTTCACGCGTCCCGCCGCTGCCTTGCCCCATCTGACGTGTTTCCCCGCCTTCCCACACCGCGCGACGCAGACGCCGATGGCAGGGATGGGGACGAGGGCTGGCTGCGCGGGGTGTTTTCCTCGTAATTATGACCAACTTGACGCAATCCCGCGTCCGCGAGAAGAGTTTCGAGGAGGGGCCCCACCTTGTGTTATCTTTGTTATATTAAAAGAAAAAAGAGCGAGAGATTTCAGTGAGAGGGAGAGAAATCTGCGGGGGGGTGCCCCCCATTCAGGGGCGATGATGCTTCGCCAGCGCTGCCAGTGGTGATTACGGCGGATAATTGTGCTCGTTTATTTCATCCACACTGCAGCCGCGGAATCCACTGGTGGCTGATTAATGGTGACTCTTATGCCTGCTCTCTCTCTCGAGGGTTAACTAAATTTTATCTACGAACCCCCCTCGGAAAAGGCGAGGCAGGGTTTATTCTTTGATTTACTATCGAAATTTCTGGAAAGAGTAGGAGCACAGTTGCTCAAGAGCAGAATCGTGTTCTTGCTCCGTTTATTTTATTTGAAAAACTTCTCATGTTTCGATGATAAAAATTCCATTAATAAAAAGATGACCCCTTATCTATTAGTTTTGGGTTCAATATGAGTATTTTTTGTTTTCTAATCAGCTGTTCAAACTTTATCATCCTTGCCCTCACCTTATTCTTACGAGAGTAAATAATCATTAATATCTTGAAATATTTTTTAAGTAAAAAGTAGCTAATATTCCACCACTCTTGGTGACATTACGAGGGGTTTCCACGTCTCATAACTAATATTTGGGCTCATCCAGCATCCAAACGTTTGTATTCTATAATTGCAGCATACCTAGCTTTACAGTTATTGTAACTCAAGTTACAAATCTACAGCGGAGAAAAGATTGCATCCACACGCCCACTGGAGTGGGTCGAAATATTTCAACTATGTCATGATAAGTATAATAAAGCACAGGTTTGTCGATAATTGCGTCCATTCTCGAACTGATCCTAATAAACGTACCATTTAATAGACAAAACAAAAAAGACCGCAATGCACACGGCCATAACATCGGATTCATCTTAATAATCGGAGCATAGCGAACGATTCCCACTTAAGCCACGTCTCAGACCGCAAAATAAAACTCGAAGACTCACGCAAATACCGCCCGGCAGGGCACTTGGAAGCCATTGCACCGGCCCCAGAACGATCACTCACATCCAACTCACGAAGAGTCAAATTGATTATACAGGTGCACCACCGAAAAATAATACCGACGCCGCACACAAGAGGGGAAATTCCTCGGGCGGGAGGTGGGGGACTCACCGGTTCCGTTACCGAGGTCCGGGGGCAACGAGGGCTCCATGGCGTCCTGATCCTCCTCTTCCTCCTCCTCATAGTAATCGTCCCGCTCCCATGAGAGAGCCACGAGGCACGACGTGATGGCCACCAGGAACACGGGCTGCAACTGTTGCATCGTGGCGTCGGCGGCCACCGCGACCGCCCGCCCGCCTCCTCCCGCCTCCCCACGGCGAGGAGTAGCAGCAGGAAGAGACCGCGACGACGGAGACGACGGCGCTGGACACCGCCGCCCCAAGAGGACCGATGCCCGCTGACCGCTCCCGACGCTGCTATCCCTTCCTGCTTGCGACGACGCTGCCGAGAAGCCGGCACTAGAGGGTGGGCTGGATGCACGGGAAGTTTGGCTTTTAATCCTAGTCCCTCCGAAGGGCTGCTAATAAGGTCCTCAGCGGACTTCGGCGATGGTAGTGTTGTTGGCGGTGCAGACGTTGACGCCCCCTCAGAAGCAGCTGGACCCATCACCTGGCGGCGGGCGCCGCATCACTGAGGGAAGCTTAAAAGGGAAGAGGGGAGGGCTGGGAAGGGGTCCACACCCCCGCAGCACGCCGCGCACCCCTCCTCTCGCCCCCTCACACCCACCCCTGACTCGCCTCCTTTACCCCCAGACCCTTCCTCCCTTCGCCCAGAGCACGGAGTCCACCGAATCCACCCCAGCCCCCGAAGCTTCCCCCGAACAAAAAAGGAAACCCTCCCCTACCGTTGTGAGTATATGCACCTCCTCCCAATCTCCTCCTCCACCTACAACCCCTTCCTTCTCCCTTGTTATCCTTTTTGCCCTCCCCTCAATTTTCTCCCCTCCCTTTTTCTCCTCCCTCCCTCCTTCAGCCCCCCATGAAATCCCTCGCTTGGTCTCCCCCTCGAATTTTCTCAGCATCGCCTACCCCTCATGTCATCTCCTCCTCGGCGAGAGCAAAGCATCGCTACCGCTGTACGTCTGTGCGATACTCCAATGTGTCCACTAAATATCGAAACGCGTATGTCTCCATAGGATCGTCATGAAATTAAGTATCGTACGTCAATTAGATATTTCGTATCTTAATCTTGAGTGATAGCTCCTGAGGAAGGGTTTGACGAATCGATACGAGGCAGAGTGAGATTTTGATCGGCAATTATCACGCTTTCCATTACATATACGCGACAGTAAACTACATCTACAAGAGTGATGTTAATCACTTGAATACGTGGTGAACCATTGCTATTATGTTTGATTTAAAGGTGAAATTTTGACAATTTGATTCACAATCTTAGGCATCACAAAATATCACCCAACAAAATTACGTTTAACACTAGTTATCACAAGTGGAGCAAAATATGGCGTAAAATAGACATGAAATGTAAAAATCGATAAATGAATCATATAATTTTCCAATAAGGAAAATATACCGTTGGTAAAATAAGGCACGATTTCCAGCGCGACAAAAATCCGTTACCATTTCTATTTCAAGATAAACATTAAGCTATGTTTGGCATATCCCCTCTGCTGCAATTGGAAAAATAGGCATAGACTGCGAAATCAGAATTCATACACTATAATAAGTACTTTGATCATCTATTCCTCGTGTGGTTTTGTTGCAAAATAAGAGTGTAATTCACGCCCATATAAATCTACCACATCATTAAGTGGAAGGTGACTGATTTATTCTCATTGTGCTATAATTCACAATTTATAGAAAAAATTATTGCATTTCCATTATTTCGATAGAACTCTATTAATTCACTGTTACAGTTTGAGTTATCCATTGAGTACATTCAAAAGTAAGCAAACAAGCTTTAGTCACTTACCTATGTCGACATCCTGATTAATGCCCTCTTTCCGAGCGTTGCAGTCAAACACCGATACTTCACACATACCAGCCTTCTTCGTAAACATTAGCTTGGTTCCCCTCCAAGCAAAAATTATTTCCAATACTTGTGATTTAAGTTTCATTTTAACTTTCTTTGCACCAATTTTTTAGCTTTAAGGTCGATTTTCCATAATAGGACAATATTCCGTATCTTCTTCCAATTCCCGAATTGCCATGGATTCAATTTTATCTATTTGCTTTTCCTTACATTTCTGATTTGATGTTCCCCAATTTAATTTACGAGTCTCCAATACAATGGATGCAATAAATATGAATTCATTTCTGATCACTCTTCCTTTCTTACTTCACCCACCTCAGATTGGCAGATAAATTAAATCACTATAATTTCTACATAATAAATACGGGAACTCTCTCTCCTTGTCCTATTGTTTGCTTTTCAAATCTATCTCATGGGCGGAGGGACAATGACTTCAACTTCTAGTCGAAAGGAAACGATTATTTTTGTCTATATTGGTCAATCCTACGATAGCTTGGAAAACTATGAGTGTGAAACTATTTCGTAGGTGAATTAATCATGAATACAGTGAGAGGTAAAATTATAATTACATATTATCCCCAAAAAATATTTTATTTTGCAAGATAATATTTTTTGGGTTGAGCCGTAGTTATATTCTGATGGAGGAGCCCGGATTTTGATTCAAATTTTACTTCTACATGCTCCCAAATGGAAATCATCATAGAGTAAGGTGTCCCAAGGAAAGTAACTCCACGCCAACCCTGCATGAAAGATATGGATAGGGCCACGGCTTAAGACGAACAAAATTAGCTGTAGCACCGAGTCGTGACAACATGATTTGTTGCAGGTTGAGGTCAACGCTAACCAATGCAAATTGATTCTTAGTATCGAGTGACGGATGTTACAGATCATGGGATGAGTAGCGTACGATATTTGATGCGAAATGAAATCTAACGTAAGATATAAGCTACTGAGATAATTTACACCCTTTTGAGTAAATCTCGAGTTAGCTCTCGCCTAACTAATTCAAATCAACCTTCCTTTTGGACCACTGAATGAGCGCTGCCAACAGTAATGCGATGTGAAACGCAACGATTCGGCTCGTCGAATGCGATACGTGAAATTTACGCTCTTTCCAGAAAATCCCTTTTACACCCTTAATTTACACCCTTTTGAGTAAATCTCGAGTGAGCTCTAGCCTAACTAATTCAAATCAACCTTCCTTTTGAGCCACTGAATGAGTGCTGCCAACAATATTACGATTTGAAACGTACGAGACACGACTCGGCACGTCAAATACGATACATCAAACTCTACGATGCGATTCCAGAATCGCTCATCACAGCCCCTCGCTTCCCGACGAGTCTTCCTCCGCCAACGCTCCCTCCCCTGCCCCTACACCCCCTTCCCCTGGAAACCTCCCCTATCTCCCTCCCATTACTTCTGCCTCTCCCCTCCCTCCCCCAGGTCGATTCCGCGCGCCCCGAAGAGTACTCCAAAGGTCGGGGAGAGAGGAGTGAGTGAGGAGGGGAGGGAAGTGGAGGTGGGTGGGGGAGTGAGGGAGAGAGAGAGGAGACAACGCTGATCCGCCATGTTGGGGAGAGCGGACTGAAAGGATTTTAGCGCCAGGGTACGGACGGAGAGAGAGAGAGCGGCCAGCGCTCCTGCGCCTGGGATGCAGAAGATGATGTATCCCTCCCCCCACCCTGCTGCGGGACGAATATTATTCTGCCCATGTGTCCCTGTGAGTGTGTTTGTTCAAATGAGGGATTTAACCACGCGATTGGGGATACATACATATACCCGTACACAAAACACACACACGACGAATCAATTCCCACTCGCGACGGAGAAGCGACGAGGATTATTGGATCCGATGATAGCGTCCACGGAAACGTGTTCGGCAAAAATTACAAAATCAAAATAAAAGTATCACAATTCCCTATCACGCTTATTTCGACTCATTAGCTTTATTCAATGATGATTTTTAAAAAATGAAGACGTCCATTGTGATGGCTGCAGAATCAATATTGCGGATGACTCGACGGAATTTGATTTTATCAATCAAAAAGCGATTTACCGAAAATATCTGACCAAAACTATCAAGCCGTAATGACCCTTAACCGACTATGGATTAGGGGACTGCGGTTCGGAGGCATGGATAAAAGAGGCATTCACTCATTAAGGTTAGGATCTAATGAATAGATTACCTAGGTTCACTAAGATGGAATGTCGATCATGCTTCGGATATCCTGTCGCAGGACATGGCGAAAGTTACATTTTTTTTCTCTCATCTTTTAATGCTATGTTAGTTCCCTGCCTTAGCTAAATCGCTTTCGACCTACTCCACTTTCCCACTCCTGAATGAAAATCTGTTATATCCTCAGAAACAAACGCATACAATTCATTAATAGTGAAATATTTATCTCTATGCATTAAAGAAGGCTTTGCGGAGAAAATTATCCGAAATAAGTGCCGATGGTAGCTCGATTACAACTATCAGGCGTTCAACTCGATGGTTTCAGGTTCGAACATAATATTGATCTTGAATATTTATGATAGTTTTTAGTAACTATTTAGTGGCATCCATTATATAGTTGATAGTATGCTTTCTTCCATAGCTACTAATTTCCTTGTACGAACAACCTTTACCTCCTTCAATTAGGCAATCAACACTGCAGAATTAATGGTCTTTAGAATAACTTGCAAGGAAAATAAACAAATCGTGCCTCCCTGATTCCATTCAGACTTTTTGAATTGTTTTTGCTCGCTGTAAACATAACTTATGGGGAAAATCCAGCGCCCTCGAAACCTTTAAACAAACAAGTAATATCAATTTTTTAAACTTATCATAGGCAACCCACATTTCCTCGCCATAAGAAGTCCTGAGGACGGATGGCTGAACTACGGAATTTAGTGACTAACCCGCGATGGCTTCAAAATGGTGTATATTGCTCAAGAACACAATATATGCAGGAGGTTCGATGAAGATCAATTCAACCAAACAAAGATCATTGTCTCATATCATATTGTATCGAAAATTTCTGCTCTTCCCAACGATATCATAAAAGCAGTGACGTAACATATTTTTTCATGACATATTCGCGAAATTATTGACACGGACATTCATGGGAAATTAACCATAGAAAGAACGCTTAAATGAAATAACTGCTTAACATATTATTTGTGGCGTAATATTTAAAATTCAGGTAATAAGTCGAAACTCTATCGTAATAGTAGGAAAAATAAAATCAACGCCGACCCTTAATATCTCTTGATAGCGAAAGACGCTATATAATATTTACATCCCACTTCACAGCAATCTAAAATAATTAGCTTAATGTCTACAAGAATTGATACCTAAAGAATTATAGCTAGTTATTTCCCTTGGAGAAATCATTGGGCATGAGACAAAAAAACTAATTCCTACACGCGTACGAAAGACCAACTGGAGAAAATACCATATGCAATCTATACCATTGCATCCCACTCCGGCTCGCCCGGATATTATGATGGAACCGGGGAAAATATCTCACAAAAAAATCAAAATTCACATCGATCCCTCCCGCACGAGGCCTACGGGATAAACCAATGTCACTGCGTCGCACAATTCAAAATAAAAGAAAATACTCTCCTCCCTAGGAGATAAATGCGGGTGGGGGGTCCCCGATCTTGACCTTAAGGGTAACGTTCTGACGCTAATGCCGCCTTTCGCAAAACAACGCATGAGAGAGGAATAAATGACTGGGAAAAGGAATGGCAAGGGATATTAGAGGTGCTTCTTCTTTCAACCCGCGAAGGAATTGAGAAAACACACAAATTTTCAATTGACCAAGTTAGGGTTCCCACTCAATCTAAATTATAAAATTCACGGTTTTTTCCACGTTTTTACGGTCTAAATTGCGTCAAATTCACAGTCTGTTGATAAACCATTTTAGGAAGAAATATTGATCGCATAACAATCACTGGCCGCACGTTAACTAAAAATATAGCAAACGCGATAAACGCCGGGAATACAAAACGCAGCAATGAAAGTTCTCTTATGACGCAAAATCAAGGGCCGGCTAAAGGTTGTGAGTGAGAAAATGAAGGGTGACAGGGAAGTGAAGACGTGTCTGATTTCTCGCAAGGGCTAATGATCACTTTGGTTAACGGTCTTCCACACAGCCTTGAGGTCTGAGCGTTGTCACGACACACGGACCAATAGTTGCGCTTCGAATATACGTGTGCAGATAAATGCATGGACAGTGTCTGCGAGTTACTGACCTTGAAGCATGATTGAGAGATCTTTTGAACGGTCAATTGTAGTTCTACAATCAAGTCTGAGAGGATTTTAAGGTTTTACGATGAAATTCACGGCTTTTTCCAGGTTTTTCCACGGTAGACGGAATTCACGGCTTATTCACGGTTTTAAGGTTTTCACGGTTGAGTGGGAACCCTGCAAGTTATTGAAAAATATTGCATGGTACAAGAAAAAAAACAAAATAACCCCTCTAATAAACTAATGAAGTATGAATGGATGAAAGCAACTTATGAGACATTAATGAGAAAAAAAAATAAAACGATTTGCAAGATGAAAGAACTGACATGAACGCAACAATAAAAAAAATAGTTTCATCGTTAGCAAAAGCACGCCATGAATGATACAATTTGCTTCAATTACGAATTGTTGGGTGAGGTGAATAAAAGTCCTTCCAAAAAATACTATTACAGCATTGGGTGATTGATTTTCACTTCTACTGGGAGATTGATGAGTTTCGTGATTGTCTGTCTTGAAAATGGCAAGGTGAAAAAGGGGGCTTGTGGAGGGGGGGGGATAGCTACGATCTTACTTGACCGTTGTTTGAAGCTCAACCAGGTGACCTTAGCAAACTCGTTCCTTCCGACGGCAGGCTCCTGCTTCCATTTCTGATGGAGCGGCGCTTGGAAAGTAAAGTAATGTTTTTTCCTTTGCTGGTCCTTGCTCCTCTTTGGGGGTGAGGTCTCTTATTGCAGACCGAATCTTGAAGTAGCAACCCGATGCTGGGTTGCACGGTTCCTCTTTTCCTTGCCTTGCCTTGCCTATGTCAGGAAGTAGCGTGGCACAAATTTAGGGCATAGGCTTCGCCCGACACTTTTGTTAACCTCTCTTCCGCAAGGAAATCGGGTATGGGCTTCGCCTGAACACGCTTAAGAACACACGCGTCTTTTTATATACCCATGGCTTTGGGTGGAGCATTACGGAAGGGGTAGGAAAAAAAAACACGTTATATAATGGGAAAAACCCGGTGTCCTTCCCTCCAAACTCCCTCACACGCACCCTCACACAAACACATATAACCTTGGCATATTCATCACTCATTCCCAATTTCCGTCGCAGGCCGAGGGAGAGGGTGGGGAAAGGTTACACTGTTCTGCAAAAAGATAGTTCAAAAAATGCCCTGCTACATTTAAGGGTGTTTCTGGCTAATTTTGGGTCGCTGAATCTGAAAATGACCTCCGTTTTTTCTATCACTTTTTATCATTTTTACGCAACCCCTAAATTGGGGAAAACAACCCCTTATCTGAACTTATGGCTTTTCAAGGGACTTTTACTAATGTTATCTGCTTCTGATTGAAAAAAACTGACGTTTTAAGGCTCTTAGGGTCAAGAGAGAGACGAACTTCACTTCACAGGGAAGTGAAGACGTGTGAAGGTGAAGGTGGGTAGGTGGGTAGGGGGACATATGCACCGCTGCTAGGTGGCCCATAATAATGGAGTTTGAAACATTACAATGCGAAGCAAATTTCAAAGACTATTTAGCAGGCGTTGAAAATGCTTGATACTGTCGACGTTATTGCATTATTATCCAAAGTTATCCATAGTGATATTTCTCTCTTTTAATTCGTTTGAGCGATCCTCATTCTCCATGGAATTCGCCCTTCCCAGCATTAAAACTAGGAATATTAAAACAAATAAAAATGCGTAATTGTCAGCTCCGTTCCGCTCAATAAATCTACTAATTAATAAAAAATTACCACCATGTAAAATAACCTAAAGTATATCTATTTCCTTCAACATAGAGAAATCTTTCATGAAATTCACACTTTCTCAGCAACTCAAGAAAAAATATGCACCCTGTTAATGATTACCCTTGCCGAAGAGCAGCACTTATCTTTCACAAAATGATGGCATTTGTATCTTAGTTTTCCATCAACAATTACGTGGGTTTAATGCCAAAATGTCTTCATTACTGATTTACAAGAAGTCACCACGCTAACGTAATTCATAACAAAAATGTTAGTAAAAATTTCTGCACCCCGAATAAGCTTATGTTTCACACGCGTAATTGAATCAAAAATGTTATAATGAACTCTAAAATTTCAATTATAAAAATTGTTCATTATTACAAGTACAATTCCGGTACAATAATCAAAAATAATGTAGTACCCGCCGAGTGCCTAACTGAAATTTCTATCTAAAACAGGACCGGCATGCGTAATAAATAACGCTGTATGAGAGAAAATATTGTACGCATTAAGTTCGCCTCATAATTCCGTGTCAATGACGTACTTTTCTGGAACAGTTACCCCATTGTTTTTTTTCCAAAGCTACTGACCTTGCGAAATTACCTTCTTTCCTTCGTTTCACTCCGAAATTACAGTCATTCGTGCACATGCAAGCAGAATCAATGACGCTACATAAAAAGACTTCATTCCAGTGTCCCCATTCCATCGGTTGGTTCGGACTCCTTGGGCGTGAAGACGATACAAAATTCATATGGAAGCGTCAACAGCTCCATTCCTCACCTTCCGGCAGCAGCATGGATGGCCAGCATCCCGGCCCCGCGACCGGAATCGGTTCCCTGACAATTCAGAGCGGAGGTGGGAGAGGCTGCTGGGAGGGGCGTAATAGTCGAGGCACAACGGGATGAGGTGTGAGAAAACCCACCGCTGTACACACGAGTGCAAGGTTTGAAGGCTAAAAACAGTCTGGCGCGTTCGTGAGAACGTAACGTGTGAGGATACGGGGGCTCGGGCGGCCATGTCCTAGGGCAAGGGGTCAAGGCGGCAGGGAAGGAGCGGTGATAGTGGAGTCACGGAGCGAAGACATGGAGATTGAAGCGGAAACCAGAAGCCGATTGTGGGAGGGGGATTACCACACCACCACCTTTTCCCAGAAGTTCAGTCACAACACAACTGTGATAATAGTAAATATACATATATGTTAACAAAGCGAAGAGAATGAAATATAAAATATGCTCATCGACACCTCCGAAATACCTTACGATGATTTTTACCCTCCAATCCAACTCCCAAATTCTGATGTTTGCTGAGACAATGAAACTTTAATAAAAATTTAATTTCAATTAACTTTCAATGTACCCGGCAATAATTGAGACTCAAAATTTCACCCTCACGATATTATTTTAACTCCATCATAATTATTTACATTAAATAACTTTGACATGTGTAAAATTCTGCTTTCACAGTGGCATTTCTTCGGAAATATTGCTCCAAAGTGATTCAAATTCACATATATATAAGTAACATTCAATGAGTCAATGAAAATAGTGATAAATCTTATTTTTTTAAATTTATAAATCAATAAATCCATTCACCACGCAGCCATTTTTTCGCTTCTTTTTGAAGGTATCCAAAGAAACACCAACGCTCAACCGATTTATTGAATGATGAAATCCAAATTATATCAGCTCAAAAAATTGTTATGGAACCTCCATACGCGAGAATAATTGCCATTAGTTAAAAGCTTTTGCCGTGTGTGTGGACGATTGTGTGATACAGATGAGAGAAATACGGTATTTTTTATGAATAATCCCTTCCGTCGAATAACAGTGGGAGGATTTTTTTAAATAAAGAACAAACTCGCGTTAACCAATCATCTTCGGCTTTAACTTTAACAACCGGTTGTTTTAAGAAAAATAATCAGATGCATGTGCCTTGTTAACGTAAGACGCTACAGTTGTGACTGAGGATGTAGAGCGTGGAGGATAAAATATGATAAAGAAAAGAGCACATGAATATTGCCGCTGAGGAGAATAAAAGTACGTAGCTGTCACGCAACTGAATTCTCTCCCGGTGGGCGCTTAGAGTTATATTCTCTTTCTAACTCCTCCCATGAGTGGTATCCGTCATTTTTGAGCCAAACTCCTCGCGCGCAGGTACCGGAATATCTTCCTTTGCTTCTACAGTCCCATGCATTTCGTGTTGGACACGTGCCGAAATGGTTATCCTAACCTGACCAGACGAATACTGTAAGAAGCCTGAAGATGCATAAATTATCATAACGCCAATTAATATCAAATTCAACCAATAGACGACGCATAGTGACAACAGGTGATTCATAAGATGAAATAGAAGACTTTATATCAACCGCGGTGGTTACGAAAGAACCGCCGCAACCCTCCAAAAATTAACAAAACAAAAATGAATTTAATATTTCATAATACGTCACATAATGAAATATATGCTGAAATTTCTTAACGCCACCAAAAAAAATTACAAGTTTAAATTTGGCAAAGGAGTATCGAAGACCAATTCAATTATCCTAAAAACAATTGTGATTACTGTCGCAAACAAGGAACATGAGATGGGATGTGAGGGTTTTCTTTCTCCATCTCTCAAAACAATGGAGGATGGACTCTAGTAATCACAAAAAAGCTGCACACCAGAAAATCATGGAATATTTTATCGATTAAAGACATTTGAAAGCGGGTTGTATCCAAAAACAACATTATTAAGAGCCTCTGAATTAATTATCGTGACTTCAATTTCCACCATGCCATCCTATTCTGTGGAATCAGTGTCCGAATTCTCAAGATCCAATTAGCACAAAAATTACTGAAACAGAAACAATGTAAAACCTCTATCTTGCTCACGTCACCATCGTTATCTGAAAGTTCTTTTGAAGACCAATCGAATGGGCACAATAGGAATACAAAAGGGATTCGTGCATTGGCAAGAGTCATTCGGGCACACGGGTTGAAATGACAAGATTATAGAAGTAGACCCATTTTTCTGACGTCATAATAGAGCACTCTAAAATACTAAG
Source organism: Ischnura elegans (assembly GCF_921293095.1). NCBI lineage: Eukaryota > Metazoa > Arthropoda > Insecta > Odonata > Coenagrionidae > Ischnura > Ischnura elegans. The sequence continues at coordinate 149,446,178 of NC_060246.1, forward strand.
ACTTGTCAACCATTGAAACACAGGGAGAACCAATCAACTACGCCACTGAATCTGAAAACTTGAAATACGAGCCGGTCTAATTAAATATCCTTCAAAGATTAGAGGTACTGAATCAAACCGCTATAACAATCCGTGTTGCCCATGCGGATTGTGCCGTTTCAAATGTTTTCAAGTGTAACATGCACGCCACCCTCGCTGAAATACCACACACGAACCGTCACAAATCGAACTCTTCATCTGTCGCAAAGAGATGACCTGGAATTTTTTGATTCCTTCCCATAATGAAAATACGAGGACCGAAAAATCGAAAAGGATATGACCCTTCATCCGCTACTAGATGTGAGTGAAAATTAAAACTGCCACCGTCGAATAATTCAGAGCCATTGTCCTTGCAATGCCCAAAACGCCTCGTATCCCCGTTCCCATGGCTGTTGCAATACCACTTTGTTCATTATGAAGGAATATTTTAGTTGGAGTTATCTTCAGAATGCTAAGGGTTTGGAGAGAACCCTTAATGCCCGCATCGGTCGACGATTCAAGACAATAACTCCGTATATCTCATTATTTTCTCAGTGCCAGCAGAATAGAACACACTCTCTGTAGATAAAATTTCGGATTTGACTAAATTAACCGTGTCCATTGCCGTAACATCTTCAGAAACGATTTCAAACGAACTCTGCGAAATATAAAATATTTTAACGTAGAAAATGCATGATTCCATTATGGAAACTACCGAAGTAAAGTTTTATTAAAAGCATCCCATCCATGCCTCTCATCGTGCTAAAATATTGTAAACGGCCCGAAGCGCAGGATATAATTCCATTGGTATAAAGGGCGTACCCAGGATCAAAACTATGGGAGAGCAAGCCATTTTAGCATGGAATAGGTGAATGAAACCAATATTTTAAGAAAATTATATCAGTATTTCATTTGTTTTTAAAATTATTTGCTTGAAAAAGAAATATTTTTATTCTTGTTACATGCATTATATTAATATCATTTTTAGTGGGTTTAAGGAAAATTTTCGTTTCAAATCAGTCATGATTTTCCTTAAAGACTTTGCGATTTTTCCTTCTAGAGGGGGGCTGCTGCCCCCTCATGCCCCTCGCTAGGTTCGCCCATGTTTGGTAGTGTATGCATTTACTTTCACTGTTTGAACTCCAAAGTTGGTAAGAGGCAAAAATGTATCTACTTGGTGAAGAGTTCTCGGGATCGCCACCGGGTCAGGAACTCCATATCTGCCAACGTTTCGATGACCGAGTCGGACATCGAAACGTTGGTAGATATGGAGTTCCTGACCCGGTGGCGATCCCGAGAACTCTTCACCAAGTCCATTCGCCGGGAAAGCACGAAATCTTTCATGTATCTACTTCGCACTCAACCATGTGGTAGGTCTATTTCATACCAAATACATGACATAAATCAACGTTTGATGTTTTAGAAATAAAATTTGGTATCACAATACCAAACCGGTATTTTGTCACCGATTGGTCTTTTTGACTAAATCGTCTCTCTTTTCTGCCGCGGCGAACTACTTTTTACCAATTAATTTGTCTTCAACTACAGGCTCTACCTCAGAACCCACAGTGAAATATTTAGAAAATAATTTTGTCTCACAATCAGTACTTTCCAGCGGCAGCTCCACGACGAAAAATCAAGCCTGAAAACCTTTTTTGTGAATCCAGAAAACTTTTCAGGAGTATTGCAAATGATAGGCGTGTACTGGTGATGATGAGAGGATTTGAGTCATTGCAATGGATTTAAAATGACAAATTAAACTGTCGAAAATTTCGGCAATTCAGAAATAATTTTGAGCAAAACGGGAGCATTTTTTGAGCCCCCAAAATATGAAATCACATTTGGAACTTCTAATTGCATTATAATACAACTTTCACTGCCATAATTATTATTAATTCCGCGTTTTGCAAAAAAAAACAGGAAGAGTTGGCGATACATTTCCCTTGGATGACATGGCTACAAAAACTAAAGAGGAACCGCGTTATGGAGAATTAAGTAATGAATTTATAAATAGTTCAAGTTCTTTACAAAGTTATCTGGTATCGCATTAAGGAACTTCATCCAACGAGGCACTGAAATGAAAGTATGAAAAGAGAAAAAGTGAAATCATTTTAATGTCTATTTCAAAACTCAAATTGAAGATGTTCGTAAATGGTTGGAATATTTTACAATTCTTTGACTGAATGTTACGCTTCCGGTATATAGTTTTATCTACATTTTTTTGTTTTATGCGAGACATATTTCACATTTAAATTATTTAAAAAACTATGCTAGCTCACATAAATAATATACTATTGATATTACTTTCAGAATTTTACTATTTAAACTCTCGCAAAAAAAAGCCCTGTCTATACGTTGAATGCTTAAATTAATAATTATATAAAATATAAATTTTAATATATTTATTTTTCAACTATAAGATATAAAATATAACTCAGAACCTGAATCGATAAAATTTTACCAATTTTTAAGTCAATTGAAAGTTACACCAAAACGGTTTTATTCGCAAACTTTTGCCGCGAGCAACATAGGAGCGTGAGAAAAAACAAAACGACGACAAAACTAGATTGGCAAGTTCTCTTTATGCCATATGAGTCAATTTCTCCACCGCTAACATTCCACCATGATCACATTTACCACTATAAGTAGCATTAAGACGAGTGTAGAACTGACGAGATTTTCCATTTCGAGAAGCGGGTTCACTCTAAGGCGATGTCGAGAATGGGGAATTGCCATGAATAATGACCACATTTCATGTCATAAATTATTATATTTGGCATCGAGGATTAAGTTAGGTGGTTTATTTTCATAATCAAAGCTGAGTAAATTAACAATTTAGCATTTCGTCATCTTGAGACAATAAGAAGAACACATGCTTCATTCATCAAAGAAAGCTTCAAACTGATGTTCCCCATTGAACCTTTCGACTGTAACAGCAATATTCTACATATTTTGTGTTCGCTGGGCTTTTTCGCTATCAGCTTACCTCCGATTGTAAGCCTACTACATTCTCCAGCATCGTCTCGATTGCCAATGTGCTGGTTGAATTGTATTTTTAATAGAATCTAAGGTATCAAGGGTATCAATATATTCCGATTTTCTGGTAAATCAAATCAATACTTATTCGAGTCCATTTGATTTCTAACTATTAGCCTAATTCTACCATTATGGTATTTGTTCATCCTCCATCAATGAAGGAGTTGTAAAATGTAAAATCCTTTGTAAAATGTTAATTAGAAGTGTCCTTACAAGAGGGGGGCATTTATTTTTTTACTTAAGTAAAATTGGAGTGGAATCACTAGCTAAAAATAATTACAATGAGACTTTTAATAATATAATTAGTAACAAGATTCTATACAACCTCGTTTTAATTATTTAAAGAAAAAAACTTAGGAAATTAAAGCTTAATGGCTTCCGAAAAAAATGTTATTAAGGTCATAGACTCGCATAAACCACCGAAGATCTCAATATCGCGATACTAGTCAACAAGTCGTCAGTAAAAGGACTTCATGAAATAGGAAGAGGTGATTTAATCCCCGTCTCAATTCGGAGAAGCCTATATAGGACAATATCGATAAAATAAAAATATCATAATTGCGACGAGTAGAAATGCGAGTATAAATAACGAATAAACCACGATTCATGCAAAAAATGTGAAATAGGTGTGTCATCCATAAAAATTTATCTGTTCTTAAAATAACAAAAATCTAATAGATAAGAGATATTTTCTTTATAAAATTTAAAAATTCAGCAATAATTTTAAATCTTTTAGGATGAGCCTCGAGGTATTTCTGCGACGAATTTTAGGCGCATTAGAAATTGGATTAAAGGGTATAAACGCAACAGTCGAGAGAATTCCCTCACATTTGAATCCCGGTAATCAAATGCTCCCTATCCGTAAAAATACCGCCAACCAGACTTTCAAGTACGAAACATTGCTTCTCTATCCACCTCGCTCATTTTATCACGCGAAACTCGGCAGTCATATTAGCAACAATTCGGTTGTTTTATTCCACAAAAGACTGAAGAGGCAACAATAAACATTTCATGAGGCAAGGGTTACGTTTTCTCAGGGGTAGCAGCACTTTCAACGAACTTCGAAACGATTCGGTAGGTATTTTTGTCGCGCTAAAGTTTCATTGAGCTCAAAAACTATTGCAACGTTTCCCTCGACATAAAAATAAATATTTTTCTACGAAAACTACGATACGTCATCGTATTGTTTACTTTCATTGATAATGTGCGGCATGCCCCACCCCAGCCATGAGAGACGAGCGATATCTGCCACGAGAGATAAAGACGGCAAAATCCAGATAAGTCACCAGAAGTCTCAGAACAATTTCAGCTTGATTAACAATAAGCCACACCACACTTGAGGACATCGTTTAAAATAAATTGAGGAAGTGACAAGATTTCCGAGAGTCATCGTCTAAAAACAGTGAGCAATGTGATCGGGTAGCTTTTTGTGGATCGAAACTTCGCTGTCAACATTTTGAGTGAGAAGCCTTCAAAACAACTAACTTGGTGACGAATATTCTTGGGTGACATCAACGTGTTAATCCATCATCGTGCATGTGTAGCACTTAGCCACAAGGACATGGATTTCATACGCACGTATCATCTTGATACATCAAAACATTTCATTATGCAATGAGTCACAGACCGATCGCAGTTTTACGTACCAATTCAATGGAGTCCAGACCATTTTCAAGAGTTGCATTCGCTGTCCCACGGCGATCGCAATCACCCAGGGAAGTCAATATATCTCAGGTGAGTGAGAACCAAAAAGTCTGAAAGATATAGAATATTAATTAAAAATTTTGGCTCTAATCAAATTATGGGTGAACCGGAGTTGAAACCCCTTATTCGCCAATTGGCGCCGCGCGTTATGATTACTTCATTTTTTTCAACAAATCCCGGATTTATTATCGAAGTGACCCATTTATAAAACGTTCGAGCATGATTTCGATGGAATCTGTGGATTTTAAGAAGAATGTGGATGAATGTTTTGAAAGAGGTGAAATATTCTAGCGGATATTTCGTATTGCTGCCTCTATACGGCCAAAAGTATGTATTAGATTGGTGTATGAAAGAAAGGCTTCATCGTCCAAAATCGAAGTCAAATTAATTGGTTTTTTACTGTAAAATTATAAATTTCTTATAAATTATTTCTTTTTGATGTAAGTACAAATAAAGTTTTGTATTTAAATTGTATTTTCGCAGTAATTTTACATATTTTTCAAAAAGTTTATCGTGCGCCGACCAGGGGGTCCAACTACGGTCGCACCCAAATTATAACTTATAATTCTCCTGAATTTCTAACAAAACTCTGGGCTTAAATATTGTGAATGTTCTATCCTTTGGCCTACTTAATTATATTTGGGAACATAGTAGATTAGTTTTCCACCCGTACAGCAATCGTCGAAATTTTCAATTCCATAACTAAGGCATGTACGATACAGACTTAATTATTGCTACAGGCAAGTCGGAGAAATATATCGCAAATTATAATATTTCATTTTTCTTCCTTGATACGATACATTTAGCAAGGATCGCTAAAAAATCTATTTGGAAAGTCCTATAAGAACGAGCAGGGTCACTAGAATTAAAAATTCCTAATTTTGAGTAAATAGGGAAAACCCCATTCACATAAATATCCAATTTATAGAAGAGTGATATTATTATTTAAGTATTCTACCGATTAAGGTAGGTTTCCATGGAGAACTTAAGAAGAATTCTAAGAGCCTCCCCTTCCATTAAGCACTTCCCTCTTCAATTCACAATAAGACTTCCTTTCATTCTATCTAAAAATCCTATTATATTTCACAAAATGTGCAGTTAAAATGTCTTAGAACAGATTTTAGGTGATGATATGCTTATTTTATAGGTCCTATTGCCAATTTTAACTTATACTCTCTCTATACATGTACATTTCATTAGCATATATATATATATATTATTTATTCAACATTTTTCTCGCTAACCAAATGTAATTTATGCACAGTTCAATTGATATATATGAAACAAAAAATATGCTTAAATAGGTATTTCTCACTTGCATTAAACTTAACCGACAGAATTCAAAACCCTTCAGAAAAAACAGCTGATAATGCAAATATTAGATAGTTCCTTTTCACATGAATCAATGCCCTCGTGTTAGGTGGGATATGGCTCACCAACCCCTCATTTCTCTTGCCGTGTTTGACGTGTTGACTAAATCCAGGGACAAAAATTCTTGTTGTTTTTCCTTACATTTCCTGTTTCATCTTGGGGGAAAGAACAATTAATAACAAAATAATTATTTGGCCCACGCTGAATATCCCGTACATAAATCTTTGGTGCATGTATGTTGCAGTGGCATATATGGGCAGGAATCTCTCCCGTGAATATCATGAATTAGTACAAAAACCAGCAACTGATTCCTTCAGTGAACATTTTTCAAGCTCCCCCCAAAGTAATAATACCCTCCCAAAATATTTATAAATGGTGCAACTGAAACCATACAAGGGCTAGATCCAACCAGGGAGAAGAGAGACATTCCCTCCTTCAGTTCTCCTTTCCCCTAGTCATGCCCATTCTGCTTGGTATTCTAAATATTCTCAGCCCTTACTCCTTCTTCTAAACTTCTGGTGTGTGTCTTCCCCTGATTACTTTTTATGCCCTCCACAAGAAAATCCTAGAATGGCTTCGCAGCATTCATCTACGAAGCTCTGCTCAGGTAAAACTTTTCTAATAAAATTACTTTCAAATTAGATATATATGCCACTAACTGTGCAGTTTTGAACAAATGGATACCTACGAAATGATGCACAAAAATGATTGATTTTGAAGACTTCAACACGGCCCAGTCCAACTTTAATCATTCATTTTTAATTGACTTTCTTTCATCCTACAAAGCTCTTCTTTATATTTCATTAGGTAGAATGTGGGTCTGGCATCATCCCCAAATCTTGCATCGATTTCTGCTGCCCTCCAGAGAGGTGCAACCATGCAAAGTTGGCTTCACCTCAATCGTTTGCCGCTGTATTAATAGCTCTTTTGATAATACATGGAGCCACGGAAAGCTACCTCTCTGAAGTGATGCCAACAATAGTTTTCCAGTTTAACATACCCTTAATTCTAAGTGGTAAGTTTAAACTTTGAATGCCCTGTTTAATATGCACTATTTACTCAGAAGAAAAAAAGTTACAGGTAAATTTTTACCTCTCCTTTTCAGAGTGGATTCTGGTAGGGCATAAGTTAAGTCAAGTTATAACAGGAATCATTGTGGCGTCATATGCAGATTCTAACCGACCAGCACGACTTGGGGGAATTATAGCTGTTTCTGCAGTAGCATGTTGCACTCTAATTACTCCATATAAAGAGCATGGAGACGTAAGGATTCAAACATCAGGTAAAAAAATTCAGCTCTTTCTCAGCAATAAAGCAACCATTCAGAGTTTTTAACTTTCAATCAAAAATTAAACTTTAAGTGCATGCAAATTTTAAAAAGTGACAAATAATGAATACCTGCATTGAAATAATTCTCATTTAACTTTTCTTCGAACTTTTCAACCTTTTCCTTGATCCCTATTCAAGAGCTACAGGCCTAGAAACGCAATTCGTATACAGGTAATAGTTAATTTGTGAATGGATGAAGGTGAGAAGGAAATCAGAAATTCACCATGTAACCACCCAACTTGAGCAAATACAAGATTATATGAAAAACATAAAAAATGGAACCTATTCTAATTTGGTCATGCATTTGTACTCATGATGTACACATTTCATTTTTATTTTCATTATTAAACTTTTACCACTGCTTACATCAAAAACTAGAGCAATTAATTAAAATGATCCCTGACAGAACTCATCTAGCATTTATCATGTCATATTTTAATAAGCTAGATAGGCCAGGTCCCACTTGCTACAAAAATCGATAACTTGGATAAAATTAAGACAAATTGAAATTTTAAAATGATCTTTACTTATTTCTATCGTGAATAACATACTTCATCTTCACTCACTCAGTTTCAAGAGAAGGACCCCAACTGTGCAATTTCGCACGTATGGGTACAGACACACAGATGATTGATGTTGACAAAGAAACTTGCTGGGTGATGGTGAGCATTCTGATACTGTACCAATTTCTGGCTGGAGTTTGTGCCACAGCTCTGATGTCTCATGGAATCACATACATAGATGACAATGTGGACAAAGTCAGCAGCCCTTCTTACATTGGTAACTTTTAATTCATAACCATTTTCTTAATATAGAAACTAGTGCATTAATTTATTATAAATTAAAATAAGGACACCATGGCCAGTGGATCATTAATATATATACATATATGAGAGATAATACGAGTTTGAACTGAACAATGCTAAACATTTCTCTGGGTTGGTTTTTATCATGTTTGGTTGATGTTAACCATAATATGATGCTGCCTTTATCTTTACTAGAGTAGCTAAAATATCCAATTAATAATAAAAAATGAAATAATAATGCCATCTCAATTAATTTCAATTGAAATCAATTTCAATGAATTATCAATCTCATCCAATAGGAACAAGAGAGTATAATGCAGTTGGTTTACTTGTTATAAAGATGCATATGACATCTAATTCACTAATTTTCACCAGAAAAGTATAAATACCTACACAAACCATGGTTTCAGGTGCTGCATTTGGATTGGGATATGTGGGTAGAAAACTGGGATCTCTTCTTGGATGGATATGTCTCTCTGTCCCAATGTCTGAGGATTCCTCATCATTTACATCAGTACTGGGATCATGGTGGCTAGGTAAGAGGAAACTTGACTGTATTGTGTATCCTTTAAATTAAATATCAACAATAAAGGCTTGATTAATAGTGGCAAGTAGATTAGAAAAATGGTCTCCAGTTCATGAAATTGATTCTTGACAAAGAGTATCTTCTCCAATCAGGACATTTTAAAGGAATTTAAACAAAGACAATAAGAAGAAAACAATAGAGTTTATGTATGGTTTGCTCAAGTGGCTTCCCCCTGGAGCTAACCAACATGGGAGGTTAAATGGCGTTCAACACTAAAATTACCACAATTCTTGCTACCCTTCAAACCACAAATGTGTCCTGTCAGATCTCTCAAGTGTTGCAGCGGTGACTCTGAAGTTTAATTTGCTTTGCTAATTAAGCTCAAAATTCCCCTATGACTGCATCAGATGTAAAATGGTAGCTGCACATCTGCATTTATACTTGTTACTGCATTATGAAAGTGCTTTGGCAACATCAATGTGGAGATTTAGTTTTAAGAACAGTGAACGCTCAATCTCCATTATATCCTTGGCAGATTTAGAATTAATGTCATCTGCAACAGTCCTGTACAGCTGTATTCAAATCAGGGTTTGCAGTGTAGATGGCAGTTGGTAGAATACAGCTCCAGTGCAGTCACAGGTTCAGTTGCAGTCCTTCAAAATCTTTCACCAGAAGTAGGCATAAAATACTCTGCATTATGACCAGACTTTTTCAACTTCTCCCCATAGCTTAAGGATGGAAACATTTTTGTGGAGAAAACATTAGATAGTAAATAGTAGTTTCCAACATCGATAGCATATATATGCTGACTCAGCCTTAATACCTTTGACTCCGTTGAGCAAATAAATAGCAGCAGCCACAGTCTGGTTGAAGAGAAAAAAGATATTGAAGTTGATTTGAGCACTAACCTAAAGTTATGTTTTGTTTAGACATACAAAATCATTAGTTTTGCCGTTAAACTTGAAGGTGCAGGGCATGGAATGAGTGGTACTTATATTGTTCAATTTCTTCATTTTTTTCTTCAACAGAAGCTAAAATGTTAATAGATCAATTTTCTTTCAGAAAATTCTTCTAATACAATGGCAATGGAATAAATATAAAATTTACCGGTTGAACAATGCAAGTTCTTAAAAACTTTAAATTTCTAATCTTATAAGTTTATCATACTTAACATGACTGGCAACAAATGCAATAAAGTGTGAGCAGAATGAATCAAAATTTGTGATTCAAGTTTGAAAGAGACTCCTTTTTTTCATACTAATTTCTGTAATGCAACCGATATGAATCCACCTAATTCCCAATCTTGATATGTTACAAGGGATAAATGAATGGGTGTAGCATAATTTCCAAAAATAGAATATTTCTACATTTATTGACCACAGATTGATATTAAGCCATTGATTTTACTCATTTATAATTTTTGGATTTGGATTATAAAAATGATTCTTTTCTGTAATCAATGAAAACTAACATTGAAAAAAATGTTCAAATGATTTTTATTACTTAGCAAAAGACTGAGTATTTTCTGAATGTTTCCCATATAATTGAAGCAAGAGTTGTGTCCCAAATGAGAATTTCTAAGTACTTTATAGTTATGCAAATTTTCTTATTCCCCAAAACATATAAGTACATATGTACTTAATATATCTGAATGCATATGCTGATGTAAAAAATTGCTTTCAGGATGGCCTTTTCTAAGTGCATTTCTGATTGCTGGAGGTGCTGTTATTTGCTTATTTCCCAACCTAATGCCATCTACAGCTGTAAAAAATGCAGCAAAAACTATTTTAAATAATTTGAGGGAAGAGTCAAAGCCAAGAGATGCAAGAGAAAATGAAGCTGAATCTTTGCAAAGTGAAAATAAAAATGAAGACACACCACCAGGTAATTCTTAATCAATATTTTTATGAATCCTGGAATTAAGATGTGAAAATAATGTAGCTTTGCGCTATATTATCTTGAATTTTGATTCTTCCATAACAATTAAGTCACCTTTTGCAGAATATTTCTGTTGGGAATATAATGTAAGGTGATTAAACAGTTTAATCTTAAAATGATTATATTGGGTGACCCATATGTAGCCTAGTAGGTAAAGCACTTATTTACAAAAGTGTCATGGGTTCAAATCTTGAGTGAATCTTTCGGACACCCCAGGAAAAATCTTTGTTGAATGATGAATAATATACCCTACCTTGAATGATTGAAACTCCCTTGCCTGAGGCTTCAGAGGCAGATAAAAGGAGGAGATTGGGGGGGGGGGGTGAGTGGCACCCCCTTAATTCATGGAATAATAGAAAAGATGGTAAGCTTAAAGGCAGCTATCCGACGATAGTTTTTATTTCATCTGCTTCATAAAAAGTGTTTGAATATAATCCGAGAACATCTAGAAGCTGCATGTGTATAAGTGGATGCACTATCACTGAGATGCATTGTATATCATCAAAGCACCAGTGAACTAACCCCCCTCTAAACTTCTAAAAAAAAAACCTTAAAAAAATTACTTTTATCCCTATGTTGGCTTATTCTGTGATGATTTTTACCATCAGCCATCTAAACCAACCTATGGGTTGAACCAGTGAGCTAACGTGCGACTAATTAAGATAAAATATATCCTGGGGTAACTAGCCTTGAAATTTTTCAATATGCACACTGGACAGTCTTTTGAACGCGTATCATACTGATTAGGAATTGTCCCTTTGGAAAATTTTTATTCAACCTAAAATGGACAATGGTGTGTACAGATTTCCTCTACATTGAGGGTAATGAAGAAGGGGGGGCATGGATCTCTTCATTACAGAGTGATGTTGCAGCATCTAGTGGTAGAAATGACCATATTAGGTGGATTCAAGCACCAGGTTCAATATCTTAAGCCCTCCTCTCTCCCCCCCCCCCCCCCCCCCCCCTGCCCCCCCCCCCACCACCAGGCAGGTGCTGTAACCTCAACAAAAACTCAGAAGGCTCACAATGGCCTCATAATCTTATTTTGAAGATGACCCCAAAAATAATTAAAGTTGATGAATATAAGCTCTATTCCTGGGTATATTCAGATTTCTAGCTAATCATGCTTCTTTTTTCATTTCAGATACCTCTCTGAGAGCAACTTTAAGTCGTCTAATTCATAATAAAATGGTCATGATAAGTTTGGCATCCTCTGTTTTCCTTGAAGCAGGACTGAGTAATTACATGGGAATAGAAGAGGTGTATTTAGAATCAGTCTATCAAATACCCAAACAGAAATCATTGCAAGGGCATGGCATGGGGAAGTTTAACGATCCTTGGATATCTAGACTTATTACAGGTATCATGCTTACAATCGCAATTTCATGTATCTTTAAGATGCCCCAGTCGAGACCATTTTCTTCCTTAATTTTTATGTATTTCTTAGATCTTTACTCTTGAAAAGTTATTCTTGTAAGGAAATGTTTTTGGGAAATTATTTACAATTTCATGTATTACTTGCCAGCAGAAATTTTCAAATGAGGTAGAATATATAACTTTATTTCTCTCCATTATATGTATCAGGAATGCTGAAAGCGCCCTTGATTGCAATGACAGTTGTGGTGTCTGGCCTTTTCATTTCACGAATAAAACCTAAGGCTACGTCCATTGCCGCTTGGGCAGCATCAATGGGATTATTATCTGGGATATGCCTATTGTTAACACTATTCATGGTATGTCCCTCAAAAATAAATGGAGAGGTGAATGGCAGGTAAGAATTCTTTCTTTTGACCCTCACATTCCATTCCCATCTGAAATCCTCAAACTCCACTAATATTTACATAACTGTTGTAATAGGTAATAATATGTGTAGTTTTATTCTCTCACAGTTAAGCACAGTATTCACTATTATTTTAATATGGACACGACCTTGTGTTTCGTAATGTGGTTACATCTTCAGGTTACATCTTAGACCTGAAGATGTAACCGCATTACAAAACCCGGGTCGTGTCCATAGTGAACCTTAAAAAGTTCTATTTCTTTATTTGCACCCATTACATTTTCGAATAATTTAATGCCTACTAAAAATTTATATTATGTACAGGCATCCCCCGAGTTACGTATGCCTCGACTTACGCAAATCCGTACTTACGTAAGTGATAACCGTACTTCAAGTTATTACGTTAATTTTCATATTCGAGCGCGTTGAAGTAGATATTCGCTCGTATACCCAATGGCAGAAAAAAATTTCGAATAGTTATAGTGTTTTTTACGCGATCGGTCAACTCGGTGAATAATATTACGCATTTTGATTGGCAATGCTTGAGATGCAACTCGCCGACTATTACAATGTTATTGATTTTGTATCTAATAACGTAAGAATACGCAGAAGAGTTCATGAATATCGCAGTCAATTGAACGGAACTCCACCGAGAATGTACCGCGCATTTCTCCGCTGAGAATTCACCCCACCGATCGAAATCTCTGAAGCGTTAACGCAGAATGTTCGACTTGCATAAATTTCGACTTACGCAGAGTATGCCGGAACGCATCCCTTACGTAACTCGGGGGATGCCTGTACTCGTAAATATTCATACTGTCAGAAATATTTCATAACCAATGCATGAAGATATGTAGTTACCTGGCATAGAATTTTCACAGTGACTTGAGAAACTCCAATGGGAAGCATTCACAACCCTAATTTCTTGTGAAGGTCCTCACCAGAGTCCAGATTAGTTTTTAAATTTCTCAAAAACTTTCTAATTTATTTCAGACTGGACTTAGAGACACTATGTAACATCAATTGCCGCTGTGATGTAGAACCACCAGACACAAAGCTTCTTGCATCAGTAACAGCTACGACTGCAATATTCACTCCCGTCTGTGATGAAGAGAGAAAAGAAACCTATTTCTCACCATGCTATGCTGGTTGCTCATCTTATGATCACATAAGGGACATTCAAGTGAGTCAGAATTTCTCAATCTCCATCTTTTTATGTGATTTCCCAGTAATAATTATATGATCTATATAACGCATTTAGTGATTTTTTTTCCTGATATTACAAAAAGTATGAAAAAGGGGTAATGCATCAAATCTGCTGTGAAATTGAATTCCACACAGCAGTAAATTAAGGCCGTTGTTTTGGGGAGAGAGTGAGGTTTCATAATATTCCGCCATGCATTGTTAATACACCATACCACAGTGGTGTAGCCACGAGGTGAGTAGGGGGTAGGAGGGGGGGAATATTCAGTTACAACCCCACTTGTGAGCCTTTAAAAGAGGAGCCAAAAAGGAGTAAGATGACCTCAATAAATAAAACGATAATATCAGTTACTAAAGGTAAAAGAAAAAGTTCTCATTTGTTAAGAGAAAATAATGGCATTGCCAGAAAAAACTAATAGAAAATGTTTATGAAACCCAAGGACCCCACCTTTCCCTTGGGTTTTTCCATACACCCTGGAAGCAGTGGTGTCATGGTGCCAGAACGAGCCGGAATGCCGTTCCAGCACTGGTGAGCAAAAGACGTAATAGTCAAATAACATTTTAATCAATTTCGTTGCCACAAAATTTCAAATATATACATACATTCGTAGCCAAAGCAAAAAATGTTGTAATAAACTATTAATAATAACTTGTAATAAAAAAACAGGTTATTACTTCACTTCTAAAAAAGTTAAGGAAAGTGCGTTCCGGCACTGCTAATTTTGCCATGATGTCACTCCCTGGAAGGGCCCCAAAATCTCTGGTAAACCCTCCCCTACCATTTCAAAGTATGTACTGGCTAAGCTAATGCCATACCTGTCAGTAATGATGAGTAAAAACAGAGTTTCGGAAGTTTCATTTCCTCTAGGTATCATTTGTAGATATTATTTGTTACTACAAATGTATACATGTATTTAAAATTTTGTGGCAACAAAATTGATTAAAATGTTACATATTTGACTATTACATCTTTTGTTAACCAGTGCCAGAACGGCATTCCAGCATGTTCTGGCACCATGACACGAGTGCTTCCAGGGTGTATGGAAAAAGTTGGCAAATTGGGAAGAGCATTTGGCTTCTGATCATGGTGTTCCATATTCAATTTCAAATTCAAGCCTTCAGATAATCCCAAAAAACCCTCACCAAGGTGGCTAGGTGAAGGAACTGGCATCCTAACTGAAAGTGTAACATTAATATACTATTTAGTTTGAGGTGGGCTCTACTCACAAAGAGGCTCAACAAAATTTTTGGATACACATACATACTATGGTATATGGTTTTTAAATTAATTTGGAAAATATTATACAATATAATATTCATGTCAACAGAATTTTGTGGTTTAGTGGGTAGTGTGCTTGGCGGCCAACCACAGGGTCCATGATACTAATCACATATCAAGTCTTTAGATACCCCCAGTGTGAATCCTCAAAGTATGTACAAAGTAGCCCGGGGAAAGAAACTGGCCCTAATACCTTGATTGTGTGATACTAAAATACCTGCCACTTCATGTGGTGTAAGTTCTACCCTCACCCAATATTTTGATGATACCTATGTTGGTTGATCGAATTGTTTGAAGAAATTATTCTCATAAGGATGTACATTGTACTTTCTTGTACATACTTTCTTGTACATTGTACATGTTCATGATATGATACAAGGATTCATTGATGTGATTTAGGAGATTTAAGAAGAAATGGCAGTCAGAAATTTCATGTTCCCTGAATTTGCAGTAATTTATCATATGAACTAATAAAGATGAAATTATGCACACAAGTTGATTTTGTTTAATATTTCATATATAATAGGTTTTCAACAATTGTTCTTGCATTGGCCAGCAATCTGGCAATCATATGGCAACCCTTGGAGCGTGTCTTGCTGGTGGCTCTGCTGCTTGCCAATATGGATGGATATTTTTCCAAGCAATGTTAGCTTTTATTCAAGTTATCATTGCATCAGCAGCTGTGGGTAAACTTTTACTCTGCCTGAGGTAAGTATCTAACTGACACAAAATCCTGCCTCTGCTTGTTACTACCTAAAGCATCATTGAGTCCTATTTAGCCCACAATATCTACATGGGTTTCATTATCCCTCAGGCATAAACCTCAGCAGCTGTACGTATACAGTGAAAGGGGTTTGGATAATTCGGTACTTAACAGTAGACTTCAATAAATTAAATGAAAGTAAATTCGACCACGTTTATTCTGTTGACAAACGATACAGATATGTCTCTCAATGCACTATCGTCTCTTGCGTACGGAAGTCCTTCCGCGTTGCATTCTGTGAGAATCACTTCGCGACACCTCTCTGGTGCTAGGCTCTGCGTACCCTGGTGGCATCAGCAGGGACCTCAGGGTCCCATGGCGATGAGCTCAGCCAGATGGCTGTCCTTTGTGGTGGCGCTCAGAACTAAGATCTCCGCCACAACAGTATAGCATACAATATTTCCAATTCAGGTCTCAAATGTCTTAACAGTTGAATTACCAGGAAAGCACTTTGTCTGAGTAGTTGGGCCAAACACTCTGATTAGAGTGTATATGACTATTTCTTATGGTTCTTGTCATTGATGGAAGTATTCTAATATTTGTGCAATGAATCATATAATGATAATTTCCTTACAAATTCAACATCTTTATCATCCACATTTGTTTATGGCCTAAGATATCATGTGATTAGCAATGTCAAACTGGGAGAAAAATTTTCTGGTGTCATTTTTCTTATTCACTGACCTTCAGCTAGTGGATGAGATACAGATGGACTATCAAATGATCATATTAGTCCAAAATGTCAAGTTTATCTAAAAATTGAGGCAGTATCAGGTTATAGTACCCTATTGTGTACACCTTTCCTCTATTTTCTCCCAAGCCAGAACAACAGTTCATTCACTTCAGCATATGGAACACAGGCACAAACAAAGGTGGATTTAAGGGGGGTACAATGCCCCTCCCTAATGGGGGCACAATGGGGGCACGTGCCCCTCCCAGACACTCCAAAGATAGATGAGATTTTTAATGCAAATATTAATAAATTATACATTTTTATATAAAAGTTATAAATATATACACATTAATAACTTTTATATTAAATTTAAGAGTACATTTCATAGAGTAATTGTCGCATGTAGTATTTAATCCCAAAAATGAGAAGACCGTTTGCCTGTCAGACCCTGGTGCCTATCCAGAAAAAATTCCTGGATCCACCCTCAGGCACAAATAATTACATATCATACACACAATACATTTTTCAGGGAAACATTCATCTGCTCACGAAACTGGTACAATCCATGGAAAACTAATCATTCAAAATGCATGGATAGTTTTAAAAACTTTGTTTTTGTTTTGCTCCATATTATCACGAAAAATTGACGATAATTTTTTTTAAGCAAATTTTTGTCTTGTTACAGATGTGTTTTGCCTCAGGACAAACCAATGTTTTTCGGGTTAGAGATGTCAGTGACATCATTTTTCACATTCGTCCCATCCAAAATTGTTTACATAGGATTGCAAGGTATGTATATTTATTTCATTCTGAATGCCCATAACTATTCACAGAAGTCAGTTCCACATCAGTATCAACCATTCTTGCATGCATATATACATATATTAACCCACAATCTGTGAGGAAGATCATACATGTTAGTTTGTCCATAAGAAACATACTCATTTTGTACATGAGAAGGTATTTGTGTGATTTTTTTGCAATCCAAAGCTACATAAGGTTATTAATTCCTCCTTACATAAATAAAAAAATGAAAAATGACATAAATAACGATCTATAAATGAAGTGCAATTTTCAAATTTAAATGAAAAGAAATTAAATATATGCAATTCGATGTTAGACTTTTTTCAAAATTACCTGCTTTTTTCTTATAAAGTCCCGCTCTTGAACATTTTAATCTGATCATCCTATCCTGCTCCATATTGCCTAGATGAGAATAGGGTTAAAAAGGGATCAAACAGCCCTTGCAAATGCTCAGGCTTTTTCTGAATAAAAAAAGAGAGCCTCCATTTCATAATATTTTCCTTATACTTTGGATATCCTTTGCTCTACCTGCCGCTGCTGAAGGAATAAAAAATGTTATATAATTTTCTTGAAACCAACATATTCTAATGGATAATTGTACAATAACATACTAGAGTAGTGCATGCAAATAATGAACTTCCATACTGCAAGTAAAATTATTATTTCCGTACCTATATAATTTCTATTTTATTCCATCAGATATAGCTTGCATGAGTTGGACAAATGCTGGAACATGCCAAATGCACCACTCAAAGATGCTTGCTTTGTCAGCTAGCATTTTAACATCTTGTGAGTATCAGAATATTTTACCTGTAACTATCAGCAAGTTTTCATAGTTGAAAATTGCATTACCTGCAATATGTTGAACAGTAAGAAAAGTGTATAATGGTTCGCTCTAGTTTTAAAAGCAAAAATAATACATGATCTCTGTAATTTGGCTTAACAAGACTATCGGACAACGAAAAAGGCAAATAACATACATATAGTATAAAGTTTTGGAAAAATTTGTACAGAATGGTCCATATATGTATACTGTCATTTTACTATACGTATGCATAATTTACAATGAGACGTATGGTGGAGCGCAAATTGAATGTACATATATCATTAGCTGTGTACACAGCTAAATACGTATCGATAAATATTATCATTATTTGCCAGTGACAATGTTGAAGGTTAATCCAGGAGCTTGAAAATACTTGAAAATGATTCAGCTTAAAATTCATTATGCATATAAGCTTAATTACCTATTTCATGCTTCCAAGAATGCTGATGAAATAGCATATAGCCCAAACTTTCACACAACCTATAGCACATTAAAATTTCTCAGAGATTCTGATGGCTAGCAAATTCTATTTCTGTGTGTAGAGTCTGGCATTTCTGGTAATAATGAGCCAATGTTGATCTCTGTGGCAGCAGGGTAAAATCCTCACCTGCCAAACCAAAAAGGTCACGGGTACGAGTTCAGCCTGGGAGTTGATTGCCCCGATTCAGAGCATGGATGTTTCTGATAGTCATTGTTGATTGTTAGAATACCCTGATATATAAGCCTAAAATTTGCTGTTACCGGCAACGGTGAAGATAAATTGAAAAATAAAAATAAATTGATTGATATCATTTCATCTTGGTGAACATTTCTCACAACTAGTTCTTATTTTTCAGGTTTACTCATAATTTCTGGCACCTTAATGGTATGGGTTGCCATTGTTGCAAAGGGATTAGAACTGTATGAAAATGATGATGACGATGAAGGATTCGAGTATGTTGGAAATGAGGAAATGAGTGACGAAGACACATCAAGAAATTGTCGTGACGGCACTCCTTGGCCGGGGAGGAAAAAAAGAAGAAACAAATATGAAAATGAAGAAGTCCTGCAACCAGAACTTCAGCAAATGATTGCTCCTGATCATCCAAGTAATATCGCAGAAATTAGGAAAGCCAATTCAGACCCATCACCACAAAATCATGAAAACACTACAGAGCTATGAGATCACAGAATGAAAGTGTTAGTTTAAGAGAAAGTAATCTATTCTTTTACCACAGTGTAACAGAAGTATCTCCTGAACTTACGCATATAATATATCCTAGGAATGCTGTGTTTTAATGACATTAAGAATGCAAGTACACATTAATTGGAATAGAAATCCATCATAAGTGTTGAAATATGGCAATGCCATTGTTATTGTTATTATTTAAAAAATAAATTTATTTTCTTTTGCTTTTTTTAAATAAATACTGTTTTTACTAACACTAAGGCAGTCTCAATGCCCAATACGTCGGCTTTGTCCACTGATGTCCCGACGAGAGTAAATTCCATTCTAGGTGAGTCGAGGGCGAAGCATACTTCGGAGAATATGGCGAAGAATTCGTAGCTGGATCTTTTGCGCCTAGTCATAATGCGACGGGCATGATTATTTTCGCGGCATATGAGATACATTGCTTTTAAAACTCCCGGTTGTATGAGAGCATTACGAGGGCAAAATTTTGGAAGACAGTTAGTTCCTGAACTGGCCGCTTTCAGACGCCAACGAGCTTTGCGTTAATTTTTTCCGCCACTATACATATCATACATAAAAATATCCAATTGTGTGCATGACTAAGGCACATATTACCTAATTGCTAAGATGGGCCAATACATACATACATAAGATGGGCTCAGTACATACATCATGAATGGTGGGAGTCATAACAAGTTGAAAAATTGTCTCAAAAACGTAGAATCACACAATAATAACATAAAATCACCACAGAAGGAAAATATTGACATAACATGTCTTTTGAAAGGATATTATTTTATTTAAAATCATTAAATCTTCAACATAATTTTCTAATAAATATTATTTATGTAGCTTACTAATTCAACCTCCACATGAGAAGCAAAATAGCTCCTCCCGTCTCGCTAGATATATATAAGAATATTACTGACAGTGACATGAGATTTTATATTCTACTCTTGGCTAATAAATAACTTTGAAGGGATACGAATAAAAACTCAACTATGAAATATCCTCAGGAAAACCATTTCGCTTAACCAGCATTTAAACCCAGACCTTCAAAACTCTGATGCAAGATAATGGAAAACGTATGTCCCCAACTTCATATCCATCGGATAGCTCAAAACTGCATGACCAGTTACAAGCTCCTTCTTTCAACTTTTCAACTGGCCCTACCTCCTCACATGAGCCAAATCAATAATATGGTCAGTATAATAGCAAGTTAGAATATCCAGCTCTTCCACCTGGTTTCAATCTTTTTGTCTACCCAGAGCAAAAAATATCCGTCCCGAATCTCTTGGCAATAGATTTTGCTTTTTGCCACATCGCTTTTGGAAGACAAATATATTATGCATACAGAAGATCATGTAATCTCATGCATTAAAAAAAAGTCAAATTTTTATCACTTCAAAGTAGCCTCTGCTGACATATTTCAACTATATTTATCGGCACATTCAATACTAATACCTGCGGTAAATAAACAAAGAAAAAATAAGTGAAATTGGATAATTATTAGCTGAAAATAAAACACTATATAACAAATAATAAAAATTTATTTCACGGTCAATTAATTCATGTGGAATGCAGAATGAAATACCTAGTAAATCATATTTCAAGTGAACGAATAATAAATTCACATCTTACTTCCTCTTAGTGCAAATAGCACAAAAATAAAACTATAGCCAATTTGGGTCAGTCATTGATAAATATACATACAATCAAAGTCAATTCACAAAACAAAATACCAATCCATAAACTGTGATAAATATTTCAGGCTGTCACTTTGAAAATAGGCTTACCTTAGAACGACTCGCATCCAATTAGAACATGACAGCTCATTTCACATATGTATCAGCAACCATTCATACCAAAAATGTGCAGATTTACAATGCACCTAGGTGGCTATCTATTAAGATCATTCAACTATGCACAAGGATTATCAAAGTAATTCTTCAAAAACAATTTAAAAAGCAATGACTGTCAAGGGAAAGGTACCGCAGTATTACAACACTTGCAAGCAAGAATGGATGAAGTCAAAAGACCAAATTCAATGATGCTGCATTAAAGGTAGTAGAGTTGACTAAGATTATATAAATTTTTATTTATTCAACATGATAATAATCATCAGCACAGGGTTTTCCCTCGGCTAATTTTAATGATCAAGATAAGAAGTTGGTTGACTGAAGGAAGAGCATATAAAAATGTACATTTTCAATATTTTAATGTAAAGTCCATAGACAAACCACAACAGACAGTGAATTCCACAGTTATTGATTATTTGTTTACCACAAATATAAACAGCTCCATTAATCTTTCATGTGGTACCACTTTTGCAAGTCTATGTATCGCAGTTCATAGATTGAGACCAATGACATAAAAGATTCAATTTAAGCTTAAGTTAAAACATGACAAAAATACATTGAATTTTCTTATTTACAGCAAAATATTTCATGTCACAAGTAATTAAACCCTTTGTTCATAGAGCAAATATATGTATAGTGCATAAAAGTTCAATACCATTGTATGTGAAAGAGTAGGTACCACTGCTATAGCAAAACAATCACAAATCACATTCCTCTTTGCCATTCATCCATCTTTAGTCAGCAGGTGCACAGAATATGAATACCCACCTACACAGGGGTTGCGATAATACTTTAATCTTGGTCAAATTCACAAAAAATTCAAAGAGTAACAATTTTCTTCAGGTCTAGGAATAACACTTTTGATTCCACAATGAAAGTGCACTCACTTATCCTTTGATTGCAGATAATTCCTTGAGATGATCAGGAAAGATAAATGGACCAAAGAAAATTTCATACCTCCATATGAAATCATCTATGAAAACTCCTTTCATTGTATTCCCAACTATATACTCATATCTATCGGACCCACTAATTTTAAATAGCCATAAACTTCCAAACAAGAGAGAGTGTTACTTCATGGACATCTCTTTTACCATTGGTGAGCAGACATCAGAAGGCACATTTGCCATCATATCACAAAGAACTCAATTCCCTGAAATCACATGAATTGGTGAGAGTAGCACTTGAGATGCACACCCACTTTCGTGTCCCTTAATCAACCCTCAAAGAGAGTCTTAAGGTCATTCAAACTTTTGAATATGTGATTTATAAATCTGTCTGAATCTGTAAGCTTGGATGAATGCTTGGAGGAAACATGGAAGAAGATGGAATGATCAGACGGCAACATGTAGGATACACCATAGCCATCATCAGAAACAGGCCCAAAACCACCACCAGGGCTGACCTGTAAACACAAAAGAATATGCGATTAGATGGATGACAATACGATAACTGACTTCAGAAATATTATGAATCATCAAAAAGCAGCCACAAGGCTAGAGCCAG
The DNA here is from genome assembly GCF_921293095.1 of Ischnura elegans. Taxonomy (NCBI): domain Eukaryota; kingdom Metazoa; phylum Arthropoda; class Insecta; order Odonata; family Coenagrionidae; genus Ischnura; species Ischnura elegans. Next base: position 149,468,770 of record NC_060246.1, read on the forward strand.
AAATTTTGGCAGGGAGTGAAGGAATGTTCATTTGCGTGAGATTCACTTAAAGGCTGAACTCATCTAGAGACGTGCAAGCAATCAAAAAAATGAACACACTGTAGCTGCCCCAGTGAGAGGATGTATGACCTATGGAGATGACAAAACCCAAATATTCCCTACTATATTTCATAAATATTTCTGAAGTTTCCCAACATGTAAGTCTGCCTCAGAGACCCAAATGCTGATGGGTGGGGGTAGCCAGCCAAGTGAGCGCCCAGCACCAGTGGCTCTGGGGGTGGGGGGGGGGGGGGGGTGTTTGGGGGATAAAACCTCCCCCCCAGAGCTCAGACAATTTTTTAAGTTTAATCTATTTTATTTATTTGGATTGATATTACTTAAAGAATTGTATAAGTATTAATAAAATATCCCCCAGAAGGCCGTAAAACTCACCATTTTTAACCATTTATCTTAATTTTTTCCTGGCAGAAAGCCCTCGTACCTCCCGCTTACCCTGGCAGGTATGCCATACCCCCAGACACCCCAGTATTAGTTGTGCCTGAAACCCCCCCTATCCTTAATTCCTGGCTGCGCCCCTGCCCAGCACTATAGAGGCAGCGTTGCCCCAGGCAGTATAGTATTCGCCAGAGGGATTCTTTGCTGGCCCCCCACTGCACCCCCACGCTTCACTTCCTCCCCAAAAGGCTTGTTTTAAGTGGTTATGGGGGAGACAAACACTCAGCTAGGAATGCGAACTCAGGGCAAACAGCTACAGTTGGCCACCCCATTAATCTGAGCATGTACAAACACAAACTCAGACGGCAGTGAATCCCAAACAGAGAGAGTTCCACTACAGTTTACTTGCAGGCTCCTTGACTCGATCCCTAGCATCAGAACATTTGTACTTTGTAACCAACATTATAGGCTGATATATTAGAAAATCAGGCTTACCCAGGAGGAAATGAGTTATATCCAAGCAAAAAAGTAATTTTTCCACACCAAATATTTTAATAATTGAAATGTCCATGGTTTCCAAATTTATATCAGTGCCATTATCAAATGCAAACTTCAAATATAACTCGACAAAAAATACTATGGAATGGAGAAGAGATGCATTAAATCGAAGAAGCAATGGGTAAAAAAAAATCATACATGATGAAGGTTAGGCAGTATGGTCAGGGGATTATCGGATTGTAAGCAGGACAAGACCAACCCTGTATCAGTCCACGGAGCGATTAGCATGCCATTTATCCGCAGGAATTTAACAACTCTTCTCTCCATTCTCGAATACATAGAATGGATTGAGTTTGAAAATATTAACTGATGCATAACATGTAGTATTGAAACCATGTTCAGCTGAGTGATTAAAATATTTCACATGGAAAATTTCCCCGTATTTTTACCTTTTGAAATAAATTAAGTGTGTAGCTATTGGTGGCTGTAGCCATAAAATTATTTTTGGGGGTTCATTTATCCTGACCCATTTTCTATGACCTAGGCCAGTAATGTTGGGGAAAGTGGAAAGACGATACTTATAAGTGACACACTCTTTTAACACAAGGTTCTATACAACCCTTGATTATAGCTTCATAGCTCATCTTAAATTCTCATTAAATCACAACAGCCGTTAATTGTGTTATTGCATATCTGTAATATCAATAGAAATGTACATATTTCAGATTACCTTATCCCTGAATGGTTCAAGGTTGCAGTCAGGAATTTGAGATAGTTGCTGATGAGGCTGCTGACTTGTTGACAGAGTCCATGGTTGGCTCAAAACTTCTTCGAGGAACTTACTTTTCTGGAATTTCAGAAAAATCAAATAAATAAATAAACTGTTTAATACATAGTCATTACCCCATATTATGTAGGAAAACCGCTTACAGAAAGGGAGAAGTTTATTTTTTACGGAACTTAAATATGTATCTATTTCGACATATTAAAATAGGCTGAGGATAAGAATATATATGCTAAAAATTAAGTCAGTTTGGTTTAGCATGTAGAAGAGCCACATACTCAATAAAAATTAATTTCATTAAATGGAGGCTGTATTTCATATTTTAAGACGTTATTCCATGAAAAATTTGCTCATACATAAAACAGGAGTGAACTTTGGTCTATCAGATCAGAAAATGTATGTTTTAACCTTAGAAATGATGGCTTAATCTCTATTTAAGAAAATCAGTCGTCTCATCATTGCATTTGGTCTCCTTGAGCAATTTTTAAAATTAAAATACCAAACCAAATATTTTTAAAATATGTAATACCTATTATCCCAGTGGCATATTTTAAGATGTAAAATTTAAATAATCCAAGAAAAAATTCACCACACACTATAGTTCAAATAAGCCTTGAAATATGGTAAAAACAAGGTATATTCAATAAATATTTTTGAATGCTTAAAATTACAAAAATCATACACAGTTCACAAAAGCTCAAGTCCTCCATTGAAAAGTAAATGATAATAATTAATACTCACATATCCCATGCCTCTGCAGCAAACATACAAAGCAAACAAATGCCTATCAATGCCTTGCCCAGTCATTGCTTGTCTGTATAGCTCCTGGTGTACACTAGCTGCCTTACGGAATAATTTTATTTTCTCCTCCCGAGGAATGTTATCATCAGACATAGATCTAGTGAAAAAATATATTAATGCTTTAGAGAAATAAAAGTCCACATTTTTTCATACAATGGAGCAGAATAATCCTATTACATAATCAAGTAATCTACTGTATTACACTTAAATTCAAAAACAAGCCCACTGTAACATAATTGAAGTAAGGTAAGTACGCAGCTCATTTGAAAGATATCTTTCAAGGGTGCACACATTATAAATTCAGCACCCCCAAACTGAAATACTCAAATGGCAGAGGAAAGATGGGGAGGCTCTGCCAAAAAAATATTAACATAAAGGCTAAATCGAAAGAATAGTACGTGTGTTCTACTTCAATAGCTTTAAGTAATCCAAGAGCTATAACTCATTTTACAAAATCTTTGAGTCAACAAAAGCCACTACTGCCTCCTATAAAAATGCAATATGTTAATTTTACAAGCTGACTTTGTACCCAACTAACTACAAGGAATAATTAGCCATTCATTAATCAAAGAGGCCTGGTCAAAATTTGACGTAAGATAAAGGCAACATTATTTCACTATAAACACAACCATTTTTCTCTTTCATGGATATATTTTGGAAATACTGCAGTGGTTTTCAGTGGGCAGTGCTGTAGGGCAATTCCTCAAATTTTTGTTTGCATCATATTTTAGGAAATTCATTAGCTAAACAAGATTATTTTATGAACCTTGAACAATAGAAGCGACTTAATTTGCATTAAAGAAGCCAAATTTTAAAAAAAATAGATTTATCTTGTATCTATTATACATTTTTATAAAATCCTATTGATTAAATTTTCGAGCAGGATTAGAGAAAATGAATAATTGTATAGATACCTACAAGCTAAGTTCAACAAAGGTTTAATTAAAATACAAACAAATCAAAATTAAAATTTTTGGAGAGTTAAAATACCCATGTTCTACTCTATGTTCATACTGACGAATTCACTGCTCTACAAGTGTGCGATCCAAGCGATTGTGCCAGCTGCATATTTGGTCTACGCGATCGCCTTTGGGTGCTCGGGCGGGACGAGGTAAGTGTGGGGGCATGCCATGTTCAAATGGGTACTGGGAGGGAGCAGACTCGACACGACACGAGTGCGCACGCGCTTATTTGGTGAGTAACTCGCAAGTAGTGTAGCGGTATAGCTGCCACCTATACTACCTGTGCTCAGGATCCTAGTCCACCAATGCATTCAGTGCCATTTACTAGCATTCATTTGAACTTCATGCTCTTTTTCCTCATTGCATATCTTCTCTAATGCACGCCCTGGATATAAAACCACCAGCCATCACTGATATATTGTTAACATGTTCCCTGCCGTGGACTTTTAGACGAATTCACCCATTGTGCTAACATGTTTTTTTCTTTTTTATTTCATTTTAACACTTGAATCCTTTCCATTTGAGTTTTCGTGTGCATTTGGCTATGCACGCCGCATTGGTCATGTTATATGAGCAGTACAAAAGTAGCTGTGACCGACGGCGTGCTATGCGCGGCCAAAAGAAAGGCTCATTCTTCAGTCATAATGACCAAAACAGTGTGAAGACAAAGCACAAGTTTCGGTCATTATAGCTGAAGCGGTGCTGAATGTGTAAACAAAATTCCAACAGGAATTACAAATTGATGTTTTGTGTTATAAGTTATATTGATAAAAAAGAGATACATCCCAGTGAGAAATGGGTGGTGGAATCCACGTGGAACCCACGTGGAATCCACGTTGAGTGGTGGATATTTGGTGGTGGTGGATATTGAGTGGTTGGACCCACGTGGAATCCACGTTGATTTCAAGTGGATTTGTGGTGATTATCATAAAATGTTAAACAGAATTTCTAATTTGTGGAACTTAACTCTCTGGTGACATTGCCTCATTTATCATCCTGAAACCACGCTAGTTATGTGAAAATGTATCGCACATTCTATTTTTATATAATTCGTGGAAAGGCAGCCATGAGAGCACAGGAAAAATCGTAGACACATGTATAGAAGATTTAGATATAGAGTGGTTGAGGTTTTAATGGTTTTAGGACAGCAACAACTGCTGTTTTAATTTTTCCACCAAATTTCCACGAGGGTTCCACGTTGATTCCACGACCAAAAACACGTGGTATCCACGTTAATTCTCCACGTGGGTTCCACGTGGATTCCACCACCCATTTCTCACTGGGATGTATGACGCAGTAATGGAATAACTGAAAACTGACTGAAAAAGATAATTTACCTGACAAATGCAGCCGTTTCTGATGTGCATGACCGAACAGTTTCTGTGCGACCATTAAGAAATAGACGAGTCATGCTAGCTTCATAGGTCAAGGCAAATTTCTGCCGGCTTCCTGAATCTCTAAAATATGCAAGTTGCAAGGCTAGCTGAATAAATGCATCTGGACTGACTCCAAAGCCTTTCATTATTCCTTTCCCCCAAGCCGAATGCTCCTTGACAATCAAATGCATATCTGCATTGTTCTGAAAAAAAATTTATTATTAGAAAATTAATGAATGAACAAAAATAAATTATTCAACACTGGAAATTGCTGAGGATACAGAAAAATAGATTACCAAAAATATTCACTCCACAGAATAATGATGAAAGCTTGCCAGCCAATAATTGATTTGAGTCAAATGATTTTTTTACTGAAAGTCTCCAACTTCGGTATTTATATACTGCCATATATACATGGAGCTATTTTCCTTGATAGAGGATGTACTGTTTTAATTAAATAATCGGAATGATACCAATGACAGAAAAACTCATAAAAATTTGGACTGTAGATCCACAAACATTGACACCAACCACTATATGACCAATACACTCTCCCATCTGTTTGTCGAAGACTACCAATACATAATTCTTGGTAAGTTTAAATTCATACTGGTTTAAAAGATTAGAACTGAAGCAGACCATATCATATAAAAGACTCTAAATTTAGACTCTAAACAGTGATAATGACTCAATTGGTACTACATAGTCTTATTTTTTATGATTTTGTGTCCTGCAGAAACTGAATTAGACACTTCTAAAAATTAAAACTTGACAAAAAATATGAGACCATGTAGAGGAACAGTACATTTCTCTTTAACACAAATAGCAAAACAGGGTACTTCCTCTCCCTAATAATATTCAATTCATCATCAAGCAAGGCATTTTGTAGCACATTTTATCTCCAAATAAGATCAGTCCTTTCACTAATTAACATGTATCAACGGCTAAGTTCTAACAACACCTATCTCAAAAATAGCAACTTTTCAGGAGAGCAAAAAAATGTTTATTTTTTCATTGTATATAATTTTAATTGAAATTAAAAACTAAAAATACATAAAACTGAAAAAGAAGCATACATTTGCAAACAAAGAGTTGTTTTTTGCTTGAATTTTATTTTTTATTGACAGTATTAGCAGTGTTATCTCAGACTGGAAAAATTTTGAGATACATGTTGTTAGAACTTAGCCATCGATATGTACTGCGTGGGTCAAAGATGCTTCCTAACAAATGGATTTGCAACAAATATGCTCATGGGCAATATTTGACTACTACCACTGATATTTGTTATTCCGAGGCCACACCCATAAAGAGCAACATCCGCACACCGTGATTTCACCAGCTCTTTGAGGTGACCAGTGTTTGCAATGGAAAAATACATAAAACTTCAATAAATATCACTAAATGAAAACCAGTGGTGAAGTGGTCATGAGTTGATTCAAGAGCATTTTGGAGGCAAACAAAATGCTTTATGAACTTGGGAAAGTGGATAAATAGATTATATGAGCCTACCATGTAAAATTCATATGAGAAACCATGTAAAACTGTCCCCAAAAGAGACATAAGAATTATAAGCTGCAAGAGAGGAAAGTAAATTTTGTATGGAAGCCATTGAGCCACCCTATTTGTTTGGTAGCTTTTTGACCCACAACACAAGAAAAAATCTATAATTTTACAATATACTATTTATTATCTCACCTTTATAGAGAAATCATAGGCTTGGCTAACACTTTTCTGGATATCTACTGATACCTCCCACAAAAGCCAAATTGGTTGATTACATTTCGCTTGCTGGAAAGGCCTTTGTGGAGGGATGCAATGTCCCTTCTCAGTGTACAGCCGGTCAGTAACTCTGCAAATGTCAGAAATAAGAAATATGTAACTGTTAAAAGAGCATCTACTAAATAGAATATGTAAATGATATTTGCATTGTATCTTACTCTTTTGTCATAGCATATTCCCACATGTGCCCAATGATAGGAGCATCAGCCATGGTATGCTCAGCATTTACTCCACACTGGCCATTTCCAAACACTACAAGATTAAAGCATTTGTCAAACCAAAGAGAGGCTCCATCTCCATGCAGTAACCAGGATGCCTTCTCAGAGAAAGGTGGAGGTGATTCCTCTGTCAGCACTATCTGTAATAGATAAAATTTCAATGTAATAATTACAATTGTAAACTTCTTTCATAAAATGCCACAAGAAAATATGTAGAAAATGATCCCAAAAATATTATAAGATAATTATAATTTTCTAGGTGGATATAATATCATTGCCAAATTAATGACTCATACTACATATATATTTTAGCAGACGAAATAATACACAGCTAATGATAAGTTAATTAGCTTACTTCTTATTGTCATTAAAAAGGGTTATTTTTTTCATAGTGCTTCTAACTCTGAAATGACCCTAAACACAAATGAACACACCTCCAAGGAATGCACAGTATTGAAGACAGCATTGAAATTAATATAAAATAAGTTCATGGTTCACAATTTTTCAGGGTGAATTATATGAATCTAGCCAAAGAGCAAAATTGTACAGAAAATTTTATGGGACAAAATTAATTTAGAAAAATATAATTAGATAGCTAAAATAAGTTCATGGTTTTCCTGCTACGGTGGATTGTATGACTGTAGCCAAAGATAAAAACCCTACAGGAAATTTTATAGAATAAAATTTATTTACAAAAATACAATAAGTAGCTATCAGAAGACTTTAAACCACTACTTCCAAAACTTCTAGGATCATAGCCCTAGGTGAAAGCTCAAAAGTTATATTATGGCTGGTGTCTTCTTAAGGCCGCAGGTTAGAGCTGCATTTATTTCTAAAATGGCGTGGAATTGCGCGAATGCATGAACAAAATTAGAACAGGGGCTATTTTGCCATCTTGCATCCACGCATTCTCGCATGTGTTCTAGCAATTCACCGCTTTACACGATGCAATTTTGATTGCGCCTTCGCACGTACATCAGATTGCGCAATTCCGTGCAACGTGTAAAACGGCCTTTAGACTCTACCCCTAATATGGGTGACAATAAAACAAAAGGTATTTACCACTAACATTTAAGAGAGAGACCAAATTACCCCAATGAAATGCCCCTCCAACAGAATTTCCAAGTAACCACATCCCAAATAATCCAGACCCATATGAACCCCCATGTCTAAATGGATCCTCTCACCTTAAATTACCCTTTGCCACGCCTGAACATGCCCACCTTTCTGAAAACTTCCTAAACTTTCCTAAAAAAATGTCCTGGTTATTTTCTCACTTATGTTTAAACATATAATGTAAAAGTGCTGAGATTCCTTTTTATACTAGAAATTCATTAAGCAAAATACATGTAAATAATGCATCATATCACAACTCACAGAAAATATTCCAATCGCATATTAAATTCAAAGGAATAGAAATAACTTCCCCTCAAACAATTTTCATACAGCGAGGGTAGTATTGTAAAATTTACAGCAGCTATACTGGCAAATTGGTACAGCAGTGATGGAGGCAAATATCAACATTTTTTTCAAAATGCTTATGTGAAATTGTAGTTCAATGGACAAAATTAAATTAATAAACACTCTCAACACATAATCTCAATAATATGAATACACAATTATTGATACTATTGCCAGTGTGGATCAAATCAAATTGTTCCAGGACCTATGAGCCATATGTGACCTATGAGCCACCTATCCCTGTTCCGCAAGGTTTAAAACTCAAAAATAATTTTCCCTTAGTCATCAAATATTTTTTATCAAAGTGAAAACTAAATTTAACAGGAAATTTACAAACACCAAAATAAGAAATTTTTAGTAAAACAATCATTTCACTTAAGTGGGACTCAAATCTGAATATCCAGAATTCAAAGTTTCAATATCAGTGCAGTAGGATGATATTTTTTGCAGCAAATTTCTTTTGCTGGTGTTCATACCTTTTCACTAATGTATAAGATTGCATAAAAAGTCATTTTTTTTGTTCACTGTAAAAGTAAATAATTACCATGAATGCTGCCTTTTCAATAGTTTGAAGGGTTTCAAGGTTCAGGCCAGAGGAGAAATGTTGTTTTTGAATCTTTGCCCAATCTGGCCTTGGAAGAGCTGTAAGAGCTGGCATCTGCCGCCATTCCATACATACTGAATCTGGAATTTTAACAAAATGAAAATGTTACATACACATATGAGAAATATTTTTCATGCACCATATAAAAATGAGTGTTTTGTTCCTATTCTGATTTTAACATTGAATAATTTCACAAGATATTCAAGAATTGTTTTCCCTATTTTCTACTAATCTAAAATCCCATGAAATCCAGCTATTGAGAATGATAAGCAAGCAAAAATAACCAAGGTAGGGTTATGGAGATAACGTAGGTCGATGAGGAATATATGTAATTTAAAAACATTTAATAACTGGCTGAATAAATTTTTTTCATCAATTGCTACAATCAAGACTCACCTTTGTGCTTCAATGAGTGCTCATTAATCCAGTCAAACTGCTGTTCAAATGCTGTTGGACTGAGTAGTTGATTTCGCGAGTCATAAACATCCACTCGATAGTATAGCCCTCTTGAATATACCACAACATGTCGAGACTCTGAGGAGTCAAAATGAACTAGCTCATCTTCATCTTCTCCGGGCCTCCTAAAAACAGAAAAAAGTGAACACAATACTTTGAGAGTAATGAATATTTTTAGTCATCTATAACTAGCATTACAAACTGATAACTTAAGTGTTTTTCCAATACAAGTCAAAGAAGTCAACTACATTATTTATAGATATCGAACAGAATTAGAACTCCTTAACCAACATTGGATCGAAAAACAGATATGATTTGCACACCATATCCCTCATCTCCTCAGTCTAACATAAGGCAGACACGCACTACTTCAGAAGAGTGCACTAAAAAAGGGAGCACAAAAGTGAATACATTATAAGAATTTTTCAACAAGAAATACAAGAATCAAATTTCGAGCATCAAGTAATAAACCTAATTCAAAATATGATTTTTTTCTCCAATTTTAGATGTAAATGTTTAATAGCCAAATAAAAATAAAAACTTTAACCATAATTCTCCTACTAAGGAAAAGTAATACAGTAATACCAGGTAAAACAAGAACAGAGGAGCCTCATACTCATTAAGAACGTTTGTGCTCGTTAATATTTTAACATTACTAGTTTCAGATTTTGCCCCTATACAGAGGCAACACTTCACGCATCTAAAGTATTTTACACAATCAGTATTGATCAAACTGACACAAGTTCGATTCAAGGAGAACCGAAGTGAAAACAGTACATCCAAAATTTCTCACACTGTATAAATTCGTTCTATAGCATCCTACTTCAATATAATGCACTAATTGTTTACTACACTAAAAGTCCACATGTGTAGTTTGCTAAGCATTAGATTTTTCCAGCAAGGTGAAAATGTTATCCTTTTATGTTATACATATCTAGTAAGGCTTCATCCAGCAGGTAGGAGGAATCAAGGGCTTAAAACCCAGCCCAAAAGGTTTAAAACTCTGTCGTAGGGGTAACTCCTCCTACTGACTCCCCCAATACAAGCAATCCCTCTTCATGTTAACCCCATGTACAGAAATATTTTCTGACTAATGACTTGATGACGACGATTACAAATTTTAGATGAAATGAATCTAGTAATTTTATCAACGAAGTGACAAAATTCCACATTCCAATCAACTTGAAAATGACCTCATACAAAATACTAAAATAACTGCAGTGATAAAATTTTATCACTGCTGTTAGATTCCAAATCATCATCACTTTTTTATAATGACATTGGAGGAGACAAAAAATTAAATTTCAATGCACATGATCACATTGGATATTCACCTAATGGTGGAAAAGATGCGCTCATATTGTGCCATACAGAGCGGAATGGTCGACCGCAGCGAGAGAGGACGAAGTTCTTCTCGGTCGATCATCCTTCGGAAGACAAGAAACAGGTGAGCCACTGTGGCAGCTCTGGCTCTCGGAAGGCTAGTTGGCTGCCAGTGGCTATGGTCACAGCCATAGAAGTTGGAATTGTTCGCAAGTGGCGATCGGGCATGCAGGTACACATATTTCTCCCTGTTGGAGGAAGCATAAATGAAAAAGCAAGTAATTTCTGTAAATTTCGTCTGAACGAAAATTTATGGCTAAAAAAAATTTTATTCATTAAAGATGACAGCTAAAAAAATTTAAAGTGTACTATGGCAGTTTTCTTGATCAAAGAAAACGAAAGGCATCGATTGCGATTCGTTACCCACCATTAGTGTATTCATAATATACAAATTATTTGGTTTTAGAAATGCCGGTTTAGACGAATGGCAAGGGTCAATTTTATCCTCATTTGAAAAAGGCCAGATTGGCGCCCATGCGATGTAACTCCACGTGACGTCACATGGACCTAGTTTCTATAGGAGTAGATAGGAGTTTTACATCGTCTGAGATTACCAATGCATGCATGAGGCACTGAGCTCAGGGAAACATGTCTTAATAATCACCTATTAAAACTGGCTACGGTCGGAAAGTTTTCTTCGCTTGATAAAGTAATAATAATCCTTATTTAAGCCAAGCGCTACCATCTAGCAGGGTACTCTGCTACCTGCGTCGTATCAGCGCTCAAAGCCCCGCCCCAAGGTCACCTCACTTGCGGCAGCGGGAACCAGAACGACGTCACACGAAGTTTTCCCGGCATTCATACTTAGCCGTTGCGTTTTCGCGCGCTCTAAAATTTTCACTTTTCATTTAATCGCGAAAAATAGATATCGTGATTTAAAAATCTAAAAGCGTGAAATACGTACTCCAGGAGTAAATAATCTTTCGATTTAGGCAATAAAAAAATAATATGAAACCACCCTATTCTTTCGATGCCAAAAGTTCTCTCATAATTGTTAAGTTGCGCAGGTATTTTGAAGGGTGGAGAGGCTCGTGAGCCTTGAGTTAAGTAGTACTTGAAATGTACGCATGCGTATATGCAATTATTTTTTATGATTATGAAATTAAATTTAGGTTCTTGAGGAATAAATTGTAGACTCCGGTCTTGGTACCTACATAATAGGCGAATAAAATCGCGTATGGTTAATTTCATGCTTGATTACCCTGGAATCTTCTTTTTCTGTAATAATTCACAGCTTTTCTTCGTCACCTATGTCACAGTCTTAGTTAAGACTGTGCCTATGTATTGATATTTTGTAATTGTTAAAGGAAAAACCGCCGAAATTTCTCTATAACCGAAACATATACTGACAATAATGTTCGGCAAATAGCTCGCTTTCATCAATCAATAAAAATTACTTTTTTCGTGAAAAAAAATAATCGTTTGTAACCTGTCAACCATCGCAATTCACCAGTTTTGATCACAATAAGATGACCAAACCCTAACGCAACAGGGGTTATGCTTTTTTTTCTGGGCGAGATAGTCGTAAAAAGGAATACTTACGATATTTAAAAATTAAAACAAAAAATGCTGTCAGCGGCGGTGGTAAAACAAAAAATGTCACATGCGGTGAAAATATTTACGCGAGGCCAACAAACTTACGCGGCAAAAAACTTCTAATGTAAAATAAATATCAAAATACTTGTTGAATTTCCACAGCGATTGGAAAAGTAATATAAGGCGCTGATACAAATATATGCAGAATTAGCGTCCGCGAAACTTGGAATTATGCATTCCAGGTGATTGAAGGGTATGTTTACCGTTTACGAACGCGACTGACAGGAGGTAAGAGTTGAAATGTTATTGGTACATATTGCTATCGTACGCCAATAATAATGAAGAGAAATCCCGTGACTGGATACGTAAATACTCCAAACATAAAGTTGTTATTAATACGTAGCATATCTAAGATAGCGCAACCATAGAAAGATTTTTTTTAATTTGTGGCTCATCATATTTTTTATGAAAATCCTATAAATGGAAAAAAATAGATTTGGGGGATATGCTGAGAGACGCGGTACATTTAAAGTTACTTTCGTTTCATAACCGATATTGACAGAAGTACTGAACCCCAATTAATACTTATGATAGGCTGTCAACAACGTGATTACTTTTTTCACGACAGTAACACAATGTGAGGTTGGAATTGGAAACATTTCGAAATCTATCAACACTAGAGACTCACCATACTTTCCGAAATAAAAATATTAAACGCTGTCTTTTTCTCAATATCTATTAGAATAATATAATCAAACTATCTCCATTCGGCAGCTACACGTAGTTATCCATCAGTATATTTCGCTTACCTGTAGAAAACACATTCCACCATTTTACATCATGGGCACGAGTGACTAACTGCAAATATAATTCTATTTTATTCTACAGCCATTAGATAAACTATAATACTATTTATTACTTACCTTAAAAATACAATATATCATCATATTTCGGGATAGAATCAAAAATATTTTAATACTGAAGGGTTGCAATTGTTTTCTTTGCACAAAAATTACAATACAATCCCAATTGGCTGTGTATTCTTTTTAAACTCCTCAATAACAGCTCTAATTTGAGTGAAAAATGTCCAGAGATGTAATAGAAATTTTCATCTTAATACATTAACTTAAAATTTAAATTTAATATATCGTGCATAAAGTTATACAATATTTTTTAAAAGATAATTATGCGAGATTAGAGAATCGGGGTTGGGATGCCTTCTAACACTCTTGCACAGCAATCTGCTACTTAATAATAGTACAGAAACAGCAATCTTCTACAAAAATGCCACAACCAGTACGCTCTATGTTTGTTTTTGTTGATCAACCTTAGCATATGCTTGCTAAACTTACGGGTTTAATGTCTCAAAATTATACCAAAGGCCACAGATAGTTTATTTTCCATGTTGCCTGAAAAGATACCAACCATTAAATAGCCATGTATGGAAAGATAAATAAAAAATAAATTTGTGGATCCTGGAGAGCGTATCATCAAGGATAATTAAGGATATCAAGCCTTAAACCTGGGGTACATGAATCAGAAAGAAAAAAAAATAAATCTTTAGAGCTAGTTTGCATATAATACGTACTAATATTTCTCATGCCGATAGCTGAAAAGATTTTCGTGGGTTGCACGGATAACCCAAAGAAAATGCAAACACGCAACAGACTATTTCTCCGTCGTGTGGTCTGCATCCAGCCCCCGCGTAGTCCCTTTATTCAAGGCAAGAAATGCGTGAGGTTAGATCTAATCACGTTGAGTGACGTATCTGAACGAAAGTTTAATTTTTTCACCACCGGTCACGCAATCCATTCGGCGGGGTGACCATTATGTAAGAACTACCATGACAAAACCAGCTGAGAGAAACGTTTCCATGTTGCTCACCTCCCATTTAATATGCATTTCCTTCGCGTAAAATTCCCAAAAACTAAATCCATTGCATAGATATATCAAAGGCTGACAACAAGAACAAAGATTTTAGATACAAAAATTACCACGCTCAAAAATATTGCTTTCCATTGAGGGGACTCCGAAAAATCAATGCCAGCACAGAAATAAGTTCATAAAAAATGAATGAATGTTATTTCGTGGCAAGAGTGATTCGATCACCCGCGAACTCAGTATCACCCTTAACTCTAATGCAGGGAAGCAATCAACGATAGTTACCATAGAAACTGAATATGCGCGCAACTCCACGCCAACGCTACCCACAACTGGATATTTTCATTCTTTCTTTCGGTCAAAATTCACTGTTTATTTGAGTAGATCTGTAATGTTTAAAATAATTAATTCGAAAGACGTGTACAGGGAAAAACACTCGTTGAACAGAGTTGGAATCAGCAGTTTAAATTGCGCACTTTTAGGCGTCATCTTTTATCCTTTACTGCTATTGAAAATCAGGAGTACCTATTCATTGCCACTAATTACTGTATTTTAACAATATATTACTTGGTTTCTGTGGGATAAGTTTCATTGGCGGAAGGGGAAAACAGAGAGCGATAGAAATTCTCATAAATCATAAACGAGAGTAAAACCGCAAAGGAATGACGCGTGATCCCATCTCAAGTTTCCCATTTTCATGAGTAAGAGTTTCGAAATAAATAACTTAATGTTGCTGAGTGTACTGAGCTTTCCTCACCTCGACGGCGAAATATAGATTCCAAAACCCAAAGAAGTATTATTTGGAACAAGCATCTCGAATTCAATAAACTTTATTATTTGCGCATAGCCAACTACCGCCCACAAGATTCTATTTTCCCCATTTTATCCATGTCCTTCGACTTATTGAACATTTTTTAAAGCCCGCTGATAACTTAAAATTATTTTTAAAGTAATTTACCATATTTTAACCAAAGCTCATACATCTGAGAATTATTTAGATTTAAATCAGCAACCAAAATCTAGTAGCCATGTGTATTTTGATATTATCAATCACCGTTTATCATTATTTTGATAATACATTTGAAATGAGGAGGACAGGAAAAGTCGCCAGAACAAAAAAGTTTTCAGGAATAAAATATCACATTTGAGCTGAGATTGAGATAGATGAGTCGTCTGTCATTTAATCGACCAACATATTTTTGTAGAAAGGCAGACGCGGTCAAATTCATAAAATATCCCATTTCATTTACAATTTTTTAGCAATATATTATTATTTACTTTTCTTCTGCTCACGCTCACTTCTACGCGCATAACGATATAAAGTGGATTCCTGATTTCCGAAATTCATGCCGCGTTTGTTTGGTAAATGCATTTTTCGAGATCATTTTGACAATAATTTGAAATTATAAAACGTTTCCAAATAGCAAAGTGAACCAGTATCCAAAGATTCATTCCAACTCTATCACTGCCCTCTGCGTACTAACGTTACGCAGTAAAATAATTCGAAGCTCGATGTCACGCGAATACATAATTTTGGTGTATTTACATGAGAGTAAGTTTGGCGCTTTCCTCCGGAAGATTCACTTGCGATGATTCACACCGGCTACTTAAGAAATCACCTCCCTCTCCAACCTTTCGCTAAGTAGGCAGCAGACCACTTAAGAAATTATAGAGAAGCGAAGATGTGCAAATTGTCATTTAACCTTCCCCAAAACCACGAAAGAGCGAGAAATTCAGAGTAGCATAGTGATAATTTTGCTTTTTCTACAGAAGGGAAGAGATCTGATCAAATAACTAAGCTAACGTTCTCGACATTGAAATGGAGCATACTAAATGCGAATGCTGACCTCGGGAAAACATCAATAAAAATTATTTCCTCGATTTATTATTTATTTCCTCAAAATTAAACTCAAAAGGCAACCAATTCTTCGTCCGGACCAACGTTGTCAAACCACGAATTATTTCCTCAAAAGGAAACCAATATATTTCATTAATGGAATATATCTGACACTTTAAGTTATTAATTGATTGCGATCCAATAAAATCATGGTTTAGAGAAATGAGCGGGTGGTAAAATATAAAGTTAATAACTTTAAACGCTATATTAAAAAATAATATTTTAAGAACCATAAAGTACATACGAATAAATGACATGTCTCTATTATTTAGCTAAGATTATGAGGAAAATCACAGTCCACGTAGATTTCAAAAGTTCGAAAGATAACATCAAGGGAGAACACTGTCGGTGGAATAAGAAATGAACATACATTCATAAGTTGAAGACTGCTACAGAGGGATGAATTTGATGAATTTGAACTGTGCGTACTTTTTATGTAAGTAATATCGAATAAAAAATAAGCTGTAAAAGATAAAAGATTAACTACATACATTTTTGCTAATCAAATCAGCCTCATTCGCTGGTCTTTATAATTATGCTTACCCCTCAATCGAGAAAATTAAAATTTCACGTCTATAAAATAAGGCTTCATAAAATAAATAATACTATATTATACCCTTCAAATCTACCTCTGATCAAGCGATTAAAAGTACAATGAGTTCTAGCCAATTAATTATGACCTGGATGCTGTAATGTCGAGGAAAACACTTAAACTACACATAAATTGAATCTCTGGACTTCATTTTTGTGACTTATAAGTTAAAAAGTTTTCTGAAGATAGAGGAAACTTACCACCAATCTGATACATAGTTGGGTGCCCACCAACTTTTTAAAACTAATAATTTTTGTAATTTACTTCCTAGATTCATTTCGAATTCCAGGGCTTGTTCTTTCAGCTTCTTAAGTTCTTCTTCGGTGTGAAGAGGTTTCAAGCTTGCAAGAAGTTTCTCTACGAGGGAATCAAAATTGAAATTGTGTTACAAGATGCAGAATACCGTTCTTTGGGAATTAAATAACGTTCATGAGAAGCATTTTTGGAACTTCCTTGTCCATATTTCGACTCCGTTAAAATTTAGTATAGCCATACGGTTCCAAGAATAAGAAAAATGATTTAAAACGTGTGTAGCAGTCTCAGTACATTATGGCGCCTTAAATATCATTTTCTAAATTTAAATAGGAGCATACTGAGGACATTGGAGAGTAGAAAATTTAGTATAATGCACAATTTTTGTCATAATTTTAAGAATAATGTAAGCCATAATTTATACTCAGTTAACACTATGTGACTATACCCATGCGATCACACTTCAATCAAGTACGATATAAAATAACAACGCTTCAAGTGTACTGACACACTCAAGAAATTATTTCCCTCCATCAATTTGACAGTGAGTCGAAATCTTGTTAGAGAGTTTCTACGCGCGGCAAATTCCAGCTTAAGCACTATAAATATGACTGCCACAGAGAATATTAAGAATGATACTTTGAATTCAATGAGACATCGCGACTTAACCAAGGATAAATTGCACACTTACTAAGGGTCTGCTTGAGAGGAGGCACAGGCAGCAAGGGCAATGACCTCTGGCAGCTGAATAGGGACGGCTGATAACCGGATACGAGGCGAACACACACGGCCCATATTTTTATTTTTGTGGGCACTTTCTTGGGCGGAGCATCTGTAATTATACATTTAATAAAAACACACACAAAAAATGCTATCACAAACGAAAGCAGCCACGGAGTAATAGAGGCATTAAGGCAATTATTACAAACACAAAGAAGATAAACAATTCTCAAACAATAATGTAGCTCCACGAGATGCCATATTATATTTAACGTTCAATCTTACTGGAACGGAAACTTTGCTTCGAACATTCCACATACATAAATTGCTAGCACAGACCATAATTTCATCATGAGAACCCATTTTCAAGACCTGAACCATGATGATGGCATGTGATGCCGCAATCATGGTCTGTACCACAAATATATGCACTACCTAAATTCGTGGTTGATACTAGCAGGGTATCCTGTGGTCGAAGTCAAATTTCATTTCTAAGTCTTCGTTAATATTTTTGTGCGGGTGTTTTCCGCAGTGGTTTTTTTCTGAAAATAATCATTTTTCGTTTTTTTATTAATCATAAAATGGACATATAGGATGAGATATGAGATGGTACATTGGAGAAGAAAGGACACTATTTATCACTGCACGCCAAAGAAGAACACGGTGGATTGGCAATGTAATGGAGGCAGCAGTTGCGTGGGAAACATAATGGAAGGAAAAATTGGTGGAAAAGTCCCCAAGGATTACTACGTGAGACAGACCAAGAAACATGCGGAGAGGAAGAGCCTCAGGAAAGTAAGAGAACCAGCTTGGGTTAGGGAGACACGAAGGGCTGCAATATTTGTACTAATGTTAGGGCTGAAATACTGAGCATGTATTCCACCAATTTTCCCACTCGAATATTAAAATGGTATTACCTTACTTTTCTAGACTTGCTGGACTATGAAGCAGCTTTACCGGTAATATCATAACATATATATTATCAAATTATCATTTTTACTTAATATTAAAAGGTGGTTATGCGCTTTAAAATACAAGCCTTAAAACAAATTGAGTCAAATTACGACCATAAAATGCATTCAAATACTTACGGAGCACGTTCCGAATGAAATATTGGGAATGGGATGTCCAAAATCAGAAAATATGCCGACAGTCGGTTTCAAAATTAAATCGACTCGAGTTTGAAATCTTTCGCCTCAGCACAAAATGAATGCATGAAAACAAAACGCATCGATAGAAAGTTTTCTTTCTTTTACTTTAGATAATTGAAGTCAAATTTTATTTCACAGCTTTAGCTAACGCTACAGTTTTTATGTTTTTCTGCAATGGGTTTTTCCCGAAATGAATGACACTTAATACCCTTAGGATTTTCCCACAAATTTTCGAATCTCTACACTCTAAAAATACATTGATATGCTTAACACATACCTCTCAAATTTTCAATTTTGTATAAAAACCATAGCTATTTAGTAATATCTTTTCAATTAATCATTTTTGTAATTATTTTTTATAAGAGTATTTTTGTGCAATTCTTATTTTAGAATTTACTTTGCATCATTATCAGAATAGTACGTATTTAGTGCATAACGAGGGGTAGGATAGAAGTAGGGATTTGCTTTACACAAGCTCACGCCAACAGAGACTTTATGATCATTGATAGAAAAATGAGAAAGTTAACTTGATTCATATGTGCTATCAATACTGACAGGTCTTTTAAGTCGCAAGAATATCTATACCACAGATAATTTACCAAAAACGTTAATACTAAAAAATCAACACAATTACTTACACATCCAGCCATGGTAAGAAAGAAGCATCCTCAAGAGATACTGCCGGATCTTCATGAGAACGATGAAGAAAGAAGCCGACACTATCCAGGACAAAAAGCATGCTTGCAGCCAAAGCGGGGCATCTGAAATTCAAGAAATAAGCAACTGAGACGTGGACTAAGGAATTCCTTTAGATTATTATTGCACAAGATTATTTCATACTGCAAGTGAAAAATACCGATAACTTCGGGAAAAATCAGGATAAACAGTCACCTCTAACTATTAACAAGATGGAGAACCACAAACATCCACGCCCTGATAGTGAAAATCACACCCCGACATCGAACCCGCGACATCTTGGTTAGCAGTGAAGAGCATAGCCTAAATTTCACTGAAGCCGACAATTTAACAGAGATATACCAATTACTATTATAACCTTCACTTAGAAGGACCATAATTTAAATTCTCAAAGGCTAGGAATTCAAATAAGTACTATAGCCTAAACTGGGACATGTGCACTCAGCGAGAAGTCACTAATAGCTATTGGACTGGACGGCAAAAAAATAATTTTTTTCTCGAGCCCTGGAACCATTCCTGCTGATATGTATGTAAAATGACCTCCTAAATCCGAATATGACATCCATTTTCCTCCATCACCCACCATTTTCGGGGGGAAGCCCCCCCTCAAATTTTAATCTGTTTTGCAATAATTTGGAGGAATGAAAAGGATTATATCAGCATTTATATTTTTTATTAGGTTTTTGGGAGGTGAAAAGTTCTAAAACATGATAATTAATGGTAAGGATGTAGATTTTGCGGGATTAGTTTCCGTTAATGATTTAAAAAACGCATTAAAAATTATAAACCTTTCCTTTTTTCGCCATTTTTTCAATTATTTTCTTCATTTTTCAGCTCCCATTTCATCTTACCCTACCTGAAATATCCCAGAATGATGTAAAAATATATCAACAGCTTATATAGGCAATAATAAAAATATTTAAGAAGACGGCATAGACAAAATAATGAAAATTTGTGCCAACAGTTCAGAAGGTACGCTACCAGGCTGGCGCCCTCAATGCCACATCAACAAAGAGAAAAATAACAAATGTGAAGGACGATGAATAACATAAGTAATTTGGTATTTGATTTCCCTTTATACACTTAGGTAGAAGTTTCTCATACAAAAACCAGCAGTAGGCCTAATATACATACCAACATGCCTGCATTCAGCTTCTCTGAAAAATCTCCTCTTCTTTGGTGATATATTCATGGAAGTGTTCCCTATGTTAATTTGAAACTGCTCCAAAATATTCTATGAAAAGGTCCAGGTGTGAATTTAGGAAATGCATTTTTAGTGATATGTTACACCCCATGGCCTAATATACTGACAGCAATTCCTCGACATGGGCGACATAATCATCACTTCTTTGTCACCCAAAAAGTTCTAACACACGTTTCAGAATCCAAGGCAAGCTCAATTTTCGTAATGATTCAGGTGTTTCATAAACGTCGAATATTGGAAAAGTTTCCTATTTAGGGGCCTACGAATTTCTTCCTTGGTTTTAGCCTCACTAAAACGAAGACTTTTTTTGAAGAGAAAATTGAAATTCAGCTCCTGTCTTGTCAATTGCTTTCACAAAATATTTCATCTGTCCTAGTTTGATCTGCAATGTTGGCAAGTGAATATTTTCTGTCGGAACTAGGGAAACATGAGCGACATTTTTATAACCATGAGTGAAGCTTTCTCGCAGAGGCCAGTTCCGTATGATGCAATGTTTTCTCAGGCGCGGCTATTGTATTCACAAAGAAAGTAGTTCAGAAGCAGCAAAAGTAGTTTGACCAAGTATTTCGTCAAATTACTGTAATAAGTGGTACAGCAAACACTTGGAGCTTAATCCTAGCCCCGATCGCCAATTTGGCAGCCACAGTAAAATTTATATGCAGTTTTAAGAACTAAAGAAAGAGGATATTGTTACGATTTTTAAGTCAATTCACCGCAAACATAGCTGAAGCGAAGAGGATGATTTTTACACACGCGTAACATAATTACACATTAAATCACGGTAATAATCACAACTTAAGCCCACATACTGACATTCTCTTAGAAAAAAGCAGGAGTAAAAACTACTGTTTTGCACAATTTAAATTACTTTAAAAAAGGATCCATGTCCAGAACACCGAAAGAGTTGACTCTGTGATCACTAGAGGTATACCGAGGGAAGGTGTCGACAACTTCAATATACATAAGTGATTTGAGAGGCTGATACTTTGTGGAACTCCATGATTAAGGAGAAAGAATACTTTTTATCTCCAATGAGAATTTTAAAATCTCAATCTTATATTATTCGTATAATGAGAAAGTATTACTTTTCCTTTTTTAGCTCAAGGGTAATAAAATTGTTCATCTAAGGCCACAATGTCAATAGAAAGCATTTTAGAGGTTAAACCATAACAGTAAGTTAACCACGCAAGCACACGGTGAATGAAAATCCTGAGGGATGGAAAAGAAATTTCCCTAAAAATAAGAGAGAAAAGTCACAGCCGAGATTTAATCCTACGACCCCATCCACGTTAGTACCTCAAGCAATGAAAACTCAACCCCCCAAAACTCTACTCCCCAAACGTCTTAATGTAGATCCTTGTCATCCTGGCAATAATTTGGAATAAGTTCAACTGATTCAGGCGAGATATAGTGGAAGTTCCAGATAATGAAATAAAATGTAAGTAGTTGCACTTTCCCACAATTATTTAATGTGTACGACGCGCGTCGACTCAAAAGCTATCTAGTACAAGACCAAATGTACCAGAGTCCGATGTCAGATGTTGGTTCTGTGAGCCGAAATGCGTCGTCACATGAAATAATTGTGGAAAAGAGCAAATACCCTTTACTTTAATCTGGTAATAATTAATTATTACTATTATAGGTGCGAGGAACTTTCAAACAGTGATCGATCAAGCATTTGTATAGATATTGGCAAATCACGAGTTCTATTTGTCCATATGACACCCAGAAGATTTTGGATTAAATAGAGTGAAGCGATTGATGGAAGAGAATGGGTGCAAATTAGAGCCGCAAGAGAAGTTTATAAGCATCTCATGCCGCTCTGCATTCATTAGCGTGTGATCGCTGACGCCGAACTTCAATCCATTCTAATTAATTCTCTTCTCTCATACGCCTTACCAGGCCCCTCTGGGTCAAGAGACCGCAGAGCCTTAATTATCGAATTATCGAGCGTCTGAGCAAACAAGAATCTAGTCGCATCAGCGATACCTCACATATTGAACGCTCTTTCGTCTGGGAAAACTTACAAGGGGAGGCGATAGTTTTATTGCCAACCGTTTGACGTCTTACGTTGCACAGTGTGCCTTTTAGATCCCGATTAAGGTACAATTGCGCCATCATGAGGTTTCCTAGGGGACACTCCTCACTGAACCCATGACTCAAGTAGGAACTAAATCTCTCCACATCCAGATAAAATTGCTTACAAATTTCCCATTACATTAGCAGCAAGATAACTGCAAAGAATAATAGCATCTATTATTTTCATTATTTCATTTACATGAAGATTAAAAAATACGCTGCCACCCTTACACTTCGCCTACTATAAATACCTCGGTATCGTAAAAATTAGAGGTTTAAGAAAATAAAGAAAGGAAGAAAATTGAAAAAATATTTTTCTCCGTCAATAGCCAGTATTATACTTTATGAGTCTACTCTAGCATCATATAACGCATTAGTTAGGCCGTCAAACCAAAAATTCACAACATCGATCACTATTCAAGGGGATTGTGAATGCACAGAAAACTACCGTAAAAAAATCTCTGACTTGCTATACGAATATTGCACAGAAAGAAAATGAATTTCGTTCAATCCCACTCCTAAAATGATTTCTCTCGAATATCAAATCCGCAGAATCTCAAACTTCGATTTTGAAATATTAATCCATCCCCAACACGATATTATTAACATAAGATTTTTTCCAAACTAAACTAGACCGATATTTTCCACACAATGAGCTAATACGAAGAGAGGCTTAAAAACTAGACTCATTGTTGCTAAATACTCAAACATCCTGTTAATACTGCCACATGACTACTCATTTTAACCTGGAACCCATAGTCTTTGAGTACAAGGCTATCAAATGTAATCATAGGCTGGGGCGCCGACTTATAAAAAATATTGGGGGGCCCATATCGGAGGTCTTGCCCCGGGAAGAGGTTAAATTCAAAGTGTGTCGCAGCACAGAAACACTACCATGATTCACACCACTTGATTCAGTTAACCTGCTTAACCTTATAATTATTTGTTTCAACACACATTGTTGAATTAATTTTAAAAGGTAACTATCGTCAAACATGGGAAATAAAAATAACAAATATATTTATGTGATTTCACAAAGCATAATATAACTTAATTATTTTCTTGAATTATTGAGGGGGCTCCGCCCCCCCAAACGAATCTTTGAGGGGGCTCGGGCCCCCTCAGGCCCCTTGGAGTCGGTGCCACTGATCATAGGCCAACTTCATGTGGGATTTTTAGATAGAATAAGGCAAGAGAGAATACTATTCATCTCCGCGAGTTATATCATACGAAATGGATATTTATCACCATGAAGTCCAAAAGATTGATTTTACCTCAAGAAAGAAGTTTATTTCCACAGAAGAAGAGACCGATGACTGGTTAGAAATGGATTGTAAACGCCAACAAAGAAGAAAATCCTGAGAGTATAATAAAATATCTTCTTCGGTGAAAATCAATAGCTATTGGCACTCTTTAATCCAAACATTACCTATCGCAATAGGGCATTGAGTTAGCTCTTAAGATGAAAGACTGACTTTCCTTCATGAGAGAGCGGGCTAAAATTGAAAAAAAATAGGGAATTTCGACGTCGATCAAATTGAATAGGGCAACGATCTGATAGTGAAATTATATCGGAAACTCGATATTGTTAGGAGAAAATTTTGAGCGCTCCACTCTGCCTGCTGAAAGTAATTTAAGTTTCGGTCATTCAGGACAGAAATGTCACCAGCAAAAAAAAAGGATGACCTTCATATAAAAATAGGTAGCAACAATTTTTCTGGGTCCACAGCGTTCCATCGAGCCTAAAGCTTGAGGTAAAATCTAGACGTATTATGTAGGTGAGGATGTACAGCACAGAGAAAAGAGAAGTTTTTATAAATTCCATTACAAATCTAAAAATTTAGAGGCACACGAGATACAACTGAATGGTTAATTTCGATGCAGAGGAGAAGGATAGTCATGAACCGCAAGATCAGTTTCAATAACTCCGATCCCGATAAAAAATGCCAAGGTAATATTCTTCCTCTTATATCGCGTCCACGAGTTATCGTAACCACAAAGCTTATCTTCCGCGAGGTTCTTGACTGAGTTCTCAGAAGTGGTGGAATGGTCTCTCTTTCGATAATACTTACATTTCACTGCCACAGGTGTAAAAAAAGGACGAATCACCTGATTAAAATATAATTCATGTCACTATTTTTTCATAATAAAAGACAACGAGCAAAAGGGATATGCATATGTAACCAATTATAATTACAGCCAGAGGGAGCTTCATAGAATGAAAAAGGTTACGAAAATAAAGAGAGAAAATGCAACCTACCTATTCACACAAAAGAGATTTTAAAAAAACGCAGCAGCAAGATAGACAATAAACATGGGTGATTTATAACTGATGGTTTCAAGCTGAACTTTGTGAAACCTTTCGATAATGGAAAATGAAAGTTCGTTCATGTTCACTAATATATTGGAAAAAAGCCCGACCCGGGTTTCATAACATGGTTATAACATTGTAACATAAACCTGACGATTTAACCATGTTATGTAACCCGGGACGCGCTTTTTTAAATCCATTAGTTAACCGAACAAAGTTTATCCTTTCATTTTCCATACTGGCGATTCATTTAATGCAAACCAATTTTTTAAGGATGCTGTGAAATATAGCAATAATTAATAAGGACAGCACTCCAAACGTATAAATTTCCATCATTCGAAGCTAGTTAAAACTATGTCTTCCATAAACAACTACAGAAGGAAATGGGAAAGTCATTTTTTTTAAATGGCTACACGTGTGAGCAAACGAGCGAGTGATATATGTTTGCCTGCAACCCTTTCACTCAGAGCGGCAATATCGTCTTCACTTCTCGAACGCCCATCTTCGGGAAGGACGCGATAATTGACCAAAGGCCGTCGGCTTGGGAGGAGGCGAGGCTCACTGGGTGCAAGAGGCGGAAAGGAATTACATCACCACGCTGCCACCTCTACCCCAACCCCCTTGCATTCGCCATTACGTTGGCGCAGCATTGGGTGTTTCGCGTACTTTGTTTTCGTATTTCTTTTTTTTTTTATACGGGGCAAATGAGGAGCTCTCCCCCATCCCAGCCCGAGGCATCATAAAAGCTCGGGTGAAAGTCGGGTTGTTCCCCGCGACTGCCTATTGCGTCATATTGCACGCACGACCCCTCCTCCCGCTCCGCTTGGTAGTAAATGGACGCGGACGAAAGGGCTTCAGCGCGCGATCGCCGGCCCGCGGAGCCGGGTTCAAGGAGATTCGCCCGGTGAGGACGCTTACAGACGTGGATGCCGCTGCATTGCGCAAGGACCCTTCCGTGCTGCGCGCGGGCCGAATGAAGGGAGGGAGAGATATTGCAGAGTGTTAGAGCCACCACTGATGTGGACGGAGAATTGTTTTCTAAAGGGGTTCATCGAGGAAAAGAGAGAACAAAGTCGAGGGTTGAGATTGAGTGATTATGCGCGTTTGATTTACCATTTATGTTGTCAAATTCCGACGGCTAAAATAATCCATTAGTTCCGACGCTGATAATGGGCGCGTATTACTTACTGCCCGCAGAAAAAAATAAACAATGATCAACCAATCGTCGATGTATCATTGATTTCCATTACGCCAATGCTTGTCTGAACCCTTAGGAACAATGAGGAGAACAAACACTGACCCGATAATGTCCGCATCCTTTTAATGTCAACCAGCAATGGGCCGCATGTTCTAATTGTTCCAAAAATCTGGGATGCTAATAATGACTATAATTCAATATAATAATGAATTCAATATAAAAATAATTATTTCACTACATCACTTTCACAACAAGCATTGTTGCAATTAAAGTAAACCGAGCATCACCATTATTTTGAACCGGCTTCCCGAAAAAGATGAGCATAGTTCGAACCTTTATAATTTCAATTAGATAGAGGGTATTGCTGTGCTAATTTAGGTGCATTGATGCAGGAACCTCCTGTGCTGTCATTCCGATTCGTCCTTTAGACAACAGCGCACGCGGCCCGATTACCAAATACTGACAATCAGCGCAGGATTCCCTTCAATCACGTCGATATATCTTATCAGACATTTCTTCACTGGATGTGGAAGATTTGGAATAAAGTACCTGATGAACAATTTGGAATACGAATAATCTCTGATTATCATAAATAAAATTGAATTATTTTCACACAAATAAACTAATAATTTACTTCAGTCCGACCAAAGAGTGAGAAACTGAGGTCAGACACAAGGTAAGTCAGATAGTCCAGCGCCGTTATCACAGTATAGTATTCAATATATTTCTGGTGAAAAAATGCAAGGAAACGAATATAAGGTATTCCAACCGAATTCAATGCCAATAACTTAAATAAATCTAATAAAAATAATAAAAATAAATGTGCTTAAATATGAATCGGATTGCAGCAATTGTAACTTTCCTCCCCCCTTATGTTTTGATTCCTATTTGAGCAAACAAGTCTCTGTAATCTCTGACGATAGTCTTGGATGCACGATGGGCTATTACAAATTTAAACCAGACGAAATCACTCGCGAGGAAATCAATATGGTGCCCCGTTCCCAATTACACTATAATGAGCATTTGAATAGCAATTGCATTCATTTTTCCGTCAAATGGGGCAAAAAGATTAAATTGAAGCAATAGTTCATGGGTCGAAAGATACTAAAGAGAGATGACATCATCTAACATGCACAATGAAAATGGCCTCGGAATTACAATTCAAGCTTTGCACATTTCACAAGTAATCACGACAGACCTAATGCTTCGTAAATTACGACAAAATAATTCAATCGCATAAAATATTCATTTTATTTTTATTTTATTTTAAAGAAATATAACCACACACAGCATATGCCATTTTATAGTGGCCACGTAACAATACATAAATTAGAGGACGAAGACGCAATATAACATGTAGAAAACAATAATTACATTTACAAAAACAAAAGGACAACAAGAAACTGCAGTGACAGACTACTTCGGTGACAGATAGGATAGGGAAAGGCTTATGAAGGATTTCAATGGAAGTGCAAAGGGGTCGATGTGTGGAGGGAGTGAGTTCAGCACAGAAGTAATGCGGTAGAAAAACGAACGTTTAGTGAGTGAAAGTCTCGGAATGGGCATGTGGATTAGGGGATGAGAACGGGTAGGGCGGGGTGGAACTTTAAAATTGATAAAAGAGAGCAATGTTGGGCAGTCGATGGTGGAATTGAGAATCTTATAAATAAGTTTTAAATCAGCTGTGAGTCTATGGGTAGTGAGATTAGGGATGAAGAGGGAGGAGAGAATAGCATGAGTGGACATGTTGCGTAAATGCTGTATTCTATTTTTTACTATATTGGCAAAGAAATTGCTGACACAGTCCAGGGATGAGAGGTTGGTTTGTGAAGAGATAGACCAGATGGGACAAGAGTAGGTAAGAATTGGAAGAATGATAGATGAAAAAAAAGTTCGAAGTGCTTGGGGGTCTTTAATTTCAGTGAAACGGAACAGTAGTCCTAAGAGGGACATTGCTTTAGACTTGATGGATTGTATGTGCGGAGAAAAATTTAATTTATCATCAGTGATAATGCCTAGGTCCTTAGATGTTGATACACGTTTCAGCGAGTGATTAGAAATACTGTAGTCAAATTGATGAGTTATCTTCTTTAGGGAAATGGACATCACACTACATTTATCTGGGTTTAATGCAAGCTTCCAGACATTACACCAATTCGATGTCTGACGTAAGGCATCTTGTAGGTCTTGGCAATCAGATGGTTTTTGAATTTCCTTGAACAATTTACAATCGTCAGCATAAAGGAGAGTTTGAGCTTGGGAAGAAGGTAGCAAAGAGGCAAGATCATCAATATACAAGTTAAACAGATAAGGACCAAGGACACTCCCCTGAGGAACCCCAGATGTCAGAGGAGACCAAGGAGAAGATGAGCCAGAAAGAATAACCCTTTGGGTTCGATTGTTGAGGAAGCTAGATAGGAGACTTTTGAAATTACCAGAAATATTAAATCGTTCATGAGAAGAAATGACAGTTTTTGTGACTTCTACGTCAATTGCAAGAAATCTTGCAAGGGGCACGAAATTAATCAATCCCGATGGCAAAAAAATGAGTATTCGAAATTAATTTGATAACAAGGGTAGTAATGTTTATATAGATACGATGATTACACTATTTGCACTACTTTTACAGTCACTAAATTATTCCACGAGTCGCCAACCAAAGAGAAAATTGAACGAAAAATATTCCATAACTTGCATAAAAATTTTAAGACAATCACCAAATCGACTTGAAATAAGCAGTGTTGCCACCAAAGACTCGCCCTCCACAGACCATTAAAAAAAAATGAAATGATTGCGACAAGAAGCGATGTTACGTCTTCACGATTCGTTCATTAATTAAATACTTTACAATGGAACAACGTGAAAATGTAGTTAAAAATAGCCTCATTCAAAACCTTTCTCGTCGCGAAAAAAACTAACTGAGACGAATATGACGTACAGGTAGAGAGTGATCACACGGAACTTCATGCAGTTGAAGAGAATGGCTAACCAAATAAATCTGCGTAAAACAACATCGCTACATACATACAGAGACAGTTTTATCGTGCCCAGCTAATTTTTGTAAAGATTGAAGTCGATGATTTTTTTCCATTAATAAAAATCGCCTTCAATCGACGTCAGAGGGAAGTGCTTGAAGGAAAGGGAGGCTCCCAGAATGCTTCTAGGGAGGCTTCAGACGCGTGCTTTAAGTACTCCATGGAAACCTACCTTAATCGGTTGAATACGTTAATAATAATTCATCATCAGTCTTAAAAATCTTAATGATCGGAACTACTAGCCACCTTTAAACTAAGGTAAAGGCTCATTTTATTACAACTGATGCAAACCAGACATCATTAAGATTGGTTCCTAAGAAGGAAAAATAAATCACTTTAATCATTTAATTGATCTCACTAATGAGAACACTGTTGACAGGCTGCGAGGCCGATGCGAAAGATATTTTTCAAAGTCTCAAAGCCTCCTGACAAGTCGCTCTGCTCTGACAAACGCTTTTTGCGACATGGAGAATGCTGAACTACTGTCTGTAAAAAAAAACAAGACATCCGAGTTTAAAGAGCTCTATCGTCTGAACAAAACGATCAATTTCATGCAACAATGCAACAAAAAGCATATAGAGGAGAGATTGCTTCTATTTTGGAAAATATACTTTACAAATTCTTCGGCTACATAGTATTTCCTGTATTTAATTATTTTCTCATAAAAGGTACCCGTTTTTTGCGCGTAAAATCAAGTTGCCCAACTATGAGCGCTTGACACTATCTTGGTTGGCAGTTCTTATTCCAGGAATTTGAAATTTTGATATGAAAAATCTAAATCCAGTATTAACAGTAACCGAGAACAAATTGCTTAGACCGCTAAATTTGATGGATTTTTTTAAAACAACACAAACCTCCCGTAACTTCGAAAAAAAAATGGGTCAATTGAAAATAGATTGATAGAAGGCATGCTCTCATCACAAAAGTTGGGAGAAAATCATGAAATATTGGCGAAGTACGACTAAAAGGAATCAAACACAAACGCCAGGAACTTAGCGCTGGAAATAGACCTGTTTGCTTCCCAAGATTTGGGCGCGAAGCTCAGCGTTTAAATGCAATATAAAAATTATTTTGGCAACCATAATTGAGGCAACCGGGTCGTAATTCACATCAGCAGTTTCAATAATTGATGAAAAGTGCTTAGAAATCATATAAATCATGTATCAAATCATAGCTGCTACTTTAATAGCTTTTTATTTTAGCACGAATCGGACCACACATATCTATAGTGCGAAATAGCTCATTTTGTAATGTTCCACGAAAGTTTATTAATCCGGCCATGGGTTTCAACTACTAGATAATCATTATCAAGGTGATCAACCATTTGATCTCCTTACGGTGAACTCGCGGAGAGCCATTAGCTCACCTTGATAATGACTATCTAGTGGTTGAAACCCAAGGACGGAATAATAAAGTTTTTTGTAACATTACAAAGTGAGTTATTTAGCATCATTCAAATAAAATCTTGGGTATGCTTGCGACCAATAGCAAGCACAACTTTGTATTCAGTTACTTTAATAGTCGTCCCTTAAGGTTGACAAGACGAGAACGTATCGGAAGCCAAATGTCATGGCGAAAATGCTGTAATTTTCACACTACATTCGTAATTCAAAATAAATGAGAACTTAAAGCCTTGCTTCGATAGTAAACACTTCTTTGTCGCATAATCAATCCTAATAAAAGGAATTTAATAATCATGAGAATTATTTAGAAAAAATATTCGCTTCACAGCCCCAATTTATGCAAACAACACAGCTTTTTCACATTGTCATTCTACCTTACTTATTGAAAAGCAAATTCAGAAGGAAAAGTGAAGATCAATAGGTACACTGAATTACTTCGACAAAAATTCTTTTCCCAATGAGATTCTGAAAGGCGGCATAACTTAGGCAGAAAATATTTATTGAATATTTTACTTATTATAACTTAAAATTAAAGCAGTAATTACTTAAACCGCGATAAAATGTACTTAGACAGTGATTTTACCGAAAATTTCATTTGAAATTAGCACAATCACTATGTTAAGTATATGATCATTTTAATATTATTCTCAGATTTACATCTCTTTTATAAAAGTGGGGTATTTGTAAACAAGCGTGTGATTACCATATTAAATTACGAAAGAATAAGACGATTAACATGATTCCCTAGGTTACAGCAGACACCCACAATTTACAAATGATATTTATTTCATTTTTTGACAGAATCAATGCCCTAAATATGATAATATCGACACAAACAACTGGCTAGGTAACAATCACATTATGATTTTAGCAAGGTAAAAATATCATTGTCATAAATAAGCGCAAGCCATTTCCAAAATATCATGTGATTCATCTACATCATTATCATGAATTGAGATACACGCAAAGGTTTGTATAAACATTTCATTAGGATTGATACATATTTACTGATACCTCTACTTCCTTCATACAGTGGAAAAAACATTGTCACAAAAATATCCTCCCACAGATGACTCATTGGGATTCACAGAGAGGAATTATTCCTTTCGCACATCGTAAACAACCGCAAATATTATTCACCAATCGCACTTCATTTTTCCGGCAAATAAGGATGTGACATGAGGCGTAGTTGACGGAAAATAAATGACAGTCACGATTATGGTATTTAATGCAGAGAGCCGAGGCTACAATACTAATTCCTGACGAGCATCATCTTCTTAATAAATAGTACAAAATATATAGGTCACCTAAAGCATGACCACTGTATTCTAGCCGCAACTTTAATACAACGATTTTTAACACGCAAGACCTAACACCAGATACTCAATAAAAATATCTTCAAATTTTCTTCCTCACTCTTACTAAGATGAACATACTTTTAATCGAAAAACTTAAATCCTAACATTTGATTTAAATTACAAAGAGTTTATCAAAGAGATAAGTTGTGAGTGGCGCAATGCCATCGCAGTTGTCAAAGTTCTGAGTTCCTGAGCGACCTGAGTTCCACGGTGGGTCGAGAGGGTCTATTTCGCCGCCACATTCCAGGAAACGCAGCACTCGACCTCCACGCTCCGATGGGTGCGGGAGGCGTAGCACTCGCTCGCGTAAAAGTCTTGGTACCGCTTTAAACGACAGAGTCCCGTCACAAGTACGAAAAAAAGGCATCATGAAACTCTCACATGCTATGTTACGAACGTGGTTATTTGATGTAACTAGAGTGCATTTCGAAGGTGACATGGAGACTACTTATAACGAACTTTTAATTTCTCATACTTTACCATGGTTTCACAGAAACATCGGCAAACATTCAATTCTTTAAAAGTAAATCAAATGAAATTAATTATCCAATTTATGTCCGATAAATCTTAGTAAAATGGCGAAAAGTTTTAAATCAATGCAAAAGAAGCTATGAGTACGTCCTACTTTAAACAAAACTCAAATATACGGAGACTCTATGGCAACAAATATTACGCCAAATGTAGATGCATAACCTTAAAAAATACCAGTTATACAAACATACTCTCAATAGCTTTTTAAAGGAAGTAAATTAATAAGAATAAATATTTCCATAACCAATATCTCTCCCATTTTATCAGAATTCCCAAGTCTCTCATGAAGAATCCCAGACAAACACAGATATTCTCCATTTTTCATTACTGATTTCGCACTGGGCAAAAAGGATTAGACTCCTCGCAAGTTCAAGGATGCAAAAGTTCCCGGAGATAAGAAATTGAAGTAGCATTGAAGGTTTATTTTATGAGCATTGAATAATTGAGAGAGAAACCATATTTATTTTCTAATTAGAAAATCATTATTTATCATCGATTTAATACGTAAAACTGTATCATGCCTGTTTATATATTATTGGTTCACTACAGCTCCGCCTGTTTTTCTAAAGCGGAAATAATTCATCTAAACTACTTCACCAAGACGTCTGAGATAAATATTTGACAATTGGAAGTGAACTCGAGCAAAGAGAAAAAACTAAGGAAATTAAGGGATATTGAGTCGAGAAAGCAAGAGAGAAGGTAGAAAACATCTCAGTACATAGTGATTATAGTTAGGCGAAAATCAAAGCAATCACTGAAAACAGCATCCTTACTCCATGTAAGATCGCAACGGCATGAATGAATCCCAATGCATTTCGCCTACAAGCACTACAGTAATAAAAAATCCATCCGCCGCTCATGTACTCCCACAAAGACTCACAATGAGACACAAGAGGATGATACCCTGACCAAGGACGCCCGGTAAAGCCTTCAATTGAGGGACCGCCGACTGGCCTTGCAACTCTACCCAAGCATCGCCGCCAGCCGAGAGATGCTTGCTCTCCCCAAGGCCACAGCGGTGCACGGAAATTCTAATTGAACGCAATCTGGAGGGTGCTCGGTCGAAAATGTTACTCCGGCGCGCCGGCCCGAGCACAGAGAAAGCCTACTGCACGCAAGCCACGACTCGCAATCGATTACATGTTGAGGAATAAAGTGGAAGGAAAGAAAACAAGCCATGGCAAACCGTAATTTTAAAGTGAATTTCAATGAAAACTTAACGTTGATAATTTTCAACCGCATGCGAACCATTCAAAACAGCTCAAAAATTACTAAAAATATCTTTCCATTCACCAAACTAACTCAGCCTCCGTTACCTAATGCGGAAGAACTATCATTAAGTTTTTATTCAAACCACTGTACAAATTAAAACGTCATGCTTCATTGGAGTAAAAAAAATTGTTTCGCATTATTCTAGTTTATTAAGGAAATCTTTTGCCGCTATTTGAGAGCAAAAAAAAATACTCGACCCCGGTTGCCAATACTTACGTTCGCATTCACAAAACCCCAGGTTTAATTGAATACGTTAGTTTTTCCGACTTACGACGATTACATTCTAATAGCATGAATTTTATCAGAAATTGAGTCAATTATTATTAGAAACGGGTGATATAAATTCCAATGGATGATAAATCACACATAAGATGTTTAAATAAAAACGAAAATTTCTTTTCTTCATTATTCAAAAGGCCATGGAAATTTATGTTAGTTTAAGTACCAAAATTTAATTGAAAATTGGAAAAAAAGCTTCAACGTTCCGAAGGAAACATGTCAGTTTAAGTAATCGATATGTCTACATCGAAATGTCTATAAAAGTACGCGTTGATAACAAGAAACTATAGTTGTTATAACATATATATAGGACACAAAATCTCTAGGAGCCACCTTTTCATGTAATTCGCGATTGAAAATGCTTGAAAAATAAAATTAAGCTTCACCACAGATCAACAGATAAATTTTGCACATACATAATAACGAAACGATATGATCTAATAAAATTAAATGGACGTTCTACGACCGTTAAACTTTTGGAATCGTTTCAAATATGACCTATTTTCAAATTAAAAACTTTACATAATCTCTCAGTTAAAAACACACATCATTCATTCATGGTGAAACAAAAACACAGTACTATTCCACAAAATTTATTTAAGCTGTCTACTAGTTTCGACGATAAGTTTGATAATGACGGTGTAAACGTCGAAACTAGTGGACAGCTTAAATAAATTTTGTGGAATAGTACTGTGTTTTTGATTCACCATGAATATTTCATCGTTCCACCAAGTAACGCCCAAATCAGTTGTTTTATGCACATCATTCAAATGCAATTTCTGAATATTACACGCGTCATTTCACTATTTACCTAATCATTATGAATTTACGTCGCTGGCAACATAAGATATTCTTCAATTTATGATAGTAGACCTGCGCATCACCATAGAATGACGATTAACACGTTGCAAGTAGAACTGAACAACGAAAATAATCGACACAATAGGTCAACAGGCTGAGATGCTAAAGCCGATTACGCTTCTCTGAGCCGAGTGGTCACGCTGAACGCTGCCTCGCGAAGTAATGTATGCGCATTCATTTATTCAACGCTGTTTACAATGTCGTTACAAAAGCATAAAAAGGTTTAGTTTAAAAGGAAAGCCATCACAGCTCAAGATATTATCAACTTATGGAAAAAAGTACGCCAACAGAGTAATGCTTAATTACATCAATGATTATTCTGAAGTTGCCAATTAATTGTTAAGATAATTGATTACAAACAAAAAAAATATTGCCAATCATAACCTTTTTCATTTTTCTCACTGGTGGCATTTAAGCAAACCTACCCATCAAATGACGAACCTTACCTTGGCGTTGTGAATTGCCATTAATTCACCAAGAAGAGAGGCTGTGAGTGGTCAAAAACACACACCAATTCATTAAATCGAGATAACCCTGATTTATAATTCACATATGTGCCAATTCCATCTGTGAACTTGGGAAATCCCATTCACTCGATGATACTCCACTTTGATCCAACGACTGAGAACCTTGATACTCTCCTCTCAGTTAGACATCTATCTGTCTCTGGCGAAATGGTGTTTATCTGTCGATATCAAAGCATTCTCTTATGAACCGAGGATCGCATCAAGGTTACTTTTTCCATCCTACGAGTTCTTCATGAGGGCATTGCTACACACGTCTTCAAAACCTCATTAAAATCTATGACGCAAATTTAGCGAAGAGAATATTGTTTACTGATACACTGATACTCTAGAACTTGCGGTGACCGGTAGCGGTTTGATTTCCTTTGTCCTTTCATAAATAAGACACCTCCTCTCCCATTTCATATACCTCTAATTCATTATATAATTTCATATTTTCAGTACGGCTTGCAACTATTTCAAATTGGTAATAGCTCGATTAATTATTTTTAGCCCTTAAATTCTTAATTTCCGAGCATACACGCTCATTTAAAGGAACCCTTCCCAATCGATTCCCGCTAATTTAGGATTCAAATATATATTACGCTTACATACTAAGGTCATAAAATACTTATACGAGGGAATTTTTTTAGGAATCTCCCAAATAAAATATATGAATATACTGTGCTCCATACTGGTAAGTTTGGATCAAAGAAAATTTCAGGCTTGAAGAGAGATATTTTCTGCAGTCGACGATGAATCCAGTTTCTGGTGCGGGAGAGAAGAATGATAAAGATAATATTAAAATATTACGGATTTGTTTGCCCCTAATGCACCACAACAATAAATAACGCCACTTCAATGGCCATTACAAAGCGAATAGGTCGTTTTTTATGAGTGGCGCATACATTACGGGAGCTATAACACGAGGGATAAATCAGAACGATCCATAAAAAGAGTCAGGTCCAGACTTTTATAAAGCTTCTAAGTCTAGAAAACTCTCATGTCCCGAGAGGCACGATTACTGGTTTATTTACTATACACCAACTGGATCCTTCCGACTGCGAGGTTCAGCTACGTATGCAAACAGAAAGACATGGAACCAGTCAACACGCAGTCGCTGCGGAAGCTTTCGATAAGTAAACTGTCGCTCAATCTGTGCACTCTTGATTATCGTATTTTATGACTCACCTGAGTCATTCATTGCATCGAGGATTATGAGGATTATAGAACAAACCGATTAGAATATAATGTACTTAATACTATGGCTCCTACAGAAGAAACAAGTATCGGACATAAACCATAAAACTTGTCATTGCCTGACAGTGGTTATCGTTCTAATTTAAATAGGCGAAAAACAAAACCTGCAGCATCACAAGCACTTTAAGAAAGTGGTTGTAGAAGAAAATATCATTTTTTGTAAATTATAAGATCTCACTTCCAGAGAAACTTATGGGCCGGTAGAAATCCTGGAGCATGAGAGCGTTGCGAACTTGATTCGCTAAAACGAAATGCCCGTTAACATTTACAATAATACTGTGCTAAGCATAGTAAATACACGCTGTTAACGCTACACTTGGTCTTTTAAAAATAAAAATAATCAAAATATATTTGCCAATAATACCTTAAATTAGTTTCATTTCAGAATGTCGGACGAATACCGGTATAAAGAGAAGCCACTCCATATATTCCTAACCCGTCAGGATAACCACCAGCTTAACTATTTGATATGATGACGTAAGTTTAAAAAAAAAGTAAAGAAAAGTGGTGATCGAAAAATCCGGGTTGAGGGCGAGTTATGCGTCCTCTTAAAATTAAAAGATATCCGACACTAATCAGACAAACACAGCAGACTGTCTCGTAAGGTAGCATGTCATTCTCCCGTCAGCTTCAGTGAGTAACGAGTCATCGACAGCAATTTTAATCATTTTGTTTGCGTCGCTCGGGGACTTGCAACATTCAAATACATCGATCGAATAGCTTCGCGAGGCGAGGGAAGGCGGAAATGGACCGGGGAGGCCAAGCGGAGGATGTGCGGCACGACCTGCCCCAACGACCACCCGCCCCCCGCCCCTTCCCCTCGACAACACCGCCACTCCCGATGATCGGAGGTCAGACGCCCGTCTCATCGAGACAGACGTCATCTCTCGTGTCACCGAGACACAAACGGTCAAGAGACCGAACGAAAACTTCACTCTCAGCTGACCCCCAAATGAAAACAATGCAGTGAAAAACGTTTTCAAATCACGAATCAAAGTTTTATTTGAATGATTGCAAATTCAATGTTAAATGTGTGTCAGAAAAGAACGTATTGGGATCTTTCCGGTTATTAGATTTTGCAACGTCAATGTTTTTTAGTTTTAAGGGATAATTTTTTTGGAATGAGAATATCTTTCTGAATGATTTAGAGTATATTCCACGCTAACACATTTGAAAACATTAACGCATGGGCAATTAAAAAGAGATACATTTTCCCACAACATTTAGAAAAACGTTTCATTTTTGAAAGGATGTCATGTTTGACGGATTGGTTTCATGCATGAAATGTCATGTTTTTTCAGCATTTAAATCAATTATTTCTTGAAACACTACAGGAGACCACAGGGAAAACGGCGATTGTTTTTTTCTCTCGTTGTGCAATCGAATTCCCAAGCGTGGTATCTCCCCAATAGTAGAGGTTTTCCGCTTGCTATATCATGAATAAATTTAAAAAAGATAGAGTTTGGTTTTACTTTCAACCAGATTTCATTATATATCTTACAGATAATTGGGGTGCTGCAGTGCGAGAATTGGCTACCCATCCCACGTTTCTCGATTGTGCGAATACGATACAATTATTGGAGAATTCCCGAACACATATATCCCATGAGTGCCAATTGATAGAAGAAGGTTGCTTGCGGAGCTGGGGCTTTCCCCTCTACCCAGCCTCCCCTTTATCAACATCTTCTACCATCATTATAAATATTCTCAATTGTAACAAATGTAACTTACTGTTGCATGTATCTCCCTCTAAATAAGAAAATAATCCTTTATTCTTACATGCACCGTCTGCTTGCAAATTTCCAGTCGTAATTTTTTTAATAATTTTAAATAATAAAAAAATTTTAATTCATGCAAATTTGTTGGATAAACTTGCCATATACCTACATTTTCCCGGAGAGTTCTCTTTTTCTTTGCTGGAAACTTTAGTACCCAGATGCCATTAAGTATTCATCATCTTCTGGCAAGGTCGACATTTTCCACGACAAGGCGTGTTGCAGTCTATTGCCGGGGCAATGGGCCTCGAGAACTGACTGGCGAGGCAACTATGGGAGGAGGTGGTGGGAACGAGGGGGGCGGTGGGAGTGAATGGGCGGCCGGAACACTCGCAAAGAACAAATGAACGTCGCCGCCCGAGACGGGTCACGGATGGAATTCTATCACTCAGACGATGCAGAGTACTACAAACACGTCAACGGTGACTCAATTTATGCGTTCAACTGGTGACTAATCGAAATATTGCTGGGGTGGCGGCCAGTTCTGCGACCAAAGACCTAAGGACAAAATAACCAGATGCTAGACAGGTGACGTAAAACAGATATATTCAAGGGAAAAATATTCTGGGAGCACAGGAATTTCAGAATTATTACTCTGCCCACAATGCCTTGAGAGCATACGTTATGACAGACGATTGTGAAACCATTCACCTACATGAATGTGAACTAGTAAAAATCTATTAAATTGGTACGTGTAAACGTGCTTGTTCGAGGTCAAATTAAGCTTAGAAGTAAATATTCGTTACCACGATTGTTTCATAACTAATGTTAACACACGCTCAGCGCACTAAAGTAACACAAGCTCGAACAAAAATCGTGCACAGGTAATTTTGAAAACTCGTTTCTCGGGGTGAAAATTAAACACTAATAATGAATATCAACATTGTTGCTGACTCGTTTTTAACAACTTCAGCCGATTATAAAGGCCTGGTTACACGGTACATTAGAATGTACAAGAATCTGTACATTTTTCTGAATGGTTTTCTGAACAGATTCTTGTACATTCTCATGGACAAGATCCACGAGTAGGTGGTTACACGGTACATTTTTTCGGACATTTTTTCGTACATTTTTTAATGCGCAACAAATTATTTTAACTTCAAATATAAACCAATGGGGAACATGCAAACTTTTTTAAAAGTACTAGAATAATAAGATCCTTACCTCAAATGTACTTGCCGATAATTTCGCGGATGAATAATGTTTTATAGCTGAGATATGAGTCTTTAAAAATAATCTTCATCGACTGTTTGAAAACACGTGACGGAGCGTGCGCGCGTTACATCACGGCCTGGAATCCACTGTTGACAGACTGAGGAAGTGGATAGAAAAACTGTCTATGTAGGGACTCAAACGCAAATTTGGCGAATATAATTGCTGCTTTAACGTCAAACTTCGGATTGTGAATATATTGGGTTGCCAAGGCGTTGTTGAAATAAATAAAGGCGATTGTTTGGGGGGCTTTGGAAAGATTAAATTAAAATAAGTTGATTGCAGATTGTGATCTACGTTACACACCTACATCATTTGCTTAATGCAGTAAGTATATTGCAGCATGGACATTCAATAGAAAAACGTGTGAAAACCATATAAATCGTGTATCTCATAAAACCATATAAAGTGCCCCGACGTCTAGTACCTCTATTTACTCGCCGGAGAAGTTTTTTGCTTGTGTTCGAAGGGACAAAAATAAGAGGAATAAGTGGTTGATGATCCACAGAATGTAGTCAAATACATTATCTATATTGTCAACGGGATATCCTCAACGTAAGTACACTCTTAAATCAGGGTTACCGCAGGATTTTATCAAGTTACTTATTTCACTTTGTAAACAACTCTATAAATGTACCTATCATTCTACCCATTGTAGGATCAAATTATAAGGAAAGTGGCTGTTTACGAGAATAAATACTGATTACGATTAAACCACGGTGAAAAATAAGGAATGTAATGGGCGGCCGGCCTCTCGTCATAAGGAGCCCTTAACAAGGAATATTCACGAAGTGTCTTTCGCCGATATCGTTAAAATTTTGTTGGATAGTA
This sequence comes from Ischnura elegans, assembly GCF_921293095.1. Lineage (NCBI taxonomy): Eukaryota > Metazoa > Arthropoda > Insecta > Odonata > Coenagrionidae > Ischnura > Ischnura elegans. Next base: position 149,509,364 of record NC_060246.1, read on the forward strand.
GTGTTCCATAATAAAAGCACATTTTCAAAATTTCTCGTGCCCTTAAGCCTTGTGATATAATAAACAGGACATAATAAAGGCAGTTGAATTTTAGACTTGAAAGCTAGTGTGTCGTGATTTCTCTCCATCCTTCTCCTGTGAATCGGCGCACGCTACAGGAATATACGAGAAATATGAGGCTTTTGGCAAGGTAAATTCAATATTTATTACTGCGATGCCCATAACGTTCGCTGCATGTCAACGCAACACCTAAAATTTCGACTCGTTTTGCAGTCGGTCTCGATTCAAAAACAGGAACTTGAGTAAATACAGCGTAAATAGTACTTGGATCTTATTTCTTTGCCTATCACATGCTTTTTTATGACCTTTTAACGATCATTTGGATCTCAATCTTGGACAATTCTCGCGGTTCATACATTCAGCGCCTTTCCATCTGATCCTTCCTTTTACCCATCCCCTTTTCTTGTGTTCCATTCTTTCGCTACCCATATCCGATCAGTGAGATATCCAAGTCAAGCAAGATCACATCAAATCGAAATAACTATCGGGGCCGTACGTAAACAAAAAAGTCGCCTATACAAGCCAGATGAAATGAATGCGTCGCTTTCGTAGTCTGCCACCAGGTGACTCTGAGTTCAAATTGTATGATTGTCTGAACGAAATTAGAGCAGGCGTTCAGAAATTCATACATTCTTACATTTTGCGTGGTTACACGGTGCATTTTCGCGTTCATTCTGAGATTCAGACATTCTCACATTTTCTTGTACATTCTCATGTACCGTGTAACCAGGCCTTAAGAGATAGTGAGGAAACTAATTCATGTCCCGCACTCAAAAGTGAAAAAACAATGAATTAACATAAAAGGGAACCTTGGAACCCATAACCGATAGATATTTTATCATGAGATCCATCCAAGTACTTAGATTAGGCAATTTATATCAGTTCTCAAAACAATCCTTATCTTACCCATAAATCTAATTTTCCCAACGCGAAGGAAAAAATCCAAATATGGAGAAGTGTCAATATGTTATCTAGTCGATGCAAATACTTAACGCACTAGCGTGGATAGAAAAAGACTCAGGGAAGGAGATTACAAGGAGTTCCTACACGGCGATCACAGTAATTCTGATAGGACTAATGATTCATGAAATAATATATGATAAATATTAATGACATCAAAGTAGTATGGTAAAAATACTAACTTTGCGAATTTCACTAGGTAAGAGAATGTACTGCGAATACACTAGGAAAGAAATTTTATTGTACATTTTCTTATCCGGTGAAATTTGTAGCCTTTTTTTCCATCACGGTGATATTTTACTGGATAACCCCTTGGCGCTGTTCGCTTTATCAAATTAGCAATCATTGCATACATAGAAATCAATTTCATACATCCTTTTTTTGGGAGCAAACTTCAGCTTTATAAAAAAATTCATTTGGCTACTAGCAAGGCCACTTGGTGTAAAAGCTGTAACAATCTCTCTATGACGATGGGAGAAAAACAATGGAATAGAACAATAATGGACAGCAATCCTTGTTGACGACGCGGAACAAGAATACGTGAGTATTGCAATGAAATTAGTGGCTTTCGGGTGTTCGCGTTCTCGCTCCCGATGTTTCGACGTAAGTACCTGTAAATTGTTTTGGCAGTCAGTGTGTAAATTTGATTTGTGAAGTTACGGAGTAAGAGGAATATTATATAACCTTGCCCCAAATAACCGCCATGCATAAGAATACGAGAAGATTCGAAAACTTATTCGTTTATTATTACATTCCGTCTTAAAGAATGATTTTCTTACTTAAATAGTATCTCGACGAGTAAAATCAATTTCTTTTGGGATGAACCTGTGAAAGTATAGAATTATTGTAATGACTTTCAATGCAATAAAAGGTTTTAATCCTTATTTTATCGCTTTATAAACGATTAATATAAGTTTAGTTACAATTTTAATTAATAATATTTTCGTTCACAATTTTAATGTAAAATGCTTCGCAAAAATAATTCTTCTAAAAAATGTTATGTGACATCGTTTTTGGATGAAACTGAGACCGGTATACGTTTCAACCCGGATCAAAGCCTAGAGAATGATACCACAAATATTCCTTAATTATTCCCTTTTTATAAGTGACGGAAACACGCACCAATATCACTAAAAGTCAGAATTTTCTTCCAACAATAAGTCAAAGCCGAGCTCTGAGTCACTTCATTGCCCCTTGAGGATAAGGATCAAAAAATAACATGAAGAGATATGTTGAGCAATAAGTTAAGGTCAAATGGTACAAAACGGCTGAAATAACCTTGTTGCAAAATGAACGTAGACCTCTTTGCTTCCGCAAGAGTCATGTTCATGTCATTCGCGGTCAAGGACTTTGAATAATTTATAGAATATTTTTAAATAAAACTTAGCCTTGGGTAACATTAAATAGCAGCAATCCTTCCGTCAGAATAGGGAAAATAATTCTGGAGACATGAAACAAAAACGGAATCACGAACTAAGAAAGGACTATTGCACGGCACTTATTATGGAGTAACATCATGACTGAAAACATTCTTTGTCGCATAAATCTACGTGGACGATTGTGAAATGTTCAAATTAAGGTTTTTTAGTGGTTGGAGAGAAAAATGCAATACAAAAGGAAACAATGCAGCTCCACGCTTCGGCCTGAATGCTCTTAAATCCCCAATCGCATAATCGGTTGTGCAATTATAGAAAAAGTTACATCCACACAAAACTGGCAAGGAGCGCAGAATAATTATCAACATAAATTTTAAAAAATCAATCAAAGATATTTCCGTGAAATGAGGGAATTTCGGGAACTGACGCAGACAAATAAGGTTTGCCAGATCTTACTTTGTAGTAGGTTCTAATTGATAATAATAAGTATTTTTCAACTCATTTCAAAGAGTAATAAACCAATCTTTGAGTGCATTGAAAGTTGTGACCAACAAAATCTGAATTGGTTAACGCAATCATTTTCAAAACTCCGATAAAGCCTAAATAATGATTGATATGGAATAAATGGTAAAATCCTTGCCTGCGACACAAGAGGTCACGGGTTCGAGTCCCGCTTGGGTAGGTTTTGTCTATCCAGGGCATGCATGCTCGTGTACATTTGATTGTTAAGTTAAAACCCCAACTTAAAGAGTCAAATGTACTGTTTTCGGTGTTTCAGGCATATATAAATTAAATAAATGCATGTTTTATCCTGAATTGAAATGCATAAAATTGCCACAGATGACCAAGAGGACAACGATTTTCAAGGGTCTGCTTAGCGTAAACGTATTAGCACGCCCTTACTTCTACAACTACTTCGACACTCAAAACATATAATCATAACACCAACTTATAAAATGGTAACGATTTTTATGTACATTGAAATGGACTGCATTTTAATAAAAATTTTATAATGATTAGCCGCCAAGTCCATTCGTTGATCAGAAATAGAGTGGGAATTACAAAAGATATATTACCTTTAGAATCAGGATTGAAATTAGAAAAACATACAACAACACTGAATCATTGAACGTCTCCTCTTTTTGACACGTTATGGCAGCGACCTCTATTTATAGAAACATATCGATATCGCACAGGAGCGTTCTCACCCACGCTCATAAATAAAAAAAATGTACGTGGGTCTGAAGAGGGCCGTCCACGAATGCTGGAATGAAACCTATGCTTAACGGGAAAGTCAAAAGAACTAGATACTTGACCCAGAGGAGCTCAGTACACCATTAGTGCGGTTCGTAATCTTGAGGTCGCTAAACATTTGAAGCTCCCGGCGTACCCTCCGACCTTTCCCGCAACAATAAATTACATTCCTGGCCAACGGCGAAACGCATCTCGAGTGAGACATATAACACGCGATGCAAGGCTAAAAATAGCACCCTTATACAAGAAAACCTGACGCCCTCTTCCATTTGGCCTTTCCAGAACACACCGAACTTCACGGCACAGGTCGATTTCCATTCGAACTCACGAGAGAAAAGGAGCGTATCCTTAAAAGGTTGCTCCATACAAGACTTCCAAATAATAACCAAAACTTGAGATTCAAATATTCAAAAGACGTCATTTCAGACCCTTTCAGTGAAATACAGGTGTTTTCAAATGTTATTGCACATAACCAGGAATATTACAAAAGAGGATTCTCAATTCGACCTCTAAAGTGTAGTCAACCTCCGCGCATTTAATTGGGTTTACAAAACTCCCCACTCGCGTCGCTGACGGGCAAATTGATCCGATTTTCACTGGGAAATGAAGTATAATTAGCGTTATTAACCGAAATGTTTATACATGATGATGTGATCGATCAAATTCATAACTTTTCAATGCCATTCCTCGCCATGACAAACATTATACTGCAAAATATAGGAGAAAAGTGGATCACATTGCACACATCACCGTGCCGCGGACATAATTGAATCCGTATTAAAATGCGACCGAATTGGCAACAGAAATCTGCCTTCTACGGGTCGGAATTGGGCCTCCTCTATCCAGTCCCCTTGCAAATAACATTAGAAAAAAGGTAGGAAGGAGTAGTCCCTGAGTCAACGCTGTAAGTAGGAGGTCATAGAAATTCATTGCCATTAGAATTCGATTATCAAGAGGTTACTATGCAACCCATATAACAAGAGTGGACCATCAAATGTTAGCGAGACAAAATTCCACCATAGTTTACCAGAGCAATAGCTCTATTGGAGTATATGGAGATCTTGATATCGTGGCAGTGGCCAGAAGAAGCAGAACTGGCTAGATTATTAGAAAAGCATGAAAGCACTAAAGAGAGAGGCCATGAGTTCGATGGAATGATGACGAGGAAAAATTTACGAAAAATATTGGTAAAGAAATTCGGATGGCGGTAACCAAAATATCTTGGAGGCGGCATGGTGACGAAGCCAAATACTTTTGTGACTAAATCAGGAAGAGTAACTACAAATAAATGAGCACCCATCATACACCGGTATAAAAAAATTAATTTCCGCAAGTTCCCAGCGGGCGTAACCAAATGATGGAAAGGAAAAATATGTTCACTTTCTGACAGTCACTCTTAATTTTACGCTGAAAAAGGCTTCGAAAGTATGACATATTATTTGCATTGCCTATCTAATAATTATAATGACATAATATTCTTCACTTGGCCAATATGGCCGATGTAGAATGTATTGATAGTGAAAAGTTAATTCCCTTGTCCTGTGGTTGATATAGTCACAATCGCTCGTAGCAGGCGAAAATTTGTGTACCGTTTGCCAAATACGTATGCTAAGTATATCCCATTTGCATATAACGGAAATAATATCAAACAACACGTGCCTACGTTTTCAAACCCAAGTTTTTAAAAACCTCGATAGCGAAAGTTAGTATAATAAAACCATGCACGAAGTAAATAAATTTTGGATGATAAAAAGAGATATTTCTTTCCCATAATGGCAGTCCACTAAGTTAAGCCCATTATTTCGAAGCTCTATGCCATCCTCATAACGTTGTGTCGTAAGATTGAACGATAGATTACACCTTTGACAAGACGTTCTCGAATGAAGATACTTTCTGCCAGCGGAAACTTTTAAGGCCCGTAGAAGAAAATTCAACGACCGCGACTTCATCCTGGAAAACAGTTCGTATATTAATAGGTTCCATGATCAAAGCTTCACGCGGCTGCTGGGAAAAAAACACTCCTGGCGCACATTTTATGTCGGAAACTTCGACATTCCGTTAGCGGAGAGAAACCAGCGCCAGTGTATCTGCGGAAGCGCAGATTTCAATGATTGTTTGTTTTCATAAAAAGAAGCCGCTCGGTTCTTGCCAGATTGTAGACAACCTCATTTCCGCCCAGCTACTAGTAATCTTTCGGCCCACTCTAAGGATTCTAAAATAGCTTTTTAGGGGTTCTTGCCCGCTAAAATATTTTAATCTCAACAATAAATGTAAATAGCGAACACAAGGGTAAAAGTAAGTACCAATGACAAGTGGTTTATTACCACTATAAAACCATCCATGGTAAGTATATGGATATTATAAAAAGGACTCAATACAAAATATTCGTCTAATTTTTTCACATAGGGCTTCTATTAGAATGACCGTGAATTATATTTTTAATTTCAGCACATGAAAAAAGGTTTTCCTAGCAATCAAAGATATGGGTTTCCTATGATCTACCCCTAATTTTCCCGAGTCGTATGCATTAATAACTCTTCTCTGTTTGTAATATATAAAGTAATAAATCCTCTTTAAGTTGTCGTTGAAATATAACACTTTAGTAGTAATAACTTCGGCTTGGAACGCCAGATGAGTAAATTTCTAATATCATTAAGAATTAAATATTCGTGGGTTCACCAATGCCGGAAAAATCAGAGCCGCAACATTTGGTCTTAAAGTTCTCCGACTACTAATGAGATGATTCTCTACAACAGCGAGGAAATTGACCATGGTACACATATTTCTTAAGCTACACTCGAACCTAAGCCGTTGGCGGAGATGGCTAGCAACGCATTGGCACTGCGTACAACTCGGAGAGGAATTGAACTTCAGAATATTTTACATGAATTTTTTTACTTTTACATGAAGCTAAGCAAATCTTTACTGATGAGATAAAGACGAAAAGAAAGAGGGCTTAATGGAAGATATTTGATTAGTAGCGGAAGGGTAAGAATGCAAAAAAATTAAATTGTAAATATAAATAAAATTTTACAACCATTGAGGAGTATTTCGTCCATTCTGAAACCAATCTTATTAATACTTCGCAAATGCATAGCTGCAGGAGAAATGACAGAAAAATCATGGGAAAAATAAATTATTAAAAAATGACGCAGATAGTAGTATCAATATTAGTTGAATAGGAAAAGTTGAGAGGGGAAAAATCCACAACTGCAAATCTCTACTGATGAGATAAAAATGAGAAGAAAGACGGCTTAATGGAAGGGATTTTAATTAGGAACGGATGGGTTAGAGTGAAAAAAAATTGTAAATATCAATAAATTTTTAAAACCATTGAGGAGTACTTCGTTCATTATGAAACTCCTCTTATTAATGATTCGCAAATGCATAGCTGCAGGAGAAATGACATAAAAATCATGGGAAAAATAAATGATTACAAAATGACGCAGATAGTGGTAGCAATATTAGTTGGATAAAAGTTGAGAGGGGAAAAATCCACAACTGAAGGCGACAAGCACCTTGAATACGAAACGATTAAACACGACACGAAGCGAATGGAAAGGATGGAGGACGATTATTTGTTTCCAAGATATTATTAATGGATCATGGGTCACGCAATTGATCACTCGTCAAGTTGCCACGACTTCAATTATGTGCCCACGATCGCCTCCGTCCCTCGGAAAGGTGGGCGATCGAGAACACGGCCTGACCCCCACCCCACCTCCTACTGCCACGCCCCCCCCCCTTCCAACTGCTTAGGAGAGACGCGACACGCAATGACCTGTCTCCAAGCTCTCGCGTGACTCGACATTCTCCCTCCCCCCCCCCCCCACCTCTGTGTGCCCCTCACGCGCTTACTATATTTCTCCCTCCGTTCACATCCACTTCTCCGACTCACCCGCTCCCCTGCCTGATGACCAAACCACCACCTACTCATCGCGGACAATCGATCAAATTATTGCACAGCGCGGCGGATGCACGGGATGTGTTCTCGGAGAACTTCTCGTACGCAATGTTGACGCCAGTCATCCATCACTTGGGTATTTCTTGAGGGGTCACATCTTTCCCGCTCGACGAGTCATTATTCAAGACGAATAGCTAGCTTAACATTTACACTTTCATCATGTATTTTACACACCATTATTTTACATTCATACCATGTATAATACTTGCCAATATCTAAAATTTGAACATTTTACATCTATATTTTATACAATACAATTTACGCATTTGAGAGACGTGTGTTTGTGTTGATACGGGTTTAGCTTATGCTCCCCAAATTTTCAATACGATATCAGAATTTTTAAACAATTGACACTTCGGGAAATAAGACAAAATAGGACCGGTTGAAATGGAGTGATGAGCCCTCTTGAGGCAAGGAAGGGAAAAAAATATAATAAGCCATTACTAGCTCTGCGGTGCAGTAATACCAGGTGAAAACAAAAGCTTCTTCTACCATCGAAAAGCAAGCGAAATTTTCATATCTATGCATAAAGCAGTACGTCAAATGCATAAGGTGAGTTATCGTGGTGCCTTCTTTAAAATACTACTAAAACTGAGTATTAAACAAAATGATAATTCGAAGAAAATTAAGTTGAGAAACAGATCAGAGCTCTCAAAGGAACTTTTCTCTAGACCATAACGCACCCGTGAAATATGAAAACTGAGTATTAAACAAAATGATAATTCGAAGAAAATTAAGTTGAGAAACAGATCAGAGCTCTCAAAGGAACTTTTCTCCAGACCATAACGCACCCGTGAAATATGAATCAAAGTAGCACTGGAAATAACATTCATTCAATCAGTGATTCAGGATAGAGCTCAACCCGAATTATGCCACAGTCATGAGAATTCACACGCACAGGGTGCAAAGAGGCCGGAACCCAGGATCTAGGCGAAAAAAAAGTATAAAACTGACTTTACATTAGGGACAATTTTTGCCATTAGTCTTATCCTTGGATAGTGGACGCACCCTTTTTCAACCTTGAGGTCACTACCCTCATCATAATAGCACCGCTAGGGCCATTTAAAGAAACCCTTTCTACGGAGACGTATTTGCCACCGGGCTCGGTTGTGTTTTGACGGTCAAGTGAAGAGTTTGCACTAAGGTGACCGCTGCACATTGTACATTGCAGTGCACAAGGCATAATTTCAAGGACTTGGATTATAATTTGTAAGGTATGTTCAACCGTTTTTCACGAAGAATAAAAATACTATTCTCATTTTATTATTTTAATTGCTAAATTTCATTTTTATTATCAAAGGTAAGGAAATACCTCACCCTTCCTTTCCCTAGGCTAACTCGCACACAGTGGCGTAGGGACGCGTCGCGACAGGGGGGGGTGGTTTCCGGTTAACAACCTTTGAGCCTTAAAAAGCATGGCGCCAAAAACAGGTAAGGTGGCTTCAATAAACACAACCATATTATATACACCCCGGAAGGGCCCCGAAATCTCTAGTAAACCCCCCATTTCACAATGCTGGCTCTACTGCTCGCACACAGAAGTTTTTTGTTTGGGGGGTGCCCGAAGGCTCCATCCGGGGTTGAATCCGGGACCCCTCACTCAGCACCCAATCGCTCAACGCACAACACTACTATATTGCTTGTAAATTACCTAGACATTTTTAAAAAATTAAGCATTTTTTTCCTATTTCAGCTTTTAAAAAACCGCTATGGCTGGTGAATTAATCTATTTTTAAATAGTTGAACACCGATGCCAAAAGCACTGAATAAACACTAATTAAAAAGAAAGTCGTCGAAAATATATGCACTGAAAATCATAAATATTCACAAGTGCAAAACAAAAATATGTGAGATGCGACATCCATCTCCAAAACTATTGCCCTCCGACACACCGACTTGCGCAATGCTGGCAGTGAGTGAGCGAAAGAATTTGTAAAACGTTGATTCGGCTGATTACTCATTTTTTTCGCTTCGACACGAGAATAGAAATGTAAGGGAGGAAGTACGCCTCGTAATCATGCTACTAAGTTGATTAGCCACGTTTGGCGATGGAAACACGTAAAACATCAGCAATCTGTTCAGTAACATTGTGCTACGATTTGCCCATTCGACCAGTACAAGGTGTTCATCACAGAACTAACCAACTGAAGACGAGAGAAGGAGTGAAAAGTAAGCCGCAATAAAATAAACGAATTTTGGAGGTTGCTATGACGTATAGGTATTTCTGTACAAACAACCGAAACGAAATATGTTTACGATATAGGCTAGCGATGATCAAAAGGTAAGGATAAAAACATCAATTAATTTTCTAGGTGAAAGAATATAAGTCTCACAAAGGACGGCAAATTAACGTTTAGTAGAGCGAGGAAAAAATTTAATCGAATGGAGAAAGTGTGCTTCTAAGGCAATCGCCAAGTTCCCAGGAAAGTGGCATGCATATGAGTGTAGCTTATGATTCGTGGGATGTTTCAAACGAACTAAAAAAATGAGTATTTGAAAAATTTCTTAGCAAAAGAATTGCTTTAAATTATGTCCGAAGGAAACATCGCATCCCTATTCGGCAGTTAGGATTTAAATACTCCAAGGCTAAGCGTGAATCGCGGATTGTACGTGAGCGGGACGTGAAATAACCTCAATAAAACATTGGGTTCTGGGGCGCTCCTCGATAATTTCTCAGAATTCACTGAAGCTTCTTAAATTATTCAAGCATAAATAATTAAATTTTCGTATTAATTGTATACACATTATATCCTGGAAAAAAACTTGGCAACTTTTTTGCCATTCATGACCAGGGACAACTGACATTTTTATCTCTGAGTCGACAGCCATAAGTTTCACGGTGAAAATCGTTAAATATAAAAAAATGTTCCATAACTTATTATTTTTTACTAATTCGCGAGTACTTATCTTCAGCCTAGAATTAATAATCATACAACTAAGGGGAGACAAGTATACATAATCCCTGCGAGCAAGGCCATTAGGGGAAAAAATAATACGATTGAAAGGATAGGGTGGGATGTAACAAACACATAAATTAAAATCTGTAATATTGTAGGCTCATTAAATCTGTAACGAATAGGGTCATCATTCGATGGCTAAAAACTCTGTGAAATAAAATCGCTATAGTCTTTACAGCGTGATATTTTAATCAAAAAGTATTAACTACACAATTTTCATAACCCGGCAAACACCTCAAAAAAGAATGATGTGCCTCTAATCACTGATCTTTTGCCAAGCATCTTATCAGATAACTTCCTGACAATCTTTAGAGACGGCCTTGAGTTATGAGAGATAAAAAGACCTCTCGAAGAGGAAGAAACTATCAGCCAATATTCCGTAGCAGATTCAGAAGATTCTGAGATAAAAATACAGGTTGTTCGAAGCAGAAAAAAAATAACAATCGAAAAATGATTACACGAAGAAAATTTGAGAGGGGCCTTTCACAACGTTTACAAACTTGAATCCATGTCGTCAGCAGGGCAATTCCTACCGCGTTTTTTCCATTACGCAACTGGATACTTTCCAGTCTTCTGAAATCCCTTCCGTTATCACGTACTTACGTAAGGTTGGCCGATTTCAAAGATTGAAATCAAGTCATTTCATCATCATTACCCACAAAAAATTACCATCAAATGAGACGATGAACGATTTCCGAAGATATAAGAACTTAAACACAGAGTGTAAATATAAAAACAGCAACTCACGGGAAAATTTGTCCAAGAGCAGAATGACCCCTGTATTAATTTCATGCGTTCAAATAATTATTTTATCAACAATATTTTATCAATACAGGTATCGACTGTTTAGATATTCTATATAATATATAATTAATGGTTCAATAAAATTAGCTTTTAAAATTATTTTTCCATTGCATGAAAAAAATTATTATAGAAGGCCATGCTTCTTTACGCAAACTTCCGCGAGTATTAAATTATTGCCGAACATAGACTATTAGAAAGGCATTAGACAAGCTTAGGAAGGGTGAATGAGTAAGGTGGCACTAATTAAAAAATACGTAAAACCAACTATTTGGTCAAACCCGTTAGCTTTGCTCTATTTGCAAGATACCAACTGGTTAAGAGAGTTTGATAAAACAGTATTGTATAGTATATAATTGTATATACATACAGTATATAATTTTATGCGTAAAATAGGAAGAGACATGGAGGTGATTTTCCTTCCATCGGTTTTAGAAGTCATTTTTATAACTCAAGCTTGATATCAAGTCATTCTTCCCATAACAGTAATTGACATAGAATGTGTCCGTCAATCAAAGGTATTTCAAATGTTAAAATTCACGCAGAAACTGGGTAAAAGGTAATACTTACGATACGTACTCAAGGTTAGCCAAACAAAGTTAGGAAGACAAATTCCTCAATTGAATAGTATTTTCAAGAGACAAACGGAAATAAATATATACGAAAATTAATAACTATATTAGCCCAAAATTCATTGCTAAATTTGGAAAATTCTTAAGCGGGTCGCGGGTCGCAATAATCCTGTTTTACCACTAAAGTATATTTTAAAGGGCGAGCATTCCATTAGATTCTCCTCTCTTTCAGGATTGGTGAAGTTTCCAGCGAAATAAATTGTTTTCGTGGCAAAAATAATCCATGGCTAAATACAAAAACCTCTTGTCCCGCTCGATATTTCACCCTCATCGTTGAAAAACGCTTCTTTCAACATAATATCTACGGAAATGTTTTCTACGGACACGGCCTAAATACGAAAGCATAAGCGACTGCAAGCATGTGAGTGAAATATGAATAAACAACAGATAGAAGGAAAATGACGTCGCGAGGAGACAAAGGGGTCATAAAAATAAAAACTTTTAAGGAATAGCCTCGCGGGGGCAACGTCGGAATTGCCGCATACTGATTATCATCATTTTCAAATTTATACAAACATCGTCCAAGACAAGGTTACAACCCAAGAATAACCACATCAGTGAAACAAACGCTCAGTCATTCAAAAAAGCAACTCTCGTACGGAAAATGGGGGATAGCAAATCAGTCTCCCTGGTCCGATATTCATTATTCTCCTCTTGGTAAAGGAAAGATACCTGATATGAACAAAAACAACATAAATAAGAGGCTATCACTTGATCAAAATAGAGACCTATTACACTGATAAAGAAATTAATTGATACTTAATGGTTGCTTAAGTGAAAATTTCCCACACCAATATTATGCCCGAGAAGTAAAATGAAACGACGGTAGCTCTTAATAATTTAATTTTAACGTATACTTACATACTTAATCTATGTTTAGATTAATATGACCTCAAATTTTGCAACCAGTCATTCTCATTACATTTGCATCATACATCTTTATTATATTCTTCATCGTGTGCTCCATGTATAACTTCCGACGCCCTGCTCTGCCGTTATTCCTTCAACGATTATTTTCATCAGATCATCGCGTCCTATGATGCGGCCAATTCTTCTACCGTTTATAAAAGATTCCCCTCCAGCTCTTCTTAAGACTTCAATGTCGTAAAAAAATAAGTAATTGAAACTGATACGGCCACTAGGAGAAACTTGGCTGTCCTTCACGATTGCTTTGGTATAAATGACCACAAATACTGCTCATTACGAACAGAAATTCTGCTATTTGAAGGCTGGGGCACGTTATGTATGTGGAACAAATAAATGTAAAAGGTAGCATCACTCCTCATTTTGTTTTGACTTTATAGCGATTAACTAGTTGAAACTTTCCGCTATCTCCTTGAAATTTCAGAAGGAGCGCCACTACAACGAAACACATTCTACTCGAGGCCGATCGATCGAAAAGTTAAAGAATTGCGGCGAGCCAAAGGACAATGCCATTTCAAAAGATGCCTCTTCAGACCTAGCCCCAATCTTCCCAAAATGCTCAATTCTTTAAAATATAAAACATTGTACAAAAAAGGGAATTATAACATCGTTGAATGTATATTCTTAAGTTATTTATGACAATTCTGCGAAAGATAGGAGAATTATAATGGTTTGGGAACAAAAAAATAACGATCCAGTTCCTAACCCTTTGTTGCGCTCGTGTGACAAGTAAAAGAATTCAAGTGAGGTACCTCAGACTCACGATACCTTACATGACCGTGTAAATAGTTCATCAAAGGAAACCATTGGCCACCTTTTTCACAATTTCACATAGATTACAATTTAAGAGACCACCTGGCCTCAACGTCAGATCTTTTTTCTTCAGCACTCGATCTATGTGATCATATTTCTCAAAAAAAAAAACGAAATAGCAGCTCCATACGGCACCAACCTTAGGAGCAGGTCAAAACACCTGAATTCACATCAATGATGTCAACCTTCCATTTTAAGGTTTATTCACAAATTACCATTGGCCTTTTTCGAATATTTACTTAAACGTCGCATGCGTCAGAGGGCAATGAGCTCTTTCCCAACGTAACATTCACACCGGTGATCCACAGACATTCCCTAGTGATTAACTATCGTCGATGACGAATAAAACTTGCTCGGAGCCTCATCTTCAGATATTCACACCTGGGCAACGTTAATCATAACCTTTACTAACGATACGTCATGGACAGCCAACATGAGTGTACTTCGCATTCAGATAAAGGTTTCCGCAATTGTTAGCATGAGGCAATTTTTAGCACGTAGATTCTCGTGATTCTAAATTTAAAGCATAGCTCTTGCGTAAGCTGGCACACCAACATAAGAGTTGATAAATAGTGTCAATATCATCTGAAATAAAAATATCATTTGCAGTACTTATTGTACGCAATGTAACCAAGGTTGAAGTAAATTAATGCACTCGTCCACCAATAACGATCAGTATGAAGATGCATAAGCATTGTCATTAAAATGCTACACAGGCTTTACTAATGACCTTAACGGAGAGCTTTTACATCGGGAATGCAAACTAAGCCTAATAATTCACAGCGGCATCTACTAAGTTGGTTTGGCTGAATTCCCAGAGTGATTCGGGCAAATTGGCATCACATGAGTTGCAACGGAAGAAAATTCACTTGGAATGGGAGAGACTTGGTACCTCGGCGGATGACTGGATATTGCCAGCAGGAGGGTTTTTTTTACACAGATCGGAATTATTTCAATCGGTTGTCATTGAGAGCGGTTGATTAAGAGTGATTGACAGCGCAGTCAGAATTTTGGTTTTAGAAACTTTAATTCCGACGACGAGGCCTCCTAATGAGACGTCAAAGTGAAAAATTCTGAACACCTAAATTATTTTTTACGTCGTCAACCAGCTGGAATCCATCGCTCGTAATGAGAACCGGTCAAAATAATTCAGATCAGAGTCAAACATATTCCCCTAGTAACCAACAGCAGGGATAAGTTGTGCCATAGAAGAAAGGGATGGAGGGAAGTGGAGAGACCCAGCTTTTGCCTCTCTTAATGGAAAAGTGTCATCGTCACGCTGAGGTTTAAATTCCTAATCGAGTAGCGTATTCCATATGCAAACTTTTTTACACAGTAAAAACGCGTTTCCAAATTTTATATGTAATAATCTTTTAGAAACGTAACGTATTATGGTCAAACTACTTCTGCTGCAGAATGGTAGCTTCATAGTTGGCGAAAGATAAAGCGAGCTTCATATGCATACGGATTTACGGTCATACATACATTTTACGGTCAACAAACAATTAATACGTGGCGCAGCGGGTGCTCAGGTAAATAACCCCAGCCAAACCCCCCAGAGGTAGCTAGTAGGGTTCGAATTGCACGTAAAAGGGTCATACCTCCACTGAAAATGTCGAACACCACCGAGATTTGAACCTGGGCCCAAGATATGAAAAGCTGTCTCCAGCCACAACACGAGGCAGATCTCCGGACCCATCGCTCAATGACTCACTCAAAGTAAAAACTTTTGGCATATTTTGTTGGAAAAATGTTTTATCTTCATAGATGACTTACCTGGATGTAAAAAGACAAAATAATTTTTTAACTATGAAATCAGTTTAATTGATATTTTACAGCGAGAATATATTCTTGCACTATTGCTTTTTGAAGCACTTTAAGCCAACCAATCTTGAGCGAACATCTCACGCAGATAAATATTTTTGCTTTATTTTCACCTTTCATTTGCAAGTACAATATAAGTATACCACTCAAAATCAGTGTTCCGTAGCGTGTCTTTGTTTTATTTCTTCGTGATTCTCACTGTACAACGAATTTTATTACTTTTTTGTCGCAATTACATTACCTTCCAGTTGTTACCACCATTATTCCTATCTTTTTATTGTTAGCCCAGCAAAACAATAATATTCTACGAAAAAATCTAATATCCAAATGCAATTTTCAGACACAACAAAATGGAAAGTCCCATTTTTTTGTCGATGAAGAACACAATTGGAGGAAAATATTTTAGAAATTTCATAAAAACAGCTATTACTTAATTTTATCGGTGGAGCCTCCTTAAGCTTTAAACGTCAAAGTAGAGGCAACTGCGCTACCTAAGTAATCGTCAGAGATGCAAGTTGCCTCCATGCGGCTTCCACCTCACACGTGCGAATATAAATTCCCACGGACTGACCGCTTGCCCTTGGTCACAACGGACCTCTTTACCGTTTCCAGACCTGCAACACCGAAGGGAAAAAGTCGAGAGCGCGCGAGCCACGCGTCTTCGGAACGAAAGTGAAAGCTGGAACGGACCGAACAGAAGGCAAGGAAGAGAGGAAGGCAGAACGGGATTCGGACGACCCACAGTGAGCGAATGAAGACGTAGTGATAGACCGTTGCAGATAGATGGAGAGTGTGAAAGTGTGAGTAGAAAACAGTGACACAGAAAGGCAGACAAGGCGTAGAAATACTTTAATAATAGGGTGGTTTCCTATTATTTTTTTAATGCCTAAATCGAAAGATTATTACTCCTGGAGTACGTATTTCACGCTTTTAGATTTTTAAATGACGATATCTATTTTTCGCGATTAAATGAAAAGTGAAAATTTTCAAGCGCGCGAAAACGCGACGCTTAAGTATGAATGTCGGGAAGTCTCTCCGCGTGACGTATTTCTGGTTCCCCCTCCCGCCCTGCGAGGTGACCTTGAGGCGAGGCTTAGCGCTGATACGACGCAGGCTGCTAGCGGCTAGCCTAGTACCCTGCTGGCTGGTAGCGCTTGGCTTAAATAAGGATTATTAATAACTTATCAAACGAGGAAAACTTTCCGACCTTAGCCAGTTTTAATAAGTGATTGTTAAGACATGTTTCCCTGAGCTCTGCGCCTCATGCATGCAATGGTAACCTCAGACGACGTATAACTCCTATCTTCTCGTATAGAAACTAGGTCCCTGTGACGTCACGTGGAGTGGCATCGCATGGGCGCCAATCTGGCCCTTTTCAAATGAGGATAAAAATGGACCATTGCCATTCGTCTAACCCGGTATTTCTAAAACAAAATAATTTGTATATTATGAATACACTAATGGTGGGTAACGAATCGCAATCAATGCCTTTCGTTTTCTTTGATGAAGGAAACAACCCTATTGCGGCCCCACGGTGGTATGCCGTATTGCGTGACCGTATTTAGCGGTTATTTCCCTTCCTTAAAGTAATGAATATAAATATACTTTAAGGGGTCGCATATTCCGCATATTTTATGACCGTCAAAACTGGTCAAAAAAAAGCCCCCCCGTATCAAGCGTATCAAGCGTTGAAGCCTAATTCGTATGTCTGTATTCCGCAAATCAAAAAGGGTCTAAAAAAGGGTGCCTTAATCCGTACGTCTGTTTTATAGTAGTTCCCAGCGGGTGTGGGGGCTGATTATGGGATATTCCTACTAGGTGAATTACATGGTGCGAAGTTGTGATGTTACAGTATTGCTGTTTTTTTTAAATCAATTTCAATGAAACTTGATTTTGAAATTTTATTTTGGTTTAAGATTCGGTCAGTTACGTTTTTATGCCTCAAACACAAACAAATATTTTTCAGAACCAATCAAGTCTTATTCCTATAGGTGCCAGAAATATATAACCATGTGCCCATTTAAGATCCGAGAGATAACCTATTGCCTTAGGCATAGTAGCAATATGCGAAGTTTGGAAGCTCTCGGTCAGGAAAGATGGGTGAGGGGTAGTGTGCGGAATACGGACAGTCGCGATCAAGGCAGGTTTGGGCGATGTGCGGAAAACGGACGTACTCATCTACTGAGGCAGGTAAAAATGTGCGGAATACGTATGAACCGCATTAAGGAAAGGTGCAGTCAACTGTGGCGCGGTGTCTAACAACGTCCCTTTTAAACTACCCTCTACGGGTAGTTTAGTTCTGGGTGTGGGAGGAGAGGGTCAAGGGACAGAAGGTAATCCAAAATTCTGCTCTTTCCTGAAATAAATGCATAGTACCTACCCGGAGAATCCCCATTCTTTCAGAAAGATATTCATAATTTTCAGCATTGTTCCGCCAATTACTCAAAGAAAAACAAATTTATCACAGTTACGCGTGCATTGGTTCACTCTCTCCATCGAAAATCATCAAAATATTTACGATATAGAATATTTCAATTTCAGTGACAATGTGCACATCTCAAAGAAGCTGTATTCAACAAGACAATGTCTACATAACTTGAACAATCCAAAGGAGTCACAGTATTTCGAGGTTTCCCGGCGCGCGGGTGGGCCGCGACGCGCGATTGGAAAAAGCAGTTATTTATCGGCATTGCAAACTTTTCTTAAATATTTTCGCTAAAAAGTCTTTAAATATATTTATTTAATATTCTGACAGGGTATCTCCGGGTCCTTTCCACGAATAATGATAATGTAGAATACTTTAAGGCTAATTTTTGCCATAAAAAAGGGTCAGCCATTTCGTGACCTAACGTTACTCATATATTCTCAGAAATGCCTCATACTTGCGTAAAGTATACATAAAGTATTTTATTAACAAATGCTAATGTTTTTATTTCATGCAAATCCTTCCATAAGATCTAACTTTTTCAAATTACAGACACTAGTATTTCTGCAATTCAGCGCTCCGAAAGCCTCAAGCAAAAATACAGACAATAGTAAGTAATATTTCAATTTATATCGGCAGAGACACGATATAGCAAAGATATAAGGGAATATTATTTTAATGCCATTCTAAACTGTTTTCTCTTCGCGAAAGAAAGAATGAGAATATTTCCTCCGTGTAATGTATGGATTATCGATCGATCGAAGGATTACCGAAATTGGAGGATGGGAGGGGTGATAAGGCCTTAAATTAGACCTTAGCAGGGATTTCCAACCGCTATTCTTGAGGCGCCACTTGAGTAATTACTGTTGTCCCATACAAGAAACTAAATGAAGTAAGAATTACGGATATAATCCCCGTGACTTACGATTAACGCGAAAATATATCCAAGAATAATGTACAATTTATCAATAACACTAACTAGCAATTCAAAAATATTCTATGAACGAAATATTTATCCTCGAAAAAATTAAGTAGGTATAAAGGTAGCAGTAATTAACTTAAACACTGCACGTAATTTTGAATAGTTAGCGCCAAGATAAAAGGATTCCGGAAGAAAGCGATAGAAATCAGTTAAAGCCATTATCTGGCTAGAGAGGTCTTCCCTTCCATTCACTTCCTCAAGCGAGAATCGACCAAAAATAAACTCTCTCTCTAAACAGCGAGTCGTTTCATGAAGGGACCAAATTTCATGGACATTTAAAGATAGCAACTACCAATTTTCCCACTGCCTCGCCCAATTTCACTTACTTTTCCCACATAACTGGCGGGAATTCTCATTAGAGCGTCTCTAATAGGTTTTCCGATAACCCTCAAAGGCTTCGAAGGGGTGCAAATGAGGCAGCGTAACCAAAAATTTATCTTTTCTTTGGCCCATTTTCATTTCTGTAGGTCACCACTCTGGAGCCACAAAGCTGCACTGATTGGAAAACCTTCTCATGTGTCACGAAATGGTGATAGCCCATCGCTTTCTATAACACTTTTCCATTACATTTTTCAAATTTTCTTAAAAAATTTATAAACACCACAGACTTTCTCCTTCAGGTACCGTTTCTCATATTTTCTGTCACCCATTCCATCCGGAATTCATAATATCATAAACACTAGCATTTAGACACAGCAGGGGTGGCCGAGTCGGCTGGTCGGCAATCGCCGAGGGCCCGGAGCTTAGGGGGCCCACACAACGCTCGCGTCTTGCGTCCAAGCGTATATGAAAGGTGTAATTAAAAAAAAAGACTGATTGGCTGAACCAACGTTTTTTGCTAAAATAAAATTCTACGTTTTCATTTGGTTCTTTATTTACAACATACTCAGTGTCAAAAGATAATGGATATTAAAAAATATATAAAGGTGTCTGGAGATAAAAGAGAACCGGATGCTTTTTTGAAAGGGTTATTCGAAAAGGTTGTTGTGGAGTTTTTTTTATTGCAGCGCAGTTTCAAGGAAAAAATTCACTAGATAGATAATATAACCATGATACATTAATAAATTTAATAAGCTGTAAAATACTCACTTTTCATTGTATTTCTATTAAGAAATTGCTATACATTTAATTTTTATCTTTAATCTATACTTTTACCTAATTTTTAAGAGTCAGAATAGCGTCAAAATCCATTGCCGGCTATGCAATTCCCTAAAATCTTCCAGGAGAGGACCACCGAATGCTCTGGTAATGAGGGCTCCATCATTAGTCCCAGCCGAGACGCTCAATAAAAAATAACGCACACTCAGTATTCTAATATTAGCAAATAACACACTTAAATAATGGAATTAAGGTGGAAACCATGTGATTCCCGTTTCCCCTATGTGTAAGGCAATTTCAACAGAACTTCTGCAAACAAAGGGGCACACTATAGGCGTCATACACATTTTTGACAAGCAGTTCCGCACTAACACATGAAGCAATAGCCCAATAAACCATTGAATGAAAAAATATCTCGATTTACTGAAAACTTCCCTCCCGATATAAATACATTAATATGTCAGGCAAACAAATTTCGTCCGACACAGATACTTTCGGATGATCAATACCTATCAGTATCTAAACTTCGACTGAAAAAGCACATAAATTCTTAACTTGATAGTGTTTACTGGATTCAATTCACGTTGATACTGCGTCACAGTAAGAGGGCATAGGGGCAAAGTGGGAATGTCTTATCGTTTTCTCGTTCAGTGCATACGAACTTGTAAGTTTTCCTAGCAACAGCCTTTGGTCTATTCTTCTCCTTCCCAGCTGATTAATATCGTGAGATGATTTGCGATTGGGCTATTCCAGTTTTAGATATTTTCATTTTATTCCAAGTGTGGTCGATGATGTTGAAAAAATGAAACGTCTATTATCGGTCCAATGAAACAACACTCTAATAATCACTCCACAAAATTTTACAGATAAAAGGGTAGCAATGAGGACTTTCCTGCTTCTTTATCGATGTTTGCTGCAAATTGCATGATGACGCTCACTTTTCCAAATAAAATTCGCCCGTTTCCGCATTTCACCAGTTTTATCCTAAAGGCACTTGATTCTACGATCACTTCCAAAGAACACTTCAAATCGATTGAAACGAACAGGTGTCACGGACTATCTACATAATATCAACTTGAATTCAAAACAACTATTTTGGCACAGCCAAAAGCGCCATACAATTCGAAACTCAGCGCAATCATGAGGTATTTCAAATGCAGAACAAATTTCAAGAAGCAGGTGACTCCACTACAAATCGAAAATGCTTTGTTTAAGGAAAAAAAATCTCTAAGATACATAAAAGAATAAGAGAGAAAATAAAAACATAACGTCGCTTTACAGTACACAAAAGGGTTCATTATAATCATTTAAAGCTAAGAAGCACGAGAATAAGACCCAGCGGCAACGCCGATAAAATAACCATTTTTATAAGCATGACTATTTTCATAAGAATTGTAATAACGAATGAGCTAAGGAATACGTTGATACCAATAACTCCAGAACATTAAGATGCACCCCCAATGGTATGAATTTCGTGGCGAAAAAATTATTTGCGGAATGTGGGGAGCAGGACTCTGTACTTAGAAATGAATGTTTCTCTGTAAGAATATATTTATTTTTTTATAATTACCACATTAATAATTTCATTTAAATACCAATTCCTGAAATATTTGGCATGAGAAAGAACCTTACGCATTCAACAAATAAATCTGACATCTACTTTGAAAAAGTAGTAAAATGAATGTAACAAAGATACCTCTCCCGTTTTCGCAAACATTGGGTAACCTGAACATCACAGGATGTCGATTAGCCTGTTGTGCATGAACTAGAACGCGGATCAAAATAATCGATGCAACATATACATACAACAATGAATCAAGATAGAGTATATCCATGGTGAAGGCCCGGAGAAGTATAATTGATGTTTTCCACGCATAAAGCTTATTGATGATTAGTTAAACGGCATTATAATGGCATTTGTTTCGGCCTTACCTGTGCATAGAATTTTTCTATTGAAATCTTGGATTCCCCCCTTACGACAATGGGCTGGGTCAGAAGAAAGAGATTTTTAAGAAACATTGTTGATCTGTACTCAATGACCCCCAACAACAGCACAGGAAGTATGTATACGTGATATGAGTGAATTATAACCGAAGGAAATAGCTCATAGATAACAAAGAATTGGAACATAGAGAATTGCTCCGATAAAAAAAGCATTCTCATCTCACAACGCAGGGTTCGACAGCTGAGATATACTCAAGGATCGACGGGCATTATCTTTCAGTATATGGAGGGGTGCCTGCACTATAAAACATTTCCCGAGCATTTACAGCTGGAATCAGAAAGACTGATAAGCGGGTGAACCGGATATTTCCCATCCGTTTGCCTATCATCTCCTTGACAACATCGGCAGTTTCATTCTTTTTGCTTAAGCGGGGCTCCGTCCCGAGACATATTTGAGAGCTCATGATGGATTCCCGACACCATAAGCGGGCGGGGCGTCAAAAACAGAATAAACAGATGGCCAAGTTAATCCATGACACTTTTATCAATGCAATCGATCAAAATAATGAATATCACAGTAGATGAAAACTAAGTAAATAGGACTTCTTAAGAATGAGTAGGGAGAAGTATGTTTTCCGACGAAACAAAAGTGAGTATTGGTTCGCTAACTATTCTCGAAGGATTTAAAACTGCTTCTGCTAAAGGAAGTTCCAAAACAGTTAAAGAAATAAATATCGCATTTTATATACTAAACAAAATGAACGGGTCGTCTATTTCATGCACCCTGACGCTGAAAAACCTACAGTCTTCAGATTTTAAAACGCAAGGATCTCCGTATTCCCTGTGACTATGCATGAGTATGATAGCAACAGAGAAATGGCAAGGGGAAAAGATATGATGGGACCTTCGCTGGTATTAGGTAACTCATTAAGAATGTTCACCGGCAAGAATCGGACGTATTTATGTCTAACCGGATTACTAGAGGCACACATGCAGGGGCTTCAAGGCAAAAAATACTAAACAGCGACATAGATTATTATTATCCGTGTGTTGAGTGAACACTCCAGCGAACGTAATGCTTCGATCCAGGGGAGTATATAAGAGTGAGTGGAGGGATATATCAGGATACCATGACTCTTGTAGGACCGTGATGGCGCCGTAAACAACGAAAAATATCAACTTCCCAACGAAACCATTAATAAAACGTTGCTTCAGCCACGAATTTAGGACCACTCATATTTCAAAGTATTATTAAATGACGGCACTCAATCGAACACATTTATTTTCCTGCATGTTTTCTCGGAAAATTCATCCCCGAAATGAGAAAAATAAAAAACTAATTAGAACAAAAAGTAATGTACCGTAGCCTGAATTAGTTCAATTAACCCTCTTAGTGCCACGGGCCGATACATCGGCTTTTGCTCCAAGGGCGAAAAGTGCCACGAGCCGATATATCGGCTCGAGCGTAGACCGGATTTCCAAACTAATATTGTCGTAATAATTAAATTTATCCTTTATCCAATGTATTGGAATATTATAATCAAGAAATAATTCCTTTTTAGTAAAATTAAAAAAACATTACATTGTTAACGAAAATAGTAACTTCATCTTGTGTTTTTCATAAAGTGCTGCAAAACTCTTAAATTTAGGTTGGTACTTTTCGCTAGAACCACCAAATTTCGGTGGCACTAAGAGGGTTAATCATGCGGGAGTTGCATGGTTGCAACATACAGTGAGATTCTGTCATAGATATAATTGCTTGTCATGTTAAACCATAAAATATCATGGGGTTTCCTTATTTAAAAATGTGTTAATATAATCTTACTTTGGTATTTGCCCTTCTACTATTTTCTAACCACCATCGTAAGTTATGGCTAGGCATTATTAGCCCGAATATGCGTGAGAGAGAGGGATAGGCAGTCCTGGAGGGACGAAATCGGCGAACTGAATTCGACAAATTTTCCTGAAGTGTCCCGACAGGCGCGATCGCCTCTCGCCACCCGAGGTTACGCTCTCCATTGAAGCAAAACCAACGCTTAGATTAGCTAATGATGTTCCCCTCAGGGATTTTGTATAAGGGAGGGGCCGAGGGCGTCTCCCCGAAATAAGACCCAACACACGCCACTGATTCCAGCACAATATTAATTTAACATACAGAATTTACAAGGCCCCGTTCTTACTTTTTTCCACATTTTGCAAAATAATTTGACCTAGATGATGCAAATGGAGACGCGGTAAGCCCGAAGGCAATGAGTGTGAGACCTACTTCCACCATTACTGCCTCGTAATGGATCCAATAAAGCGGAGTTCACGGATCACGATATGACCTCAGACGCAATCAAAGCTCAATTACTACAACGGTAAATAAATTAACTGCATTCGAATCCCTTCACCCGGAAGCTACAGCTTCGATGGCGAACTCGCCCAAAGAATTATTGAAAGGATTATCTATTGCCATTACTAATCCCATCGACGCAGCGCGGCTGAGAAGATATATGAAGGAATACGGACGAGAATACTTAGCCCCGTGTCACGTGGCGGTTTCCAAGGATACCATGCCCAAACCCCTCACAACTTATATTGTTTCTCCGCCCAGAATTACTTCGATGCAAGCGATTCCTCTTAAAATGAGGAATCGCAATCCCGGATAAAAGGTCCTGTAATCCTATGAATGACTGCGCACTACATCAATTTCCTTTCTCACGGTGGCATAGTCTGTAAGTACAATCAATGAGTATCCGTAACAAGAGGAAACTCTTCAAATCATTTATTCAAATGAATGTCCCAGTTCTTTTTACAGTAATAGATACGCAAAGGCATCAGAGTAAACGGTGGTTTTCATCTCGTAATTGAATAATTCACATAAATATGATTACTATGACTTCAATTTACTCAAGGGCCAACAATTTTACGAAATGTGATTTTTTTCTAGCGCAGTAGCTTACGTTTTCATACTAGACTATCCCGCGTTCTGAATTTAATGTGAAACTATTTCAGCGAAGGAGTTTTCCCTAAGACACTGTTCCCAATCGTTATTCATTTATTGCTTGCAAAATAAATAGAAGGTATACAAATTTCTAATAAATTATTTAAAATTTTACTTGAAGCCAATTACGAAATGCCCAATTTTATTTTATTTTTATTTTATTTTATTCTCAGACCACCGAATACAGCTCATATTGGCCATTTTATATCGGGGTATTCAACAAATTTTAACAATTAAACGTACACAAACAACCATGCCCTGGACAGGGGAAATCTACCCAGGCAGGACTCGAACCCGCGACCTCTTATTTGGCAGGCAAAGACGTTACCCCGCCGCGAGTAGATTTAGCGAATAGGAATCACTAGTTACAGAAAGCGGATACGAGAAGTTCCTCAACCGACGGGTGAGAAATGGAGACCTATCTCAGACTGCGCAAACAAAAATTAGAATAAAATATTAATGGCGAGGGTGAATGTTCAAATGAAACAAACGATCACTGCAAGGAGGTTCGAAGAGAGAGGGCTACTTCTTACCTGAAACCCGCAACGCGTTCGCCAGATGCGGGGAACACCTGAACTTCCGCCCCTCGAAGAAAACCGGATTTCCATCAACAGAGAACTTCCATCGGTTTGACCACTTCACTCCCCACAAAAACGAAAATAAAACAAAAATAAAAAGTCCCGAAAGTCAGAAATGCGAAGAATATGTCTAAAAGGACACGCTCGAATGTCCGCGAGAAGAGCTGAACCGTGTCTCTCCATTTTAAGGTCAAGAGAGACGACCCCACGAAAGAGTATTCGATGGGATTGTGGGCCAATGCCAACGCTAAAAAAATGACCAGTCCCCATGGTCGTCGCCCAATTCCACCATCTCGAAATGTTCTGTATCGTAAAAAGAAAAAAAAAACTTGCAGGCCCACTTCATAAGAATTTTACTCGAAGCACAATCATTGAACTGGGGTTAGAAAATCCTCCTTTCTTTTCACTATCACTATCAAGTCGTTAAAACAGTACAAAAGGATAAATAAAACAGTGCGAATGCCTATTAAGCGAAAATTGCGAATTAAATGCGATGCTATTTTTAAACGGTATACTAACTTCTAACACACAGGTTAGTGAGAAAGGCGTTGATCCGATACTAACAGAAGGTATTCACTAAAATTCTACAGTAGAAAAAATAATACGCATTAAATGTTAGCATACTTATTAGCAGAGATTTTTTTTTATGAGATTAACTCATACTGAAAATGTTTCTGTAGTAATGAACATGTCGTATCATTTGACGATTTTTTTCGTCTCGGAATTCGTCACACCTCTCCCCCTCCTCCCAATGCATTCTTTAATCGTCCTTTCCCTACCTTGCGAGAGGATTCTTCCTCATTACCGATTTCATTATTACCTTCATAGTATCCCTAAAACCAACTGCTCTGTACTTCCCCAATCCCTTCACTTCCAGCATTTTCTTACACTGGCCAAACATAAAGAGTACTTTTTTTGTTTTCATCTCCATGATTCAGCTAAAAGTCCAGAAAAATCTCCAGATTCAGCTTTCTTGCATCAGTCCTTATTGAAATCATCGCCATGTCATGCGTAAGTGCATTATCTCTGCTGAATAACGAACGCTGATTATGACGTGACACGTACTGTGGTGTCCTATTGGATGCCCTCACTATCCCCGGGTGGTTGCATTCACTCGAGAATTAATGGAAGAATGACTGTCCGTGCGGAGTCAGAGGGCCTTGGAGATCATATGAGTTTTCCATACGGAAGAAAGAGATAGGGGACTTTCCTCATTCCCGCAACATCGTCCTTGAATGAGGAAAACGTTTTTTGCCTTTGTCCTCGCTGATATTTTTATCAGCCAAAAGAAATAGCCATGCTTTATGATGAAATGAATTTATCAGCAGATAAAAATCGCACTTAAGAGCGTCCCTCTATTTACTCTCTCTGTTCAGCAATGATGATATGTTGGTGGAAAACTAAAATTAAAGCTCTATATAAATTAAAAGAGGATAGTACTAGCAAGATGAAAAAATATAAAATAGCCATAATGGGATACGTGAAAAAGGACTTTACTCCATCGAACAAGGGGTCGTATGCATTCCAACAGTAAACCCATAAGAGAGCCTTCTACACTGTAGAATATACAGCAAATAACAAAGAGTAAATAATCTAATTATTGAGAAGAGATGAGTCTCCTCATTTTTTACTGAAAATGATGAGACTTAGCTTTTACATTACCAGTAAAGAATCATATAAGTATTCCAGGCATTCACCTCGTACCGATGTATAGTTTTTATAGATTTAAAAAATTCCCAAAATAATTTTCATTCCTCTACATTTTTTCTGAGGCGCAACTTGCCCAATAAATCCCCTTAGTCAGCCCAAATTCCTAGACAAGTATTTTGCCGAGTCCAAAATTTCTATTTTTTCCAAAATGTTTCAAGTAGTAACGCGTTTCATAATGAAAAAATCAAGAGGTAAAAAATTACGAGAAATTTTGCATACTTTTTTTAAAATTTGTGTGACACCCGATATTCAACGTTTTTTTACACTTGAATTTGATATACACGTATATTTGATATTTGGTACATCCAATATATAACAGTATTTCAGCTAATACAATGGGAGAAAACAAAAATAACTATTTTCACCAGTTAAACTTACGTGCAGGATTTTAATTCCCAGTGGTCGCCCTACTCTGCCGGATTTAATTACAATTTCCCTTCTAAATTAGCACGCCAGGCACCGAGTGGAGTTTTTTCCTCTTCCCGTACATGCACGTTAGGAGTGTAAAAGTTAATCAGGCTCTATACCACATAATACAGGAAGTACTCATTGTCGCATTCATCAACCACGAGTAAAATACCTTTTCACTTCAGTGACTACGATCTAGGACCTTTCCACAACGTGAGAGTAGGTACTCCACCAATTCCTGGGTTCATCGAGAAGGAAAAGACTCGAGTTTTTGTGAGAGTGGAAATGTGCTCAGGAGAGGACCACCATCCTCTCGGAGGCGGGATAAATCGGCTAGTTTTGTTACCACTATCACACGTCACTAATCGTAAGCGTTATTTCACGTGACAAACACTTCAATCTTCACCTTTACAGTACATCCATATCTATGTCCCATGCCACCTTATTATCCCCAAAACAGTACGAATTTACACTTTGGTCTACTTACTCAGCTTCTCTAGGTATAATATACAAACCCCTAATTTCATCATTCATTTTAGCTCTCGCATCCCAATACAAAAATACCGATCTCGTACAATTTTGGAGGGTCTCTCCTACTCCACTCCTCAGTAATTATCTTAAGTAAAAGCTGAATGAATAATGTCTCCCTACCAACGTCAATACTTCTTTTATTGATCTCACTTCCTAGAATAATCAATATTTTCCACATACCCCTTGACAGATATTTTCTATGCCATTTCACACATATATTTTCACTAAAAGGGCCAACCAGAAGGATTATTTCCACCCTGTGACATTATTTATTTTCATTTCTACTAGATCATTATTTCATTCCTCTTCAAGGGAATCGGAGTTGGCGCTGATATTTTATTATTTCAAAGGTATTTTGAAGGATACGACACATATATTTAGGCTAAGTATGAACATGGAAAAATATAGGTTTTCAAATGTTCACGTACAAATTGACGGAAAATGAATGAATATAATCATTTATTGGTATTTTACATCATCACTTTGGATACTTTGGGTACAGAGATAGTGGTATTTCCTCGAAACCAAGCATTGCAATTTAGCTCCTCTTGCAGTCGAGGCCGAATTCCAAAGAGGACTCACCCAATCACAGGAGCGAGGCAGGGAAAATCATGATTTCAAGATACAAGGCCAAGATCGGCACTTTCCGCAGTTGGCTTCGGAAGGAAAGTGCCAACTGCCAAGGATGACGAGAAAGATCTCCTCTCCGCGGTTGGCAAAGCAATATTTCACGAGGACGAACTGCCACGGTTTGAAAAAAAAGAAAGCGGAATGAGAAAAAAACAAGACATTCGACCATTAAGAACGTCTCGTCTCCCAGTCACACTTGAGAGCAGTAAAAAAAATTAAAAATGAACGATGAAATAAAGGCAGAAAAACGATTCGACATAAATATCCATCGACTCGCTCTCGATAAACTCCGCCGCTCGTGACAGCTCAACGGCGCGAGTGACCGCCACGCTTTATCAAGCGGACGTGACTAAAACTAAACAACCCACATCCTCAAGCCATGACCGTAAGAAACTATGAACGATAGTCGCGTGGGCCGTTTGGTAAGCGCCTCAAAGTAGATACCAAAACTACGCATTGTACGTCTTCTTCAGGCGCACTGCCGACTATGCGCCGCTCTGGAGAGAGAGAGAGAACCACGGTTTTCAAGATATTAGCAATATTATTTTCTCATGTAATCATATAAACCACAGAGCGGATAAAAACATGTGGCTGAGCAGTAGCCAAAATCTGAGGAAAACATTAAAAACCCCAACCATAATACTATTAATATGGAACACGGAAAAAGTCAGCGAAATGAAATACTTATGTATTCAACGGTGTTCGGCGAGATGTTGTGGAACATTATGATACAATGATAAATGAAGAGCAAACTTAGTGCATGTCCACAGTTATTTTATTTGGTACGACGCGTTTCAGCGACCTTACTTCGCTATCATCAGGTACAAAATTGTACCTGATGATAGCGAAGTAAGGTCGCTGAAACGCGTCGTACCAAATAAAATTACTGTGGACATGCACTAAGTTTGCTCTTCATTTATCATTGAAATACTTATGCCTAAACAAATTTTATTTAAATCCACACACCGTTCCTTTTTCATAATAAATAAATTAAAAGGAAGTGAAATTTTCAATCGGTATTCACAAATAATATCGTCGACATTACCCATTCAGAGATCTTCCCGGGCACGAGTAGGACGGAGGGGGGACTAGGATTTTACACTTTCAATTTTTCATCCTCAATTTTCAATTTTTCCGAATACATAAGAAGATACGGGTGCGATAATTGCTTACTCATATTGCCACAAGCTGGAACTGCGCCAAATGTACTGAAACGCAAGAATTTGAGTACCCAGATTATACTTGACTACCATTACAGGCATAGGATGATCTAAAGAGACACTTGAGTATCCATGCATTCACGCCCTGATAACAATGGACGACTCGTTCATCGAAACATCGGCCGTGATAGAGAACATGACTCGATAGAAACCCCGAATAAACTTCCACGATCCACACATTCTTTCGGGAGCCCAAGTGCTGAGACGAATACACAGGTAAGAAACAGTATTCACGCAAAAAAACTAGTTACATCGTTGTATTATTGAGTGCTCACGCAGCTATTCGAGTATCTTCCTCATGTCGTGAAGTATTTATAAAGGTACTCCTTTTGATGTCCATTTTATCGACTAGCAATACAGACGAATACGTGGGTACTCGACTACGTGTTAGGGATTTGAATGGAAATGAAAAACCTGTTTGCGTAAGAATACCTATCCTCGAGTATCCACCAGAAGTGATCAAATGCGTGTCTTCCCGTTACTACGCAGGCCCTTGCCACATTGGTAGAGTGCGTGCACTTCTCTATGAATCGCGACAGACCGCGCGCGCCTCCTGCGTGCTACACGCTCCGAGCGAAGAAGACTCGGGAGGGAGAGGAGACCTCGGAGAGGCGATTAGACGGGTCGCGCGTGACACAGCTTCCGGCCCCCAAGGACTGTTTTCATGAGTGTTTCGAAACGCATCTCGGGGATTAATGGACTCGAATGAATACAGCGTCACGAGTTATCATCCATAAGAGTGCAGTTGCACGTAGAGCCCTGCTTACGCTAAACTTACTATGCTGAAATGATTCACTAACATTTACTCTCACATTTTTACAAATCTCACACGGCGGATATCGTTGTTAAAAACACCATCAGGCTCTTGCTAACATTGATAATCTTGATAACGTTAATCAAAAATAAGACATTTTCAATACCATGACATTTCACGGGGAAACAACGATACAGTATACTCCCGATTTACGTGCGCACATTATCCATCGCAGTGGATTATCCGCGTGTGCGTTTTACCTATCTTCGATGTTTTTCGCGATCTTTGTGAAAACAAAATCGGATGCAAAAATTCTGGGATTATCATATTTTAATTCAAGGGTACACTAGGCTTATCGTATCCATTATAATTCTCTTCGTAAAACGCAATTATTTTCTTTACTACAATGCAAGGAATGTTTAAAGTTCACTCGGCGCTCCGCTCTGCTATTACAGAAGACGAACTGCGGAAACAACCTCTTGATTCATTTATAAGATTTCTTCAATGGTTGACCAATCTTAAGTTAAGGTAATGTTACCTACTACGATCTTTAACTTTATTTTTAATATTGCAAACGCGCAATGATCGCTGCGGCCTTTCATGCGGTTGAAAACAGCCCTAGGGAACCGAAGATTTTGTCGCACTCGGCAATGTTTACGTCGCGACCACTCAAGGTCAAACGGGAGTGGAAGAGAGCAGTGGACAGCGGGGGAAGTTAGAAGCGGAGACGAAGGGAATCGCATGAATCAGAGCCAGGCACTCGCCTGCGTGGACAACGTTTTAGACCGAAGGGAGCAAGGAGTGAAAAAAGGTTCTTTGAGTCCTTGAAGCAATCTAAAATAACTGACTAAGGGCATAAATAATAATACATTGTTTAATGTAAGCGAATTATGAACATTATCAAGAATACTAGTGAGAGTTTGGAATATTCTTATATCCCGATTATTCTACCACCTCTCCCAATCATCATCCAAGACAATAGGAAGTTAATGGTTCTACAGTTTAGGCACTAGTGATTCCTTGAGGTCAGACATATCAAGCAATTGAATAACTAACAAGAAAACCACAACCTATAATAGCCTTGCCAACACCTAACACATGTTTGGCGGCTTCGATTCAAGCGTGAATCAATCCATACCTACGATTCATTTACTGTAAAAAAAACAACTATGAGAACATGGAAAAACTAATTATTAAGTTAATTAAGATTTTAAAGAATTAAAATTAAAAAGCATCATTATCTTGTTTGAAATACACAAATTTAAACAAAGGATATAATATTATGGTCATTTAAATTTTTATTATGGTTAGAGTGTCCAGCAAAATTGGCAGCAATATAAATAAGCTCATACCAAAGCGAACAATAAGCTTCGGAAATTCTTATAATCACGTACAACGCGAAGCAGGACGCAAGTGCTTTGTTCGCCGACGCTTTCGGTCATAGAGAAGAATCATCCAATACTACGCAGTATAGTAGCTTTGACGACCACGACAATGGTAGGCAGAATAAATTTCTCCATGGAAGCATATTACTCGTGACACGTTGACCTATGAAAGGCATAAAATGAAAATAATGCTCGAAGATGACTCTCGACCTAATGTATACATACCTGGAGCCTGTACAAGCTAGTCAATTTCATTTTCAAATAACAGTCTATTTTATGTTATTTACTTTGCTCATATGTTGGTGGATAAATTACTCTACGGAGTAATAGCTTATGCGACTTCCGATTGTAATTTTGTCCTCGTGATAAAAATAAAGGAGCTAAATCAACACCCACTTCGGCACTATTGAGAAGGAGAAAACAAAATGTTATTATTTACTGAATACAGCTTTAATCACTGGAATATGACATATTATAATTTCAAAATTCCTCTCTGAATGCAGAAATACTTTAATCAAAATGCAGAATGCTTTAATCAAAATTAATAGTAACTAGGTGTGGCAATACCTTAGTAACACAACATCAATAAATATGTCAAAGTTAAGAGGTATGTCAAAATTTTTTGTGTATTCTATTCTGTTCTTATATATATATATATAATATACTGTATATCGTTGTCATCTTTGTATTTTATATTGTTCATGTTTTCTCTTTCATAGCCCTGAGGATGATTTTAAATAAATCGAAACGTTGGCTATAACTTGTTTTACATTGACCTAAACTCCAAGAAATATCATAAAATGTATTAAACAAGGTCAAGAATAGAAGAGGAAAAATAATAGAAATACGGAGTAAAATAATAATAAAGCGTACACCTTTCACCAGCTTAAACATTTTTCAACATTAAAAAACTGTTCAATTACTTTTCAACGATGCCATCTAAAGAACTCTTCCTTTAACGAAAAGTTCATTTACACAAAGTGAACGCCTATGAGTTGAGATGCGAATAAAAAGAATGAATATTGATTGCCGGCGTCACATCGGAGGACAGGAGAACAAGAGGGAAAGGAAAGGTCGAGAGAAGTATCAGACTCAGTGATGCCCTTTTTAAGTCGAAGAATGAAACATGAGGAGATAAATGATCACTGGTATGTTGAAATACGGAATCTAAGAAGGGTCTCAAGAGTACGCTCGTGATAGATAGGATGAAGGAGTAAGTCATACAGGGGAGGAACCCAAGACCTTCTTGTGTTCCTCCCCAATCTGAATATTATTACTTCTTCTCGTAGTGATGTTTGTACACCTTCAAGGTGGAGGTGTCCAAACATCATGACGAGAAGAAATAGTAATATTCTTCAAAAAACAATGATAAATAACAAGAAATAATAATATTCTGCATTTATCCAATGATTATAAGTAAAGTTCCTCAGTAGAGGCAATGTGAAATGAGTGCTTAAATAGATGCAAAATGCAATAATTACGACACGTCAGCATCTAAAGACGCCCAAAAAAGATATAAACGAACTCTTATTAACAAGCGTAAGAAGACGAAATCCATAATTAATGAAGTCAGGATAGCAAACATTGAAATATTACTCTCCAAAAATTTATGGATCAAGTTATGTAGTGAGGAATGTAAAAATTCCTTCATATCTCTTTTTTATAGTTGCGCATTGAAAATTACTTCAGTCGTAACTCAGCTCCTTATTAAGCGCATATTGCACCATTTTATTTAAACATAGAAATGATTAATTTCCAAAAAATCATTTTATTACTATCTCCAAGTAGTCTTGCAATACCTAATTCGGCTAGAAATTCTGAATTTCTGCCCACTTACCCCCGTTATCGCCTTTTCGAGGATCGTGTCACAAAAATATGGTTCATAGTTGCTGCATGAAACGTCGAAAATCCTAACCATGTGGAAATGTTAGTTTCTCCACCAAGAAAACGCATGGCACGCTGAATCAGATTAATAACCTCATACCTTTTAATATCAACGGGCGTGTCTGCAATAAAGATAATTCTTTACGCGTACTATCAGTAGGTCCGGCTGGATACAAACTCAAGAAAATAGAACATGAAAACTCTCACAACGACAAACAAAAACACCTGTATTACCTTAAAGGAAATGACTCATGCATTTCTAACATCTGAAAAATGGATCTTGGACATTCGCTGATCAGAGAGAGCTTCCTTTCATAAAATTTTCAAACAATCAATGTTTCACCTTTTCGAGATGTAATCGATTGAATGAATACGTAATAGATCATCAATAACATAGTTGCTCATAGTTTATAGCCCAGGTTCATGTTAAGGATCGATAATTTCCCATGTATCAGCGAAGAGCAAAATAGAGGTATTTATAGAGCATTCCCACTGGCCTCTCATTTATATCCAATGAGCAGACTGATCATCCATCATGTGTCAGTATTTCTAACGTAGTCTTCAAGTCCCGGATACAGTGCAATATGCAGGGAGGGGTCAACATTCACGGGTCAAAATTTTGCGATTGAGAAAACAACATATCTATTGATTGCATAAGCTTTGATTGACCAACATTCTGCACGACAACTGATGTCACTTATTAACTACGATCGGTGGTTAATTCGTGGCATCGATCGGTAGTACGGAGCGATCAATAATGGTCATCTAGTCCGCCCTGCTCCTCACCAAGCATCTAAAAGATAATACCTCTAAAAACTAGTGAAAAATTAATGAGACCGAAAACTTTAATTTCCAATTTAAAAAAATGCAGTTGAAACTTTAATTTCATGTATTCACAAGAACGTGCGCAGAAAACGATTAAATTATATTCTTATGAATTGTTTTCTGAAATTTGATTTTACTTCCTCGCACTAAATAATAATGTTTCTACGAATGGCATCAACGTTTCTTTAATATGTGTAAATGCGGAGGATTATATTAGCATACGAGTAGTTACAGTAATTAGCAGCTCAATACAAAGCTAAACAATCAAGAACCCTAAAACTCATATAAGAGTTTTATACTTATGAAAAATTAAGGTTATAATACATTAATATATTTTTGTACGCTATCGATGTGGAGAGTGGTGGTCTAAATGGCAAAGAGCTTCTCTAATATGTAGTAGCAAAGGGCACCGGGTTTAAATCTAGGATTAAGCCTTCAGACATCAAACCAAAATAGAACCTACACAGTGCGAGATACACTAGGGAAAGAATGTGGCCCTGCCATTAGACTAGAGCTTCCCAGACTAGAGTTATTTTTTTTATTCCACCGTACCACCGAAAACAGAACCCTTTTACAGCGTGGTTTATAACTTCACAAACAAACGTAGATGAACATCCATGCCCTAGATAGGGGCTACCTACCCAAGCGGGACTCGAACCCGCAACCTCTTCGGTGACAGGCAAGGACTTTAACCTCGCCGCCACTGAGGCCGGCGATATTGGTTGGTTTGATACAAAAGAAATTATTTCATCCTCTGGTGTCGAGAAAAGCTTTAACAAGGTTTAAAACTCCCATTCAACCAGTCTATTTTTTTCTTCTTCTTTGACATTATGCATGCTGCATTTCAAATGCATATATTCGTCCTCGGAGAAAATACGGAGGTAAAACTTTCAAATTCGAGGGAAAATTCATGTTGGCAAGGGTCTACCCCATACACCCTGGAAATTTCAAAATGATCGCATGAATTGAAAACAAGCATTACTTTAGGAAAAAATGCCGAGCTAGCGGTAGTGACAATCCTCTTTCACGGGGAATTAATGCATTAAATTCAAACCTAAGAATAGGGTGGTTTCCTATTATTTTTTATTGCCTAAATCGAAAGATTACTACTCCTGGAGTACGCATCTCACGCTCTTATATTTTCAAAAAACGATATCTATTTTTCGCGATTAAACGAAAAGTGAAAATTTTCAAGCGCGCGAAAACGCGACGGCTAAGTAGGAATGATGGGAAAAGTTCGTGTGACGTATTTCTGGTTCCCGCTACCGTCCTGTGAGGTGACCTTGAGGCGAGGCTTGAGCGCTGATACCACGCAGGCTGCTAGCAGGTACCAGAGTACCCTGCTAGCAAGTAGCGCTTGGCTTAAATATGGATTATTACTACCTTATCAAACGAAGGAAACTTTCCGACCTTAGACAATTTTAATAAGTGATTATTAAGAGATGTTTCCCTGAGCTCTGTGACTCATGCATGCATTGGTGATCTCAGACGATGTAAAACTCCTATCCTTTCGTGTAGAACCTAGGTCCCTGTGACGTCACGTGAAGTGGAATCGCATGGGCGCCCATCTGGCATTTTTCAAATGAGGTTAAAATTGACCATTGCTATTCGTTTAAACTGGGATTTCTAAAACCAAATAATTTGTATATTATGAAAACCCTAATGGTGGGTAACGAATAGCAATCAATGCATTTAGTTTTCCTTGATGAAGGAAACTACCCTATTAGGATCGAATCGCATGGGAGATAGCTACCAGCCAGGTATTTCAAAATTTTAGAAAAGGATGAATCTTAATACATTCCCATCTTTCCCACCTCCCGAGCGAGCCCATTCTCGTGCCCACTCTCCTATTACCGCAAGAGCGGGAGAATAAAACTGCACTCTCCTCCAGGCTAATGTGGGGTGGGGAGAAGCGGCTCCAGCCCGCATTGGTTTCCGGGTTGCGGGATTGGCCACGCATAGGCACGAAATATCCAACACACTCGAGACAATCTCCGGGATGGAAGACTATAATTAGCAATCCTCCACCTAAGATCTTACGATGTTGCACAAATAAGTAATGGGGAACTGAGAGCGACCCCGTTTGGCAACTCCCATTGGGACGAGAGTGGAGGCGAAAGTGCAACCGGGGAGGAGGAGGATGGGGGAAGGGGTCGCGGGAGATTTTGAGGTGATGGAGGGAGGGGGGAAAGGTGTCGACACAACATAAACCGCTCCCCCCCGCATGCTGTTTTTTCTTCTTCGTCCATTTGGCTAGCGGACCTCGTGGTAGGCTGCACGCCGCGCGTGTCGTCATCACCCGAGGCCTCCCACCCCCCAGTCACGTGTGGGAGATACGTCACAGTTCACATTTTTCCGCGCGCGCACTCTCTCCCCCTCAAATCGTTCTCCGGGAGTAGGTCAGCAGCCCCGCCGCGGAAGAGATGCGGGGATAATCTCCTTCCATGCGATCCCCTCGGAGCAATTACCGCGGACAAGTCTCTGGAGAAGTGGGTATTATCGCCATTCATAAAAAAAATGTGTAGCGCGGTGGCCTGGTGGGTAGATTGTTTCGCTACTGACCGAAGCATTTATTTTTTTATAGTAGCATCCTTCTCGTTACTCTTTTTTCGATTACCTCTGTGACTAGGGGTCCAATCTGGTTTTCTAGCACAATCCTTTCGTCCGCATAAATAGGGTAAAAGCACAGCCTATGGATTATCGTTTTCTGTCCTAGCTAACACTCACGCCTATTTTCGACTTCCTTGCCTATAAAAGAGAGTCGGAAATAGTAACTGGGATTAAAATGATCTGAGAGTCACCTCATATTCATAGAATGGTTCTACCTTTTTACAGGAATAATAAAGTGCTGACATCGTTAGTGGTACCTACCTCGCTATGCACTATGAGAGGGCGATATTCTTCTTCCCCGAACCTTTATTGGCCACGCCAATTGCTCTCTTCGAGATCCATTCACAACATTAAGGATTGGTGGTGCCCACAACGTCGAGACTTCTCACTCAAACACTTCATTCAAATCCCTGCCTCTTCTGAAGGTGAAGTGAAAAAGTTTAGTAGATTTAAGATTCGGTTTTAAAAGGAAACCCCGAGGGGTTGAAAGACTTCGGATTCGATTCACCCAATGGTCCCGGGAGAAGCCTTCGGCCAACCCCCTCCCCCCCCCTCCCCAAAATCCCTAATTGTGTGATGCATTCCAAGGAGAGGAACTGTCCTTTCTTACCCTGAATGTGTACTCCTCATTCGCCAGTAGCGTATTCTGATGTGAGCTCTACCCTCGCCTGTCCGAACAAAATTGAAGTGGCCAATACATAAATATGGATAAGTAGTTTACCATGAATAAAAATCCATCACACACACTTGAACCCGACTCCTCGGGATGAGTAGATGGCAGCTCGCAACAGTCACTACACAATCCAGAAACTCCTTTTTTTGTATTTCAAGTCTCTAATTAATATTGGCTAAAGTAAATAATATGTCGCTAAAAACTTATACTGTTATTATTTCTTTTCCATTTTCATCAAATAATAAAAAGGTACCAAACAGGAAACAAGGAAAATCAAGCCACTCCTTTTCATGAAATATCATTACATCATTTTAAACAATTATAAATGTAATAATGCACATATTTAGCACTCTTGATCAGCGCTGGCCTAATTCTAATCGAAATAGTTCAATTTCTCGCAGATGTTGGCGAAAAAACTGATAATTGTATGCATTGTTGACGTACGATACGAGGAGTGTTACCATTTGAGCACAGGTCGTGTACATTACCGTTATCAGTTGAGGTCGAGTATCAATGAATTAAGGCGAAGGATAATAAAAGAACAAGTTTTTAATGTGCAAGTGGAAAGTGCAAGTGCATATCTCTTAAAACAAGTTATTTCTTTGGCTCAGGAGACAGTATGTCATTAAATATTCACGGAACTTCGTCATCACGAGTGAACGATTTCAACGAAGAACGAACGAGAACGAATGAAGATACATTGACATCCTACATTGGTTTTAACTAGACTAATTATTTAAATTAAACAAGGCAGGTCGTTCCCCACTCGTGAATTAAGTAGCACACGACAGCATGGCGACAGTGTGGAATATTAAATAGGGCACAGATGCAGTTCCGTAAATTTTGTTCATTTTCCGCATTCAAGTACCCCTTCTTAGTCAACAATTCCTCAGTTTACCAACATATCCGATTCATTAAACTGCGCAAAAATACTTATGTGATCAATCAAATTTCTCAATTGACAAATTACACCTACCACCAGGGTCATTCACAGTAAACTATGTATCACTCAGTAGCTTCGCAACGGACAGGTTATAAACATTTACCGAGTCAAAATTGGTTTCAAATCGTATTCTTACTGAACTGAGAATCGATTGAGAAAAAAATCGATTTCTTATTAAAATTTAAACATAACCCCTAATTTATTTAATGTTGATCGATTTCTGTAATAGAGTTTGTAGCCGAGTTTCATTTGAAATGTAGTGACAGTGACAAAGGAACTCTTTCCATTCCTATCTCTCACAGAGCACTCACTAACAATCGGTGTATAACAAACAAGTAAAAAAATCAATAAAAAAAAGCAGGATAAAAAATGACAATATTTTTAAGACCTCTCCCCCAAGAATAGACTGTATCTCATGACGAGTTCACTCCCCTCGATCTCGAGCACGAGTCGATAACTTTAGATTTATACTTTTCGCGACACTTGTAGCCTCAGACAACTGTTGATCAGGCAACAGCATGGATGGCGGTTGTAGGGTAAGAATTTAGATAAGCGTTAAAATGGGCAAACGTGAAATGGATAAATTGGAGGGAAACATGAAATTTCCATTCACAAAAAATATAAATTCAGAAGAAGACTGCTATATGACACCAAATTCGAGTTGGAGGCATGCCGGTTCTCAGATAAATAAAATTTTTTTGAGTCTTTCAACGAAACTTACGACCCTTGTTACTGTTCAATTATTCCGCTCACTTTTAATGACATTCTTGATAATTATACACACAATGCCTGTTGGTTCGAAATTGGGTAAGGGAGGACTAATTTTTTAAAAGGGGTTTCTGTCTTAATGCATTAATATTATTAAGATGTAAATATTTTTTTAATTAAAGAAAATATCATATAAATATTTAAAGATTTATTTTAGATTAATCAAGACATTTCTTTCTGCGTCTTATTTGTCTTGCTAATGGTCCACTTCTTTCTTCGTAAATGGCGACAAATAATTTTGCTATAACAAGATAAAAATTAACGTACAACTCTGTAAAAGTAAAGAAAATATTCTTTTAATTGACATAATATATACTATTAAGGAATGTTTTTCAAAATGAAGACTCGACGAGTTTTAACCAGAACGGATACATCAAGGAAATGAAATATACTTTGTGCTACCAGCCCTTTGGAATACTGAATCGGCTAAATGGCGAGAATACCAATATTTTAAACATATGTTTTAAGGCGTGAAATCGGGAACAATGTTTCAGTCCCCTTTTACATCCAGCACTTTTGAAAAAGAAAGCATTCCGACGAGAGGAAAACGCCCGTGGAGACACAGAAAATGGGTCTCATTCTCTCGCTAATATCACTTCTACGCCTGCTGATTTCTCAAATCTCTGAGATTCTCTGTTCTACTGTAAACTCGTGCTTGATTTTGACTATAAAATAATTCGAATACTTATTACTTCAAGGGAGATGCAGATAATTTTATACTCGAGAAAGAGAGAGAGAGATTCAGCCCTAAAAAATTACAACAAGAACTTCTATTAACATTATCTTCCGCATTCAAAAAAAGCGGAGTGTAATATTACGCAAGACACCTATTAAACATATATGAGGGAATCAATATGGGTGAGGCCTAAGAAATGTTAAAGAAAGAACTGCTAATCTGAGCGTGCATTTAAAAATATATTTCTCCCTTGTCAATGAGAGAGGTTATTTCTTTTGCGCAGCCAACATGACCCAACAGATAAAGCACACACACGCAGTCAAAGCTTTTATCCTAGTCCTTGGGCTCGCATAGGTACTATCCTTTTTTCGCGCACGTGGTGACGCCACGGGCGGCGGCACAAATAGCGGCGTGTCTCTTTATTTATCTACAAGCGCCTCCGCGGGGCGCGCACGGCGACCATGAGAGTGTAGGAAAAAGGAGAAGAGGTTGCGAGGTGCAGTGACGTGCGGTTAATTGTTGCATGCG
This sequence comes from Ischnura elegans, assembly GCF_921293095.1. Taxonomy (NCBI): domain Eukaryota; kingdom Metazoa; phylum Arthropoda; class Insecta; order Odonata; family Coenagrionidae; genus Ischnura; species Ischnura elegans. The sequence goes on from NC_060246.1 coordinate 149,550,487, forward strand.
TGGCCGCCGGGGACGCATTTACGTTCCCTCGCTTGGAGGCCACACTAAATGAATAACGGCTCAGCCAGGGTATCAAGGCATGAGACAACTAGTGAGAACACGCACCTCGGCATTAAAACCCAGTCACCAGAGCCATCCATTGGCAAGACAGGAGGACGGGAAAACGAATGATAATGGTAGCGAAAACGAATAATAATGATAACGGTTAATGTAGCCATTTTATCGAGCAAATGACTTATCTGAATTATCGCTCGGGCTGAAATTCAGATGGAATTGAAAAAAGGCAGAGACAGTGGCTTAAATTATCACTTTGGTACCCACGGGTGTATTTTTAGGCCACTACCTCCGTTACTTTCCTAGTCGTAGTGACCTACTTACGAATACATTAATACAGAAACCCCTGCATTACTTATACTCTGCCAATCTTCTCTATTTTATCAAAAGTATTTTTATTACTCGTTACCCGACGCATTGTGATCGGGCAATAATTCAATATCTGTCCATATTCCACAAATGTTATAATAGCCCGATCGGTTTCAACGCGTCAAAGTCTATCGCGTCAACGCGTCACTGTCCGCTTGATAAATGCACAGGGTTGAAGAAAACGATCTAATTAAAATAAAATATGAGGATTATTACCGACTACTTATTTATTTTTCGTTCAGGGATCCACCAAAGCGGCCACCAAAACAGTCTATACGATGTATTTGAAACTTTTAGAAAATAATCTTCGAGGTCTTACTGACGTCCAAGAAAATTGAAACGTATTCACCGTTAATGTGATTTTGTTAACATTAATGCACGATTCACCGTCAGGGAATTTTGCTGGTCTGATTATCTTTATTTTTCCATGCCTGAAGATATTTTAATTTACTTTCTTCTAACATAACGCGGAAAATTACACCACAACACAGATTTCCCCAGCCTGAAAATGACTAAACGGCATTTAAAATGCCAAAAAAATAGTGATAATTTCGTGAATTTAACGTGGAATAACGGACAGCTAATAACAGAAACTTCTCTTCAGGTAAGAGGAAATAAAAAAATGGAAATTTAAGAGAAAGAAACCACTGCTCAGTTGAAACATACGCTCTAAGTTCCAATGTAGTACGTACGACGGTAACAGAAAGAGAGTATTATTGGCAAAAGAGGAATTTCTACGTAATAGGATAGAATTGATCACAGGAACCTTGCGTAAAAGCGTACAATAGAGCCGCGGTTATCTAGTAGGCTACAGAAAGTGAGACAATGAGGCAATCGATATGATGGGTGAATGGAAGAAATAGAGTGGGAAATACTCGTTAAATAGGGATAAAAAGGAGTTTGGGATGAATGCAGGCGTTACATATAGACGGACATAGATTCAGAGAATATTCCGACTTTTTTAGATGATGACTAATTGCAGAGAACCTTATTACACCAGATCTGTCAGGTACCTTATCTTTAAACATTGACTAGAAAAATATTTTATCAGCACATTCACGTTCCCAAAATTCGAGTGTCAATCAAATAACACATTCATGTGGCTTGGAAAGGCATGCAAAGTGATCGTAAAACCAAAGAATAAAATCTCCACGATCACTACTTGAAAGGAACATAGAAAAAATAAAAGCATCTGTTCGTTTCCAGCATTAAGTTTCGACTTGATACCTAAAAACCCAACGATCTGTTTCCTTCCGCTCTTGATTTTAGAAAAGACACTTCGAAAGTCACTCGTTTTTTAATTTATACGGAGTGGAGATCCAAAATTGAAAACTGAATCCCTTTCTCCATTGCTATAGGGTTCAAAGTAGAAAGTTTGCAACTTGTGCAGACTACTACCATGGAAATATGAGAAATGTTCAAGGAGAAATCATCGCCTATCAGAACGTGATAAACAATCATCGGTATTTAAGGTGTATTACAGGAAAGATATGCACTAAGAGGCCAGTCGAATGAAGGGGCAAGCATTTCTGAATCTAAAATACAAGCAAGTAACTCACAAGGTTCATTATTTGTATTTAATGAGCAAGATTGACCGAAGATTTAAATATGCGACGAAACGCGAGAGGAGCCCATAGTGAAGACGAAGCCCGAGAAAACATAAATAGTGACCCTTACGAAGTGAAATAGTTTCACTTTCCACAGAGAAAAAGTTTTACAGAGTCAAGCCTGAGGATATTAAAATACTTCTAAATGATTCAAGCCTTGGTAAAAGATACCATACAGAAAGCACTGGATTTATACAGAAACGGAGGTAGAGAATGGAATTTCTTGAAAAATTATGTCACCAGCGATAAATCAGGCGAATTCGTGCGTCACGTGATTTCTCAAAGTATTGAAACCCCTTTTTCGCTGGTATCAATTATACCTGAACTGTAGTGACAAAAAAGAATGAAAAAATTGCTTAATTTTTATGTTGCGCAGAGAAGTCAATAGCTTATGGGAAAAAGGATATTTTCAAATGTCTCAACATTAGATACGAAAAAAGTGTAGAAAGGCGAAGTAATTAAGGCTATCGATAAGAGCAAAGGTATGATGGAAGAATAAACCTATACAATCAAGCAAAGTTAAGGATTGTGTATTACTCAATTCAAATGCATAATTTGGTAAGAATAAGTATTGTAGCACTCCGGCTCCGGATGAAATAGAAGCCTTAATTAAGGTAATGAAATTTAATAAACTATTTATACCTCGAACAAATCAACAATTGTGGCACCAACTCTAATTGAAAAATAGATTAATTGTAACAGAGTTTTTCAATTCTGGCGTTTTTACTTTGTTTAAATAACCTTGGCAAAACATACGAAATGCCGTTGAACAACACAAGAGAAAAATTGAAACAACACTAACTAAAGGTGGAATGACAAATCTTGGGTATGTAGCCCGAGTGTCTATTGGTGTCCATCGCACTTTTACGAGCATAACTTAACGTTCTAATTAAATTCAACAATCCTCATACTTCCTCCACGTGGCACTCACCTCGCTGTGCTCCAGCTGAAAGCTATTATCGGTCGTACATACCTACAGACTTCGTTACGAAAGACGCAAAAACCATTGAATACCATTCGATAAAAAAATTCATTAAAATATATAAGCTGTGTTTTCTTGCGGAAGAATTTCTTAATCAGCAAATTGAGAGTAATATGAAGAGGCGTTCCGTGTTTTCACCTGATTAATCGTAATAAAAAGTGTCTACCGCGTGTTTGATCGGCAAGAACGACGAGTTCAACAAGGAAAGTGACCTTTCTATTGGCACATCCGATACAACCAGCAGTGGAGTCAGTCGAAGAATCCAAAATATTCACCATGGCATTAGAGGCTCTCAGGTTTACCTAATAAACGCTCGTTATATGGAGTTCTTGGGTTTATAACCAAGTCATTCGATGAAATGCAACGAAGCTTCGATAACATACTCTATCATCATAAAAATCTTTAAGATCATCCTGAAGATTGCCCATCTAATCACTCACCCTAAATAGCATTAGATATGTCATCAAAACATCGCCTCGGAGCAGCTCAACAATAATATATCCATTTGGATACCCGAGAACCCTCCGTTGCGATAGAAATGATTACGAACAGATGACATTTCCTCGGAACAACGACGTTTTCTCCTCGATGAAACTGCCGAGGAGCCGAAGAGAATAGGTATGCATTATTCAATACGATTGACTTGAGCTGTTTACACGGAACGGCGCGAAACATGAAGTGTTGTCCAACGACATGAAGCAGAGGGGAATCGAGAGGATAGAGTGCTGAACTAATTATCTAAGTCCACTATTCCACAAACTTTACTTTTAAATATAAAATAAAATTAAAAATAAAGTTTGTGGATTAGTACTGTGTTTTTGTTTTCACCATGAATATTTCATCGTTCCACCAAGTAACGCCCAAATCAGTTGATTTTACTTATCTAAGGGTTCCAGGTCGATCATCCCCAACCAAAAATCTTCATTGCACAAGTTTGCTTTGGGAAAGGAACTGGCTACCACTACCTTAATTTATGATATCCACAAGCCTAAGGTGTGCACTATACTAAAGCCTTTGGTGAGCACTGACTTCACCTTTCCACGCTAAAATTCGAATTAAAGGAGCATATAGGTAATGATAAGTGATAAATACATAAGGACATCAAGAGAAGAGAAACCAATCGACCTAATTTCAGTTGATTCATTTCTCTCCCAAGAAAATTTCCTGAGATTTTGCATTCACTGCGTTAATCTAAGTCTAAATCTTTAATAATATTCAAATAATTTCCTTCTGCTCTCTAACAATGGAGTAGCATTTTGGATGAAGTAACACGCTTTACGCTATGCATCGAAATGCCATGAAGAGGAGCCTTTCGTAACTATTGATCACCGGTATTGAACGGTGAAAATGAATGCGTCCGCTGCACGGATTACATTTAGTGCGTAAAAATATACGCCGGCTTCCCACGTTCCGCGAGCACAACCAAGGTTTTCCCATTTAAAAGCGATACGATAGCTGTGAAACCAATCAAATAGAAAAAGGGGGTTACCGATTGGTGCCAATCACATGAAGCAAAGATATATGCGGAGCAGTTTCGTAAAAACGATTCTTTCCTCTCACACCTCGCACTCTCACTTACCTGCTAATGAGGAGAGAAATGAATATGTGGCTAAGGAAGGTAATCCCAACATATCAAGCTCCTAACTTTAAGTTAAAGGATGGATAAATGAAGGTACAACACAACACCTATGAGGAAATCGGCATGGTCGATGAGGAAAGGACACTTTGTGGGAAAGATAAATTGAAGCCGTAGGCGGTAGCAACGGGAAGAACTTGAGTGAAGAGAGCACTCAGAAGTCTCGGTAAAAAAAATATTGGTGAGCGGATTATGGAAAAAGGCCATGCTCTAAGGACTTACTGAAGAAATGAAGAGCGTACGCCGATCTGAAAAACAAATTCACCACAGAAGAAAAAGAATCTACCTCTCGCGGTAGAACAGTCTTGTATCTTAAAAGGTAAAACTATCCAACAAACATTCGAATTGGGCCACCTACGAACTGACCTAAGGTTAAACCAATGCTGAACACAAGTACCATACGGTTAACCTACAACTGCTTTCTTCGTCCACCAGCAGAAGCTACTAACGCGTTTGGCACGAGCCTTCCCCACCCACGACAAATAACTAGTTTTTAGTTTGAATGGTAACTCAAAAAAATGCAAAGAAAATATGAAAAAGTAAGCAAAATCTTATAAGAAAATTGTCTGTTTAAAAAATTTAATTTATCAGTCTATGGCAATGACCAACTTTTCCCGAGTGATGATTAATCGAAGTTCTACTCTATAAGGGCCAGTTTATAACAAAATTGCGATAAATTCGACTAAGCACTTAACGAAAACTTAGCTTACTGCCTACAGGGCGTTTAAGAAAAAAATAACGCATACGGAACGCTACCCACTGCCTAATATACTCAATTGACATTGTTTTGGGTCGGTTCTTAGATGCCTCTATGCCCATTCTGGAGTTTACAATTACTACCCATATTTTACAAATCATATTTTTCATACCGAGATGTCTTCTTTGGTTATCCACGCACGAATATTACAAAAGAGGATCCTCAAGTCAGCCTCAAAATATGTTGTCACCCACCGCGCATTTTAATGGTTTTACAAAAGTCGCCACTCGTGTCGCGGACGGACAAATTGATCCTCAAATTGATTGATTGCTATTCCTCCCAATGACAGAGATTATGCTGCAAAATATTGTATATAAGTGGGTCGCATTGCAATCATCACCGCGCCGCGGACATAATTGAATCCGTATTAAAATGGGTCCGAAGAGGCAACAGAAATCGGCTTTCTATGGAATGGAATCGGGCTTCTTTCATGCAGTCCCCTTGGATTCATGGGTTGAGTTGAAATACGGATGAAAAGCGCATGAAACAAAATACTACGATACTTCACGTTCCAAAAAAAAGCACTTTTCCCGTTGATTCAAAATCGACCAAACCCCACACTAATTTTTGAGTTAATTTCACAAGGTTCCGAGCTGATTCATTGACGTACTATTACGGGAATCACACGCTCACTGCTACCAATAATTGATTGCGAATTAATCATGAAATCATCGCAAATGCATCGGAACTGCAAAAAAAAATCGTCCCCGATGACGATGGAAAAGGATTCCATCGAAACGTCGGCAACGATGGAAATGGAGGAGATTACCCGGACGAGAAGAATGTACTGCAAGTGAAGTCGTACATAGCTAATGGCCTCGAGGAGGAAAAGAGCTAGTAGGGGAAGAAAGGACTCACTTCGGATGAAATTGGGAGCGTAGTCGGCCAGCCTCCAGATGATCCTTGCGAAGAAGGTGACGGGCTGCTGGTTGGGCGGCGGGCGAAGCGAGAGGGGCCTCGAGGGCGGCGCAGGGTCCGCCAGCAGCAGGACCAGGACGATGAGGAACACGGCCAGGAGGTTGTTGGTGGACGTCGGCCACGTGCCATTCCGGAGGGCATTCCTGTTCACACAGAATAAAAGGATTATAAAACAGACGTTCTATAGTGGTACTTCAACATGCCCGGAACTAACGGAAATCGCAACAAAATATAAAGTTTTCAGGTAAGTCTGATTACTTAGTCGCGATGATGAGGAATCTAAACTAGACTAGGCTGACAACGTTGAGTAAATGATGCAATTTTACAACATTTTGATGGTATCTATTAAAATATTACAGCTCCAATTTAGGCACTTTCCTCTTCATCAGGTAAACGTCATTAGCATTTTTCGAAACATTTTTTTTTTGCCGACTGATTTCGCAAAACTATTATTGGCCCACGAAAATTAGAAGTTCTCAAACCGATTTCCATCTCCAAAAGTAAATACAGGATAAAAGATATCTCGTGGGAGCTCTGCATTATATTCAAATTAGAGCGACTAACGCGCATGAATTTTAGCTCATCTTGCTACGTAACTTGTCTAGTGATTGAAATTTCTGAAAACAGTATGCATCTCGAGCAAGTAAGCACTGAGAGGCATTATAAAACACAATATAAAAATTTGCTCCGAAAAAATATTATTTCAATGAGTGCAATATTTACTCTTGAACCAAATTTCCTTCCGATCTGAGAAAATTTCCTCTACATACCCGGGAATAGGCGGTCAATGGATCATGGTGTAGTGCTCAACTACTTCCACGAAACAAGCTAGTAATTTTAACTAGGATTTTAAGTAAATTCTAAATGCTATATGAAGTCGAAATTCAGAAATTAAGCACCAACCCTATTCTGTATTTGAAATTTCGCCGAGTTTTCATCTTACATAATAAAATAGAAAACTTACACCAAATTACAAAATTAAAATTACGCCAGTCATGAGTTAAGAATGAAATTTGTTCTGGATTTTAATACTTTTAATAAATTTAATACTTTTTGAAGCAGAGTAACATAAATTGAATTTGGGAGAAAGTAAATTTACGTATTAAAACAAAAAATAGTACTCGATTACACAAGAACATACATTTTCCAATCAGCTTTGAAAGGAATTTTCGAAGAAAGACGCCAACTAAGTTACAGAATCATTTTCTTATGTGACCAAACCCTGTTGCTATGATCCAAAAAAAATTTATGAAATCTCAAATAGTCAACATAAGGACTTAATAAGGGTAACCATAGAGTAAGTAAATACTATGGGGTAACCCTTACCTCAAAAGTGCTAAAAATACAAAATGAAGGAATATTTTGAGCAGAAAATAGTTAATACTTTCCTTGGTGTGTACGCTTTAATTTACTAAAGGAAAGTCACCTCACATATAGAACCTATTTCACGTGGGATTATCTATAACACGCATCATTCGGCAATATACTTCCACCTCCCCATGTGGCAGTAAATATTTCAATGTTTGATACACCTTAAAGCTTTGCTCTGCCTCCTTGATAGACGCGAAAATAGGAGAACCCCCAACCACTGCATGATATGTGAAGTGATTTCGTTTTCCTGCCTCTTTCATGCGCATATGCCAGAAAAAGTCACAGAAATATTCTCTTTCACCGGAAACAATGACTTCACCGGATATTTTTCTAAATTGCACTTAACAAGAAATCCCATTTCCCTATCATCACCACAAGTCATTCATAGACGTGTCTTCACGACTGCATTAACCTAATCTTGCCGCCATAAAATAATAATAATATGAGGCTATCTGATTCATTTCACAGTATCAAAGGGAAAACCAAACCATATAACGATGGAAGAAACTGCATTGGGAAAGTATCCGGAGAACATACAGATGCCTTGCATTAGAATGCATATGTAACCTTGAATTTCGCAAACAGGGCGATATTTTTTATTAACTTATGAAACTGAAGAAATAGCAGAGAACACTTACAACACTGGAAACTACCAGATCCATTTTCAACCAATAGTCGACGGCCGTTAAAAATATGCATCCCAGCAACTACTATATTCCCATTGGCCTCCGGAGTACGCAGTTGATGGCCAACCTAATCGATGATTTAGTTTTTTTTTTCAGGAAAGAATATCCGTTTTACCGAAAATAATTCCGATGAAAAGGCAGAGCTCCTTGTAAGTCACCTTGACAGAAGATCGGAAAATTATGAAAATTAAATTTTAATATCGTAGCTTTTTTTAAACTGAGCCACTCGACCCGCAAGCCAAGCAATAACAATCCATTTAAATTTTAAGAGCAAGTAACGACAATAATTTCCAGTTTCACAAATTTATTTTACAATTAATGACTAATTATTTTATCACGGAGCTCTCCAAAAACATTATTATTATTTTATTCTACCGACCTTTCGTCTGGCTCCTACCCTTCGACGTATCTGGCATGGGTGGATCTACCGGGAATAATTTAGAATTAATCCCGCCAGTGCAGCTCTAGGGGTCATAGGAACGCGCAAGCCTTTCCACCGCGACAAGGTTGTAGCCCAAGGGAAAGGTCCAAAAACATAGACATCTATAAATGAAGGTAGTAAAATAATTCAACTTTACGGCTATTTTTCCCGACTAGTTGCAGAGCAAGACTGTTTCTTCTTACGGGACGTGAAAAAAATACGAGGAATAAGACCAAAGCTGATTAAAAATTTTAACTTCTCCGCATTTCTGTCATTGCACGAAGATGCCTTCAAAAAATGGTGGACCACTGAATTGAGTCCGATGAAAATGAAGGTAAAATATTAAATTTCCATAACCAACACACATTGTACATCAATTGCTTAAATCATTCGGTATAATTACACCCCAACTACTGATCCGACGACACTGGAGCATTGAGAACAGCGAGCCGCAATGTTGTCGTTTCTCTTCTCCGATCGACGAAACAAGCGTATCGTTCGGCATGATCCCATTGGCAAACAATACTTCTTATACAAAAGTACGCCAGCAGCATCACACTAAACGAGTTCCTAAAACTACCAGTTCGGCCCACTTAAAATAACCAGCTCTCAGGGGGAACAGCACAAAAAAACTACCGGAAAGTCTCGCCGTCTTGATTGCTCCTCGCCTTTCTAATGTCGTAATGACATGTCTCCCTATAGCCCTCCCTAAAATCGGCACGAATTGCGGACCAAATGCCTCTCTCACCCCCTACAACTCCCTTCGGGTAGACCACATTGTTTTCCAGGTTTTTTGGGATCAACGATCCTTCGACACACTCACGTTTCGGTTGCGGTTATGCACATTCACGCAATACCCTCACCCATGCACACCGCGATTACGTTTCCTCGGAAATTTATTTTCCTCTCCCTCCCCGCCGGAGGAGCGACCTTTACATTCCTCGTGGGGTTAAGAAATCCCAATCCTGAGAACGGTAAAACTTTTCAGACGGCAAGGGAAGCAGAACTCTTGCGTAAAAAATTATCGAACATCCAAAAAATAAACTGACCGAAATATTCGCTTCCCTGCGAAGGGCTTCGATTACCTAATAAGTCACAAGGAAAGATATAAAATATTTGAGTAACATTGGCGCCATCCCGTGTCGATGACGGGCTTATCTTGGAGATACAGTATTGCATTCAACGCATTATTTCCTCTTGCTGAAAGATTAGCGGGCATGAGACATCATCACGGACAAAGTGTTCCTAAAAATTAAGAGAACTTACGTGTTTTGCTATATTAAGAAGCGCTTTAGTGCCACGGAAAAACAGGAGAGATGTAACTACTTCTCAATATTGTTTTCTGAAATCTTTGAATTTTATAAGGTATATATGACATGTAATAATTTCTTTCTAAGATAGCCATAATTATTTCGATCAGGTAGGGTATCACCAAATACAAGCTTGGTAACCGACATGCCCAATATATTAAGAAATGTGAACAAATTAAAATATTGAAGCATTCCCGGAAACTCAACGTCGATTCAACATCCAAAATACAATAAAAGTAAAACAGCAAAAACAACTGAGATTCGTAACCCAAAAATATGTAATACCGATCGTAATATGGGTTGGATCATGAATGATAAACCCTGCCGCCACCACGCAATTACTTACATGAATGAGTAACGGCGCTCATCAACTTATAGACTCTGCTTTCTCACTTTCGACGAGCATCATGAGATGAATTTACGGATAATTGTTAGTGCATAATTTTGCTGACCCAAATTAGACCTGCATTGAGTATTTAGCTGAAAACACCATGGTAGCTCTAAGTTATGTCCTTTTATTAATAGTTCCCCGTCTTTTAATACTAGGAGATAAAAGCATGACTTTAAATAGCCTATTGATTATTTATGCCATCTTTTCTTTCGGAAAATAATAATAATTTGGCTTTGAGCTGAAAAACTCATCCCGATAAATTAAAAAAAGATATATTTTTCGAAATGTGAAATGAAATATTTCTAAAGAACACTTTCACTACATACCTCGCGAAAAGACTCAAGTGCAGGTACGTATGGGGCAAGTAATGCCTGTCACGCTAGGACAGTAATTAGATCTCATCTAATGGGAGGAACTCAGTTCATTCCACAAGAAACTTCTCCAATGCCACGCGAAAGTAGACTGGGAGAAATCTTGCCTTCAGGCTGACGGTATCACGATGGCTTTGGCATCAATTCCTTAACACCTAGGTTCACAGACCCACAGGCCTAAGCAACTCCCCGCGATTAGAATATACCTAACTATGCAGGTACTTTCTACCGTGGATTATTTTCATGCCTCGAGGCATTAACGCTCGATAGGAAGCTTTAGCGCGCTTTCATCGGCTAGGCTTTTCTTTCGATCGGCTCGGAATGTCTATGCACCCTCACGTTCAGACGACACAATCACAAAATGTAAGTAATCAGCAGAATAATTTGCCTTGTAGTATCCGCAAATTACAAAAAAAATACATCTTCACTGTGTATAAACGTCACAGCAGGTTAATTAAAAGATCATCATTGTATGTGAATAAATTTTTAATGTCTAAGCGATGACGCGTAATTTCACCACGGTGGGAGAGGGAAAAAATATAATACATGGAAACAATAAAGAATAATTGGACTTACATCGATCTGAAGAAGGGAATTCAACGTGACAGCGGCTACTGTCTTCGTAACTTCGTCAAATACTGCCTTCTTTTAAATAATTCAACCTATACCGGTAGGTTTCAAAAAACATTGTCGCCATTTTCTCCATACATTAAAAAAAATACTTGATAAAGGGAAGAAAGGAAAGAATACTTAATGAAGGAAATTCGAAAGGTAAAAACGCATATCTTATCAAAACTCGAAACTCGAGGAATGACCGCCACTAACATTGTCATCTCTTAGCCTATATTCCGCGAGGTACACATCGCTGCAATTTCGGGTACAACTCTTTTCTCAACTTCAAGAATGGAATAATACATTATCCATTCTATGACCACATATTTAGCCATTAAAAGATGGTTACCTAGCATTATTGCGGTCGTAAGGAGATTTTTTTCTGATAAAATTCAGCATATTATACACTTTGACAGGAAATTGACAGGCGATCGCTTTTTCTCCTCCAAAACATGCAAATGGACGTTAAAGGTGATTGAGGCAGATGAACCACATAGGTTTCTAATGTGAGAAAAATAGAAAATATAAATCCAATAATTATGGTCACAGTGAAATACAATCTTCCTTCCTTCGCCAGAAAAAGGTATAGATAAGCAATTTACCTTGTTCAGCGCTCTCTGGTAAAAGAAATGGCTATATGCGAAAAAGCGCGAAGAATTATAGCTTCTTTCCCGACAGTAACAATGTTTACCGAAGGAATGATCGTAAATTTCGAGGGAAGGTTTCACGCTGCCACTAAGCAAATAATTGCTTGACCCTCTCAGAATTCTCACAAAAAACATAAGCAAACATTTAAACGATCGGAAAGTTTTTTTCCCAATTTGATAAACCAATTAGACCCACATTCCCGAGAGTTCATCAGATCAACAGAGAGCTGACCCCACAATATTCTCTTGTCCTTCCTCCTATCATATATATTACTATGGAAACGTCTTTTTCTGTCATTCCGTATATATGCTCCGATAATACGGCAACTGCAGTGATAGATAAAATATTATATTTTAAACTGAATCACCGGCTTCTGCCGAAAAATGCTACTTCAATCTCAAATTTCACTATTAACCCATTAATTTGACTTAAAAGATTCGATTTATCCATGTCGATTACTCGCTCGATGTACAGGTGTATCGAATCCACAATTTTTTTATTCTAGCCTTCAACAAAAGGTTTCAAAACTCGTGATGATGAAACTCACGACCAAAACGTTACAGGCGACAACATTGTTACTTCAAATATTGTCTTGTAAGAAGTTTTGTAAATTGCATGCCGTTATTCAGTAACAGACGCCATGATTGTTCCCACTGATATCAAACTCTCTTGCCTGTATTGTATTCACATGCTTCGTATGTTTTTGCAAGAAAACAAGAATAAAGAAAGTACACATTCTTGATTAGTACACCTTCCTCTCTATATAAAACCCAACTACACCGTTTCCTTAACAAACTTATTACCAGATAGGGTGAAAGCGTAAAGTTTTCGCAAGGGTTACCTAGTGTTATCAAATCCCCTGAAGCCCTTAGTATGACTGGAATGTTCAGCGAATTGTTGCCTCACGCATAATTAATTAAAGGAGTTACACGAGTAATTATCATTTATTTTGGAATTTAATTCATATAGATAATGGTGATGCAATTTACTAAAGAAGTATGGAATTACCAGGTGAAAAAACAATTCTTGTCCTTGAACTTAAACACATTCAGTCTGAAACCGTAAGCGCTTCATTAAAGCTACGAGATATCTAATCTAGTATTTTAGAGAGCGACAATAATGGATGTGATAATACTGTACAACTTTTGAAACGGTGAATATGAAAAGGACCCTGCGAACCGACAAAATTGCTAATTCAGACCACTAATCCTCACTACATACAATAGGGTAGTTTCCTTCATCAAAGAAAACGAAAGGCATTGACTGCAATTGGTTATCCACCATTAGTGTATTCATAATATACATTTTATTTGGTTTTAGAAATACCGGTTTAGACGAATGGGAATGGTCAATTTTATCCTCATTTGAAAAAGGCCAGATTGACACCCATGCGATGCTAGTCCACGTGACGTCACAGGGACCTAGTTTCTATACGAGAGGATAGGAGTTTTACATCGTCTGAGATTACCAATGCATGCATGAGGCACAGAACTCGGGGAAACGTGTCTTAATAATAACCTATTAAAACTAGCTAAGGTCGGAAAGTTTTCCTTGTTTGATAAGGTATTAATAATCCTTACTTAAGCCAAGCGCTATCAGCTAGCAAGGTACTCTGCTACCTGCTAGCATCCTGCATCGTATCAGCGCTCAGAGCCTCGCCCCAAGGTCACCTCACTTGCGGCAGCGGGAACCAGAACGACGTCACACGGAGTTTTCCCAGCATTCATACTTAGCCGTCGCGTTTTCGCGCGCTTGAAAATTTTCACTTTTCATTTAATCGCGAAAAATAGATATCGTCATTTAAAAATCTAAAAGCGTGAAATACGTACTCCAGGAGTAATAATCTTTCGATTTAGACAATAATAAAATAATAGGAAACCACCATATTCATTTACTTCCGTTATTATAGGTGTATCATCATTTATCAAATTTTCTCATCGCTAAAACATGGCAAAACGTGGGGTCTCTACGTATTCCTACTACTCACATTGAATAGTAGGCCCAAGTAGAGATGCAAATGGGAGAACCAAAGGATTTTTATAGCAAGTAATTGCGACATTTAAGAGCTACTTTTTCAACAATCCGCCTTCATTCATCGATATGAGTTTGATTGTATAAGGATATTCTAGAGGCGTAACAAAAAAAACTGGCGATCATTACCACTCACAGAGATTTCGTGCAGATGAGATAGCGGCTAAATTGTAAACTTTGGAAATAAAAAAAATGGCATTAAATGATGGAGGACTCATTTCCAATCACAATGACAAGAAATTTTTAATCATTATACAGCACACTAATAGGCAGCACTTGACTCAATGGTTACTCTTATTTCCAAATATACATGACCCACTCACTCACCACCGTTTTTTTTTCATTGACTACCTACTACATAACAGGGAGCATATCAGCAGGTTGCTATCTGGCCAAATTTCCCAAATCATCAGCCATTTCGTCGTTAAGTATGACATGGCATTCCTTAATGATCTACATTATCACATAAATACGGAACGGTGGGATATCAGAAACGATATTGCGATAAGATACGGCAGGCGTTCATGATAGTACATGATGTGTAGAAGAGGTATGTGCACCTACTCTCTTAGATAACATCAAATGATGAAACCGTATGATCCATAGAATATAGTGAGGTAAACGACTTAAAGTCGTACGATATACAACCACCTGTCCTGACTTTGGAGAAAAAATCGACGAATAGAATAGTCTAATTCATTGCATAGAAAATCTATCACAGATTTCCAGCAACCATTTTAATTCACAAAAAAACAAGTTACGATCCGTAACGTAAATTAAAATTTTTAATGCAATTGAAGGTTTTCCTCGATTAATATATAATGCCATTAACTACATTATAATCTCAATTTATGTTACCTTGAAGGGCTTAAAAACTCTAGGAGGCCTCCTGGCGTTTTTAACCCCTATCCCTCGTTATGATTGAAAATGGATATCATGAACGTGGTTTTCCAAAGAAAATAGGAACTGAATGCCCAAAAGGCGCCTCTAATAGTAGTGAAAAAACCCTCCCCGAAAGAACAACAGCAAACTGTCTCTGCAAAGAGCATTCAAAACAATAACAGACACACCTAAAAAATAATTTTTTCTACTAAGAACAATTACTCATCGAAATGGATCAAGGGATCTGGTAACCACGAGATGAAAATGTTCCACACTGCCGGCGCGCAGCTAGGAATTAAGTCTAGACGGAGTTTTATAAGCAACTAATGCTGGGGGGGAGGGGGTATGGATTACGGGAGATGGGAGTGCCCTCCCTCAGAAAATTTTTAAAATCAATGGTTAAAAATGGCGAGTTTTACGGTTTTCTGCGGGGTACTTAATTAATCCTTACACCACTCTATAAGTAACATTTAGCCAATTAAGTGAAATTTTAAAAATTTTCTGAGTTATGAGGGGGTTTTATCCCCCAAAACCCCCCTCGCTGCGCCACTGACCCACTGCCGCAGAGAAAAATGAAACAATTGAGAAATATTTTCTCGCAGTATTACTCTGAGTGATGTTCATTTCAAATATCAGAGAAAAAATACCGAAAAACGAGCCTTGGACAGAATTTATGATTGATTTTATAGTGGCTGCCCATGAATTATAAAAATTCACGGTTAAATTCCAAGTTTTAAATTTTTTCATGCAATATAGCACCAAGAATAAAGCATCGACTGGTGGTATTTTTATTTGAGTTTCAAGATCTATAGATTTTATAGACTAAGATATAAAAATTTTTTGAAGTTTTGTTTACTTATTTTTCAGCTGTAATGCAACTTTGATGTGATATGGTCACTGAGGAACAACTGAAACTTTAATACATTGAATTTTTACTACATGAAAGCGAAAGATGCGAACTTACACCGACTCTCAAGACTTACATACGAAGACATCGCAGTATTATCTATAACCTGAGATTTAAAAAATTACCAAAAAATTAAAAGAGAGAGGGAATTTTTTTAACCTGATAAAACTCGTTCTACTCCGTAAAAATATCTAAACCGGCCAGTAATTTTCATGAGGACGAGGTAGGCATATCGTATGACTTTGAAAACAACTACAGACGTGCCAGGTATCACCGGGAATCACAAATGAGAGCCCTGAAATGCAAAAATTCCGCGAAGTAAATACAACAAATGGGACAAAATATAGGATCCCACATATCAGCAAATTTGGGATATTCTGGAACGACGCATACTGGCAGATACGGACTTGAGACAAATAACACTGTTCGGCAAAAAAAAAGTTCAGAAAATGCCTGGCCACAATTTAGGGTGTTTCTGGCTAATTTTAGATCGCTGAATCCGAAAATGACCTTCGTTATTATCTAACACCCTCCATTTTTACGAGCAACCCCTAAATTGGGGAAACAACCCATTATCTAAACTTATCGCTTTTCAAGGGACTTTTAATAATGTTATCTGCTTCTGATTGAAAAAACTGACGTTTTAAGGCTATCAGGGTCACGATAGAGACAAACTTGACAGGGGTTGAAAAGATTTAGGGGGTGAAAATTGAAAAAATAACTTTAAAAAACATTGAAATAACCATTTTTCTTCACTTTTTATGGCATATGATATGGTAGCTAATGGGAAAGTTTTTAAGGGACGAATACTCTGTTCGTCTCCATTTTGTAAAGGATTAATATAACATAAAATATAAGAGGGGAAGGGAGGTATAAAAGGGGGTATAGGAGGGGGTTTAGGAGGTGGTGTAAAGAGCTGCCACAAAAATCTGGAATATGGGTTTCCTTGAAAACAGTGGCATATTCAACAGGAACCGAAGGTAAATTGTGGCCGTTGTTCAGTAAAACAACCCTTGAACTTGTCTTTCACGAGTCGATGAATAGCCTCCATTTGTCTGGATCATTCGTAATCGCTAATTCCCTCATTAGTCCTTCAATATCAGTGCAGAAAATCAGATCATCATTTTCATCATCCGTTGAAAAAAATTGAGTGAGGGTTGACTGTCTGCCTTTGTAATAAGAAACATTCACACTATCGGCCAAAAGATTCCACTGCAGCAAATGCGAGCCAAGAAGTTGTGCTTTACACGTAAGTAAGTTTTGGTAAGTGGATTTTATTGGAGCTCTCCTGTGCTGAATAATTTCGTATTGTCGGCCTATTTTAACGTACGGTCACAAACGCCATTCATTTGGCATTAAAAATTCCATATGGATGATATCAGGCGAAAAGAAAATATGAATCATCCCTGGAGTGAGTGTACTCTGCAAAGTCGTATTATGGGTACCCTCGCCCCAAAAACGATGTCCTTCGGGCTTCTCGTCAAAGGCTAATGGAATGCAAACAAAGACTCAAGGACAACGCTTTGACGCATTCCACTTTCCATAAGTATATCCAAGAAACGCTTTAAAGCTAACTATCCACGTCACCTGATTCAAATAGTACTCGGAACCGCATACTTCCAAAAAGAGAAAATACGCAACCACTTGGCATAGTTAATACGTTAAAAAATACAATATATTCATAACTACATAGGTAATAGATATATATATTGATGCATATTTAGCTTAAAAGCCTACTCAGCATTTGCAGCGGTTTTCCTGCAATTTTTGCAGTTTCTCCCAAACAGCCTTGCGGTTAACGTCGCGACACTTCCAACGCTGTGGTAAAGAATTAGATTGGATAGCCATGCGATGGCCATATCATAAGTAAGTGCACATGGATTCAGTGAAGCAAAAATTGAATTTTTCACACTGAAGGTAAAACGAGAAAATAAAATCAATGACAATAAACACGATTTGTTCACAACCGTTGTTTTTTTACCAATTCCCTTAAAGTTCCAAGCTCGGCGTTGTCGTAATCACCTTGGAAATTTTCAGTTTGAAATTGAATCCATATAATTACGCAAGTGGCCAAATTTTCTGCGACGTGAAGCGTGAATCTAAGATAAAGCCACGTCATGGCTTTCGGCTTCTCAGAAGCTTGAAATTCTTTCTGTTTGCATCACAAACAATGGCAGTCTGTAGTTTCTTGACCGAACTAATTGACAATAATTAAAATAATAATATTTAACGTTTCATACGATCATTTTAACATGGCGTAGACTTTGGTAGATTGGTAGATTATACAGATACTCTAAGAAATAAAATTTAATTTCCCAAAATAGGTCTTACATTCATAATTAAACAACTTTTCTACCAAAAATACATACACATACGAAACGAATGAAAAATAAGATACAAGACATATTTGACCTCGTGAACATATATTTCCCAAACTGCAAATGAAACAATAAAACACATAGAATAAAATCCAAAACAGGCTTTGAAAACGAAAACTGCTTCCCAGAAGCAACCTTCTAAAATACATAGATAGAAGAGTGACTGGCGCCGAGGGGAAAAAACAGGTTTGGAAAAATATTCCTCAAGATAACAAGTCCCATTTTCCTCCTGTCCCGTATCCCAAAGCTCTATGGAGAAGGAGCAACAGCTTGATATAGAATTAGCCAGAATGTCGCTAAAATATTTTTCGATATTTGTGTTTTAAGCGTTATCAAGTCCTAATTTTCAGCCGAAAAATGGAAAACAAAAACAAATTCTTATTGCCTGTGGACATTTTACATGAATGAAATTTTGAATAAAATAGGAAAAAATACTGATTTCTTGTGAAAAATATTTCTAAATACTATCAATTAAAAAAAGGTTTCGTTCTCGGAAAAAGGGAAGAGAGCGATGGCAGAAGACAAGAAAGTTGACAACTTTAACCAAGAGTAACGGAGAAGCCAAAAATTATTGAAGTAAAAATCGGAAAGAAAGGAGAATGGTACATTCCGGAACAATACCAAATAAGAACGAGAAAGACTGGCTCCATTCGCAAACACAGCAATTACGTGAAAATACTATTGAGGGGACAATCAAAGGAAAATTCAACGAGGAGACAAGTAGTTAGAGCCACGTCAGGCAGGATATGGGAAATATGTAATTATGAGTGAGCAAAGTATATGTATGAATACAAGGAATCACAATGAAAATCTAAGCATTGTACTACACAATTAATAATGACAATGGTGACTTTTGTTCCAATCTCGCCCGAAAAGGACACTGAATTGTGATAGCCATCAATTGCAAAAGCGACCTCGCTCAAAGATCCTTTGCTCAAACAACCAGCCTAGCGACAACAAGGTACAAAGGGTAGATGCCGAAGAGGTGTCCCTCCGCGAGGCGCAGAGCGATTCGGGCGGTCGTCCTCGTGAAAACGGGTCCATATACACGATCAGCGAGAGGTGGCGAAGGCGGAAGGCAGCTCGAAGGGAGGTGCGGGGGACACATTCCGAGGCTTCGAGGGAGGGCGAGGAGGACGGGGGAAGCACCGTCAGGTGGGGAAGAGAATGAGCGAAGGAATAAGGTGGGAGGACGCTCCAGCTTAAGAGTAATCCCAGGATTGAATAACGAAGGAAAACAACACCGCATTAAGGAGTTAAGTTCGCGACTACGCGATCCACAGCAAAAACATTTCGCGCAGTTTATCAGGAAAATTTTCAGCCATCATATGAGACATCCATCGAGGTTAAAAAGAAAAAAAATAGGTTAGGAACACAAAATGTGGGTGGTTCAACAATCATCATTCTTAAGTAAATACTTTTCCCAATTCTTTCCATTCCACACAATATCCAGATAATATCCAGACGGTTTGACAAGAAAATATTAGAGGAATTCGTGATGCAAGCGTGGAGGAGAATGAAAAAGAAGTGGATGGAGAGGAATAGGAACGACGAAGTGTCAACGGCACAGGTTGATGTTACATAGGCGAGCAGAGGACACTTGCAGAGGAGATACGGAAGGGACATGGGGTTTGGACGGTGCGAGTACCAACTAAGCTGAGGAGGGGAGGAGCGGGGGGGGGGGGGAAAGAGAGTGAGATTTATAATCAAATCAAGGAAAAAGTCCTTCCAGAAGTCGAAGAGGAAGTGCAATTGTGCAATTCGGGGAGGATGGAAGAATAATTGTCGTCATCAAAAGCCTGATTGGATGGTTTCAATGTTAGTCACGGCTTCTGGCTACTGTTGTCTTAACTCACTCAGCTCGCAGGCTGATGCTGCTGCCTCAGTACGTGGAACAGAAGCGACGCGTCGGGTACAATGAGCAAATAAAAGGGAGAAGAGGGGGGGAGTGGTCAGGTTGTGTGAATAAAAGGAACGCCAAGGAGCTCTCACACCCTCGCGGAGGGGGATACTCGCATCTAGGGCTCAAGGCCACCGCGGTTAGCCGCTCGGCCGAAATGGTGAAAGTGAGAGCGGAGCCAACGCAATGTCAGGACTGCTGGCACTGACCCCTTTCCGTCCTATGCGATTCGTAATTCACAACCGGGGCCGACGACGTAACACTTGAGGAGCGATATAAGGACCCGCAAATACCTGTTGGGTCTTACGACACTTTCTTAAACGGGCAGGACATCACTCTCACTGGCTTTAATGAATATTTCCGCGAAAAGACATAAGGTAATCTCCTTCGCCCTTTTAATTTTACATTATTCATTTACGCCGTTCAACTTTTTTCAAGAGGAATGCTGACCTGATGAAGACAATCGTCGAGGGGCAAGTGGACGGGTAAAAAGTTACAAGAATAACCCGTATGAATGACATGACAAGTTACAAGGGATGTAAAAAAACGTAAGCGTGAATATGAAAACATTAGCTGATATGGAGAGCGGATGTCAAACCAATATTCAGACTGCTGATGTAGGATAATGATTCTACATTTTAAGGCAGATTGAAATTTACTAATCACCCTGGATTGTCTTCCACCCCACATAGATCTCTAATTCGCAACGAAAACCTTTAATTCTATCCATGAGCCCTATTCTGTTCCTTCCCCTTCAACGCCTACCCAACATAGTTTACATGAACGTGGTTTTCAGCCGATAAACTGACTGGTTCTAATGATAGTTCGGTAACGACTACTCATCATACTGTAAAAGGGAGACGCTCCGTCACAACTTGAATGCATTTCCATGTCCTATTTCAGCTAAAGTAATCAGTCCATCTTTTCATGAATAGTAGAATTCATAATAAAATATTTTCTAGAGTATGGAATTTATTGAAAATTGTTCATTTAAACCGGCCCGCAGAATGTTTTATTAAAACATACAAAACCAGTACGTGTGTTTCACCCGTGTTTAACGGTGAAGTAATTTTATTTCCACCAGTTTTTCTTTTGTGATTTACCGAACCAGGAAATTTTCAAGTTTGCACTGAATGCATATGTTAACGATCAGCCCACTTCATTATTCATGATTAAAATGAGTGGAGAAAATGGTTGAGAATGAGTTCTCGATATTGTGAGAGGGCGGCTGACTGTGCAGAAGTTTTTCCCCAATCATTGACCAACTTCTCAAAACGACGATTCAAAAATGAAACTTCGATTTCGACGCATGGGTGAACGACCCCTGCGTTAGCTCGACGGGCGCTCTACATGTTGAGACGCAGTTTCTCTGTGGGTGCATGCCAGGCGCTCCGCTGCAGCCCACATCTTAACATGCGACATACCATTACCGTCCTCTAAACTACTTCCAGAGCCCTAGTCATAACATATGGCTTAAAATTGGGGGAAATAGAGCCAGAACACCTTCTCCAACGAGCCAATCGAGAACACAAGCGAAATGAGACAAGAAATGGAAATTTTATTACGGAATTCGCGTTATCAAATCCTAAAAATTCACATTAAACACTTACAAAGCAGATAAATTTTTGCCACACAGATATGAGACAGTGGCGGATCCAGGATAGGGACAAAGGGGGGGGGGCTGAGATTACGATTCCATCTAGTGTAAATTGGATACCCAAGGGTGGCTCTATATCCCCCCTACCCCCTCTCTGGATCTATCACTTGATTGAAACATACCAAAAGCGTGTAAAATAGGCTCTAAGTTTAGACCTTATTTATATTTCAATTCGTTAAAGTAGGTAAATACGTAGGAAAATATTAAACTAAATACTTTTGCACAAAGTGGTGACCCCCAAAGCAGTGACGGCGCTAGCAGGTGCGGGGCTAGGGGCGAACCTTCAGTGCGGGGCCCTTCACTTAAAATATTAAACTCTATACCCCATCTACAAACTCGAGCATTTTGAATCCCAACCACTCTCTGGCTAAGTATGTGTTCCCCTCCCAAATTCAGACTTCGTAATTACGCCATTATGATACCATCACGCAGTTGAGTTCAAAATAGTATAATACAAATTAAATTTATAATTATATTTATTCATAACATTATAACGTAAAATAAACATAAAAAGCGAGCTTTTTACTTTAAATTACTGCATTATTATTCCTTTTTCATAATATTATTTTTTGTCTAGCACGGACTTAACAATACAGTAATAGTTGAAATTGCGTTTTCAAACTATCGTATATTTTAATATTTTTCACGAACGCGGGGCCCCCCAAAGCGCGGGGCCCGGGGCAGTCCCCCCGGTCGCCCTCCCTAAGGCCGGCTCTGCCCCAAAGACTTCCATTTTATCTAGTGTGTTTTTCGACCCAATTAGGGGCTATTGCCCCCTTAGATCCGCTCCACCCCCATAGATCCGCCACTCATATGAGATAATTACAGTCAGGCACAGACCTTTAGGGAAGCTGAATCACCCCAAAAAGGAAGTCGAAAATGACAATTTCACGCTACATATGTGGTGACCTTCAATTAAATAGAAATGAGAAGTTGTCACGAAGTAACAACCTCACTACTAATGAATGCATACTAATAGCGTTAATTGATTTTGCTTCCCAATGCACATAGGTATGTTATTTTAATTTGAAGAGGAATAGAAAATACGATGCAATGAAGTATGGACAAAACCACTACCAACCTTCCCCTTGGGTCTGAAACTATTACTCAGCAAGTTTTGAATCAGGCAATAAGTCTGAATCAGCGATTAGCTGAAAACCATAACTCGATATGCAGAAAATATAACAGACCCGTGATGTGATTAAACCAATGATTAACCAGCGCACAGACATCCGTCTGAAGTTAAATATTACATTCCTCTACATTTCGGATATTCAGAAATATCCGTACTGCAGAGTTATGGTGTCCTTGGATGGATTTTTTCGAATAGTATTAGCGGGCTTTTATCACCTGGGAAGCAAATTACGTAGTTATTATAAAACCTATAAAATTAACAACTGTAAACTAGCATTGAAATCATAGTTGCATCGTCTCTTGCTTCTTCCAATATCTTAAACACAAAATAACTTTAAAATTTACTATGTGGGGAAAGGAAGAGCTGCAGTACTATATTTCTATAGCTTGATTTTCGTTAACGATTCGTCTTTCACCAACAACTGCTTTTTAAGCATGAAATTACCATTTTGTCTTCGTTATGAACAACAACCACATTTCAGCGCCATAAGCATTGCTTACGCGCAATTTACGTTTCCACTTCTTAACGCCAGTCCCACGAATGCCGCATATTTTACATTATTTTATTTAAAGCGATGCCTCGAATAATCTTTGTTTTAGCGAGAAAAGGAAATTCATATTCAGTAGTAATAGAAAGAAGTAGTAGATAGAAAATTATTAATACCATATAGACACCAGTGATATGTTGTGGGGATATTGTATTATCTCTTTAGCTTTAATCCTTAACGATTAAATCGAACAAAAATACCTACCTTGCCCCACGCCTCGGCAATCATCTCTCCATATTTCAACCGGTCTCCTCTGCATCGAAGTCAAAATACTTCATTCCACAGCATCTCAAATAACATAATTTTCCCAACCACAATTAATCAATCCTACTTTCCTCTCCCGTACATGCTCAGAGACGAATAAACGAGAATTGCATTTGCATGACGCATATGTTTAAACAATCCCTGGGATGAAAGTTTGCACGAGGGAAATTTTAACGTTTAAAATGGTAGATAAATAGCATTAAAGCTTGTGAAAAATGCCGAAGTTGGAGGCGGGGAGCCCAAAATATTGCGGTTTTGTTGTATACTCAAGAAAATACTCACTAAATATAAACATTCGTATCCATAATATTAATTTATGTACGAAAAGATGTAAATAACAGTAAATGGTAAACGAAAAGAGTAATGCAATTAACCATGCCAGCCTTGGTGGCGGTGGGGTAAGTCCTTGCCTATCAAACCGTAGTTCGCGGGTTCGAATCCCGCCTGGGTAGGTGACCCTGACCAGGGCATGGATGTTTGTGTCGTGCTTTGTTAAGTCCTCCGTGGTAAAGGCCTATATGCGCTTGATTGCGGGGAATTTGGAAATAAGTAAATTTTTAAAATTTAAAAATTTCCCGGTTGGTAACGCCTTAAATATCACATAACTGGTATATATTACCGTATTAATACATAATTAAATACCAGTATCAATCTCCGTGGGGGGCGAGGTGAAAGATTTTTTGATATAATTCGCCATCGTAATTTGAATCGGGGAAGTATATTCCATTTTGTAAACCTGCTTCTAACTAATTTACCAATTAATGATTGGGAAATATAACCTAAAGATATCCCATTCAGATATGTAAGATTCATTCGTCAGTAGATTATTATTTACCTCGCGTAAAACAGCCTATTGGGGCCGGTATGTGAGGTCATCTGCTCTGCCTCACTCTACACTTATTATGAGCGGACCTTGCATTAGTGTAGCGTCTGCAACCACTCATCCACCGGATTGTATCTGACCTTATAATCGGAAAATAAACACTATCGCTTCGTTAAAGTTGATTTAAAAAAATGAAAAAGGGAGATGGCATACAACACACTGAAATTCTGACACTGGAGATTTCACCTACGTTTACCTATTTCACCTACCTACCTATTTCACCTATATTTCAACTAGGTAGAAATACTGAAATAGGAATACAAAAGATAAATTAACGATCTAAAGACTTCAAGACTATAAAAATGAATTTTTCTAAGACATATCAGAATAAGGAAAATTCGATTTGAATGAATTTACTGTAGCCAATTAATATAATTAACGGAGTTCAACTTACTTCATCACATTAACACGGAGCGAGCCAGAATTTTATGAGGAAAACCGGTTAATTAGCCAAATTGCATAACAGGGAAGCGAGAGGAATTCTATTGCTCTCCGAATGTTTCACGGATAACCCTTACCTCCACGTATTTTCCCATTCATAAGACAAATACGTGTCACCTTTAAATCTTGGAACTTTACGATCCTCACCAGAAGTACCCCCCAGAGCGAGGAGCTCCAACCTAAGTCATAACTAACAACCTAACTGATAACAACTGGACGGTCGCCTCTCACCATCCGTGCAGTCCTTAACGCATTTTGGCAAGATTACGATGAGAGAGAGAAAATGAAAGGTCGTCCTTGCCGAAACTTCGAGCGTAATGACCCAGTTATGAAGGCAAAAAACCGGCTCCTCGGTCGATGTCGTTCACGCGCAGTCGATTTCTCAGCTTCCTTGTTGAGAAATCCCAAAAATGAAAGCCTAATGATCGGCTCAATCACCTTAAAAAACGACATATAAATCAGGGTATCGAGGCATTTCTATTATAAAACATACCGAAATAAAACCGAGTAATCACTGCAAACTTAATTCGGCCTACCCTCAGCAAACAAAATTCTCATACTTAACTTATAAATCAACAGCAAATTAATCATCAGCTTCCGAATGCAGGATTTAAGATAGGCAGTCCGTCACATTAAATAGATCAAGATCTACCACCCACAAACAGAGGATTAATTTAATCTTTAGAATACAGGTGGGAGAACGACGGAAAACCATAGGGACAGTACCACGTCTGATATTAATACAACGAATAAATTCAAAAGCTGAATGCGGAATTGAGTCAAAGTCTCCGCCCTTGTTCGCGTGCCTATTTTTCCAATAGAAGATTACGAAGACGCTGGAAGACTCGTATAATTGGTTAAGGGTATTGGTTTCTATATCGCCATCCTCTTAATTTCATACATCGGCAACATGAAAATTTGTTGAAATCATAAACCAACTAGCATGTCGATTGTGCATCCGATGCAAGATAAGCCCTACAATGATGAAGTAATCATACCGGAGGCGATTTTTGTAAAGTGACCCTCGATTCTCGATGTACCTTTACATAATACGGATAAATGATTTCCGTTTATTTATACGTGTTTAATAGTCTGCATCTCACTTATTTGGCTAAGCCTAATTAAAAAAAACAAAACTCAGGTCAGCATAAATTCAAATTGCATTTACCTCATTGTATTCTAATTTAATAGCCATCGCGACAGTCAACGAATTACTCAGAGCTGTGCGGCGCAGAAAAAAATTATCTCATTCCCAAGTTATCCGAAAATTCGATCAAAGCGGAATTTCACTGCTCCGCCTGAGGAGGTCCAACTTGCAAACAGGGGCCATGGGACTGGGGTCACTGCCCCCGCTCGCTCCGCTTCTGTCTTCAAAATCATTCTCGTAAGACCTTTGGTTGTTTTGGAGTGGACATTATTTCGTTGGCCCAAGTGAACACATATAAAAATCGACACAATGCAGCAATAGAGTACATCACCTCCGCACAACTCGACATGAATAGACCAATGATACACTATTCTGTTGGTGTCAGATCTGGGACTCCGGGTCACTATAAAACTCCAATTAGTTCATTACATAAATAATGATACAAGAATAATCAAGACCTTATGCCATCAGAGGAGGTAAGGAGGTTAAATATCCCCAGAAAGTTTTGGGGACATAATATCTCAACTTAACAATCTCCCTATCATGATACTTTAAAACCTGTTATGCATAATTCTTACAAGCTATTTCCCAGGAGACAAAACGAAAAGTTAGCTTGTCCAAAATAATATCAAAATATGGCCTCCTTCTTTTTCGTTCGGTGCTACACAGATCTACGAAATTCTCAGAGTGGTTTTATAGATAATCCCAGATTATTAACCTCGGAAACGATAAGCAATCCTAAATCAGGTCTGGGGAGGGCCACGAGTTACTCAGAATGAACTTAAAGGGATATACAACCTGCTAATTTTATCTCTCCTACACCTCGCATTTCTTAGGCAACTAAGCGCATATAATTTGCTATTGGCAAGCACTACTGTAGCTGTGCATCTAGGAGTAACACTCCAACAGCGATTTTCCCCACTAGCTTCCAATATTATTATCAAAAAGGTTCCAAATCATTATAAGACCAAGCAGTGGCGGATCTATTGGGGGGGGGGGGGGAGGGTTATAGCATTTGCATATCCAATATACATTAGATAGAATGGTAATTTTTGTTCAGACCCCACTACTGCTGGGACTATACCCTTTATTTAGCCCCCCCTTTTCCCTATCCTGGATCCGCTACTGAGACCAAAACAATTGAATGGAACCATCACGATGAGAGGATTTCTGTGAAATCTTCAGAAATTTAACTCAATAGGAGCGCAATTCATTCGCAGACTGGTATGACGAGAAAAGATGATGGGTTTACAATTTTTTTATTAACACTTATATTTATTAAATAAATCCAGATGATAAAGGACGTATACAGTTTTTAGGTCTAACCTCACAATGTGGCAAGACGCAAGGTGATTTCAAAACCATGGCCCGTAGGATATTGCACTAAAACTGGTTTGCAGACTTCCAAAAGAGCGTGGAAGGCTCTCGGAATTCGATTCTCCAACGCACTACACCTTGGACCGAAGAAAAATGTAATGCAACGAAGTAAAACTAACGACAGCCATTGTATAAACTCGGTACCTGAGAAAATTAGAATTCTGATTTCCCTTTCAATCGTACAATGAAAATTACCTGAGGCTTTAAATCCATAACCCCCTCCCAAACACTCAAGAGGTGGTCGCAGAGTATTACGTAGATGTAGATGAATACACATGTTCAATAGCCTCCGAAATGTACTCAAAACACCAATAGGAACCATGATCCAGGCTCGAAGTTTCTATAATATCCTATAATTTCTATCCTAAACATGACTTCTGTTCATTGTAACTCTTCTACTCGCTCGGTTTTACAGCTATATATTTCGTATGTATTTACTTATTTGTATATTTCTCGCATATAGTTTAACGCGTCATATGCAAAGTAGATCTAGATCTTGTTGATTGGCAAATAATTGGTATATCATACTACCACTGAATATTACTTACAAAAAAAAACAAAAAAGTCATACAGTTCCCTAAAGTCTCTAGAGAAACGAAGGTGAGCATTCGTAGCAAGGTAGATAGCCTCACACGTAAGCAGGTAAAACAATTACACCATAAAGGTGATAAGTGAGAATAAAACGGACAGGGAAGTAAATCTTTCAGGGAGAGAATAGCTCTGGAAGAGCCTGATGTTCACACAAATAAGATTTGATGAAAATAACATAGTTGAAGGGTATAGTGGAAAGGCTGAAGAGTCTAATATAAAACGCGGCGCTGTTTGCGTGGTAACGTGGAAAATAGGATAGAAGGAGAGGAAGATTTCTGCAGGAGAATGTTGGATAGATTTAGGGCTTGAGGAAACGCTGTGCAAGGTGGGTGAAGAAAAAAGACTATTGAAGGAGATGAAGAGGAGACGGCGCGTACGGGTGAAGGTGTACAGCGGGACACTGAAAACCATAATAGGGAGGAAGCCGTGGGGCAGGCGGGTAAAGACGAGTATATCCATCATGAAGAGAAGGTATATTGATAGAATGAAGAGTTTTCCTTCCCTACATCGAATTTCATCTCGGTCTTTAGAAGGAAAAACAATATGTGGATTGAGATGGGCGGAAGTAAGAATAATGCTAGAGTCGACTTGAATCGAAGCTAACGTAAGCAAGTTCGTAATTCTTAATAAATACGATAATGGCCAGATATCAGCTGGAAATCAATAGAAAGATGAATAGGATATTAGTTTGCAGCAAAAGAGAGGAGGCTAAGACAAAGATTAACCTAGGAAAGCATAAGCTTGAAGAGGTGAAAGAGTTTTCTTACATGGGAAGCCGAATTACCAACGATGGACTCGGCAAGAAAGAAAAAGTCAGTTGAATAGCGCAGGCGAAGAGGGCTGTCTACAAAAAGAAGAATCATCATATAGCTGAGAATACAAGCAAAGAAGTAAGGAAACTATTCATCAGATGCTAACGACGGAGTATGTTTCTCTATGGAAGCGAGACTTGGACGTTGACAGCGGCAGAGAAGTCAAGAGTGGAAGCATTCCAAATGTGGTGCAACCGAAGAATGATGAAGATAAAATGGATTGACTGTGTAAGTAACGAGGAAGTGCTAAGAAGAGTGGGAAAAAAGAGAAGCCTCCTAAAAAACTTAAGCAGAAGACGGGACAACTTAAATGGCCACATTTTGAGCCACGATGGCCTGATGAAGACAATCGCTGAAGGACAGGTGGAAGGGAAGAAGGGCAAGGGAACGAAGGACAGGATATATAGGATGTAAAAGAGAGGAAATACGTCGCTATAAAAAGGTTAGCGGATAGGAGAGAGAAATGGAGAGCTGCGTCAAACCAATCTTAGGATTTATAACTAATAATGAGGATTGATTCATAAAACTTATAAAAAACGGGCTTGACAGTTCAACAAACGACTATACGTTAACAACGCACGCACGTTTAATACATGTTCATACTCTAATTTTTGGGTTCCTATTTTTACTCCCTCACACACTATCGCCCTTCTAGTCTGTAATCAGAGCCTGTGAACTCTTGCCTCGTCTTAAAGCCCTTTAATAAGTGTTAAGTGAACACCCACGACATGGATCCCCGAAATGTCACCCCCTCCGCCCCTCCAAATGAATGACCGCCTAAAATTTTCTCTCTTTTTGCCTGATAGCCTCCACCAAAGTGGGGTGGTAGGGCAATAAATCGGGGCAACATTCTGGATGGAATGTAAAATGCGCAGACGGAAATTAGTTTTCCTTCCCGCGAGGACGTCACCTCCCATATTTGAGAAGTGGACACCTGCGTAGTAATCTTCCGAGGGAAGTTCCGTCAGTATACCCCGAAGTAGCTGTGCTAACCCCGATGTTTATCTGAGGGCGGCTTTTTTTCTTAAAAAGATGCGACCCCCTAACCCTTTCGTTGAAATCGGGTGCCGCTGCTTCCTTTTCAGTTGGAGGCACGAATGCTGCACCCTGCTGCGTTGATTGCTTTGAGTCTGTCGATCCTATCATCCTATATCCACACTCGAAGCAGATGGGACATTCACGCATGATTGATCGGTCGTGGGGATGAGTCACTGTGAAATCCGTCTGCTCCACGTAGGTCTTCTGCCGTGCCTCGTTGAAGCGGTCTATTTGGGTTTCCCACAGAGTTAGTGCCCACTCGATTTACTCAAAAGTCGGTAAAAATGAAAGAAATAGCAGCTCGGTTTTAATCCCGGATAGCCTTCAATGGCACAGTATGCTTGAAGAGAAACAGTTTATTCCTCCTTTTTTCAAGTCATCTTTGCTAGTCATTAACTTGTTATCCTTTTACCATTCAAATTTAACTATTGTCACAAAAACTTCAATGAAATCCAATGGACTATTGGTTCACTTTCACCAGCCAACCGTAGTATTTGTTTTCGTTAATTTTATATATATGACTGCCTAATGTATGACAGGGTAAAGTAATTTGAAGTTACTTTTTGAGACGGTAAGCATTGTTAACTCCGGCAAATATGAAAGCATGAGCGGGAAATGGAGAGGTTATAGTCTTGAATGAAAAAATAAAATATTTCGCGGTATGTTTAGTTAGAAGCCGAACCCGCCGAAAAACTTTTGTTTGGAAGCGGAGAAATGTACCTAATAAATTTGGAGATATATTATTCAGAAGGCCGTGAAACATTGGGAGCTAAAGTGGTAGAGTGATTGAAATAAAATACGGATATATGGATGGGCATTAGAGGTGTCGGACGCTTGCCAAGCAGAAATCGTGCGAGGCGAGGTAAATTTACGGATGGTTGACTTGAAATAGTGAGACAAACTTCATATAATGCTCAATCATCATGCAGAATATGTACCAATCTGCATCGCTGATAATTTTCTTGTGGTACCTTGCAAGGCGCTTGTTGGTGACTTGCAGGAGGTGAGGTTTCTTTTCACACAAAATACACCACACAACATGCTACATTTTAAGAGTGCTATTACACTACCATATGTGCATGGAGTTCAATTTTTTGAACACCCCTACCTTCATACTTGGTAATAATATATGCCGCATATAATTAAAGCCCTTGGGAAACTTACCCCCATCTGCCCCACTTCAAGTGTTTCCCATTTTGTAGAAGTTCAGGTGGGAGTTTTCGTAACGGGTGTTTTGTTTGAAGGAACAGATTTTTGGAACATGAATCAGAAAAGCAAGGAGATAAGAACATCCTAAATGTTGTCAATATACTTTTGGTAAATTTATTCCTAGAATGGCTGGTGAATGACAGAATTGATGCATTGGAATGGAACGGGTGTAGGTCTGTTATTTGTACAATATGAAAAACGAATCTCTGGTTGATGTCAGTTTGAACATTGGCTGAGTACTTACTAAAGGCACATGCCACCTATAGGTGAAGTGAATTTGAAGGTGAAAGGTCTGAAGAGAGAAATATTATAATTGATACGTTTTTTTCTGATACGAATAAAGTGGTGCTAAAAATGAAATGGGAAGCTGACGTAGTGAATAGCAATCGAATGGGATTGTACTGATCAGAATTATTTAAATTGATATTTATTAAACTTTTACAATTATTATGAGCCAATAAGACATAATTATTTGAATACTATTTGCCTCTTTTGTTTCTGAAAACAATGGCATGTTTTTAAAATTGATACAGGGTGTGAAAATCTTTCTTTCTCTTTTCCTACCATCTTCTTTCTGTCTCAATAAATTATAAACCATCCATAAAATTAACAAATAGAAACTTAAATACAAAAAATTAAATAAACAAATATTAAAAACAAAATAAATTTGCGTCCATAAACCAGCATATTCTTTGAGCAATTTGCATTTGAGAAGCACTGCTGCGAATCCTCCCCTTCCAGCAAACCAATAAAGAAATCTTTTTCGTACATATGACGTGATACCTAACGTTACGGCCATCGGAGACTACTTTCCTGTTTCACTATTTTGTATAGGGTTTAGACAAGTAGGTAGACAGTAACTATAGGTCCATACTTGAACAAGCTAATCTTAGCGGGTAATAATGATTTTTGATCAATGAGTTTGGTAAGATGATGGCTTAATATGTTGTTACCTCGCAAGACTTCCATCCAACCGACCTAGGCTCCATTATTTATTTCTCCCACGCTCGCGGGGTCGGGCAAGTACAATGACACGAGTGGGATGCGCACGGTTAGACCGTCGAGAACCAAAAATCCAACGCGACCACATAGATCAAGGTACTTCAACCCGCTGCACCTAGAGACTAAAATATTGTATCACGAACCAAATATCGACACACTCGTCAAAAACAATGCAAAAACTCGCACTGATTGATTGAACTTTTTAACCAATTAAGATCATAGCAATTTGAAATAATGAGTTTTATTTTATTTTATTGGCGTGTAGGTAAAATGACGCCGAGCATTGTGGACGATGTGAAATCGATTTTTTACCCTTGCATGAAAAAAAAACGTTGAAGACCCCTGATCTAGATGCTCCTAGCGTACGTAATAGTCGACGACAAACCGTACTTCAAGGTTATCGCCAATGCTCTTGAAAAAGGGACGGTGAAAATATGCATCGACATCTTATACAATAAAATGCATTCATCGATATCGTATAAAAAGAGGTCAATATGTTAAAACGAGAAAATATACAGGAATACAATATCGAATAAACACGAGTTATAATAGTATAAACAGCCTAAAAAGTTCACCAAAATATATAGCGAAATTCAGCCCATCTGTGTGCAGATACGGTATTAATTCCGTGAAACGTTCGAAGAAACTTCACTTAATTGAGTGTAGGTCTAAGGAAAAGGGGAGGAAAAAAGGGCCAGTTTCCCATCAACCTCGTAGATACGGAACACACCGTTATTATACTTCATCACATTAACCAGATTTGAATTTTGAATTTGAACAAATTTGAATCAGTTTCACGGAGAAAAAAATCAAAAACAATAAGCTGGGGCATATAAAATAGGGGACCAGACCTTCATCCTACCCCATTATCCCTTCCCTACATGAGGAAAGTCAGAAAAAAATAAGACTGCAGTCAGAATTAGTAGAGAAAGAAATCATACACGAGTGCATGGCCGCGGAATGTCATTATTCTCTGCCACGTATGCATCAATATTCATATTTATCTAAATATGAAATATCATAAGGTGTCTTAATTTAAAATTATTTAACTCAACCTTAAATTTCTTTATCCTTCACAAAGCAATAACGCATACATACTCAAAAATGTCTGCATGAGAACCCACCTCAATTCGTCACTGACTATCGGGATACTAACAACGAGCACTCAATATGACAAACCATGACTATGAAATTCTAACCAGGGTCCCAAATTTCAGGCAACATAACATGATGATCGTACGGAAATGGCTAAATTATGTCTGAATGAGAACCCACCTCTATTTTCCTGATAAATAAAGGTTCTTCAAAAGAGTTAACACTTTCATATCCAGACGACAACACTCGAGACTTCGCCACTCTCCGAGCTCCCAACACGCGATGAAATTGCATAAGAAGCGATTACATAAAAATGAAGGAATGAGGATGTGACGAAGGAAAGTATTTATCTCTACCGCACGGGTTGATGAGCATCTAAAAATTTCAGGATATTTGAAGGAAATTATCTTGAGTCTGCCTAATCTTCTGTTTGACCTTTATAAGCAGGTCGAAATAGATTCGTAGAAAAAGAAGGAAATCATGGTCAGGTGCTCAGTTTTATTCCGCAAGAGTCCCAATTTCTCCACGCCAAATCCATTGACGAACTTCTGTCGTAAATGAGTAGGAAACTATAGCTTCTGGTTTTTAAACATTCCAAGTCAAGGTATTTTGTAGACGCAGATGTAGATTATCGCTGGTTTACACTTTCCGTAAACTGTCAAAATAAAAAATTGCAAAAACTAATTATAAGCCCAAATCCCAGGATTAGCAGCAAACATTCATTCTCAGCGTAGGCATTACTATATTCAGAGACTGAAACGCGTTGCCAAGATAAAAAGCTTCTCAGCATCACCAACGCAATATAATGTCAATTCTGCTCAATAATGATGGTCCCCCTCGCGAAAAATCAACTAGGTTTAAGAAAATATGACTAAATTTACCTTTCAAATTTCCCCAAACAGATTTGTGTCATTGTTTGGATTTTCCTGTTGAGGGTTGAAAGGTGGAAGGTTTTTAAAAATGGCCTGGGAACACTGCATTATGAAAATAAAAAGGTGAAACAAGGCCTGATGGATGAGGAGTCCCCTTAGACAACAATCCTGAGATTAATTGGATTCAACTTTATATTCAACACCCGCATAAACTTATCTTATCTTCAGGGGTTTATCATCTTTTAAAGCTCTACGTACTAGTTCTATGACTATGAACATTATATTCCAACAACTTAAATGAAGAAGAAATATTTTAGGGACCACCGCGGATTAGCTAGCATCATACCTTTTAGGAGATCATGCACTCGCGGAATAATCAAATAATTAACGTGGTTACAACTATTTGCGTCTCTTCCAGGGATATCTTTCAATTCAAGCATAGGAATGAGTTTCAGTTTTCATGAGGAACATAGAGAAGGAAGGAGTATTTTTTCTGTATAAGTTACCCGTTTTTTAAAGCGCTAAAACACCCACGTTGCAAAGCAAAATTTAACGATTTTTTCCTGGAAATACGAAGACGCGGAGCATTTGGTAATAAGGACCCCGAAAATAACATTCCCGAATACAAATCGTTCTTCTAACTTCAAAGGAAAATACGCAAAATATTGGATTGACGCACCACAATTTAACTCGGAAGGAATCCTGGTAACGTCCTCAAGCATAGGGTCTTATCACTTCTTCAAGCGCTTTTCGTATGTAATAAGGACTAGCAATTGTTCATTACATCAATGCCGATACCGGACACAGCATTCACAAAGGCGGGAAATTCAAGAAGGCTTTTATAGTCGCCGTAATAATAACTTAACAGTGTTCTGTTGGCTCTTTCCCCAAAGTTATCTAGCATTCCTCTCCACGGGGATCTTATTATTATTTGTAATACTGGTGAAGTGATTGATATGATAAACAAAATTTCAGTATTTTATATTTACATATTAAGTTGGACAGAGATAAACTAAACAATATTAACGACCCAGTAAAAAATTAGAGCGTATATAATTCACTGCGGACAGAAAATAGTGATGACAGTATATTTTACAATTATTTCACAAGCTTAAGAAAAATAAAAAAAAATCTTAAGACTTAAACCTATCCGCGGTATGTAACCTAAGAAGGGTTTATATCCACGACTTTACTAGGACACAAGCCACCTGTAGTAAAATGTATGAGCAATAACAAATACTTTTTTTAAAAAATTGAAGGTGGGGGGGTGTTTAAACATTCAAGGTCAAAGGTCAAGGTCAATGGCCACGAGTATTGAAATCTTATAAATAGGCCATGTTGCATATCATTGTAAAGCCCTACATATTTCCTGTCCAGAAACATAAGTTACATTTTTCTACCTTGATTAGAACCGGAATTATAGTCATTTACCTTTAGAGAGACACGCTGAAATTACGACCAATTCCCAACATTTGCGGACCTGTCACTTTTGTCAAAATCATCATTTACCTCCATACATTGGTATTTTTCCATCACTTACCAGCATCATTGAATACACCAAATTTGAAATAAATCTGACATGGTCGGGTTGAAAATGTCACTTTCCTGGGTTGAATTGACGTGAAAATACCCATATACGCCAAACGGCAAGGCACGATTACAGACTAAATTACCGAGTGGAGGCTTTCATTTATTCAGGTTTATAACTCGAAACACATATGCAGGCGGTCATAACATTCATGCGGCGCAATGGCGCAGCGAAGGGGGGGGGGTTTGGGGGATAACCCCCCCCCCCCCTCCAGGGCTCAGAGAAATGATTAAGTTTAATCCATTTTACTTCATAGGATTGATATTACTAATAAGATAGTGTAATGATGAATAAAATATCCCTCAGAAAGCCGTTAAACTCAACCATTTATCTTCAAAATTACGCAATTTATTAATCTCGCACCTACCGCTTATCCTGGTGGGTGTACTATACTCAAAAACACTTCGGTATTAGTTGCACCTACACACCCCCCGGCCTTAATTCCTAGCTGCGCCCCTGATGCGGCGAACATGTTACCTCCACTGATCCTCTCACTGGAACTCGACGGAACCAAGTACCCGCTACGCAGATGGCGGGCCGCAGTTTGAATTAGGGGTGATAACAAATGCCGTTTGAAAGTTGTAGGGAAGTAATAACGGAGATTGTAACTGCAGCAGTAATATATTGATCGAAAGCTTAGTTTTTTTTATTTCTGCAAACAAACCCTATCAACGGATTTACTTACGCTGTTAATTATAATATAGCATCCGGATGAAATACCGACGTGAATCAAACGAAAATCCACTATCATTCAGTAAACCTGAAACATCCTATTCTTTTTCTCGTGGTAAGTCCGTGGTTTTCCGGAAAATTATTTAGCTATTCTTAAATTGCACAGACAACAAAGAAAACAGCAAGAAAATGATCCAATTCATCGTTAATATCATAGATATTATGAGGCATCCAATTATATTCCTCGGTGTGTCACTCCCATCCCGATTATTTAAAGGGTAAGTAATATCACGACAAGAATACATATCTTTCAGTTATACAGGTTGAGGAAGAAAATCTTTCTAATGAATAGCAGATACATACTTAGGATCATTCCGAAAGCCAACCTCAGTCGATGGAATGGAACCTTTTACGATAACGAAATTCTCACGATCTAAAGTCAGACAGATAAGGTTAAAGGAGTTGTTGCATAGCAGTATGAAACTTTAAGAAGATAAAAAATAATATCGACGCAGAGGCCGAAATGAAGCATTGGTGGCCTCGCGACTTTTGTGATGAATAACGTATAATTTCACACTTTCTGTTCACACTATACATGAATTTTGCACTCCGCAACATCAAAATGACAAACTCCGATTTGTCTTCGCTCACTTAGACAGCATATAGGCCACTAAGTATGCAATAAAAGAGACCTACTACGTTTCGACTGAGAGATTTAATTTTTAAGTATATTAACGATTGTTCACTTTCATTTTCAACAACAGAACAATCATACCAAAGAAATACAACATAAAGACAGGACGCTCACCAATTTCAGTCAAAAAATTTGATACAAACATTAACATATGTAAGAATTCAACAGAGTTTCAAACCCAAATTATCAATGGAGCGCCTTCGACAGATTCCGCGCTGCTATTTAACATCATTCCGGACTTACAACATTAATCGATAAAATAAGACATTTCCCGCATTTACTTGCTTACGGGTTATAGTAATATGTACGCTCATCGACAATTCAAAACGAAGGATAACATTGACGGATAACCCCGTGACAGTGAAATTCATAAGACACGCATAAGGAGAAGTGGAAAACATACACTCTGCAGCTCCCTCGGAGTAATCAATAACGAAATCCCAGGGCGATGTGATATTCACATAAGTATTCCGGGCACAAAATGCTTACCTTTTTCTGTAATAACCTCTAATGAGAGACTTCCTCGTTTCTTTCAAAAAGATTTTCCATGAGTCTCTTCCATCCTCTAAATTGGGCGGAACTCGTAGCTCACTGACAGCACTGCGGGCTTCAGCCATTGCGATCAACGTAACTTTCGACTTCCAACACAATAGCCTGAAGAGTGTTCTTCTCCTTGGTCCAATAACTACACCTGAGGGTCAACTGCGGAGTCCAGCGCTAAAAGGGTATTCCGTACCTGGTCACTGGCGCCTGTCATCTCAGTCTCCTCATCGCGTGTGTATACACTCTCACAGCTGATCGGTACTACCAGTGTTTTCGCAGCGGCGAGAGCTCGCGCTGGTATTTGTTGGTCGCAGGACTTGTGGCTCCACC
Source organism: Ischnura elegans (assembly GCF_921293095.1). Classification (NCBI taxonomy): domain Eukaryota; kingdom Metazoa; phylum Arthropoda; class Insecta; order Odonata; family Coenagrionidae; genus Ischnura; species Ischnura elegans. Next base: position 149,588,615 of record NC_060246.1, read on the forward strand.
AGGTGACGGATATTAGAACTCCAACACGCTTTATGGGCGCGCTTTCAATTATAGAAACTTTTCACTATGACAAACTTTTTAATTTTAAATACACAATTCTGAACAACAAATAGCATTACAGCCATTAAAATATTTATATCTATATGATGAGAATATCATAATTACTCGATTTCATTTCCTCTTGCAAGTCTTTGATGGCTGCTTCTGGAACCCTCCAACGGGACAAGGATATTTTTTTCAAGTTTGGACAAAGGCGCAGAAGTCTACGCGCTGTTTTAATCGTCAAGGGTACCTAAAAAAATAATTAATTCTATTACCACCTGAAAATCTTTTTTAAATTAAATTAAAAATGTAGCAAACAAAAAGTTTCTCACCCTGGGGTTCCCGAAGATAGAAATCACCTCAATTTTGAAGCATGGACACTTAGCTAAAATTTGATTTTGAAAGAAATTATCATTTAGAAACCCTGCTGATGCAGAGAGTGATAGCTCTCTCAGTTCTCCACTGTAAGAGAAAAAGTACAAGAGAAGGCTGCCAGTTATTCCCTCATCACACCAAATGGACATATTGAACACTTCCATTTTGGTAAAATATTTCTCATTCTTAAGGAATTCATTCTCATTAATTTCACTTCCCATTAATGTTAATTCTTTCACGTTTAAACAACACTTCCCAAGAGCTTTCAAATGCCTTGACTCAAGAGAATCAAAGCTTATGTTTATGACAACAAGATTTAAACCTATACATTCAAAATAACCAATAAGTCCTTGTCCACAAACTCCATCGATTTCCAACGCGAAGTTTTCGATCGATTTCCAAATTCCAAACGAAGGTAAATATTTATCGGGAGAATAAACTTGAAGAGTACGAAGATTTGGACAACAATCTGCAATAAACCTCACTAAACTTTCCGAAGGTGTAAACACGTTGTAGGTTTGATCAAAGAGAGTTAACCCATATTCCTTACAAATTTTGGGCATTTTTGAGAGAGAACACGAGGACTGATTACCGTTCAGCTTCCTCAAGAATATTTCACCGAGCTGGTCGTACCGAAGGTACTTCAATTTAGGCATACTCTCCACGACAACTATGACACCATCAACTGTTGTTTCCCAGAGTTTTTGCAAACCTAGCCACTCGATTTCTTTACATCCCGTCAAAGGTCCATCATTATTTTCTGTCTCCTTATTATCGGTAACGCCACACAAAAAGCGTAGTCCAACATCAGTCACAAGGTCAGAATACGATATGTCAAGCTTTCTCAAAGATGTGCAGCACCTGTAGATACAAATTTTGATGTGATTACAAATACTTTTAAAGAATGGCACAACAGTTGACAACGTAGACGACGGATTTCACCTGGCTAAAGTTAATAAAATATCATCCGTGCACCGGCTGATGAGGTCCAACTCACATAAATTTTTCATCAGCATTAATTTTTTCGGCAGAAGAACTTCACATGGCTGAGAAATTTTTCGAGAAAGCCTCGCTCCATAGAAAAGCTTTCCTAAGTCGACTGACTTTAAGCTAGGTCGTAAAAGAGCATCCAGGGCAACAATCAAACCTTTGGTGGTTTTCCTGCTGGTTATTTTTTCCAACAACTGATGTATAACTTCAATTAAAACTACTTCTAAAATAGGACCTGGTATTCCATCAAGTAGTGATTCTACATCAGTAAGTAACTCCTTGGAGATTACATCTTCTTGGTTGCCACCTTCACATTTCAAACTTTCAATATGAGTAAATGAAGCCTGAAAATATTTGGCTACCAGTTTGATCGAGATCGATTCCAATTTTGACGGCTGTTTTAATTTAGGCATCGTGCATGCAAACTTACGCGTTTTTTTATGAGAATTACGCTAAAACGTTGTCATAAATAGCAAAGATTACATACAGCAACTATAGATTGATAACACTTAAATACGGCAGAGATTATTGCTCCTCAACTGTGAGATAATATCTGCAATTGGCAATAAAAATAAATTTCCATCCCCTATATGATCGAGAATAACAAAATGGACAATTTAGCACAACACACGAAACAGCATAAAAACCAAAACAATCCTTGACGCAGCCACGCAGCTCTTGTTTTCCAAATGCTGTACGCCTTGCGCGCTTGTACGCGCTTGTACGCTTGGAGAAATTCGCGGCGAAGCGGGGTCGAGCCGCTACCCCGGCCACCGTGGCGTGGCAATCGCGTGACGTCAGGATAACAGCCAATCGGAATTGACTGCCAATGTCGTCTGCATATATTGCTGTATTTACGTATTACTTATTATTATTTCTTATTTCCTTTAACTAGCGCGAATTTAGGGACAGGATTTTGTAGGGATCTTATAAGGATAGGGGTATTACTGCTTCAAATAAGTAAAAAATCCGATTACGCTTCAAAAGCCTTTATTTGAGCTGGTGTCTGTACATGAAAAATCGTTATTACAACAGAAATTATTCTTTAACAAGCAGGAAAAGGAGTCCACAAAATTCACACGTAAAGCGGATAAGGATTAGTTTGTAAGAATTAATTGGAACGAAACTCCCACGTACCACTCGTACGTTCTACCAGTCTAAACTAACATTGTAAAAAGTTAGGAAAGCTCAAATCAATAAACATGGGTTACAACCAACACACATTAAAATAATATTCATACATTGAAAATCTAGTCATTATATTAACAAATAAGCTTCCATCATAACAATTAATGTACAAAATTTTATTGTAAATATCAGGCTATATAACGTAATGTGTACTACAGTATAATGTCCTACGTTTGATGCAATATAATTAAATTAGAAGTTGAAACGAAAACCAAATACTGTTTCACAAACTTTTTATTTGCTATCAAGACAAATTGTCTTTGTAATGATGTTGAAACTAGTTGATAGCATTAGTAAAATAAGACATTGCAATATTTCCACTGAGTTTTATTATGACACTACGTGTTCCGTCGTTACAAACAACGCTATCAAGTATGATCAAGCAACACCTGATAATGTTGTTTGTAATGACGAAATGTTAGTGTCATTATAAAAGTCAGTGGAAATATTGCAATGTCTTATTTTACTAATATTAAGAACTTCCACCATATCGTGCCCAACATCATACAAGATAGTTGATACCAAATAAAAAGTTTTTGGAACAGTACTTGGTTTTTGTTTCACCATGAATCATTCTACTAAGTAACGCCCAAATCAGTTGAGTTTAAATGAGAAGGCTTCAGACATATTGGTAAGGGTGGAAATCAAAGTGGAAATGGGAAGAATTCACTCAGGCAGATGATTCTCGGTAGCCTACAGAACCCGGTCGGCTATAGATGATGTTCGGTTGTCAACAAAATCGGGATTATTACTGACGATTTTTAGTTGCCTACAGAACATGGTAGGATGTTTCAAAAAGCATATAGCCCACTGTAACCGGTTGGAAAAATTTTCAGCTGCAATTATCCATTCATATCTCAAAGTGCATTCGTATCAATGAAAAGTAACAAAGTGAATCTTTCCTATTTCCAATTTGGTTTCCACACACACTATTATGGCTGAATCTCTCAAATGTACTTATCATACATCAAACTTAGGAGATTATACTGCACTGTACAGTGTAGAGTACGATGAACAGAAAACCACTACTAATCCATGGTATCTCATTCCAGTTTTTAATCCATATTGCACAAAATTAGTAATCAAATCAAAATTTCGAAACACAGGAGAAATTACTATAGTGAAAGGGACGTTATTACATATCACTTGAATTGAGGTGACTTTTGGAGTTGAAGTAAAGCCAAGGTACAAAACATATTATTATGAAAATATCTTACCATTGTCAATAATGTCATATGATTTAAGACTCCCTTACAAATTCGAATGTGTTTTGTTGTTAGGATTATGTACATATGCAGTAAAACCTCTATGCAGTGAACCTCTTTACATCATAAACCTCCACACTTCATACCACCCCTGCGGTCAGTTTTACATGTAAATTTATAGGCAAACCTCTTTGTAGTGAACCTCTTTATCTCATAAAACCTCCACATATCATACCAAGGAGATACTTCCGAGACTGCCTAACTACCTCCAAACATCAAATTGCCCAAATTTTAGGCAAGTTTCATTTGAGATATGAAGTTATAATTTTCACATTTACGCTGACAAATAGATGAGATTCACATGTCTAGCAATCTATTTCTTCCCACGATAATATCTCCCTTGATATATGCAGTTATACTGATTAAATAATTCATATTCCCTCAACATCAATAAGGACATAGGTATTTACTTCCTAACCATAAATACCAAGGGCAGGAAACAGTAATCTCATCTTCTGAAATCCATCACTTAGAAAACCAGGTTATCAATGCACTAGATAATAAAATGGAAGTTGCTACAATATTTTTCGATTTCTCAAAAGTTTTTAACACTGTGGACCACCAATTGATACTCAATAAACTTGACTTGATGGTTTTTGTGTCATAGCTAATTTTGATTGAAACCTACTTGTCGGACCAAATTCAATTAGTCATTACCTCAGGAAATGGTGTAACTTTCATTTGCCTGGGTACAGGCCTAAATCAAGGAGTTCCATTAAGCTCTTTCCCTGTGACTATCATATTACTTTCAGACATAAATGGTCATATAAATAGTTTTCTACAAATAAATGGTTCCAATCCATTCCCTATGCTGTTGACACCAATATTGTTCTCACAGCAACAATAATTTTGGAGAATTGAAAGAAAAATGCAAAAAGTGAGTCATACTTTCTCTACCTATCTCATTGAATACATTGGAGTTCCTCGTCTAAGACAATGGCCATTTTTATAGATCAAAAAAAGAGGCATTTAGGCTATGAATTTTTTAAAACATGATGCCCTTTACCGTCCTCTGTTCAAAAAGTTGGCTGTATTACCACTGCCATGCAAAAATTAGAGGTTTTGGTACTCGTTGTCTTTGAGTAATGGTTATTTTATTAAAGTTGGTAGCAAAAACTGTAACTACTGTTTTCACTAATATTTCTCATATCTTGCTCACTAAGGGTGAGGCCTTAAGACAAAGTTTCATTACACTTCCCTAAAAGACAGAGAAAAGAATGTCTCATAAGATACAAAGAAATAATATCTCCTTCATCTTACACAGAAAACAGTATGTTTATACATATCTTGAATGATATTTCCATTGTTGATTGTTGAAATAAATCAGGCCATTATATGTACTGAATAATTTTGTAAGGTGTGCTAAGAATGTTGACTATGTTGTGTAATCTGACTGATGTGTTCTAATGAATCTTGGTGCATGAGTAATTAAACAGACTAAATGAGTACCAGGGAAAGATACTTTCCAAAAAAACCATACCATACAACTTTGTGAAAACATCAGGAGAGGTACAGGCTAATGCTTGGTCAGAGAAATGCAAATTGCCAAAGAAATGCAATTTGATAAATAAAACATAATATAGAAATACCCACTATAGAGACTGCACAGAATTGGCAAATCACAAATATATCAACTTTTTCAATATGTACCTTCTTCCTAAAATTCCAGATGCTGACATTTATCATGCAAGGGGCCACAAGATTTCCATTCGAGTTCTTCTGTTGGGCACTTCCATTAAAGCTGCAAAACTGCTTTATGAAATGAACGATTTCTGCAGTCACACTCACACCTTAATCAATCCACCCTGCAATAGACAGTAAAAATAACATGAATGTCCCCCTTACTAAAGTTATCTATTTTCAGTTTCTCATGTCTATATGAAATCATACTCACCTAACCGAACAAAAATGTCCAAATGGAGAAGACAGTAATCGACAGAATACATGGGCGGCAAGGCTCCCTTTCATTTTCTCTCTTCACCTAGGATTAAGAGCAGAGGTGGATATCTTGGGGAAGTGAACGATATTCTCAGTGAGTCTTCTACTCAGATTCACAATCTCCTCATTGTGGGTCTAATTTCCAACCCTTGTAATAGCTACACCACCAACTGTCATCTACAACAAAATTTATAATTAATTATGGTTATTTACATAATACTGACAATTTTGAAGAATTTGCTTATGTTTATACCTCTTCTTTATTGTCATATTCCATGAACATGTTTCGTGGGCACTTCAGGAGATGTGGAGGGTCATCGATGGTGAACATTTTTTCACCCGCAAATCTGAAATAAAGATGGGATATCTTTGCCAAAGTGTTGGAGGAATAGAAAGGACTATCTTCAAAGGGATTACTCATCACGCCAGCTTCCCTAATATAAGGGTACTCCCGTGGAAAATTATCTTATAGTGAATGACTGTCTCTCGCATGGAAGAAAATATTGACCTAATCGTACTTAAGTCCCCACCCTTTGCACTTGCATTTACCCCGTCATAACACCATTTGCAGCACATATATAGTATGACACTAATGAAAAAAATCCACAGATACTCCAAGAACATAAGAATATTATACGCTAAGTACGATATGTCACATAAAAACAGATTATTTCATTAATTTGAAAGTGAATTGGAAGAACAGGGATACACAGCGGAACCGCCGTTCTCACCTACTGGCTTTCAGTGCATTAATGGCCAACTTATACTACAAGATTCTCTCACTATGTACTTACAGATGTTCTTTCCGAGGAAATGAATGCAATTTGATAGGGTTATCAGGAGTTTTCCGCGCGCCGTATCCAAAAGCATGACAACGATGAGACCGGTTGAGACGAAGGCATGTTTAGATTCAAACGATTACAAACGGTTTGCTGTTGTCTGCTAGTCGCTGCCGATTGGCTGTTATCCTGACGTCACGCGATTGCTACGCCACGGTGGCCGGGGTAGCGGCTCGACCCCGCTTCGCCGCGAATTTCTCCCCCCCTCACCCTCAAGTAAACTCGCCGTGCCTTGCGTTCGTCGGTGTGTTGGCATGTGCAGTCTGTGCAGTGTTGTTCTGGACGGAGGTGAACTTAAAAAAGGATAATTGTGAAATGGAGGTATTTATCTATTAGGTGGATGTATTCATCAAGAGAAACCTAATATGCAGTGTAGAGATAATTTATAACGGATTTTAGTGGATGAAAATTGTTAATATGTTGTCCCATATGTCAATAAGAAAACATCTAACTGTTTTGATGCTGGTGTTTTTCTTTTACCCGGATTCGTTTAGGAGCAGCTAATTCCAATTGATATCCACAAAAATAAACTTGTGGATTGGTTGATTAGTAGAAGGCATTGTAAAAGAGAATGGCAGGATAAAATAATCAATATACGGGAAAAGATAAACAATGCCATCCAGGACATGCCCGTGCATGAAGGGATAGCTGAACTGCTTTCTGGCTCCTGTGAGTTGTATTCACCTTGATTAATGCTAGTATTTGGCAAATACCTTCTGTGATGCATTGGTTTCTGTCTACTTTAGTTGTAAAATTTCTTTATGTCATTCCCCCAGATGGCTTATTTAGAAGCCCTTGTATTCCCCTACTTATCGAGTACCACTGCCTAAATAATTATTTTAAGCGTTGTGATATTTATAGTCGTCGTACCAGTAGGCGAATTATCATTAGCGCCGATTGCAATTTCGACAATGCTATTATTAAAAGAGATATGTGATTTAATTCATTTCCTTATAATAATATATTAATTTAATAATTTACTATAATATATTCCCTTATAGACATAAACTATTTTCATTGCAAAAAAATTGTAGAAATTTTGAAAGAAACTGAAAAAGACTCAAAAAATATATTTGGAATGTATGGTTCTCAAAGGATGAAAGATTGGCAAGAAATAATTAAACTTTATGAAAGAGACAATGTTTATCTTATTGAAGCTGCTAATATGTTGATAAGAAACATAAATTATGAAGTGCCAAGTTTAAAAAAGCAACTTGTCAAACTTGAACAAGTACAGCTGGTGAGTTATGATTCAAATACAGGTTTTGGTAATCATGGTGATCCTGTGTAATCGGTCAAATGTAGCATTAAATTTTCTTTGCATACCTTGGTTTCTTTCGGCAGGAGTGCGAAAAAAAGGACGCCGACTACACCAAAAATGCCAATTCCATTCAAAGTGAATTCAACAGTCAGTGTAAACAACTTGGAATTGAAGGTATCAAAATTAAGCGTGAACTTGTTGCTTGTCTCTCCAGTCTCCCGAAGCTTTTGAATGATGCCTGTAAGAAAGCAAAATCTTTAAAGGCTGCTCAGGAATTTTATGAAGCATTTGTTATATTTATTATTGGGCAAGAACATCTTGGAGGTTGCTTACCTATTTTGAAATATATCATAGGTTGGTATTTTTAAAATTACTTATCTCCTGTTCATTCTGCCTTTGAGGTTATAATATTGTGCCTCCAAGCTATGTACTATGTATTTTTTTCTAGAACATGGAAATGTTACTACGTATGAATGGATGTATGGTGAACCTCCCCTTAAAATTGAAGAGCCTCAATTAGATATTGCATTTGATGATGAGGAAAAAGTTGTTGAAAACAATGATAAGGTAACAATGAATTCACTCTTGTATGTATTGCAAAAAATATGCCTCTAGGTTACACTTGGTATTCTTAATTTCTTTATAGATTGACTTCGGAGAAGAATCAATCGATTTTTCAGCGGTGGATGATGCCTCAAAAGGTGTACCAGATCAAATAGATTTTGGGGATGGTGAGTTTTTATAGTGGGGCGATTCTTTATTGATATCTTGATCCATGGGAAACTTGTTAGTTTTTCTATTCTTCTGTAAGGTGATATAACTTTTTAATTATGGTGCTATCTTATGTTGCCCCAATAATTACGGTACTGATCGAGTTGGTGAGGGTTTAGTACTATCCAGACTCTGCTCATTCAAATTCTGTAACCCCATAACCCCAAATTCTGGTATTATGTTCTCATGATATGAATTGTACTCTTAAATTTTCATTTCTGCTTACCCTATGCTGTGCTTTCCTGTCACTTGCTGACAGGGGATGAGAGCCCATGGTTAACACATTTCCTGCCTTATGTACCATATGGTGTCTCATGTGACTTCAAAAATGTAATATTTAGTGATGCACCATATGGCAACTCAGTGTACTGCTGGGTAAAATTCTTGGCTCATATGTAATAGTAATTTTATTGAGGCCTTGAAGCCAAGCTTTTTCAAGGCACAAATCGAAGTCTTTCCAGGTTAATTCCAGTCCCAGAATTCCAGTTCCAGTCCTTAAATTTGGTGATTTAACATGAGACGGTGTGTCTATGAGGCTCTTGCCTACTCAAAAGGATTTCTATTTGCATTAATTGTTACTTCCAGACCTAAAGCATCTTTCACCCTAATCTTTCAATGATATATTTTCTCATTTTATTGAAAGTAGTTAGTCCATCAGCCTCACGGATTTTCCAAGGCGTTTGATTTACATTGACTGTGAAGCAAACTTTCATAGATGCAGGGGCTTCAGGAAAGCCAAAATTGACGAAGTAGCTAGATTTATTTTTTATTTAATTTAAATTTTAAATTTTGACAAAAAATATTATTCAAATTAAAATCAAAGTTGTTTTACTGCAGTATGATCTTAATATTTCTTAAATATATTTTTTTTAATTTGTTTAATTTTAGGTGGCATTGATTGGGGATCAGTGGATGAAGCAGTGGATTGGAATTCAGTAGATGATGTTAGTAAGGTAAGAATTACAGATGGTTTTTGGCTTGAAGTTCTGTTCTATTTTTCCTTGCATTACTTAAGTGTATCTTCCTTCACATAAAAGTATGTCAAAGTCTTATAGGTAAAATTTGTTGATCCTTGTTCATGTAAAGATGTGGTAATTCACTCAAATATATATGCCTAACTCTTCATTTTGTTCAAGCAAATAGACCTAAATGATATTGCTTTGAGTGAATCTGGCATTGTGGTTGAAGAAACTGGAATGGCAGGTGGTGTAGCTAAGCAGAAAGAGGCTTACACTATTTTGGATAATCCTGAAACAAGGTATAAATTAATGGATGAGCTGCTGGAGGTGTGTATTTTTAGTTATATTTTGTTTAATATGGATGTAACTTTGTATTAAGTTTCGACCTAACTTATAGTATTTAATGCTACAGTTTATATATTCTCAATTCAATTGCTCCATGAAACTTAGTTGGAGTCCTTTTTGCTTATCCGACTATCAGAAATGTCAGCAAGTGACACAGATCACCTAATTGGGTTGAGCCAAATGTCAGAGGCACCTGCAACATTACAAATGCAAACTACTGGATCCACTTCTGCCATGTTAAAACAAACCCAAGATGTCATAGCTGCTGTAATGGATAAGCGTGTCTGTCAGTTGCATAGCATCAAACATTCTCCAAGGTAAAAGTCAAATCAATGCTCTTCCTATCGTTTCCTGTTAATTGAAAGGTCATGATATTAGAAATTGTTCTGAATTTACATACTCTCTAGTACTCTTTGTAGTGAAAGTGTATTTATGCTTATGAAAGTACCTATTTTTTTACAAGGAATCTCAGTTGCTTTACAGTAAATAATCCTGCTCTTTTGATTTATTTTTTTTAGCTTGAAATTGATTGCCATATTATGCCAAATGCAAGTCAAGGGTGTGCTATTTTCATTATTTTTCAACTCTTTTTGTATGGGTATAAATATTTTTTCTGAGTTATATTTCTGGGTCATTTTTAATACCTGAACTTTTTATTTAATTTTTGTCAGCATTTGTAATTATTGCAATTTTTTACATTGAAGGATGTGTAAAAATGCACTCAGTATTTCAGTATAAATTCTTTTCATGTTTTTCAATGGTTTGGATGAGAAATAAATTAAATACTGATGCCACATCACTGACAGTCCATCCTTGAAAAATTTCCCCCGGTCACCCACAGCATCGGGAATTCACAAAGAGCCGATCTTCTCCTGTTGTCAACAGCTTTCAGGAGCAGCTGCGTCTTGTGCTTTGTCACGCAAGCTTTCGTGGCCATTGCAGGTCGCATCATCAGGCAATGAATGAAAAATCAGAAAAAGGTTGTCAGTTAATATACTCGTCAACTCATCAATTGAAATTGAGAAATGCCCCCAGAATTCCAACAGAGTGGACGGCGTTAAACTAATGTAAGCCAGACGTGGAAGAGAATCTTCTGGAAGAAACATCGGCGACAATGTGCCTACCATGGTTTCAGCTATGAGTCACCTGCCCACCTCACCACAATGGGGAATGGTTTGCTCGTTGCTCAAGGACAGGGCTGAGTTCCACTGACATCAGCATCGCCCTCCTCCCCCACTACTCCGGTGGAGTGAGGAGGGTTGTCGATTATATTAATTGACAACCTTTTTCCGATCTTTCATTCATCGCCTGATGATGTGACCTGCAATGGCCACGAAAGCTTGCGTGACAAAGCCCAAGATGAAGCTGCTCCCGAAAGCCGTTGACAACAATGCATCTCGTTACGAAAGCCTACGTTCCAAGCGATCTGCTCCTGGTCACTTTGATTTGCATCATGGTCGGAGCCATCTGTTACCTATCATTAGGACCAGAATGGCAGTTAATATGTTGATGATAATGAACTTGCAGGCATTTTTATGAGCTCCTTACTTTCTCACTTTAAAGTATTTTGAATGCTTTTGCAACATGCATCATTTTATAATTTAATTCCACTTCTTTTAATTCTACATTATGTCGGTGACCCATAAAAATAGTTTCATCTTAGCTTTGTGGCTTATTTTTCTGTGTTACAATGGGGAACTTGCATGGGTCGTCGATTGCTCTAAAAACTATTTTGAAGTAAAATGGATGCATTAGCTCGCAAAAATACCAAAAGTTTCTCCATTCATCATCAAAATAAATATAAAAAAATTGACTTTAAAATCGAGAAAAATTTCTCTGAGCCGACCACTGCGCGAAGACACCTGAGCGTTGCCGAGGCCAGGCGTGACGTCATAGGATCCTAAACAACCGTAGGGAGTTGGGAAATACGCTGAGCGCATGCTGTAAAATTTGTGTTGATGGAGTATTTAGCCGCTCATCGTCACTTTATTTGTTCTGTTATTCTTGGGCAAGTTTTCCTATCCATAGTGTGCCACGATTATTACTTGGGATATTAATAATGCGACATTGGGATGATAAAGTACAAGCGTTTCACTTCGTATGTTTTAGTTGCCAGAAAAATGGATGATAACGATGCCGCTCGTTCGAATAGTACACCAGAAATTTATCTACATAATACCCTGCAAGCCGCCTAAAAGGCGTATGGTAGGGGGTGTTAGGTCACCAGCCTTTTTTTCAGGACACCAAAATTGATGCCACGACCCTCATGGAATTTGTTATTACGAATTATTGCTATGCGTCGGCGGCAAATCGAGATGTAAAAGAAACTTGTAATATTGGAGGATAACGATCATAAGCTTACGAGCTGTGCTGTTGAATTTGGCAACGCCGTATTAGCGGAGAATATAGTCCTATCGGTCCTACGGTACGAACTCACAGCAAAACAGTCGGCACACAATCCACGTATGAGATCGCGAATCGATTCCGCTGCCAACACACACACACAAGCTACAACCTATTTCAATTATGTAGGTAAAGCCATAAACAATGTACTAGTATATGCAATAAGAATATAATGGAAAATAGGCAAATACAATTATCAAAAAGTGGAAGTCACTACCATCCTTATATTCATCACGTGCAACTTACAATAACAGCTCGTTATGATGAAAACAACTATTTATTCACTGATTTAAAGCCTTAAATTAGCGAACGCAAGTGACACAGGTGACTTTTCTCACTACTATTCGTTGAAATAATAGAATAACAAATTTCACACACAATTTCGATCTTCATAGCTTGATCGTGAAATGTCATGTCTAAGGTGGACAACGGAGATGAACACGCCACCGACAATTTTTACACTACTGTTAGACATTTATCGATAGCGTAATAGCACTTTTTACAATTCTATCACGATGGAACACTGATAACTCTTGGCCGATATTTTTCAACCTTGTCAAACTTTGTGTGGTACATCCACTGGCACCGTGATTATTAGCAGTAGCTTAATGGGTGATGTCACGTTTAAAATAACACTATTTTGGCACAAAAATGTTCCTTGATGTCTCCAATCAGCGAGCAAAAGTTGCATTGACTGGAATTCACCTCATAATACAAGCACAGGCTGTCCTAAACGATGAATTCTCCAGTACCTACGAGTAAATAGATGAAGTTATTGTATATAAAAGCATAGCGGACGTTAGTAAACATCAAAATTGTTCTAATTACATACTTAAATGAATGATATGTCATCGATTACATTAACTTACAATTAACGTATCCCCCTTCCAAAGGTCGTGGCTCAAGACTCCTACAACGATGTTATTTAGGTATTATAAAATTTTTGGTTTAACTGCTCCAGTTTTACATTTTATGCCCTTACTCAGATATTAATATTATAAATAATGCAAAATATGGGGGCTTCCGAGCCTCTATCGTCGGATATTTATCTTTAAATAGAAAATAATCAACACGTCTTACAAACGAAGCTCTCACAACTGCTGGCAACTATTGCAAACAATCACAACAATAGCTTCGTGTGATGTTTAGGAACCTTTGACGTCATCGAGGCTTCATCGGCAGTGGCTTGGGGGGTGAGGGAGTTTTTCCCGCACTTTAAAATTCCTTATATTTATCATTGTATATCTCGCGAAGGAAAACTCAGATTTACATGCGGTTTTCTTTGTTGAAATTAGAAAATAATTTTCTGTCTGCCTGTGAAATAAAAAAAATTCATGCAAGTTCCCCATTGATTTAGTTTTGTATCATCCTCTATAAATTTGAAACCAACCAATCCAGGATAAATCCTGGATCTATCCTGAGAATATTTTCATGACTTATTTCCATCATTTGTTTTTGTTGCAGATATGTTGATCAGCTGGCTTATTCCCTGAAGCAGAAATTGTCAATTATGGAGAAAATGCAATTATCTAAAAAAGCTCTAAAAACAAAGAAAGAAGAAGCAATTAAGGATGCTATTGCTATTCAACCTAAATTAAGACTTATCATAAATAAAACGAAGGAACTACAAAAGGAGGTGAATAATCAGCTAATAAGGGAAAATGTTGATTTTAATTACAATGTACATTTTATTGAAGTGCCTGCTGTTTTTTTCAGATTGAATCAGACATCTCTAAAAAGTATAAAAATCGTCCATGTAATATAATGGGAGGAGCCAACACACTATGATGAAAACATTTGTACATAATTGCATTACCAATTCATTTTTATAAATTCTTTTTTGGTTTTGAATTATTAAAATTGTATATGTACTCAAGAAATTATATAAAATCTGTTACCTTGATTTTACCTAATGAGGAATGATTTTATAAAATTTCATACTCATTAACATTCATATTTTTTTCTATTATTTTGGATAAGGGTATGATGATTTGATTGTGGTGAGTTATATGACCAAATATTTTTTGTTCACCTCTATTGTACATATTTTTCCTATAGTAAAATTTGTTATTGTTTAATTCATTTCCTGTGTTTAAATTATCTTGAAGTCCTTTAGGAAAAAGTGGACATAGGAATATTACAAAAATAAAATTCATACTAAGCGAGGGTGTAGCTTACAATTTTCAAAAAAGGCTTGTAGCCAAATGGGTTTAAGCCTACTGAGGCTTGAAACTTATAACTCACTGTCATGAGTCTAAGTTTGCCAAGTTGAAGCCTCTGTAAACCTAATATGCCATAGAACATGGTGGAACATAGAACATTATGTATCCTCCTCATTCAGCCCTACATGCAGCATAAGTAATTATAAAAGTAAATAATTCTGTTGGAGAAGAATGATAAATTAAAGAAAGGACAATGACCACATATCAGTTGAAAATCAATAGATAAAAAAGGTTTTAGTATGCAGCAGAAGAGATGGGACTAGAACGAACATTAAACTAGAAAAACAATAGCTTGAAGAGTTTTGCTACTCAAAAAGCATATTAACCAGCAATGGCCAAAGCAGGAAAGAAATATCTTTTATGATAGGCTTATGACATCATACCGTATAAGCTTGTGTAAGAGGCGCACACGTGTAAGAGGCGCACCCCTATTTTGAGGATCGAAGCTATAAAGAAAAAAAATTTTGCGACTTTTTTTGTCCTATCGTGCGATGTTGCAGACGTATGACTGGAATTTCGACAGTTATTGAAATGTCCTCTTTCAGTACTATTTGAAAAAGGAAATTTTGATAACTGCGGCGGCATAAGAGGGAGTAGAAAGAGTTCCGATCCTCTCTTTGCATACGACATCGCTCTACGTTGCTTGTCCTACTCACGAACAATTTTGTTTAAAAGCTCTCGCAGGAGTATTGCAATAGAATTGCAGCCGTGGAAAATTTTAAGGCAAAACACGACAGGCAAATGGCATGAGCTTTCCCAAGAGATTGAACAACAATCGGGGCAACCTCAGCGCCGTAGGATAATAACCACGTCGTAGATTTAAGGCCCCTTGCACACACCGATTTTGGACGGCCGGTAAAATATCGGCCGTCCACATTCCAATGGTGAACAATGGGAGAGCATTGGAGCTTGCACACGTACCGACCACACGCCGGCACCGGTAAAATGCCGTTTAGCTGCCTGATATTGTCACTGTGGATCGCCGGCGCCGGCTCAAAAACTTAGCAACGTATCGTTTGACCGGTAAAAATCCGGCGTGTGTGCCATCGCTTCGCCGGTAAAATATCGGCCAATATTTTACCGGCCGTCCAAAATCGGTGTGCGTGCAAGGGGCCTAACGGAACTACACTCGGCTCTCCATCAGCTAATGCCTCTGCCGTTTTTATCCTTTCCGAGACTCCACAGGAAAATATCAAGTTACAGGGGAACAATGGAAACGTGTTTCATCCCTACCCCATTCCACCAACTGACCTTTTTCGGTCTACCAGGTTCAATTCCCCGAGTTTCTGGAGGTCAAATGCTACGTGAGTCACCTTCTGAGCTCGAAGATATCTCGATATCTTTCAGCAATTGTATGACACGCACGAGGTTCTAAAAAGAATTAGACCTAACGCGACGTATATCTTACAGCATTTAAGTTTTTTGAGCTCTAATTGATTGACACAAAGATTTATAGCTAAAACAAGGCTATTAATATTCAACATAGTCCAAACAGCACAATTTCGGAAGAAACAAGCGTAGCATAAGCGCATTCAAACAAGACGAGACGGACTGGAAACTCAGGCAACGCAAACTGCGTATATCACATTGCTGCGCCTTCGCCCCTTCGCTTTAAAGGCAACGACGTCACATGCAAGATCGGACGTGTTCTTCCCTTTCTCCTTCGCTCGTAGCTTTAAATACGGAGGGGAGGGAGCCCTCTTCCCCTCGACCTCTCCTTCAGCGCTCTTCACTTATAAGCATTTCCGATTTCTTCTATCCACCATTAAGTCCAACAGTGAGCACACTCGTTCGAATTTTTTCAACCGCAGGTTTCGACACTAATATTACTATATGCAGTATAAATACCGCGGGATGCCCACTCGCGGCAATAAATTTAGCGCGCGCTCCGGAGCGAGTCACCCCGCGCGATCTTTTCAATGTTCACCTCTGGGGTACCGACGTGACGGCGCGATGCTTGCAAAAAATTCAAACAGGAGCATTTTAAAATTACGTCACTAAGGGAGAAACTCCCCTGCCTGCCGCTTGATTTTGACCCAGGGTTTCAGATGACTGACTCACGCTGAAAACCAAGGCCACTCAGTTCCCCTTGAACTTGCAACCGGTGAAGGGGAGGGGGGGAAGAAAAGAAGTTTGTGTAAGAGGCGCACCCCCATTTTCGGCTGCAATATCTGGGAAAAAAGGTGCGCCTCTTACACGAGCTTATACGGTATTCTGTATTCCCACAGAATTCAGTGGAAATATTGCCATGCCCTATGTAACTCATAGGAAAGAAATATTAGAATAGCATTAGTGAATAGAGCATTTCACAAAAAGAATATACTGACAGCTGAGAATACAACCCTAGAAGCATGGACGCCGACTTACAAAAAATATTGGGGGGGCCCAAACCGGGGATCTTGCCCTGAGAAATTTTATAAGTAGTGAGTTTTAAGCATTTTAGAAGAGTCACATGATCAACATTAGAACCCTGATAGCTCGAATTTCGATATCTGGACACCCCGGGCAAGATCAACAAGTATGGCACATTTTTTCCTCACACCCAAATCTAATTTTTGAGGGGGCTTGGGCCCCCTCAGGCCCCATGGAGTCGGCGCCGGTGCCTAGAAGTAAGGGGACAATATATCAGCTGCTAGATATGGAGCATGTTTCTGCATAGGAGTGAGGGTTGGACAAAGACAGCTGCAGAGAAGTAAAGAATGGAAGCATTTGAAGTGTGAAGAATGACACCATAATAAGCATCCACCAAGGAAGTGCAAAGTTTTGGAGAAAAGAGAAGTCTTCCAAAAATACTATAAAGAAAACAGGAAAAGTTATTTGGGCATATCATGAGGCATGGTGGCCTCATGATGAAAGAAGGGCAAGGGACAGCCCCAAATGAGTTACACTGTACACGTTATTAAGGATGTAAAAGAGAAGAATGGAAAGCTGCATCAAACCCATCTTAGGATTGTGGACTCATGAGGAAGATGAATGATTGTTTTCACTGTAACGTCAATTTTTTCCTTCAGAGAACTAAAAGGACTTGTGAATCACTCTGGCAAGTGATTGCATTGAAATATTAAGTTTTATCCTCAATTTCACATATTCTTTGTTAAAATAAATATGTTTTGTCAACCTGGGTCATCTATTTGTTGGCTCCTATTTTTGAATGTATAGAAAAATAAATTATCTTGATTTTTATCTGTCAAACATCAGAGACAATTATGTTAATAATTGAAGAAAGATAGATTTCTTGTTGATTGGACTCTTTCAGAATTGAGGTAACTCTTCTAGAAGATATCATGAAGTTCATTTCAAAATCATTACTGCCATAAAACCTAAAATAACAGTTGTGCTAGAGGAAAAAATATGTAGAGAAAATTTACCTTGGAACCTAAATACATTAAAGTTATAATTGAATACAACGAGTAAATATCACTGTTAACTATAGCCCGTGAATACAAAACTATGGCACATTCTTACCAAGGTTGAGACATCCGTAATGAAACTGGGAAAATAATAGAATTTTTACATTTCACAAGATGATGCCTCCCCTTTTTCTAAACTCATATACATACATACTAATCGCTGTTGATACATCTCTTTCAAACCATGCAACAAAAAAAACGTTACTTGAATCTAAGAGTTCAAATCTCTCACTAAGTCAACAACAACTATTAAACTAAATAAAAATTCAAATTTCTAAAAGACTTCATTTTATTAGTTCATTTGATATATGCATAATTATCTATTTTTTCCATTCGCATAGATTGAGTGATCATGTCACTCTTGGCAGCAAGTATAAAACCTGTAGTCATAAGAGCTCTAGGCAATATGAGACTACGGCTGGATCCACAAAATAAGTAAGATATTTTCTTTTGAGAAAGGATAGAAGACTTTTTAAAAACATTTATAACAAACAGGCATTCCATCCTCTGCAACTGAGGTCATTCAGTTTAGTTCACCAATTATCACATAACATCTAATAAAACAAAACAACAGAAATCACAAAGATAGCTACTATCCCAGTTCGCTGAACTTGTTTGGAAATGAATGAAGAAGCATCTAATTGTTACTGGATTCTTCACCTTAATGGCAACAGATAAACAAGACTGCTGACTTCCGAACCACCTTAACTGCTAATTGATCTTTACGAGCACCATCACACCAGAAAGAATAGATAACGTTTTAAAGAATTTGATGAAAACATTACTTGGGTGCGTATTAGCCGGGCAAATAACTATATATCTCCCCTTTCGAAATACTTTGACAACAGGTAAACGAATGCAATAAGTGACACTTCAGCCACAGAGGATTCATACTATGTAGCAAATGATTACTCCATATTTCATGAAGAATCACCCCTGTTAATGCATCCATTCACACCTCACCACAATCTTCAAACACCACTCCGCTATCACCAACAGATGAAAAAATGAATGAGGATGTCTGAATTCTGCTTAGTCACTCAACAGCACTGGCTTGGTCTCACAGACACAGCAAGGAAACAACTGAATTTTAAAACTCGAAGCATTTCAAAACTTATTTTCCTGGGTGTTCATGAGTATTTTTGTAACACAAGTCCTCATACTCAATAGCACTTTGAATTAGAATTCCTTTTGTCCTGCTCATTATGAAATGAAACAGATTGTTATTGGGAGATGCACAGGCACTAATCACTCATACTCACACATGCACACAAAACTGTTCAACACTACAACCACTCCTCAGCACGTGCTTTCATTCTGTTGATGAATGCTTGTCCTTTGCTTTTACGGAAATTTTCATATGGATCATTCAGGTTGACACCCAATCCTTTGTACTGATCTGTCCGGTCTCTCACCTTTGAAAAAGAAAAGAAAATTTGATCAGCCCATACAATAAAGAGATAAGCAACAGACAATTGTCATCATCAAATCCATACCACAATTCACTACACTTGCTTCTCCACATAAACACCTTTTGAGATTACTTACAAAGCTAACCAATGCCAAGTGTTACCACAATACATAATTTTTCTATGATGTCTCCATGTTCCTGGGTTTCACCGCGTGGATTTTCTTTGTGACGACAGTTTCATCGAGTGACATCTACCTGAGAGTGACATCGACCTGAAGACGCCGGTTGGAATACCGGCGAAACTGTCGTCACAAAGAAAATCCACGCGGTGAAACCCAGGAACATGGAGACATCATCTAGACAACGCCGCGGAAAACTACGCATAATTTTTCTATGGTTGAAGTTAATTATTCAATTTATAATTTTTCAAAGAAACTTATAAAAAGCTACCAAATGAATAAAGAACTTGCAACACATTTCATGAGTCACACTTTTTGAGCAACTACCACAGCAATTCAGGAATCTACAGGAAGTTTTCCTTCACCCAAAAAGAGTTTCAGTTTTTCAAGAATGTGAACAAGACACCCAAACAGTTGTTGTGTAAACAGGGTGGTAGTCACTCAAATATTTAATCAAATTCCTTGAATCTTCCAGGCTTTTTCCCAAACAGAAAGTAAACTATCCAGACAGTTTCAAAATGGGTATGTACTTCAAAGAATATTCATACCACAGTAGTTAACAAAGTGATTAAGTGCATAATTAAATATTAACCTCAAAATAAATAATGTAAAATTAAATCATGAAATAATTTCAAAGAGTTAAGGAGCACCTTCAGAATGACCTTTGGGAATATCACATGTCACATGGGAATATATTATTAAAATATCAAAGAAAGAAAACAAAGGAGGCCTGGGCTGTGCTGTCCAGGAGGGCCTACTTCTGTGTGCAGTACGCCAGGAGGGTCTCCTGCAAGCAAGGTGCTGTTGTATTATGTGAGATAAAAATAAAGCTACGTGTTGCCAAAGTTAAACCCTCAGCCAACAAGTCAAAATACAGGCAACTTTTTTCACTCTTAAGGCATATAGTGAAAATTCAGAAAACCTTTGTTTACTTGAACTACCTAAGTAAAATAACAGAAGCTTTCTGTTGACTCATGTTTTGTCTTCTTGCCATTATTTTTTTTATTTAGATGTAAGCTTTTAAATTTGAATCACTAGTTTAAATTAGGATCACAGGAAATGTTGGCTAGAATTAGGTAATGGAGAGTAGTATTAAACATACTGTGTGGGCCAGCAGAAAAGACTTCAAGCCATATTGGCACGATAGTATGTCACATCATGTACAAGCATTATTTCAAGTTCTTCATTAAATATTTCTACTTAAATATATGTACTTACCTCTCCTCCTGAAATAGGTGTTTCAATGCCTTGTTCCTTGGCTCCAAGACCAGCTCCACCCCAACCCATTTTTCGCAACATTTGATGGCCTTTATTGCTCTCATCTAGAACCCGTTCAGGACCTTTACCACCATATGTTGAGCCCCTGTAAAGTAAGCAGTAAAAATGCTTG
This sequence comes from Ischnura elegans, assembly GCF_921293095.1. Taxonomy (NCBI): domain Eukaryota; kingdom Metazoa; phylum Arthropoda; class Insecta; order Odonata; family Coenagrionidae; genus Ischnura; species Ischnura elegans. Next base: position 149,609,603 of record NC_060246.1, read on the forward strand.
AGTTAGTTTATCACTTCTATTTCAATAATGAGATTTGTATAAGAAAGCGTAAAATGAGGAGGCTCCTTTTTTAACCTTTGTAATGAGCAACCTTGATTATAAGAACCAGTTAAATGAAAAAACAGAAACCTCCACTCTTGTCCAAATGGTCATGAATAGGCTCTTGTACAGAAAGAGATGATTTACTTTGAAACTCAGCTCTATGCCAGGAGATAAACTTCATCACAAAAGAAGTGAATGGGAAACAGTGAATAGGTGAGAAAGTGTCCATTGGGTTGCACATAGAGTGAAAAGTAAAGATAGTGCAAAAGAGTAAACAAGGTTTTAGAATAAAATATATCTTAGAGCAGGAAAATCTGAGTGATAATGAAATGATGGAGAGTAGTTCTTGATTAGAATTTAGTTTTACTCAAAAGCTAGATGCCACAGTTACTGCCAGTGAAAACAGTTTCAGCATAGCAATAAAATAAGGAACTAGTGAAAATAATTTTTCTTTTAGTTAGACAATTGTGGATACGAAGTCATTTCCGAAAGTTTTATATAATTTTACAACCTTTAAACACTTCCATTTTTTGCGAAAGAATTCATTTCGAGAACAACAATTCAGAAAACCATAAGACTACTGGAATAAGCAAGCAATCTTAAAAAATCACTAGCACCAATATTATAATACTATGCCATTACTATCAAACATCAATTGGGAGAATACAACCAAGCCAACCCTCAGTACTAGGTATAAGTCCTTCTAACTTTGGACAAATACTGGAGGAGACATCATTTGGCAATAAACTCCTTTTACAGCTATCATCAAACAAATAGATCCCATTCAAAGGAGAAAACATCAGCTGATCCATTAACGCTGAATGCACTTACATGAAAGATGGTGGCGTTGGACTCCTCTCAGGGCTCTTCTTTCCAGATAAACCACCTGATGGAGGTGATATTGAGCGTGACCTTGACCGTGACCTACCAGGTCCAAGGTCACTTCCTTTTTTCCGATGACGACTGTTGGATGACAGCTCAGGAGTAGGCAGTGCACCGGGATTCCTTTTACTTGGACTGTTGTTCTTTGCTGCCACTGCAGCTGCTTCTGCAGCCGTTAGCAGAGGACCCTGGGATCCTTTGCCCGGCCGAGGGAGGAGGGGCATGGGCATTCCCATTGAATTGAGAGCATTCGAGTTTGGCAATAAGGAGGAGGGAGAGGAGGTAGCCCGTGCCAACTCACCATGAGTCTCATTTTCCACAACTGGACTCTTGCTTCTTGATTTACTGTAAATGGATGGATGAAACAATTAAGTTAACGTGCTCCAGGCTGTGGATTTTTGGATGAAATCACCCGTCGGGTGTTTTCCCTTTCTCTTTAATATGTACTGAGATCCTTTCCTATTGAGTCGCATTCGGCTATGTGAGCTGTGTCAATCTAGCCACATACTTGGCACCAAAGTAGCTGTGACCAATGGCGTGCCACGAGAGGCCAAAAGAGTGACTCACTCTTCAGTTATTATGACCAAAGGGGTGTAAAGATGGAGCACAAGTTTCAGTCATTATGACCAAAGCAGCAGTGAACATGTTAATACTTAAGGCTTAAAAACATAAAATTAGATTAAATTTATGATTGTGTTACGTCTTCTTATGAAGGTTTTCATGATGCTTCTGTTCTCTCCTGTTCTTCTTATGATTTCCTCAATACATACTCATCCTCGAAGAGATTTGGGAGAATAACTTCCCCATCTTTGAGACCCTTACGTGACTGCCAACTTTCCCTTTGGTCTCCCGAAGCTCTGCTTCAGAACTTTCCGCCTTTGTATAACTGGTTTTTATTATTATTAAAGTATTCTACCGATTAAGGTAGGTTTCCATGGAGTACTATTAACACACTGTTATTGTTTTGAGGAAAAAAATTTAATTTGATAATTTTTACCTTTAAATCAGAATGAATAGGAGCAATATCAAGAAATTGCACAATATTTCTTTTTTTCCTTTCCCATTATTAATTGAGATTTTGCAGCCACTTCAAGTCAACCATTTCGAAGGTTCGTAAATTTACTTGAAAAAATGCTGCGTTAATTTTTAGTATTGAAAGAGGGAATTTTAATAACTGTCGAAAGTACAGGCATACATCGGCAACACCACACGATAGGATAAAAAAATGCAGCAAAATGTTTTCTCTTTAGCTTATATGCTCAAAATAGGGGTGCGTCTGTTACACGTGCTTATACGGTATATTTTTTTTCGTAACATGCATTAGCATCTGTGGAAATGATGCATTGTAGAGTAAAGAGTCAAGTAATGAGAAAAACTCAATCAAATTCACAAAAGTTATGATTAAGGACATGATTAAACAAGATTCAAAACATTTGAAAAAGTTATTTATCCGTAAATCAATAAGGTATGTAAGTCGTGAAAGTAATCTTGATGAGACCACCGGAAAATGGAAGGAAAATGGCACGACAATTTCACAATCCCACTAGAACATCAACATTTTGCCCCTCCATATTTTTCAACAAGCACCTGTCGCAAATTCCATGTCACTTTCATGACTACTAACATAAACTTATCAGGAATCATAAAATCCTCCGATCTGAGGTAATCCCACTTTAAATATGTTGGCGTAAATATGTAATAATAAACCGATTGCAAATTTCAAATCTTAAATTTAATTTTATTAGTCTTAGCTATATATGTGTAAAGAAATTAACTACATAAACAATCTTCGACTAGTCCGTATTGTAGCGGTACGGTCCGGAGCCGGCCCGACGCGTCAATATAAAACATTGCGGCTGGGGTTACGTCTGCTCGCACGCTCACATTTTTGGCATTTTTTTAACAGAGTTCGGCATAAAATCTGTGTGAAGGGTTTCTTTTTTTTTGTTTTAAATGTAGAATATATTTTTTATGTATGTGAATTGAAGTGAAATAGTGTGGAAGTGGATTTCCGGGAGAGGCGACGTTGTGGTTCTCTCCCGGAACGTGTTTGAAAACCCGCCTCTCGGTTGGGAATAAGAGGGCTGGCCTCGGCATGTCCATGACTCTAAATAAATCGCTCATGCTGGAAAAAAAATCACCACACATCACGGTAAAATAGATGAGCGCGGAAAAATACGAAAATCCAGCAGGAATCCCTTGGTGCTTGACTGTGACACCATAACTCGGACGAAATTGCCAAAACTGCAGAGGCACTGACAATTTTTCAGATGAAATCCAGTTCTGTTGAAGATTAAACCTTTTAACTTAACACAGTTTAGCTAATCGTTATTCAAGGTCCAACCAAATTTTATTAAAAGCTGCCGAGAAACATGGTGAGTCGGAGTCAAGGTGATCAGCGTGCCGCGTAAGCAACTTCTCCGGGCTCCATTCGACCTGCATGAGGCCGCGGATATATAACAACGAATCTGGTGTTATCATCGAGTTGAATCACCATCGACTTGTACGCATACTAGAAAAAAGATTCTCCTTTATTTGGATGACCTCGAAATCCAAAATGTGCGCACAGGAGGCTCATAAATCGCTCGTTTCGCCGAGGCAACAGAAAACGTTAAATTGGCAAAATTCCAGAAAACCTTCCTTTTCCTATATATTCGGTAGTTTATAATTCGGGATTAGCGATCTTCTGCTGTCCCTTTATTTCACTCATCTTTACTGATGCAATGACGATTTTTCGAGTACCTACTTACACCTTTTTTTATTATATTAGAAATGCCATAGTCACTACATGTCACTTTTCCAGAAAAAAATTTAAAATTTCTTCGAGGCCACTGAAATATGCGTAAAATGGAATCACTAATTTCCATAATAATATTCCGCGTGGGAATGCTTTTAAGTTGATGAATATTATAATTTTCTTAAAATATTTCATTGAAACAATTGTCATCCTCTCATTACTTATTTTTACTACCCATTTTTTAGCTGATTCCTGAAAAGTATTATCCAACCTTAATTGGGCAAAGAACATTTAATCAATGAATTTGTTGCTGCATTTAGCACCTTTTAGTTACTTAAAATAATATTTTTTATTCATAAAAAGCCATTCCAATCATTACAGGCCCTAAAACCTGAAAAAAATGGCAGGTCCTCATTTAGTGTTTTTCCGCATTTAGTGCTTTAAATTTTGTCCCCGCTGAAAAACCTTAAATCAGGATTCTACTGTATTGCTATTGTGACCAAATTGTCTTATTTTAGATTTGCTCTCCTATCTGTTAACACAGTGCTATAGCTGGAAATAAATTTTTTTGAGTCCACATTTACAGAGGGGGTCCAAATTGCTTTAAGGCACTTAGATACAAATTATGTCTCAGACAATTTGAGCTCCTGCATTGCTTTAATTTTATCCACCGAATCCTGGGAATTTTGCTTTTGCAGTAATTTCTGTAATTCTCCAAACCCCAACTTCTCTGTCTCCATTGACTCAAGGCAATGAATTTTTTGTCTTTAATTCAGGGTTCACATCTGTAGTGGGAACTTCTTGGGGATCAAAAACTTAGATCTTCTGAAATACCTATTTTTCTGCTTAGGTCTTCTACCATGCCTTTTAAGCCATCTGCTTTAGTGTTGACTTTACAGCAGCTACTTCAGAGGTTATCAAGTTTTGCAAATGTAACATAGTAGACTCTTGTTATTACGAAGTACACGGGACCGAAAAACTGGAGGTTCGTAATATCGAAGTTGGTATGAATGTTTCTTTTAGGAATCGTCGAAAAAAAACAGTACATAATAAACGCATTTAAATTATGCTGAAATATATATAAATAGGAAAATACGTTTCAGTTTCTCAACAGAAGAATGTGGCGTGATGCAATCGAGGGTTGATATCTTCCCGAATACAGTAAGTCCGATAGACAAACTAGATGCGTCCCAAGACCTTGTTCCTAAGTTGATAAACCTACAGTCTGGCCGCTGAGAGATGTCCGATGACACGCAGAATGGTCTAGGTCGGGGTAGGGGGCAAGGTTGTCAGGTAAGAAAGGGAAACTCCCACAAAGGGTTCCGTGAAGAAAGGAGCCGGAAGGGACGACGAGCGTGAAGGACCCAGAGGAAGAACCATTTGTTTTGGTGATTTGAAGAAAGGGCTTGTTTTGGTGGTTCAGGCTTGTTTCAGTGCTTCATATGCATTTGATAACGTAGTATGACTAGGCGAAGGTATGAGGTGCGTTTGGGGGATAGCGATTGGCTGTAAACCGTGCTGGCCCAGGGTTATCTGCCCCTCCTATTGTGATGTCATTGGACAACTCTCACCGGCCAGACTGCATGCAAGGAATCGAGGAGTACAGTTATACTGCGGAATGCAACACTGCATTACACGTATGCGCTAACTCACTATTGTGACGATATAATCTAACTGGGTTCGTAATTTCGTAAAAATGAAAATTTCGTAATAATATTTTTTTTTCCTACAGCTTGGATAGGCCTTTTCGTCAGGACCAATGATTTGCTTTGTAATAACAAGAACTTTGTAATAACATTGTTTGTATTAATGAGAGTCTACTGTAAGTGGTTTTATATAAAAAAAGTACACTTATGAATATTCTAAACGCTCATTTTTAACTTCTTAACTCTTTGAGACGGTGGAGTTTTCTCCTTAGCATGAATACAGGAGCCCCAAGAGACTCTTCGGTCCCCTCTGTATGGAGCATTTATGTTGGACACTTGTTAAGAAGGGTCTTCTCCCACTCTCCTACTATCACCCACTCTCAACACCAACCTTTTTCAATCCTTCCTCGTGGGGACTCCGCATTATCTCGGACTCCGAGGGTAGTTGGACTCCCTCCTTTTGTGGTCTATTACCCAACCAACAGTATTGGTTCGCAGTCAACTTATGCTTTGTTTATATGAATCAGATATATGGGTAATTGTTGCTTGCACGTAAATTGCATACTTCCAATTGAATGCCTCATTTTATTCTGAGAATTTTCAAATTTTGAACGAAGCTCTACCGTCAGTATTAACGAATTTAATGCATTAACAATTTCCATGTTGATTTTTATTTGAAACCGAGATATATGTTAATATTTATGCTAGAATTAAATTTAAAAATTTTAAACAATGCTCAAAAGACAAGGTATTCAATTCTTAGTTTATATTTTTTGAGAAAGAAGCAAATACTCATTTCGCAAACTAACTGCATGAAGAATTGTATGACTGCAGCCCCTTGCCACAAAGAGGGGTAATATGAGACGAGGGATCCAGGTACATGCTCCTGGATTTCTGCGGTACGGCCTGTGTTCCACTGAGTGGGGTCCCAAAACTAAGACTTTGTGAACCCACGAATGTCATAAAAGGAGGAGAGCAAGTAAACCTGTATTTTCGGCATTCGTCCACCTGTGTAGGAAAATCTTGGGCGAAATTTTTCAGCTCTCGTCTCTCGGAATGTACAGGAAAAATGCTTAAATTCCTTCAATAAGACAGAGATAAAATTTACCTGATTTCCATATAAACTAAAATTGCTGAATTAATAAATAATACTTACAGTATTCTTGAATACTATAAGTAACAATTGAACAACTTAGCATGAGGATTCCAGAATGAAAAACTTGAATCAATGTGAGATGAGGATATCAGGAAATCAGTGATCAATTGACTCTTTCAACATTGGACTCACCTTCTGTATCTCTTTCTTGGAGGAGGTGTTTTGCTTCTAGAACGAGCTCGAATAATAGGTGATGGAGACCTACTTAAGGGCCTTAACCCATCACGAATATCATCTTCTTTTTTCCGCCTGGCTGCATTCTTTGCACGATAGTACTCATACAGGCCTAATTTCTCCCACCCTTCACTGAAAGTGCAAAAAAGAGATACAAGTTTTAAAGACTTGGAATTACATAATTTAGTAATAAAAAAATGTAATACACAGCAAGCACATGGAGAAAAATTATATAAATAAGCACCTTAAGAAAAGAAAGAAAAAATTGAGTGTCCGAAAATGCCACTATTTTAGTGTCTCAGCAAAAACTGGAAATTTTACACTCAATTTGAAAAGTAAAGCCATGGCAAATATTAACTATTTTACAAAAAAATATGGCTTATATGTAACCACATGAAAAATTTAATGAGTATTTAGTGTTTATTTCCAGAGATTCCAAGTTATATTCATTTGGTTTTTGAGGCCATTTTTGGGTGAATTTATCTAAGCAGCATTAGAGTATGGACACTATATTTTTATTTATATCAATAGAGATGCAAAAGTTGTACAACCGAACGGTATTTCATTTCTCTTCATCAAATATTTCGGGAAGTACAACATCTTGAATTTGACAAAAATGCCAACTCTCACCATGGAGGATGCGGAATAAGATTAAACAAAGACCCATATATCAGCAAGTAATTTATAAACGAAGGTAAAATTTTACCAGCCATCAATTGAACCATGCATAACTGCTTGCTGAATATTTCAATAAAATCAATGATAGTCACTTCTCTGAAATCACACTATACTTAATGTGGAATAGCCCTATATATGCATAATAAAACCCTTAATCTTAAATTTCGGTGGTTTCCTATTTCTTTTAATTGCCTAAATCGAAAGATTATTACTCCTGGAGTACGTATTTCACACTTTTAGATTTTTAAATGACTAAATCAATTTTTTGCGATTAAATGAAAAGTGAAAATTTTCAAGTGTGCGAAAATACAACGGCTAAGAATGAATGCTGGGAAAAACCTGTATGACATCATTCTGGTTACAGCCGCCGCCGTGTGAGGCCACCTTCGCTTTGAGCGCTGATACGATGCAGGATGCTAGCAGGTCGCAGAGTACCCTGTTAGCAGGTAGCGCTTGGCTTAAATAAGGATTATCAATACCCTATCAAAGGAAACTTTCTGACCTTAGGCAATTTTAATAGGTGATTATTAAGAAATGTTTCCCTGAGCTCTGTGCCTCATGCATGCAGTGGTAATCTCAGATGATGTAAAACTCCTGACTACTGGTACAGAATCTAGGTCCCAGTGACGTCATGTGGAGTGGCATCGTATGGGCACCAATCTAGACATTTTCAAATGGGGTTGAAATTGGCCATTAACATTCGCCTAAACTGGGATTTCTACAACCAAATATTCTGTATATTATGAATACACTAATGGTGGGAAACGAATCACAATCAATGGCTTTCATTTTCTTTGATGAAGGAAACTACCCTATTCAGAGATGAAATAGTTGAGAAATATAACTGAACTATCATTTTAACCTTACCGTCAAATAATCAAAAGAGCCTGCATAGTTGCTATTTCACTTCTTTATTCTATCTGAAGGTTGATTTCAATAGGCAAGGATAGCACACACCCCAGGCAACGCCACTGGCATGTGAATAATACTCATCCATGGTTTGGTGGCAGTTTATTTCCCTATTACCAGAGGCCAGTGCTCGACCCACTAGATACCATTCTACGAAAATCAATTTACCCAATGAATATTAAATATCATTAATTTAGACTAATTGTTAGCTTTAAAGTGAACCAAAAGTACATTCTTCACAATAGTTTGAATAAGATATGTACAGTAAACTCTTGATTTTACGAAGCAGGATTTTACGAAGTTTTCGATTATACGAAGTGATATTGCGGTCCCGGTGAAAAGCCTATGCTAAATACATGGCGCTATTCGATTATACGAAGTTTCGATTATACGAAATTTTTTTGAATTTACGAACCTCGGCTCGGTCCCTAGGAACAAATGGCATTCGTTTATACGAACTACGGCGAAAAATTTGTCAACAAAACTAGTTACGCCGGCGTAAGTAGCTAAAAAATCAGCGCTTCCAACTGTGGTCCATCAAAAGTGCGAAATCGTAAATGATAATGCAACTTTGGAGAGAAATGGTTCGCCAAAAACCTCACTGTGGGAATTTAGGGGGAGTAGGAGTTCAGTTAAAATATCGCGGCTGACATTATGCCCCTATTTACGTGCCTGTTCGTAAACATAGCATCGACAATAATTCGTAGTTTAACATGCCAGGAAGGTCGCGCGGAGTATTTCGTACACCCCTAATTAACCCTTTGCACTGCTGTGAACGTACTTCGAAGACTATTTGACTACTTTTCGCCGAAGCACTTCGAAGGGTCCCTAATCCGGGACCCTTTCCTCGACGAGCTCACCCTCGCTGGCCCCTGAAACTGGGCTATTTTTTAATGCATTACCTGACGCAACCCTGGGTTTCAAAGGGCAAAGGTGCCATGGGGGGAAAAAGAGTAAAGTGCGTGTTACTGTGAGGCTGTGCGTCAACCAAACGGGCACGGACAAAATAAGCCCGTTGTCATTGGGAAATTTGAAAGGCCACGGTGCTTAAAACATGTAAAATTGGAAGCCCTCCCCGTTTTTTACCATGCAAATAAAAACAGCTGGATGACCCGAGAAATTTTCGAGCAAACGGTTATACGTCTACAGAGAAAAATTGCTGGAGAGAACAGCAAAATTGTTTTAATAATGGATAATGCCACCGCTCATAAATACGTGGAAGATCTAAAATTGGCTAATGTTCGAGTCCTCTTTTTACCCCCGAACTCGACTAGCAAGTCCCAGCCCTTGGACCAAGGCATTATCCAAGATTTTAAAGTCCTGTACCGGAAGAAGCTTGAGCGGTATTACTTGCGATGGATCGGTATGTATACATTCATCTATTTTGCTCATGTGCGTTTGGATATCGATTTAGATATTTTTATTCATGATTATCATTCTTTCAAATCTATTTGCTACTTTTATAAATGGGAACAGAAATTAATAACATCCCGAAATGGACGTTGATACATGCAATCCGCGCCATAATATCTTTTCGTGTATATATTGGCCTTTGTGAATGAACAACTTAAATATCTTAAGTATTGGGCTCTATTTACCGCCAATTTATATTTCAGGCTTCTCGTAATGAAGACGCACTTCCTAGTCTAACCATGAACTTTCTTCTCACGCGCTTCCCCGTTCTCCCATGCTGGAGTTCTGTCTTTCAAAAGCCTTTGTCCCTTCCCTCCTGCCGCCTTTGGCTGATCTTGCTAACACCCACCTTACGCATCCCAAACCCCTCCTTCCCCAGCATTTCCCATTCACTCCCTCCCTAAGGTGACTGAGCTTGTGTGCGTCGCAAAAAAATACGGCCCCCAAAAGTAGACTGAGGCAGAGCTGAAGGCCATTTCCCCACCCTTCTTTGTCCTGCCCCCTTCACCAGTCCTTGTGATGACCACACTTCTTCCCTCAGGCAATTCCCATCCCACTCTTATTCACCCCACCCACTGGGAACGTTCCCCGATTGTGGAGAAGGGCATGGTTCATCTTTACGTGCAACGGGGGGAAGTTATTCACCGGAGAGAGGCGGAAGAAGTATCTTCCACTATTAGGAAAATGGTGCCGCGCTTATAATTGTCTCTCTTCTTCTCAGCTGACTTTTCAATTGAAATTATTTTCTTTGCTCTTTCCACACTATATTTATTTACGATTATGGCGCGACTATTTTTTAGTGCTAAAACTAAGAAAATCTTTTCTCTATGTCAATGATCCTTTGCATAACTTTCAATACGGCGGAGAAAGGAACACGAAAACTAAATGAGGTGACGGTACAGGTTTTTGCGTGTCATTTTTTGGGAATTCACGCTAGTGAACCAATACTTAACCACGTTGAGAAATGATAAAACGTCTCTTGTAGGAAAACAATCAATGTGGATAATAACGTTTCTATCTATATTTCTCCGATACTGTAAGATGTTTCTCCTGTCGTTTTCCGGTTGGAACCTTGCTCCTGTCGGCATAAAAGGAGAGAAACATACTATATGAACAGATCACCTCACACCCGGTATGAAGAATACAGTCCTGATGAAGAATTAAGTCTTTTATGGCAACGTCTGCGAAGATGATGGAACACAGTAGTCGGACGGAGAACTCAAACAGAATTTACTTCAAATATTCGCCAGAAGATAATCACATCCTTCGTTATTTATGATCGTAATTGAATCTCAGTGAAAATAGAGCACATTCTGCTGAAAATACGAAGTAACTCGAAATATTAACTTACGAAGGTTATTTTGGAAACGGGCTAAGACCCTTGTTTTTCTTTTTTTCTCGTCACTGAGCGATAGAGGGCGACATAAATGGCGGTTAGGCCGGCTGCCGCTAAAATTCCGTGGGTGCTGGAAACAAATATATATCTTAAGCGGACTTAATAGTTGTTATTCGCTCCTAACCACATATTTATAACATTAAATTCTTATAATAAACTTTGCAATTCATTATTTGATTACGTTTTCTAAAATGGTCGGGAATTTCTTAAGCGATCGTTGATGTTGAAGTATGAACGAGAAATGGGAATTTTATGGTGGTATAATTATTTAACGATCTTTCACAGCATAAATCGATAACAAAAAGCCTTTTCTGTGAATCATACCGAGAATAATACCGAGAATAACCACCGAAAACATTTAAATAAGACCACTAAAGACAAAATAGGGCGGAAGAAACAAAAGCGAACATTTTTTTCGTGACTTATGAAAAAGATTTGAATTTACGAAACTCGATTTTACGAAGTGCCAATTTTCCGGTCCCACTGACTTCGTAAAATCAAGAGTTTACTGTATATACAAAATAATATAACGCAATGAGCACCAATAGGCAAAATTGTGAGAAAATAAAATTAAAATGGAAATGAATCACTTTTTTTGTAAGAGGCTATGTTTCCTCATATGTCTCATTAAAAGTAACAACTAAGCAGTATAAAATGATCAATTTGTTTTGGAAGTGATTGGGGAATACTTCGGTAGAATTTGTAGAATGGGTATAATTAGGCGATACCATTTAACATCCTTTTTCAATATATTACCTGTCTCTAGGTCTGTCATGAGATGGTGGTCCATAGAATGCTTCCACAGCAGCCAGAAGACGCTCACTAGGGGGAGCAGGAGGAGGAAGTCGGATGTCCATTGGATTTAAAGGCTTATACTCTCCATCTTCCAGCTAACAATAATGGTACAGACATAAAAAATAGTTTTAATCATAAGTACGTTTTTGAAGTGATACAAATTCAACAACTACAATGTGCTTCATATGTTCTGTTTGCATAGGAAAAAAAAATTGACAAAATAATTAAGACATGGCTTGAATTATCAGCAATTTATTGGCTGAAGTAGCATAATCCTCTAGATAGGTGCCTACATAGTCAATTATACACTTTCAAATACTTTTCATATGAATGCTTGGAGATAATTGAAAATATATTTTGTCTGAATATACAGTAAAACCTTACCTTAACAAACTCCCGCTAAACGAAGAACTCCGTTCAACGAACAAATGCTATTGGTCCGGCCAATTGCCTATGTAAACACAGTAGTGAAAAACCCCGATAAACGAACTCCTCTTTTACGGAAACTCCCGATCAATGAAATGAAATTTTGGCGCGATCGAGTGAAATTCACCTCACAATAACAAATTTTTCCACTTAAATTTCTATTTTCATATGAATAATTTAATATTCGTAGCATTGTAGGGCCAATCAGAGACTTCCACTGAATAAGCCAATCAGAATTCGACGTTATTAACCGTAGCCATTCGTGGTGTGTTTCCGCCGACCCTAACTCGCGGCATGCGGTGAATTGCGAAAAATGTTAACGCTGACTTTCGTAAATAACTCAATGTCCCAATATTTACACGCTCAAAGATATGAAATCTAGAGCTATGTACTTCAATCGCATTCTTTTGACGGTTGTTTAAGATACTTTACAGAATTACAACGCGTAAATTCCGAGAAGCCTTTTTTTCCACTCGCCTCCATCTTGGATAACTTCTTTAAATTACGGAAGATTCAATGTGCGCGCTAGAAGATGAAAGCCAAAATTTGCCTCTCTTAATTATCTTGAATATGACTCAGTAGTAACTCTTGTTTCATGCACATTGTTTATTTCAATATCATCTAAAAACTAGGAGAAACTTTTGCATATGCCGCAATCTTGCATAAAAATATTCGCACCTAAGAGACGAAAGCCAACATTTTCCCATTGATCTAGACACTACTTGAATTGAGTGCTTTATTCTAAAGGTCGGTCTCTGTCATACGGTTGTAGCGATGTCCTAACGCGATGTGAAGTGGTGTTGATTTTCTCCAGAGGAAAAGGTTTGCGACGGCCGTCGATTGTTGCATGAAGAAGACGACAGTCGCATTCGGTCATCAATACTGCAGACAATTCTTGCATAAGGGTCGGACATTGTCCCAGGGGCCTAACCGAAAACGCTCCATTACCAATGTCAATGGACAAATGTCTTCAACTATCTTTCTGGAGCTGATCCCCATTTCAGGGCCCATCTTGCAGGAGCAAGGAAGAAGTTGGGAATGGATAGCTGAATAAAAACAGTTCTAAGGACATATTTAATACTCACAAAGCGTTTTTTTAATAATTTGCTTCCTGACCGTACTCTAAAGGAATAGGCGGGCCGCGGGGGAAAAATGAGCAAAGAACTTTTTATAGTACTCCTATGCACCAATAGTAATGGCTTGGAGAAGTTACCTCCGTTTTTAGAGGGGAAGTATGTGAAACCCCACTGTTTTAAGAATGATAGAGTCCGTGGTGTATCCAGGAATTTCGTTCGGGGGGTCCAAAATATGGGGGGGAAATTTTTGAAAAACAAAGTACTAACTTGGTACTACTATGTAGAGAGTATTTAACAAATTTTAACACTTTTCATAATCGAAAAAACTTCATTTTTCAAATGAATATTTTGTACCCCCTGGACCTCCCCCCCGGCTACGCCACTGGCACAGTCTAAACAGTCATGTTTAGACTGGGCCACTGGTGAGAGTGATGCCTCACCCCTGCGGTAGCAGCAAAAATTCATGAATGACAGCGGGATTAATTCAGCGGTGGTTGGCGGGAGTTGATGCACTAATGGGGAAAGTAGATTTCTTCCTCAATCGCTGCATGGGGCCTAACATAGGACTAACAATAAGAAATGTGCGCGTTATTTTCTTCCCCCCTACTGCACCAGCTAAGTTGCAACCTCTCGACCGTGGGGTCATTTCTGCAGCAAAGCGGCATTACCGTTGGATTTTAGTGGAGTTTTTGGTCTGTCGAATGGATGTAAGGGATCGGCGACATTGAAGAGGACCATTTTGCAGGTAATGCAGCGGCTTTGCAAAGCTTGGAAGCGTGTCGCACCTGTCACCATATTTAGTTATATTGCAAAAACTGGGTTGGCAGTCAACAGCATCATCATTGTGACTTATTTTACTTTGAGAACTCATGCATGAGGCCTTCCAAGCTGTTTTCTTATCGGCAGTTGTCTATCCGGTTCGCAGTCAACTGCGACCACGCGATGGAGAGTGATGGCCAAATCCGTGAATCCTGGCAGGGTCCCTCAAAAGACATGAATATTGAAGGGTTGTTTTAATGAGTTCACTAGAGTAGACTAATATTTAGTTATCCGCGAAGCCAGTGAACTGAGGGGTGCAGAATATAATTTCTCGAAAACTCATTTTACAAAATCGTGACGTATTTTACTTCGAGAACTCCTGCATAAGGCCTTACAAGATGTTTTCTTATCTGCAGTTGTCTATCCAGAACACGATGGAAATGATGCTAGTACAATGAATTATTTACGAAGCTCGCGACCGCAAATATTGCAATGGAGTATTCTGGATTAGACTACTATAAAGAAATGCTGCTACCCACTGCGCTTAATGGGCCAACAAAAGTCGCAACTCGCGTCGTTATGGTAGAGCGATCTAAATTTCATGATGAAGCTATAATTGGCATCGTTACCTTCACTTTATATTAGTAATGGTCAAATCTATCGAATTCTTGATTTTTCAGTGTAAACCTCGCGAATACATGTACTCTATTTCAAATATTGAGAATAAAGGGATGGCCTCGCGCTCACCATTATATTTGCCACTTTAATACAAGCAAGCTTTAAAAAAATTTTATAATTAAAACAATTTTTATTCGCAAAATTTAATACTTACAATAAAAGGTATAGTGATAAAAATAAAACTTCAAATTTTTCTAACTTCACTCATCAGATTTTGAGGACAATAAGCATGACATTCTTCAAGTTTTATTTTGATACTTAAAGTAAGAGGTATGATAAAAGCCGTCAACCAATATGGAGACAAAATGAGTGCTTATCGTGTGAAATAAATAATTATAAATATGGCCTCACACCTTTCATCATTCTGATTGTGAGTGTGACCAGAATATACCTACATGTGAGTTCCTAGATCATATTTGAGGCAGGGTTGGGGCATACCGTTTTCTTCACGCTAAGGAAATACAACTGAGTCTAAAGAATTTTCTTCAAAGAGCTCTCCACCTAAACTATGGTTAACGCTTATCACTATTCACACAAATATATAGTATGGTCATATCTTACATTTCTGGTAATTTATACGCTCAGAATTCCAACAAAGATTTCAGTCCTGCTATTCTGTTGCACTCAATTCTTGCTTGATTTTCGATATTGCTCTTAATATATTTTTTTATTCTTGCTAAACAAAAAGCTACCTGCTTGAATAGCCCAAGTGATTTCTTAAACAATTAACTACATAAATGTTGGTATTAACCAAATTACCATGTTATAAATAAAATACACACATTTGGAGGAGAAGAGAATGTCCTCACCTTGATAAGAGGAACCATCAGACCAGCTGGAAGTTCAAAATATGGTACACTTGGAAGCAGGTCGTCAAGACTTGGTTCAGGTGTGAGAGGGGCAGGGGGCTGAGCTGCCCCAGGTCCACCAGGAAACCCAGGAGGTGGTTTGCTTAGGTCAGGTAACTCAAGCCCTACACAAAAATTAACCAATAAAATTAACTTGGTATTGAAAGGCAATTGCAGACTTCTTAATTACAAAATAAATGTGCAAGTCAGCCCCAAGGTAAAGGTTATAAACAAAGAAGTCAATGCGTAAAAAAATTAAAGTCGTTATGAACTCCTTGTATTACTAATGAACATTGCCATTAGCGACTATCTTCTTCATAACACTATAAAGCCTTCAAAAAATCAAAATGTCCACGGAGGAGTAACTTTTCATATCTGAGAGATATATAATTCTCATTACTATGAAGCAGCTACTTTTTATGCACCATGTACTTTTCTCAACACCTGTATCCATAACAAATTTCTTACTTGGCATGCATCACAATAAACTATGGAGGATATAGACTGAGAACAGATAAAAGGAAATAAATTCAAATCTGTAAAGTCCTAATTGACCGGGTATCTGATTTTGCCACCTGTTCCTCGAAGGAATCTTAATACCTCCCAAAAGCTGCTAACCCATAACGATTTTCATATCTGATTTCATTTCTGATCGGTTGATTTTTGCTTAAATTTCAGGGTGAAAGTTTTGGAATTTTGACAAAAAAAACAATCAACCATTATTTTTTGGCAAAAGTGAACATATTCATGTGTGAAACAGCATAAATAAGGACGAATATTTACATTCAGGAATCAACCCATGTAGTGATGTACCAATTTTTCATCTATGTATTAGGTGACATAATATGGTGCCCCTTAAGGTCATCCATTTAAGTGACAAGCAACCAGCAACGATCACCTTTATCTGTACTTCTGCAGTAAATGAATGGATGAAGAATTTTTTTAGTTGACGCCACAACATAAAAAAAATTCATGTGAGTCAAAGAGAAGGGAAAGTTGCTTGATTATGCAAGTACAGTGGAACCTCGATCTGTCGTTTTTCAGGGGGATGGATGAAAAAAACGATGAATGCGGGAAAACGATCAATGCGGGAACGTTTGTCCGGGTTGCCTATATCCCAGGATCCGCTGGATTTTTGCGAATTATGACATTCATTAATGGATTCAAACGAGATTCCAGCTGATTACAGGAATATTATTACTTCGTCGAAACACTTAGGTCATATTGTTGATTCGACTTATCTCTCTTTCTAAAATCCTAAAGGAACAAGCCACCTTGCTAAAAAATGTTTGCACTTCACTCGGAATTTTCACGGCCATTATGCATTTCTGTCTGATGTAAAAATTCTTATCCATTAAATGTCATTTAAAGTACACGTATTTACGAGAGAAATGTGCGTGTTATGCCTCAAACAACTGATTTTGCCGTCGCAGTGATTGGTTATGAAATGGATCAAGAAGGCCAAAAATAGTTTATTATTTGAAATGTTCCTTTCTAGCAATTAAATTTTTAATATGATTGAGGCAATGTGGCGTTAATCGTCAGCGGCACGCCCACCTGATCCTCGGCTTCATCCCACTTCTTGTTTTCACCAGGGATCTCGCTCTACCCCCACCCCTGCCATCATGTGCTACCGGACATACCGAGGCGTTCTGCAATATTCACGCATTTCTAGCCCGGAATCTTTTCTTCATCATCAATTATTTTCAGTCCATCTTTTAAAGTTCTCACTTGTGTCTTCGGAAGGGCCATGGTCCGAAGACGAATAAGAATAAAACTAATAAAAATGAAACCGGACTCCATTGAACCCACACGGAAAACACTCGCTGGTTTTAAGTCAACCCACCCCGGAAAGTACGGAACCACTCGTACGAGGTGAAGTTCGGCACTAATGCTATCGCGTACGGCGTAGGCAGAGCTTACTGCAGAGGGTGAAGCATGACCATATGACTGCGCAATGAAATTTTTTATCCTATAGAAATGGCAACTTACCCACTCATTTCTAACAATAAGTAGCGAAGCTGGAGATGAGCATATGAATTCAGATTGCTAGTAGAGAGAAACAAAATATCCTGAGAAGACATCGCTTCGTTAGCAACTCAGACGAGTGAGACTTGTAGCATAACTCGTAAATTGTAACCAGACAAATAATCGAAAAAAAAATCATATCAACTGCCGTGAAGCATACTATCAGCTGCGAGGATATCGTTATTCGCCAGAAATCATCATCGTATTATTCCAAATATTTCTTGGTTAAAATGCTTAAATAACATTAGGAATACGTCGTGTTTGGTATCAATCTTTACTGAATTAGGTGCACATCACTAATATCTCAATTTAATAAAAGTATAATACCAATTGCCAAAATTCATTTTTAGATACCTTTTGGGCTAATTGGTGATTCATGCAGCAGTTGACCTTCACCTTTGAAGCGAGTCGGCTAAAAAAAAGTCAGCGGTTGAGAGAGGAGGAGGCGTGAAAAAGGTTTCTTTTGTTCTTGAGCAACTTGATATTTTCTTTCGAAGCTAAGGTCATTGTAATACGATCCCTGCTCGAGCTGGGACCTTTTTTTTATTTCGGAGAAGAAGAAAGCTTCAACCGGGGGGAGGCGAGTGCTGAATGGAGGGGGATACCGGATCTTGGGAAAGGCGCTAGCTATCCCACGGCACTCTGCTTCTCCCTATCGCATTTCAATCTCCTGGGGAAGATTCAAACTATGTGTCTGTTGTTAATAGCCATAAATAACACGTTGTAAACACTTCGTCTCATTTTTATCAAACGATGAATGCGGGAAAATTATTCGACGGGACCGCGATCTCCAAACGATCAATGCGGGAAAACGATACTTCGGGGAACGATAGATGTGGGAAAAAATTACATTGTCTTTATGGAACTTAATTTGGGACCAGGAGCAGCGAACGATGAATGCGGGAAAACGATGAATGCGGGAACGATAAATCGGGGTTCCACTGTACATAGTAGTCCAGAAATTAAAAAAAAATGAAAGCCACCCAGCCAGCACATGTAATATCATATGCATATATGCATGGAATATGCCTCTCCATAGAATCCAAGTATATTCTATGTAATTGTGCTACACTTGTGCTTGCTGGGCAGGGAAAACTGGAAAGCCAGACATGGCATAATGTAATAATATGTCATTTCTATGGATTTTTGCTTCAATTTTTCACATGAATTCTTTAGTGTTCAAAGGAAAAATACACTTGTTGGGTCAATTACAACTGAGGGAGGGAAAAAGGAAAATTACAATGTAGATTGCCAACTATCTACGAAGATGAACTGGTTGGGCACCATACAGAGTTAGAGAAAAAAAATGATGTAAAAACTATGAGTTCGCAACTTATACTGGGATTACTAACCACTCCGAGAAAACAAGTGGATCAACAAGGCACCTTATTGACCATTACTTATCCATGGACTTTTTGATATGGAAAGGATAAAAGGAAACCTGAAACACACTCACTGAATAGCCAACTGATAATATCATCAAAAAAGCCATTTCACCACTTCATCAGTTGATTGATCAAAATAAAAACAAGAAAATACTACCACAGTGAAAGGTAATTTGATAAATTACACATTTGTAAAAAATAATTGGAAAATTACAAATTTCGAACATTAAAAGGTAACTAAAAAGAAAGGTGAGAGGGAAGCTATGATAAACCAATCTCAGATTTGTAGAATGAAGACAATCAACAAATTTTTAATTAGGATGTATTTAAAATGGAATAAATACTGCATCAGAGAAATAACCTCGATACTATGTGCAATTTTTATAAAAATTAAAGTTTAATTATAATCATTATTATTTTTATAACTATCAACACAACACCAATATACCAGTCATGGTGGTTTCAAGGAATCCAACAAACCAATATTAACCTTCACACCCACAGGACTCCAAACCCACCATTTTTACCTACTCCAGCTCAGCATGGGTATTAGTAGGTTATCTCTTCATCTCATTCATTAACTCTCTTCCTTTCCTACTCCTTACCCACTTCCCTAAAATCCTACCCCATCATAGCCTTTGCCATAGACTACATACTAAATCCAAGCCTTCAATCTCCAATTAATCCCTTCCACCAGTTTACACTGATGACCTGCCATTTCAAGAGTTTTCTAATCCCTTTTTTTTACATTCATCTCACCTTTTTCGTCCTCAACCAAACCCATACCTTTTGAGCCAACCCATACCCTATTCTCCTACTACTTCCTCCACATTAATACTTCTGCAACAAACTACGAATTTAGTAAAGAACTATGGAAATAAATTTTATATACATACACGTCACCGTTTTCTTTGTTAGAATTACCAGGCCATAAATTATGGCACAATTCCATAATAGCAATAAGGTTTGAGAAAGTAATATTGCCAATAAGAAAAGTGGATATAATCCAGGGGCAATAAAACATCTTTCTTTGTGATTTTTTAAAATATAGTTTAAAAGGATATTGTGATAAGTAAATGGGAAGTGAACTGAAACCAGCACAAAAGTTTGGTAGTCTGTGGCACATTTTAACCCCAAAAGCACTTACCTACTCCAGCTCCACAAACGCAAAGAGTGGCCTCTGATCTGATTTTACCAAAACTGTATGTCACTAACACCAGCATATTTACTATCATGCTTGCATCAGGGCCAAAGATATCACACGATACAATAACAAATACATAAATAACTTCTTCAGCACCAACAAATATTAAAATAATGGCCATTGAAAGAAACAAAGAGGTTTTTCTTGCTGGTCATGATGCAAAATTCAATGCGCAAATATTTCATCCATGTTGCATGATAATGATAAATATTAGGAGCAGATATACTGCTACAAATATTAATGGAGTAAATCTTGTAAAATCTAACCCACTTAGAGGGCAATAGTGTCTCATTCAAAGCTCAGAGCAGTCCCCAGCAAATGCTATAAGAAATTGAATGCTATACAGAGCAAATAACATGAAATACAAAATAGTATATAATACTAAGTCATATTTTGGCTGGTACCTTCCATTTTTATATATTAATTCAAAGCCATTTTCTGTGAGATCAAATAAGCCATTATATGCCTATTTCTAAGAGATTCACATTGGTCTAGTCTTGAAAACAAACTTTATTCTTTGATTTCATCTATTCTCTCAAAATCAAATATCTAACTAAAAGGTACTTTGGTTTCCTGGCCACTCTCTTCCAAAACATTTTTTTTCTTTGAGCTGCTTCATTCACAGGGTGGAAAATGGATGGAACAGACAGAATGCTGAAAATCATCTAGCCAATCAAAATCCCCCTAACTCTGACTCTCCCACTTTCTGCTGCCATGGATTTGCCAAATGCTTCTCCTCTTTTTGATCATTTCCTGGATTCTGTAATTTCACCCACATATGAACCTACCTCCACAGTTACCAACCTTTCTCTACCCAAATGACTGTTACCTTCCCCAATCCCACTGCAGGGCAAACCCACTCCCAAAACTGTTATGGCACGTCATAATTCAACGAAATGAATACTCCCTTGCAGTTACATTTATTCTAAATAAAAATGTTATTATGAACTAAAAATGAAATGAAATTCTAATTCATATTACACAAATTAAAATTCTTTCCAACTATCTAACACACTCGTGTCGGTAAAGCAGCACATTAAAAAAACAAGGATTTTTCCAACGTTGATTATTTCATACTTCCTCAAGATCCAAATTGTATGTTAGAATAACTGAGCATTGTGTTCAACTGATTTCACCTGAATATATCAATGGCAAACACCATTTATATGCTATTGTGAAAGCTTAACATGCTAAATTGTGAGTAATTCAAAATGCTACTAGGCACATACTAATTAATATCGTACTGCAGCTATCGATCGGAGTTAAGTAACTTGCCCATTGCTCATGGCATTATTGGAGCTTGCTTCATGCACAGTCCTGCACATGAATTACCTGGAGGAAATCCTGAGGGGGCAAAACCGGGAGGGGGAAGGTTGAAACTTAATTCCCCACCACCCTGACCCTGCTGCTGGTTTGACGAAGGCCCCTGTTGCTGGCCCTGCATGTCACTTGGCATGTGCCCACCTGCGATGTGTGTAGCCGAGCCGTCGCCCCCTACACCAACACCTGATGCCACAGCGGCAGCCGCAGCAGCTGCAGCAGCAGCAGCCACAACTGCCTGTTGCTCCATTTGCTGTTTCTGTTGCTCCAGTTGCTTAAGGTTTTGTTGAAAAAAAAATATGCAAAAACAAATTAGAAACATGTATGCATGCATGGATATCATATTGGTGTCGACATACGAAAAAAAGACCATCAAGGGTAGAGGAGATAGATTGAAGAGAACATGTTCTCTAAAACAATTTTAATAGGACTTTAATAGAATGACATGGCTCCACTGATTGATGCAGAACACTGAACTTATAAATCCTAGTTATTTATGAAGTAATGAACAGATTCAGCAACCATTGAATTCCAGATAAAATTATTTTCTATTTTATATTTTATTATAATTATAAATTTTAAAGAGGAGAAAAAATATATAATTATATAAATATAAAACGTCTACAGTACCCAGGCAACTCACGTGGTGAGAGCAATTTGAGGGCATTTCATTCGATTGAGACTCCACGAAAGAACCAAATCATTCTTCTGCATAACTATTGAACGGCTGAATTGAATCAGAGAGATTGATTTCCTCTCGCGAGAGGAAATACTCTACCTGGCAAACTTGATAGAGCGATAGCAGGCTAGCAAGACACTCTACCTATATGTTCACACTGCTGCTCAAGCATGAGAGCAGCTCTACCACAAGAGCTGAGAGTTGCACTAGCTAGATTGCTCTCAGAGATGTTTCCATTGTAGACTTTTCTGGTAGACTACTCTAGCTAGAGCAAATCTAGCTAAAAACTCTACAATGTACACGTACCTTTATAGGTAAAAATGGACAAAAATTATAAATATATATTTTACCCTTAACCCGCAAAAATTTGCTCGTTCAGGTCTAAAGTAATTTATATGGTAACCATTGCACATAAATTCCATTAATATACATGGTGTATTCAGAAAGTAATGCAATTAAATTTCCTGTGCCGCTCCAGTCGGAGTGGTATCAAACCATTTGCAGTTGGTGGGGGTCAACACTAAGCTTTCCACCATACCAGTCTCCGTTCTCTCCAAGCTGCAGAAGTGGCAGGACGTCAGTTTTTGTAAACCTCTGCATGCCAACTGCGTCTCGAAATAAGTGGAATCGACAATTTAAAGTTTTGAGCTAAATTGATAAAAATCTCCTGAGGAGACAAAAAAAATTATTTTTGAGGCATACGGGGACTCTGCTCTGTCCAACTTGTACGTTTTGAGGTGATTGAAGGCCTTTAAGAAGGGCCAGGAAGAGGTAAATGCCCTCAATGCCAAGAATGAGTAAATCAAGAGTGAAATCAGTGCTTATTGTCTTTTTAGACAGCAAAGGAGTGGTCTATAAGGAAATTTTGTTCTCAAGGACAGACATTTAACGCTACCTTTTACATGAACATGCAGGAAAGACTCCAAAAAAAGGATCATCAGCACAAGAAAAGACATCTCCGCTACTTGATAATCCCATCCTCGACAACGCACCTTGCCAAAGCGTGCTACGAGTCCGCAAGTTCCTAGCAAAACACAAGGTTCGAACAATGCCCCAAACCCCCAAAGTCCATATTTCGCCCCAGCAGACTCCTTCCTATTACCTAAGATTAAGCAGCCGAGAAATGAACCCATTTTTTGCCCATACAAGAGACACTAACAGTCATGACGAGAACCTTGCCAGAGGTGCCTGAAGAAACCTTCCTGGGTGCATACCTGTCATGGCAGAGTCACTAGAAAAAATGTGTTGAAGTCCAAGAGCAGTATTTTGAAAATTTTCAAGTGCTTCTGCAAATATATTCAATTAGTTTCTTAAAAAAATAATTGCATTACTTTAGGAACGCACCCTGTAGGACCCTCCCACAAAAATCTCTTGCGAAAATATGAACAAGCAATCTTAAACTCAGATTTTTATCTACCACCTAAAATTGGATGATAAAAATGTTAATTGACATCTGCTGCATACTTTTAGCACAGTCCTTAACTAGTTCTAACTAACTTAACACTAGAAGTACCAGACCCGTTATTTTGACGGGTAAATTCTCCTTTCTTAATCATATTGCCTAGAATTTTTTTCTGTTGTCTTCATTTTTCCTGACTTCTATTTACATATTTTTTAAGGAACATATATATTCCATTAAAATATAATTTAATATTTTCTCAAGGAAATAGAGTTATACCACCTGTATACGTGTCTGTCTGTCAGAGGAAGGAAGAGAATAGGACTTTTATGTAGAAAGAAAGGAGAAGACCTCATTATGGATTGAAGAGGGAGGTGAATGAAGGGAGGGTAGACTGCCAGAATACTACTTCAATACTCCTTGCAAACCTACCTTAATCAGTAGAATACATAAATAATAACAATATCAATTACCTGGATCTGCTGAGTCGCATGACGAACAAAAGCTTGATGTTGGGCTTGGTAGCCTTCATACGTTCGCTGAACTGCCGTTGTCACAGGAGTGAGAGCAGCGGCATGCTCAGTGATAAGGCTAGCCTGATACTCTGACCATGACTGAGATGGATGTTTCAGCCTCTCAATCACTGAAGGTTCAAAATAGTTGCTTTTTGACTCCCATAATGTTAACAGCTGAAATACAGAAAGACATATGTACTCAGTTAACTTTACAAAGCTGAAAACTAAGTACAAGACTATAGACTCATAATTTTAAAATGAATGCAGCATTTATTAATATTAAAATAAATTCGATTAACTGTAGTGTTATTATTTTTTCCAAAAGGCAAACGATCTTCAGTGAAAAATCTTACCATAATTTGGGTCATGCCACAAATTAAAAAATCAACAATTTGGAAGCATGGAGACTAAACACAAGGAAATGATTTATTATGCAGCCGCCAATTTATTATGAAGACCAGCTTTTAACAGTGCAAAGGCCTTTCCCCATCAGAAAAGGCCTTTTACCACGAAAAATTCCCGATTCTATTGAAGGCAAACGGATTAGGGTCACCTATATAAAGAAGTTGGTCTCACAGCAAGATATATTTAATATTTATAACCTCTTCTAAGCTGTTATAAATCATTATAGCAATATGATATTCATTTTAAGACACAGAGAGCTCCAACAATATCCATTTTCATCCACGAATGCTTGAGGAGAAATCTACCATCAGCACCAGAAATCCTCTTCTCAAACTAGAACACCCAAACTCCCACCCCTGCCACGGGCTGAGCAAAACCTATTCCTGCAATGCACTGGGCAATTCCCACTCCTCCCTAGCTACCCTTCCGCAAATACTCCACAGCAACCCTTCCCATGTTTGTCAGTCTCAGGCATCTTTCTTCTGAATCTAGTGCTGCATTACCTAAGGGAGCAATCATATATCACAGGGTCTTAAGATATTGATAATTATAATGGGTGATAAAAGAAGAAGAAAAGTTTTATTTTCGAACATAAAAGAAGAAATGTTCATGGACATAGACTGAATAAGACTGTTGGAAAAGGACGATGGAGAGCTGAGGGAGGGGGAATGGTGAGAGAGACTGGAAAACTTGGAGAGAAATACAATATTTAACTTTTGCTAACAATGTAGGTTTAATATCTGAAGATTATGACGTTTTGAAAAACCTGGCAAGAATGCTGATGCAGGACAAAGACAGACGGTGAGGAGCTGTTGACAAGGACAAAAACCTTTTGGGGTTTGAGTAGCCACATAGATATAAAGAGAGATCAATAAACTGTGTTGAAGACAGTTGAATTGTAATGTTCATTAGAGCATCTCTGGTGAAGAATTGTTTAGAAATAGGCTGAGGTGGCATGCTCTGACATAGAGAAAAGTAACAGTTGTCTCTGTTGCTTTGGATGGTTGCTCTTTTCTAAATGGTATCAGAAATTTGTTTCAATACATATGTGAGGTTCACAAATAATTACCATAATATTGCCACCGTAAGTATGGTTCGATATCCAATTCAAAATTCACTAGAGCGGGCCCACATACAATGAAGTAAACTTCCAGCTCCCTCAACTTCAGCATGCATGTGCTCCACTGAACTTAAGGAGTATGTTTTTTTTTATTTAACCAAAGAACTCCTTAAGCAGACAAGACTATTGATTGACTTAAGCACAACTGGTTAGGTCAGGTTGCAGAAGGTCTACGAACCCCACCCTGGCCAAGCTCAGGACAAAAAAGACTATGTGCATACACATGATGGGTACTGGGATGAGGACTGATTAAACAACTGCAACACCGAAGCATATAGCAAGTGAATACCGTATTTGTCTGAATATAATCCCCCCTTTTTTCCCAAAATGCCCATGATAAAAGGTAAGGGGACTATATTCAAACCCATTTTTTCCCCCAAAACTCAAGCCTCAAAATTAAGGGAGGGACTATATTCAGAGGGGGAATATATTCGGAGGAATACGGTAATTGAAATGCGATACCAAAGAGAAATAAAAATATACCTTATTTAATTTGGACTGCTGCTCTTCTCCAACACCGAGAGTAGCATTACAAAACATTGGAACAACAACTCCTTCCAAAGCCTTCTTTAAGTCTTCAGCATTCTTGCGGACACTGTAAAGAAAGACTTAAGATTTTAGCAACATACATATAATGTAGCATAATAAATTCTTAAGCATTTAGCAACTGTTTTTCTAAAAAACTAAGCAAAATATTCCATTCATTCCTATCTCTCCAGGAACAAGATTTTCTCTAAAAAGAGTAATGAGAAGAAAAGATTGTACATTGAAAACCAATGGCAACATACATCCAGCTCGCCTCTGCTGAATTACAATTTATACAGCATCCTCAATACAAGTATTACAAAGAGACAAATTCATGTAAAGGAATTCACAGTCAAATTGCCAAGTTTTATAAACTCAAAACCTAGTGCATAAAAAAATTCCTGATGGGAAGATTAAAACAATTGACATAAAAGCAAGCCACCTGATAATTTCATGACCATTTCTTTTTAAAGCACACTCAAGAAAGTGATGTGAACAATTTTACTATAAAAACTGCACTACACAAAAAGAAAACTTAGGAATACTTCCGATAAATCATTAGCTACAAGATCTTTCACAAGCCTAGAATGTATTTGAAAAGTATATTAGAGACATCCTAGCAATGGCGAACAAATAAATGTATCCATACACACATAGTCATTAATATTTAAAAATTGTTGAGCCTTATTCAAACAAAATTATGTGCATTTATGATAAGAGGGTTATTATGATTATTGTGGAGGTGTACGCTACGTAACTTTTCATCATTTCTCATCATCAACAGCCAAATGAAAAAAGAAAGAATTTTCATCATAAAAACGGTTGCTATGCTAATTGTCTGCAGTTGAGACAAGTGTAATATTTGTGTTGATTATCCCAGTTTCAGTTATTAACAATTTTTGAATGGAAAAACCCTTGTATTGCTATTTTTTGGAATCTTATGCTGGACCCCTTGAACCAGTTCTGTACAAGTAATTTTCTCACAATTTATCAACGGGTTCTCAGTTGTGACAGAATCCTTTCTTTGAAATCATAATTGGCTTCTCCTCCCAGAAGAGAACCTTTCTGCAAAAACCAAGATGGGGTCATGACAGGGGGGGAACTGAATTTGACAACCCTAAATGGGTTCTCACAAAAAACATAAACCCATTTTGGAACCCAACGATGGGTTCTATGAGCAGAACCAAACTTTTGCACTTATGTTTCTGTTGCCAACCCCAGCAGAAAGTATTGGATTCAAATCAGAGTGAGCCTTTTGACACTCATATCTTGAAAATCTTACAATCAGCCTTTCTGAAGAATTTCTGGCAACATACCAAAGAGGTAAATCGGGGAAAGGAACTAGCCTCTCCACCTTGAATACGTGATATTCACATGTTAGGGCTAGGTTCAGAACGAGATACCATTATCCACCAAAATAAAACTTGGGGTAAAAACAATTAGCACATGAAATAACACAAAAATACACTAATGGTGGTTTAGTGACACTTACCAGTGATGAAGAACATCATTGACTAGGTATATGATATGCAGCTTCTGAGTGAAAGGGGCACCTGGACCAATGACCCTGGAAAAAAAATTGCACAACTATTTTAATAAATTATAAAGATTCAATACAAATAAAACAATGATATCTTCAAAGGTGGTGTTTGCAGAACAATCATTATTTTTATTACTTAACTGAGCTCTAATAGCAACAAATTTCAATCAAACACAGATATTTATTCAGGGAATAAGACCTAATTGGCCTAATATGACCTAATTGGAGCACAATTAATTTTACTGGAAGTAAATATATCAATCTAACAGTTTATTCAATCACTCTCTTCACTTCGTTGAATACATCACAAATGAGTAACTAGAGTCATTAACCTTGTCGTATATCTTGAGGGTATAATAAAAAACGGTAAAATTAGCCTCAAGACTAACTATTTCTCCTATTGCGCCCTTGATTTTCCTGAATTTGAATTCGCCTTCACCTATGAATTCTGACACCTTTTCTTTTTATCCCCCTGTACATGATTCTTGTTAATAACCTCCTTGAATTCATTATCAGGCTTGAAATAAAATTGCTCGAGTATCATTAATATCTATCATACAAAAATAACTTAGTTTGAATTAAGATATCAACGAGGTAAAAATAAAATTACGCAGATAACAAATCAGGGATGTTTTCGCATGGTATCCATTGAACAAAGAGTATACTTTCACAATAACTTTTCTAGATATGCACTCACTTTTTCAACAAATAGAGAGCCACCACTCTATTACATGTTGGAGAAGAAGACCGTGCAAATATCCACCCCTTTCCAGCGGAGATTGAATCTTTTGTGCAAGAATCAATGATGGGCTGCAGTATTGTGTCTAACTCCGCAAACCTGACCCCTCCTTCCTCAGCAAGCCTAGCAAGTTGATCTTCCTGAGCCTTACGAAGGGTTTCTTCTATTTGACTTTGCTGTTGCTGCATAAGAACCTGCACAAACAAAACAGAAAAGGATTTTGATGAAATGATAGCATTAACATCAACAAGATGCATGAAAAGCTGACTTCTTAAATAAAGTATCATTAAAAAAATTCTATACTCAAAATTCAAGGTTTAATCAAACATATAACATTTAAATAGAAGAACTGTAAAAACTGATATGCACGCAATGTGTAACCCAGCCAAAAGAATAGATTTTGTTAAAAAATTTCACCTTAGATTTTGAGTTGTTTCAATACTCCAATACCCTAACACAGGGGCGCAGCTAGGAATTAAGGCTTGGGGGGGGGGGGGTTTTTAGTTGCAGCTAATACCGGGGTGTGCGGGGTATGGTATAACCACCAGGATAAGCGGTACTGTGCGAGGTTAATAAATTGTGAAATTTTAAAGATAAATGGTTCAAAAAGGTGAGTTTTATGGCTTTCTGAGGGATATTTTATTCATACTTACTCTATTCTATTGGTAAAATCAATCAAATTAAGTAAAATGGGTTAAACTTAAAAATTTCTCTCAGCTCTGGGGGGGGTGTTAACCCCCAAAAACCCCCCCCCCCTCGCTGCACCACTGCCTTAACATACCTTAACGATTCACCATCTGAGGTCCAAACAATCCTTTGCCCAGGATATCTGCATTTTAGTCCAACAAATTAATGTACCCAAGGTACTTCCAGGATTCCAATGTTCCTGAAGTCTCATATTTACACTCTGTACAACTAAACACTTAGCTGATAGGAGAATGTATCAAACTGACCTGAGAATTTTTGACTAGTGACAGTAGTGATGATGATAACTAGGGACATGCTAAAGTCGCAAATGCGATAACGCGAATTCCGGGGGTTTCCCGCGAATAGGCGAATTTCGTGTTAATTGCGATTTTCTCCAGTTCATGGGCGATTTTCACTAAGTCAGACGCGATTTTCACCATTTTTTCTTCTGCTCATGCTCCTCCCACGAAATTGTTTTTTGAGACGTACATTTAAGCCGTAATTTTTTCACTGCATTGGCCACCTTCCGACGCGACGAATTTCCATGGGCCGCCGTTCACGGCACAGCGCCGTGAGTGTCTCGTTTGAAAGTGAGAGAGATGTCTCGTTTGAAAGTGGCCTGAATTTCACGGAACCTTGCCGTGAATGGCGGCCGGCGAAAATTCGTCGCGTTTGAAAGTAGCCTCAAGGTAGCACGGTGTATATTTCAGGTCATAAATGGCGCACTGCCGGGCCGGATTGAACCTTGCCTTGCTGACCGTCAACGACGCCGTGCCATCAACTGCGCGATTCGACTCGCTTGAAGACATGCATTGAGACCAATGGTTATTTGAAAGCACAGTGCCCTGCCGTTGATGAGGGCCGGAGTAAAGCAAAAGTCTGAAATCCACAAAAAGTGGCTGTGCGCCGTCTATTCCGTGAAATACACATGGAGCTACATTGTGGCAGCTTTCAGCCGAAACGACTTATCGCCGGCTGCCGTTCCCGGCATAGCGCCGTAAAATTCAGGCCACATTCCGACAAGACGACTCTCTGGATTTTACGGCGCTGTGACGGGAACAGCGTCCCGCGGAAATTAGCCGCGACGGTGAGCGGCCAATGCCGTGAAAAAATTACGGCTTAAATATACGCCTCGAAAAACAATTTCATGCAGAGCAGAAGGAAAAAAATGATGAAAATCGCGTCTGAGTTGGTGAAAATCGCCCTTGGATTAGAGAAAATTGCAATTAACACGAAATTGCTCACATTCTATAAAGAGTTAACCCTTTCGCTGCTAATGACGTAAATATGCAGCAGGACGTTTCTTGACCCGGGAGACGAAAGGCAAAAATTTTCGTCTGAGATTTTCCTACGCAGGCCTAATGCCGAAAAACGTTTCCTTGCTCTCCTCCTTTTATAACATTCGTGGCTTCGCAAAGTCTTTGTTTCGGGACCCAACACAGGCCAACACCATGGACTGGCAAAATCTGTAACTGCCGAAATCCGGATGCATTAACCTAGACCCTCGTCTCTTATTGGCAAGGGACCGCAGTCATACAATTGGTCATTCAGTTAGTTTGCGAAATAAAAATATGGTTCTTTCTCAAAAAATATAAACTAAGAATTGAATTCTTTGTCTTTTGGTAGCGTTTACAATTTTTAAACAAAATTCTAACATAAATATTAACTTATATCTCGATTTCAGTATAAAAACAACATGGAAATTGTTAATGCATTAAATTCGTTAATACTAATGGTAGAGCTTCATTCAAAATTTTAAAACTCTCAGAATAAATCGAGGAATTCAATAGGAAGTCTGCAATTTACGTGCAAGCAACAATCATCCATATAGCTAATTCACATAAACAAAGCATGAGTTGACAGCGAACCAATGCCGCTGGTAGGGTTATAAACCACGAAAGGAGGGAGACCAACTACCCTCAGAGTCCAAGATAATGCAAAATGCCCACTAGGAAGGATCAGAAAAGGTTGGTGTTGAGTGTGTTTGATTATCTGCAAGACCTTTCTTAACAGATGTCCAACATAAATACAGAGGGGACCGAAGAGTCTCATGGAGCACAGTCCTGCATTCATGTTAAGGAGAGAACTCCACCATTTTGAAAGAGTTAAGGAAGTTAAAAATGAGCCACGAGAAAATTCATAAGAGTACTTTTTTTTTTAGATAAAACCACTTATTACATCTGCAAAACATGAAAACCTCTAAAGCAGCTGCTGTAAAGTCAATACCTATGCAGATGGCTGAAAAAGCGTCAACAAAACTTAGTTCTCTTATGGTAGAAGACCTAAGCAGAAAAATTGGTATTTGAAAAGATCTCAGTTTTTGATCCCCAAGAAGTTCCGTCTACAGACATGAACCCTGACTTAAAAACACAAAATTCATGGCCTGGATTCAATGGAGACAGAGAAGTTGATATTGGGGTTGGGAGAATTACATAAATTACTACAAAAGCAAAATTCCCGGGGTTCATGGGGTGTAATTAAAGCAATCCAGGAGCTCAAATGTCTGAGACATCGTTTGCATCTAAGTGCCTTTAAGCAATTTGGATCCCTTCTGCAAGCATGGACTGAGAAAGATTTCTTTCCTACTATAGCACTGTGTTAACAGATAAGAGAACAAATGTAAAAGATGACAACTTGATCACAATAGCAATATTTCATTTGAAATTACAGACATTTAAAAGTAAATTCTCTCTATGTAAGCTAGATATATGTATACGTGAAGGATAAATATGTAAAATAGGTGAATTCAGTCAATACTCCATGTATATTATTGCTTAAATTATTCCTGGTCAATAATATCCTAAATTTAGGGCAATGGGTGGGCCACTGGAAGGATGGCTCTCAATCAACATCAATTATTTTGCCGTTAAAATAACACCGATTTCAGGGCAAAATAACATCGCTTTTGTAGAAAAATAACACCACTTTGGCTATAAAATAACCCCACCTTTTGCATGTCCCTAATGATAACTAAACACATTATCCATCCAGTATCCAATGAATTAATGACAGACTTGCTGTCTTAACACAGAACCACTCTGTATTACATTAATTCATCTTGACATTCGAATCATTCAAAAATTGCATATTTTGTATAGTGTATGTATTTTCACGGTCGGAAGATATTATTTAAATAAGAAACTACTTCTTTTTTATAATATACAGTACCAGTTGCATCATTTTCTTCTGTTAAAGCACATGAGAAAAACATTAGGCGTTAAAAAAATAATATGAAAAAATGGATGATATTCCCAATTTTTCAAATATTCAAATACTTTGCGAGATCGTAAAATATTATCCAATTTCAATAATTTTTAAACTTTTTTTTAGAACTCACCTGTCACAATTTTTCAGCAGTATAGCTTTGACATAAAACTTTTAACTCTTTCGAATCATCCTATTCCACACCCTCATTCTCAAAGACACATTTATACATCAATAGCTTCTATAACATAAAGGAATTTTATTGACAACATTTTCGCCACGACTATCAGTGATGAAAAAAAACTTGCCTGATGCTGAGCAGCGAGATTCTGCTCACTCTGACGAATTTGATCGTGAAGTGCCTGTTGCTGAAGAGTGAGAGCTTCCGTGATAGGAGGTGGAGGAGGTGGTGGTGGAGGTGGAGGCGGGGGTGCAAGGGCCACCTGACGTGGGGACACCATCCAAGAGCCGACGTGGTGATGGGAACCAGCAGCAGCCCCTGACTGTGCTGCCTGCAGGCCTGAAGGAATTGGGGAAGAGGATGAGGCATTTGGTCCTTGAGTGACTGCACTTCCTGGCAGAACAACCCCCACAGTAGAGCTGCCTGAAACACCCCCACCTCCAGGCAACATAAGCTGCGTTGCACCTGCATTGAGATCAGCTGAGTTGGTACGAGTCCTTCCTTTATGCTTCAATACTGAAAGTAATTAATTAAAAGTAGTGAGATTACATACGTGTAATTATGTTACATCTAATAATAATGGAAAAATATGTCATTGCCGGGGATGGCTTTGAGAGAAGACAAAGGTAGGCTGGGAAAACCAAAAAATTATGAGGCAGGATGGGGCAAACCTAACATTTTTCTCCTTTTTTTCCAGTATCCCTTACTCATGGTAAATTCTAAAATTTCTGTATTATATCCCCATATCCAGTGGTGTTAAGTCCTCACTTGCCAAATTGAAGGATACAGGTTCAAATCTCGCCTGGCAAATGATGATAAATAAATAAATGATATTCATATTCAAAGCATGGGCGTTCCACAGTAAGTTGTTACACATTACTTACCATGTGTAGAGCCCCACAGAGGCAGTTTTTGAGCGAAAGAAAATGTTGAGAGCCCCTCATATTAGCCGAAGTATGCAGAGGAAACATGCGGATGAAATCTGAGTGAAAATAGCAATCTTCCCTTAAAACAAGAACCATAGTAGAGGTCAGAATAACCCCTTTTCATTTTCATTTCCACTGACTTTTTGAAAACTTATTTTTCAGAACTACAGGTTGAGCTGTTTTGAATTTCAATGAAAAAAGACTTATTCTACTCAAATGGATTTGTGTAATTGTTCGGCCATAGTATCGGTTTCTAGGTGATGATTTACCCTTGCTGGTGAACAAAGTATATCTTGCCACAAAAGACGAAGTCCAAATCCAACAATTGAAATACATAACTGGTAAATAGTAACTTTTGAAACAGTTTTGACCCAAGCTCCAATTAAATGATTTTTCTCGGCATTATCGAAAGTACTCTAACGTCAAGGTAGGTTTACATGAAGCATTTTGCCGATCACCCTGGCTCATCTTCCCTCCTAACTTATAGATCCGTCTTCAATTCACAATCAGTCTGAAAGTCTCTGAAAGGGTGTAGCATTTTGGAAACCATGAGGACCTTGCCAACCTCGCTGCCATAAACACCAGCCCTTAGTGAACAGATCCTTTTCAATGAGTTTCCGAGGCTCATTTGATTGTACTGGAACATGCAAGGCATTTCATTGCGACAAGGTAATAGCCCAAAAGGAAGTTTTTCTGAGTTTTAACAGCCTATTTTATTGAAATATATACATGCTTTCAAAATATTTTAGTTTCAGATCAAATATCGTTGGAATTTATTTCTCAAAAAGCTATCATGAACTACCATAGACAATTACAACATAGTTAGTCAATTATGTCCTTAAAATATATTCAATCAATTCACATAACAATAATAGATTGTAACACCTAATTTTGAGTGGTTTGTTTTGGTTTTTGGTGTGACGTAATACAAGCAATAATAAGCAGCAGAGGTGGAGTGAGGTAATTGTTGTGATTGTTGACGGCGCGGGAGGGAGTATGAAGAGGGGAGTCGGATTGTGATAGTTATGGCGGACGGGTGTTCCCTTGCTCCCGAGTCTGTATCATTTAAAGTTTAATAAAATATTTGTAAGTGACGTGAAACTAAGAGAAATTAATTAAAACGTTACAAGATCAATAAGGTGCCACATTTTGCCACTTTTTTCTCAGAGCACTTCAGAGCAATAAGGAAAATATTTCAAACCACACAAATTTGATTTTTTTAAATAAAAGATTGGTATCTTTTGTTCTATATATTTCCTCGAACTTTTGATAAAAGAAACAGCACAAGAAAATCACTAATTTTTCCAGTCAGTGAGAATATTTTTTTGGCTAATAGGAATCAACTATTATGGATAATGACCTTAAAAACCTCAATAATCCAGCTTCATGACCACTTTTCGTACAATTGTTAACTTAACACAGAGCAACGAGATAATAATAGCAATTGCTAGGAAGCGCAAAAAAATTTTCAGCCATTTTCTCTAATTCTGGAGTAAATGACCCCATTTAGATATTACTTTCAAGTCAATTCCTAAAAGCCCAAAGGAAAAAAATGGACGAGTCAAAGACATGGGGAAGATGCGTGACTGTGGCATAGCTAGTGCAAAAATCTATAGAAATATGAAAATAAACAAAAATAAAAAAGCAAGCTAATGAATGATGGAAAAAAAATTCCCCATTAAGTGGCTTAATACTCCTGGAAAAGACATAATTGAGCAGTAGATTCCAAATAGATTACTAGGGTTATCTTGATATTTGACAGGCTTATTAAAATCTAACCTGGAAAAAATTTGTTAAAAAGAGGTTCTCATCATTTTGTATTCAGTAGTACCTTGTGGGGATCATAGGATGTAAAAATGGCTTTTTTTAAACCTTATTTCAAAGGTATTTAAACTACATTTAAAATTGGATTAAGTTTAGAAAAAAGAAAAATGCAATAAAGACATGCATTTAAAAAATCAGTTCAAAAATACACTACCAGCTAGTACCATATACCACAGCCAGGCATTGACAAGCCAACATCATATCTTAAGTGTTTTCTTTCATATCCAAAGGAATCATTGCATCACTCACCGATCAGCAAAATCTAATCACTGGCAGTGAATACAAGGTCATAACATGCAATAAACCTGCGTTTTTCTTAGTCTAAATTAAAAACATAGAAGCAGGTGGATAAAACAGGGGGCCTATTTTTTCCCATAGTTATAAAATGCATCACAATTACAACTCAGATTTATGATAAAACGTTTAAACAGAAATAACTGCAAATAATAACCTGTAGATAAACGTGATGTCAATTAAAAATGGGAGATATTTTAAACTTTGAATCACTAAATCAGCAAATGAAACTGCTGACAAAAAAGGCACAAGGCCAAAATTACTGCACTGATACAAAAGTATTGAA
Organism: Ischnura elegans; assembly: GCF_921293095.1. Taxonomy (NCBI): domain Eukaryota; kingdom Metazoa; phylum Arthropoda; class Insecta; order Odonata; family Coenagrionidae; genus Ischnura; species Ischnura elegans. The sequence continues at coordinate 149,645,479 of NC_060246.1, forward strand.
TAATTCTTGTAAAGAATTTCGACGACTAAATCGATTGCTAACATGCGCTCACCACAAAAAGTTAATAAGAAATACTATCAATATTTTTAAAGACTAGAACCTACATTGGTTTAACAACAACAAACAACACTACATGCACATCAAGCCTACAGTGAGGAAAACACACAGTAGTATAACAATAAGTGTGCAGTAGTAAACAGCAGACTCACTTGCTTGTTCTGTAGTAACCTTGTATTGGTAATAATTAAAATGTTCCCCTCCAAATAAGAAACCAAACTTAGGGTTATCCTTCTGTTTGTTTTTGGTCATCTGCTCAAACTCTGGTCCATTTCGAGCAACGAACTGTGCTAGTTTGTCAATAATATTTCGGAGCTCTTGATCTGTAAATAAACACAGGAATGGGTGACATACCCATAATAAGTTCAATTATTTAATAGTAAATGCTATATTTTAAGTTAATACGAAGCAACTAGCAAATTGATATGTAAAGCCGGTCATATATGACAAGGGGTTACTCCAAAATTAATTACGTGAAAATCTCTGATTGAATTTAAGTCGTCTACTACACAATAACATGTAATCTTAGTGGACCGGCAACGCGGGAATTTAGACTCCAAACGACTTTTATTTATCAAATACACGCACGAAGAAACGCTATAACTAATGACCAACAAATTTGAAAAAATCCTCCAACTTCGCTACAATATAGAAAATGGTATCATTACAACTTTCCTGCAAAGTATCCATCCAAATTTACATTACTTCCACTGCAGAACACAATTCACAGCACAATAAAAACAAGTACCTTGGGGTGGCTGAGGGAGTTCCATGTCTGAAGAAAAAATCCTGAATTCACAGCAACAATATTATTGTATCAATAAATCTCAAATAATCTCTTTTTCACTCACATACACCCTAAATCGGCGGGCACACATTCTTTCGCCCGTTACGCCGATCGCCATGAAGCGTAAGCGTACTTCACATATCTTCAAAAAGACGTTCGATGTTCACGCTGCGACCCTGCCGCTCGCAAAATGAAACTTTTTGCGGCTGTATGAACAGATGAAACCAGTAAAACAAATCTACAAAGTGGTGTTCGTGGAGTATAAATTATGTATGTAATATATTATCCATGCTGGTTTTAGTGAGTTTGGATCATGCATCTTATAGTTTGACATTTTGTCCTTCAATAGGTGTTCACAGAATTTTAATGCGTGTTGTGATTATAATCTATGGTATAAAAAGTGGGCACGAATGTTTATGACTTGGTCATCGTGAATTGACTTCGGATGCGTAATTTGATGCATTAGCCTAAGGAAGACTCTGTAATCAAACGTACTCGTGTCATAATTGTTTTTTGTTTTTTTTTACATTTTTGTCTGCTTTGTGTTTCTACTGTGTTCATGCAATAGATGACCCCATGAGTAGTGCCCTTAACGCCTTTCAAGTACGTTTCCCTCCCTTACTATTACAGGCTATTCAACGTAATCGTGTCATTGAATTTTCAAGAGCCTCACGATAATATCTTCAATTCATGGTATAATTATTAGTGTTGAGACCGTGTATTCTATCGCAATGTACTAATATATAATTCATGAGAAGAACAAACCAAACGACGACTTTCATAGCACTTGTCGACTTTGAAAAGGTCTCAGACAACGTGGAATGGAATCCAGGTCTTAGAATTCTGAAAGGATGTGAAGTTCTCTACATCGAATTGTGAAGAAGAAATCAAATAATTGTGCAGTTTATTTATAACCCTTGTAGATTTGGTATAATCTGGACCCAACTGTGAAGAAGCAAAAATCGGGAAAGGAGTGAGACAAGCATATACACTGTTCTCCGTGATTTTTAATATTTATATGAAGAAATCCGTCATTGAAATCAAAGGCTTCAGGGGACGTTACCGACGGAGAATGAATTGGTACGCTGGAATTTGTGATAACATCGCAGTCAGGGGCGGATCCAGGATTTATTTCTGGGGGGGGGGGGGCGGGCACAAGCATGTATCCAGGATTTTGTTCGGGGGGTGGGGGGTGCTCAAGGAAAGCTCGAAGAGGTGGAAGGGTTTTGTTACCTGGGAAGCTGATTGACCAGCAATGGACTACTCAGAAAAAAATAGTAACATAGCTGTAGCAACGAGGAGAGTCAACAAGAAGAGCCTACATACAGCTGAGAATGTCAGCATAGAAGTAAGGACACTATTCACCCAATGCTATACGTATATGGAGCTTGTTTCAGTTTAGGAACGACACATAGATGTTGGCAGAAGTAGAGAAGTCAAAATTGGAAGTATCTGCAACATGGCACTACCAAAGAATGATGAAGATAAAATGGATCGACCAAGTAATTGATGAGGAAGTGCTTAGAAGCATGGTGATAAGGAGAAGTTTATCAAAACTGTAAGAAGAGGACGGGATAGCTTATTTGGCCTTGGAAGAAAATAGTCGAATTGAACTTCCCACTTGTCCTGCCACTATTGAAAAAAATAGTCTAGGACAGGTGGACAGTAAAAAGCTTCAAAGGCAAGAGACAACCCGAAATGAGTTAGACAGCTTATAACGAATGTGAAAAAGAAGATTTTTGTTGCCATTAAAAGGTTAGTGGATTGGAGAGCTGCATCAAATCAATCTTAGGATTGTTGGCTTATGATTATTATGAACTCTGACATGCTTTTTCCCAACAAATTTCAAACTCATATAGATGTACTAATTTTGTTTTCACATGAGCAGGGGCGGATCCAGGATTTCTTTCTGGGAGGGGCACAAGCAAGGCCGTATCCAGGATTTTGTTCTGGGGGGGGGACTCAAGGATATCTCGTTATACAAAACGAACGAAATGATAATGGGACTGTATTAAAAATCTAGCATATTTTTAAGGGTCTGGGGGGGGCACGTGCCCCCGTGCCCCCCCCCCCCTGGATCCGCCTATGTACATGAGTATTATGGAACACTGAAATGAATTAGACTTCTTTACAATGACAGCAGAATCATCCACAGTTTTTACAAAAATATAAGTAGCGATGTTGTAATCAGGGTCCAGCTGTGAAGGAGTAAGAATAAGGAAAGGAGTGAGACAAGGCTGTGCTCTGACACCAGTAATTTTCAACATTTACACTGAGAAAGCCATTAATGAAATAAAAGAAAACGCCTTAAGAGTGAATATCCATGGAAAAAATTAGCTTTAGAAGATTTTTCTGTCTCTGCTCTGTCTTCTCTGTCTCTGCTATGACATAGCCGTCTTAGCAGAGACAGAGAAGGATATGAAAAAGATTCTGGTTCATAGGGGTAGGGTCATGGGTAAATATCAGCTGAAAATGAGCGCAAGGAAAATCAAGGTATTTGTAAGCAGCAGAAAAGAAGAAGTCGAGTCTAACATTAAAATAGGGAAACAAAAACCGAAAGATGTTGATGAATTCTGTTATTTGGGAAGCAGGATAGCTAGCGATGGGAGAATCGAGAAAGAAATTACATACTAGCAGAATTGCTTTGCGAAAGAAAAAATTCCACCATAAGGAAGATCTACAGGAAAGGAGCTCTCTCTCTCTAGGAGCAGGAAATTTAATAGTAGAATTAAAGAAACAATATATAAGAACTTACATTGGTAGTATGCATCCCTATGAAAGTGAGGCATGGGCAATGACAGCTGTGGAGAAATCCATGGTAGGGGCCTTTAAAATGTGGCGCTAAAGAAGAATGATGAGGATAAAATCGACTTAGTAAGTATGTGAAGTCCTAAGAGTAGGAGAGAAGAGAAGCCTCATTAAGCCTTAAGAAGAAGACAAATGACTCTATAGGCTCTATCTTCAGACACAATGGCCTGATGAGGACATTAATTTGATTTGATTAATTGAGGGACTAGTAGATGGCAACAATGGAAAAGGTAATTCTTGAATGAAATATATGGAACAAGGAGAGAAGGATGCGAAAAAGAAGAAATATGTGGATGTGAAAAGATTAGCTGACAGGAGAATTGAGTGGAGAGCTACATCAAACAAATCTTAGGATTGTTGACCAGTTAAGATAATGGTTATTGAAATATTTTCTGAAATTTCTTAATGCCACCAAAACAATTTGATAAAGTATACATTTGGCGAAGTAGTTAGAACAGCATTTCATTTCTAAAGTAAATAGCAATTACTCTCGCGAAACAAGGTAAATCAGCAGGGATATGGGAGTTTTCTTCCTCCATCCCGCTAACCAATAGAGCTTGGACTGCAATAATGATTAAAAAGCAGCACGCCAAAAAATTGTGGAATAATTTATGTGTAAAATAAATTTGATAGTGGGTTGAATCCTAAACAACATTATTTAGAATCTCTGCATTAACTAGCGTGACTCCAATTTCAATTTTTGGAGCCAATGTCCGAATTTTCAAGATCCAATCAGTGCTAAAATTAATGAAACAGAAACAATGCAACTTTTAGCCATGTAACAATACCATCATTATCTATTAGCTGCTATCGTTAAGTTAGTTGTTTTGATAACCAATTGAATGGGCATATAATTAATACAAAAGGTCTAAAGTCTTCCAGGTGGTGGAATGTTGACCTCCTCTTGTGCTTTGTAGATATTTCCTGTATTGAATCTTTTCAATGCAGAAATTTTTTTTCACCTCCAAGGAAATTGGGCACATTCAGGGAAAGTGACCTATCATGTGAGGGTTCTCGCTGAGGATGTGAAAATGAAAGAATGTATAGTAGCTAAATATAAAATTTTTTATATGACAAGAAAGTGGCTTTTGCTGCAATGCTTGATCAGGGTTCCCACTCTAACTAAATTATAAAATTCACAGTTTTTTTTTTTCAGGGTCCAATTGCTGTCAAATTCACAGTCTGTGGATAAAGCATTTTAGACAGAAATATTGATCACGTATCAATCATCGGCCGCACGTGAACTAAAAATTTACCAAACACGACAGACGCCGTGAATGCCAATGCAGCAGTGAAAGTGTAATCACTCATGACGTCACCTATCATTAGCAAAATTCAGGGCAGACTAAAGGTTGTGAGTGGGAAAATGGAGAGAGCAGGGTGGCAGGGAAGTGAAGAAGTGTCACTGATTTTTCACCAGGGTTAATGAACACTTAACCGGTTACCGGCCTTCCAATCACAGGTTTAAGGTCAATGTGTTGCCATGGCTCACGGACCAATAACTGCTCTTCAAATACATGTGTGTAGATAAATGCGTGAACAGTGTCTGCACTTGACTCGGCCTTATAAGTATGATCCAAATATCGATTTTTCTTTTCATCTGTCAATCGTAGTTCTACTATCTAACCTTGAAAATCTCTCAATCTAGTTAGAGAGATTTTTAAGGTTTTATGACGAAATTTACGGCTATTTCCTGGTTTCTTCACGGTAGACTAAATTCATGGCTTATTCTCGGTTTTCACGGTTAAGTAGGAGCCCTGTTGATATATGCTGGTCAAAAGTCAGAGACTCATCAACAGTACTTCAAGGTCTTTGATAGAAGCATAGAGGAGAGAATAATGAAATACATAGTAAATCCCTGAATTTACCACAAACTAGTAATCATATTAACTCATTCTACTTATTAGGTACCCAAGTGACGGTGTACTAACGCATAGATGGGTATTTTGGACCTTGAACAAGAATTATTGGAAATATGAACCTTAGATTTTGACACCTACAAATAAAAAATAAAATTTCTCTCACCGCTTAAGCATTATTTCTGCCGTATATAGGATCAACGACATTCTAGAATATAATGCAATAAATGTACGTCGACGCTCTATTAACTTGCTCCGTAATGCAAGGCCCTGCTAGTTCTTTGACACATCACATAAGACATATATATATATATTGCACTCGATTGGGTACGAATGAATCCGTAATAAAAGTCTTTATGAGGGTAAGTTTACTCTGAGTTATGGAACGCGATGTTTGAAATCCGCGCAGACGCACTAGGTGATTCGTTTGTTCGCGATTGGTATCTGTATCCCTCTGCCATCTACAGTTCCCTTAGTAAGGCTGAGTTCATAAACGCGAGGTGTCAACGTTGAGTGTATGATATTTAAAGTAAATATTTCAAAAGGATTTAAGTCTTAAGATTAACTGTGATTTAACACTACCAGTCAAGTAAGTTCATTTCAGTGTAATGATTTTTTGTTCCGCTGGGTTTTTTTCCCTATCGTTTCTTGTTAGTGTGTCGTTGGCATATGCTTTCATTTCATTCTTGATATATAAAGAAGTGTCTTTTTGATGTAAAGATCAATCAAAACTTCTTGGGGACAAGAGGAAATGTCTACCAGCATTTCACCAGGAACAGGGAGAGACTAAATGTTCCCTACTGTAGACTATCTAAAACTTATAAATCATTTCATGTAACTAAGTCGCACCTGTTTAATAGTTTACCCTCCGAAGCTAAATTTGTTAGTGTTAACAAATTCAAGAGAGTTGTGCATGCCTGGCTAATAAAAAAGGCCTTCTACTCAATCGAGGAATTCCTTGATAGCGACAAGGGTGATTTAATTTTTTTGTGATTTAATATTGTCCATAATTTCACCAAAATGCTCATTATAATTTCTTGTATCTTTTAATATTTTTTGTATATTTTGTGACTGAATATTTTCAGAAATTGCACAAATTATATAATAATTTTCTGTATTTGTGATATTTTGTTTACCAATCATGACGAAGACTAATGCGAATTGTGTTTTGTTTTATGTCTAATTAATATTATTATTATTAATAAATTGTTTCTATTGACAGAATGCCGTCAGAAACTGAAAACAAATCCTGGGCAGATTATGTAGATGATGATGCGGGTGTTCTGCCTGCTCCTACGGAAGTTATATCTAAGGGAATCAAAACCGTTACGGAATACAAGTATGATGAAGAAGAGAAGAAAACGAAGAAGTATGTAAGAACCTTTAAAATTGAAAAAAGAATAGTTTCCAAGACTATTGCGCAGCGCAAGACATGGCCTAAGTATGGTGCATCTAAGCACGACAAGCCAGGCCCGAATCCTGCCACGACAATTGTAGCTGAAGACGTATTCATGCAGTTCGTGTCTAACAAAGAGGAGCAGGATAAGCAAGACGATGACCCCTTGGAGAAGTTGAAAAATATGGATCAGGGAGTGGTGAAATGTCGTTTTTGCAAAGGAGATCACTGGACAACTAAATGCCCGTATAAAGACACCGCCGCTGGAATGCTCGCCGATGACAAAGGCCCGGGTACTTCCCTTAGTACAGAAGATAAATCGGCCAAAGGTAGCTCTACTGGTAAATATGTGCCCCCCAGTATGCGTGATGGTGCCAACAAAAGGCGTGATGGTGGACCGATGAAACCGGAGGAGTACTCTAATGCTGCAATCCGTGTGTCTAACTTGTCTGAAAATACGCAAGATGCTGATCTGGAGGAACTGGTGAAACCATTTGGACAGATTAGTAAAATGCATCTCGGCAAAGATAGAGCAACAGGCTTGTGCAAAGGTTATGCTTACGTACACTACAAAAACAAAGAAGATGCTGCTAAAGCTATTGCCAAGCTCAGTGGGCACGGGTACGACCATTTGATTTTAAGTGTTGAGTGGTCGAAGCCTCAAACTCCACAGTAATAAATCTAATTTTCCCTTGTAGCTATTTGCGCTATAACTTGAAATGTATCAGCCTATGAATATCTTCCTTTGTTTTCCATAATGTTACAGTTTTTACGGCATGGTATAAGCGATGAGTTGGGTCTAATGTCTTTCCTTATTATAGCTTCACCCTCCAATTGATGAAACCTGTATATATTGTGCTAATAAATTCTTTGTCGGAAGAGTAATTGTTTTTCATTATTACCAAAAGCTTCGACCCGCTCCTACTCATCTATACGACGAATGAGAGCAATTTGGAAGACATGTTGCTTACGTCACTCTCTGAATTGACTTACGTAGTGTACCCGCCGGATGTGAGGGAGATAAGTTTTGCTTTTGTGTGTAATAATTTCACTGCCGCATGCTAAGAGCAAATGAATTTTTGTGTATTGTACTGCCTAGATATGTTTGCATAATTACTTTTTTGCTCGTCTTGCACTCAGCATATTTTTATAAGAAATACTATGCGTTCGTTTCTAACTCGCCTGTGTTGTTAGCAAATCATTGGATTCTATCGTTGTTTGCCAAATTTCAATCATTACAGCTTCACGGCAGTAAAAATTAAGGTATTTTATTTTAAAATTTTTGTTTGACGGAATAGCATCTGCCAAAGCATGTACGGTTGACATATTAGCTATGGGAGAAGGACGTAAGAGAAGGTCGATCGACGAAATGATCGAACATATGACTGCGGATTTTCAAAGTAGTGAAGGACATTATATTCAATTAGGCTTCTCGGCTTCTCCAAACTCTGTTTCGTCTCAATCGTGGTGTGAGTCTTACGTGCAGAACTACAATAGTACTCCTCAAATCCACTGTTATCAACCCAATAATGCTCGCCCTGTTTTCCTTCATGACGGACCAATGCAATTTAAGAGCCAGCATCCAACTATTCCGACTTCGATTTCTCCCAACGTGGAAGTCACACCAAGTTTTTACAACGTTCACGGCTCTCCGCCAGCTAATCCTGAGGGTATGACATGTGAAAATCATGTTGGTGGTATCCCGTACGTCACCCCTGGACAACCACCTAGGACTTTAGGTGGGTTTGTGCCGTATCAAAGCGTTCCTGATCATTTTGATGGCACCCCAAGGAATTATAATCTCTTTGGGGAAGGTCAGGTGAGATTAATTCAAGTTACGGATGATACTTCAAAGTCAAACAATTGGTCGCCTCCTGCTAGCTCTGTGTCCGAATTGATGGCAAAGGAGACCGAAGTTAGAATTGAAGACCATGTTGTTCCGAATCAATCTAAGAAGACTGAATTGATTGACAATTTAGTCGGTCAGTGGGTTCCTGCTCCTAGTGGAAACTACAACCCTTTCGGAAATCACAATTCTCCAAGAAATACGGAATCAAAGTTAAGAGAAGATGGGTCTGTTATACTGAAGAAAGAAAAGGTTGAAATTAATGGCATTCTAACCGCTGAGAAGCCCAAATGCCGCATTAATATTGAGGAAAAAATAGCACGACCTTCCTATTCCGATGTCTTGTCGAAAACACCACCAACGAAGACTCATTCCAGCCCGACTTTGGCGAATAAATCTATGACCAATCCTGTTGGAAATGCATCCGAAGGAAAGGTAAAGGGCGCAAACGGAGGAATTACTAGAAATAGAAGTGGGGGTGGTCGTAAGGGATGCCTTAAGAGGCAGTATTCCTCTGGAAGTGACGAGCACGTAATTTCCCTGGCAAATGTGAAACTTAATCAGTTCCAAGATAATGTTCCGGGTGTTGGCGATAAATTTATTATTCAAGGGGAGCTGGGCAAGTCTTCCGGGGAAGCCCTGCCTCGCAGGTGGGTCTCCTTAGATGATTTGGATTGTGGAGATGGGGAAGTTGAAGATTGTGGCAGGAATGAAACTTCCAGGTGTCAGAGGAATTTGAAGGGAGAACAGATTGCAGAAGCTCAAATTAGGCTTAATGTCTCTTCTGATTATGAGCGTGTGAAGAAGGGAGGCAGAGGATTAAGTCGGACCAAGTCTGGGGGAAGTAATCAAGGTAAATTCTGGTACTTTTTTCTTTAATTTGAGAGTTTCATTTGTCCTTTGGCAATTTTTATCCCCGTTGAAGTGCATGTATTGAACTAGAGTCTAGTTGGTACTGTGGTAAATTACCTCAAACTCTCTCAGACTCGGAACTGGTAAATTATCTAAATTTGTGTTCATGTGCTGTGTGTCGAATTATATTGGCGTCCTCTTGATCTTAGATTAGTTTTGTTCGTTCTCTTTTCAGTGAGAAATTTGCAGAATGAATTTATCAATTACCTATTTACGAACTAGAATGTGAAAGCATGAATGCTCTTGTGTAAGGCGTTCTATTAACCTAAATTTAAATAATTTTAATTTGATACATTTGTTAAGAAATACATATGTGCTCTCTTAATTTCATGTTTTCATTTGAAAAAGTAACTTAAAGTTTTGGTCTCTATTTAGTTCGTATCACACCTCACATTATTTTCTGGGCAGTTATCTCTTGTTATTCCTTCAAAGGTTGTAATGATGAGGCAGCAGATCCATTGTCAACATCTAATAGTGTTGCATCAAGTATACCAACATTGAACAATTACAAAGCATCTGGGGGGAGTGGTGCTGGGAAGAACCAAGGTCAATCAGGAACCAAGAGACCTCTTCACATAAATAACAACTTGGGCACTGCTGGTATATGGGGCTTATCAGGTCACTTGAGTGGAGAAAAAAACATTTTTAAGGGAGGTAATGCAGGAGGAGTGGCCAATGTTGGGACTGGCATATCCAAGAATTGTAAAGCCTGCTCAGAAGAGAGGAAAGGTGCGGCAAAATTTCTTCATAATTCCCTTTTATTTAACGATTGCGAGAATTCTCATAAAATCATGAAGCATAATCTCCAACGATCATGATGATTAGATGTCAATTATCACTAATGCATGCTCCGTAGCCCAACGTTGTTGCTCTAAATCTATTTCATGTCTTATGAAAAATTAATATCATTATTTCAGTGTTATGAACCTGAAAAAAATCTTTATAGTGTGTCAACATATCAGGCTTCTACTATTTTAGATGGAGGTCACCACACCTAAGGGTTTACATGGGAATTAAGATTTATGGCACTTTAAAATGCTATGTTTCACCTACTTTATTGGTGGTTTATAACACGAGAAAAAGAGAGAAATCCATTGTTATAGATTCATGGGCATGAAAAAAATTTGGATAATGTAAGCTTCCACCGAGTTTCTTATCAATGTTCTTGCATAAAATATGTTCTTTCAATACCTGCAGCCACATCAGCTTCCTCATCTGGTTCTGGTTCAACTAAAAGCTCTGGAGGTGATAGCAGCAGGAATTTCAACAGTGGTGGAACATCATCGCGTGGCCGTGGGGGTGGGTGTTGCTCAAGTGGTGGCGGAGGCCAAGGGGCTCCTCAACCTCCTCCTCCTCCTCCAGAGCGCACCTCAAGAGAACCATTATTGGGCAAGAGAGGTCAGAGAAATCGAAGGAGAGAAGGTCAAGCTCCACTCAGTAAGTTATATGATAGGAATATGGGTGTCTGCTCCTCTTTGGATTTTGAGAACCTATGATTATAAATCACTGTATTTTGTTTCAATATTTAATTCTCAGCAGCAATTATCGCCAAGATGATGATGATTTTTGAGCTACAAGCAACCAAAATATAATTTTTCATAAGCTTCTGAAATGCTATATACCAATATTATGGTAATGGTAACTAACATCAATGCATGTTCACTGCAGTTGTATATTTTCATTGTGTCCAATATTTGAATACTTTTCTAAATATTTAACCACATTGATAGGTAATATTTTATTACCTTGCTATCACAGCTACATTTTTCAATATATGTAGTAGTGAAAATAGAGAAATGTAACCCTTTATAAAACCCAAAATATAAAAATTGTTGGGTTACAAATAATTTTACTCATTCCTTATGAACTCAGTCTCCTTGCAAATGATGTCCTCCAAAAGAAAAATTTTTAAATGACTTCTCAGTGAAATATCATCCTCTAAATAAACTGAATTGTCATCTATGTAACTTAATCATTCATGATTTTTCAAGATTGAGAAAAATAATGGTGTTTAGTATTCATCATTGACTAAATCTGTGGTAATTACTTCGTATATAAGTTTTAAATCAATCATTGTTTTTTAATGCTCCTTAATGACTCTGAAAAAATAATTTACTATTACATATAATCATTTCCAAGTTACTTACTTGAAATTTTTACTTCCATTGTATTCAAGTGAATTTCTGCCGAACAGCAAGGCAGCATGTGATCCAGTGGGGTACCATCATACTGCAGGCTCTTCTTTGGTTCCTTCATCTTTTATCTGATATTCTCTCCCTGAGTTCACACCTTTTATGGAATATGTAAGATTTTCCTATTAATAGCTAAAGTGTAGAGTATGAATGTATGCATTTCACTAGAATGCCTTATCTTTTGTATAAGTCGAATCATTAGAATAGTTCCAAAAGTACTAATTTATTATCCCTAATGGATGAAGGAACTCAAACTTAATGCCTGCATCAAAGGAGTGATGTTAGGTGATTTTTTGTTGGCTGTAGACTATTAAGATGAACGATTGGATTCATTTTCATCTTTCTGTAGTTTTCAGCATTTTACTAGTTCTATTTTATCTACCCATCTTTTGTGTTAGTGTTATTGAAATATTCATTTTTTTCATGCAATTGCATTTATCAGTTTATGAATCTCAAATTTTATCTCTCCACTTCATTAAGTTTATTCATATAACTATCAAACTGTCTACTATATGTAATTTTTACCAACGACCAATTAATTCAACAAGATTGAATCATAATTTTTGTGAAACTGAAATTAGTGAGGAATCATAATTGCTGGCATGTAATGCATCTCTTTTTTTATATATTCACTAATGATATTCTCCCATTTGTAATTGGATTTTAAGTCATGATTTTGTGATTGTGACATATAGTAATTATGTTGAGTACACCCATGCCTTGCATAGTGCAAGGGATGCGTTCCAGGGGGTCTTTGCGCTAATTGAATTTGCATTATTCGAGACCATTTTAACCCCTTTAATGGGGACCAATTTTTTAGTAGTCACCTACCTGGTGGGGGTTATTTACCTTTCGATAGAAATATTTGAAATTTTCTACAATAATACCTTTTTGCATTTCGAGTACAAATATTGAAAAAAAAAAATTTTTTTTAAACAACTAAAAAAATTTTTAACAATTTTTTTGTTTATAACAAATTCCTTTTATTCACGCAATTTTTTATAGAAAAAAAATCACTTACCGACCAGGATGCTTCTTCATTGTTTTACACATTCACATTGGATTTTAGTTTTACTATTTACACTATATATATACACATTTATCTTTTTCACTCAATACAGTGGAACTTGGTTAGTACGTTTCTGAAGGGACCACGAAAAATGAACGTACTAACCAGGAAAACGTACTAACGAGGAAAGTAAATAATAGCAGTCGGGGTTATTGCAATCAGTGAAAAAGTCGTCATAATTACAATTACTATCGGTAGTTCTCATAGGATCGCCTTCCTGAACTCTTTTCACATTTAAAATCAAGAAAATGAGCGCTACATTGAAAAACAATACCATGTGAATAAAAATCGCAATTTTTCATAGATTTCCGAAGACGATTCCATGATTACGGCGTCTATCTCCCGTGATTTATCCTATATACATTTACAGAACGAGGACGAGTGAAGCTCAGACAAGTCATTTTTCTTTCTCACAGCGTACTCGGAGAATATAACAACAACCCGGAGTAAGTCAACTGGTTTTTTAAACATCATAAAAATTGGGCAAAATTATATTGACTTTCAAATTACGGCAACAGCCGTAGACATTCGCTTCTGGAATGATACCATTTCGATTGTAAAATCGATCGATATATCGACTGATGACACGCAAGATTATAAGATTACGACGTAATTTCAAGAAAATTTTATATTAGACAGTTGAAATTTACTTTCAAAATTTGTCTAATGTCGTCTGCTTTCGTTCCGAGATCAAGTATTTTTAAGCTAAGCTTCGCGTGGAGATCCAGAGCATCGTCTGCTCCCGCAACAGTAGTCAAGTAAATACGCACGACGTCGAGTTTATGGAGCAGTACTGCTTTAGATAATGTGGGAATTGTCTAATACCGTTAAGACTCATTTCTTCATCATGATAACTCGTGCAATAGCAACAATTGCCCACTCACGAACTTTGTGCGCAGCAGTGGGCACTCCCAAGCGCTCCAAAGGCAACAGAAGGTGAGGAGCTCGGGGTGGGGAAAATTGGGGCTTCTTATTGGCTGTAGTTTTTCGTAGTCAGACATTCCTGAAAAATGGGCGCATTTTATTTTTCATCACGTCACAAGAATTCAGAAATGCATTTGGATAAATTACGGTAGAAGAAAGAGATGTGGAATGAATGGAAGAATGTTAATGGCTAATAATAATAAATTAAATCATGAATTCAGATGCTTGCGACCCTTCAGAAGACACTAGAGAACGAATTGCGGGTTGCGTCACGGCAAGCAATTGAGCGTACTAACCAGGAAAGCGCAATTTTTTCAAACGTACTAACCAAATTCTTTTACCTGTATTTTGTTCGGATGGTACCGGGACCGAGGGAAATCGCCGTACTAAGGAGGAAAACGTACTAAGGAGGAACGTACTAACCAAGTTCCACTGTACTCCCATTTTCGTGTGGTACGTTTGGAAACACGGCGCGGCACAGAGAGGTACATTGCAGTCCTTGGAGCTGTATATTGTTTCCCTTCTCTGCTTGTGTGACAAACACACCACACATCTCTTATGGGCATGCTTTTTCGTTGCTGTTGGGGAATTTGGGTGAGGGAAATGCCTTCCTGATAACCGTAAGGGTGGGTCAATTTTTGAGCGGCTTCCAGATGCCTTTGATGTTGCTCCTCCGTATTTGTGTAAAATCTTATGAATAAGATCTAATCTGAATATGAGATGAGTTTCTTTTCCTCCATTCTTCCTGTATATTACATAAGAGTTGAAGACGCATAAATCAAGAAGATGTCTGAATATCTTATGATAATATTTCATCATTCTTTTCCGTTTAAAGTATACCGGGACTAGCCGCGGTGATAACTTTTACGGGAGTCACCCGCAATGCACAATCGTGCGAAAGATCCACAGAGAAAAAAATCATCCGCCTTGACCGGGATTCGAACCCGGATCCCCCGATTTCCGGTCGAGTGCTTTAGCCAGTTAAGCTACCGAGGCGTCATTCTTCCCTATGGATATTTTCGGACACTACCGGACAAGGTGTTGCTGGAATGCTGAGCATATGATGCCACAAGCAGTCCAAATCGTGCGCACAGCGCCACAGCCGGAGAGCAGGCCCGGACATAGAACACAAGGGGTGTTCGCTCTAGACTAGTTTAAAGTATACCGGGACTAGCCAACACTAAGCAACTAAGCAACACCTTGTCCGGTAGTGTCCGAAAATATCCATAGGGAAGAATGACGCCTCGGTAGCTTAACCCATTGGCTTAGTATTTTTTGAGCGTTTCTCTTACCGAGGATTACGATTTATTTCAGCCAAATTCTTTAAATGAATAATATTTTTTATCTACGCATATAATGTTGCTATTTACTTGAAAATTTCACTTAACTACAATGAAACAATTTCGAACGTTATTTAATTTTTTGTTACAAGAAGTTTGAATTTACAAAGCGATATTATTAACAATAGCAAAATTGTAACTTTTTACAACAATTGTTGTAATAATGCAACAAAGTGAAATTTCGAAGGTAAAATTGGAAAAAGTAATAGTGGTATGTGTGTTTTTATATATATTTCTTTTTAACAGTGATCAAATCACTTATATGGAAACAATCAAACGTTGAATTCATTTCAGGAAATCTGTAAAAAAAATTTTGACTTATCAGTTCCTTGAGTGAAAGTTGCCATCATACTTTGTTTTTATTCGTATTTAATGTTAAATGTATATTTCTGGTTGGTAGGTACTCTGAACAATAATATAAACTAATACTATTTAATGTAAATTTCGTTATCTTCATGGTTTTTTGGTATAAAAATCCTTGAAGCATTCGGGTATTTGAAGAGCAACACAGCTCTGCTCACACTCCCACCGACTTTCACTATATTTCAAGCTGGAGACAATATCCTGAGGAACTTTCACAAATGCTGTAAAACTTTATCCAAAATCTATCTCTCTTGTTGGGGTTATACTTCTAAAACTAAGTCTGCCGCGAAACTTCATAAGGCTTTCATCGACAGCAAGATTTTGTGAAGGGCAATATATATAGACTGAAATTTTTTGTTCACTTACTGAATGATGGGAGAAATCTTTCTTAGCCTGTCATTTTCATCGAGAGTTGAATTATCAGTGAAATGCAAAAATTTATACAGCAATAGAAAGCATTGATAGGGCATTACTTTACCGAAGAAAGGAGTTTCAGTGACCGCTCGCGGACTCCAATACTTTTGAATTTTATTTTTCTTCACCTGTGCCATCAAAACACACAATGCAAAATATGCTCGTAATTCTTCAGAAGTGGTTGGAAACCATTCGCCCATCAAACTACTTCTGCGATTCATCGCTGCATTCAAAAACGTTTCAGCAAATCTGGTGGTCTCTTAGCAGATCAACTCCCAAAAGTCAGGTTGCAAAAAAGCGTAAAAAATAATCCCGTTCATTGGCATTTTCCGGAAAATGCCGAAGCATTCTCGAGTTCATGCCAGGTGCACCACAAAAATTAAACTTTTTCACGAGGTTATTACATGTATTCCACATTCAGCTGTCTTCCTTTACTTTTTTTCTTTACTGGTTGACGCTCAACCTCTTCTTCACTAGAGTCCTCGCTACCTGTCTCACAGTCCGCGGTTTCATTGGTGCTCCCCCGCTCATCGGACGAATCTTCATCACCACTACCTATACTATTACTGTCAAACAGAGCATTCTCGATATCGGTACTCTCACAGTAATTCATTTTTCTGCTTGCCATTTTCGCTAGGAGCACAAACACCGACGAAATAAAGCCTTACGTGCTTCCGAACTGACCATCTGAATGCCAAACCCAGGGTTTATATAGCCGTAGAGAAGAGAAGAATGTCTTACAATGTGATTAGTTCTGATAATGTAACGTGAGCAACAAAGGTCTGAGTAAGAAGCAAATTGATAAAAAAGCGAACGAAAACAAAGTAATTGCTTCTCACCAATTTTCAACCCAGAAAAGAAGGTTCTCAAATAACTGCGTATTATATTACCAGAGACATGAATCCGATATCAAAACACAATTGTCAGCTAAGTATAAAGAAATAAAACACCTGTATAAGGATCAGGTTAGGCACCTGCAGTGGAAGTGAAACACAACACTACGTCAGCATTGATAGTAAACCGATAGGTGATTTTGAAAGGGAGACGGGCCTCTGCGGCCATCTGCGGGAGAAAGAGAGGTTCATAATCCGAAATGAACTGCTCACTTGCAAGGCAATAATACTAAGTGATTCGTGAAATTGATAACTAGACATTACAAAGTAATATCATTACAGCCGTTTGTCGGTCATGTCATGCACGCACGAAGCCAAATTTCAGTCATTTCAATGGGTGCGTCTGAGTCCACGAAAACGAAGTGGTCTCGTTTATGCGTCCTTCTTATCGTCAGCAGAGATGAATAGACAGTCAAAAAATTGCCTCCGATAAATACTAAAGGTAATCACTTTGAAAAAAATTGCATAAACAGTGAATAATAAGTGCCTATGAAAGGCAGCGGGTAGGCCTTCATCTGTGAGTAAAGATAACTGGCGGAATGACGCACCCCTAAAAAATGGCAGTTATATATTTCGAGGTAAAGAGTAAAAATACTGTAAAATGATAGCTGCAAATGCATTTGACCTAAAGAACAATGTTTCTGTGATACAAATGTTAAGATTTCATCCAAATATTTTATTCCGTTAATTAATTAGGCGTGTTGAAAGACAGCGCTGCATTCAACCGGCGAATCGCCGGCTCTTTAGTTTACGGCAAAGTCCCGCAGGCCGGCGAATCGCCGTCTCTTTAAGCCAATGGGTTAACTGGCTAAAGCACTCGACCGGAAATCGGGGGATCCGGGTTCGAATCCCGGTCAAGGCGGATGATTTTTTCTCTGTGGATCTTTCGCACGATTCTTTTCCGTGCTGTACTATTGTTGACCATATACTGATCTGAGAGATCAACTCCTCTCATTGACTCATTGTAACCAATAACAGCGAGAGGTTTCTGTTTTGAGTTTCCTTTCCTGTCTCGCACAGTCTTTGTACTTGCATCGTGCACACTGCTCAATATACATACATCTCTCTTATCTTTCCACTTCAGTGCCATCAACTTATTTCTAAAAGCAGCGGCAATTTCACCCGATTTCAATTTTTTATCCATTACCGTTTTTGGCAAGTCCTTCCTATTTACTCTTACGGTTCCTACTGCGTCTGTTCCCAGCGAATTCAAAAAATCAAAGAGCTCAGGACTGCTATAATAATTGTCAAGTCCTAAGAGATACCCCTGGTTCAGTAGCTTCTCTGCAAGGGTTAGAACTACCGGTGATGGTTTCGTAAAACTACTCACATCAACTCCTCCTACATCCTTCACAAGTTCTGTGTCCTTTCCATTGTACATCATCATATTCCACACATACCCACTTTTTGCCTCACAAAGTTTATAGGATTCCATCCCAAAACGTGACCTTTTTTTTTGGAAAATATACCTTCCATCCTAGACGGCCTTTCCACAGCAGTAAACTTTCATCAATCGAAAGTTCTCCCTCTGGAATATAACTCTCAGCAAATTTCCTGATGCAATGGTCAAAAAAAGGCTTGATTTTGTAAAGTTTGGGAGAAACTCGTTCGGCGTCACTAAATAGCTCATTATCTGCAAAATGCAGAATTCTCAAAAGGAGAAAAAATCTCTTCTCACTCATTATCTCATAAAAGATGAGGGTTGCTAAAAGTCGGTTACGGGAGTAATAACTTGATAGTGTGGGCTTCTGGATAACTCCCTGCAAAAGCAACACTCCAAGAAACAACTTTATTTCCTCCCTATTGGTATCAACCCAATCCTTATCACGGCTTCTCCTTTTCATTTTCTTATGCAGAATTTTCTCATTTATCATTTGCAGGGCATACAAATTTGTCTGCTCTGCTATATAATTACAGATCTCTTCATCAATAAAATGTTCGAAAATTTCGAGAGAGTCATCCTTGCCAACCAAGTTTCCTTTTACACCAGCCTCAAATCTAGCCGGGAACCTAGGCCTAGGAAGTCCGCTTTCAACCCACACACTAGAATGTAGCGGAAAATTTTGGTCTTCCTCATCACCTTCTTCAGCTTCACTATCTATTTCACTATCAGAATCAACATGCAGTTCTTGGATTCTGTGAGGAAACCCTGTAGATGTGCCACTAGTACCAGCGGTGGTCGTTCCCACTGACACATTTGAATATTCTTCCTCCGCGCTACTGTCACTCCGTACTCTCTTCTTCTTCACTAAGCTCCAACATTTCATTTATGATATCTTCAGGCAGAGTAGGTGGTCTCTTAGCCATTATAGCAATAACTAAGGAAAATTACCAAAACAATTATAAACTAAACACTGATGAAATATTCTATGAAAATGCCAAAAAACAAACACCGAGAATGGGAGCACACGCAAGATGAAAAACTCTGGAGGAGGAAAGTACTCGATGGGATTGTCAAATAATAGATAAAACACGTTTGAAAGCTGTGCAAAAGAAAGAAAACTGAATATAGAAACTTATAAAGCACCGAAAACACTGTAGCAAATTGTAACTGAATTGCCACTCACAAAACAAGCGATATATACAAAGAAATTTCAAATGTTCGAAATTTCCTCGTAACTGCGCACGACAAAACTAAGAAAAAAAACACTGCTAAATGAAACACGTCTATCCACAAAAACATGCGTGCTAAAACTAAACTTCTCTGTAAGAAATGTGACAAGGGGTAAGTGCAGTAAAAAGAACCGTTAGGGGTTCTTTGGACCCAAAAATACCATAAAACCTTCACCCAAATAAAGCATGTTTGTGCCCCTGCAGATATTAGAACCGAGTTTAAAAAAATCACGCTAGATGTCAGACCCATGCAGAGCATTGGCAAGAAAGAATTGCGTTTCTAGACGCTCTGCCCAGTGAAGGAAAATTCTTTTTCTATAGCGCGTCTCCAGACGCGCTCCCCGTTTCACGAACGTCCTCGGTGCACGTCTAGAGACGCGCTCCCCAGTAAAGGGGTTAACTTGGGAAAGATAGGGATGTATTCCCGGTAGCATAGGTGTTGGGTACCGAATTTCCTGTAAACTATATATATTCTTGTTAATAGCTTTAGAAAACCTTATTTATAAAAACATTTACAGTTTGAAATGTCTTTGAAGATAATAGGTACGCATACAAAGACTTCTTTTCCCGTTAAATAATATTCGTAGGTGCTTTTGAAATATCTGCGGGTGAGCTAACATCTAAGAAAAAAATACATGCTAGATTAGGGGTCTGCCATGCATTGCTGGTAGGTGACAAATTTTTAAACCAGTATGAAAACAATTCTTGTCTCACCCAGGCCCTTTAGTCTTGAAGCTTTCACTTGATATGGAGCAATCATTGCCCTCATCTTCTTCTATAGATTCAAATAAATCCAAAGATTTTGCACAAATAACTGCCGATGATAGAGAAACGTCATTAGACCATTTTTAATAAATCCAGGTAATTAGAAGTCTTTCCATTTTTTTATCCAGCAATTAACTTCGTGTACGTGTTGACTGCTTGGCTGCAGTTGGTGTGGCTGATGTCACTGACATTTTAACTTCGTCTCTATTCAGAAAAATAGTGCGGACTGTCGACATAGTGTGATTAAACTTAAACGCAATATTGCTTTTGACGCTCCCCATTTTCAATGCAATAGATCACTTTCAATTTCTCTTCTGGGTTTATGCTTTTTCTTAATAACTTCTTAATTTTTCTATCCGCATTCCTATTTTTTGCCATTTTTCACTTGGTTTTTCTCTGTATAGCTCTATCAAAATCACCTTCAGCTGCTGAACAACTGCCACACTGTAATCCTGAGACACACAAGTATTTTGCTGATGGAAGTGAAAGAAGCCAACGTGTTTGAGAATCTCTCTCGGACCCTTTGTGGTGTTGATGCTATTCATATGCAATTCAGCTCCCGCTCCATTTCTCCCCCGTTAATACCTATGACATGGAAGGCTTTAAGCTGGGCCCTTCATGTTGTAGTCAATTTGCCCAATAACCTAGTATGGCAAAAAATACATCTCAAACCGTGTTGTTTAAAAAAAAAATTCATTTTGACTTCCTCCAAACTTAGTTAATGATCAAAATTAACTAATATCATTCAGTAAAAAAAAAGTTACTTTCGTAGGTTGGCCACTTGGACCGCATGAAGAGTAATGTTTTTGGCCATTGTGAGGCAATGGATTTTGACGAATATATAAACAAAGAATAAGAAATACTATTGACATGTATAAAATGAGAGTAATTTTGTGTCTACTTAGTGCAAGTTCACGTTTATCAAGAGAATGTTGAGGAATTTAAGTATACCGGGACTAGCCACGGTGATAACTTTTACGGGAGTCACCCGCAATGCATAATTGTGCGAAAAATCCACAGAGAAAAAATCATTCCCCTTGACCGGGATTCGAACCCGGATCCCTCGATTTCCGGCCGAGTGCTTTAGCCAGTTAAGCTACCGAGGTATCATTCATCCCTGTGGAAATTTGTGGACTATACCGGACAAGGTGGTATGGACTGCTGAGCATATTATGCGACGAGCAGTCCAAATCGTGCGCACGGCGCCACAGCCGGAGAGTAAAGTCCGAACTTTGAACACATATAGGTGTTCTCTCTTTGACGAATTTAAGTATCCCGGAAATCGAGGGATCCGGGTTCGAATCCCGGTCAAGGAGAATGTTGAGGTTATTTTAGGCTAAGTAGCGTTGGGAAGTTTTCCCGAGGAATGAATTTGCGCTATATTGAAATTGTGCTAAGCGAGGCATGGGTGTAATGAGGTTATGCATAATGGAAAAATTTGCACTATATTTATGTCGATAGTTTGTGGCATTTTGCTGTAAAACACTCCAGGTTGAATTGATTTAGCCAGCCGGTGAGACTGCAATTTCCTCAGTTAATATGACACTCAATGAATATCTGCTCTTACAAGGACATTTCACTTTTTGTTTGGGGACAAATGAAATATGCATTGCATTGATTATATATGACCAACCAAACTCTTAATGGAGGTCAAGGGGGACCAGAACACCCTTCCACTTCCCCCCCCCAAAATTTAAAAACACAAATACTTTTTTTCATAAAAAAAGAAAACAAAATATTGAAAAATCATGAATTTACGAAAGGTTTCTTTGATAAATGAAGTTTTTTTATTTCGAAAAGTGCTAAAATTAGTTTAAGACCTTCAACTTAGTACCCGTGTTTTTTTTTAATTCCCCTCCCCCCTGGCTACGCCACTTGTCCTGGAGCAATTTACTAGCAGAGATCAAAACATGTGAAGAGTCATCAAATCATATGGAGGAAACTTCTGAATATGTATTCAGTAACTTAGCCTTTAATCAGTCATAAAATTTAGGTGGCAGTCCTTACATATGTATAAAATCTAATTTAAACCTTTTTTTTAGAAAATTGGAAATGTGGCACCAATAGCATAAGTACGCAGTATAATTATGAACCTATTCATTAGCTGAAGGAATGAATTCCTAATTTCATTTAGTTCATCTAGTGATTATCTATTTTATCTCTGTTATGACTTTGAAAGGTTATATTTCTGTTATGCAGCATTTTTTTGCTCAAACCTTCTATGTTATTCATTAGGCATGTCTTCTTTCAATTACTTTCCTGGAAGACAGAAACTGTATTAGATTAGAGGGAATGCAGAAAGAGTTGATATTCTGTGTAATGTAATTTGGGTGTTAAATTACCTTTTTATCACTTGAACAACGATGAACCCAATTGGTTCATTTGCCTTTTTATCGAATTAAGTTTGGTATATTGTTGTATTCATGATCATATTTTTCTAACTTTTTTAGGGGTGACAATGTGTGGAAGTGGCTGAGTGTCACTCGCATAAAAATTGCTAGTGCCTTCCATGATCGAATTGCTCCTTGGTTTAGTCGAGGATCCAAGAGCTCAACTAGCAATAGGAAGTCAAATGGATTAGGGAGTGTAAAGTCGAAGTGGTGGATATCTTCCTGGATTGAGAGGATGTGGAGGAGCACAGCAAGATGTTGCCGTAAAACTGGTTGGAGAGTGAAAAGTTGGTTTGGTAGACGGGGTTTGTGGTGGGGTGGTGCGAGTGGAAATACATGGGATCAGGAATGGGAGAGTGATGATGATGATAAAGATGGAGCATTCAGTGGGAGAGATAAGGGCACTGGACGCAAATTTGGTAGGGGAGAATTTGGATTCCATCATCCAGGAAGTCTGGAGACTAATATATCACTTCCGAGCACTGGAGAAGAGGCAATGAAGAGGCTTTTGGCTTGTAAAGGAAAAGATCCGTACAGGTTGTTATTAAAATTAATTGTTATTTTCTTCTCTTCAATTATTTTTCTTGACCAAAAAAAAATTTAATCTGATGAAATATTTTCATGATTTGATCTCTCAACCCATAATTATTCTCAATAACCTTATGTTTGATAGTAATTGTTTAAAAGGTTTTAAATTAGTAAGATGTTTGAAAAATACCAAGTTGAGGGTGTTATTAGAAGGACATGCACAAATTGTTAAAACAAACAGAGGTTTTGTTTGCTTAGCCTCATGTGCAGATTAAAATTCATAGTTTAATTCATAGTCATCCAAATTTTTACTGGATGGGTGCAATTAATCTATACATATAAAAGAAGGTCGAAAATTGTGTTAGTTACACCACTTATAACTCAAGAACGGCTCAACAGATTTTAATTATATTTGGTTTTTTGGATTTGTCTCTGCTGCGAATGACAGAATACACATTAAAATATTGTAAAAGTTCACAAAAAACTAATCCTGAATGTATAGGTAGTTTATTAGGAGTTTGTATCACTGGAAAAACTATCAAGTTGTCAAATCTGAATGATTTTTTGTTCTTACCATTTTAATTATGTCTCGTCAACGACTCGTTGAGTCGTCAACAAACCCATCACTACTGTGTTTGTAAACAAATCTCCAAGCAATTGATGATAATCGGTAATGGCCGTGTTTTAGTTGACGAATCGAGCAGATTGATTTTATTTCCTCTGAATTTTCGCTGTATCGTTTCATTGAAAGATGAGCTCATCGACAAAGTGTTCCCCAACATGATTGATAACCAGAAAAATCACAATGGTTATTTAACGAGAAACTTCGGTGGCTAAGAAGGAAGATGTGGATAACTCAAACTTCATTATTCTGAATTAAATCGTATGTATTCTGCATTCGCTAAGGTACACCGACTGTGTAACAAACGACAAATTTACCAACTGTCTGCCTGAATTTTCAAACTTCTTGGATGTGCCTGGCTTACCATCGCACAATTTACAGCTGAAGGTGGACTCAGTGTTCATGATGCATAAACCAAAATCATATAAAACTAAATCAAATAAAACTTTGCAAAGGAACGTGTTTGGCGATTAAAAAAAACACTAACAATCAATGTGATTCACACTACAATTCTCAAAGGAAAATTCAATTATGAGGAAATTTTCATTCAAAGGATTCCCATTATCCCAACCGATATGCCCTTTGATTTTGAACGAACTCAATTTCCAATTGGTGTTGCATTTGCAACGACAAATAAATCACAAGGTGAGTGTTTGTGGTCTGAATATAGAAAACCTATGTTTTTCTCATGGTCAAATATTTGTGACTTGTTCATGTGTTGGTAAACCATCTGTTTTATTTGTTCTTACACTTGTCAAGAAAACAGAAACAGTTGAATATCAGAAGGTACTTTACTCAAGAGAATAAAGGCGACTGTGTAGGGTTGACCGGGGCAGGTTTACGCATGGGGCATATTAATGCTGTGCACTTTTCCGAACTGAGTTTATACCTATGCTTTCATATTAATGCTGCTCTCTCTTTGGGGCATTCTCACAAGATTTTGAGCATCAGTCAAGTATCGATTTGGCATTGCTTAAACTTGCCCCAAGAACTAGGCAAGTTTACACAATAGACTTGGAGTTAAAAGAATTTTTTATGGTTAAAAGCACAAATAGGCCAGCAACTGAATGCATGGAATTTAGACTTTATTTAATGCTTCATAGGACCACAAACTCTAAAATTTCCCAAATTAAAACATGAAAATTAGAAATTTCACTGTAAAAAATCCTCATACGTCCCGGTCTACCCTATATTGATTGAATAAAGAAAATGTCTTACTAAGGCATTGCAATGCATACTAATTTTATTAGTCATTTGAATTTTCTTCTTATTATAATGAGTCAAAAATAACTAAAATCAATATAGCCGCTCTTGATTTATAAATACAGGCATCCCCCGAGTTACGTATGTCTCGACTTACGTAAATCCGTACTTACGTAAGCGATAACCGTATTTCAAATGATTACGTTAATTTTCAAATGCGAGCGCGAAGAAGTAGATATTCGCTCGTACAACCTATGGTAGAAAAAATATCGAATAGTTATAGAGTTTTTTACGTGCTAAAAATAACAAAGTGACCCCTTTTTGTCATTCCTCGAAGGAAATTTCATTAATTTCTGTAGAAAAATCGCTTATAAATCCCAAGTCAGCAATCAACGTGAAAATTTGCAGTTCTAGCGATGGATGTGGTGGCGTATGTGGTTGCGCTCATTCCTGTACGATACAACTTGTTATACAGCAATCTCTGAAGCGCCAACGCAAAGGTTCGACTTACGTAAATTTCGACTTACGCATAGTCTGCCGGAACGCATCTCTTACGTAACTCGGGGGATGCCTGTAGTGTAACTAAATTTTCATTGATTATCAGGCGGTACGAAGTTTGCCGGGTCAGCTAGTAGAGTTATAAAACAGAGGTCATTGAGGATTCTGGTAAACTCGTATGTGTGCACCCTTGTTCAATGGCAATTATTTTTTACATGCAGTCTGAAATATTGTCACCTTTTATGTAAAAGTACTTCTCTTTATAGTAACTTCTATGTTTTCCTTGCTGAAAAGTCCCCTACTCTTCCCCCCAAATAATGAAGCACCATTTTTGGAAAAAGCATAAAATGTATGGTGAGCTTTAGTATTTGTTTTAAAGACTCCATAGCCAGGGTTAACAGAACTTCTCTCAAGTGTTGAGTAGCATAGCTTATTATCCTAGATTTTGAAAAAGAAGAGTGGTAATGACAGTAAACTCATGGAAATACGGAGTCTTAGGGATTGAAAAATTGGCACTTTGTAATATTGAACCACGTTACTTCAAGAATTTTTAACAAGTCTCAAAAATTTTGCTTTGGTTTTACATGGTCATTTGTCATGGAATCGATTTAAACGTTATTGAATGTTTTCTGTGATAGAGGACATAGGCGGATCTAGGGGGGGGGGGGGGGGGCACGGGGGCACGTGTCCCCCCCAGACCCTTAAAAAATATGCAAGATTTTTAATACGATCCCATTATCATTGCACTCATTTTGTATTATGAGGTATCCTTGTGCCCCCCCCCCCCCCAGAAAAAAATCCAGGATAGGCCTTGCTTGTGCCCCACCCAGAAAGAAATCCTGGATCCGCCCCTGATAGAGGACTTAAATAGATTCTTTTGAATGAGATTTATAGACATGAATTATTGTAAAATATGTACTGCACCTTGTTTTAAACAATCTACGATCTTCACATCGTCGGAATTCCTGAGTAATTTTGAAATGCAAACAAATCATACATTGTCCTATTTTATACAATAAATATAATTTCAGAATTCTTGGTTAGGCGTGAAAAATATATTGGTGCAAAAAAGGTGAATTTTTTTAGGACCATAACTGACACTGCAGAGGTGTCCTCACAAGCGGGTCCCAGCCCAGTCCCTGGCCCATAAACACTTGCATGCCCACTGCATAAGTAAGACCCTCTGCAAGAAAGGGCCCGAGAGGGCTGCTTCAAATTATTTTCAAGTGGAGGGGACAGCATTTTTAGATTTAGGAAGCAAAAATAGGATTGCAGATTTTGCACCACCATGAATGACTTGAAGAAATCTCTTTTATAATACTGGGAAATATATTCTATTTTTTCTTTCTTTTTGTCATTCTGTGTTCCCCCCTATCCATTGTTGGCCGCCATAGATAATCAGCAGGTCCTTTTCACTTTAGGGCAATTGACTGCCTGTACTTCATAGCATCATACACTGGAACGCCCAAAAATTGTGCCCAAAGTGACCAAGCAATTAAAGGCATCAACTTAGTCGGGAGGCTACCAGTATATAGCATGAGAATTTTATGAATGTTATCCCATTCGGCCATGTCCTGTCCCCCATCAATCATTCCATGTAACTTCTGACATCCAGTATTTCCATCAATTGCAGGATACTGTTGAAAAATATATAATAAAACAGACCCTAATCATATAAACATTACTATTATTAGCTTTGGTGTCGAGTTTTTTTGCCTTTGCTCATAAAGACCAACATTACTTCTGGGGGACTGAGGTCGAGTCGTATTTTTGAAATCATTTGTGAAATGGAAAATTTGCTGGATTGTCTACTTAGGTATTATTTATGGCCTAATAATGCTTTCAATTATTACTTATGGCATTTGTGGTGGAATTAATTCCTCCCTATAACTGTGTCATGTAGACTTTGGAAGGAGATAAATAAACAATATTCAGAGATTAATAAAATTTTAAAATCTGTTTGAAAGTCCCAAGTTATCTGTGTTGGCTTTTAAACAGGAAACAAAGGTGCACTTCTGCACTTACCCTGAAATATATTTCTTCTTGTGTTTTTATACCCTAAGAGAGCATTATTTGTATATTACATTATCTGATTCATTTTCCATGTAGCATTTTGGGAGTTACACCAAACTGTTCTGATGATGATGTGAAAAAGTATTACAAAAGGCAAGCATTTTTAGTTCATCCTGATAAAAATGGGCAACCAGGAGCAGAAGAAGCCTTTAAGATCTTAGTTCATGCATTTGACCTCATTGGAGAACCGGTAAATATATTATTTTTTGTTATTTTCTAATTGTTCCTATGTGAAATAGAAGACGAATTGACCCTTCATATCCAAACCTTTGGAAACTTTGAATTTGATGCATTAAATCCATCAGACCAGTGTATAATAATGTTAATATTTTTTATGGTATAGTTTTGTAGTCTATTTTTTTACTCATTTGCCCTTTACGAGGGCTAATTTGATTTTAAAAGCCTTAAAAGAGACAATTTCTCCCAAAAACATATGCATTGTTCCAAGTCAAAGTTTTTATTTGACATGTGTATTTCCGTATTTTAAGAATAATAGTTATAGTTTAATTTGTGCAGGAAAATATGTTTGTACAATGTAAGACCCCTCACTAAATAAAGTATAGCAGTTAAATGGCTGTAGACTTAATTGTAAAATAAAATAATTGGATGCAAAGTACATCATTTGCCCGTTGACCAGAATTCGTTCACAGTATAGAAACAGTTATCCAGGAAATATTTTTTCAATTTTAATTTAAAACAAACAGGTCTTAGAATGAAACAAGTGACATAAAGTCTCGCAGATGGGTGCAAATTTATATACATCAAGGATGAAGTTTGCCATGAAAAAATATTTGGCTTAGCCAAGATTCCAGCAAACTTCATCCCTGGTGTTATAAAAATAGGTCTTAGTTCACTTATCATTTTTAATTCCCCAAACTCCTCCTGCACCAAACTGCCCGCCATCTTGAATTGATGCTTATTAGTAGGTTGGAAAAGCCAGATGAGGGTTCATACCATTCAGGGCAATTAAAATCATGACTACAGGGGTCAGGAGGCCAAAAAAAACTGGTAATTGTCAGGGAAGTTAGATAATGATCGGAGAAAATTTCCAGAAGTGCAGCAAAAATACAAAATTCGTGGTTGAATGCTCAGAGGATTGTTGAGTTAGAGTAGCGAGGTTGGTACTTTATTGCCATCATAGCTGGGCAGTACGGGTTAGTGCCGACATGTAGCTACTTGACTTTATATCACGGAATACTTGATATCTCGAGCTCGGGATGACTTCGCTCATGAACATAATAGAGTACAAAGGACAGCCACTCAATTTTGTAAGAAACTACTCGAAGAATAGTGTATAAGCCGTTTGGAACTAGAAGGGTACGTGCTTGGCTTTAATTGCTTGAGCTATTGAGAACAGATATCTTTTAAAGCTTCTCAGAGAACATCATTTGAGAAGAGAAATATTTTGCCAAACTGTTTAAGAGTGTTCGTTCGTTCTAAGAATTTGTTCCTACTCCTAACAAAAATGGTCTTAGGGGCTTGGTGAAATGCAGTGGTCAAATTACTCCAATGTGCATCTCTTTTTTCTTCTATTTTCCTTGTAAAAGCCTGGCAGTTACGCCTATTGAGGTGGTTTTCCAGTCAGTGTGTGTTGCTATTTTCTTTAAATCATGTGACTACTTGACCGTTGATATAAAGTCAAAGAAATTTTATAAATTTAGACTGGTAATCTGGGAATAGTCAGGAAAATCTAACATAGAAAGTTGTCGTGAACCTTGCTGATGGCATGAATTCTTATCTGAAAGTTATTTGACTCTAACATGAAATATTTCAACTGGGTTTAGGAACTTAAAATTTGTTCTCTTAAATGAGGAGATGTTGGAGAAGTCATATATATTGACTATTTATCCTCACATTTTAGCTGTGTTTGTGCTGAAATTCACTGGGTTAAAATAAGAATTTTTGTGGCTAAGAATTAGCATGTACTAGAGGCAATCCACAGCAAAAACTTCATTGAGCGATCCTCAAACTTGTATAGTTAGCAGTTCTTTTAGAATTATAACAATTATTTAAATGTATGATTTGGATTCCAGGAGAAAAGGCAAGCATACGACCTACGTGTGATAGAAACTAGGCAGGCTGAGAATGCGTGGAGTGAATTTAGTGACTTATTATCTCAACTGCAAGAAAAGATGGCAGAAGCTGCCAATACCATTAGGTATTTATGCTCAGCTGAACTTTATTTTATCCTTTATATTGTGTAAGTTTTTTTTTACCTTATTTTTTCTGCTGGTAATTTTTCAGATGTACAAAATGCTGTAAGCGTCACCGTCGCATCAGTGTGCCACGCCCTTGCTATGCTGCACGGCTTTGTTCAGAATGTAAAATTCATCATGCCGCTCGAGAGGTAAATGGAAGAGTAACACCATTCTAAAATGCTACAATTCATTTTCAATTTTCATGGATGAAATCTACTATGTGATTTTTTTTACATTTATTAGACTATTTATGGAACTGATTATTATTATTGTTAATGAATGTAATTTATCATTTGAGTGTGGTGTAATAATTTTGCAAAGTGATTTTCTTCCACTGTGTTAGGAAATTCTTTCCAATTTTTATTGAGACAAATTAAGGACACTACTAACTAAGCAGGCATTAAAAATGAAAGTTCAAACATTAAATATATTTTCAGTGAACAACAGACTATCTAAAGCAAACAGCAAACAACCATATAACTCATCTGAAAGCTTTCGTCATCAATCCTGGAATTGGTGTAACAGAGTTATCTACCAAGTTCTCCTGTCGGATAACTTAACTCTTACATCATTCGTCTGTTTTAAATTCTTCATCACATGTTCCATGTATCTCATCCCAGGCCTTCCTTTGCTTTCCCATCTGTCCTCTTGTCTTTCAATAACCGTCTTCATCATACTATCTTAGAATCTTGTCTTTTTATGTGGCTGATTATTTTTTTGCATCTTCTTGTTATTGTTTTCAGAAGACTCCTCTTTTCTCTTACTCTTCCTAGAACTTGCACAATACTCATTCGTAGAGCACCTTGATTTTTGCGATTTTAAGCATAATTTCTGTTTTATGCTATTTTTAAGGTTTATGGCTTCTATTGTGACCTGTTGTGTGATTTGGTTAGGGTTTTCGATCATTTTACTACTTTTTAAATTTATAACCACAAATAAGTGTCATTTTTACCAAATCTGCCGTGTACCCAATGTCAAACAATGGATTGAAACCCTGAATTTGCGACACTGCTGCATTACATAATCCTAACATTCCCCATCTGATGAGGTGACATTGGCTATCTGTAAGCTGCGAATAATGGATTCTATTTTCTCTGTGCGAACTACGTAAAGCCAAAAAGAATACTCCTAGAAATGACTTGGTGCTCTATTCTACGGGGTCGGTGTAATAATGACTCGTGGAATAGCGTCAGCTATTTATTACATCGCTTATCCAGAATAGCAGCCCAAGTCTATAACTCTGTTTTCTCTCAAAAATGGGAGATAGGAGCTTCATAAAGCGCCTGCGCGAGAGTTGTCGCCCGCCCCAAGTCTCTAAGCTTTCTGGCAGAGAAAGTAGACAATTTGTTGCCTGGGAGAATACTAGTCTCCCAACCCAAGTCTGTAAGCCCTCTCAGGCCCCTTCCGGCATCCCAGACGGGCGCTTCAGTTACGTCCCCTCAAGAGCCCGACGTACCTCTTTCTCCCAAGGAGGAAGTGCGTATCTTGACAGTGTTTTGTTGTATTCACTCAATATTTCTTTTTATACATTGAATACTAGAATTGCATTAACCAGACTAAACGTTTATTTTCGGATTTTTCCCCCGATCATTTTTGGTTCCCCACGTCGAACAATATCATTTCACCACTCTTTTCCGCGAATTTGATGTAGTAAGTCAACTTGCTTAAAACACTGCTGCATGCACTAACCGACCAGAGTCCTCTACATTGTTTCCGCCGTCAACTACCAACTATGTGCGTGCGACACTGTATGGCGCAAAATTCAAATTATTCGAGATCGTACTTGTAGCATAATTATTTGAGATCTCAAATATCGAATACACTCTAGTATTCGAGTATTCGCGAATACTAATCGCACATCTCTAGATAGTAACCATGTCAAAAGTAACTTTGTCGCAGATTTCAAATATCCGAAGATCCGACAGATGCAATCAAGTATCCGATCCGGATCGGAAAAAAATCATGGATATCCCTAAAAAATTTTCATGTTAAAATAGAATATTTGCTATATCTTAATTCAAACTCAAATTCTTAATATCAGCCAATGTATTGAAACCTATTGTGGTGGTTACATTAATAAGTAGTGGACAATTATGGGTGTTTAGTATTAATGCAGAAAATTTTTGTGGTCTCAGTCCGGAAGACGTTTTATTTTTTACATGTTATCTTACAGGGTGATATTTGGGCTGAGAGCAGTATGATGGGTTTCTTGTGGCATTATTACGCATGCATGGAAGGAGCCATTTATGACATCACTGAATGGGCTGCTTGCCAAGGAGATAACTTACGCCATTTGCGTCCCAACTCACACAATGTTCAATATAGGATTTTACTCGGAAAAAGAGGTGGAAATAGTGGACCTGCTGGCTCTCCATCAACATCTGCTAGCCATCCATCTGGAAATAACCCTAAGTCTTCTAGATCTCCTGAGAGTCCTAGGTATTGTGTCTTTAAATTATCCATCTTTAACCTTTTAAAATCATTTTGAATTTTGTTCCTTATTATTAGTTACATAGTATGGCATGGATAGCTTAAACTATTATAATAATAGCTCATATTTATAATTTGAATTATTGCTCTGTAATTTGTATTTTGTGGCAAAATTTTTCAGGTAGATCAAAATTTTCTGTATTTAAACTAAATTTATCTGTGGGACCTCCTTTTACATTTTTTTTACTCCTATTGGCACTCTAGGCTTGTTGCACATTTTACATTGTTGGCTCATTCCCATAGAGGCAGTTTAATGAATATATCTTAGTGTTAAGATATCAAAGATGATAGATCAAGAGCCTGGTAGCAAAGAGCAAACCTCTTTCCTGTAATTTGACATCTTGGGTTATTCAATGTCGAGAATTAAAATTTTTAAAAAGTCTAAAATTTTAAAAGAATCTATGTCCATCATAAAAATTTGACAATTTTTTAACTTATTTTGTATGGAATATCTACTGATTTAAATGATGCTTGCCTATTTCTTGCATTTCTAAAATACCTGCTCTTATGCGAGATGTGTATATGATCTTCCCAGTGGTGAAGTAAATGTGCTTATAATATTTGGGACTCTAGTATTCGAGTATTGCCTCAATGCGTTCACTGAAACTCATCGCTTTATTTAATTAAACACATTCTTCACGTACATTTCACCTAGAAATAGAAAATGATTGCTTTGGAATAAAGATAATTGTTGTAGACTGAGGAATGTTAAAAAATCTTTTTATATAAAAACATTTCTTTTACAGTGATCCAGACCTGGACCATTTTATAAATACTTTATACAGTGGAGTGGGTGCAAGTGGAGATAATTCTCAGAAACAAGAACAAACCCGCAAACGTAAAGGCAAAAGAAAGAAGTGAAGCCTGATTGCATTTTTACATTAATGTTCACTGAGTAAATGATCTGGAATAGTGGGATTAAGGCTTTTGGTATCCACATGATTGAATGAGCTAGGCAGCATTTAATCAAAAGAGAAAAGTATTGCCTTGTGTTGTGATGTTGTTTGCTTGTTACATGTGATAAGATGCATTGTGATGCTGCAGGAGATCAGTGGGTTGGGGAAAGTGCAATCACCCCTCTCAGTGCTGGGATCGTATTCAAGCTGTCTCTTTCTGTTATTTTTTTGCTATTGGCTGTGCTCATGGGACAAGAATGTTCAATTATATATCTTAATAAACATTCATGGGGGCTTTTATAAGTTAGGTACTAACTTTGGAAAATAACATTGGACAAATTTCCTTTTGAAATGACTCTAAAATTACTTCAACCTTGTAAAAATCACATATTTAGCTTAATCACTTGTTTGGCAGTGGTGTTTGGATTAATGTTTCAGTAGCTTTGAATTCAGTCTTGAAGAATTATGAAGTATGTACATTTTAAATACTTCCGAAACCTTTAAAATGATGAAATTAGAAGAAATTATAATAATGCATGCGTGCAATAGCTCTGATTTGATTTAAAAGGAGCAGTGAGATGTATTTGGAAGCAATTAAGTTGATGGACAATGCTATCAATATTGAGAAAAGTGTAATGTTAAACTCTAAAATTTGAAAGCAATAGCAGCAATGGATACCCTGTGTACTCATATGTTAAAATTGTTGATATCTGATGGTCCTTGTTTGCTTAAAATTTGACATAAAAATTCCTATTTTAATCAGCAATATCAAAAGTGCATCTATTTTCTTTAGGAAAGCAGTAAAGTCATGTTGAAAACTCAATGGTATTTTTATGAAAATTCCCATTTTTTATTTTTTTTTATCCACTAACAATTGCCTTGTGTTGTGATGTTGTTTGCTTGTTACATGTGATAAGATGAATATTGATGCTGCAGAAGATCAATGGGTTGGGGAAAGTGCATTCACGCCCATTAATTGATCCCGATCATTTGGATTCACCTCATAAATTATTCTTGGGTTTAACACTAGAATGACCAGATTATTCAATTGTCAGGAAGGAGCAGACATGCTATTTTGGTGCATCAAATGTTTATTCCACTTTTTTAAATCTTCCGTGTACTCATCATGGCCTGTTTCTCCCTTACAAGGTGTGACAAGTATACTAATCATGGCGGTTTTTAATTGTCAGTCTAAACTTTTACTGCCTTATTTTGTTATCAATTTCGATCCCTTTTGACATCCTTTTATTTTAATGTCCCTGTGTACTGTATAAACACACGTAAGAGATGCACCCGTGTAAGAGACGAACCCCTATTTTGAGCATTGAAGCTAAAGAAAAAAAATTTTCCCCATTTTTTTAATCCTATCTAGCTGTGTTGCAGACGTATGCCTGGACTTTTGACAGCTATCAAGGCTATGCAACATGCAAAACTTTAAGCTGCATTTTTCAGCTAAATTTTCACGATAGGCAAGGTGCTTGGAGATAAGTATGTATGTATTCACTTGTAGTCATATACTTATGGTGCTAATTGGGGATGGTCGGATCAGATACCACAGATCCAAATATCCATAGATAATGCCCTTCACCTTATACTTCGGATTCAAATTCGTTGAAGAAATTCAATCTGAATCCGGAATTTCCAGAATGCTTTTGTGAATGTAATGTCCCATAAGAGTAGAGAGAGTTCCAATCCCCTCATCGCTTATGCAGTTTCACTGCGATGCTTGTCCTACTCACGAATAATTTTGTTTAAAAGCTTTCGTGGGAGTATTGCAATAGAATTGCAGCCGTGGAAAATTTTAAGACAAAACACGACAGGCACGTAGTGTGAACCTTCCCAAGAGATTGAACAACAATCAGGGGAATCTCAGCACCGTAGACTAATTACCACGTCATAGATTTCACGGAACCACACTCGGCCTTCCAGCAGCCAATGCCTCTGCCATTTTTTGTTCCTTTCCGAGATCGCACAGACCATAAATCACTTGCCTCAAAGGAAAATATCAAGTTACACAGGAACAATGGGAACGTGTTTCATCCCTACCCCTTTTCACTAACTGACCTTTTTCGGTCTACCAGGTGCAGTTCTCCCAGTTTCTGGAGGCCAAATGCTAGGTGAGTCACCTACTCCCAGTGAGAAATGGGTGGTGGAATCCACGTTGAGTGGTGGATATTTGGTGGTGGTGGATATTTAGTGGTTGGACCCACGTGGAATCCACGTTGATTTCAAGTGGATTTGTGGTGATTATCATAAAATGTTAAACAGAATTTCTAATTTGTGTAACTTAACTCTCTGGTGACATTGCGTCATTTATCATCCTGAAACCACGCTAGTTATGTGAAAATGTATCGCACATTCTATTTTTATATAATTCGTGGAAAGGCAGCCATGAGAGCACATGAAAAATCGTAGACACATATATAGAAGGTTTAGATATAGAGTGGTTGAGGTTTTAATGGTTTTAGGACAGCACCAACTGCTGTTTTAATTTTTCCACCAAATTTCCACGTGGGTTCCACGTTGATTCCACGACCAAAAACACGTGGTATCCACGTTAATTCTCCACGTGGGTTCCACGTTAATTTTCCACGTGGGTTCCACCACCCATTTCTCACTGGGCTGAGCTCAAAGATATCTCAATAGCTTTCAGCAATAGGGTGGTTTCCTATTATTTTTTTATTGCCTAAATCGAAAGATTATTACTCCTGGAGTACGTATTTCACGCTTTTAGATTTTTAAATGACGATATCTATTTTTCGCGATCAAATGAAAAGTGAAAAATTTCAAGCGCGCAAAAACGCGACGCGTAAGTAGGAATGAAGGGAAAAAGTCCGTGCGACGCATTTCTGGTTCCCCCTCCCGCCTGGTAGGTGACCTTGATCGAGGCTCTGACCGCTGATAGGACGCAGGATGCTAACGGGTAGCTGAGTACCTTCCTGTCTGGTAGCGCATGGCTTAAAAAAGGTTTATTAATACCTTCCAACAGTTTCAGTGGCACTGCTGCCAGCGTTTTCAGGTCGAAGATGATGCCGGTCCACGATTTTTGTCCTCATTATATAGGGGGTCAGTCCTGCCAGTTGTGGCTGCCGCTCTCTTATTGGTCCGCCTAATGAGCCTCCTCCAATGGGCATCCAGATGGTAGCCGTCGTCCCTGTTAAAATTGTCCGTCCGGGCTATCTCAATGGATTCGCGGATGAGTCTGGGAAAATATCTGCCTTCTTTCACTATTATCTTGGCGTCGTCAAACTTAATGTCATGTCCAGGGGTGCAGGCGTGCTCCGATATGGCAGACAGCTGGAATTGCCTGTTTTTCGTTGCCCTTCGGTGCTCTTGCATCCGTATCTTGAGTGAACGGCAAGTCTCACCGATGTACGCTTTTCCACACGAGCAAGGGACCTTGTAAACACCTTCATGAAGGTCGTGCTGTAGTCTGTCTTTGGCTGTGGGCAGCAAGTCACCAATTTTTGTCGTACAGTTAAACCTGGTGGTGACGCCGTGCTTTTTCAGGGCCCTGGCAATCCTTTCGGTGGTCCCTGCGACGTAGGAAATGACGGCCCAAGCTCTTTCTGAGATTTAATAAATAAATAAATAACAAGACAACTACATATAGAGACACAGAAAGATGAACACTCGCAAAATGTTTGTCATATGTGTTCGGTGGGGTGACCTACCATTCCCAATGAGTACAGTTCCGTGAAATTTGCAAGACGCGATATTGGGAAATAATGCAAAATCAGTAAATAAAAACAAAATTTCGCATTTTTTTGCAATTTCAGGTGAATTAGCAAAAAAATCACATATAATGGGTCATTATATATTAAAGCCTAAGCCTTCATTTTTAAACGCTACTGACGTTCATTCGCTCTATATTATTACGATTCCAAGGTCAATTTGCTTGTTTTATCTCGTGCATATCGAATTTGGGTAGAATCGCACACTGTAGTGATGTATCCACTGGAATTTGCCGTTAAATTAATCATGACCTCTCTCTTCGCTTCAAATTTATCAATTTTGAATTTCTCGGAAATGTACTGAATAACGTGTTTTCTCTCCTGAAGAATTAGATACTCTGAATCAATACAGTGCTGGAATAAATTTAATGCGGCTGCGAAAGAGCATAAATATAAGAGCTAACGAGTCAATGCCGAGCAGTAATTCCGGTGACTCACCGTGACAAAGTAAACAGTGTTATTGGATAACTTGTTGTAGGAAAAACTTAAGTGTGGGTCTAACTTTATAATTTTGTGGACTTAAACATGGCTGCTGTCTGGGAACGGAAGGCTTTCAGACGAGACGACTTGCCACCGCTCACGGCACACGGCGTGGCAAGCGAGTCGTCTCCTCTGAAAGCGGCCTGAATTTCACGCCGTCCTGCCATTAACGGCGGCTGGCAAAAAGTTATATCGTCAGAAAGCAGCCTCAATGTAGCACTGCCTACATTTCACACCGTAGACAATGCACCATCATGCCAGTGACCACAGTGGCCGTCGACAGCGCCGTGCAGTCAATGGTGCAATTCGTCTCGTTTGAAGTCATCCACAAAGACCTATTGTTATTTGAAAGCACGAAGCGCTAGCAGGTGGGAGAAGGGAAGGAAGGAACAGAAAGGATTGGAGGAGAGGGGGTGCTAATTATTAGCAGACGGATCTTCGGATATTCGATGCTCTACTTCAATGGAAAAAAAAATCATTTCAACACACCGTTCGTTCAATTGTTCAAGCTTATTTGTATCCGATTGTGATTAGTTATACATGCTTCTTTTATGGCCTTTCTTGACCCATTGATATTATACTGTTCATACCTGGGCAAGTGAATTCGGCTCAGAAGGATTTTATGTGAAAGCCAAAGTATTACAGTGTAAATTTTGTGATAAAAGACTTGAATCTGAAAGACATGATACCTAGTTAATACACTCAATGCGGATGCCTTGAATTCAAGGCATCCCGTGCTAGCCTAGGACGCGGATGCCTTGAATACAAGGCATCGGTCCCGTTAGGTTTTTCGGCCCGCCATTTGCCTCCGCGTTTTCTACTAGACCCTGCAATTGTGCCCAGCGTCTCAGTGTGTCTTCTCCTGTGACTGTATACAAGTCATTTGCTTGCAGCAGATTTTTTGCCTTCTTTTTATTATAATATATTTATTATAATTTTTAATATTTTCTTTATTAATAGTGCAAATTTTAATAATTTTGAACTATGTATGATTGTTTACGATTAAGGAAGACATAATATCTGATATGATGGCAAAATATTTTTTCCGCGTGGCGCTGTGTTATGATACATTTTCTGAGCATTGAGTGTGTTAAAGCACATCAATTGCAATACACATAAACGTGCGAAAGAAAGGGGACCCCCAAAATGACAGTTATCATTTGACAGACAGATACTTAGTCAAAGAAAGTGAAGGAGGCGAAAGAGGAGTTTGTTGACCCTACTACAGAAGCATTATTAAATGCTGGCATTAATGTAAAGAAACTTGATAATCCAAATATTCGGGAAAGGCTCTTGAAGAACATACATGAAGGGTAGTGGGGATTTGCCATCTGCCAATCGTATTCACCAAGAATACATTCTGATTATAGGGAAAAAGAAGCAGGAAGAGCTTGTGTTATTG
Organism: Ischnura elegans; assembly: GCF_921293095.1. NCBI lineage: Eukaryota > Metazoa > Arthropoda > Insecta > Odonata > Coenagrionidae > Ischnura > Ischnura elegans. The sequence continues at coordinate 149,684,231 of NC_060246.1, forward strand.
GTCTATATTATTGTAATGAAACTGAAAACAAATTTCAGTACTATTTGGTCAATTTTTGCTCTAGTCTTCCTTACAAAGACAATCAAGGAAAGTGTTCACGGTGCACCTTTTCTTGCTCGCTCTAATGTTAATGCTTGAACCATTTGGTTTTATCAGTAACTTTGTACTGTTGAAAGTGTATTTAATACTATGTAAAATGCAAATGTAAAAGAATAGGCAATCGTGAATTGTGCACCAAAAAATAGTAAAACACCTAAAATGTGCAAAAAGTTTAACATTATAATAATACTGCCAAGATTTTCTGTAACACCAAAATCACATAGTTATAAAACGAATTTTAGCAAAAAATAAAACCACTTTCACGGATCTCAATAACAATGAGAGACTGGACTGCTGTTATAAACTTTTTTGTGAGTCAAGTTCTCATATACATATATATATCACTGTTCTCCCATGTTTTACCTCAGATGTAAAGTACGTATTAGGACAAAAAGTTTCAGCTATCAATGCAGAAAAAGGGCATCTCATTATTACACAACCAACGGTCATAGAAGCTCAATATGTTATACAATTAAAGAATGACATATGCCTCAACCATTAAAGTTTTTTATGAGGGCTTGGACATTCGAACACTGTAAAGTTGGAGATTGAAGAACCTCTTGGGAAAATATCATTTACGATAACTTCCAGTCTTAACCCTTTCACACCGGATGTCAGGTGGCACCATTGGGCATTTTCATACATAGAAGACCTGACGTCGGGTATAGCTGTCCCAGATTTTTCATTGCAAACGACCGCATGTCACCTCTGGCTGACGCGAGTGAAGTGACCGCTGAGGTAGCAATTGTCGAATGTATTCAGGCCCGGCCTAAGACCCAGCTTAGCGAGTCCTTAGGGCCACTCCATGGCAATTAAGCCCGACCCTCCCACTCATTTATGATCATCATCACCGCAGGAATCTGTTGCGAGGTGGTGATATTGTCAATAGTTTATTCAATGATACATTTTGTGCATACTACAACAATGCTAGAAACCCGTTTAAAATTTCATAATGCTTAAAATAATGTTAGTAATTCTTTTAGAAGAGTAAATCATTGAAATTCAAATATATATCCTGTTTGGTTGAAAAAAACACTTGTAACCCAATAAGTTGACTGTGGATGCATGCTATGATAGGGTTAGAGGGTGTAGTCCAGTGACCAGGGTAAGGGGTGGGCACCCCATTGAGCTGGGTTCCAAATCTGAGGAACGAAAATAGCTAGGCAACTCCTCCCCCCCAAAAAGCTCTGTATGGAGAGGTTTAAAATATTCTCATGCTACTCGAAGTACGGAAAACGTTTTCCTATTGTAGGCTCTGGCAGGAAAGGGTCAAGGAAGGAAAATGCTGCAGTGCCATTTTCATTAACCAAATGGTTAAATTTAAAAGAACTTTCCTTAATTTATTTCTTCCTGAGGAAGTCTATAGTTTCTGAGCAGAAGTCATTTTTATTGTTAAGGTGTCAACCACGACTTGCATGAAATTGATACTTTTTTTGGCAATCACATCAACATAATCAAGGCTTAATTTTTTTAGGCCCCATCCCAGAGTTTTCCCCACCAAGTTGAGGGTGTGCCCGTTGAGACCCATTGAAAACATTTCTACTTGGGCCATAATGTTACCTCTGAACTAGAGATGGCATAAACGACTCTTTTTGTGGAGCTACCTCACCGCTCACTCCAGAGAGCCACTCGCACAGTGTGACTCACAATCAGCTAAGTGCTTCTGGGTTGAGGGGAGTGGAGGGAAGGGAAGGTGGGGAGGGGGGATTTCTAAAATAACATTTAACCCTTTCGTGCCGGACGTCGGGTGGAGCCGATGGGCATTTTATACGTAGAACACCTGACGTCGAGTATAGCTGTCGCAAACTTTTCTACACAGACGACCTGATGTCGGGTATAGCTGTCGCGGGGGATGGGAACCGACCGCAGCGGTAGCTATGGTCCGTTGTATTCAGGCCCGGCCCGAGACCCAGCTTAGCGAGACCCTTGTGCCTCCCCTTAGGCAATTGAGCCCGACCCTCCCACTCATTTATGATCCTTCCCACAGCAGGAACTTGCGGTGAAGTGGTTGAAACGGCAATGGTTTTTGCAAAGAATAATTTGTTGCAAACTCAAATTTTTTATTTATTGTAATGAATTCTTCATTTTGTTCTGTGCGTAGGCAAATTTTTAATGAAATTTTAGTGTTATTTTTAACGAACTTTTCATGTGAATGCTTTAATACCTTGTTCTTTCATCTTATGGGATGAAAAATATGTAATGGGGAGATGCTGTTGTTTTATTGTTTTATCGCTCATGAATGTTACAATCTAAATAACTTCCTACATTACATACCCTTTATTTTCTGATCCATTCATTTTCCCCCGAGTAATTACTAATACGCCGGTATTCCAAAGTAATGTAACTTGTGCATCCAACTTCGTACCTGTGTTGTATGCCCTATTGTTAGCTACTCATTTTGGGTGGAACATGTGCTCAGCTGACTGGCGATGTCTCGGGTAAACCTCGCGGAAAAACTAAACCTTCCACTCTCACAATGATATCGCACGTGCATTCATACAGTCCAGGTGTTGAGCGCTAATGACATTTTCACCTAATTTTTCGATGGCCCTCTCCGATTCTAAGAAAAGCGATCCTCAATATGCTATTGTGCTAGTTCTTTCATGGGTTTTCAGGCTTGCATTCCTTTTTCCCTACCCTTTTCCCTTTATTGCTGAATGCATCCTCAACTTCTATGAAAACGTTACCACTAAAACCCATTTCTTAGTACTTATGCCTGCCCATACGAGAATGCATTCCCCCTCTAATTTCTCACCTTACCTTCTAAAAAACTTCAAAAATCTAACCTTCTGAAAAATGAAAAGGTCCTAACTAAGTTACTATCAACGATAGAAACCCGTTTAAAATTTCACAATGCTTAAAAATATGTCAGTTATTATTATGTAAGTGTAATTTCTCAGAAATCGTAATCAATAATTATTTATAGAAAACACCGGTAAAATAATAAGTTGACCACGGACTCCCGCTAAGGAAGGGTCCGAGGGTCGGGTGAGAGGCAGGGATAATGGCCGGGCACCCCATTGAGTTGGGTCCCACATCCGAGGGACGAGTGTACCCGGGCAACTCACCCCCAAAAAAGAGCTCCATACGGAGAGTTTTAAAATGTTCTTATGCTACTCGTAGCGTGGTAAAGTTTTGCTTTCGTAGTCTTCGGCAGGAAAGGGTTAAAATGCAACAAACATTTCCTAGATCACAATTTGAAAATTTGATTTCCAATTAATCACGTATTGCATAGTCACAATGTTTAACAGGTGATATAAGTGAGAACTATTTCGGCCGATACGTTATATCTTTCATAGAAGACGGAAAATGTATTGCATCTCCTGTGCTTAGAGATGACAACAATTTAAAAAAATTCTGTTGTAACAAAATATTCTGCGAAACCACATGATCATGTTAACAGTTCATAATTAATTTTCTTGGTTAAACTTAGTTGTTTGTGTTAGAACAAATTTTCATTTTTGTATCGTATTATTTTCATAAATTTGCCGTTGCCGAAAACTTTTACTTGCATCTTCCACCATTTTTCTTTCTCAATGAATGGAACATGCAGGAGAGAGGAAAGAGAAGCTTACCCTTGAAGAATCCTTGACTTACAATTACTGCAGCAATCTGATTATAATTTGCATTATTTCAGCAGCCTGCTCAGATGCTAACTTAGCCTCTTGGCCTTCAGGTCATCCAAATTTTGCACAAATGAATGTTTTTTGCTTTCTTCTCTCCCTCTTTCTGAATGAAAACAAAACAAAATGCCCACTGCACCCTTTAAATACAGTAATGCTCTTCACATTCAACTATCTTTTCAACCATTTAAGCTATCTCTGACCATAATCTCCCAGACTTCCTGCCTTTTTTTCCTTGACCGGTATGAACCCTGCTAGGGTAATATCCTCTCACTCTCATTACTGTCTTGGCCTCATCAAATTTAACTGAGGTTAAGTCCGACATAATAAGCTCTTAAGAGAAGATGAAGCCAAGATCAGAGAGGATGTCTATGTCGATCTCCAAACAGCCAAACCACCAAAACCAACTTGTCACCTGCAGAGCGAAGGCTCAGACAAAACTTGGGAGTATTCTCGTAATAGAAGCAGACAAAGGAAATTCTATAGTCCTAATGACTGAGTAAGTACTACACAAAGAAAATAGCACAAATTATTGTAACTAGCTTACCAAAAGCTGAAATTGGATCCTACCATCAAGAAAGAATGGCAAGGTAAGCAGGTCATCAAGAGATCTTCCATTCCTCACGAGAGACAATCTCTTCTATCCCATGCCACCAAAACACTGAAATTGTATTACATGGACTGAGGATCCATCAGGAGGTAGCTCCACTGTAACCAATAGTACGTAAACTCGATGCCCTCCTCCGTATTTTCCAAAATACCTTTCTCAATCACTTCATTAATACAAAGGAAAGACTCAGTCCTTTGTTAAAAACTCCACCCATTTAATATTTGTCTTATAGAGCACTAATGTCAGCAAAAATGGTCTCTTGGTCACTTTTTATGTTACTTTGCTGTTCACTTACATCCTCAAAATTGGAGCGAAAGATTCCCCATCATAAGTAGAGTATTACCTCTGTAATTCATGTTTTATTAGGAGCAGGAATAACTTTCTAGAGAAGGTTCGGAAACAGTTTCACCATTGTCAGGAAACCTATTCATACATGGAACATTTTACGTTACATTTACAGCCCTTAACACTGTTGATAAAGAGATACTTCATAGTTTTTGTTATGTGGATAACACATTGATTACATAGTGCCATTGCAAATAGAAACCTTAAGAATTCCCAATCCATTTGAACACAGCACAAGGCTACAGTTTACTATGGATACGGAGGGAGCTGGGACATTCAGTGCACAAACTAATAGCTCAATGTCATCTTGAAGCACCTTCTCATACAAAAGGTATAGCTGATGAATATACTGTTTCATAGTACCCATCGTACTTTGAATGCTGAGTCATTGGCAGAGGAAAAGAGGCAGTTTATGGCAGTAATGAAGAAGGATCAACATTGACAAGATGAAGGCCTGAGCAGAACTGTGAAGATTATAAAAAACCTAACTCACATGAAAGATAAGAAATGAAGACAGAAAAGCATGGAACATCCTCTCTCACACTGCAGGAACCAAATAATGGGTCGTCAGAGATTTGAAGAAGCACAGCATCACCAAAAGTTCAATCATGCCACAAATATTGGTGACAATACCCAAGGCCAAAGACAGAAACAAGCAAGACTTATTGGTGTTTCCAAGGGGTCTTGCTAATACGAGGAAAATCATTCCTTAAGACTTTCCCATCATTGAAAGTACAATTGATAGAGAATTCCAGAACCCATATAACTGACAATTTCAGCTGGCTCTCATATCAGAGCAACCCTGTACCACAAGGCATGACATGAAATTTGACGATACCAATATTATGGCGAGATAGGAAAGATAACTTTATACAATGAACCAGATTAACGAAATATACAAAAAAGGAAGGACCAGAAGGGAGAGGAGAAGTCCAAATACATAATTAACAGAAATTATGGGATTTCAGGATTCGGGGAAGAGTGAAGGAGGCTCGTACAAAGAACTACCTGCATGATGGCCTGAGAAGACTGGCGGCAACGCCCAAAAATGGGAAGAAGTTAATACAGTATGTCTTATCGCCACTAGAGAGAAGTTTAAAAACTTGCTATCCAATCTTCAAGGGAGAAGGCAGAATATCATTAATGTAAAGCCAACATGCGGTCTCCGTAAACAATAAAATACAGAATAATATTTGAAGATGACGGCAACATATCTTCAACAACCCTAGGGATTGATTTGACGCGACTCTCCACTCATTTCTCCAACCGGCATATCTTTTCATACTCTTTTCCTTGTCAACCATATACACTTCATCTTCACACGAAAATGATCAATTGTACAGACGTAACATTAACTCATAGGAAACTTTTAATAACTTGTAAATTCATAATTTAACAGGCAAATAAGTCAAAATAAGAAAATGGCCTCCCTGCAATACATCATCATGTACTTCTTCGTCGTTTTCCCCATATCGCAACACCAATCCGTGCATCATGGCAACTGATTGTATGGAGCTTCATATCGATAAAACAATTGTCAATACCTTAAATGAAGCACTTCTTAATCACAATATCACAAAATAGTCTCAGATTCTACTCTAATGTACCATCCAGAAAGTATAACGCATCCACTGCTCCTATTGAAGCATCGATATCTCTCCTTTGAATGGTCTTCTTCTTAGACTGCACAGTGAAGGAACAAGCCTCTCGTGCTAGGGACTCGATGAACAACTCCTGCAAAAAGGTAGTTCTTTAAGTATCTATGGTATCTATTTATTTCGAATTACACGATTAAATGTTTAGGATACTTACAGCGGCCTTCGAAATCAGAAATACTGCTTCTGATGTGACGTTATTTACGTCAGGATCCATCTTTACAATATGCTTCACTCTGGATATCGGAAGTTTGGAAATTCTTTCACTTTTGTCTGTTTCTCCATCATTTTTCTCTCCATCTGCATCATTTTCTATTTCCCTGTCGAAGGTTTCCAGATTATCAATCGGTGGTTCGTCTGATTGTTTCCAATCAAAAACTTCATTGTTATCTTCTTCCATGTCGCGTATTTCGCGGGGATTTCTTGCAATTTTCTTGATGCTTTTGTTTCTTTTAATCGTCGATCCGTTATTTCGACGGTGCTGCCCCACTTGTTACATTTAAACGATTTAAACCCTTTTAAATCCACGAAAAGTGTGGAAAATAGATTATTTACGCTGCAGCTCCGTAGCGGATGTTTAAATGGTTCATAATTCAAGTTTTATGTGAGATGTACTTTATCTTTACATGAGCCTTTTCTTCCATTTATCTCGCTATCCGTTGGATTATGGAATACATAAGTAAAATATCCGCTATTTGGGATTGTTAGCCTAAGTACGCGAGAGATAATGTTTCTGAATGGTACCTGTCGTACGCTGATATTAGTGAGCTACGGCGTTGGCTAAAATTCAAGCGGCACAAGGAAGTATTTTCGGACCTAGGTTTGAAATGGAATCGCCACAGTCCGCAAAGGAATTGCAGTATGCTGCACACACTAGTGATAAGCAGCGACTCAGACTCAATGATGAAAACGTGCACTTCAACCGTTGTACATCTCCTGAATCTACTGAAGGAACAGTGATATTCAAGGAAGTAAATGAAGCAACCATAAAAGGAAGTTCTCCCCGTACAGAAGAGGGTAGTGCAAACTGCACTCCTTTAAGGGTTTTTCGTTTGAAGAGACAGTCATTGCATGCTATTGAGTTAAATAGCAATCAACAAGGGACTGTGAAAACTCCTGTCACCAACGGGAAGAAAACTCCTGTTAGAGTACCAATCAATCCTTTCGATGCCGTGTTACTCGATAGACTGCATTTGCCAATATGTAGTCCGTCCATATTCACCAAAATTTCCGATTATGAAGTAAGAAAATTATATATCTGAAATCAAATTATCGGCTTTTGATTTTAAGTAGAATTTACTTAAGAATTTGCAAAAACATATGAAGCCATCTCTTCTATTTTGAATGTTTCATTTGATAGCATGCTTATACTGTGCATCCATGATGTTCGGCGACAAGTACCTATTTGGACTATTATTCGCTCTTCTTCTTTGGATTGGTGTTAGGTTTACTGATTCTTGTTTGTTTTTCAGGAAGAAGAGTTTCAGTGGAATATAGAAGAACAGGCAACACTCTTTCCTGTTCCTATAGAAGAGGAATTGCATGTTAATCATCACATGCATGAACACTATGATGCAGAGTTGGAATCCAAAATTCAAGAAGCCATTGACAGGTTTTATGAAGGCCGTGTAATTGCCCCTAGCCCTTGGATTGAAGCTAAGAAGTGGTAAGTATGCTGTTCCTAATCTTTGTATATGTGCACATTTTTCATTATCTTTCGATTCAAGACTGATAGCCAGATTTCCTTCTCCTGCAATGAAATACATGGCTAGCCTAAGTACATTTAATTTAAAAAGCTGATACACACTAATCCAATCTTCATGTGTACATGCTTCCCTATGATTGCTCTGCTTATAATTGTTGCTGAAAAATGTTTTATGCATGTTAGTGGTACCTCATGAATTCTACAGAGGTGAAGTGCTAAACTGACTCACTTTTTGGCGCAGCATTTGCCTGCTCTCTTCTGCCCCTCCCGCACCCAGGCAGGCCAATTAAATGCATAACAGCCTCTATGAGATAATTTTTGGTAATGATGATATAATAAAACTGGGTTTTGATGGCATAATAAAAACTCCAAGGCACATTATCCTGTAACTTGTTGGTAATGAAGATTACATGATCACTATCTCCTTGTCAACATTACTATTTTCATCCTACTCCTAAAATTGTGCATCTAACGGAAATATTTAATTCTCCTTGGCATTGAGTAACAGATTAGAATCCAGAATGAGAGTATTCGGGAGCATGACGAAATTCCAAAATTATACATCCAGTTAATATGCCAGGAAAGCACCGAACAAAAATTCATGTGCTTGCTCTTGGCAACCATGTTCCTACCAACCATGGTTATTTGACTCATTTCTAGGATTCAAATTATTTTTTCTCTCTTTAACCCTTTCACTGCTGTGGACGTACTTTTTCTTCCTCCCTGCCATGCGGTCAGCACTTTCGCTGAAGCACTTCGAAGGGTCGCTAATCCGCGACCCTATCCTCGACCAGCTCACCCACGCAGGACCGTCTCCTCGACCCTACGAGCAGGCAACCTACCTCCCGAAAAGTGACCGCTCTGACTGCAATTTGAAAATCAATCACTCAATACGATCATCAAAAACTTATTGTTTTCATCGCACTCCTGCCAATCATGCAATCAAGTACGTCTTTGAACCGTGGTTCTGCGATGAAAAATAACGGTTTTGTTAACTTTGCTAAAATGGTCATTTTTCCGGTTGTCAGCAGCCACGTTTCTAGAAAAGTTAACAAAATCATTATTTTTCATCGTAGAAACACGGTTAAAAGACATGCTTGATTGGCAGGATTGCGATGAAAACAATCATTTTTTGATGATTGGATTGAGTGATTGATTTTCAAATTGCAGTCAGAGCGGTCACTTTTCGGGAGGTAAGTTGCCTGCTCGTAGGGTCGAGGAGACGGTCCTGCGTGGGTGAGCTCGTCAAGGATAGGGCCGCGGATTAGCGACCCTTCGGAGGGTGTACCACACCCATCCTGGAAGTACCTGCTCCATGGGCCCAGGAAACGCATTTTAACATTTTCGCCGCATGTGAGGAGGTTTTCGGAGATTGAACAGCAGCTAAAAGGGTTAATATTATAAAAAAACTCTTGGGGGCTCTTGCTTTTTTCATTTTTATCTGAAATTAAATAAATTGGCATAAATTCATCAATAATATACATTGGACCTATAACTTTGAACATATGTATATAATTACCATATCCTTTCAAAGTTATACCAAAAAGGACAGCTGGGGATAACTTGACCCACAACTGGTTTCCCTGCTGTCGCTTTTTCTTTTGCCCTTGGGTGTTTATTTTCATGCATGTCAACATGATTAGCATGAGTCTAGCCCAGCAGATAAAGTGCTTGATTTTCAACCACCAAGTTCCTGGTTTAATGTTGCGTCACCTTCCGCAGAGAAATCTCCTCAACAAATAGCCGATTGATTGGCCTGCTGGCACTATAAGGGTTAAAACTTAGTGAGCCTAAGTAAATGCGTTGTATGCCATCTTCTGCTTCTAGACTTGTATTGTAGGTGGAACCTGATCTGATAGTATTCTGATAGCTGTCTGGATAGTATTTAAATAAAATATAGTTGTACTTTTGTGTGCAACTATTTTTTATTTCGATGTGCCTGTGTGATTAGTACCATTCAATTATATGTTAACAAAATTGAATGAAAACTGAAAGAAAATTAGGAGTAACATGATTAGTTTTATGTATTTGTATTAAAATTTCTGTGATATATTCTGCAAAGATAATTTGTATACTTTCAGTGGGCTGATGAGGGGATTATCTGATTGTGCAGCAAACGATACAAGTGTTTTGAGCCCCAGGACTCAGCAACTTGGAAATATGCTGCACAAAGAGCCTTGTGCACCTCCAACTCGAGAGGCCTGTACTCAAACTCAGCTTTCACTGCCCCTCAATCTTCCTGAAGAACTCGTGTATGCTTTGCAAAAGTACACTTTGCCTCATGATGGAGATTCTGGTTCTGCATCTTCATCAATGATAGGCGTGGAATCAGAAAGTTTTAGTACTTCCACGCGTCGTAAATTATTTAATGTGGAGGACATGAGCATTTCACAGGCTGGCTCATTAAGTAGCTGTTCACAGAAATCGCCTACCCACAATTCCTTGCTACATCAAAAAGCAGTCTCTTCATCACCTGTAAAAGGTGGAACTATAGTTGCTGATTTTGACTGTGGTGACAGCATGGTAAGTTACTGAAGTGAAGTTGGGAAATAAGGATTAATGTCCTATTCTTATCAGCCAATCATTTTACCACTATATTATCGATACCTCCACTGCACAAATGCTCAACAATCGCCCACCGGTGGGCGATTGTTGAGTTTTTGTGCAGTGGAGATATCATTATGGCATTTGAAAAATGTTTGATTTAATGAATAATTTGCATTTTAGTTACGAAGTTAAGGTTAATCTTAAGCGTTTCAGTAGATTCTGTAGTTACTAATTCATTGGCTTACAGAAAGTAACTCAGTGGATGGCTATGCTTGGACTTTCTTTAACCCCACAATGCCTGGATCCTTTTACTTTACAAAAATGTCTTCTATGTATATTCACCCCTTAATTACCCAACAGGGCCGGATCAAAGGGGGAGTCCTGGCCCTGGGCAACCCACCAAGGCCTTCTGCCAACATAGAGATAAATCTCACCGAATCGGAAAAACAGAAAATGCCTTCATGCATGAGAGGATTCAAAGTGAAGCTGGATTGTTTTTTGGGTAACATGTAGTCGTCAACATTGATGTTAATAGATAGTTTACCCAGCTGATAAAAACACTTCATCGGTTGGTATTTTTAATGTAGCTCTGAACGTAACTAGTGGCACCTCCAGGCCTCCAACGAAAATGGGCCCTGGCCACATTCTAAATCCGGCCCTGTTAACCAACCTATGTCATCTTTGTTTTTCGTGATAGGTTTTATGATTTTCACTTACCTCCAAAATTGACTCATTAATTATGTACATATGTTATCCACTTCCCCAATCAACTGAATAATACACTACAGCTTGTTCGATATGTAACAGGAAATAAAATAGCTAGAAAAAGTGGCACATCCAAACATTTCCTACAGAAAAATAAGTTTGTAGAATGAAAACAAGTGATTGTTTCATTTGTGTCAGACGTCCCAATCAGTAAGCAAGTGACAATGGCACACACACAAGGTTTGTGGACATTGGGCACATCTTGAGGCAGTGAGTGCTCCGACCTCTTGCTGATGTGAGAGTTGACAACTCCTAAGCATAACCATGCCTCCCTGTATGAGGAGACATTACAGTTTTGTTTGAAATTGTCTAGCTACTCAACATTGGACATTTTGCATGAATATTTTGTGGTCCTTCACAGAAAATTCACAAATTTTCAAGAGATATTCCACAGCAGTTATTAGAATGTTCACTACCCCTGAATACACTCATCTTGGAGTACTCCTCTTTCTTTTCTTGGGTCGTATTCCACAAGTTAAACATTGATATCCTCGTCTAAGTGTGTTCATTGAATTATACGAATTATTCTTTTTTTTTCTCCTGGTTTAGTTTTTGCAAGATATGCTTCTATGAATAATTTAAACAATTATTACCACCAGAAAAAGCCACATATTATTAATGCCAGCCAAAAGCCTTACATGTTGGCTAATATATGTGTAAAGGCTGCTATACACAGTGAATGATCATGCTGAATGATCACGTGATCATCTACATCTACATAATACCCCGCAAGCCGCCTAAAAGGCGTGTGGCAGGGGGTGTTAGGACACCAGCCGTTTACAGCTTAAAAAAAAAAAAAAATTTAGTGCTCAAACGAAGTTGGGACTAGCGTTTATTAAAGTCCTTTATGGTTCGGGGGAAAAACGAATTCGCATATCTATCCGTTCGGCAAAACATCTCTCTTAATTTATCACTTCTATCGGACCTGGAAATATAGTGTGGCTCTAATATTATGTTCTCTGTATCGCTCTTAAAGATATCCATTCTCATTTGTTCAAGCAATCTAAGCCTAGTGCGCAGCCTCCGAGTCTCCAACGGCTCCCAGCCTAACTCGCTTAACATCTAGGTAACACTGTCTGTACGCCCGTAGCAGTTTTTGACGAAACGCACAGCCTTCATTTGAATTTTATTCAGTTCGCGGATTAAGTCTTTCTGCACCGGATCCCATATGCTCGCTGCATATTCAAGGTGCGGTCGGACGAGAGCGAAATAGCACCTTTCCTTTACTTTCTCATCCGAAAATCTTCCCACAATACGCTTGACGAATCCTAATTTCTTCAGGGCTGTGCCGCAAATATTCTTTATATGTGTTCCCCACGTGAGGTTCGAGGTTATCGTAACTCCCAGGTACTTCACTTCGTCTGTTGCCTTTACATTAATGCCATCCACTGCATAAACGTGGTTAGAGTTGGACAAATTCCGCAAGAAATGTACCGCCATGCATTTGCTCAGATTAAGTTTGAGTCCCCCTTCTTGGCTCCACAAATGAACGTTGTTTAAGTCAGATGATAGAATTTCATAGTCAGAGTGATCACTAATTTCGTGATAGATGACAGCGTCGTCAGCAAATAAACGTATTTTACTGCTAATGCGGGAGCAGAGATCATTAATGTATATAATGAACAACAGGGGGCCGATTACGCTTCCTTGTGGAACACCTGATGTAACGTTTACAACATCGGAGCTAATTCCGTCAAGAACAACTTTTTGTTTACGATCTCTGAGAAAGTCGCGTATCCAGTTTAAAACTGTTTCGTTTAATCCGCATGACTGTAATTTGTATAAAAGTTTGTTGTGAGGTACAGTGTCGAAAGCTTTCTTAAAATCTAGAAACAGTGCGTCAACTTGTCTTTTCGATTCACCAGATTTTATAACGTCGTGAAGAAAGAGCGTGAGCTGTGTTTCACATGATCTACCTTTTCGGAATCCGTGCTGACAGTCATGGAGGAAGTTACGTCTGTCCAAGAAAGTCATGATATTGCTAACGATGATATGCTCCAGTATCTTGCCTATAATCGATGTTAATGAAATTGGACGGTAGTTGCCCGGGTCATGTCTGTTTCCCTTTTTGAATATGGGTGTAACGCTTGCAATTTTCCAGTCTGGCAGTAACTTCCCTTCGGAGAGTGACTTCTTGAATATGATCTCTAAATAAGGTGCGATCTGTGGAGCTAAAATCATGATGGAGATGATCATTCACAGGATCATGTGAGCAAAATAGAGCATGTTTTAATTTTCACTGAATGATCATGCCCATGAAGGTTCATTCGCAAATTGTTCCATCATACACAGTGAATGATCATGCGAATGAAATCATTCGCCGTGTATAGCGGCCTTAATAATTTTATGCTGTAGAAAACCGTGAAATCTAATAGTTTGTATATCTTTTTTCCTCTAGGATGAAAGTGAAATCCACTCTGGCATATTGGAAAGTTCTAAGACAACATTTTGGAAAGCCACATCATCTCCTGATATATCTCCAATCGCATCCCAAAGGCTCTCTTTGAATCCTGAATGTTCTCCGCAAGATGAGGCCAGGATGAAAAGCAAATATGATGATATGCAGACTCAATACACCCCTCCTTCTAGTAGGACTAGACAAAGGCCGTTTTTCCCTTACAGCTTTGCCCCATTACTTGAAAAGGATGAAGATAAGTTGAATGAAGAGGAGCAAAATGAAAAAGAGACTTGCGCACAAGCCTCATCGGGAAATGGGAATCAACCCCTGAGTCAGGACGACTATTCTTCATCAAAGGAAGGATGCAGTATGGGAGAAAGTAAATCAGTTAATGGCTTTTCCTCTTCGCATTCCCTGCAGAATGTTATCACACAATCCCAGAAAGTTGGTGTTGCATCTGTTTCTCAGTATCAACAACAAATATCACAGGTCACTTACGAAAGATTTGATTCAATACGTGCAGATGACACTTGTCTCAGTCGTATGCAAGACACTGGGTATCAGACTGTTAGCATGACAACACTTCCTGGATCCTCAGTATCCTACAACTCCTTAAGGCTTAAAAGTGGTGCTGTGATACCAACAGATTCAGTTTCAATGGCTGATAAAATACAGTCTTGTCCAATGAGAATTAATGAAGATGGTTATACTAGTCTGTCTTTCAACAAAATTCCTGCAGTATCAATTTATAATGATGAAAGTATGACTGATGTTTGGCATTCCTCGCCTCCTCCTCTGGCTTCGTCTACACCTGCAAAAAACTTTGGTGGGTTTCTAATGTGAATAACAGTTTCATTTGAAGTTAGAATCAACCATAAACTGTATATTTAACACTAACAGAGCAGATAGGAGTCATTTGACCCACAAAGATTTATTGAATGGGAATAAATCATTTCATCAAAAATACTTTTAAATGTTTTATAAAAATATTTCAAGTAAAAAATCAACAACAGTTAACTCAAATAATCGTGAATTGAATCATATCTATTTGTCACATTTACATAAATCAAATTATGAACCACCATGTTTGCACTTCATACATAAGTTCTATTCAAAATTTGTCAATTGGCATAATGAAATCTGACCCACAATTATTTCTTTAGTGCACTTTCCACAAAATTTTTTGCAATGAATAGATTGGATGATTTATTGGCACAATTTGGTGATATTTGGAACCTTTTTCTTTTTTGTGCTTGTTGAGATTTGAGTCATGTTTGGAGACATGTTACTTATTTGATTACAGCATAAGATTTAGGGTTCTGTTGCTGAGATTCCCAAAACTTTTTCCTCCCAATTTTGCATATATTTTCTTGTGACTCAGTTTTTTGTTCATACTGTCTTTGTGAAGGACACAGCTATTTATCGAGGTGATGTCTCTGCGGAAGGGACGCAACATTAAACCAGGAACTTGGTGGTTGAAAATCAAGCACTTTATCTGCCGAGCTAGACTCATGCTAATTAAGTTGACATGCATGAAAATAAAAACCCTAGGGCAAAAGAGAAAGTAGAACAGCAGGAAAACCAGTTGTGGGTCAAGTTATCCCCAGCTGTCCTTCTTGGTTTAACTTTGAAAGATTATGGTAATTATATACATATGTTCAAAGTTATAGGTCCAATGTATATTATTGTTGAATCTATGCCAATTTATTTAATTTCAGATAAAAATGAAAAAATCAAGAGTCCCCAAAGTTTTTATAATATTAAAGAGAGAAAAAATAATTTGAATTCTAGAAATGAGTCAAATGACCCCTACCATCCTTTTAGTGTTAAAGCCTGAAATAGTGTATGGTGAAGAAGCATTTCTTACTTAAAAACTATTGTGTTCAATATTATTATGAAAATAATAAGTCATCGGTAGGAGTTTATTTCCTCATTTTATAGCAAGTTTTCTAAGATCTCAAGTGATGATAAGTGAAAAAACATGTTACATTGTTGTCTCTCCGTTCTGTGATTATCTAGACAATGTTCCTTTTACGTGCCATTTTTAATTGAGTGTAACAGCAAGCACTGCGACTGGAGAGCCAATGTGAATACATATATATTCCATGTTATCTTTGCTTTGGACTTTTTACTTACTACAATGTTTGAAGAATTCATTTTGTACTGCTTAATGCGTGACCATGTTTAATCATGGTTTGCTCAACATTGTGATATCTTTTTCAATCTTTGTAAATAGTTTTTACAGCATGAAATATTTATATTTTTACTTGAAAATGGCAATCACTTGTGATTTTTTGATCATGTAGCAAATATATTCTTGTTACTTTTAAACATATTTAACATATGAATGAGTCCAATCAGAAACAAGACCATTAAATGGATTCATCCTTTTATGACTGTGCAATTACTTAAGAAGTAAGAAGAATTTTGACCTAATTATTACTTAGGGTAATTTAATGGGTAAAATATTTAATGCTGGACATTATTACGCATTTAATTTCAATAAAGTTTATTTTACAAAATTGTACATACAGAAAATATATGCATCAGTAACCAGACTGAACATTCAACATTGCAATGGCTTTGCTTATATGGGGAGCTGTGTTGATATAGGAGTACATTCCCAAGTTGAACGCCTTCTGTAGAAGTATGACAGCATGTTCTGAAACAAATTGAAAAGATAATGTGTTTAGATCATCATGAAAAATTGAAAAATCCATTAATGAGTTTTGTGTGCTATTGTTATTGTAATATCCCTGCAGCATCCCACTTACAGCTATAAAATTTTGACATATTTGTCCATTTTAAAAATAGATAGGGCAATAGCAACACACAATTGCTTTGTAATCATACAAATTGACTTATTAAATATCTAATGAGCTGTAACAAATGTACATATTATCGAATTCTACCACAAGGTTTCCATGATATTGCCCCAGATTGAGAGATTATATACCACCCTCTCAATACAATCACTGTCTTTCAGAAGCTCTTGCACACATTGTAACTTATGAAATTAACATTTCTTAATTTTAATAGCTAATTAACTATCTAAAAACTTAACGAGTGTATATAATAAAACGTATTTTTTTTACTTGCATGAACTTTTTATATTTCCCCCTTGATGTTTCATGGAAAACTCATCTTACTGTTAAAACATTTCAAAAATTCATGATCAACGATGAATCAAACTGGTGTACCTACATGTGCATGTAGTTAGGCAACACCTAACATGCAGTTGATTCAAGCTTCGTAAATCACTTCAATTAATCAAGTTCACCTTTCCTTTGGCCTACAACCTTGTCGTGGTGGAAAGGCTTGCACGTTCCTATGACCCCGAGAGCTGCATTGGCGGGATTAAATCTAAATTATTCCCAGTAGGGCCACCCATGTCAGATAGGTCGAAGAGTAGGAGCTAGACGAAAGGTAGTCTACGTGATGGTGTCACGTAAAAAACACTGTTGAAATGAAAGTGGGAAACCCTATCAACTATCTCTCCCTTGAAAACATGGAGTACATCCAAATGAGACTCAGAAACTCTTTAACGAGACCCGTCCACAAAGGGCGGGTGTCGTTCATGGCAGCGAGGTCGGCAAGGTCCTCGGCGTCATAAACATGTGAGATCTTTGCAGAGACTTATCACTACCAGCAGCAGCAGAAAAGAAGATGGAGAAGAAGAAGTCTGCTATAAATGTAGGGACGTGGAATGTGAGGACAATGATGATGGTGGGGAAGTTAAAAAAAAATATCAAAAGGGAGGATAGATATCTTAGGATTATGCGAAGTGAGGTGGAAAGATGGTGGGGACTATTGGAGTGATGGCTACAGGGTTATATATAGTGGTGGGGAGGAAAGTCAGCGAGGGGTAGCTTCAGTACTAAACAGGAAGATGTATGGTAAATGGTAGGTGTAGACCAGGTAAACGATAGAATTCTGGTGGTACAAATAGAGGTGCGACCCACCAACCTTGCGGTGGTTCAAGTTTACATACCCACTAGTAATCATAGGGATGAGGTGTATGATGAGGCAGAAGTAAATGAGGTGTATGAACAGCTCGACGAAATAATTAGAGAAACCCCAGGTAAGAAAACTCTAGCAGTGATGGGGGACTGGAATGCCTCAGTCGGGGAGGGAAAGGAGGCACACGAAATATGAGATAATGGACAAGGAATGCGGAATGACAGGGGAGAGAAAACATCAGAATTTTGCAGGAGAAACAAATTATTCATCACAAACACGTGGTTCAATCATCATAAAGGGCAAAGGTACACATGGAAAAGTCCAGAGAATATGGGGAGATATCAGATACACTACATTATGGTTAGACAGAGGTCTATGAATAGTGTGAAAAACTCATGCAGCTTCCCTTAGGTGGATGCGGATTCAGACCATAACCTTGTGCTCATGAAAAGCAACGTAACATTAAAAATGAGGAAAATCAAAAAGGTGAGGAAATATAATGTAGAAGCTCTGAAGAGGACTATGAGAGGGGGGGTGGAATACCCACCAGGATAAGCAGTAGGTTCGAGATTAATAAATTGTGGGATTTTAAAGATAAATAGTGAGTTTTACGGCTTTCTGAGGGGTATTTTATTCATCCTTACACTATTCTATTAGTAATATGAATCAAATTAAGTGAAATGAATTAAACTTAAAATTTTCTCTGAGCTCTGGGGTGGGGGTTTTATCCCCCAAACCCCCTCTAGCTGCACCACTGCCTGGAACTAGTGGAGAATAGTATCTGGAGGAGATTGGAGATATACAGGCTGTTAAGGGAGGGTGGAATAAGATTTAAATTGGAAAAGTCAAAGCAGCCAAGAAGTCCACTGGATACATTGACAGTAGAAGGATAAAGAAGTCATGAATAACAGAGACAATGATAAAATAAATGGAGAGAAGGAAGTGGAAGAATGAGGGCACTGAGTGGCAATAGAATGAATACCCAAATAAACAATTAATTGTGGTGAGAAACCAAGGGAGGCTTGGTGAAGAAGACAGTGTGAGGTTTGGGAAAGGTTTCAGAAGGAGGGAGATGTAGGCATTTTGTACACCAAGGTAGAGTCACTATCAGGCCGCAAAAGAAATACAGCCATGCCAAAAATTAAGGGTAAAGATGAAAGGATGCTAAATGAACCACCCAAGGTTCAGATTAGATAGGAGTATGTGGAGGATCTATATGACAGCAGGAACAGGCCTGAGAGATTGAACTTGGTAGAGGAAAATGCTGTAGAGGAGGATAATCTTCAGCCTTGCATCATAGACACTGAAATCTAGAGAGCCCTTTGTGATATGAAGGCTAGGCAAGCAATGAGGGTGGACTTCGATATGAGAGATGTCCCATGATAAGAGAAGGTTTTTTGAACTAGTGCACAGGATCTATGAGGAAGGGTCTTGGTCAGAGGATCTTGTGAAAACTGTTCTATTTCTGCTACCACAGATGAAGAAAGCAGTAGAATACATAGATAATAGGACTATTAGCTTAATATCGCATGTAGTGAAAGTGGGCCTGAAGATTTTAGCCCTTTCGCTGCTGTGAATGTACATACCTGGAACATTTGCATGGCAGCATCTGTGAACGTACCTTTACATCCTCCCTGCCATGCGTTCAGAGCTTTTGCTGCATGTGAGGTTAGGTTTCCGAATCTCCTCCAGATACTATTCTCCACCAGTTCCAGGTATTCTCTCCTCATAGTCCTCTTCAGGGCTTCTACGTTCTATTTCCTCACCTTTCTCATTTTCCACAGTTTTTTTAATCTTATGTTGCTTTTCATGAGCACTAGGTTATGGTCTGAATCTACATCCACCTCAGGGAAGCTGCAAGACTTTTTCCCACTATTCCTAGACCTCTGTCTTACCATGACATACGAGGGTTGTACCAAAAGTAAGGTTCCCATATTTTTTATAATTACACAACTTTGTTAACTGTTATTAATTTTTGCATCGTTGAAAAGCTTACACTTTTGCCTATTTTTCAACGTAGTCTCCATTTTTTTACACACTTTTAAAGACAGAGCTCCAGCTTTTCTATCCCTAAGTTGGAGAAGTCTCCCGCCAATCCGTTGAGGAAGCGTGTGACCTCTGCTCGGACTTCATCGTTGCTCTTGAAGCATTTTCCACCTAATAGTTTTATTTTGGGGATATAATGAAACACCCACGCTTCATCTCCCATAACAATGGAGTCCAACAACTTCTTGATCTCCCCTCCCACCCCCCCAAACATTGTTGAAGAAATTTGTGAGCACTGTCAAGGGATTGCTCCATGTGTTCGTCAGTCAGCATCCCAAGGACCCAGCAAGCACACATCCTGCAATAACCCAAGAATTCTGTTGAATTTCTTTCAATTGTGCCGTGGGAAACTTCAGGAATCCATTCCACAAGTACACGGACAGTGACACTCCAATCTATGAGCAGCCCATTGCTGATCTTCTGGACTTTCTAAAACCGGCAGTCTTCCACTCCGTTCTTCATAATGAACTTCTGTGCGACCCTCAGTAAAAGCCCTGCACCATTGGCGGACGTGATGTATGGACTTTTCACCATAAACTTCAATCAGCTGCCGATGAATCTCCAGGGGCGGTAACTTCCTTGCACGGAGAAATCGGATTACTGCTCGAACCTCACACTTGGCAGGAACGGGGACCAACACTTCCATTGTCGATGAACACGAAGCCAATACTAAACAACATAATAAATCGTGGACGGGCTGACTCGACAGTAGGGGAGCCACTGCACACAGCAATGTTGTGGGAATTAGCCTAGCACCTTCCTTCAACATAGTAGCTCACTGGGAACCTTACTTTTGGTGCAACCCTTGTAGTGTATAAGATATCTCCTGAACTTTTCCATGTGTACCTACGCCCTTTATGATGGCTGAACCTCGTGTTTGTGATGAATACAGTGGAACCTCGTTAAAGCGAGTACGGGCTATAGCGATACCCCCGCTATTACGAGAGATAGCCGATGCACCGTCAATTGATCCTATTATAAGCATGTTAAAAATTTCGTTTTTACGAGGCCCTTTTGGTGTTGGCTCTCGCCATAGCGAGGGTTTCACCGCCGGAAAAACTTACACCAAGACTCCTTAATCTCTGTAATTGCTAGCGATCTGTTAGAAATGAAGTTAATGGAGTGCTCAGTCTCAAATTTATGTGGTAAACTGTCGTTCGATAAATAAGTAGTTAATTTTGGTGAAAATATTGTGGCATTAGCATTTGCGAATGCTTGATCTTCTTTAGTTCCTTGGGCGGCAGAAAGCAGACGGCAGCATACCCGCACGTCCGTGAGTTGCGTGAATAGGAAGCATTTGATGGAACACACCATGGCCAAAAAAACACCAAACACGTCTAAGCGATAAAATAAAAATAAAGGAGTAATATGAGGTATATTGGCTATTATTTGCACCACCTCCGGTAAAGCGACAACTCCCTATAGCGAGTGTTTATTGGTGCACCGTGGGGTGTCGTTTTATCGAGGTTGCACTGTAATTTGTTTCTCCTGGAAAATTCTGCTGCTTTCTCTCCCCTCTCATTCCGCATTCCTAGATTTTTCTACCTGGGATTTCTCTAATTATTTCCTCAAGCTGTTCCTGCACATCTACTTCTTCCTCCCACGATTACTAATGGTTATGAAAACTTGAACTACCACAAGGTTGGTGGGTCGCACCTCAATTTTTACCACCAGAATCCTATCGCTTACCTGGTCTATACCTACCTTGTGCTTACCCATCTTTCCGTTTAATACTCAAGTTACCTCGCGCTGACTTTCCTCCCCACCACTTTCAATAACGGTATAGCTGCGCAAGTTTTTCACACTATTCCTAAACCTCTGTCTTATCATTATGTAGTCTATCTGATATCTCCCATATGCCCTGGACTCCCATATATACCTTCGTCTTTCATGATGATTGAACCAAGTGTTTGAGATGAATAACTTATCTCTTCATCAAATATTCTGCTGCTTCCTTTCCCTTGTTATTTCCCTATTCCTGATTTCTAATTCTTCCATTTTGTTTCCATTCTTACCTTCTCCAACTGAGGCGTTCCGGTACCATTACATTTTTCTCAACAGGGTTTTCCATGATAATTTCCTCAAGTTTTTTACACATCACAACTATCTCTTACTCTCATGATTACTAGCAGCCACGCTAACTTGAACCAACACAAGGTTGGTGGGTCATACCTGAATTTGTATCACCAAAACCTATTGCTTACCTGATCTATACTTATAATCATATTACTGCGTTTCCATTTAATACGATAGCTATCCCTCATTGACTTCCCTCCCCACCAAAAAAGATATATTTTCTAGCTTACCCTCCCTCATCACTGTCCGAACATCCCATTATCCTGCATTGATTGCTGCCTTCTTCTCCTCCATCTTCTTGGTCTTCCCTTCTTCTTTCTCAGATGCTGCTGCTGATGTCTACGTAAGGGTTTCATATGTTCATGATCTTGAGGACATTGCCAACCTTGCTGCCTTGAACAAAACCTGCTCTAAACAGACTGTTCCCATTCAATGAGTTTCCTAGGCTAATTTGATTATACTCCATGTTTACAGGGAGTTATAGGGGTTCCTCTATTCCATTCCAAAAGTTTTTTACAAGACAGTCATGTGCACGAACTTTCCTCTGCCCCCTACCCTTTGACCTATGTGGCATGGGTGGCCCAACCAGGAGTAATTGAGAATTAGTCCTGCCAGTGCAGCTCTAGGGGTTATTGGAACATGCAAGCCTTTCCACCGAAACAAGGTTGAAGGCCAAGGGAAAGACCCATTATGATAATATTTCACAAATTTTTTCCTCACTATGTTACGAAATGAGGGGATGTCCAGAAGGGAAATAAAAAATTTACAATGCCACCCTAATGCCACACACAACAAAATACAGTGGAACTTGGTTAGTACGTTCCTCCTTAGTACGTTTTCCTCCTTAGTACGGCGATTTCCCTCGGTCCCGGTACCATCCGAACAAAATACAGGTAAAAGAATTTGGTTAGTACGTTTGAAAAAATTGCGCTTTCCTGGTTAGTACGCTCAATTGCTTGCCGTGACGCAACCCGCAATTCGTTCTCTAGTGTCTTCTTAAGGGTCGCAAACGTCTGAATTCATGATTTAATTTACTATTATTAGCCATTTACATTCTTCCATTCATTCCACATCTCTTTCTTCTACCGTAATTTATCCAAATGCATTTCTGAATTCTTGTGACGTGCTGAATAATAAAATGCGGATATTTTTCGGGAATTTCTGACTATGAAAAACGACAGCCAATAAGAAGCCCCAATTTTCCCCACCCCGAGCTCCTCACCTTCTGTTGCCTTTGGAGCGCTTGGGAGTGCCCACTGCTGCGCATAAAGTTCGTGAGTGGGCAATTGTTGCTATTGCACGAGTTATCATGATGAAGAAATGAGTCTTAACGGTATTAGACAATTCCCACATTATCTAAAGCAGTACTGCTCCATAAACTTGACGTCGTGCGTATTTACTTGACTACTGTTGCGGGAGCAGACGATCCTCTGGATCTCCACGCGAAGCTTAGCTTAAAAATACTTGATCTCGGAACGAAAGCAGACGACATTAGACAAATTTTGAAAGTAAATTTCAAATGTTTAATATAAAATTTTCTTGTAATTACGTCGTAATCTAATAATCTTGCGTGTCATCAGTCGATATATCGATCGATTTTACAATCGAAATGGTATCATTCCAGAAGCGAATGTCTACGGCTGTTGCCGTAATTTGAAAGTCAATATAATTTTGCCCAATTTTTATCATGTTTAAAAAACCAGTCGACTTACTCCGGGTCGTTGTTATATTCTCCGAGTACGCTGTGAGAAATAAAAATGACTTGTCTGAGCTTCACTCGTCCTCGTTCCGTAAATATATATAGGATTAATCACGGGAGATAGACGCCGTAATCATGAAATCGTCTCCGGGATGTCCATGAAAAATTGCTATTTTTATTCACGTGGTATTGTTTTTCATGGTAGCACCCATTTCCTTGATTTTAAATATGAAAAGAGTTCAGGAAGGCGATCCTATGAGAACTACCGATAGTAATTGTAATTATGACGACTTTTTCACTGATTGCAATAACCCCGACTGCTATTATTTACTTTCCTCGTTAGTACGTTTTCCTGGTTAGTACGTTCATTTTTCGTGGTCCCTTCAGAAACGTACTAACCAAGTTCCACTGTATATGGAACATTGATATCCAACCAAACTTTTCCAACTTTTACGGTGAAAGCATCATTGAGATAATGAAAGAGAACAACAACCAGTCATTTTGCTTAAAAACACACAAAAAAGATAATTCACATCCTCGTGTATATAGTCCTTACCTTGAGCACAAACCACCACTTCTGGTAGCCTGTCCAATGCTGACAGAAGAACATCTGGAGGGTTGGAATGGTCAAGGCAGCGTACAAATGAAGCAAGTACAGGAGATGGTGACGCTGATTTTGGTGGCGAATGGCGAAGGTGACGCAGCAGTAGAGTTAAGGCAAGAGTACGAATAGAACTAGAAAGGTTGAGTACTAACTGGCAAACAGATTCCATGAAAGGATCGAGAATTGAGGGACGGCGAAGAGATGCATGCTCCAATTCTTGTAAAGCAGCAAGCACATCTATAACAGGTTAAAAGACAAAGAGTAAATTAAAAAGAAGCATTTTACTCCCACTAAGGGTACAATTTGAATTATATTTAGCCATTAATAAAATCTTTGTAAACAGGAAATAAATCATTAATAATTCAGGGATAGAAATTACTTGAGTATTATTCAAAGCATTCACATCAATCGCTAATCAAACACAAACCTTCGCCATTTGTTTTCTCCAGCTTTGAAAGTAATGGTGCTAACTGGGCTTGACTCCAGTGAGGAAGACTAGGCTCCACAGTTGACTGCATAGGAGCTATAGCCGTAAGAAGCATTTCTCCTCCTCTCCCACCTTCGCCTCCATCCATTTTAGGGAGTGAAATGCCAGAAAGTAAAGCTCGCAAGCTTGGCAAATTAGGATGATTCAGCTGAAGATCACTAGAGATAAAATGGAGAAGATTGATTACACCATAAAAATATTAAAATTATATGTAATGCTTTATTTTCCCCATAAAATTCACAAATATCTTATTACTACCATTTTAAAACACTTTTAAAAGTTATCCCGAAATGCAAATGCAACAGGAGCGACGACGTGCACACCCACACGCCACAATTTTCACATCCATCTCCCCATTCTCTGTCCCTCACTGTCAACAACAATAGGTCCATTATAGTTTAGCTGTCCATTATCGCCTGACTCACTGTTTTCCTCCCATCGTCAACATTGATTGTTAAATACTTAAAAAGTTTTTATTATATTGTCAGTGTTTTCATATTTTAATAAATTTTACAATGATGCAATTTCTTGCCTTACCATGGTGCTTTCATAGTGAATATTCACTACAAAAAAGCTAGTGGAGAGGAGAGAGGAATGGAAAGCAGCACCAAACCAATCTTAGGATTGTTGACTTATGGTGATGCAATTTCTTGACTTATCCTAAACCTATTTTGAAGAATACAAATCATTACATTTTTTGGCAACCAAGATGAGGGTTGGTAGGTGAATAAACTGGATGTGAAGGATGAGAAAAAGCACCGAGAGATTGAGCACTTAAGGACTTATGAGGAAAGAATACTTTTGAAATTGGTAGAGCTATTTGTGGAAATGAAAACTACCAAAATTTACTCAATAGACTCCTTGACCAGGGCACAAAGGCAGGGTAACTGGTAAATGGTCATCAAATAAAAAAACTAAAGAATACTTTACCAAGCAATAGATATTGTTGATACTTTCTTTAAGATTAACTATTCATAAAGTATTCAATAGTACTTACTTCAATACATTTGCATGTTTCTGGAGATACTTCAAAGCCCTCTGAGCATCATATGAAATAAATCCTTGGATAAGAGTCACCACTCGAACCAAGAGAGTCACCACATCCTTCATGAGTCCATGGTGCTAATTTGAATTTAAAGAATACAATAGTTAAGGATTAAAAAAATATACATATACAATAGACTTTCGATATTATAAAGTTCACGGGACTGAAAACCCGGTGGTTCGTAATAACAAAGTTTGCATGAAAGTTTTTTTAGGAATCGTTGAAAAAAAAAGCTGTGTATAATATACACAATTAAATTACGTGCAAATATATAAAAACGAGAAAATTCGTTTCAGTTTCTCAATAGAAGAATTTGGCATAACGCAATTGAGGGTTCATATCTTCCCTAATACAGCAAGTCCCCAATATAAAAACTAGCCGCATTCCGAGACCTTGTTCGTTAGTTGATAAACCTACAGTCCGAGAGTTGTCCGATGACAGGCAGAAGAGTCTAGTAGGGATAGGGGGCACGGTTGCCAGGTAGGAAAGGGAAACGCCCACATCGCTTGTAAACAAAAGGGTTCCGTGAAGAAAGCTAAATCCCGCTAATAGCAAAGATTTTATTTCACTTTCACCAATAGCAATTTTTTTCAGAAGATACTATCATCTTTAATTATGGAAACAGAATTTTTGACTGAGTCATTAACAAAGCTAAAGTCAATACGCTGTCTGTAACTGTATAGATATATATATTTGTATTTAATAGATTAATCAACAATGTTTTCATATTTCAACCCCCACCATCCTGATGTAGCAAATATTATTAATATGAGGTTGAAGCTGTTGAATGGAGGTTGCCTTCATGTGAAGGGTAACCTCAAGTTCACAATCACACCGATTTGCAAATTTTATATTTTGCAGTCCTTCAACTTCATAAAATTGAACTTCTACTATATTTAAAAGAAAGTAACATGAAACCTATCAACCAAAATGTTAAAAATAAAAAAATGTGTACTCACAGCAAAAAGAGCGAAGAAGGCATCCAAAGTATATTCCAAGCCAGATGAATATTCAGAAGCAAATATTCGAGGCTGTAAAAGCTCAAGAAGTCCTAATACTTGCTGAAATAGAGTCAGATGATTTCGAGAACGAAAAACTCCCCAATCAAAATGAACTCTTCCTTGGAGGGATGACCCTAGCATAGGAAGCTGCCTATTGGAGATAACATATTAGAGTAAATAAAAAAGTGAAAACTTTAAATGTTACACAAATTATAAAGACATTTTCAAAGGAAAATAAAGGGTTATCAAAATTCATCAAAGCCATTAATAACTTGCAGTCATGTATATGAATTGAGAGGAGAAGGCATAACCTCACTAAGTGAAATCTTAAAATCGATAAGGTTCCCCTTACCAACTATAAAGGTAGAGATTAACAGCCACTGTCACAGTGAACAGAGAACCATACAATGGAGGATAAAATATCCTTTAAGATACATATCATGAATGATTTTAGATAAATTTAGGTAGAAATTAATGTTTTCAGAATGGATCAAGCACTTAGACGATAATTAAACCTGTACCACACGAAAACATCAAATACCAACTCAACGGCTGGATATGAATAAAATTAAGTCATAGACATGTATTAAAGATAGCTCATCTCTAAAAATTAAATGAACTTTCAATGTATCACCTAACAACTCTTTCCAAGAATGGTAGGCTATTGTAGCATCCATTACCCAAAGCAGAGGATCTAAATTGAATTAAAGAAGTGGTTTGCCAAATGTTTCATTTTGGCTACACTATTTACTGAATAACATGTGAATGAAGGACAAAATGTACTTATCTCAAAGCTAATTCATAAGCACTGTTATACATCCCAATTGTATTTTAATATCCACAATGTATCCTAAGGTTCACCCAAAGAAAAACGTTTAATTACCTAAGAACAAGAAGGGGATGAACAGAGGCCATTTTTCTGGCAGATAATTCATATTCTTGAGCTCGCCTACTCCAGTCTTTAGCAGAATTTGTAGCTCCAAGAGCAGTCAGCAATGTGTGAGACACTCCATCAAGGATGCTGCTACTCCAATCTGTTGAAAAATAATATGAAGTACTATTCCATGAAGTAAAAACCCCAGCATACTATAACAGAAAGAAGAAAATCACTCAATGCTCTTAAAGTAAACATATGAGTTACAGAAAAATAATCGGCCATGACTCTGAGAATCAATCACTGAAATATGTACGCACATGATATCCGACTAACATTGATAAGATTTGGATACATGCTTTTAACTGTCATTTTACACTCATATGGGTTCCTTTTGTTTTTAGAGGATTCTCGACTGTTATTTCACAAATCTAAAACACACTGAAGTTTGGCTAAGTGATAAAGTTGATATTTGTGATGCAATTTTTTTTACTACATCACTCTCATTACGCATGATACAATGTTGAAAGGTAAGGTATTTTTTTAAATTTTTGGCATGACTATGACTAGTAATATTTTTTAAATAGTAATCACTGTTATTCAGCAACACAGGAATAAAGCTTTCACCCAGCAGGCAGTGAATATTCTTCAGGCTACCCTGCGGAAGTTTATATCATGACCAGAGAAGCATTGCACCATACAATAATCATCAAATAACATAGTAAAGACCTGCTATATCATTCCAGTATAAAAAAGTGTTTTCATTTTGGTCCCTCAAGTCTGAGTACGACTAACAATAAATGTAATCATTCTAGAAAAGAGGAAAACTGTTGAAAAAGAAGCAAATCATAAAAGCTAGCCATTTATGTACTTCGTAAATAAAAATCATATTTCATTATTAAAAGTATATGAAACTCCAAGTAAAAAATTAAACAAAAATACTAACGTTTTACTTAATTTTGTTTTTCAAACAATCATTCCCACTGAACATGATTAAACATACCAGATATTCTAGTTCCATCGATAAGGCCACAGTCCCTATTGCCACTTATGACGTTCTCATCCCCAATACCGCACCAGATGCCTCCAACTCTCTTCAGTACACTCGGCATGTGAAGATACAGTTGGACTAGAAGTATCTGAGCCGCACGTGCAACGTCCTTCTGGTGGTCTATTTGTAGAAAAAAGTAAACTGTATACATATATCTTGGCTACAAAATAATTGGAGCACACAAAATTAAAACTTATAATGAACACTAGACAATTTAATCACAATTCATAAAAGTCCATGTTAGCTTTGAAATAAGTCCATTTCTCTCAATTACAGACATCATCTCCTTTTTAATGTAACACCATTTCTGATTTGATAACACTCTTGTTATTACGAAGTTCACAGGATTGAGACACTGAAGGTTTGTAATAACAAACTTCTTAAGAACGTTTCTTTTAAGAATCTTCGCAAAAAAACATACCTAGCTAAAACACCTTAACTCTTCAATCTCCCGTACTTACAGTCGCACCGTGAAATAGATTCAGAGTCATGTGTTTGATATACATGATTAAATTATGAAAAAATACAGGCAATCCTCGATATACAAACAAGATGCATTCCGAGATCTTGTTCGTAAGTTATTAAACCTATGTAAGGCATCAAAAAGTGTGGTTTTCCTGCAAAATGCAACACTGAATTACAATTTTGCATTAACTAACAATTGTAACGAACTGATATAGCTGCACGTGTGATGCAACTGGAGCCAAAAAAATCTCTGTTCGCAGGAAGGAGGAACGAGCAAAATGCTGAACAGTTCCTGACTTCACAGCAGATTCATTGATACTTTGGTCAGACTATGCCCGAAGTGTGAGTTCCTCTATGCCATACCACGTAGCAACAACCAACTCCATAGGCACCAAATTTGAAATTTTGGGCACGCTTGAATTTTTTGAATGCTCATCAGAGGAGGACTTAAAGAGCCAATGTTACAATCGGTAATGAGTAAGTCACCATGATTCCACGGGAATGAAGCTTATTATGTATATGATATTGCATGGATACTGAAGGATATACTCCTGAAGACAGAACCTTAGTTGATGTATTTGGGCAAAGAGCACGAGGAGAATTTAAACACAGGGCAATGATTATGACATTGCAAAGGGTATATCCTCCTAAATGCCATCGCTTATTCATGGAACTTGGCAAAAAAGTTCATTTTATAACCACCGCGACCGAGACTGACGTTTGTAATTTTGTAATAATGAAAACTTTGTAGTAAAGTTTTGTTTACAATAGATTGGATTGGCCTTTTCATCGAGACCAATGACTTCATAATAACGTTGTTCGTTTTAACGTGAGTGTACAGCCTTAATTAGATAGAATTTAATAGCTAAAAAAAGTAATCATTAAAAATAAATAAAACGCATAAAAAACTAATAGCAACTTCATAATAACTCATATTAAAAATATATACAAATATCATGAAGCAAATTTTTCACAATACCTGAAATTGCCTCAGATGACATAGTTTTAATCTCTACAGCAACAGCCAGGGATGCAAGATGAGATGCAACAGCACCTAATTTTGCAGGGTCCTCACAAGCACACTGCAGTAGAAGAGGCATTCTTCTGCATGTCACAACCTCAATGCTCTCCTCCTCCTCTCCAAGTTGCGAGAACAGGGTGTCCCCAGTCTGATTTCCACCATCCTCAGGCTTACTACTCCTGGTGCTTCCTTTAGATCCGACATTTGCTGCTTCTTCAACAATGTACTCAACCAACACAAATAGCTGTAGAGGGTTAAAAAAAATACTAAGGATTAGTCAGTTCCATTTTTTTGTTGGTTTCATTTAAGGTTAGTCTCCTGGCATTGGTTATACATCCCAATTCTATTTCAATTCTTAATCATTTCATTTTTATTGATTGAATTTCAAAAAAACATAAATAATTCTCACTAAGATATTATGTAAACTACGCAAAATAATAAATCATGTTACCTCATGAGTGGTTGGTTCCTTAATATCACTCTACTTAATCTTTACAATGCAAATATTCTCAAGAAATGTTTTTTAACTAGTGTGTGAGCGAATTATTTCAGTAAGCACCAGTTCTGATTCAAATTTTATGCTCAAGGCCCAGTGATAAGGAGAACCATAGAACTGAGAAAATAAACAATTGACAACACAACAAAGAAAAACTGACATTTGAAGGTCAATAACCTAGGTCATACAGGCACAAAACTAGAAAGATGCTGCTTTGGCTTCAGCACCCTTCCTAATTTCCTTCAGGCATCCAAAATATATTGAGTATCACTGAATGCCCACGATGCTAATTAAAGTTTGACCAATAAAATCACCATGTATTAAAATTATAAGTTGATAATCTTTTAATTATTTCTAGTGTAACCTCGATAAAACGAGACCCCACGGTGCTCAAATAAACACTCGCTATAGTGAATTGTCGCTTTACCGGAGGTGGAACAAATAATAGCCAATCTATCTATTGCAAACAGTTACACAGAAATAGGAGTGGTGTGGCGACATAAATTTATATCCGATAAACGTAAGCATAAATCCAGACGAAAGGCGATGTTTTTTTGCATCACTAAATTTCCTTACTTAAACAACAACCAACCATTCAAAAAATTCATAACCGCCGTACTAAATAAAAATCATGCAAAGCATTGCTTTGTCAATCATTATGCCAATGCATAACCGACGTAGACATTTTTCTATGTACTTAAATAGCGCATTTACGTGATTATTCTAATATTTTCGTATTTTCCACTACAAAATTCAAAAAAATAACTGATAAAACTGTATCACGGTTACTTAATGCCTCGAATGCTTCCATTGGTGTATGTTTATTGTTCATGTACGTTAAGCGGCAGTTAAGTGAAATAACTTATCCCATTTGTTTCTACAGACGAAAACGGTGGAAGGTTGATCCTGCCTCAGAAGACTTTGTCTATCATATAATGTAATATCTCCATTATCTACGGTAAAAATTTTGCTAAGCCTGCAAAATGGTGTGATTAAAATTGCCGTTGCTAAAAAAGTTCCTTTTTGAGTGTTACGCTTGCGACGTATTTGAAATAATACACTGTGTTTACCATGTCACTGCAGTAAAAATGATTTGAATTAAAATTGGTATTATAAGAAAAGATATCCACGCGATATTATTTCACGAAAAGATATAATGCAGATGTTATGCCGATGTCACTTAAGTAAAACAAAAGCAAGATTCAAGAAACAGCGACGAATATAACTCATATGGGTAACACACACACCATTAGCGACAAAGAACGGAAAGGCATACGCATCTGATGGGCCCTAAGGCCAAAAAAACTTACGAGTATGAATTTATTGATTTAAAATTTTCAATAATGACTGAGACACATGAAAAAGGAATGCAGATTTTTTTAAATTAAGTAAACTAAAAGCACAGCATCAGCTTTTCACATATGTCCTCTGTGGCGGCGCCGAATGCATACGACATGTTGTCAAACGAGAGTCAGTTGCTCTGTGAGTTATTCCAGCGGCCACCAGGGGATGCTCGGCCGCTCGAGTGACGGAAGAGAGCGCCAGCGTGCCAGTACAACTCCGACCACTGATGCGAATAGTTCACCCTTGTGAATAGTACATTGTGATCGTGACTACTACTTGTAACCGCAACAGAGAATAAATACGTCCATCCGGACAATTCACACTGAGTATCATTGTATAGTACATCCTAAATCATCGCTAAGTCGCACTACCTACCTCGGAAGCGTCGTTGCAAGAAATACCTCGTACTGCAAGGGTTTTGTCGGGGAGTAGGTTGTAAAAGATTTTCCTTTCGTCTATTTTATGTCACGCGGGGAATACTTCTTAAGATACTTAGGATCTGAGAGTTTTCTTCCACGACTTCGGGTTTACACCGCAGGCATCACCAGCAATTATGATGGGAAATAACGCTTTCATGCTTTGAATTAGTATAATCGACCTTCCGAACTACCGAAGGTTTTGATTTGCAATCTATCCCTGAAATACTCCGCTTTAGGCTTAGGCATAGCCCTTTCTCAGAAGTTCCCACAGATTGAAGATGGCAAAACCACCGGAACAAAGCTCCTTCTAACTCTTCATGGTCTGCATTCATTGGGTGCTTTTGTTTTTTTTATTGTGAGGAGCAAATAGGGAGATAAATTAATTACGCCACTCTCATATTACTCTATTATTTTTATTTTCTTGCTTAGACGTGTTTGGTGTTTTTTGGCCATGGTGTCTACCATCAAATTCTTTCTATTCATGCAATTCACGGACTTGCAGGTATGCTGCCGACTGCTTTCTGCCGACCAAGGAACAATAGAAGATCGAGCATTTGCGAATCTTAATGCCACAATATTTTCACCAAAATGAACTACTTATTTATAGAACGACAGTTTACTACATAAATTTGAGACTGAGCACTCCATGTTAACTTCATTTCTAACAGATCGCAAGAAATTACAGAGATTAGGAACTCTTGGTGAAGGTTTTCTGGCGATGGAAACTGTCGCTATGGCGAGGGCCAACATCAAAAGGGCCTCGTAAAAACGAATTTTTTACATGCTTATTATGGGTCAATTGACGGTGCCTCAGCTATCTCTCGCAATGGCGGGGGCCTCGCAATAGCCCGTACTCGCTTTAACGAGGTTCCACTGTACTTATTCATATTTTGCAATTGAGGCAAATGCCACAAGAAAGTGGTCTATGCTTCATTGGAATTTTTAAATTTTTGGCCCTCAGAAACTAAAAGGGAAGCCCAACTTGCTATACTTGTGGTAAACTTAACTTCTCTGAGAAAAATTTCTGGCTATCGGACTGACTTGATCTTATTTAGCTGTGAGGCACCAAAAGGTAGAAAAAGATGTAAAGAAAAGGCACTCAAATTATTTGTATAGAAAAATGTTTTCTTCCCATTTACATCCACAAGAACTTTTCACAATAATTATTTACCAAGTTTAGAAATACCAAGCCAGCTAAAAATAAAACTCACCTGAGATTTGGTCAAGCCCAGAATGTCCTCCAATGTATAATGCTTCGGGGTGAGTTTTTCCCGCCCTTGCCATAGCTTAGGGTTGCTCATCAGGGCCCATAGAAAGTCAAGAACTGCACCTGGATCATAACTACAAGGCAACCTTAATGTTAGTCTTATTATAATATCACAAGATAAAGCAAAGTGACTCAAAACTTATATTTAAAAAAAGTGATATTGACCAAGGTGAAAATTTAGAATCACTGAACTTCATATTTTTCTAACCTGGTATCACATTTTTCTAAAAAGCAGGAGACACACTGATGTAATGTGCCCCAACCCGCCTGGTGAGCTAGGAGAGTAAGAAGATATGGCCGGAATGATCTTGTTCCCTTTTTGATCAGTTTCCCTCGCTCTACATTGGATTCCATAGATGACTCTTCCAATGACTCATGTTTGATGAGAGCTGAAGTTGGAAACTCAGGATCTGACTTGGAAAATAGGAGTTTCATCTACAGAAAAGGAACAAAATTTACTAAAATGAATTATTTAATTCTCTGACATGACTGGCAGTGGTGTCATGGCAAAATTAGCAGTGCCGGAAGACACTTTCCTTAACTTTTTTTACAAGTGAAATATTACTCTGCGTTTCAATTATTTCAGCAAATACAGAATAAACATATTTAAAAAATTGTTTTGGTTAAGAATGTATTTAATAGAAATTTTGAGACACCAAAATTGGTAAAATGTCATTTGACTATCATGTCCTTTCTTAACCAGTGACAGAACAGTGTTCCGGCACCATGACACCATTCATGGCTGGAAAAAAAAAAAAAAATTTCATTACATGAATTTCCAAACGTAAAAATGAGAGAGAGAGTTTTGACGAATTTAAAATATTTTTATGAGAGAATTTCTGGGACCATAATTAATTATCAGGAAAACATAACATCACACTACTCTTTACTTTTTCCACCAAGGGTAAGAAATGCTACGAGTTTCTATCTTATATTCTACTGCTGGTCAGTACAGTAGAAGATAAGAAAGAAAGCAATACCTTAAAAAGGGCTTTGTAAGCTAATGAGAGATTATAAATGAAAAGATAACTCGATAAAATATTCCCATTAAAGGCTAAATAAAATATTAAGTATTTTCCTATTTAAGAGTATATCACCCTATCTGTCCCCAAAGGCATATTTGACACTTTAAGGGGCTGACGGGAGCATATGAAATTGGAGAATCTGAAACATCAGTGCCAGTAATGTAATTACCAACCATGAAAATAATCTGAAGTCTTTGTCACTGCATTAATCAGATACTCCCAGAAATTACCTTTAGGTAAATATGTTATCCCCTTGTTGGTTACATTTTTCATCTTGCATGAAAGCTGACAATAATCCAAATTGAAATATTTATATAAACTAATTAATACTAATGGGCTATTTTTATATGGATACAAATTTTGAGTGATATATAAAAACATAGCAAACCTGAAGCTTTGGGCATGAGCCAATCATTTCCGGCTCAAAAGTAGCAAGCCAATCCAAAAACAGACCCTTTCTCATGCCTTTTTCTCTGCATGCAACCGGTGCTTTTTCATCTTGATCAAGAAGAAGAGAGGCCATTGCCTCTACTAACTCACTGGTGTGACGACGCTGTAGACCTTCTTCTAAGATCCATTTACCATGACGCTCCAGTTGAAGTAAGGGAATACTTTGTAAATCTAGAAACAGAAAAACGTAAGTATCAATATTCTGATGCTATATATAAGTCCAAAAAAACTATAACAGAAATGAAAATTTTATTTTTTCATGCAGGGTTTCAAAACTCCTAACAGTTAATAGCACTCCGTATGACTTGAAACCTTATCCATTTGAAATCTTGGACATGCTATGAAATAAAAATATAAGAACCAACCTAAGCATAAGATAAGTCATGCTTATGAGCCAAAATCCATTCTTTAAAAATCAAATATATAAATTGTGAAGAAACATAATTTAGAGTAATTGTATTTTACCTTCAGGATTCAACTGCCTACGCAACTTTTTGATAACAGTCCCAGGATTGGATTTTTTTCTGATTCGAATGAAATTTTGTAATATTCCTTTTACAGGTGAGTCTATTCGACATGAAATGCTTACATGAAGTATTGTAGAGCAAATTCTATACTGGGCATCAATGAGTTCCCTAGATGAAGTAGCTTCATCCTGCAAAAAATAAATCCAACCTAATAAAAAATTTAGCAAACTACACTTTAGATTTTTTAATACAATAGCAAATTAAATAATTACAGTACTGAATACACAATTGAAACATAATTAAACTTATCTACCTCAGCACAGCCATAACGATAAAGGAACTTCATAATAGTCTCATTACAGTTACAGACTCTTGTTATTACATCATGAAGTGAAGAAAATCAATGTTACTAACATTTTTGGAAATATCACAAAAATATATAATTCCCATCAATGCTGCCTATTCAATGTTTCGATCATTATAATATTACATAGGGGTACAGCTGTTAAATAATCAATAAGTTGGAAGATTGGATCAAATAATGTACAAGTGCATTAAATCATACTTTATCAAATGTGAGATGAGATGATTGTACACCATTCATTCATTGCAGATCATTCCTTGCGGGACTATCAGAGTGGTCACCCAATAAGGAAATCAGGAAAATTCAAAAAGAGAAGGCTGATTGGCAAACATGGAAAAAAATTCTGGTTTCTCCTTATGTGCTACATATTTATGAGACTCCAATGTAAATATGTACTCCAATGATTCTGATAATGACAAATGAGGCCAATATATACAGGCGGTCCCCGACTTTCGTACACAATGCGTTCCCGAAAACTTGTACGAAAGTCGAATGTACGAAAGTCGAACCATTGACTTCCATACTAAGTAGGGGTTACGTTCCAAAAGTGCGGAGTATATGTACTAAAACCTTTTTTTTCACGGAATTCATTTCAATTGACTTAATTTTCATAATATGTTAATAAAACTCCTCAAATCATCTAATTTCTTTCGAAAATACGCAGAAAATGCAAATAAAAGTTTAAAAAACAAGAACTCCGTTGGCTATCGAGTGAAACTTCCTCTTGGCGTTTAAGTTGACATTCCACTTATTACGTCCACTATAAATAAAAGGACATATCAAGAAGCATAACAAAATGTATTTGTTGAACCCGCACTCTGGATACCTTATAATTTTTACACCAAAATTCGATATTTGGCAGGTGACATTCGTGATCGCGTATATTCCGCATGTTATTCAAAAAAGACAAAAGACAAACGGAATTCGGGTGATATTTCGTGCAATATCGTTGCTGAAGGTTTACATGAATTAAACAGCACTCAAACGAAAAAACACAATTAGAAAGAAGGTCTTACTAGTTTTATTGAAAGCTATTCGATGATGTCTAGTCAACTTCTTTTGAAAAATATCTTCAATTAAGGCTTTCTTCTTCTCTTGATAAAGGAGCCTATAGCAGGCAGTCTCTCTCCCAAATAAATCACCTTGATTAGAGTCAATTACCAACAGTTCCCTTCATTATATACGTTCGTATTGTTCGCATATACTGCCGATACTGCCATTTGAAACAATTGAATGTTGGGATGCGCAATAAACATCGCGGGAATTTTAAAACAATTGCAGACCAACGTCCGAAAGTCCGAATTTAGCGTACGAAAGTCGAGTAAAAGGTGTCAATTTTGAACGTACGAAAGTGCGAATTGTACGAAAGTCGAGTGTACGAAAGTCGAGGACCGCCTGTACCGTATAAGCGTGTGTAAGAGGTGCACACGTGTAAGAGGCGCACCCCTATTTTGAGGATCGAAGCTATAAAGAAAAAAAATTTTGCAGCATTTTTTTTTACCCTATCGTGCGGTGTTGCAGACGTATGCCTGGAATTTCGACAGTTATCGAAATTTCCTTTTTCAGTACTATTTGAAAGAGAAAATTTTGATAACTGCGGCAGTAATAGCGGCATAAGAGGGAGTGGAAAGTGTTCCAATCCTCTCTTCGCATACGCCATCGCTCTACGTTGCTTGTCCTACTCACGAACAATTTTGTTTAAAAGCTCTCTAAGGAGTATTGCAATAGAATTGCAGCCGTGGAAAATTTTAAGGCAAAACACGACAGCCACATAGCATGAACCTTCCCAAGAGATTGGACAACAATCGGAGCAATCTCAGCGCCGTAGGACAATAACCACGTCGTACATTTAAGGCCCCTTGCACACACACCGATTTTGGACGGCCGGTAAAATATCGGCCGTCCACATTCCAATAGCGAACACTGGGACAGCATTGGAGCTTGCACACATACCGACCATGCGGCGGCACCGGCAAATTGCCGGTTAGCTGCCGGCCATTGTCACTGTGGATCGCCGGCGCCGGCTCAAAAACATAACAACTTATCGTTTGACCGGTAAAAATCCGGCGTGTGTGCAAGCAACGCTTCGCCGGTAAAATATCGGCCGATATTTTACCGGCCGTCCAAAATCGGTGTGTGTGCAAGGGGCCTAACGGAACTACACTCGGCCCTCCATCAGCCAATGCCTCGGTCGTTTTTTTCCTTTCCGAGACTCCACAGGAAAATAGGAAATCATCAAGTTAAAGGGGACCAATGGAAACGTGTTTCATCCTACCCCATCTCACCAACTGACCTTTTTCGGTCTACCTCGTTCAATTCTCCGAGTTTCTGGAGGTCAAATGCTACGTGAGTCACCTTCTGAGCTCGAAGATATCTCGATATCTTTCAGCAATTGTATGACACGCACGAGGTTCTAAAAAGAATTAGACCTAACGCGACGTATATCTTACAGCATTTTAGTTTTTTGAGCTCTAATTGATTGACACAAAGATTTATAGCTAAAACAAGGCTACTAATATTCAACATAGTCCAAACAGCACAATTTCGGAAGAAACAAGCGTAGCATAAGTGCATTCAAACAAGACGAGACGGACTGGAAACTTCAGGCAACGCAAACTGCGTATATCACATTGATGTGCCTCCGCCCCTTCGCTTTAACCCCTTCACTGACGGATATTTCTCAACAAATATCACAAAAAATGTCATATTATTTTATTACGTTTTTTAATTATTTACAGGTAGATATTAAATAAATAACATTCATTTAAGTGTTTTACGAAGTCATTTCTTTTAAAAGTTACTCTTATTATATCACTTTTTAAAAAATTTCATGTCTTTCTGCATAAAAATCAAGTAAAATATTTCACAATAAATATAGTCACAAAAAATACTCACAATAAAAACAGACGATGGAGTTAGAAAAATATTAATATAAACTCCAAATTTGAAACACAGTAAAATATTATACAAACTAAAAGTCTATTTTTGTGCGGTACACTTTGAAACAAGGGGCAACGCAAAGACCCACATTACAGTCAGGGCAAAAATAGCGACTCTCCCTCCTCACCATTTTTCCACGCGCATCTCGCTTTCGGGAGCACACAGCACACTTCCGAGTTGGGTTTGACTTATTTTCCGTGGGTGGGATTATGTCTGGGAAATGCCTCTCGGTAATTGGGAGGGGATGGGCTTTTGCAGGTAGCCTACCTGCCTTAGGGGAGGGAACACTTGGGAAGTACAGTTCAATCATTTTATCTATTAGGTCCAGCCTGTATTGCAAATGTGTTTTATCACCACCTGTTTTTCTATATAAAACATATGAATTCAATAAGCAAATTTCCATCAAATGAAAAAATAATTTTTTATAATATTTTTTCCCTCTTTTTCTTGGGATTGGATAGTCAGCCAAATGCTGATCTACCCTGTCAACACCCCCCATTGTCTCATTGTAATCGATGACTACCTTTGGTTTCATAACCACTGCCCCCCTTTTCTGCACCTCTCTCATTTCCCTGTTGTGAACTGTAGAGAGTGACGTTACTTCCTTCTTGTCCTTCCAGGGAAGAACCAAATGTTTTCCTTTACGGAAAGCTGCCACATCTCCTTTATATTTTTCTTCTTCAGCCCCTCTGGCATCCCCTTTCGTGTTCCGCGCACAGTTCCATAAGTATAACAAGAATGAGAAACTAGTTCCTCCGCTAGTTGTCGAGAGGTATAATAATTGTCTGTCGTGACACAATACCCTTTTTCAAATGGTGGTTTCATAAGTGACAATACCCTTTGGGAGGACATTGGCTTACTTTCAAAGTCTTTGTCAAGAGTAGTGCATTTCCCGGTATAAATGATTGTTGACCAGACGTATTCAGTGCTGGACTCGCAGAGGACAATAGTTTTTATGCCGAATCTAGCTGTTTGTACAGTAATTCGCAGAGGAAAAAAATGTTAGCTGTGAACACTCCAAAAGACTCCGTAGAACTGACACTAGAATTTTATGGAATAGGAGTGTAAGTAACCAAAAACAGATAGTGGTAAAAGGACCGAGGCAAAGAAACCAAAACATGAGGGTCAGAGGCATTGGGAAGGGAAAAATGGTGAGAAAGAGTGTTTTGGGTCATGTGCGGCTGTAAAAAGGGAAAGTGGAGGGCAGTAGGGAAAAACCGATGAGGGTGCAGTGCTTGTATGAATGAGAGATCGGAGGGGAGGAGGATGAAAAGGATGAAAGGGCGGCCTCGACAGTGCGTAAAAGGAAAGGCTACGTAAAAGGAAAGGCGGAGGGGAGAAAACAATGGATGAAGAGAAGGGATGGATAAACAAGGGGGTTGGAAGATAGAAAATATACCTTCCCTGGAAGGGAGAAATTGCTGAATAGCCGAAGGTTCCATCTCAAATCTATGCACGGTCACAAATATTGACGAACTTACAGAAATGAAATAATAATCAGTTGTATTTGTAGCTAAATAATAAACTGAAAACTAAAAAACAAAGATATAGTTGGTCATTATAGAGAAAAAAGGCAATAAAACATCACTGAGCAAGTTGATTTTCGGTGCGAAGATTTTGACACCATATTGCTGAAAAAGAACATTATCAGAAAGTTCCCGACTTCTATTACGTAGTTTACAGAAATGGCTTTCGAACACGCGACCTTTGGAATAGCAGCTTGGACGTAATTTATTTACGAGGTCCCGTCGACTACACTGAAGAGTAAGTAATGATAGATTTGCTTGGTAGTGTTTATAAAATGTTTCAAATCAATTTATTTACTGAATAAAAATATTACAACATCCTTTCCGATAGCAAAATTCGAACGCGCGACCCTCAGAATAGCAAGACGGCACTTGTCTGCCGACTCACCTCGGCTGTTCCAACGATTGATAAAAACTCTGTGAAAAGTCATCACAGTAATTTATAAAACGCATTAAATAAGTTTCTTTGTTCATTTATCACATCTCGACATACGATAGGTTTAGAAACATAAACATTACGAGAAATAATAGATTTTCCCCTCTTTTGGACCTCGAAAAAACGTAGAAGTTTGCAGGATATCATGCATTGTGAAGACACGTATGCACTCTCGCGGCAAAACTACGTACTTCTAATAAAGGGACGAGATATCTCGTCCAGATCACGAAAGAAGAAGCGAACTTGACATAGGACGAGTTAACTCAGCCGCGTCAGTTTTTGCGCGTCTTCTTAGGACGAGATATCTCGTCCGAATCAGGGAAGGGGTTAAATGCAACAACGTCACATGCAAGATCGGACGTGTTTTCCCCTTGCTCCTTCGCTCATAGCCTCGTAGCTTGAAATACGGAGGGGAGGGAGCGCGCTCCTTCCCCTCGACCTCTCCTTCAGCGCTCTTCACTTACAAGTATTTCCGATTTCTTCTATCCACCATTTAGTCCAACAATGAACACACTCGTTCGAATTTTTTAAACCGCAGGTTTTGACACCAATATAATTTTCAGTTGCAAAAACTCAGGTGCTCAGCGTAATGGAAATTGCTCGGCAAGACAGATGTTGACTATTAACCAGGTATGTCCTTCAAAACTACGCGTTTCTATATGTATGATAAGCGATTACTATATGCAGTACAACTGCCGCGGGATGCCCACTCGTGGCAGTAATTTAGCGCGCGCTCCGGAGCGAGTCACCCCGCGCGATCTTTTCAATGTTCACCTCTGGGGTACTGACGTGACGGCGCGATGCGTACAAGAAAAGCAAACGGGAGCATTTTAAAAATACGTCACTAAGGGAGAAACTCCCCTGCCTGCCGCTTGTTTTTGACCTAGGGTTTCAGATGACTGACTCACGCTGAAAACCAAGGCCACTCAGTTCCCCTTAGACTTGCGACCGGGGAAGGGGAGGGGGGAAGATAAGAAGTTTGTGTAAGAGGCGCACCCCTATTTTCGGCTGCAATGTCTGGGAAAAAAGGTGCGCCTCTTACACGCGCTTGTACGGTAATCTTTTACATTATTTCTACTGTATAGATACCTTTTTCTCAATTTATACGCAACCAAACTCTACAAATGAGGTACCAAAATGCACAGAATTTATCAGAGAACATGTGACGGCATATCTTACTTCCTAAATATTGCTATTGTTTCCTAAAATTGGTTTTTAAATAATTTAGAAAAAAAACTGTAAATATTCCTGACGTTAACGGCGCACAAACTGATACATTTGTTCATTTGCAACAATATCTCGCATTCTTTAAATAACTTTATCAAAATGCGGCTGATTCCACATTCAAGTCTCCTGTTGATACGCAAGTATGAGTCATCATGTGCGTTTAACAGAGGATAGTGTAATTACTTCCAATGTTGTGTTTAAAGAGGTCCTCTAACCTCAATTTGTACATGAACATTCCAATTGAATTTGTACATAAGACCC
Organism: Ischnura elegans; assembly: GCF_921293095.1. NCBI lineage: Eukaryota > Metazoa > Arthropoda > Insecta > Odonata > Coenagrionidae > Ischnura > Ischnura elegans. The sequence goes on from NC_060246.1 coordinate 149,726,529, forward strand.
TACCTTTTTTCTACATTTTAAAATTAGAAACGTGCCTATCCCTCTGTGGACCTGCATTGAAAAGAGCGGGGGAAGCCCGCTGGGAGCGGGCGCAGCACGCTCGTTATTCTTATTTTGACAACTACTAATTCCAAGTACAAAATGAGCATCAATAGATTCGATTTCACAGTTTCACCACATAGCTATCCTCCTCCATTCTCTTTCCCACTACCTCCAATTTCTGTGTTTTCCTTGAAAATACAGGCTATCAAATTTGATTCTTGGAGCGTCCATCAAAGTTTTCGTAGGTGTCTACTACATAACGAAAAGCTTTATATATCATATTAAGTCAAAGCAAGGTAATATTAGAGAATATATTGGGATGTAGGAACAAATACTACAGTTAATGTCAAAATTTCATGATTATGTTTACTTTTACAGCTATTGAGCCTGGGGCATCAGTTGGTAAGGACAATCCTAGTAAAGACGAAGATTTTTTCTCCGTGGATTTTTTGCACTCAAGTTTGTAATTACTCTGTACTGGATATTTTGTAATATACATCTTTTAACATACCTTTGAATACACCTCCGATAAAGATTTTAATTTTACTTCTGAATTACAAAAAGCTAGCAAATGAATTAATAAGAGTCTGCTGTATTTATTTATAAAAGAATTAAAACCATGATAATATTTACAAATAAATGGCACTCAAATTGAAATATTTTAAGGTAATTAAGAAATTTAATTAAGATGAAGTATGGCCAAAGAGTAATAGGGAAGTACACTAGTGTTTCAAATGCACCAAACACATTTTTAAAATTAGAGTTCAGAATAACATAATGTCGTAAAACCACAGTTTAAATCCCAATAGTGAATACTTGATTCGAGATGACCGTCCAAAATATGGAAAAATTCAAAGGCCGCTAAAACCGGTGTCCATGTTGAATATTGGCCGTGATGTCACAAGGCAGTAGCAGAAGGCAGCTTCTACGCCGTTTAGTTCTACCACTATTATTGAATAGAAAAATTACTGAATTTGAGGGTATCCATTTTTTGCTGTCATAAAATATCTTCAGAATATATATGTGACTGCTTCTCTTTTGAGTAAATGACTTCAACATTGCGTAATATATTAATATTCATTTACGTGTCAACTTCAAGTTTGGAAAGAGTAGTGCGAGTAGCACATTGAATCTTTAATAAACAGATGATGGTATTTATTTTTCGCTGGGTATATTTTGGCACACTGCCATTTATCATGCCAAAACTTTTTTTGTAAGGACTGAGTCAAACTAATAAACCTATTTCAGACGTTTGCTGCAAGACTTATTAGTTGCATATGTATTCACGCCGGCTGGAACGTTCGCCCTTCGCAACTAGAATCATGGGATATTAGCCTTATTTCCGCGCTGGCTGGTTGTTGCAATGGTTCGCTGTCCAGGATGAGTTCAAGAAAAGTTAATCTTGGTTGCGAGAAGGAAAATTCCAACGATTTATAGATGGTATACCAAACTTTGATGTATTTATGGTCACTGAATTTTTGAAAAAGGAGGACAGGTTCAACGCTCCATAGAAATGCGAGGCGTTAAGGCTAACAAGGGGAGACTACGTACCTTGCTCCGTCTTTTTCAACTAGGGCCTTAGTTAGGCTGTAATTAATTAATTTTCATGCGGTACTTTTTACAAGTCTTATATATAAATCCAAAACATCTTCCATGATCCGGCGGGTCAGTTGGGGTAGTGGTAGCGTGTACAATTCCCACCCTGACGACCAGGGATCAAGACTTTGTCATGGCATTATATTTTTTGTCTTCATTGTGATCGTACGGCGTCAAATTTATCATTAATTTTAATTGCAGCAATCATTGACATGAGACTATTTTTTTTTCATCATAATGGCGTTTAGGTATTTTAGCAGTGTCATTACAAATGCACAGATACGACGACTACAAGGGTTGGTGTGCACTAAAATGTTAATTTTTTTTTCTTTGCTTATACTGACCAACTTCCACATTAAAAATGAAAACCACTCTTGCAAGAGCACATACCATTAAAGGCTTGCGGCAAGCAACAATATGCGTACAGACATAATTAATAAAAACACAAAACGAATATGAAATGCCATATATCTCGAACACTTGTAATTCACATTACTCCAAAGAGACTTTACTTACTCAGTACCTACCTCAGTACCTTGTACTCAGTACCCACCGGTTCACCTCAGTAGCAGTGCTAAAAGAACCATTCCGAAATATAATTTCAATTAACAAATAGGATGAAATAAAAGTTGATAACCCTGGACCGGGCGCGCTGGCGTATAAAATACGTCAATCTTTGAAAACCAAGGATTTCAACATTGTACGTACATTCTGGGCTAGAATGGTCTCGTGTATTCCTACAATGTATTTTGACTGCCTATATTGCGAGTTTTCAAATTTCGAGGTATAATAGCTAATTTTTTAGATCAGCAAGATGAACCCGTCACCAGTGGAGTATAAATTACGCCGCGCGACCTGCCGTGTACCTTTATATCTGAATCACCTATAAATGTACTAATTTCAACAAATAAAGATTAACTTTAACAAAAATCGATTGTTATCATATATGCATATATCATGGGCAAAATACTGTGTATGGGCTGTGTTTCAGCGCAACATGAAATTTTCCAACTTTCAAAACGTTTTAAAGTGCATACCCAAGATGCAGGAAATAAAAGTGACTATACTAGTGTTTCTTTTTTAGGCTAAACTTCCAAATTCAGCAATAAAAAAAAATTAGTGCACTTCCCTATTAATATATGTACTAACTCTATATTATGGAATTTCAAGTCAAAATAAAGAATATAAAGGCAACCAAGTTCAAATTAACCGTAGTATACTTACCAAAGGTAGCAATAATAGCCTAAACAAAGGGCAAGAATACTGAGGTACAGCCATAATGCAGCGGGCCAAATCTCCATACTGTTCACTTTGTGATAATATTTTGTCCAAGTTGAAGATTACAATTGCTTTCAAAGGCTCTCCTTTTCCAATCTGCCGCTCTGCAGCTAAAGCCTAAAGACAAATTAAAGCTTCAAACAAGATAATATGAAAGATAAAACATATGGTAACAACTAAGATTTAGGTTAAAAGGTCAAGATATACGAATCTGCTAAGAAAGAGGAAAGAAATAATAAGTTAATTGACAAACTGCCTACTGCAATGGGATAACAAACTTCTAGATGAATAACTAGGCAAATTTCACAAATTATAACTGAAATTACACCAAATATCAACTTCAGATAACTCCTATTGATTACTCAAGTGTTTTATCTAAGGGCCACAAAAATTATTTAATTACCAACTTAAAAATCAGTTTGAAATTTAACAACCTTCGACAATCTCTTTTTTTAGAGTTCACTGAAAATTAAACAACGTTAAAAAATAAGATTAAGATAAAATCCTTCAATATTGGATTGTTAATTATCAATTTCCCATCATTGATTCCTGATATAGCCAACCTTTTGAAGAATTCTAAATGCAGCATGACCACACTCAGCATCAGAAGCTAGGGGACTGTAGAGTTGGCTTAGGAGGGTAGGAACATCCTCAGGTTTAAGAAGAGACCCAGCACCTTGATGTTGCATCATGTGGACTGGAGGAACTGATGCAATGGATGGAAGCTTTTTCCTCATTGTTGAGCAAACTATATGAGTAACTTCTACAATACAAACAGAAGAGTGAAAAGAAACTATAAGTGTACATAATTAAACCAGAGGCACTCAAGTACAAAACACAAAATACCACTTTCTGTTATAGTAAAGACAGTTTGATTGAAAAAGATGTAATATGTTGTGTACAAGTCAGTCACTCAGTACATGCGTTCCATGGACCGTATGTTCATTTGATCAGAAGCAGCCAACTGCATGGAGCACCATTTTACTTGGGTGGAAAAGGTGGGCTTAAGGCAGAGAGAAAGGTTTTAAATATATACATGAGCTAGAGAGGCATTCACTATGGATACAATATTCCAAGGACATAAATAAATTTATAATCACTCACTGCATTTTCAAAAACTTTTTCACAATTTTCAATTATACATTTCTTTTTTTTTGGAAGGTAAAAAAATAATAATTCTACCCCCCAAAGAAACTTCTAATCACTTTTAAAGCACATTAGATTGCTTTAAACTTAGCCATGAAACAAAAAATCCAACAAAGTACATCGATCATGTCCATGTAAATTAACTAAAGGGCCTATCTCGCATCATGGCCAATATTATCCAATATGGTAGGAATAATTCCACTTAAAGTAGATGGAAGGAAAAATAAACAGCTCCACAAAATTCATTTTGTACATATTATGTGAAATTACCTCATGAGATACCTTTCTGGCCAATTTAAACACTGTAAAGTTTATTTTTTGCACCCCTACCCTTAATCCCCTAAAAATGGGGGCCCACAGAGTTGGGTGCTTCAGGCCACATTGAGTAAACAGGTCCAAGGTTAAGCTGCACCAAGCAAATTTCTTTTACGAAAATTTCAATTTTGTTTCTTGAACTACCTGAAATTTAAGTTCTCATTAGCTTTTATCAGTGAAAATAATAGTTCAGTCAATGGATCATAGGTGGATTCAGGGGCCGTATTCTGTATTTCGTCGGTGCCGCACCGGTCGGTTTCCCTTTCAAGCCCACCGACTGGACATCAAACCGTACCGACAACGGATTCCGCACCGACGACGACACTTTCAGCGATTCTGTAAGGTCGTCGGTTTCAAACCAGTCGGTACGGTTCCCCTTCCTTCCCAAACAGGGAAAATCCGAATATATCCGAAGTTTCACGTGTCTCCACCAATGAAAGAAGGGTAAAAACAAGTGAAGACTCATTGGCACAGTTTGTTGTCATCATTCTCAATCTTTTTATTTGCGGAAATTACGACTTATTGCTAGATTAAGATAAACGATATTGGATAAGTTGTTAACAATGCTTATATAATGTGTGGTAGTAATGCTGTACCTACAGAATCGAAGGAAACAATATTACAACATCACAATAAAGTTTGTATGTGATGGAGATTGTTGTTGCTGGAATGAATTATTGAAACTATCCTTGAGATCGTAGTTTCTTTTTTTAAATATTGGTTCCGTATAATGCTATTTATTCATGATTTGGTAATATAGTTGTCATTAAGTAAGTTCCGTATAAATGTTATCAACGGAAGATTATGCCATTGGCACCGTAGCAGACGAAAATAGCATACCATGGAACGTGAACGTAGGATTCAAATGCAAATGTAATATTAGAGGAACAAGTTAGGAAATTGTTATAAAAATATGGAGCTGGGTGCAATTAAAAGAAGTGTAATGACGAGGAAGTAAATAAATTGTGATTGGGTGAAATACATATGTATAAGTTGCGCATTCCAAGTGAGAGAAAATGATAATATTGCGGTAAACCTCATACTTATTAACAAATATCTTCTTTTATCGTCAAGGGAATCAATGGCTGACGATGAAATGAAATATAGTTGCCCGTTAAAAATGAAAGAAACTTATACCGTTGTGGCAAACTTCATACTTAAATAAAAAGATCTTATTTCTATGCCGAGAGAAACGCCAAATGATGATTGAGTGAAATAATAGTTGCCTATTCAGAGTGAGATAAAGTGATAACATTGAGGCAAAACTCATATTTAATCAAAAATATCTTTTTTATGTCAAAGGAGCAAGTAAATGATGATAGAGAGAAATAAAGCCTATTATAAGCGAGTGAAAGTGCGGTAACATAAATGAGAGAGTCATTATATGTTAGCAAACCTCATTTTTATTAACCATTATCTTATATTTCTGTCAAGGTAATTAATATAGATGATGACACAGTGAATTATAGAGGCGTATTCGAAGGGGCAGAAAAAGATAACATTGGAGAAAACCTCATTATTTACTCGGTGATGAGGTAAAAACAAAATAAAATGTACAATGCGCACCGGGGAATTCATGAAACCCACTAGTCGGTGGCCGTACCGACACCTCTTTGCTGTCGGTACGGCTACCGACGATCTCCCGTCCTCTCGTCGGTGCCGCACCGACCGGGTTCGTACAGAATCACACGACTTCTTACCGGGAGTCGGTGTGACGTCGCACCCGACGAATCGGTGCCGCACCGATCGGTTTGGAGTTACAGAATACGGCCCCAGGGGGGGGGAGGGGTGGATGCTGAAAAAATAGACAAGATCTTTAATTTGGCCCTGTTATCATTAGGTACATGTTATTAATGATGTAAAGTAAAACTTTGATTTTACACAGTCGGAGGGACCGAAATATGGGCACTGTGTAAAATCTAAGTGTGTAAAATCAAGAGTTGGTATTGAGGAGGAGTATAGTTTTCAGGATAACACTTGCTCTTTATTTTTAGAAGGCTTAGTCATACACTTTTGTATAGTTCTGAATTAAGCCAGAACCAGAACCAGAAAAAGTCTCATACGTGAGGTTTTATGGAAGAGAGCATGAAATCCTTTTCAATCGCGTCAGATATATGTTTCCCCTTATTCAATTACTCTATGGAGGCAAGAAAATGAAGGCTCCTAATAACCTTATTAACTCACAAGTAACACCACAGATGACGTGTTACCTTAAGAGAAACAACGTTGCATTCCTGAACAATGTTTCCCATGGTTGAACAACATGGTTGAATTGCTAGCATTTCTGGCACTAAGATTACTTCTGTTACCCAGGAGAAATTTCGGAATGGTGATACTAAATGCTCGCAGAGAAGCTAATTTTCGAAAATATTTTCATTAAAAGCAGTTTTCAGGAAATCCTTTAAACCACCTGCAGACAAACAAAGATTGGAGATTGAAGAAATGAGGTATCTGAGGATAGTCATCCAAATTAACCCCATTAACAGGGAGCAAAATTTCGCTAATACATCACAAAGGCTTTACACACTGTGGGCCTGGGTTCAAGTCCTGGCAGTAGCAGAAACTTATCAGAGATGGCCGTATCCCTACTTGAGTGTAATGTGGAGGGCACTTCCAGTGCACCTCTCTGTCCAACAATTGGAACATTAAGTCCTGGTCCCTTTGGAGCCTATCAATACAACCAGGCTAATGCCAACATAGGTTTCCTATCCCCCCAGCCCTTACTTCATGGTGCTAATGACCCCAGCTGTCAGTTACCTCCTTCCAAATAGTATACCATAGATAATATGGAGCACACAGGACCCGGGATATTCTGAAATTTAGATTTTTCCCGGTGTTTAGGTCACTTTTTTAAAGTGAGCTATTAAAATAACCTCGCAACTACCATCATGCCAGTGATGAATAAAAAATGGTTAATAGTCCAGAACGATATTCCCTCTTTATAATTTTTACGCATTAAAAAAGCATTTTCCCATGAAATTTTAGCATTAGTAGATTGAATCTATCGGGAATAGCTTCACTGTCGGCATTCTTCCGCGAATTCAGCACCGGGACCTTCTACTCGCAAGCCGAGTGACTCATCTTCACGTAATGTTTTGCTTCCCCTTATCTGATAACAACACCGGACACTTTTTGTACTTCAATTTAGTGGTGCTAAGCCATTCCCGAGTTTAAAGGGACTGCCTTATCACTCACGTCTTGAATTTGACTTCAATGATTACATGACGAGGTATTCTCCGAGGGCATTAACTCCCGTTCCGTTAAAAATAAATGCTTGCCGCCACACGAAGTTAAGCTAATAGCTATTCAGTTCCAATCATGTTTCATTTAAACCCACTGACAATGAGATACAAGTTGAGTCAGTTCTGATAAGTGCACCGCGCAAGCAACTTTCCCTCACCTCCATTCGTCCCGCAGATGTGGGGTTAGCCCGCGGAATGAAACAACGCATGCTGCTTTTACCACCTTGTTGAATAACCATCGACTTACGTCCATACTAGAAGTACGACTATCTTTTTTGGATCACCTTGGAAGCCATAATTTTGGCACGGGAGGATTATTAATGGCTCATTTCGCCGTTATATTTCGCTGGGGCGACGGAAAAGCATTGGCAAAATTCTAGAAAACCTTCTGTTAGGGATACATATTCCGTAGTTCATAATTCTGGATTAACGACCATCTACTGTAATTAAAATAAATATATTATAAACAGCGTCAGTCAATAAGTCAAATAATAAACGAAAGGTGATAATGTTAATATCTCCGGCGATCATCTGTCTTAATCAAAAGTAGTTACGCATACACGGCGATTGCCGTATGTTTTAGGCTTCGATATCCTTCTACGGCAAATTTGAACTAAGAGCGATATTCGCGTTCATAAAGGAGCCAGAAATATTACTGAGAGAGCATAGGGGGAAGCAATAATTAGATTCGCGATGTTTCTAGTTTCACGCTCAACAGTGGGACGTCATTTCAACCGTTCCTGTATTCATTTTTGCAACTCATTGAGACGAATAAATAACCTAACTTCATATTGCTAAAGTCGGGATTTTCAAAACAATTCGAAAGATAACTGCGTAAAATCAAGATTAGCGGCCTCTTTGGGCCTTGGGTTATGCTGCACAAAATCGAAAAACTGTTTAAAATCAAGAAAAGATGTAAAATCGAAATTTCACCATTGCAATTTCCTATGCTTTCCGGCCGGACTTGAGTATCACTGCGTAAAAACGAGACTTGACGTAAAATCAAAGTGCGTAAAATCGAATTTTTACTGTACTCTTCTTGATGATCTTCTGCAGGAAACATACAAGAAAACTGTTGTTTTTATATATTTAACTTCTTAATATTTTCACATTAGAAACTTTTATATTAAAATAAGTATTTCGTGCAATAATTGTTGTATGTTGTGTGAAATAATTGTTGCCTTGATCCCAAACGTGAGACGAGTGTTTGCCTGACAGACAATTGTGCCCCCCCAGAAAAAAATCCTGGATACATCCTTGCAATAGATATTCAACAGTTTTGCTTTTGCAGTTAGTAACTTTTAATTATCTACTTATTGAATTCACATTTGTTTAAGCAAATTATAAAGTACACACAGGGTTCCCACTCTAACTAAATTATAAAATTCAAGGTTTTCTCCAGGTTTTCACGGTCTAAATTGCGTCAAATTCACAGTCTTATTGATAAGCCATTTCAGGAAGAAATATTGATCTCATAAAAATCACTGGCCGCACGTTAACTAAAAATATAGCAAATGCAATAAATGCCGGGAATGCAAAACGCAGAAATGAAAGTGCTCTGATAACGTCGCCTATTGTTAGCAAAATTTAGGGCCGGCTAAAGGTTGTGAGTGAGAAAAAGGAGGGTGACAGGGAAGTGAAGAGGTGCCTGATTTCTCGCCAGGGTTAATGATCACTTTGGTTAAAGGTCGTCCAATCACAGCCTTAAGGTCTGTGTGTCATCATGACACACGGACCAATAATTGCGCTTCGAATATACGTGTGCAGATAAATGCGTGGACAGTTTCTTTTGATCCGTCAATCGTAGATCTAAAATCAAGTTTGAGAGGTTTTTAAGGTTTCATGACGAAATTCACGGCTTATTCGCGGTTTTAAGGTTTTCACAGTTGAGTGGGAACCCTGACACATACAATCAATGGTTAATGTCAATTTTCAACAGTTGTACATATTTGAAATTTATAAAATATACATGTAAGTTTCAAAAATTAAAAGCAATTAACAATTCTTCAAATTTTAGGCAGCAGAAATTACCTGGAAGTTTAGGCTCTTGCAATCGAAGGACTTGAACAAATTTATAACCTCCAGTTGCTCCGCGGTGGCGTTGGACCTGAACCAATTGTGCCATATAAGTTTTATCCAGCACTGCTTCACCTACAGCAAAACGGTCAGTCTCCACAGCAGTGTCTAATGTGTGAAGGAGTTTGCTGAAATGTACAAAAAATTGTATTGCTCTTAAAAGAAGCCAATAATCATTAAAAATCAACAATGTACTGCACATATTACATACATACGTAACATATAACAAATTATAGCTATGGAACATTTTAGGATGGTATGGTAGGATGGAACATTTTACTTAACTGTGCTTGAATGCAAAAATTTCCATATCTATTCATATATAGCCACCATTTACGTGAGTATATATTTACATACGTCCACACTTTCTCAACTCGCAGCCTGCATACAGGTAAACTAAGCTAAAATATGACTTTCTCTTTAATTTACACGTATTTACCTCATTGATGCAATGGGAATGCCAAATGATTGAATGAAAAGCACTAGCTGTGATGGATCAAGGTCTTGCAGTGCAGCATCCACCAAACGCTCTACGGGTGACCTGATCATACGGAGCTTCAACCAGTCTGGAGCTAGCAGTGCCTCCTCAGATGTGTCCACCAGAAAGGCTCTTGGTGGCTCATTAGGAGGAAGTGGAAACCATGCATCCAGCAAGCTATTAAACAGCTCCACATCTAAATTTAAAATATAATCGTGCCTCATTAAGCAAATAGGCAAAACACCACTTCAATACCAAATAATATTATGTAAAAAAAGACACGTTGCAATTCTGGAATTTTTTGCTTGAAAATTGGGTGGTATATTTAGAAGTGAAAAATGGCATGCCTACCAATTTAAAAATTATTATTAGTATTAAAAGCCATGCTTTTCTTCTAGTAGAAAATTTTAGCTAAATGTATGAAATTGCTATACTGACCAATGAAAATGTACATAATACCAAGGGCACAAACTAATGGATTTTTTCAAACCCACATTTACGAACTCTACTCATGAATAAATATCATATTTGCAAAATATTGCCTGTCACTTCAAATATCTTCAGAGGATTCAAGGATCTGAACCCTTGACCATCAAAATATCCTTGGGGGGAAAATCAAAACATATAAATCTCAATGGTATAAAAAATATGTGTCAGAAAAAATATCAATTGCATAACTAAATATCTACCTACAAAATCAACTATTGGTAAAGGCAATTAATGTACGTATTGGTGGACAGAGTATTTCTTACATGATCAGTAAAGCTTGTCTATAGTATTCTATTCATTTTCTATTAGTCATTGAGCCAAATTCATGAAACCATTCAAGCCTAGGGATAATTACTTTTTATTCAGGCTCAATGGCGTAATGCATCCAATTAAATTACTAGTAATGGGTATGATAAATATGATTTTTTAAATACTATTACATACAGATACCTCGACAAATAATTCCTTAAGTAGGTATCATCACCCCCTACCCTTCCTTCAAGTTATATGTTAAGTAATTCTTCCAATGGCAATCACCATGTAAACTATTCTAACTATTAGGTTGACATTAACTAGCCAATGACTAATGACTTCAAGCCATGTAATAGCTTCTTATCACAAAATTTTAACTTAATTAAGTCAGGCTTCATTGTTAAGCCTAAACAAAATCTCCCCATGTTTTTAAATATGTCAATCTAACTAACTTGTGACGGACATAAAAATTGACTGGATGGAAATTAATCCATTGAATAAATGAAATAAATTCAAAATACACATTCTGAAACCATGAGAAAATTACAGAATCAAAAATAAATGGGTATGAAATAAATACCATGCCCAGGTCCATAAGTCAGGAGTATAATAATTGCTTGCACAACAAGAATATGCAAAGTACACTCTTCTCCTGTTGACCACGTAACCAGGATCTGATCCATACTTTCCGACCACGGGTAGCAGGCTTCTGATCCATTTGTACCAGTCCCACCACCATTTCCTCTTCTGAGAGCTGCATCACGCCTTACCTACATGAAAATTTATATTTACATTAACATCAATGTATAAAGATTACATAATAGAATATTTTTATGACAGAAATTCATGATGCCTTTGTCTACAATTATAGTTAACACAACTACAGCAGGGCTTCTTTCTAAACATTTAAAATTGTAATTTATCTACTTGTAAAACTAACTTCTTCGAAGCACCTTCAGAAAGATAATAGACAGCAAATAAAAAAGCTGTAATTACATGGAACCAATGCTAACAAACCTTCTCTAAATACGAATGGAAAATGACACTCAGTGCATGAAGAGCTGCTGATCCTGGAGCCTCTGAACCAGGATCAGCTTCCCCTCCAGGTGTTTGACTGAAATGGGATTCTTCCCCAACTGGTGGTAATATTGCTCCAATGATAGTACTTCTTTCCACAATCAGCTGGGCCATATCCTAAAAAGAAAATTACTAACTTCAATTAATTACCAATACATTTCAGGTAAGTAGAAGAAACTGTTAAGGAATAAATCTTCTCAATAAAGTAGTTAGTTTCTAAAAAAAATGAAAAATTCATTTTAAAGCGATTGCATATCCGTGAAAATCAATTAAGGTAAGCACATGTGATAATTCTGTATTAAATTTCATCAATTAACTTTCAAAAAAAGTTCTCAACTCAAGTTTAAAACAACTTTTGAAAAAAAAAACACCTGCCACCTATGTTAGAAAAAGGTAAAGTTGAATTTGAGATTTTGTAACTATAATTTAAAAAAAATGATCAACTCCATAAGGTGTGCATATTAATGGGTCAAATTTTGAAAAATAAAAAATAATACTAATAACATTAAATTATCACCCAAAATCAAATTACATCATTGCAAAATTCATCGTGGTCTAAAGTACATGGTACCCAATGACATATGGTACTTAAAACCAGAAGCTACCTTCTTAAGCAGTAATACTACTTACCACAACCACATCTGACATCTCATTTAAGTCATCATGAGCCGCATTCATCGCTAAAAACTGTATGTAAGCATCAACCAAGCTGGGGTCATTCTCTACTTGGCAAGCTTGACGGAGTGCATTCACAACCCCAGGTCGAACCCTAGGGAAATGGAGAAGCTGGGGCAAGCGACACAAAAGCCAATCATGCAGAGCCACCCTAGATGCAGCACCGACTATCCCTTTTCCAGATGGACTAATGTCATCAAGATGGCCAACACTTGATGTAGGTATTCTTTGAGCTGCAAGAGCAGTAACATTTGGAGCCTCTCCTTCAACTTCCATGGGCTCCTCATCCTCATGACCAACTGGATTAAGCACTAATTTTAGGCCCTGAAGAAAAATCATTACAAACAGTGAGCACTCGTAAAAAGTCTTACATGTAATGGATATGGAAAGGCCTTTATTTTAATTCAGTAAATTACTTTTCAATTCCAAATCAAAGCCAATTTACAGCAAACTTAGTTCTTGAACAGTAACAAAGCATCCAGTCATCTCTGGATATGCCGATGACTAAACCCAAATGCAAAATGTTAAGAGGGCATGCAAAATGATCAGAAAACGATTTAACGTAAAGGCCCAACAACAATTGTTTCATTTGTTGCTGAAGAAACAATGTAAAAAGATGAAAAACAAGCCATGGTTTTTCTTGTTTTGGACAATCTCTTTTCGCGGCATTTCTGCTCTCCATGCATACACTTGCCTATCACCTCCACTGAACTGCACTTGGGTCAGCTTGTCATCACTGAGGCCAGAGCTGTTGGCACAGAGACAAATCTGAAGGTACCAGGGCAGTTCACATGTGTTAAGTACTGTGCCACATCTCATTAGCACATCCGCACTCCATTTACCAGCGTTAAGGCATTGTATCATGACTTTCTGTCTTTTCTTTCCAACTTTTGAGTGACCATTGGCTCCCGCAGGTGAAAAGAAGCAGTCCCCACATATACCCTTGTCAGTTGGATCAAAGAGCATGGTGTTGAATTATAGTTCTCTGACGTAAGGAGGAGCCCATTTTCAAGTTTTCTTTGAAATTATATCTGCCTAGCAGTAAAAATTCTAATACATAACTTAGTATAAGGCTGCCATGACTACGATAGTTTGTTAGTAATACCTTCCTCTGTCTCACAGTTTATACTGAAAACCAATTGTGATTTATTGCGTCATCTGATATTAACATAGCTAACATTTGTTCCTTTACCATGAGGGTTTATTCTGTTATATCAGATATATTTTATTAAGTATCCCTTGTTTCATCATGCTATTATGTTCATATTCATGATTTATTTGCTCCCACCTTGCATGGCTTTTAATGATCAAAATCAACTAAATTATCCTTTTACGGAAATAAATTCATCTGTTCACCCCCCTTAAATGATATTCAAAATTATCTTCTGGTCTTCAAACATTATTTCTACATTCTTGTAAATCATCAAGACCATGGTTGGAACTTTGGTACATACTTGGCATTAATTCTTGGTAACAAAGTTAATTTTAAAAATAGTGAAAAGTTCGGAATCCCAACATATTTTAAGCACTACATACTTACATAATTTTTAAGTCAGTTTCTTAATGTATGAATGGATATTTGTACACATTGAGTAATTTTGCTTCCATCTAAATCAATTATTACATTTAAAAGTACCCATGGTGCAGAGGCATACTGATTACCCAAGTAATACTGGATAATGAGACTGGGTAGTATGAGGCAGAACAGAATGCAGTGCTAGAGTTAAAATATGAAAACTAAACAAAAAGGGAGGGAGGTGGGGCTTCCAACCCCCTATGTACCTTGATAATTACTATATTGAGAGTGTTGATATGTGCAAGATGAAACATAGGCCATAACCACTGCTGGGGCCTCATAGTGGTCTCTCATTTTATAGTTCGTGTATCTGCAGGGTCCAAGGAAAATAGAAAGTTCGGAAACAGCCCTGGGATTTCTGAGGCCATTTGCCATGCAAGCCTTTGGCCATATGGCCCACAGCATTGACCTTACAATTATTATGAGTTTTTTTTAATCCACACAGGCTAAATTTAATGAAAAAAAAACCCTGTAGACTGGCCACCAACCATGTATACCATGACTAATTGTAAGCTTGAATGTCACGCTTTGTCACTGTTCTCAAACCTTGTGCAAATTCATCAAACATTAGGAATTAACTATCAATATTCCTTTAAGTATATCAATTAAACAATGATTTACACACTAGTTATTCTGCTTACATTAAGTATGAAAACAACAAGATGTAAAGCACAGACGAAATTTTCAAGATATTTAATTAAAATACAATCCTGGCTTGAAAGAGTTTCAACGATATAAAAATTATAATACAATTGAATCAGATCATCATGATTCTGAGGCTATAGCTAAGCCTGAAGAATTCATATCTCCCTGAAATTTTGAGATAGTCTTCAGTGCACACATTTCAAATGAAAACTTTCCAGATTCTTTACATTTTTTTATTTTTTAAGGCTTTGCTGAATTCTACTCATGAGCCATTATAAAACCAAGGGTGCCCACTCCCCCTTTCCCTCGTTCAACAGCTTATACCCTTAACCTGATGATTAAGCCCCCAAATTCCAATAGAAATGCTAACGAAATGAAGAAACTCACAATGAAATCATTATATATTGTTACAAGATTCATTTGGTAGAATTTTAAATAATTATTTTATAATAAATGCAAAATTACTGTTCCAGCTGACTGCATTTGGATGGCATAGCATTAAATAATATGCATACTGTCGAACGAGCCATGGACAAACCAAATTTAACACAGTGAAAATAAAAAATATATAGAGAAACGTACGGCAAGCTGATAATTTTGATTTCCTAAATAAATACAATTAAAAAATAACCATAACAAACATATACATTCTTGAAAAATTTTTCCCAACGTGTAAGAAAAAAATTTTCCTTGAGTATTCAGCCAAAATACCCTAAGGCAAGCGCCAGAAACCACTCTTAGAGCAAACATTTTTAAACCCACCTTGATTGCTTGAGCCCTAGAGGATGCCTGCTGAGAACTTAAACGACGCAGGAAATATTCAAGCACTTCGCAAGCTGCCTGAGAGTCCTGAGCCTCCCCTTCTGATATCTCAATGCCTTCTTCGCCTCCTGAGCCCTGTAGAAGAGCTTGCAAATGCCGGAGTAGACGAAGTTGCTTATGATGTTTCTCACGGGCTCTAGATGATCCTTGACTGACATCAACTCCTTCTGCCATTGTGGCTGCTGTACCTTCTTCAGTGCCAGCCATGGCATCTGAGAGCAGAAACTCACACAGGCATTGTACTGGCAAGTGACTGAAGCAAAGCACAGCAGACAATGAAGGTGATGTCATTTTAAAGAAGTTATTTTGAGTAAAAGAGTACAAACAAAAATTAGGATTACTTAATTTATGGATTAGAACATCATAAAAATGGGATTTTAGCATCTAATTCAGAATGTTGGATTATTAAACAAACATTCCAAGTAAGATTTTACATTAGAAATGGATCTTTTTAGAAAATTTCAACCTATCATACAGAAAATTGATAAACATCACTAACCAAGACAGCATGTACAAAAAAAATTATTACTGAGTCAGAGGTATAGAGGTTATGCAAGGATATGAAATTTTTGAGATAATTACAGCGACTCACCCCATTTTCTTTTAAGCGGATAAGAACTGATTTTTTAAAGCTATAATTTGGAGGAAGAAATTCATGGGTTCGAAATTTACATAATAGGTAAATATTAACATAACATTTTTGTTGTACTCCAAAAGTAAAATACTGATTTCCTTATTCAAGTTTCATTACAAGGTATACAGTCAAGTCAAATCCATGAGTATCACTGATAACCTTTTGTATAAAGACATTTTTATGATGTTTAGTATCTTTGAATAAACTAAATTATTACTAGGTTGAAAACAGTACTATTAGCTGAAATCATTAAAGTTTTCCTATCCATCAATTATAACAATATGTACCATATTTCTCTGAATGTAATCCTCCTCTGTATAAAGTCCCCCACCACATAATTTTGAGGCTTCTGTTTCGGGAAAAAAATTAAAAAGATGCGTTTGAATATAGCACCTCCTTTACTTTTACCATGGACATTTTTGAAAAAAAAGGAGGGACTATAATCAGATAAATACGGTAATTATAAAGAGTAGAGAAGTGCTAGTATCTAGATACAACAGCATGATGTTAAGAATAGATAAATGGTAATTATTTGTATGCTAATTCTGAATTCATTATCAAAGTAAATATGGCATCCAGGATTTGTCCTACCCAGCAAATTAAGTTGGAACACATACCTAAATGCGCCATCAGAGCTCTCAACAAGGTCAGCCAACCACGGCATGGACTGAGATGTGCCTTGTCTCTGAATCACATCAAGAAGGAAGTCTGGGCGTCGACTTCTGCATAGTAAATGACCCATTCGGAGGGTTGTATTTAATGTCCGCAACTGTTCTAAAACAGGAAGAGGTGGCTTCCGAGGTGTACCAGTAGGATCCATAGTAATCAGCTATGGTAAAAAAATATTCACATAAACTATTAGCATACACATTTTTATACAAGATATACTGAGATAAATGGAATTATATATTGCTTGTCCAATAGGTACAGTTGATCAAAGAAGGAGCACAAATGATGCAAAGAAGTAACTAGAAAAACAACATGGCATAAGAAATCTACACATTCATGGTGAAGGGGCCAGTTCCTTTTTCTGGGCCACCTTTCTCTGCCCACAAGGCTAAGGCACTCCATTAAAATTGGTTAGTGCCCATAAAAACTTATCTTTTTACATTTCAATGAGATGGAGTATACTCAAATGTTATAACAGCAAATTTCAAAGCAATTATTTTCACTCACAGAAAATTTTTTTCACTCTGAACATTACAGATTTTGAGAACATGAAAACAATATTTTTATGATATTTTTAGTTTCTTCGAAAATCCATACTGAAATAAAGAGGTGGGAAAGAATTTGTAGCATGTGACTAACAGGCATAGTGACAAACACAGCAGATTCCTTAAATAAACGGATTTATGTATTGCATCATCCTTAGTTCTGCCAAGCCCCTTTTTCAAAATAATGTGCTCCTAAGGTCCTGATAAATGGCACCCAATTGTATGCCAGGGAGCATTTATTGGGTCCTTTGGGATCAGTGATAATACCCTCTCTCCTAATATTTTTTTAAAATTTCAATAAATGCTCACAGATTATAGACAGACCTGATTCTTTCTTATCAATATCTTACAAACACTAAACTACCAAATCATTTAAAGGAAGACAACCATATCCAAGTATTCACAATTACTGTCATGGGAAAAAATTTGCCTCACGCAGCAATCAAACCACACACATTTAGCTTTCTAGAACTAAGAACTTTGGTATATTGTCACGGGAATCAAAGACCCTTAATAGTGTAGTGGTCTACACAGCTACTGGAAAAGCCATAGGTCCATAGTTTGATTCCTGGATCAGGGGAAGTTTTTCCCAAGGCAATTATTGTGAATTTCACCACTGTTCACACCGCAGATTTTAAATACCTACATCGCTATAATGAAATATGTATGTTGAATTACCTGAGACAGGAGCAGACTGGTTTGCTCAGTGATGGCCATTTTAGTGGATGCAGCAGCAAGGTGTGACTCAAATTCCAATATGCGTTGCTTTTCAAGAGATGATGTCTGGAGTTCTTTGGTTCGAACATCTTCAATGGTCTCATTTCCTCCAATGGTTGGTGGTGGATAATTAAAATGGCTGTAAGACAAATGTTGTATTAGGTAATAAAATTGACCATGAAAAGAAAATAAATGATCTGATATTCAACCTTAAAGATCTATCACCTTATTTTTAAGAGAGATCAAAAGACCTTTTAAAAACCATCACTATCAAGAACACAAGATATACAAAACTACAATGATTCATAAATATAGATTATCATAAGTAAATAATTTCCATGCTTTAACCCTTTCGACACAGCAGAGTTTTCGTCTTAGCATGACAGCTGTACTGAGCTCCAAGAGACTCTTCTTTCTCGTGGTACGGAGCATTTTTGGAGGACATTTGTTAAGAAGGGTCTCACGGATAAACACTTGCTTTCAGCTCCAGCCTTTTTCGACCCCTCCCAGCAAGGACACCACATTATCTCGGACTCCGAGGGTAGATGTGCTCCCTCCTTTCCAGGTTAACGAGCATACCTGTGGCATTGGTTCAGGGTCAACTTATGGATTGCTTATATGTATTTGGCACATGGATAATTGTTGCTTGCACGTAAATTGCAGACTTTGAATTGAATTTGTCATTTTTTTCCAAGCATTATCAAATTTTAAACAAAGTTCTAAGGTCAATATTAACGCATTTAATGAAGCAACAATTCTATGTTGATGTTTATACAGAACTCGAGATATAAGTTAATATTTATCGTAGGATTTCGTTTAAAAATTTTAATTGCTGCTCAAAAGACAAAGAATTCAATTCTTAGTTTATATTTCTTGAGAAAAGAACAAATATTTATTTCATAAACTGACAGGATAAACAATTGCATGACCCTTACCGCTAAGAGGGGTAATATAAGACGAGGGGTCAGGGTACCTGCTTCCGGATTCCGAGGGTAAAGCCTAAACCCGCAGTATTGGGTCCTGAAACAAAGACGTCATACACCCGCGACGGTTATAAAAGGGGGAGAGCTGGGAAACGTATATATTCGGCATTAGTTCACTTGTGTAAGAAAATCTCAGACGAAAACATACAGCTTTCGTCTCCCGGGTCAAGAAATGTGCACACGTATATTTACGTCTTCAGTAGGGAAAAGGCTATGGTAATTCAAATAATACAAGGATTATAAAAGTAAGGTGCAATTCAATTGAACATCAACATTCTTGACAGAAATGATAATTGAATGTGGAGGTGCAATGCTGGAGGGAAAAATGGTTTGAATGGAAATTTCTGTTCAATATTCCCAAAGGCACAGTGATCCCAAAAAAGTCCAATTTAGCACAACCTCCTTTCGCCCCATGTTTCTTGAGAAAACAAGCTTTCAATTGTATAAATTGAAAAATTATACGCTTCTCAGCCTCTAATTTAAAGAAGCCCAACAAAAATAATACGTACTACCATTTATTCCACACTGTGTTCTGCATATTATATCGGTTTCGGATCTATAAATATTGATCACTACACAAAAAGCTCATGATAGAGAAAATTTTAGAAAAAAGTCCTCATTTGAAATAAGTGAGTTACAGTCTGCCTATGACAGGCGTACTCTTCCGAGCTCCAGGCAAACGTCAGTGTCATATATAGCATATTAATAGCAAAATTGAGAGGGAATCGAGCAGTACTTTTATTTTGCTCAAATCTTAAATAAAAACTTCCACATCCCTACCGTATTTGACTAGGAAGACCTGTAGATGAGAATTTTAGTGGGATTCCAATTTAATAGGGTAGAAAGAGGGTAGTGCGACATGGGTACCTCTAACGTTTAGACACCAGTGTTATACATAACCTCTGGTACTATTTGGTTCATAACAGATGAGGTTTCACTGTATTTTTAAAATAAAAACTTAAAATAGTGGACAAAAATGACAATATTCTAAGCCAAATATTTATAAAAATATCTTCTACTAACTTCGTGATGCACATTTCCATAAAAGTGCGAAGAGTAGGATATTTTTCCCACGCAATACTTCCAAAAGTTGTTGGATTATGAGCAGAAATGATGAGTAGCATCACCCATGCTTTCCAGTACAAGTTTGATATTGCTAGCTGAGGAGGGCAGTACCTAAGAAAAAAAAATTCAATTAGTACACATCCATACTCCAATATAACAAAGCAAAAATTTTTAAATACTAATGGAAAAATTATAACTACCAGGCATAAACCTGAAGATGAATAAATCATTATGCAATATGTACTAGGATTTAAATGTAGATAAGATGCTGCATCCTTACATCAGTGATCTGAAGAAGTCAGCAGCAATATCGACAAAAATGTAGTCCAGAAGAAATATGGACCAACACGGCATAAAGCCCAGAAGAGCTGCATCTTCATCTACATCAACCCTTAGAAGTCGTCATAAGGAAAACCAATGAGGGTAATTTATAATGCAAAGAGATTTTACTTGCCATACTTACCCTGCAGGCAGATTAATATTTTCAGGGTGATGATAAGCACTGAGATTAAATATAAGATCTATTATTTCCAATTTATCAGCATACAGCATTGTATAAGGGGGATGTGGGAGATTTGTGCATGGACTCATGTCATTAGCAGCAGCTAAAGCAGCAGCTCGTTTCACCAGCTGATCTCCCAGTTCCAATGTATCAGGAGCACTCAGTGGATGTTCCTATGATGATGCAATAGAGAATGGATGTTTACATGCATACATGCAGAACAAGTAAGCATCACTTCAAAAATTATCACACAGAAGTTGATGGTGATTACAAAATAACTCATAGAATTACAAAAAACACTTAATAAATGTAGAAATTCCATTACAAATTTGAGGTGGGTAGAGCGGGTTGACTCTATCAAACATGTCCAATTGGCATACATGAGAAGGTTCATATTATAATGACATCCTCAAGAATGAGCAGCTATAAAAGTGAATGTAAACTCACATTGGTTTACCACAAGGTTATGTCACAATCAGGAATCCACCAAGACTTGGTTCAGGAGTGTAACATATCAGCCTAATATTTCACCCATTAAGGTATCATCCCTTCATTTATACCAGAGGTTTCCAGCCTTTCCATGCTGGCCAGCTGCATGCTAAAATTAGCATGACCTCCTAGTAAACATACACCTGTACTTGTCAACTTGTGGTAGTGGCATTGGGAGGAGGTGATCAACAGCTAATGTTATTTGTGCCATGGGGGAAGGGTAAGGAAAGGAAGGGTGGAGAGAAACCCAGCTTTGGCATTCACACACATTCAAGCAGGTACATATTGGGCAGCCTCTGAAAATTCTCTGCAACCACTAGGATTTGAACCCAAGCCCATGGGGTGGAAAGCTAACACTCTAGACACCACACCAACCCGTTCCCTTTGTCAACTCGTTCTAGACAATTAACTTAAATCACTGGAGAATATTAAAACCATTTATGTGCATAGAAATTTGTGAATAATTTAAATTGAAACTAAAGAGGTAATCAAATCATTTCTGTAGCATTTTAAAGGGTGGTCTCCATCAAACCTCAACAAACATTTTTAAAAAATGATAGCATGCCAAATTTAGCAAAAGCATAGAGTACCTTAGATAGGCCAATGACAAAAATTCGTATTAGAGTATTCTGTAGTACAGGAACTTCTGCTGCAAGGCGTTGCATTAGAGGTCGATCACTCTCAACAGGCCAACTGTCCCATTTGTAATATTGCTCAGGCTGTTCCATGAAAAGGACCTGCAAGCAAAATAAATTAAGATAGAAACAGTTGCTGACTGAGTAAATGACTTGGCCTACTTTTATCTTGTAGGAGATCTAACATTAAGAGGCAAAACAGAGAAAATAATCAGCAATTAATTAGGTGGAAGATAGACTAAATAGAAGGGGTTGAGGAGCATCAGCTAGACTCTTCTAATGGACATAAAAAATTATCACTGATATAGATAGTCACACTTGAATTACAAGGTGTAGAGATATTAACTTAATTCAGAACAAACCTTATGAAGAGCATGAACAAACTCAGATGACCCAGGCCTATACATTTTTGGGACAGTTTCATGAAGCCACCAGACAGCATCCCTTTGAATCTTTGCAACTTGCATCTGAAAAGCCTGCAATAACATGGTGAAATAAATAAAGGTCTTCCAAACGACATGATCAATGATAATGATGACCATAATGACTCATGATCCTACCATAAGTGCAGAAGAATATTAAATGTTCCTTGCAATATTAGAGGTAAGTCAAACTTCATTCATTCTAATAAGTGGAAGCCAGGTATAGTGAGTATGGCCTATAGTAAGAATCGCCTTATAACAGGTACACCCATGTCTCGTATAGCGCAAGGGATGCGTTCCTTGGGGTCTTTGCGCTATACGAATTTGCGTTATACGAGAGCGTTTTAACATAGGGAAGATAGGGATGCGTTCCTGGTAGCATAGGTCTTGGGTATTGAATTTCCTCTAAAACATCTATATTCCCATAAAAAGCCTTAGAAAACATTATTTCTATAAATATTTATAGTTAAAAACATCTTTAAAGATAGTATGCACGCATTCGAAGACTTTTATTCACGTTAAAAAAAATTCTTACGTGCTTTCGAAATTCCTTCCTGTCGTGCGGGTGGGCTAACATCTGCTATCTCAGGGGATCGTAATGCGTTGCCGGCAGTTGATGATTTTTCAAACTAGTCTAAAAACAACTATTGTGTCACCCAGGCCCTTTTGTCGCTCATCGAAATGACAGGAAAATGCAACTTTAAATGCCATTTCATAGCTAGCGGAGTTTATGAATGATAAATCATTTTAATTTGAAGTCCTCCGAGTCATTAGCAGCTACGTGAAACAGTCTTTAAATGCCTTGAAACCTGACCCAGGTTTTCCTTCCCTGAAAATGAATGAACGAGAATGCATTCTTTTCCAAAAGAATATCGTCTCATCTACACTAAAAACTAGTTGAGGGGGAAAGGAGCCACTTTCAATAACAGCTTGGAGTTCATCAGAAAATGTTGTGGTGGCTGCGCTATCAACACTTGCAGATTCACCAGCTGATATCGCCGCACTGAAAATACCTGCTTGCCGTTTAAATTCTGGAACCAACCGGAGCTTTCACTTAATGTCTCGGAGCGATTACCACTCTCGTCTTTTTGTACTGATTCACCATGAACTTTCCGTATGTGTAGACCGCTTGGTTGAAGTTGGTGCGGCTGAGGTCACTGATATTTTAGCTTCGTCTTTATTCAGAATAAGGCATCGTGAGTTTAAACTTCCGCGCAATATCGCTTTGACGCTCTCCATTTTCAATGCAATTGACCTCTCTCAAGTCCTGTTCTAGGTTAATGGTTTTTCTTGATAAATTCTTGATTTTTCTACACGCATTCCTATTTTTTGCCATATTCTCTTGGTTTTTACCCTGTATGGCTCTATCTAAATCACCTTCTTCTGCTGAACTGTATTCCTGAGACGCAGAAGGGCTATGACTGCGGGGAGGGAACGAAGCCATTGTGTTTAAGACTCTATAGCGGACCCTTTTATGTGTTGATGCTATTCATGCGCAACTCGGTCACCGCTCCGTGAATACCGTTGACCTTGAAGGCTTTAGCGTAGACCCTCTACCTACTGGAAGTCAATCGCCCGGTAACCTACGACGGCAAAAATACGTCTCAAACCGTATTGCTGAAAAAAAAACTCATTTCCACTAGCCCCACGCTTAATTAACGATCTAAATTATTTATTACCATTCTGTTAAGGAGACGAGATAAATTAGTTCGGTAGGCCGGCTATCTAGACCCAATGACGAGTAATACTTTTGGCAATTGCGCAGCAATGAATTTCGATTAATATATAAACAAAAAAGAAGATTTGAGGCAAGAAATAATATTAATATGCGTAAATTGATAGAAATTTCGTGTGCACTTGCAAGTTCACGTTTTATCACGAGAGCGTTTAAGATTTTTGATTAGGCTACACTGCGTTGCAATGTTTCCCCGAGGGACGAATTTGCGCTATATCGAAATTGCGCTAATCGAAATTGCGCTATACGAGACATGGGTGTAATTGGAAACGTACCATCAAATGGCCTACGATGTATATGGAGAAAAATATGGATTTAAGATGGCCAAGAAGTCCCTGCTCACGTGTACTTTGGATATTACAAGGCATATTCCTTCAGAGAGATGCACAACTACAAAACTTGCAATCCACTATATCAAGCTTCTAACACACTTTAAATCAAAGAATGAAATATTAAAAATGAAAAAGTGTAATTTTGCTATGATTGAAAAAATGCAGAAATATAGAAGTATAGTAATGCAAAAATTAGGTGGCCATGGTCCAGCAATGAAGAGAAGGAACAAAAAATTCATGATTACCACAAAAAAATATTTAAAAAAAGTAAATTCAACTTAATAAATGAAATTGCATGCAATTCTAGAAGCAATTTGAATCCACTACCTCCAAAGAAAGAAGTATGTACTGTGTTCCATACCTGTATCACTTTTATCTCTCGCCTGTCCCCACGAGCAATCAAATTTGCAGCTTCTCTCACATTAGGTGATACTGCTAGGAACACACAAAGAGCTACCAAGTCCACAACGGCCACAAACATTCGTTCCCTATGCTCTATTTCACCACTAGCAGTAGCTAAAGCAGGTGGAGGAGTTCTCTCTCGCATCAGACCTCTAGCAAGTGCTCCAAGATCCACGTCATGCCTCAGGACACGAACAACTTCACGTAAAAGTGCTCTTAGTGGCCGATGATAATCTTCTCGGTTCATAAGAAGATCCTGAATTTTAAAAACATTTCATATTATTATTTGGTAAAATAAAATTTATTGATAAAATAAACAACTTCGTACTTAGATATATGCCACTATGCTTTCAACCTTGACAATGAATATTACAAGTAGCAATTACCCACGACTCGAAATGAAAAATTCATATCTTTGAATCCCTGTGCACTGGAAAATATTCAAGATTTGAAACCTGTATTTTCATGCATTTTCAGTCAATACAATATTTTGAATTTCTAGCAAAATAAAGATAACTACTTATTACACATTTTAACAATAGCCAGTCTTGATGACAGTGGGGTTAAGCCCTTGCCTCCCAACCTGAAGGATGAGGGTTCCAATCCCACCTGGGTAAAACCCACCTATCCAGGGCATCAGTTTTTTAAAATAAGTTATCAAATACATATAATTAAATTATCCCAATTCGGGCACCTGTGATTATCTCCTCCACATAGCATGTCATTTATTTTATGAATATCCTTGAACATGCTTTAGTGGACAAATAATCATGAAATGTAAGAAACACAAAACTAAAGGAGATAATCTTTTTCATAAGCTACTTCAGCTTGCCTATGAAATCAATGCGATAGTCAAAAGATTTAATTTAAGTTGAGTAGTTGACAATGTATTTACTTTATTCCTTATTTTATATTGTTATATTACTATAAGTCTTATTAAAAAATATTAATAAAAAGGATGAAAAATGCCACAACAAACTACCTGAAAAATTTCAGCGAGAAGAGTCGCAGCCTGTTCCGGTGATGCTTGAAATATTACAGCTATCATAGCCATATTATTTGGATTTCTTGCAGTTGATAATTCATTATATATTGTATGCTTCAATACAGTCATTAAATTATCAGGATTAGCACCAATCAGCTCTCTAAAAAGATAATTGTTGCAAATTCATAGTTAACTATTATAAAGAGAATGCAAATCTTTTAAAGTGCAAATCGATTGTCTCCTCTTCACAAGAAAAAATATGCAAAATACTGCACATGCAAAACGGAGAAATAAACTGGCTTCTCCAAAACCTGATGAAGCCAAAGACAATTCCATAAGATTGTATTTTTTTTTTAACTATTACAGAATTCTAAAAGTGGTATTCATGATTTTATTCATGATTGCTTGATTGACAGATTTTTATCATGGGATGAAAAATCTGCACAAGCAATCAGTAAAAAGGAATTAGACAAGGTTGGGCACTTTCTCCTCTAAATTCATTAATCACTTGCTGAGTGATATTGAAGGAAAATCTTTAGATGACTGTAATTTGGAGGACATAATCAGCATCTTACTGACAAGGGGAATGCACGACCTTCGCATCGCCGATCGAGCTCAAATTTTGCGATTCGGTAGTTTAAGGGAACAAATGTAATATGCCGAAGCGGGACGACGCACTTCTCGTAAAATTCCGAGAAAAAAGCAATTAAATATCGTAAAAAATGAAGCTGCGTTATATATGCCGTTTTGAACGCCTTATTTATTCAAGTAGGCGGTAGCCCTGTGGATACGGTATCCGACTGTGGGTGTGAAGGTAGCAAGTTCGATGCTCGCTCAAGGAATTTATTTTGTGTTAATTTTTAAACATTTTATTGTTTAAATTTTTTAAGTTCGTTTTCTTATCTTCGTTACTACTATGGAATAAAAGAGTTTTTTTTTTTTTTAAAGAGTTTTACTTTTTTAAAAGTTTTTTTTCTTAATATTTAAATCAGCAATGGATCAGCTTGGGATTAGGAACTGAGGATGAAGGGTGGATAGAAACCCGGCGTCGGCATTAGCCTGCTCTTAACGAAAGGCACCAAGGGGACCACGGCTTAACGTCCCATCCGACGGACGGTGTACTGCACAACTAGTGTAATCCACATTACACGCAGGGATTGAATTTAGGAATGCCCCTTAATTCTTTACCGAGATTTGGATGTGGAAGGCCAGTACACTGCCTCACCACTCCAGTTAATCCTTTATTTGCAATTTTCAGGATGGAACTCATCATAAAGACATGCAAAGCAAAGTGATTTGCGGCACCACGAACAAGTAGAAAAGGCGTTTTTTCCACAACTGCAACGACTGTCCATAATTTTTGAAGGAAAACACACGTCATTTACATTTACGAAAAATTGTCTCGTGCCAGCGAGCTTCGAAGCAAACATGCATGTTCAATAATTTGCTCATCGATAAAAACTATATTAGCTGCGAACCACGCGTTCAACATTCCGATAGATCAGCCTTTCTATCCACCCTTCATCCTCAGTTCCTAATCCCAAGCTGATCCATTCCTGATTTAAATATTTTAAAAAACTCTTTTAAAAATATATTCCATAGTATTAACGAAGATAAGAAAACGAACTTTAAAAATTTAAACAATAAAATTCTTAAAAATTAACACAAAAAAGAGTTCCCTGAGCAAGCATCGACCTCGCTACCTTCACCTCCACAGTCGGACACCGTATCCACTGGGCTGTCGCCCTATTGTTTAACTTAGGCGTTCAAAACAGTTTATATAACGTACCTTCATTTTTAACGATTTTTAATTGCTTTTTTCTCGGAATTTTACGAGAAGTGCGTCGTCTCGCTTCGGCATATTAAATTTGTACCCATAAACTACCGATTCGCGAAATTTGAGCTCGATCGCCGATGCGAAGGTCGTGTATTCCCCTTGTGAGTCTGAACCTTACATTTTTCTCACAACATACAACAGGTGGTGGAAGACAGAACTACAGAAGAATAATGAAAAATGCAGAATGACTGGAGATGATAACAGTGAAAATGAAAGAGAAAGCTCAATGAAGACATTTTCGCTTGGGAAAAAAATTAAATAAAAAATTGGTACATACTAAGTAATTTGCAAAAGAGAAGGCAAAATAAGGTCAGTAAAACTAAAATTATGAAAAATGAGATAATACCTTATTAATCACACATTACAGAGGAATATAAAAAAGTACACGGTAGGTATACAATGAATATTTACTGGCTGTAATGGAAAAAATATGCTATGATACTCACCTAATTCCACCAAGGTACAGGTTAATGAGAGCCTTAGTTTTCAAACGAATTTTGACCAAATGGCTGATGACTTCCACATCCCTCTGAGTATGAGATGAACAATTTGTGCATACAGATAACAACAACTCCTGAGCAGGTCGAGTAAGTTTGGGATTTTGCAACCACATTTCCAACCTAGAGGCAGCAGTAAGTCGAACCTGAAAAAAAGGCATTATGGAAAATAAACTGAAAATGTAGCTAATATTCAAGGACATATTAAACACCAAGAATGAGGCATACAAATCTTACAATAATCTTTAAATGGAATCTGTAAAAAAAATCATAGTTACCTCAACCAAGCCAGCTGAGGAAGTGAGAAGCCGAAGAAAATTTCGAGTGATATTCTCTGGAGGCTGGCGTCTATTCAGCTGCTCCCTAACAGCATCCATCACAATTTGCTCAACTGATTCAGAAGAATTGGCATACCTATTGAATTTTTCATGAAGGAAATAAAGACTAATCGGTGAACAGACAGCTTTCCCTATCAAGTAAATAATAATTTCACATTTTCTCCATGCTATTTTGTATTTCAGTGGTACAATGGTAAAAATAATTCTTGCTATAGTAGTCCCATACAAGATCAATGATCTCCTCTGATAGCAGTCAAAACATTCATGCACAAGCTAAATGCACCTAATTAAGAATTTCAGTAACGGGAGTAATATTTACATAAAACCAATAACTCACCTGGGAATTACAGCGATGTCTGCTTTTTCCTTTGCCCCCTCCCCAACACTCATTCCACTAGCTACACTACTCATCTCACCACCACCATCCACAGACAAACTCATATCTTCATCAGGCCCTATGATGGATGGAGACGAGCAGCCTTCTGTGCGACCAATGGGTAGAGCTAAAGTTACCGGATCAGGAGGAGCCATTCCAGGACCAAGTAGAGGTCGTGAGTGCAAAGGTGTGGCCTTTGTGTCAATGGCTGTCAATATATTCTCAACAAAGGGCCGACACTCTTCTGCATCAACCCATATCCTGTCTCCAATGCTATCCTCAACATACAGCTGCAAATAATCAACATAGATTAAATTTAGAGCATGAACTTCTAATAGAATCCATACATAGCATCCATTTGTATAAAACATTCATAGTTCCTGAGGAAAGGAGTGAGAATTAGTAGGGGTACTGGGAAGAATTTGCAGGCGGAAGAAAATGGTCAACACAATAGGGAGAGTGGGTGGGCAAACGGAAAAACCCTGTGGAAGTTTGGGTCCGTTAAGGAGTGAGTGAGGAAAGAATTTAACCATTTGTTTTTGGGAAGGGGATCTTAAGGAGAGGAGAGTGGGTAAAAAACACTTGTTTGTTCATGAGCATATTCATATCACTTTGTACTATTTCAAATTGCTCCAAAACATCAAGCCTTGAGCCCTTACTTTCGAAGTGGAGAACTTCTGGTTGAAAATGAAAAGAATGAATAGTCTGTAGCAAGTGTTCAAGTGACTGAATTTGTTGAACTTACTCATTGGGACATCTGTGAACACAGCTGACATTTTGAAAATTGAAACTGCTCAAGAGCACATTCATTCTGTTGGTGTAATGGGTTACAAAAGATACTATGGATCATAGGTTCGATTAATCTAATCTTGGTTATACATGATAATGTTTTGCTCACACACTATAGAAATTTTTCTAGTCTCAAAAACTTTGCAGAATCAAGTATGTGGTGCAGAGGATGTCTTATGACTGTACATCATGTGCAATTCATCATGGCCTCTGCTTCCGCCCCTATTTCAAGGGCAATTATGTACTTGAAATTCAGGAAATTAAGTGAAAGCAGAGGATCGAGCCACATAACCCATCAGCTTTCAGTCTTGAACTTTTGGGTGCCCACATGTGTATTTGATCCTAAAAATTGAGCAAATTATTGAGTAAACAGAATTTTGGACTAAAATTTTCAGACAAAAGTGCAGTACCCATAAATAGCATTTTGAATGTTCTCTTATTACCTAGGAACTAACATTATTTCTAAGTCTAAAAAATACTTTACCATTGGCATTTTCTGCTGTTTATTCAGTTCCTATATTCAGTGTGAAATAATTTGTTACAGTCCACAATAATGCGTGGGAATTTTTACATCAAAACTATGGTTAGAATGAAATACAGTGAGTCCTCGTTTAACGTCACTTACTGTTCCTGAAAAATGTGATGAAAAACGAAATGACGTTAATCGAAACATAATACCCCATAAGAAACGATGTAAAAAGTGAATATCGGCTCCTCCTAGACCTCACAATTCCTACGCGAAAAAAATGTTGGCGTATCATATCTGGGGCATTTTTATGGTGGGAATGCCAAAGTAATGCATAAATACGAGTTCCTGTCTTCATCGACGACAATAGCAGCAGTGACGTAAATCCTTCTCCATTTTTGTATCTTCCAGCATTTGCTTTTCGGCTTCGCTATGATGGTCGCCCGGGCGAGCGTCGTCTGGGCATCATCATCGCTGAAACATCGTCTCAGTTACAGGAACCAAAATTATTGTGAACTCGGCAAAAAAAAGTGTCGACAAAAACTCCGAGTTCTACACGAAAAAATGCCTTGAAAGCACTTTTTAGGTTCCTGAAAACCATTATGTCAAGTACAACCTTGCGTACCTATGCAAGAATTCATTTTGCAGAAATTTTTGCCAAAAACGTAATCGCAATTAAGAATAAACACACCGCTGTACACTTTGCTTAGACTGACTGTATTACCGCCCACAAAACGAACAACCTGCAACGCCCGCCGCTTTGCCTTTTTTTGCACGTAATTTAAAAGACTTGACGTTATCGCGAAGCGTAGGTGCGATAAACGAATGACGGTCTCAAAATTTTCATGACGTTATCGCGAAATGACGTTAAACGGGGTGACGTAGAACGAGGACTCACTGTAATGTAAATTTACGTACCAATTTATCACATCTTTTAGTCCGATACAGATTTTGTCATTTTAAGTTCAAAAGACTTGGTTACAAACCAAAATATTGCTAATAAAAAATGAGTAACCCATTATCATTACTTACCATTTGTAAAGAGAATTTATTTTTGCAATTTAATTAATGACCTATTTTTAGCTGAATTTCCAATGTTCTCTATTCAACGAGGAAGAATTCCTAGCTAGGTCTGTCCATGTTGTCATACTAAGATGCAAGTGAAAGATTGTCTGGTACAAGGGGAATGTAGTTTACAAATTCCGTTGTACGAAAACATTAAGCTGACAAAACTTAGGAAGACAGAGGTCTTCAAGTAGTTGATGAGATGACTACATTCAGATGCCAAAGAGCTTTATGTTGATTTTTCTCCCCTCTGTACATATTTTCATAAGGCATTGGTACGTATTCAGATAAAATTTCAAAATATTTTTCTTATATCTCTCAGAATAAGCCATATTTTATCAAAATCAATCGTAAATAAAAATCTTCCCATTTATTTAGCCCAACTTCTCTCAAGATATACTTGATCAAAAATTTTTAAACCAGATCACGCATGAATCATGAAAAACATTTGTAAGAAACCCAATTGTCTAGGTGAGGTTATCTAATACATGGCTCAAAGAAACTGAGGAAACTAATGAGCCTTACTTAATGTTTCTAGGTTTCAATAGCAAAAAGCAATAAATTGTTGAGTGAATGAAAGAAGGCTACCATTATGCCCAGCATAAATAAAAATGTGGTCTCTTCAAAAATGAAAGAACTTCTTAATGATAATTATGAGTTTAACGCTTTATCAAACTATGAACATGAAAGAATGAAATGGTAGTCATCAGTTTTTAGCAGAGAATGCCACCCCTAGCAACTAGGGAGAAAAACTGACTCACCATCAAAGGTCTCAATTTCAACAATCAACCTTTCTTCTTCGTTCATTTCAATGTAATTGCTGAAATTAAAGCAATTAAGCAACCATTTAATTAAAGCAATTAAGCAACCATTTCATTAAAGCACAGAATTTATGGTTTGAAATGGTTTTCTATGCTGCTCCCATGAACATTTTTTACCCCATGTGCTACCAAGTAAAGGCCAATTGCAAGACAATTATTACACCCAATCTGATAAAATCTGAGGGGAGGGAGTGAGTATGGTAGTCTAGTGAATAGTCTTGGCTTATGACGGAAGGGATTTGGGTTCAACTCTCGGACAAATCCTTTACATACCCACAAATAAATATCCTTGGGGCTCGAGGAGACCCATGGGAAATAACTGAATATGTGTTACTCTGACACCAATGGCATAGGTTTGAATGAGCTCTATCCTTACCAGTCCAAATGGCTCTCTTGGTTGAAACACCGAAAGAGTGAGTGATAATGAAGTAATGCCCCTACCTTCAAGAAGGTTTCAGGCCAAGTCTTCTTTTCCTGGAAGCCTCGCAGCAGCAAATTTGCAGCCAAGATGGGAACAGATGGGTTGTTCTTTATCTTGAAGGGAGGTAGCCCAGGTGTCACACCACCACCAACAGCACTGCTTCCACCGGAATGAGGATCTTTGCGAAGGAGACTGCACAGAGCATGGCACACTACATCAACTGCAAACAGTGACGGTCTCACCTGTTCAACAATGAAACAAATTAACAGGCAGAAAATAATATTTGTCCATAAAAAGGGAAATTATACGAAGGTATGCCAAAGATGTTGATGATTGAAGATGAAATACTGTGAGAGGAATTATTTATCACGTAGATACTAGCAAATTTGATTTACTATATCTAGAATTTTATTCAGTTACACACCCGATTCTGCACCCACCTCTTTCATCCATCACATATGGTTTTGACTAAATTCAAAGCAGAATTATTGTATACCATGTAGATATCTCTTCTGAATAATAGTGGCTCAGGCAATCCCTGATTGATTGTTATTCGAGCAATACTCACCAAAAGAAGTCATGCTTGACGTATAAAAGCCTGTCTTTTACTTGGGTTGCAGATACATAAAATAAATGCAGGATTCTTAAAGATAGGTAATTTGAAAACATATTCAGCAATGGAGCAGTGCCCTATAATTTCGAAGAAAATTTAGTTTTCCTTGTGCGCACACTATCAGACATTAATTTGCATTATTTAAATCCATGCTATTACCCTTTTGAAGTAAAAAATTCTAAGTGATAGCCACCGAATGACACCATTGTTTCAAAGGACTTCTTCAGTCTACGAATTGGATGATACTTACCTAGAGTACATTTAAATTCCATGCCTATGGGCCCTCTCGAGAGATACAAAATCAAATGCCAATGGAAAATTCTCCTCGGCATTGAATATCACATATTTCAAGATGGAGAGTATCCATTAAATCCATCAACATTCTGTGTACATATTATCACTTGTGCTACCTGGGTAAAGAACTACTCGAGGAAATCATCAATGACGTTATTTACCTTCCCGATGTACAGAAGACTAACGTAGAGTAGTAGGTCTTGCTGAGGATTGGGCGATATTCCACCACCAGCAGAAGTACTTGATACAGCTGCTACTGTAGCCTTTGAGCGCTGACTTGCACGGAGATGTCGAATTGCTCCACAAAGAAGACCTACGACACGATCGGCTTCATCAGCATCGGCAGCTTCTAAAACCAAAGGAGCCAATTCTGCTCCACCTGTGCCACTGTCCCAGTCACTTAAAGCAACCATTTCCCATGCCTCGCCGGGGGGAGGTGTTGTCTTATGTGTAATTTTGGTCTTCTTGGGAACCAGAGCAGAAGCAACAACTGCACTGGATGTGCCATCTCTTTTCCTCTCTCCACCTGCAAAGAAGAAATTAATAACTCATCAAAAGCAGTTTAATGTTTATTAATACCAATAAAAATACGCATGATACATATGTAAACATCCAATGCACATCACGTAAAATACTGAATGAAATCTTGGTGTAGTAAAAAAAACATGCATCCCCAATTGAAAGGCCAATACACTAGCATACATTAATAACAAAATACATTATATCCTTAAGGGTTTTGCTAACCTTGTGCAGGATGAGTGTTTCCTGCTCTATTGTGTAGCACTCCAGGCCGTTTTGTTTCGGTAGATTCAGGCCTAGTGGATTTAGAACCGAGCGCAAAAATGTCACTGGGATGTTGCTGAGTCTTTCCCTTGCCACCTCGTCCAACCGAAGATTTTCCCCTTTCCATTTTGGTTGAGACACTCTTATTTCACCGTAGGCATTACAACAGACTATAATCTGAAGGAGAAAATACATTGAGTTTACCAACTAAACAAATTCATACTACTGACTTCTGATTCAAACGCATCACCTTACATGTTCGTATAACACAATAGGAGTAAAGTTTTACAGAAGATCAACACCATTTACTCATTCAGTATGCCATATTCGCCGACAAACATCCCCCTACCATTCCCCAAATGCATAATCGAGTACACTTCCGATCTATCGAATTGCCTTCGAGATGCAGCAACTCCCCTGACGTCCCCTTCCACAGCTGCCCTAACTAAACACTACTCCCCACCCTCTCCACTACGATCCAACAACGTATTCCGACCGCTTCGACATTTCGAGATATTTTTATTACGAGTGTCATTTGTTATCGAATGAAAACAAATGTTTATGTTGGAGGGCCAAGGGTAGAGCGTTGTACTACAAGTAAACAATGGATAAATTTAATTACTTCTGTCACTTGACCCGGGATAAGTTATTCTCCGATGTATTCAAGTGATATCATAGTGTAGATTTGTCATCTGGGAACAATGGCCGATGAGGATGAAGTTGATGTGCTGGGGGACTTCAGCCTTGATTCATTATTCCCCAAAGAAGACAGCCGTTTGTAAATATACACTACATCTTAATTGTACCTCATTGTTAATTTTCATTAGAGTATACTTGTGGTTGGCCTCATTCGTTGTCCTTAAGAAAACGAGTATTGTTTGTAAGTCATAGGCTATTGTTGTTGTATGTACATTTTGTAGGCACTGCTACGACGGAGGAGTATTAGGAGCTCAAAGTTCAGATCTCCTTAGCGATTATATTGCTCCTCAATGGCTGCTAGACGCCTCGCAGCCATGGTATTCGGCGGATGATAAATCAAGGGGAACCAGTGATCGATTATTGCCAGAGGAGAGACAACATACGTTTGGCTTTAGTTCTTTGAGTGGCGTTGAAAGTCCGACTAAAAGCACGCCCAGTACATCTCGATGGGAAGAATCCGATTTGAGTTGGACGGAAAGGGAGAAGTCTCTGATTGAGAAAGGATTGGTAAGCAATTGGCTAATTATTAAAGTGACATTTCCTTTAGCATTTATTGATCTGTTTGGCTACGAGCTGGATATTCCGTGTCAAAGAGAAATATAATGGCTTTGTAAGTGATGAAAGATATTAGTCTGAAATGTTCTTCATCATTAAATGATTAAAATTCACTCCCCCATGGAAACGGGGTGGTATTCCATAGTCCATAAGTGTTCATGTAAAATTTGTTTAAATTATACTTTGAAAACAACATTGTAAGTAAGTTATCTAATACTAAACTTTATTTAAAATTTTGATGTTTTATTTTACATTGTACTTGAATGTACAGGTTTTGTACTTTATCGGACAAATAGGTTGGTTTCCTTCACCAAAGAAAACGAAAGGCATTGATTGCGATTCGTTACCCTCCATTAGAGTATTCATAATAAACCAATTATTTGGTTTTAGAAATCCCAGTTCAGACAAATGGCAATGGTCAATTTTATACGCATTTGAAAAAGGCCAGATTGGCGCCCATGCGATGCCACTCCACGTGACGTCACAGGGACCTAGTTTCTATACAAGTAGATAGGAGTTTTACATCGTCTGAGGTTACCAATGCATAATGAGGCACAGAGCTCAGGGAATCATGCATTAATAATCACCTATTAAAACTGGCTAAGATTGGAAAGTTTTCTTCGTTTGATAGGGTAATAATAGTCCTTATTTAAGCCAAGCACTGCCTGCTAGCAGGGTACTAGGCTACCCGCTAGCAGGCAGTTTGAGCGCTGATACGATACAGGCTGCTACCTTCTAGCAGCCTGTATCGTATCAGCGCTCAAATCCTCGCCCCAAGGTCACCTCACACGCTGACAGCGGGAACCAGAATTATGTCACACGGCATTTTCCCAGCATTCATACAGTTTAGCCGTCGCGTTTTCGCACACTTAAAAATTCTCACTTTTCATTTAATCGCTAAAAATAGATATCGTCATTTAAAAATCTAAGAGCATGAAATACGTACTCCAGGAGTAATAATTTTTCGATTTAGGCAATAAAAAAATAATAGGAAACCACCCTATTACCATTTAATTTGGGGAGGGCCAGGCTCCCTCTGCCCCCAAAACTCTGCCTATGCCCTTCAATGCAGTCACATTATTATTATTTGAGTATTTTCCAATTAAAGTATTATTAAGATTATAGTAGACTTAGAACTATTCACAGTAAGGCCTATTTGCTTTCATCCCGACTAAAAATTATTCTCTCTTCCTTACTTTCCCTTGTTTACCCATCATTCAACCCTCTAACAATATTTTCAACTTCCCCTCCCCGATAAGTACTCGCTCCATCCATATGTTTTGTCTCCTCCATATCTCATCTAGGAGCCCTCTCTCTTCACCCAACATGTCCAGCACTCTCCTCATTACAGTGGTCCCTCCTACTCTCATTCACCTCACCTTCTTCATTCTTTTCCAGGCCCACATCTTGAACGCTTCCCGTCTTTTCTCGTCCTTCTTTCTAAGAGTCCATGTTTCTGCACCGTACAGTGCTAGACTCCAGATCAGACTCTTCATTAACCTTTTCTTTCAATTCTTATACAACGGTCATCTCATCAGCTCCCTCCTGTTCCTGAGCGCCTCCTTTGCCAACACAATGCTCCTCCTGATGTCCATTTTCCTCTAAGTGCTGGCAAAAGTAGTATTTTTGTCAAATTTAATATTTTTGATTGAATTAATTTTTAACTTAAGTTCATTATTTTAGTATTACGAATGAATTTTCTGGTGTAACCTAGAATGCTTTTTCTGTCAACTGGAGGACAGCTCTCATTGGCTGGAGCAAATGGGGTACAATCCCTCAGCCTGCTAGACACACTTGGACATGGATTATTTTAACCTTCCAGTTGTGGTATATATTGAACCTGGTAGACATTTTTTTATCGGTATTGACCTTATTGTCTGCCTCTCTTAGTGTCAAATTTGAACAAAATTTCCCTTCAAGTAACTTCTGAAGATGAGGTAAGATCATCTATTGCACCATGCAGGCTTTTGTCTGTTTATTTAACTTATATTAGGTTTCTTTTTATTTTTTCGTTTTATTCCTTTCCCACCCTTTACAATTCACATGCAACACCAATAGGGTGGTTTCTTATTATTTTTTTATTGCCTAAATCGAAAGATTATTACTCCTGGAGTACGTATTTCACGCTTTTAGATTTTTAAATGACAATATCTATTTTTCGCGATTAAATGAAAAGTGAAAATTTTCAAGCGCGCAAAAATGCGACGGGTAAGTATGAATGCCGGGAAAACTCCGTGTGACATAGTTGTGGTTCCAGCCGCCACCATGTGAGGCCACCTTGGCTTGAGCGCTGATACGACGCAGGATGCTAACAGGTAGCAGAGTACCCTGCTAGCTGGTAGTGCTTGGCTTAAATAAGGATTATTAATACCTTATCAAACGAAGAAAACTTTCCGACCTTAGCCAGTTTTAATAGGTGATTATTAAGACATGTTTCCGTGAGCTCTGTGCCTCATGCATGCATTGGTAACCTCAGACGATGTAAAACTCCTATCTACTTGTATAGAAACTAGGTCCCTGTGACGTCACGTGGAGTGGCATCGCATGGGCGCCAATCTGGCCTTTTTCAAATGCGGTTAAAATTGACCGTTGCCATTCGTCTAAACTGGTATTTCTAAAACCAAATAATTTGTATATTATGAATACCCTAATGGAGGGTAATGAATCGCAATCAATTCCTTTCATTTTCTTTGATGAAGGAAGCTACCCTATTATACCACCATATTCTTAACTCTTGGCTGTACTCTGTAGTCTCCTAAAATTGGTACAGTACAACCTCGATATAACGACACCCCACGGTGCACTAATAAACACTCGCTATAGCGAATTGTCGCTTTACCAGAGGTGGAGCAAATAATAGCCAATATACCTGTTGCGGACAGATATACAGGAACAGGAGTGGTGCGGCGACAGATAAACATCTATCCGATAAACGTAAGCATAAATCCAGACGAAAGGCGATGTTTTTTGCATCACTAAATTCCCTTACTCGAACAACGACTAACTATTCAAACCATTTATAAGCGCCGCACTGAATAAAAATCATGGAAAGCATTGTTTCGTCAATCATTATGCTAATGCACAACCGACGAAGTCATTTTTCTATGCACTTAATTAGTTCATTTACGTGATCATTCTATTATTTTGGTATTTTCCACTGAAAATTCAAAAATTAACTGACAAAACAGTAGCGCGGTTATTTAATGCCTCAAAGGTTTCCATTGGTGTATGTTTATTGTTTCTGTACGTTAACCGGCAGTGAAGTGAAATAACGCATTACATTTGTTTCTACCGGTGGAAGGTTGTATAACGTTCCCGCCTTGGAAGACTTTTTCTATCAGATAATGTAATATCTTCATCATCTACGGTAAAAAGTTAGCTAAGCTTGAAAAATGACGTGATTAAAATTACCGTTGTTGAAAAAAAGTTTCTTTTTGAGTGTTACGCTCGCGACGTATTTGAAATGATACACCGAGTTTACCACGGCACTGCAAACGAGAGTTAGTTGTTCTGTGAGTTCTTCCAGCGGCCACCAGGGGATGTTCGGCTACCTACGTAACAAAAGAGAGCGCCAGTACGACTCCGACCAATGACCCGAATAGTTCACCCTTGTACATCCGCAACGGAGAATAAATACGTCCATCCGGACAATTCACGCTGAGTATCATTGCTTCGTACATCCTACATCATCGCTAAGGCGCACTACCTACCTTTAGAGGCATCATTGCAAGTAATACCTCATACTGCAAGGGTTTTGTCGGGGAGTTGTATATAAAAAAAAAGTTCCGTTTCGTCTATGTTATATGACGCGGGGAATATTTCTAAAGATACTTATGATCGGAGTCCTCTCTTCCATGACTTCAGGTTTACACCGCAGGCATCACCAGGGGAGTTGTGAGGGGAGATAACGCTTTGGTGCTTCGCATTAGTATAATCAACCTTCCGCACTCTTAAAATTCTCGATTCGCAATCTATCCCTAAAATACTCCGCTTCAGGCTTGGGCGTAGCCCCTTTCTCAGTAGTTCCCGCAGATTTGAATGGGCAAAACCACCCGAACAAAGCTCCTTATAACTCTTCATCGTCTGCATTCCTTGGGCGCTTTTGTTTTTTTTAATTTTGCAGAGCGAATAGGAAGATAAATTTAATTTCGACACTCATATTACTCCTTTATTTTTATTTTCTCGCTTAGACGTGTTTGGTGTTTTTTTGGCCATGGTGACTGCCATCAAATGCTTTCTATTCACGCAACTCACGGACGTGCGGGTATGCTGCCGACTGCTTTCTGCCGCCCGAGGAACAAAAGAAGATTAAGCATTCGCGAATGCTAATGCCATAATATTTTCACCAAAATTAACTACTTATTTATCGAACGACAGTTTACCACATAAATTTGAGACTGAGCACTCCATTAACTTCATTTCTAACAGATCGCTAGCAATTACAGAGGTTAAGGAGTCTTGATGAAAGTCTTCCGGCGGTGAAACCCTCGCTATGGCGAGAGCCAACACCAAAAGGGTCTCGTAAAAACGAATTTTTTAACACGCTTATTGTAGGGTCAATTGACGGTGCATCGGCTATCTCTCGTTATAGCGGGAGTGTCGCTATAGCCCGTACTCGCTGTAACGAGGTTCCACTGTATGTAATTACTACATAGTTCTTCAAGATTTCCATGAAGGTAACTGAACCAATTAGCAAAAATTAGCAAAGGAAATTCAGAAAATGCAGATTTAATACTCTCATGTCATGTTCAAGGGAAAAGTTTTATGATGTGAGTAATATTTTTTGCAAGCATCACCACAAGGATTTCTTACTTAAATTACCTTAGTTACCAGCTGCCTTTCTGAATGACTATGCCATGAGGATGCGTTTGAAACATTAAAATTATTTTAATATGCCTAAATTCTTGCTTTTCAATCTTTTCATTATGATCTTCAAGGAACAATGGATGAGATGTTAATTTGCTTATGTCCTCTAAAGGAACATTGTAACTTAAATGGAAAATGGTTACATGTGTATGCCTACCAAATGATTACTGATTTCCACTCCATATTTATGAATGAATTTGAAAAATATGTACATATTTCTTTTCATGATTTTACCATCCATTTCTGTAAATCGTGATACTAAAATTTGAGAAGTAAAGAATTACACAATATTGCTTATTTGTTTTGTTGGTAACCTTTGGTAAATCTTTGCTTCAGGAAACGAGGAAAGAAAATAACTAATGTATGGAATGTATTGGAGTAATTTGTGGTTTGGTGCTTGAAATTTTCATTCTAGTTTTATATTATTTAATTTATATGTGGTGTAGCAGATATCTAGTAGGAAAATGAGAAGCTTTTGGTGGATGATTTATTCTAGAAATAAGCTAAAAGTAATTATCATTTCAGGAAATGTTTGGAAAAAGCTGGAACAAAATAGCGCAGTTTATTGGTACAAAAACTGGCACTCAGGTTAAAAATTATGTGAAGTGGGAACGCAATAGCAGGTCAGATGAGTCTATTGTGACTGAAGTAAATTCTTCGTCCAACTTTGATCAGCAGACTGGAGAAGTGTTTAGTTTCTCAGAAATTATTGATGACATGCAAATACCTGCATCGATGGAAGAGGTACGTATGGTGCTCCCTTTTTCTTGCTTTCATCTTTACCTTTTATGGTGATCTGTGTAATGGTATTTCTCAATTAATAATGTGTCCAGAAAAAAATAATCTGGGTTTTTTTTTATTACCTTGATGTCCTAATTCAAATGTATTTCTAATTCACTTTTATAAGAGGTTATTTACTCAAACCATAGTTGTGATAAAAATTATTAGTAATAAAAATACAAAACATTTATGAATATGTTATAAAAATGTAATGGATGAATAAGTTGACATGTGATTTCAAGTTATTTTGTAAAATTCTAAAAGGCTCGTGGTAGGTTTATCCCCAAAAACCCTTAACTATATCATGGAATTATATAAACCCTTTGGTATGTTGGCATGGATTTAGTTTTGGGAAGTCTTGTTGCTATAACAACTTTTTGTGACTCATTGATTGAATTCCTTTCAGGTTATAGCAGTAGTATCCACGGCTTCACCAACCATACCTATTTCATTGCCTCGTGCCGGAGAAAGCAGGGATAGGAAAAAAGACTCTATCAAAAGCCAAACATGGACAGGAAAAAATGTGCAAAGTAAAAGTTCATACGGAAGGAAACATGAAAACCAGAGGCATTTTGAAGACAAGAGAAGACGGGAAAAGAAGAAGAGAAATACATCTTTGACCTTTGAGGACAAAGTTAAACTCTCCCCTGAGAAGTTTGACCCTGAGACAAACAAAAAGAAAGAAGGAAAGATGAAGAGTTTATCAAATAAACATGAATCTGCTTTGACTGAAGAATCCAAAACCCTTCCGAAATTACCAGATAAGCTTTCATCTGGTGAAGAGGTTGTTCGGATCACCAAGGAGGGCAGTGAGTCAGATGACAGTGAAATTGAAGTTGGTGATAATGAGCCTGTCATGGTGGATGCTACCGGTGAAGAAATTGATGGGGCATTACCTCAAACTGCCAATGATTTTTCTAATTATTGTTTGACTTCAGATGTGATAGCTGACAATCCATCCAGTGCTCCATTAAGTTCACCTTTACTTGAAATTGAGAAAAAGGAAGATAAAAAATATGATGGATTTAAATCTTTGGGTAAATAAAAATTATTTTCATTGATTCCTTTTCTTGAAGTGGTGATTTGAAGGAATTAACCCTTTGTTACACTGCTGACTTAAACTGTTTTCAAACCATAATTAGAGGTGTGATTAGGCATTTACGTTCTGCTTTTTCGTAAAACTGTGTGAGCTCAGCTGTTGAAATATTAAAAATTAACTTGCATGAAGAAAAGTTGTTAAGTGAGAGTTGCATATCATTTGCGAAGGAACTGTTTTGCTAGCCTCTATGTACATATTTGGGAAAAAGTAAAAGTGGTTTCTAAGGGTTGATTTTGAAAATCATAAAGTCTGAGTCAGTGGGTCTGTTTTATGTAGTACTTGTTAGAATTGTGTTCTGTTGAAATTGAACCTTGTTGAAATCTTGTTGCAATTTTTAGTGTGTTCATCGTATTTTGTTTGAAGAGGGATTATTAGAATGTATTCTCCCATTTGCTGTAACACAGGGTTTGAAGATGAATGTAGTGGCTTGACCTCTAAAATAGCTCCTGCAGTCAGCATGAAGGACCGCAAAGATAAGAATTCATGTCATCAGGACATCATGGACAATATTGCAGCAATTCCACCACCTTCTGAAGAGTTCTTTCCTGATATGCAGTCTATCTCTGAACAGGAGAAACTTATACATACTGAGTTCTTTGAAGGCCGTTCAACAAAAACACCTAAGCGTTACATGAAGGTAATTGATTTTTTGATGCTTTAGTTAGTGCATTATTATTCCTATGATAATTTTTTAATATTTGTACCCTTGACAAGAATCATAGGTTTTTTTCTTCAATTGAGGTATTTCATAATTGTCAACCTTTCTAAGTTTTTCTTTTCTTGTTTAACCCTGAAAAATTAACTTTTAAAGTAGTCATTTTCAAATTGTATAATAATACATAAACCTTGGCGATACACTTAAGGTAAAATAATGACCTTTTAAGAAGAAATTTAAGTTTAGTTGGTGGTGGGCTAGTTGTCTCCAGTGGAGTTTCTAACTCTGGTAGAAGTGCAGGACTTTTCTCTTCCCCCTGAAATATGTCACCACTTATTATCAGCATGTTTACTTTCCTTGACTGACTCGCCTTCCCCTACATCAGTCACTGCTGAGTCCCCCATCCACCCATTTAGGTTTCCCACAGGCTGCAGTGGCCACATTCGACACTAAATCTTAATGACCATTGTGCCAAAAAATTTGAACGTGTATAGAACCCCCTTAACCCTTAGATGCATGCTAAGCAGGGATTTTGCCACATTTTTCAAAAATTCGAAATAGCACGTTTATTGCGCATGGATCACCAGTGGCACACTTTGGTATTCTATTTCTGTACTTTTCCCTCTACCAAGAACATATGTTTGCTCAATGTGACGATCAACTATTGCATTAGAATCTTACAAAGTGAGAACAACGTAATTTCGGGTGATTTGC
Source organism: Ischnura elegans (assembly GCF_921293095.1). Taxonomy (NCBI): domain Eukaryota; kingdom Metazoa; phylum Arthropoda; class Insecta; order Odonata; family Coenagrionidae; genus Ischnura; species Ischnura elegans. Next base: position 149,770,021 of record NC_060246.1, read on the forward strand.
CACTAGATGGCGTTAACATGATACTAAGGAACCTCTGATAATCTGTCGCTACCTTGGCAACTTGGAAGCATAATTCTTTTTCCAATACTATGTTAATATGTTGTCTCATATTTATTATATTTTTTTTAAGCATTTGCATTATTATTTGTATAATTCATCACAACCTCAAACCACATGTCGCAATTTAAAAATTTCATCTTCATACTCAAATATGAGTTACATCAGTGTAAATATGTGTTATTTACACTGTACTAGTGACCGAAAAATAAGTTATGCACATTTATTATAATGTATTATGCATTGGAGTTTGAAGGCGACACTTGGTGTATCTACCTGCGGGAAAAGAACATAATATTGCAAAGGCATTATAACAAGATTCAGGAATCGTAACCTCCTTATGGATGTAAATTGTATTATGATTTTATCGAATTGTGAACAAATTGAGTCGGTGGCGAATAATGTAGAGTATATGATATTCCAAGGTCAGAATGTATTTATCACCCTGATGAGTTCTAATGAGTGCTTCAAAACCTTGAAAATGAAGATAGGAGGGCAGGTCAACCACGATAATGAATATTTTTTTGATTTCTCACATGAAAGTGAAGGGGAGGAAGAATGTTTTTGAAGATGCATTACATTCGAGCGATAGTTAGCAGTCTGATGATAATAAATTTTGTTAGCCGCCTACATAATTTCAACGTTTATCTAGTTCAACGGAAAAAGTTAAACGTTTTGGCTGAACTCTTAGATACAATTTGCTAACACCAAAACAAAAGCTAAAGACATTGTTCGTGTTTCACCAGGGCCAACATCATTTCCAAAGAATGCTGCAACCGAACTCGAATTGTTGCCGAAAACGATTTCACTGAACGTGATTGAAAAAAATGTCGAGAATACCAACTTTTATATTGAAGGAAAACTGAGATCTCATGTGTACTCGAGAATCAGAGATTGCATCACTACTTCCCGTGTAGAAATAATATCTTTATTTGGAATTAAATACACTCTCTCTGTAAATAAAAGTTGCAAGCCAGATGCTAGAAGAGCTTGTAAAACAGATGGAACAGGCCTGATGATTTGCAGAACTGCGTTCGGGATAGCAACGGGAATACGGGAATTCAAATGGGAAAATAACAGCAAAACATTACTATTCAAGTCTAGATTTAGCCATATATTTCCTATAGTATGGTCTAACTTTCTTAGGTACCGTGAAGTAAACCTTAAATTCACAGAGAGTTTCTACCCTGCAAAATTCGATAGGCTGGAACTTCATTTCTTTGTTTCCAGGATACCTGCATTCTTGTTTTGTACTGCACTAAACCAAACAAATGTGAAATTCTGCTTTCTATGATGTACTCCAAAGAGGACATCGATCTTGAAACTGCGAAACCTGAAATGATCCTAAACTACAACTCAACCAAGGGAGGTGTCGATTCTGTGGACCAGAAGTGTGTAAATTACTCCCCTTCTAGACGAACACGAAGGTGGCCTCTATCACAATTTCTCTGTTTTTTTTACATGGCTACTCTTAGCGACCAAGTGATTTTTGTAGCTAATAATATTGAAAAAAATCCATCGAAGATCAAAAATGATGTTCATGGAAGCTCTCGCGTTTAGCCTTGTAGATGAGCATCTGAAGTCCAGGGTGATAAAAGGTAATCTTCCAGCAGACACAAAGGCTTTTCTAGCAATGACACTTGGGAAAATTCCTGAAGTATCTGCTTCTACAAATGAACCTCAATGTAGGGCGGGTCATTGTTTTACACGTGGAAAATATAAAAATTAGAAGACGGCAAATATACGAATGTTATCGATTTATATGCAATAATTATTCCACCTGCGTCAAAAAAGATCACGAATGTCATTACAGAGACAGTGATGGTCAATAAGGATGAAAAAATTGAAAAATTAATTTTATTTTTAAAGTTTGTTATTTTTATAATGTTAGTGATTGCAATAACAATTTGGCATATCCATTTCCTGTTTTGTGTGTGTGTATTTTTTGACTTGATAGTGTCTAGATTATCGTCTGCAATTCCTTTAGAAGAATTAATCTTAGTAATCATCAAGAAATTTGCGTATAGTAAAAGTAAAAAAAAGTGAAAAGTATAGTAAAAGTAAAGTAAAGTATTGTAAAAGTGTGGCAAAAAAAGCAGCAAGCGTGCACTGGCGCTATACTTGCAGGTGCGTGCACTTAAGGGTTAAAGGAAGAAATTTTGCCTTTGTCTCAGGCTCAACTCTGTGGAAGTTCATTTTATCATTTCCTCCGTGGTGCCAACTGTAGTGTTATAATCATGATTTTCTTTTTTATTGTAATACTTTTATGGGTTGACTCTTGTGCTAATTTTTAATAATAATAATAAAATGTCTTTATTCAGGCGAGGTTGAAACTAGGAAGTCCCCTCTTCCACCTCATTTTTAGGGATCAGTGAACCTCTATTCTTCAATAATTATGGGATAAGAGATTTTGGCTTATGCTGGTGTAATTATGATAATTGAAGATGGGATTTTTGCTTAATTTAATTTATTATCTAGCTTTTTTTGAATGAAACTTTTTCAGCACTTTGTTTGAGGAATTTATAGGGACATCCATGTTCTATGTAGATTGATGCATACACAAAATATCTACGTATTTTAAATACAAACAATGTCAAATTTGTATTAGACTTTTAAAAATACTTTTAAAGTTCTCATTTGATATATACTATGTATGAATATATCATACCATATTTGTACCATTAAATGTAGAAGGGAAATAGATGTATGTTTCTCTTATTGTATACCACAATGAGGTTGATATATGTGTTTTGCCACAGATTCGCAACCATATTCTTGAATGCTGGTATAACAGTCGCCCTCAATATGTCACCAAAACATCTGTTCGTGCTGGATTACGAAATTGTGGGGATGTGAATTGTATTGGACGCATCCATGCCTATTTAGAACAAACTGGAGCCATCAATTTTGGTTGTGGTATGTTTGTTTTATTTAATTTGAATAACTAGATTCTTTTACTGTAGTTTTATTTTTATTTGAAAAATATCATTGATATATTGGTTATTGCTTTTCTCTAATTTTTAATTACTCAGTCACCCATGTTTGGTGGTACTTTTAATGTCTTTCTTTTATACTTATCTCTGTCATGTCAATAATGTCTTTCTATTTGTATGTATTGCATAAAGTGGCTTACTTAGATGGTCTGCCATAACAAGTATGGCTAGTATGGTAACGTAGAATTCTTGCATTGGCACACTTGAGAAAATTTCCTCATCCAGTTGACATATTGGCTAAATTTTATTATTGTTAACCCCAACCCTCGGCCTGAATTTGAATCCAGCTCCTTCAATCGTTGGTCAGGTGTGCTACCAATGGCATCAATAAGTCATCATTCTTCATAGCCAACTTCTGTGAGAGTGTACCTTAGAATGACGACTTTTTGGCGTGAGTAGTAGTATAATTGGGCATCAGTGGGAGATCCACATAGGAATCTCAGTCAAGTAAAATGATACATATTTTCATACCATATCTCTTAATTGGTTTTTATATCTTTGCAACTTCATGCCTGATTGCAATCACACAGGGTTTTTCCAAAAGTAATGTGTCAAATTACAAAAAAAATATTGATCCAATTCACGTACACAATGACCTCAAATTTTTCAAAATAATCTTCTTATGCGTTGATACACCTCTACCAGTGGTCCCTCCACACCTAGAAAGCACCCTGAAACTTGTCATCTAAAACATTGAAGCTCTGGAAATGCGTTATCAAGGTATTATTGATGTTCTCTTGGTGTCCAAATGTGCATCTTTTGTAACGTAAGACGATTAATTTTCATAACCTTTTTTATTTACTTCAATTCTCTCCACAATACTCCTCAAAACCTCTCCTTTTCACATCCCTCTCAACAATCCCCTCTCCCAAACAAACCCTTCACAACCAAAATAACAACTTCAAAAAATCAGACGTTACAGTCTTTCCTCCCCCTTTTAAGACATTTGTCCATAAATGTTTTAATGCTTCAATCACTGGACAAAATTTTATTGCGATGCCGTTGGAGTACCCCTTGCCAGATGGTGCCACACCCGAACACTTACCGACTTCCAATCTATTTGATGTCGCCCATCGCCCTGCTTAGCGCATCCGCGTTCTTATGAGCTGACCCCGGCCGATGCACGATCTCAAAATCGTATTGTTGAAGCATCAATGACCATCTCAACAGCCTTGGATTACTTCCTGACGTTATATCTAGCCATCGTAAAGGATTGTGATCTGACACTACCTTAAAAGGTCTGTGGCCATCTAGATAAACGTGGAGTTTTATTACCCCGCAAACTATTGCCGCACATTCTTTTTCGATGGTGCTAAACTTACGTTCGGTTTCATTGAACTTCTTACTCAAGTATACAATTGGGTGTTCATGTCCTTGATTATCTGCTTGACTAAGAACTACGCCAATTCCCAAATCCGAAGCATCCGTTTGCAACACAAACTCTTTGGAAAAATCTGGTGCACTAAGCACCGGTTCCGCCACCAGCATCTTCTTCAACTCATTGAATGCATGATTGCATTCCTCAGTCCATTCTATCTTGCCTTTCTTGGATTTTCCTTTTAATGCATCTGTTAAAGGTGCTGCTATACGAGAAAAATCAGGAACGTATCTTCGATAATATCCTGCCAATCCCAAGAAACTTCTTACCTCTGTTTTGGACTTCGGTGTCGGGTACTGTCTCACAGCCTGAATCTTCGTGCCTACCGGAGACAGTTTACCTTGTCCTACCACGTGACCAAGATACTTCACTGAATACTGAGCGAGTCTACATTTTCCTGGTTTTATTGTTAAATTTGCAGCTTTGATTCTTGTCATTACTGCTTCAAGATGTTTCAAATGTTCATCCCAAGTTTCTGAAAATACAGCTACATCATCAATATATGGCACAGCAAATTTCTCTAATCCTCTAAGTACTTCAGTCATTAAACGGCAAAAGTCATGTGGAGCATTTTTCAATCCAAAGGTCATTCGTAATGGTCTAAAAGTTCCAAAACTGGTTATAAATGCAGCGTAAATACTTGCTCGCTCAGTCATGGGAATCTGCCAGTAACCCTTAGTTAAATCAAACAAGGTTATGTACTTAGCTCGAGCTACTCGCTCCACGCATTCCTCTACGTTAGGTACCGGAAAATACTGTGTTTTAATTTTTTTGTTCAATCTTTGATAATCCACACATGGTCTTGGGTCTTTCCCCGGCACTTCCACCAAAATCATTGGAGATGTGTATTCGGAAGGGCTCTCTGTGACTATTCCCATATCCACCATCTTTTTCACCTCCTTCTCCAAAATCTCTGTTTGCCGTGGTGACAAACGATATGGCTTGATTTGCACCTTCTCTGAATCGACTAACTCGATGTCATGCTGTATTATATCTGTAATATCGGGTTTATCCGTAAATATTTCTGCATACATCTTCAACAATTCCCTAAGACTACTAATTTGAGAAAAATTTAAACGATCAGGTAATGAACTTGCTTTGATACATTCTAGATCTTTGGGGTTGTTGTCCTGAACAATCTTCGTTTCACTGTCAGGGACTTGTGATAAAAAATTTACTATCACCTCCATCGTTTCTCTTTTATGGTATTTTTTTATCATATTCACGTGGAATACTTGAGATTTTGCCCGTCGCCCAGGCAAACTGACCACGTAGTTTGTGTCGGAGAGCTTCTTCTCAATAACACCAGGACCCATCCATTGTACAGATAATTTGTTCTTCCTTCCCGGCATTAATACCAGAACTGAATCCCCTGTTTCAAAACTTCTGTGAGTTGCATGATGGTCGTAATATATTTTCCTTTTAAGCTTCTCCTCCTCCATTTTCTCCAGTTTATTCAACAAATTTAACACATACTCCACCACTGATTGTTCCTCCGGATTCTCTTCCAACCATTTTTCTTGTATCAACGTTAATGGGGTACGTAAGTTTTTTCCGTATACCAATTCGGCTGGTGCAAATCCAAGACTTTCATGTGTAGTGGTCCTCAATGCAAATAAGGCAGCCGGCAGATATTTGTCCCATTCGTTTCCGAAATCTACACTCATAGCTCTTAAAACCTTTTTGAGTGTTCGGTGCATTCTTTCAACCGGATTAGACTCAGGATGTTGAATAGATGAATATACAATACTAATACCACACTTGTTAAAGAAACTTGTAGTCAGCTCACTGGTAAAAGACGTTCCACGGTCCGACTGAACTTCATGTGGGAAGCCTATTCGACAAAATAAGTCAATTAATACCTCCACAATCGTTGGTGAAGAAATATCCTCAATCGCTATTGCTTCGGGAAATCTCGAAGACACGCATATCGCCGACAAAATATACCTCTTTCCTGAACTAGTTTCTGGTAGTGGTCCACAAGTGTCGATGTTAATTCGATAGAAAACTTCTGGCATAGATGGAACAATGGTTAAGGGAGCTTTCTTTCTGTCACCTCCCTTCCCAGCCTTTTTACATACATCGCACGTTCGTATGTAATTTTCCAGGTCAACATACCACTTTGGCCAATAAAAATAACGCGATAGTTGACTTTTTGATTTTGTAACACCTAAATGGGCTAGCGTTGTCTCATGGCATATTTGTAAAATCTGAAATCTATACTGCGTTGGTATAACAACTAAATTCTTCATTTCGTTTAACTTATCCTTTCTTCTCAGAACAAGCACTTTGTTTCTAAGAAAAAATCCTTCTTCATTCTTGCTCTCTGCCCCTGCGGGTTTTAATTCCCGAAAACATTCCTGTAGCGATGAGTCATTTTTCTGTGCTTCAATTAATTCATCTTGTCTTATTGAGATCACGCTATTCGCCTCTTTCGGCGTTCTGCCGACTTCAAACCGGCATCCTCCTTCTTGATTTGAGTCTCTATCGCCTATTTCCTCTGAAGATTCCTTATTTTTCCCTTCTTCCATATGTTTTATTCGTTCCGCTTCTAATTCACCTCTTCTCTTTGCCGCTCGAGTCTGCACCGTATTTATCCAATGTTTTTCTTGTTGCTCTAATTGACATTTTTCAATTAGTTCTGCGGTGGTATTTCCCAAAATATATACACCGCGATCCAAATCATTCTGTACTACCACAGCCTTCCCAAATACTCGACCAAACTCTCCAATTACTTCTACTTCTGCTATAGGAAGAAAACGATCGCGTACTTCTAAAGCTTGCTGTATCCAAACAGTTTCTCCTGTATACATGTGTGGGGCAACATATTTCTGAGCCACTACATCGATTGTTGCACCTGTATCTCGTAATATCTTCATTGAATACCCATTTACCATTCCCTCTGTCAAGTATTTGCCAAACATATTTTTATTATTTTCATTTTTTAAAGAACCAACGAATTCTTTTTCTTCGTTATCCTTCGTTTTTTTCTTTGGGCAATTTGCGAGAAAATGTTGAGTGGAACCACACCCGTAGCACTTGGGTTGAAACCTCTTTTCGAAATTAAGTCCCGAAGACGATGATTTAGGCATCTTTTCCATAGCCAAGTCACGCCTTTCTTCATCAGAATTTACAGAAACAGTCTTCGGCTTTGTAAACTGGATCCTTTTATTTTGTTGATCCTTAATGTAATGATCCGTGGTTTTCCGTCCCATGCTTTCTATAATAGCATCAAAACTATCCAACTTCTCAGCCAATACATTCGGATCCTTAAAATTTGGCCATTCGTCTATCAGGAGATCTCGCACCTCTATGGGTACTTTTCTTTTCATCTGATCAGTCACCATCAGTCCTTTTAACTCCTCAAAAGAAATTATATCCATCCCGTCAATCCATCCTTGGAAATAATTAGTCATTCTATATACTACATCACTCCACGCCATACCATTTGATTTGGACTGCTTGTAAAATAACTGTCTGAACATTTCTGAGCTCAATTTGTATTTCTTAAGCAGTAAATTTTTCACAAATTCATAACTATCAGCTTTTTCCCTAGGTTCTCGAGAAATTATATCATTAATCTCGTTTGATAGTAATCCCGTCAAGTAAAATACTAATTGGTGTTCCGGAATACCGGCCCTATCTGCCTGCCTTTCAAAACGTTCAAGATATAAACTAATGTTTTCCCCGTGAGGATCAAATTTATCCATATGCCGAGTTATATCTATTTTCGGCAGTGTCCTCTGAGCGGACTCCGTCTCCAATCCATCACACTCGCGGTTTAAATTGGTTTGTGAAAATTTTAGTTTCTCCATTTCTAACTGAAAACTTCTCTGTCTTTCAGCGTCTTCTCGTTCCAATCTTCTCTCTTCCGCTTCCCGTTCTAATCTTCTCTCTTCTACCTCTCGTTCCCGTTCCAATCTTTTCTCTTCAGTCAAAAACTTCAGCATCTCTTTAACAAATTCCTCATCATAATCTTTACTTTTTAGTATCGCTTGTTTGTACTCTACGACTCTAGCTTCCCTCCCCATGTCAGCTCCTACTTCATATGCGATTTTGCACAAAACATCTTTAGGGACTCTAGCCAAATACGACATTGTTTAAGTTTTTCCGCAAATCTATCACCTAAACAACTCACTAAAATGAGGAAGTCAGAAACAGCACCCAGTAAGCTCACACCATCCGGCAAAAAGGGTACTCACCTTTCCCGAAGCAAAAATGCCACACCAACGAATTAAACTTCCACTTCTTCCGAAAAACACCAAGTCGTCTTTGCTTGCAGCTCCAACTTCTCAATGTGCGTCCTTCCTTGAAGCAAATACCATCTCCAGTCCGCTTCCTCGAACCAGCAACCGTTCCAACGCTCAACCCGGCCGCTGCGTCTTCTCAATTTCACTCAGGCTAATTTTTCCAAACCTGTGTCAAACATCCCATCCTCGTCGCCAGAAAAACGTGGGCTCTCACTTACGTCTGTAACGTAAGACGATTAATTTTCATAACCTTTTTTATTTACTTCAATTCTCTCCACAAAACCTCTCCTTTTCACATCCCTCTCAACAATCCCCTCTCCCAAACAAACCCTTCACAACCAAAATAACAACTTCAAAAAATCAGACGTTACACTTTCAACTCACTTATGAGGGAGGGAAATGAAAAGAAGTATTGTATGGTGATGGCTCATGGCCTGTCAGGCAATGGGTGATAACAAAGGTGGTACATATATGCTGGCACATTGTCATGGTGCAATATCCTCAAATTCCTGATCTCAAGTGAGGTGCAGATCACTTTGTGGATCTACCTCGTGAGCAAACTGAGCTTTCTTGGTCTCTCCAGGAGACACATACATGATGCACAATCCCTTTGGCATCAACGACGATAGCCATAGTCTGCAAAGTTGACAGGCATCCCAAGCAAGTTTCATCATCAACCTCCGCTCATGCCTCCAGGAACACCTTTAGTTCAACTGATATCAGCAGAAGATGTCTTCCACCAAAGCTTGTTTCAGAATTTGAAGTTTCCAGCATATTCTTTTTAAGTCAAGCATCAATTGATTGGTGCTCATTGATCTAGAGATTTCTCTATTTTACTTCAATGAGGTCTCATTATAGCAGCTCATAAAATTACATGAGTTCACCATCTATGAGCTCAGAGGCAACTGGCTATCAGATCCCTGGAAAATTTTGACCTCCCAACACTTACCTCAATGGATCCAGTCAGTCTGCAATGTGCAGTTGCATCAGCAGAAAATGCAATGCATCACTTTTGAGGAAAACCCTGTAGTCACTTCTTATGTAGTGCTTAGAAAACTTCATTATGCATAATGGATTACCATATAATACTATTTCCATGATTTAGTCATATTTCTTTGTCAGTTTTCTTTGGTATGGAAAAGCAGTCAATATTTATGTTGCATGTGAACAATCATGTGGTCAAACCATTTCCATGGAACTTATAGTCTAAACTTTTTTTTCCATCATATACCGTTCAGTTCTTTTCCATAAAGCACATTTTCTTATATGGGCTCATGCACCTCCATTTTTGGACTGGATATAAAATAATATTTTTTCAAATTGATATATTAAAAATATTATTTGCCACCATGATTGACATTTTCCTAATCAGTGCTGTGTTTTTTGTTCTCAGAGCAAGCAAGGTATTTACGACCCCATGTCCCAACCTCACCTACACCAGGTGTTTGCCTAATTGATGGTGAGGAGTTGGCTGATGTGCATAGAGGTCCTACGAGGGAGGAGATAAGTGCCAGGCATCAGGCTAGAATTGAAGCAATGAGGCCTAGGAAGAGGAAAGGAATGGTACTATGCTTTATTTTCTTGTTTTAGTTTTGATGAAATAGTGAAAAAGATTTTTTATATATATATAAGAGAAATTGAATTCTATATTGGCTGTACTGTTCACAAAAAATTTCTTGAAAATGATCTTTTAATTTATTGTGATAAATTAACGTGAAAAATGGGTCGACATCATTGAGATAAGTCAGGCATAGAAAAACTTACCATAAAAATGGTAAAGGATGTCAAAGAAGACTCATAACATTTATTTGCTTAATTATGAACTAAGCTCAGTGATGAATGCATGAACTTAATCAAAATTTTCTTCATTACCTTTCATAATAATTCAAATTATAGTTAAATATGATAGAAAGACTGCTTTAGATATAATTCATAATGTTACTCTAGCAAAACGGCTCTTGCTTAGTTTTTCTTTTAAAGAAACGAAAGAAGAAATAATTTGAGACTGCTACATATCCAGAAACTGGTTAGAAGGCTTCAAGTGGAGTGCAATGGTGACCATGAAACAAGGCGAGGGCTGAAAACTGTGAGGAGCACCAAACCCTGAGCCTAATATCACATGCCTCCAAAATCCTCACTCAGCCGATAAAAGGTGGATTGAAGGCAAAGTCGAAGAAAAATTGATGGAAAACTGATTAGGATTTAGGGAGAATATAGGGACAAGGGAGGCAATACTATGCCTTAAACTGCTGGTTGACAAGAAGATCCATGTAAGAAACCCATTGTATGTAGCCTATGTGGACTTGGAAAAAACATTTGATAATGTCAAATGCGAAAAGATGTTCAATATGATGGAGAGACTTGGACTAGACTACAATGACCAAAGAAATCTAGGGACAAAAATTAACAAAGGGGTTCAGTAAGGATATCACCTTTCACCCATCGCTCTATGTATATGGTGGAAGCAATAAAAGGCATGGGAGAACATCAAGGTGAATGGAGATGAAGTAAACATTCTACAATTTGTAGATGACATAGCATTCATTGCAGGCATTGAAGACCTACAGGACTTGATGACCAAAATTGAAAAAGTGTTTCAGGAATACCATGTGAAAATAAATTGGAAGAAATCTGAGGTACTTGTATGCAGAAGAGAGAAAACTGTGGCCAACATTTGCCTCAATGGAGAGATATTGGAGCAAGTGGAGTCATTCACCTATGTGGGGAGCTCCATTACCTGGGACAGTAGAGTAGTAGAATATGGTACATGAAAACATTCATGTGGGCAGTTGCAATCTATGATTCAGATACTCAACTATCAGAAAAAGTGATCATAAAAGAGTAGAGGCCTTAGTGATCTGTTGCTGAAGGATGATGCTGAAGAGAAATTCATGGATAGGTTGAGAAATGAGGTTGTACCTAGGAGTATGGGAGAAGAAAGGACATTGTGGTTCACTGTATGCCGAAGAAGAATGCCATGTATTGGCCATGTAATGAGGCTCAGCAGTTATATGTGAGACACAATGGAAGGAAAAATTGATGGTTAAGTCCTCACTGAAGGACCAAGGGTTAATTTCTTTATACAGATCCAGAAGCATATGTGGAGTAGAGCCACTGGTAGGTAAAATAACTAGCTTGGGAGAGGGAGAAATGGAGGGCTGCAGAATGTCAATCTTAGGGTAGCAACACTATGTTTTTATTATTGTTATTCACTCAAAGGTAGGGGATCAAAAAGTCTCCTAAGCCTCAATAATCAGGTCTGCTTTCAGATTGTGACTATCCATCGTGACAATACTTCGTATGTATGAAGCCGAGTTTCAATAGTGGTGCCCTCCATCCAGGCCCAAGTACATAGTTCATTTCTTTTGTCCAGGATTCCAGTATGTAATAGAAGTATGTAATAACCATACTAAACATTGCACCTAGTATCTTTTCTCTCTATTGAAAAGCATGTTTAATTTTTAAAGTACCTAGTAGTTGCTGATCATTGTTGAATCTGATGAAAAAGCTATCAAACCTCTAGCCAGTGAATAAGTTGGTGTAAGTGCACATTCATCAATGGTTTTCTCCTTTTTTATATTTCCTAGGACCTTGCCTCATCTTTAGAAGGTGTTGATGGTGGTTATACTATAATCCATGGGGGAACAGTTGATGGAATGGAGCAAAGTGATGATGAAATTATTGTTTTTACAAAAGCTAATCCATCATATAAACGGAGTAACCAATCTGGGCGTATGAAAAATGCCAGTGGTGAATCAAAGCTTAAACTTGTACGCTGTTCATCATATTCTGATGAGCATCCTGTGAGTTATTTTTACATTGCCTTAAAGAACACTTGTTAGTTTTTCCTAAACATTTTTTATTGTCAATTGCCTGAAGATAATTCCATACCTTTAATTATTTGTTCATATCATTTTCATAATTTCCTTGTTTTAAATCATTGACTTGCAGCCTAAATTATCCCATGGAATCTCAGGTGTGTCTTTCATACTTCTCCCTCGTGTTTATATTTGCATGTATATATCTGTCAAAGAGTCTAGCTATCATTCTATCATTTTTTATGCGTATGTATGGAACACAACACGAATGAAATTACAGTGCAACCTCGATAAAACGACACCCCACGGGGCTCAAATAAACACTCGCTATAGCGAATTGTCGCTTAACCGAAGGTGGAGCAAATAATAGCCAATATACGTATTGTAAACAGTTACACAGGAACAGGAGTGGTGCAGTGACAAGGAAATTTATATCCGATCAACGTAAGCATAAATTCAGACGAAAGGCGAAGTTTTTTGCATCACTAAATTTCATTACTTAAAAAACAATTAATTATTCAAACAATTTATAAGCGCCGTCCTGAATAAAAATCATGCACAGCATTGCTTTGTCAATCATTATGCCAATGTACAACCAACGAAGCCATTTCTCTATGTACTTAATTAGTGCATTTACGTGATCATTCTATTAATTTGGCATTTTCCACTGAAAATTCAAAAAATAACTGATAAAACTGTATTGCGGTTATTTAATGCCTCAAATAGTTCCATTGGTGTATATTAATTGTTACTGCACGTTAAGCAGCAGTGAAGTGAAATCACGTATTGCATTTGTTTATGCAGACGAAAATGGTGGAAGGTTGTAAAACGATCCTGCATTGGAAGACTTTATCTACCATATAATGTAATGTTTTCATTATCTATGGTAAAAAGTTTGCTAAGCATGCAAAATGATGTGACTAAATTGCCGTTGTTAAAAAAGTCTCTTTTTGAATGTTATGCTTGCGACGTATTTGAAATAATAGACTGACAATAAGTTTACCACGGCACTGCAATGAAAACGGCTTGAATTAAAATTGGTAATTTAAGAAAACATATATACGTGATATTATTTCACGAAAAAATATCACGGAGGTATTATGCTGATGTCACTTAAATAAAACGAAAGCAAGATGCAGAAACTGCGACAAATATAACTCACATGGGTATTATTTTTGGCAAAGAAACGGAAAGGCATACGCATCTGATGGACTCTAAGGCCAAAAAATCTTACGATTTTGAATTTATTGATTTAAAATTCTCAATAATGACTGAAAAACTTGAAAAAGGAATGCAGAATTTTTACAATAAATAAACTGAAAGCGTAGCATCAGCTCTTCACATATGCCATCTGTGGCAGGGCCGAATGCATGGCGCCAAACGAGAGTCAGTTGTTCTGAGAGTTCTTCCAGCGGCCACCAGGCTCGGCCGCCCGGGTGTCGGAAGAGAGCACCACTACGACTCCAACCACTGACATGAATAATTCACCATTTTGAATAGTACATTGTGATCGTGACTATTACTTGTAACGGCAACAGAGAATAAATACGTCCATCTGATAAATTCACGCTGAGTATCATTGCATCGTACATCCTAAATCATCGCTAAGTCGCACTACCTACCTCGGAAGCGTCGTTGCAAGAAGTACCTCGTACTGCAAGGGTTTTGTCGGGGAGTAGGTTGTAAAAGAGTTTCGTTTCATCTATTTTATGTCACGCGGGGAATACTTCTTAAGATACTTAGGATCTGAGAGTTTTCTTCCACGACTTCGGGTTTACACCGCAGGCATCACCAGCAATTATGCTAACGCAATAATAATATGTGGGAAATAACGCTTTCGTGCTTTGAATTAGTATAATCGACCTTCCGAACTACGGAAGGTTTTGATTTGCAATCTATCCCTGAAATACTCCGCTTTAGGCTTAGGCATAGCCCTTTCTCAGAAGTTCCTGCAGATTGAAGAGGGAAAAACCACCCGAACAAAGCTACTTCTAACTCTTCGTAGTCAGCATTCCTTGGGCGCTTTTGTTTTTTTATTGGGAAGAGCGAATAGGAAGATAAATTAATTACGCCACTCTCATATTACTCTATCATTTTTATTTTCTTGCTTAGAAGTGTTTGGTGTTTTTGGCCATGGTGTCTGCCATCAAATGCTTTCTATTCACGCAACTCACGGACGTGCGGGTACGCTGCCGACTGCTTTCTGCCGCCCGAGGAACAAAAGAAAATCAAGCACTCGCGAATGTTAATTCCGCAACATTTTCACCAAAATGAACTACTTATTTATCGAACGCCAGTTTACTGCATGAATTTGAGACTGTACACTCCATGTTAACTTCATTTCTATCAGATCGCAAGAAATTACAGAGATTAGGAACTCTTGGAGAAGGTTCTCCGTCGATGGAAACCCTCGCCTTGGCGAATGGAAGCTCCTAAAGGGCCTCGTAAAAACGAATTTTTTAGACATGCTTATTATAGGGTCTATTGACGGTGCCTCGGCTAACTCTTGTAATAGCGGGGGTGTCGCAGTAGCCCGTACTCGCTTTAACGAGGTTCCACTGTAAGTAATTAAATTAGAACCTCAAAATGACACAATAAAGGACCCAAAAATTATCAAATTGATACTAATCTTGAGCTTACATCAAATATATAATTGCATCTACTAATCAAAGCACTAATGAACTGAATTTAAAATATTTGGACAAAGACTGTACCTCTTGCAGCTGAGAAAATGTTACTATACAAATTCAGTGCAGCGTAGATAAAATGAGATCCCTCAGTGCTCAATTGAACACTCGCTATAGCAAATTGTCACTTTACCGGAGGTGGAGCAAACATCCACTAACATTAGGGTGGTGCGAAAAAACTCAAGTTACAAATTTAGTGTCGCTATAGCACGGAAAAGTTGCGATACGTTAGTACAAGAAAAACAAAAAAAGAACTATTAAAATCGGACGTCATCTTCCGATCCCGCAAAGCACCTGAAAAAATGACAAAAATGAAAAAAATTGTTGTTTTTTTTCGTGGTAAAAAAATAAAATAAACTTTATATTTTTTAACACTGCAGCAAAAAATTATTGCAAACAGCATAGCTTATTATTAATATTAATATATAGATGGTTTCAAACAGTTATATCCAACCATGGAAGATCATTAAAAATGTATAAATTTTGCAATCAGAGTTGTGTAAAAATTACTTGAGGTAATATTTTAGTCTAATATACATGTTTGATTATGCAGCTCTTCCTTTGTTAAGATTTGATTTAATAATATTTAAACATCCCTGAACTCGCAGCGGGGAGGTGGCCTTACTTCGGGTTCCACCCACACCCTTTTCTCAATCCAACCAAAGAGGGTTAGTGCTAATTACAATACTAACATTTTTGTCCTACTTTTAACTTTTTGTTTTTGAATGCTACTTTGTACTACGATTTGGTGGTTAAGTCTGACATAATGGACCTTGATTTGAATATAGCCCTAATAAATTCATCTCTGGATCGATAACCACAAAGCTTAAGGGATGCCTGTTAACAATT
Organism: Ischnura elegans; assembly: GCF_921293095.1. Lineage (NCBI taxonomy): Eukaryota > Metazoa > Arthropoda > Insecta > Odonata > Coenagrionidae > Ischnura > Ischnura elegans. The sequence continues at coordinate 149,786,053 of NC_060246.1, forward strand.
TCACTCACGGCTCCACTGTTTGCGTGTGACACGGGAATTTTTTAATATCCCAATCTGTTTTATCGCCTGATTCAATGAAGGAAGCAATTTCTTCGTTGGCAATTCTCCGAAGAAGAGGTGGAGTAGATAGTTTTACTACATTCCAGTCAATAAATTCTATACAATCAGTTGCTTTGAAGTCCATGGTAGGAGTACAGTGCAACCTCGATAAAACGAGACCCCACGGTGCACCAATAAACACTCGCTATAGCGAATTGTCGCTTTACCAGATGAGGGGCATAATAGCCAATATACCTGTTGCGAACAGTTATACAGGAACAGGAGTGGTGCGGCGACAGATAAATTTGTATCTGATAAGCGTAAGCATAAATCCAGGCGAAAGGCAAAGTTTTTTTGCATCTTTAAATTTCCTTACTCAAACTACGACTAACTATCCAAACAATTTATAAGTGCTACACTGGATAAAAATCATGCAAAGCATTGTTTTGTCAATCATTATGTCAATGCACAACCGACGAAGCCATTTTTCTATGCACTTAATTAGCGCATTTACGTAATCTTTCTATAATTTTGGTATTTTCGATTGAAAATTCAATAATTAACTGATGAAACTGTATCGCGGTTATTTAATGCCTCAAATGTTTCCATTGGTGTATGTTTATTGTTCCTGTAGGTTAAGCGGCAGTGAAGTGAAATAACATATTGCATTTGTTTCTGCAGTTTACCACATAAATTTGAGCACTACATTAACTTCATTTCTAACAGATCGCCATTTAACAGATCGCGTCAATTACAGAGATTAAGGAATCTTGGTGTAAGTTTTTCCGGCGGTGAAACCCTCGCTATGGCCCGTAATAGCGGGGGTCTCGCTATAGCCCGTACTCGCTTTAACGAGGTTCCACTGTAATTAAGTTTCCGATAGGTTTGCCTTTTGGTTAAGTCTGTGGCTTATAATACTCCTTTTAGCCCTTGCTCTCTAATGTGCCTTCTGTAATCAAAAACCATCGCCATCAATACGTTCTCTGGGTGAGCAAAGTAAGAGCTCCGTTCAATAACCGGAAAAACTACTTTATTTTAATCTTCAGACAAGTATCTAGAGGTTTCTATTGCTCTGTACACACGAACAGGCATGTAAGATTTACAATAAAAGTAACTATATCTTTAAAAGCATCTGACGGGTATTCGTAAAGTCGGAGAACTCTATTTGCATAGGTAAGCCATCTAGCATGTGAAATTGGTCCAGGATCACGGTTTGCTAAGTCATTTGGAAAGTCACCACGTGTGATTGCTTGACTTATGTCAATAAGGTATCTTTGGACCTTGCTGAAAATTTATTCATCCACTTGTAGAATTTCATTTTCAATTGTTTGAAAATGCCGTTTTGGAAGCTTTCCATAACCATTCAGTTTATGTCCGAATTCCCACATAAAGATTTTTGGCCACTTATTTCACCATCCAAATACTGAAAAATATGGCGGGAAAGTAATTCAATGAAATGATATAAACAAACTGCCCACTGCAGCGGATGTCCAATGTGTCCTACGATCTCTCTAACAGTGTCACCTTTCCATCCAATGTTTGTGTTCGTGCCATCACAGCAAAACTAAATATAAGTACTTCAACGATACTCCTTTATCAGAGAAATGAGATAATATGGAGGCCAAATGTCTTTAGTAGACCCGGAGCTTGGATAAATATGACTTGCATACACAGAGGACGGTTATTTTATTAGAGAATGGTGTTCCTCTTTAACTGTCCTACGGTACTCTTTCGAATAATTCGTTTCTATTACTAGGGTATCGTCTATCCTTCCATCAAAGTATTACCCGTGTAGTTCACCTAAATGAAGATGGATTTGCTGTAAATCGCTCAGAGTATTTCTCCTTTCCCTTCTAATTTCACATCAGTCAATGAACTTATTGTTAGAAGTATCTCCTTCAGTTATAACACCAATGTCTTCAAGTGCACTTGATGCTATAACAGCAGCTGCACAGTCACAATCACAATGCAAAGCTGTAGTTTGTAATTTTACCCTCATTTGCCATGGTGATTAATTTTTCTGGGTCGAACTAGACGTGTAATCTTCATAGTCATCAAATTGCTCCTTGATTGTTGAACTGGGGCGTCATTTAAAACCTCAACATCTTCACTCTCGATTTCATTTAAAATGCTGGGTTAACATGCTGCCTTTTTAAAGCACAATTTTGCCTTTTAAGTCTAGTGGTCAGCTATATTGTCTCTTTTTGATCTACTGGGATAACTAAAACTTCACTAAAATTTGCCTTAAGTTATTATGACACAACTCTGAAAAATTGCCTAATTTGCAATATTTATACATTTTTAATGATCTTGCACGATGGGATACATCTGTTTAAAGCCATGTATATGTATATACTAATAATAAACTATACTATTTGTAATCATTTTTAGCTATAGCATTAAAAATATATAAAGTTTATATTATTTTTACAACAAAAAAAAAACAATTTTTTTCATTTTTGTCATTTTTTCAGGTACTTTGCGGGAACGGAAGATGACGTCCAATTTTAATAATTCTTTTTGTTTTTCTTGTACTAACGTATCGCAACTTTTCCGCGCTATAGCGACACTGAATTTGTAACTTGAGTTTTTTTGCACCACCGTAACTAACATACCTATTGTCAACACTTATACAGGATCGGGATTGGTGTGACGATGGAGAAATTTCTATCCGATGAACATAAGCATAAATCCAGACAAAATGTGCCTTTTTATTGTGCTTCACTAAATTTCCTTACTTTTGTAACAACTATTCAAACAATTTATGAGCGCTGTACTAAATAAAAATCATGCAAAGCATTGCTTTGTCAATCATTTTGCCAATGCGCAACCCAAAGCCATTTTTCTATGCACTTAATTAGTGCATTTATATGAACATTCTATAATTTTGGTATTTTCCGCTGAAAATTCAAACAATTACTGATAAAACTGTATCGCGGTTCTTTGATGCCTCTAATGCTTAATGGGACCTAGTTTCTATACAAGGAGATAGGAGTTTTACATCGTCTGAGATTACCAATGTATACATGAGGCACAGAGCTCAGGGAAACATCTCTTAATAATCACCTGTTAAAACTGGCTATGTTCGGAAAGTTTCCTTTGTTTGATAAGATATTAATAATCCTTATTTAAGCCAAGCGCTACCTGCTAGCAGCCTGCATCGTATCAGCGCTCAAAGCCTCGCCCCAAGATCACCTCACACGACGGCAGTGGGAACCAGGATTACGTCACACGGGCTTTTCCCAGCATTCATACTTAGTCATCGGGCACTTGAAAATTTTCACTTTTCATTTAATCGCAAAAAATACATATCGTCATTTAAAAATCTAAAAGCGTGAAATGCGTACTCCAGGAGAAATAATCTTTCAATTTAGGCAATAAAAAAATAATAGGAAACCACCCTATTCTATGGAATGATAGGCGGTGGTAAATTTCTTAGACTGGAGCAATGGTAAATCTTGGTGTTGTTGCAAATGAATCAACCAGACTGCGAAGTATGAAGCCTCATGGAATTTCAGTTGCTTTCCCTCCTTTTATGCTGTGTGCTACTTGATGTCACTATCTGTGCTTCTGTGAGGGACTGGACATGCTGGCATGCAGCCTGTTTGAGCTTTCACCTCAGCGCATTATATTGCTAAACAACCCAAGTACTCAGCCTCGAGTTTTCTTCTTAGGCAAGGCATTCTTCTAGGGCGCATACAAGCCTATGGAATGCTCAAAAAATATCCCTTGCTGGCAGAGCTAGCACTTAACTGTGTCATAGATGGTCAGTGCAATTATGCTTCTCTGATTTTGTGTGATTTGTTTTGATAAAGAGTATACACAAATGGTCATTTTAGCATCACCGATTTTATTGTGCCCACCCTCTTCACCCTGATCTTTGGTATCACAGTAATAGATTCTTCATTTGAGAGAGCTTCATCCAGAGCTAAGACCAAAACTCATTAAGTTTGCCTTCCTCTCCAGGTCTTTTACTTTGAGAGTATGTCGATAAGCTACCAAGTCGACATCTTTTGAGTCAAGTATTGTCTCCAACTATTTCTCTGAGAAAGCATATTGTTTAAGTGGCAGCCATTCTCTTTTCTTTCTCTCCCCCCTTCACCTGCTTGGGGCTCAGAGGAACACTAAACCATGGATGAACTAAACTTCACTTGCTATAGTGTGGATTTAACAATTTTTGTACCTTTGGAAAGAGTTTGACTGCCTTAGTTATCAAAAATTTGTTAATTATGAAGCTTTTTTATACTTTATGGTAAAATTTTCACTCGCAAATGTTGTTCATAATAAATTCGTGCGTAGGTTTCCGCGGCGTTGTTCACGATGACTGCTAATTTCCGGGTTCTCCAGCCACGTCTGTCGTTTATGGTTGACTGTCAACCATAAACGACAGACGCGGCTGGAGAACCCGGAAATTAGCAGTCATGGTTATTCATAATAGCAAACTTTTTCCCTAAGTTAGTTTGTTGTATTGCAGTTCTTCGGTATGTTTGAGGTATGCTGTGCTGTGTATTTATCCTCTTTTGTTGTTGGTTTAAGCTGTTTCCTCCTAAAAACATGAAGATGGTAAAAACTTCTCCATTTATGAAAACAGAAAGGGGAATACATATGTGGTATTTATGTGAAATATAACAGCAAAAAGATTACAAAGCATACCTAAGATTTTAGTAGCCTTCATTAAGTTATCTAATATTTTGTCTTAGCTCCTAAAATTTATTCTACCCTCTTGTGAAATGTTGAAGGTTTTTCTAGTAATAGATTTTTGTTACTTAACAGGCTCCTTTTGCTCTGGAACTGTGTTTGGAGGCACTCTTAGTTGTGGATTTGCATGCCCACCTAATGCATACGGAAGTGGCTGGTGTTCTTGGTGGTTACATGAAAACCCATGAAATGGCTGATTTAGGGGCAGAAAAAGGCTTAGAGACTCTAAGAGTATGCCGTGCAGTACCATGTCGAAGTTCTGGCTCCAACATTGGTTGTGATATTTGTCCTGGTAAATGTTTCCTCTATCTCCTAAAAACTTTCATGTAATATATGCTTGCATTTTTGTTGCATGTTTATTGTTTTACAATGGTTTCAGGTTTAACTCTGTGTAAAATTTCCATGATGGATATAAACAAAATAATTTTTAAAAACTCTGATCTGAGGGGGACACTGCATGTTGGAATCCGGGTCGTGGTTTAACCTTATCGTCCATGCGGTCCCAAAAGGGACCACCTAATGTTTTGTTTGTAGCCTTGCAGTCCCTTTAGGGACCACCAAGACACACTTCGTTTAAAATCAGCTTATAATGAGTTTCGTCGCTGAGATAGTGTAAATTTCTTTTTAAGGCTCCTGGAATGATACTCGCTAAGATCAGAAAATAGGTTACACTTGCATTTTGACTTAAAGCCATCCTTTAAAAGTTAAATTATAATATGAAATTCACAATTTTTATTTCCATGATTCCTAAAATTTATGCCTGTTCATTCATTATGTTTTATTTCAGTATCTCAGACTGAGGCGATGGAAGCTTTGGACCTGGAGGGACTGGAGTTAGTTGGCTGGTATCACTCCCATCCGACTTTCCCACCTTTACCATCATTGCAAGATATGGAAACTCAGGCCCATGCTCAGGAATGGTTCATGCGTTCCAGAGGCTCCCCTTTCCTGGGGATCATCCTTTCACCTCATACCGTTCAGAAGGGGTCCTTGGCATCATCATTTAAGTAAGGCTATTTTTTCATTGAATATTCTATCTAAAAATATCAAGCCAATTTTCACTATGCTATTAATTTAATGATAAGTTTATGCATTATATGTGGTTGACTAATGCAGAAAAATCCTTTGGAATTATTTTATAGATAAGTTTTTAACGTTGATAAAATCCTGTGAAGACTCAGTAACCTCAAGTTACCTAAGTTACATAAGTAATTAGTATCAAGTATCTAATCATATTACCCAATATCAGAATTTATGACTCCCGGAAAACTAATCAATTGCAAAAGTCAAGATGTCTTCTCAATTCTTCCTCTGAGATAGGCATTTTATTGCTGTCAACATTTTGTAGTCTGACCTAGCCTATATTCTGAAGGCAAATGATGAATCTCAAATCAAAATCAGCGGTCACCATTGTGTAGTCATTGGGATCAATAGGTTAATGCACTAACTGGAAGATTTTGAGTCAGCCATCAGTTTTAATGATGCCTTCCATGAGCTTCTAATTGAAAAGCCAAGGTCTCTATTGGAATTCCATTGTTCTAGCCTGATTTAAAGTTTTCCTTAATAATCCAATTCCAGTATCCTTGGGAGTGGGCTAGAGCCTTTGTTGCATGGAAATTCAGACGATATTTAATGGTGATGGTGTGTTCAACAATGGCAGATTTTTCAATGTAAATAAATGTACCTTGTCTGTGGGGTTGGTGAATCTTTACCCTTGCTTTGTTTAGCCCATCCATTTCTTTGAAGTACACCTCATGGCATTTGCACGGCATGTGGTAAAAATCTGATCTGGTCGTACTCAATAGGGTCTTCAACTCATATATAGAAATTAGGGATGGATGGATCCAGGATTTTTTTCAGTCCCACATTGGATCCTTGATTTTCGGAGGCCGATCTTCGGATATTTTCGGAACCAAATGCATTATCAAATTTCTGCTATAAAATGAATTATTTATTCAGGTTTCTTCTGGGTACATACAATCAAAGGAATGCTTTTTTAGATGTACGTGCACATTTTAATATTTTTACTGATAAAAAAATCATTTTGATAAGCTTTCAAATAATTAAAAAAAATGATAAAATCTTTACATGCTCAGGTTATAAACTGTTACGCTTGCATTTGGAAGTGAAAGTAGGTTTCAATTTCGAATTAACAATTGACTGAATTTTAATATTCCTTTCATAAGTTTCCCCTGAATTTTGTCACTTTCTCATCGCATACTGACTTGTGTTTCACCCACAAATGCTTCAGTTGTGGTGAGTTGTATTTTGCTCTTACAATAGTTTCACGTCACATTGCACCCACATGGTTCTCTTCATGACAATAAAAATGTTTCTACACAATGGAAGACGTTTATAGCAGCATTGCCAAAAGGGATATCAATAATGACTGATTTGTAGTTTTTCTCAGTACAGAATTCCGTGGGAAGGTTTGGTCAGTGCAAGGTGGATTATTGGTGCAGTACGGCAACTGATGGTTGTTGGAAAATCCTATTCTGATTGGTGTTAGGCGAAAAAATTAGGAATGGAACCAGAATTGCTTTCAGACCTGGATCTGGATCAGATCCTTGACTTTCGGAGCTTGATCTTCAGATATTTTCGGATCCAAATGCATTTTCTACACCATTAAATACATTTATATCGGTGTATCATTAAATTATATTGCAACTGCCCAATCTGCAATACAATTAACAATGTTTAGAACAACATTAGTATCATGTGCGATGAGTTGCGGGAACAGAACGAGGAGACCACTCGGCGAGCGGAAGGGCTGAGCAGCAGAAGCGCATAAAGGATAGGTTGAGGGGAAGTAGTGCGCTCCCCTGTCTTTCAAGCAATGAGGCTACTAATTAGGGAGTCAAGGACAAACATGTGAGATCTTACTATTTTGTGACATTGTTGCCTTCAAAGCGAAGGCTGCCAATGTGATATATACAGTTGGCATTTCCAGGCCACATCTTCTTGTTTGTTGGTACTGATGCCACACCTGTTTCTTTGAAAATTGTGCTGTTTGAACAATGTTGAATATTGGTATAGTCTTGTTATAACTAAATAAACTTTGTTTCGATCAATTTGAGCTTAAAAATACCTAAATATGTTAGAAATGCAACGCATTCGGTCTCATTCTTTTTTGAATCTCGTGCACGTCATCCAATTGCCAAAAACTATTGAGACATCTTCAAGTTCAGTAAGTCACTCACCTAGCATTTGTTCTCCGGAAACGGAGAATTGAAGCAGGTGAGATGAAAAAGGTCAATGTGTGAGATGGGGAAGAGATGAAACACGCTTTCATCGATCTCGTGTAACTTGATATTTTCCTTTGAGGGTATGATTTATGGACTGTGTTGTCTCGGAAAAGAAAAAAATATCAGAGGCATGGGGTGATGGATGGCCGAGGGTTTTTTTTAATCTGCGACATAGTCACTTTTGACGTGGTTGTTATCCTATGGCATTGAATTTCTCCCTATGGTTGTTCAATCTGCAGTAAAGTTTTCTCGGGTTTTGCACCGGGTCAGGTCCTCCATATCTCCTTCCTCCTCCTTGGAAGGAGATGAGGAGGACCTGACCTGGTGCAAAAGCCAAGAAAACTTTACAGCAGTAGTTTGCTGGGAAAAAACCAAAAATTATACCATGTTGTTCAATCTCTTTGTAAGAGTCACACTATGTGCGTGTATTATTTTGGCGTAAAAATTTCTGCTGTTGAAATTCTGTTGCATAACCCCTACGAGAGCTTTCAAACAAAATGGTTCATGAGTAGGACACGCAAAGCAGTGCAATGGCACATGTGAAGGTAGGATCGGAAGTCTTTCTACTCCCTCATATGGGACGTTGTATTCACTGAAGCATAAATTCAAAATTTCGGATCCAGATCCAATGCCTTCAGCAAATTCAGATCCGAAGTATCCAATGAAGGTCAATGCCGCAGCTATTTGGATCCGAGATATCCGATCCGACCATCCCTAGTTGAAATCCTTGATGCATATTTTGAGGTGGTAGTGTGATATTTAAATGGAAATTTTCCATCTTGTTCTCAGCCAATTCTAGGTTATTTATTGAGGAAAGTGGATACAGAAGCTGAGCAGTCTATTTAAAACATTTAAGTTTTCTTCATCTGTACCTGAACCCGTTAACGCCTAGTGGTACCATATGGTACCAGCTGGTAGTGCAATACTATGCGTGCCTTTTTTGTTTTTTTATTGTAATTTGTAAGGCATTTTTGAGAGTTTTAAGCAGTTAACCACATTTATAACTACGTTTTTCAGAAAAGCTTGCTTTTTTAAAGCAAAATTCGAAATTTTTGAGTAAATTTGGATGAAAATGAATCTTTCTTTACGCGAAAAAGAAAATACTATTTGACGTTTTTGGCATTAAAATGTGAAACTCGAAATGCTTATTTAATTTTGATTTTTTTACCCCTTAAGGGCCCAGCGGTACCACATGGTAACAGACTGTGTCCTGAAAACCTCTAGTGATGAAAGTATATATAACATGTGGACCTAATTAATCGAAATTTAATTCTTTTTAAAATTAAATATTACGAAAAAGTTCGGATGAAATTTTTAATTCAGGCGTTACCAGGTTAAGAACCCATTTTTCAAAGGACTTTTTTTAACCTTGAGTGAAGTTTCATGACCTCTATATAAATCCATTCTTTATGAAGGTTCTTAGAACTCTATTGAACTCCTTTGGTAGGCTATTCATGACACCATTGGATCCTGTAATATGTTTAATGATGTGTTAACACAATGAATTAACCTGTGTTAGTACATGCATGTCTTGGCAAATGCTTGGTTAGTTTCACGAAATTAAAATAATGGCCATTTCCAGGACATGCATTTTTGCATTTAGACAAATTTGGGTGTTTCCATGGTGCAATTTTAATGGTGTACATGTTTTACAGATCTACTTAGGCTGGTAAATGCATTGTATAAACAAGCCTCAGGATAATTTATTGTTTGATCTAGGCAGCTGAACTTTGTTTGCTTTCCAGCATCTCCTTTTTCTTGTGTTTGCTGCTATTTGGTATGTGTACAAATAGTAAAATCAATGTCATGGTCATAGCTAACAGAGGTCAGAAAGCTGTCCCCCTAAAAATGAAGTTGTGGATATTTTATTCATAACTTACTGAACAGGGTCGGACACAAGATGTCTTTGGTCGGACACAAGATGTCTTTGCCAGCTATTAAAGAGGCCCTGTATAAATACTGGCTGCTGTATGCTAATATATGTATAAGCTCTAAGGATTGGAAAAAAATTTAGCAACTAATATTTTCCGCACAAAGTTTTCCTCTAATCTCCATCAGAAACCTTCTAAGTTTAAAATGCAAAGAGAATGATATGCATATTATGCTACTGCGTCAAGGGCGTACCCAGGATCAAAATTAGGGGGGGGGGGCAAGCTATGGTTGTTCATGTTGTAGGTAAGGTTTAAGCATGGAAAAGGTGAATGAAATCAACATTTTGAGGAAACTGTTACAGCTCTTTATTGGTTTTTAAAGTTATTTGCTTGAAAAAATATTATTTTCCTTAAAGACATTTGCAAATTTTGCTTCTTGGGGGCAGCTGCCGCCTCCTGCCCCTCGCTGGGTACGCCCATGTACTGTGTGATTTTCTGAAGAGTTTTTCACTTGCTGCCTATTTTTGTAAAACCCATGATTTGTGAAAGTAGATTGGTGGTGTTCACGTGCACTGTTAACTATTGAAGTAATAACTGTCAAATCATCACTATTCAGAAACTTTTGTTCATTTGCGCTTTTGTTTCTCTAGCTCCGTGAAGGTATGTATATTTGCAAATTGCGAGTGAATCACAATTATTATGTATTTTAAATTCTCAGGTGTATTGTTGTAGAAAATAAACAGGAGCCCAGAGAAGAAATTCCCTATGAATTAGACTGTAAAATAATTGGATTGGAAGGGTCTGAACTCTGCCTGTCCAATTTAAAAAGTGTGCTATCTGTGATCAATCAACAGTCTTCCTCAGGTGAGGTTGATTTGGATTCCCCTGCTAAATCACCCCTCCTTCAGCCCATCACACTGCGTGAAAAGGCAAGTTAATTTCCTTTGATTGCATGTGCCAGATTTTTTTTTGGCATTATTCTCTAGTTAAAACTGTATTCTATCATGCATATAATTATAAATAATGAATGATTCTCAAGTGGATGTGTTCTAATTATTGTACTGCTGGACTTCATTATTTGTTCGTATTATTTGCCCATGAAATAGATTCTACAGAGTGCCACTGCGTTTATTTCTCGGAGTCAGCCAAAACCTCAGTGCAATATTCAAGAAGACATCATTGTTGGTTTGCAGACGTTATTGAGTCAGATGAAGAATTATTTAAGTAATGAAACTACTTAGTCTTGTTTCTTTAACTCCCCAGTTGATACTGCAAATGTTCTTTAGTTATTGTATATTTATGTACCATTGGTTTCATAACCAACATTTGCATATAACTCATACTGAGTTAAAATGATTGCTAACTGTAGCATGCACATAGTTTATACTTGTACATAGGAATTTGTATAATTTTATTTCAAAAATTTTATATGCACTCTTAGAAAATGCTTATCAGGCCATTTTTTATTGAACTGGTTTGAAAATGAGCAGTATTGAGCTAATATTTTGATTTCGATGGCAGAAATTTTAAGATCTGTATTTAAAATAGAAAACTAAATAAAAGGCTAACCAGCATGGAAAGCTCTTTTCAGATTACTCACCTATCAATACCTAACCAATCAATCTATTCCACGAATTGATTAATGTATTTCATCTACCAGATATTTAATCGAGGATTGTAAACAGGTGCAAAATATGTAGTCAACCCTCACCTGACTCCCTTGTTTAATAATGGCCACACCTGGGCCCATCTTGATTGATGTAAGTGCTGATCACTGACTATTTGACTTAGCACCAAGTTTATCCAGTTTATCGTGTTGTGGAGTTTTTGGATGGTGATTTTACATCTATGTAACTTAGTGTTTTATCTATAGTGTTTAATTTTATACTAATAAGATGTTGGTAACTTTTCATAATAATTGGATATCAATGAATGAAATATTGGGCAATCGTATTCCAACGAAGAAAATAAATCGTTATTTTTCATGTGTCACATAATTTTCATAAAACTGCAGATCTCCTCAGATGGAATATAAGTATTTTTGGACATGGGGCACGCACAATTTAGACTTCAACCCATTTCCATTCCTTCCCTTATTAATTCCAGAAAGTTCGAAGAATAGACACCGTATGATGCCGTGAATTCTATTGAGTGAAATCATCATATTTGGGTATCCAAAGTCACGTAATGAAATATTTTGCTGAAAAGAAAATTGCTAATTCGTCCACTAGCTCTGGCAGAATTAAGTGTGAAGATAGCCTGGCTGTGAGATGGTAACACCTCGTAGATAGCCATATTTTCGGGGATGCAACTTTAACCTTTTCCTTACGAAGGCTGTGTTTTCACTGCTTGAATTTTTCGATGCTAAAGGCCGAAGGCCTGTCCACTGGCCCGTGAAGATGGATAAATACACCATCTTGGGCCCAAGCCACCCTTATGATTTGTAAATTGTACATTTCTTTTCCTCCTCAACTTAGGAATTCCATCTCCATTTATCAGGCCTTCTTGAAATGGATTGAATGTAAGGTTCAGAAATGAAACGTATTAGAGTTTGAAATGAACCTACGTATTCATCATCAAAAATCAGGTAGCCTGAAAATATGTCTTACAAAAATGCGTCCTCTTTAATAGGAAGTCATTTTATGTTCAGCAATTTTGTATCAAGGTTCTGTCTATCTCCACTAAATAACTGAATAGCCTTTCAAAAATCAACCATATCAGATTATACTGTAGAGTATCATTCACCCATGCTATTTTCTCTTCATGAGTGTTAATACGTCATGGAGACCTTGTCTTTTACCAAACAATTCCATATTTTATTACTAGGAATTTCTCTATTACTTTACCAATTTTTTACCTTTGATCCTGGCCCTTCCATGGAAATAGCAGGGTTCCCACTCAACCGTGAATAAGCTGTGAATTTCATCTACCGTGAAAAAACCTGGAAATAGCCGTGGAATTTGTCATATAACTTTAACACGTTCAGGTGGGTCATGGCTGGTCTATCCCCGTGGGCGGCATGACCCACCGGTGGGTCATGCGTTTCTAAGCTCTATGGGCGGCATGACCCACCGGTGGTCACGTTTCCCATGCGAATTAAAGGAGCTTCTGGCCACGTACACCCATGAGGACGGACTTATTACGTTCTTCATCGCCCATGAAGGTGTTTTTAGTAAACTTTTTACTGATGCCAAACCGAACTTTTTGCCTAGAGAAAGGTAGCAAGTAAAATGGCGGGCAATGATGTAAAGATTCAGTATTTGATGTTGTATTTGCATTTGTGCGTGAAATATTTTCAATTTTAGTTTAACTAATCGGAAAGATATTCATATGAACTCGATCATCGGTAATCAACTTCCATAATTTTATGAAATACGTAATTCTTGCATTGCGGGTTGCCTATCCGTCGATTATAGGCGTTTTAAAAAATTCTAGCTGTGTTACGTACGAAGTTCTCATTCATATCAATTCCACAGGCAATATTATGAAGCTTATTCAATAATAAAAGAAAATAAAGAATATTGCAGTCATATTGAAGGTAGACGAGAGCTACATATAGTTGATTCGTTATTGAGCCATTATTTTCTATGACACAGCAATCTCTAGACGTAAATTTTATGTTTTGCATCGTCTATCTAAAGTATATCGAAATATAAATCAAGTTGGTTTTGCTCTATTCACATTTTACGATGAAGATAGGTTAACTAAAATATTTCTACTATTTACGTGGCATTATACATCGCTAGAAATGATTTTTTCGTTTTCCATAAGACTGTAAGATGGACCTACAAGAAGGACGATTACCTTCCTTGATTACACGTTGAAATACTACTACACTCACCGTTTCAATTACATGGCTTTCACGTATCGAAGATGTTCCACTTCCGTAGATATTTAGAGGGTAGCACACACCGGAAAAATTATTTAGATCGAAAACAAAAATGGAGAAAACATTTCAAAACTATAATAAATGTCATTTTCAGTTTGGTTATCCTAATTGGGTCAATGGAAACAATTTTCTAAATGGGGAATACAAATGAGCACAGCGAAAACTTAACGAATCTCAAATATAATTTCAAACTATTTTCAATATAATCACTTATTTACATTATTTTCAATATATTCACTTATTTTCTTTGACAATGTCAATGGTGAATTTTGTTGAAACAATCCAAGCATATTGTAGGGTGTCCATCACATTCCTCACAAAATGTGTTCACTTTTTTTGCCCTCTCGCTTGCCTCTTTCGTTCCCTTTTCTTTACGTATTCTCTCGTACCAATTGAGGCATCTCTTCCTACCTATCCTCGCAGTACCTTCATATTTACTTAGGTTGTGCAAGGACTTTCACTTCTTCGAAGCCGAAACACCTCCCCCAGCCACATCGCTAAAGACGACATCTTCTTTCAATAATCCATCAATAACTTTCTCTCAAAAATTAGCATTTTTTTTTTTTTATTTTGGCCATAATTATTATATAAAACCTATGAATTCACCATCCATGTCCCAAGAAGCAGTTCTAATGCCAGTCTCTTATACCACTCGAGAGATCGTCTGATGCAACTATAATAAGCAGACATTTGGTCGGAAATGTCTACCCCCTTTTTCGCGCTATTGTAGACTATGATGGCTTTCGGTTTCATTATTTCCCCTCGCTTAGATTTCGACGTGATTGGTTGCAAAATCTCACCAAGGTCGGGATTAGGGGATATTATCATAAGTGGTCTTTTTTCCTGCCATTTCATCATTCTAACACCTTTTCCACTTTGCCTTGCAATAATTTCCCCCCTTTTCAACTTTTTTTGACGAACCTCTGGTGGATTACCTTTCCGATTCGCCCGCATTGTGCCACAAACATAGGTCTCCCTACCCAAAAGGTCTTCAGCTAGGCCCATACTTGTCTAAAAATGATCAATGCACAATGTCCGCTCAGCATCAAAAAGTCCCTCCATCAGTTGCAGTACAACTTTGTGACCATGTCCAACCTTCTCCATCGTGTTTGGCACTTCACTTTTCCTAGAGTACACTTGCAAACTATGCGTGAATGAGTCAGGGCTACACAGTTTGTAGCATTTTATTCCATATTTATGAGACTTTCCAGGCAGGTACTGCCTAAAATGTAATCGACCTCTCCAAGGTACCATCTGTACGATTGATGCAGTCTCCCCATTCATCGGAGCTTGATAACGCGGCATGCTCTTCCTCTTCAGGTGAATCTTCTCCAATTTCGTCCTTTGAATATGAAGATTCACTGTCTCCTTCGAAATCGGATGGAATGTATGAATCATCGGAGTCAGAACTAAATTGATATGCATCTGAGTAAGCCATCTCCTCTAATTTTTCTTTGCCACTAATAACTCAAAAATCACTGCTCCACAAAAAGACAAGGAAAATGGACTCGTATATCCAGTGGCACTCGTTTATTAGCCAAGACTGAAAGTTCTTCTCTCACTGCAAGGAAAATTTTGTCACCATTGTACATGTAAGGCCTTCCGCTCGGCTCGACTAATTTGAAACCCGACGTGTGGATTGCGTTGTTGCGATAAGGCCACTATGTGAGAAGCGATGCCGCACAAGATTATTCAAAAACGAAACTGTCGGATTAGCCTCCTAAGGGTTACTTGCAACACCCAATTGTGGGTAAGCTTACGATAATAACTGCACCCACGAGTGGGTCTGCCTGCAATAAAATTGTAAGCAAAGCTTCACCTATGCCAATAATAATTTGGTTTCTTATCCGCAGATTATGGAAATAATAGATTCAAAGGTTCCGCCCCAACCACCACCCCTCTCCTAGGAGGCGTGAGGTTGGGTGCGGAATATCGTCAGCCCTAGCCTTTTCTAAGCGCCGGACAAGTGCGGTTAGGCCCATCTTAAGTCTACGAAATCCCATGGAACGTCCACCCCGAAAGGCGAGAGAAAGGGAAAGCCATTGTTTCGTATCGGGTGCTACGGACTGAGCGGTCGGTCGCCAGCGTCACAAAGGTAGAGGTTTTCCCGGTATTTTGGGGATAAGCATTTTCGCGACTTTCTGAAAGCATAGAACCTCTAACAATGACAGCAGGAACGAGATGTATGATTTCCTCCCGCTGCATTTTGTTCCCAAAGCAATACAACCGAAGCAAGGCATCACAGCGAAATAGAAAGAGGGTAATGAAGGCTCAGAAGATAAATTCGAAACAGTTGCAAAAAAACTATGAAATACCGAATTTTTTCCGATACTTATAACTAAATTATTCCATTCTGGGCTTATAAGAAGGGTAAATAAATTATTTCATCGTTTTCATACCTAAAAGCACGTCTTATTTGTTCATTTTGAAGGTATTTATGTGACAGTAAATAAATATCGAAGAAAATAAAACGTGTAATACGTTGTTGCATATGCAAAAGGGGATTAATTAATAGCTAAATATTGCATTCTGGGCTTATAATAATAGTAAGTGTATAAATTATTTCATTGTTTCCATTTTGTACGTTTTGAAGTTGTTTTAGGCGACAATAAATAAATACAGAAGAAAATAAAATGTGTAATGCGTGGTTGCATACGCAAAAGGGGATTAATTAATTACTAAATATCGGTGCATAGGTTTTCCAAAATTTATTGCAATTCATCATTTTCAACTATACAAAAGAAGTGTGCATTAATTTTAACATGATTGGATCGATTTAATTTTTACGAAAATTGACGCCCACGGGGAAGAAACAGCAAATTTCACGATAGCCGCGAACGTGTTAAAAACCTTTCAAACTTGATTGTGGATCTATGATTGACGGATCAAAAGGAAAATCGATTGGTTCATCATATTTCAAGGTCAATCACTTGCAGACACTGTCCATGCATTTATCTGCACACATATATTCCAAGCGCAACTATTGGTCCGTGTGTCGTGACAACGCTCAGACCTCAAGGCTGTGATTGGAAGACCGTTAACCAAAGTGATCATTAACCCTTGCGAGAAAACAGACACCTCTTCACTTCCCTATCACCCTCCATTTTCCTTCTCATAACCTTTAGCTGGCCCTGAATTTTGCCAATGATAGGCGACATCATAAGAGCACTTTCTTTGCTGCGTCTGCATTCCCGGCATTATTGCGTTTGCTATATTTTTAGTTAACCAGTGATTTTTATGTGATCAATATTTCTTCCTAAAATGGCTTATCAACAGACCATGAATTTGATAGAGTTTAGACTGTGAAAACCTGGAAAAAACCGTGAATTGTATAATTTAGAGTGGGAACCCTGAAATAGTTTACTGAACACACATTATGTATAAGGATGTAACATTCCATACGACAATTCCCAGAGGCATGCACTTAAATGCTGTGCTTTTGTCATATACCTCAAAGAGTATCCGAAAACAGAATGGTACAGCTCAAGTTGTCACTTAAATTGTTGCAGAATATTAATCCCATTTGTACAAGGAAGAAGCTGCTCTTTTACTAGTTTAAAAGGGAAGAATGACGCCTCGGTAGCTTAACTGGCTAAAGCACTCGACCAGAAATCGGGGGATCCGGGTTCGAATCCCGGTCAAGGCGGATGATTATTTTCTCTGTGGATCTTTCGCATGCTCTTTTACTGTTGTCATTTTCATCACCGCCAGCAGGCATTCGTTCAGTTAGTTTCACACCGCATACTACAGGAAATTCCAGGGGTTCAACCTTTTCTGTTACCGAATGAAATGCATTGCTCCTGAATAATTGCATTGCTTGTTTTTAGGTTACAACTATAAGGTTGCAAATGCATTTACTAACACCACAAAAAACTTTAGAAAATTCATGTCAAACCAATAAATAATGCAAATAAAATTTCAAATACATATTTCATTTAAGTAATCTTTTCTTCAGTTGCTTTATCTTTGTAAAAAATTTCAACTGCACATTCACACTAAACACATCAGCCATGACGTTATCACAATTGACAGATGCTCTTCCACATTTTTAACAAATAAGTCAACTTCTGCACAGACAGAAGATGATTTTATCAAGGATATAAGTACATATGCTTAAATATCTTAGATATACTGAATATGTTTTGGTTCCAAGACACCAGTAGCTTGCCAGCAAGCTCTTCCTTTTTCTGTGGCTGCACCTGTAAGAAGCAAATCAAAATTAACCTTCAATGAAATAAAAAAATAATAAAACAGCAATTGCAGATGGGACTTACAAAAGACTTGACCACACAAAGCTTCACTTATTTGCAACTGACAACTATCGGTGATAAGGAGCAACATGTAAACTGTTGTCTTCACCTACTGTTTATCAATGGTTATGATATTTAAACGAAAATAAATCATAAACAAAGCTAGTGAATCTTTTTACTACAAAAATAATACATCCTACCTCTGTCAAAATAAGAATTTACATGAAGCATTTCACTGGGTTAAACTTATTCTTGGACTAGTCACGATAGAAAGCAACAAAAAAGGTTAGCAACAAAATCTTATCACACATTGTCTCATAGTCCACTGGTTAATGAAGTTGTCACTTTAGTATTATCCTCATTAAGTTTAAAATAGAAGCAAGGGAACTTAATCAATTATGTATTGCAGTACATATATGTTACATTTTGCATCTCTCATCTCTGATTATTTACAAATTAATATTGACCGAAAAAGTTCCTTCCACAGCATATGCCATATGCCACAGTATTACAAGGGCATTACAGTATATCTCAAGGGCAATGAACCACTGTGCAAACATTAACTAAAGTGAAAGTTTGTTTTAGTGAATTCCACTTATAGCAAGAATCATATTATAACTAGTGAGAAAACTTCAATTAAATTGCTAAGAGAAAAAATTCCCCTTGACCAAAATCAAACCACGGCCAGCTGGCTTTCCGAAAGTATCAAGGAACCAGAAAAGTATAGTGGCCTGGAAAGCTTCCATGGTTTGATTTCCTCCCCTTGACATTTGTGTGAATTTTATCACTTTTCATGCCACAGAGTTGATATATTCCACAAGAGAAAAAAATGTTTTTATTGTCACTTGATGACAAACATTACGTATGCAGTCCAAAAAGTGTACACCTGCCATAAATGTGCCACCTACTCCCCCAATTACTCCCTACAAAAAAATCTGGCAAGGGACAGATTGCAAATTCAGAAATTTTCACGACATAGCTGTTGGGCAGGAAAGATTGATAATTACAGCTTACATTTAGTGAGGATACATTACGTCATTAATTTGAAAAATTCCTTAAATCTTGAGTAGCAATAGTCCTGTCTCCCCCAACACCACTTTCACCATCAACTAAGGTTTGTAATTTCATAGATAACAACAGCGTGGACCACTCCAATCATTCAATTTTAGCGAGAATTGACTCAAACTAGTATACTTCCTCTAAAATTGTATAGCCACAAATACATCCATACTTACAACACAGCACAATTGTTTCACAATGGATCTCAGTACATTATCAAGATTCAGGCAAAGGCAGCTTTTAAGGCACGATCAAGATCATTGCAGAGATCATCAGCTTCTTCTAGCCCAACAGACACTCTGATCAGAGAATCGTTTATCCCCAAAAGTTCTCTCCTTTCTGGGGGAACAGAGGCGTGGGTCATAATACTCCTGCAAGATGGAAAAACTCCTGTAGAGGATAACTAGCATTTTTACAGAGATGAAGTTAAGATTGAAGTCATTTTGCTAATTACATGTACAGTACACTTCCGATTATCCGGGCTAATAATGGGGAGAGACGGTACGAATAATCAGAAAACACGGATAACCCAAACTTTCACTTAAATGTCTTGAAATATTCATAATTTGCCTTAAAAAACAATATATTATTATTTATACAGTTATTCTGTTATTTTAGAGTCCTTCCCGGACTCAATGAGAGCTTTCTTCGCCAGGATATTTTTAGCTGCGATAACATGGTTGTACTCGTATTATTAATGCTCCAGGTAAGGCCTGGTTTCGAAAACCACACATCCGTGGCTTCGCAATCACAGATACAGAAAAGTGGTTTGCCCGAATGCTTCAAAACCACTGCTCGACGTCGGAAACTACACTGTCAGGCACCACGCCATGTAGTCGCGTTTCGCACAAGTTGCCCAGGTTGCAACTGCTGCACGACACGTATCCGTGATCAAGGAGCACGGTCGTGCACTGCGAGGCTTGGAAAACAGGAACGCGGTGCTCCCGTGAATACAGCTAGCATGCAATCGCTTCTGCTTTAAGAATGGGATTCTAACGGAAATAATAAGCTTGGTGTATCCTAGCAATAATACAGTAATTCCGATGATTTTGCGTCTGATTTTATTTTTTTTTAATAAAGGTAGCAGAAAAAATTAAGCATGAGTGAAAATCATGCATGGATAATCCGCAACCCGGATAAACTGCAGCCGGATAATCTGGAGTCTGCTGTATTCAATTTATCATTATTTAAATACGTAAATAAATTTACATCTACATAAATTTATTGAAAAATGAATCCCTTAGGCTAAAATATGGTTTCTACCCATAATGAAATGAAAAATTTAACTTCAGAATGTAAAATGTAAAAAAATGAAAAAAGTATACATCACAACACAAGGCCACAATTTAAACAAAATTTACATTTTACAAAATAATTTTCATGACTTACTTTCTAGAATCAACATCATGATCAAAGAGCAAGAAGAAGCCTTTTACAAATGCTCTCAAATGTACTTGGAGAATTATTGAATATTTTGCCTTATTTTTGTGTAGAGGCACACTACAGCCATATATTCTACAGGAAACAAAACTTACGGTAATTCAGCCAAACTTTCATATCCTCCAAGGCTCTCAGCAAGGGAAAATATTTTGAGGCTCTGCAAAAATTTTGTGGACTCTTCCAATGTTGCAGGCTTTCCATCCTTATTTCCCATGTAGAAAGATAACATCCCACTGCAACCACTGCTCTGCTTGCGACTAATTTCATACTGAGGATGGCTTGGAAGTCCTGCAAGATCAAGTCTTATTTTCATAAAATCCTTTTCCCTTTAACCATAACAGTACTCATCACATGGTAAGAATGTTACTTTTGTGGTTACATCATATTGACAACTCACTCACATCACAGAGAAAACAATCTACATCGCAAAAGAACTAAACTAAAAAATTAGCAGAGGCCAAAATTAGTTTAAATTCATTGTACTTTAAAGAGACTGTCAGAACAATATAGTAAAAACTTACCTGGGTGAATCACCTTGATCACCAATGGATGAGACTCCAAAAAGTGAGCAACCTTTAAACTATTACTCATATGTTGTTTCATGCGAAGTGACAATGTTTTCAATCCTCGATTTACAAGGTAACAGTCAAATGGAGAAGGCACGATTCCGAGAGCTGAAATATAAACAAAATGCTCTTATACTTGTAATCACCAGCATAAATTAGAATAGTTACATCAATACAATGGGTACCAACCATTTTGTAAATATCTCAAACTCTCATGAAGGTCATCCCGATTGGTGCACAGAGCCCCCATCACAACATCTGAATGGCCATTCATATACTTTGTGAGAGAGTACATAACGATGTCAGCACCTAGTTCCAGTGGTCTCTAGAATGATGAAAGAGCACCAGTTGAATTTAAAAAAAGTTCCAATGAATCAATAATAGATTTGACCCTAAATCAGTACTTTCTGGAATTGTACTTCAGACAAAAGAAGAAAATTTAACCTGAAAGTATGAAGTGAGGAAGGTATTGTCCACAACCACAATTATATCCTTGTGCTTGTGTGCAATTTCTGCTATCTTTTTTATATCCAAAACTTTCAATGTTGGATTTGTAGGGCTCTCCAACCACACTAACTGTAATTAAGAACATCACATTAAGACTCAAGAGCAGAAGAAAATCTGCCATAATTCAGGCCTTGGCTGATTTCATGGCTACACTTTCATGTATCAGGAGTAAGACCATACCTTAGTATTAGGACGAATTGCTGCTTTGAATTTCTCAATGTCCGAAGCATCCACATAAGTTGTCTCAACTCCAAATTTCTCTCCTACCTCTGTCAAATATCTTCCAGTACCCCCATACACATCATCTACTGATACAACATGATCCCCAGCTTTAAAATGATTGATTACTGCCACAAGAGCACCCAATCCAGTAGAGAACACCAATCCTAAAAAAGATAATTAATTCAAATTAAGTAATGGCACTGAGTAGTTGTAAATTATTATTATGTACTTTGAAACAAAAAAGTTCATATTTATTACATATTGCAGAGGTATAAAAGCAAATAATTCAAAAATAAGATAGATAAACAGCTTCATAAATGAATATAGGTAATTTTACATATCAGATTAATTAGATAACTGATCGGCGACTATTGATATGAATTGGTGCAGAAGTACTGAGCATCATTAGAATGAAAAGAATATTCAAACCATAGAAAAGTTGAAATATGTAGTTGAGCATTAATAATTTTCATTATGCTCTTTCAAGTCAAGTCATAACCATGGCAAATTCATAGGAAACAATTTTGGTAGTGATGCTTACCATGTTTTGCTCCATCCAAACTTGCTATGCATTCCTCAAGAACATTTCTAGTAGGATTACCACTACGAGAGTATTCAAATCCCTGAAGAAAATAAAGACACGAAAAAAATCAATGGGCAGCAGTAACACCACATTAACCAAATAAGCTCTCTTAACTAGCATTGAAACTTCATTTATGAAACCAGATGTATATCCATAATGATTCTATACAAGGCCTGAATATTATAAATAATGTCTAAAGATACGGATGACCTCAGGCTAGGAAACTTAAGGATGCATATGGGCAGTATGAGCTCGCTATTAACAAAAATAATAATAATATTTATTTACTTCATTGGGATAATACAGTCATGAGTTTTGTCAAGTTAATACAGCATAAAATGCTAACATATAATGAAATGATACAGACAAGCTATACAAACACACAGCTATCAGTGGGATTGAGGTCATAGGTTATTACACAACACCAGTTAAAAACTCATTTAGATTGTAGTAGCTCTTTTCAATTAGCATATTTTTCAGTTTGGCTTTGAATTGGATTGATGAGGAAATGGAACGGATGGTGATAGGAATCTTATTGTACACAGTGGCAATGGAGTGGTATGGACCTTTTAAACAGACTCTGTAGGAGTATTGGAGGGTGTGTATATTGTTTTTGGAGTGTGTGTGTAGTGATTGTGTAGGTTGGCGTTAACGGGGAAAAGATGAGGATTATTTCGAACAAACATGGCACAGGTAAGGATATAGATTGAGGGGAGAGTTAAGATGCTGGAATTTACAAAAAGTGGTCTGCCTGGTGTGCGAATGGGGACTCTATAGATAGCTTTAACAGCTTTCCTCTGGAGAGAAAAGGTTCTTGACAACAGAGAGGAATTTCCCCAAAACAAAATGCCGTAGGATAAATGAGAGTGTACTTTGGCATAGTACAGAGCTTTGAGTGTGTTTTTGGACACTACAGGTGCAAGTTTTCTTATCATAAAAAGACCCACAGAAAGTTTTTTATTCAGTTCAGAAACATGTGATGACCAGTCAAGTGTATCTGAGAGGTGAATTCCAAGGCATTTTATTGTAGTTGAAAAGGTAAGCAGATGATTCAAGGGTAAATATTCAGCTTGGTGAGGGTTCTTGATAAGGAAGCAGATATAACAAGTTTTGGCTTCATTTAGTGCAATATTGTTCAGGTGACACCATTCCAACATCTCCTGAGTTGTAGTTTTAGCATATTCTGTTAGATCTGAAGTATTGCTAGCAGTCAACAGATTAGTTGTATCATCTGCATACATAACTGTGACTCCAGGTAAACTGCTGAGGAAGATCATTAATAAAAATAAGAAACAAAAGTGGGCCAAGTATTGATCCTTGTGGGACACCTGCTTTTACTTCCAGTGGGCTTGAGATGGTTTGCACTATTCCAGCTGTGGAGTGATGTGAATAACACACTACTTGAGTTATATTTTCAAGATAGGAGGTAATCCAGTTTAGAGAGACACCAGTCACGCCCAGACTTTCTAGCTTGCATTTTAAAATGTTATGATCAACACTATTAAAAGCATTTTTGAGATCATACGAGACTCCTAGGACATGCTGTTTTTGGTTCAAGGCCTGTAGTAGTAAGTTCAGATACTGGAACATAGCAGTATCAGTTGATCTACTAACTCGGAATCCATGTTGGGAGTCAGTAATTAGGTTGAAGGAGTCAAGGTAGCAACTAAGTCACTGATGAAATAACTTCTCAAAAACTTTAGAAAATACTGACAGAGCAGCGATGGGCCTGTGGTTACATGCTTCTGAGGAAGGACCCTTTTTTGGGATAGGTGTAACTTTGGCTTGCTTCAGTGCAGAGGGAAAGACTCCAGTAGTGAAGGATAGATTTATAATATTAGCTAGGGGCAATGCTATCATCTGTGAGGAGGCATTAATGACAGATAAGGGAATACCATCTGGACCTTTTGAAGAAGTGTTGCGAAGAGATTTAATAATGTTCACTATTTCAGAGGGAACGGTGGGTGTTAAGAAGAAAGAATTGGGAGAGGTCCTGCATTGAGGACAGACAGGGGACATGTTTGTGGGAGGTGGAGTATAGCAAAACTGTGAGTTGAAGAAATCAGCAATTTTTTGTGGATTATCCACAGTGTTACCACTGAATTTAATGCTGGAGTTTGAGGTACCAACAGAAGATTTAGTTAGCTGGTGAATAACTTTCCACGTATCCCTGACAATGTTGTTTGAGTTCCCTAAGTATTTGTCAATTGCTGCCTTTTTCTCCAAGACAACACAGTTCTTGAAATCCTTGACAGCATTATTGTATTGGCTCCGAAGGGATGTAAATGGATGATGTAGGGAGGGAAAGAAGACAGAATACTGAAAGTGATGAAATACCAAATCTACCCCAAGAAAACGAGTGTGTAAAGGGTGTGACCACAGCAAAGAAGATACTAAGGAGTGATATTGGATGAAAGCAGAAGTAGTAATAAAGAGATAAACACCATAATTACCAAGGTAGGACTATCATAAAAGCTGTTAAGTCTATATCATGGGTCCAACATATTAGCAGGAAATGGAGTCAGTAAGACTATATTCACAAAATAGTAGAAAGTGCAATAACAAATGGAGCAGAGGCATGGGACATTAAGTAAGTAAATAGAAATAGGTTATTGATAACCTAGACAGATTACATTGCAATAAGCACCAGAAAGAGTGGACTTGATAAAGCTAAAAATTATACAATAATGAAGAAGATATAAATTGAAAAAGACATGGTTGATGAGGTAGAATTAAGGCAGCAATTAATCTTGGTTTGGCCATATTAATAAGATGGATGACAGCAGAGGGCCCAAAAAATGTTGGAAAATGTCATTTGCAACATTACTATTTACAAAAACATACATTAAATTTTTTAAAGAATTAATGTGTTTATGTAAATTAGAACATTCACCTTACCCCATATAACTTACAAAAATAAGATTCTATTTCTTCAGATGATGCAACCATGGGAAAGCATTACATTCAGGAACTTAATAATTTCTAATATAACTCATCCAGAAATACAACCACAGTCAGTGAAAATAGATGTTGCTCAAACACTTAATTTCAAACCTTCTGGATCATGCTAGGCAGGGAGGTAGACCACAAGCCTAAGAGAGGGGAACATGCATCCAAGCATAATATATTTCCTTCTAAAATTCCAAAGTACCCCAAAGATTTCTTAGAATAAAATACTTCAAGAGGCACAGTGATGATGGCAAGCATACCTTATGCTTTCCTGGTGCTATCTGTTTGAACGTGGTGCTCAACGAAATTGGAGGAACGACTGCGTTTGATGACCATTGCTCTGGTTTCTGTCCAGCATGAATCGCCTTTGTCGCAAATCCAGGACTAAAAGGTAGAAAACCCTCTGCCATTGTACTTGTTCTGCAACCTATGAAGAATAAGTTCATTAAAATCGTTAATTATCACATCTATGAAAGTAACAATTAATATAATACTATTTTTTCATTACAAGTAAGCATATTAAACTCGAAGGATGTCAATATAACCCATTTTAAAAGCTGACATATGGCAAACAGCAACTACATACGAGGACTGTATCGGTAATTATATTTTTGTTAAATTCAAATCTGGGGAAAGTCAAGTCATATAAGTCAACATTACTGTTACTTTTAACTCTAAAAATTGAAAAAATGTAACTTGAAACCTTATCTAGGGAATAGATTACATTAAAACACGTGAACAATCGCGAAACTCTACCATTGTGTAAGTTCATAATCCGCGGCTATTTAATAACTGAAAAACGAAATTTTGGGCACCTGGCCATCTACTGGAGAAAATGCGAATTTTTCGTGAAATCTAGCAGAAATCCCGTTCTAACTACCGCCTGCAATTAATCCATGTGCGCCAAATGGAGTAAATATACACATTAAGCGATCAAAGAGAACCCATATCAGAGGGGATACGAGACCTATTAATCGCTGAAACACAAATAAGTCTAACGTAATTTTCGTTTAAAAAAGCATTAGCTGGTAATAAGAAGTCAAATATGCACGTCGGCAAACTGACATTTACACCATGTGGACGCAGAAATAACTTCCCCCTATTACACAAGATGTACTTCAATGAGAAAATTGTTGCTGAGGAGTTGCCAACAGACTTATGAAGAAAATTGATTCTGGCCGGTATATCCATCAAGCTGACAGAATAAAATAGTGTAAGCAAATAGTATTAAAAGTTGAATTGCCAAAGAAGATACACATATTCTATTATTGCAAGAATGAAAAAGCGAAAAAAACGGCAAGTTTATTCCACAATGTTTACCGTTAACTAAAGGACGGATAAGAGACAAAGTTCTCTGAAATATGTCAGATGCCACCGGTTTCATGGCTTTGCCACCTTAATGCATCAGTAAAGATTTCAGAACAAGGCACTGTTTCAAAACACAAAATAAGTTAAAGGTCCATTCACCTACCAACCAGCAAAGACCGAATCACCCTGTCTTCACCGGCCAACGTATAGTGTCTGCGGCCTCAAACGGAGTGACGCACCTTGGCAGGAAATTCTTTTTATAGGAGTAGGAGAATCGGAGAGCGGAGGAAGAGGCAAGCCACCCTGACATCTGGCAAATTTCGAGACAACTACCGTATCGATCTGCATGACCTCCTCTCAAAATTGAACCATTTATGAGATTATTATGATATCAATGAGGAATGACATCAATATCAAAATATAAGACGCATAATTTTGCCTGTGGTTAAATCGGAGATAATGCGGATAATATATATTTTCCTTTTAATCAATGAAAAGGTTGGTGCAAACTCTTTTCGTCAATGGAAAATTATATGTTAAAGGTTGATTATTGGAAAATAGGATTTCATATTTCCGATAAATTTTTAAAAGAAAATCCCTAAGCAATTTCTTCTTTTTATTTTACTAAAAAAGAGAAAATCATGACATGAGTTGGCCCTCCCACTCCTACCGCTGAACCAAGCGCCATTCGTATTTCACTTGTTCAGCTTTTGAAGATGGTTGATGATCTGCACTGCGGACTGTAGGAAACATTATCACTTTAATTCGACGGATATAAATTTTAAACGATACCAAAAATGGCGGCAATGGTGAGTTTTTACAGAAATATCTTATTATCAATATTAATTGTTACTTGAAGCCGTTGGTGATTTAATTTTATCTTAATGTATTGTTCGTTCCTGACATTGGACTGATGATTTAATTTGATTTCTCTCTAGACTATGAAAGCGACCAAATGTCCAACCGACGAGCTGATGTTCACGAATTGTGCCGTCGTAAATCTCGCTGACTTTTCACATTTTGGAAAAGATGTCAAGTGAGTATCCAAAACGCATTTCGAAGGCAGTCATGCGAATGCCGTCCTCATTCGATTTTCTCGTCGGTTCATGTGACCATTCAGTCCTCTCACGTCATTACTTACGTAGGACTTTTTAGTAAAAAACAGTGCTGTTCCTGGTAATGATAATTTTTTAAGATTTCGGCGGCCTTCTCGCATAAATTATTTTTCCACATCTATTTCAATCCACGAGAAAAGGTCACTTTTGTTTGTGAATGGCCTAACTTCTATTGCCCTAGTATGTCACAGTTGATAATCAGGCCCAGGACAAATTTTCAGGCATTTTCAACTGTAAAATATGTATTAAATTCACGATCACCATTGTTAAAGAATCGCACGGCCTCAAAGCGAGTCTTAGAGAGTAAACTGTTGAGCCTAGCCTGTAAGCTATTCTGCGTTTTTTGTTCAACATCTCTCATTTGACATCGCAAGGTTGCGCAAAAATCTGCAATTCTTGTGTTATAATTTTACGAATTGTATGTGTGTAAATTTGCGCACTCTCATCCATTCCTGTCTTTGGGATCGATCTGTACTGACTTAGATTTTGTATTTCACTCCTCGCTAATTTCTCAGCTGATCTTTATGCAAACGTCCTATATATTTTTATGCATTTTATATGCAAAAGAGTGAACGAGCTACGTCGAGTATTTATAGTTATCCAAAGTAGTTTATTTCTCCAACATTTCCATTGTGGAGCTTTGGAACTCCTCTATCAAAAATCCAAATTGTAAATTAATAGTTTTTATTTGTTTAATGCGCATTGAAAAGTTTAATGCAAGGAGTATGCTACAATCTAAATGTTTTATTTAGAATTCACATCTTCTTTGATGTAAAATTATATTGGAAAAATATTTTCCTAGGTAGTATGCTGATTTATTAGCATGCACAGGATTAGCTACAAGATTGATGAAAGTCATTGCAGGGAGTGATGTTGATACTTGTAGGAAATTAGACAATTCATTTTTTGATCATTTGGATAATATGTCATTCAGCAAGAGAGAGAGAGTGGTGGATGAAGTGAATAATGTATTTGAACTGGAAGTAGAGTTAAGTATGAGGAAGTAGAGAGGCTGAATGGCCACATTATCATTTCACTTGAATGTATCTGGAAAGAGTGATGTAAGTGTGACAAAGTGCATAAGATTGCAGATGATAGTTGTTTTAGCTGAAACTAAATAAATATTTAAAATATTTGAGAACTCTTCATCTTACATTGGTGTGTGGAATTCAGGTTGAAATGAGTGTATGAAAATTTAAGGAAACAGGATAGAAACTCATAAGTATACTGGAAAGGGTACCGTATTGCTAGTGATAAGTTTCAGACATCAGGTAAGAAGGAAAGTAAAGATGTCCTGTGCAATTGAAATGTAGAGACTCACAAATTAAGTTTCCACAAAAAAATGCTGATTTTCTGGGATTCATAAGAGCAAAGAAAAAAGAAAAAAACTGGTTAAGTGCTCTTTTATTGAAAGATGGTGTTGGTTTGAGATGTGTACAGGTTATAAATATGATGAGCAAAGAATCCTCACTCTGTGGATGTGGTTAGGGATGATGATGATGATGAATGATAAAAAGAGGTCCAAGGAAATATTTAGTGGTGTTGGGAAGCAAAATATTGATAACGTTAAAGAGAAATTGGATGGAAGGACTTTAGAATGGAAAATATTACACCAGCTTCTATAAAATTACCAAAGTTTATCAATTTTGGACTTGGGCTTAAGTTGGAATTGTGGTGCTTTGTCCCGTATATACAAGGAAAGGTCGGCCAGGACAAGATGAAAATACCCTCAATTTCTTAAATCTATTTAGATCTCTTTCTTCCTAATAAAGACTTTTCAGTAATTGTGATGGGCGAAGGAATTTAGGAATGATACAAGGGAATAGATGAGAAAAAGGAGTTAAAAGCTTTACTAAATGGAAGTTTGTTGATGGTTTGCCAACTCAAATATCTTAAATTACGTGGTTAAGTCTCTGAGTTACATGTTTTTCTATTGACCAGATGAAAGAGGGGAAGTTTAAAATATTAATCCTTGTGGAGGAGGATAGCTTCAACATCTTATGTGCCTAGCCTAACTTAACCCCATTTAAATCTATCTACTGGGGATAACATTTGGAAACTCAGTAAAGGATAGTCAATAGACTAGAAAACTTGTCTCTCAGAACATCTAGGCTAGTGCTGTGGACAGTAACTTAGCAGATATGACCTCTTCCAAACCAGGGTATGTTTCTTTTGAGTGACGTAGGGCTTTCACTCCCCTGCTTCTCAGCTCTTTGTCATTATAAGTGAAAATCAATTCCTCAATGGTTTAAAAACTATTTTAAGCAAAGTCTGAAGGCCGCTATACACGGTGAATGATAACGTGTGATGGCTCTTTCAGGAATTTTTCCATTATACTCGGCGAATTATTTCATTCACATGATCATTTTCCATGTATAGCTTAGTAAGGCCTTCATTGATTGTTTGTGGCTCATGGCTTAAACAGCAATGAATTTTGCTGTTAGTATTTCATGGAAAGAGGAGAGGAGGATACTTTTTTTTCATTAAAACGTCTATCTCAGATTTTGTGTGTCAGTATGATTGACAAGTTCATCAATATGGTCATGCCAAGTTCATAGCCTTTTTATAAAATTTTTTCTTTATTTTTCTCATCAATAATGTGTTGGATATCATCAATTACAATATATTTATCATATACGTAGCATAACTAATGCCAAGGTATTTCAATGTATGATACCTATTTAAACCCATCCCCCAAATTTGTTTCTTGCTTATTTCCAATGATCACTCTACACTGTGTGAATGAAAGGTCCATTTGGGAGTTTGGCGTATTATTATATATCAATACCCTCCGTAATCGGTAGAATACTTTTTTAAAAATTCAACAGTACTTACCTCTTTTTTGGCTGATGGACAATCATACGTTGAGAATGAAAGTACGTGTTGCGGGTGTCGTACGTTTAAGGATAAACATCCGGGAATCAATTTTGCCTTCTCGGAGGGATGGAAATTTTTCCCTTTTATCCAAGTCGTATTCATATGAGCTTTGATCACTCCATATTTAGGATGCAGACTGGTGGAATGAGCCATTCTCGTATTCATCAAATTAAGGCGGAATGTAATTTACATGGTTAATTAAGGTAGAACTCATTGGTTTACTATTTTCGTTTTCATTAACTGCCAGTAATTCAGAGGGTGTCATCGCATAATACCACCAACCTATGGTATCTGGTTAGCGTTAGCCATGAGATGATGTTAACTATATAGTAGCAGAGTTCCGCGGAGCTAATCACGTTGCCTCAACGAATAGTTCAAACATGTATTGGAAAAATCTATCCATACCTTTTCCTGAACATTGTATTTAACGGCATGGAAAATCCGTTTTGACTTGTACCTTTACTCATTCCCCTCTCTCTGTTACTATCATCCTTGCCATTTCTGGAAATGGGTACAAATAACTTCCCTATATCCTGGATGAAACGTGGATAACTGCGTTGTCATAGCTATTTCGATTCCTAAATGATGGTTTGAAGCAATGGAAATAGGATATATTTAGAGCTATCAACAGAAGTG
Organism: Ischnura elegans; assembly: GCF_921293095.1. NCBI lineage: Eukaryota > Metazoa > Arthropoda > Insecta > Odonata > Coenagrionidae > Ischnura > Ischnura elegans. The sequence goes on from NC_060246.1 coordinate 149,817,307, forward strand.
AAACTATTTTTTCTTTTTAAGGTATGATTCACTGGAATTTATTTAGCCTACTACCTCGGAGAAGCGTAATACGTCGCGCGTAGTCGTAAATTAGGTTCGAGAGGAGCATGGGTGGTACGCGGAATGCTTATGCTGGCATTTTGTTTACGTACGCACGCATTGGAAAATCGTACATTTTATTAAATTTGCCGTATATTTCTTGTCCATTATGCTGAAAAGTTATGGTGTGGGGTTTTCAGTAGGTTTTCGTATGTATGACTATAGCCATTGATATGAAATACAGACGGAGGTTATTGAAGGTGAAGTTTGATATTTCACTCCTTGCAAGTCAACGAAGTCAGTGTAGTAGGCTGATCGTAGTGACAAATGCAGAGTGAATCTGTGCGGAGTTACCTCCTAGTGCGTGATGTTTCATCTATGATATTTTCCTTTAAGCCTTAGCCTTAGAGTCTAAGGTATTGCATCATTAAATCGGTTTATACGAAACTGATTAAGGTGGCAGCATATATTTATTTTGGCTATGAAAACACTTGAGGTGATGCTTATAGGAAGTAATAAGGATGCATATATTTCCGGAATAGATAATTACTTTTTGAGGATTGGAGATCATTTCGCGAGAGAATTCCTTGGGCCAATCTGCGACAGTGACTTAGATTTTTCTTCCGATCATTGGGCGTGCCGGCCTCGGTGGCAGCGGGGTAGTCCTCGCCTGCCAAATAAGAGTTCACGGGTTCGAGTCCCGGCTGGGTAGGATGCTACTATCCTGGGAATGGTCGTTCGTGTAATAGGGAACTTGCACATATTTCAGTTATAATCTAGAGCCCCAAAAGTATATAAAAATATATGTTTGAGTATCACAGAGAAAGTTTTTTATTATTTTATGACGTGATTTGCGATATTTAATTCATCAAAGTTCACGAGAATTTTCAAATACAAGTGAGAATCGAAAACGCCCGATGATTGGCTGGTGGTAAAGTGACGTCATTATTCAGTACGCGGAGGCACGGCCATGGTAGAGGCTGCATACTTGAGTACAAGCGACGGCGTGGTTATGATTCATTATTATTGGAGTAATTTATTGTGACTACAGGGCAATATGAATATTCTGCGGCCTAAGAGTCCTTAGTACATTTTGGGAGATTTTTTTCTGAAAAGCAAGAAACGACGACGCAGTAATAAAGTCAAAGAATGCTAAGTATATGATTAATTTTTTATGACCACCTCTGGATTCCATTCTTTTTCCATCTACAACTTCCTTTATAATGCGTCTCCGATCCATTCTCGCAGCATCTTCCTTAGGTTTACCCGCCGCGGCCCCGTTTGGCAACATTGCATTAATAGATTCGATTAACACTTACAAATACAATATCTTTACATATTTTGGATCATATAAAAATTACAAATAAATTAAAAAGTGTTTCTATCAGTTTTATTTTTTCTTTCGGGGTAAACTGTTGGATGAGATAATGTTTAAACGTTTTCGTTAATTTGATACAAAATATGCGCTCTAAAAATGCGCAAAAGCCATTTTATTAATCTGCATTAATGTGTACAACTTGTTGTGGAAGATGAATGCTGTAAATCCAGTAGTTTTCCCTAGGTTGAGCTACAAAGTTAATGAAGTTGACAAAACGGCTACTTCTACGGTACGCGGAGTCATTTATTGCCCTGGCGTGTCTACATTTTTGAATTTTTCGTAAAACAAAATATAAATCAGAATTTAGAATAAAATATTCTTAAAAATAACGTAAATTTTTTTATTATAGGATGCCCTGAAGCCTAGATATAAATTTGCGAAGTACAGCTTCACATCATTTTGACGCCGACAGTAGGAGAAAACGTATGTCTTCTTTGCTGGCAGTCGAATGTATGGGGAACAACGTTGCTCTTTATTTTCATATTTCCTCCCTTGATTTTACATATCAGGGACTTTTCCATGTCCTTCCTTAACTGAATTTGATCAAGTACCATAAATAATTCGAGTCCATCGTACCCATCGAGAAACAAGTATCAAGTTTTTATTCAACGGCGGTCGAATTATAGAAAAATCTCAGATTCAAGTTATTCAGTCGACGAAATATTATTTGTGTTAAATTTATCTTCGCACACATAACACACAAATTTATCATTCTATTTTTATACTCTTTATTTTTCCGTAACGCTCATCCCGACGGACGGCGTGCATCGAGGCTTTTCTTCTAATTTCCTCCGTGGGAATGCAGACGAAAATATTTTCTGGGGTGTTATTGCACAGAGGAACAATGCACCACTTGTAGTTTTTCCTTTTTTCAGCCATGTTCTCCTTTAAACGCAACGTTGCTCTTCCAAACCTGCAGCTACTACGTTACTGGGCTTGGATTCACGGCGCGGCGTAAGATCAGTGGGGGCGGTATTTTTTAGCCCGCGAAACTCGGGAGACGTTTTGGAGTCATTTTCTAGTGTATAAACTGAATTTGAAGCGGAAAAATGTATGTTGCGGTAATACGTATTTACTGTAGAATATCAGCATACTGTTTATAAAAAGTATGCAGTTTCCCAATCGTTAAATTTGTTGAAAACCACGATGTAAAAGGCTATTTAGATGCGAGAGGCAGTGCAAGAGGCGGTTGTTTGTACATTAACTGGAAATACGGTAAATCCTAAGGAATGGAGGCAAGCAAATTGCAACGTCGCATAATATGGTAATTTTAGCCTTGGATAAATAAAAAAGTCGTTTTTAGATTATAATATCATGTACCGATACAGCCACTTGTCATGTCATACTTTTCTACCGAACGGAGAATGTGGATGGGCTTTAATGAATTGGAGAAGATAATTTTCACATTTTGCATGCCAGCAACATGGTTATGAAAGTTAATCAGGTTGAACTGAGGGGTCTGAGGAAAACTAAGCAATTAAATGACTTCGGTGACCTACAGGGATGAGTAGTTATTGGACGTGCTTCAAATATTCATATTCGCACGTAACAAAATTTCTGCAAGAATTGCCGAACAGTGAGTCACTAAATTTAGCGTGAGCGAAGGCCTGTTCTAATGGTAGTATTTATCTTCCGAATTTGAACATTTTTTGCAGCCTATTTCGGATTAAATCACCTTGCCGTGAGTGTGAATAAGAGGGACATATTTTGAGATAGAATTTAAATGGAAAGTGAAGATAACTACATGTTTTATTATGATACCTTCTGCTTCCGTGTATGAACCTGATGTAAGTTAGGTGGCAGTGGTTTTAATTTGCTAGTAATACGCGGATTTGAAATATTTTACAAGTTTTCATCGCTTGGGAATGTAATGGAAACTAATGTTTGCTGTAAACTGTCAAGTGCAAGATATGGGTGACATCAACGAAAACTTTCTTCACTTTCCTTGTACATACGTGTTTTGGCACTTCATTTTAGACATGATGAGTATAAAGTTTTTGAATTTTCTGCGAGGCTTTATCGTTTTATTTTTTGTAAGGCGTCGGCCAGATTTATATTATTTGATAATACGCATTGTCCATGGAAATGAATTCGCTACATTTTAATACAACAGTACATCCATGGTTATGTAATCCAATGGTATTTCTATAATTCGATTTTCTTCCTCTCCTATTTTTCAATATCATTTAAGCTCACTAATAGTTAGTGCGAGTGCTATTCAATCCATGGCGGAAAATAAATAACGGAAATATTTACGCGCGGGGTATGTATGTCACTGTATTATCTAGTCCAACTTCCGATATTGTTTATTCAGACCGGAGTGTGAACCAAAGAATGGAAGGAAAATCAATTATCAATGTTAAGATTTTGGACTAGAAGAAAAATCGAGGTACCGCTGGCTCTAAAAGAAATGACTATCGAGGAAAGGTTTCAGTATTTGAAAGGTACCTAATGAAATATGCATTGTCTCATCTTAGCGTTTTGATAATTTTTAACTTTTGTCATTTGGTGCAATTTTTACCCCACAAAAAAACAAATGAAATACTAGGAAAATGGAACTTGGAAAGAGAATGCTGGATATTTAGTAATTCATTCGCAGTTGATATTCGAGTTAGCCAACGAGCCACTCGGATATTTCGTTGATCGACATTGATCTAGAGGACAATTCTGTAGAAGATTGATTAAATGACATGGTAACAAAAATGCAGTTATGCACGCGCATGAGGAATTAATCACATGTCATGATGTAAATGGTAATTGAGAATGAAGAGGAAGATGTTTCGTTACACACTAAATTGCGAAAAATACTTATTCCCTCATTGCTTGGCGAATGTTTTCCCGAATTCGGGATAAATCTGTGCCATCCTTAAGGTGCTGCGCTATTTTGGAATTATATAAGGCTATTTAAAAGTACCGCATGAAAATTAATTAATTAAAGTCAATCTAAGGCCCATTCAATGCAACCTACCAGATCGGAGATATGTTCACCATTCCGAATACCATAAAAAATACGGCATTGAAAAAGGCGGAGTTTCGTGGTCTCGCTTTGTAAGCCAGTTTCTTTCGAATGAAGCTAATATGAAGTATTTTTCCAGGGTAAAATGTTCATATTTATAAATAGGATAGTGTACTTATTCTAGGATTCGTCAAATTTTAAATTTGCTTTATTTGTTGCTTTCAGTGAAAATTTTTTCCGCTGATTAGAGGAGAAGTTTGCGAATGGCCAGTTCAAGGATTGTCCCATGGAATTTTCCGCTAGCTTTAGGGTATTTATCACTATTGTCGCAGCCATTTTTTCATTACCCTTTTCTTTTCGGTGGCGTATCAATTTTTGTGATATCTCGTTAAATTTTTAGCATCTTATTAAGTGTTACGGATGAACTCGGACAATTATTCAGTACAACATTATTTAACCATGAAGCGCTTAGAAGTGTCTGCGCGTTCTTTCGGATAAGAGGAAGTAAGTCGTATTTTGTAAGACGTCTGACCTCTTGTTAATATTATCCAAGTCTCGTGTATATCTCGTGTGTTATGCATTTCACGCACTGAAATTACCGCCCGCCTGGAAAAAGGGTTTCTTGCTCACGAGTTTTACGTAAGATCGTCGCGGAGGTAATGTTACATAACTTGAGCTATTACGTAATTATGTATACGAGACTTCCGATCGACAGCAATTATCTAACGCCAGGGATTTTGCATCGACTTCCTCTTGTTCCACTTTTAGGATCTGATATTTTTATTCGTTTCTCCATTATGCCTTAGAGAATTAACTAAGTATCGCCCCTATCCGTTTCCCATTCTCGTAATACCTTGGTATATATAAACTCGGTAGTTATATCGGTGTCTTCTTTTAACACAATTTGGAATTGAATACTCTGCAGGCCTCGCGATCAGTAGTGTACCTACGCTGTTTTAGCTTATTATACAATAAAATATTTTTTCTTACCCCCATCTTTTTACACGCGGTGGTTATTTAAGGTGTCACCTTCCGCCCTTGTTTTCTCTGGTCTTACACTTTTGTCTCTAATAGTGGTTTGAAACAAGTGTATAAGGGGTTTTATTTCCTTTGTAAAACTAATCGATGGTCTTATGGTTTTGATTTCCTGGGAAAATTAAGTCTCTTAAATTAGTCAGCACCGGATGGCTTGTACTCTTTATGTATACATGTGAGGGCGCTGAATGAGGTTAGTGCTTAGATATTTCGCTATCAGCTTGAGCGAGTGGAAAAGTTTCGCAGGCATTAAGTAAATGGATATCTGTATTTACTCTGTGTACCTTTACCTATGCAACAGCATTTCATTACTCGGGTAGTTTTCGAATGTGGTGCGTTGAGAAAATAAGCATACATATATGGTTCAGCGTGTGCGTTCAATGTTTTCTCGTGCGTTTCTTTTGGTCATATTTAGATGTTGGATACATCATTTGAGTGAATTGGAGCCAACCGAATTCAGACGTTGAAAATATTTATGTGGGTGTTCCAACAACAAACTGATGGGCTAATCACTAGACCTTTATGAGTACCCCATACCGATTGGCCATAGCATCTTAATTATTGGTCGCCGTTTAAAAACAAAATTACTGTTAATGCAAGGAGGCTGTTCTATTTTATTCTTTTCTCCTCATTTCTTCCCAGGTAAATGTCCTATCGCCATGAAACTCGAATTATTACTTGATGATTTAGCCGCAGGAAATTCGAGTGGGTGAAATCCTAGAAAGTTTGCCATTATGGTTATAAAAAAAGGAATTGTTCTTAGTGGTGATTACGTTACTTTTTTATGCTACTTCCGGATTTCCTTTCGATTTCCGCGGTCCTTCGTGAATGTTAAAACCCGCTACACACGTTCGGACCAAATCGCCCTAACCACGGTGGCGGTCGATTCGAACGTATGTAGACCTGTCGCCTGACGAAAATAGTCGGACCCTACTGTCCGATTATGGGTCTCCAACGCGATTATTTTAGAGTCATAACGTTTGTATCGTTGTCGGCCGAATTCCCTCTCCGACGGCTCCTAGGAGTCTGGTAGTTCCACGACATTTTGCGACAGTAGTGACCACTGAAAATTATTTTTCGTTGGGACGGTTGATTTGTCAGTATGTTAGAGAAACGACGGGACTATTAGGGGTGTTTAATATATAGCCATATAGTGAGTTACAAAAATGTGCTGTGTAAATTGCAGGACACATTCCTCACACTTAAACGAAAGCAAAATGTTACAGAAACATTGGTCCAGTGACGAGTTTTTTTTTTCATGTTTCCCGTCATTGTCTCTGAGAATCAAGGGAAGCACACAAAAACAGAATGTACCACCATACCGCATGCAACTCCTTCTCAAATGTATTCTATAGTGCCCTAAATGAGCACTGATGCATGTTACATCCCTCGTAGTGAATGTCGTATGCGCTGGAGTATGTGTTGCGTTTGATTTCTCAGCCCTCCATAATTAGGGCACGGAGACAGAGAACACTTTGCATTGGGGTTGAATGCAGAAAAGCTTTCATATTCCCAAAATTAGGGTCCAATGTGTTTATATCCAGAGGGCGTGGAAGCGTTGGTCCAACTTGACCTATCTGACAGCAAATGTACTATTGAGAAGCCGACGCTACGGACGTAAATACTAAAATGAGCTGGTGCGCCATCGTACATGGAATACCTGTGTTGTCGCACAGCTAAAGGTACATTTTCGTACATAATGTTTAGAAAATTTTCTGCGAAATCGTGGTAGTTGTGTAAGTTGAGCATGAATTTGGTAGCATAATTTGTTTGTATGCGTAATGTTTTTTGGACTGTGTGGTGTACATGTGGGGGTCCCATGCCGGTGATTGATCACGCCCTGCCAAACACCCTAGACTTGGCTCGTAGGGTATTATGTAGATGTAGAAATTGATTGTTAATGACCGTTAGAACTTGCAGGAATCCACGATAACGGCTATGAAGTATTTAAATAGAGCTTTGATCCTCATACATTTATACTTTTTCATCCACGCCAGTCAAAGCTCACAACGTACCGCCAAGCGATTAATAAGGTCTTATATTTTTCTTTACCACGGTAGATGAGAGTGTTAATGGTGAAATACACATTAGTTTCCATAGTTTTCATTGAATTCGAGTGTTGAAAATTGGGAGTAAAAATGTCTTAATTCGAAGTAACAGTGAGTGAATTCACAGTATACGCGTGTATACCTGGGACGCGTTTTGCCCTCAAGAGTTGGATCTCGCATGATTACTGTAGCTTCTATTTCTGTTTTTATTAGCTTCATATCCGGCTGATCAATCCGGGAACTCAATTTTCATCCCTCTCATCGCTCTCTGTTGTGATGTAATCTATTGATGCAATCAGGCAAATGGGTAAAGCCGTGCGGTTGTGCCGTTCAATTTTGATTGTATTTGATGCAGGAAATAAGTTTTCGTCTACAGATATTTTAAACAATAATTCGAGAGCTTATTGCGACCATTTTTTATAGCCTTTGTGTGATATTAAGTTATCAGCAATGTTTTTTTCTTATTTCTGTCTCATTCGTTTCATTATCTTTTCCTTTATTGAGTAGTCTGTGAACAAACACCATTCAGTTTTTATATTTAAGTAAAAGATTGATGCATTTCATTTAACATCAGTATTCGTCTGAGAAGTTCTCAGCTATTTATTTTCTTTAAAACATGGTTTATCGCCCTCAGTTTTTTCGTAAGAGTTTGCGACTTATCATTTCCGGTGATAGCAATGCAGTGTTGCAATTCTATTTTCTCTTCACGATACCTTTCGCTATAATTACTCCTATTTTAAAATCCTTGTCTTAGATCTATTTTCTTGATCATTGCTAAACCGCTGCGTCAATTTTTGCTTGCCAGTTTTAAATAACTCTCTTCATTGTCATTAATTCCCAAAAACATTGTTTTTAATTATCATTTCCTCGCTCGCGGGAAATAATCTTTAACAGTGCTAGGTACCTACTGGTAATCGTTCTCTGGAACGCCGTTTAGTATTTCTGGTTGTTATTGCAGCGTATATATACTCCACGGTTAACTAGTCCACACTCCGAGGGCTAAAGCTCTTCCTAATTACCTTCAGGGTTAAAGATGGAGGAGGAAAAGTAAAAGAAGGTGGATTGGGAGTGGTGTTGCACGATCTGCAGAGAAATCATGAGTTGGCAGATTTTCCTTACGAAATCTAGACTTACTATACGATGATGTAGCAAATCATTGGAGAAACTACGTCTTTGTAATGAGCCAACGAATGAAGAGTGATTGGTAGCCAATAAATTTGTAATTCTACGGAAATAGTTGATTGCATTTTATTTCGGATGGAAGGAGGATGGTTAGCTTTAGACGGGCTCAAGCGTGAGTTTTCAGACAAGTGTAAGATTTTGTACAGTAGGAGAAAATGAATTGCACATTATATCAAATGTTTATCTTTGCTCTTAAGAAACTGTAATAACGTCCAATTCGTATAAAATCTCTCAGATAAATAAAAAATGACATAATAATATGTATAACCTTTACTGGGAGGATATCTATCAATCAAAACCCGAAATTGTATAACGTGAAATTATTGACCACCCAACGCCGAATAAAATCTTTGGCGTGTGTTTGCATTCTTAGCATTAGAAATATGTCAATCTCATTTGTTGGTGTAACGCTTTTTGGTAAATGTATTCCATTTTATTGTCATTAATTTTCTCTCACATAATGCATTGTAATGTTTCATAGCGAGTCGCTTGTTAAAAATATCATCGGAGTGAGTTGGGAATTCGTACCGGAGACGCAGGAAGAAATGCATACATGACGCTTGCCTCCACTATTTTTACATATAGGAAATATATATATATATATCCTCCACATAGGAAATGCAGACACAGAGTGTGAATAAGTCGCCAGAATTCACAGGTTAAACAGCTCTAATTTTTTAATGTGCTATTGATTCATATTCATCCATTGTTTCCCTGGAAAATTGTTCCCTCGGCTCCTTTGAAAATTCGGGAGAGGGACGTAGGAGAATGGGGCGCAGCGCTTACTGCGGCCGTATTCCACGCTAGCATATTTTATTCCTCAGCAGCAGTTTGTTGGACGAAAAATCAGTTAATTTTTCCACGGACAAGTTTTTTTTCGTATAAATAATGTTTTTTTTAAGGAAATTGTTATTGCTTTTAGTGCTCGTTAGAGAGATATTTAAAATTAACAATCAACATGATTTTCTACTCCTATCGATTAAAATCTTTGTAGCATGTTTACGTGTTAGATTGGAAAATCATCGAAAAATTAAAACATTGCCTGCGTCTTTGTAGCAGGCAGCGGAGTGATTCGTAAATAGCTTCACGCCAGTGGTGTGTCATGGTGCCGGAACGCCGTTCCGCCACCGGTTAACAAAAGACGTAATAGTCAAATAACACTTTTGCAATTTAGGTTACTAAAAATTCATATACATATTCGTAACTTAAGCAAAAAATGTTATAAAATATAAATAATAACTTGTAATATAAACACACGGAGTAATATTTCACTAAAAGTTAAGGAAAGTGCGTTCCGGCACTGCTAATTTTACCATGACGTCACTGCTTCACGGATATCTGCCTTAAACGTTGCTGTGTTTTGATAATTGACTATTGAATCGGAAGTGGCTGATGCAAGGAATAGTTAAGGTGAAAATGTTATTGCGTATTCTTTTCATAATTATTATATAGGTGTATTTCCCTGTTTCATAGCGTGAATGAGTTGGTAAATAATTTTCATGTTGTAACTGTGAATGATTCGTGACCTTGATTATCAAGTATCATTAGCTCCTTCCGACCTCTTACCATTTCTCGGGTAGTATCTACAAATAATGTTTTCCGTCTTGGCAACTCAGCAGTAAGCTCATAATTCTTATTGTTCTAAACACTTCGCGGTTTACCTCTCTTTTTTTATCTTCTGCTGGTGATAATGTGGAGGTGAGTGAGTGGGACGTGCACAATGCCGCTCCTTTGAGAAGTCGCTCGAGGGAAGTAGGATAATGGGGGGCGCGCGCATTTTATTCAACGCGAAATTATTTTATTCCTCAGCAGCAGTTGGTTGGACGTAAATTCAGTTTATTTTTTCCACAGACCTTTGACTATAATTTTTTCTCCATAGAAATAATGTTTTTTTTTTCGATGTAAGAAAATTTGTATTACTTTTACGGTTCGTTAGAGACGTATAAAAATTTGTTTAAATATGTGAATCACATCATTCTCCTCCCGTATCAATTTAACTCTGTAGCATATTTACAGGTTTAATGCGAAAATCATCGAAAAATTAAAATATTGCCATAATGCGCCTTGGGGGACAGCCCGTGGGGTGATTCGTTAAGAGCTTCTAATGAGATATTTTGATGAGCTCGCTTTCGATTCGATTTCAGCTCGCTTGCCAAAGAATACACCTGAAAACCCTTGCGCCATGACGTTTATATAATATACCTTCGTTAGCCTTTCCTTTACTTTTAAAGGAAACAATTGAAACAAAAATGTGTAATGCAAGCAATAGTTTAGGTGAAAATATTAATGCTTATTCTTTTCATATTTTAAGTCATAACTATTATTTATGGTGTGTTTCCTTGATGCATTGTTTGGACGTTATAGCAAAATATTTTCATGCAATGATAGGTGATTTTGATTACCATGTATTATATTGCTCCTCCCGACCTATGACCAATTCGCGGGGAGTACGTACAAACACCTTGTTTTCGTCTTGGCTTCTCTGCAGTAAGCACACACATTTCTCTGTACACTGAACACTTCACGGTTTACCTTTCTCTCTTTTATCTTCTTCTGGTGAAATGTGGATGAGAGTGAGTAAGACGTGCACAATGCCGCGTAAAAACGGCGCAGAAGTGACAACATGAATTCTATTTGCTGAACAGTAAATCATTCGCTCTTGCATCTCGACGATTGATTTTCAGTGCGCATCTTTATGCTTATCGTTCTCCTATTTTTTCTTGTCCACGTTTTCAATTCGACACTCATCTTGGTTGTGGCTGAAATATTATTATTTGTGTGACCTCACTCTTCTGGAAAACCTGAAAATTTTGGAGAATTTATTGTGTCTGGAAAGTCAAGAATGGCCAGAAAATTTTCAATACCGTCTGGAAAAATCATATTAGCTTTTAAAGTCAGTTGACGAGTTGTCATCGTCCTCTTTATGAATAGACACATCTTCAATATTTGAACATCCTATTCCCTGCGTGTCATTAAAAAGGCGTTCCATAAGTGTTGAAATGCATTGTTGTCAGCTAATTTTTTATCAATATTAAAGTAATAATAAAAAAGGTCAATAATTTACTGTCCTGAACCATATTTTTATCACCTCAGAAAATGGATTTTTGATAGGTGACGATACTGTCTGGAAAAATGCGATTATAGTCTTGAAAAGTCAGGAAAAATCATTTTGATATTTGTAGGGCCACCCTGATTATGTAATGAGTTATTAGGTGAAGCTTTAGGGACCTTAAAGTCACTTCGTTCATTCAGCTCGCTTGCCAAAGAATAACCATTCTGAAAATCCTTGTGCCATAACGTATACAAACGTATCGCACTAGGAATGAGTTGTTAGTGCTATCCCTCACTGCTTGCCCTTAGCGTGGCGCGTGTTATATAATTGGAGTTTCTGTCTCCGTGGACCCCATAATTAGAATTTGTGTACCGATCATATCGGATCCAAAGGAATCTATTTCGGGAGTCAGGGTTGAAGAAATATTGCTGAGCGTCAGGTATTTTACAGTGTAATGTGCTAGTGTTTTTCCGCAAGGAATACATTAATAGTTTATCTGGCTCTTGCCATGATTTTGAATGTCGATTGACGTTAGAGAGGCCAAGTTTGTGTTTCCGCTGCCTATCTGACGCCGCCAATAATGTCATCGATGGTTTGGGAATGCATTGACTGTTTCTGTCTGCAACCTTACCATTGTCCTTGGTTGTGAGTTCGTGACGAGACTTGGACGAGGGCTTGTAATGAATGCTATTTAAAGTTGGAATGAATCTTGGTACCTAGGGTTCCCGTGACAGTGAAGTCTATCGCTTACGGCGAGGTGGAAATAGCGTGCGCTAATACGTATTTTTTCGCTCGCCCGGCTCCGATGTTTCGCCTTAGAGCTTTTATTGATGCGTAACTGCATTCCTCAGACTTTTTGCGCTTACTCAATAACTTCTCCAAGAACTGCAAGGTCGGAAGTTGAAAGCCAGTAATATTCATTTTGCGGGGTCCGAGTAAGAAACTAGTTGAAGCGCTGTTTTCTTTGCGCTCTAACCGCATGAAATTTCATTTTCGGCGTATGTTAATTTTTTTTAAATTCTAGTTTACTCTAACTTTGACGATATTTGATATAATGCAACGCACCGCTATAATGACGTCGTTCAAGTGCCTAGCGTCGACCTGAGCGTGAACCTGCAAGCGGCTGCTCATCGTTAATGGCGTATGACTCGTGGCCAAATATGTATTCCCTTCAAGATAAAACGAACACGATTCTCACATAAATTTGCAAAGAAAAATCCAGGGAAGTCTGTAATAATTAGTACAGGTATCGAAAGTGTCTCCTCACCACTTTATTCTTCGTAAGTCTTCCCTTTCCTTCGTAAGCCATGGCTCCTAATGTTTGATTCTGTTGGGTAAAAGTTTTATTGTTTTTCTTACAGCCCATATTCTCCTAGTATATTCACCCATTCACAGTATTTGTTGATGCCAATATGAAGGAACTCCGAAAAAGTTTTTTTATCGTCCATATGCTGAAACCTTTTCCAAACCTATAATATAATGATATAAATAGATAATGATAAGAAACTAATATAATAATAATAATGATATAGCCATAAAGGTCTCATAAGGCACCTTTTCTATTTGGGCAAGCCTGAAAGTGTTTCCCTCTTATTTTTTGTGGTAATTATTATGTGATGAGCTATATTTAAAATATTGATTGGGCACTAATTATGAAGTTCGTCCTACGAATAAAAAATCTTAATCTCTTTTTTTCTTACTATACTTTTGGCAATATGCATTACAATCATCCTTGCTGTAGCATGAAGCTGGTCATCGATCCAACTTTTCGGATTTTGCCGATAGAGCCTTCGTATACATAATCGAGACTGAAAGCCAGTGACCTTCCGCGTCATGAATACCGATGCCATTTAAAATGGGAGCTGTCAGTTATTAGGAAATGATGAAACATACTCTAGAAATAAGTTGGTATTCGTTATGCTTTCTTCCCTTTGCAATGCGTTGGTTTGCGTACTATTTTTTTAAATTTCACTTTATAGTAAATATCCTCAGCTATTGGGAAATACAAAAGGTAATGTCATGACTACGGTTGTACTTTTATAACTGGCGTTACGAGAAAAATTCGTCCGCATTTTCTTTAAACAGAACGTCAGCTGATCAAGCAGCATAGTTCCACAGTTCGAAAGCGTCCGTGGCGACAATGTCCAGCAGTGGTCCAGCATAATATGCCATAGTTGCATCCGTTCGAGAGAAAACAAAATCATGAATTATTATCCGTAGTTTCATTCCATGATGGCAATTATATGCTAGTCATCACTAACTTGGCATTCTGTATGTCTTTAAAATGTGGTTTGGGGAGGCTATTCTTTCAATCTAGGCCGGGCTATTAGCAATATTGTATTTCGCATTGCCGGGATGTCTAGACTTGAAGAAAGTCTATTTTCTTACTGTTAAAGAGTTTTCAGTTTTCATTCTCATGTTCCATCACTCTGGAAATTTAAAAAATGCACTTCAGAATGGTGATGGACTCCTTGGTAGAATTTTTTTTAAATTTTTTTGTGATTTGTGCTTCTGAAACTGAGGTAACAGTGAATTTTGGTAGTTTGTAAACGCTCGACAAAATTTTTAATTTACGTGTACCTATAATTAAAAATTTATAATTTCATGTTTATATTACGAATTTTTTTTATGTTTTCAAATTCTTTCAATATCTTTATTTGCTACACAGATCATGAAAAAACGATTAACCTTCAATTGACCCATGACGGATCGTGTTACCACGTAGAACAATTGATGGAAAAGCATATTTTTCCATGATCTTCCGTGCATTTACACATGTCCGACTATTTATGTTTTTCGTTTTTGATTCTTAAGGCAAACAAAGGAAATATTCAAAACTACATGAACTTACATTTTATGAAATGTTCACCTGGAAAAGTAGCCGTTGAATTCAATGCTATCATCCGTCTGTAATATTTGTCCCGGTTCTATTTTCGTGTTAAATGGCGTTAATTTCATGCTTGCCACATTTCGAGTGAATAATATATATAGTTAAATAATTTATTTACTTGTTTTTTTTACGGCTTAATTTTCATTGCGTTAAACGGTTTTGATTTGGTGTATCTCAAAGATTTTTACGACGGTTAAACATTTCTGTCGCCCGATTTTATATCCATCTTGAGAATTAGATCCTGGCTCTGTGTCTCGCCATTTCTTTGATGATCATCAGAAATTCCTTATATCCAGCAGGAATTCGTTTGCGGTTAGTTTCCTACCCAATCATTTATCTTGCCAATCGAGTTTCGTCGCTCAATTTGGCCAAATGGCTGTCGATGGCATTCAAGGTATTTTCCCCCCGGGCCCACTTCGTATACAGTTACCTTGGAATGGAGCCCAAGGGTAATTTACCGTAATTGAAATGAGAAAATTCGCTCAACACGTTGTGGAATATGCAGTTGAAAACAGGTTCGATGTTTATTTTTTACGGTAATCAATTGAACAGGGGAACTGTTTTCAACGCCATCTTTGCAACAACAATTACAAGTATCTTGAAGAACGTGTACGCCGAATTCCCTCTTTCCTCCTCATATCTCTGTTGCTGTACAAAAATTTCTATTTTCCTGGAGAAAATCGGTTGCCCCAGTTTTCTACCTATTCACTTTAAAAAAAATGTAGTGGGACTGTGATGTCATCGGTATTTAACTTGACTCCATCTCATTTTGTCGGTGGACCTACGTCGAAAACATTGTGGTTAGTTCTTAGACACGTGTGTAGATCGTGTTCAATTCGTGGGGAAACTTACGCTGATCCAGAATTTTCCAGATTTCTCTAATAATATTTTATTCTGCGGGAATGATACTCCATCATGTATACTTTTGTGCATGTCTTAAAAAAATGGCTGGCATGCCTTAAATTTCTTTTAAGAGGCAAACGGAAATGTGATACGATAAGTAATCGACGTAAGCTTTCATTCACTGTCCATGTTATCAGTTGGAAATCAGGTTGACTATCTACAATTCTCCGTTCCCTTCCACATACTACTGACCGAATTATTATTTCCTGACTTAAATTCCGTTTATATTGATTTTGGAGTAAAATTTATAAAATCAAAATCCCTCATGGGGAATTTTCTCATTGGAACTTGGGTCAAAGTGAAAGGGCCAAAACTCTGGAAACTAATAATTTCCGAATGGACGTTTAAAATTTTTTTTCTAATTTTCTCTTTAATTTACCATAAATGCCTCTGATTTCTACTAAATGTGCCGTCATCAGGCATAGCTCACTAGCGTGCACCAAAAAAATTGAGTGTCCAAACTCATAATTATGTGTCAATAACCTGTACTACGATAACCACTGCTAATGTGAATGATTTCCGTAAAAGACTTGGATATACAACTAAAAATATTTACTTTTCAGCGCCATAAACTTCAAACTAGCGTCTTTTTTGTAAGGATAACCCAAATGGACTCATAATTGACCTGTTTTGCACTCTAGCGCATCTTTCACACAATAGCTTAGTTTAAAGCCGCTAGGTCGCAAAACTTGCCGGTAGTTGCAAATATTCCTAGGTACACTATGTCCTCGGTACACCACACGTGAATGGGACATATTCTTCGCTGCTTGTTACGATTCATTTTTTTCTCTTCCTCAAAATCAGAAAAATTAAAAATTTGTTTCTCCTCTTGAGCCGCTCCATGCAATTCCTTTGTTCTGCGACCACATGCCTTATTTCCTAGTTTAACCTTTCTTTGAACTTCGGTTAAATTTTGTTTGTCGAGAGTCATCATATAACCTGTCCTCGCTTTCTTTCGCTGCGATAACAAAAAATCCTTGTCCTCTCTAGCTTTAGGAAGCTTCATTGCGTTCCCATGTGCTATAAGATGCCATCCTACGATCTCCGATTCTTGATTTTCAAACGGCTTCTATCCTTCTCATGTTTTCGGTGCAGGTTTTAATGGATCCAATTATATAACTGTGCTTTTTTTCGTTGTCACGATCCCTTCTTTAAGCCAAAATATTATTAATTTTGCATAAACATGGTGCGCACTTTAATTAAGGTCTCTTTTGCAACCATGCATCTAATATTTAAGATTACTCGGTGTGGGATCCAATAAATATCCAATGTTTGTATGCATTACACCAAGAATAAGGTCACACCTTGAATATTCCGAGAGAGGAGGGCAAGGAGTTCAGTGTTCGCTAGCCTCGGTGGCAGTAGAGTCATGCCAAACCGATGGTCGCGGGTTCGAGTCCCGCCAATGTGTGGGTTTTTTTAACGCATTGTCCAATTATATCAAAACGATCGTAAATGGGGGAACTTGTGGTCATTACAGGTATCATTGTTATTATCATATTATTATCATTTTTTCCGATTGCAGTTTGTTTCGATATTTATTTTCTTAGTGAAAACCAGTTAAAGGAACAGGCAAACGTATCGATGCATAGGGCTTTCAGCACTCATTGCGTTACCTTATAACCGTTTTGCGGGTGAATCGGGGCTATTTCGAGACAAGGGCCTTTAACGCAAAATGAAACAGTGCACTGAAATAATTCTTTCACCCACAACATGTTAGGGATGAGAAGAAGCCCTGGAATTGTTTCCTTTTAGGCCATCAATTCAAACCTAGGAGAACAAGAGAACCAAAGTTGTAACTAGGTGAGTCATGAGAGAGAACTCGAACCAGTGAATTAATTTAAGCGTACTCTGTAATTTGATAATGGAAAATCTTTTCATTTCTTTGTCAAGGAGACAAAATAAGTAACTTTGCTTGTATGCATTACACCAAAAACAAAGTCACACCTTGGACAATACACCTTGAACTCGCCCCCACCCCACCACCACCGTTTACACTCGTGATATTAGCGGAAAAAAATATCTTGCCTTACCAGAAGTTGATAGTTCTGAAAACCTTTGTAGTGATTACTGTATTGCAATGCCATATTTCAAGAAGTTACTGTATCCGTGAAATTCTTACGTTCATGGTGAAACAAAACCCAGTACTATTCCACAAACTTTTTATTATTAGCTGTCTACTAGTTTCGACGTTATTACGGTCATTATCAAGACTAACTTGCTCTGTTAGCCTTGATGATGACCGTATAAACGTCGGAACTAGTAGACTGCAAATAATAAGAAGTTTGTGGAATAGTGCTGGGTTTTGTTTCACCATGGACATCTCATCGTTCCACCAAGTAACGCCCAAATCAGTTAATTTTAATTCTTACGTTAGTTATTCTACGTAATTTCAGTTATCCGCTAGCGTATAAGCAAGATATGCCCGCACATAGTTCTACCTGAGAAAAATCACCGCGGTATTCTGCTATTTGGTGGATTTTATCGCATTTAAATGAGGTTGTTTGTGGTGTACCCTTTCCCGTGCATGTGGAACGTAGTTTCCGCTTGCAGATGTTCCGACGCCGTGAGTAGTTCTTCCTTTGGGATTCCCCGAGCACTCTCCACTTAACGAATGGAGCCACGAGACGACGAGAATTTTGTGCACATCCCAGAAATTCCACCGTCGCCGTCCCAACCTCAAAACTCTTCCCTCACCCCCGACCCACCACCGTTTACACTCATGATATTAGCGGAAAAAAATAACTCGCCTTACCTGACGAGCCACTCTTCCCTTGCACGGAGAGCGTTCTTCATTGTGCTTCAACTTCCCCTCCATTTCCTGTGTTATCCCCACCATGCGTGATCAGATGTTATGTAATCGTTATTGGAATACTTGGGAGCGAATTTCATCGACCCAGTGCATGCTAATAGACGAGATATGACGCTCGTCAGTCTTTTATAATGCGTGAATAGAATGTCAATTTTTTGTGCTATTGGTTGCTTTCGTAATACGTACCAAATTCGAATTATTAAATTGCTGCCGTTGCGTGTGTCTCCTTGTAGAATTTCACACCCGAGGCATCCGTCATCTCCACTAAAAGGTTATTATCGGTTAAAAATAAGCAGTTTATGTATATAATTATTTTTTGCTTGGAATGCCATTATATTTCGATTCCCAGTATTTGAAATCATTTTAAAGTTCATTTTATGGAATTAAATATGGCTACTGGAGGCTGTTATGAGGTTGTGCCTGAGAAATATGGTAGTACTTGTGAAGCATTCAAAAATCGAAAGTAGATTTAATGCAAATCGTGGCTGATTAGGAAGAGAGGCAAAAGGAAAACGCATGGATGACGCCCGCCAATTCTCTTTTTGCTAGTGACGTCGTCTTCTAAAGGCCATGGGAGGAAATAGAAAAAATCTAAAATTGATCCAGTTTTAGCATTAGGAAAAAAATGCGAATTAACAAAAGAATGCTGCCTGATGTGGTGGATATTATAAGCGCAGGAGACCGCCGAGAAATCTTTTATCGATGCATATTTTAATGCCGACCTCTCTATTTTTTTGGTATCTTGAATATTTTGTATGCAGACGAATTCATGATGTAATCATTTCATGGACCAGTGAACAATTGATTGAAGTTTCTCGTTTACACTCTAGTTTATTGAAAGAGATTAGCTATCACTGAGATAGATTATTTTGTCGTGAACGTCATTGAAACTGGCTCTCTCTCTCTCACACTGCCTGTTTATGTTGTGGAAATGCTGGTGATGATTTAGAGGAGAATATGTTAGCCGTTTTATTATTTTGCGCGCCTAAAAAAGTGTATAGATCCGTTAAAAATCTTCTCAGCTAAGTGGTTAGTCGGCTCGAAAGCCATTTGTCGGCCTCCGGTTGCGATGTTGTGGATTGCGTTTTTGGTTCGATAAAGTGAGCGAGGGCTGGGAAGGGGATGTGAGGAAGAAGCCGGTGAAGGAAGTGCTGTCCGGAGAAGGGGGTCTGTGTTGCTCTCCCCATCTGTCGCATTAGATTCTACCGAGCGCCCCGCAGACGAGTCTGAAAACATGTCTTGGTGATTCCAGCGTCGTCCTACCCTCAGCGGCTTGTCTCAAATGTTCGCGTGCGAAGAGTGATAGTTGCATATGTGGTAGTTACTTTTTTATTTACTCTGTTAGTAAAAGGGGGCAGATGCGACGCCTCCTTGCAAGCCTCTTCACATCCATCTTGCTCTGCTCGAGTCCCTTTGCTACGGAATGTGTAGTTGGTTTCCAGAAGGGTCTGCAAAAATGCAGGTTTTGGTTGGAGAGGAGATTGTGAGCATTTTTGGCCCTATAAACGTAGGTTTTCAGTTAATTTGTTACCGAGAAATAGCTGCTTAAGCATTTTTTCAGATCCTTTTTTACATTTGCCGTGTATCTGTTGTGTGCATATTATCATGATGACCTTCCGAATATTTGTAAAAATGTCAGATTTATTACGCATATCTGTTAAGGAAATAACCTTGTACTAACCGGCGGTGAAATTCAATTAAACATACTTATTACTGTATTAAAAAAGAGCGAAAATTCCATCAAGGAAAAATATCTTATGACTTGATCTGGACCTCAACCTGGATCCCTCGAATGATTGCCGATTACCTCTGGTATAGCGATAAATTCTTCTTCTATCCACGTGGATATGTGGTTGCTACATAACAGGGATCGGCAACCCATGGGCACCCCGTCATGTGGACCCCGAAGCCGGACGAATAGTTATTCATCAATTAATAAAGTGAATATTATAAAATTGAGATCGTTTTGATGCGTCTATTACTGAAGATAAATGCAGTAACTGTAACAAAAATATCCTGGGAAAATAGTGATGACTTCCACCCATGCAGCATTGTCAATTTGAAAAGGGGACTCGCAGGTAACTGTAATAGTCCATTCCCAATTGAATATGCGGCCCACAGGCATGAAAAGGGTGCATATCCCTGCTGTAGTGGACAATATAGTGGTATATGCCACCGGGTACGCATTGACACAAGCCATCATGTTTAATTATTTATTTTCAACGGCAGCAGCTAATTTACAGATAATATACAGTGGTATATGAAAACATAAGATGGTAAAATGTTAGTAAAATATCAAAGGGGAGTGTGACAACGAAGAAGGTTAAACAAAGTAAAGTGAACAAGAGAAATACGACGTATTAAGGAACCAGGAGAAGGGAGGCCCGCCTGCGGATTTTATGGAGGCTGTCAAAAAAGAGGTCGCATTCGGACGCAACTTGATTTCCACGGCGGGTAAATCTTGCAGGAGGACTGTTGAAGTCGAAATTGGTTGCATGGTGTTTGCGGCTCAAAATGTCACGGGATCTTGTAGTAGTTGGGATTCCGAAGTCGATTTCAGCCAGGATATCTGAAAAGTTTACGTAGCCATTTATAACTTTAACTAGCAGGACTACATCGGTTACATCACGCCGCAGGTCAAGAGGTGGAAGATTGAAATCCCTGGATAGGTCTTCCACAGGGAACATCCATATAGCCGAAACCCATTCGTACACCAACCAGACGAATAAAACGTATTTGCAGGGCCTCCAGTCTTATCTTGTTACCAAGTGTGTGGGGACCACACGGGACTTGCGTATTCCACCAGTTGTCTTACAAGGCAGCTGTAAAGAGAACGTAGTGCAGAAGGGTTGTCAATATCTCTAGAAAACATTGATATAAAGCCGAGCATCTTTTTTGACTTGTTGCAGATATAGTCAATGTGATCATGAAATCCCATATCACAAGATAATATGACACCACGTCTTTTATGCTCTGGGAACGTGGGAATTCATGTGAGTTACCTTGATGATGTATTCAGTTTTGTTTGGTTGATGTTGGGTCATTGTGAAGTATCTAAAACTTTACCGTTATAAAAACGAAGTTAGCACCTCTCTCTCGGCTGATCTCAATTGCTCATTTAATCCAATTCTCTTTTCGTAATGCCTATTTTTTTTACTCTGACAATTTAATATCTGGGTAACTCACCTAATTTTTTCAAGATATTAAAGCGGGCCCAGTATGTGACGGAAATGAATATTTTGCGCTTAACATTGCATATCTTGAATTATTTTTTTTCCGGAAACTGCGTAGGCTTGGGGCGAGCGATAAGAATTGCGCGACAGGAAAGCTTGTTACGAAATATGTGCAGATATTAGTTGTAATCTTTTGTTATTCCAGGAGTATAGTAACGTTTATGTTGGTTGACGCTGCTCTACGGCTGTAAACACCCTCCCATAGATTTGTCGTTGATATCTTTATAATTTCCCCGTCGATAAACTGCTACGTCACCTTCGGCGTCTTTTAGCGAGTCGACGCGACGTCCTTAAAAGAACGATTTCCACGGAATATACCCAACAGCCCATACAACCGAGTGCGGTCTTCCCTTAGGCAACTTCCTTTACAAAGAAGTCCAGAAAAACTCAATTTGGTGCCACATTTTGCAATTCCCAGATTCTTCACTCCGAAGTTTCCTTTTTCACGTGGCTTTATTTTTTCGGGGAGATAGTATTTGAACCCCAGTTATCATAACTATCTACTTGAATTCGGAAAATCGTAAAGTGTGCTGAAGCCAAAAGTTTGATGGAAGAGTAGCGTCATGAATACGTATGGCGTTGATGAATGATTTTTCTACCTTTATTTAAACCATTACTTTAACCCTATCTTTACATGTAACATTATTAAT
Source organism: Ischnura elegans (assembly GCF_921293095.1). Taxonomy (NCBI): domain Eukaryota; kingdom Metazoa; phylum Arthropoda; class Insecta; order Odonata; family Coenagrionidae; genus Ischnura; species Ischnura elegans. The sequence continues at coordinate 149,839,485 of NC_060246.1, forward strand.
CCTATAATTTTCTCCTTCCGTTTGTACCAAAATTATGAAGATATGGTTTAATGATTGATGTATATTTCGTTTGTGCAAGTAATTTGTTAGAAACTGATCTGAAAGAATTAATATAAAACAACGATTTCACTTACGCGCAATTTACGGTGTAGTACCAAAATAGTATTATATGTGGGACCCATTTTCTGGTAATTTTTCTGATTACGTTGTGCGGTTTAGAATTTTAATTCAGTGCGATTTGGCACACCTTCTTTTGTAGCTGTATGGTGGTTTACTTTTTACTATATAATGTCTTGATCTCTAATTGCATTCTGCTTGATTAAAAGATCATTTGATCAATTTCACTCGGTAAACCTGTGCTCTCTCGTAATTAAGTCGGATGCAAACAGCAACCTCTTAAGAGTTGAGATATCCTCATCTTGGAATTCCAGTGTGATCGTTTTTTTTTCGAGGTTAGGCCTGAACTCGCTCAATTGCCATCGTCAAATTATTTGATAAGAGACGGTACTGTATCGATAAGCACGTATCACCGATTAAGCTATCAGAGACGGTTCATTATTTACTCGAACGAGGCTGACTTTAATGTTGGGATCGCTCTTGCATTGAGCAGATATTTTTTTGCTCTTTCAGGGAGATCCTGCTGTGATGAGGGAAGTTTTTGTTTTCGAGGGCGTGCAATATCTTACGAATCCGAATGAATCATCGACGCACCACATGATGATTGATAGGTATCGCATGCGATCATCCACTTATTAACTTCGAAAATGAGTTTGCATTCGGCATTCATTCATGAATTAGTATTTTTTTACAGCATACATTGACTTTATTTTATGAATGTTCATTTATGTTTTGGGAAAACTGATTTAAAGGAGGTAGTGTGTTATATTAAGTGATGTTTGGTGAAAGTTTAGTGGAGAGAATTTACCATTTGCTTTCCTCGCTTACTTTTTCTACTTAAAAAGCTGTCCTATTGGGCTCTGGTTTAGTAACAAAGCTTATTAGTCATATTTGGTCATAAGAAAAGGATGGAGAATGGGTAATGATTGAAAAATATAAATAAGAATAATTGACCACATTAGTGCATTTTCGTCTACGTTTTTTTTTGCCTACGTGGGTTACATGTAAAAAACTTGCTGTTATTTTTTTCTTGAAGTTGACTGAATTATTCTATGTAAATATTAAATTTGGAACATCATCGAGTATTTTTTAGTATTTAGTCCCGTTTAGCTCTACGGTTGAAACTAGCTCTGAAGCTATTTTTTTCTCGTTTCGTAGTCTCACGACTATGCCCCATATAGTGAGTAAAGCTTTGCATTCATTGATTTTTGGGCTAACTTCCAGCAGGCATCCAAATAAAGAATGGGTGTTACGATTCAGGGCAGCAGTGGCATTTTGGGCCTCTTTCGTTCTGTAAACGCACCAGAGAGCGGGGTTGAAATTTGGTAGCCTTCTCCATGTAATGGTCATTTAGTAAAATAACTGTTATATTGCTTTTAACCCATGATCAGTTGCCGCCGTTAAATCGTCGGTAAGGTCAATAATCGCGCGTATATGTTGATTTTATCGAAAAGTCGACGATTTCTCCCTCTTTCGATATCTCTTCTCTGTGTTGGATCAATTGTATTAACCATGCCCCGTGATGCAAGGTCAGTAGCGCCTCGCTCGCTCTGTTTCACTGCGTTGTTTTCATGATCGATATTCGGTCCCTTCGCTTCTGATTTCAAGTGGCGACGTAAATATTGTGACAGATAACTGTCAGGTAATTCGAAAAGAAGTAGCTTGCCGCCGTGTAAAATCAGTCTCACCATTCCCCATGTTCTCATAATATATTATTCATCGATAAGCGATCAATTTTTTTCGTCTGACTTAGTAATACATTTTGTTGACAATCCATGGAAAAAAATTTATACCGACTGCTGGTTACTTAGTGAAATATCCTAACTTATTCACTTCCCGTTCTGCTGATATTTCAATGGCAGGGGGTACCTTAATGTAATATAATTATGGAAAATGAATTCCTGTAGTTTTAATTTAATCCATATACTGAAACCAAAGAGCGTTGTCATTTATTTTATGTGCCTTTGATTTCAATTTTTTCTTGCTTGCAATTTTAAGTTAAACTTGGTAATTCCGAGAATAAGTTTAATTGGCCGTAGCGAACGCTTCGGGGTTAATTTTCCGGGCAGCGGCCTCTGCTGGTTTATTTCAATCGCGTGCGATGCTTCCGAAAGACAGGATCGAAGCCTCTTAGTCCCTTACATGCCAACTCAGCGGTGTGCCGTCGACTCCAGCGTCTCCCTGTTACATAAGCTCTATTTAAAGTGATATACCACTATTCTGTCTCTCCGGATTATCAGCGCGCTCTTTTCTCGATTAGTGGTGAGTCATTGATAGGTAGGTCGGAATCTTCTGGCAATTAAAATGTCATTACGTGTCGGTGATGATGAAATTAAAATAAAAAACGCTTTTGTTCTCTTAAGACGAAGTTATTAGTTATTCCTCATGCGTAATCAATTCCCATATGCTGATAAAGAGCCTCATTTTTTGCTGAAGACTTTCTGTCGATTTTAGCACTAAAATTGCTCATTTAATCAAGTCTCATTCAATTATGGGAGCCACTTAATGATTTCGTTCAAGAATCCTGTGGGTTTCCGTTATAATTTCCGTTCGTACTGTGCATGCTTGATCTTCATTGAGCTTATTTTCCCGTTTCTCCACGAGAGTGACGCAACTAGATTGACATCATGAGTAACCGTTTGCACCCATGACATGTTTAGACAGCCTTGACGTACTTAAATAATTGATAGATCGCGTGTTAAGAAACGTATAGATTATTATTTTTTACCACGTGCGGGTTCGGAAAATCTGAAGGCCGTGTTTTCCTCATTGTCTATGGAGTATTTCTATGATAATTTTGGTCATACCCTCAATTACATACATTTATATAACAAATATATTTTGTTATCTTGTGGTTATAGCAAGAAATGGAATTCCGAGCCCGTACTCTTTTTAACCGGGGTGATCGCCCTTTCTCCCCTTATGTTTTTGCCTTAAAGGGGCTTTGCTTCGTCCGAGGATCGATTGGTATAGTCAGTGTCACATTTTAAAGATCTACATGCGAAACTCGCTCATCAAATTTTGGTGTTAATGATTGATAATATCATCGCCCAGCCTATAGCAAATTCATTATAGAAGTATCCGATTGACATGTAATGTTCTCAGCATATTTTGCGACACTGTATTGTAGTTGATATTTATTCTTAGCTACTGGATTTGAAGTAGATTTTAGTTTTTTTATGCTATCAAAGTAACGCAAATGTTTATAAATTGAATTGATGGGGTGATTCCTCGTAGTTTTAGCCGGTATTTAGACCTTTAGACGTAGCGTAGAAAAGTAAGTTTTTGTAACATTACGTGCAATTTTTTTCACATCGCTACCGCCATCTATGCTTATAGTTTTGTAACATACATAATAATATAACATATAATTACTCATGCGTAAATTGCATTAATTAAATTTTTTAGTAGCTGACTCTGACCTCAATCTCGATGCTCGGTTGATTTTAACTTTAACGATGCCAGTGGCGTTGTCTTCGAGTTTTGTTGTCATGAGTGATTCTTGTCATTTTTACTTGGATGTCTTGGATACCAATCTTTATTTTTAACCCTTATTCATGATTGGATAAGTGAAGATGAATTCATTGCTCCGCAAGCCACCTGAGTTTGAGTGCGGCGATGATCTTTTTTGCCTGAAAAGAGTACACATTGCTAAAATTTTAGGTGCACTTTAGATTTGTTTTGCTATTATGGTGGCGTGTGACTTGATCCTCTTTAGGCTAAAATTGAAGTTTGGGAGGTGAGGAGTGGAGTAAAATCAAGGAGGCCGTTCAAGTAAAAGGAACTCCTTTAAAATTAAATGCATCATCCTTTTACGAAATAAGTAACCGCAGAACTATTATCCCGGAAGGGGATTTTAAAAAGATATTCTGCCGGAAGGTATAGGAAGGGAATTGATATTGTCGTTATTTAGTGTTCGAGCAATACGATAAATTGGGAAGAAAATCACATCGTTTATGAAATCACTTTTCTCTGTAGAGGAATGGATAAATGCTAATTTTTGTCACCTTCATAATCAATGATGTATGTACTGATGGTGATGACGACGGAAGAAAAAGGAAATCGGCATGCACCGTCGAATCGACTATTTTCTACCGCAAAGAGAGAAAAATATTACGGGATGGGAGAAGTTTGAGGTACTTGAAGTTGGGAGAGGGTTATTTTTGGCCAGTATCAATATTAAAGCAGTAGCGGATACAGAAAAAACTCAAGGAGGGACGGGGCGCAAATATTTCTTGAGAACTTTTATCGGAATGAAAAATAAGTCGCATGCAAAGTTTGAGAAAGTTTCATTCAAGATGATTATACACATATACAAGATAATGCTATCTTATGATACAAAAAAGTAGCAATTTTGGTTCTGCAATGTTAGGCAATCAGGTGGCCCCGCAAGGAGGGGCGCGCTCCCCCTTCGCCCCCCATTTGTATCCGCCAATGTATTAACGGACTGCGAATGCCCAAGAGCCTCTCTGTACCTGGTTTACTATACCATAGCTGGACGCTCTTGCCCTTGGAGGTGGTCGTCTGGATTTTCTGTGCTTCCGCCTTGTTCGGAGAATGGGAACGCAGTGGTGTGGATACCTCGGATTTGCATCTCGGCCCCTGATCGGTGGAGTTCAGTGATGTCCGCTTCGTCGAAGCACTAACGCGTTTCGGCTCGTCATTTATAATTTGACGCTGTGGATCTTCCTTCATCCCTATCGCTTCTGCTGCCATCACCCTGTCACTTTAGCGGGATAGATGGTTGTGTTCTCCAGATGTGGACACAACATTGTCTCCAATGGTGCTGCATCTGCCCTCGCACCTTACGCTTGTCGTCTTGCACTTGACGCACTACCAAAGAATTCTTCCGTTATAAGTGTGCTTGTCTTTTTTATATAAGAAACCCTTGACCTCAAGGAGGTTTGCCCCTTTCTTACTCTTCACGAACTTCAACATTATTGCTGAAATGCCCTCCGTGCTGTTTTAATGATGGGAGTAGACTGAGACCTGCGTATCTGCCTCCGGAAGAGGCCAAGCCCCCCAATGTTGTAGGCGATCTTTAGGCGTCGACCTTTTTGCATCTACTTTTTGCGTTGACCTTTTTACATGGGATTTAAATCGAGTGACCAACGTAAACCGAATTAACTGCTGAATACTTGTGCTCTCTGCTTTTTGACATGCGTTCATTAATTTGTTTATAGACAATGACTTTTTTATTAGAAATATTATTCATATCGTGCTGAAAAAATAATTGAAAAAATTATTTCATGATAATCACTGCACGCTTCTTGAGTCACAAGGTCCCTCCCCCAACCCCTATGTCTCATATTTTGAAATTTTACTTTGTGAATCATTTTATTTCAGTTGTCTGTATCCTTTAATATAAATTCAAATTCCTGCATAATTTTTTTTTGCAATAATTTCGAAATAATACATGGTAATCATGAGCTCTTATATAGGATATTTTACCTAATACCTTCGTGCCAGTGGTGAACCGTGTTTTTTTGCCTAACTATATGTGATTAATGGCTACTCTGGTGTAGACCTTATTGTTTAATGTTATTATTTTGTCACCGATTTGTAATAATAAATTAATTTCAATGTACGTCATTAGTAATTTGGAGTCCATCAAATTACACAGAAGATCATTGGCAGTGGAGCCGTTGCACAGAATAATTCTTCAGTCACAATGCAAAGACCTATAGAGTATTTTTCACGCGTCAGCGTGTAGATTCATCCCAAGAACTTAATTTACGTGTGTTGATGCAATCGTTGTAGGATATAATATTTATTTATTTATGTCACACCAAAAACAGCACTAAGGCCTTTACATTGGGCTTATAAGCAAAATAAATTATATAAATATAATAATGAACATGTAAAAAATTAACATCATAAGTAACAATCATTTTCAGCTTATACAACAGATACAAAAGGTCAGTGTCAGAAAGATAGACTTTTCACTTTGGCGTCTAAGTCTCAATAAAGTTAGTTGAATTATCGTGGTATTAAAACCAGTGAGGTTACGTGTTGTAAATCAGAATAAGTATATTATGGTTAGAAGATTAGCCGAAGGGAGAGTGGAGTGGAGAGCTGCGTCAAACAATTTTCGCATTACTAACTCAGGATGATGACGTTACTTGAATAAAAATTCCTCTGCATAATAATGAATAAACCAAGCAACCCTTAGTCATAATGTCTACGCCGTTATTTTTTCTCTTATTGAAATGAATATTCTGTATAATTTATGTAAAATATTATTTATTTTTCTGTTCAATATGAAACTCTTGGTCTTTACTGTCTTATTCTGCGCGTCACGATTAAAGTTTTCTATGCTTCTACGGGCATACACAAATAAAACTTCTTTTATATAATTTTTGGATTTTTCCCGGCGAACAATTGCAGTGAAGTTTTCTCGGGTTTCACACCGGGTCAGGTCCTCCATTTCTCCTTCCAACGTTTCGATGAACAACTCGCCCATCGTCTTCTCTTATTTTCTTTTATATGTGACAAATTTAATGCCGCAATTTTTTGATGGGTGAACTGGTGTCTGTAAGAAATGTCGCACTTCCGAAAGCTCGGAACTTGTTTTATTTCTCAGAAAACGCATTCAATCGATCGTCTGTATGTTACCCTTGAAAGTTTTTGAATTCTTGATTTATTATTACAGGTATATGCTTGGGAAAACCGGTCTTTTAGTGAGACTGTGTCATTTCTCAATTCCTAGCTGACATTTATTAATTGCCATGCATGCCTATATTAATTGCGAGGCGATGTGAATATTACCGTTTCTTGCCATATTGGCGTGTTTTGAATGTCACGGATAGTGGACTTTTAGGTGGTTGATGTGACCTACAGAGAAACATTCGTGCGGCCGGCCATTATATTTGCATCAAAAAGATATCTCCTCCCAAGTAATATCGATCTCACTCTTTGGCGTGGAAAAATCTCGGGAATATGCTGATGACTGTGTGTCGCGGGTTGACTTCTTGCTCGTGGCTTTCTCTCCTGTCGGAACATATTGCGGTTCCCGTGTTGATATTTCGCCGGTGAATATCTTTCACATCACGTGACAAATCCTTCCTGAAATTGTGATATAAATCAACTGTCCATTGGTTTAAGAGTTCCCTTATCTTAAATGTATCTGGCAGTGCTCTCCATTAACTTAATCAAACGTAATTTTGGTGATGGTTTTCCGGGTTTACACCGCGTTGATTCATGTTTTGCCGCGGAACCGCGGAAGCCTCCGTAATAATTCAAACGTAATTTTCCTGTTATACTTCATCTTAATGTTAGGGTAAAAAATTATATCTTTTGCCATTTCATCGGAAAGATTCATATTTTGTTGTTTCTCGATGTATTAACCATCTCAACTTTTTATGTACTCTCGGCGTATGATTTCGTATGCTTGTCTATCTTTGCGTATTTTATGTGACGGCAACTATCTCGGAAGCAGTCCTTGTGTTTTTTCCCATGTTCCGGAATTATTTCACGAGAAAGTGATTTTGATCAAAAAGAGATCTGACAAGGCTGATGTTCGTACAATTCATGAAACCATCTGATGAATTGGAACCAGGCGTGTTTGATTCTTTTTTCGTAGCCATCTTTTCTTAGTCCTTACTTAGTGGGTGTATTGGGGGTTCATGCGAGTATAACTTTGCTGGAAATATTTTTTCTACTAGCTTGTTGTAGAGCTGATCGAACTATTACGATTATAGCTGTGAATGTGCCACAAAAAAGCTCTACATTATTTCTTCACATTGGAGTACAGCCTCGTGCTTTTATTGTATAAAACTTTTTTAAAGCGCGAGCCATTGCCCCTGACACTTTTAATTGTATATCATAAAATCTTATTCGTTCTTTTTCTCTTCTGCCTCTTAAAGGGCAAATGGTTTTCGACTTGGAGGATCTTAAAGTTGCTTTGTGAATTTATTTTAACCCTCCCTTGGTAACTGCGTCAATTCTTGTTTCAATGTGCACGCTCATTAATTTCGAAATTACTCTAATTATCGCCCGTTGTAATTTAGTTTTTGTAGCAAAAATAGTCTGTTTTATCACTCTCACCATGATCACATTCAAAGGCTATTGATATTCTTTCGACATGCTTAGCCGTGCGCTATCAGTAACCTCCTATCGAAAGTTGCAAAAGAGAAGAGGGCACTTCTCTTGCATCAACTTCGCCGATAAGTTGTAGTTGGAAATCTTAAGAATGCTATATTAAACGAAAAATTCACAACTTGGGTCTTCGATGAGATGTAATCAACTTCCGAAGCGTTTGATTGAGTTTGTATTGGCCTATTTTAACTAATGAGTTTTCACCGATAAATGGGCTGAAGACTTCTTGAAGTCCTCAGATGATGAGAGTAGGTAGATATTCTAAGCTCCTGGTTCGCCGACTATCGGAAAATCAATTTTTTTTAACCTTCCGCTGTACACGTACGTTTAGGAATTTTTAAAGTTGCTTTTGGGCCATTAGCCAGAACATTTCGGCATTCAACAGGGCATTCTGTTTCTCGTAGTATGATACAATCGCCTTTCAGCTATCTTATGTTCATTTCATAGCGGCATATTCTTTCTCAGTTCAGTATGTAGATAATGATGGGAATAATTACATTCTCGGTGCTTTTATTTAACATTCATCTGGCGTCTTGAGATTTTGTTGTGCTTTAAAATTATTATTTAGTCACGTTGGCCCTAACCACTGCCATTACTGATCTTGATTGATATTCTGCCCTCGCTGAGTTGCTCTCACTGCTCCATTAACACGTGAAGGCATCAGCAGCACGGCAGATTCGTTAGCAAATTTCAATGAAAAATATACGGTGGATTCGCAATTTTTATATTGAATGTCCCGTGATACTATCCGACTACACGCGTCGTTTTATGTATCGAAGCGCTCTTATTACGATGTTGCTTAAACATTTTGCGTTCATATTACGATGTCTAGTTGATGTGAAAAGCATCGCTGATATGAGGCCAAAGCACGACGCACGATGTGTCTTCACCTTGATCGATGCAGACAGCCAAGGTCGACGACTCCCTTCTTTCAAGGCATGCAGTTTCATTCGCTCTTTAGACTACGTGTCGCTTGGCACTAAGCTTGTTGTTTCATTCAAGTCGGCATCTTGGTCATTTGGGAATTAATAGCGTGATCTTAATTTTTTTCGGGCTTCGATGCTACTTTTTGGTGATTATTGTTTCGTGGAAAAAGTTTTGGAGTGTTTTGCCTTTCACGATTCACGCTTTCGTTCCAAGATTTTCTCTCTCCTAGCAAACATGCATTCTCATGGTGAAGATCAAGAACTAAGGTGATTCATCCTTAATTACATATCGTAGCGCCTGAATGGGCATGGGACGAGATACTACTGCGAGTGTTCGCAGCAAAGCATTATGGATCGCAAATATCTCTTATCTTTTGCTAGAGTGGGTTTGGCCGCTGACGCAAATGCGCCAGAAGGCCCGTCCTCTGAAATCGATGCATTTGTTATCTAACTTAAATGGACTGAAAGATAAAAACTCCATGGAGACACTTCGGTTCTTTTGTTGCTCTTTTATCCGTGCTTATTGGCAGTCTGAACGCATGCTTAATGTTTGGGGGCACCGAAAACTTTTTTATACTGCTTCAGAGAACGATGAACCAAATGTTACATTTCAACATGTGTTTTTCAATCTTTCCTGCGAGATAGGGGGCATTTAACTGGAGATATGATTTGGTCAGAAGTTAATGTATAATTGTATAATGTGATGCGATGCAGGAGAAGAGAATGCAGTTGGAGTTAAAATGCCCGTAGCGAAGTGCTATATGTGGATGGTACTACAAAGTACTGTTCTCGATTACTTTACGTAAAATCATGTTTCAGGTTACCAAAACCTAATTTTGGGCAAAGTTTGCTGGAAATTTTACAATCCTGAAATTTTCCTCCGTGGAATAATGCAATTGGCCCCCTCGTACAAAGTCAGTAGGTACTCGAACCTCCGCGCCAAGCGCGCTACAAAACTCCGATCCCCTTGGTAAGAAATGCGTGAGAGATTATGTAATAACAGGATTGTAGAGTCGGGCCTCCGCGAGGTTGTCAAATCCGACTTTAAGCGTGTCAAATTTCCAAGATATGTTGTTAGAATCCACATAAATACAAGTTTTGCCCTTTCTCCCGAGGATATATCGACTAGGGTTACTTCCGGTCGAAGTTGAACTTTTTTTGTCCCCTTGCTTTACCGCTCGCACTTCAAGGAGTTCGATCAGCCTTCGACTGCGGTTGACCCCATCCCCTCCCCGCTCAAGCCTCGGGACTTAGGTGCCAGGTTGCGCCGCCACTCTACACCATTGAATGAAGGGTCCTTTATTATTCATGACTTGAGCCTTCTCCTCTTTTCAGTTGGCTGGATAAATATCGGAAATCAGTGTGCCCTAAGGATGATATTATATGTTTCAATGACACTAGGGAGGATAACAAAACCACCTTTTACCAATAAATATTTTAATTTCTTCATTTACTTGTGGCGAATTGACCGATTTCAACGTTACTACGTTATTTTGTCACGTTTCTAAGTATTCTTATTGGCATTATATGTGTATACTAATTTATTGGAAGAACCTCAAACGCCATTAAGTTCCTTTTATTGGTTCCTTTTGTACCAATTTTAATCTTACTTCATGCCTAAACTTGAAATTTATGGGAACATTTACGTATATAAATGTGAATTATATGCTAATCCTGTGATTATGTAGTGTAGCTTCTTGAAGCACAGTTAAAAGTAAATGGTGAAAGATAAAACATAACTGCCTCATAAAAAGGGAATAAAAATTCTATTCTTCATTAAGCAAGTGGTCTTTTACTTCTTTTACCCAAGGCTTGGAATTGTGAGAACAAGGGTAACTATGAATATTCTGGACAGAGCCAAGTACCAGGGTCTCTACCCTCCCTCTCCCAGAAGGGACTTAATATATGCCCTGATTGCATCCTCGTGAAACTTTTCTTTTAAAAAAATATCGGGTCTTAATTTTTTTAGATGTATGTTGGTTGAGAGATTTTTTTTATTCATATGGCAATTAAATTTTTGTATAGAAGAGACAATCAATCATTAAATTTTGGCTTTTGCTCCAGTTGAGGTTTAGGAGTTACTAGTCAAAGGTAGGTAGCTTCTCGATGTACACAAGTTATTATCATTCAAATAAGTATTTGATATTGATTTTGCTCTTTAATGCAAAATATGACCAGTAGTGAATTGTTATTGTTAAATGAAGTCTCAAGCAGTAATTAAATATTCTTAGTGAAACAGACCACTTTAAATGATAAATGAAAATGAATTTTCAGAGGGGAATCTCAGGATTTGAGAGGAAGTTCTGCCTTTTACATCAACCCATTCCTATAATTAAGTTTTACCCTTCTTGTGGTTGATCAGCCATAGTTCTGAAATACTAAATATCGTATTGGAATAATCATCATTGGTTTTTTACTAGAATTTTTATCATCATCATCATCATTAGTCAACAATCCTAAGATTGGTTTGATGCAGCTCTCCATTTCTCTCTCCTATCCACTAATCTTTTCATAGCTACAAATTTCTTCTCTTTTACATCCTTTGTAACCTGTCCTATATAGCTCATTCGGGGCCGTCCCTTGCCCTTTTTCCCTTCCACTTGTCCTTCAACGATTGTCTTCATCAGACCATCGTGCCTCAAAGTGTGGCCAACTAAGTTGTCTCTTCTTCTGCTTAAGGTTTTTAGGAGGTTTCTCTTTTCTACCACTCTTCTTAGCACTTCCTCGTTACTCACACGGTCAATCCATTTTATCTTTATCATTCTTCGGTAGCACCACATTTCGAATGCTTCCACTCTTGACTTCTCTGCTGCTGTCAACGTCCAAGCCTTGCTTCCATAGAGAAAAATACTCCATATGTAGCATCTGATGAATTGTTTCCTTACTTCTATGCTGGTATTTTCAGCTGTAAGAAGATTCTTCTTTTTGTAGAAAGCCCTCTTCGCCTGCTTTATTCTGATGAGTATTTCTTTCTTGCTCTGTCCATCGCTGGTAATTCGGCTTCCCAGGTAAGAAAACTCGTTCACCTCTTCAAGCTTATGCTTTCCTAGGTTGATGTTTGTTTTAGCCTCCTCTCCTTTGCTGCAAACAAATATCTTAGTCTTCTTTTTGTTGATTTTCAGCTGATATCTGGCCATTGTCCTTTCGATGTTTGTCAAAGTCTTCTTCAAATCCTTCTCTGTCTCGGCTATGACTGCTATGTCGTCAGCAAATCGCAGCATACTAATTTTTTCTCCGTGGATATTGACACCCGAAGCTTTCTCCTTGATTTCATTGATGGCTTTCTCTATGTAAACATTAAAAATTAAGGGGGAAAGCGCACAACCTTGTCTCACCCCTTTTCTTATTCTTGCTTCTGCACCGTTTGGTCCACATTTGATCACAGCTACTTGGTTTTTATACAAACTATGAATAATTCTATGATCATTGTAGAGTACGCCGATTTCTTTCAGAATTCTAAGCATTGAATTCCATTCCATGTTATCAAATGCCTTCTCTAAATCGACAAATGCTATGTAAGTCGGTTTGTTTTTCTCCATTCTCTTTTCTATGATCATCCTAAGTGCCAAAATCTTCCCTTGTGCCCCTGCTTTTCCTAAATCCGAATTGGTCCTCATCCAGGAATTCTTCTGCTCTTCGTTCTATTCTCCTGTAAATGATTCTTGTTCAGAATCTTCGCCGCATGTGTCGTCAGTCTTATGGTCCTAAATTCTTCGCACTTCTCAGCCCTCTTCTTTTTGGGTATGGTAATGATGATGTTCTTCTCGAAGTCACTAGGTAAATCTCCTGTTGAAGTACATATCGCAGATAGTTTTATATAGTTGAGTTAAAACCTTTTCTCCTGCATTTTTTATTAACTCTGCTGGAATGTCATCTATTCCTGGGGCCTTATTCTTTCGCAGGTCTCTTATTGCAGCGTCAAATTCCGAGATCTTAAGATGCTTGCTCCAATGTCATCCTTTTCAACTTCACTTTCCCCTTCGATAACTTTTGAGCTAAGTTTGCTTCCGTTGTATAGTTCCTCCAGGTATTCCTTCCATCTCTCGGCTTTGTATTCATTTTCAATTAGAATGTTTCCATTCTTGTCCCGTATGGTATTACATTTTGTGTTTCGTTCCTTGAAATGGTTCCTCACTATTCTATAGACCGCTTCCACTTTCCCTTGTACGAGGTTTTTTTGTACGACTTCACATATGTTCCTCATCCATGCTTCTCTGGCTTTCCTCGCTTTGCGGCAAATCTCATTTTTCATTCTCTTGTAGCAAGCCTGAAGCCTCAGTATTCGTATTCTTATACTTTCTCCGTTCTTCAATGAGGTCTAGGACTTCATCCGTGATCCATGGCTTTTTCTTAACACATTTTCTTCTCCCTAGAACTTACCTAGTGGCCTCCTGAAACCCACTTTTTATGTTAGTCCAGTTATTCTCAACTGATTTTTCAGACTGATCTAATCCTATATTGTGCTCCACTACTTCTTGAAAGGCCTGTTGATTTTTTGGCTCTTTTAGTTTCTGTAATTGCCAGGCGTTCTTTGCTGATTTCTTCAATTTCTTGAATTTCAGATGGCATTTCATCATCACTAGATTATGATCACTGTCGATATCTGCCCCCGAGTTGGTTTTACAGTCCTTTATCTGGTTCCTAAACCTCTGCTTCACTAAAATACAGTCTAGTTGAAATCGTCTTTTGTCTCCTGGCATTTTCCATGTGTATCTTCTTCGCATGTGATTCTTAAAGAGTGTGTTGGCAACCACTAATTTATGTTCTGTGCAGAATTCCAGGAGCCTTTCTCCTCTTTCATTTCTATTTCCTAATCCATATTTTCCGGTTATTCTTCCATCCTAGCCTTTGCCGACGACAGCGTTCCAATCACCTTAAACAATAAGGTTTTCTTCTCCCCTTACCTGTTTGATTACTTCCTTGATATCATCGTAGATGTCTTCTACTACTTCATCCTCGTAGTCTGTTGTAGACATGTAGACCTGTACCACTAGGGTATCTACCGGCTTAGTCTCTATCTTTACCATAACTATCCTTTCATTGTACTGTAGGAAGCTTTTCACATGCATTCCGGCACTCTTTCTGAGCATTATCCCAACCCCAGCATTACCGTTCAGGGATCCTGTGTGTATAATCCTATAGCTTCCACTCCAAAAGTCTCCCTCCTCAGGCTGTTTCATTTTGCTGATTCCTAGCACGTCGATATTCAATCTTTCCATTTCCACTTTAAGGTTTTCTAGCTTACCGCAAGTCCTTAGTGATCTCACGTTCCGTGCACCTATCCTCATAACTTAATCACAATTGACCGATGTACCCTCTCAAATAGTCCCCGCCCGGAGATCTGAATGGGGGACTAGTTTACCTCCGGAATTTTTTACCTGAGAGAATTCCATCATGTCAGATAATTTAAGTTGGAGTAGCTGCGACTCCTCGGGATAATAATGTGGTGGTTTCCCCTTGCCTTCCACATCGCAGTACTACAGCCGTTAAAGTAAGTGTTACCACGCCTGAAGTGTAATGAGTGTCGCTGTACTGACCATCATGATCTCCACTTTCACTCATATGAAGAAGAGCTGCAGCCCTCTCCTCCGGGTGATGTGAGGCATAATTGTTGGCGGCCTCTCATCGCCAAGTCACGGCATCTTCACAGGTTTAATGTATCATTTAGATGGCCTATCTCACCCAGGGATAGACCCATACCACCTCGGATTACCGCCACTTTTTGTCCAAGTCTGCTTATTCGACAAGTAAACTCGCTTATATCGCAGCTAACCTCTATATCTAGAGGTTGACCCACCATCCGCAACCCGGTGGACGCACTCGGTGGCTTAAAGCTCAGCCGCGAGAGAATTTTTATAATCCAAATAATTGTACTTCAGCCTACAAACAAGTTGTCTGTTGTATTTATTTTAACCCTATTTAAAAATTGGGTTATTTAACTGTTATTTGTTTCATTTTCACCATACTGTTTGAATTGGAAATTATAGGAAGATATGTATGTAGTCTTAGAGTATTCTAAGCAAGTTTTGGTCTTTGAAGGGCAGTTACTTTTGGATTTCTTATTCTTACCTATCATGTTATTATTTTATGTAAATATCAAAAATTGGGAATCACAATTTCAATCGTAATGTTACATGGTTCCCACTCAACTGTGAAAACCTTAAAACCGTGAATAAGCCGTGAATTTCGTCCACCATGAAAAAACCTGGAAATTTGCCGTGAATTTCATCATGAAACCTTAAAAATCTCCCAAACTTATAGAAAAAGAACTACAATTGACAGGTCAAAAGTAAAAAAAGATATTTCAACAGGGTTCCCACTCAACCGTGAAAACCTTAAAACCGTGAATAAGCCGTGAATTTTGTCTACCGTGAAAAAACCTGGAAATAGCTTTGAATTTCATCATAAAACCTTAAAAATCTCTCGTACTTATGGAAAAAGAACTACAATTGACAGATCAAAAGAAAAAAAAGATATTTCAATCAAGGCCGAGCCACATACAGACACTGTCCACACATTTATCTCCACATGTATATTCGAAGTGCAATTATTGGTGCCTTGTGCCATGACGACACATTGATCTTGAGGCTGTGATTGGAAGACCGGCAAACAAATTATTCATTAACCCTGGGGAAAAATCAGACACTTCTTTACTTCGCTACCTCACTGCTCCCTCCATTTTGCCACTCACAACCTTAAGCTTCACCTAAATTTTGATATCGATAGGTGACGTCATGAGAAATAGCACTTTCATTGCTATGTTTGGATTCACGGCACCTGTCGTGGTTGATAAATTTTTAGTTAACGTGCGGGCGGTGATTGTTACGTCATCAATATTTCTGCCTAAAATGGCTTATCAACAGACCGTGAATTTGACGATATTTAGACCGTGAAAATCTGGAAAAAACCGTGAATTTTATAATTTAGTAAGAGTGGGAACCCTGTGTTAAAACATTATCATTGCATTTTTTGTAAGGGTCAATTTGGTAAAAGATTAGGAACATTGCTTGAACTCAATGTCCTTTTCCATTTTAATTTTTTACTTTTTTTCAGACACATTGAAATCAACACGGGAGGTGGAAGGCCATATGTTTTCAGCATACGCCATTGGAATGACATTGAGCATGGCTGTATTGGATTCAATGCTCCCAGCCGCAAGTGGGCTGGGCTTGATGTCAATCAAATGCTTGAGGTCCGGCCATATTTTTTTGATCCTAATTCACCAACCCCCCAATTCCTATCATCAGCCACGCTGGAAGTTGGCTTCAAACAAAAGAAGCATATAACCCAGGAACCATTTGACACAAAGCAGCTCTCCCTAGAATTTTTGAAAATGTTTGCTGGACAAGCTCTTACTGTTAAACAGCAGCTTCTCTTTAATTATATGGTAAGTTAAGTGTTATTTCATTCTAATGCTTACCAAAGTATTCGTGGTAATGGTTTTAAAATGAGCACTTAAAATTGGATGCCAAAATAATATGCCATTTTATAGTTGAATTCCTGAAAAAATTAAACTTACCGCCTGTGGCGTAGCCAGGAATTTTGTTGGGGACGAACTCAGAGGGGAAATTTCTGAAAAACTGGGTAATAAGTAGAGGGTTTTAAACCAATTTTAACACTTTTCATAATCGAATAAACTTCACTTTTCAAAGAAATCTTCTGTAAATTCATGATTTTTCAATATTTTGTCTTCTCTTATGAAGCAAAGTAATTTTGTTTTTATAATTCAGGTGGGGGGGGGAGAGGGGGGTTCCGGACCCACTTTCTCGTTATGCCATTGCTTACCACATATTTCTATGATCTCTGTGGTTTTCCTTCCGTGAAGCCATCCTAAATACTCAATTATATGATTAAAATCTATGTTTCATGTATTTATTTCTCAAAATTCTTTGAAAGCTTTTGCATTTAGAGACCCCTAATTTCATTAAATTTCTCTCGACTAATGGATAATATGTATTGCTATATGCTGGTTGAAAGTAAATTTGAAGCTATTATTTAAATAAAATTGTGTATGATATTTCCGTTTTTTAGGATAAAACAGTACTAACTATTGTGGTGAAGAACTTAGAAGCTGCAGATTTGAATGCAATAAAGGCTGGACAGAAAGCTAAACCCATTCAAGCACAAATTGGTCTTCTTCTGGGAGATACAGCTATTGTATTTGAGAAGGAAGAAAGCTCTCCAATTCGTTTAATTGGACAAGCTGTTGGTCTACAGCCCAGGCAGTCAATCATCAATCCATCATGGGACTTCCAGAAAATGGGAATTGGAGGTCTTGACAATGAGTTCAATGCCATCTTCAGAAGAGCATTTGCATCTCGCGTTTTTCCACCTGAAGTGGTTGAGCAGTTAGGTAAGTAATGTCAGAAGTTTTAGTTATACTACTCCATGATGTAATTATTCCTACTTGCTACTCTATTCCCCTCATTGTAATTTTGTATTCTGGTTATCAATTCATTTAAGAAAAGCATCCTAACTGTAGTTAAATATGTTGGAGAATTAATGCATGTACAATCCGGTCAAAACTTGGTGGCCCCTGAATGTTGCAGAACTCTAGCGAGTAGAAGGGAAAGCAGCTGTGGTGGGCAAACCTCTAAGGAGGGAATGCAAAGTGCTTTGTGCTAACGCAAGCATTAGACTCCTCCATGGCCAAAACTGATGTCCACCTAGGAGCCACCATGTTTTAAACTGACTGTTCAGAGTTTGTTGCTGCTCCTGAATGATTGTGATCCATAAATTTGAATTGCCCTGCTTAAACATCCTCAATCTCATTTTCAAAACTACTCAAGAAGTTAATAGAATCCAGAGATATTCAAGGTCAATAACGATTTAAGAGAGCAATATCTTTGGTACCTCTGCCCGCTCTGCTCCCCTTTCGAGATCCTAAAAAATGACCCTTTCTCCCACAACCTTCAATATCCCCACTTCTCGACACCCAAACTCCATCCTCCACCTTATCCCCTCCCTTCAAGCACCAAGATGTGTATTAGGAAGAACTATTAAGACTTACGTTCCACTTGATAATGCTGTTTGTGACAACGAAACACATTGTGTTAAAGTAAAACCCAGCCCTGGGAAATATTTATTGATTTAATTTTACTATGTAGTATTAAGAGAGCAAGTTCAAGCTACTCAAAATTGTTAGACCTATTATCTGATTCACAATTCTGATTGAGTCCGCTCCTAGTGGACAATCTCAAGCCTGTGTTCATTTGTACAAAAAATATTGAAATTATTTTAAAATTAACATTCAGGAAGATAATTAAAATACCTGGAACTGTTCTTGATTTCCTACTGGATTGAAGGCAACAAATGTGTGATTGAGACCCAAAAATCTGATTGTTGTAAATTATATTTAAATTATCAAAATAATCTATCACTCAAAGTCTTGAGTTAAAGTCAGATTTTGCTGTATGAATGAATGAACTTATTTTGGTTTGGTCTTGCCTGTGGTTTGATATCTGACTTGAAAATCATCATCATATTACAATCTGTCCTTATTTTTAATTCCTGGTTAGATATTGTAATAGTGTAAAATATTAGTTGTTAGATATGAGATATTGAAAAAGTTGAATTAGTATTTCGTTCATGGGAAACCTAATTAGTATTCCCTGAAAAGATCTTAATTTTATCCCATATTCACCAGATATGTATGGCTTTAATTGAAACTGACTTGGTGCTTTTCTATAAGTTAATGAAGAATACATATTTGCTTTTAACCCTAACGAGTCCCTTGGTTAGTCTTTGTTGGTGATAAGACTACCTGGCTGGTTCTGGCCTATTACACTAGACTTCCATCTTAATTTCTGATAGCTGGAGTACATATGAGCATCTTCATATTATCAATATTGATATAAAAATCCATTATGAGTATCCAAATGCATTACTTACTTCATCTTTCTGATAGGGCTTATACAGGTACATATAAGTACTGAAATTTTTTATTTTATTTTTTATTTGACATGGATTCAGAATGGAACAAAGGTCATGATTACATCTCTACTTGGTGGATTTCAAATTTTCAAGAATCTGTTTTTTAATTGGGAGTATTGTTGTTATAGTATAATTTGTACTAAATATATCTGTGTATGTAACATCATTATGTATAAGCCTAGAAATTTTCAAGAGCCTTCATAGTTTGGATGGGATGAGATTCCATGCTCCCTTCTTAAAGGAAATTGCATGAACTTACTTCTCACTCCTATCACGCATCTGGTCAATGCCTCTCTTTCCTCTGCATCTTTCCTGATAAACTTAAGATGGCTACTGTGGTTCCCTTACTCAAAAAGGGTGATCCTCATGTTATGGATAACTATCGACCTATCTCTAAACTATCAGTCTTTTCAAAAATACTTGAAAGTATCATTTCAAGGAGGATTATGTCTTTCTTAATCAAGAACAATGTTCTATCAAAAAGCCAATTTGGTTTCATAGGTGGCCTCTCTGCTGAATTTGCCATTTACAAATTTATTGATGCTGTCATTGATGGTCTCGATCATCATTTACATACCATTGGGATTTTTTATGATCTCACTAAAGCTTTTGACTCTGTTGACTTTGAGATTCTTCTTAAGAAAATTCACTTCTATGGAATAAGGGGCATCCCCAACAACCTCATTAGATCTTTTCTTTCAAATAGGACTCAATCAGTAACTGTTACACATGACAAGATGTCCAAACATACTTCATCATATCGCAAGGTGGCAGGGGGTGTTCCTCAAGGCTCCATCCTTGGGCCCCTCCTTTTTTTACTATACATAAATGATCTTCCTTCATCATTGAATGGAAATATTTTCATGTACGCTGATGATACAAATCATCTAATCAAAAATGATGATAATCCTGTAGTCACTGCTCAAAATGCTGTCTTCGACATGGAAAAGTGGTGCCTCTCCAACAAAGTAAACTTAAATAAAGCCAAGTGTGCATATGTCTTTTTCCACCCTGCTCAAAAAATAATTGATTACAGCCTTTATTTAAAATTTGAAGACGTCAGTCTTCAACGTGTCAATGACACCAAATTTCTTGGGCTCATCATTAACGAAAATCTGTCCTGGGACTCTCATATTAATCATATTTCATCCTCTATTGCATCTGGATGCTATCTCATTAGACGCATGATGCAATTAACCGACTCACGAACAGCTATCACTATTTATTTTGCTCATATCTACAGCAGGCTAAGATATGGTATTTTAGCCTGGGGTCTATCCCCTAAGGCTGTTCGTATTTTTAAATTACAGAAATGGGCAGTCAGAATCATCTGCAAAGCTAGGAAACGAGACAGCTGTCGCAATCTTTTTAAAAAGTTACAAATCCTTCCCCTACCTTGTATTTATATTTATTGTGCTGCGATGCTTATAAGAAATCACCATTCTCACTTGACACTTATAAAGAATCTTGATATTCATAATCATAACACGAGAAGCAGAGACAATTATGCTGTGATACAACATAACCTTTGTATTTTTAATACTGGTCCTGTCACCATGAGTTGCAGGATTTATAATAACCTACCTGCCTCATTAAAAGATGAAAAGGTGAAAGGAAATTTCTCCTCTAAATTAAAGATGTACCTTTTAAACAATACCTTTTATTCTATTGAGGAATTCCTCAATTCTTAATTGTTTTGTTGTAACTGTGTAACATTCTTTTATGTATTGTTCATTCAGAATCTCTTGTGTAAGTGTTTATCCTTTTTGACGGGTCCTATATATGTTTTTGCATATCTTTTGGCACCAATAAATTTATTATTATTATTATTATTATTATTTGCATTGTAATTTTGAAACTAAAATATCATATTTTATTAGTTATGTTTTACTTTTTTTCTAGGATGCAAGCACGTCAAAGGAATTCTACTGTTTGGGCCTCCAGGTACTGGTAAAACTTTGATGGCAAGGCAGATTGGTCAGATGTTGAATGCTCGTGAGCCAAAAATTGTCAATGGTCCTCAAATTCTTGACAAGTATGTTGGTGAGTCAGAAGCTAACGTGAGGAGGCTCTTTGCTGATGCAGAGGAAGAAGAGAAACGAGTGAGTTACAGGATGATTATTGCACGTGCCTTGAACCTAGATCATTCAGTATTGTTTTGCATTTGCCTCTATTCACTGCTGTCTCAATAGCATATCACTGGCCTGTTTTCTTACATTATTTGTGGGAAGGTAATAATTAGTTTGGGTGATTTCCCATTGCAAATTATCTATTGAGAATTCAATCATATCATTGAAAATTCTTTGATTTTTTGTTTTTTTTTACATTTTCATGAACTCACTTCAATATTTACTGATTTCTTATCAGTCTCCAAACTGTTATTTATAAGTTAATTCCAATTGAAAATACTTCTCTGATCAATATGTTGTTGATTTTTCTAAGGTCTATAAGGGGTCCCACCCAACTTAATTATTGGAAGCTAATCACTGATGATCCCTTTTAATAGTACTTTTTTGTGTTATTGCAGTCATAGCTTTTATCTGTAGGATATATTTGCCATTATATGTCAATTTCATGAAATATTTTGATTGAGACATTTTCCGTGCATATTCTCCCTTACTCCTAATGAGGCAATTATATTAAAAATGTTTGATTAAGGCCAAAAAATTTGAGAGTTGTAAATTATATTAAAATTATCGAAATAATCTATCACTCAATGTCTTAAGTTAAAGTTAAATTTTACAGTTTAAATAAACCAATTTAGGTTTGGACCTTGTCAGTAGCTGGTTCTTGTCCATGGCTATGGCCTTCAGTCATATCCATTTTGTAGTATATTTTGGGCTTGAAATAATGAACCACATTTTGGATAAATTTGATAATTTTCCAGCTTTGATAATACCAATGTAAAAATAATGCCATTTTGTTGAAATTTGCTGCATAAAAATCATATGAATGTGCACAATGAAGTATGAACCCATTGGGAGGATTAATATTTCCTCTTGGATATCCAACATTCTTATCATTAAAAGTGCTAAAAGTGTGATGTTCTTGCAAATCTGTTTCTGTTCATCTAATTTCTTCCTCATTTATGTTAGTGTGACATTATTAATGTATCTTTAAAATTTTGTGGTATTACTAATTTCAGATGGGTCCCAACAGTGGTCTCCACATTATAATCTTTGATGAAATTGATGCCATTTGTAAAGCAAGAGGTTCTGTTGCTGGAGCTACAGGAGTGCATGACACTGTAGTTAACCAGCTCTTGGCCAAAATAGATGGTGTTGAACAATTGAATAATATCCTTGTCATTGGAATGACCAACCGAAGAGATATGATTGATGAAGCTCTTCTCCGTCCTGGAAGATTAGAGGTTTGTAGCTCAGCAACTTTTTTGCAGTGAATTATGTTGATTTTTTTTGTTTTATCAAGGTCATATTTTAAGGTGTGTGCATTTAATAAAATTAAGTTCCTTGGTAAGTTTAGAGAAACCTTGATTTTCAGAGGAAATGATTGAAATTGAAAAAATTTTTCCAATTTTTACAATGTCATTTGTTTATTGCCTTAGATATTCAGAATTTCAGTAGAGGGAGAGTAAACATTGGTGCTCACAAAGATTGGAAAGGCCCCTTAATATATTTGGCGGCTGGCTGCAGAAGTAGTTAGAGGACCCTCTTAGTTTTGGGAACTCACTCTGCCCAGAAGATGAATTTTGATGAGCGTCTTATTATGTCCACTTTTACTCCTTAACTTCACAAATTTAGTAGATACAAAATGCAAACACTTTCTTATAATTTCTTCCGGCGAAAACATCAGGAGCGACGACATGTACACCCAAACACCACTTCATCACCATATTCCCGTATTAAACAATTTTAATTTCTCCTGGTGAATACTATTGATGAATTCTTCTCAGGTTCCTAGCCAGGTTAGTTCTTTCGTATAAGCCGATGTTTCGAGAGACAACTTGTCTCTTGAAAGGCTCAGCTTGGTGAGGGCGAAAGATTCAATCGGCCTGAAGAGACCAGGGGCTTATGGATTTCCTTGTGAATGGGGTAAAATATATGTGGGGGAGACAGGCCGAACGATTGAGACAAGACTAAAAGAACACCGAATATTTTTCAGATTAGCACAACCAGAAAAGTCGGCAGCCGGCACACAGCATTAATGAAGACCATGCTATTAGATGGGGAGATACAAAAATTCTTTGCCATGCACAACATTACTGGGACCGCATAATTAAAGAAGCAATTGAGATCTGCCTCAATCCCAAAAATTTCAGTCGGGACACCAGCTTTCATCTAAGCAATACATGGAGACCTGTAATCAGCTGTATAAAAAGCATAAGGGAAGAACATGAAGAATTTCAAAAGAGCCAATCGGATGACACCTGAGCCGTATTGTTGTCCTAGGTAAACGGTCGTATTGGTTCTGTGTGAAATTGGACTACCAAAGAGTAACACAGCCTTGAAGATGGGAGACAAGTCGTCTCTCTAAACGTCGGCTTATACGAAAGAATTAACCTGGCTGAGAACCCGAGAAGGATTCATCAATACTCTCGTATTCTTTGTTCCATCTTGTCAACAAGAATTGTCTTCCATTATTGTTCGACTCCATTGTTTTACCCCCATCGTCACAGAGAGATTGTTACAGTCTCGAAACATCGACTATCAGGTGCTGCAGTAACTGGTGTTCTATCTGAAATAGCACAAACTCACATTTAATCCCTTGAAAAGCCTTAGAGTTAATATCAGGGATGTTTTCAATTGATGGCATTCAGTGGGCCATCAAAATTTTAAATCCCCATCTCTCTTTAAATCCAAATTGGTTTTCATTTAAAAACTTCTCTTCCTTTTGCCCTACTCTCCTGTAGGAATCCTTTTCAATATTCAGTGCATCTGTTATCTGGCTTGCGGTCCTTAAGTCATCGCACTTCTCAGCTCTCTTCTTTTTGGAAATTGGAATCATAATGCCCTTCTCCAAATCCCTTAGTAAATTTTCTTTAAAAATCTGATCACTGGTGACTTTGTATAGCTACATTTTGTCTTGTCTTATCCTTCGCCAACGATTGAATTCCAATCAACTAAAATAATTTCCTTCACCTCTTACCTGTTTGATTACTTCCCTGACATCTTGTGCATCTTCATCTTTGTAGTCTTTTATAGGCATGTGAACCTGTACCTCGATGGTAGCTCAGGTTTAGTTATTATTTTTACCATTGCTATCCTTTCAATATACTGCAGGAAGTTTTTCACATGCTTTCTGTAATTCTTTCTGAGCATATTCCTGACTTCAGTGTTGCTGTTTAAAGATCTTGTGTGTATTATAGCTTCCACTCCAAAAGTCTTCTTCTTCATGCCTCTTCATTTTGCTGATTTTTAGCATGTTGAGGTTATTTTGTTGTTGTGTTGCTTGTGGATTTCATGTGAGCATGGGCAACAAAAAATGCAGCTACTCAGTATGAACCATTATGCTGATTGCACATAGCCATTCAAAGCAAAAGAAGAGACATGCTGACCCCTGGAAGTGTTCTGATCCATGACGATGCCTCTCCTCTCAGCACTAATGCAGGCCGACTGGTCCTTGAGCATTTTCAATGAGACATTTTCGATTACCAGCCGTGCATTCCCCATCTAGTGCTGTTTGACTTCCATATTTTCGCTGGAATGAGAATGTCTCTCAAAGGGAAGCATTTTCAAATGTACAATGAGCGTCAGGACAACGGTAAAATTCACTGGAAGTTATTGGTGGCAATTTTCTATGCAGAAGGTGTTGTAAAGCTTGTCCGTGGGCACATCCTATCGCTGAGATGTTGAAAAGTAACCGAAAGTGTATTTAATAATTGTAAATGATATAAATTTAAACTATCACTTTATCTTCCATTCATGACCCATCGTAGGTAAAAACAATTATAGCCCTCTTATTAAAATAAGTGGAGTATGCAGTAGACTTCCGATTATACGAACAACATTATTATGAAGTTCTTGTTATTACGAAGCAAATCGTTGGTCCCGAAAAAAAGGCCAATCTAATCCATAGTAAAGGAAACGTTATTATGAAATTACGAACCTCAGTCCTGGTCCTGGCGATTACAAAAAGAACTTTATTACGAAGATCCATTGGTAAGCAACGGCATTTAAGAGAATATACACGACAATACGTTATAATCATTACGCCACGTTTAAGTTCTCCTCCTGCACTGTGCTCAAGAGGGTCAACTATGGTTCTTTCTTCAGTAGGAGATTTTTCAATATGCACGCAACATCATATTATAAGCTTCATTCCTATGGAATCATGGTAGCTCACTCATTACTGCTCGTAAATTTGGCGTACATCAAGTCCTCTTCTTACGGAAATTCAATTTACAAATTTTCAGAGATGCGAACATTCGCAAAGTTCTAGCATGCCCGAAATTTCAAATTTGGCGCCTTTGGAGTTGGCCGGTGCGACGTGGTGTGGCGTAGAGGAACTTGCACTTCGGGCATATTCGGAACAAAGTATCATTTAATCCATGGTGAAGTCAGGGACTGTTCAGTGTTTCAGCCATTTTTCCTTCCCATGCATAGCAATTTTTATTGGCTCTAGCTGTATCGCACGCGCAGCTAGATAAGCTCATCACAATCGTGAGTTAACGCACAGTTGTGATGCAGTGTTGCATTCTGCAGGATAACCGCACGTGTCAATGCCTTACAAAGGTTTATCAACTTATGCAGAAGGTATTGGAATGCATCTCGATCGTATACCGAGGGTCTACTGCATTCAGGAAGATATCAACCCTCGATTATGTCATGTCGCATTATTTTATAGACAAAACCAAACGAATGTTCTTGTTTTTATATATTTGCGCGTAATTTAATCACGTATATTATACACATGACTGAAGGTATTTCGCAGTGCAGCTATAAGTACCGGATGTTGAAGGGACAAGAAATTTGGACAGTTTTTTTTTTCACTATGATTCCTAAAAGAAACGTTCATACAAACTTGGTTATTGCAAACCTCCTGTTTTTCGGACCCGCAAGCTTTGTAGTAACGAGAGTCTACTGTATTCAACACCTCATGATAATAAGATTGGTGGTTTTTCTATCTACATGGTAATACTACAAGCACAAAGTTAATTTTACCACACCTGCAGTGAAATGAGAGTCACTGTACCAATCCCAATGATATCCCTCCTTCCTTCACTCACATTAAGAAGAGCTGCTGACTTGCCAGGTGATGGGAAGCATATTTGTTGTTGGCTTCCCGTTGCCTCTTCACGGCCTTTTCTTTGGTTTCAGTATCATTTTAACAGCGCACCTTACTGAAGGATAGATTGATGTCATTTTACATTGCTATCCATTAATGTGCTTATTTGACAAATATCGCCTATATTGCAGCAAACCTCTATATCTAGAAGCTAACCAACTGTCAGCAACCTGGTGGATGCATTCAGTAGCTTTAAACTTAGCTGTGAGACTCTTCATATACATTCTGTATTTTTTTTAGAATCATTGCTTGAAGTGCACTCCCCACTTCTATCAATCCAACCTGTAGAGTAATTGATTGAATATATTCTTATTTTTCAATTACATTTTGTTTGTTTGTGCTGGGTGTTAATATTTTGTCTTGCATTCCAAAGTAACTTTTTACAATATTAAATTTTGGTATTCTTAATATGTACAGGCTTTAATTGATGCTTACCCTATAAATTATTAAAGCGCAGGCTTATCTAAATCTGGATCATTGAACAATTGATTTTGAAACCATGTAGTATTTTTTCATGATTGTATTTTATTTTCTCTGTTTTTATAATTTTTAGTTCTTTAATTTGACTAACTTAATACAATGATTAATCAATTTTATAGGTTCAAATGGAGATTGGTCTTCCCAGTGAGACTGGAAGATTCCAAATTTTGAATATACATACTGCCAGGATGAAGAGGTACAAGAAGCTATCTGCTGATGTGGATCTGAAGGTTAGTCCTAAAATATGTTATTCTTGTACTATCAGTGGCAGATCTATGTCTGGACAAAGGGAGGGGTGGGACAAAGTGGCAAAATTTTGGTTTTGCTTATGGTGAATTCTAAGGTAAACTGTGAGGCTTTAAACATTCTTTAATCATCTTTATAAAAAAAGATTACAAAAATCTATTTTAAAAATTTTGGAGTTCCTCATTCTCAGCTAACCAATGGAGAACCTGAGAATAGGGTGGTTTCCTATTATTTTTTTATTGCTTTAATCGAAAGTTTATTACTCCTGGAGTACGTATTTCACGCTTTTAGATTTTTAAATGACAACATCTATTTTTCGCGATTAAATGAAAAGTGAAAATTTTCAAGCGCGCGAAAACGCGACGCTTAAGTATGAATTCCGGGAAATATCTCCGTACGTCGTATTTCTGGTTCCCCCTCCCGCCCGGTGAGGTGACCTTGAGGCGAGGCTTAGCGCTGATACGTCGCAGGATGCTAGCGGAAAGCTGAGTACCTTGCTGAATGGTAGCGCTTGGCTTAAAAAAGGTTTATTAATACCTTATCAAACGAAGAAAACTTTCCGAACTTAGCCAGTTTTAATAGGTGATTATTAAGACATGTTTCCCTGAGCTCTGTGCCTCATGCATGCATTGGTAACCTCAGACGATGTATAACTCCTATCCTCTCGCGTAGAAAATAGGTCCCTGTGACGTCATGCGGAGTGGAATCGCATGGGCGCCAATCTGGCCTTTTTCAAATGAGGATAAAATTTGACCCTTGCCATTCGTCTAAACCGGTATTTCAAAAACCAAATAATTTGTGTATTATGAATACACTAATGGTGGGTAACGAATCGCAATCAATGCCTTTCGTTTTCTTTGATGAAGGAAACTACCCTATTGTTTCTGCACCTGATGCGCCAGGATAATCTAAGATCTCACTTTTTCACTATCAGTTTTCTGTTAAGCTACCTTTTCATTGCTCTATGTAATGTGTTAAATTTTTCATTGCTTTTCTTTTTTTGTATCTGTTAGTAATTTATTTTACTATTTTTGTCATTTATGGCTTTATACTTTAAATTTTCATCACTTATTGTTATCGTGTTATGTATAACTTTTAGGTAAATTTTATTCTTGGTGTATTTTGCACAGCTTGAATGTTTTTTCAAAGGAACTGGCTACCCTTACCAAAAACTTCAGTGGAGCTGAAATTGAGGGTTTGGTTCGTGCTGCACAATCCACTGCTATGAATCGTCTTATCAAAGCCACAAGTAAGGTTGAAGTAGATCCTGAGGCAATGGAAAAACTCAATGTTTGCCGTTCTGATTTTCTTCATGCTCTGGAAAATGATATTAAGCCTGTAAGTACTAAACACATTGTTCTTAATGCTGACTCTTTGATGTTACTGTTTTCTTCCTAATATTGTACTGAAAAAGTATGTACTGAAAATTTGGACATAAAGTAGTGGAGAAGACAAAAAATGTGCTGTCCAACCTTTTCTAATTTTTTCTCTGTGCTGTTATTTCCCAAGTGTATGAAGCTCAGCACAGAGTGCTTTCGTAAGTGCGTCTACTGGTAGCTCAGTGCATTTCTCATTATTGACACCCTATTGCTGCTCCAGATATGAAGGACAGCTGTGATTACCATGGGCTGTCAACAGCACAAAAGCCATTTGTTACATGGCTTGATGTATTTGATAGCTCTCTCAGAAGGCCAATCCATTCATTATGAGTTTAAATTAGTTGCTAATGAAATTCTCAATATCTATACTTCTTGCATAAATGATTTGGTTCTCGCTATTTGAAATATTAGCCCTTTAGCTTCCAAGGCAGTCATGAGAATTTGTTTGAGCTACCTGAAAAGTGCAACATTTACATAAACATCATTTACATAAGTCTGTAAAGATTTTTGCTTTCCTTTCAAGTTAAATTGTATTTAAATATTTTATTTTTTGCAGGCTTTTGGCACCAGTTCAGAAGCTTTGGAGCGAGCTCTTGCTAGAGGAATTGTCATATGGGGACGTCCAGTGAGCAGTGTGCTAGAAGATGGGTCCCTATTGATTGAGCAAGTTAGGTCTCCAGAGTCAGCTGGGCTTGTTTCAGTCCTTTTGGAAGGTGCTCCAAATTCTGGAAAAACTGCTCTTGCAGCACAGCTTGCAAAAATATCAGATTTTCCATTTGTCAAAGTTTGCAGTCCAGAAGAAATGGTGGGCTACACAGAATCTGCCAAGTGCCTGTATATTAGAAAGGTAAGTTACATTATATTCGTTAAGTTAGATATATTTTTATGCTAAGTTGTATTTTCCTGTATCAGGTTTGTTTTATATGAGTCAGATTTTTTCTCCCCTGAATGAACCTTAATCCTAACTTTTAGTTAAGTTACTTAAGTTTCGGGCCTTAATGTCTGCGTATGTGGGCCAAATCTGTATTTCTGTTTAAGTACAATCCTTTTCCCTACCATAACTGTAATTGCAGTCCATAATCCTGCAGAACTTAGATCATATTGATCCAGATAATACTTATTAACAGAAATGTGAACATTTTGAATCAGATATTTTAATTCATGCCCAAGCAATTTCAATGTTTTGACATATGCCAAGAATGGAGAAATAAGTTATATACGCTATGTCCTAGTAAATAAGTAATTGAGTGATTACAATGGGATTAAAATGGAAGAACAATAGGTAAACAACAATTTTGTCAGTGGAGGCTTAGTCTTTCTTATTTTCTCAGACTTGGTAATCATCCTCAACATATGAAACCATTTGGTATTCATACATCAGGCTGTTAGAACTGATGTATACAATTAACAGTGCCTTAACTGTGAGATGCCTGAATCAGGCTTAAACCTCCTAACCATTACAGCTTGTATGTTAGCGTCTTCAAATTAGACTAGAAACTTTGAGCATCCCCTAAACTGCACTCATGCAAGCCATCGGGCAAATTGATCCTAGTTTAAACTTAGACTGAGCTAAAAATTGATTATTGCAATTGGATCAAGGAGCACTTTGATTATTCGGTAATCTAAGAACCTAAGGTTCTAAGAGTTTATAATGGTCTTTCATGATCCGTTTTATAATGTTTTGTCTTGCATCAAGGGAGTCTTCTTTTGATCGAAAAGTATTTAGATCTAGTATGTAGTAGCTTTTCAATGGATCACGAACTTATTCTCTGGGAATCTTTTTTTATTTGCTCATATTTGAATCTTTTAATTCTCTTGAAGCCCTCAGTCGTGCTGAGATGTGTGTGTTCCTTCATTCATCATTAGCTGAAAATTGCATAGTTTTGAGCTGCCATCATTCAAATATTACACGAAAAAATTTTATGTGGAAAATGACCATAGCACATATGAGTTGCATGATTTCCTGTGTAAATGAAAAAAAAATGGCTACTTTTATGCATAGTGAAAATATTTTTTTTTTGTGAATATCAATTTTAGAATTTGAATTGTACTTATTGGTCATTTTAGCCAAACTTGAATCATTTTGCTGTATGAAAATCATCAATTGCAAGTGACCTGATCTCTTTTTTGTGACAGCATCAGGGATTATTTATTTGAGCTAAATGGCTTTTAGGGACTGTGATTGTGATAGCAAAAGCTATTATCCTACCACTCTTATTGCTGCTTCACTTTTTCTTTTATCTCTACTGTAGAGTTCCCTTTTATCAGTGTTGAAAATCTCATAATTTCTTTCAAAGAGGCAAAGGACTGCTATGGCAACTATGAGAGGAGTATGCTTAATTGATGTTGAAATAGATACCGTAGACTCTCGCTATTACAAAGTTCACGAGACCAAAAAACCAGAGGTTCATAATAACGAAGTTTGTATGAATGTTTCTTTTAGGAATCATCGAAAAGAAAAAGTATTTAATATATGCAATTAAATTACGAGCAAATATATCAAAACGATAGAATTTGTTTCAGATTCTCAATAGAAGAATGCTGCATAACTCAATCGAGGGTTCATATCTTCCTGAATGTAGTAAGTCCTCGATATACGAACTATATGCTTTCTGAGACCTTGTTCGTAAGTTGATAAATCTACAGTCTAGCCGCCGGGAGTTGTCCAATGACAGACAGAAAGGTATAGTTGGGGTAGGAGGCAAGGTTGCCTGGAGCAGGAGCTGAAAAAAATCGCTCTCCGAAGTAAGGCAGAACGGGTGAAATGCTGAACAGTTCCTAACTTCACACCGGATTCAATGATACATACTTTGTTCAGATAATGCACAAAGTGCGAGTTCCTCTATGCAACACCGCGTCGCATCGACCAAATCGAAAGGCGCCAAATCCGAAATTTGAAATTTTTGAATGCTCGTATCTCTGAAAGTTTGTAAATAGATTGTGCATAGGAAGAGGACTAACTGTACATACAATTTACGAGCGGTTATGAGTGGGTAACAATGATTCCACTGGAATGAAGCGTATTATATGATGCTGCGTGTATACTGAAGAAAGAACCATAACTGACACTCTTGGGTACAGTACATGAGGAGAACTTAAACGTGGCACAATTATTAAAACTTATGATAGTGTTTATCCACCTAAATGCTTTTGCTTATTCGCGGAACTTCGTAATAAAGTTCATTTTGTAACTGCCGGGACCGGGACTGAGGTTTGTAATTTTGTAATTACGAAAATTTTTAATAACGTTTCTTTTACTATAGATTGCGTAGGCCTTTTCGTTGGGACCAACGATTAGCTTCGTAATAACGTTGTTCACATTGACGAGAGTCTACTTTAGCACTTGTTATAATTGCCTGTTTCCCTGATGACCAAGTTGGATATAGCCTATCATGTGATATAGTGGAAATTTTCATCCAATATTATTTTCGTTGGTTTTGTTGTATCTTAAGTTTTGAACATGTTGATTAGTTCTAATAAGCTAAAAGTATTACTCACTGTACAAAAACTATAGTCACGTCAAAAGAGCTTCTATCTTTTTCTATTCTTCATCATCTTTTTTTCTGTTTCATTTGTATTTTGAATTATTGGTAAAGCTGTAAAGTTTTGTTTCTATTTTCCTATCAGTTTTGTTATTGTTCTAATTTTCTTTGGAAAAATATGATTATTTTGCCTTTTTTCATTTTATGAATCCTAAATACCTTTTGTAATAGGCTCCTTTTATATTTATGCTACATCTCTATAGTGCATGTCATTTGATGTGCAAGCAGTGAAATTGTTTGCGACTTTCAAATAATTCCACACCTTTTTTTCCAGGTATTTGATGATGCTTATCGTTCATCTTTGAGTTGCATTTTGGTTGACAACATTGAGAGATTGCTAGATTATGGCCCCATTGGACCTCGCTACTCCAATCTCACCCTTCAAGCTCTGTTGGTTCTACTGAAGAAAGAGCCACCTAAGGGGCGCAAGTTATTAGTTCTCTGCACAAGTAGTCGACGGTAAGCTGGCGTATTGAGTGAAAGTATTACAGAGCTGTTGTGGAAAATACCTGTGAATACACCATGAATATTTTCTTATCGGGTGCTTCCTGTCAAAAATCTTCCCCTTTTTTTAATGTTTGTCACATTGTAATTGCGTAAAGTTATTTTAAGTTTCCTTTTTTATCGATTTATGATTTAATGGAGCAAAATAATTGAATCTGCTCCTTCATTTACATAATACCACACAAGCCGCCTAAAAGGCATGTGGCAGGGGGATCCTTAGGCTGATTAATTGGCTCTCTTTATCAGGTGTAGATATTTAGGGTTGGTTTTCTAATTTATCTACTCAGAGATGACATAATCCCATCTAAATTGAATCCCTTATGATCAGTTTGCTATGTATATGATGTACCCATTTGCTGATAATTTGAGCAGTGTTTTCTGCATCTATTATCTTGTCTATGTTATCATCAAAATTAAGACTTCGGTACTATTCAGTTAAATTTCAGGTCATTCATAGGAATTAAGGAATAAAGTCATAGAAATAGATTGAGAATGAATATTAAATTAACCTAAATGATTACTTGATATTAGGTACGGTATGGGTAGAGTAAATCTTAATCTCATCGAATGATTGATGAAATGGGATGAAGGCATCACATATGCCATGATTATGGTACAGTCACTTTCAAAAGTCGGTCCCCACGGCCAGCGTCAGCAACTACGTTTTCCGATGAGCTCGAATTTCGGGTATTGCCTATGCCTTCTGTACCTTGAAAGGGCCAGTTTGACTTACTGTCACCGTCCGCGAAAGTCTTACCAATGCATTTTTCTCTATTCCAAAATTCTTCGTGACTTCCCCGAATCCCAGTGCCAGAACACAAAGCGAAGCTTAAGTTCTCAGTGACACGCCCTGACAGTATTCTGAGATAGATGGTCTGAGTTTTCTGGCTTGCACCAAAAAATACCAAGATGTATCTGCGTCGCAACGCACATGGAAAAAACAAAAATCGGAATTTAAGTCTGACTGTGAAAGAGTATTCTAAATGTTGTCTACAAAATAACCGTCTAGATTATGCCTTTAACACATTATTACCAAATTCTATCAATGCATATTGCTCTATTTTTAAGTATTTTAAACACTCTGATAGGCGCATTCATTATTCCTAAGCATTTTCTTGGGACATATATTATCCTACAGTTTTCTACATGTCTCATCGCATGATAAATCAAAAATATTAATGTGTACTAAATTATTATGTATACTTCGGTATTACATTCATTTCAGTCTTTGCTAAAATTTCCATAAGCAAATATTTAAGTTATGCTTAATATATTCCAGGTATCATGAGGTAATTAACTCAAATCTTCATATTGATCGAAAGTTCGCATGTCTAAATAGTATGAAATACAGACATACAGGTGTATGCTGCGTGATGCATCGGAATCGGGGGGGGGGGGGGGGCTTCACGGGGCTTTCCTACCTCTGAAATCGTGCTTGGGGCTCCTTGCGAGGGTTATAGTAGTCACGTTGCACCAATTGTACAACCTTATCAAGTAAAATTGATCCCCATTAGACAAGGAACGCGTAAGGAATATGTGAAGGTCGACTTTGGAGAATAGCGGAGACGGCTGCACCAGGTATGTGGACCGACTTTTGAAAGTGACTGTACATATTAGTTACATGTATTTGCAGTCTTTCTCATTCAGTATGCTTTTTTAAGTTAATGTTAAAGAAGCTAAAGTTAAGTCCTAAGATATACAGTAGAACCTCGGTTATACGACCCTCAGTTATGCGATGACCTCACTTATACGCCGATTTTTTTTGGTCCGGTGAATAACCCCATATGAACCCATGTATTTCCAACCTCAGTTATGAAACTTTTCACTTATACGACAAACTCTGTTACGAAACGTATTTTCCCAGTCCAATGAGATAAAATACCTCACTTATACGACTTTTCAGATAACTGCTCTACGAGAAGATTGCGGTACGCGCGCCGATTTTAGTCACAGGAGCAGGGGTAGTATGTGCTCATCACATAGATATGTCAATGAAGAATACTAAGTTTTAATAATGAGCGATGCTGTTTATTAGATATTAATTTTAACTGCAGTAGATGATCGTTAATTCGGAATATCTATCTCTAACGGAAGATTGTCTAGAATTTTCCAAGGTTGTTTTCCGTCGCCCCAGCGAAATAACACCTAAATGAGCCGTTAAAAATCCTCCCGTACCAAAAATTTGGCTTCCAAGGTCATCCAAAAGAGATTATCGTATTTGCAGTATAGATGTAAGTCGATGGTGATTCAACACGATGGTAAAAACAGCATGCATGGTCTCATTCCGCGGGCTAATCCCGCATCCGCGGGACGAATTGAGCCGGGGGAAAGTTGCTTACGCGGCGCGCCGATCAAAATTGACCTAACTTGTATCTCAGTGGGTTTAAATCAAACAAAGTTGGACCTTGAGTAGCTATTAGCTTGAGTCTGCCTGCTGGCAAGCGTTTATTTTTTAACTGAACGAGAGTTAGTACGAATGTCCTCTGAGAATAACTCGCGTCGTCAGTCGTAACGTAATCATTAAAGTCAAATTCAAAACGCGAAAGATAAGGCAGTTCCTTTCGACTCTGGAATGACTTATAACCATTATACCGAAGTACAAAAACAGTCTGGTGTTGTGATCAGATATGGGGAAGCAAAATATTACGTGAAGATGAGTCACACGGCTTGTGAGTCGAAGTTCCCGGCGCTGAATTCGCGTAAGAATGCCGACAAAGAAGCTATACCCGGTAGATTCAATCTACTATTGCTAAAATTTCACGGAAAAATTCTTTTTTAGTGCGTAAACATTTTTGAGAGGGGAGATTTTTTCGAGCTCTTAAATATATTTTTGTTCAATCATCACTGACGGCAGTTGTGCGGTTATTTCAAATGCTCACTTAAAAAAAGTGATCTAAGCACCGGAAAAGTCTTACAATTAGTCACGGAATATCCCGGATACCAGTGGCGCAACTAGGAATATGCTTTCGGGGTGATGGTAGTACCTGAGGGGCGCCCCCCCCTCCCCCCCCGAGGCATCGAGGATTCCCGGAAAATTTAAAAAAAGAGCATGCCTGTAAATATGTTTTACATCATTTTGGCTCCTAAAATTTAACTTTGAGTAGATGCAGTTGTTGTTTATC
This sequence comes from Ischnura elegans, assembly GCF_921293095.1. NCBI lineage: Eukaryota > Metazoa > Arthropoda > Insecta > Odonata > Coenagrionidae > Ischnura > Ischnura elegans. The sequence goes on from NC_060246.1 coordinate 149,875,076, forward strand.
AAAGCTAGACTTTTGTTTTAAATTTTTTTTTTTTCAATTCTCTGCGGCTTTGGAGGGGGATCTATCCCCTCATCGACCCACCATAATTACGCCACTGCCGGGTGCTCCATATTATCTATGGCATGGTATTTAGAGGGAAGAAACCGACAGCTGGGGTCATTTTCGACATGAGGTAAGGGAGGGAGTATAGAAACCCTGTGTTGTAATTAGCCAGGTTGTAACAATAGGCTTAACCAGGGCTTAATGTTCCATCTGCCGGACATGGTGTTGCACTGGAAGTTCCGTCCACACTACTTTCAAGCAGGGATACAGCCATCTCTGAAAACTTTCTGCCTCGGCCATGACATGAACCCTGGTTCACAGGGTGGGAAGCCTTCGTGATACATTAGTGAAATTTTGCTCCCTAGTTATGGGGTTAATTTGGATGACTTTCCTTAGGTATTTCATTTCTTTAATCTACAATCATGGGTTAGCCTATAGGTGGTGAAATGAATTTCCTGAAACTGCTTTTAATGAGTCAACTTTTTTAAAAAATTGGCTTCTCTGTGAACATTTAGTGTCATCATTCCGAAATCTCTCCAGTATGATAGCCTTGCAGATCAGTACCAGAAATGCTATGCAGAATGCAGAATGTTCAACCGCAGATAATGTTGTTCAGGAATGTAGAATTATATTTCTCTTAAAGTAACACATCATCTGTGGTGTTGCTTGTGTGAAAATAAGATTATTAGGCTTCAATTTCTTGCCTCCAAATGAGTAATTGCATCCTGGAAACAAACCGGCCCCTATAGGAAAGGATTTCATGCTGAATACCGAAAAACCTCACATATGAAACTTCCTCACTTATGAAACTTTTTTTGGTTTTCCGCTGAAAGTTTCATAAGTGAGGTTCTACTGTAATGTTCATATTTGTTGATCTTATCACTTTTCTTTTGTGTTTTACTTCAATAGTTCTCTTTCTATGACAAAAATGTCTGCCTGATTGTTACTGAGCTATTAATGGCCTAGTATGCATTTTGGGTGAAATATCTCTATTATTATCATCAATTGAAAGTGCCAGAAGTATTGGAGTTAAATTGATTGGTGGAATACTAGCATGCCTGCAAAAGAATCAAAAAGGCTTAAAAATGTATGTACAGTACACTCCCGATTATCCTAATGGCTAATGATGGGGAGAGGCGGCACGAATAATCGGAAAACACGGATAACCCAAACTTTCACTTAAATGTCTTGTAATGTTCTTAATTTACTTAAAACAAACACATTATTAATATTTATGCAGGTATTCTGTTATTTTAGATTGCTTCCCGGACTCAATGAAACCTTTCTTTGCCAGTTCGCGATCTTTTTAGCGGCAATAACATGGTTGTACTCGTATTTTTAATGCACCATGTAAGGAATGGTTTTGAAAACCACACGTCCGTGGCTATGTGATCACAGATACAGAAAAGTGGTTTGTATGAATGCTTCAAAACCACTGCTCGACGTCGGAAACTACACTGTCAGGCACCACGCCACGTGGTCGCGTCTTGCACAAGATTCCCGGGTTGCAACTGCTGCGGGACATGTATTCGTGATCACAGAGCACGGTCGCGCACGGCGAGGCTTGGAAAACTGGAGCACGGTGCTCCCGTGAATCCAGCTAGCACGCGATTTTTTCCGTTTTACAAAGGGGATTCTAAGGGAAATAATACTCCCTCGCACTAATGCAGTAATTCCAATGATTCTGTGTCCGATTTTTTTTTTTTTTTTTTTTTTTTAAGATCGCAGAAAAAATAGAGTGAGAGTGAAAATCATGCACGGATAATCCGCAACCTGGATAAACCACAGCCGGATAATCGGGAGTCTGCTGTATTTGAAAAAAATATTAAAAACTTGAAGACATTCAAAATGAGTGAGAAAATTTCCCATGGCAGTATAGCTACTTTGAAGCCTTTATTTATGTCATTACTATGATCCTTTTCAAATATCTTTGCAACTGCCCCAGTCGTGCAAGCTTGGAATGCTTTGAGGGGCGTCGCAGCTGGAGGTGGGATCTGTGACAATAGAAATGCGGAATGGCAAGAGAGAGAAGCGGGCAAGGCCATGAAAAGGAAAGACGGTGTCAAAATCCCCTTTTTCCACTTGGCAACACAGCTAACTTACTCACAAAGCGTATACCACGGGGGTCTGAAAGTGACTGAATTTCCCGTAGTCAAGGCTCCGCCTATCACACTTCGGTTGGTTTTCAGGAAGTTATGTGTCCACTGCCCTCACCCCACGAAAAATTTGGGTCTGCCTCTCAGTCACAAAGATATTTGAAATGTACTCTAGCTAAGTTGAACATCATGCTCATTCAAACCATTCACTACATATTACAGATTTCCAAAACTATGATCCCAAAATCAGTATTAATACAGAGACATACAGGTGTATGCCGCGTGACATAGTGGAGAAATCAAGAAAGTATTAATACGCCTTTAATATTTATTGAGCTTATTCTGATAATATGATGTTTTTATTTCCTGTACTTGTTTCAAAGTAAAATATTTTATGCCTTTTTGTGGTCCTCTCATACCTATTGACTCTATTATTTCTGTCTATCAGTCAAGTGCTGGAGGAGATGGAGATGATCCCTGCCTTCACAGCTGTTCTGCATGTGCCTAACCTGAACACACCAGAACATTTGATTGCTGTTTTGGAAGAATCAGATGTGTTCAGCAAGAAGGAGCTCCAAAGTATTGCCAAGAAAATCCATGGCCACAAGTATGTTCAATGTCATGTGAATCAACTGGTTCCTCTTTGTAGTTTTAAGTGTTATTCCTTTGTGGGATATACTGAGTACATATAAGTCTATATACTTAGCTTTGGAAGTGATTAGGAATATGCTTACTGAAAGTTTCAAATGTAATTTCACATTTAAGGCTAGCGTCAATATTTGAATATCTAATACTTATTGTGCAAAAAATCCACAGAGAAAAAATTATTCAATCTTAATCGATATTAATTTCACACATGGTCTCACAATCATTGAGCTAGAATAGATAAAGTCATATTAATTGTTATTCAGAATTAAATAAGTGTTTCTTCTGAAGGTTATTGTGGTAGCTCTACACAGCAAAGGCATTCTGAACTTCACTCATAACTTACTATCAATTAGTATGGAAATTCACCAGAGATGATTATAGTCTGGCTGGCGAGAGTTTTCTGATGACAGTCCAAAAGGAGGGGCAGAAAATCCTGTGCCAGCATGGTTTGCAGCCAATTGCTGTCCCCCAAGTGCACCGTACACCCTCGCCTAGCCATAGAACGTTGTCACTTGCATATGATGCACCGTATAAGCCTGAACCACCACAACATGGCCTGTCTTCAAATCACCAATGCAAGGGATTCTTCCTTTTGGACCTTCACGCTCATCCCTTCAGGCTCCTTTTTTCACGCAACCATTTTGCTTACAAGTGACGTGGGCGTTTTCCTTTCTTACCTGACAACCTTGCCCCCTACCCCTTCTAGACCCTTCTACCTGTCATCGGAAACTCTTGGTGGCCAGACTGTAGATTATCACCCCAGGGATATTTTGGTAGTATTTTAGGTAATGGCGAAAAACTTCAAATTTGACACATATCAGTCAAAATCATTATTGCTAACATTTCATTTATCCACTGTCGTATACATTTATGTACTATGCATTCAAATCCAATTCAGGTGCCTGATTGCTATCTTTAGGTTGGTAGTGGATGTGATGGTAGAAAAACCTACGCATACTGCAAGTTTGCCTCTTCTTAAATGGTATAGATTGTCGTGGCAGCAGCTGATATGTATTTATCTTTTGGAGAGCCCATTGAAACTAACATTTACAAACATAAAAGCATTGGTTATCCAATGTCGAGAGTTATTTTTATAGATTACAATCTTGGTTCTTTTGAAGCATAACTGTAACATTTAAGGCCCATATCAAGCAAATGCAAGCAAGTCTGAAGCCTGGAAAAGTCTAGAAAAATTGGGTTGATATTTGAGTGACCATCCTGATGTTTCTCATCAATAGTGTACCAATTTGGAAGTCATGGGAGGAGGTACTCTGCAAAATATGTATTCATAAAAACAGAGTATGTAAATCGCTGTTACAGGCTTATTTATGTCCTTTCCTGAGAGAAGGTTGAGGATATTGTTTTGATATTTTTTGTTTAGCCTAAGTTTTTATTCCTTATATTAATACTAATGCCTTCACTCTTTTTTCTTTTAGGGTATTTGTGGGAGTCAAGAAGGTATTGGCACTCATTGACATGGCCAGGCAGATGGAGGAGCAATATCGAGTTGTTAAATTCATATCAAAACTTGAAGAAGAAGGTGCCATTGACATGGGCACCACTGTGCACTAGTTAGGTTGAATTTGAATTTATTAGCTCATATATTTAATAACCTATTTCGTTCTAAATTGAGATTTTTATTGCTGGCTGCTTTGATTAATTTTAGAGCTTCATTATCAGGATTTTGATATATATACAGGTTATGCGGAAAGAGAAGCTTATTTGAAAAACAGTTATTCACATCAATTGCATTCCTTTTATGTGGGGGATATTGATCCATTGTCACTTCATACTGATGAAGAATTGCATTACCCAAGGCAGGTTTCCAGTTTTATTAGAGGGTTAGATTATCAATGACAAATTTATCATAAATTTATAAATTTCAATGCCCAACGAAAGGCATTCAGTGATTGGCCATCTCTGAAGTAAAATATTGCGCTTTTGCTACAATTGGTATGTAGCCCATGGCTGTCTAGGAATACAGATGGCAACCATGAAATGTGTACTTATTAAACCAGCTTATGAATAAAGCGATAAATGTCTCAAGTAGACTTTTGTACAGTATTCTGGTAGGTCTGTTAATGTATTTTACCCATACTTGCTTTCACTATTTACATTTTTCTCAGGCTTATAAGTTCCTAAACACACATTAGTTCTTACTGTGAATAATTTTATTTGTGTTAACCTCTTATTAGCTTAATTTATAACCTTATGTAATAATGTGACGTTTGAAATTATGTAAAGATTTGATGGGTGGTAAAATTCAATCTTTGTCAGTCTTAGACTGGCTGTATATATTTTTTCTGAATGTATAAGTTTCTCTCCTAAGGTAGCAGCATTAGATATCCCTCCAATACCTAAAAATATTATTACAGTTATATGTAATTATTATTTCATATTTAACTCCCTGTATAAGTTTTCTACTTATACCTTATTTGTCCATTTTTGGTAGTTTAAGGACCTACTAATTTTTCTTTATTCATACCTCTTCCTTGTTTATAATCATTCATGTATATAGATGTAAATTGTTGAATTTAAATAATTTCCCAAATTTTCAAACTGAAAGGAGTTCTTAGGCCAATGTAAATGCTTTCCCTGTTGAAATAAGGTGCACATAGGAAAATTGATGCAGTTTTCTGTTTTATCTCTTGAGGAACCTAAAATGTATGATAGGAAGTGGTGTTAATGCAGTTGGAGTAGATTCTGTTCATTGTTTCATTGTAAGCATCTATTTTAGGATTGATTGTAGTGAAGTGCTTTTAAAGTGTTTCCTCTGTAAACTGTGATTGCAGGCAACTTTAATTTTTAGGTTGTTGTTTCATTTTAATTTTTAACATTCCTCTCCAAGCCATGGCAATATATATCATAAGTGGTTTGCTCATTGGGGATAATCATTCAGGATATATTATTTTTCACATTCCGCAGTGCATACCTTGCTCTTGTCCATTCAACTTTCCTGCTGAGCATCATAAATCTTCAGGGTTACAATTTAATTAGTCTGTCAGTGTCTTTGCCTTTAAATTGGTGATGTATCCTCATTTTTTTGCACATGAGGGGAGACAGGGGCTACTTTTAAGCAAGATATAATTATATTTGTGTTTTAAAGCTGTTTCTTTTTTATCTGTTAAATAATTTTATTATTCTGTATTTTCTCTGATACCTTCTAGGTCTGTAATTGTGGATAGTGATTTAGTAAATTTATTCATAAGGACTTCATTTGATCTCTTGATTGCCTGCCCAGGTATACCAAGTTGCCACACAGACTCAGAATTGCAGAGCTCTTATTATGTGTGGTAATGGAGAGGGGAGCTAAATTTGGTAGGTAGAAAAATGAAAAATCCATTTGCAATGTTTTGCTTAGCATTGCTTTTCCCAATCTTACTTTATCTGAATCTCTTTCCACCCATTCTATTGAAACACTCATCGTTTCAATTGGCGAAGGGTGGAAAGAAGATTGTAAGGGAAAGATTTAGGGGACTGGCTACAGAATAGATTGGTGGATAATTCAATGAACTTTAAATCAACCAGAAGGTAGTCAGTGCTCTTATGTAGTTAATAAAAACAAGGCCATTAAGCTGATTACCATGTTTTCTTAGGTTTCGATTTGGAGAATTAAAGTTGCAACCCAGTAAATGTTTAGGTTCTCATTATGCCCTTCATTGTAAATATTTCTTTTTTAACTTCAAGTTATTTTTAACTGAGATTTGTGGATAAATTTGCAAATGATTAAAGAAGTAAAAAAAAAAATTTAAGGCGCTCTTTTGAAGAGGTTCTTGGAAAAGGTAGTCCATGAAGTCATCAAGGTTTATGTTATCAGTGACGTGTCATAATTGAGTTTTTGGGCCATTCTATTAGTGACTGTACATCATTTTAAAAAGTATGTACTGGAAATTCTGAGGAAATTGCTTCTAGGAATGGTATTATTATTAATTATTCTCTATATGTAATTACTAATAACTGGAAGTCCAGCAGAGACTAAACATTCTCATATTGAAGTGTAGGAATACAAAAATTAGTAAAACATGTTTAGATTGCTTAAAGTAAAAAATGTTATTATCTGGATCTCATCTCTACATGTTGTCATGGCTCATTTTATTTGATGTTTTGCAAATTTAATGCTATAGTGCATGACTACAGCATACTCCTTAATTTTGTATAGTGAATAGTTAATAACTTGATTGGTGTTTTGTGTATTTTGTCTGCAATGTCTTTCATAGTTGTTAATACACACCACAGATCATTAGTCTAATTTGGTCCATAGTTTGTGGAAATAGATGATCACAGATTTTAATAGATTGGCAAATTTAGGCATTGTGATCGTAAACTTTGCAGTAAAAGTAAACATTTCTTGTTGTTGCTCCAAGTACATAATGAGTTTGTCGGTATGGGAGTTAATTTTTTTTCCATACGAATCATGTGTTTGATGTGTATAGTACATTATGTACATGTATATGACTGTATATTGAAAATGGAGCCTAGGGTTCTTTTGATAGTTTGATCTACCAAATGAGCAATAATGTACACATAAACATTGATATGGAAGACTTGTTACCCTATTCTTGAAATTTCAGGAATTATTTTGGTCGTTGAACTGCCCCTGAATTTTTAATTGTTGGTAAAGGGTTTTGATGGAAACCAGTGCCAGAGTTTAAACTCTCAATGGAAAATTCGAGAGCTTGTTGATAGATTCTTACATATGTTGGTGATGATAAATTGGTAAATTACATTCCGTTGAGTTTTTAATATGATTCTATTTAATACATTGTTGATGATCGCTCTCGCTGTGTATTTAAAGATGTCCTACTTTGAATGTCTATTTATTATTTCGTAATAAATATTTCCAGAGAGTGAAGAAAAGTTATATTAATTCTAATTATCCCTTGTGCCTATTTATTTACCTCCAAATTTTTCTTGTAGCCTATGCTTAGAGATAAGGAATTGAACTGCCAACAAAATTTTTAGTTTTTTTTGTAATAGGATTGTGTAGATTGTTGAAATTGACCATTGGGATTTGAGCTCAAATGAGCTTGAGATCAATACTATGTTACCTACTCTTTCATTTAACTTAATTTACATTGGTCAAATTACTTGAGTTAAAAAAATGAAACTTATTCCCTGCAAATTAATATGATTAAAGCGACTCCAAACACTAAGTAGATGCTGTTCATTTCTAACTATTGCCAGAGGAACAGAGTTTCTTTCACTAGTGATAATGAAAGAATAAGGATTGTAAAGGAATGATGATGAGGTGACGGATAAAGGAATTAAGTTAATAGGTAAAAGATTAGAAAATGGAAAAGACAGGGAAAGATCACCACGGCACAACGAGTGAACGAAGGCGACGGACCTTTGGCAACAGAACTAACTTACTCTCAAAAGCATACACCACAGAGATCTGAAAGTGACTGAATTTCCCGGAGGCTAGGCTCTGCGTATTAGTCTTTCCTTGGTTTTCTGGAAGTCCGGTGCCCATTGCCCTCACTGCCCAAAAAATTGGCCTGCCTCTCAGTCGCTAATATATTTGAGATAAATTCTAGCATGAGGGAGAGAAATTGGCTTTGTTTACTGCATGAGGAAGAAAATGATGGATTTCCTTGCATAGATTTTCTTTTGAGGAGAAACCTGGCAATTGATATTAGAAACACTGAATTGGAATGATTATCCATTAAGTTCAAAAAACACCTGCGGGAGTAATAATTTTTGGATCTCACCGTACTTTTTCCAGTATTTTTTGATCCTCCTCCAATGAATAAACTAAGCTTCGACTAACTGCATATAGTAATTTTTAGTTTGGCAATCGTGAGGGAAACCCAGAAAAACCTGGGCATGTTTGAAGTTTTGAAAATTTCTTATAAGTTTTTTTTTAACAGATTGGATATTCATATTTTTATGAAATTGCAATTAGTTGCCAGAATTTCTCTCCGTTACTTTCAGTGCAACATTTCACCACCTTCAAGTTACATGAATCACTGATGGTAACATAAATAGGTAGCATAATACTTGAGTATTCTATTGCCCTAGCTCCAATTGATAGTAAAATATATGTTAACCGTGTGTATTTGTGGATCAGAATTTGATGAATGTAAATTTTATTATTGCTTTGATCTTTTTAGTAGGATTTGCCATTATCTTTTTGTGTGTCGATTTCAGATATCCCGAGTTTTTACTAAAATTAAGTTTTGAAAAAGAAAATACATATTCCAATGAGCAGTGGTCTTTTGGCTCTTGTTAAAGGTAGTCTTGAAAAGGTCAGTAAATATAAAAATTCTAAATCAGGAGCTGGATGTAACATCTTGGATTGTGCTGTATTCTCTGGTGAATGACCAGTAATGACTGCAATTTTGACTCTCCTCTAGGCAGCAGGGTGTACCTCAAGGCCTTACCCCATTGGAGCAGATGGGGTTCAAATAACCCTAATTTTTGTGAAGTATGTGCAGTTTTATTTCGACAAATGAACCCTACTGAAAAATTTCCTTTTTGACCTTGGCACGAATTATTTTTTGAGGATCATCTGAAGTTAAAAGTTTCACCCACCAGAATATCAATTTCCATGAAGAATCACGCTTGAGAAATTTAGGTTAGTGTATAATGTCTTGGTGAGGTACACAATGTCAAGGTTTATAAGATAGTAATTAAAGAAGTGGTCTGCAACAACATTGGCTATTTTCTGTGAATTACAAACTGTTTATTCTGATTCAGTTATATAATTAATGCATTGAATATAATTAACCGAATATTAATCCCAAAAACAGTAATCCCGAGTTCAAGTATGCTCATTAGCACTGCATGAACAAACAAACGACCAGGTTCATCTTTTTTGTTGACCCTCATACCTGAACGTTTATTTATACACAAGTGCAATAGCATCACTTTTGAATGTTTGTATGTTACTTGCGGGAGCCAATGATGAGTGTGCATTTATTTTTGCAGTAGTACATAAAGAAACTGAAGAAAACACTTGTCTTTAATTTCTCCTGGTGAATTGTATTGATGAATTCTTCTCGGGTATTCAATCTAGTTAACTCAGTTGTATAGTCCGACATTTCAGAAGACAACTTGTCTCCCATTTTCAAGGCTTGTTACGGAATGAAATTGTAAGTATCAAATTGGACTTTCATTGCATAGCATGCCTTGAAAATGGGAGAAAAGTCGTCTTCCGAAACGTTGGCCTATACGACTGAGTTAACCTGGTTGAGAAGAATTCATCAAAACACTTGTCCTTTTACAAGGCAATGGGTGCTCTCAGGGAGAGTAACTGCTCAGAGTGCTATCGCAGCAGCAGTGCAAGTATCCCCTGAATGTGATCACTAAGTTGTGGCTCAGTGAGAGCTCATTTCTCAGAAAGGTCTTTACAGCCGCCTCTTACTTGAGCCCTAGATGATTGGTGAAGGCTCAAATATTAGTTCTAGGCGGCCAATGATATGTTGCTAGATAATTCAAAAGCCCCTATGTACCACTCATTCAACTATTTCTGTTCAGGGAGGCTGTAAAATTCAGCTGTCCTCTCCCATAGTGAGCAAGAGCTCTGAGCGCTCCCTTGAATGCACCCAATAAGAAAAGGGAGAAACTTTGCATACAAGCATAGTGTTGAGAATTTTCCAGTGGAAAAAAAGATTTTATTGCTGCAAACCGTGGTAAAAATTCCAGGTAGCCATTGGACACCTTTAGTTGGATCTAGCTGCATCTCCAAAAATGTTGTTGAAAATGACATTTTATGATCTTTGGTAACAATTAAACCCTTATGTGTTTAACATATTTGTCTTATCTTTGCACGTTTACTCCAACTGCATTTTGTTTCCTGTGAATATTACTGAATCTTGCTAGATATAGCTGGATCCTGATAAATATTCTTGCTGAAATTTTTACTAGGGAAGAACATTTCAATGCATGCACAGTAGGGTGTTGCTTATTTTTTATTTTTGCTCGGATTTTTGATTTCTACCTCTTAAAATATGCTATGTGGTGCAGAATGGATATCCTAAAAATTTCAGCTCAATTGTTTGACATTTAGAGGTCGCTCAAAGAGCATAAATGCAATAACATTATATTTTCCCGATTTTTTGAAGTAACACCATTTTCAGTGGCAACGCACGATTTTGCAGCCCCTAGGGCCAAAATTAGCTCCATTTTAAAGTCCGCGCAACAGGTTTCCAGGAATACAATACTTTTCCGCGAGCTACAGCAGCGCGTCACACCCCTGACGGCGAGCTGGTCGCTCGCAGGCCACATTCACAGTCAGCGACCGTCATTGCCTTACGTCCCTCGCGCCTTTGCCAGCGAAAGTCGGCTTAAGAAAGGAGGAGTCGAATACTATGTTGGTGTTTTTCATTCCGAGTGTTTGCTGTAGTTTATCCTTTAAAATAACTCCGTAACCGTTCTTCGAACCTAATTAATGATAAAAAAAGAATTTTTCATGTTAATAATAAAAAAAAAATATGATAGAATGAGAATCTAAGATATGAAAGTAGTTAGTTAACACTATTTACGCTTGTCGAATGAATTGATAATGCTTTATTATTTTCGCTAATCTCCACTATTCAACGAAGTAATGAACAATCTCACCAGTGGCCCGGCCATTGGCAGTTCCGGTGAGTTATGGAATCTTTAATGTTGTTTTTATTTTATCAATCGGCCATGAGATTTATAGAACCATTTCATGACGTAATATGCAAAATAATATCTATTTACTTGATTCAATGAGTTAGTAAATATTTCCTTTAGTAGACAGTAACCCCTGTTACCACAACACAGTGGCAACAAGAACCGTTGTCGCTCCTCTCGCGCTAATGCCCAAGTCATCAAAGATCAGTGCAATTTGGGGTGTATGTAGGATTTTCCTACCCATCTATCTTCTCTTCTATCTACTCGTCATATCTTCTCTTCCTCTCCACTCGACGCGCTGACTTCTCTGGCTCTCTATAGTGCGAGATAAGGATCTCATTATTTGGCAAGCCAAAGGCGCGTTATAGCTGTTCCGGTAAACCAAGTCCACCCTAATCAGCCAGTTTACAATGCATATCATATAATGTGCATTTGTCTATGATGCGGGAGATTCGTTTTTCGGTGCTAGCAGAAACTTGAAAGTAATAATTGTAAGGAAATTTTTCTGAAAGAAAAATATTTTGAAAACTCTCTAAGTGCTAACTTAGTACCTTTTGAAGCAGGTAGGTATCCTGGTCGCCTCTGTATTTTCAAGAGCACTTTATCCACATCATTTTGAATAAATTCCAGAGCATTTACCGCAGCAATATCAAACAACCGATCCAATTTTTCATTCAATTCCATATCATTCTTTAGCTGTTGCATAGGTCGCCGTCAAAAATAAATCTTGAATTATTACAGCTCTCTGCACAGTGCCTCTATTATATATATTCCACGTATTTCTTGAATAATTTGAATTCTCGACATAATAGTCCGGAATGGTACCATGAACCTTATCGTTAGTCTCGTGTTTGCACACACTCCCTGTTTCAGGGTAAAGTGGTGGTGATAGAACACCTGCAGCACTTCGCGTATCAAAGGCAGCTTATTTTTCGCGAAACAAGCGGCTATAGCTGCTGGGACGTCGATTAGGAATACTTCAGTAGACTTGCGCGCGATAAACGACATTGTTTTTATCCATTGCTTCTCGATTCCGAAAATTTACTCTATGCCATTCAAAATCCGACTGCGATGAGGTTAAGGGGGTGTGAAACACGCAAACTCGGGTAAGAAAACATACACATAGTTGTCTCTAAACATCATTCTCCATGGTTCCATCTATTCTGCTTAATCTCAACGAAATTCTCGTGCATTTGTAACAATGTAAAACAATACAGGTAACTCCTCCCTTCTTCCACCGACTCTCGTTAGGGAAGGTGCGAGGGGCGCAGGACTTATCAGTTGACCGTGATGCGGCCTGCGAGCAACCTCGCCGTCAGGGGTGTGACGCGCTGCTGTAGCTCGCGGAAAAGTATTGTATTTCTGGAAAACTGTTGCGTGGACGTTATAATGGAGCAAATTTTGGCCCTAAAGAACTGCAAAATCGTGCGTTACCCCTGAAAATGGTAGTAATACTTAAAAAAATCTGGAAAATATAATGTTATTGCATTTATGCTCTTTGAGCGACCTCTAAATGTTAAACAATTGAGCTGAATTTTTTAGGATATACATTCTGCACCCCATAGCATATTTTAAGAGGTAGAAATCAAAAATCTGAGAGAAAATAAAAAATAAGCAACACCGTAATGCACAGTCTTAATGCAAATATATGAGTACTCCACAAATAAATTAACATATTTGGTAGTGATTTTTTTATTCAAAGGAATGCTATTCAGTCGCATAAAGATTCAACGAATGGCGTAAAAATATATAGAGGATAGATTCCTGTTCCCTAAAAAGCCTTGATTGAAAATATAAACTTTCACTGTGAAAAAAAACTAAACAATGCAAAGCTCATTCCTAACCAGATATTGCACATTATAACATTGTGCACAACACATCTACTCTTACCATGATTTAAAATATATGCATTATATTGCATAACTGTTGTAATGCATATTGTTTCATTTTATGCCAAAATAGTAAACCAACCTAATTTGCTGTCTTAAATGACTACAACTTGTTCATAAATGTGGATAGTAGTCTGGGTTGTTTTTCAATGATATTATTCATTTTATTTTAATTTTGTTTTCATTAATTAGTTGAGCTAGTTAAATGTATTCTGAAATATAAACATATTGCAATATTATAATTCATTTTCGGGAATACGTCTGCGTGCTTAATATTTAACTCAACGTTTCGTTCCACTTACTGGGAACGTCGTCAGGAGAATGAAAATATAAACACCTATCATACCGTTGGAAAAACTGGTCCATTGTTGTCAAGGTATTTAAAAAAGTATTGGTAAAGCAGACGTATTCCCGAAAATGAATTATAATAGTGCATCTAATCGCTGCGAAAACCTTAAAACTAAAATATAAACATATTATTAATGCACTGGAATAGCTGTGACATTAAGGCTGTTACTCTAACGTATGTATTCTTAAAAAATGCATGCATGGCTCAAAATCAGGAAGGTAAAAGATAAAGGAGAGTTGCATGAGCTGAATTTCTTTTGGAAGAAATCAGTAATACGCCTTTAGTTAGAAATTATACGTGTACAGCCGACTCCCCATTATCCGGCTGCAGTTTATCCGTATTGCGGATTATCCGTGCATGAGTTCCTACAATTTTTTCTGCTGTTAAAAAAAAAATAAAATCGGACGGAAAAGCAGCGGGACATTTGTATTTTAATGCATGGCTACACCGGTCCCATTCTACCCATTCGAATTCCTGTCAAAAAATGGAATTATTTTACTCACTTGCTGACAAGGAATGTTTCAAATCTACTTATATGTCTGCTCTAGTAGTGCTGTCGACGATCAGCGGTTTGAAAAAAACTCTTGATTAATTTTTATAGATTCCCTAATGTTTAACCAATCGTAAATTAGGAAAATGTTATTAACGATACATAATTGCGTATTTCATATCGCAAATCGCAATTATTGCCGTGGCCTCGCATGCGTTTGAATACGGCCCAAGGGAACTGTAGATGTTGCCGCACTCGGGCATGTTAACGCCGCGACGATTCAAGGTCAAACTGGAGAGAAAGGAAATAGTAGAAGTGAAGGCATCGAGGGAAGCGGAAGTAGAAATAGCATGAGTCATAGTCGAACACTCGCCTGCGAAGACAATTTTCCATAAGTCCTGGTTTCCTAGAGCCGCTGCTGCGCGATGGCGTGATTGCACATCCGTTGCCTTCTCGGTAGTTCCGTGTTCCTGTTTTCCATGCATCGCGAACGTGGCGTGGTGCCTGACAGTGTAGTTTCCGACGTCGCACATAGTCCAGGAAATGAAGCTCATAAAAGTGCAAAACCTTGCAATTTTTTCAAACTGAATCGATTTGCACAAAAATTTGGGATTGGACTAATTATACTCCCTACTTCAAAATCTATATTATGCCGAAGGGCGCTTTTTATTTTTTAGGGGTGAAAACTACCCCTAAAAACTAAAACTTATAAAATTATATTTTTAAGCTAAAATGGGTAATTTTTAGTTTAAATTATTTGTATAATTTTTTTTTATTTTGGAAAATAATTTCAGAATATTTCATCCCTTGAATGTTAATGTAAAAAAAATATTTACCATAAAAATATAAATTATTTACCACATTGTATCTTCTCATTCACTTTCTTACTCCTTTTATTATGTATTCACGTTTTTCTCCGATGATTTTAATCACAGCACAGAAAAGATATAACAATAGGATAAACAGAACAAACTTTGTCATGGTAACATAAACAAATAAATGTTAATTTATGTAGACACTAGCTGACCCGGCGAACTTCGTACCGCCTAACATTCAATGAACTTATAGTTTAGTTGCACCATTTATAAATAAAGAGTATCATTTTAATCATAAATAAGTGTATCATTTTAATCATATTTGATTTAGTATAAATTAAATGAGAAAATATTGATGAAATAAAAATTATACAAATTCAGTTGTTGGCTATTTGTGTTATTAACCGTAAAAAAATGTTTTAAGGTCTAAGTCCGTAGCGTAAACTTGGCTCGTTCACGGGGCAGGTTAACGCAACGCTAGACCGACGCTTGACTGATGCTCAAAATAGTGTAAGAAAAGACCCTATGAAGCAGCATTCGTATCAAATGACTTTAGGCGCGCCAGTTATAGTATCTCTGCTTGGAAAAAATGCACTGCGTAAACGTGCTGCATGCGTAAACGCACCACGGTGTACCCTACACATTCGGGTTTAATGTCTTGCGTCAAGCCCCTTCTAATAAACAACAGTTTTTGTTTTGTTATCAGGCGCAAGATAAAGCGAATGGAGCTAAATAAAATTAGCGAAGCGAAGCAGCGAGGGGGGTTTTAGGGGGTTAAAACCCCCCCAAATTCTCAGATAATCTTTTTATAAAACATTTGGTTATTAATATTAGGGGGACGGATGAGTCACAAAATATTTAACTGTTCACACAGCCGCAAAACCTACCATTTTGAACCTTTTATCCTAAAAAATGTCTGGGGAGGGCCCCCACACCTCTCGCTTACCTTGGCGAGTTTTCTATACCCTACAGACCCGCCAGTATTAGCTGCGCCTATCCTTAATTCCTAGTTGCGCCCTTGAAGCGAAGGAAGAAATACAGCGGATGGTTTACCGACTCGTAAACATACCACATATTATTTACCATGAGAAAATCATGGGTTTTCACTGACACTTGAGAACAAACATCACAAAAACTGAAAGGCTGACAATGCGATTTGTTAATCGTTATCACGAATGCAACACGAATTGGAAATTGAATACGCTTAAGCTCAAAAGGGCATATAAGTTGGGATCATGGAATCTTCGGATTGAGAACTTCCTCATCTTTGAATTTTCCTTTGAGTATAGTGGCGTGAATCACTTTCATTATCAGTTTTTTTAATAACCAAACACGTTCCGTTGGATAGTTTTGGTTGGTTTAGGTTTCGAAAGATCATGAATACAGAGCCTACCTTTAGCTGTAAATCGTGCCGTGGTAAGCCAGGTGCGTCCAAGGACTTTAAATATTCAGATAGATGGTTGGTGACTTCGTCTTCGTTTATTACAAAGTTAAAAGATTTGAATTGATGCAGAGTACACGGGCATTACTGATAATCAACAATTGCTTGGAGATTTGTTTACACACACGGTAGTTATGTGTTTGTTGACAACTCAATTCGAGCTGAGCTTACCTCTAATTCAATTATATTAATACTATTTTAATATTACTTCTTATATTTTTAATATGTTTGAACATTTAAATTTTTTTAATATTGTTAAAAAGATCAGTCAATACATTAGTAAAAACGAAAAAAAAATCTTATTTTTTTGACCGTCTTAACAATCAACTCTTAAAATCATATCTCTAAAATAAAGTTGAATTTTTTTGTGAACTTTTCCTATTTTTTAATGTCCTATATGTTATCCGGGGCTGAGACGAATCCAAAGAGCCTAATGTCACTAAAATCGGTGCAGCCGTTCTCGAGTTATAAGTGTTCTAACTAACATGATTTTTGACTTTCTTTTATATATATAGATTACATGAAACACAATCAAACGGAGACTGTATGGATTCCAGTCTTCCCACCAAATGCATGCACACAGGTCAGTGTGAGCGAGAGCACATACTCACATATGTGTATGTATATATACATCTTATGGGTATGTGTGTTTATTTTGTAGCAAATTTGAGTGCATTGTTAGCTTCTAACGTAAAGCACACAAAGTATATACTGCCCAGTCAACACAACAATTATGGCCACAGTATGGCCGAACTGTGGTTTACCTGTGGCAACTATGGCTATGGCTAGCCACAGCTTGCCATACTATGGCCAGACTGTGGTTGTCATGCGGCAAGCCATAGTGTGGCTTGCCATACACATATGCAACTATGGCCACACTTTGGAAAGCCACAACTGCCACAGATGATAAAGTTTGTTTACGGTTGCTATAGATGCAGACTTGTTGATGAGTTATCAAAATGAGAGTTGGCTGATTTCATTGATATAAAGAAAGTGTGTTAAAGAAAGAATAATATGTATTTATTTCAAGAGAAAAGGCTTCCACATTATTTATTGATTTAATCTATTTCAGCGTCTTTCCGTGAGTACTGTGATGTTGAAATGTGGAGAGGATTAGATAGACTACCGTAAATGTTGTAATGACTAAATATGTGATTTTACCTGTTACAGATTGGTCCATAAGCCTAGCTAAAATAACTTGAGGTGGATGTGTAACATGTTATTGTCTCAAATCCAAGGCAATATTGTAATACTAGCTTATCTGTTCTATTGTAATACTATTTATGTTATCCTACTCCACGTACTAATATCTACCAGAAATCATTTCTGATAACGGGATCAAAATTCTGGAATTCTCTCCCTGAGGATCTTAGACAGAGGGGCTCCATCCATGCTTTTAAAATTAAATTGTACATGGATTTACTCAGTGGAGAGCTAAAATAAACTCCCACGAAAATACAGCCTATTATGTATCATTATTATGTATTATGTACTATTGCCCAATATTCCGTCTGCCTATGATGCCAAATTTCAATCCTTGTTACGTGTTATTTCTTTTTTTTATAGATGCGTATCAAACAACTTTACTTGACATTTTTCATGAACTTTTGCTTTGATGAGCCATTTTTTGTAAATTGTGTTTTTTGCTCCAAGGGTTTTTTCCCAGAGCATAATAAATATCTATTCTGTTCTATCTGCAATGTTGTTATGTTTTTTTAGCGGCTAACCTAGGCGATCATTAATGGTTATATTATGTTATTCATGGTTAATTTACTGCAATAATAAAGTACTTACAAACATCATTTACTGAGTAGGAACTTTTATTTGCATTTACCTTTCTGATACTCTATATCGCAAAGTGCTACTTGGGGTATGGGGTGCCAACCAGAGGGCATTTTATCGTATTTACTATTTAAATTGATGGTAAATTAAAATTTTTGGTTTGCATCTAATTTTCCAAAAAATCATTATTTTTACATTGATGGGCATAGCTAGGATTGAAGGAGGCATAATAATACTATTAAAAAGGAATTATTATATGTATAAATATTAATATATTAGTGGTGGAGCATTGTGGCTAGCCAAAATGTGGCCATAGTGTGGCTATCCACACTAAAGCCACATTATGGCTAGCCACACTGTGGCCACAGTGTGGCCGGGGGTCAAAACCATTATGGCGCCATAATGGCAACCCACTATGGCCACAATGCCTTGCCACAGTGTGGCCACAGTGTGGCCACAGTATGGCCACACTGTGGCCATAATTGTTGTGTTGACTGGGTGGTTATGAGGAATGTTATGCTCTGAATTGTGGATTTGGAATTTTTCGAAAATAAATTTGATTGGTATTTCAAACATAGCTCCTTTATTTTTGATGATAGAGAGTTAATTTAAACAGTATTTTGTAGGGTTTTTACTGACTACGAGGTCATGTGAATTAATTTTTTTTCGAGTCCTTAATTTTGAAGGGGGAGGGATTTAAGGGTTTAAATAAGGTGGAGCTCCCTTGTAAATAGAGATTTTAATTATCAATATCTCACCAAATATTTATTGTACAGAAAATTTAAACACACCAAAATATTTGAAAATAAAGAAGCTACAATTTATTACTCTTGCATTGTTTTCATATCTCCAGTTTTTTTGGAGATATTTTGAAAAAAGAGCATTTTTAACAAAATTGTAGAAAATGGCTTTTCACTTTTACATGCAATTTTTTCGAAATTTAGAATTGTAAATTAAACAAACTTCTAGGATCAATTAACAATACTTAAATAAAGAGAAATTCTGAAGGTTGTTGATCAATTTTGACTAGTGTGGTAATAAGGAGTTGTTTTCACTGATTTTTTCGTAGAAAAAAGTCGGGACTGATCTTATTTTTAATCATAACTTGTTCAAATTTCATGATAAAATTTTTTTTTTCTCATTTTAAGAAAGTTTTATTTAAATACTTTTAAACAGATTGCATAAGTTTTCCTCGAAAAATACATTTTTCCCACTGTTTGGTATTGAATCTTTCAAATTTAGCGTATGACAAACAAAAGATATAACCATGGAAGAAGATATAACCATCAACAAGTTGTAGCTCGGTCCGAATTGGTCATGAAGGAAATATAAAATAAGATTTTTATTTAATTTTTTACAAGCTACAGTTTTGTAACTGACAATTTCCTAATAAAATTAATACTTTTTAAGCTATTTGCCAGTACCCGATTAAAATCGTTGATTTTTTCCTCGAAGAACTGTTACTTTCAATCGAGAATAACTCGAAAAATATTGATTTGACACAAAAAATGGTAAGAACATTTTATTCTTAGAATTGATTTTTCTATCGATTCCTGTGGTCAAAATATGATTAAAATTTTCCACCCCCGAGATGGGGTGGAAACCACCCCCAGGGTAAAAGCACCCGTCGGCATGATACAGATTTTGATCCTTGGTATATTCCCTACTTATTGTGAAAATTTCAAGAAAATCTATACAGTTTGAAAAAATTGCAAGCCAAAATGCTTCATTTCCTGGACTAACAGTGGTTTTGATGCATTCGTGGAAACCACTTTTCCGAATCTGTGATCTTGCAGCCACGGTTACGTGGTTTTTCGGAAACCAAGTATGACACATAGCAGTAGGAATGAGAGGACAATCACGTTTTCGCCGCTAAAAAGATCGCGGTCAGGATAAGAAAGCTCTTAATGATTCCGGAAAGCAATCTTAAATATTAGACGATGTGCATAAATAATATTTAATCGTTTAATTTATACGGATTATGAAAATTAAATGATATTCAAGTGAAAGTTTGGATTACTTCTGATTATTCGTGCTGCCTCTCCCCATCATTGGCTATTTATTTATAGCATACTCCCGATTATCCGGGCTTATGATGGGGAGTGACAGCATGAATGATCGGAAAACACGAATAATCAAAGCTTTCACTTACATTTCTTGTAAATTTCACCATATACGTAAACCAATCAATCTGTTATTATTTTCGCATTTTAATATTATTTTAGATTGCTTTCCGGAATCATTAGCCGCTTAATTTCCCGACAGCGATCTTTTTAGCGGCGATAACGAGATTGCACTCGTATTCTTACTGTTCCGTATAATACCGAGTTTTCGAAAACTGCGCATCCGTGGCTGCGAGATCACGGCTCTATAAACGTGGTTTACACGAATGCTTCAAAAGCACTGCACGACGTCAGAAACTACAGCGTCGGGCACCACGTCGCGTCTCGCATGACTCATGCTGTCTCTACTTCCACTTCCCTCGCTTCTACTATTCCCTTCCTCTCCAGATTGACCTTGACTGGTCACGGCGTAAATATGGCCGAGTGCGACCAAATCTCTGGTTCCCTTGAGCCGTATTCAACCGTATGCTGGTCCAGTGCAATGATTGCGCGTTTGCAATATTGAATATACATATAATGACCGTAGATAACATTTTTCGTCGATTACGATGCGTTTACAATTAGAGAATCTTCGAAAATTACTTCAGAGTTTTTTTCCCGCCGCTGATCGTCGTCTGCAATGCTAGATCAGACGTCGGAGTAAACTTGAAACATTCCCTGTCAGCAAGTGAGTAAAATAATTCCATTTTTTCACAGGAATTCGAATCGTTAAAATGGGCGCTGAGTAGCCATGCATTAAAATACAAATTCCTGCTGCTTTTGCGTCCGATTTTATTTTTTTTTTACAAAAATCGCGGGAAACATTGTAGCAGCTCATGCACGGATAAACCGCAGCCGGATAATCGGGAGTCTGCTGTGATACTATATAAATATAAAATGTTTATTTACATTATATAAGTAAAATAGTTGTTCAATAGGCTTAGATCTCACATTACCAGGTTAGTGATGCTTTTTCTAGTAGTAGTGGGGTTTTAACTAAAGTAAAAGTGGGGGTGGGGGTTAGAATTTTGCTGCATTTCAACTGGATAAAAACTCTATAGAGTTTTCATGAGGGGACTTTCAATAAGGATGTCTCTCCTGCCTTGAAAGAAATGACATCTTGTGCCCCACTTCTACATTATTTCGTATACCTAAAGAAAAATCTTCAAATGAAGAGATGGAAACATTGTTATTTATCTATTTATCCGTAAGACTGACGAATAATGCATACCTAAAGCCATAGTGTAGCTCATTACAGGAGTTTTTATACAGACTTATATATACTGCATGCACCAGTATGACCGATGGATGAATGGTGGATTTTCATGATTTTTTTATAGTTATCTACACAAATTTTTGAGAAATCTAATTGATATACATTTTAAAAATACCTCTTCTAAATTCTATAACATGCTGGAGATATTGGAGCCTTTAGTTTGATAGAAGGGTAGCATTGTAAAAATGGCAACTACCATCTTGTCATTTTTCTCAACTCACAGGAACTCCCTATAAACAGTCTGGTGCCTTTGCAAAATAGAATCAGCATTGAGAAAAATGGCATCTAGGAAAAAGATAAAAATTTTATTATTATATAGGTTTCGATATTTTTGATGGTTTAATTATTGACTCAATTTTCTTTACTGCTGAAAAATTTTGCTCTATAATGTCATTCTTGAATACCTATTCTGCTTTATTATATAATACTATAAAAAATCTCTTTGTGATTATCCCCCATCCAGTGACTTCATTACCATGATGGTGAATATTGCTGGGAAGTAAATGAACGTACGTAATGGCCTTACACATAAGAGTGATGCTTTTGTGGTTTTTGAAGTTTTCTTCTATTACTTCATATTTGACCATTAATCATGGAATTTGATGCCCTGATTCTTCATCTTCATTAAAAAATAATCATCTTCAGTCACCAGTGATAGAAAATTTGAGTCTTCATCACATAATAGGTCAAATACAAGCCCATAGCCAGAATATTTTGTTGAGGGGCAGTTTCATTTATCGCTATTGAACATTGTTTTGGAAGACTTCAAAGAAGATGCTGGTGATGAATCTGATATGGAGTGCACTGATTTACATAGTAGAAATGTGGACACTAGGAAAAGATAAGAACAGGCTTCGTGTGTTTGAGATGTGGCTGTGGAGGATGTGAGATGGAGGCAGAGAAAAACAAATGTCAAAATTCTGTAGGCATCACTGGCTGGGAGAAAAAAATCTTTTGGGTGAGAGGAGGTGGATAGAGAATGGAGAAAGTTTGAATGGAGTACATACATTTTGAGGGAAGTTAGAATGCCAGAACCTGTGATTGAGGGAAAGATGTTTAGTACAGTAGATTCCGGTTAATGGGTCCACCAGTTATTTGGGGCAGATGTTGAAGAACAGAACAAAATACATAGAAGAATATCCTCGAGTTTTCTCTGCTTAACTCGGACAGCATGCCACTTATTGGTCTAGGAGTTGGCGACATTGACTCTATGCTGGCGATGAAATAAAAGTTTTTCATATCAGAATACAATTTTTCATATTTTCCTCCTTTAATTTAGTCTTCTTTTTCCACTAGTGTACATATTCTTGCCTTATTCTTAAAGGTCTTGTTGTTATATTATACGTTAGTGGGTTCGGATTCCATTTCCTGACCATGAGACCTCATTCGAGGTAGTGTTGTATTCAAGAGGAGAGGACTCCTGTGGCGATAGCTGGGCTATGGATGATAGAATGAGCTCGGGATGGTGAGAAAGAAGTGGCAACACCCATGGTGAGGGTATACGAGTGGGAACAGGCCAATTTCTAGGGATTACATGGTGATGCCGAGCAGAGGAGACTGGTCGAGATGAACAATTTTGCTTACCAAGAGCTTTTTGTTTGTTTGAATAAGTGATATTGTTTTAGTGCAGATAATTCAATAACACTCCCTATCTTGAGTAATATATCACATAAGAACCTTCTACTGGCAGAAAACTTGCTATACTGGTCAAAATTAAAGATTATCCCCAATTCAGTCATTGCCATTTGTCTGATATAACTGGGGCGTCGAAATCGATGATAGCCTGGTTATTGAAGCAACATGGTAAACTAAGGGAAGAATGGAGCCACAATGGAAAGCAAGCAGAAAGAAAGGATCTAAATGTCGAGGATATTTTAAATCAATGGTTTTCCATTGTGAGTGAACGAGGGGTTTGCGTCAGCTGTCCAATATTGAACAAGAAGTCAGAGGAACTGGCTTTGAAACTTGGTAATGACCATTTTAAGGCAAAAGATGGTTGGCTGTCTCGATGGAAGACCAGAAATGAAATAAAATTCAAGAGAGCTCACGAAGAAAAAAAAGTGCTAATGTTGTTAGTGCAGAGGAGTGGAAAATGAACAAACTGCCCAGGTTACTCCAAAATTTTTGTACTGATGAGATTTACAACACTGATGAAATGGAGCTGTATTACCGAGAAATACCGAATGGCTCTCTTTGTTACAGTTATTTAGGACTAACGGGCTCCAAGAAAGCGATAGATGGCATCACTGTTTTGTATTGTTCAAATGTTTGGGGAACTGATAAAAAAACTCTTCTGGTTATTGGGAAAAGTGCTAAGCCTCGATGCTATAAAGGGTTCAGAATAAGCTGTTTACAAGTGTAGTACCACGCCAATAACAATGCATGGATGACTGTGAGCCTCTTTATGCCATGGTTGGCCAGTTGGGTTAAGGAATTAGCACAAAAATCAGGAAAGGTTCTTCTCGTACTTGATAATTGTATGGCCCATGCTAATTGATAAAGTGAATTAAAATTTAATCAGGTGGAATTTCTGCCTCCAAACACAACATCCTTGGTGCAACCAATGGATATGGGGACCATTAAAAATTTGCAAATGCTTTACCATGGGAAATTAGTAGATAATAGTCTAGAATCTATAGAGGACAGCCTTCTGACATCATCTAACGCCAATGAAGTAAGGTCAAATGTGAACATTCTGTAAGCCGTAATGTTTCCGACGGAATTAGCTGGTGGGATGTCACCTGTCAAACAATTCAAAATGGTTATTTTCATTGAGATTTCAAACACTCCAAAGCAGTTTTTAACATTACAGCAGAATCTGAAAGTGAATTCAACTCGAAACTGTACCAAATAACAAGCTAAGAAGAGTTCAATAATATTGACTGCAATTTGGACAAAATGTATTTCCAGGCATGTCAGTTTTCAAAAATTTTTATAGCTCTGCATTTTTCTCATTACAATCCAAATTCTTACTTGCAGTCACATTCATGATCTTAAATGTTCAATGGAGCTCACAAGGAACAAAACATGATTAATACCTATCATACCATAGCTCATGAGGAACAAAAATATGACTATGATGCATATACAAACACATACTTGAATACATTTTAAGTAAGACAATTGTAGATTGTAGAATTTCAGGATAGTTATTACGTGTTCGAATCTGAGCGGAAATAACATAAAGCATCAATAGATAACATATATATACCCCTGATGCCACTATAGATGGATCATTCACTCATAATCACACAAAATATTTTTGTCTGCGGACAACCATATTTACGGATATAATGCATAATGTCGCAGGTATAATTAAGTCTGCGCTCTGCCATAAAACACCAATAATATTAAAACTAAACAGGCTTATTATTTTATGTACCCTTTTACTACTTTTAGTGACAAATTAGTAAAGAAAAAATTCTATTCCCAAATTGAACTCCCACAGACTATGATGTTCATGTCCTTAGACAGTCCTACAAAGATTTTCAGAGGTGTTATTGTATTGATAAGCTTTGCTAAATAATTAATTATAAAATCTATCATCAAGCAAGTTAAAACAATGATAACATACCAAGTTTTTTTGGGTTGCTTTTATTTCATAATATTTATCATAAAATTAAAAAAAAACATTTGTCCTACCCAAAAAAGTATTTTCCATGGACACACAGGAAAAAGGGGGAATTATTCATTGGAGATGGTTGCAGCCCTGAACAACCACTGCGTAGAGGAGATTGTCAGCTGTATTGGGTTATTTGAATTTATTCTTGGTTTAGTGAATGTTTTAATGTGGGAAGAAACAATTCAGTTCAGTTTGTTGAAGGGGCCAAGATCATCAGTCTTTTCTGTGGACAAGTAAAAAGAGGTGTCTCTGCACCTTTTATAAATTACTATTGATATTTATTTTGTTTATAAAATGCAATTTCAATGTAGTAAGGACAGGGTTCTAGCCTATTGTCTGTCCCAGCTATAACTTAACGTATAGACAAAGATGTCATTTCCGTGAACTCTGCAATTGGTGGACATGACAATATGCTATAACCATAGGCGGATTTAGGGGGTGGAGGGGCTTGTGCCCCCGCCAGATGCTAAAAAAAAATTATGATATTTATTGTTACATTCGTTATGTTTTGTGCATTACATATATCCATTAATGATCTGATGAGGCTCAAGCCTCATTCATTTAATTTCATCTTAATGTAAAAAGAGTAATATTTCTTACAGTCATTGTTGTATCTTAAGATGGCATAATAAGGTGCGGATCCAGGATTTTTCTCTGGGGTGGCTACTGTGCCTTCCCCAGAAAAAAATCCTGGATCCATCCCTGACTATATATGCATAGTCTACGCATGACTATGTTACAAAATGTCCCAATGACAAATAAAATAAAATTTTTCTTGGGGGGAAACACATAATATTCCTCTTCTGTCAAATATGTGGACATTTATATCATGTCTATAGGCAACACACAAGTAAAAATAGTGTTAATATTACTAACAATCTCTGCCACTTACGTCATTAGATTGTATTATTGACAAATGTAATTACACAAATTTGGTTTTTATTGAAACAATTTTTTTTTAATTTTACCAGTAGAAGATGCACGTTTTTGGGAGGATGACCCTGATATCTTATATGTACCTTTATCCTGTGTCAGGGTTCAGTGGTGTAGCCAGGGTGGGGGTCCGACCCCCCCCCCCTCCCCGAAATATGAAAACACAATTATTTTCCTTCATAAAAGAAAACAAAATATTGAAGAATCATGAATTTACAAAATATTTTTTAACAAATGGAGTTTTTTCTAGTATGAAAAGTGTTAAAATTAGCTTAAACCCTCTAAAGTACCGTGTTTTTCAAAAAAATTTCCCCCTGGTATTGCCCCCCCCACCCAAACGAAATTCCTGGCTACGCCACTGTCAGGGTTGAATCCCAGAATATTATTTTCTGAGATGGTGAAGGGTCCACTCTGTTTGGAGGAAAGAGGCATCCCTATTCCCCCATACGGAGGTGCTTGAGGGGTTCAAACCCTGGTGAATATCATGCGCTCTCGCTTAGCAATGGCGTTGGACAAAAAAATAAGATTTTATCAATTCCAATAGAACGCATCCGAATTTTAATAACCTTCCTTGGCGTCAGAATATTTTTACAGAGATAGACTTTAATGACAGTAATTTTGATCCAAAACGACAGAATAATCATGGATTGTCTGCCACTGGCTTCATATTCTAACGATTTTTTGAGAATTTACTTATTTGCCGCGCTGAACCCGCAGACGGGTAGCGGAGCTGCAGTGTGGATTACGTAGTGCCATCTTTGGAAGAAATTCGGGACTTGATCAAGACGTGTTCTAGTGGTCTAGCGTACAACAACCATAAACTACTTTCGTAACTGCGCATCCAATAGTACCGAAGAATAAACGGTTGTTTACGGTCGTTTTACGCTACGGGCCTTTGGTGATGACGAATATTTGAAGCAATGAATATCGGCCTCAGTATAATGGGGGTTCAATTACGAGTCCTTCAGGTGCTATTTTCAATGGTTGAAAAATACTAAATGCGCGGGAGTCATCCGCGTTATTCACGTGCGATTACAAATTATATGTATCTAAGTATGAGATTTATTGTCTTAAAGTAGTATAATTTTCAGAAGAAGGCCACTATGAAGAAAAGCTTACTTTAGTCTATATTACTCGAAGAAAGCATTTGCATTTGAAACAAATGCTCATCATATTATTAAAGCTTACTTGACTTGTGACTATTTTCGTCAGAGTTGAAACTGATAATCAAGGAAAATTTCTGGAAAAAAATACGCAATGGTATTTTGACCTCATCAAACGCAAGCGGCTGCGGCAGTAAGTAGTGATGTCGGTTGCGCATGTATTGAACCGCACGCAGCCAAATAACCGCGGCGGCAAATAATATTTTATCTCCCCACTAGATCAGTCAAATTTCAGGGTGTCAAAAGAACAGAAAGCAGACACTGTGAGATTTGAGTAATTTTCCTTAAAGCAAACAATCGATAAATCAGGGATGAAAGCGAACGTCTTAGCTAACCTAATGTTCTATTGCAGTTCAAGTCTTTTTTCAGATTCTATCATGTTATCGTCACAATTTTGGCGGAATATAATGACATACAGGGAATGAGAACCGCAGTTGATCGATGAATTTCTAATTCCTTACCCTAGCACATTAGATTAATAAGGTTTAAATAAATATATAAATAATATTATCTTTAAGGTGGACCACTTCGCGGAGTGACGACGCCCTCTCCCAGAATTCCTTACAATTCCACTTCCGCCATTACGCAGGCGTCGTGAGTTGCTGCTATCTCCACAGCACGCAGGGGCTGGCTGGGATTAGTTTGGTTGTAGTCGCACGCGGGCGGTTAGTGAGTTCGTGTCTGGGTGCGAGTGAAAAAAGTTTTTATTTTGATGTGCTGTGAACTAGTTGGAGCTCTGAATTCTGTGCCAAGTTGTTACTCTGAACACTGGAAATAATTCATTAACCTGAGAATGGATGAAATGTGCGAGATTAAAAATGAAAAGCGAATATTGGATGCCATCGACCAGCTGCGGCGGAGAAAAGCGCGGCCAGACGTGGACAGGATATGCAATTATATGATGCGAAAATTTCTCATTGAACCAGCTGAGACAGTAGCGGACTTGGAACGCTTAGTTGAAGCTGACGTCGTTATAAAAGTGGAGTACAAAGGAAATATAAGTTATAGAAATGCGGCTAAGTGGTCTCGCTACGCGCTTTACAAAACCAGGCCGGAGTCGAGTAGCATACTAACACTAAACTCTGAGCGGATGAGCGCTCTCGTTGCAGCCGCACTGACGGAGTTATCTTCTCGGGATTCTTATTCATCTACCGGTGTTTCATACCATGAAATTGAAACTTATCTTCAGCGTAAAGACGCGCCTTTCTCCAAGAAGTTTTTGGATTCGATGATTCTCCGTGAATTGAGAGCAGGAAACATCTTGCGCCTGGAGAATGGAAACTTTGTGCTAACTGCGGCCGGCAAAGATCGATCAGCGAGTCCGGATGACATTAAGGACGTAGACGAAGTAGAACAAGAAAACGGAAAGGAAATTGAAGAGAAACCTCGAGTTGAAGAAAGTGAAGGTGTCAACAGCTCAAACAAGACAGTACCTAAATCTAATCTTGTTAACGGAAAAAACGTCGAGGGCCATAACACAAGCGCCAGTGAATCAGGAGCTGTCACGGTCAGCGGTTTCCGGATTGGTGTGCGTCGGAAGGTAATTATTTATCTAGCACCAAGTTTGAACATTTTGAGGCTGTTCCGATTTTGCGCTTGTTACTATGCTTAAGATTCCATGTTATTTAGGTAAATTTTTTTAAGATGCGACAATTTCGTAACAGGTGTGACTCGACGTAAAGAGAAAAGAGGTCATTAGGTCTAGGTTAAGTTATTTTACTTTGAAAAGTTTATATATTTTTATAACGGTTTTCACTCGCAGTAAAGTAAATGTTTTAGATTCTTTACTGAAAAGGGCCTCAAAATATGATTCAAGACGACACTCCCATTCCTCTAACGACCTCTTTTCGCTGTCGTAAGTTATCATGCGCTTCTGTCGTAGCGTAAATATAGATTAGCCTGGAAAAATTATTTCGTGAAATAGAAGGTGGTTGAGTCGCGTATATCTATTGGAAGACATGAAATCATGTTTCATGTTGCAAACACTCTAAATCGTATTTTTACCCACTTACAATTGCAACGGATTCGAGGATTTCGCAAAAGTTTAGATTGAATTTTGTCTAAGTTTTCTATGCAGAAAGAAAACTAATTCTTGTTTATATGATCCATTTCAGCGTGCTAAGATTGTTTTTGACCCCTCTGATCATCGAGCTCCTGCGCCGAGGAAGCGTGGGCGACCTGCCGGGAGCAGCAATAAAAACAGTCATCATCAACATCATAATAGTGTTCACGTTCATCATGGCAATAATTCGAGCAATAACCATTCACATATTAGTAGCAGCAGTAATAGCAGCAATAGTAGCACAAATGGCACTCATGGACACGGGGTAAGTTACTCGAGGTATCTGACTCGTCATTCTCCCCGCAATTGTCCCCTATTTACCATGAATGACTTTAGTCAATTCTTGTGGTTTCCAAAGTGGTCTTGTTTGTCCTAGTTTTGGTCATTTGGGATCTTTGTGATGTTC
The DNA here is from genome assembly GCF_921293095.1 of Ischnura elegans. Classification (NCBI taxonomy): domain Eukaryota; kingdom Metazoa; phylum Arthropoda; class Insecta; order Odonata; family Coenagrionidae; genus Ischnura; species Ischnura elegans. Next base: position 149,904,793 of record NC_060246.1, read on the forward strand.
ATTATTTCTGTGGTATAACATTGGGGGGAAATTAGAATATTGACTGTTGACTGAGAAATTTGCAGGACCAAGGTGAGAATTTCTGTTTGCAAACTATGTATGTACAAACTGCGCACAGCTGTGTGCTTTACCACATTAGTACACAGGTTTCACCTCATAACACACAGTTTGTACACAAAACTTTTTGCCATGAGTTTCATGGATGGAAAACTTAGATTCCCTTCTTTATTCCAAAGCTGTAGCAAACCTCCTTTCCTCATACAGGAATTGCAAGTTCTGTAATGTAAGTATTTTTGTTTGTATGCCTTTTATCAACTTATTTAAGATTTTTTGGTTACCTTGGTGTGGTTGTTATTCCTGAATTATTGCAGTGTAAAATGCCCTTGAATTAAACTGTATTGGTATTAATTCATTTGAAAGTTGTGGACTCGCGCTTATTGTTTCATGGATTCATTTCATGAGGTTCGTTGATGAAATGTTATTTCTTTGAAGGTTATGGAGTCAAATATCTCCTTATCCATTCAAATTTGTCACATTATTATTGACTCCATTTTCATTTCATGTTCCTTCATGTGTCTTTTTAATCTAGTATTTATTCAGGGATGCACGCATACAATTCATCATGTCTATAATTTAAAATATTGTGTATGACAATTTTTTCTTCTTTAGAATGTATGTATGTCCATGAAATGCCGCTCTTTCAGGTAAGTCAATAAATCAGTTACTGAGTGAACCAGCCGAAAGTGCTACTTTGCAGCTATATTTGTTGGTATTTCATATATTTTCAGAAGTAGTGTTTCTTTCAAGGCCTCATCCACGTTTGATTTTCAAGCTTAAATCTTTTCTTCTGTTCCTTTCGAGGCGAAATCTGAATGGTTACTAGATCAAATGCTCCCTGAAAATGACCATTAAAGGTAAAGTTTTTTTTAGGGATAGCTGCAAGAATTATAATCCTTAAGGCTTTGCCTTCCATGGGAAGTAACACTTTTTCCTTTGCTGCATTTGTCATTCAGTTAAGTAGAGCCCAAATATTGATATTGCATAAAGAAATTTTTATGCCATGTTTGACTCTTAATGGAACAAGAATTTATTTATCTCAACAGATAACACCGTTTTACAAAATACAAATGATTAAGAAAGTAACAACAACTAGAACAAAAATATTAAATGTATAACAATTAATTATTTTAAAAAAATGTGTACAAAATCAAATAACTCCAAGCAATTGTGGTCCAAACTATGAAAACATCCCAATTTTTTTCTGATTTAAGCTGGAAATTCTTTAAAGAAATCCAAGTACGTAGCAGCAGCACTACCTGTTTAAGAAGGTGGGAGAGCCCCCTGTGATAGGTTTAGTACGTAGAAGAGAACCGTCAGCGAAAGATTGTCATCGAACGAAGACCCCTTGGCACTGACAAGTCAATACCACCCAGGAGTACCAGACTGTCGATGAGGCCATTCACCAATTTAAACAGAATTACGTCAGCATATTGGTGCCACACTTGAAAGGGGAGGAGATAACAACGACTCTCCAAATCGCTGACTGGTGTAGTACGAAAGGTAGAGCCAAGTTGGACACCAAGCATTCTTATGAATTTCTTTTGTTGGTCTTGAATCTGACGATTGTGGTTGAGCTGGTAGGGAGACCAGATGACAGACCCATACTCTATCGAGCGTACCAAGGACTTGTACAGCTTGATCATGGGGAAAGGAGAGCTGAAGTTCACCGTGGATCTAAATATGAATCCCAGAAGAGAGTTGGAAAGTGCAACATTATGAGAAATGTGGTCAGAGGGACTGAGTGAAGGCGACATAAGGACTCCAAGACCCTTAAACTTATTAACTCTTTTCAAAACAGTGATGTACATAGTGTAGTCATGCTGGACAACTCCAAGGCCTCGTTTGAAAGACATTACGAAACATTTCTGAACATCAAGTTCCATTGCATTCATGTCACACCAGTTGGCAATGTTGGAGAGGGAGAGTTGAAGATTGCTGCGTTCTAAGGGTGAAGAGACATAACTAAATATTTTGATGTCATCAGCAAACATGAGGAAGTGTGAGTTAATTGCTTTATCAATATCATTAATGAATAAATTGAAAAGAAGAGGGCCTATATGCGATCCCTGGGGCACGCCAGATAAAATGTGAAATGGCTTAGATGTTGATCCATCACATTTAACTATCAGTGCCCTGTCACGCAAGTAGCTATCCAGCCATGCCAACAAAGAACCATGTACACCATATCCCGCTAACTTAGCTATTAAAAGGCTATGATGGATGCTTTCCATTCATCGACACAAGTCAACAAACGATTACGCCTAGGAATGGGAGAGTTGTAAACAGTTACCGCAAGTCGACACTAGTCGACGCGTGAGTCGCATGAATGGAAAGCACCCGATGAACCTTATCTAGGGCTTTGGAAAGATTGGATGACAATTGGTCTGTAGTTAAGTACATTGCCATGATCGCCGGACTTGTAGTCAGGAATTACATAGCCATTTTTGAGTGATGATGGGAAAATTCCTTGAGAGAGCAGAGATGAAAATAAGACAGCAAGATGAGGAGCCAGGACAGGTGCACAGTACTTCAACACCACTGGAGGGATGTCATCAGTTCCAGGTCCTTTCTTGGGATCAAGAGATTGTAGTCTACATTGAACATTTCCTGGAGTGATGACACAGTTGGAGATAGCCATGTTCCAGCCAAAATCGAATTCAGGAATAATATTAGCATTGCTGAATACTGATGAGAAGCTCGGAGAAGAGCTCACATAATTCATCAGCAGTGATAGCCTCTCTTGATTTGAAGATGAGACAGGAGATTATTTAAGGCTATTGACATGTGAGCAGGATTTATTGTCATGAGGAATGGTATTTTCAACTTTCCTAATGTAAACTTGTAGGCACTCTTCAGCTAGATCCTTGCACTGTTTTCTCAGGTCATGAAAATCTTGCAGGTAAGAAGGAAGATCAGTAGATTTAAACTTTTTGTGAGCAACTTTTTTCATAATCACTAACTGAATGAGTTTCCTCGAAAACCACTTCGGAAAAGATGAATGGATTCTTTTGATTTCTGTAAACTCCCTTACAAGACGACTTAAATGCGTGCAGAAATCATTATAATATTTCTCGACATCTGACGTTGGTTCCAGCAGTGGGTAGTTGATATTTTGAATTGCACGAAAAATAGCATCAAAATTGCGTCTCTTATAGTCAAATGTATACTTCAAGAGTATTTTGCGCACGTATTTTCTTCAGGTTCATCAGAAAAGATAAAGCAGGATGATGTCTACCTTCATCCAAATGGACGTCTTCAGCAGGAACTATGGGAGAGGTATATACAGATATACAGTAGAAAAGATAAGGTCGAGGGAGACTCCTCTAAAGTCGGAAACAGAGTTAAGTTGCTGAAGATTGTGAATAATCGCTGTGTTATAGATATAATATTGTGGCTCACGATCACTTGGCATGGTCAGGGAAGACCAGTTCAAAGCAGGTAAGTTGAAATCACCCAGCCGTATAACGTTTTCAGATTAGCCATGGGCAGTAATAACTTCATCTACAGTCACTAAAATCAGCATACGTGGAAGCTGGTTGGTTGGGGGTAATATAAACACAGCCCAGTAGAAAATGGCTGTATAAGGAGGTCAGAGAGACAAATAGTCATTCAGATCCACAAGCAGGAATGGAGAGTAATAGGCTGGGAATGGTGTTATGAACGGCGATTAGGACTCCACCCAACTCCGCTTTAAACTGGTTACTGCAGATCTGTACACATTAAAGAGATCCAATCCTAATTCAGATGTTGCAATATCTTGAGACAAGTTAGTTTCTACGAGAAAAATTATATCATAGGAGGTAACAGAGATATTTAAAATGAATTGAGGTAGTTTGCTTCTTAGGACATTCACATTTTGAAAATAACAATTAAGATGGTGTTGCGTTTGAAGAGACTAGTTTTTTTGGGCATGGACAATCTGGGGCACATTACTTGCGTACTTGATTGTAAGACCTTTCTCACCTCGAGAAGACAGTCATTCAGTTCAGAGTTGAGATTCTTCAAGTTTTCTGTCTTGCGACAATTTAACGTTAGAGAAAATGGGATCAATTCGAATTATCTTTGCAGGGGTAAAGTTTTTCACTATAGCAAACACGTCAGATTGGTTCTGTATTATAACTTTGACTGGCCTGACTTTCCCAGGTTGATTTCTACCTACACGGAAAGTTTTAATTCCTGTCAATGGAAAAGTAGGCACAGGCGGGACAAAAAGCTTGACTACCAGTTTGAGATCATGACTCTTCTTAAGATTGATATCCACCGCTGAGGATTCCGCCAAATTGTACACCATAATATTTTTGGCCCAGCGAGTGTGCTCATTTAACACGGTAATTGTAGTTTCAAGGTCACTTAGATCTAGGTCACTTAAAGAGGACGTAATAGATTTCATGTTACTTTCAATCCTTTGTACCTGTTCCTCGACGATATCCACTCTGGGCTCAAGAATATGTAACCTAGTTCTGATGGCCGTCATCTCAGTTTTAATATCAATCACATCCTTTGAAATTACGTTGATCTTGTTACCTTTTTTCCAGCTGGTCATCAAGGTTAGCGAGAGCAGTGGTCATTTGAGAGGAGAGCAATGAGATGGGCTGCTTGGAAGTATCCAAACAATCATTCCTAGAGCAGTACCATTTAAGAGCGCTATTGGAGCATAAACATAGATATTCAGCCTTGGGCATGCTGATACAACTTCTATGGAACCAACGATGGCAGGAACTGCAACATTTCATTCCTTCCTCAGAATCAAGAACTGTTTTCATGCACACCGGGCGTGTAGAAGCCATTTTGCAGTCTATGAAGTCCAGATAGCAGACCAAATCTTGAAGGCTGAGACTCCGAGAAGTTGAAAATGATGTTAGAAATACAGTCCGAAGAATATAAATTGATTCACAAAAACTCATAGCTGTGAGAAATGAAGAACAATAACATTAACATCTGTTATAGGAGCTGTAATCTCAGTATGAAAGATATAAATTGGAGCAAAATCACAAGTAAACAATGGGGAACATGCACAATTTTTTATAACCAGATGAATCGGAAGACCACTATCTAAAATGGATTTGGTAAAAATTTCACAGGTGACCTGTGGTTTTTTACTGAGATATCACTCTTTAAAAATAATTCTTTCTCGGCAGCCTGAAAACACTGCGTCATGGGGCAATGGACGCGTGACGTCACAGAACGATATCGCTAGAGACCATTGTTTATATTTTGACAAGAAAGTAAGTGGATGAATGATGGAACGGCATTTCGAGTAAATTATTGCTTTTCCTTCTTAATTAGTGATTTTCACTAATCTTAATTGATTATTTCATTCAAGCATAACAAGCATAATGGATGTAAACGAGAAAAAAGAGAGAAAGTTTTACAAATCTTGTGTCGTGCCCTGTTGCTCAAATACCTCAAATTCCACGCCGAAGAAGGTTTTCATTAATGTCCCGAAAGATTCGAAGAAGAGATTAAAATGGTTTAGAGCCTGCAGAAGAGACGTTAATTCTATCTCGAAATTATCAACAGCTTTCTGTTGTGAGGATCATTTCAGCGTACGTGCCAGTAAGGTTGCAAATCTTATTTTTGTGAGTTAAAAAAGATTGAATTGAGCCAAAGGATGCTATTGCCACGTAATATAAATTGAAAAGTTACAAACAATCACATCAAAGGAAAAACTTAATAATGAACGGAAAAAGTGTTATTATATTTCAAGAAAAGTATAATTATAAGATTTTTCTACCGTGTTGATGGAGACTTTTGCGGGGTGGTGCAGCATGAGCAGCAAGGTTTTCGGCTTGACCTTGCTGAGCATTTTTCTACCGGTTTAAGTACGTGTGCATGGAGCTTTGATACTTGCATTTTTCAATTCATGTATATAAATAATTGAGCACAGGTTCCAGTGGCAATGAAGCTGACAAACTATGTGAACTTGAAGCTGATTGTGAGTCAGAGGATGACCGGGAGAGTAGTTCAGGTATTTCCTCTCAAGTGTCATCAAGTGTTGGGGTTCAAGTACGCACTAAATTCAGGAGCAAACAAATGCAAATAAAGACATGTGTTTCTGATAGGGCGACATCACCAAAAAAATAAAATATGTAAATACCCAGACACATATATTCAAAGTTTGAAGAGAAGGAAAGTCAGTGAAACTTGTGAGGAGTCGAGCTCTGAGGAGGATATGAGTGAAGAAGATGAGTTCAGTTTTTCTGATAATTCATCTAATGACTCAGAAGCTGAATTTCTTAATGAAAATGACTCAGTTGAAAGAAAGGAAGTAGCAATTGCACGAATAAATTTATTAATAGAAACCCTAAGCTATACAAGGGTGTACCTGAAAACTGTTGCTTCATTCTGGGACCTCTTCAGAGAAACACAAATTTACATATGTCCATGATCATGCTAACTCTAAAAGAGATTAGACTTAATGAATGCTTTACTATTCTCTCTGATGACTTTAGCATATCATTCAGCACAGCAAGTAGGGTGTTTCATGATGCTGTTCCAAAAATATCCCAATGTATGAAACAGCTCATTATATGGCCAGCTAAGAAAAACATATTAGAGTTACTGCCCATACCATTTCGATCAAGGTATAGCCATGTGCAATCAATTATTGATTGCTTAGAAGTAGAGATAGAAAAACCATCGGACCCTGTAAAACAAGCTCTAACATGGTCGGAATACAAGTCTGCAAATATTCTGAAGTACTTGGTGTCTAGCACACCTGATGGATTAATAAATTACATATCTAAGGGCTTTGGAGGTCGGATATTTGATTCACTGCTTGTAGAGCAATGTGATTACTTTAAATACTTGCCTTCTCATTGTGCTGTGATGGCTGATCGGGGTTTCAAACACATTGATAGCTTTCTTGGTACAAAAGGCTGCACATTAATTCCACCCCCCAGTGTTAAGTCTGAAGTTAAGAGCACCAAAATGAAGTAATGTAGACGAAAATATTGCCAGCTTGAGGATTCATGTTGAGCGTGTTATCAGACGCATTAGGGAATTTAAAATGTTAGTTCCTCATGCCTGTATAGATCACAATCTTATTACCTTGATGGATGATGTGATTATTATATCTTGTGGCTTAATTAATCTTCAGGCTCCATTAATAAAGTAGCATACTTGAAAAAATGCCGACAATGAAAGGGAGTGCAAAATAAATTTATTACAAAAATATAACAAGAAGCATATGGGGCCAGTTCTGGGGTAACTAAAAAAACTAATCATGTTTACAGCTGTTGAAAAGAATAGAAAAAATATTTTTCTCCCAAAACCTTGCGGCGGCAGCCTCAACATTCGTTACAAAATCATGGTCATACTCAATCCATAGACAAGAAAAATTCTTTGTCTTCTCATAATCAGGAGCAGCAACACAAAGTGCAGCTCCTTCTTTCTTTTTTTCAGAGATAGTGTCATATTATGAGACACATTTAGTTTGCTATATGCCGAATCGTATTTTTGGTGAGTGAAGATGTTGTAATAATTCAGAATTATTAGGCATTAATCATACCTGAAACATATTTGTACATTAGTCTATTATTTCATTTCTTATATTCTAACGACTATGGAGCTGATATAAGAGAACCGCATGATAAGTTTGGTATTAAAATTATGGGCAACTAATAATTAACCGCTGAAGAAGGATAGTTTATTTTATTTCAAAACGAAGTATTTATAAACAGAAAACAATGTTAAAACTTAAAATTTTTCTTATGCATTAAATAGCTTGCTTACCTGCTTGCTTTCACTCCACGCATCTCGGCGGTGACGAAAGAATCACTGTTTTTAAGGAAGGCGGCCACCATAAAGGAGTCAACCATAGGTAAATTGTCTGACTGCGCCTTCTTAAATCCCACTTCAGTCATTTTGTCAATCAGTTTTCTTTTCACCTCATTCCTCCAACAATCCCCCTCTTTTACCATCAACAACTCCCTAACGACATTAAAGATCTGTATTCATTGAAAAACAGCAGTATTTAGACATTGAATTTTACGGAGAACTGAGGCCACTGAGACTGAATATTGTTCGGTGACGTCAAGCCAATGAGAAAGCGTTCCGGGTCACGTGACTTTCGTCGATTTTTTTTAGAATTTCATTAGCATTTTACAGCATTTGTGATTGACGTAGACAACTTTGGTTTATATATTCGGATTGGTGAGAAAAGTCTCTATAAGATAGGCTACAATAACGGGAGAAACAAAGTTCATGCATGTTCCCCATTAGAGATGCCATATATTTGTTTTTAATTTTTTTAAAGAATTGTAAGCATTAAGGGTCAGCTAAAAATTATTGAAAAAATATGGGGAAATTACCATGTGCTCTAGGAAATGATGGATGAAGATATCTATTTTGTGGTTCCTTGGAAGCTCCTATCCCTACGATGGATAAAAAGGTGATAGTATTGTTCAGGATTCAGTATTAATTGAGCACTCAACTAGAGTGAGTGGCAATGAAGAGGTGGCACCAGTATTGAGACCTTGTGAATTCATTAGATTCATATGTGATTCTATAAAGATTTTTCACTCGACACCTTATAGTTTTTTTATTATTGAGCAACAAAGATACCAACATAATCTCAACATTATCTTTCATCCACAAGATGTGGGAGTAGGAGAATAATGCCTTTTGACATAGTGTCTGTAAGACAGTAACATCTTGCTTTACTGAATTCATCATTTTTTTACAGGAGGAGGATATGCTGGAAGTGTAATTCTTGAAAGTGACTGATTGTCCTATCTTGGCTCCAGTGCTTTAGCCATTGGGACTTAAAGGTTTCCAACCCCACAAATATTTTTGCTGATGCAATCTTAAGTGTTTCGTGTGCAAGTGACCCCTCCCTTTCCCCCCTCTGCATATTTCAAAATAATTTTTTATGGACACACCCTTGCATGTCTCAAGTCAATTATGGGCAGATGATTACTCCTCTCTTAAGATTTGTGTTTGCAAGGGAGACATTATGAAAAGAAAATAGCTGGTGTGAGGATCATTATGTAATAGTATTAAGGAAAGGCTAATGAATTCTAATTCTTGGTGAATGAAATATAGGTGTAATAAATGTGTTTCAGATCAAACTGGCAATGATTGCAGGCATAGGGCTGTAGAATAAAAATAGACCTTTGATTTCATGCCTCTATCAGAAAGGACTCAGAGTCCTTGTTGGAATTTTAATCCCTACATTCTCTTGAAGTAATAATACTTGTAGTCAATTCCACACTTGTTCCTTTCCTGACTCAGCTTTTGACAATTAAGCATGTCGTTATCAAGGCACAGTACTGGACATAAAAATCTTGCAAGATGGGAGCTGAAAATTTTGACTTGAGGTTGAATTGTCAATGCCACTGAACCAGCCACCCCTGCAACTAACAAAAAAATTTGGGGAGAGTGGTGGTGGTGGGTAGAGTGCTTGGGTCCTCTCTTGGAAAGGTGAAATAGATGATCAAGATATATTCATGCTAAATTTTGCTATAATCATTTTGTGTAGTAAGTCTCTCAATAGGGTGGTTTCCTATTATTTTTTTATTGCCTAAGTTGAAAGATTATTACTCCTGGAGTACGTATTTCACACTTTTAGACTTTTAAATGACCATATCTATTTTTCGCGATTAAATGAAAAGTGAAAATTTTCAAGCGCGCGAAAACGAGACGGCTAAGTATGAATGCTGGGAAAAGCCCATGTGACGTCGTTCTGGTTCCTGCTGCCGCAAGTGAGGTGACCTTTGGGCGAGGCTTTGAGCGCTGGTACGACGCAGGATGCTAGCAGGTAGCAGAGTACCCTGCTAGCTGGTAGCGCTTGGCTTAAATAAGGATTATTAATACCTTATCAAACGAAGAAAACTTTCCGACCCTAGCCAGTTTTAATAGGTTATTATTAAGACATGTTTCCCTGAGCTCTGTGCCTCATGCATGCATTGGTAACCTCAGACGATGTAAAACTCCTATCCTCTCGTGTAGAAACTCGGTCCCTGTGACGTCATGTGGAGTGGCATCGCATGGGCGCCAAACTGGCCTTTTTCAAATGAGGATAAAAATGGACCATTGCCATTCGTCTTAACCGGTATTTCTAAAACGAAATAATTTGTATATTATGAATACACTAATGTTGGGTAACGAATCGCAATCAATGCCTTTCGTTTTCTTTGATGAAGGAAACTACCCTATTAACTGATAGCATCGCCATTATTTCTAATGGGTTATTTCTATCCAGGGAAGAAAAATGAGTGATCTTAGTTGTGGGTTAGTTGAAAGCTATGTGACTCGCTTAGGAAGGAGGACTTTCAGGAGGGGTGAATGGGTAGGGAACAAACAGTTATTGCATGAAAGATATTTATCCAGACTATTCGCGATCACAAACTGTTTTAGGAAATCACGGCCCTTTGCCTCAAACATGTAAAATTATGGCTTGTAATAGCTTGTTTGACCCATTTTGCATATATGATTAGCAAAACCAGACTTGCTATCATCCATAGGGACAACTTGCACCCTCGCCTTGCCATACAATATTGTCACTTTGACTTAAATCATCTGTAATACTAGGAAATACCCTCTCTGCCATTGACTCTTCATGAACCCTGTCTTAGCAGAAGCCTTTTCTCCATCACTGACCACTGACCTTTTCTTATTTTATGTGGCAACCTTGCCCCTAACCTTCTATCAATCCTTGTACCTATCATGAGACCATTCTGGGTGGCCAAGCTGTATTACTTTACCTTGTAGACTACCTTGCTCTGTATATTTTTATGGAGGAATTCTTTTTCCTGTACTAGTCATTTGTGGATGGGGGTGAGAAAACAGTCATTGTACAAAGATGGCGATTTGTTAAGATTGAACTTTTAAGAAGAAGTCTGACATTGCAATCCAGCATTTACCTCTATAACATGCATGCAGAAGGTTCCTAGGTCTTGGCATGTTTTTTGTTCTTACTGTTGGTCTGAAGGAAGGAGAATTTTAGTGGTCATTTATTTGATTGCATCTTATTTTGGTTCCCTATTTCGGTTGTTATTTTTAATGTTTATTTGGACATAGGAAAGTTTTAAGGCTTTTGTGATGTTTCTCCTATCTCTCTTGATGTTCTTCCAGGATGCTGTCATAGTGAAATTGTTGAAACCATGCAACTACAATGCTAACATTCAGAAAGATTATCAAGAGGGATACGTTTAGTTGGACATGTTGCTGAGCTGGAGTTGATCCCTACTTTATTTCCAGCTTTGGTCATGTTATGTGTATTAATTGTGTTACATATTTTAGTTGGCTGATGCCAAAGTAGGTCTAAAAAAACTTCCATGTCTCCTTAAAACTGTGTTTCTTGGTCCACAATTTTCATGCACTTGTTGCCAAAACAAGTGTCTTTGAGTTAAAATTTCTGATTCCGCAATCGTCTCAAATGTGGTTGGTTTATTTATGTTCATTTAGTTGTAAAAAATGGATCACTCTTCATAATGTCATTCTTACGGTAAATTTTTAATTGTGTTGTGATGCTAATTTATTTATTAATTTATAACAGGGAGTGCACCTTGGAGGTTCTGGGCGACACCAGTTGGATCTGAAGGATCAAGTATTCAGAGCTCACAGAGTTCCAGCTCCTCCACTGTCACAAGCAAGCAATGACAGTAAAAGGTCTGCAATCCCTTTCACTTCAGAAGGACACTGTTTTGTCTGTGGTCAGGGGCCAAACTACCGAGGCAGCTCTGAAAGACTAATAGATTGCAGGGATTGCATTACTAATAAAGGTGAGTGTGGTGGCTGTATTAGATTTTGTGGATACCGAGTTCGTCCTTGTGGAGGGAAATTTAAAAATAATACATATTTTCCTCTTTGAATGTGTGATACCCAAAGGAAAGTGGCTGCTGGTGTGTACATTATAGGTGTGTGAACACCACATTTTTAACTGCAGTCGCGTTGACCTATAAATTTTTGGTGAAATGCAGAACCAGAGGGGTTGTAACACAAGGAGGGGAAGGGAGTGGGCTGAATGGTAGAGTGAACCCTGCCTTGGATTTTGGGAAAAGCAGCAAGAAGCTGGTTAGGGAATAGGAGGGAGGATTTTGGACTTGCAGAGATTTTTTTAAAGATACAGCTTAAATACAGAATCATTAAGATCTGCATGTTGAGAGTGGTGGTTTTTTTTTCAATGATCTCCATGAGTCTTTCGCTCATTTTTTTTCTAATTTCTCCTGATTTTTCAATCGATTTAATGTAATTGCTTGACATCTCATACTTTTTGTGTCATTGGTCTCATTCATCTCGTAGTGTATGTCCATGAAAATTTCAAATTTTGCATTTTAACTTATCACTTTCCTCATCCTCTATCGCCCTCCATTATGATCAATATCACAATAACATATATAAGATTGCGCTCTTAGGTAATGTAGCTTAATTTGCAGAAGATAACCGTCGAAGACTGACAAAAGCGGGAAGGGTTGGTGGGGAAGTTGAGGAGGAGTGGCTAGGAAGAAGGGGTGGGAGTTGCTTAATGCATTATAAAGATAAGTTTTGCTCAGCCCATGGTGGGGTGGTAGTTTGTGTGTCTTATTAGTCTGAGAAGAGGAGTTCCTATGCTAATGTTAGATTCCTCCTCTAGCTTTTGTGGGTGAAAATAATTGCTAGGATTATTGTTAGAGCCCTTAGTCTCTTAAAACAAATAGGACACTGCTGTAACATTTTATATCAGCTTCGAAGAGTTAGCAAATGCAAAATGTCTTGATGCAAAACCAACTTCAAGTGGGACTCCTTTCAGTATGCCTTCATTAAATGTGAAAGTTTTTACATGGCGAAAGGCCTATTTTGGCAGGGAGTGGCCTTCCCTTAGTTAACAGTGGGACATTGTTGTAAGTAGATTTGTTGTAAATGGGCTTGATTGAGTCGAAATTTTTACAGCTATTTTTTAGTGAAGTGTTTAAATGCTCTCTTGGGAAGTAATCATGAATGCATCTGTCTTCTCCAATCTCTCATTTTTGATTAGTGGGCTACCTAACTGTAACTCTGTAAAATCATTGTGAACACTATTGTACCCAGTGGTGTCATGATCCTGGAATGCTGTTCTGGCACTGGTTAACAAAAGACATAGTAGTCAAATAGCATTTTTATCAATTTTGTTGCCTCAAAATTTCTGATACATATGCATATTCGTAACCAAAGCAAAAAAATTGTGATAAAATGTAAATGATAACTGGCAATGAAAAAACACAAGAGCAATATTTCACTTCTAAAAAAAGTCAAGGAAAGTGTGTTCCGGCACTGCTAATTTTGCCATGACGTCAATGATTGTACCTAATTGCAAAGTAAAACCTGTGACATTAGGTGGTAAAGCAGATTGGAATTGCCATCTTCACCCTTTGGATTCTCTTAAAGCTATGCAAGGGGAACATTCATGAATTGCTAAGTATATCACCTTTGCTTTAGAATTTAATTGGCCTTCATGGAGCATAATGTTTTTGTAATTTTTTTCTCGCCTTCAATTGTTTAACATCCTCCCCATTAGCTTTACTGTAGTTTTTTAAGGGATTATTGTTGGTAATAATGTAGGGAACCAAAGACTGACTGCATTGCTATGACCTGTGAAATTCATTCACATTGAAACAATGTGACAACCATAGTAAGTCTATTATGAACTTCATGAATAATATTTTAGAATTCACATTATATATTTCTACTTTTTGAATGCCTGTTGGACGAGAGGTTGAATTCATTTGTTGAGTATATTTCATTGAAGGTCTGCATTTTCATGAAGAATGGTCCAGTGTATGTATTTAATTATCGATTCTTTCTGCATTAAATGAATGCTGATGAGTATCATTCATTTCAGTTCATCCCAGGTGCTTAGAGCAATTTAATAATGGAGTAGCAAGTAGCCCCAATCGAGACTCTCCCAATAGGATCATCAGGCAGAATAACATTGAGTCTTGGCAGTGTATTGATTGCAGAAGTTGCTGCATATGTGAAGGCGTGTCTGATTTGGTGAGGATATTTTTATTTTTTATTTTAGAAAATCCTAAGTATTGAATTCTTGACATTTACCTGCATGATTTGTTTCTTGAGAAGTATGATTCACAAAATTCATTGTCTTTGGAATTCATAATCATCAATTGCAAGAGTGGAATAGAATTGTGGTTGGCTTATCTTCCCTACATTATTCAGTTAGGCTCACAATAGTATTTATACCAATTTTAATCTTCTGTGTACAATCCTTTGAAAATTTTCCTCCCAGAAATTGTTTATTTACAATTTGAAATAGCATGATCCAATAAGAAAAAGTGGTTATCCTGCGGCCATTTCCAGCTGTAAATGACCAATTTACACCTGGAAGTTATTCATGTGCTCGAATAAAATCATCAGTAATTCTATCCATGGCTCCATCACCACTTATGCATAGTAATATCCTCTAATCAAGGACATTTTACGTATCTATATTGAGGAATGTTGAATACCAGTTCACACTTATGTTATCCAGATGTCATCACTAATAGAAATACGTTTAACTGAATTCCTCTTGAGTTTCTGTCCATTGGACCAGATAAATATTTAATCAAAACACTGTTATCTTAATACCAATAACACTTATTACCAGTAATTGTTGCTTCATCATTTTTTTATAAATTTCTTTGGTGTCCACTCCTGGCCAAATGGTTATTTATTTGTGATTACGTGCATTTTAAATTTATTGGACTCTATAATCTTGGTTTATTATTATTTTTGTTAGAAACTTATGTAATTCAATTGGAAAGAAAAATATGTAATTATTGTTTTTTGTAGAATTCCATTATATCATGTGATGGCTGTGAAGAGTGGTATCACATTTACTGCCACACCCCAGCCCTCAGTGAACGTCCTAGAGGTGGCAAATGGTTTTGCCACCACTGTGCGCAAGACCGTGCATATGCTCAAAGTGAGTAAATAATTTTTTATTCTTACTTATCATCTGAATTTTGTTCACTCTTTTAGTTACATTATTAATTTTCAGTTTTAATGTATGTCAGGCTCTCTCAAAACATTTCACTGCAATGCACACTTTTTCCATTCTATGGCCTGTTGTAAGTGGATACCATTTTATTATTTTTCGAGGGTAAATAAGGGAAAGGCATGGTTATGTGGGGACAGAGAAATCATGAGAATTTAAAGGGAAAAATATGAAGTGTAAGATAGCTTAAAATGTGGTGCCAGAAAAACTTAGATTTTGGTGAAGTTGCTCAAGGTTTATGCATTTCAGCCTATGATTAAGCAACTAATTATGTAGCTTGTTGAGCAACAAATTGTTGTGTCATTGCACCTTCAACTGAGCTTTTTGTAAATGCAAGATGAACATGTTGCTGAGAGAATAAAATTTTCTTACCGATTTCATTTCATCTTGAGATCTTCAAGGTTCCACGAAGGCACATTTCTATGTAGTTGCTACTGTTTGAATCAACAGTGTTAAGTAATATCATGTGGTCTAGTAGAGATTCCTATACCTTCATTGAGGAAAGGTCATATTTCATAATGCATGTATATTTCTCTAATAGCTGTCTGTGGAATTAAGGTCTTATTTTAATTTTAGGTGTGAATGGTGTTGGTGGGCTTCCCACTCCCCGTGAATCACCAATTCCAGAAGGTAATAGTCATTCTTCTGCAGAAAATGGTTTATGTGAGAATGGCACTTCAGATATTGATGCAGATAACAAGCCATGTTTAGAAAATGGGGAAGGTGAAAGCAAGAATTCTTTGATCAATGTGAAGCAAAAAGTTGCACCAGATGCATCTAATTGGGCTCCAATAGATGTGGAATTGTATTTCCGAAGTGTTGGTTTTGCAGAGCAAGCTCACGTCTTTAAAGAGCAGGTAAATTATTCTTTTATGAAAATTTTTGAACTTCTGAAATGGAATATCCCCGTGATAATGATTTCCTCATCCATCTTACCATTCACAAATCAAGGTCTCTCAATTTTGTCTCTCAATGATGAACTTGATCTGGTGGAAATTCCAAATAACCTTCTGCAATGTATTACACTGGGAAAGCCTGCACTTGTTCTTAATGATTTCCTATTCAAGGTCTCTTAAAAATGCTTGCGTTACTTTAATAGTGTTTTTTTAAATAAAAGATGGTAGCACTTTTTCACAATATTTGCCCTCAGGGACTCTTCACTTTCTCCCAGACTTAACTCTTTACTCTGAAGCACATCCACCGAAATGCGTACAATTGACTTTTTCTTGTAACTTCATTTAATTCAGAGCTGAGACAAAAACAGCGGAAGATTCAACAATTTTCAAGCAACACTGAATGAGAGCAGAGCACTCAGGTTGCAATGCATGTAAATGACTTTCGCACACAATTTTACCGTAATCGCTGGTGATAAGCAAGTTAAACAATTAACAAGGAATCCTACAAGAAAAAGTCAATCTAACATAATATTCAATTTTCAGAATAGTTACATTGAAATTGTTGTATCACTAAATCCATGGCCCATATACTAATTAAGGGAGGCCTACTAAGCCCTCTACACACAATCATGGTGCTAATCATAAATTATTTAAATTAAAACAATATTAATAATTTGCAAATTCTTTCTTTTAGAAAGTAAATAGTTCCAGTTTCTTTTAATTCCTTTTAATCCAATTATTTTCTGTTAGTTCTAATACATATGTATTATGATGATTGGTATTTTATAATGGTATCCAAACTTGTTTTCATTTGAGCCGTGTGTTTTTCCTAGGTATTCATATTTCTATCTCTCTGCCCACCTACACGTTCATTATTTGGAATATTATTTATTGCTGCAAGGAACTTTAATTTTTTCTAATCAAGAGACATTATTTTGCTTCATGTTAGTCTTAACTCTATGAATCACCATCTTATTGCATTTCTGTGCTCTTGCTATCAATTGTTTAATTTATTGGTATTTCATAATTATATCATATTTTCTGTGATACATTTCAGGAGGTAGATGGTAAATCACTGCTCCTAATGAAGCGTAGTGATGTTTTGACTGGTCTTGGCCTAAAGCTTGGTCCTGCGCTCAAGATGTATACTCACGTTCGTCGGCTTCAGTTGCGTCAACACGATGACATGGTATCATCTGACTTTGTCTGGACCTGAAACTGCTTAATTTGTTGATATTTCATTGCCCTACCAATGTTAAACCATTCATGATCAACTATTTGATAGTTGGCTTGTACTTCTAAGTGGCAATACACCATAACACTCCTCTGTCTGCTTTGAAGCAAGTCATGCTGCATTGATGCCCAAGATAACCAGTGGTTGGGCTCACTGCTATCAATTTTTTTGTTTCCATTGTTGGTTAATTGTTTCTCGTGATCTGTAATTACTTCGTTCAGGATTTTACCAACTTGGCTCAATGAATTCAGAAGGAAACCTTCTGTAGGCAGCCATTGACTGCGTTACCAACTGTCGTTATAGCTTTAAGCTATATTAGCTCTATTATAAGTTGCTTTCATTACAGCTAAGTTACTTACTGTCCTAAAAGTGCTCAAATTTCCAAACTCCATTCCTGAATCACGGGTTTGGCGGACTGTGAATATATATGAGTATATATGTATATACATATTTATTTTCATTTAACTGGTGAACTAGTGTCTGGGAAACAGATTGATCTCTTCTTCAACTCAGTATCATGAAGTCATGAACCTTAATTTGAAACTTTCAGTTTGGTGTGTGTTTCAGTTGGAGTGGATAATAAGTCATCAATTAAATGTACATCACTGTTAATGGAGCATTCAAGTCCAGTATTGTTGTTCTTGGCAGCTTTCTCCAGGCAGAAGTATAGTCAATGATACGAAGTCTACTGCCTATGTGGCATCTGTTTTTATTTGTGTAGATTGTTATCCAGTGTCCTTCGTCCATACTGTTCAGGAATAATAGTGTGTATTTGTTTATGCACATGATTTGATTCTATTGGGAAAGTATCCTCATTGTAATTTTTATGGAAATTATTCATTTTTTTCTTGATTCCATCTCATTCGATTTTTACAAGAAATTTTAAAATTTCTTGTATCACTCTTATTAAGTCTTAATGTGCTAATGTTTCATTCTACTTATAAGCAAAAGTTTTGTGTTTCTATTTTGCTGTTTTCCCTTTTAAATGCCAATGATGAAGACTAAACCTCGTGACCTTGTGAAATTCTTTCAATTCCATGAAATAAAGTTGACCTTTTTGAATTTCTGTTTGAAATGTTGTATATTTTCAACTCCCATAAATCCTTTTAAATGATTATTATTATTATATTCTTCCAATTAAGTTATGTTTCCATGGAGTACTTGAGAAGCACCGTAGGAAAATCCCCTTTCTTCAATTCAGAGTAAGGCCTACTCTCTTTCAATCTATCAAAAAATCTTATTTGTTTCCTTCCTCTCCCTCATTTACCTAACATTCTACCCTCTAACTCTGTTTTCAACATCACCTCCCCGCTAAGTACTCCCTCCATCCATACCTTCAATCTCCTCTGTTTGGGCTCATTTGTGTGCAGTAAATGAGAAGTTTTCTTATCTTCTGTTTCCCTCACCTACCTGTTCTTCAGTGATGCTGACTTAATGATGCATATTACATAGGCATGGTCATTATGAAATCCCTTCTGTTGTTATCTTTCATGTGGAGTTTGTTATAAAAATATTAACCCCTTAGATTTATCTCCATACCTTCAGTTAATGTGAGGGAGGGTAAAAACTGATTGCTTGTGGAGATCTTTTATATTGAGGCAACAATTAAAAGACTTGGTGGTTGGTGATTTCATACAGTCAAACAGGATTTCATACAGGTAAACAGTCCAATTGACGTATATTTGGTTGAAAAAAATTCCCGGGTGACAATGTTCCTCTAGTGGGTTATCCTATAACCTAAAATGTAGATTAGCATTCCCAAGGTTGTATCTCACATACCTACTTCCTAAAACTGCAATAAAATTAATCTAAGAAATCATCATTCTGATGGACTTCACTGCTGGTGCAAAAATTTTAGGCATAAAATAAACTTAAGACATAACTGAAACATATGTAAATGATAAGAGTTAAATGGTTTTCGAAGAATGAGAATTCCTTTTAAAATCATGAGATTTTTAAAATATGTAATTGTCATTCAACACCTCAACAGTATTTGAGGTGAGCAAAATATTTTAAGACCTAATTGTCTTAGTGAAGAAGGCATAAATATTATTTTTGATCCAGAGATAAATGGCTATGGAAGTTAATAATGCCCATTCATAAATTTTTCAGAGATTTATTGGCATTCACCAGTTGGGGTAGAGTGTAAGATGTTGTCAGTGGTAACTTCAGTCCTCAAAAAACTTATTGTATACTATTGATTCTCACAAAAATAGCTGCAAAAGTAGGTTCTTTCAAAAGTTCCCTGCATTTCACCATGTATGTATTATTGCAGAAATTTTGCCTATGTATCTTTGTATTCTTGCTGGAACATAAATGCTTTTTATGAGTAGAGGGACAATATTGGTTTCAAAGTAATCCCTCCTATTCACATGAGAACATGCTTTGAACAAGGATCTTACAATTCTATTTGTACTCTATGGAACATGAAAATTACTCTGTATCCCTAGGAGTTTAACAGTCTGGAGAAAGAAAATTTTTCAGTCTCATGTCTTGCTGTGAGAAAGGTCCTTTGATCTTATTAAGTAATAGGTATTTCTAAAATGTGATACTTTAAATGAGGATTGAGTTAAATACACTTTTTTGTAAGTGATGACTCCGATTCAATTCTTGATCCTGGTTCTCATTTCAGATTCTTTCTTGAGTATTTCCTATCCAAGGATTGATTTTCAAAAATTTCCATGGTTTTTGTGTGGTTATTGTGAAAACTACCATAAATAACTCATCAAAGTCACAAGTAGAGTCGTGTCACTTAATTTGTAAAACTGTGTACTCAGCTTTTCTTCCTAAAGACTTTTCAAGGATAAAACCAGAAAGCAAACTGAAACAGACCCAAGCACATTGTTGTGTCCCTATTATTTGGTTAACATGTAGCTCGTTAAGGGATTTAATACCTTCAGGGTTTGGCAGCATAAGGAGGACACTGGCATTCATTTAGATAAATAATTTATTTACAAGAAAGGTGGATCGGCATTAGCTTTAATCATGGCTATTGGTCAGGGGCAGTGTTGCCTGGTTATATTTAGTAGTTCCAGTTGTGTTTAGTTGTGTGGAGAGGATGAAGGTGTGGGGTTTGGCAGCTGGGATCAGAATCAGATAAGCTTTGACAAGGCTAGTGCTGTGAGAGGGTCGCAGAAAAACAAAAGAGTTGCCGCGATAGGGGCGCAGCTAGGAATTAAGGTTGCGGGGGGGGGGGGGGGGGGGGGGGGTTTAGGTGCAACTAATACCGGAGTGTGTGGGGGAATGGAATACCCACCAGGATAAGCAGCAGTTGCGAGATTAATGAATTGCAAAATTTTAACATAAATGGTGAGTTTTACGGCTTTCTGAGGGATATTTCATTAATCCTTACACTATTAATTAGTAATATCAATCCAATTAAGTGAAATGGATTATACTTAAAAAATTCTCTGAGCTCTGGGGGGGTTTTATCCCCCAAAACCCCCCCTCGCTGCGCCACTGGGCCGCGAGGCCTTCAGAAATCGATTATATGTACCTGTAGGCAGAGATGGGCAGTATCGAAAATACTTGTATTTGAAATACGTATTTTCGATACTTTTGTAATTTGTATCGGAAATACATTTTCTGTGAGTATTTTGTAACGAAAATACATCTAAAGAGTAGTTTGTATTTTTAAAATACATTCAAAATCAAAATACATGCAATGTTTTTTGTGCATAAGTAGAAAGAGCGTGCGACGAGATGGCAGGGATCCCGAATGAGTCTGTATTAGCCTGTCATCTATGGGACAATATATTGCCGCTTAATTTACTTCTGTAACACCCATAGGCCCTTGTATACTTGCAAAACGTAGTCGCGTGTGGAGTATTTTGCGAAACGAAGTTTTGCATTGAGTAATTTGTGGAGGGGACTTGTAGAATCTGACGCTGTTCCCAAAGGTGCAGGAGACATTTTTCTCCATTTTATTTAAGACATTTCGCCATGGATAATGGTCAAATTGCCAGTTTCCTATAGATACGTTGCAAGAATGTTTGAGCCTCTCATTCTAAAAATAGTTCATATTTGAATTTATTTTAATTTTTTAATTGGTAAGAACTTCAGTGAAGGCATGTATTTCGTATTTTAATAGAGTATTTTGAAATTAAATTTGTATTTAGTATCGAAAATACAATTTTTAGAAGTAATTTGTATTTTGTATTTGAAATACAGATTTTAAAAGTAATTTGTATTTTGTATCTAAAATACATTTGACATGTATTTTGCCCATCTCTGCCTGTAGGCCCTCTAGAAGTTGCTAAAGAACATTGCTTGAAGGGTAAGAGTGCTGGATGTCATTCTTTGTGAAAGGGGCTGATAATTGCTGTTCATGTTCAAAAATGTGGATGTTTGTGGCCATCTTCAGTGTCCTTTTGTTAGTTCAATAATGTGGGCATTGTCAGATGTGCTTGTTTTGTGAAAAAATGCACCATCTGCTGGATGAGTGGAATGTGATTAGTGGCCTAATTGGGGAGAAGTCCTGCTGGGTACTCATTCACTTACTTTTAAGAAGTAGGAATTTGCTATAACCCACGTAGCAGCTGAGGTGCATTTGGGAAAAATATTGGCTGATGTACTAAGATGCCTGGGGTAGTACTGGATGATGAAATATGAGAGGTGTGTGTGTTAGAATGCTGGGTACAAGGAGAATGACATAGCAATATATCATTCCCTAAGTCAATCATGTTTAAGATAGAGTATGCTTGTCTATTGATTTAGTTTTGTGAAAGTTAATCAAAGACCAGTGCCAAATTGGGGTTATAGTATGCTGTTAACATAGGTTGAATGAATTTCAATCAATAGAAATGGGTTGAATCAATCACATTTTACTTTGATGTATCACACACTATTAACTAAGCATTTCATTAGCTCAATACTACATTATTTGCCTGCCATGGCTTTTGAGAATTTAGATGATTTGGTTAAATTGTGTATATGTATTGCAAAATATTTTATCTGACTTAGTCTGAAGTTTTCATTTTCAGCTAGTGAGAATTTTTCTAGTTGGCCCTTGTGAAAATTATCTCCATACCAATTTTTTTCCACTTAGATTTCAGTTATTATCTCAAGAATCTGGAACCAAGAAGTTTACCAACTAAGTTCCCTAATTTTTGCTCTTCCTTGAGTCTAAGTGGGCATGTCACCAAGTATGTCAGATATGTCAAAGGATTAGAACCAGAGGATAGGTAGTCCATGTGGTGGAATAACATGAAACATACAGTTAGAATGTATGTGAGAAATCCTGACTACTATCTCTTTCCTGAAAAAATGGAGTAGAATCAAATAAACCTTGCAAACTTATTCAATGGACCAGGCTCATGCTGAGTTGTAGCCATGGAGAACAAGAAAAAGATGATGAAATGAATAGTTCAAGGAAATAATTTAAAAAATCCTGGGTAGAAAAATTTTCCAAGTTATGGGGGAATGGAATACTGCAGTGAGGGATGGAAAGGAGATAGGGGAATTAGGAATAAGAACCCATGGAAGAGAGCACTATGCATAATTTTATGGGCCAAAGGAGTTTGCACCGACATCATTATGGTTACAAGTACACTTGGAAGAATTTGAGGTTAATGGAATACGTAAATCACATAGATTTCATCGTGGAAAGACCAAAACCCAGAAGGACAAAGAAGTGGAGTATAGATGCTTTATGGTGGACTAGATAATAATAATAATATATTTATTAACTCCGTAGGGATACAATTATCCATGGGTTTCATCAAGATACAGAGAGACATAAAAGAATCACAAAACACAGATTACAAAATATCAAAAAAATTCTTGGACACTATAATAACCTTTGTTACATAGCAAGTTTCTCAATCTATTCTTAAAAACCTTTTTTGAGGAAAGGGATTTCATATCAGAGGGTAGCCTATTGTAGATTGCAGCAATAGAGTGATATGGTCCCTTCTGGCATTGTCTAAATGAATACAGATAACTGTGAATGTCACTTTTTGATCTAGTGTTGTGACAGTGAAAATCAGAGTTAACACGGAAGTAATACGGATAGCACTTCACAAACATGGCACATGAGAGAATGTAAACACATGGAAGTGTGAGGATCCTGAGGGACACAAACAGTGGCCGACCACTTGTTCGTATTGGAACTTTACAGATGGCCTTAATGGCTTGTTTCTGTAAAGAGAAGGCTTTAGCTGCAGTGGGGGAGTTATCCCAAAACATGATACCATATGACAATAGTGAGTGTACTTTGGCAAAGTACACAGCTTTTAGAACATATATAGAAACAAGAGGAGAGAGTTTCCTTATCATACAAATATCTACTGAAAGTTTCTTATTAATTTCAAAAACATGAGTTGACCAGTCAAGAGTGTCATCAAGCTGTAGACCTAATAATTTCACGGTGGACGAGGTGGAGAAATCCGAATGAGGAGGCAGAGTAGGAATCTCATGAGAGAACTTGTTGCGAAAGAGAATACAAGTGGTTTTAGCCTCATTCAGAACCATTCTGTTAAGGTGGCACCACTGCAACATCTCATCTTTTGTAGTCGAGGCCAAATGATCCAAGAGAGGTAAAGTACTAGCGGATAAGGGATTAGAAGTATCGTCAGCATACATAACAGTGGAGCAATATGAGAAGTGTTTAGGAAGATCATTAATGAAGAGGAGAAACAGTAGAGGACCAAGGATAGAACCTTGAGGTACTCCAACCGGTACTTTCAAGGGACTGGATTTAATTTCCACCACTCCTGCAAGTGATTGATGAGTGTAACTCACAAACTGCGATCTGTCACTAAGGAATGATGATATCCAATTATAAGAGTTATTAGTGATTCCCAAGCACTGAAGTTTGGACTTGAGAACTTCATGATCCACACTGTTTAAAGCGTTTTTGAAGTCAAAAGAGATGCCTAAAATGTGATGTTTATTGTTCAGTCCAAGAATAACATTATTTAGGAACTCGAAAATAGCAGAATTAGTGGACCGGCCAGCTCTAAAACCATGCTGAGAGTCAGAAATTAAATTAAATCTCTGGAGGTACTTAATTAATCTATGATGGAAGAGTTTTTCAAAGATCTTTGAAAATGTTGATAGAATGGAAATAGGTCTGAAATTAATAGACTCTGAAGGGCAGCCTTTCTTGGGAATTGGAATTACCCTGGCCAGCTTTAGGGCAGAGGGAAAGACACCAGAGCTGAATGAGAGATTGATGATATCAGTCAATGGAGGAGCAATTAAGTTTGATGAAGCTATTATAATACTAGGAGGAATGCCATCAGGCCCGGGTGAGGAATTACCCAGGGAGATGATGGTTCTTTGAACCTCATGAGGGTCAGTGGGATGTAGAAAAAAAGATGAGGAGAAGTCCTCCACTGCAAAATAGGTCGAGTAGACCGATTCGAAAGAGGCAAATAACAAAATTGCTGATTAAATTTATCAGCAATATTTTCAGGGTTATCTTCCAATATACCTCCAAAATCAATGCTAGTGCTGCCAGGGCAGTTAGTATTCTCCTTAATTACTTTCCAAGTATCTCTAATAATGTTAGTTGATTTACTTAGAAAGTTATTAATGGCAGCCTTCTTCTCGCCAATAACACGGGACTTGAGTTGCTTTAGAGCATCAAGATATGCACTGCGAAATGCATTGTCAACAAATATAGGAATACCAAGAAATTGTGTGGGATAGTAAACAAAAGTGATGAGATGTGGAGAGTAGAGGAAGGATTGGAGGCAGTTAAAACAGAAATGGTCGAAGTGGTAGATATGCTGATTGGATATTTGGAGATCCGAAGGATTAAGAATTTGTGGATCATAGTGGTAATGAGCATTGAGCATTTTGCACGTTCACTGCCCCTTCAGTCATAATGACAGAAACATGCACTTTATCTTCCTGCCGCATTGGTCATAATAAGTATGAGTCACTTTTAAGAGTAGCAGGCTGTCAGTCACAGCTACTTCAGTGGCGGGTATATGACGTGACCGACAAAGCACTCACAGCCGAATACGCACCAAAAGTCAAATGGAAAGGATCCAAGTATTAAAGTGAAAGGAAAAAGATAAACATTTGGCACAATGGGTGAATTTGTCTAAAAATCTGCGACATTTAAAAAAATTTAGGTCTGCCTTACTTTGAGCTGCAGCGTACTCCCGCAAATACGTAGTGGTTACAACATATGCCAAATATTTTACATGGCAGAAATACAAATATTTTACATGGCAGACCATGTAAAATATTTGTATTTCAAAATAAATACCTATTGTAATGTAAAGGAGGCCTAAATAAAAAATACAATTTTAGATGTAATTTTAATGTTATAGATAAAACTCATTGTTTATGTAATTATTTAATGAAGCCCTTGAGTGCTAACTTGCACTGCACAAGTCCTTGCTTGCACTATAGGGGTGTGTAGAATGGTTGCATTTTTACTGAAATTCACTGCTCCACTCTAAATGTTGTAGAGTCTCAGTCATATCTTTGTGAGATATTTTCATGCGTATAAAGAACATTCTGTAAAATTTTCACTTGTTTTCATTCAGTCCCTTTTTAGATATTGGCTTGCGAAAACCGATGTTAATAGGCTTTCGGCACTGACAAGCTCAAGAAAAAAAAAGAGTGCATTCTCAGAGCTAAAACTAATAAGTACTACAAGAAGTTTTCCAAGTATTCAATTCAAAATTAACATTTTTTTAGCATGTCTTGTTTCCTTCACAAAAAATTTATGGTGTTAAAAAGTTATTATTGACAAATTTTCCGGAGTTTTTACAGAAATATTTTGACTGTCTTTTACGATAGAAAATTTAAAAAAAATGGTTTCCTAAAGTTCTTTCCATGCTGTACACACTGGTTTTTGAATTATTCAGATATATTTTAAAATAACTCCGAAATTAAACTTCATGAAAACCATGTTTTTCATCAAAATTTGCCCAGCCGCCCTTTTAAAAATGTCTACCAAAAAAAAGTATGGCTTGTAAATTTTTTCAAATAGTGTTTTGTGATTGTCTACTTGTATGGAACCAATGATAAAAAAATCACGAAATTTAAAAATGTTGAGTAACATTGCCTGGGTGATTTGAAATGGAATGATCCTAACAAAACAACAAACTTCATGAGGCCAACGAAGAAGGCTGAGGAGTTGCAGAGAAGCAATGACATGCTACACATGGATTCATGACATTATCTTCTTTTCTGCGAAATAGTTAAGGCTGTTGATTTTTTGTCAAGACTGCGTCAAGAAATAGGCTTCCTCTTAATCTTTACTGATTTCTTAAAACATTTTCTAAGTTGTTTGCATATTTCAAGTAAAATTGAACAGTATATTTAGGTACAATTTGATGCCATAAAAATAAAGTAAGAGGTTACCAGCAAGAACATGGACTTACTGAAGCTTATATGTTTATATACAGAGAAGGTTCAATGAAAACACCAACCTATAACTTCCATTTAGCTTTATTGTAAAAACAAAAAATAGAGCACAATACTGATTCAAGTAATAACACCCAAAAATTTTGTTTACAATTACTAGATATCAAAGGTATCTTTGGCTTATCACAAAAAGCAACATCAAAAATTTCACTAAAATGTCAGAGAACAGAATACTTCATAATGTCAACAACAAAACCCCATCACATATGGAAAGACTAACAATTGATTATTTAAAGTACAGACTGCAGCAGTTTGCATAACAAACATGACTAGCTTCAAATTAGGCTTCATGGAAAAAATTCCCTAATATAATTTAAATCAAGAAGCCAAATAATGTCCATTAAAATTGTGCAGTCCACATCACATTGCTCAAATCAACATTACTGTACATTTATTAAATAATATCATTACAGGTATAAAAAAACAGTCTTTGTTAAGAGGATATGCATTTTAACAAAGTGTAGTGGAAAGCATACACATGTTCAAATATTTACAGGAAACCTACCAAAGGATAACCAACATTGCTAATGAAACTACTTTTCAAGTGCAAGAATGAAAGACTTGTGGAGTGTGGTGCATGCAATGAGATTACTTCAAAATACATTCCTACAACATTCAAATCTGCAAATCCAGATGCAATTAAATACTTCCGAGACATGAAGCATGACAATAATAATGACCAGGGTCCAAGCAAACCAGAGTTAATACCTGGTGCACCGTTAGTTGTGTAGTGCATGGATTACCTGCACTTGGATTTCATTATACCAATTCTTACACATCTATGAAATAATTAATGGATGACGTATTTCTTTGATGTGGGTAAACATCTACTATGCAAACAATAACATTCATTATTTCCTTACTACCAAATAAGGCCCAAAATCATTAGTATAACTACCGCAATTCTTAGTAAAATTTTCATTAGCATAACGAGGTGGTCATGGTAAAATGTTTAACATCCAAATGTCTCTTTTTAAAAACAAAAAAAATATTAATAAGACCCTATGAGGGGAAAACTGCTTCTTCCTACAGCATTGCAGATGGTAGTACCGGCAATTGCAGTGGCAAGGTGATAATTGAAGTAAGTAACAGCACAATCTGGCTATTCCCATTTTACCCCTGAAAGCTAAAGAGAAATTCATGTTAGGTCTTGGAATTAGTGAGATTAATATTGACACTACACTAGAAAGAAGCGTAAGGTATTTTCTTAGAGGGCTTACTTTACTCCAAAGGCATAAAATATAAGAACCAAGCTGTTATGGCTGAACCATATCATTAATTCAGAAGTAACATCAACACATCTTGGAATATACCTCCAAAATTTGTGCCACTTCTCTTTTCAATTTAACCTAAATTTTTACATAACATATTTTGGCTAATTTACCATGCTTAATCATTTAGTTATTTATTTAAGTGCCATCGCTAGAAGCATTTTCATCATGACTACATAATTTTTTATTAATTAATTACATACTATTCATTGTTACTTAGTTATGAATTTCTTAGGAGCTTTTAAAGCCAAAAGTTTCATTCTCAATATCTAAGCAAGAAAAAGAATCCTAAATGAATTAATGCCCAAAAAACAATTTGCGCCACTAAAAATCTTCAAGTGCAGTGAATGATGTGAACTTAAAGTGAGGTACTTCAATAGGGTGGTTTCCTATTATTTTTTTATTGCCTAAATCGAAAGATTATTACTCCTGGGATACCAATTTCACGCTTTTAGATTTTTAAATGACGATATCTATTTTTCGCGATTAAATGAAAAGTGAAAATTTTCAAGAGCGCGAAAACGCGACGGTTAAGTATGTAACACCGAATTTTGAGTGGTTTGTTTTGGTTTTGGTGTGACGAAATAAAAGCAATAATAAGCAGCAGAGGTGGAGTGAGGTAATTGTTGGGATTGTTGACGGCGCGGGAAGAAGTAAAAAGGGGGAGTCGGATTGTGATAGTTATGGCAGACGGGTGTTCCCTTGCTCCCGAGTTTGTATTATTTTAAGTGAAATAAAATATATGTAAGTGACGTAAAAAATAAGAGTAATTAATTGAAACGTTACATTTTGGCGCCCAACGTGGGGCACGACTTCTCGAGAGGATCGAGACCACGGAACGCCTGAGGAACGAGTCGCGTCGTAGAGAGCGGGAATTCAAGATGGCGGGAGTGAAAAAATTTTACGAACTGAAAAAGGTGGATTTACAAAGTTTGTTGAGGGATCGGGGATCGACGACCCAAGGGGCGAAATTTGAGCTGCAGGAGCGTTTAAAACCGCTTTTGATAAAAGAAGGGGTAGATATAGAGATACATGAGTTTGAGATAGAGACGCAGGACCAAGGATACAGTGACCTACGCGTGCTACTAAGACAGATGCTAGAAGAACAGAAGAGTCGAAATAGAAAATGGGAAGAAGAACGGGAGAGTCGAGATAGAAAATGGGAAGAAGAACGGGAGAGTCGAGATAGAAAATGGGAAGCAGAACTGGAGAGGCGAGATAGCAAACAAGAAGAAAGAGACAAAAAGTTGGAGGAGACAATGAAAAGCATCAACGAAGGGCTAGCGGCGTTTCGGCGAGAATGTAAGGGGAGAAAGGAAAAACAAGCGGAGGAAGTGCCCGGGAAGATGGCGGACGAGATAGGACAAGAATCCACCTCAAAGGCAGCTGGGCTGGATGAGGAGGCGGTCCAACGCATCGTGCGTGAGAGGGACGCGAGACCCGGCGTCACAATGACATCCGCGGTACAGTTGATGGTCCCTACGTTCGATGGGAGGCATACATCAGGACCCCGTGAGGAGCGTGCGTGGAGGACGTCGGGAGGAGCGTTCCAGCACAGCCAGCAGCACGGATGGGACTCGAGGAAGTCGCAGCAGCGGGAGTGGCAGGCGTCGAGCCAGCAGAGAGAGGGACGACGAGATAATAACTTTCTCGGCGATGGATACGTTCACCGGCCGGGCGAGAGAGCAGCTGATCGGCGGCCTGCACTAAACAATGTAGCGGAGGCGCGCCAACCGGAGCGACAGCACCTTGTCAATTCCATGATGGCGGAAGGAAGCAGTCACATAACCGAGCTTGGATCGGCAGGAGAAGGTGACTCTGAGAGGATCGCGAGAATATTTAGGATACGTGAAGGTAACGTAAGAAGGGACGAAGGTCGGGAGGAGAGAAGAAGGAGGAAGGAGAAAAGGAGGAGAGTAAAATTTAAAATGGGGCAATTAGATAGGTGGCGAGAGTGGTTACACCCTGGAGAGACGGTGGAAGGGTGATGTGACAGGAGAAAAATGAGGGTAAATACATGTGAAATGGTTTGATATGGATGATTGCAAAAGTGTTTGTTGATTATTTATTAAGTGCAGGGTTGATATTTATATGCTTGGAATGAATGATGACAGTGATGAATGAATGAGTAAAGTAAACGGAGAAGGGAAGTGATAAGTAAGAGAAGTGTGACAGATGGAATAATGAAATGCCGGTGTGTGAAGTGGAGTGAACTGTGTTTGTGTGATGGAAAGGGGGAGGTTCAAGACTGAAGGCGTTGGGGCCACGCCCGTAACCCATAATACTTTGTTTTTGAAGGCTTTGAAAAAGAAAATTGCATGTCATTCCATTTTCTTTTCCAATGGGGCAAATGTAACACCGAATTTTGAGTGGTTTGTTTTGGTTTTGGTGTGACGAAATAAAAGCAATAATAAGCAGCAGAGGTGGAGTGAGGTAATTGTTGGGATTGTTGACGGCGCGGGAAGAAGTAAAAAGGGGGAGTCGGATTGTGATAGTTATGGCGGACGGGTGTTCCCTTGCTCCCGAGTTTGTATTATTTTAAGTGAAATAAAATATATGTAAGTGACGTAAAAAATAAGAGTAATTAATTGAAAGGTTACAAGTATGAATGCTGGGAAAAGCCCATGTGACATCATTCTGGTTCCTGCTTCCGACCTGTGAGGTGACCTTGGGGCGAGGATGTGTGCGCCGCTGCAATGCAGGCTGCTATCGGGTAGCATGCATGCATCGGTAATCTCAGACAATGTAAAACTCCTATCTACTCGTATAGAAACTAGGTCCCTGTGACGTCACGTGGAGTGGCATCGCATGGGCGCCAATCTGGCCTTTTTCAAATGAGGATAAAATTGACCATTGCCACTCGTCTAAACCGGTATTTTTAAAACAAAATAATTTGTATATTATGAATACACTAATGGTGGGTAACAAATCGCAATCAATGCCTTTCGTTTTCTTTGATGAAAGAAACTACCCTAATACAGCTCCTTACACCCCTCCATACTATATCCATTTTCTTAGTTTTAAACCTTGCAACCAAAATAATTTGTTTTGAATCTTGCAAGTAGAGTGATAAATATTAAAATTGACAGTTAAAAATTTTAAAGAATATATTAGAAAGGCAATAAACCTTAACATGAATTGGAGATATTATTTGATCTTTTATAGTGCATTGGCAAAAATTATTATAATTATTAATTAAATATAATTTAATTATTATAGAATTATAAAAATTATTATTATACTTCCAATTTGTTGTCTAAATGAATTTAAATTCACGGAAAACCCTGAATACCTGTTCTCCAACTCATACATTTTTAGCGCATACTGCATATATTCAAGGATATGGTCATATAATAGGATTAATAGAGTATTTGCACAGGGCATCAGGTGAGGAATACCATTGAAAACTTAAGTATTTGGTGAAGTAAGCCATCAGGAATTTGAATTTACAGCTCTAACTACAGCTTGGTTTATTTAATAATTAAAATTTATTATGAGTTGTTTTCAGATTGATATTGTGGAGGCGAAAACAAACATCCAGTGGCTCCCAACTATGCAGGTGCGCAGCTAGGAATTAAGGCCAGGGGAGGAGGGGGGTTTATGAACACTAATATGGGGGGTAAGGGGGGTACGGAATACCCGCCAGGGTAAGCAGGTGTGGGGACCCTCGCCCAGAAAATTTTATTTTCAAGATAAATGGTTCAAAATTGTGATTTTTACGGCTTTTTGAGGGACATTTTATTAATCCTTACACTATTCTATAAGAAATATTTATCTAATTAACCCTTTCAAGACGGAGGAGTTCTCGCCTTAGCATGACTTCTGTACTGAGCCCTGAAAGATTCTTCAGTTCCCTCAGCGCGGAGCATTTATGCAGAACATTCATTAAGAAGGGTGTCGCGGATAATCACACACTCTCAGCACCAACCTTTTCCGACCCTTCTTAGCGGGGACTTTGCATTATCTCGGACTCCAAGGGTAGTTGGGCTCCCTCTTTTCGGGGTTTATAACCCTACCAGTGGCATTGGTTCTTAGTCAATCATGCTTTGTTTATGTGAATTAGATATATGGATAGTTGTTGCTTGCACTTAAATTGCGGACTTCGAATTGAATTCCTCGTTTTATTCTGAGAATTGTCAAATTTAGAACAAAGCTCTACCATCAATATTAACATATTTAATGCAGCAACAATTTCCATGTTGATGTTTATACTGAAATTGAGATATAAGTTAATATTTATTGTAGAATTTTGTTTAAAAATTGTAAACCGTGTTCAAAAGACAAATAATTCTATTCTTAGTTTATATTTTTTGAGAGAGGAACAACTATTTATTTTGCAAAATGACTGGATAAACAATAGGAGGGAACACTCAAAATTAAAAATTGGTTTTCGTTATTTAAAACCAAAAAGATAAGAATGTCACACACCAAATTTCAGATCTAAAATCTTGATGTCTCCATGTCACAGTATTACTGCCTGCAGAAAATTGCCTTTTGCTACATAATTGTGTGACTGGGAAAGTACTTTCCTCCCTAAATTGCAAGATTTCGGAAACTTGAAGTATATCATCGGTCTTTGTGGATCTTGAAACCTCATGGAACTCAAGTTGCCTAAGCAAATGAACTAAAGAACTTAGCTTTAGTTTTGTAGAGCCAAAAATACCTATACTTCTCACGTCGTTTAATCAGCCTTAAAACTCTTGCTTTTTTAAGTTCAAGAAAGAAACTAAACGCTACAAATGAATATCACATTGGACGGACGCAGTATTAAAAAAGGCTAAAAGATGCCTTGTGATGTGAAAACTCTGCTTTCCACGCGACTCACCTTTGCGAAGGTGGAGAGGGAAAAAGGGTATCGGCTGTTGCCTTTCGAGGAAACAGTTCATTTTCCTCTCTCTTAAGCATGCCGAATTAATCTCTTCACTTTACTTCAATACCCGAGCCATATTTCTTATGCGTGGGATGGTTCCCGAAAAATATCCAATCCTTAGTATTTTCACTCGAGTAATGCGTTAAATGGTCAAGTCGATCTATAAATAACCCTTTTTAACACCCTCATTTTAGTTTTTTAAGTCAATGAAGACGATTGTCCGTGCTTTAAATGACGATTTTCAAGACTTAAGTTTTAAAAAACTTCCTCAAATCGGCCTCAGTTACTGAGTTCCGCGGCGTGTAGCTCAGCCTTGACGCGCGATTAAAAAATCACTCTTTTTTCCTTCTTCTCAAAAGTGTTTTTCCAAGATTTCTGCTTAGTACTTTTTAGAAATCTCTACTATATATTGTGGTTCAAATTTTCCGAGTTATATTTTTCGCAAACGAAAGATAGTTTCTACTTTATGTCAAATTTCAAGTGAAAAACGGGTCGACCATTTCGCGTTGTAAAACCAGACAGATGAAAGCCAAAATCTTCAAAAGTCATTAGAAGTATAGAAAAAGCACCAAGTGTAAGGAATATTGCGTTTTTTATTCCATAAAAATCATACCAACGCAACACCACCAGGATAAATTTAAAAATTTTCGAGGATTAACGAGATCGCGCGTGGTTTTGAAAAGTTGGTCATGTTTGGGCCACTGTATCATCACTAAAGCGTCGTATTTAGGTAAAATGGCATATAAGTGTATATCTGGTAATGATTTATGAGTATTTACGCTAATTTTCAAGCCTCTATCCCCAAAAAGGTGATTTTGGACTTGATTCCAGCTTTTTCCGATTTTGGACCGGTGCACCGCGGTGTGCGCCGGGTCGGAAGACGATCGGCCGCCGCGGCTGACGTAAAGGTATTCGGCGCCCACGTCGACAACTGTAGAGTGTACAGCAAGCTAAAACTACCAAGCTAAGACATTGGAATGACTTATCGGCTTTAAAAACTGTATTACTACATGAGTTTCATGATAGCACTTCCTGTCGGCAGATTGCTGGACCAACTGGCCTCGAAAGCCGTGTAACCGTAACTTACTCGACTCGACATTTGCAATGCTACTCGAAACGCTCGAGTCGAGTACCAACTACTTAAGCGCATAAAAGTACCAACTACTCGACTCTACTCGAACTTTCGAGTACTCGCAAATCCCTAGAAGATAATGTTTTTTGTTGTTACGATAACGCGGCGCGAAAATTCAAATGACTGCTTGAAACGCGGTCATATTTAAATTTGTGGTTCGAAGTACTACTGGAATCGGAATCCATTTTTCACATTGACAAGTACTCATTTTCGATTCTGATTCTTGGCCGAGAATCGAGGAATCGAAGAATCGAGGAATCGAACCGACCCATCACTAATTTAAGCACACATGAATTTTTTGCGATGTGTG
The DNA here is from genome assembly GCF_921293095.1 of Ischnura elegans. NCBI lineage: Eukaryota > Metazoa > Arthropoda > Insecta > Odonata > Coenagrionidae > Ischnura > Ischnura elegans. The sequence goes on from NC_060246.1 coordinate 149,938,909, forward strand.
GCCAAAGACAACAAAAGGAGTAACGGAAAGTAAATCACTTTCAGAAGCATAAAAGACATTAAAATGGCCCTCACAAATTCTATAACAGCCTGTCTCTTAAGGAATATTCTGTATCCGTGCAGCGTCGTACCTATGCCTTCGTCGGTCTACGTCATTTGGCACCACAAAAATATACTTTTCTGGTGTTTAACGAGAGGTAGATTCACATCTCGGCACACAACAATACAGGTTTCCTCCCACTCATTTAGGATTCTCCGTTTTATCTACTATTTATTTATACTCGAAATAACATACACGACAATGCACTCCTCATGCAAGTAATGCCGATACGTATTATGAGGTTCACACGTCATCAACATGGCGTCGCCCGAGAATTATGCTTTTGGCACGGAATTCAAGTGGAAACTTCAAACTTCTCTAGAACGAAATTATTCAGCGCTCTGTGGTAAAATTTGGTGAGAGCCTTACTTACACCCATTGTTTTATAAATCAAACACAGTATTATGTAGCATAATCCCTTCTATTGTATGACCGCAGTCCCTTACCGCTAAGAGGGGTAATATAAGACGAGGGGTACGGGTACCTGCTCCCGAATTTCAAGGGTAAAGCCTAAGCTCCGCAGTGATGGGTCCCGAAACAAAGATATCGCACACTCACAACCGTCATGAAAGGGGGAGAGCTAGGAAACATATATATTCGGCATTTGTTCACATGCATAGGAAAATCTCTGACAAAAATTTGTGGCGTTCATCTCCCGGGTCATGAAATGTCCTGATGCATATTTTCATCTTTAGTAGGGAAAAGGTTAAGTGAAATGGATTAAGTTTATACATTTTTCTGGACTCTGGGTTCCCCCCCACACCCCTGCTGCACCACTGCAACTATGTATGTCATCTAATATCATTTTCTGCTTGAATCTGCTTCCTTTCAATGAAAATACCACAAAAGAAAAAAGTCTTTAGCTTTATTCTGCCTTTTGATCTCATCGGAGGGTAGAAAATGTCTCAAATCTTTCTTAAATTCTCCTTAAATAATTATCGGATAGATCAGTTTACAAAAGTGGCCAAATAGATTATGCTGAAATGGAGTTCTGAATATTATTTCTAGGTGAGCTACTCAGACTTTTACCCAATTGCAATACTTGAGGCCCTTTCTTCATCACTACAACAATGATATAAGATATTCTGTATTCTGGTCTTGATCTCCCACTTGAATGTTTAATAATGTATATACAGTGGAAATTGGTTAGTACGTTCCTCCTTAGTACGTTTTCCTCCTTAGTACAATGATTTCTCTCGGTCCCGGTACCATCGGAACAAAATACAGGCAAAAGTATTTGGTTAGTACGTTAGAAAAAATTGCGCTTTCCTGGTTAGTACGCTCAATTGCTAGCCGTGACGCAACCCGCAATTCGTTCTCCAGTATCTTCTTAAAGGCCGCTTTACACGGTGAATGATCTTTCGAAAGATCATTCGCAAGAAATTCATACGCCGGTACCGCTATACACGGTGAAAGATTTCGGTGAATTTTCTTCGCAGAAATGATGTGCACTGGTGCGACTATCGATAGTGTATTTCGATTCTAACGATACTTTCGACCATTTCTCACCACATGATTAGTTTTGGAAGTCGCAGACGACGGAATGCTTCTTTTACATGTGTGCTTCAATATACTTTTGTATTGCTTTGACTTTCGGTGGGTTATGACGTACTAAGTAATGAGAGGAATTAGAACGGTTCGTATTGACAGCGGAAAACCACTTTAATAAATCGTGCATTTTGTAATCCCGTAACGAAGTACATGATTAGTTGTTTTCGCTGCAGAGCAAAGGTGATTATGTATGCCACAAGATAATGCGCTCTGTTACATGATCATAAGGGAACTTACTCTTCAAATGGCTGCCCAAGGTCTTTTCCCTTCCGATTCATTGCATTATAAAGTAAGTTAAAAGATAATTTGGGGCAAAACTGCACGTTGTTACTCGTTCAGAAAAATCCTATCTTATGGAGACTAGTCCCGTATTGATGCCGCAGAGTCCAGCTCCAATATAAAAGAACACAATAAGCATAATGCGAAAGCTCCTCAATGGTGAATGCCGGTTGACCATGAGTTTTTATGTTTGGGGTCCCTTCGGGTACACAGCCTTCACAATACAGTCGAGCAAAGATCACTTCTGTGCGAGAGATGAAAGGTAACGGGAAGAGAAAAAAGGAAGCGAATGGTTCTATTTTCGAAAGAGTGCGCTTCAGCATCCTCATACTTTCTACAATGAAGTTGGCTCAGTGTCATCTCATTGCTTGCTATCGAAGCAGGGGAAGAAAGTGGACTGTGAGATTCATGGGCAAACTTATGGTGTTAGCCCCTTGACTTATAGGCAACCCCGTGAGATTGTGACTTCCTAGGTGGGCCAATATGATAGCACGGCTCGTTTTGGCTGGAATGTGTTCACCGAATATACAGAAATTTTGTCATTAATTGGGAGTCCCACCCCAAAATTTACCGTTCAAGTCTTTAATATAGTTTCATAATTACAAATCAAACAAAATATAGACGCAATCGAGGAGAAAAACGACATTTTTGACCTTTAAAAATCCAGAATGTTTTTTCCGAATTACCCTATTTAGAGGAATGATGTTTGTGAATTTACTTTCTTTCAAAGAAAATATTAATGATTTGAGCTATCGCATGAGTTACTATGCTTCCAAAGTTTATATATATGATCTTAAAATTCCGAGGTGGTGCTAATGACAAGATGGACGCCATGCGCTCATATCATTCTCGGAATCATTCAAGCAAATTAGGACATGCTCGAAATTTCTTTCGGGTGAGTTCCTTGAATGATTAGAGATAGGCAATATTGTGATCTCATAGGTGAGCAAAGATAACGTAGCGGCTCGTGTTGGCTGGAATGTGTTCACCGAATAAACTGATATTGTGTGTTTAATTGGGACTCTCACCTGAAACTTTAGCACTCAAATTATGAAATATAGTTCAATAATTGTAAATTAAACAAAATATAGACGTAATCGAGGAGAAAAATAACGTTTTTATTCATTAAATATCCGAAATGTTATTTCCGAATTACCCACTTTAGACAGTTGATGTTTGTGAATTTATATTCTCTCAAAGTACATATTAATTATTTGAGCTATTTCATGGGTTACTATGCTTCCAAAGTTTTTATATGTAATATTAAAATTCCGAGGTGGATGCCAATGGCAAGATGGACGCCGTGCGCTCATATCATTCACGGAAATCATTCAAGCAAATTAGAACAGGCCTGAAATTTCATTCGAATGATCATTCAAATGCAGGAAATTTCCATTATGCACGGTGAATGATGGTCATTCGAATGATCTTTCGAAAGATCTTTCGAAACATCATTCACCGTGTAAAGCGGCCTTAAGGGTCGTAAAGCTCCCGAATTCATGATTTAATTTATTATTACTAGCCATTAACATTCTTGCATTCATTCCACATATCTTTCTTCGACCGTTATTTATCCAAATGCATTTCTCAATTCTTATGACGTGATGAATAATAAAATATCGCCATTTATCAGGAATGTCTGACTAAGCAAAACTGCAGCCAATGAGAAGCCCCAATTTTCCGCACCCTGAGCTCCTCACCTTCTGTTGCCTCTGGAGTGCCCACTGCGCACAAATTTCACGAGTGGGCAATTGTTGCTATTGCACGAGTTACCATGATGAAGAAATGAGTCTTATCCAATTCCCACTTTATCTAAAGCAGTACTGCACGACGTCAATGCTACGGAGTACGTGCGTATTTGACTACTGCTGCAGGAGCAGACGATGCTCTGGATCTCCACGCGAAGCTTAGTTTAAAAATACTTGATCTCGGCTCGAAAGCAGACGACATTAAACAAATTTTTAAAGTAAATTTCAACTGTATAATATAAAATCTTCTTGTAATTATGTCGTAATCTAATAATCTTGTGTGTTATTATTCGATATACCGATCGATATAACAATCGATATGGCTTTATTCGCTTTATTCCAGAAGCGAATGTGTACGGCTGTTGCCGTAATTTAAGGATAATATAATTTTGTCCAATTTTTAAGATGTTTAAAAACAACCTGTTGACATACTCAGGGTTGTTGTTCTTAACTTTAATTACACTTTAAACTCAATACCCGTGAATCGCAAGTCGTCAGTGAAGGATCTTGGCGTATTAATTGATACAAAACTAAATTTCTCCGAGCACATAGAAACAGTTAAGTCTAAGGCCATGTCCCTTTTAGGCCTACTATACAGATACTCGGAAATTAAAGAACCACAAGCTCTTCGTTGCTACTTTTCGACAATTGTCCTCCCTGTTATAGCCCATTGCTCTCCTATTTGGGCGATGTCGGCTCCGTCAAATCTCTCCGCCTTTAAATCTCTTACAAACTTTTTCTCAAGTATAGTAAAATATAGAGTACCTCGCATGCGTAATATGCCCACTAACACCATTCTAACTTCTCTCTCCATTCACAATCTTCCTTCTGTATGTCTCAAAAGTGACCTTAAATTTATCTACAATATCCTAAACTCAATCACACTAGTTCCCCGTTTATCACTCATTCAACGCTCACTTTTTTTCCGCCTTCCCTCACTTCTTAATTCCCTTCCTCCGAGTATTGATCCCTTTTCCCTATCCCCAAAAGTCTTTACTAAACTTAAATCAATAACAACACTTCCCATTTCTTACCATTGCTACAATTTTCCTTAGCTTAATATACTTGTGTTCTTAAATTTCGAGGTTTTGATTCTCGTTATATTTTATGTACTGGATTCTCGGCATATTTTAGGTTGATGTGATTCCCGTAACATTATATGTATTTTATTTCTTGTTATATATTATTTATTATCTTATTATTGCACCACTGTAAATTGGCAATAATTGCTGTATGTGGGCTTTTGAAATAAATAAATAAATATTCTCCGAGTATGCTGTGACAAAAAAGAAATGACTTAACTTTACTTGTCCTCTTTCTATAAATATATATAGGATAAATCACGGGAGAAAGACGCCGTTTTCATGTAATTGTCTTCGGGAAATCTATGAAACATTGTGATTTTTATTCACATGATATTGTTTTTCAATGTAGCGCCCATCTTCTTTATTTTAAAAGTGAAAAGAGTTCAGGAAGGCGATCCTACGAGAACTACCGATAGTAATTGTAATTATGATGACTTTTCCACAAATTGCAATTACCCCGACTGCTATTTTTTACTTTCCTCGTTAGCACGTTTTCCTGGTTAGTACGTTCATTTTTTGTGGTCCTTTCAGAAACGTACTAAACAAGTTCCACTGTATATAGCATTTCATGGTGGAGCTTAGTATCCAGGGGTTAGAAAATGCTGCTCACTGCATGATTGCTGACAAACCTACAATGTTGAGTTATTGGTTAGAAGTATTTAAGGGGGCTCAATTTAATACTCAACCCCATGCACATCGAGTATTACACTAGAAAAATTTCCTATTTTCCTTCGGCCACAACCTAACTTTCCAACAATGTTAATTTCAATGCAAATATAATGTTGGAAAACAATTCAGGTACAATGCAAATAAACAATTTATAAGCAATAAGTAAGAGCCAATGTGGCTCCATTAGACTTACATTTCTTGAAGTCACTTGAAACATTGATTTGACGATTTACACTTTTTGGGCAGGATAAGGTGGAGGTGGGTCATCATCAGGTAAACCCTTTTCATCACCTTTATCAGGCAAAAGAGGCACTTTGACCACGAATTCTTCATCCAATAAACCCTTTATATCCTCTTTTGCAGTATCTGAAGTAGGCTGTCCTTTCTTATACTCAAACCGGACCTATAAAATGTTTTAAAAAAAACCTTTTAACTTTTCCCACATTATATGCATAAAAAACAAACTTATGATTTCAAAACAAAATACAATAAATCATGATCTATGACTTCTTCATTTTAAATATAAATGCAACCCCTTAACATAAAGAAGTCGAGTCTGAAAGTAAATACTAAAGATATTAACATATTATTTATTACTATATGAGAAAATCATCAGAATTTAATGTACCTTAAGTACATATTATGAATGAATTCAACCCAGAGGGAAAGCATCAAGTTCAAGTTTAGTCATCATACGCACTGTAAATAAGCAAATGTATTTTGGAGAATAAAAATTGGAGCAGCATCACACCATTACACATAAGTGGTTTCCATCCTTCAAAAAGTCCTTTTAAGTTAATGAATTTTGAATCAGCCAAATTGGCAAATCCCAGTACAACCACATGCCTGGCAACCTCTACATACATGCATGCATATTTCTTCAATAATTTTTAAATGTATATATAATTTGAATTGTATCGACCATAAACTTTAATCTAAAATTTGAAGGGTTATTATTAATGATAATTCAGAAGTGGATAGCATAATAACTAAAAAATGAACATGCTTGAAACATAAACTTGGAGGAAAAAAAGCAAATATTTCAGCTTTCAGTATACGTTCAATGGTGTCAGGCTCAACTTTGTGGAAGTCGAAGTTCACAAATGAAAAACCGACTTCGTTTTCTTCCACTAATGTAGTGGGAGAAAACGAAGTCGGTTTTTCATTTGTGAAATATTTCAGCTATCTTTTAATTAGAGATGGGTTGAATAGCAGATTTCTCGAACTCGAATATCGAATTCGAATATTAAATCATTGCTCGAATATTCGAATACCTCGAATACTAAATGATGAATGCTGGAATGTTTGACTCGGTTGCCTATGCAGCAGGCAACACAAGATTTTGGGGAGTAATTTTGATTTCCTTTAAAGGATTCGAACAGGAATTTAGCTGATTAATGGAATATTTTAATTTTATGGAAACAATTGGGCATATAATTAATTCAACTAACATCGCTTTACCCCCACTCCTGCTGCCAAGTGCTAGCTGACAATCTGAGGCATTTTGTAAAATTCAAGCTCTTCTCCACCAGATTTTCTTCAATTATTTTCAGTCCATCTTTGGGAGTTCTCACGAGATAAGAAGATGAATTGGAATTGCTATCAGGGAGAAACCAAATATCCTGAGAAAATATCCCTTCGTCTGGGACTGTAACAATAAAGATTTATAGCACCACTCATAAATTGTAACTTGATATATGTTTTCGGAAAAAAATACCACATCAACTACCGAGAAGCTCTGCTGCTCATATCGAGTCTCGCCAGAATGCCAAGCCTCCGTCCTATTTTGACATTTATTTCCTCGCGTAAAATGCTTAAATAAAGTCAGAAATGCGTCGCGTTTGGTCTTGTTCTTTTTTAAATTACGCGCACATCACTAATATTTCAATCCAATAAAGGTGTAATAATAATTGCCGAAAGTCATTGCTAGACACCTTTCGGGCTAGTAGATGACTCATGCAGCAGTTGACCTCCAGAAATGGGGAAATTCGAAGCAGGTAGGTAGAAAAAGGTCAGTGGGTGAGAAAAGGGGGTGGGTGCGAGACACGTTTTTATTTTTCTCGCGTAACTTGATATTTTTTTTCGAAGCCTAGGTCTTCGTAATATGATCCCTGCGCGAGCTGGGACCTTTTTTTATTTCCGAGAAGTAGAAAGCCTCAGAGGGGGATAGCTGATCTTGGGAAATGCGCTAATGTTACTATCCCACGGTACTCATGCAGCAGTTGAGATCCAGAAATGGGGAACTTCGAAGCAGGTAGCCAGAAAAAGGTCAGTGGGTTAGAAAAGGGGGGCGTGAGACACGTCTTTATTGTTCTCGTGCAACTTGATATTTTTTTCGAAGCTAAGGTTTTCGTAATTCGACCCCTGCCCGAGCGAGGACCTTTTGATTGATTTCGGAGAAGATGAAAGCGTCAGAGTGGGTGAGGCGAATGCTGAATGGAGGGGGATAGCAGATCGTGGGAAATGCACCGATGTTACTATCCCATGGCACTGGAGTTTCCTGGTGGAGGAAACCGGGGATTTTCGGATTTTTTCACCCGGATCAATTTAGGTTTCCCACGTCGAACTCTTTTCACCGCTCTGACCCGCGAATTTGATGTAGTTCGTCAACTTGCCTATAACGGCGCTGCATGCACTAAAAGACTACAATTCTGTACATTTTTCCGAGTCTACTACCAACGACGTGCGTGCGACAGTATACGACACGAATTTCAAAGTATTCGAGGTATTCGAGGCGGTACTTTTCGCATAACTATTCGAGACCTCGAATATCGAATACTTTCTAGTATTCGAGGTATTCGAGTATTCGCGGATACTATTCGCACATCTCTACTTTTAATCATTACTGCCAAACTTCACTAACTGTTGCATTACTGTGAAAGAATATTAATATGACATACTCTATCTGGAGCGAAACACAGCCACGCTGCAATAACAAGAGCGCAGAGGGCCACTGCAGGCAGAAACCATCTCGGCATCCCTGCTCTGCTGGCTAAGCAACCAAACCAATCCCTGGCTGCCTCTATTTCTTCGGCATCAGTTTCCCAAGGGCGACCCCAGGGAGAGTTTCGCATGTCCTCATCAGGAGAGGTTGGAGATGATGGAGGTGAGAGTGGATCATCAAGTGGAGCCGGGAGAGGTCCTGGTAAGGTGCGCACATGAGTATGGGGGAGGGAAGTTCGTACTTGGGGAGAGAGAAGGGGGTAATGCAACTGGGGGCGTAGACCTGGATCTGTCAGCACATCATATGCTGGGTCCCCTACCCCAACAGAGAAGACAAATTAATGACTAACTACTTAAGGAGAACATAATACACGATTATAAGCATGGTTATACCCCATAAAAAGGAAATTTCAACATTTTGATAAAATAATTCTAGTTAATAAACTGATTATCATTTAAAATATATTTAGTGAAAGTAAATTGATAACACACGGTAGCACATGACCCGAATAATGGATGTAAACAAAATTCAGCAGAATATTATACATAACTGCCAGCACAAGTTTAGAGATAGGTCAAGATTTCAAATATACATATAAAGGTACATAGTACAAAGGGTTAGAAAATACTCCAATAATTATACCTACAGGATGGACACTCTATGAGTTCAGTTCAATTGGAGAATGATGAAAAAAATTCAATTCTTTTTTAAAGATAGATTCCTTGTAAGTGTGCCTATATTACAACAGAAGGACATACGTAGTTGTAATAATTCTTAAGCAGCCACTACACTCAATCTAAGTGCGTCAAGAAAAGAAGTTGTAGCCTTCTGGGCATCTCACATCAATGCTGTGGACAATTTTTTTTCTGACACATGAGATTATTTTTTTTCCGGGGGTAAGGATTGTTGGATTTCTAATAGTTCCTATGGAGGGAATGGAGTGTCCCTCTTCATCAATCAAAATACATCGTTTTTTCAGGATTATCTTGGACTGCCAGAACTACTGGGCTTATCCTAGTTCATAAAAATAAAGGAGTTTTGCAGCAATAAGAATATACGAAGCAAATCCTTGAAAAGGGAAAACCCAAATAATCACATTTTTAATGACATGATTGCACAGACAATGATCTATCATCATATAATTATGAAGAGATAACATTTTCTTCAGTTCATTACAAATAGTAACTGGCATAGGCTACTAGAAAGGTTATTCAAACTTGAAATGAATACAAATACTACAATGATTTGGTGGTGTCTCATCTGATCTACGACTTAAGGCAAAACTGTAACCAGCCCAACAGGGTCAAGGAATTCAGACACACAAAAGAATTTAGAAGGTGCAGAAAATCCAAAGCAAGGGCTCAAAAACTTATTAAAAATATTAATAACCTTCCCATAATTATCTAGGACAGTCAGAGTTCTACTGAATTTATCCTTGTTCATAAAAAGAAAGGAGTTTTGCATAAATAAGGATGTATGATGAGAGCCCTCAAACAAAGGAAAAAACCAGATACCACCACGAATTTGTTATATCCCATCTCTAGTTTGCTTTTACCTCATGATTAAACATAAACTAATAGCATGTACATAATGTTAACTAAGCAGTCCCAAAATGATCATCTTTCCACTTGAGCTGATTTCAAATTTCAGTTACCTGGAGATGGGAATAATTCTTGAGGGGGAGGTATAGATGGAGCGCTCGGGGGTCTGCGATGCCTGATGATCAAATGAAAGGCCCAATGATGAAGGTTAATAATCTTCCCATTTCCTCCCTCAGTCTTCAGAATGCTTCCAAGGCCAGCAGAATCTTTTAAACCCTTGTGAATCATGTCTTCTCCCTAATCAAGGATTTAAAACAGATGCTTGAAGATTACATTCTCCTTTAACAGCAGTGGTTCCCAACCTGTGAGTGTGAACAACTCAGCCAGAAATTAAGTTATGACCATTCCTACTACACACCCAATATGTACATCGTAAACTTTCCTCGAAAGGACTTACACATATCCACATTCAATTTAGATTGAACGCATCAATTTTTTAACGAGGCTGAAGTTAAAACTATGGACTAAGTTAGGACTATGTTGAACTCATTTTTCTCAAGATCCCAATTCATGAAAAACTATTTCCTCACACAAATTTGCCCAACAGAAAGGAATAGAGATGCATCCCTTGGATGGTAACAGCTCCGCAGAGTTGTTGTCATCCAAGGGATGAAGGGGAAAAGGAGAAGAGAGGAGATGGGAGGGGGTAATAGATAATTGGATAGACTAGAAAAGGGTATGTAAGGAATGAGCACTGGGAAACTATTAACGGAATACTTGTAAGTCATTCCATTTAAAATAAACCAAGCCCTAACATGTACCAAATAGGATTTTCATGAAACTTGCCGTGGACATTCATTTTGGTTTGAATAGAAATTATGAGACAGATTAGTCTTTAAGAGTCAAATAGCTGATAAAATATGAACAATTAAAACTTGGGAATGACCCCTACAGAGCCGCAACACGTGATGCATTGTGATTTTTGTTTTCATCATTAACCCCATTTCCCTCAGTGGCGGATACATGTGGGAGGCGCACGCCCCTCCCCTTGCAGGACTGCCACATCGCAGAGCCACAATTGTACCTTTTTTTAAATCATAAGATTGCATTGTTTTGTATATGTGCACATGTAATCAGTTTAAATTTAACTTTCTAAAGACTGTTTTACACAGGGCACGTACTTGCTCAATCTGACATGTGTACGAAGGCACATTCAAAATTGCGTTGTGTAAAGCGGTGAATTACTAGAACACATGTGAGAATGCATGGACGTGAGATGGAAAAATAGCCCCTGTTCTAATTTCGTTCATGCATTCAAACAGTTTTAGAAATCAATGCAGTTATTACCTGTGCAATTCTGTGCCCCCTGTAAAATGGCCATAAAACTTCACATGAGACTTGATTATTTTTCAATGTGATAAAAGTAAAGGTAGCTCAAGTGATCTTTTGCACTCCTCCCTTGAGTTTTTCCTGTATCTACCACTGATTCCTCTTGGATGAAAAGTCATGTTTTATTTTTCTTCTATTGATAACTCCTATGCGATACCACGGCTATCACTAAATTTCCTGATATGAAATATTTTAACAGCAATAAAATGAAATTTACCAAAAAATTACAATATGTAGTACCATTTCCAGATGTCTGCACACACAGAGAAAAGCCATTTGAATATAGACTCATTGCTCAGTTTAAAATGATCATCTAAAGGTCCTGAGAAAAATATCATTAGTGCGACATTCCTTTTTGTAAAAATAACTACTACTACATAATACTATAAACTAATAAATACTAAATGCGATGGTGGTTGGCGTAACATGGTGAAACTCCTTCATGATGTACAAAGGTTAAGAAAACAATTAGCTGTTTCACAAAATAAAATATATTGCGACCGGTTTCGATACAGCGATACTAGTTTTTAATTTTAATCAATTTATTGATCTGTCCAAAATCACCAAGCAAAAAAACAATTTTGAGATATTATATATCCCGAACTCTTATTTCACCTCTTGGTGATAATTTGGCAAGCTTAAGAAAACATTCGTTCTATACAGGGTGTCCCATTTATCTTGACCACCTGAAATAACTTTTTGTCCACATGCAAATTCAAAAAAGTGTCGAGCAAATGTTCATTAGCCGTCAGGGAGACATTAATCAGCATGATTGCCTTCCTTGTAGCTTTGTTATTTACAAATATATGAACAGCGGTATGTCTTTTTTAAAGGGCACCCTACATTTTTTATTCGGCAATTCATTAGCACAGTGGACCATGTTTTGACTTGGTTGTCATTTGTTTACTGCTAACTCCAGTAAGTGGACGCGGTTGTGGTCCCGGGCTCAAAGTGACTTTTGTGTTATGTATTGACTTGCTTGTCATTTGTTTACTGCTAACTCCGGTAAGTGGATGAGTTTCTTATGTTTTTATAACGTTGTGTTTATGTTAATGGTCCACTGTGCTACATTTTTGAATAAGTCTTTAGGAGATGAAATGAATTGCCGAATAAAAAATATAGGGTGCCACTTAAAAAAGACATACCGCTATTCATATATTTGTAAATAACGAAGCTACAAGGAAGGCAATCATGCTTATCAATGTCCCCCTGACGGCTAATGAACATTTGCTTGACACATTTTTGATTTTGCATCTGGACAAAAAGTTATTTTGGGTAGTCAAGATAAATGGGACATCCTGTATAATAAAAGAACATGGTGGTGAGGCGCATGGATGCGAGCTACATGAAGAGCGATTTGTGCTTGGAGAGGGAGTCATGACACCTTACACGTAACTCATGAGTCGCTCTAATCATTTTGCAGAGCCACAGGTTTGTTCTGACTCCCACACAGTCCCCATTACTACTTGGGAACCACTAAATTATCTCCTTGTGATAGTGACTTTAAGTAACCAGGCAGCAGAAAACGTCTTGATTATCCTTTGAGAAGTATTATAACTTCATACATGCATATTTTATTCATATATAAATATATTATATATACACATGCGGCCTCGGCCGTAATGTCAACACAGACTTATAATCATTCATCTCTAAGTACTGCCCAAGTGTTGGTAAAACCTCAGATTTATCGTCAGTGGGTCCCAAAACCTTGTGCCAACAAAATCTGTCTCCAAGAAGCAAAGTAACGTTCATAAAAATGTCTAAAATGGCCAACGTTCATGACATAGTTTAGTGCAGACATATTCATCAGTCATGCACAAGTCTATTTTTGGATATGGCCTTTCTCCCCACATAACATAACGCTCCGCAAATGTGCATATTGACAGTTCGTGTTCTCAGTTTTGAACAATGCTGTAATTCCTAAACTTAGATTAATAATAGTTCCGTAATCAAGGAAAATGTTAAAAGAAAAGCTTTGCCGATTAAAGAAATGTAAGTGCGTGTAATAAGGCTGTGTTAAGACAGACAAAAGAGAGCAGACATGTGTCAGGAGTTAGGGTAGGCAAATTCCAGTGTTGGATCAATGTTGAAGAACAAGGACAAAATGTTTGGACAAAATATTTTGAAGAACAAGGAATTTTGTTCAAGGCAAACACAAAACAAGGCATTTAGGAGGGGATGTGAATGCAGTGATATCGATGCAGCTCTGCTAATATGGTTCAAGCAATGCCACAGTTCAAATACTGTCCCAATAAGTGTTCCTTTTTTGAAGGAGAAAGCTTCAGAGTTTGTAGTAAATTGTACCTGCTTGAATGGTCGGATTGACTTGTTTAAAGCTAGGCACTCAATTTTGTTAGCAAAAATTTGTGGTGAGGCAAAATCCATCAATCCAAGTGTCACTAGTGTCACGTCACAAGTAGTCACTAGTTAGTGACTGGCTAAATGAAACATGGCCAGTAGTGAGACAGCATTACAAAGATGAGGACATTTTCAACGGAACTAGACTTATTTACAAATTGACGCCAGACAAAACCCTGCAATTTAAAAACCAAATGTGTTGGTGGAAAATTGTAAAAAAAAAAATTGACTGCATGTGTGTTGGGGATGGAAAAAAGAAACTTCTAATTATCTGCAAAAGTGCACAGCCTGGATGTTTCGAAAATGTAAAATAACTAACAGGAACGTACACAGCCAAAAAAAAGTATGGAAGGCCTCTGCCATCTTTGAAGAAGCATTGAGGAAGTGGGCCCGTCCCGGGATAGAGAGCTGTCATCAAAAAATAGGAAAATCCTTCTCCTTGTCCACAACAGTGCAGCCCACCCAAAATTGAAGTTGACCAACATTGATCTTGTGTTTTTTTGGCCAACTGTACAAGCGTCTTGTAGCCAATGGATCAAGGGGTTATCAGAATCTTCAAGTGCCATTACCGCAAGCAGCTTCAGAAAAAATCATCCTCTGCATGGATACTGCACAACAAGACAATATAACCGAGTTGGATGCCATTCAGTTCATTTTTTTGAACGTAGGTTTTCGCAGCGAGAGGCATCTTTGCTAACGGCTTCCGGGTGCAGCTGTGTGTTGCGCTTTGTCGTGCAAGCTTTCGCGACCGTTACAGGACGCATCATTTCATCGCCTGATGCGCCATGCATCCTGTAACGGTCGCGAAAGCTTGCACGACAAAGCGCAACACGCAGCTGCACCCTGAAGCCGTTAGCAAAGATTCAGTTCATTGATAATGCTCGAAGGGACATGATACCAAGAACCACTTCCAAATGCTTCAGGGAAGCAAAACTTTGAGCTGCAGTTTCTGATGATGAATAAAGCCGGTTTCACACCACCCAATATTCCTTGATCAATAAACGTTGAACAAGGAAAATCGACCGTCAAACTGCGTCAAAGATAATTCAAGACGGCAGATCAAGAATACTTGATCAAGAGTCATTGGAGGGACTTTCACACGTTCAAAGACTTCAATGATGAGTTTGAAGCGCTGCACCTGCAATACGGAAAACAAAATAGCAACTTAATGCGACTTGAGCACATTATCTGTGGTTTGCCGGCAAAAAAAGTGTCCGAGTGGTTCCGAGTACTTAAGCACTATGGATGAGAATCACATAAATGTTGTGCGGCTTGGAATGATGATGGTATGAATGGTAAGATGAATGGTAAGATGATCCACCTCTCTCAGAATGGATTAAAACAGAAAAAACTTTTCAAATGCTGAGTGCCGCAGAAATTGTGAACGAGGTGCAAAACATGGAAACAATAAAATGCAGATGATGAAGGCGAGGAAGAAGACGTCTGTGTTGAAAAGACAAGAAATATGTCATAAATGGAGAATTAATGGATAAAAGAGATCAAGATATACGTTAAAGTTGATGTATGATACTTTGCCAGTCAAAAGACAAAAACTGCCAGAATGCAACAGATAATTCATATTTAAATATTTTATATGACAGGGCATCTTTGGTGCGAGACAAGTGAACCACCTCGGTTCTATCAGTAAAAACAAATAAGTCATATTAAACAATACATTTCCTAATGAGGTCATGGACCTTATCAGTAGAAACATCACCAGAAAAAAAACACTTTAAAAGGTAAATATTGAACTTTATCGTCTGCTCAGTTGATAAAAATATTCCTTACCCGTTCCAGCCACTAGTCAAGTATTGTCCATACAGCTCTGTAAATTGCAATATAACGAGTTAAAAAATCGTTTCTACATCGATATATATTATGATAATGCCTCACCATCTGATATCTTCTTTGAGCAATTGAAGCCATACTGGCACATCCAATATTACAGGCATATCTGTCCTTGGTGTGTCTATAAGCTTCCATGCAAGCTGGCAAAAATAAATGAAACGTCATATTAAGGCAAAAATTCAACTTAGAACACAGAGTAAGGGATTATTAAAAAATCACAACATCATAGTATAGCGAGGTACACTTTTACTGGAGACTCACATGCTTGGCAGGCATCCTTAGTGGCATTGAGATCTTCTTTAGAATCCAACACTACTCCCATTAGGGTGAAGAATCGACAACCACGTCGGCAGCAGGTGGAATGTTTTACCTTGTAAATGAAGTGAAACAAATAATTCTTTGAAAACAACACTTACAGGTAGAAGAAGTCACAATCACCACACCTTAACCACGAAATAAGACTAATACCGTGTTATGCCTAAATACATGAATACTTCATAGGCTAAGAGTATTAAGTTAAGCAAATACAGATGAAGCAATGATCAATCCAATTATAACTATGCATGAAGTAGAACAGATCTAAAAAAGAAAAACTAGCGAATACTAACATTTGTAATTAGAGAGTAAGTTTTATCACAAACTGCCGCACATGGCTCTTCGTTGTTCAAAACGTCATCAATTATATCAGACACTGCACATTTGCACAACACAAGCAAAAGATAAACCAATCGAATCCTCCTCCGAGTCATTTTTATTGCCTTTCTGATAAATTTAAGGATCTACAGAAATGTCACAGCATCACACAACATGATGTAGTTCGTGTTTACGCTTCTGCGTCAACAGCGCTACATACAATCATGCAATGAACAATTCAATCTCAAAATAAAATTGGGTATATTCAATAAAATAAAATGAAGATTTCAAAATAAAACTTTTGCAAGAAAATAATGATCATTCATATCTTTTTTGAAAGCTCTCATCCACATAAAAAGCCGCAAAAATAAAATTAGCCTGGTTTAGGCAAACATGTTTAGGTGCGGAAGGTGGTGCTACCTAACGACGATTTGGAGAACTGGTGAGTAGCTAGCAATGAGGAGGCCATGGAGGCCGCCAGGAAAAGCCCGGAATCGGTAAGTAAAATATTAATTTTGAGCTTATTTTAACATCCAAAATCGCCCAGAGTGGCTTAAAAATTATACTAAAATTGATTAATTTGAACTCGACGCAAAATAATTTTAAATCTAATGCATTGAGATGAAATTTCGTCGAATAGCTGTAGGTGGTTTTGTTTATTTTTCAAACGAGTGAAAGTGAAATTTTCCTAAAAATTATTTTTTTGTGCTCATGAAGAGTATTAACTGAATTTTTGCCAACTTTTAACATTTTTTTTAAGATTCAGCAAGTTAAAATTCGCTTCTATTTACTATCGTTTCGCCGAATTTATGTGTATAAATAAGATTATATATATTTGAATTTGATTTTCAGTGCAATCATGTTGTTAAGTATGTTTATTTTTAGCAATGGATATCGAGTTATCATGAGGTTGTATGCATGTAAAATCCTCAGAGTACTCTGAGGTAAAATGAGAACATCTAATTTTTATCTCAATTTGTAATTACCATTATATATACATCGATTAATGGTCAATAGGCATCAATTTTACAATATCTCAACTGTCAACGCAGTCACACATTATGTGGATTAATTGTTTTAACTTGATGGTAATATACGGGTTTAACATGGCTATATTGGAAGTATATATTGACTGAACTTTGATCTAGCATTGGCAGCCGGCAAAGTTCTGTAACCTTACTGCCACGAAGAAACTTTCATTTATGAAATAAGGAATTCTTTAACTTTATTAGCTTATTTATTTACTATTCCAACTTCCCAGAGCTAATTGATGCTTATTACGTGAAAAATTATGTATCGATAAAATAACTGCTCACTTTCCGTCAGCAAAACGAATCGAAATAGTGGACTGGTTCATATCGTTAACTGTCCATTAGAATTTGAAAATAAATTGAGCAATCATGTCAGCTCTATGCTACAAAATTTTCTAGTGGTTTCGAAGTTGAATTCACCTTTTTTTTGCGTAATTTTTTGTGTTGAAAAGCGATCTTAGAAAGTATTTATTTCCCGGTCCTCTGTTGTTCTCTCATCAATATGGATGAGATGTGAGGGGATAATGGCTATATATTTAGTTAGTATATGATGTTTTCAATGCCACTGGAATTGCTCTTTTGAAGCTCCTATATAGTACTTCATTCTTTGCCTGCTGATCGACTGAAAGGGAACCGTGTGACACCTTTGGAGTATTTCACATGGGATATTGGTGGAGTGATAGGTAATATTTAATGTGGTCTGGGGTGCCAGCCAATGCTAATGACTAGTATTTGGTTTTGTTGTCTTGATTGATGCATTGTCATGGATACTTCTGTGTTTTGTTGTAATTGTCATCATGTTGAATGTCCCTAATTTTTTGCACATCACCAAATTCTACGTCTGACTATACTCTCAGTTATCACTGCGGTTAGTCTTCGTATGGCCTTGTATCAAATTCCAAGTTTTACGGTGACCGAAGGCGAAGTTCAAAAAATCCTTATGATTTCAAAATATTCCTTATTTTTACCCATATAGATCCCTTATTTTTTCCCATAACTATTAGTCAGAGTAACAATGTGTACACGGCTTGTCATGTTAGTAAACTTCGTAGCTCGTGAGGTCTTCGATCCGTCGTGCTCCTCGATGCAGCCGCTCCTTTGTGTCCCCTCCCCCTTCTTCGCTGAGACCGGTTCACATTGTTGCCAAACACATTTGACCTTGACACCGTCCTCTGAGCGCTGGTGCAGAGGGAACTCGCTATTCAGTTACGCTCCACCAATTCTAAATATGCCAGGTAAATACTCACTTTTCGCCGGTAACCCGGTGTTAAGACTGCAGACAAACTTAATTATAGCTACTTCAAAAATTCCATTAGTTTTGATTTTGAGCTTGGAAATAAATAAAACTACCTGGGTAGTTGTGTAAATTTACGTGAATTACTTTAGTACTACCCTTCGATCCTTGTGCTAGCCCTTAGCAGTCTTTTTTTAAATGTTATGCACGTATTGATTGACACAGGCGACCACAAGCGACCCTCAGTTGAAGATCGAGGTTTAAAGCTGTATGATTTTGCATTAGGTTACAATAGGTTTGTGTGTGGTGGATTCTGAAGTGATCAAAGAGTAGATAGCTATGATAATGAAGTGGCGCAGTGGCATACCCCTTACTTTCAAAGTATTTTTTGACATTTATACCTGTGGGAACTTTTATTTACCTAGCCTTTTATGAATGTGTGTGTGGCTGAAGCATAAAGGCATCTAACGTTTTCGCTCTTTAACTCATGTATGCTTTGTAGCGTAGACCGGGCTTGCACATCTCTTTCCAACTAAATATTTCACAAATTTCGCGCAGCTACAGCGGCCAGTAATCATTTTTCTTCGGTGTCTTGTCTGAAAGCGTGGTCATTTGGGCTTAGGATCGCGCCATCCACCTCACATCTCGATGGTATTTTTCAGCATGGGCACTCGACTGATCAGTATCTTGTCGACTTTACTCTGTAAAACTGTACTGTGAAAGATACTGTCTTATAACCTGATGTAATAATTGTTTAGTCAAACATTGTCGTGTAATTGTGAAAGCTCAAATGAATTGTAGGTTTTATTTCCCGTTTTTAACCAAACCTAGTTTGATTTCTCGGATATTGATTTAATATCAGGAGAATTAATAATTCAAAAATACCTGGCTATTATGAACGGCGCCTCAGCTTCTTGCTTCAGACTTTCTGCGTATACAGAATACCCTGCGATCTACGTCTCAGGTGGCCTGGGGGTGAACAAACCATCACAATCCAAACACAATTTGTGAATGTGGGAGTCCAAATGCATGCTGCATGCAGGTGATTGATCACCCCCTGCCAAACACCCTAGAGGTGGCTCGCAGGGTATTATGTAGATGTAGATGAATCACCAGCTAACCTGGTAATATGAAGCCAAAAATTAAGGAGAGAGGTGTAGGTGCGATGCATGGTTACCACACCATTTAAAAAACTTAATCTATTTAATAATAATAATAATAATTTAATAAAAATAACACGTATGTATTTGTTCATTTGGGGTGACTTACTAGTAAGAATACATCGCTTCATGTAATACAAAACTATACATATACTCTTGCAGAGAAAGCCAAAATTTGCTAACGATTATTAATTAAAATTAATCAATTCTGGTTATGTTAAAAAAAAGGGCCTCCCCTCAGAAATAATTGTAACATGAATGAAAAATCATAAGAAAATTTATTTTTAATTTCATTAATTGCGAAACTGGTGCTATCCTTTATATTACGAATAAATACTTGTAGTAAGTACTGTGCAGTTTCTTAAGAGTGGGCTCTCTTACGATTCAGCTTCTCTCAGGGAGGTATGAGGCTTTTGTACTCCAGCTCATGTCTGCTGCATACTTAATGTGATTGGGAGAATTTTGGCTTCTGAAGGATCATCGGCAACATCTTCCCCTCCCGGCATTCCTTAGCCATCTCAAGCGTCGTCAGAAGTTAGCTCACGATTTCCTTTTTAAGGAGTCCCATTCCTCTTCCTCCCCAGGCCAGCGTAAAGTTTTAAGGCTCTCAGGATAATTTCACTTTCGATTGCTACACCTTCAGGGGGAAGAAAATCCTAAAACTGTCATGATTTCATCTTCAAGAACAAGAGCATTTCTCAACTGCTGGATGCTTGGGATGCAATTGAGAGTATTTAAAATATATTGCGTTCCGTAGTGTAGTTACCTTTTCTCTTGGCCTTCATGTCATAATGTATGTAAAAGATAAATGCAAGTAAAAGATTTTTGTAGCGGAGGATTATTCCACCCTACTCGCTTTTCAGCTTCAAGATACTAATTTATATTGTGATTGCATTTGAAATGTCCCATTATTCTGCTTGGAATTCGTAAATAATGTATATTTTTTCGGTTAAAGTTGTTTGAAGATCGTCACAAATTCCATCTGCCTGCTGTCACCTCTCCTTTTCTGGATTAAGAAATCGTTCTATCGCCAGATGATGTTTCATGGAATCATAATCAGTCGTGGATTCTTTGATTTTGGCTGGATTGTAAAGCTATTTTCCCATGACAATTAGGCGCATTAAAAAATTCATTGTATAGTTTAATGTAATTTTTAAGTAATTGCTATGAGACATCTACTTTAGAATGCCATTGAATTTTTCTCGAAGAGGAATGCAATTACCTTTTTTTGTTCGCTATTTGTTCTAAAAACTGTGTCAGATTTTCACGGTCATTTTATTGGATGAAAATCCTTTACGTTTAGTTAGCGTTCTACGCTGAGCGTAGTGGTAGCTTAGTTTTGTTATTAGCAGGAGGTGACCGACGGCACCACAGACGCTTATTTTTGACGTTTGATTGTCATTTTTCAATGTGATAGAGCATTTTTTATTGGAAATTACTTTAGTTTAAATTCATTTTATTCTGAAAGGCATGAACAACGCATGAAAATTGTGTCGTCTACTTTGAAGTGAGTTATCACCAAACCTGAATTGGTTTCCTGGTTGTGAAATTCGTTCCTTTCTGGTGGACACCATCTGCTTCCAAAAACTCCGGTGGGATAAATATACAGGTTAAAGCCTTTTCTCTCGCACGAGTCCTATTTGCGATAGCAGCGAAAAAAGATGACCTTCGAAATTTTTCGGCGTCACGCGTTAATTATTTGTCCCGGGGTTGTATTAGCGTTTATTTCAAGTCCTGACTTAACCCGCACGACTTAGCGAGTTCAAGATTTTGCCAGAGAAGTCCACGAGTTCTTGTTCTCCAATCGATTATAGTTCTCCGATTATAATACATTAATTTCACGGAATGGTTGAGTTAATGAGTTTTTGGTTGATACTACACAGCTTCATTTTAATGTAGAACTTTGAGCTGACCGAGTGTAGGCCGAGAGTGGTCGTTTCCGGTGGTACATACTTATCAAGGCTCCAGTGCACCAACTCGAAAAAAATCTTGAAGTTGCAATTAAAATTCATTTGTTTTTAGAGTTAACCGAGGACTAGCCAGTTAAATATTTTATGGAGGCAGCCGCAAATTCACGCGAGATGAGATAATTCCTTAAATTATTTTACTACGAACGAAACTATACATTCATAAGTTATTCGTTGAAGGCTTGATGTAGCAGTAACGGATACAGTAAAAAAACTCAAGGTAGTAGGCGCAAAAGATATTTTGAGCTACCTGTAATTTTGTGGTATTGAAAAATAATCAAATTACATGCAAAATTTAAGATATTTTTATTAATACTGATTATACGCATAGATAAGATAATGCTATCTTATATCATAAAAAAGTTACAATTTGTTCTGCAATGTGGGAAGCCCGGCAAGGGGGCGGCGCCCCCCATATGTATCCGCCACTATGATGTAGATAAAGGAAAGATCACTTGGCTGTAAAATTAGAACTTGAACCATACTAGAGGGCTTAAACCGAATTTTCGGGAGCCGCGATGAAGCACAGTTCAGTGCAGCAATATATATATTTTTACATTGATATTAGAGACTATAAGGAAATGTTTTTCACAGGGTGTAGGTTTAATTTAAATTCTTTATTACAGTTACTGAATTAAATTTGTGCCAATGAAAGAAGTTTTGTTTTGCTTGTCGCGACGATTCAGAGAATCTATTGTCGCTGCGCGTTTGAAGGGTTGTTCTGGTTCATGGAAAACATGGATAAGTCAGGATTGTCTTCCATGGAGTCAGGGAAAAGTTATGCTGTATGCGAATCAAAATAACCACCGCGCTCTCGGCTGGCTGAGGTCTTGCATCTTTGACATGCAAAGATACTGCAAATTTGCCTGGGAAATACTAAATTGATTAACTGTTAATTAATTCGATAAATAACCTTTACTAGTTTTGTTTGGAAAATTAAAAATTTGATGACATCTGATAGCATTGGATTGTTTATATATCGTCGCCAAATATTTTATTCTTTCCTCCAATAAATTATAGAAGGAAATTCCTCAAATCGTTGCTCAGCTTCGCCTCGTTTCTTTCTTTTAAAATTTGACCGCTAGGCAAGCTATCACTTTGACGACTCGTACTCTTGGAAATCGTTATGCAACGAACGACAAGATGCATAGTGTGAAAAACCGAGGGAAGTAAATATTTTTGTTTTGAAATAGTGAGGGAATTTGTTGTCGGGAATTTTGTAACAACGCTGTCTTGGTGAAGGAGCTGAGAGAGTTTGGTAAAGCGGTTCGATCTCGTGAGGATCCGCGCAGCCGTCGCTGCGGGAATCTTCGGCGGGCGCAGGAGCGATTTCGCCCATGGTCGGTGGGGGAGTTGCTAATTGGTTATTCCATCCGCGACTCCAGCCGCCACGGGGACATGCTCCCCCATTCCCCATTGGCTTGGACTGCTCGGTTGGTTCTCTCCGGTGAAAGCATTTCTACCCCCTCCCCTTTTATTATTCACATGCGTTGTTGTTTTTTTCTTCTTCTTCCTTCTCCTCCTCGCCGTATTTCCCACCTCCCCTCCCGTGCCCCTGTGACTGCAGAACCATTCCCCTCCAATGCCCTTCCCGTCACCTCTCCCACAGCGATTTTTTTTCCTCCTCTCCCTCCCCCAGCCAACATTCTTCACAGGTAACATCTTCCACCACCTTGCCATCTTCCCTTCCTACATACGTGCTCACTCCACTCGACGCCATCTCCTCCCGTTCCAAAGCCATGGCTGGCGATCCCATCAGGAGTCATGGAGGCCGGCAAACATTTTATGGGGTGTAAGGAATTTCAATGCGGGCCATGGCCTTCGAAATGGGAGGTTTTTGTAGTGTACTACCGCTTCAGGACTTATCCTGCTCTTTTGTCTCTTTCTGGAAGGGTTGTGCGACTATTAAGGGTCTTGAAGTAATTGTCGCCGTTTAAAAATGTCGGATAGGTTGTAGCGAGTAACTTCCTATGGCATCACTAACTCAGTAGTGTCAAGCAGAAGTCTTTTCGCGGCAATGAAGTGGCTCAGAGGAATTTTTAATGTTTTGTTGGCTGTTTGTAAAGCAGTCGAATAATGAGGTTGAATCAGTCAAAAAGTTTGGTTAATGTGGGATATGCATTTGGATATTGATGCTTATAAACCATAGGGTAAGTATGGAAAATTAAGTATTCAATCCATCTTGAAAGTGGCATCGCCGATGGCTAAGTTTTGGGGGAGTTCTACCTTCACATTTCAAAACAACCTATGTGTTGAGCACGGACAGAATGCGACAGAAATCCTCTGGGAAGCGTTCCGGGTTTCATCTACATCTACAGAATACCCTGCGTGCCACCTCTAGGGTAATTGGCAGGGGGGCTGTTTGCGTTAAGCCGCCCATGCCCTCTCGAACACCAATTGTGTATGGGAAACTAGACTGCGGGTGTTGTATTTGGCCTTATAGATTAAAATTAATGTTGAATTCCCGTCTTCATTGAACTCACTGTTGGTTCTAGAGAAGGAAAATTTTGGTATCGGTAAGTGGATTTGGAGAATCCTGAGCAAAATATGCCGTGGTGGTGGACACAACGTCACGCTCACTAAAAAGTGGCGTTCTCCATTTGAAGGGTCCTTCTTAGATCTTAATTACAGGTGCGGGAGTTATTTCTGAATAAGAAGCCCTCTAATCACCTTACCAACATTACTTGGTAGAGGGTACTTTCGTGATAATAGTTCGGTGTAATCTATCAGCTTTTCAACATGTACCGTAGTCACTTTTAGTTGGAAAGAGGTAGGTAAAGAGAGTTCCTTTATCTTTCGCAAAGAGAGACGTTGCAAAAAATTCTGTTTAGGAGTTTGAATAGTCAATGAAAAGATGATGCTTCGTCAAAGGTCAAATTAGTAAGTGCTCTCACTCTTTCTTCTGAGGCCATTTATATAGAAGTTGATGCTTAATTTCAGCTGCATATTCTTCCACACTGATCGATTATCCGTATCTTACACTCCCGCTTCGACCATTTTCATTATAGTCTTTACTTACAACTGAAGTTGACTCGTGCAAAATATCTATTATGGAGTCTGGTATGGAGACTAGAACTGTTTTAATTCCTGCCAAGATACAGATCACTGTATTTCCGAAGTTATATTCTCGGAAGGCTCGTGATTCATGAAGCCTAGGATAAATACATGTGTATCCAATGATAAATTTAATTAATTATCCCTATAGCCGGTTACTGGTTTTTGGTGGATTCGGGTTCTTCCCCTATCAAAATTATATTTTCGAATTTCCATCAATTATGAAAGGTAGGAGAGGAAATTTGATTGCATAGTGACTTAGCCATAGTTTTCAGGATGCATATTCAATTATTCTCCTTTGGAAAAAAATTTTTATCTTGGAACTAGCCCATTGCTTTGATACCTTTTCTCTTTTGTTATCACTCGAATCCGGCTGTGAGAAAATTAAGTGTCCCCTTAGATCCGTGACTTTTCAAAATTCTTTATTCATCAGAAGTGAAGGTTTTAATTGCTTTAAATCTCATTCAGTTAATGGATAAAACTTTGAGAGTTTTGAGTTTTTTTTAGTAGAGAGCTTTGTGTACAGCACAGTTTCAAGATAGTGGGCATGTTAACGATTTGCGTTGGCTGCAAAGATTTGCTGGATCTATTGCCATTTTTTAAAATATCATTACGCTATGCATAGTGAGTATCGATGCGTTTTCAGCGTAAATATGTTTGGTTCGTGATTTAATATGTTGACTTTTCACTTTTACTGTCGCCAACGCTCTCCTACGTGGTAAATGAAAATTAGGTGGTGCTTCTCGGGAAAGACAGTAGGGAGGATACGCATTCCGTGTGGGAGGGCATTATTAATAGGTTTTAGGATTCTGTTGCGCAGCCAGAAAGCTACTTGTAATTTTTGGAAAGGATCGATCGAAATTGCGTTTCCATCCCAATCCTTCTAATGAAGATCATAGATTGCCATAATATGTAATGTTAACGTGATATTCATGTCGTGGCGTTATTTTACTGCAGTGATTTCACTTGAAATCCATATAAAGTAAGGGAGATGTCCCTGGGGGGTTTTAAGCCCGAACTCTCCACTCTGACTGGACTCCTGATGAGATCCAGAACCGGAGATCTTTTCTTATGCACTAGGAAAGTCTCCCGGGAAATATTTTGCTACAGTAACCGCTACATGATTTTCCGGTTCGTTAAGGAGGTATTGTGAGGATGAGCAGTTGCGGATTAGGAGCTATTTAATCCATTTCGTTGAAAGAATGGGTTATGTGCGAGGCCTCAGCAGGAGGGAGAATTCAGCTGGAGGCCTTTGGAAGGCTTATGCTGTTATCACCACCACGTATTCCCATAAGTCGTCGTACTTCCGTGTTTCCCGCTGATAGTTGGAAGGACGATCGTGAGATGGTGCCGGAAGAGCCGCGCAGTTCAAGCACCATATGTACAGGGTGTGTCCTGAAAGTAGTAGGACTGATTTTTTCCCACACACGCGGACGGTCGGACGGGAGTTTTCTGGGTTGTAGGTGGTGGAAGGGACTCTAAAAAAGCGCTGCGAACACGCGGCAGTCGGCTCTGAGCTCTTGCGGAGTGTGAATCATATTTCTTCCAGACCTCTGTCAAGTGACCTCGTCACGGTGCGTCATGGAACGTTTAGTGGAGCAGCGTTACGCAGTGAAATTCTGCGTTAAACTCGAGAAAAGCGGCAAGGAGACCCATGAACTCATCAAGGCAGCTTACGGGGATAGTGCCATGAGCAGAACAACCGCTCAACGTTTGAATACGACCCAGAAACGAAGCGGCAAAGTGCAGAATGGCACACAGCGACATCTCCGAAACCCAAAAAAGCTCGCATGTCCAAATCGAAGCAAAAATCCATGCTCATGTGCTTCTTCGATTCGAAAGGTGTCATCCGCAGTGAGTTTGTGCCACCAGGGCAAACCGTTAATGCAGCTTTTTACGTGCAAGTACTGGAAAGACTGCGAAAACGCATCTTCCGCGTCCGACCAGCCATCGCTGCTTCGTGGATCCTTCATCATGACAATGCGCCGGCCCACACCGCGTTCATTGTCGTTGACTAACTGGCAAAACACGGTGTGGAAACCCACCCTAAAGCCCGGATATTGCCCCCCCGGACTTCTTTCTCTTTCCCAAGCTCAAGACCCCTCTGAAAGGGCGTCACCACGGGTCGGTGGAAGCTCTCCAAAAGGCCGTGACGCGTGCTGTGAAGGACATCCCGGAGTCAGCCTTCCAGGAAGCGTATGCTGCGTGGAAAACTCGCTGGCAGCGTTGTGTTGATGCCCAAGGGGGCTACTTTGAAGATTTTTGAAGCGATGTACCTATATGAGAAATACATTTTTTGTTCTCGACTCAGTCCTACTACTTTCAGGACACACCCTGTATATTCCTAGCAGGAATTTTCTACTGCTTCGCGCGACACCTCTGTAGTTGCGCCTTGCCTTCGTTAGACTTCTGTTGCTATGAGAGTAAATACCTAAGTGCACAATGAAATATTTTACTCGTGTATTTTTTTTGTTACGCCTTCATTTTAAATCTCTGACTCGCCGTGTTGAATCTGCGAGCAGATACCGCTGAGAATGTGGGCGTGTGAATTTTCATGCAAATAAAATGAAAAGTGCATAATTTTAATCAACTTTATGGCGGAATGAAAATGAAAACGTTCGAGGGAAAGGGATACGGAGCAGAACGTGGGAATGGTGAAAGGTTTCTAAAGCGGCGACGATGCGTGAAGGGATTTTTCAAAGCGGAAAACTTGAATCGGGTGGCAAAGCGCACGCTTTGCTCCGTCAAAGGAAAATGTAATCCACGCTGTATTTAATTATGAAATGACTCTAAATTTAAAAAATAATAAAATTTTCTGGTTAAGGTTTAAGTTGATTGCTGCTCTTTTGAAACTTTCCTGTGTTATTGTTTTCCTGTGCGGGAGAAATTATTCTATTTACAGGTCTTTGTATGATATTTAGCTGTGGATAATTTATACTTATTTCAACTAATATCTAAATTATTTTCTAAAATTACAGTTATTCTGGGCAGGAGATGTTCGAAGGCAGCTATAGGGACACTTTTATGGCTTGCGTGGGGCTACGTTGCTGGATTTTTCATTAAAGGTGCATCCCATTTTAGCGACCAGTACTTCTCTAACCATTAATAGTCGTCTAATTAGCATTAATATTCAATAAATTTACGAGCTTGAACTCCTAGATGATAATATTCTAGAAGCATCAAAGAAATATACCGGTACACCTGTTGATGGTATCATTCTCGGATTTAAGAAGTTTTATTAACATTGTTTTCAATTTGAGACGATTTTATGTACCCCTATAATGTTTAAGTTAATATTTTATTTTTGGAGGAAATATTTACGAGTAGCGTTCAAGAATTCAAACTGTATGAATTTCACCTTTCCTCTCGCAGGCAAGGGGGTGAAAGAGTATTAATTTTTCTTAAGATTGCGAGTTTGAGGACGCTACGTAGCAGTAACCTACACAAAAAATAAACTTAAGGGGGGTGAAAAAGATATTTTGAGCTACCTATACTTTTATCGTAATGAAAAATAGTCAAGTTAGATGCAAATTTTAAGATAGTTTTATTCAAGCTGATTATACCCTTATAAAAGACAATTCCATCTTATGGTATGAAAAAGTTATAAATGTGGTATTGCAATGTTCGGCAAATCGGGCAGCCCCGCAAGGTGGCACCCCCATATGTATCCGTCACTGCTACATAGGTAAATAAATATGATGCGAACGTTTTAACAGGATAAAGGTCCCTTCTTTTTCATCGCACGGTTACTAATTTCCTTTTTACATTCTCTCTATTTTTAAAGCAATGATTTATGGGTCCTACATCATGCCTCTCGTAGCTTCCTTCTGGTGCACCATTGTTACGAATCTAAATGACTGATGTTCTTGTCACGAATTTTCTTTCGTAGTATATTTCGCTTTCTTTTTCGCAGAAAACTCAGCTGACGTACATCCTTATCAGTTGGTTAATAGGTTTTCAACGTTTTTGTCAAGGTATCAGATTAGAATACCAATTTGCGTGTTGAGAATGACTGTAAATATTTCTTCGGTGCCCTTTCCAAAACAATCTACCCTAAAAACTTGTTTCAGGTGATTTTAAGTGCAGGAACCAATATATTCAAATACTCATGGATCATGGTAGTGTAATTGATTCCTTTATGCTGTGACACATGTGGTATTTAAGGCTGATAGCTTATGTTTGTTCAATGAATGGTTTCACCATTATGATTTAATTTGGTCTACTTTTCTGCAGATATGATAGCAGAGCGATAAGGGTAGTCACCTGACCAAGCGGAATGACAAGGAAAGAGAAATTATATTTTAAGGATCGATGTCGTGTTCAAGGACTGTCGCAGAAATTTCTCTATTACGTGTTTTTTAGTCCGTTACATAGCTTTTGAATGCGAACAAATAAGAGCGTATTTTTGTGGAATTATTGATTTATACCATCACAATACACATTTGCTTGATACCTAATAAAATACGTTGCCTCTTTTATTTTTAAATTAGGTTTGCTATTGTGAAAGTAATACAATTCTTTAAGGATTTGGGCTTCATGGTATATTATTTTGTTATACCCGATTATTTATTTTATATCCACGATGAAATAATTGGAGTGGAAATTCTATGGGTGGCCCCAGGAAAGACGCATTATATTTTCTGTCTTCTCCCCCTATTGTTCGACGATTTCAGTATGCAATAAAATACGCTATTAAATCCTTTGTAATCGGGTGTTCAGTATCAGGTGAATTTAATTTTACATAGTTAAATAATTTTTCTATTTTTGGTCCCATGTCTTCGAAGCATTCCCATTTGTGCCTTCACCGTATTAAAACCTTACGACAGTGACATAAGAAAATTCTTTATTTGAAGATTTGCAATTTGGATTATCCATTGAATGTGTTGTGCTTGTCCGAATGGCATCGGACGACAATTGGTCCATTTTCTAAGAAATCCCTTTCAAAATCCTACTATATTGTTTCAGGTAATGTCAAAAAGGCTCATGATCTATGCTCCATTTTTTCTAGAACAAAACTCATCAAAGGGGATGAATGATGGCGTTATAAGGGCGTACTTTGTACTGAAAAATTAAATAACAATTATTCGCTAATTATGTTATCATCATCATCACTGGTCAACAATCCTAAGATTGGTTGGACGCAGCTCTCCATTCAGTTTTCGTATCAGCTAATCTTTTCACTCCTACGTATGTCTTCTCTTTCACATCCTTCTTTATCTATTCAATATATTTTGCTCGAGGTCTTCTTTTTTGTTCTTGCCTTCCACTTGTCCCCCGACGATTTTCTTCATCAGGCATCATGTGTCAAGATATGGCCTATACGGTTGTTCTGTCTTCTTCTAAAGGTTTTCATGAGGCTTCTCTTCTCTCCTACTCTTCTTAGGACTTCCTAATTACTAACTCGGTCGGTCCATTTGACCCATTCCTCATCATTCATTATATTCTCACTTTCAAATTACTTTCATGAATCATAAATTTGATCGCAAAGGAAGCGTTGTACCGCTGAGAAAATAAAAATTCATTCGGTCGTGAACTGCACGGCATCTCATCTCCCTGCAGTGCCTGACTTTCGCTTTCTGAGCGACCGGCGACGGCCGATATTATTATTTTTCTGCCTCACATGTCTCTCTTCCACAGGGACAAAACAAATATTCAAGCTCAGCGCGAAATAGAATTCGAGAGCCCTCTGCGTATATTTTTTTCTCTCCGGTGCAGCTCTTTCGGCGGTGGCTTCGTGGGGTATAAACTTGATGGTCTCTTCGGACCGTGGAAGCAACCCTTTTCGAGAGGCCCTCATCCGATGCACGCCCGGGAAGCGTGCAGCTTTTTCGACTCCACCCCCACCCATTCTCCCACACCCCCCTTCATCCCATACCTCACCTCATATCTCCTCTTCCCTCCATCGCTGTCTCTCCTTCCTCTTCGCCAACTCCGTAACCACTTCCATACCCTCTATCCCCCCTCCACGCTCGCCCTCAGCCCTCCTCCCCCTCCCACCGTCCACTCCCACCGCGGGCTTATCGATTCCTTGCATATGTAGGATGTCCTCCTGCTTCTCCTCCTACCTCTTTCCCCCTCCCCTTTGAAAGACTTACCTCCCACCCACCTCGCGAGTGCGTTGCCATGGAGAAAGGGTTATGTACTCTCCCCACCCATAGACGGCGAATAACGCTAATAACCTCCTCCTTCTTTGATTCAATGGTTCTCTTTGAAGTGTGTCCTGCATTGCGGCGAGGAGGATGTGTCTCGCGATTTTTTTTTCATCTTCCAGTTCCTTTGTTTCTTTTCCCGTTTTGAGCCATTTGGAAGTAATCGGTTATTTTCAGCCCGTTCCGCTAGAACTCCACCTCTCAGTCTCTTGCAAAGATTGGTTGAGTAGATGCGCTATTATATAGCGGGTTATTCGTTCAATTGGTGAAATATTGAGTGGGATGATTTTACTGCCTCTTAGTTAATTTTTTAAAAGCACGCACACAGTCAAAAATAAAGCTTTTCTGCCTCGCTCTGCCTCTTTCTTACCACGTTGTTTCCAGTTTTATCTATTCATTCTCGTTTTATTGTCAGTATTTTTGTGTATCCACAGTTATCTAGTATTTGTTTGTATCTTGATCTATTATTCCGTCGCGTCGTCGTTATTGCCTAATGACAATTTTTTTTGGAACATGGCAAAGTTAAAGAAAAATGTTCAATTTATTTTTTCAACTATCAGGAAAGTCGGCGATCTTATTGGTAGCATAAAAATCGAATAAGTCGTCATGAAAAAGAATAAAAGCAGTATTTCTCCATTCAAGAATGAGGGAAACCCCTTGTACATTTCAAAGCAAATTATCTGTTTGTGAATGTGGTATTTCACGTTTTGCCGCCGACAAATGAACAAAATCTATTCAAAATCTGATCAAAATTTTGAGGAATGAATTTTTTATGCTGTTCTTTGTATATGTCATTGAGAATTGCTTTCACACGGGGTTTTCTACCATTATATTGACGATCATATCCATCTTTTACAACCGTTTTCACAACCGTTCCCTACTTTTTCTTCATTAATTACCTTGATTTTTGATAGTTTTAGGCCTCCAACCTTATTTTTTACAGTTCATCACCCGTAATTAAATTCCACCACATTTAAAACTTGAACTCTTAACGCTTAGAAATCTGGCTTTGTCTTTCTCAAATTTAGGTATCGACATATTTCCCACATATTCAATGACGCAGCTGTCTGCGTGATACTTTAAACATATTTATTTTCAGCTTTATTAGTTGCATTTTCGTTGTGATATCTTAAAAAAACATGCCTACTACCTTCTGCTGAACTTAATTTTGATTGCCACTAAGATATGCATGTCTTTTTACGATATAAGTATTGCTTGAAGGGTCTTTTATTAATTAGGAGGGGGGCAGTTAGAGGTGATTCGCAAAATGCTATGTAATTCTACCTTGTAATCCTACCTTCACCGTTAGAATACTTATGGTAATGAGTTTTTATAATAATAAAAATACAACTTTGCCACTGACTTGGGCAACGGTAGTAAATAATATCTTGGATTCATATAGAGTGGTCTTGGGGACCGATAATTGATTTCCATTGCCCTCATTTTTTCAGCTACACTGATTGTTTCCTGTTTTAGATAAATTAACTCACACAATGTCTGTGTTCTCTTTTGCTCTGATTTTTTCCTTCGATCTAAATACCTCCAAATTCAAGATTATAATGCTGTTCATGATCTTATTTTCTCATGAATCATGGTTATGAACAAAAACGTGAGATGAGAAGACCACTTATCGGAAATTCGCCCGATTAAGGAGTGCGTTGATGAGTCAATGAGTCATCGATGGAGTTTCGTAAACGTATATTTCTCGCAATCTGCGGTCGATCTTTTTGGTTGTATCTTTTATTTTTCCTTTAACGAGTTCTCTCCAGAACAACATAAGTAATTACCCAATAATATCAATGACATTTTTTAAATTCAATATCTCATGTTGAAACACTTTTTCACCGTTACAATTATTTTAATTTTTTTCCTGTCTCGCCAACATATTTTTCTTCATTTACTATTTTTTAGCCTATTAATTTCTCTATGTTTCCAAAACAAATCTGTGGTTGCATAATGTGAGCTAATGAATGAATTTAGAATCTTCTACAGTCGTTACTAGTGGATGTTAATACTTCAGTTGCATTTTTAAGCGAAGAATTTTGCTAAATTTTAGCGTGAAAAAAATTCCACGATATTCACGTGAGGAATGTCTTCGATCATTTGAGAAAAGTTGAATGTTCTTTACTGTTCTTCTTCGTTGTAAACATTCCTCCTAATCATATGCCTGAAGCAGACGGAATACGAAGATGGAATTTCACGTTTCGTACTATTTCTCTCGAGTATATTTTATTCATTTTTCTTCCATACTCTCCAAGCAATCACGGAATCTGCAATTCCAGGCTTAATGAAAATTGGACCCTAATTAACTGGAAGTGCGCTCGCCTCGTCGTGGCTTGGGCTCCCCCAAGTCCCCGTGCACGATGGTCTCTCAGGGACACCATGGCAGACGTGCTGTTTTTGTTGCTACGGAAGCGCAGCGCCCGAGTTCTGCCTTCCCACCCCTTTTCCGCTCCGCTAAAGATGTGCTCAGTGGAGAAATATCTTTTCGCTTCCACTCCTATTCTCCCCTCGCTTTTTCTGCACCGGGCGCCAGGGTGTGCGTTACTCGGTGGAATAACCGTCGCGGACTTCAACTCTCGCTGAGCGCAGGCCTGCTTTCGCTTTTTTCTTTTCTCTCCTTATATCTGTACGCAAACATATGTCCCCCTTCGCATAATTCAGCATTGTGGCAATGCATCCCAACTCACTAACTTCACGCTGTAAATATTTGCGAATAGATTGTAATTATGCACAATAGTCGGCGTCTTCGTCGGAAAATAGTTTTTAAATTGCATTTCTTTCCCTTTATTCCTGAAGGGGCGCGTGGTGACCTAATGGATATGGTGTTTTACTGCTGATGGAATAAATCGTAATTCGGGTTCAGTTTCAGGGTGAAGCCCCTGGACTCCCCCATCCAAAATCTTTCGAAGTGCAATTCTGCGTTGGGAAAAGAGCTGCCCCCACACTCTTAATTCGTGTAATGCTTGTGGCTTTTTCCGGGATGAGTTCTACCCTCATCTATACCAACCACCCTTAGGGTTAAGAATGACCCTCTCCTCTCCAAACCAATCTTACTGTTGAGTCAATGAGCGAGTTGTCCTATTTCACTAAGTTCCATTCTTCTTTACTCGGTATGATATTTACTCTTTGGCATGTATTTACAATGTTTAATCAAAATCTTGTGCAGCTCCTTGGAGACTATGTTAGCTTGCGTCACGATTGGTCCAGGACAAATTTTTCATGATTTTGAGCTCCTCAAGCTGTGATGTTTGGACCAATATTTTGCCTTTGAAACTCATCCATTGTTTGTATTATCCAAGTAACTTCCAGGTCGTGTGTTCTGTGCTGTATTAGCAGTCATTTAACTCATAAAAACGAATAAATTATCTACTCTCGCTGCTATGATCGTTTTATTTTCTAATGGCTTGCCAATGTTAGCTGGAGGAAACCCTTAGCGACGGATGAAACGGGATAAACGTCCACACCTACCTGGGATATTCGCCAGGCGGAATTCTAAAGTCTTAAACTTTGAATTAATCATTTTTGGAATGCTATACCAATCATAATCCCAAATGTTGTAACTTTTGTAGCCGTATATAGATTTCGGAAGAAAATTTATACCTTTTTGTGTGGCCAGAAATTCAGTGTGTGCTGTATTGCGGTATTGGGGATTTCGGCAGGGTTTGGGAGGGAAGAGAAGGATCGGTTGCTATGGCGTGGAGGGAAAGTGTGTAGCGTACCAAAAAGGGTGTACCGTCCTATCCCTCCCTCCACTTTAGGGATTCTCCGCTTCCTCCCCGTACTATCTGCCAATGTCCCATCCCCCTCTATTCACTGCAGCGGATTCACAAAAGGGGGGTTCGAGGGCGGGGGTGGGGGTCGCCCGTTGCGAGGCAACGTCGACGCCGTTGGGCGAGGTCGTAGGGTTGGCTGCGCAGACGCAGCCTCTCGGAGGATTTGCAAATCCCCCGTGCAGGGGCGG
This sequence comes from Ischnura elegans, assembly GCF_921293095.1. Taxonomy (NCBI): domain Eukaryota; kingdom Metazoa; phylum Arthropoda; class Insecta; order Odonata; family Coenagrionidae; genus Ischnura; species Ischnura elegans. The sequence continues at coordinate 149,973,615 of NC_060246.1, forward strand.
AGAACTCGAGTGAAAGTGAGTCCCTAGTACACCCGTCCCCACCCCAACCAGGCACGCGGCCCCACCCCCTCCTTGGGCGTGATGGGTTCTTTCCCGGAGCTCCCTCGCTATAAATGGTGGGAACTCCGGTTCATTTTTACGATTCGGTTCATGTGCCTCATGGGAATGATATTTGAAAAAAGTATGCTATCTATAAAGGTAGCTTTTCATGTAGTAGTTTAGAAGCATTTTGGCAGCCTAACCTTCCTTCATGCACTAATATTGGATTATTTTACAAGCTTCTTGGTTCGCTTCTTGAAATCGGACTTGGCGAACTTGGATGTTTAAAATTAAGAACAGATAGATGTGATCGAATCCAAGTAGATTCATTGATGTGCCGAAATCCACTAATCGAGCTAAACTTTCGCTGGGAATCGTGTTTCGGGAATGAAAACATGAAATCCTGTATTTCTTGCATTAATGCGGATACATCACCTATGAAATTACTTTCCCGCATTGTGAATTCCTTAATTAATCATTTTCAAAAATCGAAACACCTTCGACATCTTTTTTGATAAATAGCCGGGGTTAATTTGTATGAATTATGGAATAAAATGTACTTCACTTAGCGTGGCATGCAATTATAAGTATGTATAAATAGGTTATATCCACAGTGTGCCTCTAAACTCTGTATGTATTCTTGAAGTCATGGTGAAATCAATGTCGCACTAGAAATTCAACGTATATCGAATTGTTAATTGTTCATTTTACTCGCTAGTCGTTGTTTTTCTCAACTGTCCAGTACTTAAGCTCAGCTACCATTCATCATCCCTTCGGAATTTCGTTACTGCGTAATTCACTTTGAACCCTCTAATGAGCCCTCGAAATTTCTACGAATCATTCAGCGAATCGCTCATTTTGTAAGACATGAATTTGGATTAGGAATTTAAATATTCGATTCTTCGCGCAGTTCCTTTACTTTCTACGTGGACTTTTCGAATGGAAATCTTTATTCAGTTCATTCACGTTTCCCGTGAATCGTTCGAATTTTAACAATTCGTTCATGATCGAAACAGTTCCACGTCATTGCACTGGGGAGGCTGGCTGCAGCACGAAGTGGATGCAGTGCTCTTGCATCCCCTCCGCCTCGCTCCCCTCGCGTATTCCAGGGAAAGTGATGGGAGGTTGAAGATTTTATTTATTTTTACTCTGCAGCCCTCCCCCCGCGCGCACTTTCACCCACCACACTAGCGACCGTGTTATCGACGAAACTCATGCAGCAGGCGGGGCTGGGATGGGCCGGGGTTCGCATCTCCGTGGTACTGCAGGATCATCGTCCTACGTGTAGTTCCCCTTTAAGCTTGCATCAGAACAAATGCTTTCCGTCGCGCCACCTTGATTTTGTTTAAATGTTTTAACCAAACGTAGCAAGGATTTTCAGGATACAATCGAAAGTTAAAATTATGAAGCTAAATGTTAATTACTGAAACATTATTCTTACGGCCAGAATAGTTGTAGTCATAATCAGTTTCCGTTGATTTTACACCTGAAGCTATCGTTGTGAACAGTTGGAGAACAAGTTTCCTCATTACATTTTATATCGCTTTTCCAGAATATGTGAATATTTTAATGCATATTTTTTGTAATGTAAGCCATTTATTTTATTAGTTAAACGTTTTATGTGTCTCCTATTTCAATTGTAAAATTAGTATATTTCGCTTATTATGCTTCTTGTAGAATTTTACTGTTTTTGCCATTCCATTTGTATATTTTGTGTTTAACTCGTGCCAGAGCTTCTTCTCATCGTAGTTAACTCTTAGCCAGGGTAAATGTACACCTTAAGAAGGGGAACTACTCCGTGATCTTTTGGCAGAATACTTATTTTCATTCGGAAAAAGAGGATTGATACTGTAGCAGTCACGTTTGACTGACTCATCGAAAACAATGAAAATAAATTGGCCAGTATAAATTTAGATCACGGAGATATGGTGGGGAAAATCTTATTGGTTTTTTAATTAAAATTTCCGGGAAAGTTCAGGAATGTATTTAGGAGTACCTTTATACTGCGTATATAAATTGATCGCTTGTTTATTTTCTTTTTACCGTCCATGTTTTTTAACTTCGGAAAATGTCTTTTATTTCGAAAGTCACTCCATGTATTTTTGTCAGTATGACGCTTAGCTTAGATGCTGACTGATTCTCATTTTTTAATTTCTGTTGGAATTGTCTCCACTCACAGTAAAGACCTCTCCAGAATTTTTAAAATGAGGGGGCAGCATTGCAGGTTTCCGCGTTTGAAGTGATTCTCACTAAGCCAATATGATATTGGTTTCGCCAGAATCCTACTTACGTACCTTGTCTCACTTTCCCTCAAATACCCGTCATAATAGGAAACTTATTGGATTTGAAAGCAGAAAATTTTCATCCTGATTGCCTGTGGTTAAAAGAGATCACATTGCCTCAAACCAGGTGGGAAAAGGTACCTTAAGGATTAATTTTTACTCCAATGAAGATGTACGTTTGTGAATGGGAGCTGAGAAATTTTGGCTTCATTATTCCATTTTACCAACTCCCGTGATGATTAAGAATTTTCCTCTTTCCCAAAAGCTTTTTGAATGTGCGTAGAACTTTACTTTGGATGCGAAAGATCCACAGAGAAAAAATCATTCGCCTTGACCGGGATTTCATCACCGCGGCTAGTCCCGGTATACTTTAAACTTTACTTTGGATTTTATCAGTCTTTGATTTTAATTTCCTCTCATAATTAGTTAAAATTTTTACGTGGTTTTGTGGCATGTAGCTGTGTGAGACCACGGTATCTTTGAAATATTGCAGTTTAGAGGGAATTATCTGGCCGTACCATATAGCACTGTCCTGCCTCTCATACTTCACCCTACACTTAATTTGATACTCTCATTTTCGTTTAATTTAAATGCTACCTACGAGTATAGTATACTATGGAGAAGATTAATGTATAGATTAGTATTATCATTATCATTTATTTGTCTAAAGTATACTGTTGACACTTATAATTAACTTGCGCCGTAAAATATTATTGTCAGAATTTATTTTTTTGGATTTTTGCCAGGTTTTTCGCAACCCGGCCCACTGTGCATCGTAATATCGGCATAAAATTCAATATGATAGCCGGTTTGGTAGCATTCGACGCTTTTGCACTATCAGCTGTGAAATAGCGTACCTCTTGGAAAAAATAAGCGTTAAATGTCCGTATGTGCAAGTTTAAGAGCCTAATAGTATTAATTTTTATTATTTTGAAATCATGCGCATCAATAGAATGTCTAACGAAATGGATTTGCTCTGTATCTCAGCTCTAGAATCTTCGGCAACGGTTGGCTTCGCGTCCACTTGCATCCAGAGATTCCTTTAAAGGTTGCGTAAGTAATAAAATATTACGTGGACATCTTAGGTCAATATGCTTTCACGTCAGGAGACTGGTATCATGTGAAACGTAGGTCAGAGTAGTGAAGACGTGTCTCATTGGCTGATTAAATATCTGCAATCTACCGCGTCATCCGTCGGAGACCGACCGGACGCAATCGATAGTTACAACACGCTGCCAATGACTCTAGGGAGTTGAAAGGTTGGGCGTTGTAATGAAAAGAAGACTTCCATCTCGGCAAATTCCTGCCTCGTCAGCGATTCGGAAGTACGGTAGAGGAACGGGATGAGATAGGGCTTATCCCTTCCAAGCAAGCTCATTTAACTCACCCCTTGGGCTCTCTCCCCAAGGCTTCGAGTGATAAAACTTTCCGATATTCTTTGCAATGACGCTTAAGTTCATGGGCAACTACGCTGTGAATTTTTTTTTATAAGCCTCAAGATACCATTATCGCTTTGCGTAAGTAGCATTTATTTTTGCTTCTTTCCATAAATGAGATAAAAACTTCCCGGTATCTTTCAGTTTCCTGAGAAATTTAATATTCACTGTCGAGAGGAATTATTCCGAAATATTTCTAGCTTGAACTTGGTAAAATTAATGCGGGATATCCTGGGCATTCTTTATTGTGTGAATCAATGAATTCAAGTTTTTAATTGTTTTCAGTTTGACGACCTGATTTTTTATTTCACATTCATCATATTAGGCATTGCTTGTGCGATGGCCACCTGAAAATAATTGAACCAACCATTTATTTATTCTCTGCTGTGCTGTTCAAAATACCCTTCACGGATCATATTGATAGTTATTTTGTTTGAGTTTAGCACTCCTATTTAAGTGATTCGGAAGGTACCACGGTTGGTTCAGGTCTTGTATGCCTGATAGTTGTCCTCCTCTCTTGTGAAACATGGGATAATAACATGTTTATCATTTGTTGTGAGCCTTCAAAATGATAGCAATATTTTTACTTAGTTTCCTAAATTATTTCAAACTACTTCGATACCTATATACTCTCATGCATATACTCTTTGAGCATATAAAAATTGTGTCTGGAAATGGCGAAAAAACTTTAGTTTTAATATTCTAGGCTAATTTGCTAGTAATGTATAAAAGATATTGTTTACACGTAAGAAATGTGAAGTATTAGGCAATGAAGGTAATATAAAATATTGCTAATATGGAGCCATTCCACCACGTTCAAGCTTCAAGTTTCGATTTAATTTGGCAGTGAACTTTTTTTGCTCTAAGAAATGAAATTGTATCGGCGATTTATAATTCGATTCAGTCGTTTATATTTCTCCACTCTTTTTTCACCACCATATTTTCATCTGGATTTTTTTTGCGTAGTTGTGAGCACTTATGGGTTATATAATTTCACAATTTATTCGGGAGCGGCCAGGGGTTATAGGTTGATCTGAATGCTAATGCCTGGAGTCACGAAGGGCATTGATATTCGAGTGGTGTGATCATTAATCGTCTCATACCTTTTGCCCCTGGATGGCTCCTCACGATCCGCGACCTATTTTCCTCCCCCCCTCGCAAACCCTCCACCCCCCCGCGCGCTTCGCCTGACTCAACCTTTTCGGAGGGATAAAAGGGTGGCGTGATCGCTAATAACTCCCGTGGCCTAATGCAAGGGACATTCAACTTATTCCCTTCGCCCTTATCTAACCTCTCCTTCCAATCGGCTCTGCCAGGGTGAAGCCCCTCATCATCACTCGAGTTTTGCATGAATCTGCAAATGAATTCCTTATACTTGACGTGTCGTCCATCCCACCGCTAGCGACTTCGCTCATCTCGCCGCCGTGTAGGTCAAGGTTTGAATGATAAATCGACGAAATCTGCATGGTATCACGCTACGGCTTTGGCCAGTGTGCATGCAGCCCTCAGAGAGAAGGGGTCGAGACGCCGAGGGAACTTCGTCGCAAAAGTTGAGTCGGTGGGGGAGGGATGAAAGCCGGGATACCTCTCCTCAAAAACGTCCAAGATTTTATTCACCTTTATAATTGTGCGATTTTTTAGCAAAACAAAATTTATCTGACTTTGAGTCCTCTGTGCTGTTGGTTATCACTCTGTTTGCTATGCTAGACGGCCTTTTGTATTGTGATGCTTCGGAATTATCGATGAAGTAATCTTGCTCTAAAGTTGATACATAAGACCTCCCCCATTCACTATCGGTGGAGCTGATTTTATTTGTTAAATTTAACTTGTGGATATAAATGTGACACTGCTATTTTACGATTCTTAATATTAATGTATTAAAGTATTTATAAATTAAATATTTATTTATATAATGTTACGCTACTAATTAATATAATAAATAAAACGGCAAATTTCAAAGATAAATTTACAGAAATTAATACATACAAGTGTTTACACTCTTTGTTAGATGGGGAAATATGATGAGCGTGACTTACCGGAAGATAGATAAATCCACTTTGCTTTTTATTCCTCTATGCTCTATTATAGTTGAAGTCGTCTGGGAGTTTTCAGAATGGTTTGTGTGTCACGAAACCAATTATTGTCTTTTGAAAATGGTTTGTTTTTTTGTGAGAAGGAAGGAAGGGGATTAAAAGAAATTTCTGCAGGAATCCACGCCAGGGAAGTAAGTTTTGCTGAGATTAATGTGATCTTATTTTTGATGTCCTTTGAAGTAAGCCCCCTTGCTGAGGGAAGTTTTGTCGATTGAAGGATACGGAGCTGTCTTGTATTCGCTATATTTATTCGTGGATATGTAGCCCATTTTACAAAGTACACGAAAAAGAATGAGAGGAGGGATAGGCGAAAACGTGCTATACCCTGGAAAGTAGACGAACAGAAATGGGCAAATGAACTCATCAATTATAAAAATGTAATCTGAATATAATTAATATGTGTACTGCGTTATCTATTATCTATACATTTTATTAGACTGGAGGGAAGTGAATAGCTTCTTTAAAAATGAAGGTTTTGTTTTTTATTGCTGGTTTCTAATGCTAAGTTAATTTTAGCTGTGGATGATAACATTCACAATGTGGAAAGAAGCGTTTGAGAGGTAATGTTGGATGTGAAATGGAATTCAAAGGAGGAGAATATAGGAGAAAGAAGAAAAGAGAGATATCGTAGAAAGGAGAGGAAAATTTTAAATTAGTCGATTCTATGTGATTGTGGAAGATTGATATAGTTTTATGTGGAGCTACATAAGAGGCCTACGAGGGTACAAGGGGAGGGAAGATTACTCACTTATAATGAAAGTAATGTTTGAATTGGAAGGGTTGAGTATGTTTCTCCTTGCATGACGCATTGAAGGAAAACCGGTTTCGGTGTAAATACGGGCTGAGGACGATATTTTAGACGCCCGTTGTGTCGTGTTGTGGATTATTATAGCTGGAGATATGAGAACCTGGTCTTTGTCTCAGTATTTGGTGGAGATTGAAATGGTGGAGGTGGTGGGAAAAGTGAGTGAAAGATGGGTACCTATTTGGGTATGACTTTTGTGGTTGGTATTATGATATCTTTTGTCAGAGGGGAAAAAGAGGCGTGGATTTTAGCCGTTGATGAAAAGTTTGGGTAAGCAAGCAAGCATTGATCAAGAAGTGTGTGGAATCTTTCATAATCTGTGGTTTAGTGGAATCTATTGAGCTGCTAGCACAGCAGGAATGTTATAATTAAAATCCATTGGATCTTTACCACCCTGTTCATTCAACAGCCTCCTCCTGTCATATATATCATCCAAGCGGTTGTGCGGATGTCGGAAGAACCCTGTATTTTTCTTGGAAATTAGGCGAAATGGGCACTTGTATCGTTTCCTCACAATAGGACGGCGACATTTAATTGGTATAATGGATTGACGGAATACCTCTGCCTTGTGCCCGCATCCTTTAGTGCCCGCATTTAGATTCTGCTTTGACATGCTGTTTCCTTCCTAACAGTGGAAAAGCTATCTATAACCGAGAGTTAATGCTGATCCATGTCCGTGAAATCGAGTTTCTCTGTTTTCTGGAATGATTAACTTATTTCTGCTGGCAGCCATCCTTTACGTTAATGGCTAGATGTGAACGCGCAAGGGTATTACCATGTAGTAGTATTACTCAATAATTGATCCAATTCTACCATTCGATCTATATCGATATATGCTTGGATCGTACATATTACCCTTAATTCTATTTACAGTGTGTTGGTCGTCAAAATGCGTACATGTCATCGAAATCTATGGTCGTGTTGTTTTTTTTCCTTCCCAAAATCAGTCTTGACACATTTTAATTATATGTTTTACACTGATATCACTTTTATTGGATTAAAAAAAATTGTTCAAAACTTTCGTGTTGAACTTAATTTACTTTTACCTCTTGGGGGGGGGGGGTGCAGCTGCCCCCCGCTTGGTACGACCATGTCTCCTCGTGTTTCTCTATCTATTATTGTCAGCGATTGTTTACTTTGAAGAGAAAGTGTCGACGTCTTCGTGATGAATTTCAAATTTAATTGAAAGAATGAATTCCTCATCGAAATAAAAAGCTGTTTTTAATGTAATTGTATGTATGTTACTCCATATTTTTCCATCCACAAGGTAGTGAGTGTGACGCGTGCAGAGGTCTTATGTCCCGCCATCCTACAGGTAGAACAGTGCGTCACGTTGTGGTGGAATTCGCGTTTTGCCCTAAAATTAGGAGAAAAGTAGAGGAATATGAACTAGGATTTATTTTCATTACGAATATCAAAAATTAAATTTCTGATCCGATTGTTTTTTTCTTAAATTTTCGAAGGTAATCTGTAAATTAATTTTCTTTACATTGAAATCCTGTCGCATACTGCTATTATTTTTTTTAATAGCGAGTTTCACACCGCTGTACCGCTAGCTTCGTCAGGGTAAGCGACGAATTTTTATATATTTATTTGAACTATGACGCTGATGAGCAAAGATCGCAATCTTAAGAACAGCTTTGTATTAATATTTGCGGCTATCGACAGTGGGAACTGTTGTTATAACCATTTCATCCCAACGATGTTAGCATTCCGAATTGTAAAATGTTTGTCGACCCCTTGATAATGAGTTCAGCGAAATGAATGCATGCCCTGCCAGTCGAGGCATTAAGCCTGGTGAAACATTTTCAAGGGCGAAAATGTGTGGTCTGGGAGGCTGGAAGGGGGTTGAAAAGCCCGTAGGGGAAGGAGGGTGATGTGTTGGGGTTAGAGAAGTGGCGGTGAATTGATAAGTAGCCTGAGGGTCGAATCTGGCTGGGAATTGCGCGTGAGATGCAGCCCTCCCCCTCCTTGTGGACACCTGAAGATTCATTCGAGGAAGACGGCATTAACGAAGGTCGCGTGAAAGAAATTTGCACGTTTATGTGACGGATTAGCTGGAAAGATAAGGCACCACTCTTCCCGCCCTTTTTCGGTGAAGCGCGTGTACAGCATCTTAAATACAATTCACAGTTTGTTGGTCGTCAAAATTTATGCCTTCATGTCATGGAATATGATGGTTGTGTCGTTTTGCTCTTCCTCGTACCGGTGATTATTTGTGTTTGGCGTGAATGAATGCGCTTCTTTAATGAGTGCGCATGGGAGACACGGAACCGTCGTATCACGGGTTGATGGTTCCATGTTCCCTAAGTTTCCTCAGCAGGCTGTCGTCGACCATTGAATAAACCTTGATAATGAAGCAGTCGGTTATCTGAACTTTTTGAGACATATAACCGCGTACACAGATGGTGGGCAGAGAAAATCTGATTCAATAAATCACCATAGAGGCCTGAAATTATTCGAAGGACTCCTATTTTTTCTCGAATTCGCAAGAATCATTCTATATCCATAATTATATCTAATTGTAAGTAATTTACTTCACCAGAAAATCTGACCGCTTTTTCGTCTTCTCCGAAAGTATGAGCTGCTAATAGGTGATGACTTTTAATTTATGCAGTATTATAGTCCTATGAGGTCATATTAAGAATTAAAAAATATTTGATAAAGTAGGTATATTTCTTTCTATCATAATTGAAAATTTTTAATTCGCCTCGTATTGCATGTGGGTTTTTGTACTAAAAATCATTACCAATTAATTTTGATTTATAGTGTTGGCTTGCTAGCAGTTATCTGTATTATCGATTATGTTTGTTAACCCTCGACGAGAGCTAATGTTATTGAATTGTTTTCCCAAGATCAATCATAATGAATTCAGGCTTATATAGAAAACCTTTGTGCATGAAAATGTCGTTCAAGGATTAATTTAATTACAGTAACATAGAATAGTAATCAACGAATTGCTATTCTATGTTGCTGTAATTAAAAGGCCGTGAAATATTTGCGAAGTAAACTTGCGAAAATTTTAATTGTTGCGCAAAATTCATGTTTTCAGCAATAAATCCAAGTGATTTGCAATAAGTCTAGATCGCTAATCATGTAGTATATTAAAGGTTTAATCGTCTTTACGACTTCGTGGTGTCCCTGAGTCCAATATTTTTTTAACTTTTACTCATTTATAATTAGCGACTTGACTTAATTTCTGCAATATTAATGATTTGCTTATGGAATACTCATACACAACAATATATCATCCCTTTCACCGTCGCTTACAAATTCTCTTAGGTTTCTGATTCTATTTTCTACTCAGCTGTGGTTCATTGGTATCCCCACAGCTCTTTTTTCAACTTGCTATTCGTCATCCGTGTCGAACATCCTACTTCGCATACGTTCTCCTCTTTTCTATTCGGTGAATTTTTCCAACCACTGAATTTTACGCTCCATTTGTCTCCCTACGTTGGTCCTCGTCTTCAGTGCACCTTCATTCATCCCAAAACACTCTCTTCGGAACACTCGAGCCATTTCAATAGATATCATCTTTCGTAGGCGTTTCTATTCGCTTTTATTTGAATTCATGCGATGTATCGGCTCCAGACATTTCATGCACTTAGAGTTTCTTTTTCTTTAAACCAGTTTCTTTGAATGCCACACGCCGGCTGGTTGGTTAACAATACTTGACGATCCGCTCGAGTTCATTTCTAAAGAGTGCAATTAGCAGCTGTCCATCCTATTCCTGTATTCGAGCATCTTTATTAATTTTTTGACTTCGCTAATTATAAGTAATAGTGGCGGTCGTGACTTGGTGGAAATCCTTTATCGTAAGATTGGAAGGCATTAAAAATTTGCTGTTTCCAAATGGTGTTTTGCTTTTCCGACCATGAAGCAGTGGTCGGAAGGAATAATACACAATATGGAAACAGCAAAGTTCTAATTCCATTAACTCCTTCGCTATTTATTTTTGAGGGAAATGAAATGCATGTTATACGATGGTGGCAATTATTTACGAAATTATGATACTTATTACTCATGTGATCATCAGTAGGTTATGTACACTTGAAGGTTACTGAAGGATCGCATCATTGCATGTGTGGGTTGGAATTTGATTACCCTCGGTCGGAGGGGTTCTGGGGGAATTGCTCAAGTTCATAGAAGACCACCGACGAAAAGTAATGGAAGTTATAAAAATTTCTCGTTGGAAATGAAATGGATTTTGTTGTTCCTGGTTAAATTTGAAACGAGTATTTTTTGGTGGTCTGTGTGTTATGATTCTTAACTCCACTCAGCCTTTTTTCTTATTTTACTTTTGCGATTTCATCACATCCAGGCCACGACCACCTAAGGAAATAATTCTGTATGGCCCTGTTATGAAAACTGTTTTACTTAGTTGTTGTTTTGGATGATCCAGACACATTTTACTGCATTTAGTGGGGATGAATACCTTAGTTCTTTGCACGAGGTCCGGCATGTCCCTTTGAATTTCCAGGGTCTCTAAAGTTATTTTTAGAGAGTTCCTTGAAATTACTTAAATAATTCTAATAAATAAGGGACAGAAAGTGTGCAAAACCGTACAATGAACGTCTCCTCTTATAATGCAGCCTGAAGATCTATACGATAAATGTGTCAATATTGTCTGTATGGTAAATAAACCCTGCACATTTTTTCGTGTCAGCTAGCATTCAGAATTGATTCGGGTGGAGAGAGAGAAGAAAAAGGAGCGGAGGAAGGCGACGCGACGGCAGTGTCATGAAATGGCGTCGCCGGGTCCTGTCTCCCGGGTGAAGGGCGGCCATCGCCTCGAGGAGGCGCGTAAGAGTGGATTAAGGGACGAGCGTAAAAAATCTCAAGTGGCTATGTAAACCAGCGGCGCGTTGGCAAATTCGCAGAAACACCCTCTCTCGCATAAGAAGGGAGAATCGGTCTCGGCAATTGTAGACGAGGTAATCGATAAATGAGAAGCGGGAGGGTGACAACCAGGGAATTGTGGAGTGGTGGGGGATGCGGAGGAGGGACCAGCGGTGTTGGCCACTCCTCGGCCCCTTCCTCACAATCCCTCCCCTCCACCGTCTCCTCGGATAAAGTTGCAAATGCTATACTCCTCATCATCTCGGGGAGCGGTCAAGGTTACTTTTTTACATCCCTCGTCCCCGTATCTATTTTCATCCCTTCCCCCCAAGCCGTGGCTCCCTTCCTCCTTACCATAAGCATTTCACGTTCCCTCCACCTCCTGCAGCTTCACGGACGGAACAGTATTAGAAAAACGCCGGGACGAGTCGACGCTCTTCTTATGCGGGTCTCACTCCATCCATCTTCCTCACCAGGTGTTTTTTGGCTGTGGAAAGTTCCGAAAGAACTGGATGGGGGAAGGGGTAAGGGTTCGTGTGGAGGGTGGAGTCTTCAGGGTCTTTCGGTCGAGAAGAAGGGATGGGTGTGATGCAGGGAATGGGTGGCCTAGAGTGGCATTAAGGGGTCTTTCGTATGTCCGCCCATGTCCGTCGTGGTACGACGTTCTCCAATGTCGCCGTCACCGAGGCGACCGCGTACTCCGTCTCTGGTCGAGTGCGTCATCGGAGGCGCATCCTTTCCCAATGATTATTCCTTTGAGATTGATTGCATCACTGTCTGTCCTGTCGTCTTCGTTTCAATCCATGCCCCCCCCCACCCCCCTCCCCCGAATATTTCATGTTTTCTGCATGCTCCCTCTTCAAATGCTCCCCAAATATGCATCCTCCACTGTTTTCTGCGTCGTGTCTGACCTCTGATTCTCCGAAAGCAGGCTCTCTCTTGGAGTTTGTTCCGTACCCTTTTTCGTCAACCATTTTCTCGTCGCATTAAGTTTGTTTCGGAGATTTCCCTCCTTAAGGCTTGGATTTGCTAATCTAAGTTGTGCCAGTTCCCCTCTGATTTTCTTTAGAATCTTCATTCGTTGGCATAGCGTGTCTCTGGCCTTGGCCTTTCCTGACCCATGGCAGTGAATCATTGAGAGTTTCCCGAATGAATTTGTGCTGCTCAATTTTCAACCTTCTCGAGTTGGGCGGGCAATTTTTTTTGCCAGAAGTGGTAGTCTTTACTATTGTACAAGTAAGCAGCTATGAATGGCCAAAAAGTTCCAACTTGTTAAAGGAACTATGCTCAAGAGGTGATCGTTTTTATTTTCGTGTTTCTCTGTTACCATTATCGATTACTCAGTCATATCCTAAACGGTCACCACCATCAAACTATTTTCTGAGGAAGTACCTAGATTACTGCGGCGGTTCATTTTCCTAGTTCTATATGGTCATTACGCCATCACCTGTATGTAATTGTATTATAAATTTAGTGGTTTTCATGTTTTGGTCGTGACGGAACATTAGTTAGTTGGGAAGAATTAGGCAAAGGTGTATGCAGGAAACGTGATATGTTTGTGGAAGGCATGATACGAAGACGTAAGGCATGCGCCGCTGCTTCAAACGACTACAGCTTCCGAATTCCATAGGTAGGTACGTTATTGATATTGATTTTTATTCTACAATCATGACAAAATATAGTGTAACCTCAAGTTAGTATTCTTGTCAAAAATACACGAAGTCATTATAAAATCAATGATAGGATTATTGGGTAAATTATTTGATGGCCTGTATGTGAAATGCGCCCATTCCCATCCAATATCATCTGGAGGAACACCACGAAATTCTCTATTTTGTGAAGCTCGTATGTACAGTCTAAATGCATTTAGGTTGAAGAGCGGGATTTTAAAACGTCAGAAGGGTTAAGAAAGCTGTCGATTGAGACGGGAATCCTGCCGTGAAGCCTCCTTGTTAGGTCTTGTAATTGGTGCTTTTACTTGAAGTTAAATGTTATTTATTTCGGTCGTACACTGATACTTTGGTACGTACAATTCTAATCAATATTTGATCAACGTTTTTCTATTGCTGTGAATAATGCATACTATCGGTATGAAGTTGATAATTAGCTCAGGGATTGGCTGATTGGTAAGGTCCCAAATCTCAGGGAGTCAGAGTAAGCCCAGACGCATTAAAAGTCGTCTCTGGAAGTACTGCCGAACGTTTCTTTCTACTCCTTAGGAAAAGGGCAATTGGATGACCCTTTTTGTCCTTGGGTGGCCTCCCATTCGCAGCCGTGCTCGGGAAAGCCCTGTGCAATGTGGAGGCTCTTGATGCTGAAACTAATTGCACTTGGGCGTGGAGGGAAACTTCCGGCAATTTTGGACCCAAATTGGAAGTGGTCACAACGATATAGGGCACAAATCGTGATGATGTTCAACTGTGGCTTGGCGAGGAGATACGATTCCAGGATAGCCATTTGGCCCCTTGAGAGTTAGCCACCACCGTGCACCCAATGCCCAATGGCGGAGTCAGGGGGGGTCACAGGTGTCGTGATCCCTCCCCAAATTTTAGTAATTTTTTTATATTTTTATGAGTTTAATAGTTTTTGTATTCTTGTAAAGAAGTAAAGGGAGAGTGTATGCAAATGCGTGGCTATAAGTCCAAAACGTGATAGAAGTTTGAGTTAAGCAAGCATGTTACGATGCGTGCTAGTTAAAGTTAAAATTGAAAAATTGCGCAGTGGTGAATTCTTGAAAATAACCTACCCGCAACGAAGATATTTCATTCAAGGTACAAAATTTGAGACTGTAGACTCCAAAAGATTAAGGAGTTAGACTCAATAATGATGTATGGTGGAGTAAACATATTCGGGAAATGACAGGTCAAGATAATCGTAACTAATCGTAGTCCCCCATTTTTAGTTAGTTTATACTTTAGTTAGACCCCATTCGGAATACATGTTCATGTATTTGATACCCTGCGAGCCACCACTAGGCTGTTTGGCAGGGGGTGATCAATAACTACCAATGTTGTCATCCTCATGAAATAGGCTTTAAGCATAGAAGTTAGAACGCGTAGAGAGAAGAGCTGCCAGGTCCTTAGTGTAACTAACCTCTTAGAACAACTCGAAAGGAATCTTTGTCTGACGTTTGACTGGCAACTAGATTAAACCTGATATGTTAATCCAAGGGCAGTTTATTTTCCGACGAAGGTAGCCAGAAGGTAGCCTCTTGCTAACTGGATGCTGGTGATTGATCATCCCTTGCCAAACACCTCTGTAGGAGGCCTGCAGAGTAATTTGTAGCGGTAGATATTGGCTTCATTCTGTTGTCTCCCTAGGCCATAGAAGAGCCTCGATAATAGCGTCAATGATATAAATCTACTTTAACTACGAAGTGCACGTATAAAAATGATGTAGATTATATGCTTTCATTTATCCATTGCTCCATTGGGGAGCGCGCTGGTGGGGATTCTTTTACGTGCTGCATGCTGGTGGTTGGACACCCCCTGCCAAAGACCCGAGAGGCTGCTCGCATGGAGTTATGCAGATGTAGAAGAATAAATAAAGTAGTGTAGGTCGGTGAAAACTCACACCCTGCCAAACACTAATATTTCTATGACCGTGCGGTGTGCATGTGGCGGTCCTGTTGCATGCTGCATGTTGGTGATTTGTCACCCTCTGCCAAACACCTTAGAGGTGGCTCTCAGGGTATTATGTAGATGGCGATTACAGGCTTTTCTTTTTCCATGCGCTTGTGGTGATCTTGGTGATTGGACACCCCGTGCCAGACACCCTTGACTCGCATGGAGTTATGTAGATACAGAAGATAAAATGAAGAAGTGAAGGTCAGCGAAAGCTCACACCCTGCCAAACACCTTTTGCCCCGTTCACATTACGTTCTTTTTACGCCGGTTAGCCCCGACCATGGTTACAAAACGAGGTGTGAACGCAAGTTCCCGTTAACCGTGGTTGGGATTCTGACCACCGTTTTCCGACCATGGTTGGCGGTAGTTCATGCGTGTGTGAACGCAAGTTGGTTGAAAGCTGGTTAGAAAAAGAAGAAGGCGAAGCAGCAACGAAGTGGATTGGGAGGAAAGAAAACAAAAAATAAAGCATTCGAAGAGGAGACGGCCGTTATTGTTGAATTATATTCCTCAGAATTATTGATTCAATCCGTGTTACTGATTCATTCCGTAATTTGTTGTATATTATGAGATTTTAAACCTGATTTAAGTTATGCGATATACTTTATAGGTCGTAGTGAATAAGCCATTAGCTCGTATTGTATTGTTACGGGCAGATTGAATAATCTATATAAATATTTTGCTAGAATTAATTAAAATGTGCGAAACTACCATAGTAAAAATCCTAAGGTCACAATGATGTTAATGTTTTGGTAAGAGTTCTTTGTCCCAGTTTGAAAAAGATCACTCATGTTCATCCTTGAACAAAAGTTCTTCCCATATCAAAATAAAATATCAGGCTAGCGGCTAGTAAGATATAACTATAGAAAATAAATTTAGAAACGTCGGGTGATACTACATATCGCAAAAAATACCACGTTCTCTCTCTTATTTCATAAGTTAAATTTCAATAATCGTCACATTTCTGCAAGCTATTCGTCCACATTTGAAG
The DNA here is from genome assembly GCF_921293095.1 of Ischnura elegans. Classification (NCBI taxonomy): domain Eukaryota; kingdom Metazoa; phylum Arthropoda; class Insecta; order Odonata; family Coenagrionidae; genus Ischnura; species Ischnura elegans. The sequence continues at coordinate 149,989,726 of NC_060246.1, forward strand.
AAGAGGTAAAAGAGTTTTAATTTACGGTATAGCATCAGATTGGATCATATCCTTTGTCAAAATCAGAAAACAATAATAGCTAAGAATGTAATGCAGCGAAAAGTGTATCTCCATCCCAAATCACAAGTGTGTCTCAATTGAGGCTCAAGTCTCAAGATCAGGTCCTCGATTTTCTTCTCCTACATCAATGATTTGTCAAAACATCCGAATCAAGGGCAAGTAGCAGTATATGCTGTTGATATCAACCTAATTATCACTAATATTCGCTTTTATTCGTATGAAATAGAGTAGTAGAAGAATGCAAGCCACACTATCGATGAAATAATTAGTTGGACGAACACATTTAAATTACCTTCTACGTAGCAAGGAACCATGATTGTCGACGCTGGAATGCAATTTTTAATTCATAAGTAGCTCATAATATGCACATCGTTGAAAATCAATGCAATTAACACAAGAACTTTTCCCTGCACATTCTCTATTTACTTCCACCAGGTTATTCGCTTTCGTAGATTCATTTTTCACTTGCACTTACTTTACGACTCATCAGATGTCGCCAGGGTCTTACCATGGTTAAGTGTGAACGCACGCTAGTTCTGACGTCATCTTACGCTGGTTGAGAATCATGGTAATGTGAACGGGGCATTTGAGGAACCTCGTCAACAGAATTCTTGAAACACGTGGACAAGCTAAAAATTGGGGTGGGGGGAGAAAAAGGAGCTTTTCGCGTTCCCCCCTCCACTCACAAAATTTCGGCGTTGCCAATTCAGCGGAGGCTATGGGCGTCAATTTGATCACTTTTCGTAAAATCCTTATTTCTCATCGTAGAACCTCGATCAAAAGACGCATTTAATCGCTCAACGGCAATGAGTATGATGGGTGTAATTGTTTACCTCCAAGTACTGGCATTAGTAAAGTAAAAAATGTACTACGAAAGGTCATATCGGCAGCGGTTACCTCATACTGTGACGGCGAGGACCGCGAGGACCCGGATTATAGCTGAGAGCCCGAGAAAGGGTTCGAAAAAGGGTCGCCCTTCCGTCCAGTAGACTTGACCATTTCTTGGCCCCAGAAAACTACCACTCACCCCTTAATCATCTTACTCAGAAGAAAAAATTGAAAATTATTATTTTTAAATTTGTAAGTTAGCAGCCTTTTCAGTTTTCCTTGGAGAAATCCCTCTGGGCCCTATGCCGAATGAGTCATTTTACGTCAGTGGTTCGGAAGGGTCTTCTGAGCGAAATTAAGACGTCATAAGCTAAGCTAATGTAGGAAAACTCCCTTAGGGGTAAAATCAGGGCGAAGTAGGGAGTGGACACTGGTGTGATTCTCATTCTGGGCTGAAGTGAAGCCATTCATAAAGAACCATTCATCTTTCTATTCAATAATCGAATAAGTGACGTCAGGTATACGTAGTATGTTCCTGTTATTTGCCCTCGGTCGAATGTTGCGCCTGCGTTTAGATAATCTTACGTTATTCGACCTTCCCCTGTCCGTTGCGATGTGGTAATTTTCGCAAGACTATATAGCCTACCTTCCTGGCGATTGGTCGAGCTCATCGTATGGTTTCGTTGGCAAACTTTTCATTGGCTTTATGAAAAGGATGACTTAGGATGATGCGATCTTAAGCTATTCCTTGTGGTGTTCAGCGACTCTATTTTACCTCCTTAAATATTACTGTACTTCGAAATTCACGTGTAATGAGTACGCCATAGTGTATTTAATCGCGGCCCTGCTAAGATTATGTATTGGGGTGTCATTTTCTTGAGTCGCATTAGCTCAATTATTCGTCACCGTTTTTAAGTGCACGTTTAATATGGTCCATGAAATACATTAAATTAATTTTTCGTTCCTAAATATCCATTTCATAAAATTATTTCTCTTAATTACTTGACCCAATTATTTTTGTCCTAAAATTATTTGTTTTTATCAAAAAATTCTAATAATTTGGAATATTTATCGCTATCGGTGAAGCACTAAAAATATTTTTGATTTAAATACCTATGTTTTACTTGTGAAGTATTAACTATTTCATGTAAAATAGTAAAAGTTGATTATATATTCGTTTGAAAATTGATCTTTTGCTTCATTTTAAACATCTCCCCTCGTCATGTTTAATACACAATCTGCAAGTACCACTGCGGGCATGGTATACCTCAATCTGTGAACTCGGTGGAAAAATATAATGGAAACCGTTTAATTAAGCTTCTCATTTTCCCTGCTGTACCCTGTTGCCAACAAAATATATTTAGATAATAGGATATTTATTTGTTCTAGCTCAGTGAACATTTATTATTATTATTATAGAAAAAGTATTTTTGAAATATTTCAAACTGAAGAAAGCAACAAGTGTGATTGTGTAATCTGCTGCGAAGTTGAGCATGAAATCCTGAATCATTATTCTGTGTATATTAGGAAGTGGGAAACACTTTCGATGACTTCCGTTCTCGAAACTTCTGTCACGGGTATGGGGCCCGACCATCCGACTGGCATGACGCAGATGGAGTGGAGAACGGGTGATGATGGTAAAGTCGATGGTTGGGGGATTAAAAAAATTCCATCTCTCCCCACCCTGTGAACTTTGCCATGGATTAGTGTGGTTCATTTCTGGGTGTATCTGCTGTTAGCCAGCTTAAGGACATGTATTCAAATGTTTTTGATTTTGCTCCCTCGATGGCGGCGGGGTAAAGTCCTCGCCTGCCAAACCGAAGGTCGCGGGTTCGAGTCCCGCCTGGGTAAGTTACCCTTATCCAGGGCATGGGCGTGTGTGAATGTCCTTCATTGTTAATTGTTAATTCCCCATTGTAACGGCCGTAAATGTGCTGTTTATGGGGTTATGGAAGTAAATAAATATGGAGTAGTTGCCTAAGTTCCTCAGTGAAGTTATTATTTCTCCCAAGTAATTTATATTTTGTTGTCTGTTTATTATTTTTCGAAATTACATTCTATCATTCACTTATGATGTTTTTCGTATGTAATGTGGCGTTTTGTGCGTTATCGACGTACGTTTAGGAAATAATGCCTTGATTAATATGCATTTTGGTCAAAACATTCTTGGTTAATCTCGATGACTATTTTTTGTGGGGTTAATGACCGTGAACTGCTATCACTTCAAGTCATGTGGTTTAGTGATGTCATCGCTAGATTTTTATAGTCTTGAGGCGTCATTGGATCCTTTATTCAGCGAAATATTTGCGATTATTTTATTCTGTAGATTGTGAAGACGTCAGGTAATTCATTCTTATTCACATGTAGTTCGGTATCTTATGTTTTGAGTTATGAAATTGACGCGGCGAATGAGAATTTTTTTTATGAAATTTACCATAATCGAGGAATAAGCCGAGGAAATCTTTTTAGAATTTATTCACTTTAAATGAATGAGAACTTGCGTCAGTGTTCAAATTTCCTGTACCCATGTTAAATCTCTTAAGTGTAAACTTTATACTTAACACGCCTCGCTTTTTTAGGTAAAATTTGGAATTAATATCCGATAATTACTATATTGTTTAAGGTTAGGATAATACATCTATACTTTGTTTTTGTGTCTATTTCATACAACGACTTTAATGAATAGATATAATAAAGGATAAACAGACACCTATTGTCAACTTGCCGCGTTTAGCAATGGTCTGTTGCTCCTGGAGATTAAAGTTGATAATCTCTAATTGTGATAAGCTTTTGGGGCGCTTGATGTTTACACGATTTGCATGGAATGGTTGTCGTAGGTTAGGTGTTGAATATAACCAAGTATCTTATACCAATCGATTGATGGCTCGACAATCGGATGAATTTGATTTTTCCGTTATATTATTATATATTTTATTTTTCTTCCTTCAGCGTGTTAACATTATGACGAAGAATCCTATTTCTTTCATAATTGGTCGTTTTGTACTGTGAATTCTGAAGCGTGATCCAATCCCATCGTCACATGAATAAGGAAAATAAGCAATTCGGTTCTCTTTAAAACCCTCTGGTGAAATATTTTTCTGGATTGTATCTCGGGATCTCTGCACCAGTGGCTTGTCGCTGAGTCCGTCACACGTTTGGCTTCGTGGGTTTACCCGGTGGTAGATTTTTACGTCTCTCGAATGTTCCCTTTGGAGTTGTCAACGGCTGGTGCTTTTCCCTACGCAAGGGCACGGAGGGTTGCCTGGCAACTGCCGAGCTGCTGGGCGAGGTATCCTACCCACCCCTACCTCCGCTCTCCCCTTATTCTGACGAATCACTCATGTATATCCTTTAGGGCGGTGTTCTCGAGAAACCCTGATTCAGCAGCGTGAAAACCCTTAGCATAGGAGCGGAAGCTTGTGAACTCAGTGACCAATATTAATTAATTTAACTAATGCCGGGTAACTTTAACTTCTCTTATCATTTAGCTCCTCATCACTAAGTCACAGTTACTTTGATGCACTTTAGCTGCACTCCACATGGACCTGACAGCCAGTAGTCTTAAGTCCTAGTCATGATGAACCAAAGGTTTCCGTTGAACTAACGTGCGGTGCAAAAGAGCTGGGTAAACAGCATGGGAGAGAGATAATATATATGAGTGATTTAGGCAGTTAATCTATAAGCCTTTAGCGAACTATGCCATCTCAATGAAATGAAATATGGGATAAAATAAGTAATCCAAAGATTCTCAAAGTATCTTGGATTTTGCTTCTCTATTTCTCCGATAGAAATAGAATAAGAAATCATAAAATCTATGATGTGGCAGATAAAACGAATAAGGATTATTTAGTAAATGCCATCAAGCTTCCTTTAGCCCTTGGCATCACAATCGTGGCAGAGAACCGTGGAAGTTCGTTCCGTAGAATCAACGTTGGACGTTATTGGTTGAGTTTACGAGATGGCAACATAAAGACAGCAAATAAGTCCTGAAAAGTCTACGGGAAAAATGGACTACGGGAAAAAAGACAAAGACTTGCGTATACTAGGAGTATTTTTACTAATAAATGGAACTCTTCATTTGGCTAAATGTGTAAGATAGAGACATTGCTGTGGTAGCTGGTATTAAAGAGTACCGGCAAACATCAAGCGAAAGAGAAAGTAATGCAATAAATAATACATCGAGAAAAAATAACAGTCGTTTTCAAAGGAAATAGAATATTTAATAGGAATCAATGCGTGAAAATACGATAGATTGACTTATTCGTCCGATACTTACGAAAATCAGAGTGATATTACGAAAGGGTAGAGACGATTGAAGGTGTAGGTACTGCAAATACCATGGTAAATACTGTATTTGTAAATAATGTACTGTATTAGTACTGTATTTTGAGTTCGTGTGGCGTAGTAAATCAAGCGAAAGGTCTACAAGGATTCTATGAATAGGGAGAAAGTGGGTGTGCATTATTGGGTGATATAAAATGCTATATGTGGTGTATGCTCTAGCTCTCAAAGTTTCATTTTACTTTGCTGTAGAATTAAAAAATCAGAGATAAATTAATTTACGTCGTAGTGATTTAAACATTGATATAAAATAACTTAATCGGAAACTAAAATGTTTTATTTGTGTGTATCGAGGTAATCAAGGTTAAAGGAGGTAGAGCGTTGAGTCAACTGCAATCTATTTGAATTAGAACTAAAATGTGTCTCATTTGCAGGGCTTTTATTTCATTTCTTTACTGTGCTGATAGTTTTCGAAGTTACGCTCTATAAATAGCAATTGATTCCATCGTTCCCATTCTTTTCATTCATTGACTTCCTGGCCTGGAAGTTCGATTATTTTTTTTCATTTTTGTGCTATATTCTTGGGAGGTAGCCCTGCCTCATTATGTGTCTAAATTTGGATCATGAACGTGCAAAATCTCCCGTTGCGCGGCGCGCTCTCTTGCATTTTGGCTATCCAATTCATTGTGTGGGAGGGGTGGAAGAGATATGTTTGACTGTAATGGGTATGCTGAAATCATTGTCTTAGTGACACTAGGTTTGCAAATTTCTTTTACTTTGGCATTATTATTACGAATGAAATAAAATCTCATGTAATGAACGTAATACATGCCGTAGTGGTTAGGCGAACATTCTTCCACCATTGAAGGTGTCTCCTAATGCAAAAGAAAAGCTTGAAGGTTTAGCCATGCTGGTTGATTCGAGCTTTTCCTCAATGTGGAATAGTCGATCATTGGAGAAAGACAAATCTATGATATTTAAATCATATTTGTCATAATTGACCAGTGTTCAGGACATAATTACTTGAGCAAATGGCAATGAAACACATACAGTTAACTGATTTCATATTACTTGGGGGATACTGAAATTTGAATAAAGTATTATTACAGATAATGTGTGTAAAGTTATGTCGTAACTGTAGAAGCTGCTTTTTCGTCGGCAAGAAGGATAAGTTCTACATCTACATCTACATCTACAAATTACCCTGCGAGCCACCTCTAGGGTGTTTGGCAGGGGGTGATCAATCACCAGCATGCAGCATGCATTTGGACTCCCACATGCACACCACACCGTCCAAGAAACGTCCCGTATAATAACAAATTATACTACTATATGCTGTTAGAAATAGAATATAGAATTGAAATTCAGAAACATGCAGTAAGTTTTACATAGGTTAGTAGGCTACACTGCAAGTCATGCAATCTATTTACGCGTTCTATTGCTGCCGTTATAATCTCTTATTGATCGTGGAAAAAATGACATTCGGAATCTGTCTGTTCTGCAATCTATCTCTCTTATTTTATTTATATGATCTGATCTTCCGTAGTACGTTGGCGTCCGCAAGATATGGTTAACTTCGTCAGAAAAGACACTGCTCTTGAATTTATCTAAAAGGTTTAGTCTATTTTTCAATCTACGGTCCGACAGAGATTCCCATCCGAGTTTATGTAAGAGGTCAGTTACACTAACAAGACTATCGTAACGACCTTTCACATACCTGGCAGCTCTTCTTTGCACACGTTCTAACTCTGTTATTAAGCCTTTTTCATGAGGGTCCCAAACACTGGCAGCGTATTCCAAATGTGGTCTAACGAGGGAAAAGTAGCTAATTTCTCTCACTTTGTCGTCGCACTTTCCTAATATTCTTTTAACAAAACCCATTTTACGATTAGCTTGACCGGTTATTTCTCGAATATGTTTATTCCACGATAGATCATTATTGAGTCTAACCCCTAGATATTTCACGGATTCAACTGCCTTTAACTGGGTGCCCCGAATGACATAGTTACGCTGTAGGGAGTTATTCTTCTTCCAGAAATTCATTACGACGCATTTTTCCAAATTTAATTCTAACTGCCAAGCATCGCACCAAGCTTGGATAGCAGCAAGGTCATTCGTTAGTTCATCTATATCTTTGCTGGAACGAATTTCTCTGTAAACTACAGCGTCGTCTGCAAATAATCGTAACTTACTCTGCACTACTTCGCCAATGTCGTTTATATAAAGAAGGAATAGGAGTGGGCCAATGACACTACCCTGAGGAACGCCAGAAGTCACTCTAACCTCATTGGAGACTGCACCGTCTAATACTACTCTTTGGACGCGGTCGCTCAAAAATTCTCTAATCCAGGAAATGACATCTTCGTCTAGACCATAAGATTTCAGTTTTAATATTAACTTTCCGTGGGGTACTTTATCAAATGCCTTTTTGAAATCAAGAAAAATCGCGTCTACTGGAATGTTGTCTTCCCCGGAGACTAAAATATCGTGGGCGAAAAGCGCTAACTGAGTTTCGCACGATCTGCTTTTCCTGAATCCATGTTGATTTCCCATTAATAAGTTTTGCGCGTCTAGGTGTTTCATTACCGAGCTGACTACGATGTGTTCAAGGACTTTGCAAGAGATGGACGTTAAAGATATCGGCCTGTAATTAGATGGCTGTTCCTTGTCTCCACTTTTAAATATAGGCGTTACATTAGCGATTTTCCAGTCATTAGGTACTTCGTGTTGCTTGATGGATTTACTGAATATTAACTGCAAGTAGGGGGCAAGTTCTGAGGCTAGTTCTTTATGTACACGAGAAGGGATTTCGTCTGGACCAGGTGATTTATTTGGACTAAGCGATTTCAATATATTTTCTATTCCGAGCGTACTAATGTCAATAGCTGGCATCTTATGAATACAGGGATTGTCATCGGTCCCGGGTGAGTTTTCGGAAGGCTCCGTGAACACGCTCTTAAAGTAGGAATTTAATAAATTGGCTTTATCGTAACTGCTTGTCAACACATCTCCATTGTCGTTTCTCAGCGAACAAACGGTAGATCGTTTACCTTGAACTTCCCTAACATATGACCAAAATGCTTTTGGGTTATCCTGTAACTGCTCTACTAGTGTTTTTCTTTTAAAATTCGTGAACGCATTCCTGAACGCTTCCTTCGTGGCGGCTTTAGTCATCCTATATTTTTTAATTATTAGCTCGCGTTCATTAGCGGATAAATCCGTGCTGACTTTTTTCATTTTAGCATGACACGCTCTCTGTCGCCTCAATGATTTTCTCACTTCCGCGTCGTACCATCTCGGTTCGCTGCCTTCTTTTACTATTTTACTAGGGATGTAGCTATTTATTCCCGAAGTTACGAGCGAAAGAAAAGCTTTCCAAGTATTCTCTACATTTAACTTTAATACTGATTCTTGAAACTCGGGGAAAGCATTTTTCATTTGACTCTTAAACCCATCAAAATTAGCTCTTTTAAAAATGAAAACTTTACGCTCTTTTTTAAAGTTTACAGCGGTATTTAGAGAAAACTTTGCAGTTACTACCCTATGGTCACTTATTCCTTCGACAGTGCCAACGTTTATTACCTGATGTGGTATATTTGTCGCTAATAAATCAAGAATATTTTCTCCTCTGTTCGGTGCGGATGCTATTTGAAACAATGAATTAGATGTGAAGGTGTGTAATAAAGCCTCGCAGATCACTTTATCCCTCCCACCAGGAATGAAGCTATAAGTCTCCCAATCTATAGAAGGTACGTTGAAATCTCCACCCACAATCAAGTTTCTTTCAGGATACTTGGATGCTACGCTGTTTATTTGATTTTGAAAATCCAACATTGACGTTATATCTGAGTTAGGTGGTCTGTAATACGAACATAATAAAATAGTTTTGAATTTTGGACATTTAATTAAACACCACACAGATTCAACGCTGGTCTCAGTTACGGTTATCGCTTGGCTGACGATTGAATTCTTTACAGCTATAAAAACTCCGCCCCCAACTCGATTAATTCTATCTTTCCGATAAACAGTGAACGATTTTGGGAAGATCTCATTGTCTGAATCATCATCTGTTAGCCAACTTTCTGTTCCAAAAATGACGTTACACTTCGTACTATGAATTAAATGGTGGAATTCGGGAATCTTATTTCTTAAACTACGGCAATTAACCACAGCCACGATTAAAACTTCGGAACTAGTATTATTGCGATTCGGGAATAATTCTGATTTGCTTTTGTCGAATAGACTATTCACAGGCTCTATACCGCTGATAAATGGAAATGCATGTCTTATTGACACACTATCAAAATGACTTGAGCCTTGACTGCCTTTGAACGTGTTGCTCGACTGACGCTTCTCGTGCTTAAATGTAATACCTGAAACGCTGATTTTTCTCTCTACTTCTCTATTCTCATTTCTGGAAGAATCTTTGTCTGTGAAAAGTTTTGAACTTACCCCTTTATTTTTCAACCCACTAATATATCTACACTCTGCCCTACTCTCTACTCTAAAAAAGACCTACAGTGCTCAAATATGCTACTCGCTACACGACTAGCCGACTCGGCCGTGTAATGGACTCCCGAACGGTTCAGAGGGATCCTACACGATCGGATTGCCGGCCTAAGGTCCACGAAGGAGGCTCCGATGTCCGTGCAGAAACGACGCAGCCTCTGGTTTATGCCTTCTCTTAAAGTTGAGATCGTGCTGTATGCTTTAGAGCGTAGCTTAAAAGATGCGATCCAATCACAAACTGTTAATTAGCACCACTTTCACCTTCTGTGGAAAGTTCACTTGACTTGTAATGAATCCTTGGTGTTTTACCCGCATAATATTGCATTTAAAAGCCGAAAATTGCGTTGTTAGATTTGCTGGAGGGCGTTTTTAAGTCTCTTCGGAAAGTACTCATGGAGGGAAAGAAAAATCTTTGGAGTGGACCGTGCGTCGTTATTGCTCACCGGATTGAGCTGCATGCATGTTGTATTATTGTGGATGAATATAATATAATTGTGAATCGCATTCTATTTCCGCATTCAATGTCATTAACCTAAAGGGACTGTCAGGGGGAAAATCTCTGGGGGTTAAGCCGTGTTTTTACGTGGGAAAGCTTATAACTGGAATTAAGTGTAATGGACTACTTCAATACTACCCGTTGTAACATCTTGTGAAGCTGATTAGAATCATATTAACATAGGTAGAATTTTCAGAGCTTTGTAAAAACTCCAGATGCTTCCAGACCTTGAATTTGTAAAATTCACGTTCTCATAGCTTAATTAGCCGTTGTGTTCTCTATCCTAAAGTATCTTTAAAATTTGGATTGAATTGCTTCTATATTTTTTGAAGAATTTCTTCAAGAGGTATAGAAGCCTTCCCAATTACGCAAATTGCCTCTGCGTCATTGTTTGCAATGACATAATATCATGAGAGATGGATAAGTAACATAAAAATATGTAGCAACGTTCATAAAGGTAGCATTTTCAACGTTTCCTCAGGTAGGATAAATAATTAAACGTAATGATCAAAACAACCAGACATTTACTCTATGTGTTTAATACCGTAGATTATTTATCAATATTTGTGTTTCATAGTAAAATTCATTACTGTCTTAAGGATTGCGGTCCGTCCTTTTTCGGTTTTCAAAATATGTGAAGAGGAAGAGAATAAATCATGCAAGTCTTGAGGAATAAAGAATTATTAGTATTATTTTTCGACGGTCGAAACTTGTAGCGCCAGAAAACCGAAGGCGATTCACGATAGTGCATGAACGATGGCATTTTAAAGTTCGGATTGCGGAGGAGGTCGAACAAGCCTTCTCGAATTCGATTGATTATTCCCGGCTCTGCTGCAGTGTGACCCTAACCTTCCCCCATCGACTCTCCCTTTCTCTACGCGAGTGAGCTTTCCCCTCCTTCACTTTCCCTTCCCGGGGAGGTTCGTAGTCCCCCTATTTGCCCCCTCCGCTCTGGAAAGCGAGTACCAACCAACCAACCCCCATAGCAACCAACCGCCACGGACTCCTCATGCAGTGCTGGGGAAAACCCCGTTCCCCCATCCTCCCTCACTGTCCCTTGCATCCCTATCGACCGCCATACAGAACCCCGGGCTCCCTTTAAATCCTCTCCACCCGTGTTGCAAGGCATCCCAACTTCCCACACCTCCTCCCTCCCCGCTCTTAGTATTCCCATCCCATCCAGTTCTCGAAAAAACTACTCCCCACCCTTCCCTAACCCTCGTGAGTTCTTCTCCCCGCTCCCTTTCCATCGGCTTCTAGAAGTTTCCAGCTTTCCATTTGGGATAGGTCCTTATGGCCGCCGTTGATTACGGTAGCTGCTTTGGTCTAGAGTTTTGGTGAGCGTTACCTCCGTTATCTCCACGCTCCCCTGGGTTTGGGCACTTCCCTACAATGCCCAAGCGTCCTCTAAATTTTCGCTTTGATTAAGCTTAAAATGGTGAAGTGGTTTACGAACGTTACGGCAATGCAATTGAAAATTTTGTGAAGTCAACTCAAATCCCTTCGCTCATATGATTCATATTGGTTTTTAAAATTTGAAGTGTTGAAGAGCATCACTTCAAATAATTCTCTTTAACGTACTGTGGTGGGGAATTTGATTTTCCTGCCATATTTTGTTTGCGGAAAAGGATATGTTCAGGTGGAATCTCTTGGGAGCCCATTTAAAAGAAAATGAGGGAACCATATAATTGGTGTCTATCGGAGCTGCTAGAATTAATCAATAATAGGACCCTTTGATGGTCAGTCGTAACGTATGCATTGAAAAAATCAGTTTTTTAACCGCCCATTTCCTATTTGGCAGTAACTCAATCTGCGGCTCTTGGTCACTAAATGGGGACCGCAGGTAGTTTTTACCTTCGAGGATTTCAGAAGGATTCGTCCCAAATTCACTAAAATCCACGTTGAAAGTTATTCTATGTATATTCCTAACAGTACGCGTAAAGGGCGTTTGGAATGATTTGGAATGAGCTTTCACCAGCCGATGCAATGGTTTACACTTTCTTGTTGTGAACAAAAATTCTTAAAAAAAATTGCTCGTACGTTTTTGTCCTTCGAACTCCCACTTAGCATGTATCCCTTCATACACCACATAGGCATTCAGAACAGATAAAATAAATAATTTCCAAATCTCCTACTCAGTAGATTAGTAAAATTGATAGTTAAACCGATTACCTTGTGTATCAACTTCTTGAGCCTTGTATTATCTTATGGATTACGGTCATTTTAACTCACCGATAGTATTCATATATTGTGACACTGTTTTCATTTTATTTCCATTATCGTTGCAGGTAAGTTGCTGATGTGCTAAATGTTTCGTTCCCATGCATTGAAGGTGCTTTCTCGGTGAGTGATTTTCAGCGCTAGCCACCCTTTAAGGTTTCAAATGCTCTCATTGTCGCACTATTTATTTTTTGCGGGCGGTAGAGTAAGGTCACAAATGAATTTACTGTAAAATGCATCACAGTAACTTCATGAAAATTTTTTATTCAATAGTTTCGAAGTGAAAATGAAAATACAGATTTCAGGATTTTCATAAATGGAGTAGATGCCTTTTTGCTCGTTCTTAGCATCGATAGCATATGCGAGTTTGACGTCAGCAAATTTTGCTGGTGACTTCTTTAAAAGTTCGGATTTATACTTGTCGAAGTAAGGGAGGAATTATGACCCGTGATTTTACGAGTGATTAATGTGTCGGAAATGATCTACCAATTTAATTTTCTATCTTTGTGATGTAATTTGGTTAGACTATCCAAAACGTGTATGTGTACATTTGGTGATGAGTATCATTTTATCGTGCTTATTCTCCCATTGAAGTATGTGGGAACCGTTGGAGCTATCTAAGACTCTCCTAATTTTGTTACCCTTAACACTTGCGCTAACACGTGTTTTTTCCATAGGCATATTGCTTTAAAATCTCTGCAGTGACGTGCTAGTTAATGTTGTGATCCCCGTGGAAACACAATTACGAATTGCGCGTTAAGATAACTCCTTCCCTTCTGCTCGTGTCCAGTTCTGAGAAAGAGATTTTTAGACTTATTCTGGATTTTGTGTGCCTGCCAAAGTTCTACCTCCTGCCGGAATCTTTTTCCCGCTTGGCGAAGAGACTGAACAGTGACCAGGGAAGAGTAAGATAGATAAACCGAAGTTCCGTAGTTCCTAGAAATCGTGTCATGAATTAAATTTTCATAAATCTCCTTAGGACACCTAGTTTATAATGCTACTTTTTTTCCACGATGTCTTATAGCAGTTTGTAAATAAATATTAAATTGTACGTCCAAATCACATATATTTAACATTTTTCATGTGTAGTTTTTCGTGCTAAGTTTTCATCAGCGGGCCATACCTATACTTTTTTATTCTTTCCTTTCTCAGAAGCCTTGTCTTGCTTATTAGAAGAATTTGTAGAGAGATGAATTGGCTCAGGATGCTACTATGAATCTTTTCCAATGGTGCGTATCTTTTGAGATGACGCTGTGAATCCTTTCGTCTTCGCGATTTGTGTCCAAACAAATGTAAATTTTAACTGATGACTTCAGGCTTTACTTTGTGAAACCTCTCCATATTGGAAGTAAAGAAATAAAACTTTGTAAGGTTTACTATTATTAAATAATAGTGAACCTTACAAAGTTTTATTTCTTTATTTTTAAATATAAATTTCCTTAGAAACCTCAAAATATACCTGGGAGGGTTTTACGGCTTCTTCCCGTGGGAGCAAGATTGAAATAGCAAAATCCGAGATGATGGTGTATTATTCCGACTACGACGATAGCGTCGTTTTCAAGTTGTTAATTACCATTTGAAATTTTATATCCATCAAATGTTACACTTGCGAAAAATGATAAGTATTTGGATTTAAAAATTCTGTTGACATGTATTTCCTGTGCTTTCTTTTGCCATTTCCCATTACACTAGGAAAGTTGAGGATTCAATGTTGGCCTCGGCCCGGCTACCGTGCTTACAGCTCTTTTATTTATTTCCCTTGAGGATGATACCAAGATTTTGTCCAAGCAACAATTCTACTGATTGAATGATCGATGGTTGTCATTGTATTTGAAGAGCAATCCGCGAATCGCTTCGCAGTCGCTTTCTGTTGGGCATCCCCCTCCACGTGGTGGACCGCCCTCGCGTTGTCTCCTGCTATTTTTGAGTGCTTTTGTGCCGCACCCACTGCAAGCATCCACCCACCCACCTTAGAGAACCACAGTGTTCGCGACCACGTGTTTGGCATGGGGTGGGGAATGTGGACGGGTGAGATGCGCCTTTGCGGCTTCTTTTTGGCTCCATTCGTCTCTCTCTCTCCCCTTCCCTTCCATCATTCTCTATCCCTTACTCTCTCCTCCCTCCACCCTTATTGCTCCCGGGTTGAACGTCCCCACCCAGGGCTGGCGAGATTTGGAGGAGACTGTCGGTCGCTGGACTCGTTTCGTTTCCCTCGTGTCATGCCTGCTCCCACGCATCGGCCGAGGGGGGGAGGAGCGTTTTCGGAGGCCGGTGTATAAATGTGTGTTGGATCCTTTGCGTATATACGAACGCTGGAAGGGGTTTGAGGAATGATGTGCGTGTCCAGTAGTGGGGGTGGTTGCGGAAGGAAATGGTCTGAGGCTGGCGAGAAAAAAAAAGGTGAACTAGATTTCGGAAAAGGAGGGCGAATCCCTGCTCTGTTGAGATGAGCGGCGAATCAGCTCGTTCTGTTTGCCAACTTCAATAAACATCTTGATGCCCAAAATTTCGGACTCCGAGAAATGGTCTTCAGTCCTTGAAAATTCATTTATAGTGTTTTAAGAAAATTTTCGCGAGGAATGGAAATTATTAAAATTATTTCTTGTATATTTTGGAGCAGTTTTTGTTGCATCAGGTACATTATTAGAGCACAAAATAAATGCTTATAATAAATTAAAATACTTGCCAGAATGCAAGAATCTCAGTTTAGATAAAAGTCAAGATTTAATATAATGGTATGTAAAAAACTTAGTTATTCGACATAACTTTAATACAGGACGACCTAGGTTTCATCGTGGCACGTCATCATCTGGTACATTTTTATCGAAGACAGAGAATAAATAATCACGCAACAATTCATTAAAAAATCCAAAGAACACAACCTGGAAAAAAGTCTATAGAAAAAAATTCAGCATATAACATTTAGATGGTTGTTAATCTTTGGTCTTACAAGAGTTATATGTGATTCAGGCTCTTATCTAATTTGTTTATGTTAAGAAATTAAGTTTTTTTTTAATATTAAGATAAAATGGTAATTTGGTTGATGAAGGAGTTATGTTGAAATATAATAATAAATCGTCTTACGGTGAGAAATGTATAATCATGAAAAATATCTTAGTTCATAATTAAATGTTATTCTTCATATCCTTGGAGGGGAAAATAATCCATCAAATTCGTATTTTATCGTGTAAGTAAGAAAAGAGGAAATTCCTTATTTGTTTTTTTTAGATCACCTTGTCGAGTAGAACCTCAAGGTAAAATTAGCCTTGAATTTCATCAAGGCTTGCATTCACGAATCTCTTTGGTGCCTTTAAATCAACTAAAGTTCAAGCTATCAGGAATGCTCGCACTACGAATTAAAAAGTGTTGACTGCCGGTTTGCGCTGAAGTGGGCAGCTTTTTTGCTGGTTCATGCGTGGCATGGTAGCGAGAATGAAGCCATTCGTCATCACGTGTCGCATTCTGCTTGGGCTGCAAGCTTTGGGTATCTCATTCCAAACAAAGCCCCGTAGCCTGCAGCTAACCATATAATGTCTAGTTTCGCGATGTGTTACTGATGATATGAGATGTTACCTCGCGGAGTCTTGTGGCAATCTTTTCATTTACTATTTTCTAATAACGTCAGCAAGCTTACGTTTCGGAGGCGTATACAAAAGGTTTTCAATCTCACGACTTGACTAAAAGTTTTATTTAATAAATTATTTATTTAGCTAGCAATTTTTAACCCTGTTATTTTTTACACAATTTTGATGACGTACCCGTGTTTTTTAATGTGTACTTATTTAGCGGAAAGGGTTTATTTAATAATGAAAGCAGTTAATTCAGTGAGGTAGTTCAAAATTCTATGTAAGCGTTTTCTTGTTTTGGATTTCGTGAAAGACTGGCTTCATTTTCAAGCGTAAAGACTTCGACTGTTCGTTTTCCTTACAGGTGGGTTGCAGGTCCTGTTTTCTCACGCTCCCCCTGCAGTTTCCGATGATTTTGGTGCCTTATTATAGTATATCCGATTCATCCTATTTCTTTATCCTTGAGCTCGATAATTTCCCATTTCTCTAATCAAGATGCCTTAGCAGCTTCGGTGGTGGTTCGGCGTATGTGATCATTTATTCACTCCCCGTTGGCTGCGTGGGATGGATGTGAAGCTTCCGGAATTTAAGGTTTCGGGCTCTCATCCCAATCGGTCGAGGTTGTTTTGCTCATCTCTTTTGCAATGGAAACAGTGTGTGGTGTGTTGGTGTAGATATTTACTATAGTGGGAGCCAATTATCTGCGCAGAAATATTTTCGGAAGTATTCGAAATTTTCGCTGTAAATACTGTTTTGTAAAGTTTGAATGAGATGATGGGTCGTGAAGCTAATTAGCTCTGAGGAGGATCAAGTTGGCAACAAGCTGAAGTTAGTTTAAAATTCGTTGATTAATTTGGCCTTCGACTCTTCAAGAGTGATGGGATATTAATTAGCAGGTCGACAGTGTTGGAAAACTAAGGGTGAAGAATTAGGGTGGGTTCCATTTAAATCAATTATAAATGTTTTAGGTTGAATCCATTAAGTAAAGGTTAATAATAAGCATGAGATGAATTCGTATGTATCGTATATTTTGTAATCCGGCTTGACATCCGTTGCTCTTGCATGCTATAGAAAGATATAGGCATTAATAATTAAATGTTCATTCTATCTCTTAATTTTTTTGCTGTAATTTGATTCTCATTCGGATAATCGCATCGTCCGTGTCTAAAACAACAAATGTCTTCACTGAATCTGATTCTCTAGCTGAATATGCCATAATGGGAGGTTTCTGGGTTTATATTTTGAAGCATAAATCAAGAAAGCTTGGAATGAGCCAGACACTTTACCATTTTATTTTCTTGTCGATTCCTTTGTTCCAATATCTCGTTTATTGAAGTACTTGAAGCCGGATTGTCAGTAACGCCTTTAGAATGGTTTTTTTTACCTAGTTTCAACTATGCAGTCCAAGTCGTAGGGTAGGTGCTGATATTTAATCGTTTGCCATTGAAATTTATTGAAATGAAACATTTTCTGCGGTTCGTTGATTCCAATTTTGTGTTCACGCATCGTCAGCATAAATGAGATTTATTGCTCCCGTAATGAATTTCGACCCTCGAAGAAGAATGTATTCCGGCATAGTATTTTCCGGCCATGTTATTCAAACATAGACCTACGAAACTTCCTACAAGAGCAAATACATTTTAAATTACGCTAGGTGTTATATTCAAGAAGAGAACCATGTTTAAGGACTAGAATATTTGAAAATTACAATAAATGCCATCGTCACATTGAAAGTATGGAATAAAGGGGATGTCAGAGCTCCCATATTGAAATATCGTGTTGGAGACAGTATCCTTACGTTATTAAGAGAGGGCGGGAATCGCGATCTTGATCTTGGTAGCTCAGTTCTGTTTATTCACCATTCCCTAGCCTTTGATGACATAACATCCACAGGTTTTTAGGTAGTTTTGGAATGTCACTAAAAGTCTTATTGTTTGCTTTGACAAATTATTTTTAGGGAGGCAAGGGTGAAGTTGGAGTAGTAGAAAATTGTCTCATTATATGTACAGCTGAGTGCAGAGTTTTTGCTGCTCATAGTGAAACTTTTTCAAGGTAATAAATGGATTGGCAGGTTGTTTGGAAAACATTTTTCATGATTTCATTGTAAATAGGGCTTTAGTAAAATGGAAGTAACTATTTCTCAGAAGACGTTAGGTGTGTGCTTTGGGGTCCACGTACCGTTTCTGCACTATCAAAGATCACCAGAGTTATTCAAAGTTACGGTAGTGTCTGATGCAATGTTGCATACACTGTCTTGTATTTTGTTGCCACCTCACCCCGTCACTAAATTATTTTTACAGTCTTCCAAAATACCATAGAAGAGTAAAAAAGGTGTTGATGTATTGTTTAAATATTCTGTTCGTGATGAAATCGGTTGCGAATTTTCTCAGGTTAATTAGAATTTAGATAAACGGTCTATGGAGTGAGAACCGCTTAGGAAGCATTAGCCGAAGTTGGCTCTTGAATTGCGTTGACACTGCTATGCTCGGGGCATGGCGTGACGTCCATGCACTCACGAGTCAGCAGCTGCGGGCCAACATTTTCTTGTCAGCTTTTCTGCCTAGGCAGTTCCACCGTAGCACCGGCTGTCGCCTTGCCCTCTCGGCTGCTGGCGGAACAGAATTGAATCCAAGTCGTCGGCAGTTTGTCGAATCGCATCTTGTCGACTCGCGTTTATTTTTCAATGATATGGCAGAAAATTTTACCCTTTATCCGGCATCGCTTTAATGTGATAATGGATTAACTCACGTTCCGTCGGCGAGCAAATTGAAGCTGTATGGTTCTAATGGCGATGTTATTTCTTTGTATCCCCTATTTTTTCTACCTAAAATTGACGAATATGCGTATGTATCTTCATAGATTGGTATGTTTTATTGGAAACTTGGAATGCTCTAGAGAAAGCGTGCATACTTATACCTTGCTTTCACCATTAGTATTTACTTTTGTAACGCAGTTGTAATCTACCGGGCTTAAATATTTTAAGATATCCGTATGTTAATATTCCATGTCATTTTGTTTTTATCGGACTTCTTTTTTTGAGTTGTAGTTGAAATTGGAGAAAATTTCTTGCTATCATGTATTATAAAATTTTTGGTGCAGTGCGTGCCTATTCATTCTTACGTGAATGATTTTTTATTGCCGTGTGGGATCGGGTGGTTCAGGTTTCCAGTAATTGTTGATATTTTAATTGAAAATTTCATAATTTCTTCCTCTTAATTGTATCTTCGCATAAATTTTGCGTGTCTTATTTCTATATCGGATACTTCTATTATCAAAGAATATTTAAATACGAAAAAGATGATTTTGATGTAGATTCATTCACGAATGAGGATATTTTCAGTGTGGTCTAAGTCGAGTCGAGAATTAGATTTTGATTTTTAAATAGTTTAAGTATACTGATAGATCTGGGTATAGTTTATCCACCAACATTTTCCGTGAAAAATTACCTGAGGGGGTTTAAATACCTGAATAACTCGACAGTCAAATTAATTCCTCAAGAAACGACTGTGGTGAAGAGTCATAATTATAATTTTGTGTTTTAAAATGCTGTATAAATGGTATATTCGCCTTTTTAAAACCTGTGGGACTATCCGTGATTATTACTTTAACTATCGTTCATACCTCCTTGACGATTTTCTTTTGTTGAATATTTTGTGGAACGCGTTGCGGAAATCTCCATTACATTCATTTACATGCCTTTACATGTTGCTCTCGAACCTTAAAAAATGATCTTGCCCTCGTTTTCGCTGTGCGTTAAATGAAAAGCGAACCTGATAAATGTTGTCATCGCCAACTCTGACTGCAGCATGAATTTGCGTCTCCTCGTAATGGGGTTTCCACAGTTTCCGGTGGGTTACTACACCTTGCGTGCTCCTAAAAATCTTTGTCTGTACTCCCGTTAGTGAGCTAATTTCGTAATTTTCTTTCAAGTGAAGAATATAGGACACATCTTCGCACTTAGATGTTGAAGAGACTACTAGTATTACATACATATATGCTTAAATTCCGTGTAACTACGGAATTCCATTGTGACACCTTTTGTGTTGCCTGAGATCCTAAGACTTATTTATTAAACTTATTATCTGATTTAACATGAGAATTACAGATTCGTAGTTAAAATGAACACGTTACCAGAATAAAGTGTATGGACAAGGAAACCGTACGCTCATCTTTAGTTCCACCAACTTTTCTTTAGTAAAAATGACCCTCCTCCTATTATTTTTACGCCTGATAAACCTTTATTTGCTTGTTATTTTTTCTCGCTTTAACTAGGAATTATCGATCTTGGGAACATTGTGAGAAGTATCGCACCCTTTCCGTAGGTTTTTTTTCCGTAGAATTTAATTATCAATTAAATTTGTCGTCGTTGAAATGCGGCTCTGAAAAGCCAATTATTGGGACCGTTTGGAATATTTGGCTTCCTTTATTCTAAATTCTAGGATTAAGTGATACAGTAATAGTTCTAGAAAGTAGGAAACGCTGTACCATGATAACGATCTTTGTAATCCTTGGTATATTAGCCCTTTGTGGGTTACGGTTCGTCCAAGTGCCAATCTTAGATACTGAAATTCTCCGAGGCTAAATATAACTGTGCGAGTGCTAATCGTAGATACTGAAAATCTCCGAGGCTAAATTTACTCGAAGCAGAGTCGTGCAGGGACACGAAAAAAGCAATTCGTATGCTAAATTTTGTTTATTAAATTGAATAACTGATGTTTCATTTGTTTCCTGATTGCAAATTTTACACGTGTATCAATTCCTCCACCTGTGGATTTGCTTGAAATCGTGGTTGTACTTCTAGTCAAATTCCGGCGCTAAGTAAGTATCTCCTATTGTGCCGATAACCATTCGTCGCTGTAGTAAGTTGCCAACTGCTCCACTAGATCGCAGAGCGCTCTCCCATGTTACTCTCAAGGGCATAGCGGAATCAAAGTCGCACTGAATTATCATTTGACGCCCACGAGCCTTTTATTTATGAAAAACATTGTTTTATTATATTTTTCAGCTACCCTCCATGGGTTTTGGCCACAACATGTTTAGCTCATTTTCTTCTTTCTCTTTTTTTTTTCTTTTCAGTTCACGACAAAGATTCATTCATAGGACTTAGAAAGAAAATTTGGGATATTGGGCATTTATTTATTTGTTGCGAGTACTCTTGCATTGCTTCATAATTAATTAGACTTATATTATTAGATAATTATCTAATCTTATCTAGATCCTATATCCTGATAATTCAGGGGGAATGGCTTGATCTCTCTGTCGATCTCCAGTTGGCAACGGCCTCGATTCTTAGCTGATCCTCTATGACATTATAACGCATTTTATCTTGTCTTTCTTTTGTGTTACCTTTACTTTGTGTCAAGCTGTAATTTTTTGCCTATCATTTATTTGTCGCTAGTGGTGCTGATTGAATTAACTGGAAATCAGAATTCACGGAGGTTGGTTTTTTTAAAGTTCTGGTGCTAATCACGATAAACCACTGCGTTCCTAGATTTTAATTACCTTTGGTATTGTGCACGTTTTGTAAAAGCCGATTTGAAATATTCCGTATAAAATATTTCGATCTCTGCTTTATGGTATTCTACGTTCCACATTTCCGATTTTCGTATATAAGCTTTCCAACTAGGAAAGAGCTATTCACTATTCATCTAATTGAAAAATTTTCTTGATTTAGTATTATCAAAGTTTTTTATTATCGATTAAAAATAATAAATTTTCGGTGTTACCTGCTGCAGTATCGTTGTCTTCAATTCCAGTGCTCATATTTGTAAGCTATGCTCCTTTTCTTAGCGTTGACGAGTTATTGCGTTTTCCATGGAAATTTGTGAATAATTTGACCGCATCAAACTTCGCTGTGCCTTCATTAACATAATGACTATAATCTCCAATAAATGGTATATGTGTACTCGAAGCTTTGGATACATATACCGTGACGAAATAATCCCAAACGCTCGATTCTTCTTTATCGGGTGGGTCCTTGATTATGTGCCGGAATCAATACTGTAATTTTCTGGTGCTCACAAGCAGCTATAGATTTATTTCCGTTATCTTTATCTATTTATTAAAATGCATGCGATAAATTTAAGATGTACACAGCATCTGGGGCGACAGATTTGGATAAGAGGAATGGGATTGAAGGTTAGAGCGGTCGTGTGATGCTGTGGTAATGCTGGGGGGATGGAGAGCGGGATGGCTGAGAGCTTAAGGAAGGTTTTCCATTCGAGGCTAAAGATAGCAAAACTCCTCGACGACTCGGAAGGACTCCTTACGCACGTTCTCTTCACCCCTTCCTATTTCTACTTCGCATTCTCTGCCTCATCCACTTCATGCAACTCTCGTCAAGGCTAAATCTCCCAAAGATCTATCTTCTGTGTCTTCCCCCATCCTCTTTGGGAAATTCCCTTCGTTGCTACCCCAAAAGTTTCCCAAAAGTCGTCCGATTTTATTTTTGGCGGCACTGAAGGTATTTTGAAGGAAAGGCCTGCTCAATGTCTAAGTCAGGGCTGCTCTTTTCAAAGCTGAAACTTCTTTCTCCTATGTTGATTAGTCTTTTCCGCACTCCTCAAGAACTGCTGTATTTCGTCTTGCGTTTAACATCCTCCACACTCACTTAAAATCACGTTTCCTTGTGTCGGTGTTCAATCTGGGAGCGTAATTAGTTGTTAAAATTTCTCCTTGCAAAGACCAACGATCGTGGATGTAGTTCAATCGTTTCTTAATTTTTATGGTCCATCGCATTTTCGTTACGATAGTTGTGTTTCACTCGTTGATTAGACAATTGAAAGAAAGAAAATTCGGATACTTACTACCTGTTCGCAAAATGTTTGCTGAATGGTCGTTTCTCCGTTTTATCATCTCTACTGGCTATTTATGATCAATAAAGATCATAGTTATATTGAAATGAATGAGGTGTCAATAAAACAGTAGGATGCAGAATGATGTTCGGCGAGCGTTACTTTTCCTTGGGAACACTAGCTGTCACTAAAGAACTGCAAGTGCAGTGCAACTACTTGGACATTAGTGGTCGAAGGATATATTTGGAAGATTTTTTTTTAAAGATTTTGACATTTTTGAGACGATTTAATAATGTTAACTCTGTTTTCGCTTTTGCCATAAAGTTTTTCTACAGCGATCCCGTATTTTCTTGGCCTACATGCCTGGTTTTATCAGGGTGGGGTAGTAATGGTTTGTGACGTAATTTCACATATGTGTACTTTTAATCTTCAAAATCATTAAACTTTCGTGTCCTTGGAAATTATTTTGGGAATAAGTAAAAAATAAGTGGGAATGAAATTCAGTTTGAAGAAAATTGAAGTCGTGTGTATGTACCTAATTGACAAGACCTAACACATTAATAAACGAATCAACTGTGGAGTGGAAATTGGTTTCGTGACAAAGAGAATTTCTTCACTCTATACTGATGTAAAACATTCATTTATCAGTGTTATTATGCTTTTTTGTAGGTGTGCCGTTTTAACAAGAGAGTTTTACCCCCATGCTCAATTTCTCAACCATATTTTTTTTCAAATTTAAAGGATTCGTGTTTAATAGGTTGGGGAAAAAGAAATCCTTTATTTTGTCGGTTATGGTTGTAGTCTCGTTCGTAAAGTATCGGTCGAACGATTTCATATTTATGCTCATTGTCAAGGTGGCATTTAACAATAAATAATTCAGTTGCTAATTATTGTCTGATGTATTCAGTTGTTAGTTACAGGGTGTTAAAAACTATTACATTTTCTTTTGCATCATACGTGTACAGTTCGGAATATGTCTCTACTTCTAAGTGGCGACAATCATACTTGTGTTATTCCCTTGCTCTTACTTTAGGGTGGATAGCTTGAAAACAATGGCCATTTTTTTCCTGTTCAGTTTTGGTTTACTGCTGACTTACCGACGTTTTTCCTTCCATGGGCTAGCCAAGATTCTCGGTTCGAACTTGGCAGCAAAGCATCGTACCTGATAAAATGCTTTGGCAGTTTCATCAGCTATCCTACAGGGTTTGAAATGTCACGAACTGTTTAGCAATCCTGTTGGTTGGCTGCTTGCCGTATAGTAGCATTCTGACTCTTGGATAACTACTTTTCTGGAACGTTATTGTTGGTACTGATTATTTGGCTGTTTTTAAATCTACGAAACTACTGGTAGTCTCCATAATTCGTTATATCATTTTTAAAGAATGATCTTAGAACATTGCCATGGTAATCGATTTGTGGTAATGAAAAATTTGCAAGTTATATAAGGCGAGGTCTCAATACGTGAATTGAGAAACCCATCCAAGGATTTTATATCGACATGTAGAATCTTTCTCTGTCTTTAAGTAACCATAAGCGCTGTATTCATACAGGTAGAAATTTCTTTTAGAATATTATAATTTCACTCGAGAATTCGTGGGTAAAACTAAAGGTTTTGTAAGTTCATATATTTATTGATGTCTCTTACTAAATTAATTGAACATTTTGGTTGTTGCTCGTTATGCCCACTAGGTATCGCCTTTATCCCATTATAATTTTTACTTGCACACCAGACGGTTTATTACTGTGTATTGAAGATTACAGTTGAGTGATGTTATTCTAGGACGTCAACTTGAATGACAATTTGTAATTTGATATTGATGAGAATAGGCTAGTTACGTTTCTCATCTGTGCTAGATATCAGCTTCGGCGTAAATGAAATGCTGCTTCAATTAGGATCCGAGGAGGCATTAATGAACGTATAGTTGGTGGCATATTACTGGCGTTTTTTTCGTTTCCTTTCAAGAATTCTCTGCAAGAGTATTACCCGATAACCTCAAAAATGTAGAAATCATTCAGTCGTACTATGGCAGGTCATTCCGATCAATTTACAAATCCTTTGTGTTATTTAGGGTTGTCCCTTGAATCATTCGCTACCTTAAACGTGAAATGATTTGTTTGAACTAAGATGTTTTGTATGATTCATAGATGCGTAACTCTCAAATAAGGTAGAAATGAAGCGCGAAAAAGGATCATCATTTTTTAAAATTTGAATCCCCTCTGTCGATAACAGTGGTCATTGTTATATGGAGTGGAACAAAATCAAGTCGCCTTGCGTTATCATTTGATTTGAAACTGGTCACATCTTCGCCTTGGGGAAAGGTCATTTGCCGACGATATGTTTTTTTGTTTAGATTGTTATCTGGCGATTCCAGATGTAGATAGGTATTGTGTAATGGCATCAATGGAACAAATTGTACTCATTCCGAAAGCAGTCATTTATTTATCAATACCTTTGACTTGTAGTTTAAACTTCGTACTTTAGAGGGTAATTTTTATCCTATTGAGTCACTCGCTGGAGATGACAAACAATTTCTGGAGTTATTGTGGAGGCTGGGACTATTTTAAGGAATCCAGCTGTCTCTATTGACAAGGGATAGTTATGAACGAGACATTAGCATATCACAATTCGCAGAAAATAATTTTTAAAGCTAGAACCATGACATAAATCGTGGCGTAGCTCTCTTACTTACGTGTGTAACAACACATCGATACGATAGAAGCAGGAAACGATTGATGAATTTTACAGAACAGTTGTCCTTCTAGCAGTTGTTATTTATACTTGTTGATGGCCGAAACCGATCGTTGAGTGACTCAAAGTAAAGTGTAATTCACAAGGAGTTTTTGGCATACTCATAGAATCTTTCCACCACAAAACATCCTTCCTAGTAATCTCTAGTAGGCTTCAAGCGTAATTAGCGGTTTAGTTTGTTGTTTCATAATGAACTCAAGGCTCAATTAGAAGGCACCAAAAGTGTAGTTATTCCGGAGAGGAAGTTAATTTTTCGTGGGGGGTGTTCCTCTTCGTCTTCTCTCCTTCAATCGTTCCATTTCATGCCCTGTAAAGACCTTCGCTTCATTCAGATGCGGGAGTCCACGTATCAGCTGTCAGGACTTAAAACTAATGTAGTTGAGACTGTGGGCTTCTACCATGTGGATTATATCGAGAGGTCGATGAGACGTATTCTGCAGGAAATATTACACTGCTGGCTCATCCATGATTTTTTTCTCTAAAATTGCCAGCTAGTGGCACCTGAAGTGGTCAGCATTGGAGTACATCATCAGGGTCATGGTGCCTTTCGCCCAAACTTGTGGCTTGTGGTATAATATGTTCCTTCGCAGTGTCTACAGTATCTCTTCCTAAAATCCGTTCTCAATATTTAAGAAAGAATATCGCTTTGGTAGCGTAAATGTTTAAAGACCTCGGGGCGGGGAATCAGTTCAATATCTCCCTTGAGAAATTTTCGATCTTACGCGCAAGTCACGGTGTTTGACTCCGCGAAGGTTCACTTATGTGGGTTGTGCTTGCCACTGGTCGGAATAGTTCCGATCGGTTTTAATTACGGGCGTTTGATTCCGAGTTTTTGGCATCTAGATCGGAATATTTTGTGTTTTCATGTTTTATTTTTCATTTCGACGATTCTGGGGACCATCCCTTCGTCGGAATGAAAATTTTCCATCACAAAAAAAAATCCGATAGCATTGCCAAACAATTGGAAATCGACCGCTTTTAATGAAAATTGATCAATATAATTCCGACCTTTGTCAACCGCGATTACTAAATAAAACATGGTGGATTTCATTTGGAGTGACTTGTTCAACTATTCGTGTACCTTATTTAAGAGGATTCTTGCTCTCATTCTCCACCAAAAATCTCCGTACAGATGAATTTTTACCTTCTGGAACACCTAAATCGCTTATGCAGACTTTTTAGCCCCGGGAAACCTAATTGGCACCAGACTTGCTGGCGTGGCGAACCGCGAGAATCGTTTGTCGCGGCTGTTCACGGCGTGCCAGTGTGGAATAGGCTTTCACCCAACGGCTCATCAAGTACGTCTTTGTGGAACCCGCGCTCTGAGCACCAGCATGTTTCACAATCTCTATTTCGGAGAGTGGCTGTGTTGAGGTCGTGGAACTCCCTTTTCGCCTATTTCCTCCCACCCACTTCACAGTCGCCTTTCACACTCTCGCCCATTTTCATAAAGGCCACTCCTTCTTTGCATGTGCTGCGTTGAGTATTCTCGTGAGTCTCTGAATATTCTCGTTCACCATTGTTATAGTTTCAATCCCATTTGGTGGGAGGGAAACAGGGGAATGAATAGAGCCGAGTCACGTCTCTTTTGAAAATCGAGCCCTTTAATGTGACTGCACGATGTGCTAATGGCTCGGCTCTTTGCTCTCTCACGGAGCAAACAGCATCTTTTGTTTATTCCTTCATTGCTCGTAGTCTCTAATACGTGTATGACTTGCACAGCTTCGACGATGAGTGGAATGAGATGTTGTCGTTTCCCATCTCCGATCTTGCGATTCCCATCTCCGATCCGTGAATGATTAGAAATTTGTGTTGACGTTCTCTTCCGATGCAATTTACGAATATTTTAAAATTTATGATAAGTATCTGTTCCAAATATTTGTTTTGTGTCCTGCATGTGGTCGAAATTACATATTATGGGTGGACCTGAGCTATTTTAAACCGAGAAAACCCCCTTTTTTTTAATCTGTAATAGAAAGGTTTGTGGAAGCATGCATTTTAACCGTATTAAAATTGAGGCACAGCATTTTTTTATTAAAATTAAGAGATTGAAGTTGTTTTTAGAAACAGCAAAAAATGAAGATCATTGTTGTTCAAAGTACAAATTTTTAAGTTAGAAATGGTATCTTTGGTATCTGAAAGTATAGAATTATTATTAACCCTTGCAGATTGTTAATCCCAAT
The DNA here is from genome assembly GCF_921293095.1 of Ischnura elegans. Classification (NCBI taxonomy): domain Eukaryota; kingdom Metazoa; phylum Arthropoda; class Insecta; order Odonata; family Coenagrionidae; genus Ischnura; species Ischnura elegans. The sequence goes on from NC_060246.1 coordinate 150,017,412, forward strand.
ATTTATACAGCACCGCCTATTAGATTGGTACATACACATGACTCTGCTCATGCATACTTTTCTCACTGGTGATTACTGATTTAGTGGAAGAACGTGATTTTTTTGTATTTTTATTGCTATGCTTGCAACGTTCTCACCCATTCTCAGCCTCTAAGCAATTACACAACTCGTGTTTTCCGTATTGAATACTTCATTGTGATGTATCCTTTCTATAATGAACGGATAAATAACGTTGCGTATTTTCTGAATGTCACACGGGGAAAGAGCTGTTCTTCCCCGTAGAAGTATTCTTCCTCTGGACAAATGCTTCGTGAGAGTTTGTCTTATATATGTACATATGCTCGTCGTGTAAATCAATGTGGAAACGGAAGTTTCACTAAAAACCTACCGTTGGATGAAAATGAGTGGCTTTTGTTCCTTTTGTACCTCGATAATTATAGGTCAAACATGGTATAATTATGGAAGCTAAAAATTTCAATGATCTTACGAGTGATCGTGTAATGTTGTCCTTTTTATAAAGCTATAGCGAATTCATATGTGTGGAACTTGTGATATCAGTTATTAAAGAACGGATCGGGCAACGCCCGTATTCTTTCCTCATTGAATAATGATTCGGTCGTTGCCCTTTTCCTGTATTCATACGTAATATCTGCAGGAGCACGAGCTCAAATCAGAGTTTCTTTTTCTTGAAAGCCATGCTTGAAAAAATCACTACGAAGCCGTGAGATTATAGTAAAATTGCATAACTTACCTAAAGTCAAAGCTTTATTTTTAAAATTTTTGATTCTAGGCTCCATAAACAATTTAATACCTTTGATTTTTAAATGCTCTGTGCTATGCAAAAAACAGTCAATCTTGGCAGAATGTTCGGTTGGTTTCTGTAATGGATTCGTCTCGTTACTTCTTCCGTTTATAGCCTTTAATCCAAAATTTTACGTACGTTAAACATCTTGCTCTTGAAACGATTACCTACATAGTCAATTCACTTCAGTTTAAACTTCGCGGTGTCACTACTTTTCTGAGGTCTCTCGGTCATTATTATACTATCTCTTCATAGTACGGGATAATGCCTCGAATACTTACTGTCAAGAAGGTATCATATTGCCGAATATTTTAGGGCCCCTTCTTACTTATTATTTTTGAAATTTTCCCTTTAGCGTTATGCTGTATAGGTGTTGGAAACCTGATGTTGGAAATACATATCATCGTGTGGCACACGAACATCAACAGCTTTACCATTCTCCGTCTTCCAGTATATATTTTCTAACTTAGAATTAGAAAGATTTTCTCATTTTTTTGGAAATATAATATGCTATCTTTTTATGACTGGGAAACAATTCTCGAGAGTAATGGGTAGTTCTGGTTGCTCATCTTGTTGATTAGCTTAGGTCCTCCTGTATAATGTGATTTCGATTAGTTTGGGTTCGAATCTCACGTGAGAAATTTTTCTTCCCCCATAATTACAGAATGCCATCCTTTTGTGAAAATGCGAAAACCGATATGGAGACTCTTAATTTATTGCTGCCAAACGATTAGTATATTTTTCCACCCATGTTTAATTTTATAATCTAGTTTTTTGTCCTTTCATGGTGGATTTGGACACAAAATTTACGAGGAAAAGCGGTAGAGGGTAGCTAACACTTCATGTGTACCGAGAGTATGTTCTGGGCTTAGATACTCTCGGAAGTGTGACACGTGAAATTAATGGGAGACCGACACTTAACGGTAAAGTTCGGAAAAAAAACTGGCAAAATCACGTTTCATAATACGAATCGCATCATTCTAAGGCAAACCTTGATATTGTTTAGTATAGTTTATACCCTCTCCTTCAGTGTGCCCAAGATAAGTCCGACTAATTGCTCAAATGAAATGAAGCCCAAGGACATGGATTAGATTATGAGTTCGTGCAGCTAACAGAACATGTAGAGTATAGAGCCAGTCCTCACTTCTCATCATATCCCTTCAACGTAGGGTGAATTTTATAGCCTCTAATCTGATATGTACTGAGTGCGTTGGCATGTTGGCATTGCTATAAATCAAAGGTAGATTAGTTAATTGAAGCTCTTTTGAAGCCTTCTCAACAAGAAATCCGCAGACAGACATTAAAAGAGTATGTACATGTAGGTACGTAAGTGCACATCTCAATTAATCGTATCTGGTGAGGAGATCCGTTTTTCGTCTCAGTTTAAGGAAACGCCACCGAAACGGAAAGTGGGAACCCCTTTAAGTCAGCAGTGGAGAAGTGCGTGTTTTTTTCGCCGTGCGTACGCGTAGTGTGCCCGAGACTCGAAGCCGGGAGATCCGCCGAGGGGGCAGGGGAGTGGTGCCTCCCCCGGCGTCGACGCTGGCCATTCAGTCAAGGGCATCATCATCCCACGGCCTCCTTCGCAGCGGCCCCGTCGCCGCCGATGTTTCTGCGAACAGCGAAGAAGGAGAAGAGAGCGAGTGAAAGAAAGATAAAGGAAGGCTTCTTCCTTCCTCCCCACCCGACTCTCCACTCCCACCCTTTAATGCCGTCCTCCCATCCGGGGGGGAGGGAGGGTGCAGAGAGATAAACCGAGTGAGGGTTGGAGGCGAAGCGCGGAAGGAAGGGGGGATAGATATTCGCTGCGGGCCGACTCAAGGTTGGCGCGGGCTATGGGGCACTCACACCACGAGGGGCGAATAAAATGGGGTGTTGGCTCTCGGCAGAAACTGCGCAGAAGTCCCTTCCTTCGCCGCCTTCGTCTGGCGAAAAGGAAGATCGGCGACGCATTGGGGCAGGAAATCGCACCAGAAGTCTTGCGTTGTCTTCGCAATCTTCGACCTCCCTCCTTACTCTGCCTATACATCCTCTCCGCTCAACGTCAACAGAGATGAGGCGACCAATCCACATAAACATTATTAGTTGTCGGGGATACCGATTTGTGGCTACGTACTGGTGCACCAAGTCTTGGCCGCGGTTTCAGCGTTCCGTCACCATCCCTCGATCTACCTGCCGCTTGCGAAAACCGGTGGTGGCGTGACCGAGAAGTCGCATCAATTTGCCGTTCCAAGTTTAACCTCTTTGTAAATTAAAATACGCCGCCTCGGAATTTTTTTTAAGGTTTTCCGCGTCGACAAAGTAACAATATCGACCTTGTCTATGAATCGCCGCGTTTGCATTTTGTCGTCGCTTAGAAGTCGGTTGTGGTTAATTTTTTTCGCTCGTCACAATCGCAAATTTTGCGCTCATCCGGCGTTTTTGGTCCATATTATGCAAAATGGGATTTGGTGGGGGCTGAAAGCGGTGGGAATGGGTTGGGTCTTGAGCTGTTTATTTTTTTGCGACAAGTTGCACGAAAGTCCTGTTCAGGCCACATTCCTGGTGTTATCGCCTCTTTGCAGAAGAAATTTCGGGCTGACATTGAGGAAAGGTAACCATTACGACTACCACATAACTGAGGGTTATCACCCTCTGGCAAATGAAATGCTGTGAGGGTTAGAGAAGGTGTAGGAATTAATGGCGTGATATCACTCAGATTTAAAGAAAGAGCAGATTGCTTTTCCTTCGTAAGTAAAGAATAAAAAACATATGCACGTCCTCTAGCTGTATGAAGAGCATCCGTATTCGATCATATCCATGAAAATTGTTGCTTTGTAAGTAATTCCATAATTATTCAATTTCTTCTTCTAATATTCATCTCATTATGTTGAAATGATCTATCGAATATTCAGGTGGAAATAACTACTTTGTGGTAGAAATTATTGATATAATTTGGATTTTCAGCTTCGATTTATATGTTTGGATACTTGATGGGACGTCATGTTTCCATCCCTAACCTTTCTGCTTATTCATTTTGTTTAGCTGAAATGATTCTATCAAACTTGGCTTTGAAATAAAATTAAGCCTTAATCTTCCGTTGAAATGGTTACCCCTTTATGCATTTACTTTTATTGATTTTTCACTTTCGATCGTGTATCATTACGCTGGCACACCATTCTTTGCGTTGTTATCACCTGCATTGCTTGTCGTATCTACTTGCTTAAGCGTACCTCAATTCAAACTAATTTTGTAATGCATGGCTTTAAGGACTCATCAGCCGGGAGAAAGTTATTATGAAGGATTTAACTTTACTCCTGAAAACAAGTTTATATCAGTCACCCAAAAATTAAGACAAGCGTGCTCATGGCGTATACTGGTTTAGATACGATTTACTCGTGTACGTTCCTAACTTCAAACATTGCCGTCGGATTTGTTACGGGTCGAGAATAAACGTGTCCGTTAGCGCCTTCACTTTCGTCTTCCGCCTCCCCAACAGTTGAGTTGAAATGGGTCAAACGATAGTGACTTCAGCATGTTGGCGCAAGCATCCGGATAATTCGTCTGAGGGAAGGAGTAAGGAAAGGAATCAGAAGATTCTTGGATTTAAAGTTTTTGTTTACTCTGACTCGCTGCCATTTTTGTTTGCATCCATGTGCATAAAGTACGACTCGGTGAGCTCACTTAAAACCGTGTGACAAGTTGTGTTTGGGCTCCAGCTTTAATTTGAGAAAAATAGGCTTGGGGAGAGGGAGCGATTTGTGACGTTGCTTCGCTGCTTTTAGGAAATTAGTACCTCTTAATTTGAATCGGAAAGGAATTGGCTGAGCCCGCTGTGCTATTATTTATTGCACCCGGAATATTTTTGCGTATAATAGCAGTCGAAGAAGAATTGCCGGTGCCAATTTTGGAACTGGTTACGTTCAGTTCCTGGTTCACCGCCTCTTTCTGCTCCCTAATCTCGTATTTTGGCCCTTGATCGTAAATCCTTGGTGAAAAGATCTTTGTATCATCTATTTATCCTGTTAGGTTCTGGGATAGGCTTGTGCATTTAATCCATTGGTCAAATGTTATTTTTGTTTGAGTAAAACGACCGTAGCAAAAAAACCTTCCTAACCTGTTCGCTGTCTTGAAAGTGATTGTTAGTGATGGATTTAACCTGGCACAGGCGATAATTTTCTAGCTAATCTCCTTGTTTATGAGACGTGTGTTTCCGTTGCATACTGAACGCTCAGGCTCACTGTTGGTGTAACATCGGTATCTTTCGCCAGACCTGCTCTTTCTATTGGTGGTTTCACCAACCGGTTGATGCTGGAGCTGGTTCATGTGAATGTGCTAGTTTCATTTGGCTTTCTGTTTTTGTCGCTCCACGAGTGAAGTGAATGGCTGTATATGAATGTATTTATATCATCATGAGGGGTTTTGTATTTAATTATCATCATTATTATTCTTTTATTATTAACTAGCTGACCCGGCGAACTTCGTACCGCCTAACAATCAATGAACTTACAGTTTAGTTACACCATTTATAAATTAAGGGCGGCTGTATCGTTTTTAATCATATTTGATTTATTATAATAAAATAAGGATACAAATGCAATAATACTACTTAAATGAGTATCAAAATTGCTTGTCAGAAAGACATTTTCTTTATTGATCCATCATCACATAGGGTGGATCGGAGTACGCGTACGCGGATTTTTTTCAATGAATTTTCATACGTTTTAAATTAAGAAATTTTGGGCATTGTGGTTTTATAAAGCAGTTAATGAAATAAAAATTATACGCATTCAGTTGTTGGCTATTTGTGTTAGTAACCGTAAAAAAATGTTTTTAGGTCTAAGTCTGTTGCGTAAACTTGGCCCGTTCACGGGACAGGTTAACGCAACGCTAGACCGACGCTTGACTGATGCTCAAAATCGTGTAAGAAAAGCCCCTGTGAAGCAGCATTCGTATCAAATGACTTTAGACGCGCCAGTTTAAGTATCTCTGTTAGGAAAAACTGCAGTGCGTAAACGTGCTGCATGCGTAAACGCACCACGGTGTGCCCTACTTATTCGGGTTTAATCTCTTGCGTCAAGCACCTTCTGATAAACAACAGTTTTTGTTTTGTTATTAGGCGCAAGATTCAGATAGATAGTTGGTGACTTCGTCTTCGTTTATTACACAGTTAAACGATTAGAATTCATGCAGAGTACCAACTATTTGATCCTGATTTCATATTCTGGAACATTTTGTTGATGAGCTCACCTTCCGATGAAACTAATTTGCAAACATTCCGAGGAAGTGAAAACAAACTGCTCGATTCCTCGACAGGAGCACAGAAATTACCGATTGTCAACAATTGCTTGGAGATTTGATTACAAGCACGGTAATGAAGTGTCAACTCGAGCTGGGCTTATAATTAGTTCGAATTAAATTTATCAAATATTTCAATATTTTGAATATAAGTATTTAAAATGTTATATTGCTACGAAGTTCATTTATTAAATAGGTAAAACCAAAACAAATAATTTAATTTGTAGTTTTGACCGACTTATCAATTGTTGTTGTGTTACTAACTCCTAAAAACATATCCCTAAGATAAAGATGAATTTTTTTGCGAACTTTTCCTATTTTTTAATGTTCTATATGTTATCCGTGGCTGAGATGAATCCAAAGAAACTAATATCATTAAAATTGGCGCAGCCGTTATCCATATCATCCAATGCCTGAACAACAAATGAGGCATGAACTTCAGTAGTTATCCTGATACCAAAGAATGGTTAAGTGTGATAAGATTTCCAGAGAGCAAAATTCACATAGACTTATTCTCCTTTATTTTAGCATCTTTGCAAAAAATTAACTTAAATTTATATCAAAAAGGGAAATCATTTCGCAAGCATTGTAAATGTGTGTTTTTTTCAAGTAATGTTTGTCCCACATTCGAGGTGCAAGGATAAGGAGAGAATTATTTCTCTCATTTTTTCTATCGTGTTTATTTTTATACATTTGCGTCTTTCCTTTTGCCAAGAAGAAAAAAAAACTAGGAAGTCCTCGACCGACTAACGGCCTGGCCTACGTGATCCTAACTTCGTATCTCCCGCCGGCTGAAGTTGCTTATATCCGTCACTTCTGTCCGCATGCGTGTTTTCCACGAATTCTCCCTCCTGTTTACCAACCTGCCTCTCCTCCCTGCCCAACTCTGCGCTGTTTAGCGAAGCGATTGTGTTTAAATAAAGGTTCGTATCCCGCCAAGCTCCAAAGTAGATCTCTCAACTCTTTCTCTTTGTTTCTTTTAAATTTTTCTTCCAGCCCTTCTCCCACCTAGAGGACCAAACCGTCTCCCCATCCTTCCTTTTTATTCTTCTATCCATTCCCACCCTCGGCTTCCGGCGTCAGCATGAAATGCACGTGGTCCATCCACTGGGTAGCCTTGTGTCACCCTGTGTTTCACGAACTGACAGTCTCGATCGTGTTTTTTGCCGCTTGTATTTTAGTTAGTGATGATATGTATTCATCGATGGTAAGTCGGAATGTCATCTGTTGACGCGCACTGCCCTCTCTGCGATCATTTCTGTTTTCGAAAACGAAATCATCTCCCGCGCCTGGTTGTTTTGTCACCTCCAGGTAACTGCGTCTCAAAGAGGCTCGTCCGCTATCGCCTACTCCCATGTTTATCACTGCCCTAAAGTTTACGTTCTTGTTTTCCTTCCTCTCAATGCGTACTTCGACTTCGTGTGTGTGTGTGTGGAGATGGTGGAGAGTTTGTAGAAGAGGATGGGGATGTGTGGGTGAAGGGACGGTTGAGGGAAAAGAGAGAGAGGGGAGTTGAGATAGAGAGCCAAGGTGGTGGGTGAGGTAGTAAAGTGGAGGTGCTGAGGAAACTTATGTGGGAGGGGAAGCGGATAAGATAGTCAAGCGTCCCGTGTGGAGTGGAGCATGCGAGGTAATGGCTTGAGGGGAGTTCGTGAAGTCTAATAAGACGTTTCCTAGTCTGCTTCTTCGATCCATTCACAACTTTTGCTTCCAAATCTGCCTACTCTCCCTTTCTTTTGGCCTCTTTTTTTAACACACTCCCTGTTTATTTTGAGTCTTTCACTGTCCCCATAGTAATATTTTCAATCCTCCCAGGTGTCATTCAAAATATTGATGTATAAATGATGATATCTTTTAACAGGCACGTATGTGGTGATGGGGCACTATTTTTTTTTCTTTTTGTGCATTATGTTTCTGGAAGGACGCTGTCGGCATTTTATTTTGCTGTGTGTAATACGTATGATGCAAGATTTCAGAAACAGCAGCTGAGTAGTGAGCGGTAGACTTTTACGGAGTCACCCGCAATGGCATTCGGTGTGCAAAAAGTTCGCTTTGAAATAACCATTTGCCTTGAATCAGGCTCGAAGCACAATCCACAGGGGAGGATTTCTTGGAAGTTTTTTAATTAAAGCAGTTGGAGGTTATTTGGAAGATGCAGGTTCATATCAAGATAGAGATGATGATTTTTTCTCCTTGTAGGTAGTATACGCGCCACCAATAAGCTGTTTTTGGTGTATGAGCTGAATAATAGCGCGGAAATATACACCGAGACAGAGACAATCTCACTTTTGCAGCGGGACCTCTGAAGGCATTATTCGTGTTCTGCAGGGGTCCCTCGGTCCTTCCGTGGAACTACTTAACATTGTCGTCTCTCTGGCCGACCAACTTCTGATTGAATCCGCGAATCGCTGGGGATCTTTTGCGTCGGGTTGAATCGATCTTGAAAGTCAAATCGAGGTATAAAGGTATTTTATCTTCGGTTTAGGTCTGTTGGTTGAATGGCTTTCAATAATGATAGCTTTATCAATTCCATCAGCATTGCTTGAAATTAACATCTTTGCAAACAAACAACAACGGACCCGGCTTCGCTTCGAAATATTCGGATATAATATCTGTAAAAATACAAGACACCCGAGTTTGAGGAGCTCTTTCTTCCAATTGATAGTACATTATGATATTATCTTTTGACAGGCACATATATGTTGACGTGGCGCATGTTGGTTGTTTCCTTTTTGTATATTATGTTGCCGGAAGGACGCTATCGACTTTTTATTTTTCAATTTCAATGCAACAAAAAGCTTATGAGAGACCATTTATTTATTTATTTCTTGCACACACTTAATGTTATCTTAATCCTATTTCATCAATTCCCACGGTTCGTCTGTCAATCTTTCCTTTATTTTTTTTGGGTTTAAAATACTTTTTCCGCTTAAATATGTCCTTAAATTGATATCATATTCATAATTCAGTGGAATATATATCGTTATTTAGAAACCTCGTTGTATTCCTCCCTTATTCTATATTTTTTCATGGTATATGAAAAAAAGGGTAGCATGTTTTTTGAGCGCTACAGTAGTCTTCATGATGTTATACATGCATAAATTCCTTAAAATTCCTATTTGAGTGAATGATGAGTTCATGGCAGTTCTTGCTTGCCAATGGGCGTGACTCCATCACTCGTCTCACTTTTGGTTGCCTTCGTTCCGACCATCAGACTTTAGGCTATCAGAACATAGTTTTCCCCCCTGCTTGTGTCATCTAGGACCCGCGAGATTCGGGTTTAATTAAAGTGCTAATTGGGTCGATTTCGATTTAGTGAAGCTAATCCAAAGAATACTATTGGATTGAACTGTTTAGAATGCGTCAGATATTGTCAGGTATGGTAGGATGTCTATTATATTCTGTGAAGTTTTATTCCCATTAGTGAAGTGCTTGATTAGCTATTAACCTCTCGATGTAAGTAAAATCTTAGCCATGTCGTTTTATGGGGTGTAAGTCCCTCAACTTTCTCCCTATTTTTGGGCATTTGGCATTGGCCTTCCCAGATGAATATCACGATGAAAACCCGGAAAATATTTTAAGAGCGTTGAGAGCATATATTCTTTATAAAAAATGATGTATGTATAAGAACTTCCTACGTTTTATTGTTTTGTTAGAGCGGTCTGGAAACACTTTTTATGATTTTTTTAACGGTTTGAATTATATTTATTCACTAATGGGAATGCTAACCAATGGAGACTGATATTTCGCGCTAATTTTACTTCGTTTGGAGTTGAGTGATAATGCTATTTAGAGATCACATTATCTCAGAGGAGAGTTAAGTACTGATTGTACAAGCGTTTGGAATAAAATGTCGTTTTTATTGTATGAGCTCCTCAAAAAGATGCTGGGGAGTACCTACTTCCTAGAGCAATATAAATGTTAGAGTGATAGGCTACATCACCACAGCGGAGGCTTGAGACGTTGTGTGTACTAAGCTATTTTTAGGGGTTAGACGTGATGATACCTGAAATACGTATTACGTATGTTAGTGGAACTTATATTTTAAATATTGTATGCACAGCATGGAAAATCATATTCATGTTTATTTTGGTTGAGGGAGATCAAAAGGGAGCTATTTTTGTGTATACAATTACGTACTGCCTGCTATGATATATACGCTTTTGCAGTTATCTTAGTAGGTAGTACATAGTTTTATCTATCTCCATTTTTTTTGTCATGCTGGGCGCCTCTTTCAAATCGACCAATGTAGGTTAAATTCTGGTAAATCCCTAGTGTTTTCACACCTTGAGGATGCAAATGAAAAGCAAGTTCTATTAATTTATTTGGGTATTTACTTTGGAAAAGATTGCTACAGAATTTTATAAGTTATTCCATATTTAGTTGATTAAGCATTCGGTGTATCTACTCCATGATGGATTCGACCAACGTTTTTGTTATAAAACGAGGAAAACTGAAGAGATTTCTCGTTAATTTATGGTGGACTTTCTCTTCTCTCTTGCTATGAATATATAGGCAAATGATACAAAGAGACATGGAGATTTAATGGATGGGGTTTGAATTATAAAATAAATATTTATCACCATGTTGCCAAAGAGAAATTTAATCATGGATTCTTAAAATTATCACTATAGCCATGAAAGTGGATTCAGCCCTTTCTGATAGAGTGATTGGGGGTGGGAAGGAAACTGTACCTCACATTACGTAGTTTTAATTATGGTAAAAGTTTTTCTCCACACTTAACGGCGTCTACGTCGGTGTGTTTTTCCGTTGCTTGCGTATTATTTTGAATGTTCGGGATCGAGTGTTTTTCTACTTCTTTTTGCGCCTCTGTAAACCTTCTCGTTCTTTTCGAATCATTGATGTTACGGTTCAGTGGCAGTAAATTCGAAAAGATCGTGAAATGGCTATTTTAATATACTTCCTATACTTCCATAGCTCTGTTGTGGACCATCTGCGTAAACAAAGTAGTACCTATCCTTGGAGGAGAGTTTCACTCGCATTTACCATGATTTATTCTTTTTATCATGATTCTGTCTTTCAATCGTAGAAAATGCATTTAATGCATACGTTCACCACCTCAGAGATTCGAAGCCATTGGGTCGCTTCGATTGCACATCGGTTATTGTTAGCTAATTCATTGATGCATTTATGTGATCAATCTTAACCTTTTATCTTGTCATGGCTGGTGCCTCTTTCAACGCCAACAATTTTTACTGGGATATAGTTATGTTTATGTTCCTCTCATCATTTCCTTCTCCCTTTCTTCCTGTTTCTCTCTGCTTCCGTCCTTTTTAATCCTCCTCCGTAGCATTTTTTCTCGTCTCCCAGAGTGCCTCCCTGCCGCTATAATTCTCCCTTGCACTTGGCCCTTCAAGATCGTTTTATTTAAACCCCTTTCTCTGGTTCCCAGGCCATTCCACAAGCCATCACTTTTTTCTCTCCAGGCGATGACGGTCTATTTTCTCCTCAGCCATGTCTTTTTATAACGTCAAGTTCATTCCAAATTTTTCTTGTGAATTAAAAAAAAACAAGATATCCATTCTATTGCAATTCTTTTTTCCTTTACGCCGTTTTTTTTTTCGAGGTTGCGGTTTGGGGTCGGTGAGAGGAATGGGTGGCGAACAATTTATATCCCTTCCAATTTTATTTTTACTTTTCGAGGCCTTTAGATTTCGCTCAAGTTTAGTGAGAGGTTTTTCCATCTTTTTACTGTCGTCATCAAGTTATTTTCAGAAATTTCTGAATAACTTATCGCCCAGCGTTTTGAATGTATGGCGTGGGAATTATATATGTGTTTAGATTCGAATGACTTCGTGGAATCATAGGAAAGAGCGATATTGTTTGATCTGTGAGTTGTTAAGATTGCTCCTATTTTCGGCACTGACGTGTTTTCCTGCGTTTAAATTCCAGTGAGGATTGGATCGTGATTGCGAGAGGAGATTGGTCGATAGAGTGTTGTACGTTTTGTTGTATAATAATAATTTTTAATAGATACGGCCTAAGATTTTCTTTCGTCTGTAGGTTTGATTATTTGGAAAGTATGGAGATGAAGCATTAAGAAATGCTCCATGTTGGGCTTTATCAAAGATAATGGCGCTCTATTTCTGTATCATACCTTTAGATGATTTAGTTTTTACCTTTCGTAGTATATAGTCTATTTGTATCTTTTTATTATATTTGATCCCATTATAATTCAATCTTGATTGCAGTGAATGCAAAAAAGGAAACAAAAATATGTTAATCAACGAGTTGTTATTTAAGGATAGTTATAAAAAGTAACGTCTACCCTGAGCAGTGAATTTTTCTTACAGCATTCACTAGCACATCGCCGTAGGATATTATTGTGTTCGACTTTTTTTTCTAGGTATTCAGAATATTTATAAGTGTATTCTTATGTTTCCTTTCTCTGATATATGCTGTCAATTTAAACAATTTCTAAATATTTGCCTCGGGATATAAATAGCATTTAGTATTACCAACGAAAGATGTTTGCACATTACTGGGGCCATTTGGTTGGCCGGTCGTTGTTTAACAGAAGATAAACAAGCTAGGAAATCAGGCCACCGACCTCTTGAAAGAGAGCTAACTTAAAATATACTGCTGGACTGAAAACACATTTCATCATGGTAGAAATGAGAGCCGATGGAATGGAAGAACTCTTGTCGTTTAAGTTTATTTTTTGTAATTTTTCAAGTCTATCAGCGTTGACAGAAGTATTTTGAGAACGGAAAACTAAGAAATTAATGAAGTTGTAAATGTTGTGTGCAAGTTTATGGGATCACTGAAATGTTCATCGTGAAATGTTAAATATACTAAGTCATGGTATTCCAGATTGCCCACCTTACCCTGGAATATTTAACTAATTGTTGGATTTATATTAGTGTCTTAAAGTATCACAACATCTTGTAAAACTCTTCATTATTTATAAAATGGAAAATTTCTGGTTAATTAATTTCCGAAATTCATGTTAATTAATATTGTCTTGTTCTTCCTGTGAAGACTCTTTCGTCTGCCGACAGACTTAGGGATGGTGTACGTTTGTGTTTTCTAAGTTACGAGTTAACGTCTATTTAACCTTATAGATTCCTTAATTGCTTTTGAAGTTTAGTAGGGAGTATAGAACTGATGCAGTGGCACCAGATATTGGAAGCAGTGATCGTTTTCGTACTTGTTTTACATTTTTTGCGAATTCCTTTCGACATCGAGGTTGTTGTTTACTTGTGTAAATTAATAAAAAATATATCAAGTTCTCGTAGGGTGACCTATTCTGCGCTCCCGATCTCATTTTTTTGCGTCTGGAACGTTTTGAAGAGTACTGCATTTGGTTGAGGAGAATGAAAGAGGCGCTGCCCTCTCATACCAGCATTTTTGTGATAACACCCAATTTTTCTAACCTTGTATGTTTGCTTAGTGGCGCGATTTTGATAACCCCAATGGATCGGCATTGTCTTTTTGTCATGGACCTTCCTCTCGCTGTCATACTCCGATGTCGAGAAAACGAACTCTTCGAGGCTTAGCGTGACACGGAAATGAGGAGATCGTCATCAGCCACCCTTTGCCAAATGCATGACGCTGGGCTCCATACTTCACTCAATGAATCAGTGGTGGACATTTTAATTGCTTGAGTCAGATAATAATGGCGCCACGATGCCGGCGCTAAATAAATAGTGTAATTTATCACATTTACAGCTGGAGTGATGCATGAATGAGCATTTTATTAACGAACTCATTCTGGAGGCAATGTTAAATAGCTGGAAAAATGTGCTGATAATTTCATCTCTTCTTTATTTCTTTGTTCGCTGTTCTTTCTTCCTTGGAGGGGTTATACCTTTGTTCTTCAGTTGTCCTAAAAATGGACGCGACAGTACTGAGCAGCGCACATGAGAGAGCATAGGTTCCACCAAATACCTCGTGTTTGAAGTCTCATTGTTTTCATTGTCATTTGGTGGGATTAATTCATCCCGGACCACTTGTCAGTTTTATTATCACCTGCCGTTGGATGCAGAATGATTATGATAACGGCAACGGTAAAAATAAAATTGGTTCACTATTTTATTCCTGGTCGAAAGTTTGCATTCCCATTTATATATTTTCTCTTTTTTTTAGCTATGTGTTTTGCCCTTAGTGATTACAAATTAATACGCGACGATATTTAATAATTTTTACCGGTGAAATGAATTTTATGGGTCTCAAGATGTGCAACGCTTTCCAGACAGAAATATAATAGTCCAGAAACTCCATTTATTAGGTAATATCATGAGAAAACCTTCTCATGTGGCTATTACTGGGATAATTGTCTTCATTAAAGTTTTAATTAGTGTGAACTCATAAGTCATGTACGATTTTCTTTTATCGCTCCATTTAAGACATGGAAATGAATATACGAGTATTATGAAATTTTTGCTTAATTACTAGCTTTTATTCTTGAGAATATCTTTTCGTGATTGTATTTTAAAGGTTGTCACCTGAAATGCAGCGAAGTAGAGGCGGATGTAACCGCCTCTACTTCGATGTAACCGCCATGATGTGAGAATTTCATTTAGATCACTCTGAGCAGCGTTTAGGACATTAAGATTTGTATTGAACATTAAATCGTGATCTCATTATGGTGCTTTTCCAAACTCTAGGAACGTCTTGCGAAAATCGCTTTGCCCTTGATTTTCTTACCCACGCGCTAGAAAGAGATTATTATTTATTGATATTATTTTGGGATTCACACAATTTTTACCCATAAAAATCTTCCGTTTTGTTTTTGGCGTATTGTGGCATGTAAATTTTTATCACCTACATCGTCCAGTTGGGTGATTTTTGTATGCTGCTCTTTTTGGCTACACACTTAGTCCTTTTTGCGGGTTCCCTTCCTTCTCGGTGGCGGGCCTTGCTTGGCTGCCTCCCTTCGATCGGGGCTCGTTTCAGTGGAAATCGGGTGCGATTGGCGCGAGGGCGGAGTTCGTGCGCCAAAGAGTCGGCGTCGCATTGCATTGCTCGTGAAAGGTTGAGCGCACCGCTGCCTACCAACGCCGCGCCGCTGCCAGCCTTCCTCCCCTGCGCATCAGGGGAAGTGTATGGTTTTTGCTGTGGATGAGGCGAATGGTCACGAGGAACGGGTACCGGAATTGGAATGAGCCCAGAAGAAAGGGGTTGGATACTTCTGATGGTGGAGCAGAGTCAGGGAACTTAAAAATGAATGTCGATGACCATTATTGGCAGCTAAGGGCATCGGCAGTCATGGAAAATGTTAAGCATTACAGATTCTTTTTCATATTCGTCATATTATTCAAACAGTTTATCGTTGCCCGTGATAAAGTCATGTCTTGCGTCTTTTATCTTCTGTTTTGTCATTAGGTGTTTCAATCTGTTCCCGTTGCTTATTCCTTTTTTACCTTTTGAATTCGGTGATGTATGTCTCATTGTCTCAGGGTCTTTTGTGCCATAGAGCGTTTAAAGGGAATGTTATGTGGCCCATCAGTTGCCCCTCTTTATTTTTTGACCAAAATAAAACCATTTTCGTTTTTTGAAAATTGCAGTTGGTTCTTAGTATCAAACACATTTTTGATTATAACAATTATAATAAAATAACAATGGCACTTTTCCTCAATTATTTTAATGCGTACGATGCATTTCGGAGAACATCACTTTCATAAATTTTGAGTAGGAGGTGGGGATGATTTGACGAGTTTGAGGAAGTGGTGGGAATCAGAAGTAAGTTAGGGGGAAGGGGTGGGAAAACGCAAAAGTAAGGAGATGCGGAAAAACCAGGGGTAGGTGGAAGAATATAATAATAGCAGTAGAATAACGATTGGATTCTATTATGAATATTGCGTTGGAAAATCAAAATTTTATTTTTTATTGCATGGGTTGATTAAATGACTCCGTATTTTAGCAGTCACGCATTACGGTGCAAAGCTGTGTGTACCTTTAGGGCATTCGATGCTGAAAAGTCATTTGACATGGCCTGGGTATTTCAGGTTCGACCTTATGACACTCACATCCCAAGGCATCATCTTCCGTGGCTTATTTCCTTTGGGGCTCAGCGAACAAGGGTGTCCAACAAGAGACGAGAACGTGTCAATCGCGATAGATAACTTACTTAGCCATATTTCAACTAACGGAAGACTTTTTAATCACAGGTTTCAATTTGTATCAATTTTCCGACCATTTTTATTTTATGGAAAATGAAGTATTTCAACTTTAAAATTGTTTGATATAAGATTAATTGCCGATGGAATTGGATGGAGGAAACTCCATTTTTATATTTATAATTAATTTAACGAATTACCTGAAGGCATTACTTGATTCAAATTATGTGATCCATGGGAAAATCCTTCCAACGGATGCATTTCATGACATGATCTTTCCATTAAGCTAAGATCATTTAAGGTGTCCATCATTCACGAATCAGTAAGAAGAATCATTTACAATTCTGGTTGACAGATTGTTTGCCATAAGCAATAATTTCTTAACAGGACCGCGTAACTTTACTTTTGAGTAATCTTTGGTGATAATTTAGAGAATTTTTTTGACGAATGGAATATCCCATTAAATGTAATGAAAATGAAAAAGCAGGAGCAATTTCCACAATTTTACATTTATTAATACGACCGGTTTCGCTTTTCAGCATCATCAGGTGATGCTGAAAAGCGAAACCGGTCGTATTAATAAATGTAAAATTGTGGAAATTGCTCCTGCTTTTTCATTTTCATTATGTCACGTTTCCACTCCATCTCGCCTGAAACCTCAGACTATATCCATTAAATGTATTTTGGAAAAAGGGTATCTCTTTGGTTAGACCGGTGATCTCGTTAACTTCATTGGGTGTCATGGTTGTCTTTAGCTTATCCTTTGTGTTCATTCACACATTCAATGAAGAGCTGGCGTCAATCTTCTCCCGCTCTCTTTCTTACCCTAGTGATCCTTCCCCGTTCATACTCCCACCTATCCTCCCTCCCCCACTGAGAGCTTTTGCTAAACATTCCCCCCTTCCGAATTCCCATCCGCTCATCCTATCTCCCACCCCCTCTGTTTCTGAAACACACTCCTTGTTTCCGTCCCAATTCACTCCCCCCCCCTTTCTCCCCGTCCCCTATTCCCGCAGCACCCCACCTGCTTCCATCTCCTCTTCTCTTTGCTCGCAGTCTTATCTCCTCTCTCTCGTCTTCCTTCACTGGACGGGTTTCTCCCTCTCATGTTCCCTCCCGCTTCCTCAACGTCTTCGCCCGATGAGAGCCCCGGAAGGCAATATGGAGCGCCCGACTTTCTGCGTCTCGTGCCCTTGCGCTTTTAGCACCTAGCGTAAAATGTAGCCGACAGTCACGAACCCCCCGATCCCTTAAATTCTGCATTTTTGTAGTTCGTGTTGGTCGTCGCAATGAGGGTAGGCTATCAGAGTCGAGGTCACTGGCGTCGTTAAGCCCAGAAGTCGCTGTAATCGTTCTGCACTCAATCCCTATTGTCACGGTTGTTTACTATTTGTAAAGAAATCGAGCACGATAACCAGTCCTTGACAGGTGCAGTTTGCGGTGAATACTGACATTTATTAGGTTTTTCTGTTCCATCTGTTTTTGGTAATATTATCCTGTGGTAAAAATGGCATGCTATTTTTCCTTAATTTTTTGCTAGCAATCTATGAATGCATAGTTTATCAATATTTTACATGGTAGGATTTTTATAAATACCAGGTTGTAATGATTTTATAACTGCAAACGCATTGCATTTATGTTGTGGCCACCGGTTTTTGCTTTGGAGTGCATAAATTAGCAGCAGTGGAAAATTGTATTCCATCAAAAATGGTGATGTAGAAGAGCACAAATTACATTCGATAAACCTATACTTATCACATGAAATTTAACTCGGAAAGCCATCCGTACCGAAAACATTTTTATTATCGAGTTAATTTCTTTAAAAAGTAATTAAAATGGCATAAGCTGTAGTTGGAGAGATGCATGACTTTTGTATTAGCGTTCTTTGAATCTACTCTGCTCTTAAATAATTTGATAATCATTCACCATACTCCTTCTAGTGAGGTTTTTCATGGGAAACCGAAGTAATTCTGAGTCCTATCTTGCCTTGAAGTATTCGAATTCATTTCTTGCAGTGCTGCTCATAAGCATACTGCAGGAATCTTCTATAGGTGTCTCATGCGACGCTAAGGACTTGGCTTGGTAATTGCCCTGCGCTATTTCCGGCTTGCAGCGTTATAGGAAAGTTCGTACTCATCATCGCCTTAATTAAGGCCACCGCCCATGTATTTTTACGCACTCGTTTAAGCTTGAAACATGCGAATGAGTTCTCGTACATGTGAATCATATTTGACGGTAAATCGAGGTGATTTTTTCGTATTCCAGCTTTCCCCTAGCATATCGTTCAATTTCTCGGCTCCCTCGTGAAATATGACGGTAAAGTAAAAGTTTTATGCCTGTTTTAATGATTATAGCAGTACTGGCGAAAAGCTATCAGAAGATGCTATTATTTTGGCTTCTTAATGCGTTTTTATTTTCTCTCACAGTGGTAATTATTAAATTTGCTCGAGAGAATTTATTCAATGCTTCGGATGCATACCCCTAAAAGCAGCAAATGCATAACGTAATAGACATTTTGAAATGGTATTAGTTGATAGTTATTCATTGTTCATTTTATTTTTGATGATTTAGGAAGTAGATGTCACTTGTCTTTTTGCTCATATTTTTATTTTATCTCATTTTAATGATTTAAAAAATATCATTGGCCAACGTATCGGGTATCTCAAACCCATTGTGAATGAATCGTGAAAATTCTCCACGGAACGCCCGCCGCATAATTCTCTAAAATTTACCTCTGAATGTAGACGCCTCTGAACGCGACACCTCCCGAGGACTTCATACCGAAGTAATGACATCAAGGTAAATCATGACGCATTCTCTAAAAGTAAGAAAAGAAGCAGTGTAAGTTTAACTTCTTTATTAGCGTGGCAATTTTCGATCACACATGTAAACTATCCCTTGATTTGTTCAGTCAAGTCTTCATTTTCTGTGTCAGACAATGCAAGCGTGGGATAAATTTAGGACTTAGGATGAAAGTAAATTTTATTTATCCCGCTCCGATTGAATCTCTTGTTCGCGGTGTATCTTTAAGCATTCAAACAAATCAGATTTAAAGAAAAAATAGCAAGACTGTAATGAGACTGTGATTATGAACAGCATGAAAAATTTGCTCTCATTCAATGAGTTAGATTGCTTATTTAAGGGTTGAAGGCACCTATTGAGTAGAGATTTTAATGCTGGTTGAGAAGGACTCCGTTTTGGTTAACGGAGGGAGAATGGGAGCAAAATTTGTGTTTTGTTCATAGTCACAGTCTCATTACAGTCTTGCTATTTTTTCTTAAAATCTGATTTGTCTAATTATTGGATGCATATATTTGGTTCTTAATGTGGTCTACCGTATTATTCTAAACATACTTATTAAAATGAAGTATTCGTTACACTATTTTGCTCTCTACCCCCAAAAATTTATTTATCGGGATCCCACTGGCGTTGCATAATTGTTTCTGCTTGTCCATCAAAATAAAAAGGTGTGTGCCATTACTTCGATTTTATTTTATACTCAGATTTTTATTATATTTAGACAGCTGTAACTTTGATATACTTTGGCGTCCCACTGATTTCTATTTAGATTTTCTCATTTATCATTATCAATCTGAAACGAGCGGTAACTCGCGTGGGGAGATAACACGCTCTCGGGCCCAGTTCCACGGAGTTGAAGGCCCAAAGACCGCTGGGCGACTTCGCCCGTGGAAGAGTTTATGTGCGAGGGGAAGGGAGGAAGAAGGAAGTGGGAGACAAAAGGAAGTGTGGGCTGAGCGGAGGAGCGCAGTGGAGGAGAGAGGGAGAGACAATATTTTTGGACCCCTTTGGGCGCTCGCACCTGCCCACCTCTGTCCTCCTCTCTCCCGACGCGTATTCCCTGGCACGGTGTGGCCCGAAGGGGGGGGGGGGGAGGGAGGTGACGGAGAGAGAATTTCGAGGAGGGAGAGTTTGTATGTAGCTGCTTCGAAGAAAGAAAGGAATTAGGGGAGGGAGAGAGTGGGGTGTGCTACAGCAAGGCGTGTTTGCTCGGTTTAGTGGCGTTGTCTTTTTGGGAATTACATGGAAGGATGGCTAAGTGCTTTCGCAGTCAGGAATATTAAAAAAGAAAAGCTATTCACGGCATTTTTCGGTGGAAGGCTAGATATAGCCATCATTTAACCTGCGTGACTTTGAGTATATTTTAGTCGGCTTGATGTCGAAATTATGTATATAGTAAGAAAAATGATTGGGTTCTGCTCGCCTTCATACGTATATTTTGTTTCCATTATAGTCTTTGTTTTTCTGATGGTGACCAGTAAAATTTCCGGATCGTAGAAAGCCTTATTTATTTCATTGTTATATTACACTTATGTGTAGACCTGATGGATGCTGGTATTATCTCATGGGAAAAATTCGGAAAGTTTTTATTAAGGAACGTGTTAAGCCATCTGTTGTAAAGCCCATAATATGACAATTGGTTCTCCGCAGTGGTGTTTTCACTTTTGCCACCACTCAAGGCCTCAGTAGGCGGTCTCTTTTAGTGTCTCAACTCCATGAATTTATGATTTAATGAATTGTGGATGAGATCGAGTGAAAAGAGCTCGCTCGGCACGTTTTTCTCTGCCTCTCAGAAAAGTGTTATTTTGTTGTTCAGTCTACTGGAACTGGTCAACCTTGTACATTTCCCCAAGGACCAATGTGCATAAAGAAATAACCGGTCAAGCTAATCGTAAAATGGGTTTTGTTAAAAGAATATTAGGAAAGTGCGACGACAAAGTGAGAGAAATTAGCTACTTTTCCCTCGTTAGACCACATTTGGAATACGCTGCCAGTGTTTGGGACCCTCATGAAAAAGGCTTAATAACAGAGTTAGAACGCGTGCAAAGAAGAGCTGCCAGGTATGTGAAAGGTCGTTACGATAGTCTTGTTAGTGTAACTGACCTCTTACATAAACTCGGATGGGAATCTCTGTCGGACCGTAGATTGAAAAATAGACTAAACCTTTTAGATAAATTCAAGAGCAGTGTCTTTTCTGACGAAGTTAACCATATCTTGCGGACGCCAACGTACTACGGAAGATCAGATCATATAAATAAAATAAGAGAGATAGATTGCAGAACAGACAGATTCCGAATGTCATTTTTTCCACGATCAATAAGAGATTATAACGGCAGCAATGGAGCGCGTAAATAGATTGCATGACTTGTAGTGTAGCCTACTAACCTATGTAAAACTTACTGCATGTTTCTGAATTTCTATTCTATATTCTATTTCTAACAGCATATAGTAGTATAATTTGTTATTATACGGGACGTTTCTTGGACGGTGTGGTGTGCATGTGGGAGTCCAAATGCATGCTGCATGCTGGTGATTGATCACCCCCTGCCAAACACCCTAGAGGTGGCTCGCAGGGTAATTTGTAGATGTAGATGTAGATGCAACGCCTGAGAGTTGACGAGGGAGCTTGTTATATACCCTTAAATCATTGCCTGCCATTTGTTTCCATTTTGTTTTATCCTTCTGTGTTTTTTTATGAAGTTTAATTTTTGTATGCTACATAACATCAGGACAACGGATTTCTTTTCTTTCGTGGCCTTCGTGAAAATTTTCTTATGTGTAATCTTCAATGATTAATTCATTATTTACTATTTTATCCAGTCCAGTTTTCATCTCTTTTACTTTTTTGTTATATTAAATATCATAGAGCATGCCTTGAAATAATTAAACGAGGGAGTTTTCATTTTTATCATAATTACGCATGGATTCATTTCTGTATAAAATTTCCCTAAAGAGATCGATTCATGGCATTACCTTTCCCTAATCCCTATTTTAAGTTAATTTTATTTATCTGCTTGGCTAAAAATGTTGCTAAGTTACTCATGGAACCGTTTTTGCTGATTTAAATATGCATCGGACTAGGCTATGGTGCGACGTTTGAATGAAGATAATTTGATAATTCGCAAATGTATAACTAATTGTTACGGTCCATTCGGCCGTATCATTTCATTCTTTTATCTTTAGTAAGTAATAGTAATTTTTCGTTACAGGGAGAAGTGAAACGGTGTTGACTATGTGATGTTGGCCTTTTCAATCAGATAATTATTCTATATGTTAATGATAATTATTTATTTTTGCTATTTAACCTTAATTATGATGTCATGAATACTTTGGTTTAGTTTATATAGTAATTTGGCTACTTTTTGCGCCTTAATTTATATTGTCTATGTCCATAATTATGGACAAGTATGCATATTTAATTGTTATAAAAATTTCTTCAGTACTGTTCCAAGTATTAGCGCTTGAACCATATTTTAGTGCGCACCTATGAAAGTTTTTACATAAGCGACGCGGATGCAGCCTTGTCAATTGTTTCTTTTTTCTTCCTGTCCGTTTCCAATTAATTCCATCCCACCGTGGAGATATCGCCATAGCTTGGACGAGCTTCAAAAATAAACGCTGGCTGTCCGAGGTCTCTTCAACTCGGTTTTTTCTTATTGATCTCAGTGGTCTCGGTTATAAGGTGACATCATCGCAGTCCGTAGCCCTTGGCATACGCTCAACTGTGGAAGGCGTTGCTCGCGTCACTGTGTCCTCACCTACGATCAAGCCACGTGCTCACGTGTTCATCGTATCGGAATAACCGTGAAAATAACCTGCGACGAGGGTTATTGCTATTAAAATGAGTGCTTAGTGATTTAGGGCGTTAACTATGAGTTGACTCCTCTATAATCATGCACATGAATTCCCACAGGGAGAACAATGGAACCGTCAAGGCCTCAAAGCATTTCCCTGTAATTTTGGCTTCAAATATATATGCTTCAAGCTGTAATGGCTTTTAAAAACAGTTATCGACTGCTAAAGTTGTCTATTATTGTAAGTTTTATTAAAAAAGGGTTTAACAACGGTAATTTCGTTGATTTTTTGAAGTAGGTATCATAACTTTTAATTGGTTACATTGTGGTATGATTGAAATACTTTTGCTATCGACTACTTGTTGGGTTCTATTAGAGATGAGTAGGTCCTGTGTGTTTGTGAATTGCACCGCTAATAATGAAGAATTTGTGTAATACATGGTTAATGTTGGTTTTAATTTGCCTAATTTGGAGTCGCCCTTAAATCCTCTTTCATGCGGGCATCTCGTTAATGCTTGTGTGACGTAATTTATACTGCATCATTTAGTGTTTGTGCATAGAGTGTATGTGTTAAGGTTTTATCGGAAATAATTCTTGAGTTTTCAAATTCAATTTAAATCTCAGTATGCGTACCTGCCGTAGCGAACTTTTATCGGAAATAATTTTTGAGATCGCAAGTTCAGCTTAAATCTCATTAGTTGTACTTGCCATAGCAAACTTAGCGGTGACGAAGCACTTCATTCAGGGTCGTTGCGTTTTGAGAAGTCGGTGCCTCAATTATGTTAAACTATAACGACTTAAACATTTTCCGTGTAAAGATAGGGAAAATAGACTCAAATGTTCCGACAGTCAGCGGGCACACGTCCTTTAAACGATCTCCTATCTTCATGTGAACAATTTCCAATCATTTTCTAATGAAATCTCAAATCTTCTAAACATAGCTATCAATCACAGTTTTCAGCCTTCGCCGTAACTGGTACAATAACATTTATGGTCCTATAGTGATGACTTGTCTGCTGATTTGCGTAACGGGCTCTTAATTGGATAAAAGGCGTTTTCAATCTTTCAACGGAGAAGAGAGGTTCTAGTTGCTTAACTTCTATTTTCATTGCGCTTGAGTCTTACATTGTGAGAAGTTGACTAATACAATTGATATTTCTTGTCATAAGTAAATTTTCTCTTCTATATCAATTTTTATCTGCGCTACTTCACAATTTTAATGTTTTAGATTTATTTCTGTTATGTAAGAATTTTGGCATGCTGATTTCTGACTTAATGAAAATCTTCCGATTCAGTTCATAACTATGTGAATAAGATGTACGGTATGATTCAACATTCTCTGGTATAAAAGTTTTTCCTATTAACGCGGTCGGAATTTCATCTATAATCTAAGGGATAAAGTATGTATAGTTACTTATTTTAATGTGTTCTATTATTGGATTGCCTGGGATTTGTATTCTATTGGGAATAAGGGGTGTAATATGTCACGCGGAGCATCGAGTTATTCAGCATCTACTTTAATTTCATTCGAATTTAAGCCTCCAGAAATTGATTTAAAGTCGCGAGACATAATTATTTAGTGTTTAATGTTGATTAAATATCATTTTGCGTTTTAAGTGACCTTGTTTAATAATGAAACCAATCTGTAAATACATTTTTTATTTTGATCGATCGGCCTTAGAAGTTTTCTGCTCTTCTGTCAGCCTCGAATAAATAAATCAATCCACCCTCTCAGAAAGATACCGCCAGAACAAGTCGTATTAGTGCTTGATGACCTTAAGAACGTCGCTAGCGCGTGTGAAGTCCTAATCTGATGAAATCCTTCTCTTGCTTTTCGCCAGCCGTTTAACGAGCCCGGTAGGGAGCCCACGTACGTCTTGTATTTATTTTGCTTGTATCGTGCGAGGATTACCATCCAGATTGCCGACGATAAGGCTTTTTTCAAAACATGTGAGTCATGAAAACTCACGGAGATGGATAATAGTTTATTTCTTATCGCAATCAATTAGTATCCATTTGGCAAACACTGTTATCTAATTTGATTGGGACGCCATGTGCCAAAGGTAGTGGTTTTTTCATTTTTGTGTTTTTTCAAATGTGGTAGTTTTTATTTAAAATGTTATCGTAGCTTTGAAATTTATTATTGACTCGCATATTTTTTGCATGCCTCAGTTAGTTTAGCAAATCGTTGGTGCGCATAACCAACTAGTTATGTATATGTACTTTAAGTGTATACTTGTGAATTATATATTGTAGGTACCTACAGATACATACATGCAGGTCATCTTCGGATCTGGGAGGTTTTTCTCCGAAATAAAATGGATTATTTCAGCCTATTTTCCCTCGTTTTTGGTCGACTGTGTCAACTGAACGTCAGTACATTTCGCTGTATATAGCTTTTTACTGTAACAATTTTGTTCAATTCCCAGCCAGCAAATTCTTATAAGCAATGATACTACATTGTTGCCTTTAACCCAATTTTATGGTTGCTGAATGCTTGCCTTCTGTCATCAGCGAACGCTAGTATGGACCCAACGAAGGATTAGGCGGGTGATTTCCGAGCTCAAAATAACGCTGTGCGTTATCGTAGCTTCCGTGAAATCCGGGACTTCTGTTTCATCAGCCGCAGATATAATTAGAGACTATACTCAGTAGAATTTTGCTGCTTTTTTGAGGGTTTATCTAGGTGTGAAATACCTTGTTTTATCCTTCTACTCATGGGAAATGAACGACGTTGTTCAAATCGTAATTATATTTCATTCGTTGAAATTTGTGCCGGTATTAGTATTATGTGTATAATTGTAATTAACTCTGAATATGAACCTTCATTCGATATTATATTAAATTGTAAGGTTTATCATTTATCTGGGAATTATTATTGTAGAGAATTCTGTTTAAAAATTTAATATGCTGCTTTTTTGTTTTTGTGGGTTTTAAGTTAATAAGTACCCATAGATAATAGTGCTATTCGAAAATAAGTTGTTTCTTAACTCTCTAACCTTACGGCATACGCTGTTTCCCGTTTCGAGATTACCCTGAAACATCGGAAATGGGAAGCTGAGGTGTGATTCCTCGTTTAGAAGACATTTATTGGCGTTTTTTCGAAAGTTTATGAAGATGGTAAATGCTGTTATCCAACTCCCCAACCCAATTTTTATTCGTCGATCACGAATTGAACCATTTTGAATCGGATCGGCCGCTTTATTGCGTCATTGGTGGAAATTAATTATGTATGTGTGCTCACTGTCTATTTCGATTTACCTTCATATTGATAAGCGAAGTTTTGACTTGATTGTGAGTCCCAATTTGTTTCCTACTTATCCCGGCAAAATCTTCAGTGAGAGTGTTACGGTACTTGAAAAAATTTATAACTTTGTTGACGAAGGTCCTGTACCACCACATCGTCAAATTGTTTCAAGAATCGTCAGTAGTACGGATTTTTTGAACGATATAATTGAAAATACTTGGAAAATAAGGATTGTTCAAATTTTTAATATCTCCAAAGATCTGTCTGGGTTAGTAACACAATTCTGCGAACAATACGTAACTGTTCCAAAGCTTGGTATATTTTGATTTGGAGAGCGGATGGATTACCTCGCTCGTACGAGCGTGAGCTAATTATTTATTCACTCACTCTATATTTTAACCCAAAAGTTTGTTTGGTTAGGTGCGGGTCGAACTCACTCAGGACTAAGTCACAGACGTGTGATTCTTCACTAATTCAGAGCAAGGGCGGTAGGTCCTCTCTTGGAACTGCGGTACCTCTACCAGCGAATAATTTGTTGGAGTGTCCGTTAGTTCACCCCGGATTTTAAGCCGGTATCCTCAGTCGCTACCCTAAGGCTGTACCCACTAGGCTACCCGGCTCCCCAATTTGCATTTATCGCTCACTGTTTTAATTCATTGTTCACAACGAATTGTTTTGGAGTGCAAGCCTCCGTAGTAAATCCTTCCCCCCCGCAATAAAGCGTCGGAATATAATATTTAATCTCCTGGGATAGATCCCCTCGTTCGACCGCGCCACTCTCGTGTGGGATTATACCCCGCGGGAGGTGTATAACTGTAATGGGTTTGTGACGCCGTCGGCGGTGGTATATTTTTATGCTCTCGCCTCCGCGCCGGGCCTGCGTGGCATTGGGTGCATGCATCGCCGCATTATGCGAGAGCGAAGAGCGACCCATCCAAATTTCCCCGTCGATGAATTGCCGGGTGCGCGGATGGACCCTTGAGGGACTCGCCCGTGCTATGAATGGAAATGGCATGACTGTGCCATTTCGTCGCTATGTCGCGAGGTTTTGCGGATGAGAGGGGCGTGGGGGTATCCAGGCAAAGGGCAGTGGGTTGTGTAAGCGTGCCTCCCCCACCTCCTCACGCGGATGTGGTTGTGCTCTCACTTGTTCAGTTGATGAAAAGAACCACGACATTGGTCTCATCTAAGAATTTCTTGGCTCGGCGTTAGAGGCATGGGGCGGAATGGACCGATGCATTTCGGCTGGCAGTGCAACCGAGTTCCTCTCGCCCATCCTTACGGCTGCGCTTTGCTCCTTCACCCGGAGCATAACTGTCGCGGTTCAAACTCCCCGCCTCAGCTCCTTCGTCTGCACTTCCGCATCTGCGCGGAATGGCGGCGCGGCTGCGGGTTTTCGGTTCGTCGGCTTTGGCAGCGGATCGCTTTAATTTTAGCGTTTGACCTTTGTTTTGGAAACCTTGTGAGGGTTCATATGGCTCTTTATTGCCTGTCCCGTCATGGGGGTACTTAACTCGTGATGAGGAAGTGGTTGGATTAATATTCATGCATTTAGGTTTGGTTGATATGTGGTCAATTGTAGTCCGTTCCCACTTTTATACTTTTCCTATTTAGAATGAATGGTAATGGCATTCTACCGGGATGCATACCTTCCTATTTTGTTTACAACCATGTTTTCAGTGTTCGATTTCCTTCACCAAAACCTTATGATATATTTTACGTAAATTCGTTCGATTCTGAAGTATAGCTTGTCCTAGTCCCTAATTATTGTTTTTTTTCTGTATAAGGCTCATATCCAGATATTTTGGTCTTTATCAATGTGATTAAATTGCTTTAATTCATAATTTGTGTGCTTTTGAAATTGTATGATAAATTTTAATTTTATAAAGAGATGTGGAGACTTTATTTTTCTCTTTTACGTTAAGAATATCACATTTATTTTTGATATAATGCCAAAACATTACTCTTGTCTCTGTATTGGGTTAGTAACAATTATGAATGTATTCATTAATAGCAAACAACAAAATAGGTTCCAGCTATTTAGCGTAAGGGGTGTCGCTCAACTCTACGTTGAGTCCTGAGTTTTTATTTTACCCATTATGCTAGCAAAGGTTTGGTGTCGTTGGTATCGAGGTATTTTATGTTGAGGTACTTCTTTGGTATTCAACTGTTGAGTCGTTTTACAGCTATTCCATTAGAAGTAGAAGTAGGAACAGGGTTTTGCCATTTCCTGGCTTCCTGCATAATCAAGCTCTCTCGCCTGCATTGTTCTTTCAAAGCGGAAGTGAAGCATTTCTTTTGCTGATGGTGGTGTTCATTCTGTCCCAATTTCAATTGTTTTCACGTATTGAGCATTGCGAACTTTGTTAATGGAATGAAGACCTCTACATGTGCTGTTGGCATGTTACGGTTTATTGACATGAAAACTGTAATATCTGAAGGGCGTCTTAAAATATCTGGTATTCCCATTTCAAAGCAAGCCACTGAAACTATTGTGAACCTGCCACTGAACAATTTTACCTCTTATCTCGCGCTTTTGGTACCCGCATAAGAAAATGAGACTTTAATCCTTTTTTATATCATTTATTTAACGAATTATAACGTTTTACCATTGGTTTCTTTAACTGCATCAAAACTACATATAAATGATTCATCTCGCAGTGGATATTTCTTTAAATGCGGCTAAATCATATTACCAATATTTCGTAGGTTGTTTTTAAAAATATTATAACTCAATAATGCATGTTGTGACACTGTTTTTATTCCTTTTCCTCTCTTGTTGCAGGTGAGTTGCTGTGTTTTTTTTTAATTAAATCAATCAAAGGTTTTGTAAGCGATGGAGTCTTGGCTGCCGTCTCGGTGAGTAATTTTCTGCTTGCTTGTAGGTTGTGGTTAATGACTCTCGATATCCCCGTGTTCGCACCAGGAGTGTATAATATTCAGTGCCCCATGGAAAACAAAGAAATAAAATGCCAATAATTTTCAATTGAAAAATTTCGAGACGAGATTTCGTAATAGATAATGTTACACAATCGTTGGTTGCTATCCATGTTTTCCATGGTGAATAGCTTAAAAAAACTGGCGAAAGATGTTGCGGATTTTCAGGCATTTAAAAGTTTTCAAGGGAAAACATTAGCTTGGGAAAGGATTTGGGGTTTATTGATTAGACTATCCATTGCCTTACATTATGTTCAGTGCTTAGGAGAGGATACCTCATATTTATTATTTATATTCTTGTTGGGATTAATTTTTGTTGACGTATGAGTTACCCACGTTAACGTTGTAACCGAATATTTCATACATTTCTTTTCATAGTCTTTGGTGGTAACCACTGACTAAAAATCACATCATGAATACCAATCTGAGTTTTCAAGGTTTTCTGATTCTGGGAAACATCTCCCTTCCTCCCATCGAAACGAAACTAAGGATTTGCGCCAGTTATCCTTGAATATGAAGATTTTTTATTTTCTGTGGTAGTTTAGCTCTTCGTTCTCACACGACTGCGAGTTTAGCAAGTTCACCAAACTGGAGTTCCGGCATTCGAGGTGAGGTCCGCTTTGAGTGTGATGGTCATAAAAGTCAGCGGCGGCTTTAATTCTTCGGAAGATTCTTCGCTTTTCCTTTGAAAGCCAGTGTTTTTTTATTTTTCTTTACCATCTAAAAATCCCATACATTTCTTAAAATATATCCCGGATCAAAACTCCTGAAACGGGATTACTGATTTTCTAATTTACTCTGGGATATTGGTATGAAGGTGATGGCTCCTAAGAGAAAAAGTCAAGATTGGTGTATACTGATGAGAATAAGTAGAATGACAGGATAAATTCGATGAGTACACCAAAATCTCAATAACATCCTACGTACTAATGATAAGATGTTAAAGAAAGTATCAGGAAGAATACAAAAAAATTCTTTAACTTTGTTGAATTCTTTTAATGATTCATAAAATGTTAATTGTCCATTCCAAATCGCCTTTGTCAATTGTTTTTGTAAGAAGATGATTTTCTGGTTAAAAAATTACATTATTAGGGGGCGTTGCTTAGGTGTATTTAAGGCTTGAGAGGGATGACAGATGTATTAACTTATTAAGTATTTGTTCCTTTGGAAACCGTAGGTAACGCCTTGAAGAGTTTAATGTTCGTTGTGGTTATTATTTCGAAATTTCACTATTTTTTTCGTATAATACGTCTGGAAACTGTCTGTAAGTGATTCGAAATTTTAAAAAAAACTATAAAGGTGAATAGTGTGTAGATTGGCGATCACTTTTGTTTCATGCTTATGATGAGGCACTTCCAAGGGCCAGTTTCTGCCAGTATCAACATGGAGGGTGGTTACTGGTAAATCGAATGTTCCTCAAACTGGGGTCGTTAAATTTTGCAAACTTATTTGGATTCATCTAACAACATTTTATATGTTAAAATGCCGTTATCTCTCTTGATGTTGTTAAATAATCGCATGTACATGGGCATATATTTAAAATGGTCTGAGTTTTACATTTTTTAGGTATCCAGCAAATTGATATCCTCTCACATATGTATACATTTCATTTATTTCCGAGTACTGGGAGCTTATCTCAACATTGGAAGTAAATGTTTGGCCGAAGTTCTTTCGAGGGTCTTTGGCCGAGGTGCTTTTTCGAGGTTCTTTTCGGTCTTAATGCTTACAAGGGAACTAAGAGAAATGAGAAAGTTCTGCTCCCACATGCTTATGGAAAAAAAATCGATCGCCTACTCAAACACATCACCAAATGAACTTCGATGATGTTAAGCTCTTCTAGTATGGACAATGTGGAGAATATACCTATTCATAGTTTTGACATTCTAAGTAAGCGAATTCAGTTGAGAACTTTGAACCCAAACTCTTGTTTAGGTCTGCAGTCGCTGAATTATTTTAGCCCTCAATTGAAACTCGTGCAGTTTTTGAGGATGTTAATATTTTTCAGGGAATGTAATTTCATTATTCATGCAAAAAAATCATTAGAACAGTGATGCGTTAGTAGGATTCGATGTTTTATGTATGGAGCAAGGCGTTCATTCATGAACCATCTTGGCGTTCACAATTCCTCCTTGATGCTCCCAGCTATTCTAAGGTGCATGTATGCCGCGTGATCATTTACGTGTCAATTTTTTCACAGTATTATTTTTATTATGCCATCAGTAGTTCATTATCATTCAGTAATTTGCCAAATTTGGCTCAATCCCATCCGTTTTATATTGCGTCAATCCCATCAATCTTACTTTCGCGATTACTATGGGCGTGGGGAATTTTTCTCGATCGCCTTAATTTATGTTCCCTTCCCCTTTATGGCACTACCCTTCAGTCCCGCAGAAATTTTCCTGCTCTCTCGGCTCGCCCTCTCTGAGTCGCCCCCGTGTCAATCTACAACAGCGGAATGAGTCACGCTCTCCACTCGGACTCTACGCTTCGCGAACCCATCGGCCGTGAGTCACTCGATTTTATGCTCTCCCGTCGCAACAAGTCTCCGTCTCGCCCACCCTTCCTCTCGTGTGTGCTGGTCAGCCGTAATGTTTTGCACCACCGCGTTGTGCTCGCGGTGTCCCGCATTTGGTGACGCTCGGGGATAGCACGAAGGCAGTGCCTTCGTGGGGTCCCGCGTGGGCAGGGGAGGAATTGAATTTAGTCTCAGGCTTTCTAGTTTTGCTTTTCTGTGAGGTCGTTATGAAATAGAAATGTTTATGAGCTTCTTATCTATTTTCTATGTGCAATATGGAATTACTAGACTCAAATGGCATTTTAGTAAAATTATAAGTACGGTCATTTAAGTCTTTCCCCTACATATTGCATCTTTGAGGCCATAGATCTCAATTTCCCCGTTTTCCATATTCTATACTGTAACTGAATTTTGAATATTGAGATAGGCCTGGTGGACCTGTAGTACAGACATTGCAGGAAAAAATCTATTTCAGCTCATTTAAGGGGGAGCTCTCTCTCATGGCCCGTTGAGCATTAAGTATATAATTATTACCATAAATTGGTTGAGAAAAAACCGATACTTCGTGGAAATCCTTGTTGCAATAAGTGAAAATGGTAATTAGAAATTTCTCTTTATTTTAAGGCACGCATTGCGTCTCAATTAAATACCTATCCAGCGCTAACCCAACGATTCTACCGCGACTATCCAGCGACACCTTAGTCTTAGTGCTTTTCTTTTCTTTTAGTACAAATTACGTACCAGTGATATGCACAGCGTGGAGTGTTATGTTGTCTCATGCCATTTTACCCCAATATTAATGGCTCTAGAAGGCAAAGAGGCTGTCTCCGTGAATTTTCTATTATTAATTTATTTAATTCAATTTATCTGTTCAGATTTTTAACAGTTTTACGGAGTATAAATATCGAGGATGGCATAGGTTTTGCACTATTCATCTCACCTCAGATTATCTGCAAATAACCTTCGTTGGTGTCGTAGCGAGCATGCCAATTTTGATGGCTTAATGCCCTTTCGGGCATTTTGCTTGGGATACGTGTCTTCTCGAAAATATCTTGTTTTTCCTTGCTATTGTGAACGTTCTGTATTCTCATGAATGCGTTGCATCTCCTTGGCTTATCAGAAAACGAGTTATCGCTATCGCTAAACGATCGTCGCATGATGAATATTGACAGCTGTCCCTTTCGAGCGTTCCCAAAAAATACGGATGTGTATGGGAATTTCGTTATCGATCCACAATATTTCGCAGACAGCTGTGCTTACTTCAGTGAAAATTATTTTATATCTTGCCACCGCCGCCGACATTTCTGCTTCAGTTACCCGTCCTCCATGCGAACGCCGGCGCCAGAAATCGACTCCCTCGATCATTGAAATGCGATGTATTTTTTTCTGATTCGCTTCGGACGTGATAATGCTGAGTCCTCGCTTTTAATGGTGAACGACCATATTTCGGCTGTTGTCGGCAAAATTTGTTATTTAAATTCATATCTTTTTAGATAGCTGGATATATTTTACTTTTCAAGTGCTGGTGATTTCACTCCATGCCATTTTACATCGCGAAAGCTTTGATAATAATCTTTTACCTTTGGGGTGTCGCGCTTAGTTTTTCTTGCCTGCTCAGTGCGGGGGGCGCGTAGTAAAAATACAACGACTCAGGTTACATTCCATTGACTCTTATACCTAAACTCAATATTTTTTAACTGCAATATTTTTTTCATTACTCTCTCCCTTCTGCCCTTTTTCCCTACTAATTATGCTTCCGTCCGTAGGTTTGCCAGAGTCCTTGTTAGTAGACAAAGTGAATTTTATGATGACTACGCAGTGTAATGGCTAAACGGCTTGTCAAGTCAAGCTACCACCTTGAAGTATTGACAAATTTCTTCCTTGTTGTACATTGATATAAACTGTGTATTTTTTGCGTACCATTATATCATTCAAAGAATTGTCTGCTAGTTCCGGGGACATTTTTTGTGAGAGCTTTGTTTCTTTCGCGACTTATTTTATCTTGAATCGAAATGGGGTCATAAAAAATTAATGATTCTTCATAAAGCGCTGTTGCATAAGATGACACCATGTGACTATTTTATCTTGGATAAAGGAGGTATGCAGGCAATAAATTTTGTCTGCTG
This sequence comes from Ischnura elegans, assembly GCF_921293095.1. Classification (NCBI taxonomy): domain Eukaryota; kingdom Metazoa; phylum Arthropoda; class Insecta; order Odonata; family Coenagrionidae; genus Ischnura; species Ischnura elegans. The sequence goes on from NC_060246.1 coordinate 150,050,991, forward strand.
ACCCATCTTGTCACCCTGGCAAAGAAGTACATAACTCATCAAAACGGCCTTCAATTGTGTAAATGATCAAATCCCGCTTAGAAGCGTATAACGGCTTTTTATTCTCTTGAGATTTGAATGTGTAAATCATACACGCGATTGTATTTTGATCCAGATTTCTCTTCCACAGGAAGCATTCGTTAATGTTAATGAAACTTCGTATAGCTTGTCAATGTTCTGTATTCGGAATTGATTCTCATGTAAGCCATGAGTTTCACTGACAAGGAAACATCGCCAAAGTGATGTTCGGGATCTGCATGCGGATGTTATTAACTGAAACTATATAGGTAAGGTAGACAAAGTGCTACGGCTTTCTTCCACATAGGCCCGGGTTCGAGAGATATTCGCTTGTAAAGATTTCGCGCAGCATGACATCCCTTGAGTAATGTCTTTAACTACGGCCGCGTTTTTCTCTCTTCTAATTTTTGAAATCACTGTTACATTTTATCCCCATTCGTTTTATTTAGTTACTTCGCGATTTTTTAAATTTAATATCAATTTATGTATTTTAAACGAAACTCCGAATTGTGCCTGACCACACCGATTACTCAAGGGGTGTCATGTTGCGCGAAGTCTTTAAAAGCGAATATCTCTCGAACCCGGGCCTATGTGGAAGAAAGCCGTGACACTTTTTCTACCTTACGTGTATAGTTTCAGAAAATAACATCTGTATCCAGATCCTGAACATCACTTTGGCGACGTCTCCTTGTGAGCTAATTTTTAATTACCGGAAGCTTATACAGTTCAGAAAAATTCATGAGGAATCAGGATTTGTATTTATGGACGTGGTTTTAAATTCTAATGATAGGTGTCATCTCTTGCGTCTCCGGTTATGGAAGGTAATATGAAAAGTTTATGAAAATGCACCATTGTGGACATTTTTCACTTCATTTGTAATGTAAACCGTTTCTTCATTTACAGCCATCGTATTTGCGAATCACACATCCTTTTGTTGTCTTGCAGAGCGCTTAGAATAGGTCCACGTCATCATTTTCTAATGTGAGTGACAGCAAATGTTGACGTTTCGATTTATTGTGTTTCTTCTTTCGTCTTTGTAAACAACACAGTTAGCAAATACAAAATCTATCCATTCTTGGCTTATCGCCGCCATTAAAGCTGTTCCTTTCTTTCCTTTCACTCGCGATAAGGCTATCTCCTGTCACGAGGATCAGTAGTGTGCCTTCGTTATTTTCCTGTGAATCGCCCTCGGACCGTCTCATTTATGTTTGTGTTGTCTACGTATTTATATGAGAATATTTGGATTCTGCGAGTATTTATGTGTACATTTTTTTTCGCTCTTTGAGCTTTACTGAGCCAATCGCTGAGATAACCTCTTCACTTCCGTCCTCGAAAGAAACTAATGTTCCACTCATGTTTTCTCTCTCCCCCACTCTCTTTTTCAAATCTCCTGCGGGCCAAATTATTTTTTCTCTTCCATTATTTGTTTTTCTTTGCTAATTTATGTCCTTTGATTCATGATCTTAGTTGACCGAAAGTGTTAAACCATATTTCAGAGAAATCCGCAGTTTGGTAAGAGCCGATATTGGAAGTAAATATTTTGGTTACATTGCTTTGTTATGCCTACCATTTAATCTTTTTTTCTCTCAATTAGTTAAGCCTTGCTAAACGTTATTTCTGTTAGTTTCATGCTTGAAACTAGATTCTATTATTCTACTTATTCAGTCAGTGAACTAGAACTACTCTTTTCTCGACTAGAATTTTTGGGTTAGATATATCCACGTAAATACACTGTGTTCTTAGATTGCACTTTAAATGGTGTGTGGTAGGGAATGGTTTTCCAAAATTGTTTCTTACTTTTTAATTACGTTTTATGCTGCGTCGTGTACTTCACTGGATTGTCATTCCAATTTTACATTAACTCTGATATTTTATATTTTTTTCGTGGCTTAATTTTATGCCCTTAGAAATGTACAGCTATTTTGGCGAGGGACCGTGAATGTGTCCTTACCTACCCACAAAGGCTGGTGCTTAGGTCAACTCGGCTTCGTTTATGATTGTACCGAGTGAAATCTAGCGTTGGAACTTTTGTAACTATAATGAAATGAGTACTGTTGCTTTCTTGGAGAAAGATGTGCAGGACTTATTCTTGAGTTTCTCCTCCGGATTGAGGGCTCCTTCCTCTAGAACGTTTCAATGTCTGACTTGTATCATCATCAGTTTAGATGAGCGTCGATGTTAGTGTTTGACATTGGTTTGCTTGGCATTTCGTTCGTTGAAAATGTCATCACATCCATGGCGGGTGACACTCGGCAGCAATCTGCTTTGGAGACTACCTAGCCGTCGACAAAATTCTCGTACACCGTGCCTACAGTATTTATATCATCCAGAATGCCTTATGTTGGTATTCATTGCTTAGCCTGCTGATTTGTTTGCGTACGCTGCATTTTTACTGGATTTTTTTATTATTTTTTTGGAATTTATCGTCTTCACCATAAGGTATCGATTTTCAGATATTTTACGAAGATTTTATATTACCAAAATAATATAGTGCCTGTTGTATTTTTGCATCTTAGGTAAAAGCACTTGCATGCTGAAGAACCAAGTGCGGCGATTTACACTGACTGCCTAAAAATTGTAAACTGTCGACGTAACAGTATATTATACTGCACGTTATTTAACTGAATATATTCTTCCACCATTCGTGTATTTTCATTTAATTTACTTTATGGTAGTCTCTTTGTGGCAAGCTTACGACTGGTCCGTGTTTTCCGTATGTTGCTCCTTGTTATTATCATGTATTACGTTATTTTGATTGTTCAACCCGTGATTCCGTATTTATTAGCTATTTCGTAATATTGTTCCTCAGAGCACCATATACTCCACGGATGACCCCTTGAGACCTAGGTTATTACTTTCATGCTTGGATACCGGGGAATGCAGGTTTAAGGAAAAGTAGCTAGTGAATGAGCTAAACGAAATCTAATTAGCTAAGTACAGCGCAATTGATGAGTGAGATACCAACTTGTTAGACTCTACCATTTCATTGATGTAGGTGTCGACTCTTTAAAGTCGTTTCCTTCCTTTGCTCATCGTGGCAATCTCTAATGACTGCTTCCTAATTAATTCGGACGCACACCCGAGTGTGCCTAATTCCTAATAGCCGAATGAATTCATACACAACTTGATTTCGTTCCGCTTTCATTTGCCTCCCCTCGCGACTGGAAGTTCGCGGTAGTTCCCTCACGCTCCCCGGAGCGCATCCTCCTTGGGCTGACCGACCTCTGAATTTCTGCCATTAATCGGAGGAATTCGTGCGAAAAGAAAGCAAGTGGCGGGGAAGATGAGCGGATAAGGCTGGACGCGGGGTTGGCGAGGATGACAGAGAGGGAATTGGAGATGGGTGCAGCGAGTTACTAATGTGTGGCTATTTTTTCGGAAAGTGAGGAGGAAAGTGATTTGCCGGGAATGGAAGATATCTGGAAGGGAAAAAGTGCAGGCGTTTTAATGTGCATACTGTCCATGTCATGTAATCTAAGGGTTTGAATCAGTGTGAAGAAATTGTCTTCGTAGTTTGTCTTATCACGTGCACTGTATTACGTCCAGATTCGTTCCGTGGTCGTTTTATATTAATTATTATTTTATAATTTTTTTTCAAGTTTCATGTATTACGTACGCTTTTCTTGCCTTGCATACAGCTTTTTTTCTTCCATAAACAGTTTTTTTTCTTCCATTAAAAAACCATACATCCTTGATACCTTCCTGATTGCAGGTTGGGTGAAAGTGTAAAAAAAGAAAAAATGTATGCAGCACAGGCCAAATAAAAAAATGAAATTTGGAAGTATTTGATAATGAGTGAGTTGGCAACCCTTAAGCGAGGCTAAAGTCTCAAAGGGTGTCCAATTCTAAATTTTTTAAATACATATTTCATGTATTATTTATATTATGAGGAAAAAATTATTATTATTATTATTATTATTCCGATCTCGTTTAAGTGATCATTTTGTTGAATTTCCACACGGAGCCAATTTGGATAAAACTAACTTGCATTTTAAAATATTTTATGGCTGTACGAGCGAATATACATGCATATCGTAGTTGATGAGAATATATTTTTAACCAGGGTGGGATACAGTGCTTTCTGCAACCGATGCTGTTCCTCTTCGGGACGCGGGGATTAAGCGACTGACTGAGAGAAGGCATGAGGGGAACGGGGGATTTTCTCCCGGAGTTAAAGGGTACGTCTCAAGGGTGAGAGAGGGAGTGCAAGATGGATCGTCAAGTCATATATTTTGGGCCGTCCCGAAATATTACTCCCAAACAACGATACTGCGCCATGAGGTACGTGGTGCTGGAGGGAGAAAGGGGTTGCGGTGGCGGTCCATGGGTTAGTGCACTCGCTTGCTGCGTCGAAGCTGTCCTGAGAATCCCTCTTCGCCTCGGCGAGAAGATGCCTCTCGAAATGTTCAAGCTCTGTTTTTATTTCTTTTTACCTTGGAGACCAGTCAAAATAGAGCGCTCCATTATTTTTTTAGTTTGCCGTATTACTCTATGAGAGCGAGGTGATAAGAGGATTAACCATTCACAGATTATTTATGTTGTGTAATAAGATCTTAATGAATCTGAAAACGGTAATGCATATCAGAATTTTCTCTTAATGCATAAAAAATATTTTGTGTTAAGTGGTCCTCGGCGTCTTTCACCAGTGGCTCCGTATTTAATGCCGCGTTATGATACTATCTCAAAAATGGAGAAATGGAATTAATGAAAATAAAATGGTGTTTATTTAATTATTTGAACAATGTTTCTTTATGTGGCACTATATGAAAGCATGATGTATCTGATTTTATCAATGACCTGACTCACAAATATTGGTGATTAAGGTTTTAAATTAGTGCTCTTTTAGCCACAATGATAGTTAGGTTGGATGATAGAGGATAGTTAAAATGATGTCTGTTAAAATTACTCTGATCATGTAGTGATCCTAATTGTGATGATCTGATCCTAATTGTGCATTGATTGTGCCTTTTTTGAAAGTAGAAAAAGATTTTAAAAGGTGTTAGAAAACATCTATCCGATTTATCATTAGTATTAGGTGGTTAACTTACAATCAGTGTTGTCAAGATGTATTTTTTCTTCATTGATACGGTTATATCTTTGTGTCGTCTGTTTATGCTGATGTAACTTTTTCGCTGATTACCGCTTTGTTGTTATTGTATTCCGCTCTCTCGTTGTCAAAGAGGCGATTGAAGTGCAGTGGAAAATTTTTATCTACTAATCGATAAAAAAATTTGGACGGAACTTTTTGGACGACATGCCTTGAGGTTAAATAACAAATTTCATCTCGCGAAATCATATCTCAAGGCCTTCCCGAGGACGCACAACATGAGAGATACGGCTATAATCGGGAATAAAAGACAATTTAATCGACCAGTGCATTAAATTGAGGAGGCTTGTTTTCTTTTGAGATACTAGAGAAGTTTATTTTTGTTTAAGAGATGGGGGCACAGTTGTTGACGCCCTGGCTTTTTCCTCATATGAAGAAACTCATACGCCTAAATTTATTCTTCTTTAAATTCTAAATAAACTACCTCATGGTAAGAAATCTCATTTAAATTCACATTAGGGTCATTCCATGTGAATTCAACACACCACTCAACCCGACCACCTCAGATTTCTTTCAAATTTGGTGTATTCAATGGTACTGGTAAGTGATGGAAAAACACCAATTTGTGGAGGTCAATGATGATTTTGACAAAAGTTACAGGTCCGCAAATGTTGTGAATTTGACGAAATTTCAGCGTGTCTCTCTAAAGATAAATGACTATAATTCCAGTTCTATTCTAGGTAGGAAAATGAAACTTATGGTTTTGGAAAGGTAATATATAGGGCTTTACAATGATATACAACACGGCCTATTTATAATAATTTTAATACTCGAGGTCATTGACCTTGACCTTTGACCTTGAATATCTCAAAACACCCCCCCTTCAATTTTTTTTATAAAAATATATGTTAATGCTCATACATTTTTCTACACGCATACAAAATATCAAGATGGCACATTTAGGGCGTCATGCCCAAAAGATTATTTGTCTACAGAACTACACAAGCAAAATGCAAGAAGTAGGTACCACTTAAATACTAAATGCCCATTGTTGAACGGTATAGGTCATGGCTATATCATTACAGTGTTACAGAAAACAATGTGATGGGTAGCTTCAATGAAAATATAATAAAACTTTGTTTCAACTCACCTCATAAGTTTCCAATTAAATTGTTGATGTTCGCCAGGTCTGATCCAGGGAGACTGTATGTCCTTCCAGTTTGTTTCAAAGGATCGAGCCTTGTGAGAATGTCATATCTTTTGATGATATGACTGTCTGGTTTGGTAGGGAACACAAACGATGGAGATGGTCCATGTGGGTGCAAGAATCGGGTTTGTACTTCATCTGTGTCTTGGTAAGTGTGTTCGACATATGCAACCCACCAGTGATTATTGTATAAACAAGCAACGAATTCATGTATGTCTGTAAACAGCATTTCTCTCACCACAGCTGTCACTGACTCTTCTCTACACTCTGATGAGATGGAATATGCCTTTGTCTTCACTATACCTTTTTTAATAGGTATAACACAATGAAGTTTATGGGTACCAGGAATCGTCCTAGTATTTTCGAAACGATGCTTTAGCCTGGCCATGTCTTCATCGTGATGGGTAGCCGGTGTATAATTGAAGGTACATGAAGGGATATTTACTTTGCTCCACTGAAACAACTCTCGTGCTGTCAATATGTGGTTATCGAAAGGTCTCTTGAGGCTTGCAAGTGTGGCTAGTCTTTTTACGGTCCCTGCAACCCCATCACAAGGTCCTCTGCCATGAGCTGTAGTAAAAAAATGCCATTCTGCAGTGACATCAAAGTCTTCCTGATGGTAGCTCAGATTAATGAAATTCTTTCTATTTTTATATTGGGCAGCACATCCATCGGAAAAATAATAAATGCACTTTGGAGTTGAAAAATGGCATTTCAGGAAATTGATGAAATTGCGCTGGAAGCAATAGACACATACGGTATCATGGTGAAGGCAGTCAGATATTTCTACATATGACACATGCTGTATTTTATTAGATGTAACGTCTCGATAGTAAGCCACGAATGGATGAATTGTGGCCTATAAAGTCTCTAAAACTGCCCTGCCAGTAGTTAACCAACACTTATACGAAACTTCATCTATGCCATTTCTACGGAAGAGTTCAAAGAGATAATCATTTAGTTTTTCTACACATGGGCAATAGGGACATGCAGCTAAGAAGCATGCTGGAAGAGCGGGATTGCATGTAACAAATGCTAAACAATGATTGTATGATGGTAACGTATGTTCTTCGTGCTTGGTTAGCTCCTTTAATTTACATCCTTCAAACATCAACTTAAAATTTTGGTGGGAGACGCAGACACAAACAGAATGGGTTCCACTAGCACCCGCGAGAACACAGTGCTTCGGCCGCAATTCACAAAATTTGGAGATTCCAATTTTTAAATCTGGATATGTTTCCTTGAAATATCTGTACATTTCCTTGAGATTGTGCAACACTAGCTGCTTCTGCTTATGCAGTCTAACCCCATTTTCTTTCACCGACACATAGTCCTTTTTTCCTGGCATCATACGGCTCATGTTATAGTCACAGTAAAAGTCACGTACACATCGAACTATTTTCTCACATAATGTCTTACCTGGCTTTGGATTTGGTGTTACTAAAATACCATATTCTGCCACTAATTGTTTGGCTCTCCGTACCATGTAATCTGAGGCAGAAAATTCTTTCATGGTTTTCCTAACACTCCAGCTCTTCGGAAGCACAGTCAGAATCTGTACCTTGTCACGTACACTGTCTGAACAATGAAACTTATCTTTGAGCTGGGCTATGATTTAACTTTCTGCATGTTCTACACACTCTTCTTTTTCAGGTGCTCCAAAAAAGTATGCTCCAAAACTGAGGCTACCTTTTTCAATTTTTCTTTTGGGTAATTTTTCTCATTTTGAAGTCTCTTTTTCTTCACAGGAGATGCACCTAAACACTGAAGGCTATTATTTAAATAATCCAGGGCAATAGCAGGTGCTATTTCATCTTCACTTACATCTTCTTTGGAAGTCCCTGGCATAGCCGTGGCTACTTCAGCATGTTCTGATAACTTCTGTGATAATTTTTTTCGGCATTTACTGCAAATTTTCCCACCTATCAATACATTAGGTGATTCATTTGCCATCCAATCCTGAACGTCTCTCAAATTTTTCTTTACTCTTGCATGGCCTTCTTCTTTAAATGGATTGCAACAGTACATTTTTGACTTGAAAGCCATTTTTCACAAACTAATGTTTCACATAAAAGAAATAGTGCTAAAAATCACTTATGCACTTCACTATAGTTCCAACTGAAGTCACATCCTGGGACAAGCAACAGATAATTAGCTTAAATGACTGTCTGATTCTCACACATACACTTCACTGTAGTTCCTACTGAAGTGACATCCATGGGACAAGCAAGAGATAAGTAGCTTAAATGACTGTATGATTCTCACTTTAAATTAAACCCTCTGAATCTAATCAGATTAGTCTCTCACAGTTTGATTCAATAATGAAAGTATGTAATTAGGTTAACTGCAAATTAGTCTTAATTAGATTAACCACTCAAGCGTGACTATAAATGCCCGTAGTTCCTCTCTAAGCGTGCGCAACGCACTGTATGCGTCTTCTAAATGCCATGCCTAAAGCGTGGGCGATAGACCAAAGGCGTCCGAGTCTTTCATTAAGAATTCCTATCTCTTACACTTCCATTTGTGTACTTTTAGTAAGTGTATATGAGATATATCTGCCTGCTTTCATTCTGTGCCTCTTCATTGCCTTCGTTTGCGTGCTCGTATTTTTTAATGATATTTTTTCCAGCTGATGCTAGGATGCTTCCTTTAGGAGCAGCGCCTGGTGGACCCTCACAGAAGATAGTCTTCCACTCACGCTCCGATTTATGTGTTTTCTTAGCGATTGTGTGTTCTGCATGGGGGCGCTGATTGCTTTCCTCTGTGGTTCATTATCATCTGCTTTTCTTTCTCTTTCATCGTGGCAATAATAGTGAAGGCATTGACCTGAATCTTGCAGCAGTGGAGGGGGCCCGAAAAAATTACCATTTTATCTAGTGTAAATTGGATACCGAAGGGGGGATTAGCCCCCCCCCTAGCTCCTCTTTTAACCACCCCTGGTTTTTACCAATTTTAACTGTATTTTCATTGAAGCTACCCATCACATTGTTTTCTGTAACGCTGTAATGATATAGCCATGACCTATACCGTTCAACAATGGGCATTTAATATTTAAGTGGTACCTACTTCTTGCATTTTGCTTGTGTAGTTCTGTAGACAAATAATTTTTTGGGCATGACGCCCTAAATGTGCCATCTTGATATTTTGTATGCGTGTAGAAAAATGTATGAGCATTAACATATATTTTTATAAAAAAAATTGAAGGGGGGGTGTTTTGAGATATTCAAGGTCAAAGGTCAAGGTCAATGACCTCGAGTATTAAAATTATTATAAATAGGCCGTGTTGTATATCATTGTAAAGCCCTATATATTACCTTTCCAAAACCATAAGTTTCATTTTCCTACCTAGAATAGAACTGGAATTATAGTCATTTATCTTTAGAGAGACACGCTGAAATTTCGTCAAATTCACAACATTTGCGGACCTGTAACTTTTGTCAAAATCATCATTGACCTCCACAAATTGGTGTTTTTCCATCACTTACCAGTACCATTGAATACACCAAATTTGAAAGAAATCTGACATGGTCGGGTTGAAAATGTCACTTTTCTGTGTTGAATTGACGTGGATTTACCCATTACCATATTTTTGAGTTATTTTTACTTGATGAGTCCATGCCTAAATTTGGTTGTTGTTGGAAAATAATTTTAAAAAGAAAGTTTCCAGTTTCCGGAATGATGTTATAAGTTTTCCTTAGATTTTACTGCAATAAATATCTCATGATTATTTTTCAGTGATTTAGTTTGTTCATGTAATTTTTGCCGAAAAAGTTCAGTTAGAAAACATTGTTTGGCTCTGCAGATTATTATCTTTAAAATGCCTTTTTTTATTATAGGTGTGCGTTTACAAATGTTTGTCATGGAAAGTTAGTTTTGATCCCGTCGCAGAGTTGAATCAACTAAGAGCTCTATTTTCTCTGTTTATGTTAGAGATGATCCCCAACTTTTGTAATTACTCCCGAGTGCTGATGTCGTTAACGGTTTCAAGAGTATCTGCCGAAACCATTTGCTGTTTTATGTTACTTGTTGTTTTGTGCACTCTCTTTCGATTTCGTCCAATCGTCAGCAAATTTTCAAGTATATATTCGTTGTTAATTCTTGTTGGTAGGCTATTTTCTATATCACTGTTCAGTTTAAATGACAATTTACCTTAAAAAGCACTGCTCACCTTTTTTAACACTTTATTTTTATAAATGCATTAGTTCTAAAACAGTTCCAATGCTATACGTCGCCTAAATGTCTTCAAATTCTATCTAATTATCATAGGATGTATTTTTATGCTTTAGTTTGTGTTTTGAGTATAACCACCCTCCAACCGATTATCCTGAGATTGGCGCTCACGGAAGGGTGAACAGATGATTTCTGCATCAGACATTAAACATTATGGGAATGAATAAATTTGTTTTGTCATTGATAATCGTGATATTTAGATAATATGACATTGGTAATCGTCGTGATATTTTCCACGCTATAAGTTTCAACAAAGTTTTAATTCTGTGTCATTTTTCGTTATTATTAGTGGTCGTTGCTGAAGTTAGTGTACACGTTCGCTATTCTTCGATGAATTTCATAGGACACACTAATGTTAACTCTAGTGAAGCTTTATCGACGAATGACCCGGAATAAACGCCAATGTTTAAATTTATGTTTAAAATGTTTACATTGTGAATAAGGTGAACCGCGTGCATGTTTAATCAGAGAGATGAGTTTGTCAGTTTAGCTGTAACGAACGAAAAGCTGAAGAGGTTTCAAAATAAGAAAAAATCTCCTACGAATGTGCTGTATTTCCAACTAAGTTGTGGCTGGTATCGTACAACTCTCTCTAGGACAATAGTATGTTGGAATGGGAGCTTGTTGGTATGGAACTGGGCAGAGGAGAAGAATGTGGTAGGTGGGTGTGGTGTGGGCTACGCGAAGAAACTTTCTCCCCAGAAGCTAGGTTCCTATCACACGCTCTTCCAGGTCCGCACCCTTTAGCCCAGCCTCCTCCGCCTCAATCGGTTTCTCCTCTTCACCGCTCCCTCTCAGCACAATGCTTCTGAGTTCTTCGCTCTCTTGAGTCCCCGCAGGGCCCGGATACTTTTCTTCTCCTTTCTTCGGCATCATCACTCTGCTCCAAATTAGCGGGAGATGTGATGTCAGTGAATATCGCGCAAATTACCCGACGGAGATGAATGGTATGTTTGCCTGGCGACCGCTTATGGGCGGATGAAAAATCATCAGCCGAATGATTTTTTAAATGCTTTTGAGAAGGAAGTGCCATTGGGAATTTTGGATTGAAATGTTTGCGGTCTGAGCTAATTTTATCCGTCTTTGTTGGCAAATATGGCACCTCCTTTGATAACTCTTCATCTAAAATGGAATTCATCCCATCGATTCAGTTTGAAAAATAATTTATCTGGTAACCTCATGGCTTATGTTTTCATCTCTTTAATCTCTTTTTAATGGTGTAGTTTGCTGTTGGTCGACTTTCACTCCCAATGATTCTTTTGTTATATATATTTCTCTTTTGTGTGCACTCTCATTTAAGCAATCACTTGGTGGAATGGGAGGAACTTAGCGGGCATATTTGAAAGAGGCACGTCATTAACGTCATCAAAAGAATCCAAGGCTTGATATTACCACTTCCTCTGGTAAAATCATTATAACGATGTAGAATTTTTCTGCCTAGGTTATTTTCGCTATCGGATTTATACCCATGGGTGCGTTTACTCGGATCAGGGGCAAAGTACTAAGTTTTATATAGAGCTTTAAATTTAGCATGTTAAAAAAGAAAAATGCTTTCTCTCTTTGGAGATAAATTTTAAGATTTGGTATTCATTAAAAAAACGCCTCAGCGTATGTCCTATTTGTGCTTTTCGTTTCTCGTGAGATAATTTCTTATTTGCTAAATTATTTTAGTCGTAGCGATTTTGTGGTTCATATTATGCAAATAAATCGAAACTATGCCGCATTTCAATGAAATTTTATTTTTTGAATCAATTAGTCTTCTGCTATTACTGAAAGGCAATTCAAACCTGAAATTTTGAAATGAGAATAGATGGAAGACAGTGTTAACCTTGGAAGTTAATTAAGGCACTTACATATTCATCTTGTTTTGTACATTTTGATATTATTCATCCCTTGTTATCTTATAATTGTCATTCGCGGTGCGTCACTGTCGTATCTATTTTAGCATTCCTGAATGCGTTCTGTATTTGCTGGCAGAAGTCCAAACCTTTGCATCCCTTCCCTCTGGTAGATCATTCTCTGGAGGTTATCATGTGACCATGTTTCGTGCGCAATCGTCTCGATGCGGTCGCTTGGTAGCTTTTCATCGCTTTAGGACTCCCTCATTGATGGCGACGACCTCGAAAGAGTTTATTTCAGTCGCCGATCTTTGGATGTGATAGCATGCTTTTAGCGTCATATAAACAGTGTCATACGATAAGACGTTTTGCTCAAGAATGATCTGTGCGCGAATAAAATTAGAACGAAAGGCTGCATCCATGAGGATAGGATAATATGTGTCCTTGATGTACGAGAATTTTTTGTCATTCATGTATTTCGGTTTCCATTGATGCGTGGAATGTGAGTTTGGATTAGCAATAAGTGGAATTTACTCATTGAGTATTTTTATTTTTGCAACCATATTTCATGCTGTAGAACCTCCGGGATCAGAAGCTTCAAGTTGGAATATTTTTTTTTCAATTCTTTCTTCATCTCCGCTTTGAACGGTCGTGAGATATGTGCCTGATAGGAATTCCAAATATTGACATCTGCACTATTTAACCCTTTTTCCAGCCTGTAGAGGTGGGTGAAATCGTTCTATTCCAATTTTTATCGATTTTGTTTAACAAGATATGAGTGAAATATGGCTCCAACTAGTTTGAGTGACGAAACGCGTTTTGTGCAATGTGTAAAATTATAGCCGTGCAGAATAATTTGAAGTTATCACGTAAGAAACATTTCATTTTATGTGTCCACGTTTTTTTCTGATGGGTTTTTTTCTCTGCAATAATGTTATTTTCCACCGTACTGCTATCATATCGCATCATATTACGATAAAAAAACTATAAATAACCCTAAGAAAATTTTAACCTTAGAAATGTTTATTAAAAACAAAATAATGTTAAATTTTCCCAGGAATTTGCTATAACTTTTAATTATTAAAGGTTGTACTGTATCTTGTATGTATGGGTATCTTCGGGTAAGTAAATCCAAAGTACCCAAAAGAATTTTTATTATAATGTCAGTATTAACATTTGAATAACTAGGGTGTACCTGTACTTAGCACTTAATCGAACTTATTCATTGTAAACATTCAGCTAATTCAAATGTTTCTTTAGCTTCTTAATGCTATATGAGGTATAATCCATATGTACTTTTTTCGCGGGTGTTATTCGTTTCTCATTCACGTATTATATTATTTCGTATAGCTCTCCCCAGTGTATTACAGACGTGTACGTGTGATAAATGAGAGTTGGTTAACCAAAATGCGTATTGAAAAAATTCATACCCCCCGACGTCCGCTATAAGAAAATGCTGTATATGTTATTAAATTACAAAATTGAATATGTACCTATGTATTAACCGATAAAATGAAAAATAAATTCACTTTTACATCGTTGTTTTATAAAATATTTTTCCCTTTCTAAGTTTCGGTTTCCCAGTTGCTGTCTTGATCAATGATAATGTTTATAGCTCCCACGTCATTTTCACGTATGCAACACCTAGAAAGGACTATTATTGCCTTCATTATTTGTTGAATCTGCTATCATTAAAATCAATAAGTTGGATTTATTCCCGTGATGTTTTTCAAGAAACTGGCATTCTCTTCCTCGCTTTCGTGCCGTTGGCTTATATTGTGATTCATTTTATGAGCTTCGTAAGTAAGGCGTGATCAGTTGTACGAAAGTTCGCCAAGTCTCTCTCTCTGCAAGAGGCTTGTCGGACGACGTTGGTGCGCAACACCGGCGGTTAAATTTAAAACTTAAGCGATATTGCGAGGCTTGCACCTTCGGACGAATTTGAGCCTGACGGGGCATGGAAACGGTGGTTTATAAACAATGCATTTTAGCGCCCCTTAGGCAGACTCTCACCCCTCTCCATCCGTGGCCCCCTTCATCACGCCACTCCCATCCCTTTCCACTTCATTACCCAAGTATTTCTGGATTCCCATGCGGCTTTGCGACGCTGTGCGCAGGACTCTGGTGCGACGATGATGTCCATCGGCGCTTGCTTCACGGCGAGGGAGGTGCGGGCGAGAAGGGCTCTTCTGCCTGCGCTGCGTAAAAAGGAAGGTGCCATTCGCGAATTTAAGGGAGGTCAGGGTTCATGTGTGGCGTGTCTTTTTTTATGCCATCCGCGTCCCCCGCACCTCCATCCTGAGTATATTTATTCTTGTCCGCTGTTATTATAGCGTTGCGTCGTGGAGCGGTGCTGCTGGAAGTAGGGATGCGGGGGTGTTCCCTGTTTCTGGGAGGCTCTTCTTCCTAAAAGGTTCTCCAGTTTGTTTACAGCTCCCACGGTGCTTTTATGCCTGATTTCCTCATCGATCAAGAGTTTCGGTGTGTTCTTTTTTCTCAGAAACTGCGGTAAAATTATTTTCATATTTCTGATTCCTCAGAATCGCATTGGTTATTACCTTTAATATTAATATTCCGCAGCTAGTACATGGTCAACTCTAATAATTTTGAAATTTAGTCAAAGAACATCGTTTCATGAAAGATATATGTCGGAGTGCAGTCGGTACTTGAAAAAATGTGTGCATGCGAAATAGCTGCTGTAGATTTGTATTTGTTTTGCTTTCAACTAAATCCGAATTTTTCCTAACGCATGACTATATTTTTTTCCATCCTTTTAATTCCCTTTTAAGGAATGTGGACTTGAGTACTAGTTTTAGCTATTGTAATGTGCCTTTAAAGAATAATTAATGTATTAATTTACGTAGTTATCAGTTTTCTTTCCTCACCCTCTACAACGTGGTTGATCTTCCGTAATTAGTTGGCGATGTACACGGGAAAAAAATTGGTTTAGAATAACTTGGATCCTGGTCCATATTTTACTGCATAGTGTAGTAAATTGTTGATTACTAAATTAGTGGTTACAAATCCTATACCGTGAGAAAGTAACCTGTTTATATTTATTAAACTTTATGTTAATTGAATTTTTAATGAATAAAGTTAAGGAAAAATTGATCGTGGGACACTGGCTTTACGAAATACTTGAATAGCCCCTGAGCCGTTGGCTGGTAAAATTAACTAGATAGCCGCTACCCAACTGCTGGCTTAAGTACTTTTTGTATCTGGGAACACGAGCTATGATGCTGATACTTTTTACCATTGTTCCCGTAATTCTACCCGAGAGGACTTCAACCAGGACCAGTGTGTGGACCATCGTGTAAGCAGACGTGTATTCCTTTGTTCACCGAATGTAAATCAGAAACTTCCTTTTTCGGAGGTAGTTACTATTTGCCATTTGTGATTTGACATTGTACACTGCCGTCCATTTTTTGGAGTGAATTTACAGAATGAATTTTCGTATGGATTTTATCCACCTATGTCAGATTTTTGCCTTTGAAAAGCTTCCTGCCATATTATTCTGATTTTTAGTTTCGTGCCCAACGTAGTACCATTCTGGCATTAATATATGGAACTCAATTTGTCTTCATCTTTTAATACACAGTTTTTCCTTTTTAATCCCATGCCAGAAAGGATCCTCTGAAGTGTTCGAATCGACGAACATGTAGGTTGGGACAGGAAACTTGTTACCGTTTTGTCCCAAACTCTATCTCTTTCATATTAATAAATAGTCATGCACATGATAGCGTTGTCGAAAGAGACTTTATTTTGAATGGAATAATGATAGAATAACGTCGAAATGTGTAATAATATATATTATTATTTCAGAAAGGTCTTTTTCATTGATTCCGTTTATGCTCTGTTGATAATACACCGACAGTGATAAATTAGGTATTATCATAGAGTAAGTATATACTTACTCTATGGTATTATTTTAAACGTTAAATCGCCGGCTTCTGGCGAAAACCACAATATTGATCTCAAATTTTACTATATATTCATTAATTTGACATAAAGGTTTCGATTTTACCATGTCGATTACTCGTTCGAGGTGTATCGACTATACACATTTTCTTACATTCTAAACTTCAAAAAAGGTTTAAAAACCCGTTAAATCCATAACAAAACAAAAGAAACAGCATAAGCAGGCAAAATTTTTAAAAATGAAATCTATGAAGTGTGAAGAATGTTAAACGTTCTCTGAAAGAGACATTGTGTGTAGGGAACTTAAAAGATAACATAACCTCAAGTATAAATAAAGTACTTTATAATACACCTTCTTCTCTATTTAAAACCCAATTACACTGTTTCTTTAATATACTTATTCCATGATTGCGTGAAAGTGCGATATTTTCGCACGGTTTACTTAGTTTAATTGAATTTTTACTCATGCCTTACTAAAAAATCAGCTCTGGCCTCGGGGGCCGGACGCATTGCGTTGGAAGAGCAAAAGAGTGTGAGAGCCATAGGTTGCCGACCCCTGCGTGTATCATTGCGGCGGCACGTGCCGCTAACCTTATTTCCCTTTCCCTAATTTCAGTGCTGTTTGTCGTATATGCGGTGAGGTGTGGGGAAGGAAAGAGAGGAGGATGTACATTGTACAGAGGGGAGCTTGGAATGGTATATCCCGAGCTGATTAGTTGTTGCTTTCTCATCGCGCGTGAGCGAATGTTATGTGCGTTCTGGGGTATTCGATTCCCCCAGAGGCTGAGCCGCGGTTTTCTGGAATTAGCGCAGGCTCGATAATTCTCGATCAATCGTTCTCTCGGCTTCCCCGCTTCTGTCGCTTCTGCATCCACCTCTGTTTGCTTGGGCTATAACCACCTCCCCAACCCAAATGCCCCACTCTTTAATGTTATTTTTTGAGCTTACCTCGGCTGTTGCCGAGTGGCTGGTTTTTGGGCTGAATCCGTCCACACTTTCCATCCCCAAGGGCTCTTGGTGTTGATGCATCGGCAGAAATATTTATCCCCTGGTTATTTTGCGGTGAGAATGCGCAATTGATCGATCGTATTTATTTTGCAGTTCCAACACGCTTCCGTATTTCTCGCAAATTATCGAGCCCATACTTTTGAGTAATTTCTTCCATGTGATTTTATCATTTGCTTAATGTCTTTAAAATCGGGTGTGCTTGAGCCATGAGATTTTTTTCTTATTATTTTATTTATTAATTATTTCTAACACAGTGCTAAACAGCGGTACCTCATTCATATCAATAATCGTAATTTTGAGTTTGACTGTTAAAATTGTGTTTATTATTTGACAGTTGTTCTTTGAAATAGCTGTATAAATGGAGTTAAAATCCTTTTTGTGTGATTCAGTCTTCCTAAACATTCTCTTGGTTCCGAAAACAGTCGACGTAAATTACAGAACACACATCATTATGAAGCCATTTCGGAGAAATCTGTATTCAAACTAAGAGTGCTGATATTTGTGCGTATATACAGGATTGTCTGTAGGATTCAAAGTGCACTCAAATACATATGTCTGGAGCACCAAGAAATGAGAAACATATGGCAATGGTTTAACGCACTCGAAGGTATTTGTCCGCGGTGCAGTAGGTATGTATTTGCGTGAACTGGAGAAAGACCGGCGGCTATATATTCTTTTGGGCATGTAAGGGAAGGAAAGTTTATTATCGTATTATAGAAGTTCTTTGTTTTTTTCCACTTTTTGTCTCATTCGAGGCTGGAAATGGCCCCGCAGCGCGTGGCGGATGACTCACATCCTTTCCCTCAAGTCCCGCGCCGGAATTCCATGCTCTCTTTAAGGGAAACTTAATTATACGCCCGTGCGCCTTTCGCTGCTCAGTCTCTCCGCCCGCCTCTCACGCCACCTTTATCGCTCTCGGCCGTTTCCGGGAACCGGCGGCGCGGGGCCCGGGTCACCCATTGCGTTGATAAGGTTTCGGCGCTCTTCCCTCTCCCCAATATCACTTACTCATTGCATTGCTGCTGTCTTTATTCTCAGCCCCCACTACCTTGCGCATTGTTCGCGTTCTGCTGTCTTACTTCTGCATCCAATCACTTTTATCCTTACAGCTGGTCCTATTTCAATTTTTTAGGCATCGATATCTGATGGCTTCTCTCTTCGCCCGAAGGAGTGATGCATGATGCGTTTCACCTTCTGAATGATGCCGGCACGTGCGTCATAAATATTTTCCATGCAATTATAGCATGATTCATGTTCAGTTAAGCCCGTATGTTGTCCAGGTAACGAGGAACATAGAGGAGGTCGCGATCAAAGATAGCATGCTTCGTTAAAGCGGGAGGTGGGTGTCCCCGCCTTTCTCGACACGCATTCGTTGCCATCTGAGATTCTCGCGACTCCAATCGATTCCTTCTTTATGAGTTCTGAGTCATGGGGTACATTTTTAATGCAGGAAAAGAAAATTGATGTTATCGCATGATGTAGCGTATTACCTTTTAATCCGTTTATTTTTCAACTCAAAAATGTAGTAGTAATTTCCATGTAAACTCAATTGCCATCACATTTTCTAATATATATTCATAGATTTGAATACGTGTGTCGAATCCATAGAATTTAATTGGGGTGTAAAACATGACTCATTGTTATCCGAAGTGATAACTGTGCCAAAAACCGTCTTAAAACATCGTCTTTATTGAAAATATTTTGGGTTTGACGCAGAAATGAATGACTGTAGCTTTCTCTGGTGGCGGAGCAGCGTTCAGAAGTATTTTTGTTGCTGACGTTCCGTCTTCCACGCAGTTAGTTTTCACTCTCCGTATTGGTTACCGACTATCATAAATTAACTCATGGAATTAGGAATTCCAAAACTAAGGTAGAATTCAAGCATACAACCCAGCATTGAATAAAGTTTTTTATCTTTACAATCTTATTTGAATGGAAAATTGCGGAGCTGCGAAAACTCTGATCCTAATTTTATGGAATATTTCAATATAGTTGGAATCATGATCAATTTTAATTAAAAATTTTATATTTACTCACTTTATTTCATTATGATGAACTATGCGTATTTTTTTGCTTTTGTAGTCCGTTTTTCATTTTTTATAGCAGGTACATTTGTTTTTTCCCTTTCAAGTAAACCTGGTTAAACCATAATAAAATCATCTTTAAACCGCATGAATCTGTTAAAAAATTCTCATTAATTACTCAATTTTAAATTTTAAGTGGTATATATATATTCCAAGTTGATCCTTTCCTGTTAATTTTATTGATTATCTCCGTCATTCTGTACCCAACGGTTGCACTGACTCCATCGACATATCCGACCAGCGTTATCGTTCCGTGTTTTCCTTCATATCGTTGTTGGCGGTACAGTTGCCTATGCTGTTTATTAAATAAATCTCCCTGAAGGTTTTCTTTTCTCCATTTACCAAGGCATGGATAGTGCGTCGTTGTGAACTAAAAGCGGGTACACTTAAGAGCTTTACTTAATCCTTTTTTTACGACTTTTTTGATTCGTTCACCTTTCTGAGCACTGTTGGCATTTCTTTTTAACTGCGTATGTGCGTGTTTATATTCCTGTCCTGGTCACTGGCTCTGTGCACTTGCTCTGGAGACGTTTTTTCCGCTTAACTAGTCTTGTGGGGCGCGTGCACTAAAAGTTATGATCGCGGATATTGCAGGAACGACTGGGGCCGGCTTGAAAGGTAGCCAAACGCTATACCGCCTCGGTTCTCAAATGATTTAACGCGGCCACGACTGCGACCGTGTAGGAAGGGCCCACCACTCCAAGTGGGATGGAAAGAGCTGGAGCATCTTTACCGAGCCACACCCACCGCAGTCACGATGCATGCAGAGCTTATCTCCCAGCATCCGTACTTCGGGGCAAACACTCAGGGGTTCCTCTCCTTGAGTCGGTCAGTGGTGCAGAGGAGAGTGCGTTTAGCATGCACGCGTCAAGGGTGGTGGTGGAGTGGCTGAAGTTCACGGTCTTCCTCAGGGAACATATCAACATGAGACTGTCGGTTTGTTTTGGTCCCGTCGGTCGCGGTGCCCGTTCGATGGGGGTCGCGAGGGGCGTGGTGTCCCTTGTAGCGTCGCGAGCGGAGGACGAGATGGGCGGCGGGGAGTAACCGGTTCCTCTGCGGGGAGGGCCGGCCGAATGCGGGCCTGGGGGGCGGTGGGATTCTTGCCGCGCGAGGGGTGCCTTCTGCGCCTCTCTCGCGTGGAGAGGACACGGAGAGGTTGGGAGGTTGTTCGCCTCACGATTTCCCCCGCTCTTCCTCCAGACGCCTCCCGCAGCATCCATTACGATATTCACCCACCCGCGAAACCTTCCCCCCTTCCATTCCCTTCATTCCCTGGCTTGAGCGACCATCCCATTCTTGGGCTTGTACCGCGGAGGAATCTCCATCGTGGTTTCAGTTCCATCCGCAGACCAGTTTGAAGCGTATTATACACGGAATTACTTGAATGGCAAGTCGTAGAGGTAAGGAGAGGCATGCACCACAGGTATCACGTGGAACGAAATGTGAATATTTTATTTCAGTTAAAAATTCTTTAGCGTCTCAAAGCGGTGAAATCATCGGTCAAAATGCAATGCATTTTGAGTGCTTTAGCTGTATTAAAAGGTTTGGATATTAGCAAATTTATTTTAAGCCTTGAAATTTTGGTCTTTTTTCCTCTATGATTTGAACTGGGTGATATTTTTAAAAATTGTTTGGTTAAATTTGTTTCGGAGAAGATTATAATACTTTCAAAGATTATTTACGACCCTGAAAGGATATGATTGTTACTTCCCATGTCGAGGAAATCCAAACAGGATCCGATGACCGTTATAGTACGTGGCAAATAGTTTATGAAATTAAATTAAGTTATCCGTAAATTGGAAAGCTGATCGGAACTGCTTTAGAAATTGTGTATTGTGAGTTGGTCAAAACTGCTATCATTCATGCATTTGAATATCATGGCGGTGTATACGTATGGAATGACTTCCTTCCCTCATAATTGATGGCCTTTAAAATTCGTCGTGTCTCATGCCTCTGTAACTCCTCCCATTTTCCCGATTTCCTGTTTTACCCAATATCTTGGTAGTCTGTTATTCCTATTATGAATATAAATTCCCAACACCATCAACAAACGAGCATATTAGTTTACAGCCGATCATTATTAAACGTTTTTCTTTGAGTTGCCTCACGAAATTAAAATTGTAACGCTGAACACGTTTGATGAATCCTCGTGGACTATTCTTAATCCATTGAGTATTTTAGGTATTATCTGTTTTCACTGCGCCCCAGACTCTGAAGTAAAATCTTTTCTGTGTACATATTTTGGGTCTTTGGTTTGATGGTACTGCTCATATCTATTTCAATAAAAGCAGTGTCAACTTATGGCAGCTGTTTGGAATTGCTTAGCCTTTTTTCCGTTTATTTATTAATTTATCAAATTATATGTTTCGTATCTTCTTTTATAGTAATATATTTACTTTATTATTTATACTTCGTCTCTTCTGCGAGGGAAGGTCAGGGTAACATTATACCAGCGACAAAGTTAGGGTAACAAGTATGTATATGAGATACCAAATAAGTACTAAAGTCAGGGTAGTTATGCCAGCGAAAAAATAAAACGAACCTGTATGAGGTTTCGAAGTTTCCTCGACGACATAGTTCGTAACTTCCGATGAGAAGCATATACGTGATACCGATCGAAAGCTTCTTTGATCAGTGAGTTTTTTTTCGTCCACTTGAACTCTGTTGGAGGATCTGATGAAATTGCCCCTTGGGAAAACTAGTTTGCACTCTCTAGTGTTTCATGCGATAAGTCTCCCTTATAAGGAGCTTAGGTTTCCCCCTTTCATGATCGCCTCCCCCCTATCCAACCCCTTTGTCCCTTTTCGGGAAGACTCGCGACTGTCTCTTTATCCTTGCAACTCCTGACCTCCCCTCCCGCTCCAATGGACCGCTCCTCCCCTTTTCGGCATCAATACCGCCGCCCGGGTTCGCTGCGTAGGCCGTAGGAAATCGAAGTGGGGGGGGGGAAGACTGTGCATTTCCCCGTACTCTCCACTCCATCCCTCCCTATCATCTCCAGGACCCTTGCTTTTCCTGGATCCTTTCTCTATTTTTGTCGTCAGTTTCATTCAGGTTTTATGAATACCCATTCGGGCAAGAAAATTAGCTGTACATTCCCATCATATTAACGTTCAAGAGAAGCGTAACTTTTGGCTTAAGGTATCATCCTGTAATTTTCTACGCATTTACGTTTAAAGGCCCACGATATTGACCATGTGTACTGTTTGCTAGTTGATGAGGTAGTGACAATTTACGGTTGGAGATGATGATCTATGACAGACTTAATTTTCTCTTTTTTTTCTTCTGTGCAAGCAATGCCATTGATTTAGTTTTGCATAACCTTAGGTATTAGTTTTTTTACTGTGGCAAAATTATTTGTAACTTTAAAGTTGGGAGATTTCTTCAATTTGGGCTTCGTAATTTTTCTGCATTATTTTGCGCAGTCTGCGCAGTCATCATTTCTCCATATAGTGGAAAACGAAAAAGCAATTAAAACTCCATGATGAGTTATATTACCCCTATAAATAAAATTGCGTTGTTTTCGTTATCCTCTTCTACCTCGTGTACCAATTGCCTTTATTTCTTTTTTGCCGCCAGGTCGTTCCCCTCGAAACTAATGATGATGAAAGATATACCTATCTCTTGAAAGTACTATAGAAAAACCTTTGGTTATATGCAGAAAAAATGGCAATTTTAGAGGTAAATACCCAAGTTCTTCTTTTAATATTAAGTTTTAATTGTTTTATATTTTGTTTTGTTTTAATATTAAATTTTAGTTCTTCTTTAATTTTATTCTAAATTTCTTAGGCAAATGAATCATCAACAAATATTTCGTCATCTTTTGGCGCGCTGCTAAACTTAAAGGCCGAAGCGGATGTAGTCACATGCTCACACGTTAAGGATAGTATGAGTGTCAGCATTTTCATATCATTAACTATTTCCTTATATGCTCTAATTATTCGTATGCTTAAATTATTACTTGTCTGATGAATATTTAGTAGTTATATTTAATAGAACTATCAGAATAGCCACCATGGGCCAGTCAAACGGTATTTGATATTTGGTACAATTTCATCATTTACCGTTCTGTCGTTTAATATTTTTAATGATTTTCTAATAATAATTGTCTAATGATTAAAAATCAATGCCTTTTGATATACTTTTTATTTCGAAAACTACGGGTGAGATGTTGTTAAATTCAATTTATAACTTTTTTTATCTGTACAATTTTAGACATTTTTCGAATTTTGAAGAACGCTGCCAAGGAATCGAATCTTTCAAACAGGGTAGACAAGGGCAAACCCTTCTCTTTGAGATGCCTAATATTAATCCTGATTGAATCCATGAGTGCTAGAAGTGTATGCCTGACACTGTTTGGAATGATTCCGGTTTGTTTATGTCTCTAAAGGTTGATTTTTATGAAGAGTTGGAAACGCGATCGATCGAAATGTTTCATTGTGACGACTTGCTATTAGGTCTCATCGTCGTTGAAATCATTTTCAAACACACTAAATTCCAATTGCATTTCCGTTCACCCCTAAGCAAAAGCTCGTAATGACAACTTAAAGTATTTACACATTTTTTTATTTTATCATACCCTGAAAACAGCTGGCAATGGCCTTTACATCGAGGATCACAAAACTCTACCAGCACGAACACCCACGCCCTGGATAGAGGTAACTTACCCAGCCGGGACTCGAACTCTTGACCTTCGTAGTAGCGGGCGAGGACTTTCCCTTCTGCAAAGGCAATTTTGACGGAAGAAAACCCCATTACCACTGAAACCCAATACCACCACTTTCCTGTTAATATTTATAGATGCACTTGTTCATGTACGATGGCCATTAAACTTATGTACAGGCTTTAATGAAACACTTTAATAGAATTATGTATCAATAATTCTTGAATTGGTGGAAGAAATGAAAAAAAAACTCGAAAGTAATGGTAAAGGCTAATTTTGTGGGTAGATGATCCTTATTTTTTCTATTGGAACTCTTTATGGGAGACGATATTATTAAGGCTTTCCTGTTATTCTGACGGAATGTGGTGTTCCTCTTAAAAAAAAAATATTATTTTGTGATTTAGAAGAGTCTTAATTAAGTTGAAATCGTCGATCAAGAGAAGCCTCTATAGTGGCGGATGCTTATCTGTGTTTACGCATAGTTCTGTTATTGGATTTTGATTGTATAATACCGTCGCCGGCGGACATCCAATTATTTCGCTCCTCTTGGTTTGCGGAATGTCGGCCTTCAGCGGGAAATGCATACAAATCGGGTTATATTTAGCATAATTTGGCCTGTGCATATCTTAGTATCATGTGTACATTTTTTACATCACTTTTACTTTCTATCGATTTTTGCTTGGGGTGAAAACGAAACCAAGGTCGTTGAAAAGGGATATAGAAAATAGAAGTGACAGTTAAAGGGAGTTTTCAGGGCATCCCCTTACTGATTGTCTCTGGGACTCTGCGATTTACTTTCTATCGATTATTGCTTGGGGTGAATAAGTGACTTTAGAATTACTAAAATAGGCGTGTTGGGGAAATATTTCCTTACTGCAAAAAATCAAGACTTTTGAGGGACTCATGAAATAAGGCCATAGCAGTTTGTTTCTGCCAGATTCACTCTTGATTCTCTTGTATGATGCAGATCAAAACTTTTCATGCTATTTTATGACTCTATTGTGAATTTTTACGCTGATATGCATACAAAGTGAATAATGCTGGCAGTGTCTGCGTCAGTGCATGAATATAATCAAGAGAAGAATTTTTCATGGAAATAATTGTGGCGTATGCACATCAGTCATAAACTTATGGGCATTCTATATTTCCTGTCAGTTTGGTGAAATAATTTGTCCATATCGGTAGAATAATTTTGACGTAGGCTTCTTCCGCGATGTAGCGTAGGTACTTCCGATAATTTACCCATAAAACTGGATACCTACTCATTAAACTTTATGGTGAATATCTCAGTAAATGTGGTAGTGCATGTTGTTATCCAAACTTTAAATAAGGTTTCGTTAAAAGAGAGCTATTTAATTTAACGTTGTTTGTGTTTGGTTGGGAGAGTTAGATATGGGGAATTATGTACCAAGTAGTTTTTTTCTGTAGTATCGCGTTTTAGGTTTTTACTGCTATTTTTTGTCGTTATTATTCATCCGCACTGTAAAATTACGGGCATGACTGTCTTTGAATAATAGAGCTAACGTTGTTTTTCAATTAGTTTTTACTACTTACAAATATTAGTTATATTCGGTGAAGCAGTTAAATTGGCAAAGTGTGGTGCATTCGATCAAATTATTTGTATCGTTCATGTCGACTTTGCGATATTTGCTCCCCTTAATAACTTGTTGGCACCTTCAAATAGACTCATGGATTTTTATGCTTCTTTTAAGATGATCTTACTTTTTCTGCAATGAATTGTAATTTAATGCAAGATGATTTCTAATGAAGAAAATATGATTTCTTTAATTATATAGTATTGTATTGTATCTTATTACTGTATGAATCATGAATTATTATCTATATAAATCAATCAAGCTATCCCATTTCGACGTTTAAATGTCAAAAGAGCTTATCAAAAGGTGACATATCTTGGAAACTTGATCATTTCAAATATTAAATAATTTTCTATTATCTATCCTTGGTCGTCATTTTCGCATGTATGATTAATCCATTGATTCAATCGTGCTATCTTGTTCTTGGAATCTTAAAGCGAGGTGCATTCTGCAGTATGCGTCTTTTGAGCGTTTTCCGTCCACTAATTTATATCTGTGAACTACGGGCTATTCTCTTTGATCATCCAATCACAATCACTCTAGATATGCTCACTCTTCGGCTTTATTTTTTATCGGTGAATCTCAATCTACTGCTATGATAAGCCTTCATTGCCTTCTATGTCAGTATCGTGTTAACTTTTAAATTAGAATTAGGATCAAGGGCATATGTTATCATGGATTTTTCAGCGACACATTGGTTTTAGGAAGAGCCAATTGCTAATTTTCAGTAATTCCCAATATAACCGTGTTGCTTTAGGCTATTTCAGGCCGTTTAAATGGCCCCATTTTTCGGTGGCTTTCGTTTCTTTAACATTTTTTAGCATCTACATCCTACATCTTGGCCATTTTGTACTACTATTATAAATACTGTGAGGAAATCAACTTAGCAGTATTTGTCTATTTTTGGTCGTATGCAGTTCATTATTTTTATTATTATTCGCGCCATCAATATGGGCATTAGTTATAAGTTAGTATTTTTAATCTCCTTCGAAATTGGTGCAAACTTAGAGTAATGTTTCATCATCCACTGAAGCATTGGTCGGGAGGACAGACTCAGGGTTTCTGGAATATTTAGTAACCTTAATCGCATTTATTTCCTTGGTTGTCGTGACTTCACCCTCGTCGTCGTTAAAGAGGATTCCGGATAGTGAAATGGGAATTTACCCTGTCCTTTTAGAGCGTCGTGACTCCTGCAACTACGGAAGCCATGAGTGTTGCATTCAGTCTTTTCCCCTCACTTTTCTTGCGTGCACTAAAATTCACTTACTTCTCTCATCCTCCCACATCTTTTTTATTTTCTCTTGGCTTTGGGCCTTTCTTGAAGGGTCGTGCTTGTCCTTCAAATAATATTGGCCGACATCGATGGTTCGATGTGTACATACAGTGGAGTCGTCTGTAGCTTCATTATGTAGTTGTGTAATAGTGAAGCGTATATGTCCTCTCATATCCTGTTTAGTGTTTCATTCCTTGTACAGCAAAATTATAAACATATTCGAAATTAGAGCCTTTCCGAGTAAAACAAGGTTTGGGTAGCGTGTCAAATGGGAATTATTGTTAATTCTATATAATTTTCAAACACCTAAGCTAGACCATGGGAACTTATTTCTCGGGGCCCTCTCGTGGTTACCACAAATATTTTGGATTTTTTATTCATCATCGCAAGTACGCGAATAAGGCTTATCTTG
Organism: Ischnura elegans; assembly: GCF_921293095.1. Lineage (NCBI taxonomy): Eukaryota > Metazoa > Arthropoda > Insecta > Odonata > Coenagrionidae > Ischnura > Ischnura elegans. The sequence goes on from NC_060246.1 coordinate 150,078,323, forward strand.
GATCCCTCTTGACTTGTGGAAAATTGCTCAGTTATACTTCCTTTGATGTCAATGGCTATTTACTGAGGTTCAGATGTTTGGCCCATCAAGGATACCTACGCAAGGGAATACGAGTTTCCCCGGTAAGTTAAAGATTCGTGGTTCGAGGGGTTCAGGGGAAATTAGTGAATTTATCATTATTGACGTCAAATAAGAAATATGGAAAATCTAGGAGACTTATATGTTATAAACTATGTTTAATACACAGTATTGTCACTTTAATTATCTTGGCTCAGAATGTTTACTCTTAATTTTCGGATAATTTTTAATCGATTATGTCATCCGTTTTCCTCTCTCACTTCTTATTTGTAAACTCAGTCCATCGTGCCTTCCTACCCCTCGGCTTTTGCTGTCCTCCTGCAGTCTCCCGCCCTTCCTTATAATACATTCGCCAGCGTTCTTTCAGCTCCACGTGTTATTCATCCTCTCCGTTCCCCCATCCCCTCTCCCCACTGCTCTCTAGCACCTCTTCATTCCCCGTTGATAATGATAATCCCATTGGTCCTCACCATATATCGGACACAAGTATGAAAAACGGGAGTTTGGGAATCGACGGGGGATGAGGCTGTTTCGCTCGCGATTGCGTGGGACCATGAAAAAAAAGTGAGCGCTGTCTCGATTGCCTTCCAAATGGCTGGAAAACCTGCTCTCAGAATCTCTGTTGAGCGGATATCTCGCACTGGGCGATGAAAACTAAATTTTAGGCTAAAGCATCATACAGTGTCCGAATGTCTATCATTTGTCTTCGGACCACCTTTCAATGCATCTAGAGAGTCGGAAACTATTTTAAATCCTTATCCGCGCATCATATTATTCCTTTGTTTGAACGAAGAAGTAGTTCTATTCGCTCGTGTACCTATTTGATCTTTTCTTCTGACGAAGAATACTCGTTGGAAGATGTCTATTTAATTCAATACGTCTTCCTTCTTTTCAGTTTGAAGCGTATTTTTCGGGTGAAATTAACATTTTTTTCATCGTTGGGCCAAATATACCTACGTAATTCGGTGGGAATTGTTTTGTGATTTTAGTGTTTATTTCCAAAATTATGGTATCTACCGTAGTGAAACTTATCCAATCACCGAATTGTAAATTCTTGTAGACTGAAAAAGTGTTTCAGGTTAAATGTAGTTAATGTATTTCCATAGTAAACGGCAAATTCACACAACCCCTATTACTCAATGAATCAGTTACATGCATTGTTTGGCAGTAAACTCTCTCTGAGGCGTGGATTTATCTTATTAGGTTTTAACTCGGTTCTTATCGGTTGTATTTTCATCTTCTGGTAATTTCAAGGGTTGCTACGATAAATTTGGCCATTTGGAGCAATGGTATCTGATGAGACACTTTTTCATCACGCACTGACATGCGTACTCCTTATCGGATCTGCCATGCGCTCGTGCCTCGTGTGTTTTTGGTGCAGTATAGAGTGCTGGTTGAAGGTGTCGGACGGGTCATCGCCCTCCTTTCATGATCCGGGTCTCGGCTCCAAGCGGAGGGTTCTTGCCTTGGAATGCCTCATATTTCATTCAATTACGCGATCTGAACACTGCTTTCGTCATCCGGCCGAAGGCATAGAAAGCAACGTGACGAGCATCGGCATATCAGATATTATCTTGCCCATTGGCAATTTCTCCAAGTTAAATTTTAAACTCTTCGACGATGGCTTGAACATGTTAATTAAGCATTTTGAGCAGTCATCCCGAGTTACAACTATCGTCGGATCGTTTTGCACCTATATTTGTGTCAAGGACTGATGCGTACTCGTGTTTAATATCCGATAAGCGTATAAAATATTTTTGTATATATGTTCCAGCCATGAAGTCCTTATTTTTTAAACTGGGATGTAGGGATTACTGTGAAACGCATTTAATATTCATAAATGAGTATAATTGACGATGTTAAATCATTTTGTGGGGTTTAAATAATTTCCTAAAAAATCATAAAATTATAGGTTCGCCCGTACCAGATGATAGCGTCATATACGGTTGAAGGCCAGGTAATCTGTAATATCACATTAAGCGAATATATGGTTTCGAATAACTAATTAAGTACATGATGTACGTATTTTAAATTCCTTTGTGAATTAAATCTACTTTAATGGAAGCGTCATTCGAAATATATGTAATGAGCGAAGCCGCTGTCAGCTTATGTACTAGTTATAGGTTACGTTATTTTTATTATATTTTAAAATTTACATCGTTTTTATTTTAAAATCATATCGCTTGCTAGTGTGACTGAGTTTTAAATATTTCTGCATTCAAATTAATCTTATGAATTTATCGATAGATGAGTATTTAAGGCGAGGTATCCCTCCACGCATATAAATATTGTAGCATAGCTATTAATTTGTTCTGAGGTATTTGTGATTTTTGACGGCCAATCTTGACTTGTGTGTATTCGCTCATAGTCTTTCATTTTCTTGGCGTTTAAAGGTGCCACGTAGGTTTTAAGTCTACGCCTTGGCCTTTATATAATCTAACTACCGCTTTATATAGGTTTAAATGAACGCAATAACTCCAGCGGTAATAATTTTGGGCCCTTATTCCTTCTTCTCTTTCACCATATCATTCCTCTCTACAGAATGAAACCTACCTCCCATTATCCTATTCATTCAATCCAACCTCGACCTTTCTTCATCCCACTTGTAAGAATGTTTTTCATATAAAATCCTGAATGTTTAAATTATGAAAGTATTCTTTGAACAAAGCCTTAAGCCTTGATGAGGCTAAGTATAAAGACACCCAGGTTGGGTGAGAGACATGCGGAAAAAAGTACACTTTTATTCTTAAATTTTCGTTGTTCCTTCCACCGCCCTCAGGAACGACAATCAAAGTATAAATATTTTGAAAAAATAGATATATGTCTTCTCTCCAATGGGTACTCTCGTGCTCTACGTCTGGCCTCCACATTCTGCGAGCTCCGTCCGCTAGCTGCGGGATCTCCCATGGCAACGAGGGACGGCACCGTGGCGCCTCGGGTCATGCCGTCTTCCCGTGGAGAGGTTTTCGAGAGTGCGCGACGGGAGAGAGAAGAGGGCACGGGTTTACGGATTCGACTCGCGGCTCGGCCCGCCCGCTCTCCCCATACCAATGACCTCCTCCTGCCGACGCCCACAACCCGTCCCCACCTCCCCTCTTCCTCCGCCGTCACAGTCATCTCCGACCCGGCACAATTCACCCGTGACTCTCTCTCCCTCTCCTCTTCCCCCCACGCGTCGTGTACATGCATGCAAGTACGCCCTCTCCTCCTTTTGGACACAATAACGCCCTCTCCAGGTCGCTCTCTCCCTTCCCTCCTACTCATTCATTGTGTTCAAGTGTTTCTTATTACGACCAAGGCTCTTTTCCCCCGTCCGCCAGCGTATAAATACCCCGCGGATCACCGATCGTAATTGGGGCAAAGTAGCACATGCGATCTTTCTCCCACAGAAGCGAGTAGCAGCTGTGGCATGCTTAAATGTTGTAGTTATTTGTCCATTGTGGGGGTCTGAATCATCAGTGACTCGCCCTGAGAGCGTGAATCGGCTCTTCGCGTCTTAGTTGGCCGTGTACTTTCCCCGTGCATCTAAGCGTGCTGTCTCGAATTTGCTTAGTTTTTCGTTCGCAATTATCTATTATTCTCTCATTTTGCTGCGATTAATCATTGAGGCCTATTAAATACTTGAAAATTGAATCTGCGATCACATGATTCTTTAAAAAAGAAACCCCAGCTAATTCTATCCAGCGCCTCAACATGTGGTACGATTTTATAATCTTCTGCCGACTTAAGGTCGCCGCAGTTAGGAAAATAAAAACTTTACTTTGCCTGCAATAGTTTGTAAATGTGTATTGGAATTTTTTTTAAATATGGCCACATGTGATCCTGAGGAAATCACAGGTTTACTGGCGAGTACCACCTACACGGGCACGATTTCTTGTTTCATCCATATTCGATGCTAAGGCGTGGACGAGTTGCGGTGGAAAGCGGCTATGATGTAGGTTTCTCCTCTTAGCACGAAGAAAATCTCGAGATGATTAGTGCCTAAGTCTTTTATCTCCAGTAAAATGTCAGCTCGGACTTATTATTTGAATCTGGCCATAAAAACTTTGGTTTTTAAAGCCTAAGCTTATTTTGATTTTTTCATCTAAGTAATTCTTGATAAATCTACTCAAATGCTGCGAGTGAGACTTAGTACAAAGAGGCCTTGATTATGACAGTTTCTTTGGTTGAAAAATTGGTCATAACTATTTACAATATACCAGTTGACGTCATCACGGGGATAATTTTTTGGACTAGAATGGTATCCATAGGGGTAGGCTAATACCGACGCCGGGTTTCTCTCCACCCTGCCCTCATGGCGCAAATTACCTCGGATTCCAACATTTTGGTCTGTTTCTTATAGGCGATTAAAATATTCAAATTTTATTTCCCATTATTAGCTCGTGTTTTTTTCGCTCTAGTAGAATTAACCGGGTGTTTGCGTATGAATCGATCCCGAATGGGTCCACTGCGTATGTTGCTGGCCTCGGTTAGGAAGAGGTCAATGCTACCTCTTAAATTTGAATGGTGGGCCAAAATTTTCCGCTGGAAAATCCGCTTGCCCGTCCTTGGAAGCGTTTGTTTAAGTATTGGCAGGCAGAGAGATTTGTTTGGGAACCACTAATACAGCATTTCGGGAAATACAGCATTCTGATGCTTGTTTAGCAAGTCTTTGCTCAATGGAGGAAGATTTTCAGAAGTGCGACATAGTAAATTGCAAATTGGAAATCAGGATAAGGATGACAGAGGGTCAGCAAGCAATTTTTTTCCTTCTTAGGTCCAAATAGATTTTACGAAAACGAGTGAAAATCTTGGAAAGATACAGTCGCAAAAGTCAGACATCTCCAGTTATTGGACCAAATTTTTATGTAAGTACGTACTACAGTATTCATTACGTTGCCGTGAGCAGGTGTCAGCGGTCACATATTTAAATACAACTCATTGGATACATTCTATGCTAATTCTGCCTATTGATACAACTTAAATTACCTAAATTTAAAGCATGTTAAAGTAGTTGTTATATCAGTCTTGGGAGTGGGTACTCATGTGTTGGCATCACGCACTTGCTTATGTGTAGCTGTTGCGCATTAGCGCTGCGTCGTTATACGAAACGGTAATATTTTCCTCCTTAAGTTGGCGCGTACTTTGGAGGAAGAAATTAGGTATATTAAAAATCTTGCATTGTCAGTTAATTGATATTCTTGAATTTGTCATTGAGAATCTCTGGATGCACACAATATTTCTCCCTCAAGCTGCCGAGAAACAGACTGGCATGCCAACTTGAGTTCGAAATTTTTTTATGCGGCCCGGCGTGTGACCTTAGGACTGAAGTCTGTGGCATGCAAATGATTCTAGAGGTGCCTTATGTTAAAGCCATGAGAGTTAACATTGTATCAGGCAAAGACACATGGACTTCAATATCCGCAATTATCCCTCTGACCAGGACCTGCGATGCGTGAATTGAGGAAACTGGCCTAGAAACTGGGAGGGAGTAGTGGGAAGGAATATGGAGAAGGACCAAGAAAATAGCACAACACCAGTTCTCCTTTCTCTTGCTTAAAGGTATAATTTATGGAATATAAGGATAAAAGGTATAAGGATGCGAGGGAAGACCCTTTTATCCTAATAATTTCGGCAAATTACCTCTCTTGTGGATATTTAGGATGAATACTTTGTATGTCTGTCGTTATTCTTTATCATTTGAATTTATCAAATGAGCATAGTCACAACCGTCTGTAACAAATCTATAAGTGAGTTTACAAAGATTTTACTCGACTTTCTTCTCCTTGTATCGTAGAATAAAATATTTCTCTTCGAGGTCCCAATGATTTGCACCGTTCAGAAGATGCTTTAGACCAGAAAAAGATGCAAAGATGCAAAATGCCAGAAGATGTCAAACTACAGTAATTTAATATCTTTAAATTTCTCTTAAGTCTCAGAGTCCACCCAAGAAAGAGCTCTCTTTGCCTGTGCTTTAGTTTTTTTATTTTTATTAGTTCGTTTTTTACCAGTGATACCGCACGGTCGTGTTCGGTGCAAAGCGATACCTTTGTCGGAGGGAAGAGATTAGTTCTTGATAACTTCATGGCTGTTAATCGTCCAATCGATGTTTAACCCCATGTAGTGCGTGGTGGCCTCGCGGCGCATAATTACTCCTTGCATTTTACTTTTCTTAACTTTCCATTCAAACGTTTTGTGTCCTACTGTACGAAAGGATTTTCTCTTGCTGCCGTTAAACAATTTCTTGGCTGCTTCCTCTGCTTCTCGACCGCGTGGGATATATATGCATAATATTAATCGGGGAAAGTGCGAGAGCCTCCAGCTCTCCTCTTGACGGCTCGAGAAAAAACTTATGCCGCGCAAACATCCCCTTTTTCTTCCATGTAGCTCGCGGTGGTGAAACAGCGAACTTATTCAGTAATTCTTATTTTTCAGCAAACTAATATTTGTTCGCTCATGCACTTGCAAAACCTCGGGTTCATTGTGCGCTACTCAATAATGTAATTACTCCTCTCGGTGCTTGAACTCTTTCGAAATAGGGTGGAAGAAGATGATATAGGTATATATAAAAGTAAGACGGGCTGGAAATGGTTTAAAGGATAAGGTTTTGCAAGTATTACTTATCATTTTATATCGAAATTTGCCTCAAGAAACCTTATGCGTTGTATTATGTATATTTTGTTCCAAGCATCTGTTGTCTCATTATTTGACTAACTATCTCTAATGACTGAAATTCTCATCTGTCAATTCAACCCAAATTTTGTGGGAAGACACGAATGATTATCTGATTTCCGGTGATATTTATACTTCCACTTTCTCTTTTATCAGTGACGTGGTGAGAGTTAAAACTTGGTAAAAGATATAGAGGGTAACCTTAAAATGGGCCCCTCTGGTACTACATAATTAGCTCTTATCATGGTTACTTCTTTTCGCAAGGCTGTCTACGGATGTCGCTTAGGTCTTGCGAAGAGAACTCATACGATAGCGAAAATTGGATGATTTCCTGGATGATCCGTCGTTGCTGAAATGTCATCAAGGCATTAGGGCTCATCATTCCTTTCCAATCCCGATAGAATTATCGTGGTCGTACCTTCAACCGACAAAAAAGGTTGATAGAGCAATAAACGCTTCGAGTGTTTTTTAGGTGATGAGCACCGGTCGAAAAAGGGGAAGGAAAGATAATGGCTGTCCCGCAATTTTTTGCCCGTTGGGATTTCCAATCTTAAGGTTGCGTCTAAAAGTATGTACGTGTTCGTCGGCGCCAGTGTTGCGTGCCTCGAGACTGCGTTAGTCTAGAATGCCAGGAAGGGGTTTAGCAATCGGCGGAATGTTTGTTTTAGTTCCTCCACTCATCCAGATTCGCGTGCGTACGTGACTGACAATGAGAGCATTCGCCTCAGCGCTGCTCTTCTTCTTCTTCTGCTCCTTTTTCCTCACTCCTTCCGCCATGCCCATCACGACTCCCGCCTCTCCCTCTCTTTCCTCCCTCAAGACCTCGTGGAAGCCGCGTGGGGGGTGCGGTCCATGTGGTTGCTCATAAACATTGGATCATAATCTCGAAGATTCATGTTCGTATTCTGCTATCAGCTACGATTTTGTATCGCGAATCCCTATATCTGTCTGTGTGCTATGTCGATATGGGGTATTTTAATTAGGTTTTTGGTAGTCTTTCTCAAATTCAGTACAACGACTGTAACAGCCTCTGGGTTAAGGATTTTGCGACGACATGTTGGCAGCCATCTCTTCCGAACCATTTTTAGAAGACCTGCTGTCCAACCCGAAATATGAATTCCCGCGTTTGTTGAACCGAACCCTGAAAAAATTAACTAGAGTTGTGAAAGAACCACTTAGCAACTTTAATGATTTTGGCGTTTCCCTAACTAGTAACCTGTGGGTAGCGTTCGTTAAAAAGATATCTGCTACCAACTCTCGGCTTCACGCATTTTTTTCCGCTCTTACCAAATTGTCCCCAATATATACCCTTATGTTGGGTCATAATTGGCCCCTGATACAAATCGTATTCATGCATCCACTGAAGGAATTCTTTCCGATGTTTCTATCTCGTCTCCCTTCCCTCCCATCTCCTCTCTTCATTCCCTCCTGCCGCTTGGCCTTCCTCTTGCTCTTCTCTTTGTGACTACTCATGCGCTCCTCTCTCTCCCTCTTCTCTCCATCGGTCTTTCTCCTTTTTTTCCCTCCCCGGTGCCCCTCGAGTCTCTCGCCTTGCTCCAAAATCACTCCTAAGGCCATCCTTCTTTCGGTGGTGTTTTCGTCTCCCCCGTCCAAGTTTAGAGCCAGGCGTTGTTGTGACTGTGAGTCCGCGTTGATCCGTAATATCCCTCCTTTGCTGTATGCCGTTGGAAAAAGTGGCGCCAACATGCGCCCCTCTCGTCCGGGAGGACTTAAAGGCATCACATTCCTCTGTTCAATTCAGGAGTCGAAGATAGTGAGACAGTATTGGAGTAGCTCCTGAGTCAACTATATGTTGATAAAACTGTGACAGTGTTGTTGGTTTGGGTGGTAATGCGTCCACTTGGTGACATGAAGGTTACGAGTTTTAATCCTCTCATGGATCCTCATTTATTGTTTGCCTAAGGTTTATATTTTGTCGGTACTAGGTAGCCTTAACAGCCCAAGCGTCTTCAACTCAAGTTAGTTCCTTTCTTCTCTTCTCATCTTGCAGGCGTTATCGACTTTTATCTCCATGGCCTGGAATAGATTTGAATTCAGGACATTTATCGCCGCGGGTGAGGTCGTAAAATATTTTAATGTAAAATCTAGTATGGTACATTCCAAGTCAATGATCTAACAACATTTATTTCGTTTATGTGATCTTTTTCATCTTTCTGTGCTTCTGGTTCCATTCATCCTGGGAAATTCTGGTGTATAAGATTAAAGCCATTCTACTACTATATGCATACTAGGTATTCTGACCGTATTCAGTTTTCCTGCTTCTGTGTTCGCTTGAAATTATCCTCCGTATGTTATTTGATTTTTTTTCTTTTCAACCATTCGGTGGTGCGTTATGTTTCTTGATTTTTTAATGCTCTTGCTGATCTTTCTTTTTCAAATAGCTTTTTTCATTATTTTTTCAAATTATTGTTGCTACAAGTATAATTTTGTGTAATTATAGAATATTTTAATGATCACATATATGACTTTCCATTGGCTATATTTAATTGATATTTGTGAAGATAATTTTCCTGGATGCCACTCCGCCGCACATTTAATTTTGGCTGGCCCGGAGACACGATGATCTGAAGGGGATGCTGTCCAGTACTCCCCTTCTTTCATCTACATTCTGCTGTTTCGCACGTCCTGCCCCTTTCCGTGCTCTTCCTACCCCAGCTCATTCCCTCACCCCGTAACCTCTTTTGAACGGAAGAAGTGATCTTAATTTGCGAGAATCAGACTTTCTTATCGTGCATGTATCCCATTCCCGACTCCGAGACTTTGCCCGTCTTCCTCATTCCACAGACCGTCTCGACGTCTGAATCTGGGGCCACAGTGTCGAAACAATCGGCCTGAGAGATAAGTTCATCCGCTGAAAATCCTTGCACTTCGCCTTCATGCAATTTTCTCCCAATCACAAATAAAAGCGGGGAATTAATTACTTGCTCGTGAGGGTAGCATCAGTATTTTTTATATTCGGGACTTCATAGTAACCTACTGAATATAAGCTGTTTTAGACTTAGTCTTTTCTTTTAAATGTTTTGGTGTTTATCACGTGCACCTCTCGCTTTATTTCGTTACGGTCGAAATTTACATGCTGTGTTTATAACATTTTTATCTTTACAAAAATGTATTCACTTCTAATGTGATTTTTCCGCTCCGTAATGTCCGACTTTTCTTTTAGTGCAGGTGCTTGCCTTATCTTCTCTCTTTTGCCATTTTAACCTTCTTTTTCCCGTCGCTCTTATCACATTGTTTATATCCTCCGCATTTTGTTGTATCCTCCGCATTGTTGGTCGACTTATTTTAGTAACTTTACTTTGAGTTTAATCCCTCTAAATATTCTTCTTGTATGTTGTCTAACCGATAGTACATAAAATTGTTCTTAAATAAAGTTGGCTTCTTAAATAAAATAAAGTTGGCTTCTTCCCTTTTCTTCCGATTTTTCGGATATCAGAGGAGCAAATAGGTTAATATCCTGTTCTGTTAATCGTACCGTACCAAAAATAAGGGAAATAAATTCATGTACCACGATTAAAATTGTCCCTCATGCCTACATAAGTTTTCTCATTATTTTTATGTTACTTAGGCTTGATTTATTTCTATATTTACTATCGAACGTAATATTGTTTAGACTTACACGCTATATTATTTTGTTGTGATCGTGAGTCCCCTTGGGAATCATTAATATTCATCATTTGGATGTGTAAGTGCGTCTGAAAATGTGGAAAATTCGTACATATATATCATAATATGTCTTATAACTCTTCTGTATCATATAACTCTTTGGGCCATTGCCTGTTTCAGTGAAATCTAGTTTTTAAAATAAAATTTTCCATTTTGATATTCCATTGAGATGGGGTGAATTAAAGACTTTGATCAGCAATATTTCGGGATCCATTTGCTAATTCCTCAGAGAGACGCTTTAAAACATTTATCCATTATGTTTATTTCTTTAATCTCGTATAAATATATCATGGGCTATATATATCTATATTATATTATTTGCTCGATGCATTGGGTTTCTGGTTTTATAATTTCAGTTAATTACCGATTATTGTCTTGTGAAACGTTTGGGATGTATAAATATTTTCTATAGCTGAGCGTATGACTCAGCTGCGCCAGTGTGCAAAATGCAATTTTGAAATGAATAATATCTTTTTTCGTTGGTAATACTGTGAAAATAAATAAATGAAGACATATGTAACGTAAAGTACCTAAATTATCCCCTATGTTAACAACCTAAGGTTATTGAAATGGCATCACAAAGTTTTTTCACACATTTTGACTGGCAGTGGGATGCTACATTAGTGGTCAACCATAATATGTTAACTATTTCCCTTGTGCCGCATTATGCGTGTAAATAAGTAGTTGGGCGTAATGTGTGCAAAAGATTGTTTCATTCTTCTCAGACAATTCTTCAGGTATTTGAAAACATCAGTTCATCGTTATGACCCGAAACACATGACTAAAAAATGCGAATTGTATGTCGTCGATAGAGAAGGAAAAAGGATGCAAGACATGTAGATATTCGACGCATATAGCGAGGACTCCACTTTCTCGTTTCTCTTTACAATTGCTTTTGAAATTGGCATATAGCTCGCGTAAACCCACTCACATTTTAGTTACATTTCGTACGCGTTAATTTGTGTTTTTAGTGATAATATATTTTATGTTTCTCGCCTTAACCTTGGGAGCTAAATCGGCGATTTCCATTTTGAAACTTCTAAATGGCTGACCTTGGGATCATTGAGGATTTTGCCGGCATTTGTCCTTCTCATTCCACGGGCAGGCGCCAAAATAGCTTCCCCTAGATTATTTTTTTTGCGAGATAAGAACATCCTCAGCATCCTTCCTTCGGGTAGCGCTCTGGATTTAATGCCTTGAAGGCGAATTAGATCTTTAATCCTGTCTTGACTCCGCCGAATAATTTCTTCTGAAATTAGTGGGCGAGGAATGTTTATGAATTCCTAGTGTAGGAATACATTATTTCATCTGTCCTCAAGAAAGTCATCTGCTAACATAATATTTCAGAGGCTATAAAACATTATATCCCGTAATTTGATTCCCATTTTCATTAATTTCAATATTTATTGAAATATTCGATTGAATATTTAAATTCTTTTATTTTCAATTGATATTACTCATTTAAAATGTTGTTATGTATGTGACTAATTCGTGACAAGTACTTACACATTTCAATACTTGTGAGCAGAGGCAGATACAGGAACTTTTTATAGGTGGAGCACAGATCTTTTCATACTTGAGATTAAAAACAAAATATAAAAATTACTGTTGAAAATATTCTTTATTTTGATATGAAAGTTATTATTATTTAATTAAATTATTGAGGCTCCGTAATACACAAAATGAAACGAACGTAATGATAACCGTATTAAAAATCTTGCCTATTTTTAAAGCGTCTTGGGGGGGGGGGGCACGTGCCCCCTTTTGGGTTTTGATTTTTCTCCTTTAAATTTATGGTAAGTATTTTTAGCTGAAAAAACTGTAACTTAACTCAGCAATTTTACTTTATATTAAACTTTAACTTAGCAATTCTCGGTCTCAGTGCACTCGATAGAATTGCTCAGGACGTGAACATCGAGCATCGTTTTTACAACGCCTGCAGACAGTAGTACTTAAGCGCGATCCTGTTTGCTTCCTGTGGTATATTAGCCATCCGTTGTGCCCTTGTTGTTGGTGAATACACTCTCTATGCCGAACATATTGCTGGACCTAAAACGAAAAAAACTCATAGATCTATTGTGTGTATCCTTTTGGTTCTACGAGACAGAGACAAAAATGAGGGATACCAAGCTCCGACAATATGCATCCAAGCCTCGTACATACAGAGAATATTGGTTTCCTAAAATCTATCATCCCTATTGGCAGCCTGATATTGAAGTGCGAAGAGTACGAAGTTTTGTAGAGTAGGTAGGGGAAATCGAGATTTATTTTCGCTTTAATGGTTTTTCATGGTTAATTATGCCAATGATTTACAATATCTCGTTTGTTGTCATTAACGTTTTTTGATACGTTGAACCACCGGTTTTGGGGCGAGGGAAAGGACATTGAATTCTCTCAGTGATGCTTAGGGTTATTTATAGACCAGTAATATGGAGGTAGAGAAATTATTTTTATAGAACAGCCTTCCGCTTAAGTATAATTCCTCAATACGTCTTCTACGAGACTACGTTTCCCATCTCCTTGTAACACGAAAAAATACTCTCGTCTCGGTTGCCATTTAAAAAATATTTGACGAGAGAGCTAAAGGTTCGAGTGGCATATATGATCGAATTTCCTCGTGCAATGGAGTCACCGGCCTCTCATTTGGGAGATGTACTTTTAATTGCCTCGGTTGCATTTCAGCCTTTTTCCTCAATCCTCTCCAGCGAATCGCTGAGTATTCGAGCGCTCACTCATGGTCCCACGAGCTCTCCGCCGTATTCAAACTCAATTTCATACTTGATGGTTCGAAGTGGCTCTTTTTAAAAAGGCCCCAATATGGTGTCCTTTTCATTTTGATATTTTTCACGATTTTTTTCTCTAACCGTTTCTATATGAGATCGCGTGTCAATGGTCGAGCATTGATACGCGAAATTTCTTTAGCGAGGTTTTCCTCTCCCGCTCGTGTAAAAAAAATGAGTTTATTAAAGAATGGATAATGGAGCAGCTCCCGTTCCATGAATCTAAGAGGCCGCGGGTGTAACAACGCCTCGAGGTCGCCTGGGACGTCGCGGGTGAACGAACTGGTGCCACCGCTCCGGCCGCCTCTTCCTCCCGCCTCTCCCGTGCGAAGGCGGTCACAAAAGAATTTTTGAACAAGTTGTTGGGACGGGAGGTTTTGGACACATGGGGGCCAGAGTGGTGTGGGGGGTGCAAAATCGTCATGCGGCGACTGCGGTACATCGGAGAGACCTCATTGCGCTCGTATTTACTTTGGTTATTAACTGTATATGGTTCAATTTGAATATTTTAAAATAATGTCGTGCTCCTCTACCTGCTGATCTGGATACCTATGCTGCTTGTTAATGGGTACAAATTTCACAAGAAACTAGGGTGCTCAGCTTTTTTTATCACTTCAATTTCTCTTCACCAAAATTTGACATTTTATTGTAAGCAAAAGAGCTTTTAGACCCTAAAAATCAAGAGAATTGCCTTTTGTAGTGTTGATATTTAATCTATCGTAATTGATTCGGTAATGGGTATTTAAAATCATAGTGAATTGTGTGGAAGTACGCGTGCATTCAGGGGCAGATTCAGTATCAAATTTGGGGGTGGTGGTCATGACCCGGGTCAGAGGAGTATGAAATACCCCCGAGAGAAAGGGTGTTCTCCAATGTAAACTTTTTTAAATACTCATTTTTTACTCATTTTGGAGCCTAAAATTCATGCACTCAATTAATTTGTTTTTACTTTCCCTTTATTTCTATACAAGGATACAAAAACTATTAAACTAATAAAAATGAAAAATTTTGATGAAATTTTGGAGGTGTCATGACCGCTGTGACTGCCGCCGCTGCCGCCACGTGTATTTCCGCGAGGGAAATTGGCCTTAATAAATTTAAAAATATTATTTATTTACTATACGCGAAGCAACAAAGCGTGATACCAGAGATTGTGTGCGTGAGATCTGGTAGCGTGAAGCTTGCGATGTACTCTCTAATATCTTGCCATCGACTGTCCTTCCCATAGCGTTAATGAGGCGTCGAAATTCGTTGATGTGAAATGAAATTGATGATTAGGTAATTTACTTTCTGTAAGTAATGGAATTCAAGAAAATTCTTCTTTTCAAACACTTTTTCAGAATGCTTTTGAAATTTTAGCCCAAGTTTGATACCTATTATTTTTAATATTGGTATCGGCAACAACGTAGAAACATATTTTTGAAAATTTCTAGTGATTCCTTGGCATAAATATTGCCTAGCGACAGTGAAGCTGCTTTGGAGAAGTTTCGCCTTGTTGGCATGGAGCATACTTTTGTATGGCAAAGATTGTGGGCGGTTAACTTCCGCCGCGCTCCGGGGACCCAGATTTCGCGCGAGGAGAGAGCGCGCTTCGTGTATGCGACCGACAAGCAGCAGCAGCCTCGTGCATGTGACTTTTGCGTCCGTCATAATTTTTCCCGCGATTAGCGCGAATCTTTCCAGCGCTCCGTTGTAAATATTTGCGCGGGCGGAGGATGCGGTGCCGGGAGCGGGGGTGGGTGGGGAGAGGGATAGAGAGTGGGAGGGGGCAAGAGAGGACAGTCACTTGGTATTGATTCCCTGCGTTGGGGGAAGGGAGGCGTTTCGCTAAGAGCCAGAGAGTGCATTGGTTGAAGCTGGGGACATATATTTTTTATTGTTCCCAGTGTCATTACCCCCGCTTTTTCGTCGGGTTGTAATTGCGATAATTCTTGGCGAAATGCCACTGGGAAACTTAGGCTCGCTCGGATTCAGTATGAAACTCGCGACGAGTGGAGCTTGGGTAGGTATAAATCAATTGAATTTGGGGTAATTGTGGACCCGGTTCCATTTTTTACTTGCACGCTTGACTGCGTACGGCTATCTTTGTGGCAGATTGTAACTAATCGTGCTTATTAGGTTCTGTACTTGTGAATGAGTCACCACATAAAATGGGTTCATCGGGCGGAATTTGTGCGTTTCCAGCCACTACTTATTCCATATTTGGAGCTAAATTGAAGGGATAAAGGTGTTGTGAGACAGGATTTCTGAAATTATTTTTAATAGTGCACGAGGCCCCATAAGCGTATCAAATCTTAGTTCCACCTCTTATGATTTTTGTTAAATGATATAATTTTATCAAATATTTTTCTTTATATAATAAGTTTAAAGTTTTTATGGATGTTTTCAGTTTTAAGTTACAGGTTAATAGAGGAACATTCGGACTAAAATTGCCAACTCCCGTTTGGGTATGGCTGGTATTGGATATTTATACATATATGTGAGTTATTTTTAGCCTTCACTTTAAATTAGGTGGGGAATGGCTTATGACCGATTCCTTGGAGAGGATTCTGGAGTATCGTGATTCAAATCAAGATTGGGTGAATTTATTTTCGCGTTGAATTGGTTTTAGTACACCTATTTTTTTGAGTGAATATTATTCAATCATCTGCTGACTTGCTTGCTAGTTATCGTCTGGCCTTTCTGGTCGTGGTTGTTTTTCGGAGTCGGTAATCGGAATGCCTAAGACTGTTGTAGGAATGAGGAGGCTATGGGCGTTGGTCAAAGAGTACTCATTATCAATTTGACCGCGACTTCTTGTGGGAAAGTAAAAGTATTGTATCTACCGTATTGATCATTATCGGCTGAGAGAAGGTAATAATCACTAATTATTAATTTAATAATTATTTTAATGATAGGGGAATATGAAATTAATATTTTGAAACTGGCGGGTATATTCGGTTGCTCACATTAGCAAGACAAGCAAGAATAGAAGCCTCCTCAGCTGTAAACATAAGGCTGAAATACCTTTTGAAGACAGAATTTTTAATCTTCTGTTTCTTTCTGTTGACTTGTTTTAGCGAACCACTTCTTTGTTAACGACTAAGAGTGTAAGTTGTTTACTTATGAAGAAGTGCGCGTACAATAAGTTAGCTGCATTCAGTTATGGCTGAGATGCACCAAAGCATTTCCTGAGATTAGTTGAGAATTTCCCGTTTTCGTGATGTTCTCATTTTTAATTTCCCTAATTGCATTCGTGGGTAACCAAGTCATGTAGTTTGGGATTCATTTCCAAAATTTCCCTTTCTCTCAGTTTTTTGTGAAGCTATAAAACTCGTAAGGCATTAATACTTACGAGTATTATTAGGTAGATATACTTGAATGAAAATTAATCCAATTAATGCAACGTAAAAAAGGGTTTGAGTTCCATTCTTTTTATTTTAAGGATTCATTCAAATAAATCTCTTTTTTCTATTTCTGAAGCTAAGGCATCGGTTGCGGAGGTGCCTTTTTAAATTTAATATTAATTAAATATCTTATATCCAGTGGCGTAACTATGGGGGGATGAGAGGGATAGATCCATCCCAAAGCCTCAGAGAAATTTAAAAAAATTAAAACTATTGTCTAACTTTGACGTATAATAACTGCGTCTGCTCATAGTAAAATTTTAAATGCCAAACGGATGTAAAATGTATTTCCAGGCATGTAAATTTTCAAAAAATTTCCGGGACTCCCCCGCCACCCCAGGCCCTCCCATCCCCCCCCCCCCCCAAAGCATATTCCTAGTTACGCCATTGCTTGTATCAATATGATATATTTAGGCTATCTTTGTTTTATCTTGGAAACTAATGCGAATAAAGTCTGAAAGCCACGCAAGGTACGGTTTTAATTACTTTATGTTTCAATCTAAAATCATGAATTTATTTTATTCATTGAAGTGGCTACGCAGATGTATTTTTTTTTTCTTTTTCCGTATTGTATATAATGGCTTCTTAATCGAAACTTCTCGTTTGTATTTTGAGTCACATTTTGCTTGGACAACTCTATCATGGGGGATGTGACTTACCGAGAGTATGAACGATCTATGACGTACGTGTTCGCTCCTGAAATATTCAAGGGAAAATGCGTTAGGTGAAGATACCAGTTCGTCTACCCTGCACTGATCGGTTCGCTACTCCGACGCCATCCGAACGTCGTGTGAACGAATATCTAATGGCATGGAATCCCTTTGCCTCCGCGTTTCTCATGTATGTTGTTGTGCCGATTTTCCAATGCTTGTATAAATGCTTGAATGGATGAAATCATTCACTGCCTGTCTCGGTGTGGCAGTATGAGTTATATCTTTTGTAGTGGATTGTCACGAGACTGGTTGCGTAAGCATTGCCCTTCATGAAAAGTGGCGAATGCATAAATTACTGAGCCTTGGAAGAGGAAGGGAGCCTCACCTATCTTAGCCAACCTTCTGGTTGAATAACTGAGTGAATGAATAAGTGCTCACTGTGGATACTGTGGTTGGCTTGATGAAACCCAATTGAGTTTAGCTGTTATACATACAATATAACGGTTGGTCCTCAACATACGGACATACAAATGCTGCACCATCCATGAAGCGGGAGGCTACTGTTGTTTTATTCTTGGTCCAGATGAATGCTTTTTATCTATATTCAGGGCTTAGTTAGGTGTATAATATTTCGATGAGCGATCTTCTGGCTCTGTCATTTTGTACTTGGTAGGTTAAACATCGTGCACCTTTCTTTCTTTTGATGTAGGAACGTTTCCTAATTGTCTTTCCTTTTAATGTTCACTCTTGCACGCTTACATATCATTTTAGCTTCTTTTCAATCAAAATAAAAGTAATTATTTTAAAAATATTGTGACAAAGAATATCGGAAGTAACGAATCATTTTGGAAGGTAAACAAATGTTTTAGGTACTCATTGCCATTTTTAGCATTGAGAGATACTCAATAATTATTATTGGGTGCTGAGAAGGAAGTGCTCCTCAGTTCCGTGCGAGGTCGCTCGGAAGTGACTCTGTGGTCCACACTACTTTTATGAAGGCATAGGGGTACATCTTGCAAGTGTCTACTACTGTTGGGATGGATCTAAGTTTGATCCTCAGGGTTGGAATGTGATACTCTTTTCAATCTAAGTAAGAAGTTTCATAGCATGATCCATGTTGCATTAGGAGGTCGTAAGTTCCAAACCTGGTTGAAACTTAAGGGTATTTCCTCCATCAATGCCCTTACGAAGCGCATATTTTCTCGTTTCTGCTGGCCATAGCTGAGGACTTCAATGTTTGTGTTTCAAACGCCAACTTTTAAAATCCTGGTGAACTCTACCTTCTCCAAACAAACCCATATTTATGCGTATTGTGATGTTGTTCCTATTCTGTTGCATATTCCTGGATATCGCTATCAGTACGCCGCGCCGTCGTAATAATATGTGTTGAGTAATTGAATAGAATCCGAATCCGAAATGTTAAATACCGGCAGTAGCACAACTAGGAATATGCTATGGGGGGATGGGATGGCCTGGGGTGGCGACCCCCTTACCCCACGCAACGGGGGATGCGGGAATATTTTTGAAAAACGGCATGCCTGGAAACACATTTTACATCATTTTGGCTAAAAAAATTTAACTTTAAGCAGATGCAGTTTTTAAATTTCAAAACTAGACAGTAGTTTTACATAACTTTTTTATTTCTCTGAGGCTTTGGGGGAATCTATCCCCTCATCCCCCCCATAGTTAGCCACTGAGCAGCGGCATGAGAGAAAGTCCTACTGTCGTTATAGATTCGAATGGAAAATTAAATAAGGAAAATAGGGATTCGAAATATGTTTTAAATAGGTAGAATTTTTCCCGTAAGGGTAGAGGAGTATTAGATATCTCCGAGGCTCTAATTCAAGGCGATTGCCATTCAGTGTAGCAATTTAATTGATCGATTGTAAAATTTTCTCTTTCTCATAAAATGTAACAAGCTGTTTGTTGGCTATGTTCGCATGAAGGTTATTGTCGTGTATTCCCACATTCCGTTATGTCGTCAGCCCGTGATAATCCTGTCTTCATCCATCCGCCTATCTCCTCCCTGGAATGCTGCGCTCTTTATCCATCCTCTTTGTCTCCCTGAGGGATTGCATCCTGCATACAACAACATCATCGAGGCGCATCGTTCTGAGCTACTGCGTCAGCCCTTTCTAAGGAGATGCCTCACGCAGGCATGTGCCTTTCGGTCTCACTTTGTGTGGAGAAGGAATCTCTAGGCGTCGTATAAAAACGGCAGCCGTTGTCAGCGTAGTAACTATTTCCATAACTTAAAAAATCATGTTTACCTGCTATTATCTGACGCACGCCCTTGAGGTGACCAGTAGGTCACCCATTACGTAGTAGGAGATGTGGTTAGGAGAAGACATCTCTATGGATCGCGTAGCCTTGGTCTTGTCTCTGTCTTTGTTCGAATATTTATCGGTAAGCCATGTGGTTATAAACAGCTGGAATATTTGCATTCGACCCAGGCCGCTCATATTTTGGGTGCTTCTGAGCTTTGGAATCACATGGAAAGGGCCAAGATATTTATCATAATACTTGCAACCAAGGTTATTTCTTATCATCCTTTTTTTCCGGAATGGATGCAACGTCGACAAAAGCAGCATGCCTAGTGCGTTAAGTTTTGCTTTATTTCACCGACTGAATTAGCGACATTAATGTGTACCATGTAAACCTATACTGTAAAGCTACCATAATGGTGTTGATGGATAGTATATTTTTTCTGTCTCATCCTTGCTTTTGTAATGCAAGCTCATCTAACTCTCACCCTGATGATGAGCATTTCATTTTTGTGACCACTCCCCATCATATTTGGAAGAAAAACAGATAAAGATCCGCCTGCCTGTCTTCATTGTCTTCGCATCTTTCAGCGGGTGGTTGCCTATACATATCCGGTACGACTGTTTTCGTTTTCCACGGGCATTGTAGCGGTAGCAATTTTATAGCGGGAGACATTTCTCATTTATCCATCGTAGCAATGCGTCATAGCCCCTGTTTACGTCTCATCGTCAACTAGACCCGTCGTCGGAAGAGTACGGTGGGGTAGTATGAGGCCTCCCTGCCGGGCGGTTGGAGCACTGAGGCGAGGACGTAGGAGAGCGTCTGGGTGTTTACCGTCGTCGGATCGCAATGTCTCGTGATGAGGCCCCTTTGTGTCGTCGGGTGTCCCGTCTTGGGAAAGTGGAAGGGAGGGGGCGCCTCGGTGGTGGGCGGAGGACGAGTCTGCGGGCAGACCGAAAGCGGTTGTAGTGGTCTCCTCCACAAGGCGCGTTGCTCAGGAATTCCAGTCGTCCGGCTTGGGGGAGGGGAGAGGGCGAGGAAGGGCGTCTGCGGAGGAAAAAGATGATGCTGAGGAGGGATTGGGCCTCAATTCGTTGCGAGGTCGGGCGGTAGGAGAGTCTGTGGACCCAAACAATTTGCCCCCCATCAAGTTTGCCCATATGTACGTGACGTCCTGCACGTAGGTATGAGTCGCGCTGACTATATCATGGATGATAAAAATGTTACAGGAATGTTTTTTTTGTCTCAGATGGCTTTGTTTTTCTAGGAAATATAGGACATCTGATGAGACGTTTGCCACGTCAAATTCCAATTTTTTAATTGTTTTTTATTTCTTTTATTTTTGCTCGATAATTTCGCTTTTTTCCTGTGTTACCCATCTTAAATTCATTACGCTGGTAATAAATAATCACTAATCAGTAATAACAGGAGGTAAGAAAATCGATCGTCATTGATGCCCTTTAGCATACTTTTTCCACCTGCACACAAAGGACAAATAGTCCCACAATTACGTACTTACTTTTTTCAAAGGAAAGATGGTTTTGACATTTAAATCCCCCCATAAAATTTGTCGCAAAACCTTCGTCATCAAATGAAGTGAATGAAAATGACTTAGCAACTATTCCTGTAGTCAGTAGTCATTGCCCTCTGAGTTATATTTACCCAAAAATACTTGTATCTAGGACTGGATACAAAGCAATTCCCGGATAAAACTTGGATCTTTCAGTGAATTTTTAATTGCTACGTAGTTGGACACGCTTAAGTACCATTTTCTTGCAAATTAACCAATTTTCCTGCCCTTCCTTTTTGTGCTATGGTGGATTAGAATAAGTACCGATTTGGCAGGGTGTAATCATAGTTCAATTGACCGGAGTTTAAAGTATAGGGCTTTCATGTAAAGTGTGTCATAAGTAGGTCGTGATTTTCTATTGGCTGGACAACTGGCTAGGCGGTTATGTCTTGCCCGTCGTTATTGCCTCAGAATTACGTAAATTTGTGGACCTAAATGGACATCGAGCACCCTCTGCACCCTACGATCGGATTGGACCTCGATGGGCTCATTCATTGACTAGGAAAATTTTCCGTTTTCGTTCAAATATAAATACTATTTTCATGCTGAAATCATTAATCTAAAACGAGAATCATTGTCTTATGAAACAGAACAGTAGTGAATATTATTTGTCAACTGGAATTTTTTTTTGCTGAACATGGATATTTTTAGAGGACGAGCGAAACAATACAGCAATTTCTATCCTCGGTCCTACGAAATTTAATAGTTGGGTGCGTCGCGATAAGTACAAATGTTCGAGTTTTGCCATAATCTCAGGTGTGTGAAAACGTTATTTTACCAAGATAAATCCGTGAGAGGTGAACCTTGGTGTTGAATAATTTGCATCATTAAAGAAAATCATGTCATCATTCAGTTAAAACGATTAACTTGGTGCCTAATTATATAAGCATTTATTTTTTCTCTAAGCCTTCGTGTCATTTTTCGGTAAACACGTCATTTGTATTAGCTATTGTGTATAGTATATTTGATTTACATCGAATTTAAAATTGAAAATTCATAGTGATCCTTCCGTATTAGTTTTGAAATTGGCATAGCGTATGCCGTAGTTTCGTACGCGTTTCGCAAAAGTAGTTTTATTGTTTATCGTACATTTATTTCTTCTAAATTTATTCGGTGCAGCAAATTAATTTGGTTATTTTATTTAGCGGGTATGAAAGTATTCATACTCTAGAAGTTACTTGAGAAATTTTCCTAATAAGGATGCACAAGATTTGTTGTGCAATGGTCAGCTCTGTGGCATCTAAAATGGTGGTCACGGCGAGACAGTAGAATTAACTCCTTCTCTTATTGCCCTGGCTAACCTAGATGGAAATCTCTGTAATGAATGAATCACGTTCTGCGTTCCTCACCATCGGCATAAACAGAAGATGAATCCTTCTCCTATGGTCACAGTATTATTGGCTTCATTTCTTCGGCATGGCACCAGTTGAGGTCATGCATGCCTTGGCGTAGCATGTTATTACTGCTTACTCGTCCAAGGGATCCGCGTAGTTCTTAATCTTTCTTATTATACAGACTGAATTCATTCCATCGTTTTATCAGCTACACGGATTTGCAATTTTGGTCGCCTGGTTTATTCATGGACTAATGGGAACAACGGGATGAGTACCCAAGTCTTAGTACGATTATTATTCAGACGTTTTAGAAAGTTTTCGTCCATGATAAGCTTTTTCACGTTTAAATCTTTTCCAGTGGACTAATTATTCGCAACGTAATGTTTAATGTGTGTACTGCTTGTGGTAGGTATTTGTTTACTTGTTGTATTTTGTTTTATCTATAAAATATCATTAGCAAATCTTACCATCGTACTGTTTGTAAAGTTAGCAGAGAATTACTGTAAAATGGTGGAAGTATGAAACTTTGTTTTAATTAAATGTTTCTGGCGTGACCTAATGGAATCTACTAAACATAATGGAAAGTAAAGAAAAATTTGATGTCACATAAATGTATAAATGTTTAATGTACGACTTGTACGTAGCTGGACGTGGCACGTCGTTGCCTGGTACAGATGCATAGAAGTCAGAAAATAATTAGATGCGTCTATGCATTTGTACGAGGCGATGACGTGCCACGTCGAAACCTAGGTCGTACATTAAATATTTATGCGGAATTACAAAGTTTTCTTTACTTTTCAGTATATGAAACTTTGGTTACGCATCGGATGCTAGTTTACTTTTACGATTGTTAGGTATTTACTATGACGCTAGAGTGCTTCATAATCGCGTGTAAATCTGTTATAATAGACGATACATTTTAAAAACGAGAATTAGGGGACAACAATGGGATTTCCTGAGGAAAACCGCTTGATCCATTCGAAATTAATTATTAATAGTATACGGATGTTCAATTTAAAATTATATGTAAATAAAATACACGACAAAAGGGTACCCAGTTGATTTTTTTTGTAAATTTCACTATTTCTGTACGATTTAATTGATTTAGACGGCGTTTGAGATCCATTTCTCTTGAATGCTAAATTTGCAGATCTTTCCTTCGAGTGAGCATCATGGAGATGGGTCCTTCCTCTTTTGGTCGAAAAATGTTCTACCTGTGAGAATAGGATTTGGGCAAAAACTTGGTTAAATGGGATGCAGCTTAAGATTAGCATGATAAATACATAAAAATATAATTATTTTCTGCGGTGGTTTAAAGTTGTTCTAATTTCATGGTTCATGCTGATACTAAACGTTGTGAGCTAATTTTTATTCATTTTCGACGTTTGGTGACTTCTTCCAATCCAACTCTTGCAATAAATTTCACTATTTCAAAACTAACTCCGCCATTATATTTTGAAATACGTGATATTAATCTTAGTATTATCAGAGAGTATACTGTGTGGTTGGAATTATGTAAATTATCTACGGCCTGCCTCAAACGACGACCGCGAAGTGAGTCTAAATTTGGTTTTACAAAGGTTTCATTTGTATTAGGCAACAAACAATTGAACTCTCGAATATTCTGGACTCAATGCGGTACCTATAGGTATTTTCTCGTGTAAAATAATATGACAAATTTTCAAGAGTTACCTTCTTGATTTCCATCTATTTTTGGGATAGCATTGACTTATATTCTAAATTTTCTACCCTTAGAGTTCGTCAAAACGTGACACACAGTTTAAGGTTTTTTGGGTTGACGAAGCGAAGAAACCAGCTTCACTTCATACAAATTATTTACGAAATTTACATATCGAACCGCTTCTCCCATTGCTTCAGAATTCATAATTGAGTGTGAACTCATGTCATTCACTACTAGAGTTAGATTATAGTGCAAACGCACGTATTTTTTCGCGCGCTCGGTCCTCATTCGCGGAGATTCTTGACAGAGCGAGAGGTTTATTTGCCCCTCTTCCTCCCCACCCCACGAAGCTGCCATCCGCCATGGCGGGGCCTCGAGGGTAATCTATTGGCATTGGTTAATTTTTATTTTTTCTCTAATCTCCTTTTTCGTTTTGCTCCTCACGCGCGAGGCACGGAATCATCGGTCGCGGTCGCTCGGTTGACAGGCGGTTGAACTAGAAGGAACTGGCTCCGAACCCTTCCATTCTCCATCCCACTTGGGATTAGTCGCCTCCCACCCCATGTTTCCTATTGGGAAGGGGGGAACTTCTCTCACAACAACCTTCTCCCTCACGAATATCTCCTCCCACTCTTTTATATCCCTTCCCCCTCACGCATCTCATTCGCTCTTGCTATATCTCCCTTCTCTCTCTCTCTTTCTCTCTGTGTTAAGGGCCTCGTCCCATCCCACCGGTCCTCCCCCCTCTCCTCCTCGATAGCATTTACGTCATCGGCGAGCCTCCAGAGAGCGCCAAGCGAGTTCATTAAAAAAAATGTTTTCAGTAGGAAATAAACAGACTCACGCACACTGGGGCACGGAGTTGTGTTTTTTTCGTAAAATATATAGCCGTCTGGTTGTTCCTCCCCTCGCGACTCCTCACAACCAAGCCGGTTTTTCTCTCCTCTGGTTTGTTGTCGTCGTCGTTGTTGTTTTGGTCCTCTCGCCGCGATCTCGTGGGCTCTCCCGCTTGGTGAGGTACCTCAGGTTTTTCCATTCCCCACCACGGTAGATTCATCCCGAGTGGGATGTTACCTCCCTGCCCACCCGCTTGCGGAATCTCTGGAACATGTCGTCAAATTCGCGGATTCTCCCCTGTAAGATGACGCAACATTTGCGTCGACTGTCGTGGTCCAGCGTGCGCACTTATCCTTGTAGGCTTCGCATTCCTGGAAAGGTGATCGAAATGGCTAATCGGAAAAGAGGAAAGCGTATGCACTTACTAACCGCTCTGCACCGGTAATGGAATTCGACCACGCCTATATCGGTGCCCGTTTTCCTACTTACGTCCGCGAAACATTTCGGAACGTCTCGTAATTCAGGTACGCGTGAATTCCAGCTTGTCTGGAGAACCCTCTTGTGGTGGAATTGCGATTTTCGCAATTGGAGCTCATGTGCGTCAGAGAATGTTGCTTTGATCTCAGTCCTAATTTAGATTGTTTTTTGCTAGTTATAAAAGTAATATACCATCGTGGTAGTAGCTCTTTTACTGAATGGGAATGGTATTTGTATGGAGTGTCAATCCCTCTCCTATTGAAGGCCTTAATGATTTTTTTCTACTGTATAACACTACAACCTATTTTTGGTATTCACCTCGCTAGAAGTATTTTTAAGTCATCTAGTAGTTGTTGTTACTACCACCACAGCTGCTATTTTCTACCAGTTGTTGCGATGTTGTCCTTTTTCGAAAAGCTATTTTTTTCTATTTTATCCTTGCCGCAAATAGTTAGGTATAGTTCTTTTGCCTCAGTAATCTACTCCTGAGGCCTAGCTGAGACACTCATTGGTTCTTAAGAGGAGGCTTTCTGGCAAAAGGTATTAATGAATTCCTCCGGTGATGCTGAGATCATTTTGTTCTGCACTGGTGTGGGCGTAGTCAATGGAGGGACTAGCAGGTTCCGTTGGATGGTGACGGCAGTGTTTAGGAAAGGAGCCACATAATAGGTGCCCCGATGGGAAGCATTCATTTCACTCTTGAGAGCAACAACTGTGGAGGTAAGATTGCGTCATCAGCCTTATTCATTGTTAATTTATTTTGCTGCTTCCAATAGCACAGTTAATTCAGAGATATCTTCTAATCAATTAAAATATTGACATCAGAGTAGTTACGAAGATGAATTGTCTTTAATATAAATTGTGGTATTCTCTACACCTTCGTTTCGCTTTCATGAAGTTTGTTTATTAGCTGTAGCGGTGGTATTTCTCAGTATGCTCTGGTGGGAGAACCACTTTCAATGAAATATCCCCACGAAAAAGAGAGTAGCTGATTAGCACCACTGCTTTTTGTCATTCTCGTCTCACCAAAATATCACTCTTGACCGAATATCAACCAAGCGTGTGTTTTGCTGACATTTTTAAACTCCATTTTTAAGTTAGTGATACTGGGATTTAATTAAGCAAAGTTCACTGGATGAAAGTGGTTGAGTGCCCACTCTTGTAATACTCTCTTATGGGGAAGGTTATGGAGTATCGACGTGAAGTCCTTTAATGAACATATCTAAGAGGAATATTAGGAATATTTTCTGTGCCAACACTCCTTCAATATTTTGGGTTCCA
Source organism: Ischnura elegans (assembly GCF_921293095.1). Lineage (NCBI taxonomy): Eukaryota > Metazoa > Arthropoda > Insecta > Odonata > Coenagrionidae > Ischnura > Ischnura elegans. The sequence goes on from NC_060246.1 coordinate 150,105,003, forward strand.
AATCACTGGTCTTAAAATATTGGATTACGGACAGTGAAAAATCTGATTTATTCAGTTAGGTTCGATTCTCCTTTAATCTATAACTTTTTTGCTGCTTTCGTTTCTATTCATATTTTCTTAACCATGTAACATCATTATCGCTTGAGTAAAGTAACTTCATATCCTAATATCTCCTGATTGTTACTTATCTTATTTGTGGTTACATTATAAAGGCTTATCTTTTCGAGGAATATCCCGGGGAGAGCCAAGTTCATGGAGTTGGATTACCCATCCTAGTCGGTTGCAAGGCAATGCCCCTTCCACCTTTTAGTATCAAAATTTTCACACGAACTTACCTTCAAGGTAATAAAATGTTTGTTGTCCAGTATCCATCGGCATTAATTTCGCGCTAACACTTCCCCAAAAATCAAAAGACTTTGATAATAAGAAAATAATGATGAGAAAAGAATTATTTAGCACTCCAAATAGTTTCAGTGTCGGTGTATATTATCTGAAGCAGGTTGAGTATGACATTTGAATTGCAAAGCTGGTATATATTGGGTTAATGTTTGTGTAGTTGTGGTCATCTTGTCACTTGGCTCGTATATTTATCCTGGATGATGAAGTAGAAGCCCGAATTCAGTTCCAGTTTACCACAGCAGTTATTATCAGTAGTTCACCAAAAAGTGAATTATTAAAATATGAGAGCCCTCCAACTATAGATTGAGTAGATCAGTAAATATAAGAATAGATACGATATTGATAGGTATATTAAACTAACCCTGGCATGCCTATGTATAAAATGTTTTCATCGCACTAGCATTATGTGAAGCATTTTGGAGGATATTTTAGTGAAATTGATTAAGCTCTAGAAAAACTGATATTTTTAAGTTAAACCTACTTCATTTAAGATATCTAATAATTTTACTTTCCAAATCCTTTTAAGTATTGCTGAATGATAATGGACCAAATTGATGTTGAAATAAAAAAAGTATAATGACACCACACCGTTCACGAAATGATCGTACAAGCAAGTGTGCAATAGTTGGATTGAAGAATAGGCGCAAATTGGTCCATGATGAACCACGTACATAATGTCCAACTTGGAACTGTCCCAATGTCTTTCGCTCTCCGGAGAAGGGGACCGCCTCCGCACGCACTGAATGCTGGGACAACGTGCTCACCTCGGCTGCCGCCGGATATGCTAATCCTGCGCCGCAAAACCCCTCCTTCCTCCACGTTCACGTTTTCCAGCACGCTCCCGCTCTATATTCCGAGGAATTACGTAATCGATCCCTTTTGATAATGAACTTGAAGTTCCTCGCAGTGAAAGCAATTCGTGAATGTCTATGAGCCCCCACCCCCACACTCAGCCACCCTGTGGCCTGTGATTCTGTATCTCAATATGAATGTTGGTCATTTTATTTTTGAATAATTCATTTTCGCGTAACAGTTACGGATTGCTGATGCAGCTTAGGAAAAAGAAAGTGTGTATGGTTGATGGAACTGGTGAGAAATACGTTTCCTGAGTGAATAGACTCTGATGACATGTTCTTTTACTCTCAGATTTTTATTTGTGAAGTATTTTCATTAATTGGAAGTTTCTTTTCGACGGTCTATTGTCACTCGCTGGTCACTTGGAAGTGATGTTCTGCTCATTAGTACAAGAGATTATATTGAAAGTACAAAATAAGTTTCTTCCTATGTTTTCACCAGGCTTCTTCATTTATTGCTTTAGTCGGTTGTGAATTAATGTCTTTTCAAATACCATCTGTTCAGGTTGGTTTCTAACGAGTTACGTATTGTGAAGAAGGATAAATTAAAATAAACTATCTCCAAATGATTTATCCATCTTTTAAATAAAAGAGCTTTCATTAATATTATCAGTGTTACACTCATCCACATCGTAGACCTTACATCAACTTCCAATCGTTTAGCCTTCGCTAGTCGTGAGAGAAACTGTCATTGTCGTTCCTCTCGAAAGAAACCAATTAGTACTCTCTTGACTGCTGTATTTTCTACCTCTAGTCTTGTAGTCCTAAATCCCTACCACTATCTCCTCGTTTCATCCAGCCTTCTTTGTATCCTTCGTAATACATCACTAACATCAGTGCGATCTCTTACGTGTCGCTCTGTCTCTTGTCGCCTCATCCCGTCTTCAAGTACTGGCTTCGCGTCATCACGGTGAAGGTGTAAATGTCGGCTGTGGCGTTTGTATTGCAGAGGAACGCCGAATAATATTCGTCATGTATGTGAATAATATTCGTCAGGTATTTCATATTCGTTCTTTGCGAATTGAATAGATTCCGACTGTAGTCATGTTTGCAGAGTATTGCAATCACAGTACTCTACCCGTCGGATTGCACATTAAGCTGATTGTCCTCCATGTTCCCACCCCTTTGTGATATCATTCTCCTCGACTTCCCTGGGTGGCGAAACGGTGGAGGTCGCATCTTCCAAACAGTTACTAACCAGCCTTTGTTTCTGCCTAATTCAGAGTTCCCTTATCAAACTCGTCCACGTTTTTCAACTCCCCCTCACTTGGTTTCTAAGCCTTATAATTGTCGCCCTTCTTCTCAACTTCCTTAGCATTGAGATTGAAAAAAAACAAGAACTTATTTTAGAAAAATTGAGGTATGGCGGAGGACAAGGAGGATTAAATGGCGTAATTTAAGTTGCACAGTTAGTGGCACTGCATAAATTGTTTTGCATTGACAAATTTAATCGGATTAGCTTAAAATTCGTGATGACGGAAATTCTAGAATTTTCTCTTGGTTTCTTTTTGGCCGAATCCGTCCATAATTGTGATTGGCTGCCGATTTAAATGTGCTGCAGAATCCAGTTCGTCTTCGTGTGTTCGAAAGAGCAGTTGTCTCCTCACCTTCGGATTTTGCATTTGACGTATTTTTTTCCTCGGAGATTGTCAGTGTCACACGTTATCGAGCACGTGGTCGTCGACCGAATGTTCCACCGTTTAACGAACGACTCAGTTTTTAGGTTGCTCTGCATTCGAAGGAAACCTTTGAGCTCCTCGTGTCGCGTGAGGTGAGAAGGCTGTGATCCATGGGAAAAATATTCGCGGCATCCTCTCCCTTCGGAGGTATGCGGCTCACGAGGGACCTTCAGCCTAGAGGCTCAATATCTTGTTTTTGGCAACATTGGAAATTTTCTCAGGCTACTCGGAAAGAATCGATAAATACCTTTTCTATCGGAGGCTAGTTGATACGTGGGTTTCGATGCGAAAGTTTTCTGTTTCATATGGAAGGAGATAGTGATTTATTAATGTGACATTAATTGGATTATTGAAAATTTAAGATTATATTCCTTCCACTGAAAGTAAATGAGTGGAAATTAGACTATAAATAAATTCTGGAATCCTATCCTGGAATATGTATCCTGTTGACATTTAAGTAAAATCATGCGCGTGAAAGAAAGTGATAAGGATGATAAAGTGGTTTAAGCGAAGTATAAACTGTGATATTTGCTAGCTTCCAGTTGTTAATGTGTCCAACTGTGCTCCTTTGACTCAAGGTATAGGTAGGCATGCAATGTCAATGAGGTGTGTTATTTCTGCAACAGCAATTTATATGTGTTTCATGTCGTATCAGTCTGATCTACGCGTCCTTGCTTCCTTCCTTATTTTGAATCGGTTCTGATATCATTTTTTTGTAGTGACCCTAAGAAAAACTTTACCATCTTGGAAAGTGCCTTAATAACGTTATCGAACGGAGTTTTAGCCATATTTCTAGGTTGGTTTTTTTATCGAATCTAATTTTTCAATTTTCCATTTCAATAAATATCATGTTTAGAGACTATCTTGGGCGCATATACTTTACACTAAACAACCCACATTTAGGAAAATTTGTCTCGTAATGGAATAAATGTAATATGATTGCCATTCAATCACTACCGGATATTACAATAGTTTTTGTATTAGTATAAGAAATCTTTTTTGAACCAATTAGTTTATGGATATATTTACGAAATTCTCCTTCAAAACAAAATGACTGCTGCTAGATATTTAGAAATTGGAAGATTAGTTCACTTAAGTTCTTCATATACTTTTATTTGCAGGTAATCTGGTATTCCCTAGTTTTTCCGCATTATAGTGTGACTCCTAAATTTATTCATGTTTTTCATTCCCTACCTTCCTCTGTTATTCTGTATTATAATTATTTAATCTCCCAATTATTTTGCTTCCTAAGTCCATGTTGTCTTGATGTATGAAAGTAAAGGCCGTTTTACACGGTACACGGAATTGCGCAATCTGACGTACGTGCGAAGGCGCAATCAACATTGCGTCGTGTAAAGCGGTGAATTGCTAGAACACATGCGAGAATGCGTGGATGGGAGACGGCAAAACAGCCCCGTTCTAATTTCGTTCATGCATTCGCGCAATTCTACGCCATTTTAGAAATTAATGCAGCTCCAACGTGCGCAATTCCGTGCCCCGTGTAAAACGGCCTTAATCAAATGCTGACGAAATATCGAGCTTTCTTCTTTATTATTTATAGACATCCTTACTCTTTACAATATGTTATTGATAGCATCCTCAATGCGCTTCACAATCATTATTCTTATTAAATTTATTGCTATATTTTTCTGGAAATTATTATTGGGCATGCTTCAATGCCACGAGGAGTCTAGTTAATTATGAAGCGGGAAAGGAAAATTATTCATTATCTAGTGGATCGTCTTTTTTATCGTCCAATATCTGGCTGGAAGTAATAATTTCCTCTAGGGTTTGGGAAGTGTCTTTTAGTTTTCTCATGTTTTATCGATTGTCGCCATTATTAAAGAGTGGAAAATAGGCGTGCGACACTGTAGCTTCTTGGCGGGCATTCGCCCTTCACGGCTACACCCTCAGTTTGTCGCTCCCTCTACCCCTTGCACCCACTACGCTCCATATTCGCCAAATTGACGTACTCAAAAGTGTCTGGGGAGGAAGGTATTTAATAACTGGGGCGTAGTGAATGCCGTCAGAACCCCTTCTCTTGGTGGTGGTATTTCGGTTTGTTAATCGCCCTCGTTTTGACCCACTCTTCCTAAGAACAAGTGCTCCTTCATGCTAGGTCCGCACCTGTGTTCGTCAGGCGCCCCATTTTCTCGTGGCAGTCTTCCCTATTTCGCTTGCAAATCCCTTCCTTCGCCGTCCATCCTAGTTGTGTGAAACGTCTTGTTATATCTTGGCGTCGACTCCTTAGCCTTGGTTACTGTTTAAATACTCTTTCGTTTTTTTGTATCATGTCAATTTTTGATCCGGTGAAATGTTATCATTTCGTAATATGTAATTTTTTTACGTTTTTAAAGTGTTTCAGTTTTTTACTGTGGAAAATTTTAGCTTATCACAATTTTTCTAGTTTCCTGTCTCACAGTATTTCTTATTCCCTTTTAGTTTTTGCCAGTGGACACATATTTTCATAGATCATCGGAGACATTTTTTCTTCTTAGCGGCGTGAAAATTTGTGATGGTGAAACGTGAGATCATTCGTCGCGCTTAAAATATTTGTTTATTACTTGATGACCGATACTGAATCCACAAATGTGAACCCAACTGTTACGGATGACCTAGTTTGTGTTTTTTCTACCTTGAGAATCTGCCACTCTTCCTTTTGTTCAGTAATTTATGATAAGGTTCTATTTTTTTAATGGAATTGTTTTCGGGTAGCATTTTTAGCATTCGTATATCAGCATATGTTTGCACGGGTGCTGGCCACTTCTTCGCGGGCTCTCTCCCTAAGCTGTAGGCGCACGAGATTTGAAATCGGGTGCTGGCTACAAGGGGTTCGACCCACTTGGCAGTGGTCGAGACTCGACGTTTTCCTCAGTATTAATGTCGATTGCTCTCTCCCCTTGCTTCGCCCCAGAGAAAGTAAGTTATCTTCCGTGGTTTCATAAATATCACGGTGGACAACCTCGCTATAAATACGTCGGATTAGCAGTTTAATCGCTTCCATGAGGGCGGCTCTGCGGGCTAGCAGGAAGGTAGCACAAAACAAAGACACGACGCAGAGGACATGCGTAAGATTGAATTCATCTGGAGACTCACAGTCACCTCACTTCGGCATTTTTAGTATGTCTGCTTTACAAAGACTTTGAAAATCTTTATATTGTTGACTTGAGGTGCGGCCTTGGTGGGTCCCTCCCTATTATCCCCAAATGTACCCCTTCCTCATATTCCGTCGTAGTGACATCAATTGGTGAAGTCTTAGCGGACCGGAATAAAATGGGAAAAATTCAATTGCTGTCCGTTATGAAACAAAATTTACTTTTTTCGTTTGAAGCAAGAAACCTTTATGAATGATGTGCAAGATTTGTTTTTTTTTTTGTTCAGTTTGGTTACCATGTTATATTATTTTACGAATTATTCAGCTAACTGCATTGCCGGTCTTTTAATTACTCGTTTAATACATTTTACCATTTTCTAAATGGTTGCGAGATTGACTTTGTGATACTGTATTCCTTTGCGCATAGACATACAAACGCGTTGTTCAGCCTTAACAAAAAATATCATCAGCAGATGAATGGTATGCGTTCCTTGATTAAAAGGTAGCCATCAACTATGTTTCACGTATCAGCCGCGTTGGAAACTCTACCTTTGTCTCCTGTATACATGATCAACTTTTTAAGTGATGATCTTAAATAGTCCAAATTTTCATGGACATCATAGGAAAAGTTCACATTTTTCTGTAATAGGATTTCAAATCTTTGGAATTAAACTGTTGAATAACAAATACCAAGTAAACGATGGCCGTTTTTGGCATTGAAAGGTACGTACCATGACCATGTGATCACAAATATTGGTAGTTAATACGTTTATTTTATTCTTGTTGTGACACGTTGTTATAAAAAATTATATTGTGTCCGCGTTTTCATCGTTATAAAATACATTCATAAGAGCTATCTAGGTTAACACCAGCAACCAGTTGAAATAAATGACTCGGGTGGAAGGGATTAAAAAAGATGCTGGATCCAATATTTTAGTTATGAAAACCATCTGTATTTTGTTTTCGGTGCGCTTCGAACCATGTATCGCGTATAGTGGCGGCCTCTTCTTCCGTGATGCACGTTTCGTCCTTCGCTTGGGATTCATTCAGGGATCATCCTGCTCCCTCCTCCCTGGAGAGCTCGCACCGCGAAACGCGGAAGAGGAAGGCGGTGAGTGCCTTTTTGGCGCCGGTCCCCTACGCACTCGCGAAAGAATTCGCTCTTAATATCGCGTCCCACAACACTTGCCTTGGGGCGTCCGCGATTTTTTTTACCACTTTTCTTTTTAATCATTTCGGAGGATAGAGGGGTGGATTAGAGAGAAGAGGGCCGAAGTCAAGGGTTTATTTTTGTCTGCGACAGTTTCCTGTCCGCCAAAGACCCTTCGCCGAGGCCGAGCAACGCACGGCCGTGACTCGATGCCAAATTCAAGGGGAGAAAAGCGTCCCTTTCGTCCGTATTTATAACGCATCCCAATACATGTATATTCTCCCCATTGAGAGTCATTCAGCTCACCCTCGTGACTCCCTGTGTTCCACCTTTCTATGGTAGAGTTTAGGCCGAGATTTTTGTGACGCATGCATTCTATAAATAACCATTACGATTTTTTTTTAAATATTGGAAGTCATGTGAAACAATGCATGTATTATTTATTTTTTCTTTAGTATATATGTTTTTAAATAAACAGGACCTTCGTGCTAGTGCTTATTTTAGGCCATTGGTAATATTAACGAGACAAAATATGACGAAGTGTTGTGTTTTTTTTCTCTGAAACGCATTTGGGTTTAGTTAACCTAATGTCGCTTCCTGTCTAGTTATTTTTATTTTCCTTTTTTGTGTAGTTAGATTTTTAATACCAGTTACAATACAACTTACTCTATTGTATTATCTGAATCCTCTTCGCATCCTCCGAAAAGGCTGCCGGCGTAGCAGCCAGGATAAAATCCGGCCTAATCGCGGTGTTGGGGTTAAGACATTAATCCTTAGATCGGAAGTTCGAGTCCATTGTGGGTGTATTTGTTGGATTGAAATCAAAGTGTTATCTTAATCTTTATTTTCTATCTTAAACAATAGTGTTTATAAAGTATCACGACGGCTCTGCGGAATTGTTATTAAAATATGCTGCTTAGCATATGCCTCCCTTCCTGAACGGATTCTCTTTTCTGTAGGCAATATTTTGTGTGTTTTGATTCTTTAATTAGGCTTAGTCCCTATGATAGTGCAATCATATGAATCTAACTAGGAAAACGTTTATTTATTGCCTTTAATAATATATCTCGATTTATTGACTGTACGTACTTTATTTTACTATATCCTCCTGTTTCAAAGTGACTGTTAAATTTCTTTCAAAGTTTGCCTGTTCCAAAGGCTGTTCGGATGCCAGTATTTCAGGGAATAGGGGATAAAATATTCCCACCACGAATGTAGAATGTTTATAATGCTATTATTAGCTCAAGGTAATGCACAAACATCTATTCCCTACCTCGTATTTTCTTTTCTTTGGCAGTCGTTCTGGTGATGTGTTTGAAATGTGTGTCTGTGACCAAAGCGCTCGTTACGATTCGGTCGACTCTCAGAAAGCCGAAAAGCTGTGGCCATTCAGTGAATTACAACAAGATTTAAATATTTTGGAAATCCCTATTTTTTTGCCATCGGTTGCCACTGGTAGGACCTTGGCAGAGCATTCAATACGTGCGTGAGACATTTTCTGAGCCTCGTGTAAGACGCCTTTTGCGGCTTCTCCCTTGATTTTAATCCAAAATTAAAACCTCGTGGTTCAACTTCCAGTTCACGTTGAAGGTGTTACTATGTATTCATCTTAAGCTTTGTGAGCGAACGGGAGGTTTTCTTAGAATATTTTATTTCAAACCTGGCTCTTGGATATTACTTGTCGTTTTTCTATTCTTATCGTGAATGCTGCATAAAAGCATTACTGCGCTCATCCCTAAAAATGTCTATCTTCAAGCATTTTAATTTAAGCCTCAGAAGCTTGCGATGTATTTCTGTAAATAAATCTGTTTAATATTTTTTTATTCCCTATCTTTAAAATGAAATTCTCAAAATCTTAATCATTGTTGGTACCAGGTAGCCTCTCCAAGAATATTTTAGACTTATGATCATAGTTTTCTCTCTTACATAATAGATCTATTTCATTACATAGAAGAGATTACCGATCTGTAAATGAGCCTAATTCAATCCTTGGTGTCATTTCACCACTCAGAAGTTTTGTAATTTTTTCAAATTTTTTTTTCAAAATACACCCGAGAAATTGGACTCGAATTATGAACATAATAAACCGTAGTACTGAAATTACATAAAAAAGGATAAATTACTACCCTTGATGACTGGATTTGATTTAGGTACGTTGAATGGCCACAGGATTCTACGCGTGTGCTCACACCTAGAAACACTGTTGAGCATAAATTTGGCGATAATATGTTAGACGCATCTCGCCGTGTATTCTGCATTGCGTATTGCCGTTGGTTTTTCCTTTTCTCGTAATCCTAGCCGCGGTATTTGTTTGTGACGGCTAAAACGGCCCATCTTGCTCCTAGAAGGGTAACATTCGATTACTTTCCAGAATTTATTGGATTAACTGCAGCTCAAAAAATCTACAAGTGGAGTATGGGTAAATGCCTTGAGCTGACCAAATAAACCAATTAAGTCTCCAATCATCAGGTAGTAATAATCGTGGGCTGCATTTATGCCCCACTCATCCAGGTAGCCTCCTTGCAGGCTTTCCTCACTGTTGAGAGCTATTATTGTTTTCGCGATCCCTGTAACCCTGGCGACGTTGTACCTCTCCCTCCCCGTGGTTCCTCCCCGCGCTATTACTGCTCCCTCCTTATCGTCGTCTGCCGTGCGTTCATCTCTTTCACTCCCCTTGTATACCTTCCCTCAGGCCTTTCAATTCCTCCCTCCTCCCCTCGCTGCTTCACTATCACTTTCGATCTGCCAACATTCTTCTCCCCGCCAACCCCTTTCTATATCTCGGATGACGCAATTCCCCAGGTGACCTTGGCTATATCCTCGTCAGTTTTCCTTCTCTCCTTTTTCAGGCCTTTTCCACTATGCAGCCCGTGGAGATTAGTGCGTTTCCATCCAACCCTCTAACTAGGCAATCATTCGATTAGAACATGGTGATGTGCCTCAATCATTGCGAGATATGAGGTATTTAGTTTGACGAGCCTCCAAGGTGACCTCGCCGCGATATGTTGATTTTTCCTGTTAGGTCGCGTGATGTTTCTTTAGACCGGTGTGTAGCAGGTTTTTAACGTGGATTTTATCACTGGATGTAGTTTTTTTCTGGAGTGAGATAAATAAACTTATCTTACTCTTGTTACTTTACCTGGGCAGTGGTATTTTTATCCTTTTTACTCGGAGAATGAATATCCCATCATTTCTGTTAAATGCTAATAGCAATAAAATATTTATTAATTTTTTTACGGAATACGAATTCAACGGAACATTTTTAAAATTGCTATTACAACATAATCTTTATCATCTTCAGCACTCTATTGACATAAAATATTAAATTGTCTATAGCTTTTTTTTCCGCTACGCGATTCTTTGTATTCCCAGAATAATAGAAATTCAAAAGGATATGTAGCAGTTCAGTCGAGCATAATTCGTGCTATATCGTGCGTGGAGCGAAAGCTATTATTTTAGCATATTAAAACTTTTGGAACTTCGAAGAAAGTGGTTTACATAATTAGATGTCGATGAAAAACGAGATTTTCAGGGACCACTACATGCTAGTATTTCCATCAAAGCAGTTTCTCATCCTTTTTGGCCGGCTATTGCTGGCTTATAATCCTTTTTAGTGACATTATTTCGTTTATTGGCTCGCAGTGTGCTCGCGGGGTTTCCTCGGGTCCGCTAGTATTTTTGGTGTGGAGATAGGGGCAAAAACAAGCTTCGAATTCTAACCTCGTTTCCTTATTAACAATATTTGTGCCCCTCTTCTCATCCTCGACGAATAGTTTATAGATATATGTCTCTCCGTTCCATGCATGATTAGAACCGAAAATTTTTAACTCCAGTCGGTACTTAAATGCGAATCAAGAACGACATTGATACGTGATGGAATTATCTTGCTCGTTAGTTTGTACCATTTCATGCTTGTATTTTTTGTAGGTTTTTTCGGGGATTAAAAAATGCATCAAAAACAGTTCATTCGATTGTGTCTTGCACTGATTTGCTGTACTTCCTTTCATAAATACCAGTGCTTATTCGTTTTGAGGATTATCTATTAATTTATGTCCTGACACGTAAGATTTTTCCGAGAAATTTACCAGTTTGCTCTGGCTTTTCCCGAGTTGTATGGGAAGTCTGAGCTGTATCTAGGTCGAAAATCTTACGATCTCGCACTAGTGAGCCTTTTCCTCGTTCCCGCTCCTTTATTTTCTCCGAGGAATTTTTCTCTCCGTTTTCCTTCCCCCCAGTCCCTTTGCCCTTGTCATTTCCTTGCCATCCTCGAAAATTTAAAAACCTTTCCTCTTCTTCCGCGTGCCTTTATATTTTTCAGACCGCGTATTTTACACTTTTACATGGCTCATATTGAATTTCGTGCCTTTTTTCCTCTTCCGCATTTGATTTCTCTTAGGTCATGCTCTTTTATATCTTTCTAATCACCTTTTGTTCTCCTTACCGTTCTTTTTCATTCGTGTATAGCACAGTTTTGCACAATAATATTTTAGTAAACCGCTAATTTTTCAGTGAGATTTTCCTCTATCTTAGCATCTATATCCGTTTTGGATCATAGGTTTATAGCCTCAAGTATCAAGAGTTGGTAGTTGAAATAGTCTACTTATTATTTCCTGTGACAAATGTGTATAATTTTTTCCGCTTAAGTGGTTTATTCTTTGTAGATTAAATAAGGCCTGCTTCATTCTTGCATTGACTTCTTTAAAATCATTTGATATTTCCTCTTCGGCGTTCTTTGGTTCTTTTTTCGGACCTGGTTGTGATAGGATTATAATGATTTATCTCTGACTAACCATTTAAGTCGATGAAATCCTTTTTGAACACGCTGAATGATATTTTCACAAATAAAGGAAAACTATTTCACAAAGCTGGCGATATTCACGTTTCTTTTTCCTATTTCTATTTCGGGGCCGTAATGATCAGACTCTATTGAATCTTATTTGTGCGATTAGGAATTTAAAGTTTTTCCAGAATGACTCTTATTTTCAGCCCAGTGACCGTAATTTAATTTTGTGGTTTCTAGGCAGTCGGAAATGAGAAGCATCGAAATCCTTCGCGACCTGTGTACTTTATGGCTAACGGTATTGTTAATTGCCTATGAAACGTCATCCAGACCTCACTTTAAACCTGCTTGACTATGATTGAGACTTAATCATGTAATTAAGTGTCATTGAAAATTTTATGTTCCCAAAGTTTATTCCAAAACCGACCTTTAGCTGAGGAGGCACGATTTATTTTCCATGAATATGTACGTAGTAAGATATTTGGTAATTCTGTGTCCGCGCACTGTTTTCCAACGTAGCAACTATCAGGAAACGTGTGTTTTCACGTTTTTTGTTCTCATTTATCAGAGAAACGTTTTTGGACGGTGCCAATTCATTACCGGTCGCTCATAAAAACCGGTTGGTTTAAGTAATTTAACGTATTGTACTGCTACCTTGACCAAGACATGTTCTGCTTAAAATATAATTTGAAGTGTTTAAGGATTGAATTTCATCATTTCATTAATTCATAATATATTAAAGTATTTAACTCATCAGATAAGGGAGACAGAAGGGTCGTGAAGATTCTTCTTCTATCCTTGCAGTTTCGATTTTCGTTACCTTCGTACTTTTTGGTAAGAAATTTTCATGCTTGCATGTGTTGTCGTACATTGAAAAGCCCGTAAGTGGACTTCATTTGGTTGGAGAGGAAAATAATGTTCAATTTTGCTTTCTTAACGGTTTTTCATCGACTTATTCCGGTCTTTTATTGATGTCATTATTCTCTTGACCTCTCCCCAAAACGTCGGGTAAAATTGATATTTATTTTCGAAATATTTGGGCATAGAGCGAAGCGTTTCCTAATCCACATAGTATTGCATCATGGCTATTTTTATCCAATTTGCTCTAGAAATGCAGCTTAACCGGATGGGTTTTGCCTCGCCAAATTTCGGAGGTCACATGTGCTTACGATCGTCCGTGTTCGGCTTCCATTTGAATTAATGAATGATGCCCCCATTTTTATGGTAATGGTTCACTCGTACTTCACCTTAGCCTACTAGTCCTGTGTGTGGGAGTTGACCCTCAGTAACGCATGTTTAGCTTGTGTTCTCTCGTAGATTACGGAGTGTAATTTTTGCCGTGAACTTCTGATCCAATAATACGTAGTGCTTTTAGATGTATACAGAATACTTCTCCAGTATTTGTGCGAAGGAATATTTGGCGCTCCCTAATACAATGAATCTTTCTCTGGCCTGGACGGAGCGGCGGCCCTATCCCGCATTAGTCATGCCTGTTATATGCAAGATAAGCTATTCAACCGTTTCTCACCTTGCATTATTCTGCATTGAATTTCCTCCTTTATGTCATCTCTCTGGCATTTATTTAGCTATTATATCTTTTCGTTCCTCGTATATCTCGGTTATTTCTGCTCCACTACCATTTCTTCAGGGTGTGCATTACTTGAATGATTGACGTTTTTATCTTGCCAGACAGTAATGGAAATTCTTACGCAGCGTGAAGCCTGAGAATCATTTACAAGAGGTTTTTTACTCTCAGAACGAATAAAATAGTATACCCATCGATAGGCATACCTCGGGTACAAATCCTGATGCATAAGGACGCGCCTGAGTGCTCTAGCAAACTGACCGAGTGGGTTGCATAAGCTTTCTCTACAGCGAGAGCTTTCAATCTCGTTTAAATATAGTATGTGCCAGTGGGTATTAATATCTTTATGGTACACAATAGGCGATAAATTCCTCTATTTTTCTCCCTTGGTTGTTTACGCACATGCGCTTTTCGATTGGCAGTGAGATTATCACTGTTCTGCAAAACAATAGTTCAAAAAATGCCCCGCTACAATTTAGGGTGTTTCTGGCTAATTTTGGGTCGCTGAATCCGAAAATGACCTCCATTTTTTTCTATCACCCTCCATTTTTACGCAACCCCTAAATTGGGGAAAACAACCCCTTATCTAAACTTATCGGGGTTGATAAGATTTAAGGGGTGAAAATTGAAAAAAAAACTTAAAAAAACATTAAAATAACCATTTTTCTTCGTTTTTTATGACATATGATATGGTAGGTAATGGAAAATTTTTTAAGGGATGAATACACTGTTCACCACCCCTATTTTGTAAGGGATTAATATAACATAAAATATAAGAGGGGAAGGGGTATACGAGTGACACCACTCGTATACCCCCCTTCCTCTTGAGGAAGTGGTATGAAGATCTGCCAAAAAAATCTGAATACAAATCAGATTTGTCAAAATATTATTGTAACAGCGTTTGGGGGCTCATGATTTGGCTTCGTTGTCCTCCTTACCTTTAAAGTAAGAGCTGAGACCTTTCCATTAAATGCATTGTAAATACATTGGGAAAAATTGGGAAATACACTGTAAAAGTTATTCACCACATGTTTGGACACGCTTGGACATGTTTTAACGTGTCTTCATGTATCTTGGCAGTCGCACTTGCTGATGTTCATCTATGAAGTAAACCAGTGGTCTATTCAGTCCGTCACACTCTTTCCTGCGTGTTGGATAATAATCTTCCAAGTTCTTTATTTTTCTAGCGTGTGTTCGATTTAGCGTGTTATTTTGCGAGCGATAAAGTGTTTTCTAGCGATCATTCAGCGATCCTGCAAAAATCATCCCAATTCATTTTGTAACACCTGTAGAGATTTAGTGTTTAAAGACTAAAGGAAAGCGATGACTGCAATTGCGCAAAAATCTTATGAACTTTAATTCGGGTGTAAAATTGGTGACCAAGACAAATCGTGGGCCCCTAAATTCAGTTGCAGTGGTTGTCATAGAAGTCTTTGTGAATGGCTAAACTGGGGAAATCGTTGCTTAAATTTAGGAGTGCTAATGGTCTGAGTTGAACTCACTTGCCATTTAACGAATTGCTAATATTGAACGAAGCTACACCTGAAGTGGAAGCAGGTCCTAGCCATCGAGATGAATATTACAGCCTTGATGTAGAAGAACCTCAGACTAGTCAAAAAGGGCACCTCATCCCATAACACGAGGACCTAAGTGATCTAATACAAGATTTAGACTTACCAAAGGGTAAAGCACAACCCCTTGGCTTGAATTTGCAGCAGTGGAATCTTTTGACCGATAGTGTGAATGTTTCTTACTACAGAGGCAGACAGTCAACCCTCACTCAATTTTTTTCAACGGATGATGAAAATGATGATCTGATTTTCTGCACTGATATTGAAGGACTGATGAGGGAATTAGCGATTAAGAATGATTCATACCAATGGAGGCTATTCATGGACTAATCAAAGACAAGTTTAATGGTTGTTTTACTGAACAACGGCCACGATTTACCTTCGGTTTCTGTCGGATATGCCACTGTTTTAAAGGAAACCCATATTCCAGATTTTTGTCGCAGCTCTTTATACCACCTCCTAAACACCCTCCTATACCTCTGGTATACCCCCCTTCCCCTCTTATATTTTATGTTATATTAATCCCTTACAAAATAGGGGGGGCGAACAGTGTATTCATCCCTTAAAAACTTTTCCATTAGCTACCATATCATGTGTCATAAAAAACGAAGAAAAATGGTTATTTTAATGTTTTTTTAAGTTTTTTTTTCAAATTTCACCCCTTAAATCTTTTCAAACCCAGTGAAGTTTGTCTCTCTCTTGACCCTGATAGCCTTAAAGCATCAGTTGTTTTTTCAATCAGAAGCAGACCACATTAGTAAAAGTCCCTTGAAAAGCGATAAGTTTAGATAAGGGGTTGTTTTCCCCAATTTAGGGGTTGCGTAAAAATCGAGGGTGATAGAAAAAAACGGAGGTCATTTTCGGATTCAGCGACCCAAAATTAGCCAGAAACACCCTAAATTGTACCGGGGCATTTTTTGAACTATTTTTTTGCAGAACAGTGATGTGACATCGGCCTCATACATGATCTTATCTATGTAGAGCTGGGGACAAATCAATTTCATTTTACCAAATTATCTTTAAGTGTATCATTTTTTTTCTCCCTTATCTGTAATACATTTTCCAAATGTCGTGATAAAGCGCTTGATTACAATTTACTCAATAATTAAAATTATGAAAAAACTCGGAAGAAGTTTTATTCCCCTTTATTACACTATTTTACATTGGGCAGGTTTTTATTTCCTTTGATGTTTTTATTCCCAAAAATTTAGTTCTTTCGTTTAAAGAAATTTACCGTATTATCCGTCTTGTGTGCTTTTAAATCCTCTGCAGAATGGAAAAAACAAGTCTTTGGGTCGATTAATGTGTCGCCGAGAAATGTGAGAGATCCCGAAATACTCGTAATTTTGCAATGGAAGAACCATCGGACCCGTACTTTCTGCTGAGGCGAGGGAATTGCAGGGCTGGCAAGCGATTTACTTGGCACCGGGTGGGGCATCTCGTCGAGTTATCCGCATGAACTCTTCACTACACGTGACCACTTTTTCTCTCATTCTTCCACCAGTGTCGAAACGACCGTGGCTTTTTTATTTGTTCACCGCCGGCGGACGCAGACCGTCGCGTCGCTTCATGTGAGCCATGTGTCCCCTAGCAAACAGACCGAGTGGGTTGCATAAGCTTTCTCTACAGCGAGAGCTTTCAATCTCGTTTAAATATAGTATGTGCCAGTGGGGATTAATCTCTTTATGGTACACAATAGGTTATAAATTCCTCTATTTTTCTCCCTTGGTTGTTTACGCCCCTAAATTCTGTTGCAGTGGTTGTCATAGAAGTCTTTGTGAATGGCTAAACTGGGGAAATCGTTGCCTAAATTTCGGAGTGCCAATGGTTTCGAGTTGAACCTACTTGCCATTTAACGAATTGCTATTTTTGCGAAACCGACACTATGGATTAAAAAAAAACAATCCTGAAATGATTTATCTGAATTTACCGGTAGCAATTCGCCCAGTGAAGCATATTGATACTATTCCTATCCCTAAAGCTCAAGCTAGTAGCACCCTCGATGATTCTTATGTCTTAGTGAACGAAGCCACACCGGAAGTGGAAGCAGTTCCTAGCCATCGAGATGAATATTACAGCCTTGATGTAGAAGAACCCTAGACTAGTCAAAAAAGGCACCTCATCCCATAACACGAGGACCTAAGTGATCTAATACAAGATTTAGACTTACCAAAGGGTAAAGCACAACTTCTTGGCTCGCATTTGCAGCAGTGGAACCTTGTGGCCGATAGTGTGAATTTTTCGTACTACAGAGGCAGACAGTCAACCCTCACTCAATTTTTTTCAACGGATGATGAAAATGGTGATCTGATTTTCTGCACTGATATTGAAGGACTGATGAGGGAATTAGCGATTAAGAATGATCCAGACCAACGGAGGCTATTCATCGACTGATCGAAGACAAGTTTAATGATTGTTTTACTGAACAATGGCCACGATTTACCTTCGGTTCCTGTTGGATATGCCCGTGTTTTAAAGGAAACCCATATTTCAGATTTTTTGGCAGCTCTTTATACCACCTCCTAAACACCCTTCTATACCACTGGTATACCCCCCTTCCCCTCTTATATTTTATGTTATATTAATCCCTTACAAAATAGGGGTGAACAATGTATTCATCTCTTAAAAACTTTTCCATTAGCTACCATATCATATGTCTTAAAAAACGAAGAAAAATGGTTATTTTAATGTTTTTTTAATTTTTTTTTTCAAATTTCACCCCTTAAATCTTTTCAAACCCAGTGAAGTTTGTTTCTCTCTTGATTCTGATAGCCTTAAAGCATCAGTTGTTTTTTCAATCAGAAGCAGATAACATTAGTAAAATTCCCTTGAAAAGCGATAAGTTTAGATAAGGGGTTGTTTTCCCCAATTTAGGGGTTGCGTAAAAATGGAGAGTGATAGAAAAAAACGGAGGTCATTTTCGGATTCAGCGACCCAAAATTAGCCAGAAGCACCCTAAATTGTACCGGGGCATTTTTTAAACTATTTTTTTGCAAAACAGTGTTACCGCCTTTGCGTGAGAATGTAGTTTATTTTACGAAATGTGTTTTACGTCCGCCGCCGTGACTGGCTCACTGGCTCGTTCTCACTGCTTCTTCATAATCTTCCTCCGTCGTCCTCGCTTTGTCCTTCATTTTCTTTATTTATCCTTAGCGGTTGATCTTACCACCTTGATTCATTCCTTGGTTTTACCTATTTATTTTGTCGCTTCTTTATTTAATCCGCGACATCTGGTAGATGCTTGATTTTTAATTATTAAGGCAGGTTCTTTCATTTTTTATTTTTTATAAATTACATATTGTTATAGTTCCTTCAAAAGCGTTTCTCTAATTTATCTTCCACATTATAATTCAATGGTCTAGTTTTTTCTCGAGTTGGATTTTAGTGAAAAATTTGAATAGGAGCGTTGGAATGTTGGACCAAGACATGGAATTATATGGAAAAATTACTGTCGTTTTCACTGTATGTTCTATAAAATTTTTGATTAAATGGAATAAACTCATCTCATTCCTTTTCGAGAAACTTTTCCAATTAGTGATTGGAAATTGTATCGCGATTATTTTTTTTTCTCTTGAACTGAAGAGCTGCATTATTTAATTAGCCTGTTCGTAAAGTTTGTTCACGAATGTTCGCAGTAATGGGATACGTATCTCAGGATAATTATTATTAATATAATATCTTCTCTGCCTGTGGATTTGACATTATTTTATGCCGCAAATTTATATATTGTCAAAACTTTGGAACGTAAAAGTTATTCCTGGTGATGGATTTTGTATCAGAAATATATCCTATGATTAATGAAAATATTCTTTTGTGGAAATGGCTCTAATTGTGGTATTACTTGCTTTCACTCTGCTAGCGAGCATTGAAATTCTGTTGCAATTTTTATGTGGAGGGCTCGCTGTAGTAACTGACATCAGCCAAATGGTGTAAATATTGTCATTACCCCGGCGCCCTTGCTCCACTGATGATGGCACTCTCTTGTTAATCGCTCTGTCGTCTCCATTGAAACCAATTCTCTGGTGGTCTCGCGATGGCTGTTGGGAACTCGAAGGAATCCCTTTGGGTCGATTCCAACCGCGATGATGGGACGCTATCAAAGGACGACCACGTATTCGAGGTCAACGGGTTCCGCGCCGGCGCGAACGCTCACGTAACGACGTACGTTTCATTATAGGCGGCTAAGGGAATTCCAGTTGAGAGGATCGAGTAGAATGGGCGGGAAAAAAATATGCGTCTTGAAAAGCGGGCGTCGGTTGATGAGGAACGCGGAGGGACGTTGCTGCACGGTCATTGGTTGGTAGGACATGTAGGTAGGACCCCCCCCTTGCGTATCTGTGTCGGTCGTGAAATTAGCAAAGGCGGTGTAGGGACGTGAAGGGGTAGGAGGTAGAAACAAAGGAGGCTGGCTAGTTCTCTCCAAGGACAGAGTCGGCGACGCGCGATATATACGCTGGGAGGCCTAGCAGTTGGTCCGCCGCGCCGGCCGGCTGGGTCTCCAGGGGTAGATGGGAGGGAACAGGTCTCCCGCCCGCGAGCCAGGGGAGCCAATGGAAAGCGGCGCGAGCGCGGGAATGCCAAATGCGGAAATAATGCCTGTCGTGTGAGCGACGAGAGTGGAATGGGACGAGAAGGAGGAAAAATGTCGCACACTCGTGTCGTGATGCATGTGCTCTCGAAAGAACGAGAGCGTCGCTGGATGACGCTCACCGGTAAGCGTTTCGCGGGAATTGTGGAACACTTTTCTCGTTCAACCCATGAATCTCTCCCTTTTTGGTATTCTCATGCCGCTTCAGGGATTCCAATCAAAATTGCTTTAAGGATAGCGAATACAACGGGATCATTTAGTGGCTCAGGGAAAGGAAATGACCCTGTTACCCTGAATGGGTAAGATTCACGCCTAGCTTGTTGCTGAATACGAGGTGCACTCTACCCTCAATATATCAAAATCATTCTTCGCTTTGAATCATTGAGTGATGAAGTAATTGCTTATTTGGCCTAATTTATTCAAATCCAGGGGTCGTGGTAGTCTAGTAGGTTGCGCGTTTGACTGCTTACCGAAGGGTCACGTGTTCTATACCCAGGTTCGGACACACGGATTATGATCCTCGCTGTGTGAGGTATTTTAGAAAAATGAAATCCTTCCATATACTGCGAATGTGTGAAGTTTACAGTCTATGTGGTTTAGTCTGTGATTAACCCTATCGTTTACCTACCCAAACCAAATTTTGGATTGCAGGTGTCAGATGCCTATGCAATCTTACGGTACTGAGTGTGTTAGAATGGCTACAAAAAATATGGCTTGCAACGGATGTGAACCACAGACTTAGTTTTTCGGGCTAATACCCTCGACCACAGCTTTCTTTCTACTTGACTTGGTACTGTAAAAATCAAGAACTCCAGGTGGAATATAAATCTACTCATTAGTCCGTATAGCTATGATTCTGTTTCTCGATTCTTCGTTTGGGTGAATTTTTCGCTTGGCAGTGCTGGAGAATTTCTCCGTCGTTTATGCTTCCGAGTTGGATATACCGCTCGGCCGCAGGTATTTCTGAATGAATTTGTAGCGATGGATTACCTTGCTGAGAAATAACCTTGAATGTTCATTATCGCACAATTCTATATGTAGATTGCACTGAACACGCCAGAATACTAAATGAATGCAAATAAGTATATATTTTTTCATAGTCAGGACAGATCTCCCCATCTTCCGCTATTCCGTGCTCAACTGTCTTTTGCTCGTGTGAATGCACTATTCATTTGCATTATTTCCCCTGGAGCTATTTCTCTTCTTTTATGCTTAGGCTTATTTTTCTTCCGGAGTGAACGAATGCTTCTAATATCTGAATTCCATTCACAGGTTAATAAGAATTAGGAGGCGATGAAAAGAGCCTACAACATATTGGAATGTAGGTGTTAATTCTTTATATTTAATTTAACTTCTTTATTCGTTATTAATTGCGTTCATAGGGAATGCAATTAGCTGTCATAAGCATGAAACGTTATATTTTTCTACTTGTCATGAATGATCTTCATTTTAAAAACTGGACTACGCAATTTGGATAATCTATCGTCTTTGATTGCTGCGTACTAGTTCTGATATTACTTTTCCGATTTCTAATGATGTTCATTATGTAACTTGACCGATATTTTGCCTATTGTTATTGAATGAACGAATACTTCTATAATCGCCCTTTTCCTGCATTTTATTTGCGAGAGTTAATTTTTGTGTTTACGCCACTACGTGAATTATATCGACCCTGCTGCGATCATCGACTGAAATTGCCATTCTCCCCATTGAGGGCCAGATGAGTTGTAATGACGCCTCTGGGCTCCATTCTTCTTGATTCGGTTTTTCTTTTTGTTTTAATTATTATTCCGCCCAAACTAGAGTGCCTTGTGGATGGCATTTCAAGGACATGCCGCTGTGTATACGTGTAAGAGGGCGTTAAACTTTGGGATCTACTTTAACTGAGGTCTTTGCCACTCCCTAGCGACGAGGGCTTGCGTTGGCTCCACCATCCCTTATATGTATTATATCGGCAATTAAGGGAGAGAAAAATCTCGAAATGCATTGCACCAGCACAAATACCGAGCTAAATGTCCATAGTATTTCTACGACATACTTCTGTGATAACCCAACTAAATGTTGTTAGCATATCTACAAATATTTTTTCTGGTTGAAGTACCCTTTACAATTTTGGTTGTACACATTTTTAAAGATAATATGCATATTTGACTACTCTGATCATATATCATCAGCCGATTAGCTTTCATTCATTTCTAGGGTAATAAGAGGTCATTTTTGGTTGCAGAAAAAATCTTCATCTACTTACTAACTCGCCTCAGTAGGCATGTGGTGGGAGGTGTTAGGACAATAGCAGTTAACAAATAAAAAAGAAATGCTCGAACCAAGTTCCGCCTAGCATGTATTGAAGTCATTTATGGTTCGGGGTAGAAGCGAACTCTCATACCTATCCGTTCGGCAAAATATCTCTCTTAATTTATCGTTTCTATCAGACCTGTGGTGTTCTAATGTGATGTTCTCTGTGTGTCTCTGGATGATATTTATTCTCAATTGCTCAACCTACCTAACCCTACAACGCACCCTCCAAGTTTCTAGCGGATCCCAGTGTAATTCGTTTAGCATGTGTGTGACGCTCTTTTTACGCCCGTAGTAGTTACAGATAATCGTGCAGCTTTTCTCTGTATTTTATGAAGCTCACGCATTAAGTCTCTTTGATCTGGACCGCATATGCTCGCTGCATATTGAAGGTGTGGCAGGGCGAGTGTGAACTATATCACCTCTCTTTCACTTTGTCATCCGAAAGTGTTCCCAAAACACTCTTGACGAATCGTAGCTTCTTCTAGGCACCGCCACAAATGTATCTTATGTGTGTTCCTCACCATAGGTTCGAAGTTATCGTGACTCCCAGATGCTTCACTTCATCTGTCGCCTTTATGTTGACATCATGTACGAAATATGCATGGGGATAGTTGCAAAACGTACGAAATATTTGTACGCGCATTTGTTCAGATTAAGTTCTAGTCCCCACTCTTTGCGCCCATGAGCGTTGTTTAAATGTGATGATAGAATTTCAAAGTCTCGAAAGTCATCCCAGATTAAGAATTTGGCGCTAGATGTCGTCAGAAAATAAACGTATTTTACGGAAGCCGAAGTAATTACGTATATAATGAACAGACGGGGGCCGATTACGCTCCTTGCAGGACACCAGATGCCACTTAAACTACATCAGAGCTAATTCCCTCGAGAACTATTTGCTGACGATCACTCGGAAAGTCGCGTATCCAGTTTACTACCGTTTCATTTAACCCTCATGATTGTAATATGCATAGAATGTTTTTGTGAGGTACGGTGTCGAAAGCTTTCTTCAAATATAGAACTAATGCTTCAAATTATCTTCGGTTCAGCAGATGCGAGAGCGTAGTGAAGAAAGACATCGAGCTGTGTTTGTCGTGATCTACATTACCGCAAGCAGTGCTGACAATCGTGTAGGAAGTCTCGAGTGTCCACGAAAGTCATAGCATTGCTGAACTACGATTTCTTGGAGAAATCGTAATCGATGACTAGAAACAGATCTAATGAATATCCTTGTGAGATCCATTTTGGTTTTAAAGGTTCAAGCTATCTGTGAGGTTGTGAGCTGGACACCTTGATTGGGGTTGGATGACGGCGAGCGATTGGATTATGCAGATTCTTCCCAATTTTTCTCTTTTGGCTGTTTCACTTATTTTCATAAAAAAAACTAATTAAAATTTCAATTAATATGTATATAACGCATCGTAGAATTTAGTTTTGTCAAGGAAAGATAAAAGTCATAAAAAATTTTAGCCAACATTGTATGAGGATACACCACCTTCGAGTTTCTCTCGGGATTTCCTGGTGACACTTCGATTGCAGACTATGTTGTGGAATTAACCATTTTACCTGTAAACGTGGCGGAAAACCCGAGAATTCTGCATTCTAAGCGTTCCCTGGTACCTGAGACCTTATAAACTAACGATGGTTTGAAGAACGGTGGATGCGATTCCCACCGAGATTCACGAAAAAATATTTAAATGATTCAAAATAAGTTTTATAATTCAGGGAGGGGTTGGAAGTTGGAGAAACTTAGCGGAGTAATGTCAAAAAACGGGAGGTACGTTGGAGGTGTTGGGGAAGTATTTCTTAGAATTTTTACGTCAGCAAAACAGGCAGGTTTTCTTTGAGTACTCACTGGACAGGATGGCGAAAATTTGAAATTATTAAACATTTTTGTTTAGTGTGTAATCATGGTATGAGTGGAAGGAAAGCAAGATCTGGATTTTCGGAATTTAGGTTCAGAATCGCTTTGTGACCAGAGAGGTAGTGACTTGTTCTCTTATTGGGCGCTGAAACACTTAAGGAAGGAATAACTTCTTGGCTAGAGTAATGGAGGAGGGAAGAGAATAGGTTTAAAGTTAAATGGGATATTTTATAGCATTAAAAGTAATTTGGCGGGATGTGTGACTTGAGAGATCAATGGCTCGACTACTTGACTGTAATTCTATAATTTCTTTTAGTGGCGTAGTTAAGGTAGAAGCTCTGATGATACGAGGTGTGTCCGAAAAGTATCGAACCTACGTTTATATCTCCGCGTTGGTGCTATTATTCGTTATCCCTGCCGTGGCATCCTTCGAAGTTGTCCTCATTTGATTGACCCTCACGCTCCCAGTAGTACTTCAGTATCTTAAAGCAGTCCTCAAACGCAGACGTGGGAATGGTCTTTAGCTTGCGCGTCGCTTTACCCTGAATCGTCTCGATATCGTCGAACCGCTTTCCTATGAGGGCCATTTTCAATTTTTGGGACATCCAAAAGTCGCAGACATCTATGTCGGACTATATGGAGGCTGGCCAAGCTGTACAATCCTGTGTTTCACTTAAAATTGCGGCGCAAGGTGCGCTGAATGTGTAGGCGCGTTACCTTGGTGAAGAAGCCAGTCACCGCTTGACCAGAAAAGCGGTCGTTTTCTTCTCACAGCATCACGCAATCATTACAGAACTTCAACCAAATGTTTGCTGTTGGCTGTCTGACCTCTTGGATCAAATTCGTAGTGCACAACACCTTCACAATTGAAAAAATGATCAGCATTTACTTGGCATGGCTCCATCGGGCATGTCAAGGTCGGCCAGAACGAGGGTCACTGTCAATAGATCTGCGGCCATTTTTAAACCAACCTTCTATATCATTTCAATCGCCTCAGCACAACACTTGACGAGATTGAAGCAAAACTTGGTGCAAATTTGTCGATGTGTTATTTCTACCATTGTCGACAACAAACAATTGTGACGTACAGAAAAAACACGTTGGATGTAAAAACATGCTGTACGCGACCCATGGAGTGCGACCGATATTATTGCATTCAGGGAGTTCGTGAGGGACTACAGTTACGCTCATGCCTCTAACAGGCAGCTCGCGCGCTCTGGGGCGAAGATATGAACGCAGGTCGGATACTTTTCGGACACACCTCATACTTAGTCATGTTTTGATTGCCATTCTAAACTTGAGAAATATGCTGGTCTTGTCTATATGAATATACACGTAACCCTAAAAAAGTTTTATTCTTCATTTTCCATAATGGAAAGGTTTCACATAGTGATCTGTCGTATATTTTCTGTTTACCCAAGTGAAAATGTGCTCTGTTTTAGTATTTAATATCTTGACCATTCCAAATCTTGTTTATGTACCCAATTTATATTTATCGTTCGCATTTACGAATGTGGCTGATGTTTTTGTTTCATCAATCCGTCTTGACGTTCTGGAATGAAATCGAAAGGAATTCCCGAACAGATGTGGGCAATGAGTCACTTCCCGCGTGTTGTATGTTAAAAATATGACTCCTTTTCACATCGTGTCACGCAATCATCGTCGGCGATAAGCGGATGGCGTGAGGTCTTTGTACAAATTCTTTGGCATGTTGCATCATTTCCTCCACCATGTGGATATCACAGTGGCACGCCACTAGTTAACCATTTTTTCTCTCGATCGGATGGTGAGTTTTTTGGCTGCGCTCTTTGGATTAGCCACGACATTTTGCTTTGCTTATTATTAATTATGAATGCCAAGATTGTCATCAATTTTAAGTAAAGAATGAACTAGAAACAGCCAAATGGAAATTCTTTTCTTTTTGTAAAAGGCATAATTAATCTATGAAGTTCTGATTTACATTTTTCAGCTCAGCTATCCTTATTGGTGAGTGCCTTTGGTTCAGTTCGCGTTTCCCGAAACTATTTTCTTAGATATTATCATCTTAAGAGTGAAGGATTATAACATTATCCCCGTAATCATGTAGTGTTTTTACATTCACTATTATGGAAAGTGCCTGAATATTATGACAAAACCATTAGATTCAATCTTGACTAACGCAAATATTTTCGGTGAGACTAATATCGCTTTCAGTTGCCATAAGGAAAGTAAACTACTCTTATCGATTGAAATGCGCATTATTTTTAGTAGTTTCTGGTAAAGATGCATAACGTCATCGCAATTCAAGTGTCGTATGCGAGAAAAATTCCCGTGTTTAAACCTTAAATCGAAAGACCCACTGCCATAGCCACTGTCATAAGTCAGAAATCCGGGAATTGGTTTGACGCACAATTCCATTCTACTCTTCTGTCTGCTAACCTTTTCATATTTACGTACGTAGCATTTTTTACGTTGTTAATCACTTTTTCTATGTAACTTATTCCGCGCCTTATTTTGCATTTCTTCTTATCCACGTGTCCTTCCACTATTGTCTTCATCCGGCCATCGTGCTGAACGATGTGGCCAAGTAGTTCCGTCTCCTTCTGGGAATTTTACGAATACCCCTGTACTTATCTTTTCTCGCGCTCTTCTTAGATTTTCCTCATTGCCTCGGTTGATCCATTTTATGTACGTACTTACTCATATCATACTTGCATCGCACCGATTTCGAATTCTTCCACTCTTGCCTTTTCTTCTCCTGTCAACGTCGATGCAACGCTGGCAAAAAAAATTATGCTCTATGTATAGGATCTGATGAATAGACCCAATATATGCAACATCGAAATGAAATGTTTTACTCATATCATGGGCATTATTAATGTTGCCTTAAAATTTTTTACTTATAAAAACACGCATAGGAAAAAATGTTGGTATACCTATCTAAAGAGTTTGATTACTGCACGGGATCAGGTAATTTGTTCGCTATTTAGTTTTAATTATCGTTATTTTCAAATTTCTTTAGATTTGATAATCGGATTGCTTCAACTTCTGGGCAGCTTCTTCGTTCGTCCTACTTGAAGGATGGCCAATAGTAAGAATTTTTAGGTAAATTGTGGATAAATCTAATCTGGGTCTGTGAGTAATTGAAGGAATAATTTACCATGCTTAAGGTTGGTTACATTTGCTTGCTTACAGTTATAATGATACCTTTATCACTGAAATGTTTTCCTGTTTAACTGGGAAGTAGAGTCAGATGAAAGCAAACTATTATCTATGGTATTGTACCTGGATTTATTCAAATGTCAATCACTTTGTTCACTTTCAACTTTTTATTTGATCAATTTGTGTTGGAGTGATTTGGAAGAGTGTTCGGAATAAAGGTAATCGTTATGATTTTTTTCTATTTGTTTAATAATAAATTAAGCGACATTTTCCATCTGGTATATTTATAATATATCGCTCTTGTTAATATCCTTGAGCATTTAAATTGGAGGTAAGAGATGAAAACATCTAAAAACGCTCTCATTTGAGAACATATATCACAATGACTATTGGTAGCATCGGAGTGTTTTTCACTGAGTCTTGGACGCGGATTTCCCAGCGCATTAAATATTAGTTGCTGACAGGGCTTCAGACATTGTAATTTGTATTAATGCGTGCCGCTTGTGTGGGAATAAATGAGTGGATAGCCCGCGATCGCGTGAAGTAGAAATTGTTTACGTTATAATATTTGCGCTTCCTTTCCTCGGCCACGTTCGGCTGGCTCCTGTATTCTTGAAAATTCTTGCTTGAAAAAGTCTATTCAGCATTGAAGTCGGACTATGTTCGAGGCGCATCGGGTCTTGACTTCATTGGAAGCAAGTTGCATCAACAATCATTCATGTTACGATGCCGCCTCGACACATCATGGATCGTTTGAGTTGCATTTTTTGTGCGATAACACACATTTCATAATTCGCGGTTATGCTGGTGATGTAAGTGTGTCATCACTATTTTAAAATTATTTGTATTGGTTGCATCAGATTATCTGTAATGTTTAGTCTATCCTTTCGATAATAATCGTTATCCAAGGTCACGAAGTACGATAGTATTGGTCAGTAATTGGCCATTGAAATAAGTCCGTGTATCTCTGGATAATTCTGTTGCCCCCATATACCCTAGTGTGCAACTAAGTGTTAGTGGTCTTTTTTATCGACACATTCCGTTTTGAGATTATTCTGACAATGAGTTAAATATCTAACGTCACTGTTGGTCCACATTTTTTCGTTGAAATTCTCATGCTTGTCTAGTTGGGATTGATGGATAAAAAATACGGGAAATGTACATGCTGTACGGTACAGGAACGTCGGAATTGATAGAGACCATAGAGAGTTGCGGGGGGATCCAAGGCGTGTGGGATCTTATGGGGCAATGGCCACCTCTCCTGTGTCAGCAATGTCTCCTGAATTTTCTCTTGCTCACTGTATCCCCCCAAGCCTATCTAAAATGAGTTAGTTCATACCCGGGGTGAATATATTTTCGGGTAACTCATTCCTTTGTGTTAGCCTTGAGTATTGAAATCGGAGTTGACTTAACGAAATACATCCTATCTAGATGTAGCGCCTATGCTTGGAATTAGGCAGTGATTGGTGAATGAAATGGGCCGCGTCTTATTCAATACACCGAGTATTTTTATGAAAGTCGCGCACTCGCATCGAAAATATGAAGCTCAATAAACCTATAGCCCTTTATAATTTAATGAATGTACTGTATCGTTGGGCCTCCAAGTTCTTCACCTATGTACGTCCTTTGCCATTAGTGAAATTGAAGTTAATTTTACAATGTTTTATTCAAAGATATATCTCTCTCTTACTGGCGAAATATTCCAGATGCATGTGTCGTCTTCCGCACATGGCACTCTGCTTGGTGAGTGGATGATGTAATTTTTGCGAGTTTTTCCAATCTTTCATGGATCCGTCGTCATTTTTTCCCATATAGCCTCACAGTGTTTGGTAAACAGCTTTTGCAAAAGCGGTTGCATGCTTCTACCGTTCCTACTAGAATCAGTCCTCGAGGAATCATGGCGCATATATGTGAGTCACTTATTTCACCTGAACACACCATCCGCTCGCATGACGCAACTATTTTCTGCGTTTCACTCCTCAGGAATGTTGCTTATTGATTAGTCGTGGGATGGATTGGACCAGTGATGACTCTTACTACGTCGTTACATGGTATCTCTTTTTATTCTCTGGTAAATGCGTATTGAATGCTCGTATATCCACGCGTAAAGTAAGCATTAAAATGCAAAAAATAACCTTGAACTGCAAAAAATCTAACAATAAGAAAGGAAAAGTTAAATATGTTCTTTTATGAATTTATATTCATATCTATCCATGCCATTAAATTTGATTTTTATTTACGAGTTTGGAGATGTTTCTGCGGCCTATGATCTTTTTTTGATTGAATGAATCGTCCGGATTTAATGAATTGCTGATGTGAAGCACTTTATATCGGAATTTCTGCTGCTTGATTAATGTTTAATATAAAGTTATATAAATTGTTAGTGATGCTATCTAGAAAGAAAATTTTACTTTTTTTAAGCGTAGTGCCCTGAGTTCCAGAATAATATTTCTTATGATGATGTCGTCGCATGAGAATTCACGAGAATTTAACGTACCTAAAATTGGTTTTCGCATTTAAAGGCTTTTCTTGGCTTCAGTGAAGTAGAGCTCCACATTCATCCTCGTCCGTCCGCACCTTGAATATGCAGCGAGCGTATGGGATCCGGTACAGAAAGATTTCATCCGCGAACTGAATAAAATACAAAGGAAGGCTGCGCGTTTCCTCAAAAACCGCTACGGGCGTACAGACAGCGTTACGCAGATGTTAAGCGAATGAGGCTGGGAGCCGCTGAAGACTAGGAGGCTGCGCGCTAGGCTTAGATTGCTTGAACAATTGAGAATCAATATCTTCAAGAGCGACACGGAGATCATAATATTAGAGCCACACTATATTTCCAAATCCGATAGAAGCAATTAATTAAGAGAGATGTTTTGCCGAACGGATAGATATGGAAATTCGTTTTTCCCCCGAACCATAAAGGACTTTAATAAATGTTAGTCCCAACTTCGTAGAGAACTTCATTTTTTATGCGTAGACGGCTGGTGTCCTAACACCCCCTGCCATACGCCTTTTAGGCGGCTTGCGGGATATTATGTAGATTTAGATTCATTTGCATGTGAAAAAATTCCCCTAGACCTGAATCGAACTACGGACATCAGGGTTTCCCGATCAATGCGCCGACCACTACACTATCCAGGATCCGCAATTACCATTGCATTTTCTCCTCATGGAAATTAATGTGAATTTCACAACTGTTTACGCTTCAGGCTTGTAATATACCCCATCATTAGATCTAATGCTAGAATTTTTTTCCTGTCACACAGCTCTGCAATCAATCCTCTATCAGCTAATCTTTTAGCACCTACGTATTTCTTCTCTTTCACATTCTTCTTTACCTGTTTTATATATTTCGTTCGAAGTCTTCCTTTTCCGTTCTTGCCATCCACTTATCCCTCGGCGATTTTCTTCATCAGGCCATCATGTCTCAAGATGTGACGTATGAGGTTGTTCCGTCTTCTTGTTAAGGTTTTCATGTGGCTTCTCTTCTCTCCTACTCTCAGGACCTCCTCATTACTAACTCTGTCGATCAATTTGATCCACATCATTCTTTTGTGGCACCAAATTTCGAAGGCCTATATCCCTGTTTTTTCAGCTGCTGTCATTGTCCATGCCTCACTTCCGTATGGGAGCATACTCCAAATGTGAGTTCTTAAAAATTGTTCCTTTACTTCCATATTTAAGTTTCCCGCTGAAAGCAGGTCTCTCTTTTGCTGTAATTCTCTCATCGCTTGTGCTGTTCTACTGATAATTTCTTTCTTGCTTCTCCCGTCCTTCCAGTACAGTTATCCTGCTTCCCAAATAACAGAATCCACCACCTCTACCAGTTTATGATTCCCAATTTTAATGTTAGTCTTAACTTCTTCTCTTCTACTGCATACTTAAATTTAGGTTTTCTTTGTGTTTATTTTCAGCTGACATTTACCCATTAACCTACTCTTATTAACCATAATATATTTCAAATCCGTCTCTGTTTTTGCTATGACGGCTATGCCGTCGTCAAATCTTAGCATGCTAATTTTTTTCTCCATGGATATTCACTCCCGAGGCCTTTTATTTGATTTCATTAATGGCTTTCTCGTTGTAAGCGTGTAAAATTTCGGGTGACAAATCAAGGCCTTGTCTCTCTCCTTTCCTAAGTTTTCCTTCTTCAAAGCTGGGCCCTTATTTTATCAACGCTACTTGGTTTTTGTATAAATTATAGATGATTCTTCTGTCATTGTAGAGAACTTAAATTTATTTTAGGATTCCTAGAATTGTGTTCCAATCCACATTGTCAAATGCCTTCTCTAAGTCCACGGACGCGTTGAACGTCGGCTTGCTCTTTTCTATGTGCAACCTAAGGGCCAAACTTTCTTTCTTTGTGCCTTTGCTTTTTCTGAATCCGAATTGGTCCTCATCCAAATACTCTTCTGCTTTTCGTTCTATTCTTCTATAAATGATCCTTGTCAGTATCTTATAATTGTTGCCAGGCTTATGGTCCTAAAATCTTCGCAGTTCTCCACTCTTTTCCTCTTAGGAATTGGTATCATAATGTTCTTCTCGAAGTCCTTTGGTATCTCACCAGTCGAATACATTTATGCATCAATACATTTCACTTATGATTTTGTACAGCTGGTTCAACTTATTTTCTCCTGCATTTTTAATTAGCTCTGCGGGAGTATCATCAATCCCAGATGCTTTTTTCCCGAAGGTCTCTTACAGCCGCATCAAATCCGATCTTAAAATTGGGTCTCTCATTTCAACTTCATCCATTTCCTTCTCGTTTTCGATAGCATTCGTCCTTAGGCTGCTTCCTTTGTACAAATATTCCTGATATTCCTTACTTCTCTTCCCTTTGTCGTCGTTTTCAATCACCAGTTTTCCGTTTTTGTCCCTTAGGGTAGTGCATTTTACGCTCCTTCCCATAAAGTGGTTCCTCACTATCCAGTTGGCGGCCTCTACTTTTCTATGCCCAATATTGTTTTGTACGTCTTCACAAATATTTTTCATCCGCGCTTCTCTAGCCTCTCTCGCTTTACAACATATCTTGTTCCTTATTCTCTTGTAACCATTCTGCCTTTCCTCTGTTTTCGCAGCCTTGTATATTCTTCTTTCTTCAATGAGATCTAATACTTCCTGCGTGATCCATGGTTATTTCATTACGGCTTTTCGTTTACCAAGAACTTCCGCAGCTGCTGCCTGCAACCTTTTCTAATGGTTTTCTAACTCTCTTCCACTGATTTATTGATCGTATCCTCCCCTATAATCTCTTCTACGGCTTCTTTAAAAGCCAGTTCATGCTGAAACTCCTTCAATTTTTCAACCTGCCACATGTTTTTCTCGGCTTTCTTCAATTTTTTGAGTTTTAGGTGGCATTCCACCAACTAAGTTATGCCTCGTTCACTTTAGGATTGTCCGAGCGATCGTCCTAACGATAGTTGTGTGAACTATCGTTAGGACGAATGAACTAGCCGTGTGAATGCATGTCCTGACAATAGTGCTCGTAGTTCTGAACGTTGCCACTTTATGGCGGTTAGGCGGTGGGAGACCGGAAACGGAAGCGACAAGAGAAAGACGAAAAGTTCGTGAAGCTCTCTTCGCTCTTATTTTTTTTCATGGATTTGTCCTAGGAAGGAAGAATATGGGCGGAAGAAAAATTATTCGGTAAATACACGTTGAACACAGTTATATCTTGACCCTGCTTACCTCAACAGCTTTGCTAACCGTGAATTTCTCGTTCACTTTAGGTCTCAGCACTAGAGGGCACCACAGGTTTAAACCATCGTCGTGTGAATGCACGATTGTTCCAACGATTGCTGGAACAATCGTAATTTGAAAGAGGCATTATGGTCACCGCCGATATGTGCCCCTGGGTATCTTTTGCAGTCCTTCACCTGGTTCCTGAACCTTTGTTTTACTAGAATGTAGTCAATTTGGAATCTTCTAAGGTCTCCTGGCATCTTCCACGTGTATCTTCTTCGCTGGGGATTTTTGAATAAAGTTTTGGCCACCACTAGCCTATGTTCAGTGCAGAATTCAAGTAGCCTTTCACTTCTTTCATTTCGATTTCCTAAATCATATCATATCCATCATATCATACCTTTGTAATTCCTATTTCGCGAAGAATCACATTAAAGGGAAGGTTATTATCTCGCAAATATAATGATTTTGAAGTAATAAGCCACCCTTTAAGTCTCGGCGTAAACAATTGCTCAATGTTGTTCGGGAAAATACGTTGATTTGTGTGGCACATACCGCTAAAGGAGATGGTGTCGGAGGAATAAAGTAAAGCTATTATGAAATAATGGAATGTTATTGATGTTTGGGAATTTTGCCATCGTTCAATGAAAATTTTTCCGTGCTCGTTACACTATGACTCATTTTTATTTCGAACACTGACAGCAATAGATATTAGGTAAAGAGGAGCCTCAAGGAAAACAAACGGCTAGATGGTTGGTAGACGACTGTTGTGGTGTCATTTCTGATTTAGCCGGGTGGGACTAGGGACTGTTCGCCTTGAGCTATAGCGCCGGTTCATGAAATGGCATCGCGAGCAATTAAGAACGTTTTTCGTAAGCAGCAGCTTATCTCTATATGCGAACGTTCTTAATTGGCTTCGTTAGTAAAGCCATGTTAATTGACTCTATTGCGGAAATTTTAATTTTTGGTATCAGACTAGGATTAATATCCTTTTCTCTGACGAAATGAAAAGTGTCTAATATTTAATGCGAAACCTTCATTAAAGTTATAGTATATACATGCTACATAAATAATTTTTGTCTTTGATATCACTATTACCATTCACCATAGGTACCAACTCTAGAATCCTCTAAATCTGTTTCTCCCTTTATTTTCCGAGCAGGAGTGCGAAGTGGCGAGAGTGATGGATGGGCCTCCGGAAGATCAGACGGGTGAGCAACACGCGGGACATGGCGGCCTGCTCGAGAAGGGACAAGCGGGAAGTGGCGAAGGAGGAGGGATGGACAACAGCAGCAGCAGAATTGCCGCCGCCGATGGCGAAGCGGTGTCCGGCGGCGAGCTTCGGTGCGGGCGCGCCCCAGAGGTCGACTCCCGGGACCAGCAGAGACAACAGTTGGGGCGGAAGCAGAGACTGCAGCATCTCGGGGAGGGCGACGCGGGGCACAACGAGGGCGTGGAAGCTGCGAAGGAATGCTACAGCGAATTAGGGCCTCATCGGAAGCTAGCTCAAGATCACAACACCAGCACAGAAGGTTAGTCTCGGGCATGATGGGCTTCTTTTCAACTTCTATTTCTCGAGAGGTGCATGCTGTAGTTGAGTTTCCTCCGAGGCTACGATGGTCAATTCCAATGAGAGTTCTTGTTTGGCCTTCTAAATGAAAAAGGCCTTATTCTTATCAACTTTTATTTCTCGAGTGGCGCATGCTCTAATCGAGTTTCCTCCGAGGCTGCGATGGTCAATTCCAATGGGTGTAGCGCATAGCTTTGATATTTTTAGACTGTGGTTCTGTATAATTCGCTGCTCTTAGTAACGTAAATGGAATGAGAATCGCTCCCCCGATCAGTATTTTTCTTTGTCCACCCCGTCCCTCGTAATTTTTGGGATAGCGGAGAAACAAATATCGCATACGTGGTCTTCCAAATCTAGCGTTTTCTTTGATCTGTCCATTATATCTACTATGCTTATGTGTTTCACTTGTACTCAGCCGATATGGATTGCTTACTTCATTTTATTTTCATAGAATTTCCTTAATGAAATCGGTTCGCATAACTGATTTTAAGAGAATTCTTGTTTTTATAACCTGGAAAAAACTATCCTTGCCTCAAACTCCGCGTAACTTCTTCGTAAGTTCTGTAATTCATACATTTTACCTTTTTTTTAATCTATGGTTGAAACGTTACCATTTGGAATGAACACGCATGAGTCAAAGTATAAAAATAAATTGAGAGTGAGTGGAGAGGAAGGAATAGGCTGGTCTAAGAATGCCTGGGGTAAATGAGATGCGTCCGAAGGAAGTTTTGAAAAATGTTGATCAATAATCGGAAATTTTTAGTCTAGACAATTTTTTTCGGTACACACAAGTAAAATGTTCTGAATACCTAGCTTTAAAAATGATGCTAATAGTTGGATTTTTTCAGATGCGTTATCATGGTGTTTACCTGAAAACTTAATTATGAGTAATGTCTGGTACTCATAGCGGAATTTTCTTGATTAGCAAATGGATTATGCCTGTCGTTTAACTGCTTATGATGAACACTAAATGGTCAATTTTATTAAAAGTACGAACTTGGGTAGAATACGGTCTCGAGATATTTCAAGATTATTGTTTATTTTTTCATATTACTTTTCAGTAGGTACTTTGAAATAAACTAAATGGCAATGTCTTTAAACAAATCAAATGCAAACCTATTCCGTTGTTACTTTTAAAGTCGTATCGTACCAACACAAGTGACGCTATTTTGTTAATGTGCAGTCGTTTCGTCTCATTTTTTAAATGGGAATTTCATGTATTCTTTTATTGATCTTTTTCTCTATTGCCTTATCCTTCTTGTCAATTTTCGCTTATGGAGCAAAACCTTTCTCGCCTTGAACGCATTAATACCTCTCATATTTTCTAATAAGGCTGCGTCAAAACTCGAAATTGCTTCTTTTGTTTTACGGTACTTATTTTCAGCTTAAAATTAACCTAAGCTTGAGCCGTAAATGACCAGATTTTACTCCCTAGAAAATTTGACGGTTATCGTATTTGCCTGTAATATTAAGCAGTCTGAAGTTCGTTCACCCATTCATTACCACCGCTTTGTGAGTTTCCCTACACTGTTTGTTGAGGTAAGGCAAAGCAACTGGCAAACGCATGATATTTTCCACACCCAGGCCCAACTTTCACCGCTCAGTTACTGATTAAAAGCAAATTATGCAAAGTAGATTCCTCAAATGCTGCCGAACCGAAAATTTCGATTTCCGTGTTCGGTTTTTCGCCTAAACAAAAATTAAACGCTGCTAACATCACTGAATAAGAAACGCGAACGCTTTTTTATAAAGTTGCAAGGAGAGCTCAGTACAGAAAATGGTAAGCGTTTGGGAGTGTGACGGGTGACCATCAGACAAGATTATAACCATCCATTTGGGGAAATAGGGTTGAATTCTGAATGAATTACAGAAATTAGATCATTCGAACAAATATGCGTAACAGCTGGTTTCGTGGCGTTTGGTATTTCTGAGGGTTAATGAAATGCGTGGCAGCATCGGAAGAGCTTGAAAAGAAATACCAGCTTTTCGAATGCACTAAATTATTTATTCTATACTCCTGAAAATAAAATGTAATCTTATTTATAAATATAATAAATGTTTACCTTACAAAGTATGAAAAAATACACTTATAAATCATTCAGCATATTTTATGCACATTTTTAAAACAGTATTTTGCTTTTCAGCTGTCCGTGACTTGAATTTTGATCTTAAACTAAAAAAAAAAAATGGTTTTCAAGTTGTTTTTTGAGACTATTTTAAAATTAGTGATAGTCTCTCTGCAGTAAAATTACTATCGTATCTCTTAATTTCGTTCCATAAGCGTTTTTGATTGTTTTCTAATTTTGTATTCTACGATTTAAATAAATAACGAAATGATATGGTGTTGCATTGCCATCGCGATGTAAGATTCTCTGGCTCCAAACAGGATACCCCAATTGTAACTCGGTATTAATGGAATAATCCGCCCATGGGGGGCACCCCAGTCGTAAAAAATTCCGTATAATGCAATATAGGACTTTCAGAATATCTTGGGGACCGTAGCGTCTTAGGAAAAGGAATGGGACCCTTGGCCATAAATTCGAAGGCATAGAATACATAGAATACACCGCCTACTGATTGGGCTTTCTCTGCGGACCTATCTCGTTGTGGATGTAATTAGTATCTGTAGCCTGTATCGATTCTATGTTTGGGGGCCAGATCCAAGATAAATTCAGATTAGGTTTAGTTATTTCAAAGAAGGGCTCGCAGTGATATTTTATATTTAAACATAAGTGAAGTTAATAAAAATGAAAGTCCTGGTCTTCCTGGGAGGACCAATGCACCAATGGTAAGCGTCATGCCAGAGAATCTTTTTGTGGCGATATTTATTCTATAATTTCAATTCCATTGTTTTTCTAAGCGTCGCGTCGGTTGAATAAAGAGAGAGTGTATTTAATGGTGTGGCTTTTGCCCCGCAGGTTAAATGCATTTCGTCTTGGGCACAATGTGGATCCCTATTTGGCAAGTCGTGAGTTCCATCCCATATAAATGCCAGCCTTTGTAGCATTCATGACCGTGCTGGATAGTGGCTAGTGCCAACTTTTCCCGAGTCAATCCCCTCTTTGTCGATGCCGATTCGTGTTTGTGTGGGTTAAATTATTTTTTTGGGAAAATATGGAAAACTTTCACTTACGCAGGGTCAACATACTCGGTTGAGACGGAGATAAAGGATGGAAATCGTGAAGGAACGTATCCCCGAGTACAAGAGAAGCCGTCGGCATTGAATGATAAAAGGATGAGACTCGAGATTTGTTTTAGGTTTCCTCGCTGTTAATAAAAATTAAACGCTGCGAACATCTCTGAAGTAGGGACGCGCACGTTTTTTGGCATAATTACAAGCAAAGCTCAGTAAAGAATATAGTGTGTGGCGCGTGACCTATGGACGAGTTAATTACCATTCATTTTAGGATATTGCATTCAATTCTGAATGGATTATAAAAATTAGATCATCCCAACAATTATGCGGAACATCTGGCTTCGTTTAAAAGGGTGTTATACGTTTTTTCCAGACATTTATTGTTACCATGTGGGAATAATTGACTATTTTTCCAAGCCTACTCTGTACTTCTCCTTCTCTTATTTTTACTCATTTTCTCTAGCTCATATTATTTTAGTTCATGCTTTCAGAAAGGAATTATGCTTTGTGTTTTTTTCCAGGCTTAGTAAGTAGAAAGTTGGGCCTTGTCCTTCATTCGGTCTTGTTAGTCCAATCAACTTAAATTCTGTTTCCCTTTTAAAAACTCTTTGTACCGCATTGCAGATTATGTTACTTCCAGTGTGGCTAAACGTAAGATGTATTCATCTGCCCCTGCCCTCCAACCATTGCCTTCCTTTTGAACTACCTACAGTGGTTCCCATTCTAAAATTATTTATAATCATGATCTGGCGAAGTATCCCATTGACTGCATGAAATAGGGTTTATTCACGGCCTTGGCGGTATCATCTTTGCCTTTCTTCTTACCTTTGGCAAAATGAATATTCTTCCCAAGCATGGTTTGCGAAAGAAATCCTCCTACCGCTTAGAATATTAAATTACTCGTTATTTGTACGCCACGTATTTCTCCCCTTGAATTCGTATCGTTTAATTCAATTTGCTAATGATTTAATAATCGTTGAATACCGCGGTTCAACCTTGATGGTTTAAATACCATACGATATGATGACACAAGACGTTAATTTCCTGATTTTCCTTAGGCCTCTTATGGCACGCAATTGTGGAAGAGTGATGCATCTGGGCAGTGTGTTAGTCGGCCGTTGACCCCTCGCCCGTTGGGATGGCATAACTCCGCGCGGGAAGATTGGCCAGGTTCCCGGGTGGAAATATATTTTTTTTCTCAACCGCACCTCCCGGGTTGCCATGCGTTCATCAAAATCCCTTCAACGTCAGCCCCGCAGACTTATTTTTTTCGAAGCACATTGTGCATGAAGACATTACACATGGACCTGCTGGTGGCAAGCCATGTATTTCTTACCGGCACACGCGGGCCGCGATGTGAAGTACCCCCACCTCCTCCATCTCCTCCCGTGGGGTTTACGATCGCGAGAGGCCGTGTTTTCTCTCGCCGCCGCTACGGGAAAGGGTTGCGAAACACGCCGGCCGGCCGGCTTTGGGAGCTCGGTCGTAGCGTCTATCGCGTGTTGAACTTAAAGATTATGACGGTACGTATGCGCATTAACGAAGCGTTGTCCGTTTACGGCGCTTTTAAAGTGTGGATGTGGAAATAACGAATGGACAAGCTCCTCCTTTTGTTGATTCAACGTGGCGTAGAGTATCGCTATTTTGATAGTAGCGCCCATTGAAGTAAAATCAACTCCCTGCGATTCAGCGTATCGTAAAGTGGACGAGAAAGGAGTATTTTGAAGATAGCGGATGGGGATCCTGACGAGTGTTTGACCTAAGGTTTAAAGACCCCAATCTCATTCAAATTGAATGAAGCTTTTGTGCTTGTCTGTTATATTTCTGAAAAAATACTTTATATACACTGATGCATTAAAATGGTTTTAGAGTGTACAAACTCGACTCCACATTTAAACCGTTCTTCCTCTAAAACTGTTTGATATCAATGTAATTTTATTTATATAATGATGAAGAGTGTGTAATTTACAGCTTTTTAGCCATTATATTTATTTGAAGTTGCCATTCCATTGCATTTAAAGAGTTTTTCTACGCAAAAGAAAGAAAATCCCCATTAGGGTTAAATCAAGAACGGATATATTTATTGTCTCCAACACATTTTTGCCATCTTATATTATGTGTACTTATTTCGCCTTTACAATACGTCTACAGGGCCTCTGACGTAGCTACGATTAATAGTGGATAATAAAGAGAAATCGTAATAAAAGTAAACGCAAAGATAAAAATGCATAAGAGCGATAGTTTTATCCAGGATGATATTATCACAGAGGAGTTTTCTGTGAAAGTAAATCATGCGGTAATTCTAAATTAGATTAAAGCTGCTAGCTAACCTTTCTCTGGTGGAGCGTGCATGTTAGGAGTGAGTAGCATAACTTGCGGTGTCGACTCTAGTAGTAGAATGAATGCATTTCGAATTGCGCTCGATGGTAGCGTAATATTCGTACGTATTCCCCCACCACTTCAGTGCGAGGTGGTTGCGAAACGACACTCTGCTCGACGGCGCGCGTTGTGCGTGCGTAACCTCAAGGCGGTGGTCTCCTTCCCTCGGATCATTGCTCGAACAATGAGCTCCCAATCGCCTTTCTCTTCCTACTACATCCTCCTCTTGCGTGCTACGCCTCCTCAACACTGCTTGCCATTGGCCATTCCTCTCGCCCAGGGGTCTTTTTTGTATGAGGGACCGCGCCTGCTCAACGCTCCGTCGAGGGTCCCAGACGCGGCAGCGTTTGGCCGTAGCAATATGATTCGGTGAAAGTTTTTCTCATCCTGGGCACTCGTTCTTTCACGATGCATGCCCAAAAGGATGAAGCAACGACGGCAGTGGCGTGGTCCTCAAGGGTGGACAGCTAACCGTGTGGCGGATACAAATGTGGATTCGTAAGATACGGGCTACGAAGTTGTTTCATTATTAAATTAATAGCGGGTGATGGTTCCTGCCTCGTGACTTCTCCACCATCTGCCCTAACTGCCGTCATTTAGCGATACTCGCTTTTGTCTGGATTTGCGTATTTCCTATCGGCTCATTATTCGGGTCTTCCTTTCGCGCCCATTCGCTCGCTCTCTTTTCAGTTAATGAGGGAATGTTTTTCTTTTTAACTCTTAAAAAAAACTTGACGCTACTTGTGGCAAGTATTAATTTGTCAGTAGAACAGATAAAGGTGTAAATGGGTTGTGAGGATGATTAATTACATGCACGGCCTAAATGAAAAGTACCTACTCTTTGATTAGATCTGGTTAGCGACTTGTGACTGGAGCTTTTGTCGACAAGAGTTTTTTTTACACGAATTCGTAACAAAGATCAGATATGCGGGCTGGAATCACGCTTTCTAAGGACGTATATATCACTCGAATTAATCAAAAAGGTCGCGGTTTAAAGCTTGTCTCTCCCTCGAGGTTGATATTTTCCGGGCTCGATATAATAATCCTCATTGATTAAACACAAAAAGTGCGAAATTTGAGAGTCCTAATATGGTGTCCCAAAATAATAGTTATCACTCATCAAAATATTATTTAAAAAATACTTGGGTACTCATACAATATCACTGGCATGAAATCAAATTTCCATTTCTAGATGGAGTAGGTAGCTTGCGTAGGAACATTTAAAAAAGTAAGAATTTTGCATTCAATTGTTTAGCTTGCATTTTAATAAAATGTAGTCTAATTAGGCGAAAAAGAATTTCATGATTCACAAAGTTGGGAAAGTGAAATTTTATTGTTTTACATTAGTTTATTTTAAATTTTATTTGTGAGACTTGATAACTCTGGAGCTTTTATACTCAAACCATCTGCAGTGTGGTTCGTGATGTGCTATGAAATCCTATTTCAATCCGTTTTTCACTTTTACTTGAAACCTTTTATTCCTACTCAAATTTTACAATTTTAACATATTGTTAGTCAAATTTTCATTAATTATTATTTCTCACTCTACGAATATTACTTGAACAGAATAGTGACCATGGCGACTTGATTTCATAGTGTTTAAGAGAGATGCTCATAACTCAATGAAATTGGTATTCATTGTAAAAATTATTTCAAGTATTTTCTGCCTTTCATGATGAAAATCCAGGTTCGTGAAATATTCGTGAGCACACGCTACCAGCATACGCAGCCGAGCGTGTTTGAGCGTTATTTTGTTGTGGCGTGTTTGCCGGGCCATGGCGTGAGAATGACGTCAGCATGTTTTGAATGGGACCATTTAGTCTTCTATGCCTCGAGGTAGAGCGCGAGAGAGCTGCAGGGGAATTTGGTGAACTTCCCTTCATAGATTTCTCTATGATTCTGCTCCACAAACACTAGATAAGAGTGGAGAGGAATGCGAATCGATTGAGATGGGAGAAATTCGAAAGCGCCCATCATCATCAGTCTACAATTTTGAGATTGGATTTGATGTAGCTCTCAACTCCATTCTCCTATCAGCTAGCCTTTTCACAATAATATTTTTGCCTGTCTTCTGTTTTAAATCCTTCATCGCCAATTATACATTTTAACCTATTCGTGGCCTTACTTTCCCGTTCTTCCCCTCTATTTGCCCTTCGATAGTTGTCTTTGTCATACCATTATACCTCGTCATGTTGCCAATCAAGTTATCTCGATTTCTTAGGACTTTCAAATGACTTCCATTTTTTCCTACACTTCGTAGGACTTCCTCATAACTAACTTCGTCGAAACATTTTATCTTCATCATTCTTCACCACCTTTGACATCTATGTAGCTGTTATAATAGATGATTTTCACCAAAATGTACCGGCTCCACATGCAAGTTCCTATAAATTTGCCCTGTTAGCTCCATAGTATATTTTAAAATATAAACCGAGATTATCACTGATAAGACCATGATTTGCTACCTTAAATGTGGAAGTATATTTTTTTATTAATACGTAATGATGGCAGTGATTTCTATGATATACTACCATAATGAATCATGCTACAAATGATAGTTCTTATAAACTTATTCCTTACTTCCATAATCCGCAATAGATTTTAAAAATAGAAAAATCCGAGATGACATCACTCGTCCGGAGACGAGCACCGCCACCTCCCCGCGGTCTCGGACAAAAATCAGTGGGGGTCACTGGGTGAACGCCCGCACCTCGCCGGTTGCGGGCTAGTATCGCGGCGGAACGATCGTATTGCATGGTGTCGATAAACCAGCCGCCACGGACGCGAGGCTGTTGCTCTTGGAAAGTAGGCATAGACCATACGGATTACGCCTATCCCCTCCCGCCCGCCTCCTACCCCACCCTCATTTATTTACCCTCCCCGCACGGCACCCATACCCCCTCTTTGCCTCCCCAAAGCCCTGAGTCCCCCCCTTCCCCATCTGTAGCGGTCCCACCTCTCGACACCCCCGCCGCTGACATCCTTAATGCAGAGAGAGAGAGAGTCATTGCCCCTCGCCACAGCGAAGGGCGGTCTCTGTTCTGAGGCGAAAAATGTCAGGGGGGGGGGGTAGAGGGGCATGGGGGTGGCGAGGGGCGGTGGTCTTCTTAAGGTATAAAAGGGGGGCAGATTGGTCAGTGTGGGGGTTGGCGCGGGCTTCCGTGCACTCGAGCGTTCTCCGCTGGGATTTCCATTATCGAATTTGCCACCCGGCCACTTTTCTTTGCGGGAGGTTTTTGCTGCGAGGAGGCGCTCCCCCAGTCCCCCATGGGTATGCACCGTCCGACCCTGGAATTCATTAGTCTGTAAGGAAAGTAGGCGCTGGATGCGTAACGTGGCAGGTTTCTGTGGGATCAGTTGTCTGCAGTCCTGGTATGCGTGGCGCAATGGTGCAGTGACATTGAAATGTCCTTTTTATCCTAAATGAAGTTATGTTCATTGAATAAATATAACTACTCTTCAAACAATAAGTCTATGCTTCTGTTACGTTAGACTTCATTGAATTAGGTAGACCTAATGGAGTTTTCCTATCAATTCCCTCAAATATGTGTATGAATAATTGTAAAATGTAAAAACATGATGCTGAACTGTTCATCCTTTATTAATTCAGTCTGAATCAATATTTCCTGAAAATTTTTGTGAGTTCTGCTGGTATTTAAACGGAAATGGAAATAGCTATCTGCAGGAAGCCACCTGCAAAACTCACTGAAGTTCTCAAGTTTTCGGCAAAGGCGTGGTTCTCCTCTCCATAATTACATTTGCATTCCTACTTGATACAATTGTGACCTTCCTTTTCATATCCATCTCCATGCTCCAACTCTCCGGCAGTCAGCAATTACACTGTGACGAGGCAAATGCATTTTGCAGCGCTCTAACAGCTTTCTGTGTGGATCATTGTTCTATCCAGCACATCTGCATCACGTCCCACGTTCGTAGATTATGCTTCGCCAACGCTGGATCGTAGGGTGAAAGTTCCACATTTTCCTCTCCCGCAGAAACAGTCCTCTGCGTCCATGCAGTCTTAAGCCGATGTCCCACGGTCAAATTTGC
Source organism: Ischnura elegans (assembly GCF_921293095.1). NCBI lineage: Eukaryota > Metazoa > Arthropoda > Insecta > Odonata > Coenagrionidae > Ischnura > Ischnura elegans. The sequence goes on from NC_060246.1 coordinate 150,148,820, forward strand.
GTCAAAATATTTGCATCAAAATTTGATGCAACTGACGCACACCCTGTCCCACGGTCAAAATTTTGTCCAACTGGCTTTTGGTCCTATCGTTTGTACAAATCACCGATTTGTACAAATGGATAGGACAGGTTCTAAATTTTCATCCAATTGGATGAAACCAACCAATCACAGGGCCTTTGACAAAAAAGCATCGCCAAGCGCTGACACACAGCCCAAATAGGTTAAACTTATTTATCGTCTGCATGCGTATTTTAATTAATAATTATGTATATTATGGACATAAAAATAAACTTTGTTGTATTCCACACAGTATGCATTAAAAACCCAACTGGTTTCCACCTTTTCAGGTCGTTATCTTAATCGTAAACCTCTAGATAAGGACCTGAAAAGATCGAAACCGGTTGAGTTTTTTCATTAGTACTGTATGGAATACTAAAAGGTTTAGTTTTAAATTTATAATATAACTATACCACGTAGTGAATTCACTAAACATTATTTCAAATATATATATATACGTTCGTGATCGTCTATTTCATCGCCTGGTGTGGCCCTAAAAGTAAATATGAGCAAATATTGGTCTTTTTGATAGGCGATGGAAGCTCTCGACTAGGAAATCCGTAATAATTAGTTGATCTTTAATAGAAAGGAAGCGATCTTTAGAATCGCAATACAAGGAGGGAGGTTTTGGAAAGAATAAAAGATTTACTTAAGGTATCGAGGGAGAATTTTACAGGTTAGCTTTGTAGAGAGCATACAATGCGAGCGAGCAGCTGGAGAAATGACTACTATGAACTAACGATTTTACCTGTGAAACACTACTGCTGCCCGTTTCTATTACTATGATTATGATAAGGACCTTATTTTAGAATCCTTCACCTCCACAAGTTTCCAAATTGTTTACATAAATATCGTCTTTCGTTTGTTTTTGATCAAAATGAGATGCATCGTGGGACACCCCCCGTCCAGTTGCATCAAAATATTTGCATCAAAATATTTGGACAAAAATTTTGATGCAAATATTTTGATGCAAATTTGACCGTGGGACATCGGCTTTAGTTTTGGGGATAAACTGAGGGCTTTAGCGATCCGCACTTTAAATGGCCGAGAGGCATGCGCAATCTGACGTGTGACGTCCTCGAAGGGCCATTCGTCAGGCGGGAATATTAGCCCACTCCGCTTCCCACAAAAGAGTCCCGGTGGCGCTTGGGTATTGTGATTTATAATTCCAGATAATCGGTCCAAGTCGCGGACAACAAACCTAAATACCCGTTCATTTCCTGTTTTGTCTCTCATTCATCCTCTCGATGTGTAATCCTCGTACTATTAGCTGCTTTACCTCGCTTAGTGCTTATTTTGGTACCGATTCTATTTTTTTATTTTCAGTCGTTGTAGTCGCTTTAATTTATTTTGCCAATGAGACTTAATACATACCTCATGCATTCGAAAATGGATTAATTCCGTCTTTGCCTCCGTTCTAGTGAAATAGACCGCTCGTCTCTCTGAGATTTTACTTCCGTCTTACTTCTCCAATTTCAGCTCTTGCCATTCATGATCATCTACATCTACTTGCTACGCCAAAAGCTGCATCAGAAGGCGTGTGGCTGGGAATGTTAGGACACCAGCCGTTTACAAATAAAAAAGAAATGCACAAACGAAGTTCCGCCGAAGGTTGATTAAAGTCCTATATGGTTCGGGGAAGAAGCGAATTCCCAAACCTATCCGTTCGGTATGTCCTTTAATTTAGCGTTTCAATCGGACCTGGAATTGTAGTGGTGTTCTAATGTGATGTTCTCTTTGTTTCTCTGGATGCTATTTATTCTCAATTGCTCAACCAATATAAGCCTAGAGCTCTCCCTCCGAGTTTCTAGCGGATCCCTGTGTAAATCGTTAATCATCTGTGTTACCGCTCTGTACGCCAGTAGCAGTTTTAGACGAATCGTGCAGCTTATCTTTGTATTTTATTAAGCTCACGTATTTAGTCTTGTGAGCTGGGTCCCATATGCTCGTTGCATATTTAAGGAGTGGCCGAGCGAGTGTCAAATACTACCTCTTTCACTTTTTCATCCGAAAGTGTTCCCAAAACTCGGTTGACGAATCCTAGCTTCTTCGGGACTCTGCCACCAGCATTTATATTATGAGTTCCCCACCATAGGTTCCAAGGTATCGTGACTCCCTGATACTTTTCTTAAATTGTATGTCTTTGTTTTCTTAAACTGTCACCTTTATGTTGACACCATCTACAAAATATAAATGCACGGAACGCATGAAATGTACCGCCATGCATTTGTTTAGATTTAGTTCTAATCCCCACTCTTGGCAACACCCAAGAACGTTGTTTAAATCCTATAATAGCATTTTCATCATGAGTGATCACCAATTTGGCGATAGATGCCATTACCTAATAAGCGTATTTATTGCTAATTCTGGATCCAAAGTAATTAATGTATATAATAAGCAGTTGAGGTCCGATTACGCTTCCTTGTGGTACACCAGATGTCACTTTAGCTACACCAGAGCTAATTCCATCAAGAACTACTTTTTGCTGACTATCGCTTAGATCGCTTAGAAAGTCGCGTATCCAGTTTACTGCTATTTCGTTAACCCGCATGCCTGTAATTTGTATAAAAGTTTTTTGTGAGGCAATGTGTCGACAGGTTTCTTAAAATCTATATATAATGTGGCTAGGATAATAATCTATAATGAAAGTTACGACTGCCCATGGAAATCATGATATTGCCAACAACGATATGCTCAAGAATCTAGCGATGATGAGGCTGATTAGAATAGCAAGACATCGCTCTAAGAGAAACGAAGGAAATTGAAATCACAGACAAAGTAATATGTATAAATACTAGCTCTATGATCCTTAAAATCATAAAAAGGCCGTTTAAGTTTTATCTCGTTGAAATTCTGAATTAAATTGAACAGAAGCCTAGTTAAAATATTCTTAAATTTGTCTCAGTATTGCATACAGTAACTTCAAATGATAATGTGATTTTTTTGACGTTATTCGTCTTCTATACCCTCTTAGTGGGTTATTTTTGAAAAATTTCTTTAAATTTTGAAATGAATAAATAAATCGATAAACGCCAATCTACTTATGTACATCAAAAGTAATAAAGGAGTTTGAGACTTATTCACTTAATATTCTTAATTTCCCCGAAAATAATGTGTTGATAAAGGTGTGAAGAAACATTCGACAGTTTTGGAAGCGAAAGTTTTAGCTTACAAAAAACCTCGAGGCTATCGGTTCAAGTGGCTGGACCAGTCGCCGTTTGACTACCAATTTGAGAGTGATTACTAAATTTACATCTTTCCCTCGCCCCGACCACAATCATCCTCAGAAATTCGAAGCGAAGTCAATGCCCTCATCTCACACCGCTTGTATTTGCTAAATGTCATGATTTTCGTTTACCTCGGACCAGAGGAGGGGGTGATTCACCCGAGTGCTACTTTTCGTTTTTCCCTCTCGTGACTTTTTGGTGGGATGCTGCGAATTTGTGCGGGGAAGGGAGGGTAACATTCTCGGGGTATCCACCCACGCGTCGCGATTTAGAGTTTAACCGCGCGGCAACAGTGGGTGGGGGTTTTGGGAGAGGCGCGAGGGAGGTGGTAGGTCATGGAGCTCTGGGCGCTGCCGGCGACGGTCGATACTGGCCCGCTCCAAAGTGTGGGTCATGCACCTATCTCTCTCTGTGCGGTATAAAAAAAACAGAGTCGGGGGGTGAATGGATTTCACCATTATTCCGATCAATGAACCACCTCCCACCCCACCCTCGCTGCCTTCCCTCCCTCTTCCTCTTCGGGCCACCCCCACCCCGTGTCACCTCTCACCTCTACTTCCTCTCATCTATCACTCCTGTCCTATTCCGCCCGTAGCCATTTGTCTTGCTCAGCACTTTCTCGCCCATCTCATATTCGATTCCATTTAAATGTTATCGTTTTCCTTCATTGATAGCCCATCAGGCGTTGATGAAAGCCCATAAAAATAAGGGGATCTGTCTACTTTTATTCTCTGAAGTTTTTTTTGTTACTGTTCGCCCTGAATCGCATTCTTAGTTGCTAAGTGAAGTTTATGGTAAGGTGTTGTCATATTCCTTAATGGATTTTGGTGACCTACGCTGTGTCGCAGAAATTTTTTCACCGTCGTGCTGTTTACATCTTTGTGTTAATGCCTTTTCGCGTATTTAGTATCCGCTCAAAATGTAATTAGCGTTTAAGTGTGAAAAGATTGCGAGAACGTGTGACTCGGGTGAGTGGATGCAATGCAGTAGATGCGGTGGAGGTGGTCGTGGTGCTGGTGGCCATATGGCCTGCCGTATATTCCCTTTAAATATTTGGTTCGACGGATGATCAGCAGAAACAGTTTTCATCGGCAAAGCAATGCATCTTTTTGATGATGAAGTAGGAAGTTTATTAATGGAAGAGATGTCTTATGTGTTTGATTGTGCGTGTTGACAGTCGTAAGGGTTTGACAGTCATCAGTCAGTATTGCAACCATGAGATTGGTGTACTATGTCACTCAATTTCTACCTTTCCCACGCGAGTTCCTTCTGTTATTCCTTGTTAAATTGATATGTCTTATGACTAGGCCCATCCACCGTATCCCCCTTTGGAATTTGGTGCTCCACTGTTCTCTTTCCTCCTTTTTCTTTGGATAACGAATTTGGTATGTATTTCAATAAAAATTCATAATGAAAAGGAATTCTTGTGTCAGTGCATTGATTCTTGAACGCAAAAATGAAACGAATTCAGTTTTTTTTTTCTTTTCTCAGCTTTCTGGACAGATGTTTACTTGGAAAAAAATGAGACAATAAGTCACTAATCTCCCTCGTAAAGGCGTCTTATGGGAGGGTGCCGTATCGACTTCTTTGCAAGTCCATGCGAAATACTTACGAGTGAAAGGAATCGTTCACCTCCTGCGATTATCTCCTCTTTCGGATTCCTTTCCCTTATGGCAGAGGTTTTTAGCTTTCCGACCGTTGCCTTTCTATGTCGACGCTACAGGCCCCCCGCTATCTTCTATCTCGCCCTGTCTATCTGCTCGCGAGTCACTGTTTGCGTACGTGACGTTTCTGCCGGGGCGAGGTGATCGACACTCGACCCCCCACTCCTTCTCGATCGATTTCTCTATTACCCCTTCCATCTATCCCCCCTTCTATCGCATGCCTTCGTCTATCCAGCTGTGCATCCCTCCACCCCTTTCCCCCCGGTGTCTTCCCACTCGGTCTTGCAGGCTCGCATCCCGTTCGTCGTCGCATCGGCTGTCGACATCTCGACTGCATTGGGAAGGAATTTAAAACTGATTGTATAATTTGGCAGAGGAATGTAAAAGCCTTTGTATTGCCCATAAACAACCCCGAGAAATAGAAATGCATACGTGTTTGAAAAAGTCTTTTTCACACTATCTCTGCTCTTCATATGAATGCTATTCTTATTTTCAAGAATTGTTCAAAATATTGCGAATAAATGTATGATGTATTTCAGAAAGTATTGTGTCGTTAAAATTGTATTTATTGTTTAGATAACATTTTGGATCAGAAGATTTTAGCACAACTCTCTCAAAACCGCAAGTGCGTATAGAAATTTTTAATATCAGTCAAAAACTTATTCCGCCATGTAAATCTTGCGCACTGGTTCTGAGATAATTGTTACCATACGGTGAAGTGGATGAAATGGATTGAACTCTTACAGTCATTGTGACTGGGTATTTGTTGTAAAAGAAGGAGATAACGCCATAGTTTTTCTTTTTTAAGAATTAAAAGCGTGAAGCGAAATAAAAAAAGTCCTGTCTTAATATCCAAATAAATGCTTCCCCTTGAAGTTCTCAAGTTTGGAGGTGGTTTATTTTTGCTGTCATTTTCGTCTTTCTATTTCATTCATTTTTATTTAGGTGGGATACCTTACTTGTTATTTCTTACTCAGAATGGCAGATTAAATTTCCTTTTTATTTGTGATGTATTACTGTTTTAGGCATATGATGTGAAATCCTTAGTGACGAGGTAACCCGTTGAGAGCTTAAGCGCGGACTGGGATTTCGTCATTTCAATTGCTGCCTCCCTTGCCGGGGCAGTAATGCTCATGAATGAAATCGGCTCCACTCCATGAAATTGTACCGCAGTCATGTCATTCAAGCGTATCGTATGCAGCTGAAATACATTTCCGTATTGACCTGTAAATAATGATGCGCGGAAATAAATTATTATTTTTGAATGGCCTTATCCCGTGAAGAGTGTTATAACATCCTTAAATGTTGCGCAGTCCCTGGAATAAACCCTGGGACGTTACCCTGCCCGTATTGAGCCGGCGACAACAGGTCATAGGGGCGCAATGACCCTAAACTAAGACTATGGTGCATCTTCGTTCGGAGCTAATTTCACTGGGATGGTTCTTCGCTACATGGAAGTGCAGGAGATGGTCTGATTCCGGCAAGTGGTCACCTTTAATTCGTTGGGGGTCGCTTCCAACAAAGTGATATTTCCTGAGCTTTTAAAGATATGGTGTGATAAACCAAATTGTATCAGTTAAATGTTACATTTTCAAGTTTAACTCATGGTAATTTATCTATCAAAGAGGTAGGAATAAAATATTGCAATCCCATATCCATCATTATTAGCCACATTGACTAATAAACGGAGATTGAAATAAAACACTGTAATACCAAAAATATAATTTTTAATGCACGGTTTCGCCCCAGCCCGGGTCATGCATTAAAAATTATATTTTTGGTATTACAGTGTTTTATTTCAATCTCCGTTTATTAGTCAATGTGGCTTACTGTAATTGGAAATTTTCTGAATCTCCTAATTACCATCTCTCGTTTTTCATCCTTGAAGCAGCTATACTTTTGGTCGCGGTGAGGAAAATTTATCTTTATTTGTGAGCATTATATTAAAATTTTGTTACCGATTAGAAAATTAATTTGTACTACTACAGAACATTAAGTTTTCTTAGTGCATACTATTTGGGGAAATCATCTTTATTTGGTTTGGTATTCGAAAATGTTAGTACTCAAACATTTGTGCCCTTAGTGCATTGAAAATGACTGCGCGCTCTTAACCGTTTCAAAGGAATCGTTTTTTCCCATGTTGGAATTTAAATATGTAGTTGATTCGGACTATAATCTGCCCTTTTTCTTTCTTGCGTTAATATAGCGGAAGCTCGCGAATTATAACTTATGGCCTTGACTCAGTGTTTTAGAATATATCGGGCTTCGATGTAAGAATTAGATTTATTTATTTATTCAAATCAGCCAACATGACCTTTATACTGAATATAAAACTTATAATTTGAAGCTTTAACAAATATGAATCATAAAAAAACTAAAAAAGTATAAAACATAAACATTCAGGAAAAGACTTTTCGAAGCTGCCTCTTGAATGATCCGAATGGCGTTGAGATATCCAGAGAAGGTTAGGTAGACGAACATGGTAGGAACTCATTGTCAGTAAAAAAAGTCATCTCTTTAATAGAGAAAGACGGTCTTTAGGTTGGTGTAGTAGGTGGTTATTACGAAAGGCGCAGGTGGGAATTTGAAGTGAAAACAATAAGAGTATTTCAGAGGGTCGGTATTTATCATTTAAGGCATTGTGAATTCAAGAAATATCATAAATATGCCTACAGGTGGATAGTGGAACGATTTAACGTGGAACCCCCAGAATTCTTTTTTGTACGGGATTGCGCTATATCCTTTGATGAGTGAGGCGGATACTCATCTCTCATTTTACGCCATTGTGTTTCAGGTTATCCCCCTACCTTCACCCTCGTCATCTCTATCCCTCACTTTCCTCTTTCATTTCTCGCCGCAATCCCTGAATTCTCTTGCTTCTCGCACGAGTTGAAAGAGCCTCTTCTCTTTTCTCCCCTAGCTCCCATCGCTCTAAACGTACCTACCTCTCGCTGCTGATTCGAGTGAAGCTTCCGCTTTCTCCCTCCTTTAATCTCCCCGAACCGAAATCCAATACCCCCGCATAAGAGCGCACCCGGTCACGCTCCCCCATTCCCGATCCGACCATTGAGATTTTAACGGGCGGGTTGCCCTCCTCACGATCCGTTTTGCGATTACGCCTTTTCCTCCACCCTACGGTGAAATGGTTCTTTCTGGATTTTCGGCATTTCGGGCCGATGCTCAATTTAAGTAATGTTATTTATTAAGCCCATCGCTATTCATTTGAAAGGATTCTCTCCGCTTCCGATGCTTATCCTGTGTCTTATCGGATTTATTGTTTCGTCGGTGGGAAGGCTGCCACTCCTTGTAGACGTATTGTTTTTCTCTTGCCGTTGTGAAATCTATAAAAGGTTCTTTCCGATTCGACCTCCTCCTTCGTGACGATCTGAATCCGATAGGTTATGTGGTCAAATTTACATTTTTTAAGTTTATATTTTGCAAAAGAATATTAGCTTATCTTTTCTACAACTATTGGGATAAATATCAATTCGTCCGTAGCTACCGGAAAATAACTTTTTTTCCTTTTCTATTTTTACTCTTGCCTTTCATTCCAGCATGTCGAATTTGAAATTCCGTACTTCGGGCTGAAAGTGTTAAGGTTGCCTTTATGCGATGAAGATAACCTTCAGCCATAAATTTTATGTGCGCTGAAACCCATAGAATTTCCTCGTAGGCAAATCAAATTTTGTAGATCATTTTAATTAATCGCTGTTGCTCATTGTTGATTACATTCCACTTGTCGATATTGAGATGGTAGAGGTAATTCGAATTACGAATGGGCAGTTTCTCCTGCTTCGAAACAATCAATAAATTATTATGGGTACCAGTCTTCTTTTTCTGCCGAAAAAATAGTCTTTTGATGAGGTAAATCACTGAAGACAAAAATGTTTCTAAAATATCTTTTGGAATAATTTAATATATTTTAGTCGGTTGTAGTTCCCTTTTTAGCAAACTCAGTATGGTATAAGATTTTTTTACTACGTGGTAAAGAATCAAAGCGCCTAATGAAGAGATGTGTTCAACTTCAGGTATTGCAACAGTTCATTGACATGAGAATGGCTTGTATTTCATTTCGCTAATTGTAAGTAATATTTGTCACGTATGTGGTTTGTATATTATGTATAACTTATTTGTCTTCACTGCTACGCAATATTTACGGATTTAATGTGCCGTATATAAAGTCAAGGTCTATTAGGTCTGGATTTACATGAAAAGACACGAGATTGCCATTTTATTAAACTAAGAATGTTTTTATTGTAATAAGAAACCATGTTATGTATTCATCATAAACGAATTTTACAGCTTATCCACCTCCTTGGTATAACATGGATTTTAATATATCCCGTCGAATCCCCTTCTCTATTGGTTTCAAGGCGGAGATTTTATTTCCCTGTTGCTGAGTTTTTTATTGAAATGCTCATTTTTCGCACCCAGTTACAGAGAAACTTGGCTTATCCTTAAATCCCTTCTAGATTCATTGACAGATTTTGGTGATTACATCGGGCTGCTCTTGATCGCCGTTGTAAAAACCGCGAGTAATAACTGCGACCGTTTTCCGGAGCCTTTAATTTTAGTTTCAGAATCTTTAATTATTGGATCAGTATTCAAAGAGAGGGGTGGTCAAATGGGTATTGATTCTGTCGCGACTTTCATATCTCCATAAAAGGCGATGTCGAGTGACTCGGGTAGCATGTGATGCGTGGTCGTCGGCGCCTCCTAACTCGTGCTCTCTTTCCCGCCCTCCCCCTTCCTCCACTTAATTATCCCTGCTTCTGACTCGCCTTCGGCGAATTTTGTTTGGCTTCGCTTGCCTTCCACCTTGTCCAAATGTGGAGGCATTATGACTACCCTTACGTAAGTTTCCTGAACATTGCGGTTGGGGTTAGAATCATGCTCAAGTGTCAATTCAGTGTGATTTGCTGTGGTTAAATGATTATGGCATCGCACTCACTCAGGGCAACTCAAGTAGCCATTCGTTTATGCACTGATCGTGCTTCTACCGTTTGGAAATTGTTGTTCCCTCTAACTCTGCAGGATTCCTATAGCTGATGGTTTCATTGAAATCTGATTCCACACCAATACGTGCATGCAATTACGGGTTTTCCGGATCATAGTCGTTACATACACGTATTCTTTATGTTAAAGTCGTAATATTATATCTTATACACATTTTATATTGTATTTTTTTACGATTTGCCTATTTTGGGTCCAAATAAAATCGTTGACTAGCTAATGGAAAAGAATTCTGCGTCTTATATCACGTGTTCATATTGATCTGCTATGGCATAAGTTTTGCTAATTGATAATGACGAGGAAATATTGGTGATAAGTCCAAACTCATGGATTGTATTACATTATTTTCGCTACCATTCTTGATCATCTAAGATTTTTTCTATCATATTTTTATACCGTGATCTAAAACCTTTAAGTGAAGTACAGGCGCTGCTTTCCAATGTCATATGTTTTTATCTGCGGAATCAGCAGTCTGCTTCCCGTGCTGCCATTGAAAAGAGAGTGAATTCGAATGCGTTTTATCGATTTTCATACCCTCGACTAAAAAGCGGATTTTGAGATTTATTTTTCGTCTCCGATTTGGAGCCCGACCGGCTTCAGTAATGACGATATTCAAGGGCGTCGTTTGCCTTCTGCTCGGAAATGACGTTCGACGATTTTGTTATACGATCTAAATTTGCCGGCCTCGGTGGCGCCGGGGTAAAGTCCCCGGCTGCTAACCTAGAGGTCGCGGGTTCGAATCCCGCCTGGGTGGTATGATCACCATCCAGGGAACTTGTGATTGTCGAACAAGTTAATTGTAAGAGAGGACTATCTAGTCCTAAATTCGCTTGCGAAATAAAGACGATATTATTATTATTAAATTAATTTTTTTCACTCTGAATATATCATTTACCTTTTGTTAAGTATGAAAATAATGTGACGGTTATTGTTACGCAAGCAATTGCAAGACTAACAAGACGAGGCAATATGCCCCTGATTTTAACATGACGATGACTTCTGGAGTAGATATGATATCCTAGATGCTAATTAGATACGTTCATATTTCTAAGCACTGCATTCTATTATTTTATGGATTGTATTTTAACTTATCCAGAAGGTAAAAGTTTCATTTTGTGAAATTTGTTAGTGAAATTAATCAGCGTGGAAAAAATTATTTGTTAGAAATGTCATGTTTGACTCCTTGGCTTTATTATATCCTGGGAAGGAATTGTATTTTATGCTGGGGGTGCTGGATGGAAGTTTTATCGATGGTCCTGGTGGTCGGGTAATACGGAGTGCCTTTATAGCAGTATGGAAATGAGTTGAAGACCTGTATTGAGCGGCGGGGGCGCGCACCCCGAGCGAAGTTTCGGTATGAGTATAACGTCTGATTTTGACTATTGAAATAACCGAATTTGTGATTCTTTTCGAGTAGGCGTCGCTGGCGACTGTCTTTTCAATTTCTTCTCCGAAAATGATTTGGCATATTTACTCTCTGATTCCGCTATTGGATAATGCCTAATAATAATGATAATTGTTCTGCATACTGGCATCATTTTCGATAATTTCAACATTGAATACAGTGTGCTGGTGTTATAGCTATAGATACCGCATAACTCGATCTCAACCGGTCTTTTTTCGGAGACGGATTACTCGCGTAAAAATTATGCTTTCATCTTGAAATTTTCAAAATAAGCGTAGTAAACCCTTTTCAATGCTTTCCTGTATCTCAAGTGTTCAAAAAGTTTGTATGGTATTTGGACGAGGCGACCGACAGCTGAGGTCATTTGCGCCATGAGGGAAGGGTGTGGAGGGAAGGGTGTAGCGAAACCCGGAGTCGGCATCACATTCTGCTCTATACGTAAGGTGCCAAGGAGACCAAGGCGTAATGTCTTATCTGACGGACGGAGTGCTACGCTTGAAATGTCCTCCCAACATTCAAACAGGGATCGGGAAAAATCTCTGACACCTGCGGGATTTTGAAGCCGAATTCCCGGGCTGGGAAGCCAACACTCTAACCACCACAACAAGGCCACACTGTTATCAAAAAATTATAATCTTTGAAATGAAAAATTACCAAATTTGAGATCCGGGCAAATGTCGAAAACGGTCAACTTCATATGCCCTGTAAATTTTAAGATTTTTAGCAAACTTTTTAGCGAGTTATCTGTCACCGAAATAAACCGGTCGAGGAGGAATGCGTTCTCTATTTTCCTTTCAAATTCACTTTTACTTCGGTAACTATACTGACAAATGCGATTGTGAGTAAAAACGAAGCGAGACTCTGATCCACGACCAAGATGCAGCTCCATGGCGAGGGCGAAGGACAAGGGCGCGAAAGGATATTTTTAGTCGCGGTTTGAGATTTTGGAGAGTTTGTTTATAGAGGGGTCTTGGAGAGGGAGCGGTTGTATGAAGATTGGAAGAGGGCGCCAGAGAGGAAAGGTTATTTACGGAGGTTATAAGAACCTTTCTTGAAACTTGCGCTCAAAGCCACGAATACTTGCTTTGAAAAACCGGCCCTAATTGTAAAACTCAGCGGGGATTTAGGTGGCGATGAACCATTATAAAAGAGCTGATTGGACTTACTATGACGTGAGATAAGTTATGAAAATGTTGGATGCGATGCCCAGAAAGACCGCATTGATATGTGAAGAACATTCATTTGGGATGAAAGCGATAAAATTGGCGCGAACCATAGCATTTTTTCGCTAATCCTAGATTAGAAGTTTTTAATTTAACTTTTCTTGTTCAGTGACCTTAAAATGATTGGTGCGAAACGGTCGAATCTCGAAATAACCGAGGTCTCGGCGTCACTGCTACGATCCAACCCAATGTTTATTCGTCAGCAACTGACGTTCCGAGCTCTCCATTGACGTGACTCCACGCGAGTGTCTTTCCGGAACCATCCCTGCGTAGATAAGACTATTTTTATATCTAATGCAGTCTCTGCGTAGAAACTTTATGCTTCATATTTGGAGATATCAGCCGTCTTTAATTGTAATCAATGTTTTAAACCTATTCTCTGTATCCCTTCTTTCTTAGTCGTTTTTCATCCCTTCCATTGAAGAGGTTTTCTCGATTTATAAGTATTTCGTTGTGATTTCATCCACTGCAATATCATTGTACTTCATCTCATAGTTATTTTTCGGTTTGAAAGTGATGATGTCATTAAAATAAACACTGAGTGATATCATTTAATGACTTCCTTTTAAGCTTTCTAATAAAAATAGAAATTCGGTTCTAATTTTGATTTAAAAATTTTTTTTCCTTGTTTCAGAACGAAAATTTGATTGTAATTCTTTCTTATTCGTTTGCATGAATATAGACGTTGATTAACATAGGAAATTTCCAGGAATTTAGTGATCGAAAGATTTTTAAAAAATCTTCAGCAATTTGTTATTACGTTTCCACTACTCCCTTCTCCTAAATGGGTATCTTGTAAATGTATCTTGGTATGTTAGTTTATTAGTTTTTCTAATTTTCGTCACATTGCTCTCAAGTCGAGCACTATATTTTATGGAAAGAATTCCACTTCAATTTTATGCCACGGATTCCTTGTCGCTCGAATCCCCTCTTCCGGCACATTTATCCCGTGGATGACTTTGGCAAAAATGGGCATGGGAGGGGGTGACTCAGTGGCCATGAATGGTCGATCTCTGATCGGCGCGGGAACCAAATGAGGTGCTTCAGAATGCGACTTGGGAACGACAAATGAGGAACCGCAGGAGGAAGCGGAATAATGCATTATTTTGAGGAAGGGTTAGGAATTGTGAATTAACCATAGCGGTGGAATGGACGGGAGTTTGGTAGTTCACCGTTGCATAAAATTATGTAGCCTCGTAGGTTTCGTAACCGATGATGCCAATTGGTTGGGTGAAAAATCGTGGATGGACTTCCGCCAATTACGCAGAGGGCAGGCGATGCGGTGAGTTGGCGAAGCCGCAGCGGGGAGAAATGATGCGTATATTCTAGAGACGTCACATGGTGTCCCAGGGGTGCGCGTCTATTCCCCCTCCCTCTTGCTAGCTTGCTGCCACCTGCTCTCTCCCATCCACGACTTCCCTCCGCCAATCCACTCCCCTCTTGTTTGGGAAAAGTTCTGCGATTTAATGATAAGGATACCGGGGTTTGGTGCGAGTTCCTCCCCATGCAATGTTAGTGTGTCAATGTGTTGAGGTATATTTTCGACTAGGCATTTCGTAGTTTGAATACGAAGATAATAATAGAGGAAAAAAATCTGTACGTTCTCCAGGGTTCCCCCTCAACTGTGAAAACCTTAAAACCGTGAATAAGCCGTGAATTTCGTCTACCGTGAATAAACCTGGAAATAGCCGTGAATTTCGTCATAAAACCTTAGAAATCTCTCAAACTTGATTGTAGAACTGCGATAGACGGATTTAAAGAAAAAAAAGGATATTTCGATCATGTTTCAAGGCCGATTCACGTGCAGATACGATACTATCCACGCATTTACCTGCTCACGTGTATTCGAAAGCGCAACTATTAATTGGTCCGTGTGCCATGACAGCAAATTGACCTTAAGCCTGCGATTGGAAGACGTTAACCCTGGCAAAATATCAGGCACCTCTTCACTTCCCTGCCACCCTGCTCTCTCCATTTTCCCACTCACACCCTTTTAGCCGGACATGAATTTTGCTAACGATATGTGACGTCAGGAGAGATAGCACTGTCATTGCTGCGTTTGCATTCAAGGCATCTGTTGCGTTTGTTACATTTTTAGTTAACGTGCGGCCGATGATTGTTACGTGGTCAATATTTCTGCCTAAAATGCCTTATCTGCAAACCGTGAATTTTATGACATTTAGACCGTGAAAACCTGGAAAAAACCGTGAATTTTATAATGTAGTTAGAGTGGGAACCCTGGTTCTCGTATAACCTCCATTCTAGTGCTACTTATTCACGCCACGGGCTATATTTATAAATAAATCCTGTCATTCAACTCACTTTCCTCTTCAGTTATACTTTGAATTACTTTGATCGATATTCTGTTATTTCTGTTAGCTAGCTGTTAAACATGCTCAGTATCCTTACGCTTATAACTCGGTTTCTTACTCACATCATCATTTGGTGAAAACGTCTTCCCTTAGTGTGCTCCACGATTAAAGTATTGATGGAATATCTCATAATAAAGTTTTTGTATAATATTGTTGTATGAAATTCAAGCTGAATACGTATCTTAATTGATCATTTCATTTTTTGCATCTGAGATTTTTTCTTTTGTATCCTTTGCTCAAAGCTAATTTGGCGTATACCTGAGGTTTTCAGTCAATATTTATTCTTTAGGTACGAAAAAATCTCAGCTCTGATACAGAGTTGTAATATTGTTTGATTTTTTAATAATCATGACTAGTCTTTTGAGAGAATGTTTGAAATACCATAAACTTCTTTATGGCGATACGATTTGCTCTTTGAAGGGTACTCTTTTACCGCTATCAATTTGCCGGGAGAATCTCGATGGGGTGATCTGCTGGCAACCACTCAATCGTTTGCTGATTCCCACGAGGTGTGAATATTTTTCCGAAGGTCGTCCTTCTCGTTAATCAAGATAGTTTACAACTGTTATGTCTAAGCTATAAATATATTCAATGAAATTCTAATAGTTCCACCACATCAAAATTTTTTTCAGTGCATTCTTTTTATGCTAATTCGCTAGTTTTCATCTTAGGTTGTGAAATGTTGGGACGCCCAAGGCGATCGATAATCGAAAGCGTCTGCGTTGCGAATTTCTCTTGGTCTGCCCTCCACTAAGTGGGCGTTTTTGCCAATCTACGCGATTCTATAAGTTTGTTCCATAAATTATATCCAGATGGACGGGGGACTTCCCTGAAGATTCGTAAGATGAGGCGTGGAGTACCCCCATTTCTCAACAACAATCTTCTTACAATTAGAAAAAAATATTCAGCTTCGTGGGCACCTCCTGTTCGCTGGTTCCTTTTCTCCCTCGTTATCCTGTCCTTTCCCTTTCACGCACCCCTCTAAACTTCCCCTCTACTCTCTACTTGAACTAAACTCACCTTCATTCTTGCTCCCCCCTCCTTTGGCTCCCAATTTTTGAGTCGCATTTCCGGTTCGCCAAAAGCGCGTAATTTCGCAGGAGTGGAGGGGAGGGTCAAGAGGGCCAGGAAGTTTTTTTTCCGTCTCCCCCCTCCATCCGTTACACTCTACCCCTAACTCGCCCCTCCCCCCGCCTTTTTTGTTATCCCCTTCTAGAATTCTCGCTCTTTTCCTTCTTCTATATTTATTTTTTTCTTGACCGTTCAGAAGCAGCTGAGGACCACAGCGATGGCCTTTTAACGGTGATAGCGCCTCGGTCACTCCACACTCGTGGCGAGGCGAAAATGCTTTGCATTCCAGCCTGGCAAACTGGGTTTATTTTTTCCTTCCTTGCTGCGTCAAAATATTTCTTGCTGCAATTGACTTTAATAGTATTATATCCTTTATATATCTCTCATTAAGTTTTCTCTAATGTATTTTTTTTGTGTTATTGCCTTCTTGCATTAGCTTTCATGGAAAATTATTATTCAATTGATTTTGAAAGTTAACTGATTCTGAAGTTAACATAAAATTTTGATGCATACTGTCGATGAAGTTTGTGTAATCGGCCAATAATATTCAAATGGTTTGTATTGCATTTCTCCATTTTGGGCGTTAGGATGTTTTTATTCACCATGAAATGTTAATTTCCATCAATCTTCTAATTAACACTTTTAAAACGAAAGAGTTATGAGTGACTGTAATTAATTAAAAGCCAAAACGTTCAGCATATTAGGTACCTTCGTGAACTCGAGGTTCCCAGAAATAACGTGATACATTTATTTAATGCAGTCCAAAAACAAAGCGGGGCGAATTACAAAGGACTCACAAAAACAAAGAAAACAATTAACAAATAGTATGCAAAGCGTAAAAAACAATGAACCAAATAATATTTAACAGTATTATCAAATAAAGAACAAAGAATGGTAGTATTCATTGTGCGTTGCGAGGAGTGTGGGAGAAATTACGATGGAGATGGTGCGAGATAGATGAGGGATGATAAAAAGATCAAAACTTGGAACATATTTTGAATCGGAATTAAGGTAGGAGGTAGTCTGAATAATATTCTACTATAGGATCTTCTTCGTCCTAAGTGTTCACAAGCGTCCTATTTGTGTATGTGCCAGAATACTTACGTGGATCTACTGTTACATGGGCACTGTAAAAGGTGCCTCTGCTAAATGTGGTCATACTTCTTGAAAATAATTTCTAATATCTATTTCTAATACCTTCCTCTTTTCAAATGCTTTGTTTTGTTTGTTCTCAAAAATATCGTTCACCCATTTCTATGAAACTGAGGTTGTCACCACACATTATTATTTCATGCACCAGTAAAAAGCACTCGAGGAAAATAATATTTGGAAATGGCTATCATCTAAATTTCGCTATCTTTCACAATATTTAAGAATGTAGTTCTTTATTTTAGGTTTTGGCTAATTCTAGACATAAGGGAAAGCTGTATTTCTTTAACCTTGCCGAATGAAGTAGGGATTGCATTTTTTGTTACTCATCGCAGTGGAACTTCCAGAATAAAAGAGTTATTACATTTCCTTTTGCTGTTCAGTTGCTTTACTTTTTTTAGTCAATAAGCGTCTTCAGATGGAGGCAGGTAGGGTTCCTCCATCGTCATTTCCTCCTTCGCCGTCCAACATCTCCTTTCCTATTCCTGAGTAATGCGTCTGCCCTCGCCGATGTGGGTCAGCTAACGCGTTGGAGGAAAATGGAATTAAGCACTAAATGCCCCGCGGTGCAGCGGAATAGGGAGGTCATTTGGGGTAAAATCCGGTGCTTTGTATCTCGACGGAAAAGAGAGAAAAGTCTGGAAATTATAATCACTTCCCTCCAGCCATCATATCTTCCCCCATACCCCCCTTTCTCCTTTCGCTTCCCGAACGTTCGGGAACGCTCGAACCCGGCCCCACTATGTTTGTCGACGTATGTTTGCCGTTCACCCGTTCCGGTGTCCCCCTCCCGAACTCCCCTCTGGGTTTCACCAGCCCGGCTCCCTTTGCGATGGTGTTGTGATGATTTGCTCAGCGGTAAGTGAAATCGCCGTGGGTCTTTCCTATCCCTGATTGCCTCTGGGGGGTTGGGGATGGCTTGTTGGTGGGGCGAAAGCGCATCTGCACTCGCGTCGGTGAACTATTGCCGAGCGCGACCGTGAAAGAAATTCGAATCGTGAAGGGGGGTTAACGCTCTGCGTTTCTAGAAAGGTCCGCTGCTGCCTCCCGTGCGGGGAAATTTTTCAGTTCACCGTCCCATGTCGATTAGGTAAGAGTTATTTGGGGCGTGAAGTCGATCACCTCTCGTTTTCCGCTGGCCTTCGCAAATCTTTTGGCGCACTCGCTCTACGCTAAGTTCATTCATGGCAGCTTCGTTTTGTATTTTCCTTCAGTATGTCTCTTGCTCCGTAGAGTGCATTACTATGTGTGTTATATATCGTAAATTATGTGAGTTAATTTTTGATGTTTGGGTTACGCTAGGTTTGTAAGGAGCCTCTGTCCCCTTACTTTTGCTCATTTCGCCTTTTAAATGCTATAAATCCATTAATGTGGTACATTTTTAATGGTTAACTTAATATATTGGAGAATTTTTAAACGATTTCCAACTCTCCCTGTCATCAATTCACTGCCGTTGGAATTTATAAGTGAGTAGTTAATAATAGTTTGATAAAAGTAGTGTCTACCTGTAGAGGCGACTAATCCAATGTTTTGAGGGAAGGGTGATAATTTCTCGATATAATTTGGGAAATTATCTTCAAATATCGGTTTTTACAATTCAGAGTCATCGATCTGAGTTATTTTTGTCACTTAATAATAGTTATTGGTATGTATTTGGTAGGCACTTGTAAGATAGATACATTATGCTATGGGATTAAATCTTCTATTACATATTCATAATGACATTGGCCTGAGCTAAGTGGATGATTCAACAGTAGCCGTTCTTATGATCTGTTATTCATAAATATTCACATTGAAGCCAATGCCATTTTGTCATCCTTATTGAGATAGTGAAATTTATACTAAGTAGGTAAAAATAAATATTATACCCAGCCTTCAATGTCTTAATTATCATAAATAATCTATTTACTCTAATTCATGTGTTTATTTTCTGTGTTCTCTTAGAATTTCTCTGAATAGAAGCGGATAATTGCATTAGAATGTAGTAAAACTATGGACGTTTGTCCTTGCTGGGAAACCTCACCCCTTCGTGTTATTGATTCAATTGGAGCAAATTTTTGGTTTCCCCTTATCCCCTGCTGCCTCTCTATAAGCTTGGATGTGTGACTCATTGACATAGCAATTCAGCACCGTCTTGAGCGAGTAGTTACACCGAGCGACCTCGAAACAAAACTAGTTTGAAAGATTTTTCATTTGAGATGCTGGCGATGGGATATCATGTTTCCCTGTACCCTTCACTCCTAATACATGTGATAAATAGGAGTGGAATAATTGTAACAATAGAAAGTTATCCGTTTTAAAAATTACCTTATCAAAATTCCGTTAGCCTTTATTTGCTGATGCTTATTAAGAAACCATCCTTTAGCCTTTTCTCTCTACGCACATGCCTGATACTGACTGCAGTAAGATTCATAGACCCCATTTCACAGGAAACGATTTGGGACGTAGAGTTAAGAAATCCAGTCACTATTTTTCGAATTCTCCATTTCATTACTGCATAAAGCATTGCTTGGCTTCTCCTTGATCTATTCATTGCATCCATGTTGTTTTCATGTCATCTGGCGTGAGTAGGCTTATGCTGGTCCATTTGCACGGTCACCTGACAAAAAAGTGGTCTGTGGGCATTGAGAATTGACCCAATATTTGGGTTTTTAATGCAGAAAGGCTTGGCAAGAACAGCACCTTGACTTGGTCTCTTCAACTACTTGGATCCAGGGTCTGTTTTTTTGACGCCAACCGTGCATTAAAAATAAAGGCAGACATTTTTAAGGGAAGCTGAGTGCCTTTAGTGCGTATGTCTGACTTTTTTCAAATAATACTCTGATTATAAACTTGATCGTGACACGTGATCCGATTTTTTAACAAGTGAGTGGTCGTACCTTACTATGTTTTTGGATATACTCAGGATATATCTGCCTCCGCTTTATCTATTGAAGAGTCAGCTAGGTGACATAATTGTTCTCTCTCGAATGAAATCTTTACATTTAGTTAAAGTGAACATTTGTATCGAGAAAACTCCGGGATTGGAGAGTTTTATTTCCTTTAATAAATCTTTTTGTTTAAATTTCCTTTTATAAATCTTTTTTGCTAATAGCAAGATTCGTCGTCATTCATTTTGCTTAGGAATTCTATGGAATTTATCTCGTACGTTGAACTCGCGTCCTTGAACTATATTGGAAGCTGTATGTAATCACGTGTGCGGGAAAATAGAAGTGTGCAAAATATATTTAAGTTCGAAATCGTTACCTCCTAATTCAATCTTGGTCATTTCGATGATCGTTTTGCGCAATTTCTTTATATTTCCTCGTGTTTTGTTATCGCAAAGATCTGATAATCATTGCATGGTCATATGTTTTTGAATTTACAGCATCAAATCCCTGTATTTATATCTTAATCCATTTTTTCTCGCTGTTTTATTTTTTCACCGTTCTAACGCCCCAGAAAAAAGGTTGACTGACTCAGAGGAAAAAAAATGCTATTCCACTCGCTGATTGCTCTTAAGTAATCGTGTTTACGCCGTGGTGCGATCATCAATGGCCGAGAGATTGTGAAATTTGTTTACAATGCTATTTTGATAGCCATCTGTGCTTTGTTGTTGTTGGATATAGGGGAAAAAACCATACCTATATATTTCTTTAGCGGTGTTCGAGGTAGGAACTATGGGTGAAGCTGGGATAGATTGAGAGTTCGGCTTGGGAATCAAGAAAGGTTTCCGTCTTGCATGATTAGTTAGTAGATTGAGTGATATTACTACGCCTTGATCCTATGATGACACCGCTTGCTTCGAAAAATGTCACTAAATTTCGAAATGTTTGTATTGTGCTTTTATTTATATGTATTCTAGCATTTCATGTAACTTGGCGTTGCTATTTAGGAACATGTTTTTATGGCCTACTCCTCGAGGGAATCCTTTCAAGGAGTGAAACCATGATCAAGCATAGGAGCCATTACTTGCCCTCATATGCGACGCTTTGCTTGTGAGAATTATAGTTTACATTTTCATTGTGAGTTAATATATTTTGTTATTTCTCCACCTTGAGTAATACACATTTATCAGGTTATTCATTCGAACCTAAACATATTTAGCAAGCCACAGTCTCTTTCCGTGTTGTGTAAGTTTTGCGGTATTTCGCGAATGCTTGCGAGTTTATGTATTTGTATTTATTTTTTGTTTATTTCCATGGATTAAGAGAAGACCAAAAAAGTTTTATCGCGTGAAAGAATTGCATATTCATGTATATTTGAGGTAGAATAAAAAATGCGGGAACATGAAAACCTACAGCTAGGTCAGTTCTTTTGTATTATATTCAACACTGTAGTATACCGTGCAGATTCCTGCAGTTATAACAACCAATCAAATTGGTGATGAACATTGCCCGATGTGCGGATAGATGAAGAAACTATCGCTTCACCGCTCTGAACGATAGCAAAAACCACTCTTGCTTGTTGGAATGCCTGATATGCTCATGTGGAGCTTCTCTCCGGGGGTCTAACAAATCCCGAGATATATATTTCCTTTGTTTTTTTTTCTTTTTATCTTTTCTCCGTAGTCTTCGCGTGTAAATACTCTCGTATATTTGTATACACGCACAAAACGACGTTGTGGTTTTGATCCCTTCTCTTTTTGGACATGTGGAGGCTCGGGAGGAATGAGTGAGAAGAGGGATAAGTAGGGGTCAATTTCGCAACTCCATCCTTGAAGCCGTTCGTCGAACTCTGGTGCGAGTCGGGCAAACTAGCTTCATTCGCGGCGGACTCCTTGACCCAATTACCCGAGCTTCGCAGCGAGCGAGCGATGAGGAAGGGAGGGAACGGCGGGCGGGCTGCGCGGGGCCTGAGGGGGGAACGTCTCTCACGAGGAGGAAAGACTTTTGATTTCGTTCCGCCCCCGGGGTGGGGCCTTTCCAAAGGGCAGATCGGTAAAGGGTTATCGTCCCCGAGCTAGGATCCTCCTTCCTCAGTACGAGAAGGGTATTGGGCGCGTGCTGTTGCACTTGTGTGGTAGCCAATTTATTCTCCATAGGGTAGCGATGGGTTGACATGGGAACACGCTGCCTTAACGAGGCCCAATTTCAGGGCACTGTGGAGTATTTGTAATGTCCCAGTGTGATGGCCTGATGAAAATGCTTGGCGGGGATTCTTTCGTCGTGACTCGCTTTTCTGCGGTGCATGAATCCCATTTTTTTCCTTCTGTGTTTACCCGTTAAACAGCGAATTCACATCAAAAGGAGAAATAAATGAGGAGGATTTTAAAAATATTTTTAAAAAATTCTATCTCGGGGTTTGTTAGATGTACATAGCCTCATATATACGTGTAAAATATGTTTTTTATAGCTAAAAACTAATTCATTTAATGCTCTCATTTTCTGCATTCGCTGCTGTTGTTTTTATCTATGCTTTGAAAAATTACTTCGGCTTGGGCGTGAAACGTTTTACTTATAAAATTAGTATTTTAAATAAAAAAAAACTATGAAAATACCGCCAATATGAAGCGTGCATATTTTCAAACCTTTTGGTGTAGACTGTTTTACTTTAATTTTCTTTTAATAAGTTGCAAAGAGGTGAGCGTTGATCACTTAGAACTACTGCGATTGAAATCCGTTGCTGTTGGTGAAATTACAGATGCTTGATGTTTTTTATTTACTTAATTTAATATGGATAATCAAGTAGCAAGTAGCAGCAATTTTCAAGCGAAACATGCTGTAAAGCGAAACCGGTAGTACCAATAAATTTAAAATTGTGGAAATTGCTCCTGCTTTTTCATTTTTCATTATGTCACGTTTCCACTCCATCTCGCCTGAAACCTCAGATTATATGGATAATCAAAGTTGCAAAGATGTGCTACTTTTATGATCATCAGTTGGCATTGTAGATTTAAATGGCTATCATTGGTTTTCATAAGATTTGCCATTTGAGGCAGGCTTACATGGATGCCGGGGCGCTTAAGGGAAGCATCGTGGGGAAACTTTTCGCCGAGAGAAATGTAAACATTTTATTCCAACCCAATGACTTCATAGGACCTATTCTCCTCTTTATATAGCTTATTTTGATTGTGATGTATACTCACAGTCAAAGAGTTTAAAGGATATATGCCGCTTGTGTTATTTTTAGTTCGTCTGATGTTTCGTGACCCACTCCCGGCTACGTCTTCCCTGAGATAAAATATTTTTACTTTAACTGTCTGATTAATTTCTCTTGAATCAGTCTATGTTACGGGAATTTTTAGCTTTTAGATCATTTGTTTAAACTATTTCGTTTGAAAAAATAAATTTGATTATCTGGGATTTGGGAAATTATCTCGGGAATTTCACTCGAAAATATTTCGAAGGATTTGTGAAAGGTTTCTGTCGTATTTATAATTGTAAGCGAAGATTTTAATATAATTTACCATCTTCCTAATCGTTTCGAGTGGAAAATATCGATATCGAATGGAGAGTAGGACTTGTCCGCAGTGGACACTGCGAATAAAGGGTATCTACGCAGCGAAGTTATTTCGGAAAAGGGTCACACCGTAATATCCCTCCCTCGTACCCGGGGTGAAGGTCGGACGAAAAAGTAGGGTTGCCCCCAAGTTAGTGGGATCGATGCCGCGGTGGGTGTGGGACTTGCTACTTAATCTTACCACACCAGCAGTGAGGGGCGTGGGGCGGAGGACTCGGCTGGGCGGCCGTGGTACTGCTGTCGGTGGGAAGAGGGATGATATAGTCAGCCCAAAACGCCATCCGAGGTCACAACTTATTTTCGTGTGTGCAGGAGGGAAGCTGCGCACGTTGCCGCTCTCACGTTCTCATATTTTCGTGATTTGGTTCAACAGGAGTGTGGTTTGTGGCGAGGACATGTGCGGGTAAGTTGCATGATATTCGAGAGTAGCTGAACATGTGATAGAAGGACTTCCTAGGCCGAGAGCGACTCCAGAGCCTTTCCGGTTGACCAAGATAAGTGAAAACCTCAAAACGCCTAAGTTTACCGGTGACAGGACTCTTATTATTGGGAGAATGTTTGTAAAAAAAGGAAAGGACAGGGAAAAATATGATTAGTGTCCGTCTTCCCCACCTCGCAATTGAGTGGAATGAAAACTTTGGCACGCAGCGACATGGCACAACTGTCCCTTTTTGTGATCTTCTCTATTTAATATTTTCTTTCACCTCCCTTTGGATTACCATGTCTTTATAATTACCGTATACCTATGCCTCAATTCCGTCTTTTTGGCAACGTAAAAGCTGTAGTAAAATAAATTACAAGATGGGCGGTACTGTGAGTGCTTCGATTCATAATCATTTTTACTTCTCTGTGGGTTGGAGAAGTAGCTCATGTGCGCCATGGGATGCGCCAGCCCATGCCGCATTTTTAGTTGAATGTATTTGTATACTGAAAGTAAACAGGATGCCTTGATGTGGTTTTGGTTCGGATACGATGCATGTACGTGTGGAAAAAGCGATGATGAAATATATCACTCTTATTAGTTATCCATTTCAGTTATCATATCTGTCAGTGTCGATCCTAATAACCTCATTGATATCTGAATTGGGTTCGAGATTCCGGTATTTGCCTTGCTATTTGTTTTTATTTCATCTCCAGGGGACTCGTGTGTGTCCTAATCTTACTCCGGCCGACTACAATAATCGAATTTCTAAATTCACTCTCGTTTTTTGAAGGGTAATTGCTTGCTACCCATTCGTAAGTTTTGCGTTGTCTTAACTGATGAATTTTATTTGACTTAGTAATAAAATTATTTTATTTCCATTTTCTTATGCCCCTTTTTTCTCGACTGACATGTGATGACTTCCGTGTAAAGTAATGTTAATTGGCAGTATATCGATGTAATCGAGTGTAATTCAGTTTGTCGTTCAGTATACTGGTGTGGCTGGGCAAAAGGTATGGTTTATGTTGGTGGTGTATTGGACATCGTCTGTTTCTGTTTTGACCCCCCGGGTAAGATCGTTTTGATGTCTGCGGCGGATTTTTATTGATCGTGAATAAGGAGCAAGGTAATATGGAAGAATTTCCCGAAATTTAATATTAATTTAAATAAGGTTTCTGAGAGTTGTTAATGGCATAAGAATTGGGATTTTTCTATTTTCTATGTATTTTTTCTTCTCCTTCAATTTTACTGATGTGATAACTGTTTCATTGTCGCAATTGTACAATTGTTCGCTATTAATGGTAACCTTCTTTCTACCTATTATTTTGTGTGTTCTTAAGTGTTTTGATCCTTTCTCGTAACATTATATTCCTCATTTTTAGAAGATATTTGTCAATCATCTTATCTTTTCCCCTGTAAAAAATAATTTTTCTTTCACTAGCGGAAGATGCTGCATAGCGGTTAATTTGAAAAAAAATCTGCAAATTTGAACTATACGTATTCAGCTCAAAGTTCATTTGCAATTGAATTAGGTGGATCAAAAACGTAGCCTCTGTGTTATTTCTCTGGCCTTGGGCAACGAGTTCGACTAAAATCACGGCTTCGTAATCGGTTGTCTCGGTGCAGACGAATTTATTTCACCTCTTATCAGCGCAAGCATTCGCTTCGTATCTTGTTTCTGGGCTCCGCCCGCCCGTCCACCTCCTCTCCGAATCGTCTTCGCCTCCTGGAGCGGTATACACGTCCCCTCCACTGACTAGAGAATCAAAACAACTCTCCTTCCCCCGGTCGAGTGAGGCTAACCGTTGAGTGTATTTGCCGAGCAGTTCGACCGTGGTCATCGGAAAATTTTCCACGAGCTGCTCATTGGATGGGATGACAATCTCGACAGTGCAATGAGACTAAAAGGGGTATCCTGTGCCTGTCGCGAAATTTAACCTCCGAGGTGAGACACAGTTCATTTCATTCCCTAATGAATTGGTTACAAGGCGTGCGCTTGATTCTATTTTTCAGCTCTAGGTGTAACGTTCGTATCCAAATTATCCATCTAGAGATTAGGATATTCTTCTTTCGGGTTTTCGAAGCCGATCTTCGGTCATCTGAAGGGGTGAGATATATCTCAATAAGTATTTCCTAAGATAATCCGCTGATTTTCACATTATGAGAAAAAGTTATACCAACGCACGTTGCTAAATGGATTTATTGGTTTTCATGAGACTATGTACTTACTGATTGAGTGAATTTGTTGGAATGTATGGAAAAGAAATTTTTCGTGTCGTCCACACGCATCTCCTTTTAGAGAAGCAGATGTTAATGGGAAAATTAGAATCATATAGTGGTAAGTCTAGTGGAATAAATAATATTTATGTAATATATTCCATTATAAAAACCTCTCTAATTTATTAAAAAGTCCCGCTTGATTATTTATTTCCATCTTTTAATGAATTTGCGCATTGGTGGGTTTATATATGTGCTGAGATACTTTAAATACCGGGATTGTAGCTGCGGATTAAGACAAGTGTATGTTATTCTTACTAACATCATATCCCCAGCCATCGGTTTTGCTGATGAATTCAACCATGCCACTCATGAATCTTTCTCCTTGGAGCCATTTTCTCGAAATGTTCCGCCTTAGCCTTCACCCTTTTATTTCACGTGCCGAGGGAGTGCCCGTTGATTTTCTCCGATTGCAACGTCATTCACTTATCAATGGTACGTGCACAGCGTCGAAAATCGAAGACTGATCTGTGCTTGATATATTTTATTGATGATAAATTTTGGTTGAACCGAACTGAAGATCTTATACACTAGGTTTTTAGAAGGTTCTTTAGCCTTATCTTTCCCGATGAGGTAGCCGAAGGAGAATCGATACTCGCCGCAAAGCACTAGTATAATTTAGAACAGCCGATCGTACTCGTTTATTCCAATGGGTAATCTTGAAGCCAGAAAATGCAGAAATAAAGTACCTTGAAAGGTTGTTTTACACCCCGCTAGAAAACACAGCTGCACACCCCTTTCCGTCATTGTATTCGCCTTACCCGTTATCCGTTAAATAGGCTTGAATATATAATAAATTCGATTAAGACTTTATCCTTTTTTCCGACTTCTAAATTATCTGCCGGATTACATCATATAACCTCAATGAAGTGCCAATCTGCCTTTCTTATCACGACTTTTTATTGTCATAGAGAATGTGCAAGCTTTTCGAGGCCAGGTATCGAACTATTTCGCATTTCCGTTGAAGTGTCAATGACCCTCGATTGCGATGGTATGGGCCGTGATGAAGTTAGTTTCTGATATTTCTGGATTTACTGGAATTTAAATTTGTTTAGCATATCCACCTTCTTCTTAAAATTACATGTAAAAAATTATTTGACAATGTTTAATTTTAATATATGCTCGAATGCAAGGAAACTGTTCCACATTTCGTCTCCATAACCCTTAGGCTGCAGGAGTTCACGATTTTAGCTGCCTGTTAAGCTAATATAAATTATAATATATAGTGCAGAAGAGACCCATGATGCAGGAGGGCTGCCACGAGGGCTGGTCTGGTAGAGTCAAGCCCCTTATCGATCCTAATGGTGAGGGAAAGTGCCCAAGTGCAAGATGTCCAGCTAGTAATAAAAATTTGGGGTAAATGCAACAGTCAGCGTGTAAAACGTATAAAAACATTCCCGCACTCTAAGGGTTAAACGTAAAACCTCGTAAATTAAAAATTTCATAGGAATTAGATTTTCATGCCATTTGTTGTAAAACCTAGTATTTCGTATAAGACATCCGAAAAAATCTATGTAAAATTGAATTTAAAGATTTAAAAAACTAATGCAGTTATTTAAATGTTGTATGACAAGAAAAATAAAGTTTTTTCATACTGTAAATTTTGATATTTTTGATTTACGAAGTTTTTCATTTAAGGTGACGATTTTGTTTCAGGTATGAAATAAGACTTACTCGGAGCAAAATGTTCTTAGTCGTAGTCGCTTATCTCGCCATTTTTCGATGATGCTAGTTTTTTGAGTCTGCACTCTTTCGGGCTCGGCGCCGGTGTGCACGACCGGAGTTCGGTCACCGAACCACTTGCAAATTTGGCCGCGGGGCGGCCGGGAGGGATGCATTTGCGTCATTTGGGAGTGAGGGGGGTGGTGCGGTCCATAGGGCGCAGAATCTGCTCCCCCCACGAGAGAAAGGATCAATGTGTGCGTGGCGGTGTGGGGTTGCAAGGTCCTCGACCCCTTTGGAAATAGACCGTCTCCCCCTTCCCTTTGCCCTCACCGCTCCATGGCACCCCCAACCTCCCCACTCTCGAGTCAGTGCGGTGATTCCTCAAAACGCCGCTCAATTTCCACGACGGGAGAAAGGCAGGATGGGTATCAAAGTTTCGAGTATCCAGCTGATTTTTGACCTCCCGGCATATCCCTAACTTGTTTTCCCATCTCTCCGTCAGCTAAAAAGGATTCGTGGAAAGGGGTGGTGTTTTGTCTGGCTCTCGGTCCAGTGGTATCGGGCTCAGAGCCCGGTGGACGTAAATGTTTAATAATATAGCCACCATTTCACAATTGCCGAGGCACGTAGTCAAGGAAGGCCTAAGCTTCCTCCGAAATATTTTCTCGCCTTCCAAATTTTTAATATGAATAAACTTATCTTAGTGTAAACTGCTTTCATTGACGTGTAATAATTTGTATTAAAGCTTGTTTCATTTATGAATTCATAATTTGGCGACCAAATTCCACTAATGAGTTGCCTATCAAAGCTTAATTTCTTCACTTTTAGCATAAGGGGCAAGGATAGGTGGCTACCATGCACGATAAAGTAAGCCCGCTCCTTCCCGAGAAACAAATCCTTTGCCCCAAACCAGGCACCACCTTATCATTGCAGTGTCTTGGCCATAAGAGAATAGTTCAAATTGTTGTTTCCATGATTCTAAATCCGTGCCAAATTCAGCATGTCCTTCTCAATTCCACAAGTATCTCTCTATTGTATTTTCCTTGATATTGTGAATCAGCCCGGTTTTACATTTTCTTCGTTAATTTTCTCCAGATTAAACTTTGTCTTGTACAATAGCCTCATCATATTGTTGTATCTAGTGTCATTGTTCCATTTGAATTTTTTACATAATGTATCATGTTACATATTATTTTGTATTTTGTGTCTCTTCGGGGTTTCACTTTTAAGCTGGTGCAACTAATACTTTTCTTCAAACCTTCTCGCTTTGAGTAAAAAAACTCTTCTCAGAGTATTCCACACCAGCTGCAGATGTTTTTCATCTGCATCTACGAAGTACCGTGCAAGTCAACACCAGGGTTTGTGGTACGGGATGGTTCCACTCGAGGCATGCAGCACTCATCTAAGCATCTTAGCCTTTATGAGAAATGCGCTCGTTCGCCGGACACAGGCCAAGCACTTAGGATAACCACACGCGGTCGGACTAGAAACTAAGAGAGAACTAAGGATGCGAACGTGCTACATGCGAATAACACTACTAATTAGTAATTAAAAAACGAAAATATTCAATTAAAGACTTTATACTAGTGAATATAGGATAAAATAGAAAATTTTGCGAATCACCTCCTCCGGTACTGCCCTCTTTTGTTCATAATAGCCTATTCCCTTTCATTCTATCAAATAATCTTATTCTCTTCTTACCCTATTCCTACGTGGCTAGAATACGTCCCTCTTACACGGTTTTTTTGTATGTATCTCCTCCGCGCTTAGTGTTCTCTTCGTTCATTTCTTCCCTAAAACCATGGACCAGTTGCTGATAGTGAAACAAGAAACCTCTGTTGCAACGTCCTCCCCACTCCTTCCCAAGGACCCTTTTTTTAACATTAGCTTGAGTATTCTCTCGTGCTACTGAAATTTTATGGGTGAGGACTATGTTTTCCGTTCAGGATCCACTTAAGTGCCGTCTTAAAGGTATCCTGGATCATCTCATTGTCAATGCAGAAGACGGCTTCTCGAGAGACGTCTCACTACTACTTCTTTACCTTCTCCATATTATCTCAGGCATTCCCGCTGTCAAGCCCGAATCGAGTGAAGCGATAATCGCCACGAGCGACCATCGAACCCTGGATTTGATGAGTTATTTTTACCTCGGTCAATATACTTGTATCTGGGACGCAGACGGATGGAGAATGTCATGATTCATTGGCTTCGGAAATATTATTTGTATTTTTTATTCTCTTTGTCAAATGAAAACCTTTAATGAGTCGTTAGCTCGCGAAGACAATGAAAGAGATTAGATAAGGTGAGATAATTTTAATGGCTGAATGATTCACTAATCTTACAAACTCAAAATAAAGTTTGTTATCTGAGTAAACATTCTTAGTTGTGAGTTTAAGGCAATACCACTAAGAAAATGCCTACGAATCATTAGAACATTAATATGGTGATATTTGTTATTTTATTTAAACGCCTGTTGCAACGCCCTTCCCATTCCTTCCCGAGGGCCCTTTATTAACATTAGCTGAAGAATATCTCGCGTGCTACTCCCATTGTGTGGGTAAGGACTGTGTTCTCCGATCAGGATCCACTTAAGTGCTGTCTTGAAGGTACCCTTGTTCATCTCAGCGTCAAAAACATTCACTTTTGAGTCTTTATCATCGTGGTGCAAAGAATAAACTGCAGACATCGAATACATTTGTACCCTCGAGGGTGAAAAACCCACCAACAATAGATTTTGACCCGTGTCATGGCGCCGCCTCCACAAAAAATTAAAAATATTAAAAATAAATTGAGCAATGTTTCACCCGATAAAATTTGATGGGGGAATGAAATGAAAAGTGAAATGTTTCTATAAATTTCATTTTTCTGGTTCATTTTGTTCTGTATGATGTGATAAATTATTTTCTACGTGTTGTGAGTGAATGCCCGTCAATCGCTCTGCCTTGATTAACGTGATCTGACCGTGCTCTTGTTCTCACCCACCGACCGGAGATATATTCAGATCCGCACCTGACTAACGTGAATGCGGGCGTCTCCCACAACCTCCAGTGGCATATCGGTCATGGAGTAATGTGGGTGGCGTGAATCCGGGAGCGAAACTACAAAGTCCTGCGACCTCGGCTCCTCTTTAGACTGCGACCGTAATAAACATTAGGACAAGGCAAACTCAGTATTTTTTGTGCATTCGATATATGTGCTCAAACATATCTAATGAGAATGAAGATGTGAAAATTATGAATATTTTTTTCTCAGTAATCGCTTTAATTATGCCGGAAAAAATTATAATTTGATTGAGGCTAATGATCGATTCCTGCTATATTGCTGAAAAACTTTAATTTTGAAAATCCAGATCCTCCTCCCCTTCATAAAATTCTAATTAAGTTAATTCAGGTTCATATGGTACTGAGATGGTAATTGGCTAACATCGTCAATTCATCATTCAACATGCTTAGTGATTAATATGATTTTTATATTTATTTTACGTTTTTGAGAAAATCCATCTTAAATATCTTAAATTTTTCTTCTGCCAGTTTTAGAATAGCTGTTGTGAACCAAGCCTAACAAAAAAATCTCAAAAATTGTTCTTTGTGAATATCCGTGGCATAGAGTTGAATCAGGAAATAAAAATTTTGGAATAACAATATATAATTTTATTAATGCGAAACCTTTTTGTAAATAATGCTTTAAGTAATAGATTTATGGTTGCTTTCTTTTTTGTAGCTCTAAGGTAGACAGTTCTATCTCTTAAGGCATGTGTCATGCATTACGTACTCATGTTTAATTTATAAAAATAAAATAGTTCCTTATAAGATTTGCTCTTCTTAAATAATAAGATTCTTCCAAATCATATCTTAAAATAATGCGTTTGTGTTTCTTCGCATTTTTGGAAATTACTTGTAACATTTCCAGCCTTCTGCGAACTAGTTTGCCTGATGTGGTTGGTGCGGAAATTTCATTCATTTGCGGCTTGCATTAAGAGCTGCAATCCTCATTGCCTATGTTAGGTTTAGGCGACGGCGATCGTTTGTGAAGGGCGTTGAACCCAGGCTCGCTGTGTGTACCTCATGAGAGCGGGGGAGACCGCGAGCGCACTGCACCGCGTGTGCACCACTACGTGCACCACCATTCTTCAGCGACCGTCCCTGGCAGGAGCGAGAAGCCCGCTTTCCTTCATTGGCACCTCCTCCTTTTACACACAGCGCGAAGTCGGATGATGTCACCCGTGGGAGAGGGCAGGGCAGTGCTAATGTCGGTTTTCTCCTTTCTCGTCGAGTAATTGATTCCAGAATCAAATCGTGATGCAGGAATGTGTGTCGGATTTGAGACGCACCGATTCTCAGCATGCATATTATCATCACGAATGAACTGCAGAAAATTATTTCGAAGGACTTACAAGTATTGGTTGTCACGAATTTGTAGTAACTTCTTTTTAAGTTTCCAGTAAACTTACGTATGATTTTGAATTAATATTATTTGTCTGATCAATGTACAGTTACAACATAGAGCGCAAATCTCAACGGATAATGTGCAAATTTGAATACCTACCCATGAGTTTGCAAATAATCTTCGATATTGTAGACCTTAATGATTGACCTTAATTTATTTATTATAGTTTTATTACTATTTCAATTATTATACTTCAAGTATAGGATTTTTACTGGAGAAGAAGGATGTTTTTTTATCAATGTTAGTACTCATCGAGAAGGGAATTTATATTTCGTCTTCCCGTACAAAAATCAACGTGTACATTTTCCAGATCTTCTTATACCATGATTATTTAGCTTCATTATAGCTGTTCAAGTCGTTTATATAAATCTCAATGAGAACAAATTAGTAATGTGTATACATGAATTGTGCAAATTGATACATATATTATTGATTGACTAAGAGTTGTAAATAATTCAAATATTTTGAAAAACAATAAATTCAGTAAATGCATAGTTAGATATCTATAGTAAAGCGTAGCTAATCAAACAAGGTAAATGGGGTGAGTTATACGTAGTTACTGAGTTAAGAGAATGAAAGAATGTTGTCTCCAATCACCTGATGTACGAGTCGGCTGCAATGCCATCAGCTTGTCAGGCCTTGTGGGCTTTGATGAAAGATTATATCTATCGTTTTGGTTATCTAGTTCGCTCTTGTGGTGACATCGATAACAGAGGGCATAAATGTGTACGCCTTGTTTGCTGAGACTTAGAAAAAAATACGCAAACTGCGTACTAAGATAGCTTCCTGCGCAGTTCCTAATTTGCGAGTTGCTACCTGCCTTAGTCATCGAGTGTGCGAACGTTCCTAAGCTGTCGATTCGATATGACTTATGATTCATCAACGAGATCAAAATGCGTTGCGTTATTTTCAGCTAAAATAATGATTTAATATGAGCCTAAGGATTTGTGCAGCTATGCATAAAAATCATGTTGAACTAGCGGAAGGATATTTTGGGAATTATGGTTATTCCTTTTCTCGCTCAGCTTTTATTTTATTTACTGGTTTCAGAAATAGCTCTTGTATTTTAATATTCGGTCTAGTAACATGTTATTAATTTTAATAATTTTTTCTGATTTTCTTGTACATACTGACACTAAACTGTTCCTATTCATGAACCGTCCATGATTTGGGCTTTCTTACCATTTAACATTCCCTAAATATCCAAGATCAAATAGTGAGTTATCTTCCGGAATAGTCTACCAATTTTTCTCATTGCGCTTACAACAGTGTCCTATTGTTTTTTCGTCAATGAGGCGCCAGACAATTTAAATTAAGCGTTCACGATTTAAAAAAATAAAATTAGCCTTTAACATACTTGGAAATTTTATATTTGATAATAAAAATCATTTAGTTAGTTAAAATAATTTAATTTTGTCCATCCCAATCTCTTTGTTTTATTTTTATGAGTGCTTCAGTTAAAAAATAATGCTTTTGGAATCGTCATACCCCCACGCTTGTTTTGATATGTATAGTTGAGTTTTCGTGAATGAAATTGCAAACAGAATGGTGTGGTTAACGCCAAAATAAACGAGCCGAGGCGCCAGAAATGGTGGTGCTTGTGATTGTTGACCTATTTGATAAACACTGCTAGTAGATTTTGTGCTAGTTGACCGATAAAACTTAATTTATGATTGTCCGGGCGCATGTCACCTTGGGTGCATGACATTTGAATCGGTGCTCTGAAAAAGGAGCAGAATCAAGGTTCCACGTCGGGAGGTGAGTGAACTCGGTCTGCATCTGCCCTCCACTTCGGATTCCCACCCTCCGCCCCCCCTCATTCAGTCACAGCGCCGCGCAGACTCTCCTTGGCCTAGTAATCGTCGCGAACGCGGTGCGCGTGGAAGCCATTGACATCTTCCGTGCGATTCATTTTCATTGTGCCGATGTGGGCATTTTTATTTTCGGCCAAATGCAAGGCTGGATTTGAGTGCTCCCGCCTTCCCTTGGCTTTTAGCGGATAAAAAATAGAAAATCGGCCAGGAGTTGGACGTGCGTGTGGTTGCATTGGTGCATTTCGGGATTCACCTCGGGAAATTTGCCTTGTGGCTTAGTCAACAGATGTACGAGTAAGCCCTGGCCTCGGAAGATCACAAGCACACCTTGATAAATGGACAAGGAGAAAAAATCTTGAATTTTTCATCCGTGAAATGATAGCGCAAGGAGGCTAATTTCTAGCATAAGTGTTCCTTCTTAAGCCATAAATGAAGTAGGGAATAAAAATTACCATCCGAAGAGCTTTTTGTATCGTGCTTCTTTTTTGATAGGATGGATTAATTCGCGATATAGTGCTCTAAAATGGTAAATACGCATAAAAATATTGCCGAGATTAAAGATGAAGATTTGTACGTGATAGACTACAGGTTAGCGTCTTCCACTAGCTGGCATCTTTGGTGTGAATGATCACATTCAGTATTAATTGCTGTAAACTACACCTTGGTACTAATGCGCTCATTTAAATATTTATCAAATTATATGGCTCGCCGATTACTTAAGTATCCAACTGAGTGATACCTTCGATCAGCTATGTCTGAATTATATCTTCGAACGCAGTCCGACGTTTTCAAATGATGCTTAAACAATACCTCATTTCGTTGCTAAAATTAGAATTCTATGTTTGAATGATGGATTCCATGGAGGCATAAATGGGCCAGATTAGTTTTTCAAGGACTTGCTTAGCATACTTTTCGAAATGAAAACGAAGTTAGTCTCATTCCGAGACAATGTTCTAGTAAATAAGGCAACGGCTTTTAACCCGAGTAATATTTGCTGTCCCCCTTCACTTGGCCGCGGAGAGCGGTTTTCCTCGAACGTATTGATTTGGGTCAGAGTTGAGCGACCCGCTCGTGGGTCCCGTCCTTTCTCAAGGTGTCCTCTCACACCTCGCAACCCACCTTATCGCACGTGATAAAGCAATTCTTTTTAGTACGGTGTTTTGATGCTGAGGACTATCATAAATTCACACGGAGATTTTGTATCGCAGCTTTGCCCGTCCTTCCCCTCACCCTCATGCCCATTAACGGTGGAAACGAGTTCATGGACCATCGAGTGTTCACATTTTCCAGAGGGAAGGCTTGCCTGTATAGGTGTCGATTCGCGTTCCTCCTGTCAAGGATTTCCAACCGCTTACGTGACTCGGCGGTACGGGAGCGAATGCGCGCCTAGCGTGTGCTCCTAAGAATCATTAATTAGCTAGACAACAAGCTTATGTTTCGCTGTATATCGTATAATCTTATAAATGCCTGTGCACATCCAGTCGCCTGTAGCTGCACTTTTACATTGAGCCACCGTAATGAACGGTGCCCTGAAGGTAAAACTGAAAACGCGTCTACAGCCGTGTTAGTTCTTTAACTTTTCTGAACTTCACAAATCCGTTATGCGGTCTTTTGAAAGGAAAATGGTATCCACAAATATATATTTTAAATCCACTCAGTTATTTGGACAGTACATACTCGCGTCCGTATTTCTATTAATCTCTCCTCCAGGTAGCTTGTGGTGCGGCAAGGAAGTATCCGACTTTCGGTACAAATCAATGGTTATTCCTTTTCGTACATTCGGTACAGACTAATTCTATTTATTATCAACGTTCAGAAAATGTAACTGAATTTGAACGTATGGAATTATTTATGATATGCTTCGATGCACCGTTATGAATTTTGGCTATTGTTTAATTTTTGTGCTTTTCGAATAAATTAATCGTAGACGTCCAGTAATGTTCGCCTCCATGAATTGTTTCGTAATTTGTGCATATTTAATGGTTCAGTGGATCAGGTAGTCATTGAAACTATCCGTTTTTATCTACTTTCAGCGCATTCAGGTGTAGCATTATTTTCCTTTCTTCGTGGGTGATACGGTTTATATTTTTAATGATCAACTTTCAGTAAAATTAC
Organism: Ischnura elegans; assembly: GCF_921293095.1. Lineage (NCBI taxonomy): Eukaryota > Metazoa > Arthropoda > Insecta > Odonata > Coenagrionidae > Ischnura > Ischnura elegans. The sequence continues at coordinate 150,185,180 of NC_060246.1, forward strand.
TCGTACATGACATGATGAGACAGTTCTACCGATATATTTTTGCAATAACATTTACTTTACAATTTGCGTAGAAAATAATTTTGAGCAACCTCTGTCGAATGTGATTGCGTACGTCTGAAGTATTCCTATTGCTTTATTGTTCTTTACAAAGGTCTTAACCCTTTCGAGACCGCGGAGTTTTCGTCTTAGCTTGACTGCTGTACCGCTCCCCAAGAGACTCTTCTTTCTCGTGGTACGGAGCATTTTTGGAGGGCATTCGTTAAGAAGGGTCTCGCTGAACCTTTTTCGACCCCTCCACGGTGGGACTCCGTATTATCTCGGACTCCAAGAGTAGTTGTGCTCCCTCCTTTCCGGGTTTACGACCATACCTGCGGCACTGGTTCGCGGTCAACTTATGTATTGCTTACATGTATTTAGCAAATGGATAATTGTTGCTTGCACGTAAATTACAGACATTGAATATAATTCCTTATTTTTATCTGAGCATTGTCAAATTTTAAACGAAGTTCTAAGGCCATTATCAAAGCATTTAACGCAGCAACAATTTCCATGTTGATGTTTATACATAACTCGAGATATAAGTTAATATTTGTCGTAGAATTTCGTTTAAAAATTGTAAACGCTGCTCAAAAGACAAACAATTCAATTCTTAGTTTTTATTTCTTGAGAAATGAACAAATATTTATTTCGAAAATTGACTCTGTAAACAATTGTATGACCGCTGTCCCTTACCGCTGAGAGAGGTTGTAAAAGACGAAGGGTCCGTGTACCTGCTCCCGGATTCGGAGGGTTAATCCTAAACCCCGAAGCGTTGGGTCCCGAGACAAAGGCGACCTAAACCCACGACCGTCCTGAAAGGGGGAGAGCTCGAAAACGTATATATACGGGTTTCGTTTTCTTGACCGGGAAAATCTCACACGTATATATACGCCCGTGGTCTCCCGGGTCAGGAAACGTCCACAAGTATATATACGTGTACGGTAGGGAAAAGGTTAAATAGAAGAATTTGGCTGGCCTCGGTGGCGGCGGGGTAAAGTCCTCGCCTGTCAAATCAAAGGTCGCGGGTTCTAGTCTCGCCTGAGTAAGCTACCCTTATCCTGGGCATGGATGTTTGCGCACGTTTGATTGTTAAATGTTATCGAAAAAATCTCCAATAGTGCTGTTTTCGTTGGTTTGGAAATAAATAAATGCCTTCCTATAAAAAATGGATATGGCGAACTAAACTGTCGTTATGACCCTACCAGGGAGTTATATCATCTGGGCTTTTTAAAGGTAATACCAATGCTAAGGATTGGTTCATGAGTCCTTTCCGTTGAGGCAGAGTGTGATGAGTACCTTCAAAGAGATTTTTCACTTTTCTAATACCTAATATATTGTTGTTCATATTTTTATAAAAACCTGTATTCTGATGATGCAATAACACAATTTAATATTTTTATCTAAGCTGCGTAAAGGAAAATAAATTAATTCCTGCACCGTATTGAAAACAAGTGACGCACGATCTACGATTATGGACGAAGTTCATGAGAATGTGCATGCTCAGCCATAAGTAAATAATACAAAGTACCGTGCTATTTTATAGCTTTCCTGAATTCTAAGCCAAAAATTATATGATCGGTGAAATAGTGCGCATTTCGCGAAGTATTTCTCAAGTTTATCTACCAACCGGTTTTATCGTCCTTCGCCTTCACTCAGATTGGAAAGCTGAAATTTTCGTCAGTCATCGTTTGAAGAAGTTACGTAAATATATCACTGCTGTAATCACTTTGCCATCTTAGAATATATAATTTAAAGCATTATAATGATTACCTTCGTCAGTAAAAACTCCAATTCTGTGATATGCGGCCCCAATCATTCGGTCCTGCTGTTGTTAAGGGACAAATATAACTGCTAGCTAAATTACAACGAACACAATGACTATGCGCGTTGTGACATAGATAGCACAGTAAAATGCAATTTTTAGACGGAAAGTATGCAGTTCTCTTTAAAAATTGGCTTGCTAAATTATAGGTTTTGTGCATTCGAAGTTGTACCATGACAAAAGAAACCATTGAAGATTTAATATTAATCCATGAGAGTACTTATGATGATATCCTTACCATCGGTGGTTAGTGCATTAATTATTGCGACAATATAAAGAATAAAATCCGCTTGCAAGGGATATTCACGCTAAACCTCTGAGAATGAATTTAAATAAAAAAGCAGTCGCAGTTAACAAGGCGAAAAAAATACTCTACGTAATCGTGAAAGCGATTAGAAATCCTATTCAAACGTTGGTGCCTACCCTGGATGTTAATCGGAATGTTAAAGCAGTCATGTAAATATATCAGTAGTATGAAAAGTTGATTTCCTCTACAACTAATGAATGTATCAACAAAAGTTTGACGAAATCTTCTCGCATTCTGAATAAATCAATGCAAACTTATCGATGTTGACCTAATCAGCTGATGTTATCAAAAGCCACGGTATTTCTTCGTATGGGGTCCCCCTGGCACATCCACTTTATCCAATGGGCATCCAAAGTCTTCACCGATTGGCTGACTTTTTTACGGCCAAATAATCTAACTACATACTCGGTGCGGCTATAGATCCTTACATCATATATTACGGTCGTAGGAATAGCTCTGGGGTAAAGTCCCTTATGCCCTACTTGTGGTCTTTAATGAAATAGTGAGAAACAGTCGTTAATTTGAAATGCCTTGACTAGGATTGCTCATCACGCCACCTAGTTATAACGGATTCGATTTGATATGGGCACGCACAGGAGCTCCTCGCAAGTTCTCATTGCAGGCTAGAGGGGATTGCCTTGCGGTACACCTCGGGTCGCATTGCCATAACCATGTTGCGAGCCGGATCAGAGCGTAATGCCCATCGAAGAGTCTCGTGTTGCCGAGCAGGCATCGCGGTCGTAAGGGAAGCATGCTACTACTCACCCAGGAATGGTCATTCGGCGTGTCCTGAAAAATCCCTGCGGTTTTGAAAATCCCATGCTGACCCTTCGATTTGCTCCCTGAAAGCACGTCTTACAACTATAGATAGTGTATTTACCACACTCTCTGTGTCCAGTCTCTCAAAATATTTGTATTGGATTGTGGAAGAAGAGACATTACTGAACAATAATTCGTAGTGACATGTTTTGACAGGTCCATGGAGGAGTAACTGTCATCAATATTTTGTGGAAGTACTTGATTATAATGGTTGAATTTATTATGATGCAGTTTTTACGAACTATGCATGCAAAATAGCAAAGAAATCAAAAGTGCTTAAATACCAAATTAGTTTATTTGTTATCGTACTCAACTAATTAATATTTAACACTGACTCATTTCGAACACCCTTATTCCCATATTCAAAGCATAAATGTATATTATTCGCATTATTAAATCGTACTTAAAGGCAATGCAATGCCTTTTGCTAAGGTAGTGATGATATAAGGGGTGACCGTTAGCTTTGGTTTCTCAGTAAACTCCTCGCTAAGTTTTTTGAAAGTGCTATAGCGGTAACTTTTCTTGAATTTATATATAAGATCCCCGTAAAATATAATAATGAAAATTTAAATCGTTTTGTGGAAGAAAATCATTTAAATTTAGGAAAAAATGGACTACGCTATACATATAGTACGCCCGTGACACCACTGTCCACAAGTGTGAACGAGCATGGGAAAACCCGAAAAACTTAATCGCATTCAACTTCCGCGGAAGCCTCCATACCCGCATTCCTTAAAAATATATCCAAGTAAGACCTTATAGTGCATTCTTTCATTGCCAGATTTTAGGGGATTTCCTCTATCCTACTCAACGACCGTGCTCGTACTATTATTTACCGGCCACTGAGGAAATCCCCAAGTAACAGTGCCCCCATGGAGAGTATGAAAAGGGTGGGTGATTTTGAGAAAGGTTGGAGCTTTTGTCTTCTTTCTCCAGACGCTTTGTGGTAATCCTTACCCCCGACCAGTCATTCCCTAGGACAGAAGGACACGTGAGCTCTTTCCAGGCGCCGCTGCCGTCTGCAGCACGATAAGGTCGTCACCGACCGCAGGGCAGTCTGGGATTTCGAACCTCGTAGAACCCACTGTAGTCCAGGCATTTAAGCCTCCTCAAGGCATCCTATTTTGAATTCATTCATAATTGCACCCTTCTAAGAAGAGTGGTGGAAGATACTTCGGTTTATGGTCGTAAGTGAGTTCCGGGAAACTTCCCCATGCTCATGCCAACCGACGTTGCATTCAGTATTCAAAATTTAAATTTTGGCACGCAGTGGATGATGTTTCTCCAAAACTATCAGCAACGAGGTAATCTCTAGATATTTATCAGAAAACAAAATGTACATGCGCAAGTAAATATATACTAGAGCGCTGTAGGTGGCTGTGAAATAGCCAAAAGTTCAGGCCAACGTTGAAATTCAATATGGCTTAAATTGAAATTCAATCAGTGTCATTTTGGGAATAGGAAAATATTTGGGAATAGGATAATAAATGTATCAAATAGCAATTATTTTCTAAAACCCTGATACTTCTCTTTCTTCGTGAGCATTAAAATCAATGAAAATAAAACTTCTAGTCGAAATTAACACGAAAGCAAACACTATCAGTCAGCCAATCAGACCCTTCTGGTGATCTCGTATTTTGCCGCTTTTAATCTTGGTTGCATTTAATCTACAGAAGCCCAAATTCGCTCTTGTTTATATTTATTCTGATGTTTGATATGCGGCAGGTTCTATATTGGAACAGCAGTGATTTTGTGGTCCAAGATTTATTCTGATATCCTGAAGTTAGGGCCAAAGCCTTTATTAAAGTTTTTTCTTGGAAAAATAAACTATTATAAACCTGCCCGTTAATAAACCTCATATAAACGTAAATAAAAAAACGGGTTTTATCAATAAGATTTCATAATCCTCATTGCGTAATATACATAGTACATATTCATTGCTATCTCAATGCATCACAGCATCTGAAAGCATCTTTTTGCTCATTGTAAGGAAGCATGGTCCTTCAAATGTTGCTGAATGGTAATGACTGTGAAGGGATAAAATAACCTAAGCTTAATTCGTTGCTCTGCGTTTTACTGGTCCTTTCCCATCTAAAGTACTGTTCAACATATTTGTACCTCGCTATTCTCCGAGAAAATCAATCTACCCTCTGATAATCTATCACCAAATCCATATCTTACGAGGGGTGTTTTTGTTTTCAAACTTCGATGAGGCCGCTTATTGAAATGCTTAACAGTATGATACGATTCTTTTCATTGACATTCCATCAATGGATGCGTGCTCCTGACATGACACGAAGACTTGGCGGGGAAAATAGACGTTCTGCTAATCCTAAAAGACTCTCAAGGTGCCGTGATGATGTGTGTACGTAATTTCACTGGCGTTAGATCTCTATGAAGAGACCAATCGAAAATTCTTCCACCGCTTGGAAAAAAAGTCCTCAATACCCTTGCTATGTTGCTAATTTACATACATTTGAATGACCCACAGTAATGAAAGATATTTTATAGCTCAATTCTTCACGAATTGCTGGGGTCTCATTCATAGCTTCTACGTTCCATTTCTCGCCTTTCTGGTTTTACTCAATCTTTTGAACCTTACGTTACATTTCATGAGAACCTGGTTGTGGTCTGAATCCGCATCCACCGCAAAGAAGCTGCGCGAGTTTTTCACATTATTCCAAAACCTCTATTACCATGATGAAGTCTATTTGATATCTTCCCGTATCCTCAGGTCTCTTCCATGTGCGCCTCCGACATTTATGACGATCGAACCACGCGTTTGTGATAAATAACTTGCAAAATTTTACTGCTCAATCTCGTCTGTCGTTCCGCATTCCTAAACCAAATTGTCCGATTTCGTTTACATCCTTCCCTTCCCCGACTGCACGTTCCAGTTCCCCATCACTACTAGATTTTTCTTACCCGGGGTTTCTCTAATTATTTTCTCGAGGTGTTCATACACCTCATCAACTTCTTCCTCTCTATGATTGCTGGTGGGCATGTAAACTGGAATCACCATAAGGTTGGTGGGTCGCGCCTCAATTTCTTCCACCAGAATGCTATCGCTTACCTGATCGAAACCTAACAATATCTTACCTGACATGGATAGGTTGAAGGCCCTACAGGGCTTACCGGGCCCTGGCCCTACCGGGAGTGATCGAAAATTAATCCCGCCGATGCAGCTGTAGGTGTTAAGCCTCTCCACCGCGGCTAGTTTTGTCCAAGGGAAAGGATGATGACATTGAAGTTCGAAAAAAAATTGCATTATATGTTAATAATTATGGAATCATTCTCGCGCTTTTTTCTTTCGGTTTCTCTTTATTTAAATTGAAGTGTGCCTCGAAGAGCATATTATTGCCTACTTTCTGTATTTTGCCAGGGAGCTAAAAATAAATGTTATAAATTATTTTTAAAATTATAGAAATGAGTGCAAGCATGACTTTTGTTATAAAGTTACACATTCCATTTCATCTCACACCTGTGATTTGTAGTCGTTTAACCGTTGAAGTACTCTTTTATTTAAACGAGGTTAAATATTATATTGTAAGCGCAGTTTCATTTAGATTATTATAAGGTGCGAGACGACGAGGGTCGCCTCGAACGGACTTCCTCTCAGACCCAGCCATTAAGCACGTTCCTGCTGTCATCGGAAGAGTCGCTTGACAAACGATCCCTTTCGGTGACTCCAGGGCGTGGGCTTGTGGCCGCTAGGGTCGGCAGTTGGTGTTGTGCAGCGAAACAAGGTGTATGGCTTGGGACTGAATAAAGGAAGTTGCTTCGGTGAGAGAATTTGGACTTGTTCCCTGCTTTGTTTCCCCCGAACCCCTTTACCGTCGGCGAAGACGACTTACAATATTTACAAGTTTTATCAGTTGATATCCTGAAGTCAGATACTTAACTGCATTGTGTGTGATGATGGTCACGACATCATATTGCTCACGAGACCCTATTCGCAGCACCACCATGGAATCTTGTTTTTTCCTCGGCCCACATGCCATCCATCCAATCTTCCCAGAGGAATTCAAATCACCATCCATTTGGCTAGCACTCTCTACTGCGTCACACTATCCTAGCTCACGTTCTTGTCTGTCTGCGACCAGGAAATAAAAAAGGGAAGTACGTAGTAGCGCCCACGATTGCCTCGCATTCATGTGCCCATGAGTTCCGTTCATCACGCCGCGGTAATAACGGTGGCGAAAGGAGTGTCCGCCTTCGAGCCAATGGAAGAGGCGGTTCGTGTGTGTATGGGAGGGAGAGAGATGGTATATGCACCTGTGAACCCGCTCTCTCCCCGGCGCCTCTAGTCTCCTCAAGCGCACCCAACTACGCCGTATCGCGACGGGCGGCGCCTCATGGAGTGCCTCAATTACCGCCACATGCGTAGTAAAAATGCGTCGCAGCAGGGGCCGGTCGCGTTCCGGGCCGCTCCCGCGACTGTGTACACCCGTCGGCTGCGAAGTGGTGACATTCCAGTCACGCCGACAGACCCTCATCTTCCGCCGCCCTCTCCCGCGACCCGGCTCTCACGCGCGCCGTACCATACCCCCCGCGGTGACACTCCATACCCTGGGGGAGCAGTTCCTCCGGTTCGCACACCGAATGGGATCATTTCTTTATATCTCATTTTACCTCCTCCGTAGTTCGAGCGGATGCCAGAGTGACTGCGTAGAGCAGTTGAAATTTCTGAACTGAAAAAATACCCAAGAAGCAGGCGTTGTTTAAATATCGCCTAAATGTTGGTATTTGTAGACACAAGTATCAAGCGACGGACTTGCTCGGGAAAATCCATGTAGTGAGCATGGATACAATCATGTGATTCCTGTGAACTGATAGCTCATGACCCATGACAGTGACCTCTAATTTTAGTATACTAATGCTCGTGGGGCTGTCATCTTCTTATAACTAATTTTAATGGAAAAGGAATATATATCAAGCACATAGGTATTGAATTCGCAGGCTAAACTATTTTCTCATTGAGGACCTACCAGGGTAATTATGTTCAATTCATGAAATAGTAGCGCAGAAACATTTTATCCGTAGCGTTAGAATGTTCGAGTTCTCATATTTCCGCCGGTAAATCTATCAGTTTTGAAGAAAACGGTGTTTAAGAAAACGGTATTTATTTCCACGGTGGTACTTCCGTGACTTCCTCTTTTCCTCATCCCCATTCTTCAGCTCTTCAAACCACTATAGTCCTCCCCACCCCACATCCCCCAGTCCTCGTCACCTCTTCCGGAAACACAAATAAAATCATAAGTAGCTGCGGGAGATCAGAAGCGTTGCGTCGTCACAAGGCCGCCGCTTCGAATCTCGCCAAGGACTCGCTCGTGGGAGGTGGTGGAACCGTGGAAGCAGGAGCGAGGAGTTGGCAGAAATGGGGGAAGGGGTTTGGGCGCTAGCGGGCGTTGGCGCGGCTCGCTTGCCCTAAATTTTGGTCATTTTGTCTTATTTTATCCCCTGGGAGTGGAAATGCATGATCCATTACGCAGCAGGGGAGAGTGGGAACCGCGGAGACTCCGAAAATGATGTCATTCGCCGCTGACGGAAGAGACTGTAGCTGCGAGAGATGCGTAGAAATTTCTTGCTGATGCGTGCGTAGTAGTTTTCAAGAATCGCCGACGGAATTTGCTTACGCTGTCGATAAAGACTGGGGGAAAAGTTATCTTCTAGTGGAAAAACACACAAATATATGTAGCTGCGCTTCCAGTGATTAGTTATGCTTATAATGACGTTTGTGATCATGTGCTTCTTTATCTCTACAAAATTTTTTGCGCCGTAATGATTGGTCAGTAATCAAGTTTGCTGGGTGACGTATCTGTGTTTCTGATCCCGTAATGTGATTTTGATTTTCTTTTAGTCTCTGGTCACGTAGCTTCACAGTAAACTTAAATAATTTTATATAACTGGTACGAAATAAAATTTGGAACTTGGGTTTATTTTTTAGTTATACCTACCAATTACTATTCAAGCTAAAATATTTGTACCCATTACTCGTCAATTGCAAAATTTGTGTATTTAATTGTGAGCGTACATTAGCTACCTGTTGATTCTATGCACAGAGAACGGTTATCTAGAGCTGGAAGTATTCTTGCACGTTTGAAACTCAGTTGTGATTCCTCAACACTTCGAATCTCTTTCTTTAATATCGGGGACAATCTGTGCGAAAATAAGCATAAAATATTAATCATTCGCATTAAATTTGATAAAAAGTTTTAATTTTGTTAGCATTTAATATTCACCACTGGTAGGAGAGAAAATGAAATTGTTACTATACGATTAGGTATGTATAGCGTTGATATCTAATGAAGTTATTTTGCTTTTCCCTCTTTGGCGCTTTTCCAGCCTTCTCATCGGAATGTTTTTCATCGGGTTTGTCCTTGGGTAAATCGTAAAACACGAAATGCAGCCTCCTCACTGCGCAAGTCTGAGTAGTTACCCCTGGCATTACGGTTTTTACGTGTCACATGAGCATAGGTCATGCATTTGCTGTCCCGAGTTTCTAGTTCATGCATATTCATGTTTTGTAGAAGACGTAGTTTTCTGTGGGTCGCAATAAAGTTTTACGGTTTTTCGATCGTTCAATTACGTCGTAGCGTAAATAAAACAGGAATTCTCTCGAATAACTATCTATACTCCCATGTATTATATTGTGTTCCTTGCTTGAGTTTTTCAAACCTCGTTCATTGGTTCTTGAGTGTGGAATTATATGTGCATGATGGTATGTCTTTTCACTTATTTTCTGAATTGGCATATAATAATTGGTATTAAAGATTAACGCTTTCAGGAAATCTTAATTTTTTAAGTTGGGTGCGTCATGACGGGTCCTCAAATTGTCATGATGCTACTACCCGTGGCGATAGAAAAAATATTTTGTCGCTATAAAAAATTAATCGATGTCGCATTCACACGAATATGGGTCAAATTTGATTTTTATTAGCGTGATAAGATATGTGCCAATACTTTAATCTCTCTTTTGAGACGCCAGCAACAATCTAGACTTGAAATTCAAAAATACCAAGCCTTGATTTGTATTCGCATATATTAATAATGGTGATTAATTAAAAATTAGTTAATTCAATTTTGTATTTATATTCCGAATTATTGCGTGTAAATTAAGAAATGGCTCACGTATAAATCTCAGACTCCTCCATACCCTAAAAGCCCAGGAAAGTGGCTTGAAAACGTCAATAATAAAATATAATCTACGCTGCATACATTAGCTATTGATAAATAGATCCAAAATTGTTGCTAACTTCATCGGAGAAATGTGTGGGAGTTACGGAGATGAAGGGTCTATCATACGATGGTAATCGTTGCTATCTGATAAGTAGTTAGAAGGTGTTTTTAATAGAGAAAGAACTAATATACGCTTTAGCAGCAGCGGCTTTGATGGCTTTCATCAGCTATTGTGAAATATCTGAGTAAAGTATGAAAGAAAAGGAAGCCTTCATTGATAAAATATTGACGTTCAATTTTATCTTATTTTCGATCAAGGACCTGTTCTATTGCACAATAGCAATAAATAACTTGAATGACTTGTCCACTGCTAATTCTAATACGAATTAGTAGTTTATGCCCAATTCATCAATTCCTCTGCTTTGGATACTTATAAAATGAGTATCAAGTAAGTGGAACTTCAATCCAGGATTAGCGTCGATTTCCTTGAGAGGAACCAGAAGGCAGTACACTCCAATTGTTCTACCTTTAAAATCTGATCCTTTAGCGTACCATCACCAAAAAGAAACGAAATCATTTAGATGTGTAGTTACCGAACGCAATGTAAAAGTTTTTGAAAATATATTCTGAATATAGTCGCGGCTAAATCTGAAGTAATTCTTAAAGTAACTTAAGATAAAGTTTGGTAATGTGTGCCGTTTGGTGGTATGGTGCTTCGTTTTTTCCTTTATTGCTCTCTTCAACCTCTTTTTGTGTAATAGCCTTCGTTTAAAAAATTAATAATGGCCCTTTTATCTGCACATTAAATACGTAGAGGTTTACTTAAAACTAATACAAAATATTGAAAAGCGTGTTTTTAAGTCGATGCCAAATTTATTGTTTATTACTTTTTTGAGGTGCAGAATGGTATCGTTTCTGTGTTTACCTGCTGAAATTTCATCTATTTTATTATTCTACTTCCTACTTCCTCATCCAGATGAACTCCGATGAATCTGTTTTGCTTCTATGAGCCTACAGTAATTTCCATTAAGTATGTCACCAAATAGAATATCCGAATGTGGACATCCCCTATCACATTGCTCACGTGTTAGTCTCAAGTGAATCTTGAGGAATTTTTATAATAAAAACGGGGCACCTAACACTTGCTTCACGCAGTAAATTAATATTGGTATCATGAGACCCCAATTTGTTGAACTGAATGGCATAATGTTTACCTGTAGATAGAGATGGTCTTATTAGCGTTGCGGTCTGCCAATGAAAATTTATTTTCTTTGATCCTAAAACAGGAATGAATTCGGCGGTTTTCTCGGGTGTCAGGTCTGAAATAAGTATGTATAAAAAATACGCAAGTTATGTTGTGGGAGAAGCAGTGCTCAGGCCTGCCTCATTTGCGTAGAGGAAACCCCTCCCGCTCATCGCTTAGATCTCAACCGTATCAAAACAACGAGGTATTCTCTGAATTTTCTTCCGAGCAAAGTCTCACGTCCCCGGCTGTCACGCGAGTTGGTGGCGGAAATTGGCTCTTGTAATAGTTGTCGCCCCCTCCATTGAGAATACCACTTTTTGCCTCCATTTCTGTGTCGAATAATCCCTGTCTGAGCGGTTGTTTTCTAGCTTTTTCCTCCCAACTTTATGGAAGTTAAAAAAAAAGATTTCGTAGGCATGAAGGCGGAAACAAGCGAGGAGAGTAGGTGCGATAAATACAGTAGAGGTTTTCTAGTGAATTGACAGTGGGACGGCACGCTTGCTCGACTCACTTGCTATCTCCACGTGAGCCGTCGCTCACCCTGGAGTTCGTGCTGGAGATTTATCCTCAGGTTGCGTCATACTCCATTAGACCCCACCTTCGTCCCATTCTATCTCCATCCTCTCTTTCTCCTTCGGTTATCGCTAATTCGAAGCGCAGAATTAATCGCCTGGCTTCCCGGGCCCATCTGTATCGCCCTTCCCCTTTCATAAATTCTTAAGGGATCTAATGGAATGAGTGCCCTTGCATTATGTCTTGAGATATCATTTACGTGCCGTAGTCATATGTCTCGGTGAAATTTATATTCATCAAAATTTATTTTTTTAGAAATTCAAGAAGTATTTCTTAATTAAGATTGAGTTACTTAACATTTCTCCGTCAAATTCCACCAATGGGTCGCCATCCGTCACCGAAGGTAATAAAATACTTTACTGCTGGCTAAGAACTGAGGTAATTCACTTTAAAAGTAATATGACCCCTTTTATTCCATATTCTTGCCTCCTCATTCTGCCGTCTGTATATTTTTACTGTAACAATAGCGTAAATTTGTGCGCTTTATGCCATGTTATTTATCCCGAGTTTTTTTTCTATTTTCAAAGTAAACCTTTCCTCTAACTTTTTTAGTGTTATTCCTAATTATCGGACTCATTATTTCAATCAAAACTTACCAATAAAACCGAAAGGTAAAGCAAACATCATGATGTGCATCGCTGTTGCGTCGGCACGCTTTCTCACTCCATGTTCTGGCATATTTTATTTCGTGGTTTCATCTCTTTAACTTTCTTTAGTCTGACTCTTGTCCTTTCTCCTGTAATATTTTTTAAATAATTACTTAGGATTGTTGGAATTTGGAAATAGTGATAGCAATTTCCTTTTTATTTGATTGAAATAGAGAGAGAATAATCTCACTCGCTGCCCTTCCAGTTCATGATTCTCTTACCAGTATCTAATCATTCTCTTCAATGTTTACATGAAGGCCTAAAATGGATGACTAGGTCTACAGGAATGTTTTAATTAATCAGAATATGTCTTGCTTGAAAATGTTATACGCTGTCGCATCCATCAACAGAAGATAATAAAGATGCTATTTCAACTCTGACTTGTTATTTCGTCCATAATATCCTCGTAGAGAGAATATAAAGAAAAGATCTGTTGTTTTAAGCGATGCATAGTGTCGTAACTCACTGATAGTGTTGTGTCCCTTATTCCTGTGAACGTAATGCTCCTCGTTCCGCGGACTGATCAATCGCATTTCCCACATTCAAAAGGCCGTTTTACACGGGGCACGGGATTGCGGAGGCTAGAGCTGCATTAATTTCTAAAATGGCGTGGAATTGCGCGAATGCATGAACGAAATTAGAACAGGGGCTATTTTGCCGTTCGCATCCACGCATTCTCGCATGTGTTCTAGCAATTCACCGCTTTACACGACGCAATGTTGATTGCGCCTTCGCACGTACGTCAGATTGCGCAATTCCGTGTACTGTGTGAAACGGCCCTAAAGCTTTTCTATTCCCGTCCCTCCCCTCTTCCATCCGCCATAGTTTTATTTTTTCGCTCTCCTTTTCCCTTTCATTCTTGGGCGTCTCGCCTAGGCGATCGTTCAAATCTCCGTCCGCGAACTGCTTCACCGCCACTCTCTTTTATCCCCCCCTTCAGCATGCTCCCCTGGTGTTTTTATTGCCCGTTAGCATTCGATCGGTTGCGGCGCCATCCATGGATTTTGATTGCGTCTTTTCTTTACCCCGACCATAACATGCATATCTTCGGTCTTTTCTCGGAATTCGATATCTTATTAGCAGGAACCTCCCCGCTTTCCTACGTCTCTTATTTCAAAGACCACCTCGTTGATCCGCCTTCATCTCTGAGAGCTATCTACGAACCTGATTATTTGAATGGATCATCCTTCGTATTGTGAAGAAAAACAAGATCAATGTGAATGATTGTATAAATCGTAAAAAAGCAATCGATTATCTGATAAGTGAAGCATTGAGGATATAACAGGTAGGGAAATATTAAATCATGTGTCGCTGTGAGAAATTAGTGTTCGCGTGTCATCTTCCGGTCGTTGAAAGCTGTTGGCGGCGTAAAAAACTTTGAAATGTTTTTCATCACTAATCTAGTTCGAGAAAGTGAGGCCTAGCTTTCTTATTGTTTGTATTTTCGATCTTATGTCGAACGCCCTGCGTTGTGCATTTTGTATTCCATTCTGCTTCCATTCGGAATGAAACGAACATGTTTGTAGGGCGTAGTGAAAGCTGTTCCTTACAACAGTTCGTGAACTTTTAAACTTGAACAACCGGTCCAAATGAGATTCGTCCCGAAGCGAGGCTCTTCGAAACTGACCGGAAGCCCGAGAGAGAGAGAGAGTGATGAGACGTCCCCTCTTGAAATACGCTATTTATCCAATGCGCGATTCACTCCGGTTGTGTGTTTTCAAATTTCTATTATATTTTGATTTAATCCTTTTCGTGCGTAGATCTTTGCGGTCAATAGCTATGTTGTATTATTTTTCATTTTTTCAACCCTGATTGTTTTTTTTTTCATGTGTGTACGTCGTATTTCGATTTTTGTTTCCATGAGAGATTTCTGCCCGTTTGATTCCAATGAAATTTTTTTCACCTTCTCAGATATTTATTTTTTTTGCCTTTCCTTCCATGCACTTATTCGGGTGATCTCCCATTCTGTTACCATCAAACTTCTTTCTCTTCAACTGTTGACTGCTAAACAATCTGATATTCTCGTTGTAGTGTAATGGTCACATTACTTACATTCGATCTTGCGCCGGTAGTCGATAGTATTCTTCGTATTTTAGTAATCCTTAATATGTGTGCTTACCATGGTAAAAATGGCACATCTTCCCTCATGTACACCGTTCAGGATCATAGTGGCGTAATGGTTGGAACACTGAGATAAGATGAGATGGGCACCGGATTCAAATTTCGGTAAATTCTCTCTCGCCTCTAACATATAAACCCTCGCCGTGTAAACTCCTCCTTAGAAATACGTGGTGAGTCGTAGGCTCTCCTGGGAAAGATACTGGTACCCTCATGCTGTGAAGTTGAAGTCCATGAATTACGATTGCCATCGACTGAAATCCGGGTGAGCTCTATGGCTCTATCTTTACGTGTCAACCTCTATTCCTTCTATCTGTGATCCAATATCCGGGGTACAACACTTGATTACCAAGAGACTAGCTGTCTAGGTATTTCAATGAATTTGATCAAATCAACAGTCTTATATTAATACCTTGAGAAACAGCATAATTTAACATTCCACAGCAGACATCTACGAACCCTACTCCGAAGATGGGAGGAATCCGCTTTAGTTAGAATCGTACCCGCCACCATATGCAGTTACTCCTCCTCAATCGATCCCACGAAATCTTCAATGTGATTCATGTGCGAGATCTTTAAAGACAGACTAACATGGTGATTGTCTGAGGGAATGGCTCTTCATATTACGCCCCTCCACTTGGTGGATTTGGGGGTAGGAGATGGCGCCATCCCCACTTCTAGTGATTCTAGGCCAATAGAAAAATTGTAATTATAAGCCTGGTTTCTATTGAAATACATACTTAGCCCATTTAATGTCAACATGTGTGCGTTTCAAGTCGATACTTTCTCCGAGTAATATCCTCCCGTACGCCTGTTGCGTCGATAGGAATTGCATACCATTTAGGGGCTGGAAAGGTATTGGTGCCTCCCCATCAATGCAACGACCATAATCTATCCTTACCACTCAAGTCATGAGGGATTAAAATATTTCTCAATGTTGAGGTGCTTTGGTATCTGCGCAGTTCCAACTTGTAAAATGCGCCATTCCCCTGAACGGCACGCCTCAGAGGAAGAAAAGCAAAGATCAGTGATGAGTGATTTGAGAATCGTCCTCAAGTTCTCGTCTTTTTCTGCACGTGAGGACTGTAAGCTACTCCCTCCACAGCATGCCTTTCTTTCTTTCAGCATAAAGACATGCATGCGACTGCTGCTGCCAGCGGGCTTGCCCTCGACGCCGTTCTTAGCGCCTCCTCCTTCTCTTCCGACATTTACTCGGCAAGGCCTCTCATGGGATTCGTCGACGCGCTATGTGATATTCGGAGGAGGAAGTAAGCGGTATATTAGCTCGGATCTCTTCCGCCGTACTATTATTGTAGCCAGGTAGATGCGAGTGTTGGAATGGCTGCTAGTACCGATTGCGAGGGTGAAATAGCGGGTTTGCTGTCTACAAGGACTGTATAACGGCTCCCATGTTTGTGAGTAATATTTCCAAATAGTAGTTTTTAGCGTCTGTTGTCACCGATTTCGCCAAATAAGTGAGGAATGGATAATTTGCGTGTTTTATCTTACGTCAACGCGGGCCTTTGCGTTTTGGAATTACAACATGCCAGTAATTCTGAGTTTGCCTCGTCAAATTGGCAATTATATCAAAGTAGCTCTTCAAACGTTTAAATTAATCATGCCCTTCCATATAATATTACATTCATATGTAAAGTGATGTGACGTGTTGCAAACGACCTGCGGAGTGTGAGATCGGAATATGCTGGAGAAGGTACCTATTTCTGTTTTTATTTTTATAGTTGTTTATATATTATAATAATTTGCAGATACGAAATAGCGCCATTTAGATGTATATTTCTGTGGTTATTTTCGATAAAAAAACGTGAATCTACTAATGCGTGGAATACATTTTAAAATATCTCCATATGCTTTCGCTGAAGTCTCTATATGTCTTATTGTTAGTTTACGTCCTATGTGGTACGGAATTGTACGTCTTGTGAGATCATAGTTGTTCCCTTTCCAACGAAGGTAAATTTTGGTTGTCAATCGAATGTGCTCATACGCTATGTTTAAGTGATTAACTTGGGATGGACATCTGCTACCCTGGCGGCCTTCCAGTCTCCCATCATGTGCACCTGGAGACTGATTTTGAAAGTTGCTCGGCATACCTTGAAATGTATTCGCCGATAGCCGGTGGAGGTACCAACTCAATAAAGAGATATTGTCGTTATTTTTTTTACTTGTTGAGTGCATGCGTTGCGATACGTGATGTGGATCGGTCTCTGGGGTCTTTAGGTCTCAAACGGAACGTGGCACTCGTGCGGTTTACTTGTCGGCCTTAGTTGGCTGAGATAGCCGTTCACCTATGGAACCCTTTGCGCACATCGCGCTCTAAAGTGAATCTCGTTCTTTGACTCCAGTTAGCTGAAGGCAGGCATGAGGTGTGACCAGTTCACCTCGCAGAGTTATTCTCCGAGGAACGAGTTGTTGTTTTACCTCGTACCGTAATAGGCATCTGCGAAAGAAATAAGGACTCTGCTGACCCGAAAACGAAGAAATAGATGTAAGTTAGTATTTCGAAATAAAACGCTCGACATGTTGACGTAGTAATTTTTTTCAATTATTTATCGCATGCGGTCGTGAGACTTGATTTTTGGGTTACGGTGTGATCGTACGCCTCTTAGTGCGGTAGACATCCAATCATTTTAATAATCAGTGTGTAATGAAATATCGCCTGATTCTAATTAGTTAGTAATAAGAAAGTATTTAAAAATATATATATCGTACAAGTCATAATTATTTAGAGATTTTATTTTATTTCCAAATCACCGAATACAACTCATATTGGCCATTTCATATCGGGGTATTCAACAAATTTAGCAATTAAACGTATGCGAACAACCATGCTCTGGATAGGGGAAAACTACCCAGGCGGGACTCGAACCCGCGACCGCTTGGTTGGTAGGCGAGAACTTCCCCCTCCCCACCCCCCACCACCCCCGCCACCGAGGCCAGCAAAGTAAGATGTTCTTTGTTTCAGTATAGGATAGGTAGACATTTAAATTACGCGTGATGTGTCCATTCAAGGTCACAGCCTCGAATTTTTATCGAAGGTAGAGGAATCATTTGGATTAAGGGTAAATTTCTTAGGAGTCTATTGTAGGGGATTCACAGTAGATCGCGTCCCAAAAATTATTGGTGAGGTAAATCCTTTGGCCACATTGCTGGTTGCCTTGGTATAGCTTTAATATGACTTCTTAACTATGCTGTAATTTGGGTTTGAACGAACTTGATATTTTTCCTTTGGAAAGTGAAGATACACATGCACGTACGGTTCACTAAAACTATATTTGGGTGCGAAAGAAGAAATTACGCATATTATGGAATTATTTCAAGCTATGGACGTCAATGTTTTTTTTTCATGCCTCCATATCTGATTCATTCCTCTGTTTGCCTACCGGGTCATCTCTTTTCTCAGTTTAGGGTTACATGTTTAATCGTTCCTAGCAGTCTTTTATTGTAAATCCGTATGAGTTCTTCCGTATTTAGTATTACCAACGACTTAGCATTTGCAGGGAAACAATGCCAAGAGATATTATTGGCGTGCTGTCAAATGATGCATTCCAGAAACTACGAGAACAGAAGAAAATCCCACACCAGTCTCTAAATCGGCTTCCGCTTTGATATTGAACTATCAGAGTGATAGCGAGGCTCGTAAGGATATGTTAAGCAGCTGTTGTGTTGTATAGTTTTCTTCCATTTTATCTCACATACCGAACTTGGTATTATCGTGCACATAGCTACTTCCCGTGATATTTTTACATTTATAATTTATGAGCTCTTATATGGAAAGTATACAATTAAATTACTTACGGGCAATGCTGTTGAGGGGCCCTATTCTCTATTTAAATAAGCCAATACCTTGATTTCTCCGCTCATTAGAAGGCACCCTGAATGGTGTGTAAACATGTCCAAAATAGAACTTAGTCACGAATGCTGATTAGCGTGATTCCATTGAACAATTCGCAATGCGAAGTTTCAACTTGGCAAGACTCGTGAACCCTGAACAGCAATTAATTTTGGATCTCGTGTAGATGAGTGTATTAACCCCATGAAAGTGTTATTATAATTGTGCCTCCTGATTTCCATAAGCACCGAATTGTGTATTGAAGTTTAAAATCCAGGGTTTTTGCATTTCTGTTAAATTTATCGTATAATTTGGAGTCTTTAAGTTAGACTTAAAATTTGAAAAGAAGAAAATCACTCGAGGAAAGTATAAATACTTACGTAAATGGATTATAAAAGATAAACAACTGTAATTCCGGTTCCTGTCTGCCCGTAAAGCCTTGAATTGGGTACAGAAGAAGAAATTTCTGCTGATATTAAAATTGATTCGAACAATCGGCGTCAAAGTTACTTTAGCAAAAATTAAGGTTAATCATAAAGATTAGTAATTAAATAGTCAGACCTCTGATGGAGAGATACCTCCCGTTTTACTCAAGTCTCGATCTGAAAAGTGTTCCTATCTTGGGACCACCGAAACGTAGAAAGATAAATTCGTCCGTAGTTTCGCAACATTCGTTGTCGAGCAAGTTTGTCCTCTGATGGGCTCTATATATTATTTCAAACGTCTTTGCGGCTGACAGCCCTGTCTTCTTGGCAGTTCTCGTGGGCTCCCGTAGTTCTCGTGCGACATTTTGGTAATCGGATGATAATGACAGTGGTTTAGTCATTTTGATCCACTCGTTTTCTCACCCACTGAGACTTTTGAAATGAATTGTAGCCATAGGCGGATCCAGGGGGGGGGGTTGCACGGGGGCACGTGCCCCCCCAGACCCTCAAATATATGCATTATTTTTAATACGGTCCCATTATCATTGCGTTCGTTTTGTATTACGAGGTATCCTTGTGCCCCACCCAGAACAAAATCCTGGATACGGCCTTGCTTGTGCCCCTCCCAGAAAAAAATCCTGGATCCGCCCCTGATTGTAGCCAGTCTCTTTTCTTGGAATATGTACAAACAACGAAACATGGTAGACATTAGACTCTTAAGTAGAATTGATACTATTTTAGCCAAAACGTATCAGTTAACATGCCCACTTCGCTGTGGGCAATCACAAACTAGCAAGAGAGTGGTTTTGTGCCGTGTGCTCCGGGTCGAGAACTTGGTCAAAGTTGTGGGGTGAGAGGAACGAAGGCTGCAGTGAAATAAGAGATGGGTGTTCGTAGAAGAGTGGGACTCGAGGAGATCGGGGTGTTCTCAGATAAGTTCCCTTGAGAGATCGCAAGGGCCTGGTTTTACGTATCAATAGGGTAGGTAGCCTTTTCTTCGGCAAACATTGGGGACTAAATTGCTGGAAGTGCAACAATACGCATTTGCTGTGTCGAAGTTGTGTGTGTTCGTTTAGATGTATCTTCGAAGTACGTAGTTCGTACTACGAACATACATCTAAACGAACTTCGTACTATGCTAAATGCTAGTGTCCAATTTCTTTATTCAGAGCTCATACTAGCAATTAGTACATTTGAACGTAATTGATGGGCATTGATCATCCTGTGACTTTCATATTTACTTTCAAAGTTTTTGTAGGATACAATCGCTTATTCACCAAGCGGTAGAATTGACTGTAGGTTGCCGTGAATTCATTGCCTCTCTTACGTTTTTAGTGGAAATTACCTAATTAATCTCTTATTATTAAAGTTTTAAAATTTCCGTGAAATATGCTCAATAAATAAAACCACTTACTAATTAACAATCAATGCATAGCCGATCAAATAAATGGTTAAATCGACGGACGGAAACCCAGGTCCTAATTGTTTAGTTGTAGTCTTATTCCGTTCGCGGAGAAAATGGCAAAACCATTCCGTTTTGGAAATTATTTCTCGAGTTTAAAGACGCTGCTCTATGCATGTCAGATTGCCTATTACGATTGTTTTAATGTCTTCTCCCTGACATTTTCTACTCATACCTCGAAATTCATTCCCATATTTGTTAACAGAATTGTTACCTCAGGTATTTAACTTTGCTACTAATTGTTGAAATGTATTGGGATGAGTATGATCTCAATAAAGATTTCTTTTATTACTGGATGTAATTAATTTATTTAGGCAGGTGAACGTCTTTAGGAATGGCCTAGTTCCTTTTAATTTCGTGGATTTGCCCTATTGCCTTCTCAACTCACCCCCGTTTACCTTGTAACATTCCACTTGAAAACAGAATTCAGGATATAGTTTCTAAACAATACGAAGTTTACTCATTCCCCGTTCCTCCATGTTATATGATACGGCAAGGGGTGTAGAAAGTGGGAAGGTATGACAATTGGTGCATATTTATTTTATTTGAGGCATTCATAAGGAGAGTATTTTTCAAAAAAATATTAAGTAAATACTTGCCACCAAGTGACCTGAAGGTTTGCATATCGGTCTCCAGTGAATGTGTATCCATACTATTAGAGGATTTAACTGAACAAATTTTGATGGATGCTGCTGTTATCCTAAAAATATCTATAGAAAATAAATGGAAATTTTAAAATATTTTGCCATTTGGCAGTTTTATGTACTGCCACGACACCCAGGAATTGAAAACCTCGATGCATTTAAATACGCTATCAATAATATTGGGGATGAATTTTCGATAATACAGACACCGATGACGAATAGTTTGTCTTCCGCGTGAGAGAGAGACCTTATTTACCTCGGTGCGTCGCCGGCAAATTTCAGCGAGCTCGGCGAGCTGCGGGGAAACAATAACAAACAAACAAACAACGGAGCCCGATGACGAATTAAGAGCGTGACCTTCACGGTTTCAGTGCGTGGCGCATGTGGGAACCGATTCGCAAGCTACGGGTATCCGCTGGATGGGAGTAGTTGAACCTGGCGGTGGTTCTCTGTAATCTACGAAGAGGAGGAGGTGGGGGCGAAAGTCCGGAAGCTTAGTAGAACCTAAACAATACCCCCTCCTCCTCCACTCCCCCTACCCGCTTTTATCTCTTCTTCCACTCCCCTCTCGCTATCTCCCTTCCTCTTAAACCCCCCTCCGCTTCCTGCATCCACTTCTACCTACCCCGGCTGCACTCCCTTTATTCCTCCCCCCTTTTCACCCCTCATTCCATCACCCCTTTGTTGCCAACTCAACCCCCCCACGACGCTCTCCCCCCTCCATTCCCGCAGGCACTATCCTCACCCCCTCGCGCTTTAAGCGCGCGCCCCGCGAACAGCGTAGCGCTCGCTGATTGGTTGATTAGAGGGGCGGGGTGCCTCTTCCGATGTCCACGTTGTGCGCCGCAGGATTGTTTTCAACTTTCGTGCCTTTATGTTGACTTCATTTGTGTGCGTCAAGTGCTCGTGACCCAAGGCCTACCCTTAGATTATCCTCTGGCGATGACGTGGAACAATTATAACTTGCCCCGCGACACGTACTGTCGACTGCGATTGCGGCTATTTTCAGGCGTGCGCATTAATTTTTCCCCATTTTTTACGTAACGGGAGAAGTAATTACGGAAATGATGGTCAAGTTCACGGTCTTAAAGTAATGGCTCCCATCAGCATTAATCGGTGACCTCCCTGTCGCATTGTGCATCGTCAATGTGTACGTTATCACTTCAATGTGCTCCCTCTTGTTGTAAGTAACGGAGCGCCGTCGCAAGGGTTTTCTTCGTGGACTTCATATGTTCCATTTTTTTAAGTCTTAATACTTTAAAAAATTGGTAATTTTCCCTTTGTGAATTATATTACGTTTGCGAAATATGTACCGCGCAAGGCAGATGCAAATACATCGTACGATAGTGTGCCTGTTGGCTGGTAATTAACACAAATTCACTACGTGCATCTGATTGATGTGGTCTTTTATTGAGCGTTCCAGGTGCATATTCGAATAATCAAAAAGTATAAGAACTCCAGGAACAGAGAGAATTAAATGATAATGTAAACAATTTTAAGAGCGATTCCTATCAAAATATTAAACAATCCCCTATTACGACAACGGAAAGTCACTGATGCAAAAGCGGTCTCCAATATTTAGGTAACGGTAATGCGTCAGCGTGTTTTCCACGGAATTTTTGCTGTTTCCGGAACTTAATGGTTGTTGAACATACACACATATGTATGTGGCATTGGAAACTAATATCTTAAAATAATAATTATTCTGTTATTGATTGTTTATCCTTTTATTTCTATGATGGTGTTAATGAAAAATCAACGCAAACTTTTAGAGAAGGTGATGACGTCAATGATTTTTTGTTGCCGTCATTATAAGGTGATGGATAATTGAATCAGCCTTATTTTTTTGTGAGCATAACCATTTCCTTCATAACTTTCCGAGTACTCTCCTTCCAGTTTATAGATCGCATATGCGTTTACAAATTTCATTTCGAATGAGACATAAATCAAATGTGTGTAATGAATTTTCAAGTCATTGCTATGCGAATGGGAAAACATTTAATTCCTGCCATGCTCTCGAATGGTACATGAAATTTGATTTTTAAAGCTATATCAATATTACGAAGTTTTCCACTCTTTGTTGACTATCAGTGCACACAATGGCCCTCTCAATGTTGCGTAGTAATCCTTAATCGGATCTGAATTCAATTGGTCAATATATAAATAATTTTTCGTTGCTATTCGTGCGGAATTACATGCCTGTCGAATATCTTATTTTTGCAACCATCGTATTGTTATTGTATTTTTTCTTCACTTTGGAAACTTCCGTTGTATTCCAATTATTTTTATGTCTCGAAATTAATTGGACTCGCGGTGCTCCTTGTTTTTTTCTGTTTCCAACGTGCTCAAGGATTTTTGTTTTGCCGGTGTTTACATAGTGCAAACTTACCTTGCGGCTTCTGTGGATGTGAAACGTGGACGTCATAAAGCGTGGTCGCTCATCTGTTGAGCTATGTTGAAGAGAAAATGTGCACCAAGGATCGCGCTTTTACTTTCTCCTTTCGACGTAGCGTAGAGAAAGTATTTCTCTTTGAAGTACACACACGAGACTCTATAAGGAGTTCACTCTATCTGAAGACTACATGAAAGTGGAATCCGAATTTTCTATCTTGATTGTAAGATTGTGGTTTGATGTTCAAGTATATTAGTAATTTTATAATTTTTGTCCCAAATTATGGTAGGTATTCTTTGAAATTTTACCGTCTCTTATGATATTGAAGAAAAATTACTACCAGATGAATTAGATAAATTTTGTGATTATTTGTGAATAAATGCGCTATTTATGAATTGTCATATTTTCCATGTTTTATATGCGAGTTTTTATTATTGGTTGAAATATGTTTGCATGCAGTTCTGTGCTCATGTCTCTATTTATAAAATTCTTGTGGAGTATTTAAACAATGGAATTTACCTTTAATTGCATTATCTTCCGTCATAATCAGTTTTCTCATCAATTATGGAAAAAATAACGACATCTCGTTGATTCTTTCAGGTCAAAAATAGGATATTTACCTAATTTTCAGTTTTTACCCATCTCAAGATGAATCACTCCTGCTCGAACAGTCATATTTACTCTTGTTTCCTGTAGTAGTAAGTTTCGAAAATTTACGCTATCTGTGGATTTTTTATATTTAAACATGGGATATATTCCATTATTTACTAGTATCTCCTGACAGAAAATATTGAGGTAAAATTTCATATTTGAGACCCAGATAATTGTTGCCTGGGGTCCACTATGTATTTCTGAAAATTTTAAGGTGATAGAGTGAGTTTTAATCACGTTATGCGTCAGGAAATGAGACCGGTCGACTGGGGGCGATGCTTCCTCATGATAGTCAGAGGAAATTAGTATTAGCGTTCTATTTTGATGAACGGTTGTTCAAGTAGTCGAATGCAGTTTCTCTCGAGTGTTTTCCTCGGGCCGCGACTATCATCGGCCTTAATACTGTTGGCTACCTACGTAGTAGGCTCAGGGATGTAAAGACTCTTCGTGCTGCACCTGGCACTTTTGCACAGCTGACGAGCATTCAAAACGGAATGTCGTCATTGTTGTGTAGATAAATTAACTCGTGGCTTATCGAAAGCTGCCTCCGCTAGAGGAAAAAAAATGCTTTGCACTTTCTTTCTTTTGGCCAGCCATCTTTCTCTTCCTTTTCTTTGTCGCCATTTCTCATCCTGACTCAATCGACCGGGCTGCTGTTAGCTTTCCGCTAAATCCTCGTGTCGTTCCGGCGCTGGTATCACCATGCGCGTTTGCTAGGCAACCTCTCACGCCAAATCCTGGAGAAGATAGCGGCAGTGCGTCAGAGGCTATTCTGTGGATGAGGCAAACCCCCCATGAAGGCCACGGAGCACAAAATAAACACGCGTTTGGAGCTCGTATTTGTACAAGCAGATGCCGTCCGCAATATCCCGGATGAAAATTAAAAATCGGAGTCTTCGGTAAAAAGCCTGCGGCTGTTGTTGAATTTCAACCCTCTGGCTGAACTGAGTTCTCGTCACGCTAGGGCAATAATGGCCTGACGTCGTCACATGCATGTAAATTTCCATATTCCACTTACACTACA
This sequence comes from Ischnura elegans, assembly GCF_921293095.1. Classification (NCBI taxonomy): domain Eukaryota; kingdom Metazoa; phylum Arthropoda; class Insecta; order Odonata; family Coenagrionidae; genus Ischnura; species Ischnura elegans. The sequence goes on from NC_060246.1 coordinate 150,210,375, forward strand.
ACTCCTTTGAAATACAATTTCTTTCAGTTATTTTCTCAGGAGGGATGATGTCTTTGGTAGCTTTACTGTAAATCTCACTTTAATATTCTAATTCGTGGTAATAATGAAAACTTCGAAGAGAACGGGAAGAAAGGCAAAGGACGGCCCCGAATGAGGGACGTAGAGCAAGTAATTTAGTAACTACTAAATTCGTACAATATTTTTTAAATTAAGCAACAACGTAATTCTACATCCTGTTGACGCACTGCAAGAGCCACACCGGACATGACCGCTGTTATTGTAACGTTTCACATACACGGATTTTTGGTGCAACCATCAATGTTGTGAGAATTAATTACTAAAATTTAGCCGTAACACAATTCTAGTCACCTTTGCCCGTATAATTCGGCTTAGCCTCTGCTAAGTGACCACAACTTCGATATAAATAACATACTAAGCATGAAAGGATCGGTGACACTTAACGCATTTGAAATTTTTATGAGTGAATGGCCGGGAGTAATTCCTCTCCGTATGTCGAGAGATTAATCTTAATCATATGCTAGGACAGGAATGTCACCCAAACCAAGCATTTATCAGACGAAAGTATGGCTCAGGTATTCTTGTCGAATAATTTCTCATTTTCACGTCCTCAGACGTGTCTGGAAACCCAACACGCTGTGCCATGCGCGCTCATGATGACCCACAGGGTAATTGTTTCGATATATCATTGGCTGGGGAAAGCTCCGATTGCCTTCCCCGAAAGCACGTGTTCTCCTTCAGCCAAGTCGACTTTTTAATTTGGGGAAGTTTTCCTCCAGACTATTTGGCCATCAAGCTATGGAAATGTATATACGCCAAGGATGAAATCCTCCATTCCATCGAAAAATAATGTGACTTAGCCGGAATTAGAACCCGAATATCCTGATTGCTAGTCAGGTATTCTACCTGTAACATCACCAAGCCATCATCTTCCAAGGCGAATCTCAAGAATCCGGCTAAGCCTAATGATGTTTCATGGCGAATTTCATCCTTGGTGTATATAGCTTAGCACCCGTGCGCGTGACTGCGTACAAAGTTACTTGTTTCATGCAGTGCAATGAAAATGTAGTTGTGTGCATTTAGCCTGCAGCCCATAGGCCTCATGGTGTTTGATTATTTACTGGGCCCTATCGAGTTCAGGGCTCAAATTTGTGCAAAGAATTCCCCCTGCCAAGCATCGTGAAGTTGGCTTGCAGGGTACCAGGTAAATATGAATGAAAGTTTTCCAAGATATGTCGAATTATTATTCCCTCAATCCCGTCTGAATTTGTTCTCTTATCTTGATGGCTACTGGCACAGATGAATTTATGTTTATGTGGTGGTTGCTTCGGGGAAATTCGATTTTTCCTAGCCACATTCACGTAAGGATAGTTTTATTTCATTTTCTTGCTTCTAACTTCTTTGAACTCCTGCTGCCAACCAGAGACGTAATGTAATATTTTTGACGCATTAAACAATTCTTGGAGTCGTTGCACCCCATGGCATTTGAGAAAAATTGCTGTGGAACGTCGTAGGTCTCAAGAGTTTTCAAAGCAGTGACGCAAGTTGTAATTGCCGCATACATTATTCTCGTTCCGCCGGTTAAGCAAAACGGTGGCACTGCCGACGCATAAATCTTAGATTGATTCCATAGGCGCTTCTGTGTTATGGTTTCCAGGGACGGATCCAGGATTTTTTCTGGGGGGGGGGGGGCGCCAGACAGCCAAAAAATCTTCTCATAATTGAGATTAAAAACGAGATATAAAAATTACTGTACGAAATGTTCTCTTTATTTTAATATCAAAGTTATAACTATGAAATTAAATGATTGAGACTCCGTCAAACACAAAACAAAGCGAACGTATTGATAACCGTATTAAAAATGTTGTCTGTTATTGAAGCATCTGGGGGGACGAGCCCCCATGCTCCCCCTAAATCCGCCTATGATGGTTACGGTATTGGTTATTGGTTGAAAATCATATCTTAGGGAGTTGGCATACAATGGACCAACTCTGGGTTTCGTTGGGTGATTTTGAAGTTATCTCTTCTGCACTCCATTTCTCTCTTCATATATTTAGAGTGAATAGAACGCTACTTCCATACGCTCTGGACCCTATAAAAGTATGTTAATTTATTTCCTTAAAACTACTGTAAAACTTTTATTCCTCCTGCATGCGTCCCTTACGATTCACTTATCATCATCTCTGGGGTAATGTAAGTTAGATATACTTGATTTAAGGTGATCCTTCACTGTGCCTTCTTACATCTTATTTCACGTCATCCGTATTCTCGTGAGTTTTCAGCTTTAAAACCCGCCGCACCACACAGTCACAACGCTGCGTATATCCTCGCTCGTTCTCACCCCTTTACACCCTCCGCTTCTCCTGCTGCCCACCGCATCTGCTCCAGACTTCCACCCCGCGTGTTTTCTTGGTACGTGCACATCCCTGAATTCTTTCGTTTTTTTCCATCCACTACGCACGCCAGTTCTTCACTTTCCATCGTTTTCGACCCCACTCCACCGGCCGTTCCCGCTGCTCGGCCCCACTGCAAACTTTCCCCTCCCACTGCCCCTCTCCCCTACCCTCCCCAGACCAGCCGTCCTTCTCCGTCTTTCATCCCCCATCCTCTGTATTCTCAACACCCCCCCCCCCCCTCAGTTTCCCCTCCCTCCCTTCGTCCAAGCCATTGCGACGGCGCAGAAGCCGGCCGGCGTTCGGGAATAATTCCTCCCTGCACTGACGAAGTTGTTTTTGTTAGTGCCAGCTCCCCAATGTTTTGGGCTTTCTTAAAGAATTATCTCCCGCTTTGAATTTTATTGAGAGATGTAAGTACGTAATGTATTATCTTGTCATGATTTTGCTCTTATATTGTGCATTTGTACAAAATGTACCGATTCATGTTCCTAGATTAAATTTTGAGGGTTGGTCGGTCTCTGGTCCTAGTTTTGGGACCCGTCCTTCAAGGTCACCAGACACTGCCTGCGGTGGCGGCTTCGAGTGATAGTTCAGGTTGGTTCTAGAAGTGCCAAGGTTTTTGTTAAATGGCCATCCATAAGCATTTCTAGACGTGCGTCAGAAATGCGACGCCCGGCGTTAAAAACCCTTTGTTGGTATCAGGGACTCAATTGCTTCAAATCATGCCGCTACGGCCGGCACATAGTATACTCAACTGGTGTTCTTTATCTCCAACGAATAAAAATAACTCTGCCTCAGTTTTGCATTCATGTTCTTTTTAAATCTAAGTTATTCGAAGATATCGGAGCATCACCTCTTCGATTGCTTGATTGCCGATGCATTTGGAACACATGTAGGCTTGATTGAGATAGGTGACCTGGAGCATTCCTGTGCTGATTGATGAGTCCCAGCCGGAGACTTCGAGGTTGCAATATGGGTGAAGGCTATGAACATGTCTCAAGAAAATTTTCGCGACTCGAGGTGTCTCTTGAAAGGTTGTACCCAGAATATCAAAATATCTCGCGGCTGTGGTTCGATTCAGTTTGAGCACTACCCTCACCTGACGGATACAGCTCTAGGATTGATGCTCCCAGTAATTTTGCGATATGCGAGTGAACAGTTGATGAAATATTATTGCGCTGCATTCAGGTATAGAATGTTAGATCATGCTCGTATGCATTCTTACTTCGGATTTCTCCGTTAAAATGTGGTAAGGTGCATAAATTGCCGGCATCGGTGGCGGCGGGGTAAAGTCCTCGCCAGACAAACGAGAGGTCGCGGGTTGGTTGCCCTTATTCGGGGCATGTTTGTTCTTGCACGTGAAATTGTTAAACGTATTGAAAATCTCGATGTTATATGCCATATGTAATGTTTTCGGTGGTGTGGGAACAAATAAATTAATACGAAGTAGCTTTGAAAAGCGTTCATATTGGTCTTCCAGGTCTTGCTAGCGTTTTACCTCTATCACTTCACCCCTCACGTGTTCATCGGTTAATTTTTTTTATCACTAAAAAGGATTGAATGCGTTTTATGATACAGATTCCTTATTGAGCCTCTCTTATCTATCTGAGTGTACATTTTCTTCAACTTCTCTCACTCCGCAGTGTCTAATATTATGAACTCTTCATCCCAATCGAATATAACCAGCCTCTCCTTTGCTTCCTCCTCCGCCGTTCACGATCGTCTCCTCTGCTATTCCCTCCATTTGCTCCTCGTTCCCTACCACCCTCCTCCCTTTAGGCCCTTTTCATTTCCTCCGCCTCATTTTGCCCCTCATCTCTCCTTCCCTTAACCTTTCCTGTACTCACATGATACCCATTCTCGCTCCCGTTCCCCTCTCCCCCCCCTCTTTCCTCTCCTCCGAGCCTCTCTTTCTCCCTCCTCCTTCCGTCCTCTTGCCTCTCCTCTTCTTTTTTTCCCTCTAGCGGCGTTACCACGTGACCCCCACCCTCCCCACTTCTCCCCCTCTCCTCAATATAACCAGTCCGGCTACGTGCGGCGAGGCAGTCGTGCGCAGAAGAGTGGATGGCTCGTTTCGATGCGGGGAATGGATTAGAGGGGTGAGCATGAGGAGACCTGCTTGCTCAAGAATCAGCAGAACAGCCGTCGAGCTTGGACCAGTTGGGGTTGCCAGCAGCAGCACCCATTTCGTCGTCGCGCGTGTACGCCGGCTTCTAGTTGCTGTCCAACATCTCTGACACGTCTTGGATGCGATTTGAAAGGAGGGCGGAGGAGAGATTTGCGTCACCTGGAGGCGACTGCCGTGGTAGTTCTTTAACTGTTGTTGTTTGAGCTCGTGTTCGTTTTGATCGCTGCGATCCGTTTGCTGCATCTTCTGGGTGAACTGGAAGCTGTAAGTTTCCATCTGTTCGTGTTGAGGCTGAAGGCCTCATTTGTTTGGTTGTCAGGCGAGAGAGACTGTGGTGTTTACATCTGAACAGAGTGAGGGACTTGGGAGTTCCACCTAATTCGGTGTCTTCTTTGGAAGTCAGGGTGTTGTTTTTCTGCACCTGATCACCGTTGTTTTGGAGTCTCGATCGAGGGATTTTGAAGATCCATCATGGTTGAGAAGTTGTTGGAAGACGTCGACGAAGGGCAAGAAGCCTTGTGTAAGTCTACCGTAAATATCAACCTACTTATGTTAGATTTGAGAATAGTGACGAAATTACGTCCTGAAGCTTAATTGTAATAGATTTGGAATTCGTCGACATTGTTTACTGATGCCCCCACTCCCAGCATAGACGGGATTGAAGCTTCGGTTTGTGAGATCGGGCAACACCGCACTTCATAAGCCAACAAATTCCGCATTCTTAACTCCGTTTCATACTGTAAATATTTACCCTTTGGCTAAATTTTTGAATTTAGAAGTTTTGTATTTTTAGTTCAACCATAATGCTAATTGCAGTTCTGAAGAACCTCGAGTGCCAAAGTTAAAATTTAACTCATTTTTGATGCCTTAATTTCTCTCATCGCTGCCTTTTCGTATGAAAACGGAGGACATTTCACCTGTACGGGCAGATTTCTTTTTTGTACCACTAAAGAGGAAATTTCTCCCTTTCTCTTTCCCAGTGAATTTTGCCGGAGGGTATTTAAACAGCCAACTTAGTAAATTCAGTTTTTTGGTATCTTATTTTATTTCTTTGGAATGTAGTGGTTCTTTTCCCCTTAGCATCAATTGATAATAAGGTATCAGTTTTGCTTGCTTATCCCTAACTAGACGTGTTAAATGGTGGACTTAAAAACTGGATTCCCTACTTTTTGAGCGAGTGTGGTGGCCCAGTAGGTAGAGCGTTGGGTTGTTGACATAAGGGTCCCGGGTTCGAATACTTTGGACAGGTTGAATCCTCAAACAAAATACTCAAAGTGCGAGGTGGCTCAGGGAAAGGATGTTGCCCCCCCCCCCCGCCACCCTTTATATGAAATTTGCAGGACTGTGCTTTAGTTCGGGGTAAGATTTACCCTCACAGAATCATACTTATCTCAGGGTTGAATCATGGTTTAGCCGGTTATTCTACTTCTTTTACTTTGTTTTGTTTGTTATTTTTTGATTCACCCTACCGGTGAACCTCGTGGAAATGTATTTTAATTGGGAAATAGACCAATGACTTATTAACTTTTTCAGTAGATAGTTGTATGTAATTAATATCGTTTTACTAATTGTACAAAAAAGTTTTAAGCCTATATTTTGTTTTGTGTTGTATGGACGGAAAACGTGTATTCCATACCAGTACCAAGTCATTATTTTAACACTGTACGCTTTAGTACTCATTAATATTGAAGTACTCTCTCATAACTTTCTGATTATTCGTTATGTTGAAGTTCATGTCGATGTGTTTCGCCCATCAGCTCGAACTTTGTTGATAGTGTTAAGCTCAAGTTGAGTCCTCTTTAGAATGATGGATTCCAATATCCCGCATCGGACGACTTTATTTGTTATACCAGGGCACTCTGTTCAGTGTCCGAATTTCATTACTTTTCGCATTATTCTTCGCAGCTGTAGTGAAAAAATAAGTTGCCGGTCCTGTGGTTACTAAGTTATGTTCTACCCTAGAATATAAGCGCGTATTAAAATCAAGGTTTTGGTGAATAGAGTTGATGTCAGTGATTTAGCCGGCTAATAATAATGCAGGAATGAGTCACATTTTCATTTGAATTCTGTTTAATACCGGGAGAATCCGCATTCTAGTGCAATGTAAAGGTGTCTCTAAACGATGTTTTTAATTGTTTCAATAAGACTTTTGAGGGGGGGAGGTTACCGAGTAATACATAACTAATACTTCGTCAACTCCGGTATAAGAGCGTGCATTCGGCGACGTGGTATTCGCAGCCGGGCGCTGATTTCAACTGGAGAGACGAACTCTCGCTTCGAGCTTTGTGAGCATTCAAGGGAACAAATCGGCATTACTGGATGGGAAGGGGTTCTTATCGATTTGCTTGAATGAGGCAACGCGCATGTGCCCGCGAGCCGTCTTTTTTTTACCATTTCAGTAACAGCCGTATCGCTGCATGCTAAATAACAACTATGACGGGGTTGAATCAAAACCAATGCCTCAGAGATAATTTTGATTGCTTTTTAGTTCACGCATTCTGGGCTTTTAATTGTGTGTACGTGGAGTTGTCATGCCGATATTTCCAGAGGCAGATTTTGATCTCTTATGTTTACAAACGAATGAGATGGTGTGTTTTTCCACTTCCCAAACTCTCTGGCATCGTGAATCGTTGAAACTTTGGTTGTCACCATGTTTCTCTTGGATATTATTTTCTCAAGATATACGTAGATACGTGGATATGTTTTAGCTTTGTACTATTACTCAGCAATAAAATTTTGTTACGTGTTACAGATATCAACATTAATATTATGGGGAATAGTCAGAGATTGAAAGCATTGGTGGATGTGCTCCATACAAAGTTTTCTCGTTTAAACTCGCATTGCAGTAGTTTTCCACCGCAGGTCTCGATTTAACTTGTATTTGTTAGAGAGGATTACTGACCTGATGACTCCATCTGACTTGAAACAATGGATTCTCAGTACCCACCCGTTCGCTCATAGTTTGGCCCAATTTGTTTTAAGCCTGCTAAACCGGTCACGAAAGTCGGTCGCTTCGACTCCCTCCCACGCCGTGTCTCAGGGAATGCAAACGTTTTACAACTGCTGCTAATCCATCCAAAACTGTTATTGCAGTATTTTCATTCAAGGTTGAGAGCGTTTTGCGAGAGAACAGCGGGCTAACCATCATGAGCCTACTCGCGTGGTTTAACGTACTCACATGAATATTAGGCAGAATTTTCTGTTGGAATTCGTGTTTTAGTTCTCATCTCGGTTGAGCGCTTGCTGTCACTAAGCCGGGTGAACGAAGATCCTTCGCATCTTCATGCAAGAGGTAATAATACTAAGGTTAATCGGATGAACGCGGTAGGAAGAATTCCGTCGTGCTTAACGTAAGAAGAGTCTGATTTAACGTAGGGTCTCCTGTGATTTATGACAGGTTTTATATCGTCCACCTACGTATTGTTTGTAGTTATCCAGGGATTTTGTGACCACTGCTGTTAACTTCCAATTATACTCGCTGTTATATGTAATACATTCGTTTTGCCTGGTAATGTGATAAGTAATTTTCCATAACCATCATTTTCTTACTTTTTCCTTCAGGCGAGGTTTTGGGAATGATGATTCCAGAAGAGGGCGGCGCTAAGACTAGCGGAGGCAGCCGCAACGAGAGTGATGCTCTGGTGCCGAAGACAATGATAACAGTCACGGCCACTGTGACGCTGGACGCGGCGTTGCCCACCGGAGGGTCGACCGATGATGTGACGGTCACCAACGGGTCAGCGGTGGGGGAGACGGCTGGCAAGGCGGGGTCCAACCAGAGCGCAGCCGAGGTGGCTGAGGAAGAGAATGGTGGCCTCGGGGCGCTCACGGTTGCGGACCGCAAGGAGGAGGCGCGGAGGAAGAGGCGTAAGAAGAAGCGCACCATGTCCAGCATGATGCCCACCACCTTCCAAGAAATGTACCGCTTGACCGGAGAAACGTTGGGCGAGGGCGCATACGCTTCTGTCCAGACCTGTGTCAACAACTGGACCGATATGGAGTTTGCTGTGAAGGTAAGAGAGACTTATTTAAAGATGAGTGAAATTCGCTACCTCAACTTAGTTCATTCACCTTCCCTGTCTAGAAGGATCACTCATGCCAGAAGGTGTGTGATTGAATCATACAGGATTGATTCCCGCATGGGGTTAATATGAACGCTCATAACTTCGTTATTTTTTGAGTCCTTACATGATAGATGGCTTGATTTTAAAGTGCCCTGGCAATTAGATCTTTCTCGGTCTCATGTTGTGCCAACCACATATTTATCCTGCCTGCCACTTGCGAGTAGAAAACTAGAGTACCATGGTTAAGGTACAAATAGTTACCCTCGAACTCTAGTCGAGTCAGTCGTATTACATTTGCCAGGGTGTTCTTACGTAAATTCGGTGTCTTGATGTGCCTGCTCCCTTACCCTTGGCTATATGTCTGAATTAATGTCTAAGTATTAAAACACTCTCCCTCCTTGTCCTCTTTCATTTTCATTGGTAGATCATTTTCTATTGGTAATGGTGGACCAATTTCACTGGGGCTATTTTAAGAATCTAATGATATTGGCATGTATTGCATAATGAATATTTTGTGAAATTAAGCTTAATGCCCCTTATTTATTGAGGTATTTTTAATGTTCTAAATTTTTTTCCATTTTACATTATAGATCATCGAGAAGATTCCAGGACATAGTAGAGCGAGAGTATTCAAGGAAGTGGAGACATTTCATCACTGCCAAGGTCATCCAAACATAATTAATCTTCTGGAATTCTTCGAGGATGATGATTGTTTCTACCTTGTTTTTGAGAAAGTGAATGGTGGTCAACTGCTGGGACGTATCCAAGAGCAGCTTCACTTCACTGAAAGGGAGGCAAAGCAGATAGTGAGGGATCTAGCCAGTGCTCTAAATTTCCTTCACAAGAAAGGTATGTGTGTGCCTTTTATTCATATCGAGTTTACTCAGGTTTTAGTTAAAACACTCTGGCATTAATTCAGGGCTAGTTCACCAATCATTTTGCTGGTTATCAAGTACTAATCAAGAGTTTTTGGATCATAGCAGGCCCTTAAAGGGTTGCTTAATGTATAATTCTGATAAAGTACATAAATCCAAAATACATAAAGTGTTTAGGTTTGTTTTTTTTACTGGTCTGACAAAATGTTATTTGCTTTTCATAATTATGTACAGGCGGTCCCCGACTTTCGTACACAATGCGTTCCCGAAAACTTGTACGAAAGTCGAACCATTGACTTCCATACTAATTAGGGGTTACGTTCCAAAAGAGCGGAATATAAGTACTAAAACCTTTTTTTTCACGGAATTCTTTTCAATTGACTTAATTTTTAATGATATGTTAATAAAACTCCTCAAATCATCTAATTTCTTTCGAAAATACGCAGAAAATGCAAATAAAAGTTTAAATAACAAGAACTCCGTTGGCTATCGAGTGAAACTTCCTCTTGGCGTTTAAGTTGACATTCCACTTATTACGTCCACTATAAATAAAAGGACATATCAAGAGCATAACAAAATGTATTTGTTGAGCCCGCACTCAGGATACCTTTTAATTTTTACACCAATTAAATTCGACATTTGGTAGGTGACATTCGTGATAGCGTATATTTCGCATGTTCCGCATGTTATTCAAAAAAGACAAAAGACAAACGAAATTCGGTTGATATTTCGTGCAATATCGTTGCTATAGGTGAATTAAACAGCACTCAAACGAAAAAATTCAATTAGAAAGAAGATTTTACTAGTTTTATTGAAAGCTATTTGATGATGTCTAGTCAACTTTTTTGAAAAATCTCTCCAATGAAGGCTTTCTTCTTCTCTTGATGAAGGAGCCTATAGCAGGCAGTCTCTCTCCCAAATAAATCACCTAAATTAGAGTCAATTACCAACAATTCCCTTCATTATATACGTTTGTATTGTTCGCATATACTGCCGATACTGCCATTTGAAACAATTGAATGGTGGGAAGCGCAATAAACATCGCGGGAATTTAAAAAAAATTACAGACCAACGTCCGAAAGTCCGAATATAACGTACGAAAGTCGAGTAAAAGGTGTCAATTTTGAACGTACGAAAGTGCGAATTGTACGAAAGTCGAGTGTACGAAAGTCGAGGACCGCCTGTATAAAGGCCTGTTTACACGGTACATTAACACGTACGGGTTAATGTCTAAATGTATGAACGCGAAAATGAACGCCAAAATGCACCGTGTAACCACCCAACTTGTGCGAATGCATGCACAGAAAATAGAACCTCTTCTAATTTGGTTCATTCATTCGTGCATGTTCCGTTCCGGTCCACAAAAAGCATTCACGCAAACGTACATTGACTCGTACGTGTTAATGTACCGTGTAAACAGGCCTTAATGTATGTCATGGTGATCTTCTTTGACTTAACAATGTGACTATGATCTTCTTTCTTGTCAGTTACAATGTTTGTTATAGTGGATTAATTAATTTTTCTGTTATTTACTGCAGGTATTGCTCACAGGGACCTTAAACCAGAAAACATCTTGTGTGTTTACCCTGATAAACTAAGTCCAGTGAAGATATGTGACTTTGATTTGGGATCTGGGATCAAATTCAATTCTAACTTAACGTCACCACTCACCACGCCACAACTGCTAACACCTGTAAGTGTAAATTAACCTATAATATCTTTTATTTTATTCCTAAGAAACTCATGAGTAATCTATCATTGTAACTGATTTATTGGCCTCGTGAAAAAAGTTTGCTTGTTGAATATATCATTTCAAGTGACTATTTTGTAAAAATGATGATTAACTGCTGAAATATTGCAGGTTTTCTTAAGAAGGTTCCTTTGAAATACTATAAATTTTTATAAGGCATTACATTTTAAATGTTGAAGATAGTGGGTGTGACACTACCATTAAAAAGGCTAGGAGTAAATGTATATGACACATTTTTTCCTTGTCGAAGTCTTGGATCAAATTTTCTCCTTTTGTGTGTTTCATATTTTTAGTAATATCTTAATGAATTCTTTTAGGTGGGCAGTGCAGAATTCATGGCTCCAGAAGTTGTTGATGCATTTGTGGGAGGGGATGCGACAACGTATGACAAACGGTGTGATCTCTGGTCCCTTGGAGTCATAACTTACATTCTTCTCTGTGGATATCCACCCTTTTATGGAAACTGTGGTGCTGATTGTGGTTGGGAAAGAGGAGAAAATTGTCAGTATTGCCAGGTGAGTTTAACTGTTGCTTATTTGTAATTTTATATTTTCTGCAATAGGGTAGTTTCCTTCATCAAAGAAAATGAAAGGCATTGATTGCGATTCGTTACCCACCATTACTGTATTCATAATATACAAATTATTTTGTTTTTGAAATACCGGTTTAGACGAACGGCAATGGTCCATTTTTATCCTCATTTGAAAAGGGCCAGATTGGCGCCCATGCAATGCCACTCCACGTGAAGTCACAGGGACCTAGTTTCTATACGAGAAGATAGGAGTTATACATCGTCTGAGGTTACCAATGCATGCATGAGGCGCAGAGCTCAGGGAAACATGTCTTAATACAGTGGAACTTGGTTAGTACGTTCCTCCTTAGTACGTTTTTCTCCTTAGTACGACGATTTCTCTCGGTCCCGGTACCATCGGAACAAATTACAGGTAAAAGTATTTGGTTAGTACGTTTGAAAAAATTGCTCTTTCCTGGTTAGTACGCTCAATTGCTAGCCGTGACGCAACCCGCAATTCGTTCTCCAGTATCTTCTTAAGGGTCGTAAAGCTCCGAATTCATGATTTAATTTATTATTACTAGCCATTAAAATTCTTGCATTCATTCCACATATCTTTCTTCGACCGTGATTTATCTAAATGCATTTCTCAATTCTTATGACGCGATGAATAATAAAATATGGCCATTTATCAGGAATGTCTGACTATGCAAAACTGCAGCCAATGAGAAGCCCCAATTTTCCCCACCCCGAGCTCCTCACCTTCTGTGCACAAATTTCACGAGTGGGCAATTGTTGCTATTGCACGAGTTATCATGATGAAGAAATGAGTCTTATCCAATTCCCACTTTATCTAAAGCAGTACTGCACCACTGCACGACGTCAATGCTACCGAGTACGTGCGTATTTGACTACTGCTGCGGGAGCAGACGATGCTCTGGATCTCCACGCGAAGCTTAGCTTAAAAATACTTGATCTCGGCACGAAAGCAGACGACATTAAACAAATTTTAAAAGTAAAATTCAACTGCATAATATAAAATCTTCTTGTAATTACCTCGTAATCTAATAACCTTGCGTGTTATTATTCGATATATCGATCGCTATAACAATCGATATGGCTTTATTCCAGAAGTGCGAATGTGTACGGCTGTTGCCGTAATTTAAGGTTAATATAATTTTGTCCAATTTTTATGATGTTTAAAAACAACCCGTTGACATACTCAGGGTTGTTTTTATATTCTCAGAGTATGCTTTGACAAAAAAGAAATGACTTAGCTATACTTGTCCTCTTTCTATAAATACATTTAGGATAAATCACGGGAGAAAGACGCCGTTTTCATGTAATTGTCTTCGGGAAATCTATGAAACATTGTGATTTTTTATTCACATGGTATTGTTTTTCAATGTAGCGCCCATTTTCTTTATTTTAAAGGCGAAAAGAGTTCAGGAAGGCGATCCTACGAGAACTACCGATAGTAATTGTAATTATGACGACTTTTCCACAGATTGCAATTACCCCGACACTTTCTTCGTTAGCACGTTTTCCTGGTTAGTACGTTCATTTTTTGTGGTCCCTTCAGAAACATACTAAACAGGTTCCACTGTAATCACTTATTAAAACTGGCTAAGGTCGGAAAGTTTTCTTCATTTGATAAGGTATTAATAATCCTTATTTAAGCCAAGCGCTACCAGCCAGCAGGGTACTCAGCTACCAGCTAGCAGCCTGCGTCGTATCAGCGCTCAACTCGCTCAAGGTCACCTCACAGGGCGGCAGCGGGAACCAGAAACACGTCACACAGAGAGATTTCCCGGCATTCATACTCACGCGTCGCGTTTTTGCGCGCTTGAAAATTTTCACTTTTCATTTAATCGCGAAAAATAGATATCGTCATGTAAAAATCTAAAAGCGTGAAATACGTTCTCCAGGAGTAATAATCTTTCGATTTAGGCAATAAAAAAATAATAGGAAACCACCCTATTGCCAAGCAAATGTTGACAAGTAGGATCTTTCAATTTTTTAAAGGTTTTTATGCATTGTAATTCAGTCATCCATTATAAATATATTTTTTATGAGTGTTGACAATAGTATATTTCATTTTCATCTTTGACTTTCACGCTAAATCTTTCTGAGAATCTTGATATTGATGTTACTTCTACGTCTTTGAGTCTCACTCACATCCTTTGAGATATGATCTCCAAATCATTGTACATACTTAACTTTCAGAGTTTAGGTGTATCATTTGACACCTATTTATTTTTTTGGCAAGAATTGATGTAGGTATTACTCTTTTATGCAGCGGTTTTGTTAATTTTTAATTGGATTAATTTTTTAACACCCTTGCAGGAGCTCCTGTTCTCTAGTATTCAAGAAGGGCGTTATGAATTCCCCGATCGGGAATGGAGGTATATATCTGAAGAGGCAAAGTCATTGATCAGGCAACTTCTGGCTAAGGATGCCATGATGAGACCATCTGCGGAATCAATCTTATCTCATCCCTGGTTGGCAGATGATCATGGAGCTGTAACTTCACCACCCATTCCAACTCCTGTGTCATCGCAGACGCTTCCTACACCTCAAATAATGAGGAGGTAAGGTCCTTTGTTTTGTTTTAACTGTAAGCATCAAATTAGGCCATAATTTGAAATCTCCCTTGGTTTAGTTGCTAGTTACTTCTCAAATTTTCTTTCTTCTTCGCATTAAATTCCTTTTCAATCTGTCAATGTCAAGTCTATTCATGCATTTTTACATTAAACTGAAGTTTTTTTGTGGTAACAGATTGTACCTATTTATAAGCCATGTATTAGGTAAAATCGAAATGAAAGATTGCTATTGATGGCATTATTCTGGTCGAACTTGTGACCATGTGACTGTAGATGTTTAATTTTTTAATGTCTTTGATCTTGACGAGTGGGTTTTGTAGATATTATTGTGTGCTGTGCCATTAAATACAATTTTACTTTTTCCTTTGTAGGAATAACAGTTCCAAAGAGCTGTCTGCCTTTGCAGAGAGTGCAATGGCTGTGAACCGGGTTGTGTTGCAGCATTTCAGTATGAATATGGATCTCAGGCACCTCAATGAAGGTACTTCTGATGACAGAGATGGATCCCTGGGTTCTCCACTCTTTGATGACCAACCAACTCCTCCATTTGGGCTATCACCGCCTTCCGAATCTGCTTTGGTTCAGCGGCGCCTTTCAAGAGCTGCGCGGAGTCTTCGTGTGGAGACTGTCGCCTCCCCAAGTGGCTGATTTGTCTGGCAAGAATGAGTGAGAGACATGGGGAGGGTTAAAGAAGTTGACCGTGGTGCATTTTGGAAGGAAGGGTTGGGTGGATAAAGTAAATCTGGCTGCTACTTGCAGTTAGGTTGAAGAGTTTTCCTAAAAACTGGAAGGTCCGTCCGGGTGAAAAAGCCAAGTTTTGTGAATTGTGTGGGATGAAGGAACACATTGTGGCTGGTTTTTCAGCCATGATATGATAAGGCTGTTTTGTTTTAAATAGGGAGCCTTCAGATCACATTTTCATTAAGTTAAGATTGGCATGTCTTGTTTTTTTTTAGTTCTTGATTTTTGAAAGTTGCAAGCAATAACAATTTGTTGTTTACAAAGGATCTGATGGTACAAAGACTACCCCTTGACAAATTTTTTAATTTTTGTATTTACGGTACTCCTACAGAAATGCATTGCATGAAATGGTACTTTAATATTGTAAATGGTATAAAACAGTTGAGGTGCCACTGTAATCATAACAGTAGTACAGTGCACTATTTTCCAACAATATTACTGTTAACTCAAGCATGCTGGTTGCAGATAGTGTGTTAGGTTGTAGACCCCAGCGGGATGCGGCAGGTGATAATGGTATGTTGCTGCAAGTGGTTGAGATGGGACTGGTTTCTAGTAGGTTGTCTGAACATTGTGCCAAAGGGGACCATGGAAGTAGGTGAAAAATGGCATTTCTTAACTGTATTGGGTGAAAGTGGACCTGAATGAAGAAATGAGTCACTCCAAGAAAATTAAGTGAAAAGTGCAAGGATCTCATGGGGTTTTAAGTGTGATAAACTTTTAAAGTTTAAAATTTGAAAGTGTGAAATATATGGAGTTAATGATAAAGTTAGTGACCCATATTGTGGTTCAGAATGATCAGATTTACTGCTATAACATAACGCTCAAATTTAACTAGATGCAGCTGGAATTCAAACTCCCAACTTAATTTCAGTGGTTGTTTGAGAAACTTTGCAGGAAAGGAGGGAAATTATTTCTGTAGAGTGATGAGGTCATATAAAGAGCAACGAAAAAAATGTTAATGGACAAAAAAAGGCTGCTGGAAAGATTGTAGTTTAGTTTGAAAATGTTTTGTCTTTTTTATGTTTTTTTTTAAGTCTGGAATGGAAAATTTTGTGTGATGCACAATGAAAATTTGAGCAATGTCAGGACGAGGTAAATGATTTGAGCATTAAGAAAATTTCCCATGTTGAAGAATGAAGGGTGTCTGGAGGATTGAGGGGTGGGAAATGAATAAAATTTTTGTTTCAGGAAATGAAAACAATATACTCAGGGTTTATTGAGAGAGCGTGAGACTGCGATAATTGTGTGTTTGTGTGTGTGTTGACTGGCTGTGAGTGTGTAATGGCAGTCCATGATGTGAGAATATTCATGAGTTGTCATGATGAAAACTAAAGTGTGATAAAGAAGTTGAGAAGCATCTTGGTTGTTTGAATGGTGAGGCCATTTGAGGGGTCTAAGTGTGTTTCCCATGAAACTTTACATCTGGAGGAAACCAGCATTAATTGATTCGCTGTGTAACTGTTTAGAACACAGCTGCTTATGATTTTAAATTTTGGAATCAAGTTTCGGCCAACCATACTACCTGAGCCACTAAAGTGTGGACTGTAAATCTTGCTGATTGTCAAAACTTCAATGTAATCGTTTTATCAAATATTTACTAAATGATGCATCTTCGGTCAAAGGTGACAAGATGCTATTGAATAATAGTAAGAGTTGGGGAGCCCACCCTCAAAAAGTTTTCTCTGGCTTTCAGTTTATTTGGTTTCTATTGTCATTGTATGATGATTGCATTGATGTTTATGTTCTGATGCTGTATGTGAGAAAAACAACCGCCAAAGGTGTTGTGATTTGGACTACTGTCTTGGTCAACTTCAGAAGATACAAATAAAATTGTACAGTTTTGTATATTTGTCTATTATTTTCTAAGCATTAGTGAGATAACAGGTTAACTATCCTATAAATGCCCTTGGGGGTAATTAGTTTTCACAGGTACTGAATTGGGAGTGCAGTCGTGCTGCCTAAAGAGTTTCGCTGAAAGAGAAATTATTCAGAGGATGAAAAATATTTTATGAGGACGATATAACCTTATATCATCTGCAGAATAATTTTGAAATTTTTCCTCAAAGGCATAAAATACATAGTGTTGCCAGTATATTTCAAAGAGAGATGGTTCAGTGGTATTGTGATTTTCTTGTCCAGTAGAGAGCACTCGTAATGAAAACAAGGGTCAAATAATTCCGTGAAGGTAATGGTTAGAAGTCTTTGGGGTCATTATTTTTTACTTGAATTTAGAATTAATTTTTTAATCAGAATAAAGAAATTAATTTGTACTAATTGTAAGTAAATTACAGGGCTATTCTGTAACAGATAGCGGCTCCGCTATCACGACGGAGATGCTATTTCTGGCGCAATATTACGCCCCCCCGATTCACTATCTCAAAATAGCGGCCCCTAAGCGGAATTTGGGGTCGCTTTATAGCATCGACAATAACGCCAGCATTTGGCTCGCGTTATTCCGATAGCGGCCCCTACCAGGGGCGGAGTTTTGTACACGTCCAATCATATTTCTCGATTCTTTGCAGTAAACAAATGAGACACTCCGAAAACGCAGCAGGATACTCGGCAGCCCGGGAAGAAGTTAAAAATACGATGTAGCTTGTGTTTGGAGATTTTGCTCTTTTTCTATCGGATATTTTCTTGCCTAAGTAAATAAGCGTCTATATTCAAGGGTTCAACAGTCGACGACGGAAGAATATCGCCAATTTTTGAGCTTAATATATCGGAATTTACAAGTATAATTGTCTTGAAGAGGACTTCGTCCGCTACGCACTATTCGTTCACCTACGCCTATAATGATTATACTCTTATGATTAGTGGTGACGAAATTATTTTTACTAGTACTTTCATCTTCAGCCACGGCTTGTTTACATCGTTTGTCTCATTGCTCACCGTAATTCTACGATGTCCACAGTTAATCCACAGTTGTCCACACGGGTAATTATTTAATTATAAAACATTTTTGTCACTTGAAATCACATTTTAGGCCATTTAAAATACAATCGTTGAGGAAAACAGCTGTTTTCTAGATTACGCGGATGTCATGGAAGGAATCATCGCGAGTGTTGTGATTGTGAACTCGTGTGACATACTTTACGGTTTCTAATACCAATTTCTCGAGCAATGATTATGGAAGTGTTATCATGTTTGCATTTTGATACCATTTCCATGTTACTTCAAACAACTATTAGCGTTGATATGACTCGGACTAAATATACTAGTACAGTGTAAATTTGTGATATGCCGCAAGAGGAATGATGTTGAAATGAAATGTATGCAGTTTTATGATGAATAATTCATTAAATGTTTCCTTGTTTCGAGCAATCATTCTGTTTATTGCCCCTTTCTTCCGTTGGAATCACGGTATACGTAGGGTCCATTATCTTGACCCACGTAAGGTCATCCCACGCCCTGGGAAATAGCGACAGTGAATATGTAAAGAAGGAATGGTTTGTATTATTGTTATTTAAGCGAATTTGTTAATGAAACGAGGTGGAATAGTTAAAGTAACGTTAATGATTTAATTTAACAATATGAAAATAATGTATTTTTGATATAATGGGTGAAAATAAGACTTTATCATATTAGTGTAGACAAAGCTTTATTGGGTTATTCATAAATACATAAAAGCGACAATGCTTTGAAAACAAGCGTACAAGTAGAGGTAAGCAATCAATATATATGTAACGTACCATTGCAACCCGTTTACAGCAAATGTATGTTAACAATAACACTGTAATTACTAGGGCGCTATTTAAAAAACAGACCCCTTGGGAAACGAGAA
Organism: Ischnura elegans; assembly: GCF_921293095.1. Classification (NCBI taxonomy): domain Eukaryota; kingdom Metazoa; phylum Arthropoda; class Insecta; order Odonata; family Coenagrionidae; genus Ischnura; species Ischnura elegans. The sequence continues at coordinate 150,229,242 of NC_060246.1, forward strand.
ATCAGGTAAACTTTGACATTGGATGTTACATAGCATAAAGACAAGGCACGAATGAAATTATTCCTTAATGCAATGGGAAATATTATAATCTGTGAAGGGGATCATTAAAAACATCGTAGTATAACGATAAAGAAACAGAAGACATTATATAAACTGGAGCGCTATCGGAATGACGCCTCGTCGAAGAAAGTGATTGCAGGCCATATGTCACTGGGTCATTCATTTGAACACCTATACGAATAATCTAAAACAACGAGCTTCATAAGAAAGAAGAAATAACAAAATTTATTAAACATAGGATCCCCATAACCATTCAGCTCACATAGAAAAACCAAATTTTTTTAAAAATAGGGCGCTATTACATTTCGACACCGAAGAAATCCTCAGTAGTGGTTAACATTTACACTGACACATTCAAAAAGCGAATTTTATTCAAAACGCAAACCTAATTGTGATATGCAATGACGAAATAAAGACACAGCCGGAGCAGTTTCTAAAATTGGAATTAACGAAGTAGGAAAATAAATAATAATAATTATTATTGTTTATTAATAATTATTATTAATTGACCTACCAACAAATCGAAGTAAAGTTTCAATGGGTAATTTTTTTTAAATTGCAGGGAATTTTTTTGTCCGAACTCCTCTAAAATACGATAAAAAACATCGAAGATTACAAAGCGTCCATAGACCAAATCGTTTAATAATAAATACAGTAACCTGGAGTCAACAAATACTAGGGCGCCCACCAGGGGCGGATCCAGGATTTTTTCCTGGGAGGGGCACAAGGATACCTCGCAATACAAAACAAATGCAATGATAATGGGACCGTATTAAAAATCTTGCATATTTTTGAGGGTCTGGGGGGGCACGTGCCCCCGTGCCCCCCCCCCCCCCCCTGGATCCGCCTATGGCGCCCACACGAAATCACGCCCATGAAAAAGGATTGAACAGGCTTGGAAGTCATTTTTTTCTAACGACTGTGACGTACCTAGAGCTGAGATAAAGCATACATAACAGAAAAGACATGCGAGACCAAATGGAAAAAATGAAAAACAATCATATAACATCACTTAGCCTCTTTAAAAACTAAACTTGGGCTTGCACAACCCACAGTCTCCGCACCAAATCAAATTCAGGAACAGTAAAAATTTTTATGTCTGATTAATTTGCAGCTGCGATGAAAGGAAAAAGTATAGACACTTTAATAAAATCAAAATAATAGGACTTGAGGGTTTGAAATAACTTTCACACATAAAAGACGGAGAAATAAAATAATTTGCCAGAAAAATATTCGAGAAATGGGTTTAAATTCGTCATTTTAAAAAACCGTTAAAGCGAATTTCAGATGTAAAGTCACCAATATTACGTGTGAACACATCTAAGATTAAGGGAATCCCATAACCCAAATCGTTTTAATAGAAATGGAGAAACCACGAGTAGAAAAATAATAGGGAAGCCACACCAAATCATCCATATGGAAGGGAAGTGACATGAATAAGAAAATATTTTTTTCCGACGACTGTGCCCGGCGTAAAGCCGTGAGAACACCCTAATCATAGTCAAACATTTTCAACCAAGAGATGAAAATGAAAAACTCTCCATTCAAATTTCGTCTTTGAAATCAAGGCCTGGGATAGCCCAAAATACAGCCTGCGACAAAAATAATACATGAAAAAGTAATAAGTTTTTAAATTCTTTATTTTCGGTAGCAATTTGAAGAAGTTTACAGAGTCGCAAAAGAAATAAAAACACGGCGATAACACCGTTTTAAAAATTAACTGCAAAATGTAAAAAAATAGAGGAAAATAATAGACCCAAAAAAATGGAAGTAAAATTTAAAACTCTAATTTTCAAAACTCTCCTTCAGAATTACGGATCGAAACTCATCTACATTTCGAGGCAACAAATCAAAGATTACGATACACCCATAGCCCATACAGATTTACATTACATAGAGATACCACGAGACGACAATTACTTGCTCGCCCACACCGAATCAAGCGCATGGAAAATATATGATGCGAATGGGAATATATTTTTTCCGAAGACTGTGCCCGGCCTACAGCTGTGATGACACCCCAATCGTAGGAAAATATGTTCAAACAAGGGATTGAAATTAAAAACGACAGCGTAAGTACTTCTCCCCTTTGAAATCTAGGTCTTGGATGGCCCAACCCACAGCACTCGACGCCATCAACAAAATCTGGAAAAGTGAAACATTTTTAAAATTTTTATTACCGGTAAAAGTGAAAAGAAATTTACCACAATCCCAAAGGAAACGAAAGCATGACGAAGCCTCCGTTTACAAATGCATTTGAAAAATTTACAACACTAGAGGAAAATACTTGACCCACAAAAAACTGGAAGGAAAAATGTAAATGTGACATTTTAAAAAGACTCCTTCAGAATTTCGGATCGAAACTCGTCTACATTACGAGGTAACACATCAAAGATTACGTAACACACATAGCCCATACAGATTTACGTTACATAGAGATACCACGAGTCGACAAATACAAAGTCGCCCACCCCGAATCACCCGCATGGAAGGTAAGTGGTATGAATGGCAAAATATTTTTTCCCGAAGATCGCGCCCGGCCTAAAGCTGTGATGTCAGCCTAATCGTAGAAAAACATAGTCAACCAAGGGATTAAAAAGGAAAACCGACAGCGTAATTACTTTTCCCCTTTGAAATCTAGGTCTTGGATGGCCCAACTCACAGCCCTGGACGCCATCAACAAAATCTGGAAAAGTTAAACATTTTTAAAATTTTTATTTTCGGTAAATATGAAAAGAAATTTACCACAATCATAGATGAAACGAAAGCACGACGATACCACCGTTTTAAAATTCAACTGAAAAATTTACGTCACTAGAGGAAAATACTGGACCCACAAAAAACTGGAAGTAAAAATGTAAATGTGACATTTTAAAAAGACTCCATCAGAATTTCGGATCGAAACTCATCTACATTAGGAGGAAACACATCAAAGATTATGTAACACACATAGCCCATAAAGATTTACGTTACGTAGAGATACCACGAGTCGACAAATACAAGGTCGCCCACCCCGAATCACCCGCATGGAAGGTAAGTCGTATGAATGGTAAAATATTTTTTTCCGAAGATCGAGCCCGGGCTACAGCTGTGATAACACCATAATCATAGAAAAACTTGGTCAACCAAGGGATTAAAATAAAAAGCGATCGCGTAATTACTTTTTCCCTATGTAATTTAGGTCTGGGCCGTGAAATTTAGCCGTGTTATATATAATCAAATATTTGTTGTTCCCATGGATTAATAATATATAAAATGAATTCCTTGTGTTTGTCTGAGCGTTAAGAAGTTTTAAGCGAACTCCTAACGATCATATTGACGGGTTTAGACTACATATTTTTATTCCATATTGGCTGATTTGGAACTGAAATGAACTCCACTGATGTTAACGCTAGAACTCCGATTGAAATTTCCATGTGATAAGCGAAAAACGAAGAATTCATGACTAACTTCAGGTATAAGCTACGAATATATTTTCGGAAAAAAGACCACAAATAGCAGTGGAAGACCGCGCGGAGGGGATAGAAAAGGGTCATTCAGTTCTATGAAGGGCATGGGCTCGAGGGACATCCAATAAGCTGGTCTTTTGTGTCCTCGGCGGTCCCTTTCCTAACCCCCGTGCGGTGCACACGCACGGTCAGGCTCTTTAACCACTTTTTCGGACAATTTCGTGCCACACGGCATGAAACTATGCGACGCGGAAAATGAAGTGTATGGGATCCTTAACTTTCAAAAGTGAAAAGCTTCATGCCGGCCTGGTCCGAAATGAATCGGATCGTTTCGTGCCTTTTCGTCAAATGTTTGTTTCACCGCAGCTCAGTTGTATATACGTTCATAAAATTTTCGTAAATATTTTCCGTTAACACGGAGTCATAAAATTTTCAATTGTACTGAGTGTGAAATCCTTGATTTGAAATTCATCTACATCTACATAATACCCCGCAGCCACCTAAAAGGCGTGTGGCAGAGGGTGTTAGGACACAAGCCGTTTACAGCTAAAAAAAATGAAGTGCTCAAACGAAGTTCGGACTAGCGTTTATTAAAGTCCTATATGGTTCGGGGAAAAACGAATTCCCATATCTATCTGGCCCGAAAATTGGGGTGGGCAGGCCCAAGGCTAGTTTAAAAGTATTGCAATAAATCTTGTGAATTTGAAACGTACGCGATTACATGTTTTTACGATGATCTTAGAGCAATAACAGTTTTTAGCGCGTTAAAGTCGCCGTAAAAACATTTTTCGATGCCAGTCTTCCACTGGGCCGATTTCCGGAAGATTCTGCATATTGTTTATTGGTTTGGGGATGTTCTGCTTCACAAATAATGATGTGTAATATTATTAATAGTAGCGGGCGTAACTTGTTGGAAATACATAATCGCAGGAATAGAATGATCTACAACTTTGCTATTTCCACGTAGCAGTTTATTGACACCGACCATGGTTTCGTAACAAGGTGAAAAATGCAGGTAAATTGATAGTATGTATAGCAGAGGGTTGGGTGCGGAAATACATTACAAGATTTCCCTACCCAACACTGTCAATTTACTTGCATTTTTCCCCTTGATAATGTTACTGTGTAACGAAACCATGGTCGGCCTCAATAAATTACTATGTGAAAATAGCAAAGTTGTTGATCCTTCTATTCATGTGTAATATTTATATTGAGGTGCATTTACAATGGAAATTCTCTTTATTTTTTATGAATGACATAGTGAAAGATATATTTTCATTTTTTTCCAGGCTAATTATTTTGTTTTAGCGTCGTATTTTGTTGAAATCCCGTTTTAAAAATTTTTTACTGTGCCTCGCTTCTATCTAAGTTTATGAAAAATTGCATATTTTATTTCCCAGAAATAACGACATGATTAAATTATAATTAATTTTCCTGAGTCTGAAGTACCTGTTATGAAATTGGGATGGAGTGGCCCAACGGTTTTTTAAGCGGAGAAGCAATGAAATGGGTCTTGCGTTTTTTTAACGCTAGAGATAAGATTATCATACGCTGATGTAGATTTAATAACAATTTTAGGCGCGTCAAATTCGTTGGGACAAAATAAGTTCCGATGCGTATGATTTCTCTTTCCATAGGGCCGATTACCCGTTGGCGCACTAGTATTTGGTGACCCGGGAGTACCCTGTATGTACATCGATTACGGTTTTAAGGAAGTTCTCTTTCTTTCATTTTATTATTTCATTTTATATCAATCCATCTGAATTTCATTTAAAATTTTCTTCAATTGTTGCGTGATTACCCGGAGAAAATATCATTTAAAATTTTGAAGGTTAAATATTTTCCATACATTTGTCTTAAATATTGTCATAATTGTCTTAAATTCCAAATGAAATTTTTCACTCGTTGCGTCATTGTTGCATCTAAGATCATGAATAATTTCATTTAATACTTTCCAGAAAATAACAAAATTATAAAATTTTTACTTTTCCTAATCGTGATTTTCTAGCTGGGCAAATGAGGTGGGCATAGATATCAAGATATTTCAAGATAGATTCAAGCATAATTTCAGGAAGAAAAATCAATGAAATGGGTTGTAGTACTTCGCGACTTGCATGTGCTCTGAATATTATTTATTGGTTTCGGGATGGCCTGTTACATCAATTTTGATTTTATATCTTGACAAAAGGATTATTCGAAATTTGCTTTTATATTATTTGTAAATGACCCAGTGAAAATTATATTTCGATTATTTCGTGTATCTTTTCTTTTCTTATTTTTCAAACAAAGAGTAGATAAAATTGCAAACATTTCTTACCATGAGCCATTATTAAATATAAGTGTGTGGTAAATTTCTTTTCTTATTCTCCGAAAATAACGATAAAATTAATTTTAAGGTGGGCCAACCAGCAGTGGCGGATCTATGGGGGGCTACTGGGGCTATAGCGAACGTTAACCTCCTTGGGAATCCAATTTACGTTAGATAGCATGGTAATTATTTCCGACCCCCAATATACTGCTGGTATTTTTGACCCCACTTAGCCCCATTCCCTTTTCCCTATCCTGGATCCGCCACTGCCAATCAGTGGCTATTTATCAAAGCGGAAAAGTATTGAAATGATTCTGATGTACTATTACGTTATGGAATAACATACTTTTACTATTTAAAACATCCTGAAATAATATCAGCAATCGGCACAAAAAGAGTCGACGGGAAAAATATAATCCAGTACGTGCCATTTCTCATCCGCCGCGCCGCGCCGGGACGATTTCGTGCAGGCGCCCTATTAATATTTATTGATTCGCAGTTACATTATACATAGTTAAAGTTTGGGATGGCGTTCTCCCGCAATATTTGATGTTTTATCTTGTAATATAGAAGAGTTACGCTTTGAAATTCGATTCCAATTTTTTTTTAATAACGCGTTAAAAACATTACTTCGATTTTTTTTGTCAGTAAAATATTTTCCTTCAGTATCCTCCGTTGGTTATATCCAATTTATAACATCGGTGACGTGTCGTTCTGCCATCTAGTTGTGTGGAAAGTTTCCTTAAAAATCTTCAGAAAATAAGGAAGATATAAAATTTTTACCTTTCCCTGTTTTGAATTGGTGGCGGAGACTGTGGGTTATCCCATGCCTTGATTTCAAAGAGGAAAAGTTAATGGATGACGTTTTTAAATTTTCGTCCCTCGGTGGAATATGTTCTTCTGTGATTAAGCTCTTATCTAAGGTGAAGACCTGGCACAGTCTTTGGGAAAAAATATTTTTCCGTTAATATCACTTATCTTCCACGGGCATGATTTGGGATGGGCGACCTAGTATTTGTCGACTCGTGGCATCCCTGTGCAATGTAAATTGGTATGGGCTACGGGTATTACGTAATCTTTGGTGTCTTACCTCGTAATGTATATAAGTTTTGATCTGAATTTCTCATGGAAAACTTAGAAAATGTCACATTTAAAATTAACTTCGATTTTTTTTGGCTTAGTTCTTTATTTTCCTGTAGTGCCGTAATTGTTTCGGTTAAATATTAAAACGGTGATATCGTCGTGTTTTTACTTCTTCTATAATAATAATAATAATAATAATTATGGTAAACTTCTTTTAATTTTCACCGAAAATAAAGAATTTAAATTTTTTTAAAGATTTTTAGTTGGTGCCGCAGGCTGTGGTGTGGGCTACCCCGGGCCTAGATTTCAAAGGGGAAAAGTACTTACGTTGTCGTTTTTCATTTTCATCCCTTATTTGAACATTTTTCTCTACGATTGGGGTGTTATCACAGCGGAAGGCCGGGCACAGTCTTCGGGAAAAATATATTCCCATTCACATCACCTATTTTTCCATGCGCTTGATTTGGGGTGGGCGAGCAAGTATTTGTGGACTCGTGATATCTCTATGTAATGAAAATCTGTATGGGCTATGGGTGTTACATAATATTTGATGTGTTACCTCATAATGTAGACGAGTTTCGATCCGAAATTCTGATGGAGTCTTTTTAAAATGTCACATTTACATTTTTACTTCCAGTTTTTTTATGGGTCAATTATTTTCCTCTAGTGTCGTAAATTTTTCAAATGCATTTGTAAACGGAGGTTTCGTCATGCTTTCGTTTCCTTTTGGATTGTAGTAAATTTCTTTCCATTCTTACCGAAAATAAAAATTTTAAAAATGTTTCACTTTTCCAGATTTTGTTGATGGCGTCCAGGGCTGTGGGTTGGGCCATCCAAGACCTAGATTTCAAAGGGGAAAAGTAATTACGCTGTCGTTTTTCATTTTAATCCCTTGGTTGACTATGTTTTTCTACGATTAGGCTGACATCACAGCTTTAGGCCGGGTTCCATCTTCGGGAAAAAATATTTTACCATTCGTACCACTTACCTTATACGCAGGTGATTCGGGGTGGGCGACCTTGTATTTGTCGACTCGTGGTATCTCTACGTAACGTAAATCTTTATGGGCTATGTGTGTTACATAATCTTTGACGTGTTACCTCCTAATGTAGATGAGTTTCGATCCGAAATTCTGAAGGAGTCTTTTTAAAATGTCACATTTACATTTTTACTTCCAGTTTTTACTGGGTCCAGTATTTTCCTCTAGTGTCGTAAATTTTTCAGTTGAATTTTAAAACGGTGGTATCGTCGTGCTTTCGTTTCATCTATGATTGTGGTAAATTTCTTTTCATATTTACCGAAAATAAAAATTTAAAAATTTTTTACCTTTTCCGGATTTTGTTGATGGTGTCGTAGGCAGTGGGTTAGGCAATCCAATACCTAGATTTCAGAGGACAAAAGTACTTACTGTGTCGTTTTTCATTTTCATTCCTTGGATGAACATGTTTTTCTACGATTAGGCTGACATCACAGCTTTAGGCCGGGTTCCATCTTCGGGGAAAAATATTTTATCATTCGTACCACTTACCTTATACGCAGGTGATTCGGGGTGGGCGACCTCGTATTTGTCGACTCGTGGTGTCTCCATGTAAAGTAAATCCTTATGGGCTATGTGTGTTACATAATCTTTGATGTGTTACCTCGTGATGTAGACGAGTTTCGATCCGAAATTCTGATGGAGTCTTTTTCAAATGTCACATTTACATTTTTACTTCCAGTTTTTTTATGGGTCAATTATTTTCCTCTAGTGTCGTAAATTTTTCAAATGCATTTGTAAACGGAGGTTTCGTCATGCTTTCGTTTCCTTTTGGATTGTAGTAAATTTCTTTCCATTCTTACCGAAAATAAAAATTTTAAAAATGTTTCACTTTCACAGATTTTGTTGACGGTGTCCAGGGCTGTGGGTTGGGCCATCCAGGCCTAGATTTCAAAGGGGAAAAGTACTTACGCTGTGGTTTTTTATTTTAGTCCCTCGGTTGAACATGTTTTTCTACGATTAGGCTGACATCACAGCTTTAGGCCGGGTTCCATCTTCGGGAAAAAATATTTTAACATTCGTACCACTTACCTTATACGCAGGTGATTCGGGGTGGGCGACCTCGCATTTGTCGACTCGTGGTGTTTCCATGTAAAGTAAATCCTTATGGGCTATGTGTGTTACATAATCTTTGATATGTTACCTCGTGATGTAGACGAGTTTCGATCCGAAATTCTGATGGATTATTTTGAAAATATCGCATTTAAAACCCTATTTTGATTTTATTGTCAAATATTTTTTTGTTCCATGTTGGACATGATTTCATTCTATTTTTAAACATTATGGTTGTGTTACTCCAAGATATTAGCTTGAGGAGAATATTGTAAATAGATTTTCATCCTCATTATTTGAATGCTTCTGTCCTTAAAGAGATCTAATATGCACCTACTTTTGGTTCCTGAATGCGGATAGCGCCTTAGTTTTTGTACATGCGTAGTATAGCGCCTTAGTTTTTGAACATGCGTAGTTTTTGTTGTATATTAATTCGGGGTTGGGAATGATACGTTACCATATGTTTGATTTTTTGTGTTTCATTTACAAATCCCTGTTTTAGATATGTCGCATAGGTGAAATAATAAATGTCCAGGGTACATATACACTGCAATCTCTTTTTGCGACTTGCCCACCTCTCGATAGCGCCTCAGTATTTCATGTTATGTGGCTTAACAACGGATAAATTAACGTCCTCATTAATGTCTTTTTATTGATCCTGATGTTTATCGTTAATTTAAAGGTAGATTCAGTCGGTTTTTCGCTTTAATGTTTCGTAAAATTCAGTGTATAAAGTTGCCTTTACTAGCGCTCTCCACGGGACACCTATCAGGATAGCGCCATAGTATAAAACGTATTTTTTTTGTACATATTTATCCTTTATGCCGGTTGAAATGTTGAGTTACATAAATTTTGTTTACTTATCTATACTTTAAAGGTAATTTTTTTGCTATATCTGGTTTTATGTCTTATTAAATGTCCGAGTGGAACGTTGCCTGCACTTATATTTTAGAGTGTCTCTCCTGCCAATTCGTAATAAGAAAGAATAACTATCTTTCTTAAAAGAATAAAATGAACCGATTTAAAGGTGTAATAGTAAGTTTAATTGAAAAAGCCGTCTTTATACCATAATTATAAAGCATTATGTGTTAGCATAATTTTGTCGCTATTTCCCTGGGCGTGGGTTGACCTTTCATGGGTTAAAATAATGCGCGTGTATACGTACTTGTTAGCATATATTAGTATGCATTGTCAATTGCAGCGGTGCTGTCTGTGCTGTGTGATAGAATGCTCGCAAGGGCATTTATTAAGGTAGGAGAGATATTTTCATGTTAAATCCCATTCTCAGCAGATGAGCTTGATCATAAATACTGTAAGAAATTTTCGTCGTCTGCAATGCGCGGAACTGTTTTCGACCGTCATTTGTATCTTGCTCTCGGAGATCTTGGATTTGCAGGTAATATCATAAAACCTAAAATTGGCTTTCGCTGACCGCTAGATAACGATGGAATAATTTAAAAAAGATATTTTAATCATTATTATGTCTAATAATTAGATATTTATAGATAACTTAATGAGTTACTCGACTTGTATTACTTGCCCTACACTAATTTTCATACCGACTACAGATTTCACGGGGGCGATATATTACGCCCCCAAAATCGGCGTAATATAACGCGATGCAATTTGAAGAATCAAAATCGATGCCATTTGAAAGAGGGAAATAGCAGCGGCGCAATAAAGCGCCCCCAAGATACAGAATAGACCTGTTAGGCTGCTATTATGGATAAGCGTTGCAAAAAATAGCATACGCTATTCTGCGGGTCATTATAGCAACGACCCCGTATTATGAATGAAGCGTAGTAATAATTTTGTTCGGAATAGCAGCATGCTATTTCTTGCGCGAGCTATTTGGAAGCTCCGCCTCTTCCCGTATGAGAAACTTTCTGAACAGTTTGCGTAACCAATGAGGGAGAAGATATTTTATATATTTTTCTGTATTTTACGGAATATTGACTTGAAATTATAAATAATTGCTTTATTTACATTTAAAAATTATATTAAACCTTGGAAATATATAATACGCTTTGAAAATCTCATTTAAGAAATCAGCTGTTTGTTGTGATTGTCATAATTTCCCAATGGCTTCAGACAGGTGGGTTAGGTCATAATTTCGTTGTTATAATGATGATTTATCGGACATAAATATTCAATGATTTACCTATATCCGATCGGTCCTTTACCGTGAGATATATGCTATGCGAAATAATCATTGAAAGCTAAATATGTTTGATTTTCTTCGTAAATGTGTTAGGCTTCGAAGTCTGTTTGTTGCGTATCAGAATTAATATGTATCAACTTTTATTGTATTGCTCGTGACGATATCGTTTTACTGTATGAACTAGAAGCTTTCGTTTCTAATGTTATCTATATATTATATGACTCCCTAATTTCAGTGTTCATTCTCTGTTTAGGAAATGAAGTAGGTGGCAACGTCACAGCTGTGCTTTCATGTATTATGATGGAATAGTATCGATATTTCAGCTGCATATTTGGAAAAAGCAGAGGGAGGTGATGGTGAATTTGAGGATGGATGGAACAGCTGTGAAAAAGTGAATCTAGCAATAGTGAATCGTGTGGAAAGTGCTGTTGTGTCAGTTATCATTGTTTTCGTATCAGCTGATTTTATTATGTGCTCACTGAAATTTTTGATAGACCCTGAACTGTGCCGATAAACTGAAACTTAATTGTGTGAATATATTCATTTAACTTACTTGTCTATAGAGGAAACAATTTGTATTCAATTCCACATGATATATATTGCATTAATGATGTAGTGCATGGATATTCCATTAAACGTTTGTGGTGAATCATATTTGTTCGGAAACTTTATTGGTGTTCGAAGAAATCCTTTGTTTTCAAGCAAGTAATTCAAGTCGACTGCCCGTGTTTATAATTTAGTAAATTTTTAGTTTTAATTGTAGAAGGCAGCGAATAGTGGGGAAAACAATTTCGACTCGTTGCATGTATTTGTATATACTGTCCAATTGAGGAAATGAACGGCTGATCAAAGTATATGGTATTATTATGGTAATATATGGTTTTCATTGAAAGCTATAACTATTAATATATTTGGCGAGTTAGTATGTTAACACAAGCTTGAAATTTTTCAAGAATCGACCTGATAGCCTACATTGAGGATATTTTTAGTAGCAAGTCAAGTGATGAAATAAAATTATGAATTGTAAATATGAATAAAACACGTAAAATTTGGGCTAATGGTAGTAATTCTTTGCATTAATTGTTATTGTTTTCGTACTGTCGATGAAGCAAGCTTGTGCTTCATATATTAAGCTCGAATGTTAATTCCTAACCAAATCACTTAACTAGTTAAATATTCATCACTTATGCTACTATTATTTAATTAAAATAAAGCTTATATCATTTTATTTTTGGCTATTATTCCATTTTTCAATGCTTGATTAGGTTACTTTAACCTCAGAAAAACAATTCGACATCGCAATGCGCACTAGTGATGGGTCGATCATGAACGATTCGATCAAAAAGATTGAATCACTAGGTGAATCAAATGACTCATGATTCATTTCGTTAAACAAGTCGATCATCAATCATCAATCACTCCGACTTCCGGTTTCATATCAATCATCTCGGTTTCCGGTTTGATTCAAAATTTGGAACGACCGATGCTTAATCTCTTTTCGTCAGGGCAGAAATAGTTGTGATAAAATTAAATACTATGTTATGAAGAACTGAATACTTGTGTAATCTTTTTCTTAAATGTTTTCCAGCAGTTATCAGTATTAATAACACCAATACACGTAAAAGGAAAATATTAAGATGACTCCTGTAGGAGAACGTTAAGAAGTAGAAGTTAAAGCTGGTTATATTTTATTGTGCCGTTCATAAAATTATCCTGCAGATCAGATTCATGCATAGTGTGTGGTGTATTTTGTGTTATATTTTGATCAACTATAGTTAGAAATTATTTTATTAGTGTTAAGAAACTGTGGTAGTTTCGCCTTCCCAAATATTTTCATGACACTGCTTCCTTCATTTTTGCAATCTAATTTACTCATCTAGGAATTCACAATAAAAATAGAATATGAAATGATAATATGGATAGCAGTCAGCGTTACCAATGCTCTTCGCAGATGAGGCAGTATTTATTCGATTATTCAAAGTGATTTATTACATCCATTGATTGAGTCTTTCCGATCATGATTCCTTTTGAGTCTTTTCAATCATGACTCCTTTGAGTCTTTTCGATCATAGTGATTGAATCTTGATTTGAGTCTTTTCGATCATAGTGATTGAATCTTGATTTGAGTCTTTTCGATCATATAGTGATTGAATCTTGATTTGAGTCTTTTCGATCATAGTGATTGAATCAATTGATTGAATCACTTATGTGACTCGAGTCAAAATGATTGAATCACTAAAATGATCGACTTTGCCCATCACTAATGCGCACATTTTCTGGTTGCAATACCGAATTGCTCGGCATCGAAGACCGCGTAATATTATAGCAAGCCTACCGGTTGCAATTCGCCGTTCATAATAGTAAATAGCAACGGGCCTATGCTATTCTGAGAATTACGTTTTCCGGTGTAGTAAAAACCCGAATTGCAACCGTTCGTAATACCAAATAGCATAGGCGTTGCAATACGCTATATTATAGCAACATCGGTTGCAATAATGAAGAATAGCATGATGCTATTCCATCCATAATAGCAGCCTTAGTCTGTGGTGCTGCAACTCTATGATGATCAATGATGATAAGCTCAAAGAAGCTGCAGGCAGTCCATGAAAGTTTCGAATATCGTGACCAGTGGTGCAGCAAGGGGGAGTTTTGGGGGATAAGCCCCTCGCCCCCCCCCCCCCCCACAGCTCAGGGGAATTTTTAAGTTTAATCTATTTTACTTAATTGGATTAATATTACTTATAGAATGGAGTAAGGAATAATAAAATATTCCTCAGAAGGCCGTAAAACTCATCATTTTGAACCATTTATCTGAATTTTTTTCTGGCGGAGGGCCCCTGCACCTCTCGCTTACCCAGGCGGGTATTCCATACCCTCAGGGCCTCCAGTATTAGTTGGGCCTTAAACCTCCTAGTCTTAATTCCTACATGTGCACCTGATGCACACAGGATGATTTCCCACTTGGTTCTTGGTAATTAATATTAACAGGAGCGGATCCAGTATTTCTTTCTGGAGGGGGCACGAGCAAGGCCGTATCCAGGATTTTGTTCTGAAAAGGGTGTCACAAGGATACCTCGTAATACAAAACGAACGCAATGATAATGGGACCGTATTAAAAATCTTACATATTTTTAACTGTCTGGAGGGGGCCCGTGCCCATCCCCTTGATCCGCCTATGAATATTAGGATTTATATCCAGCAATGACCGTCAGCTGCTATTGCAGATGATCGCTGGACTGCGGACAATCTTTATTTTACTCAAATCATCTCGCCACTTTTCGAAATAAGAGCATTACCGCAGCCGATTCTCTTGGAGACGAGTAATCGATTGCCGGGGTAGAACTTGTTTATTCTTTGAATCGCGGAATCAGCGGTTAGAATACATTCGTGATTCACGAGTAAAGCCTTGAGAAACAATTCTTCTTTAGAAGCCGACTGTGTGATAACATACTCCCTCAGTCCCCACATCTTGGGATATCCTCTTAAAACATTATTAGGAATGGGCGCGATAGGAGAAGGTACCATCAGTTCAAGTTCAGTAACAGGAAACTACAGAAAAAGCTTGCGGCAGTGAAAATTGTCCACTCTCAGTCAAGACTGATATACCAAGATTGACGGAAATGTCCACCGATGATGTTGGTAGCACCAATGTAACTGTCGTTCAATCTCCAGGAAGTAAAATTGGATCCAAAGGAAGACCTCCATTTAAGTTATGTTTCTCCTTATCCTCCGAGTTAGGGAAATCAAAGGCATCTCCGAGAGGTAAGACCTTACTTGTCTTCTTTACCATATATCCACAATCGGTTGATAGGTACAGTTAGGTTATTATACCTATTACATTGAAATATTTCCGCGGATCAATTATCTGACCAACTGTTTTACGATAACTTGGATGATACCATATCAAAGTAATCTAATTCTGGCTTCATTTACAGATCACACGTTGGCAGCTAAATTCTACAATGATAATTCAAGCTCGCTTAACGATAATATAAGCGAAGAAATGGTTAGAGAAATCATTCAAAGGAAGAGCGACGGCCCAAAGCAAAAATTCGCTTACCCTCTATGCGAAAGTCATGAAGTAGGATGGTTTAGTGAGCCTGTGGTGGATAGTAGAGTAATTTACTTTCCTAGAAAGAGTTCTCAAATTACCAAGCCTCATAACATTCAAGTTGACATATAAAATAGTTTGCTTGCAAGGGTGTTACATGTCGTCACCTGGCGTACGACCCTTGACCCTGAATCTCGTAATGCCTCAGCCATTTCTATTATTTAAATGGAAGAGGAAAAAAGAATAATTATTTGATTCATGATCGGTGGCCGTCTTGTCTGTGCAGGAGGCGAGGGGTAGACGGAGGGGAGGGGACGGAAGGCTAGCTCGTTGCTAAGCAACGGGTACTCCGTGCCGTACACATGGCGGCCATGTAAACACAAGAGTGGGGTTGTGGACGTAGAGGCGGCGCATTTCATGACGAAAATGGGGATCAGGTCTGGGAAATAATAAGCTCTATAATTTTTGCAGCTCATATTCTGTTCAATCTAGCAGATATCAAAATGTGTACTAAAGGTTTCAAGGTTATGATAAATCTTGACGTGCATGCTGTCACATGTCCGGGAGTGTGGTTGTGCCCCAATGGAAAGGTTTGTTTGAAGATTAATATTCTAGGGTTTTCCTCGAAAACGCAATGTCTTCCACCAGTATTTCCTCTGCTGTACCACGAGCAGTTTTCTTTCGAAAAGGTAAGACTTGCATTTGAGTTTATTAATGTATCGAATATCACTTCTGAAGACCTAAATAAACAAGTTGGTGCAGGTGCACAGATGGCCGCGCTTTCGAATGAAGGAAATTGATTTAATTAGGTCTTTGTGATCATGATTTTTTTATATGGTATGGTAGAATGTACGTTGATATATGGGCTTGTGCAGGTGCATTGATCAATCCAGGTCTTCAGGATTCACAGTTGACTCAATATTTTTAGTCATTGTTTTTGTCCCTATAGCTCATATCAACATGCCGTCAGCTTGTGGATTTGCAGAAGCACTTCGAGGAACAAATGGTGCTGATGACTTTGGTCCAAAAAGGAGGACCTGATGCCGTCGACGAAGTTGTTTTGGCTACTTTCGAAATAGCCCTCTTTGACTTGCTCTACCCTTCTACATCGCGACGGGGTGTTTTGGCTGGAATAGATGTTGATCTTTTGATGGAACCTTCATGCCACTTTCCTGTAACTATCAAGTATTATAATGAAATGCAAAAGGATTTATTTCGTTGTGCCTTGCGTTCTCCATGAATTGATACAAATTTTTCTAGGGTATTATTGCTCCCAAAGTGGAAATATCCACCAAAACAACTGTGGAGGAAATAAATATTGCCTCGAGGAAAAGTAGAAAAGGATATATTAACCCGAAAACGTTGACTTCTAAGGTGAGGACTTGTGATGATTCATGAATTTGAACCATTGTCAATATGGGGAACCAGTAATTGTATTAAGAGCCGAGTAATGTCCATTATTTTTTAGTAGCCTGTCTTAGCTTGGGCAATAGGATGCTCAATGTCTGACTAGTTTCATCCTAATGGTTCTCCCAAGGTTGGTGAATCTTTTTCCAGATTCCGCATGCTCCTATCTCTCACTGTTAAGGGAAACATTATGGCTATTGCTTTCTCTCTTTGGCACTCAAACCTGTCTTGGAGCAGCCACTGAGCTGCTCCAAGACAGATTTGGTGCCAGTCAATAATGAGAAATTATAGAATAAACCATTTCAAAATTTCTCCTCAAAACCGGTATGATTATCTAGCTAAAGTTACACTATATCTTTCATGTGCTAATGCTAGAGTCAGGGATAAGGTTGAATCAATTATGGTTGCACATGATTTTTTTCTGGCTTGAGCTATCAAGGAAACAGTATGATCAAGAGTTAATAATGTGTTTCCCTTACTTGATGCTCTTTTAAAAGTAATTTCTGTAATGAAAGATAGCAATTTCCTATCATTGTTCTGAAGTATTTTAATGAAATAAACCTCTGGAGCTGGTCTCATAAGGATTGGCTTTGGACAAATGATAAGTGGCCAGTGGCTGTTTAAGGAACTGGCTCCTGACGTGAGGTGGAATTTATATTGCCTATATGAGGAATATGATCAGTTCATGGGAAAAATGGCTACCTAGGACGGTGGCCTCTGAATAGAGGTTAATGTTGAGAAAAATTTCTGGATTTTTCAGTCATAGGGTGATATTCAACTTCTTTAGTAACATTATATCTGGTTTTGCTAACTAGTAGGCTCCTGATGGCTGCTGGAGGTTCTTACAGCTTCATCTCTCCTTCCCTGTGCTTACCCCAGTGGCATTGTCAGTCGTGTATCTTGTAATTGGGCCTCCTTCCTTTTTCTTTCCCCCCCCCCTCTTGGGTGTAAAAGTCTCAGACTTCCTGTCCTCAACAGTGCATGCCTGGGCAATTCGATATTGAATTGAGGTGATGTTTTTTTCAGGTTTCACTGTATATTAATATTCTTATCGATTTACGTATTGAATTCCTGAAAAACTTATTCAACACATATTTTAGTGAGTTCTGTAGCTCTTCTTTGTTTCCTGGTACTATAGGAATATTATATACGTAGAAAAGCTTGTTGTTTTCAATTCTAATCACCTTGATTCCCTGCCCATGTATTTTCTCGACTACTTTTATGTGTACATACATATATACTGCAGAGTGCTAACAATAGGTTGTTTCCGTCATGGATCCATTGTTAATTTTTGCCACCATATCTGTTCCTTCTGGTGTGAAATATTGTAGCGATCTTGTGCCAGTGAATATGGCAGATAATTACTCTGATGTTTTAGGCCAAAGCCTAGTTCCACAGTGTTAAATATCTAATTTCATCCAGTATGATCATATTCCTCCTCCATTTCCAAGGCAGTCTACCTACTTTAGTTAACTCAAGTGTAACATTTTCTCTATGAGTGGTATCAGGTATAGTATTGAAATATGGTTTAATGCTTTCCCGGCGAATAATGTGGGTAAACTTTTCTCGGGATTCCCACCGGGTTAATGTTTTAATATCGGCCAACGTTTCAAGTACTGTCTCGGCACTCATCTTCAGGGCTAAATATAGGTATAGTATTGTTTCCTTTATCTCCTTATTCTTCCTGAATCCAAAATACTTTTTTTATTTTTCCATCACTTCCTCTGCGCATCATCTAATTACAAATTGGGAAGTCATGTGAGTCATACTGGTCCTACTCCTAGACTTCAGGTTCGGTGCTCCAAAATCTCAGTCCTTGTTCTTTTTGGTTTGGTCACCATTTTGCTCCCATTAAAGTGTCCTGACAGCTTTCTGAATTAAACACTTTTACCCCAGTTTCTAGATGCCTATACTTTCACCAGGTACTTCGATTATTTCTTTGCTGTATATTCTCTGGGTGCCTTTCCACATTTCAAGTCTCTAAGTACTACCTGGAATTTGATTCTTATTATTCCTGGACCACATTCCTTGCTTTCCTCTATGCACTTGGTTATTTGAGGATGCTTTTCCTTGATCCATTGGGAAAATTGATCCATAATTATAGCTATTTAGTGTACCCTTTTACATCCATTGCTGATGTCTTAATCTTCCATTTGGTGTCTCAATATTTTCTGTTTTTCATTTAGCTTCCTTTCTCCAAATTTTCTGTTGATTTTTATTGTGTCCATTTCTGATTTCTCCTCCATCATGTTGTTGTCAATATTTTTGCTGCAGATTTTGCTCTATTTCTCTCTGGCCTTTGTAAGTTCTTATCATAATTTGATTCATAAGCCTTATATAGTACTTTTACCGTTTACCTTATTTTTTTAATTCTTCTTATTTTCTTGTAGATCTACTATGAGCTCCTCCATCTTTGGTTTCTCCATTAACTTGGTTACTTTCCAGTGGTACTTTTAGTGATACTGCAATGGCCTTTTAGGGATTAATCCCTTCTTCTAAGTATTCCACTTTGATTTTTAACTGTTGGTATAGTTTGATGTCAATGGCAGCTGCATATTTTCTTCTGCTTCTTTCCTCCTCTAATGGCGTAAGAATCGATTCTCATTCTTGTTCGGTCTTTCTCATTTTCTTGTGCCTCAGTTAACTTTCCATTGCCCCTTGATGGTGGTCGCTGTTGATATCCTCAGCAGGGTAAGTCTTGCAATGCATCACTTCACTCTTATTCCTTTGCCAACCTGGATGTAGTCAGCCTGGTATTTGGCTTTGTCTCATCTTATCTTTCGTGTGTATCATCATGCTGATGTTGCACAAAGATGGTTTCTGCCACCTCTTGTTTCTTTTCACTTCAGAAGTCTTTCTGCTCCCAGCCTCTTGATTTTGTATATGTAATCCTTTGATGTTTAACTGCAGTCTAATCATCTCCATCTTCGATTCTACTGACTTTCATATATCCCCAATTATATCACTTTCACATGTAAAATGAATGAATGAAACTATTTATGATTTAAGTTAATAACTTAAATGCATTTATATGTTTAATTTCATCATTAATTTTATTAGCATTGAATTCAATTTCTAAAATTTTTACTAACCGATCACATTTAACGTGGAAAATATGGGTCGAAAAGAAAAAAAATGGAGATGAGGTGTTTGCCTAGCATTTGGCTCTAGGTTAGCCTGCATAATGTTAACTGAAAAAAAAAACTTTATTTTTAAGTCACTTTATGTAAATTTTACTTCTATCAGTTACTTTTTTCAGAAGAGTAACTTTTAACTTGGCTGCTTATTTTTTTCGGGACTTACCTTTAAATTCAAGAGGTTAATTTTTTCTTAACCTCTGCAACTGTGATCTTATTCTTAGTCCCTATCCAGAATCTGATGGCTCTGTCAGATGTACCCTTGCCTTTTCTCATCCTCAAAGTAATTGTTTATAAGTAGTTGGCATTATTTATTCATTTCTTTGGGTTTTCACATTACAATGCTAACAAGGCTACCCATAGTAATTTGGGGCCTGGTGAGTTCTCTTTCCCCACCCATTTTACCTTTAAGAGCTCTCTTTACAGTTTGATGGGGACCTCTGAAATTGGGGTTCTTGCACAAAGCACTTCCCTTCTGGGTGGGCATCGTTTTTTTTATTTATTGTATTTTCCTTTTTTCTTGTTTGTTCATGGTCTAAATCCACTATGGTAAACTTAACCTTAAAATAGCCATTATCTTGAATATTTGAAGTATCTGGTATCCTATAATTCATATTTCTAGCTGGAATTTTCTTAATAACACCTCCATTTCAAGCAATATTGATGCTTTTGAAAATTTCAACTAGTTTTGAATTAAAAAAGATTTGGAAATGGCTTTTTGGCAATTGTTGATAAACAGAGTTATTGTCTTAATGATTTGATTTTCTCACTTAACTCAGTGTTAATTAATTATGTTTTTAAAGAGCAGCTAATGTGGTGATACGTTTATTGTATTTTTGTCCTTATTGCCTCTTATTTCTCCTCAACTCATAAAAAAATGATTGATTTTACTCAGCTAGTCAACAATATGCATTCATTTACAGACCTCTGAAAAACAAAGTGATGGTCATTGTGATTGTCATTGCTGTTCCGCTAAGAGTCACCACCCACCATTAGTGGATCATAATAAAAATGTGCGTGGTACATCAAGGTCATCAGATCGTATTAATACAATTCCACAGCTACCAGGTATGGTGATTCTTATATTAACCTTAAGAGAACTGAGGGAATAATAAGAACTGATTTTAGTATTTGTCATATTATTATATTATTTCTCTCATTGCTTCATTCTTAAATGTGCTAATTTTGTTTTCGAAAGAAGATTCGTAGTGTTGAAATATTTAAAGTACATAATTAGGGTGTGTATTAGTATTGTAAAGTTGGGTACATGATACATGCTTCCAAAACAGGATAATAGTTTCTCTTCCCTGGTGGTGGAATAGCTTAAAATCAATTATATGCAATCTCACATTGTAATAAATACTATATTGACATGACTAGGTATGTTTCAGAGCAGTATCTTCAGGTCTTGGCCAATCATTTTACTCTCCCATGCCCAAGGGATTCATTTATTTTCATTAGGACTGCATTGCTATGTAGATGCACTTACATTGTCATAGGATAGGAAAGCAAGAGAGTTGAGCCTTGCTCTATTGAAGGCTTATTCAAATCAAGTTATCTCATTTTAAGTCTTAAGGAATCACTCCTCTTCCGAAGACCAAAGTTGCTGTGTGTTAAATCAAGATAAGTTGTTAACTAGAGATAAGGGCCTTTTTTGTAGCCCTGTCTGATTTTCATTATCAGTATTTAGATGTCACTGGACTTCATTAATTTGCAGCTAATTTAGTTCTGTAGTTTTTGTGTGCAGAAGTTTCAAACAAGGAAATGGTGAATACGGGGAGGGAGTTAACTCCCATTTCCATTTACCCAAATATGTTTGGGAGGATCAGTCTTCAGTTATTTCTGCTATTATAATCCATCTCAAAATGTAACCATTATGCTAATATATCTGCCCTCCATTCTGCCAGCATCCTTGGTAACAAATAATTTAACACGTTGAGTGCCGCGTGGTTTTATAGCGACTTCCCCATCTTCCGAGCGCAGGTATCAAGGTATGTACAGCAAAACGAAGGGCAATACTGGCAAATTAGAATTTACTCGATAGAAATATTAAAACGTATTAGGGCTATTGTATCTTATCGGTATTTCTGTTCTTTTGAAGATATTTCTACACAGAGTGGAAGAAAAATAGCACGAAATTTCACCAAACAGGTTATAACATTTTGTGACACTTGTGAGGGACAACTATTTACCTTGTTTAAAAAAATCCATTAAAGTTTTCCGAAAAATATGTTTAAATTTTACCCTTATTATCATATTTTATACTATCAGTCACCAGTGACTGACGAGGCATTCAACCTGTTAAATATTGGTGTGAAAGTGATGTTATTAAAGCATTGTAAATTTTCTATTGCACTAAGCTCTCTGGTTCAATTTTCTATGAATGGAGGAAAATGCACATTCTGAAATGGCATTTGCCTATTTATATGTTTCCTATAATATAAGTTTTTGTGATTTTAAGCCCTTCTGCATATTTTTTTACTTCTTACAATTAGATTTATTCCCTTTTTCTTGAAGCCTTACTTCTTAATAGTAAAGGATACTTCGGAAGAACTCCTCAATAACAGTCATTGGGTAGGTTCGAAGATTTTCGCGGCGTTGGTTAGATGATGTTTCCATTCTATTCGGGTTTCTTCACCGCGTTTGTTGTATATTAAAGACAACAGTTTCGCCGGCGTTACAGTCGGCGTCTTCAGGTCAAAGGTAAAATTTTTGGAAAATTTTTCCGCCTTTTATAGGCATAAAATTTTTCGCCTTATATAGGCGGCGGCGGCTGCTGATCCGCTGCTGCTCTCTCATTGGCCGGTTGTCCATCTCTCATTGTTGGTGGTCGGAGAATCCTCTTCCATGCAGTATGCAAGCTGTAGCCTTGATCTCTGTTGAAATTTGCAGGCGTTTTCGCTATCTCAATAGCTTCTCTGATCAAGCGAGGGAAGTATTTATTCTCTTTAGCTATTATCCTGGCGTCTTCAAAGAGGATGTTATGCCCAGGTTCACTCCAAGCATGCTCAGATATGGCTGAGAGTTGGTGCTGCTTGTTTTTCATAGCCCTCCGATGTTCCTGCAATCGGACTTTCATTGATCTGCAGGTCTCGCCAATGTAATATTTACCACATGAGCAAGGCACTCGATATATACCCTCATAAAGGTCCATTGGGAGTTTGTCCTTCGCTCCGGGTAGCATGTCTGATATCTTTGCCACGCAATTGAAACGTGTAATTACGTTGTGTTTTCTGAGCATTCTGGCAATCTTTTCTGATGTGCCCGCCACAAAGGGAATTGTGGCGTATGCTTCCGGCTCCGGCCGGCTCTCTTCCTCAGAGGTCCTTTTTGGGGCTGCGTCTTTGTTCTCCTGCTCCACAAATCTTCTATTCAACATGCTACTGCTGTAGCCATTCCTTACCAGCACTTCAATGAGATGCTTCTTCTCCGCAGATAGTGACTCGGTGTCTGAGATGGCATAGGCACGATGTATTAATGTTGCCACCAAGGAGATTTTTTGCACTGGGTGGTGGTGCGAAGAAGCGTTGAGATAGCGGTCAGTATGCGTTTTCTTTCTGTGAACGGCATGTCCTAGGAGCCCATTTCTTTTCCTTTTTACCAAAACATCCAGGAAGGGAAGTTGACCATCATGTTCCATTTCCATTGTGAATTTGATAGCGTGGTGCTGCGAGTTGAGATGCTGTAGGAATTTCTGCAATTCTTCGGCGCCATGGGGCCAAATGATGATTGTGTTGTCAACGTATCTCAGCCAGAGCGATGGTTTCTTTTCGTACGACGCGATGGCCTTTTCTTCGAAATCCTCCATGAAAAGGTTCGCTACAACTGGAGATAGTGGAGACCCCATAGCTGCCCCCTCTGTTTGTTCGTAAAATTCCCCATTCCATAAGAAATAAGAATTTCGGCTGCGAAACCACCGAGACTATACAGCCTACCAAAAATCCACAAAGAAAACGTACCTCTGAGGCCGATTGTGAGTCAAATCGACTCCCGTCTCCCGAGACAAAATATTTTTTCCTCCGAATATGACACCGATGCCCAAAGCAGTTGAGCAGTTTGAGAGGAAGGAAGCCAAGAGATTGGTAGTAGGAGAGAGACCGACATAGGGAGGGGAAGTGGAGGTGGGGGGATCCTTCTCTGGAGGACAGCAGTGCCAGTTCCCTGCCAGCACTGTGTTAGATGTTGAGCCAAAGGCCAAAGGAAGGCCAAAACATCCATCACAATTAACAACATTACGCCAATCTGAGTGCATGCACGCACTACCTGTATATATTTTTTTAATTATTAAAGACACAACTTTTACTCAGATGTTTGATCAATTCTGAGTCTCTATTTGGAGTGGAGTAATTCCCATGAGAAAAAGGCAATTTTTTTGGGAAGGCAGCAATTGTTTTCCTCCCAACTGGTTTCACGTGCGTAACTGTAAAAACATACAAACCAAGGCTACATATATCCCATGCATTTTAGTGGAAACGGTTCATTGTTGCATGCGGACATGCCCCCCCCCCCCCCCCAGCGATATTGATGGTAGCATCCTACAAAGGCATTTTCTGGTATCCAGTTCCCTTAAATTATTTTGATTTACCTAATTTCACCTGTATTTCCTACATATTTCTCTTTTTGTGTGTGTATGCATTTATGAATTATTTATTTGAAAAATAAAAATGTTATGTAAGTATCTTGTTTGGTTTATGAAGTTTTTTCTAATTGGGGTATTTAATTTGTTCCCTGGTTGAAATTATGATAGCATTGCCGTGTAACCGATGGGGTGGGAAAAAACTAACATGCCAACATTTTAAAGATGAAGACTGGCTCCGGAAATGGGTTTCCAAAGGGAAGGAAAAAATCTCCAGCCCTGAACGCAGCCACAGTTTACAGAGGCCTGCATCTTCAGAAGCAATTAAAAATGGTAATGCCTTCATGTTTTTTATGATGTGAGGATGTATTTTCATCTCATTCATGCATTCAGTAGAAGGGAGAAGGATTGAAATATTTCATGGCTTTAAAAATGGAAATTAACCCCAAAAAAATTGAAGCACGATTTTTTGTTTTTTAGCCATATCTCCAGTTTTTATTTTTATAAAATCTTTTTCTTGATTTTAAAATGTATGTACTATTACGTTCTACCATCCTGATTTTTTTCAAATTGTTTTGACCGAAAACTAAACTTTTACATAAGTTTGAAAATTTCAAAATTAAAATTAAAATTTTAGGAAACAACAGACGTGATGAAAAAAAGATACACATGTTGTTACCCCTACATCAAGGTATAATCCTAATTTTTTCAGATTTTTAAAATTGGTGGAACACTATCAAAAACACGAACAACTGCTTTGTGCCATTTGCATCTATGTATTCCAGGAGGATATTTGAGTTGATTGTTGAGAGCCACAATTGTTGATCAGTTTGTAATATTATTGATTAAGGCTACAGATTAGCACAAACAATCCCTATCACACTTTCGCAAAATTTTTCTGTGTGGGACTTTGGGTACAAGTAAAATTTATGGTTACATTTTTAGTTTAGTTTTCACTTAATGTGTTTTTCAGATTATTGTAAGTGCATCCTGTCTCATCGGAGTGGCTATTGTGCTGTCTGTAATATGTACAAGAAGTATTTCCCCAAGCAGGAAATGGATTCATGTAAATCATCCAAATGCAATTGTCAATCTGGTGAGTAGGAAGAATCTTAGTGTGGTGCACCAACGTATCCATTTTGTATGATATTCTGCGTTTTTGCCTCAATATTTTGTCTATTCTGTGTTGTGGTTTCATTATGAGGTAAATATAACTACATATTTAAGCTATAATTATATGCTTCATTCATATTTTTATCTTAAGCTAGTTATATGATACATTTTGGATATTGTTGTGTCTTTATTAGAGATGGGTCGAATAGCATTTTTCTCAAATTTGAATATCGAATACAAATACATATATACTTGATTCTTTTCCGAATACCTCACTCGAATATCAAATATGTACTGCATTACTGAATATGAATTTTTCCACCTTTTTCAAATACAAATTAAAAAAGAAATATGCTGAACACTTTGCATGTTATTCTACTTCAATGCGGCTCCCAAATCCTGACGCAACTGTCACCCACGATTACATCAAACTTGCGTGCATGAAGCACTTCAATGCTTTTGTTCTTTCTTATATACGTATTGAAGGTTATTTAATTAGTGTTGTTTTACTGCATTCTTTGAAAACCTAAATTTAAATATAAAATTGACAATAACTTTAAAATTAGAATATTTAAAACATAAATTTGATCATGCATAAGGGAGTCAGAAAAGGAACAGACTTTGCGTGTGCATTTGAAAGTGTACATACATTCTTCTCAGTGTTGTTCTCGTAAAGTCATCAGGATTATACATATTCTAATGCTTATTTTCAATGATAAGTTTTCATAAAAATATTATTGAATAATTGAACCAACCAAATATGAAAACCTTCATGAAAGACCCAACCGCTGTCATCGGATTTCAATTGAATCAGGGATGATCTGTGCTGTGTATTTGAAATTTGAATAATTGATAACTTCTTGTCATTGAATATGGAATAGTGTAAAAAGCTCATTATTCAAGGTATTGGGTGATTCAACTGTTCGAATGACCCATCCCTAGTCATTATGCAACTGTTGTTGATAACACAGCCTATAAATGTTTGCATGGTAACTAAGAAATATGTTTTCAGTAACTTTTTGCGATATTTTAGCAGTATTCTATTTTTTTTTACCTCTCCTCTTCTGCAACATAGTAGTATCGTAGAGTAAGTGTATTTGGGGGCTCACCTCACCTACAAAAATCATATATATTTTTGACGTATACGTGCCTATAACTTTTAATTTTTTGCAATTTTTTGAATTTGCTCGTTCCACAAGCCTGAAAATATTTTCTGAAGAAGAAAGGGTCGCTACATTTAGTGATGACAATAGTTAGTCGATTTTGTTCATGACAATAATTGTAAAAAATATTTCCTTGAATTTCGGCTAGTCACTTGGCTTTTCCGACTTTATATGTATTCATAATCCAGTTGCCAGCAGACCGTTCTTAGTAAATATTAAGGTGAAACTAGCAGGAAAAGTTTATTGTACAATTTTTTGCCGTAATGATCAACTTTAATTCGCTCTCAACTCAGTTTAAACGTTGTTTTATATATCTTTTGGACAAAAAATACGGAATTTTGCAAGGCACAAATCAATTGCCTGCTAACTTTTGTATCTTATTATAAAGGTCCATATATGCTGCATTTGAAATTTGAAGAAAACTATAAAGGTACTTTTGGTGGAAAAATTATAACTTTATCTTGAGTATGAAAGGAGTTATGAATTTTTGATTTTCTCATGTATTTTTACCGCACCATTATTTCAGCCCCTTGCTATTTCGTGGCAGTTTTCTGTGGATTTTTCATTCAATTGTCGGTTAATAGTTTTCAACAGCATCCTGCAAACTTCAGGGAAAGTTCTTAATGCCTAATGTAATTTCCTATACATATATCTTAACTTTTTTTATGTTTTTAGCTGAGTTTCGACATTGTTATATTCAGTCAAGTATCTTTGAGCCTAAACTTACTGTTTTTGTAAGGTGGAAAGCAGGTACTTGCTCACTGTAGTATCATACGATATAGGTCCATTTTTGCTCCATATGAAATATGGATAAAACTATAGATTTATTTTTGGTGAAAGAATTGTAACTTTATCTCGATTACAAGAGAAGTTGTGAATTTTTAATGGCTGCTCCTCATCAGGTTTTCCTTACTGGCCTGAATCTGCACTGAAGGCTCCCAGCTCCCAAGCTTTTGCCATAAGATAGGTTGGGGAGATGAGTATATTGTTTAGAAGAGAAAGAGATTTTCCACGAGGGAAGATATTTTTCTATTTAAGAGTCAATATAAATTCTGCTGATGTTCATTGCTTTGTTAACCTTTTCGCGCCGAGCTCCTTTGCGGGAAGTTGCTTTTGGCTCTACGAAGGGTTTGAGATTTTCTTTTTCGCCCCGTACGGAGTTTTTTTTCGGCTTGGGACTGACCAGGTAGTCGCTTCCTCCCCTTAATGACCTTTCCTAGCGGGGTCCCGGACCCTTTCCTTGGCAACTGGGCAAATATAATCCTCGACCCTTTTCCCCGAAGGCAGCCCATCCCGGCGTACTTTTGTGGTGTACTTACAATATTAGAGTAATTACCTGGGTAGAGCAGTTCTTATTCCTGCAATGTTATGGAATGCTTCTCACAACATGTGTCTACGTAAAACATTCCCTATTGGTACTTTAAATTTACGAATTTTTAGGATATGCATTAATCAGTATTTATAGCGAAATTCGTTTGTAATACCTTTGTATTCAAAGGTTGGTAAGAGGTTATTCAAAATAGTCGCTGTAATTTTGGCTCACGACAAAGAACTGAGAGAATCATATTTTATTACATTACGAGGGCTTTTTTTCATAGAAGTTAAATCGGATATTCTATCGAATTTCACTGCAAATGTACACTTAGAATGTAGCTAACATAGTAACGTATATTTTTAGATGTAAATCATTACAATATCGCTCCTATAAACTTGCTAGTAAGTTATAAAAATAACAATTAAACATCTAACTTTAGCGTCTCCAAAAATTGTTCTAGGTGATGATCAACTCCGTTAATATGAACGCTAGAATTCCATTTAAAATTTGGAACCAATCAGCAGAACATACAGAATGTAATTCCTGGCATTGATTTTCAATAAATGCAACATGAACGTTTTTAGTTATTTTAACTTATAAACAAATAAATGACCATGAGCACCTTCCTTTAGTGGGACACTGAGAGCCGGAATGGGCCGAGGTAATCCCCACACGGACAATAGGAAAGGGTCGAACCTCTCGCGCTGAGGGACCCTAGTGGCGGTTGGGACCCACTTGGCATGCATGACCGTGAAACCGTGAAAACACGGCCTTTGGCCTTTTGCTTCGAAAAATTCAAGCCGTGAGAAGCCGGCCTTCCTTCTTTAGCATCAGAAAATTCAGGCCGTGAAATCACGCCCTGCGTAGGGAAGAGGTTAAATGATCCTCATATTGAATGAAATAGATTTTGGTGATGGTTTGAGGCATTACTTTATGGAATTTATTCATATTAAATGAAAATTAAACTATAATTTTTCACATAAAATATTTATTAGATCACTACCGTGGTTTCAATGCTCTGCATTATCCTCAGGCCCTCATATCCTTACTCTATGGCATTTTAAGGGATCAGGAATACATATGTGCAATTTGGGTTGCGTCTTCACAGGATGAGAGATTACATAGATTGTTGATATGAACCACTAATACAGCAACTAGTAGACCCTTAACCGTTTTAAATGGATGAAAATAACATGTAATAGGGTGGGCTGAAAAATGACCTGTTTTCAGGACCAAATATACTCCATGCCGGAAAGTTGTGTACTCATATCAGGGTTTCAGATTCAATGTTTTTTCAAAATCATACATTGTATTAATCACTACCATCCTAGCCCTAAAGTTAAAAATTCTGCCAAAATTCAGCTGGATTTGGGGACCTCCAGAGAAGTAGCCACTGTAGTTAAGCCCATTTCAGTAATAACCAATGATGATCTTGACTTTCAGCATCATAGTTTCGAAATTAAAGTTTATTAAAAAAATTCAAATGTTTTGCGACATGTGAGAATGATCAAAAAATTTATAGTGTAAGCAATCCACCCGCCACTTAAAATTTCTGGCTGTGGCATCATTTCACATTTTACTTTTTGGAAGCCAAATTTTCTGTAAATATGGTAATTTGTCAAATTTTATCTCTTCGTTAATGACTCAATGAGCTTTAAGAAGGAAATTATTCATATACATAACGAAGCCTAAAAATCATAAATATGGAAATAGTTAAAGGGAAGAAATTATATTTGGTCCATAAACAGAAATTGTATATTAAGTTTAAACATCTCTTAAATGTCTGAGAATGTCTTTATTTGCTTTTAGGTGAAATCTATGCAAACTGTGTATGAAGAAGTGGTTTATTGGTTACTGGTCCATCCAAGGAACTTACTCTTTTCCTCAATTTCTTCCTCCACCAGCCTAAAATGAGGCATATGCATTGTGTACTTGTAATTGTATTTTCATTACTACTCAATGTATACACTCAGTGTATTCATTTTTAGTTATGACTAGGGACATGCAAAAGGTGGGGTTATTTTATAGCCAAAAGTGGTGTTATTTTTCTACAAAAGCGATGTTATTTTGCCCTGAAATCGGTGTTATTTTAACGGCAAAGTAATTTATGTTGATTGAGGGCAGTGGCCCACCCATTGCCTTAAATTTAGGATATTATTGATCGGGAATAATTAAAGCAATAATGTACATGGAGTATTGACTGAATTAACCTATTTTACATATTTATCCTTCGCGTATACATATATCTAGCTTACATAGAGAGAAATTACTTTTAAATGTCTGTAATTTCAAATGAAATATTCCTATTGTGATCAAGTTGTCATCTTTTACATTTGTTCTCTTATCTGTTAACACAGTGCTATAGCAGGAAAGAAATCTTTCTCAGTCCATGTTTGCAGAAGGGATCCAAATTTGCTTAAAGGCACTTAGATGCAAACGATGTCTCAGACATTTGAGCTCCTGGATTGCTTTAATTACATCCACTGAACCGTGGGAATTTTGCTTTTGTAGTAGTTTCTGTAATTCTCCCAACCCCAACATCAACTTCTCTGTCTCCATTGATTCCAGGCCATGAATTTTTTGTTTTTAAGTCAGGGTTCATGTCTGTAGACAGAACTTCTTGGGGATCAAAAACTGAGATCTTTTCAAATACCTATTTTTCTGCTTAGGTCTTCTACCATAAGAGAACTAAGTTTGGTTGACGCTTTTTCAGCCATCTGCATAGGTATTGACTTTACAGCAGCTGCTTTAGGGGTTTTCATGTTTTGCAGGTGTAATAAGTGGTTTTATCTAAAAAAAAGTACTCTTTATGAATTTTCTCGAGGCTCATTTTTAACTTCCTTAACTCTTTCTAAATGGTGGAGTACTCTCCTTAACATGAATGCGGGACTGCGCTCCATGAGACTCTTCGGTCCCCTCTGTATGGAGCATTTATGTTGGACATCTGTTAAGAAAGGTCTTGCAGATAATCAAACACTCTCAACACCAGCCTTTTCTGATCCTTCCTAGTGGGCATTTTGCATTACCTTGGACTCTGAGGGTAGTTGGTCTCCCTCCTTTCGTGGTTTACAACCCTACCAGCAGCATTGGTTTGCTGCCAACTCATGCTTTGTTTATGTGGATAGCTATATGGATGATTGTTGCTTGCACGTAAATTGCAGACTTTCAATTGAATTCCTCGATTTATTCTGAGAATTTTAAAATTTTGAATGAAGCTCTACCGTCAGCATTAACGAATTTAATGCCTTAACAATTTCCATGTTGATTTTATACTGAAATCGAGATATAAGTTAATATTTATGGTAGAATTTCATTTAAAAATTTGTAAATGCTGCCAAAAGACAAAGAATTCAATTCTTCGTTTATATTTTTTGAGAAAGAACCATATATTTATTTCGCAAACTAACTGAATGAACAATTGTATGACTGTGGTCCCTTGCCACAAAGAGGGGTAATAAGAGACGAGGGTCTAGGTTCATGCTTCCGGATTTTGGAAGTTACAGATTTTGCCAGTCCATGGTGTTGGCCTGTGTTGGGTCCCGAAACTAAGACTTTGCGAACCCACGAATGTCATAAAAGTAGGAGAGCAAGGAAACGTATTTTCGGCATTAGGCCTGCGTAGGAAAATCTCAGACGAAAATTTTCGCCTTTCGTCTCCCGGGGCAAGAAACGTCCTGCCGCATATTTTCGTCATTAGTAGCGAAAGGGTTAACTCTTTATAGAATGTGAGCATTTGGATAGTTTGAACCCTCCAGTAATTTTATTAATCAACCATCAGATTCCCATGGCATTTTTGCTACTTTGTAGACATCGTGAATTCGGTTTAGACATCCTCCGGACAAACAAGTCGCCTTATTTCCTCGAGGGTGTTTCTTTGTGGAAACCATGAATTTTCTCCAATTCATGGGCGAATTTCATCGTTTTTTCCTTCTGCTCTGCATGAAATTGTTTTTCGATGCGTAAATTTAAGCCGTAATTTTTTCACGGCATTGGCCGCTCACAGACGCGACTAATTTCCGCGGGCCGCCGTTCCCGCCACAGCGCCGTGAAATCCAGAGAGTCGTCTTGTCGGAAAGTGGCCTGAATTTTACGGCGCTGTGCAGGGAACGGCGGCCGGCGATAAGTCGTTTTGGCACAAAGCTGCCACAATGTAGCTCCGTGTGTATTTCACGGAATAGACGGCGCACAGCCACTTTTTGCCGCTTTCAGACTTTTGCATTGCTCCGGCCGTCGTCAACGGCACGGAACTGTGCATTCAAATAACCATTGGTCTCAATGCATGTCTTCAAGCGAGTCGAATCGCGCAGTTGACGGCACGGCGTTGTTGACGGTCAGCAAGGCAAGGCTCCATCCGGCCCGGCGGTGCGCCGTTTATGCCGTGAAATACACATCGTGCTACCTTGAGGCTACTTTCAAACGCGACGACTTTTCGCCGGCCGCCGTTCACGGCACGGTTCCGTGAAATTCAGGCCACTTTCAAACGAGACATCTCACGGCGCTGTGCCGTGAACGGCGGCCCATGGAAATTCGTCGCGTCGGAAAGCAGCCAATGCAGTGAAAAAATTACGGCTTAAATGTACGTCTCGAAAAATAATTTCGTGGGAGGAGCATGAGCAGAAGAAAAAAATGGTGAAAATCGCGTCTGAGTTAGTGAAAATCGCCCATGAATTGGAGAAAATCGCAATTAACACGAAATTCGCGTATTCGCGGGAAAACCCCGGAAATCGCGTATTTCGCGGGAAAATCCCGGAATTCGCGTTAAAATTCGCGTTATCGCATTTGCGACTTTTGCATGTCCCTAGTTATGACTCAAGCCTCGTAGTATGAGAATGCCTATCCAGCTTCTCAAACCTTGCACAGAATTTGAAGTGGCCATAATAATTAGCACAATCTATAATGCTTGAATGAGAAAGTTATGAAAGCCTCTTTCTCGATGTTATATTACACACCTTATGTTTTACTATGTAAGGTTAAAGCATTCATTTATACATACATTTTACGAATTCAGATCTACTTTCAAAGTTAATTTCATGAAGATTCCAAGTTGGATACTTCAAAATTCCTACAGCCTCTCTTATCAATTGCATAGGTAACACACTTAGCCTACTGCCAGATCCAAAAATCCATAATAAGCTGAAAGATGGTGACGTTGAAGGCATCCCAGGCCATGTCAGCAATCTTGCTTCTAATATGCTGCAAAGCATGTAGTGACACTCAATCAGATGTGTGAAAATCATGCTATAGGTCTCTATGAAGAGATTATCTTAGGATAGTATGGAATCTAGAGGTGAAATGGCATGCAAAGATGCGAAGATTAAAATAGTTTCCAAGTGAAATATTTTGGCATAAAGAGATCATTTTCATAACTGTATCCCACATTCATACTTGAATTATTAATAGACAGGGCCCTTGTCTGTGGCTATGGCTTCATTGTAAGAAGATTTTCTTAAAATTTTGATGCATGAAAGTTTTCTATTTAGGGACTTTATGTATCTATATTAAAAATAATGGGGACACATTAGGTGCATTATACCTCTATGTTTTTGCAATGTATTACCTGTGTTTTTTCTCAGTCCTTATCTCATTTGAATGTGGTTTGACATTATATCATTACAAGCATTCAGAATGAACCATTAAGTCATGGTTTTTTAGCCTATTTTTGCTTTTTGGATGGGGTATTTTGCATTAGCATTGAAAAATGCATATTCTACTATTACTTCTAGTCTTTCATCCCTGCTAATTTATTTGGGTTTAATTGAGTGGGAAGGAATGACAAATATTTATTATTCTTTAACTTACAGATATTGAATCCAAATCCAATCATCAGTTATTACATGAAGCGATTGATGATTCTTCTGCAGCAAAACACTCAAAAAGTTATGAGAATTGCTCTGAAAAAAATAAGCAGCACTTTACTGACTACTCTTCCAACAACAGGTAATTTTTTGTTCCATCAATTATTATTATTTGGCTAATGAAAGTAAATACTTAGGCATTAAAAGTTATTGAATTGTTGTTTTAAGAACCATTGAATTCCTATTTTTCTATTACCCATTTCACTATTAATCTCCATTGAAAAATCTCATAGCTTGGCTTTGCAGACAATGCTGTCAGTATGCTTCAGGCACTCTAAAACTTCTTATCGACATCTTTAAGATCTCAATATTTAAAAAGTTATCATTGGTAAAATTCTGAAATGTGTAGTTATTTAATACCTCTTGTTTTAGCAATTGAATTTGATTCATGGTTTTTCTTTCATTACCTATCTAAAAGTAAGTCTGAAATTGAAAATGGTCTTAACTTCTGATTTAAATGTAGTGACTTTTGGCTTTATTTATTTTTGTGTTTGAAAACAACTGCTACAATGTCCAAGTATGTTGAATGGAGTTTTTAGGTTGAGAATATGTATACATATTGCATTTCCATGCACGTTATCGAGTGTTTGTGGAATAATGAAAACTGATGCTTATTTTTCATTGTTTCTTGGCACTTTTAATGTAGTGCCACTTTTAAAATAATTTTTTCATGAAATTTCTACCAGAATGTAAGACGTAAATGTGGAAGGCTCTGTCTGGTATATTTGGGAATATGAAAAGAAAACCACATCATAGGCCATTTATTTTTTTGTGATTATTGTTCAAGCTTGTGTCGAAAATCGAACTATTACCTGTTTCCTCTATGTATGGAAAAAAACTAATAAATAATGATGTGAGAGCACATTCCACCTGCAGGATTGTGAGGAGTTAACCCATGTGAAAATATTTCCCATTCACTATCTTTTGACTATTCATACTGTTCTCTTGTTTATCCAAAACTAACGAATCTTCATTCTCTGATTCGTCTTCAGCACCACACTTTTAGAGTTCGATGATAAAAAAAATTACACGTAATCTTAGGCTAATTTAATTCCCAGGTTCAACTCTTCAAATGCTTCAAAGTGAACAGGTACTTCAGATGAATTGGCATCCTTTCTATTACTCTGCATTACTAAAGTTCGTATTTCCGTTTCTGCACTGTGGATACGCTCCATTTCTGTATGAGGTAAAAGGAAGAGCACGGGAACTCTGGGATGCCTTTTTTTTTGGCAATTTTACTGTCGTAAATTGAATTTTTACGTGGAAAACATGGCAACCCATATTGATATAGCTGATATTATTTTTATTTTTCATAACCTATTTGTCTTTTGCCAGAAATTTTTGTAGTTTTTATGAACAAGCTACCTTTTGAGTGCAATAATTATGACAGGAGAGCTATTTAAACTGACTTCCACTTACTTCAGAGTCATTTCTGACAATGCCACTGGTAATACTATCTGAATTTTAGCACTGAATCCCATAGATGTGGGAAGTAGCCATGTGGTATTAATGTGATATGCTACTGATACTAATATTATCAGCATGTTACAATTAGGTGAAAAATGTGATAACAGTGATTGCAGTGGAAATAAATCAGCAGCCATTATATTTGAAAGTACTTCTAGGTGTTTGTGTTGGTCACAGAAGGAAGTGATTAACTTTGGTTTTTCTTTCAATCAGGCTTACTGCTGAACTTTCAAGACGAGTAAGACACGCTACAAATAGGGCTGACTATCCATTTCTTCAGCAGGATAAGAGCATGTGTAAATGCTGTACACATCATTACTACAATCTAAAACAGCTGTGACATTGCATCTAAAATGGAAACTTTTGTTTTGTAAATTAGGATTTTCAATATTTTTTGTATTTTTTGATGCAGCAATTTTTAGGGAAAATCTTCAAATCATCCCATAAATGTCATATTCTGAGTTTTCATGGCTTTTCTAAGAAAGTTCTTTTAGTGTATGTCATGTTCCAAATATTATTGAATTAAGAATAGAAGAATTTTGCACAACTTTTTTGTGGTTAATCACTGTTCTACAATAATCAACGCAATCTACAATAATCAGTTGGTAATTGGTGGGAAACATAAGGGCTGTTTAATAGACTTCCGGGACTGTGTGATTCTTAAAAATATATTGATTTAAAAAATACAATAGCACGAAGGAAATTATTACATAGCTACTTTGGTAAAACATTATTATTCAAGGGTAGTACATATCAAATTGATGTACCTTTGTCTCCACTTATATGTATCTTAACTTTTTATTTCATCCGAGAGCCAGATGAAATTAATTGTATTAATTTTGGTTAGTTGGATTAAAGCACATCTTTAGAAGGGTTTTACTTGAAGCAATATCCTCATTGAAATTTCATTAGACAAAGAGTTTTATGGCAAAATGTGGTTAAATAAAATGAAAATATTCCATTTTGATGAAAATAGTCAAGATATCCTGAAAGTCTGCTTAAATACCAATTGTTTGAATTTGATGGGTTGACCCCATATTAGTGATTACCTGTCTCAAAAAATATGCATGAAAATTACAATGAGATTGTTTTGGTTTCATTCCAATTTTCTCTGTGTAAGATTTTTCTGAATCCAATGATTTATTTGACTTACATTAATACCACCATGCATTTTAGTGTGAATGATAGTGAGGATGTGAGAGGTGGAGGTCTGTGGATTCTTTGAAACAGAGTTTGCAGGGTGACGTCATTGCCTCCACACTTCTCATTCATATCACAGAAATATCTCAACCTTCTTTTATTTATTTCCTTATTTTTCTTTACGCATCCTTTTATTACCTCCTCATTGAATGCTGTTATTTAAAGGATGTCAGATGCTCTGAATTTTCCCATTTTTAGTGCTCTGTAGGTTCGATATCTTTGATTTCTGAAAGAAACTTTTTGGAGAATATTAGATCATTGTTCTGTGGTTACATTTTGTTTCTCCTGTCTTCCTCATATTTTGAAAGAGCTGTGTAGACTTACTTATCTCTTAATTTTTAGGTTATTGATGGTTGGTGTATGTTTATTGTCAGATATTGTATACATTGGTGGTCTGAAAAGTTCTCCTCCCAATTTATTGATGGCAGCGCATCTCTGATTATTTTTTCCTAGTGTTTCCACCACTATTAGTAAATATTACGCAGTGCTTCATTTTGGCTGGAACTTGGCGAATGGCATTCAAGCACCTCTCAGGGAAAATTGGTACTTACTGAAACTCGGCACTGCACTGGCACTGACAATGTGTGAACTCTAACAACACTTCACATCCAATATGATGTGGTTTTCAGGAAAAGGGGTTTGGGCCGAGGTACTCTCTCTCTTTTGGGGGGTGTGGGGTGGTGGCTTATCGATACCTCTACTGGATGAACGCTCAACAATCGCCCACCGAATCAAATTCACTCATCTAGGTGGCCCTCATAATACTAGATGAGCGGCTTTGATTCAGTAGGCGATTGTTTAGCGTTTATGCTGTGGAGGTATCGTTATATTTGAAGATCATATGTGCGTTCTGGTACCTAAAATTTTAGATATTAATCACTGATGCTAGGTAAAATTTTTAATAATTCCCATGGATTAATCAACGTGGTAGCTTACTTCAGTTCCAATCTCCATTTTTTTGATACTGGAAATTAAACATTGGCTTTTATATGGAAAACCTTTGTCTCCTAGTATTTCTTGTACATGATTTATTCTCAAAAAAGTACCCATTTCTTTCTGCTTGACATCTTGTTGAGCACTAGGTATGTACAGTAGACTCTCGTTAATACGAACAACGTTATTACGAAGTTCTCATTTTTACGAAGCAAATCGTTGGTGCCGAGGAAAAGGCCCATCCAAGCTATAGGAAAATAAACGTTATTACGAAATTTTCGGTGTTACGAAATTACGAATCTCAGTCCCAGTCCTGGCGGTGACAAAATGAACTTTATTACGAAGTTCCACGCATAAGCAATGGTTTTCAGGTGGATATTCACTGCGCTAAGTTTTAATAATCGCGCCAAGTTTACTGTGATCAAGAGCGTAAATTATGGTTCTTTCTTCACCATACACGCAACGTCACGTAATAATTCGGAGGAATTCTGAGCTTCATTCCTGAGGAATCCTGGTGACCGACTCATTACAGCTCGTAAATTTGATGTACAGTTAGTCCTCTTCCTACGCACATTCGATTTACGAACTTTAAGGGATACCAGCATTCAAAAATGTCAAAATTTGAATTTGGCGCCTTTTCATTTGGCCGTTGCTACGCGGTGCGGCGTAGAAGAACTCGCACTCTGGGCATAATCTGAGCAAAGTATCATTTAATCCGGTGTGAAGTTAGGAACTGTTCAGCGTTTTGCCCGTTCTTCCTTGCCACGAAGAGTGATTTTTTCGGCTCCAGCTGCTTTGCACGCCAAGCTAGATTAGCTCGTCACAATCGAGAGTTAGCGCACAATTGTGATGTAGTGTTGCATTCTGCAGGATAACGGTACTCCTCGATGCCTTGCACACAGTCCGGCCGGCGAGAGTTGTCCGATGACGGCATAATAGGATGGGCGGATAAGCCTGCGCCAGCACAGCACTGTTTACGGCCAATTGCTGTCCCCCAAACGCAACTCACACCATCGCCTAGTGTTACAATGTTGTCGAACGCATAAAGACCACTGAAATAAGCCTGATCCACAGAACATGCATTTTCTTCGAATCACCAAAACAAATGGTTCTTCCTCTGGGTCCTTCACGCTCGTCGTCCCTTCTGGCTCCTTTCTTCACGGAACTCTTTGTAGGCATTTCCCTTTCTTGCCTGGCAACCTTGCCCCTTCCCGGCCTATACCATTCTGCCTGTCATCGGACAATTCTCGGCAGCCGTAGCGAAGGTTTATAAACTTATGAACAAGGTATTGGAATGCACCAAATTCGTATATCGGACTTACTGTATTCGGGAAGGTATCAACCCTTGAATACGTCACACCGCATTTTTCTGTTGAGACACGGAAACAAATTTTCCTGTTTATAAATATTTCCGGGTAATTTAATTGCGTTTATCATATACGTTTTTTTGCGACGATTTCTAAAAGAAACGTTCATACGAACTTCGTTATTACGAACCTCCGGTTTTGCGGCCCTGTGAAATTAGTAATAACGAGAGTATACAGTATTCCTTTTTTAGTTTCCTTTCCATTTCTTGCAATTTTGATGCGAGAAAAATAGATCCATTTATTACTATTTTCAGAAAAGAATATTGTTTTTTTGACTGTAATTGAAGAAGCCACTGTGAGAAATGCAAATGTTGAATCCAATGGCTCAATTAGAAATTCAATAAGAAATTGATATATACTTCTGTGTGCTATGCAATGCAATAATTGCCGGTACTTAGAGAATTTAAATTAATATCAGTAGTTCATCCAATAGCAGTTGTTATTTATGTATATTTTCAGCTCTTAACATTGATTTCTTTCTCACTGGCAAGGAGGCCAAAAAATGACAACAGTAAATTGAAACTTTCTCAGATGCATGTGCAGTTGCCTCAATGTGCATTGTGACCAATAGTGTTATCATCAACTACTATTTTTCACTATTCACATTTCAATGGTGTTATCATCTATTATTCTCACAATCTATAATTGTTTTCACTAGATCTTATCAGACCACCTTTGTAAAATATTTCTTGAAAGTTTGGTGAAATTGTGGGTCTGTGGTCACACATTTATCTACCTTAATTATTCATTCAGTTAGTCAAAGAAAAGTTGAACAGTGTATGCAGCACCCTAGCAGTTAGTGAAATTTTTGCTACTGCTGAGTTGATGGCAAGCATGTGAATCTATTCTCCTCCATCTTTCATGGCAAAGATGCCAGCACACAGTAAAACATGCAGATAATACGAAAAAGATATTGGCTATGCTTGTAATTTTAAAGCAAAATTTGATGTCCCTAACTTGCTCTGTGTGATTTGATATGAGTTACTTAGCTTGAAAGACTTAACTTGGGTGTCTAGCATTTCTTTGCAAACAGTGGACTTCACTTTTTATGATATTACAAAGAAAAATAAATAATGTTGAATGTTTAATAGCTTTGGTAGTGGCTGTATTTTTTAGAACATGGCATGGTAAAATAATGGAAAAGAGAGAAATTTTGGTGTTCATCACCATCATAATAGACCATGCCATGGTTTGTAACCGTGACCAATTTTCTTGTTTTATTGATTTCCTCTTATAATTTTTGTTGTGCGGTTGTCATAATTAAGGGGAAATCTTGGTTGCAAAATAATGTACAGATAAAGCTGCCATATTTTTATCATTTGTTTCAGCTATGTATTTGTGATTACACTTACTGAACTTAATTTAACCGGACGTTAATATTGTTTATTATTTTTACAATATTTATTTTTAAAATGTTATGGATTCAGCATATTAGAGCCATTACAATGGAAGTGTGGGGAGGTATGTGTATCTTGTGATAATTAAATATAAGCATTCTCTTGCTCATCCTAGGTTCTAAGATATAGCACCTTTGTGTTTGAATGAATGTTATAGTCCAGGTCCAAAATGGAAAAAGGGGGCTATTCTTCATGCCTAACGGCATTTCTTGAGACATTGGCAACCAGGGTAATTAGACTAATTTGACTCATCTGCGTTTGAATTTGCTTGCTGCCAAGCCAAATTTAGGATCCTATGGCCGAAAAACAAGAGTGGCGGGTACAGTGGTGAAGACTCTGATCATCTCTGGATTCGCCGATGACTTAACCAAAATGAAAAATGGAAATAAAACTTAAGACATGATTGGAAAGCGATTTATAGTAAGAGCACTACGGCAGTTGTTCCGTTATTTGCCAAAGAAACAGAGTAAAATAATCAGAAACTGGCCATGGGTTTGCTTGTTTTGGAGAATCTCTGATGGCAGCAACGTCAAATCCTTAAATATGTCCATGATTGGTGATAAGCTCATATTTATAAAAGGCTCATTTTTAAATACATTATATTGAAGAAAATATCCACATGAGCCCTGGTCTCTTATTGGAGAGGTTTATCTAGATTGGGTGATAAAAACCATTGCCAAATTGGCCATTATCTTGTTTTTGCACCTTTGGACCCAAAATCCAGCTTGGCAACAAGCACATTTTGACTAAGCAGGATCAAATTAGTCTGTGAACACATGTTGCCAATGTCTCAAGAAATACCTTTTGGATTACGTTTTCCCCATTTCACTCCTGGACTATTCCTGTTTGTTTGTATGGTTTTTCACCTCAGAGTACAATCATGTTGTGTACAGATGAAAATTCTATTTGGTCTCGCAATTTTTAAGTCTGGTGAATGCAACCTTGTTTATATGCCTATAAAACTTAAATCCATTTATTTAACTGTTGTATTATGTGCTTTTAATGTATGCATATTGTAACTCTTGACATATTTTTAGAATGTGCCTCATGTCCTGAATGTCACATTCAGTTGTTACCACTAATGGTTGTACATAATATGTATTATATACAAATCATTTAAGC
Source organism: Ischnura elegans (assembly GCF_921293095.1). Lineage (NCBI taxonomy): Eukaryota > Metazoa > Arthropoda > Insecta > Odonata > Coenagrionidae > Ischnura > Ischnura elegans. The sequence continues at coordinate 150,270,495 of NC_060246.1, forward strand.
AATTTCATATTTGTTATTAAAATTTTATCTACTTTTATTTATTTCCAGAGTCATCAATAAAATGTTGGTACATATATTGTTTGGATGATATTGTTAAAGTATGTTATTTAGTTATGCATTCGTATTAGAGAAGATTAATGCATAATGATTAGTGGCTATTTATATGATGTGAATGTAAAAGCATTAATTTTTTGCTGCTTTTCGTAAATAAATACATGGTCATTATTATAGATGGTCTGGATTATTCCTCATTCATTAGCTATAAATTTTAATCAGTTTACATAAGTACCTCCGTACATATTTTGTAATAGACTAATATTTGTGCATACATACATACTACTTTTAATGTGCATGTATTCATGCGTCCTTGTTGCCTCCATGGAATTAAAAGTATATACAAAGAAACTTCCCTGGGCATCATCGTCAATAATCATCAACCCTAAGATTGTATTGTCACATCTCTCTACTCAATTCTCCTATTAGATAATCTTGTAATGCCTACATAATTCTTCTGCTTTACATCCTTCATCACCTGCTCTTTGTGGCCTACCTCTACTATTCTTCTCATCTGCCTGTCCTTCATAGATGATTTTCGTTATTCCATCATGTCTCATGATGTGGCCAAATAAATTGTCCTGTCTTCTACCCAAGGTTTTTAGAATGCCTCTCTTCTTTCCTATTTTTCATAGTATTTCTGCATTACTCACACAATCTATCCACTTAACCTTCTTCATTCTTCTGTAACCCCACATTTTGAATACTTCCAACCGTGATTCCTCTGGTGTTGTCATCGTCCATGCTTCTTCTACATAAGCTTCTCATAATGTGGATCCTTATTTATGCATTTTTAAATTGATATCATGATTGAATGTCGTATGATGATTGACTTTCATAAGGTTTTTTCGCAAGGACCAATGGAAATTAGGGTAGAGGATCATACAAAAACATCTGATATGTGTGTATTGGACTTATCTCTTGAAAAAAATCACTTTCCTGCGACAATGAACACAGAGGCGAAGAACAAGATGTATTTTCTTTATCTTTCCCTCCTGACCCACCAAAAGCCAGAGATATTGAGAAAAACTAAACTCTTGGTTCTGGAATGGTTCAGATGAGTTCAAATAAAGTTTCATCCATACCAAAAGAGAAGTGAAAAATCTCTGAAAAAAAGTTGTTTATGACCAAAAGTGGAACTATTTGGAACAAAAGCTGGAAGGAATGAAATGTTCCAGAAATGGTTTGGGTGATGAATAGTTTCATTTTTGTCATTCTTCAACGGTCCCTAAATTTCTCTCTGGAGTATTTGAACATAAAAGCCAAGTAAAGTCAAAGTCAAACTAATTTTTAGCAACTATCCCAATTCAGAACGTTGTATACATTTCATAAATATTTATTATTATTTCATAAATATTTATCGAGATACAATCCTCTCATGTGTAAGTTGATTGAATCGAAACATGCAAACTCTCTGAGGTTAGATTTGCTGTTGTTCTATGTGCAAACTTCAATGTTTTGTTGCCAAAACATATCTTGCCTGAAACATTTTGTTTTTACCTCTAACCCTTCAGCTGTGGGAGATAGATCACAAGTCATCGTCAGTGTGCAGAAAATATTAGGAGGTGGTGCGGCCCTCTCCTCCTCTGGGATGAGCAGAGCAGGTTTAGGGCCCTTGTAATCTCTCTCTCCAACCCTTTTCTTTTAATTCAGCCGGGAGGGCTCCAACCACTTGTTGACTCATTAGTGGATCTTCCTATGACTGGTATGATTTTTTAATTGGCTTACACATGTAAAATAAGTATTTTGTTAAGTTTTTCTTATTACTGTTTAATATTTTGCCCAAAACCAAGGAAATCTGTCGATACCCTATATGTCTGAATGTAGTCCCCCCTTTTTTTTTCCAAAAATGCCCAAGGTAAAAGTAAAGGTGGGAGCAATATTGAAACGCATATTTTTAACTTTTTCCCAAAACTGAAGCCTCAAAATTAGGGGGGGGACTATATTCGGAGAAATACAGTACATGCTCACAACTTTGGGAGCACATATAGAGATGATTGGTATAGTGGCTAGTGTGTATGCTTCCCACCCAGTGGATCCAAATGCATATCCTGGTGATGGCAGTGAGCTTTCTGGATGTATGATCCCTGCTAGAGTGCTTTGTGGAGGTAACTTTACTTCAGCACCCATCCATAGGATAGGAGATGCTAGCCTTGGAACCTTTTTCTAGTGCAGGCTTCTGACAAAACCAGATTTATCTTCAACCTTCCTTCCCTAGTCTTCCTATGGTGTGAATGACCTGAGCCGTACGTTAGCTATACATTGAGTCATCACATTGAGTTACACTTTCTTCATAGCTGAAAGGTTCTGTGTGTCAATTTAGCTTTTGTGTTTGGTTAAAGATACAGTATTTGGAAAATTATTTTCAACATTAGCAGGAAAATATCATTGGAATTTATTTCTCAACTCTAAAACAAAATTTTAAAATGCAATGCAATCGAAAGTCTACGAGACTTTTCCTCCCTATTAGGAAATTGTGATAACATAGATATGAGAATAACATTTACCATAGCCTTTCCTTATGGTAATAAACCATTTAGCATTCATTCCATTAATTTTCACTAATTAGACTAATGTTAATGACATTGTAAGACAGCTTCTTTTAAATTTTCATGTTTTATTGTTTTGTTAAAAGCTGAATTTTGGGGCTTGTCTTCCGAATCTGTTTCTCTTTCCTTCAAATTAAAAACAAATTGCACTGTAGAGGAACCTCAGTTTTATTTCTTGCTCATTCCTATCTTGTCTTGAGCTCTTTGAATTGATTCCGTTGTGTTGCTTTCCATTTATCTTGTATTTCATTATATTATTCATGAAAATTACTTTTATGAACTGTGACATCCAGTAGTGTAGCCAGGAATTTCGTTCTGGGGGGTTCCAAAACCAGGGAGGAAAATTTTTTAAAAACAGGGTACTAAGTAATGGGTCTTAAACTACTTTGACACCTTTCATAATCAAAAAAACTGCATTTGTTTAAGAAATATTTTGTAAATTCATGATTTTTCATGTTTTGTTTTTTTTTTCATGAAGGAAAATAACTACAGTAAAACTTTGATTTTACGCAGTTGGAGGGACCGAAATATGGGCACCGTGTAAAATCAGGAGTTGGTGTTGAGGAGGAGTATAGTTTTCAGGATAACACTTGCTCTTTATTTTTAGAAGGTTTAGTCATACCTTTTTGTACATATAGTTCTGATTTAAGCCAGAACCGGAACCAGAAAAAGTCTCATATGTGAGGTTTTACGGTAAATGAGCATGAAATCCTTTTCAATCGCATCAGATACCCAAGCAGAGCCAAAGTGCATTATATGTGCTTTAATGTGCATCCATATCTCCATTAAATGCACATTGAAAGCACATTTCAGTCCCCACCTTAAAGGTACATTATATGTACATTGTGAATGCACATTTTTGTCTGCGCATTTTAGGTACATTAAATGTGCATGGTGAATTTTAGGTACATTGAATGTGCATTATTTATGCACTCATTTCACTGCATTGGGATAGGTTTAATCAGCGGCAGATTTCGAGAGGGATTAGGTGGACTATAGCCCCCCTTGAGTGTCCAATTTACACAAGATAAAATGGCACAAAACAAAATTAAACAACAAATAATGGGTCATTAACTTAAGACCTGAAATCAAAGGTTGTTGAAGGAATTTGGTAGATTGAAGGGAAAGATAAGTTGTGAAAAAAGAAAAATCTTCCCTATTCAACCTTTTGCTCATAATTTTCAATTTACAAAATTTTCAAAGTTTAAACCTGAAGATCGTGTAATTGTATTTTGTAAAAATGATTCCTCTCTAAGACCTCCTTTCCCTCCTTAGTGAGATATTGTGAGTTTTGGCTTGACCCCTTCCCCCTCCCTCTAATCTCATGTGAGATTGTTAAATGAATCATTGCTTTGGATTTACGAAAAAGAAAACAATTGCCTCATTAATTTTATTTAAGATTACTAAGATGGTAGTCTAGTATCACAGTTTATGTACTCTGTTCCTTGCAGAAAAAAATCTCATGATACATAGTTGCCAGGACCCCCACTCTCCCTCATGTGAGATTGGGTGCAAATCAGCGTAACCCCTTCCTCCCCCCAAATACCTCACATAATTAATGGGTGCCCCCTTATCTGCAAAAAGGTTAAGGCCATCAGTATTTTGTCCAAGTTGGGAACAGATTTAAGGAACAAAAACAAACCGGTATCTTTATTTTTTAAGCTACTGCAATCAATATTAAATTAATACTGAAAACCCCCTATTGAATTTGGAGTTTCTGCCTTTGAATCACTGTAAATCATACCAACATTCAGTGTTAGTGGCCACTGCTTATGCTCCCATAAAGTCCTTTTTTTCCCCTTTTTTTGTATTTATGAAATTTAATCAATATATCAAGTCATACAAACATCTGAAAGATGTTTTTGCTCCTTAGCTGTTTAATATGCTTTTGCCAATCATCACTCCAGCTCTAATTGAATTTTCATGCTTATTTTGATTACAATTCTTTCAGTGAGGAATGCAAAATCGACCCTCCAAGTAAATCTGAATGTCTAAATGGATGTCATCATTTGCAATTCTACCAGAATTTGGAAAAATTTTACTGTAAGTTATACAGAGAGGCAAAAAATAAAACTAGTGTTGTAGTACATAAATTGGATCCTTCCTAATGGTTTGCCAAAATATCAGTGACCAGCCAAATTCTGATCTGAGGGAGATTGATATTAAGTAGTTATTTCATCAATAATGAAAAAATAATTTTAAATTCATGCACACATAGTGTACAAAATATTTTTGCACTGCTTTCCAGTGCATATAATGTGAATGCTTTTTGAGTTGCCTACAATTCATCTATACATCATGAATTAAAATGAAAGTGATCTCCTGTGTAATGATTTTAAATAATAGCAAGTGATAAAATCCAATGGGATCTTTAAATATATGATTAGGTACTTATCATCGATATTAAATGTGTGGTTGGAGCTACCAAAAATATTAGTTTCATTATTTAGTCCAATAGCCTTTTGGGAAATTATTTCAACTTTTTGGATGGTAATTTCTTTTGTTTAGACTTTTTAATAAGGGATTTTTTTTCAATCATTTGGAATTCAGTTGAAACCTGCTCTAATAATGATTAAAAATTTATTCTGTCGTAAAAGATCTAATGGCTTATATGGCACCCGCGTAACTGTGGATGCACGTGAAGTCACAATGGTATACATGTGGATTCAGTTTCTTCCTCTATTGTTGGACACTTGAAAGCTGTTATTTGAATACTATATTTCTTTTAAATACCGTATTTATCTGAATATAGGCCCCCTTTTTTCCAAAAATGCTTGTGGTAAAAGTAAAGGGGGAACAATATTCAAATGCATTTTTAAAATTTTTTCTTGAAACTGAAGCCTCAAAATAAGGGGGGGACTATTTTCAGGAGGGGACTATGTACGGAGAAATACAGTAAGTCACCAAAATTTGTGGTTGTGGCAAGGGCGTACTCAGGATAAAAACTTGGGGGAGGGCAACCCATGGTCGTTCAAGTCTTAACATTTTTGCATGGAAAAGGTGAATTAAACCAACATTTTAAGAAAATTATAACTGCTCTTAATTTATAAAATTATTTGCTTGAAAAAAAATATTTTAGTTACATGTCTTATTATAATATCATTAGCTGACCCGGCGAACTTCGTACCGCCTATCAATCAATGAACTTACAGTTTAGTTACACCATTTATAAATCAAGAGCGGCTTATTATCGTTTTTAATCATATTTGATTTATTAGAATAAAATAAGGATACTAATTCAATAAAAATACGTAAATGAGTATCAAAATTGCTTGTCAGAAAGACATTTTCTTTATTGAACCTACGTAGGGTGGATCAGAGCATGTTTACACGGATTTTTTTCAATGAATTTTCTTTTGTTTTAACTTAAGAAATTTTGGGCATTATGGTTTTATAAAGCAGTTTATGAAATAAAAATTATTCGCTTTCAGTTGTTGGCTATTTGTGTTATTAACCGTCAAAATCGTGTAAGAAAAGCCCCTATGAAGTAGCATTATATTCAAATGATTTTAGGCGCGCCAGTTATAGTATCTCTATTTGGAAAAAATGCACATTGCGTAAATGTGCTGCATGCGTAAGCGCACCACGGTTTGCCCCACACATTTGGGTTTAATGTCTTGTGTCAAGCAACTTTTGATAAACAACAGTTTTTTTGTTATCAGGCACAAGAAAAAGCGGATGAAGCTAAATAAATATAACAAAGCAAAGCAATGACGCAGCGAGGGGGTTTTTTGGGGGATAAAAGAAAATTTTCATAAAAATATTTGTTACTAATATTAGGGGGACGGATGAGTCACAAAGAAAACATTTAACTATTCACACAGCCACAAAACCCACCATTTTGAACCATTTATCTTAAAAAAATGTCCAGGGGAGGGCCCCCACACCTCTCGCTTACCTTGTCGGGTTTTATATACCCTACCGACCCGCCAGTATTGGATGCGCCTAAAACTCCCCTATTCTTAATTCCTAGCTGCGCCCTTGAAGCGAAAGAAGAAATACAGCGGATGATTTATCGACTCGTAAACATACCACATATAATTGACCGTGAGAAAATCATGGGTTTTCATTAGCATATGAGCACAAACATTAAAAAAACTGAATGACTGACCATGCGATTTGTTAATCGTTATCATGAATGCAGCACGAATTGGAAATTTAATTAGTTTAAGCTCAAAAGGGCATATAAGTTGGGATCATGGAATCTTCGGAATGAGAACTTCCTCATCTTTAAATTTTCCTTTGAGTTAAGTCGCGTATATCACATTCATTATCAGTTTTTTAATCACCAAGTGCGTTCCATTGGATAGTTTTGGTTGGTTTAGGTTTTGAAAGATCATGAACACAGAGCCTACATTTAGCTGTAAATCGTGCCTTGGTAAGCCACGTATGTCAAAGGACTTTAAATATTCAAATAGATAATTCGTGATTTCGTCTTTGTTTGTTACACAGTTAAAAGATTTGAATTCATGCAGAGTACCAACTTTTTGATCCTGATTTACCTAGTTTGAGTCATCCACATCTTCATTCTACGCCGTCAAAGTTGCTCGCTCAATCAACCATTTTTGATTTTTGTGGCGATCAATCATATTCTGGAACGCTTTTTTGATGAGCTCACCTTCCGATGAAACTAATTAGCCAGCATTCTGAGGAAGTGAAATCAAACTGCTCAATTCCTCGACTGGAACACGGACATTACCGATTGTCAACAATTGCTTGGAGATTTGTTTACAACCACGGTAGTGAAGTGTCAACTCGAGCTGGGTTTACAATTAGCTCGAATTAAATTTTTAAAATACAATTTCAATATTTTGAATATATTTAGTAATTAAAATGTTATATTGTTACGAAGTTCAGTTATAAAATTGGTAAAAACAAAAAAAATAATTCAATTTGCAGTTTTGAGTTTTGACCCACTTATCAATTGTTGTTGTGTTACGAACTCCTAAAAACGTATCCCTAAGAAAAGGATGAATTTTTTTGTAAACTTTTCCTAATTTTTAATGTGCTATATGTTATCCGGGGCTTAGATGAATCCAAAGAACCTAATGTCGTTAAAATCGGTGCTGCCGTTATCGAGTTATAAGTGTTCTAACTAACACAATTTTTGAATTTCTTTTATATAGGTATGTATATAGATTTTTCATGGGTTAAAAGAAAATTTGTTGACAATTTTTGTTACAATCCAGTTCTGATTTTCCTTTAAGACTTTTTCGATTTCGAGGGCCAACTGCCACCTCCTACCATCCCTTGGGTACGCCCATGGGTTGTGGATATTACCAATGTAAATGATATGAAAACAAATTATTCCATCCAATAATTAAACCCTTGTTATCCGTCATCCCAACAATTCGGCTTTGGAAATAACAGCAACATTGGTATGGTTTGTAAATGTTGTATACATTGCTAAATTTTGTGTACTGGCATTATTATTTGGTGTATGTGCTCACAAAGACTAGATGTCTCAGTAGCTCATAACACATGACAACATCTCTAATGAACGTCGTGATAAGAACATTTGCCCTTTCATCATTCTAATTCATCAACAGTAAGTTTGACAGCTTAGGAATGGTTACAAACTCTTCCATGTGTATAACCACCAATGGTGAAGCATGATGCCCAAGCTTAGTCAGTTATTTCATGTGTGGAGGGTGGCCTGTTTCCAGGGTCCACTCTTTTCATGAAATTTAACACTTCTAGGTCTGGAGCCCTTTACATTTGACTAACCCTTGAGGCCGGCCATTTTTATTATTTTCTCGGGGCAGGTACAAGTATACAATTAAAATCACTCCACTTGATATTTAATGTGTTTTTAATATAAATATATATTTTTTAATGTGTATTCGTTCATTATATACACGAAGGCGTGTTGAAAAGTAACGTCTCCTTTTTTTTAGTTAATAGAAATCAATTTATACTGTTCAGCTTTGCTAACATCATTAGAAAGCCTGAGCATTTTCTATTTTTCTACGTAGTTGCCTTGATTATCAATTATTTTTTGCATCCTTGTAACCAGCTTTTTAATACCAGCGTCATACCACCCTCCCCCTGTGTCGCAAAGCCAACTGACGACTGAGTTCTGCTTCCTCGTCTGACTAGAACTTCTTTGCTCCAAGGAGTTTTTTGAAAGCAAGAAAAAGGTGCTAGTCACTTAGGGCACCTTTCAGGCTGTAAGGAGTGTGGTTGATTATATCCCCACCTAATTCATTGAGTAATTAATTGGGCGATCGCTTGATGTGACACAAGTGGGCCTGCTTTTTCTTGTGTTCATCGGTGAGCTGCTTCAGGACCCACCTGACGGGAATCTTGTAAGTGAGGACCTTTGACACATTATTCTGCTCAGAGAAGTAGCCACACTCTTCATTAATATGTACCTTCCTTTGTCCCAAGAGGGGTTATTCTCCAGTTATTGCACACCATCTCATCAAGTCGAACCCTCACTATTCCCTGCAAACGCAGCCTACCCGAACACAGCTCATCATGGACGTTTTCCCGTCCATCAGAAAACTCCTGGCACCATTTCCCTAATGTTTTGATGTGAATACACTTCTCACTGTACACTTTACCATACCATTAACTGGTGATGAATTTCTATCGGATAAAATATTTTTGCTTTCAAAAATCAAATGACTGAGTGTAGTTCAAACCTGGCGGGCGAGCTTAGCGGGAGCTCCATCCTAAACCACTGCTATGCAGTGACTGAGCAGCCTAAGGTCTCTTTGGTGGTTCTACACTTAGGTGAAGGAACCAAAAAATGCAGTACTGCAGTCAAATTTTGCCCATGAACTCACGTTCGGAATTGGTGTCGTTGGGAACCCTACCCTAAGGTCTTTTTCTGTCAATCTGTATGTGCTTCGTTTAAAAATTCACCTGCTGTGATAAATGAGGTTTCATTTTAAACATTGATTCACAGGCTTCTGAAAAGAAGTACAACCTCAAATTTCACTATTTACCCATTAATTTGACTTAAGTGTTATGATTTTTCCACATTGATTACTCGCTCAAGGTATATTGACTCCACACATTTTTTTTTTAATTATAAACTTAAAAAAATACTTATTTGACTATATAAATAATATGTGGAATGCTGTGTGACAAGAACACAATTCCCAATCAAAGTGGCCTTTGCAATGACAATTAATAAAGCATAGTGTCTGACTCTTCAGAGAGTAGGATTGTACTAGCCAGAATCCATTTTTTTTGCATGGACAATTGTATGAAACATTTTCTAGAGTTCCCACTTTCCGTGATGTTTATGTTTTTGTTAAAGAAACTCATTACCAGAAAATTACAGACGACAACGTTGTTATTTCTAATATTGTCTTTAAAGACATTATGTAAATTGCATGCCATTATTCGGTAACAGTTATCGTCTTCAATAACAGATTGTTCCTACTGGTATCAAACCAGGGACCTGGAGCAGCAGTGGAGTGGAGCGAATTTTCATTGTTGCTCCGGTGTGCTCCACTCCGCTCCGGCCGGAGCGGAGCGGAGTAGGTCGGAGCAATGTCGGAGCGGAGCACTCGGGTGGAGGGCATGTCGGAGCTCCTCGGAGCGGAGCGAATTGCTATGATGCTGCTCCGCTCCGGTATTAATTTTGTGTTAACTTTGTTCTATTGCCACCTGGAAGTGCGTATTTTCCAAATAGAATTAACCATAATTAATTATTAATAGAAATACCCACAATAAAACTAAATTAATTTAAATATAATGAAGGGTTACCCGCACGTGATGCCACAGCGATATTTGATAGCAATTCCCTTCGTGACATTTTTATTTAGAATACATCATTTTATAAAGAAATATCGGATTATTAGCATAATGATACCCTTGTAAAAGTAGACTAATATTCATCAATATGTCCATAGCCAAATCAACCATTATAACGAAAATTTAATTAGAAATCAAAATTAAGTGATGCACTACTTTCCGCTATGTTTCAAATTTTAATCATACGTTTAAGAATACGTAGGTAAAACCTTTCAACATGTTATATAACGTCTTCACAGCAATTACGCCAACTGCGATTTTTATCTTTCACGTGTATAATGTAGATTTTTTCCTGGCCGCAACAATAATTCACAATGATTATTATTTATGCGGGTTTTAATGGCATTGGAGAAACATAATAAACTAATAAAATAATTTAATTTTGTGAACATGATTTTTATAGTTGATTATTACATGTTTACATACTATTCTTAGCTATCAATAAAATTCAGAGATGATAGATGGAATATTTGACAATACTGCCATATACCTGGCCTTAACTAACTGGCCTTGTAGGGTATATATAGATATTTTATCTTATTTTTTGTTGATGTTTTTCACACTAATGAGCAAGAAAAAGAGCGTATTCCGAAGTTATGCGCTCGTGAATCCAAACTTTATTTTATTGTGATCCTCTCTGTAGAGTAAAAAATCAACAACTAATGGTTACCAAGGCCGTTTCATGCCATAATTTTTACGATATTTTCATGAATAAAAGTCGTCTGCAATTATGAAATTATGCTATTATTTTTCTATAGTTATAAATATCAATTTTCCGTATTCACAATCTAAATATTATAATTAAAATTAATTAAAGATTTATTACAAAGGTATTGAAAATTTATGTTTCCCTTGTATTTTGCCTTTTTATTACAACTGAATTAAGAATCATCTGTATACAAGAAGTTTAAGTACAACTGTTATGCAATTGTATCACAAAAATCGGTACAATTTGTAAATGTACAAAAGATATACCAATTGTAAATAAATGCTTGCATTGTTTGGGAATGAAAGACTACATTTCAAAATAGGTGTTATCGCGGAATTCAGTTTAACAGACAGACATTGCTCAGAAGAAGCTCTAATTACAAAGCTTGTTATTCGGAAAAAAAGGATGGGCTTTGGTTAAAATATATATTACTTTTAAATCCAAGTACATATGTATTGTAAAATTTCATCAGAAATGCTCTTTCCACACAACGAAGGGCCACATCCTTCATATTTTAAACGTAATTACTACGTTATGGCATCGCAAAAAAAACGATATCCCAGAATTTTGAAAATATTACCCAACAGCATTTTTATTTTTTAATATCGCCCGACAAAGAATTTTATAATGCGATAATAAAATTAATAAATTATTAAAATGGCGACACAAAGCCTGTCAAATTATAAAACAACATAGATAGCGATTATCGACTATCGTATTGTATTAATCCTTAATATTATCACTATCATTATTTATTATTCAAAAGTATCTAACGCAAGGTATTTAAATAGAACACATATTGGAATGCCCAATTTGAAAAGTATTTTTTACATAATGAAAAGTAAAGAAAACTTTGTAATTCCGCATAAATATTTAATTTATGACCTAAGTTTCGACTTGGCACGTCATCGTCTGGTACAAATGCACAGAAGACAGAGAATAAACAGCCGCACACAAATTTTTTTTTAATCTTTACTTTTCATCGTGTCAAGAAGGTTCCATTAAGTCACGCCTGAAACAAATACTTTTTTTACATAATACTATTTGTAAATTGAAATGTATTGGTATTAAATAATACCGCAAATCACGTAGAATGTGGATTAATAACTCAACATTAAAATAGCCGCAGGGAATATCCGATGCATTCCAAAGCTGCAGAAGCGTGCAGACGTCGATTTCCCGCCAAGAAGCGAAGCATTGACGTTTGTGTTCTGCTCCGCTATGCTCCGGCTCCATTGTCGGAGCGGAGCAGTTTCATTCCTGCTGGAGTGGAGTTCTCGCAAGAAATGCTCCGCTCCGGAGTGGAGCACCTAGGTCCCATTGTCGTCGCTCCGCTCCGGAGCGGAGCAGTAGGAATTGAACTGCTCCGCTCCGACAATGGAGCCGGAGTATAGCGGAGCGGAGGAGCGCTCCAGGTCCCTGTATCAAACTCTCTTGCCTATATTGTATTGATGTGTTTTGTATATTTTTTAAGGAAAGCAAGTATAAAGAAAGTATTAGCCTGTGAAACACCTTCTTCTCTATTTAAAACCAAATTAAACAGTTTCCTTAACTTAATTAATACTTGTTCTCTGATAGCGAGTAAGTTCAAAATTTTTTCACGGGTTACCTATTTGTTATTTAGTTTTTGTTAGAACAACAACGTGGCAATAATTCTATGGAGGGGAGTCATTAATCACAATGCAAAATATGTAGCGTAAAAATATGTGACCGGACCACTAATGATGGATGGATGTGGAAGCTCATTCTTTTACGTGACTGGACCATAATGTGTCAACATGCGTAGGTATAACAATTTAAAAATTATGAGGTCAATGACAGGGGCCTTCAGAAGCCTGGGGCTTTTTAAGCACCTTGCCGTCAGATGTTACCTCGTTTCTGGTTGGCAAATGTTTAATTGCCTATACGACACTTATCAACCCCTATCCTTACAAGAGCTGCCGAGCATGACCAAGAAAAGCCAAAGAAGCAAGGACTTGCTGGTATCAGTGATAACTAACTTACCTTAATGCCATTTCTGTCTTCAGTGAATGGGATAGGTGAGGGTGGGTGCAGTTAGAGGAAATGCCACTAACAGGGAGCCTACAAAACAAGCAAACCCATGACTTCTTTTAAATCCTTTTTCATCTTACATTCATCAAAAAATGTAATTACTGCTGTCATACCTTTAATTTAAACCATTTTCTAACCTTTTCTTAAGTCTTCTTAGTATTTTTCATTTTGGTTTAGTCATCTGCAAATCCAGAGATGACTGGACGCTTTGCCACAGACAGCCATAATGATGCAATGATATTTGGATCAAGCATTTGTTAAAAACAGTTCCGTTTGCAAATTGTCATTTCTCATTCCTAATCCAAATTACGCAATTTTGTTTCCATTTCTCCCTTTCCATCCAGCGGCATACCAGTCCCCCATTACTACCACATTCTTTCTTCTTGGGACTACCGTAATTATTTCTTTTAGCGGTTCCCACCAACTTCATCTTCCCTATGGTTGCTAGGTAGCCTATTCTCTTGTACTACCATATTGTTAGAGGGACATACATTAATATCCCATACCTGTATCCTATTGCTAAATATATCTGTTTACCACCCTCTCACTCAGATTCTCACGTTAAACCAAAGCTATCCCTCGTCAACTTTCTTCCTCAACCTTAAATACCACCTCTTTCTTAACATTCCAGTATTCCTGTTTCTTCTTCCACCTCAATAAGCACTTTCTCTGTAAATCTATTCTCTTCTTCAACATTTCCTGTTCAGTATTTTTTTTTGCTTCCCTACTTTCATTTTTTCTAACATTTGATTTTCCTTCATTCGAAACTGATTTCTTCTTTCTTGGATACTGTTGATAAGTTATTGGAAGGAATACTAATTATAGAGACCTTATGAGTTTTGCCCTCAATGACTTGAAAGACACCCACCCTTGTTTATTTGTGTATCATAGTCGTAATAAGGATTTAAATATGTTGTCAGGCTGTCTTACAAAATGTCCTGCTTTCTTCCTTTAAATATGCTATTTTTGAAAAGTTAGATCAAGTAACCCTTGCAGAAAACTGACAGACAATAATTAGATTTCATGGTAACTGGTGGAACTTGATCAGTACATAGTTAAAACCACATGGGTACATATTTATTTTTGCGTCAACCAAGGTTTCTTCCCATTGACTACCTGAATCCGCTTGATAACGTCCATTCATAAGATGATAAAAGAAAAAAAAAACTATTAGTTTCATCGAATTTATTCGGTGAAGACAGAATTTCGTTACAATTTTGATAAAACTTCATTTTGATGGCAGTATTATAACAAATTGCTGCTTATTAAAAATTTGGTTCAAATTTAAATGTTGGAGAATACAGAGGTTAAAATCAGTCACTCTACTAAAATATGAATCATAAAGATGTTGTTAACTGAACTATGTGAACATACCACAGCTCAGTATATTTCATGAAAGTACACACATTAACATAATCACATCAATTTTTTTCTATGTATGTATATATTAACCTGATCATTACTTATTATCTTAAAAAATACATAAAAAAACAAAATCCTTAGTGTGCATGAGTTGCATTTATGGTGAAAAAAAAGTATCGAGAATGTATGTTAACTTAGTCTGCTTCTCCATTTGGTATTCTTCATAATTAGCCATTACAAAACAATTAACATCAGACAAACACATGAGCAGACCCATAGCTGACTACAGCTATGTATGAATTTAACCACAGCAAAACTGTTTAAAGCTCAAAATTTACATATTTGAACTTTAGAAAACAATGTTTTAGGTATAGCAGATCTAATACATGAGTATTGCTGTCTACAGTGACAAGCTATACCCATGGGATGGAAAATATAGATCTATCGCTAACATTTTATCATGAACCACCATAGTAGTGATTACATTAGTAAATTATCAGTAAGTTAGGGAGTCTAACTTAAAGAGATATAATTTCATGGTTTTACACATTTTTTTACTTATATGTACTGTAATCAACAGGAAAATGATGAAAACCAGTAATTTACATTAATGATGACAGCAATGGTTATTATTTTGAAGTATTTGTGACTCACTTTTTTTATTAATACAAATACCTAATCCTCAATACAAGCCTTCATTCCTTACTCTGACTGCTATTTGTCACAGGCCATCGGGTTGGTGGTCAAACAACTTTATGACATTGCAAGAAAATATTACCATGGTTTTAATCATAATTCAAACAATGGGACAGAATTTTTAATGTCGCTACCATAATTTCATATTATACTAAGAGTAAGGGGAAATTGTGTACTTTTTTGAATTTAGAATATTTAGAATGAAGACAAACTTTATCTTTTTCTATCCGCTGAGAGTAAAATTAAAGAACAAAATTTTATTAAAATAACATATGTGACTACAGAGTATGCCACATTCAGTGATTAAGTAAGTTCTGTTTGGTGACAGTTCATGTATTGGATTTGATATTTTATGTAAATCATAACTACCTTGAAATAATTAAAACTAAAACTTGATAGTCAACTTGAAACCATAGAAAATTGTTGTGCCTAATGGAAGAATGTACTTCAAAGTTGAATAAAATAAATCAGCTCTCTACTGTGCATTACAGTATGTAATCAGAGTCCAAATCTATAACATTAATAACAAACTTAGAGGCTCCATGGCTAAGTAAAGCAGATATTTATACTTATTACTGACTTATGTTACATACTTTCTCATTTAGTTATGATGAAGCCATAAAAATAATGTGGAATAAGTATGTCAACTAGTATGTCATTGGTTCAATGACACTCAAACCTTCTATGAAATTTTTTCGTTGGCTTTCATGAGCTGGTAGATATTGTAGCAAAAGGATAACTATGTAGCAATCTCATAAGTATTTCGAAAGTGAAGAAGGCTATTCAATAATATGGTAAATGATTGAGAAACAATAAAAATTTTTCATGAAATACTCATTTGTTTGGGAAAATACTGCACATTAAAGTGGACATTAATGCATCGCCACCACTTATTACACACTGAACACAACAAAGTTAGTTAGTAATGGATTAAGTGTCATCAATTGGCAAAACTAAAATGTGAACACTTATTACAAAAAGATCATGTGATAAAAGTAAAATTGAGCCTTCATCTTCATGAGCAACATTGAAATGACCTCATCACACAATAATGATGGGACTAATACAATATATTTAGAAATGAAGTTACTAATAAATATCAATAAATAAATGGGAGTTCCTCAATTTTTAAAATATTAATGATGACTTAATATTACATTTTATTGTTAATTTTGGGATGAATTAACCCGAAGAACAAAAAATAACAGACTTATATTGACTACAGTATTGCCTTAATAGGGACTACTCATTTTAATGTCACGTTTTGCACTTTTTTTAACTGCCACAAGAATATGGAGGGAGGTGTGGCAGGACCTCTATTTATACAGCTAGGCCTCAAATCAAAGTGCCATAAAGACTTATTTGCAATAAAATATGGTATCTTAAAAGGAAATATTTATCATTAGATGGAATTTATCACCTTTATAAAACCAACATCTAGAAATGCAGTAGAAAAAATGACCGTATTAAAACCCTTACAATTAAAATGAATGTGAAATTTGCCTACAAAAATAAATTATATCACACATTTGAATCTCTATTTCACACTCATTCCTGGCCCAACTCACACAAAATTTTACACTTCTATTCTGATTTACAATCATGTCTGTGTATTATAGAAATCACTACCTAGTCTCATCAAACATATTTGTGACACCCTTAAACTAAATTAAATGTTTGAATTAAAGAAGTCTTGTACCACTATGTATAGCAATTTGTAAAAAAACTTTTCCCCTAGAGTTAAATTACTGCAGTAAAAATCCAGGAATCGTTTTAAAAAGGTAGTTCAAAATTTTTTTTTAATGAGGCACGTGAAGAACTCTCTTAGAGTAATGAGATGCAGATGTATCATAAGTGATGAATTCGTCTACAGTTAAATATTTATTAATACTTTCTCCCATTACAGATACATCTGTATGAGACATGCCAAAATTAATCACTTAAAACTATACACCAATTGCAACATAAAATGATATGCTCTTTCATAGGAAATTTTTGAATGGGTTATCCAGCCATGTTTGACGAGAAATAATTCATATTACTCTTGTAAAAAATAATACCCGCATAAATTAAGTTATTGCAAAAAGTAATACATAACTGATGAGCAAAAAATACACATGATTAATTAATAAATAGATAAAATTTCAGGAGACTAGAAATTGATTTCAATTAACATTAACGTTCCAAAATATAGAATTCATCTACCTTAAATGATAAGATGTAATTTTACGAGGATTCTTAAATGACCATAAAATCATCAGAGGCAGTAGAAATGATTTCTACTAAACTAATTTTCCAGTAAAGATTTGAAATTGCTGAGATGAATTTTGAACTTCACTTTTTGGCAGAGGAGAGACAAAATTAGAGAGATGAATGTTCTTAGCAAGGACGTAAAGAGCTTAAAAAAAGGGGTGTGGGTAGCTTTCGTAAAGTAGGCCACATGGAGGATGGGGTGACACACAATTATATTCAACAACTGATTGAGAACTGTAAATGTGATTTACTAAATGTACAGCAGTCAATCATTTTTTTTTATTCAGCTTATATTTTCAGCTATACAATTTAAAAAATTTCCACGATGAAAAGAGGAAAAATGTGCCTGGCCTTTGAATACACCCATACTTCATAGCACAGTTTCAGAAAAATTTCTACTTCCTGAATCATCCTCAGATGGTGCTGCCGAGCCAAAAAAATATGAGGAAAGCTAGGATTGCAGTCGATATGGTGCAATTTGATGCTACATTATGATATGATGTCCTGAATTAACAAAATGACTCGCAATAGGGTGCTCCTCTAAGGTCTTTTCTTTCTACATCGCAGCGTCAACCATTGTGGTCCACTTTGCCAAAAATTATGCGTACATATTAAGTCTTTTCAATTAGCTACGTATTTTTCAAGGCCATTATTGAAAGGGGAGGAGGTTGCCCTTACGTCAAAAATTTCTAAGTCCTAATGGCATTTTTTTTCAGTTGATGCAATTTTAAATTAAAGGCATACATTTAATGTTTCCTGTCACTGCTAAAGAATTACATTATTATTGGTTTTTGAGGATAGTAGCACCGTTACATTCGTGCACATTATTTTGAAGACTAATTTAAGGCGTAAATTGTGCCATAAATTATAGCTTTGAATCCTCTGTTCACAGCCAAACGCAGCCCACCTTGTGAGGCATCTAGGAATATTTGGGGTTGAATAAATCCTTTTCAAATTAATGCATGAGGTTGGCACATTATCATGATCCTAAAAAAATCAGGAAGTCCCACTGCATTTCATAATTATACTAAAATCCTCTCGAGCATTTCACATTCCTCTTAAATCCTATCAAAGCCAAATTCATAGTTGAAATTATGTACTTTCATTGATCCAAAAAGTGAGGTTGAAAAAAAAGCCATTATCATACTAGGCAGTAATGAAAATTTGAGGTCTTTGTACCTGTATTCCAATCTTACTTTCATGAAATGGGGCAACAATACATTGATATCTCAGGGAAGATTTGGTGTCGTTGTTTCTTAGAAGCGATTCACTTGATTATATTGAACCACTATCTCCCGAGTGATTTTGATGATGCCTTAGACTTGCATCATTTGCCGAGGATGAAGTCAAAGGTATACTGCTACTGCTGCCTCCATTCTGAGAGCCACCGTTCTTCTGATTGCGCCTTGATCCCCACTGATAGAGAGTCTGAAGGGGTACGTGCAGGAGCTCGATAAGTTGAGGGTAATTTGGTTCTAAAAAAGAAAAGAATAGGAATTATTTCACACTCAAGAATGGAAGCTCATGGAATCCCAAAGACACAATTTTTGTAAATCAATCAAATTATGAAAAGTGTGAAAACAAAAAAAATCATACAGAATTCAGAGATTAGTCCAAAAAGTGTAGATGAGCAAAGCAATTCCACACTGAATTTTGAGAGGGTATAGGTAGGGATCCGTGAAATTCGCGAGATGCGATATTGCAAAATAATACGAAATAACGCGAAATCTGTATATAAAAACGAAATTTCACATTTTTTGCTATTTTAGGTGAAGTAGCAAAAAAATCACATCTAATAAGTCATAATCTATTAAAGCCTAAGTCTTCATTGTTTAATGCAGCCGACGTTCATTTGCTCTATCTTATTACGATTCCAAGGTCAATTGGCTTGTTTAGTCTCGTGCATAACGCATCCTCGTAATATCGTGCACTGTAGTGATTTCTCCACCAGAATTTGCCGTTAAATTTATCACAGCCTCTGTCTTCGATTCCCATGTATGAATCCTGAAATATTTAGAATGAGGCACTTTCTCACCAGAAGAATTAGATATTATCAATTAAAATGTGCTGAAAGAAATTTAACATGGCCGTGGAAGAGCAGAAACACAAGCTCACGCGCCCGGCACGGGTCAATGCCGAGCACTAATTCCGGTGACTCACCGCGATGCATTAGACAGCGTTATTCGATAACTTGTTGCAGGAAAACCTCGAGTCTAGGTCTAATGTAACAATTTCGTTGCCTTAAACTCAGCCGCTGGCTAGGAACAGGCCGCTATTCACGGCACGGCCCATAGCGTGGCAGAGAGTCGTCTCGTCTGAAAGCAGCCTGAATTTCACGGCGGCCGGCAAAAAGTCGTTTCGTCAGAAAGCGGCTTCAATGTAGCACTACCTGTATTTCACGCCATAGATGGTGCATCGCCGGGCCGAATTGAAATGGGCACCATGGTGACAATGGCGGCCGTCAATGGCGCTGTGCCATCAACTGTGCGATTCGTTTAAAGACATCCATAGACACAGTGGCGTAACTATGGGGGGGATGAGGGTATAGATCCCCCCCAAAGCATCAGAGAAATGAAAAATTATTCAAAATTATTGCATCGTTTTGAAATTTAAGAACTGCATCTGCTTAAATTTAAATTTTTAGTGCCAAAATTATGTAAAATGTAAATTCAGGCATGCCATTTTTCAAAAAATTTTCCTGCCCCAGGTCATCTCATCCCCCCGAAGCATATTCCTAGTTACGCCACTGCATAGACACATATGGCTATTTGAAAGCACGAAGCACTAGCAGTTGGGGTAAGGGAAGGAAGGAACAGAAAGGATAGGAGGAGAGGGGGTTCTCCATATTAGCAGATGGATCGTCAGATATTCGGCTCTCACTGAGCTTCAATGCATAAAATAATCATTTGGACATTGGCCAAATCTAATATCTATTTCTTCAGGTAAGAAAGCATCTCATTCTTGATGTTTCAGGATCGATAAATGGGAAATAATTTTTCAAGTTTCTTGGAATCCGATTATGTTTAGTTATGTCTGCTTCTTTCACTGCCTTTCCTGACCGATCGGCAACAGCTGTGATCAAAACTAAACCATTTTGTTGTATCTGGCTGCTGTCCTACCTTCCCTCAACACCTGGGTGAAGGGTACCGAAAGGGAACCCACGACATGAAACATTTCTGCCAATTTGTAAGTTATACAGTACTATGTTAATGCCGTAGCTACCCAGCACTCAGTTTGAAAACATCATCGTGATAGGTTGTGTTTTGCGGTTGGACTGTTTTTTTAATCATGGTTCCAGCTTTAAATATTGAACGAAGGAAAGGAATTTTAAAATGCCAAAAGCTAGTGATACCGTTCATACCAGGGCAAGTGAATTCATCCTAGAAGAATTTTATGTGAAAGACAGAGTATTACTGTGCAAAGTTTGCGATAAAAGATTTGAATTTGAAAGATGTGACACGTTGTTAAAGCATATCAGTAGCGATACACGTAAACGTGCGAAAGATAGGGGACCCACAAAACGACAGCTATCTTTTGAACACACAGTCACTCAGTCAAAGAAAGTGAAGGAGGAGCTTGTTGTTGCTACCACTGAAGCATTTTTAAAGGCTTTATTTAATGTAGAGAAACCTGACAATCCAAAAATTCTGGAATGGCTCTCGAAGTATACACATAAGGTAGTGGGGATTTGCCATTTGCTGATCATATTCGCCAAGACTACATACTTGAACCATTTGTATACTATGAACCAACATAACTTGAACCATTTCTTTCACTTAGTTTTATCAGAAATTTTGTACAATCGAAATTGTGTTAAATGTTTCTTAAAATGCTTAATAAAAGTATAAGTGAAATGTGTACCATAAAATAATAAAATGCCCATAAACGTGGGAAAATTGTAGCATTATAATAACACCGCCAAGATTTTCTATAACACCGGAATCACATGGTTTTAAAACGAGTTTTAGCAAAAAATAAAACCACTTTCACGGACCTCTAAGTATAGGAAATGATGATAAGGGAGATCCTTAAGATCAAGATAACACTGTAAAAATTTAAGGTTATTTAACACACTCAATGCGGATGCCTTGAATTCAAGGCATCCCGCGCTAGCCTAGGACGCGGATGCCTTGAATACAAGGCATCGGTCTCGTTAGGTTTCTCGGCCCGCCATCTGCCTCCGCGTCTTCTACTAGACCCTGCAATTGTGCCCAGCGTCTCAGTGTGTCTTCTCCTGTGACTGGATACATGTCGTTTGCTTGCAGCAGATTTTTTGCCTTCTTTTTATTATACTATATTTATTATAATTTTATTATAATATTTAATATTTTCTTTATTAATAGTAAAAATTTTAATGATTTTCAACTATGTATGATTGTATACGATTAAGGAAGACACAATATCTGATATTATTGCAAAATATTTTTTCCGCGTGGCGGTATGTTATGATAAATTTTCTCAGCATTGAGTGTGTTAATGGCAGTAATGGAGATGGACATATAAAACAACTTGGGACAAATTTGTGCATTTTGAGATCCCCTCTAATGGCTTTGTCACGTCAAGGTAAGGTTAATTTCTATAAAATTGTCTTTATGCACTAGCAAAGTCAGGCTGCATAGTCATTACCCATTCTAGCACAATTAAAAGACAAAAGAATCAGTGGAAAAAGCAATTTGAAACATTTAGGCCCCATCTTTGAAGTCCAATATATGCTGATGCAATTCTGTGCTATGCAAAATGCTGTGAAATTAAAAAATTTCCACATTAACAAATAATACATCTCACTGTTTCACCTTCGAAGAAGTAGCCATTATATGAAAGGGGCTGCTAATGATGAATAGTTAAAAACATTTTCATCTGCCTAATCATATTGTAGTCAATTTCATGGCCTCATCATGCAATGAATACACTTATTATTACCATTTTCTGGAGTTACAAGTCCATGACGGATAAGAAAATCTACAACAACAGGACAGCTTGTAGTCTTGAAGTCTGTAGAAAATATTCTCTCTAATGTTTCCTATAATAGAATACACAAGCATCATTCATTACTTACTTACTGATCAAGAAAAAAGGTATGAAAAATAAGCAGGCACACATGCACAAAGGGTGAAAAAAGTACCTTGGCAGAAAGGAGCTCAAAACTCTCAACCTCACCGTCACTGTTATTTGGCACAAAATCCAGTGGAAGTTCCAAGTCATACACAAACTCGGTATTGGGAAACAATCCTTGCTCACTTTCAAAGAAGAACCTGAGAAGCAAAATAAATTCACTTAAATTGTTTATCATAAAACACCCAGGATTACAATACGTATTCAACATAATTTGCATGGGGTTTAGGAGTCGGAGGGAGATGGGGGACTTTATTTTAGATCTGATAAGCAGGCAATCCAATGATTGGCACATCGAATGTCAGATAATCATTACAAAGAAGTGAAATAAATCAATGCTATGGTAATATATATTTATTGACTATATGCTGATCCTTTCATGCATTTGAATTATCAGAAGTTACATCTACTTTCAGTTATTAAAACTGAATAAGAAATTTCACAAATTAATTGACAGGTTTTTATTGTGAAACACACTTCTATTCAGAAAGGAGGTAAACTGTATTTTTATGGCATGCTAATGATGTTATACATCACAGCATTTAAAAAAAATTGAGAAGCAAGATCAGAGTTAGAACACAGTTAATTAAGTCATAAACTCTTTTGACAAGCTTTCAAGAATTAAAAATAGCATGCAAAATACATTGTTAGCACAATGACTCACATAATTATACAATTCGTGATGTCACAATGCATTAAAGTAGATACTATGCACATTTCCTCTAAATTAACATTTTAAAAGTGTGAATTATTGTGCTGACAGTTTTCTCAATATGATGTATCATAGTATGTTCCCTAGTGCTCTTCAGTACATACGAGACAGCACCAGCTGGCTTTAACTTCTGAATGAGCTCGGAAGGGATTGAGGCTTCTTCGGCAGCCTCTTTGATGGCTGTTTCCAAGATACCATATCCTACAGACAAGCCTCCTCCTACCTACGGATTAGTAAATTAAAAGAACTTTGGTATTTTATTACAGAAAACAAAGAAGTCTTACACTTATAAATAATTGAAAAGTAAACATTGAAGTATAAATAATAGCCCGATTTCATTGTGCATTTACTATCACATTATCCAAAAAATTAACAGAAAGTAATTCATGAGTAACTGTGAGTTATTTCAAAATCACAAATGAGAAATATATGTTCATTTAAAAAAAATCTATGATGTAGAATTTTACCAACCTATTCTAACTGTAGGACTTTTTATCAGTACATAATAATTAATTTTAACTTCATTCTTTTTATCTCACAAACATCTTAGCTTAAATGCCGGTTTAAAATTTCAATAGAATTGGTAGTAAAAATACATAGTATTATGAAATTGACTATTAATGCATTAGACTAATAAGGAATTCATAGCAACTTCCTCAATATCTTCATTTTTTAAATCAGTTTCATAGGATTATTATACAAAAAGAAAATTATTCTGCATGCATTATTGAAAAGATTTAGAACAGATATGGCAAAGAAATAGTAATAAATGTGCAAGTACATACTTAAAATATTTTTGTAATCATGGTTCCTCATTTGTATCAGACCAAACGGTAAGAATTATGGCTATATTTAATTGAGTTTTCCTTCACTTTGCTTAGTTACATCAAACAAGGGGTGAGGTATAATAATGAAGGACAAAATTATTTTTTTCTGAATGTGTAACTTCTAAGAAATGCCTTTCATTGGACATCTGATCATAATAATGGGAAAAGTTTGCCTGATGCATGTTAGCCAGATACATATCACCTTCCTCAAAAACTGATAGCCCACTTCAAATTACATCTGAAAATTTAAGCATCTGCAAATGAAAATAAAATAAATTTTACATTAAAGTGAAATTCTGTTTGAGATTCTAATCCTATGCTTAGAGATTTTAGTGCGATTCAGCTTTGGTTTAGCAAAAGATAAGTTTTACACAAGTTATACAGTTATCTCTCCTTCGGGTTGAATTGCTGAAGAATCAGTTTTACATTACAGTAATGAATATTTAGTCAAAATTAGAATATCAAAAATAAGTGATAATTTCAAATAAAAAGATCTCCAGGCGGTCTCCTAAGCTTAACATTGGAAGAAAGTCAATTCATTATTTAATATAGACATGTATGCACGCCATGCCACTTTAAGAGTGGTGTCATAACAAATTTAGTAAAACTATAGTAGTAGTACATATAATTTAGTAAACTTAAAATATTCTTCGAAGAATGAATGTAAGGAGAGACTGTAAAAAGACAGAAAGAGATGGAAACCAAGTAAGAATTATGCATATAGAAAATACTCATTAAAGCTATGTACAAACATGTCTTACGACTAATTGTAAGTAACCATTCTCCAGCACGAATTATGTCTTAAAATGAAATGTCAGTAGTTGCGATCTTAAAAATTGATAATTTTTTAGGGAATCACCTTAAAGGTTAGAAAATTCTAGCTTTAAATATTATATTATCCGTGAATTCCATATTGCTCCAGGAAAAAGATTAAACAGTCATATTTTTCTTGAGTGAAATAAAAAAAATAACTTTATGGATTTCTGGACATTTGGTCAGAAGAAGTCAGTGACCCATTGAGGGGGTAAAGTGCTAAATTGACTCTCTTAGCCCCCTCCTTCACCCATAATTTTTTATGTACAGGGTAGTATCTAAATTTTAAATCATGAACAGGGTAGGATCAATAAGTAGTAGGACTGAATTAATTGACCTTTTTTTATTGAACGAATGGGTACAAATCCTTGATAGTCCACAAAATGGTACCCTTGTGCTTCAACATTACCCATACGATGAGATTTGCGTACGCCTTCTGGACCTTGCTTTCCGTGACCTCCATGCCATCACGGCCTCTTTGAGTTCTTCTACAGAGTTGTATTGGTTTCCCTTGAGGGCTTGCCTGAGCCAGGGAAAGAGAAAGGAGTCTGTTGGTGCCAGATATGAACTGCAGGGGGATGAGGCAATGTGGCCAGAAACTCCCTCATCAGTAGCATGGTGCAGCCTGGCACATTGTTGTGGTGAAGCTACCAACAGTCGCCAATTGTTGGCCGCACGTGGTGCATGCGTATGCTGTGCCCATCAAGCATGTACAACCAAAAATTGGCATTCACAGTCTGTCTAAGGGTTACGAACTCAATGTGAGCCACTATATGATGGTCAAGAAAAGACGTTGAGCATAGATATGCCACTTGACTTGCTCATTCTTGCTTTCTTCTCACTCGGGAACTTGTTGGTAAACCCGCCCCTCCCAGAACAGTTTCTGCCACTTGAACACAGCTGAGCGGCTCACGGCAGATTCCTTGTAGGCATCCTTAATAAATGCAAGGGTCTCCATCACGGTTTTCCAGTTTGATAGAGAATTTGTTGTCGTAGCACTGCTTGAGATTTTTCTCCATCTTGAATTGCAGACGTACATACTTCTCAACACAGTTTCATGGAAATCCATGTGCTTACTTGTTTGCAGGTGACTATAAAAGTTATCGGACTCTTCATAAGTCTCCCCACTATCATGCCCAAGAGGTCCAATTCCCCTCCAAAACTCGGTTCTCACAACAGAAATTCAGTCCTACTACTTTTTGATCCGACCCCGTATCTTTATAACCTTTATTGTATTTATTGCAGTAAATATTGTAGAATATGATGAGTGACGGAGAGAAAACTCTTCCTATTGTTTCCGAAGAATTCTTCCATGGGTAAAAATTCATAAATTAAATTTCATTATATACGATCTTGTAAAGTATTTTTTATATTTCAAATGTGCAATTATTGCTGTGGTCTTTCATGCAGTAGAATACAGCCCAAGGGAACCAGATTTTCGTCACTCTCAGACATGTTTACGTCATGACATTCCTATGTGTGATATGTTTACGTCATGAAACATGACGTGAAATTTTAATTTCCATAAGTATATAGTAAGTAATTGCATTGTATTTTTCGTGAAAACCTACAGGTGAGTACAAGTTTGAATTCTTTCATAATTCCCACGGACAGTTAAACCAGTTGAAAAAAATTCTATATCATGATTCAGTAGAAAATAAGCAATCTCAACAGTAAAATGCAATCATTCTTAATGATTATTCCAAGTAGTCTCCATAGATGTCAATTATTTTCATAGACACCAGAAATATTCTCAAAAAACTTCAAATCGAAATCTTTCAGACATGTTCTATTTTAAAATAGGTGAATATTTGCACTTCAAATCCTCCAAGTCCCCCTTTCACAAAAGCTCAAAAGACTTATTTTCCACGGTCTAAAATTTGGAAAATTTCACTCCTGACCCTTTTAAAATCAGCAACAGAATAGAATGACAATGTCAGTTGGGTAATAAAGGAAAAGTTTGGTCCTTCAAACTAAAGTATATGTACATGAAATAACACATACGGACAAAAATTCCAAAAAAAATTACCACTAATATGCCTTGAAAGAACCAGATTTTACTAGATTGGCCGTGACAACGTTTTTGGACAACAAAATCAAATCGACATACAGATCTATCACTCTGAATGAGGTCTTAGCTATCTTTGGAATTCCATCTAATAAATTTGCATGGTCTAAAATCTGTGATCAGTCGTTGAGCTCTTAAAGAGACTCGCTGAATTTCACCGGTAGGCTTTTAATTCATTTCGGGACGCTTTATGCTATTCCTATATGCTTCCGTTCTCTCGCCTCACTCACAAGTGAATTCGGACACTGACTCATCCCGTCAACTGGCAATTCTTGAGTCACTTTGGTAGGAAGAAGAGAAGGTCTCAACTCGGCCATCCATGTTGCCAAAAATTGCCAATTGACGGGATGAGTCAGTGTCCCAGAAAGCATTGAGCAGCAAAATTATGCATAACAACCCAGCTAGCACATTATAAGTCATTCAGATAAGGTGGAAGGAAGAAATAAGGAAGGCCCTTATCAAGTAAGCTTGTCATGGGTTCCTTACGGCCAGGCCAACAAACATCCAGAGTAATGACAAAATGGATGCCAAACTTTCAGCAATAGGGTAGTTTCCTTCATCAAAGAAAACGAAAGGCATTGATTGCGATTCGTTACCCACCATTAGTGTATTCATAAAACACAAATTATTTGGTTTTTGAAATACCGGTTTAGACGAATGGCAAGGGTCAAATTTTATCCTCATTTGAAAGAGGCCAGATTGGCACCCATGCGATTCCACTCCGCACGACGTCACAGGGACCTAGTTTCTACACGAGAGGATAGGAGTTATACATCATCTGAGGTTACCAATGCATGCATGAGGCACAGAGCTCAGGGAAACATGTCTTAATAATCACCTATTAAAACTGGCTAAGTTCGGAAAGTTTTCTTCGTTTGATAAGGTATTAATAAACCTTTTTTAAGCCAAGCGCTACCATTCAGCAAGGTACTCAGCTATCCGCTAGCATCCTGCGACGTATCAGCGCTAAGCCTCGCCTCAAGGTCACCTCACCGGGCGGAAAGGGGAACCAGAAATACGACGTACGGAGATATTTCCCGGCATTCATACTTAAGCGTCGCGTTTTCGCGCGCTTGAAAATTTTCACTTTTCATTTAATCGCGAAAAATAGATGTTGTCATTTAAAAATCTAAAAGCGTGAAATACGTACTCCAGGAGTAATAATCTTTCGATTAAAGCAATAAAAAAATAATAGGAAACCACCCTATTCTGTAGATGTTGCTTTTATTCCATCGTTTTAGAGTATTCATTAAGGGATTTATAAAAAGGGAGTAGAAATAACATCATACGACCATAATTTGAAAATCATTCACAATCATGAACTGACGGTGAAATTACGGTCGTAAGAAAACACATAATTTCACAAGAATAGCGATGTAGAATAATTTTAAAATGTCGCAAGGAATCTCTAATACAAATATATTGTATTCATCGGGTTATCAGACCATAAATTAAAATTCATAAATGTTAGATTGTGTGGACCTTGAATAATTTCAGTTTTTTCATTCACACACCAGCTAAGTTTTTCTATATAATTGGTTTTTAAAATGGTAACTATGCCTTTTACTCTCATCAGTTGCCGTGGTGTAGTAGTTAGCGTTTAGAGCTGCGGATGCATAGGTCATACGTTCGGTTCTCCCTGGTGTTATTTTTTTTTCTTTCCACCACAAGGATAAAGTACTTGTATTATGCTTTATATCTGTACCAGCTAGTTGCTAACTGTTGTTAATTGTTTTTATATCTATGGGAAAATCTGTTATCAGTAGTTAAGCTCTTAAAAAGACTCACTGACTTTCACCGGTAGGCTTTAAATTCATTTCGGGATGAGCAGCGTAGCATGTGTAGTATGCCTTTCAGCCGCCTCTGGTGCTCCCACAGAAGCGACTTACGTTTTCTGAGGATATTTGATGGCATTCCTTACCTATTCTTCCCTGAAACCTTACCCTTGCCTTATATAAGCCCCTTAGCTTACGATTAACTGCTTACCAATTTTTTCCGTAAGAAAACCATAAGAAACGGATAACTCTCTTACTTTATGCTATCTGGGAATACGGAAATTGTATGCTAAAAACTTGAAGTATATTCATGATAATGGTGGCATTCAGTCACAGAACATTCACTTTTTCCAAAAACAGCAATGTGAGCACATATTCCCACCATTTTCTCAAAACTAAAAATGAAAAATTAATACCCGTTGTTGCAAATAATATCCAAAATGAGTAGATCCCTGAATAAATAGTGGAGTGATTGCTAGTTTCAAAGAAAGCAGGGTAAAACACCAATGCTAAAAAAACAAAGCTTGGCTTAGGTTTTAACAAATAAAAAAGAGGACCTTTGTCTCTGACAAAATTGTAACACTGGCATTTCTAATAATAAATTTATTACCATATTGTCTAATTTTCCAGGCCATGTTTGCTTTGTGGAAGATCTGCGTTGGAGCCAAATGCAGAGACCCTTCTCTGGATGGTTAACGTATCCATTAATATCGACCCCGTATTTCTTTATTCCAAATAAACCTGTAATATAGAAAAAAATATCATCAATCACAGGAAAAATTTTGCTGGCATCGGAAAAAAATAACAAACAAAGTTTTTCACATGGATTTAACTTAGTTTTTCAAAATCATGAGACTTGTCCAGAAAGAAGGAGTTTTCAAAACTTGCTTGGATTCCTTATCGAAAAAGTTAGAAAAACAGCTTTCAATGCAAATCTGCTGTGAGTACGTGGCCCATGCATTAATCTCAATTAGTTGTTGTCAAATTATTACAAACTGTCATGCAATATTGAATGGGAGTATTGTACCACTTGCCAGTCTAGGACATCAGAATTCTATTGGCAAAGGGAAATGAGTTGTCCCAGATAAAAGACGAAATCAAAACTTTATGGGTACGCTTTCATGATCCATTCTAATATGTATGGTGATTACTATATACTACACAATTATTTGGTGAATATTATTTAATGAATACATATTTCAAATTTCCCACCGAAAACTTTTCTCAATGATGAAACTAGAACCATAACCCCCACTATGGCACAGTCACTAGCCAGAAGTTTGCTTTGGGGGAGCTTAGGTAATATGAGGGTTGCCTACACAGATATTTTGTCGTCAATTCATATACATCAGGAAACCATACATTTCATTAAATCAGCCACATAGATCTTTTGCATAACCCTCAAATTTAAATTAATCATTAATAACTGGCAAACATTATGAAATGTAACTAAATATTTTGTAAAAATGGAGAGTCTGAGGTTAGGTGTCCCTGCGCCAGAGGTTACCTCAGCAGATGCATGGTGGGTAGTTGCCACATGGGGAAAAATTTGGAGGGGGCGGGGTGGAAATCAATCCCCAAAGCCCTCACCCCCAGCTACATGCCTGCTCGTGGAAGACCCTGGAGATCTCAATTCATATCCCAATCTATTGCCAACATCCTTGATGATATAGCTAGCCTGCAATACTTAATCTATAATTTGACCTACTTGCCACAAGAAAGATTAAAAAACAGACATGAAATATAATTGGGTGATACAAGCGTGTGGTAGAATTATTTTAATTAATTGGTTTCTTTTGGGATTACATTCTGCTACATACATGGCAAGTTTTACTAGAATGATTAACAATGTTAAACAAGGTCCCCATGTAATGTCTCTTCAATTAAAAACTAAGAGTACTTTTACTATCTAGATTTTCCTCTTAGCTTGACAGAAGAGAAATTAGAAAACTGACACTCTTTAATAGCCAACCATAGCAAAAATTATCGAGTATGCACATTTTTAGCTGCAAATAATATGAAATTTGGATTAAAAACTTTAAGACAAAATATCTGACAGGTAAAAATAATAATTTTAATAATACTTTGACAGTCACCAATTTCTCACACAGCTCTGTTTCATGTTTCTCAGGCTGATTTTTCTACATAGATGTCTTTGCTTATGAGAACCAACCCATTCAAAATAATTAGGTAAGCAAATTGTGAGCAAGAGTATTAGTACATGCATGCAAAATAAGTATAATGATCCCTAACACATCCTTAGATAAATCCAGCATGTATATTATAAAAAAAGGCTTTCTACAAAATGTAGTGCTAAGGCCAGTTACTTACATGTAGCAGAGCGATCCATTTTAAGAAGTGGCTCGGCAGAGAATGCATGACGAACTTCATAATACTGTCAATATGAATTACATGGAGTAAGTTGTAGCCATAAATAAAGTTTTTACAGAAAATCATATACATACACAATAACACAATAAAAATTAAAGGGTAACTACAAAAAAAATTCTTGATACATTAATTAGAATAACCATCATTTTAAAGTAAACAATAACTGCAAGAATAAGAGAAATGGAAAATAATCATTGAAATAAGCATGAGGGGTATCATTTTTAAAATCATCATTAACAGCAATGCTGTGCCCTAATTATCAATACAAGTTGACAATAGCAATTACAAAATGTATGGTCACTTATACCCCACTAATTATAATAACATGTACATGGTTAGGCTGAACCACCACAATGCTAGTCGATCAATTATTCATCTATAATTCTTAGGCTGTTTGCACATCCGAGATTTTAGATGACCCGTAAAAAACCAGCCAATATTTTATCGGTAGAGCACAGCTTGCACATATGCCAGATTTTAACAGGTTAAATGATTACTTGCTTGGTTGTCGTGATCAACCAACTTTTTATTGGTACTGGGTTGTGGTCATTCAGTGGGCAAGCTCCCATGCCTTCCGATGGTTCTTTATTGGAATGTGGACGGCCAGTAAAACAACTGGGCGTTCAAAATCGGTGTGCGTGTGTGAAAGGAGCCTTACTGGTAGTTTATCTGTCTGAATGACACAATGGTCAAGCCTAATAAAATTCTCACCTCTTCCCTCCATCCCTTCAAGGTGACAAATGTATTCTGGGAGCGACATTCTCTCAAGACAGCATCTACTTTAGCTGATCTCTCCTCATGGTCCCTGAAGGCGGGATTCAGCTCCACCGAGTCAGCATGAACCAAGAACACATCTGGGTAGCAGGAAATGAGGTGAGCCAAAACATCAGGACGTACAAGGCCCACTTGGTGCCCTTCCACAATAAATGGGCGGCAGTTGCCTTGGTGCAAACCTGAATGCCAAAAATTGGTCAGGATGGTTAAACCATGTAGTGAATAAAGTCCTTCATATGGTTAGTGTTAGTGCTTAGTTTCTATAATTTTAGGTACTAAAACACATACAAATTAAATACAGAAAATTCAACTTTACCTTTTTATAAATTTTCCCCCTATGCCCTCCCCCATAAAACTTACAATCTTTTAAAAAACTTGTAATAAAAGTTGAAATGAGGATTCATGTTTTAAAAAATATAAAAAATACAGTATTAGCAAAACTGTCGGTGCTACACTGAATTTTCCCTGAGAGGTGCCGGAATGCTACTCCTACCGAAATTAAGCACTGGTCAGTCATGGCATGTCACACTATCGTCGCCTTCATGCCAGTAGCATTCCTTTCAGCCTTCAGTTCCCTGAAGGAACCACTTTATGAGCAACATACCAGCAACCACTTCCAGCACCCCTCTTTTCTAGGGGTGCTGTCTTCCTCTGTTATTAGACCAACCTTATTGCCAGAGAGGTTTGTTTATACAGCACCAGGGTGTCACTATCAAAGTCATTAAAGTTGATATCCCTCCTAAGCAGGGCAATTACTATGTGCTACAGGACAGTTCAAATGCAATATCTATGAGTGAAAAAGCAAAGTAGGCAGGGAGGGGGGATACTTCAAGTTTTAAAAACGAGTTCAACAAATAAATTTGTCATGAAAGTTGAAATTCTCGAGAAGTTTTCTGTGACATCTAATTAAGGTTTCCCAAGGCAGTAAAGAGCAGGGGGAGGTCTCAGGGGTTTCATCCCCTTCCTCCCCAAATGTTGGAGAGATATGGTCTTAAAAGTACACCCTCCACATGAGCTTTCCCAAAATGTACTTAGCCTTCACAAGACCCCCCCTTAAATTTTATTCTGATCACGGCGGTAAGGTTTCCATAATCTTATCCTGAGTTTCTGGTTTTAGAAAGTAGAACAATGTCTTTGATCTGAAGTTGCCTCTCGGTTAGGAGAAGAAAAATAATCAATTTAATCAATGACACAACCAGCCTTCTAGGAAAAGAACACATGACCATGAAAATCACTGTCGTGTTATTACTATCTCATCATAAGAATATGTTTTGGTACATATTTGTGCTATGATATTTAGCGGCTAATTCAATTTCAGTAGACAGTTGAATTAAGTTAAAACAGATTTCGTATTTAAAACCAATCTTTGAAGTAGGACAAATCTTTGCACTCATTGCAAGGTAAGGAAAAATTATGTTGAATACAAATAAATTTTTGATTATGCCACATTTACGAGAACAACAACTTTATGGCAGTGTTTAAATTGAAAGAAAGCTATTATATTTGCGAACAAGATGATGAACAGAGAGCAAACTCGTTAATGGAAAGGAAAACTCCGGTGAAATTTCACTATTCCGCGGTTTTGAGGTTACCCCTCAACCGCAGCCTTTTAAGGCCTTCTTGCGCTGCAAGGGGCGGGCCATTTGCATTTCCTCCGGATGCGAGAACATCAATTAACAAAAACGACCGAATCAAGCAGCCTTCCGCCCGCCGCTCTCCACTCCTCGCGCTCACTTCGTAAAAAGTAACAGCCGCACTAGCGAAACGCTCTTGAGAGCTAAAAAGCCATCACGGAAGAATTACATCGCTGTTAAAGCACGCGATGAAGTGAATCGTGATTTACGTATCTTTCGTTGATGTGCCAGGTATACGAGCGACTAAGAGATTATTTATCGCGACAAATATTCATACGCACAAGCACATTCATCAAGTTAGTCTACACGTGAATTTTCTCACGTTAGATCCCCATGCACCACGAAATTCAAGATAGATCTTGGGATCCATTGCCCCAGACTACCAGACGAAGTAAATGTATTAATTAGAGGGCACCGAAATGGCTAAGCAACGTAAAAGGAAGAATCACTCTTTTCCTCAGGCCTAAAATGTGCGCTCTCCTTCAAAATTCCTTCCCTGTAACAATATAAATATCGTTTCACGATTGTAGAAAATTAGAGGACATTTAATGATCAAATGCATAATTCTGAATGCGTTCCGATTCCATGCCTAAGAGAGTGAACCCTTGTTTTACCGAATGACCATCAAGACTGAATATCATCTATTCTCGTAATAATGGCTGCAAAGTGAACGTCGATGAATGCCAAAGGCGAAAGGTCTACGATCAATATCATACTGAATGAAAGCCGACGAAAGAGCGTTTAAAGGTATCTCGGTGACGATTCAACCCATAAATTCAATTCACACAGCCCCGATCGACTGAGATGATCATAATTCTGCCTCGAGTTAACCGGATAATAGAGCTAATACTTGACGAATTTCCTCGTGAGACTCAACCGCCTATATGTTATAGTTGATTGATGGTACCATTAAATGGTACGGTTTTCTCAGCTTAATGCCTAAAACAGCTAAACTGTATGTAAACCTTTATCCATGGTATCACATGCCACCAACTATACACAAAGTTTTAATACATGGAGCGAGAATTGTGAAACATGCCATTCTTCCTATTAGACAGCTAATATTTCTGAAGAGGCGTTGGAAGCCTGGCACTAGGATAACAGAAGATATTGTGAAAGAAAATACCAGAAAAGTGTCTTGGATTGCCACAAACCATGACCTTTTCAATAGGATTCTGTTTCCAGCAGAAAAAAATTACAAGAGGAAGAGAAAAATCTTCTGGTGCAAAAAAAAAATAGTTTGGAATAAGAGGGAGTTTTTATCTTCGGCAATAAAAATATTTGCTAATGCATTAAAAAAATATTATTACTATTCAATGACCAAAATTCTAAGTTTAAAGACCTAATACTAATGTTTACCTAATGAGCAGCTATTTGATAACTTAAAATTAGTCAACAATAGAATAAATTCTATTTTTCCCCAGATGTTCCCGTATAAAATTTCGTCATTCCCCTGGAAACTATTCCCCCGCATAACTTTGCTGCATTAACTGCATTGTCCTAAATAAGTTTCATCGCACCTTTAAAGAACACAAATCGCAAAAATTTTCATTAATTTATCAATAATAAATACTACAGCGATTTTTCGCCAGCTTTTCCTTCGATTTTAGCCTAGTGTACGTTGGACCCCTCTTTGCTGAGAGGTGTTGCATATCACCACGGCGCCGCGGAAAAAGAGGAACCGTTTCTCCCCCTTAAACAACGACCATAATAAGCCCCTCCATACCAATTAAATACAAGGAAACTAATTAAAAGGGGCATGGCAAAGAAAACAATTTAAACGATCTTCTTAGCTTTAGCTGCAATTGATGTTTCCAAAGTACCATATTCCGAGCTATCACTCCGAAATGGTAAAAACAAGCTCTATCCATTCCAAACAAATCTGTTAAAAATGAGTAACTCATTGATACACATTCATCAACCTACTTTCATTGATTTCGTCAGATTAGTTTAGCAGTAGTTCCATAGAATATCCTGCTGCAACCACAATTATGAAATCTCAAACTAGATTCGAGAAGAACAGAGGATACCAGAGATTTCCTTCCGCGTTCCTACAATCCTGCTAACGTCTTCATAATCTGCTTTCCTATAGTATCGCATAAATAATACGACGACTCAAAAGACCAATTGTTCCGTCTTGTATGCTGTCTTTATGAATTGCCCGCCGCCGACTCAGAGGAAAAAAATATGTAGTATATGTACAGGCCGGCGGCACATAAACCTCTGCTGCGGCCTATGCGAAGCGCGGGGGAAGCGCTTCCAATGGTATTCTTTAGTGTCGGTAAAAGCACTGAGAAATAGTAACCTGGCTTAATTACAGTTACTTTGTGAAAAAAATCAACCAAGAGAACAAAATTAAGCATTTTAAATAGTAATCAGTATAATCACAATAGAGTAGTTTCCTTCATCAAAGAAAACGAAATGCATTGATTGCGATTCTTTACCCACCATTAGCGTATTTATAATATACAAATTATTTGGTTTTAGAAATCCCGGTTTAGACGGATGGCAATGGTCAATATTATCCTCATTTGACAAAGGCCAGATTGGCGCCCATGCGATGCCACTCCACGTGATGTCACAGGGACCTAGTTTCTATACGAGTAGATAGGAGTTTTACATCGTCTGAGATTACCAATGCATGCATGAGGCACAGAGCTCAGGGAAACATGTCTTAATAATCACCTATTAAAACTGGCTAAGGTCGGAAAGTTTTCTTCGTTTGATAAGGTATTAATAATCGTTATTTAAGCCAAGCGCTACCAGCTAGCAAGGTACTCTGCTACCTGCTATCGTCATTTAAAAATCTAAAACCGTGAAATACGTACTCCAGGAGTAATAATCTTTCTATTTAGGCAATAAAAAAATAATAGGAAACCACCCTATTGCTATTACGATTATAATTACTTCTTTTAAGACTGTCCACTCCAGACATCACCTATCAACTGTCGAATAGTGGAGTAAAAATGTGGAATAATTGAGTCATAGAAATTTATTGGCTGTTGCAATTTCACTTGCGATACATACGATTAAATTTTAGGATATTACTCCCAGAGGATAATTAAACGTTTCATCGCTTCCAACAGTATTTTTATAGCATAGTTCGACAAACATAAACAATTACATAATTCGCTCGGATTATTTTAAGTGCTACTTCTCTTTTATTTGCAACATAAATGCATTATTTTATCCTAGGGGAAAAATAACCCGAAAAAAGGTAAATAACAACATTCCAATAGCCGCAGTTCTTTTAACGACGCTAATATATTGCATAGAACGATATATAACGCCACATGAGCCCTCAGTAGCGAATGCTTGATAACAATGATAATTATGAAATAGAAATTTGCGATAGTAACGAAATAGTAGCAGCTCAAATGACATTAAATGAGAAAATTTTCTCAATGATCGATTCAAGAGTGCATTCGACAGATGCATTTTATTGACAATGAGTTATACAATAATAATACAGCAACATACTATTTATAAATGTAATTTATTTTGGATCAGAAATTTTTCGTAATGGAAATACATTGATACCAAATTATATCGATGATTTCCATTTTCTCCTAAGCTATCGATTGTAACAGCACGAAATTTTCTGAGTATTACAATAATGGAAATGTTAGTCTTTAGTTAAATATAAGTTAACGTGCCAACCTTTGTTTAAATTTTATATCGATATCTTATTTTAATGAAAAAAGGGAAATAATGGACAAAAACAGACCTCTTAATTTCAAACAGATGAAAATCGAAATTGAGATGTTCCGGCCGGTACATCCGAGGCTACGAAAAATACAACCGGATCGCTACCCCCCAAGGTTTAGCAAGGTCTCCCGCATGTGCCCGCCCTCCGTCAGGCCAACCTATGAAATACAGGGTCTCGCTCGAGCTTTTGGGCATAGAACAAGGACAAGATACGAGTACCTCAGAAGAATAGAGTGTGAAATTACAAATCCAGATCATGCAATGCAATCAGCAATCGAGGATCTCGGTCTTCAATTCAATGAGTGAATATGGGTTAAACTCTTAACCCTTTAAGGTCCATCAATATTACAGTCATTAGATTGCATAATAAATACGTTCTCAGGCTAATATTAATGCGTATAATCCAAAAACATTTACATGAAAGCGATATCTCTAATAGCTTCTGAGATACAGCTTAGGACATGAAATACTATCTACCAATCCTCGCTCCCTCGTGGCCCATACGGACATGTGTGTCCCAATCACATAAAAATACTATTTTTTTTTTAAATAAAAGCACAAATGCGGAGTTTTTCGTACTAATTCCACAGGCCAGGTACACACAAAGAATAAGTACCGAAAATCCTGTTATAATTGACCATCTCACCGATTTGTTACAAACTATCAAATTTCCACTTCGTAAACAGCATTTCAAGTGAAAGTTCTTAAAAATGTGGAAACTACAATATCTATCGGATGTCACAAAAAGAATTTAAAACTAGAAGGCAATAGCCCATTCTTTAATATAACCAATTATTACAATCACATACCTTCTCGTTTAATAATGAGAGAATTTAAAAAAAATTGGGACATATATGTCCCTACGAACTTAAAGGGTTAAGAGTGAACATAAATTCAAGTCGGGTGAGTTATTGCGTACAAAACCCAAGAAATACCGGTGGAAAAGTAAAAGTTTTATTCAGCCCTACCAAACGAAAATTATCCTCATAACTGATCTATTCAGAAATATAGGAGCGAAAATCAATTGGATCGTTCACAATTTTATTTTTACGCCCGAATCTGATGGAATTTGAAACATAAAAACACCCGTATTTTGATTCGTAGACCAATTTCGAGTTATCATCAACGAAACATCCAAGTTCTCATTGTTTTAAAGGTAATGGTGAATGAAAGAGGTAGACGTCAGTCGCCATTCCAGTACAACGACCCAAGGCATTTAAACAATATTAAGGCAAACGGATTAGATCATCTAGGCATTTAAATCTACGACCAACGGGAAACGCTGGCCCTTCGGTTGAGGCAGAGTGGGATTATTAGCGCCAAAGAGGTTTTTACTTTTAAGATAAAGTATTGTTTTTCATATTTTTTTTATGAAAACCTGTGTTCTAATCAAACAATAACACGTGTAACTATTTTTCGTTTAAGCCTTCTAACGAAATAGAAATTCGTTTCTCCTCCGTATTGAAAACAAATACGTACGATATACGATTATGGACGAAGTACGTGGGAATATTTATGTTCAGCCGGTTGTAAATGATAAAAAACTTGTTACGTAAATTTTCTCTGAATTCTAAACTAAGTATTATATTCTCGTTAAAATACTGCACATCTCGCGAAGTATTTCTCAAATTCAGAAAAGTTTCTCGGGTTTTCCACCGGTTGATATCGTCCATGTCTCCCGACGTTTCGAGCAGCGACATCAACCGGTGGAAAACCCGAGAAACTTTTCTGCGCCTGATACGCCGGGAAAACCTAAGATCATACATTTCTCAAATTCATTTACCACCCGGTTTTATCATGCTTCGCTGTCGTCGTAACACGGATCAGAAAGCCAAAAATGTCATCAGAAATCATTTTCAGAATCAACGTAAAATTACCACTACAATAATCACTTTCAGCAAATAATATAAGAAATTTAAATCACAATATTGACAACTGTCGTCAACAAAAGCTCAAGTTCTGTGATGTGAAGTCCGGCCCTTATGTTGCTGAGGGACAAAATATAACCGCAAACTGAAGTAAAACCAACGCAATAAATTATGCGCATTGTTACATAGTTAACATAGTAATATGCATTATGTTTTAATGGGAAATGCGCGCAATTATCATCTTCAATTAATGAATACCTTCTGAGGCTTTCGGTACCGTAAATAGCCTCTACGAAGCACTATTTCTGTTTCTTCAAATACATCTCATTACTTTGTCGCACTATTTGCACAATGACGTTGTGTATGTGTAAATAAACGTACGTGTACATTCCAATTTGTAAGATGCCGAAAAAAAACATCGATGATGTAATATAAATCCGTAAGAATACTAATGATGATACCTATTCCACCGTGAGTGAGTTCATTAAT
This sequence comes from Ischnura elegans, assembly GCF_921293095.1. Lineage (NCBI taxonomy): Eukaryota > Metazoa > Arthropoda > Insecta > Odonata > Coenagrionidae > Ischnura > Ischnura elegans. The sequence continues at coordinate 150,310,111 of NC_060246.1, forward strand.
ACTTATATCAATATAAAGAAGAAAATCCGTGTGCAAGGGATATTCACGTTAAATCTATGACAATGAACTTTAATGAAAGAGCAACCACAGTAATTAAAGGGAATAAATTACGTAAAATAATCGTAAGCATGAATAGAAATCCCATTCAAAAGGCCGATGTCTGCAGTACATGTCAATCGGAATGTGAAAGCAGTCATGCCAAGGTAGCAGAAGTATTCAAAGTTGATTCCTTGGGAAATTTAATGAATGTATCAACAAAATATTGAAGAAATCTTTTCTTATTATCAATAAATAAATGAAAACATAACGATGAATCACCAGATGTAAAAAACAACCATTTGTTTCATAAGAGGTCCTTACGGTACCCAGCCACGTTTTCAACCGGCTTCTAAGGTATTCACAAATTGGCTGACATTTTAACGGCCAAATTTTCTAACTCCTTGGTCTTGCTTTAGCAGTATGTCTTACTGTTGCGATCTGATGCAGTAACTTAGTTTTTGAATGGGCGAAATTATCTCCAAATTACCTCTCAAAATTACGACGGAGAGGAAAAATGTACAACCATATCGCAATAAGTTTAATTTAATTTACCATTAATTTATCAACTTAATTAAAGAATGAACTGGAAAACGCGAGTAGTGAGAATGAATGGTGAAAAGAGAGAACGCGACCCCATAAGATCAACTTCAATGCACAAACAAGCGTTTCTACGCGTCACTGACTGACCGTTACACCCAGTTTTTGTTCATATATTTTCCCTTTGACTTAATACAAATCAATGTAGAAACTTCATGGAGGATTCGTCCCAAAATAAGTTAGTGAAAGCATACACTGGCTTTGGTACCACCCTGTGACCCATCTAGAACCGGAGATTTTAAACTTCAAAGTCGTCATTACTGACTGACAAAAATGAAACTCCGTTTTGTGACACTCACATTTCTTCGCATTGCTCTGAAATTATACAAGAAAAAGAAAATCCACGAAATACGTAAAATAGTTGTAGGTATTGCCCAAACGTATACGAAATCGTGACTTTGGGTAAGTAATGGTTTCCTCTCTTTGGTCATAAAAATGGAGTGTCACTGACTGACGGGCATTGTCAATGGCTGACACATGTGATTTGATGCTAGTTAAATTTTATTTTCCAAGGAATGAGCATTGCAAAATATATACATTGAGCACAGAAATTCATATTAAAGAAACAACAGAGGGGTAGCCAAGGGGTATGTCCGGGGGGTCCGGACACCGCCCCCCCGAAATATAAAAACACAATTATTTTCCTTCAGGAAAAAAAACAAAATGTTGAAAATCACGAATTTACAAAAGATTGCTTTGACAAATGAAGTTTTTTCGTTTATGAGAAGTGCTAAAATTAGTTTAAAACCCTCTACCTAGTACCCTGTTTTTAAAACATTTTTCCCCTGTATTGGATCCCCCTCCCCCGAACGAAATTCCTGGCTACCCCACTGAAAATATGCACATAGTATGTATTTTATCCAGTAATTTTACTTCGATTTCTTTTTTCTCGCTTAAAATGGTGAGTACGCCTAGCACTGTGATATATTGTCTGAGGAGATATCTTGATTATATTTATAGCAACTAACTCCACATGGTGAAAAAATAGTGTGTTCCGTATGGGTTAAATGCCGTGCCAATGTTAGTCCCGCAATTCATAGGAGGCAGAAATGCCGTGTACAGTAGGCCGGCCCTTATTTTTCAGAATTGAGAAAAGTTATGTTTTCCTAGTCTCAAAATGATCCAAATGAGGTATATATTCGCGTGTTAAAATTTGGTTACTTTAAAATAACGGGAACCCGTGCCCCAAGGGCCCTAAGTACTAAGGACCCTCAATTGAGTTTTTTTGGGCCGAAAAAGTGCTATGCCTATGTAAAACGTAAAAGTAAAGCCCTTTAAGGCCATTTTTCTGTTCGTTTTGATCTATCTTTAATCGTTTACGAGATATTGTGCGTCGTAATGTAATCCACCCCTCTAGGGCGCTACCCCGCACCGCGGCGCCGCTGAGGTACGGCCCGCACCACTTACTAGAGACTTCCCCTCCACCCCCTCCCCTCCCTCGGCAAAGACTGCTCCTGATGGCAAGATTTACATGCTAGTGGTTCTGGGTTGATCAGACTGTTCCTCTTTTGCCATGATTAATGTTGTTAAATCCTGCAATGTCAATTTTAACCCTTCAACGCCGCCTTGTGTACTAGGTACCGACCCCTTAAATCTTAATTTTTTGCCACTATACGACCGTGCACCATTCCAGCATGCTTTGTTCCAAAGTGCTCTTTATGCACAAAATATTATAAGTATGTGATACAATTGTGTTCGTGAATTATCAAGGAATTAAGGAAATGAGCAGGGCATCAACAGTAGATAGAAATATTTAAGGAAGAAGAAACGACGCAGTCAGTTCACGGATGTAGATCAATGTGGAGAGATAGTTAATTCTTGTGTATAGTGTGCAAAAGATAGGAAGTGCTAAGTTTTTTTAGGATATAAGGAGAAAAGTGGTGAAATAACTAGTTTGTCATGAATACACGTGACGTTCATTATAAGAATAGGCCAACAAGGAAGGCATTTAATCAAGACTTAATCCAGGCATTGAACTGGTTGGAGAAAGAAAGAAAGTTAGGAAATACTTGGCTCAAAGTTACCTACAGTGAGAGAGTACTGTATATTTTTTCTTTCAACTAATGGGTTCGAAATTTATGAGACTTAGTGCGAGAAAAATCGTAAGAATTGCGTTTTACCCACGGAACAAAACGAGACCTGATATTACAGAGAATAAGGCGATTGAAAAGTTGGAAAAAGTACACAACGAATGGATGAAAGTGCGACGGCATTAGAAGAGAGCGGGAATTACCGTAGAGATGAAGAGAAGAGAATCCTTCGTGACAAAACTTGATGATTTGTTTGACATTGCAAGGAGCGGTGCCATTGAATTTTTGACGCACGAGGAGGAATGTGCAGTTGATCTCTCGGAAAAATGAGCTTGGGCTGAAGAAATAATATTCTTACGCAATCAAAGAGGAGCACGGAATGCAGTTATTGGAGGGATATATTTCAATATGTTCAAGAAGAAAGAAATAGATGATGTTCTCCGCTCCTTGTGCTACATCTGCTCCCAACCAGTGACCTGCAGTTCCTATAAAGACTTTTTAATTACGAAAAGGTTAATCTGGACTTTAGGAAAGGAGTGCAAAAGAGGTTTTCAAACCACTAGTGGTACCTGAGTGAATAGTTGGTAGGCCTGTCTTTCATTGACGGATCCTTTTCTAGTATTAAAAAGGAAAACGTGATACGCCGTACGAGGACATGTGAGGGAAAATATGATCCACCGAAGAAGGCATTCTAGAAACATAAAGGCATGACTAAGGTCTATATCTATATCAAATTTTGTCACTACTAATTTGAGAAAGCTATTTAATACATTGGAAATATGGACAGCATTCTTTGATGTGCCCATGTGAGAATGGGATGAACTTACTGATTACAAGAACGATTTGCAAATTATTCGGGGTCTTCAAGTGGTAAATGATCGTGCAGGGAAATGGGTGAAACTAATTCAAGATTTAAAGTCAGTCACGTAGGAGAAAGAGTGAATTACTAAGTGTGAATTTTCATCGTAACACGACCCCAACGTGCGCAAGGACACTTTAATTGTCAAATATGGGGTGTCAGTGAAAGATTAGAAATATGCAGAAAATGTATTTTATTTTGGTTAATATGTACCGAAAATCATGGACAGAGTGAAAATAGATCACTTGGATTGGAAATACTGTCGTGGCAATTAAATCCGTTAAACGGAAGCACATCTCTTCAAAGACTACATCTTGCCAATAGGAGCTAAGACTTTCCTGAGGGAGGGGAGGTGTGGAGGGGAAGTCTCTAGTGAGTGGTGCGGGCCGTACCTCAGCGGCGCCGCGGTGCGGGGTAGCGCCCTAGAGGGGTGGATTACATTACGACGCACAATATCTCGTAAACGATTAAAGATAGATCAAAACGAACAGAAAATTGGCCCTAAAGGGCTTTACTTTTACGTTTTACATAGGAATAGCACTTTTTCGGCCCCAAAAAACTCAATTGAGGGTCCTTAGTACTTAGGGCCCTTGGGGCAAGGGTTCCCGTTATTTTATAGTAACCAAATTTTAACACGCGAATATATACCTCATTTGGATCATTTTGAGACTAGGAAAACATAACTTTTCTCAATTCTGAAAAATAAGGGCCGGCCTAGTGTACAGGGATCTCTGCAATTTTTTCCTGCTGCTTTAATTGCAAACTTGCACAAAGCTAGCTGCCTTTATTACAGGAGAGCCCGACTTAAAAGCTGCCCACCTTTGCCCCCAACTACATCAACACCACCCTTGCCGTGATCTGTTACGATTTCATTGCTGCTCTCTATTCTTCCTTTTTAATTCCCCGCATTCACCGCTTTGCTTTTACCTCTCACGATGCTCGCGCTGTCTCTCTGCTCCCGTCTTTGCCATCTTAAGGAGGAACCATCATTTCAAACATGCCCAAAAACCTCCCCTCATTTTGACATATGTTGTTGCTCATTATTTCTTCTATCGAATAGTGAAAAAATATTACTATGTCATCGGCCATTTAAAAAAGATTTATGGATTTGAAAATGACGGATTTCCACCTTGAAATACATTGTCTTTATGGGAGAATGATGACCTTCCCTTGTAAAACATTTTTTATCTCAAATTTGGCCCGAAATATATCGTTGAAAAATTAGCACAGCATAGAATAGACATCGATGCCCAATATATGTATTTTTTTAGTCGGGGTTACCGATATGTTAGCGCCAGTATTTAACTTTAAAGAACATACTTCCGGTTTCCTGCAGAGCGAGCAGCCATTATGCTGCGGAGGTAGTGGCAACGTTGCTAAGTATACGGAGGTTAAATATGAAGAGCGATATTGCACCTGTCGACTGCTGCATAATTCCAGTGAACAGGATTTTTCGGAGTCATTTTTCTAAGAATTCATTAAACGAATATTTAGTTCATCTCGAAACGTGCTATACACCGAAATATGTAATTTATCAGGGCTGGTTGTTAAAGTAATTCCCATATGCGCCTAAATTTTATTATACATGCGAATAATCATAACCGGAATACAATACATCCCTTGAAATTTTAGGCGTATCGCTTCAAAAGCGAAAATGATAGAATTTATTGAGACTAGCGATAGTTTATCTGTTCTTCTGAATACTACTTCAAATTGTTTTACGTTTATTTCGAAAAATATACATCGTTTTTTCTACTTGTAGAAATTGTTTATTTAAACAGAAGTTCATTATCTAGCGCATTATGTATTAATCATCAATTTAATTGATAGTAAAAGTCTAGAATAAGGTCTACAAGTTAATAAATGTACCGCGAGAAAAGCATATTGCTTTTGGGTACCGACTATGTAGTATTTGGAAATACAACTTCGCGAACGTACTAATTAATCGAATATTCACCCATATAATTCTTCGAAAGCATAAAATGGAATAGAAAAGAGTACTTTTTTTCACTGTCCAAACAATTTACTTTGATACGTTTTCTGTAGGTCCCATTAGCATAAGTTGAAAAAACAACAGTAAATTCATCTACCTATTTATGAAGTCATTGCAGGAGGATAAAAATTAGGATGCATTCTTGAACAATCGATGACAGTTGGCATAAATGTGTCCGTAGAAGTTGCAATGCCAGCCTTCCAAATTTACTGAAACTTCGGCACTAGGAACAAGTGTTATTTAATTATCCTGATACTAATGATTCGAATTACATTTGGTTTATAACTGAAACGTTAGTTTCTAATTTTCACTAATCAACTCCTTATTAATAGTATGGATGAGGCTATTGAATAGAAAATCTACAAATAAATAAAAATTAAAGAGCTTTGTGTCAGTCATACAACAGGGACTTTAATCTTCTAAAATCAAGACATAAACATTGATTATTTAAACAATTATGGACACTTTATTTTGGAAATATTGCAAAAATGTCTTAAGATATTAAAAATGCACGTCGACGATTTGGTATCCTTCAACAGATGCACTCGTTGGAATCGCTTCGATGGAATTGATGGATTCACTTTCGGCCACATTTCGTTTTTTCAAATAATCCAAGCTCTTACCTTTACCTTCAGACACAATTTTGCCTTTAAATTGGCATAATGAAGCCATCTCTTCAGCCCAAAGCTATATTTATAACTTAAGGCTAAGTAAAGTGGATAATAAAACGAGTAATATTTTCACAATGCAACGTAACTCTGCGAGGTAACGTAAACAAACAAAGGTGCTAAACCGGTGTGAAACTACGATATGTTGGCAGCGTTGTCGAGTTGGTGGTCAGCAATTATAAATAAACCATTTTTCCAAATTAGGTTGAAATTAACAGAGCGAAAGGTCTCACTAGTTAAGTCCATTTTATTCATCACAAATGATATAGTTATTAAGCTTTACTGTATTTCCAGAGAAAGTAATTGAATTCTTCCGATGCCTAAGAGTCAATATAACAGCCATTCTTCATATCACAGGATTATTCCATTTTTAGTCAAATTCATGCATTGTACAGCTATTTTGATTGATTTAGCATTACTTTTAATTTTTATAAATTACAAATTTAGCAATTATAACTCGTTTTTATCGAGTTTATATAACTAATGAAAGCAGTATTTCGAAGCGCAGGTTCCTCCTTAATCAATCCTGACATATGCTACGAATAATGATTGCAGAGATCTAAACAATCATTCCGCTCCTATGTCCCGCTTTCACAAGCGACGCGACGACAATGAAGGTGACGGTGATACGCGACATGCCGAAGTCAACAATTGGCAAAAAAAATACTCCGCAGTATAAAAACATAATTTACCAAGAACAATAAAACTGATATAACATTATTACTCGAGGAACATATGCCACGAATTTAGTGTACCAGTCGGGGGCAATGAAGCGGACGCACCAAAATTTTAAACTTGAGTTATACCAAAGTTTAAAACGTCAGTCACTGGCAGCGCTCAGGAACGAAAACTGTGAATACTGGGGAATTTTTTTATTCTGATCCTTGAGATGGACTTGATTTGGATACGAAACGATTTATCTCCCGTATCCCTCGATTTCGGTCTGCGGAAAAAAATGTATGTCAATCGTCACTGACTGACACCAAAACGAAGCACTGTTGCGTTACATTCCTCTGCGTGAAAAGGTGACTTTTAAGTATTGATTAAATGGATTGGTAAGTCATAGTCACGATTGGGGAGGATGGTTAACTGGAAATTTTCATAGAAAAATCGTATCATAGTTGCGAAATCTTCAGTAATAGAATGGCCCTGTAAACGGAATCATTTGCTCATATGAAACGAGAGCTCAATTCCGCGGCGTTTTCGTAAAAAATGGTTGGAGTATGGGGAGAAACAGGTACGGATTATTAAAATTTGGAATATTTATACCATGTCAGGACTTTGAACGGTCCATTTATCTCAAAATGAATTTTTTAACCCTATTATGACAGTTACGTAGAAACGCTCACAATTAACCTAAAGCGCTACGATTCACAAAAAAGACACATTCCAGAATTAAGATTTGAATTCCTAAGAAATGGAGAATGAAATTTATAATTCCTATGAAACAAAGTAAAGTATTTCACAATCGTTGTTTCAATATATTTCCCGCCATGGTAGAAGAATTAAGGGGAGAATATTATTGATGATGCGCTAATCGGGTAACAGAGCTTAGTTTCAGTGGCGCATGACGTGGATGCATGGGAGGGGCTAAGGAAAGTCCCCCCGAATCCAAGAAAAATTAAAATTATCCGCGGCAATAGTAAAATTATTATAATTATAAATAAAATTATTATTATATTAAAACATTTTGAAGCCAATAACGATTTGTATATGACATGTTCAAGTTACTATCAAATAGAGTTAATCCTTTGTTAATAAACGAATAAAAAACCAATTTAAAAAATTAAATTTAACAATCTGATCACCCAGAGTACCTAAATCTATTAATTTAGCACCTTACTACGCATTTCGTGAGACCAACTTTCCCAGTAAGCTCCCTAAAAGTTGTGGTATGTCTGGAAGTTGTATCTCGAAAGACTGGTGCACAGAAAAACTCCCACGCGATCTGTAAAAGCGGATTTATTTCGAAAAAATATTTTTTAAATAGACAATTATAAAAAAATATTGAAATTTGCATACAGTGATCTTTCTTTTCAGGGAAAATGTGGAGATAGGACAAAAAACAACTAAAAAATCAACAGTAAAAATAATAATGATAATGTAGTATAAGATCCCCTATATGGCTCGTACTCAATATATGCCTTAACTTACACTGCTTATTGCTTTATAGGCCATATTTTCCTTCATTATCATCCTCCACAATAACACTGTCATCTCTTACACATTCTTCAAGTGTTACAAAAAAACTTTTGACGCCTAGACGCGATCCGGAAGCGTTGTCATCGTTGCTGAAGTGCCACGCCCTACAATGTGCTTCACGAAATTCGGTGTTTATCTATATAACTGACTTCCTTCACTCTACTTCCTTTACTACGTCGAAAATAGAATTTCCGGCTCCCTGTCGGAGAATCATGCACGACAGAAAAAACTTGCTTATTAACATTGGGATTTTTTGGCGATTCCATGACGTATTAAAGAAAAGAACTGGATCAGCAGCACCGTTATTACTAGAAAGGCCCATCCAAGGGGTACTACACCATTGTACCTTCGTTCAGGATATTAGTTTATGTAATTAAGAAGCGGAGCTAACAGCTGACGTGATAAGAAATTTCATTAAAGAACATTCATCATCGTTTCAACCCATGTACTTATTTAAATCCAGAGACTAAATCACAGCAAAAACAAGAGAATACTAGTCATAAGTTGATTGAGGAAGGTTATACTTGTTATGTTTTATATTTGTTTGTTGTACTTGTTGTCAAAGGTCGTGACAACAAGTATAACAAATGAGCGAAATTCGAACAACATAAATTTAAGTACATTCAGCATCTGCCATCAATATTATTTGATTTGACAGCTTTCAGAGCAAAATTATTTATAAAAGTAACATCGATTAATGATACACCTTTGCTTACCTTAATAACTTATGGGTGGAAAAATAGATAAATTCATTTATCGAATAAAAATATACTCATTCGTGATTAAACTACGCTCGTGTGAACACTATATCCTCACTAATTCAACGTTTACTTTACTCCTTGCCAGTAACGCGCATGAATACACAGATGATATTAATTTCTCACATAAATAACAGTTTAAGTTACTATAAAATGAATTGTATTAAAGAATAGCATACTTTGTAGCACGGTTATTTGGGAAGGTATCTACATGAAAATAGAAATAACTAGAAAAGAGGATGATCAAGAATGTAAAAAAAATGACATTGGATATCGCAAGAGGACTCTCTGTCACGCATGGGTGTGATAAGAATAGTGTTATCGGGCACTCACATTTTGCAATTGAAACGCAAATACTGAATGCAATAACTTAATCGGTACAAAACCTCGTCTCAGAAATGTATGATATAGGCACGAGTCGCATTTACTCTTTTTTTTAACAGAATAAGCACTGGCACTAAGCAATGGCGAAGTTCGCAATTACACGGCTACGAAGCAAACCGATGAACAAGTCGCATCAACTTCGGTAACTCCTCGAGTTGTGAAAGATTTTCCGTCTGAAGTTTCACTATGGGTCTTCCCTTGGCAATTTTTAATGCCTCATAGTTCCTGGGGCTCGCGTAGGAAAGGATTCTTGCAGGAATGTTAGCGGAATGTACGGTTTTCTGCTTTCTTATGGCTTTACGAACTCATGTCCTTGAAATAGTTTTATTCATGCATAAAAATGGCTTATTATACGGATAGTTCTTACGCAGAAGATTAACCGTTTTGTTCCCACCAGTTTTTATTTTACTGAAATTCGGCATGATGGACCTATAACACAGGGCAGGCAATTCTGCTATTTCCATAATATTTGCAAGTAAAATTTTCTGGAGGCAAAAGAAGTAAAATTTTACCTTTTTATTAACAATGGAAAAATCTGGAAGAATTCAAATGGTCCTAACTTTTCTTGTTTTTGGAAGAGCAACAATTCAAAGACAAGTGGAAAGGCAAAGAATAGAGCTTGGACACCGTAAATGAGCGCTTTATGACGGACGTCAGCGTTGAGATAATTACGCTATATTACTATTCACTAAAAGCTTTGACCATCACCTACCCACTAAAAAATACGAAAAAATCCATAGAAATGCCGAAAAATTGTTTACCTTGAAACTGTCTAATGATTCACTCACATACGTCATAAGAACTTCAAGTGTCATGCCAGTGATAAACTACTTCCAGAATATTTATAACTTGTGAATTTTTACCCTGCCGCAATTAGGGAAAAAGTATTACTGCGCACCAAGAGACATTTGGTACCGTAATCCCTTAATGACTATTGACGTTTTGCATTTACTACTGAAGTACCAAAAGCAATGTCTCCATTCGTAATAGCATGCATTGTTGTCTGACATTGAGAGTATGTCTCAGAAAATTAAAAATATGAAAATTCTCACCAAATGAATCTGAAAATTGGCTGGAGAGAAATTTTTCTTCATCCATCCTTCTATTACATTAAATTAATTATATCTAGTCCGAATTCATCCATCTTATCATAAACAATCCTTGGTATTAGCTATTGACGTCACCATAATGATTAAAAGTTACATTCCAGTGTTACTATTAACTAAAATACTTCAATTTTTATAGAATAATTTTAATAGACGACTTTTTATGTCGCAGATCCCGAAAAACCTCAGTGAAGAGAAAGTATGACTCCTGTAATGGAGACGAGAGTCATCATCAACTTGGCACACGAGCATAATATCCCGGGGTAGATTGCCGTTAAGATTAATTAATGCACACTTATAAAATTCCATGACGTGGTACTTTATTTTTTCTACTCACTTTATCTTCAGTCAAAAATATAGTCTTATTAACGTATACCGAATATCACCAAGATACTATGGCTTAATGCACTGAGAGAAAACTTAATATATCTCAAATAGGAATCGTCAAGTTGTTCAAAGAAAATTCTTGACAGATTAGTTCATCTCCGTCGCTAACTGGATACTACGGCTGAGTGACATGAAAGATGTCTTTTGGATTCATGTGAGAATTAAAAATGTAACTAGAAAAGCAAAGAAAGGCCTTCACACCGTGGAAAGAAAAGCAATGAAAATATGTTAAATGTAAAAATTGGAAGATATGTTGAACGACTAACGCGGTTACATTGGCTACGAAAATGCTGATGGCTTGCTTCGCCTGAGAAGCATTCGCGAGGTAGAAAGCACCAGGAAATCGGAGCTCCAATAGATTGAGAACAACATAACAAGGTTCGCTGCGTGGCGTAAGAGCGGGGAGGGGGAGGAAATCCAATGAGAGAACTATAGAAATCTCATTCACAGGATTAGTACCTACCTTTGGATTAGAAACTCAAACGCAATCATGCCTATACACTTACCAGATCCTCTTAGGACATCATTATGTTTACAAACTAACACACGCGCCTACCTCCGAGCTTTAAATATACAAATGAGGAGTCAACTTCTGGCGATACTGAGGCAATCAAAGCCAACTGAGCAACAAATGCATGGCTCGGAAACCTAAGTGGAATCATTCCAACAAGAGTTTGGAAAGGCTTCGGAAAAAATATACCCATGCAATTTAAGCTGAACGTCGCTCTACGAATACTAAATTATGATGCAAAACATAATGAACAAGTAATAATAAAATCTACCAATGGAAATAAAAGTAACGAACTTGAATGCCAAGTACCATTAGGCCAAAAATAGATGTATGAATTGCATAAACTTGTGTAACAAAAAAATTGAGCACTATGCAAACTTTGCTCATTAGGGCTACATTGAGGAATTTATAAGAAATAGTTTGATTGGCAATTAAATACCATCGAGAGAAAAAATCATTTTCATTCTCTATTAGAATGGAAACTGATTTCTCTAGGAACAGATAACTTGGTTTCACCAGATCAGAGAAGTAGATCGGCTCCTTGGCTAGATCCACTACGGCGTCTATTAAATACAGCGTAGTAATTTCTTCCCCTCTTTTGCTTTCACTCCAACCCAAGAACATATCGTTTACCTTTCTGGTCATAGTCCGGCTAGAAGCTATTAAGCTTCAGACGATGAGTTAAAAACAGTTGCGAGGTTTTTGTGGACACTTTAACGCCGACTATTTCCAGATATTATATTAGAGATATAAATCCCAATTTGCCAACTTTTTGGCCAAAGGTCTTGCTTTGAATTTTAAATTTCTTTCAAAATAATTACTGTCACATAAGTACAGCATTAGCATCGTTAACCATTAAACCGCGCATTTTTCCTCTCACATGAACAGTTAAAAACAGCCGAAGAAAGAGTTTAACGGCCTTGAAATATGCCATCCGGCAAGCTCAGTCTGCCGACGTGTATTTCACACGAGTGACGAAGGTAGCATATCTATCAGGATAGTATGCATTCAAACGACCCACTTCCGGTAAGAACTGTAAGTAAACTTCTCGCAGCAGCTAGCCGATAATACTCGCATACACGAAATGAGATATAAAATAACACGAGCATCAAATTTATGCGTTCCTTGACCCTTGCGGAATAAACATACATGGATATTTAACAGCTGAAAAGTTATATACGTAACTTGTTAATTAAGGGCCTAGGCCTTGAAATGTCTATATTATTTCCCAATGATCATCCGAAAAGAGCTTTGTGTTCTCGGCAGCATAAATATGGGAAAAGACGTTAAATATAATTGAAATATTCAGTAACGGGGAAAAATTGTCGTTTCCGGTAAAAATATTTGAAAACTCGAAAGAAATAAAGAGAAATACAATTAAAGCATAATCCCATCAGTAGAGGCACCGAATTTTCGCGAATAGCGAAATCTCGGAGTTCAGTTGGACGATTTCTCTTCAGATGAGTGTGATGCAGACTGCATGGAAATGTTATTAAACGATTTAGACATAGTTTTTACGTTCTATTACAACTCTTTATAAAATATTTGTGAAATAAACAGTATTAAAAATTGACGTTTGCGAATATTTGGTGCCTCTACCCATCAGACGTAAGAAAATACGACATACGCATAGCTACAGAGTAAATTTCTTAAAAAATAACTAAATGTAACGACGTAACGAAGAATAAACGTGAAAAAACGTGGAAAATCGCAATAAAACGATCGCAACTCTGATACGAAAAAATTTCCAAACATAAGAATCGTGAATAACAGAGATATGACGGAAAACTTGAAAAAACAATGTTATCAACGGATAACATGGGGTTCACATTACGATTTTCTCGAGGCGGTTATCTCCATAAAATGGTTTCCAATAATAATTAAATCTATCTAATAATTCAAAACCTCAATGTCCTAGTTCAATAGACTGTCAGCAGCTGTGCATCAGAGAATTTTTAATTGTCACTCACATATATGCACATCATGTGACCAGGGATGGCTCACATGATGGAATACAAATCCAAATTTCTCTCGACCAGTTAAGATATGCAAAACCTCGTTTTAAAACATATCACCGTCAGCTGCCGATAACATTAATTACTTAATACTTCCGTCATTCCTTTATACGAGGGCCGTTTTTTTATCCTCCTATGGGTCATGATCTGAACACAAAGTGATTGATTAAATATTATTTCATTGCTACATGTTGAACACACTTGTGGTGTCCTTTCGATATAATGACCTCGGCGATTGAGGAATCGGTCTTGCCTGTGGACAAGCTTTACTATACCTTGTTCATGGAATGTTTCCGCCAATGACTTCCAATAAATTATGCCTTTATTCTGAAGCTCATCGCCCGTTTGAAAACGCTTGCCATCTAGGCACATCTTCATTTCAGCGTAAAGATGGAAGTCCCCCGGCAGCAGTTCAGCATTGCAAGGGATCTAAGATCGAAAAGGTCCCATTGAAATTGCTCAAGGAGTTGGGCTGCATCATCGCTGAGATGACGGGCGTTTTCATGGATCAGAACACTTCCCGAAGACAGCTTGTCTCTTCTTTTGTTTTGAATGGGAATGGACGTAATTTTTCACACTGTTTCGCACTCTAGCCACATTGCATTAAAGAAAAATTCCCTTTCATCGGTATAAAGGTCAAACAAGTCAATGCTGAAGCTATTTGGCGAGTTTTCTGGCTGTCTCTCCGCAGTGCACTCCTGGCGAGAGAATTTATTGAGGCAGTGTAGTTTAAGAGATTGATACCAACCTTACTCTAACAACTTATGGTCAGAAATTACTTGAGGGTGTGGTACCGAGGACACGCAATTGCCATACAGGCGCAGTACCCGCCTGTCGCTTGTATGGTGTTTTTGCTGAGCTATCGGAGGTTAAAAAAAACCTCCCTCGTAATAATACTTTCGTGATTTCTTAATATTATGATCGGTAAAAAAGAACTGATATCATGATATTATACAAGTGTATCTTCACGGAGTCGACCGCAAAAACATGTTAAAAGAGAAAATTCCACCAAGGAAGAACAATTGACAACACCACGATTTGTTTTCGCAGTATCTTCTACGATCAGTAAATCGGGTTAATTTGGGGAGTCTTCATTGCCTACTCAAGAGCATAAATAGCGACGAAATATTTCAGTTCTCAAAACCAATAATTTTACCGAAAAGTAATCTTAGATCATCACAGACACGGAGATTTGAGAGGTATGGGGTTGAGGTTTATTTAAATATTCTGCGAAATAGAACGAATATTTTCCATGAAATTATGCGCTTTATTCCTTAAGCCCCGGATTCCAGAGGAGGAGGTAGATTATCACAATTTTGTTAAGCTTGTGCCAGAGAAGGTGACACACATATATAGATAATTAGTACAGATAGTATTAGATAACTATTCTCATTTGTTTTGGATCATTCAAATACACCAATAGTTAAAGCTCACACTGATAATAATAACTACCGATTACTTCGCAGTACTTGAGAATCATTGAACCATGGAACACAGATCAGAAAATAACAGTTGTTCTAAGCAGTGTATCATGACATAACATTTTTTGCCACAAAAAGAAATTGATGCCAAAGAAAAAGTTAAAGATAAGCTTCTAACGACAAAATCGGCGGAAGAAAATGCTCACTGATAATTGAATTTCATCACCAAACTCCCTCATAATAAAACAGATGATGCGTTTTTAAGTACCCGTCAATAACGTCTAACAAATGGCGAGAGATTTGCACCCTACGAGTCTATTTTATGCATAAAGACGTTATTCATAAAATATTTCTCACCGAGATATCAAAATGATTATCATTTCAAACATGAAGAATATAATACACTTTAAAATTAAGCATAACGAAATACCAATTAAGAAAGAAAAGTGTGCGACATGATTTATGATATAAAATACATCTCCAAAAGTTAGCCGTTTGAAAAACTGAAAGAAAAGGCCTAAGAAAACGCAAGATTCAAATCAGCATCACGGCTCTTTTCAATCCCAATAGTGTTTTTATTTATTCAATACCAGATGGAATAATTAATTCTAGCAATACACTATAACATAAATAAAAAATGAATGAGGTTTCAGCTCAACATGGAGAAATAAGATTTCGAACTGACAAAACTTAGAAACCTTTCCTAAATATTTAATCACGATAAGATCTGCACAATTATTCTAGTGAAAACGACAGGTTTTTTTTCATCACTAGGAAAAAAATTCTGAGACCATGGTCGTATTCTATTCTAAACCGCGGAAAAGAGCATAATATCCTAATTTGTGAGTGAGATCAATAACTTCCAATGAGCGAAATTGGTGACTTGGACTTTTTGTATGCACGTGAGTGAAATTTTAAGACTCATTTAAATAAAAGAACACCGAGGTCTAAGATAGCGAGGCAAAGGAAGTAACACGAACAAATTTGCCGAGTCGGTGACGCCATCCGTGCCGGTGAAGGGAGTGGATAATTGGAGGCAGTGACTTGGGGCAGACGGCGATAGTCAGGAGAATATAGGGCGAGTAGGGAAGAGGTAGATAAACAAGGGGTTTGAGATAAGAGATAAGAAATATTCCGAGCCATAAAATTAAAGTAGGAACAACCCGAAGATCGAACGCTCGAGGGAAACGAAGCGATAGGATCGCTTAAACGCAATACATTCAAACTTCCTTTTCAGTGAAAGGAGAGACAACTATGTAAACTATGAAGGGCGAAAAATATCAGTGTGTTGGTCTCATAGAAAGAATAACGAGAAATTCCGACATGAGCGCTCATGGACAGTAAAGGAAAATTTAAAATAATAGATACAAATGATCCACCCGCAAGAGAAATAAAGAATCGCGGCAGAATTTCTTGTGTTTTCCTTTTAAAAAACTCCCTGGGGTTCAATTTAGAATATGCTAGTAATCTTTTGAATTTTTTTAATTTTTCCAACACGTTTCGCCCGCATTGCGGCATTATCTTTGTATCTAACCTGCTGATGCCGCCAAAACTTTATAAGACTACAAAATATATTATAATATGACTGTTTATTACTTATACTAATCGAAGCATGAGCTGTTTTGTGTAGTGCTTGAAACTAGCCTTACAATATTTTGTAATAATTTTATTCATACTTTACGGCTTATGATAACTTTTTACAACAAAAAAGTGAGCGAAACATGTAACCTCAACTGATCATCGATTGCCCGAGCTCCTCACAATAACATCAAAGATTTCAGTGACAGTAAATTCTGCTACAAATGTGTGTGATGGCACCCTTGGTTTTCATCAGTGAAGGCAAACTTTGATATTTTCTGGAAAATGTTTCATAGATCCAGGATGGTAGTATTCTGGCAGCCTGGTGCACCTATATCCATATTACCAATTACAGAATTCTATTTACTCAAAAAAGCACATTCGCGATATCTCAGAATCATTCAACGCTATTATTTCACCAAAAAATCGGTCGTGTTACATCTTCCACTGACAGCAACATTAATCTAAAATAACATAAACGCATTCTCAGGATACATTTATCTTTCGACCCATGGGCTAAGAGCCATATTTCGGCAATGCCATTACACAATCCATGTTCTAGTTGATGTTAACTAGGATCTGTCTCATTCCTTGGGTTCCTTACATTATAACTTGATATATATGCCACTTAATGACATATAAAGAGAGAAAGACTTAATGGCATATAACTAGTCATAATAGCGACTAATTTGAAATATACGAACAAAATGGTATTAAAAGATTCCCTTCGTATATTTTTATTAGATACGGACGGTCTTTAGGTATCTTACATTGCAATATGGTAGTTCTGTCAATTTTTTAATATTGTCAAGGTATTATGATTTTCGATCCAGGAAAATGAATTTCCTGTGGGTTGAAGTAAGACATGTTATTTGGTATCAAATCGTCTACTTCATGCGTTCCTCTTACGCACTGAAAGGCGCTGCGGAAATTTTCTATGACTAGACAGAACTTTCGAATTCTAACATAAATACGCAACAATATTAGCCAATATAAGTATAAAAAATTTCTTCATCTTTAAGAAAATAGCCGCAAGGCTAACCTGACGCAAACTGTTATTTTCTTCACGGAACGCTGAAATACAAATTCAAAAGAAATGAGTAAAGCGATCTACGTGAGGAACGAGACACTAATCTCCATTTCAAAAAGTATACATCATTCCATTTGAAGTTCATTATCCCGAATAAAAAATTATAATTTGTTAATAAAAAATAGTAATTTGTATTCGTCAAATTACTAAAGGTTTCGCGGTCCATGTTTGTAGATTTATGGTTTTTTGGGAATATCCCGCGTCAGGTTATTAAAATGGCCGACGTTTCTTCTCCTATGCCGGAGACCTCATCAGGGCGAATCCTATATATTTTAATAATAATTTTGAGTAATTTGTATTATTAAAAAATGTAATAGTTCATATTTACATTTTCATATTGGATCTATTGCATTTCAGTGTTGGATATGGTTAATATTGTTAATTTAAAAGAAGTAAGTACAAGGAAGTAATTTTTCCTTCTGAATCATCGGTTGTATTTACCCTGTTATGCTGATTGCCCTAGATGAGGTTAATAATAGCACGCTGTCATTAACAGGTGGATCTAACGGCAATCGTAAATGACAGACGAAGTATTTTGGTTATTAGAAGGTCGAAAAGGGAGCGTGTGGTAGGAAAAAACCTGCACGGAAAATGCCATTACACGGTCAATTCTAATATTGAAATGCAACTACAACTTCTGCGCTCAATTTTAGAGACATTTAACTCCACTATAATCGATAAATAGGATTACTAAAATAGGAGAACATTTTTATTTCATCAAAATTTTCCCCAGCACTGTGATTGGAAGTTCACACATGCGACATGATAGGGAAAAAGCGGGTCGCGCTGCCCCTACCAGTCTTCAAGCGCCGGAGATGTTTTAGAAAAATATTGCCCCTATTAGTTTGATAACGACACTCGCGCATGAACGACAGTAGTTTCAGAGGAAAACGTTGGACGACGTCGACTCATTTAAATCTCAAAACACACAGTAATTCGTAATAATCCGTCATTTTGTCACGACAGTCTAAATCACGGAACATTCAATAATAAGCACGCAAACTAACTCTTGCAACGCACAGAAAAATAAAAGTCATTAAAATCTGAATCTATCTGAGGATGTACGTCCCTGACCGACGATTTTTTTAATTCGATAACAATCACTATTCATTAATGAATGAGCCCAGTTCTCTTCATCTATGCTCCCTGCCCCTTCTATGCTTACCTAACATCCTCCCCTCTAACATGGCCTTCAACATTCACTCACCCCTTACTTCGCGTAACATCTAAAACGTCTGCTCAATCTTTATCAACGCTCATCTCCTTACCCACCATGGCCGAAACTTCCTAGCTCCTTTTCGTCTCTGACCATGTCACCCTTCCCTTTCTTATTCTTCTTTGGCATACAGACCTCCGAAGGCTACACTCTATTCTAATCTTCCATCCTCAGTGTTCACGTATCCGTCCCGTAAATCGTAACGCTCCACAAAACACTCCACGGAAGTCTTTAATTTACTCTCCAACTTAATGACACCCTCATAAAGTCGTTAACATTAATGAAAGCCTCGAAGTTGAAAAAAGTTATGATAGAAGATCATAAAAATGACGCAAAATCACAAAAATGACGCAAAATCATTAAAATGAAGCAAAGGGAGTTAAGAAGAATTCGAATGACCTAGGAGGGTAGGCACCAGCATATTCGCAACCACTTTAGGATGAAAGTGAATTCGTACTTCAGAACGAACGCCAAAAACAAAGCAACATCAGAGGGGTTCTCAAAATATCGCCCCCTCAGTGTTTTCCAAGGTGGGGTGAACGAAAGAGCACCAGAACTGTTGCACTGGCCGGTGCGACACTCTCTCCGATTGTGAGCGGGCCTGAAAAGAACTGCGAAAAAAAAATCAATCGCAAAATTGAGAGGTCAAAACTCAATCCTTTCATAACACCTAATCCAGAATTTCGGATTTTTTTTAGGGGAATGATAGGAGAAGGATAGCATCACCGCGTGAATCGCGACGGAAGATTATTTTCTCCCTCCTGCGTAACGAACTTGACCCTATTTCTAGTCTTGTCAATTATTAGCACTAGGTCAGGGCGCTCCGGTCGAACTTGGGATGAAGGAGACAAGAATTTCGATCGGCAAAACTCCTCGCCAGGCCAACAAGGACAAGAATTTGCCATGGAGCAAGTTCAAGAATATTTAGCCCGCAGCAGTGGCGTAACTAGGAATATGATTTGGGGTGGTGGGATGGGATGGCTTGGGGTGGCGACCCCCCCCCCCCAGGCAACATTTTCAGGAAATTGTTTTGAAATTTGAAAAATACATTTTACATCATTTTGGCACTAAAGATTTAGCTTTAACCAGATGCAGTTATTAAGGTCAAAACTAGACTATAGTTTTGAATAACTTTTTTATTTCTCAGAGGCTTTGGGAGGGAGGATATATCCTT
This sequence comes from Ischnura elegans, assembly GCF_921293095.1. NCBI lineage: Eukaryota > Metazoa > Arthropoda > Insecta > Odonata > Coenagrionidae > Ischnura > Ischnura elegans. The sequence goes on from NC_060246.1 coordinate 150,330,139, forward strand.
TCATCCCCCATAGTTACGCCACTGGCCCGCAGTAGCCAGAAACCACGGACAACGATATTCAATAGCTGAAAGGAATAGATCGACAGGATGGCCGCTCAAATATGGAAGTGAAATTCCCTCACTTTACCAGACTTTTTAGTCTATTGCAGAATTTTACAGACTATTTGTTAACATGAATTTAATGGAATTCACATCTTTATGGGAGATAAATATGCGATTTGCTGCAGCATTAAAATAACCTTAAGGCACATTGAGGAAAATAAAGACAAAAAAACTAATTGCAACAATTATGTAGCACCGCCTTAATGGCATATTGGCAATAGGATGTTAACATGCCGGAGAAATTCATGCGAAAGACGACGGGTAAAATTAAAAATGGAATTTTTCATCCAATGTAATTTTCGCATATTTTCCTTGAAATTCCAAGACTTTCCAGAAATGATAAAATTCCAAGACTTTACAGATGTTCCGTAAGAGTGACCATCCTATTATACCAACGTTTTCATGCTCAAAAGGCAAATATAGAAGGATAATTAGGCGTCGTGAATTTTCCTTAAATACCTTCGGTGATTCAAGATTCGCTAAAAATGATACGATTCGCATCAACTGAGGAAATCAAGGAAATAATCATCGGAAGAATGATTACTAACGTCCACGTCGCGAGGCGATGAGTCTCTAATCCATGATTCATTCATTACTTAATTACACGACCGTCTCATCGCAAAAATAAAATACACGAATGTTTAAAAAATACCGAAAGGACATGAAATTAAGTGATATGCAATTAAAAGAGACTTCTACGACGTATAGTGCAGTTAAAGACGCATTGATTCGTTACATTCTTCGACCTGCTCCTCTTAAAGTCACAACCAGCTTCACATCTCGCTGATGATGGTAAAACAAGGTAAATTTACCAACAGATAATCATAATCGCACAGGAGGATAAGTAGTAACGACGGGATTAAATTCTCAACGTAGGAACTGTTGCTCGAGGAGCGATAATGTTGCGACTGCATTGGAAGGATGCCAGTTAAAGTCTACTTCAAAATCGCAGCTTTCACTTCACCTATGTAGCGTGATTCACTACACTCGCGAAAATTTACATTCGAGGGAACATTAAGCGATAAATCCCTTTTACCTAGTTCAATTTGAGGTACTCAAAACCTCAGTATTTTTAGAAAATAGAGGTACTTCACGCCGCGAAAATTTTACATTGTCATTTGATGAGGTTCTTATAAGAAACTAACTAATATAAAGCTTAGGCCTCGAAACTCTTTCCAGCCCGAACGCTAATAGCCCAGCAAATAAGTTCAGCATCCAAGGAAAACATCTCCATCATCTACTCTGGCAGCCCAACATGGAATCAAATATGACAGATGTGGACTGAAGTTGAGGGGCGTAAAATAAGTAAGAATAAATATAACTTCCACTCGTATCGATTCACGACAGCATGGGGCAAAAACATGTCAAGTTTAGACGCCGCGTATTTATGGCCAACTTAGTCATTGCTGATTTATTTACGTTCCGTTGGATGCTCAGCAATTCTGTGCGAGGGACGCGAGTCACTAAGGTCGTCAACGCAAGCATCAAGAATCATTACACAAGAAGGGCGGTGCTTAAGACTACGGGATAGGTACAACCGATTTGGAATATTTATACAACATAGCCATGAAACAGAAACAATTGCGGTTTCTGTTTCATCTTTTTACGCGATTAACTGACCAGTAAAGGCGACATAATTCAATTCTAACAACCGAGCCACCTAAACATAGTATGGAATCGTCGTAGAGAGATTACTTCTATAGGAGGTTTACATCGTCGTTAAAAAACGGATCATACTTCAATTGAGGTTTACATTTGGTGAGCTGAAACTAAAAAAAGAAAACGAGACTCATGCAACTTCAAGGTACACTTTCTCTTTCGCTATTGGTGAAAGTTACAGAATGACACTTAATACCATCAGATTGGATGGTTTTAAGTGAATCACGGAAGTTCTACAACATATAAAATCGCCGACGTGCAAAAAATGGGTAAATGCAGCGCAGTATTCAAATTTTAAACCACCTCCCATTGGAAAACTGCCCCTTTCAGGAGGGAGATTTTTTCCAATAGCAATGGCACAAAATCAAAATAAAAATCATGAAATGACTTTTCCACATCACCTTCAATTACCATTATACTGCTTTCCTGCTTCTGCTGCTTCTCATGCTCAAAATATGCACTCATGCCTCACAGATTTAGGGCATACTTTCTTTTTGGGGTGAAAATATTTTTTACATTTAACTAATGGCTTAAAACATGTATAGGAACTAAGGATCACAAATACGCCTGACAACAGGTCAACACACTTCCAAAATAACATTATCACGGGACTATCACAATTTTATCGTTTTCTTTAAAAAAAAAATTAGCCTTGGTATGTTCAAGTACGAATAAGGCTTAACTTAGGTGTCGCACCATATCCGAGTGATGCAGATTACTCATCATATTCGATCGTCTGACACGCGCAAGTATGAAATAGGATTGGCAAAGGGTCAGAAAATTTCTCCCTATCGCGCATTTAATCATGGGACGGCAAAATTAGACTTGAATTTCAAATGCAGCCCCGGCTTCTACATCCTCACAAGGGCTTGAATAAAATTACAGCAGGTATCCAAGGCCATCGAAAAATATCCGTAGACGCGGCAGAGTGCCACGAAAATTACCGCATTTGTCGCGAAGAGTCGCAGGACATGCGTATTAATGAAATTCATCACGAAATTTTGTTTATCACAGTGAACTAATAAGAACAAAATTCCCTTATCTTCAGATGAAACAAGCGAGAGCTAATGGAGGAAAATAATTCTATTAACAACGAGATGACTGTTACTAATTGAAAAAATCAACGTAGATGCAAGTTTTACAATAGACAGGACTTCCAAATAGCTGAAAAACGAAATGATCGATATCACAAAAAAATAATTTAAGAATCAACGATGAAAGTGCGGGATCCACCAACATTTCCCGTCTAAACTTCCCAACCTAAAAATCCCTACACATTCACAGTCTGCAGTATACCGGTTTACCACAATACCGCCCTCCCTTTTCTACATGGCCAGCACTATTACAAGAACTGTAAAGTTAAAGCATCAATACCTAGCCACTAGGTTCCGAATCACATCCTAGTTAACTGGCTTTAAGGATCGATTTACATTCAATTCACATATCCACTTTCTGAAATATAAATAAAATAAAGAACACGCAATAATTACTCGATCAGTTAAATATTTTAACTCCAAAAACCCAGCGTATAAACTCACAATACGTGAATGCAATTTTCAGGGTAGGTAATAATGAAGGTAATTTCCATACGAATAATAAACTAAACAAATTCTTATAATTGAATAATAATCACACAACGCAATCTCTCTCCGGTTTATTACCAATGCAAATTTTCATGAAAAGTGTAGACGCAAAAACAAGATCATCAATAATTTCCACCATGGTAAACATCCAATTGTACATTAAAAATACCATAGTATTCCATTTTTTTGTCTCATGCAATGAAAATATCGTAATTAAACATGAACAAACTCCGTGAAGAGAGCCAACGTTAGTAGTTCAGAATATTATAAGATCAAGCTAAGGAATAAACTATTCGGACATAGCCATGATTTTTTTCAAATGTCTCTCGGGACGAAATTATTCCAGCGAACGGTTCCAACGGCTGAGGTAAATTGCTTGTCGCACGCACGTATCCAATACCCCTTCCGCGACAGCACTGTCCGCCCCTTTCCTCCCTTCGTACAATCCTCTCGAGCTGGTGGAATAATTTGTCTTCCGATTTATACGAAAGGCAAAATAACTGCATTTGCAGATCAACCTCGTATGCGAAATGCATTTTACATGGAGCATTTTCCCCCTAGAGTTCAGCCTCAAACTGACAAAATTCCTCCCGAACGGCAGAAATCTGACGCTGCATGCAGCTTTAGAAAGACGATTTCGTCACATATTTTCGAAAGTTAACTAAAAGTAAATAGATAGGAAGCCCAAGTAAAATACAAACAGAGAGCAGATAGCTTACAAAGCTTTTGCTCATGATTACTAGATACGTACGCCCATGTTCCGTCGAACGATTCGGATGCGCAAGTCAGTATTGCTGGAGGTTAAAATGCTATGGAAAACTACAAACTATGCAAGGCCTAGCAGAAAAATAATAAGTTACATTAAATTATCCCGCTGAAAGAAAATACACAATGAGAAAAAATCTTTACAATAAAAAAATTAAAGAAATTCACACCGGGTCTCCCGCCAAAATCTTTTCCCATTGTGCTAGATTTAATATGAAATTTATTTAGAAGTGAAAATTTTCATAAATCATGAAAATTTAATTTTTAAGTAATATGTAACTATAGGTAACTCCACGAAGTAGAAAAAAGATTAAGTGCATAGCCATTATCGTATCCATGAATATGATCGTACCCTAAATTTAAGCTAAGTTTATCGATTGCTGTGCTCAACGTAGACACAATCATCACATTAAGTCAAAATGACACATTATCTCTTTGAATTAACATGCATACAAATAACCACAAAAATTCCATTTTAAATTTTGCATCTCCGGAGAACACATCAACTTATCTGATCGATATCCTTCACACGCCCGATTCTACGCCACTGATACATGAGATTTTCAATAAGTATCTACACAGAAACTGCCTGTGAAATTAAAAATTTAAGGAGATCCAAAAAATATTTACCTGAGAAGTAAAAACAGTTGAATTTGTGGGCCAATTTCAGTAGCGGGGACATAGGCATTTCACTCGCCGCCATCTCTCCATTCCTCGTCATCACTGCACTAAAACATAAATCGGAATATGGTTCAGTTAAGTGAATTGTAAAACGAAAATGGCCAGTTGTGTGCGAAATCTTAATGAAATGCGGCTGTTATACCACATATAAAATTATTTTAGGCTAAAATTGTGGAACAGTTAACACTTCCTATGACAAAAAGCTGAAGCAGCAGACGACGGCGTAGCCATACATAAACGTAAATAAGGACTCAAGAGGTATTTCGTTGAATTTAAAGGTAATCGTAAGAACATTATGCAAATCAAACGAAAAGTAAGAGTATAATATTACGTGTTTTAAACAAGGAAATTCGTTCTACATTAATGGCAAAAAATTTCACCGAGTAAATGACTGTTTTCATTGAGAATAGTTACGATGACCGCCACATGTAAACAACAGCGCTCGCTAGAGAGAAAAGAAACACGAGAAACACGAACGGTTGCTAACCCTACATGCCTACATCTTCGTGGCAGCACCAAACAGCACATGGGACGCGGGCGACGCCAGAATCCCAGATGGTAATAAAAAAATGTAATGATCTAACTGCTCCAATTATCCTGAAGTGGAGCACGAGTTCTATCGTCAACATTTAACACTTCGGCAAGAATAATAAGAATTAGGAAATCATCACAAGGGCAAAGTAAACATTAGCTGTTCCTCATTCCTTCAACTAAAACTGCTCCAGTTTCCAGCATTTACCCTCTAAGAAAGAATATGTTCAAAGGAAACGAGAATTCTCAAGCTTTGGTACGAGGACTTCGATAGTTTTTTATTTAAATCGTCAAAGAACTGATTTCCACACGAAACTACACAATAATCTGCTTTTCCTTCTGGACGCATAATCCCGTGAAAGTAGAAAACGCCGGGAAATAGAAAACTTCCGCATAAATAGATCGTCAATTAATTGCCTAATCAGAGACTTCGAAAATTCGTAAGAGAGACAAGGCTTTTTATGAAGTCGGCCCGAGAAACAATTTGCCATAGGCATTGCAGATTACTTCCAACGAAAGTATTTAGGCTCAATGATTGGCCATAAAAATGAAATTTAATACAAGACTAAGTCAAATAAAAGATTCATAAGATAAAAGTCACATATAAGACCCCAAGCAGTTAAAATAGTCACAACAGTCTTCATAACTCACTCAGTGTGGTCTTCCAAAAATCCGGAAACGCCATCACTTAAGTCACCAACGAAGGATCTTGATCGATTTTCATGCCTCTATTGAACTGATAAGTAGTCATTATGACAATTAACTTATAAGAGCGGTTTACGCCAGGGCCAAATCTTTTTGACGATATAAGGAATACGTCGCGGAATCGATTCGCGGGTGGATTCACGGATATTTTGAATCATTTTGAATTGCCAAACAACTGACTAATGAGAAGCAATACACGGCGTGCACAGGACAGCAGTAAACACAACGCTGTAATTCCGTGGAAACACGTGTTATGAATAATTTTGGTATTTATCGCTGGATATTGATTTTGATGGGTATATAATTTTAATTTATCGCTGAGTACGAGTATTTTTCTATTTAAATTTTAACTTAAGGGCTGAAAATGGAAGATTCCGATTGGGAAGACGAAGGCTTCGACTCCGATGGAGAGGTAGGTTAGGGTAGTAATTTCATCTTGGGACGTGTATCCTATGGGGAAAATAGTCGTTGATTAACTTTTTTGTCATTCGCAGATTCAGGAGGCTTTCAGTAAAGGTCTCTTAAAACCTGGTTTAAATGTAATCGAAGAGAAGAAGGAGTGCAAAAATGACGTGGTAAGTTGACAGGCCGTTAGAAATTTTCTTTGCCAACGTGTTGTCGCTCGTGCAGACTCTAATTCTCTGCCTCCAAATTTTAATGTTGCGTGTTATTTTTCTGCAATATAGCATCAACTACTTCCCTTTTTTCTTTGTTCGAGCTTGTTTATTGCTAAGACCTTAGACTTGAACCTCAATAATTGCACGGTTAACAAACCAACCACATTTTCCGTATTTATAGGCTGGATTGAAAAGGAAATTAGCTGAGTTCAAGTTAGAATTACCGTGGATTGAACGGCTTGATTTGGAGAATTCTCCTGCCCCATTGGCTCCAGAGTTGGCAGTGGAAGTAAGTACTCCTCAATCTATATCGTGGCTATTTTTAATGATCTCACCGTTATTAATGCAGTATGCCTTTTTACGTATATAGTTGGAAGAACAAAAACGGAAACGAGAAAATCTTATTAAAAAAGACAAGAAAAACATCGGTGTGGAAGATGACAAAGCTCTGAATGATTTTCGTCGCGAAACGGGATTCTATAGACAAGCCCAATCTGCAGTTTTGGCTGGTATTCCTCAGCTCCAAAAATTGGGAGTACCAACGAAGAGGCCTGGTGATTATTTTGCTCAAATGGCGAAATCTGACGATCATATGCAGAAGGTAATAATAATTGTGTGTGGGAGAAAAATCAATTGAGATTCGATTGTTGATTTTGTCTCTCTTGTAAGCCCTATCGTATCATCAAGGGTGTTGTAACCCGTAAGTGGCCCTCAGAAGGTAAAACATTTGTGGATGTGTCACGCCGGTGCTTCTAAACGAGCGGTTCCAAACCTTTTTTTCCTCCGGTGTCCCGCCATATTTTTATATAACTAATAATGTTCCGCTAAAAATGTAATGTACACATTTTATTACAGAATTTCACTGCGAGTAGGTGACACTTTTATTTATAAATAATTATATAAATAGATTTTTTTAAATACACCATAAAATATGTAAATAAATAAAGGGTACATATACCTCCAGGAGGAGGTATATGTACCCTTTTGGGGTTGAGGTTGAAGCTCAAGGCGAGTAGCTTGTATAGAGCCCATGCTCTCTGTAAGCAGTGTGATTTCCTGTAAGGGAAAGTCTTGCATAATAAACTTTTATATAAGATCATCTCATTTTTTATAAAAGTCACATTCAATGTTATTTTGCGTTTGCATGCTCTAAATTTTTATCGTTATTCAGATATCATCTTATTTGTTTAATCTGAATGAAAATTCTTTGTATCTTATGTTTTTGAAAACATGGGTGCTCATCCCCCCTATGCTTATGTCAGCCTCCTCCCTCCATCTGTGTGTACTTTACATTGTAAAAATAATCCCCGAATGAATTTCTTTGGTATAACTCAAATCATGCATCTCACTTATTTGTGGCCCTGCATTTAAATCATTTTGAAAATCCAAAAATAGAAAGGTCTCAATTGACCTAGCCCTATCAAGATTTTCAAACCAGTTCCTAATTAGCATTAGATCTAAAATTGGTCATGTCACAATTGGAACTTGAAATTGAAGTCCATGATTAGGAACTAGTGGCAAATATAGTAGAAAATATTATCCCTTTATCCTTAATATCTAATATATAAGAAATTTATTTTTTATAGGGTCTGGGTGGGATCCCTTTATGGGAACTAGGTGGGACATTCCACAAGTTAACGATTTATTATTATTGTATTTATCTGAATGTAATCCCCCCTTTTCCTCCAAAACTGCCCATGGTAAAAGTGAAGGGGGGACTTATTCAAATACATTTTTTGTTTAGTTTTCCCGAAATTGAAGCCTCAAAATTAGGGGGGAGAGTATGCTCAGAGAAATACAGTAATTTAATCGGATTTGGGGTGCCTACCTCAAAAATTAAGAAAAAGATGATTTTCAAAAACAGGGAACATATTACAACTCAATATTTTATTTTTATGTTGCTTTGAAATTCGATTATTTGGGCTCGTAGTGATCTAATACCTGTATAACTCGGGCATGGACTGAAGCATCCTGGGTTCAAATCCCTGGAGAAGCTCCTGGGAATCCCCATTGGAAAATAGATACAGGTACGGTGCAATTTTTTTTTTTAATCTTTGGTCCTCTGGTGCTTGGACACAGACAACCATGTGGGCAAACTGCATATCACTAAATATGATTAATTGATCGTTTTAGGCAACACCATTCACCCTGTACGTACATGCTATCTTTTGTTGAAACTACCAGTAATTCTGTAATTATTTTACTAATAACTTCACACAACGCACAGGACAATATTATTTTTACTTCAACTCAAACACAGTAACTAATAAACAGATTAGATCTCTTAGATACAATATTCAACACTCTCTCTTAATTTTTTTTTTTTTTGGAAACAACAGAAAACGAATTACATCATTCAACACCATAAAACTTTTCTTGAAAATTACATCACAGAATTAATTCATATAATTATAACCTTAATGCAACAAATTAATCACACATTTACGTTTTAGCAAAAATTAAAATTCCTTCAATTACTTGACAGTATTAAGTTTTTATGTGCATGAAACTTGATACTATTGAGGGGCTTTGAAAATATATCGGCTAACTGATATTGTGTTGGACAGTAATTTAAAGTCACTACTTTTTGTGACACCTTTTCGGAAATGAAATGATATCTTACATCAATGTGTTTACTTCGTCTATTAAGCTGTCTAGTCTCAATTAGTCGAATAGTGCTTTGATTATCCACATGTAAACTTACACTCAATTCTTTACCAATCAATTCTTCAATAAAGGTTTTTGCATATATGACTTCCTTCACACATTCAGCTGCTGCAATATATTCTGCCTCTGTAGTGGAGAGAGCCACAATTGGTTGTTTACGTGACCACCAGGCTACTGGACCTCCACAGAACATCAGGACGTATCCACTTGTGCTCTTCCTAGTCTTTAAGTCACCTGCATAGTCAGAGTCAGTATAAGCAGTCAGAGTCAAGTTTGATCTTCTTTTGTACCGAATACCCAGGTTCTCTGTATTCTTTAAATACTTCAATGTTCTTTTTACATTTTCAATGTCTGTTCTTGTTGGATTTACTAGACTTATGCTTTCATAGTTGACTGCAAAAGCCATGTCAGGTCTTGTTTTATTCGTCAAATATAAAAGACTACCAACCACTTCTCTGTAAGGAAACTTGAGAACACTATTATCCCTTTCTTCCTGCTCGTCAACTCTTTTCCCAATTTGAAGTGGTGTATCAGCTCCCTTGGTATTTTTCATCTCAAATTTATCTAATATATAATCTATATACCCCTTCTGAGATAGGAAAATAGAGTCCTTAGTTTTTGTTACCTCTATGCCAATTAACACCTTTGGATTATTTCTTGTCTTTGTTTCAAACTCTTTTCCTAAACTATCTAATAAATTGTCTATATCAGATTCATTTTCTCCTATTATGATCCCATCATCTACGTACACAGCTAAATACAGAGTTCTTTTCTCATTTCTGAATACGCACTGCTCTGATGTCAACTGAAAAAGCCCTCTGTTCAGTAAAAACTTCTTCAACCTTTGATTCCATTTCAAGGGTGCTTGTTTTAATCCATATAAGGATTTTTCTAAACGACAAATTTTATCTTTGACACTAAAACCCTCTGGCACATGCATGTAGATTTCTTCTTCTAGTTCTCCATAAAGGAAAGCTGTTTTAATATCAAATGCCTTCATTTTGTAATTATTTTTAGCTGCAATGGCAAACAGTATCCTTAGTGATGTTGTATTCACCACTGGTCTGAAGGTTTCTTCATAGTCAATTCCTCTCTCTTGTTCGCAGCCTCTAACTACTAATCTAGCCTTGTATCTCCCATCTTCTTTAATTTTGAATACCCATTTACTGGTTAAAATTTTCTTCCCTTTGGCATCTTGAGGACTGACATATTTCCATGTTTCATTTTTCATCAACGATGATTTTTCATCTTCAATTGCTTCTATCCATTTATCTTCTTCCTGTCCAGTTACAGCTTCATTACACGAAATTAAAGCCATTTTACATTGATATTCCTTCAAGTTATCTGGTGCTTTAAGTTTATTTCTATCTCTAAGATTGTAGTGTAATCCTTCATCTTCTTCTTCTCTTCCAGCTGTTACACCGTCTGTTTCTTGTACTATATCTTCTTCATCTTGATTTTCTACCTTTGCTCTTTTTATGGTCTTTTTAATTTCTTTCTCTTCCTTGAAGTTATTTTGAATTTCAGGAATGAAGATTACATCTCTAACTACCTCAACTGTTCTTTTATCCATAAAAAATACTCTTACTCCTTTTGAACAATCTTCATATCCCACAAAAATCCCTCTTTTTCCCTTGGCATCCCACTTTTGTCTCTTCTGAGATGGCACATGAGAATAGACTTCTGATCCAAAAACTCTGAGCTTTTCAAAATCTCCAAAAGGTTTACCGAACCATAACTCATAAGGAGTTTTGCCTTTTATTGAGCTTGTTCCAGTTCTATTGATCACATACACTGCAGTATTAACTGCTTCGGCCCAAAATTCTTTGCTCAGTTTCTTATTCAACAACATTGTACTAGCTGATTCTACCAAAGTTCTCATCTCACGTTCAGCTTTCCCATTTTGCTCAGGATTGTAGGGCACAGATTTTTGATGACAAATGCCCTCACCTTCAAATATTTTTCTTACTTCCTTATTTACAAACTCAGATCCATTGTCACTTCTAAAAATTTTAATCCCTTTTCCAGTCTGATTTTTTACGTATTTTATAAAAACTTTCAGCTTTTCTTTCACTTCGCTTTTGTTTCTGAGAAAATATACTACTTTGAAGTGTGATAGGTCATCTTTCAATAACAGAAAATACTTGCTTCCTCCAATCGACTCTGTCTCCATCGGTCCACATAGGTCTGCATGTATTAATTCACATATGCTTTTAGAGCTACTGCTGCTTGGAGTGAATTTTCTTTTTGCATATTTCCCTTCTACACAGGAACTGCAAAACTTGAGGTTATTTTCTATAAATGGAATCTTATTTTCTTCTAAAACTCTCTCCACTAAGGTGAAGTTTTGATGACAACATCTATTATGCCACTCCTGCAAAGTTTCGGATTTCTTTGCCAAATATAACTCACCAGTTGATTGCCTGGTTGTTCGAAAATCCATTACGTATAATTTACCGGATCGAATTGCTTGTGCACAAATTTTATTGTTCATGTTCTTCAATACGCATTTCTTATCATCAGACTCCAGTTTGTATCCCTTATCAAGGGCTATTCCCATAGAAAAAAGGTTAGTTTTAAGTTCAGGCACATACAAGACATTATTAAGGATTGTTTCCATCCATTCTTCACCGTTGTTCGCCAGAAGTTTTACCGTCCCGCAACCAACCGCATCCAGAGTTGATCCGTCTCCAATTTTTATTTTCTTGGGTTCGCTAATCTCTTGATATTCCTTAAATATTCCAATTTCATTGCACATGTGTTCGCTGGCTCCGCTGTCTAAGTACCAAATTTCTTCATTTACTCGTTCATTTAAAAATGCAGTAGAACTAATGAATGCATTTTTGCTTGTTTTATCTTTCCTTTCTTCATCCTTCAGGAAACGGCATTGCTTAATAAAATGTCCCGGTCTCTTGCAGTGATGACACACTTTTTGATTTTTCGATCTTTCTCGGAAATAACAGTTCTTTTCTTCGTGATTGTTTTTCTTACAAATACTGCAAAACAATGGTTTGCTATTACATTTATTTTGGTTCCTCGAGTATTTCGTTTCCGCTCTTAATGCTGAGTTCTGTATTACTTCATCGTTAGAGCTTTTAAATTTTTGTTCCTCTGCCGCCAATCTCGCTACGAAGTTTTCAATTGTTCTTTCGTCTTTCGCGGTAGACTCCCATGCCGTGCTGAAGTTTTGATAATCAGTGGGCAGCACACTAAGTATCTTCGTTATTAACATGGTTTCATCAATATTTTGCTGTAGCATTTTAAGTTTGTGAACTATTGATTGGATGTTGGAAATATTCGTCATTATGTCGGCACTCTTCTCGAAACAGAAATTGTAGAACTGTTGCAGTAAATTACACTTCTGTTGCTCTGTATCACGTTCGTATATATTCGTCAGAGTTTTAAACATATCATGGGCAGTGACACAAGACATAATATGCACCATTATCTTTTTATCAATACAGTCGGATCCGGATTTAACGTCTTCGCATTTAACGTTTTTCCGCATTTAGCGTTTATTTTTTTGGGTCCCGATTCATACCCTATTAGGACAATGTAAAAGTTATCCGTATTTAGTGTTTCCGCATTTTGCGTTTTTCCGCATTTATGGTCGTAAAAATATGTCCCGCTCAAGATTTTTTTGCCCGATTTAACGTTTTTTCATGCCGGTTCATCCAAGTCTTCGAATTTATGCTCATCAACAAGAACAGTCTCATGAAAGTTTACCAAGAGTCGATAGAATCTACCGGGGAACGCTTCTTCAACTGCTTTCTTCCGCGAGCGCAGTGCTGCGACCTTCAACTCGCAAGTTGGGTGATTTGTCTTCTCGTAATGTTTCGCTCCTCTTCTGATCCAACCACCAGGCACTTTTTGTATCAGATCCGATCTAATGGAGCAAAGTCATCCCTTAATAACCTCGAACTACCTTATCCTTCACTTCTTGAACTTGACTTCGATGATACGTGACGACTGATGACACGAGTTATCCTCCGAGGGCCGCTACAATAATGGTTTTCTCGTTATGTTTTCAATTGATGGCTTATGCCCCTTTCAACTCTACTCCCTACGGACAGTCGATTATTAGCCCAATATTTTTTCAGTCGGCTACTTTCTCTGTTCAAAAGAGGAGGCCCAATATCAATTGCGCAGTTCACTAGAAGATTCTTTCTATAATCCATTCCAAGGTCAGTTTCCACGGAGGAACAGCGAAAGAACAGAGGAAGTGTTTCCCCTGTCATGACCGTGAGTGAGAGTATTCTTTCCCTACGGAACAACATTATTCCAGCCTTTATATCAGCTCACCAACCTGTCTGTTTGTCTGTTTGTTTGTCTGTTTGTCTGGTACAAATCTTGTAACTCAAATTTGACTCACTTCCTGTGAAGCAAAAACGCTGAAATTTTGCACACTTCTTCATTTCCGATGACAATACATGAAAATATAACTTTTTCTCTCCATCCCCCCTTTAACCACCCCCCAGTCAACCTATAGCCCCCCAAAACATGTTTTTGATCTAAGAAGTTCCAAATGGTCGATTTTCGTGTTTTGCGACCACAGTAAAAGTTATCCACTTTAGGCATATCCACATAGTAGGCATTTAAAAGCATAGGGGTGGCATTTTGAAACATAGGAGGCTTACCATTCACTGAAAATTTAATAAATATAGTGACTTTTTTAATACGTCACTTTTGGTTTTTCGGGGTCACTGAGTTTTTTTGCTTTGTGTCATATATAAACGTTGCTCATCCCCTGTAATCTAAATATAAAGGCTGGTTTTAAAAAAAAAATTTTTTATAAGAGCTTATTTTACATCGTAATTTAGATATCCCGGAGCCAATTTATCGACATGCGGCTGCTTGATATCGCTGTCGATTAAAAAATATTTAGCTGGTGCTAATTAATGTCAAAAGAGAATGACAATCGGAGTTTTGACGAACTATCACGGTCCATGACTCTAAATAAATCGCTCATGCTGGAAAAAAAATCACCGCATACTCACGGTAAAATAGATATGAGCGCGGAAAAATACGAAAATCCGGCAGGTATCCATTGGTGGTTGACTTCGACATCATAACCCTGACGAAATTGCCAAACTCCAGAGGCACTGACAATTTTTCAGATGAAATCCAGTTCTGTTGAAGATTAAACCTTTTCACTTAACAGAGTTCAGCTAATCGTTATTCAAGGTCCAACCAAATTTTATTAAAAGCTGCCGAGAAACAAGGCGAGTCGGAGTCAAGGTGATCAGCGCGCCGCGTAAGCAACTTCTCCCGGCTCCATTCGACCTGCATAAGGCCGCGGATATTTTACAACGAATCTGGTGTTATCATCGAGTTGAATCACCATCGACTTGTACGCATACTAAAATAAGATTCTACTTTTTTGGATGATCTCGAAATCCAAAATGTGCGCATAGGAGGCTTTTTAAAGGCTCATAAATCCCTTGTTTCGCCGAGGCAACAGAAAACGTTTAGTTGGCAAAATTCCAGAAAACCTCCCTTTTACTAGATATTCGGTAGTTGAGAATTCGGGATTAGCGATCTTCTGCTGTCCCTTTATTTCACTCATTCCTCATGATTTTTCGAGTAGCTACTTACACCTTTTCTTATTGTATTAGAAATGCTATTGTCGCCTACATATCACTTTTACAGAAAAATTCTAAATTTCATCAAGACCACTGAAATATGCATAAAAATGGAATCACTAATGTCCACAATAATAATCCGTGTGGGAATGCTTTTAAGTTGATGTTTATTAGAATTTTCTTAAAATGTTGTTTCATTAAAACAATTGTCATCCTCTCATTACTTATTTTTACTACCCATTTTTTTAGCTGATTCCTGAAAAGTATTATCCAACCTTCATAGGGCAGAGAACATTCATTAAAGAATTTTTTGCTGCATTCAGCACCTTTTAGTTACTTAAAATAATATTTTTTATTCATAAAAAGTAATTCAAATCATTACAGACCCTAAAACCTGAAAAAAATGGCAGGTCCTCATTTAGTGTTTTTCCGCATTTAGTGTTTTAAATTTTGTCCCCCCTGAAAAACCTTAAATCAGGATTCTACTGTAGTCGTTATTATATACTTCTGTGACTTGGCGTCCAACATCTTCCAGTGACGTACGTCTTTTTCATTTTTCACATCAGCCAGACGTTGAATTCCGTCGACCACGTCCAGTAGGCCACTTGCTCGGAAGAATATTCGTATTTGGAACTTCCACAATTCGAAAGTTTCAGCTCCTTTTAGTATTTGAATGTTCGATAGATCTTCTGTCATTGTTGCCGAGTGCGTTATTTTTACAATCTTCTTTTAGTTTTTTTTTAAACACCAATTTTATCTTTTTTCTTTCTTCTATTTTTTTTACGTTTTCCTCAGAATCTAAGCGTTCGGTGGATACTGGTGTCTGGGTCCATGACCTGTTGAAACTACCAGTAATTCTGTAATTATTTTACTAATAACTTCACACAACGCACAGGACAATATTATTTTTACTTCAACTCAAACACAGTAACTAATAAACAGATTAGATCTCTTAGATACAATATTCAACATCTTTCCCATAAATATCAATTCTGAGTTAGTGGAAAATTAGATTCTTTGCTGTATCTGAACCACATTTTGATGTGAAATGATCTTTGGAAAAAAATACTTATTATGGTCCAATTTATCTCATTATTTTAGAAAAACACTTGTCCAATGCACAATTTTCACAGAAAAAATTAGTTAGCAGGTTAAACAATTCTCTTTTTAAAGATTTTTGTTAATATGTACAGCAGACTCCCGATTATCCGGTGGTGGATTATCCGTTCACGATTTTCACTCTTGTTCAATTTTAGCTAGCTGCATTCACGGGAGCACCGTGTTCCTGTTTTCCAAGCCTCGCAGTGCACAACCGTGCTCCTTGATCACGGATACGTGTCGTGCAGCAGTTGCAACCTGGGCAACTTGTGCGAAACGCGACTACATGGCGTGGTGCCTGACAGTGTGGTTTCCGACGTCGAGCAGTGGTTTTGAAGCATTCGTGCAAACCACTTTTCTGTATCCGTGATCATAGAGCCACAGATGTGTGGTTTTCAAAACCGGGTCTTACATGGAGCATTAATAATACAAGTACAACCATGTTCTCGCCGCTAAAAAGATCGCCAACTGGCGAAGAAAGCCCTCATTGAGTCTGGGAAGCGCTCTTAAATAACAGAATAACTGCATAAATAATAATATATTTTTTGTTTTACGTAAATTGTGAGCATTACAAGACATTCGAGTGAAAGATTGGATTATCCGTGTTTCCCGATTCTGTCTGTCCCCATCATTAGCCCCAATAATCGGGAGTGTATTGCATGTATTTAGTTATACCCAAGTTAGAAGCTACATGTTAAGTTGGAGAGGAGGTATGAATATCATAATAATGAGTGTATGATGAGAAAATACGGTTGTTCTGAGTACTGTTGTGTGTAATGCTATGACAACTAGTACTTTTATTATAAGCATTGGGATGGATTTTTCATATTTTTATGTACTCAACTCCGATTCCTGGCCCAGAATTGAAGAGTCAAACTGACTAATCACAGTTTATTCTATTATTATTTAAGTCCTGTAGTCACAATTGTTAGCCTCACATCTCAGATGAATATCAATTCCCACATTTTCCATGCTGAGTAGCATAATTTTTACTTGCAATTTGTCATATGACTATTTTATGTAATTGAAAGGTTTATTTTCTTTTTAGGTGAGAGAGGTTTTGATGAAAAAGAAGGCTGAAACAGAAAGGTATGAAAAAATACGTCAGTTGCGGCAGCAGAAGACATTTGCTAAGAAAGCCCAAATTGAAAACAAACTGAAAAAGCAGAAGAGTAAAAAGGAATTGTTAGAAGAAGTTAAGAAGTACAGAAAAGGTTTCAGAAATGATTTAGATTTTTTGGATGATAAGAAAGCGAAAAAGCCGCAGAAAGCAGAGGGGAAAAACAAAAGCATTACCAGGTGCGTTACACATTTTATTGTGATTTACAATTCAATTAGTATGTTTCAAGGGTCATGGAGGAGTTCTCCAGTCCATTCCTTGGAAGGTTGATTATTGCTGGTGTATCAATCACTTTTTGTCTGTGTTCAAAAATGTCGACAGTATGTTGATGAGCTCATTGCGATCAATTTTTCCCATTGTTTGCAATACAACATATTTGTACTTGTGAGGAATAATATTGAAAGGCTATCAATTCATTGATTATATTATCTCAAACTTATAATTTGATTAAAATTTCTAAGTAATAATGATTTATTTCCTGGTGAAATTTGGAGCACTCTACCATCAGCTTGATGAGTGGCCACTTTTGCATGCCCATTTAAATCTGTGGTGAGCAGCATATTAAGTGGCATACTATAGAATCTATTTGGTTACATTCTAAGAGAAATACAACATTATTTTATCATAATTTTTATTATTTCATCATCTTTTATTACCTATCATCAGTGGTTATAATTGGAGGTGTATGCAAGCTTTTATTTGGTTTGCTTAATGTATTTTGCATTAATGTGTAAAAACTTAAGCTAACATCATTCTTACTGACGTTAACCTGGTTGTGATTAAGAACCCACCATGTGTACCAATGTAGTTAAACTTGTACTAATTTGGAACAGATCATCTCTTTTTATTATTCACTATCATAAGCTGATATTTTTCTATTGAGCCAATAGAATTAATCTCTCTGTGCGCTGGAAATATGTATCTCAATTCTTCATGATTTTCTCTCATATTTGCTGAAGAACTTCTTGTGTTGTCCACTTGTGTGGACATTAATTGTGTTTTCCTGTTCGATTCTGGTGTGAACTCACTTACATCTCTTGTCTTTTATGCCATACATTTTGGTAATTTAGAGCACAAATGAAGAAGAAGTACAAGGACTCAAAATATGGCTTTGGAGGAAAGAAGAGGGGTAAAAAATCTAATACTCGTGAAAGTGCTGCTGATATTTCAGACTATAAAAGACCCAAGAAACCAGGAGGAAAACCTCAAGGACGCCCGGGTAAAAGTAAGCGGCAGAAGATGAAAAATAGGAGAAATTAATTGTTGATGATACCAAGACTATTGACTTTTTGTATATATTTATATATAAATAAATAGCGTTACATGCACATTATTGTTTTAATAGCAGCCGATTGTCCCAACATTTTCCAGTTACCTCCCATGTACATATTTATTTTTTTCTATGAGCTTGTCCGCAGAATAAACAAAATAGGTACCCTTGATAAGGCACCTGAACTAATTGATATTAAATCCCATCGTACAATATTATCCCTTTCACTGCTGTGAACATACCTGGTGCGTTCACACGGTAGGCTGATGTGAACGTACCTTTCTTCCTACCTGCCATGCGCTTAGCGCTTATGCTGCATGTGATGGGTAGGTTTCCGTAGAGTGTGCCACAGCGAAAGGGTTAAGTGAGAGATCAATTGTTGGTGATTTAACTTTGTGGAAGTTCATCATTACAGATAAAGAGACAGCAATAGTATTTTTCTATACTTCTTGCTTTATTTTCCTCCGCCGGTTCCAAAATAATATGTCATTTTCAAGAGCTGTCTGAGTGATGAGGAGGAAGCCATAAATAAATATGTATGTATGTACTTAGTTGGGAAGGGTAAGTGGGGTGGCACATGTAAATAGAAGGTATTGGTTGGTCGTTCAAGATGAGGAGGCCTGGTCTGGGTCATTGGAAAAGGCTTAGGCCAGGGAGGTACTTGCACAGCCAGGAGAGGCGAGTACATTGGTTCTACCTCAATCGCCAGATCTATCCATACATTTTGGAAAATGCCCAACTTCAAAATTTTTGATGAAGTTCAGTTTGGCAGCTTTCTTGCATACATGTAGAATATCACAGTCACTATCAGATTATTGATTACAAGTGTAAAGCTTTGAAGCTGGTCAAGGAAATAAATAAAAAGTGTGGACAATAACAAGTGTTGCCTCTCTCTCTATTGTAATGTTCAGTGATTTGATGAATTGACTGGGTCATGATTTATTCAGAATGATGAGTTTTCCTTTATTATTTGTAAAATCAACCTCTTAAGCAAAATATTTTACAATAATTTTGTCTAGGCAGGCATTCGGCTTAAAATAGTTACAATTATTTTTGGCAAAACAAACTCATATAACCCCAAAAGTAAAAAAATGTACTCCTATATACTTTCGTCCATATCAGCATACTGTTTCCCACTAACAACGTTGGTCCAGGGTAACAAAGATGGTGCTATATTGGGCTTATACTGCATTCGGCAATCACTGTGGAAAGTGGAAAGGTGGGGATCAAAGTATTTGATTTCCTCTCTCTCTTTACTAATAGATTTTTCTCTTTAATAGAATATGGATTTCTTTATGTCCTTGGGCAGCTCTTACACCCCTTCTACTTCCTCCTTCCTATGGTTGCTAGTCACTGCATACACTGGAATCACCACAGGGATGGTGGGTCATCGCTGAATTTCCACCACCAATATATACTGTCAATTACCTGCTAGTTACCTACTCTTTACTCGATACCCCTCCCACTTAATCCTGCTGGTACATCTCGTACCCTCTATAGTTGCTGATTGACATTTACACCTAAACCACTGTAAGGTTGGTGAGACATGCTTATTAATTATTTCCACCACCAGAATCGTTTCCATTACCTACCACTAACAAACCCAGTTCCCCATTTAAATCTGAGCTACCCCTCACAAACTTCCCCCCACCGCTAGTTATTCTACAAATATCACTCCAGAAGTTCTCACTCTCTTCCCATCTCATCTCCTAAAGGCTTTAGTATATCTGCTCTCCCATTCTTTTTTCCCTCTTTGGTGTATTCTAGCTTGCTCATCCTCAGCATCGTTGTGAAATACCATGTGTCCACATGTAAACTCTAGCTCCCTCTACCACCTTATTGTTGTTCTTTACTTACTTCTTGAAGTATGTGTTTACAAGGATTTTGCATTATATAGACCTTGCTTTCTTGTTAAACACTAATCCATAAGACCCCATTTGATAAGTTTGTCAGGCTCACATCAATCTGCACCTGTTTTTTCATGGAAGAATGTTGGTAGGGATCCTTCACGTCCATTACTGATGTATTTTTAATGTAACTCCAACCTTTCATCTAGCTCCATCTCTCCTATTCCTTTGACTTATCTGGTATATAGGTGGTTTCCCCTCGATTTATTCCAAATTACTCTTGCAAGTGCAGTCTAGTGGTCATGAGAATCCCCACCAGCCTTTCCACCACAGCAACATGTTATAAGACAAACGAAAAAGTTCCCATCCATAAGTAATTATATAGTCGTTATATTATATTTCAAGAACAGATTTTACAAAAAACTATGTATATAGCGTTAAACTGTTACTTGCATTAACTCTGATTATAAAAGGAAAGAGTATTTTTTTCATTTCTCTATCCTCCATAGAAGTTTTCTTAGTGAAAGCTACATTTTTGGCGGCTTTAAAAAGCAAGTAGGTACGGATCGTATAACTCAACCATGTAGGAAAATTTTGGTGATAATAGTTGATTCGTTAGTCTTGAGTCACTTATTTTAGCTGTGTTATGTGCAAATTCAGAGAGATATCCAGTGGCGCCGACTCCATGGGCCCAAGCCCCCTCCAAAATTCATTATGGGTGTGAGGAAAACATGTATCAGGCTTGTCGATTTCCCCCGGAGTGTCCAGATATGGAGATTCGAGTTATCGGGGTTCATATGACTCTTCTAAAATGCTTAAAAAAAACTTAAAACTCACCACTTCTAAAATTTCCCGAGGCAAGATCCCCGGTTTGGGCCCTCCCAATATTTTTTCTAACGGCATCCCTGTAGATATCCTACTAAAATCTGAGTTCTATAATTATGAGCGCTGGGTCTCAGCAGGTTAACTCCATAACTTTTAGTTTAAGTTAATTACCTTCACATCGCTGGTTCATTTCTCCGTTGATTATTACCCGAGGGGAAATGAAGGGATTACAAAATCAAGAAAAAAACTCCAATAAACCCATATTAACCAAAAAAATATACGTTTATAAACGGTATACATAAATTTAAGAATCGATCATCATTCAGTTCTTATAATTTATAGCCTTATTTACAAAGGAAGTAAAGTTTCTGCCGATGCTTACGCGGGCTTCGTCGAATTTTGGGGGGTTGAGTAAAAACAATTGACTGCAGTAAGTTGCATGTTTACGCCATATTAGAAAACAAATCTGAAATTATTTCCTTATCTGAAACTGAGATGAATTATTTCATTGCCAACGACGTTATTAGGAGAAAATGACCGCTGTCTATGCTACTTGAAGACACCATAGAAGCTAATTTGTTTTAATCTACACAGCAAGAGGAATGTACGTGTATAGGTATTTGGTCATGTCATGAAAGTGTTTGTTGTTTAATTTTGAGGACTGTAAACTCAAGAGTGTACTATGGTTTTTACAGGAAGAAATAATGCCGTGTTGTAGTCAAGCCCCGTACTCTGGAAATGGCGACAGAATCCGGGGTTGTACCGACAAATTTTGCTTTTTTGTTTTTATTATTTTATGGTTTATGATGGTGAGTGCAGTGAGTTCAGAATGTTTGTGTGCGAATGACAAGTCTTTGCAAGTTCTGTATTGTCCTTTTCAGATATCAATCGCTGCATTTGCTTTTGTTTATGGTGACCCTCGAAGACTAATCAATGGCTATGATAGTTTTGGTAATACCTGTGGAACATCCAACAGCGATTTTCATGCTCTGGATTTATCAGGAGTTGATTTAAGTGACAGGCCGTAAGATGCCTTATGATTTTATAGTGAATTCTGTGTATTCGCATTGTGCTTAAAAATTTATGGCTACATGTCTTCTTTCAGATTTGTATTTTTTCTTAATGTGAACGACATCGGTGCATCAATGAAACTTTGTGTGAAGGAGTGTCCAAATAGGCATTTGTATTCTCTGCGAGATATTGAATTATTTTACAATGAAACTGGATCGATGTTATGTCGGTAGGTATCTAAATGTTCAAATTTCAATGATGAACCATCGATAAAGATCTTTGTTTCCAAATCCTGGCCCAATTTTTTTTTTCATGTTGCAGTTATGGTTTTAACTTCACTGAACGAGTGAACTTTGATGTTGATCCCAACATTACCTTTGTTTCGCCATTTGGACCCTGCCCGGTATTGCCCGTTTTTGAAAGGTAAATCTTCGTCTGTGTGGAAATGACGGGTCATGAAAAACTTTTAATCTTAGCTTCTTATTTTTGTACATTTAGCATTAACAATGCTACCCTACATTATCCACCCGAACTGCTTCATTGATTTATCCTTTCCAATGTCGGATTATCTCCATGCGTACATGGCTTCCAATTACGGGATTTCATGGAGTTATATTTCAATCAACGCCTGCAATCTATTCATCGTGTTCACTAGTCCGCTGTTAGTTTTACTTAAGCTTGACCATCTGGGGATCTGGCTTTATCATTTTTCCCTGCCCTTTTTTGTCCTTTTGTTTTGTGTGTGCGATAATATGGATAAATGACAGGTTAGTATCAGGTATAACTTTGTAGGATGCGTAACTCATGTTGAACCAACCAGTAAAACTTAGAAATCTTACACAAGATTATTTTCTTTCAACTAAAGAAATTATGGTCACGAAATAATATAATCCTGTGGAAGTGTACAAAGTTTTTCTTGCTATTTCAATCGGATGGATTGATGATTTTTTTTAACATTTTGTCCACTTAATTCTCACATGCCTTCGTTAAGTTTAAGGTGCTATGCAATAATATTGTGAACGTTTATTTCTGTCAGCAAGTCTGGTGAGAGTGGGTGTGGGAAAGTATTGGGGCTAAAGTTTCTTGAGGGTTATTTGGAGTGTTGGTTGTGTTGATTGCTCCAATAGTCATACATACATTTTACTCTTGAGGCTTGAATAGGCTCTTCTTTGAATAGGCCCTTTCTTTTATAATGCTCATCACTGCATAAACAAAATTCTCTTAATCATCATGAGTTGTTAATTTTAGCGTAAAGAGGTACTTCTTCTACATTCCTTGAATATCTATGGTTATGGCGTCATCTTTGCCTCAAAAAAATTTATAGAGAACCTCGCGTGTTGTAGCCTGTGTTCTAATTTCTAATTTTTCTCTTCGATTCAGTTGTTTCATCAGTGTATTGGGTTATCGTCTTCTCTGCCTACTTTTCCTTGCCCTGCAATTTCTATCTCTATGGAGGAGGTTGCTTTTTCTACCGATCAATCTCTTCTTTTCTCTTTCTCATCTTTCCAATATATTATTCCCATAAAAAATCAATGGCTTCTAAGTCCTTGGCTTCAGCCGCTTTAGAATCCTTTGCAGTGATCAGTAATTTAATAGTTTTTTCTATGCTCGAACAAGTTGCATCAAGGGTCATTTCCACTTATTTTTTGTGTATCTCTAATGAAGGTATGGTTTGATGTATACATTTATATTTTTATTTGCTTTATGTTAGTAAGCTAGTGATTTTTCCAAATTTCCTTACTTCTTCTTTTCTCTATCTGCATTGTAATTCTTTTGAATCTATTTCTTTTAAACTAAAAGGCAGTACTGCTGGCAATAGGAAAGTTCAAGCACTTTTGAGGCAGTTGAGTTTTTCTTTTTTAGTTTTGGGTTTACAAATACATATATTTACATGTATTTTCTGAGTAAGGAATCAATTTTGCATGTCTCTTGAATTAACGCTGATTATTAAAAATTAATTTTAAAGTTGAGACTACGTTTTTCTTCAGCTCTCCTTTGTTGAACCGATGTGTGCCACGTGCTGTGCGTGAAGTTGCTGCTGATATTGTGGGTAATCTAATCGCATATCTTAATGGCCAAGAAGAAATACAGCAAGTTGTGAGTGATCTCTATGCTACTTGGCCTGAGATTTTAGGCTTGATTGTTCTCACATTTGGTGAGTATCAACATTTTATTGATGTTATTTTTCAGCATGTTCATGTGTACCAACTAAAAATTATTTTTGATAGATACTATATGCATTTTATTGATGATAAGTATATCTACTGTTGGTTCCAATATTTTGTAGATTCACGTACTTATGCTGCTATTCTGGATGAAATTACACCATGCTATTCACTGATATTGCACCAGAAGGTGTAATAATATTGCGTTTTGCACCCCTCTAGCAATATGGTAATCTGAACGGGTGTAATCTGTGTTTTATTACACCGGAAGGTGTAATTCTCAAAATTGCTCAAGTGCCAGTGCAATTCAGTATTCTGAATGGCGAATCGCACTGGGTAGTGTTGTAATAATATTCAACTGTCTCCCAAACCAGGCTATTCGGTATTACACCCCAGAAAACGTGCGCATTGCTATGTTGAATTGTTTTTCTGAGGTTAAAGTAACCTAGTCACAAATTAAAAAAATGGAATAATAGCTAAAAATAAAATGACATTACTTTATTTTAATTAAATAATCGCAGCATATGAGATAAATATTTAACTAGTTTAGCAAATTAGGTAGAAATTAACAGTCGAGCTTAATATGTGGAGCACAAGCTTGCTTCATCGACAGTGCGTAAACAATAACAATTAATGCAAAGAAATACTACGAATAGCCAAAAATTTCTGCAATGCATTTATATTTTCAATACATAATTTTATTTCAACACTTGATGTGTGAAGAAAACATCCTCAATGTGGGATATCAGGTCAATTCTTGAAAATTTTCCAGCTTGTGTTAACCCACTAACTCGCCAAATAAAATAATAGGTAGTTATAGCTTTCAATGAAAACCATATGCAGTGGAACCCCGATTTATCGTTCCCGCATTCATCGTTTTCCCGCATTCATCGTTCGCCGCTCCTGGTCCCAAATTAAGTTCCATAAAGACAATGTAATTTTTTCCCGCATCTATCGTTCCCCGAAGTATCGTTTTCCCGCATTCATTGTTTGAAGATCGCGGTCCCGTCGAATAATTTTCCCGCATTCATCGTTTGATAAAAATGAGACGAAGTGTTTACAACGTGTTATTTATGGCTAATAAGAACAGACACATAGTTTGAATCTTCCCCAGGAGATTGAAATGCGATAGGGAGAAGCAGAGTGCCGTGCGATAGTTACATTAGTGCATTTCCCAAGATCCGGTATCCCCCTCCATTCAGCACTCGCCTCCCCCCGGTTGAAGCTTTCTTCTTCTCCGAAATAAAAATAAGGTCCCAGCTCGAGCAGGGATCGTATTACGACGACCTTAGCTTCGAAAGAAAATATCAAGTTACTCGAGAACAAAAGAAACCTTTTTCACGCCTCCCCCTTTCTCGACCGCTGACTTTTTTTTTAGCTGACTCGCTTCAAAGATCCCCACCTCTGGAGGTCATCTGCTGCATGAATCACCGATTAGCCCAAAAGGTGTGTAAAAATGAATTTCGGCAATTGGTATTATACTTTTATTAGATTGAGATATTAGTGATGTGCACGTAAGTCAAAAAAGAATGATACCAAAGACGACGTATTTCTAACGTTATTTAACCATTTTAAGCAAGGAAATAGTTGGAATAATACGATGGTGATTTCTGGCAAATATCGATATCCTCGCAGCTGATAGTGAGCTTCACGGCAGTTGATGCGGATTTTTTTCGAAAACAGGGCGTCTGGTTACAATTTACGAGTTATGCTACAAGTCTCACTTTTCTGAGGTGCTAACGAAGCGATATCTTCTCAGGATATTTTGTTTCTCCCTACTAGCGATCTGAATTCATCTGCTCATCTAGAGCTACGCCACTTATTGATAGAAATGAGTGAGTAAGTTGCCTTCTCTATAGGATAAAAAATTTCATTGCGCAGTCATATGGTCATGCTTCACCCTCTGCAGTAAGCTCTGCCTACGCCGTAAGCGATAGCATTAGTGCCGAACTTCACCTCGTACGAGTGGTTCCGTACTTTCCGGGGTGGATTGACTTAAAACTAGCGAGTGTTTTCCGTGTGGGTTCAATGGAGTCCGGTTTCATTTTCATTAGTTTTATTCTTATTCGTCTTCGGACCATGGCCCTTCCGACGACACAAGTGAGAACTTTAAAAGATGGACTGAAAATAATTGATGATGAAGAAAATAATCCGGGCTAGAAATGCTATTCCGAATGCGGTGCTATTCCGAAGAAAATTATTACACCCCTTCATTCACAATATGGGGTCGGTGTAATAATGACCTGCGGAATAGCATCAGATATTTATTACACTGCTTAAACAGAATAGCAGCCTTAGGCTTAACCTTAATAACTCTAAAAGGCTATTTGAATTGTCAACGTTAACATCATATTTTTGACAATTTGGTTTTTCTGCAGTGCTTATGGGGGCCATTTATTTTTAACTAAATTTGGATCCTGTGTTGGCATTAGGGCGTGGAAATGTTCCTTATTTTTCCTACACTCTGGTGCCATGTGTGTCTTAGACAACCAATGACTTGGAACTCGAATCTACAAATTTTAAAGTTTGATATCCTGAGCAGTGACGTCATGGCAACATTAGTAGTGCCGTAACGCACTTTCCTTAACTTTTTTCATAAGTGAAATAGTACTCTGTATGTTTTTTGCTACAAATCATTATTAACATTTTACTTCAAAAGATTTTTTGTTTCGAATGCATACATTAGAAATTTTGAGGCAACAAAATTGATATAAGTGTTATGTGACTATTATGTCATTTGTTAATCAGTGCCGGAACGGCTTCCCGGCACCATGACACCACTGTTCCTGGGTATGAGTCATTGCTTTTCTTTTAGAATACCTGTGAAGTATAACATTTTTCAATGGGAATTCTATTCAATTAATAAGCCTCGTTCTCTGTAATCATTCTGCACAAAGGGGCCAAGATAGTCATGTTCCTCTTCGCAATTTTGGAGGGAATCAGTTGATATCATTTTGTTGAATATTCAGTTTGAAGTATATCAAACTTTTTCTTAAAAATCATGGTTACTGATAGAGGGACTCTCCTGTATGGCGATCCATTGTTGACATGTCCACAGCAAGTTGTGTGCTAAGAAAGAGTCTGCTAACAGGCATCTGCTTCCTTGAATGCTCTTGAATACTTTTTGGTGAAAAGGATAGTGTGAGATGCTTACATTTTCATCACTATTTAATGTAACGTAAGATGATTAATTTTCATAACCTTTTTTATTTACTTCAATTCTCTCCACAATACTCCACAAAACCTCTCCTTTTCGCATCCCTCTCAACAATCCCCTCTCCCAAACAAACCCTTCACAACCAAAATAACAACTTCAAAAAATCAGACCTTACAGTCTTTCCTCCACCCTTTTAAGACATTTGTCCATAAATGTTTTAATGCTTCAATCACTGGACAAAATTTTATTGCGATGCCGTTGGAGTACCCCTTGCCAGATGGTGCCACACCCGAACACTTACCGACTTCCAATCTATTTGATGTCGCCCATCGCCCTGCTTAGCGCATCCGCGTTCTTATGAGCTGACCCCGGCCGATGCACGATCTCAAAATCGTATTGTTGAAGCATCAATGACCATCTCAACAGCCTTGGATTACTTCCTGACGTTCTATCTAGCCATCGTAAAGGATTGTGATCTGACACTACCTTAAAAGGTCTGTGGCCATCTAGATAAACGTGGAGTTTTTTTACCCCCCAAACTATTGCCGCACATTCTTTTTCGATGGTGCTAAACTTACGTTCGGTTTCATTGAACTTCTTACTCAAGTATACAATTGGGTGTTCATGTCCTTGCTCATCTGCTTGACTAAGAACTACGCCAATTCCCAAATCCGAAGCATCCGTTTGCAACACAAACTCTTTGGAAAAATCTGGTGCACTAAGCACCGGTTCCGCCACCAGCATCTTCTTCAACTTATTGAATGCATGATTGCATTCCTCAGTCCATTCTATCTTGCCTTTCTTGGATTTTCCTTTTAATGCATCTGTTAAAGGTGCTGCTATACGAGAAAAATCAGGAACGTATCTTCAATAATATCCTGCCAATCCCAAGAAACTTCTTACCTCTCTTTTGGACTTCGGTGTCGGGTACTGTCTCACAGCCTGAATCTTCGTGCCTACCGGAGACAATTTACCTTGTCCTACCATGTGACCAAGATACTTCACTGAATGCTGAGCGAGTCTACATTTTCCTGGTTTTATTGTTAAATTTGCAGCTTTGATTCTAGTCATTACTGCTTCAAGATGTTTCAAATGTTCATCCCAAGTTTCTGAAAATACAGCTACATCATCAATATATGGCACAGCAAATTTCTCTAATCCTCTAAGTACTTCAGTCATTAAACGGCAAAAGTCATGTGGAGCATTTTTCAATCCAAAGGTCATTCGTAATGGTCTAAAAGTTCCAAAACTGGTTATTAATGCAGCGTAAATACTTGCTCGCTCAGTCATGGGAATCTGCCAGTAACCCTTAGTTAAATCAAACAAGGTTATGTACTTAGCTCGAGCTACTCGCTCCACGCATTCCTCTACGTTAGGTACCGGAAAATACTGTGTTTTAATTTTTTTGTTCAATCTTCGATAATCCACACATGGTCTTGGGTCTTTCCCCGGCACTTCCACCAAAATCATTGGAGATGTGTATTCGGAAGGGCTCTCTGTGACTATTCCCATATCCACCATCTTTTTCACCTCCTTCTCCAAAAAATCCGTTTGCCGTGGTGACAAACGATATGGCTTGATTTGCACCTTCTCTGAATCGACTAACTCGATGTCATGCTGTATTATATCTGTAATACCGGGTTTATCCGTAAATATTTCTGCATACATCTTCAACAATTCCTCTTGTCTTATTGATATCACGCTATTCGCCTCTTTCGGCGTTCTGCCGACTTCAAACCGGCATCCTCCTTCTTGATTTGAGTCTCTATCGCCTATTTCCTCTGAAGATTCCTTATTTTTCCCTTCTTCCATATGTTTTATTCGTTCCGCTTCTAATTCACCTCTTCTCTTTGCCGCTCGAGTCTGCACCGTATTTATCCAATGTTTTTCTTGTTGCTCTAATTGACATTTTTCAATTAGTTCTGCGGTGGTATTTCCCAAAATATATACACCGCGATCCAAATCATTCTGTACTACCACAGCCTTCCCAAATACTCGACCGAACTCTCCAATTACTTCTACTTCTGCTATAGGAAGAAAACGATCGCGTACTTCTAAAGCTTGCTGTATCCAAACAGTTTCTCCTGTATACATGTGTGGGGCAACATATTTCTGAGCCACTACATCGATTGTTGCACCTGTATCTCGTAATATCTTCATTGAATACCCATTTACCATTACCTCTGTCAAGTATTTGCCAAACATATTTTTATTATTTTCATTTTTTAAAGAACCAACGAATTCTTTTTCTTCGTTATCCTTCGTTTTTTTCTTTGGGCAATTTGCGAGAAAATGTTGAGTGGAACCACACCCGTAGCACTTGGGTTGAAACATATTTTCGAAATTAAGTGCCGAAGACGATGATTTAGGCATCTTTTCCATAGCCAAGTCACGCCTTTCTTCATCAGAATTTACAGAAACAGTCTTCGGCTTTGTAAACTGGATCCTTTTATTTTGTTGATCCTTAATGTAATGATCCGTGGTTTTCCGTCCCATGCTTTCTCTAATAGCATCAAAACTATCCAACTTCTCAGCCAATACATTCGGATCCTTAAAATTTGGCCATTCGTCTATCAGGAGATCTCGCACCTCTATGGGTACTTTTCTTTTCATCTGATCGGTCACCATCAGTCCTTTTAACTCCTCAAAAGAAATTATATCCATCCCGTCAATCCATCCTTGGAAATAATTAGTCATTTTATATACTACATCACTCCACGCCATACCATTTGATTTGGACTGCTTGTAAAATAACTGTCTGAACATTTCTGAGCTCAATTTGTATTTCTTAAGCAGTAAATTTTTCACAAATTCATAACTATCAGCTTTTTCCCTAGGTTCTCGAGAAATTATATCATTAATCTCGTTTGATAGTAATCCCGTCAAGTAAAATACTAATTGGTGTTCCGGAATACCGGCCCTATCTGCCTTCCTTTCAAAACGTTCAAGATATGAACTAATGTTTTCCCCGTGAGGATCAAATTTATCCATATGCCGAGTTATATCTATTTTCGGCAGTGTCCTCTGAGCGGTCTGCGTCTCCAATCCATCACACTCGCGGTTTAAATTGGTTTGTGAAAATTTTAGTTTCTCCATTTCTAACTGAAAACTTCTCTGTCTTTCAGCGTCTTCTCGTTCCAATCTTCTCTCTTCCGCTTCCCGTTCTAATCTTCTCTCTTCTGCCTCTCGTTCCCGTTCCAATCTTTTCTCTTCAGTCAAAAACTTCAGCATCTCTTTAACAAATTCCTCATCATAATCTTTACTTTTTAGTATCGCTTGTTTGTACTCTACGACTCTAGCTTCCCTCCCCACGTCAGCTCCTACTTCATATGCGATTTTGCACAAAACATCTTTAGGGACTCTAGCCAAATACGACATTGTTTAAGTTTTTCCGCAAATCTATCACCTAAACAACTCACTAAAATGAGGAAGTCAGAAACAGCACCCAGTATGCTCACACCATCCGGCAAAAAGGGTACTCACCTTTCCCTAAGCAAAAACGCCACACCAGCGAATTAAACTTCCACTTCTTCCGAAAAACACCAAGTCGTCTTTGCTTGCAGCTCCAACTTCTCAACGTGCGTCCTTCCTTGAAGCAAATTCCATCTCCAGTCTGCTTCCTCGAACCAGTAACCGTTCCAACGCTCAACCCGGCCGCTGCGTCTTCTCAATTTCACTCAGGCTAATTTTTCCAAACCTGTGTCAAACATCCCATCCTCGTCGCCAGAAAAACGTGAGCTCACACTTACGTCTGTAACGTAAGACGATTAATTTTCATAACCTTTTTTATTTACTTCAATTCTCTCCACAATACTCCACAAAACCTCTCCTTTTCACATCCCTCTCAACAATCCCCTCTCCCAAACAAACCCTTTACAACCAAAATAACAACTTCAAAAAATCAGACGTTACATTAACTATATACATATTTGGGTATTTCTGTGAGTCGAAAAATTATCTCGTTGAAACAGCTAATGATGTGGAAAAGAGTGGAGTAGAACCAAAATATGTCAATAAACTGAAGGAACCATAATTAATGGAAAATTAGTTTTTTTTTAAAGATTTTTTCACCAAATTTTCTGTGCTGCCATATCCTGTAAATTAAGTTTCACGTAAGCCATAGGAGCATTCATTAAAATGTGGGAATTCTTACTATTAGCTTATTGATTATGTTAAATTTATTTCACCTCATGTAGAATTTAAATTGGTACATATCACTTATGGTAGGAAAGAAATTGACTCGGAAACTAAATCTTGTATTAAGTGATAAATTTTTCTTTAGAGTTTTCATGTACTGGCATCTATTCAAATTTGTTCTGAAGGCAATGCACAAATGATTTTTTGAACTATGGGCCATATTCAGTTTCTACCTACCAATCAGAAGGAGAACTTGCCTGTTGGTTTGTAAGACAAACTGGCTGGAGGAAATAACATTGAAACCTATTTGGCAACAAGCTTCAATTGTTACCAATCTTGGAATCCTAGTGATTTCTAAAAGCTGTTGGTGTGGCTCGGATTCAGTTGGTTTGGTATATTTACTGTTGACAGAGGTGAACTTATGGAGAATCAAAA
Source organism: Ischnura elegans (assembly GCF_921293095.1). NCBI lineage: Eukaryota > Metazoa > Arthropoda > Insecta > Odonata > Coenagrionidae > Ischnura > Ischnura elegans. The sequence goes on from NC_060246.1 coordinate 150,362,096, forward strand.
TCATTTTCATTGATTATCTACGTAGGGTAGGTAAAATGAATACTTATTGTAAGATTGTTTTCATACATTTATAATGGAAAGTGGTGTTGACTTGAGAATTCTAAGATAGTGTATTGGATGGAATTAAAAGCATGAGAACGCAGAAGGTTGCCAATGGCACAGTGAGAGAAAATAATAGGTATGTTATAAGTAGAGATGGGTCGAATAGCAGATTTCTCGAATTCGAATATCGAATTCGAATATTAAATCATTGCTCGAATATTCGAATACCTCGAATACTAAATGATGAATGCTGGTATGTTTGACTCGGTTGCCTATGCAGCAAGCAACAAAAGATTTTGGGGAGTAATTTTGATTTACTTTAAATGATTCGAACAGGAATTTAGCTGATTAATGAATATTTTAATTTTATGGAAACAATTGGACATATAATTAATTCAACTAACATCGCTTTACCCTCACTCCTGCTGCCAAGTGCTAGCTGACAATTTGAGGCATTTTGCAAAATACAAGCTCTTTTCCACCGGATTTTCTTCAATTATTTTCAGTCCATCTTTGGGAGTTCTCAGGAGATAAGAAGATAAATTGGAATTGCTATCAGTGAGAAACAAAATATTCTGAGAAAATATCCCTTTGTCTGGGACTGTAACAATAAAGATTTATAGCACCACTCATAAATTGTAACTTGATATATGTTTTCCGAAAAAAATACCGCATCAACTTCGGAGAAGCTCTGCTGCTCATATCGAGTTTCGCCAGAATGCTAAGTCTCCGTCCAATTTTGACATTTATTTCCTCGCGTAAAATGCTTAAATAAACTCAGAAATACGTCGTGTTTGGTCTTATTCTTTTTGAAATTACGCGCACATTACTAATATTTCAATTCAATAAAGGTGTAACATCAATTGACGAAAGTCATTCTTAGACACCTTTTGTGCTAATAGATGACTCATGCAGCGGTTGACCTCCACAGAAATGGGGAACTTCGAAGCTGGTAGGAAAAAAAAGGTCAGTGGGGGAGAAAAGGGAGGGCCCGAAAGACGTTTCTATTGTTCTCGTGTAACTTGGTATTTTTTCGAAGCTAAGGTCTTCGTAATATGATCCCTGCGCGAGCTGTGACCTTTTTTTTATTTCGAAGAAGAGGAAAGCCTCAGAGGGGGGGCTAGTGCGGAATGGAGAGGGATACCGGATCTTGGGAAATGCGCTAATGCAAGTATCCCACGGAACTCACACAGCTGTTGACCTCCAGGAATGGGGAACTTCGAAGCAGTTAGCCAGAAAAAGGTCAGTGGGTGAGAAAAGGGGGGAGGGCGTGAAACTTGTTTTTATTGTTCTCGTAACTCGATATTTTTTTCGAAGCAGGGGTCTTCGTAATGCGATCCATGCGCGATCTGGGACCTTTTGTTTGATTTCGGAGAAGAGGAAAGCGTCAGAGTGGGTGAGGCAAGTGCTGAATGGAGGGGGATAGCGGATCGTGGGAAATGCCCTAAGGTTGCTATCCCACGGCACTGAGGTTCTCCTGGTGGGGGGAATCGGGGATTTTCGGATTTTTTCACCCGACCATTTTCGGTTCCCCTCGTCGAACTCTTTTCACCGCTAAAATCCACTAATTTGATGTAATTCGTCAACTTGCGTAAAACGGCGCTGCGAGCACTAAATGACTACAGTTCTCTACATTTTTCCGAGTCAACTACCAACGACGTGCGGGCGACAGTGTATGACGCGAAATTCAAAGTATTCGAGGTATTCGAGGCGGTACTTTTCGCATAACTATTCGAAACCTCGAATATCGAATACTTTCTAATATTCGAGGTATTCGAGTATTCGCGGATACTATTCGCACATCTCTAGTTATAAGTATTATTTATGTAAATTTCATTTATGCTGTTAATCATTATTGCCTTAACAAGAGGATTGTTATTTTAATTCTTTAGCCAGGTAAATCATCAGTCCTGATATATCGATCAAATGTGCACTGAAACCTCTTCACGTTCTAAGATAAACAATTACATAGATGGGATTAGTTTTTGTGAGATATACAATTTCTCACCTAAAATCTGTTGTAATTATTTTCCATACACTTTGTGTTTTCATTGCTAATCTCCCACTGTAGTCATCAATTAAAATATTTTAATAACTTTCTTGCTAATCATCATAGAGGTGAGTGAAAATTAAAAGCAAAGGATAGTTAAAATAACTCATCATCAATCCCGTGAGTACCATGCTTTAGATTTATTTCGGCACTCTTTCATTACTCTTTTTAAACCATTTATTTCAATAAAATATTTTATTCAAGTGTAATAAACTTGGTAGTCAAAACAAACTCTCTCGCCACTGATTTTGGACTGGAAATTTTGACATAAATTGTCTTCAACACATACTGCTGCCTTCCATTGTTTTTTGTTGTTGTTTTGGCACATTGATCTCCATCCAACTTAGTTTTTTTTAAGGAGAAGTTTGTGTCCTGCCACTTCAATGTTTTGGTGGGTGAGTTTTTTCCTTGTATCTCACTCATAGCTTCAGATCACATGATGTTGACCTTCAGAAATTCACTCTCTCCCATTCTGTCTGCCAAGAGGAGTATGGATAACGACTGATTTGTAGTTTTTGTCAGTATAGAATTTCATTGAAAGGTTATGTCGTTGCCAGATGGATTATTGGTACGGTACGGCAGCAGATAGGTTGATGGAAAATCCCATACTCATCAGTGCGAACTAAAAAATACAGATTTTGGCCCGAGAACAGAATGTGTACAAATAAATAAACGAAATTAAAATAATTCGTATTTTCTGATCATATTTATGCACAAGTTTGGTTATAATACTGTGCATTTTCACATTCAATCTTGGGTTCATGCATTTATCCATTAACTATTTTGTTTCTGTACTGTGTACCCAGGTCTTCAGAAACTATTTCTTTGGTAAAATTTTTTAAACAGTAGCATTTAATTATTTATTCATCTTCAATTCTTAAGTTGACATTATTGTTTTTATGCAAATGAGAAACAAAATTGCTAAAGGTACTCATAATTGCATTCTATGTTCACGCGTAGTGAAATATTTAATGAGAAATTCTATCTGTTTTTTTCAGTGATATCTTTTGTGGTTGTACTAATCATCTACCTACTGGCTGCAGTCATGTCTGCTATCATCATGGTTCTTGTGGCTATTTCTTCCATAGGTTAGTAAATTGATGTCAATAGCTAGTCAACTGGTAGCTGGTAGATTACCTACTTCTAATATTTCAAATTTAACTACTAGAGTTCTGTAGGTTTGTTCGTGGTTATTGTTAATGTAAATCATGTTCATGTTGATGGAAAAATAGCAATTTTAAATAATCAATTTAGCAAAAACTTTATATTCCCTCCATTAAAATACATCAAACATTATTTTAAGAACATCCTCATGCTGAGTCCCTTTTAAGAAGAACAAATAAGGCAAACTTGCTAACTGATGAGGCATAACCCTGTTAAGACAATTGTCACATGTAATTTGGGGAAAAATTTTATCACACCTCATGTTTGCTTGCGCTCTTTCTTGCTTGGTTTCTTTTTCATTATGAAACTTCATTTGATTGAATAGGCGTTCACCAATTGTTTTTGATAGTGAAAAGAATGGTATTTTTCTAATTTTTGATTTTTTACCCATTTCGCAAGCTATTCACGCAGAAAGATCATTGAAGTTCACCCTTTTGCAGATGATGTCACAGATTCATGCCGAGTGGCTCACCACTTCTCTGCTTCTCCTTAGCAAATCAGCTTCATATAATTTGTTGTTGTTTACATTTTTGTGAGCTGATCCTTCCCTCAAAGATTGATTCTTTCTGAACGAGTCGATAAACCTGAGCTATATTGTCAGCTTCTCATGTGGTGTAGGTAGCAAGTTTTACCTATTTAGTCAAGCTATGAGAGAATGGCTGTGTGAGGAAGAATGTTTTTCATCATAGCTTATCTTTCCCTTTTACAACCAAATTCTATTGATAAATTATGTATTGGAGTCAGATTGATCAACAAAATTGGTTGGTGTCTCTTTGTGAATGTAGCTGTTGTAAAGCTCTGTGTAAAATCGAATCTAGTCTAATGACTGATATTCATGGGAGGGTATTTACGAGTATTATAGTTTAAATATGTTAAAAATGATATTAAATGAATTGTTGTAGCATTGTCACAGCCAGTCAGTGTTTAGGGGTCCTTCCCTCCCACTAGTTTTGGGTCTGCACTGTTTATTTGACCCTGCACACTGTGTAAATTTTCATGTGCTCAAATTGTCATGTTCAAGCTCTTCACCTTTATTTTTATAAAGTGTTCTTCTGGTAAAATTTTGTGCATCATGAATGTCTTCGTTTTTCATTCAAAATGCTGGTGTGAAAGTATTACAGCTACTGCTTTGCTTTTGCATTGCTTTTTAATAATAGCCTCTAAGAAGAATGGGAATCCCTCAATTAAACCTCTATTTAATCATGCCTCAAATGGGGACTCATTTGTATTAAAAATATTAAAGGGGTGAAGTGGTAGTATATTTTGTTTGTTATTACGCCTTCACATTTTACTTTCATTATTGGTTTCTTGAAATATTTTTTTTCTATTTTTTTCTTATCTAGCGTGCACTGCCGTATTGTGGTGGACTTATGTTACTATAAAAACTGAGTTGGATGTAACACCTACATCTCAGCTGCTGGAGGAATCAGCCAAAAATGAACGGGCATTCCTTATATATTCCATTTTAGCCACAGTTTTCACGGTGAGACTATTATTATTTTGGTTAAGTATTTATGTTTGAATCTCGGAATGTTGCTTGAAATTGGGTTTTGAGCTAAAACTGCTACTGCCTTAGTTTTCAACCATCTCATTTGTTGATTATTCAAACAAGTAAATTGGCCTCATCATTGTTAAGTTTGTCTCTTTTGTAAAGCAAAATGTCCTGATGTCCTGTCTAATTCATTTACTGATCAAAACTCAGTTGAAACTTTTGATCATTCATTCCATTATACATTTTATCAGATGAGAAAAAATTAAAATAAATTTAATGTAATAGACATTTTGAATAGCTACGAATAGATCCAATTTTCAAGTTCTAACTCCTCTTTATAAAACGGTATACTCTCGATTATCTGGGCTAATGATGGGGAGAGGCGTAATAATAATTTAGTTACCGGAAAACACTAATAATCCAAACTTTCCCTTTAATTTCTTGTAATTTTTATGATTTATGTAAATCAAAAAAATTGCTCTGACTTCTGGTTATAGGAAACCAGGACTTCTGACAATTTGTCCTGGCAGGGGAGTTCCTGGGTATGATTTATACCGTCTCTGCTTCCATTCCTGCTGCCTCCACTTCTACTATTCCCTTTCTCTCCAGTTTGACCTTGTCTTGTCGTGGTGAAAATATGTCCAAGTGCAGACAAAATCTCCGGTTCCTTTGGGCCATATTCAAATGAAAGTCCATCCCAACGAGTGTTAATTTTACTTTGGTGATTAATTTCACTTTCACGTGGGGTAGGCCACGGCAATAATTGTGTATTTTCAATATTGTGGCATCCCACCCCTGGCTCGCCCGGATACCAAAATAGAACCGGGGTAGATGTCTCACAAAAACAAAAGAAAATATATAAATCCGCGTGGATCCCTCCCGCATGAGACCTACGGGACAAACCTATGTCACTCTCTTCGTACAATTTACAGAAATTAAAAATATTCCCCTTCTTTGGAAATAATTGCGGGTGGGGGGTTCCCAATTCGACCTGATGGGTAACGTTCGGACGCTTATGCACTCTTCCACAGCACATTCACGGAAAGAAAAAGGAACGGGGCAAAAGGAATGGCGAGGGATATTTTTCCTTAAGATGACCCGTGAAGGAGTTAAAACAAAACACTTACTCAAAACTTTCAGCGAAACAAAATATAATTTAAACAATAAAACTGCATGTGGCAAAACAAGAAGAAACCCTCTTATAAACTAGTGATGTATGAATTGGTGAAAGCAATTTATGAAACACCCATGATCAAAAAAAAACACAATAATATGACTTGATTTTCAAGATGAAATTGAAATAGCAAATGATAACAACAAAATATTTTTCGGTTGTGAACACGTAAATAATGATACACTTTTTAATTATTTATTGATGGGGGAGGTAAATGAAAGTCCATCCGAACGAGTGTTAATTTTACTTTGGTGATTAATTTCACTTTCACGGAGTAACGGGTGCGTTTCGTGACTGTCTGTCTTGACACTTGGCAGAAGACAAGAGGGGCTTTGGGGGCGGGGGGGGGGGTTAGTTGTGATCTTACTAGATCGTTGCCTGTGGTTAGACCAGGTTGGATCCAACAAACTCTCGTTCCATTTACTGCACACTCCTTTCTCCCTTATTGGAGGAAGCTGCATCCGGAACGGAGGGAATGCGTCCTCTTCAGTTGGTCCTTGCTCCTTTGGGCAGAGGGGGGGTCCCTTATTTCAGACCAATCAGTCGCATGACTTGTTAGGCCCCTCGTCTTCTCTGCCATGTCGCACCCAAATTCGGGTATGGGCTCCGCCCAACACTCACTTCAAAATTATGCTCTTTCTTCCACGCGCACAACCTTTTTATAATCCCCATCTTGGGGTGGCGTAACGCACAAGAAAAGGGAGGAGGAACACGCTATTCATGGGAAAAACCCGAGTTCCCGTCCTCCCAAACACACACACAACACTCATAATCTTGCATAACCGACATTCATCCCCACTTACACATTCACGCTTTCCTCCACGGGCCGTGGTCTGGGGGGGTTGGGAAAGTTTAGCGGAACGGAGGGGGCATAGGGAAATGAATGCGCCGAATTGAATGCTCCTCGTAATGGGGTCTGAACCATTACAATATGAAGTATACAATTATAGTTCTTAGATAACATTTCTCTTAATTTGCGATTAGTTAACCATTGAAGAATCTTCTAAAATCACTCGAGAGATTTTTTTCCCCCCACTGATCGTTTTCTACATTTTAATGGAAATAATAAGCGTGTAGCCTTGCATTAAAATGCAAATATCCGGGTGCTTTTGCGTCCGATTAATTTTTTTATAAAGATCGCGAAAAACGTCGAAGAAGTTTAAAACTCATGCACTGATAAGCCACAACACCTCTGTAGAGCAGCCGGATTATTGGGAGTCTGCTGTACATTAGAAGATAAATAATCCAGAATGCTTTGGGCAGTGAGGCCCAGTTAAGTTGCTGTGAGGCCTTATTCTTCGTTATGAATTTAGGTGATTAAGAATTAAATAAGTGGGAGAGTGGGGAAGGTATGCTGGATAACAGTAAATAGATAAGTACTCGAATGTTGGCTAGGGAAAGGAAAATCATGAGGAAGAGGCAACAAGTAGTTGAAGCAAAAAGAAGATTGAGGTATTCTCAGAATTTGTATTGCAGGAATATTTAATATTGTGGCTTAAAGTATTTCTTTTTTTTTACTCTTTGTTAAATTTCAGCGTTTATCTTCCACTTATGTTTCAAAATTTTAAATGGATTAGAGTGATAATCATTATATTTTACCCTTGCATTTTTTTAGTGGCCCTACCATGGTGGTTATTTTAACATTTTATTTTCTAATATCTCCTTATAGGTGGTGCTGTTATCTCTGGTGCTTTATATGAGAAAGAGATGGGTCAGGGTGGTTGAACTTTTCCGAGAAGCTTCCAATTGCCTCTCATCCATGCCTGGATTATTCTTATTACCAGTTTTTAGTTTTGCTGTGCTAGTATCATTCTTTTTATTTTGGATTTTTGTTATTGTGTGCCTTGCAACTGCTAGTAAGTATACCCACTAATTTATTTATATTTTAAACTTGTTAGAATATAGACATATTGACTTGCCTTTTTGCTTCTATACATTATATTATTCGCAACCATTTATATTTGTCTCCATAAAAGCAATGTGAACGTATGTAATGAAGTCAAAAAAAGAAAGTCATTAGGTCTCATGTGACCTTAAAAATCTGGGAACACCTGCAAGTGAGAACTAAGCATTAGAGGTGACCAATGTTGTTTACAATTTTTGTATGACTCCCACTCCCCTCTTTTAAGCCTCCCACTCCTAAAATCCTGGGCTAATGACATGACGAACTCTTCAGCCTCTCTCTCACCTGACCATCCCCCCTCCACCTGCCATGCCCTCCCTAAGGGAGCCTCCTCCCCCTAACTTCTTTCATATCATATGACCAAGTTTTTTCCCCCTCCCTCTTTTCTGTTGACCAATCCGTTCAACCTAATTACCTTCCTCCCTACCCCTCCTAGCCTGATATAAAAGGATGTGAAGGACCTCTGTAGAGTTCACCTGATGCTGACGTCTAACGTTGAAACCATGGTTGTGAATAAATATTAATGTGAAAGCACAAAGTTCTTCTTTTTAATTTAATTATGAATTGCTTTCACCAAGTTACGCCTCAAACAATCAATCTTATACATTCCTACTCGCACGCTCCGCGCGCTCGTTAAGGGGCTCCGCCCCTTAAAAACCCCGGTTCCGGCTTCGCCGTCTACATTTGTGGTCGCTCGAAGACTTTTAAAGTTCGAATAATCTCACCTCAGCTAGGGGCCGGCTACGCCGGCCAAGGGGTAGGGAGGCGCCCCACTCATTCCTCGAAACGGCTTCGCCGTTCCTCGCTGAAGGGCGGCTTCGCCGCCCAGGGGTTGAATGTGAGTTGAGATGGGGGACACTACAGCGGCTGCGCCGCTTGAACGCCGGGGCGGCTTCGCCGCCTTGGGGTTGAGGAGCCCCCCGCGGCTGCTCCGCTTAGTCCTCATTAATGCTCTTCTCCACCGAGAGGGGTGCCCAGGGGGATTCGGGGGTTTTAATGTGTTATGCATGCGGTCACTAATCGTCCACAGTGATCACGTAGCGATGATTGTAAAGGGTAGTGCAATGCGGAGTGATAGTAGCGACAAGTACCCATAGAAGAAGACTTAATGGCAAGTTTTTCATTTTTTGCGGGGGGTTCCAACGGAATACCGGGGTTTTTATACTTGTGTTAAACCAGTGGTCACAAATCGTTCTCATAAATTCCGTGCCGATATGTCCTAGGGGTCCGGAACAGTGGTCTGACGATTCTTTTACCTAGAGCGGCGATTTATTTTGGGAGGTTTCACGGGGTTATTGGGGGTTTTAATAGGTGGTAGGGGCACCGGTTAAATTGTGACGAAAACTATTCGGAAAGGCGACTTAAAAATTTTTTTTTTCGGCGATGTTCCAGGAGGTGATCGGGGGTTTTCTGGTATTTTTCCTGTATGGTTTACGGTGGCTTGCTCTCACCAAATATTCCGGATCTAGAGCTCAGAGGGGACGGGTAGTGCGGCGTAATGTTTTCGAGAAGTTCCCCAATAGGAGGCTAAATGACACATTTTACATTTGGGGGGGGATTTCAGGGGGATACCGGGGGTTTTAAAGTGTGTACTCCTGGCGGTCACCATCCGTTCACATAAGTTCCGTGGGGATGAGTCGTTGGGGGCGGTGGAATAGTCACGAAAAGTACCCAAAAAGTAGACTTATATGCAAAATTTTATTTTTTGGGGGTGGGGGGTGTATGTGGGTTTACAGGGGGTTTATAGTTTTTACTGCCAGCGGTCATCAATCGTCCACATCAATTCCGTAGCGATGAGTGGTAAGGATTGGAAAAGCGGCGGAATTGGGACGAAGAGTACCCGAAAAGGCTACTTATATGGAAATTTTAATTTTTTAAGGGGTTTCAGGGGGTTTAAAGATGACGATACTATATGGTGACATTAACTTACTGTCATGTCTGAAAGAAGTGTGCCCTATGACAACCATATTTCGAGAGTAATACAATAAAAATGCAAACCAGTCCCTGAAAAAAGTGAGTAGTGTCCGCCATTTTTAATTTTTCGCGGTTAAATACATTGAATTATTTATCAAATGTTTATGTTTTCTGAAAGACAATGCATAGTTGTACGTAACTACAAAGTTTGAAAGAAATCGGTTAGGTTGAAATAGACAAAATGTTGTGTTGATCTTTTAGAAATCGTAATTTTCGGTGATTTTCGGAATATTTTAATTTTTTTCTCAGTAACAAAGGACGATGAAAAAGAATTGTTAACATAATTTCGTAAACGATGTTATGACCATATATAATAATCATTTTCGTTATCTTACACCTGAAATTAAGTCGAGGGGAGCGGAAGTTATGAAAATATTTTCGAAAAACCACTTTTTGGACGCCATTTTGGCTGCGATTTTCTTAAAATGAAACTAAGAGCATTACACAGTCACATGGCCACGTTTATCAGCTTTTAAAAAATGCATTATTGATTCGGGTGGCACGCACGGTTCCCGCGCAGTAAAATAAAAACCGAAAGACGGCCCCCGGAAAAGGCGCGATTTCGGCCATTTTGTCGACCTAGCGACGACACGTGGCGGAAACTTCCGGTTTTCGGATTTTTCCTCCGGATCATTTCGGGTTCCCCGCACGCGTGCCAAATTTCAGCTCTCCAGCACTTCTGGAATTGGCTGGGAATTTGTATCCATGAGTCAGTCAGTCACCACGCCGGCTGTATATAGATAGGACTCGCACGCTCCGCGCGCTCGTTAAGGGGCTCCGCCCCTTAAAAACCCCGGTTCCGGCTTCGCCGTCTACATTTGTGGTCGCTCGAAGACTTTTAAAGTTCGAATAATCTCACCTCAGCTAGGGGCCGGCTACGCCGGCCAAGGGGTAGGGAGGCGCCCCACTCATTCCTCGAAACGGCTTCGCCGTTCCTCGCTGAAGGGCGGCTTCGCCGCCCAGGGGTTGAATGTGAGTTGAGATGGGGGACACTACAGCGGCTGCGCCGCTTGAACGCCGGGGCGGCTTCGCCGCCTTGGGGTTGAGGAGCCCCCCGCGGCTGCTCCGCTTAGTCCTCATTAATGCTCTTCTCCACCGAGAGGGGTGCCCAGGGGGATTCGGGGGTTTTAATGTGTTATGCATGCGGTCACTAATCGTCCACAGTGATCACGTAGCGATGATTGTAAAGGGTAGTGCAATGCGGAGTGATAGTAGCGACAAGTACCCATAGAAGAAGACTTAATGGCAAGTTTTTCATTTTTTGCGGGGGGTTCCAACGGAATACCGGGGTTTTTATACTTGTGTTAAACCAGTGGTCACAAATCGTTCTCATAAATTCCGTGCCGATATGTCCTAGGGGTCCGGAACAGTGGTCTGACGATTCTTTTACCTAGAGCGGCGATTTATTTTGGGAGGTTTCACGGGGTTATTGGGGGTTTTAATAGGTGGTAGGGGCACCGGTTAAATTGTGACGAAAACTATTCGGAAAGGCGACTTAAAAATTTTTTTTTTCGGCGATGTTCCAGGAGGTGATCGGGGGTTTTCTGGTATTTTTCCTGTATGGTTTACGGTGGCTTGCTCTCACCAAATATTCCGGATCTAGAGCTCAGAGGGGACGGGTAGTGCGGCGTAATGTTTTCGAGAAGTTCCCCAATAGGAGGCTAAATGACACATTTTACATTTGGGGGGGGATTTCAGGGGGATACCGGGGGTTTTAAAGTGTGTACTCCTGGCGGTCACCATCCGTTCACATAAGTTCCGTGGGGATGAGTCGTTGGGGGCGGTGGAATAGTCACGAAAAGTACCCAAAAAGTAGACTTATATGCAAAATTTTATTTTTTGGGGGTGGGGGGTGTATGTGGGTTTACAGGGGGTTTATAGTTTTTACTGCCAGCGGTCATCAATCGTCCACATCAATTCCGTAGCGATGAGTGGTAAGGATTGGAAAAGCGGCGGAATTGGGACGAAGAGTACCCGAAAAGGCTACTTATATGGAAATTTTAATTTTTTAAGGGGTTTCAGGGGGTTTAAAGATGACGATACTATATGGTGACATTAACTTACTGTCATGTCTGAAAGAAGTGTGCCCTATGACAACCATATTTCGAGAGTAATACAATAAAAATGCAAACCAGTCCCTGAAAAAAGTGAGTAGTGTCCGCCATTTTTAATTTTTCGCGGTTAAATACATTGAATTATTTATCAAATGTTTATGTTTTCTGAAAGACAATGCATAGTTGTACGTAACTACAAAGTTTGAAAGAAATCGGTTAGGTTGAAATAGACAAAATGTTGTGTTGATCTTTTAGAAATCGTAATTTTCGGTGATTTTCGGAATATTTTAATTTTTTTCTCAGTAACAAAGGACGATGAAAAAGAATTGTTAACATAATTTCGTAAACGATGTTATGACCATATATAATAATCATTTTCGTTATCTTACACCTGAAATTCCTAGGAGCATACATGTTCCCCTAGGAAGATATGCCACAGTGTTTCAGGCAGAAATTTTTGCTATCCTAACCTGTGTGCACGCTATTGAGGAGACAGGTCTCTACAAGAGACCAATCCATATATGCACTGACAGTCAGGCTGCTCTAAAAGCCCTGAACTCACCTTGGTGCAGATCTAAACTATTGGCTGAATGCTACAAGGCTCTCAATATTCTGGGCAGCCGCTGCAAAATAGAACTTTTCTGGGTACCGGGACATTCAGGTATCACCGGAAACGAGAAGGCAGATGAACTGGCAAATGCCGGCGCTGAACAGAATCCAATTGGCCCAGAACCAATTGTGCCAGTTGCCCCATCAATTGGGATGGCTGCAATTAAAGTGTGGGGAGCAACCCAACACCTAAACCGGGAAACACCGGGTTTACGTCAGGCAAAAACCCTTATAGGAGAGATCTCTCCTAGACTCGAGAGAAGACTTCTTCTTATGAACAGAAGTCAAGTGCGGACGGTAGTAGGCCTGCTTACGGGTCACTATCACGTAATGAGACATATGCACCTGCTGGGAATAACAGACTCAGATAGGTGTAGATGGTGTGAGATGGAAGAAGAAACAACCACCCATCTAATATGCGAGTGTCCCGCAATCATGAGGACTCGATATAGACACCTGGGCTCACCTTTCATAGAGCCCAAGGAAGTAAGAGATCTTCCCATTGGGGACCTTTTGTCCTTCGTTAAGGACATTGGCCTCTATGGATGATCCATTATCGGTGGTTAGCACAATGGACCTATAGGTCTAAGTGCCCTGGGAGCTGATCCCCCACCGCATAAACTAATCTAATCTAATCTACACCTGAAATTAAGTCGAGGGGAGCGGAAGTTATGAAAATATTTTCGAAAAACCACTTTTTGGACGCCATTTTGGCTGCGATTTTCTTAAAATGAAACTAAGAGCATTACACAGTCACATGGCCACGTTTATCAGCTTTTAAAAAATGCATTATTGATTCGGGTGGCACGCACGGTTCCCGCGCAGTAAAATAAAAACCGAAAGACGGCCCCCGGAAAAGGCGCGATTTCGGCCATTTTGTCGACCTAGCGACGACACGTGGCGGAAACTTCCGGTTTTCGGATTTTTCCTCCGGATCATTTCGGGTTCCCCGCACGCGTGCCAAATTTCAGCTCTCCAGCACTTCTGGAATTGGCTGGGAATTTGTATCCATGAGTCAGTCAGTCACCACGCCGGCTGTATATAGATAGGATTAGAAGCCTTAGAAGACCTTATTTATAAGGGCTCACGGGTGCTGGGAAGGAATGAAGCCATTGCTTTTTAGACTCTCTCCCAGACCCTTTTATGTATTGATGCTATTCATATGCAACTCGACCTCCACTGACCTTAAAGGCTTAAGGGTGGACCTTTTACGTGGTAGTCAATTCGCCCAATGACCTATGACAGCAAAAATGTCGTCTCAAAACGTATTGCTCTCAAAAAACTCATTCCTACTGGCTCCAAACTTAATTAATGATCAAAATTAATTAATATTATTCAGCTAAGGAGACAAGATAAATTACTTCGGTAGATCGGCTGTCCGGACGCATGATGAATAATGTTTTTGGCCATTGCACAGCAATGGATTTTGACGAATATATAAACAAAGAATAAAATATGAAGTAAGCAATAATATTAATATGCGTAAAATAAGTGTAATTTAGTGTGTACTTAGTACATGTTTGCGTTTTATCAAGAGAGTATTAATGGGTATTTGATTAGGCAAAGCAGCATTAGGATGTTTCCCCGAGGAATGAAATTGTGCTAAGTGAGGCATGGGTGTATATTAAATGTGTGAAAAAGAGTTGAAAATATTGAAAGACATTTAGATTAGTGTGGACATTATTCAGGAATTTGGGAGAGTTACTGACAGAGTAATGAAATCAAGCAAAAAAGTAGTTTAAAGACCTTTATAATTTTAGTTACGTCTTGTCTTTGCGTGTTATGATACACTCTTCATATTTGATGATGATGAAATGCAATAAAATTGACTTGACATTACAATAAAATTAGTTATGGCCTTTAAACGTAGGCAATGTCACAAGGGCAGATGATATGTACTGTACTAGATAGAAAAATGGTACAACCCGGGAGCCAAAAATTTTCTAAATCTCAGCTAAATGTGAAATTGGCAATGCCAGTGAACCACACCCCTGCTGTAGAATGCAACAAACAATATAAGCAATGCCAATATATAAGACAATGCCATTAGCTATATAGAATAGACATGTTAATTTACCTTCATCAGTTCATCAGGTATTGCATACGTGCATCCCCCCCTCCCCAGATGCTAAAACATAGACAAGATTTTTAATATGGTCATCATTATATTCGTTTTGTTTTGTGTAATATGGAGCCTCAACATCTAATTATCATATTAATAACTTTGATATTGTGATAAAGAGAATATTTTGTACAGTAATTGTTGCATGTTGTTTTTAATTTCAAGTACGAGAAAATCATTTGCTTGTCAGACCCTTGTGCCCCCCTCCCAGAAAAAAGTCCTGGATCCGCCCTTGCCTAGGGGTATCTTATTGAGCCATCTTATTAGTCAAACCTTCTTGGCATTTTACTAACTTTGTGATTTATTAATGCCAATATTCAACTGAATTAAGTTATCTCGTCTCTTTGGATAAAATAATATGTAAATGGTTAGCAAATACATATACGGTTACTTTTGACACAATCATCTTCCAATTTTAGCAATGCCTGGTTCAAAATCAATACAACCACTCTCTGGATCATCTGAGTTGTCAGGATCATTACTAATTCCTCCTGATGTGCTGGGTCAAAATGAAAGTATGACTGAACCAATGGCCATGAAAAGGAATAAGTCTATTGCTGGAAGTAAGTGTTAAATTTTCTTTTCTTACTTAATTGAAAAATAAAATGTTCAGAAAGGTGGTTGTGTCCACAATGAATTTTCACATTTAAATGGTTTAACACTATGGTTCAAACAAAATGTCTAAAATTAGAAGTTTTTAATCATCTTCTACAGTGAGTCCTTGTTTAACGTCACTTACCGTTCCTGAAAAATGTGACGATAAACGAAATGACGTTAATCGAAACATAATGTCTCATAAGAAACAATGTAAAAAGTGAATATCGTCTCCTAAACCTCACAATTCCTACGCGAAAAAAATATAGCATATCATATCTGGGGCATTTTTTACGATGGGAATGCCAAGCTAGGGCATAAATACAAGTTCCTGTCTTCATCGACGACAATAGCAGCACTGACATAAATATCTCCATTGTATCTTCCCGCATTTGCTTTTCGGCTTCGCTATGGTGGTCGCCCGGACGAGCGTCGCCTGGGCATCATCATCGCTGAAACATTGTCGCAGTTACAGGAACCAAAATTATTGTGAACACGGCGAAAAAAGTGACGACAAAAACTCCGAGTTCTACTCGGAAAAATTCCTTGAAATCACTTTTTAGGTTCCTGAAAACCATTATGTCAAGTAAAACCTTGCGCACCTACCTAAGAATTCATTTTGCAGAAAATTAGCTAAAACCGTAATTGCAATTAACAATAAACACACCGTTTTACACTTCGTTTAGACTGACTGTATTACCGCGGACAAAACGAATAACCTGCAACGCCCGCCGCTTCGCATTTTTTTCTTGCGCAAAATTTAAAAGCCTTGACGTTATCGCGAAGCGAAGGTGCGATAAACGAATGACGGTCTCAGAATTTTCGTGACGTTATCGCGAAATGACGTTAAACGGGGTGACATAGAACGAGGACTCACTGTATTTTGAAAGATATTTTTTGTGCAAAAGAGTAATTATTTTTGGTAATCTTTTTCTCTATGCATATCAGTAAAGGTATAGAGGTGAGTATTGAACTCTGGTTTCTAAATTCAGTATCATACATAATTTAAATTATTCTATGGGAGAGATTTATCATAGAAAGGTTTTTTGAATCCCTGCTTTTAGGATTATCATTTGGAGAAGGTACTCCTAGGTCCTCTAGCTCTAGATATGAATTCCTGTACTGCTAATAATATATACATACAGCAGACTCCCGATTATCCGGCTGAAGTTTATTCGAGTTGCGGATTGTCTCTGCATGAGTTCAGTTTTCTGAGATCTTAACAAAAGAAATAAAATCGGACGCAAAAGCACCAAGATATTTGCATTTTTTAAATACACGCTAATTACTTCCATTAGAATCTCCTTTTTAAAGTGGAATTATTTTATCTACCTGCTGACAAGGAATGTTCCAAGTTTACTTGGATGCCTGCTCTAGCATTGTAGACGACGATCAGTGGCGGGAAAAAACTATTGGTTAATTTTAGAAGATACAATGCAGACGAAACGGAACTCTTTTAAAACCTACTCCCTGACAAAAACTTTGCAGTACGGGGTGCTTATTGCAATGAATGCTTCTAGAGGCAGGTAATGTGCTGTTAGCGATGACGTATGTGAGAAGCTGATGCTGCACTTTTGCTTTATTCATACCCTTTGATACCATTTTTCCGAACTGTTGGTGGCTGAGTGGCAGAGAGCTAGTAGCCAATCAGAAGCGCTGCCCCTTCCACCTCACGGTTCCCCTCCATCCGGCCGACCAGCCTTGACAGTTTGTGCAAATAACTGATCGTGAGGCAGTACGAGCCCTATCTCCACAAATTAAGTTTGCATTAAGCACTGCGAGCTGGAGAGTGTTCACTGCACGAAAGTTGGAGAAAGACTGCGACCCTGCGGCTTTCTACTCACTTTCACCTGCCACTCTTCTGTGATTGGCTGGAAGAGTGGTTGGGCCTCGAGCTCTCAAGGTCGCCCGTTGGGAAAAAGGGTATTTAAAAAATTGTGCATTCTTTTTATGTTTTGCAGTCATTAAATTGAGAATGTTAGATCAGTAAATTCATACTTTTTAAGTTTTGTTGGCCTTAGGGTCCATTAGGTGGGTGTGCCTTTTCATTTATTTACTGCAACTACATTACCTGTGTGTGTTAAATTAGTCAGTTTCTTGCAGATTGCTTTTGTTTTACTTATGTGAAATCAGCATAATATCAGTGTTATATTTTTTCGTGAAATAATATCAAGTTAATATCTTTTATGTTATCAATCGTTGTTCAAATCGTTTTTATTTCAGTCCTGTTGACACACTTTGTGTATTATTTCAATGATGTCGAGGGCGTAACACTCAACATGGAACTTTTTTTTAAACAATGGCAATTTTAATCACATCATTTTACATTCTTAGGAGACTTTTAATAGTGAAGATATTACATTGGATGATAGAAAAAGTCTTCCGAGGCAGGATCGTTCTACCACCTTTCACCATTTTTATCTGCACAAACAAATGCGATACGTTATTTCACATAACCTCCGTGAAATGTACAGGTACAATATACATACACCAATGGAAGCATTTGAGGTATTAAATAATCGTGATACAATTTTATCATTACATAATTGTTTGAATTTTCAGCGAAAATTTTCAAAATAACAGAATGATCACGTAAATACACTTAGTACTTAGAAAAGTGGCTTCGTCGGTTGTGCATTAGGATAATGATTGAAAAAGCAATGCTTTGCATGATTTTTATTTATTTCGGTGCTTATAAATTGAATGGCTAGTTTTTTTATCAAGGTAAGGAAATTTATTGATGCAAAAAACATTGCCTTTCGTCTGAATTAATGCTAAAGTTTATCGGATAGAAATGTCTCCGTCACTGCACCAATCCTGTTCTTACATAAGTGTTAACAATAGATTTATTGAATATTATTTGTTCCACCTATGGTAAAGCGACAGTTAGCTATAGTGAGAGTTTATTTAATCACCTTGGGGTCTCGTTTTATCGAGGTTGCACTGTGTACATCATTACTGTCTGTACAATCTAATCTACTTTTGGCAGGAACCAACAGCAACTGATATCGCTAGGCATGTACAGAATTACACAACCGGCAAACCTAAGTATTTGAGAGCCTGTAGTACTAATTTTTTGTATTTCATAAATGCATATCCTCAATGAGTTATGTACATATAATGGCATAGCAGTACAGGAATTTACTTCCAGAGTTAGAGGACCCAATATTGAGGCAATACATATTTTACAGGAAACAAATAGTCTAGATTCAGTGCCCCTCCATTGTGTTCTTGCCGTAGCATATTATCTTTCTTATTTTATTTCCCACCATATCATTTTGTCATTGAGTAACCTGATTATTGGCACTTTCAAAAACACCCATCAAAGAAAACCTCATATCTTATTGTCAAAACAGTTATAGTAGTAGTGTGACCCAGCCTTGAAATTTTAAGAGATGACCAACTGCTTTATAGGTATTATTCTCAGCTGCTAGGCGATTTTTTTCTTTGAAAATGTGAATGGAGAATTGGTGCAATAATAAATTTTGACCATGACGAGGGAGAGAAGTTGATCCTCTATACAAATATTTAGCTTTCTACTCTTTTTTGATTGACTTTCGCCTTCCTGGAGCTCTGCAGGAGTTATATGCATAAGCTCTATCTTCACTGTTAAACATTTTTTTGATGATGGCTGTTACTATATGTACCTGACCGTAGATTCTGAAAATTCAAATATGTATCATAAAAATGTAATAAAATGCAATGTATTATTGTCGAAGTAGGAGGAGCTCCTTCTCCTTCCACAGCATTATTTGTTTTTGTTTCAAAAGTGCATGGGAATTTCAACGACACGCCAGTCTTAAATATTTAAATGAATGTTTCATGAAATACCAGGTAGAGTTGTATATTATGATAATTTATGTCATGAAGTCTTTAGAGAAATTCACTTTAGATGTTTTCCTTCTACAGCAGCACTTTATCAAAACTTCTTGAAATTATGATCTTTGAAATCACAAAGTGCCAATCTTTTGGTCCTGATGACTTCGTGTTATCAAGAGTTTACAGTCTTAATGCTGTAAAGTCAAGATATACTTGAAACTCTGACTGTTTTTAGCTTTGATTGAGTTGAAGTTAACGTCAATTAAAAGTCCAGTGTTTGAGCACCCTTATTTTTATATTTATGTATGGATTTATTTTAGTTAAAACTCAAGTAATAGAGCGCCATTATTTATAAATTTATGCATTGATTTACCTTCATTTTGCTTGATAATTTTTTAGATTGCATGTTTGTATGTTGCTTAGTATATATCAATTTCAATTTTGGCATGTATGCTCATGGCAGAAGTAAGTTTAGCAGTGTGGGATAGATGCAAAAAACAGTCTCTAAGTATGCCGCTTATAATATCTGTTAAAAACTCACCTTATTCCTTTTTTAATTATAGCCTTCACCTTCATTGAGTTCATCGATCCCACATGGGCACGATATTTCTGGTGGGTGTACCTGATTGGCCTGGTCTGGACTTCAGAATTCATTCTTTCATGTCAGCAAATGGCTATTGCGGGAGCTGTGGCTTTTTGGTATTTTGCTCCTGGGTAAGTGCTGGTTTTATAATTTGTAATGTAAGGGTTACTATATAGTACATAAGAAGCCTGGCGTAACTAATGCTCGCTGTGCTGAACTTTTGCTTGAATCACTCTCTATGTCCAGTGCTCATTACATCCAAAAGTGAAGGCTAAAGCCCCACATTTACCATATTCATCTGTAATTACAGCTTCTCTTTCATAAATGTGCTACAGTAGACTCTTGTAAATATGAACAACGTTATTACAAAGTTTTTGTTTTTAACCCATTTATGCCGAAGGTTTGAAAAATGCGAATTTTACCCTGACTTTTACATATTATAGATAAAAATACGTATGAAAACAATATCCGAAAGAAAAATCAATGTATCTCTTGCCAATTATTAATTACGAGGTGTTCCAAAAATGGAACACTAGGCAAATCCACTACCATTACGTACTCAATGATAACAAGCAAATCATTTGATTCAGACATTTATTTACTCACTATTAAGAGTGGTATTCAGGGGAGCATCTAACATGAAAGGGTACATTGCATTTCTTATACTGTTATGTGATATTTTTGTGACAATAGATACAACGAGTTTGCTTTTCTTGCTTTACAATCGTATGACTCATGCCGTCATGACGTGAGTCAAGGTTATATGGATGGTCTCCCTTTCCTACCAGGCTCAGCGGTATTAACATATGTCTCTCCATAGTGAAAAGCCGCACGGCGACGAAGTTATAGTAGATAAATTGGCTTCACATCTTTTATTTTATGCAATTGACAAGCATTTTGTAAAGCCAGCTCAAAGCAGAATAACAGAGGGCACGAGTACCATTTCTTTCCACGGATCGATGCTCGATACTAGTCAATATTTTCATCAGCTCGGTCCACTACTCCCAAACACTAATTATAGGCCTTTATTAAATTTGGCTGAGTAACTTGTATCTTTTTTTCTGATTTTGAGAATAACGACTGACCTGTTGCAAAGGATTGATACCGACACCAGAAGATGCAACAGTCACAACACTGCTATCATTCCATCTGCAAACAATATTGCCTTTGCCATCGATTCGGTAATCAAATGTTCCCTTATCTTTTTTTTCTTTAGGGTAGTATTAGGTACCAAAGGAGGTTTGTCAACGTGATCTTTTCTCGCTGTGCTTGTTGCTTGATGGCCCATTGAATGAAGTTTATCAAGGAGTGCAATTTTTGTGAAAAAGTTGTCGAACACAAAATGGTATTTACCAGGAGCCTGCATTGTGAGTGCCTCAGTAAATTGCAAAACAATTGAGGCATCCAAATACCATATTATTGGTATTTAGTGTCCGGGTTTTTTCCTTGATAAGGCTGAAACCAGCAAATGTTCAGTTGCTCTATGAGAGGTCGCAGCTTGGAAAATTTGTCCATATGGTTCAAGTTGGAATTGTCAGCAACATGGAAATTTTAAAATATTGTTTGAAATCGGTAACGTCTGATTGCATTAGTAGCTAGAGAATAATTCGAATCTGGTCTTTGCTTCAAAAACATACGCCGTCTCGGAACAGAGGCGTAGCCACTCAGGAAAATCATTCCCAAAAATCACCGACAGTCAGTTCAAGGTTTACGCCCTTACTTGCAGCATATAAATTGGAATAATTGATAATCATATCAATCACTTCAGTACCCAAAAAGAGTTCTAAATATTCTGTAGGGGTTTCCATTTTTGTGATTTGTTCTTCTGAAACTCTACTTCCTACTGGCTGGGCAGTCATATCGCCTTTCTTCCATTTGCGCACACTAAAAGGATAAAATTCCCATTTCTAAGACCGCTATACACGGTGAATGAACATGCAAATGATCATGTTGAATGATCAAGAGATCATTCAACATGATATAACGTGGGGAAAATAGAACATGTTCTAGTATTCACTAAATGATCATGCGCAGTACTGTCCATTCGCGAATTTTTCCGTTATACACGGTGAATGAACATTCCCTGTGTGTAGCGAAGAAATCATCATCATTCAGCATGATCATTCGCATTATCATTCACCGTGTACAGTCATCATCATCATTATAATCAGCCTTCTGACACGGAGAGGGAATGGAATATAAGCATTACTCGGGAAAAACCCTCTAATGGCCGATACGGCAGGAGGGGGGGAGGGGCTTTGAGCAGGACAAGTGCGTATCCCGAACACTTATGATAAACTTTCTGCTAAAAAGAAAAGGAGATGCATATTGGGTGCAAGCAGCCGCGCTTCGCTCATCGATTAGTGTTCATGACGTCAATTTGACCCAGGGGGCTTGGTCCTGAATGGAAGAGTGCACAAGGTGACTCATATGTTTTCATCTCTCTGTTCACAATTGATCAGATATCGATGTATTTATTCTTTCACTGAAATGGAAACTGACTATAGCCAAGACATAACTTAGTTTCCCTCAGTCGCATAAAAGCTAATTGCTGACTTCTTTTAAAATTAAAGTGAATATTTCAGTGCGCCTGAATGCACGCATGATAGTAGTGGATTTGCCTAGTGTTCCAAAATTGGAACACTGTTAAATAAAAGCCTATAACTAAAACAAAATACATTGTTTCAAAAATTTCTTCTTACAGCACTATAGGTTATCTATTACTGAACATGCAGGGAAAAATTTACAACATTTGGGCGTAATGGCAAAAAGTTATTAATATAACATTTGAGATGGTCTCAGAAAAACTGCCTTGAAAAAAAAAGACCAATATATAGCAATACACTGACTGCGATGGGTTGGCCAAACTGACTGATTCTTTGCGCCCCGTAATAAAATATATCTTTATAAAGAGGTTCAGAAAGAAAAACCGTAGCATATTGCTGTAAAATGAGTCGTAATAATTAAATTAGAAAGTCGCGTCAGGTGTTCCAAAAATGGAACACTAGGCATAAATGGGTTAAGAAGCGAATCATTGGTTCTGATAAAAAGGCTAAGCCATTCTATAGTTAAAGAAACTTTTTTACAAAATTATTGTTATTACAAAAGTACGAAGCCTGGTCCTGGTCCCGGAGGTTATAAAATGAACTTTGTCACAAAGTTCTACGGATAGGCAACGGCGTTTAGGTGGATATACACTACGCTTCATAATAATCATTGCGCTACATTAATGTTCTCCTGCTGCACTGTGCCCAAGAGCGTCAATTATGGTTGTTTCTTCTGCAGGAAATATTTCAGTATCTGAGTAACATCATGTGAAAAGCTTCATTCCTGTAGAATCATTGTGATGCACTCATAACTAGGGGCATATTATGCATATGGCTACGGTGAGGATGATCAAATTCTCCGGA
Source organism: Ischnura elegans (assembly GCF_921293095.1). Lineage (NCBI taxonomy): Eukaryota > Metazoa > Arthropoda > Insecta > Odonata > Coenagrionidae > Ischnura > Ischnura elegans. The sequence goes on from NC_060246.1 coordinate 150,385,086, forward strand.
AATTTGCGGGTAAGTCATTATATGTATACGTCCTCTAATTCGCGTGGTTAGACACAATTCGGAGTTTCGTTTAAAATCCATAAATTGATATTAAATTAAAAAATTCGCGAAGTAACTAAATAAAACGAATGGGGATAAAATGTAACAGTGATTACAAAAGTTAGAGGAGAAAAAAATATTGCCGACACTGGGACTCGAACCCGGGGTACCAACTTTAGGTTATGGGACTAACGCCCTGGACCGCACCGCCACGGCCGTAAATGAGAGGGAGCGCTTATTCAAGGGGTGTCATGCTGCGCAAATCTTTACATGCGAATATCTCTCGAACCCGGGCCTATGTGGAAGAAAGCCGTGATACTTTTTCTATCTTACCTATATAGTTTTAGAAAATAACATCCGCATCCAGATCCCGAACATCACTTTGGCGATGTCTCCTTGTTAGCATGAACCTGTCCAAGAGATTGAACTACAATTGGGGGAATCTCAGTGCCGTAGGATAATATCCATGTGGTAGATTTCATGGAACCACACCATTCCTTCCTTCTCTTCCCCCAACTACTAGCACTTCGTGCTTTCAAATAACAATAGGTCTCTATGGATGTCTTTAAACAAGATGAATTTCGCTGTCGACGGCCGCCGTGGTCACTCCATCTCATTCGATTCCATCGGGCACGACGGTGCGCCGTTAATGGCGTGAAATGCAGCCAGTGCTACATTGAGGCTGGTTTCAGACAAAATGACTTTTAACTGGCCGGCATTCATGGCACGACGGCGTGAAATTCAGGCCGCTTTCAGACGAGAGAACTCGCTCTGCCATGTGCCGTGCCATGAACGGCGGCCGGTGGAAAGTCGTGTCGTCTTAATACGGCCTTACGTTCCCAGCCAGCAGCCGTGTTTAAGTCTACAAAATTGTTAAGTCAGGCCTACACTTAAGGTTTTCCTGCTACAAGTTATCGTATTATGCTGTCTGCTGTGTCGTGGTAAGTCACTGGAATTACTGCTCGGCATTGACCCGTGCCGGGCACTTGAGCTTATATTTCTGCTCTTTCGTGGCCGCGTTAAATTTCTTTCAGCACCTGTCCCATACCTGTCTGGATAAAATTTATACTTATTTGAAACCACACATAATTTAAAGGTTCTTAGCTGGTGTAGATCTATGTATGCATATCACCAAGATAGTTTTAGCATGGGACAGATTGCTTACTTCTTCCTTGATGATTTTCAAATTGGATCCACTGCATCACTTAGAAAATGAAGCCAGTGAAAACCTTGAGCGTTATGAGATCATGAAGTAGGTTACCCTTGTGATTAGATTTATGGACATTTGAATTTTAAACCTCAAGTATTTATTTGAGGAATAAATTAGTGTTATGATAAATTTTTTCTTGTGTGCACTCGTCATTATTACATCTTACATTTTCTTTTTTTAGGTCCAAGAAGAATTTAAGGCATCCAATTTGGAGGTCTTTGTGTAATCTGTTCCTGTACCATCTTGGATCAGTGGCTTATGGGTCATGCCTAATCACTATTTTCAAAGTGCCTCGTTTAATTCTTAGTTTTTTCAAGAGAGAGTAAGTACTTTCTTCTTCTTATCAATGATATCTGTTATTTTTTTAGTTAAATGTTACCCAAAAAATATCATCCTGAATTGTTGATTATTGCTACTTGTGCGTCAGGTAATGGGGAACATTCATGAAATTTGTTTATCCTGCTACTGCACATTTCATTAAATGAGATATTTTCTCACACATTAAAATATAGAAGCCAAAACTCTCTCACTATGCCTCAAATGATGATAATTGCTGATTAAAAGTTCTGGAATATTGCTTGAAGTCACAAGACCAGAAACGCCTTCTCAATGGTTTTACGTCATGCATGGTCCACCTTTTAATTTTCTACAAGATTTAGAGGCTTGATCGGCTAGATTGATAGAGATCAAGGCAAATAAACATCATCGAGCCTTTAGTAGTTCCTCTAAGGATAAAATGACCAAAGAAGGTTTAAAGAAGTTACAAACCAACAGAAAAATTAGCTTTCGTTGACTTCCTTATGGTATATAATTTCGTGAAAAACTGTTGTGGTGACTCACACAGCTGTGCTGATGCAGTCAAATAACAAAAATTGTGCATGCTCCCCAGTGGAATGCTTTAATTTTTACTGTTTATATATTATATTCTAATAGCATATTTAAGTTTTTATTCTTTTTATATCGTGGCTTCAGTCGAATTAAACACTTGCAGTCTTTAACTATATATTGGCTTTGGTTTAATTATTCATTTGAAATCAAGATAACTTCCTTGATCCTTGGCTACCTGTTGAACTTATTCTACTCTTCATAGATGAATGTAATGACTGTTTCAAATTTATGGTATAAGTGATTGAACGAACTACTCTTTGGGAACCACTTTGGGAATTTATTTATAACCAAAGAGTATGGCCTTGGGGAATTTATTTTCTTTCAACAGCAAATTAATTTATTTAATGTATCTTAAGATGTATATTTTAGTTTAGTAACCATAAATATTCTTATCAATACTATTGCTGATATTTAATCTTCTTATTTTATATTTATGACAAACTTTTACAGTATTGTGGATTAATTTTTTTGTCAAACGTGAACATTTTTTAAGGTCATTAGTTATGAATTTTTAGTAAACTTTTTGTCATTTATTTCTGAAAAATGTCACTTTTTTGATAGATGTCACAAGGGTGGTGATGATAGTGCCTGTATGAAATGCTGCACCAAGTGTTGTTCTTGCTGCTGCAGTTTTGAAAAGTTCCTAAAGTATATCAACCATAACGCATACACTGTGATAGCTCTTGAAGGAGGCGATTTCTTTCCTGCTTCCAAGGTGGTAAGTTTCCTTGAGCTTTGAGTGATACTTCTTTTTATGGATCAGAGATAGTACTTTCATGTTTTTATTGATAATTTTGCCATTTTGGAATGCAGAGAATTCATATCAAATGGATCTTATGAATTGAGAATGTATTTAAAATAATATCAATCAATGGTACATGCTATACTGGTTAATTTGATAATATATTTATTCTGTTGAATTTAAATGCTTGCTTTGTGCTAAAGATTTTGTTGAAATGATGAAGTCTCAAAAATTAACCCTTAGAGTGTGGGAATGTTTTTATACATTTGCATGCTGACTGCAGCATATACCCAAATTTTTTATCTCTACCTGGATATCTTGCACTTGGGCACTTTCCCTCACCATAAGGATCGCTAAGGGGCTTAATTCTACCTGACCAGACCTATTGGCAGGGGGCGCCTCATGCACAGGGGGTCTCTTCTGCACTGGCTGGCAGCTAAAATCCTGAACTCCTGCAGCCCAAGGGATAAGGGAGGACTATATTTGAGGATGGACCTTATTTTGGATTTGAAAATATAGGATATAGATTGTTAGTTCATTCTCCCCATCTGTAGTTTCTTGAAAATCAATCATTTTGCACAAAAGATCCTGATGACTCTGATGATCAATGCATTCAAAGCCACTTAATACTAAATGATAGAGAACACTTGCTCATGAGTTTTAGCAATCTAAATCAAATACCTGTTTGTTTTTGGATGGTTTTTCTTTTGCCATTCTTTTCCTTGTAACACTGTATCCACTAAAATTGAGAATATCCATGTTAAATTCATGTAATGTTGAAGATGTCTTGGAATTAATTTTACATAGGCTCTGAATTAATGCTCCTGTAGTCCTGTAAGTTTTTTCCCATTCTTTAATTATTCTGTAATCATTAAAATTTAATTTTGATAATTCACTCCATTCCTGCTACTACAATGTTGCTGTCATTGAGTGAACATATGCAGATGATGGATAATTTTTGCATGAAATCAATAGTTTGCAAATTCAATTTGTGGAATAGTGACATGATAGATTGAAAAGTAAACTTTGTTGTATTATGCACAACAAAGTTTACATTTTTACAAAGTAGCGTATTCTGTGTGGAATACAGCAAAGTTTATTATTCCTCTTACTCCTAACAACATATACTTTTTTATCTATCCTGGTTAATTTTGTTCAGAGTCACCTGAAAATAGCTGGGAAATGTGGAGATTGAGGTGTTCCCGCATTAGTAGGGGTTTCTGTGTTGAGAATCCTCTAGTTTTAAGGGCAACCTTTGTTAAACTATCAGTCTTTAAAGTTAACATTTCTTCGTTTGCTAGTAGGGAGTAAAAGCATTGGTGATCATATTTGGATTATTTGAACTCCATAAGCACAAATAAATTATAAGGTTTGCTTTGCTCCAAAAAAATAAGAAAATATAATTCAAAGTTACCACAAAGTAGCCAGAAAATGTGCAGGTATGTTGAAGAGCAGTAGCCAGACGAATGGTAGTCCATGTGATGGTGTCATGTAAAAAACACCATTGGAATGGAAGTGGGAAACCCTGCCAACTACCTCTTCCCTGAAAACATGGAGTAAAACCAAATGATCCTCAGAATCTCATCAAACGGGACTCGTCTGCAAATCAAAACGGGAATGGTCAAAGTGGCGGAGAAGTCAATTTGCTACGTGGACAGCAGAAGGATAAAGAAACCGTGGATAACGGAGAACATGATAAGGGAAATGGAGGAGAGGAGGAAGTGGAAGAATGTGGACACAGAGCAGGGCAAAAGAAAGTACAGGGAACTTAATAATCGATTACGACATGAAACTAAGAGGGCAAGGGAGGCTTGGTGGAAAAGGCAGTGTGAGGAAATGGAAAAGTTCCAGAAGGAAGGAGAGGGAGGCGCGTTGTACGCCAAAGTTAAGTCACTATCGGGCGGCAAAAGAGGACAAGCCATGTCAAAAATTAAGGCTAAAGATTGGAGGATGCTAACAGAGCGAGAAGAGGTACAGAGCAGATGGAAGGAATACGTGGAAGATCTGTATGACGGAAGAAACAGGTCGGAGAGATTGACGTTAGAGGAGGAAAGTGCAGTGGAGGAGGACGATCTTGGGCTGGGGATCTCAGATTCGGAAATCCAGAGATCACTTCCTGATATGAAGGCTAGGAAAGCAATGGGTGTAGGCAATATCCTATGCTAGCTCCTAAAGAATCTAGGGAAGGATAGTAAGAAAAGGTTTTTCGATATAGTACACAGGATCTATGAGGAGGGATGCTGGCTGAAGGATTTCATGAAGACTGTTTTAATTCCGCTACCGAAAAAGGAGAAAGCTGTGGAATACGGAGATTATAGGACTATTAGTCTAATATTGCACGCGGCAAAAGTGGTACTGAGGATATTGAACAGATGAATGGAGGTCAAGGCAAACAAGTATTTAAGCAAAGATCAGTTTGGTTTCAGAAAAGGAAAGTCAACTCGTGACGCAATAGTGATAATGAGGTCCCTGGTGGAGAGAAACCTAGAATATGACCAGGACGTGTATGCCTGCTTTGTGGATTTTGAAAAAGCATTTGATAGAGTGAACTGGGTATAGCTAATGGATACAGTAAACTCTTGATTTTACGAAGCAGGATTTTACGAAGTTTTCGATTATACGAAGTGATATTGCGGTCCCGGTGAAAAGCCTATGCTAAATACATGGCGCTATTCAATTATACGAAGTTTCGATTATACGAAATTTTTTGAATTTACGAACCTCGGCTCGGTCCCTAGGAGCAAATGGCATTCGTTTATACGAACTACGGCGAAAAATTTGTCAACAAAACTAGTTTCGCCGGCGTAAGTAGCTAAAAAATCAGCGCTTCCAACTGTGGTCCATCAAAAGTGCGAAATCGTAAATGATAATGCAACTTTGGAGAGAAATGGGTCGCCAAAAACCTCACTGTGGGAATTTAGGGGGAGTAGGAGTTCAGTTAAAACATCGCGGCTGACATTATGCCCCTATTTACGTGCCTGTTCGTAAACATAGCATCGACAATAATTCGTAGTTTAACATGTCAGGAAGGTCGCGCGGAGTATTTCGTACACCCCTAATTAACCCTTTGCACTGCTGTGAACGTACTTCGAAGACTACTTGACTACTTTTCGCCGAGGCACTTCGAAGGGTCCCTAATCCGGGACCCTTTCCTCGACGAGCTCACCCTCGCTGGCCCCTGAAACTGGGCTATTTTTTGATGCATTACCTGACGCAACCCTGGGTTTCAAAGGGCAAAGGTGCCATGGGGGAAAAAGAGTAAAGTGCGTGTTACTGGGGGGCTGTGCGTCAACCAAACGGGCACGGACAAAATAAGCCCGTTGTCATTGGGAAATTTGAAAGGCCACGGTGCGTAAAACATGTAAAATTGGAAGCCCTCCCCGTTTTTTACCATGCAAATAAAAACAGCTGGATGACCCGAGAAATTTTCCAGCAAACGGTTATACGTCTACAGAGAAAAATTGCTGGAGAGAACAGCAACATTGTTTTAATAATGGATAATGCCACCGTTCATAAATACGTGGAAGATCTAAAATTGGCTAATTTTCGAGTCCTCTTTTTACCCCCGAACTCGACTAGCAAGTTCCAGCCCTTGGACCAAGGCATTATCCAGGATTTTAAAGTCCTATACCGGAAGAAGCTTGAGCGGTATTACTTGCGATGGATCGGTATGTATACATTCATCTATTTTGCTCATGTGCGTTTGGATATCGATTTAGATATTTTTATTCATGATTATCATTCTTTCAAATCTATTTGCTACTTTTATAAATGGGAACAGAAATTAATAACATCCCGAAATGGACGTTGATACATGCAATCCGCGCCATAATATCTTTTCGTGTATATATTGGCCTTTGTGAATGAACAACTTAAATATCTTAAGTACTGGGCTCTATTTACCGCCAATTTATATTTCAGGCTTCTCGTAATAAAGACGCACTTCCAAGTCTAACCATGAACTTTCTTCTCACGCGCTTCCCCGTTCTCCCATGCTGGGGTTCTGCCTTTCCAAAGCCGTCCCTTCCCTCCTGCCGCCTTTGGCTGATCTTGCTGACACCCACCTTACGCATCCCAAACCCCTCCTTCCCCAGCATTTCCCATTCACTCCCTCCCTAAGGAGACTGAGCTTGTGTGCGTCGCAAAAAAATACGGCCCCCAAAAGTAGACTGAGGCAGAGCTGAAGGCCATTTCCCCACCCTTCTTTGTCCTGCCCCCTTCACCAGTCCTTGTGCTGACCACACTTCTTCCCTTAGGCAATCCCCATCCCACTCTTATTCACCCCACCCACTGGGAACGTTCCCCGATTGTGGAGAAGGGCATGGTTCATCTTTACCTGCAACGGTGGGAAGTTATTAACCAGAGAGGGGCGGAAGAAGTATCTTCCACTATCGGGAAAAAGGTGCCGCGCTTATAATTGTCTCTCTTCTTCTCAGCTGACTTTTCAATTGAAATTAATTTCTTTGCTCTTTCCACACTATATTTATTTACGATTATGGCGCGACTATTTTTTAGTGCTAAAACTAAGAAAATCTTTTCTCTACGTCAATGATCCTTTGCCTAACTTTCAATACGGCGGAGAAAGGAACACGAAAACTAAATGAGGTGACGGCACAGGTTTTTGCGTGTCATGTTTTGGGAATTCACGCTAGCGAACCAATACTTAACCACGTTGAGAAATGATATAACGTCTCTTGTAGGAAAACAATCAATGTGGATAATAACGTTTCTATCTATATTTCTCCGATACTGTAAGATGTTTCTCCTGTCGGCATAAAAGGAGAGAAATATACTATATGAACAGGTCACCTCACACCTGGTATGAAGAATACAGTCCTGATGAAGAATTAAGTCTTTTATGGCAACGTCTGCGAAGATGATGGAACACAGTAGTCGGACGGAGAACTAAAACAGAATTTACTTCAAATATTCGCCAGAAGATAATCACATCCTACGTTATTTATGATCGTAATTGAATCTCAGTGAAAATAGAGCATATTCTGCTGAAAATACGAAGTAACTCGAAATATTAACTTACGAAGGTTATTTTGGAAACGGGCTAAGACCCTTGTTTTTCTTTTTTTCTCGTCACTGAGCGATAGAGGGCGACATAAATGGCGGTTAGGCCGGCTGCCGCTAAAATTCCGTGGGTGTCAGAAACAAATATCTATCTTTTGCGTACTTAATAGTAGCTATTGGCTCCTAACCACAAATTTATTACTGTTAATTCTTATAATAAACATAGCAATTCATTATTTGATTACGTTTTCTAAACTGGTCGGGAATTTCTTTAGCGATCGTTGATGTTGAATTATGAACAAGAAATGGGAATTTTATGGTGGTATAATTATTTAACGATTTTTCACATCATAAATCGATAGCAAAAAGCCTTTTCTATGAATTATACCGAGAATAACCACCGAAAACATTTAAATAAGACCACTAAAGACAAAAAACGGCGGAAGAAGCAAAAGCGAACATTTTTTTCGTGACTTATGAAAAAGGTTTGAATTTACGAAACTCGATTTTACGAAGTGCCAATTTTCCGGTCCCACTGACTTCGTAAAATCAAGAGTTTACTGTATTTTCAAGAGTATAGGTGTACATTGGAGGGGACTAGTTCGTAATCTGTATATGGCCCAGACTGAGCAAGTGAAGGTAGCGGACGGAGAATCTGGGTGGCCAAGCATTGGCTGAACGGTGAGACAAGGTTGTCCTTTATCGCCGCTGCTTTTTAACGTACACGCTGAGGTAAGAGAAGCGTGGGACAAGTTGGAAGCCGAAGTGAAAGTGGGAGGAATGATGTTTAAATCGGTAAGGTTCGCGGATGATCAGGCACTCATCAACCAGTCAGCGAGGATACTGCAGGCTCTACTGGATGCATTAGACAAGCGGTGCGAGGAGTATGGGATGAGTATTAATCACAAGAAGACCAAGGTAATGCGGTTTTGTAAAGCATCACGAGCGAGGAATGTGAGACAAGATAAAAGTAGGTGGGGAGAAGCTTGAGCTGGTAGAACTATTCAACTATTCAGGCTGCATATTAGAGGAAAACGGATACAGTAGTAAGGACATCAGGAAGCGAATTGCATTAGCAAAGGAGGTGTTCATGAACAGGAAGGAGCTTCTGAGAGGATCCTTATGTAAAAGTTTAAAGAAAAGGTTAGTGAAGAGTGACGAGGAGTGTAGCGGAAACGTGGACACTAAGGAAGGAGGACATGAGAAGTTTGGAGGCATTCGAGATGTGGGCATGGAGATGAATGGAGAAGGTGAAATGGACAGAGAGGAGGAGAAACGACAAAGTGCTGGACATGGTGGGTGAGGAGAGGCAACTTTTAGATGAGATACGGAGGAAACAGAAGGTTTGGATCGACCGAGTACTTAGCGGGGAGGGGATGTTGAAAACGGTGTTAGAGGGTAGAATGTTAGGTAAATGAGGGAGGGGAAGGAAGAGAATAGGACTTTTAGATAGATTGAAAGGGAGTAGGCCTTACAGTGTATTGAAGAAAGAAGTGCTGGAACGAAAGAGAGGCTCCCAAGTACCTTCTTTAGTACTCCAAGGAAACCTACCTTAATCGGTAGAATACTGTAATAAATATCTTCCATTGCTCATGGGGAGTAACAAACAGTGGTGACAATATTTTGATGAAAAAATTAATTTATGTTTTATTTGTGTAAATAGTATTGTATGGAATTCATTTCTGATCATGTTGGTGATGATTCCATGTGTGGAATTAGTTGGATTTACTGATTAATATTTAATAATTGAATTTTTGCTTTTTTTCATTTTATTAGGCATTTAATACGACAGTTCACTATGCATCACATGTAGCAGCAATCAATAGTGCTGGTGACTTCATTCTTTTCCTGGGAAAGTGCAGTGTTGTGGCCATTACGGGACTGATTGGCCTACTCCTTATGAAGCACAATCCTCACTTACATCTTTATGCAGTGCCTATTTTCATTATATCAGTCTTTGCGTATTTCATAGCTCACTGTGTTTTATCTTTATATGAGGTAAGCCCATATTCATTGATCTTTACCCTACTTAAAATTTGTTTTTATGTACCAAATATGTATCTCCTTGTATCTTTTATCTATGTTAGTCTTTTAGCTTAAATCATCCATGTACAGGGATGCCGACTTACAAAAAATATTGGGGGGGCCCAAACCGGGGATTTTGCCCCTGGAAATTTTATAAGTAATGAGTTTTAAGTTTTTTAAGCATTTTAGAAGAGTCATACGATCAACATTAGAACCCTGATAACTCGAATCTCAATATCTGGACACTCCGGAGAAAATCGACAAGCCTGACACATTTTTCCCTCACACCTATAACGAATTTTTGAGGAGGCTCGGGCCCCCTCAGGCACCATGGAGTCAGTGCCACTGTCCATGTATACTGTAGGCTCAAATATTTGTGATATCAAAAATGTAATAATCTAAACTTTTCTCTGAAATTACAGAATGTAAACTTTTTACTCTTGACATCATTAATAATTATAGTTGACTACTGTTTGGAGATTTTGTCACTTTGAAAAAGTTAAAAATTCTTCGGGCAATGATTCACTATTATTTATAGTTGCTCTTTCTTTACTAGGGCTGGGATATTTTTGAAACCTTGAATCACTTGAATATCTACCAGAATCTTATTGATTTTTCTAATATTGCCATCTTTTTAATCCTACTTGTAACCTCTTGACACCTCCAACTTGTCAAATGTGATTTTTACTATCACCACTTTAAAAAAGTGCAAAAATAGCACAACACATTAAATTTGAATAGTATCTGGTTTGCAATACGATCATGATGCTCATTCTTTATGATTAGAGCTCTGTGATTTTTGCAAAAGAAAATTTTTGTGATTTTAAGCAGAATGTCAGTTTTTATGTGATTTTTTAAGGTTTTTGAATTATAAAAAAACTTTCATTGCTTTGTGAATGTTTTTGAGGATTTACTTTTGAATTTCAAACCACTAATAAGAGTTGTTTCTGACAATTCTGCACTTTATGTCCAAACCACAGATTAGAACTCTGGATTTTCGACTTCTGAGCATTACGTTAACCTAAAACCTGAAAATGATGCTGCAATTTTATATACACAAAGAGCATATTGTATTTCTTTGAAGAAGTATATCAATATCATATTGATTCCCTTGTTGATATCCACTACTCAAACATACACTTCGAAAGAAAGGTTTTAAGGAATGCTTCTGAGGAATGAAATCTTTTAAATGTTGGAATGGTGGATTTAGCAAATAATTACTTAGGCCTTAATCACATGATCATTTTCTTTCTATGCAAAAAGTGATCACTGGAGCGATTGCTTTTCGCGATGGGAAAAGTTATCGCTCTAGTGATCATTTTTCTGAATCACATGGTCCCTATAGTCATTGGCTTTCACATCACTATCAGTATCACAGCTCGTTGTCATGGGACCCGCATAACGAAAATATACAGCGTGTTTGTTTATCTATGTCGTTCCCACAATTGTCAAACGTTGCACTGCAACCGCTCCATACGGGCATGCGTTCCGATTGGCTGATATGGAGTTTTGGTAACAATTTTAGCAACGGAAAAAGCGACAGGACGAGTGATGAAAAATAGCGATGGGAATCCTCATCGTGATCGCGAAAAACAATTGCCGGTGATGATCATTTGCGAGTGATCACTAGGAAATCGCTCTAGTCACTCTAGTGATCATGATAGTGATCACTAGAAAATGACAGATAAAATGATGTGATTCAGGCTTTACAATTGGTACTCATCGCTTAATGCAATTTTCCATGTTAAGTGTTCAATAACAAGTGTTTATGTGGCTGTGTGTGTTACTGCTTTTCCGTGTTTTTCTCTATGTATTCTTTCTCAAATGCATTTGCTGGTCCTGTTTGCTTTTACTTTCTAGTTTATCTGTGGCTTTAACCTGTGTATCCTGCTAAAACTTCATTTCAGATGGTCATTGATACATTATTCCTATGTTATTGTGAAGATATCAACTTGAATGGTGCTTCCCCTGAGTCTGGCTTAATGATGTCTGAATCAACTCGTGCTTTTCTGTTTGAGAGGAGGGTGGACAGTGAGATCAGGGCTGGGGCAATAGAAGGCAACAGTAGTTCCCGAGTGGAGCACTTGCCAGCTGATTGAAGCTGTGCTTTCCAGATCTCTATTTTAATATGTAAATATGTTGTTTCTTTTAACTTTTTTTTGTAGAGAATAGCATTGACATTTAATTACCGTATTAACGATACAACAATATCTAGTTATTAATGGATGACTTTAAATATGTTTGGAATATAGGTTCGGACAATGATATATAACCAATGATCAATATTCAGAGGATGGGTGCTTTTCTGCTGTGCTAAATATTGGATGGTAATTTGTATGAATGGGAATGTTCAATTTTGACCATCTTGTCATCTGTTTGCTCTGTTCGGTTTGCATGGCTGGAAAAATCCTTTATTACTGTGACTTTCTCAGTTGAAATACAACCAATGATGCTGGATTGACTGAATATTAGTGATGGGTCGGTTCGATTCCTCGATTCTCGGCCAAGAACCGGAATCGAAAACGAGTACTTTCCAAGGCGAAAAATCGATTCCGATTCCAGTAGTACTTCAAACAACAAAATATACGACCGCGTTTCTAACAGTCATTTGAATTTTCGCGCCACGAAATCGTAATAACAAAACACATATCTTCTTGGGATGTGCGAGTACTCGAAAATTCAAGTCGATCGAGTAGTTGGTACTCGACTCGAGCGTTTCGAGTAGCATTACAAATGTCGAGTCGAGTAGTTAAGGTTACAGAGCTTTCGAGGCTAGTAGGTCCAGCAATCTGCCGACAGGAAGCGCTATCATGAACTCATGTAATAATGCAGTTTTTAAAGCCGATAAGCCATTCTAATGCCTTGGCCTGGTAGTTTCAGCTTGCCGAATACACTATAGTTGTCGACGTGGGCGCCGAATACCTTTACGCCAGCCGCGGCGGCCGATCGTCTTCCTACCCCGCGCACAATGGTCCGAAATCGGAAAAAGCTGGAATGAAGTCCAAAATGACCTTTTTGGGGATAGAGACTTGAAACTCAGCGTAAATACTCATTAATCATTACCAAATATTGATTTATATGCCATTTTACATAAATGCGAACCTTTAGTGAGATACAGAGGCCCAAACATGACCAATTTTTCAATGCCACGCGAGATATCGTTTTTCCTCAAAAAATCTTTGAATTTATCCAAGTGGTTTTGCGTTGGTATGAGTTTTGTGGAATAAAAAACGCAATATTCCTTTGATCTGGTGCTTTGCCGGTACTTTTAATGACTTTTGAAGATTTTGACTCTCATCTGTCTGGTTTTACAATGCAAAATGGCCGACCCGTTTTTCACGTGAAATTTGACATAAAGTAGACATTATCTTTCGTTTACGTAAAATATAACTCGGAAAATTTGAACCACAACATAAAGTAGAGATTTCGAAAGAGTACTAAGTAGAAACCTTGAAAAAAAAGTTTGCGACCAAGGAAATAAGAGCGATTTTTCAATCGCGCGTCAAGGCTGAGCTACACTCTGCGGAACTTTAAGGCACGGTAACTGAGGCCGATTTTTCAAGTTTTTAAAAACATTAGTCTTGAAAATCGTCATTTAAAGCATGTATAATCGTCTTCATTGACTTAAAACACTAAACTGAGGATGTCAAAAAGGTTTATGTATAGATCGACTAGACCATTTAGCGCATTACTCGAGTGAAAATACTAAGGATTGGATATTTTTCGGAACCATCCCACGCATAAGAAATATGGCTCGGGTTTTGAAGTAAAGTTAAGAGATTAAGTCAACATGCTTAAGAGAGAGGAAAATGAACTGTTTTCGTGAAAGGCAACAACCGATACCCTTTTTCCCTTTCCACCTTCGCCGAGGTGAGTCGCGTGGTAGGGGGAGTTTTCACACCACAAGGCTCTTTTAGCCTCTTTTATTACTGCGTCCGTCCGATGTGATATTCATTTGTAGCGTTTAGTTTCTTTCTTGAACTTAAAAAAAAAGAGATTTTAAGGTTGATTAAATGACGTGAGAAGTATAGCATTTTTTTGGCTCTACAAAACTAAAGTTTAGTTCTATAGTTGTTCACTTCGTCCACTTGTATTCCATGAAGATTCAAGATCCAAAAAAATCGTTGATATAATTTTTAATAAAAATTCCAAAGTCTCCGAAATCTTGCAATTTTGGTAGGAAAGTACTTAACCTTAAGCCCAATAACACACATGTGTAGCAAAAGGCAATTTTCTGCAGGCAGTAACACTGTAACATGGAGACGTCAAAACCTGCTGGCTGAGCATGTAGAATAATTGGTTTTTCTGCTTGAGAATTTGAAAGGGGCAAATATTACATGATTCATATACGTAGTATGTAATCTTTATTACTGCTATGAAAATTTATGTACTCAGGGCTCTCCCTTGTAATAATCATGGTAAATCTAAGCGTCCTGGTAGCGCAACTGGTAGAGCACCTTGCCGGCAACCAGGAGGTTTTGGGTTCGAGTCCCAGTCAGGCCGCATTTTTACCCTCTGATTTCTGGCTTTTTTCCACCTACCACAGCACCGTTGTCCTCGTCCTTTTTCTGTTCCATGTTCCTATCCCTTTCTTTCCTTACCTCTGAATTTATATGTATATATATATAGTCGACATATTATGAGTGCCAATATTCTAAAGTAATACCTATCATGTAACACCACTTTTCAGGTATGTTCTGTTTTGAAATTTAGCTATATTATATTTTAATTACATAGTAATGATATGAAAGATGCTTTTTTCGACTGACTCTTTCACAGAGTAATATTTTTAAAAGTGGTTTTCTTGTTGCCTGGAATTAAATGATATTTTTCTTGGAGCCTATGGCATCAGAATCGATGGAATCGGTATCGGTAGAATCGGAATCGAAATGTCAGAATCGGAATCGGGATCGGAATCGATAAAATTTTGGAATCGACCCATCACTACTGAATATTTAATTACTTGTTAACAGAATTATGTGCAATATGTATGTGCTTAGACCAACTGTTCTTAACTCCCAGCTTAAATTGTTATTTAAACATGCATTATTTTTGGTTACCCATTCTTGAAAATGCAGTTAATACAGTGGAAGCTCATTTTAGTGAATACTGTATTTAGCAAGAATCATCTAGTCATGAGAGACAGTATGCTGCTGAAAGGCATATTATTAATGTATATAAAAATATGGATACAGTGAGGCCAAGAAGTCCATGCCATGGTATGCCCTTGGTATTACGACGTTCGGAGTAGTGAAAATCTTTTTAACTTGAAAGTAAACGGGGTCACCCATTTTACCGGTGACCAGAAGTATGATTCTGAAAAAAGTGTATGATTTTCATTTTGCCAGCCACTTAACACATTCAGCGTGGAGCACGTCAATTGACGTGGTCCTGTCCAAGCCGAAAAGCTGTCTGCCGGTCGGACTGACGGGGGCCTTTCTCCGCCTCCGTACGTGACTAATATCCACTTCCGAGTCTTCCGATTGTGTGTATGGCCTTCAGCAAGCTTCCCTCTTTCGACCCGTGTGCACCATTTGTAAATAGCAGTATTTGAACGGAAGTTATGGTGCAAAAACCACTCTCTCTATTTCTTTCTTATTTTATCAGCCGATTCTGATGACGTTCATGAAAATAGGGCCCTCATTGAATGTGTTAATATATGTAAGCATCAGTAATACAGTATATGTACTAAACTTATTAAATCACTAGGCACAATTCAAGTGAATGACTACCTGGCTTGCAAGCAGAGATCTTTGCGAAAAATATAGAACATTGAGGCCAATGTAGCATCATGCAGGTCGAACACTCAGTTTTCATGCAGGGCTGCCTGTCATCAATAAGGTAGTTTCCTTCATCGAAGAAAACGAAAGGCATTGATTGCGATTCATTACCCACCGATTGTGGATTCATAATATACAAATTATTTGGTTTTACAAATCCCAGTTTAGACGAATGGCAATGATCAATTTTAACCGCATTTAAAAAGGCCAGATTGGTGCTCATGCGATGCCACTCCACGTGATGTCCCAGGGACCTAGTTTCTATACGAGTAGATAGGAGTTTTACATGGTCTGAGATTACCAATGAGGCACAGAGCTCAGGGGAAACATGTCTTAATAACAGGATTCCCACTCAACCGTGAAAACCTTAAAACCGTGAATTAGCCGTGAATTTCGTCTACCGTGAAAAAACCTGGAAAAAGCCGTGAATTTCGCCATGAAACCTTAAAAATATCTCAATATTGATAATAATACTACAATCGACTGATCAAATTCGATATGTTAGTCTTAATTGTTTCGTGGTCAGGCACGCGCAGACTCTTAGTCTACGCATTTCTCTACACACGAATATTCGAAGTGTATTATCGTGATTGGTCCGTACTATATGACGACACATTGACCGATATTTTCCATTTTAATGGCGGAAGTCTGTTATTTTGTCTAAGCATTTCAATTTCAGTGATAGCTTGGGATGGATTTGTATTCGAAAAAGGACGAATGAAATAATTTGCATTTCTAATGGACCCAGAATGAACCATTTACGAAAATTATCTGACAAGTTACTCGAAGTTCGGTTCCCACACAAAATTAGGGCACATGCCATATGCTTCGAAATATGATTTGCCATTGGAATTTTACTTAAGGAAACATTTCTATGGCAAAAAGGCTTTCAATTTATGGCAATAGCTCTCAATAGACTACACTCACCTCGTTTGAATTTATGTGAATAATAAAGTAAAAGTGAAAATAATGTGTTTCTGCAGGTATTTATTTTGTCTTTATATATTTAAAACCAAGTGCATTATACAGTGGAACCCCGATCTATCGTTCCCGCATTGATCGTTTTCCCGCATTCATAGTTCGCCGTTCCTGGTCCCATATAAAGTTCCATAAAGGCAATATAATTTTTTCCCGCATCCATCGTTCTCTGGAGTATCGTTTTCCCGCATTGATCATTTGAAGATCACGGTCCCGTCGTATAATTTTCCTGCATCCATCGTTTGACGGAAATGAGACGAAGTGTTTACCACGTGTTGTTTGTGGCTAATAAAGACAGACACCCCCAGGAGATTGAATTGCCATAGGGAGAAGCTGAGTGCCTTGGGATAGTGACATTAGCGCATTTCCCAAGATCCGCTATCCCCCTCCACTCAGAACTCGCCTCCCCCCTCTGAAGCTTTCCTCTTCTCCGAAATAAAAAAAAGGTCTCAGCTCGCGCAGGGATCGTATTACGAAGACCTTAGCTTCGAAAAAAATATCAATTTACACGAGAACAATAGAAATGTTTCGCGCCCCCCCCCCTTTTCTCACCCACTGACCTTTTTCAGCCTACGTGCTTCAAATTTCCCAGTTTCTGGAGGTCAACTGCTGCATGAATCACCTACTAGCCCAAAAGGTGTCTAACAATGAATTTCGGCAATTGGCATTATACTTTAATTAGATTGAAATATTTGTAAAGTGCACATGATTAAAAAAAGAATGAGACCAAACACGACGTATTTCTAACGTTATTTAAGCATTTAAAACAAGAAAATAGTTGGAAAAATTCAATGATGATTTCTGGCGAAACTCGATATCCTCGTAGCTGAGCTTCTCGGCAATTAATTTGGCATTTTTCCGAAAACGGGATATCAGGTTATTATCAGTTTACGACTTATACTATACATAAGTCTCAGTTGTAAGAGTTACTGAGGAAGGGATATCTTCTCAAGATATTTTGTTTCTCCCTACTAACAATCCAAATTCATCTACTCATCTGGCACTACACGATAATTAGAAAAGAATGTGTAAGTTGCCTTCTCTTTAGAACAAAAAATTTCATGCCACAGTCATGTTTATGCTTCACCCTCTGCAGTATGTTCTGCATAAGACGTACGCGATAGCATCAGTTCCGAACTTCACCTCGCACAAATGGTTCCGTAGTTTCCAGGGTGGGTTGACTTCAACCTAGCGAGTGTTTTTCGTGTGGGTTTAATAAAGTAAGGATTCATTTTTTTTTAGTTTTATTTTTATCCGTCTTCGGACCTCCGAAAAAACAAGTACTTTTAAAGTACTTGTTTTTTCCGAAGAAGACTTTGAGAGTACTTTAAAAGATGGACTGAAAATAATTGAATGTGAAGAAAAGCATTCGGAATAGAAGCGCGTGAATATTGGAGAACGGCTCGGGCTGTTCGCTAGCACATGACGGTAGGGGTGGGGGTAGAGCGAGCTACCAGGTAAAAACAAGAAGTGGGATGAAGCCGAGGCTCAGGCGGGCGTGCCGCTGACGATTAATGCAACAATGTTCACGCTTTACACATGGCCTAAATTACATGAAAAATATATTTATTAGACAGGAACATTACAAATAATTGACTATTTTTGGCCTATATGATCCGTCTCACAACCAATCACTTCGCCGGCGAAAGCGGTTGTTCTAGGCGCAAAATTCACATTGCTCTCGTGAATACGTGTATTGGAAATGGCGTTTGATGGATTTTTATATCAGAGAGAAATCCATAATAGCAGGGTAAATGACGAGTGGAGAGCAAACATTTTTATTGAGGTGGCGTGTTCCGTTAGTATATTTGAAAGAGATATTATTCGAATCAACTACATGACTTAAGTGTCTCGATAAGATACTATTATTCCTGTAATTGGCTAAAATCTTCTTTGAATCCTCTTACAAATATCATAATTACGCGCCAAAATCCTGCGTTTCCTGGGACATAGGAAACCTATCCAAACATTCCCGCATCGATATTTTCCCGCATTCGTCTTTTTTTTCGCCCATCCCCCTGAAAAGCGATGGATCGAGGTTCCACTGTAATGATATGAAATTCATATTTTGTTTTATTACGTTCTATAAACAATTTTAATAAATATTTTCCATGATCTCAGAAAGATTGGGCAAGGGAAATTTGGTTACTGTGCGGTAATAACAACGTGCACAAAAAACAATCTCTCGGTGAGGAATTAAAAAAGGACTTCCGGTGTTCATACGGAAGAAGGTCCTAAGGGCATTTGCATATTAAAGGAGGCCATGGTATTCGGCGTCCGGGCAAGAGCGCGGTTGGGTTGGGCCTTTAGTTGGCCCTGAATTTTCCAAACGTTGACGTCAGAACAGATATCACTTTTCATTGCTGCGTTTACATTCACGGCGTATGTCGCGTCCGTTAATTTTTAGTTAATATACGGCCGGTGATTTTCCTATTTTTGACATATAAACGGACCACATATTTGACGACATTGAGACCGTGAAAACCTGAAAAAACCGTGAAAACTTGGAAAAAAAACGTGAAAACCTGGAAAAAACCGTGAATTTCATTCTTTAGGTAGAGTGGGAACCCTGTAATAATCACCTATTAAAACTGCCTATGGTTGGAAAGTTTCCTTCGATTGATAAGATCTTAATAATCCTTATTTAAACCAAGCACTACCTGCTAGCAGGGTACTCTGCCACCTGCTAGCAGCCTGCATCGCAGCGGCACGCATACCCTCGCCCCAAGGTCACCTCACATGGCGGATGCGGTAACCAGAATGACGTCAAATGGGGTTTTCCCAGCATTCATACTTAGCCGTCGCGTTTTCGCGAGCTTGAAATTTTTTACTTTTCGTTTAGTCGCAAAAAATAGATATCATCATTTAAAAATCTAAAAGCCTGAAATGCGTACTCCAGGAGTAATAAATTTTTCAATTTAGGCAACAAAAAAAATAATAGGAAACCAACCTATTGGTGGCAGTGTGGAGAGTTAGCTGAGGCCGTGCACCGATCTGATTGGTGCTGTGCCATGGTGATTGATGCTTGGCCGGAGCTAGGCAGAGATCTCACCACAAATAATGTGTCATGTAGCAATACTGTTAATGAACTATTAGTTAGAATGCATTATGTGCCACGTCTACCTTATGAATGGTATGAAAACCTTGTCCATGCTCTACGGACTTCAAGCCTGCTCCTCGGCATGACTGCCACCATGTTATACATATTCTAATTCAGGCCGTGATGCTCACTATATCATTCCATCACTTAGAAATTAATTTTGTTTTTCACTTCTTATTCCGTAAAGCAAAATTTTTTAACGTCAGTCATAATGCAAAAATGAGTGATCACATCACTATACACTGTGCAATGCGCAGTACATGGATACATGGTTTTTGAAAAGAAGCGCTGATAATTGTTTTGTAATATTTTTTTTGCAAAATTAGATACAAATATGCAAGTTAAGGCAAGCATTGATGTTACTCCTCTTTGATTTAACTCTGATACAAATAAAGCTCTAATTAAAGGAGAATAGAAGAATTTAGAGGCTTCATTCTTCATCTTCATATGTAATGAGCACCTGAGCAAGCAATTTTTTGGGTATTATGACCACCCATTAAACTGAGCTTCCACTGTATTTGAATCCTTTTCCACTAATTTATTAATGCAACTTATTGAATATAAGGATATGGTAAATGACCAGGCAAAAAACTTTTATTTAAAATAGTCTAAATTTGCTAAGTTTATTATTTTACTTTTTATAGGTAATGAATGACACATTGATACTATGTGTCTGTGAAGACAAAAACATTGGGGGTGATGAAGAGAGTTACTGTCGCCCATCACTAGTTGCAAAGCTGCTTCCTGAAAACAACTTGGGTACAATTCAAGGAAGAATGCTTTCATATCAGCCAGTCAGCACTGGAGAAAATGAGCCAATTTTCGCAGGTTGTAATTGACTTAAGTGTTGTTGTTACGTTGTTTTATTGCCTATTAGATTTTGTACATAGTGACATCTTTATTCTTGAGATTTGTTTTAAAATTACATATTCAAGAGTATTGCATTTGATAAATTTTTATCCAAATTGTACTCAAGGTAACACCTTGAGCCTTACTTGGAAAGGCATACGGCAGCTGTAGTGTAGCAAAACTATGGTTTTTGCTTGGTACTTACTGGAATATTAAGAAGCTTCACAGAATCTGTGGATATAGGAAATATTTTTTTGTTTGAGTCAGCCTCCAGGTTATTAATTGTATTTAGGTAACATGCTCAATTATTAATTAAGAGGTTTATTTCAAAGCTGGCCTCAATCATTTGCTTGTTAGATGTTTTTAGGTGTGTCAAGTCACATAAAAACACTTGACAAGCAGCGTATGCCTTGTAGTAAGCATTTTGCCATTGTTAAATGTGATAAAAGTAGTGATAGAAAGTAGGTGCCTACTCCAATTATAACAGGCAAAGGGTTATTTTAAAACCTTTTCTAATCATAAGGGTTCCTTTTTTGCATTTTTTAAAAGTCTAAGGATTTGTATTGTGCAATACTTTCACACAGTGAAATATTATGAGGTATTTCTTGAATAATATTTAGGCTTCTTTCACACTTACAGAGTCAAGGCTGATTTATTCCAACTATTCAACTAGTCAAAACTGGTATTAGAAAAATAAAAAAATGGTATTATTGCTATTTAAAAGAATGCCTCTAATTGGGAAATAACCTCTTCTAAAAAATTTTGTAAGAAATAAACTTTTAGTACGTATATTTAAGGAATGATGTTAATGGAAGGTGGAGTACATAGATTTTTAAGTGTAGCTAAGACCACTAGAAAAGTTTGTGAGGATATCCAAAGTCGATTGGTAGTTTGCTTTAACCATATTTATTCATACTGGAATTTATATTCAGTGAAGCAAAAGAAGTTTGAAAGCATGAAAATACTTTTAAAAAATTTACAGGTGATATCTTGAAAGTAGAACAATGTTATTATCGTTAAAATTGACTTATAATGGACATATTTTAATTGAGAGCGGTAATTTTATCTAGCCGCTCTCACTGCTGTAGATAAAGGTGGCATTTTGACGTTTTTGTAGTGGTTGCAAAAATATTATCTTCCTTAAAATCAAGTACAGGTTGTGTTTTCTACATAGTTAACCTTCCCAAAAAAAGAAGATTTGAAGTAGATGGCCTATGTAGTGACTCAAATGGGGCAGAGGTTTTTTTGGTAGCCTCGATGGTCTCTATTTTTTTAACAGAAATTCTTAACAGAGGTATGTAAGTTTCCATAGTGAAGTTGTCTCATGTGGCTTGTGGATGCTAGGCAGCATCATTGTGTCATAATGTAAATCTAAATATTTATGACTACCAAAGTTTCATAGCCCTTGTGTTAAAGGCCCCTTTTTACTATATCATGAGAAAAATTTGATACCTTAGTTAATGTGTGAATTTCAGGTGGTGCCTAAGTAAGCAGAGAAAATGAAATACAATAAGTCTACTGTTAGGTGCTTTATTTTTGAGCCACTCTCACCAATTCTTGTGTTGCCTAGTCTTGTCTGTTTGCGTCAGATCTTAGTACTAGCCTTATTGGTGATTTTAATGATTCACCTTACACATATGCTCATAGTGATATAAAGTAAATGTTGAGAAAAATTTGCATATTCGTTAAACTGATACTCCGAGACATATATTAATAACAACTTATCACAAAGGGGTGATGTGCGGTGCAATTGTTGTGAGGTGTTTTATGCCAAGGCAGCTGTTGTGTGAGTGTGTTCAATAATTGTTTTAATATAATATAAAAGGTTATTATTTGGTT
This sequence comes from Ischnura elegans, assembly GCF_921293095.1. Classification (NCBI taxonomy): domain Eukaryota; kingdom Metazoa; phylum Arthropoda; class Insecta; order Odonata; family Coenagrionidae; genus Ischnura; species Ischnura elegans. The sequence goes on from NC_060246.1 coordinate 150,407,555, forward strand.
TTTATAATTTAAATGAATTGTTTTAAGGGAGCACATGGTGTTATTTATGGATGTTATTTACATTGTGCTCATGTTAATAAAAATCGTTGCTGAAAATTATATTCAAGTATATCCATGTTCAGTATTTTTAGTAAGCTTGCCATGCTATGTAAATGACTCAAGTCAATTTTTGCTCCTGGTTTGCTAGTTGTGTGCCATTTCTGAAAAAAAGTGTTAAGATAAATTACATAGTTGAATAAGAGGTCCAATTATCATGTTGCCACCCTTCCAAAACTTTTTCCTGGTCCATGTTTATTTTTATTCATGTTGATGCATTTGATGTAGAGAATTTTACAGTAAGTTAATTGATGTTATGTTAAAAGTTAGATGTGGGACCAGTACAGCTGTAAATCTCATATATCATTGTATTTAGATTTAAGATGTATATGCGCCCTTTTCATTGTTATGGATCAGTGCTTGTCTCCAATTTTTATTATTACTTATTGTAATATCTGTTCAGAGTACAAAAATGATGGCTTTTGGCTGCTAGTAATGTTTTTCAGTCACCAGTGGTCATAAAACGATTCTAATGATGTGATGATAAAGACTCCTGATGAATACATGTTTTTGTATTTTAATGGATAAATAATGGCTGAGTTTTCAAATGTGTGTTTTTTATTTGTTTGGAAAATTACTTGCTTAAATTTATTCTCAGATACATTAAAATTCATGTGAATTAGTTGGAGCAATAGCTTCCTACTTCATTAACTGTGGGTATTTTGATATCTCATATCTTGTTAAATATTTCAGGAAAGACCTCTTTGACAACTATTTAGGTTATGTAGAGATCATTGTGATACCATTCAGTTCGATGAAGTCACCAGGGTTTGTAGGACTCCGGAATTTTCCCTTTATTTTGTATATTTGAATGATGCCATTGCAGACAACGTTTCTCGGAGTTCCGCTCAGGTTTAAAACTTTGCCAACATTTCAAAGAGCACATTAATCATTGTCTTCAGGGCAGTCTGATGCAGGTATTGAACAACGAGGCTTTTACAGTAGACTCTCATTAATATGAACAACGTTATTACGAAGTCCTCGTTATTACTGGTCCCCACGAACAGGCCCATCGAATCTGTAGTAACAGAAACTTTATTGCGAAATTTTCGTTATTACGAAGTTCGTCTTCATCTTGGTTTCAATGGTCCTGCAACTTGAAACTGGTCTATGTTACAGATCATTGTGGTAGTGCCTGTCTGCCCTTTGTGCTGATGTCCTGAGGATGGAAATTGACTTGTGTTGTTTTGAAAAGTTGGAGATAGATGTAGTGGGAGATTTCAATGATGTAGTAAACCAGAAAATACCAGTATCATACTCAAGGGCATACCCAGGATCAAAACTAGGGGGGGAGGGCAAGCCATGGTTGTTCAAGTTGTAGGTAAGATTTAAGCATGGAATAGGTGAATGAAATCAAAATTTTAAGGAAACCATAATTGATCTTTATTAGTTTTTAAAATTATTTGCTTAGAAAAATATTATTCTCCTCAAAGACATTTGCAATTTTTGCTTCTAGGGGGTGGCAACTGCCCCCTACTGCCCCTCGCTGGGTATGCCCTTGATCATACCAAAAGGAAGTAGTTAATTGGATTTGTTTCAGGAAGGTGGTGGTTACCCACCTAACCCCCTTTAATTTCCGGAGAAATTGAAAAAAGAATAATTTTTTAGTCAGTCAAAAACTTTTTATTTTAACTGATTAGCAATCAATATTTGCAAATAATTGATTAATATCTACAAGCCATTAGGGTGGTTTCCCATTTTTTTGTTGAGTAAATTGAAAGATTGTTACTTCTGGAGTACGTATTTCACGCTTATAGATTTTTAAATGTTGATATCTATTTTTTGCGATTAAATGAAAAGAGAAAATTTTCAAGTGTGTAAAAACGTGACGGCTAACATAAGTATGAATGCTAGAAAAAGCCCGTGTGTCACCATTCTGGTTCTGGCTGCCACTATGTGAGGCCACCTTGGTGCGAGGCTATGAGCGCCACTACGATGCAGGCTGCTAGCAGGTAGTGCTTGCCTTAATTAAGGATTATTAATACCCTATAAAACAAAGGAAACTTTCCAACCATGGGCAATTTTAATAGGTGATTATTAAGAAATGTTTCCCTGAGCTCTGTGCCTAATGCATGCATTGGTAATCTCAGACGATGTAAAACTCCTGACTAGTCGTATATCATCTAGGTCCCTATGTCACGTGGAGTGGCATCGCATGGCTGCCAATCTGGCCTTTTTCAAATGAGGTTAAAATTGACCATTAACATTTGTCTAAACTGGGATTTCTAAAACCAAATAATTTGTATATAATGAATAAACTAATGGTGGGTAACGAATCACAATCAATGCCTTTCGTTTTCTTTGATGAAGGAAACTACCCTATTGTCTGCATGTAATAGATGTTAAACATACATTATTGCTAGGAGGTATTGCATAACACCGAGGTGGTCTGGAAATTAAGAACCATCCTGACAAAACGATGACCTTAATCACCACTGAATCCAGTATTCTGTATTTTTGTACTGCATAGAAATGAATAAAATTTGGTTAGGAAAGGATATAAGATGACTGAGTTTACATCTACTTGAATTGGAACTTGAGCACTTCTTGATGTGGGAGGAGGGAGTAGTGAACTACGATGACCTTGAAACCCATTTTAAATGTAAGGAAAGAAAAATATTTATAGAACTTCATTTTCCTACAAATTTATGTAGTACCATGATCAATCAGTCTAAAGTGAAATTTCGGTTGAGGGCATGGAGTACTGAAGAGTGAATCAGCTGGTGTTATCATCTAGTGGAGGGTCAAGAGGGCATTGCTGATTGATATTACCACAGACCCTGTTCTCCTCCAAGAAGGGAAGGCTAATACCACTGTAACTCTGTATGTGGTGCAGATTCTTAATGAAATGCATCAATGAGATCAGTTTTGTAAGGGTTAAGGATTGCCTCAACTATAATTATGCCTATTACATATAATATATTTAGGTACCAGATGGATAACATTACAAAATCATGCAAATTTCAAGCTGCCTCTATGTAGCTCATATGAACGATTCAAATCATTCATTCACCGCTTTAGTGGGTTGGTACTATGCACAATTATTTGATATTTAGCCGATACGAAGTGTGAACCTCCGAGTATTACGGCTGATCAATATCAATGGGTCTAGTGTTATTCAAAGATCAATGAGACTATAGTCTAAACCGCTATAACAATTAGCCGTTAGATGATAGTAATTCACATTTACCGTCCGCATGTACCGGCAATTTAAGTTGAAATTCCCTTATGGAGGATTCGTATCACGCGGTCTCACGACAAGTTAAAAAAAGACGTACTCACTGCGCAATGTTATCGGCTGATTTTGAGCAGGGCTTAGGCACAAGGCGGGCGAACTGTTGACAGCGTGCGACACAACAGCTTGACGGGCGTTTTCTTGAACTAACGCTATCGTTTAACAAGATAGTTTTGATTAATAAATATTATTGCGTAAAAAATTATTTCATAACTTGTGTAATGTAACTCAGTTGGTATCTTTAATAATAAATAGGAAATATGAAATATGTGTGCTTCCTCTGTCTCACCCATCGACCAATCATGAATCGGCCAATGAAATTTCGTCTCCTCATTTCGAAAGTTTTGATCGTTAGGAAAACATCTACTTACTGTGGACCGGTTAGATCTTGTGTTATCGCGATGTACGGTTTTAGGCGTTGTTTGTATGTAGTTGTTGATTCTATTTTAACTTAATTCTCTCTACATCAAGTTTTCAAGCCTGCGTGTGGTGTGTGAAGTGGTTGACAACGTTATATTTTCGAAAAGTCACGTATATTCAGCCCATTAACGCTTGTATAGTGATCTTGATTTTGCTTACCAATTTCTGTTTTTCAACAATCTCATATTCAGTGCAGTGAAGTGGCCACTGGTAAAGGAATTTTCTTTGTGGTGTTCTTATCCCGTAATTTGTGATGACACTGAGGAATTATAGTTCGCTGTGTGTGTGGGTACGAGGACTTATGCGTACACAAGTGAGGCATGGAGAGATTCTTGTCAGGCTTTCGCCATCCTGTGTATAGTGTTTATTTATTTACTAATTCAAATCATTGTATTTGGTTGGTGAGTGACTTTTTATGTGAACTTTTATAAAATAAATGGGCATATGCTTTGCACATGTTGTGATTTTATTTAAATGATATCCCGCATAGTATCCCTACCGTATGCAACACGCAAAGCAAGAATAAAAGTGGAATGGGGACTGGAGGGGAGGGTGCTAGTTTACGGAAAACGCCCGCAGAAAGCGCTGTAGTGGCTCCAGCCGCGTCGTCCGCTACGCTACGCTGTCTACACTTTTTAACATTGTGTGTCACGACTGTGATTTTGAGTCTTGAATTGACTAGCAAGGAGTGGGGTCGAATTGGGTTGAATCAAGATCAACCTCTCTCCTAAGTAATGATCGTTATTTCTCCGATGATTGTGATGTGTAGCTGAGGCGAAATTGACGTGTGGTAGAGTATTTCTGTTAATAAGATTGTGACGACATGTTGAAATGTGAAATGAGACTGATCAGCTGATTTTGACTAATATGTTGAAAACGTAAACATTGTTGTTGCCAAAGTAGATCTTACTGAAATGAATGCCGTAATTGCCTTATGTCACTTCTGTGAGCTCCATGGACCTACTGTTGTTCTGTCAACGCAAGTATTTCATGAAACTGCGCAGTTACCAAAAGGTATGCGAGAAAATGCTTCTGAAATCGAGCATAAAATATTTTACGGAGATCCTGAATGCTTAGGTGAAGGGGAAAAATTTCATGAGGAGGATGAATCGCGGTGCTGCAGGGTATGTTTGGTCTTGAAAGTGTTATTTTGTCCCATGCATTCATTTCGGGGCTTCATTTTTAATATTGTTATTTATCATAGGCATGTCATTCTCTGGACAAATCCTCGTTAGTGGGGAAGGATGAAGACGGACAGTGGATTGTTTTAGAAAATTCAGATGACGAAGGTTTGGGTAATGCTAAAAAGCGGAAGGGAGGTGTGTGCTATCTCACAAACGATCATGAAAGAAGGATAACCTATGTTACCCGAAGGTCGCCATCTCATCCACGACTCAGAAGCTTACTAAAACAAGCATGTGTGTTAAGTTTAAGTTGTGAGGCAAGTGAATACCATATGTTCCTATTTTATCGCTGCAGTTGCTGATTTAATATCTTACAATTTCCACTTTTGTAGGTGAGCGAGGGTAGAGAGGGCCCCGTTTCTTTCTCCGTACCTGCTGGAGATGGAGCGGGGTGCCGCAGAGGTGGCGGATCTGTTAGTGGACAAGCCCTATCTCACACTTTCTTACTGAAAGACTCCCATGCCCGAGGATTTCATAGGTGGTTTAGCATTGTCGTGGTTATGAGGGACCATATCTACCTCCTTAATTCTTGGCCTTTCCTTGTTGAAAGTCTCTCAAGGCTGATTGAAAGTTTGCAGTCTCGAGCAGAAAAGGTGAGAACGACTTAAAATATCCGATTATCCGAGTAAGTGTCATGATCAGGGTGAGGTCATTATTATAATATTTTCTGATTAGGTACCTTATAGCATTGCTCAGGGATTTATTTACCGTTTGCTAATAAGTGGTGAAATGAGATATAAATTTAATTTAAACTTTAAAGTCTTTTTGCATCTGTGAACTGCAAATTTATTGGTAGGTATTCAATCCTAGAAGTACTGTGTAGTTATATTTATCCCAGCAGTCAGTGGCTCATCCAGAGAAGGGCTTTAGCCCTCCTCCCCCTGGGGTATCAAATTTATACTAGATAGTGTGGTAATTTTGTTCAGAGTCACACTGCCCTGATGAAAATAAACTCCACCATGGTGGATACAGGAAGGGTAGCATCCTTCATGGTGGGTAGTTACCCTTGCACGACCCACGCCTTACCCACCATTAAGGGTAAGGGAAGGATAGAAAAACCCTTCGTGTACCCTTCCTTGGAACTCCTTCCCTTACCATCCGTGTACCCTTCCTCTACCCACCATTAAGGGTAAGGGAAGGATAGAAAAATCCTTCGTGTACCCTTCCTTGGAACTCCTTCCCTTACCATCCGTGTACCCTTCCTCTACCCACCATTAAGGGTAAGGGAAGGATAGAAAAATCCTTCGTGTACCCTTCCTTGGAACTCATTCCCTTACCATCCGTCAACCCTTCCTCTACCCACCATTAAGGGTAAGGGAAGGATAGAAAAATCCTTCGTGTACCCTTCCTTGGAACTCCTTCCCTTACCATCCGTGTACCCTTCCTCTACCCACCATTAAGGGTAAGGGAAGGATAGAAAAATCCTTCGTGTACCCTTTCTTGGAACTCCTTCCCTTACCATCCGTGTACCCTTCCTCTACCCACCATTAAGGGTAAGGGAAGGGTAGAAAATCCTTCGTGTACCCTTCCTTGGAACTCCTTCCCTTACCATCCGTCAACCCTTCCTCTACCCACCATTAAGGGTAAGGGAAGGATAGAAAAATCCTTAGTCTACCCTTCCTTGGGACTTAGCATTTATAACTGAGGAAAACATATCCTGAAAGTGTCTCCTCAGCTACTTTCACCTGCTAAAGAGTATTGAGTTCCGTACAAGAACGTAAGCAGTCTTTGAAAGCAAAGATAGACGGGCTACACAACAAATCTTTAAAATTTCCTTAGGGAAAACAATAATATACATATTCAGTGGCGTAGCCAGGGGTGGGGTCCGGAGGGTTCGGACCCTCCGTCCCTCCGAAGTATAAAAACACAATCGTTTTCCTTCATAAAAGAAATCAAAATATTGAAAAATAATGAATTTAAAAAATATTTCTTTGACTATTGAAGTTTTTTCGATTATGAAAAGTGTTTGAATAAGTTGAATCCCAATACTTACTATCCTGTTTTTCAAAACTTTTCCCACCTGGTTTTGGACCCCCCCCCAAACAAAATTCCTGACTACGCCACTGTACACAATAGTTTCTATAATTTTGTGAAAAAAGCTCATTTAGAAGTTCTTCCATTCACGTTTTAGGATGTAACCTATTTGTGTGGCTGACAATGAGACATCGCTAGAGTGATGTTCAGTATTTGAATGCCGATCTTATTTTCTGAAACGAAATAGGTGTCATAGAAAAAAGTCACAGCTTTCTTCCACATAGGCCCAGGTGTGATTCTCATCTTAAGATATTGTAGTATAAGTTTTGTTGAGAAGCTAACTCAATTACTTCGATAGCCGAGGTTGTTAAATCACTAGTTCATGATCCTCTAATATGTAGGTCCTGGGTTCAAGACCATGTGAAGGCTAATTTTTTTTCTGCCCTATAACTTTAGAAATCACTGTTGCAACTCATCCCCATTCGTTTAATTTAGTTTATTAGCGATTTTTTAAATTTTTTGTTAATTTATGGATTTTTAGTTTTTATATTAATCCTACCCTTCCTGTACCCTCCATTGATGCTGGCCAAACCCTTCCCATACACTCCAGGAAGGAGAGGGCGTACCCACCGATGTTCTAAAATACCCTTCGTGTACCCTTGCTGAAGGGTGCAGGAAGGGTACACTTATCCTTCCTGTACCCTTCATCGAGGCTGACCAAACCCTTCCCGTACCCTCCAGGAAGGAGAGGGCCTACCCACCGATGTTCTAAAATACCCTTCGTGTACCCTTGCTGAAGGGTACAGGAATGGTACACCTATCCTTCCTGTACCCTCAATGGAGGGTAAACCTCTCCTTAATGGAGGAGTTTATTTTTATCAGGGTGCTGATGGGAGGTTATCCCCCAGGTCTCCCACCTTCCCCCTATCCCTATCCTGGATCAACAACTGCCAGCTGTCACCAGAGTGTCATGACACTTCTTGCTGTGGGATGGAATGCCACGTACCAGTAGGTCACATGAATCATCCTCCCAGTTACACTATCCTTCCCTTATTATTAGACTTAGATGAAGCTGGCGGCTACCACTCCTTAGTGTAGTTGCTGTAATGCAATGGGGAGAATAAATAAGGACATAATGTGGTGGGTCGGGAGGGATAGGGGAGGTACTGGACGCAGGCTGATCGCAAAATGTAACCATAAGTGATTATTGGGTGGGTTTAACATATCATGACTGTGGGGGATTCATTGTGGTCATCGTAGTGAGATCCCCATTCCTTTATTCCTTCCCTTTGAGAGTGCCTAGTAAAAATACCCATTGGCTTATCAGAGACCTGGCTCTTAGAGTGTAACTTCATGGGGTGGAAAATTACTTATGATTATTTTTGTTTTTTGATTCCTGTAACATATTTTATACAGCAGTCAGATGAGCTTGTAAATTAGATTTAATCTCACCATATAATTAGCATTTTATTAATTTTTTATGCCCGTAGGAATTGTCAACAGTTCTTCCACAAAAAAAAGTAATAGCAAAGTTTGTAAAGATGCAGAGGAAAATATTTCTTGATATTCTTTAACTTTTGAACTTAAGCTTGATATTTAGCAAAAATTTTAGCTTCTGGGTGTGATATTTCTTCAAACCTCTTTTAGCATACTGTCTCCTTCAAGGCACCTTTGAGGTGACCCATCCCTACTTTGGTCCTTTTAAAAAAAGCTCTTTATTACTGTAAATTGTTGTAATTTCAGGTATATGATCAAGAGCAGGCTGAGAACCCTCAAAGGGCTCTGAGGTTGAATGCTGCAGCTACAGCTCAAGCAGTGTCTTCGGCCCCAACAAGACTTCAGTCCCCCAAGAAAAGTGAGGTTTCTGAGAGGGCAGTGAAAAATATAGAGGAATCTGGTCTTCATTCAGGAAATGAATCAACCCATCAATCTTCAACCAGTAGCGCGGCATCCTCTGCTCAACATCCTAGTGCTTCCACCCAGGTTGTGTCAGGTCCAGCTCGTTCTTTAGCAGAACTCACCAATGATCCTGCAGTTTTTGCCAGGTATGTAATTGTATCTTTTTATATTTAAAACCTTGTCAATATGGATGGTGGGAGTGTTCTTAATTTTCATAGGGCTTCTTGGACACGCCAGTAGATTATGTTTGGGGTGAGCTCTACCTTTAGGTGGGAGTGGAGGGTGCCTAGTGGGTCTTCTTTAGGGACAATAAATCTGGTTTCGCCAGTGGTAGCTTGCATTGCCCTAATGATGGTGCGAAATTCTCCCATTACCCTAAGTTCCATTCCTTTCCCTACCTGAGAGGGGTCATCGGGTTCACAATCATGGTGGTGCCTCTTTACTTTGGTTCTTCCCTTTCGTCCCCCCTCATGAGGTCTTTGATTTTGACCCGGCCTCAGGACTTTATCCCTGCAAGGTCTCAATCAAGTGAGGTTCAAGGTCTAAGAACATTCAAGATACAATAGAAACTGAGAAGGGGCAGAAACAAGTTTGCAGTGAGATCAAGAAGTTGGGAAAGAAAAAGAAGGAAAATAAAGTTGTGGACAGAGGATTTATGTACTTAATCCACGACTGAACCTGTGAGAATTAGAAATGGTTAGGAAGCTATCATCGAAGATAAACAAGGAAGGACAATATAAAAGCCGTAACGTTTTTTATTTTCTCTTCAAACTTCACAAATATTGTTATTAAACTTTAAAAACACTTTTTATAAGTTAAAAACTCGGGAGCAAAGACACACCTGCACGCCACAACTATTACAATCCAACTCCCTCTCTCTACCTCCCGCGCTGTCAACAACAATCCACTTCATTGTCCTCCCATCAGTCGTCACACCAATATCCAACTCAAAACAACTCAAAATGAAGTGTTACAAAGCCCATCCACAAAAAGTGGCTGAGAGGAGGGACAGAAGCAATGGGGAGTGATACAGCTCTATGAAAGAAGTATCGAGTATCAAAATGAACTTTCATCTTCATTATAAAATTCTTCTCATGCTCGAAATCCAAATAGTAGAAGTGAAGACAGCAAGGCTGGTTGACTAAGGATCAGAATTAACATGTACTTCCAAGGAGAATTATAAATAAATCCAACAATCATTTGAAAATGTGCTAAAATACCAGAAAAGGGCTGTAGATGTTTGAAGGAGTTGGTAAGAAAAGCAAATTGGTAACAAAAAAAATTTGGCCTTCATTAAAAGTAGGAAAAAAACATTAACATACGATTGATTCTACCGAGATTAATAAAACCTGAGATAATTGGGATGGACACTCTTACTACCTTGGAATCAAAAATCCGGTATGACAACCAGACGTTGGTTTTTTAAGAAGAGATTGAGGTGGGCTGCCCATTCAAAAAGTGTTTTTGGAGATGCAGAAATTGATTGCCTGAATGTAGGAGTGGATGGAAGGCAGAAAAATTTCGGTAGAAGAAGAGTTTGGATGCTGCACTGCGTATGTATGTACTTGACTTTTGGTTTTATCATTGTGAAAGCAATACCCTGTGTTTTTTGGAGATGTTGAGTGAGAGTCTCTCAAGTCAACTCCACTCTGAAAAGAATAGGTATTTTTTATAAATATTTAGTTTTGAGCAGAGTTTTTGGGAACGGTATGAGGAGAATTTTTCTATATTCAAACAGTCATGTATGAGGTTCTAACAAGATCTTGTTACCTGTGATTTCATTTAGGATAGACACTAATATGTCCTCATCTGGCTCCATCGCCCTCACCTTTTTTCTCACTAGTGAGGCTGCCTGCCCATTAGTGTTTTGAGTCTTGGAGAATGCTCCCCCCACCCTCTCCCCTCACAGTGTATGCCTTGTACCTGTAGTGTCTTAAGTTTATTGTTTTATTTTGCATTATTGTCCCTTAGTTAACTCCTGAAAGTATCAGTTATTACTGCTGGTGTTGATCATCAGCTCATTTTCACTGGGAATTTTGATTCCAAAAATTTGAAAAGTCTTCTTGCATCATTTATTACTATTATTCTATATTTTCACCCATCACTATAAATTGATAGGAAAGAAAAGGATAGGAACTCATAAAAATATTATTATATGTTTTTTCAGGTTGCATTATTGGTTTGTGTGGATATTGAAAGCAGGAGCCAGCCGCATGTCAGAGAAAATAGTCGATTCCCTGCCCACTAAGTGTGTTGCATTTGACTTTGACCAGCACCAAGGTACGTAATTATGGCTTCTTCCAAATATGTTATTCCTTATTAACGTTATTTTCATTTCTAATGTGTTGAGTATTTGAGTGTATTTTTTATACAAATTTTTATAATTGATCTTTGTTTTTCTTGAAAAATATCTTGTTTTGTGAGATGGTTTTATGATAATAACACTAAAAGCAGCCATTATTTTATTAGTCTTGAAATCTTTGGATTGATGTATGAACTGTATACTCTGTGCCCACAAGCCTTGTAGGGTAGTCATTCATTTGATTTGTGCTCAGTTATATAAACAATGCGGTAATATGTGTTGTATTTGTGATGATTAAATGCTTTGAGGCTGTCCAAATAAACATTGTACACCTGTTTATGGAGGGAATACTTTGATTCCACCGGTGAAATGGGTGCCGCTGATTACTTTCGGGCTAATGGTTATGCACTGCTATGAAGAGATGTTATTCACAAGACTGAGCTCAGAGCTTGGTAGGGTCTTCTTGACCTCTGTCTATTTATATTTTTTTACATGCAAATGATAGGCCTTATGATAGGTCACTTGTCATATTGAAATTTTAAAGTATAGAAAAAGAGTATTTAGAAAATTTGATGAAGAATACATGTGAATTTCGTATGAAAGGTATGCAAAAAAAAAAGATTTCCACACTATTGTGCAATACATTTCTCTCGGTTTAATTTTTAACACATTATTAGATGCTATTGCTCATACATCGACTCAATTAAGACGTTGAAATTAATATTTTTTATAAACTTGATTTCATGTGAAAGTGTTCATTGTTTCAAATAATTATGGATCAAAAACCTTGGATTTTAAAATTTTGGATTTAAAACCTTGGATTGGATTGCATGTCAAGTCTTGGCTTTCAAAGGATTTAATCAAATGTTTTGAATCCCTTTCCTGTCTCAAATTATCGTAGTGGTAAATTGAATCTGAAATTGATGGCTAAAATCCTATGTCAAATCCTAGTACATATTTGGCTGTATTCTGCTGAATATTTGAGTCCTTATCCCATCTCTAGTTTCAATATTCAACTACCTTTGCTGTTGCTACTCACTTGCTTTTATTTAGAGGTGCACTACCTATTTACACATTGAATTTTACTAATGAGTGTGTTGATTTTATATTTAGATCTTTACTAATAAATGTATTTTAGTGTTGAATGAACTTCATTAATGATATAATGCGTGCAGAGAAGAAAAGGAATCAATACATTTTATTTGCTGGTGCTTGTACTTATGTGCAGTGGAGCCCATTTGTAGTGAATCTTGAGGGGATGAGAATTTACTTAGTCATGACTGAACGTCATTATATGTGGCTGGGTTTCTGAGCCACATTTTGAAGTACCCTTGGCAGGGAGGATGTAAAAGTACGTTCACAGCAGCCTGCCATGCAATCTTACCGGGTACGTTTACAGCAGCAGCCGTTCATGGTACGTTAAAGTATGGATATGACGGCAGTAGTTCTATTTATTGCAGAAAAAAAAACATAAAAAGATCAAATGCAAGCCAGGGGTACGCTCATTTTAGAGTATCTCTGTGGGTAGCCTTTCCACTCCCCACACCCAACCCCCTATCCCTTCAATGCATGTTTCAATAAGCATTATATGTGTCAAAACATGTACAGATCTTAAGTTTTTTCCAAAATGTGCATCATGCCACTTACCCAGATGAAGTCCCGAGGTTGATGGTGCCTGTGGAGGATCAACCCTTTCTAGTGTAGTCTTGTAGTAGTGTTTGTAGTAAATTTTAACTTGAAAAGAAAAATTTATATGAAGTTTCTCTCATAATTATAGAAGTACCAGCAATAAAAGTATTGACCCATTTCTTTTTACAGTAAGGAATCCCTCCTCAGAGAGTTAATTTAAAAAAAACTAATAGCTGTGTAATTAATTGCATGTTTGACTGCTTAAACAGAGACTGAAGAAGGATTCACTTTGATCTCAAGCCGAGAAGACCCTTTCAATTCAATTTTGGAATCTCTAGAAGGGAATGTAGAATATGGTATGTACATAGTATAAGTTCTGAGTGATTTGGAAACGAGATCAAAGATTATGATGTTTTTCATGGCCTTGACTTTGCTATTGTATAGCTTTTCATTTTTTAGTTGCTTAATTATCACTATTCTGTTTCAATCACTTAATCTTGCGGTTAAACTTTGAACATCTATGAAACCATAAATTTGTTCTGTAAAGGCACATGGCATTATTCTTGTGCACAAATGTTCACTATACTTTTGTTTAAGGCCAATCAAGCAATTTTAGGGTAAAGTAAGTAATTAGCTGAATGATAGTGCATGAAATTGTTTTAATGTTTTGCTTGATTTTTGTTTAGGAGTACATGATAGAACTGTCAAGGCCAAGGAAGCCAGTGAGAGAAGTGACAGGTTGCTCAGCTGCAACAGTCTTTCAAGTTCTACTACTTTGCAAGATGGTAGTGATGCAGCTCGTCCCATGAGTGTGCACTCAGAATTGTCATTCCCAAATGTCTGGGATTCTGATGTAAAGTACATTTGATCATAAATTTGATGACTAAGGATCTTTTGCCAACACCTCTGATTGCCATTATTTTTGTCGTATTCATAATTTTATTCCTAATCATAATTCAATACATTTTTTTCATTATCCATGTACACCCTCCATATGCACTACAGTAGACTCTCGTTAATATGAAAAACGTTATCACGAAGTTCTCGTTATTACGAAGCAAATCATTGGTCCCGACGAAAAGGCCAATCCAATCTATAGTAATAGAAACATTATTGCAAAATTTTCGTTATTACGAAGTAACGATCCTCAGTCCCGTCGCGGCGGGTAAAAAATGAACTTAATATGAAGTTCCACGAAAAAGCAGCAGCATGTAGGTGGACATAGGCGGATCCAGGGGGGGGGGGAACGGGGGCACGTGCCCCCCCCAGACCATCGAAAATATACAAGATTTTTAATACGGTCCCATTGTCATTGCGTTCGTTTTGTATTACGAGATATCCTTGTGCCCCCCTCCCCCCCTGAACAAAATCCAGGATACGGCCTTGCTTGTGCCCCCCCCAGAAGGAATTCCTGGATCCGCCCCTGTAGGTGGATATACACTACCCTATGTTATAACCATTGTGCTATGTTTAAGTTCTCCTCGTGCACTGTGCTCAAGAGCATCAATTATGGTTCTTTATTCAGTGTGCATGCAACATCATATAATAAGCTTCATTCTTGTGGAGTCATGGTGACCCACTCATAACAGCTTGTAAATTGGGCGTACTGTTAGTCTGCTTCCTACACACATTCGATTTACGAATTTTCAGAGATACAAGCATTCAAAATTTTCAAATTTTGAATTTGGCGCCTTTCGATTTGGCCGATGCTACGCAGTGTGGCGTAGAGGAACTCTCACTGTGGGCACAATCTGAACAAAGCATCATTGAATCTGGTGTGAATTTAGGAACTGTTCAGCGTTTTGCCTGTTCTTCCTTACTGCGAGGAGCGATTTTTTTCGGCTCCAGCTTAGTCGCACGCCCAGCTAGATCAGTTATAATATCGTGATGTAGAGCACAATTTTGATACACTGTTGCATTTTGTAGGAAAACCGTACTTCTCAATGCCTTTCTTACAGTCTGGCCGGCGAGAATTGCCCGATGACGGCACAATAGGAGGGGCAGATAACCACACGCCAGCATGGTTTACAGCCAATCGCTGTCCCTCAAACACACCCTCGCCTGATCTCACAGTGTTATCAACTGCATAAGGCGCACCGAAATAAGCCTGATCCAACCAAAACAAACCCTTTCTTCGAATCACCAAAACAAGTGATTCATCTGGGTCCTTCACGCTCGTCGTCCCTTCCGGCTCCTTTCTTCACGGAACCCTTTGTGGGAGTCTCCCTTTCTTACCTGGCAACCTTGCCCCCTACCCCACCCTAGACCATTCTGCGTGTCATCGGACAAATCTCGGCGGCCGTGCTGTAGGTTTATCAACTTAGGAACAAGGTCTTGGAACGCATCCAGTTCATATATCGGACTTAATGTATTCGGAAAGATATCAACCCTCGATTGCGTCTTGTCGTATTCTTCTGTTGAGGAACTGAAACGAATTTTCCTGTTTATATATATTTCCGTGGAATTTAATTGCGTTTATTAAATACTGTTTTTTTTCTGACGATTCCTAAAAGAAACGTTCATACGAATTTCGATATTACGAACCTCCTCCGGTTTTTTGGTCCCGGGAACTTTGTCATAATGAGAGTCTACTGTATGACAAACTTTTAGTGGAAACATATACTCATCCTGTTAAAAAATATTCAAAGTTATAAAATGTCCTCTCACACAACATTTCAACTCTACCATTGTAAAAATGTGCATACTGTGGGCTTACAATACAAGCCTATATGTGTGCTAATTGCTCATGGCAATTTGAATATAAGCTATTAATTGGAAGATTTACTATTGATGCCATTGCAAATGTTTTTTTTCTTTATTTTTTAACCTAATGCTATCTCAGAAATGGGAAACTTGCATGGGTTGTCGATTGCTATAAACTCTATTATGAACAGGTAAAATGGATATATTAGTTTGCAAAAATACCTTCAGTTTCTGCATTCATCATCAAAAAAATTGACTTTAAAATTGAGAAAAATTTCTCTGAGCCGATTACTGTGTGTAGACACCTGAGCTCTGCCGAAGCAAAGCGTGACTTTATAGGTGCCTAAACTGGCGTCGGGAGTCGGGAAATACACTGAGCGCATGCTGTAAACGTTGTTTTGAGGGAGGATTTAGCCGCTCATCGTCACTTGTGTTTGTGCTGTTATTCTTGGTAAGTTTTTGTAGTGCCATGATTATTACTTGGGATACAAAAAAATGCAACATCGGGATGATGATGTACAACCATTTCACTTCGTATGTTTCAGATATCAGAAAAATGGATGATAACGTTGCCGCTTGTTTGAATAGTACACCTGAAATTCATCTACATCGACATATTACCCTGCAAACTGCCTAAAATGCATGTGTCAGGGGGTGTTAGGACACCAGCCTATTTTTAGTACACTGAAATTGATGCCATGACTCTCATGGAATTTGTTATGACAAATTATTGCTATACGTCGGCAGAAAATCGAGATGTAAAAGAAACTTGTAGTACTGAAGAATAACGATCGTAAGCTTACGAGCCATGCTGCTGAATTTGGCGACGCCATATTAGCGGATAAGGTAGTCCTATCCGTCCTACGGTGGTCCAATTCTCTTCCTGCTGAAAATTCATCACGAATACTTAGCTGGAGAGCCTTAATCATAGATAAAAACACTTAACTTCTGTGAAAAACAAATAATCTGTTGCTCTGCATTCTTTTCAAGTAAAGGTTTGGAAAGCTATTGCCAATTCAGAGAGCACAAGAAAATCACATTCTTTAACTGTGAAAAATAACTTTAGGCAGTAATCTATGAAAAGCAATGGAAAGTTAAAGAAACACGAGAAATGCATTTATTGTTAAAAGAAACTTTTATTTCATGATAATGTGACAGTTTCATCATTTCATTGGTTTCACGAATACGAATTCACAGCCAAACAGTCTGCATGTAATTCACATGTGGATCGCGAATTGGTTCCGCTGCCAACACACACACAAGCTACAACCTATTTCAATAATATAGGAAAATTCATAAATGATATACTAGCACGTACCATAAAAATATGGTGGCAAATAGGCAAATACAATTATAAAAAAACTGGAAGTCACTACCTTTCTTATATTCATCACACGCAATTTACAATAACAGAGCTTGTTGTGATGAAAACAACTATTTATTCACTGATTTAAAGCCTTAAATTAGCCCACGCAAGTGACACAGGTGACTTTTCTCACTACTATTCATTGATATAATAGAAAAACAAACTTCACACACAGTTTTAATCTTGATAGCTTGATTGTGAATTATCATATCTGCGGTGAACAATGGAGGTGAACATGCCACTGAAAATTTTTACTTTACTGTTAGACATTTATCAATAGCGTAATTGCACTTTTTATTATTCAATCATGATGGAGCACTGATGATTACAACTCTTGGCCGATATTTTTAGCCTTATCAAACTTTGTGCATTACAACCACTGGCACTGATTATTAGCAGTAGCTTAACAGGAGTTGTCACGTTGAAAATAACACCATTTTGGTACAAAAGATGTTCCTAGAAATCTCCAATCAGCGCGCAAAAGTTGCATTGACTGGAATTCACCTTATAATACTAGCACAGGCAGTCCTAAATGGCGAATTCTCAGGCACCTATGAATAAATGGATGAAGTTATTGTATCTAAAAGCATAGTGGACATTAGGAAACATCAAAATTGTTTTAATTACATACTTAAATGAATGAGATGCCGTCGATAACATCAACTTACAATTAACGTATCCCCCTTCCAACAACCGTAGCTCAGACTCCTACAACAATGTCATTTAGGTATTATAAAATTTTTGGTTTAACCTTTCCAGTTTTCTATTTTATGCCCTCACTCAGATATTAATATTATAAATAAAACAAAATATGAGGGCTTCCGAGCCTCTATCGTCGGATATTTATCTTTAAATAGAAAATAATCAACACATCTCACAAATGAAGCTCTCACAACTGCTGCCAACTTTTACAAGCAATCACAACATTTACTTCGTGTGATATTTTGGCACCTATGACATCATTGAGGCTTCGTCGGCAGTGGCTTGTGGGGTGAGGGAGTTTTTGGCGTACTTAAAAGTTTTTTATATTTATCATTGAATATCTCGCAAAGGAAAAATTAGATTTTCATATGGTTTTCTTTGCTGAATTCAGAAAATAATTTTCTGTCCGCCTATGAAATATAAAAAAATTCATGCAAGTTCCCCATTCATCCTATTGTATAACAGCAACAAAAAAATATGTTTGTTCCAATTCCAACTTCATTGATTCCATTCATGTTGTTTGATTCTTACTCTATATTTTTTCACAGGATGATGAGGAAGCTGATGAAACTTTTTTATGGCCTTCTCTTGATGACAGTGATTATGAAGATGATTATTTACCGAAATCTCCACCATTGGCCCTTATGCAGCTTCGTAGTGCTCTAGGAGGGGTCCTTTTTCTTTCCCTTCTACATGTTTTCTTGACCGGTTCTCAAGTTGTTCTCAGGGGAGCCCCTATCAAGCTTCTATTTTGCATTGCCAGAGCATTGAAGGTATGTATGAGGATTTTTAGTTTGTTCAAGATGAGAGAATATCTGAGGAGAGAAGGAAATATGAAATCATAATATGAGCTGTTACCTTAATTTTCCATGCCCCTCACCTCTCCAAATGGTCATTAATTGGTTCCCTCTCCCCCACCCACCTTCAAATGTTGACTTTCCCTCACCACACGCCTCATGTTCACCTCTCCTCTCCACCTATATATTCTGTAGTTCTCTCCACCATTTACCAGTGGCGGCTGGTGGTAATTTATCTAGGGTGTGCATTAGAGCAGATATAGGATGATTTAATTATATTATGTTAATCCTAATCCATGAGCGTCATATTTCGTCCTAATAGAATACATAGCAAGCAAAACATATCACTGGTACACTCTACCCTTAAAATTGCATGAACAGAAATAATATTAGCATGCATGAAAATAATTATTCTCAACACACCTTTACAAGTGACGGTAGTTGAAATTCATTCTCTTTTCCTTACACCCTATGAGGAAGTAGTGTAGAAAACGGCTATACAGATGGCTCTGTAGACGGACTAGGATCCTGGGCGCAGGTAGTGTAGGTGGCGGCTACACCACTACACTACCTGCTAGTCAGTCACTAAAAACATGCGCGTGCGCATTCGCATGGTTTTGAGTCTGCTCCCATCGCCCCTTTGAACAGCACATACCCCCCCGCTTACCTCGTCCCGCCAGAGCTCCCTCAAGCGATCGCACAGACCGAAAATGCGCCCGGCATGATGCCACGGGATCGCACACTTGTAGAGCGGTGAATTTGAAAAGGAGATAGCTGTAGCGTTCGGAGGCTCATGTTTCTTGCATATGCAGACAGTACTTTTATCCTTCGCGTTGCAAAGGAATAGTTTTCTTTTATAATTTATTCATCTTTGGGTGTGCACTTGCTAACATGCGTATACGCACGCGCCGCCACTGCCATTTACTATCATCAAGCATATTGTTGATGTGAAGAACCAAGACTCAATTGTGTTGAGAATAAAATCTTTGATTTCAAAACCAGTCTACACTTAAATTGTCCAGGTTACCAGTGCCAGTGCGGGCGTAGAGCATTTTCTCACTGAGTGGAGTCCAAGGAGTGAGTGTTGTATACATACAACACTCAACATGTTTGTATGTGTGTGCGTGTGAGAGTAAGTGGTATCTAAACCTCGCCAAGGAAACCTTTGCGAGGCCCCCGTCAACCCTTACAAAGTTTCCGTCGGGTTGAGAGAGTGCTTATGAAGAGTTTCTGATTGAGAGGCTAGGGTTAGTCCCTGCTGTGAATCTTCCTGTTCCAGCACACCAACATACAGTAAACTCTTGATTTTACGAAGTCAGTGGGACCGGAAAATTGGCACTTCGTAAAATCGAGTTTCGTAAATTCAAACCTTTTTCATAAGTCACGAAAAAAATGTTCGCTTTTGTTTCTTCCGCCGTTTTTTGTCTTTAGTGGTCTTATTTAAATGTTTTCGGTGGTTATTCTCGGTATAATTCATAGAAAAGGCTTTTTGCTATCGATTTATGATGTGAAAAATCGTTAAATAAATATACCACCATAAAATTCCCATTTCTTGTTCATAACTTCAACATCAACGATCGCTAAAGAAATTCCCGACCAGTTTAGAAAACGTAATCAAATAATGAATTGCAATGTTTATTATAAGAATTAACAGTAACAAATTTGTGGTTAGGAGCCAATAGCTACTATTAAGTATGCAGAAGATAGATATTTGTTTCTGACACCCACGGAATTTTAGCGGCAGCCGGCCTAACCGCCATTTATGTCGCCCTCTATCGCTCAGTGACGAGAAAAAAAGAAAAACAAGGGTCTTAGCCCGTTTCCAAAATAACCTTCGTAAGTTAATATTTCGAGTTACTTCGTATTTTCAACAGAATGTGCTCTATTTTCACTGAGATTCAATTACGATCATAAATAACGTAGGATGTGATTATCTTCTGGCGAATATTTGAAGTAAATTCTGTTCTCCGTCCGACTACTGTGTTCCATCATCTTTGCAGACGTTGCCATAAAAGACTCAATTCTTCATCAGGACCATATTCTTCATACCGGGTGTGAGGTGACCTGTTCATATAGTATGTTTCTCTCCTTTTATGCCGACAGGAGCAAGGTTCCAACCGGAAAACGACAGGAGAAACATCTTACAGTATCGGAGAAATAGAGAGAGAAACGTTATTATCCACATTGATTGTTTTCCTACAAAGACGTTTTATCATTTCTCAACGTGGTTAAGTATTGGTTCGCTAGCGTGAATTCCCAAAAAATGACACGCAAAAACCTGTACCGTCACCTCATTTAGTTTTCGTGTTCCTTTCTCCGCCGTATTGAAAGTTAGGCAAAGGATCATTGACATAGAGAAAAGATTTTCTTAGTTTTAGCACTAAAAAATAGTCGCGCCATAATCGTAAATAAATATAGTGTGGAAAGAGCAAAGAAATAAATTTCAATTGAAAAGTCAGCTGAGAAGAAGAGAGACAATTATAAGCGCGGCACCATTTTCCCGATAGTGGAAGATACTTCTTCCGCCTCTCTCCGGTTAATAACTTCCCCCCGTTGCAGGTAAAGATGAACCATGCCCTTCTCCACAATCGGGGAACGTTCCCAGTGGGTGGGGTGAATAAGAGTGGGATGGGGATTGCCTGAGGGAAGAAGTGTGGTCAGCACAAGGACTGGTGGAGGGGGCAGGACAAAGAAGGGTGGGGAAATGGCCTTCAGCTCTGCCTCAGTCTACTTTTGGGGGCCGTATTTTTTTGCGACGCACACAAGCTCAGTCTCCTTAGGGAGGGAGTGAATGGGAAATGCTGGGGAAGGAGGGGTTTGGGATGCGTAAGGTGGGTGTCAGCAAGATCAGCCAAAGGCGGCAGGAGGGAAGGGACGGCTTTGGAAAGACAGAACCCCAGCATGGGAGAACGGGGAAGCGCGTGAGAAGAAAGTTCATGGTTAGACTTGGAAGTGCGTTTTCGTTACGAGAAGCCTGAAATATAAATTGGAGGTAAATAGAGCCCAGTACTTAAGATATTTAAGTTGTTCATTCACAAAGGCCGATATATACACGAAAAGATATTATGGCGCGGATTGCATGTATCAACGTCCATTTCGGGATGTTATTAATTTCTGTTCCCATTTATAAAAGTAGCAAATAGATTTGAAGGAATGATAATCATGAATAAAAATATCTAAATCGATATCCAAACGCACATGAGCAAAATAGATGAATGTATACATACCGATCCATCGCAAGTAATACCGCTCAAGCTTCTTCCGGTATAGGACTTTAAAATCCTGGATAATGCCTTGGTCCAAGGGCTGGGACTTGCTAGTCGAGTTCGGGGGTAAAAAGAGGACTCGAACATTAGCTAATTTTAGATCTTCCACGTATTTATGAACGGTGGCATTATCCATTATTAAAACAATTTTGCTGTTCTCTCCAGCAATTTTTCTCTGTAGACGTATAACCGTTTGCTGGAAAATTTCTCGGGTCATTCAGCTGTTTTTATTTGCATGGTAAAAAACGGGGAGGGCTTCCAATTTTACATGTTTTAAGCACCGTGGCCTTTCAAATTTCCCAATGACAACGGGTTTATTTTGTCCGTGCCCGTTTGGTTGACGCACAGCCCCCCAGTAACACGCACTTTACTGTTTTTCCCCCATGGCACCTTTGCCCTTTGAAACCCAGGGTTGCGTCAGGTAATGCATTAAAAAATAGCCCAGTTTCAGGGGCCAGCGAGGGTGAGCTCGTCGAGGAAAGGGTCCCGGATTAGGGACCCTTCGAAGTGCTTCGGCGAAAAGTAGTCAAGTAGTCTTCGAAGTACGTTCACAGCAGTGCAAAGGGTTAATTAGGGGTGTACGACATACTCCGCGCGACCTTCCTGACATGTTAAACTACGAATTATTGTCGATGCTATGTTTACGAACAGGCACGTAAATAGGGGCATAATGTCAGCCGCGATATTTTAACTGAACTCCTACTCCCCCTAAATTCCCACAGTGAGGTTTTTGGCGACCCATTTCTCTCCAAAGTTGCATTATCATTTACGATTTCGCACTTTTGATGGACCACAGTTGGAAGCGCTGATTTTTTAGCTACTTACGCCGGCGTAACTAGTTTTGTTGACAAATTTTTCGCCGTAGTTCGTATAAACGAATGCCATTTGCTCCTAGGGACCGAGCCGAGGTTCGTAAATTCAAAAAATTTCGTATAATCGAAACTTCGTATAATCGAATAGCGCCATGTATTTAGCATAGGCTTTTCACCGGGACCGCAATATCACTTCGTATAATCGAAAACTTCGTAAAATCCTGCTTCGTAAAATCAAGAGTTTACTGTAGTAATTTGTTTTGTACCTGTGATGTGAACCCTAACCATGGCCATTGGAGGCTACTTTTCTGTTTCACTCTTGAGGCGATAGAGCTCACCGTACTTGTTCTGAGGGTATCTATGGTCCCTCTTATTTTTACTATTTCTATAACTTGTTTTTCTGTCCTGAAGATGCTTTTCTTTGATGTGTAACAATAAGTGTTCATTCATATATGCATGGGCGTAGCCAGGGGCCTAAGTCCGTAACTTGAAATCTCCTTTCTCCAGAGAAAGTGTTTTCAACCGTAGTTTTCTCTTGACTGTAGTCTGTAACTTGGCAGAGAAAACATCAGTTCCTGACCGCTACTGGAGAAAACTCTAATTCTCAGTATCGGATAGGAAGAGCAGATAGGTATGAAAAATATTGAATCCGAAGCCGGCGATACCGTGAAGAACCAATAGAAATGCTTTGTTTAAAAAAAAAAACGAGAGGGAAATCAAACGATTCGCACTTGTAATAAGGGCTACTCATTCATCATTAAAGTTAAACTTTCAAATAAAAGAAATCGATGCATTGAAATTATAATTGGTAGTGGATAAATCGATTTAAATCCATCGCAGATATATTTGTTCATTAGTACACACAAAACAGTATATTATACCATTGAAAAAGGAGAGACTAATGCGTAACACCAAAGCATTTTTATGTTTTAGATGTAGGTAATCTTGTATACAAACGGCCGCTGTATTCATTGATGATATATATGGCATATGTTTTGCACTACGGATGCTTACTTTCATTGGTGAATGCATGATGAGTATGGAAAAACATAACTAGCAACTTCAGTATTACATGCATTTATACTCGAAAAGCTGAAATACACCATGTGGGAGTGGAAAAAGGAAATTTTACTATGCAGAAAAGAATCGTAAAGAAAATAACGTTACGGTAAATGTGTGAATGGTACATATTTATTCTTGCAAATACCTACGTGTGAGCAATTAGTAACATATGTTACAAACTCCCAAAATGTTATAGTTTAGGAAACACAACAACCTGCCTCGCTACATTTAAAATTTTCAAATACTGTCAGCGTAGAATAGCGAAAACATGTGGAAAATGGTTTACTAGAGGTATTTATATAGAAAACAAAGCAAAATTATCCTTACTTGTACATATTTATTGCTCATCATATCACATACAGCACTACAACGCACACATTTCTATCTTTTTGATACTTATAATCATTATATTCGGTATCAACTGTTTCAATAAAAAGCTTGGCTCACAATAAATATAAAACACTATTATGTAACACTAATAAAACATGATACAGTAAAACCTCTATGTAGTGAACCTCTTTACATCGTAAACCTCCATACTTCGTACCAACCCTCTGGTCCCGTCAGATTTACATGTAAATATATAGGCAAACCTCTATATAGTGAACCTCTTTATCTCGTAAAACCTCCATATATCGTACCATCAAGACAGCCCCGAGACGGCCTAACTACCTCCGCAAATCGTACCGAGACAACTATAGACCATTAATGAGCCGCAATTACCTACATGGAATGACATTTTCAGAGATAAATGTTTCACGCTTATTTTTTCTTATACACCTTTAATAATTTTCAAGTTAACCATTAGTTAGGGCATCAAACTATCCTAATCATATTAAGTGACGGTAAATGAGGACAGAACACATAGTTTTTTCTCGAATCATGGTCAAAATCGTGCGATAGCACTCGCTTTCTTTACTGATGGCTTTATTTTCTTGTAAGTGCCTACATACTATGTTCAGTTAATAAGAGAGGCGACCAGCGCAGCCAATAATCACTTGCTGACGGAAATATTTCAACTAACTTCACTCCCATCCATGGAGACCGAATTACTCGACCGCATTGCTACTTCCGCTTCTAAAATGAAAATATTTCATGAATTTTCCGCGACTTGAAATAAATCAAATACACTTTCACAATTATTT
This sequence comes from Ischnura elegans, assembly GCF_921293095.1. Classification (NCBI taxonomy): domain Eukaryota; kingdom Metazoa; phylum Arthropoda; class Insecta; order Odonata; family Coenagrionidae; genus Ischnura; species Ischnura elegans. The sequence goes on from NC_060246.1 coordinate 150,432,147, forward strand.
TATTCCCAAATTTCCCGGTGTAGCACTTTCTTACTACCGCCTTGGTAATTTTTCGATGCTTTCGTGAACGATCGTAGTTTAAAATTTATTGCGCTTAGCGACAGTCATATGTCTTGCCTGCGTATTTTTGCTGCGAAATCTGACTCTTCCATCGGGAGTCCGGGACCTCAATTTCTAGCAATACTGAACGAAAATCAATCCATGCGCGACAGTGTTAGGTGAAGGAGACAGCTAATTAGCTGATACGCGGTAGGGTAATGAAATTTTTTACCGTCGCCGCCACATTCTGAAGTAGTTCGCCCAGCATTCTCATCCGAAAATAACGTCCTTTCGCAGACCTAGCGTTTCTGTGTGCTCTCAACAGAGTTTTTCTTCGGAACGCTACGTGCAATTGTATTTTGGAGAGAGGGAATTCAACAAAATTTTCAAAATTATGCTCAATTTTTTGTCTATTTTTTGTAGTAGTCACGTGTTTATTTATTTTTTTACAATCTTTAACAAGTCACATATTATAAGAAAGATAAATCAATTCTAAAAGATATAATAAGGAGTATTTTCAATTATTTGCCATAAAATATGAAAAAATATGAAAATTACTTAATTAATCATAGGCTGATGATGGATTCATGAAATAAAAGAAGGCGGTTGCTTGACATTACCACATAATTAGCAATTTTCCTAGCCATCAACGAGGACAGGCAGAAGGCAGTGACCTTTGGAATACCATCATTCACCCTCACATCTATTGTAAACAACCGAGGAAAAACAGAAGAAACTGGCTAGGCTGCACAAATAAAAAAACTCAGGCAGTTAAATATGAGGATGAAGAAATTATGGTCTTAGTCCTGCTTTTGGTCTGCGTCCTCTTCTTCTTTCTGCCGATCCTGAATTCTTCCGTATTTCTTCCTCCGGTCTCTCAATACACCAGTACTTTAATTTATCTCCCAATCTTTTACAACACGTCTATCTCTTCCTTCTCTCCATACACGACTGCCCTTTTTCTTTTGCGTCCCTCACTACCATTATTGCCTCCCATTATTGCTTCCTCACTACTATTGTTAATTTTAATTCATTTAAATAAACAACATGGCAGCTTGTTTACATTAGCCCCATTGGAAAAGAAAATGGAATGACATGTAATTTTCTTTTTCAAAGCCTTCAAAAACAGAGTATTATGGGTGTGGCCCCAACGCCTTCAGTTTTGAACTTCCCTCTTAAATTAATTGTAATTATTTTTTTTTTTACAATGGGAACACATGTCATGTCACATTAGCAGAATATGCCTCGTTGACCATTTGATCAGATATAACATCGGCTTTGACATGAATAATGTACCAGATTGCTAATAATATTTAGGAAAATAATGAACACTTGAAACCATAACTTTGAAAACACATTCATACCTCTTCTATTGCAGCTGAAAGCCAGAGCACTTCACTCCCCCTTTCCATCACATAAACACAGTTCACTCAATACTGGCATTTTATTATTCTATTTGTCACACTTCCTTCACTTATCACTCCCCTTTTTCGTTCACTTTACTCATTCATTCATCATTGTCATCATTTATTCCAAGCATATAAATATTAACTATGTACTTAATAAATAACCAACAAAACACTTTTGTAATAATCCATATCAAATTATTACACATGTATTTACCCTCTTTTTTTTTTTTGTCATATCACCCTTCCACCATCTCTCCAGGGTGTAATTACTTTTGCCACTTATCTAATTGACCTACGCGCAAATCCCCTAAGTTGCTCTTTCATTGTCCTGCAACTGACCCCTATGCTACAAAGTATTTATTCTCCCGTCAGTATAGGATTATTACTCGCGTTATAATTGCTCGCTACCGTCCCTACAATGTATTCGTTGCGATCTAACTTCCCCCTTTTCTTCATCTACCGTCCATAGTTTGCTTCTGAAATTGGGTTAAGACGGTTGTGGTGTTTGCGTGTGTGTGTTGTCTCCTTCCTGGTTAAACCTCTTTAAGTTGGATATGTGGAATACACCCCTAACATTCCCTGTGATTGGATGGAGAAGCAAGCAAGTAGCTGCGCCTCGAAACTCGTGGATTCTGAATGGACCTTCGAACAACGGCAGAAATCCGTGATATATTCCCTTTTCCTTGTCTGAGATGGGACAGGTACGTACTAACACCATTTCTCCTTCCTTCAATGGTATAGTCTTGCCCCGCTTCTTATGGCGATGTCGCTTTGCATTTCTTTCTCCATGATTAATTATTTTCCTTTTAATTTCTTCAATCAAGCGCGGAATATCTGATCTTCATTTCCCCTTCTTCTATCTCTAGCCACTCATCCCAAGCTCTTTCTGGCTTTCGGCCGGTATGTGCCTCCGTCGGCGTCACTCCCGTTGTCGTGTTGTGGGTGTCATTCATGCAGGCTTCAGCGACAGCCAACCATTTCACCCAAGTGTTATGCCTCTGGTAGCAAAATATCCTCAGCAATGTTTTCAAAGTTCGATGGTACCTTTCTACCAAATTGCCCTGCGGATGCCTTATGCTACAGAATACAGGTTTCACTCCTGCTTCCTCTAGTCTTTTTGCCCATACTGGACTAGTGAACTGTGTACCCCTGTCACTTGAGATCCTCTTGCATTTCCCTACTGTAGGGATGTGGCGCTCGAATACTATTTTAAGAATATTCAACGTATTCGCTCTTCGGAGAGGGTATAATTTTATATATTTTGAAAATGTGTCTATCACCGTTAGGATATATTGATGTCCATATTGTCCCTTGACCAGCGGGCCCACGATGTCTATACATGCCAAGTCGTTAATTCCTTCAGGTACTACGTTCTGCATTTCCGCAAATAGGCTGTTGTTAGGTGCTTTCATGAGTTGACATTGTTCGCACGTCGCCGTGACCTTCCTGATTTCATGGTGAAGCTTTGGATATGCGAACTGCTCGTCTAGCATTTGGAACAGTTTTCTCGCACCGATGTGACCATACATTTGATGGGTTTCCTTTATCAGACGTCTTATTATAGACTGTGGGATGCAGAATTTACGTCGATCACCCGCAATCCTTACCAATCCCTTGGGTGTGCGTTGGTATTTCGGGACGCTTACTACTCCTCCCTGCAATTGTTCAATTATTTCATTCCATCTTGGATCACTGCGTTGGCGTCTTCCTAAATTTCTTAACCCTTCTCTCAACTCTCTTGATAGTTGATCTGCTAGGATCATCGCTATTATTGTTTCCTCCTGTGGAAATTGGCCCTTTTCTTTGGTGTCATAAGGATAGCGGCTAAGTATATCCGCCACTACGTTCTTCTTTCCCTCGCAGAATCTAACTTCAAAATTATATTCTTGAATTAATAGAATCCAACGTGATATTGTCGTATTCAGTAGGCGGCAGTTAAATATAAATGACAGTGCTTTGTGATCGGTGATGACTATTATTTTAGATCCTAAAATGAAGCTTAGGTATTTCTTGAGGGCATGAATAATTGCTATTAGCTCCTTTAACGTTGTGCTATATGTCAACTCTGCACCTCTCAAACTTCGGCTGGCGAAGTACACAACCCGCTCTTCCCCGTCTTCCGTTAGTTGATATAAACGACTTGATATTGCGTACCCACTCGCGTCCGTTTGTATGTAGTATTCCTTCATTGGGTCTGGGTGATGCAGCATAACAGATTTGCAAAATTCTTCCTTCGTACGCTTGAAAGCCTCCTCATGTTCCTCTTTCCATTCCCAGGCACGGTCCTTTCTCGTCAGGTCATTTAATACCGCCGTCAATTCTGCATGAGCTTGGTGGAATTTTGAGTAGTAGTTAATTAAACCTAAGAATGCTTTCATTTGCTTCTTATTGCGAGGCCTTGCATATTCTTTAATAGGCGCAAACTTTTCTTCCGCTATGGTAATGCCTTTCGTTGATATTTCATGGCCCAAGAACTGTAACTTTTGGCGGCAAAATTCCGATTTCTTGAAATTAATCGTAATGCCTGAATCTTTTAATTTCTTCATAACAGTCTCCAAGTGTTGTAAATGCTCCGTGAAGGATCTGGAGACAATCAGTAAATCATCTACGAAGTTCAAACAATAGTCTTCCACTTCGTCGCCTAGTACATGGCTGAGTGCTCTTACTAAAGCGCTGCTACTGATGCTGCACCCGAACGGGATACGTGTTCCACTTCTCTTACTTAACAAAAGATTTTTATAACACTTTATAAAGAAACTTTACAATTTAAAACTCGTGAGCATAAACAACATCAACAAGCTGCCATGACTATTATAATCCCATTTGTACTACCCGTACTGCCACTCACTGAACCGCTGCCATGGACTGCACCAGTGGGGATCTTGAGTTCTGCCGTATCCCTTTTCCTCCGGTCTCTTTCTCTCTCGTAGGCGCCTGCTTTTGGTCTGCGTCCTCTTCTTCTTTCTGCCGATCCTGAATTCTTCCGTATTTCTTCCTCCGGTCTCTCAATACACCAGTACTTTAATTTATCTCCCAATCTTTTACAACACGTCTATCTCTTCCTTCCCTCCATACACGACTGCCCTTTTTCTTTTGCGTCCCTCACTACCATTATTGCCTCCCATTATTGCTTCCTCACTACTATTGTTAATTTTAATTCATTTAAATAAACAACATGGCAGCTTGTTTACAAACTTAATGTCTGAGAGCAATCTGTTAACCTACTGCTGGATGTCATATCTGATGTCAGTGGAAATCTGAAAAATTTTGAGTTCAGAAGGGTTTTTTGCTTACAGTAGCATTGTCTCATCTAAATAGTTTCACAGTTCATGGATACACCAAATCAAAAATGTGAAAACAACATTTAATGTCGTACTAAAAAATTCATGATCAGAGTGGAAATGATCATTAAAAATGGAAATGTGGAGATAAATTCATTATAAAATATTTTTTAGGCAAAGTGATTTTTAAGAGAAGCCATTTTCATGTATTGGACTCCTATTGACATTGGGACTTCATTCTGTATATGTATATCTTATAGTTACAGATGTTCTTTATGATACCATTTTTGCATGAATTGTGTATGGGAAGGGCCCAAAACTGGGGTTATGGTCTCATAATGCTGAGGTTTTCATGAAATTTCATTTTATGGTGGCTTGTTGTATTGAGGTTTTAGTGTGTGTCTTGTGTGTTCTCGTATGGAAACTGTGTAGGAAAAGCATATTTTCAGACCAAGTTATTAATAAAGAATTACTATAGGCCTCAGCAGCATTAAACTAGGTAAAGCATTTCTTTTAATGCAAGTTGTCTATTTATCAGGGTTATGTTTGAAGTATAGTGATGAATTCATTTACATAGTTCCCCTGAAAAAGTAGGGAATTGCTCTCATTAATAAATTTGTGATCTCTTAATCAGCCTTATACATAATAAGTGTTTTGTCGGTTAGAGTGCAGTGCAAGGCCATAGTTTTATCAATGAGATTTTTGTGAGTTTTGTTATGTATTTTTTTTTTTAATTTTCAGTTCATAGTGCCTAAGAAGTGTTATCAGCCAGTATTCAACTCTGAAGAGTACATACCACCTTCTAAGTCCAATTTGCTGGTGCTTGGCCCTCATGTAGCTGTACCATCCCTTTCAGCAACCTCTGGCATTTATCCTGACCTCAAAGACATGCTACCCCCAGCAATTGTTGTTCAGAGTCCTCCCAGCTCGACTCCAAATGTTTTCAGAATAGATGTGCTCCCTACTGATGCAGGACAAGGCGTCGGAGACAATGCAGCTGGCTACTGGGGAAAATATCGTCTTGTTGCAAAGCGTGGGAACATTTCAACACCATCCAAATGTAATTTTTATACTTTCTTTTCAAATGATAGTTCTTTAGTCTTTAGTAATGCATTTGACTCTTGTGATGCCAAAGTGAAATCTTAAGTTGCCTACATGAACAGTAATTTACTCAGAGAAAGTTTATATTAAAGAGGCAGTGGATTAATGGTGGTGATAATAAACACTGTAGATGAGTGCGAACTTGAAAGTATCACTAAGTTGATCATTTGCATTTCATTAAATAGACTTTACCACTATGGGTAGAAACCAATGGGCTCCACTTTATTACATTCAATGATTTTCATATTGCATCATGCACAAATAAAAAATCACTGAGGTAATGTGAAAACGATCAAACTGCATTTAGAATTAGAGATAGATGAAACTATAGTAGTTGTGAACAGGATGGTGTTAATTTCTTTCACTTAGAAAGAGAGATTATGTGAAGAGCCTGTTCTACAATGCACTTTATTACCCATACCATCTCACTCATGCTTATCTTTTATTGAAGTTTTCAGTCCTCACTAACGGAGCTCTTCTTAGTTCATTTTTGTTTCTTTGGAGTTCAATCAGGCTGACTAACAACTAAGTTCTCTAACAATTACAGAATTGAGATTATAAATAAGCTGAAAAAATATAATTTCAAACAGCTTCTTCAACTTTTCATCGTCTGTCATGTGGTACTTATTATTTCACTAGCCTGGTTGGTATTTTATATCAACTAAGATTCACACAGAAGGTATAACTATGTATTTTGAAAACTGATTTTGATATCCTTTGTGGATTTGCCAATCTCCGTAAGAGACCCATGTTTCATTTGAGATCCTGGCCAGTGTCCACTGCTCTGTTGTTCTTAAACCTTTTCCTCAAATTGATATTCTCTAAAATGTCTCCATATATCTCCCTGGTTCTTCAACAAATAACTGGTATCCTATTGGTAACTTATCCATATAATTTCATCCGTAAGTGTGCTAAGAAGTACCTTTCCAATAATTAAGGCTAAATAGAACAGGCACATAGTGTGAATCTTCGCCAAGAGAACATCGCGAGAATCTCAGCACTGTAGAATAGTAGCTACGTCCCACATTACCCAAAATCCACTCTCCCCTACCAATCAGTCCTCAGTCCACTCCTGTAATGTATCTCTCCCCTCCCTAGCCCCCCAACAAGCCTCTCGCACCCCATATAATTGCTCCCTCAGGTTTCATGTTAGGAAGACCATAAATCCTTCGAAATAAAATATCAAGTTACATGAGAACAATAGAAACATATTTCACCCTTTCTTGCCAACTGACCTTTTTCAGCCAACTTTCTTCAAAGCTTCCAGTTTCTCGAGGCCAAAAAATTGAGTCATCTATTGAGCCCGAAGTGTCAAACCATGACATTTGGCAAATGATGAGGTATAGAAATTGGATATTGGATAGAAATATTTGTCTTGTGCTCAAAATTGTAAAGAAAATGACTCCTAATATGGTTTATTTTTTGACATTTTTTATCATTTTAAGCATGTAAGTAGTTAAAAATGTTAGTCCCTCTTAAAAATGAAAAATGGAAGCAGAATGGGGAGTAGGAATGGATTGATCCTGGAGTTCTATAGCCGGGAAAAAAGTTCACTGAAGTCGAGTACAAGTTTCAAGTTACCTGAGAACATTGTTTTCTTCCGTATATGGCAGTTTAGAAATTGACAGATGGCAAATTAAAAAAAGTTCCGACTCAATCTAGTCAAAATAAGACATTTTTTGGATTTAGCACACAAAAATATATGGTACTCCATGAACAGAATTTGAAAATCATGGTAGAATCGTAAAAATGCAGGCCTGTGTTATTAATATTGGACCCAAACTAGACGAGATAGACTGGAAATTCAAACTGCACTAATCACTTAGCTGGCATGTTTCTGCCTAGAAAAAAAAAAGACCACAAAATTTCATGATCTTATAAGCACCTCCCTTGCTCCTGTCCGTATTCTCTCCAGTGCCTCGCTGCTAGGAAGGCTGAGTCTCCGAGTTCCTGAACACCCAGAGAAGACACTCCATCCCCACCATGGCCCCTACCCTCCCATGCTTTTGCAGGCCCCCCTTCCTCTCACTGAGTGGATGAGTCGTTCTAGTTTTCCCAACTCGCTGTCGGCGATGCTCTCCAACGGGTCGTGTTATTGTCATTATTATTATTTGATTTATTACGTAACGCATGCATATTTGTTAGTTTTAAAAGTTGCATGGGACTATTAACTTGGCTAGAATTCTTTTGTTGTGACTGTTTTTTTGCCAAAAATGATATAAACAATTAATTACAACATGTAAAACTTACAATTTCCAATATATGTCAATTTAGATAAGCTAGACAAAAAAAATGCAGTGACTGTTATATATTAGCGAAGGTTTCACATCGATAGTATTTTACTCATCACTCCAATTAGAAAAATCCTTTAACGGGGCAATCACCTTTCGCCGTAAGATTACCCTTCACATTCATGATCATCTTCTAAGTCTAGTAAAATTAAGCAAATTTCAATTTGCTAGTAAATATTCTCCTCCTCTCAGCAATGCTATTTTTACTCGAACCTCTGTTTGTTCCCTCCTGTTATTCTGTTACTTCCAAATATGTTTAGATGTTGAAAGCGTTGGTGGTGAAAAATACAAGTTCAATTTTTTTTGAAAGAATTATTTTCAATGTAACTGTGACTGACCTAAATTGATTTTCAATTATAGATCCAACTCTAGTCACCAAAATCGACAAAGCAATTGATAATGCATCTCTTGGGCCTAGTGCTTTGCACTGTCACCTTGTTTCACTGAAAGAAGAATGGATGAAGTGAGTATGAGCCTGAAAAATGTATGATGTTTAACAATTTTTCGCTTGGCTATTTGATTTTTTGTCTGCCTGTTATCAAGGGACATTCCAATTTTGCTCTGTATAGGGAGCTACGCAGTTTTATTCAATAGGCATGTCAATAATGATATCATATTAGATTAATTATAAATCGATAATCAGTATTAATTTTGGGAAGTTTTTTGAATTTTGTATTGCAGTTAATGCCTTGATTTTTTAAATTCTTTCTCTATTTAGTTCATTATTTTTAAAGTTCGTATTTCTCATTCTTGTTTAATGGTTTTTGGCAGGTTTTTTTGAAAGGTCATAGTTCAAATATCATAATGGCTATCAGGATTCAAGTATATTTGAAAGTGATGTTCATGCTTAATGTTGCTCAAAGGTGTTAATGTGTAAAAGTTCACCCCAATTATACAATCATTTTTTTACATGTAAATTGTAGGCCTTCCGGTGGTACTTTGCAGATCACTCATTATAATGAGATTCTCACTGTATGCAATACTCACTAAAATGAGATTCCTCTGTATTTACCTTTCATCGACTATTTTAACAGGTTGACTGCCGTGGCGGACACCGGTGTCCGCTGTGGTATCTTCTTCTCCCGCCGTGGCGGTCACCGGTGTCCGCGGAAAAAAGTTCGTCTTCGTGCGCCGGGTGACCGCCATTTACGTACTTTTGCATAGATATCTTTTCCGCAACGGCCTCAGCTAAACTGTCACTCCTTTGGTTTTTGCTAATTGTTTATAAAATTTTTTTTGCTGTCTTGAATGTTACTTACGTATTTTTTTATACCGGTTGGCACATTGGAAGCCGTTATCCCTCGAAGTAGACCTCCGGAGACGCTTTTTCCGTGTTAAATGTTTCATAAACTACGATGTTGTATGAGCAGGGAGTACTTACTCTTTGTTCGTAATCCAGGGCTGCTATATATACATTAAATCTGAAAGCATACTATAGTATGCTTTCAGATTTAATTGAGAAAGAATCTATATCTTCTTTAGGAGACGAATTATATTTTCTACTCAGTGTTTTGCATCCTTCAGATAGTTTCAACTGGTAAACACATCTATAAAAAGAAATTGAAGAGAAGGATAACAAAATCTTTCCCAGCTTTACCTTATAATTCAAATTAACTTTACCGCAGTAATTTTGTAGGTCTTTAGAGCCCTCCTCTCACCGACATTTATTCTTACTTTCCCTTGCTCCTGAAATATCAGAAAGGTGAAATAAATAATATATATCCTTTTCAAATAATCACTTTTTATTGCAATAATGGACAATTATTCATATTTTTACAGATGATGTTTATGAAAGCAATCCAAACAGAACCGTGGCTTTTTAGGGCAGTCATCACAGTAGGTAGTGACTTTTTTCACTTTGTTTTTTTCAATTTCCCCAAGTTGTTTCTTTTCGTAGCATCCTTGGCAATATTTCCGATTGATTCGCGCACCTCCTTCCTCCTTTTTGAATGAATGAGTAGCCATTCTTTTCCGTGATGTTTGTGGCAATGTAAGACTGGTCGGAGATCTATCGCCCTGTGACTCATTTCCCAAAAGCGATCCGATAAGGTTTTCCCTGAATTTTACTATCTGCATCTTACTGCCACAAATTTGGTTGAAAATGAAATAAGCATTCACCACAGAAGTCCCTAATAATAGTTTTAACGCTACTTTTCTGTACCATTTCAAAGACCGACGCAATGGCGTTGAATAAGAGGAAAGTTGATCAGAAAGGTCTATGGATGATTTCCCCTCATTATACTTCAGGATAGCTACTGGTTTCAAAACCCTTGACCTATATTTTTCCACTTCCTCCATCTCGTTTGAGTGGCATGTTGACAATAGCAAAACATCGCGTTTATCTTTCCACTTCATTATTGACACACCTCTTTGATTTTCTTTGACTACTATTTCCCCTTTCTTAAGTTTTTTGGCCGTTACATCTTTGGGTATTCCCCTCCGATTTTTACGCAGGGTACCTAGTAAATGTGTCCTACGATCAAGAAGTGAATTGGCCAACTCTAAGCTCGTGTAATAATTGTCTGTAACAATCGTTCTGCCAGCATCTAGTAACTTCTCGGAGAGCTGCATAACTACAGCTGTTGGAACAGATCGCCTGGCATCGCGCTCAAGTCCTGCATAAATTTTCATATTCCATACATAGCCCTTACCAGAGCACAATTTAAAAATTTTGACACCGTACTTATGCCTTTTTTGAGGAATGTACTGTTTTAATGCTAACCTGCCTTGAAATGGAATAATTGATTCGTCAACGCATAAAATTTCCCCAGGTGTATATAATTCCTGATAATTACAAATGATTTTATCCAAGAGTGGTTGAATTTTATGCAAACGGTCTTTGTTTGAATTTTCTTCATTATTGGAGAAGTGCAACATCCGTAACAAGAGTTCAAAACGATTTCTGCTCATGTGAGAAGGAGCTACATCATTACGATATATGAAGTTTTTACTCCAGTAGTCAGAAAGTTTTGGCATTTTTACCACACCCATATAAATCAGAATCCCAAAGAGCTTTTTGATCTCGTGAAGAGTTGTCGGTTTCCAATCTACCACACGAGATTTTCTAGAAGTAGTCAGACCTTTCACTTGATTGGCATAAATATTAGTTTGTTCCACTATCATTTCGAGAATTTCATTGTCTATAATGTTAGAAAATATTCCAAAAGGGGAAGGATTACTCATATCTGCAACTACAGCACTCAATCCACTCTGCGCCGTAAACTGAAAATTCGGATGATTTTTCACTGGTTCAGTCCAAAAGTCAGATGACGCATTTGGTGATGAGGGCACCGGTCTATTTAGCTGCACATTTTCACTCTCACTTAGCTCTCCGTCGGTTGTATCGGAGGTTGCCCCTCGTAGCAATTGTCCATCCTGCAAGGAATCGTCGCTTGAAGAGTTCACTCTGATGTCCTCATCACTGGAAGGGATATATTCATCATTTCCCGTTACACTTTCAGAATCAGATGACTCTTCTAAGTATTTCCTCTTAGCCGCTTCAACAATGAATCTGGTCCGCGGGGTGAATTTATCCATGTGGAATCACTAATGATAAAAGTAGATTTTGGTTCAACATTTCTTATATAATGAAAAAGATTATGAAAATATTCAGTGAACCAAAAAGTAGAAAAATGCAACTAAATATGTAAACCAAACTTACCAAAAGGACGATGACGCACCAAAGTAGAATTCAGCGCAGGACGCACAAAGTGGCACCGAGCACTCTTCACATTTCTTCTACTAATCGTATTATAGAAGAAAATGTAGCCTCTTTTCATGTCACTGTGACAGCACTGATCTTTCGAAACGTTCTGTCGTCTCAAGACATAAAAGCGCCCTATATATAATGATACGTATTCCTTCAACAAGTAGAAAGGGATACATTGTGTTGATGATGTGATATGAAGTTCCACACAATGTTTTACATTAGTCGAATAAAAGAGTTCTCCGTCATAAACATAATAGCACTACATGTAGAAGGAAGGAGGGTCTCCTGGTATAACTTGTTGTTTAGTGTCTGTGCAGCGCCTACTGGCAGGAACGGACTTGAGTATACGCTAGGGAAGGAGACAAAGTTAGCTCCGCGGAGGACAGCTGTGTCCGCGGAGGGGGGGCGGACTGGAGAGAAAACTGCTACTAAGAAGTGTAATACTGAATATAAAATGAATGTAGGTGTTATTTATCACTACGAATATTTTACTGCACTACAAATGAAGTAATTGCCGTATTTTCGTAAATTTATAGGTATCCGCCAGCGCATAAGTTGGTGGTCGTGACGCTGACACCGTGGCGGACACCGGTGTCCGCTAATTAAATTTATCATTAGATAGAAAAAATAATGTTACGTGCAATTTATTTTTTCATTAGCAAAGTTTTACTGCACTACAAATGAAGTTATTGCCATATTTTCGTAAATTTGTAGATATCCGCGAGTGCATAAGTTGGTGGTCGTGACTCCGACGCCGTGGCGGACACCGGTGTCCGCTAATTAAATTTATCATTATAATGAAAAAATTAATGTTATGTGCAATTTAATATTGCTCAACTCTATTAGTCACAATAAACACATTTAAATATTAACTTGGCCTAAGGGGACATATTTAAAAAAAACCCTCGGCAGTTAACCTGTTAAGGATGACCTCATTCATATCACTCACTCTGTATTTTAATTTAATATTGGATACTAATGTATGCCAATAAGGTATTAACATGAAATGTAATATAAAAATATCTAGATTTTTCATTTAGAGAGGTATTGATGAGAAAGTCGAGCATTTCAAGATTTTATTAATGAAACGGGGGAGCTGAAACAGATTTCTAGCCATAGCATTGATCTCCTTGGATTATTAACATCATCTAACTCTCTTAAAAAATCATATATGCACACATTCTGCATTCTTTTTAAAATATTATGAAATGAAGTTAGTTAGAAGAAAAAGTTGGTGAAGAAATAGTGTACACCCATGCCTTGCTTAGTGCAATTTCGATAAGCACAATTTGGATATAGTACAAATTTGGTCCTTGGGGAAACATTCCAATCTAAAATCAATTGAATCTAAAAAAGAAGATGAGGGCGGTGATTTATCCGAGACATGTAGTGGAAGCTCCAGTTGGTTCCAGAATTTTAAACTTCGAGCTGGTGTTTTATTGCTATGATATGAGGTGAATCTGCAAGAACTGCAAGTGCTGATAGCAACAAAATGGATACATATAAGTAAAATGGATACATTAGCTTGCAAAAATAACTAAAGTTTCTCCATTCATCATCAAAAGAAATAAAAATATTGACTTCAAAATCGAGAAAAATTTCTCTAAGCCGACCACTGCGTGAAGACACCTGAGCGTTGATGAGGCCAGGCGTGATGTCATAGGTGCCTAAACAACCATAGGGAGTTAGGAAATACGCTGGGTGCATGCTGTAATATTTGTTTTGAGGAAGTATTTAGCTGCTCATTGTCACTTTATTTTGTTCTGTTATTATTGGGCAAGTTTTCCTATTGCTATTGTGCCACAATTATTACTTGGAGTCATCTATATCTACATAACTACCCGCAAGCCGCCTAAAAGGCGTGTGGCAGGGGGTGTTCGGACACCAGCCTTTTTTTAGGACACCAACAATTGATGCCAAGACCCTCATGGAATTTGTTATGACGAATTATTGCTATACGTCGGCGGCAAATCGAGATGTAAAAGAAACTTGTATTAGAAGGAAAACTCAGATTTACATGCGGTTTTCTTTGTTGAAATCAGAAAATATTTTTCTGTCCGCCTGTGAAATAAAAAGAATTTATGCATGTTCCCCATTGGGAAATGAATGAAAATGAGTCTTAAACAGTTGCATAAGTACAATTGAAATGAACTAACCTCTAGTAATATGTTGTCAATTTCATTTATAAATGTATCCAAACTGCAAGAAAGAACCCCGAATAAAAGCATTTGCACCACTGTAATAAATATTACATACATAAATGAATCATGTAATATTTGATCTTTTCAAATTCTCATGCAGAAAAGTCAATTGTTCTGCATGATTAGGTTGCAGGTTTTGACGTCTCCATGTTACAGTATTACTGCCTGCGGAAAATTATCTTTCTCCACTCGTGTGGCTGGGCAAGTACTTTCTTGACAAAATTGGTATATTTGAGAACTCTAGGAATTTTTATTAAAATTTATGTCAATGAGTTTTAAGGATATTGAATCTTCTTGGGATTTAATTCGAGGATGCGAACGAACTAAAAATGTTACATTTAGCTTTAGGTTAGCTTAAGCCATTTGGACCAAATTTTTTTTTCTTAAATTCTCACTTTGTTTAATAAACCTTAGTAACTCTTGTTTTGTTTGTTCAAGAAGGAAACAAAACGCAGAAAAGGAATAAACGAAAATTAACATCGGACGTAAGTGAAATTCAAATAGGCAAAAAGATGGCACTATTTGTGACGTCAAACAGGGAAAAACCGTCATTGTCTGCTAAAGCCAAAATGTTACATATTCCTAAAAATCTAAACAATTGTTCCGTATTCTCCCAGCATTTCAGTTAAGAAAGTGGGTTTGTAGAAAAGCATTGCACTTTAAAGTATGAGCGATGCAGATGTTCACTCTGATTATTATGGATACGCCGCGGGGTCGGAAGACTGTCGGCCACCACGGCAGAGGGAAAGGTTTTTAGCGCCGACGTCAACTACTTACTGCTACGTAGACAGTAGGCTGAAACTTGAGGGCCAAGGCATTACTTTAACTATGATACTATTAAATGGGTTTCATGATAGTGCCTCCTGTCGGCAGATTTCTGAACTCACTAGCCTCGATAGCTCTGTAACCAAAACTACTCGACTCTACTCAAATTTTCAAGTACTCGCAAATCTCTAGTTGAGGGTGTTGTGAAAATAATTATTTTACTAAAATGTGAACAAATTGGATATAATGATATTTACTTTCTTCTCTCAGTTAATTGGCTTTGACCTGGGATATTTTTTTATAGTATCGCAGATGTCATCTCCAGGGTGAAAAGAAGTCGGAGGTATTTCAGTAAAGGAACTCTCTTGGGTGATTCAGGATCAGCGGCTGAAGAGGAGGGAATTTTGCTCCAATCACTTGGTGGACAAGACCAGGACTGGCCTTTGATTTGGTTTTGGGTGTATGGCTTTGGTGGTGTTGGCTGTGTTACTTGAAATTTTTTAGTCTTGAAATATTTTGAAAGTATATTTTGTATATTGTTTTTAAATATAATCCTTTTGAGTAGAAAAATATTTTTATTGCAGGGTCCTCATAGAGATAACTTAACTTTTATTCACTATGCGTGCTGTAGTTTCCCACTTAACAACTCCTAGGGTCTGGTTGGAGGTTCATGAGCCCAAAATGGCAGATCAGTTGTAAGTGGAAAGAAGGGTGCACATTTGGGAAGAAGATAGTAGGAAAGGAAAACCTCTGGATTCAGTCATTTCTGAGGAGAGCTTAGGAAAAAGATGAATGTCCGGAGTGAGGGTGGTCATTGTCATTATAATACCCACCCTGTGTTGAGAAACAACGGAAAAGTATTTTGTGAAGGCATATGATTTTTTGGTTAAATTGGTCCGGAGAAGCACTGAATTTGGATTGAACAGAGTGAGGTACCATAGGAAATGGGAGAGACTGTGGGGAAGGCTTTGCTAAACTGTGCCAAGACATTTATGAAAATGGACTTGTCCAGCGAACAACATGTAAAAACTTTTCTCGGGATACCGCGCATAAAAACTCTTCTCGGGATATCGGGATACGGGATTACGGGGATTCTTAGTAGCCGTGAGAATGGGTAGCGAGTCGGTACCCGAAACGTTGGCGATCTCATGTAATCTTACCCGCGCGGTATCCCGAGAAGAGTTTTTACAGGACTTATCCAGGTTGCCAAGGGTTGTAAGCTTTCAAACGGACTCTGCCTATCACTCCAGGGGCCCCAATTTCCTTTTATTTAGCAATTTGCAAATCTAACATGTCTTCATTATTCTTTATTGATCCAGCATGCCTGTTCTCCCTCTTTTCCATTTCAATGACTGCTGCAACCTGATTTCTGTTATTGATGGGCCAACGAGGAATAGGTTGGTTTCCTATTTTTTTTTCTTGCCTAAATTGAAAGATTATTGCTCCTGTAGTACGTATTTCACAATTTAGATTTTTTAACCCTTTCGTGCCGGGCTCATTCACGGGAAGTTGCTTTTGGCTGTACGAAGGCTTTGAGCATTTCTTTTTCGCCCTGGACGGAGTTTTTTCTCGGCTTGGGACTGTCCAGGTAGTTGCTCCCTCCACTTAATGACCTTTTCTAGCGGGGTGCCGGACCCTTTCCTCGGCAACTGGGCAAATATAATCCTCGACCCTTTTCCCGCAGGCAGCCCATCACGGCGTACTTTTGCGGTCAGTTTATTGTTACCAGTTCGATTTTATTTTTTTTAAATTGTTACGATTGCATTAAATGTCAGTTCATCAATGTATACCTTTCATTTTGCAATGCCTATAGAACTTTTAAATGAAGTTCTACGGTTATTTTTAGGGTTTTCAGCAAAAGGGCATTAGATCATAGACCAAAAAATACTTAAAAGGAAATGAAATCTTTCAATGTTCCTAGCATACTTTTAGGTATTTACGATTTATGATATTAACATATTTTATATCCATGATGCCCAAATCCACACTCCTCATTCGCGTCTGCTCTCCACGAGTTCTCTGAAAACATGGGAATGAAACATTTCGAATTTTTTTAGAAGAATATTTTCCCGAAAAGTTCTCTTAAAACTACTTGAATCAAACAAATTTGTTGTTTGAAATTGCAAAATTATATTTATAAAGCAATTTCACTTAGATAAATATAAATTCATATTATGCACGAAATAAGAAAAAATACAAAACACTGTGTCTAGAGTCACTATCCTCGTCTTCATTATCACTTCTGGTGAGTATTTCCAGGATCGATTGATCCGTAATTAGCCTGGACATTTTCCCAGTGCAAGGAAATTCCCGTCCAGCAAATTTGCCTAGTGCTCCACTCGTCCAAGTAACTCTGAACACGTCGAGAACGTATGCAAAACTAACGAAAGCTCTAAGGAACCATCGAAAGGCACTTCAAGAAAAAAATCCTGGCTGTATAATTCCAAGAAAAAATTTAATTCCACCGAAACATCATTTGAAAGACAATCCTTGCAGGAGTAGGAAAGGGAATGCATACAGAACATTTACGGTTAAATTTGAATACACGCCAAGAAAATTTTGAAAAGAAAATGAGCTATTCCGAGAAGAGTGAGGTTATCATCTTCCACATACATATTTCAGTAGGAGGATACTTGCACCAATATACTCTTGGGTGTGCCAGTTGGAGGGTGATAAGTTTTTCCAAGAAAACGTTAATGCGCTAATGTGTCTCAAAGTAAGCCCGTGAGGTGCACAGGGCAGACCACCTTAATGGATCCTGACCAGAGAACCAAGATATGAAAGTAATTACCTGGGTAGAGCAGTTCTCTTTCCATTCATGGTATGGGCTGCATTGCACAGCAGGGTTTTACAGAAACCATCCCTTGTATAGGTAGCGGAATGCGAACAGAGAGTTAACGGCTGTATTTGAATACAGCCGTTAAAACTCTCAAATACAGTCAAGAAATTTTTGAAAAGAAAATGAGTTATTCCGAGAAGAATGAGGTTATTTTCTTCCACAAATTTAAGTAGGAGGCTACTTGCCCCAATCTACTCTTAGATGTGTCAGTTGGAGGGTAATAAGTTTTTCCAAGAAAACATTAATGTGTCCCGAAGTAAGCCTGTAAGGTGTACAGGGCAGACCACCTAAATGTAACCTGACCAGAGAACCAAGGTATGAGAGTAATTATCTGGGTAGTGCAGTGCTCTTTCCTGCAATGGTATGGAATGCTTCTCACAACATGTGTCTATGTAAAACATTCCTTATTTGTACATTAAATTTACAAATTTTTAGGATATGCATTAATTAGTATTTATAGCGAAATTAATTTATAATATGCTTGTATTCAAAAGTTGATGAGAGTTTATTAAAAATAGTCGCTGTAATTTCGGCTCACGTCAAAGAACTGAGAGAATCATATTTTATTACATTACGAGGGCTTTTTTCATTTGAGTTAAATTGGATATTTTATCGAATTTCACCGCAAATGTACAATTAAAATGTGCCAAACAGAGTAACGTATATCTTTAGATGTAAATCATTACAATATCGCTCCTATAAATTTGCTAGTAATTTTTAAAAATAACAACTAAACATCTAACCTTAGTGTCTCCAAAATTTGTTCTAGGTAATGATAAATTCCGTTAATATGAACGCGAGAGTTCCGTTTAAAATTTGGAACCAATCAGCAAAACATCCAGAATGTAATTCTTGGCATTGATTTTCAAAAAATGCAACATTTATGTCTTTAGTTATTCCACCTTCTAAAAAAATAAGTGACCATGAGCACCTTCCTTGAGTGGGTCACTAAGTGCCGGAATGGGCCGAGATAATCCCCATGCGGACAATAGGAAAGGGTCGAACCTCTCGCACCGAGGGACCCTAATAGCGGTTGGGACCCACTTGGCATGCTTGACCGCGAAACCGTGAAAACACGGCCTTTGGCCTTTTGCTTTGAAAAATTCAAGCCGTGAAAACCCGGCCTTCATCCTTTAGCATCGGAAAATTCAGGCCGTGAAATCACGCCCTGCATAGGGAAAAGGTTAATGACGATATCCATGTTTTGCGATTGAAAAAAAATACAAATTTTCAAGCGTGCGAAAATGCGACAGCTAAGTATGAATGCTGGGAAAAGCCCATGTGACGTCATTCTGGTTCCAGCTGCCACTGTGTGAGGCCACCTTGGTGCAAGGCTATGAGTCCACGATGCATGCTGCAAGCAGGTAGCAGAGTACCCAGCTAGCAGGTAGTGCTTGGCTTAAATAAGGTTCATTAATACCCAATCAAATGAAGGAAACTTTCCAACCATAGGCAATTTTAATAAGTGATTACTAAGAAATTTCTAAGTGAGTTTCCCTGAGCTCTGTGCCTCATGCATGCATTGGTATTCTCAGACGATTTAAAACTCCTGAATACTCGTCAGTAGCGGATACAGAAAAAAATTAAGGGGTGATGAAAAAAATACCTTGAGTTACCTTTACTTTTATCGTTATAAAAAATAAGGGGGGGCACGCACCACCTGTACCCCCATCTGTATCCGCCACTGCTACTCGCCACTGCATCTAGGCCCCTGTGATGCCAAGTGGAGTGCCATCGCATGGCCGCCAATCTGGCCTTTTTCAAATGAGGTTAAAATCGACCATTAACTTTCTTCTAAACTGGGATTTCTAAAAGCATATTATTTGTATATTATGAATACACTAATTGTGGGTAAGGAATCGCAATCAATGCCTTTGGTTTTCTTTGATGAAGGAAACTACCCTATTCGAACTAAGTCCCTTACTCTTTATCAAGTCCCTATGCTCCTGGATCCAATAGCTAATTTTCTATACAACAGTTCTCCAGTGAAATTTGCAGTGACAAAAATTACTCATTTTTGTTAGAAAAGTGGTGTCACACTTCATTTCCCACCTTATATTCCTTCAGTTTAGGCATCCTTAACCCTTTCCTGCCGGCGCCTACAATAGAAAAACATTTTCGTGCTAAGAGTAGCATTAGAACATTTTAAACCTCTGTACGGTGCTCCTTTTTTGGGGTTAGTTGCCTGGGTATTTTCGTCCCTCAGATTTGGGGCCCAGCTCAACTGGGTACCCGTCCCTTACCCCGGCCACTGGACTTTACCTTCTAACCCTATCATAGCACAAATCCACGGTCAACTTATTGCGTTACCAGTGTTTTTTTCAACCAAACATTGTAGTTGATTTTAAATGATTTACTCTTCTAAAAGAATTACTGACGTTTTTTTAAGTATTGTGGAATTTTAAACGGGTTTCGAGTGTTAATAACAAAGTTTGTAAATATAAGGTAATAAGACCATAAGTCCCGAAGTCCATTATTTTTAATGCTAAAATTCCATTAAAAAATTCCATGGGCACAGAACAAAACGAAGAATTCATTGCAAAGTATAAAAATTTTAGTAGTATGCAATAAAACATGTCACTGAAAAAACTATTGAAAATGCAACTACTATGTAACGGATTCCTGCAGTGAAGATGGTCATAAATGATTGGGAGGGTCAGGTTTTATTGCCTAGGGCCCTATGGACTCGCTAAGCTGGATCTCAGGCCGGGCCTGAATGCATCGGACAATTGCTACCTCAGCGGCCACTTCCCTTCCCTCGTGTTGGCCAGAGCCGACGTCTGGTCGTCTGCGTTGAAAAATCCATGACAGCTATACCCGACGTCAGGTGTTCTGCTTATGAAAATGCCCATCGGCTCCACCTGACATCCGGCGCATCAGGGTTAATAATATATATGTGGCATCAAATATTGCATCCTCTAATCTGACTATTGAAGTCATGGGTCGGGCAGGCCTTAATTGTAAAGGGGTTGTAACATAAGACCATGGAATAGCTCAAATAGGCGGATGAAAAGTGGTCCATCCCCTCATCTGTCACCGCCATATCTAAGGAAGTGGTTTGCAATGATGGCCCATTGACTATTCAGGTGGACTGAATGTGGTTGACCATCACTATCATCACATGAATGACTATAAAGATAATTTTGAAAGTTATAAATGGGGTGTAAGTGAGTCTTTAGTGACAAGTGATTAAATCTGCAAGTTAACCTATTGTAACATGTAAAATTTCCTAAACCTTTGATTTTTGATGCTTACCATAAAGTCAACGACTTGTCAGTGAGTAGTAGCTGGAGTTTTCTAACCCATTATAAATTAAAGTTCTGCTATTATATGCCTCCCCAGATTTTTCTTTTTCAGATAAGTATGTACTAGTTTTGCCCCTGAATTTCAGAAAGTTAGGCAGACCTTCTGACAGGTGTGTCATCTGGGGTGCGTTTCGAATCACACATCAGCGCATGACCTTGATGCTACTCTTCCGAATTACATCAAGTTCTGAATTGCCTCCTAATAACCTGAGTATGAGAGGAAGCCGCATACTTCAAGGCAAGGGTTCCCTGATGCCTACGTGTGATTCAGATGTGATGCGATCGCGTGTAATATTCCGCGTTCAAATACCTACTCGGAAGGACCGGTGCTGGAAGCTTTGCTTCCGAGTCGGCTCTGGCCAACACGAGGGAAGGGAAGTGACCGCTGAGGTAGCAATTGTCCGATGCATTCAGGCGATTCAGGCCCGGCCTGAGATCCAGCTTAGCGAGTCCATAGGGTCCTAGGCAATAACGCCCGGCCCTCCCAATCATTTATGACCATCGGTTGAAGCGATAATACATCGGTTAATATACCGAAATTTAATATTCGTAGTCGCTATGATGACGAAAGAATATTAATAGGTAATTATATTAATAAAGAAGATCGTATGGGACTGCATAGAGGAGGCCAAATTCCATCCCATAGGCGGCAGATTTTCGTTGCATCTTCGGTCGCATTTTAATCGGTTTTCAAAAATGTCAGTGGCGCGGTGATGAGTGCAATGCGATCCACTTTATTTTAATGTTTTGAATTACAATGCTTGTAATTGCGAGGATTAGCATAGGAAAGCTATAAATTTGATAGATCAAATCAACATGAATATAAATTCTGGTTTATACTCATACCATATTTTCCCGTGAAACTCGGATCAATTTGTCCGTCAGCGACGCGAGTGGCGACTTTTGTAAACCTATTTAAATGCGCGGTGGGTGACGACACAGATTAGAGACCCATTTGAAGATCCACTTTTGTAATATTCGTGGTATAAACCATGCATAAATTCGCCAAGGAGGTTGTAGATACAAATGTATGTTTACTACATGGTTCTTATATATAAGGACCATGTTGTAAATATACATTGTATAGGATTTGTAATATATATTGTAAACTCTATGATTTACAACCAAGGCCCTTATATAAGGGCCATGTTTACTTTACAACCTTCTTGAAACACGCACATCTATAACGTCTTTCATTTGTTTTATTGAATCTCTTCGTCCAATGAGCGTCTCAGTTTTTCAAGCTACGATTTTGGTGGTTCATTTAAAAAATACTTATAAGGAATAGGGACAAGTTAAAGTCAATGAGTCATTGTACTCATGGCCATATACATATGGGAATTTAAAATCAGCAGAAAGTTTCAATAATTGATATTACAGTGATATTCAAGCGAATCGGCTTTTCATAGAGGCAATGGGTAATTTTTATGTAATTTATTTTAATTTAAATTATAGTCGAGGATAGATATATATAGTTATACGTTATAGAAACAACATTATCGCACCAAAACTCCCAATTTATGGATAAATTTTGCATTAAATTAATTAATACACTGATGCTATGAAAAAAGAACAATTTTACAAATTTAAACGACTAATTTCCCAACTTTTCATTGTATGTTTGGGATCACAAATGTGGAACTTCACATCACAAAGATGATGATGAATGCTATCAAAAGCTGCAACATATCATCAATTTAGTGAAAAATCAGCAGGTATTCCTACAAAAGACACTGAAGTAAGTATGAAAAGAGTGATGAATGCAATAGACATCATTGAATACTGTAATCGATATGAGATAGCTATGGAAATGCAAGGCGGTATATATTTTGATGTAAAATGTGTAAAATATAGAAAGCAATGAATACCATGGTCTGAATTAGTTTCATGAATCATATGTGAGGGTATAAGAGTCACATAATCTAGTGATGATCCAGTTCCTCAAATTTTACATGTCAAAACATACTCGCTTCTTTCTGTCACCAAGTTGTTCAATATTTCTTCAAATGACTCCCAATTATCTGTCCAAAAGTAACATATTGATGCATGGCAAAAAGTATTGCATTGTAATTGCAATGAAAAGTATTGCATTAAGGCATATAGGCTCTCACTCATGATGCACAATTTTTCCTCTCTAGGGGAAATTCAGAATGTCTTCATCAGCTAGAAGTAGCCTTAACAAATACAAAACCCCAAATTGATGATATGATTCATGCAATTTTAATAGAAATGGGCAAAGAAAAATGGAAGGTAAAGAGTTCAAGGATGTATTAAATGATTACAGATGTATCATTTGCAATAGCTGACGTCTATGAAATGGATGGCTAAATAAAGTTTTTATCATACATAAATAGGGCAGCAATGTATACTCATGTGTTCAGTTGACACAGTCCTTTAGGCAGCATGAGCATTTAGCCAATTCTACTCTTAAGTCTACACCAAATGTAATCTCTGAAGTTCTATTTTTCAGGGAAAAAAGCAAATATTTGTTTCTAAAATAATGCAAGAAATTCCAGAGACCTACAGATGCAGAGAAATGAGAACTTTGGAGATGGATGGCAATAAAAAAGATGGTCTTTCCAAAAGTGAAACTTCATCCTTAGAGAAAAAAATTGAAGTTCCAAAGGCTTCTCGAATAGAAGAAGGAGATAAAAAGGAGGTAGTTCTGATTGAATCAGCAGAATTAATGAAAAATATAAATGAAAAAACAAATCAACATGAGAGTATCTTGGAGGAACACAATTCTAGGATACTTAATGTAATGGAAGATATGAAGAAATTGGAGAATCGACACAAAGGTAGAGAATAATATTAATGTTCATGAAACTGTCTAAGCATCATATAACTGTTAGAACTACTTCGTATGTCCATTCCTTCCAAAACTGGGATGGATGTTGTGAAGGCTGGAAGAGGAATAAACTCTATGGCACAGTTTACCTATTGAACACATTAGACACAGTTTTAACTCTCATAAATATTGAGATTTAATTCATCAGAACTGATCCATATCCAAACATAACTATGATGGATTTAAAGGACATTCATCTTTATCTTTGTGATGTTAGGTTCCACATTTGTGATCCCTGACATGCAAAGAAAAGTTAGGAAATTTGTAATTAAAATTAGTAAAATAGTGTGAAACAGAGAAACTGTCATAATTGAGCTAGTACTCAAGTGCTATGCAAAGGTCATGTCAACAAAGTCACAGAGAAATACAAACCAAGTTTTTGATTATATTTATTGAGAGAAGACATCTACTTTGGAGTGTTGTTACTAGTACCAGTGTGTCAAAACATCAGTCTTGGCCAAAACAATTGCTCTTGGATTTGCGGGATTCCCCCTGTTTCTCCCTTCAAGAAATCCACCACAGCAGATGATGCTGTTTATACCTTATTTTTTTGTTATAAAAGGGAGTGTCCCATTTGTGTGGTTGGCCTTTGGAAAAAACTTAATCAGCGAAAAGGATAATGGAGAGGTTCAATAATTTTGGAGAGCCATCATTTAAGAAATTGAAGCCATGAATTTCAAAGCAACACTAGGTCATTCAATAAGATCAAACAACTTTCTGTGAATATCTTCAAAGCAATGAACGTCATCACTTCCAACTTTTCCATGAGTTGATGTATTACTATGTATTTATATAAAAACTAGGGTCAGGTCAGTTTGATTTTTCAGTTCTTGGTTCCACTTGTTCTTTACCTTAGGACTGGAATTGTAATTGAAGCCAAAATAACAAAAACCATTGTTTGAAAAAAAAGTGTGTTCTACTAGTCAGTTTTCATGAAACCTAACAAAGATCAAAAATAACAAACAATAGCTCTTGAAAATCATTTAATGAGCGTGAAAAACTTTATTAAGGATCAGAGCAGAGAGCTGGCACCAGAAACTAATGCCTGGAACCGAACCAGAATCGAACCAGAACCAGAACCAAACGCAGAATAAGGGGTTAGGTGGAAGAGGAGACTTCTTAGTCTCAACCTCGCCCGAATAAATATATCTTATCATTATTATAATTATTATTAGAATTAGAACCTAAAAAATAGTGGAACTGACTTATCCTTGATAAAAATTGCTAACCCAAATTCCTGTCAAGTGGGCATAAAATGTTTTGGTATCCTTGGCTTCAATTTCTCACTTCCAAGGATGGAGTAGCAAATCTCTTCTCTAGGGCACCCTTGGGGCATTCATTACCCTCTTCCAAGTGTGGTTCAGGTGGTACTTTACATCACTGTTTAAGTTTTCACATTTATCTACAAGGCATCAGAGATCAGCCTGGGGTAATATCAACTTTCTCTCAGAACATCCTTGGCTTTGTCAAGTAATACGTCATGTCTTGGGGTCCAGGCATGCTCTTGCTCTGCCATGGCTGAAAAGTGAAACTTTTCATTTAATGCCGCTTTTCGGTTCATATTATTGTCCTGCGCTGATAAAGGTGGGCTACTCAGGAAGAAACAAGAAAGATAAAGTCAGCATTGGTAGCCCGTGAAAGCCTTCAGTCTTACATAATTTCTTGAATAACTGGACACTGCTTGCCATTTTATTTGGCTTTGGTATTCAAAGAATACTCAATGCCTGAGTGCTCACATTCATTTTGGTTTTGTATTTAGCTAGGGTGTTTGACAGCCCTAAGCAATTTTGGCATATGGGACAACTTCCAAGGTGTGTTCAAGTGGGTTTAGTGCCAAAGCCTTAGGTAGGGCTCTGTTTGGGCTTGAATCACTGTGACGTAAATTATTTCAAATGCCTTGCCTTAATCCCTATTTTCCTATTAAAACAGCTTTAATAAATGACAGACAGACTGCACTGGTAAAAACAATGGGAAAAACTACCATAGCCTGGTCAAAGAAATTTCAAAAGCTTGATGGAAAAGTGGATGATTTTGCGATAAGCTGTAAAACCATACGGAAAGAGGAGAATCAAAAGATTTCAAAAAAGTTCAAAGCAGTCAAGGAAACTCTCCAGAGAACTCTAACAAATCATACTATCAACTTTAGGCAAAAATTAGTAAGATGAATTGCTAATAATTCATGATACTATTAGTATGTGATTTATTTCATAGGCATAAGATAATGTGCTCACTTTTTAGACCAGGTTGAAAGTTTATTTTTAAAAGCATTTCAATGTCCAACTGGAATATCTAAAACCTAGGAAAAAGATAATGATTTTGGTGGTTCAGCTTTTGTTTTACTTTGATTTCAGTTTTAAGTTGGCTCTAAAAACATATATGAAGAATTCATTCTCGTCACCTACTTTCAAATACATATATTTATTACTTCTTTTAAAGCATATATTTATTTAAATTATATGTATTCCATCACAATTGAAACTATGTACAACTGAGGGCTAAAATTATTTAAAATTTAAAAAAGTAATTATTTATTAAAAATTATTTATTTTTTGATTTAATTATTGAACAAAAATTATTAATTTTAAATTATTAAAAGGCAATATAAATAATAACGTAAAGGATAATGCCAGGCTTACATATGGATTTCCAATGTAAACAATATATGCGGATCCAGAATTATTTCTGAATGGCGCCAGTGTCGAACACATACGGGGGGCGCAGGGGGAGCACCTTACCCCCCTTACGGAGCCACCTTGATTACCTAACATAGCAGAGCCACAATAGTAATTTTTTTATATCATAAGATAGCATTATCTTGTATATGTGTATAATCAGTTTAAATGAACCTCTCTCAAACTTTGCATGCGACTTATTTTTCATTCTGATAAAAGTTCTCGAGAAATATTTGGCCCAGTTTTTCTGTATCCTCTACTGTACCCACGGCGAGAATGACGCGGAAGAAGGTATACCTGTAAGTTACCCTACTTGACTTGAGCTGTTGCCGTCGGCGGACGACGACTCACCCTCCCTTTTAAATGCTTTGTTTGCCATTGTTCGGCGAGGTACTCAGCGAGAATAGGATGGGCGCAGGGGGTGCGTTAAGAATAGCCAGCCGTTGTGGGGAGGGACTATAAGGCAGCCGTTCAGTGAATTGTCAACAACTACGAAAAATCCAAAACGCGAGGAAATAAGTAAACAAATTCTAATGATACCATTTGCGAAGATACCTTCTGACATAACATACGACGCTAATAGTTCCTCTCCAAACTGCCTTTTTCAAGGTGAAAATGACGTCCCATACCCAAAATCTTCGAGATTTGCGGCTTGTATCCCCACGGCGAGAATAACGTGTAAGAGGGTTTACTCATAAGTGGCCCTACTTGACTTGAGTTGTTGCAGTTTGCGGACGACTACTCACTCTCCTTCTTAATGCTTTTATTTTGATTATAAGGAGTGGTACTCGGCGAGAAGAGGATGAGCGCAGGGGGTGCATTAAGAATAGCCAGCCGTTGTGGTGAAGGACGATAAGGCAGCCGTTCAGTGAACTGTCAACAACTACGAAATATGAAAAATGCAAGGAAAAACGCGAACAAATACTAATGATACCATTTACGAAGATACCTTCTCACATAACATACGACACTAATGCTGGCTTCCAAAATGTCTTGTTTAAGGCAAAAATGACGTCCTGGAGCTAAAATCTTCGAGATATTGAGATTTGTAACTCCATTCATTGGCGGATACGTATGTGGGGCGCAGGGGGCGCGCCCCCCTTCCGAGGCCACCTGTAATGCCTAACATAGCAGAGCCATTATTATAAATTTTTTATGTCATAGCATAGCAATATATTTTATATGTGTACAATCAGCTTAAATGAAACTTTCTCAAACTTTGCTTGCGACTTATGTTCATTCCGATAAAATTTCTCAAGAAATATTATGCGCCCTATTCTTGAGTTCTGTTTTTATTACCGCTACTGGAAGGGGCACCAGGGTCTTACATGTAAACGGTCTTCTCATATTTGGGAATAGAAACTACATGCAACAAAATTTATTAATATGTAAGTATTAATTACTTTCATATTAAAATTTGAACTTTATTAATATTTGTATTATAAATCTCGTATATTTTTTAAGTATCTGGGGGAGGGGGGAACGTGCACCACGCCCTCTTTAAATCCACATATGATTTTGACTATCTACACATGAGGGCTAGAATTATTTAAAATTAAACAAGTTTTCATATATAAATATATTTCAAGTTAAATATATTCATAAAAAAGTTAATTTATTTTCCTAAATAAATTATTTAACGATAATTATTAATTTATAAATAATTAAATGATAATATTAATAAATCCTCTAAATAGCATGCATATGGTGTGTAATTTCAAATGCCTCATCTCAAATAAATAGCTTACGGTTGTATTATATTTTTGTGGAGGGGTATGGAGGGAGCGAGGGCTGATGAGGGGAGGGGAGGCAGCAAACTGATGTTTATCCCTCATGACAAAACTCTTAGTTTTGGGCCTGCTTTTGTATTTATAAATCACAAAACTACCTTTTTCCAAGCCATCCTTGTATTATTTATTCCTAAGTCTTAAAATGAAAAAAATTACAAATTGGTAAGCATCCATTTCTTTGCACTTCTGCAGGAATCTTTACAAAAAGAACTGGAATTGGAAATGGAGAAGCTTTCGAAGAGCCAAAATACTATGATGTCAGAAATTAATGTTGCTAAGTCAGAAATCCAGAAACTTCATACAGCAAACTTGAGCACACAAGACCAAATCAAGTCAGGAAAGGATCACTTTATTAACCTTCAAAAGGTGACTGTCATATGAAATTTAAAAGGAAATTCAGTTCTTAATAGTTTGTCTTTTTTTAAATCCTCTTTTGCAGCTTTTGACTCTGTTGCTGTCATGTTTCAGGAATTGGAAAAGTGGCAAAAAGAGGCAGAGTTGGAATGTAAAAGTTCCTTTGGAAAGGCGCTTGAAAATATGGAAGAAAAAACAAAGAGCCTTGAGTATGAGATGAAGAGAAGGGAACAGCAGTGGGATATGGAGAAAGGATTTTGGGAAGCGCACACTAAGCATTCAGGAGATTTGGTAAGCCACCATGGAGTAGACTCCCATCCAAATGTGTAGATCACAGTGGAGCACACTTTCAAATGAGAGGATACGGCTGCCAGTATGGAAATTAATAGAAGATTAGGTAGACGATAGAATATTAGATTTCATGTGAAATTTTCCAAAACCGTTGTCAATTGAAGCCTGCCAGACTTAATTGTGAAATCAATGGGCATTAGTGTGAATCTATCTCAAACCAACTCTAATTAACAAGGCTAACATTAATTGACACTGTTGGGACTTTCCATGATGGCATACTAACACCAATTGACATCATCCGACTACAAATGTCCATGTGTGTGAAAGAAGAACTTTAAGAGGGTGCCATATGTTTCAAATGAATCGAAAGACATCAACCGTGGAAAGGTTGAGTTTTTTTACATTTCCACACTATTATAAAAAAAAACTGGGATCAAATGATATACACGTATAAATGCCATTCTTGAGCCAAATACCGCATTGCATTAAGAAAAAGATTTTCAAAAAGCCATTTCTGGACGCATTTAGCTACAGAAACGACCGAAATGGACTAGAACGAGTAAAAGGGACCCCCAATGCTGATGACGCATCCCCCTCAAAAGCAACAACCCCCATCCCACCCAGTATATAGCACCTTTGCATATTTTTAAATCCCACAAAATTCATTATTCTCCACGAAATTTTTTCAATAGCGCCACCTAAGCTATAAATCCTCCTGCAGGCAGCCCTGCGAATACAGTATACTACAATGCTATAACACTACATAGTCTCTTTGGCTGTACGAGTTATTAATCAGCCACTCATGAAACCACTGAACTCTAAAAAAATGAAATAATGATACCGAGAGCCATATCAAGGCTGCCTGGGGCTAACTATATGATAGCCGGTTCCAATGATTCAATGTTCAATGGTGTTCAATTTTGTCGCTCCACCCCTCTGCGGCGCCTGGGGTGGCCTCCTCTTTGGCCACCCCTTCCGGTCCAGTAGCTAGTTGATAGCCTCTCTCCGCGTGGATTTAAGGACCTGTTTACACGGTGCATTAGCTCGCGTAAGTTAATTTGTAAATGTACGAACGCGAGAATGAGCGCCAAAATTCACCGTTTAGGCACCCAACTTGTGCGAATGCATGAACAGAAAGTAAACCTGTTCTAATTTGAGCATTTGTACATGCTTCTTTCCGGTCCTCAAAAATCGTTCGCGCAGTCAGACTTTGTGCGTGTTAATGTATCGTGTAAAGAGGCCTTAAGAAATATCGTATCTCTCGGACTTGGCGCGCCATTTAACTTTATTAGAAATCGTATAACGTCGATATTTTTCCCTAGCTTATATTCTTTTATGTTTATAAACATAGTTAAAGTACAATTATACATAGTCTCTCAGATGCCCTATGTCAATTAAGTAGAGATTGTGAAGCACTAAAACGCTCAATTTCACCTATCTTTCACTCATTGTCGGAACGATTGCTTCAGTTGTTTATGCATTTTCAGCCGCTTAGTCCAAATTCTAATGTTATTTACCGACTACGTTTCAGTTCTCATGAACTCTTTCCATTAGAGGATTAACCTCGAGGTAACTAGAATTAGGTTTATTCCCCAGGTACATTGGGTTAATCCTGCTCCCGTGAGCACCATCGTCGTACCTATATTAAAACACAGGCATTTTGAAAATTTGAAAGTAAAATTTACGGAATATACATGCAAATACTTATGCATAAGTTTAATTAAATTAGCCAATTTAGCGGTAAAAAAATTAAACCCATTGCTAACTCCATCTTTCCTTCGATTTTTCTCCCGCGCGGATTTTTATCTGACAACGAGTTTCACGAGCACTGCTTCTCGCTTCTTCAGGGCGAAGACAAGTGTGCCGGCGTACCTACACTGCACACCGAAGCAAGATGGCGCTGAGCGCAATAACAAATGACAACACGAATGCGTTTTATAATGAAATAAACTGTTTATTAACCTTTAACATAAAATTGAACATCACCAAATACACCAATGGAAGCAGAATCTGGGGTCAAATTACTTTTACAAAAAACAATTAAACGATCTTCAGGTTTAAATCTCATACACCTCTTAGATGTTAATACATTCGAAGAAACAGTAGTACAACGCTCCTTTTTGACTCATCTTCGACATGAAGAAGCGAGCATCGGTACTCGTGAGATTGTTGACAACTAAAAAACGACTATGCGGGAGGACACCCAAAAGATGGAGTCATCATTCTAGCCCCGCGAAAACCTTCGGTCATGAAACATTGCCATTCTTACGCCATTGCCAAACGTAAATTCTAGATTCTTCTTCTAGTTGGAAAGTCTGAAAGAATGTGTTCAACAAAATAATGAGTCAACCCTCACCAAGGAGAGAAAATATGCGACCCTAGAGATGCATAAGCTGCAGTGTCAACTTGAAGAACGTGAAAAAGAAATGAACCTGATCGAGAAACAGTTTTCAGCTGTTATTTCAAGAATAAACCGACCAATGCATTCTAAATATGCTACTTAGTGTTTGATATTTGTTCGATACAGATTTTTGCTTGCAATTTAAAAAAATGCAATTGTTCATATTATTTGCATAATTTCCTTTCCACGTGACGATCAACCAATATTTTTGGGCCTCACAAAAAGGCATAGAATAAACGAGGAAAATGTAATGCATATTAAATTGGTTATTTAATTCATTGATTGGCTCATTAATATTGCAATGGAGGCAGGTTTTAATGGAATTTCATTCAAAGGCATGCGATGCTTGAAGGAAAATTCAAACTCGAGAGAGTTTGAAAAGAAGTAGATAGAGTTGTCACTCGACTGTATTATGACGACAATTATCCTAAGAAGTGGCTAATGACTCTGGGACTTCACAGGCAGAGACAAGACCTTTGATCGATACATTCATTAAATTTCCGATCAAAGAGTTCTGCACGCACCAGGAAGTGTTGAAATGCTGACATGGCTAACGCGCCTCATAAATAGCAAGTAAAGGAAAATACTTCGTCCCCGCTCTTTTACATAATTTCCTCCCCCCCACTAAACTGTTCCCCGTTCAAGGCCACTGTGCTTTTACGACGCACCGCAAAACAAATTTCCTCCGAAAACAATTTCCACGCAACCTCGTTACACATCAATTATCCCTAAATAAGTCTTCACCTTTTGTCCCCGGAGGAGTCAATGCGAGAACTCCTCGTCAAGTGCGACTACTTCCTCCAGTCTGGCTCGCCGTTTTGCTCCAAGGGAGGGCAATATTCTGCCTCGTGTCACTCGGGGCACCAGGAAAATCGCTCCGCGTGGGTGGGCGCGCGCCCGCCGCCGGTACTTTTGCTTCCTCTCCCCACTTTTCACTCCACACGGTAAATGCAGCAAAGAGTGGAAGCCAAGTGGCGTAGCGAGGGGGGGGGGTGCGGACACCCCAATATATAAAACATAATTACTTTGCTTCATCGTAAAAGAAAATAAAATGCTGAAACATCATGAATTTACGATAGATTTTTTTAGATAAGTGAAGTTTTTTCGATAATGAAGAGTGTTAAAATTAGTGAGTTATTGTTAGTAGCATGTTTTTCAAAAACTTTCCCCCGGACCCCTGGCTTTGGACCTCCCCCCGAACGAAATACTTGGCTACGCCTCTGATCCACATTTTTAATATTAAAATATATTTAATCTCTGGGACATTAAAGATGGAGGCGTTATAGCGATGAAGGTAGGTTTACATGGTGGTCATTCGTGGTGGGTGTTATGTGATTGTTTAAACAAGTAAATTGTAAGAAAGGACTAAGTAGTCCTAAATTCGCTTGAAATAAAAGAGGATATTATTATTCCGTCTCAATGGGGTGCTCTCATAAGAATTAAAAAGCAATTAAAAAAATGTATTGGCAGGTACGTTAAAGCCATTAACGTATGCAAAATATTACTTCATAATTACGAATAATACACGGGTAATAGAGGAACTGATTTCACTGTAATTCTCAGCGTGTAAGATAATTTTTTATCGCATAATCATCCATTTTCAGTGGAATTCCCCATTGAACAAGCGATTGACCCAATCGTTATAATGAAACCAAAGAATAGGTTCAATGTCGCACTGATCCCAATGTTGTGGAGAGAATGTTACTGAAAGTATGGATGTTATATATAATAGGATATATATATAGGATATAGTGATTACCACCAGACAAGGGCTGGACCCCCTAAATGAGAAAAAAGAAATTGATCGCCTAAGTTGTTTACCAACCGCCACTTAGAGTTAATATATATTACGCCCAATCCATCTACTAGGATTATCATATTTCCTCACTTTTTTATTTCAAATTTGTTTTAAATATGAAATATCATAGGTTATGCATATTTGAAATTAATTATCCTAGCATTACAGTGATATCGGCCCTCAAATAAACATAATTTGCCTACATAGGCCACTGATCCAGATTAAGAAGATCCGCCGCGGCGGACGCGTCGAGTAGAAGGTATATCCTTTGGTGGAACTAACATGAAACACCAACGTAAAGTTTTAGGAAGAGAGAGTTAGAAAAGAAGGTGAGAATTAGGTTCCCACAGTCACATTCTTCGGCTATCGGACTTTTTAGCATCCACTTGAAGTTTTAGAAAATATTTGAAATACCATAGATTTAAGTTAAAGTGGATATGACGGCAGTACGCGAAGTAGTTAGGGGATGCGAGGAAGCAACCTCTGAAATTGACGTCCCAGAGATGTAAAGCATTTCCGAGATATAATTTTTTTCTAAGACGATTCTACAAAATTCCGAGGCTCCAGACATCAAGATGACTCCTCCCCTTGGGCCAAATGGCGCGATAATTTTCAGCTTGCTCTTCCAAGGAGGTATGAAAATGACCTTTCGTAGAAGTTCAAGGGACATTTTCTGTTTTTTGATATGCATCTGCGGCTCTTCTTCGCGCCGGTCCCTTGAATACAGCATCGGTTACCTCTCGCTCCCACCTGTACCATCCACTAGCTTTTAATTCCTTTTTAGAGTTCTTATACCTCTCACCCGAGCATCTGAAAAGGCGCGAACTATCTTTAGCCTCGACTTAATCTGCATATTTATCCGCAGCCAACCGTAAGAAATGGCAGCTTGGGACAGTTCGAACATCTGGCGACACTGGCGACAGTTAATCACTGTGAAATGTGAAAGATACGCTTTATTTATCCATTTCCATTGGCAAAATTAGTTTTTAAATTAGTGATTTTAATATTTTATGGCGTCATGTACATGCAAGTATAAACGTTCAAAAAAGTAACCGATTTAGAGCGAATATACATTTTTATTACTTCAATGGCAACTGGAGGACTGTACCTGTCTATAATAAGAGAAATATCAACTCATCAAAGCTTTTGGAAATCCGACTGGAAAACAAAATTTGGTCTTCGGATAAATTATCTCAATTAAATTTTATTTCTGGGACCAACTTTCCAGATTCCGTTATCCTATAATTGATAATTAAATCTCACCAAAGATAAAAGGTGAGAAACAGGACTAACTAAAACATGAACTTAACGAGTATTTCACTTGGATGTATAAGACATAATATTTTTAATTCGGAATTTTAAATATTTTACGTGATAAATTTTCCTTTGTACAACGTTGCAGATACAGAATATGAATTAACTATGAACGCAGATGAAATAGACTACATCAAATATCAGTATAAAGTCGATATAATATAAGTAAAACGATATAATATATTGAGCAAGAAGAATTCGTCTGTTGTGACTTTCATTGAAAAGGGAAGTGCCTTTTGAGCTGATACATTCCTGTAAAACCGAAATCTACATGTTCCAACAACCATACTACATGTCTGATCGCAAATCCTCACGGATTTGCGCTATTTTTAGAGCTCATTACGTCGTCGAGCTGGATGGGAATTAAAATCAGTCAGGGGGTGAGAATCAGACAACCGAGAAAGGGGGAGAATGGTGAATAAGGAAGAAATAGATGAGGGGGAAGATTAGCGCTAAAGTGGGAAGGAAGGTATTGAGGCTGGTTAAGATACGAAGAATAAATTCCCTCCCTCCCTATCTATTCCACCTCTCCCGGGTGGCGTGGTCCACTTCTCAGAAGCAACTTCCTTTCCGCCGTCTGCCACTGGCTGCACAAGTCTTTATCCTCTCCTCCTTCCGTTGCTTCTTCCCCCCTTTCTGCAGTGTACTGGTACCCCCACTCCATAAAGCCGACTTCCGCCGCAAATACAGCTCCATCCTTTCGGAGTCTCACGGCTTCTAAGTGCGTATTCGTGGAAATTGAAGCTGTGGGAGGTGGCGGACGACTCTCGCATACGCCTGGATTAACTCGATGGTCACATTATTCGGGATCCAATCGTGTTGTGCCGACGTCTCATCTCCTTGGAAAAACTGCCACTAGACGGCGTCAACTGGCTCCCCTCCTGTGCATGTCTTTTAGCTTGCTGACAACCTCTGTCTCCCACTACGTCCCGCGCCTTGGCATTTATTTATATCCTCCCAAGCTTTCCATTAATCTTTCCTTCAAAGTGTTTCTTTTTTTGCCAATGATTTAATAGCAGGTTCCCAAGCAATGTCTTATCCCATCTCGCAATTTCTATATGCGAGCATAAGTGTTCCCCAGTTTTGATTAACAAAATTCTTAACTTATTCTAACACTGTATACATTTTAATGTTAATTTGGTGCGCATTAGGCTCATGCTGTAAAAAAAACTCACCCCCAGCCAAAAATCTTTCAGATGGCTCGTAGGGTATATTGTATATGCAAATGTTGTTTCCCCAGATTTTTAATGATTTGGCCCTCACATAAGCCTAAAGGGCATAGCAATCCTTAGAGAATTTAAAGTTTAATAGAAAGAATGACTTCCTAATTGAGAAAAAATCAATTTCCTCTCAATTCTAACCAATAGCTAGGAAGTCTATAAATGCCACCACAGATACTCAATTCAATTTAAAAATTAATGATGCGCAGCACATGGCACAGTGCAGATGCATATGATTTTTGATATTTTTTTATTTCCTCAAATTAAGACATAGGGTAGGAATGTTTATCATCTTACACAAAGAATAATAACCACATGCAACATCCTCTGATAAAAATACTCATATGAATATTCAATCGAGGATGAAACGCCAATTTTTACTTAGTAAATCTTGAATGTTTTATTAGCGAGCAAAGGTATGGTACCTTTACACGATAATTTATTTGAGTCGAGTTGGCATTATACATTATCTTGGACTCAATTAAAATCTTACCTAATGACTCATTTAAGAGAAAACGACTCATTAAATGATTTGTGGGAACCTAAAAGTTATCAATCCTTGAATTCTTCATGTGGGCACTCGAGTTTTTCAAGACTCTCAAAACCTCTAATTGAGAGGCAACGGGTTTTCGGATAGTTCTTGAATTTTCCATCACACTAAGCGCGTTGTTTATTATGTAAGTACCGTTTTGAAACATAAAATCAACTCTATTTTTACTTTTTAGTATCTTTCATACTGTTTTTGGAAAATATCGTGTCTTTCTATCTTTTTTGTTTTATTTTTTTTTCCTGGTATATTGACTGAAAAGTTTTAACGAAGAATTCATTTTCCATCCCATGAAGTGAAATACTGCAAATACATAATTCGCTGTCGATGCTGGAGTAAGGACTCAATCAAACAAACAAAAGGTTGTATGCCCTAGCAAGAGACCTTAAAAGAAATGGTAAGGTAAAGTACTTATGGGTGCGCGGAAAAACTGTTCGCAAAAGTGAAGGTGGGGATAGAATAAGCATTCGAAGTGATTCTGATATAGAAAACTTACAATGAGGAAGGGATCCTTGTTTACCAGGGACGGAAGATCGGAATGGAACAATTTGTGCATTGAATCAACAACTTTCGATCTATTATCAGAATGTGAGAGGTTTGAGAAGTAAGTTAAAAATGTTCAACATCTCGTTAGGTGATCTTGACCATGATATAATATGTATAAGTGAGACATGGTTAAATAATTACATAAGTGATTCAGAAGTATGCATGAGTGGCAGATACAAATTACATCGGAAAGACAGAAATGAGACTTTGACTGGAAAAAAAAACTACGTGGTGGAGTAATGGTAATGGTGAAGGATACGTATAAGTCAATGAGGTTAAGAGAATTAGAGACGTGTGATGAAAATATTTGGATCAAGGTGCAGGTGAAAAATAATAAATGGGTGTATTTATGTGTTGTCTATTTCCCTCCAGATGCTATGCTTGAAGTATATACTAATTTTTTTGACAAATTGACCTATAGTGAAATTATTAATAATGGATAATTTATCCTTGGTGACTTTAATTGCCCTTCATTCATGTCATCTATTGAGACGGAAACACCATTATGTATTGAGTTGTTGATGTTCATGAACTTATTGGGTCTGAAACAGAAGAACAATGTGGAAAACAGTTACGGAAAATTTCTTGATCTTGTTCTTACTAATGTGGTCGAGAGTAATATTGAGGTGATTCGCTGTACGTTGCCAGTGATTAAAGAAGATCACTATCACCCAGCAGTAACCGCTCATTATGTCTGTGGTATTACAAAAAAAACAAAAGATGATTTTGCCAATTCATTTAACTTTAAAAGAGGTAACTACTTGAAATTATATGAGGAGCTGCGGAGTAAAGATTGGAACGCAATTTCATCTACTAGTGATGTCAATATTGGTTTGGAAATGTCTTATAGTTACCTAAATGAAGCGATTTATATATCTATTCCAAAATGTAAGATATTAAAGTACAAGTATCCTTCGTGGTACAATTACGAGGTAATTAAAATAATAAAGAAGAAAGATAGACATGGACTACTGTTCAAGAAAACTGGGTCAAGTTATCACAAATCAAAATACAATACTTTAAGAATAGAAGTTAGAGAAGATATTAATAAAGCTTTAAGTGATCACTTGGAAAATATCAAATATGAAGTTGTCAACGGGAACTATAGTAGTTTTTGGGACTTTGTGAGAAAAAATAAGGCTAGTGGTAATATCCCTGAAGTGCTTACACTAAATGGTTGTGAATTTGCCTCACCAAGAGAAATAGTTAATGCATTTAAAGAATATTTTAGGTCTGTTTATGATACTCAAGTAGATCCCTCTAAGATAAAGTATGCTAATGAAACCATTGCCCAAAACAATGATAATATAATCATTATTAGTATTAGCATGGATGAAGTGCTTGAAGCAATCCAAAGTTTAGATACCAAAAAATCTATTGGTCCTGACAATATCCCTACGTATATTGTGAAAGGCTGTAAAGAGATCTTAGCTCAACCTTTATGTCAGTTGTTTAATAACTCTTTAAAAAGTGGAGTATTTCCCACAAAATGGAAAACTGCCAAGGTGTGTCCTATTTTTAAAAAGGGAGAACGAAACGACATAAAAAATTATAGGCCTATAAGTATATTGTCTGTTTTTTCAAAAATATTTGAGGGTATTTTATGTAAGCGTATTAACTTTCTATTAAAATATCGGATAAGTGATACACAACACGGCTTTATAGCTAATAGGTCAGTAACGACCAACCTAGCTATCTTAACTGATTATGTTATGAATTCCATGGATAGCGGTTCTTAGGTGGATGCAGTCTACCTAGACTTTAAAAAAGCCTTTGATACTGTACAACATAACATATTGCTAAGCAAACTGAAAAGTATTGGCATTGCAGGCTCTTTGTTAACTCTTTTGAGTTCATTTCTAAATGAAAGAAAACAATACGTAGTGTATCGAAACGTGGTGTCTGACAAATACTCTGTTGTATCTGGTGTGCCTCAAGGCTCGAACCTGGGTCCACTTCTGTTTTTGATATTTGTTAATGACTTGCCACAATGTATCCATCATTCAAGATGTCTAATGTTTGCAGATGATGTTAAAATATATAGAAAGGTGAACAACTTACAACATTGTCTCCAGATACAGTCAGATTTAAACAGTCTGGTCACCTGGTCTCATGAAAATGGTTTATTTTTTAATGTTGATAAGTGTTTTGTTTTATCTTTTTCACGGAGAAAAAATGCAATCAAATGCAATTACCATATGGAAGTATCCAAATTGAATAGGACTAATCAATGGAAGGATCTAGGGGTCACCTTTGATAGCAAAATGTATTTCACCACACATATATTGAATATTAGCATAACTGCATGTAAACTTTTGGGCTTTATACACCGTATGTCAAAATATTTTGACTCTGAGATGGTACTTAAGA
Organism: Ischnura elegans; assembly: GCF_921293095.1. Taxonomy (NCBI): domain Eukaryota; kingdom Metazoa; phylum Arthropoda; class Insecta; order Odonata; family Coenagrionidae; genus Ischnura; species Ischnura elegans. The sequence goes on from NC_060246.1 coordinate 150,471,238, forward strand.
CATTGTATTACTCTTATGTAAGAAGTAAGTTGGAATATGGGTCATTTATTTGGAATCCCTATTTAAAGAAACAAATTGTACTGCTAGAGCAAGTTCAAAAGAGATTTTTAAGATTGATATATTTTGTATTATATCATGTGTATCCGCTTTTCGAGAATTATGTTTGTTATAGTGATTTGTTAAGAGTTTTTGGTCTCCATGCCCTGCAAAATAGAAGAACCATAAACGATCTGCTATTTCTGCATGATGTCATTAATAAGGGCCTATGTTATGAATTGCTTAAGGAAATAAAATTAATAGTACCAAATGTTAATAGCCGGTTCAAAAGAACATTTTACATATCTAAGGTTAAAACAAATTATTGTTCCAATACGCCAATACGAAGGATCTGTGTACTATATAACAAAAACTTCAATGATTTAGACCTGTATCAAAAGAAAAACTGCTTTTTAAAAGATGTTAAGAATATGTTTCGCGACTGTGATAGTATTTAGTTAATATTTACCATTTGTTACCAAGATTGTTACTTTTTTGTGGCTGTGACCAATTTATTTTCTATTTTTTGTAGTTATAATCATGTATTGTTCGCCCTATAATTATTTACATGTTGGGCGAACATTAAACATAATAAATAAATAAATAAATAAAAATCATCTGGCCACCTAGCTTCTCTTCAAATTCTAAGAAAAGATATGAGAATGATCTTAAGGAGCTCTTTTTCCCTCTTGCACTGCACTTACCCATCGTTATTACTCAACCTTATCGGCGTTTATTCTCTGCTATAATGGTTCCTTGATGTCATTTCCGAGAAAATACTTCGTTACGCTCTCCGGTCAAATAAAATCTGTCGGGATGAGGTCCTATGGAGGATCTTCCGCTTAGGAAGTTTCATACCAATAACCCCTGGCCTCTCGACTTGCCTGGATTAATCTCGGCTATCAAATTCCCGAAGAAACTTCTTCGGAAACTTCCGTTGCTACCCTAGGAAGTAGACCACACTTGGTCTAAATCAAGCCGCCGGGAGATCCTTCCAACCTCCATCGAAGTTCATTCCTTAGACCTCCTAGCCTCCCTTCTGGTCTGACACGCGAATTCCTGCGGGACAGGCAGGGATTACGTTGATGACAGGGTTGTCCATCAAGCCTTGCTCTGAGCCCCACACTCGAAGCCTTGAAGTTGTGAAGTCCGGAGTTGGGGAAAAGACCTCTAGCTAATCTAATTGAGAAGGATGTGCGAGATGTCACTGGCTCTTGCCACTAGCACTTAGCAAGTCCTCGGTAAAATAAGTTCCAAGATTCAGAGAATCACAGAAAACTGGTAATTTGGTCACGATTCAAAGATGCGAGTGGGCGGATACAATAAGGAGTACACAGGATGGGATTTGATGTTACTACAAGTAATATTTAATGAGAACAAAAGAATAGAAAGAAACATAATATTTCCAATGTTACCTGTGAAAATATTGGCCATATTAAATGCTAATGTAATCAGGGGCGCAGATAGGAATTAAGGCTAGAGGGGGGGGTTTGGGTGCAACTACTACTGTGTGGTCTAGAGGGGGGTACAATACCCGCCAGGGTAGGCGAGAGGCGCAGGGGCCCTTCCCCAGGAACATTTTAAGATAAATGGTTCAAAATGGTGAGTTATACGGCTTTCTGAGAGATATTTTATTAATCCTTACACTGTTCTGTAAGTAATATCCAAATAAGTACAATGGATTAAACTTAAAAATTTCTCTGAGCTCTGGGGAGGGGGTTTTATCCCCAAAGCCCCCCTCGCTGCGCCACTGGACGTAAGCACATTGAGATACCATGAGTTGAATTGCTAATATGGCTGAGTTGATTGCATTATTAACGTGACTGTAGTAATCCGAACAATGAGCGCAGGTGCCAATAAAAAAGTGCGTGAAGTACAAACTTTAACTTTTAACCTTGAGGACAAGGACATCTGTCCTCCGGAGCACAGATGCAGTAAAAGTAATCAGTAAAAAAGGCAAATTTTAATGTTTACTTCAACTCACCGTAGCACTGTATAGGGAATAGTGATAAATGATCATCTCAATACATAAAATGAAAGATGTAATTTTGTCGGGCTTAATTTATTTATCCTACGAGTTTAATTCTTAAAAGAATTGAAAAAGTAAACTGAAGTATGGGATATAGGAGGATGTTAGCGATTAGAGGTGGAAGCGAATGGACAAAGAGATGTTATATTTCCACGATTTTTGGCACAGACATTACTTTAAGTTGTGATAAGGGATGAACAGTGATACGGAATCATACTTTTTCCTTAGCCGAGATTGGCCGGCCATTTGTCAGTGGACGTAGCCCATTACATACGATTTCCACGAAGATTTCTGTGTCCGCCATTGCTCTCTGCGCAGTCCCCTCCCATCACGGGACCAGAGGGCGATCGTAAAATAAAAGCCGACGTATAATAAAACGCCGCCCCAAAATGTGAACCCCTCCTCCAACATCTCGCAACCAGGGAGGGCTTCCAAGGACTCACCTATAAGTGCGAGCCAATGGGAAGGAAGGCCATCGAATCGCGGAATTCGGAAACAATTAAATAGGAGAAGGGGAGTGGTGTTCGGCCGGATGGCGCGAAAGCGATGCTCACTTGTTTCCGGGTATGGCGTGCCTCTCAGCCGTTTGGGAACTGTAGGGGAGAGTGGAAGGAAAGTGAGGGGGAAGAAGGTTGTTAAGTCTGGAGGGATAATGTTGATAAATAGGAGCTTTTGGAGTGCCTCCTTTAGAATAGCGACTACCACGAAGGCTGATTCGTAGATATCGGCTTTTAATATGCTCTAGGGAATGCTGATTGGCGGTTGATACCATTGGGCTTCTTTGGTTCCCGGTACGAAGTTTATGTTTGCTCGGAAAGAAGGCTTCTCATCAAGGCTAATTTTCATAGAAGAGAAATTGACTTTTCGATTTCATGTCGATACATACATTTTCTCGGTACTTTCAGAGGACTTTGAGTAATGGCACAAAGGTTTTATTCTATCGGTGGAAAATAAATAGCTGAGTTAAGGAGGTAGCAGCAGAGCTTATGCAGTAACAGATGAGGGAAAGAGCGAAGAACTGCCGACATACTACTATAACTTCCAGACAGACGCAATTTTGTTTTATTTGCCAATTCATTGAAAAGTCATTACCAAGAAACGTCGCTATAGACAGCATCAAACGAATGTGTTTATATTTATATGCCTGTTTAACTTCATTACTTTTAAGTTCCAGCACCCTTGGAAAAGAAAGAAATATGGGATTGGACATATTCTGGCTATTATCATACGCAACGTAGCGCAATATACCTACACAAAAAATTATGCGCAGGCGCTGTGGAATTAGGTTGAGAAATTAACCATGGCAGCGAGTTCATCCCTCATCATCGGTTTAGTATTATTTCGTAAACTAGTACTTTCAATACAGTAGCGGATGCAGAAAAAGCTCAAGGGATATTTTGAGCTGCCTATACTTTTATCGTAATGAAAAATAAACAAGTTACATTCAGATTTTCAGAAAGTTTTATTTAAACGGATAATAAATGTATACAAGACAATGCCATATTATGATATAAAAAAGTTACAATTGTGGTTCTGCAATGATCGGTAATGCGACGGCCCCGCAAGGGGGGATAGAGCGCCCCGTGCGCCCCCCAAATGTATCCGCCACGTATTTCAATCCAGGAAAAAGGAAAAAAATGCGCAACTATATTGAAAAAAATTAAAATGTTGCACATTATCAAAAAAAATCCGCAAACATAGAAGACCAAGGCAGAAGCCAAAAGAAAGAATTAAGTACCGTTAAGGTAGTAATTAGGAAGTTTCCCTTAGCGTTTCGAAAAGCGGTGCGTGATTGTATTTACGTTTTATGGTACATGACAGTTTCACCAGTCATTCGTACAGCATCCACTGGTCAGAAGTGTGAAACTGTCGGTTTTCTAGTATCATTGATATGCCGTGCTCGTATATCATTCGGAGAAAACATCAATTTATTACCGGCTTCCTAGAAAATTGCAAGAGGGTGAAATGCAGGTGAAATTGCCGTTTATGGAATGAACCGGAATAATGACGGAATCATGGTAAGCCAACGTTAAAATTTGATTGAAGTTTATACATTTAATCGGTGATAATGAAACAACCCAATTTTATACTTATTACGATGAATCCTGAGTTTGGGAAGTAAAGAAGATATCAGAGCCGAAAGTAATTACCCTAGGTAATTGGAATCAGAACAATAATTGAAAGAAATCGTTCGCAAGGATACAGAGTCCCCAGTGAATAAAAGTAGAGTTGAATAATTCGAGGAAGGAAGACTTTCTAGCAAAAGTTTTCATATGTCATAAGTTCGGAAAGAGAGATGGAACTTATTTAAATTCAATATATATTCCAAGCTTTCCCTAGAGGGAGAATTCGTAATGCATTATGGAAAATATGGTGGAAATGATATAACTTATGTACTTATTTTTAAAGAATAATGAAAACCTGGTAAAAGGGAAACGCTGCGATAGATTGGTTTTTCGAGATTGAGGAAAAACATTCTAGTTCTGGAGTTACAAATTTAATGCACGACTGTGCCAACATATTTCTAGATTCAGCAAATCTCTGAAATATTTATTTTGTCTGAGAGACCGTTTAATGTAAACCAAGCTTCCACAAGGAGGAGAATTTTTAACAAAAATAATGAAAAATATGGTGGAAACAATGTAACTTTGAGATTTTTAAAGAATGATGAAAATTTGATGAAATACGTGATGCATTCTCATTTACATCGAATTAAAAAAAATGTAAAACCTTGGCTAAGTTTTATCCCCTAGTTACATGCTAATAAATAATTAAGTTTAGAGTTTGCTTCTTGGAGTTTTTGAGATATGTCATGATTAAGTTTGTGAGTTTAACCTTGTTGATACTGCCATTTTTAGTGTCTCGCGGACTAAGGCGGCGATAATTAATAATAATATGGCGCCCTACATAAAAAAGGCGCACTATTCTCTTTACCTATGTCTTAATATCCTGTTTCGATTATTACCATTCCTTTCCTATAGTAATCATCGGTTTACTACCTCTCCAGTTGAATATAAGTTACGCCAGTAGTTTACACGGCAGACGGCCTAAGTGGTTGACTTAGCGCTTGTATAATGAACAAAGAAATTTTGTAGGTACTACCGGAATCGATAACCATAACCGTGAGTGGATATCTGCATAACTGTGGTTGAGTACAATCTTCCACCTATCTAACTCCCAATTCGTCGTTTTAATCTCCATATCTCCTATACATTTAGCCTCTTAATTGATGCAGAGCAGGGGGGATCGGGTTGGTGAGGTGGCTAGAGTGATGGCTTTCCACCCCGTGAGCTCGGGTTCAAATCCCGGCGGTGGCAGAGAATTTTCTGAGACTGCCCGATCCCTACTTGAATGTTGTGTGGAGGGCATTACACATAGGCGTTTTCAGGAAGATGCGTGACGCTGAGTTTTTTCAAGGACGTGCATACTTGGGTGAGACAAATTGATTCGTGGTTCGACCAAAGAAGGGATAACGAATTCGTTGAAGGCTAATGTGACGGCGGCCTGTCCTAACCATAGACCTTGAACAAGGTCTATGGTTCTAACCAGTCCTAACGCTACTGCGCTCGCCGCTTTTCTTTTGTCCTCATTGGATTCCACCCCCGACCGCGGAGGGCGCACCGGGCAGTGGACAGAACATAAATAGATAAATACTCTACACAGGATTCTCCACTCCCTTGGTTCCTGTGATTCCCACCGATCGCATCAAATAGCGGCGCTGATGTAGCGAGCCCCGGTTGTTCCCAAGCAATACACGCCCACAAGAGGCACGCTACGCGGCGAATTTGAATCCACGTTTCGCAAAGCAGAGCTGTGAAGGGCAAAATTTGCTGGCGGAGCGGGAGCTCTCGTGGCGTCGACGCAACGCGGAGCTGTGAAGGCACCCTAATATGGCCGCGAGAGGCACGCTTTGCGGCGAATTTGAATCCATGTCTCAATCGTTCATTGCTAAACAATAAAGTTCGTGTCAACTGCCCACGAAAATATAACTATCACCGTGAGTTTATGTAGTTTTCTGGAGGTGAAAATGTACGTAATCACAAAATCGGTACGCTAATTCACGTTGAGAGAAGGGAAGAATAAGTGGGTAAGGAAACGCTGTTAACTTTCCCAAGCCTGAATTAAGTTTGAGGGCCCATAGATATCAACCATGTCTTTAAACTTCCGGCACCTATGTTTTAGAGAATTAAGAATGATTCCTGCGCAGCTCATAAAGAAGAGCTCTCGTTGACATCATTACCAGACCACCTAGGCACACTTGGGGACGGGTCAGATCCGGTATTAGGACCATAGCAAGAATTTTTATCATCATTATGTATGATAAAAATTCTTGCTATGGTCCTGTATCCCCAACCGCTTATTTTCCCTCAGCTCCCAATCGTAGCCGGAGCTGCATCCGGGCACAAAACACCGACATTTACCCATGATATTTCGTAAATATCTTACTGGTGGAGAAATACTAAAAAAAACACCAAAATCGGTGAAATTCTCGGCTCACAGAGGATGATAAAAGCCGCTCACTCATAAGCCGCCACTGACAACAAGCCAAATGAAAGGAATAGTAGTATCGGTCGCGCCACAAGTGGCAAAAGTTGGAGCTTGAATTAATGCGCGGGACCCGTGTTCAAATTATGACTGCTACTGCCACCTAGTGGGGCCTCCTTAGTAATGTAAACTCTATGGGACAGAAGGTGAGCCCGTGAGGCAGAAAGGAGGGTAGTCGTTCCGAGGAGACGTGAGGGCGAGGATTGCCCTAGTCAGTGAGATATTTATTTTTGACAGCGTTGTTTTTTTGACGAGAATAGTGCCAGGAGTTTAGTTAGTTAAAGTCCAGTGTATACCTTATTTTTTTAATCCCAATTCCCTTCCCCATATTCCCGGTGATGATAAGGGAGTGGTTTGGTCGCTAGCGCGATCCTCCCAACTTACTGAGGGAATTACCTTCCCCTACAGGGGGGTTGGTTCAATTCCGAGTACGGGCGGAATAATTTTTCTCCCTTGCTCAGTATCCCGTACTGGCACCCAATAATTCCGACGAACCTAGACCCACAGCTTAACCCGAGGCACAACTGTTACACTTTGTAACCACCTAAGTCAGTTTCCTAAGTAAATACCTGTCACGTTGGCTCGCAACTCCTTAATCCAATCCCATTGACATCCATCAGAGCTTATTATTCCATAGAATTGCGTTTATTATGGTTTGAACTTCAACAGGGACTAGATTAAACATATCAACCACTAATTCAATTATTTTAGTTCATGTAGCATGTAATGAATAAATAACGCTGAGAGGTTTCTGCAGAGGGTCTAAATTTTCTTACAACGATTACAATCCGAGTTTTTTATATGTCCTATAGATCTGATGTTTACTCGACCCTAATCTCCATGATAAAGTAATCACGACGTATGGGTGTTTTTTTGTGACTAAATTCTCCGCGCCGCTAAATGCTGATGGCGGCTGTCAGTTTGCAAGATAATTATTTACCTTAACAGTTGTTTTTAACTGTATCAATTTATTGCTTGTCTTGAGGGTTCCACATATGTACATACTATGCGCCAAAATGTAGATTGATATAAAACGCTTTACAACAAATTATACTAATAAAACTAGCGAACATTAAATATAGAGAATGCATTTTGGCAATCCACCTTTTGAAGATACAGGCATTCATACCAAATTAAACATAACTAGTTAAATAATTGAATTTTCCTCCAGTTACCATGCATAAACCTCTTTCTTTACTTCTACCAATCCTCTCAGATCTCTAAGGTATTCAAGAATACAATAAAAATGTCTGGTATATAGTATTTTGCTAATCTTTTTACCATATAAATTGCAATATCTGCATATTACAAATACAGAGGGATTTCTTTTTGATATACGGTGTGTGTTTTTACAAGGACTCTTGCTCTTTTTTATAGTACTTTTCCATTATTGTTACCCATTTAATCAGTTGGCAACGTTAAGCAGTTATCCAGAAAATCATTCGGCCGAGTATTCAAAAAGGTTTAATATTAAAAGACTGTGGCACTATTTTCCGAGGCTTTTTTTCAAAACATATTTAATAAAGTAAAAATATAACTTACTATGAATCGGCATGAATGCATACGTTACCCAAAACAGCGCCAGATCATGGTTAATTTACCATTGAGACTAGGGACGTGCAAGCATCAGATATATATGTAAGACGTCCCCTGTCTTCGGAAATGGTAATATGCCATGCCTCCATTGAACCCAATCACAAGAAACGCGGTTTTGGACAATGGCGTATATTGTCACTGCAGGCAACTGGTTGAAATTCCACAAATTCCCTCAGCTATCACAGCAGAGTCAACGTTGAATTATACCTCTTTCGAGGGAAGATCTCTTAATGAAGATCGACTTTACGAGCCGCTTCTCATTATCACTTGGCTAATGTGAGCACGTACGTCAATACGAAAGCGCCATTGGAGTACTATCGCAAAACGCCTCATGGGTATCAAATTAAGCACGGAAGCAAAGGGCAACGATCCGCAATCTGCATCATAAGTAGGATTTAGTAATTTGTGGAATTCGAAGATTAAAAAAAATCGCTCTGCTTATTACGTTCAGGTGAAGTATGCTATGCTACCAAGGATAAACGTGTAATCACGAAGGAAAATCATCCGCTGCAAACTGAAAGGGGATGATAGGAGTCGGATAGAGTAGGATAGAGAGTGATAGGAGGAATGGAGGAATAACCCTTACAGCTGAGGGCGAATCCAAAACGCGAAGATGGTGCAAAACTCAAAACTAAAATTTTGATTGCGATAAAAATTACACGTAATGATTATACGGATAAATTAAAGTAGGGAAATTAACTTCGATGGGGTAAAATTCTCCACTATAAAATAATTCCATACTTACTCCCTCCTAAAAGAAAAGAAAATGCAATTGCTCATTGATAACAGCGGCAATTCCGCGTGTGATAACAATTAGCCCCGTAAGTAACAATTCGCCAACTTTTACAGAGAAAAATGGAATGAAATAAATATTCTGCGATGTAAATACTTAGAGTAATCAGTATAAAATATAATTTTCTTCTCTAATCGCTCCTATGCATGATTTTTCTGTCAGAGGGAAAAATTGAATTTGCTTGAGGGGGAGAAAAATGAATGTATAACTATTGGTAAATAATGGATACTTCAATCAAGAAATTATTGAATAGTTCACGCATTTGAAGGTCTTAACCGAATTCAATTGGTATAAAATTGGGTAATTTAGGCTCTTCTCTTAAGAAAAGGGTAGAAAACTCAATTTATAGAATCAAGATGTCATGTTATAGACCTGTCTGTGCATCCTCATTGGCACAAGGCGGTTTCTTTGGTCACCCTTAGGTTTGCCTCATATTGTTTCTTCCTTGAATTAGGGCATTGGTAAGCCAATCACTAAAAATACGCCACTTTCACATAATTATAAGATAGTGAATTATAAAAAATAGTGAAGTTAATAATGGGCCTGTAATGAGCCTAATTTGTGTATTAATCTAAAACTTCTTTTTTCAATGAAAGTTATGAATCGAAAATATGCATTATAAAGTGATAATAATTGAGCTCATATGTATATTTCTAATACCACGTATCCGAGTAAATTCAACTGATTCAGGCGTAATTGTATGGCATTTCGAGTTATTGAAATAAAAAGTAGTTGCACTATTCCAAAATTATTTTAATGCATACGATGCGCTTCAGCTCGCAGGCTCTGTGGCCGAAACGCGTAATCATCCATAAAAACATTAAAATAATTGTTATAAAGTGCAATTACCTTTTATTTCAATACCATTAATCCTTTAATTTGGCCTAAAAACGATTCAAAAAATTTATTTAAATTCCAAAAGGGAGAGCTTCTACCGTAGTTGCAGAATGTTGGCATTCAACGTAAGAAGAGTCGTTGCCAGATAGGCAAAAACATTCCCATTGTAGACAAGCAGCGAGTACAAGAACCTGAGGTGCTTTATTCGTCCTCCCCCTCATCCGCAGGGAGGAAGGCAGATGTCTTGATAAATCTTTCATCAGGATCGTGCCGCCGACCGTTGCATCCTTCCCCGATCAGGCATGTCTGGGAAGGAAATGTTCGAAGGGAAGTTGTCAAGGAAGATGGGAATGAGAGGCAAAGTCGATTAACATGACGCAAAAACGCGTCGATCGCATTACACCTCTTAGCAGGAAGGCTACTTTTTCCCCATTCTTCTCTCCGATGGTTTCTCCTTCCTGTCCTTTTCCCGAAAGGATTCCCTCCGTCACGCTTTGAGCGGCTGCACACTTCACCCTCAAAACTTCTTCAAAACGGTCTCCTACAATTTCCTCCCTCTCGTCCCAGACTTCCACTCTCTTGTAACGTCCAATTCTCTCTCTTCCCTCGTCTAGATACAGAGAGAGAGAGAGAGACCCCGGTATACTAGGTACGCGCACACCGGATAGCGTAGCCGAACGCTTTTCCTCCGCTGCAATTAACTTGCATTTCCCGGGATCCATAAAGGTTCCTCAAGGCGGAAATACTCGGAAAAGAAATGAAGATCGCAAAGCGTGCCAGTGCAGGTTTATTGCCTTTCCCGGTAAACGCTCGCCATGGCCCCATTCCGCTCGTGAGATAATTTTTTTCTTTCGTGTTTCCATCTCGGGAAAAATGACAGGTGGAAAAGGGAAGAGAACACTCAGAAGTTTCGACGTGAGAGAGAGGTGTTTGTTCTTGAACGTGAAACTTGTTTTCATTTTACTCGGGTTGTGCAATATTAGTCGTCAGGATTGAGTAAAGAGAAAAATACGTAGCTTGCCGCAAACTATTATTCGGGTGGATTCGAAAGCTTAACACATCTCTAGGAATCATCTTGATGAAAATTTCGGTTTAAAACTGACTATAAACCTTGAATCCTAAAATCTCACCGGATCACTTTATGGACCTCGTTGGAATTAGTAATGAAAAAGAGATTTTTTTATCATAAGGCGCTATTTTTTCATAATTTCTTTTACGAATTTTATCAATTTGCCGGAAATCATTGAATATTACAAAGACACATTCATTTAAAATTAAGAAATGGAACTCTCAGACTCGATATTGCTAAATTTTACAATTTTAGTAGAGGAAGTTTAAACTTTGAAAAACTTTGTATCGATTGACCACTCAATTAATTTTATTACCTGACCTCAATGAAAATTTAGATGAGAAATAAACATTAGTGTTGCCATAGGTATCTAATCCCAAAATTAGCGGCATTTGATTAAAAAATGCGAAATCGCTTGGCGCTACCAAGCATTTATAGTTTACGCTCATGGAAAGGAAGGAAAACTCTTATCTTCAGGTTCTATTTTTCAGGACTCACTCAGTAACTTGAAAGAAAAGTACACAGTATGATTTGTGAGTCATTGGTACTTAGGCTTTTAGTGCACACTAATGAAACTATACTGTAAAATCGGGAAGGATGGTGTTGATATTGTTAGGTGGGGATAGACTCACGGATGAGATTAGAAGAGGAAATCGTGTAACTCCAATCAGAGTTTGGACGGGGTCTTAAAAAGCCTCGTCCTATCCTCTACTCGACGCGGCATAGCTCATCGTTATCTTAATCGTTTGCCATTGAAAACAATTGGCACGAAATGATCATGTAAATAAAAGCCATTGAAACAAATAGTAAAAAATAACAAGCTAGAATAAAATGTACTTGAACAAAGATGACGCATAACGTTTTCGAAACTATTACGATTAAATGGCTGAATATCAAAAAATGAAACACGGGGGTGGGGAATCAATGGAAGATTAGAAAGAAGACTGATAGATAAAGTTTCTCTCCTTTGGAGGGAACTGCTATTTCGTGTGTATAGATTGCATGGAGATATATTATTTATGGATTTTCGAATAGCATTGTCATTGCATGTCACGCTTAGGATGATTGTAATATAAAATAGATATGAGGGACAAGAACACAAATTTTTGGGATTTAAAAAATTCCAAAGGTTAATTTCTCTTCTTCTAGCCCAAACATGACTTGCATTTTTTTCATGAAGGAAAAATTTCGGGAGGTCTTTTTCCCCTATTTCATTAAGTATGCCCGCAGAAGGACAATTTGCTAAGAAAATAATTTTTTTGCAAATTTCATACCTATGCGTAAAAATTTAAGAATGGTAATCATGCCATATATCTTCATTCAACCCAAGATAAAAAAGAATGAACTACTTTTTGAGGGAAATTTTAATCAGAGTAGGATTAAACAGCTTAGCATATCAAGTCCCTGTTTTTTTTAACGTCGACAAACGGTAAAAAGAATGAACCCTCCTGATGAACGTAAGCTCTTGGTGGAAAGTTCATGAGCGGGATTAATGTGAGTTAATCTGAAAGTGCGATTAACTCTAGGAAGAAAACGAAGGGGCTTAATGTAAAGAGTGGAAGAAGTGAAAACCTCAGAGGCTTATCTCATATGACTAAATTCGCTAACTTTGAGAATCCTATAAGTGGAGAGAGAATAAATTAAGAAAAATTAAAAAGAAAATGAGAAATTAACAACGAGGAAAGGGAAAAATAGGTAATAATGGCGATTCAGAGGCCATTTTTGAGTACAGTCATTTTATATAAACCCTTGGCGAAACTTTTCCGATTAAATGACTAATTTACCCAAATAACCCTAGTTAAAAACATTATTTACGATGGTGTCTGAAAAGATATTTCAATATTTGAGTGACTTATAATTATAAAATAATCTAAGATTCTGTCAAATTATTGATGATATTACAAAAATCAATCAAGTTTACCTACGGCCTTGACTGGGAGATGAATTTTACAGCCGGTCTTAACAGAGCTTAAAATATCCATTTTATTCTGCAAACAATATTTGGATAGTATTTTTCCTAAATAAAAACCGATACATATACATACATTTAAGACGTTAAGTCACCAACGGAGTTAATTTATTGCTTAACCTTAAGAGAAGTTTTTTCCTTAGTCTCGTAATTTTTGGCTTTCGGTATACACGGTGGCGCCGGGGTAAAGTCCCCGACTGCTAACCTAGAGGTCGCGGGTTCGAATCCCGCCTGGGTGGTTTGACCACCATCCAGGGCATGGATGTATGTGATTGTCAAACAAGTTAATTGTAAGAAAGGACTATCAAGTCCTTAATTCGCTTGTGAAATAAAGACGACATTATTATTATTACAATTTTAAACAAATTAGATAGTCATTTTGTAAAGATACTACTTTATTTGTGATTCTAAAAATAATCATCAGCTTCTTTAATAAAATAAACTTATAAATGTAGCATATCATATTTTAGTTTACTGGGATCCTTCAGCTTGGAAAACATAGAAGTCTTTCGAGCTGACGCGATGATTAATGCAACTGAAAAATTCTTAAGAATCGATCGGTCACGAACGTGACCGATGGATCTTTACTATTGAGGTAATAAAGTCATTTAGAATATAATTGAATGTTTCAGGCATGACGTCAAGAAAACGAAGGATCTAAGGTTTTCCCAGCAAATAGACTGGAGGAAGAGTTCTCGGGTTTCCAGCTCCCTGGACCCTTGGACCCGACTGGAAACCCGAGACTCTTCCTCCAGTCAAGAAAACGGTTCATAGGAAATGAATTGGATTTTTTTTAAATCGCAACGAAGCCATCCAGGGAGAAAATACTAGGAAACCATGTATTTATTTATGTCTATCTCCTACACATTTTTCTCTTCACTCAGTATGTTTTTTCTATAAATTAAGTGAGTTTGCCAACGACTCAATTTTTTCAGGATGACGTAAATACATACGTTCAAGTTGCTATTCAGTGAGCTGCGACAGCCCTCTTGTTGAGAACTTCTACTCCCCTGAATTGAGTCATAATGACCAGGACAACATTCATTAGACCGGTTTTTATGCTGTTCGCGCACGCAGCCTTCACTTCTCACTTCAAAACTTCGAATACGCGAGCTCTGGCATTCACTTTCTCCCATGTGCGCGTACGTCTGATTCTTATACCGCGCTATGTGCATGTCGGAGACGACTTATTTTCAATTCTTGCACCATCATCTTAGGAGTCCCATGAAGTTGTGAATTTTCTGGTTTCTCAAGTGAACACATAGGAAGTCATTAAGAGTTCAGCGCACATCTCGGTCATGGTATTAAATACCAACAGGAATATGCCAGGCATTTTATCTTCTTTATACAAAAATTATGTATTAATAGTCTAAAGTATGAAATTAATCAACACATTTTTATAATTAAAGCAGACAATGGCTTTTCAGCCCTTGTACCCCGTTTTTCTTCCAGCTGAGTGTCCTAAGCGATGAAGAATTTTAACAAGTCTGTTAGAAACAATATTTTATTTACCGAACACCCGAAGATTTCATCAACTTTCAAATATTTATTAAAGTTAAATGCAAGTTTAGACATGGATTTTTCACCGATTAAAAATATTTAATTTTGTTGATTTAGACATGTAACATCTCTGCGATAGGGGAAAAGGTCAAATTTGAGGAATAAACATAAATTTATTCAACTAAATAGGATTGCATTGTTTACACAAAGATATAATTGAGAGTTGGTGGACTGTTTGATAAATATGCGCTGGTATAAATTCATTTGTTTTGGCGAGGCCTTCAACGGCCTTAGTGAATGTACTTTTAAAAATGGTAATTTCATGATTATAAAGGTTTCTTTTTCTATCAATGGGGAAAAAAATCTTCCGTAGCGCCAAGATAAGAAAATTAACTCTTTTTTATTAATTTGAAAAATTTCTCCCACTTGGCTTTGTCGCCTTGAAAATTAACTCCCGGATTGTAATCGCGCCCGGGCATTGATGATTCACCTGGAGATACCGTGAATTATATGGTACGCGGAAAGCGGCAAATATTTTGGCGTGAGTGTCATTAGCAAGCCAATGTGGAGTCATAGAAATTTCATTTGATGAGAAAAGCTAAGCGAGGACTTGCGAAGAACGTTGGGTCCCAGCAGGAAGGAAAAAGGAAATGAATAAGTCGAGTAGCATCCCACCAAAGAGCGGCCATACGATGGCTGTTAGTTTTAGTGAGAAAAAGATGCGTCACCACATTATTGCCGTATAATTATCCAAAATATAACGCTAGAAGAAACCAACCTCTAATAATGAAGATGATTGACTTATAATAAAAACATGATGAATCGTCTATCATAAATCTAAGTTGTGTTTATTTGGGAAAGTTAGTGACAATGAAGTACCCCTTTACACCTAATCAACTGCTATACTTTTGATTCATAGTTGATCACGGACCCTTAATATCTAGCTATAAACATGAACTTTTGTTAAGGGAATTAAGGAGACTTCAAAGTCGTTCCTGTTCTAAAATACTACATCTTTTTAAAAAATATGCTATTTCGTAGAGGTCAGAATGATAGTGTTATTGTTGAAATTTTTGCCGAACTTGGCGATCCGATGAAAAATATTTTTGCTTCTTGGAAAAACCTTTCTCAGGAAGGCAACAAGGGAACAAGGTGGTGTGAAAGCCATTGAATGGGATTCTAAAGTCTCGAATACAAGTAAAATTGGTGAAAATTATGCTATTATGGATAAATAATTTTCTACTGACTTCCTGCCTGATTCCAAAATTTTAGCCCGAGATAACTAAATTTACAACATGTGCCAATCGACCTTGGCTATCAGACTATTTTTTTAACTCTTCCATCTGCACTTAGTTTTTGAGGTCTGCAGGCAATTTGAGCATGGTTTTGTGTTTTTTTTTTCGCTCTTGTTGTCAAATTGTGAGCAAAATGTGATGACATGATGTGATGAATTATTGAACACATGTGATGTTCATTACACAATAATTATCGCTCATATTTTTTGCATTTATTTTTCGATCCTTTTAATCAAATTTAGTATAATACTTATTAGTTCGAAAGAATTATTGATTTAAGCACTACTACTACGGCTACTCTTACGAACCAATTTTTCTTGGAGGTAATACGCGGATGCCTTTTGGCCTACGCATGGAGCATCAATGATGACTTAGGCGTGAAGAAATTCCCAAGGGTTTAGGCACTCCTCAAGCAGCAGAAAATAGATAGCAACACGTTTGACGCGGCAGAGCGAAAACGCGACCAAGTCCAAGATGCGTGCGTACAATTTCTCCCGGCAGGCGGGCGGCAGTCTGGCTCACGGTCGGCGAAGGCGAGCCTTTTTACAAGTGAGTCACATCGGGAGACGCGGAAAGGTCAAGGGAAGAGAGGAAAGAGAGAGCGCGGACCTCTAAATAATGCGGTTGACTCACTCGGACACACAAGCGAGGCGATATGCGGCGAGACATTGTTTTTTCCTTTCAGCAGGAAGGGAAGGGAAGATCTATGTCGCTTTAAGCGAAAACAAGAACTCGAATTGCGATACCGTCCCCGTTACGAGTTAATAAATTATCCGTAGGTGCAATGTTAATATCCTAGGTCTTACAGTCAAATATTGAAAGAAATGTCATCATGCACCTCACAATAGGTGAAATAAAAATGGAAAATGAAAAGACGAAAACTCTTTAGGCTATTTTTTTGCTGAAAAAAATGTCTTAAATCCTATATGATTGATTACAAATAGTTGAGAGGGGTGGTAAAAGTAGTGAAGTTATCATTAAATTGGCAATAAATAGCTATTTATTGGGTTCTTACCTGTGCGCAAGAGTGCTGTTAAGATTGCACGGGGCAGCAGAGTCGTCTGTTGCCATTGCAATTCAAGGTATGGGGTTCAACAACTTGTATACCAGTTAATTACGTATTTTCTTCTCTTGTTTATTTTCTACCCTTCACTCGTATCTAGTATCTAAGGAAATGGTTCTAAATGACTAATCGAAACGTGTATGGACACAGGCCTGAATTGTCATACGAGATGACATGCTCTTCAATCTGCACGCTGCCTTTCACAGAATTCGTTTTGAAATAAGGCCATCGATTTGAAAAATTTATATTAACTTTATATGACACTAGATTTGCTTGCAACTTTTGCAAAAAATACACCATGGACTTTTCTCGTAGGTCGCATTCACTCTCTTCAGAATTAAAACTTAGGAAGAGAAGCGAACAATGGGATTGTCTCTATTATTATTGAATACCTGGGGGATGAGGAAACTTTACAAGACAACTTTCATCACGTAACCATCCTTTGAAGCAAGAAGTGAGAAATCAATTATACTTTATTCGAGGATGAGTCATGTTCTGGGAATCAGTCGCTCCCGTGCTCCTCTAAAAAAATGCAAATTCGACAAAAGCGTGACTTAGAGAGAGGGGTCGATGGGAATTCCATATTATTCATGCCACAATTCGATTTTAATTAAATCTGATAGGATATGTTTTCAGTGATTCTTCTTCGACCGATCACTAATAGCTTTGGAAAAATTAAAACACTATCTCCGTGAATTTTCAATGTTTTTCGAGGTGGAAAATAATACATAATGTAGGTACACGCCAAAAAGTAATGCTTCATATTACGGTGAGCATGCGCAGCCTGATTTGAACGCTCGTAAGCTTTCGCCATGGTTTGCTATATTTTACAAGATTAAGGCCGAAAGCTGTTTCTTATATTTTTAGAAACTTTTACCAAAATGACAGTCATCTGCCAATAGTAATTGCTTCCGCTCATTAAGATGCTAATTTTTTCCCAACCATCTATTTCATCTTTAAAATAAACTTAGCGATAAGTATCGTACATAGCTTATGTTTCACACATGCATCAATAATATTCTCCTCAAAATCCATGTGAATCTACTTACATAAATCGGCAGATTAACTTTCATCATAAAAAAGCAGTCTTTAGATGTAATAATTTTGAGTTCTGCATACTCTCTTCTTTATTTAGCCGTTCGTGTGTTCCATGTCCCAAACATGTTTAAATTAAAACATGGTGTTGAGAGTTTCTGCTTCTTACGAATAATAAACGTTTCGTGGATGTAATTTCTCCCCAAAATCGTTCCTCGATGAGAATTTAGTTGCAACTGGTTATTTTTTTGAGAGACCTCACCGAGAATGGAGGGAAAATGGTAGCTGCCGACTGTTCGCTGGTTTGGGCCATCGCTCTTGGAATGAGTTTAACGAGAATAATACATTAAAATAGTGGAATTGACGAAGGGACGTTAAGATTATTCTGTAATGGATAGAAAAAGTCTAAGAGATCAGCCAGAGAAACTATTTCACTGTTATAAGCAGCAGTAGCTACATTAAAATGCTTGTATATCTTCTCAACACTGTTTTCTCAATTTACCGAAGACTACGAACGTATTCCGTTTGAAATTTAAATTTAGAGATGACGCATTTCTGTGACGTATGAATAATTTACGATCCGCTCCTGAATTTATTCCTCAAAATCTTCCCCCCCCAGATGACCATCAAGTCGTAACTGACTATTTTTGGAGAGACCTGTAGCCAAACACGGAGGGGAAACGGAGGAGGGAAAATGGGGAGTTCCCCGCGATCGTCGGCGTGGGTCGTTGAGCTCTCCCAGACAGGCCACTCGCCATTGGAGGATGGAGAGGAAGAAGGCAGCCGCCAGCCTGTCTACCAGTCATCCTCAACCCCCGCCACCGAGCGATGCAGACTGCGCGGCGAAATCTCTTGCTCATCGCCGCGTCATCCCCTCCACCGCGCCCTTCCCGAGAAGGTAAGGCATCCCTTCCACTCCGGAAATACTCCCGATGCCTATCCACACAGAATTCGCTCGCCCACGTATCGAGGTATCGGCTAGCGCACTTTCCATCTCTTCCCAACGGAAAAGGGGACAAGCCAGGAATGAAACCTCACCAACTCGGAGAAGTCTTATTCCGTTACCTACATTGGAATCAGTGGGCGTGACTTGAAAATCGGGCCATAAAAGATATCGCAATCTTAACCTATTAACGCATATTGGTACCATACGGGACCAACTGGTAGTGCAATGCTAAACTTACCTTCTTATGTTATATTTCGTAATTTATTTAGGTTTTTTATCAATTCAATTATTTAGACATCACATTAGAGGAAAACGGATACAGTAGTAAGGACATCAGGAAGAGAAGTGCATGAGCAAAGGAGGCGTTCATGAACAAGAGGGAGCTTATGAGAGGATCGTTATAAAGGAGCTTGAAGAAAAGTTTAATTAGGGTCTGATGTGGAGTGTAGCTCTTTACGGTGCGGAAACGTGGGCACTTGGGAAGGAGGACGAGGGAAGACTGGAGGCATTCGAGATGTGGGTGTGGCGAAGAATGGAGAAGGTTAAGTGGACGGAGAGGAGTAACGACGAAGTGCTGGATATTGGTGGGTGAAGAGAGGCAGCTTTTAGATGAGATACGAAGGAGACAGAGTGTATGGATGGACCGAGTACTTAGCGGGGAGGGGATGTTGAAAACGGTGTTAGAGGGTACAATGTTAGGTAATCGAGGGAGAGGGAAGAAAAGAATAGGATATTTAGGTGGAACGAAAGGGGGTAGGCCTTATTGTGAATTGAAAAGGGAAGTGTTTGAAGGAATGGGAGGCTCCCAGAATGCTTCAAAAGTACTCTATCGAAACCTACCTAAATCGATAGAATACTTTAATAATAATTTGGGTTTTTGAGAGCTAAAAATACATTAAGCGTATTTTTAATTACATTTTTTCCAAAAATTTTGCTTTTTTAGCTAAATTCGATATTTTAGCGTAATTATGTTGAAAAATTTATGTTTTTTTTTGCGAAAAAGTAATTATTTAATAAAGATGTATTTGGAATTGAAATGCGAATATATAAATGTTAATTAAGTTTCGATTTTTTGACCCCTTTAACGCCTAGCTGTACCATTTGGTACCAGGTTGTCTGTCCGAAACTATTAGTGCTAAAAGTATAAAATTTGCACCTAATTACTCTTAATGCAATCGGTTGTAAAATATTAGATTACGACAAAATTTTGAGAAAATTTTTAATTCAGACGTTACCGGGTTTAGACCAATCTACCGCAGTTCTAGTATTTCCCCTTTCCTGCCAGGAAAGGATTTCCGCCAAGTCACGCCCGCTAGTATTACTTTTGTTAGAAAGATATTTATCCCTGTAGACCAGGGGTCTTAGTTAAGTCCTTATCATCTTGTTTGTCGTTTTTAGTAATTTTTTGTAATTTTCTTTATCTTCGTTGATATCACTTATTGTAAGCTGTTATCTGCTGGGTACATTTTCAAGCATCTATGCCTCAAGTTATACCCCATACCCATCTCATACTCCCCTTCATACTTCTAACTCATGAAAATAAGACAAAAAGCTGTTATTAGGATCAGCCAAAATAATGTTCACTTCGAAAAATTAACCAATGGCTTTAAGAAACAGTTGTATGATCACTGATATCCAGAAAATATAGATGCAAAAGCTAATAACTGTCACCATTATCAATGTCAATGCAAGCTATTTGAGTTTGGTAATTAAAAGGAATAACTAATAAGTAAACTCTAGTTACGAGCATAATGCAATGGTAACTTTTCCTTGCATTCAAGTGGTCTTTACTCCTCCAGACGGTTGATTTCGAAGAGATAGTGTTCTTTCGATTACTCACTTAAATCCATAATTTCTTTGGTGGAATCGAAAAATGGTACTTCTTTGACGAAATCCCTGTGGATATATATAGCTGTATAGCATTTTGGAACAACCACATGCTGAGATAAACTCTTCGGCATTATGACATCACAGAAGCTGCAACATTAATCTTAACTATGCCTAAGATCACGATTCCCGGCGTTTATTACAGACAGAACTGCGAGTTTTGCATGCTTTGAAGCAATTCAAGATGGCGCCCGAGCTAGATTTGTCAAAACGACAACCAATTGAGGAAAAATGTCTTTTGCTATAAAATTTCCGAAAATGTTTATCTCGATAACCGTTTAGAGCCCTGTTGAACTATTTGCGACGCAATTCAATAGTAGTATATCTAATGATTACTCAATCCTATTTGCGCCATCGCACAGTGGTCCCAATCGCTAATCTAGCGGGACAAAAGTCAGTTTTGCAACTTTTAAAAATAAAGTCTCCGTAGGTGTCACGATATCCGAAATGAAATGCTTCATCATGATTGGTAACTTTTACAACGTTTATATAAGTTATAACAATGTTATGCAGCTGCAAAGTCACGCGTAGAGATTGCCTACCATCCGCCTACACCCAGACGGTGGCTGACTCGCTAGCATTAACACGTACCTGCTAGATAGCAATAATGCAAGGAACGAAAATTTCTAACGGAATCTTATAGCCATTGGGATATAGTATTATTTAGAGTGATTTTTCTTCAAATATAATTGCTTTAAAATACTAGATTTCAAATGGCAATCTCTCAGTCTTTAAAACCTCGTTTTTTATCGACTTCAATTGTTTAAATTGACTTATAAAAAATATATGTCGAGGTAGGATTGCGATACCTTCAAAGACATGTAGAAACGTCCTTATAGTTATAGATATTTTTATCACATTTTGCGCCTACTTGCGCTTTTTTACAATAATGCCCTTTTTGTTAAATGAAGTTAACAAACGAGAGCCTCTGAGACGCGGGCCTGGGGGCATTTCCTCGGACGACGCCTGGAATATCGGGATAAATTTAGCTAGAGAAGAAATATTTTTAATTTTAACTATTGTAGTTTTGTACGGTATACATTTTTATTAATATTTATCGTATAGTTATTACATGGCTTACAATTTTTTACATTTTTATATAGATAGGGAAAATCATGTCGCATTCAGAGCGATTCAAGGTATCGGCGATAAATCGCATGAAATCGCTGAGGGAGGAAAGACTACAGATGATGTATTAAATGCGTAGAACATAAATTAGGATTTGAAAGTTGTAATGAAGATACCTCAAAGGACATCAGGAAAATTGTGATGCTATTTTAAAGTAATTTTGATAAAAAGTGAAAACCTTATTTTGCAAGCCAGATTTCATTGCCAAGCTCTGGGAAAAAAGATGCGGCTGCAGTTATAAAAGACATAACTGAAAACATACCAAAGAGAGATACCAACTATAAGAAGGCTTAATTGTCTTCACCTTTGATTCCAATACCATCTTCATCATCAGAAGCTTTGTCCTTTTCCATGGAAAAAACCTACTTAGCAAAAGTGCGTAAACATCAGAAGAGAGGCCAACCAGAGACGGTGCGATATTTATCCCTCATACAAGATACATTTGAACTCAAAGTTGTCTTGCTATCCCCCATCACAAGAACTGGCTATTACTGGTACTTCGGCCGAGGTCAAATTACTGGCTCTAGTGAATAACACTATTTTGGCTCAGAGAGATGTCGTCGCCGCTTTCCTTCGGTCTGGTAATGAATTCAAACTAACGATGATATTTAATTGGGGTTAAAATGAGAGTAGTGGGCACAAGCAACATAAGCAAAGATTTGTATTTCGGAAGGAATTAGGTCCAGTGGACGATTCCTATATGTTTTCCATTTCTATGTTGTCTCTTCAGCTAAAATCAAATGATAAAAACAAAATCTTATGGCAGAATACCAGGCCATCTTCGATCAGGTATTGTAGACCCATTAAAATATTTCAGGAAGATGAAAGTTAGGAGAAAACTGTGAAAGAAGTGCAAAAGATAGAGGCACAGATCTCTCTACTGATGCCCTAGGTCATCGAAATAAACGGGAAGAAATTGTACATAGTATCAGACTTTTGGCGTTAAAAGAATCCTGACATTTCATCAGGCATTACTGGAGTAGAGGTGGAATTATTTCAATGGTTTGGAGCAATTCTTAGCGCACTTTCCTGTGGTTTCTCCATAAGTACAAGTGTACTTGAGAAGTATGCTCAAAAAACAGAAAAAATATACATGCGTCATACTCATGGTATTATATGCCTTTCACGGTACATGAAATCTAATTGATGAGACAAAAGTGATTGATTGCCCCCATTGAATTGCATTTAGTTCCCGTTGGAATGCTTTCCAAAGAGGCCCAAGAAGCAAGGAATAAGCATATTCGGAAATTCAAAGAAAATCACGCGCTAAAATACTCAAGAAAGGACACAAAGAGAGAGATGTTTTTAACCTACTATTAGTCACATCTGATCCTTACGTTTCCAGTATTAGTCCGTTGCACCCAAGGCATTGTTATTCCCTCTCGATGGATGTCAGACAGCTTTTCAGGGAACCAATATTACCTGTGCCTAATGAAATGAGTAATGTTGAAGAGATGGAGGATTTGGAGTCGGTAATTTCGGAGATGAAGGGAGTTGGGAGAGTAATAATGATGAAGGAGAGTAATAATGACTAATATTCCGCAGTTCACATTGGGTGAAAAACGATTTTATGTGTACATCTAGTGTTTAGGAGTATATTTTTAACATAATTAGTTCATTAAATTAAGAAAAGCGCGTTACTATAGATTTTTAAACGATTTTCTGCATATTTTTCTAAGTGTTGAGTAACACGAAATTATTTTATGAATAAAATTTTAATTTTTTTCATAAAAACCACCTTGAAAAGACCTATGATAGTGTTATTTTGTTTTTTTGTCCATAATTTCGCAATTCTGAATGTTTTCACGACAAAAGCTCTAAGTTTTTCGGGAAAAATAATTTTGTCCCGCTAGATTCGCAATTGGGACCACTGTGCATCGGTGAGGTATTAAGGAATTGCTACGAAGCCGGGAATGGGATAATCCTTAGAGCGAGTTAAATCTCATCTCTAATTCATGTCTAAAACAAACTGTTCCGTAGTCAAAAAAGTCTTGCAGTAAGTACCTCATTCAAACGCCAATGTGCAAAATTTGTATTTAATCTTAGTTGTGTATAATTGAATAGCTATATCGATCCAGTAAGATGAATACAATGAGATCATCAAATGATATCTCCTCGAATGACGGTGAAAGCTCTAATTCATACAATACGAGGCAGAATCCAGAAAACTGTGAAGACGTGCACGGCGGCTAATGGCGGCCATAATTAATCCCCGCCATTTTGGTTCCTGCACTGAATTTAAAGGTGCTCCCCATCTTAAATGCTCCATTGTGGTATTAACTATGACGAAAGGAAGTGGCGAATTCCAATCAAAAAGTGCAGCGTTTTAAACATTTGGTTCGTGTGACAAAACGTACTACGGCGAAAGATAACGTTCGAAATGGTACTATACAAATCTAAAGTTTATAAAAACACTTATGGAGCAATAGACTATAGATTTTTATTTAAAAAAGTTCTTCAGCTTCCTTCATTCTTTTATTTCAAGCATTAATACATGGAAGGGTATGGCCTAAGGCATTAATAATATGTTATTTCGATGGCTTCCATAAAAATGAAGGACACCGTTACCCGGGAAACAAATTACTTTATCTATTCGAGGAATTTTCCCTCCGTAAGGTGAAAATTTCGCTTGTCGAGGAAACCGACGAAATCTAAATTGCTCTAGTAATCTAATCAGCGAAGCATTTCCGTGAAAGGCATTATCACGCAGCACTCACGCACAGTGCCAACGGCTTTAGAGGCATCCACCAACGGAGAGACAGGAAAATCCGTATTTTAGAGTTGGATTTCCATCTGGTTAACGAGTGTCAAATAATATGGAACAGCTGGATTTGTTGGCATGGTACGAGTCGGCATGGTCGTACTTTGCAGCGACCAATTTTTTCTATTTACCAAACACTTTTTATGACAGTACAAGAAAGGTTTGCTAATGAATTGATATAGCATTTTAAGTTGAAAAAGGTGTGAAGCATTAAGATGAGATTGAAAGGAACAACAAAAGAATGGTTATTGTAGACGACATTGCAAAATCTATGATAACATATTGACTTCTGAAGAGTATACCAGGATAAATCGCATGTGTGGTGTAAACTTTAAACGGATAGGGTTCCTTCGTTATTTTTTCCGTGAATCTTAAGGGAATAATTCTAATGCATACCAAATTTCAACGAAAACAGTCGTATAGATATCGCTTTTGGAATAATAAGTTTTCATTAATAATTTTGTTTCCCGATCGTATAATTATTTTGCTATACGATCAGAGTATTAAATTTTTATTGATTTGTTCACTTATTAAAACAATATCAGATCAGACGAGCAGTCATAACCGAATAGATAGTTTATAGTTTCATTACCACGAATAAGGACCCTGATGACGCTGTCAGGGTGCAGGGATAAGGGCGGAAGGGTGCAGGGATAAGGAACAATCTCGCACCGTCATTAATGCGACTCAAGATACCACCAGTGAAACCGGATGCGATGTTCGAAAACGGAAGTAATATCAAAACTGGTTTCACTGTTCGATCAAATCAAACGTTTGTTTGTTTCAAAACGAATGCCTGTTAGTCTATCGACAGCAAGAGTCCCAAGTATCGAAAACGCTTGAACGCATTATACTCTGTGAAAATATGGAAGAAATGCAATTTTTTCGTGTTTATTCGGAAACATTAAACGGATTATAATTATTAAGCTTATGTGCAAAATAAATGTTTTACTGGAATCAATAATTGGGTTTTCTCAGTATCAGATTATCCTTTAGCTTCGCCACTGGTATTTTCCACTGACGGTTGATATATTCGTTGACTTTCCAGATTCTAAGTTGTACAAATAGTCATTGGACATACCTTAAAGCTTTAGAAATTAAGTCAAAACCGGTATCGGTAATATTAATTTTTTTTTCGGAATATATATTTAACTGTTCATAAGTCACATAATTCCATAGAGTAATGCCTCACGCAAGGAAAAGTTTTCCAGATTACCGTGAGAGGCATGAAAATATTTTTCTCTTTTATTCGCAGATTCAGTTCCACCTGGCTTACTCTCCGGGGGAGCAATCAGATTGAGAGGGCGGGATTGATGAAATCAGTGGGAGAGGAGAGAATCCCTTTCACACACCTTGGAGATGGATTGAAGGACTCACGGCGTGGAATCAGAAGATAGTGTATTGAGAAGTAAGGGTGCTAAATACGGTGATGGGGATTCGCAAATAGAATTAGTAAAAGGAATAAGTGTGAAGATGCAGAATGAAAGGCTGCGATACATGAGTAATATACGAGGGCCGTTTTTTTCTACCTCCGATGGGTCTTGAACAGAAGACGAAGTGATGGATTAAATATTATTTCATAGCTGAATGTTGAGCACACTTGAGGTATCCTTTAAACATAATCGCTTTGGCGATCGAGGAATTGGTCGTGCCTGTGGACAAGCTTTACTATACTTTCTTCATAGGATGTTACCGCCAATGACTTTCTACGTTGTCATGGATCAGAACACTTCCAGAAGTCAGAATGTCTCTTGTTTTGGATGGGAACTGACGTAATATTTCACACCTTTTCACACTATCCGCAGTGCATTAAAAAAATTCTCTTTTATCGGCATTAAGGTCAAGACATGTCAATGCTGAAGTCATTCGGTTAGTATTCTGGCTGTCTCTCCGCAGAGCACTCCTGGCGGGAGAATCAATTGAGGCAGTGTAGTTAATGAGATTGCTACTAACCTTAAACTAACCACTTATGGTCAGAAATGAATTGAGGGTGTGGTACGGAGGAAGCAAAATTGCCCTACCTGTCGCTTGTATGGTGTTTTTGGTGAGCGATCGGAGGTAAAAAAAAAATCGCCCTCGCATGAAATATTAAGTTAGCTAGAAAGGGTTATTTTTTTGGGAAGGCTTTTGACTGGATGACGAGTAAGGTTTGGATACATAAGTATTGCCATTGCATGTTTTTAAAATATAATAATCAAATATAATACCAATGATAGAAATTTTCATAAGGGTGGTACACGAGGACTGAAACTTTCCAAGGATTGAGGAAGAAGTGAGATATTCAAGCAAAACGGAAGTATGAAGTGGAAGAAATCATCGGTTTATGTTATTTTTTTTCTTCGCATTAAGGTCATTGCTCTTTTGAGGTTGCGAATGAAATACCAAGTTTATTTTAATAATCATAAATTATTGACGAAAGCTCAATTGCTCTCTTAATTTCTCCTTCAAATCCATGAATTGTAATGGTAGGAAGGAACAATATTTGGGATTATATTGAAGGCTAAAAAGATATTCATGTCATTAACTGTCTAAAATGGCTTAGCGGCTGAAAGTCAGATTTACAGATAATGCAACATAGCTGGAATGAGAAGAAAAATATGTGCCGTGCATCAACAATGTCAACAAAGGATATTGCTCTTTTAACCGAAGGGAGATGCACATTTTTAATTTAAAATTAATGTGCCCGGGAAAATATATATAGTAATTATTCAAAAACCACTGAATAATTTAAAACCATCCCAAGTAGGATATTTAAATATCCATCATGAATATAATTTGTTTCACCCAACTACATTTCAAATGCGGTATTTTCAAACTTGAAATAATCATCATTCTAAAAGGTTCACCATAAATTATTATGCGTATTTTTGATAAATAGAGTGACAAAAATTATTTTCTATCGATTTAAAAAGTTCAAAATTATTATTAGATTAAATAGTGCTTGTAAATCGATAATGAAAATAGACGCATCAGCACCTAAATATGGGGTGATCTACCACACGGGTTTGTATTGTCGTGTAAGCTTTTATTGTACACGTGAGAGGGAAATTGCGGTTATATTGACTTTAAAGTACACTGAGTACTGAAAATAATCATTACAATTTTATCATAATTAGAAAGGTGAAATGATAGGTATTAATTTTAATGTTTATTCATAAGTAAGAAATTAACGACGAGCAAAGAGTCCATTAGATATTATGTCAACACGAACGGGTCAAATGAATTAATTAAAATAAATGTTAGTAAATGGGTAAGCATAAAATATTAATTTGAAGACAAGTGTACACGATCAAGTTCAATAATAAATGTAAATAGACCAAATAGAATCCTTAGTTTATAAAAACAGAATTATAAAAAATGACCGTTGGAAGGTAAAAATGATTATCTTATGGACTCATGGAATTGGGTTCAGAGATCATGTTAATATCTTTTCGTGGAATTTTCGTAGCCATCTCATTTACACGAATATAATACGAATTCGAGGAATAGAAGAAAAAACTATGATGTCATCAACTAAAATATTTCTTGTGAAATTCGTGTTTCTTGAGTTCTGCTCCAGGAAAGTATGAAGTTGTGAGTGAAGAAAATAGCGTGTTTAGCGTCACGCAATCTCTTCAGAAGGACAAAATAAAGGATATTTCGTGGGTGTTAGGGACGAGGTTTTCATTTAGGAAAGTAAGGAATAATAGTAAAAATTATCCGAAAGACAGAAATATTTCCACCTATTCAATTCAAATTAGCAAAGGACTACCACTCGAGTCAAAATTCTGTCACCTAAGTTTGAAGACTAATACCTCAAAGACTGTTTATTCGATTTTAAAATAAAATACAACAAAAATTAAAGTCCATTCATTTCTGTGCTATCAAACATCTAATTATGTCTACATAATATCTAATGGATTCTTTCGTTGTTAATTACTTACATATAAGTATTAATATTAGGTATTAATATCGTTTCACCTTTCGAATTATTATTATTGGAGTGAAAACGTGAAAAATTTTGATTACTTCCACCTTTCTGTGCACTACGGCTTACACGTAAAGTAAATATCAATGAAGTTATCACGAAAGTTCATCCCTTCGAAAAAACATCAATGCATTGTGCATTAACCATCATCAGCCAATGCTTAAATGCTTTCCATCGCAATGGATCCATCATTTTGGCTTACGTTTTGTTGCCTGACTCGTTGGAAACGAAGGAGGATCTAATATGGTGTAAATACTGAAAAGACAGTAGTACTAAATGCAACGTATTAAATCAGGCATGTGTAAATATGCGAACTTACATCATTCATTTTTACTAAGAATGAAAGAAGCAAATCTTTACATAAGGTAGAAATAGCTTAATTAAGTGATATTGATAGTTTATGACATTTTCCCGTTGTAATCAATGTTTTTTGCTTTAAATCAAAATCAAGGCTATTCGGTTACACGTGAGATTATTGGAATTAAGACGCAAAATATATCTAAAAATCTAATCAACGTCCAATAAGGTGTAAAAATTCCATTGCGATTGATTAAGATTCTGACTCAGTTATCAAAAACAAAATCGTCATCCTCCCTCATTATAGCATGATGTACCTCCGAAACTATAAAATTAACTTTAATACTTAATTCAACCATATTTCGAAATATTTACCGGTTGAAAGTATGTACATCTAGGCACATTCTCAAAGAAGCATTCGTTTCCACAGGAGAGTGAATGAAAATTAGGAAAAAAATAGAGAAAAATGAGTGGTAGCTAGCAATTTGACCATCGTGGTGATGATTAACAACATTTTCTTGGCGTTTTGTGACAATAGTTATCCTCAATCACTGCTGACTTTTTCTGCCATTAGTCCTCTCGCCTGTTGTTTCCGAGAAAAAGTTAAGCTAGTGATCCGACGGCCTCGGTTTGTTGGGAAAGAAGGGAGAGGTAGAAAGCGAAAAAAAAGGACAGAAAGAACGCCTTTCTGTTTCCGAGAATGAACCTTTTTTTAAGTGCTGTGTTTGACTCTAGGCTTATCACGCACGCATCCTTTCCTGAAAAAAAGGGATATGCGTTTCAACGACAGCATGTGTGAAAGTGGAGCTCTTGTTTCCAGGAAGTGACAGATTGTTCATGGCGGTGGCTCTAGCTCACGTGTGATTTAAGATCAGTCGACGGATTTTTCCCCGCTGGGTATATCTTGGATATGTGTGCATCCACACAGCCGGCAAGTGCCCCAATTCCTTACGGCCGCCCGCCAAACACCAACTGCGTTGCTAGGCTGGATAACCACTCTAGCTGCGTGTCGTGAACCCTCCCCCCATATGGGTGTATCCGCTAGCACCAAAGGTGAAAAATGCGCGCTGCCCGAGCTCTGTCTGTTTGTTGTTGTCTATTTTGTGGCCGATTATTTCCTCCTCGTTTAGTGTTTGTGGTGCACACGAGTCCACGCAAAAAGATGTTGATATTTTCCGTGATTCTCTCCAGTTACATGGGGATTTGGCTTGACGCAGATCTTCCTCATTCTGTAATGGATGGCTTCGGTGGGGGTCGGGCAACCCCCACGACAGCCAATCCAAAAGTCGAGGATTCGATTCCCGCCTGGATGGACTCTTCCAACACCATTCTGCGTAAAAATGATAAAGTTATGGTAAAATATTAAAGGAAATTAAAAATTAAACAAAGACTTTCAAAACATTCTTGTTGCACAAAGATAAAAATCATCAAGAAATTCAACCATTTTCTCCCTCGTATCATCTCTGGAAACGTTAACTTTGAATACCAATTGGCAAGTTTGCATGTAATAAGCCCAAACCTGGTATCGAGTAAATTTCCTCTGTTGTAAAAGTAGGAGTATTGATAGTAATAATAACTTAAGCGACACACGCATCGAAACAAAAGACATGGAAAATTAATTTAATGTGCGTTGCCCCACTAGTAAATAAATGCATATTTAATAAGGAAAAACTGGACACCCAATAAACTTAGGTAATTTAAACCAGTCCTGTATTGGATAAAGACCATAAGCGTGGAGTTAGTTTGCAAAGAATTCGGAATGATACCCTCGGGGCCGCTGTGGGATATCATTTCATCAAAAATAGTTTAGATAATAGGGTGGTTTCCTATTATTTTTTTATTGCCTTTATCGAAAGATTATTACTCCTGGAGTACGTATTTCACGCTTTTAGATTTTTAAATGATAATATCTATTTTTCGCGATTAAATGAAAAGTGAAAATTTTCAAGCGCGCGAAAACGCGACGCGTTAGTAGGAATGATGGGAAATCTCTCCGTACGTCGTATTTCTGGTTCCCCCTCCGCCCGGTGAGGTGACCTTGAGGCGAGGCTTAGCGCTGATACGTCGCAGGCTGCCAGCGGGTAGCCTAGTGCCCTGCCGCCTGGTAGCGCTTAGCTTAAATAAGGATTATTAATACCTTATCAAACGAGGAAAACTTTCCGACCTTAGCCAGTTTTAATAAGTGATTATTAAGACATGTTTCCCTGAGCTCTGCGCCTCATGCATGCATTGGTAACCTCAGACGACGTATAACTCCTATCTTCTCCTATAGAAACTAGGTCCCTGTGACGTCACGTGGAGTGGCATCGCATGGGCGCCAATCTGACCCTTTTCAAATGAGGATAAAAATGGACCATTGCCATTCGTCTACACCGGCATTTATAAAACGAAATAATTTGTATATTATGAATACACTAATGGTGGGTAACGAATCGCAATTATTGCCTTTTGTTTTCTTTGATGAAGGAAACTACCCTATTCATGTTCGTTTCGTACGACGGGCTGCGTTTGGAAAATTAGCAAAAAAGCGGTCGAATTCGAAATTTCAAAAACATTTTTTTTGCTTGCTCCTGTGGAAAACAATTAAAAAGACGAGAAAAATATCATATAATTTAAAAAAATATTTCTCATCTCTAGCTCCCTCGCTTAGCCTCACACTTAGCCTAGCTTAAGAGGATGCACAGTGCACACCTCCTTCTCGCCCGGTCTTTTTTGGTGACAGATTACTCGCCTCAAACTCAGACTACCATCTTAAAATTTTAAAGGTAAGTAGCGAAAACTGCTCAATTTTTTCCATTTTCTCAAACAGAAAAATTACAGGAGAAAATAATGAGGTCCAATTTTCAAATAAGAGATACAGTCATAATCTCTGAAGCCTCAGGCTCAACTTTGTGGAAGTTCATTCTAACAAATGAAAAGAACAAACTTTGTATTTATCTACCTTTTTTATCTATCTACTTAGGTACCCGAGAATGACGCCGCTGCGTCGAAACTAGTTGTATCGCGAAAGTAAATTGGTGGATAAATACATAATTTGCTCTTTTCATTTGTTAAGAGATACAGACAAATATTGACAACATTCCACTTTATATGAACTGAAAATTTCAAGATTACCGTATTAGTTTTAAGGGAGTAATCCGTTACCATAAAAGGTCGAACGAGCGGGAGATTTGCGGTCTCTTGACGAGCTAGTGGCTGCGTGGCGCCATCTCCAGTCACGATCTCTTTAGCATCCCACGAAATGACTCAACCGTCTCGTCAGCAGCCTCGGCCGTCATGCGATTGCACCTCGGCGAATAGTCTGGATTGTTGACGAAACTGGTGGGAGAGGAGAGGAAGGAGGGCAGAGGGAGGGGGAGAGAATTTAAGCGCTCTAGCGCCTTCTTTTGTCCCACAGCAGGGTGGGAAATAGTTCCGGGAAACGCAGCTGCCGCGGCGTACGGCGGATCGAGTCAGGATGGTGAAATAGATTTCCAGTTAGAAGTCGGGCGTCGTAATCGCGTGCGAGCGGTGAGGAAACACAAAGAGATCCGGGCGATCGTTTCCCCAGGCGACAACTCACGGGACAACAGCCTCTTCTGGAAACGCTCCCATAAAACCCCAACCAGCAGTGGAGCGGGGAAGAAGCAGTTGTAATCGGTTTAGCAGAATTCAGGACATGAAGTGCACGCATCTCTTCGCCTGCATGTTGCGACCGCGTCAAGTTCTTTCGCCCCTCTCTCACGCGACATTCCAATGGCACTAGTAAGTTTGGAGGTGAGGAACCAGAAATGATTCAACGTTTATTTCGGTACGCTACACTACCAAAAATGCAAGATGGTACTAAAATGTTTATTTTTCATCTTTTACATTTAAAACTCGGATTCTATTTACTTTCAAGAAACACTTTCTCAGTAGAAAGTTAAACAAATATCATTAGATAGAATATTTTATGCCATCCCGTGAAACTTTAATTTTACTGAAATTACCCAGCAAAATGTAATCCAAGTGAAGATGTTGTCAAAAAAGTTCTTCCTTGGATATTTTTGGCCAGTTATAATTTATTCCTATCAGCATGTTTTTTGAGACGTTGAAACCGAATCTGTTGTTAATTTACATAATTTCGTTGGCCAAAACTAGCAAAATTACCGAAGTGTGTCCATCTTCGTATAACTGCACTTACACCGAAATTAATTAAAGACGTCCACGGCGTTTTTTAAAATTAATGGTTCTTGCATATTCTTCAGCTCTGTGTCCGAAAATGACCTTTCTTTTCCTCCATTAAATCTAATATTACGGAAACTGCAAATTTTCAAAAGGCAAATATGCGATTTCAATATTAAAAAAGTTATAATTATAACGATGCGAGTTCAATAAATGTTATAAACTTTTTAAAACAGTTATTCGATTTATACCTGATGCATTCCTATTTATAGCTAAATGGTTTCATTAGAAGTTCCGTAACGATATTTATGATAATGGCAGACAATTATACTTCCATCCTCTTGAACTTTGTTTCTTCCAACTCCACTATTGATTCAGGATTTCTTTCTTGAAGAGGGTGATGAGTAGCTTTTTTCGTGCCAATACTCGTAGAACCTTTCTAGATGCATTCGTGCAAAGATGATTAAGTGAAGAAGGTCCCAGCGATTTATGAGAATAGCAAGCACGCAGGTAAACTTCTTCTTGGTCATTCGATATCAGATGAGGTACATAATTCTGGTTGTTCGGGCCTGCTACTCCTGATATAGACCGTGATGAATGAAATTCTTTGGCAAAAAATACTCTGAATACTCGCAAAAATAGTGAAAAAAATAGAGACGTACTGAACGAACATCTTGAAATAGTTACACTCAACCTCACCTATAAAAAGAAAGCATATATCGCTGCTGCATTTTAGGACGAAGGTATTTTATAGATACATTTAAACAAATCTTGGTTGCAAAATAACTTATCAATATCGTACTCAAAATTGTATGATCAGAAGCGAAAATGCAGTGAGTTGTTTATAATTTTGAAAAAATATTATTCATGTGCTCCTTCTGTATAAATGTGAAAGCAATGTACAAAGTAATCAATTTTTCAGGGAAATTATCACATGGGAGTAAATCATTGATGAATATAATTTTCTTTTCAATAAACATGGAGTCCTGAATATGGATGGCCCTGTGTTTAAGACCCAAGGCAATATTTATTTTTGTTTTCACTAGATTTTTTTGTAAAATAAATTTCCCCACAGGTTACAATTTACTTTCGAATCAACAAAAAACAACTTCCAATCCTTAATAAGCTTAATTTAAAATGCAGTGGTTATGTTACAGTTGGTCGGTATTAATAGTCCACATAAAATGGATATTTATCTCATTTTTTATGACTCCATCCATTGAAAAAAAATATTCTCTTGTCTGGGCCATCAAACTTTGTGACTCAGTTTCTATTAAATAGAACTTTAAATTGATATAGGTTTTCTCATTTTCTAAATAAATTTACTCCAGAGCACAATTTATTTACACAGCAGGTTTAGTAAGCCACTGATAAAAGCATTATTATTTTAGGCTGTACAATGACTACGTCACCTGGGAGAATGAGTGGAAGAACAACTTTCAGGAATATTATTGAGTCAGAACACGATAGTATGATAAGCATAATGACGGGAAAATATTTAAATAGCACAAAAATATTAATGTTTATATATTTGATATTAGCAGATAAATAAACAATAAATGTAGCACATAATTTTATGATGTGATAGATGATGAATTAGCATTAAACAACCGTCTCGAATTCCCATAATTATTTTTCTAACGTATATAAAAAATGACGCTCCCCAGAGAGTTAGCAACTGTCTCCGTTGGGTGTATTTATAATTGTTATGAGACCAGAATTTCCAGAACCTCCACAAAGGTTATTGACGCAATAGTTTTCGATGCGCAAGATATACACGGATTTCTCAGTAATCATTAACATGCAAGCGTTTGGTTGCAGCTCTTTTGAAATTTATTCTAACTCTTGATTATAATGATTATGACAGAACAAAAAAAAACCCGCTCAACTTTTCATACGTTACTAAGAATTCTCCGCTTTACACGCTCGGCTGAACGTTGTTCAGGCCTAGATTCCTACGAAAATTGGCCGTAAAAAAGAACATTATTAATGAACTTCAGTGGAATCCGCAGATTGGGGGAGGGAAGGCTCACCCGCACGGCCAACGTGTTGCAACTGCCAGTGTTCAATGCGCGTGGAATTCTAAACAACGCGGAGGTTTTCCTCATGTAGCGTTTCGTGCTAGTATTGTACAAACACGGCTCCGCATTGAGCGTCGCTGCCTGGTCCATGAATAACAACTGGGCGAGATGCACCACAGCGAACGAAATTCATTGGAAATTAGAGCGCACGCCGCAATGGTACTGGCCGCCATTTTTTTACCCGGATGGAGTGAAAAATATCGGTGTGCCTGAACACAGAGGGTGAGAGGAACAAACAATCTCGTCTCGTACACAACGAGAATGCATAAAAAAATAAATTTCCAGGGCACTCTTCATCCTTAGCGTTTATAAATCCCCAGGGCTCTGACTTGGGCAGTTTGGGATTGGGCGAAGAAAGGGGTTGGGTAGAAAGGACAGTTAATGAAGTGAATAAATGTGAAATACAATAATTATACATTTTGTATAATTTGTTAAGACGCGATTTATTTTTTTGACCATGTGGTATGCATGAGGGAATCCTCTTAAATGTTGGTGATTGGTCACCCACTGCCAAACTTCCTAAAGGTGGCTAGGAGGGTATTATGCAGATGTAGTGTATTTTCCTTTGTATTAAGAGACATACCGTCTCAAATAGGACGTCCACCGTGTTTTTGTTGTAGTAATGTTATTATCTGCCATGAATTTCTAGATATAATATCCGCTAAGTTATACATTCATAAGAGTTATTTATTTCAATGAAGTTAGAGTATTGATGTTGTTAGATCCCTCTTGAGGAGTCTAGAATTACGTTTCATTCAAATATCAAATATCGAATGCTCAACTATCCCCGTAGATGTTAAATTCTATAAGTTATAGCATTTCGATATATTTAAAAAAATATATAGATTCGATTTGTGTCGAATGGGAGCCTAGCAAGCAAATATATTTCAATAGTGCAATATGATCAATGCTTTGATGAACATATTCATTAAATTTCTTCAAAATCAAGAAAGCAAAAATAAAAGCACAGAAATGGATTAATTCTGCTCGCTCACTACCTCCCCTATTAGATTTTTCATGAAGAAAATATTTACGCCTCTTAAACGCACACACGCATGTTAAAAAAAAGTCATTTACAATTTTCCGAAAAGTAATGACAAAGTGCTCTTGTTCATAATAATAAAACGTTTTCATGGAAAATGTTCGGTATTTTTTAACGCACGAATATGTTAAAATTACACCATATTAAGCCTGAAATAACTACCTATTCTCTCACTCATACTATGAAGAATAGTGAAAAAAAAGGAATCACATGAGAATTAAAACAATCACACCCTCATTCACGCTCACCTGCACACCTCGTAGATTCGCTCCGCAAAACAGATTTCCGCGTAGTACTCACGCACTCATACACTCGAGTTAGCGAGGATTTCTCATGCAGTAGTTATTACATTCGTCCAGCTAAATCACACACGTGGAGCAAATCTGTGGGTCTGGTCATTGCCGAGGGAAAGATCCTCTCAAGCCTGAGCTTGTGAAATCTATGGAGGGAATTTTCTTTGAAAAAAATACGCGAGATATGTGAGTGAGCGAGTGCTTATCTGTGTGTTTGTTTTTACATTTTTATTATAGTTTTTAGTACATTTAGTTATTAGATTTACTTTTATTCTACAAAATCTCTTCTTTTATTCAATCCCATAAATGCCCTCGTAAGTCAAGGGGCTTAAGAAATTTATTTTATTAAACTACTGCATGGCCGTAGAGTGTCAATTTTTCGATAGCAATGCTTTCACTGGAAAGGACCGAGCAGGTTTCATTTGAATGGTTATGACGCGACGCATATTGGGTTGAAATCGAAAAAAGTAGACAAAATGATGAAATGACATTTTTCGAGGTAAATGTCTGAAAATTTACAACAAAAGAAAAAAATAGTCGCCAATAAATTAGATTGATGTCAATATCCATGTATATTGGTGATGGTTTTCCGGGTTTACACCGCGTTGATTCATGTTTTTGCGGACGACAGTTTCGGGCGCGTTCCAGCTCCCGTCTTTGGGTCCAAATGATCTGCAGATCTGCGATCCTTATATATATATACAGCTAGTCAGGCGGCCGTTGATTTGAATGCCATTGCTGGAAAAGCCGTTTGAAAGATGAGGATAAAGGATAGCCGTCTTCCCTATTGAAGTTCTTTTGGTGACTCGCTATTTCTATCGCCTCCCTTATCAGCCTAGGGAAATATTTATTTTCCCTGGCGATGATTTTCCATTCCTTGAAAAGTATGACGTGCCCAGGTTCCGACCATGCATGCTCTGCAACCGCAGAAAGACGAAAATGTTTCTTTTCGGTTGCCTTTAGATGTTCTTTTATTCTGCATTTGAGTGATCTAGATGTTTCCCGATGTATGATAAACCACAGGAACACGCTACTTCATACACTCCTTCATAGATATCTGATGGATGACGCGATTTAAAAGTTTGAAGAAGACCTCAGACCTCCTCCGGAGTGAAAAAGATCGTCATCCATCAGATATCTATGAAGGAGTGTATGAAGTAGCGTGTTCCTGTAAAATGAAAATGAAAATATCCTAACTCAAGTGATCCAACCCCCCGATCCAAACCTTTCCATGACAGGATAAGACTGTTCACTAGTGATGGGCCAAGCCTGTCGTTTTCTCGATGTCGATCAATATTCACTTGCGAGAGACAATTGCGAATCGACGATCAGTACCTACGTCACACGCGACCGAAGTCGGTCACGACCATTGATATACATTATTCACTGGATTGAGCTGCCGTTCAGCAGATAGCCGAAAAATGAAGACAACGCCGCCGTATTGCTGAACGTATGGTCGTCGGCGTAAATTAATAAGAAGAGCGAGTGCTTAGCTGTCTTTTTGCCAACTTTGCCTGCCTTAGATGAGGTGTAAGTAGCTGATAAATTACTTGAAAACTGACGCACGTTTAACCATGTGACCATGAAAATATTTTATGTGGAATGTGGAGGAAAGAACAAAAAAAGCAAGAGATATATTTTGAGGTTCTGTCGCTATTTAAGGTAGTATAAAATTTTTAACTTAAGTGTTAAAAAATATCGCTGATAACAACTCTAAAATAATTTCAGCGACGAATATCCCCGTGATTAACTGCAACATGGAAATTTGGTCTGGATACTTGCACAGGTTTCGAGCGGTGTTGGTAAAATGTGAGGAAGGAGCATTTGGAATCCAAATTAAGTACCTACAGCACAAATAACAAAACGACTTCGTTTTCTTCCACGGATTTATTTTTTTTGGTACAACATATTTCAACTTGAAGAGGTCATTATCAAGTGTTGTCATTTGTGAACTTCAACTTTCATAAAGTCGAGCCGGAAGCCATGGAATGTATTTAGTACAGCAGGCCATACAAAATTCACTTTGAAGACTAGAAACATTACGCCGCCGACGAGAACTGTGTCCTATGCCGACACATTCAATTCCGTTTCCACCTTAAATATTCTATTAAGAGTCCTTTTTAGTACCAAGCAGGGAAAATACAATGAAAGAGAATGTATGCTAATGCTGCGATTAATATAGCTATGATAATCTCGAGAAATAATTATTTTTTCCTTTATCGGGATGCTAAATGAATCTAAAAGTGTTTTATTATTGAACTTTGTAAATGAAGCGCGTACATCTTAATGAAAACTTTATAGAAATTGAAATAGCAGGATAGGATTTTTTTGTTTCATATTAGGTGTCATTGAAGTGTTTGATGAAAATGTGAGACTTAATTAAACCATAGAAGCCAATCTTAATTTTACAATCTTTATTTTCATAATCATCCTTTGTTGTAGTAAAGTGTTGTAAATTTGTATAAAACCGTTCTATTGACGAGTCGTTTTTCAACACTCTTTCCCAAGAAATTAGATGTCAGACAGAAGTTGAAAATCTTGCAAAATAAATTACGTAAGAGGAATTTAAAGGTAAAGATAATTTAATTTTTATCGTGTCACCTAAAGAAGAGGGGAAATTATATCGATCATCTCCGCGAATTTTTATAGCATTTTTTACCAGTGAATTTTATCGATTAGCAATTATAATTGTCGAGATAAATAACAAGAGCAAGCCAACTTCGGAAAAAAGTGTGCAATACGTTGATAAAGGAAGGAAAATTTTCTAAATTTACACTTTCACTCGCCATACTCGTGCATAGAAAGATGACCCAAGGACTTTATTTTTAAAGTTGAATTTTCATCCGTTACCGTCACAGTAACGAAATTATTCCTTTTTCAAATTGATTTTTGGGGTTTGATAGTTAACGCAGAAGTAGAGTTTTCAGTTGCTTTTAATTCATTTTGAAGAATATTTGGACATGGTGGACCATCACGTTATGGATCTCTGTGGGTCTGATTGGGTGAATACGACGATAGCTTTTGTTTTGATAATGCTTATTTCAACTGGATTGCCTATTTCAATTGCTATTATATTGCGTACTAAGCCATAAATAATTCAATTAACATCAAAAATTTCTAAAAATATTTACTTTGCTCTTTCAATTTCCTATCATTAATACGAAAGTTGGGGTTTTCATTGCTGGCCTCGGCTTTTGGGTACTACGCCGTCATGTTGAGCGCTCTTGTATGTATTTACTTCGAGAGTTTAACTTTAATCCCACTAAAACCGGTATTCATGGTTCTCTGTGATTATTGTGTCATAATTTTTTAAAAATTTCTTCCCAAACCATGTGGTTTAACTGTTTACCTCTGCTCAAGGCGGAATTGCAGCCACGTTGGCCACTCTGATTATTCTCGATCAGAAAAATCACTGTCATTCGGAAGAGTGTGGCTTACACATAAACATTTTCAGACTAATGCCTCGTAGGTGTGACTTCCAGCCTCCCACCCGCTCTGCGCTGAGGTGGTGTTGTCCACACCCTCACGCAATCCGTTTCGGTTCTGTTTCAAGCGAGACGGAGCTATAGATGGGCATGCGTATTACAGGGACGTCGACTTACAAAAAATATTGGGGGGGGGTCCAAACTGGGGATCTTTCCCCGGGAAATTTTATAAGTAGTGAGTTTTAAGTTTTTTAAGCATTTTCGAAGAGTCATATGATCAACATTAGAACAATGTTGATCATATGACTCTAATCTCGATATCTGGACACTCCGGGGAAAATCGACAAGCCTGACACTTTTTTCCTCACACCCATAAAAAATTATGGAGGGGGCTCGGGCCCCCTCAAGCCCCATGGAGTCGGCGCCACTGTCAGCGTATAGCTCAACTAGTGTCGACGTGGTGGAGGAACTCTCGTAGGATGACAGCGGTGGAGGTGGCATGCCCTTTCACATCCATAAATGGCTTCGCGTGGCTTGTACCGCAGGTTCGCACCAAATAGTCGTGGTGCATTGGATGTGCATGGAATTATACTGGGCTCAATCTATCAGAAGATCATTTTATACGATCTTCATTTCTGTACTAGAGTTTCAAATTTGATTATCAGCATTGTAATGAGATATGAGCATGATATAAATATTTTTTTCCATTAGAGTTCCAAAAAGGAACCTAATCAAACCAAAGAGATAAAATTCTTTCATTTACATTGGTGATTCGTTTTAACACGTTGCGTACCGGGGTATTTAAGTTCCTAGGAACGCCAATTTGGAAATATGTGCCTATTAGGGCGTAATGCCTTTGGTTTAAACATGGTTAAAAAGCTAATGTTTAGAATATAACTTTACCCAATCAAACGTTACGATGCATCAATTCATTATGAATAACAAACAAAAACTGAAAACTTACTAACAAATACGTATTGTACACTTTCAAATTGTTTAGGTTGACGCACCTAAATGACGGGAATCTTCGTCATCCGTCCGGAACGTTCGGGAAAAAAATGACGAGAATTCTCGCCATCCGTACGGAACGTGTAATACCAAGGTGGTGTAAAATTTAATTTTCGATCCAAATTTTAATTACAATATTTAAGAAAAAAAATGGAAATTTGAATGGATATATATTCGATAACTCGCACGCTCCGCGCGCTCGTTAAGGGGCTACGCCCCTTAAAAACCCCAGTTCCGGCTTCGCCGTCTACATTTGTGGTCGTTCGAAAAATTTTAGTTCGAATAATCTCACCTCGGCTAGGGGCCGGCTTCGCCGGCCGGGGAGTAGAGAAGCGCGCCAATCATTCCTCGGAACGGCTTCGCCGTTCCTCGTTGAGAGGCGGCTTCGCCGCCCAGGGGTTTAGTGTGTCCCTCCGGAGCTACCCCGCTTAATTACTCGGAACGGCTTCGCCGTTCCTCGTTTGGGGTCGGCATAGCCGCCCAGAGGGCGAGGGTTTTTCCGAACTGTTTCACCGTTATACCGTTCAAGGGG
The DNA here is from genome assembly GCF_921293095.1 of Ischnura elegans. Lineage (NCBI taxonomy): Eukaryota > Metazoa > Arthropoda > Insecta > Odonata > Coenagrionidae > Ischnura > Ischnura elegans. The sequence goes on from NC_060246.1 coordinate 150,512,515, forward strand.
CGGCTTCGCCACCCAGGGGTGGGAGGAGCCCACAGCGGCTGCGCCGCTTGAACATCGGGGCGACTTCGCCGCCCGAGGGTTACTGAAGGTCCCCCTCGCCTGCGCCAGTTACTCCTCAGAACGTCCTCGCCGTTACTCGATGTGGGGCGGCTACGCCACCATTGGCTTGAGAAGCCCCCCCGCGGCTGCTCCGCTTATACTTCATAAATGGTCTTCTCCACCGAAAGGGGTACCCAGGGCGATTTGGGGGTTTCTAATGTGTGGCGGAATTCTGACGATTCTTTTACCCGGAGAGGCGATTTATTAGGAATTTTTTGGGGAGATTTCACGGGGTTATCGGGGGTTTTAATAAGCAGTAGGGGCTAAATTGTGACGAAAAGTACTCGGAGAGGCGACTTAAAATTTTTTAATTTTTTTCGGCGAGGTTCCAGGAGGTGATCCGGGGTTTTCTAGTATTTTTTCCCGTATACTTTACGGTGACCCGCCCTCACCAAATATTCCGGGACGAGATGTGCGGCGTATTGTTTGCGAGAAGTTCCCAAATAGGAGACTTAAATACACATTTTACACTTGGGGGGGGGGGTTTCAGGGGGATACCGGGGGTTTATATGCTTGTACACCTGGCGGTTACCATCCGTTCACATACATTTCGTGGCGATGAGTCGTTGGGGGCGGTGAAATAGTCACGAAAAGTACCCAAAAAGTAGACTTATATGCAAACTTTTATTTTTTGGGGGGTATATGTGGGTTTACCGGGGGTTTATAGGTTTTTACTGCCAGGGGTCATCAATCGTCCACATCAATTCCGTAGCGATGAGTGATAAGGCTTGGGAAAGCGGCGGAATTGTGATGAAAAATACCCGAAAAGGCTACTTATATGCAAATTTTAATTTTTTAGGGGGCTTCGGGGGGTTTAAAGATGACGATACTATATGGTCACATTAATTTACTGTCATATCTAACAGAAGTGTGCCCTATGATATCCATATTTCAGGAGTAATACAATAAAAAGCAAACCAGTCCCCGAAAAAAGTGAGTAGTGTCCGCCATTTTTATTTTTTCGCGGTTAAATCCATTAAATTATTTATCAAATGTTTATGTTTTCTGAAAGACAATGCATAGTTGTATGTAACTACAAAGTTTGAAAGAAATCGGTTAGGTTGAAATAGACAAAATCTTGTGTTGATTTTTTAGAAATCGTAATTTTCGGTGATTTTCGGAATATTTTAATTTCTTTCTCAGTAACCAAGGACGATGAAAAAGAATTGTTACCATAATTTCGTAAACGATGTTATGAGCATATATAATAATCATTTTCGTTATCTTACACCTGAAATTAAGTCGAGGGGAGAGGAAGTTATGAAAATATTTTCGAAAAACCACTTTTTGGACGCCATTTTGGCTGCAATTTCCTTAAAATGAAACTAAAAGCATTACACGCTCACATGGCCACGTTTATCATCTTTTAAAAAATGCATTATTGATTCGTGTGGCACAAACGGTTCCCGCGCAGTAAAATAAAAACCGAAAGACGGTCCCCGGAAAAGGCGCGATTTCGGCCATTTTGTCGACCTAGCGACGACACGTGGCGGAAACTTCCGGTTTTCGGATTTTTCCTCCGGATCATTTCGGGTTCCCCGCACGCGTGCCAAATTTCAGCTCTCCAGCACTTCTAGAAGTGGTCGGGAATTTGTATCCATGAGTCAGTCAGTCACCACGAGGGCTGTATGTAGATAGGATTATCATCCGTGCTGGATAATACAACGTTTAAACAAGGATGTAGGCTGGAATGATGAAGAGATTAAGATAAAAATGTTTTATGAAAGATCGTAAAATTTTTAGTGCGTCGTTTTTAAATATTTATTAAAAAGTTTTTGGAAATTATTTTAGTACAGCTTTTTATATTTAGTTTTATATCTTAATGATGGACTACATATAACCACTGACTTCGGAAAAGTCCGCACTTGCTATAATTTGCGGGTTCGAATACCGCCTAGATGGGCTTCTCGCCGCAAAGAGCGTGGGATTATCTAATTTCCCGACTAAATGGTTAACTGATAGAGAAACTAATTATTTCCAATTTTGCCAATATTTTTCAATCGCAAATTTAAGAGAAATCAAAGCCTTATTAAATAAAATGAAAGAATAAATAAATAAAGGGATGTTATTGCATGTTAGGAATGTGAGGACTAGAATTTTTGAAACTTTTGATTGCTTTTCCACCCTCTCTCTACCCCAGAAAAATCCTACGGGACTATATAAAGTCTCCCTCATTACTACGTCCATATCTTGTTCTCTACACGTCGGAGGGTATCCACTTCTGTCCTAAAGGGGTTGGAAGAGGGATGATGAGCAACAGGCAGGAGGCATTAGCGTATGAACACGTAAGTGACACCCCGGGCACTTTTTTGTCTCAATCAACGCCGTCCCTTCGGGGGATAGGGACGGGCCCAAAGTCATTTTCCCCTCAGCTGTTGCTTCAGCAAATCCTTCCACTGATTTAAACACCATTAAGCCCTACTCTCGGCTCACAAGCGCTCGCTACCCTTGCCTCATTGATTTTGAATCGATGAAGAAGACCAACAGTCGACATCCCAACTTTTTATTACCGGAGGAAAATGTCCAGTTTATTTATCTTAAGCCTAAATAACTATTTATATACCTAAAAGTAATACATATATAATTTTGTAAATGAGCATGAAATAGAAAAAAAAGAGGAAGACTTTGTTTCTGTAGCTGGATCAACGATTTTGACTGGTGTTCTTAAGTTGGTATGCTATGGCTGAATGTATATTTTTTACTCGTTATTTATGTTATAATTTTCGCTTTGAAATTTTTGTTTTGTATATTGATTTTGGAGAAGTTTTAGTCAGTTCCATTTGATGGACAAAGGAAAGGAAAGAAGAGGGAAATTTCACTTAAAGGTCATTTACCTTAGCACCAAATATGTTGTCTTCTCTGCGTACATAACCTCATCATAACTTCGAAATAACTCCATTAATTGCATGTTAAGTACACAAGTTCACATCGATTCTGAGGTTTGGCCAAAATTACGTTATCATTAACATCATGGGAATGGAAGTTCGTATGAATGTTGTAATTCCGACGAAATGAAGATTGAAGAGTGCCTGCGTCGTGGAGATATCATATTTGGCACTTTGGAAAAACGGCTCAAATGAAAGAGATAAAGTTTTACACCCACCTGATGGGCTACGTATAATTCCTGGTTTCGGAAGAGTACGCCCTTGCTAGAGGTTGCGAGTTCGAATGCCACCTGGATGGGGTTCTCGCCGTATAAAGCCTGGGATTATCTAATTTCCCAACTAACTGGTTAACTGATAGAGAAACTAATTATTTCCAATTTTGCCAGTATTTTTCAATCGAAAATTTAAGAGAAATGAAAACCTCATTAAATGAAATCAATGAATTAATAAACAAAGGGATCTTATTGCATGTTAGGATTGTGAGGAATCATAATTCAAAATCGGCATTCATAAATAGACGATCAACCGGATTTCTCCATGTCTGGGCGTCATTTTAGTGCCAGAAACAAATTTGCTTGCCTCGAAAATCCTGACTAAGGCACTCATCATTATTATAAATTATATTGACTGACATGGGGTTTACTCACGTCATGGCCACCACTTTTCAATATGGCGGAAAAAATCCCACTAGTCCAAGCCATCCCACAAGTCAGTTTCATTAGATGGACAAAGGAAAGGAAAAAAGAGGGAAATTTATCTTAAAGGTCTTACCTTGGCACCAAATATGTTGTCTTCTCTACGTACGTAACCTCATCATAGCAAGCCCATGGTCTCCGGAGGGCAAAATTGCTTTTGATTGTATTTTTACAAAATCGACAATGTATTAAATTATTCCCAATAAAATAAATTATTATAAATTATTCCCTATCCCTAATAATTATTTAAAAAAATAAATTATTCCCTATCCTCCCTAAATGCAATAATTGAAATTTTCGGGTTGTATTAATTTGCAACCGGCATCTATTTATCTCGCTTCACAGTAAATGTGTAAGATTTATTAGATGTTTCTGTGAATTTTCAGCCCACTCTTTTCACCTCCTAAAAATGGGAATCCTTCACGGAGGAGTAGGATGTTTCAGGTCAAATTGACTGAAATTATCCGAAGAATACGCGGACCAAGTGAACAACTTGCATGAAAAACAAAGCAACACCTTTACCATCGGGTGTTAAAAAATACAGACGACGAAAAAATAGGGATAAGAATCGAAGGAAGTTGTCTAAAAAACAAAAGTACGAAGTAACTTGCTTGTATAAAAAATCGTAGTACTTTTCGTGGACCGTACACACTATGTGGGATGGAAAAAGAAATATATACATGAGAAAAATTAGAGATTAGGATGAATGGTCAACAGAACGCTATGAGGCTGAGAATAGATTGAAAAAACTATGTAGAGGATATGTATGACAGTCGGAATATTCTCGGGAGATTGAAGGTACTGTTAGAAAGTTCGGTGAAAGGGGGGGATAAGCTCGGATCGTTGGAGCTCGGCACGTCCATTCGATCCAGGATGGATGGCCCAACGTTTTTCTCCGGAACTAAAACAACGTTAGACTTCCAGATAAGGTCTCCTCCAACACATCGACAGCCCATTCCTCCTCCTCTTTCCTCCCCTTTCGACATCGGGATCAGCTGTTTGACCGTTCCTTGGCGAATGCGTCACACGCCCACCGATGGAGAACCTTATGTATTCCGAGGAATAAAGGCTTTGAGTGAGTCAGCGGGGGCGGGGGAGGGGGCGTGCCCTCAGCAGGTGAGCCTTTCCTCGAATGACCATTGCTCACTTCCCCACCTCCTATACTCCCATACTCCTCTTATTTCCACGAGACACGTCGTCGCCCGCATCCTCCGACCACTCCCTACTGAAAGCGTGAAGTAGCGGCCCTATATGTTCTCAGAATCCGCGCTCCACATCCGGAATGCATTAAAATTTCAACGTGATGGTCATTCCATCCTATGGAATCGATACAGGAAAATTTATGCATGGAAATTCAGGAAGGACAGCAATCAAACTTGTCCTCATTCAACAAGGGAGTAGAAAGAATTTATTTTGAAAATTATATGCAGAACGAAATTAGAGAAAAAACTAAAAGTGAAGACTAAGTAATAATGAAAAAGATGAAATGAATCGATAAGGTAAATTATTGATAAATTGCTTACGAGTTTTAAGCGGGCTAAGGTCGGCATTGTTACAATGTTTCAATGGTCTATTCGTCCATCATAGTCAGGGTTGGATGATGAATGAATGATTCAACCCTGATTACGATGCTTAAAATACTCGGAAATACAGAATATCCCCCTTTAGGAAGATGAGTGACTCGATTAGCCATACCCGTATGCATACCCGACAGCAATTTATCAACATCTCACGCCAGGACTACTTCGGAAAGCGAACAAAGAGTAAATCGTTGGATGAGTGTGAGGAAAGAGAAGCCTTATTAATAACCGTTTGTCAAGCTGTAGAAAAATACGAATATATATAGGAATTCATGCAAGGATTTAAATAAAAATCAAACCCTTTCAAATTTTACAAGGGGGAGGAAAATGAATTTGGAAAACTATGCACTTAGTGAGAGTGAAAAATTGACTGAATATGAAGTAAGAATAACAGAGGATCAATGTATCGACTCAGTGAATAATGCGCTAGTCGTTATAACAGTGGGGTAAAAGAAAAGGCTCATGAATATCAGAGAAGGAAGATGGGAGATCTTAGTCCGACATATATTCATCGTATTGTTGATTTATGACTCAATTATTACCAAGTCAATTTTCCATTTGTGTTTACACGTTTCCAATTGTGTTTATTTACGCTATGCGATGAGCCTAGGGCGACTTGAGGGCGCGAAATGATTCATTATAGTTTAAATTTGGGAGGTTTAATTCAATTAGTAATAACATGATGGTATGTGATGTGACACACATGAAAGTAACCATAATTAAATTCTCTCCTTCAACTTCATCTGTTTTTCAGTAATCCGTTGATTAACGCATATACGCTTGGAATGAACTGAATCGATTGGAACAAGAAGCAAACGGGAAGCTGATTAAATTACTTATTTATTAGTTATTGCTATATCATTGCATCCTGCACTGAATAAATTCATTTCTAACTTCATTTAATAGCTAAAGACTAAATCTCTCTTCATGAAAACTGAGGGCAAAGACAGATTCCCAGTGTAGCTGCTAATGCATCCTAATTAGGCCAATTAATTTAGAAGTGTGTTTTTCTTAGCACTGTGGCAAATTATTAATTTGTTTTCTATCAAAATATTCGTTAGTATAAGGACGGAACCAATTAAATTCTCTCAGTTAATTTCCAGAATATTTTTTTCATAAAAATACCCACGACGTATGATCATTTCATTCTTCCTAGGGATAGGACGCTCCGAACTCAGATATTATAGCATAAAAGGTTATCTTTTCTCTAATTCGACCACCCTCCCTTCTATCCACCCGAGAACCCAAAGTCTACTATCATGTTCTTCAACTAATACACCCTCTGAGAATTCACCCAGTTGTTTCCTTTATCAACTCTTGTCTGCCTAGCCTTTACAGCCCATACACGTTCAGTCCATTATCCGAAACCTTCTCCAATCCCTTATATTCTTCAAAATCCCCAATAAATTCATATCCTTACTCAATGTAAACCTTGCGTAAAAAGTCAAAAATACTTATAAAATCCAATTGCAAAGTTTTAGCCTCTGTACGAGAAAAAATGACGACATCATGCTCAATTTTTATTTGCGAAGAAAATACGCGAGGACATTGAAAAATATATTTATATATCAATTTGTCCACCCTACCACGGGCGAAAACGTGAGGGTACAGTTCGATACAAGGTCAAGATAGAGATTATGGTAGGTCATAGAGGGGGGGAAAGCTTATCTAAACCTACATACTTACCCGCAATCCCGAAGGCCCGACAATCTGTCAGTTGCAAAATTCAAAAAAATTAGTTCCACTATTCCTTTCATTAATACAGATGAATTAAGCAGTGACCAAAAATACCTATATGTTATGGCACGGGCTGTTTCAAGCGAAGAATACCCGGAGAATATTTCATCGAGAAGGCCGGTTCATTCCATATTGATCACAACTGCAAATCGAAATCTTTGATTGCATGTTTCAACTGAAGCACCGTCAAAAGAACTGATGACCCTGACAAAATTTGCTACCGAAGTTTAGGCTCCAATGTGGTTTTCAATAAAGTTGAGACCACATTGCACGGAATGCCCGAAGCAAATTATTAACGTGAAAAATAGTTCTATTAATTTTGTTTGTGGTAGTATTCCAGAAACTACTGAAGCCTGAAAAATACCAAACTAAAGTTCCAAAATGCTGATCTTGGTTGTATTTTAAAATATGGGAACACTGGAATAATTCTATTAACAATGAAGCCTAATGCATGGTTGTCGACACCACAGAAGGTGAAAAACAAACCCTTAACGTTCCACTGTAAAGGAGATCAGTCTTTTTCAATTCTAAGAATTCTAGAACAGTGAATCATTTAAAAAAGTAAATTATGATGCAATGGAGTTAGAATCTAGCTAAAAGTGTTTTGCTGGACGCGTTTTGCAAAGGTCTCATAGTTTTTAAGTTTTGGGGTTATTTACGGTAATTTTTTACTGAACAGGCTCTGGATTGTATTTGGAAGCCATATATTTACAACTTCACTTACTTGCATTATGTAAATACACAACAACTTCAGAATGTTTTTACTTACATAGTTTTACAAGTTAACACCTTTCATTATATTTTTTCATCTTGATTTTCTTCATACTCTTGAGATTCTTCGAAATTCTTTTCTTTAAATTCTTATTTACGTTTTTCTTGTTGTCTGATTTTCCTCCTTCATTAATTTTAGATGACGAAATATGAGAATGTTCTCTCCGAAAATATCTATCTAGTTCTTTCATGTATCATTCGATTTTTGTGGACATTTTATATAATACAAGAGGCAATATTGGCGCAAACTTTGTGAATCCGAAGATAAAATTAAAAGGATGTGCACGAATTATGCGAAAAATGAATGGCAATTATATTTTTAATTTGAATGAATATGAAAGTATAAAAATCAAAAGGACGTTCTGAATGTTTTATCTCATTTCCTGCCCGAAATGCCTTAGATATCGCACAAGGGTGAAGGACAGCCGATTAATAAGATAGCAACGAGAGCTTCTTCCTTCTCGTTCCCAGGAAATATGGAGGAAGCGCGATTAGCAGTGTCTTCTCCACAGTCTGTCCGGAACTAAAGTGAACTTGCCATGAGTGAAGGGGCAAAACGTGGGCGTGACGTTGGCTGTAATGCAATTAAAGTCGTACAGCTTTTATTCTCACCAATTACGATTGTGATTTTTAATTTGATTGTGAGAGATGCTCCAGAAGTGAACAAAACAAAAGAACAAGTATGCCGTACACAAGTAATGAAAATGCATAAAATGTTTTGTTTTCTTAAACTTTAAGGGATGAAAACCATCAAAATACAAAAATACTCATTTTTATTGATAAATGAATATAAAGGTTACATTTTATGATTTTATCCATTCATTTTAACATGAACGAATAAATATCGATAATATTCACTACCCGTCAAAAATGATCTAGATCTTCTAGGTAGCAATGGTTTGTTCTCATGAAATTAAAAAGGTAATATTCTTGTTGCTACATAGATTCAAAGTTTGCAAAAATTACTAAATTCTTTCGCGCTACAAGAACGCCCTGTGACGTCAGAATGCGAGTAAGCAGATTCGCTCCATGGCTTAGACCATATAAGCTACTAGACCCGCCGTTGGGCCGGAACGCTGTGGCCAACATCGCAAGGAGGGCATCAGATGAGGGAGCGTGACATCACGGTTGGGAATGCAGATGATATACCGTATACGCGCTTAAGATATTTTAACGCTCATCCGCTGCAAAGTCGCTGAAAAGTGAAGATATTGGGTACGCAAAATGATTTTAGACAAAAAATGTAGTTTTGCGATGAACCAAGGCATCTTCTTGCCTTGAATGTGTGCAAAAAGTTACATAAATCAAGATAAAGTGAGAAGCGATCGTATTTAATACATTGATTAAGAATGTCGTATATAACCATGGGCTTACCCAGCGAGGGGCAAGGGGGGGGGGGGGAACCTGACCCCCTAGGAGTAAAAATCGCAAAAGTCTTTAAGCTAAATCAGTACTGAATTGAAACGAAAGTATTCAACAAATTTTCTTCAAACCCACGAAAAATGATATGTATTAGTATTAGATAAGTAACTAAAATAAAACTATTTTTTCAAGGAAATCATCTCATAAACTAATAATTATAATTTAATGATATAATGTTATAATTTTCTTAAATTCACCTTTTCCACACTAAAATGTCACAACTTGGCTTGCCCCCCCCCCGTTAGATCAGTGCTTACCTCCCCTAGATCATGGCATGCCCCCCCCCCCCCTAGTTCTGATCCTAGGCACGCCCTTGTATGTAAACACGTAATACGAGAACATTAATTAATATAATATGTTTACCTAAGGTGACCAAATTTTAAGATTCGCGGAGCGGGACATCATTGACCGAGAAGGAAGGGGTTCTTAATAAAAAATCTGGTCTTTTTTTAATTTATAATTTTTTATATTTATTTATTATAAGAACAAATTACTACGCAAAAATTGTATTTTATTATTTTTTAATGTCAACAAAATTACAATTTACAAATATGATGAATTAAAAATTAAATATTTGTTTCTAGATTACACTGTGCGTGTTCAAATGCTGAAAGAATTTTGTGAAACTGCGGAAGTCGAATATCAGAAAACACTTGGTTACTGTAAAGCGCGCTAGTTAGCTCTTTAGTCAGCTGTAGATAGAATTTTGAAATTATACCACACTATGAAATACCCTACTTTCTATCGCAGGTTTAATGTCCTACAATTTTAGAAGAGAGTTTAAAAAAAAAATCCACGAATTTAGTTAGAGTTTATACACAATCAATCACCTCTGTTTCAAAATGCTATTGAAGTTATTGAAGGTGATAAAATTTTGGTAATCTAAGTAGCGAATGAAGTTAAAAATTTAAAATTTCTTTATCAAAAGCGGTTAGAGAGTAATATTCTTCCGTTAACGATCGGTAAGAGTATAAGTGAGCTCGAAGAACAGGATGCAATAAATCGTGCAGATATCATGAATCACGTTTAAAATTCTACAGTAACTGCATAGATTATTTAGAAGAGTGGACGCTATATTAAAATTATATTGATCATTTACATTGGATTACATTAAAACATGAACTTAATTGGAATGATGTTCGAAAATCATTCAATCATTGTACGCAAAATTTGCCATTTAATAACACTTCCGAAAATGATATTTTTAATGGGGTATCATTATAAAAAAATATATTGGTTAGGAAAGGTTAAAAGCTTGGGCTTCAGCACAAATCTTGATGGTGTACAAATGGTTATAAATATTTCATCATTTTGAAACAGAGTATATTCTATACATTAATGCTCTAAAATTAAGGAATATTCGTTGCCCTTACCACAAGGAAATGCTTCTACTGAACGTGTTTCTTCTACTGTAAATGAAGTGTGTGCATCAGAAAAATCACTATCAAGTGTTGATACTTTGAAAACAATTCAATGTGTGAAATATAACTAAAAAAATCCATTTGAAAAATTTCATGACACTTTTAGAATGAAATGAAGAATGCTAAGAAAAAAATAACTCAAATATAAGAAATATGCCAAAGAAAAAAATAATAATACTAAACTTAATTTTGACTGCATCATATTTGTAATTGTAATTGTGTCGACATAAAAAAATATTAAAATCATTTATACTATTTTTACGAAAAATGTTTATTTTTCAATCTAAGTATTCTAATATTGTTCCAAGTAAGTAATTTATTTTAATTTGGGAAAGAACAGTTATCATGACTTCTAAACTTACGCATGCGCAGAAATTATCACTGAATTCGGATGGGAGGAAAATTGAAGAGAAAATTTGATGACCAAGGGATGCAGAGGTCTTTTCATTCCAAGAGCAAGTGAATGGCTTCTTAACTTTGAGGCAAAGTTTGTTTTGTCCCTATTAACCTTATTCTGATCTTTAGTCACGTGTCCTAAGCGAAGACCTATTGCAACAGTAGAATTCTATAAGTTAAATACGAAATTAAACAATGATTACTAGGTAACCATCTGGCACCACAATTGTGTAATTAGCTTACTTTACATAAACGGGAAATACTAAAAGTAAAGGTCTACAAATTTACCTCTAAACCACAGTAAACTTGATGAGAGATAAGATACGTAAATACGCCACATTCAGATAAAAATCGTCTCGAGTATATTAAAAATATTTCAGCATTATAAAAGGGAAGCTGCAGAGTTTTTACTTTTATGGCTGTGGAATTTTAATGAATAACCTTTTGCGTGTATAGTTCTCTGCGACTGTGCAATGTATAGTCGAAATTAAAACCATCTCAAGTTCAGTACTCACTGGCATTTAGATTTCACTAAACTATTAACTTCCAGCGGTGTATAATTCCATCGAGTGAATATCAAAATTTCATCTTTAACTATAATAAATTGATTAACCTAAAATTAGGGTATAAAAAAGGCACAGTTAATTTTATGCTTCTATCATCCACTCTACCCTCTTCTTGCGCTTCTCTTCAGCAGTGGGAAATTCTATATTTCTATGTCGTTCAATATATTTCACACATTATTGCTCAGACAAAATCACCCTTGGAGAGTCTTAGGCATAATGCCGTCCGAAAGGGCCCTGAGGTCTTGAAAATGTAGATAAAGGTCTTTTCCCTTTTTCTACGGAATGAATGAGAATTTACGATCTCTGGTTATCTTTCCGTGATCTTCCTATGATCTCTCAATATTGATCCGCCAATGCTGCCAATACTTATGCAACGAGTACATGGCCAATCTACATAGTCCTAAAAATCCTTCTTTATTGCCAAAATTAAATATTAATTCCTTTTTTTCAAAAATCGATCGCCAAAATCTCACTATTGTGTGTGAGATATATTCCATATGCCTATAAATAAATCGTGTAATTAAGTAAATTCACATAAGAGAACACTATGCAAATTAAATTAATTAATTTCCGTGATTACCATGTGAATATGTACCAAATTTCGCACAAAATAAAATGATTGAAAACATGTTTTTCTCTTTGCTTTCTGCGATAATGGGGTGGTCTCATAAAATTTAAATAAGAATTTTTTTGCATGTATAGATAAATAAGTATAAGTTATTAAAGCATGCAAAATATGACTTCATAATTCTCTATATTCTTATTGCCACAGAGCTCCAAAGTTCGCGAAAATTACTGAATTCTTTCGCGCGGCAAGAAGACCCTGTGATTTCAGGATGCGAGTAAGCAGATTCCTTTCATGGCAATAACTAATAGCAACGATGATACTTATTCATGAGTTGAAGGGAGTGTGAAAAACAGTTGCGAATAGTTTTAAAGATTTTACGGCGTACGTATTGCACAATAGCTGACTGTGACTTCGAAAAGGCACATTTGGAAACATTATGAAGGTAGATTAATTTATGGGCGCGTATTTGTTCTCCGACAATGAAGATTTCTCGGCGTGGAGTTGAGAAGCTGCAAAATTGAAACGTAAAATAAATTAAATCAACTATCTCGTTCGCTAGTAACCTAGAACTTGGAGAATAAATTGTTTTGAGAAAAAGGTACTTTATATGCATAGGTTTTTCTAAAACTGGGACAAATAGTCTACTGGCACCACGTAAACGTATTTGTTTGCTGGACTCTGACGTCACGCTCAGCCAACATGGCGATGGGTCGTTTGGAGCGCAACCAATTCACTGTCGACAGTATTGATGCACTTGATACGAATTTCTGCGATGGCAATCTATGGTGAGGAAGCTAGAGTACACTAACGGCAGGTATGTATGATGGGTTGCCTGCAAATTAGGATAAAGATTTTCCTGTTACTACCATGAGGGGCTGAAAGTCATAATTTTTTTCAGGATTGTTTATTCCTATTCCATGGAGTGATGGATCATTATACATTGGATGAAATAAAAAAGCATCATAAAAGAGTTTGATTAATCATGTGTCAATCTGAAATGATTCATAATTAAATAACACCTAACTAATTTCCAGGATAAATGCATGCGTTCATTTAGATCGATATAGTGGCGCCGCACGTATTACTGATTTGGCTTATTTAAATGAATGATGGAATAACACTGAAATACCTTGCTGTATTTTATGTTCCCGTGTTCACATTTAATGGGTATTAAAGACTAAAAACGTGTAACTTTAGTTCATGCTTTGCCTTTCTAATTTAAAATCTCAATCAATACCTCTGATCCCAAAATGAAGAGGAAATGAAAGTCTGTCAGCATCAAATAGGTGTTTTAGTTTTAAATACATTTTAGAGGCTCCTGTTAGAGAAAAGGAATAATAAAGTTCGGCGACACTATTGATACAAGATAAAACCTTCTCAAATATTCTTTAATAAAATCTTTAAAAACTATTCTCTTCCTCCTTCGCGTGAGAGCTTTTACGGCAAGAGTTTCCTCAAATAGAACTCGATGTTTCATGAAATTTCTTAAATAGATATAAAAAATATTAATATTTTAAGAGAATATTGATATTTTCCTATATATGAAGCCTTTCGCAATAAATATTGTTCAAACTAGCTAAAATACCATACACATTTCGAAAACTCGTGTTTTTAAGATTTTTATGCTTTATATTAAATTATTATTTTCCTAAAAGAAATATTTAAATGAAATTGTAAAATTACTCATAGGGTGACATGAAGACGCTAACAGGATTGCCGGAGAAACTTTTGAACACGAAAGAGTGCTCAGACTCCTCTTCTATCATTTTCTGAATAAAATGCGGGTATTCACCTCTCTCCAACTATGAACCATGACGTGAAAGGACTCGCCTCGTTCGCCTCAATGGGCGATAATTGTATTCCAAGAAGAGGCGATTGCCGCAAGAGATGAAGCGAGCGAGAGCTTCCCTTGCGGTAGGGAAGTGAAAGGCTGGGTGGAAAAAGGTTATAGGGCGAGGAAACTTACGTCTTTGCAGGACATCTTCTAAGGAGAACATTACCTCGGTGGAAACCGTAAAGCATGGAAAGTAATTGGGCAAGTAAATGCGATTGGTCATAAATTTTTGCATGAAAATACTTTTGAATACCGCCGTATACAATATAGCCTGTTATAACGCTGTGAGTTTTGTTTTGGATACATCGAGAAATAGACAGTAAAAACGTCAAACTATCCCAAAGCATTTTCAATATGGCAGCTTTTTATCCAATAATGAAGTAATGTATGTACACACTGTTTACATACCATGTAAAAGGTAGATTTTTTGCCGCAATCACGTAATATCTTTATTTTTGTTTTCGTAACTTCATGAAAATACCTTGGAAAACGGTGATAAACGCTAGTTTTTCCATAAAAGTCAACAATGAAATTAACTATGCCTCGTAATAACAGCACAAATTTATTTCCCTTCCTTGATTTATGGAGGTAATTCAATTTAGATCCATATCGTTTCGAATAATTCAATTTATTTCTTATTTATTTTTTTTGATGGAACGATTAATAAAGAACCGCATTTACAAATTTCACATTCAGCAATAATCAATATTTACGTAACTACGCCAATCATACGTTTATTCTATTATTATCTGTTACTTGCTGACACGGCAAATCTTTTTTTCCATATAAATTATTTCTAGTGAATGTTTTGGTAGTAAAATAAAAAAAAAGACTTTTGGTGAGTGTGTGGGGGTGTGAAATATGACTAAAACAAAGAAGCGCTGTGAACGATGACGACCTGTAAAATAACAAAACACCAAACATTCATGTTTTGAATGCATTGTATTTCTATTATCTTAATCAATAAATTTCAAATTACATCTCTAGCACAAGTTATGACTGTTAAAAAAAGAGAAATTATCAATATCTTAGAGCAGTGGAATGTACGATATTTAGTGAGTCCATCTTTAGCCAACACAAACAAACAGGTTTACCAACGCGAGAGTATGATGCGTATTACTGTCCGCGTGAAAAACACGATGTACCCAAATCTAACAATAAGCCGCAAACAGACATCGTTTGGCCTTGAGACTTATTGACTGTCATTACGAATGTCAATCTGATTGGAATATGAACCCGTTTGAATTCAATTGCCCCATTTGTCGGAATAATAGGGATTCGTGGTAGTGATACATGTTCTCCTTGGAACTTTCCATTCAATTTGTTGGACTTCGTTTTTCATCAACTTTTGTAATGATTAACCGCGTGCCATTGCACAGTCGTGGTGGGTTCAAATTACGAAGCATATTCAACTGGAGATCCAAGCCTGTTGTAAACGGTGCGATGGCATGACTGGCAAATGAAATAAGTTCAAAAAATCAAGTGGATAATTTAGGCTTCGCTGGTATCTCAAACTGTATCGATAGTAGAGATATCAAACTACATAAACAATACTGACGGTCGTCAAGGGAACATCAAGCCAAAAACGCTAATATTTCAGCATTTTATACATTATTTTTCATATTTCACCGTAAATCACGAGGAAAACAAAAATAAATTGCAAGAATAAAAATTTGCATATTTTTTTCCTAATGGTATATGCCTCGACTTAATGATACCATTATCACTAATTTTAAAATGCAAAATAAAACAGGTCTGCAGTCATTAAAAACGAAAAATAGTGTACAACATACTCTCAGTCCTGCTGAACATACACACGAAATTTCATAGGAATTGGTCCCGTCCTTTCGGAGGAGTTTGTGTACAAAAAACCGTGACACGAGAATTTTATATATTAGATGAATCACATCAAAAATATTACATAATAATGATAAATTTAAGTGCACCATGGCCGAGATTAAGTAACGAAATGGGTGACCTACTGCAACATTATTTTGCCGAGGGAGTGATCCCCCACGAGGTGAGTGGTGAGAGCGAGACAAAGAGACCATGATTGGATTTTGTCCCTTCAGAACCAATAGATGAATCGGGACTTGTGGGAGGGGATGTAGCCAACGGGACTAATACAGAGGCGAAAGAGGGGGACCCTTAGCGAGTGAAGGGAAAAGGGTGGAATATTCATCGTTGCGATGAGGGTCTGTTCGTTGCAAGTGACAAAGGGAAACGACAGGATGTCCTTTGCACCCACGCGTGGCCACGTGCGAATTATCTGTCGAACCTCTCCCGGAATCGACTCACAAGCAGCTTCGCAGTTTTCAACTAATAAGTTTAGAGGTCAACTTCCCACGCTCTGCGTGTGTTCTATTTCCTGATCACCCGCTTCATCAACGCCTAAGACGAAAGAAAATTATCCCTCAGCCACCTAGATAGCTGTCAACTATCTTGCTAATAATTGCGAATCAGAAAATACTTACTGCATTCGTTCCGGATAAAAATGAGGACATTGCGTTCTAAAAGAATGCAGGATAGATACTTTTTTAAGCGAATAGTTTTCGCACTACAGAGGCAATCAAGTGGGCATTCAGCTTCAAGGAAATGCATTATACTTATCACCTTGTGATTACTCATACGTTCAAAAATATTCTGAAAATGTAAAATTACACCATAATTTTGCGTTAAGGAAATGTCTGTTCATGAAAGTTCGTGCTAAAAATAGGCAATTAGGATTAATTATTGTCAATATGTGAGGCCATTCTGAAAAATACAATCGCAGCATGTTTAGTTTTAAGTATCTTCAATAAACAAATAAATGGGAGTGCCCCAAGGATCGATTCTGGGGCCAATTTTGTATTTAATTTATGTTAATGATATGCATGAATGTATTAAAAATTGTAATTTACTTTTGTATGCTGACGACACAGTCTTGATATCTAGTCATGTCAACTTCAAAAATGCCGTCAATAATATGCAGAATGATATCAATAATATGTTAAAATGGTCCCATGACAATAATTTAATTTTAAATGAAAAAAAATCTAAAACAATGCACATCACTTATCTTGCTTCTAATATTAAATCAATAAATATTAAATCTCACGGTCATGAATGTCTACATTCCAACATGATAACTTGTAACTGTAATATTTTAGAACAAGTGAACGAATATAAATATTTGGGTTTGATTGTTGATTGTAATTTCACTTTTAATTCTCATGTATCAAAATTGAACCAAAAGCTCAGATGCGTTATGTACAAATTTTATTATCTGAAGGACAGCGTCACGAAAAATGTACTCAAAATGATGTATCACGGTCTTTTTGAGAGCCTTCTCAGATATGGCCTTACTGTGTGGGGATCATGTGGTGTGACTAATATGAAAAGATTGAAGTCCAACCAAAAAAGGATTTTAAAAATGATTCATCAAACTAACTTTGAGGAAAATGGTGGATATTCAGGTGACTCGTATTTTAAAGACCTTGGTACATTACCACTTGATAAATTGTATCAGTACATATTAATAATTGATAATTATTTTAATAATAGATACAAAAGGAAAAGAAGTATCAATAGTAATATCGATTTAAGGGCTTTAGGAATGTATGAGATTCCGCGATGTTATACGCATAAGGGTTGTAGGCAATTGAAAGTGGTTGTACCTAAACTGTTCAATAATTTGAAGAGCGAATTTAAAGAGTTGAAATCTTTGAGTGAAGTAAAAAGAAAAATTAAGACATGGATATTGTCTGGTTGTTGATAATGGAATGTAACAGTATTTTATATATTGATATGCTTAATTGCTATTAAGAATGTTTTTTTTAATGTAAAAATTTGTTTGTTAGTGAAATTGTTAATTTAGTAATTTTTACAAGACACAAATTGTAATGCTTAAGTTGGCACCTGCTGACAAGCCAATTTCGGCTTAGCGGGACCAGAATATTTGTTTTCATTTGTAAATTTACACTGTTGTATAAACATTATTTCTTGTTTGTACATAGTTAAATGAATAAATAAATAAATATTAATCGTAAAAAAAACGAAAAAAATAGGCAACTTTTTTATCTAATGATACCTTAGGCCTTATCAGCTCAGTTGAACGAATTTCTGTAACACGGGAAAATGCAGTTAAAATTGTACCAACCATATTCGTGCACCTGAATTATTCCTAAATGCAGGTTTCCTAAGCGACCTACGTCTCCATTTCTCTACGTTCAAGACACGAGACAGATTCCATTATTCAGTATAAAATTAATACAACTTTATCCGAGCTTTTATCCCCCTCCGTATGCCTTTTTCTAAGAATATTTCTTTCAAAATTTTCATCAAGGACGGAAAAACAGATTATTTTATTTGACCTTCGATTTAGAATTCTCAGAAGGTGCCCTTCTCTGTAAAATTCAACGTCATTCCAGGATCCGTGAATATGATTGAGTAGAGAGAATTTTAAAAGGAATATGAAAGAAGATCAAAGGCAGGATCAGTTTTAGCTATTATTCAAATCAACTCACTATGCGCACAAGCGAATGTAGTATTCTCGTTACCGTATCCACTACCTTTTTCTGAATGTGATGGCAGGATTTTCATCCCTTAAGCTGGATTTTTAAGCGACATTATGAATTATTTTTGACTCTTATTTTCACGCCTGCGCAAAGGTATTTGGACACAATGAGAGCCATCTATCTTATTCCAGCTTCACTATCAATCTTCAGTTTCCAGTTCCAATTTTATTTTGGATTCTAAGTTGTTCTGACGCCCCAAAAAATCGCTCAGTCGAATTTATTTTTTTAAATGTCATACTTATATTCTTGATATTGACAAGTCTTCCAGCGCATTTACTTTGCCTGTAAAAGAGCAACGGTAGTGAATAATTTAAAGAAAACTGATGAATCTAGGATATTTTATCACCGTAACTTACCGATAAGGCAAAAAATCTCACCAAACCTCGTCGAAAATATCTTAGTATTCTGCGAATTTATATTGATAGTCACTCACTAATTTTAATGCATTTATTGGTACCTGCAGTGGAATTCTAGGCATTATTGAGTTTGATTTAACACCAGATGATTGTAAATTAAGGCGATTAGGAATACCTAGCCATCGATATCAAGAGTATGTAACATAGAACGATGTGACTTGTCGATAAGAAAAATAATCTTGCCAAAAATCAATGAAGCTATCCCTGCACTCTACGAGTAATTGCCCAACAAATTTCATTTTTTATTGAGAGCAAAGAATGTACTGAAATTTTGGACGTCAGACTAAATTCATTTAACGCCAATGGCTGCCCGTTAAGGAAGGCAGGTGAGAAACATCTTTTTCATGGAAAGTGATGCTGTTAGGAGCAACTGTCAACAACGTAAATCTCCCATATGGCAAATTGCCAAAACTAGTTAAGGGTTATATTTCTCCATTCTGCTCCTAAATTCAGGGATGCAATTAAAGGCAGAAAACGTACGCTGTTTTATGACCCTCCCTCTCATCTTAGCACCCTTCAGATTTTCGGCCAATGGCCGCAACGGTACATACATTTACTTCTCTCTTGATTTTTTTTTCTGAGCGGAATATCGACCACTGAGCTCTCTTTTTACCGGAACGGAGGCATCACCTGGGCTCTTTACCCGGAATCATTAGGGCACCGAAACCTCCAATAGAAGGGCAGGAAGTAATATGAGCCAGAGGGAGAGACGCACGCACATTGTGAGGAGATGAAAGATGGCAGCGGAGGGAAAAGATGGCAGTTTCAGGAGGGAAATTATTGACGGCGAAAAAAGAAATCCACAGAACTTTACTAGTACTAAAAATAGACTCACTCAGTGCTTCATTCCGAAGTTTGGTTTGAGCGGTTGAGGGTAGAGCTCATCCTAGCCTAAGGCGATGGCGAGCGAAAATCATGCACTCAGGGTAGGAGTGAGGGTAAGTTCCTTTCACTAGGCCTTTTCGCTTAACGATGATTTTTCTAGGGGGTCTTCTAAGTCATTCCCAGGAAATGAATTGAGGATCATTCATCCGATCATCAGAAAGCCATGCTTCGATCATCAACCAAGCACTCTACACACTTAGGTAGCTCATAACCCAAAAAATAGATTTGAAAATTTAATTAAAAATCGTGATAGTTCTCCTATGGTTGCCTCCAAGTAATGGCTATAGCCTGCTAATATTTTTCAAAATGAATAACATATTTCAATATTTCTTTAACAGGAGATAAAAAATGACAAAATTACAATTATTTTGTACTTCGCTGACGTAAATTGCAGTTTCACGATAGCAGTGCTGACAGATTTTCATTCTTACCTTCATTTGTAGACATTAAGCATTACATTCGTTACTTTACTCTTTAAGAGATGCTTCGGCCCTTGATTTGAAGACGAGAGAACTCATCATATCTCCTTGGCACTGAGCCCTTGTGTAAAGAGTGATATTAATGTCGACTTCAAATGACAGAATAAAAAAACATTTTGAAGCATGAAAAAGGGTAAAAATATTGTGAATCACAGCAAAAACCGCTAATAATATAAGTAGTTAACAACTTCTATTGCTATCTTTATTGATACACCCGTATCTTTATCTACCATCTACATCAATACTTAGCTGAGTTACATCAATATTCTCATCTGCGCATTTTAAAGAACTTATTGATTCCATATCAAATAAAAAAACCTAACTTTCACTTTCCACGCTCTTTAATTTGAATGACCCAATACTGTTTCTTCACTTGGTGCCATTATCATGGAATTTGCCGAAACTTTATCGGCAAAGTTTATGAATATTTGCTGAAAAATACCTTTGTTTTTCAATTTTGACGTGAAAAAAATCAAACTCCTCATTGTTAACTAAGCCCGTCGCGCTAATGTATGGAATTATTGCTATTTCATTAAAATAAAAATCGCAAGAGAATATAATCATCGGCCAATGCATATTTATAGTAATGGAGGAGGTGGGGGTTGGGTAGAATGATTTGCGATTTTAACGTCATTCAAACTCACCATGAGACATCCTTCCTTCCGCTTTTAAACCTACCTACACGTCTTGAATTTAATGAAGGTTGGTCGAAATCAATGCACATATATAAATTAGTCAAATAATAATCTGTCAATATTTCCGAAATTTGTTTTTGAATCAGTGAGGCTCGAGAATTTTTGGTGAAAAAGTTCTTAATTTACACAAAAATTGAACCTTGGTATTTGATAACTGGAGGTCAAGTTGACGGTTTCAACCGTTTCGCATATAAATTGATGAAGTCAAGAGCACAAGTTGGAAGGTTCACCGTATCTCTGCCACTGTTCGACCTCGAGCACTGACCTTATAGTTGTTGTTTTTCACACTCTTGTCAGTGATTCCTTCCCACAGTGAAAGGCTCTCCCCGATCGAGTAAAAGAGAAACAACTCTAATCTGGTCACCAACTCATGAAGAAAGGGCGGCGACTCTCGAGTTTATATATATTTTAAACATACGGTGGCTGAATGAGGTGGTTTTTTTCATTCTAACTTGTCCTTAATTTCCCTCCATGCAATATTTGCAACGACTTAAGATTTCGGGTGTGAGTGAACGACCCCATTGATAAATTTAAGAGAAAATCGATATCGACCCTTCTCCAATAAATTCAAAACACACGCTAATCACATAAAAAGGGCCGAGAAATGTATATCCATCTACCTACAGGTTCCCGAAGGTAAATGTAGATAAGAAAAAAAAGAGGCTTTCATTGTGACAAGGTTGTGTCGATGAGTTGGTACTATCCGGCCCGAAACTAAGGCGAGACAGAGGGTGCACGTGCCTCGGGTGGCAGATTTCAGGGGGCAATATTTGAAAAGTTTTTTAAAAGATTAATTTAGTTTTTCATGTTAAAATATATAACAATAATTATTATTTTAATCATTACTAAAAATAGTATTGCCAAAACTTCTTAATAGTAAACATAAGGTTTGTAATGTCAACTACCGCATCTCAAAAAAATAACAAACGCATGTAATATATTTTAGTAGTGGAAGGGAGATGGAGGTCCGGTAGGTTTCGGTCCTGGGTACTTGCGTCGACGACGGTGTAATCAGTCCCTTTTGGATAGAACCGGGTGATGGGAGGGGCTTGGGCGGCCGCGGCGGTACTCGTGAGATGTGACGACAATGTCTAGGAAGCGACGCTCGGGCCGGAAGCAATGGGATTGCGGGGAGGGTGAAAAGAGATGGTGGCAGACGGGGAGAAATTCGAGGTGGAGAGAGGGAGAAAATGGCCGAGGGGATATTAACGGAGCAACATGTCCTCTCTCCCGGAGAAACTGGCAAGTGCGGGGCATTGATTGCGTCAGAAAAGTCATGGAATGCCCGGAAAAATGGAAATCAATACGAATTATCATCTTTTATTCAAAGTAAAGCCAAATAATTACATTTTATAATCCTTCTTTAAATATCAAAATTAACAAAACCTCTTGCTAACTATTTTCTTGAAGGAGGATGATAGTACCTTCGATATTTGAGTATCCTCTGCTTTAATGACAGATATCCCAATTCATTCATGCGGCCAAGAAATTACTCAGTGAACGTACAAATAGGTAAGTGAAAAATCTGGATAAGTTTCAGAATTTTAGCTTTATATTTAGGTAGACATCCCATAAAGTTGGGTGAATGCAAAAGAAAAGTAAAGAAAACAACATAATTGGATACTGTGTAATACTTATCAATTAATGTAAGTCGTAACCACTTAGTAATGCACATTTATTTTTTACGTTTCTTTGTAGTTGGTCAAATAATTATATGCATGTCTTCATCGGCAGACAGTTGATTTCTTTTCATCTTTAAGGTTGAAAAATTCATTTTAGAAGCGGGATAAAGTAACATATTGAGCCATTGAACGCTCTTTTCATGAAAATTAAGTTAAAAGCATCAACGGCTGATGTTCCATCGTTTTTAATCAATTCTCAACCTTGAAGAAGGCAATAAAATTTTATAAACATCACTAGAGAATTAAATATGTAAATAATCATTTTACCAACACTTAATAAACACGAAAAGATACCGCGCATTACTAAAACTATGATGGGAATAAAGATCGTAAGTGGAAAAGCTACTGGCTTAAAAAAACGAGATAAACGTCAAAATTGATTTAGGTTGAATTCAAAAATCAAGTCGAGAATCCCAATTTGGCATGAAATAGTGTCAAGTGATTTTTTTAAAGTGATAATAATGTCAAATTCAAGGTTTTTAGGACTATCGAAAAAGAACAATGACGAATATTACTCATATGGTACCACTTTACATAGGGAAACGTGGACCTTGAAGGAGGATGACTGTACACTAAAATTGTACAAAATATGAGTATAAATGGCAATTTAGAAAGAAAGATGGACGTAGGAGAAACAGAACGGGGCAATGATTAACGAGATTGGTTAGGAGAGGAAGTTAGTAGATGGGATATAGTGAAGATAAATTGCTCTCTCATTTCAACCTATGGGGGCAGATAGCGGATATAACGTCAGGAAATAAGATAGGTGAGAGAAATAGAGCCTGCCTTATGTCCATAGTGTAGGTGTAAGCCTAATAAACACAATGAAAAAAATGAGAGAAGGGGGTTTGAAGAATAAATTTAGCGTTCCGGCTCTTAAGTTGACTGACCTTAAAATAGAGATCAACTCAAATGGTAAAGTTGAAACTTCAATAACCGATAAGGATATTATATTGTCTGAGATATTGTCATCGTAGGATTACAGTATCAACTATGTCGGCATTCGAATAATTATAAAATAATATAATATAATCCAAGCAGGAAGAGGGTGATATGTGTATGAAAATGATTTCCTTAAATTCCAAAAACCGACCTCTAATACTTGGAAAATAATAAGGAAAAGCTGTCACTTGGAATTCGCGCAAAGCCTTTTCGCCGAGGAGGATATGAGAGACGGGGTTAAGGGACGGATAAACGATGAGGAGCGACAACGAGAATTAAGTGAATAGAGGATGTTTGTTGGGAAGGCGGAATGATTCCCCTTTACTTCCTTGCATGTATCCAGTAACAAGCGACCAATATCCTCTCACAACCGTTATACCACAGTTTGACCTTTGCACGCTATTTCACCGTCGCCAATATCAGGCCTCTCGAATATGGCTGGAAGTTCTCGCCTCCAAGCTGTTTCGCGTTCAACGTTTTTCAGTTCTCTATCCCTCGCCTTTGTTAAAGCCACCCTTCTTCCGTCCACGAATAAAGAGACCATTGTTCCCTTACCGACATCAAATTCCTGCGGGGTCGAAATCTCACTTTCGCCGAGGCCATCGTGCAAACAAGGTCGGCCATTGCCTCCCATCCTTTGAATGCCTCCCTGAGCTGAAAAGGGAAACATCGCCTGAAAGGGTGGGGCTTCCTCGCTCTCTTCCATTGTTCAATCTGACACACACACTATTTTATACGTATTATTGAGACTGCGCAGTATGCAATGTAAAGAATGTATCTTTTATGTAATTCAATAAATATTTAATATTTTCAATTTCTATAAGAAAAGCTCAGTGGCTTTTGCGTCACTATTGGGCACGTCTCTTATTCAAACCATATTATTGTCAAGGAAGATGGATCCGAGCCCTTGCAGTAATTTAATGCATGATGTAATGAAGTCAATGCTCATGTTAGTAGATTGGCAGTTTATTTATTATTCGGTGGAAATCGACAAGAAGTAAACTCAGCAAAAAAATCGCATAAAATGTTGAGTAATTTAGAGCATTAAACTAAGCTGATATAAGCACAGGGGGTGCATCTTTGACCTGAATATCTGAGGTGATATATCTTCATATCGAGCGGCTTTTCAAATGAATCGAGGGAGCTGCTGTTATACTCAGAGAATTTCGTCTGAAAAATTATCGCTTTTCCATTTTTGATTTTGGAAATGTTTTGTCACTTCATTGAAACAGATTCAATTTATTGATTTTGTTGCCTTAAAGCAACTACTGCGGACTTATGCATTATTTGGGCACGTCACTAAGGCACCAAAAATTGACTCCAAAACTGTAGAACCTTATTAGAAGACTCCATCCAGAATTTCCTGATGAGTGGAGTAGTAGTTTGAAATATATATAGCCACAAATGCGCCCAGGATAATGCCAAAGTTCGTGCGGGACGCACATGAAACGAGCTTTGAATTACTATTTGGGATAAAGTTACCTCGGCACTGATTACAAAAATAGCATTCCCCTTTCACCAATCCCCTTAGAGTAAATCCGCGATACCTCCATATGGTATCGCGGTAACCAGCAAATGGAATTCTTGAAATATATATCGGTAAAACTCAAATTAACCTTTCAAAAAATACCACATTTCTCTTGTTCTAAGGGTGAAAATTCAAGGCGCTAATCCGGAGGAATGAAGCTTTATGTAGGAGCCACAAGGAAAAACGGTTCCAGTTCTTGGACTGTTCTTGGAGTGTAGGACTCTAACCATTCTATTACGAATTTTCCTCCCACAGTTCGAACAAGCTTTGAATAACAATTTCGGATGAATTTACGTCGGTACTGTCAATCAAGATAGCGCAGCTTTTACTCACAGCGTGTTCAACGCATATCCTCTGCAATTGAATCTGCAATAGGTCTCTTGAAAGAAAAAATGTATTTAAAATATAGATTGAGCCTAGTAAAGCCTAAAAATAGTACTTTTCCAATATTCAAAGGCAACCAACCGTTACGGACGCTAATCCGGCTGAGTAAAACTTCATGTATGAGCCAAAAGAGGGAACGGTGTCGCGGCTCCAGCGACATTCTCGGTTGCGAGGGAGACCTGGGATCGGGTAATCATGGCGCTGAGGAAAATAAAGGCCGGGATAGGAATGTTAAAACACCCGGGGGGGGTGTGTTTATTGCGTTCAGAAAGTTACAAGGGTGCCGGTAAGGTCGGGCGAGGTCCGCGGCTGCTGCTTCCGCGTGGCTGGGTCCGGCTCTGTCCGGAACTGCCTCTCTGGGGATCTGCGTGGATCCGCAACAGCTCTGGCGGAGTTCCGGCGTTGGCGGCGGGTCCAGGCGCTACGGCGGGGTCATGGGCCTCGTCCTCCGTCTGCTTCCGCGGGTGATGACCTCAGGCGGGCGGCGGTGTCCGGGGAGAGGACCCTCTGGGACAGCGTGCGCGCTCCTCGCGGAGGGTGCGAGTGCGGCGCCGGTCCACCCGCAGTTTACGGGGCATCCGGCAGAGTGCGGCGCCGGTCCACCCGCAGTTTACGGGGCATCCGGCCGATTGAGGGCCTGTGGTAGGAACTATGAGGATATGCTCGCTCTTAGTCCTAGCTTCGGCCTCCTCAACCCCGACTGCCTTCCATGGTCCGGGCAGCGTCTTTTATATCCAACCCTGGCCTCCCTCCGTCCAATGAGGGTGCTCCGCTTGGTCACGAGGTGACGCGTTCTTCACCGGGGGCGCGTGTTTCAAGTGGGTTTTGCCCATGTTCCAATGCAGCACAACAATCCACCCCTCCCCTGATGGCGCAAAACCCGCGAGAAGAAACACTGTGGGGGCATTGTGGCCGTATAGTGTCGGTCCATAGAATATCCTTGGTTGGCACTGTGCACTTGGCATCGCTGCCGGGGGAAGGTTTCTTCCTGTGTGGATGTGGTGGGCTCTGTGGGTTGTGGACGTGGAGTGAGCTACTCTTCGCTCGCTGTCCTCCTTTCTTGCAGGCCCAATTCATGCAGCTCTGTACGTGTTTGCGGACGTCGGAGAGTGCTGCTCGCCAATGATACCCTTGAGTTAGGGCCGTGTAGGTCGCCTTGATTCCAGGGTGTCCTTCCAATGGCGTATCGTGGTAGCGTTGGAGAACTTCTTTTTGTAAAGCTAGCGGGACCCATAGCCTCCAAGGTCCTTTTTGGCCGGGCCGGGACCACAGATGATCGATATCGTCCTTGTACTTATTAAGGAATCGTTTCTGTGTTTTTGTCCTTGAGGGTGTCTGCTGGGCATTCAGTAGCTTCTCCCTGATGTCTGCGACCTCTGGATCTTCTTGTTGCGCTTGCTGGACTCTTTCGTATAAATCCGCGTGCTGTGTCACGACACGGATAGATGGTGGGACCATCCTGTCCATATCCAGAGTCAGAGCGTCTTTTGATGTCCAGGCTGCAGTGACTCGGCCCGTATTGCCGAAGGAGATTGTCCGATGTGAGTAGTCTATGACGGCGTTAGCGCTTTGAAGCCAGGGGTGTCCCAGGATGAGATCCTCCTCCATGTCCCGTGTGATGTGCAACGTTACTGGTAGATGCATTTTTTGGACGGTGACTATGGTCTGCAGGTTCCCCGTTGTTAGGAACGTATCTCCCTTTACCGTTCGTAGTGTGGTGTGTTCACCTTTGACTAATTTCTGGAAGGCCACTGGCAGGCAACGTTCAGCTATTACGTTCACTCCGGCTCCTGAATCGATGAGGGCGTGGAGTACTTCGCCGCCAAGCTCCACCTGGATTCTGGGGGTATTAATAGCTGCTCCATCAGGTTGTGTGGCCCCTATAGACGGGTGGGTGGGCCGGAAGAGATTTTCTGCATTTCCGCCTGGTTTGCTGGGACAGTCTCGGTGCAGGTGGTATCCTGGACAGTGCTTGCATTTTGGTGGTCTCGAAGGTTGTGTGTAGGTGACATCTTCGGCCTGGTCGGCTTCAATGGCGCTGGCTAGCCGTATGAGCTCTTCAGTGCTCTGCGGTGGGCAGGCTCGGAACATCTGCTTGATCCTTGGGAGGAGTTGTTCCGTCAAGGTGGGTAAGAAAGTTTCCTTATCTCCATCTGGGAACAGCCTCCGAAACAACTGGATCTTTCGAAGGATAAACATCTCTGCGCTTTCCTTCGGTGTCTGCATGCTTCCAAATAATTTCGCCTGTATCTGGGCCCTCCGTGCTGCTGTGTCAAATCTTCCCTTCAGCCTTTGCTTGAATTCGTGCCATGTGAAAGCGAATTCCCGGTACGGTGTCCACCACCTTTTTGCTTCCTCTTGGAGTTGTTGCTCCGCTCTGCTGACCCACCATGATGTAGGTATCTGGTCCTCGTGGAACATTGTCTCCATACCTCGCAGGAACGTCTCCGGATCTTCTGCTTCTCCTCCGAAGAACTCCGGGTACGGGGGACGGTAGGCTGGCTGCGGCACAGCCCGAGGTGTGCTGTTCTGCGGTTGGCGTTGACTGCATCTTCCGCATATAAACTGCAACCCTTCAATGTCCCTGGCTTCGTCCCTCCAGCCAAGGCAGAGGTGATGAAACCATCGTTGGCAGCTGGCACAGGAAATCAGGTGCTCCCCTACTCTGGTGCATGATGAAGCCTCGCATTGATCCCTTGTGCGGGTGCGAGATGGGTTGGGCGCCACCGAGTTTTGTTGAAGCTCTCTCGGAAGAGCTATGGTAGATGTAGCGGGTGCTCCATCGATGGGTTGTACATCCATGGTGGAGGCGTTGGTTTGCCAGGCGTTGTCAGTCGGAGGATGCTGTAGGTCCCGGCTGCTATCCATGCTGCCGGTCGATGTCCCCATAAGTTGGGCGCCAATTGTCGCGGCTCCAGCGACATTCTCGGTTGCGAGGGAGACCTGGGATCGGGTAATCATGGCGCTGAGGAAAATAAAGGCCGGGATAGGAATGTTAAAACACCCGGGGGGGGTGTGTTTATTGCGTTCAGAAAGTTACAAGGGTGCCGGTAAGGTCGGGCGAGGTCCGCGGCTGCTGCTTCCGCGTGGCTGGGTCCGGCTCTGTCCGGAACTGCCTCTCTGGGGATCTGCGTGGATCCGCAACAGCTCTGGCGGAGTTCCGGCGTTGGCGGCGGGTCCAGGCGCTACGGCGGGGTCATGGGCCTCGTCCTCCGTCTGCTTCCGCGGGTGATGACCTCAGGCGGGCGGCGGTGTCCGGGGAGAGGACCCTCTGGGACAGCGTGCGCGCTCCTCGCGGAGGGTGCGAGTGCGGCGCCGGTCCACCCGCAGTTTACGGGGCATCCGGCAGAGTGCGGCGCCGGTCCACCCGCAGTTTACGGGGCATCCGGCCGATTGAGGGCCTGTGGTAGGAACTATGAGGATATGCTCGCTCTTAGTCCTAGCTTCGGCCTCCTCAACCCCGACTGCCTTCCATGGTCCGGGCAGCGTCTTTTATATCCAACCCTGGCCTCCCTCCGTCCAATGAGGGTGCTCCGCTTGGTCACGAGGTGACGCGTTCTTCACCGGGGGCGCGTGTTTCAAGTGGGTTTTGCCCATGTTCCAATGCAGCACAACAACGGGTTTCATATGGCTGATAGAGAGTAAAAATGCATGTATTACAGCTGAGTGGGTCTCCATTCAATTTTTCAAAATTCAAACATATCCATTAAAAAATCAAGTTAGCTTTTCGAAAAATTCGAATTAAACTTTTCCCAACTTCAAAGGTAAAAACATGTTTCGAGCTCTAATCCGCCCGTATGAAACTTCTGGTAGGAGTCACCACTGGCTTACAGAGATTTAACTCCAGAGTACTCTACTGTCAGGTACAGTAGATACAGATTTTTTCCTCTTAGTCTAGACCACAATATCGTCCGTCCGCTTTTCTTGTTTATCTCCGCACTTCCCGGTAAGCAACAGGGTTCCAATTTTCCACCCTGTCCCTACGCCGAACATCCCTGCGCTTGCGATATCCCATCCCAAAACACCCCCTTCCTCGGAAACACCCCAATCATTTCTCAATTAAAACCCCTCCGCCCCCCAGCTTCCCTTGGTCGGAAATCTGTGCCCCAACGAGTTCCGAGTATAAGTTGATGAAATGAATAGTATGAATATAATAGCGTGGAGGAGGGATTGGGTGGCGCGGGCATGGAGGGTGAATAAATTGAAGGATTTATTTTTTTAGAAGAACGAAGGGCGAATGAGAAAGGGAATGTGGAAGGGAAAAAAAGAAAGTGTATGTAGAATGGTGGGAAGTAAATTTTGCGGGAGAGGAAGAGCTACAAGGTCGAAAGGGTTCTTATTGAAGAGATGGAGGAGTTGGGAATGAAAAAGAACGGCTGTATGGTCGAAAATGTTTGGAAAGGAAGAATGGTTTGATTGGAAATTGATGGAAAGCGAGGGAGGAAAAAATATTTGCCAAGAGTGAAAACGAAACCAAGGTCGTTGAAAAGGGATATGGAAAATAGAAGTGACAGTTAAAGGGAGTTTTCAGGGCATCCCCTTAATAATTGTCTCTGGAACTCTGCGATGTAGCATGCAATACAGTGACGCACTTGTATGCCATTCAAATTTGAACCTCATTGAAGATACAGTACCAGGACCAGGAGGAAAAAAATATGTGAACGCGTTTGAATCTCAAGGTTTATATAAACTGTTTGATTTACATTTTCATGAAAGATTAAGAAATATAAGGATATTTAAGTCGATAATTGCCACTATACACATTTATTTTACGGGATACAGCTGGGTTGAAGCAGAAGTTGGGTTCATTTATAAATAGAAAGTAGTGGAACGCAGCTAAAGTATTGTATAACCATCGGGTAAATTGAATGACCTATTCTTAGAGGTCCGTGAAAGTGGTTTTATTTATTGCTAAAATTCGTTTTAAAACCATGTGATTTCGGTGTTATTTTAATCTTGGCGGTGTTATTTTAATGCAACAATTTTCCCATGTTTATGGGCGTTTTATTAAATTATGCTACATGTTTCATGTATACTTATACTTTTATTAAGCATTTTACATAACTTTTAACACAATTTTAACTGTACAAAATTTCTGACAATATTAAATGAAAGAAATGGTTCAACTTATACGCGCGGACTGCGTGCGGTTCAAAACATCGATTTTTATTTTGCTTGATGCTAATGGTCGTAGTTAATTTTTTTGGATGAACTTTCTAAAACGTTTTATTTAATTCAACGTAAATATCTCGAGGTAATTCGGTGATCCTTTTTTTATAATCCTACAAGAACGCAATATTTCGACGAAAAACAGGGTCCACCATTTTGTATCGTATCCGCCACAAATTATTCAACTGAGTCATGAAAGTTGCCAAGAATTAACAATAATAAACCACATAATAATATTGTAAATTTTTGTTTCTATTGATTAACTACAGAAGGTGTGGCATTAGTTTTAACATGCTGAATTTTGATAAAAATTCAATGAGGGCAATTTTTGCAAAATTTGTTCCACTTTGAGGCCAAGTAATTTGTTTAAAAAAATTTCCAATGAAAAAGGGCTTGCGTCAAAAATTGTACTAATGTATTGAAAATATTGTTGCAAAGTTTCAATTTCCGCACTCAAAAAAATCGATTTTGAGGTTTTGTCCAGCATTTTTCGATTTCAGCCCACTGTGCGGCGGTACGTCGCCTAAGGCGTGAAATACAGTCAGTGCTACATTGCGGCCGCTTTCTGACGAGACGACTTTTCGCCGCCCGCCGTTTGCGTCATGACGCCCTGAAATTCAGGCCGCTTTCAGACGAGACAACTCTCTGCCACGCTGTGGGCCGTGCCGTGAACGGCGGCCCGGTCCCAGCCAGCGGCCGTGTTTAAGTCAACGAAATTGTTACATTAGACCCACACTCAAGGTTTTCCTGCAACATGTTATCCAATAACGCTGTCTAATGCGGTCTAATGCGTCGCGGTGAGTCACCGGAATTACTGCTCAGTATTGACGCGTAACGGGCGCGTGAGCTTGTATTTCCGCTCTTCCGCGGCCGCGTTAAATTTGTTTCCGCACATTTTTAATTCACAATATCTAATTCTTCAGGTGAGAAAGCGCCTCATTCTAAATATTTCAGGATTGATACATGGGAATCAAAGAGAGAGGCTGTGATAAATTGAACGGAAAATTCTGGCGGAGAAATCACTACAGTGCGCGATATTACGCGGATGCGTTATGCGCGAGACTAAACGAGCCAATTGACCTTGGAATCGTAATTAGATAGAGCAAATGAACGTCGGCAGCGTTAAACAATGGATTATGACTCATTAGATGTGATTTTTTCGCTAATCCACCTTAAATCGCAAAGAACGCGAAATTTCGTTTTAATTGACCGATTTCGCGTTATTTCGTGTTATTTCGCGTTATTTCGCGATATCGCGTCTCGCGAAATTCACGGACATCTACCTATTCTTCAACAATATATCCAGGGCTACTTAAATCCGTGCAGTAACTCCAAAATAAATTAGGAAACAATTTCTAAATTTCCTAGACCAATCTACTCACCATTGAAAACATGCAGAAAACTATAGTAACAAATGTATGATGCGTAAAAAATGTGTGATGCAAAAAAAATGTATTTGTGTGTATCAAATCTCGACATGAACTGAAAAAATTCTGCCTTACGCATATGGAAAGCCGAGCTAAAATGTAAAATTTTTATAAGTAGTGTAGATACAATATAGCTAATAAATTTGTGCACATGCTCTCCAGGGGGCGTGGAGAAATTCCAGGGGGGGCGTGACACCCAAATGAAATAAATAAAAAAATTAAAAAAATAATTTACTCAGATCTTTGAAATAAAGTCTTTCTAAGTTTTCATAGTAGTTTTTGTATAGTTTCAATAAAGTTGTAAACTTTATCAAAGACGGTTACAGGTAATTATATTCGTTTTTCATGTAATACTTGTTTTAATTTTCATCATACGTACAATTATTTAATCTTTCCATTCTGCGTTACCGCATTCAACAGTGAACAAAAAAATATACCTACTCACCGTATCAAGTAGGCACATACTTGTACGAGTTCAAGTACTTGTACAAGTACGAGTTGGTATGTACGGCACCGTGGAAATAGGGTATTGCCAAATGGAAAGCTGATATGTGTAGCGGGGGGGGGGGGGGGGGCGTGGTACAAAAAAGTTTGGGAACCCCTGCTGTAAACTAAGAACAAACTCCTAATCCACCTCTTGGACAAAAAACTTTCGCTGAAACCAAAACACCGACTTCCCAAATTGCCCAACCCTAAGTAACCCACCAAAAAAGCCTTTTAAATTCCATGAGTATAAAGTTAAAAAACAGAAATAGATTAATTTTTATCTGTAGAAACCATAAAAATATGATCAACTCCGTCATCTGGAACTGAGGGACCATTAAAAAAATGTGATGACTGGTCGGACTTGGACCAATATTTCACATAAAATAAAATTAAAATTAATTAAATTGAGAAAAATCTGAAGCAGCGCATGCGGAGGGAAATGTGGAAATTATTATCGCGAAATGGATATCAAAATCTTCGTATTTTGGCCGACTGTATCCCAAGATTGGGTTCCATTTGGTCTCGCAAAAAATAATATCTCTCCCGTGAAAAAAGGTTCTCCGCGTTCAAGTTTTCCACTCCCCCGAATCAATTCGAGGGGAAAATTTTAATGCGCGCGCTTGCGTGGGACTGGGCGAACTGAAGCTCGCGAGGTCGGGATGGCTTTGAGGAAAAACTTGATTTCGGGAAACTCTAACGTATTATAGCGAAACGGATCCTCAGAGGACTTTGAAAGAGGGATTATGGGTTGGAGTGACAGGGTGGAGGATAAGAAATAGAGGTACGAAGGGACCGAGATGTGCAGTATTGGAATGTCGAACCACCTCACGGAGATTTACAGAAAGAACATGAGAAAGTAGAACGGACGAGGAAAGAGGAATGGAATAAAGAAGCAAGCAAAGAGCACACAGGTCAGTTAGGAAAGAGAGAGAGAGTAGAGAATAGAAGACACTCAATTTTTTCGGGTTATTTCGCTGTGTTGACTCCATTTTTGAGCACCCAGGGTAGTTCTACGCTGACTGAATCGGAAGGTTGGATTATATGGGCTCTATTTTCGTGTTGCAACTTGTGTGGCGTTAGAGAAGAGTCGTCAGTTTCTCGACATTTATGGTATTTTTAAAAAATATTCCAAATCAAAGATGAACGTAGCGCAGCCTCAGAAAAGCGGCAATGGAAATGACTGAAGAGATAGCTGAAGAACTTCAACCTTTGAAAAAATGATGAGGAATATGATAAAATATGATGATGGTTACAGGTGAAACTTCTTGAATTAAGAATCTGTTGCACTTTTAAATATTTATTTAATTATCAATCCACAAGAAGCCATTGAGGCACTGAAAGTGGAAATAAAGGGTAACTGCAATATGTTACACGTCTGTTAATGTTGTTAATGCGGCTTTTCATCGCAGTTCTCAAAGCACGGTTGTCAGTTGTTACAATGGGCTCCCCCACCAATTTTTTTCATTGCCAATTTTTATAGAGTTTGAAAAATAAAAAGGATCCTTAGTTTTCCAATTCTCCATCCGTCGCCGACTTTTCGAGCAAATCGATATTCTTTAACCTTCAGTCTCTTGTGAGCGATTTTTCAGTTTTTTAGCTGAATTAGAGGGCACCAAGCTGCTTTCGTATTGTCTTTTTTCA
Source organism: Ischnura elegans (assembly GCF_921293095.1). Taxonomy (NCBI): domain Eukaryota; kingdom Metazoa; phylum Arthropoda; class Insecta; order Odonata; family Coenagrionidae; genus Ischnura; species Ischnura elegans. The sequence goes on from NC_060246.1 coordinate 150,546,779, forward strand.
TAATTACGATGTGTACTTGGGCCAAATCTTTAATTGAGTCACCAATTTATGAAAATCTGGCGGAAAAATTTTGAGTTTCCTTAATCTACATGTACGAAAAAATAGCTGTGTGGGAAATTTTGTATTTTTGTCGTAACTCACCTACGGAATTCTTTTATTGTATTACGATTTTGAACGTGAGTGAACGACCTCATAATGGTGGGTTATGTGAAGTGTGCACATAAGCACTTCATTCAACAGGTTTTTAGTTTGGCTAGGGATACATACTACTAAAGAGATGAAAGCGAAATGCAGAAGGAGGGTCTAGGAAATATTGACGAATAACTGACACAAAGATGCTCACATGACTGAATTTCAGGTTAGCCTCGAGCTACACATCTGGTGCTTGCAAGGGATAGGCGGAAAGTAAAAAAGCAATTTACACGAATTGCAACGAATGAAAAAATAAAACGAACTCCTTTGGTCGAAATTTCTACTTCTATCTCCATTTATTTCCACATAAATATCCGTTCCATTCCCAAACATTGCTCTTTGCATAGGGGTTGTACTCCAAAAATGTGATTGAAGTGAATACACATTTACGACAAAAATTAAGTTACTTATGAAAAAATTAAGTATTAAGTATTGCAGGAGAGTTTTGAGGTTGTTCTCTGTGAGTTTGATATCGACTCCTTATACCTCGGGTTCTTGCTAAAGGGGCAAGTCACACCTGACATGGTGACAGAAAAAGAAGGTACAAGCAAGTAAACAAATCTTTTCAAATAACATCACTGAAAATAAACAGCGGATGAATATATATGGGTCATTCCACCTCAATTCAACAAGGGGTTGTTCTTTAGCGTCTCAGATTACGATGAAAATATCTGTATGCGTTTCTATAAATCTCAAATTAAATATCCTAAGACAGATTTTGTGCGTTTTCAATAGAGGAGCCCTGATGCAGCGGGAGAGAAATGTAAATATTTTCTAAAAATTCATTTATGCGTTACCGCTACATTTTACTTCTTAAATGGTTAGATGGATGGGAATAGATCATAAAATAAAAGTTTGGGCCAATGCTGATATGGGTTATTTGAGTTATGTAATTAACAATGTTTTAAGCATTTAAATGTATAGATAACAAGGAGTTTAGGAATATTCCATGTCTAACGCCAATTATTATTATCCATAAATTATGCCATATTAAAATAAGTCATGAATCATGGCTATCCCACAATTTGGCAGTGAAACAAAATAAATCAAATAATAGAAGGGACGCTTGGTCTTTTGCTAAAATACGAAAAAAATTAAAGTGTAGGTACATTTGTTTTTCACAAAACGGCCTCGGCGTAATAATTTGAGGGGTATATGTAAAGACTATTACAGAAATTTTCATCGAAATCTGAGACCATGAGGGACAAATGTTTGTTAAATTTATGTGTAATGGCCCATATTTAAGCTAAAATAAAAAAAGATAAATAAGGAAACCGATGATCGTCAAAACACATTTGGGAGATGCTTCAAGCCCAAGAGCAGTAAAATTTTAGAATGAAGGAAAATACACAAAGTGATACTATCAAAATGCTAATAAAAAATAATATCCAAGTCACAGAAAAACATTCAAACAACATTCAAGAATAATGAAGGAGAATAGATACATACAAAAGGGGTTATGGGGACCTTGCCCATCGTAGCGGTTGGGGTGAAATATAAATAAGATTGAAAAAATCTTTGTAGTATTAAAAAATAGATTAAAATTATATTTAAAAAGGCAACGGGAAATTTTTAGAACCAAACCGAAACTACACCGTGAATCAAGTACTCCCAGGATTACCCATGAGCTTCAAAAGAAACGTCTTTAGAAAAAGCTTGAATACAGAACGTGAACTGAAATTTGATGAACCTAGACACTCTCAGCCACCCACGTTCATAGAAAGGAACTACGTGGTTGCTTCGTCGAAAAATGCTGTATGAAAGCGGAATAGAATTTGTGAGATGCCGTCAACTAGAAATCCAAAGACCCTTTACTTCCTCTCTCTCCACTTAGGGTTAGTTTCAATGATCTGATTTATATAATTTCGACGTTTCATGGTGGGCTTGCCAAGTATGTGCCTTGGAATATGAAAAATGTGAAGCAGATGAAGCAATGCAATTATAACCATGGTAGAGCTTATGAGTGATGGTAAGCATCCCATTCCGCATGAAAATAGGAAATACATTTCACGAAGTACATATATATTTTAAAAAATCCAGTAATTGGCCAAACTTTAAGATGTAATTCAAACGAACTACCCACTAGGTTTTTCTCCACCTGAGGTTTACCCTTTGTCATTTTCTTGCCTAGCACGTCCATCATACTCATTATTCTTTTTTATAAGTAATTCCAATATTTTTTCACTACTCTGCATCATTTAATAACAGCCAACTCCATAATATTTTTCTTAAATTTTTAATTCATCCGCTCATTTTTATCTAAATTCTTTTATACTTTCTTTTTTTCTCTAATTCTAAACATCACATTTTGCTTTCACTTTTCTTGGCCATTAAATGTTTTTATACATCAATATGTTATTATATTTGACCTTGATTTCTTAAATTGTGCGGCAACAATTTTCGCGCTTTTGCGAATGAGTGTTAATGAGAATGTTTGCGAAATACGGGAAATGTACTTTTCTCAATATTGAAGCCTTTCTATCCAAGATTTTATATAAGCTCATAATACAGACGAGAATAGGTACTCAAAAATTGGTATTTGTAAATAAATACAGTTGATTTATTTTAAGATGGGTAAAATATAATATTTAATAATTTGTTTTATCTATATAATGACCTGGACGAGCAAACTAAAAGAAAGAAAATATAGGATGCAGGGCCATTTTTAAAGCAGGAAGAAAAAATGATTAAAAAATGAAAACAATTAAATACCTATAAAATGATTGTGTACTCATCGACATCACTCTCGGGCTTACATAAAACAAAAACAATTTACTGCAATAACTCAGCAAGAGCCATTTGACGTGGAGATGCTCACCTCAAGTTAGTTTTAGGCGAAATCTTCTAAGATTTCAATGACCTAAGATAAAAAATCTCCGACTGGCTTCGTGGGAATACAGGATAGCAACATATCCACTGCATCCCTATTTTCCGCATCAGAAGATTAATGAGAGAGCGTGAGATTGCGACAGAATTTTTTCCCGACCTACACTCGTAAGGCGGACAAGCAGGGCGTTCAAATTGGCTGCGGCGAATGTGGTGCCGGTCATATCCAATCGTGACTTACGCCGAGGAAAGAAATTGTGACAGTTAATGCTGAAGGATTCTGCATGTTTTACCTTTTTTTTCGTTTTTTATCCTTTTATGTTTTATTTTTTTGAGTCTTATTTTCCACATTTTTCCAGAAACATTTGCACAAGCAATTGTTATTTGAAGCCACTTTTCCATTGAAGTGTTGAAAGAATTTCAAATGCTATCAAAGCGTCTATTTGCAACTCGGAAACAGACTCATATAAAAAGTAAATAGGTCAATTTTGTTTTACGGCTGTTACCACACAGAGGAGAAGTAAATTTTTTCCAAAAAATTGTCGATTATCATGTCAATTAAAATGCATATAATAAAGGTATTCTATGAGATATTGAAAGGTTAAATGGCGGCAACATCAAAGATAACTAGACGTTTGCAGGGTCGTTAGATATCTCGATTCTTCGAAAATAAATAAAATTAAAATCAATCGACCCTGGGTATGTGCATAAGGTCGAGGGGAGCCAATATCGTACTCGTGGATTTTTATATATCCATTTCACGGCGAGTCAACGCGAAAAAGTGAAGTTTTCACCCTTAAGGAAGGCAATTCATATTGAAATTGACTGACACTGAACTTGAATAACTGAAAACACCCCAAAAACATTAACATTCAAAAATTTTACTATAACCTCTAGAAACATTGGCAAAGTCCTGGCCTTCAAAACAATAGGTCCCGGGTTCGATTCCCACCTGGGTAGGTTGCCCCTATTCAGGGCATGGTTGTCCGTGCACGTGTAATTGTTAAATTTTCCGTATATTCAAAACGAATGCACTCTATCACAATAAATTCAACCAGCACGATTCGACGAGCAAATTGCATAATAACAGCTAGATCGAATCGAATGGATTTTGACCTTGGAAATCAAGGTTTCATCACATTTTTAAAAACTATTCACTCATTTTTATTGTTTTTAAAAATACATGCTGTAACAATTAATTTTGAGTTGAATGTTAACGTGTCAATTGATGGGAGAAAGACACTGAAGCCCGCGATAATGGACAGCAAAATAAACGGCGCGGGACAGAGAATGGGGGGAGTATGGTTGTAAAAGTTGTGGCGTGCTGGTGTGTGTGTCTTCGCTGCCGAGGGTTTTGCTACGAGAACGGATTAAAAGTGTTTCTAACGGGTGTAAATCATATTTGCGTGATGTGGAGTGAAATTAAAACGTTGCAATACGTTTTATAAACAAAATCGTTTTGAAGAGTAATGATCCCTGAGGTAAACTTTTATAAAAGCACCTGAAGAAAAATAATTTTCGTTGTGTGGTTACGTCATTGAGCTTATACTCATCAATAAATATGATAGTCAAACTCTCAAAATGTAAACGCATAATGTGAGCGGTTGATATTAGGAGAGAAAGGAAAAAATACGCCTTTGGGCAGACCGTATAGTCGTGGTGATTTCGCTGCAGTTGGAATCAGGCACCGTTGTTCATATTTTTGAATAAGTGATTGCTTGGTAATCGCCCGAATGGTTTTCTCTGCTTTGGCTACAAGATCGGTTTTCAACTTCCCCTACGTCGAACTGCTGAAAATGATAGATTTTTTCTCTTCCTATTCATCTTTGTTTAGGAAAATGTTTTTGATCGGTGGCGGCGTGGTTCAGCCCTCGCCTCCCACACTAAAAGTCGTGGGTTCGAGTCCCATTTATAGTCTGTATACCGTAGGGTGGCGGACGGGCCCGCCAGCTACCTGCGTCGGACCGCGAGCCGCGAGCGCTGGAGGAGGAAAGGACTGACCATAACAACTATGCGACCGGCTCAGGTAGCCGCGGGCCCGTGCGCCTCCATACGGTATACAGACTATAAATGGGACTCGAACCCACGACTTTCAGTTTGGGAGGCGAGGGCTGTACCACGCCGCTAGACTATAGGTAGGTTACCTCTACCTAGGGCATTGATGTTAATGGTCATTCATTGTTATTTTTTGAAGCCCACCGATAACATTGCCAAATAGAGCTTTTTTCGGGGTGAAGAATATAAAAAAATAAAACACTTTCGGAGCGTTTCCTTCGATAGCAGGTAAAATGTGAATCCTCTCGGTTTCCCTCCTGAGGTCTTACATGGCTGTCCTATTTTTAGTTGTGAGTTTTGACATAGGTGGTCTTGTGTCTTGGAGGATTCCTGCGATATCTTCTATCATTTTGTCAGGGACTGGTTTCGTAAGTTTCCAAATTGATGACTACTTCAGAGATAATTTTTTTCATGCGGTATCGTTCGTGGGGCCAGTGATCGGGCAAGTTCAAACCTTTGGAATTGATGGCTTCCCACAAATGCATTTCCATCAGGTTCACTACTGATCGGCCCTCTTCGGGGCCATCAAATATCGTCGGTGGATACAGCCTTTGATTTTTTTCTCAGAATTGTATAAGCCCCCGACAAAGAAGGAGCTTCAAGCTAATGTCCGGATGAGGATTCTCCCAGGAATTCTGCTCGAAAACTTCTACGCCAGCGTTTAATTTATTTATTCATTCGGTTCTGGGATTTAGGTTTTAATATAATAATACGAACTTTTTGAGAAAAGGGATGGTGGATTGGAAGATGGTGCCCCACTCCAGGGAGATGGGTTGCTAAGCAAGGATTCTAATATAGCAGAATGAAAGGGATGCGGGAAAGGAGTTTAAAGACCTATTGAAATCCTCCCTAATCATAAATGAATAGAACCATTCAACCTGTATGTTTTGTGACGAGGTATACGCGCAAAACAACAAAGACGTATCTTTTCGTGAATTAATGCGTTGGTTTTATGAATGCAGATTACTGTGAAATTACTCCCCGAATTTAATAAAAAAATCCCTGAAGGAAGTAAACATAGTTCTTGGAAACCCATTGTGTCGTATGCTCAGATGGAATAGGTATAGTCTGTTTTATACCTACAATAATAATGAATTGAATATGAATAAATGGACGCATTCATGCTATTATCATCCCTGCTCAACAATTCTAAGATTGGTTTGTCGCAACTTTCCATGCAATTCACCAATCAGCAAATCTTTTCACACCTCCGTTTTTCTTCTCTTTATTCGTGCTATGTTCTCATTGTATTTAAATGGGAACTAAAAATTGAGTCATTAATTAATAATGTAAAAATCACTTAAACCGTGCTATTAAGTGGTATTTTTCGGCCAAAAGAAAAGAATTTAACATAAAATTCATGAAATATTTAAGAAGTTTCTAGTCGCTATTAATCATAGTTAATCCATGAAGTTTAGCCTACACATTTTCCCAAAACAGTAATTTGTTACGTAGTAAGGCTTATTTGAACTTATGACCTGAAAGATAACAGGCATAAAAATTGAAGAAAAAGTTAGTTTTGTAAGAATTGCTTGCAGACTATCCAATATTTAGATAAATATTACGTACGTATCCTCATATCAATTAGCGCTTTCGCAGGTAAAAAAATGTATTGAATCCTGCATGCGCAACTTAGACCAAGTCAGTAAAAAATATTTTCCTATCTCTAAAAATAAGGTATTTAAAACTTCATAAGTAGATAGCTGATAGATACAAATAAATTGGCATACATTATACGTGATTATAACACTTATTACATTACTAAGCAATTAAAACTCTTCTTAGGTTTATTACCTACGCATGACAGCATTTTTTGGTAATTTTATTCCTTAACATTGATAGGTCAATTATCCCATTAAATTATTTAATTACGGTGAAAAACATTTTTAACTGGAAGCTGATGTAATGGAAAAATCACTGAAATACCTCCCCCATAAAAAAGTGAACTGAATACATTGTGACAGGAATAAAACATATCATTAATAATTCTACAAATTGCATGCTCCGCAAGTTATTGCGAAAGGAACCAGCACAGAAAATGTATTTTAAATCCAGCTTAAGTTTTTTTAAATGGAAAAATGGCAAAATAAAAAAAAATAGGTTTACTTCTCTGCTATGGATTGCGAATTCAGCGCAAGTACCTTCTTCAAAGGAGCACGGAAGGAGATTTTTGTAAGGTTCTCAGAAGAAGGTTTTGTCAAATTAATGCTGCCTCGCCATTTTAGAGTAGTCCCAGGTTGAGTGAGGATACTTTTTCGCACCAGTTACTTCGAATGAGGAACGGTAACGTTTTGAGGGCAACCACAAAAAAAAATAACAGCGTTAGTTTTTCAAAAAAGTTAATTTTCCAATAAGGATAATTTCTTTTTATTTATATAACAGGAATGTCTTTGCTTTAATCACCCGCTCAAACTTCTCCCCCGAATCTAGGCGCCAGGCCACAATATCGTGCGTCGTGGAACTGCGAGGCGATGGGATGATGAAAAGGAGGAATTTGATGTGAAGAGAGGAAACCGCTGAGGTGGTACTGAATAAAATAGAAATCGGATATTGGGTGGACTTCCGAGAAGAGGCATTCACAGGGGCCGGGCGAATATCTCTACTCCGACAGGAAGCCCTTGAGCTAAGATCCCCTCGCGTTTCCTACCCCATCCCCTTCTTTTTCCCACTTTGTTCCTGTCCGTTCCATCCCGAAAAATCCTCTCTCCCACTCTCCTTTCTCTAGTTCCATTCCCGAAATTAATAATTTCTGCCATAAGTCTCTTTCCCGAATTCGAAATTTCCACGAAAGCAATATTTGTAATTCCAGTGATTTCTGCTTTCCGGCCATATGATGATGAATTAATACTTCAAAATCGCAATAACACAACGTATTTTGGCGATATCAAAACGACCGATGCCTTTCTTTATAACGAGGGAAATATGTGCTAATCAAATATTAGCGGCGCATAAAAAGCAAAAAAAATCTGCGTATATTTAATTCATATCACTGGACTTAGATCAATACTTATTTTCATAATTATTCACTCGGAAATAATGAAATGCTTCAGAAATTTAATTTTGCCAATGCATGGCCAACAAGATTCTTTCGCTGTTAAAAAATCCTATAACGATGAAAACTATTTTATTCGAAACATTTCCGCATCCTACGTACTGAAATTCCACAGTTTTCGACGGAGTCCAAAAAATAATATATCAAATTTTTTAAAATTTAGGATAAAAATAATTGCAGCTACAGATGTGCAACTTTGATTGGAGAGCCTCCCTTGTTTCCTTAGTTAGTTTCAAAACAGTAGGGTGTTTAGTACTATTCCCCGCAAGACGTAACGAAAACGGCATGATGGAGATACCCTTAATCGTCAGAAATACAGCAAACGATCCAACGCAACGTGGCAAAAATGCAGCAATCTAACACGAGCCAACGGTACGAGTTGAACGGGTTTAATGTATTTTCTGGTACACACCAGCTCTCGTGGGAGAGGTAGAGGTATTCCAAGCTCCAGAGGCACATTTCTAAGTAAGTTCCCAGAATTAATGGCTCGGGTATAACTTATTAATGGCATGGCACCGTACACGATTCCTATCATATTGGAAAACGCGGATAACCTCCTCTTCTTTCCTTGGGCTTCAACCTTGTCGCAGTGGAAAAGCTTGCGCGTTCCTATGACCCTTTGAGCTCGACTGGCGGGACTAATACACAATTACTCCCGGTAGATTAGAGTATGGGTAAATATCCATGCCAGATAGGTCGAAGAGTAGGAGCCAGATTAGAACTGTGATCAGTGAGAGATATAATTATAGATGGGAACTGATCTATAGCACTATATTATAGATCTATAAGTACTATTGACTGTGAGCATTAGTCTCATTTTGTTTATTTCATTGCTTCAAAAGTTTGTACAAAGTTTCTTAAGCTACCTAAAAGTAAGAGAATAATATGATGGAACGTTATCTGATGTCTCCTTAATGGCTACAGCTGCTGAATAACATCCTTCTCTGAGTGAAATGTGGAAACCTTAATTAAATAATCTTTGAGATAAACAGTTAACAGTGATATTTTGTGGAATACGTATGATTCATTTAGAAATAATGCATGCTCATGAGCCCTTAGTGAATTATTTATCTGTGTGTTTTTAGATTCTGAAAAACCACCAAAGGGTCATGACGATGTCATGCTAGTCAGTTTATATGATCTACCAGGATCTGCCCGGTGAGGACGACAGTGATACCATCAGCAAGTTGAAGAAAGTCATCAATAGGCAGAGGGTTGAAATACATCGGTTAAAGTAGAAGAACGAAGGTTTGATGGACAAGGTAAAGGTTTTAAGGGAAGAGAATACATCGGAGTCTGTCTGTGACAGGTATTTGCCTGAGAAAATGAAGGATTTTGTGATATTGTTTGATAAGGGAAAGAAGTCTTCATCCGGTAAAAAGAATAAGGTAAAGTTCATGTCTTTGGGACTTTATTTTTTGAGCCCAAAGGCATATTCTTATGTAAGTCACTTCGTGCCATTACCTTCACCGAGGACTCTTCGTCGAATTCTAAGCAATCTTCCGGTAACCACGGGTATCTCTTTTTGGGTTATGAAATATGTGCAGATGAAGATTAATATGATGGGTGATTTATCCAAATATTGTGTATTGATGAGATGCCATTTAAGCCTCATTTATATTATAACATCAGTAAAGATGAATTCATAGGTGTTGTTGACATGGGGGAAGGTAATAGAGGAGCCACCATTGCCAAAGCAGTGTTAGTTTTAATGATTAGAGGCATTCATGTGAACTGGAAGCAAGATATAGGGTATTTCCTCATTAAGGGTGCTTGTCCAACTGTTGATGTAAAATAAATTTTTCTTAATGCCATTCGGGGATTATTTTCTCTGGGATTAAGAGGGCATGCTGTAGTGTCAGACATGGGCATCAATTTTAAGTAGTTGACTGGTGTTTGGTTGTGAATTTCCCAGACAAAGTCGAGCCTCGCCACCTGTTGGCGATACCACGAATTGTCGGGTTTTCGCTTTGGTTTTGTTTTGTTTTGTCACTCCGAGAATGTGAGTGAATAGTGCAGTCGTCCAGTAAACTTCGCAAGCGCATGGTTGGAGAGCAACCCAAGGAGAAGGAGCCAAGTCGCGCTCCCGATGGGAACAGCAGCGGTGAGTGGTATGCCACCGGCACGGCTCGACTTTGATTTTAACAATATACAGTCCACATTTATAGTCACGTTCGAAAGTGATCATATGGTCCTTCGGGCCGGATTTGTCGTCGTAGAATCAGTGTTGGTGTTAGAATACTTTTGGTTTTCCCTTTCTTGGTTGGTTTTATTAGGGAACGTTGAAAATGCCAGCGGTCGACGATGTAGAGTTTCGTATTGCATCTCTCTGAGCGAAGATGATTTAGAGTGGTTTTTGATTGCTCTATGAAAACCACTAATGGCATATCATTGAATGATGTGTTGCATAAGGGTCCAAAATTACAAGTGGATCTAATCGACATTTTGATGCGCTTTCGATTGCATGAGGTTGTGGTGATCGCTGATATACGCCAGATGTATAGAAATATTAAGCTACACCCAGCCGATTATGATATGCAACGAATATTTTGGAAATTTGGCCCCGAGGAAGAGCTCCAAGAATATTGCTTGACCACTGTGACTTATGGAATGAAATCAGCTCCCTTTTTGGCAATTCGGACACTTCATCAGTTGGTATGCGATGAAGGCGCAGAATTTCCACTTGCATCTCGAATAATTCGAGAAAATACTTACATGGACGACATAGTTTCTTCAGTTCGAACCATTGACGAAGCATTAGTATTGCAGAACCAATTAAAGAAGCTTTTAGATCGTGGAGGATTTGAGTTGCGCAAATGGTTGAGTAACCAGTTGGAACTGCTAGAGAATGTACCCTCAGAATTTTGCATTCTGAAGCCAGAGTGTTTTACTTTTCAGTATGAAAACCAACCTGCCGCTGAAATTTTGGGTTTGGCATGGAATCCTAAGAAGGATAAATTTTCGTATAAGTTTGAGGCTGGATTTGATGTCATCACGAAAAGAACCATATTGTCGGAGGTCGCTCGCTAATTTGATCCACTTGTATTTATTAGCCCTGTCACATTTTATGGAAAATGGCTCATCCAGCACCTTTGGCATTGCGGACTTGAGTGGGATGACACTCCTCCCGAAGAAGTGGTTGTCTAATGGAAACACTCTGTGGGGGCAATGCCCCCGCGGATCCTCCTCCACCCCCCTAGGTTTCAAGTTTTTAACTTATCTCCTAGGGGCCGCTTTTCTAAGCCTTTTAGTAATTTAGCCGATTTGTTGTTTGTACGTTAGAAACGCAGTAAAATTTGCCCCGGCTTTCGCCGGGCGAGTGTCCCCCTCACCTTTTGCAAGCAAAAGGATCATTGGGATCGGCTTAGGCTTTTATCGTTCCTCCGGTTTCCAGATAGATTTTCTTGGCTGTATGTAGTTTTTTCATTGTTTCCATTGTGGTTTCATAAATACTTGGCTGGAGCAGTGCTTTTTTATTCAAATTAAGGTTATTTTCTTGCAGTTTTAGTAGTAATTTCTTTCTTATTTCTGTCAAGATTTCACATTCTGCTAGCAAGTGCCAGGCCGTTTCGTCACTTTTCTTACAGAAGGTGCACTTATCAGTCTCTGTTAATTTTAATTGATGTAGTTTCTTGTTAAAATCCCCGTGACCAGTTAGAAACTGTACCGTTACGTGTGTTAATTCATTTCCTTTTTTGCGGACTCTTTCCTGCACGTCACTTAGGAAAGAGTACGTGTCCCTTCCGGTGGTTGAATTATCCCAACGATTCTGTCATTTGGTCAGTGTGTCTCGACGGTGATTCTTTCTGCTGAGCGCGCTGTCTGCGTTTGTCTTCTTATCTTTAAAAATTTGGATTCTTTCTTCTACCATTAAGTCTATTGGTATGCAGCCTGTTAGCACACAGAGGGCTTCGGTCGACACTGTGCGGTAAGCTTTAGTCACTGTCAGGAGTGCGAACCTCTGCGCTCTTGTTAGTTTTTCTTTACTTTTCCCTCTGATTTTAATTTCCTCGCCCCATGCCTCACACGCGTATAGAATTATTGGTTCAGCAGTTCCCTTGTACAACTTCCTTAATGATTCACAGGAGTAGCCGTGATTTTCCCGTGCAAGTCTTTAATTTTGTAAAAGTTTCTTTGATTTTTTCGGTGACGTATTCGCAATGATCATAGAATTTTAGCCCTTCTGTTATTATGATTCCTAATTATTTCACTGTGGCACTGTATTTTATAGTTACGCCGTTCATTTTTATTATTGGTTTACGCTTTAGCTTGCCTTTAAGTAATGTGCACTCACTTTTTTCTTGAGAAAATTTCAGTTTTTTGTTTTCTCCCCAAAGGTTTATGGTTCCTAGTGCGGTGGTAGCTTTCACTTCGATTTCTCGCCTGTTTTCACCCTTGATTAACACAAGCGCATCATCAGCGTATGCTACGATCTCTGAGTCTGAAGGGAGCTCAGATTTAAAAAAATCATTGAATAAAATATTCCAGAATAGTGGACCGAGAACGGATCCCTGTGGGCACCCTTTTGTTAGTATTTTCCCAGCAGTTACTCCGTTCATGGTCAGTTCCGTGTATCTCTTGGTGAAGTACTCCAAGGTGAGGTTAAAAACTGTCTTCGTGCAGTACTGCGTCTTTAATTCTTGTAAAATCGTCGGCCACCAAGCGTTGTCGAAAGCTCCCGAAATGTCCAAGAAGATACCCAGAACATATTTTTGCGGGGAATTTTTGGTGATGGAAATAACTTTTTCAATTGCGTTCACAGTTCCTTTTCCTTTCCTAAATCCATACTGGTTTGGATTGAAGTAGTTCTGTGTGCCGAGTTCGTCGTTGATTTTCATTGCTATTAGTTTCTCAAACACTTTCCCGAGCACTGGGAGTAAGGTGATTGGGCGATAAGCCTTAGGATCTTGCGGGTTCTTGTTCGGCTTCGGGAATATTTTTAGGACTCCTTTTTTCCATTCCGTGGGAAATATTTCATTTTCGAGTAGGTTATTAAATAATGCTAGCATTTCCCTTTTTAAATGGGGGTATGCGTGTTTAACCATTTCCACTTTGATGCCGTCGTGCCCCGGGGCTTTTTTATTGCTCAGGCCTTTAATTATTACACTTAAGTCATTTTGCTTGAAGGGGGTTTCGCTTTTCCCAACTGTTAGTTTTTCTTTGGTGTATTTTCGAATTTGTTTTTGTTCATAGGTTTCGTTTGTTTCTTGATCAGAGGAAAATAGTGTTTCTAGCAGGAGCTTTGAGGTTTCGTTTACATTTTTTGTGAACACACCATCGGGTCTTTTCAGAGTGCTTGGCACGGGAGTCGGTTTCCGCTTTCTTAGGACTTTATATGCACGCCCCCAAGGATCGTCGTTGCCTTTGGTTATTAGTTTTTCCCAACTTTCCCTTTTGGCTTTTTTCAATTCGTTTACGTAATTTGTCCTTGCTTTGGTGTATTCATGCTTCCAGATTTCGAGATTATGAGCTTTAATAATTAACTTTTGCCTGTACTTTTTTCTTAGTTTTTTGCACTTAATTCTGAGGTTTGTTAATTTCTTGTTCCACCATGGTACGTTCCTATTATTTGGCTTGGATACGGGAGTTGCTATTTCACACGCTTCAAGTATTAATTTTGTCAAAGTTGACACTTTGGGGTTGTTTTCTAGTTCGCTGGCACTGCTTATTATTGTTTCCTCAAATTCTGTCCAGTTTGCTCTTGCGACATTGTAGTTTTTATCTATGGATTGGAGTGTAGTTATTTGTTTAACGTAATGGAGCTCGAAGGTTATGAGTCTGTGGTCACTTAGCGTCTCCTCATCCTGGATATACCAGTTCTTGATCTGATCTTTCAAACCTTTGGATAAGGTTACATCAATGTTGATAGTAAAACCGTTCGGGCTCTCGTACGTCGTCAATTTTGATGCATCATTTTCAATCGTCAAGTCATTAAAAACAATAAAATCTTCGAGCTTTACTCCGCGTGCGTCACAATTTGCGTTGAACCACATTGTCGATTTTGCATTAGCGTCGAATGCTAAAATCATTCTAATGGAAACAATTCCGACTTGAGTTACCACTCATCTCGAAATTTGAATTACGTCGTTGCTTGAAAGTAGACTCGGCAATCGACCTTCAGTTGCACGCCTTTGCGGATAGTTCGGAGAGGGGATATGCGGCGGTGGTTTATTTAGGAATTGTGAATTCCGACCAGACGGTTGCCACGTCATTACTGATAGCTAAGTCTAAGGTGGCACCGATCAAGCGGATATCATTACCTCGATTAGAATTATTAGGTGTGGTTTTGGCTACTAACCTTATTGATTACGCAAGAGATATATTGCTCCCTCACTGCGTAATTTCTGATGTTGTCGTATGTAGTGATTCAATTGTTGCTCTTCAGTGGATTAAGTCATCTCCTCACCGCTGGAAATCATTTATCGCAAACAGAGTCACTATGGTGCAAGAGAAATTATCTCCGAACAAATATCGGTATGTTCCATCAGACTCTAACCCTAGTGACATAGCATCGAGAGGAGCCCTTCCTCGTCAATTGATCGAGGACGCAGGTTGGGTGACGGGCCCGTTATGGCTAAGTGAACAATCGGAGGCATGGCCGAGGGCTCCCAGCCTATCTCGCCAAACGGATCGTGATGTCCTTGAAGTGGAAGCTCGAACAATTAATCTCCATACGGCACTAGAGGAAAACACGCTGACTTGGTTGTTGATGTTTTCCTCATTTTCACGACTGAAGAGGATAGCAGCATATTTGCTGCGATTCATTCATAATTGTGAGCACCCTAACGAGAAACATATTGGTTATCTCACTAGTGGAGAGTTGGACCAGGCTGAGGTACGGTTGGTAATCTTAGTGCAGCGAATTGAGTTTCAAAAGGAATTAGATTTATTACGGAAAGAAGAAGTGCCTAGTCGCTTAGGAAAATTGAACCCATTCATCGATGAGGAAGGTGTCTTAAGGGTTGGAGGCAGATTGAAGCATGCCAAAATTGCATTCAGCCAGAAGCATCCAATGTTGCTTCCAAGTTCTCATCATTTAACGGCTTTTATTATCGATTATTATCATGAGACCTACCTACACCCTGGGTCACTTCATTTGCACTGCCTTATCCAGTCGAAATTTTGGATCATTAATGCTAGAGACGTTCGTCGAAGAATATTGCACTGCATTTAATGTTTTCGTGCAAACCCCAAACCGAAAGAGCAGTTTATGGGCAATCTACCGCCCTCTAGATTGAAAAAATGAATGCTTTCAGCATATCGGGTGTTGACTATGGCTGGCAATTTGCTCTAAAAATGGCTAAAATCCGAAATGCTAAGATATTAAATGGATATATTTGCTTGTTCGTTTGTTTTGCAACAAAGGCAATACATTTAGAGCTTGTTTCGGATTTAAGCACAGACTGCTTCTTAGCCGCGCTAAAGCGGTTTATCGCTCGTAGAGGCGCTGTGACGGAAATCCATAGTGACAATGGTACAAATTTTGTAGGGGCACAGAGAAGGATGGCGACTTGGAGGAAAGTAACGTCATCAACTGACTTCAATGACAGAGCCGAACGATATCTGGGTGGAAGAGGAATCACATGGAAATTCATACCACCGGGCAGTCCTCATATGGGAGGACTATGGGAAGCCGGGGTAAAATCGGTGAAAAGGCATTTGGGAGCATCACTCGGCGGTCAAGTGCTGACATACGAAGAATTTTACACGGTGTTAGTACAGGTAGAAGCTGTATTAAACTCAAGGCCTATTGCTCCAGTTAGTTCGGATCCTACCGATTTTGAGGCTTTAACTTCTGGCCAATTTCTCCTACAAGAGCCAATTTACGCACTGCCTGAAGAACTGGAGCATGGTAATAGTGGATTGGGGAGACGATGGAGTTTGCTGCAACAAGTAGTAGGGACATTCTGGAAGCGATGGCAAAATGAGTACTTAATGACTCTGCAGCGGAGAGGAAAATGGACCTCAAAAAGTGGTAATATCAAGGAGGGTGACTTAGTTATATTGAAGGAACCGAATCGTAGCCCATGTAGGTGGAGACTTGGCCGAATAAACCGTTGCTTCGTGGGGACAGATGGCTTGGTTAGGGTTGCTGAGGTTAAAACCGATCAGTGTTTAGACGGTCAGTAAAAGATTTGTGTCCATTACCTCTATCGGGTAATTAACGTTTGAGGTCAGGATTTCGTTTTGTTTTTTTTGTAATGTTAGGTTTAGTTCTTTGGTTGATAATTAGTGATTCGTATTTGGGAACCTTTCCGAGGGCTACCCATTCCTATTAAGTCTCTTTGATGGCCCCCTTGGAGTGAAGAATAAGCAATCCTTTCCTCTTTGTTTTGTCTTTCCCTCTCCTTACCCAAAGTTGAGGTTGGTTTAGTTAAAGTTGGACTATATGATCACATTCGAAAGGTGAAGTAATATATGATTGTTTATCTATTCGATATTAACTTAATTGATAATTACTTTTGTTTTTTTTTTTGCTTTGGAACGTTGTTCCAAGGGCGGGGGAATGTTTGGTTGTGAATTTTCCAGTCAAAGTCGAGCCTCGCCACCTGTTGCCGATACCACGAATTGTCGGGTTTTCGCTTTGGTTTTGTTTTGTTTTGTCACTCCGAGAATGTGAGTGAATAGTGCAGTCGTCCAGTAAACTTCGCAAGCGCATGGTTGGAGAGCAACCCAAGGAGAAGGAGCCAGGTCGCGCTCCCGACGGGAACAGCAGCGGTGAGTGGTATGCCACCGGCACGGCTCGACTTTGATTTTAACAATATACAGTCCACATTTATAGTCACGTTCGAAAGTGATCAACTGGTATGCTAGGTGTAACATCCACCAATCCATATTTTTTCGTTGATGAGGAACAGATATTTTACATATTTGATGTCCTTCATCTCCTAAAATGTGTGGGGAATGATTTGATGTTCCGTGATTTTCACTTATGACCAGTTGACATCGTGGAAGGACGTCATTAAGATGCATGATATAGATAAGCAGCAAAGTTTGAGGTGAGCTGTCAAACTGAATGAATCCATTATAATTCCAAATAACTTCATGAAAATGAAAGTAAAATACGCAGCAAAGGCAATGAGTAACACAGAGTATTTCACAACTTCCTAGATCATTTTGTTAAATAAAAAATTAATTCCTTAATTCTAACCAAATATAACATCATAATATCCAAGTTTCGGCGGCACTAATGTTATCAGGTCGTCTGAACCAGAGCAGCTCAAAATACATGTGATGAATATTTAAGAATCAAAATCACTTTTCGTTTCATAAAGTTAAGCCGGACGAATATAATTTGTCAAAAGATATTACTGCGCTGACGTTATGTAATTTAAATCATTAATTAAATCATCTAGTCTCTCTTACTCACACAATACGACTTTTACACAGCTTTTTCCTATTTTTCACAGTATAATCGAGACAATAAAGCCGTTTTCACCACTCCTGAAGAACTAACAGTTGTGAATAAGACATTTCTTAAAATACTGATTTTTAAACTGTTGCAATTTTATGAGAAATGTTTTTCCTACGGCATACAACAGCCGCAGCGGAATGCTACACTGCCTTTTTGAATTACACGCACCAATTATTGCAAAGTATATCTGATAGCCTAAAAAACTGTGGTTTACTATTACAACTGTTCCATTGAATAATAAGCCACTAGTGAGCAGTTTTCCTCGAAATGCACCGATATATGTCGTCCAAACGCATCGATTCGATCAATAATTCCAAACATAGCGCAGATAGTTTTTAGGGCGGATTGTTATTTTCAATATTCTACTTTGTTTCAATCATTCAGTGGTTTAAAACGCCATCTTAAAACTGCTGAGTACTTAAGATCAACGCAGAGCGTTTGTGTTGCGTGGCCAACCATAGTAGCATGCGGTAAAAATTTGGAAAATCATAAAAAATACCAAAACTTCTTACGTAGAACCTAGTTGAAATGTGGATTTTACAAGCAATATCGTTCATAGCAAGACCACTCATCGTGTCAAATGGCCAGCACCAACATAAAGAAAGAACAATGTGTAACCAGTATTAATACGTTCTACCGTAGAGTAAGTATATTCTAGAGGGCTCACGGCATAGGAGGAAATCGTATCGACAGTTTTAATTCTCAAAGGGCAGATAGATGGCCCCGGAGTGTGGAGCAAGAGGCGAGAGAGTCAGCGTTCAAGGTCGTAACCTGTCCCTCGGGTCTCCCCTTTCCTTCCCGCCGCCCCATCTTCCTAACTCTCCGTCAGTCTCCCAAGCATCGAAGGAAGGGAAGACGATGTTTGTATCGGGCAGAGAAAATAGTGTCACTCCTCTCAGCAAGCATAATCGGGACAATAGACTGGGTCCTATAGGAGGGATTTCTTTCTTGCCTGGTGACCTACGTCTTCCACGAATCCTTCTCTCTTTTCTCTGCTTGACTTTCCCCATTAATACGGAAAACGGTTTTACAACATGCAGCTGTGAATAAGTGTTGAAACTGTCTCATAAACTTCTAAGATTGCTGTCCAAAAGCCAAGCAGGAGAGAGAGGGAATTTTCAGGGGGGCCCCGGGCCCTATAAATATATAGGTATTCGCAAACTAATCGAATAAGCTATCAATTAGATAGGGTCACGGAAGTATTTACTCGACCACCACAGGTTTTGATGAAATTGTGAGAGGAGTTATGACCCAATATGGAATGGACGTTTGAGGGGTTTTACATTTAGCAGTGTAATGGTATGCGTGACAGAATGATTCCTTTGACGAAGTACTACAGCCTTCCGCAATACGGAACTGGAACATTTTCAAATTTGAGAGATAATATCGCCGATGGTTTTTTGTCGGAAGACATGATACTTAGCCACTTTTTGAAGCTTTCTACAATCCATATACTTGTCTCTATGGTTCCACGCGTATGCGCAATGCTAATGGTCACTCTCTCCAGATTTAAAAATATGGACGGGTGCACTTGCCAAAAGAATTTTGACATATTAAAACACATTTGACGGGAAAATTATTTCATAAATTAGTCGTTCGTTCATGATTCTGTTTAAATATTTATTTTAACTTTCCAAAATAAAATACATGCGATAGCTTCCGCGGTTGATTGGCCATGTCGGATGGACTTTCCGGGTTTAATCAAAACTTTTCACGTTATCGCATCACTGATTTCATTACTGCCAGCGTGATTTCAACTTATTAGCATTAAAATCAACCTGTTATCTATGTAATCAAGTTCAGCAGATTATTTGGGTCCATTGCCAAGAAATATATGCGAATTAAAGTAGAAAATACAGCAAAACAACGCGAAACACGGATGCTTCCTACTTTCTACACCAAAGCACCCTTGAAAGATGTAAAAAATCTTTTATTTTATCAAATAATGGTTCAAGTTTTTTATTCATAATTTTCTTAATGCGAACTAAAATATCAATTGATTCTAAATATTGAGGGATGAAAGTAATAAATACGATAATATTTAAGTATTGTAGAAGATATGAGGGCTGATAGATCGTATGAACCGATGAAACTAAACTGAAATGGCCCATCATAATTTTGGCTCTTGAAAAGAAAAATTTAACTAAAAATCGAATTAATAAAATCAAAATTCCAGATAGTATAGCCCACACCATCAATGTAACCATTAGACAGAACACACCACACATAGCACTGCAGAAAAAAGTGACTTTGTACGTAGTCACGCGCACGGGTGCAAAGTTAAATACACCAACGGATGAAGTTCGCCATGAAAAAATATTTGACATAGCCGGGATTCGAACCCGGATCTCCCGATTGCCGGTTGGTTGGCTTGGTGGTGTTACTGGCTTACACTCCTGATCGGCAATCGGGAGATCTGGGTTCGTATCCCGGCTAACTCAAATATTTTTTTCAAACGAAGATCAAGAAGAAGCCTTACGCAGCTATGAATAAGTTTTTATTTACAAATCCACCGGTGAGTAAATTATGATATATGCACAGCCACACAGACTTGAGGGTTAAAATATTTACCTTTTGGTCAATCTGCGAAAAAATATCGATACCATAAGTACAAGTGATGGATAGTTGAGAGGTTAACGTTTCAGAACTCCCGGACGTCCTCGC
Organism: Ischnura elegans; assembly: GCF_921293095.1. Taxonomy (NCBI): domain Eukaryota; kingdom Metazoa; phylum Arthropoda; class Insecta; order Odonata; family Coenagrionidae; genus Ischnura; species Ischnura elegans. The sequence goes on from NC_060246.1 coordinate 150,566,983, forward strand.
TTACCACTAATTTCCAAGCATCACCCGCCTCCTCCCAGCCCACAACGCCCCATCCTATTAACCCCTCCCCCCGTTACTTCCTCCTCTCCTGAGCCACCACCTCCGCTTCCTCGCTACCGATTCGGACGAATCTCTTTGACGACGTCGGCTCCCCATCCGGTCCTTCCGGGAAAGAGAAAATTGAAAAGAGATTGGAATAGAATTAAGTTTCCATGAAAAGGAGAGAAAGATACGCCACAAAGACCAATATCCGAGTCCCTGTAAAAACGCTTCTTCTCTTCTTCTCTCATTCTTTTCTAAGTAACATCATCCGCTCTCTACCACTTGTTTTACGTTTACTTTTCCAGCCATTGAAATCGTCAACAGTTTCGAGAAGCAATGTCGTTCGGTTAACTCCTATGTTCCATTGACAGGTTTTTTTAACAGACCCTACCGTGTCCATTGGATCGTACTCTCAGAGCCGAAATCATCGCAATTCATTAAAAGAATTCCGCAGAAGGAAAGGGTGGGTGAGTTACGACGACAGAAGATCTGCATTTTTCATCTGTACTATCTATTTTATGATATTTCTTGGAGTTTAGGTCAATGTAAAACAAGTTATAGCCAACGTTTCGATTTATTTAAAATCATCCTCAGGGCTATGAAAGAGAAAACATGAACAATATAAAATACAAAGATGACAACGATATACAATATTTTTACATAAAAATGTTATGATCGCGTTTTTTATACGGTAATATAATTTAAAGTATACCTACACATATATATACCTCTTAAATTTGTACATATTTATTGATGCTGTGTTACTAAGGTATTGCCACACCTAGTTACCATTAATTTTGATTGAAATAATACTAATTATCTGTACTATCTTAAATTTAAAATAAAAAACGCGAAAGTTACCGCCCAATCGTCATGGGTTTGTAACGTAACTTTCCAAAGCATGGCTCAGACTCAAATCCTGCAATTCTTACTCGAATCACGCTGGCATAAAATCCCTTAAAAAAAACAATGGATAATAGGGATGCAGACGAGCAGGTGATGAATAGGAAAAATAGAAAAATAACTTTCCCATAATTTTTCAAACTCTATCGCAAATTGACAGTTAAAAAATTTGGTGAACATGGCCATTCCCTCTGATGCGAACTCAGCTTTAGACCTTTTTCTGATAATGCACTGACCATCCATTGACCCGTTATTAAGTCATGCTCCTCGAGCCCATAAACACACTGTGCCTCAACCTACTCATGCGGCCCGAAAGTTTTATCTCATTTTCCACCCTCCTCGTCAGGGCTTTCAGAATCTTTTCTCGCTATCCTCTATTCAACTGTCTTCAATACAATTTCCATTCATCCTATTTCCCTTTCCGGAATATAAGCCACTGAAATTTATGGTTGGTCTACATTGAAATTCATATCAATAAGCTTGAGGTTTAAAAGCTTTGACCTTTTTGAACGGGCTTTATTATTGCTCACTAAGTCGCCGTTTTTTAGAAGGCTATTAAGTAGCATTTATATATCTTGGGTATATGTCCGATGCGAAATGTATTGTTACACAAGCACTAAAAGTCTTTAAAGACGGGACATTTGAACAAAATAACCCTTAATAGAATAGTATTCAGTAGCAAAAATATTGAAGTGCCCAAGAAAAGGAGATAATCTTGAGGAGAATATTTTAGATAATTGACAAAAATAGACTGTATGAGAAAAGGAGAAATAAATTACAATATAGGAAAACATCAGTAAATTATATGAAACGATATTCTCAAACTAAACAGCACTCTCCCGCACCTGCGCTATTTGTTTCTTCAAATCATACACTATGCCTAGATGCTACACAAGCCTTTGATATTAAAACACTGAATCCACAATTCCATGTTAATTCCGAGCCACCATCTACCTAAATAACTGAATACATTTTTGACCTGTAAAGAGAGTTACAAACTCCTCCCAACTTTTCATAATTTTTCCCTCAGCCGCTCTTAAGTTGGCATCCATAAGCTCTCATTTCTTTTTTGGTCAAATGAAGTGATCTTAGCTTCAAGATGAAGTGTTACGAATGGTATTATTGCTTAATTTTGAGTTAAATACCGAATACTTCAATAAAATATCAAATTTCCTCACTTACCAAGTTTTGAGAGCCATATTTCACAAAATATCTCTAACTACCTCTAATGGTCAACCAGAACTACCACGAAAGCCATAACTTAATCTACGAACGCCTTCGACATGAGCGAGCAAGATTTGAGCCACTATAAAAAATAATTTTGACATCAGGACGATAACAAATTCAACCTGATACTAACAGAAGTTAAGGAGTCACGGTAGTGAAAATGTCGACGTCTTCTATTGCCAACTCGCAGCGATTATAATAATACTGAAATTCATGTCATTTATTTCCAAACATCTTATGTCCCGTCCATGGTAAAAAATCGATGGTCGAAATCCAGTTGCAGAAAAGATTGATAATGTAAAGCACTCTTTTCGAGCAGTGTTCAATATTTTTAGTCTCTACATGACACATGGTATGACAAAAAATTCTTGTCACTCCCACTTTTCCGTAATGATGGAATTGACAGATAACACACGTACACAAATGGAAGAATTATAAAATTTGAAAACGCTGAACAATTTTCATATTCCGGTTCAAAAATCGGACATTGTACTTGTAATCATAAACGGTAAACTCAGAAAAGAAAAATGCATGAAGTCATCTCTGGATTCGGACTCAATTCAATAGCTGGAAAGCGGGAAGGAAGATTACTGCGAAGCATCTCTAGCATGATGCGGTGAAGGAACCTTTAATTCTTGAAACTCCTTCATATCCGGTAGTGAACAAAATGGAGAACATACCTACTATTTCTGAAAACGCAAAGTAAAATGCATTATGGATGATTCTGTCAGAGAGTGTAGATACCAATGACACACCAGTCAGATAAATGGTTAGTGAGTTCGACTAAAGCCTCCATTTTAATGAACGGATCCATGATTTTCAACTTTCTCGGAAGAGAATGGAAAAATGATCACTAATATTGTAATTTAGATTCAAGATTCCCTCACGTGATTCGAAAAGCCTACGAAAATGTAATAGAAACTGTCGTAAGCTTTACCAATGATTTTCTACCATTATCTTGCATTACTACCAGCCCTTCTCTTTATAATCAACCCCATTTTCAACGCAAAGATATGTAATGTAACTCTTTCTTCAAAATACCTCCATTTCACCTTCAGCACCTCTCCTTATCTCCCATTTCAGTTTTCCCCTCCCCCCCAACGGGGTCTTCTAATATCAAATTGTCTTCCCCAATCAAAATTTCATCTACAGGTTCCTGGTAAGCGCTCGCTTCCTCTTGATTCAGCGAGTTTCTCCAGGTTCCCTTTGCCCTCTCGAGTTTTGCGTCTAATTTCATTTCCCCGTAACTACGATTGAAATCTTTAGCTCCATCGGAAACGGGAATCATTTCATTAGGTCTTCCGTTAATTTTTGCCGAGCCACAAATACGATACGTGCATACATTTTCTTCTATTTCTAGGAATCCATTATCCTGATGTAAGAAATAAAAAAATCCTACGGAAAACAGCAAGAAAAATAAACAATACAATACCATATCATAGATGTAATTTAAGGAAAATGATCGAGGAAGTGCTGAATGTTGAGATAAAATTAAGCGAGGTAGTGATGTAAAAACTTTTCTCGGGATACCGCGCGGGTAAGATTATATGAGGCGCTCTCATATAATCTTACCCGCGCGGTATCCCGAGAAACGTTTTTACATGTTGTTCGCCGGGAAAGTGAGGTAGTGATGCTCCAGTATAAATTTTGACCGACCACTCTGAAGACTGACCACTCACCTTCCACATGGTTTATTAACAAATACATTGAAAATTATCGAACGAATAACTACTCACTCATGGAAGTGCATTTTATTCCATTTAAATTTCAACGTATCCTTCTCCTTTTGCAACTATAGTTCCTTGAAAACTGATAAGCAGTCGCAGAAGTTAAAGAAATATAAGAAGAAAAAAAGATCTAAGCCACACCAGCAGGGCTATTCTACTAAACGGGGCCATACGTATGGCCGGCCGTAAGTTTCTTATGGCCCGACCCGAAATTACGGCCTATACCGATTCCACTCTCGAGGGGCCATATCGTATGGACCGGCCAAAAGTCTTAACGCCCTCTCTGCAGGCGAGTATGAGATTTTTAATTGGTACTATAAGTTGGGTTCACTTTTTTTTAACACTAGCCATTTTTGAGAAGGAAGTTTGTTCCAACGTGGATAAAAAATTAATTCTATGTTCCTTAACTGAAATGGACTCTTATTAAAGGATAAATTTGGAATTTCTTTAAACTCTGATCTGGCGGTAGACACTGGAGATGCTGGAGATCTTTAAAAAAAGTGAAGAACGCAAATCACGGGCGAGAAGAAGCAGAAGAAATTTGTACCCTACAGTATTAAAATATTCGTGAATTGTACATGTAATGGATGGAGTTAGAACATGACATCCTATTGTAGATCTAACCCCCTTCCTCTCCTTCCAATGGTGTAACTATTGTCTCATGGCTGCAATAATTTGCCCTCAAAAGCCGTAGAAATCCAGTAAATGCACGAAATCTAAAGATGAAATTGAAAGTTTAAGTTTCATTAATTTTATTATCAGAGGCTTATGTTTAGGTAGCTGTATAAAATTAAAACATCAATATGAGACTATCATTCTTTCCTTGATTTATGGACGACATTTGTCCTTTACGCATGGACTTACTGAAGATTGCCTTACTACCAAAAAATGTGTTGCCCTATGTTTCTTAGATATCCTCCCTCATGAACCGTAATGCTACGAGAATCTTAAAATATAAGACATTTAATAGCGGATATTTCTAGCTACCTACAGCTTTTCGAAACAAGTAAGAAATCTGCCAGCAAATGTAGCACAGAAAGCAAATAAAAGCCCCTTCCTCCGTTCACTTTAACAGAGCATCTATTAAAAAAGTATTTCTAACTTTTTAACTACAAGCGAAATTTTAGTTCATCCACTATATCTATTTACGAATTAAGTAACAACTTCTTTTGACGCGCGGAAATATTTAATGAAAATATCCATCATCGTATGCGAACGGATTACACGTATCCCATATACTCCTTCTTTCCAGATGAAATCGGCATCCTTATTTTATATATCTAGCCAATGCCCGTTGAATCCGTATATGTGCTCCCCCGCAATATTAATATATTTCTTGAAACAATCGCTATATAATCGACGACACTCCGTAAATTTCTTCTATAACTCCGTAGACGAGCAATGTTGTTCCGTATGGCCCGAGTTATGACTGTCTCCTAGGTAGGCCATAGCTACCGCCCGACTTATGGCCTTTCGCTCAGAGTAGAATCGCTCGAAGCCATACGTATGTCTCGAGGCCGTAGTTATGGTCGATTTCGACTTATGGCCCGGCCATACGATTAGTGGAATAACCCTGCAGAGGTTGTGATATCCAACACTTCATTGTGACTTTTAAGAAAATTTGTCTTCTGATGTGTCTAAAATGTTTGCAGAATCAATTTGAGATCGATAAAAAATCATTTGGCCACTCCCCAGTGAAACCAATCGATAAAGTACAGAAAAAAATTGGTACCGATAGGTTGATGACGTGAGAGAGTGGAAGGAATCTTCCATTGGCTTACCGACCCACGACTATGTCCTTAACTTATTGGACGGTGAGGCCTTTCCATTCAGAAAAATCCTCAACTCATCAAAGCAAGAGTTGGATCATATCAACGAAATTTCTTCCACTTCGAGGATTATGTTCTGCGATTCATGCTAAGTAGCATAATCTGACATCAGGGATTAAAATCATGATTTATAAATGCCCTTGAAAACTGATTCCTCTTTTATGTTAATGTATCTAACTTCCTATATGAGACAACACTTTCAAACTATTATCATTCACCTAATTATCCCATAAAAGAACTTAATCCTTTTCAGTAAAACAAGCTGAACTTGGCATTGGGCAGCTACTTTAATTTCAAGGGATAAAATGGTGATAAAATGGTGAATATGATCCATATAAAAAGTTTTGAGGTGTCCGGTTTTGCCAATGACAGTTTTAGCATATGCCAATGAAAACAAGATAGGGTTTCCGAGCACCCCAAGGTAAAGTGGTGTATTGGTGGTAGTAAGTTTAACAAAATATCTTCAATGCAATTACCAATGGCATATTGATAGGGATATAATTAATTAATAATAATATTTTGGCAAAATTGTATTTCCACAAAACTAAGACATAAGTCTTCAGATCCATCCGAAAACATTAAATTCGGTTTCATGAACACGAAACACTTATACGATGGATAAAACTTTTTATATTACTATTAAAGTATTCTACGAATGAAGGTAGGTTGGTGTGGAATATTTACGAAGTAAGCAGGCAGTCTTTCCTCTTAAGGGCTACTACCATAGACTCCAACTCCACGCAAAACGTCATTGACAGGGAAGAGTTTCGCCTACTATAAGTTCAGATGGCACTAGCGTCGGCAGCTCAGCATTTGCCGACAAATTCAAATCTCTAAAACGCGACCTCCCTTTCCATTCCATTACTTCAAGTCTGTTTGCTTCAGCTCAAAATGCCCGCAAACTCTTACGCACAAAATAACTGATTCTCAAGAGCGAATGGGCGGTTTCGTAGTATTATCATTTGGAGGGAAGAGCCACCAAGGCCTCAGGGCAGTTGGTTATTGGTTATCTTAGGTTATTGCACATAAACACAAAATCAAATATAAAAAGACAAAAATAATATTTATTGTCAACTAGTACATTATTTATGAGAATAACAAAACTTAGCTGAACAGTTCAGCCTTTTATATTTTTTTTCATGATGAAGTTCTGAAGAATGATTCATGAACTCCTGGATAAAGAAAGAATAGAAAGAAACACAATTAGAGTACATAATTTAAAGTGTTTCAGAAATTAAAGGAAAATCACACCTCCCTATGAAAAGCATAAGAAAGCTATGAGAAATTGTAGGACTTAATGACTTTCAAACTAAATTAGCTATGACTGAATTGGCCATAACTGGCAATGAGTATTGAACTGTCTTTTTTTAGACGATATCCACAAAAATCAGTTCTATAAGACAAAAATGGCAGCATAGATAATGCGATAACTCAAAACTTTTAAAGGAACTAGAAATACAGCTCAGTAATTTCTTAGAAGAAAATTCTTTGAGAATGCGGCAAAGATTATTTTAATACCAGGGTAAAATTAAAGAAAGATTTAATTGGTACCAACACAAAAATGCATAAAGTTAACTTCACTAACAACAAAATTTGGATAGATAAGTTAAAAATAAAGGTATTAATAAAAAATGATTTAACTAAAAATAGGTTTTATACCAATTACCGTAAGTTAGCATTGGAGACTACAGAACGACCCTGAGAACCGCTATAACAAATCCATAAATCAGATCCTTTTCAGAATTTAAGGGACATTTCGTAAAAAATCAAGGTGCAAATATTGTCCTCATCCTTGAAATTTATGACCATTTCCCTTAATTAATTGAACACCTGAGCATTCACACTGGTGTTGAAAGGGATATAATTTAAAAGACGAAGAAGGGTATTTTTGGAGGGCAACGGAAATGGGATCTGTAAGTGCCTGTATGGCTTGGGTCCCTTCTTCAGCAGTGACAAGGCAACAAAAGTGTGAGCCCAAAGACCACCTCCTCCCTTTGGGCTGCTTCTGCGTGAGCCTCATTCACAACTGATGTTATGAGGGCAAAAGCAGCTGCTGAAAAAGCTGCCTCGGTACCCTCCATAACCTTCTGCTGAGCCTCCTGAAAGCTCTGCTTATAATTCCTTCTCACTACATTCTTAAATCTTTAAACCTCTTTCCACTTATTGCAAAATTCTCAAGTGATACAACTTCGCCACCAAATCAGTAAAAATTTGCCTTACACTTGAGCAATCACTTTTACAGTAATTTAAACAGTGCATACGAGAGGAAACTTTATTTCGAGAGCTCACTTCTATTTACAATTTCTACTTATTTTCACTCACTGTTACAAATTCCTTTGCCAAGAATAATGTATGATACATTCAATACAGCATTTTTATTACTTTTGGGTAAAACCTTCTCATGCGACTTCATCCATATCAGCATGCACATAACAATTTCATACCGAAAACAGTAATTCTAATGCACAGTAACTTCGAACCACTGAGTATGGACATTTGCAAGACCATATAGAAGCATAAAATTAATGTGACAAACGAAGGATGGAAATTAGTTAAGCATTGTAAAAACCATGCATTCCTTTCTCGCAATCCCTGGAATTTAATAATAATCGCTTCAAGCAGATGAACTTCCCTTGGATTAATCTTTCTTAACAGTCTTATACATACTCCACGGGAAATATATGCCATTATCATTTGAAATGAAAGAAACTGAGAAGTCACTGTTATTCTAAAGAGTTGGATTAAGTTACCCAAATTTAAAAATCAAACAATGACGTTCTTGAGAAAAGTATTTCACAACACATGACAGCAGATAAAATAAAAAATGAATGTGACTTACCTGGCTACTGTACGAGGAAAACAGAAAAACTTACAACCCTTGGAAGGGCAGTCCTTAACTGCGCAAGAGTCATGCATTTCTTACGATACCCCAAATTTTGAAGATCTATTACGATGCGATAAACGCTGGCAATCGCCGAAATTCTTCGAATTCTCTACAGAACTCCGAAACAACAACAATAACACTGTTCACATGAGAGGACACGGATGTCACCTTCATTTGTTTTTCGCTAAAAATATAAATCATTAGAAAGAGACTTTTAACTATCACAAGGAAAGGCAATATTGTGTAAATTTGAAAGTTAGGACTGAATTATACATTTTTATAGCTACAAATATTATATTTAACAACAACAATGAGAATAAGTATTGCAAATGCCTGCGGAAAAATTTCCCCTATCCTGTTGAACTGCCATAGCTACTACTTTCATTCTATCCATTTCATTTCGCGGTAAACTTTTCCTCTTTCTTGGATGTTGCTGCTGATGATGAGTCTCCGTAAGGGTATCGCATGTGGAAGACCACAAGGACCTTGCCGACCTCGTTGCCGTGAACGACACCCAACCTTTGCGGACGGGTCCCATTCAATGAGTTACCGATGATCATTTGATAGTACTACACGTTTTCATGGAAGAGATATTTGGTAGGGTTTCCCACTATTCCAGCAGTATATTTACGCGTCACCATCAGGCTGTCCATTTCTTGGTATGCGGTACTTTTCGGCTGGCTCCTGCCTTTCGACCTATCTGGCATGGGTGGCTCTACCGCGTGTAATGAAAAATTCTAGTGGTCATAGGAACGCAATAGCCTTTCCACCGCCGTAAATTTGGAAGGGACGTAAATGGAAAGGACGTATATATGTAGTATATGTCGAATATCGAAAAGTCGTATCGGCCACGGTGTGATACGTGTCCAAGAAGATGTGGAAGATACTGTAAAATTACCATAACAACATGAGTTGCGAATGCCTCCGATCATTCATCAAGTATATAATTCAATAATATAAACAATCAAATGATATAAATAATTCCATATTAGCCGATAATTAGTAGGAAAATAAGAGATAACTTATTTGAGAGTAAAATTAATTTGCAACTTCGTCATAGAAATGAATATTTGATAATACTTTAGGAGCCAGAGAAAAATTGAATCGACCATTTTCCTGATTAACTTATTTGTGTGAGAAAGATTAATGTTACGCTTTGCCTGTCGGGAAAAATATAAAAGCCATTTCATTTCACCCGATTTTGAGGAAACAATTTTACTCTAAACCATCCATCTCGTTCAAAATGAATATTTTAATATAGCCGGTAATATAAAATCGGTGGTCCTCCCAATCATTTAATTTTTAAAACATTTTTTTTTTCGAGCATTTTCGATTATTAAAAAAATATTTTTAATATTGCTGAAATCCATCAAAAAAATTCAGCAAAACGGAATGTGAGGGTAGATTAAAAAAAGTGTGGGTTGCAAAGCTTGCGCAAACAAGAACGAAAGGAAAGAGAAAGTTAGGGTATGAGCAGATTTTAAAGTGGCCATTGTTATCGCGAGAACCAAATTTAAACAGGATAATGAATATAAGCTCTGCGCTAAACAGCTTGCAGGATAATTTTGCAAACGATTTTCCTGGTTTGAATATCTAAACCAGCACGGCTAAAATTCCACGAATTCTTTAATTAAAGCTGTTATGTGTGCTGCAGATAGCATGAATTCCCTAACTGATCATTTGAAGCGTTGCTGTGAGAGAGAAATGATGGCTGTGATACTCGAAAAACTTCAGGTTTTCCCGTTGAAGTAAGTTGGATGAAACACTCCCGGGCTTTTAAGCGAGTCACATTTGTTTCTATACCGACGCTTCAAAAACTTACTACTGTAAGTTTCAATTTACAATTTCCTTCGATCGCCGGTAAATCTTCCCACCTTAATCAGGACAATTGTCCCGTGTTTTTCGCGTGATTTTATGCATTCATCGTGACTGCAAGCTGCACGTGAATACATGGTGGTAAATATTATCTCCTGCAACATACAGTACACTTGGATTGATTTTTCCTTCTCTCTAAAATTCTCAATATTCGGTATATTTATGAAAATGGTTCTATCTAAATATATAATTGATTCGAATGATCTGATTTCGGCGTTACCTGGTGAACGAAGAAATGTTCATGGTAGAAGAAAGCGAAAACAAAGTACTTTTCCTCAAATAATTTTATGCTCTCCACTAGAATTGCTTAGCTTCCTTATCAAGACAAACAACTGTTAGTGGCAAACATCATTCATTTATTTTTGGAGCAGTACTTTGTTTTTTCTTTGATCTACCTCGCCTTTATGTGATTGTTTCTGTGTTTAATGAAATGGGATAATTTTCACTCCGTGAACTTTCTCTTGATGTGACGCACTGCGTATTTTTCACTTCCTTGAATGGCTCCGGAATCCAGTTACAAGTCCGTCATATTTTCAACAATCATTAATGGTGAGCAAGTAGAGGAAGGAAACCGTCATTCACTATTGTACGTATGAAGAGAGTGGGTAGTGTAATCTGAGGAGCAAAGTGGCTGTATCTCTTTCCATCGATGCAGAAGTCATGAATCCGAAAGAGGGCGAAACTAAGGGAATAAAACGACCCACGAAGCATATAAAAAAGTAGTTTTTTGAAAACAGTTTCGGAAAAAATTCTTTGCAATAGATGTTTAAAGAAATACAGTGCCATCTTCTCATAAAATACCTTCCAAAATATATAAGAATTATTCTAAAGAAATAATAAATACAAACAGGGATTTTAAACGAAATTGTATTATATGCATATTGACATCTAAACCTCCCTCTTGGCCAATTTGATAATTATATAAAATGAGGTAGAAATGGAGTAAAATAAAAGTTCTGTTCATTCAATGCCTTAGGGTTGAAGATAAAAATATGACCGCCGGCAGAAAAAGCAGGTTAGGTGAAAAAAGAAGAATTACTGCCGTCTGTGCGTTGAATTATTTTTCGTCGGAGGTTAAGTGAACAAATACAGCTATAAAATAAAAGAGAACTTGAGCGTAGCTGAGCTCACCAAACTAAGCGGCTAGATAGGGATCAGTCACGGGCGGCTAGTCCAAGCAGGGAGCCAAGGCCATTTATTGCGGATCCAAAGGACGAGGTATGCAATAGTTACAAAGGAAAGGGGATCAAGCAAATATGATTAATGCTTCATAAAATCTCCCGGTGACAAGATTAATGATCATCTTTCTCTGGTCATTTTTTGTATCGGGTTAGAGGGGGACACGATAGTGGATAGGATGAGAAATGAGGGCTTGGATCATCGAAAGATGAAGGAACTGGCCGTACGGACGGGAGAAAAGATGCCATTCCGTTGATTGGAGGCTCCTTTGTCTAGAAAGGTTATGAGTGCCGGAATAAGTGGCTACGATAAATTTAATCACGTACAAAATCAAGCACAGAAAAATAACATAAAATAAGCAGAGCGAGGATGAACGGTCTACTAGTTTAAATTTGTTAGAATCAAGTAGAAATATTTACAAAGCAATTTCATTATGTGCACCGATTACAACTATACACAGAGAAAATTTACTGCAATAACCACTAGTAAGAAGAATTAAGTTCACGAATGGGTCATTATTAGTGACTGTCAGTGATTCAGCCGGGGTTTACGTGAACCTCAATAAATTACAGCCGAATTGCAGAGCATAAATTATTGGTATAAATAACAATAATTACAACTTCGTCAATATGACACCATATATATAGAACAAACCTGAGTTGGTAAAAGCAATATCTCTCGCACCGTTTGACCACCATCTCCGGCTTTGATTCTTCTTACAAGTGGTTATTGCAGTAAAATTTCTCTGTTAATAGTTGTAATCGATGAACATTATGAAATTGATACCGCTTTGCTAGCGAAGAACACATAACAAGAGATTATTTCAGATGATATGCAACAAAGTAAGCAAATTCTAATAAAACTAGCCCTAACTAAATGAAATTGAGAGGTAAACTCGAGATATCTGAAAAATGAAAGCCAAGTATTTAGAATCGATGCGAATTCTATTCGGCTTCGTCTATTTTTTCACAATCATTGATTGTACGGTAGAACTCAAACTCATTTTGAGCTGCATAAAGCCGATTTTATGACAGAAATACGCAGAAAATTTATACATGAAAGTCAAGTTGCTTTCTATTCTTTATCAAACGCGATGAAATGTCTCAAAGAATTATTTCAAATAGCCAGAGAAAATTTCAAAACAATAGTCCAGCTAGTAATTTTATGCCAATATATACATTGGTACGATTTCCAACGATAAGAAACAAATTTTTGAGATGAAAATAATATTGCTCTTGCGTCTTTCACTTGTAGGCAGTGCAACAAGTACAATCGGTCATTACTTTAAAATATGAGGGCTATACTTTGAAGATCTCTTCAATAGTATGAAAGAAAATATGTAATCGAGCTGTAAAGAAAAAAAAACATCGAATCAAATAAGAATAACGTTTTCAAACGGCACTGAACCCCGTGAGAAAGAACATAAATAATTACTATTTTTTCAAAACGCGCGTTACTCACACAAAATGAGAATTTTGAAACAGAGCCATTCCTATACTTGTTCCGACAAAACCTGTTTCACACACTGGAGTGTAGATTTAAGCGCACTAACACCCCAGCACAAATTTGCGACACGGTTTCATCCGACGAGGAAAGATTGATTTTTGGTCAATAAAACAGGCATCGCTCATGTTCTCGGAAATGTATTCGAGAAGAAGGTGGAGAGAGAAGCAAATTTTGGATTCTACCGCGAAAAGGTTATAAAAAAATGAAGAATCGCCACACTGCACGGAAGCATGCATTTAGCGCCGTCAAGCGAGACTGCTCAATGTTTAGATTTATGGGTTCGTCGCTCCGCGTCGAGATCTTGGTCGCACGGGAAGGTTCCGTTGAGACAGGCCGACGAACGCCCTCACCACAGCGCGCGTTATTTAAATTTACACCATGAAGGCTGAAGAATGCGTCAGGATCCTCTTTGTCATTCCCATTCTGTCACTTGTATCCCTCCCTTCCACCAACTGGGTTGCCAACGGAATCTGAAAATTCAATTTAGGCTTGCAACTCAGTAACATGAGAAGGGCTGCTGAACTTTCTGCAACTTCAGACGGTCATAGCCAACGGTCTTAAGGAAGTCTTACGCGATTAATGATCTAAATATACATACGTACTACCCCGGAAGCCGCCTCAATAGACGTGTGGCGGGGGGTGTTAGGACACCAGCCGTTTCCACATAAAAAGGAAATGCTCTCACGAAATTGTGGCTAACAACTGCTAAAGTCTTTTATCGTGCGGGGAAAAGCGAATTCCAATTCCAATCCGTTCGACAAAATACAAAGGCCAACAAAAAATTTTGTTTGAAAACTTTTTATATTTTAATAACTGATCTTTATATATTTTGATGTGCCAAATCCAAACCTGGCCTTAGTTTTTTTGTATCAACCATAGTTTCCAAGCAATATGTATTTAATATTTAGTCTAATACCCCTATACGGTATACAGGGAAATCGATGAAACACTGTGTTACATCATAAAATTGTTTGTATTTACTGTTCACTACATCGTGATAAAATTGTTTGTATTTCCTACAGCGTGATACCTAATACAGGGTTCACTTGTCAACTGGAATTGGTCTACATTATCTTTCCCTTTTTTCCTTGAAGCTTCTTATGAAGCTTTTTCTGCGATGAATCGCTTGCTGAACTTCTCCGTGAAGTACCAACAGTAATCCCCATTACCTTCGTTCATTAGGCCTACATTTTCAATTTTATTATAATTATAAAAAAGCTGTTAAATCTAAAAATATTGCTTGATTTCATAAATTTAACTGTAAAATGTGAATAAATGGTGGGTGATACAACTTTAAAACCATCATATTTGGATTCAGCAACTTTAAAATCATAAGAATAAGGTATTTTCAGTAAAAAAGATTTTTCTTTGTTGGCCTGTGATATCCCTCTAAATTTATCGTTCCTGTCAGACCTGGAAATAAAGTGGTGTTATAATAGGGTGTTCTTCGTGTCGCTCTTAAAGATATCCATTCTCAATTGCTCAAGAAATTGAAGCTAATAATTATGTAATAATAATTATAAACTTTTATATGAATTGACGAATCGAAGAATTTTCTGTCATTCGAATGATCATGCAAATTATATTAGAGCAATTTATAATTTTTGTCGAATCTTCCCTTAAATGTAGAATTTGCGCCGTTAGATCTCAACTTTGCCAAGCACCTGAACGACTTACTTTCACCATCGTGTGATAATGCAAACACCATCTAACGGAGTCCATCCAATTAGTGCAGACGCTGAAGACCGTAAGACTCGAAGAGACTGATATACTAGCTATTTTTAATGTTATATCCCTGTTCTCTGGGGTTCCGGTAGAAAGAAACACTAAACTGCTGGAAACTTGATTTGATCGGAAGTCAGTTGAGCTTTTCCGTCACGTACTCAGATAAACGTACTTCATGTGCAATGGGCAATACTACGAACAAACTGAGGGGTTCCTTATGGGTTCCCCTCTATCACCAGTCATTATTAACCTGTGCAGTGTGCATGGAGAATTCTGAGGAGAAGTCGTTGGACTCAGCCCCACTACGCCCCAAAATTTTTTTTCCGATATGCAGATGACACCCTTATTGTGTGACCACATGATCTTGAGACAATTCTTCAATACCTGGTGCTTATGAATGGTGTAAATTTATTCTATTCCCAGCATTCTATTCACAATGGAGGTTGGTAAGAATGGACGTCTCCACTTCTTGGACATCCGAATCGAACGGACAGAAAATGGCAAAATTGGAAACAGCGTATGCAGGAAGCCAACCCACACGGAACTAAATACCTCCAGCCACCATCACCCTGCACAGCAGATGGGCGTTTTGACTAATTGATTCTCCAATACTCCTCCTCAATTTGGTTTTGATACACGCTTAAAGTAAACCTAACAAATTGATTAGATGTTTGGCTTTAGATCCAGTTAATGCTTTCGTGAAAAAGTAGATTAAGCCTTCAGGCATTAATGCAGACTTTTAGACGAAACCATTAACTGGATTTAAAGCCAAACATTTTATTTATTTGTTAGGTTTACTTTCAGCATGTATCAAAATCATAATTGATGAGGAGTACTGGAGAATCAATTAAGATTTCATAATTAGTTATTATCATTGAGTATTTATTTTAGTAACAAAGTTCGCATTGTTAGCCACGTATTGTAGTTTGTTTCAAGTGTGTCACGTCGTGTAAGAAGTAAGAGTATTGACAATTGGATCGTGTGGTAAAAGAAGCGATAAAAATTAGCCTGGAAGAAATGACTATCAATATGGACGAATGGTTCATGTTAAATAACAATTGGAAGAGCATAATTAACCATAATATATGAAAAACTCCAATGGAGAGCCACCCAATCAGGGTCTACTTGAACGACACTCGAGGGTTAAAATGCCGACAAGAACTTCGCTACATACCTACGTGTTCTACCCATAAAGACGATGGCAGCATTAGCCGTTGAAACGTTGGGACTATGCGCCTAAAACAATAGACGGTGGAAAACCAGAGAACTATTCCTGTATCTTGTGAACTGCAACCACCTCGTAATTTTAATATTACGAAATACAATTTTGAAATCGCACTGATCCCAATGATGGCACACACATGCTATGTAATTTTCTCTTTAGAATTCATTTAAGAAAATTTCTAATTATGGAATCATGCATAATTATCGTGACTTTTGCGTCAATAACTCATAAAATAGCCTTCAGTGAGCAATTTTCGGTAGATACGAGTATAAAGCCAACGAAGGATTTTTTTACGGATTGCGTAACGTATAAGAACAAATTGTAAATAACCTAAGCAGGCATGCAGGAAGGCAAAAAAGGCAAAAGGAAACGGTGTTAAATTGAAAAAGGGATAAATGCTGGAAAGCCGCGGATTCAACGCCAATTTTCATCAAAATGATATTTCTTTACAGTGTTTCTAGTACCCAAAAAATTGGCAACTCTGATTATCCTTGTGGATCCTCTGAGGATCCTTAATGGTCCTTGTCAAAATATTTTGAAATTTATAGAAAAAGATATTGATGTACAAATTTTCATAAAAAATTGTCCAATGTATCCACTTCCTTGGAAACTATCACGACTAACGTCTTGGCGGAAAGAAGTCGCAAAACGTCATGCTGTAACAATTACCATCCTAAGAACTGATCTCTTTTCTCCGCACCACTTTTGTTCCAATTCGGCGTTTATCTACTCAGATTAAGGTACTGTGCAAGATTACCGTCTGTGCACGTCAATCAAGTTAAGCAGGGATGATTATAATCCACACGAGGCTATTCATGCACTCAGCTAATAGCGTATAAACATACGTTAGCCAACAACAGCCCACACCAATGAGGGATGAACAGTGAAAGTGAAGAACAGAAACTAAATAACAGAAAGAGCTGTCATCCACTTCAGCAGGACAGCTGAAATTTACATGCTCTGAAGCATACTCTTTTCAATTGATGGGATAACATCGGTTATTCTCACCATTTGTACGCGAATATTTCCTCTCTCTCCATATTCTCCCTCAACGGTCAAGGTATACCATCTTTCCAGGGTATCCACGCACTTTTTCGCTTCTTTCCTTCCTTCCTCGTCTTCTTTAAGCTTACACCTCAATGTGTTCTTCCTTCATTGCAAAAGTGAACCGTTGAAAGGGTGTCCACTTTGTCCAGTTATCTATCAACTATCTTTCCGACTATACTTTACCCAAAAAGATTGAAATATACTTTAAGCATAAGAACTCATTTATATACTGAAGTTTGCTTTGAGAAGATGGCTTTTTAGTGCAACTGGTAGCATTCCTACCGGCAATCGGGAGATACGGGTGCGAATTATAGTTAAGACAAATATTTTTCATGGCGAATGTCATCCTTGGTGTATTTACAATTGTTATATGATTATAATCATAAAATTTATATTATTGATAATTAACATAACATGTATTACATATTTTTTTGTACTGTAAAAAAAAAAAGAATGCATATCTTGTCTAAACTAAAAAAATAAAAATACGAACAAAATCCTAGCAAATATTTTGGTTCCAAAAATTTTTTTTGTAGACCAAACCATAAGAAAGAATTTTATATCAACCAATTTAAAAACACCACCAAACTAAGAGAATACACCTTCATTACACTTAAAATGTTTCTTTAAGTCAATCGTCCTCGCCTCATCTCATCACCTCAACATTTCTTCCCCCATATCTATCTCAACACTCGGATAAAACAACCGCGAATACCACTTAACGCTTTTATACATTCCTTGATCACGCCATATTGCCCAGTCCTCACTTCCCCCCATAAACATGAAGAAGATTCCCCTCACTCGTATGGGGCACACAATTAGAGATGCCGGCACGCACATACTATACTGACAGACTGATCACGTGCGATGGCTCGCTCTCTCCCCCCCTGACCCAAAAAATTCATACACAACCATCAATCAATCCACGCTTGAAGTCGTCCGTCCACATGACCCTCTCCACACTATAGAGAGCATCTTTTTCCATTGAGAGAGCGACTCCTTTGCTCGGCTCTTCCCAGAAATACTCTACAGCCATATCCTCTCTTGTCAGCCTATAGCCCATTCTCCTTTCATTTCGTGCAGTGATGGATGTAAGCACCACAAAGTTGACCCTCTGATTTGACGAACGCACCAAGGTCACTCCCGCGAGGTGCGGGCGAACGCCCTGGCTAGTGCGCCTGTTCGAGATGAGTGCAAGATGAAGGCTGTCTTTCACTCCGTGGGGATGGAGCGTTCTCGAAATAGATTAAAATGATAATTTTCTCATTGTCCGAGGCGAAAGAAAAGAAAAAGAAAGACGCAGAGTCAATGGGGATGGTCTTCTTCTGAGAATGGCTTTCTCTCTCTGGGAAATGAGGCTTTTTATTTGTCCACGTCCGCGCCATAACTTCCATCACTACATCTCCCTCTCATCATTAAGCGTCGGTCGGCGACCCTAACCTCATCCTTCTTCTCTGTATCCAATCACGTATTTCGATTAATCGAGGGGATCAGGTTGATTTGATGGGTAGAGTGTAGGCTCCCCATCTCGTGGGCCCGGGTACATTTTCCAGCGATGGGGAACATTTTGTATGGTTCGATCCTTGAAGATATGCTCTCATGAACGGCCGTATTTTTTCCCCATGTATATTTTTTCCCCACTTATTACTTACTTAAATGTACCCGATCATAATTAAAAATTCAGGGAGAACCTAGTTGATCTTACTCAACAATAACCCTTTAAGGAAGATAAGGATTTCAGCAATTATATTGTTAATACAATAGCGTTTTTAGGTTCAAAGTGGCGTGTATAAATTTGTCCTGAAGTTATATCTCTGGTAGATATATATAAGAAGCGCGGGACAAACATGGTCCTCTGGTCCGAAATGGATTGGTTTCATTCGCTCGAGTTGAGAATATCATGAATATATTGGGCTCGTAAAAGAAAATTCAGAAGGTTGAGTTATATTAAACTTAGGTATCATTTGTTTTTTTAAATATAATTTATTACCTTTCTGGAACAGAGACTGCATTTTAAGTCAACTATATCATTGATATAACAAAAAATAGCAAAATGTCATTGAAAAAAGGTATTTTAATATAAATCTGAAGCATATATATCTATATATATAAAAGAAAGTCGAAAATCGTGTTAGTTAGAACACTTATAACTCGAGAACGGCTGCACCGATTTCAATGAGATTTGGTTCTTTGGATTCGTCACAGGCGGGGTTAACATATAGGCTATTAAAAAAAGGATAATTTCACACAAAAATTCATATCTTTCCTATGGACATGCATTTAGGAGTTATAGTAACACAACAATTGATAAGTCGGTCAAAACTACAAATTAAATAATTTGTTTTGTTTTTACCACTTTAATAACTGAATTTAGTAACAATATAACATTTTAATTACTAAATATATTCAAAATATTAATTAAATTGAAATTACATTTTTAAAATTTAATTCGAGCTGATTGTAAGCCCAGCCGTGGCCCAGCCGTGGCCCAGCTCGAGTTGACACTTCACTACCGTGTTTGTAAACAAATCTCCAAGCAATTGTTGACAAACGGTAATGTCCGTGTTCCTGTCGAGGAATCGAGTAGTTTGCTCATCAACAAAGAGTTCCAGAATATGATTGATCACTAAAAGAATCAAAGATGGTTGATTTAGCGAGCAAGAACGAAGATGTGGATGACTAAAACGAGGTAAATTCAAATAGTTCGTACTCTCCATGGATTCGAATCTTTTAAATGTGTAACAAACGAAGACGAAATCACCAACTATCTATCTGAATATTTTAAGTCCTTGGACGTACCTGGCTTACCAAGGCACGATTTACAGAAAAATGTAGTTTCTGTGCTCATGATCTTTCGAAGCCTAAACCAACCATAACTATCCAACGGAACGTGTTTGATCATTAAAAAATTGGTGATGAATGTGATTCACGCAACTTTACTCAAAGGAAAATTCAAAGGTTAGGAAGTCCTCATTCCGTAGATTCCATGATCTCAACTCATATGCCCTTTTGAGCTAAAACGTATTCAATTTACAATTCGTGTTGCATTCGTGATAACGATTAAAAAATCGCATGGTCATTCTTTCAGTTTTTGTGTTGTTTGTCCTCATGTGCTAATGAAAACCCATGATTTTCTCATGGTCAATTTAGCGTGCTATGTTCACGAGTCGATAAACCATCCTCTGTATTTCATCCTTCGCTTCAAGTGCGTGGCTAGGATAGGGGGTTTTGGGCGCAGCTAATACCACGGGTCTGTAGGGTAAAGAAAACTCGCTAAGGTAAGCGGGAAGTGTAGGGGCACTTCCCTCAGACATTTTTTGAGATAAATGGTTCAAAATAGTGGGTTTTGCGGCTGTGTGGATAGTTAAATATGTTTTGTTTGTTTGTCATCCGTCCCCCTAATATTAATAACAAACTCTTTCATAAAAAAATTCTCTAAGCTCTTGGTGGGGGGTTTATCCTCCAAAACCTCCCCTCGCTGCGTCACTGCTTTGCTTCGCTATATTTATTTAGCTTCATCCGCTTCATCTTGCGCCTGATAACAAAACCAAAACTGTTGTTTCTCAGAAGGTGCTTGACGCAAGACATTAAACCCGAATGTGTAGGGCTCACCGTGGTGCGTTTACGCATGCAGTACGTTTACACAGTGCATTTTTTCCAAACAGAGATACTAAAACTGGCGCGCCTTAAGTCATTTAATGCGAATGCTGCTTCATAGGGGCTTTTCTTGCACGATTTTGAGCATCAGTCAAGCGTCGGTCTGGGGTCGTGTCAACCTGCCCCCTGAATGGGCCAAGTGTATGCAACAGACTTGGACCTAAAAACATTTTTTTACAGCTAATAACGCAAATAGCCAACAACTGAATGCGTATAATTTTTATTTCATGAACTGCTTTATTAAACCACAATGCCCAACATTTCTTAAGCTAAAACGTAAGAAAATTTGTTGAAAAAATCCGCGTAAACGTGCTCCGATTCACCCTATGTAGATTCAATAAAGAAAATGTCTTTCTGACAAGCAATTTTGGTACTCATTTACGTAGTTTTATTGAATTTGTACCCTTAATTATTATAATAAATTAAGCATGATTAAAAACGATACAGCCGCTCCTGATTTATAAATGGTGTAAGTAAACTGTAAGTTCATTGATTGTTAGGCGGTACAAAGTTCGCCGGGTCAGCTAGTTTGATATGAATAAAAGTTAGAACCATTCTTCGTAAAATTTGAGATCATTTTATAAATATGAAACACACATAAATCTTAAACCAGTATAATAGTGAGCGAAAATTTTCAAACTCGAGACATCTATAAGTTTTTACAGAGGGTAAGTCACACAGACAAGAATTTCACGATGATAGCAAAAATTGAAATAAGTAATATTAGGCTGGATGAGGAGGAGTGACGTGGATTCGAGCTTCCATTAGGCATTATACATTCCATTCATTCCACGGTTGATATTGTACAAAAATAGAAGCCAAACAAACCCTATCTCTTCTGTTTGCCGGCATAATTTCATGTAATGCCTAGGCTGAAGGGGAAAGATATTACGTTAAATTCCATTGCTTAGATCTTTTAAATCATACAAAAGCCGGCTTACCGATTACCGATTTTATGAATATAAATCTACGGTATGAATTCATATTGCTGGAAAAGGAAAGAAAGCGGTACAAACACATGGCGCAAAACGGAGGAGGACGACGAGGAAAATGGTAAAAGGTGAAAATCATCGAGGAAAAATGCATCCAGACAGGGACTCCAACCCAGAAAATGAAACACGCGGAGACAATTTCCGAGGTTTTAATCAAATTTATAAAAGCTTTCACTAGAATTTCAGCCAGGAAAATACTCGCTCGTATACCAATACCTATGGGTAATTCGATCAAACGATAAATAACGCGAATGTTAACTCAAAGACGGCCTAATGGGTATAGTGCTGGGTAACGGATCCAAGAGCATTCATATTTAAATGCGATTGAGCCCGTAAAACAATCCAAATAAATATTTTCACGGTAAGTTTTTGGGACTGCATTGGCTTATTTGTAAACTTACTGTGGTTCACAGAAAGAAACTAGCTGTTCTACCTCGAATGTTTAACGTGAACTTTCCGATGACTTACTTCTATGCGGGATCTTCCCAAACCTATCAAAACAATATCGAGTTGACAAATGGTGAAAGTGATGACGATGCTGAAGAAAGGATTTGAGTACGAGTGGATGAAGATGAGGATAAGAGTGTATATCCAAGAAAATTAGTCCCATGGATGAAAATTTTCAGAACGTTAAAGACTATCTGGCAGAAGACATGGAAGGAAGGCAAAAAAACCTAGAAGAGTTACGAAGTTTGACAAACTAATGATGAAATGAAACTCTCTACACTTCAGGTTTCTTAGATCAAATAATAAGGGGAAAACTGCAACAATCAATTTTGAGGCCAGAAATGTTTAGCGAACATCTCACTTATGAAGGGAATCGCAAAGTAGATTTAAATGCACATTTTATCATAAATTCCAAATTCCAAGGATTTCCTAGAGTTTAATAATCAATCAATAAATTCGAATCGTCTTTTTCAGAATAAATTCAACTAGTTAAGCAGTTAGATTCAACACTAATTACCGTGCACAAACACCAACACCAATGTGCCCAAAAATTATTGGAAGGAGGTTGACATCGTTTTATCTTCGGGTTTCATTATTGAAAATTTAATAATTTTGTTACTCTCAAGCTGAAAATAAATTAAAGTCGAAGTATGGGATGGCAAGATTGCGAGAGATTCATAATAATTAAAGAAAAAATCATTTAAAAAATTAAACCATAAATTCATATTTATGTATGGAAATGGAGCAGAAATGAACAATGGGTTAAACTGCCTCAATTGAAAAACCTTCTGTAATTTCTGTCATACGCTAAAAAAGGAGACATCGAATGGAAAAGTTGGACCCTGTGTTGCGTATTACAAGAATAAAGGCACGTTAGCTCTTTTAAGAAAAGATTTAATCTCTCAACCAGTATTAGTGAAGCGAACGAGATGTCGCGGAGTACAAAAAAAACGAGAGAGAGAGAGAGGTGTCCTTGCTGCTCTACAGTTTAGGAGAGAGAGAGAAAAAGAGCGAGAACAGGTGCTCACAGCATTTACTGGAGGTGCGCGGACAAGTTGCGCCGTAGTATTCCCCAAGCGGCGAGAGCAGGGACTACAAAGTATGCAAGGGCGCAAATTTGAATACCAAAAATCCGCAACACCCTGTCAAGGTAAAAAAGGGGGAAAAAGAAAGTGAAGTGAAAAAATGTCTCGTAAGAAATTCGCGCGAAATCTCTTATAACTAACTCATAGCCTCATGTATACAGAGGAGGGAAGATGAGGAGGCTTTGATTAAAGGCCACTGAAGAGAACACGTCAAGAGTTGAGGACTTAAATTGAGGTAAAGCCATGGGTTTAATAAGAGGGCCCGAGAGAGGAGAGGGTGCTCTTAAGAGGGATGAAAGTGAGGCAGAAAGGTGAAGTTGGCTGGTGAAAGGGCTGGGTTGTGGGGTGCTAAAGGCTGGGAAAGAACGGCGCGCCGCGGGGGATAAGAATAAATTTAAATGATGCGTATTATCAACTCCACCCGGATTCGTGACAAAGGCGCACGAGGACATATTGACGATGGTGGGCATGACTGCAGTTCATGCTTCATTGGGGTACGATTAGACCTATCATTAGTGATACGTGAAAATCGCAAATGCGTTAAACGCGATATTGACGCGTGATACACGTGAATAAATGTGACACAGGCGCGATGACTTGAATTTTATGATATTTAAACAGCTAAATTTGCCTTTTTGATGGCAAAATTCGTAAATTAAGTGCCGAGCCCGCCCCTCGCTGCGCCACTCGACGTTGGGCCTTACTGCTTCATAGATAGAACCCGATTAGCTTCTGCGATGTTAAACAAATATTTCTTGCTATCTACCTAGAAAAAACTTGAGTTCAGTAATGCTGCACACCAGAGAGGTATTTCAGCCAGAACAATTTAGTTGTTACTGACAGACGCAAGCAGTTGAAGGAAGAAAGTGTTGAAATATGTTCAATGTTGATGTTCTACTAGTGTATATGATATTCAGGCTACTGATATATTTTTTAATTATTTACTTTAAATCTTATTCCTTAATTTATTATTGCTTTACCCCATATAATTACTTAAACTATACCGTATTTTTTAAAATAACTATGTTTCATCACACTTTTTCGACAAATACTAGCGATACATTATGAATAAAAAAGGTAGATGGTACAAAATGCTATAAACTGTAATTGAAGTGCTATAAAATTAAAATTAAAGTGCTATTTTCACGTATCTCTGCCTATAATCAATTATTAAAGGAAGCGTCGATTGGCACGAAGAGAAGGTCACAAAGTCAATTTAAATTGGGCACTTGCAGTGCAAGAAGGTTATCATGACCTGTCCCACTAATCAGTATGGAATGACAGCGAGCAAAATGGCAGAGGTGAATTATGCTGTGATGAAAAACTAAGAAGTTGAATTCGATGAAAAGATAGTCCAAAGAGATGATCGGCATATATATGGCACCTGATTAGTTCCGTAAGAGGATTTGGATTTAGATTTTAACAAACTGTCAAGCTTAGTTTGATACATTCCAAAAATGCTTTCGTATCCCACCTGTTCTGTGCTTCAATACCTTTTAATTGTGTAATATCTCTAATCCTGCCGCGTGAACGGCGGTGAAATATACAAGAATTGCCACGAGAAAAAATTTCCCTGGACCGGGAATCGAATTAGCATAGATTTTATATTTAAACGGTAAACTCTACTCTGTAATACTAGCATTCATATTATTTCTTAACTTTTTAACCCGAAAAAACTCACCTAAAAGTCATCGTCTAAAAGTAAAAATGATGAACTCACATCTAATATTTAATCATATATTCAATTTTTTTTATGAATTTAATAAGTTTTAAGATGCCAAATTAGAACATAATTTCTGGCGGGATATACATTTTCAGTATATGCTATAAAGAAAGAAAAACATTTAACATGTATCCAACTAGGAAAAATCATGCCACAGCCATACCTTCATCGTTGGAAGAAGAAAAAGGTTCGCTAAAGAGAAGTACTAAAATTAGTACGGAAAAAAGTTTTGACGACTTCAATAGAGATGGAGATAACTAGGAGAATAAAAGGAAATACCTAGGGACAATGGGAGCAGTTGCAGAAAGTTCTTCATCCAAGTTATCTAAAACTTAAGTCGTGAACGATGTAAAAGAAACTGATAAAAGTAAAAAATGAATTGGCAGTTCCACGCAGGGGAGTCGTTGGATGGTAAGAAAAATGATTCGGTATGGAAGATGAATGAGAGAACTTCTTTCATAGACTAAAAAATAATCTCATGAAATAAGATTAGACTTCCTACTTGTGAACCTGGTAGGTACTGCGTAAGGTGGAGACATCGATAATTTTGATTTTCAATAATAAATTTATGTATCCATATTCATTCATAGACCTGACGAAGGTGTATAAATTCACCGAAACGTTGGTAAAAATTTGCATTTAAAATTCTTCGACACCTACACTCCAAGAAACTGCATCAGCATTAAACATAGATGTGAAAATCATTCGGTTCCAAGAAAAGGGACAAAGATAGGTGCAGACGAACAATGGGAAGTAAAGGAAAAGAAAAGGAAGAAATTTGACAAGAAAGTGAGTTTTTGAGTCACTCTCCTATCCTCGATGCAACCCCCTAACTGAATTGCAAAAAACTTTTTTACCTTGTGACATGACGCAGGTCCGGAGGTTTTGATTGTCTGTATGATGTAATCCTCTCAACTTTGTGCCTGTGCCTCCTCCACCCGCTCCCCCACCCATCTCCTCCCTTCCTTCCTCCTACCCGACCACATTCATCCTTATGATCCTTCCCTACATATATTTGGCTCCTCTATTTATTTGGTATAATTGCCGTCTCTATGCTCCATTCAACAATTGAAGAAACAAAGTTTGCTACAAAAATATTTCAAATTGAAGAAGTTTAACAAATTGCATTTATAAATGAAAAGTTTATTATTAAAAGAGAGAGTGAGCTGTTATAAAAATTAGTTGGCAATAAGATGTCTATGTTTAACATAAAACATAGAAGTTAAGAGAAATAATAAAAACTCTCCAAATTCCGAACTCAGATATCAACGGTTTAATTTATTTAAGGAGAGCGTTCTTGGTTGGAGGAGGAGAAGTTCAGCCCTTGAGAGGGACGGGCGTCGAAGGGTGCTCTAACAAACGAGAAGATTGGCAAACACGAAAGGATGTAAAATCGAGAGAACAGAGCAAGATGAGAATTTAACGCGAAAGCACTTAAAACTCCAACGAGCAGCGGGATATGAGCCGAGAAGAAAGATAGGAAGGAGCATTGACATTTAAGAGGGCTTTAAAAGGGAGCGATTTTACAACGTACTTTGAACGCGATTCGAGGAGGGAGCAGGATTATTTGCCGCACCAACTGGAACGGGGTGCGGTGGAATGGACGAAGAGAGAGTGAGGGAAAATGCACTAGGGAGAGATTACGCCAGAGTTAAGAGTGAGGGAAGAGGAAAGTAGAAAAGTGTTCTCACGAAGTGGAGAGACTCTTGGTAGAATTATGGGAACAGAGGTCACAAGAGGAGATAAAAATAAAACATAAAGATAGCGGGAAAAACTTTGTGAAAGAAGGGTATGAGCTTAAAATTCTTTTGCCAACCCTTTTAAAGCAGTCCCCTCCTCATTTCTTGTCCGAACTCTCTTGCCCCTCAAACCCTTCCGTAACCCTGAATGCGAGACCCTGATCAAAAAAGGGTCGCAATGCGGAGGATGCGTAGCGGGGCGTGTCCTTAGAGGAGCCAACTAAGCACGCTCAAGGGTTTTATGGGTTTCATTAAGGCTTCGCGAGTAGAATAAGGACAAAGCAAGAATGGTGAATGTAAATGTTGGGGTCGGATCGTTAATTTTAGCCTGGATCCGGGCAGGAATTAGTTTTATCCAGCGGGAAGCGGTTCTTTGCTCGTCGTTGGAAAGGCAAAATTTAACTTTTTAATTAAATTTCCAATCCAATGTGGCAGGTTGTTTACAAAGAGAACCTGATGCCGTGGCATTATCCTGATTCGAAAGATTTTTATGGGTAAGTTATGGTAATCCGAAGAAAAGTTGTGAATTGAAAATAAGATAATTATTGATAGTTCATGGAAAACCATACTTACCATTGATTGGTAAAACTCGCACTGCAGTTTTGAATGTTCTGAGAATATTTTTTTTCCAGAAAGTAACTTGTCCAGGTGGGACAAGGTACCATTATTTTAACAAGACCCGCGACCTTTGGTATGGCAGGTGAGTACTTTACCCCGCCACCACCGATTCGAGCAGATATGCGAAAATTTCATTCAAACATTGAAAAAATAAAATGATTCAGGGTTATTTATTTCAAGAGATTTATTAGTCTGTAATTGATTGCAAATTTATGATTTTGATGGATGAAAATGGATGTCCTCAAAACGGAAGATACGTATTCTCGAAAGAAATAAGATACTCCAAGAGAAATATTAGTGCTAGTTATTTTTTGCATTAATGTGAGTCTTTTAATCTGGAGGAAGGTAAAACTTCTCTAATTTGAGTGAAGGTGTACTTGAGACCTATGCGAAAAGTTTTTCCCCTGAAAAATCTGATAGGGAGTGAGCTTGCACGCTTGCTAGCGTTCTTATGTTTTTTGTTTAAATATGTTTTATTTCAGCCCATTGACGTCCCTACTAACTTTCCTTTTTCGCCCAGTAAAGAGTAATCGCCTTACCTTGGTGAATGAATTTTATTAGAACAGTTTAACGGCCGTAGAACGTTAATTTAGTTAAAAATCATAAATAATGTTAGCATAATATGTCCCCATACTTTAAAATACACACTTAGGAGTTTTTGGATTTATTTTTTTTTACTATTTTTCTAAATATGTACTAACAAAATATCTACCTAGAGCTCTCACCTTCTTGGGGAAATAGCTGCCTCACGATGGTTTAAGGCTTGGGGAGGGCCCCCACACCTCTCGCTTACCTTAGCGAGTTTTCTATACCGTACAGACCGGTAGTATTAGCTGCGCCGGAAACCCCCTATCCTTAATTCCTAGCTGCGCTTTTGAAGCGAAGGAAGAAATACAGCGGGCGGTTTAACGAATCGTTAACATGCCAAGTTTAATTGACCATGAGAAAATCATGGGTTTTCATTAGCACATGAGCAGAAACATAAAAAACTGAAAGACTGACCATGCGATTTGTTAATCGTTATCACGAATGCAACACGAATTGGAAATTGAATACGTTTAAGCTCAAAAGGGCATATAAGTTGGGATCATGGAATCTTCGGATTGAGAACTTCCTCATCATTGAATTTTCCTTCGAGTATAGTGGCGTGAATCACATTCATTATCAATTTTTTTCAATCACCAAACGCGTTCCGTTGGATGGTTATGGTTGATTTAGGTGTCGAAAGGTCATGAGCACAGAACCTACATTTAGCTGTAAATCGTGCCTTGGTAAGCCAGATACGTCCAAGGGCTTAAAATGTTCAGATAGATAGTTGGTGATTTCGTCTTCGTTTGTTACACAGCTAAAATATTTGAATTCATGCAGAGTACCAACTATTTGATCCTGTTTTACCTAGTTTGAGTAATCCATATCTTCGTTCTGGGCCGTCAAAATTGTTCGCTCAATCAACCAATTTTGATTTTTGTGGTGATCAATCATATTCTGAACACTTTGTTGATGAGCTCACCTTCCGATGAAACTAATTTGCAAACTTTCCGACAAAGTGAAATCAAACTGCTCGATTCCTTGACAGGAACACGGACATTACCGATTGTCAACAATGGGGAATTTTCACATTTTTTGAAAACTATATAAAAATGTAGTTAACCTCTAGGAAAGAATATCTACCGGGGGAAATTTCAATACAAGCGTTAGTTTTCAAGATATTAAAGGTGAAAGTGGAGGAGTGGGGGGTGCGAACGAAAGTAGTGTGTCCAAGAGGAGTGACGTCATTTCTCCCCAAACAGAGTTGCTAACGTCCGAGGCGTGGAGCTTCGACATTGTTGCGGTATACGTACGCCAGGAAGACGGTATGTTTACCTACGTGAAGCGCTGTTTATAATATCGAATAATAAATATTGCGTGGTGCCTATGCGTTCAAATACATCTCGAAATTCTAATAAAATATTCGTCCTTATGTCGAATAATAAATTGAGAAGAAAGAAGTGGGTTAAGGCGATGAAGAGGAAGAACGATCTGTCGACGAAAACGACGGGATTTGTTCGTGAAGATCACTTTACCTTAAGTAATTACGACTGAATTATGCTGGGAAATGACTTGAGCGTGAGATGCGGAGGACGTGCAGATGCCGCCGGTTCGCGCAGTACCCGCCTGTCGCTTGCATGCTGTTTTTTCTGAGTTATCGTAGGTTGACGGCCCTCGTAGTACCCGATGCCTTATAATTATTGTATGTTTTGAATTCGTCAATGATTGTCAAAGTCATGCCAATTGAAACCAGAATCAAAAATTGTTGGTGTTCAGAAAAGAACCCTGTTTCCGCCAATGCTGTTACTTCTCCTATGAATATGATAAGTGACTGACATGGAATCAGACAGGGAGATATGTAGCCAAAGGGTCAAGTATATTGTGTTTTTCTCGGAAAAAAGGCAGCATTGTATTTAAGAGTAGATTGTGAAAATTATTTTATTGTCGATATGCTATCAGGAAAGACTGGGTTACCTGTTATTGCTATGTTCAGGAAAATTAGACTCAACAAATCCTTCAATATTTTAGCCTAGAAGATCTCAATGTCTCACCCTCGAGCGCGGCACGATATTTTTCTGCTTCCATTATTCCGGTGGCTAGTCTTTTGAAAAATGTTTTTAGTTTTTTGGGTTGACAAAAATAAGATGTTGCTTAATATGCCAATTCCCTTTCCTGCTCGCCTTCACATGTAGAGTCAACTATTGATTGTTTAGAAATAGAAATGCCAGGTAACCCAATTTGGCAAAGTTTAACCTGAATTGGAGCATAAAAAAATAGATCAGTACTCACTGTAATGAGTGGCATTTTCTATTGTATGGATCAGTTCTTTTTACTGCGATCAGTATAACAAATTGCGCTTAGTTTATTACGCTGCGATAGGTATAAAGTAAAAAAGTGAATTGCTAAGGAAACTCTAAATCCGTTTTTTTACAGTACTAATCAGTGCATTATATTGCTGATTGTGAAGAAAAATAGAAATAATGTTTTTTCAAACGCAATTATTTCAAAAGGAATCATTTTTAACATTACTATAAAATCGATGAATTGTTTATAGCTCAAATATTTCTATTTAAACTCAACAAAAAAATCATATGATTCTTCTTTAGAAAATTTCATTTCGAGGGGTAATGGTGGCTGGGCAATAGGTAGTGTCATTCGCATAAACTGGATTTCTTGAGCAAATTCTATAAGGCTGTGGGGTAAAAGTAGATCGCGCGTTCAAACTAACTGTTCACTCATTCGGTGGTAAAATTTGATAGTTAATTAGACCACCAAGAGTTTCCAAGAATGTAGAGAGCTCTCAAGATGAAGTTAAGCTAACTAAGCAAATAGAAAGCTTTAGGACCCATGTGGAGAGAGTAATAAGAAAGGTCAGGGAATACAAGTTGCTTGTCCTTCATTCCTGCATTGACAACCGTTTGGTGCAAAACAGCAGGATTAGAGGATAGCTTTAGAAGACAATCACTTCTACCATGACGATATTCGGGCTCTGCCTCAATGATGGGGAAATTTTTTAGGAAGCGACGGAAAATACTTTGAATGATTCATTTATAACTTTTTTATAAATAAAGATGTATTTTTCATTTAAAAAACATCGAGAGATTAGTTGCGCACCTAATACTATTTAACATAAATGATTGAATTTTGTCATACGTTTGCTGAATAGCTTATAATTATTTTGTAGGCTTCTGATAGAAGTTTCATAGCTAACATTAAAAGCTGTATTATCTTATGCTTATGCCTATCGTTAAGCAGCCACTATAAAAGCGGCTACAAAAGTTCATAACCTGTCAAAACCTGTACACACTTCAGACAGTATACATACAGAACACACCATAAAACTGTACATAGTATGATGTGCATAATGTGTACAGAAAAATTACCTTAAATCTGTGCACAGAAAGCATTTCACAACATACTGAATCAAAAAGCTGATATCATACAGAAAGCATAAAATCATAACTTGTACCATATAAACTATATTTGCACTAACTATATGCATCCACATTTCATGCAGAAATTTTCAAAGGAGGCCGAGTAGCTACTACTGTATTCGTAAAAGCTGGTCCAGTAATGCCATAGTAAACTAGAAAAACTTACCGCGAAGTCTTCACTTCTCTAAATTCCGCAGCCAAAAAGTCTGGGTTACTTTTAAAATATAATGCCATCATTATGGAATTCACCTCTGGGAGATTATCGCAACAGCCTTACAAGAAACCGTCTTCCATTTCGCAAATATTCGATATATTCTTTTTCTACGAATATAGAAAATGGATGAAAAATATTTTACGTGACTAAATAACGTCATAAAATGTCTCAGAGAAAACTAGGATTGAAAAAATATCGAGATATTCACTTAATCAACGACTGCTTCATTGTAGCTTCTGCGGCCGTGCATGCAAAACGAAAACGCCGTAGGGAGAAATGACGTCACCAACAATCAGAGCTAACTTCGCGTTTGCAGACGCATTTCACTGTTTTAAATGAATTTCATGATAAAATCAATGGTTTACGAGAAGATCGATTGGTGAAAATGGATTAATGGTGAAAATTGCTATAAGAATAATATATTATTTCGATGAAAAAAATTTCATGCAACTTCCCCATTGCTTGGAGATTTGTTTACAAACACGGTAGTGAAGAGTCAACTCGAGCTGGGCTTGAAATTGACTCGCATTAAATTTTAAAAATACAATTTCAATATTTTGAATATATTTAGTAATTAAAATGTTATATTACTACGAAGTTCAGTTATTGAATTGGTGAAAACAAAAAAAATAATTTAATTTATAGTTTTGACCGACGTATCAATTGATGTTGCGTTACTAACTCCTAAAAACATATCACTAAGAAAAAGACGATTTCTTTTGTAACATTATCCTTTTTTTAATGTCCTTTATGTTATCCGGGGCTGAGACGAATCCAAAGAACCTAATATCATTAAAATCGGTGCAGCCGTTCTCGAGTTATAAGTGTTCTAACTAACACGATTTTCGACTTTCTTTTATATATATATATATTTATTTATTTTCTCCACGGATTCGTATAAGGAATAAGCCCATGCACTTTGAGCGAACAGTAGAGTTTCTGCGTAGTAACGAGGCGGAGTGGGCGAAGACGCTGTGCAAACGTGTTGCAGGAGCTTTTTAGGAGTTCTGGGTGCAAAGGAGCGAGTGCTCATTTCATGCCGATGGATATGAAATTCATTCCGCTCCGGGGCCCTTGAGACCCAATTACTTTCGGAGTGGTGGCATGCGCGCAAAGCTTAGTTATATCTATTTCCAAGAAGAGCGTCTTTCGAAACGGTTTTAACCCTTCCGAAGAATCGCGTTTAAACCTACACGGGCAAGGAGAGGGCCAAGTGAAGTCTTCGACTCTCTTACGCTCTTCGACTAAACGTATACCATTAACTACTACATGCATCTTGTTAGACCCTGCCTAGGACTAAAGTATTCTTAGCCTAAAATATTATTAGTTTTCCATGAAAAAGTACCTTTCCCTTGGGCTACAACCTTGTCGCGGTGGAAAGACTTGCGTGTTCCTATGACCCCTAGAGCTGCACTAGCGGGATTAATTCTAAATTATTCCCGGTAGGGCCACCCATGCCAGATAGGTCGAAGGGTAGGAGCCAGACGAAAAGTAGTCCACGTGATGGTGTCACGTAAAAAACACTGTTGGAATGGAAGTGGGAAACCCTACCAACTATCTCTTCCCTGAAAAAATGGAGTACAACCAAATGAGCCTCGGAATCTCATCGCCCGGGACCCGTCCGCAAAGGGCGGGTGTCGGGCAAGGCAGCGAGGTCGGCAAGGTCCTCGGGGTCGTCAGCATGCGAAATCCTTGCAGAGACTTATCATCATCATCAGCAGCAGCAGCAGCATCAGCAGTGAAGAAGGAAGAAAAGAAGACCAAGAATATGGAGAAGAAGAAGTCGGCTACAAATGTAGGGACGTGGAATGTGAGGACAATGATGAGGGCGGGGAAGTTAGAAAATATCAAAAGGGAAATGGATAAAGGGAGAATAGATATCTTAGGATTATGTGAGATGAGGTGGAGGGATGGGGGACTTTTGGAGTGATGTGTATATAGTTATATATAGTGGTGGGGAGGAAAGCCAGCGAGGGGTAGCTTTAATATTAAACGAGAAGATGGGTAAGCGTGTGGTAGGCATACACCAGGGGGGTGTTTCAGAGTCTCGTAGGATTGGCGGCGTCGGAAACGGATTCATTCCGAGTCGATCGGGAACCTATCCTACGCTCGTCTTCCGTGCGTTTCACACATACTATCGGAAAGCGTTCCGCTTTTGGTATGACGTCAACAGTCATCCTCCTCCGGGAAACGAGAAAACGTCACAATTTTCAGTGACAAGTGAGCAGCGAAAATAACCTCCCGCAAGATTTGATACTTGACAAGGGAGGCGAAAGGTATGTACGGGCATAAATAAGTGCTAATTGATACATTGTCACATAATTGACGTTGTTGCCGGGTAAAATTATTTTAGAATTGTTCGTATGTAGTTTTTTTAACGTAATACCCTGTCGTTTTGAGCAAATTACGGGAATGAAGGAAATTTTGAACGAGTTTGTTCTGTCATTCTCGTGAGAGCATAGTTGATTGTTCTTGAGAACTAAATTACAGGCAGTCACGAAATCCATAATTTTTTCCAACAACATATGGTTTATTTACTCAATTGTTTAACCAAATTATCATATTTTCATTCAGTATCTCAATTAAATATGAATATTGACCATCATAAATAATGTTATGGCCTTCATGATATGCCGTAAACGTCTTAAAAATTTTCCGTGAAAGTGGAGGTACGCTGGAAGAAAATATAGCGATTACATTAGGTTGAATAGTGTACATTAATAGTAATGGCTCGAGTTATGTACGTTAAAATAACGCAAAATAATTTTGTTAGTTTGTTATCTGTTTTGCACGTTCTCGGTTATTTCTATAACACCATTTTATTTGGTACGAAAATGACAAATTGTTGCTACTGATGCAACTTGAAATACATCTTCTAAATTATATATCAGTGAGCGATAATTCCACAAAGAAAAAAATATTCGCTGCAAAAGGGAATCGAACCTATAACCTTTACCTCGCTGCATACTGCCTTGCGCCACCGTCAATTGTTACAAAAAGGCCGAAATTTGTAACCTATAAATAGAAGGATGGTATGAGGGAGCTTCGGTATAGTTGTTATCGTGGCTATTCCCGTTATGCTTGAACTAGTATTTCATATTAAAATGAATATTTAGAATGTACATGGAATGTACTGAAACCATGTACCACGTAATCAGATGAATTAGGTACATAACCACGTCTAATTTCGATGTGACTACGATGTCAAGTCACACACACAATCATTTCAAACTATACAAATTGTTATACTTCCTAACCCACGGACACGTATTCAATGCATTATGCTACCTGCATATTTGTAAGTCGTTACGCCATGCATTCCAACTTGTTTCACGTTCTTTTTGCCAAATTACTCGTCCAAATAACAACGCAAACGAACTTGTACCGTCAATGATACAGTCTGCCTATTTATCGCCTAATTTGCACGAGAATTAAAGTCACTTGCACTTATATTACTCTATCAGAATATCCGCATATATCAGCACTCATGAAATAAAGTGGTATGATTTTATTATAGCCAAATACTTAATAAAAAACAGCAATATAACATATCTCCACTCGCCACGGGAATGAGTTTCCGGCACCTCTAGCCCACTCGACTTCTATCCGATAGGAAAGCCGGCCTTGAGTCGATAGGAAGCCAGTCTGAAACGCACGGATTGCCTGGCCGATAGTAAGTGACGCAGAATCCGCGTCAAGTCTCCCGATCCGCTCGGAAAGGGAGACTCTGAAACACCCCCCAGGTAAGCGATAGGATTCTGGTGGTAGAAATTGAGGCGCGGCTCACCAACCTTGTGGTGGTCCAAGTTTACATGCCCACTAGCAAGCATAGGGAGGAAGAAGTAGATGAGGTGCATGAACATCTCGAGGAAATAATCAGAGACACACCGGGTAAGAAAAATCTGGTAATGATGGGTGACTGGAACGCCTCAGTCGGGGAAGGGAGGGATGGAAACGAAATAGGAGATGCTGGTCTAGGAATACGGAACAACAGGGGAGAGAAAGCAGCAGGATTTTGTAGGAGAAGCAAATTATTCATCACAAACACGTGGTTCAATCATCATAAAGGGCGAAGGTACACATGGAAAAGTCCAAGGGATGTGGGGAGATATCAAATAGACTACATTATGGTAAGACAGAGGTTTAGGAATAGTGTGAAAAACTCGCGCAGCTTCCCTGCAGCGGATGCGGATTCGGACCACAATCTAGTGCTCATGAAATGCAACGTAAGATTCAAAAGACTTATGAAAGTTAGGAAGGCGAAGAAATGGAACGTAGAAGCCCTGAAAGGGAGTATGAGGAGAGAATATCAGGAACTGGTGGACATTAGTATGCGGGAAATTGACAGTACTAAGACTGTTGAGGAAAGATGGGATAATATTAAAACGGGAATAGTCAAAGCGGCGGAGAAGTCAATTGGTTACGTTGACAGTAGAAGGATAAAGAAGCCGTGGATAACGGAGAACATGATAAGGGAAATGGAGGAGAGGAGGAAGTGGAAGAACGTGGACACAGAACAGGGCAAAATAATGTATAGACAAATTAATAATCGATTACGGCGTGAAACAAAGAGAGCAAGGGAGGCTTGGTGGAAAAGACAGTGTGAGGAAATGGAAAAGTTCCAGAAGGATGGAGGTGCGTTGAACGCCAAAGTGAAGTCGCTATCGGGCGGCAAAAGAGGACAAGCCATGGCTTAAATTAAGGCTAAAGATGGGAGGATACTAACCGAGCGAGAATAGGTACAGGGTAGATGGAAGGAATACGTGGAGGACCTGTATGACGGAATGAACAAACCAGAGAGATTGACTCTAGAGGAGGAAAGTGCAGTGGAGGAGGATAATCTTGGGCCGGAGATATTAAATTCGGAAATAGAGAGAGCACTCCGTGGTATGAAGGCTAGGAAAGCAGTAGGCGTGGACAATATACCGTGTGAGCTTCTGAAGAATCTAGGGAAGGAAGATAAGAAAAGGTTTTTCGAACTAGTGCGCAGGATCTGTGAGGAGGGATGTTGGCCGGAGGATATCTTGAAGACGGTTTTAATTCCGCTTCCGAAAAAGAAGAAAGCTGTGGAATGCGGAGATTATAGGACTATCAGCCTAATATCGCATGCGGCGAAAGTGGTGCTGAGGATATTGAACAGACGAATGGAGGCGAGGGCAAACGAGTATTTGGGCGAAGATCAGTTTGGTTTCAGAAAAGGGAAGTCAACTCGTGATGCAATAGCAATAATGAGGTCCCTCGTGGAGAGGAACCTAGAATATGAGCAGGACGTATATGCGTGTTTCGTGGATTTTGAGAAAGCGTTTGATAGGGTGAACTGGGTTAAGTTAATGGATATTCTGAAGAGAATAGGTGTAGATTGGAGGGATAGACGACTGGTTCGTAATCTTTATATGGCCCAGACTGCGCAAGTGAGGGTAGCGGACGGAGAATCTGGGTGGGCAAGCATTGGCCGAGGTGTGAGGCAAGGCTGTCCTCTATCGCCGCTGCTCTTTAACGTGCACGCTGAAGAGATGGTAAGGGAAGCGTGGGATGAGTTAGAAGCTGGAATAAAAGTGGGAGGAATGATGTTCAAATCATTGAGATTCGCGGATGATCAGGCGTTAATTAGCCAGTCAGCGAGGGGGCTTCAGGCTCTGATGGATGCATTATACGAGCGTTGCGAGGAGTATGGGATGAGGATTAATCATAAGAAAACTAAGGTTATGCGGTTTTGTAAAGCATCACGAGCGAGGAATGTGAGACTCAAGGTAAAGGTGGGTGGTGAAAAACTTGAGCAGGTTGAGCAATTCAACTATTTAGGCAGTACGTTAGAGGAAAACGGATACAGTAGTAAGGAAATAAGGAAGAGAAGCGCGTTAGCGAAGGAGGCATTCATGAACAGGAAGGAGCTTCTGAGACGATCGTTGTGTAAGAGTTTAAAGAAAAGGTTAGTGAAGAGTATGATCTGGAGTGTAGCTCTCTACGGTGCGGAAACGTGGACACTGAAAGAAGACGAGAGAATATTGGAGGCATTCGAGATGTGGGCGGGGAGAAGAATGGAGAGGGTGAAATGGACGGAGAGGAAAAGGAACGACGAAGTGCTGGATATGGTTGGCGAGGAGAGAAAGCTTTTAGATGAGATACGGAGGAGACAGAAGGTATGGATGGAGTTAGTGCTTAGCGGTGAGGGGATGTTGAAAATGGTGTTAGAGGGTAGAATGTTAGGGAAACGAGGGAGGGGAAGGAAAAGAATAGGATTTTTAGATGGATTGAAATAGAGTAGGCCTTACAGTGAATTAAAGAAGGTAGTGCTGGAAGGAAAGGGAGGCTCCCAGCTCCTTTCTTGAATACTCCATGAAAACCTACCTTAATCGGTAGAATACTGTAATAATAATGAAAAAGTAAAACAAATACTCATGAGTCGGGAATTTTTAACGGATTCTTCACGCTAAGGAAGACAGGATACAAGACACAATGGAATTGGGTTGTGAGGAATATAACCTAGCAATTTTATTATTTCCACTTCTAATCCCTTTCTCATATCAAGGAGCGGATTTATCGGGGGTCACAGGGGTCATGATCCCCCCAAATTTTATAAATAAAATTTTAATTTGTATTAGTTTAATGGTTTTTAATTTTTAATTAGTTTTTTTTAAATCCTTGTAAAGGGAATGTATACGTATGCAAATACATGACTACAAGTCGCAAATGTGAGAGGAGTTTGAGTTGTATTTAACGTATAGCGTAGCTCTCCTAGCGGCAAAAACGCCCCTCTCTCCTCAGGGGTATTCCATACTCCCCGGACCCATATTTGGTGCTTAATCCCCCCTGCCGATGTCTCCTTTATTTTCAGACTCAATGGCGCAAGGGCCTCTTTCCTTGTCATCCAGACGGCCAATGAACTACCAAACGGAAGTTTGGAGCTCACTAAACACTTGATGACCAAATAAAAATAATAGAATCATAGATGTCAATTTTAATTTTTTATTCAATTTTATGTCATATGTTTTTATCTAATATTACATTGATACGCTACACAAGTACAAATGCATTAATGGGGATGGCAAAAGTGGCTTATTCATCAAATTTTACTCATCGTATTTTTAACATGGTTAAAAAATGATTTAATTCATAATTTTTTCATTTGTAATCCGTTGCCTCCTTCCTGAGTTATCCGGGACGAGAAATTGACGGTATTTACCCTTTAGCAGATAAGTTTACCGAAAAAAGACTTTTCCGGTATTATTGTATTGAAATAATCATCATCCAAAAACCGATGTTAACACGTGCGAAAAAGTGTAAAATTCTCACAGAAAAATTACATTGAACTGCTCCAGGCCAAGGAGGAATATTTTTCCTGCAATTTTAGAGAATGCTGGGCAGTGGTACTGCTGGCATTTCTGCGATATTTTAATTATTCAATGGAAACTGTACATATCAAAATCAACATTTAGTCTTACTCTTGTGGTTTGCGGCGCTATAAATACTTGATGCCTCGTAGTATTATAAATCTGTGACGTGAAAGGGTTTGTTTTTACGTGGTATGAATAAAAATTTATAAATTTTAATAGGATAGATTTTAGCAAACACTCATTACGATTTGCCGAAACTTTTTACAATGAAACGTCAAATGGTACACAACAAACGATAAAGCAAGGAATCTTAGAGTGTGATGTCGACACGTCTTAAGACATCACTTCCACCGTAAGTATAAACGCCTACACATTTTAATTAGTAGCACTTAATCAAAAGAAAATTTAGTAGGATTCTGAAACGGGAGCAGGAAAAGCAAATGTTTTTTCCAGAGTGTATTCTCATGCTCAAGAGCTTTTCTGAATGACAACATTATGACTCCAAACTGGAGAGTAACCGAGTAACCGGCTATATGTAATAGGGTGGTTTCCTATTATTTTTTTATTGCTTTAATAGAAAGATTATTACTCCTGGAGTACGTATTCCACGCTTTTAGATTTTTAAATGACGATATCTATTTTTCGCGATTAAATGAAAAGTGAAAATTTTCAAGCGCGCGAAAACGCGACGGGTAAGGAAATCTCTCCGTGTGACGTATTTCTGGTTCCCCCTCCCGCCTTGTGAGGTGACCTTGATCGAGGCTCTGAGCGCTGATAGGACGCAGGATGCTAGCGGGTAGCTGAGTACCTTGCTGGATGGTAGCGCTTGGCTTAAAAAAGGTTTATTAATACCTTATCAAACGAAGAAAACTTTCCGACCTTAGCCAGTTTTAATAGGTGATTATTAAGACATGTTTCCCTGAGCTCTGTGCCTCATGCATGCATTGGTAACCTCAGACGATGTATAACTCCTATCCTCTCGTGTAGAAACTAAGTCCCTGTGACGTCATGCGGAGTGGAATCGCATGGGTGCCAATCTGGCCTTTTTCAAATGAGGATAAAATTTGACCCTTGCCATTCGTCTAAACCGGTATTTCAAAAACCAAATAATTTGTGTATTATGAATACACTAATGGTGGGTAACGAATCGCAATCAATGCCTTTCGTTTTCTTTGATGAAGGAAACTACCCTATTGGATATTTGCAACCGTCGGTGGTGGTTGGGTGAAATCATCGCCTGCAGAACCGTAGGTCATGAGTTCGATCCCTTCCTGGGTGTAGAAAATAAATAAATTAATATTTAAGCTAAAGTAGTGCAAAGACCAGCCGTAGGCACACCGTAAACGATTATCATCATGAGGGAATCAATGTAAAAAAAGCGAAAAACGACCAAAAATCGACGTTTTGCGACGCAATATCTGAACTTTCCAGACTGCAGGACGTTTCATCCCACGGAGCATTTTGAACTACATTTCCCTCTACATGGATGAAGGCTATTTTCAGGATAGAGGTCAGCCCCGCTGCACGATGTTCTCTTAAAACAAACACCGGACGGAGGAAGCTTTTTTCCTCCACGCCACATTACCGAGAACAATAAGCAATCGGATTTGCTCTAGAGTAGCGAAGAGGTGGATAACTCGCTCCCATGGAGGGATTCGAAGAATCGCAGCGACGTTATAGCTCCGGCAGTGCGCACGTACGTTAGCGAAGGAGCAATTTTCCCGCACCCACTCTCCATCGCTTAATTGCACGCTTACGTCATTTCAATGATCATCGAGGCCCAGAAAACGAACGAGGCGTGGACACGATGAAAATGAGGAAACGCTTGCGGAAGGGTCATTGTTATAAAAAAAATATAGCCAGCAAAGAAGATACATGTGTGCGCTACGCTTCCGAAGCCGACAAATGTGGGGTGATAGCTTAGCTTCTCATTGGCGGGACAGCCACCGCGACAACAGCATACTGTCGACATCATAAAATTAACATTCACATATACTTTTCAATATTTAGTACTTTTTCTTCCTCATTTCGAGTTGAAAAGAGAACGACAATGAAAGAATTTCAATGTTGATAAAAAAATGATAGAGCCGGTAATGATTTCTCAGTAATGAAAAAGGCCGCGAAAAAAAGCCCACGCCATCGCGGACGATTCGTGCACAGATCTGCTAGATGTCGCAATTGTATTCTTAAAGAGCGACTATGCAGAAAAAAAAATAACGGTGCGGACGGTAATTCGGCGATTGCGCGGATCGAAAAATCTATCGATTGATGAGATTTTAAATTTTCAACAATTACTAAAACACTAATAGTAACTATTGAATTAGTCTAAATTTAGAGGAAACTCGAGTGATCTAATATTTAATTGAAAGATAATTCAAATGAAAACGTGGGTTTGGGTGGGTTATTGACATTGAATGCGAATTATTGATATTGTCGTGTCAAGAAAACTATTAGTTGGGAAGACAGGCATATCTCCAGAATTATTTATGAAGTTCTTTAACGATCGTATTCTCAATTTATTTCGCACTTTGTGCACACTTAATCTCTAATAATTGTGAAATTAATAAAAGAAAACACACTGGTCAATAAATTATCACTTGCATTATAAGATTGACGCCGGTGCGCTACCCAACACCGTGAAAAAAACACAACGACACCCGCACCGTCGCCGACGATTCCAGCAGCCGGCGCACAGGTCTACCAAAATTCATAAATGGTTTATTAAAGAGCGACAATAGAGAAGTAAAAAGATCAGTCCGAACGGAAATTTCGGCGGATGCTGGGGTCATAAAATAACGAGGTTTTCTATTTGCATCAATTATTGAAGCACTAGCCAGCGAAAAAACATCAAATTTCATACGACTATTTCGGAAGCCTTTTACTACAATATGCGGAAAGGAAATTTCAACATCCTAATACGTTTTTATTTCACAAAGGCGTAAATGCGATGCATGCGTGCGACAAACTGGAAATTCAGTTTTTGAGTGCAAAGTGAAATTTAATCTAAACGAAAATAAGTTTCATGATACCAGTAAATGCAAAAATAAACTAGCTTGAACTTCATGATTATTCTTTAAATAGAACGGGCGGCCTTGAGATATTAGTCATCAAATTCGCGTCATAAAATATTTCGACGGATAGTATGCGAAAATCAGTTGAGCGGTAGGATAGCAGGTCGTTGAACAACAGGAGCAGGGATAACGAGATAATAAACATTTTACCCTGATATTTTTTAGGAAATGGCAATCACCTCGCATGAGAATAGGCATTATATTTAAGCTTTACGGCCATACACACGCACTCATTTACCCACGACTGTTTTGTTCTTGGAAGCACCAGCACCCCATCGTGTTATGATCATACTTCAGCTTTATTACGTTGCGTGTTTTCCTATGATACGTTGCACGTGCGGGGGTGAAGTATACAGACGACGCGACGGCTAAATGGGTTCCGCGAACACAGGCTCCGCCGGAATCCGTAGTTTGCTTGCATCTCAACAAACTCTACGGGAGACTACTCTCCGTCTAAATGAAATAACCTCCGATTTTATGATGTCTCCTGCAGAAACACGTAGCGGATAATTTCTTGCATGCGCCTCGGTGTAAAATGCGCACATGTGCCATGCGGAAGAACTTTTCGT
Organism: Ischnura elegans; assembly: GCF_921293095.1. Classification (NCBI taxonomy): domain Eukaryota; kingdom Metazoa; phylum Arthropoda; class Insecta; order Odonata; family Coenagrionidae; genus Ischnura; species Ischnura elegans. The sequence continues at coordinate 150,609,563 of NC_060246.1, forward strand.
CAAGATTTGTTGACGGAAAAGATCAGGACTTGAACCGAAGCTTTTCGCGATGGGAATATTTTAGTACTCCCCTGATGTTTGTAATACGAACAGACCTAGCGGATAGTGAGTTTTAATAGTTTGCATATAATAAGAAACCGGCGATGAGGGTACTTTTTTTCTATGACCGCTTTATCGAATTAACTTTGGCTTTTAATGTTCCAAAGCATATAATCCTTTACTTACACTGATGATAGACTAGTATTTTTGTTGTTACGAATGAATTGTTTGGCTTTGCGAGCGCTCGATCAACGCAATTTGATCCAAAGCAACCGGAGGTATGAAGTAGTTAATTTAACAGCGGGAGTGCAAATATTGGCTGAAGAAGCATTTCTATTAGTGAATTTATACTTGATACATGTCCTTTGTTGATGGAGAAATATCTGTAAGCAGCATAGATTTTCATGAAAAGGAAATAGGCACTGAACGTTTCATTGTAACTATTACCTTAAGGCAAAATAAATAAATTAAAATCGCCACTTTAAATACATTCGTCCGATACATACTCCATAAGTTTGAATTTGAATTTTTATATTAATACATGTATTCATTTTGCAAAAGATACGTTACCGGAAAAAAAATCCCATAGAACCGTAATGAAGTAAAACCCCTTATGGTTTTAGCCCATTACATACAAACTATACTAACATATAATGAATTCAATCGATTTAGGCATGATATAATGGACATTAAAATCAAATGTAATAGCAATTGTAATTGTGGGAAAGTGCCATTGAATTTTACTGAAATAGTTCAAATATAAGATTAACTAGTTCATTGATCGATTAATAATTTGGCAAACTGCATTTCCTTACTGATGAGGCAACGCAAAGTCAGTATAAGCAGGAAAAAAGAATAGGCTTCATAGAATGAAAACCGGAAAACCAGACACATATTTCCACAAAGAACATGTGTGTTGAAATTTAAGATGGAGAATTATTGCGTGCACTAGTTGAACGGCTCATATGCCGAAACTTTAATCACCGTTACTATCCTAGTCATCACCCGATAATTCAAGGTGAAATTGCTTTTCAACCGAAGGATTAAAAAGACGTTAGGTGGCAAGGGCCCGTCCGTTGAAAAGGGTGAATTTTGATGGATGGATATCGATTCCAGGAGAACCGTCGAAACAGAAAAGAAAGGTCAGCAGAGATTAGTTCGCTCACGCGCGCGGGAATGAGAAATGACTTCTCCTCAATCTCCTCTTTCCCCTTCCCTATCTCTCAGAGGCGATGATCCACCTATTGGGGCAAAAATAACTCCATGCAGCGGTTAAATGTTTATCACATCGACGGACTATAACAGGACCACCAATAACTGTGCTGCAGAGTATTCTCTGAGACCCAGCATCTCAGAGTACATCTATAAAAGAGAGCTTAAAATGGCTGCGTAGTAATATATATCTGAGGCCAACATGGGAATTTGAAAACCCAATTTTTGAAGTTGCTCTGGAAAGATGAATGTATATTATTAAGTTAAATACTCATAAATTTAATTGTTTAAAAAAAATTGTTAAATTTAATAGAAATAAAATTTCCAATCGAAATTTAAAAAAACACGAAAGCAGCCTATATTGAGGTTGTCTACCAATCGGATCGCGTGATATCACATTTTACTATTGTAGTCTGTGTCTCATGAGAAGAAGCCTAAAATCTCTCGCAATCATATTTACTTCTTCAGTTACTTGGCATTTTTGTAAAGAGTGAGAAGAATCTCTTCTTCAGACCGTTTCAGGATGTAGCTGGCGGTGAATGACGGTGAATGAAGTTCGGAGAAGAGTTCATATTGTGTCGTTACCAAATAAGCTGATAGTCGTTAAAAGAGGGAGAGCAAGATGATGACTTCTGCGATGCTTACGAAGGGGAAACGATTTTTTCATCCCATCCTCACGAGAGACGGAAGGGTTCGCCTGTCTCCCTCGATTTCGCGCCCGAACGCTCCAGGAGTCGATCGCGGCGGAAAGGAGGAAAAAATGAAGAAAAAGGAGTTCACCTCAATGCCCAGGAAGAAGGCGGTGGCGGGATCAAATCTGAAAGTCAAGTTTCCAGGTACTATGTTGGCGGAAAGGAGGAAAATCATGATATCTCCCGACCTAGAAAGGAGATCATTGCGTTCGGTCGAATGAAAATAGAGCAAGATACTAAGCCGAAGTTTATTGCGAGGTAATGTAATTTTTTGTGCTGCGGATACAACTGCGTTGATGTGTGCAAATAATCATAGACTTTCAACTTTAATATCGATGAGGTTAATATTGGTTTATCCTATTTTAACCAAAAATTTTTTTATTAAACATGTGACAGTGTAAGTACTTATCCTGGGGAATTGCATACCCTTATAGAAAAAAGACAGACGGAGTGAGTGGCACAAATATAAAGCAACCTTCGCTGCTAGAGTAACAAAAAGTCATTCGGAATTGCATCATGTCATGTTTCTCTCGATATATGCCTACAGTTTAACGAATATTCACAAAAATAGAGATACTTCCGTAACACGAATTTTTATTACACCTGTTCTCATGAAGAGCAAAGAGCGATTAAGAGGATATCAAAAAAATAATGGGAGTGGTAGACCACCTCAATATCGGCTGTTTTTCTGTCCTTTAATTTCATTTCCATTAAATTTAACGCTCTCAAAGAGGGAGGATACATTTTTAATCAATTAAGTTAATGAGTCTTTAATTTAATTATACAAATATTCAATTTTCCGGACCAACTTTGAAATTGGGATTTTAAGTTTCACTGTGTGCCCCAGATATATGTTACTACGCATATCACCTTTCTAGCTTCTCACTTCTTCAAAACTTAGGAGAGCGTGAAACATGAGTTGTTTTTGTCGGCTTCTGTAATTTTCTAAAATAAAAGAAAGAAGATTGAGAGTGAAGGCATAACGAGGAAGGAAAATTACTAAACAAATTATGACATCCTAGCAAATTCAGGTGAAACTATACTTCGAAATTACATCTAAATACGAGGATATGATGTATTTTACGTCGAGAAAACCGATCATTAGGAAATAAATCATGTTTATTTTATAAATCCTGAAATTAACGGAAAAAATGATAATTTCATAATGCAAACAAATATAGGACTTCTTGCAAATGAAAGCGATGAAAATAACTAATTAAATGTATAAAGGCAAACTCTTTAGATAGGTACAGTGTGTTCATAATGAGCGGGCCGCTTTTTCGGGAGTTTATTTTGTTGTTAACAAGTCTATCACCACGTGGCGTTGTCATTGTGCACATGTGTATTGTTCCGAGCATTCACGCTCTCAATTACTAGCCTAATGCCCCCGTGGAAAGTTATGTCATGCTATATCTAATATATTTGTTCTCATCGGGGTTAAGTCCTATTGTTTTAAGTTACTATCCCATATCTCTAAATTTTTCATGCACCCACGGCTGTATTGAGTCGCGTGGTTTGAAGAAATTCAGGAATGAAATAGCTGACACCAAACGTAGTACTGCGAAGCGTCCGCGTCTCTGGTCTTTAGGAATTATGGCTTCCAGGAGGCAGGTAATAATGTGAGAGAGAGCTCAGGCAATGCGGAGAGCTGCGAAGCGACCGAGTCTACAACATCTAAACGTGGGGATACGCTGTTGAGTAAATTAATATTTGCAGTCGAGAAAACCGATTTTTAGAAAAACAATCAGCATAAAGTCATAAATTAATGCAGAAAATGATAAAATCATGATAGAAATAAATAAAAAGACTTCTTGGAAATGGATGCGATAAAAAGAATGTAATTAACAATTTATTTTCCAAGTAGATAGGCTAATTCCATACAGTGACGGATCTATGGTGGGGGTAAGGACCCCCCCAATTGGGTAGAAACACACACTAGATAAAATCGAAATTGTTGGCGGTTTCCACTTAAACGAAAGTATTTAGTTATTTTTCCGATATGTTTAACTGCTTGAACGAATTCAAATACATATTAGCTCCAAAATTATGGCCTATTTTACACCAAAAGGCCATAGCCCCCCCTTGGGAATCCAATTTACACTAAATAGAATGGCAATTTTGTTCGGACCCCCACTACTGCTGGGAGGTTACCGCCTACTTAGCCCCAATCAATAAGTCAGTGAGCATATGCCCACTAGATGCATTCGAGGACATAGAAATATTCATTCCTATCCATCATCATATTCTCTTTCGACATCAACAAGACCTACAATCCACACCTCTGGATCCTGAATCCGCCTCTGACTCCATATCTTTGTCTTGCTACCGCGGCTGTATTGAGTCGCGTGGTCCTTAAGTTGAAGAATGAAATAGCAGACACCAAACGTATTACTGCGAAGCGATCGCGTCTCTGGTCTTTAGGCATTATGGTTTCCAGGAGACAGGTAATAATGCGAGAGAGAGCTCAGGCAATACGCAATGACAGTGCGATGAAGTTCGCAAACTGGAGTGCACGGAGCGGATTCGACGGAAATTGAACCTCAGCCATAAGGTTCCGATACTATGCTCTTCATGCGTGCTACCTACGCGACCCGACGTGTTCCTCAAGGGTGGCAATCGAAGCGTCGGATTCACTCTCCTTCCGAGAAAGAAGCGGTGCTTGCAGTTAGACCTCCTCGGAAATTCACCGTGAAAGAGAAACCCCTGTTTCTCGGAGCAGGCCCTCATTCTTTAGATTGGATTCATGAGAGAGTCATTCGTCGTGCAATCGACCGAATAAATTTTATTTCACGTATTTGCTCCCTTTGGAACGGTCTTGCATTTTAGAAATGCTTATGGCATAGTGGTTTGCCTCCTTAAAAAAACTGCTTTGAAAATAAGGACGTTCACAAGAAATATTATTGCATTATGAAAATTCAAATAGATTTTTGAATTATGAGTGGATATTAAAGGGGAATATAAAAAGCAAATGGCGATAAAATCGATTTCAGGCGCATTTCAATCCTAGAGATTGCTTATAGCGCAAAATTTCTGTGCGCACTTTATCAAGCTAAAATACAAATAAAATAAAAAACATTATAAAACATTTCTTTTCAAAAACGGCGTGAAACGCACTACAAAGTAAAGCATAAGTTTAATTTCACTGGGAGAATAAGCGTGGGTGCTGAATACGTTTATTAGAAACCAATGTAGAAGAGTGTGATAGGAGTGTAAGGATTGGCATGCAGTTTTCATATCTACACCTAATCAGTACCAATATTTTCAGTCTTCACGGATCCATTCGTGATTGCAGATGATACGTGCTTTTTTAACAGTGTTTTTAACTAGAAAACTGCTGAAAGGAAAAATAACGGCCCTGAAAATGGAATGCAAAAGGTTGAATAGAAATATAGTGGAAGCATATTGAATAAAGATGAAATATAATAGAAAGTGCGTGAATATGGGGTAAAAATATGCGAGTCTGCCACATTTCAATGGAACGTAAGGGAAATATCAGGTCGTACCAATTTACTATAATAATTTAATACTTTTTAATGAAACTTACTCAGGGTGGTAGTCTGCGGTGCTTCTGGATTTGTGATAGTAAAAGCAGCGAGTTTTATCCTGTTGAAAACCGTTCTCTGAGTGAACTCAGTTACATTTAAATCTACCAGATCAATTTTTTGAAGTTGCAAACAATACTTGCGGAAACCGCGTGAACTTTGAGCTGTCATTTTGGAAAAATTGTCAAATTTTGTTACTGTTGAAGAGGTATGGTGATTGTTTTTAAAAAATGTCTAATTTTCATTTCGTCTACCTTTCACTACCCCTTATCATGTGCAAGCTTCATGTAATGGGCATGCTGGATTTAGCGAGTGAGAACCAATGGAATCATGAATGACTTTCATGCTTATGCGTATCAAGTTTAAATAGATCATCAGCGGAAATTAATTGTCGTTACTCACGAAAACAATATAGGATTTACCGTATCCTCTGAGCAAAGCCATGACCAAAAAAAATTAATCTCGTGTAGCTTATTCCGCAGAGGGAAGGGAATTCCGGGGAGGGAATTTGGAGTGGATGCACCTGAGATTTAAGATCTTATGCATTTCTGGGTGTGGGAGATTTGAACCCACTGACTCCCTGGCTCGTTACGGCCTTGTTTAGCTAACCTCTACCCTGATTTTTGTACAACGCTTTTCAATCGTTAAATCTTTGATTCGAAAAAGTCTTCCAAGGAACCCAATTTAAAAATATCATGTTTAATCTCATAGGTAGTACTTTCCGGGAGGCAATAGAATTTTTATGCTATAGGAAACTATTGTATCGTTTGTAATTAACCTCCAAGGAAATGTCTTAATCGTCCATCGTCTTCATTATATACTGTTTGGTTGTGAATTTCCCAGACTAAGTCGAGCCTCGCCACCTGTTGGCGATACCACGAATTGTCGGGTTTTCGTTTTGGTTTTGTTTTGTTTTGTCACTCCGAGAATGGGAGTGAATAGGCAGTCGTCCAGTGAACTTCGCAAGCGTATGAGCAACCCCAGGAGAAGGAGCCATGTCGCACCCCCGACGGGAACAACAGCAGCGGTGAGTGGTATGCCAACGGCCCGGCTCGACTTTGATTTAAACAATATACAGTCCACATTTATTATCACGATCGGAAGTGATCATATGGTCCTTCGGGCCGGATTTGTCGTTGTAGAAACAGTGTTGGTGTTAGAATACTTTTGGTTTTCCCTTTTTTGGTTGGTTTATTAGGGAACGTTGAAAATGCCAGCGATCGACGATGTAGAGTTTCGTATTGCATCTCTCTTAGCGAAGATGGGTCGTATTGATAATGTCGCTAAAGATTTCGAAAAGAATTCGAGTGATGTAAAAAAGAGGAATTTATTACGAGCTATGACGGACCACGTGGATAGTCTTTTGGAGGAATTCAATGAGGGTATTTTGAAATTAGCCTCGTTGTACGCGAAACAGTCCCCTCCCGTCGAAAAGGACAAGGAATTGCGTAAGTCTACGGAGGAGTTCGAGGCTATGTTTTTTAATACTAAGGCAATTCTTCTGACATATTTCCCAGATATAGAGCCACACTTAAGGTCAACTGGCCATCTTGCGACCGGGGAAAGTAATTCAACTCATACCGTAGCTCTCCCTAAGCTCGATTTAGTCGCGTTTAATGGCGATTTAATGCAATGGCAGTCATTTTATGATGTATACCTATCTGCGGTTCATGAAAACCCGTCCTTGAGTGACGTGCAGAAATTTTTGTATCTCAAATCTATTCTTAAGGGGGAAGCTCATTCGTATGTTTCGTCTTTACCTGTGTCCTCGGCGAATTACTCGGTCGCGTGGGAGAGTTTGAAAGCGCGCTATATGGACTCAAACAGGTTGACTAATGCCTATCTGGAGGCTTTGTTCGATATCAACCCGATCACCCGGGAAGGTCAAGCTATTCGCAAATTTTGCACATTAATTACTGAGTATGTTGGTGCGTTAAGCGCGGTGGGGCATAATGTCGAAAGTTGGTCGGTCCCAATGCTTTTTATGTTGCGCCGCAAACTCAATTCCGTGTTACGGGAGCGGTGGGAAAAGGTAGCGCTCAACGTTGGTGAGCCTTCCCTACAAACATTTTTTGATTTTTTAAGTGAGGAAGCCAAGATTTTGGAAGCAGCCTCATCGTTTCATTCAGATACTGGTCTGAATAAAAGGCCCCATATGCCAATGCAATCTTTAAGAAAGTCTACTAGTATGGTTGTTAATACTGATCGGCAAAGGGTCCAGAAATCGTGTCCAAATTGTTCGTTGCCGCATTCTTTGGAAAAATGCAGGAAGTTTTTGAAATTGTCAGTGGGATCTCGGCTAAGATTAGTTAAGGCTAAAGGGTGTTGTTTAGTTTGTTTCAGCCAAGACCATTATTTAAAAGATTGAGAATTCAAAATGCCATGCCCTAAGTGTAAATTGCCTCACAATGAATTAATTTGTTTTGCCAATCGTGAGGGTTCATGTTCGAAATTAGATAAAGATAATACTGCGGTAGAGCAGAAGCAGCAAAACCCTCAATTAGTGAGCGCAGACCCAGATGAGGCGAAAGAAAATCCTGTTCGAGAGGTGTCTTCTTTCCAAACGTGCACTCATCGGTTGGGGTCTGTCGTGATGCTTGCGACTGCCAGGGCGATCGTATTGGACATTGATGGCAATGGCCGCGTAACTAAACTCTTGCTTGACACTGCAAGTCAGGGAACCTTTATCACGGAATCTTGCGTTCGAAAGCTACGGTTGAATTCCAATAAAATTAGAACTCCTATTTTTGGGTTCGGAAATAATAATTCCGTGATATCGTCTGGAATTGTCAGTTTGAAAATGAGACCTTTGTCTGAAAGCACGTTGAAATTGGAAGTCAAAGCTATGGTGGTTCCTCATATTGCTCAATGCCCAAAATTATCGGTCTTTAATAGATCATGGCCTCATATAAAGGGGTTGAAACTTGCGGACCCGAGCTATTACGATGAGGACGAAATAGACGTATTATTGGGGGCAGAATGGTTTGCACACGTGGTAGTTAACGCGCCGATAATTGGTCCTCCAGGGACACCAGATATTTTGCCAACTGTTTTTGGTCATTGCCTAATGGGGAAAATTGAAAATAAAGCAAATCAAATCCGAGTGTTCTGCTCAACACTTGGTGATAATATTGAAGGTTTACTGCGAAAGTTCTGGGAGTCTGAGGAACCCCCTAAGAGATATCAGTGTAGTCCAGAAGATGATGCTTGCGAGCAGCATTATAAGAACAATATTTCTCGTGAATTGAAACAGTATGTTGTTCGTTTACCTTTTATCTCATCTACTCCTGAATTGGGGCAAAGCCATGGTTCCGCGCTGCAAAGGTTCTATATGCTAGAACGCAGATTAACCAAATACTCCGCTTTACGCTCGAAGTATAACGAATTTATGAAGGATTATTTTGAGCAAGGCCATATGATTGTGGCAACTAGGGCCCCATTGAGAACATCTTATTACATTCCGCACCATTGCATTTATCGTTCAAAGGCGGAGTTATCGCGATTTAGAGTGGTTGTTGATTGTTCTATGAAAACCACTAATGGCATATCATTGAATGATGTGTTGCATAAGGGTCCCAAATTACAAGTGGATCTAATCGACATTTTGATGCGCTTTCGATTGCATGAGGTTGTGGTGATCGCTGATATACGCCAGATGTATAGAAATATTAAGCTACACCCGGCCTATTATGATATGCAACGAATATTTTGGAGATTTAGTCCCGAGGAAGAGCTCCAAGAATATTGCTTGACCACTGTGACTTATGGAATGAAATCAGCTCCATTTTTGGCAATTCGGACACTTCATCAGTTGGTATGCAATGAAGGCGCAGAATTTCCACTTGCATCTCGAATAATTCGAGAAAATACTTACATGGACGACATAGCTTCTTCAGTTCGAACCATTGACGAAGCATTAGTATTGCAGAGCCAATTAAAGAAGCTTTTAGATCGTGGAGGACTTGAGTTGCGCAAATGGTTGAGTAACCAGTTGGAACTGCTAGAGAATGTACCCTCAGAATTTTGCATTCTGAAGCCAGAGTGTTTTACTTTTCAGCATGAAAACCAACCTGCCGCTGAAATTTTGGGTTTGGCATGGAATCCTAGGAAGGATAAATTTTCGTATAAGTTTGAGGCTGGATTTGGTGTCATCACGAAAAGAACCATATTGTCGGAAGTCGCTCGCTTATTTGATCCACTTGGATTTATTAGCCCTGTCACATTTTATGGAAAATGGCTCATCCAGCACCTTTGGCATTGCGGACTTGAGTGGGATGACACTCCTCCCGAAGAAGTGGTTGTCAAATGGAAACAATTCCGACTTGAGTTACCACTCATTTCGAAATTTGAATTACGTCGTTGCTTGAAAGTAGACTCGGCAATCGACCTTCAGTTGCACGCCTTTGCGGATAGTTCGGAGAGGGGATATGCGGCGGTGGTTTATTTACGAATTGTGAATTCCGACCAGACGGTTGCCACGTCATTACTGATAGCTAAGTCTAAGGTGGCACCGATCAAGCGGATATCATTACCTCGATTAGAATTATTAGGTGTGGTTTTGGCTACTAACCTTATTGATTACGCAAGAGATATATTGCTCCCTCACTGCGTAATTTCTGATGTTGTCGTATGGAGTGATTCAATGGTTGCTCTTCAGTGGATCAAGTCATCTCCTCACCGCTGGAAATCATTTATCGCAAACAGAGTCACTATGGTGCAAGAGAAATTATCTCCGAACAAATTTCGGTATGTTCCATCAGACTCTAACCCTAGTGACATAGCATCGAGAGGAGCCCTTCCTCGTCAATTGATCGAGGACGCAGGTTGGGTGACGGGCCCGTTATGGCTAAGTGAACAATCGGAGGCATGGCCGAGGGCTCCCAGCCTATCTCGCCAAACGGATCGTGATGCCCTTGAAGTGGAAGCTCGAACAATTAATCTACATACGGCACTAGAGGAAAACACGCTGACTTGGTTGTTGATGTTTTCTTCATTTTCACGACTGAAGAGGATAGCAGCATATTTGCTGCGATTCATTCATAATTGCAAGCATCCTAACGATAAACATATTGGTTATCTCACTACTGGAGAGTTGGACCAGGCTGAGGTACGGTTGGTAATCTTAGTGCAGCGAATTGAGTTTCAAAAGGAATTAGATTTATTACGGAAAGAAGAAGTGCCAAGTCGCTTAAGAAAATTGAACCCATTCATCGATGAGGAAGGTGTCTTAAGGGTTGGAGGCAGATTGAAGCATGCCAAAATTGCATTCCGCCAGAAGCATCCAATGTTGCTTCCAAGTTCTCATCATTTAACGGCTTTGATTATCGATTATTATCATGAGACCTACCTACACCCTGGGTCACTTCATTTGCACTGCCTTATCCAGTCGAAATTTTGGATCATTAATGCTAGAGACGTTGTTCGTCGAAGAATATTGCACTGCATTAAATGTTTTCGTGCAAACCCCAAACCGAAAGAGCAGTTCATGGGCAATCTACCGCCCTCTAGATTGAAAAAAATGAATGCTTTCAGCATATCGGGTGTTGACTATGGCGGGCCATTTGCTCTAAAAATGGCTAAAATCCGAAATTCTAAGATATTAAATGGATATATTTGCCTGTTCGTTTGCTTTGCAACAAAGGCAATACATTTAGAGCTTGTTTCGGATTTAAGCACAGACTGCTTCTTAGCCGCGCTAAAGCGGTTTATCGCTCGTAGAGGCGCTGTGACAGAAATACATAGTGACAATGGTACAAATTTTGTAGGGGCACAGAGAAGGATGGCGACTTGGAGGAAAGTAACGTCATCAACTGACTTCAATGACAGAGCCGAACGATATCTGGGTGGAAGAGGAATCACATGGAAATTCATACCACCGGGCAGTCCTCATATGGGAGGACTATGGGAAGCCGGGGTAAAATCGGTGAAAAGGCATTTGGGAGCATCACTCGGCGGTCAAGTGCTGACGTACGAAGAATTTTACACGGTGTTAGTACAGGTAGAAGCTGTATTAAACTCAAGGCCTATTACTCCAGTTAGTTCGGATCATAACGATTTTGAGGCTTTAACTCCTGGCCACTTTCTCCTACAAGAGCCAATTTACGCACTTCCTGAAGAACTGGAGCATGGTAATAGTGGATTGGGGAGACGATGGAGTTTGCTGCAACAAGTAGTAGGGACATTCTGGAAGCGATGGCAAAATGAGTACCGTAAAATGGGGTGACTTTGTGACAAGTTTTGCACTTTTTCACTCGCACGCTGATTGATTTTTAAGATAAACTGAAACGAATGGCGTCACAAGATAGCTTCAACTTTCCTTTACAAGATTATGTCTTCAAAAAATCTGTATCTTTAATATGAACAACTATATAAAGGGAAAACGTTGTCACAAAGTCACCCCACCCTGTGGGGTGACTTTGTGACAACATTTTTTTCAGGTTACAAAGTACAGGAAAAAATTAATGTCACAATTTCGACCAATTAAAAAGTATATTTACTTAATGTAAAAGTGTTTTATGCTTTGGCAAAGCTACAACATTTTTACAAGCGTTGAAAAGGGATCTCCCTAATCGATATTTTTCACCTCAAAGAACCCTCGCTTTCCTACAGCTCTTGGGGGGTCGATGGCATACAAAACTTCTTCCTTAGAATATAAAATAGCATCTTCTTTAGTAGGCCTCTTCCAGTACATACTGGTCCTCTCCATTACACTAACGATGTATCCCTCGAGTTTTTCTTCCGTCACCCTTCCTGGAAAAAGTTTCCCTTCAAAGTTGACCACTACAAAATCATCCACTTTGAAGATATGTTTTTCAGGCGCCATGCCGTTGATTCCCAGGACGTCTTTAGCATTTGGAATCACCGTGGTGGGAGTCGTTTCAACATCTGAATCCTCCAAATTGCTGAAAGATTCATCCAGCACGTCGGGGTCACTGGGATCTTCATCCGTCCAGTTCTTCTTTCCGTCGTTGACTTCGTCTGAAGAGCTTTCACTGGCGCTGCTTTCTTCAGAGAAATTGACTACCGGTACAGCCTTTTTCTTGCCACCGCTGGATCTAGAAGCAGGACTGGCTTTTGTCTTCTTCCCTTTCGGCTGTTCTGCCCTACTGGCTTCAATTTCGGCACTTGAGATACTTTTGCCCGCTGGAACGGCGAGCCTTCTCCTTCTCTTGGGGGCCCGGCATCCTGTAACCTCTTTTCTCTTCTTGTTTAGTTCTTCTATAAAGATCTCACCAACCACTCCTGGTACGGACTGCAGGCTCTCTTCCAAGACGGCCTTCGGAAGTCTTCGGAGAACTTCCATTTTGTTGAGTGGAAAAATCCCAGTCTTCCTGAACCCTGACTGGAGATTTTTTATGATGTTCTCCTGCAGCTTGTCCATCATTTTCTTTAGCAGACCTGGCAGTTCGTCTTTTGGGACGGACGTGCACCGGCTACCGGACGTCGACTGCTTCCAATTGGACAAAATTTCACGCCAAATCAGTTTTAGAACTCTGAATATTGCGACATCTAGCGGTTGCAGTAGATGTGTCGCATTTGGTGGGAGTGCGATGAATTTTATCCCATATTTTTCGCAGAGACGAATAACCTCCAGGTTAATATGCGAACTCAAATTATCGCCAATAAGAACTTTTTGGCCGTCTTGTTGTTTCAGTATGGGGAGCATAAGATTGACGAACCAGTCTTCAAACACTTGGTGATCGAACCATCCAGATTTAGTACGATTATACCGGGCTCCTTCAGGTCCATTGTCGGTCCAGGTCGACCACATGTTCTCGGCCTTGTAATTTATATATAGTGGAGCCAACTGTCCTGCGGCGTTCCCACAGACCATAATAGTAGTACATGCTTTCGAACAATTTTGTATCCGCTCAGGATATTTTGCTCCTCTTCTGACAAGCACTTTTTTGCTTCCCGGATCGTCCTGGACGTTTGTTTCATCATAATTCCATATTTTTTCTGGCGGAATATCCTCTAGCTCCTTCTCTAAATGCTGAAAATATTCGTCAATCACTTCATTGTCAGTCGCGGCTCTTGCATAGGTGATATTTTTGGCGACGCGTTCGGAGAGAATATCCTTGTGCCGCTTCATAAATGACATGGCCCACTCTCTCCCAGGTAAGTTTTTATTAGTAAACGCGGGAACTTTTCTCCCGGTTCGATCAAGATATGATTTAACGACGCAACGCAAATCAAAAGACGTCATTGGGAAACCGTAAGCTGCCATTGCAATGGAATGAGCAACGAACGTATCCTCTTCTTCTTTTGTGAAAACAGGTTGACCCCCATGCTCTCTTTTAGGTTTGACTGTCTCTGGGCTTAGGTTGGCTGAACCTTTTATCTCTTTGGTTTTGTTCCACAAGGTGTTTCGATGAATATTGAATCTAAGAGCAGAAAAAATGAACGTATGAAACGGTATACCGCACCGGTACCTGATTTTTTAATTCTGAGAAAAATGGCTTTTAAAAGATGTTTAATAGAAAAAATTTTCCAAGAATCTAAACATTATCAGATTTTTAAGAAGGTAGGCTTATTGCTTGCACAGACCCTTCCTTCATCAAGGAAAAATGCCAAAAGTTGCACATCGGGTTTAAATACCCGTTAAATGACAGCAAAGTTGGTATGAATGGCTACTAACCTTTCAGATGCTGCTCGCAGGGTCATTTTCTTTGTTAAAACCAATTTTACGGCCTTATTTAACGTCTCTGGAGAGTAATTTCTATAGGATCGTGCACCCAACTTCTTTTTATAAGTCCTCATCTTCCTTTCAGTATTGTAAAAACAAAAAACATGATAAAATTTAACCTAAAGCCATGGTGGGGTGACTTTGTGACAAGTTGGCGTGTCACAAAGTCACCACACAAATTGCGTGCATTTCAGTTTTTTTGTCATATGTTCAACAAATATGGCTTGATTTAATCGATACTCTAGGATAATTTGCCCAACATATTAACAAGCATATGTACATACCTGTTTTAGATGTGTCTTGAACAGAAAAGTTTTCACGATATAAAGTTTCACTCCTTTTACGAAAGCGTAACAAGTAGTATTGCCAGGCAATGGCGTCGGAATGAACTACACGTGTGCAGAAGCTCCACCCGGCTTCCACTACATGGCGCCGCATGTCTGACAAAGGCATTGTACGGTACATCTCTTTCCTGAGACGAGCTGTTGCGACGCGAGATTTAAAATACGAAAACTGAACCCCTTGTCACAATGTCACCCCACCAGTCACAAAGTCACCCCATCTTACGGTACTTAATGACTCTACAGCGGAGAGGAAAATGGACCTCAAAAAGTGGTAATATCAAGGAGGGTGACTTAGTTATATTGAAGGAACCGAATCGTAGCCCATGTAGGTGGAGACTTGGCCGAATAAACCGTTGCTTCTTAGGGACAGATGGCTTGGTTAGGGTTGCTGAGGTTAAAACCGAGCAGGGAGTGTTTAGACGGTCAGTAAAAGATTTGTGTCCATTACCTCTATCGGGTAATTAACGTTTGAGGTCAGGATTTCGTTTTGTTTTTTTTTTGTAATGTTAGGTTTAGTTCTGTAGTTGATAATTTAGTGTTTCATATTTGTGAACCTTTCCGAGGGCTACCCATTCCTATTAAGTCACCTTGATGGCCCCCTTGGAGTGAAGAATAAGCAATCCTTTCCTTTCTGTTTTGTCTATCCCTCTCCTTACCCAAAGTTGAGGTTGGTTAAGTTAAAGTTGGACTATATGATCACATTCGAAAGGTGAAGTAATATATGATTGTTTATCTATTCGATATTAATTTAATTGATAATTACTTTTGGTTTTTTTTTTGCTTTGGAACGTTGTTCCAAGGATGGGGGAATGTTTGGTTGTGAATTTCTCAGACTAAGTCGAGCCTCGCCACCTGTTGGCGATACCACGAATTGTCGGGTTTTCGTTTTGGTTTTGTTTTGTTTTGTCACTCCGAGAATGGGAGTGAATAGGCAGTCGTCCAGTGAACTTCGCAAGCGTATGAGCAACCCCAGGAGAAGGAGCCATGTCGCACCCCCGACGGGAACAACAGCAGCGGTGAGTGGTATGCCAACGGCCCGGCTCGACTTTGATTTAAACAATATACAGTCCACATTTATTATCACGATCGGAAGTGATCATATACTATAGTATAAGATTGTGACTTAAGGCCATTATTGGATTTAACAGACCTTTCAACAAGACAAAAAGATATTTTTTCATTAAGAAGCAATACATTTTGCGACGAGAACAAGTATTAGTCATTAACGCTGTATTCAAATTAGAGTATTAATTCTGATATTTTTTCCTGAGTTTTTACTGCATCATTAGTCAACAATCCTAAGTTTTTGGTTTGGTAATCCCAACCATTTGGTTCATGCCCTTGAATCGTTTATTTTGAACGATTCATTAATGAACGACACAGCTCTAATATTTAGGGTCATTCCACCCACATTCGGCCAGATTTTCGCTTCTTGGGTGATCGACTTCGACCAAAGTTTGCAGATTGTCTTCACTCATATAGAAGAAGAAAACCTCAAAATCTTTCTGAAACACACACCTTTGATTATTCTTTGCTAACCATCCGAAGGAATTCCTTTCACTTCTCTGATGTGATTAATTTGAAGGAAAGTAAAACTGTAACTAAAGACCATGAGACAAATTGCGTTCATAATGGATCTGCGACTGACTGCGGCAATCTAAATTTCAAGTCAAAATTCACATACAGTAAACGTAAGTGAAATGCATTTCGCTACCATAATCATCCTCGAACGTATCACTAAAGGCATTATCTCTGTGTTGTTTACTCTAAATTGATTACATCTATGATGGCGTGACCATTAATTGCAGACGATCGGCGTGTGAATAAACATTTTTTTCCGATGGGTGTGCTTATCCGTGGCTTGCATACTTATAGACAGGTGGCGGTGAAATACTGGAAAACTGTTAACTTAGACGCCAAGAGGCTAATTAAATTGCGTCATAATAAAACTGTTTGTTGTTAGTATGAGTTTGAAGTTTTGGCATATCTTTGGGCGCTCATGAAGGCTTGAAAGCTGGTGTCCGATTCCTCCCAGAACATTTTTATCATGACAGAGGTCGCTGTACCCCTGAATTTTCTACTTCAGTGATTTTACGTCAAAGTCTACTAATCTATTTTTCAAGGTACTTTGGAGATAACAGTATGGAAATATCTTCATACTTGAATTTTCTTGAGCGTCCCGCATTTATTGCTAAAGCATTAAAATTTGACATAGTAAGACAAATCTGTTATCAAGCTCATATTTTTATTGTGAACTCAGTTTTAGAGGTTTAATGTAGCATTTTTCATTGTCTCGATAGAGAGATTTTTCTTGCAACTGATTAATGCCAAGAAGTATTTGATATATTCACGATAGATGACATGAATTTTTTTTGCTATTTTAGAGTTTTCATCTCCATTGAGTTACGCGCCAAGTAAAGTTTCCGAGAACAAGAATATGATGTCTTTCATCATCTCGCACTGTCTCCTGCAATACAAAAATTCTTGGCCACGCTGCGAAATATTTTCCAGGCGCGCCATTATTTTCATAACATTTCCCATTGTTGTTTGATGTTAATTGAACAAACATTACACAGGCCAACAAAAAAAAACTTTTTTTTTGGTGCCGGGAGTTTTTGAGCTGATATTAACAATATTAGTGGTGCTGAATCCAAATATGATATCCGTTTTTAACTAACAGCTCTACTTTTTTAGATACGGTGCATTTTATGATTATATTCTTTCAAATTTTTGATATATTTCAGAAAATATTTTTCAAATTTAAATCAATCTATAAATAAACTGATTCATAATCGCTCTGCAGTATTTACTTTGAAAATCACCTTTATACCTTTGAGAAAGGCGTTGGGGAGGATTTGGCGTGTTTGAAGAAGGGGGAGACAGGCGCACAGAGCCGAGGCAGTGGGAAAAGATACAACTAAGGGATGTGGGAAACCCACGGTGGAAAAGGACCTTTGTCATAACTGTAGAATAACGACACGTGGGAAGAATCACAGATAAGTGGAGAAGAGTAAAAAAGGGGGGATAGGGTAAAGAGAGAGTGTGTCTTTGAAAATGGAGAGGCGGGAGTAAGTAAGCAGTAAGGGGATTTCCGAAAACAAATGGTCAAATTCTCAAAGTTTTTGTAAAGTAGCCTCTAAAAATGAGCTCAATTCGAAGAAGCTGTGTAAATCATTGTGATGTGTTTTGTTACATTTGTGGGGAATATACTTTAAAAGAAAATAGGAAAAACATTACAGACTTTGTGAAACGTGCATGCCTAGGATATTTTGGTGTTCAGCTTGGTGACCAAGGTAAAAAGTAGGCACCGCATGTTGTGTGTAAAGCATGTACAGAACATCAGCGGTATTGAACTACAGGAAAAAGGAAAAGTTTAAAGTTTGGTGTGACAATGGTTTGGAGAGAACCTACAAACCATATTGACGACTGTTATTTTTGCATGGTAAATGTTTCGGGAATTAATCGAAACAATCGCCACAAATGGAAATATCCAGATTTGCCTTCAGCTAGACACCCGGTAACCCATTCAGAAGAAATCCCGATCCTAATATTTCACACATTACGAGATGTATGTGAGGATAAATATGAGCCTGATTCTATTGACGATAGTGACAGTGACTACGAGGCAGTATCAACAAATCCTCAACATCAATCAAGATGAACTAAGCAAACTTGTTAGAGAATTGAACTTACCGAAGGAAGCATCTGAACTACTAGCTTCAAGGATGCATGAAAAGAATTTAATGGAACAAGGTACAAAAAATTAATTTTATCCCACAATTGAAAAGGATCTGCTACCCCTCTTTACTCAAGAAGACAATCTTACATTTTGTTTAGACGTTAGAGGTTTTCTGAAAGGAATGGGACTACCGCAATATGAAGCTAGTGATTGGCGTTTGTTCATTGATAGCTCCAAGCGTAGTTTAAAATGTGTGTTTCACAATGTTAACAAGTTTGGCTCAATACCAACCGCTCATGCAACTGAAATGAAAGAAGAATATGATACAATAGTATTGGCCTTACAGAAGATAAAATACTAGGGACATCGCTAGGTGATTTATGTAGATTTAAAATTGGTGAACTTTCTTCTTGGGCAGCAATTTAGCAACACAAAATATCCTTGTTTCTGGTGCCTCTGTGCTAGCAGCAGACAAACCACTGGATTAAGGAGTGGTCAAAAGGAGAAAACTTAATTATTGGGTAAAAACATTATTGCTAAGTCTTTGGTGAACGGGAGAAAATCACCTTACCGCCCCTTCATGTTAAACTAGGCTTATTGAAGCAATTTGTAAAGGTTCTTGACAAGGATGGACCATGCTTCGGCTACATAAGAATAAAAATGCCGCAGATAAGTATAGAAAAACTTAAAGCTGGTAGTTTTGATGGGCCACAAATCAGACACAGATGGGCCACAAAACTGCTTTTGCCAAGCCATTGAATGAGATTAAAAAAAACAGTTGGCTTTCATTTGTTGAGGTAATACATTTTTTTCTGGGAAATCACAAGCGAGAGAAATTATCTTGAGCTGGTAAACAATATGCTCACTAACTTTAAACCACTTGGATGTAATATTAGCATAAAAGTTCACTATACACAGTCACTTACACTGTTTTCCTGAAAATTTAGGCGACACAAGTGAAAAACAAGGCGAATGATTTCACCAGGAAATCAAAACAATGTAAGATCGCTACCAAGGAAGATGGGATAAATATATGATGGCAGATTACTGCTGGTGCTTAAAACGAGACTGTTTTAACAAAGTGCACGCAAGAAAATCGCGCAAAAGGGGCTTCGGTAGTGTTGAGTGACGTTTTTACGTCTTTTTTTTTCTTTAAATTGTTTTATTTTAGTGAAAAGTGTTACTATTTGTATTCAATTGTATTGTAAAACTATTGTAATTGTAGGTGATTTAACATTCCTATAAATAAATCAAGTCTTTATATTTTGTGGGTTTTATCATTTATGTAATATCATCATATTGAACATTTTTTTACGTAAGTAACAACATATCTGTATCTTGAAAACTAGAGCTGATAGGAAAAAACTAATATCATATTTGGATTCAGTACCCCAATTATACTTGGAATCAGCTTTAAAAGCTCCGGCACCAAAACCACTGTTGACCTGTGTTATTAGGGCGAAATGTCGAGTGGAATAAGCCGCAGCAGGAGGGCGTTTGTTTGCCACCTTTGTCCCCGCTACCAAGAAGCCTTAGATTGATTTCGCTTCCTCGGAATCCGACTCCCAGGTCATTCCGCTCCTGCTGCGTCGCACAAAGAGCTATTTCCGAGTTTTTCGAAACATTTGTAATTAGAGAGAGCTCGTGACTTCCTCTCGGATCGTGACCTTCGCGGCCTAAATACAAAATAAATCGCGTTATTTATATTTTAGAAGAATTCATTCGAAAAAAAAAGCCTTTGTGTGCGGAGTTTTATCTTGAATCGCCCAAATGGAATTGCTTCTCTCAAAGAAAGGCCGCAAGCCGTTGTACTGCTTCGGGAAACAAAATTTGCTATCGCAAGCTCGAATAAAGCCATTGTGTTCAAGAGAGGAGGTGCTGAGGTTGGAGGAGGCTGATACATTATTGTGATGTAGGGGGAATTCGAAGAGCATGCGTACATTTCATCTTTTCTTCAGCAAATTGAAAGGAGTCTTCACTGTTGGATTCGCGACTATTGACTCTAACGCGAACTGCCTCCCAGCGATCCAAGAAGAGACATGAGAAAGAAAAATGGAAGGTATAAAAAGGGGCAAATATGTATTTCTATATTATACCACAAGGTAATGGTGACTAGCAATTCGAGTGACTGGGATCGAAAATCCTTTGCATATTATTATGGCATATATGTTTGTAAAAATTACAGGGTTATCTCTGGCAGAAATTGGAAATGAGATGGCCGTAAATTTAAGTCTGTTCCCACTTGTCAAGTTATCGGTTGCGAAGCGTTACTCACAAAATATTTCGGAAAAAAATGATTTGCTTTAATACCTGGTAGACCCTGTATCTCCCATTCCCTTACAATCCTTGAAGGGTGAATTGGCCTACTATCTTTCTTGCTATGTTCCTCATTTATCGACAAGAAATATGTGGTATATCAAGAGTATAAATAATTTAAAAATCTGTTACGCGATTTTTCAAATAATATATAGTAACGTTTCGCCTTTTTTTTGCTCCGCACAGCAATTTTTAAGCCTTGAATTCTCAGGCAAAATTTATTTTCCTCTAAATATGAATTTCCCTCATTTTTTAAAATCTTGGTTGAGTTTATATTGTGCCTATATATTGTGCTGTCTCACGGCATTTTGCTAAATAATAAATCAAATATGACCTTTTGTGGTGTTTAATATGTAGTTAAAGTATTATTAGCCTTTTCATGTTACATTTCATTAAATGTTTATTATGTATTTTAATTAGTTTCATGAATCTGTAATCGATAAAAAGATAAAAGAAGGGTGATGTACGAAGTGTACGTTTAAATGTTTTGTGTTTTATAGGGTTCTACGCTAGTATTTATGCTTCCATTTTAGTTTTTTTAATATTGTACAATGTAATTATGATACGTATCTACGAGATGTCTGAAAGGCCACTAAAGATTCTAAGGCATTAAATGTTATAATAGTTATAAATAAGTATTTAAATATATATAGCGTCATAATAACTTAATACGTTCCCTCAAATACTTCAGGTAGATATTCTTCGATTTTACGTCAATCTGTTCACCTTATTCGTGTTCCGTGAGGATATAGGCTACATGGCAATCACTTAAGCTTTTTAAAATTAATATTTTGCGTGAATTTGTGGAAGACATAAGTTTTAAAACAATGAATAAAAAACAATTCTTTAGCATTATTGACTCGCAATCTTTTTTTTCTGTATTTATATATTAGTTGCGCGAGATTGTACGACAAAATGTTGTTCGTTCTTTCATCTAATGTAAATCCTGAGTACATGTATCTAATACCCATGGTAATACCTTCTTAAGTAACAAAGTAGTACCTTATAATGTGTGAGTGATTCCCTGCTTTTTCCTGACTTTTTTCGAGAAAAGCGGCACAGCATACCCTGGTGTAGAGGCCTCAGATGAATATTTTATGCATTTATCAAGTTAATGGATATTTAAATAATTTAATTTGATGTAATAGTTGCCATACTCGCCTTTCATATCCATAAATTATCACATGGAAATTATATCCCGATCTTGCAGCTCATATTTTATTGATGCTCTGCTAATATTTTTTAATGCAATAATTTCTCTCTAATGCTCGTATGCATGCAGAGATAATTGGAATATGATTCCATGATTTAGTTGACCTCCGGCTTTAATTCCAAAACGAGGTAATTAACTTCTGTTGACAATATTAAATACTATTTTAGTGTCCGCTGCGTTATCTCTTTACTATTTCCTCCTTTTTCAAGCATATGTTTTCGTCCATTCGTTTCCTGAATTTTGATCCAAACATGCCTAGGAAGTAGATTTATTACATTTCAAAATATTAATTTTATGTTCTCACTCCATTTTTTTCGGTGGACGGTGTTATGACTGTTTATTCCAACAACATTTCTAGAAAAGTCACATTTAGAACAGAAAAATATTTTTCAATAATTATTTAGCGTCATCATTATAGAACTTATTTGCACTTCCCTCTACATCAATTACAAAGCAAATAGATGCGCTTTGTCCATATTTTAAGTTTTATTCTGTTATAGTTCTCTTCACAGTAATAATCCTCTTCCTAAAACCATGGAAAATTCAGCCTTGATATCTTTCGCAACTGTTCATGAATTACAGAGCCAACCATTCCGCGTAGAAAAGTGCATTTGAGTTTTTTTTTTGCGTGTGTCAATTTTGAGTTGGTATTTAGAAGAGTTAATCGTTTTTTAGCTCCAATAGACTTACGTATTTCTCCAAAGAATCTTGATGAACTCATTTACGTCGCAACAAATTTTTACCACTTATTTTTCTTATGTAACATGCATATGGTATTCCTGTACTTGTATAATTTCTCTCTCTTAAAATTTCTCTCAGAATATTGTGAACAAAATAATACTTCTCTACCCTTTCAATTCCGTGAGGAGATCTTGGAAAATGTTCTTATGAACATCCTTCTTTGTATTAATCTATTGAACTGTTTTTAGTCTTAACAAATCTCTAATAGATGGGACAGTTAATAAACCGAGCACTCTTCAAAATTATACAAAATACAAATTTTCTTGAAATATTTCAGCTATTATTCTCAAAAGATTATTTTACGTTTAATCTATAGTGAATTTATAAGCATTGAAATTCAATATTCTTTTTATTCTCGTTTCCTCTTGTTAATATCGATAGCCTCCTTCTTGTATCATCACTGTGGGTACAAATGATTTAAAGTCTTTCGGGCATTTTTCGTTGCTAACAATAAATAAAACGTTAATTAGTAATTAGCCATTAATTAGCAATTGATCCATAAGTGATCACGATGCCGATTTCAAAATGCAAAATGAATTCATCCAACCCCTGATGAAAAAAAATTTTAAATTTAAATTTCCATCGATGACTGACAATTATTCAACGAGATTGCGGTCGTATACTTCTTCGCAGTGAATGCTTCACCAGTTTATCGAGAAGGATTGGATTGAGAGATAGCTTGTCCTTATGTCGAAAGTTTGTGATTGAATCTATCGCACTGTGATGCAATAATAGATATGGTCTCTTTGAGAGAAGGTTGTCCGTCACCATTCGTAGAATTTCACTGGCTTTAATGTCATAGCATCGAGGTGGAACGGTTACGCGCAGTCGATGGCTCTTCAACTGTAGGGGGATGATGGTGATGTATAGGATGATATACGTAATCTGAGCAGGGTGAAAGCTCTTGAGGGTTTGAAAGGGCGAACGCTGGGAATTCCAAGAACAGATCACCTGATCATTGTCATGGTCGACACTTGAAGTTGCCGGATTGCCGTGGTAACGTGCTTAGTCGAACCATTTCCCTTAACCACTTCTCTGTGGCGATTTTTTGAGAATGACGCTTTAAAAAATCCAACACCTCAAAAAATTGTCGAATATGTATTATATGGAAACTTTATTTGGTTGCAATGACTTTTTTGCAGCAAAAAAGTAATGATACTCTTGCCACGGCATTGCGCTTTCAAATTTAAGCTACATCAGCTCTCTTCCTATTACCTAATTTTTAAAAATTTTACGCGACTGAATATTGTAAGACAAAATCAACCCTTGGGATCGGGTTGGTGTGTTAGCTAGAGTGTTAGCTTTCCACTCATGAGGCTCGGGTTCAAATCCCGGCAGTGGTGGAGAATTTTCAGAGACCCTGCTTGAATGCTGTGTGGAGGACATTTCAAGCGCAACACTCCGTCCGTCGGATGGGACGTTAAGCCTTGGTGCCTTTCGTTAAGAGCAGGATAATCACGACGACGGGTTTCTCTCCACCCTTCCTTACGTACCCTTCCCTCACGGCGCAAATGACCTCAGCTGTCGGTCGCCTCCTCCAAATACCATTCCAAAATCAACTCATACACTTCACGTTGACGTTCTTTTGACCATTACGGTGTGTAAATTTGCTCAAAATTCCTCCGTTTTGGCAAATCGCTTGAGAGATAAATTCACGTTGCAGTTAGCTGCTAAATAATGGAGGCATGCGTACTTTCAAATCACTGCAATATTTTGTCTCACTCCGACCCTGGAAAAAACACTAAAGAGCAAAATTTTCCGAAAAGCTCATTTGCAAATCCGTAGGAACAATTTTTTCAGGCATTTTATTGTTTTTCCTGCGCGTTTTTCTGGTAGCTGTTTTTCAGAGCATTTTTTTTAATTTTTTGTCGTTGCCCAGCACGGATTGTCAACACGTAGATATACATTTCATAATTAAAGAGAATTTACGAAGAAACTCCTCCCAGTGGAATTTATTGGAATATTTCCGATTTCTACGAAAATGTTTTGAGTGCTGGGCGGAAAAAATTGATGAAACGGGCTCGCGTTGGCCATTTGATTAATTGTGTAATACTATACGTTACCAGAAATGTGGATGAGGGATTTTTGCGCCTTCTATGTGTATCCTGAACAAGAGGTAGTCGATGTATGTACCACTAACAATGAGTGATTTATTGTAGTCACGATTTCAATCATAGATTCCAAGTGGGGTGGGAATCGCCCAATGCGGAAGGCAATTTTTTTCCTGGAAACATTCAAATACCTCGACGCTGAGAGAGATCTGTG
The DNA here is from genome assembly GCF_921293095.1 of Ischnura elegans. Classification (NCBI taxonomy): domain Eukaryota; kingdom Metazoa; phylum Arthropoda; class Insecta; order Odonata; family Coenagrionidae; genus Ischnura; species Ischnura elegans. The sequence continues at coordinate 150,634,292 of NC_060246.1, forward strand.
GCATGACCTAGTTTGAATACATTACCAATACGTGAAACATTAATTGACAGCAGTGGATCAAATATATTCATGTTAGACGGCTTCCACGATTATATTGTCGATTTTCTCAGCACTTTGCTATGCGAATTGTTCGTATTTAATGACAAAATTGTGAATTCTACGGGACCATTATATCGCTTTAGTCCGAAAAATAAATTTATTACGCTGAAAAATCATTATTTATGTAATATTTCTGAACCTGCCGCGTGAACGGCGGTGAAATATACAAGAATTGCCATGAGAAAAAATTCCCCTGGACCGGGAATCGAACCACGGACCTTTGGCTTTCCGGGCCACTGCGCAGACCACTACGCTATCCAGGTTCTTTAATTCTCATGGCAATTATACCGAGGCTCATGGTACTAGATGTGTTCGATTCCCGGTCCAGGGGAATTTTTTCTCATGGCAATTCTTGTATATCATTATTTATGTTTTATTTATTATTAATATAACCGTTATAAATACAATTGGGAATAACATCCATCGTCTGATGTTTGTGAAGAGAAAAGAGGAAAATCTGGAGACGAATTTTTATGAAATACTTTTAGATAGCCCAAAGAGCAAAAATTCCACGGGAAAAAGAAGAGTTGCTTAAATAAGTTAAGTTGTTAAGCGTTGAAGCGGTATCTCCGGAATCTCCTCGACCAGTTCAGCTCACACATCATTCAGCTTTCGTCGGACTCCTTCTGCTGGAGTCTACCGTATCCCATTGCCTAATAAGGAGAAATTGAAAAAGATGTAAAATGAAGCGCTCAAACAAGAGACCCGATTATTTCAATTTCAGAGCAAAGGGTAGAAGCCGCGGCAGTTATTGGGCGTAATACATCTAAATATGTATCTCCGAACATAATGAAGGGCATGCGAGGAAAATGGGATAGCAAGATAAAATGAGTAAAATCGATGGGGTAGCTACATTGTCAGAAATCCTTTTGAAATTTTGAGTTTGTTATAACTTTTAATCATAAAATGAGGGATAAATTATCTTTCTCAAGGCAATGGTTTTCAAATGAGGCATTGTATCTCCCATATTAATGGAGATATGGCGTCTAATGCGAAGAGGCGGTCGTCCTTGCGGCGGGAGGCAAGCCTTCATACTTTTTCGTTCTAAAATGAAATATTACCCATGCCACATTGTTTTAACTTGTAGAGGAGGGCTGTATCTACAACATTTATAAAAATGTGAAAAATCGAAGGCTTTTGCTGGCTATATTGTATTGTGAAAAATCTAATTGAAGATTTGAATTTTATAAATGGTATTTAATTGATTAATTTCATGAGCCAATTTAAATCAAAATACTTTTAAGCTCAAGAATTTTAAAATTATATATTGCGTGCTTTTATATGTTCCTTATTTCCGGATATAAAACGGCTAATAGAGTGATGCTTTTGCAAAATTGCAGTTTTACTGTTTTGAAATTATGGTTTAAATGTCTTGAACAGCTAACACCTTGTAAACCAGTGCATGTATTTAAGAAAGACTTTGATTTTTGTTTCTTGATAAATTGAAGACAATCTGCCAAATTTGGTCGAAAACGGTGAGCTAAAGGACTTAACTATCTTGAAAATTATTAGATTAAAAATGAATTACTATCCTGCATAAAATCTTTCAATGCAAAACATCTTCAACAGAATATGTATGCATAGTGTGGAATTCAGATTAATCAAAGATTAATTAAAATTCTCAAGAATATGCTGTTAGCTCAGGAGTGGTCAAATATATTATCCCGCAAACCTTTTTTTCTACTGCAAGTATTCTGCGTGCACAATAAGCCAATGGATAAGTATCAGGATGGCAATAATAAATGGGAGTGTGTTTTTGCGCGTACAGTTATATTTTTTCTTCTGAAAGCAGAAATATCTTTCAAGCACATGGGCGTACAGAGTGGGGGGCAGGAGGGGGCAGCTGCCCCCCTTGAAGAAAAAATATTTTTTTTTCAAATTGAAATGTTTGAACAAATTTCCTTATAATCCAAGAAAAGTGACATTTGTATAAAACATGTAATCAAAATAAAATTATATTTTCCGAGCAAATATTTCAAAAACCAAAAAAAGCGCTGTCATAATATTCTTGAAATCACGATCACGGCTTGCCCCCCTCTAGATTTGGTCTTGGGAACGCCCTTGTTCAAGCATTTGAAATATCAACATCCAAAAAGTAGAAGACAATAATTTGCGGTGGAAACTATATTAAAATTTGAAAATATGTCAGCCGAATTTAGGCGACCGAATAAATATTGGCTAAAATCATCGGTCTTTGTTTGTTGCCTTATGGAAAATAAACTTAACTATTCCATCGAAACCATGCAAGAATGACAAGGTTTGTGACAAAGGATTTAATTTTCCAAATTGCTAAACTTAGCGTGGAGTCTTCCAGTAATAATCATTATTAAGTTCTAGAGTCAAAACTTGGCGGGGAGAATCTTAGAAGAAGCATCTCGGTAAGAAACTCAGAACTTCCATATTTCAATGCAGATAAATTAAAAATTTGCGAGACGTGTGAAGATGGGAAAAAATATGAGTTCCAGTAATGAGTTCCTTATAATCCAAGAAAAGTGACATTTGTATAAAACATGTAATCAAAATAAAATTATATTTTCCGAGCAAATATTTAAAAAACCAAAAAAAGCGCTGTCATAATATTCTTGAAATCACGATCACGGCTTGCCCCCCTCTAGATAGTTATTGGCTTCATCATAATTGGAATCTTGGAAAAAAGGACAAAAAGCCCCCATGTTTAATCTCTCACTCGCTACAGAGAAAATTCATGGTCACTACGCACCGTAACTGCGTATGAGAATTTATTTGACAGCTCTTTCCACCAGCGCAACGATACAGGTCGTACATTACATTGATTCGGTTTAAAAAATAACATGTCCTTTCTGTGCCCGCCATTCGGCGTTAATTCTGCCTTACTGTATGTAGGTATGCATTTCAGAAAACTATGTATCTGATCCAGTACATTCGATAAAATAGATTTTCATTCTTTAACAAGATACCGATATCATTCACAATTAAAAAATATCAAATGTATATTCCACTTTTTAATTCACTTTGCAATCGAGTTATTCTATTAACCGGTTTGTAAGAATTTTCTCCGTATTGTATTTGATTGCATTGGTGTTTTTCACTGAAGACTAGCGGCATGGTCCTTTGGATGCCGCGAGTTTATCCCCTAAAGCCACTTTTTTCATACCCATTTATAAATTAAATAGCAGTTTCACTTCATAACTTTAGTAATATTATCCCAACGTTAATTAAGTCTATTTAACCTGTATATTCAGAAGAAGATACTTTGGGCAGTGATTTAAACAAGTCAGGGGACTTTGTAATTGATTTGTAATTAATTCATTTTTTCCGCAATTTTCATCGCAGTACCTGCACCCAGGTGTACTGCAAAGAAGGGGGTGGAAAATTGATTTTTTGTTTCTGAAAATGGGGACGAAGGATATTTTTTTCGGGGATCAATTGGCGGATTCTTCTCATTTCACTGAAAAATTGAAAACAATAACTTGTGACGGTAGGTACCTAAATTGGCCATTGATAGAACCAAAACATGGTATTTTCTATACTGCCTCGATCGAACTCTACCAGTGTCATCACGTTTGCGTCATTTCCATGAGGCTGAAAATTACGCTAAGGCGCTGAAAGTAGTAGGGGATAAGTAAAAAAAAACTTTGTGTTCCAATCATAACGAAATGAACTACTAGAAAGATGAATCACCAATGAATTGATATACTAAATAGTTTGACCGGTGTTTCGACCGATAGTCTGTGAAGTCAGGTAGTCAGTCATGAAATCCTTCATTATGGCGACCTAAGGGACAGTTCCACCAACGAGGATAATTTACTTAACTAGGATAATATTATAAAATAACCAGATATTACAACAATAGCGTTTCACGAGATGCATAAACTCGGATTTGGACAGTTACTTCCGTTTATACTTTTACTGACGATATTCCTCAGTTAAAAGCTTTTTAACTGAGTCATTCGGAAAGCAGATGAATCATGGCGCACATGCTGCTTCATCAGCTTTCGGAAAATACGAAAATAATTCAGCGACGAAGGTTATGGACATTATAATGGGAGTAGATTAGATTAGTAGGAGATTTGCTTTTGATTTCCCCGCGAAATCGATACGATTATATGTGATATAATCAGGTAAAAGTTATAATTTGGTAAATATTTATAAAAAGCTGTATGTAAAAATTATAAAATAGGTATTAAAATTGGAGTATATATCCTGAGCCGTTGTATTTAACTTTTGCGGAATCGTGCAGTGTGCTTTTATCTTCTCCGCGAAACCGATGCGATTATGTGTGGTACAAACAAGTAAAAGTGATATGGTTATGGCGGAATTATCAGTTGGAGTATGGGGGTGGAGTTCCTCGCGACACAAGTGGGAAGGGGTTGCAGGAGGGGACAAGGGCGTACCCAGGATCAAAACTAGGGGGGGGGCAAGTGGTCATGGTCGTTCAAGTTGTAGGTAAGATTTAGGCATGGAAAAAGTGAATGAAAATATAATTTTAAGGAAACTGTAACAGCTCTTTATTAGAATTATTACGGAGGCTTCCACGATGAGTTGATTGGTGATTTTTTTTTCGGGTTCATTCGGGAAATATGAGTCAACGCGGAACGAACCCGAAAAACAATCACCTGCTCTTTATTAGTTATTAAAATTATTGGCCCGCTGGATACCTGCCCCTCGCTGGGTACGCCTATGGATGGGGAGAGGGGAAGTAATCGAATGGCGACGGAAATCTACGGTGCGAAAACGTCACGCCATTCATTCCCTCACGTCCCTACTTTAAGCTGCTCCATTTATCTCCGCAGCCCATTATACCACTCTACCCCCCCACCTCCGCCATCTTATGGCCCTCTTAACCTCTCTCTTTCTCTCTCGCTTTAGAGGTTAAATGGAATGGAGGATCTTTAGTGGTCTGAATTGCGCGGCGTAGACATAATTTTTTTTCCTGTCGTTTTGATTTTTCTGCTTCCTCGGTCACTTTTACTCACCCTACTTCTTCCACTTCTCCTCACCCTTCTTCACCATCCCTCTCTCTCTCCTATTCTTCCACTTTTCTTTGTGTCCTCAGCCAAATGAACTCATTATTTCCGCAACCTCCGTTTGTTAGAATGAATTGCGTAGAAGACCCGAGAGGACGCTTCTGAGCCAATTGACATTCAACTGGATTTTGTTGCTTTTGGAGAAATGATTGTCAAGCAACTCTAATTCAGCCCGGTTTTTTTCGTCGATAACAAAAGGGGTTGGAAAGAAGTATCCCGTCGAGACGCATTTATAAGGAGGGAAAGTTTATGTATAAAGTTTGTAAACTATATTTTTCCAATGGAAATAGAAGGTATTATACGAATTTTGTGGTATAACATAGGAGATGGAGTAGTGTTAATATTGATTTGAACGCTATGGATCATGCTCTTAATTAAATTGTGCTGCAAGCATTTCGATTTTATTGCGGTAGCAAATTCGTGCTTCTGGAATTCCTTAAAAGAAAAAAAACTTTTGCGATTGAGAATATGAAATTATAGCAATAAAATGAAAACTCAGCCATTGAAAATTCCATCTCTTTGTAGTTTGAAGTTGATTTCGTCATTTTCTATTTAGGAAGGAAGGAGCCTAAGGAAGTTTCACCGCAAGGCGAAGTAAATGTTTCTTTCGTGAAAATTGCAACTTTTGCTGATTCTGTTTTATCTCGTAGTTCAGTAATTCATCGAATCAACTACAAAATACGAGTTATTAGACGTCTTTTGATACATTTTAAAATCTATCTGCACGCTGCGATGCTCAAGTTTAAGTAGTATGAACTCTTTCAAAACTAGAATAAAAATAACGCTTCGTAACTGATATTGAGTATATTGAGTGATATTAGTATAAGACTCACGGCAATGATGAAACGCGGAAATATAGCTAGTATATTTTGTGAGATAATTGGAAATCAATAATAATTTAGCTTAAGTTGAATTTGTTAATGTGAAATATGCCAATGAAGTTGAATCAAGTAACTGAAAAGATTTTAATTAGGTTGCCATGTGAAAAAGGCTTCACGACCAAATATCAAACCACGGACCTTTGGTTAAATGGGCATCTGTATTCACCACTTCCTGATCAAGATTCTTCAATTCCCATGCCAATTTGCAGAGGTTCATAGTAGTCGGTGTCATGCCCTGAAGTACACCAAGGCTGGAAACACCAAGGAGAAATAGCCAGTTACAGTGGTGAACTCCTAAAAACCAGAAAAGCCTTGTTAGATTAAATATTTCACACCTGCTGCATAGACGACGGTGAACTTTAGATTAATTAAAATTGGAAATAAATTCGTAAAGCCAAATGTTCGCGGTTCGCTACTTAGTCCCGGATACAATTTTTTAGGGAAATTAATTTGATTTTCACCTCTCTCCACGCGGTAGGTATGAAATACTTATGTTACTTGAAAAAAGAATAATTGTAATGTACAATTTTTGAACAATATTTGAATATTATTTATCCAAACTTACCATGTGTTACGCTAGTCACTGATTAGAAAATACAATAGGATTCATTGTCACTTTTTCTGTCATTATTTTTTCTTATAGATCCAACGCAGCATTAACTAGTGTTGAATAAAATTTATTATTCGACCTGTGCAATTCAATTCATTTGCAATTATAGTGCCAAGTTATGAAGAAATTTTCATTTTTGCTATCTGCTGGGATGAAAAAAATGCTGGCAAGGCTGGTCATGGAACTTTGGTGCCGTGAGAAGATAGGCTATTTAATTATATATCCCTCCGTGTTGTTCTATCAATGATCTCCTCTATTTCGTTTAACTTTTGATTCCTTAACCCAAGCTTAAAAATGTCCTCTTTTTATAAAGCTTTGGTTAATCCTAAAACTGTCAGTATTTCTTCATCTCATGTCATTGTCGTAATTACATATTGCTATGCATGATTCGGGCTACTATAATTATATATTTCTTTATGCTTTAAAGCGTTTTCCTATATCGGCATGCTACAATGGAAGAAAGGGTTATTTTTTTAGTAAGCTGAGGTTTGTAGAATTATTTCATAAATGTTATTTTGTGTACCCACTCAATGAATTTCATACGTGTGAGATAGATACCAGAGATGTGAATCTCTATCAGCTTATTTTGTAAGACTCGAGTACTTGTGTCAGTGATGGATTTTTATGCGGCAATAAAAAATATTTTTGCAAAATGGTGCAATTAAAAAAAAATATCGGTTATGTTGAAGATATATCGATGATAATTGCTCTCTAATTTAATAGTTTCCGAGAATCTCTTAACACTCACTGATTGAAAAAAGAATGCTTGGTTTACCAAGTCTTATTTTGAGCGAGACGCTTTACGGTGCTGAAATGTGAACGCTCAGGGAGAATTAATGTTTTATCTGAAGATAATAAAGATTGTTTCGAGATTTTCGAGATTTGAATATGGAAGGAAATGACGGCGAGATGAATGGAGTGCAAAAAGACGGAGGAAATGCTACACATGAGGTGAGGATGGGAAATTACTATTGGGAATAAATATATGGATAAATGTAAATCAAGCTTGAACTTCCTATTTGAAAAGGTGATATTGAAAAGCGGGATATAGGGATGAATTATGTGTAGTTAGAGAAAGAAGGGAATGGGGATCATGATTAAAATGAAGAATTGAAGAGCAATAAGCGTTTTGTCAAACAAGTGAAAAACATTCACTGTGTAACCAGAAATAGGCGGCGTTACGGGTCAAATACTGTATTTTTATGTATCTAAACTTTTATTTACCGGCATGTAACTTTAAATAAACTTTCTTGCTTTACTGCAACCAAAATGCTATTTTGGAAAAAAATATTGTTTACTTATCTCTTCACCAGTTTCATTTCACGAATTATATTGTTCATGGTCTGATAAAACTATAATTATTTAATTAGATGATTGATGACATTTTTCTCTCAGGCACATAATTATCAGGTCTTCAAGGCGGGTGAGGTCCATTCTCGCCAACGTTTTGACGAATAGGATCAGGTCTGTCCTAGGACAGGGTAGCGTTAGTGTCTTTGGGGTTATATAATCCAGACAAAATGTCGATAATATTTTTACATATTGGACAAGATTTTCTCACCATACCCTTAAAAATATAGTATTCGAATCTATTGAAAATTATTAAATTGGAGCGTAATTGCATTTTGCCAAACTCTAATCACATTTTCCTTTCGCAAGTATATTTATAATTGGGCTAGATAGGTTGAGTGTGGAGTTACTCGGCATTATTGCGTGCTTTCTTTCCGGCGTCACGGCAGCGAATACCAGCGCCGCATGTGGTAGACCACAGTCAGTCATCGGAATTCCGTCATAAACATGCAAGCACATGCGATAAAGCGTTCGCCCCTGCCGCACCAGTGCCTCGGTGCGGAGAAAAAAAAGACAACCGCTAAGGGTCCCAGTGTCCCTTTTGTTGCTGCTGGGCACGTGTGGATTGCTGCGAATTCAAGGGAAACAGCATCGGTGGGACGGAATTACTGAATATCACGCTCCAAATAGCGAGCGCTGCCGTTAACGAGCTGCATTACGCCCGATGAATTCAAAAGAGCCACGTGTAATTTGACATCTGTTAGTTCGTGCGTCAGCATCTGCCTTTCGCGTATGAATTCGCCGCCGCGAAGATTCCATGAGTGGTTCGCCAATTTTTCCTCTATTCGGATCAAGTAATGATGAAATATGAGGACGATTTTGCTATTCATGAAGTCAATTTATTGATCACATTCACGGTGAGTATAATTGAGATTAAACCTAGCAATTGGCTGCGTTAGACCGACGGCCTTGGTGGCGGCGGGGTAAGTCTTCGGCTGCCTAACCAAAGGTCGCAGGTTCGAGTCCCGCTTGGATAAGTTACCCTTGACGAGGGATCGGATGTTTGAGCACGTTTGATTGTTGAATGTTATAAACAAACGCTGTAAGGGTCGAATAGTGCTGTTTTCGGTGGTGTGGAAATAAATGCAAAATAAATAAGACCTTTGTCCCAAGCTGATCATAGAAACTACCTTCTCCTGGGAAGAGACATAACTTACGTTTTTTTATGGTTTTCAAGATATTATAGTCAGCATTAGCTATTTAATTTTTACAAAAATTTAAGATTTTACTTAGCATCCGTGGATAGTTACTCAAAAACAACCCTACCTCCAAAGTTTCACAGAAATTCGACGGTAATTTCTATTTTTGGCCAACTTTTTCCCATTCTGAACCACTGTGATACGGTGCTACTCACAGAGTAATTATGCTCACAAGCGCTGCTCGGTGACTCGTTTCTTTCAAATGATTTTTCAAATGCCCATTTCTTAATGAAAAATTAACTATGAAAATTATAAATGGGCAATATTTAAATAATTTGAATAGGTCTACCACACGTATTTTTTTCTTTAAATATCCACGATGGTGGCCCCGGATTGTTTATAGGGGCCCGTATGTAATTGAATGAAATGGCCCTGTGGTGGCGTTTTATTATACTTGCTTTCTTGTATGTGTGTTTGTCCTTCCGGAAAAAAATCTTGCCGCTAAAATATCGACCACATCCTGATTAGCTAGAGTGCTGAAAAGTTCAGGATACTTCAGAACTGGTGGACATTACAATTTTTTTACACTTTTACCATGATGGGAACAGTATCTCGGGTAATATTCAGAATTGAATAAAATAAAATAACTTTGTTTTATTCCACACTTTATTTTAAATAGCACGACCCGGGTTTCAGCATCTAATGCTATCATCAGGCGGTGCTACCCACAGAGTAATTATGCTCACAAGCGCTGCTCAGTGACTCGTTTCTTTCAAATGATCTTTCAAATGCCCAGCATCCAATGCTATCATCACCTGATGATAGTATCAGATGCTGAAACCCGGGTCGTGCTATTTAAAATAAAGTGTGGAATGAAATAAAGTTATTTTATTTTATTCTATAATGAAGCAATTCCACAAAGTAACGCCTGAGACCGTGTCTTGTATTAATATTCAGAAATAAGAATTAAATATGTATGGAGAATAGTTACAAAAATGACCACCAAAATCCAATGGAAGCTCTGCAATCATTACAGGCGTAATGAAGTCTCTTCAGATCACTGTTACATCAGGGCTCATCATGTAAGATTATAAAATGAATACTTGCTGGTCAATATATATCACACTTGTCTCCTAGCGAAAGCAAATATAGTCTTACATCTGCACTATGTTTTTCGTTTATGATATATGAAACGTTCTTATTAAATTTATTATGATTTTCTCATCAAATATATTTAAAAAGTTTTGACAATTTATAGGTTAGTAGGCCGATATTTTCATCTTTTTAATAAAACGTGATCTTTTATAAAAATACATTTTTTATATTGTAATATTATTTGTGAGGTAAGACTATTTCCGTACCAAAGTCTTCTTCTACGAAACGCCGTAAGCTGTTGGTACTATAGGAGTGTATAGGGAGAGTGAGAAGCAAATAAGGGAGGAGTAGTACATGCAGATGTGAAGGCGTTAGTAGATACATAAATAGGCACGTGTGTGGAAGGCGGAGGAAGCGTGGAGGTTGAGAGGAGGCCATTCGTGGCGCGCGAAAATCTTCCCTTTGATTGGCTGCGCGGAATTAAGAGGAGAATGGCGCGTGAATAGACCAGCCCGCTCTCCTCCCTCGCCTCTTATTCTTCCGCTTCCGAGAAGAGCGGTTATTTTCTCGCGTGACGATGGAGACGCTCAAAGGAGCTAGGCTCCCGCGTGATCGGGGGGCGGTCCCCACCAGCTTCGTCCTTAAAAGGACACCACGGAGTAGTCCACTTCTTGTTTGCCTCCCGTCTTAGCCCGCTTTCTAATCTTCCTCTGTCTCCATACACATTCGCGTAGGTGATTGTAATTTTTGAATATAGAAGTTTTAATTTGGCATATTGAATTTTATTTCGATTTGTAGGATTTATATTGTTCACACGGTGTTAGAAGGTCGAATACTGGGAAAACGAGGGTGGGGAAGGAAGAGATTAGGATTGCTAGATAGAATGAAATGGAGTAGGCCTAGTTGTGAATTAAAGACTATGAAATGAATGGAAGTAGATGAAGGAAGAGGAGGCTGCCAGAATGCTTCCGAAGTACTCCATGAAACCTACCTCAATCGGTAGAATACTTTAAAAAACAACAACATTGTTCACCTGATGCTAAAATGATTTATTTAAAAATATAATTCTGTTTTTTTACATTATTATTTTAACTATTACCTCTGGATTGGTTAAAAAAGAAATTAAAATACGATAGAGCAAATATTAAATAAAGGCACGTAATTTTATCCCTTTATATACAAAGGCACGCAGTCCGCCAGAGTTAATTGACTCGTTAGGTCGTAATTAGTGAAATTAAAATTTTACACCATCCGTATTTTCATAAATTTATAGCATTCAATAAGGACAGATAATCAAAAGGTAAAACATATAATAAAACTTGGAAAGTAAAAAAATCACAATTATAATGATATTAACAATGACCCGTTTGCAGCCATTGCCGCAGCTCTTACCCGCAAAAGCCATTGCAGTAATTAATTTCTTTAATGTGCCGAGCATACATATCGAGCTGCAAGCGGCGAAAAGTCGGCACACGAATACCCCGTTTCCATTACGCACGTGCCGACCTCGATCGGAACCACGGCGCGTTTACACGTCTAAAAGTTACCATCGTAACTCAGTGCTGCCCTCGTTGTGGAAATGTGTCAGATAAAAACTGACGACTTGACTGCGTGAGGAAATTGAAACACTGGAAATCAAGAAGCAAAAGAATATTAATGTTTTCAGGTGCTAAAACTAAAAACGGAACTGTCGGTAAAACTTAAAAGAATATAGGATTCATTACGAGAATCTGTCCAAAATTTAGCAATATTCATGCAATAAGGACAGTAGATATATCGCTTTGCTATGTTCCAGATTAGGATATATTGCTAGCTGGTCTTCTTATTATAATATCGACTCAATCCGGCTTGAACGTGTCCAAAATAAATTTCTCAAATTACATAATTACGATTTACGAATCTCACTGTCTGATTACAACACTTCATATCTTCAATCCCTTGTCAATTTGAATACCCTTGCACGACAGACGATCCTCCAGCAATGCCCTATTCCTCTACAAAATTATCAATTCCTATTTAGATTGTTACTACCTCCTTTATTAGTAAATTTTAATAAATAACGTCATAACTATACAATTTCTCACATGCTTGTTTTTTAATTGCCACAGAGAAAATTATGCCTTCAACTCCCAGCTATCCAAAATGATGAGGTTGAACTAAAACTAGGTAGTCATAACTGTCCGTGAAGCCTTTAAGAATCTAGGATTCATTGAGAGAATATGTCAAAAAATTTAAGAATATTAACGCATTAAAGATAGTACATATTGCTCTTATTATTTAACTAGAAAAGGCTTTGATTTCCTTAACTCGGCTTAACTTTCCTTACCTAAGTATTGATTTCTCCATGTCTTTATCTAAATGTTTTAGTTATTTGTGGCGAATTCCATCGAGAAATCCTGTATATAACAATTTTAATTGGTTTATACCATATGTATGTTTGTTATTTTTCATCATCTGTAAAGAATAATGTAAGGATATATGGTTATAGGTTAACCTGTAAATAAAGAAATACATACCACTGGTTTGGTATAGAAAATCCGATATAATTTTCTAAATAGAACATTAGAAAAAACTTTCCCCTCATGTCCTTCCATATCCTGCTCAATAATGTCTTCCATCGTTGCCATATATCTTTGATAAATTGGAGTTATTTATGAAATATCAATTATCGTACCAAGATTGCAACGGCGCGAAAGAATTGTATATGCATCGATCTACATTTCCTAACTCTTTTTTCTCAGCGCACTAGCGCTAACCATGCTAAGTACGGCAGGGTTAGGTACTAAAGTCTACCATGGTAGCTCTGCGCATTTACACGACGTTTTGAGGTTGCGCGGGTACGGATCAAGGTCGATACGTGCGTAGTCTAGACGGGGTACTAAACTTCCCGTAGATTAGTTTGCCACATCTCGCGTTACTGCCGAGCGATTCACCGCATCTCAGCTCCTCGGCCACGCGCATTGCCCTGCCGTGGCTTCCTTGTTGATATTCATTTGGGAGCAATCCCTTCCCCCAATGAGCGGTTCACCCAGACCGACTGATGAATCGGAACTGTAATGACGTCACCAAATCTTGAAGAGAGGGTGGCAACTTTTTACCTTCCAACTACCGCATTATTTTCAAGATTCAATTATTTTTACGATTTCAAGTCTGCAGCGATTGAACGATCCCATTGCCACGCAGGAGGCCCTTTAGTAGTGGGGTAACCCTTGAGAAATGGATAAGGGCAGATTATTTTATTCCCATATCATCAACACATATTTTACCTTTTACATCGTTTTTCAACGAGTTACCAATTTCATGCGCACAGACCATCGTGCAACCCTTAACAGAGGCAACCTGTCCAGGCTGGACTCGAACCCGCGACCTCTTCTTTTGCAGGCCTTACCCGACCTTACTCCGACGCCACCGAGGCCGGCTTGAGTGCGCACAGGCAGTGGAGGAGTTAAAACGGAGGCTCCTGCATGCTGTCGAGCGCTTGCATTAATAGATCTTCATGATTAATGGCCGCTTGCTTCGTTTATAGCTGGAACAGGAGTTAGAGGGGGTGGTAAGGAAAATGAAACTCTTAGAAAAACACTGCTCGCCCCTTCTCTCATTTGCGGGTGGTGGTTTTCACGCATAGGCACTTGGCAGCGGGCTGTCGCCTACGCTTATTTATTCTCTTCCTGAAAATAGAGTCGTCTCCCGCAGAGATTGTTGGCTTAACGAACTACCCTCCCATTTTCATTGGAAAGGGAAAACCCTTTTTGTTTCTTACATATTTGCATGTGGTACCCTTTTCCTGAATTCGAGTTTATTCATGACAGAATGAGCTTCCACAATGCTCCCTCGGAGATGAGTTACCTCGAAATCAAATGCGATCTATTGCAATACAATTTTCCTTTCCAATTCCTCTCGAGTGCTTTCTTCGTCATATCTTGTCGATGTTAATGGCAAGAGAGGCAGTGGGTCCTTATTTCCTTGCTTAAGCTGACTGTGAGCTCCCGGTGGCAATTTTAGGCCGCTTTAGGTGAGAACCTTGACATATACACTGCGATCCTTAAACAGAATTAACGGTTCTGAAATGTAAAAAGGTCACGTTAAAAAAACCTTCAGATGCCACGTTATACGCATTCTAGAGCGGAAAATCTCGGTTTTATTCCTCATTTCAGCAAAAAATCTGTCCGAACTTTAGAATTAGTATCATACGATGAAAATACAATGAAATACTAAGTGATAAGTACGATAAGTTTTTTAAGCAAAATATTTCGGTGGTTCTTAATCAACACTTATTTAATTATAGATGCCAAAATTTAAATCATAAAAATCATATTCGCAGCAAAGTTAATTTTGAAAGGATTCCTGTCGACATTTTCTGCTAAATGGTTTGAGGAATTTTCCAAAGGTAAAATTTTTCGAAAAACCCATTAAAATTGGTGTCAAGAAGCGATGAATTTAAATATACTTGCATCTATGTCTCGTTGGGCAGTATGCACTTAGTAAACCTTACAGAATATTTGCCTTTACATAAAAAACATGAAACAATTGCATGTGAGAAAATAGCGCGGTAAAATTTTCAAATTTGAGATAAAGTCAAATTTTGCAAATGGATAAATAATGATAGCACCTACATGTGATGATAGCACAAGTATTAAGCGATTAATCCGTCATCAAAAAAAGACCGCTGTAATTAGAGCCTTGCTTCCTCTCAACTTTTAAGTAGTTCATGGCTCTAAATTAAAAAAAAAAAACAAAAAAACAAAGAGGGCCTAAGCATGAATAAAATATCTTGTATAAAATGTGGCACTATTTGATGGAACTTCTTAATATTATTGTAATGAAATATTGCTACATCGTTCGCTTGATGATGTTAATGTAGCAACGAAACGCGTTGAGCTCGAATGAATTCTGTGGAAATGTTGCAATGTTTCATTTAACTAATAATAAGAAAACACTCAATAAATGCGCTGACACCAACGATTACGAAACCCCGCAACCATGAAACGTATGTCAAGTCCAAATCTATCAAAACTCACGCAAATGTTTCCACTAACTTCCTAGATTTCCCGCTATTTTCCTGCGAATGCTGCTGTTGATTTTAGGGCCCTGTACACATCTTTCGCAAAAAACTCCGTTAGATTTATTTATCGCTATATTTTTTCCATACCACGGATCCAGTTCTATACAACGCATCGGGGTAACGTCTCCGCAGTAGAGAGTGCGTCGTCCCTTTCACCAGTTTGGTGGTAGGGGTGTGAGAGGACCGCAGATGGGGTCCTTGGCCCCGTCCCTAACACTCCTTATCATAACGCCCTGTAAGCTTCTCGGAAATCCTTTCACCCCTTCCTCACAAGCCTCCCCACTCATTCCCCTCTGCTAAGGCTTTCGTGACAGAGCCACTAACACGCTCTTCCCCAATTGAGTCCCCGTGCGTACGATTGAGGACTACCGCACGCACGGCTCTTGTGCAAGAACAAGGACGAAGGGGATGGAGAGGAGATATCTTCTCCTGTTTGCTATGCAGACCATGATATACCCAATACTCTTCTCACATACCATTCTTTCGTTCGCTGCTAAGAGGTTCACACCGTAACTTTCTTGCACAAAATCTTGTCAAAACTGCACCGTGTAAAGCGGCTAATTGAAATTTTGAGCGAATATCTCATGACTTATCAGGAAAGAGGACCTGCAATCACTCCATTCTACGGAGAAAGATTTATTTTTCGGCAAAAAAAACTTGCACAAATAAAATCGCCATTAATGTGTCTAATTTTGGCAGTTTTCTCAGAGGTTGGACCATGGTTTTACCACTACAGCTACTGTATTATGTGCCATTTGACGAATATGAAAATGATCATTAAGAGACATCCTGATTATAACTATGAGCTACTACGCGCGGTAGGCTTCCTCTGATTTCCGAGGAAAACAAAACTGATTTTTGTAATGAATTAAGAATATTAAAATACAAGTTCAGTTCCTCCTATATTATTAACCTCCTATATTATTAGTGCGGCGGGTCGATACATCGCCTCTTACGTGGTACATCATTTAATTTGCTATAACTTATCACATTGATGTATTTCATTTCAGCAAGCGTATAAATATTCTGTCTATATGAACCAGTTTAACCTCAATAATAAAGAAACCGCTTATGGATATGTAATTAAATTGCTTTGTGTTTTTTTCGTAGTTGCTACATTTTATGAAAATACCCTGCGCATTTCCCACCGGTACCCCAGGATGAAGGATAGCTTTAAGAGGGTTAAGTAAAATAGATTGAATACATAGGATCAGGCATGTAGCCAGGAAGAAGGGCTTTGACGGCTTCAGCCGCACACCCTAGAAATAGGGTAGTTTCCTTCATCGAAGAAAACGAAAGGCATTGATTGCGATTGGTTACCCACCATTTAAGTATTCATAATATACCAATAATTTGGGTTTAGAAATCCCAGTTTAGACGAATGTTAATGGTCAATTTTATCCTCATTTGGAAAAGGCCAGGTTGGCGCCCATGCGATGCCACTCCACGTGACGTCACAGAGACCTATTTTCTATACGAGTAGATAGTAGTTTTACACCGTCTGAGATTACCAATGCATGCATGAGAAACAGAGCTCAGGGAAACATCTCCTAATTATCACCTATTAAAATTGCCTAAGGTCGGAAAGTTTCCTTCGTTTGATAGGGTAATAATAATCCTTATTTACGCCAAGCGCTACCTGCTAGCTGGGTACTTTGCTACCTGTTAGCATCTGCATCGTAGCGGCGCTCAAAGCCTCGCCAAAAGGTCACCTCACACGGCAGCAGCGGGAACCAGAATGACGTCACATTCACAGCATTCATACTTAGCCGTCGCGTAATCGCGCGCTTGAAAATTTTCGCTTTTCATTTAATCGCGAAAAATAGATATCATCATTTAAAAATCTAAAAGCGTGAAATGCGTACTCCAGGAGTAATAATCTTTCGATTTAGGCAATAAAAAATAATAGGACACCACCCTATAGTGGCGACTATCCGCGATACATCTAATGAGGGGACAACTAACGTCTATCCTCTGACGCTCCATTTTTCGATATAATTACATTTCATCATATCTGCCAATAACTATCGGTGAACTTAACTTTCAGCTTTATGCAAAGAAAATGTGTAGCTGACTTAATGAAATGCATGGCTTCCCGATGCGTGCGACTTGATAACAAGGCATCACTATATGAAACCCGCAAACCGCCCAAGCATCCCTGGAGCAAATTTCTGACTAATTGCCTGTGTAAGAAGGATATATTGTTATCGTTCTCTTTACGCGCAAAAATAAAATGTAATACGAAGGATTTGAACCCACAATACTAGAAATCCGCGTCCACACTATGGCCTCAGATTCGACGGCATGAATGGAGTCTCATTACGATTTTTCCTGACTAGGTACAACGAAGAGAATTCGCGTACGAACCAATCTGCGAGTGCAAAAAGAGCATATTAGACGGTTGCAGATAACGGCAGTATTTTAATTGACATAACGACTGATCGATCTTATACTCAACGTTCATGAATACAGTTTTAATAGTAAGAAAGTATGTCGCAACGGATAGGATGATTTACGAACGGAAGTAAATTTAAGTAATGGCAATGGAATGAATCTGGAGCATGAGCAGCACCATTGACGGAAACTTAATCTTTTTTATCTCTCTATACCAATCCCATAACCAATAGGGTGGTTTCCTATTATTTTTTTATTGCCTATATCGAAAGATTATTACTCCTGAAATACGTATTTCACGCTTTTAGATTTTTAAATGACGATATAAATTTTTCGCGATTAAATGAAAAGTGAAAATTTTCAAGCGCGCGAAAACGCGACGGGTAAGGAAATCTCTCCGTGTGAAGTATTTCTGGTTCCCCCTCCCGTCTTGTGAGGTGACCTTGATCGAGGCTCTGAGCGCTGATACGACGCAGGCTGCTAGAGGGTAGCTGAGTGCCTTGCTGGCTGGTAGCGCTTGGCTTAAAAAAGGTTTATTAATACCTTATTAAACGAAGAAAACTTTCCGACCTTAGCCAGTTTTAATAGGTGATTATTAAGACATGTTTCCCTGAGCTCTGCGCCTCATGCATGCATTGTTAATCTCAGACGATGTATAACTCCTATCTTCTCGTATAATAACTAGGTCCCTGTGACGTCACGTGGAGTGGCATCGCATGGGCGCCAAATTGGCCCTTTTCAAATGAGGATAAAAATGGACCATTGCCATTTGTCTAAACCGGTATTTCTAAAACGAAATAATTTGTATATTATGAATACAGTAATGGTGGGTAACAAATCGCAATCAATGCCTTTCGGTTTCTTTGATGAAGGAAACTACCCTATTGCCTCACATGAATCACTTTTCACAATATTGTGCGAGATGTGAATTTTGTTCGAATTTTTCTCCTTCTAATATTAGAAAAAATACTGGGATTAACAAAAACTCCATTTTCGGACCGCAGCGAAAATGGAGCCGCTGAATTCGTTTTCGTACTTTTGAATTGGACTGAACATAGTTTTGTGAGATAGACAAGGAACTGTAGGACTCACTCCCCCTAAAAGTGGCAAATAAGAGAAATCCAGGCCACTATTTTATTCCTCATGCAGTCAGCATGAGACAACAGCGCTCCTACAAAGTTATTTCACCATCTAAGAGTTAAAATTCGAAAGCCGATGAATTCCGTAGAGTCAGAATCGTTGCACAAAAAATAGGTAGGTACTAAACCATAAAACGATGTGTATGTGTCAATGAAAAGGAACTCTCCAGTTCTCATTGCTTGTTTTTAAGATATAGTTAACAAAATAACAGATTGAGCAAAGCCGGAAGTTATAATTACTTATAAAAAAACTTAAATTTATTTAATCAGGATTAACTGATTATCTATAATAGTGCGACATTATTCATATAAAACTGGTTTGCATGAAGTAAGGCTGAAAACACGTATCGAAGAAAGAGGTTTCTTCGTAATATTGAACTATTCAACTAGTGCGTACCCAGGATCAAAATTAGGGGGGGGAGGGGGGCAAGCCATGGTTGTTCAAGTTGTAGGTAAGGTTTAACCATGGAAAAGGTGGATGAAATCGATAAATTAAGGAAACTGTAACAGCTCTTTATTAGTTATTTTAAATTATTTGCTTGAAAAAATATAATTTTCCTTAAAGAGATTTGTGAATTTTGCTTCTAGGGGGCAGCTGCCCCCTCCTGCCCCGCACTGGGTACGCCCATGCTATTCAACACATTTAATTCGCATTATTCTCGTGAATTCACTCTTATCCAACATTGTAATTGTTCCTCGAAATTGTTCAGCCTGCTCAGAACAGCAGAAGCTGAACTTATCAGTTAAGGTTAACAAACCTTGTTTATAAAAATTATATGAAGGAGTGGTGCAGGTAGTGGAATGGATTCGCGGCGAGAAGGGAAAAGAATTATAATAGAATTTCTGGAAAATACTAAGAGAAGCAAATTACGCCACGTGGAACGTCCGCGAGCGCTTACGTGGAATTCCATGGATTGCCGGAAGCACGCACGTTATTATTTCTGATAAAAGTTTGACCACTTACAACATCGAATTGAATTGCTAACTGGAAAGTGGCGAATACGAAGCAAAATACCGCAATATTAATTAGTCGTTATAGAGGCGGTGAACAGTGAACAATTTGTTCGCTTTGAGGCACATTTTGCTAACGTAACCCTTGCCTACATTCCACAGTTCTAACAGCCTAATCGTAGACAATCCCCGACACATATGGAAGTCCTTTCGTATCTCTCCTCAACACTTAGCCAGCTGGAGAATAAAAGGTATTTTTCGGTAAAAATACTTCTTCCTTGATTAATATTTCCGCGAGATCAACAAGACGATATTGACGGATAAATTCAATTGGTCTAGTTTGCGATTGCATTTTTAATTTCTCCCACGAACATCCCGTCAAACCATCTGTCTCCTCGACATGTACCCAAAAAAAGACACCAAGTGAAATGTTATAAATATACATCTACATATTAACCCGCAAACAGCATCCAGTATGTAGCAGGTAGCACCTTTTTTAAGGACACCAAGAGTATACCTACATTAAAATACAAAATATATACTAAGTTTTACGGTGTGAGAGTTTTGGCTGACTAAAATTCATTTGTTGTTCGGGAGAGAAACGAATTCCTTTTCCCTTGCTTTCGGATAAATATCTCTCTTATTTTATCGTTTCATTAGGGACCTGTAGTTAAATTGCGCGGTCAAAAGATGATAGCCTCCATGCCACCATGAAATATGTTTGTTCTTAATTGCTGAAGAAATCTAGGTCTAGTAAGTAGATTCCGAGTCTCAAGCGGCTCCCATTAAAATTCGTGTAAAAGCTGTAGTAAAGCTCTGTTCGCTTACAACAGTTGTTCACGTATCGTACTGCTTATCCATTTATATTATTTGGTTCACGAATTATCTCTCAGAAAGCCGGATCTCACATACTTGCGACTTATTCGAGGTGTGGTGTAACGAGTGCGAAGTTGCACCTCTCTTTCCCTTTTTCATCCGAGGTTCTTCCAAAAACGCGCTCCTAAAATGTCGGCTTCTTTATGGGTCCACCACAATTTTTAAAATATGCGTTGGCTTTGAAGTTTCCGCGATGAGAAGAAGACAGCTCCATACTACTCTCTCGATTGCTATCGTTTACGTTCAATATATTCAAATGTATATGCTGAAACCTTGTGCGTTGTCTGGAAACAACACTAGGCGGAAGCAATCCCGTACACGTGTTCCCCACGATAGATATACGATAGATATAGCTCTCAAAACTCTACGGTATTTGAACTGAGACAACTTGAATTTTAAAACAATTGAGCTCGTTTAGAAGTATGTGCTAAAGTTAAAATGTTACGATCTAGGTAAGGAATTGATATAAAACTTTATAAAAACATAGATAAAAGTCAGAAAGCAAATAAATATATTTCATGATATAGGTTGCAGCAAGCAGTGGCGCAGCGAGTGGGGGTTTTGGGGGATAAACCCCCCAGAGCTCAGAGGAATTTTTAAGTTTAATCCATTTTACTTAATTGGATCAGTATTACTTATAGCATAGTGTCAGAATTAATCAAATATCCCTCAAAAAGCCATAAAACTCGCCATGAACAATTTTTCTTAATTTTTTTTCTGGAGGAGGGCCCCCGCAACTCCTGGAGGGTATGCAAAACCCCACTCCTAAGTATTACTTGCGCCTAAAACCCCCCTAGCCTTAATTCTTAGCTGCGCCCCTCCCAGAAAGAGCATAATAAACCACAATAAAACGAATATGTACCATTAAACAGGGTAGGTAATAGAAAAAAGATAATTATACATGCCACATAATGATTTTTTCGTAGCCAGAATCCAAAAGTAGAAATACACAGCGCTGAAATAATTAATTCAAACTTATTATTCAATTCCTCCATGAATTGATCTCTCAAAATTAAAAATAAATGATAGAATGGTATAGGTTTGAATTGACGAGTTTGAGCATGGTTTAGTTAAAGAAATATATTTCTTTCTAAATAACTTCCGCAAAAAGAGCTAAAAATTTCGTTGTAAATATCCCGACATTTTGGAGAATATATGAACTAAAAAGATAATCGGTGAATATAAAAATGTTAGTTCGCTCACGATCTCTTAAACGTTTCAAATAAAAGGTTGAATAAAAGGCATTTTTATACTCAATTCAATACACTATTCATTTTTCAAATAAATCTCGACTAAATTTCGACATCAATTGAAATACTTCCTTTCACATCCACCAATCAGAATGAAACTACTTTAAATCACCCTCAATTCTTCTCCCTCAATTCTCAACCGCATTATTGCATAAACCCAATGTAACATCAATTCGCCTTGAGACATTGCTTAGCATTCATAACAGAAAATATGAAGCTTTCCCTCATGAAAAAATATCCTATAAATAACTGAATACAATTATTTCAGTAAAATTTGGTGGATAAACATTATTGCGTCATTTTCACGAAGGACATCTCAATATTTCATGGAGGGAAACGTAAGGTAAATGTTTTGAAGAATTCCCCGAAAAAGCGAAACAAAAAATTGAGGGTTTTCCGCGAATTGAGAACTTAATTTTCACACACCAGCTTTCATAGCTTTGAAGAGTGCCACGGACACGCATATGCCGCTTGAAACAATATTCATGGAAAAGCCATCCGCCGAAACGCCAGAGAAAGAGCTGCACATTAGCATAAATATTTGCTACCCGCAATAAATATGTCGTAAAATGTTCAACCCTGTCCTGTGCCTTCCGTAGATTTTTCGGATATTTCATTTTATTTTTCGATTTAGTCTGAGAAATTTTTCTGAGTGTATTTCCGAAATGGACAGTTGATCTAATTCTCGTTATATCATTCAACTTCAGAATAAATTTCTTACTTAAATTATTATGCATCAAATACTCTTGGTAGTTCCAAAATAAGCTTTCAGCATCGTCTCCTAATAAATCTTCCAATCATTCACAGATCAAGAAGCATTTATCACCTTTGCTATTATTACCGTATAGTGCCTAGTGTAAAATCAACCTGATTCTACTTTAACTAGGACTCCTTGAAGGAAAGACTCTTAAATGCTCTATATTTCATGGGTCTCAGAATTACGTCGTACTTTATTTCCCAGGACTTGTAAGCCCTACCCCCTACTCGGATTTTTACGGCTTATTTTTCTTACCCTTTTTATTTACAACAACGTGGTATGGATGTATTCAGTCGGACACCATGGATTAAGTGTTCATAATATTTGCAAGCATCTTTTGCTCTAAGAGACAGACTTTTCCCAGAGAAAAGAAATCGTTTTATATTTATTATAACTCCAATCTTCCTTGTATGACATGACATCCCTACATAGAATACATAATGCGCTCACCCAATTATAATTTCCATTTGTCAATATTCCCAGTATCACATGATTTATCTGCACTAGAATACATCATTCGCTCACCCAGTCATAGTTTCCATTTGTTTCTGTCATCCGATTTGGAACCAATCAGAAAATCTGAACGAAATTTTAAGTGTATAAACCTAAAAAAGGATCACGCTCGCTTAGACAACAAAAAGCGAAATATAATAAACAAGAAACGCGCTGAGCAGCTAGATAGTACGCTCAAAAATCCTTCCTTCACGGATTCCTCGCTACTGGCACGCATATACGGGTTGGTTCCGCGAAAGGATTTGGCCCCGGAGCTTTTTCGAACTAAACATACCCGCATCAGCCGAGCTGTTCGCAAATTGAATCGACCACCCGACGACGTCCCAAGCAGCTGGCGTTGATTCGCCGAGCGCACGGAGGAGGAAGATTCTCACGAAAGACTGCCAATGTGGTCCCAGCGCAGCGCATTGGGGCGGAAAATAAGGTTTGCCGAGAATTTTGGAGGGATAGGGAGAGTTAGGAAGGTTGCATAAGAGGCGAGGACTCGAATCGAGGGTGATCACGCACCGTAGTAAATTTGAACAACACACGAGCCACAGCACGAACGCGAAAAATAAACAACGCAGGCTCTTGTTATCTCGCTTGAGAAGAAGGGGTTGGACAGACCACGGGCTGAAATTGCAAATCCTCCGTCGCCCAATATTTTAGTTAGTATATAGTATTATATAGTTAATTCTTGATAGAACCAGAGCGGTGTAATTAGGTTTTTTTTTCAATTTGGGTCACTTTTGCTGATTTGGGCTCTGGATAATATATTAGCGTAACTCTAGACCACTCAGTGTTACATTTAGCTTTCTATTTCTAAATATTCCGGTAAAATAATTATGAATACTAAATTATCCAGCGATTCTCCGACAAAGGATTGAAGAGGTAAATGAATGTATCGAATGACAGTTAATTATGCATAATCATTTGAACAAAATCCAAGAAAAATAGAAAATATGTTGAATAAACACCATCAAAATCCTCAAACAAGAATACACTTGTAGACTGCTTGTCCAAATTCAGCTGAAGCCTAAATTACATTGAATATACTCATATTTAAAAAAATTATCACCAATCTTCATCGCCGCATAATTACGAAGAGAATGCACCACTTACGCTTGCCAGAATTAATGTACACAACAGGGGCACCTGAATTTCACTAAAAAATTGGAGAAAAGAAAGTTAAGCACTACGACCTTCAGATGCGTGATTGAGTAAATGCACCAGAACGCTACCGAATTATTTAAAATGATTACGAACTTCACGTTTCTTTCTTCAACTGAAAGGAAAAATTGATTTGCAGTAAATAAATATTTCGTTTTTATTGTCTCATCAATATGCTGGAGATCACGGTTTTGCGAAATAATAGTTCAATTTGCGACTAAAGATTGAAATCCATGATCATATGTGGTTATCATGCGGTCAATACCTGATCTCTCGAAGGGATCATATATCATTAAATCAATCAATCATCTTCAAGGTTGTGAATTGTAAAACGGACGAGGCATATGAGCTTAATAAACGAGGTATAATTGTGTCTTTATTAATCAAAGTCGCTTCAACCCAAACGAACGAAGATTTGTAATTAAGTTTCTTATGATCGTTTTTTGACGCACGGGAAACAATGTGGGAGCTCATTTACACAGAGGGAATAGAAATTCATGTTTTTTAACCCTGAAAATAAATCAAGTCCCGTTTACCTCTCTTTTATCCAGATCGTATTTATTTTGCAGAATGGTTGTTCCATACTTATCACAAGCTAACTCTTTCTCTAATAGGCAATAAGTTTCAAGAAGTGTAAACTTAAATTTTTTTTAAATACTCTATTTTACCCTATAATGTATGCATCCGAGTTACGTAAATCTCACCTTACGCAAATCCATACTTACCTCATGTAGCCTCCTTTGCTGAAGTGATTCTATTTATTTTCGAACGCGTGAGCAAAAAAGTAAAATGTTTCGTCCTGATGTAAAATATTTCCATCGTATCCGGCTAAGAAAACATCGCATGGTTATCGAACATTCTTATCGATAAATTGGTTTAGCTATATAATTAAACTTCGAAATTTAATTAATGCCTGTAAATTATTGTTCCAATTACCTTTAGATTGAATTCCTCTTCATATTATCTCAGGAGACAGCAAAGTTAAGGAATGGTTTAATTTTTTTCGTTAATTTATTTTAAAAATATCAAACACCATAAAGTGTAGTAAATCTAACTGGACTAATTTCTGCTGCACTGTGTAGAAATTGTAACCATCGATCTAGTTGGTTCATATTTTACCACGCAGGGTAGTAAAATGTAACTAATATCCTAGTTACTATAACTAGATTTTTTCCGTGCACCCCTTGAGCATCCCCATTGTATTTATTTATTGTTCTTATAAATTGTAAAGGGAGAGCGTGGTAGTCTAGTGGGTAAATTGCTTGGCTACTGACGGTAGGATCCGGGAACAAAACTCGGTTGAAGTCTACCTCCAAAAAATCATCCCCACACAAAAAATATCAATATACGAAGCGACCCAGGGAAAGGAACTGCCCCCCTTTACTCGGAATGTGTAAAATTATTACCCCTATGAATTAATCCAGGGTGAGCTCTAACCTCACCAATGCAAACCAATCTTCGGGTTGAGTCAGTGAGAGAGAAAATAGAAAAAAAATAGAAAATGAAATTTATTATTCCGGGAAAATTGTGTCCCTTAGGAACATACATGATTATAAATAAAATAGAGTCATAAATATAGCAAAAATATGTAGATTTACATTGTACATCGATGTCACAGAATGCGACTAAATAATTGACAAAATAGAACAAAAAATACATATGTATATAAAATAATCTCAGCAAGACAAACGTATGAACTCATAAATACATCTGATTTTATTGTCTTTAGCACAATATTCAGTCAACATACAATATTCAATTGGCAT
Organism: Ischnura elegans; assembly: GCF_921293095.1. Classification (NCBI taxonomy): domain Eukaryota; kingdom Metazoa; phylum Arthropoda; class Insecta; order Odonata; family Coenagrionidae; genus Ischnura; species Ischnura elegans. Next base: position 150,660,329 of record NC_060246.1, read on the forward strand.
GTAGCAATATTTCATAGTATTTCTTTTTGAATTGACTTGCATTTTTAGATTTTTTAAAATTGCGTGAAAATTGATTCCATATTTCGCAAGAGGTGACATAGAAAGACCTAGCGTAAATAGAGATATATATATATATATTATTATTATTATGGTATTCTACCGATTAAGGTAGGTTTCCATGGAGTACTAAAGAGGTGATCTGGGAGCCTCCCTTTCCTTCCAGCACTGCCTTCTTTAATTCACTGTAAGGCCTACTCTCTTTCAATCTATCTAAAAATCCTATTCTTTTCCTTCCCCTCCCTCGTTTCCCCAACATTCTACCCTCCAACACCATTTTCAACATCCCCTCACCGCTAAGCACTAACTCCATCCAAACCTTCTGTCTCCTGCGTATCTCATCTAAAAGCTTTCTCTCCTCGCCAACCATATCCAGCACTTCGTCGTTCCTTTTCCTCTCCGTCCATTTCACCCTCTCCATTCTTCTCCATACCCACATCTCGAACGCCTCCAATCTTCTCTCGTCTTCTTTCCTCAGAGTCCACGTTTCCGCACCGTAGAGAGCTACACTCCAAACCAAACTCTTCACTAACCTTTTCTTTAAACTCTTACACAACGATCCTCTTAGAAGCTCCTTCCTGCTCATGAACGCCTCCTTCGCTAATGCTATTCTCTTCCTGATGTCCTTACTACTGTATCCGTTTTCCTCTAACGTACTGCCTAAATAGTTGAATTGCTCAACCTGCTCAAGTTTTTCACCACCCACCTTTATCTTGAGTCTCACATTCCTCGCTCGTGATGCTTTACAAAACCGCATTACCTTAGTTTTCTTGTGATTAATCCTCATCCCAAACTCCTCGCAACGTTCGTATAACGCATTCACTAGGGCCTGAAGCCCCCTTGCTGACTGACTGATCAACGCCTGGTCATCCGCGAATCTCACTGATTTGAACATCATTCCTCCCACTTTTATCCCAGCTTCTAACTCATCCCACGCTTCCCTTACCATCTCTTCAGCATACACGTTAAAGAGCAGTGGCGATAGAGATAGCTAGATACCTTATCTTATATATATATATAAGATAAGGTATATAGAGAGTAGTCTAATTGAAATGTACCTGACAATGACCTAAGAAGTCGAAACCGGTAGTCAAGAAATTTCACGAGGAATAACTCAGTTTCCGCCTTCATTTTACAGTTTGTAATTGAAATCGGGATGGATTTGTGAGAACATGCGTTAAGAGGAGAGGCTTCACATATCGCAGGGGCGCAGCCAGGAATTAAGGCTCGGGGGGGTTTAGGTGCAACTAACACCGGGGTGCGTGGGGTATGGAATACCCACCAGGATAAGCGTCAGGTGCAAGATTTATAAATTGCGGAATTTTAAGATAAATGGTTCAAGACGGTGATTTTTACGGCTTTCTGGGGATATACTATTAATCCTCACACTATTCTATTAGTAATATCAATCCAATTAAACATAAGGGATTAAACTTAAAAATTTCTCCGAGCTCTAGGGAGGGGTTTTATCCCCCAAAACCACCCCCCCTTCGCTGCGCCACTGACATATAGAGCTGAGTGGTAAACAAAAAGCTAACTCATCTTTTCCCCCTCTCTCCTCGCTCTTCATGTAAGCAACTCTAAATCATGCATCGGAAGTTAAGGGCAAATATTAGACTTCAGAGGAATCAAAAGGCATTCCTGCACCTGGAAAAAATTCGCGAACCCCCACGTTGGATTCCGTAAAGATGCCTTGATGGTTTGCTGTATTGAAGACCACGTGGGGCACTACTCCCGGTAGCTAGAAGGTCTATGGCCGAAGAAGTTTCGAGGCGTGTGCGAGATACCGCAGCAAGCCTCGCTCTAGTTGCATCACGCCTACGTAACATGTACTGAAGACGGTTAGCGCAGAGTGTGCAAAAAAATTGCCACAAAGTTCATGACCGTTAATATCGCTGAACTTGCGTTCATCTGTCAAAGTATTTTAGAAAAAAAAAATCTCATCTCACATTTTTTCATAAATAAAGTTAAATTTCCAGGGGATAAAAGTTAGGACTGGGTGATGTAAAAGAAATATTTTCTCCACTCCAAGCCCTAGATTCGATTTCCCAAAAACTGACAGAAAACTTCGCAAATTCCACATAATGTGTTCCAAAACCATATGACACACTTGTATTTCGTCATCACCTGTATTTTTTATTATTTTTTTGACGCGAAAAAAGGCTAAATTTGTAAACGAATGCATTATTTTTCTTTGAATGATTGAGCATTTTAAATACCATAGCATAAAATCGACATTATACAGTAGATACGTTCCATTATTGAAATAGACCAATAGTGATCTCGATAATTGTTGTTTTTCCTACCATTCTCAGTTTTAATAAAAAAATTTACTCCATCAACATTAACATCTTATTATTTCTGCATGCTACTCAAAAGCATAAAATCCTCATTTTCCATAATTTCAGCTCTTTTCTATCCACTTAGCAAAACAACCTCTCTCGTCTTTCTCTTCAATTCGCGTTCCATCCATTATAACACAAATTACATAATTTTATTTTAGACCTTTCACATTTGATGGAAGGTAACGAATTACAAGCCATAGATTTCAACGCCTGCTATGGAATGCTACGCGGTTACGTCTCTCTCCATAAGAACTGGACGTGTTTTTTTTAGCGAAAATTACATTATTTGAAGTCTACTTTCTTTATTCTTGTTCAACCCAGTTATTAACAACTCAAAGAAAATTTAGTATTATCTCGCTTCCTCAAGCTGCTTTACTAGCTCTTATTGTTGGTAGCAATGTGAGGGGTGCATCCTCGTAGCTACTAAGAAAATCATCCGCAAAAATTTTTTCCATCAGATTTAATGAAATCCGTATGTGTATGATGAGTTTTATGTTTCTCGCTACTTATCTTTATCTCTCAATCAGGACGGTCCAAAAATTCGATTTCATATCAATATTGTTGAGAATAATGGTTCAGATTCCTTTAAATATTTGTTGTCAGAATTGCAAAGTGCCTCTCCACCAATAGCAGATCAAAGAATTTACAAAGAAAGTCATATGGTATGAGCAGAATTGTATGATACAAGTGTCAAATTTAAAATGAATGACAGAGGAGCCCTGGATCACTTAACCATGAATTAACTATAGCCTATTTTACCATAAATAATGATTTTCTATGGGGCAGCATTTTATAAACGTAAATAATTATGGGGCATATTAATTGACATCTTTTCAATAATTTCAAAGAAAACGTCAGCTGATCTTTCATTATTGTACATTATATCCTGTATGGCATGCGGCACGATGCGGCGGAAGTTCTTTATATTAATTAAACGAGACATTGCAATTTCTAATTCATTCACAGCGGAAATATTTCTACGTCTCATTTATCTAATAATAAAATAGTACATTTTATTTATCGACCATTCATTTTGAAATTTTCAAAATGATTTGTCGACATTTCTCCTACAAATTTCAATTTGTAGAGAATTAACTGTTTGTTTTAACTTCAAGCAAAGTTTTTCAAAATACGAAATTCCTGATGAAATTGCAAGAATAAATTACCTTGGTATTGAAATAATATCCGAAATGAGAAAAATGTATTATATATTTTATATTCCACGATTTTTCCCCCAGAGAGGCATGAAAACTATTATAAGAAGAATTGAAGATTTTATTTACATATATTATGATTGATAGATAAATATATTCATGGCATATTGCTGGTTAATTAGAAAACATATCCATAAATTCGAATATTTTAGAATTGAAGACTAAGCATGGTCATTTACTTCAACTTCAATATTGAATGACTTTCTTCGGACGCACATGTGCTTCATTTTTAGGATAGTAGTAATAGTAATTACTATAATTATATTTTTCCTGACATCAATCAATAAGATTTTAGAGAAAAAACGAAATAGATATGGCATCATGAAATCTTTACCTTTCTGATGAAAAATGTTTATTTGATTTAGCGACGAATGGAATAGTATTCACGATGAAGGCAAATACGACATTGATGGAAGGCTAGGGAGACCATGAGCGAAAACATCGTCACAAGCTCCGCGCACATCAAGGAAGTTTGATGAGATGAATGTGTGTATAAGGTTCGCCAATCTAAATTATGATGAAAAAGATATCGAAACCGAACGTCAGAGAGGGATGAAACTCCATATCCGATTCGGAGAAACTAAACACCCCGCTTCTACGAAAGTTTCGTCACTTGAACAGCCAATTAATAAAATAAAAAACATCGACGGGAAAAAGACAGCGATACCATGGGAATATGGAAGCACTAAAACAGATGAATTTAATATCATATATAGGCACGGGCTCTTTGAGAAGAGATGAGTCCAGAAATACATTTCTTCGGAATATTTTCGAGCATTCGGTTAGATAAACGACAGAATTGTCTGTTTGAAAACAACATATCTCTCTCAGCACTGTGAGAAAAGAATAAAACTTAGCTCGTTCCGCAATGATGTATTCACTTACGACCGGTTTCTATGCAGTGTATCATCTTCTAACACAGTTTCCAAAATTGACATACGTTAAATAGGAAAAAGAGGAGAGGGGATAGGATGACCTCACAGTCGTGAAGGAGTTCCATCAAGTAACGCCTCAAACCATTGCATTTCCCTTTCAATTTTTCAAAAGAAATGTCTCTTTTCTTAGTTTTATTAGATGGAAACGGAAAACACTCACGATGACATCTTGAGCTACCTGAAGCATGAAAAATGGCATACCATTCTAGTAACATTGAAAAATATTGATTTTAACTTTCACTTCGGGTATTTAGGCATATATAGCCAAAATATAGAAGTAGTAATTTGGGCAATGCTCACGAGCAATATTCTTGTCATAAAAATTCCTAACAAAGGTGAAAATAATGAAAACGCAATCGGTAAGCGACTCAATCAGGAAATCGAAAATTTTCGCCTTAATTTTTATTGATTATGGCTTTATGATTCAGGTAGCGTTAGGGAAAACAGTAGAACGATAGAAAATACTTATATACCTAAGAATAATAACCTAAAGGATTTAGTTTATTTAAAATGATAATAATTTCATCAAACAAAGTACTAGTACGATATCCAGGTTTTGCGGAAAAAAACAGCAAGGGTAACCAAATTACTATATGAATGGCCCTAATTATCCCTAGAGTCATTGTATTAAATAGTGTCATAATGTATGCTTAAACGTGGATAGTGGGATAGGAACATTGATTGGTTGCTCAACCGTATCGTGGTAGTCGAAAGGTTTCTTTCAAATAAAAATTTCCCTTCTTTACGTAATCATATTGCAATTTATTTATCTCCTTCCATATTCCATGATTATTTACACATTATAACACAGAAAATACTGTAAACCGGACATCTGTGAATTCTGAAAAAGAACGAAAATTACCTCTGACTACCATCATAAAATTATCTCCAATGCGTGCAAAACAGTCTCGTTTTGTATGCACAATGCTACTCAGAATTCCAGGTCAACCTAACGGCTCCTTTTATACCCATATCATTCACTTCCACGCATTTGCGTTGTTACCCAAGGAATAATTCAGCGGAACATTCCTTTGCGGAAAGCTCACACACCGAGAGCAGTCTCCTACGCCTTGGACTCGTACTCGATAAAGGTTCGTTCAACTTCTTTCCCAGAAATCGCTCTCAGAAAGCTATGTATAATGGGCGTGAAGAATTTCTAAGTACGCAATCAATGAATTAATTAGCAGAACACCGGCGAAAAAAATATAGAGAAATGGCTTACATCAGAACTCCGATCAAAATCAGTTATTTCCCTTTGTAACTTTGAGTCGACTTTCACAAAATCAAACAAATTCATATTCAAGGAGAGGTACAATTTATTCACTCAATATAAAAAATGGCTTATGCAATATGAGGAAGTAGAGTTTCTGCTAAGAAAGGTGTTATAAACGTTTTCAAATAAAGGTTTATTGTGTGTAATTCTTATGCGTTATGAGAGAAAGTGTGTTATGATAGTATGTGTTAAGAAAAGTTATCCAAGTGTAAATTACTGTAAATTCACAATCAAATGCAATTGTCAAGAAAGAAAATCACTCAATGAAACGAAATAAATGTATTTTTTATGTATGTAAGCACCAGTCATGTTCTCAATAGTGTCTGATGGTAGCCCCAAAACCTTTCCACAAAGGGGTACCTATATATTCCACAATTATTACAGGGTTTATTTTTCTTGATGTAATGTATTGAATATGAGTGGAATAAAATTTTATTATTCTAAAAAACAATATTAAGGAGTAATTCATTTCTAAGTTATGCAAAGCAAGCGCTCGAGAATTCAAAGTAAGTTCATTGTTTTGAATGCCCTGCCCTCTGTCGGATCTAAATATGAACGCGATGCAGGGACTGTGCGGTGAGGTTCAAGTATGAATTCACTCACACTTAGCGCAGCACTCCTCCGTACACGGGCTCTTTCAGGACGAAATAAAGGGATCTGGAATGCAAAACTGAAATATAACTGGAGTATAATCACTTACAGAAAGAAATTACAACGATCACGACGTACAAAAATAGCATATAGGTTCCAAGGCTTACGAAAGGCAAGGTTACGAATCAAACCATCGATAGCCCTTTAATAAAAAAAATTAGATATTTATATCCAACCTCCATGTTGGTGCTTTAGACCTTAGCATTCTTCGGGATAACACATCCATTTGTAACATAAATGCTATTGAAAATACTAAATAGCAGCATAGCTTTCAAATCAGTGAATTTATTATCATTTTAACAATATTAGTATCCATTGTGTTCCCTTTAGTGGTTCATAAAAATCAAGAGCAACGCTAGAAAAATGAAGATTTATCTGAATAGCCCTCATAATCCCTGTAGCTATTGTATTAAACAGTGTGGTATTGGATCGTTAAAAGTACGCAGCAGGATAGGAATATGGACGAAATTGGTCGCTCAACCGTATCATGGTCGTTGAACGCTGTTTTTAAAAGTAGCATTTCCCTATCTTTGAGTAACCATGTTGCAATTTGCAATTGCAATCTTCCATATTGTATGATTAATTATAAATTATAGTACAGAAAATTTTATAAACTAGGCATCTGTGCATCCCGAAAAATCGAAAATCACCTCTGACTAAAATTTCCTCTAATAGGTGTAAAAGAAAATGCTACTCAGAATTCCAGTAATATATGCTTCCAGCTAGATATGGTTTTGGGCCTGCAGAAGAGGTATAAAAAATGATGGTGACTTTAAAATGGTCATGGACTCATGCAAAAGGGAGGATGTAAACCAAAACACAACCCTTCTTCATAAATTTCGCTCCAGAACGGAAAACTTTCAGTTTCATTCCCGGAAATACAATTTTCCTGTCCAAGATTTTTATCCCCCTTTTAAGCTTGATACTTCAAAAGTTTTCCTTTGTTCCACAAAACAACTCCGCATTCCCGGTATATTGGAAAACTTTTTCTCCCTATAAACTCGGCCTCGCTTTTGTCCCCAAAGTTCCACCCTCCATCCTATGGTATCGCCATTCCCTCCCATCATTCCCTATGAAAAATCCATCTACCCTTCTATCGCACCCTCTTTAAGTCCCGTTCAAAACAACTCAACAAGAAAGGGCGTAACCTGAAAGTTTAGACTTGCTAAACGTGCTCTGGTTCACGTGAACGGAAAGTATCTTGACTCAAGCGAGCATGACGATCAGTGGTTAAATTTTTTTTGAATCTGAATATCAATTCCATGCCTTTCAGTTTTGTTTTGGCCGCATCAGCCTGCTCATTTTCCCATGACCTTAAAGGTGGCAAACCCATCACTGTTATTTCACTACAGAAGTTTAGAAAGCGGAAGCTTTGAAGCACAAAAAAGTAAATAATTCCATTTAAAACTTAGTAATAAATATTATGTCATTATATAATATTTAACAGCTCAACTTTAACTGAATTAGAGCCATTACGAAGGAAAATAGAAATTTCTATCGATATTCCTAACAAATATCAAAAGTGGTAGATAAAAAATATACTCCATGATTGATTTGCAATAAAACCTGTAATTAGAATAATACTTTACTTTCTACTCTAGGCCATTGCAAGCTAATTTTTGCCAAGTAAATTCGTTGTGAGCGTTTTAATTCGTTGCTTAGTCTTGAATATCGTCTTCAGCAATTCGCTCCACCAATCGATACCTCCTCTGGGAAAGTTGGCTTCGGCCTTTTCGCCTTTTCCTGAAAACCATTATATACTCTTAAACTCTTGAAAATATAACACTCATTATTATATCTCTGGATGTCATTCAACGCTACCACTATCGCTGTAATACGGCCCTAAGTCTCGACGAAAAGGATTGTGGCATGGTGATTTCTCAGAATCAACTATTAATATATTCAGCGCAGTTGTTACTGCGCTGACATTAACCAGGTTCCTTGATTTCTATGGCATGCCAAAGGTCCGTGGTTCGATTCTCGGCCCAGAGGAATTTTTTTCTACGGCAATTAATGGAGACTATGGATGGCGTTAACTCCCAAACCTACCCGTTGTCACACCACTCTCTATTCCATCATGCCTATTCTATACTCCGTGCCCATTCTACGAAGCCTAGGTCCACGCAGCCAATTGGGTATTCAATTAGCTACAACAATTATGGAAAGACTTTTCACACACACACAACCGAATTAAATCCCACTCAAAATCTCCATTTAAATTTTCTCCCGCCATCATTCCAAACTGAACTTTTATTAAAGTGTCTTAGTGTTGGCGAGGCCAATTCACACGGCAAAGGGAAAAATGGATGAGAATGGTAATCTAAATTCTCTCTCCGCGAGGCAAAACGGGAGAAGGGTGTGAGTCAAAGGCGCTGTTCCTCGAAAAACCAACTCGTAATTAACGCACCTAGAGAGATTGGAAGAGTGAGGAACGTGGATTTCAGGGGGAAAGGTAGAGCAGGCAGTGATGGAGACACTGAGAACAAAAGGAAGCGAAACCGACAAAAAATAAAAGAAGAAATATCTTCTTTTATTTATTGCTATAGTACATGGTGCGCGGCTCAAAGCATATTCCAGTGAACTGCCTTTTAATGTCGCAAGTCTCTTTTCTAGTTCGCCCAAAACACGCAGATGGAAGAGGGCGGGAACTTCGCGTCGGTAAACAAAAAGCGCGGAGATAAGTCCCCAAGTCCTTTGAGGCGAAGAGGACGATTCTCCAGAAAAAGCTCATGACACCCCTTCCTTCTACGTTGGCCTCGGAACTGCTTTGCGCTTCGCCTGCTGCGGGTGGGACTCCTCCAAAGGATTCTTCTCTAAATGGTGCTAATGATCATTAAAATGAAGGACCGCAAGGGTACGACGTCTGTGGAGCGAGGTGGCGGCATTACCTGAAAATTCCATCTCTTCACCAAAGCGGTGAACCGTGACCCCTCAAGAGAAGGCTAATGCAGGAGATGATTCCATGAATTCGACTCACAAAGACTTTCACGAAGTTTCTGATCGCCTTTCCGATCTCAGGCGTACTTTGGAAGTGCTGATGTACGGATATCGATCGGAGAGCTTTCTTTTAAAGCTCCATGGTGATATTAATTGGTAGGTACCTTAGGAATAATAATATTAATAGAATTCCGCTTTTTTAAACTAAAATTATCAATTAGTAATATTTGTACCATTACTAAATTAGCCTCCCTATTTTTCTTCTAGGCCTTTCTCGCCTTTCTATTTTTCTTACTTACAAATTCCATCTCTTCACCAAAGCGGTGAACCGTGACCTCTCAAGAGAAGGCTAATGCAGGAGATGATTCCATGAATTCGACACACAAAGACTTTCACGAAGTTTCAGAATCGCCTTTCCGAACTCAGGCGTACTTTGGAAGTGCTGATGCTGAGGCACGCTGAGCCCCGAAACGCATGTTCCCGTCTGTGAAGTGAAATAAGCCAATACTGGCCGGGAACCAGGAGGTTCTGGACTCGAGTCCCAATCAGGCCGCATTTTTACCCTCTGATTTCTGGATTTTTTCCATCTACCACAGCACCGTTGTCCTCGTCATTTTTCCATTATATGTCCCTATCCCTTTCTTTCCTTACCAGTGAATTTATTTGTATGTTTGCGCTTGAGGTGCCGTGTGAATGAATGAGGTAGTGTATCGGCCATATGCGCGGGGCTCTTTTGGATAGGAGAACGGAGAAAAGAGAGCCGGTGGAATGGTGGTCCCCGCATTGAGGAGTGGGTTTGATTGCAGAGGAGTTTGTAGAGTGGGGGGCGCCACGCCGCGCTGTGGTCCGTGGTTGCGATGCATACCCAGTCCATCTTGGGGGAGTGGGGTGATGGGAGGAGCTTGCATGTTATTTCGCGCGGGGCGTTACCCGAGGAGAGGGGGGTGAGGGATCGTTGCCGAAATGGGATTGGACGTCGTCGCGGGGCCCCCTCCCCCCCTGCAATTTTCGGGTTCGGTCCTCGGGAGAGAGAGAGTAGAGATGATGATATACTCCTCCCTCCACGCCTTTACCTCATTGTTCCCACGACCCTCACCACCACGCGCTCGCCGTGCTGATTTTTTTTCGCCTCTGTGGAAGGGACGCGCGAGCGAAACTCGACTCGTGGAGAGGTTGAGTTATTGGGTGTTGAAGTGGGATGGAAGTTTCTGCGAACACAGGCGAAGTGTAAGGACGAGATTAATGCTCCCGATGTAATTCCTGGAGCTAGGGTCACGTGCTGTATCCCTGAGTGGAGAACCTAACTCCTCCGTAATGAAATTCCTTGTTAGATTTGGTCATTCGTACGGAATTGCGGGGAAATATACCTTCTGACTGACTGAGAATTGTAGTGGTAATTTTCCGACTCACTTAATGCGTGGTGCGATGCGCGGCAGCTAGAATTAAATTTGAAAAAATGCGTCGTAATGAACTTCTGGAAGAAGAATAACTCCCTACAACGTAGCTATATAATTCGGGGTACCCAATTAGAGACTGTTGAATCCGTGAAATATCTAGGAGTTAGACTCAATAATGATCTATCGTGGAATAAACATATCCGAGAAATAACCGGTCAAGCCAATCGTAAAATGGGTTTTGTTAACAGAATATTAGGAAAGTGTGACGACGAAGTGAGAGAAATGAGCTACTTTTCCTTCGTTGGCCACATTTAGAATACGCTGCCAGTGTTTGGCACCCTCATGAAAAAGGCTTAATAGCAGAGTTAGAACGCGTGCAAAGAAGAGCTGCCAGGTATGTGAAAGGTCGTTACGATAATGTTGTTAGTATAATTGACCTCTTAGATAAACTCGGATGGGAATCTCTGTCGGACCGTAGATTGAAAAATAGACTAAACCTATTAAATAAATTCAAGAGCAGTGTCTTTTCTGACGAAGTTAACCATATCTTGCGGACGCCAACGTACTACGGAAGAGCAGATCATATAAATAAAATAAGAGAGATAGACTGTAGGACAGTGGCGGCTCGTGAGTCAAATGCTAGGGGGGGCGTACTTAACCGGGGGGTCATAATTTTTTAATATTTCGTGTATTTTATTAAGTTTTTACGGCAATCTAGGAATGAAATTTTGTGATGCCATATGTTCCGTTTTTTTCAACAAATATACCTAGGTTTCCTAATAAAGCTTGATTAATAAATACTAAATGCAGTAGACTCTCGGTCATACAGATCGGCTTAGTCCGGACTCTCGATTATACTGATCAATGATCTTGAAGAATAAAAACATATTTGCTGCGATATTTTGCAAATACAAACGAAAATACGTAACTTTAGGTTTTAGCGCCTACATTCTTCGTGCGGATATGCCCGCAATACACTTCTGTTATTCGTTTTGCAATCATAATGCGTTATTTGTCAAATCTATACAACATTTGCAATGATTTAGGTAGCAATGACACTTGTAACACCTGAGGAGGGAGGGGAGTGTCGCTGACTTCCGCTAGGCTACAAACACTACTAGAATGCGCGCGCTTTGCTATTGCAGATGTAAACTTTGATGGCGGTGTTCGCGTTACTTCTTGAATACAGTATGATTTAAAATCAATAATTAAACATTTCTCACACATTTTTAACAAAATCTGAAATACTCACATGCCTTTAGATATATTCCAGAAGTCCATCCATCTTTCCTTTTGTCCAGCAAAGTGATCAATTACACGTTCGTTGAAATCAGCGCCGGACAACAATTTCTTTCCGATTGAACACATGGCAAGGGCACTAGTATATAAATAAACAAGGGACGACACAAAATAGGCCGACGAAAAATACCACCAAAAAGAACAAGGTGCCTGGACACAGAATTGGGGACAATTTTTCCCTATATTTCCCTAAAAAAACGAGCACTGTTGATTAATTCAACATTGTCTTCTTGAATGTACACACAGCACTAAGAAACTTCATAATCGGCAATTACGCACAGTTAACTCCTCGAAAATGATGTCTGAACTCATTTCACTCCGTTCTTTCCGAGAGTCTTGCCGTTACTATAAGGACTAGTGATGAGCGATATATCGCTAACTGTGATTGAATCACCGTTACTGAAAAGTAGCAGTCACTGTCGGTGATTCAATATTCGAAATCACAGTGATCGGTGATTCAATCACTGGATTCGGTGAAGATAGCTCTGGCTGCTACCAAGTGATATGCGATATATTGCCACCTGTGATTGAAGAGAAGTAGCCGATCACTGCCGGTGACTAAATCACCAAATACTCGAAATCACTGCGACTGTGAATACGGTGAAGTTAGCTTCGGCAGCTACCATGATGCTACCAATAGTAATGTAAGGATGTCTAATTCATCTTTTATGGTGAATAAAACATTCTGTGCGAAATATACATCTAAAGCTTTGAATTATGATGGTTTCTTTAAAAATATCTATAAAAAATGATTGCCCCTTTTCAATTCTTTTACCACATCAAATTTACTTAATTATTGTAATATAAACTCGGAATCAGAACTATTCCCTCAAAAAATATTTTGCATAATTTTACAATTTTCTATAAGTTTATTCGTTCCTATGAAGGAGAGCTCATTGCTTGGAATTGGACAAAGTAACAGGAATAGCAGCGCCACAAACCACCGATGACTTTTAAGAGTGATTCACCTCGGTGATCGCAATCATAGTTAAGAATCACCGTTACTGAAGAGTAGCAGTCACAGGTAACGAAGTGATCCGAAAATCACAGTTCCGCTCATCACTAATAAGGATGACTCAAGGGAGATAGAAGTCGTGGTCCACTAATGCTGATTCAGCTGAGGGACGAATGAATCCCATTAATGCCCAGATCTTTTTTCTTTTCGAAAATACTTTTTAAGTGATTTTATTTCATTAAAACCCAGCCTAAGTTATTGGAAAAATAATGAAAAAAATCTAATAATATTATTTAAATAAATATAGGGTGGGTCGTTAACGACCCATTGGGCACAACCCCTATTACGATGTACGTACATCGAGAGTATTTTTTTCGAGCATTTCAATTTACTTAACTTTTATATTGGTTTTCACTGACAATTCTACCAATTAATAGAGTTGAATGAATTACATATGTAAATATCTAACTTTTAAAAAAAGTATTGTTTTTTTATAATTATACATGACGTATAACAACAGGCTCAACTCCGATATATTAGGGAAAAGATTTTATTCGCGAACATTTGGGTCAGAACAATATCATTTTAAATTTAACAAATTATAATAGCAATTGATATTTTTGGTGTTAAAACATTACAAAATCAGTGTTAATAGATTTACAGTCATGTGTGATAGTTAGAAAAGCATGTACTATGAAGCGGTACCCCGCATCTTCGGCATGCCCTGACAGTTTTGCTGCGGCAAACTGCACATCGGCGCCTTGGTTGCCCAGTAATAATCAAATGACCACCGTGATGTAACCGGGCTGGCTTCCCTACTTTCTCCGCAGAACTTGTTGGACCAGGAAGTTTAGGCTCAGTACCATACTTTTGAAGAATGCTCTGGACTACTTGCCTCCTAAATGATAAGCCATCGAAAACTCTGCCATAGCTTTTACTTAGAATCCATGCATTGATCATGGCCACATCCAACAACCAAAATACAATAGGGATATACCATTTCTTCCCTCTTATTGCAATTCTATATTCAGCCATAAACCTATCTAGTAGGTCCACACCCCCCATATTTTGGTTATATTGATCAATTAAATGTGGTTGTGGTACACTAATTTTCCCTTTTTTTGACACCGAATATCTAGTAACTTGATGGATTGGGTGAATACCGTGAGCATTAGACATAACATTCACGAGATTATTATCCTTCCATGCAACTGCAACTATATTTTCCACTTTGTTAATTCGTGCCTCAAATTTTCCCCTCTCACATTTTTCCATATCTTTTTTACTAGGCAAAGGGCAGCGATCCATTCTATTTGATCGGACAGTACCGGTTCCCAATATGCCGCGTGATGCTAATGCCGACAAAAGCTTTGCACTGGTAAAAAAATTGTCAAAATAGAAAAAGAAATTCACCTCAGGAAAATTTTCCTTGACGACATCTGCTTTCTTTAGGACAACCGACTCCCCAAGCCCTATAATAAGTGGCCGCATTTCCCCTGCCTGTTTTCCCTGGTATAAATATACGTCAAGGCAGTATCCCTGACGTTCGGCAGCTACCCAAGCTTTAAAACCAAAACGTATTGGTTTTCCCCTAATGTATTGTTTGCACCCATGCCTTCCGAAATAAGGAATCATGGACTCGTCAACTGATACACGCCTCTCATCTGGAGCGTTTTCAATGAATGATTTATTCAACTTGTTTAGGAAAGGCCTCACTTTAGCCATTTTGTCGCCAGGAATTATAGCGTCATTTTTGCATACATTTAGAAATCTTAAAATCTCCTCGAATCGGTTTCTCCTCATTGAATTCACAACTAATAAATTCCGCACATCATCTGCACTCTCCCAATACATGCGTCAGCGGGGAAGCGGGACATAACCAGTCAAATATAGAACACCAATGAAACAGTACATCTCTTCAACAGTTAGTTGAAAATTCGGAAAATACTTCGAAACAGCGTTTTCAACAGTTAATTTCACGATCTCAGTTATTAGTTCCTCGCTAAAAAATGCTTCCCAAAAATGAATAGGGTATGAATCATTCGTAAATTGGGCAGAGTTTTTATGATTCATTTTTACGGAAACATCAGGGGATATATCTCCGTGTTCCCAGTTCGTGTGAACAATTTCAACTCTGCCACGTGCAGTACGGTGGCCTTTTCTTCTAGTCTTACACTCTCTTGAATGTTTTGTTATACTTGCAGTATTTGTTGAACTTGTACTTGGGGTGGGTATCTGGAGTGATGTAATATCACCTTCATCTCCCTCGTCGTCCTGAGGTAGGGAAATGATAAGGTCTGCCTTGGCCTGAAGTTGGCGACGAGATAGTCGATCGGGATCACAGCATTCCTCGTCACCAGAGTCACCCTCTGATTCAACTCCATCAACAGGAGCCTCAATATAAATGTCAGCCCCTGTATGCGGGATTTCGTTTGGATCAGTCGTCTCCAGCGCTTCTAATATTTCCGCAACAGTCATGCCTTGTAATCTTTAGATGGAAATATGAAATAATAGGTAATGCTGTGGTGGTAATATAAATACTCAAAATAGAGATGAATTGTGGATTAAAATGTATATGATATACTATTTTCAATTTTAAATGCAAGGAGAGTATTACTAATTTCAACTAATTATTATCCTTTGAGCACTCACAAGGTTTTCCGGTAAGTCATTCCCTTGCCATCCATGCTTCTAGCAGCCGTCTACTCTTCCAAATGGTTTGCTTACCGCGTAAGAAATGCCCTCCACATTATGTTCCTCAGACACAGCGAGGTATGTATACCCATGGCGCCTCGTCCACCAACGTCTCGGCCACCTGGCGCTCACCCGGGCGCCTTTTTCGTGTGTCAATCCAGACGGGGGCCTGACATCGGGAGCATACACCCCTCCGCGCCTGCCGCGAGCCCGGGAAATGGTTATTGGTACCCGCCAGATTTCCTGAGTGGCCGTGGCGTCGATGGACAATGCGCCAAAGGCCAGTACATGCGTCGGCTTCATCGCAGATGTATGGATTGGGAGGGTGCTATTTTCATTCAGGCACAATGTAAGTGATTCGTGAAAAGAAAATTGAAATACCTTTACCACAAGCCTATAATATGATACAATGACCGAATACACTACGAAAGTTCTTCATTGGGCATTTAAACCGTAACGTCTGCATGTGAAATACAGCCTGGCTCGGGGAACATGGTCTTCGGTGTTGTGGCCAATGGGTCGTTAGCGACCCATGCAAGATTAAACCCAAATATTTTCGTTCCCACTCCACTTATATGAAAAAAAGCTTATCAATTACTTTATTTGAACTTATACTAGAAAATAATGACCATCTGGGAAAAATATTTCATGCATAACAATATTTAAAAATTAATTGTTCAAGGGGATGCACGATTGCGTCACAATGACGTTTTTTAAAAAAATAGTGTAAATGATGGTATGCGCATACAATTGTATATTCGTTGAATTATATAAGCTTAATGTTTTAACAAACTAATAAAAATATTTTAACACTAAATCTAATAATATTTTATGAGTTATAATTTTTTTTTAGAAGTGGGTCGCTAACGACCCATTGGGCATTAATGGGTTAAGGCCAGCAAAGGCATTCAAGCAAACGAAGGACGTCACGGACCATCTCCTTGAGTCTAAGATTCATATGTGGTAAACACGAGACGCCAACGGGTCGCATTTGGAGTAACCATGTCTTCGAAATCATTGCCATGATATAATAGAATATAAATTCTAGATCGTAAAAGAAGACGACTCTGAGCCACTGATAGGAGCTGTAAGGATCTCCGCACTGATATGAACTCTTCGAAGCCACTTAAATCAGACCCAAGTGGACATTTTCCGTCAGACAGCTACCGCTCTGCCGCTGAGGAATTAGGTGAACATGAACTAATACAACAAGGACGGCTAGAAAAATGATGAACCTACACACAAAAAGTGCATTGTACGCGGCACTTCTTGACATTCATTGAATGACTCTTTTTAAAGTCACGTTTTTCGGTTTAAATCATGTATAATCCTTCACCCTATCACGCATGCACCCATTTCTTAAATTATAAATCTGTGGGGAATGTTAACTGATATTTCCTAATACTGCAGGTCTTTTGATAAATTTATCTGAAAAATAGGTACCGCATTTTTAATGATCGGGAAGATATTAATACATTGTTAAGGCCTAAATATAATAATATTAGTTTCCCCAAGGTTCTTGAAATTCGTAATCATAACAGAACTGTGGCAAATACTCGAGAATAGTTTTCCTTCGTCAATACGGCCTTCAACTGGTTGGATTTTATGTGTTCCGGAATTCAAACACCAAAAAACGCAAGCATAATGGGATAATTTATTTACTGTAGCAATGCCTACCAGTAATTCAAAATTAAAATCGTATAACTACACCCAGTACTGTGACCATTCTGATTCCGTAGGTCCCTTTTCTGTGGCAGCACCAAGTAGACGGCAGATTATACGCCCGCCGGCCTGCGCAGCGATGTCAACTCACTCGTTGCTCTGCGCAATCTCGGACGACGTCCCAAGACTTCCGTAAGGCACAGTGTTAGACGCGTCATAGCACCAGCAGCCCCCACCACTACCACTCTCTATATAACTGCATGGGGATGGATTGGGACGTTCTGGCCAGCGCCCCACGGCTACAAATACGAACTTCTTTTCGTGTTTTTCCAACACTTTCGATGTATGGGACTGAAAAACACTTTGATTAAGGAGATGTATAATTATAAATTAATGGATATTTTTTTTTTTTTACTTTTTCAAATATTTTGGAGGGGCGGCGTCCGAGAGCAAACCATGGGCACCATGGGCAAACCGCCACTGCTGTAGGACAGACAGATTCAGAATGTCTTTTTTTCCACGATCAATAAGACATTATAACGACAGCGATAAAACTCATAAATAGATTAGATGACTTTTAGTGTAGCCTACTAACCTATGTAAAACTTAATGCATGCTTCTTAATTTTATTCTTATTTCTAACAGCATATGGTAGTAAAATTTGTTAATATACGTGACGTTTTTTGGACAGTGTGGTGTGCATATGGGAGTCCAATGCATGCTGCATGCTGGTGATTGATCACCCCCTGCCATACACCCTAGAGGTGGCTCGCAGGGTATTATGTAGATGTAGATGCCTAACTGTTGAGTACCAGAGCGATTACATTATCAAGTTTAAAAATAGTTTGAATATGCCTTATTGCTTCAAATGATCGTGTACATCTATTTTCCCTCCCCTACTGACAACAGCGAAAGAGAATTTAAATTCATTGATGCTCATCATCATCATCATTGGTAAGTAATCCTTGATTTATTGTGACATAGCTCTCTACTCAATTCTACTCTCAGCTAATATATTTCACACGTACTTAATTCATCTCTTTCACATCCTTCTCTACCTGTTCCATACATTTTATTCGAGGTCTTCCTTTCCCGATCTTGTCATCTACTTCTCAAGATATTTCGCTATCTCAAGATGTGGCCGATAAGGTTGTTGTTGTCGTCTTATCAAAGTTTTCATGAGGCTTCTCTTCTCTCCTGCTCTTGTTAGGTCTTCCTCATTACTTACTCGGTCGATCCATTTGATCCTTATCATTCTACGGTAGCATCAAATTTCGATAGCCTCCACCCTTGATTGATCCGCTACTGTTTTCCTCCATGTCTCACTTCCGTGTACTTCAAATGTAAGTTACGATGCATTGTTTTCCAACTTCTTTATATAAATTTCCCATAGTAAGTAGATCTTTATATTAGTGGAATGATCTCTTCACTTAGGCAATTCTGTTGATAATTTGTTTTCTTGCTTCTTCTATAGCTAGATCCTGCTTCCCAAATAACACAATTCATTCTTATCTTCCAGTTACGTTTCCCTATTTTTAAACGTGATTATATTATCTTCTCTCCTTGTGTACACCAACATGTTTTACTAGTGCTGATTTTCAGCTGATACCCATTACCCTACTCATATTGACTAGAATCTTTTCAAAGTCCCTTTCTGCTATGACAGCTTGGAAAGACGTGGTATGCAATTTTTTCTTCTTGGATATTCACTCCCGAGGCCTTTTATTTGACTTTATTAATGGTTTACTCTTTGTAGGCGTTAAAAATTACGGGTGACAAATCACAGCCTAAACTCACTCTTCTAATTCTTAATTCTTTCTCAATTCTTGCTTCTTCATGGCTGGGTGCTCATTTTATCACCGTTACTTTATTTTTTAGTTAACTGCGGATGATATTCCTATCATTGTAAAGAACTTATTGCATTGGGTTCCCATCCACGATCTCAAACGCCTTCTCGAAGAGCGCAAACGCAGCGAAATTGAGTGTGTTTTTTTCCATTCTCTTTTCTTTGAATACCCTATGGGCCAATTTTGCTTCCCTTGTGCCTTTTTATTTTTTTTTAATCCAAGTTGGTCCTCATCCAGGTACTCTTCTGCTCTTCGTTCTATTTTTCTACAGATGATCCTTTTTAGACTGTTTGTGAGACTTACAGCCCAAAAATGTTCATAGTTATCTGCTCTTTTTCATCTGAGAATTGGGATTGTTTTTCCTCTCGAGGTCCTTTTATAACTAACCTTGAATATATTTCCGTTATGATTTTGTACAGTCGGTTCGACATCTTTTATCCTACAGTTTTAATTAGCTCTGCTGGAACATCTTCAATTCTAGATGCATCATTCATCCGCAGGTCACACTCACTGCCGCATCGAATTCTGATCTTAAAATTGGGACTCCCTTGTAATCTTCATTCATTTCCCTATTGCTTTCCAAATTTTTAGTTCTTAGGCTGTTTCCGTTGTGCAACGCATCTAGATATTCTTTCCATCTCCATTAGTTCTCCATTTTTGTCCTTTACATCTTACGCCGTTTCTTTGAAGACACTCCGCACTATCCTAAAGGTGGCCTCTACTTTTCCAAGCAAAAAATGTTTTTGTATGTCTTCTCAGATATTTTTTACCCACGCTTCTCTAGCCTTCCTTTCTTTATGTCATATCTCATTTCTTATTCATTTGTAACTATTCTGTCCTTCTTCTGTTTTCGCATTCCTATACTTTCTTCAATGAGATCTAATACCTGTGACGTGGTTTTTTTTTAAATAACGGCGTATCTTCTACCAAGAAATTGTTCAGTAGCTGGTTGTAGTTTAAAGTCGTTCGTAGAGCCTAAATTTCTCATGAAGAAATACCAGAAACGAATCACAAGGAGTTTTTAAGTTGAAATACTTCATTAAAATAACTAATGAATAATTATGAAAAACTTTGTTTTGTACCAAAGCGAGCTTTATCTCGAAAACCTAACGTTTTGCGGCCTCTTCTGGTCGCCTCTAGTCTGGGAATGGTTAGTAGCACTCGAAATATTAAAATAATGATGTAAGCACGCAGGTGTCCAAAACATCTTTTAATATCATTATATGCCGCGAATATTTCAGTTAGGGTCTCATGACATAATTGATTGGTGAGACTTGCAACATATGACGAGAGTATGTATGATCTTAGGTTTTCCCGGCGTATCAGTTGCAGAAAAGTTTCTCGGGTTTTCCACCGGTTGATGTCGTCCATCTCTCCCGACGTTTCGATCCGCAACTTGCTGATTATCCTCAAGGGATCTTACGAATATCGGTCGGAAGATCCCCTGAGGATGATCAGCAAGCCGCGGATCAAAATGTTGGGAGACATGGACGATATCAACCAGTGGAAAACCCGAGAAACTTTTCTGCATATGACGAGAATAAATTGATCAAAACTTAAGGATAAGTAGATTGGAAAAATAACAGAGGTTTTTACGCGAACACTTGCGGTATCTCTTAGAATACAATGGGCATTTTTTAAATCTCGTCTGTCTTTTACTACGGCGCGCGCACATATACTGTGTTTCAAGAGTGCGTGGACAGCTAAGACGGCAAACACGAGGCAAAAAAGAACAGCCGCGACTCCTTTCACGCAAAACTACGGAATTATATACCTACCGAAATTTCGGAATGACGGTTACCACGCGAAGGGTAAGTGTGGAAGGGTCTAGGGGGCGCAGTTCCACAGAAGATGAACTGTTTTAAGGGTGTAAAACTGTGTGTGTGTGTGTGTGGGAGGGAAATTCGGGGAGAGGAACGTCTGGGGGCAAAGGGGATTCATCTGCTGAGAAGGATGCTCAAAGTTAGGTGAATTGTGGTCGGCGAGAATCCTTGAGGTGAGCGTGGGTGTGAAGGACAGATGGTAACGAATGCCGCTGGATTGGGAAGCGGCACAAAAGGGGCGAACGAAGTCCCACGGACTTCCAGACCTCATTTGCGTGCGAGAGATTGACGTGAACTAAGGAGAACGATACAAGAAGAAGGATGTGGGCGGAGCATCACAGTCGATCATTCCAGGTTCTTCGGCGAATCGGAAACGAAGTGGGCGTAGCAAATAATCTAACCAGGAGAAAATACTTTTTTTCCGAAACTCACTCATTTAGTTTTCCAGGAGAATTCGTAAACATTATACCCTCATGAAAAATGCCTCATCTCCGCTAAAGAGTCTTTTAGATTTTGCTTCAAGCGAGTTTAATCCACGCACAATCATTAATTTAATGGAATATCTTCTGAGTGACCTTTTTCAGGATTTACATCGCAAATCGCAAAGGGTTAAAAAACAATGACAGCCATCTCCCATCAACCACCATTACCACATCCTGGTACTCATAATTTTAATTTTTTAATCGGAATAAGGGATAACTTGGAATAAAAACAAAAAAAAACGAGAATTCTTTCCACCCTGAATTTCGAAAGTTGAATACTATTGATCCGATAGTGAAACAGCAAGTATATCAAATGTATGTACACGACAATTTAACCTACGTTAACTAACAATACATCCGATACGTTAAAAATTTTATTTTTAGAAATTTCAACGCTAAATAAGCGATGACACACTCGGAGAATTTTATAAAACCCTGATTTATAGTAAATTTTATTTATCGAGATAGGTATAATTTAGATATGAGTTGTCTCTTGCACTGTGGAAACACAGTATTTGTGTGCACGCTGTAATAAAAGGCAGATGAGATGAAAAGACGTCCATAATATTCAAAGGGATACCGTAAGTGAGCGCGGTTAGTTATAAATAATTTGGTTAAATAAAGTCAAGCAACGAGCTCTATCGTTGATACGTTAAGGAAGATGTTACTTTTCGCACAATAGGCTAATGTAATATACGATAGCTTACCAATGAATCGAACCTTCAACAAGACGCAACGTAAAGGAAATATTCCCCAAGTCAAATAATGCCATTCACCTAAATCATCATGCTTCGCAAAGCACATCATTGACAATAGCGTAGCCAGGAATTTCGTTCGAGGGGGGGGTCCTAAATAATTAATTTTTAACTAATTGTTTACACTTTTCATTATCGAAAAAACTTCATTTTTCAAATAAATATATGGTAAATTCATGATTTATTAATATTTTGTTTTCTTTTATCCAGGAAAATAATTGTGTTTTTATATTTCGAGGGGGGGGGTCCGACCCCCCTGAAACTCCCCTGGCTACGCCACTGAGCATGGATGACAAACAGAGAACATCTCAATTTAAGAATGGAGTTCGAAGGAGCACGGTGCGAAAGTAGCCTGCTGAAAAATAACTTGCTGAAAAAATGAAGCGCCAGATATTTCGAACTTCATCATGCAAGCTTGAACAAACAATAATCTCCAAAGGAGGCAGAGGCGGATACGGAGGGCAAGGGGAGCGCCCCCCCCCCTTTTGTATCCACCATTGCATAACCACAATTGTAACTTTTTTATATCATAAGATGGAATGGTCTTGTATATCTATACAATCAGTTTAAATAAAAGTTCCCTACACTTTGCATGTCATTTGATTTTTTTATTAAGATAAAAGTAAAGGTAGCTCAAGATATCTTTTGCGCCTCCCCCTTGGATTTTTTCTGTATCCGCCACCAGAAGAAGGCGCGTTTCCGTTGCACTTCAAAGAGATTTCAGCTCATATAAGAAGATGGAAGCATAGATTCTGAATCACTCTGAATTCTGGAAATGCAAAATACGATATGGTTCAGGAAGAAAGCGTAGCAAAATCAGGGCTCATATTATACCTAGCTGAGTAAGCGTGACAAGAGGAATTTTTAAACTGGTCAGTATAGCGTAATCTTTAAGTAGTTAATGAGGATATGTATGACGTAAATACATTCGTCCCATAAAAGTCCGTTTATTTTGATTTGATGGAACTATACACCTTCAATTTTTTTATTGACAACTACTATTATCTTTGTTTTGACTCGAAAAATTCTCATTGCCGACAAATATTATCATTTTCGGATTGGAGTTAAATCGAGCTTTTTCCCTCACGTAATTTACTTGTCAACTTGTCGCAGTATAACTATGGTGACTGGAAAAGATGAAGGCATTCAGTCTTCCGTTGTATCCCCTAGTGAGAGAGTAAAAAATATACGACTGCGTGTGCACATAAATATCCCTGAACTTGAGTAAGTCGATGGTATTTCTTTTTCATTTCGTAGAGGCATATTTCAGAATCAAAAGGCACATTTTCCAATCCAAATAATTTAAAAATCATTTTCCCGATATCGAGATCTATTTTTACAACGAGGATAAAAATAAATATGGAATATATTTTTGCGTCTACACCACTTTTTACCCCATTGAATTGCGCCATAAAGAATCCGCATTCCATGGCTACCATCATTGGAATATTTTTCACCATAAAGCTCGAAATACCTTAGATATCTTCCCGTCTTCTGAATCCGAGAAGAAGAGCAGAGTTGATGACCCATCGACGCGAGATTTACAGCTCTTGAGTCCACCCATAAAATGAAAATGGTTTTATCCGTCCCATTCAGGGCCAGGTTTCTCAGTATCTCGCAGATGCGAGGAGAAAAGGACAATAAATTCTCCAAGTCTCGATTGTATCAAGGGAAATAAAAATGAAGCCTACTCTTATATGGTTAAAGCCCGGAGGCGCTGCTAGATGGAACGCGTTTCTAGGGGAAAGAATTTGAAATACGGAACAACACCGCCTAAAATCCTAAAGCAAATATAACTTCTGTTGATGCTGAGGAAACACTTTTTTCGAGTTTTCAAAATGTATTCTAAGAAAGAGTAAAGAAATTCATCAAAAAATAATGGATAAAAAATGTAAAGCATAGGATTTAATAGATTGAGAAAGCCATCAAATATCGATCAAAAAAGTTAGGAGCAAATTTTAGTTTTTGGGCGTGACATACAGGCTACGAAGAGGCTCTCGTGGTTGTCGGAAGAATAGAAATTGGAATTCACTCCGACTTCCGCACTGCTGCACCTTGTCGGTTTGAAGCTTGGGAAATCACCCTCGTCTCTTCAAGTTATGAATGAAGATCCGAACTTCTCTGAAACATTTTCTTCACAGGTATCTTCTAAAACTCCGGTTGGCTATGTTTCAATTTTTATGAAATTCTCGACTCGTAAACGAAGATTTTAGCTTCAATGGTCCAAGGCCTTTTTTCATATTCTTTTAAGCCGGTGTCCCACGGTCAAATTTGCATAAAAATTTTTGGACCAAAAATTTCGATGCAAACGTATTTGGTCCAAAACTTTGCATGCAACTGGATAGTCTCGCACGATGCATCTCACTTGGATCAAAAGATGGAAAACAAACGAAAGACGATATTTGTATGAACAAATCCGTAAGATTGTGGAATGGAGGATTTTGTCCTTTTTAGCAACATGATGTCTCTTAGAAATTGCCTGAGCAGGCCTCTTGAACATCAAAGAGGCGAATAAAAGAAAAGGGAAGGAGTGCTGGACTTGGCCTTGTCCAGAAAGGGGATATGAAAGCGTTGGAATAGGCGTGAATGGGCATGCTGGAGAAGGAGTTGGTTGCCGATGTTCCCGTAAATTATCGACATTAATTGACGATGAGTGAAGATATTTTCATGCCCTTATCAGCAAGTTTGAGGGCAGAACAAAACGCCAGGATACAAACGTGAGACGGTTTATTCCCGCAAGGAAAATGTTGTTAATAAATGATGGACATTTTAGTTGAGATGATGTTATGAATAGTGCTGTAAACGTGCATTGAAGTCACATTTTTCTCTCCTAATCGAGCAGTTGGTAAAATAAAGTCCTTATCCTATAATATTAGTGATCTAAACAGGTAGCTGAAGTGTTTCACAGGTAAGTCATTTCTCCAGCTGCTTACTCGCTCGGAACCGCATGCCCTCCACAAAGCTAACCTGTAAAAATCGGCCCCGATACCTTAAGTAAATCTTTAATTCTTTCCAGTACACCCCTCCTTGTATTGTGATTCTAATAAATCGCTTTCCTCTTATTATATATGGACTCATTATTACGGATTTCCTTTTTGAGAGTTTCCATCGCCTCTCGATATCAATTTTTGCTCATTTTTAGTAGACGATCATGAACGTATATGTATTTGAAATAATGTTTTGTGGGTTCACTTTGTGGTATGGTGACATTATAGATTCAAAACTAAACCTTTTATCATTCCATACAGTATTTATGAAAAAGACTCAACCGGTTTTGACCTTTTCATGTATTTACTAAGAGGTGAACGATAATGATACGAACGGGTTTTTAATGCATTTCTACTGTGTGGAATACAACAAACTTTATTGTTGTATCCATAATATTTTTATTTATTAATTATAATGTTCATGCGGATGATAAATAAATTTAGCCCGTGCGTCAGCGATTGACGATGATTTTTTCTCAAAGGCCTTGTGATTGGTTGGTTTCATCCAATTGGATGAAAATTTAGAACCTGTCCTATCCGTTTGGACCAAATTGAGTTTGGTACAAACAATAGGACCAAAACTATTTGGATGAAATTTTGATTGTGGGAGTCGGTGCGCGTCAGTTGTATCAAAATTTGATGCAAATATGACCATGGGACACCGGCTTTAGAAAAAATTCTGGCCTAATAATTTCGCTACAATTTAATGTATAACTTGTTACTGTGATGTTAACGAGTGCTTTTGGGCGCCGCAAAATGAGAAAACAAATATTTTGATGCAAATATGACCATGGAACACCGGCTTTAGAAAAAATTCTGGCCTAATAATTTCGCTACAATGTAATGCATAACTTGCTACTGTAATGTTAACGAGTGCTTTTGGGCGACGCAAAATGAGAAAAGCTAATTTCTCCGAAGATAATCGCGCACAAAGGGATCCATCTCGTCCTTAGGTTCTTAACATTTCTTTATATTGAAGTGAAACACTCTCTCCCTTCATTTCAATTGGCCATTTGATCTATTTACGGTATATTTATTATTTCTGGGCTTCGTCTTCACGAAATACTCCGTCGGTTAAAGTTGTTCTACATTTTCTAGAAGTAGAAATATATATTACCCATCATCAACTTTCAATAAATTCCCATATAAAATAGTACGCTACGAATAATTTAGACTTGATCTAGTTGTAAAAAGAGCCAGAAGGTAGCTAATGGCTGTAATTTGAACAAATTTCCAAAGCCATTTTTACAGCTTTGTAAGTAATCATAAATATTAGAAAAGCAGAAAAGCCCCCAAAATTTCGAAGAAGCATTCTTAAAAGAGCTCCTCGAAATTACTGCTTTACTTGATAAAATTTCCCCTTTTACAAACATTCGTTAGCTCCATTTTCAATTTCGTCCGGAACCTCGTGCACGTTATCAAAGGGATGCAATGCAGTTTGTTGACAACCCCTGCGTCCTTTGAACCGTAAAATGGAGAAGACATCAGAAGGAAGCAGGCGGCACTCAAGGGAGGGAAGCGAGCAGGAATCCGGGTGGAGGGGCTGGGAAACGAAAAGGGTGTTGATGGGGTAAAGGATGGCCCGAGGATAAAGGCGACGGCGGCCAGGAGGAGAGAAATGGGGAGAGAGGAGTTCAAAGGGAGAAGAGGGCGGAAACAGCGGAAAGTGTGGTACGAAGATAAAGGGAGGCTGAGGGAGGTTCCTGTAAGAGGAGAAGCGAAAATGGGGTGGAAGGAGCTTGTGTATACATAGTACATTGCGATCCCTAATGCTCGGGAATAGGCGGCCGGTGGATCCTCAGAGAGAATAAAAATCTACATCTTCATACTACCCCTCAAGCCGCCTCAATAGGCGAATGGCGGGTGGTGCTGGCAAACCAGTTGGAGCGTACAAGGTGACTACGCTTTAGGCAAAAGTTAAGGACAAAACTTATACCCTCCACTTTTGAAGTAGTGCCCTTTATAATGGTGCAGTGAGGGCTTAAACCTGTTGGGTGCGTAAATGTTGTTTGGACTATATTCAAAGTTATTATCGCTACCATCGTCATGGCAATATTCCAGAGAGTTGAGCCATATAACTTTGAATCATACCATGTTTGTTCCCATTATCTAATTTCCTCGCTCGGAGTAATCTCGAGCGGTTCAAACAAAACCCTCAGAAAGGGATACGCTTTAGCGTTACTCCGATCGGTTGATATGACGAGCAGTTGATTCCACGCGGTCGGCAACGCGATCATTTCACTGCAAGGGCTCATCTCGCCGTCGCAATGCAGCCACTCGGAATCAACCGCTCTTAGTGAAAACCTATCGGAATAATTGCGAACGGTGCGTAAATCGTATTATGCGACGCTGTCCAGATTTGACACGAAGCAATAAGGTTCTTCAAATTGCCCGCTGCATCGTTGAGACCTGCCAGGCATCAAGTGACCCATAACCCTCATCACTTGTTGAGGTCACGCTCTGTGTCCCTATATTAAAGGTCCGCAAGAGTATTGGCGAGAATGGGTGGGACAAATATTCAGGGAAAGTAAATCAGGGAAGGTGATTCAGGGTAAATCGGTCGGTGAAGCCATTGAATCAAGCCCTGGGTGGCAAATAAGTGGCGGAGGCGTTCAAAACGTTGAATTTGCTGAAACCGCTTCATTAAATGTGATTTAAAGCGTAGAAAATTTGGAATCAGGTGGATTATATGACCATAGTGGCTTCCTACCCTGTAGGCCTGGGTTTAAGGCCCAGCATAAGCTGTGTCATCACCATCATCATATGTCAACAATCCTAAGATTGGTTTGACGCAGCTCTCCATTCCTCTCTCCTTTCCGCTAATCTCTTCATAGCTACATATTTCCTCTCTTTTACATCCTTCATAATCCGTAACTCATTCGGAGCCGTCCCTAGGCCTTCTTCCATTCCACCTGCCTTCCACGATTGTTTTACTCAGGCCATCATGTCACATAATGTGGCCAACTAAGTTGTCCCGTCTTCTGGGCAAAGTTTTTTTAACAGAATTATATTTTTTCCCACTCTCCTCAGCTCTTCCTCATCACTTACTCTTTCTATCCATTTTATCTTCATCATTCTTCGGTAGCACCACATTTCGAATGGTCCCACCCTTGACTTCTCTGCTGCTGTCAACGTCCAAGCCCCAATTCCATGGAGGGACATGCTCCATATGTAGCATCTGATTAATTGTTTCCTTATTTCTGTGCTTAAATTCTGAGCTGTAAGAAGATTCGCCCCATCCAAGCCTAAGTGCTTGTGGCCGGGGCTTCACTCTCCGTTTGATGGTACGACGCGTCGTGGTCCCCAAAAACATTTCATAAAAGGCAGGCGAATGCCGAAGACAGGTTACCTTTCATCATTCCTTTTAAGCCTTTCCTTCACGCCACAAATGCCCTTATCTGTCCACATAGGTAAGAGCTTTTGGGCGTTCATCCGCGTAGTTTTGTCTAAAGGCAACGACAGTTTTTCCAGATGTCACTTCTGACCTGAAGACGCCAGTAGGATGGCTGGAGAAATTGTCGTCGTGGAAAAACGTTGCGGAAACCTCAGATCCGACCTCATCTGTCGTTCCTCTCCTTCAAATATCGTACCATACCCCACATTAGGCAAATCATATTCTACAACGGTACCATTATTTCACCCGCAGGAATAAGGCAGTTCAAATTGCCCGCTGCCCACTGTCCCCTGCACTGACGAGACCTGCCACCAAGCACGTGATTCATCACCCAATCACTTTCATGACGCCAATACCTTTCTCCTCACATTCAAGGTTTGCTCGAGAGCAAAAGCTAAAAAGGCGGGATAGAGTTACTACAAGGGAGAGTGAGCGAGGGAAGGTTCTGCAAGGGGTGAGAATGGGATGTAAAGGGGGACGATATCAAAGGGATTAATGTGATAGGGTGCGGGAGCGAATGAGAAAGGGAGAAAAGAGAGGGGCGAATAATTCGAGTGGAGGGGATGGACTTTGCGAAGGCAACGGCCTCTCCTCCCTCCCGACGCCGCCTTCTCCAATCTCCCTTCCACGTAGTGAGGGGCCGGGGGGATTTCCGCGAAGCGCGCTCAAGAAAACTCGTTTGGAATTCCCGGAATGGGAACTTTAGCCGCGCCTGCAGAATGGAATACACGCACACACAGCCCAACACACACTCACTCTTTTATATACCCTCACGAGCTCCGCCGCGTCGGGAAGAGGAGCAAGGGCGTATAAGGGATATATTGAGCCTCGTTCACGGTATCTTAACTTGGCGTAAGATTGCGTAAGACATTCCACACTGGGAAAGGAAGTCAGAGCGTGAGAAATTTTAACTATAGCTTTTCTGTGGCTTAACTTGACGTAGCTCGGCGTAAACTATCCGTCTCGTTCACGGTATCTTACCCTGGCATAGCAATTTGTAAGCTCTCCCGCGCTGGTAAAGGGAGTATGACTACTAGGATTGTACAGTCTGGCTTTGCCACAGTTTAATTTGACGTAGCTTGGCGTATGCTTTTCCTATTGTTCACGGTATCATAACCTGGCACTATGTAAGCAATCCCACGCTGGGAAAAGGAGTTAGTGCGCGAATAATGTTAAGTCAAGCTTTGCTACAGATAAACTTGACGTAGCTGGACGTAAGCTATTCCGGGTCGGGAGGAGAGAAGTTGAGGCAATAAGTCTGGGAAGGAGAAGGTAAGAAGAAGAAAATTCGTCCTCATTGAAGGACTACTTCAGAGGACCCATCACTTAAGCTCGAACGGTCTTTTTTCGTATTGTGTTACTCGGACAAAACTCGAGCTATTGCTTTGAAATTTTCTTCTTTGAAGAAGCTCCTTGTGCATCTTTACGGGTATCAAAAAATTGAAAAATTTAGCTCAGAATTTCCTCAGATGGTACTCGAGTTACATATAACTGTTTAAAAGGTTCCCACATATAACTGTTTAAAAGGTTCCCTATAAGTTCCCAGGCGGGAATAAAAGTTCCTTGAAAATGTCAAGTCGAGAGTTGAATTCTTGGCGATGCAATATGTCACAAATTAGGCAAAATACGACCGTTTGAGCAGAAGTGATGCATCCTCCTAAAGCAGAGTGATGTATGATCTCCCGTGTCGCGAAGACGAGTAAGGACGTATTTAATGAATCGCCTCGTTCACAGAACTCAACTCGACGTAGTATACCTGTAGCACAAGTTTTCCCCTACTGAGAATGTGAGTGAGGGAAATTGGGAATACAGACTCCATCACGAAGATCTTGTATGATGTTGGGCACGGTATGGTGGAAGTTCTTAATATTATTAAAATAAGACATTGCAATATTTCCACTGAGTTTTATTACTACACAACGCGTTTCGTCGTCACAAACGATATTAATTAAACGACATTAACACACTTGATAATGTCGTTTGTGTCGACGAAACGCGTTGTGTAGTAATAAAATTCAGTGGACATATTGCAATGCCTTATTTCAATAATATCCATCACGAAGATTTATGGACGCAAAGTGGCGTAAGATTACTTGAGCTTGAAGGAACTTTCACGGGCATTACTCTGAGGAAATATTTCACGTAGGTAATACATTTTAAAATTAGGTGCGAGTCCTGACATCGGATTGCGCACAGAAGAGGTCACTTACACTTTCTCCCCCGCCCTTCCAATAAAAATACAATAAAAAGTGTGTGCTCTGGCTTGCTGCCACATCGATCAAAACGGATAAACAACTCAATATAGTGATGACTCAAAGGATGGAGAATCATAGATTTTTAGAAATGATTTTGTTTGGGAGAAGTGATAATTTTTACGTCACTTAGACAGTACTAGTATAAAGAGTATTTAGAGTATAAAGTTATCAAGGAATATGTAAAAGTCTCATCAAATGACGTGGAAAACGGTGATGAATTTTTACGATGTCACTTCTATCGCAGTCTTTGACTAATGGTATAGAGTCGAATGTTTCAATGTCCCAATAGCATCCTATTGGTGCCCTTCCAAATGCCGAAACACCACAAAAAGCTAATATTTCAAATTTAAAATACTAAAATAAATTACTAGGCTATACTTTGACAATTCTTTAACAAATTTAGAATTAATATCTCGAGATAATTGTGTTTTAAGAGGACGCATCACCATTACTCGGCCATTCTTTTCTCGCGTATAGCTACTGGTGTGCGTAACTCGAGCTTTTTTCTTAACGTTTTCACGGTACATAGAGTAAACCCCATTCGACATTTTCCTGTATCTCAAATTTAAAAAAATGCCCTCAGTCTTATCTAAGATGTAATACTTCCTTATTTGAATTCAAGAAAATATTAAAAAAAGCCTTCAATACAACAAGTAAATTTCAAGCCGACAGCTTAAGTTTTATGCAAGTAATATGCCGCTAAAAAGATCAAATGAGACCGGCTGTTGCGTCCTAAATAGAATTTCGTAAAAAAATAAAAAATATGGGTGAGTAACAGGTGACAGTGGTAATTAAATTCTGACTTCCATGCTCAAAAGTCACAATGAGTTACAAGCAAATGAATATGGATGGATATAGAATTGTGGAGATGACACTGGGGGGGAGTTACTCCGAGTTAAGTATTTAGCATGGCTCGAGTGACGGGATGTGAGGCGATAAGGATGGGGTGAAATTGTGGGAAAGGTTATGGGGGAGGAGAGAGAGAGAGAGAGAGAGAAAGAGGATTACAAGGAGAGTGGTAAGAGGACGCTGAGAGGGAGAAGGGGAGAGGCGTGCGGTTGGGCTGTGGCGGGAGAGGAGTGGACGGAGGGGGATGAGAGTGGGAGGGGGCTGTGGCGAGGACGCAGCCACCACCGCGAGAGAGCCTCTCATCTCATGAGGGAGGAAGAAGAGCTTGCCGGGAGCAGATCCACATTCGAGGACGTCATCAGCCCCTCCCCAACACCCTCTCCAAAAAGTCTGGACTCACGAGGGGTTGTTCAAGTGTTGCGTAACGCGTTTTGGGAGACACGGGGGGTGGGAGTGGAAGGTATATCCGCCCTTTCCTAACGTGAGAGTATTGAGAGGGGGAGGCAAGGGAGGTCGAGAACTAATTTAAGTCAAATTGTTTTGGAAATGTTATGCTTGAATTATTTCTGGGCCGCCATTACAATCTTTCCTTGAACGATTTAAAAGCGAGGTTACTTGAGAAAAAACTGCAGAGCAAAGAGATGGGGTTTTCATTTGAAATGACGAGAAATGGATATTTCGTTAGAAAGCAGTGATCAATTTGTTTTTATTCCGCACATGAAAGCTTCTTTTACTAAATTCTTCATTAAAGCGTACATAAATCACGTAAAAAGGTTTGTAGCAGCGATTATTTTTATTCGTAATTCTTATCCTCTTGGAATACTTAGTTGTTGCGAAATATTCCGACATTTTTTGGAAATGACGAATTTTTTCCTCCATGACTCTTCCTTTGTACCTACATGTAATTCATTCACAGTGACCAATTGTTACGGCGGCGCGGCGCAGTGAGTAATGAATTGTTATTACTTTCTCCCAGATATCAGCTGAAAATCAACAAAAAGAAGACTAAGATATTAGTTTGCAGCAAAAGAGAGGAGGCTTAAACAAACATCAACCAAGGAAAGCATAAGCTTGTAGAGGTGAACGAGTTCTCTTACCTGGGAAGCCGAATTACCAGCGATGGACGGAGCAAGAAAGAAATACACAGTAGAATAGCGCAGGCGAAGAGGGCTTTCTACAAAAATAAGAATCTTCTTACAGCTGAAAATACCAGCATAGAAGTAAGGAAACAATTCATCAGATGCTACATATGGAGTATGTTTCTCTATGGAAGCGAGGCTTGGACGTTGACAGCAGCAGAGAAGTCAAGAGTGGAAGCATTCGAAATGTGGTGCTACCGAAGAATGATGAAGATAAAATGGATTGACCGTGTGAGTAACCAGGAAGTGCTAAGGAGAGTAGGAGAAAAGAGAAGCCTCCTAAAAACATTAAGCAGAAGAAGGGACAACTTAGTTGGCCACATATTGAGGCACGATGGTCTGATGAAGACAATCGTTGAAGGACAAGTGGAAGGGAAAAAGGGCAAGGGACGGCCCCGAATGAGTTATATAGGACAGGTTATAAAGGATGTAAAAGAGAATAAATATGTAGCTATGAAGAGATTAGCGGATAGGAGAGAGAAATGGAGAGCTGCGTCAAACCAATCTTAGGATTGTTGACTAATGATGATGATGATTACTTTCTCAAAGGTACTTTTCAGTACGAAAACCGGCGACGAATTGATATCGTATTTTCTTCGTTTTATCACATAAAAATATTGTTTCAACAGGCATCAGTGTGAAGCTTATTCATTAAATCCAAGAATTTTTTTATGAAAAAATCATTGAGGAGTAATTGCGGCACAGTTTAAAAAAAACATTTTACACCCCATCACCGTTTCATCCTGTATTTTAGTTCACAACTTAATCAGCTGAGGTTTCGTTACTCTTTGCATGAATATATAAAAACGGAATGACCCGAAGCTAAATCTAGTATAATCCATAAAAATTAGTTTAGTAATGAGAGATTTTTAATAAGCTGATATCATGCGAATTCCAAAAAAATACTGAAGTTGGGGAGCTAATGTTGGTCTCAGCCTTTGTTTATCACCCAGCCACCTTCAGCGCTCTTGTAGGTATTAGATGCATTTTATCAGCGTGATATTAAAGAAAACGGGGCAGTCGTGCGACTTGCCGACAGAAGTGAAAACTGAAATAATTATTATCCATTTTTTTTTAGATTTAATATTATTAAAGAACTAATTTTTCCAGTAATACTCATTTGTCAACAAAAATTGAAATTATTTTTTCAGCAAACTGTTTATTATTAAATATATATTAAAAATACGATGTGTATGAGTAGAAAGTAACATGATTTACGTATTAAAATATAATATGCTTTTATTTCTTTTATTCAATATGCTTTGAACCTATAATTGTTCACTATGCACATAAAAGAAACTACGTAAAATTGTACTGACCTGTATTATTATAGCGTGTACACTCTTCTGCACGTTCATGCACGAGCTCTTTATATTTAATGAACTTATACAATATACATTATAGATTTTTATTTTCAATTTTAATATTTTTAAAACAAAAAGACTTTTACAGTCTATATTTTAACAATGTATTAAAAATGTGTATATATTAATCTCTATTAACAGTCTACAAAATAATATGCACTGTATAGAAAAAGTAGATATGTACAGTATAGAATTAGAAGAAGACAGATGCCAGTATTCAGTATGTAAAAGTATAGCGGTGACGCAACCTATACCATTGTATACACTATACATATGTATATCTCACCGTAGCGATCGCGGTGTCGAGTCGGTGACGCTCACGCGAATTCTATGCTTTTTCCCCATCCCGCAAAAGTGCGTAACGCCGCTAAAGAAGTTTTCACTTCAAAAATTGATACTAGTTTGGGAGGGATAAGTTTCAAATATCTTGTATTGCCTTACCCGGATATAATTAAAAAAATAGCTATTAATCGCCCGACGGTAATTTTTGCACGACTCTGAGAAATAAGCAGTAGGGTCTGAAGGGATAAGCGGAGGAAAGGTGGCTTCTCCTCGTCGGGAAGCTGTCGCGTTTCGGAAGCGAGGGTTAAGCCATGCACTCTCTCGGTAAGGGGAGCATTTTGGCGGGAGAGAAGAAGGATTTATGGCGAAAGCACCCCTGACTGACTTCATCGCCAAGCTGAATCAACAGCGCCGCGGCGAACAGAAAATGAAACACGAGGAAGGCAGCGACATTAACATGTCGGAAGATGAGAAAGAGGAGGAAGCTTATGACGGAATGGGTCGTTTAATACGACCGTTATACAATACAATAATAATATACAAGACAAGACCCGGTTTATTTACTTAGTTATATACTATACTAATATAGCGTATAACTTAGTAAATAGACCGGGAAAATAGTAAATAAACTTAATAAAACCGGGAGGTTCTGGGTTTGAATACCAGTTAGGCTGCATTTTTATCCTCTGATTTCTGGCTTTTTCCATCTACCACAGAACCGTTGTCCTAGTCCTTATCTATAAGAAACTAAAGTTATATTCTAAGAACTTTTCTGGAATTGACGATTGAATTTCAAAATAAAGAGGATTGGTGGCTGCAGCAACTCTGTCCTTGAACTAAGGAGAGTTCACTATCATATAGGTGCATACAAATTCAAAGTCCCATTGGTTTCTGGTAATTATGCCAATATGCTTCCTCTCTCAAATCTTAATTCTCATGCTGTCAAAAAAGTAAGCTTGCATTCATTTTCTACATTCAATTCTGAATCATGAAATTATTTCTCCTGAATTATAATCACTGAATTATGTTAATGTTCCCCTCTTGAACGCTGCATGTGATCATCTTTTCTACATTCCCATTCCTGCCAAAAAATATATCATCCCTCATCCGATTTATGTAATTAAGAGAGACACAAATATCGATATATTTTAAATATCCAAAAATGTAATCTTTTTATTTCTTAGCAATTCAATTTCACAAATATCTTTTTTTTTCAACTGTTGCAATGTGCACACAATAATTTTTTCCATGCATTTAAATTTGTAAGCGAAATACCATTTTTTATTAAAATATTTTTTAAATATGCATGATAAACATTATAATTGTATCACTACAACACGTAAAATTAATAGCAATGGTTGAAAATTGTTTCGCACGGTCTGAGAGGCAGCGTTCTCAAGCATGGAGTCAATTTTATCTTTCTGAAATAATAGGGCTAAGAAATATTGAGACTATTTAATTATCACCATGAACGATTTTCCAATAAATTATGTTGATGGATTAATGAGAAAAGGGTTTTCCATTTCTAATCACCCAGGCCATGTTGCTGAACATTTTTAATTGCCCTGATTTTTTTATCATTGGCTCTCTACAAGTAGACGATCACAAAACACGGTCTGAAAAACATTAACAAGCCATACTTTTTTTTGGCAGCCATTTTTAAAAGGGTGGCTAGGCATATTTTAGTGAAAAATGTGGTTTGCATAAAGTTAATTTTCGAAGCTATTTTAAAAGATATCAGAACAATTAAAAAGGCAGTGTGTTCATCATGAAAAGAAATTTTGGAAACCATTTTATTAATTTTTCTACGATAAAATACAGTCACTCAAAATCTTTCCGAAAATACTCGGAAAAAATTGTCGATATGTTTTAACTTTTTAACGCCATAAATTTTTATGAAGGTAACTAAAAGGGACTGAATGAAAACAAGTGAAAATTTTACAGAATTTTCTTTATATACATAAAAATTACTCAGAAAAAAATTATGAAAGAGACTCTACTACATAATCTCTATCGTAACAGGCTCAACTTTGTGGAGGTTCATTCTAATAAATAAAAGCGAACAAACTATGTATAAATCCACCAATTTATTTTTGTGGTACTACTAGTTCCTCTAGTGTACCTGATGATGACGCCGCTGCGTCGAAACTAGTAGTACCACAAAAATAAATTGGTGGATTTATTCATAGTTTGTTCGCTTTTATTTATTAGACTACTACATTCAGAGCAGTGGAGCAGTGAATTTCAATAAAAATGCAACCACTTTACATGCTCCTGCAGTGCAAACAAGAGCTCCTGCAGTGTAAGTTAGCACACACAAGATTGATTAAATGATTACTGTAACAATAAGTATTGTTTAAACAATTAAAATTATATCTATAATGAATATTAATTAAAAATAGAAATATTTTGCATTAACTGCATCGTGACTGCCACCTGTTGCAAATATTTGCAGCTTACTCCCGCAAGTGCATTGTGTACAGTGAATTGAAGAAGGCAGTGCTGAAAGGAAAGGGAGGCTCCCAGATCACTTCTTTATTACTCCATGGAAACCTACCTTAATCGGTGGAATACTATAATAATAATCATAATGCTAGAGCTCCGCTTAACCCGCTCCCGAAAGATTGTTTGGGTTTTAATACCAGTACCCAAGTTCAGGTACTTTCATCAACCATGCAATCAACAAAGTTTATTCAATGTTTTCAGTTCCTAAAATCTTAATTTTCATATCTTCCGAGAAATAGACCCGGGAATGAGAAGATGGGAATCTTTACAGATAAATCAGACTGAACATAGGTAATAAAATAGCATAGCAAACCAACGAACGAGTATATAACATAACGAACACCTCCTGTCTTCTCTCGTACTCCTTTCTAAGCATCCAAATTTCCACTCCGTAAAGAGTTACACTTCAGAGCAAATTCTTTACTAGTCTTTTCTGTAAATTCTTACATAACGATTCTCTTTTAAGCTCCTTCCTGTTCATGAATGCCTCCTATGCTAACGAAATTGTCTTCTTGATATCCCCACTGCCATAGGGTAATACGTAATGCCTTAATACCTCTATAATTTTTGGAATCTGCACAATCAACTTGTTATGTTTTCCAGAAAAATTGTTATGGACACAAAAAGGACGAAAAGTGACACGACATGGTCTCAAGTTTCGACGAACTACTCACCATAGATTAAACGCATCTTCGGGTCCAGGAAGGCCATGACCTCCCACTTTCGAGGAAATTTATGGATAGGAGCTTTTGATGCGGCCTCTCCCCCAAATACCTAAAATTCCTCCGCCCTAAAATAGATTTCGTCGAAAAACGGACCAAAATCCCGCCACGCCCCCGTGCTAGTTTCCAAACTTCTGGGCCAGTCCTGCACAAGCGATATGCACATCAACAGGAGACAGGGTGGATATTAGACATCAGCGTAGAATTAATGCGGTGAAAGGATTGGAGGAGGCTTTTGGATGAGTTTGCCAAGCGCAGACTACCCGCTTTGGATCCCTGTTCCTCGCAAAAATATTAGCCTCCCTCCGACGTCAATCAACCCCTTTACGCACTCCCCATCCCTATTCCTCTCCTCCACCCAAAACCGCAGGCCCTCATCACAGTTCTCCCACCAGTTGAACAATTAAAAGGTTCTGCTCACTTCCCCTTCTTTTAGACGTCGCGCTGACCCCAACAATAGCCCATTAACCCTTCAATTTCCTGGCAACCTATAACTCACAACGACCGAACGTAAATTTTAGTTTATAGCGCAGATAATTTTCACGCATACGAAAAATGAATGATAACTTTCATCGCGAGAAAAATAGTTTTATGGTACAAAAACTTTATCATATTGTCGATTTTTATAAAGTTCGAAAAATGAACTTGTTGGCCAGCACCAACTCAACAAACTGATGAATATAAAACGTTGCATAAAATGTTTAGGTACCTTTCCGTGTAAAAGAAAGATTGAGAACACTGAACCAGCTCATTGTATTTGCCAACTTTTATTGAATTATTTTAGTTATTATAAAAACGTAATAAATAGTATCTCTATTCGTACTGAGGGGAACTTAAAAGATGCATTCTTCTAAAAAATTATTGTGATATTCGCTATTAGTACTGTTACCGAAACAGGTAGGGTTTATAATTTCAATGAATTGTGGGAAAAATAAATAGTTCCAGTTTCTCTCGGTAATTCAATTTTTCACTAAGTTGACGTAAGAAGAAATTACGTAAGCAATTCTTACTAGAGCTGGATTCGAACCCATGACCTCTGCACATTCAGCATTCGGACATTCGGGACACGAAGCCAAACCAATCCCATCTCACCTAAATTTCGTGAAGAGTTAGTCTTTTGTCTGAGCCCGGTTCCACTCTAGTAGCCACCAGCCCGCCCGAATTCCAAATTTCAACCTCACGGCTGCTGCCCCCTCTCTACTCCACCCACCTCCGAATGTGGGATACTAGGAATCCGCCGTCGCCATTAGCAAGGGACGCTAATATCCCACCTGACGGCATCAGATCCGCCCACAATTTCACGGAATGCCTCCCTGCTTCTCCCCCATTCGCATTTTCGTCGCGATTTTTCATACTTTAGGCTCGAATAATTTTTCGCCAAAATGGACATGTTCTGTTTAATTCGGAGAATCTTTACCTTTCAAAAACAGAATTCATTTCTCTCAATATTTTACGCACAAAAGTTTTCTTTCACGGCCTTTTGTCATGAAAATATCAGTGAACTGTAAAAATCTAAGCATTCGGAAACAATATCAAATGTTTTCGTAAATAGTAGATAACATGATGAGACCTATCCTAGAATAACAATCTGTTGCAGAAATGTGAAGAATAGGACTCATCAAGCATGTTACAATGGCATGGTGCTCGGGCGAATAATTTAAGGTTAGTTGCCACTTCGCGCTTTGAAGCTTGTAACAGAAATTTATGAAAGTGTTCGGGATCTATGGAAGAACAACTTAATTTGTTAACTAAATAAAATACAAAGGAAAGGGGAGCGATTAGTAAGAAATGAAAAACTGCTACGAGCTAAGTGAGCGTTCATAACACACATTTTACTCATATTAGATGGGGCGGAGGCTTCGTGCTAAGCTTTGATTCATTTAACATTTGATTACCAATATCTTTCCTTGGGTCACTAAGGGTATTTTGCATTCAAAGTACATTTCACGTCCGATAAAGAAGATTATATAAGATGAATACATTGGCCGACGGATAGGTAAATAAATTCGTTTTTAAAAGCATATGTAAGGATCATAATAACATTAGGCTATACTTTAAAATCGCCTCCAATAGAAATATAAAAATTTGGTAGCAGCCCAGGTGAAGAGAGCATTCCACCAAAAGAGAGACCTGCTTACAGCGGGAAACTTAAATATGGATGTAAAGAAACAATTTATAAGAACCTACATCTGGAGTATGCTCCTATACGGAAGTGAGGCATGGACAATGACCGCAGCGGAGAAAGCAAGGATAGAGGCCTTTGAAATGTGGTGCTACAGAAGAATGATGAAAATCAAATGGATCGACCGAGTTAGTAACGAGGAAGTCCTAAGAAGGGTAGGAGAGAAGAGAAGCCTCATGAAAACCTTAATAAGAAGACGGAACAACCTTATAGGCCACATCTTGAGACATGATGGCCTGATGAAGACAATCGTCGAAGGACAGGTGGAAGGCAAGAATGGAAAAGGAAGACCTCGAACAAAATATATGGAACAAGTAAAGAGAGATGTGAAAGAGAAGAAATACGTAGGAGTGAAAAGATTAGCTGATAGGAGAACTGAGTGGAGAGTTGCGTCAAACCAATCCTAGGATTGTTGACCAGTGATGATGATGAGCGTGTACTCTGCAAAACATTTCCTCGGTATTCGCATAGGGTGACGTTTTCTTATGAAGTCGACGTTTTGACAAAGAATTTTTTATCATCTTCTGGAATTCTCTCTACAGTGGTTTCGGAATTCACACGGCAAGCTTAGGATCGACAATTCGTGCGATGGAACGTTTCGTCGGCATAATTAGAAAAAATCGCTCGGAGCGGAACCAGAGAGAGCGGGGTAATTTTAAATCATCTATATATGAAACTAAGTCGAAAATCGTATTAGTTACATCATTTGTAACTCGAGAACTGCTGCACAGATTTTGATGATATTTAGTTTTTTTGGATTCGTCTTAGCCCCGGATAATAGAATAAACATTTTAAAACGGTAAAAGTTTACGGAAAAATTTGATCATTTCCTCGAAAGTTTTGTAAATTCCGTGTCATCGAAGGATGAGCTTATCAACAAAGTTTTCACGAACATTATTGATACAAAAAAATCACAATTGGTTGATTGAGCGAGCAATTTTGGCGGCTACGAACGAATATATGGATTACTGAGACTTGGTAAATCATAGTCAAATTGTTTGTACTCTGCATTAATTCAAATCTATTCACTGTGTAACGAAAAAAAGTCACCTGCTAGCCATCTGAATTTTTAAAGTCTTTAGATGTGCGTGCCTTGCCACAGCAAAATTTACTCCTGAAGGTACGTTCGGTGTTCTCGATGCTTCGAAACCTAAACTAACCAATGCTCTGCAATGGAACGCATTTGGTGATTAAAAAAACTGATAATTAATGTGATTCACGCGACTAAACTCATAGGAAAATTCAAAGATGAGGAAGTTCTCATTCCGAAGATTCCCATGATCCCAACCGATATGCCGTTTCAGTGAAATCGAATTCAATTTTCAAGTCGTGTTACATTCGCGATGGCGATTATAAAATCACAAGGTGAGAGTTTGCACTCTGAATCTAGAAACGCCATTTTTTTCCCATGGTCAAATATATACTGCGTGTTCACGTGTACACAAACCATCCGCTTCCTTTGTTCTTCCGCCTGATAGAAAAACAAAAACTATCGTACAGCAGAAGGCACTAGACTCAAGTGAATAAAGGCGAATGTGTAGGGTAGACCGAGGCACGTTTACGCGTCGAGCACTGGGGCAGGTTTACGCAGTGCACTTTTCCGAACCGAGTTATCATGACATGTCAATGCTGCTCTCTAGGGGCTATTTTTACGAGATATTGAGCGTCAGTCAAGCATCGGTCTAGCGGTGTAGGTAGAGCTAGACTTGGACCTAAAAGCACTTTATAACGTTTAAAAATGAAAATATGCCAGCAACCGAACGCATAAAATTTTTACTTTATTAACTGTTTTATAAAACCACAATAAGTTAAGACATCAAAAAAAGAAAATTCATTGAAATAAATCCGTGAATGCGTGCTCCGGTTTACCCTATGTAGATTGAATAAAGAAAATGTTTCTATCAAGATATTGTAATGCTTATTTTTGTAGTTTCATTGAGTTTTCTCTTACTTTATTATAACAAGTCAAAAATTATTAATCAGTAAAGCCTCTCTTGATTTATAAAAAGTGTGACTAAACTGTTCATTGATAATTAGGCGGTACGACGTTCGTCGAGTCAGCTAGTTTAATGTAATCATCAGACACTCGATTTACCATATTTATTCGTTCCAGAGGGCCGATCGTAAATCAAATTCCATAGTTATTGAGTCTGCATTATTTCCGTTCGAGGATAAACTTTACTGAGCATCTGCGCATATAAATGTGACTGTTTTGAAAAAATGTGTTTTCTTTACAAATAACGTATATAATTACGCACTGAATTGCATATTCTGGGAGTGGATACAAGGACGGTGAACTTTGTAAATTTCAAAAAGTACGCGCAAAATGAACTCGTCAATTCGTACGCCGAATCCATCGTAAGTCGAACTTATTGTAGAGCGTGGATCTTCTGTTCACTTTTTTTCAGATCAAAGGCCGAAGTCTCGTCCTGATGCCCCGTCACAAAGTCACATGCCCATCGAAGCGGCTTTGCGGCGTAGCATGTGTATCTATCTACTTGCAGGGAACCTCGCCGAAAGGCCTCACTTCCGAGAACGACACCCGACACATCTCGCCTGCTTTCGGGACTCGAAATTAATTTGCACTCCGGACGACTGCAACCGCCACTCCATCCCATCACCGCAAAGTTCATCCTTCCGTGAACCCTCCCAACCCACGCTAAGCAATCCAGCCAGGAAGACGTCATGGGGGATGAGAAGTTACGGGTGGTCAAAAGTGAATCAAGGATGTGCTTCAAGAGGATAATGAATTGGTGTGAAGTAAAGGTCCGTTTTACACTCCTCATACATAAAAATACATTGAGTCTACCCTAACAAAATATTTTTCTGGAGTCTAACTTCGGTTTTAGAATACAAAAAAACTAGACGAAGATGGGAAATTCGTGCGTAGAAACGTATCGTTGGCGAAGTGAGGAAAGATCACTCGTTGCGGAAACAGATTTTTCATTACATTCTGTCGGGCGAAAAATTTTCAAGTCATTTAGTATATTCATCAAATACTCGATTTGCCAAATTAATCTGTTCCAGAAGACCGATCGTAAAGCGAATTCCATGGCCATTGAATCTACATTCCTTGAGGAAAAGTTTGAAATTATGAAGAACATACTTTTCAGTAACGTTTTCTCTGATGAAAAAGGAAGCTATAACATGTACCAAAAAAGTGACCTAGTCAAAAAGGATTTTTTAAAAGCATTACGTCGAAATCACTTTATTTCGAAGGAAGCTGAGTTCCAGTTGTTCACCGTATTCATTCCTTGAATTCTACCACTTTTACGGACAAATTTTACTTTTTCATGCGCGCATAGCTCAGTAAACTCATGAATATTATAGGCATATACCTGGTAAGTTAAGGAGAAATACCAGAAAAACCTATGGCTACAGTATTTGTCTCAGTCAACTGAATAAATGATGGTTTAAGTTAATAAAATATTATAATCATAAGGACAGCAATGCGATTATTTCAAAATTTAGAGATAGACCATATAATTTTAGGGTGTATTGCATTGTATTATTAAATTTATTTCGGTGTGAATGAGACCATGTGGTCCTTACATCCCCCATTAAAATAGCCTATATAAAGAATCTGTTCTTACTAACCCTATTTTAAGAAAATTTGTCTAGGACTTCTCCAGGGGTTTCGAGGTCAATCGACACCCGTTATTTACTATAATATAACATTACATTAATATTTATTTGGAGTCATGATTTTTTAAGCAAAAAATACCAAATTTTCCTCCATCGGTACCGTCAGAATACTACTCTCAAGTGCTCAAGCAAACATTCGCTCTAAGCTTTAAGGATTTTAACCCTAAATCTCTCTCCTTGTGAGGCCACTACATACTACTTGCAGCCATCTAACGCCACAAATCACTTCGCAACTCAGATCGAAGTCCCTCCCTTCAATTTCCCTACCAACATCCGAGTATATCAATGGCGCGCGTAGTTCAAACCATGGCCGTCTCGCTAAAGCGGCGCTGTTTATGGCGGGCGGAGATTCGCCTTTTCCCGGTAATTCAAATCTGATGTCAAAGACCTATCTTCAAATTTTCTCAAATGATGTCTTGATAAGGAATGATTGACCTAAACTGTACTGAAATATACAAGAATTGCCACGAGAAAAAATTCCCCTGGATCGGGAATC
Source organism: Ischnura elegans (assembly GCF_921293095.1). NCBI lineage: Eukaryota > Metazoa > Arthropoda > Insecta > Odonata > Coenagrionidae > Ischnura > Ischnura elegans. The sequence continues at coordinate 150,704,475 of NC_060246.1, forward strand.
GAACCACGGACCTTTGCCCTACCGGGCCACTGCGCAGACCACTACGCTATCCAGATTCTTTAATTCCCATGGAGGGAGAGATTCCAACGCGAGGGAGAAAGGACTTCCAAGGAGCCACAACCGGTTGAGAGCCTCAAAGTAAGTAAAGTAAAGTACTGAAGTAAACTGTACGAGTATTTTCTATAAACAGAGAATTCTAGTTTCTGGCCCACTTTCGTTATGGTGATGTCCAGGAAGTTCAGCTCACCGCTGTTTCCAGTCCCCTCGGTGAATTCCAGGCGTTTGTAAATACTATTAACTAGGGGGCGACATACCCATAAGGATAACGCGTATAGGTTTTGATACATTAGTGCCATCTATGCCAGTGGTCCAAGGCTGCCGCGAAGTTTGAATGCACATCTCGGCGCGTGTTTCAAACTTTTTTACGCGTCTCGATAGGGACTGCTATTCAATTTTACTACTGCAATTGCGAGAAACTTAAAAGCAATGAATGTAGGAAAATCTTCCTGAAGAACTTCCCCAGGTTACTAAAGCAGTAACCATAATACAAGATTAATGTACTAAGTCAACTGGCGATCTGGTGGTTGGTAAGAATAATGATCTCGAAAACTTACTTCAGTGGACATTGGTATTTATTGATACAATAACTGGAAAAAGAAATACATCAATAACAAATTAAATATGACACACTAGAGACGAAATCTGTGGAAGTTAACAATTCTACAAGCACATGAGATGCACAAGCAACAAATATCAATGACAACAGTACATTGCAATGAGAGATGAGCAGCCTTTGCGTAATAGGAGACAGATTCCATTAATTAAGTAAGAACTCCACACTTATAGACAAAGAGGGTGACCCAATTTTCCTTGAGGTTGATGTATCTTGCAACATCTCTGGGACAGGGAAAATAATGCTAATCCTGAAACTATTGACCATAACACCACTTCACTAAAAATAAGCATGCAAGTTTGGATATCATTTCATGGAAGATAATTATTTAATTATGAAAGGAGAAGGACATTATTTCGTAGGAAATAGTTCATGATTAGTTGCCATTAAGATAACATATCTTGGCAGCGGAGTCTTAAAATGAAAGGTTCTTAGAAGTTAATATCCATCACTTATACGAAAGAAAGTATTCCAAAAGTAGGCAACGAGAAAAGTGATGAATATTTATACCATTGTAGGAGAAATTAAGTTCTTACTGCAAAATGAAAGAGAAAGTTTTAAGAAATGCAAACATTGTAGAAACACTGAATGAATTATGATCAATTGATGACAATTAAACAGTTGAAAGGACAGAGTTGAAATAGAAAATTAAATACATAACCAACAAAATGATTAGCATTAAACAAACCAAAGCATAGCAGTAGTGATCATGAGTAGTTTGAACACTAGAAAAACAGCAAATATAATGAAAAACGTATTGCAATATAAGGAATACAAGACACCATGAAATGTTGAAAACATGAGAAAAGGTTAGCTAATCACAGGTTGAAATCAAAATGGAATAATGAAGAAAACAAAGAATTACTCACATTTTCACCACCAAATACATTTCATACCCATGCAATTTAGCAATAACCAAGATCATTGAGACTCATATCCTTCATCGATTATTCCAACATCGTAAGGGACACTCTAAGCAATAAAAAAAGTCTGCAATTAACACTAATAACTATCAATAAGCCTCAATACCACCTTTGTTTATTGTGGGGTTCAATATGGCAGCCCCCAGTTTATTACTGCCCAGAAACACAGGCTTCACCAGCGCCTCTATGTCGGGTTGGCCGTTGGACTACTGGGGCTCCGGAAAAATCAAAACAAAAGAGGTTTTCTATACGATATGTCGCAGTTGTGTCGCTCCCTTGCTATTAAGAAGTTTTGTAAATAATTCGAGTTGCCTCATCGTGCTTTCATTTTTTACAAAAATAATCTGGATTTCATTCACTCCAAAGAGTCATACGACCCCTGATTTATTCATAGAAGATATCTGTCTTTCTTTGAAAACAACGAGCAGTAAAGCCTCTTCTCAGGAATAGATATCTACAATAATTTTTGAAAATCCTCTTCCAAATGGTCGCATCTGTTAAAAAAAATTAAGCGACAGTCAATCAAAAATGAGAAGGAGGCTATTGCAAATCCATGATGTTAAGTAGAGAAGTAAGTTATCAGGAAAAATATTGCATGAAATATTCTGTAAGCTAACACGTCAAATATAACCACCATAAGCCCGAAAAAAATGGCAGAAATGGATTTTTATGGTTTCATCGGGAGAAAAAAATGATGCAGAGGAAAATTAATAGCTCTGTCCACTTCAGATTCCCAGCCGGGAAATAGAAGAAATCAATCATGAGTTATTTTTTCAGGTGAAGCACTTTATTTTCGTTTTGTCTCTCACAATGCGATAAAACGGACCTCACCGGAAATTAGTAGATGTACAATTAGGCATAAAATTACATAAAATCATACGACAAATGAAATAAAGATTAATTTTTCAATCGCACTGAAAAATTATTAAGGCATGAATAAGTAACTAAAATTCATCAAAAAATTTGTTTGCCTTTGCGTGAAATACATAACATTTTTATGAAATTAATACGCTGATTGATCTAAAAGATAGTAAATTATGAGGATGTGCATATCGCTGAAAAAGTCACTTGAATTGAACGGGTTCTCAAAAAAATATCAATGCACTCAAAGAATCCCATAAAAAGTAATAAACGAGGACTTCATATATGCCTTCCCTTTATCATAGATATCATAGAATTTAAACGGCTAAGAATACTTTCAAGACCAAAAAATGTCCGAAATTGTTAAATTGAAAATATTTTCAGTTGGAATAACTCATAATCAAGATGATTTATGAAGCTAATATCTTGAAATGTCCCTATGTGCAGTAAGATAAATGGCTGGCTAAGAGAATGATATACTGTTGACTATCAAATTTTAACGAACGCTATTTACGCAGAATTGGACCCGAGGGATGATAGATCACGTCACACATCAAATGCTTCAAGGGTCCTTATATTAGTTTTTATGAGTTCTTTAGTCGAGTCTTCGAAACGATTTAGGTTCCTCTAGGCACCAGAATTTCAGGATACTAATGCAAGGAGCAGGTATCATAGTTTCACAGATATTTCAATATGAAAAATCTTTATTTGGCTAAATAAATTCGTTGTTTCGTAACGTTTAAGGAGAAAAACAATGCTAAAAACGTTCCTTTAATACTTCATCTAGCAGCTTCAAACGACTAGGCATGTTTAAATATGCAGACAAGACTTTAAAAATGGTCCGATGCAGTTTGGGTGGTATCTTAGGTTAGCAATAGGTTTTGGAACATGATCCTTTTACTTTTTCATTATGTGTCGCGGTAAATTAACCTCTAACCGGCTCATGCGCAGGAGGAGGTATTAAAGCACACCTGAGTAAAACGTAATCACTTAAATAAGATATTCTCCGTTAATTCGCAAATTTCATTCCGCAATCAACATGTATTTACTTATAGGACCCAGTCGAAAGAAAATAAAAAGATAATAACTGAAAAGCTTTGTTTTCCTAACCTATGTCATTGGGAAATTATGAGTGACATGATCGAAAACTCCCGTGCACAGGAAAATTCTTAGGTCGCACTTTGAATTTGCACGTCATATGGTTTACGGGCGGACATGATCAAAAACAGTCTGCGAGAAATGCCGGAAATTAAGATTTCTCAGACGGTCGGCACTACTTTGTCGAGATTCAACAGTGCCCTACGAATGACAACCCCAGAGTATTTTTTCGGAGGATCCTGATTTCATATTGCTGCTTTTAGCTTGTGAATGGAATAGTAACCTTTCATGCAGATAATTTGTACTTTCTTCAAATATACATGTACTATAAAAGTCTTTGAGCGCATGCAGAGTTTTCCGTTGAAGTTCCTGCCATCCATTTGAAGCTCAAACAATTTCATTTCATCGAAATCTCTCGGAGATGAGGACGTATTTTTTTTCAGACAATTTGTCTTCTTTATTGCATTTTTGATTTCTTAAAATATCAATTTCAAATATGAGATACTTATAGCTATCAAAAATGTGAAAATATCTTTATCGGGCTTACAGATATTTGAATCTATTCAATTTTCATATTTGAGATACACTACGAATACGAACCCCAGCGTATTTCCGGAAGCTCTTGGATTCGTAATGCTGCTTTTTGCTTATAGATGGAATAACCACCTTTCATGCTAATAATCAGTACTTCCGTTAATTATAGAGGTACGAAAGATTCGAAGCTCTGTATGTCCTAAAGATTTCAATATTGCAGCGTTAGTTACCAAAAACTTATGTCAGGAAATCGATACTAGCCCCTTCGAGCAGAAGTGACTGGCACTCATTCACTTACCACTAAAAATATAGTGCTTCCTGGTCTAATTTTGCGGAGCCACTGATCTCTCGCATTTCTTCTTCCAAAACCAGTCGGAAACTGTTTACTCACAAAGAACTACGATTAGGACGGATATATCAGAAAAATGGGAATCCGGCCTTCGCACTGCAAACCTTGAAGGAGTGTTGCGATATCTCGTCAATAAACGTGATGTTCATGAGGCCTTGGCGATCATTCCACGAGACAGATTCACAGAATCGTTTGTCGGCTGATGAGAGATGGCGGAAGGCCATTGCCGCTTGCGAAAGCCTTTATTTCTTTCCCGCTCGGTCCGTACGCCTCGTCTCGCTTCCTTTGTTTTCCGCTCTTTCGCATCAACCCTACGGCCGCGCTGTGGCGTGACAGCGGCGCGGGATTGATCCCTCGCCAGGGATGACGTGAAATCACGCGCGAGGAGGAACAAGCACAATCGAGACGCCCGCGCATAGCATTCGAAAATAAACCCACGAGTGTGAATTGGTTCGCCTTAAATATCCCAAATTGCAAATGTACAAGGAAAGGGAGTGCGTAATTCAAGAGAAGTATTAACTTTATGCATAATTTATCATGTATCTTCAAAATGTGAAAACATGACTGCCTTTGACGACAAACCTAATATGCTTATATGACATTGGTCTGTATGTTTTTCTTATCACGGGTAGCAAAGCATTGTCCTATTTTTCCCTTCTTTGTAATAAATTACATTCCATCATGGAATGTGTATTTAAATGTATGTTCTAAGGGACCCATTCCCAGAACAAAAAACTAATTTATATTCTAATTTTTTGAAAGCTGCCATTGACGTATGGGTACAGAAATTTTCCCTCGAAGTACTCTCTACGGTTAATTAGTTAGTAATGCATGTCTTTGAGCCGGCCTTTATTCTCCCTCAAATCAAATCAACTGCCGATTGCCTCCTTAAAATACTATACCATACTTTTTATGTAATACTATTCTCTGCAATACGAATAGTGATAGAAAATCGATTTCGAATGCAATCAAAATACGATTTTTAATTTGCAAATATCGAAGAAATCGAAATCGACCCATTATATTCGAGTCTCGATCCAAACTCGAATTTACAACTTCGGTCTTGACCATTTCGCTTGATCTCTGTAGTATCACTACCGGCCTATGATTAAATTCATCCGTCATGTGAAAGGCTTTTCTATAGTGTCGGTGAAATCGAAAAGACATGCATACGATCATCAAGGAAGCATCTCAATCAGTTGATCTCTCTTGAATATTTGAGTGAAGTCGATTGGTCGCAAGCGGTGATTCCAAAACTTCAATGCGCTTGCATTTTTTAACTTTTACTGCTAATAATTCAAGCAAATTTTCTGAGTTGATTTTTCCTACTACTCAAATGTGTATTTTGAGCGTTTTTCAAATGAATAACGAACTTCAGTACTTTTTTTAAATAACCGCGGATATTTCGAATAATCGATCTTTTAGTTCGATTTTCGAGTTTTTTTTTAGATTCGAGATTTTCATTCAGATTAAAAATCGACAGCTCGGAAAATTGATTTCGACAGACATTTTTATATCACTACACGAGTAACGGTAGAAAAGACGTGTTGGTAAATAACACGGCCGCCGCTCCTCACCACACTACACCACCGACGTCGCGTCACGAGAGAGCTGGCAATGACGTCAGGCGAGCGACGCCGTTGTCATGAGCTCATCCGTGCATGTGCCTTACTAAAATACGCTCCTCTTCCCCTTTATTACCAACAGATGTACTTCGCGACGTTTCGATATAAAAAAACATATTCACTAATGTTTCTCACAACCCCAGTCATCTGAGATTTATTCAAATTGAGTTCGTCAGCGAACCATTGACTCATTTTCCCAGATTAACTGAGTAATCATCCTCTTGCAATCAGGCAAGTAAATGACGCACAATGAATGAAAAAAAGCATACCTAGTAATTATAAGAAGACAATTCACTAACTATTTATTCATCGCCAGTAAGTTTACAATAAATTTAATCCTTAAGAATAAATGACCCACTCATGGTAGCCTGTCGTACTTTCTAAAGAATTTAGTCCAATTCTCCGAGGGTATCCATTTTTAGCCCAGCACACGACTTCCTTCGCTCCGTCTCTGATGTTTTATTACCTTTTTACAGAACACCCAAACGTTTGTCTTTCCTCACTATCCCTTCATTTTTAACCTTAGAGGACTATCAGCTATGTATAAGTTAAAGACAGGCAGTTTACCCCTATACAGTTCCACTTCAGGTTAAAAATCGCCTTTCCCTCTAAAATCACCTTTTTCTAAATACCGTTCTGAAGGTTATGGTCGAGATCACCTTCCCTATTCCTAAGATTAGCACCGGAGGCAAAGTGGCTTTTAAAAGGCTGCAATATTTCAAATCTAAAAGGTCAAAACTTATATCGTTAAGGCTAAACTTTTGATTAAATAACCATATAAAAGTGAGCTATTGGGCGAGCGATTAGTAAATCTTTCATAAAATTTATCATTACACTACATAAAGGCGCAGTGGCGCAGCGAGGGGGGGGGGGTTTGGGGGATAACCCCCCGCCCAGAGCTCAGTAAAGTAGTAAGTAAGTAAGTAAAATCAATTTTACTTCATATGGCTTATAGAATAGTGTGAGTATTAACAAAATATTCCTCATAAGGCCGTACACTCAGCATTTTGATTTCTGGCGGAGGGACCCCGCACCTACCGCTTACCCTGGCGGGTATACTATACCCCCAGGCACCCCAGTATTAGTTGCGCCTGAAACCCCCCTTAATTCCTAGCTGCGCCCCTGTAAAGGCGTAAATTCTACTTCAATCAAAATTCACTGATTCTTGGTTAACTTTGTGGTATTCCATTATTTCCTGGATATAGACAGTTACTTATACTGTCTATATCCAGGATCTACTTCAATCGGTTACTCCTAATTTTAATTACAATTTCCTTATATAATTAAAAAATGTATGACCGCACCGATTGAAGAGCCTAATTACACATATACAGTGTGTTTGTATCAACTTATCCATGTATCTTATGGAGACAACTCTGTGCTCAGGAGGGTATCTTTCCAAAAACTAATGCTATTTTAACAAAAAATTTCGCCTTACTTGCTATCCAATTCTATGATACAAAAGGAAGGTATCCAAGTGTGCGTCCGAAGCAAGCTTCGTTGATTTTAGAGGAATCAAGTCACTTTCCAAGAGCTAAATTTACTATCGCTCAATACCTTTACAACTAAGTTTATAAAAGAGCTCTATTTAATGGGAAATTGCAATACAGTAGCGTCTCCCAAGTTTCTCTCCTAACGGACTCGGCAAAAGTGAAGTGGTTGCGAATTTGTGTACCCCAAATGCTATTTTCTCAAAACAGTAACAGTTTTTAACATTGCGGACTAAAATAAAGGCGATTGTGCCGGAAGTAATACGAGACTAATGAATGGCTGTATTGTGGAGAAGGAAATGAGACAGAACCTGGAATGATCCAATGCCCCCCCCGGGGTCAAATGCGTGAGGGGCAATTCGGTAGCGGATGTCCGCCAAAAACACAGGACTCCGGCAATAATTATCGTGACCAATCCTAATGCTGTGGTCTCCGGCCATTGTTCTGTTCCTGGGACACCCTCCGAGAGAGTTTCTGGGACAATGAACCGCAAGTTTGCGAGACCGTGATTCCGAAAGGGACTCCCTCCACCGCTTCCGGGTCCTCGTCCCCTCCTCCCCCCTCGGGGGTGTAGAGGGGTTGGGGATGCGATACAGCTGCGAATCGGGAGAGAACGGAAACAGGAAGGCGAGTCGGGTTGCCTGTCGTCACCGAATGAAAGAGAGTAATTCCGCCAGCTCCCGACCTTCTCTTCCGCACCTGACTCTTGGAACCACGCCCGGTAGCTCCTCCCATCCCCCGTACACCGGCCAAGATCACCGCGTTGAAAAGAGGGCGTACAGCCAGGTTAAAAAGTTGGTGGGCCTTCAATTGTTTGTTTTTAGAGGATAAAACTACCTTTATTATCCATGACAAGGCATATTTATTGGTTTTTATTTATTTTTATTCATGTCTTATTTATTTTTTATTTATATCCACACCACCGAAAACAGCACTATTCGGCCTGTACATCGGGGTTTTAGTTTAGATTACAACAATCAAACGCACACAAAAATCCATGCCCTGGATAAGAGTAACCTACCCAGGAGGGACTCGAACCCATGACCTTTGGTGTGGCGGGCGAGGATCTTACCCCGCCGCCACCGAGGCCGGCCGAATTGTCATTTTGTGAAGCAGTCTAGCTGTAGTGAATGGACGTGGTTCCTCTAAAATCAAAGAGGTTTGCTCAGGACGTAATCTTGGATATAAATAAATAAATTTTGGCCTTAGAGAATTTGCAATCATAAGAAAGGCATATTGATTACGCCTGGCCATGTATAATAAAGATATTGAAGGAATTCTTCTCGGGTTTTCCACCGGTTGAGGCTTTCCATGGCTGACGTTTCGAGACTCGACTCGAGCATCGTCATCAAGGCAGTTGAATAATCAGGGCATAAAGATATTTTTAATCGCCATACGTAGGCTTAAATTATCGGTGAAAGGTATATTGAGTACGCTTGGATAAAGAAAATTTTTAACCACCACACTTATCTCTTGGAACCAGGCCCGGGAGCTTCTCCAAAGCCCGCCCGCCAAAATCACCGCCATAAAAAAAGGTGCATAGCTTGGTTAAAAGTTCGTGGATTTTCAATCAATTGTTTTTATAGGAAAAAGTATCTTTATAATCCATGACTAAGCATAATAAAATTATCAATTTGTAGAGCAGTAATAAATTTTGTTCTTGTAAATTCACGTGATTACTATAACATCAAAGAAATTTGCTAAGGGCTTTTCTTTGCTTCTCTTGGGTATTTTAAGATAAATTTTGGCCATAGTGCGTTTTCAATGGTAGGGAAGGCATGTTGAGTACGCCTGGCCGCGGATGAAAATAAATTTTTAATCCCCATACTTACCTATATGGAATTAATTACCTTACTTACATATTTACCGTGAGCTTCCGTCGTCCCCTGTGAACCCTTCAATCGCCAATATCACCGCGATGAAAAGAGAGCGCATAGCTTGGTTAAAATAGTTTGTGGCCCTTGAAACAATTGTTCTTAATCGCTATAATTATTTTTACTGTCAATGAATAGGCATACTCAAATTGTGAACTTACAGAGCAGTAATAAATTTAGCTTTTGTGAATTGACGTGGTTCCTCTTCAATCAAAGAAATTTGCTCAGGATGTACTCTTTGGCATATAAAGATAAATTTTACCTAAAGTGAATATGCAATGATAAGAAAGGCATGTTGAGTATGCCTAGCCCTGGATAGTAAAGATAATATTTAGCCAACCAGCCTCTTGGAACCAAGCCCGGGAGCTTTAGATAGATGTGAGGGATAGATCTTGGCGCGGGAAATGTAATCATTGGCTCTGCATTCGAACAAAGCTAAGACTAGCGGAGAAATAAAATAAAATCTTTAAACTTCAGTCCTGAAATGACTCAATTAATATTGACGGCAGGCGTGCAAGAATCAGTTATTTCTGGAAGGAGTTTGAATCATTTACATCGATCATATAAATAATTAGCTCTACTGAAACCTTCACGTTATATCCAAACCAGAGGTTACTGGGAATCATGGACTTGTTAGAATCTTCAGACTCACGCAGAGTAAAGTATTGTGCCTTATAACCTTTAAATGGACTTAAAAGGCTAAAAAAGTTCTGAAATAACGCAGTAGACTTTAGAATCTGGTCTCAGGATTATGGTATTAGTTTATGGGAAATGGTATGCTTCTGACACCGTGAATTTTGAGAACTATAATGATCCTTTTTAGCACCATTGAAATTGAGAAATATGCTTTGAACTCCAAACTCAGCTTACTAATTAAGGTTAATGTCGCTCTCGTGGGGACCACCGACGGTCAGCCGCGCTAATGAGGGTCCAACCTCGACTTCGAGCCTAATCCGACCCTTTTCGGGGACCCGAGCTCGCGAGGGATGGACCCAAAACACCGGGAGGGCCCCCACCCATCTGAACCACGTGTAGTACATTTTGCATTTTACAATTCTTTTAGTGCTATCTACAATTTATTGGCTTTATCGTCTTCTTGATCACACCAGGAATACGGGCGTTTTTTGATCGTCTTTCTACGATGATTTTTAAGAATTTTATCCAATCAGCGATAAAAGTCCCCTTCTGACTTGGCAACGCTGCATCCAGCAACTTGGGGGTGGGGTAGGAAAGGCCTCTCGCTCCACGCTGAACAATGGCATTCTCAATTCTGGGAAGTTCTGCGAGCCATTTCTAGGGTGTTTGGCAGGGGTGATCAATAACCAGCATGCATTTGGACTCCAACATGCAACAAATTATACTACTATATGCTGTTAGAAATAATCCGTAGTATGTTGGCGACCGTAAGATATGGTTAACTTCGTCAGAAAAGACACTGCTTTTGAATTTGTCTAAAAGATTTAGCCTATTTTCCAATCATGAGGGTCCCAAACACTGGCAGCGTATTCCAAATGTGGTCTAACGAGGGAAAAGTAGCTAATTTCTCTCACTTTGTCGTCGCACTGTCCTAATATTCCTTTAATAAAACCCATTTTACGATTACCTTGACCGGTTATTTCTCGAATATGTTTATTCCACGATAGATCATTATTGAGTCTAACTGCTAGATATTTCAGGGATTCAACAGTCTCTACTTGGCTCCCCCAATAATATAGCTGCGTTGTAGGACGTTATTCTTCTTCAAGAAATTCATTACGACGCATTTTTTCCAAATTTAATTCTACATCTACATTTACATTATACCCTGCGAGCCACCTCTAGGGTGTTTGGCAGGGGGTGATCAATCACCAGCATGCAGCATGCATTTGGACTCCCACATGCACACCACACCGTCCAAAAAACGTCCCGTATGATAACAAACTATACTACTATATGCTGTTAGAAATAGAATATAGAATAGAAATTCAGAAACATGCATTAAGTTTTACATAGGTTAGTAGGCTACACTACAAGTCATGCAATCTATTTATGAGTTCTATTGCTGCCGTTATAATCTCTTATTGATCGTGGAAAAAATGACATTCGGAATCTGTCTGTTCTACAATCTATCTCTCTTATTTCATTTATATGATCTGATTTTCCGTAGTACGTTGGCGTCCGCAAGATATGGTTGGTTAACTTCGTCAGAAAAGACACTGCTCTTGAATTTATCTAAAAGGTTTATTCTATTTTTCAATCTACGGTCCGACAGGGATTCCCATCCGAGTTTATCTAAGAGGTCAGTTACACTAACAAGACTATCGTAACGACCTTTCACATACCTAACTTACACCATACTTCTAACTGCCAAGCATCGCACCACGCTTGGATAGCAGCAAGGTCATTCGTTAGTTCATCTATATATATATCTCTGCTGGGACGGCAAATAGTACAATTTTACTATTTGCCTTACATGAGCAATTTTCCCTCCCTCCACTTTATCCCTCCCACTAGTAGGCTGCGCGCTAGGCTTAGATTGCTTGAGAAATTGAGAATGGATGTCTTTAAGAGCGACACAGAGAACATAATATTGGAGCCACACTATATTTCCAGGTCCGACAGAAGCGATAAATTAAGAGAGATGTTTTGCCGAACGGATAGATATGGGAATTCGTTTTTCACCCAAACCATTAAGGACTTTAATGAACGCTAGTCCACACTTCGTTAGAGCACTTATTTTTTTTAAAGCTGATGATGAATCAATGTTTTCTAATTCCTTTTCCCATTAATTTGTGTCCTTTACTATTCCTGATTTTTCTCTCATTAGAGTAATATTAGCACTCCTTAGAAAGTGTTATACTGTTCATTTTTTCGTCGTATGAGGGTTAAGGTTCTATGGAATGATCTTGTTTTTCATTCAAGGAAGTACAATTCCTCCGTGCTTCATCGCTGCCTATAGCTGCAAAATCTCAAGGCTTAACAGGGTTGCTCATTCTTTACGGGAGCGTAGATCGAAGTATATGCATAATTTTATTAGTAAATTTGGAGGAAATGTTTCCTCAGACGACGTGTAACAAATCATCCGTTCCAGCAGAGATATAGATGAACTAACGAATGACCTTGCTGCTATCCAAGCGTTGTGCGATGCTTGGCAGTTAGAATTACATTTGAAAAAAATGCGTCGTACCGTAAACAGGGACAGCTTTGCCAAGTGGGGCAACTTTGCCAGGTTTTGAAAAATATTATGCTTGGTGCCCTACTAAGTTTCCTAATTATCCGAGAGAGGGCCTATGTTTTCATCACTCAGACAAGATATTGAGTGATAGCCTTTCCACACACTTGTAGTCTTACAAGTTGTTTTCAGGTCTTTATTAGTGTTTTGTTTTTGTAGGGCCAAACTGAATATTTTTGGTAGTCTATTTAAGTGTCTCGCCCTTCCCATTTACTCAAATGTAAGTAAAAACTTCTGGTATCGTTCAATAGAGCATATAATTTACTTTCAGAATCGCTTTAAATGGTAAAATATTTGTTGTATTTAGATTTAATAATTTAACTTGGCAATGTTGCACCAGGAAACTTGGTGGAAATGGGACAACTTTGCCAACCGACAATATTGTTATTTCTCCACTACCAGTACACTTTTTCCTAAGGGTGCGTTTTTCATATTCGTTTTATAGGCCTTTCAAATGCCAAGACGCTTTAATACCAAGTTGGGAGGCCGAAGGTATCGAAATTATGATGACAGTACGCTGCCACTTGCTGTCTCCGCAGTGATTTGTAATGAATTGAGCAGTGGAAAAGCAGCCCAAAAGTACAATATTCCGCATAGGACAATTGAAAGTAAGGTGAAGTGTCACCATACAAAGAATCCAGGGCGCCATACGGCATTGAGCAAGGGTAAGGAAGAAGAGATACTCGAACATGTGCTAGTTTGTGCTGACTGGGGAATGCCTTTTAATGCCATTGGTTGACGATTGATTCGTTTTGTGTTCTTACGCCATCGTCCAATCATTTATGTCAAACCCTTTGATTTTTCGGTCTTCGCTCCTTGTAAAAAACAAATGGAGAGCCATACTGACAGACCATAATTGTGGAACTTTAATAGTTATAAAACCATCGAAAAGAATGTATTTCCAACACTTTTGGCAAAAATTCTCAGTGCTTTGGTTGAAGAAAGTAAAATGAACTCAAACATGATATCAGGGTTCGAGAAATGTGACATCGTGCCACACAATCCCGGAGAAGTTTGGTCTTGAATTCCGGATGCATAGAAAACTGATCGTAATGACACTCCTACAAGAGTAAGTGATTCATTTTTGAACTGTCTTCAATCCTGTCGTCACAATCAAACAAAAGTTCGCCATAGAGAAGAAGACGGAAAATTAATGTGGCCCCTGGAGAAACCATGGACAAATCACACCTGGTCACTTCCAAGCACCTCCACACAAAATCTTGTTGGAGGGACTTGCCAAAAGGAGAAAAATTAGGGGAATGACAATAGCATTCCACGTTCAATGCATTGGGTATCTTGGAGTACCATTCTATATTTAAGAGTTTTCTAAATAAACATTATTTTTCCGTTGTTTTATTGAGGTTTCCGCTGGATATAACTCCGTTGGCAAAGTTGCCCCAGATCCATAGAATCTTTGCTAACTACATTTTCAATTTTTTTAACATATAAACTTTTACTTAAGTTGTCATTTTTGCACAAATTTTGAAAGTAGAGACCAAGAATAATGGCTTAAAATGGTTTTAAACCATTTCCGTACATGAACTTACAAGAATGCGGTTGAAAAAGAAAAAAAAAGTGGCAAAGTTGTCCCGGTTTACGGTAATGAATTTCTGGAAGAAGAATAACTTCCTACAACGTAGCTATATAATTCGGGGTACCCAATTAAAGGCAGTTGAATCCGTGAAATATCTAGGGGTTAGACTCAATAATGATCTATCGAGGAATAAACATATTCGAGAAATAACCGGTCAAGGTAATCGTAAAATGGGTTATGTTAAAGGAATATTAGGAAAGTGCGACGACAAAGTGAGAGAAATTAGCTACTTTTCCCTCGTTAGACCGCATTTGGAATACGCTGCCAGTGTTTGGGACCCTCATGATTGGAAAATAGGCTAAATCTTTTAGACAAATTCAAAAGCAGTGTCTTTTCTGACGAAGTTAACCATATCTAACGGACGCCAACATACTACGGAAGATCAGATCATATAAATAAGATAAGAGAGATAGATTGCAGAACAGACAGATTCCGAATGTCTTTTTTTCCACGATCAATAAGAGATTATAACGGCAGTAATAGAACTCGTAAATAGATTGCATGACTTGTAGTGTAGCCTACTAACCTATGTAAAACTTAATGCATGTTTCTTAATTCAATTATTATTTCTAACAGCATATAGTTGTATAGTTTGTTATTATACGGGACGTTTTTTGGACGGTGTGGTGTGCATGTGGGAGTACAAATGCATGCTTCATGCTGGTGATTGATGACCCCCTGCCAAACACCCTAGAGGTGGCTCGTAGGGTATTATGCCAATGTAGATGTAGATTGGAAAAAATACGGAATTCCACAAAGTTATGGCCAATCCAGCGCTGGTGATGAATCAATGTTTTCTAATTCCTTTTCCCATTAATTTGTGTCCTTTACTATTCCTGGTTTTTCTCTCATTAGGGTAATATTAGCACCCCTTAGAAAGTGTTATTCTGTGCATTTTTTCGTCGTATGAGGGTGAAGGTTCTATGGAATGCTTTTGTTTTTCATGCAATGAAGTGCAATTCCTCCGTGCTTCATCGCTGCCTATAGCTGCAAAATCTCAAGGCTTAACAGGGTTACTCATTCTTTACGGGAGCGAAGATCGAAGTATATGCATAAATTTATTAGTAAATTTGGAGGAAATGTTTCCTCAGACGACGTGTAACAAATCATCCGTCCCAGCAGAGATATATATATAGATGAACTAACGAATGACCTTGCTGCTATCCAAGCGTGGTGCGATGCTTGGCAGTTAGAAGTATGGTGTAAGTTAGGTATGTGAAAGGTCGTTACGATAGTCTTGTTAGTGTAACTGATCTCTTAGATAAACTCGGATGGGAATCCCTGTCGGACCGTAGATTGAAAAATAGAATAAACCTTTTAGATAAATTCAAGAGCAGTGTCTTTTCTGACGAAGTTAACCAACCATATCTTGCGGACGCCAACGTACTACGGAAAATCAGATCATATAAATGAAATAAGAGAGATAGATTGTAGAACAGACAGATTCCGAATGTCATTTTTTCCACGATCAATAAGAGATTATAACGGCAGCAATAGAACTCGTAAATAGATTGCATGACTTGTAGTGTAGCCTACTAACCTATGTAAAACTTAATGCATGTTTCTGAATTTCTATTCTATATTCTATTTCTAACAGCATATAGTAGTATAGTTTGTTATCATACGGGACGTTTTTTGGACGGTGTGGTGTGCATGTGGGAGTCCAAATGCATGCTGCATGCTGGTGATTGATCACCCCCTGCCAAACACCCTAGAGGTGGCTCGCAGGGTATAATGTAAATGTAGATGTAGAATTAAATTAGGACAGTGCGACGGCAAAGTGAGAGAAATTAGCTACTTTTCCCTCGTTAGACCACATTTGGAATACGCTGCCAGTGTTTGGGACCCTCATGATTGGAAAATAGGCTAAATCTTTTAGACAAATTCAAAAGCAGTGTCTTTTCTGACGAAGTTAACCATATCTTACGGTCGCCAACATACTACGGATTATTTCTAACAGCATATAGTAGTATAATTTGTTGCATGTTGGAGTCCAAATGCATGCTAGTTATTGATCACCCCTGCCAAACACCCTAGAAATGGCTCGCAGAACTTCCCAGAATTGAGAATGCCATTGTTCAGCGTGGAGCGAGAGGCCTTTCCTACCCCACCCCCAAGTTGCTGGATGCAGCGTTGCCAAGTCAGAAGGGGACTTTTATCGCTGATTGGATAAAATTCTTAAAAATCATCGTAGAAAGACGATCAAAAAACGCCCGTATTCCTGGTGTGATCAAGAAGACGATAAAGCCAATAAATTGTAGATAGCACTAAAAGAATTGTAAAATGCAAAATGTACTACACGTGGTTCAGATGGGTGGGGGCCCTCCCGGTGTTTTGGGTCCATCCCTCGCGAGCTCGGGTCCCCGAAAAGGGTCGGATTAGGCTCGAAGTCGAGGTTGGACCCTCATTAGCGCGGCTGACCGTCGGTGGTCCCCACGAGAGCGACATTAACCCTAATTAATCTAAGAATTCAATAACTTGATTTATATTCTCCATATTTACATCAAATATAATAACATCACACTCGGAGATAAATTTTAAAGTGAGATAAAAAAGTTTCGAGAATTATTTTCAGCAACTCTAGAGATGTGGGTAAACTTTTCTCGGGATTCCCACCGGGTTAATGTTTTTATAACGGCCAACGTTCCAAGTACCGTCTCGGCACTCATCATCAGGGCTGAATATTGATTTATTTAATGTTTGGTAAAAACATTAACCCGGTGGGAATCCCGAGAAAAGTTTACCCATATTATTCGCCGGGAAAGCATAAAATCATATTTAACTCTCGAGTTATTTACGATACCGCTGCATCTTAGGGAAAACTTTGGATGTGGGATGTTACAATTCAAGTAGTTCCATTCCTATTAACGGGGGACTTTGGGCAATTATAAGAGAATCACATAAACAGCATGTCATCACAGCAATTGACCCCAGCCTCCAAGACGGCGATTACCTTGGATTAGTCAGTCTCCACAGTAGGACGATCGATTGGTCTTTTTACATGGCGTATAGCTAGTTTAAACTTATATCATCCAGTATTTTCTGGGGGTACATAGTAGATTTGTGCTGTAAACAATCACTCCCGTTCGATCGCCCTTTTTATATGACATATCACTTCTCTCAAACTTATGATATCATTCAGAATTTTTATGGGGTGCACAGTTAATCTGTGGTGTTAACAATCGCCTTTATCTTAAATGTGACAATTTTTTCCTTCCCATTTCTTGCGGGTAAATATTTATGCTTGATTTATAGGGAAACATTGACGAGGGTTCTTTCTTTATACCCTTAATATTTTGAGACGATAAAAAAGTTTTTAAGATGCATTACGCCAAAAAGACTATGAAATACGGCCAGTCGAGCTGAGATATGCGTTTTCTTGAAGGAGAATGTCGCATTAATTGCCGTATTAAAGATCGTATAATCTTAATAATGAATTTTTTAGAAAAGATAAAAAATACCTATTATACCAATATGATATGATAATAGAAATCCTTAGTAATTCTTGTCCTGTGTGAAAAAATATGCTCTCATGAGCGTTTGAAGTGGAGGAACAGACATCACATAAGGAAAAATGGTCAATGTTTGACTTGTATTGTGAGCCATAAAATTGAAAATGAAATTCAACTGGTATAAAAAAGAATTTAGTGACCATGGGAACTTAATATGGACCCAACGTGGACTGAAAATAATGGTGATTCGCTCCTTCGTTGCCATCCATTCCGTTTACTCACGAATTTAATTCGACTGCGACACATAAATCGTCAGAACATGTCGTTAATAATATATTCGGTGACAGGTTGTTAGGGATCAACAAGCGTTGCTCCTCTTTTCCCTGACCCTAAATCTCCCCAACGAACCCGGCTAAAATACGGTCCCCGGTTCCTTCCTTCCTCGACAGTCAGGGCCTGTCTGGATATTGCGTTTCCTTCTTTAAAATTTCATAAGCTATGCGTGAAGGATAACATGCTCAGCCTTCGAGGGTATTCTCGGAAATGAGGGCCTGAATAATGAAACCGCCCCCTGTTCCGTTTATAACCGCTCTGGTCGTCTTTTAATAGCCCCATCCCTCGGTTTTGCTCTTACTTTTTCATCAAAAGCCTTGGGATGCCATGCTTCAGGACCTTTTTTAACCCCTGAGGATTTCTCGGAAACGCCGTAAATAAACACGCTTTCTACCCGAGTCAACAAAGGGTGATTACGGCAATGATAATTCTGTCGGGATTAATTTGGGTGTCCTATTCTATTCACATGCCCTTTGAGTTGGCTTAAACTAATTTAAGCCTTTCAGCACCTTCATTAGATTCCAAGTACATTTTTTTATGCAAACAGTGAAAATTGGTTTGAAATTCTAGAGACTGTCATAATCATTTCAGGGCAGGTAATATCTCTTTTTCGAAATATTTTTTTATAGAAATACTGAGTCACTTTCACTATAGGCGATATCACTATATTTCTAATAAATAAGGTCTACTTATTCCTTACTGGGTTCCTCTCCCCTAGCATCGGGGATACAAACAAGAGAAGAAACATTTCCTTATTGAGAGAATGAAAGTGACTTACGATATGAATAAGTTCAAATATATATTATTATTATTAATGTCGAAAAGCTATAATTTTCCGTCAAAAGAGTAGGTAATATCTAAAACCAAACTCCACACTAAGAGGTCTCTGAACGAAAGTTATGCATAGAAATTCAGCAAAATATTTTAACATGGTTTTCTCTTTCAAGACACATATATAATTATATGAAATTGATAGCAATATCAATTTAAAAACTATATCAATATCATATCAAATACTGGTGAAATTTTTAGAAATTCATTCAGGGGGAGTGATGTTACGAATTTTCATACAGCAACCGAAAGGTAAAAAGAAAATAGCAAGTTAGGAGATCGGGGAAAAATTGCAAAAAATCTTAGCATTTACTTGCCAAAAGAACAGTAATGTACGACTCTCTAGATTCACTAGTCGTAGAATTAAAATAATTTCAATCAACTACGGTAATAACCATGTGATATCACGACCTGTAGTGAAGGCATAGTTTTTATCTACCTTATTATGAACTTTTCTGCTATAATCTCTTTACCTTTGCTAATAAATAAATGAAATTCTATTTGTGACTACAGAGCATGCGATATTTGTATTTAGGAAATGATCATACACACGGAGAAACATTACAGGAAATAATGTTACCCATAATGCGTAATTTTACCGATAATGTTTTTGGGAATCCTATGAAACTTTGCGGGGCACCAATACCCCTAATTTATCATCTTATAAGAGAAAACAGCAGAGGAGGTTATTTTACCCGTAGAAAGAAGCAAAAGCGTAAATAAGTTGGCCTCAGTCAAAGGAAACAGAATTCCGACAAATTTCAAATACTGAAGATTAATGAATTCCATTCATGGGCAAAATGTTAGCGACATTCCATTTGATTGAAGCCATTAATTTCTTTGTGACTGACTTCCACACAATAACCAATTTTCGGCTTCCGTTACAGAGAACAAGGAAACATGTGACATGAAACCTGAAACAGGCTGGTGTAATTTCTTTACGGATGAATAATAGAGTATAGGCACATGAACGCAGGTAAATAATACCCATTTTTGACTTTTTACAACGTTTTTCTTACCTTACTTTCGTGCCTGTCTATTTGTTACGGTGGAATTTTGTAACTCAATTTTAACTCACTTAACGGCTAGCTAGAGCATTGAAACTTTATATCTAGCTCAGAACTGGATGACAATACAATATACTTACTCTTTTACCACGATCGGAACAGTATTTCGTCTAATATTCAGGAATAAAAATTAAATCTGGAGTTCCAAAAATGGTCACCAAAATGCAGGCGCTGCAGTCATTATAGCTGTATTTAACTGACTTTAGAACGTAATTACAACAATATCCGCCGTAGTCTAGTTGTTAATAAATGAGACTGCTGTGCAGGGGATTGAAATTGTATTTAAAATTTAATTCGAGCTAATTGTAAGCCCAGCTCGAGTTGACACTTCACTACCGTGCTTGTGAACAAATCTCCAAGCAATTGTTGACAGTCGGTAAGATCCGTGTTCCTGTCGACTAATCGAGCAGTTTGATTTCACTTCCTCGGAATGTTTGCAAATTAGTTTCATCGGAAGGTGAGCTCATCAACAAAGTATTCCCGAAAATGATTGATCACCACACAATCACAAATGGTTGATCGAGCGAGCAATTTTGACGTCCTAGAACGAAGATAGGGATGACTCAAACTAGGTAAATCAGGATAAAATAGTTGGTACTCTGCATGAATTCAAATCTTTTAACTGTGTAAACGAAGACCAAATCACCAACTATCTATCTGAATATTTAAAGTCCTTAGACGTGCCTGGCTTACCAGGGCACGATTTACAGATAAAGATAGGCTCTGTGCTCATGATCATTCGAAACCTAAACCAACCAAAACTACCCAACGGAATATTAGGAAAGTGCGGCGACAAAGGGATAGAAATTAGCTACTTCTCCCTCGTTAGACCCCATTTAGAATACGCTGCCAGTGTATGGGACCATAGTGAAAAAGGCTTAAAAACTGAGTCAGAGCGAAGCGAGCGAGAGTGCAAAG
Source organism: Ischnura elegans (assembly GCF_921293095.1). Classification (NCBI taxonomy): domain Eukaryota; kingdom Metazoa; phylum Arthropoda; class Insecta; order Odonata; family Coenagrionidae; genus Ischnura; species Ischnura elegans. The sequence goes on from NC_060246.1 coordinate 150,725,308, forward strand.
AAGAGCTGCCAGGTACGTGAAAGGTCGTTACGATAGTCTTGTTAGTGTTAGTGACCTGTTAGATAAACTCGGATGGGGATCTCTGTCAACCGTAGATTGAAAAATAGACTAAACCTTTTAGATAAATTCAAGAGCAGTGTCTTCTCTGACGAAATTAACAATATCTTACGAACGCTAACATACTACAGTAGATCGGATCATGTAAATAAAATAAGAGAGATCGCATTTATCGCATAGTGATTGAACTATTAGGCAACTTTTAAAATTTATTATAAGTATTTAAATTTTTAAATTTCACCATACTTGGTCACATTAAAACTAGACTAAACCTTTTAGATAAATTCAAGAGCAGTATCTTTTCTAGCGAAGTTAGTCATATCTTACGGACGCCAACATACTACGGAAGATCAGATCATATGAATAAAATAAGAGAGATAGACTGTAGAACAGACATATTCTGAATGTATACTTTTTCACGATCAGAAAGAGACTATTACGGCAGCGTTAGAACTCACAAATAGTTTATATAACTTGTAGTGTAGCCTACTAACTTATGTATGCTTTAATGCATGTTTCCGAATTTTATTATTATTTCTAACAGCATGTGGTAGTATAATTTCTAAGTATGCGTGACATTCTTTGGACCGTGTGGTATGCATGTGGGAATCCAATTACATGCTGCATGCTGGTGATTGATCAACCCCTACCAAACACCCTAGTGGTGGCTCGCAGGGTACTTTGTAGATATAGATGAGGTGCACTTCCCCGAACCGAGTTATAGCTAGCGCGCCACGAGTGTATGACATAGGAATTTTCAAGCTGCTCGCCAGGGACTATTTTCACGAGATTTTCAGCGTCAGTCAAGTATCGGTCTAGCGTGGCGTAAACTTGCACCAAGAACGGGTTTGACGTTTAATAATTGCTCAATAAGAAAACAGGGTCTTAAATTTTCTAAGTTAAAACAAAAAAATCATTGAAAAAACTTATTCGTCATGTAAAATAAAATTACGTATATCGATTCACTTGAACCTATTTCATTGTATTATTGATAGATTTAAATCACTTAAAACTAAAAAGAAGAAAATAATATTATAAATTAAAAAATTTAAAAACAACGTTTTTCTCGCAAATTAAAAAGAAGAAAATAAATTTCTCTGTTCATATCTGAGTCTCGATATGAATTGTTACTCAAATGGTGACATTCCTTATGACAATAATTATTACCAAAACGAATAACGTTGGGCGCATGTAACATTCTATTTAGTATTTTCAATAGGTGACATTGCTCTTAAAAATTATTACTCAACCGCGATTTGATTTACCAACCATATTCTTATCCAAAATCAGCCCATTTGCATAGTTGAAGACGATCTTTACGGATCTTTGAGAACTAAAACAGAATCAAAAACGCTCAGATGTTAAATCTTCAAACATCGCGCGTCAGGTAATAACACATTCATGCATAATTGATGAATACTTTAAACATTAGCTGATGACTTCTTGAATATTAACATTATTCAATCATCTCATTAGGTACTAATTTCTAATACGTTTGGATGTTAAGTACTAAGCATTACCTTCTCATTCAATATAAACTGAATTTTAAATAAACTTAATAATAGTGAATAGTATCAATAGATAGCAGATTCTATCAATTTACATAACGGTGGAAAACCCTACTGTAAATGGTAACTATCCAAATTCATATTTATTGCAAGCCCTAAATGTAACCTTACAAGCGCCCGACGGTTTTCGTTTTGGTCATAATGATTGTCATTAAGTATGACACCATTTGAGTAACAATTCATATCCAGACTCAAATATCGTCAGGGAAATTTATGTTCTTCTTTTTAGTTGGCGAGAAAAACGTTGTTTTTAACTTTTTAAATTTATAATATTATTATACTTTGAATAGCCTTGCCAACGCTAAATAAGCATACTTAGTTAATTAACAGGAATACGGCTTCTAAGGAATCGAGAAATATGAAATACATGAAAAAAATATTCCTACGCAATATTAGCGAGAAAATTAACTATTATTTTAATGACATATGTGAGTGGAGTAGCTGTGACTCAAGTGAGGCATGGACAATGACCGCAGCGGAGAAAGCAAGGATAGAGGCCTTTGAAATGTGGTGCTACAGAAGAATGATGAAAATCAAATGGATCGACCGAGTTAGTAACGAGGAAGTGCTAAGAAGGGTAGGAGAGAAGAGTAGCCTCATGAAAACCTTAATAAGAAGACGGAACGACCTTATAGGCCACATCTTGAGACATGATGGCCTGATGAAGACAATCGTCGAAGGACAGGTGGAAGGCAAGAATGGAAAAGGAAGACCTCGAACAAAATATATGGAACAAGTAAAGAGAGATGTGAAAGAGAAGAAATACGTAGGAGTGAAAAGATTAGCTGGTAGGAGAACTGAGTGGAGAGCTGCGTCAAACCAATCCTAGGATTGTTGACCAGTGATGATGATGATGATGATGACATATATGACCAAGGACAAATAGAAAAAGGACCCACAATAGTACTTAATTTAATCGATTTAGAAAAATAATACATTTTTGAATTGATTTGGGATGTGTGGAAATTATTTAACTATTTATTTTAAAAATAATTATGAATTAGCCATGAAGGTGTTGCCATGAAGCCATGCATAAACAGCGCTAACGGCTAAAATACGTTATTGGTCCGAGCGCTCAAAAAGGCAGGGAGAAAACAAAAATTCGACGGAACCATAAGCTTCACGTAACTTAATTAATCGACAGTAAAAAGAACACTAAAACCACAGTAGTGCTGCTTGCTTAGGCTGTTGTTTTTACGGATACTTATTTTTTGTTATGATAACTTGGAAGCTAAAATATTTGTCGTATAAATATTGATGATGTTCTGTTAAAACTCACGAATGATTTGTAATTTTCTAACGGTAAATAAAGATCTATATTAAAATAGATAACACAATTCCCTGGAAATAGAATTTTTATAAGTAATGCACAAATGCATCAGGATGATCCGAAATTCCTTATAATCTTTATCAAACACTATTCAAAACGAGTTCTATCAACCGCTTCCCATACTTCTCCGCATATTATTCTCACCTTTAAAATTCGAGTCAACACAGCATAATATACATTGATTGGGGTAACCCTTAGCGGCCTTCTCTTTCCATTGTTTGCACTAGTCTACCAGCATATTAAAACATTACGCACAACTTTATGCCGTACACAAATATTTCTAGCAACATTCTTTATTCGTCACCAGTATCCATCTCCTTAACCTCAGCGACCGTTTCCTCGTTTTTAATTACTTAATAAGCATTATTACGATTAACTTTGAGCTGAACTCATTGTATTTATAAATAAGATATAAATATTCAATTTCATGTTATTTATAGAAAATTTTTAATTCAATAATGGCATAAATTAAGAATAAGATGGGAGCGTAAAAAAAGACTTCACTTCGGAAAGCCTCGTGAAGACATTTCAAAGTACGCATTATGGGTGCGCTACTAAAATTCCAATTATGAGAACTTCAAGAGGGAAACACACACAAAACTGGATCACCTCGCCACATGGCGCATTATGTTCAAAGTTGCAGCAAAAGGCGATCTTATGCGATAATGAGGACGACGAACTTCCACTGTCGTTCCGTCATGTGATGAGCAACGATCGTCTTGGAAGTCAACTGCACACATTGATACATCTTTAGCAAGTAGCAAAAACCAGTTCATAGAAGTTAGCTTGTATGCAGTCATCGCCCTCGCGACGCAACAATACGTCACCTTAACGACTCCTTTATAATAAAATGGTAATCCGTGATTGAAAGTGTGGCATACTCAAAATGTACATGTTTACAATAAGGAAAGAAGACGACTTCTTAAAAAGATTCAATTGATTCAATTCAGATTCAACAAATTCAACCGATTCAGTCGTGATATAGTGGAAGTTCGACACATTAAAGTAAAAATTAGTTGCACTTCTTCAAGACGAGCCACCATTGAGACATGGTTTTCTACCAGATGATGGCTCTGTGATCCGAAACGCAACGTACGCATTAAAATTATTGTGAGATATGCACCAAGGTTTTGCTTTAATCTATTGATTCACTAAATATTTGAGGAATGCGCAGGAAGACCACAATATTTCGTGGAAATAAAAAATTGGAAAGATGAAAAAGCAAGCGTAGGTAAATGTCTTCTGAATTACATATACGAGTAAGTTCCTGTTAACTCCATATTACGAACGTCTTCGAAAGAGGGAACAATTTTTCAAGCACCCGTCCTTAAAAGGCAATTGATAATTAATAAAATCAGACAACAACAACAGCTTTGCGAATGGCAGGGCATTAGAATTCAATTGACATCACAAATAGCATGCAAGAACAACAAACTATTTTCACAGCACACCGCAAAGGCTGGGAAGATAATCCGATCACTCCACTCTGATATAATATACAGATTAAGAAAGACCAAATTTTTTATGCAAATGGTAAGCTTGTAACTAGAATCATAATCCAGTAATTTTATTCCTTATTAGCATTAGTATATCTTTTTTTAAATGACTAAATGAAAAACAAATAATTAGCCTCCCGCGGATACTTTTTACGGTCTCGTTATCACGCTGCCAAGACGGAAAAACGAAAAAAAAAATACTTTGAAGAAAATGAAATCCACCCCTGATTTTCATTTATTTAAATCATAATGGTTTTTCTACCTCATATTTGGATTTTTAATAATAATATCCATCGAAAATACAGTAAAAAACTTCTTGAGTTTGACTCTCAATCAAAACCCACCCCAGCATCTTTTTCTGGCAACCCTAGTGCAACGACATTGCACGAATCTAAAAATAGACTTTGGCATGACTCCTTTCACTGGACACCGAGAGGAAAAGAAAGAGAGAGCGCACTTCGAGTTGTCCTCCTTTCGCACCACAACGCGCGAACGAATGGCATTTCGAACTCGCCTCCTCTTCTCTCTCTCGACGACTTAACGACTTCGTCGTTCGCAGCGCTGCGATCGCGCTCATGCATATGCGTCTCCGGGCACGCAATCTTCAACCATGGCCTGGCACAACCCTTCCCACTCCCACGACATCTCTTCCTCCGCGAACTGCGCTCTCTGACGACAAGGTCACGCGACTCGCAGATAACCCGAGAGAGAGAGAGAGAGAGAGAGAGAAAGAGAGAGAGAGAGAGGGAGAGAGAGAGAGAGAGAGAGAGAGAGAGAGAGAGAGAGAGAGAGAGAGAGCTTCCCGGCCTGTCACTCAGAGGGCACGACCGGCTCATTTCGCTCGATTATATTCAAAGCGGAAGGAGGCGACTCGAAGTGAGCGACCCAAGAGAGCAATAACCGATGAAGCCGATCGCTTGGAAGCAGTAACGGGCCGAGTATCGCTGCACATTTCACAATGTTATTGGAAAGGATTGAAAACCATACCGGTCATCACTTTGCTCATAAACATTCACGGTGCGTGACACAATGTGCATTCTACTTTACCCGTTTAATAGATATTATTACTTAATCGGTTGGCGGTTTTTTTGTTTAGTCCCTTTCGATAGGTAAAGGCAGAGAGAGTTTAAAAAGGAGTAGATGTAGGTGAAAATTAAGATTTTTCTTGAGTCAAATACTATTGGTTAGCGGACATTCCTGAATAAACACACAATATAAGAAACAGACTGATTGTAGAAAGTATCAAACACAAAAAAATACTGAGTTATATGGAGCAAAACATTTAAAAATACCCCTATAATTGGTAAAAAAATACGTATATCCAGTTATTCTGATGATTATTAGCAATTTTTGAAAAGAACAATTACAATATACAAGTACAATTTTTGCCTTGATATATGAGTACAAATATGAGAAATCAGGAATCGATAAAAATCCTAAGCAGATATCACCATCAGGAGTGAACTTACATACATGAGCAGTATTTTTTGTTGAAAAAAATACATTGTATTCACAGAGTGCCTGCCGCCAAAAATCTTGCAAAGGGATTATGGATCACCAAAAAGAAACTTGTTACCACAGGTACGACGAAGGGTATTAGGAGCTACACACGGCTCAGTCACATTCACCGAGTTAACTATTCCAAATGGTATTAGGAGATATTTTATTGTTTTGATGGCTTTGAAATGAGATTCAATATAAAAACGTTAAGCGTGCAGATTTAATCCCTAAAACATAAAATACTCCAGTTTTACATCTTCTCATGTTAAAAATAATGTTTAACTCAGAAAAAAAACAGGTTTTCTTGACTTTAAGGAGAACGCCATTATTTGTTTAGAATGCAGTATTCACATAACTTAGTCTCATTAAATATCACTTGCAGGCAAAAACACTGTATGCAAAGTTGAATGCAATAAGATTACTAACGCGAAATGCACCCACAAAGTACAATTTTTCCTAAGAACTGTCAAGCACATTTAATAACATTCTAGGAGAAAAGTGAAATAGTTACTATTCAAACGATATTTATATCGAAATTCAAAACATCAAAACATGTATTAATGCTGAGTGAATTTAGTAAATAAATCTTCATGAAAATGATCCTGAATATTCCCAGGGAAATTGAATGCGAAGTAAAACGAATGCAAATACAGCAAAAAATATTATTTTTGCCAACATCACCGGCCAGTTTTTAATCAAATCACATTTTTTTAATACAAAAATATAAAATTTAGTTCTATCCATTCTTACAAGATCAGCGAGTCCAATCTGGTAATAAACTGCCCATGGCCCATGCATATAAGGCAAAACCAGTATTTAAGAAATATAAATGAATATTAATTAATATAAATAAATAGTTACCGCAATAAATGAAAGCGCGAATAATTGATATTTTGGTGATCTAGGGAAAATAGTCAATTTCCAAACGTCTATAGCTTGGAAAATCATTAGGCTAAAATGTTGCGAATTTCTTAAATTGGGAGCGATTTCTTACTATTTTTACAAGTGAGCTAGAAAAAACTTTAAAGTGGAATTGAAAGCGTAATTTTAAATGACAAATAACATTTTATTTACAATATAGAAGTAAGTTGACCTTTAAAGCAATAATAATTCTCTCTTTCATCTCCCTCCTCCTCTCTTCTTCGCCCCTCGCCCCTTTCCCCCCTGCTATTGACTGCGTCCAACCCCCTCAACCCTTCCCTCCCCTCAAGACGCCCCAATCAGTCGTCATTCACATCCCGTCTTCCCCTCCCTTTCCTCGGCTGCTGGCTGTCCTTGGCGACCGAGAGGAAGGCCAAATCGTCATCTTCATACGTCAGCTCACCGCGGAAGAGGAAGGAGACTCGGAAAGCGACGGGAAGAAATAAAAATGGGTTTTTCGTCGTGACGTCACGAAAACAAACTTTTTTTAGTTTGCGTCCAGGAGAGAGGATTGAAAAGATCGTCGTTCGACGGGGTGTTGGGGGAATACGGTGGGTGCGTGGGCAAGGAAATGAAATAAACCATTAACGAGCGGGACACCCCGTGACACAAATGCGAACGCTTCCATTCCTCCGTTTGAGACGTCCTTTTTTAGCCGAATGCTCAGAGAGAGACCGACTTCACGGGAGATGGTGATGCTTCATGAAAATATCCCATTCATGGGCGTTCGTGCTCATTCGGAAGCAGGCCCGGAAGTAGAGGGGGCACAGTGTGGACACGTGCCTCGGGTTGCAGATTTCAGGGGGCGGCAAAATTTGAAAAGTTATTTAAATTCTCTAATTAAATTATTTTACAATAATTATTAGTTTATAATTATCAAATAATAATATTAATGAAATTTCTTACTAGCAAACATACGGTGCGTCATTTCAACTACCGCCACTAAAAAATTAGCTTATGTACGAATGTTTTCTATTTCAGAGGTGGAGAGGGAGAGGGAGGGGTAACAGGGGATGAAGGACGGCAAATTGATCTTTGCCGCCTTGGCAAAACTCCTGGTTCCGGCCCAACTCGGAAGCATAAGCCACTCGGATCGTTTTGCGTAGTCTGTGGCCTTTTTCGACCGAAGAGGGTATACCTAGCAAGGGGGAATGAATGGTCTCCAAAGAGATCGGGTCCAAGGGATCAAACACAGCGGCGATTCTTCTGTGCAAGCCTTTAAATGTAATGTACTCACTTAACCGTCAGCTATTCATCCCTTTACTGCTCCAAACCGCGACTTAATATGAATCTCGTATTGTACTATTACTATTAAGTCCAACTAAAATTTAATATACGTCGAAGGAAGTGACATAATCTAGAAATTATCTACGAAGTCAGGTACTGGATGTAATTAGTGATGCTGTTAGCAGTCAAGCGTACGGATGTAATATTAGTCACATTAGAGTACTATTTACTTTGAAGGAACATGACAGGGTGGCGTAACTGTTAGCATTCCTGATCGGAAATCTAGAAATCTTGTTTTTTATATCAAGCAAAGCTAAATATTTTTTCTTGATGAATTCCATCTTTGGTATAATCATTTTTGTAACTTTGCGGAATACTAATTGGTACTGTCTAGAAAAATAATTTATGAGCTCAAAATGGTCTGTATTGAGGCCAAAACATTTTGCATTTAACTTTGGGCCAAAAATGATGGAAACTAAACTTATCGAATGCTACATCGGAATTACTTCACACTGTCTTTTATTAGTATTTTTTGTTCAAATTGAAAATACATGGATGAGAAGTTTCCCTCGCGCTCTCTTCTCAATAATTATGCGCAGTGGTTGAAGCCGACAAGCATTTAAAGACGAAATATTCCACTTGATTTTTTTCTTCACTTAGCGCTAAGATGTTGCAATCATTGTTTCCAGGAAACGGATTTCAGGAGAAGAGCTCGTTACGAAACAAGCGAATATGACGCCACCAGTGAGGAAGTTCGAAGGTGAAATATGTTTTGAAATATTTTGTATACAAATAGAAGGAATACTGTCAATGTAAACACGAATCCTTAGTGCCCAAATTAAATGCACAGGGAATTTTTCCCTGATTCATAAATAAGAATACGATGGCATAAAAAATGATCGTGCGATAAAAAAACGACATTAATTGACGTTCACACAGCGTAAGCACATTTCACGCACATTTATATAACAACCAAGCAAATGAAAGGAAAGGTATAATGAAAACGTAATGCATTATGCATATGTTTTGCTACCTTTACAAAAAAATACCATTATACCTCTATAAATGTGCGTTGACGCTAATTATTTCTCATTAAGAACTCTAATTAAATTCACTCGGAGTATTTAGGTCTCTATTTATATGCCAAATGGAAACAGCGTCAATGAGTGACTTTATTGAATGTGTCATCAGGGGTATTCCCACAGAAGCGAAGGAAACCTACCTTTAAATTAAAAAAACATGAAAACAGTCATTCCCTATATAGGATTTCCTCGTTGGGTCTATCTTTACGTTGGTAGTCTCTCTTTGTGTCCACTTAAGAGCATGACCAAGTTCCATTACCGAAGTCCCAGCGTCGCCAGAGGCTTTTAGAAATTCATCGGCAAACGGTTTTCGAATGGGGATTTTCTGAGGACCCCTCAATTTGTCATCCGTTCCTGCCGAAAGTAATAAGTCACATTAGCTGTAACTACTATTAGTCACTCTATAAGTCTCACCTGGGGCGCTTTCGAGAACTGCTAAATGGTAAAGAATGCAAGGACATAGACTTGATGATAATGTATGGGCTACTTACTCAGCAGCCATTAAAAGAACACAGGTGAGAAGTTCAGAATGTCATTCTATGAACATCCGGATGATAGGACGAGGAAACGGTAAAAGACAAAGATGAAAAAGCGAGAGTCAGTAGTTCTGACTACGAATGGATTGAAATCATTCGTTTTCAGAGAATCTAAGCCGTGAATTACTAAGCACTACAAATGGGAATGATTTTAGATGAGCTTTTTTCATAAATACAACAGGTTTCTTCGTTTTATTCAGCCATTTTTAGATAATACAAGATTGCGAGTTTCTCTGTGAGGTCATTTTGCAGGATTTCACTTAAAAAATTCCGTTCTATAAAAAAATAATAATTCTTCCCATTGCGTTCCTGTTATACTTTTTTAATCTATTAAGCAAGTGGAATTGCGCCTTGATTTCTCGAGTTGTAAAATATCACCATGAATATGAATGATCCACGACTGCCCGTCTAATTTACTCACGAATGAGCCATCTTGATCGCCAGTGTGAGTACATTATTTGACTGCTTTCACTGATCATTTAATGAGGATTACGGTAACGATATTGAATCTTTGTAACTACACCAGTAAAATAAACCTCGATTCCGTAAATTATTTTATGAAGGTACATGCTACCCACTTCACCACGGATAATGCAGTCCATAGATTTATGTTCACTGCGAAATAGATATCGCTGCCGATTTGCCTTCAGCAGTACCTAAAATCTCCATTCGACACCTAATCGTGATTTGCTTACTACCTACACTATAAAATTATCCCCCGAGTTAATTACTGAAAATGCCTTTGCAAGTTACACAGGCAATTCATGAAAAAGAAATTGTTCAATTGATGGTGAATTATCAAAAAGAGAGGTATACCGAAAGTGACATTTCAAATTATAAATTGATGGAATAAAGAATATTATCGCACTTATCATATAGTGATAAGTTTCCTCTTTTGAACGTGATTTTTACGGAATGCGGACAATTTTCTATGTAGATTTTTAACCCTCATTTGAACTTTAACTATGGCCTGTTAAAATGTAACCTTAAACGATGAATAATGAATTTCGATTTAATGGTAAATGAAATAATTTTTAATCAAGAATCATTTGCTTTAAACCCTTCTATAATTTTCAAGAATTATAATAGGAGGAATTGAACTGAACCTTCTACTTCCTACGTATCAGATCTTTCGCAAACCGCCCCTCTCATACTCTCGAGTTATTTTTTGACTGAGCCACTTGTCAACTCTACATCTACATACTACCATGCCTGAATAAGCGTGTGGAAGGGGATGTTAGGACAAGCAGCAGTTGGGTTTTGAAAATAAAAAGGAAATGCTCAAACAAAATTACGCCTATAATTTATCCTCTATATTTAAAGTCCTTTATTATTAGGGGGAAAAACGAATATTCATGCATATCCGTTTGGAAAATTATCCCTCTTAATTTAGCGTTTCTGTCGGACCTGGAAACATAGCGGGGTTATAATATTATGCTCTCGTGTCGCACTCATAAAGATGTAAGACTCTAGCGACTCCCAGCCTAAATCGTTGAACATTTGTGCAACACTTGCTGTGCGCCTGTAGCAGTTTTTGACGAATAGCGCTTTCCTTTATATTTTATTAAGTTCACAGATTAAGTCTTTCTTCGTCGGATTAAGTCTTCCTGGACACTTATTATCATAATTAAACTTAGAGGATACAAAATTCCTTGCGCATGGTAGATACACAATACATATAAACTTGGGGAAAATCAACATCAGTTATGAAAACAAGTTTCCAAAACGGAATGATTGGGTGGAAAAAACGGGAAAATGATTAGTCACGAGTGCGAGGCGCGTGATTCCCTTTCTTGAAAACCTTCGCTTTATCCGGAACTTTAAAGAGGCATTTCATATCCGCCTTCTGCTTAAGTTAATCATTTGTTCGGCAGAAATGTGTTTACTAATCTATGAGTAGAGATTTTCCTCGATTTTTAAGAAACCAATTTCTTCTCTTCGATTCACGATTTTCATTTTATACAAAGAAATAAAAGCCTCTTATTATTAAAATCCCCCTAGATAAAGTTTCCTAGCGCAAAAAATGAGGTTAATGTGCGATATTAGTTAAAAAGGCCACACGAGCTAACCTATAGCCCGGTACTATTAACAATATCCAAACTATCATAGAAATAGCACCGGGCTCAGGGTTATAAAGCCGTATGGTATTAGAGTCATAATTAGACTCGCATTTTCTAAATCGATAACTGTTTGAATAAGAGTTTTACAATAACCGACTACGAGTAAAATAGCGACAATCACTAGTTAATTTAAATTTATGTCCGTCCATGTCCACAACCTGACGTCATTTCGCTGTGATTTTTGAGTGTAGTTAACACTTCCAATCAGTCCTCCAATAAATGGATATTATGTTCACTCGAAAGGATATGATGAGCCTTTCACTGCATATAGTTAGCTTAAGCTCAAATCTAACATTAGTCGGTAATAAACTCCACCGTCCAACATTATCATAAGTGCGGGAAAAGTTATAACTATATTAACCATCGAATCAATGGCTAATAATAATGGTTTAATGTTGTCCTATGTATCTTAAAATGTTAAACGGTAAGCATTTAATCAATCACATGAAAAATGCTTGTAAAATTGTCTTAAAATTCATTGATAGTAGAGAATCTGTGGATTAGTCCAGCGGTCGAGTGATATCATTATATACAGTTGGATTTTCGGTCGATATCTATTCTTTCACCTGACCTTTACTCATTAAAACTTCATCTCTTTAATTTGAAAGGGATTAAATTTAACATTCAAGGTTAAGACAGCATTTGGGTCTGGTGCGATTCTTTTAAGGATTTTTTTAATCGTTTAAGAGTCTTACTCTAGCCATCGGCGGGTTAATATCAGTCATCCTTCCCTCTGTAAAGAAAGCATTTTAAAAAGCGATTATAATATCCTTTGCCTAATTAAAGTGTACCGGGACTAGCCACGGTGATAACTTTTTACGGAGTCACCCGCAATGCACAAATAGTGCGAAAAATCCACAGAGGAAAAATCATTCGCCTTGACCGGGATTCGAACCCGGATCCCTCGATTTCCGGCCGAGTGCTTTAGCCAGTTAAGCTACCGAGGCGTCATTCTCCCGGTAAAGTCCGGTATAGTCCACAAATTTCCACAGGTGAGAATTACGCCTCAGTAGTTTAACTGGCTAAAGCACTCGGCCGGAAATCGAGGGATCCGGGTTCGAATCCCGGTCAAGGCGAATGATTTTTCCTCTGTGGATTTTTCGCAAATCCTTTGCCTAAGACCATCTTAGTATCCTTTGCGTGAGGCAATTGAAAAAACCCGGTTTTGAAAATATTTTTCCTTCGCGCTTAAACAGGAATTTGGATTTCTCATATTTTTCAGACATATTAACTTTTACATCTAAAAGCTCAACTTAATGATTCCAGAGGCTTCAGGATTTAGCATTTTTTAGGTAGACGTCACAATGAGAAACTCAATGTGCTGATATCATATACAAGTAATGATTGATATCTCACTACCGTGAGATGATAATCACCTAAAGATTTTCATGAGCACTTCGTCTTTACGTGGGAGGGTCTCCAATTCTCAAATACAGTTCTATATTAAGCTCGATATAGCATAGCACCTTTCATTCTAATTATTTTCCTTTTTCCTTCATCTCTCTAACCCAATTTAGAAACATCTTGTCTTCAACAGTAATCGGGCTTCTAATTATTTTTACTATTTTCGAAAAAAATATTGAATGATTTGTCAAATAGCTGTAATTGGAAACAAAAATATTTATAGAAAGCCGCGGCTCATGCATACAATCACTAATAGACCATTTTCAAATGGCCATGAACGCCATTTAATTCTTTCAAAAAGCAATAAGTTTTTTTTGGACACAAACCATTATATCTCTTCAATTCTTCAAAATGTTTCAAATTTCTTACCTGTTGTCACAAGTTATCTATTGTATTAATCACAAGTGTCGTATCACTAACAATATTTCCAATACATGTTATTCGTATGAATTGTTTCTTATCCCAGAAAAACGAAATAACATCCAAACATTTATCAGGTAAACAACGAATGACAACACGACAACGGTAGGAGATAAAAATCCACTTTTCTAAATCACGTACTCTCACTTAATATGAATTCATTGCCGATTTCATTTCGCTTCGACTGCATCATCGCTCAATCTATCAAAATGACGACGTTCATTAATAAAAAAAATCAGAAGTATTCTTGGAATGTAAGAATAACTACCAGTAAATCCACGAACGTCATTGACCATATTAATTGATCACCATGCTTGGAGGTTATAAGGTCATCAACAGTGATCCACATGCTCACAACAAATAAAGTCGATCGTTATTGCAAAATATGTCACTCGTTGATGAATTGCATTCGCGCAGAGTAACAGACAGTTTATTCAATGATACTATTGCTAGGGGAATCATCCCATCATAGGATATCGGTCCGCGACTGATTCAAATGCATCCAATGCGATTTGATTGAGAAAAAAACCTCCCTCGAAACGAACATAATTTATTCACTGCTCCCTTTGACGAATGTCAAAAAATCTGCTTTCGGCGAATACGGTCGCAGTAGCGAAGTTTTGATAACTATAATTGATCGGCGTGAACCACGCATAATATGCTGATTAAGGCATTTAAAAGCGCAAGATGAAGAATTAAAACGGACTTCGTCCCTAGTTTTTTCTCTCTCTCTCCCATCACTGACGTTAACGGTACGCGCTCGTAACTTTCCTTGCTGTCCCAACCGCGCTGAGCAAGCGATACGAGGCTCGTAGCACGGCACTCGACACTTTCTGAGAAATTAAGCGCGCGGCGACGACCCATTATTCTCAAAGCACAATGGGGCGGTGACAAAGCAAGCCAATGACCACCATCGACAGCCCTGGACTATCCTCCTCATGCAACTCAAAGCCCTTCCGAGCGTTCTAAGATAGCTTTCGAATGGTTCACTTGGAGCTCGGGAGAGCTTTGGGGCATTGATGACGTCACAGAATACGTCATCATCACCTTTCCCACCGAGTTCCATGCGCTCATAAAATTTTGGTGGGTCAGCGTTGGCGAAAGGTATTATGGTTCATTATTCAAAAATGTTTACAATATCGGCAAGGGTATTAATGATACTGTAGACATTATTGAACCAAGGCCGTAGCCAGGATTATTGGCTAAGGGGACAGACAGGTTGTCAGTTGGGGCCAGGGGCGCCGACTTAGAAAAAATATTGGGGGGGCCCATACCGCGGGTCTTGCCGCGGGAAATATTCTAAATTTTAGATGAAAAATAGTGAGTTTTAAAGTTTTTTAAAGCCTTTTAGAGGGGTCATATGATCAACATTAGAACCCCGAAAACTCGACTCTCTATAACTCGACACTTCGGGAAACCCTACAAGCCTGACACATTTTTTGGCTTTGAAAAAAGAAACAAAACATCAACAGCACAGTATTTTGGTAAAAAGCTCATTTCATTTACAGTTATAATTACGCTCATAGACTATTACAGAGCAGTGAATATATAGCTCTGAACAAACTAAAATTATATTTAAATAAATCCTAAACTATCATAAAAAAGAATAAAACATTGCTGGTACTCAGCAATAGCACTTTGATTAATAAGTGATGTAGCTAATTTAAGTTTACTTTGACTGAGACTCCGGGTTCATTTAATTAAAACAATATCTCAACGTTAATCCTTTAATACAGTTAGCAAATACACCTGATACTTTCAGTCAACAAGTATGTAAATAGCGGGTTTTAATTGGGTCTTACACTCTAAAAATACTAAAGTCCTTGAAAATAAATAATACAGTGCTATAGTACGAAATATAGATGTAATCATAATATACAAATACAGTACTGACCTATCACTAACATTTTGAAAATGAAAATGTAACATTCTGTATGTATTTATCTGTTTTATAAAGATTTTTAATATTTACATAAATACCATTATTAGCGCAATAGTGTCTTTAGAAAGGTGCAAATGTCGACCGTCTGACCGGATTACTGTATATGAAGTCGTTGATGACTGGTCGGATATCCATTTCATCCAAAACATCACGGTGGGCATGAAGAACAGCCAAGTTGTTCAATCGCTTCTGTCCCATTGTTGATCGAATATATGATTTCAGACGTCTAAGGGCGCTAAAGGACCGTTCTACTATCGCTGTCATTGTTGGAACTACTTGGAGAAACTTAATGCACTTCACTACTTCGCATAACATTTCTCCAACTGTAGGCTCTTGTGTAATGTACTTTCTTACATCACGCATGTTTTTTAAGACCATCTGTTTTTTATTAGCGATATCGGCTAACATAGGCACGTGTAAGCGCAATCTCTCAATGTCGAGGTCATTTTTGAAAAACTCAGTTGAGTTAACAAAATTTGTTTCCCCTCTGTTCTCTAAAAGCTGCAAGTTTTATTGAAGAGCAATACAATGTTACAATACGGACAAGATTTTACGTAATATGGTTCCAGACCCTCGTTACGTAAGACCATGTAAGACAATCCTAACCCCCACTCTCCCTCAAAACGTCATCCATAATACTTAATAGGAGCAAGGAGGTCCAATTTCTTATTTTTTTCTCTAAAATCCTACATTGTTCTTTTTTCAAAGCCAGCTTATGTGTGAGTAACTACGGTAATACAAAGGGTCCAAAACACCACAACTCTCCCATTATTATCTTGCCGGTTTCAGTAGGGTTTATGCTGTATTTGGCCAATTTGTGATCATTATTGGAGCAAATATAAGTCATTATTCCATTTAAATCGACCGGGAGGCTCCTTACATCCCTCTTGACCCGCCAGTTTGTACCCGAAGGTTCACGCACAGGGAAAAATTCAAAGTGTGTCGCAGCCCCGAAACACTATCATGATTCACACCACTTTATTCAGTTAAGCTGTTTACTATCGTAATAATTATTTGTTTTATATCATTACTGAATGTATTTTAAAAGGTAACTATCATCAAACAAGGAAAATAAAAATACTAACATATTTTTGTGATTTTACAAAGCATAATATAACTTAATTAATTTCTTGAATTATTGGGAGGGCTCCGCCCCCCCAAACGAATTATTGAGGGGGCTCGGGCCCCCTCAGGCCCCATTGAGTCGGCGCCTATGGGTGGGGCAACAAGTATACGTTACGGGGGGGTTTAATGAATGCAATTTTAAAATGCTTGCAGTTCAAGTTGATTATAAACCTAGCCTTAAGACTTAGATCAAGGGCAAGGGCGCTATACAAAATTTAACTTTTAAGGCGAGTCTCTAGAACAATAATTCAATTCCAAGACGCCCAGGTCAAGCGGCGCCTGCCTACGGCCATCTATAAAACCTTGAAAAGGAGCTAATATGTGGAAATGAGGTTATTTTGAACCAACTTACCAATAAATTTTCCCATTATAATAAAATAATTTTGTATTTAATCTAGGTATAGTTTGGTTTGAAAAGAGGCGAAGGATTAAAATGCCGATTACCTAATATATTAAATTAAAATACCATATTTATTGCAAAATTATATCCATAGCTCTGCCAATTATGTGAGCATACTTGACGTGCTAACTAGGTGTCAACAGCATTAGAAAAATTATATTAGTTAGAAAACAATTTAATCTGTAAGAAGAACTACAAAACATGACAAAAACTCATTTATAGAACAATTCACGCCCATAAACATGTAGCGCTAAGCGGATGATAGCAATTTCTTGAGCGCCAATCCTTCCGTAGAGGATAATGATGATACCAAGAGCATTGGGTAATTGGGTAATTACTGCACGTGTAATCTATTTAAATGAATAAAATAATATATAAATGGAATGGTCACCTAATGATGTTAAATTAAGCAATTTCGTATACCCACACAGCATTATGAACTACAGAGGCTGTGGTGTCATGTCGTACGCTTGTATCGAGTTTTTGATAATTATTTCATTAATTCTAAACGATTTCCAACATTATTCAGTTTAATTAAGAACCAAAGTAACTGAAAGCACTTCATGATATGGGCCACAAATATTACATAGGTTTTTATTGTTTTTATTCGCCATCGCTAGTGCACTTGTGGCTGTTTTCACTTTGATCCGCGGAGTCATCAGGGAAAGAGTGGAGAGCTTAAAAAATTATTGCTTGAGCAAATATCAGTCATGATTCTTTGAGCGATTATTTTGTGTTTTTTGATGCTGTAGAGCAGATGGAACTTGGAATCGAAATATTCAGTAGCAGAAGAGGTGAGATCCGTACGCAATGCGTTCTTCAGTTCACTCTAAATCTTCAATATGCTTAGAGTGCTTAGATTTTGGGGTCTACAGCTCCATGACCGTTACATTTTACTTAAAAATCTATCAATTAATCATATTCTTTGTTAAAAAATATGGATAAACCTTGTAATAAAAGTAATTTAGAGGTATTTTCCTTCCTAACAGTGATACCACGCCATGGCACAAATCTGAGTTCGTTCAAAAACCGGGCGGGCACTTGAAAATGCATGAATGCCACCGTAGGATTGTGAGCGCCAAGTGGACAGCTTGTTTTTGAACACCTTTAGTGTGAGGGCTATAAGCGTTCTGAGTTGCAAGTGGACCGCAGCCCTGGTAGCTAATGACGCTTTCTTTCAAGGTTTCCTCAATCTCTTGCCACCTTTCACCGACCGCAGCTGGATAAGACAAGACCTCCAAAACCCAAAAACGTGTCCTCACCCTTAGCCCCTTCATTAGCATATCATCTTTGACACGGACCGATTTAGATGGGCGATCGATAGTAAACAAAGCTTTGTGCTTCCGGGAAGTAAATACACGGTGACACAGAGGCACGGGAGCGAAATAAAAGCTTTTGTATGTTTGAAGAAAGGACCGCTTCCTACTTACGAGCTCCGAAAATGTATGTGTTCCGGGAAACGGGTACAGGAAATAATTACCTGTTTCAGTTTTCCTTGGCTTTGACTTCCCAGGCTCCCAAAATCCCAGGCTCTTTCACGCTAAGTGGAAGTTTCACGCTAGTTACGAAAGAACTATACCGATTAGTTTTTAAGTATCTATTCCTTAAGTTCTAGAAATGAAAAGACGTTGTATTCTTCTACCTAGGGAACATAAACCTGGGGAATCGCTCCAATGACATTTAGAAAAAGGTGTTCAGAAAACGATGAATAAGAAAGAAAGAAAAAAAGAAAGATATTTATTACTCTAGAATTTAGATCCTCTTAGAACAAAAACGATTTAGTTATGCAAAAATCATGGAGAAAATATAAATATAGAATCATGAAATAAACTCACTTACTCGGAAGGATCAACAGATAAAGGGGTGAAGATACAAGGATATTTGTGCGGAATGAAGAAAGGTAGGCCGAAATGATGGAGGAAACGGGATCAGAAAATAAGGGTGGAGAGATCTGAGCTCTTAGGTTGGAAGAATGAATTACTTTTGATCTTAAATTTACAAGGGAATCGATTAATTTAAATTGCAATTATAATGTCACCATAAATCTCGTCAACCACAATGATATCCATTGTTGCAGCTATCCTGTGGACCGGCACTGAAGCCCCAGAGATTATAACTTGTTCTTGAGTGTACCCTAAAAAAAGCCCCAGGATTAATTGTATCCTTCCACCAAAGAAAACTACGTCTGTCATCCACGAAAAATTCTAGAATATTTCTTGCCGTAACATTCGAATGGTTTTCAATGCTTACAGACCATCAACCAACAAGCTACGGCTTTCTGTGGCTATGACTTAAAGTCTGAAATCAAAAACAATTAACGAAAAGGTTGCAATTTGGCGCAGCCTATGTCGAGGAACAGAGCATGCAAATGAACTCATGCTTCGGAAGACAACAGACATATCGCGCATTCACGAAGCCCTCCCGGAGAGAATAATAGCGACGGCGGCTGTTTGAGCTGATGAGGTAAGCACCCTCTATCCGCACTTGCAATAAAATGGTCAAAACCGAGTGAAGCCTTTTATCATCGGAAAGTGATGAAGGAGCACTTGGCTCGATTCGTAGCACGTGGCACACATAAAGAGGCCCCAAACGAGGAGGAGGAGGAAAATGCTGCTGAGCGGACTCCAAGCACTTTACACGACGTTCATTTTTTTTCCTTTCATAAAAGAAAGAGCTTTCTACGTGAAAAATAGTTGAATGTGTCTTTGTCCGAGCGAAAAATGCGATACAGCATATATGTATGGAAGAGCCCGGATAACAAGGGGCACGCTTTGTTCATTGGATGAAGCGTGCAGACACGATCTTATTTCACGCACCTCGAGCATTTCAACCACACAATTGACCCGGACAATTGGCAGGCAGCGCGCGACGGGATAGGGAAATAAGCATTTCCCAAAGGTGGAGCCACCAATTCGTGCATGCATATACATGTATATAAAGCTGCATCTGCACCCTGTATCACTTAAAATGACGCCTGCTAATGGGTTCGCTGGAATCGTTTTCCGAGTAAGAACTAAAATGCGCCCCTCCCCTGAAGGAGAGGCAAAAACTACTTTTAAAAAAATCAAACGGAAATAACAATGGCCAGTTCGTGTTTTTCTGCGATGCTCAACTGTTCGCCGCCGTTTGTTTACCATGGCTTCCGCGGAGGGCACGAGGAGAGGCACTTTTTTTGAATAGCTCTCTCTCTGTTCTGAACGTTACGTACAGGCTACAGGGAAATTGGGTAAAGAAACGACAGATACGCATCGAGACAAATAACCATGGGACCACGTACAGGATGCCCATGTCATTTTCACTGAAGCTCGGTCTATGGTGCCACTTCGCGCGCTTTTTTACGAGTTTACTTGTAAGCGTGGCCATGAGTGCAGCTCCGCTATTGCATGTACTATTTACGCTGTATATACTCGAGTTCCTGTTTTTGAACCGAGATCCACTGCAAAAACGAGTCGAAATTTAAGGTTTTGCGTTAACAGGCAGCGAACGTTACAGGCATCACAGTAATAAATATGGAGTTTAGGATACATCCTAAATTTTGTGGCCATCCGAGAAAAACTGGTGACTCGATAAAACCCAGCGGTAACCCTGATTCAAGAGTGTTCTTACGTTGAGAATATCCCTTTGACAATATGGATTAAGTATTTAACCCCATTCTGTAGGTCATCAACCACTTTCTTCACTTATTTTTGTCTTTTGGGTCACAAGCACTGTACAGAATTTGGGACAAAACTCTCCACGATTCCCATTCTTACTCACCTAAAATATTGTAAAATCTGCACTTATCATCGCAACAACTCATGATTCTGGCCGCCCTTGGCTATACTCTATTGAATTCTCATACCAGTTGGACTTCAAATGTAAGGATTGAATACATGAAACAACTCTCTGTATGTGTTGGTGGAACTTAATTTAGAGCACTCCGTCGGTTAGACTGGGCGTCAAATAATCCGACGCCATATTCTTTCACATCCTTTCTTGCATTCCCAAAATTAGGTAAATGCCATCAGCTGTCCGTCATAACCTCTTAAAAATATCGACTGACCAATTTTAAATTTTGTTTTCTTTAAATGTGGGAACCTAAAACTATGAAGGACCGCAAGCAGTAAAACAAAGATGAGGGAAACTGATCAAAGTACAATACGAACAAAATTCATGAATATATCTTACATGGTGCACTCGCATCTGACAGGGGTTTTTACGATCGCCATTTCAGTGTCATCATAATACAAGGCTATTTATTTCCGCCTGTAAATACAACTTCATCTTGTATCAATCTACTTCAATCATTTATCTAGTGTGATGTGATTATCATGAAGCTTCAGAATATAATTTACGGCATCGATTTTTACATCACTGGCATAGTTACAAAAGTTCATGATCATTTCCTTGATCCTCATTAAAAGATTCAGGGAATCATATATTTAATGAAATTAAACAGGTAATCAATCCAGCTGTTTCTTGTGTCAATCTGGCTGGTAGCTACAGATTATTATCACTCGAGTTGATTTATATTACTCAAAATAGGCGGGCATAATTCATATCGGTTGATCAATAAAACATGGAACGGCAAGAATTGTTAACAGGCGTAATTTTTTCCGCGGAAGGAATCTTAATGGTTTCTATTTCACATTAAAATAAAGATACTAAACTAATAGAAGAAACTGAATAAGGTGCGTTTAGACTGAGTAACATGTGATATAAACAAATCAAATATAACATGTTTTACGAAAAAGTTACAAATCTGTGTAACATGTTACATGTAAAATTGTGTTATAACACAAAAAATCGTGTTATAAAACAAGCTTTTTGGTTTCCCCTTCGTGTGGGAAACAAAAAAAATAGTTTTGTAACAGGAATTTTTTATTTATAACGCAATGTACAGATGTGGATTTTGTGAGATGTGATTTTATAACGCAATGTGTTATGTGAATTTTAAAAAAGTTTCGTGAAATATTTTATATTTATCTTGTTTATGTAATAAGTCACACAGTGTAGACGCACCTTTATATCCTCGTAAACAGGATTATTTTACTAGTATCACCATACAATATTTCCGGGTTCCTTCCAGAGAAGCGCACTTCCCAAGTTTATTTTCCTCTTCCTCAATTTACGAGCGGTATGAAGTATTAAAGCATTCGCACCAGTTACGGCCGTTATAGAATAGGAAAATAAACTAGCTTAGACGGTCAAGAGCATGAAAATAGTTATAATCGTGCTGAAAACTATTTCCGGGTAGCTATGTTTCCCATTAACGAGAGGTTAATTGGCGATTTAAAGCATATTTCTGGGAAAAGTTTTTTGGATCAGAAATTCAAACGAGTATTTTTAGTAAAAGATTGACAATCGAACAAAACTCGAGCGCAGAATGATTATGGAAATTGATTAAACGTACATAGATTAAGATGCAGGCAGGGTAAAGGAAACCTCATCATCATCATCACTGGTCAACAATCCTAGGATTGGTTTGACGCAGCTCTCCACTCTATTCTCCTATCAGCTAATCTTTTCACACCTACGTATTTCTTCTCTTTCACATCTCTCTTTACTTGTTCCATATATTTAGTTCGAGGTCTTCCTTTTCCATTCTTGCCTTCCGCTTGTCCTTCGACGATTGTCTTCATCAGGCCATCATGTCTCAAGATGTGGCCTATAAGGTTGTTCCGTCTTCTTATTAAGGTTTTCATGAGGCTTCTCTTCTCTCCTACCCTTCTTAGGACTTCCTCGTTACTAACTCGGTCGATCCATTTGATTTTCATCATTCTTCTGTAGCACCACATTTCAAAGGCCTCTATCCTTGCTTTCTCCACTGCGGTCATTGTCCATGCCTCACTTCCGTATAGGAGGATACTCCAGATGTAGGTTCTTATAAATTGTTTATTTACTTCCATATTTAAGTTTCCCGCTAAGCAGGTCTCTCTTTTGGTGGAATGCTCTCTTCGCGTGGGCTATTCTGCTGATAATTTCTTTCTTGCTTCTCCCCTCACTAGTTATCTTGCTTCCCAAATAACAGAATTCATCCACCTCTATCAGTTTTTGCCTCCCTATTTTAATGTTGGTCTTGACTTCTTCTCTTCTGGTGTAAAGGAAACCTACAGCGTGGAATTTGATCTCGTTCCACTTATGCCGCTCCAGCGCGCTGCAGCGTGAGTAAATCATACCGACACACGATGAACCAGGACAGAAACAAGAGGATGACGTTTGATGTGAGCTCCATGAGTGATCCATGATCCAATATGACTGCATGGTCGGAGTTATGAGTTATACCCTCATCTTTCAAACACCAAGATGGAATTCCCAATTGCGAGTCGAATCAACCGATCAATAAACAATGCACGAGAGATTTCCCGCATATCCCGAATGCTTCACAGCCATTTATTTATATGTAAAATTTCGGAGGAGCATCGCATCTTCGAGGTTTTTCATACTCATGGCCAATTGAACGATCAATACCAGTCGTTTCTACACATTTTACAATTTTTAGGTGACCATTATTTCTAATACACCAGTTTGTAAGTATTACCTTCAAGAAAATAAGATCTGATGTGGTTTCAAGGTACGAAAAATAGAAGGTTTAGAAATCATTTAATACTAGTATCTACATTAAAAAGAATGAAATTCTGGCTCACTCCTCTGAACATCTCTTGAAACGCTCACCTTTCATTTTCGCTAAATTCACAAGCCCCAGAGTCGGATCAAAGGGCCCAAAGGGCATTATACCAAGCATGAGCCTTCCACCAATACAGTGGTGAATCTCACTAAATAGGTGTAACAGAAAAAAACCATCATGTTTATGAGGATTCGAAGTAAAGCTGAGTACACTTTATCCGTTAGCGTTGTTAATGTAGCTCTAAACGCAATCATTGGCATTCTTCCTTCTGCATTGCATTTCTTTTTGAATTGCATTCTACCTTCCATTTTGTAATTTTATTACTTATATACCTCCCATTTGGCAACTTTGTATGACTTAAGTACCACAATGCCCTCCTTCATAGCTTCCCCACCTTGACTACCCCTACTGACTCTGTATATAAGGTCATACTCTCCCTGTATTTCAACCTGACGGTGTCGTACAGTGACAAAACTGGTCGTCATTAAAATCTCATGTGAAATTTACAAAGTTTTTTAAATTTTAAATCATCCCAAAAATTACGTATTCTCCTGAAAACTCAACTAACGCGCCTCTGAAACACTTCGGCACTTGCCCCTTAATTTTTTCCTAGCCTGTGGAAATTCCACATTAACCGTTGTTTCTCACACACCCTCTTACCACGCCACTGTTTTGTATTCCGCGCGCACAATCCGCCTAGGCACTCAGAATACCCACTCGCTTGCCCCCACGTTAAAGGGCCGACCGCCGACAAAACCCCACGTCCTCACGACGAAAACGAGAGGAGAAGGCATCCCGTCTCATTACCAGCCACTTCGCCACTTAATGGGGAATCTCGACTACACTCCCCCAAAGCGATCTCCACCCACTTACTCTTCATTCATTCTCGCCTTTAAGCACGCCGCGAGCGCGTCAGCTGGTGTTATATACATTAAAAATATGTGGTACGCGGAGAAATGCCCTCATCAGTCCCGTTCACCCCATTCCGCCAGTAATAAAACTCTAGCTGCTCCCTTAATGGTGCAACCCTCACGAAACGTTCCCGCTCCCGCGAATGCGGAAATATGAAAACGTAATAATGGAGTGCCTTCAGCCGCACACGCTCACTTCGTCGCCAGGGTGCCGCTTTAAAATTTTTCTCTCTTAATATACAGCCCAGGATGTTAGCATCCGGTGCACCTATGGTGTGTATACGGCGATGAAATATGCGTTGATGTTCCATGCATATTACAGAAATACGAAAAGTGGGTTTCCATAACAGTAAACCCATCCGCAATCCCCTTTTTATATTACTTACAGATTTTTTCACTTAAATTTTTTTATTCAACACGCATTCTTTAGTATCAACATTAAATTTATATATATATTAAATATAATGTTACACATTCATCAAATATTGTGACTGCGATGACTCATTTGCTTTTTATATTCTGTATTTTTGAGAGAAAAAATTCGATTATTAACTTTTTCTCCGAAGACATAAGTCATGGTCAGTGAATATTTTGCCTAATCTCTCCTACACGTACGCTTATGTTAACCCTACCTAACGCTGTAAATTGACAAACACTAAGGCGAGCAAAATCTAGATGATGCAGACAATGATTTTCACACTTTATCTGTAAAATATTTGTTTTGAAATTACTATCGAATTATGTACCACGCCGGTGAATTTTCGTCTCTGCTATTTCATATATATAACTTTAATGTTTCAGATTCCTCCGCAAACGACGATACCAGGCAAAGTGCACAATGTACAGCAATACGATATGACCTAACTTAAACAGCGTCAAGGGCTGGGGAAAAATAGGTATATTCTGATACACGCAAAATAACGACTCACCCTCCGCCTCTAGGCCGAATTGCCAGGCATTGCACAATCCCCTTTTTACATGGCATGCAGAAAAAACAAGTGAGAATAATAAATAAACCTGGGGCTCTACACTCGCCTAAAAAGGCGACTGCTTATAGGAAGATCCCGGATCCGAGCTTTGGGACACCACCTTACAAAATCCTCGCAGAAAAAACTGGCCACCCTAATCTGATCGCGATAAAATAACATTCTAGTGGCTTCGGCCGGAGTGAGCTTTACCCTCACCTATCCAAATCAAACGTTAAAGTTGAATCGCTGAGTGATAATTCACGGACCTAAGAATTGTAATGTGCTGGAGTTCCACGTATCCCTATTCATCAGTGATTAAGGAAGATAATAGTTTTTCCAGCGTTGCAACATATATAAAATTCCATTTTTTCGTGATAATCTACCGTCCTGAAGCATACTACAACGTTAAAAAAAACCCGCAGTATTTTAAATAGAAAATAGTGACTGAAAATCCAAGACAAGTATCATGCGAATAAAATCGCATCATATTTCCTCAGGGCATGTGGTAGTACACCCATTACTTTGATGAGGCTAAGGTCTGCTGTCCACATGTATATGCAGACGATTCTTCCACGAATTGTTCCTACAAGAATTTAGGCCAGGTGTTTAAAGGGTTACTCGAAAAACAGATCTGTTGCCCAGTGATTAAAAAACGATACTATATTTTCCACGTTAGAATTTACGGAACCGTACCAACATAGTATCTAAGTTCAATGGTATAACAAAATAAAACTACGTAATGGATGTCACAAACGTTGCCAAATAAATGGAGGCCTATAAATAACCCACAGGCTCCTTCCTATATTGACTGTTGTGCTGTTGAATGGCTTTCATGCCGTATTCTTGAGCAAACAAACATCGAAAAATAGACCACCTTTATAATCAGCATTGACCACCAAGTAGCGCTTGAGAAGTACCCATCTAACAGAACTACCAACATGAATTTATAATTTTAAACTATTTCTTGTTAAAAATCGTATATTCATGTAATTAGCAAGTTTTATTCAGTTAAGATAACAATTAACTCTCGAAGGAACTTCTCAAGTTGTGTATTTAAATTATAACACTAACACATTACCCTATATAACTTGGTGAACGTATCCTTGAAAATTAATCACCTCGGAGTGTCAATAAATGCCCCCTTTATACCAGCTTGGAGTACTCAAACACAAAAGCTTATTAACACAACGAGCAAAACAGTGAAATTCCGTAATTCAGAAATTGCAACAGTTTTCGTGCATATAAAAAATATGATTATCGGCACAATCTTCCATCAAGGCAGTTACGACTGCTACAGATAATGTGAGCTATATTTACTACGCTTAGCTCATCACCCTGAATGGTCTTGGAATTCCACAAAACGATTATAGCGGCTGCATGCAACGGGTGGCAATTAAGGAACAGATATCTGGTTACCCTCAATTTCAATAGCAGCATAAACATGGCTTGTGAGGAAAGGAGCGTTATTTATACCCGAACTATAGCCATCAATCCAACGCAAGTTTCTATGCAGCGAAATAAGTTCATGTGGGAGTATTATGGGTTATTCAGAATAGCTAAGAGCGATTAGTTATTAGCTCAATTACCACAGGTTATAGAATCCACCTGATTAATTCGTAGAACCTGTATAGTTGCAATCTATAGGAAGCTGACAAGGCAATAAAATGTTCATATCAAGTAACGAGTAAATTTACTCAAGGTGTGCTTTGGCTTTACTATTACAGGAATTATGATTAAGTGCACCAATAATGATTAATTGAATCAAGTAAAATAAAACTATACGATCATTATTACCAATTACACTAGAGAATGCAATATCTTAATTTAATGCCTCATTATTTCCTACAATTATTCGTTGGATGGTTGACATGTACCAGATGATATAAAGCCGGGAATGAAATAATGACACAATTCCAGTTTATATTTCAGGGACATGCATTGCAAAGGGCTCCCAAGAAATGACCCAGGGCGTTCGTTATTGCTTGGGTGTGGCGCGGTGCTGGTCCATCCTTTCTTCCCAGCACTTTCCTGATGACCTTATTTGTCGGTCAACCTCTTCCAATGCCATACCTAATATGTGTACTCAATGACTAATCTGTTCACTACGTAAGCTAACCTTGCTTTTAACCCACTTGTGCCACGTGCGAAAATGGTATTTACGAGTAGCAATTAAGAAAAGTTAGAATTAAGGAAGTACCTGAACGGCGAATACGCGATTTTTAACAAAAGTAGATTAATCAGTTAGTAAAAAATGTAAGGAAATAAAACTTCGACGATGTAACCAAGTTACGAAACCCGGGTCGTGCCCATGATTAAATAACAGTGAACCTTACAAAGTTTTATTTCCTTACTTCCAGTATGGAGAGGTTTCACAAAGTAAAGCCTGAAGTTATTAGTTATAGTAAAAATGTGTTAACATAAAATACCTAGGTAAAATACCTGAGGTTAATAAACAGAATCAAGGCACAAAGAATCCAATCGTTAAATTTTCTAAGTGATCATTTTTCAAAGTTCATAAGCCGACCGGGCAGCCAGTTTGATCTTCATTATGGGTACTTTGCTATGACGCACTCAGGCAATTTTTTTACACCAAACGAAATGCATATTCAATTACTAATAAAGATTTTCAATGTGATAATATAAGTAACGCCATAAGAGCCAATATTAATATTTTGATTTCCAAATAAAATTTTGCGTCGAATAGAAAACGTATTTATTTGGCCAACTGTATGATGAAGTATTATAAGATGAGCATTTATAGAAATTTTCATGGAAAATATCATACACCTCTTTTCTCGGTGAAACTTCCTTCAGAGGAATCATCACTCCTGCTAGATCTGAAATTTTTGTTGTGCATTAGGTACTTGCTAAAAATTAGCGTTAACATCTTGAACCAGCATAAATGGAGAAAAAAACCTTGATATAATTTTTGTGTCCTTCACATATGAAACTTTAATCACAGTACTTATAGCAGGAAAAAAATTCAATATTAGTGAGATATAGATATAGGGTCCTTTTATTACTATATACTTTTTCCTGTTGGTCATCGACTGAATTCCTCGATTGATTATAAATTACACATATAAACAGCTAAAAGTGATTGATTGATTCCGCAAATGCCAAGTCAAAAATCAAAGATAACGAAGATCCTCCAGAATGCTAAATCGCGAGGATCTAGAAGCTCAAGGCGAAATACTTGTTGAAAAATTAAACATAATTCAATTTTCAACGATTTTTCTTTTCGGGTATACAGCGTATACTATACACACAAGGAATTCAGTATTTGCATTGTATCACGTAGTCACGGAGGTAGACAGCGAATGCGACAAGCCGTCCTGCATCTTCTCATCTTTCCCCTTGAATCAAGCGGGGAATCCGGCGGAGGCGAGGGGAGGCCGCGGGAATCAAAAGCGCCACTCCACGAATGCTCATCTCAGCACCGGAAAAACAATGAGAAACAAAAGTCCTCCTCCCGTGGGTGGGTGTGCTCCGATTACCCTACGTATAAGTGGTCTCCATTCATTCGCTTGACGGCGTCCTTGGGGTGCGCTGCTCATTCATGCCATTAACACGAGCGACGACGAACTAAACCCATCACACTCTGCAGTGCCCTCCGATCGACCCACAAGCTGAGTGACACGCTCAGCGACTAATGCCGTAAAAACTTTCCTCCTCGCATCTGGCTGTTAGCGAGCCAGACGTAAATCCCAATTCTCGGAGTCATATTGGTAGCATATAACTGATAACTTAAGGCTTAGCTGTGTGAAACCTTTCCATTATCTATCTATCCAGTGGTGTAACTAGGAATATGCTTTGAGGGGGGGGGGGGATTGGATGGCCTGGGGTGACGACGGGAGGGTGGGGGGACCCACAGCAAATTTTTGAAAAATGATATGCCTGGAAATACATTTTTACATAATTTTGGCAATAAAGATTTAATTTTAAGCAGATATAGTTATTAGATGTTAAAACTATGCAAACATTAATCGCATCTAATAGCGGATGTTTTTCACTCATGCATAGGAATGGTGAATACTATTTGGGATTAATTAAAATAGTGATGGTGAGTTGTTCTGGTAACCAAATTCTTCACCTCAATACTGATAGTGTCTATGATATATTTTGGGCATACATTTTAGTGAATTTGAAACAAACTCTTCGAATATATGTATTTTGGCGAAAATTTAATTATCTTCCACTTCATTAACTTATTCGGAGACCGTTATATCATTTACGTCTCCTCCTCAATCCGTCTCCTTCCACTCCACTCTATGGTTTAATTTCAAAGTAGGCAAATACGAGCCAGAAATTGTTTCTGAAGATAACAAAAGGTTTCGCAACTATGATAGCAGTGGGTTTTTTTTTTAATTTTCGACGCAATCGAGGTAGAAACAGCTTTAGAACTCAGTCTATTCACAACAGAAGAAATAAAAAAAATTAAAATTAAAATCAAATAACCAGTAAATATGATTTTTCATGGTGAAATTTGTAAGTAACTTACGATTTAAGAGTGATATATTGTTTGGAATGGCGTAACAGGTAACATACTGACAGAAACACGTTTTTAAGGTGCGCAGATTATATTAACCCAAGAAAATGACATCATGTCTGTCAAAATCTGGATAAATAAAAATATGTGGACCATATAATTTTTTCCTATCGTTATTCTGCCAGATTTGTAGTTTTCCTTTTCATCAAAATTCCCTAATTTTGACAACGGTTCGAGGATGATTAATGGATTGATGCGTAGCGGACTAAAAACACAAACTATTTTCTGTATTCTTTCCGTCTCATCTCCAGATAAACCCGAAGAAACAATATTTCCATAACTGTAACATGATAAGGAGGCACCGGATGTTTAAACACTTGAATCACTCGAACAAGCCTAGCTGCCTGAAAGCCGATAAAAACCCAGGAGAGAGTACTCAAAGAACTCTGGAAACGACAATGATAAAACCCGCCCGTTTGCAACGGATTTATGGGACAAAATAAAAGATTCTACGATAATTTTATTAAAAGATACAGCCTGACTATTCCAAAGACATCACGCAAGCCGTATGCCCCCCATAACACGGACTCAACGAATCTTAACGAGGCATCAACTTTTATCGCTCACAGCAAGGCTAGATGTTTCACAGATTTTCCCAGAGAATTTAATTCATTCACCCGTAATTTACTCTCTTGACATCTTCAAACGAAATAACGCGCCACGAAAGGGCAATTAATCGCAAAAAAGGCGTAAAAATTGAAAGGGGAATCGAATGTATTATACATAAAATTAAGGTAAATATAAAATACGTAATTTATAAATAGAAAATTCAAGAGTATTTTTTTTAAATAATGCACTATGCTTCCTTTTGCGCGCGAAATTCCTAACCGTAATTCAATGAAGCTTGCATACTATTGCACTATGGAGTTTGAATTATATTTATTTCACTTATCATATCGGATGCAATTTCATTGATGACGTAATTCAACTGTTATCCAAAAGAAACATCAGTAAAACGATAATAAAAAGGATAAGAGCGGAAAAAGAAAAAAGAAAACAAATTGTGAGAAGATATCACGGTATCTGAATTATCTCAACAAGAAATTCCAAATCAAATAAATTTTTTTCTCGTTCCATTTTTACAATTATCGATGACTAATTTTTGACTCACGATAACATCCAAGAACTCTATCATCAATTGATTGGTTTACAAATTCATTGACCTGGTAAGCCGTCGCAAAAATGAAATTTCGTCTCTTCGCTGAAAAATGGCAAAATTAAAAAAAAAACTTGTGTAGTGCCATAAAATAAAATCAAATAGCTATTATAAATTCATTGGCTATTCCTGATTGAGTTCAGAATACTGCTGAGATATATATAATATGTTCGGAATCTGTCATAATCAGGCAGACCCGGGTAGATTTAAAAAAAAGTTGATGTGGATATGTAAATGTAAGTTCATATCATTTCGACCTCTAATCTTCTATATTATTTCTACTGTATAGATACCTTTTTCTCAACTTATACGCATCAGAATTTATCAGAAAACATGCGACGGCATATCTTACTTTCTAAATATTGTTATTGTTTCCTAAAATTGGGTTTTAAATAATAAAAAAAACAAAAAAATAAAAAAAAAACAAAAAAAAACAAGAACCGGTAAATATTCCTGACGTTAACGGCGCAAAAACTGATGCATTTGTTCATTTGCAACAATATCTCGCATTCTTTAAATAACTCTTATCAAAATGCGGCTGATTCCACATTCATGTCTCCTGTTGATACGTAAGTATGAGTCATCATGTGCGTTTAACAGAGGATAGTGTAATTACTTCCAAAGTTGTGTTTAAAGAGGTCCTCTGACCTCAATTTGTACATGAACATTCCAATTAAATTTTTACATAAAACCCTGCCTTTTTTTTCTACATTTGAAAATTAGCAACGCGCCTATCCCTCTGTGGACCTGCATTGAAAAGAGCGGGGGAAGCTCGCCGGGAGGAGGCGCAGCACGCTCGGTATTTTTATTTATTACAACTCTTTCCTGACTCTCATCCCTTGTCTAAAGATCAGTGCTTCGCGCCACTAAGCAAGCGACATGAAAGAACACTATTTGAACTATTTTCCACTGATTATTATCGAGTAGCCTTCGACGCGCAAAACGGGTGCAACGCATTAAAGCGGGCGCAAAAGCGCATTCAAGGAACTTTCGCACTCAGGTAATATCATTTCAGTGTTCCGCAAAGATGAGAAAATCATAAATGCTTATGGCTATGACCCAATGCGAGAGAAGGAATCATTACCAGGTCATTTTCAGCCGACTGTAGTTTTCTGGAACGGGAGTAAATACATATAACAACTGTCTGATCAAATAGGAAGACATCTGAGTTTAAGGAGCTCTTACGGTCAAAACTAGTGATCTATTTTACTGCAGAATAAAGCATAAGATAATTAGTCATTATATACCGTGTCCCCTCCTGTCTTCTGTCTTCTTTGGAAATAAAAAGTTAAAAATTATTTGTCATGTAGAATTTCTTGAATTTTATTCGTTCTTAAAAATGCACCCGCTATTTTGAGTAAAAAATCAAGTACCCAAAATTTGAGCGCATAGTATTTTTCAAAGTTCTGCTTTAAAAGTAATTGTAATTTTTAATAAGGATGTCCTCCTATTATTTACTGACGACAGGAAGCTCATTTTTTATTCCCCTAAATTTGAAGTTGCTGTAAACAACGCAAAACTCTGCAACTTCAACAAACAAAGGCTCAACAGAAGATTGATGACTACTTAGCGTGCTACACAGTTTAAATGCAGGTATATAAAAGGAGCATTTCGCAAATACTCAAGAAAAGCGGAAATTTATATCCATCCCCATTTGTATAAATGTGTTTTGTTTAATTTGTATAAATTCTCCTAGCTCGTTTACGTACTTCAAACCCGTAAAAACCACCCATAACTGCAACCCTTTAATTCCGCTCGTAAAAATTGTCTTAATACTGGCGTGGGTCGCGACCCCGAGGACGGAAATAACCTCTCGCAGTAAGATAGGGGAGAGAGGAGTAGGGAACGGATTGCGACCATCTTTTTAAAACTTCCATCGCGAGAGTAACTTGCCTCACGCAACATCATTTCCGCGAATTTCGATCGAACAGCCACGTGTACGACACAACGGAGAGCTATATAAGGGGAAGGGAGTGTGGAAGGGGAGGGAGGGTGGGGCTCGAATGGAGGGGAGGAGGAGAAAGAGGAGGGGTTGTAGGGAGGAGACCTTTCTCAACTTTTCATTGAGGGTGGACGGTTGCCAAGTCCAATGAGCGTCGCGAGATCTTCCGCGATGAGAGCTGCAAACGAAGCAGGCAAATGGGCTGGCGTCGATCGCCAATTCATCATCAACCCAACCGTCACAACCATTCGCGGTACAACGCACTTCGCGATGCCCAATCCGACGCAACGTTCAACGGACTGAAATCGAACAAAATCTGGCAAAACCTCAAAAATGGTTTTTCTGATATTGAGTATGGAAGTTTAAACTTTGAACAGTTGTTGTAATTACGTTAGTGCATGTTTTGACGCATATCGTTTTTCATAGGTTGCATATTTCAGCAAAATTGAATTAAAAGTTGAACCAATTTCGCAAAAAGTTGCCCGTAATGAATTTTTATCGAAATTTTGCATATTAAGATTAATGGTTCCTACATATTTTGTAGTCATTCAATGCAAACGTATATTGGCAAGGCTATTAAAAAGTTTGTAATTCCCATCAGCGTTCACGACTTAATTGTAATATTTGTGACCGATACGATATAAAATGGATAATCCTGAAGGAAAAATAAACAACCTTGGTAACTTTTCACTGGAAATTTTTATTGGTACGACGCGTTTCAACGCTGAGGCGTCATTTTCAAGTCTTGTGCCGCTTGAAAATGACGCCTCAATGTGCCACTTTTTCTTTTTCACAAAGTTAAAGCCGAATGGATTGATTTCTGGATAACCCTGTTTCTCGTCGAATTTTTGTGTTTACGTTAAATTATAAAAAAAAGGGTCACCGAGTCATCTCGAGATATTTCATCATCATCATCAGTCAGGGGCGCCGACTTATAAAAAATATTGGGGGGGCTCATATTGGAGGTCTTGCCCCAGGAAGAGGTTAAATTCAAAGTGTGTCGCAGCACCAAAACACTACCATGATTCACACCACTTGATTCAGTTAACCTGCTCAACCTTATAATTATTTGTTTCAACACACATTGTTGAATTTATTTTAAACGGTAACTTTCGTCAAACATGGGGAAAAAATTAACAATATATGTTTGTGATTTCACATAGCATAATATAACTTAATTATTTTCTTGAATTATAGAGGGGGCTCCGCCCCCCCAAACGAATCTTTGAGGGGGCTCGGGCCCCCTCAGGCCCCATGGAGTCGGCGCCACTGTCATCAGTCAACAATCCTGAGATTGGGTTGACGCAGCTCTCCATCCCTCTCTCCTATTCGCTAGCATAGCGACGTATTATAATTCTTTTTTGCGTCCTTTATAATCTGTCCTACGTAACTCATTCGTGGCTGTGCCTTGCCCTTTTTCCATTCCACCAGTCCTTCTACAAAGTTAAGGCCGAATGGATTGATTTCTGGATAACCCTGTTTCTCGTCGAATTTTTGTGTTTACGTTCAATTATAAAAAAAGGGTCACCGAGTCATCTCGAGATATTTCATCATCATCATTAGTCAACAATCCTGAGATTGGTTTGACGCAGCTCTCCATTCCTCTCTCCTATCCACTAGCATTTTCATGGCGACGTATTATAATTATCTTTTGCATCCTTTATAATCCGTCCTACGTAACTCATTCGGGGCTGTGCCTTGCCCTTCGTCCCTACCACCAGTCCTTCTACGATTGTTTTCATCAGGCCATCATGTCTCAGAATGTGGCCGACTAAGTTGTCCCGTCTTCTGCTTAAGTTTTTAAAAAGATTTTTCGAGATATTTACACCACATATTCAACAAAGCCTTTAGTGTGATCCGGTGAGTTGATTTGCGACCACCAGCGACGCCGAAATCAAAATCGAGTGTTTCGCCCAGCTCTGCTAATATATTCTCCTATCAGCTAATTTTCTATCTCTATGTACCAACAATTTCTCTTTTTAATTTTTTATATTCGTCAAAGATAACTTATTCGAGATCACGCTTCAGCGATCCTTCAATCTCTCACATTTGTCTTCATTCACAAGCAAATAATACTCATACCAATAAGAAGAACCAGTTGGTCTAATAAAGGCTATTAAAAGAGGTAGGTGTTGTGCCTCTCGCAATAGATATTTCCGAAAAGAATAACAATCTATTTTCATGATTCACAATAGCTTCTAGCTTGAGGAATATGTTCGCCATTTCGTTTCATGGGAATATTAACTTCATAATTACATTTTTTTACCGATATAAATTAAATACAGGCTAGAATAAAAACTTGTCAACCACGAACTATATGAAATAAGAATAAAATTTTAAGTGAGAATCGAGTGAACAAAGGCGTAGATAGGAAGGGCTGAGTCGCCATGCTTTAATATAGAGTCTACATTGCCCGAAGACGGAAAAAATTGCATTTCCTTCATTACAAGTAGTAATATCCTTAATGACTCAGCGCCCGTGGCGAGATTAGTGTTGGCGTACAAAAGGCCTACGGTTGATTACTTTGGAAAGTGGAGGAGGATAACTAGGATCATTACGGATAAGTTGTTTACGAGGCTACTACTACGAGACGTAATCCATTGATTAAATGAACTTCTAATAGAGCGCGGCACATGGATATTGGTACTCCAAACCCCTCCTTGAGATCATGTTTGATCAAGTCACCATTTAAAAACCTTTTACTCGCTCTTCCCTCCATCCCATCCATATACCTTTTTCTCCTCCTTTACATATCCGGTTAACCATAAATCCTAGTCTCTATTAAAAATTCAATATATCTTCACCCCCATCAGTGTCAACAGCGCATTTGAACCCTATGCTTCCAATTTATTGCATTTAAAACCTTCCTCTCCTCGCCCTCCATATCGATATATTCGACATTTATTACACGCTTTTTCTTGACATGTTTCATCTGTTTGTCTGTTTCATCGATGGAATCTTGAAATTGATATTTAATCCACTTCCCATTGTCAGATCAGGTTGAAATTTTGCACACAGGCTTGCTTCTGATGGCAAAACAATACTCGATAATGAGAAATTTGAATTTTTTCCATTGTGCTCTAATTAGTAACCCGTCAGTTCCCATGCTCAGTCCCATGTAGGCTACGTCACTGTCCATTCACAGGCATACTGAAGATTTCGCTGTCACCAAAGCAACACGATATTCCATTATGTGGCTCAGAAAGCGACTAATAAATGTAGAAAAAATATATCGTGTCTATAAGTTTACATTGTTGATTGTAATGCGGTCACAAAACTGCGTCACCTGTATGTGACGACGGGTGTTGCCGGCTTATAAATTTCCATATGGAAAAATAGTTTTAAATTTCTTTAATACATAGGTTAGGTACAAATTTTATAGCAGATATTTCTTTAATAAGTCTGGTCAAATAGTTTGCATTAATAACTATTAAAAAGCGGAACAAATAATATTAATAAAAGATATACTCCTTGCCGATAATTATCACTTATTAGGCTCGTTTACACTCATTTTTAAACGCCAAACCCAATTAGCACTCACCACTCTTGAGTGATGAAACCTTATTTTTTACTTTTGTAAATTAAATACAGTTTTTAGGTAGATTGTTTCTTTTAAAATATTTTTTGTTATTTTGTGTTCATTCCTCCTCTTGTCCACCGTATTCTCTAACTTCTTCTCCACACCAACAACACAAGTGTACCTAATCAATTCCCACCTTCCTTCTAATTGTCCACTAAGCCGAGACGTTAAAAGGTACACTCAATGCTACTCACATTGATTGCCATGGGAAAAATGACTATATCGTAAAATAACTGCATCACGGGAAAACATTATAATATTTAAAAAAATAATTAATAAAATCATGAACCAATGGTAAAATTGGCATGGGAATTAATGATCCTGGGTAGCGTAATGTTTATCGCAGTGGCTCAGAAAGCAAAAGGTTGATTGTAAGGAAAAATGAAAGGTTATTTATGTTTTGGTAATGCAAATTTATCTGCTCAAATTTATGATATCCCTACCTTAAATCAGCTTCACTTTCTTAGCTTTGGAAAATTTTAGAAAAAAAAAAATTCTCATGACTATTCTATTTTGTATCTCCCATAATAAACTGAGTATTGACTGGTCCATTCTTCAAGAAAAATTTAATAACTGCAATAAAAAACGGATATTTGGGGATTGGAAAATTGTTGAAAAGTAAGAGGAAATCTCCTCCACTCTAGAATTTATAGTTAAAATATACCACAACACAGGGACGAAGCACTACTACATAAGATATCACCCAAGGAAGAGATTATTACCTGTATTCTAAAAAGTATATTCTTCCTATATTCTATAATAAAAAAGTTAAATTCAGGTAATGGCTTTTTCCCTAGGAAAATTCCAAGAAATTAATTTAATTTAATGATACCTAATGAATCTATTAACAAGACGAGCGTGGTTTTGACGCATATAAAGGTGCGTTTACACTGTGTAACATGTTATATAAACATGTTGTATGTGACAAGTTACTTGTAACATTTGTTTTATAACACGAGTTCAGCGAGGCCAAAAATGCACAAATTACATGTTACATATTCAGTACTAGCCCACCCGTCAACTGGCTATCCCCACCAAGCGCCTCACCTATTTTCTGCAACATGTTACACATTTTCCCCTTTCGAGCGGGAAACCAAAAACTTATATATAAGACGAATTTTTGTTTTGTAACACAATGTTAGATGTAACTTGTTACACGGATTTGTAACTTAATTTAAAACAGGTTATATGTAACATGTTTATATAACATGTTACGCAGTGCACACGCACCTTAAGGCCTCCTTGTTGCAGAAATTTCACCAGCATGGGCTGAAACCCCTCCAATCTGAGAAATGAATAATATACACCACAGTGAATTAATATGGAGACAAAAGCTATTATAAAGAATATTGGAGATAATCGCAATACTTGCAATTTGATAGATAAAATTTCAATAAAAATATTGAACACTTAATTAGAACTCTGTACACTGGTACTCTGAGGTACTACAATGGAAAGAAAATTCACTGAGGGCCGAACTAGCTTTCATCGAAATAGTATACCCATTTGAAATATTCCCAACCAGAATACGCTATTCGCGCATGGAAGAAATGGAGTTCGAGGC
This sequence comes from Ischnura elegans, assembly GCF_921293095.1. Taxonomy (NCBI): domain Eukaryota; kingdom Metazoa; phylum Arthropoda; class Insecta; order Odonata; family Coenagrionidae; genus Ischnura; species Ischnura elegans. Next base: position 150,763,713 of record NC_060246.1, read on the forward strand.
ACTTAAATTATTCAAGGGCGGTGATAATTCCCATTGATGTAAGAACAGAATCTTAACGGGCGTATGTGAGCACAGAATATTTTCGGGGTCCCTCTCGAGTTTTTAACCCGGGCGGGAGCATAGGAATAATTCAGAAGTGTGATGGACTGAAAAAGAAAATTGGGTAATGGGTTATTTTAGGTTTTCCGCATTTTACATATCTAGTGACAAAGCAGAAAAGCTCTTTCCTTGCATTAACTCATCGATGTAACTTTTTTATTATCAACTATTTAGTTATACAATTAATGTAAATGACTATGAAAACAAATAACCTCAACGGTATTCTACATTATTCTTACTTTGACAGCAATGCTGTCCAAAAATCTTGTGTCCTGAATGATATGTTTTGGTGTTCAACGCAAATTGATTTCATTTTGACCGCCATTGGAGAAGCCAATGGAATCATGCGCCACGTCGACCTTGAATGAAAGTCTCATAATTGTCACACATGGCTTTCGTAACTCACTGTAATCAAAGAGAGCTTGCTGTGGCACTGAGCCAACGTAGCCAGAATGGGATGAATAGAAATGAATGGGAATAAAATTAACTTCGCAAGCCATCAGTAGTGCTTTTGCTAGTAGTTATTTCATGAATTAAATACGCACATCCCCGTTTGTGTACCGAATGATCGACTCAAAAATACATCCATTTGAGGATGCATCCGTTTCTTTAACCATTTTAATTGATCGCATGAATATCGAGTTATTTACTACTGTTGACAAAAATAGAATGGTCCTTTGCTTCCTAATTTCACCCAAAATCATTTTCGTAATCAATAACAGTATAGCCAAATTCCTACTATTAACCCTTTCAGTAATAAATTTTTTTCTCCCCGTGGGTAGAAATAATATTTTGCCATTTTGATTAATATTCGGTCTTATAAAGACTTATGTCAAAACGTTTCGTCATCTTTTATACCGTAACTTTTGTGGTCTATATTCGTTATTATGGATAGATGTACTTATGAGGGAGTAAGAATCCCCTAAGGGTCATGTCCATTTTTATGGACTTCATGACCGAAAGCTAATGATTTTGGGTTCAAGGATTTTGAAAACAGGATAATTTAGAAATTTCACCAATTGAGCAGAATTTAATAGGATGTAAAGCCGAGTATAGTAATTATCGCTAACATCCTTGAAAGGAAATGCCTAATATATCACAAAAGTCCGCTTTAATAAAGGGAGTCTCTTCTAAAACTAGATGAGCGCATACAATGAAGAAACTCTGATTGAGTATTTGCATTCATAACAGCGCAGTGCAAGCAAGTTATACGAGATGCTACAAGAAAACGTTCCTACTAGTAACTCCTTGATAGTAGTAGAAGCTAACAAAATTTTACTGCCGAAATCTGTCTCTCAAAAATAATTGGATTTTGAGGTATTGATTTTTCAAGCGGAAACTTAGCCCATTTCTTTGTCTTAGGCATGCTAGAATCAGACAAAATAGGAACATGCAAAGTATGACCGGTCAAGATTGACAGTCAGATAGAATTTAAAATTGCTGCTGCAAAAAAGCTGCAAATTTAAGAATTTTGTGTACTATATTTTTATATGGCATAAACATGACAACATTAGAAGGCGAGAAACAAAGAGCAGTTGGATTTGAAGATGGTTTAGGGTTCAGGATAGAGTACATAAACACCACGCTAGATTGACTAGAGAATGTAATTTTTGTGCAGTAGTAGTTTTTATGCAGGCTTTAAATTCCGACCAAGGCCCGATCATAAAAATATCATCCCGACTGATCCAAAATGATTTAATCTAATCAATCTGGCTTGCTCTAAATATCTCAAGATATACGTCTAAAATTTACAGGGTATATTTACAGAATATCGTATTCCTATCTATTCGTCTCATAATTTGAGTACACAAGTGAGTACATGCGTACTCAATTACTTGCCTGATTACTCGAGTCCATGTGTGATTACTAGAATGCCATTCGAGTATTCAAATGCCTGCATCCTGAGTGAATTTGGCATCCTGCTGTCCAGAGCTGCTGCCTATGTGTACTATTGCCCATAAGTTAATCCTAAGGGAGGTCTCATTAGTCCTAAAAATGATGAAGTAAATTAAGATGAAAAATATCCACCAAAGAATGGTGGTGAAACTGATCTTGCCTGGTATTAATTAGTAAATCCAGTTTCCGCATAACTTCAATTTTGAGTTGGCATCGTTCATGATGGCATTAAGCCTCCAATAAATGTCGCAGATCAAACGTATTTTGCGTTCTCTTTCACGAGATAACTGTGTCCCACTTGAATTACCATATCTCATGGCCCTGCAAGCGTTGGAACTTGTAATAATTATTCTTTATTAATGATTAATAGGGAATTCTCGTCACTATGTCTTCCAGTAAAACATTGCCTAATTTGTTTTTATCCTCTGTACCCGATGAACTCTAATGTTAATGAGTCGATCGAATATTGCAAAATAATCAATTCATTAAATGCCCGCAATACGAGGAATAAGTTAATACGAGAAACGGAATTTCACAAATGGGTAATACGTAGTCTCTTTAACTACTCCCTCTGCTTTCACCAGCAATTCCATATCTCTGAGAGACGAAATAAAAGCTACAATTTTCATCTTAAAAATGGCAGGGGCAGGACATAATGTTCTACACACATCATTGGTAAAAGCAATTTCAAACGTTAATACAAAATCCAAACTGTATAGTTTAAGCAAGAGGCACCTATACCTCTCAATCGATAGCAATTATTCTTGGCATTCCTTCGGAATCATGCCGATTATACAGATTATAATAATGCACACAATTTTGACTTAAAATCCAGTATCGAATAAGTCTATGGTAATCAGATGCATATATTGTTTTTGATTAGGTATAGGATTTCTTTGTTAATTTTAGTACTATTTAGTAGGGATGAATAACAGGACACTAAGCTCTAGAAAAACATATGCTTTGCTTTTAGTAATCATCCTTAATCGATGTTTCTTCACCGAGGAAAATGCACTTTAGCCGCTAAGCTACCGTTAAAATACATCTATCAAGCAGAATTCATGAGCACCTGTATTTATACACAAGATGAATCAACGCACACGTTGAAAAAGTAGGGATAAGCTGCCATTAAAATCTCGGTATTAGCAACTAATCCAAGCAAATTCATTTCCTGGAAGAATTTCCTACTTTAATCGCCGTCAATGGGTAATTTTGCACCCGACCTTACTACTTCCAGGAGCCATCTACGATAGCGGAAAAATTGCCTCCCCACAGAGTGAAGGAAAGTTCTCTTGAACACTATAATGAGCATCTGGGAAGTCAATTAATCTCAAGCATTCATATCCTAAGATATTTAGGATAAGAATTATACTGTACCATAACATACTGTAATGACGGAGGGAATAATAAATATGACCTTTTCCGAGTTTTGTAGTGAAAGTTTGGGCCTAATTACACAATTATGAATGATAAAACATACGGTATGGATAAATAAATAAATAAATTTAATGTTAATAGCAATATTTCTACCACATGTCAAATAAGGCCAAATTTGCCAGTAATGTTTTCTTACTTATTCAAGAAATGGTAATCCATTAATGGGAAAAATATTGAATATCATTGAAAAAGATGTCAAGAGATTGAAATACTATCTGTGACCTTAAAAAAAACAAGTGTAATTTTCTTTAACTTCGTTTGATTCGTTTCATGAAGTCTATCTGTATACATTGGATTTCTAACGTCACGCCGAAACTTAGCGACATGAAACGATTATTCAGCTGGATGAAATACTTAAGCAAGGAATTACATGCTCATTGATTTCAACATAGCTCATACAAGGTGACGCTACGAATTAATTCTCTTCGTTGGGGTTTAAATGACTAAGATGCTTTGACTAATGCCAAACCCACACATCACGATCAACTAATTCTCCTAAATTATGTAGATAAGTGGGGGAGGATGACATCATACGTAGCATCCATGTAGTTGATAGTTATTAGCAGCTTTTAGCACCAAAATAACCGGAAGCAAGGAAAATCATCACGATTGACTACGCCCAGTAAGACGCAATTTCTATGAGAGAGAGAACACCTGCCGACACCATCTCCCACGTGGAAAAATATTGAGCAAACACTAGGAAAATTACATTTCTCGGGAAGCGATGGGTCAGAGCAATCATACTGAATGGAGCAATCCTGCTCATCTCCCCGGAACCGAAGCTAGAGCCCCTGTTTTTTTATTCCATCAATAATAATAGAAGCCCTCTAGCCAGCCCCTCCCCGGCCCGTTACTCCAACCCTTACCTCGCAACGAAAAGTGTCCCTCAAGGCACCCGCAGGGGTCCCGCGCACTGCGTCTTAGACACGGCCGCGGAATGTCGACATCGAGATGCCGAACTATTTTCCAGGGAAGTTGAAAAACCGTTCCCGGTATCCTTATCTGCGCCTTTTCTCCAAGAAAAAGCCCTCCCTGCGTGTAAGCTTACGTTTTTCTCCCTCTTTCACTCGCTCCACTCTCTTTCGAAGCATTGCTGCCTTTTTCGTGTTTTCCACTAACCCCATCTCCCCCTCCCGAGTCTAATTGGTCGCCACATGCGAAGGTCGAACGTTGTCGTATCGACGTCTTCTTTAAAAAAAAACAAAGAAAAGGAAAAAATGCCCCCAAACGAGGGTCAATTGTTGCTCCCTTCAATGCGCTCGTCCAATTCGAGGAATAACTGCCTCATTTGACGGCGAATAGTTACATCGTAGAAAGAGGTTGACCTTAAAAAGAAAGCTATAAAAAACAAGCAGTAGTTGATCGAGCAAAACTCGGTCCTGAGATCAGCTGACCCCATCAATTCAAGCAGTCACCTCGCTTTCAAAGGAATTGGTTGAAGAATCGGAGGGTATATTTTTTCTTTCTCTCAAGCACTGCAATCCTCTTCGCAAACATTTATGGCAGCAAAGCACGCAAGGGTTTCCCAAAGCACTGACGTACACGATATTTCATCAAATTCCCCATGAAGGTGAAGATAGAGATCTAACAGAGAGTCCTCCAAATATTATATTTTTTTAAAATTTAACCCAGATTTATCATAGGCTCAAAGTACATACATCCCTCTTGATATTTGATACCTCTCATTGGAACAAAAATCGAAGTTTTCCACAATTCAAGGAAAGAACAGCAAAATCATGAATTAGCCCTTTCTTTAGCCATTGAAATCGTAGTAAGTTTGTAAGATATCAAGATGACATTATAATCTGGGCAAAGTTGTAGTATTTCTCCGAGTAAACAGAGACTGATAGTATTATAGAGACGTCTTTTATCACGGTAATTATATTTGGGGTTTCCCTTCGATATTTTCTTGTCTTTGTTTCACAAAGAATAATTAAAAAGGGACTGAAAATTAGATGGTTCATATAAGTGATACTTTTTGAGAATGAATGGAAATATCATGCATTAGTGTCGAAGGAAGTAAAACTAGAACGTAGAATACATGAAAACCATATTTCAGGAGATTCCGAATAGTTTTTCAAACAGAATTACATTACATGGAAACACCAAAGCTCCCCATAAAAACATTCATCGTTTGTCCTTGAAAGAGGTCATTCAAGAAAGGCATATTGGTTCACTTTTTCGAAGTGGTCACCTGCCGTATCTGTGTACATCATTTTTCGTTTGCTGACGAAAGTATTTTTATCTTAATTTCATAATGTCACGACGAAAAGAAGACCCAAAATGCAAGATGTGATTAACATGAAGATGAAGAGCAAGGTTATTAAAATAGAAATGGTAACTATCCCATTTCATTAGATCCTGCTCTTCCACTATATAAGGCAGACACCGGGACAGAATCACTGATTCAAGAGAAATGAACAGTTTAATAACGATGCAAGTCACAGGTTTCTCTATGAACAAATTGCACCACGGTACAGAAGTTAGCATAGATATTATTGGCATGGATCTGAATAGATCATATAAAAAAGCCCACAGGTCAACCTCTTTCCCGTATTAGTAATTTTAAATTCATTTGGAGTAGACGGAACAGATTTGGAATAGATATAGACGGAAAGAATCAGAATAGTTTTTCATCTCAAGCAGCAAAAAATGTGTCTTAGTGCAATGGATTCAACAAATATACATCTTTGGAGTACCTCAAAAAGAAAGGTGAATAATAACAACCATACCAGTAATGAATAATTTGTAGCATATTATCCACTATTTCTGACCTAATTCCGGAATTTTTATCGACATACCTTCATACACTTCCAACCACTTCTCAAAGAAATCTTACTACAATCGGAAAAATAGTTTTTCTGCCATTAAAAGCACGCGATCAGTAAACGTTGCCTCATTACTTAGAAACGCTTGTTTCCCCTTGCAGCCATGAACATCCGTCAGCACGAGATCTTATATCTCGAATCCTAAACAATAGGGTGGCGGCCTAGTCACCTCCAAAGGAATCATTTAACAAAACGCTTTTGAAGTTGATGCATGCCGACACCGCTGCAGCGGCGCTTAATTTCAACGCGCTTCGGAGAAATGCACTTCGAGGTGCATTCTGTATTCGTCCTTCAGGTCAGCCATTGTCACATTAACTTTTATGTTGAATACGAGGAAAGGGCGCCAGTTATGAAGCCTTTTCTAAGAAAAGTTTGGTACTCTTTAATTCACCCTTTTAAAGGCAATACTGTGCACTTAGTCCTGCGTTATTATGTTTTCACAGAAGCCTTTTCTCAAGACAATGGTCGAAGTTAAATCACTAAGGCTTACGAATTGGGTGGAAAGGAGTAGGTTTTGTTAACCTATACAAACGAGCATGAAAACTCTATTGCCAACCAAAAAGGATTCACTCAGGGAATTGAGATGTGAGTGAATGTAGGGAAATGAATGAAAATAAATGCATTTGTCGAAGGTCAAACAACTCGAATTGGAAATCCATTCCTAATTTATCTTTCTTAGTGTTTCGACTTCTTCTTGTGGCTTAATTATTAAACTTTATGTAATGAAATAAATGTGAAAATGTAATAAAACTAATCTGAACTGAAAATTTACTCTTACTCAATATAGTAACTATAAGTAAGACGCTCACCTCCGCCTCAAATAAATTTCGCTGCTGAATACTATTTATGAATTTCTTTAACGTTTGAAGCTCTGAGGTATTTTTCAGCAGTTTGGAACCGAGAACTGATTCCAAAAGCTAACGCATCTAAAGAGATAATACTTTTGCTAATATTGTAGTGTATTTTTAGTGCAGGTAAAACTATTCAGTATATTTGAATAGCACTCTGTAACATATTTTGTCTTTAATTTCCCTGCAAAATTGATACGATGAGTATCTCCAGAAGAATGAATTCGCTAAAACACTACGCTTGCAACGTGCTAGAAATTGGAATAGAGTCCATCCACACATGTTTCAAACGTAATTTGGGTATATGTTTTCCGTTGACTTATTTCTCATGTAGTTAAATGGGAAAAGAGAGCTTTTCTTTTCATCAAAAGTTTTAGTAATTCTCGAACGGTAGAATCTAAAGTAAAAGGAATATCTATTATGCCTAAAACAATTCCGTCTACGCTTTCATTCTCTAGCTTAATTTACTTTTCATCTCACCCATGAAGCCAATTCAATTTCACAGCCTCCAGAAACCTAAATCCCATGTTATCACAAGTGTCGACAGCCCATCGTCAAGAGGTCCCTCTCAAACCATTTTAATTTGAAAATTTTAGTTATCAATCCAGGTAAAGTTATCTTATCACCATCGTATGAGGTACTTCGTCTCGTTCAGGGCTGTCCTTCATCCTTCTCCATGAGCAAACTCCACGAGACATTCGAACAGTTGCTCCACCGTGTTGATATTCCTGTTCAATATTACCTGTTTAGGTTTTTTCTATTGTGGGTCATTACACACCACTTAATCCAACTGCTAATAATGAAAGCAGAAACATATTTTTCCCTTTAGCTATAAACTATCAATCGAAGCGTTTTGTAAACATCGAAAAATGGATGAAAAATAAATGTTATCAAATTGGCGATTATCTTGAACACGAAATTTTTGTCGCCGCACAATAAGGGAATAAAATGAACGCCAAAAGTTGCTTGAATATTTATAATAAATTATTTAAAAACGCGGAATTGCAACCAAAATGTTCTTTCAACCATTAGATACCGAAAATAATTAGTAAGCAATAAAGTTCAAATATTTTATTGATTATTATTTTCAATATTTTTACATGCAACATATTTTACTACGAACCATTTCATGTCAAATATTTGAGAGGGCATTCTTTTAATGAAGAAAATAAATTTGAAAAAAAATATGTTTGCATCTATCAGGGCAATGATCGTTTAGAGTCTATTACGAAGAGAATCAGGATTATCCTTGTTTTTACTCTATGATAAATAAATTTCTTCACCCACGTGTCACTGACTGGCACACGATATATACCTATCATAATTTATATATTGTTTAGCATAGGTAACGAGAATTACACCTTGCTCTCAGAGGAAAATATTACCAGTCTCTAAACTACTTTATTTTCTCGTCTACCTTATATTTATAATTTTTTACTAATATAATACACGTGCGGAGACGCGCAATTCTTTCACATTATCCATCCCTTTCAAATGGAAGAAGGCCTGCATCGGTATAAATTGCTTCGCTCCTTTCAACGGCGTGGCATAGCGGACGACCAATGCGGAAAAGGCGGGAGAAAAACCCATGGACGCAGAAGGAGGAAAAAGAGGAGAGAATAAAATACTGAAATCTCATCTCTTTTGGACGCAAACGATGATTCAAATCTTTCGTTTAGATCGAAAATAGAGATTGGAGCGGGTAGATGCCTGCAAATACGTGACCCCGGGGTCTTAAAAGGCTTGATAAAATATTTATCGGTGAACCAGGACGAGTGAATAGAAGCGCGAACTTAGCCCTAACAAAATACGAAAAAAGAGAGAAACAAGTGAAGTCAGACGCTCTGCGAGTTCTCCGAGGCTTCCGCATTCCGGGCCATGGAAACGCTCCGCTGAGAGTTATGAGCTATCAGAGTGCTTTGCTTGATAAATCGAATGCTATTTCATGATCATGCTACGAAATTTTATCGACGGGTCTAAACTCTTCGAATCGCCGAACGAGCAACTAAGTCGCACATTGTTAATGCGTCACTCCCGTACGACCTGCCGTTTTTCACGACCTATTATAAATTCCGCTTAAGTCTTAAAAAATCTTGGTATATTATGGTGTAGGCCCAAGTAAAAATTAGTGCTCTATCAAATCTCAAAATTATACCGCAACATCTTTTCAAGTGTATAAAATGTACATGTGAAGTAGAAGAAAATTTTGAAAATTTTCCACTTTAAATATCTAACTTAGTATCCACTATAATGTTTGTAAAATAAAATCATGGAACAGTCATTCACCACCATTCTGAAGAGTATTATTGAATTAGTTCTAAACAGTGGCGTAATCAGGAATATGCTTTGGGGGGGGGGGGGATGAGAGGGGATGGGGAAGGGCAACCTCCCACCCCACCCCCCCTAAAATTTTGGAAAAATGAGAAAAAAGAGTTTGGGAAAATTTTGGAAAAATGACATCCCTTCAAATACATTTTACTAAATTTGGCACTTAAAATTTGGGTTTCATTTAAAGGTTACGTTAAAATTTACAATATGTCAAAACAAGACAATAGTTTTAAATATTATTTTTATTTCTGTGAGGCTTTGGGGGGGATCTATCCCTCTCACCCCTCCCCCCCATAGTTACGCCAATGGTTCTTAATAAAGTGATACGTCTCTTCGTCATTCATGGAGCGTCGACGCAAAATATATTTCTAAATTCCAAGTTATGAAGCTACATGCGTCTCGCTAGGTACGTACTTTTATTTTTAAATTACGTAAAACTCGCAAAATCGTTTGAGCGTTTCTACAAATTATAACAATATGAAATATTTAGCCCTAATTTTTTAAATATTGGATTTAAACTAAATAGTAGAATAATTCTGCATGCATTATTTAAAGGTGTGAACGTTGATAAAACGAATGTCGAATGTGAAACTTGTCGAATTAAAAACGCATTTACTTAACTCAGCATAAATATTTTTTCATAGATATTATCTCTTACTTGGATATCTTACCAAGCTATTTGAATGAATATTGCCAAATAATTCAATGCTATTTTTTAAGAGATATATTTCTCAACTATATTCAAACATTGGTTCCGTAGGATTAAGCAAAGATGCGATTAGGTAAATTTTCCATGTTAATAGAAAATAGAATTTCACAGCACAAATCATCTTTAAAAAATAACATTCCGTCGTGTGCACTTGTTAACCGTGTAAATAATCAAAAACCATAATTCCGATTTTGATAGCACTGACATTTTACATACAAAATGTAATTTATCAAAAATATTTTTTAAAGGAATAGTTTATACATGCAAATCCACAAAAATTGTAATAAAAGAACTGGCACAGATGGTTTAAGCAAAATATAATGCAATCTAATTAATCAAATTTGGTGTGAATATAAAGTATATAAATATAATACTTCATCACAGGAGCTAAAAAACAAAGTACACAACTGCACAAAGCGTATATCTCATCAATTTTCTTAATTTGTTTAAAAAATTATAAATCTGTTTGCTTAAATGCTTAAATTATTTTTATTGCACTGTTAAAGTAATTTTTTAAACTTGAAAACGTTTTTATTTGTGGGAAAAATCCACAGAGGGAAAAATCATTCACCTTGAAGGGATTCAAACCCGGATCCCTCAATCTCCGGCCAAGTGCTTTAGCTAGTTAAGCTAACATGGCGTCATTCTCCCCTGTGGAAATTTGTGGACTATACCGGACAAGGTGGTATGGACTGCTGAGCATATTATGCGACTAGCAGTCCAAGTCGTGCGCACGGCGCCACAGCCGAAGAGCAAAGCCTGAACTTTGAACGCAAAGAGGTGTTCGCTCTAGACGAATTGAAGTATACCGGGACTAGACACGGTGATAACTTTTTTTCTCTGAGGTGATAACGTTTTTTCTCAGATCTTTTGCCCAAGTTGTGCTTTGCAGGTGACTCCGTAAAGTTATCACCGTGGCTAGTCCCGGTATACTTAATTTTTTTATTTCTTGTTCATATTATTTTTTCATATAATAAGCCTAGAAAATGGAAAATAATTCCGAAACGTCAGCAAATATGTATTTTTTAATAAATGGCCTAAACCTTTAGAGTTCATATTTAATTATTAAATATGACGTGAGTGCACAAAAGAAAATCGCTGAGTGATGAGTAGTGATTACAAGCATAAATTAAATATTATACAAGCATAAATAAAATATTATGCAAGCATAAATAAAATATGATACAAGCATAAATGATCTATGAAATTCTTTGAAGTGGGGAATTAAGGCGATGAGGCAACGAATTATGGAACGGCTAGATAAGGCTAGGCACTGATTTCAACGGGGCTATGCGTTATCTTTGACTTACTTTCCACGTTAACTGCAATTGCTTCCATTCAAAATTTACGACAAGTGCTCTATATCGTATGAACCAAATAACGCACACGCAATAGCTGAATGAACGACGCCCTTGAGACCTGAGAAGATCTGAGAAATGTCTGATCTCAAAAGACAATGTAGGAGACCAATACCGTGAAACGTATCTTAAGTGGACACCGATAATATTTTTAGAAATATCACCTCTAAACGTGGTGACTCATGAATAGCGGAGATATATATGTAACTTTTGAAGGAATGAGTAAGAATACAGTGAGTCAATAATTAACTTTACACTCAAAATGGACTTGATTATATGGATTTAAAATTTTATTTTTCTCGCAAATGACAATTGCAGGTCACGTGTGAAGGAAGAAATTTTAGCCTTAAGCTAAGGAGAGGAGGATGTGTTCTTTTAATTCGAAATAAGCCATCAGTATCCACCCAATAATACAAATTAGCATCCGGAAGTAGAGATCGCGATCTGGTTGCCTCAGAATTTACCGTTGGCCGAAAAAATAAAGCCGCCAACCGTGAAAGGAGGTAGCCGCAGAAAATAGATGGAATTTACAATGGTTATAGTGGAAATACGTTCGTTTTCAAGGAATATTGGCCACGAATGGATTACTAGAGTAGTATTAATAGTTTTGGAGGAATCACCGCATGAGAATAGTTCCTGTTCTTTAGGTACTCCTTGAGATTTCTGACATTGTGACACCGTAAGATAAGCCAATAGATTTCTTATAAGGGCACATGGGCCATCAGTACCGGCCCGATATAAAAAGATGCTAATAAAGTGGGGGATAATAGTATACTATAATCACACGTGATGGAGGAATGCAAACCAATGATTTGGATCATTGACCACTCATTGCGAAGCAGCATCCGTCAACCATTTCCAGAAAAAAACATATCGTCTAATAAGGGCCTCGGACACATAATAACTAGGATGTATTTCATACCCCGAAAAAATACGATAAACGCCATATTTAAGCTAATAAAGACTGAAATTTTGGGCAATACCGTATGTATTGAAGACGTAATTTATTTTTAATGCATACTACAAATCATCGACTCACTCCACCATTTTCGCAATAAACCTAGATTTCGAATTTTAATGCTATGAAAGACTTCTTTTTAATCACAGGCCGTAAATGTCACCGATTCCCAATTGAAAGTCATTATTTAAAACAAATATTCACAGTGTCACAAAGAAATAAAGCTAAAAATGTATGAACAAGGCATGCATATTACATGAAGATCAACACGCCATTCGCAGTACACTTTGCGATCTGCGTGTACGGAATCCAATTAAAAAAGATCTACATCGACACACTACCCCGTAAGCAGCCTAAAAAGGCGAGCGGCAGAGGGTGTTAAATCACCAGCCGTTTACATACAAAAAGCAAATGATCAAACAGAATTACGGCTAGTATTTATCAAAGTCCTTTATTGTTGGGGGGAAAAACGAATTCCCATATTTATTTATTTATATTCTCACCTCCGAAAACAGTAATATTCGACCTTCACATCCGGGTTTTTCATAACAATTCACAAACAAACGTGCATCAATATCCATGCCCTGGCGGGACTCGAACCCGCGACCTTTGGTTTGGCAGGCGAAGACTTTACCCCTCCGCTATCCGGACGGAAAAATTTCCAATATCAATCAGAATCAATATCAATTCATTCTGCAAAATATCTCTCTTAATTTATCTGTCGGACCTGGAAGTATAGCGTGGCTCTAAAGTGATGTTCTCCGTGTCGCTCTATGTAGATATCTATTCTCAATTGTGCAATCAATCTAAGCCTAACGCGCAAGAAGATGAACGGAGCGGGGATGAATATTCGTAGTTGTAATTCTCGTTATTAGGAGAGTGGTTTCGAAATAATATCCAATTGGAACGGTAAGAGGGAGGATTGTATCAGAAGCAATAGGAGGGAGAGGAGCGACAGCTCGATCGCCGGCGCAGGGGAGCGCGAGTTCCCGCAGGAATGTCCCGCACTCTCGCGTCACAGCCAAGATCGGAATTTTTCCGAGAGTTAATAAACGCCGGCTCTTTAGCCAAATGGCAGAATACGCAGGTAAGCTCGCCAAATTGACTTCCTATCAATGAAACCTTCGCTTTTGGATCGCGAGAATTACCAGCCACCAGCATTTGAAAATACTCGTAATCAACGTACGTGATTTGATGGGTTAGGAAGCTTTTTGAATTTCCTTCGGCGATTGCAAGAATAGGGGGTACTTGCGTTCATTCTAACTAATTCAAAAACTAGCATTCTTGAGCATGTTGTACCGATTGCATGCAGTCCACCGACGACATAGAAACTTCAGATTACAGGTGATAACAAATCCAATCGATCACATCTTGTAAAGCACCGAGCTTCCACTAATTGTTAGAAATTCCACCATTAATAAGCGGTGTCATTCATCATATTTTATGCGCATTTTCAATCACGGAACATTGGAACCTATATGGATTTCTCAAGATGATCAAATCATGTTTTTGACCGATTGACCGATCAATATGGATACCCCGAACTGGCGAAAATACTTTCTTCGTGTAAAATGTAGTCATTTCTAGAACTAATATACCGACAAAAGAAGTCTAAAATGGCAGTTCATCAATCATTTCCAATATTGTTCTTCTCTCACTCTTCAGCTCAGAATTCGTTATACCCCTCCGTTTAATATCAATACGTAATTTTTGTTGGGTAAGTCGCTCACCGCATATTTCCCCCAAAATTATAAGCATAAATAACGTTGTTCTTCACTCTCACGGTGACATGACAAGTAACTCTTTTGGAGCAATAAATCCTCTATGATAACGATAAGTAGAAGTCAGTTAAAAGTTTATGGCTGTTGAAAGAAACCAATATTCGGCATGGCGAAATTCATATTTAAATATTATTTGAATAAAACTATATGGTGAAGAATAAATGATAATTCCCACTTATTGATATCAAAATTACCTCGTAAAAAAGGAAAACAGTACTCCTATCACTACAAAATGAATCGACTAAATAGCCACGGGATTGATCCAAAGCAATACAGATTTTTGCAGACGTTTACCTAATATAATATCTTCAAATCTGAATACATTTCCGTGATTACCGAAAATTGCAAAATACCGAACCTCAGTAAGAACATGTTTACGCATGGCAACATAATTTACGGCAAGCCCACTTCGGAAAATCAAGTGGGATAAGTTATTTGATAAAGGCAATTTGCACTTACCACGTTCCACTTAAAAGCCAACAAATAATTAGAGCATGGCTCAGAGTGAAGTTTGAATCTGAAGATACCAAATATCAGTCAATATAATGAAAATATTTGTTGCTATTGAAGCAGGCAGTTGACCGATAGGACGAGAGACGGATATTATTTTAACTTCGGCTACATATTCCATGCGCCAAACAAAATGAGCAAAATAACAATTAAGTTTATCCTTTCAGAATACAAAATAATTCATTACGGTTTGACCTCTGTATATCGCGTCATTACAATTATTTGTCAAATACACAGGAATAATACCTCAACATTTATTACTAGTTGCTGTAAAATAAAAATTCAATAATGATACGAAAAATCAAAGACTATTTTGCTGTGTTAAAAATAAGCTCCATATGATTGAAAATTGACTCAGCTATTCTATCCCTATCATCACTGATAAATTCATTTTGCCAGGTCCAAATATTTCAATCGAAAACTTAATTACGCCTGGAGTCGGACAAAGTATTTTCGATGAAGTCATCGCAACGACCACCACCAAAGCATTCGCGTTCCACAGACAAATGCCCTGATTGCCCATTCAAGGATTCCCAGCAGACGTTGAACTCGAGTTTTCATTCGGATAATTAAGGAGACCACCTGAGATGAAAAACTCGCGTGAAATCCGTCCATCCCTCACGAAAATTCAATAGCAGGCGTTCAAAGGCGGACGGTTAGAAAAATGTATTCGAGTTTTGAAGCGTAAATTGAATTGGAAAGGAAATCAGTCTCCATTGAGTCGAGGGACGAGTCCTACGGGAGAGTCGCATCCGCGTGATGGACGCCGAACGGAAACATTTTTATACGGCCCTCTTACTTAATGACCCCCCACTTCCAAAACGTCAACCCTCCCCGGAAAAAAAGGTCCCGTTCACAAAAAACGACCCCACTGTCCACACGGTCTCTCCTTTAGTTAAACCGTATTCAACGTTACCCCTCCCTCCCGCAGAATGAAGCAAAAGAAAAAAAATCTTATAAGGGCTTTTTAAAACGAGTTCTTTTTAGCCTTTTTTTTTAACCAATAGCTGCTTTGGGAGAAATCAAATTTCAAGATTTTTCACTCTGAAAACTTGAAAATTTTGCACTAGATCACCGTTATCGTGGCTTAGAAGCAACATCAAAAAGGGCTTCAAAGGGTTAATTCATACAACCTGTTACACGAGGAAATATGGTGACTTAAAGCAGAATCATTTTTAAAGAGGCTCATTTATTCGAACCAAACCTTCGAGTTGAATCACTGAGTGTATGATGATTATTACTCGTAAAAATATACCAGATATATCCATAAAATTTCTGCCATCAGAAAAAAAATAACTCGTAATGACCAAATTATTTTTCTGCATCCTTCAAATGTTCTCACCAATCTCTTCACTCTCCTTCGCAGCGCACTCGCCCTATAATTCGATCGGCACACATTCATTTCCCCTCACAATCACATTTATTACTGTGTCATTCGGGACGAGAAAGAGGAATCTGCGCACGCAATTCGATCCAGAGCTGGTTCCGGAAAAATGGGTCTCATTCATTCGTTCCTTTTCGCATTTTATTCATCCCCTTGGGGACCGCGTAAAAAAATCTCTCCGGTCGTCCTTGAAGTCGGATACGGAGAGCATGAATAAAGAAAGCAGCTACTGTATGCCCGCGGCGTGGCCGGATTTTATATGCATGCGAACAGTTCCTGCTCCCGTCCGAGTAGTCCGAAGCCAAAGAAGGAGTCGCCAACCCATCTTCGAAGCTTGAATTACGCTGCCACAGAGCGCGCTTTTTAATCGTCTTTCAAAAAGTGCTAACAGCGCGGCGATAAGCGGAGAACGTTCAATTAATTCTCAGTACTTGAAATAGAGTTTTTACACGCGGGAGGAATGTAGTTGAAAATGACTAGAAACTAAATAAACAAGTACGTTTCCACACGTTTTTATCGTCCTCTACTGTCTTCGACGCAACGGCGTCATTTTCACCGAGCAAAACACCAATCACATATTCAGTCCCTACCAATAACCTACCAAATATTCGCCTTTATTTTTAAATAATTCAACCTATTCCGAGGGAATATGGTGAGTTACAGTAGAATTATTCTCAAAGTAGGTGCACTATAAAATGGATGCAGTGAGAAAGATAAATGCCACTTAAATCAATTCACCAAATCTATGTTCACAAGTTTGGTATGGAGAAGCATCGAGAGGTCTCATGAAGTAAAATGTGTGTAGATATTAGAAATGGGTACTAATACGGATTTCGGGGATGAACGTAGGAAACAAATGTCGCACATATTAAAAGGCTTCATGAAAGGTCTCATCAAGTAAAATGTGTGTGGATATTAGAAATGGGTACTAATACGGATTTCGGGGATGAACGTAGGAAAAAAAATTGGCGCACATATTAAAAGCCACTTGGATTTGTTGAGGTTGTAGAATCAAAACATATTGATAAAAAATACAAACACATGCACTATATTCAGTTTGGAATTTTTGTGGAGTATGCTCCCTGTATTGCCGGCCTTATAAATAGCCTAAATCCCCGATCGCTTTCCGAATCCCCTCCCTCTTGTGATTTAGGGAATTAATGTGTGAGACTGGTGTTCTGAAACCTCTTGAAAATAACGCTTCTACATGGACACCGGTAGAGGATATAGATCATTATGAATATAAACTTTGGTCAACGGCCCAAATTATTGTTAATTTCCCCATGAAATCCGCATCACTCTTCCGTAAGCAGCTCGAGTGGCGACTTACTAGTAAGTAAGTTCATTGAAAGTACCAGTGAGTGACAGAATATCCCGGGGACCGCTCAAGAATCCTCTACTGTAATATTCATTGCTGAAGCAAAACCACGACATGACATGCTGCGTCTCTACCATTTTCTAAAGCCCACTCGTATAACAGAACACTTAATCTTATGCATTCATCGGCTTCCTTCTCGTACGATAAACTGACGTGTGTTTTAAAAACGTACCATCTATAAACATATTGATTCCAAAGACATTGAATTGGAATACGCTTATACTCTGTGACGAATTTCTGCCAATTTCTCATGAAGATTATATAACTACTCAATGACTAATTTCTGCCAATTCCTCATGATGATTATGAATTCCAAGACAACAATTCTCTCAATACGTTGGAAAAACGAACATTTCGGCAGAAAAACATATTTGAAAATGAATCACGAAAGAACTATCCCATTTGCTCGTGGTTTTATTTCATAAGTAAAATGTAACATCGATTTAAAATATCGTCAAGAGTCTATTTCCATTTATTCCTATTTTGAGTCCAAACCTCCGATCCTTTTTATATTTTGCAATATGAAGATTCGTTGCTAATTTTAACTATGACTTCATTTATAAAAATTCATCATTAACTCAGCAGGACGACAGAAAGGCAAATGTATCTTTGAAGGTTGACCGCGGAGGTTTTACTGCCACCTACATCCACTGCTCTGATCAAATTAATTTCGACGGGAGGCAAATTCATCAAAATATCCTTCCATTGGCGATGAGAATACTCGGAAGCATTCAGTTGTCTTCACTTAATATCGTGTAACCGAGAAAGCAATCTGAGACATCTAAAAATAAAGAAAAAAACAAATAGATTAAATGCATCAAGAAACAATTCAACAACTAATAAGGGAAGTAAAACCAGTAGGAACAATCTCTGAAAATATTAGAATGAATTTTCATGGAAACAAATTTTTCCAAATAGACCTTAAGTTGTAAACAAGCGCGTGATGTTCCATTTCACTCTGACTAGTGAATATATTGTTCCTAAAATCAATGCTAAAAGTAAGCATCCATGACGGATATTTCTGCTCTCAGCACGTCATATTGCGCGAAAGTCATTGGCATTAATTGTTAGCGGCAGTCAACGGCAGAATCGAACCAGCACGGCGTAAGGATTCTTAGAGGGCAATAATATCAAAGCGCACTAAATTTTCATTTGTAAATCTTGCAGGAACAGGTAGTTGGACACACAACTTAAGGCCCACATAATTCCACGATTGATTTTTTCACGAGATGGTTAGTTTCCCTTTAAAACGGATATATTTATACCAGAAATTGCGTCTTTCGGCTAGCGTGAAAAATTCCTACGAAGAAAAATAAAAAAATAAAAGAGATTACTTCAAAGAAGCAGCATTTTAGTCAAGAGGTTGTTTCACGAACCGAAAATGACAGAGAAGCCATACTCGTTCAAGGATTCCGAGAATATTTGATGAATTCTGGGTTAATATATGATAATCACGCACGAAATGGCTTCCGGAAGAAAGACACAAGGCCTTTGCTACGCAGCGCGAGCGTCACTTTTTTCTAAACGCTCGGCCGCAACCTTCTCCTGAGAAATTCTTATATTCCTCACAAAAATATTTACATAGAAATAAGCTAAAATTTCTTAATGGTGATCATGACAGATGAATTAGCGAAAGTAAAGTAAAGTTGGTTGTTCTTTCGCGTCTTAAAGAAAACCCTTTATTTCACCGGAACAATTACTATAATTAATTGCCGTGGACTTAAACGAATGTAATTCTAATCGGAATATGACTTACAGCTTCGATTGTGGAAACACATGAATGTTCGCGTTAGAGAAGGCAATGTAATAAATTTATCATACAAATCTGTATAGACCGAACTAAAATAAATATTATTATTTTTATCTCTCCTTATTTTTTGACTAGTTGGAATTTTTTTTCGAAATTAGACATATAACGTTAATTGATTACCTTGGTTTATGAATAGGAGCAGAATTCACAATTAAAGATGGTCAAACTCATAAATTCCCATAATCTACCTGAACAACTAAAAAAGCCAAATATTAAAAACACATTTCAACCATATTCATCGGAGTAAACTTATTTCTCATAAAACTTCTTAGAAATTTGAAATACCACGACGGTATTCAAAAATATAAATACCCATTCCCTGCATAGAAAACGGTGATCATATTGGGAAATCTATTTAAAATATTGAGGCGATAATTCTATGTGAATTATGCGACTAGCTCTTGCAGCACAACGAACAGTTTTATCTGCAAAGGAAACATATCTCCAGAAAGATATCAAAAACTTCCCCAAGTCAGCATAATTATTTAGAACTACTTAAATAATTAATTCTTAATGCGATGGACATTTATCTTGGGCTATATCCTTGGCGCGGTGGAGAACCTTGCGCGTTCCTGTAAGCCCTTGAGATGCACTGGCGGGATTAATTCTTAATTACTCCCGGTAGTGCCACCCATGTCATAGGTCAAAGGGTATTGGCCAGGCGAAAGGTAGCCATGTAAAGGCACGTGATGGTGTCACGTAAAAATCAACACTGTTAGAATGGAAGTGGGAAATCCTACCTACTATCCCATTCCTGAAAACATAGAGTACAACCAAATGACTAATGAGCCTTGGAGACTCATCGTCTGGAATCCCTCCGCAAAGGGCGTATGTCATTCACGGCAGCGAGGTCGGCAAGGCCCTCAGGGTCATCAACATGACTTATCATCGGCACTATCCAAGAAAGAAAGAAAGAAGAAGACCTAGAAGATGGCGAAGAGGGCAGCGATGAATATAGAGACATGAAATGTGAGGGCAATGATGAGGGTGGGGAAGCTAGAAAATATCAAAAAGAAAGTGGAGAAAGGGAGGATGGATAACTTTGGATAATTTGAAGTGAGATGTAATGATATTGGGGACCACTGGAGTGATGGGCACAAGGTCATATATAGTGGTGGGGGAGAAAGTCAAAGAGGGAATATTTTTCAGTGTAAAGGGGAAGATGGGTAAAAGAGTGGTAGGTATACATCAGATAAGTTATAGTATTCTGGTAGTAGGAATTGAGGCGCGACCCACCAATCTAATAAATATTCATATGAGAGTACTTCCTGTGCCAAAGTCATTTTTGTTCGGCTAAGGAACGTAATCCTCGCGGGAAAAAACCACAAGTGTTTTTCCTCTATGGAATTTGAAACCGAATGCCCATTACCTAGCGCTAATCTACATTTTTCCAACCGCAGACTGGTAGAGAAAGAGCTTGATTGTTGGACAAGTGAAATCCAAACTTTTTTGTGGAGGAGAGAAGCAATTGTTTCAGCGCTAATGGATGGAACACTTCAGGAAGTTAGAGGAATGAATCCCTAAATATCATCCTTCTAGCCAAATTTGGGAAAAAAACTATTTCGTGCACGCATTTTATAACGGCCACTAGGAAAACAGTTCCCGGAAAATTATATTTCCGCCAAACGGTATTTGAAATTTTACGCCGCAAATTCCAATGGACTAAGCTCGTTCTTTAACGAATTCAATAAAAATTCCAAATTCTGAGACCAGGGGACGTGGATAAAACATTCATGTTCAACCTCCTCCAAATCCTAGCGTAAATCCGCGCTACCGCATTTAAAAATGCGATATAATCTAATAAATTCAATGTCTACTGATGGCTGATGGCTTTAAATGAAATCATCCACGCAGTTGCATAATTTACGATCAAACTGACGTTAACTAACCTAAAAAAGGAGTCGATATCTAGACCGCACCCGAATTTATCAACGAGAAAACAGTTTACGCCGCAATTCTACCGATAAAATTATACTTAATATTCTATGATGGATTTAAAATCCTATTTCCTGTTGCTCATTTTATTTCTTTTCTTGACGAATAAGATTTCAAATTTGCCGCTGTACTTTGCAAATTTATATCCTGGCTTCACTGCATGCTATAATAATGAACTATACGTCATTTTAAAGGAAATTTTATCCTAAATTCTGCTTTATTTTATTACAAAATAATTGAAAACTGTAGACACGGCCAGTGCAATAAATGACTCCGCGCACCGAAAAATTAGCCGTTTTGTCAACTTCATGAACTTTGCAACTCAACCTAAGGAAAACTACTACGTCTACAGCATTCATCTTCCACATTAATTTACACTCATTAGTGCGGATTAATAAAATGGCTTTTGGGTATATTTAGAACTTATATTTTGTTATAAATTAATGATATTATTTAAACTCTTGTCCCATAGTTTACCCCGAAAGATAAAGGAAGTTGTAGATGGAAAAAGAATGGAATCCAGAGGTGGTCACAAAAAATGAATCGCAGCATTCTTTGATTTTATTTTACGCCGGCTTGCTTTTCAGAAAAAGTTGAGTCACAGGAGGAATGTTCCGCGGCCCTTGATTTGGAAACTGTGGAGATAGAGGAAGACGTGTGGATCAGCAAATTCCATTTAGTTGGTTGTCAGGATAAACCAAGGATCCATTTAAAGGTTGTCAGGCCATCGTAAAAAGATAGGACTGATGCACTACAGGGGAAATGGGGTGTTTGAGGGAAAGTCAAACCCAAAGTTGCCCAAAGAATGCGCAGTTCTATGTTGCTCTTTCCCCAGTTAAAACCAAATAAAAATTGGATTGGAATGATATTTTCACCACGGGTTCCAGTGATAGTGAGAGTGCAGGTGGTCATGGTCATCGTCGAAGATCATCCCTCTAGGATTTCCGATTCGGAATTTTTAAGTGACAACCGATCGCAATGACGATGAGCTCGCCTTTAGAGTTTCAGATATATCGTGAGAAAAGCTCCCAAAATGTATTAGACTCTGTTTGGAAAACATTCACATTTTAATGCTAAATTAGGAAGGATTTACATTTTACAAAAGTAACTTATTAACACCTAAAGACGTTGTGTTTATTGTATTGATCGAAGAGCGATTGACCGATTCTTTCTGCAGAATAGGAAGTGGCTTCGGGGTTTTGAGTCACAAGATTCACGTCACGAATTCAAGAGTCACGAATTCTACCGTGTGGAGGCATAGACCATTCAGGCATTCCATAGATCATAGAAGGGTGTTTTTGTTCAGCCTCATTTCAGTCAACCATCACATGACTTCGTCTCCTCAAAGGTAGAGTTCATAGAAGCAAGGTTTTTATTAGTCTTAAGTTAATCAGTCTTCATACTTTGTTGGAAGTTCGTCTATATTATCGCTACTAAATTGAAACATTAATAGTCTGGCTTCTTCAGAGCTTCCTGTCGCCCTCCAGGCAAGGTATTTTTAAGTTGAAAGTATCATCGACAGCTTCGAGGTGGAAATAAGTTCACCATAAGACTGCCGGACTGCCAAAAGAATACACATTTCACATGAGTATACGCTTTCGCCAATATTATATGCAAGTCTCACTTTGTTATGAACTATAAAACATTTCAGATGCACATCAGCTACCTTTCCATTTCTCGGAATCGACTTTCCGCACCGACGAAGTCTACAGTTTCACTAAAATACCCTGTTATCATGATGGAATCAGTAACAGGAAGCTTGCTAGGATCAGCCTAAGAATAACCATATTCCTTCATCTTTACGCAATCTATCGCTTTCAATCAAGAAAAAATAGATCAAATAATATCCCTGAAGTCACAATGAACAACTGCGATACGTCTGCACTTCAATAACCACGCCGTCGCATGTATAAGTATGCAACCTCTACTATGACCGTGCCGCCGTCTTTCCTCGTACTGAACTATGACGTCACTTTTCTACCAGCCAATCATCGGGCGTTTTCGCTTCTCACTTGCATTTGAAAATTCTCGTGAACTTTGATGCATTAAATATCGTAAACCACGTCATAAAAAAATAAAAAAACTTTCACCGAGATATGCAAACATATATTTTTATATAATTTTGGGGCTATTGATTATATCCGAAATATATGCAAGTTCCCTATTGACTATAATTTTTTTCCAACAAAATACATCCAGCACGATCAATCTAGATCATTTGTATCTCGCTTCCAAGATTATTTAAACAAGACATAACGCAAGTACCTACAAGGAAAATTTTTCCCAAAGTAACCAAAAGAGATGGAAATCCTCATCCGGTTTGACAGGATTGAACCCTCTGGTAAAATTACACGGGTAAATTTTGTGGAGAGAAGAGATGACGGATGGCAAGGAAGAAGTATCTTGATGAGATATGTCTTAAAGTCACAGTCATCGTGGTCGCACTACCCTTCAGCAACACATTTATTTTTAGGATGTCTCGATACGCATTTGTAAAGCCGATTTTTCTGACTTAATTGAGCCATTAGAAACGATTCCTTGGGAAATTTAATGTGCCTCGCTTCATTCCACCTTGCGTCCTTGTCCCTTTCTATACCCCAAGCGAGGGATTATAAAAAGCTTCCCTCTTCAAATATTTCCTCTACACCAGATCTAAAGGCATCTGACTTATGCTGGAAGCCTTGCGACCAATTTCTGTCGGCTTAAAAACGTCATCCAAGTAGTCTCGCAGAGGGAGAGGCTTATAGAGAAGCCTTGGCAATTCCAGTATCGGTCGTGACGCAACAAGAACAATTTGGGGATTAAATAACGCCGAGCTGATACGTGCCATTTGGCGGGAGGTTGAACGACCTTCGGGTGGAACGGTGGTGCATTGACCTTGTAGAACTTTCCTGATGAGAATCAGGTGCAAGGAGAAAAATAAAATAAAACGCCAGTCCATCCATACACACAAAGTATGGGTCGGAAACGACATAGCGAGAGATGAGCTCATCAACCCCTCCTCCCCTACCACAAATCCAAACCTCAACACGATCAGAAGAAAGAAAAAAATATGTAGCATGAGATTTCCGTGGTGATAATTTATATATTGATGCCGTTCCTATTCCATAGACATTTTTTGTCGATGCCTTCGTGACAAACGATTGCCGTAATCACGGGTCTTTTAGAGGAAGAGCATGATGGGGTTTTATAGCCTCGGGCAGTGTAATAATAAAGTGGAGTTCCATGTTCTATTTCTTGCCACCATTCCTGACGTCCTATTTCTCTCCCCATTCTCTTGACCCCGGTCGCCCCCATCCCCTCCTGGATCTTAGGACTCCCATTTCCCCGTCCGTGAACACAACACCTGGACGTCAGGCGACGATATTTCCTTTCCGAGAATCTCTTTTCCTCTCTTCTGCAGCCTCTCTTCTCCCCCCTCGCTGTTCCACCCCCCCCCCCCCCGGTTCATTTCTCACCCCCTCGGCCCTCTCAAGATATCTGCAAATCTTTTCCTTCCGCTACATAATCCCCAGTGAAACTTTATTCCCAGGCATCAATTCCAAATGTTTCGCTAAAGTACACCACGAATCCCCGTATACAATATTACGTTTGCCTACACCAACACTAGCATATGCTTCCGTCTAAGATTGAGCCGATTTAGCAGAAAATCGTGCTTCCATCTTAATAGATGGAATAAAAAAGCGAGCAACAATATTTTTAAAAAATGCTATGATAAAAATGGCGTAGTTGTATGGAATTAATTGAGAATTTAGAATGGAAAATTCTAACCGATCGAAAAGAAAAATTTAGATTAAATCCTTTGCTTAAATTTTAAAGTAGAATACTTTTTGCCTTACGTTCAAGATATTATGAGATAGGTAGCCTAATTATTACGGTAGAAACGATCACAAGGATTAGATTAGGGAAATAGACTGCAGAACCGATAGTTTTAAGGTGTCGTTTTTTCCACGTACGGTAAGGGACCATAATACCTTCGATAATTTAGCTCTGAGATAGTATAATATATACTCGGGATAAGTAAAATAGGCTCACCATGTAGACTTCATAACATACCCCAATTGTTAATACTAGCTATCTGCATGCATTCCTTGGCATGTTATAACTTATGCATGAATCAGTTACTTTGCATACTTTTCGTTTTCTATTACTTCTTTATAGTTTTATTTGCAGGGTGGTATGTTCATGTCGGAGAGGAAAAGGAACGACGTAGTGCTGGACATGGATGGCGAGGAGAGGCAGCTTTTAGATGAGGTACGGAGGAGATAGAATGTATGCATGGAGTTAGATCTTAGCGGTGATGGGATGTTGAAAATGGTGTCAGAGGGCAGAATGTAAGGGAAACGAGGGAGGGGAAGGAAAAGAATAGGATTTTTAGATAGATTGAAAGGGAGTAGGACTTACAGTGAATTGAAGAAGGCAGTGCTGGAGGAAAAGGGATGCTCCCAGCTCACTTCTTGAATACTCCATGAAAACCTACCTTAATGGGTAGAATACTATAATAAAATGTTCGCGTCCTTATCACTCTCCTAGTTTCTGGTCTGACGCGTGTCGTTGTCATGTGTACTTGGCCGATGTCCGGCAAGCGAGCGCTATGATGAGTGTTGCTTGCCTATAAAGTGTGGTTCTCCCCGTACCGCACACCCTGCTGGCTTGCACGGTATCTCGTCGATGTAGATATGTCTTGACTGAGCTACTAAAGTTTACTCTGAAATGAACTCTGATTCACCAGCGAGCAAGTGATTAAGCAAGCAGCAATCTCCATGACTACTATTCTCCGCATGCCTTAAAATTAATATTTTTTAACTCACCTTTGACATAACCTTTGGGAGCAGAAATTGTTCTAAGAATCAATGGGATTCTCAAGAAAATACTTTACTTATTACCAATAATATGTTCCTGATTCTCGCAGAAAGGAAGTACTTCCATTCCAGCAAGAACACCTTTTATGTTATCAGGATCGAGTACACTCCGAATACATGGTATTAATTGAGGACATGAGCTTCGCAACCATCATTTTACCTGAAAGCATGTAAATTATATTTGTTTCAATTTCATTGATATCGTTTACATAGGTTTATTGCGAAATAAACCTCACCAGGTTAACCCGACCATTTATAATTAGTGAATACGTGCGAAAAGTCAGCCGCTAATCACAAATTTAGTCGCAGATATTAGCCACATATATGCATACGATTTCATCGTAAGCAGAACCAAAAAGATACAAACAGATTTCGTTCTTCATGCTTGGGAAAACTCAAAATCCCCTCCCAAATTCTTAGATAAATCACATTTGAAAATTTATCACTTAAAAAAATGCGCATTTTCGACTCAATCATAAGATCAATTATGGCAGCACCACTGCTAATCATATACAACACAAACTAACTCATTATAAGAACATAACAAAATATTTTTTAAATGACGAACCTCATGTAATTTTGCGTACAGACGAATGATGTTCAGTGAAAACTAATCGTTCTACTGCACTAACAGAATCTTTAATCTAGGAAATGAACGTGAGGCGTCACGGCGGTGAGAAATTTAAGCATCCAGAGGCAAATCTCTATGTCTATGTTGAAAGTTGTTGTATGACATATCGCACGAAAAATTTCCTCGCAGAAGAATGAGTTCACCCGTGGCACAGCGAAAAAACATTAATTCTAATTGTCGTCTTTAAGAAAACATTGCTACCAAGGGCCGGAAGTATTCGGCACATTATGGTCAGAATAACGATCGCGTTTGAACAACTTCGCGTCATATGGAACTCGACGCGTCGGCATAATCCAAGAGGCGGGGGTAGACAAACTACAGTCGACATTCGCGGTTAGGGGAACTAAAACTCTCAGTGGTAAGCCAGATGGCCTAGCAATGACAAGAAGCAGGCTATATGAGTTCCAGCGAAGCCCGCGTATGTAGGAGCGGCCCCTTTCGTGAATCTTAGAAAGAAGGGAAGACGGGCAATGACGTCATGGCAAAATAAGCAGTGCCGGAACGCTCTTTCCTTAACTTTTTAAGGAGTGGAATGTCACTCTGCGTTTTTTATTACAAGTTATAATTTGCATATTACTAAAAAAATGTTTGTTATGGTTAGGAATGAATACATATGAAATTTTTAGGTACCATAATTGATAAAAAGTTATTTAAATAAAAGATCGTAGCACTTTTCCACAAGAATTTTCAATGCGTACAACGCGTTTCGGCTCACTGAGCTATCATCTGGCACAAGACCATTGGCTCACAATCAGTGAGCCGAAAAGCGTTGTACGCATTAAAAATTCTTGTCGAAAAGTGCTACGATCATTTATTTATTTAAATATGTCTAACTTCCACCAATTAAAGCCTGAATCTGTTGAAC
Source organism: Ischnura elegans (assembly GCF_921293095.1). Lineage (NCBI taxonomy): Eukaryota > Metazoa > Arthropoda > Insecta > Odonata > Coenagrionidae > Ischnura > Ischnura elegans. The sequence continues at coordinate 150,791,330 of NC_060246.1, forward strand.
TTATGATAAAAGAGTTAATTGACTATTATGCATTTTTTAGCCAGTGTCGGAACGACGTTGACACCACTGTAGACGGGACAAAGCGTGAGACAGAGAGAAAAGGGAGAAGGGAAGAATAAGAAGGTCTTGGAGAGTGCAAAAGAAAGGGCGGACTAGAATTGAAAAAAGCATCGCAGGAACACGACCTCTTCGAGCAACACGAGCGAGCAGCACACGACATGGGGTCTTCTCCATCTGCTGCACGAGCGCATTCTTGCCCGCGTATCGGCGTTGCCAATTTGGCGATGATTTTTAGTTGGATTAGAAGCCTCGAAAGAGAAAGAGAGCCGTATTCGGAGGTTGGGCGAGTTTGGAGGGAGGAATAGGAGGAGGTTGGGTTTGAGTCTTGCTTCGTAGTGGAGAGAGGAGGTGGTGGATAATATTTATGGTTTTTAAGGACGCTGCTCTCCGCCGGTCACGGCCGATTTCGAGGAAAAGCCTCCGCGGAGTTTGAAAGATAAACTTTTCCCGGAAAAATGAAAGTAAATATACTTGTGCCACTGGGCTCGTTTTTGCTCCGCCCATTATTTAAGTCTAACCCTCCTCCCTCTCTCTGTCTCTTTTTCTTCCTCGCAAATTCGATTAAAGAACGGGACTTGATTTGGATCTCTCAGAAGCCAAGCTGTCCGTGGGATGTCACGCGATGGCGAGGGTTACGTTCATTCAGATAGGTACTGACATTGATTCCATTAAGTTTCACAAAAATACGCAATTCTCGCGACAATGTACAAAATTGACAGGGTAGTCATGCTTTCCTTAACCAAAGATTTTCATGAAAAACACCAAAGACCTTCGATGAGATACCGTTTCTGAGAATATTTACTGATTTATACATTTCAGCTCATAATTAATAAAAAATGTGGATATCCATTTGCTCATCGGTTGAATATGACAGGAAAAAATTTAAAATTATATTTTTATGAGAGAGAGATCGAAAATTATGTTAGATTGCCAGGACTTGTTTATAAATTCATAGCATTTTAATGAGAAAAATTCTGTTGACGTTCTACATACCTACAGTTTTAAGAATGGATGAATAAAACGATTTTTCAAAATAAATGCGCAAGAAGATTGAAAGATTCTTTTAGTTTGAGAAATAGTCCTTTATTTTTTATTGAAAAGCAGAACGCTAAGCAGGTAAATAACTATTACTTTGGTGATTCTTGCACCTGATAATATTTTTTTATTTAAAGCGCGTAAGCCTTTTCATGTTACAGAAATGAGTTCATTATAATACATTTTATTCAATGTTGTGTAAAAAATGTTCCTGGAAAAAATGTCAACTGACGATATTATATCACTATCGCGATCACTAGAGTATTCACTCGCAAGTGATCGTCGCCGGCAATTGTTTTTCGCGATCACGATCGCGATGAGGATTCCCATCACTATTTTTCATCACTCGTCCGGTCGCTTTTTCCGTCGCTAAAACTCCATATCAGCAAATCGGAACGCATGCACGTATGGAGCGATTGCAGCGCGACGTTTGACAATCATGGGAACGACATAGAAAAACAAACACGCTATGTATATTAGTTGTGAGGGTCCTATGACAACGAGCTGTGATACCGAAAATGATGCGAAAGGCGACGGCGGGAGGGACCGAGTGGTTCAGAAAAATGATCACTAGAGCGAACAATTTTTCTGTGGCGAAAAGCGATCGCTCTCTCGTGATCACTTTTCGCGACGAAAGAAAATGATCGTGTGATTCAGGCTTTAGATCTGCCACTGCTCTAGCGTATGGGGCCAAAATAAAGTAACCGAGGCAAATGTGAATGTTTTTACGCCGTGTATTTTCGTTGGGTTTTGCGGTGGGTGGCGGTCGTGAGGCAGGGGCAGCACTTTCGAATGAGAGGGAATGAGGAGAGACGAGGAGGAATGCGCGAGTGGACGGTAGAGGCTAGGGATATGGGATACGCATGCGCTCATATCTATACGCACACACATATGCGCCCTATTCGGTCGACTATTTGCAATGCAAAGCAGCCACGTTTATGTCCGCACTAAGGCAGAGGGTTGGGAATACAGATTTCATCGACAGAATGAAGCCACAAAATTCGCTCGAAATTTTAATCCCCTCCATAATCTCCGGTCGAAGCCAAAATTTGGTGAGCGGCCCCAGCTCTGTTAAAATTTCCCGGAATCGGAGCGCAAACTAATTTTCGGTGTGAGCGAGTTTCTTTGACTTCAGACTTCAAAGGGTACCCAATGGATGAAAATATTTCCTCCCTTACAATGACCATTCAAATTACTGGAGGCAAATTCGGCCCCCTGAAAGTAATTTGGGAATCAACTTATCTGAAGTCCTCTCGTTCCTGATGAAACATAAAATGATGGTTCAGGTGTAGTAATATGAGCCTTTGTCCTCAACAGCTGTACGTAAAAAAGTATTTTGTATAAAGTGATAGGCGAAATATCTCAATTTTCGTCTTTTAAACAGTTCCTTTTTAAACAGTTCATAAGTTAATTACTCAGTGCATTAAGTCGTAAAAAGGAGGATCTAATCCATGTAGTATATTTTCGATTTAGGGAATTCAGCAATCAGAAATAGCAAGCACTTTTTGATAGATGGCTGAAAATATCGCGAAATGGGAGATATTCTGTAACATAGCGGCAATAATAAGGACAAACGGGTCGGATATGGCATAAATAATAGGCCTTGGTGTAGGCGGAGTGAATTCCTGGCCTGGGAATTTAAAGTTCGCGGGTTCGAGTCCAGCATTGGTAGGTTTTCTATTCAGAGCATGGGTGAGGTTGATTTTTAATACCCATTCATAATTCCCACAGTAAAATTCCCAAACGTGATGGTGTTCGGAGGAAGGATATAATTAAATAAATAAATGAATAGATATGGATGGAAATTGATAGAATAATGAATAAGTGGAAATTATATGCACACTTGACCATGCGGCGCGCGCAGCTTAACGTGGAGCACACCACTATTTTAGACAAGTAGCCAATATTGTTGTAAATTTTCCCGTATAAACTTCACACATAATGCACCTCTTCTCAGACTACACCGAACATGTACTTTAACGGAACCATCTGTTGACATTAATCATGACTAAGCCCCTATCTTTGAGAAAAACCACTTGAAAAAATTGTTGTCATTTCAGCATGCAGATTCCATCCCTGTTATTTAAATATTTTGAGCGTGTTTCTAATTCCATTATTTGTTTATATTTTCAATTAATACCTATAGTTCTGCTTCGCTTTTTTTACGTTTCGTATATGTTTTTTTGCTACACAAAATTGTAAGCTTTACTAATGCTTTACGTGATGGATGTTGGTAACTTTATAAAACTGCATAACCATTTCTTGCTTTTTTGTCCTATCTCCGTAATCTTAGGCTTAAATATTGTTCGTTTTATCTGAAAAAATCCCTCCTGTGCAATAAATTTACTAAATAGGAGATGTATTTTATAATGCTTTACTATGTATCGACATATTTTCTAAAATGGGTAAACAATCGCGATAAACATTATTATTTTTATAATTATTATCACCTTCTTCATTAAATTGTTTTCAGTTTTGATTGAGATTATTTTACTGTAAAGAGAACGGGTTCTCGCAAACGTTACCCTTTACTGCCCTGTTGAGTTTTGACATTATCTCGTGATATGGCAAGTTGAATCCTTTTTGGCCTTTTGTAATTTGATGCAAGAATTTGGATTGAGGTTTAGTGTTGTAATACTGTTTTCCATTTGTTTCAGGAGGATTCCAGTAGCAGAGATGAAATATACACGACTAAAACCGCCAAGAGTATCTACCAAGAGTCCGGCTCACGATAGCTCTTATCAAGCGTTTTATTTATCACTGCAGTCATTGATTTACAAGATGATTTGTTTCATTGTTTGCGTGTCAACGATATCGCTGAGTACCAAGAGCCTCCGGCTCACAATATAGTTATTTTCAAGCGATTTATTTATCACAACGGTCATATCTTTATGCGATGATTTGTTCAACAGATTCAGGCTTCAATTGGTGGAAGTTAGACATATTTAAATAAATAAAAGATCGTAGCACTTTTCCATAAGCTTTTTTAATGCGTACAACGCCTTTCGGCTCACTGAGCCACTGAGTCTTGTACCAGATGATGGCTCAGTTAGCCGAAACGCGTTCTACGCATTAAAAAATCTTGCGGAAAAGTGCTACGATCTTTTATTTATTTAAAGATGATTTGTATTATTTGTTTGCGATTCTACGATGAAATGAAGTCGGGAGCGGTCACCGACATTTTTAGTTTTAATTATTATTACTTACTATTTTTTTATTGCTGTGACACACGCCGTTCTGTTCGTCAAGCTGATACGTGCAGTCACCGAGGTTAATTGGAATTATCAACCCATGCATGTCCTATTACACTGCGGACAATGTGAGATCACTAGAAATACGAATGCGCCTCGAGCTGATGCATTGACGCAGATGTCGCGTTGGCGTCTGCCCCCCCCACTCAGTGTGTAGGTGGTCATGACGAAGCCGAGCACAATGTGTCACGAACATTTACACTGCCCACGCAAATGTCCACGCAAGTACCGTATACAACAGCCCCTGTCCTTTCGCAACATCCCAGAGGAGACAGGCGGCGTGTGCCGGGACCGTAAATTTCCTTCCATTCTCGGGATTCACTGGCCGGAAGTTGCCCGGCTCTCTGGGAAACAGTACTCCACCCACCGCATGCATATACGAACAATGTCTGCTTAACTTTCGCTGTACAGCCCCTCTGCAATCAACAGCGGAATGCATACCTTCACGCTTTTAAAAGCGATCCTGAGAGTTTCACCTGTTTTTTCGTGAGACATTAGTTGAATTCGTTGATATTCTAAACCAATACTTAAGGTATTTCAAGCGACGGCAACAGCAGTTCATACCCCATTCGTCAAAAGCTGTGAGTACAACGATTTTGCGTCGCTGATAACGAGAAAAGTAGGATCAAGTTCAAAAAACTAAAACTTTTTATGTTTTTTTACTTCACTTGAATACACAGTAAAAACATTTCGGTGAGCTTTGCTGTCCTCATTTCACGGTTTACACGCAAAAAAGTAAAACTGGTCATGTCGTAAAGCAATGAACGCAGTGATAAATAATACGCTTTAAAATAACTATCGTGAACCGCGCACCCTTTGTGCAGGATTACTAGTGGACATTTTTCATAACTAATTGTAAGTCCTGATGGTTAAACCACCGTCTTTGGGGTAAAAACTTCATCCTGAGGATGATGGCCGCCCTCAAGATGGCTGGGCCAAGAGCAGTGGCTGCGGCTTTAGCTTTCGCTGTGGAGCTAAAGATGTGATGGTTCCAAATAAGTTTTTTATCCAGAACAACGCCAAGGAATTTTGTTTGTTCTCTTCGTTTAAGTTCAGTGCTCTCGTAGAATATTGGAGTACCGACGCCTGCTTTTGGTCTGCGGCTGACGGCGACGTACACACTTTTTTTTGGGTTTGCGGTGAGTTCCCATGTGTCTGCCCAATCTTTATACGTATCAATTGGTCGCTGTAGGAGTTCAGCCGTTATAGGGTTGGCACAATGGGCGATGAATGTGGTATCGTCGGCATAGAGGAAGGCTTTAGTGCCGGGAATAAAGGAAGGTCGTTGATGTACAGGTTATCCACCATTAATGTCATACAATTGCGAGAACGAGCCACGTCTAGGTCTCACGAATTTTCCATTACTCGAGGATATTCGGGTATGAGTTAGGGCGGGCAGTTTTTTCAGCCTTCAGATGACATAAAGATGCCTCTAAATACAGAGTTTAATATCATTCTGATTTGTAAAGGACACAAAAAGATACCTGAGAGTTACCTACTTAAGGGTACGCGGTGATATTTTTCCAATACAATGCAATTCTCAAAGGGAGCTTGGGCTGCGAGCATATAAAGACTCCTTTGATAGCACCAGAAGCAGTGTTTGAGCATCGAAATAAATTATATTCCAATAGACTGGAATGTACGGAAAATAAATCCATGATCTCCTAGATTTCAGACCCCTCGTTTGAGACCAATTCCTATCATCCGAGTGAGATGAGAAAAACGAGGACATGGTATATCTAAACATGTATAACATCGCTGATGACATAATACCCGCATGGAGCTGAGCACATTGAGGCTAATTAGACATCATCGATTGAAGTCTAATGAGACAATGATTGATTTGGAGCTCAATTATCGAAATTAAATGATGCAGGGAATTGGGAGAGTGAATCTTGGGCGAAGCACTACAAAAGGCATTCTGAACGATGAAACTGTCGTAATATCCGAATTGATTCAGCATTTCCTTGTTGGCCGTAGAATACAATGAATAATGACTGATGGGGAGATAGCACACTGATAAACCATAGAGGTCGATGAAAAATATCCCTTATGAAAGGGGGATAAGATAAATATGTAAAATGGCCATGCCAAAAATTAAATCATAAGCATTTCTTTTTAAAGATATTATAATCAATGGCTAATTAATGCAATTAATTACTTGTACTTATGAGTAACAAAACAATGGATGATTTAAGTAACCTTGTGGAACTACAGTAACAAAAAGAAAATATAAATCGAGTTCAGTACGGTTGATAGACGTTCAATGATATAGTTAGTTCAATGATGATAGACGTGACGCAATTCTACATGTATAAACTACTCCGCAAGCCCCTTCGGTTGCCGTGGGGAGGAAGGACGGGAGCATCGAGAGCTATCATCTTTGCTACTATCCCAGTGTACAATTTAGATAATGATCTCTTTTCCTCAAAAATGCAAACTTATCCTCCGACCAGACGCTGCTCATATAAACAAGCGATTGAGATTTTTTTATTTTTCTTCATAGTGCCGTCCCTCTGTTTGAGTATAATTGCAGGTACTGAAGTTAAAACATTTTTTCAAAACTATTTTTAAGCGTAAAAATTGAAACATTGATGTTAAGAGGTCAGATATAAATTAATACTATTTGGTTTCCGAGGATCAGGTCTTTCAATGGAGACTTTATCCCCCTCAGAGGAGTTGAAATCGATCAAGTGGATAAAAATTACACAGCATGTGATTGAAACAAATTTAAAAAAATTAAATTTCGCCTGAATTTGCTACAATTGCAAATGAACTGCGAGACATGAGAACCACATCCCAGGCTTTCAAATCCCTGCGACCCCTTTTCAAAGAGCACGCCCTCGAAAGAGAGGGAGAGAGGTCGACTTGAGCAACCGACTCAACTGGAAATAGAGAACAGCGGAATTTGATGGAAGAGCGGACGAGGCGAGTAGTTGCTGCATGAACTGGGACGGAATATACGGCACGCATGCACGCGCGCCGCGTGTGCTTATTAGAATGGACGTGCGCGATCCCCGGTCATTGCCGCATGCCGCTGGACGGCGGCTGGAGGCCCCTCAACGAATCCGCTCAAGACCAGCTTTGCTTGCTTCGCACTGGATTCTCCGAAATTCTGCGAGAGCAGTAAGGTGACGGTTCAAACAACATGAGACAACGCCTAACTTTTTCTTCGCAAAATAGTTTCAAGCGTACAAAAAGCTTTTCATGCTAGGAATAAATACAGAAAAAGCAATATTAATGGATTTTGGGCCTTCTCCGCGTCAAAACTTTAAATGGTCAACGTTTCCTTTCCTATACCGGAGACCTCATTAGGGCAAATGACCGTGTCGCCTTCATTGAGTATCAATTTATAGGTGGCGGGTGCTGGCAGATAACTTTCTAGACGTTTTTATTTCCAGAAATTACTCGAAGCCAAGTTTCGCTAATCTTCTGTCCGTTGTCTCTATTTAAGTTGTTCCTATGCTTTTTAATTCACAAGGCCTCCGGGAAAATGCTCGTTTTGAATAATTTTTCTTTAACACAGAGACAACTTTAATAGGAACAACGGACTTATGATTAGCGAACTTGGCTTCCAGTAACTTTAGATAGAATGACGCCCAGAAAATTCTCTGCCAGCAACCACCACCAATAAATTGATGCTCAATGAAGGCGACACACTCATTCGCCTAGATGAGGTCACCAGAATTTGAGAGGAAACGTTGGCCATTCAAAGTCGTTATGCGAGTAACCTAAAAAAAATCTCCATTAATATTGACGAACATGGACCACGAAATTTTTAATTATCTGACAGGAAAAAAACACTTCCAAACTGTTATATACACCAAGGAAGAAGTTCGCTATTAAAAAATATTTGGCCTGATCAGGATTCGAACCTGGACCTCCTGATTGCCAGTCAGGGTTCGAATCCAAGCTAAGCAAAATATTTTTTCATGGCCAACTTCATCTTTGGTGTATATAAATTTGCAGCGGTGCGCGTGATTGCGCGCGAAGTGACTTGCTTCATGCAGTGTCCTCCAAACGCCTGTGCCCACTATCTAACGATTTGATCGTTGGATCATTCTTCCTCATAGAACAATTCTCCAAAGTCGTTAGAACATTAATAGCTTTGCTTGCTTTCGCTTTTTAGTAGGGCCCTCTTCGCTTCTATAGCCTTGAGGTGTTTTCCCCTGTCCCGTTCCTTCCGCTCCTATCCTTTCTTAGAGGCGTCGTCGGGCTGCTATCGCGGCAGCGCCTCATTCCTTTTCCCTTCCTCTCCAGCCCCTCCCCGGGTGATCGGGCGTATAAGCCACGGGCTTGGTTCCCGGCCCCGGTGCGTTGTATCTTCGAAGGGTTCGCCCTGAACCCTCATACTCTCTGCCTGTGCCCACTCAGCCATCCTTTTCCACGGCATTTTTTAGCTAAATTTCAGGGATAAATTTCATTATATCAAATTAAGAGCTCACCACGCTTATTGGGATACTGTACATTTCTATCAGTTCAATAAATGTCCAAATTTCTCGGAGAGAAATCAGCATATATTTTACAACCTCATGGAATATTTTAGAGGAAAAAGGTTGAAATTTATCCTAAAAAGTTTAAGCTATCAATGGTTCATATTCCAATAATTAGGAAATATTAATGCACGTTAATTCCACGATAACAGCACAGCTGTCACTTAACTATATTGGAATAAAGTCCCCACAATTACAAGGTCTGATCCTCGGAACTACATATTTATAATCGTTATCTGACAAATTTTTAAATAAATTTTATAATTTTTTGCATTTTTTAAAAGTAAAAAAATGGTTGAATTTTAATGTAATCATTAATTTATACTCAGCACGGCTAATAGGGGAACGGATAAAATAAAGATAAAATCGTCTTCGTCGAATGCCTATGTACAGCACTCGTCGGAGGATCCGTTAATCAATGTTGAGAAAGAGATCATTATCAAAATAATAGGCAGGAGTGGTAGGAGTCGGTTAAAAATGGATTACACAGGGAATGGAGGGAAGATTGGTAACATTGACAGCCTCAGTATCAGGCTATTCCCAGTCTTCGAAACCGTGCCAACGGGGCCACGGCCTCATGTCCCAACAACTGTATGAAGGACAGTAGCAGCAGTGCCCTCAATCTAACATCCGATATCAGGATCCAAGATTGAAACCTCTACTACTCCTCAAATATCCTAGGAAGACTATCGATATTCCTGCACTGAGAGAACACGTTTGGATGGTACACCCTAAACCCTTTTGGGCGGGGAGGTTTGGATGCGCCATCAAGAATCATGCGACGTCATAACTAACTCTTTGGATGTAAGAACCAAAGGCAAAGAATGTCACACCAAACACGTCCAGTCAACGTCCTTTGGATGGGAGAACCAAAGTTATGGTTAGTGCACTCTACCGGTTTAGGTGCGAAATCTAAATCTATTGTTACGCGCTCTGGTGGCAATCTCATGAAGCTCTCTAGCACCCGCAGTTCTGTGTTCAGCCGTGGAAGCCGTAGACACGTGTGGACTTGATGTGGGCAAAACGGGCGAACTCTGCTGTCGCTTGTGCTTCGTTGCTCTTGCTGCTCGAGATTATGGACGAGGGGACGGCGAATTTCTTATCGAAGGCTGGACTTGGAGCCTAAATCCATGTGTTCGCTGGTAAGTTGCGAGTTGTTGTTTATTCTCACGGCCATTTTGTGTTTATTCTCACCGCCATATTGCATTAATTCTCATGCCCGCACTATCACCCTTTGCTTATGAGTTCTTCAGATTCCCATTGTTATCTCTATGTGCTTATTAAAACAAAGTTCAAGCTCTCAGATCATATTTTGTTGGAAGTGCTGCTGTGCTTATTAACATTGACCTTTATTTATTGAGGTTAAATTGTCTCACGTTTCTTGTATTTCCCGATGATATTTATAATATGTTGTGATTGTATTTTAATAATATTTTATGCTATTGGCATAGATTTGATAATGATATTAATTCACTGTGTTTTGTGCACTTTTTATGATATTATAACGGTGGATTCATCGAGAGCCTTGCGGAGTAATCATCGAGAGCGTTGGCACGGAGGTTATTGACGAGGAAAGGAGAATAAACAAGAAGAGATTGAGAAAAATTGTGTGTTTGGAGTGAATTTTATGTAACTGTGTGTTTATATATTGGAAATAAATGTTCTTTCTAGTGTTCTACAAATGGGGATATTTATTTTTCCACCCACGCACATTATAATATGTTGAATTATGTGATAAAAGATAAGTATTATGACCTCTACAGAGCTAGGTTTTCTCATTTTTTAGTTGCACTGTCCTAGTTGCCAATTTAGAAATGGGTTGAAAAAGAACACTATTAAGGTGTAGTGGGGCTGAATAGGAAGGAGGAAGGGGTAGGCACGCAATCCTTTGGGAAGGTGGTCTAAACTTTTCATTCGGCATCCAAACATTGTTCTGATGAGTTACCCAACGCTTTGGTTCTCACACCCAAAGTACTCGTCCATCTTCTTTGGATGTAGCAACCAAAGGAGTAGTTGGAACATCCAACTCCTCATCATCCATTCCCTTTGGGTGACACAACCAAATGTATGGACAAGTCCTTTCCCTCACCTCAGCTTTGGGTGTGACACCCAAACCTACGATTCTCATATCCAAAGTGTTTTTTCAGTGTGTGATTGAATAAAGTACTATTTGAAGGACAAATCAAAAATGAGCACGGCCCGGCAATCAGCACCTTTTAATAGATAATCGTTTTTTTCCCAGAAGAGATTCATTTTTGCCATGTGAGGATAGAACGGCGGAGGAATTGTGAATCTGTTCAAGGTTCTTAGACGGTAAGGTTGCCTCATTCGTAACTGCGCATGCGCCAGCAGAAGTCCCGTTACGTCACGGTAGACCCAACTTCCAGCGCCATTTCAAATTCTAGCCTTTCCGCGGGCCTAACTGCTTACCGCAGCGAGTTCTTGAATTTACCCTCTATCGAACACTATAAGCCGAATTTTAAATTGAAGGCCGATTTATGAAAATAATGATGATAAGATTTAAAAAAAGATAAATTCGTGTATTCAGACGCCATAATTTCCTGATGAAGTGATGAAATGGGAAGGTGTGCGAGTTAATTCCGTGTCCACACTTCCTTCCTGTAACTCTCAAAACACTGTTTTCCTTGCTACTTCCGCAATATAATTTAAACTTAGATTAATATGGCTGGGAGGAAAATACGCAAAAACCGAATTAGTTGCTTCAAAAAATTACAGTTCTGCAACTTTTTAAATAGAAATTATGCTCGTTTTCATTCTTCGCCGGGCTTTGAAAATACAGACTGTCCCAAGGGTCGTGTGTCATTTTTGACCTGTAAATTTAGTAACTTTGCATGGAGCAATGTTCATTAAAATTAGCATATGTACTTATGGGAAAAGGTCCTAAGTTTTGTTGAGTGTAAAAAATTTTTTACAATTTTGATCTTTTGACCTCACAATGTGGGTCCAAACCAAAATTTGCCTTAATTTCAATGTTTAAAAAATCGAGATAGAAAAAAGTCTGAATTTCATTGACCAAGATGACTATTCTTAGGTTTTCGGACACGAGAAACCCGAAAATAATACTTTTATTCACGAAAATTCAACTGTTGACCCAGTAAGGTCACCGTCAAGGTCATAAAGGTGGCAAAAAGAATAGTATACCAACAAAGGTGTCGATCCATGGGTTTTAGGGTGCCCAAGTCATTGGTAAAGTCCAAAAACCCTTATTATTCACTAATTGACCTCCGAGGGTCACAATGGGGGTCAAAGGTCATAGAGTTAAACGTCGGGCCATCATGACAACCAACGTGTCAAACCATGGGTTTTGAAGGGTGCCAAAGTCGGTTAGGCAGTTCATAGATCCGTAGTGTGGATTTTTTGACCTCTGAGGGTCAGAATGGGGGTCAAAGGTCATCGGGTTAAACGTCCGGAAATCATGATAACCAGCGTGTCAAACCATAGGTTTTGAAGGGTGCAAAAGTCGGTTAAGCAGTTCATAGATCCGTAGTGTTGATTTTTAGACCTCCGAGGGTCACAATGGGGGTCAAAGGTCATAGGGTTAAACCTCGGGCAATCATGACAACCAACGTGTCAAATGATAGGTTTTGGAGGGTGCCAAAGTCGGTTAGGCAGTTCATAGATCCGTATTGTTGATTTTTGACCTCCGAAATTCGTAATGGGGTCAAAGGTCATAGAGTTAAACCATAGAGTAAGAAAGTATGCAACGCGCTTACCATCCCTTCCTTCCGAAATTTTTCCATTTCCTCGCAGTCTTTTCCAACAGCCCCCCCGTGCTCTCTTACTTTAACGCCGCAGTTGATTATTTATTTCTCTAAATATTCTTTTGATTTGTCGCCCAAAGTGTAAGACAAAACTCCGTTTAAAAAGATATTGGCTATGTCCAAAACCTTAAGGTAAAAAATAAAAGCAATGGATGAATCCAGCTTTTATTTTGATTGTATCAAGCAATGTGATAAAAATTTGACGATTTAAGAGAAATATCATAAAACGACAACATTAATAGGATAATAAACTGAAATGTGAACATGGAGTTTTCATTGTGCTAGTCAACCATCCAATTGCAGATATGGTTTCGATTGCCATGCTCTTCTTCTTTTGAAGCTCCTGCAACATTACACTTTCTAGGTCTTCCAGTTTAGAATTTTTAAATTCGTTATAACGCACACCTGGAATTTTCTAGTACACGCTGCGCGGACAATAGTGCGCGGACACAGAGTCGGGAAAAAGGATGTCTAGGGAAATAAATAATCAACAACGGCTCGAAACTAAGAGGGCGGGGGAGGCTTGTCGGAAAAGACAGTGGATATGTGTACTACTAGCACTCACTTGGTCACCCTTCTAAACCTTTGGCTGGGGACATTAGTTTTCCTATTACTTCAAAACATACCTCTATGACCTTTGACCCCCATTATGACCCTCGGTGGTAAAAAAAATCGACAATATGGATCTACGAACAGCAAAACTGACTTGGGCACACTTTAAAACCCATGGTTCCACACTTTTGCTGTCATATTGGCCCGAGGTTTAACTCTATGACCTTTGACCCCCATTGTGACCCTCAACAGCAAAAGTCTATGAGCGGATCTATGAACTGCCTAACCGACTTTGGCACCCTCCAAAACCTATCGTTTGACACGTTGGTTGTCATGATTGCCCGAGGTTTAACCCTATGACCTTTGACCCCATTATGAATTTCGGAGGTCAAAAATCAACAATACGGATCTATGAACTGCCTAACCGACTTTGGCACCCTCCAAAACCCATGGTTTGACACGTTGGTTGTCATGATGGCCCGACGTTTAACTCTATGACCTTTGACCCCCATTGTGACCCTCGGAGGTCAATTAGTGAATAATAAGGGTTTTTGGACTTTACCAATGACTTGGGCACCCTAAAACCCATGGATCGACACCTTTGTTGGTATACTATTCTTTTTGCCACCTTTATGACCTTGACGGTGACCTTACTGGGTCAACAGTTGAATTTTCGTGAATAAAAGTATTATTTTCGGGTTTCTCGTGTCCGAAAACCTAAGAATAGTCATCTTGGTCAATGAAATTCAGACTTTTTTCTATCTCGATTTTTTAAACATTGAAATTAAGGCAAATTTTGGTTTGGACCCACATTGTGAGGTCAAAAGATCAAAATTGTAAAAAATTTTTTACACTCAACAAAACTTAGGACCTTTTCCCATAAGTACATATGCTAATTTTAATGAACATTGCTCCATGCAAAGTTACTAAATTTACAGGTCAAAAATGACACACGACCCTTGGGACAGTCTGTATTTTCAAAGCCCGGCGAAGAATGAAAACGAGCATAATTTCTATTTAAAAAGTTGCAGAACTGTAATTTTTTGAAGCAACTAATTCGGTTTTTGCGTATTTTCCTCCCAGCCATATTAATCTAAGTTTAAATTATATTGCGGAAGTAGCAAGGAAAACAGTGTTTTGAGAGTTACAGGAAGGAAGTGTGGACACGGAATTAACTCGCACACCTTCCCATTTCATCACTTCATCAGGAAATTATGGCGTCTGAATACACGAATTTATCTTTTTTTAAATCTTATCATCATTATTTTCATAAATCGGCCTTCAATTTAAAATTCGGCTTATAGTGTTCGATAGAGGGTAAATTCAAGAACTCGCTGCGGTAAGCAGTTAGGCCCGCGGAAAGGCTAGAATTTGAAATGGCGCTGGAAGTTGGGTCTACCGTGACGTCAAGCCAATGGGAGCCCGAGTCGCGAATGAGGCAACCTTTACTTTAAGAGCCTTGGAATCTGTTATATGGACTCTGAAAATAAGAGGACGTGTCATATTCGCTCGACCGTTGTTTTTTCGATCGCATTACTCGTTTAAAATTTATTGTATCATCTCGAAATATTCATGATACGCGTCCTGTTATAGAAACGTAAAGGTGTAGATAAATTCGTTCTATGGTGTTAGGCTCAACCTTAGACCATATAAGTAAGTCTTGTTATATGGTCTTAGGGCTCAACTATGTGGAAGTTAATGTTCGAAAATGAAATTAGTGGAAGTGTAGATAAAGTAACATCTATTTTAATTAATATCGTGGCAGGAATTTTTGGGTTTGACGCCGCGTATATTTATACCATGCGACTGCTTTCCTTCTGTGTGAATGCACTAGTGCAACTGTTGCACAACAAACGCGTCCGGAACCCGAAAAATGCCTCGACGTCGCGAAAATTATGGAAACTTGCCATAATATGCATGCCACAGATACGACGAAAAATGTTCACCAATTTAGAATTTTTTAGAAACCAAAAAGAGAAAAAAATCTCATCAAAGGATTGAGAGAATTTAAGCAAATTTGGGGGGAAATAGGCTATGCTTGTTTTCTCTTCACTTAAAAATTTTTCTGCCCAAATTTCAAGGTATTCAAATAAGAAGTCGTGTTTTTAGTATGCATACAGTGAAATAAATATGAGAGGGTTCACAAGGAAAACTCAGAGGAAACTTATCGCTGCCTTATTAACGCCTAACTAAAGCGACGATCCAAAATCTAAACTGTTTTCCAAAGAAACAGATAATTTATATCAAACCCATAATTTTTATAAAGCAGCTGAATTTCATGGCGGAGTATATTTAATATTTCCAATGTCACAACCTATCAATCATGATGTCGGGGATATGATCTACCGATTGTGATTGCGAGAGGCTGAGTGAAAACGTTAGAACGACCGAGAGAAGGAAAATGCCACTTCCCTGTTGCAGTAATAAGCAAGGAGACACACTTCAGGGTCAGTCTCTTTGCATAAATAGATCGAAATAGAAGGCTATCCAGCAATTACTCCCGTTATTCACATTCCCATTACTTAATACTCATCCAACGGGCGCATTGATCCCCAAGGTACTCTCGCACCGAGTAAGATGTAGCCTGCATGGGCACTTTGCCACAAGTTCATTAGATCCCGGTTAGAAATCAAGGACTTAACCAATAGAGAGGAACCGGTCGGACAGATCAAGGACGAGCAACTGATATAGGTAGAGAAGTGTATTTTCCCATTATTAATTTTCTGGGTTGAGAGAAATGTAGATATACCATCACCAAAGCAATTTTTAAGAAATGAAAGAGATGAATAAAATTCGCTATTCAGAACAGCACTCCCCTTTAGATGAAATATCACTATTGCTTGACCAGCTGCATTTGTAATTTTTTGAAATGTATTCCTTATTTTAACCCTTTAACTATCATCATGAAATTTCTTGTGGAGTATATATACCCGTGTCGATATTTTCTCTTATCACAAAATTTGAAATTTTCAATCTGAGGATTTACGGTGTAAAAATTTCAACATCTATGGTGACAAGGGTCGACTTTACGCCCCTTAAAAGTTTTCAGATATTGATTTGCGTTTTAAACGCATAACAAATCTGGAAAAAAAACTTTCGAGCGAGAGTGAAGATCTTCTTAAGTCACCGTCTTCAGGATCCTGGAAGATCCGCTGTACCATATGATAATTTATAAATGGACCAAAAATTGTTGAATCGAAGATATTTTATGCTATTATCCCTAGGATTTTTTCAGAACCCTGTCGTGAATAATGTTAATGTGCCACTCTACGTAGACATCGTCTTACCGTATTATAGTATTCTACCGATTAAGGTGGCTTTTTATGGAGTACTAAGGAGTAGTATGGGAACCTCTCTTTCCTTCCAGCACTGCCTTCTTCAAATCACTTTAAGGCCTACAACCTTCCAACCTTCTAAAAATCCTATTCTCTTCCTTCTTTCCCCTCGTTTACCTAACATTCTACCTCCTAACACCGTTTTCAACATCCCCTCTCCGCTTAGTACTCGCTCCATCTATACTCTCTGTCTCCCCCGTATCTCATCTAAAAGCTGCCTCTCCTCACCCAGGGTACCTTAAAGAAAAATGAAATCCACATTCCGCTTAACCGTAAAGGCGCCAGAGAATTTTGTTCCATCCACCTAAAAAATTCATTCCGCTCCGTTTGCTCATGCTCCGCATAATTTATAACAATATAGGTGCTTCTTAAACAAAATCTTGCGTGTGAGTTGTGAGTTGCGAGCATCAATTCAACGAAAGAATGAGCTAAAGAAAGCAAAAATACTTCATATCTAATTCGAAATTCCACGAAATTGGAACCTGTGCGCGGAAAACATGGCACATGATGATAGATAGGCATCACCAGGCACTATTACACCTAGCCGGAGCATAAATCATATTAAAGGTGGTGTTCTGCACGTGTTAACTCACAAGGCGTGCTACTTTCCGCGTATCTTTCTACAAATCGTGACTAGCATGACCGTTCGTTCATGAGAAGAAACAGTAATGCAAGCATTCGTTCGAAGGCGTAAAGGTCATCGGAAAAAAATTCATCTCTCCGCTTCGCAGCGTCTCCACCGCGTACGCCGCTAACGTACTGATCAAGAATCCAAAGGCACGCCACAGCGATACGGACCGAAGGCTCGCACGTCCTCACACACACACACACACACACGACCGCTTTATCAAAAGTCTTGACCAAAATATGCAAACCTTTCTCTTTTTCTGTAAACTCGTCTTGATTTACCGGCCAATAAATAATAATAATAATAATAAAAGAAAAAAAAAAAGAATTATGGAAATCAGATAAAGTACACATTATACCTAGAATTATCTCTGTCACGGGAGTAGTGCCTCATTCAATTCTATCAAGGTCTTAAAACTATTGGACTGCCAAAAATTTGTTCATTACAATACAAAAAGCAGCAATTTTAAATACATGTCGGATTGTCAGAAAAATTTTCAACACAGAGTAAAAAGACGAGAGTGCTCGGTGATACCCGAACCTTGCCTAACACCAGCTAAATGCTCTGAATAAAAAATAATAATGATAATAAAACACACACACCTTTGCAGTTTTTACGAAAGAGAAGGAATGGGCATTATGCAAATTAAGACTACGCATCATTGCCACTCGACCGATTTATTTTCGTGATGTATTTTCCATTTTAAAACTAATTCTGTAGACCAGAAAAGTCCAGGAATGTATATGAAGTAGACCCTTCACATAAATTGCCTGTATCTCAAATTTGAAAATTATGCAAACATATTATTCTCGCATGCAAACATTCGCATTTGAGATACAGGCGATGTTGACGAGGATTAGCAATGCACATGTGTTGTAAGATCTAAGGTTTTTCTCAGTGCATGAGATGCAGAAATGATTCATGGGTTTTCCACCGTGTAATTAAATGCATTTCTCCTGACATTTCGGACAACGACTAGTGAATCAGGGAATGTTTCAGTAGATTCCTTGAGGATAAGTCGCTCTCCCAAACGTCGGGAGAAATTCAGCCAATTACGCGGTGGAGAACCTGAGAATATTTTCCGCAATACACCAATGTACTCTGTTTTTTTCGGGCGTGACATCATGGAATTTACTCATCATTTTGAGAGTTAAAAAATGCTTGGTATTTTCACAAATACTTATTTCAAAGCTCCAGTGCGACATAGGTTTCGGAGGTGATCGTCATTATCAGGCACTTTGGCAATAGGGGACATGGAATCAAATTCGAATCTACCTCCCAAAAGTTTCTTTTTCTTCTTGCGGAAGGGCGGGCACACAACTAAACTTAATTTGACAGTAAAAAATAAAAACTTGGAGCTTACGGAGGAGAATTTTCTCTGATTTTCGATATGACGAAGTCCATCATACTATAAAGAGGAGGGGCACAGGAACGACTGGGGAAAAACTAATATTTAAAGAAGAGGGACGAAGGAAAGGGGGAATATGAAATGGGGAAAACAAGTTCATGGAGGCTGGTAGTACTCCAGCGAGCGCAATTGATTCCTGGGGCAGAAAATCCACGGAAGGCCCAACCCTGCGGCAAGAACAAGAATTTTTTCCCCATGCCACCGTAAAAAGCACACATCGGCCTTTTCCATCGGGGATTATTCAAAAATTCAACAAATGAACGTGTACATACAAACAACCTGCCTGCCGCCCGGAAAGGATAACCTACCCAGGCGGGTCTTGAACCCGCACCTCTTTTTTGGCTGGCAAGGACTTTACCCCACCGTCAATCAGGCCTTTTGTTCATAATGTTCGCTTGAGATGACAACGTAAGTTTTAAAATATTTGTACGTCACCAAAAAGGGCAATCACGACCGGAAGAGGGAGAGAGATGAGTCCAATTATACAAAGAATATGATATAGTTCTACCCATGATATCCTACACAGTTGTCTGGTACAAAACAAAATTTTAGGTATATCACGTAGGAGAAAATTAAATCGCCAAGACGTGAGTCAGAGAGATGAACGCCCGTATGTCCACAAGAAGAGGGTTCAGCACCATGGATGGAGCTAGCACACACAAAAAACAAATTTTTTACGAAGCAAAGCGATTGGAAAGAGAAAAATTGAAGATATATGTATACTTTGTCCGTTTACTCTATCAATCCTTGGCCATTACATAAGCAGTGACCTAGAAAGATGGACGATAGATATGGTGGGCTTCTGAATTATTGAGAACGAAATGCTACTTCACAAACAGTCGCACACTTGGGCGTAATCTCAAAATTCAGACCAAAAATAAAAAGAATATGTATTACTAAAATCTGATGCTTTCCCGGCGAATATGTTCAAAAAAAGGCTATTCGGGCTTCCAGCCGGGTGGTCTCCCTCCATTCTGCCGACGTTTCGGAACACGAGTCGGGTTCCATCCTCAGGGCTAATGGTGAGCCCATTCACCATTAGCCCTGAGGATGGAACCCGACTCGTGTTCCGAAACGTCGGCAGAATGGAGGGAGACCACCCGGCTGGAAGCCCGAATAGCCTTTTTTGAATATGTATTACTCTTCAAAAACATTTGTGAGAAATAAATCGATAATTACAAATTAGATGTTCTAAGCATACTTCTGCCCAAATTCAGCCTTAAATATATATTAGATAATTTCTATGTTTTTAGTTTTTGGCACGTTTTCAAGGCCTTCATGATCATCCGTTCCGGCTCATCCGTACTCCTCATATTTTACATGCTCCAATAGAGAAGAACGTCCGAATTGCGCAAATTACCCTTAATCCAACTTTCCCGATCGCGAGCGTTCATACTTCGCATATTTCTGCTAAGCCGACGGGAATAGGTCTCACCTCAGACCTAAATTTGTTTGTTGGCTGTTCGAAGCATGCAATAGAAATAACTGATCAAATCAAAAATCAACTGCTCATGTTCCAGCTCGTTCATTAATCCTATCTCATACACTAGCAGCGTGCTCTAAATAAGATCTCACGAGGGAAAAGTAGTCCTTTTCTCTTACCTAGCATTCGCACTTCCCGAGGATTCTTTTCACGGAAGAAGTAGATGTAGAGTGTCTGACCCCTTTCACCATACACGACTTTCATTTCGCCCTCCATATTTTCTCACTATCACTCTCATTCCTTCGAATAACAGCTCGCCCAACTCTCTTAAGACTTTCTTATCACCTAAAAAAAAAACTACACGAAATTCTGCATGCAATTCCACTGGCATATGACCGACACCTGAACACATAGGCGGATTCAGGAGGGGGGGCACAGAGGCATGCGCCCTCCCTCGCCGCTTGAAAATAGACAAGATTTTTAATACGGTTATCATTTCGTTCGTTTTATTTTGTGCATTACGGGGCCTCAGACATTTAATTTAATATTAATAGCGTTCGTATGAAAATAATGAGAATATTTCGTACATTAATTGTAGTACGCTGTTTTTAATCTCTCAAATATAAGAAGACCGTTGTGCAACCCCCCTCCAGAAAAAATTCTGGATCCACTCGTGCCTGGACAATGTTCAGTGAATATGTCATTGCACCCAGCAAAAATATCCCACGCACAGCCCCTCACATCCACTCGGAACAACCAGCTGACTGATCATTTGCGGAATGCAATCGTACGGATTAGAGGACCTTTTTTCGACCCATATTGACGGTCATAAAAAGAGCCGGATACGGATGCTGTTATCCGTTATGATGATAATGCACGCTGTTCAAAAATCGTAGGGGTAATTGTTTACCTTGCATAGTTTGTAAATTGATTCGTTCATTATTTGAATCAACCATAAGCTAAACTCAAAATTTGCTCTTACCAAATAAATTGAACTCATTTCATATGCCAAGGAAATGAGCATAGACTTTTCACTCGATCCCATTCTGACGAATACCTACGGGAATGGCGACCAAAACGAGGAGTCTCGGGGCGCATCTGGAGTGCAGCACTGAGAATGCACGCACCAATGATTGCCCTTAGAGTCGCATGAGACCGCATCCGCAGCTATGGGTGCCATTCCGGATCCCTGAAGCACTCCGCACTGAAGAATTCTCTCCCCTCCCCTTCGGACGATACACTCCCCCATTCCTTCCCCATTTCCCATCCCCCCTCTCTCCCCGCCCGCGACCGCTAATCCCGCATCTGCCCTCTCCCGACCTCCATCCGTCGCTCCACGATTCTGCGAATCCATCCCCCGTCTGACCACCACCCCCCCAGATGGTGCTAAAAAAAAACACCTGCAAACTCCTGAATAATGTGAAATACATAATATATCGCAGTTGCAATACCATTAGCATGTTTAAAAATTTATGTCCATGCTATTGGAAAGTATTTACTGGTTTTCAAACTTGTTAAGTTTGCATTTATTTATTCGTCATTGAGATTTCAACTATGCATAATTAATATTTTATAACATTAACCTCAGGTCTGTTTGAAATCGAAAGCCATATTTGTTGGAGTAAATGATTTATCATTATTCATGTTCTACTTATTTGGTTATTTAATTATTATCTCATGTTCTACCCTAAATGTTGTGATGGGTATATGTGCATACTTAGGTTTTCTTGCTATGATTGATTGAGTTAACTTCAAGAGAGGGATTAGGAGAGTGCTTATGAAGATAATGCTCCATAAACCCTCATTCAGAGCGAGTGGATTTTTTAAAAATTCCGTCGCGTGGTTAGGGGAGAGAATTTTTCAGTGCGAGTCCTGCAGGAATCCGTAATGGCACTCATTGCTGCGACTCAAAAGCCATTTAAGGCGACTCAAACGTAGGTACTGCATTCTAGATAGGGCGGGGCTCCTCTTTTTGGTGGCTATTGTGCGGAAGTTGGTGTGGATATTCGTATTCGTAGGATCGAGTGAACATTCGATGCTCATTTTATTGGCACATGAAATCACTTTGGAAAGAGTAACTTCCGGGTAAAGTTTATGGTCGATTTAAAAGTTAATGTTGCACCTAATTTTCTCTACGATTTTTCGACAGTCGACATTATCATAAAAACGGATAGTAAACATATTCCGCACTTTTCATGGCCGTCAGAAAGGGTCGAGAAAAGGTTCACTAATCCGTGCGTCTGTGTACCGCAAATGACCAGTAGGTAGTTGTTCCGAGCGGGTGTGGTGATATTCCTGCAAGATGCATTTGAATGTAGTGAACATTCTCTACCGTAATTCTCACGCCGATGCTACGAAGCGACCTCTGCGAGGAAGATTACACGAGTATATCGCGCGAGAATAGGTACTCCATCTAGCTGTGCTAGTTAACGCCGTTTTCAGAGTTTCAAATGATTATCTTCCCGTCTATCCAGCCACCGCTTCGGGCAGGATTATACGAGCGCTCATGAAGAAAATACTCCGTTAACCCTATCCATGGCGAGTGTAAGGTTGAAAATTCTATCGCGTGTCAAACAAGAGATTATGAATGAAACGTGAGAGAAGCTTTATCTGGCCGCTTAAACTGTAGTCCCATTCTCTGAGTATTAATCCACCTCTCATCATGTTCTATTTATTGAGATCAATCCGAATTTCAGACGCTCTAATCTGTAGTTGATAATTGCTGTAACTCAATTAAACTCCTTAGTAGTTCTTGTGACGTGAATAAGGGCGATAAAACTAACGCGACGTCAAAAAAAGTTGGAACTATTTCGGTTTGAGTTTCACTTTTAGATGAAACTGGATTAGGTAATAGAGTGATCGAATTTTATTGGAACCGCACGGATATAGTCACGTTTTAAACAGTCAAAATTGAGACCATTCAATGTCCATATCAGCAACAGAAGATAGGATACATTATAAAGCGGAAAGAAAGAATTCCAAGAGGAAAACGTTCCGAAATATCCCCCAAATAACAATACCAAGACACTGAGTTGGCACAGAGATACGGGTTGCTATCAGTGACGTCATGGCAAAATTAGCAATGCCGGAACGCTCTTCCTTAACTTTTTTCAGAAGTGTGTGTGTGTGTTTACTACTAGATATTATTTACGTTTTACTACAATATTTTTATTTCGGTTACGAATGTACCTATATATTACAAATTTTCAGGCACCAAAATTGATATAAGTGTTATTTGACTATTATGCCTTTTGTTAACCAGTGCCAGAACGGTGTTCCGCCGCGTTCCATCACCATGACACCACTGGTTGCAGTACAATTATACACCAGCGGTTCTGCGCCTGAGCCTTTGAAAAACTGTAGCCGTGTTATCTCAAGCTTACTTTTTCACTGAAAAAGCTAATTCCTGAATCTTGGCGGTCAGAAATTTTCTTAGGCCTCGTCATAAATTTAACAGCGTGTTTCCTTCGAAGGTGATCAAAGAAAATGTAAGAAAAATTATAGTTTAAAAGATTCAAGGCAAGGCATAGGAAAATATAAAATAGAAGAACTGCATGTTTGAAAGTACTTATTAGAGTGTTATAGTATCAGTAACAGAGCTTGAAAAAAAATCATGAATCAAACGCCTGTGTTGCCACTTTCTCTCCGCTTGTTATGTTCATACCATTCATTCTGATTTTCACAGTTACTTTCTTGATTCGGATTCAAGGAAATATAATTTATAATCACGCTATACCGACTCAATACAGGAGTCAGAGCACACCTGTTTATTGTTCGCATACCCATGTCACGAAAGTAGTATTCTCGATAATAGTAAATATTCATGAAAGCTGTGCTTAGAGGGAAGATATTTATTTATTTCAAAAGCCCACATACAGCAATTATTGCCAATTTACAGTGGCGCAATAGCAAGATTTACAGAGGCGCAATATATTTTCTGTCATTGATATTTTTTCGATTATAATATTTTTCCAAACGTATTTTTATTACATTCTGACGGACGTTATTCAAGCGGAATAACGTAATCCGGAAGGCGATAAAATAAGCGCGCAGGTTTCGAATTTATTTCGAATTCTGCGCGCTCGAGTTTTTTTTATTACCAAAGCTATTTTCAGGCATTCTTTAACTCATCATTCCCACGTGAAAATTCTGTCTCAAATCGGTCTATTAATGACATAAAAAAATATAACTAATATAATTATAGCATAAACCATGAAAGGTTGACAAACTAAAGATAATAGAGTAACAGTGCTCTCTATACTCCATGAGTATACTCTTTAATCCAATACTACCCTAAGCAAATGACCAATTATTCCCATCCGATACAGAGGCTTGCAGAATGATAATTAACGTTCTGAGTGAGAATCAGGAAAACAGCAGCAATTGACTAGTACTACGCTTACTGATTTTTTTCTCATTTGCCGGCCGAGTTATCTTTTATCTTCTGGATTAAACCCTGGAGTTAACTGATTACTCTCGTTCACGTTCACTGAAGCAATCCACTAAAGGCGAGTTAATTTCCACCGCAAACCGTTACGCTTCCATCACCCGAGCGACGCTGAACAAACTCAATTTCACCCCTGCCAGTTCATTAACTAAGGCTTACAACACAGGAAGGGATGGAGAAGGGGTACAGAGAGAGAGGGAGAGAACCAGGAAGACGTTCCGTCGGTGACTGCTCCCGAGGAGAGATAAGCCAATCAGGAGAACCCGCGCCCTCCACCCACCCACCCCCTCCTGACAGGTGAGAACGGAGCATAGGGCCGCAGACTGTCTCGCCTGCGCGCTCCCGTCCGCCCCGTGAGTAAAACCTCAACCTCCCCTTATCTCATTACCCTTTTACTGACACCGGGCCGATATGTCGGCCCCCGCTGGTTGAGCGAAAACTGCCAGGGGCCGAATTATTTCACTTTTTTCGTGATTGTGGCCTTTTCAACGGCTGTAATTTATGTAAACTCCCCATAATCTATCTATGGTTATAAGATGTAAATATAACTTAAGAATTGGAAAAAAAATCTAGACGTATTAAATTAAATTAAGTAGCTGAAAAATTTTTAAATCTGAAATGTTGCTAATTCCGGAAAATAGCCCTGGCAGTCTTCATACATCCCACCTGAAATGGGCTGGCAGGAAAAGGGTTAAAAGGCTGCGTGGCTCCAGCTACGTCGACTCCACTCGCTTCGTTCTTGTCACAAACGCGTTCCATTGCTCTTCCATCCTCCCCTACTCCGGTATTATTTCCCTCCATCCTCAGCAATCCTGGTTGTGCCTGTTCCATTTTATTGCTGGCTAAATTTCAAAGGCTTGAACCACACGCTCTTTGGCCTCTTACAATTCGGGGTCTTAGCAAACACAGGAAATTTATTGATCAACGCATTATAACAACGGTAAAACCTCTCACTTACAGACACTAACGGTCCTGGAAAATGTGTACGTAAGGGAGAAGTGACCGTATTTCGGAGGTGACCCTAAGAAAGCCTCATTTTTACGCTTTATGTCACCCCGAAAGTATTATAGCGTAGAAATTTAAGCCAGTTGAATGAAATCCTTTTATTTGAAAAAAACAACACAATATTTTGTGCGATTCGTTAGAAAACCCAAGGCAATGGTGTCCGTAATAGAGTATAATTGGGCCTAAAAAGTGTCTGTGTCCGTTAAGAGGCAGTTACGTATACCGGAAGGTCTGTCCTTATACAAATATCTTTGCCCGGGATTTGTGAACTGTCCTAAAGTCAGAGGTGTCCGTAAGTCAGGGGTGTCCAAAAACGGAGGTTTCACTGTAGTATAAGCATATCATAAACCATGAATGGTTGACAAACTGATGAACAATCAGCCTAATTAGTATTCCTGGGAATATAACCAAATTTTACCATCCAATACAGTGGCTTGCAAAATAATTATGAACGATCCAAATGAGAGTCCGGTGCGTAGCAGCAATTGACAACGGATGCAGCATGGTTACGGATTTTTACTCATTCACCGGCCAATTCATTTTCCGTCTTCTAAATTAAACTCTGGAGTTGACAGATCTCTAAGAGGAATAGAGAAGGGATGAGAGGGAGAGAACCCAGCTGCGCCCAAAGAGAAATAAGTCAATCAGGAACACCCATGGATTACAGAATTAGTATTAACCCCGTTATTTCCATATTTTCAGGAGCTTATGTAGAAATCGTCTAACGCCCAAACCACCCAGACCCAATCAACACAATACTTGAAATTGCACAACATTTGCTATGAGTGTATTTATTTATGTTATCTTCCTCTGCTCATCCATTCTTCCTTTCTCCAGTATCATTTTCATTCTTTCTCAGCAATCCTGACCTCGTATGTTCCATTTCATCGCTCATTAAAAATCTTAAAGCCTTAATTACACGCTCTAAGAATCCGTGAAATTCCCGAGGTCCCACCGAATGCAGGATCTCTAGGACCTAATCTTGAGATTGTCGAATACTCAATCCATACAAGCCAGATCCACACAAAACTTATACTTGTACAAAGTTTGCCAGGTTCTTTATTATTTCATCAAGTGAAGCTTGGATTTTTGTGTGAGAGTGTGATAGCGATGTGATATAAATATTGATTGGGCAGGAGTAGCCAATTGGCGAAGGGATAACGAAGAGGGCACTTGGTTGATGAGGACCCACTTCTAGTACTCCTGGCAGAGACAAGCATCTAACTAGTACAGTGTCAATGATAAAAACAAGCACATCGGTTATGGTACCAGCCAGTAGCGAAACTATGGTGGGGAATGAGGGAATAGTTCCCCCCCTAAGTCTCAGACAAATAAAAAAATATTTAAAACTATTGTCTATTTTTGACGCATAATAAATGCATCTGGTTAAAGTTAAATTTTATGTGCCAAAATGATGTAAAATGTATTTCCAGGCATGTCAATTTTAAAATATTTTTCCGGAACCCCCGTTGCCTGAGGGGAGAGGTCCCCCTCCCATGGCCCTCCATCCCCCATCAAAGCATATTCCTAGTTACGCCACTCGTACCAGCAGTGATTTATAATATACTAGCTCTTTCTCACGCGATAGTGGAGACTGCACTCCCAAAAAAAACCTAACACTTATGCAAAGTCATGCACCGTATTATTTACTGGTCTCTCAGTTCTTTTATCAACTGATTTTATCATTGTGACTGGGTACTTCTCTTTCACATCTTCTGTTCCACTTATTTCATCCAAGGAACATGATCCTAAAAGTTTCGCTTTTCCATTATGGTCTTCCGTGATTAGGAATGACGACGTATCTTTTCTAAGTCTTTTAATATCTCTCCTATGCGAAAGATATTTTCGAGAGGCTGGATTATAATCTTCTCTCCTACATTTATAGTTATCTCTTCAGGAATATAGTCTAGTCCATATCTTTTTTTGATCCGCAGGTCCTCTTTAAAGGATCCATTTATTATCTTACGTTTGAAATTCCTAAATTATCCATCTTATCCTTTTCAGCTTATAATTAGACATACCGTGTTCTAGAGGTGATTTTTACCGTCGACTTTCGCTGAGAAAGAGGAATTGGTAACCCTCTATTTCGATTGAAGGCAGAGAAAATTCGATGTCGAATGAATGGATAACGATAGCTTTCCATTTTCAACGATCGCTACTAAACTTGATACATTGGAATGGTCTGATCTCATCGCCGAGTGAAGCCAACTAATTTACATTTGGCCGTACGTATTGATCGTGCGCTATTTTGGAATGCTTGGGAAACGCATGCATCTACGATCGTTGTTTCCTTGAATCATATAATTGATATTGAATCACGAATAGGAGGATTAATCACTGTGTTATTTTAACGCAGTCTTAGATCGTTAAAATAACTGTACTTACATACTATTTTTCCTTGTTTTTCAATTATAAAACATGGGTTAGGGTCATTTACAATTTTTCCCCGTCAATTTTGGACCGAAGTCATTGTCGTTTGTGTTCAGTCAGTTGAAAGACCCACAAAAGAACGATAATAGCTTCTACTGGACCATTCGCTACATCGGCCATCATTTTTATCAGATATCCATGCAAAGGAATGACCATCGTCGTAAGCTGATATGGTTTTCCATCTTCAATGGTTGCCGATTATTGAGAGCCATTGACTCGTTTTTTAGTGACATTTTTTTATCGTGGGAGGTCATCATTGTTCGTGTTTAGCCGGTCGAATGGGCTAAAAACGAACGATCATCGGAAACGACATCTCCTGAGCTATTGACCTTGTGGCGTTGAGGTCATTCCAATGGAATGGTGACGGTTGTATACGATGCAGGGGTCCAGCAGATGTTGGGTCAGTCGTATTCGCCATGGACCTCGACCCATGTATTTCATGAGGAAAGGCATAAAAATACGAATTTGAGCGATTTATGCATTGAATTCATGAATTGAGTGGGGGAACTTACGTAAAGGATTCCAGCGTATAAACATTCGAATTACCATGCCATTTGCGTTTCGCGAATGAGATCTTTTGTTTTACAAATTAATGGAGCCCAATAGTCTTGGGCCCTTCGTAGGATGATCGGATGTAGGATGGTGGAAGTTTTTGCTTCATTCAACTATAACTGTATGTAATTATTCCTCCTAAGATTTTGTGAATTTGACGAATAGTGCCTTTCATTAAAATGTTTTTCCATAAAATCAAAAATAGTCATAATCATATTATTACAAGAGCCGAGGCTTAAGGAGGTTGAAACTTAAGTGCGCCTCAAAGAATCAGTTTAAGATGCAAATTTGTGGAGAATTACAGTGAATATGTCGCAATAAATTGGCGAAAAAGACGACCATTCTATCACCATACATAAAATGAAATAAACGAAGCTTTGGGCAGGGAATTAACAATCAATGTCCGTCCCATCATCGACTATCGATTAAGCAATGGAATAAGTACTTGATGCCTGACAAAAAAAGTAGTCCCTTCCACATCGTCAAGCATGAAATATACCGTTGACAGCATTCACAAACTGAAAAGTAAAACGTGAAAAAGTACACTCGCATAATCCCACGCCATCTACCTCGTTTCCTTTCTTTCACAACTCTCCATACCTCATCTTCACGCTCTCAAGCACCGACCTGGGAGGCTTTCCAATTCACATTCATCCCAAGGCTCTCTTCATTCAGGCCTTTAATGTGGGGAATCTAAGTTTCAGGAAAATATCGAGGCAAACTGGGAACGATAAAAATACCAGAATAGCTTGAGCAACTTGAAGAATCATTCGTAAAATTGATGGTTTGAGACGTGACTTGGCTACTTCATTTATTTATTTATTCATTTCCATTACCCCATAAAAAGCACATTTACGGCCTTCACAATGGGGAATTAACAATTAACAATGAAGGAAATTCACAAACGTCCATGCCCTGGACAAGGGTAACTTACCCAGGCGGGACTCGAACCCGCGACCTTCGGTTAGGCGGGCGAGGATTTTACCCCGCCGCCACCGAGGCCGGCGTGTCATGTTAAATAAAAAAAACTTTGCAAAATTTCACGTATGATTTTAGTAAAAAACAGGCATTACAGAATGTAAGGAGTTACTCTGACGATGATGGACAGCGACGAAACTGGTTGTCACTAAAATCACATGTGAAATTGACAAAGTTTTTTATTAAGCATGAATCATTAGTATATTTCACACGAGAAAAGATATCTTTCTGAAAGAAAAACGAAAAATATTATGATTCAAGCAAAGCCATCCACACTTCATCCCGATAGGTCGCAGGATTGTCTATTCATTTTTATTCGTAAGCCGAGATTGTCGCACTCTCTCCATGCGAGTAGACTGCATAAGTGTGAGCACGGATTTTGAGGTTCATGTTTCAATGCATTACACTTGTTCGCCGAGGTGAATACTCTTCAGTTCCATATCTATCTATCTACTGAGGTCAAAGAACCTCAACGATCGGACTTAAAATGGTCTACACTTTTGCGGTTACTGAACTCAAGTAAACTTTCTATTTGTCTTCCCCTGCTTGAGATTATGAGCTGACTAGCGGAGACTATGCGAAAACGTATAACAATAGAATTTCCAATATGTGTAGCTATTAGTTTTCTGTTTGGTTGTATCGGTATTCCGCACATTTTATAAGGGTCAAAAACAGGTCCACTAATCCGTACGCCTGTATTCCGCAAATGATAGCTAGTCGGTTGTTCAGAGCGGGTGTGGGGACTGTGTGTGCGGTACTCCTGATATAATAGGTACATTGCATATGATGGCGTTCTGCTGGGGTTGGAGTGGTAAAACCAATTTGATTCATCATCAAATACTACTCGTTTATAAGTAGAATCTATGGCAGAATATCGCCTAGTTTAGTTAAGTGAAGAAAAAGTGTAAAGAGAGTGAGGGAGTTAGTTAGCAGTGCTGTTATCCGGAATAGTTAAGAGTGTTAGGGCTAGGCATAACGTGCGGAATACAGACATTCGTAGTCAAGGCAGCTTTGGGCACTGTGCGGAGAACTGACGCACTTTTCTACCGGGGCAGGTAAAATATGCGGAGTACGGATAAGCAGTTCTATTTTCCCAAAAATATAAGGGAAAATTTCATTTGACTTTCTGATCACCACTCTGCAATCCAAATATCATCTGAGAAGTATTCGGCTCAAAAAGGGCAATTTTTTAAGAATTCCGCGTGAAAAATAGAACAGAACAAGAACGGCAAATTAATATATGTGAATATTTACTCGGCTTCAAACCAATTGAGAAAATTAGATGCAGTCCAAAATTTTCTTGCTCGTGGTGATCATGAGAAAAGTTCACGGTACATTTTCCTCATTTTTCCAGAGCCTAGCCATGGTGAGTGAAACTTATGTCAACTGCACCAATTTTACTCAAATTTTAAATAGCAATTTTTTGGTAATTGAAATTGCCTTATTTTTTTTAATTGCAAAAGAAATTTTTAAAATATAAGGCAAACGTTCTCGTTTAATTTTTTTTGCAATTTAAAAAATTTAAGGCAAATGATGAAGTTGGAGAGAAGCAAGCCAAGAGGCGAATACATTTTCAGGCTCTATAACGACTGGTCTCACTTCATTCCCATCATATTTTTCCTTTAGACACATTGATGAATCGCAGTCTCGTTTATGAGCAGCCATAAACGCCTACGCATTTGTGTGGACCGCTGGAACGGTAACGAACGTGCAGGCAGGAAAATGGATTTGAGCAATCCAGAGAGTTTATTGCACCTAATTTCACGGAGCCGCGCTGCTCTGGAAAGGTTTGCATTCGCCAATTGACGAAGAAATGAGAGAGGGGTGAGGGTCACGAACGAAAAACCACGGTGAGAACGCGATGAACGGCGAAAAAGGACAATGCTTCTCGGAAATTATGCGCACAATCGGTTAGCAAACACCTCGCGACGCATAATCGAATCGAATCGCGACACGACAAGAGACATCCTTGATTTACAACGAGAATTCATATGAGGCTATCATGATACTTATACTATTTTAGAACCAGGTAGAATTGCAATCGTTGCCTCTTCTTGTTCATCTAGTGGTCGAATGCATTATAGCCGAGCTAGGATGCAATAGCACACTTATCGAAGTTTCACCGTCCCTAACCCAAACGTCACTTTCGCAAATGTACATTCGTTTTTCTTAATCAACATAATTGATGACAAAGATGAGACTAGAGATATAGAAGAATAGTTATACATTAAATAACATGAACTCAAATATGTATACAAATTATGTTTTATAAACTTGAATATATTATATTAATATTATAATTGGAGGGAAAAGAATGATAAGTATTTAGAAAATGGAAGGGAGGAAAGGTTTATATTAGGAGTAAGGGAGAGGAAGAGGGAGATTTTGATACAGGAAGAATGTAAGGGCTAAATGAAAGCATAAGTAAGCATAAGTATCGCATAGATAACACTAAAGCAAGACCTCAATTTACTCAAACAAGAGGAAAATAAATACACCAGACAATTTTTCAATGACAAATGAATAACAAGGTGCTTTCTTTCTGCGCTCTTTACATTGTCGTGGGTGTACAGAACCGCCGTCAATGTAAAGTCATGCACCGTATTATTTACTAACCTCTCAGTTCTTTTATCAACTAACTTTATCACTGTGACTGGGTGCTTCTCTTTCACATCTTCTGTTCCACTTATTTCATCCGAGGAATATGATCCAAAAATTTTCGATTTTCCTTTGTGGCCTTCCGTGATTAGGAATGACGACGAATCTAAGTATTTTAAAGGCCTGTTTACACGGTACACTAACACGTACGGATGAATGTCTAAATGTATGAACGCGAGAATAAACGCCAAAATGCACGTGTAACCACCCAACCTGTGCGAATGCAAGCACAGAAAATAGATGCTGGTACATGCTCTTTATATTGTTATGGGTGGTCAATTTTGTCCTGCACGCTGTTCAAAAAAAGTTATCTAATTACCAAATAACTTATACTATTGCCAAAAGTTGCAACATAAATTCGTTCTCTTGAAGAAACGGTATGACTTTTCTACAAACGAGAGTGAGTTCATCCCAACAGAATGCAGTCCACTCCGAAAAACGAAAGTGAAGTGGCTCAAAAGTGAGCTTTATCATTCAAAATTATGTAATTTGAACTTCATTCTCATTCAAAATTTCATTCAAATCAATGCAATACCAACCTGCCTTTCCTCTATAGAGTTTTATCGATGTAATTTCCTTTAATAATGGGATATATTAGGTTCTATTTTCCTTTCAGCCATTTAGATAATCACTAAAGTGCTTCATGAACTTAAGTACGTTGCATTGCATAACAATTCTTACTACATAGAACCGAATAGAACGAAAACTCCGGGAATACCAAGCGCTCAAAGTTGGGCAGCTTGTTTTTAAGCGCAAAAAACGAGTAATTTTTTGAGAAAAAAATAAGTACAGGAAATACTATGGAGCCAAAGATTTTTAAAAGTATATGATCCAACTTATAAATAAATTTTCATTTGTGTACTTTGTGTTAATTGAAATTTATTTATTCGTTTTTTACATACAGTAAGATACTGCATCCTTCCATTTCACCACACCCCAAGTTAGGTCATTCATTCTTTGTCTTCTTTTATGTCTTGCACGATGATCTTCTTTCTTGTGTCCTTCATCTACAACAATAAGTATCTCTAGTCCTTCGTAGGGAGAATTTCCCTTCAAAGTTTCCCTCATTTATATTCTCGTTGAATTTCTGACTCTTGTTACATGATCCAACCAAAGAGTTCTTCTCTGGCGTGTGGTGCCCCTCCGTTCCCTTTCTTAGTTCCTCTGCTATTTTGGTACACCTCGTTTCTATTCGTCCATTGGATCTCCAGCACCAGCCGAAAGCACCAAGTTTGGAAGGTTTCAGTTATTTTCTGGCCTGGAAGCCTTCGAGACCTTCTGCTGAAGATCAAATGCACGGATATGGTTAAATAACGAAGAGGTGAGCCTACCGAAGAAAAGAAGATGAAAGGGAAATGGAGAACTATAGGATAGAGATGTGGAGCCAAGCATAGGGTCCTAATGTACTCTGATCTTAATCCTTCTTTCTTTCCTTTTAGGTAAGATGCGGGGTCAGGATGTAATAATGATAGTATTCTACCGATTAAGGTAGGTTTCCGTGGAGTACTAAAGAAGCAATCTGGGAGCCTCCCTTTCCTTCCAGCTCTGACTTCTTCAATCCACTGTAAAGCCTACACCCTCTCCATCTATCTAAAAATCCTATTCTCTTCCCTCCCCTCCCTCGTTTACCTAACATTCAACCCTCTTAACTCCGTTTTCAACATCCCCTCTCCGCTTAGTACTCGCTCCATCCAAACCCTCCGTCTCCTCTGTATCTCATCAAAGCAGGATGTGAAGGGGCCAAACATTATCCTCGCCCTCTCTTCATTATTTATCCTCCCCACTCCACAGCTTGAGAAACTTTCACACCACACTCGCCCTTCCTCATATGAGAGAGCCCTCGATACCCCTTATGTCCCCGTTATCTGCTTATATCACCCCCACCTCTTCCTCCCTCTACTTCTCCCATCCACCCACCCCCTCTTCATCCTCTCTCCCTCATTCCTTTCACCACCCTCCCCTCCCACTTCAGCCCAGTGTGGACGGCCGTCCGCCTTTCTAGGAAAGGAAAGCCAACCACCGCCACTCCTGGAATTTCACAGAATTCACTCTCCCCCACTCACTCACTCGAGGCCAGCCATTCTCCTCGCTCCCGCCCTGCTCCTTCCTCTCCGGTTATAAAACTCTCCCTCTATCTGGTCAAAGCCTCTCGCAAGCAGAAGTCCCCGCTTCGCTTCCCAGCCTAGCGCCTCCTCCTCTCTACCTCCACCTGGAGAGAGAGAGAGAGAGGTTTGTGTTAGAGCTGCGGGTGCACCGCGATGACTCCATCTCTATCGTCGAGGGATTCTAGGGAGACTCCAAAGGGAATGGAGAATGCAAAATGATTGGCGAGAACTGGTTCGAATTCGAGCGTTTGGGGAGAACGCGCAGTTATCTGCAATTAGGGTCTTGATTCGGTGAGGTTTCAGTTATGGAGGAACAAAAATTTGGTGTGTAGTCTCAAATTCGGGAAATCTGAACCTTGAAAGCGACACGGCACTACAGTGCGACCGGTTGTATTTTGTCTTGATTTTCCGACGCATTGCTTGAGTAAGTTAGCTAGCTTAAACTTAGCCGTCTTTAAAAAGACGTCGCAGGAAAAAGACTAAATCGGAAGCTATGATTCCTGCTGTATAAATGGTAAGTAAGAGTTAAATAATGCAGAAGTCAGTCAAACGTACACAGCAGGATAATACGATTTATTCCTGAAAGTTTATGCCTAAATTCGAAATATATCCCAATTAGCTCGTTTCCATCATAAATCTCCAAGTTGTTTACCAGTAGACATAGCATATGTAGAGACAGATTTGTGTGGAAATCAACAACAAAATTTGTCGCTTATTGTTTTGTTTTCTATGAATTAAAGGAATCCTTCAAGTGGAAATAACATTGCAAATACTGAAGGGGATCGTCTCAAGTGTCATGGTGAAGGGTCCGTCCTGTAGAACATAAGGAGGGAAAATAAACCATTCTGCAGGTGATTAATAAGCGGCAGAACGGAGAAGGTGGAATGGACGGAGAGAAAGACAAAGTAGAAAGAGCTCAACACGCTCGAAGAAGAGAGAGGAACTTAACGAGGGATAAAGAAAAGGCAGAGAAGACAGCTGAAGGGTTTGCAGTAGCTTCTCTGCAAGGTGTACCAATACTATTAATGAAAAGAAATGTATCACGAGGACAAAGTGCACTCAAGAATCAGAAGAAAAACGAAATCAGGTATGGATGAAAATGGTTCTTAAATCAAAGAGTGGTAAATATAAAAGCGCGACAGATAAAATCTACTTTAGCTAGTGTAGCACTTTAGTTGCGGAATTCATTGAGAAATCAACTTTCCCGAATTCCTTCAAAGCCGCCGCGTCGTATAAATACCGAGTGTTTCAAAATAAATAGCGGAGTTTTAGCACTTTATAATATTTATGACACTAAACTTACGAATGACGCGCGCACATTGAACATTGTCTTTCACGTAAAACTGTTTGAGTTGTTATTTCATGTTACATATCATTAATAGCGGCAAATATAGTGTGTTAATAAAACCACGCCATCCATTTTGACACACCAGGTAGATTGACTCGAATTTAAAATGTTGTTTTCATAGGATGAAAACAAATTAGAATGTTATGCAGCTGAGTGATTTTCTAAAGTGTTTTTAAGTCACATGGTACAAGTCGAAATACATCATTATCTGTTATTAACTTATATATTTAGCAGTATTTTAATACTCAATAGCTAAAATTTAACTATTTCGACTTATACTATAATGCCCGGATAATAACTTGAAACTATACAAAAAATAAATACCCCGAAATTTAATTTATTTTAAACAGAAATGAAAGAAACAACAAACAAATCAACTACAACAGCCATGTGAGACCAACAGCTCCGTTTACATGATACGTATATCCCCACAGGTATATGCGAGTACGTGGAAAATTATCTTCTCACTGGCTCCGTAAACACATCAAATTTCAGTAATATCGATTCAAATAAGGATCAAATATGGCAGACAGTAGTCTACAAATTGCTTACACGGACTCCAACAATACCGGGTATCCGTTACTCTGTCCACACATGCGTTCAGTGTTCACGCATCTCCATGAGCGGGCACTGATGCCCTGATGTAAACAGGGCCTGCGGCATATTGGGACAGCGTTTGGAGGAGGTGGAACGAACCACCATGAAATGCAAAGGTAAACTCTTTAGAGTATCCGAGTTCAGATAACAAGGCCTAACGCTGCTGGTTACAATCGACGACGTGAGCTCTAAACTTCGGTAACTCATGCCTTTTAAAAGAGCTTATTTGATGTTTCCGAAAACCTGGCATAACATAACTATAATCATTTATACTCCCCTACAGCAACATCCAGGGAGAAAATTCTGAAGATTTGCATTTAAAGATAATGGCCGCCGAATATCAATATATTTGAATTATGGAATGAGCCTCAATGAGCCAGGCCTTAGGTAACAATGAAAGTCGATGCCCGATGGCGACAACTAAATGCGCTCGAAAGAAAGCGCTCTACACATCAATCGACGCTGGTTAAAACAAATCGGCAGCATAAGGGATTAAGGCTATGTGATTACGAATGATAGCGTGGAAGAGACAGCATTTTTAAAGAGAAAATTCGATCCTTTTCGCATACTATTTTTCGCCATGTGAGCAATCGTTGACCTACGGACCGAAGTCAAAACCCAGATGAAAGACGCGGACAATACAAGTCCACGAGATATAGTTATACATACGATGATATTCAGAATGTTGCGCCAAATCGCAAGTGGTCAAGAGAAAATGAGAAACTCATGTATCAATCACCAAGCCTGCCCTACCCACATCTAACATTACCCACTTTGGGGTCACCATATTCGGAATGAAGCGAGCCATAAGTAGAAACCCAGTCGAATATCTCCAGTGATAGGGTGATTTTTTTTGTCTCTCAAAAACAACGCAAATATTCGTGGAAGTTTACTCGGGAATTCCACCGGGTCAGGCTATCTAACTCCCTCTCGGCCGACGTTTCGATGTACGACTACGAAGTAGGACTAATAGCTGAAATCAATCGAGTACAGCGCAGGGCGGCCAGATTTGTGATGAGTTGTTACGACAAAAAGTGCAGCGTTTCCAGTATGTTACACGAGTTATGATGGGAATTTTTACAGGAGCGTAGATCGAAGATATAGGCTTAACTTACTTAGGAATTCGAAGAAGATATTTTCTCAGACGACGTGAATCATATCCTTCGTTTACCATCATACTATAGTGGACGTGATCATGAGAATAAAATAAAAGAAATAGACTGCAAAACAGAGAGATTTAAAATGTCATTTTTCCCTCGTATTATTGAGGATAGCAACGTTGTCTCAATTGATAGGATTAATGGTGTCGCTCGCTAGGATCACTCATTGCGTGTTTTTTTCCTTAGTTCTAACCTTGCATGTATTTACACTAGGAATTGCTAACCATTAGCAAGTTTTTTTTTAATGAATATACATGTATATTTTGGAAGTATGCATAATATTTCTATGACCGTGCGATGCGCATGTGGCGGTTCTCTTGCATGCTGCATGCTGGTAATTGGTCACCCCCTGCCAAGCACCCTAGAGGTGGCTCGCAGGGTATGATGTAGATGTATACGAGTTGTCCATCGTCATGGACTACTCGTACAACTCGTGGGTACATCGAAACGTCGGTCGAGATGGAGTGAGAGAAGCTGACTTGGTGGAATTTCCGAGTAACCTTCCACGATTCTATACGCCGGGAAAGCGTGCGATCATTCTACGCAAATATTGCTCCTAACCAATTATTGTCACGTTGAATCACGAAATTTCTGCTTGAAAATACTCTCTTCAACAACGCAGTTAATCGTATTTGAAATCCGTTATGGCTAATTGTATCTGGAATTAAGTTTAAAATACAGTAACAAACAAAAACACGCGAAGGACTAAAAACCGTACCCCAAAAGGCTCTGTTCTAATTCGTTTTTGACCCATACATTCAATTTCCTAAATCTTTTAGCTTCTCTTATTAGTACCATCATACTCTCTCTTCATCATTTCCCACTCATTTCAGACTCAATCTCCGAATTCGCAAAGAATTTCGCAAAATTTATTAGAATACGGATTTGTCACAAATCAGAATTTTAGTATTTTAACAGCAGTATTTTTCAAGTCCAGTGATTACTTTAGCTAGGTACGCTTTTAAATGACAGGGAAAATTATGACTCAACACAACAAAATCCTAATTAGTAAAATTCAAATTCCTAAGTATATATATATTTTTCCCCCCCTTCTCTTGTATGTATCTTCACGTTCTTCCTTCCACGCCTCCCAATTTGCGAATACCTCTCTCCCTCCGGTGCGAGGCACGGAGTGTCGCGGGGGCGGTCTCATCCGTTGAGCACGAGTGGGTTACCGTCGTCGCGACGACGGTAACCCACTCGTGCGACGACGGTAACCCACTCGTCGTCGTACCGTCGTCGCGTCACCGACGCGTCGGTGGCGCGATGAGCGATTCCTATGCAAATTTGCGCGCCTCGTTCGAACGGATTAAAGACAGTCGCGTCCGTTCGACGTGGCTAACTGAACCAATCAGAGTTTCGCGTGAGGGAAATGTACAGACGGGTCAGTGGGAGAGAAAGGGGTGAAATGTTGGTGGATTGTTAAGCCTGACTGAATATGGACGGAAGGCGAGGAAATCAGGCGACCTATTCCTTACGGATGAAACCAACGAAGCGATCACCTGCGATAAGGGTCTATAAAGCCTGAATCTTACGATAGTTTTTTCGCATGCACAAATCCAGTGATCATTTGAGCTCTCTTCCACATTTCCCACTCACTGCAGACTCGATCTCCGAATTCGCAAATAACCTCGCAAAATTGATTAGAATGCGTATTTCGTCAGAATTTCTGTATTTTACCATCGTATTTTCTCGTGCAAGTCCGGTGTTCATTTGATCTATGCTTTACAATGACAGGGAAAATCATGACTCGGCACAACGGAACGCTAATTTAAATTACTATAAGCCCACTTTATTTCCAGGTCCGAAAGAAACGATATATTTAAAGAGATATTTTGCCGAAATATAATGGAACTCGTATTCCCCCGAACGTTGTGGGATTTTAATAAACACTTGGCATAATTTCGTTGGAGAATTTCCTTCACATTTGTCAACGGCTGGTGTCTTAACAACCCCCGCCACACGCCTACTGAGACAGCTTGCGGCGTAGTGAGTAGATTTTGAAGAAAATTTGCTATATAACACGATCATTTTTGTCAATAATGGGTAAATTATGCTCAGACCGGCGATTCGAAGTAATATATATATTTTTTAACGTCAATTATACGCCAATAAAATACGTACCCATATAGCACAGGGAAAATTTTACTCGTGCATACTGAGTCGAAATTTGGTAAAAGGAATAAGTCGAGAATTCGCCCATTTTTACACGTGTTCTTTCTGTGTAAATTTGGTCCAACTCCCTTGACCCTTATATACAAAAAAATATTAAGATTAATGTGGTAATGCATACGATGTGGCCAGCAGTAATCTGAATATGATGAAACTTTCAAGATAGATGATTCAATTAAGTCGTCCACCTTAATGCCAGCAAAATTTTCCCAACGAAATCTGGTTAAAATCATATTACGAATTACCTTGCAGCATATTTTTTATAGGTATATTTTATTAGGGCTATTGATATGCCCCTGTCCAGATTTGAACGAGTTAATCATCAATTGCAACTAGAATGATGCTGTCTATCAATTTAAAATTCTCAGTAATTTCGAATTATTTCCATCATGGCCTCGCACCACGCGAATTGAACGCTGGTAAAACATTCACGTAACGATATAACTTGTGCGACTCGAACTGGAAACATCAACGGCATCAACAATTCGGTCATTCTCTTTATCCTGGTGTGCTTGCGCTCAGTGAAACGACTTAAGGTTTTACCAAGGTTTTGTGGTTTTTTAAACTATTCAGCAGTACTTTTAAGATCCATCCATTATCTCATATTCGCTATAATCCTGTCCATTACGTCATCCACATTATTTTTCACATCATAACCACCTTTTTGTAACATCATCACCACTCGTGTTTTGTGCTGTACGTATTTCCTGATGAATTATTTTATTCTGAGGAACCTTTTCCTGAGGCAATAAATGAATTTTTTTGAAAGAATATGTTGCCTAAGTCTTATTACCTATTTAGTACAAGTGAAGTGCCACCGTTTGCGTGGTCACTGCCATTTTTCGGTCATCGACTATACTATTTCAAGAAGTCCTAACCCTGGTGGAGAAAGGAATACTTAATTAAAACGGTCCTGTTATTGGGTTCCTTGTGCATACGCGTGCATTATCCGGTTTTTAGCGGGCATAAGACAATTTATGCACAAGATTTACTTGGGTAATACGGGTTTTTACACGAGATAAAATACGTGTAATACACGGCCTATATGCCAGTTTGCGACCGTTTGTGCTGTATGGGGTATTTTCTTAAATGATTGGCCGCATCAATTTCTCAAACTTGTTCAGGGATAGTAACAAATGATGGGAAGAGGGACGTGGGATCCCTGCCACTCTCACCATTCTTGGAAATGATGCTGTCCGAGAGCGATCACTAGAGCTTTAACTGTGACTGCCGTCATCGCGTTGTGACTGGCGTTCGGCTTTTACGTGAAAAATAATCACGCGATTCAGGCTATATCGCTGAGGGCTCAAGACTCTCGATCCACGGTAACGACGCGATTATGACGCCGCGACATCAATTGATTTTTCACAAAAATAGGCTCAAATAGTGGAGAATCAGCGAAGCTATGACGTCACGCCACACTTAAATAGTGTCTCCCACAGCAATTATATATGCAAGAAAATATTTTGTTCACGAGTTAAAATTTTCTTTAGGACCTTTGTTATAAAATTCGCAAAAATACCACTTCAGCAACGTTTCGCTATACTGCTGAAAATTTCAAGAGGGCGTGATGAGGTTCTCATTAAGAAAAGCAAAACGTTTGTAAAGTGGCGGTTATTTGAATGGCAAATCATGGATTCACGAAAGAAAAAATCCATAAATTATCTACTGAATGGTGTCTTAGGTACCATTTTTGAGGTTTCTAGCACAATATATTTCCTTAACACGTGCCACTGTTATTTACAGCCAGCTCAAAATCCAATGATAAATGATGCTTTTTCCTTCGCACTACGTTGAAAATTATTATAACAGACCACTATTGCACAGCAAACATAGAATTCGGATGATTTTAAAAATTTCGTGCCATGGGCACAACATTATATCATACATTTTTCTGCCATTGTTATCTATGTGATTTAGATGCAGATAAAGGGAACTAAAAATTAATTATCTCTTAACAGATCATTTTTAAACCAATCATGCAAAAATTATTTTCATAGCGAGAAAGAAAAGCAATTTGTAAAAAATGAGGGAAAACACCACGCATCGAACGATAAATTTAATATTATTCAGTGCACCTGCTTGGAAGTATATCTGTGTAATACAATTTACAGTTAAATTACTTGTAAAATCCGCTAAAAAAGCTAAAGGTTTTATAATTATGGGTGATAGCAGTCATATAATAAGGGAATTGTTACTTGAACTTAAAAATGAAATAGTTTCAATTTTATCATCTATGGAAGAAATTTATTTAAACGCGAAAAGAGCAATATTTTCCTTGATACTTTGATAGAACTAATCAATTAGTTAGCAGTTTCTGGAGTTGAAATCCTGGTTAAGTATTCGGGCTACTCGTAACATAAACCCTTCCGTTAAATCACTGAGTGAGTGACGTCAAATTCCTGGTAAAGTCCTTCCTAATCTTGAAAATTGCTTTCGTCACATTCTCTCATTTACGCCCTCTAACGCGACGCAATTAGCACCCATCCATATAATGGAACGCTGAGGCTAAAAATTGTAATAATTGCCATGAGCATCCTTGTGTTTATTGACGCGATGACGTTTCAACAGGATAATGAGAGTACGTTCATCATTCCCGAGACATTAAATTCTGCAAATCTTTTGCTTTTGCGCTTAGCGATGATATTCTAATGAGACGATCACGAACAATTATTTTTGACTCCCATTCGATATACTCCAACTCCAGAGCCAATTCAGAATTTCGGATGGCATTAAAGCCAATTCATCGCTTCAGTAAGATTCAAATACTACAGATGGTGGCATATTTGAGCGAGGAATTAGATTACTTGCTCGAAATGGATTAGCTGCGCGAAAGAGTTGGCGCGCCCCCATTGGTGACATTATACTCGGGAGATCAGCCATCCCTAAAACCAACAGGGACGCAGGTACTCGCTAATTTGAGAGAGCAAACTCCGCGGAATGTGATAAAAAGCGAAGAGGACTCGGAAATTGTAACTGCGACTCTGGGATGCGGGGCACGGACGCGCAACAATGCTTCCGACATCACGATGACGACAGAGTCGTACCATTCTGTGGACAGCCGCGTTTCCGCGTACTGTCGCCGCTGAAATTACGTGCTGGAGGGAGATTGGATACGAATAAATAATGAACTTTAAGGGCCAAGGAAAAACAAATTGAACCTCAATTTTTCTCGCTCAATTCCGCTTTGTTTCAGAAAAGACTTTAGTTTTGAAAATTTGATTAAGTATTTTTATCTCGGTCGTAATGAAGGGAGTCCCAGTTTTTTGAGGGACAGGTGGTATTAAAAATGGGTATAGCGTTACAAATACATGTATAACTGACTATAAAGTCAAGTTCATTTTATTGCAAAATTCAACACTTCAGTTCCGTTATTTTTGCGCTTCACGACACTTATCACATATCTTTTCTTTGGCGTATATGCAATTTAAACTTACACTCGTTAGCCCTATCAAAGAGGAGTATCTGACAAAAATTCAAGTTTGCGCGAAATTAATGATTTGTGTCCATTTTGTGGATTACAAAATCAGATGCTACGCTGAAATAGCAAACTAAAAAGGAAATATTTACATTTAAATTTACTGCGTGATAAGTACATTAACACTTTCAACGCGGCGGTAATTTTTTAAAGTTTTGCCGGTGACTGAATTTTAATTCTTTGATTTTAGATGGTTTTGGTCTAATTTTGAATAGATTGTTCATTGGAAGTTACGAAAAAAATTTTTTTTAATGAAAAATCGCAATTTCAAATTTGACGACGATCGTCGTCCGACGTCACCGGATAGCATTGCAGTGGTGTAATGCGTGGTTGCATAATCGAGCCCATTTTTCCGTTGGCTTTTTCTTTTTA
Source organism: Ischnura elegans (assembly GCF_921293095.1). NCBI lineage: Eukaryota > Metazoa > Arthropoda > Insecta > Odonata > Coenagrionidae > Ischnura > Ischnura elegans. The sequence goes on from NC_060246.1 coordinate 150,834,599, forward strand.
CCGTATGCCATGTTCTGTCTCTAATCTGACATGTCAATTGAATATAAATTGATCCGTGCCGTAAATATTAATTAGCAAGAATGTTGATGGCTGTGTAATATTCGAATTTCTTAGTCGTTGATAGAGAATTATGTGGCATAACCTTTTCTATTTCAACTTTTTGAATTTCTATTTGAAGGATCCGACGAGGAATATATCTTTCAAATCAAAGACGAGGTGGGAATTTAAAACAAATAAAGATGTAAATTTCATATATTTAAATTAACACTAAGAGGACGGGATTTTCGCCCCACCTATAAGGACGGCTAGTGTTCATTTGGGCACAAATTCCTTTTATGGAATTCAATGCCGTTTTTTTACCCATTGACGGTGTTATTGTAATACTGTTCAAATCCATTCTTTAAAAACTTATCTTAGCATTAACAATGGTATTTCTGTCGAAAACAATACGTAATTATTATTTCTGAAAATAATGAGTTATATTATGTTCAGTTGTCATGAGTCTCAAAGTAAATTCGCTCAAATTTCAAAATTATATTGTTTTGAATGAAAAAAAGGACCTGCTCTAACCATTTATCTATATATAAAAAATGATTTTTCATTCATTGAAACTAAAATGTATAAAATATTTCGAAGCATCATTTTTTAGACACGTTTTTATTTTTTCGGCGCAATTTCCGGGAAATATATTTTTGCGTTGAAACAAACAAAGGAGGAGTAATACAGAGAAGGAGACGACATTCCAAGTGGATACAAAAATTGGGTTTAGACGACAACTTCCGAAGTGCTAATCACCCGAACCCGACCCGGGTGCTGATCCCTATCTTCTAGGAACTTGCGCTAATGCTTCATACCCGTTCCAGGAGGGAATACCAAAGTTAGGAAACAATAGAATTTTACATCTTTCGCTCTTCCTCTGCACTCCCTAAAGGAAACAACGGTTTTCACCAGGTACATGGTGGGGGGACCGAAAACCAGGCAAAATAAAAAATATTTGGAAATTATTATCATTTAATACTTAAATTTTACATAACATTTAATAATGGAGTAAGTATAAATGTAATATTTAATACATTAAATCATGGAGAGGACTAACATTGAACATTTCTATGAAATGCTTCAAAGCATGGCTTCAAGCACAGGGGTGGGCATCCCTCACAGGCGGGGCAAAAATATGCCGTTACTTATTATATTATATCGTACTTATTATATGCATAGAAATAAAATTTAAATTTAAAACAAGTATATTGAGTAAAAATGATGGTACATTTAGTTTTTAGGAGTTAATTTTCAATAATTAGCCATTCCCAAACAAACTTATGTGCAAAACATTTCAGCATCGATGATAGAAGTCAATGTCGCGTGCTCACGACAACGGACGGACTAAAAAAAAGCGCTGGCCCGCCAGCCGGAGTGAAACGTGATCCAGGCAGGGCTCAGCACCACGACTGCCACCCTACTACCACTGCATACCTACGTCACAGCTCCTGAAGATCGCTAACGCGGTCGTCACGTCGCGCGAACCGGTGGAATCTAGGCGCTATAATCGCCATTGTGCTCAGCGACTATGGCCTAAATGCATTCATTCCCTTCCACGAAATACCTGCATTATCCACTTACTTTTTCTTGAAACTACGACTATGTGTGCCTCAGATATCAATTGAAACGCCGCGACCATTCCAAACACCCCTCTCCGCTCAAGGCCTTCAGCACGGGAAAATAAAGAAATAAAAAAACGACTTTACGGGAAATTCTTTCCGGCTTTCTAAACAACAATGCTTCTCTTCGCACTGCGAACATGCCTTCTCATGTTAAGAGCTTCATCTGATTCACTACGGATAGCTAATGTCAACACTTTTTCCGGCATTCATCACTGGAAGACAAATGAAGGAGCACAAACACATTTCATTAGACTCACAGTGAATTCAACAGCCGGAGTGGGGATCACGAAATATACCTATTGTTGCTTTACCTATGAAAAATTGTTTCCTCAGAATTTATTAGAGACGGATCACGTTTTTAATCATTCTCTGAATCCTTACTCTCGAGGTAATACGATAATAAATATAAAATATAGCTTTCAACGATATATAAGAAGGAAATTAAAAGCCATTTATATAAAATGACTAATTGTGGTGCCTTCCAGCATTCAAAGCAGTAGAATTAATGTTATGAACAGCTAAAAAATTAATTTTCATCGTGTGAGGATTTAAATTACCAATTATAGGCCATTTAAAATAAAAAAAATAAATAATAATTATTTCTTCAGAAGACTCATTGATCCAGGGAAAAAATTATATTGAAGTAATTTTTCATTATATTCAGCCATTATGTCATTAGCTTCATCACTGCGCCGAAAAAAGAAATATTCGAGAAATAACGCTAACAGTTTTATGGCATAAATGCCATTAACTTGAGTTTAAAAAAATTAAACAATTTTTCCTGAGTACTGGCGTTCGATTACGATAGTGGCGGTGTCCAATCAGCAAAATTTGCATCGTGCGGCGGTGTGCAGGCTTTAACGCCGATAGCATGCGGCTCGAAATAGTCACTGACGACTACAAATTGAGTTGCAATCGCTCCGGTGAACTATGGAGAATGTAATCGGAGAATAAATCTGCTTTATGGGGATGAAAGAATTTTATTTCTCGATACCTTATTTTTCAGTTTCATATCTTTGTAAGTAATAGTAGCCGGCGTGACTTAGTGGAAATCCTTTATCATAGGAGTTGAAGGAATAAAAACTTTGCTTTTGCCACGTGGCAATTTATTTTTTCGTACCATGGTTTCGTTACAGCGTAGCTTTTCAAGGAGAAAACTCCTGTTTCGAGGCTCCATGGTTTCGTTACAGAGAAAACTCCAAACAAGGAGTTTTCACCATGAAACGAAATCATGGTCGGGCAAAATAAATCATCACGCGGAAAAAGAAAATTTTTCATCCCTTCCCCTCAAGTTACTTCCCCTCTGACAGTTATCTGGCCAAAGTGGTGGAAATCCTGCCACTTCAATTTATTTATTTTTTTGAATCCGCTACTCTCATTTCAGTTGCAAGAATTAGCGTTGTTCCAAGTTTTTGACACAAGTGAAAAGGTAAATGCACAATGATTATACAACCTTGACTGAAAAAAAAACTCGAGAAGATGGAGATGAAAGAATTTTATTTCTCGATACCCTGTTTTTCAATTTCATAACTTAATTTCCTTCGCTCAAGGCCCCTCAAATTATTACCCCATCGTCTTTTATTTCGCCTATTGGAGATCTATACGTATACATGTAAATCGACAAACAAATCGACTTTGGTTTTTGCTATTTCGATCATTGATGATCTCTTGTTTTCCACTGGCATTGTAGTAGCAAATCTCAGAAGCTTTTCTTTCCTTGATTTTTAGGGCCGGTTGAAGCGATACGCAAAGTGCGCGGCCACGCAGGGTGCCAAGCAAAGACTAAGCGCTGATTTTTAAGCTATAAAAATATCATTTTCAAAACATAAGAGCAAGCGCGTTATAAGGTCACGCTGATATTCAAGTCTCTACCCTTATTCCTAAAAAGTATTTTCATTTATTTTAAAATGTACTCAAGAGAGAATACCTGCTACCTCTTAGGTTATTTTTGAGGGACGGAATTTTATTCGCTTACACTTTAAAACTTTACTAAGATCACTTCTTGAGAACTCCATGGAAACCTACCTAAATCGGTAGAATACTATAATAAATAATGAACACTTTCAAAATGTCTAGATTTGGCCCTGCTTGCTTTCCTAACCAGCATTGCTGTCGAATCCACGTCTTTTAATGCAAATTGTTTCGAGCAGACTCAGCGTGACAGCGTGGACCAATTGTCCGTGGTGGATGCGCTCAGGTGTAATGTCGAGGACTGCGGTCTGGCCACGCAGGCACGGTGATTGGATGAGGGGAGGGAGGCCCGCCCCGCTCTTTCTCACACCCCTTTGTGGCTTGGCTCTCGGCCGAGGGAGTCTGCGCCAGCCACGCCGCCTCCCACCAACACCCACCCCCTCGACAACGGCTCATTGTCCTCGGACTCCATAAGGATAGGGGTGAGAGGAGGGCGATGCTACCCACCCACGGCAGAAAGTGAAACCATGAACGCAGGAAAAATTATGCCGTCTAGCACGAGCGCATGACTCAATCCTCAATGGCCCACGCCCAGCCGAGTTTTTATCAATTACTTTTTTTCTTTCAGAAGGTGTAAAACGCTACATATTACTTCCGGTACGTCGATAACGTCGTAAGGAGAGAACAGACGCATGCTTTCACACGAGATGTCTGAAGGTGAGGTCGTTGATGGCGTGGTATGACTTACGTATAATTTTGAACTTAAGTTGAATCAATGGCAACAAAAAACATGAAGGGCTAAGTGAAATGCTGACAGGCGTTAATGAAACACCAGAGGTCGGGAGAGAATGCTGAATTGATGACGGATAGATGAGGATTGTGATGTATATTAAGCCAGCATGCGTTTTATGACGCAGAATCTAATTTTTTCAATAAAAATGTGTTCGAACAGCTTGCTAATAGCATCAATCAATCTAAAAATCTGTCACTGGCAATGTACCTTAATGTAACCATGGAGGCAATACATATGATATTCTTATATCTCAAATCGAATAGAATGCAATAACATCTAGAGCGCTTTTCAGCGGACCCAGACAAAGAGAGTTTATTCTCACACAAAAGTAGCCACAGTTGTATGAATATATAATATCTCACTCAGATATTATCAACCCAAAAAATGATCGTGAGCCATTTGAAATACTCGGTCATCTCGGTCTCGGGCAATAATTCCTCAATAACGGAGGATAATGGGAATTTCACCGCACTTTGCCCAATTTATTAGCCACATATAGTGTTAGTGAAACCTTATTTCAGCTCATGTTGGAATAAACTCATTCATAGCATCTTTGACGGCATAAATGCACTAATTAAGAAATAAGTATGTGCCAACTCTTCGGAAAGGTATCTTTGTGCATGATTTATGAACATGTGCTTGGTGATACTCAAGCATATTCGTACTACAAAATACGTATTATTTGTCTTCCCATTATATGTCCTACGATTTTTCTTATGCACGGATTACGATTGTTTGTCTTTTATTCCTCGCGCAAAATCATTCAAACCCATTGTGCAATGGCTAAATATCAAACACCATCATTGTCATTGTCTAAAGATATTTTTTCATGTTCTATTTTAAAGTAAATGGAGGTTTCACTAATTGTAAATTTCCATTTATAGTCAAGACTTCTTAACTTCAACATGCCACTCATCCAAAGTAAAAGGTGCACTCGATGGCAGGAGACAACGTTATGAAACTGATCAAAATAGAGAATTTTCAATGACCGTCAAAATACGTCCTCTCTGCTGTTTAATTTAAGGGATGTGCAAGTGGTACTTTTTGATCTTGAGTCGAGTTGAAAACTACTCGCGAAAATCGAGTCGAGAATGGTAATTTCTGGACCACGCAATACAACAATGCATGCTCCTACATATCCTCATTTTTCCAATTCCATTGTGAATTTTCTATTCTGGACGTAAAAAGGTAAAAGATAATGAGTAACGTTCACGGTAATTGTGACAGAATTAGGAGATGAATGAAAATAAATTTCTCTTAAACAGGTCCACAGGCTCAATTGACATGAATTAACCTCTGGTAATATGTCGTAAATTCAATTTATATACGTATCCGACCCGCCTGGAAGATACCTGAAGGCATTTGCACAATTGTAATAAAGATGACGTACGTAAATGAATCATGTAATATTTGATCCTTTCAAGTCCTCATGCAGGAAAACCTATTGTTCTACATGCTCAGGCAGCAGGTTTTGACGTCTCCATGTAACAGTATTATTGCCTGCAGAAAATTGTCTATCGCTATGAACTTGTCCTCGGAACTTACTGGCTTCGACAGCTCTGTAACCGAAACTACTCGACTCGACATTCGTAATTTTACTCGAAGGACTCCCATGCGAGTACCAACTACTCGACTCGGCTCTAATTTTCGAGTACTCACACATCCCAATTAAATTTATTAAAAAAATTAAGTTTACAAATGAATACCAACACCGGAAGGAGCTACGCGATCTTTATTGGAGAAAGAGGAATTTAATAGGGTAGTTTCCTTCATCAAAGAAAACGAAAGGCATTGATTGCAATTCGTTACCCACCATTAGTGTATTCATAATATACAAATTATTTAGTTTTAGAAATACCGGTTTAGACGAATGGCAATCGTCAATTTTATTCTCATTTGAAAAAGGCCAGATTGGCGCCCATACGATTCCACTCCACGTGACGTCACAGGGACCTAGTTTCTATACGAGTAGAAAGGAGTTTTACATCGTCTGAGATTACCAATGCATGAATGAGGCACAGAGCTCAGGGAAACATGTCTTATTAATCACCTATTAAAACTGGCTAAGGTCGGAAAGTTTTCTTCGTTTGATAAGGTATTAATAATCCAAGCCAAGTGCTACCAGCTAGCAGGGTACTCTGCTACCTGCTAGCATTCTGCGTCGTATCAGCGCTCGAAGCCTCGCCCCAAGGTCATCTCACTTGCGGCAGCGGGTACCAGAACGACGTCACACGGAGTTTTCCCAGCATTCACACTTAGCCGTCGCATTTTCGCGCGCTTGAAAATTTTCACTTTTCATTCAATCGCGAAAAATAGATATCGTCAATAAAAATCTAAAAGCGTGAAATGCGTGCTCCAGGATTAATCAACTCTCGATTTAGGCAATAAAAAATAATAGGAAACCACCCTATTCTCAGCGGCTTGTTAAGTAACTTTCTGGAATTCCTTCCGGGACAAAGCACAAGATTTTTGTCTCCTACAAAGATAATTTTCAGTGTAGCGAAGAAAAGAGGAGGAAAACGATGTGATACACTTCATTGCGATCTATAGCTCATATGATAGACAGAGTTTATCGTCTTAGATCGCTCTTGAAGCACTTATAATGGAGCGTACCGAAAAATAGCTCCAGAAAATACCAGAAATTTCCATAAAGTTAAATCTGATCCCTGAGGATGGAAAATTACAACCAGTGACTAAAGAGCAACCTTATCCTTGTCTTTAAACCATTTGGGTGTAAAAAAAACGTACGACGCAGTTGCGATTGAAAGGGCCATACGAAAGTGATCGTGCCACACACTGTGATTTGACTCCCAGCGTTCGATGATACATAAACAGTTTTTTATCATGTCGCAAGCGTCTTCCGAGAACCAAGTTAGTTTCTTCTGCGGATAATATTTGAATGTATAAGGCGATGAAAGTCGGCGTGTCTGCTACCGACGGCCTACCATTTTGGCATCTTTCCAGCTGGTTCCAAGAATCTCAGTCGCGCGTATGTATTACGAATTCATAGGCTCATGAATTTCCATGAGTTCACTTCGGTATATTACGCATTGATGTGGTCAATATCAAGCCGTTCCGCAAGCCATTCCTCAGGGGATTTTTATCTTCCTCCTTCACAAGTGGGATGACCCTTTTTATTCCATTTAATTCCAAAAAGAACCTCACGCTCAACTATTTAAGTCATCAAATATGTCCTCGCGGCTTGCACGCCGAAGGCAGGGAAAATCCATTTTTCTGTAGCGTAAGGGAATCACGCTCAATTTTCCATGACCGCTGCGACCGTAATTGCTATATAACCTCGCGAAGTTTATAATAATTGCCAGATAACTACCCCAATGCACGCTACTGAACACAACAAGAAAAAAATCCCAGAAAAACGATACTTGGCTTAGAGAATGTGGGAATAATTTATATCTTACTTTTTCACCGACGTCTACTTGTATCTCAAATGCAGACATTTGAAAACTGAGAAAATCCTTTGGTGAAATATTAAATTTTGAGTTAAAGTTAAGTGCTGATGAGGGCCTTCTCCGGATGACCTTAAAATTACAAGATGATTTGATTCGTAGTCTCGGACGTGACTTCATGCAATCGGCTTATTATAATGAAATTTAAAAACATAAGTAATTCCCCATTAATGTAATACTGCACGACTTAAGTTTCAATGCGGCACGTAATCATCTGGTGCGTCTGGCACGTGATCGTCATGTCATCATAACGTGCTATGTCGAAACTAGGTCATACAGCATTACATGTACGTGGAATTACAACGGTTTTAAATTTTACTACTCAAGATGATAGTTTCAATTACGTTATTTGTTACGGAGGAAGACCAGTCAAGTAGTAGTGAATGCGTCCTCGTAATAATATCAACCGTATGTGAGTATCCGAAGAATAATATAACAAAATATCTAAACCAGGAATCATGGAGTTAAGCTAACAGTGATCACACGACCAAAATTTGTTTTCATGGAATTCATTCCCGTAGAAAGATTTTTGAGTTTCAGGTTATTTTTCACCGAAAGAGACTTCCAATGGCCTCGAGGGAGAAGCTCTAATCCATTTCTCAATTTCCTCAAATTAATTTGTTCGCTCTGCTCCTCTTCGCTTCTCTATAGAGGTCCTTTGATCGTCAGTTTTCTCAGAAAAAATACCTTGGATTCGCCGTAGTTCCTACCGGTCAAATTTCCTCCTCTTTTGAAGCTTTCCAGCCTCTCCAAGTAATAAGGGAGCACTGCCCAGTCTCGTTTGCTACGCCATCTCCATACGTGCATTATAACAGATTCCTATTGAAATTCATCAATTAACTAAAACTTGAGTGATTTTTTTCAGGTATGAATAGCGTACAGTTTCCTAAAAGAAGAAGTTTTTCAAATACATCTCTTTCATCAAGAATTTCTGTATAAATTTCGGTTCCTTCAGATGAAAGTTTTTATAATTAATGTTTTCAAGCCAATATAAAGGGAAAAGGTACATAATTAAGGACTCTTGTTTTATTTCTTGGTATTGAAGTGTTCTTATCTGCCAATTACTTACAGACAAGAGATGCAAGGCTGCCAGTTGAACCACGTATTACCATAGAGTGAGTATGTATATAATAATTGCTCTATAGTGGTACATAAGGTGTTATGATTTTACTCAAATGAAAATTTAGATACAAAAATTAATTAAATATCCACAAACAATGCACGAGTAAAAAGAAAAAAATGAATGTTGCCTTTATTCAGCAAAATAAAGGCCCTGCTGCGTTTTCCTCGAAGAAAAAGTGAAACTATAGGTACGACTTGGCTAAACGATAAAAAACTCAAAGATGATGGTCACTAATTCATCATAATATGAGCTTGCAGAAGAAACTAAAGGTCAAACAAGGTATCTTATGAATTTCATCGGAAAAAATGGTGAAAATTTAATTTCAATGAATGGATACTCAAATAAAATGGTTCAAAGTATACCGGGACTAGCCGCGGTGATAACTTTTACGGGAGTCACCCGCAATGCACAATCGTGCGAAAGATCCACAGAGAAAAAACCATTCGCCTTGATCGGGTTCGAATCCCGGTCAAGGCGAATGATTTTTTCTCCGTGGATCTTTCGCACGATTGTCAAATAAAATGGTTTTAAACAACAAGGAATATCAAATTGCATTGAATTATAATATTTCATTAGAGATTTCCGCGTAGAAAGAAAAATTTCGGGAAGAGCATATGACTGTTAAAGTTCATTCGTACCTAAGTTATTACGAAATTGAGAAGAGTCTTCTTGGTGGGAGCAGAAACATTTAGCGACATTGGTACTAGCCGCGCAAAACGAGGAGGAAAACTTCAAATAGGATCAAAAGATATAAGGCCAAACTAAAATAATAGAACCTAACCGTCAAAACAATTAACACCAGTATTGGAAACATAAACTGAATATATTAAGAGTAAAAGCATAACTCCGAACTGGCAGACGTCCGCCATAATGCTTTAGGTATTACCGTAAATGGTAGACCTCAATGAAGCCGCACATTCTCCCTTTATTGCCATTTCCACGCCTCCCACGTATACGAACGACTTATTTTATCATTTAATTCTTTGGGGAAGAGTTGATTAAGTTTCACCCATTCCTCGAAATCTATTCCGCAACATCTACTTTCATCGCTTATCCTTAAGTTTCGTCTTCTGCGTCTGCACCGCAATCATTTCTCAATCCCTTCTAATTTTGCTTTATCGCGTCTCTTTTATTAATCAATTACGAGGAATGAACGTCGCTGCCGAGTCCGCCATATGGCGATAAATTTGATTACGTCAAAAACGAAAACAAACGAGCGGAGGCGTAGCGCTTCCTGGAAGTTCACCTTCCCCTCTCCTCGCGGAGGGTTTAGGGGGACGCGGAAAATGGTAAAGGTGGGAGTGCGAGGAGAAATATAGTGGAGCGAGAGAGAGATCTCAGGGGAAATCGAGGATTCGAAGCGCCATCAATGTAGGGCCCCGGATTATATACGATCCCTGACTATACTGCCGGCCCTATCAGAAATCCCTTAAGACCATGCAAGCGCACTGAATCAGCTAATATGATACCAGCATCATGCAGGCGAGTAGTATCTCCGGATTTAATACATTTCTGCTAACAATTATGGCTCATTTATCGAAATTGGAAAAGTACCGGGGGTAATGCAGATTTTCCAATTGGCAATTTAACGTCAAGGACTTGAAGTCTCAAAGTTCTAGACTAAGAACCGGAAAATCCAGATTAACGTCCCAGGTAAAGGCTTACCGAAAATCCCTACTCCAAAATCGTTTTATATATTCTTTTCTTTTAGAAATTCGAGGTAATATTGCTGGTGAACACAGAAAAAAACAACTGTTCATTCTTCCCTGAATGCGTGATTTTCACAAGCTAGTAGTGCTTTAGTTCCACAAATGGTTTATCCTCACCTACAAAAACCGATGCTCAGGCACAAGTACAGAATGAGAAAATTGGTAACATGGAATCATCATGCCATTTTATTCGCGGAAGGAGTTGGAAAAATACTATCCATGAGAACCAGAATTTGACATGATTTCACCTTCCAGCTTTTTGGACCGGAGGAAAAAATGATGGTGATTATTTTATTAAAGACTCAAGTTTTAGAGTAAAAAGCATAATTGGAGGAAAAGAACTGCCTGAGCTTCATCCCGGAAAGGGAAAGAGTAGACATTTTCTTCGGTCTCATATTTTAACAAAATACAACTGCGTCATGTTCTCAAGATCTGATCTCTTTCATTTCATCGTGAAATTTCATAGGCTCCGGATAGAAGTTCAGAAAATTAGATCTTAAGGCCCTTTGGTTACCAATGGATTCTGAAACCGATTTCTTATGTGGGGAAAAAGGCACAGCCCAACTGTTATAATTCTTAAACGAAGTCGTTCTCTGAAAGTGTAATATAAACCCAGATTAATAAAAAATAATGGCTGCAAATATATGGCTATCACGGCATCTGGACCTCATGTCTTCCATGAAAAGAGCGGTGGGATGACCACACATCCCTAATATTCGTCATTAAAAATATGCCCGGGGCTATGTTCAGCAGACACGTCAATGACACTCTTTGGTAGGAGAGCCTATATGATAACATTAGCGGTGTAGAGTTAATTCAGGAAGGCATATGATGTTATAATTGATTGGTCCAAGTCAAATTCTCTTTGAGAATCACAACTACACAGGAAGATTTTATTGCTATAATTGTTATCAGTGGTGAGCAATCACAGAGAGGAGGTGATAGAAGATATCATGAGTACAGATTACGATCAGCACAGTTTCTCATGCGTCTGAGAGAATGTGAACTTGAGAATGTGACAAGATTTTAAGCATTGAAGCCGGGTGCTATCACAGCTGATGCGATGAGCGTGTGTGAAAAACAGAGAAGCACGCGGGTGTGTGTATAGGAAGTAAAAATTGAGAGGAAATAGCAAATGGAACATAAGGATTTGTTACACGCGAGAGCACGTAATAGAATTAAATTTAATAATATACGTTTCGTTTCATCCCAGAGTTTTAGTTTAGTTTCGACCCGAAGTAGTTCTGACTCCGCTTTCGTTTCGACCCCGAGTTCAGCTCCCCGGGTTAACGGTAAAAGAAATGGAGGAAAGAAGGAAGTGGAAGAACGTGGACACAAAGCAGGGCAAAAGAAAGTATAGGGAACTTAATAATCGATTACGACGTGAAACTAAGAGGGCAAGGGAAGCTTGGTGGAAAAGGCAGTGTGAGGAAATGGAAAAGTTCCAGAAGGAAGGAGAGGTAGGCATGTTGCACACGAAAGTTAAGTCGCTATCGGGCGGTAAAAGAAACATGCTATGCCTAAAATTAAGGCTAAACATGGGAGGATGCTCACCTAGTGAGAAGAGTTACAGAGTAGATGGAAGTAATACGTGGAAAATATGCATGACGGTAGAAACAGGCCGGAGAGATTGACGTTAGAGGAGGAAAGTGCAGTGGAGGAGGACGATCTTGGGCCGCGGATCTTATTATCGGAAATCGAGAGAGCACTCCGTGATATAGAGGCTACGAAAGCAGTGGGTGTGGACAATATCCCGTGCTAGCTCCTAAAGAATCTAGGGAAGGATTGTAAGAATAGGATTTTCGATCTAGCACGCTGGATCTATGAGGAGGGATGTAGGCCGGAGGATTTCGTGAAGACGGTTTTAATTCCCTACCGAAAAAGAAGAAAGCTGTGGAATGCGGAGGTTATAGGACTACTAGTCTAATGTCGCACGCGGCGAAATTGGTATTGAGGATATTGAACAAACGCATAGAGGCCAGGGAAAAGGAGTATTTGGGTGAAGATCAGTTTGGTTTTTAGAAAAGGAAAGTGAAATCGTGACGCAATAGCAATAATGAGACCCCTCTTAGAGAAAAACCTAGAATATGATCAGGACGTGTATGCCTTTTTCGTGGATTTGAAAAAGAATTTGATTGGTTGAACTGGATAAAATTGATGGATATACTCAAGAGAATAGGCGTAGATTGGAGGGATAGGCCACTGATTCGTAACCTGTATATGGCCCAGACTCCGCAAGTGAGGGTAGCGGATTGAGAATCTGGGTGGGCAAGCATTGGCCGGGGAGTGAGACAAGGTTCGCGGATGATCAGGCGCTCATCAGCCAGTCAGCGAGGGGACTGAAGGCTCTAGTGGATGCGCTAGACAATCGGTGCGAGGAGAATGGGACGAGGATAAATCGCAATAAGACTAAGGTAATGCGGTTTTGTAAAGCATCGCGATCGAGAAATGTGAGACTCGTGATAAAAGTAGGTGGGGAGAGGCTTAAGCAGGTAGAGCAATTCAACTGTTCAGGCAGCACATCAGAGGAAAACAGATACAGTAGTGAGGACATCAGGAAGCGAATTGCATTAGCTAAGGGGGGGCTTCATGAACAGGAAGGAGCTTCTGAGAAAATCGTTATGTAAGAGTTTAAAGAAAATGTTAGTGAAGATCCGATCTGGATTGTAGCGATTAACGGTGTAGAAACGTGGACACTTAGGATGAAGGACGAGGGAAGACTCGAGGCATTCGTGGGTGTGGCGAAGAATGGAGAAGGTGAAGTGAACGGAGAGGAGGAGGAACGACTAAATGCTGGACATGGTGGGTGAGGAGGGGCAACTTTTGGATTAGATACGGAGGAGACAGAAGGTATGTATGGAGCGAGTACGTAGCGAGGAGGAGATATTAAAAACGGTGTTAGAGGATAGAATGTTAGGTAAACGAGGGAGGGGAAGGAAGAGAATAGAATTTTTTGATAGACTGAAAGAGAGTAGGCCTTATAATGAAATGAATAAGGCAGTTCTCGAAGGAAAAGGAGGTTCCCAGATTACTTCTTTAGTACTCCATGGAAAACTACCCTAATCGGTAGAATATTAAAATAATAATTGCCATCCCTGTTTCAAACTCAGCTGAATTCAGAATATTAACTACCGAATCTTATAGTCGAACGTTTTTCTCTGACAAGAAAGTTCTCTGTGGTCTTCCGTAGGATATTTTGAAAAGGAAATCCGTTTGGTGCTGTCTTTTCGTTCGGGTTTGTGAAATAAAGTTCAAGGGAACGTTTCCAATGCGCATGAAGCCATCTGATGCTATTCCATTCCACGGAGACAGGGCTGTCGCGAGACACGCTCGGGTAGACGGAAACCCACTAAGTCGCCACTTATTTGGACGACGAAAACATGGAGATGGTTTGCCTTGTTCGAATTTCGGCCAAAGATAAACAACCCGCAATAAAGGAAACATATTTTTCCGCAGAGTGATAGTGGCGGCACAAAGATTGCTGGGCTACATTGTTTCCCACATCGCACATTCAGGAATTAGAATTTATTTTGAATTTAAAGTTATAAATAAACGAATATTTAAAAATGCATAAATGTCTGAAAATAATACCGTCATTATAATTATTTCACGTCACACCCAGTAACTTATCGCGTAGAACATTTCCTCTTCAAACTTAGCATCATACCTTCCGTCCCTCTAACTTTCTGCCTGGTATCCGAATCCTCTTAGGGGCTTGGCTAGGTTTGGAAAGAAGGGGCAATGTCCGAACTTCGATGATCCTACAAAAGCAATTTCAAATCCACAAAGTTGTGGGTATCTCTGCAAAAAAATAAGGTGGATTTGAAAAAATTCAATTCTTATGGGATAATTTTATATTTATTGTACAAGTCTTAAGTACTTACTTCATTGAGACCGATTAAACGTTTTGATTATTGCCATTGTGGAAGAGCTCCTAAGAATATAAAATGGCACATGCACATCCATATGAATTTATTATTGCTTGTGCTCGTATTTTTAAGCCTAAGTATATCGAGCTCGGGCACCTAACAATGGAACGTTTGCAATGTAACAAAATATCTCTGGTAGCACGATAAGTAAGGCATTAGTCCTAATACTGCCTCGTTTAAGTGCCGACGGATTTAATATTTTCGAATCGTTCATGGGTGACATGGCTTTTAATTCGCAGTTGCAGAAAAATTAAATCGCAGAAATTTTCTGAGGGCATTGCGTCAGTATTTCGGGATGCTGAAACCTAGAATTTCCTCGCTGTAGACTCTAAAAAATTCGACCACATTTGAAAGGTAATCCGCGAAAAAATATTCCATAATACTGCTGAAAGGTTATAAAAAATGTAACTGACCGAAGGTTTTTGGCAGCTCAGGCACGAAACTCTCTTGTATTCACGCGTATTTCTGCATACATGCCTGACGGTGTCTGTGTCAATACCGCTTTGATGTTCCGAAATTATGTCGTGATATTTCATGTGGAAATCTTCGTTGCAATCAATAAGCTATTCAAATAAAATTTCTACACTTTGAGGGCGTTTTCGCAAAATATTGTTGCACCGATACTCTTGAATCCATGGTCACTTTATTGTCTCATCTCCGCTCACCTGTTTTTCCGACGATATGCATCTTTAAAATCTCTATTCCCGAGGACATTCCTCCCTCTGCGCCGCTTTCTCATAGTCTATTAGCTTTCTCTCATAGTGACAACGCTGAGGCCACTGCTTCTTTCTTTACTCTACGAGAAAGAAACGAATACTTTTGTTTGCTCGGTTATAACCAAGTTTACACCGATTCACGGAAACATGAAAATTTTAATGGCATTTTTCCGGTTCCATTCCATTTTGCTGTTCCGAAGAAAAAGCAAGTCAAATATCACCAACCATCTAAGTGGTTGAGTAAACACCTTAGAAACTACTCACCAATTTTTGTTACGATTGTTAATCAATACCATACAAAGGGCGTGACGTACTACAAAGTTAACCTAAAAATAATATCCATATAAATCTTCATAAATCTTCATGTTAGGAAGAGAGGAATAATCTAATTAAATTGTAAAGAAAAGCCAGGGCAGGTATACTTTGCTGGCTTTTTTTTTTAGGTAAACATTCACTGAATGGACGTATTGGGGCATAGTTTTCACAATACTCTCGCACCGAGTGGATGAAATGATAATAAAAAAATCACAGCGCTCATTTGAGGAAAAGTTACAATTTACCATTGCATTGTGAAAAACAAATATCTGCCTAGCATAATAATCCGAAACCAAAACGACAAACCAAACCAAAAACTCATTAAAATGAGACAAACTCATTTTCCCACGGAAATTTTTTTACAACAAATATCTTCATCGTGATAGCAGCATTGTGAAAATAATGCATGGAGAATCAGCGGCCTGAGTGGCAATGAGCCTCAAGCACTAAGATAGAGAAAATATTTATTTGATGCGACCTTCGCTAGTGTACGGCATCTGGTGGTGAGCAGATGAGAGAAAGATATATCTTTATGGCCGCGCGAGAAATTTTGGTGCCTTCGGGCAGCTTTCGAATATCTCCCCCTCTCCACTCAGCACCTTGTAATCCTGAGTTCCTCGAAATGAACCACCAATGTATTCTCGGAATTCTATCTCCACAAAGAGAGACAACATTTTTACACATTCTTCGGTGGGCGAGGGCTAAAATTAAAATATTTTCAGATAATTCTAACAACGGAAACAGGAAACAAACGAAGGAAATAATCAGCGACCGGTTTGAACTAGTAGCTTCATGGTTTCTTGAACAGATCATCAACTTGAATGGCAGTTCTTACGAAGGCTTCCGCGGCATATATTATCATAATTTCCCGGCTTTCTCCGCGTTTTTTGATGCCTGATGCCTTTTTGAATTTTTTATTATACTGCAAAACAACGCGGTGGAAGCCCGAAAAGCATGATCGGAACTTGAATGACATACTTATAGACGTTAAATTGCAGTGCTGTTCACAGTAGGGAATACAAACTCCTTATGTCACCTTATCGAGACCTAACATATCCTTACTTAATTCCTCTTTTCCACTAATTTTGCAAATTATCCACGTCAGCAATACTCAGAGGGTCATAGGTTGACAATTGTTTTTCAATGAAATAAGTTCTTGAACGACTGTCTCATCGCACAAATTCTCACCCTCTATTTACGGGATAACCTCTTAAACAGGAGTGAGAAATAAAATTACTAGACGAGAAAACGACGATGAAAAGAGTGCATGGCTAACATTTTTTCATTTGTACTACTATACTGTACTAATGACAAAATCGTTAAAAACATGACAAAATTAATTTTTGCCACAGTAGTCCTACAGCGCCGCGTTAAACCTGGCGGAGATTCACTGTGTGTTACATCACTCAGTGCCTGATTAAAAATTGTCGCAGAGTACTTCATTACCTTACACCAAAAATTTCCTCTCACTCACACTTTACATCAGTTCATTATGACCTTGCGAGGCAGTGCTTAATTCTAGAACAGTTATTTCGATAAGAACTGTAAATTTAAAGTAAAGCTTTTACCATGATTTTTTTCTGGCGAACAGAGTCTAAGTCCTGAAATTTTAAATTTTGAAATGGCTCTTTGATACTTTTGAATAGTCTTCATATTTCCACAGACAAAAAACTAAGCCACCAATAAAGGAGGTATAACTGAACGTTTCTCCGTTCTCACAATCAGTCGCGAATAAGAATAGCTAATTCGGAGGAAATGCAGAGTGACCACTTCGAATTTCCAACAGGTAATCGAACTCCGTTATTGAAAATGGAATGGAACTCAGAGTAGAATATTTGGAAGGAAATAAAAAATCCGGGAAGTTTGAAACGTTGAAATATTCCCGTTTTTGTGTCCACTTAATTTACAATCGTTGTCAGTAAAATCTAGATTCCTTATTTACTATCAGAATAAGCGTAGAGATATCAGAGCACCAGGAATCATGTGGTTTTCGAAAATAGGTCTTATAAATTGCGGAATACATTGACCTGCTTATTAATAAATATGAAGATATAATTTTAAAATTATTAATCCAATATTATTTATTTGAATCGCATAGAAATCCAGTAATCATAACCGAGGAATTCTTACAAACTCGCTCAAATTTTCATTTATTCGTTGTGCCGCTGCCTTACTGCTGGTTCGCGTATTCTTTGAATTTATTTTACCGACAGCATTTTTGGAGAAATTCCTCTTAATTCCATCTGTTTCATTCAAAGGATGTTTGGACGTTTTGAAATGGAATTCAGAATTTTTCTAAAAATTAATTGACTCACCTCCTTCCTCTTCGCATCTAGGAAGTAACTGCAAAAATGCATTCAGGGACCATTAATTACTCCACGGACTGTCAGAGGCATTCATGTACGCAGAAGAACAAGTTGTCTGAGAAAACAAGAGGAAATGTCATCACCAAAGTATATCCCTCGGGAGAAAAACTTTTTCTACTCTTTTTTCCTGTGCATTTTAACTTAGCGGTCTCGTTAAACTAAATTGAGTCTTCATTTGACTGGGTAACACATACTTGCTCAATTTATACCTCAGACGAATTTTCTTTTCTGCATGCGTTGCATGGTAACTTAAAATTTATCTCCGATTCTCGTGTCATACGGGAATAGAGACATTTAAACCGAGATTAGCCATTTTTGCATAAATATCCAGTGACCACCAATGGATTTTCAGGTTCCATAAGTGGCTATTTACCGACGATGCGCTCCGATACAATATGGGATTTGGGATGATTTTTTTCTAATAACTTTGAAATATATCTCTCAAAATACGGAATAATCTTCCTTTCGGAATATATATTAGGAATTGAGCGGCCATTACTAATATCAGATAAATTTATATAGAAACAGTCACAGTTTCAATTTAAAATAATTCCTCATAAGGTGTTTCAAGAATTAGTAATAGATGAACATAAATGCAAGATATTGAAGACTTGAATCTAATTCAGGCACAACGAAATGGAAAGTTGATTTCGGTTTATATTCTGATCGCTATTAAATTAGAATCAGAGGAAATATGAGGAAGTCCGCATTATTTCGTGGAATAGAGTGAACTGACGCATATTACTGAAATGATTACACGTGGTCAATGGGGTAATCGGATAAAGATGCCGAACATTGTCCTTTCTATATACATAACTATTTTGTGAATATATTTTACGACCCTGATTTGAGCCTCAATGAATGAAAGGTTCCACACCTAACTGCATACACATATTTCTCCCACAATGAGAGTGGAAGAGTAAATATGTATTATTAGCGAGAGGGTGAGTCATGCGGTAGCTACGCAGTGGATCTACATGAGCCAAAAGGCAATATGTTCAAACATCAAAATCACATTGAAGAACGAGGCAGTCTCCGCCGACATAGGTTATTCAAACGTAAAAATTCCCGCACAATTGAGCATCGTAAATCTATCATTCTCATCCTCCAAGGGGCTCTCAAAATAATGTTCGCAAGGTCCACTCGAAATGGCTGAGAAAAAATGTTTTACGGTTATTAATCCTCCGGGACTGAGTACCTATCACTGCCATCCAATCTGTTTCTGACGCTGCATCAGACATACATGCATCAATATCTCACGCTATCATGTCGAGGTCTGCCGTGTTATCCCTCCCCTTCCAGTCCGTAGTCAAGCTAACTGTAACACATGTTTCTCGCTCTCCTTGACGTAGATGCGCGCCTGCCAGGAAAATGCTGTTACGCTTAAAACATTGCGAATTTACAAACACGTCTTTCTGAATATTTTTAAACCCATAATGGCTAGTTTCATTTTGATTCACTGAATATAAGCAGCTTCAAATATTACAGACCATAAATTATATTAGTATATGTAACAATATACTGAATCTTATCGAATGAAGAAAAATATTTTTCATATGTTGTCACTTGTGTATTCTCAGCGACCAGCTTCCCCGTAATAATTTTGCTTTGTACTTGGAAAATTAAGTAAGTGGGATTTTACTTAGGTACATTTATTCATAACGCGTTTTAATGCATAATTTAAACAAAAAAGTTTAAAATGACGCTAGTATATTATACTCAGTTTATTTCGTGTAAAATATTTAGTGATGCCTTAGCAATAATCTTGCCCGCACTATTGATCCCACATTGTTGGATCTTAGCAGAGTAAATTCTAATGAGTAATGTTCTTCTCAATCGGAGCTTTTTTGTTCCAACCCTGTACCTGAATTTGGAAACAAATATTTTGTCATACAATTCACACTTTAAGGGAGCCTTCCATCATTCACTTTGATGACCAATGCTCCACTTTAACCTGGGTTCAAGAAAGAGTTAGGTTAGTCTTAAATTACCAGTCATATTACATGACGCCATTACGCTAAATAGAGGATCTGTTTTACGCAGTAAAAAGACACTAACATTTACACCCACCATGGTTGCTCCAAAAATCCCATTTCTCACGGAAAATTCTAGGCAGAATCGTCGTCTTAAAAAATTCTTGGAAATACATACCCACACGGTTCTTTTCCCGGTTCAGGAAAATAGGTTGCCGCGGCAATTAACAGCGCATCGATTTTCAATGCGACCTTTTCGGCCCGCAAACACAGGTCTCGGGTTGGCGCTCCTAAGAAACTGCCCACTATTAATCCCGTTCCGCTGGCTCAGAGCTCGCACGCCACTCGCAGCCTTGAACTTGCGCCGTACTTCTTCACGTGCGACCATTTCCACCATCTCTCCTCTTCCCCAAATCGCGTTAAATATTCCTATTCTCTGGCCAAGGGAGCATCTACATCGCAAGCCGCCTCAATAGGCATATGGCGGGGGATGTTAGGGCACCTGCCGTGTACATATAAAATTACGTTCTAACGAAATTACGCCTTGCATTTATTAACCCTGTTAGAGCTATCCTTCTTCCTAGGGTATTGGCGAGATATGCGGAGGGTATTTTCATTAAATGTAGCAACTAGGTTAAAAACAAAACAGAGCTATTTTATTACATATCCATAAGGGTTTTTTTTATTACTGAGGTTAAACTGGTTAACGGAAAAAATATTTTTTGTTTACTGAAATAAAATATATCAATGCAACAAGTTATAGCAAATTAAAAGAAAATGTATTACGTAAGAGCCGATATATCGGCCCGCCGCACTTTTCGCCCGAGGGGCAAAAGTCGATATATCGGCCCGCCGCACTAAAAGGGTTAAAGTCTTTAATCGTGCGGGGGAAAATTCCCATTCCTACCGTTCCTCAATATATCTCTTCTAATTTATCGTTTCTGTCGGACCTGGATATAGTATAGTGGGGTTCTCCGTGTCGTTCTCAAAGATATCCATTCTCAATTGCTCTAGCAATGTAAGCCTAGTGGGAAGTCTGCGAGTGGCTCCCAATTCCTAAATTCGTTCTCCAGTGGCTCCCTAATTCGTTTAACATACATATTACGATTTCTGTATTCCCGTAGCAGACTTTGACGAGTCGCGCAGATTTCCTTTTCCTTTTATTAAGTTTAGGGATTTATTCTTTCTGCACCGGATCCCATATGCTCGTTGCGTATTCAAGTTGCGTCCGGATGAGTATGAAATAGCACCTCTCTTTTACTATTTCATCCGTTAATCTTCCCGTAACATGCTTGAAGAATCCTATCTTCGCTCTTAAAGATATCTATTCTCAATTACTCAAGCAATCTAAACCTTGCACGAGGCTTCCGAGTCTAGATTGGCTCCCAATCTAATTCAATAGAGAACAAAAGGGGCTGCGTTAAAAAAAGCGATAATCCTTCCGTAAAACTTTGATTTAGGACGCAATTTAATAATTAATTAATTAAATTAATTTAATTAGCAATGCATTCTTTTTAAATGTCCTTATCGTGGCGATGAGTGAACAGCAATCCAATTATTCCGAATTCTTTAAGAGGGTCTTTGTAATCACGAGGAACATCATCATACGAGATATCTCAAAGATATCCATATTTCGTGCAGCCCTTATAATAACTTGTTTCTGCTGCCAAATACGCGAGCAGTGATTTTCATAAAATCCATTCGAACGCACGGTAGGTGAAAGCACACACAATGGCTCACTGTAGAATTCTCTATCAGCACACCCGGTATTTACAACAAGACCTCCCGTCCCTACAGCACTTGGTGCAATTATGTCAATATGCGCTATCAATGGGTGCACTACTTATTCATCCAAACTGCAAGGGCAATTCCTGGCCACCATGCATTACTTTCGACCCGAAGATGGCAGAGAAACGAAAATGAGCACGGTTTTCCACGATATCACATTCACCATTAAAATGCCTCGAGGAATATTTTTGAGTCGAGGAAAATAACAATCAAATGGTGGGCAAGCGTAAATCTTTACATACAGAATATAATATGAGAAATTCATAAATAGGGTAGTTTCCTTCATCAAAGAAAACGAAAGGCATTGATTGCGACTCGTTACTCACTATTAGTGTATTCATAATGTACTAATTATTTGGTTTTAGAAATCCCAGTTCAGACGAATGGCAATAGTCAATTTTAACCGCATAATTTAAAAAAGGCCAGATTGGCGCCCATGCGATGCCACTCCACGTGACGTCACAGGGACCTAGTTTCTATACGAGTAGGTAGGAGTTTTACATCTTTTGAGATTACCAATGCATGCATGAGGCACAGAGCTCAGGGAAACATGGCTTAATAATCACCTATTAAAACTGGCTATGGTCGGAAAGTTTCCTTCGTTTGATAAGGTATTAATAATCCTTATTTAAGCCTAGCGCTACCTGCTAGCAGGGTACTCTGCTACCTGCTAGCAGCATGCATCAGCAGCCTGCGCCTAGCGGCGCACATATCCTAGCCCCAAGGTCACCTCACTTTGCGGCAGCGGGAACCAGAATGACGTCACACGGGCTTTTCCCGGCATTCATACTTAGCCGTCGCGTTTTCGCGCGCTTGAAAATGTTCACTTTTCATTTAATCGCGAAAAATAGATATCTTCATTTAAAAATCTAAAAGTGTGAAATGCGTACTCCAGGAGTAATAATCTTTCGATTTAGGCAATAAATAAATAATAGGAAACCACCCTATTTTAACATGACAGAGCATGAATTACTACAATCGTTACTGCTAAATTTAGCGGTAATCATCGGTGCGAGCAGGAGACTACGAACTTTAAGGAGTAATCTCTCGTTGAATGAAACTCCAATAACTTGCCTTAAACTGCATAAAAGACAACTACATTAACCGTTATAAAATAAAATTAGGTGATTTGTAGCGCACCACAAGTTGGCTCAATTTTTATGCTTGATTTCAACAAAAAAAAAGTAGCAAAGGAATGAAAATGTGAAAGTCAAAACAATGTCGAAATTGGTGGATGGAATTTCATAGCATAGCGGTTAGGCGCGGATTAAATTATTTCCATAAACAATGGTTGATTTATCGTTATTCACTACCGCATCACATGAAAAGCAGCAGATGTGAGCGAATAGTGAAAAATATTACATGAGAAATTGATATATTTTAACAGAATATAGCATAAATTACTGCAATCGTAATTGATGTATTTAGCGGTGATCATCTGTGCGGGAAGCATGCCAAGAAGTCATTCTAATGTCAATTTGTAAACTATGTTTACTTTCGCATATTAACCGTGAACGTTGCCTCGCACAGAGAAGTT
The DNA here is from genome assembly GCF_921293095.1 of Ischnura elegans. Taxonomy (NCBI): domain Eukaryota; kingdom Metazoa; phylum Arthropoda; class Insecta; order Odonata; family Coenagrionidae; genus Ischnura; species Ischnura elegans. The sequence continues at coordinate 150,857,887 of NC_060246.1, forward strand.
TTGATTCATAAAACCGTAGGATTTAAGTGAAAAAGGTAACAAAAACTATGAGGCAGTCACTCTGTTTTTCAACCCCAAGCTTGGTTTAGAAAGGCGAGGGCAGAGCTCACCATGAACAAAGACACAGTCGTGTGGATTTCACTCATTTCATTTTCCTATGCTACTCCGCACTTCGAGAAATTTGTTTGGGGGTGTACGAAAGGTTCACCCAGGATTTGAACCCAGGACCCCTCGGTCAACAGCCAAGGTTTCTACGCAATAGGCTTCCACGCTCCGCATGGGATAGTATCATTTGAAATAAAAACTGACATGTGCGTATTGAATCATTGTGAGAATTGTTCGGCTCTTAAAGATAAAAATGACACCCCTAGAAGTTTACGCGTAGCATGACCATTTTTTATGCTCGCAACTGCACAAAACATCTGGCAGTCAACGTTTTATATCAGCAAAATATGATCCGTAGGCAGATTACCGAACCGTAACTGCGCATTACGTCCTAATCGCTACCGTTCACGTCCGCCAAGATACGCTAATGAGTTCCGACGACTGTATCAACAACTTAAATGGAAAATGTCCTCAATATTATGCGAATTTTCTGGGAACTTGATACGTACCTTTGCTTATATTACTGGCCACCATGCATCACTTTCGACCCGAAGATGGTCGAGAAACGATAGTGAGTACGGTTTTCTACGATATCACATACGAAAGGATCAATTGGAGCATGTGATGACCTCGGAGGAAATACCGGATGTCTCAAAATGAATTTCGGAGGTTTTAACGTTTTCTAATATGCATACTGCGCAAAAGTAAATCATACATACTGTGAAAGAGCAGCTCAAACAATGTTACATACTAGTTTACGAGAGTTCCATGTGAGCTACATTATTCACACGGCGCACGGCAAGACGATATTCGAGTTCTTACCAAATGTTGTCGCAACAGCTGCTTCAATCTTGTTTCAGAATTCGGAACGGTCATCTGGTAGTGGAGGAAAATATGCGCTCAATTTCCAACAAATAAAACTGTTCGAGTTACTTTTTCCTTTGATTTAACAATTATAGCTGTAAAGCCCGAATGGCACTTCCCAATTTATTGGCCAATCCATTGGATATTGGGTTGTGGTCCGACTGACACACACCAATTTCTAGTCCAATATCCTTATCACTATATTGGACACAATTTCCCGACCAATTTGGAATTTAGAACAGGTTCTATTTTCTCGCGGCCAATCTCCAATCAGAAGTCAGTTTTGTTGACTCCTAGTGGCCAAAACAAGAAGCTCTTTCCAAAACATCCGGTTTGGCTGTAAAACATGGGTTTTGTTCCAATAGTTCACTTGAAGTAAATTATTACGGAGGCTTAAACCCGGAAAACCATCACCAATTCACTTGAAGTTTCTAAAATGTGGACGAAAGAAGTTGTTTCACCATTGATTGAAGCGTACAAATCACACGAACGCTTATGCAACGTAAAATCATCGAAATACAATGGCGTTCTCTAGCGGAACATTATAACACTATTTCGGCCAATATTGGTGTAAATATGGATACGTGTCGTACGGTTCGTAACGCCCTATATTTTGAGCAATATTGCGCTCCAATTTATTGGCCAACAAATTGGAAAGTGTCATACGGGCTTAAGTTAAGATTCATTAATATTGTTAAGCGATGAAACCCCGCTTTTCATTTTTAAACGCCCGGTATATATATTATGAGCTATAATCGACTATTACGCATGGGACAAGGGTTGGAATGGTACGACACGAGATCACGTAATAATTTGATGTGTCTGATTGGCAGACTACAACGATAATTTTTATTTATACGCAGTAGATATCCATTGAAAATGGTATTTCATAAAAGTAAATGTACATATAGAAGGTGAAACGTGAGAATTTTCACAAAATCTACCATCCAAATCCATTTACGTTCGTATATCATATATTCTTTGCCAAGGGGAGAAGATTGCATTTCATTTATTTTCGATACCCATTTCCTAAAATGTGAAAATCTTTCCGCGTCCGGCTATCTTTCGAAGAGCTTTGCTGGAGCTTCGTTAATATAAATACCTACGCTTTAAGTTAATGTTTCCCAAAAATTTTAATAATTACACTAAAAATATCAAATTCAACTCCCAATAAATAGCGCTACTAAATATGAAGCCTAAAGCAGTAGCTCGAGTAAGACATGTGGAGAACTACATCATTACCACTAAGGGAATGCTCCTTAATTTTTTAATACTTAAAAACGTGAAGATTAGCTGATAAGAGAATTGACTGCAGAGTTCAAGAATAATAATCCTAGGATGTCAACCCAAGACGTTGATTTAAAATAATCTTAATGGTATAAATAGATGTTACAATGCATAACTAGTTGAAGCTTTACTTAAAATAAATTTATCACTAAACTCCATGCATTTCTCAATCTAAACTTCATTGAATGAGGTCTTGATCCAATTGAGCTCTGGAATGGAGTAAAACCAATCTAGGTACGTAGATTGCGCTGGTATGTATCACAGAATCAATTCAAACACTTTGTTATCCTTTTTTTCGAGAGTCTAAATCATATTCTGCCTATTCCCAGAATCTCCCTGATCAAGCGCTCACCTTTATATCGCCTCTCCTCCCTTCTAAATTCCTTCTCTCCTTCCATCGATGAGTTTTACCTGTCATGCTTGAAATTCACCGCACAAGATCTGTCCCATCTATCTGCCAATTGATTGTATTACTTTCCCTACTGGTTAATTCTTTGTCAGTTTTTATATTGTTATTGTATTGCGTCTAATTCATGCTATTGCTAAAAAAAATCAGAAATGAATTGGCGTCACGGCTGTATGTGAAAAATTACTTGAATAAATAAATTATTGTGTCAAAAAAATCAAGATGAGCATTCAACAATTGAATGAAACCATTGAAAATGCTGTAACAGCCGAAATTTCCTGTAATCAATAGAAAATTATAATTTGAAGTTCAGTTTATCATTCGGTGCCTTCAACCTTATGCATCATCCAACCAGAACGCATTTCCACTTCGACAAACAAACGTCCGAGCTGCCTCAATTCTCCGAAATTCCTCCGATTTTCACCATTAATACCTGCATTCAGTTAGCGGCAACTCGGGAAATTTTTCGCGATTGATTGAAACGATCGTGTTCTTTTTTTATCGTTTCAACGCTTGAAAAGTTAATGCGCTCGGCCAATGCACGGCGGCGTAAACTTCCGAGCTGTTTGCTTCAAAATCAAACGACCAGCGGCCAAAGCTCTCCCTTCCGCACCATACGCATTTGTTCGGAAATAGCGAAACGGAGCGCAAAATAAGAAAAAGAGAAGTTTACATCGCTGCAAGCGTTGGATCCTGCCGTTCGACCGGTCTTAGGGATACAATTACAGGAACAAGTACACACAAACACGCTGTACAAATGTTCTATTTGCTGGCAGGGCGACGGAGTCCAGTCAACTCGTGCCGTTGAGGCCTGGGGTCAGCCGCTGATCATGCTCTCACAAACACCCACACATACAGCCTCCACTAACTTCCATCGTCGATTTGATCTGCGAAATAGACGGAATCCCATTGGGACGCATCCATCAATAAGTAAGTATAGTCATTCATCGTTCACCTGCCTCCACAAACTCCCTCGCCTCTGCCACCGTCACTTCAAGGAATATACGAGCAAAAATATGTAAGCTTCGACGTCGTGCCGAACTCGGGTAGAAAAGATGAGCCTAAAAAATTTGCTGTTCCCCCTGGGACATTCACAGTATTTCCCTGGCAATGCGGGATGGATATGCCATGTATTTTTCATCCAAAGAGCTGGTAGGAAAGTATCGAGTGGTTCAAACTTCAAACTCCTCTTTCCTCCTTCCAATCCATACTTGGAAAGGAAATACGGTCTTCAGTCTAGTCTCTCAACATTAACCCTTTATCAATGCAACCTCTGCACGAAACTGCCGCGGGCAGTAACCTCGTTTTTACCCTACATTAGCACCTTTCTAGCAACTACAATCAATGTAAGCAGTAAAGAATAAATTATTTCCCCACGGAAATAAAGGATTATAGCAAATATTATAATAAAATGAGGCAAAAAAAAATAAAAAAGTTTGAAGGTTGCTATCCTAAAATACCTCGCCATAAACTAGCTGAGGTGGCAGGCGGTGGTAGTATGCTGATATGGATGTACGTGTACATCTCGCAACATTACGCTAACTGCAAGGCACCGTTGGACAGTAGTTTTCCCGAATCAGTATTTGGTTTAATAAGAATGCATATCCAGGCTATCGTATGTTTTTAATTCAAAGGCCAGTATAAATGACGGAATCAATGAACGCATTTCTGTAGGGGACTGTTCTTAATGCTACCTACTAAAATAAAAAGATCCATGAAAATCAATCCTCAGGTGAAATTCTTGCAATAGGACACTAAATTAAAAGTTAAATAACTAGCTTCAAAGTTTTCATAAAAATCCAAAATTAATTTCACCGAAGTTTTGACGCAACTTTGAACTTTTCCTCCTGTATCGGTGAACCTGTTTTATGTTCTCATGCATTATCATTCCCTATCTAGGCCACCGAATAAAGCTTTCGCGAATGAAAATGCTGCTTTTATTTATGATAAAAAAATATTCTGGAAAATGCTAAAAACTTAATATATACCTTCAAGGCATTACGAGATAAAAGGCATAATCCCAATCACTTGAGAAGGAAATTTGAGACGCTAAAATATTTTTACGAAATTTTAAATTTCCTAACAGAAGGTAGATGCTGGATCATTATGGAGCTCGCGAGCGAAATAAGGATAAAGGATATGGAAGCGAAAGAGTTATCTGCCATATGCATCCCATTAAAAAATTCACGTGAACATAAAGGTCATTTTCCTCTATCGCTTCTCTCATCCTCACTCCAGCAGACTCTAACTACCCCGCACAAAGCCCCTGAAAGACGCTCGCAGTTCGCACTGCGCACGTCCGCTGTTCGCCGCGAGCACTTTGCGGCAGCTGCGCGGGCCAGAAGCGGCGTTGCTCAAACGACCGGACGATGGTCACGAGGAGACGAGTCTTCCGAGAACTATAGTCGACCGCAAATGCAAAAGCAGCGCGCCTCGCGCATCCATCCCACTTCAGTCCAACAGCCGCCGCGTCCGATTTCTCAGAATTCTCTAGTATGAGGATTGCGCCGAAGGGAGCGCGTGGAGGGGAAGCTCTTTTCCTAGCCTTCGTGTAACGACAAGCTGAAAAGCCCCGTCATTTGTAACAGGATGGGATAGACTCTGATAGAGTCAGTAACGCAATATTCGTTCCACCTTTTCGGATGAGGCCCGAGCCAGTGGCGTAGCCAGGTGGGGGTCCGGACCCCCCCCCCCCCCCGAAATATAAAAATACAATTATTTTCCTTTATAAAAGAAAGCAAAACATGGAAAAAATCATGAGTCTTTAGCAATTGAAGTTTTTTCGAATATGAAGAGTGTTAAAATTAGTTTAAAACCCATTACTTAGTGCTCCGTTTTTCAAAAATTCCACCCATAGTTTTTGACCCCCCCCGAATGATATTCCTGGCAACGTCACTAGTCCGAGAAATAAATGCTTTTACTAGAGTCAGCAATGCAGCAACTAATACAATGCATGTATCATCGCTGGTATTTATTTTTTAAACTCTGAACCATATCCCCAATGCCGAGGTATTGACTTTTGCCATCGAACACAAAAGGCGATTTTTGCGCTAAAAATGCAAAAACCAGCGGAAACTAATGAAAATAGAAAAATAGACGACAGGAAATGTCTATCTTTTATCCACCTATGAAAATCTCTAACTAATTACTAAATTGTAAGTGCTTCCTGAAAAGAAAATTTAAGTAAAACCTCGGAACGTGGATAACGCTTAGATATTTTAGGACCTTCGGCTATATTTAAAAGAATATTAGGAAAGTGCGACGACAAAGTGAGAGAAGTTAGCTACTTCTCCCTCGTTAGACCCCATTTAGAATACGCTGCCAGTGTTTGGAACTCTCGTGAAGTAGGCTCAGTAACAGAGTTAGAACGCGTGCAAAGAATAAAGCTGCCAGGTATGTGAAAAAATGTTTCGATAATCTTGTTAGTGTAATTGACCTCTTCGATAAACTCGGATGGGAATCTTTGTCAGCCCGCAGATTGAAAAATAGACTTAACCTTTTACATAAATTCAAGAGCAGTGCCTTTACTAACGAAGTTACATATCTTACGGGTGCCAACATACTACGATAGATCAGATCATATAAATAAAATAAGAGATACACTGTAGAACAGACAGATTCAGAATATCTTTTTTTCCACGATCGATAAGATTATAACGGCAGCGTTAGAGCTCACAAATAGATTAGATCACTTGTAGTGTTGCTTACTAACTTATGTATACCTTAATGCATGTGTCTGAATTTTATTATCATTTGTAACAGCATGTGGTAGTGTAATTTGCTAGTATGCGTGACATTTTTCGGACCGTGTGGTGTGCATGCGGGAGTCAAATTGCATACTGCATAGTGGTGATTGATCACCCCCTGCCAAACACCCTAGAGGCGGCGCACAGGGTATTATGTAGATGTATATGTTAGAATAAAATGTAAACGTTATATTTTCCCTAATCTTGAGCCATTTGCCCCTCAAATTTCAGCTCAATCGGATTAAAACTGTAGACTCGTGCATGGATACACAGTGCTGACTTCTATTATACAATATTCTTCATCCTCCTCTTCACATTTTAGTCAACATTCCTTGCATAGGTCAAACGCCATGCAGAGAGGGACGCCAGAGTGACTTAAATGAAAGAATGCCTAAGGGTACAGACGGTGGTGCAGTGTAACCAGGCATGCGAGCACTAAATAACTTGAGCCCCTTCTATCTTTTAAAATGTCCTCCAGGAAGCTTTATTGCATGTTCTGCGAAGGAAACTTCATTTTAACAACCCACTTGCGGTTTATCTTAGCGAGCGTATTTTGGATTCGGGAGATATCCAAGGGTCTAGGTTAAAATATCTTCGCATATTTGTGTCATTTTATTTATGAACATATATATCATACGGAATGGGAAGCAAAATTAATAAATGTCGAAAATTTATGTCTCCCTGGCCTAATAAAACTGAACTCTGAGTCCCACAAAATACTTATAATCCTCCTCTTCTGCAACGAGCATACCTGTGTTTTTATGACTCCTACTCAGGAGACGACCATGAAGCATTTTAATAAATCGCTTTCCATAAAGCTTCGTTTATAAAACTTCATAATTATGACTAAATTACCTACTATAGAAAATACAATTTACTCTATACCTTAAAATACGATGAAAAGGAAAATATATGAGGAAAATTCAAAGATGAAGTAAACAGTCCGATAAATGAAACGAATCACTTTTCCTCTCTTCAACTAATCAAATTTTTACATTCCAGTTTGCAATGTCATTATCACTTATAAAACAATGAGCAGGTGCAAGCAGAGCCCTTAAAAACCGCCTCCGTACTCGGCCACAATCGGTCGACTGCTATGCCATGTTCAGACTAGTAGGTACTATCGTACCTGAGATCGTCCTATCGATAGTTGGCGGAACTAGTAGTATGAACACGGAGGAAAATTACCAAGTCTGGACAAGTCGAATAAAAAGAAATAAAAGCAAATCCGGAGAGCAGTACAAGTAATACCGAACATTGCCACTTTGCGATGGTAAGCCGCTGCGAAACCGGGAGAGGAAGCGGAAAGAAAAACACGATAAGTTTGTGAATCTCCCATTTTAAATCATGGAGTTGTCCCAGCATGGACGAATCTGGTTGGGAGAAAAAGTTGATACCCTGGTGCCCACATTTAGTTACCTCGCGTCACAAAATCGGATTTCGCGCTTATGAGTTCCTTAAATATACGCTGAACACAGTAATATCTTGACCCTACTTACCTCAACAGATTTGCTAACCGTCAGTCACTTGTTCACCTTAGATTTCAGCACTTGTGGGACTTGACACCTTGCCACCGTCCTGGAGTGGGTCCGCGCAAGTTCACACGATCGCTTTAATGTCAGTGGTCTGAACGAGGCAGCAGGTATTATGCCATTTTCGATTCCACGTTATTGACGGAAAAATGGCCGAAGAGCCCGCACTCTGGCGAAGTAATCGGAATGCTACGGTCGAGTACGATAGCTCGACGAAGGATTTTATAGTAATATTCCGCCAAGCCACCTTAGGAATCGTGCCTCACTTGTCACAGCTCCTCAAAACACTCCTACTATTGATAGATTTGAGCGAACAAATATGTTAGCGAAACCCCAAGCAGTTGCCGAGTCGCCCGAATCCGTTCACACTCGGCGGTTGATCGTGGGCTAGAGGCGGGATGGAGGTCAGCACGCTGGGTCAACTCGGGGTTCGATTTGACCGAGTATGCTATGCATTCCACAATGAACATCGATTCCTCGGCCAGCCGAGTGTAAGTTGGCGAGTTAGTGAGGCGTTTTGTAGGGCTCTAATTGCGACTGATGATAATTATGTTAGCTGAAACGCGTGCTGTGCTCGGTAAAATTATTTGCCTGCGCATTGCCAATTAAATATTTTATTGGTCTCACAGTAATAAAATATGAAAATCAAACATTCATTCATTATGACTGTACTCCGCGCCAATAATGGTAGGAAAAACCACACTTAAAAATAGACAAAAACCCAGCGGAACCTCCATTTACATCTCACACTCCGGGACTCTCACAAAATAAATATTTTATCTCCACAAATTTCAGTGTGATGCATTTATAAAAATGTAAAACAGCCACATGAAAGGCAGGGCTGCTGGGTTAAGTAAAATGAGTTGTAGATGAAGATAAACTATACCAGACCAGAGCTTGTATCCTGGTTTCTCTTCAGAAATTATGAAACTAACATCTCATTCTTAAGAAAAAAAATATGAATACTTGATGGCAATGTATCACATTCGCAGCTTTTAAGCTAAAAATACTTCTACCGGATAGAAAATGTTTTTACCACAGCCAATAAATCCAAACGCAAATACGATTCCTATCATTACTCGAAAACTACCTACCTAGAGGTAAATGGCAAGCAAAATATTCAAGAAAACACTGCAGCAAACAAAATATGAATCGGAATGATACTGTTACTCCTGACAATCTACGTTTTAATCAGAGTCATGGGTATAAATAAATATGAAGCAATTTCGAAAGCAGAAATTCCACGACTCGTGACGCTTTCATCAAATTATTTCTCATGACGCTAACGTGCAATTCGAAGGAAATTCTAGCGATTAAGTAACTGCAGGTATTTATGTGGAAGGAAAGCTTCTCATGCATCACGAAAACGAGAAGATAATGACTTTAAATAATTATGCATTTGTAATGCATAATAATACGGATATTATTCCTCACACATGCAACGCTGTCACCTCAACACGTGTTCTAAGATGATTTTCAGTGAGGGAGGTCAACGAAGTTATCTAACCATTTGTTGATGCATTCCCTTTAATTTCCATCCGAAGCCCCGTAAGATTGCAAGCCACATAAGCCATGGATACCTGGATGAAATGGATCTCTTTAAAATAATAAGGAAAACTAGGAAATTTTGCTGGCCTATAAATAAAAACGATTCGATAACACAACGTAACCATTATACCTGTCTAGAGTCCACCGAGACGCCACGCATACAGTATCTATGAGAGCGCTGTATGGTCAAAAGGTAGCGGAAGCAAATAGCAGGTAAAGACGTGGCAAGTTATAGTATGAATTAGGTACACTTCATGGCATGCGCGTTGATTGCCCACCCACGAAATACTCTATATTCACCGTTTTCGAGGAAATTTGAAAAATAATTACTGCACTGAATTTCGTGTAAAAATGCTCATATATGCCATTCAAATTTAGTTCACCTAATAACACTCTGACGGCAACAAATCTTTGGGACGAAAAAACCTGAAAGGGTTTTTTTGGATTCCATAAAAACTTTTTTCTGATCGCTGATTCCGCATTAATTATTGATTATAATATTTTCGGTAATTTTGCATCCCGGCATTCCCTTACCTCAACTCCCCAGCTGACCAAAGAATAATCGAAAAACCTATAATTTACTCTTCCTGGAAACAGTTTAACCCAGAAATTCGAAAGCTACAATAATAAATATAACATAAAATTCTCGCCGAGCCAATCAAGCTCCAACTGTGAGCATTAAAATATAACCGAAATACGAATATGTCTATTTTAAAACGATGCGACCAACATGACCTTCATTTGCTACTTCATCGCACTAATAAACATTCATAAATTAGTCTTCGTCGCAATAAATACATTAATTATCGCACGTTGCATTAATTTTACAGCGCGACAGCAAAAAGAAGCAGATCTGATAACGATCACTAGAAAATCAAAAAAATACAAATTTCATCAAAATAATTTTTTCGTGAAATATTTTTTTCTTTCCTCGTGATGATGGTGATGGACGATAACACGAAATAAATACTGAATTTTCAGAATTTATTCAGACTAGAAATCTACCATTTTAATACTATTTCACTTTAAATGTTCGAAGATGATAAGATTTTTTGCATGCACCGCAAGAAACGAATTTTCTAGGTAGGCAATATGCATGAGATCCACGAGAATAATTCAGTGATCATTTTTCATGTGCCCTCCTCCTCGAAAGGGTGTTACGAAAAAAACTACCGCGAGGAAAGGTGGAGGGGGAGGGGAGGGTGCTTGGATGCAGAAGGACTATTCATAATCTCAATCCCCTGTTTTTTTACAGCAGTGGCGTGGTCGGGAGAGGATGGGAAGAATGCGGGTGCGTGGAGTGGATGGAGGTGAGACACGGGGGTTGCGGACGGAGAGAGAGAGAGGGAGGGACGGCGAGGAAGAAGATGAACGGCGTCGGTGGCGCTTGCCGAGGTCCGCGCGAATAAAAACCCACCGGGCCGCAAAGCGTGAGAGGGAGGAAGGAAGGAAGGAAGAGGGACGATTTATTTGCCACTTTGCACGAAGCGGAGCCCCTGCCACGCTCACGGCTGGACCGCTTTTCACTTTCATTTGCAATCCTTCTCTCTCAATCCCCTTCCCGCTTTTTAACGCCATCCTTCGGAGCCACGGACATCCTTTCCTCAACCAATCTCATCACCCTCATCCCTCAGTTCCTTGCACATGCAATGAAGGAGTCGGATAGGCGGAGAGAGAAAGAATCGCAATTGTTAGTGCCAGGATTTTTAAAAAGACTGAGGAATAAAACTAAACAACCTCAAGTGTTGGAATGTAAGATGTAACAGCAGGAACTGACGCTTCTGGTTTAAAAAATAGATTGAAGAAGAACGATAAATTATACATTTTTTAAGTGATTTATGGAGCATTTTTATTTCAAGGTTTATTTATAAGGTTTATATTATATATATCTTAATACCATAAAAATTTCCCTGGATCAAGAATTGAACAACTTTCGATATTTTTTCGACTTCCTAGTGATGGTTATCAGTTATTTTTAAATTGCATATTTTTTGGTGTCGCTGAAATTTAATACATATGTGTAATGAGAAGCACATTCATTGCGATAAAGACTGTCTATTCAAAAGAAAATGTTGTATAATACAATGTTTGGCTTTTAGAGCCTCTTCGAAGACCTCTAAGATATTTAGGCTCCTAATACCGAGTGGCGATTGTAACAAATGTCTGCGAGTGGCCCGGAAAGCTATAAGGCCGTGGCTCGGTTCCCGGTCCAGAGGAATGTTTTCTTTTGGATATTCAAGTGAATTGGAAATCGCCGGTTTTCACGCGGCAGGATTGAAATATTGCACATCACCGCCATACGCGCCTTTAGCACAGGTTTGAGGCTATCAATAGGTTGTGGCTTCATATGAAGTAGTCCTTTCTCCCTCGCGTTGCCATCTCGGATATACTACGCGGGCCGCGTATAACCGGGTGAATTTCACCGCAGTTCACGCGGCACGGCTGCAATATTACACAACAGAAGCCATAATTGAGACCACCATTTACTGGCCTCCTTCCGGGAAGCATGACGATAATAGTCTTTGACCCAATTGATGTGTACCAGTGATGCAGAAACGCAGGATTGAGTCAAGTTAGAGAGCCAATTTGGGTCAAATATATTCCGCCCCCGTTTCACGCAGATTTTTGTTACCAGTCATTAGAGTGTTAGCATTGCCAAAGTCATTGGCCCCCGTGAAATATAAGGCTACAATTCCAAATTATAAGAAAAAAATATAAAGAATATCAGACTAATAAAATGATAGGATTCAAGCGTGTCCAAAAATTTTTATTACACCACATATTTAATCATCAAAATTGAAATTGCCTCATCCTGCGTTTATTCCTTGTATCAGATTTGCTAAAAAATTTGGATGCACCGACCGAAAGCAAACGACAACGTCAAATGACATGATCGGATTCCAAGCCCAGATATAAAAAATCAGTGAATAAATGCTCAAGTCACACGAACAATCCATCCCCTTAAAAGGTGAATTTCAGCGGAGTTTCTCAGAAAAACTGGGCCAAATTTCGAACGCCTATTGCGGCTGACGGATCAGCTCGAGCTTGATGTGGCAACGAACAAGTAAATAAACTTGAAAATGTTTTTATGATTGTGAAAATCGTCGAATTTAAAGTAGCGACGCGAAATAATGGAAATAAAAACTCCTTGAGCTCTCCACTCAATTACCTAACCAGTAAATATTTTAACACCAACATAATTATTCAGCTTAACATCTTTCATCGCCAGCTCTACGTATCGCATTCAATGCCTAACCCTACCGTTTTCCTTACCATCCATCCTTCAACGTTAATTTTTATCAGTCCACGTACCTAATGATGTGGACTATGATATTGTCTCATCTTCTACCCAAGGTTGTCAAGATAATTAAATTATATAGCTTCTTTCAAACCTAATGATAATTCCATTTAAAAATAATTCAGCAGATTTTTAATCGGAATATCACACATATCGGAATGCCCAGAATATGGTCAGTATGTACGCATTTTAATATAACGTAGGTATCTGATTGCACCTTGGAAACTGCCAAGTGAGAATTGAATCAAGGAAAACTGTACCGTGAACAGAGGAAATTGAATCATGGCATATAATTTAGACTTGTCACAGAGAATACAACAGACGAAAAGAGGAACATGAGTTGGAGGTGTGCCTTAAACACAGGGCAAGGAGAACTCCCATGGCGCAACTAGAGAATAAGAAAGAGAGAGGAACACATCAGTTTAACCCTTCCCTTGTCAGAGGATTATCGTTTGGGCGGGTAAGCGATTCACTCGACCGCAAACTCGACCCTAATTGCCAAATGCTGTCGGCAATTAATCATTTCCTAAGCTTGTCTCTCCCTCTCCTTTTCCCCCCGCCCCCACACCTATTTCACCAACAGATACCCCCCACCCATACATTTCTCCCATCAGAATCTCCCCCTCCCTCCTCAAAGCGCTCACCAAACAAACCCCCACTTACCCCTAATGCCTCCGTCAAGGGTCCCAGGGGAGAGAAAACGAGTGAGATATTACCTCAACCCTTTCCCTCAGCCCCTGACCCCTCCCCATATTCAGTTCCCCGACCGATATCAGGTTTGCTTACGGGTGAGAGGGTTGGAGACGGAGCAAATTACGACCGATGGAACTGCAATGGCCCCAGAAGCATTCCACTGATTACAATTCTCTATCATTTGGGTCGTTTGGGTAGACGAGGCGGAGCCTACTATGGAAAACCGCACCGTCAAAAGGGATGAGATATTACGCTGAAGTATTCCAAAACAAAAAATGTTTGTAGGGATGTGGGATTAGTATGAACTCAAATATTAGTTAATCTGTCTCACTGCCTTCTCCTTCAACTCTGTGCACAACTTCATACGGATATATCGTCGCTGAATCATAAATATGAATCTCCTTGGAACCCAAGACATACCTGGAGGTTATTAGGCGTTCTGTCCCTCAAAGAGAGTCCCATTTGCAAGGGTAGATCCACAGTCATCGCCAAACATTAGAGGATGCTGGTTTTAAAAAGTTATTAAACTTTTTACAAATAAGTTCAGGATAATTATTATCCTGAAAATTTTGCGAAGAAAGGATATAATTCTCAATTTTAAGTGCCACTATAAATATCAAAAGGGGCGAATCATATTTTCCAGACTTAATGGAAATAGTGAGTTAGAAATTGAGTAAAGATGGAAAATTCCGATGAAAATGGCAGAAACGAAGTTATGTGAGAGGTAATTGGTTATTATTCAGATTCCTTAAGCATGCGCGAGCGTTAAGAAACGGTAATAGGGTGAACTGAAGGCGTGGTATTAACGTGGGAGCAGACATTAGCATATTCGCCGGAAACGGAAATTTAAATCTCTTTAGAGGCCAGTAACCCTTACGACACGCGAAGTGATGCAACAGAGATAGGGGGGTGATGTTAGGGTAGACCAGCCTCCCTTTTCACTCCTCCGCCCTTAGGTATTATGTGGATTTGTTCGAAGGGAGATTGTGGACTTGAAATACGAACCTCAAGATAACATGAACGGAAGCCTTCGCACGATTTAACACTTTTCATTCTCAATACGCAAATGCAAATAATGCTTATGTAAATAAAGGAAAGTCAGCGTAGAAACGGATTGGAGAATAGATAGGGAACAGAGAAAAAAGTTTATAAATTTTAACAAAGTGGTGTTCTCAATAATGATTTGATGAACATGCAGAAATTTAGAGAATACGTGGAGAATATGAAATAGTAAATTCCAAAGATAATTTCAAAAATGTAACCGACCTCTTTTCAGATGGACTAATCGCTCTTAAATTTTGCTCACCCAGCATCAACTCATTTTATACGAAATAACGCAACAACTTGCTAAATACTTAGGATGTGACCAACTTAAGGGTTTGTTGTTTGATTTCTATTTGACTTGTAATTTTATAAGCTTCCTTGTTTCAATTATAGTTAATACATGTGTACTTTAAATTGGCAATCATGCTGCATGAAAATCGTTTTATTAAAAATAATAAATTAAATGTCCCACGCAATACCCCTGAATTTCATGCGTCCCTCATAGATGGATATCTTTATTTAAGGCAATACGATATAAATTAAAAAACAAAGCTTATATTCATGCATTATGTCCCAAGATATTCAGATGAATCCAACGATATCAAAATATCTTATGATAGATAATTTGCTCGAAGAGCAGACTAGCATTGACCTCCTACGATATTTATGAATTGATGCGACAACCGAAAAAAAGTCTCTATACGCCTAAGCGAACATATTTGTACGACAAAGTAATGTCATAAACTTGACTAAAACCGCTAATAATTGGAATCCATTATTCAAGTATACCTGATTATTAAGAAGATCTAACATCCTCCCTAGAACAATTATATACGCTAAAACATTGCAAATTTCGGAAGTCTTCAATATTCTCAAGTTTCATGTTAGCCATTATCATAATCTTATCAATTCCTCATACGCCTGACTTTAATCTTGTTTCATTCTCTCTTCCCAAAAGTCGAGCATCTTTCTCTCTCTTTGTAGCGGTGTGGTGTACTTGTAAACTGCTATGGCCTGGGTACTTCTTTCACAATCTGAAATTTTGTCCATCCCTCACACACATGCAAATGACAGGGATTTGCAACATGATAAAGATTTATATTAAAGTCCGCACCGTTTCCAAATTCTTCATTCACTTTAAATTATTTATATTTAACCGTGATCATCACCCGTCCCACTCGGATAAAAACGCGAAAAAGAAATTTACAACGGCATTGCACACTCGTGTCTTGACATGACCAATGGCAGATGGAAAATAAAACCTGTGGTAAAATATTTTCATATTTTTATTGATTCATTTCATTTTCCGCTTTCAGAACAAAAGCAAAAGCCCATACTGAAAAACATATTCTCATTCCATCTCACCCAAATAAACTTAATATAAAAGTCCGTGGCAGCATCATGCAATTGATTTGAGTAACAAACCCTCATTTCTAGTTTGTTCCTGTATTATGTGCAATAATTAAATACTTACGTATCGAATAAGGAACAGGAATATCAATACTTATGTTGTTTGTGATAGAATCTCGACAGCCTCGGGACCAAACATCACGAGAATATAAATAATCTATTAAAAATTAGTATTATGGAATTTACATACATTTTGCATTACAGCTCTCGGACAAAAACACAGTCTTTCATTATATGCTATCAAAAATTCAAGCAAATATCGTAATCACAGATTAAATTGGCCTCTGGTTCATATTTTATCAACTGAGGTAATAATAAAAATGCTCAAATTGTGCGAAAAATCCACAGAGGAAAAATCATGCGCCTTGACCGGGATCGGGAACAAGAAGGACTCTCGCCGGGACCGGGTCAAGGCGAATGATTTTTCCTCTGTGGATTTTTCGCACAATTTGTGTATTGCGGGTAACTCCGTAATAGTTATCACCGTGGCTAGTCCCGGGGTACTTAAATAATAAAAATGCAGAAAATAATTTGTAGCAGTGCAAATATTAAGACTGAATAAGTAAGACTATGACCTTGTCTAAAGAAATGTTGTAACCATAAAGACGCAACGTCTTCACGATAGCAGCAGTTCCAAGAATAAGTATGGCAACTTCTATATCACAATAGCATTAGGAAAAAATGGCATTTCCTAACTTTAAGCGCTGCTATCTATTTATTTTATCTCATGGTTGTAGCCATTTCCACCGAAGTATAGTAGAGCCTGTAAAAAAAAAACGCAAAGCATCATCCGAAAAAAAATTGAACGTTTAATAACGGATTACTGAACTGCTTCTGCTGCATTAATTTTTTGGTAGCAATTCCATCTCTCTCGCACCTCTCCACTCAATTATTCCATCATATAGTCTTTGCCCATCTACGTATTTCTTCTCTTTCACATCATTTTTTACCTATTCCATATATTTTGTTTGAGATCTTTCATGCCCGTTCCTGCCATTTAATTGTCCCTCGACTTCATCAGGTCATCATGTCTCAAGATATGGCCGATTAGGTTTTCCAATCTTCGTAACGAGGTTTTCACGAGGCTTTTCTTCTCTCTTACTCTTCTTAGCACAGCCTTGTTAATCTAGCTCGGGCGATGCATTTGATCCTCATCATTTTTCTGTGGCACCACATTTCGAAAGCCTCTACCCCTGATTTCTACGCAGCTGTCATTGTCCATGCCTCATTTCCGTAGAGAAGAAGCATATTTATAATCGTTGTATCGGTTCCACCAGGTTTTATATTAATATTCATCAATTACAAATAAGCATATTAATTTTTTTAGGCTAAATTAATAAGCTTTTTCACTCCTCAAATATTTATAATCAATAACTTGGTGGATGATGGTTGTTGATTATATGTGTCACGTGCTCAGGCTTCACCTTGTGTGTGTTTCTAAACACTCGATAATGACTATATAACAGTCGAAACCCTGGGTCAGAAAAATAAAAGTATTTGTGGAACATTACTCTGTGATTTATTTCGCACGTTAGTGGTAGAGTATGATGGTAAACATAAATGGGTAGAACCGGTCCTAATAGTAACAATTTTTTGCAGAAGTAACGAGGTTTTTGCTGTGTAGATGATTTAGAAAAAAACTTACTAGCAGCAGCCACCACAGTACTCCGTTCAGTAAATCATTCTCGCAACAAAATGGCCACAATTTCTGAACAACGCTCGGTACATCATCATCGATCGTTTTTCACAAATCCTGCCTTCCTTGCCTCCAATGATACTACGCCGATCAAAGGCTACACTAATTTTCATTCCTCTCACGCTCCCCAACCTCACTTCTTCCTTACTACCTACCCCTACCTGCTATATTTTTGTGACCGAGCGATGGAGGAAGCGTTGACGGTGGTAGGGAGTTCACGTGAGGTCGAGGACATCGCCGCCACGGCCAATGGCAGTGGTTACATTTCCGATCACACGCTTTGCCTCCTTCCTCTCTTCTTCCCGTTGCGTCCACTAACTTCTCACATCCGCTGCCGCCTCGGTGTTGTTCCGCAAGGCAACGAGCTGAAGGTATAGGGAACATAGGGAAGTGAAAGCGGTCAATGCCATGCGAGACGGGTGGAGGACCTCAACGTAATTTTTTCAATTAATCGGATACAGCGTCGCCGGAAGTGGGCGGTGAATTAGGCCGCAGCGCCCCTTACTCTGCCCCTACGAATCCGTCCCGGGCCATTCGAAGGAATCGCTTTGAATCCGCTGGTGCCTTACACGAAAAATGAGAATAATATAGTTCCCATGAAACCTTAAGAAAGACAATAATATCATTTAAAAAGATAATCATAGGATCGGAATATGGAACTCATGAGAACTACATACTTAGCATAATGCAGGATCAATAAATGTTAAAGTAAAACTCTTGGTCGCACAAATAAATAGATAATGGCTTGCAAAAAATATTTTTTAATGAATGGGGTAGCAAATGAATATCGAATGATATTACAACAATAGAATATCGAATGATAGTAGATCAATAGAAATTAAATTAGAAATCTTGGTCGCATAAATACGTAAATAACGTCTTGAAAAAAATTATTTCTTTGATAATTGAAGTATCAAATGAATACCAACAGGAAAATTGTCTCTGAAAATCCTGCAAAATAAAAGAATCGTTAGGTAGACCTTTTTGCAATATCATAGTGTCAACTCCCAACAGTGCGTGAAAAATACGCTCCCTTTTCTTGAAATCTTTTTTCGAGATTGTCTCCCCCTTCCATCTCCTCAACAAAATAGCTGCACCATTGACACGGCCGTTCATCGAATCAAAGTGGGTCTGACCGAGAGAGGAGGAATGTATTAGCCTTCGCCAAAGTGAGAGCGGTAGACATTTCACTACATTTCTCTGATATTATCTAGCCGCTACTCATATTCCGATTCTAAGATTATCTTTTTTATTATAATATAACATTCTTCCAATCTCGCCTGATCTGGTTGAATTTATCTCGTCGTCCTTTACGCATCGCACAAGCTAAGTTTATAGTGGGAAATTCATTTTTTTGTGTACGTCTTGGTATCGCTCTAAATATACTATATGTCATAATTTAAAAAAATTATTTTTCTTTAGTTGAAGATTGGCTGTAAGAAGAAAATAGCTAAGCATAGTGACTTATCAAAACTGTTAGATTCAGCTTTGATAAATCATTTTTATAAGATTAAGACTTGATTTATGCACGTAATAAAGTGGTCATTCTCCACGACGCCCAAGCCCAAGTGGTGATTGACCACTGGTCAAGCCCAAGGTTTCAATTTCTTCTCAAGCGGATGAAATCCATGAGAACTTATGTGAACTACAATCTGAAGTGAAATATATTTCACACATCATAAAAATGAAATACTTACAAAATATCTACTATAACTCCTGATCCAAGGGATGCTTCGAATAAGGACTGGAAAGATAAAAACAGCGAGAATTAAATTAAAGAGAAGTATAAACATTGCATTTAGAAAAAGCAACAACATACAAAATTCATTGAAAAAAAATGCCAAGTTTTTTTCATGAACCTAGTATCAACAAGTTAAGGGATATCTAGCTTGAGAGCCTTTTAATACTTTTATTCCAAGGTTTCACCGAAATAGAGAGACAAGAAACTAATGGCGATATTTTCAACGACAACAATTGTTAACATTTGGGGATTAATTTTAAATCTAAACTGGAATGGGGAATACGTATTGGAGAGAAAAATCATTAAAACGCTGTATTTCGTCGTGAGAAATATTAAGAGAGTACAAAAGAAACCAAAGAAATTGCCCAAATGACAATGGTTCGCCCTGTTTTATAATATACTACTTCTGTTTGGGATCATCATGGTAAAACAGATATTTCAAAGCTTGAAAAAGTCCAAAGAAAGACAGCCAGGTACACGACAAGGAGGCAGAAACTGCTGCTGGCCGCTACTCCCAACTCAATCACACCAACCATTCAAGCTAACTCCTCGCGCCGAGCTAGTCCCGGCCTTATATGTTAACGCCGCCAAGATGGCGACGCGCGCATATGCTAGTCCGGAGGCACGGCCCGGGAGGGCTCGTCGGCTAGGTTGGCGGCAGTCGGGACTAGCGACCAGGTCACGGAGTGGGACTGATCGTCTTTTATTATTAAAATTTTTCAATTAAATTTCAATTAAAATAGGGTTAAGTAAAAAAATAACTCCGTTTCCCTTGCGGAGTTAGTAATAGGCACATGAGTTATAAACAAACATATTCACAATAGCATTCTTCAAATTAAAATTTCTTAGTAAATCAAAAACCAACTGTAACCCATATAGTGCTGCGTATGCTTCGGCAGCATTGATTGAGGATACATTCGGGATAGGAAAGAACTCCACTCCTGTATAACCACGCCGCCTTGCGTGGGGGTAGCATCTGTAAAAACAGGTATGGACTCTGATGCACGTGGGAGGGACACAATTCTTGAAAACACTTCACTTTCCAGCAGAATTTTCCACCACTGTATATTCCGTTGGAATTCCTGGTTTATTAGAAATGTTGGTAACCATAGTATCCAACACACCCATGATAAAAACCCCGCGGCTTTGGGTATATCAACTTGCCGCAACTTTGGTATTAGGGGTAGCACATCTTAAACTCTTTTCACTGAAGCACTTGTCAGTTGCACTGATTGATTGGTGGTATCAATGATGACACCCAGGTATTTCATTGATTTCACCGGAACACATACAGATTTCGACATATTCACTTGTACATTAAAATCACTTAAAAGATAATCAATTATAGGATAAACACAGAACTTTTTATTGCTATAAATGAGCCAATCATCTAAATAACAGGTTACTTTAACATTAAACTTTTCTGAAATGAACATAGCGCAATCATCAGCCCATCTTTGTAGGATTGCAGGTGATAATGAGTGGCCCATAGGTAGCCTCGTGAAGGCATAAGTCTTGTTATTGTATTTTATACCGTAGAAACGCCAGTGATTGACGTGTATCTACAGCTGATAAAAGGCGCTGGACAAGTCTAATTTCGCTAGGTAGCTGTCTTTTGGTATATTGGCTATTGCTCTACCTGGACAGTGTCACAGCTATGCTAGGGTGTTCTGGATGGAAACCATGGAAATTAAGGAGAACCTTAAATAGAATAATTGGGGTCTACAAGGCATTTATAAAAGGGCGGGCTTGGAAAAAAGTAGGTCAAAAGCTGAACTCACTGCGACTTCATAGGAAAGAACGATCATTGATATTTTTAAGGAAACCCTCTTGAATGGAGGGATAAAGGAATAGAACGACCAACCTTAGGAAAAAATAAAGATCTTTCTCGTAAATATAATTTTTTTTTTAAGAATAAGTGTGCCGCGATTCTTGGTTGATGTCATTTTGAATCATGAGAAAGCGTTTTGAAGTGGGTTATTTGTTTCAAATTTCATTTGTTAATAGTTTGCCCTTCGTATTAAAGTATTTTTCGTATCCTGTTAGGGTACTTTTTCCTTTACTTTGATCTTAGGTGGATAGGCATGTCATTCGTTTATTTAATTTCTCATATTACCACCAGCCTACTTGTAGAAATATGTATTAAATAAATAGATATCTTGAAAATATTTCATTTATTCGTATAGCAAAACTGTGCTATTGCAAAATTTTATCGTAAAAACTATATATTAAAAAAAAAAGGATCCTAAGTTTAGGTACATTGGGCTAATAGAACAAATGTTGAAGAAAATCAAAGAACAACGAAAATCATGAAGCCGACTCGCATTATAATGAGCGAGCTAATATCCTCCTACGAAATATCTTCAATTTAACGCTTCATTAAATCCATTTGTCATCTGAAGACGAACTTTCTTTATCATACACAATAGTTCCTACGTTATTTACGTCAAAAAATCTAAAACGGGCTTTTTATTCAGAAAATGAAGACTGTTTACAAAGAGATACGTTCGTAAGACAAGGAGAATCATCTTAAAAGAAGGATAATTAGATTTACTCCGAACTTGTTGAAGACCTGCCTTATGCTAGCGTATGTTTGTCATCCCACGAAATGAGGTAAGTTTGCAGAGCAATTAAATACCAGGAAACTCTCCTTATCGTTAGACGATGATAATGGAGCTTGAGAGTTCTAAAAACTGGTGTTTGCGATATCATTTACTATTAGTCACCTGTACTTGAGTTTTATTTTTACCCAGAAAATTAGTTTCAACTGGATTTAACGAGAATTTACTCGAAAAAAAAAGAAATATAAACATTATCTATAGATGGTATTTAGTTATCAATTTAAAGCTCTAAAAACTGGAATTCGCGATGCCAATCCATGTTGATCCGCTGCATTTTAGTTTTGCAGCCAGAAAAAAAGAGCACGTAAGCTATATAACGGGGAAGTATAGAAAAAAAACAGATGTAAAGTTATTGATAAGTACCCGATGATGGAATATATGACTGATTGTCTATTTATGAAAGTGAATTTTGCTTAAAATTATAAAATAAATGTTCATGTTATTGTTTTTTCACCCTGTAGTGGGTTAAAAATGTAAATAATAACAATATAAGCATCGAATATCACTTATTAGGTTTATTACAAATTATCAGTTAAAAGATCCAGCAATGAAATGAAACTACCTTAAAATAATACAGTAGATTAGGTTTAATGGGTCCACTGGTTACTTGGGGCAGCCGCTTAATTGGGGCAGATCTTGAAGAACAGACCGCAATAGAGGAATATCCCAGAGTATTCTCCGCTTAATTGGGACAACATACCGCTTTATTGGGCCATGAGTCGGCGACATAGACTCTATACTCGCGACGTAATTAAAATTTTTTGTTTTCTGAATGCTATTTTTTATATTTTCCTCCATTGATTCACTCTTCTTTTTCACAAATGTTCCTATTCTTGCCCTATCTTGAAAGCTCTTGTTGTTATACTACCCGCAAGAGGATAGGGCTTTTCTTTAATAGGACTTCGTAAAAGACATTCATTCACCGTCGCCCGAGGCTGTGAAAAATATTTTTAACTAAATTGTTATAATTCTTAAAAAGTCATAATAAATTAACTAAACTCGCCGATTAATTAACCAAATTAATAGTATAATTAACTCATGTTGCATTATAAAGATTCTTTCGTATTCTTTCTATCATTTCAACGTTTGTTTATGCCCACATACAGGATTGTTCGCCTAATTGGGGAAAAGTGCACAAGTACCGATATGTCCCAATTAACCGGAATCTACTGTATTAATTTATAAAAATATCATTTTTATAAAAAAAAAACGTTTTATTAAAAAGAAGAAAATAACGGCATACGCCATCTTAAATTATTGAAAATTTCAAATGTGATTGATGAGAAAGTTAAAATAAGTTTTAGAAGAGCATTTCAGATATCAAAAACGAAAAACGTGTTGCGCAAGGTTATATCCGCTTTCTCTAGGAGACAAGTCTGATATATATTGACCGGCAAGCTTTAATTTTATAATCTTAAGTGCGCTCCACGTTTTTAGTTTTTGGTATCTGATATGCTCTTCTAAAACTTATTTCAACTTTCTCATCAATCACATTTGAAATTTTCAATAATTTAAGATGCCGTAGGCAGTTATTTTCCTCTTTTTAATAAAACCTGTTATTTGTAAAAATGATATTTTTATAATTTAATATTATTTAAGACTTTTTAGTTTTGTTGGAGAGGAATTTCGCAATCGATTGAAATTTTTAGTGCAACCACCATGTCTAAAAAATTATTTTATACCCGACTTTCAGCGATAATATTTATTATAATTTTAAGCTATAACAAAATCTATTTAAAGCAAAATGCCAGAGCTCTCTTGGTTGTCAAGACAGAACACTCTTTAAATAACACAACCACTTTGTATCAAGTAGGATTATTTTTATTATCATAATGATTCTATTTTCTTACATTCACTTCACATTTTGGATTAAGTGAAGGAACATTTATTTCCATTAACTTCCAAAATGGATTTTCATTCAACATTGATCTGATTGTAGAATTAAAAGCTATTTTAAATTTTCCAATATTTTTAATCGACAAAAACTTTCTAGAACTAACGCAACAGTTTCTCAAAAAGCCGTCATGAATTTCGTAATGGATTTTTCGTAAAAACTAATCATGCACTTTATTTCTTTAATGATAAATTGATGAAAACAACTTAGCCCGAGTGCGCTAATCTGAGAAAATATTCTAACTAAACTCTTCTTCTTACCAACCTATCTTGTTCTGATGCCCAGAAACCTATGTCCTGGCATACTGTATACGTAGTTCAACTGCGTAGTTGTTCACTTCCTCTTTTGTTTGAACTCTCTTTTAATCTCTTAATTCAATTTGTTTAACTTTGTCCTCCAATTTTCAATAGTTATGTTTAGTTTAATTGTTGACTTGAACATAGATGCGACAGAGGTTAAGTGTGAAGACGAAAATTTCACGCAGCAAAATAATATTTTCAAGGCAAACCATAAAAAGGAATGGTGAATAGCAGCCTTCTATTAAAGATAACAAAAATTCCACGCGGTGAAAGATAATTTTAAGGGCAAATCAGAAAAGGATCAGAAAATAACAGGCTTCTGTAAAAGATAAATAAGAAAATATGATATTAAAAAAATGCTTATTGAAAGTCTCGATCCGAGACTCCCCAGCACAGCATCCTCATTTTATAACAACGAGACTACGGCGTAATTTACTATATTTGCGTTTTAAAGTCACTTAATTACAGCTATAATGATTGCAGCACCTGCATTTTGGTGACCAGATTTGATTTTTATTCCTAGATATTACACGAAATACTGTTCAGATCGTGGTAAAGGAGTGATAAAATTGCATTGTCATCAAGTTCTGACCTATCCTGTAAATTTCAGCGCTCTAGATAATCTCGAAATTTGAGTTGCAAGATTTTCCCGGACGGACAAAAAAGAAAGCGAGTATAATAGAACGTGGTAAAATAAAAATCAACCACCATGAAAGAATCAAATAGCTTACAGGGTTTGTCCGGAAAGTAATAGGACTGATTTTATTTCGCCGCGACTGTACTTCGGAGCATGCGCGCAACATCTGGAGGCCTATTACGAACGGCTCACCGCATGCGGTGAGATACCGCCTGCGGTATCATACCGCCCCGAAGCGCGTTTACCGCCCCCGAGCGATTACGAGTGGCCACCGGTCGGTATCATACCACGGCTTAGGGGCTTAGGGGTCGGTATGATACCACGGCCAGCTACCCCGGTGGTGAGATACCGACCCCCTAATGGCGGACGTCTGTTTACATTTTTCGGGTCGAGCTGGCGTTTTTAAAACAAAATATCCGACGATAGAAACTCGGAAGCTACCATATTTTGTGTTATTTATAATATTAATGTCTGAGTAAGCGTATAAAATATAAAACTGGAGCCGACTGGAGCAGTTGAACAAAAAATTTATAATACCCATATAACAACGTTGTAGCCGTCTGAGCCACGGCCGTAGGAGATGGATACGTTGATTGTAAGTTGACCCTCATTCATTTATTTAATTAGAACAATTTGGATGTTTTTTTAATGTCCGCTATGTTTTTATATGAAAAAACATCTTCCATTTCTTCATAGGTGCCGGAAAATTCGTCGTTAAGGACTGCCTGTGCTTGTATTGTATGGTGAATACAGCTGTTGCTCGCCGCTTGGAGATTTCTACGAACATCTTTTGTGGCAAAATATTATTTTTTCAACGTGACAACTTCTTGTATTGCAAGGTGAATACTACTTTTGCTCGCTGCTTGGAAATTTCTACGAACATCTTCTGTGCCAAAGTAGTGTTATTTTCAACGTTATAACTGCTTGAATTGTGAGGTGAATGTAACTTTTGCTCGCTGCTTGGAGATTTCTACGAACATCTTTTGTTTCAAAATAGTGTTATTTTCAATGTGACAACTACCGTTAATCACAGTACCAGTGGTTGTAATGCACAAGGTTTGACGAGGTTGACAAACATCTGCCAAGAGCTGTAGTTATCACTGTTCCATTGTGGTTGGTTTTTAAACAGTGGTTTACGCTATCGAGAAGTGTCTGATAGTAATGTAAAGATTGTCAGTGGCGTTTATACCTTCGTCATTCACCGCAGAGATAACATTTCACGATCAAGCTATCAAGTTCAAAGCCATGTGTGAAATTTGTTTATACTAGTATATCAATTTCGTACCAAGGAGTTGTAGTGAGAAAAGTCACCTGTGCCACTTGCGTAGGATAATGTGAGGCTTAAAATCAGTGATTATATCGTTGTTTTCATCATAGCGAGCTCTTGATTGTAATGTTTACGTGATGAATATAAGAATGGTAGTGACTTCCAGTTTTTGATGATCGTATTTGCCTATTTACCATTATTTATAATGGTGTGAGCTTGTATAGATTGTGGATTTTACCTTAAATATTGAAATAAGTTGTAGCC
This sequence comes from Ischnura elegans, assembly GCF_921293095.1. Lineage (NCBI taxonomy): Eukaryota > Metazoa > Arthropoda > Insecta > Odonata > Coenagrionidae > Ischnura > Ischnura elegans. The sequence goes on from NC_060246.1 coordinate 150,884,239, forward strand.
TGTGTGTGTGATTGCCGCGGAACCGATTCGCGATCTCACATGTTTATTGTGGGCAGACTGTTTTGCTGTGGTTGTGTACCCGTGATTAAACCAAAGAAACGGTGAAACTCTGTCACATTATATTGAAATAAAATTTTATTGTAACCAGAAGTGAATATCTTGTGTTTTTTAATTCTCCATTGCTTCTCATAGATTACAGCCAAAAAGTTATTTTTCATTATTTTAAAAAGTGCCTTTCTTGTTCTCTGAATTTGCATTAGGTTTCCAAACCCCGTTACTTACACGAAAGGAATGCAGAGCAACAGATATTTTGTCATTTCACAGATGTTGAGTGTCATATTGTCTGTGATTAAGGCTCTCCAGCTAAGTATTCGTGGTGGATTTTTATATATTTTTTAAGAATGGACATTTCGGTCAAAGCTCTAATGGGATTGGTGGTTCACCTTGCCCGTTGGCCCTAAAAGTACTTCTATCGTAATTTTTCGATGGTCTGCCATGCAATTTGTCACTACCTGCGTCTGCTCATACGTGATTTTTTGATCATATCTTCCGCAAGTCACTGCTAATTATTGTTTTATTCAACTTTTTATCCTGTAAGTAAGAATTAAGGAGCAAAATTCGTTCATTTGCTAAACTTATACGGTGAATTGACGAAGGACACATCCTTATTAATCCATAAATACCACTAATTGTCTTTATCGACTGCCAACAACTCTTGCCGAAATATTCGTCTGCTAGGAACAGTTGCCGCGGAATTGGAACACCGCACGCCCTTGCCATTGGCTACACCATTTTCGGGCTGAAGGAGCTCAGAATTTTTCATACAAACGTCACTTCCGCCGCATCGCTCCTTACCGACCCCCTGACACGTACTCTCCGCCCGTCGGTGACTTACCGACCGTCCCATTCGTAATCGCAAGGGACGGTATCATACCGTATACCGAACGAAAACTCCGCCCGGCGGTAGCGTACCGCCCGCTCGTTCGTAATAGGCCCCCTGGATTCGGTAGATGGCTTTCCTAGCTAACGAACGAGCGGCTGGTCGTTTGTCTCCGAGCACCTGGAGAGTCAGGACAGACATTTTTGCGCGACATGTTTCTGCGAGTGGTGCAAGCCGAAAATGCAGCGTTGGCTAGAGCAGAGGTACGCGATTAAATTCTGTGTGAAACTCGTTTGATATGATCAAGCAGGCTTACCCAGATGTTGTTTTAGCAAGAAGTGGTGTGTTTCGGGGGCCCCAGGCCTTTTTGAAGGGCCGGGGAAGAGGTCACTGATGAAGACAGAGCTGGAAGACCTGCGACTTCGACTAAAACCGACAATGTGACTTGTGTATGCAAAGTTTTGAACTCAGACTGTCGACTAAGTATTCGTTTAATTGCCCAGATGTTGAATTTATCCAAATCTGTGGTAAATGACATTGTGACGGACCATTTGAACATGCGCAAGTTGTGCGCGAAGATGGTCCCAAAAGTGCTCACTGACAACTAGATATTGCGGCTCACATCGCCTTTCATGTGAACAGCTAATTAACCAATGCCGGCATCCCAACGCTTCCGCAGCCACCCTACATCCCAGATGTGGCCCCCCGGACATTTTTTTGATTCCTTGCCTGAAATCCACGATGAAAGGCAAGCATTTTGAGACGACAGAGGGGATCCAAGCAGCATGCACCTCGGCTCTCAAGGCTATTCCGGAGAATGCCTTCCGTGACCCCTTCAATGCTTGGAAATCGCGCTAGCAGCGCTGCATCGACGCAGAAGGAGCCTATTTTGAAAGTTTTTAAAGAATATTAACGATTGGCTCAATAATTTTTTTTAAATCGACTCAGTCCTATTACTTTCCGGACAAACCCTGTATTTCTATTCCGAGAGTTGTTGACTTGCTAGTTTTACTTTTTTATTCAATTCATTCAAAACTCTTCCCCTGGAATTCCGAGGGAAAATTTTCAGAAAATATAAATTTATCACTCAAACACCAACAGGATCCGTACTCACTGACTACGTCACGGTATCTATTATTATTCCATATAATTTTTTTACGCTCTTATTCATCTTGCATACATACATCCCTCCAAAAAGTAGATACTAATAACCTGTTGGTTAACACATTCAATGTTGGTATCTTGATTCAAGGCACCATTTCCAAGTGTTTCTCGACCAATCATCTCCTCCAGTATTTGCAGCTGTATCTGATGATTTTTACATTGAGTGTAACAAAAATATGTAGAAGCAGGCCAGGCCTTTTGCATTTTGAGTTCCTCTGCCTCATATGTGGCGCATCAGAGGGCCTTCAGACTTAACTGTCTAAACATATTTTCAGCAGGGTGAGTTGAAAGGTTTCATTTCCACGTGGCTAATTTTTCTGATCTCGCCCATTTCCTTTTTTTTTTGCACATTTTTAATAATCTCTTTCATTTGCTGCTCCTCTCATTATAAAAATTTTGCATTGTCCCGTGAATTGCTTTTGTACAAATTTTCAGCATAGAATGTGTTAACAAAGAAAAACTTTATTTTCTTCTTCAAGTTGACCTCCTTCAACAGCAGAAAATTCTATCTCCCTAATACTCTCGACTACCCCCCATTAAGATGCTAATAACGATTTGATCCTTGGGTCATCCAGTTTATAGGTCAATAGAGAGACGGCAGCAGGGCTTATTCCTTTCATTGCTTCCTGGATCCCGTAGTTCAAGGCTCCAACTGGAACAGCTGCCAGCGCGTTCTTCCAATGCAATGGAAGTCGATTACCCAGGAACAGAAATAGCTCATGCAATCAGTCAACGTCACGAGATGCAATCCACGAAGAAAAGAATGAAAGGAGGGTCCAATCAGAGAGGCCTTCGCCCTCGGCATCTCTCAACTCTTTTTGGAATTACAAGGATACGCCCTACGCTTAGATGGGGAACAGAAGCCAAGCAAACAAGTCATTCGAGTTGTTTAAGTCAAGAATACAAAAAGAACCTTGAGCACAGGCAAAAGACGATACTTGAATAATATATTTTACGTGATATTTACGCAAGCGTGAAATGAGGAAAGGACAAAGCTTACGGCATATTTTAGGTCTAGCGTTACGGTTTTATTATATTTAAAGAGACAGAAAAATAAAACCTCCCCACTCATTGCCTCCATTAGTTGAATTAGCAGTTAACAAATTAGCATTAGCACTCCATATTCTTCCCATGCCTACATTTCCTCTAATTTTCTTTTCTAGTCAAAAAACATGGGAAAACCACACTTCTTGATACATGCTGAGTTCACTTTCTTTCATTTACTGCGCGCTAGAATTAAAAAAAATCCTCAAATGTAATGTCAAGACTTGCCAAAGACTGACAATTCTCGCAAGAAATGATTGAAAATTTATTTTGATGTTATTTATTAAAAACACTCATGTATCATTTACTGCATTATTATTTTTTTATTTACATACATTTTGTTATTTGATGGGGGCACAATTCCGGTCCTATGACCTTGGAGACCACCTAAATCTCCTTCTCTTTGTTATTTTGTATTCAGATGTAAAAACAAAATGTAGGAGTGAATAAACTATTATTATTATTACTTAAAAGTATTTACAAACACTTTTTTCACATAGGTATTCCCTACTTCTACATATAATGGTAAATTTTACTTAAATGGCTATTTGATAAAAAAGAATAAAAAATATATTCAAATCAATAAAAAATAAATTCAACGAAGTAAAGCCTGGCAAAAAAATAAGTCTGATACGACTTCATACGGTATCTTACATTCGCGAAGAAATGTAAGCGCACATAGGCGTTAGTTCAATACGAGGTCTACTTACTTACGAGAAGCTGGAAATCGACATACTACCACGCAAGTCACTGTAAGAGGCGCGCGGCGGGAGGTGTTAGGTCACCGGCAATTCAACTGTAAGAGAAAAAAATAAAATTATAGTGCATTTGTGAGAGATTTGACTGCCTATATCTATACGCTTGGCGAAGTATTTGCCTTATTTTATTGTCTCTGTCGGATATGACGGGAAAATTGCTATGTTTTAGTTGGGAAGAAGGGTAAAATGTGTTGTTTTTCTTTATGAATTGTTTGTTCAGTAAAATATTTCAAAGAAATAGCGCAAATGTCAGAAGCGCAGTTTATTAAGAATAATGACTGTGATATATACTTAGGAGATTTAAATCAATACTTAAAAATTGAGCGTAAGGCATACATTAAAGATTAACTCTACTCAGATATCAAATATTACATGAAAACATATATTACCCGACGTAAGTAATATGCCTTCCGAAACTTATACAGCTTAAGGGAGGCCATTCCAAAAACAAGGTCGAAGGGCTCCGTACTTCAACTGTGCTATAAAACGACCCTTGTCGGCAGGCCTTTAAATAGGTATGGGTGGCTGGGAAGAGGAGGACATGGATCATGGACGGCTCTTGCCTAGAAAGAGAGTTTGTTTGTTAATAAAAGAGTCCTTTTCCCTGCGTTAAGCACGCGATGTAAGTCCATTCTCCGTAATAGTACATGGAATGCACTCAAAGAAAGAAGCCTTTCAGTGTACCTCTTGCAGTGCCCAGCGAATGCATAATAAGAGTCATTCGTAGAAATATTTATTAAATTTACTTTCTGGTGATTATTTTATATCACTATTATACCTATTATCCAGATATAAAAGTAAATGTGGCCATACCGCATTCACACGCTTGCCGCGTCGCCGTACTCTCCGCCGCCGCCGGCCAGAACCAGAGTCCCACATAATATTAGAGACCCACAATATTTACAGGTCCGACAGAAGAGATAAATTAAGAGAGATATTTTGCCGAACGGATAGATATGGGAATTAGTTTTTCCCTCCAACCATAAAGGACTCAAATAAACGCTAACCGTAATTTCGCATTATTCCTTTTCATGTGTAAACGGCTGGGGCCCTAACACCCCCTGCCACACGCCTGTTAGGCCTTGAGGGGGGAAAAATTATTACTCCTACATTATGTTTTTACGTCTTAATACAACGAAAAAAAAGAGAAGGAGCTTTAGGTGTTCTCGAAGGTCATAGGACCAGAATTGAGCCACCATCAAGTAATAAAATGTCTGCCAAAAACAAAATAATGCAGTAAATGATACATTAGTGTTTTATGTAAATAACATCAAAATAAATTTTCAACTTTTTCTTGCGAGAAGAGCCAGTCTTTAGCAAGTCTCAACATGACATTTGTGGTTTTATTTTTTTTGATTCTAGCGGGCAGTAGATGAAATAATTTTGGGCCCATGTAAATAAAACAGCGCTTATATAAAGTTAACTTGAGTCTATTTGCAACTATAAATGACTCATTCCTTAAATTATATTTATATTTGTCACATACACTCGGCATATTTCCACTTCTGGCAAAAAACAATTTAAGCACTTTGAATTAATACTAATGCCTTAGTGGCAACAATTTAGGGCCACAAACAACAGAAATGAGTGCTCATAGTAATTTTTAGACAGTATTACCCTAATTATTTTTAATTTTTTTTGCAAAACGAGTGCACACTTAAATGTGCTCATGTATGCACTGCCCCAGCTGATTATACCATGTGGATGCAGATAGAGGTGAAAGAAACCTTCGGGTTGAATCAGTGAGTGAGTTAGGAGGGATTCATGTTACGGCGGAAATGTGCCGCTTATTGCCGATTGGACGGAGACCTCTGTATTATCCCAAAATGCGGGATTAATATTTCCAGCACGTAGCGTAATCTAAGATAAAAACAGCTACCCTCTTCTCTTTTGGGAATTGGGAATCATATATCTCTCCGCGAGCGTCTGCCGTACACGAAAGTTGAATAATCTCATTGGAAATACGCTTGAAAGAATTGTATCCATTGATTAACCGAATTCGTCGCAAAGCATTTGGATTTGATGCGAAGGACAGCCATTCTACCTTGTGAGTGTGAGATAAGAGGAATTCGGCTTATTAAAAACACTTGTCTGTTCCACACTGCTTTATTTTCACCGACCATGGTTTCGGCAACTTGTGCCATTATCAAGGGCACAATGGCACAAGTTGCCGAAACCATGGTCGGTGAAAATAAAAGAGTGTGGAAACAGACAAGTGTTTTTAATAAGCTGAATATCAAAGATTTCCGCCGTATCACGCCGGACACTGTATCTTTAATTCAAAGAGGAATTCGTTCATCATCGTTAACTTATCCTCAGTTTCGCACTCAAATGAACCCATTTAGGTTTCCAAGAAGGACCCTAGACATCGCTCCAAACCCTGAGACAAGCAGAGTACGTTTCCCATGGTGTTCAACGCTGTTTGTATATTCCCGTGGTTTTCCCTGACATGGCCAAGGCATTCGACCATATGTGGCACAAAGGCCTCATTCTCAAGCTTTGCCGGGCTAATATCCCACCCCATTTCTCGTAACTCATTCAGAGTTTCCTGCTCGAGAGATCATTTCAGGGGTGGATTGTCGCAAGCGAAAGAAATGAACTGTGGCGACCCCCTCGGCGCCATTTTGTCACCTACAGTGTATGCCAATGATTTTCCTTCTCCCCATACTCAAACTTCTATGCTGGCCGATGACACCCTAATACTGGGGCAGTCATGAGGCGGCGATTACGCTCTGCCTAAAATATAAAAAAAAAACACCCTCTCCTTGAAAAGTGGACTCTCTTGTTGAAGCTGGCAATCAACGCAGCCATAAAAGCAAGCTCGTTGTCTTCGCGAGAAAGAAAAACTGTCTCCAATAACCATAATACATTAAAAACAGCGATAGATATTAAACACAATTTAAATTCTTAGGGTTACACGAAAATACTCTGGAACACGCACGTAAAGCAAGCCATTCAAAGTTCAATGAAAACGAGAATATAGCTTGGTGCTATGCTCAACAGAAGATCGCATATTGTACGACAGAACAAGGTTTACGCACCCCAATGGGTTATAAACTATTGGAAAGGCGTTATGTTCCCAGCAACTATCATTCATAGACGATAGATTCCATGGATAAAATAGGAAATACTCCCGGAACCCGACTGCCAAGACGTTCGACAATATTTCTCTCAATGGCGGATTTTTTTACATATCGTAATAATACCTTCCCTTATTGAGGGACATAAGCGTTGAAACATAGAGAATGATACCATGTCGTGAGTGGATGATGAGCGTTAAATCACGTGCACTAACTGAGGAGATATGCACCCGAATAAAATAAAGAAGAGATAGTTTGAAGAGACAGCTTTTGTTTGAAGTCAAAAGTTTGTAAATATGAACAAAAGAAATACTTTCCAACAATCGGAAGAGAGTGTACACTTTTAGATTGCGGAAAAAATAACGGAAAAAGCTTCATGCTCCTCGTGTACATAATGCTATGAAGGATGGGTTCTACGGATAAAATGGCAACCGTCCTGGAACCCAACCGTCTAAAATTTCGGCTATATTTCTCTCCGTTACCGATTACCACGAAAGGAGCATCAATCCTGAGCGCCCCAGACGGCACGCGAGCCGATCAACGACCCCTTGCTTTCGAACGCCGAAACTCCCGGAAAAGGTACCACGTTGCGCCCAACACCCTTCCCGGAGAGTCTGAGGAAACGCGCACCTGCACCGATCCTTCAGCAAAACACCCTTCCACCTGCTGCGCGGCACAACTTAAGCAATGGCTTCTCTTTTATTTTCTCGCCCATTTAAACATGCCCCGGGTCGACGACCGTTTGCAGTCCAATCTTCTCCACAATAAAATTCTAAAGGCCGCTATACACGGCGAATGATAGAACATGGAGATAGAACATGTTCTAATTTTCACTGAATGATCATGCGCATGACGGTTCATTCGCGAATTTTTCCGTTTTACACGGCGAATGATTTCATTCGCATGATCATTCACCGTGTATAGCGGCCTTAAGATTCCGGTAAGATGAGGTGGAATTTGTCGATATTGGATTCATCATCATTATCATGAGTCAACAATCCGAAGACTGGTTTGACGGAGCTATCCCATCGGCTAATCTTTTAACACTAGCATAATTCTCTTGTTTTATATCCTTCATTACCTGCTCCGTATATTTTATCCAAGGCCTCCTTTTGCCCTTCTTCCATCCCACTAATCCTTCAACGATTTTTTTTCAATAGGGCATCGTGTCTCATGATATAGCCAACTAAATTTTACCATCTTATTCCCAAGGTTTTCAAGAGACTTCTCCTCCCTAAGATTCCTCGTGGAGCTTTCATAGTACTCACATGATCTAACCAATTGAATTCATCATTCTGCAGTAACGCCACATTTCGGATGCTTCCAACTTTGGCTTCTCTGATGCTGTTATTTTCTATGCCTCACTATCAAGAAGAAGCATACTTCAAATGTAAGTGAGTCCTTATGAATTGCTTCCTAGCATTCACACTTATATTCCCATCTGTAAAGAAACCCCACTTTTTGAGAAATGCCCCCTTGAAATATTCTATTGACTATTTCCTTCTTATTTTATCCATCGCCGGTCGCCCATCTACTCAAATAGTAAACTCCATCACCTCCTGAGGTTTATAATTTTATAGTTAAGTGTTGGATTATAGGAATAACAAGCTGCAAAAGTCCACTTAAGTAATCATCCTGAAAATGATGCATTAGCATAGACACCTGAGTGGAATAAAAAGGATTTTTTGTGGTAAACTTCTCCAATACGCTCAAGTATGCATCAAATTACAAAAACTCCACCCCTATTGTAATCATTAGTAGTAGAGTTCCTATTAAACCACAGCACCATATTTGATGCTGCAAAAATGAGTTCAAAACCAACAGAAATTTTACTTCCTCATTTCATGAAAGCAACGTTTGAGGCAGTGGCAAAACTATGGGGTGGGATAAAGGGATAGATCCCCCAAGAGACTCAAAAGAACTTTTAAAATATTTAAACCCATTGTCTATTTCTGACACATAATAACTGCATCTGCTTAAAGTTAAATTTTTAGTGCCAAAATAGTGTAAAAAAATTATTTCAAAGCATGTCATTTTTCAAAAAATTTTCCGGACCCCCCGTTGTCTCGGGGGGGGGGGGGGGGGAGGGGCTAGCCACTCCCGGCCATCGCATTCACCCCAAAGCATATTCCTAGTTACGCTACAGCTTTGAGGTAGACATACATTTTAATTTCAATGGAGGCAAATCGGGCAATCATGCTGCCGTCTCAAAAAGTTCAAACCAGACGGCCTTCTATTTCCAATTGTCGGCAACATATTTCTAACTTCAGCTCTAAATACGGCCAAACTCATTGCATCATATACATAAACCGTGGAGATCATCAACCTCTATTTCAGCTCTAATCCCTTCCTCGTTTGTATAGTGTATTATCGACTATTCTCCATCACACCATAGTTCCAAAGTACGTGGTACATTCTAAATGACGTCTCATCATTTTTTCACGCCGCTCTTCTCTGGAGCAAAAGGTAGAATACGAAATATAATTATGTTTGTCTCACACACCTTTTATCGATACATTTGGAATCTTTTATAATAAGTTTAGAGGTAAAATTTGTAGAAGATCATTAAAATAAATTTCTGTTCTCTGTAAATGCCGCTTTAGTCCCAGTTTCTCAATTATTTGGCGGAAACAATGCGGATTTTTGCCATTTTTGTGTCAAATGCAATTCATAACTAAAATGTTTTGATCTCATTATTGAATGCCCAAATCGAGACACCCATCGATGAATTCAAGGAAAAGGCTTTGTGAGAAAATTACCCCTGGAAGAAAGAGTGAGCTCCAATATGCCGATGAAATAGCATTCAAAGCCAAGAAAGAGAGGGATTTGAAGGAGAATGATAAATAAAAGAAAAGGACCGTTGTCAAGGGTCAAAATTGACATGGTGATACCGCAAAATAGTAAGTGGCTTTGCTCGGATGGCAGAGATATTTTGAGATACCAATACAAACCTAAGGCTATTAATATCTCCAACCTTTTCCACTTCGAGTGTTATTTCCTAGGAATGGCTAAATCCACATTGAGCTGATGTGATGTGACATTTGACCGAGGTCCCAACGGAAAAGTTTTATATTTTCTAAAACAAACACGATATGTTTCTTCCAGAAAACCTTCAATATTTTAGAAACTTTGAGATTACAAGCTATTGAAAACAATATATTATTCTGCTCGCCAGCTACTCATACTCAAACACCCAACTACTTTTGAGCCCACATGTGACAAAATGACTTCGTTTTCTTCCACGGATTTATATTCCTGGACGTACTACATGTTTCAACCTCAAGAGGTCATTTTCAAGTACAAGTAAGTTTCGTATTTGAAAAGCTTAATTAAAACACTACATTTTCGGTGTAAAAATAAAAGATTTCTTTTCATAAATATTTGAAAGTATAAATACTATAATTACAGCTTTTAAAATAATCTTAAATAGGCGCATAAAATATTCCTTGCAATAAAATATCCCTTGAATCCCATAAAATATTCCTTGCAATATTTTATGCGCCCATATTTTGTATCTTTTGATATTAGAAAAAGTCTGGGTGACAAGAAACGAATGAAAATAGCAATATTTTGTTGTCAACTTCACTCTCAAAAGAATCCACGCATAATCAGTATGTAAAAATCTAAGTAATTTATCTCTCTCTAAACTTCAAGCCTTATTATTTTATCTTGAAATAAAAAAGACGAGCGCCACCACGAGCTACCAGTATCCCTGCCATGAAATTGCCTGGGTGACAAGATACAAATGAAAATAGTAATACTTTGATATCAACTCCACTGTCTCTTACATCTGTGAGCCTTATCATTCTTTCTTATTATTAAAAGAGAGGAGCAGCGCCACGAGCTATTCCTGCCATGATCCTAGAATTAATACCTGCTTTATAAATAAAATATTAATCCATTACCATAAATTCCCTGGTTACAATTACGTAATTTCACAACGCAAGCATAAAAATAATAACCATAAAATCATATTCCGGGATCAGGCCTTCCGAGAAGTGCACCAGAGAGAGAGAGAGAGAGAGAGAGAGAAATTCAGCTAAATATGATATTGCCAAGGGAACTGAACTGTCAATTCCATCGCTGGGATTAAACAAGGGCCTAGGATAACTCTTCACATTTGCAAGCAGAAGGAAAACTGTGGCATAGCCTTTTCACAATCCTAACGCAAAATATTTGATGCATGAAATGGAGCCTATACATATCCCGGAAAATTCAAAATTCGGATTATGGGAGGTACGAGCATTCTAGGAAAATCAGAGAACGTCATAAAGAGAAGGTAACACAGGTCCACCGTTGTCAAGGCTATGCAAAAGATATATAGAATTGAGGGGGTGAGACGCAAAAGGATACCAGTGATTTTTTTCTCGACAGAGTTGGGTAAAGTTAATTGTTAGAAGAAATACACAAAAACTTGGTTGCCAAGGGATACGAGTCTCTGTTCTGTGCTGACATTGAGTAGAAAATTAAATGCACACCTAAGTATCTAATACACCTAGTTTGTTTTCTATAGCTAATTTCTGTACCTAACTCTGTATAAAAAAGAACTTGTACCCCTTGGCCTCTCACCCACTCAATTATCATTGCTCATACGTGGAATATGTATTATATAAAATATATATTTACTGGAGAAACAGTAATTGATCATCAACCACATATTACATAATGAAAATTCAACTTTACTTCACCGTAATTTTTGTGACTGAGAACTGTATAAGGAGCAAGAATCGTATTCGGAGTTCCAGGCTAATGAATACGATACCACATGCTACGCGGACTAATTCTTCAGCTCTAAGATGGTCCTATTGGAAAATTCTCCTCGTGTTAAGAGCAAATCCTGCACTTATTTGATAGTAAGATAATAACTTTGCTAGGAAAAGTTGGAAACAAACTATCGATGAAAGCCTAAAAAAGCGCGTGATCTTTAAACACCGGCCAGCCTTGATGGCGGCGGAAAAAAGTCCTCGCCTGCCAAGCCGAAGGTCGCGGGTTGCAGTCCCGCTTGAGCAGACTGGCCAGGGATGTCGAGTATCGAGAATTCAGAAAAGAAATACGCTAACTATCGGCCGAATTCGGAAGTAGAGCTCCGAGGATGCCAAGAATTTACCAAAGGAATTCATGTTGACAAATCATTGGGACTTTTGGGTGTTTTCTGATTTTTATGAATTTAATTTTGGTAATAAGCTATATCAAAACGTTACAATTAATATATTTTATGCATTCATATTTACATACAATGCCGTTTAGTTGCTATTCATTGCAACAATGCATCATTTACTGTTACGGTGGCTTGTTGGTTTAAGACGTGTAATGTAACCAACGTATTCCAGTTTTCTTTTCCACCCTGCTAAAAATATTGAGTACTCGCTGTAAGCTATTAGATGATATTCCAGCTGTAATTTATTAATGTTTACTGCTATTTGTCGTTGCCTCTAGGTATCGAAATACATTCTCAAAGCCAAGAAAAATCTACCTTGATATTTTCTACTTTAGTTTTCGCAGTGGCTCAACGAATCATCCCATTACGACTATGTTATCAATTCTTGGAGTGTAGGTCATATATAATGCAAAAAAAGTTGTTAGCCAACGTTACAGTTTATTTAAAAACTTCATCAGGGCTACGAATGAAAACATGAGAACACAATAAAATACAATGGTATACAATAGTGTTACATAAATAAAGGTTACAGAAGAGTTTTTTTACAATAATAGAATAAAAAAATAAGAAGAGAATGCACAAAAGTTATGACATGCCTTAGTTTAGCACATATTTGTATATTGATAGTAGGTAACTAAGTTATTACCAAACCTAGTTACCATTAATTTCGATTAATTAAATAAAAATAAATTGAGCCACCACACAAAAATCATGCCATGTGCTTTAACTGACGATTACGGCCACTGTAAATGACATATTGTGCGCGAAATTTTGCTCAGATCGTCGCCAAACCTATGTAGTTGGATCCTGCAAGTTTCTTGACATTTAGTCAATTTCAAGGACCAGAAATTTTGCCATCTAATGGAAGAACTCGCAAGTTAAAATTTTGATATTCGTACAAAATGCGATTTTGGACGATCACGGTGTGAAATCGAGGAGAGTCGATAACTTTGTTTTGAGTGGCATTTCAAAACTTGTGACTCATTTCATTTCCCACTCATAAACTCAATCACTATAATTGGACTTATTATTTCCCATTAATTTGTAATCCGTACATATTTATGTAACTGTACTGAATAGTATTTCACTGAATTGTCTTCCGCCTTTGACACCAAGGGAATTTCTACTCGTGGTGGTGCTATTTTCCTAAATGCAAGTATTCATGCTAATAACGCAGACTGGAACCATTGTCTTTGTCACTACTTTCAGATGCAAAATTGATTACTTGTTGCCATTTGAAAGAAATCGAGCTCTAACCCTTAAGTACCGATATTTTTCGGCAGCATAATTTCTGAAAGAGAGTCTTTGATAATAGACGGATTCTTCTCAAATATTTATGTCGTTGAAATCGTATTGGCCAGTCTTTTGTGGCAGATGAAATATTGTTTTTTGGTAAAAATACACTTGTCACCCACCAGTGCATTTCGAAGGATGACAATAGAAAACAATTCTCCATTTCAGTTGAGTACAATAAATTACAAACAATATTGATAAGAAGCAATGTTGTCTACCTCTAAACATGTGTATAAAGCAAAACTGTAGTTGGTTGCATAAGTATAAATTAAATTTCACCAAAATAAGAAAAACGGAAACATATAAGGTAATATTTTATGAATTGTAAGTAAAATGCTTAAAAATTTCCATAAATAATACAAATTCCCATTCATAAAAAGGCTGACCTCCGTGGCGGTGGGGTAAAGTCCTCGCCAAGGGTACCGAATGTCGCGGATTCGAGTCCAACCTGAGTTGGTTGCTCCTATTCCAGGCATGGATGTTCGTGTACGTGTAACTGATAGTTTCATACAAAACTTCGACGTAAAGGCCAATAAAATGGTATTTTCGTTTGCATGGAAATAAGGAAATAAAATTCCTCCTAAAGATGATAGGAAAGAAGACACTTAAAAACTAAATTAATATTTTAAAAATGGCTGGGTGGAAAAAACTGTTTGAAACAAATAGGATTTTTGACCTCATTTTTAAAGGATAGATAAAAATAAGTCCACTCACGAAAACAGAATATTTTCTCCTTCAAAACGATCGCAATAGTACCCATGTAAACACGCCGATGTCTCACGAAGAATGAACGATTCAAGGCATCGCATCTTTTGAAAACTCAGGATCTGAAGAACTGGGTGAATAGGAAAACATATAAGGCCGAACCACTGCTTTCTTGACGTCACACTTTTCACCATTATCATCTCCTCCCAATAGGGAGGTGATACGCCATGACAACTCCTTCCGGAAGTGTCCCCTCTACCAAGTTTGTGACGTCATTCATTGCTGGCACTATTCTATTTTACGTCCTCGGGAGAGCCCCAGCTATTTTTATCCTTTGCTCTCCTGTCTGTCTTTCTGCCTCACTTTTTCTTTCCAGCAACAGCGTCCATACGTCATTCTTCACCCACACTCTTCTTCGAGGAAACATCGAATCATTCCGTAAATAAATGCGACTGAAATAGAAGGGCTTCGCGCCCACAGCCAGAGAAAAGATCGCGGGTCCCATCCATACATACTGCATATTTTCTTATTCCGACTCTGTAGGTGTGATTTCCGGGGAAACCGCAAGTCACCACAAAGGTGACATTTAGACCTTTAAGGACTAGAGGGTTATCGCGAATGACCACGCAGTCAAAACCAGGAACTTCCTAGAATAAATTTCCCTAATGTCCACCATTAGTTTCCTTCCACGAAATACGAGAAAATATTTAAAATGATGCGTAGGTGGTCACTGCTTAGAATCTTGAATATCTTAAATTTAGCGACCTGAATATAAAAACACAGAAAATGAAACAAATTTTCTCTTGGTCCTCACTTAATTCACTCTATATATTTATCGTGAGTTTTTTTATAGTCACATAAATGCATGTTGACCCATCAGGAACAGAGTAGGTTCCGGAATATCTGCTTTCATAAATAAGAAATATATCTCGAGCTATATTCAACAATAAGGAAGAGAATTTAAATCTCTTAATAAAGGGTATAAAATTCGTAATAATACCAGAGAGTTGCTCAAGAGAACAAATTTTCGATAAGCACGCGAGTATTTTCATCGGACTTGGTGAATAGCATGAAACTGAGGCGCATCATTGCCATTTAACAACTGAAAAGAGTAAAACAATACTTAACCACTACTAAAACTGAACTACCTAGATAACTGAAATACCTAGATATTCATTATATATCATAAATTTGAATAGTATCCTTTTAAATTTTCATAATTTTGATTTCAAGATAGTACCATTTTCGAGCATGAAAAAATTCAAGGCAACAACCATGAAACCATCACGTGCCATCAATCAACTTATTTTACATCAATCACTGTCATCCTCATGGAAAGTATGAGTAAAACAAGAATGCAGTCAACTAAATTACAAAGCAAATCTGAATTTCTGCTACCATGAACGTCTAAGATCTATCATTAGTTACCTATACTAATGATGATAGGGCCAAATATTGGATAGAATAGGTGGATAAAACGTCATTCGCAACTTTCAATTTACTTAAAGAAACCTTTTTTTTGAGTGACGTCATGGCAGTATTAGTAGTGCCGGAACGCCGTTTCTTAACTCTTTACGAATGGTTTTGGTCACGAATGTATAGGTATATATTGGAAATTTTGAGGCAACAATATTGATAAAAGTGTTATTTGACTACAATGTCTTTTGTTAAGCAGTACCGGAACGACCTTCCGGCGCATACCGGCACCATGAAATCGCTGTTTTTTAATCGAATTTTTGTCTCTAAAACCACATGAAAATTTCAATGTCGCAATGTTATCTTAAGATTGGCTCTACACCTTCGGTATAATTTGCTTGGTTGAATTCACATTTCACGAATACTACGTGGTAGTAGGCTGTAGTGGTAGTCCTCAGCACGTAGATCAGAACTGTATACAAGTATGTCTGACTTAAAAATTACCATTTTGGCATTCTTTTCCTCCTTAGTTTCCTTTGATTTCTCCTCCCCCGATACCGATTCCACCATAAGCCATCTTCTAGCTTTCATCCCTTCGTGTTTCCCTCGCTAAATCACCCACTCGTACACATCCCTTTCATCGTAAATACCAAAGGACTGCCCACAAATGCGATATTTCCTCCTTCCAGTTCACTGGCTCCCTCTATTTTATAGTGGCCCCTCCCTCTTTGACGCACCAATGCCAAATCTCTCTCCCAACCATGCATTCCTTTCGCGCGCAACCCCGAACTGAGTAGTCTGATCACTTTGAGGTTACAAGTGACTAATCATCGAAAGCTTCAAAACATCGAGGTTCATAGTAAGACCGCGCATGAAAATGTGCCGCTACATGCGAGAGTGCTGGCGAAAAAAAAATGCTTGGCGCCAAAGGATGGGTGCTTTGAGGTCGCTGAAAAATCCATGGCGCGGACCTTCCATTGGCGGGCCACCAACGGCAAAGCCACCTCAATTTTTTCCTTATCCCACCTCGTTTCTTTATCCCTAACTTCAGATTCTCCCTTCCACGTTAAGGTCATCAAAGGGTTTTCCTCGATTTTTTTTTGTTTTTGCCCCAAGAGATATTTTTTCCAAGTCCCGCTTCCACTGACTCGTGATTCATGAGATAGCGACGATCCAACTCTGCTGTTTTTCCCTCCGAATTTCGGACGCCGTATAAATAGCTTCGTCGTTGACCAACTAACTTTAAGATGAATGTTTTAGGATGTGACGAGGAGTCGAAAGTAACTCGTATGAAATATTCACTAGCTCCGCAAATAGTATTAAAAAGTATCCTCTAATGAGGCGCAAAAGAAGCCATACTTTCCAACAGTGATGGGTCTTTCAGTTTGGCCACTCTCTCTTTCATCTCTCAAATGTTATAATCCGCAAAAATTGTTCAACCAAATTATTCAGTGACATAATTCAATTACCAAAAGCTAAAGCATATTTAGCTTCTGATGAATATGAATATTCTGATGACAAAGAAACATTCATGAAATTAACGTAAGCCAATCATGACATCGACAAGTTAATTAAAAATTAAAAATTTAGATATTAAATATAAATGAGATGGGTGAATTAAAATCAGAAACATATGGTACGAAAATAATGTGTTTTTTTCATCGAAGCCGATGCAAATCCGTATTTTGACTTTAAAAGTTCAAAACGAGAGAATATATTCCGAAATTGTACTTTGAATGAAAAGACAGAGACAGTGATGAGCATCCAAATTTTCACCCTAGCCAAGAAATATGTCAATGCGTACATCTCGAGTGCGAGATCAAACGTGGCCCGTTACCAGCAACTATTGTCCCCTAAATTTCGCTGGGAGTAGTGTCACACAGCTTCCACTCAATTTATCTGTATGCAATCGAACCTTGTCCTCTCTCAGCTAATATTTTTCTTTTTAATTTCACACTCCACAACGGAAAATAAATAAATGTGGAAGTTAGAGATTTGGTAATGAGATAATAACAGCTGTCGTAATTTTATTCACAATTTTATTCACTCGACCGTTTACAACAATTACACGTCATTATCAAGAGCCGTCTACATCTGCTTGTATCTTATTACGATGAATTTCCACAAAGTGAACTCGTCAAAATCGATCTGATTAGAGATCTGGTAAAATCTTTTCACCGTGAACAATCAATAAACCAGGTGGAGAGGGATCTGTTCAACCAGAGCTCTTAAAAAAAAACTCCCGCAGAATGCGTAGTAATGATACACAGTGCTGAGGTGCCTTTGCCGAGACGACTTGCTTCCTCTCGTTTTTCACGCCACAACCCAACCCGTGTCCCATCGTTCCACTCCGAAAATCCCTTCCTTTAACAGAGTCCTTCCTTCCCCGGAACAGAGTCATCTATATCACGTCTCCTTTTCTACATCCTCCTTCCCACCCACTGCCTCACTCCTTTTCTCTCTCCGCCTCGCTAACCCAGCCCCTACATATAGATTCGGAGAACTAACCAATCCCGTGACATTGAGGAAATGTTTCTATCTTTTTTTCAGGTTCCGGGAATGTGTCGCATCGGTGCAAAGCTAGCACCACTTAGGAGAGCATTTCCAGACGCACTGACGTAGATTATCCACCAAAATCCTCATGGCTTGCTAGTGTCCCAATATTACTTCATATCACATGAAGATGATGTCCGAACATATACACGTGAGGTCACGGGTTCAAGTCCCGTCTGGGTAGGTTGCCCCTATCAAGGGTGTTGTGTTCGTGTACATTTGATGGTTACGTTTAAGAGAAAAAGATTTAAAAGGTCATAAGTGTTGTTTTCGTGAGTACTGGAATAAATAAAAATATATTTCCGTAACCAATGACCCATGGCCGCCCATACCTAGACCTTAAGGCTCTCTTAAGCAGTGCTCAAAGTCCCTCTCTTCATTCCATTTGTCCCAATACAAGTTTACAAGGAGGAAGAAATTCCCAGATACCTCAAATATCACTTTGACCTGATCCACTAGCTTCCCGCTCAAAGCCATTTCCAAATTGAATTTCCCTCTTCTTCGCCGCTTCGCTGAAGTTCTCCGTTCGCATTTCTCCACTGCCTCCTCAAAAGGAGACTAAACCACCAATCTCCTTTCCCTTGACCCAAGTTTTTCTCTTGCTCTCCGACCTCTTTTCGGCCCCGTTACCAATTTCTTACCACCTTCCGAAGATTCCTTTGATAACGCCACGCAGGAGAATTCGAGAGCATCATTTGCTGCGCGCTTGACCTCATCCAACACAGTGGCTGTCGCCCATTATCTCAAAAGGACAGAATAAGAGAGATAGGAAATTTAAAAAGGTCTGGATTACAAAAAAGATGTGGGGAAGGATGACCTGAGAAACTTCAAGGGCTCCAACAGACATCACTATGTAATGACGAAGTCAGTACTTTAATAATATCATGCGAAAAAAGAAACTTCATGAATGAGAATTCACTTACCGTTTGATATTGATTTGAATGCATATGCACCACGGTCAAGTTTAAATAAAATTTCTGTAGAACGAGTAAACTTTATTCTCTTTTCATCTCCTCACATTTGCGTTCACTACCATACCAGCTGACTGTCAACGTCATGTGGCGTAAACCTACTGCGTAAGAGGATTTTTGAGGTGGAGCACATTTCTCTCAAGAACTTTCCAATTTCCCTCATTTTCCAGCGGTGTAATTAATTCCCGGTCACATTTTGCTATGGAGACGTCATTTTCTGCGTCACAAGCGGCTTTTACGGTAAGCTAGGCTTGTAGCCCACATCTGAAGTTTATTTATACATTCATGTCATTTTAAGGGTTATTTAAAAAGGCTAACACAGCGAATTTTCGGCGGACTTAAAAAAATGGAAGAAGATGTTTCGACTTATAAAGGGCTTGAAGAGGGTTTACCATTACAAGGATGGCCCAGTATTTTTTCTTTTGAAAACCAGCAGTGCGGATGATTTTTTGTGTAGTTTCATCAATAAACATACCACAGAAAAAGTTAACCTGGCCGCAAAATATTTATTTGACTCTAACGAATCTCGTTTGAAAATATAACACTCATTTAACGAACATTGCCTACTCTAAAGGGACACATGTTAGTATTTTGGGATTTTACAGCAGACATTACGCTTATCAGAAAAATAAGTTTTGTGGTAAAACTCAAGGTTTCGTTGATTGATTTGATGAGCCCAACCCTCTACCACATAACAAAAGAAGAAAGGACGCAAATAAATCCAAGTGTTACAAAGCGTGAGAAATAAAGACAGGTATATCACTCATTTCGACACGTATCCAAGTACCTTACCCACTTAAGTTCCCCACGGTACAATTTCGTTTGATTTCGTCTTTACGCGTCACAGGGAGAAATTAGTGTAACAACAGTTAAATTACTTTCTCTCTCAGCCTTATGGGTTCTGCTTATTTAATTAATTTCACAACGCTTTTGTTAACTTACTTTGTTGTTTGTTTGTAGTCATGTCCGGACCAAATCTTGCAACTACAATTTATCTTACTCTCCGATTAGCCTTCAAGCTGAAATTTTCAGGATAACTTAGAACCAGATTAAAGTGCAATATTCTAACTCTTAAATTTTTATTGGAAATGTATCTCGATTAATATTCAGAATTGAAATTTAAATATGGTGATACGTCAAACAATTGCCACCGAATTCCAATGGCAGCGCTGCGGTCATCAAAAGGAAAGAGTCCATTTGTCGCATTGAAATTTATGCCTTATTTATCAAAAGACTGAAGATCATTGCATTAAAAATAGTGATTCTGTATAAAAGGAACTTATCGATTAAATACTTTTATCTAAATCCATAAAGAAGAATAATGATACTATATAAAATATTTTTTATTAAAATAATACGAAAAGCGTTAGGCGCATGTTCCTCCTTAACACAATTTACATTTCACATCAATTAAAACATAATTATAGAAGTAAATATGCCCAAAGTTTATCGTTGCATATGAATGTAGAGAAATTGTCAGGCTAAATGAAAATATATTATTTTCTTTTATGTTTGCGAGAAAAACGCTTTTTTGTAAAAATTTATTTTTATATTGCAATATTATTTTGGAGTTTTGCCCTCAAAGCATGTTTTCCAATTACAAATTGCAATCGTAAAAATGAAAAAACGGGCTCGTATAAATCTATTCTTAAGTGAATAAAAACAATAACAATACTGAATCAAATAGTGACGGATAACGTAGAGGATAAAGTGGATATTTCATGTGGCGTTCCAAAGAACGCAGAACCGTGCCGCAGAAAAATGACAGATGAAGATTTCGATAACAATAAACCTGTTCATTTTATACCGAGTTTTTTTTATCCAAAGCTATGAGCAAAATAATATCTACTTCATGGAATGATATTAAACATATTAAATGAAGCGTGAAAGGATATTATTCACAGTTAGGCGTTAATTGTAATTTTTTTCTCTAGAAAATGCATTCCAGAAGAGAGAGAACATTGAGGTGGCGTGAGGGTAGTGAATCAACTACTGTAGAGGTGCCATTTCTTACAAAACACTAATCACGCACGCCGGAAATCGCTGCCGACACATGGCATTCGCGTTTATGGAACTGGTGGCCTTCAAATTTACCACCTGCGCTGTCAGCGCACATTCACAAGAAAAGCATTACGAGATGCGATGACCATAAGGTAAGGATCCGTTCGCTAAAAAAAATTCTAAGGAACCAGTGTCAGCTGGCCTTGGGTGTATGCCTGCTATGAGTTTGAGCATCGTACCCTTTCCAGCTTCGCATTTCTAAAAAAGCAATAACGTATCTCAACCCCTACGTTCCCTCATATGACTTCCAATGACTATGCGCATGCATAGAGTACACGATAGTAAAGGTTTATGTTTTTTAACCAGAAATGCATAATACACAATACATTAATACCTAAAATATGGATTTGTTTTGTCAAGGGCATTATCTCCTGTTATTATCGTTCCATATAACCGCATTGATTTATTCAAGCCATTTATTGTACAGTATTCCCGGAAAATCACAATGGTTATCAGTTTAAAGCAATTGTAAGAGCCATTGACATATGTAGAAAGTGACATGATTCTCCTATTGGTAATATTTCACTTACCCTTTTATTTCCAAAATATTATATATAATACCGTGTGTAATTATGAATGAAGGCCTAACTCATTCTACTCCTCCCGATAATTTCATATTACATATTGCAAATTTTTGTTTGCAACATAATCCAACGCAAATACCTGGGGACGAGTGGGGAAAGAGAAACCGATCATCATCGCTAATATCACGCCGGATGAATTAACATATGCAGAGAAGAATTCAAGAATTATAGGCGCAATAAAGATAAAAATTGTCACCAAAACGTAGCCAAAATTTATACAAGCTAACACGATATTGTTTCGCCGTCTTCCATTCACACAATATTACTCTTTTCTGCCTAGAATTACATGGTATGGCGTAATTATTATTATTAGAGTATTCTACCGAATAAGGTTGGTTTCCATAGAGTACTTAAGAAGCATTTTGGGAGTCTCCCCTCACTTCAAGCAATTCCATCTTCAATTCACTGTAAGGCCTACTCCCTCTCATTCTATCTAAAAATTCCTATTCTCTTCTTTCCTCTCCCCATTGAAAATATCTGCAGAAAAGAAAGAATAAGGATTCTTTAACTGTTCTGACTTACACAGCCGAGGAAAATACTGACAGACAATGCACAATGACTCTTAGTTTACGAAACTGCCGGCCTCGGTGGCGGTGGGGTAAAGACTTCGCTTGCCAAACCGAATGACGCGGGTCCCGCTTGGGTAGGTTGCCCCTATCCAGGGCATCCTAGCAAATGTCCTACGTTGTTAATTGTTGTAAAATTTCCCTGTTGTAAAGGCCTGTGTGGTGTTTACAGGGCGATGAAAATAAAGAAATAAATATATGTACGCAACTGCATAGTGCTAGAGCAGAAAAATGGGTATAAGGCCCATCTCAGTGATTTCGCAAGGATCTCGGATGCATGGGATGAAGTGAATCCCACGTACTCTCCGGCGTACCAATTTAAGGTGAAAGGTAGGTACATGCGGAATTCGCGGGATATATTTTACGTGGCTGGTAGTCTAACATGTTTTTTTTCACATTTTGTCAGGATCTCATTCCAACGAGTTCATTTCGATCCGCTCCCAGGAACCAGAAAGAGCAGGGGAGGAGGCACAAAACACCGATTTTCAGAGAGATTTTGGAGCGCATTGATAAGGGCTATACTATCGAGTTCTTAAGGGAGTTCTTACCGCTGATATACCTTCATGTAAGAGATAAAATTCACCCTCAATATTTATTTATAGTGTTGGCACCTATTCATGTATCAAGGCGAATTTCGAAAGAAAACATCTAACCCGTCCCATAAACCATAGTGGTCGCTTTCATTATTTACGGTTTAGATATTCATCGCTAAAAATGAAAAAAATAACGGCATCGTTTTTAATAGAATATGAGAAAGAACATCTGTTTTAATTTCATGAGTAAAACTGGAAATAATAAAATCAAAACCCCACGATCGAACACGCGAAAATGATTGGCAGAAATGGAAATAGCGTTGACTGCAAACAAAGTATCAATCACTAACAGTCTTGTTGACGTCAACAGGGAGGGAAGTGAATTTACTTTTAGGATGATGTGGAGGAGAGGAAAAAAAACAGGTTTTATTTTCATTCCCATCGGGGGATAGCGACAGGGAATACGCATCAATCAGCTCCGGCAGGGCAGATACGCGGACTAGGTTAACCGTCAATATTGGTTTCCGCGTACGGATAATCATAACTGCCTCTTTAAATTAGTCTCCAATGATATCAATAAGATTTATTTGTCCCTTTACCATGAAATTGAGGTCTCAAATGATCTACCCAGAGAGATATTATACTTTCAGTTGGAGTACTTTGCCCAAAAAGAACACTCGTTAAAGCTGGAACCAGAGCGTGCATCAAAGCTATGACTGATCCCCCCAGGAAGGAATTTTCCCAGAGCTAAAAAAAATCGCAAAACTCTGCTAAGGATAAAGGTGAGATAGTTTCTATGGATAGTTATAAAATGAAGCTAATAAAGTCAGCTTCTTCACCGTGGTATATCAGAACTAAGTAAACATCTAGAGCTTACTTTTCCTTTTGTTGACGAATATGTATTTCTAAGGATTAATCTTATTCACAACTTAACGCCATTTTTTATACATTTTATTAGCTCATTCCGCAGTATTACAGCAGTGTGCGGAGAAGGCTATCATTATTTGAATACTTAAGCTACGTCTTTACTTTTAAGTTCTATGATAGATTAATTACAGCATTACAAGCCCAAAATACCACTGCCGTCTTCTCCTCGCCCTGACTCACGCCTCTTCTTTAGTTTTCTTGTGTCCTTCTTACACTTCATAAGTCAATAAAATAAATTTTGGTTAAATGTTAATCGAATACCGTCAAAGATGCTTGAAATTCTCTATAATTTTTCCCAAAAGAAGTCGAGTGATATTTGCTCTTAGAAACTTATCTCTTTGATTCGCAGAAAAATAGGCATTTATAATCATGGCGATGACATTTCAAGAAATCAATCAATGTGACTCGGAATCGCGAGAGTTTAAAAAATATACAAATGATGACGATACCACCAAGATGAGCGCCTACTATCGCATAATCAAACTTCTAGGAATGTATAAAAAAAGTCGTTTCGACACATTATTATGATTAAAAACCTAGGGGGCGATGAATATCAACGGGCTCCCGAAGTTCCCGCGTGACGAGTGGAAAGACCAAACCAACGAACCCAACGGCTCCAAATTGAAACTTTCCATTCTCGTGAAAACGACAAAAACGACGATTCTGGGAAAATAACGCTGAATTGTGCGCCTGGCACGCTAGATAAGGAGATAAAAAAAATTCCGAAGTAATTTATAGTTTTCAGTTCTCCTACCATCGCAAGAAGCGAAGAAAGGAATCCATCCCAATCACTTCTTTTGGACAAAAGCAGCAAAACCTCATTCAACCACCAATTCTGGAGACTGATTTGGACGGAAATCTTCGAAAATGGGGTTATTAACTGCAACCTCAACGGAATCTTCCGTAACGGACAAAATAGCAATTACAACCTGTTTTATAAACATGCGCCCAAATGCGTACCCACTTTTACAAGATGGTGCTTGAGAGTACATTGAAATCAATTTTAAATTGAGAAAAAATAGTTCAAAGAAGCGTAAACGCTTACAAAGTAAAAAAAACAGCTCATATTTAGGATTAAATAGATATCGATAAAATAAAGACCCACGTTAGAATTAAGTGAATTCTCACTACAAAAATGGTACTCGAATTCCTCGAGTACTTGGTTCACCTAAACACTCATAACAAATATAAACTAGCAGATAAAAGCTGGTTCTCTTCGTTGACATATATCTTATAGTCGTTGTTTTTACCCTTGTAATTAAGAAAGGTTAAATCAGATAGGGCCAATTCACTTGAGCGCAGTTCGGATCTATGATCGCGTTAAGAAAGCGTGATACAAATTACAAATCCAGCTCCTTTCTAGTCTTCCATAAAGTGAATATTTTGCCCACAGCTTCATTTTATTTATGAAAAATAAACTTTGGTTTGGAAGTTA
Organism: Ischnura elegans; assembly: GCF_921293095.1. NCBI lineage: Eukaryota > Metazoa > Arthropoda > Insecta > Odonata > Coenagrionidae > Ischnura > Ischnura elegans. The sequence continues at coordinate 150,909,367 of NC_060246.1, forward strand.
CGTGAATCTTTTCCTTGAATTTTCAGCCTAGATATTTCATAGTATTTTTCCCATTTGCTATGTTGACAGCTTGCACCGTGCTATGCAGCTGTTAATTTCATCGGGCCATTAGCAGAGTTCCATATTTAAGTTCATTACCTATAAACCAATAGGATACAAGATAATAAACCGCATAAATCTAAGTTGCGGTTGATATGCAACCTGACAGGCCACGCCATTCGCGGAGAGATTCGTTGAGATCACGTGACATGATTTATCATCAGGTGCTTGACCAACGCGCTAAGTTTTCTCTCTCATCGCTGAAGAATCAACCTGTCATCATTTTCAATACTAGTGGAAAATATAGTATGACCTGAGCGTGAAGGATCGGCATTTATTCCTGCGTTCCTGAAGCTATTTTTGGGGGAAGAAAATCACATGGAAAATGCCGCAGATAAAAAAACTGTAAGTACATGCATTTATGTATGTATATGGGCGCCTATTCCACGTAAGAACAGTAAAAACGCTCCTCACCATACTTTCTCGGAAGTGTAAGAAGGAAGCCGTTCGTTCGTATTCCATTCTTCTTTTTCCCGTTCGCTCCGAAAGACCGCCCCTCACCTTTTGTCAACAGCCACTTTTTCTCCCACCGCATTAAGAATGGCGTTTAGTAACGCCGCCGCCTGTGAAATTACTCGGAGTGACTCGCGAAAACCCTTTCGGGTGACCTACAATGCGGATCGGACGACGAGGCCCTCGAGGAGGAAGGCGCTCATTTCGCGCCAACTCCCACTGCCTCCTTCCGCGAACTGCCCACCCAGCATCGGCACAGCCTTTGCTCTGCATCTCTCCGATCAGACAAGTAGCGTTGATTGACTACGGGGCCACAAAAGCTTTACGGTTCCGGGGAACCGGCAAAGGAAATCAGGACGCAGAAAACTCAATCGACAAAATCAGATATACGTAAAGGAAACGAAAATATTAAAGGAATATTTTACATGATCATTTTTCGAGGAATTGTATTTTGATGGAGTTAAAACCAATATTTTTTTTCAATTTTTCAGGAAAAACGATGCTGACGATTGAGCGTAGAGGCAGGAGATCCAAAAATGAATTTGACATTTCCGTACGATTGTATTTATTTTATTCCGCTCTTTATATCATACCTACCTACTATCTATATATTTTCTTCCCAGATTTTCAAATTATCTCCCAAACTCTCCTCTCCTACTTCATGCCGTCGCAAAGTAACTACTGAACTTCTCCTCAATTTCAAAGGAAGCTCCACTGAGAAACGAAGGATATATTTCCATTATAATTCCCAAAGATGCTCTCGTATGTCTACTTCATCGACTAAGGATAAAAAATGGGCTTTCTATACTATAATTTCCGGAAATTGCATTAAAAAATAATAATTTTCGCGTAGGCTGCCATGGTGACGATGGTCTAAACAGTGCCTGAGAGCTCACTTAATGATCAACACTTTCGCTGAAAATAGGAGTGGTGCTTCGTGGAAGAAAAGAAAATATTGAAGAAATATTGAAAATGAAAATATAATTTATCAATGAAATGTAATGAGACGGAGTTTGTTTGGTGTCCAAACAAATTGGACATCAAATCAATAAACTAATCCCGGGTGAGGCTTTCGCAAACAGCCAAGCAAATATCCTCGAAGTGCGATTTGTTCCAAGATAAGGAAGTAGTCCCTATGCCTTGAATATGCAAATTTCACAAGACTATGGCTAAGCCTGGAGTGCCATAGGTATGTATCATCGTAGGCATCTAAAAAAACTCAATTCCTATAATGCTGTACATATTACGTTATGTATTTACACCAAAATATTTACCTCCCAGCCCCTCAATTTATCATCTTCACTCCCCCTATCACTTCCTTCAACATCCAAACTGCTGTGAAATATTAAAATGATTCCAACCGTCTTCTCGAAATCCTGCCTCATGAATTCTTTATAAACTGTACCCCGCCCAAACCTTACTTCAAAGTAAGATAGGTAGCTCCTATTCACGTAGATTTGGAATGGGCGGAGTAGACCAACTGAGCAGTACCTAAAAACCTCCCTTAACACTGGGCTTCGTGTCTAATAAGGTCCCTTTGAAATATCAACAGTTTATTGTTGTAAGCATAGAAATAAGAGAGTAAATTCGCAATAGATTTTCGAGAATGAAAGCAGAGAATGTATAAATTATGCTGAAAACATAATGGTAAGTTTTACAGAAATTGTTTTAAATAAATTATAATCCATTAAACTCTTACCAACTAAAATTAAGTACATTCAGAATAAAACTCATATTTCCTCTTTAACAAGAAAGCCATTGATGATGAAAATTTCCAAACTCGGTAAGATTCGGATGGAAGCCAAAAATATCACCCAATGCATAACTCAATGCTCGCTAAGGCGAATCATAACCCAACCTTTTTATGCAGCATGATTTGGGAAGACATGGGAAACATTCTTTTTCAGTGTATTGTCATTCAATTTTCACCTATTCAAAAGTGCGCACCAAATCTAGGCAACATGTTTCCGGCAAGTATCAAACTTTCGTTTCTGTGATTTAATGGCAACCAACACTGCCAATGTACTACCTTCATGCTGTGCGTCCACCTATCAAAGCCCTAGCTGTGCTATGGCCTTGATAGGTGTGTAAAACTAATTCTGTAAAAAAGCTATGATCACATTTTTTTCTTTTCTCCACCAAACTAAAACTTCTTGTACACGATGTCAGATTATTGAAATTAAACACGAATAGCTATAATTAAATGCAATTTTTCATTTATTGTTAGCTACCACCTGCAATTCCGGATATCAGTCCCAACTATTTCAAATAAAAGTTTGTGCGTGCCTAAACTATCTTCGCGCTTTCTCTAATACGCGCCGTGCACTCCGATATGCGGTAAATCGGAGGCTCCTGCCACGAGTCAGCCTTGCAGAGGTTTTACGACTTTCAGAGATCTTGTTTGTTCAGCTAAAATGCTAAAAAATCGCATAAAACACGGCCATAAGAAAAAGATCGTGCGAAATGTCACCTAAAACTGCCACCTGATGTAACTTTACGACGGCTCTTTATGTCACACAAGGTCTTCGAGGACTACCTCTTTCATTGAGCACCGCTAAATATCGCACCTCCCGCCCAAATCGCACCCTCTACACACATTAAACCCAAGGAAAATGTGTGAAATTGGAGCATTTATTTTCGGATTCCACCAGAATAAAAATAAGAAAAAAATCTTGTGATTTCTAACTTTATGGCTAATTAACATATTTTGCTGATTGTTTTTTATTTAAATAAACATGCAACAAATGTACGCACCACGTACATAGCAAAAAAAACTAAGAATAAGAAAATTTCATCACTAAAATTTACTCTGCGGAATCGTTACGGAAATTACCGGCATTTTCTATTTCCAGGTGTTTGAGAATTTTCAAAAATCGAAGGGATAAAATGACTACAGTAATAATTTTCATTGAATCTGAAGAAATTATATTGTTTTCATTCCGGTTCTCTCGGGTTTGCGTTGATTCATGATTTATGATGCAAATTTAATTCAACGTGCGGAGCGCGGATTTGAATTCTCTCGCTGGGCTCTTGAACATTAACACAACATCGGGTTTAACTAAACAATAAGTCTAAATTAATTTTCATACAATTGCTCAATATAATTTAGGATTTGTTTAAACAGAATAATCATACAAATAGTACGGTGTTTTAGCTCGATAAGTTCCATAACATCTACATCTATATAATACCCCGCAAGCCGCCTAAAAGGCGTGTGGCAGGGGGTGTTAAGACACCAGCCGTTTACAGCTAAAAAAAAAGAAAATTAAGTACTCTAACGAGGTTGGTACTAGCGTTTATTTAAGTCCTTTACGGTTCAGGGGAAAAACGAATTCCCATATCTATCCGTTCAGCAAAACATCTCTCTTAATTTATCGCTTCTATCGGACCTGGAAATATATTGTGGCTCTAATATTATGTTCTCTGTGTCGCTCTTAAAGATATCCATTCTCAATTGTTCAAACAATCTAAGCCTAGCGCGCAGCCTCCGAGTCTCCAATGGCTCCCAGACTAATTCGCGTAACATCTGGGTAACGCTGTCTGTACGCCCGTAGCAGCTTTTGACGTAACGCGCAGCCTTCCTTTGTATTTTATTCAGCTCGCGGATTAAGTCTTTCTGCACGGGATCCCATACGCTCGCTGCATATTCAAGGTGCGGTCGGACGAGAGCGAAATAGCACCTTTCTTTCACTTTCTCATCCGAAAATCTTCCCACAATACGCTTAATTTCTTCAGGGCTATGCCGCAAATATTCTTTATATGTGTTCGCCACGTGAGATTCGAGGTTATCGTAACTCCCAGGTATTTCACTTCGTCTGTTGCCTTTATGTTAATACCATCCACTGCATAAACATGGTTTGAGTTGGACGAATTCCGCAAGAAATGTACTGCCATGCATTTGCTCAGATTAAGTTCGAGTCCCCACTCTTGGCTACACAAATGAACGTTGTTTAGGTCAGATGATAGAATTTCATAGTCAGAGTGATCACTAATTTCGCGATAGATGACAGCGTCGTCAGCAAATAAACGCATCTTACTGCTAATGCGGGAGCAGAGATCGTTAATGTATATAATGAACAACAGGGGGCCGGTTACGCTTCCTTGTGGAACACCTGATGTAACCTTTACAACATCAGAGCAAATTCCGTCAAGAACTACTTTTTGTTTACGATCTCTGAGAAAGTCGCGTATCCAGTTTACAACTGTCTCTAACATGTATTATACATCCGTGCGCGTACCTAAATAAAGTTATTAAAATATTTATAATTATTGAAAAACAATTCGAAAATGTTACCATTGTGAATTCATCATATATTTTCGTAATATCGTATTCGTAAGTAGAATGAACATATTTCAACTAATAGTTTGCATCATATTTAACTTATAAATTATAGGTGTACTTTATTTTGCCAAAACACGGTAATCGTAGCCCTTTTTTTACCTAGTGCCAAATCAGAAACAAACTGCATCTCCCTCATGTAATGGGGGATCTTCTCAAAGAAATACGAAATGATACTTGCAGTTCTCACCCTCAAACTCCTCCCTAACGCATTATAAAAGACGAACAAACACACTTACCTACTAAGTAGGCAGCCAAATTTTGAAACACGGTAAAACCAGGCGACACTGGGATCTGCAAACTCTACTATGACGTTATATTATCTCTTTTTGAAGGCTAATACTTTCCTCTACCACGCTTAAGAAAAGGAAGATGGGAGAGTGGGAAGGGATTGGGAGGAAGAGGAGCGCCAAGGGATAATTTGGAGAGAAAATAATTGAAAATGGAAAAGGGCAAAGGTTAAAGTGGAAAGTAGAGAATGAAGGAGGAACGCCATTGATTCCTATCCTTATGAAAAAGAGGGAAAAGGCGTGAGAGAAAGAGACAGAGGGCGGTGGAAGAAGGAAGAGATGCCCCCGAGGGCCCCGAGAGAAAATTGAAAGCACATTAGACCGAGAGATGGAGGTTTTTTCCCCAAGAAGGGTGTGGGTGAGTAGGGAAGAAGACGATAAGGCAGTAAACCTTACGACGGTTGGAGCGAGATGGAGGAGGAAAATGGGGTGAAAGGAGGTAGAGGGTACATCTACATAATATCCTGCGAGAGACCTCTTGGGTGTTTGGCAGAGGGTGATCAATCACCGACATGGAAGAGGACAGCCAAATGCACACAATGAAATTATACGCATAGTAACAAAAATACGTGGACAATCATGAAAAGACAAAAATTGCCAACGGTTAGTGATTCCACCAGTAAATCCATGTAAGATTACGACGATGGAAAAAATAAAACATACAATGAGTCGACCTAGCGTGTGACGCCATTAATTATATTAATAGGGACACCGTTGCTATCCTTAATAGTACAAGGGAAGAATGGCATTTTATATTTATCTGTTTTACAATCTATTTTCTATATTTTCTCTTATTGATCATGTCTACCATTGTGCGGCGGTAAACGAAGGATATGTTTCACTACGCCTGAGAAAAAAATCTTCTCCAAGTCCTTCATCCTTACTCACCCAACATATTGGAAACGCTACCCTTTTTGCCATAACAACTCACGATGGATATAGGTAATGGAGGGATAGGGTGAGAAACGAAACGAAGAATAAGTGAAGAAATGAAACTGTGAAGCACAATACGGGAGAGAAGAACCCAGTGGATGGGCTTTTCCGTATCATAAAACAATTGGATCATTCACTGAGATCCCAAATCGAATTTCATTTCAAGAATTCGGTGGGTGGAGGGGAAAGTGAAATAGATGAGTCCAATAAGCAAAGACTCAGAAAAATTAAGGCAGCCTACTGTTCGGGTTTCGTCTCGGCAACCATTCTCATGGCTAATCAAGAGCAAAACGCTCCATCACACGTTCAAGAGTAGCCTTAAGAATGGTTGACAAGACGGAACGCGAAACGTCCGCTGCCTTAATTTCTCTGACCGTGCGCAAAGCCCGAGGGCTTTGCGCACGGGTCGTTGCATTCAACGGGAAAGTATTAAAATCATGCAAAATTTCTCCTCGTGCAGTCATTTTCTCGCGAGTTAAGAATATTAAAAAGCGCAAAAGTTTGCACTCACTCTTCAAGGGTTGAGACCGTCGATTTTTCACCAGGAATTGCTCGAGAAGCAGAAAAATATATTATTATCTTTTTCTTCCAAACTCTGTCGCAGTCGACAGGAAAAAAGGTGAATGAGCTCACTGAGGCAAATGAGGTAAAGGTTCTGATAATGGACGGATAGAGTGAGAAACGGGGAAGCTTCACGAAAACGGGAGAACAAGGGATCTGCAAAGCACCTTATCACAGAGAAGAGCCCAGCCAATAGGCCATACCTTAAGACAGAAATTGCGAAAGGATTATAGTGGTGGGGATGATTGAAGTGAAGACCCCTGAGGAAGGTTAGATGTAGATACTTGAGGCAGATAAAGAGGGACACAAGGATGAGGAACATCAGGGAGGTGAAGTAACTAGCTTGGTGAAAGGGATAAATGAATAGTTGAATTATGTACCACCTAATGGATCGGAATATATTGGTTGAATAAGGCAAAGGGAAAAAATGGGGCAATGAAGGAAATCACGCCCTTCGGGGAAGCGATGTCCATTAAGGTGCCAATAAGGAAGGCAATAGAACGCCATTTCATTTCGCTAACTTCATGATGAAAGGGAAGAGGGTGCTCTTTTTCCTCCTGGATGTTTACTTAAGGGGCGTAAGGATAAGAGTTTCTTTCGGAAACATGAAGTTAGAAACGGTGGCAGTTAGGTTTTCACAATAACTTCCAACCAAAGTTGATTCCAAAATTATCAGAAGAGTATCTTGCAAATTAACATCCAATACCCTATACCGTATACAGATGGATCCTAAAGGAATTTCCGGGGCAATATCACTCTAATTTCATGACAAAAAAAAACACTTATTTAACGAAAAATCCAAAAGAGGTTGAATAAGACACCGAGTTATTTTAGAAATTAGTTTTCTTAAATGGGAAGGCTCATAGAAGAAGATGGAAAGGTGAGTGATAACTTTTTCGCAACATATTTAGCTTTAAAAAGAGTTTTCGAATCATGATTACAGCACATCAAAAGGATATAATATGAAATAATAAATAAAACAAACTACATTATAAAATAAAGTCTGCTGGATAAGTATAATTTTTCATCAATAATTCATAATTAAACCCGAGAAACTTAAATTCATCTTGGCTCTGAAAACATAAGACTAAAAGCATGTGGCATCAGATCCAGTTGGGTTTAATTTGACCCCCATATCTTTCATAATTACGCTTTTAAATCAATATTTAATGCATATTTAAATTTGGATCACAGGAAAATAGAATACTGAAAACGCATTAATAGGGAAAAACACTGGTATCAAAAGGATGCTAGGGAAGCAGAGGGCGTGAAGTTGGAAGGGAGGTTTCAAGACGGTGGTATAGGGATGGAGGATTTTTCGTAATACATGTAGCCTTAAACAGAGTTTCCGAATGATAATCACAGCACGTCAAAAAGAAATAATACATGTAATCAAATAAACCGTATAATAAAATACATTGAAATCGATACATGAAATGCTTTCATCTATAATTTATAATAACAACGGGACACACTTAAATTTCATCTTTGCTCTAAGTACATTATAAGACTGCGAGTATGTTATCAGAGCCAGTTGGGTTAAATTTGACTCCTATATTATTCTGAACTACGTCTGAGAATACTGAAAATACATCATTAAATTTGGATCGCAGGAAAACAGAATATTGATATCCCATTAAAAAGGAAAAAACAGGCAGAATCTATTTCAAATACAAAATCAAATTTGGATAATAGAAATACCTAATATCGCATGGGCATCGCATTAAAAGGAAAAAAAAACCGGCAGAATCTATTTCAAATACGAAATCAAATTTGGAAAATAGGAAAATAGAATACTGACATCGCATTAAACAGGCATGAAAAGGTTGCCAGAACAGAAGAGGGCGTGGAACTATGAAGGGAAGTTTAAAAACCGGATGGTCTACGGGGATGGAGGGAGAGTATTAGGATAGGGAAAGGAGTTTGCGTGTTCGGATGACTCGGGGGCGCTATTTCGGTGACCACACCCCCATCCCCCGCCCATCCCCCACTTGGCTATCCGCTCCTTCCGTCGTCGACGAAAGCGCTCCTTCGGGCGTTTCCTTATTGCGGCCGTGACTCAAAAGGTGGCGGCGCTAGGAGGGAGGGAGGATGGGCGTGGTGCTATTTGCGTAACCCCACGGCCAGGGGCCAAAGATAAAGGGAAGCGTCTGGTCGCGGGGGCGGAAAAAGGGTTGGGTGCCTCCTTTGAGAGAGCGCTCTGCTGCTGCGAGACCGTCGTCGTCTTCTTGCCGATGGCCCGGATAATGATGCTCCGCCCGCGAGGCGGAAATTTATTCGGTGGCAAGTGAAAGATTTCGACACTTTCAGAAAGGAGGTGACACGGTTTGAAAAAGGATAAGAAATAAATTACGTCTCGAATCCCAGGATCAGAACCAAAATTTAAAAAGCAGTCAAACCCCTGACTAAAGGATAGTAAAGGTCCACGGAAGTGTGAAAAGAAGCTTAATAGTGTGTCCTTTTCCGTTAGTAGCAATGTCCGCACACAAGAGATTTGGTTCTTACACAAAGGGCAATCCTTTCGGTTGGGGAATTCAAAATTGTCCATAAAAGAGGTGCTCGTAAGTGAGAGGTGCCGGGATGCAAAGTTTTTTTTTATCTATAGCATTCTATGAAAATTTATTCTCTCTTGGATCAAGTCACGTGAAGAAAGCTGAAATGAAATAAATTGTGATTTTTATTTCTTAACTATTATAAAGGCTTAATTGCTTAAGCCTTTATAATAGTTAGAGAGGCTAAATTAGACAAGTTGAGGTTAACACATTTGGAATAAATCTGGCAAGTAATAAAAAAATTAGGATTCTTACACAGGCCAAAATCGAAAAAGGGAATATTAAAATAGAAAAAAAAATATTTTTCCTATATTAGAAAACATTTGCCTTAACCCAAAGATATTTGGAAACTTTATGTGATAATTCACCGAGGTCTACATCTACATACTACCCCGCAAGCCGACTAAAAGGCGTGTGACAGGGGGTGTTAGGACACCAGCCATTTGCACATAAAAAGGGAATGACGTAAGGTGGACGTCGTTTAACAACAAGAGTAGGATACTTTATTTGAACTACTAGGCATTGAAACAACTAGTGGGGATTACTTCTATAATTGCGTTTAGATTTACAAATCTGTATTTTAAATTAGGATCCTTGGTAGTATATTTCTCAGGTCTGGAAGCAATGCCATGCACAATTACAATTCCATACGGGCATTAAAGTATGAGACCTACTGATTTGTAATTATTAAGAATGCGTAAGGAAGAATAATTTTTGAGAAATACAAGTAACGAAGAGATCATTAGCTCACTAAGATAAAGAAATATTATTAATGGACTTATAATGAATGCGGTCTTTCACTCTAACATGATAACACTGTACACTTCATGAATTCGATACCTGAATAGGAAAGCATTTTGAAACTTATCAATTCACTATCACCACGTAAAACAATCGAAAATAAAAAACAAAATATGTATTGCGAAAGATGACACCCTAACAAAAAAGTGTCTGGCATCAAAAGATATTATATGAAAATCCAAAAGAAGTAGGACAGGCAAAGCCAGCCAGCATGGCACACTCTCTTGAACGGACGGGAGTAGCGAGACGCGGAAATAACTTGCCCGACCGCTTCGGACGCAACTCGAGAAGTAGGCAGCATGTATGATCTTAGGTTTTCCCGGCGTATCAGTTGCAGAAAAGTTTCTCGGGTTTTCCACCGCTTGATGTCGTCCATGTCTCCCGACGTTTCGATTCGCGACCTCCCGCCATTTTTGTTGTATATAATGGACTTCATTATTGGTCTCCAAGCATTGCTGATTTGGAAGCCAGTGTCCCTGTTGAAGTTGTTGAAAGGCAGCATGCTTTGGAAAAATAAATAGATTTGATATCACCAAAATAATTTGGATCTTTGAGTGGAGCATGATAAACAGGTTCTGTGTACGCATACTCAAATTGCAGATACCAGCCGTGCCGTTTGAATTAATGTTTCTCTGATCTTCTCCCAGGTGGCTCAATCTATCCTAACCGATATTTTGGCTATGAAGACAGCAGCCTAATACGACTCATTAACAACACGAAGGATGATTTTAAAAACTTAAGGTGAGTCCTCTTATAATCCTTCTCCTCGTAGTTCTCGTAGACGTCCCTTGCTTGTGACATTACTGGAAGAGATGCACGAAACAAAATTGTGGATCAATAAAAAAATAAATCTGAAAAACAGCGTAAGCTTAATCTTTTCCATATCAAACCTTAATTCTTAGTATTTCATGACAACTACGCGAAGAAAGGATGGTTGAAATAAGATAAATGCTTCGTAATGGAGGGAGGATGGAAAAAAAAATTGCCGACAAAAAAGAAACGGATGGGAAGAAAACAGATGGTGAGCCGTCTTCAAAATTAAAAGTCATGCAATATAATAATAGCCATTTGCCATTCGTAGAATCACTTTCAACTTCAGTTTATTCAAACACTACTCGTGAGTATGCGCGTGGCTGCCTCCATGTCAGGAGGGAGACTGATTACCAGGATTGTTTGAGGCTGCACGTCATAAAACTGAGCAAAATTCCTTGAACGGAAGGTTTCTAGGGTGTTATATAAATCCATTTAACCAACATCTATAATCAAGGCATATTTTTCGACGGATAAAAAGTAAAGTGTTGTTGTATGTCACCATTAGTAGTCTAAAAGGAGGTAAAAATCAGCATATATTCCCATCAACGCACACGATGTGACTTTTATCCGCCAAAATGTTCATTGTAACAGCAATTCCATACGCTGAATGAAAAAATACGTAAATTAAAATTATGATGAATGATGTCAATTTCGGACAGAGGTATTTCTTTACGTGTTACTTTCCCTATGGGAGGAGAATATGATAATATGATAAAGTAATTGTTTCAGTACTAATAATTATCATTCACATACATTTAGATTGCAACTAACAGAATTTCATCGCAATCTAATGTTGCAAATTAAAAGCACATTCAGATATCCCAAAGATACTTATTTTATATTTTGCAGGGATGAAAAACATCATCGACCAATTAATTTCCTATTATAAGCTAATACCAGCGTTACACTAGACTGGCATCATTACCCAGGCCAGAAAATCAGATTAGCGAGGTTGTTTCAGGGCATTGTCAAATAAAGATGCATGTATAGTCTAACTAGAGTATTTAGCTGAGTTAATCTTCCGGCCGAGTCAATCCACAAATGAAATATTATCCCCTTGAGGAGCGACACTTTACCTACAACTTCCCCATCTCTAAAGTCAATGCATTTCAAGGCGTCAGTGACTTGAAATGAAAGGTAGCTGCAAATTTCCGCAGAGCTCACAGAACCATACGCGTAGTATGCATTAAAATTACTGTGGAAAACTCCATCTCATTACAATACGTCGAACTTCCACTATATCACGCACAAATATTACAAAAAAGGATCCTCAAGTTGGCCTGAAAATGCGTTGCCAATAAAGGCGCATCAAATGGTTTTACAAAAGTCGCCACTCGCGTCGCTGATGGACAAAGTGATCCGAGTTTCACGAGGAAATATGGTATAATTAGCGCTTTTAAACGAAACTTACGTACATGCTGATGTGATCTATCAAATTCATAAAAGCTCAACGCTATTCTTCGCAATCACGAGAATTGTACTTCAAAATATTGGAAAAAAGTTGATCGGATCGCATTCGTCACCTTGCCGCGCACATTTTTGATAACCGATTAAAATGCGACAGAAGCGGCAACAGAAATCAGCCTTTGATAGGATGCAATTGGGCCTCCTCTATGCAGCCTCCTTGATAACATGCCTGATTCGGTCGAATTTATTTCGGTTCAGTCAGTCTAAACCCATTATAACCCAATGTTGCTTCAAAGCAACATCAAAAATGTATACATTTTCAGCTCTATTTTGGAAATATCTAAACTGAGCATTATTTTGTGGTGTACATTTTCATGAAAAAATATTTATCTGCCACGATAATTATGATTGAGTGCAAAATTTTCATCTTTTCAGAATGAAAAATCTTGAAATTTGATTTCTGGCTTAAGCAGCTCTGGGTTATAAAGGGTTAAAGCCGTTCCTCCATACTCTCGAACTGTAGGTACAGCGGACGCACGGCTGGGCAAGGAGAGAGAATATTTGCGACGCATCCTTAACCAGAAATACACCCAGGTATAAAATAGCAGCGACCTTGTGGACGTTAAGTTATTTCGGTCGGAGCGTTAAAGTTTCCTCGGAAGATTCCGTGGGCTCTGGGATTAATAAAAGCCCGCGGAGATACAGCCCTCCCACGGATATTTGCCGGAAAAAAGAAGACGGGGAGGAACCACCCATTGCATCGTCCCAAGGCTTCGTTTCTTGGAATCCACCGGTGACGGCTCTCAAACCGCGTAAAATATTCAACGGTGGCGAATGAGAAAGGGAGATGGTGGGAGGAGGGTGCTTTCGCGTAATTTCCTGTTGTTTCCACCACTATCACCTACGTCTACATACCACCCCACAAGCAGCCTGAAGGTGCTCGGCGGTGGGTGTTAGAGCACCAGCCGATAGTGAAAAATGGAAAGAAAGTAAATAAAATTTAAAATATTAAAAGGGCGAGAAGGAGATATTTGACTTCAGAGCCTCGTCTAGAATTTATCTAAGTCCTTTATTGATTGGAGGAAAATTAATTTCTGTATCAAAATATCTCTCTTATTCTACCGTTTATGTACCCCTGTCAAACACCTCTGCAGGCGACTTGCAGGGTAATATGTAGATGCAGATGCATTGTGGGATTCGCTCAAATAGGCAACCTGCGTTCCAACTAGATTTCTCAAAAAATTGAACTTTTAATGGTATAGTAGTAGAACTAAGTGGCTTCCACAATGTCCAATGCACACTTTTTATTTTACAAAGGTTCGTTTTCGGCTCATATGCCACCCCTGAACACGGATCTTTCGCTTTCCCAGACAGTGCACAGACCATTACGCTATAAGGGTGTTTATCAATTCTCATTGAAATTTTCGCGAGTTTCATGGTGATAGGGGTTGTTCCCTTACGCCAATTACTATGAAGGATATTACAGCCAACTGATTTGAATATTGAAGCCAATTACTCTGGATTATCAGGATATCGCCGGAGAGCCGACGTGGTTTGTGAAATCAAATCTTTGGAAGTCATTAAGTTTCATTTATCATCAATATGGAACAATTGCACCACGTCAAAGCGTCCAGTTCTGATTAAATTGTCTCTTGCTAGTTTATAGATGGAGATGCTATCAACATATCCATGAATTCCTGTGAAACTTGGCCGGTGAAAATAAAAAGGTAACGTTTTTCACACATGCGAGTTATCTGCCAATGCAAACACATGCTTAAATTAATGCAATTCCGGTAAAAAATGACATAAAAAATTAAAGGAAAATAACGATATGTGATGCAGTTGGAAAAAGCAGAAGCTGTTGATAGTGACACAAGTCCCGGAATGTTAGCCTACTTTGTTTCTGGAATTGAATAAAACAAAAAATTCATATTTCCTCGCTTTTTTTTAAGCTCATACAGTTTCAAGAATCATATAATACACATAGATATTGGTAACAACATTCTTTGGCAATACTTTCGTTCGCGCTTTTAACATTATGATGCAGCGACGGTTACTACCGCAAGGAAGTTGGTAATAACAAGAAGTCATGAGTCCGCGTAGGGATTACCGACAGCGGCCGCGCGAATACATCCGAGGCGCGAAAGCGGTCGTAAAACGAAGAAGACAAAGGAATCCTCCTCGGTGGTCTCCCGCCATTTCGCGCGCCGCACCGGCGTTAAGGAATTCATAAGATTGAGGAGAACGCACACGCGAAATGAGTGCACGAAATCCTTGGAGAGCTTTGCACTCAAGACACTCTCCCAGCCATAAATGGGACAGAGAAGGCCTCTTGCTTTTTCATTCCGTTCCGGTTTCTTCGTTCCTTCAACCGAGAGGTGCAATTTTTAACTATTTTTCTCCTTACGCGCCACCAAGCACCGTTCTGAATGACCACCTACGCGGTAAGAGCACCTTTTGTCTCAGTTGAGAGCGCATCGAAGGACGTAGTGATGGGCAATGAAGTATATCCAATAATATCTGTCGTAATACTTTCATCAAAGAATCCCTTCCCTGAGAGTAATAGCGAGCGAAGGACATTCGATGCATTGCTCTGCCGGTAGCGTGGGAAAAGTGGTTGGCTTTTATGCTAGGTAAGACCTGATCTGGAATTCCAAAACATTTATGCTAATTTGCGATGGTTTGGCCCTGGTTTGTGCCATTCGTTGTTGAGCTTTCTGGGAATATATTTCTTATTTGATTTTTCTATTTGTTTTTGTTTTTTGTGGAGTTTCCTTCAGTCGTGCCACTGAAGTGTGGAAAGAGTTCTGATCTCGACAGGGGGTACGTTAGCAACCTCCAGTTCGAAAACGTTACGTCACACATATAACTTTGAATAAACTCGATTGTTTCTGGCTTTACTTTGTGATAATCCATTCTGAAAAATAAAAAGTTATGGTACCTTTTCACACGATTTATTCAATGCGACCGGTTTCGTCGCAGAGGCGACATCATCAGGTACAAAATAAACAACAACAAAATAGCTGTTATTATAACGATTTCTGTACCTGATGATGTCGCCTCTGCGACGAAACCGGTCGTATTGAATAAATCGTGTGAAAAAGTACCATAACCTTTTATTGTTCGTATAACTTTGAGATTATGATTACTTCTGCCTATAAGAATAGGTATCACGAATTTTTAAAATAACGGTTTATATTTTTTAAATATTGAGCTTGTCTATGAATAACCCTGTGATAACAGTGAATTGTTTGAATTGAGAAATCGAACATTTTCCTGAGGCTTGAGTCAGCTAGAATTCTATTTAAACGATTTTTTTACTACTCAAGTAATACACGAAGAAAAAAAATTCTCTGCTTGAATGACTGAAAGCGACGATAAAAATATGATCGGCTGGTTAAGTCATGCTGCACCTCTGAATGTCTATTAGTAACTTTATTTAGCGATTTCCGCGTGTTTTCAATTTCAGACGCTGATCTTCTCCCACGATGGAGATTTCTTCAGCGTCTATAATTGTTTGTTCTAGTTGGAGGGAGTCTCTGTCATGGGAGACACATCAGTAGTTAAACTAAAAGGCAGGAACGTACCTACCCAAAAACGCAAAAATAATAAAAAACTACCATGAGTCCCAAACATACCTATTTTCAATTTATTTCGTCCCTTTGCTATAATTACCCTTAAATTCATCAAAAACTAAAGAATGGACAATATTTAAGACAGTTGACTAACGTAAATTTTTCCAGGATATGGATCGGAGATCATTTTAATTAAATATATATAATTAATTTAAATTTATTAAATAATATAAATAACATAAATTAAATAAAAAGAAAATAAATAAAAATTAAATATAATTCAGGTATAAGGCTTTCATAGCCTTGATATTTTGCTCCCACTAAAAGGCAAAAAGCTATTATTTGCATTACCATTTCAAAATTCAAGATAAAATCTTATTTAACTGCCAGACGGCAGAAACGTTACTAAAATACGGTGTAAGTTTTTACCGGCGAATCATCAAAAAGCTTTACTGTCTACATTTACAGCTGAACGGATTTTTATAGACTTATATATTCACTCTGATGACGATGGACGAGTCTTCCAATGAAACCTTGGTGATATACAACGATTTGAACTGGTGGAAATCCCAAGAGAACTTCACGCAGATTAATAACAGATATTCAGACAACCTGTGGTAAATTATGTAACGGGGCCAGCTGGCGCCTTATGGCGAAAGGTTATCCCACTGGGAAAAACGAATGATGTTGGCAGAGAAGATAAGAAATATATTGACTCAATAGGGAAAATGTCATGGGCTGCAAAAATAAAATAAATTGCGTTGTCATTATGACTGTAATTACTCATCAATTGATGGTCACATGAGATAAGAAGTCTGAGCTGAAATAAAAACTTGAAAGTGGCCATGTGATAAAGTCACACCATAATGTGCGTTCATGACGAAAATTTCAATAAAAGATATACCATCCGCATGATCCAGGCGTATTTTCTGTTGAATTTTCCTGATTCCATTCAGAATAGTTGAAGTTTTATTCCTCCGAGTCCACCCAATTCACTCACCCTGAATATTATTTCCTCATGGTAAATTATATAAACAATAAAATGTTGCTATTAGACATTTTTTGGACAGTGAGCAAAGTTAAGTACAGTACCAACATTTTTTTTTATTACTTGCTACAATACGCTGTTCCACGTGCCATTGCCCAATGTAAAGGCCTTAGTGCTGTTTTTGGTGTGACATAAATAAATAAATAAATAAATTACCAGGTCCAAGTGAATCTATTACCTCGTGTTCCTACCAAACACAAAATTTCTAGAATTAATCAATCACCTTTTTTTCTCCAACACGCTGCTCGTCAGACATTCATTTCCACAACACTATCAAAATTCTGACAAAAGCTGTCAATCACATTTGCATTACTCATAGCAATAATACTCTACTTCATGAAAGAAAAACCAGGAGGAAACATTTTGACCAATTTCATAGGAAAATCCGGGCTGCCGACATGCGGTTTGAGCAAATTTGACTATGTTTTTTGAGAAGCATGACTTCTGAAAACTTGGTGCTTATTTGTTTAGGACGATGAAAGACAGACATGTCCCGATTCAAAAATATCTCAGAATTTTCTACCAGCAGATGCAAGTTTTCCTTTCTTATTATTGCGCCACTGTAAATTGGCAATAATTGCTGTATGTGGGCTTTTGAAATAAATAAATAAATAAAATAACTTTTCGAGACATCTTTGCTTCAGAAAAAATAAACAGTTTGAGGTAAGAAATCCATGATTTTTGACGGTATAGTAGGCATCAAAATAATCATGCAAGTAAAAACTTCAGATGATTCATTGTTTAGCGTCAAATTGAAGGAATAATCACTTTGTCTGCATCAATTATTTCCAACAGAGTGCTCACCAGTAAAACGCTGTGACTGAAGCCGAAAATTACACAGTAAACCTAAAAAAAACACCGGGGAAATAAACGCACCTTAGACGGATCGAACCCGTAGAGGGTGAACAGAGGGATAACGAACAGCAAAACATCTAGATAGCATTATGATTATGTAAGTAATTACATTAGAACTTTGGTAAAGAGTGCTGTTACCCAGAAGTGATTTCCCTTTAATGTGAAAGAATGACCGAGCAAAAATTATCATTCATATCCAAGAACTCAAGGCTCATAACCAACTTCTCAAGTATCTCTCATTCTTGAGAAATATACACATTTATTTGGTCACCTTCGTAGCAATAATCACTTCATGATATTTCAACTGAAAATTGGAAAAAAACCACAAAAGCAGAGATAAATGGCAATAAAGGTGGATGCGATGAAAATAATAACTTTTTGGCTTTTCTCATTTTTACTACGGACTCCGGTTTAAACTGCTTTGCGTCCATAATCTAATTATTATAATAATATTCTTATGATGACGGTAAAG
Source organism: Ischnura elegans (assembly GCF_921293095.1). Classification (NCBI taxonomy): domain Eukaryota; kingdom Metazoa; phylum Arthropoda; class Insecta; order Odonata; family Coenagrionidae; genus Ischnura; species Ischnura elegans. The sequence continues at coordinate 150,927,565 of NC_060246.1, forward strand.
CGGTCAAATAAAAATATCTAAATCGCGTCAAAGTTTTTATCTTCATTTCATATTACGCGTCAAAAGTGACGCATTCCACCATTGAGCCTATTAAAGAAATGTATTATGATTTATTTAACCTATGCACAGAATATGCTGGTTCATTAATAGGACTCCTACGAACGGAGTAATACCATAATATGCTGATCCATCAGTAACCCACTTCCACCCACCGTTGCCACATGGCTACATCCTACCATTCCGAGATTCTTCGACTTTTGAAGAAAAGCCGCCCTTCTTTCTTCTCTCAAATAGTCACAAATAATTTTTAAAGCCTGCAATAATTATTCTACTTATTATGTTATGTTTGAAACCGCCACTTATAAATATGCCTACTGACGGAAAGAGACGGATACGAAAAGAAAAATTTATTATGTACGCCTATTACATGTAAATTAAATTCAAGTATCATAAACGTAAACAGGAAATAGCATTGTATGTATTATTTTACCTATCCTTCACCTAAAAATATGCTTGCCCTGACGATTCATCCTTTCTATTAAGATCACTCGTAGAAATTGATCAATATTAGATTCTGCCCTCTTTGCCACCCAGTTTAGCTATATGACGTCAGGTCATTCTGAAGAATAAAGTTGATTTATCAGCATAGTATTTCACAGGGTTACTAAGAACAACCATAGGAAGAACGTACCTCATTATCTCCACAATCGCAAGTTTAAAGTTTTCAGGACAAACGGGTTAACGGGTATTTCAGGATTAAAGCGCGAAAATTCCATTGAGGAATAATCATCCCGGCCAAGGCAAGTGATTATTTCTCTGTGGAATTTTCGTACTTCAAGTTGGACTTTTTTCCAACACTGCAAATCGCAAGCCGGAAGAGGAGTCGCGTTCGACGTGCAGCCGCCTAGCCGCCGAAATATGTTTATATTTCGCGCCACGAGGCGTCGCTCGCTCGGGTGGGCGTGGACCCACGCACGCGCAACCCCCTTCGCACCTCGCTACCAAGATCCTCCTCAAGAAGAGACACTCTTGTCTTGGCCCACTTCCGACGCCACAAAGACGACACCCACGCACACTCCCACGCGGAGGAAATACACCCGAGTACACCCTTCCGCCCAGCCACCCACGGTGCCCAACCACGCAAATAATATTTTATAAAATAACGTGAAACAAATGGGCAAATGAACACGCTCGTTCAATACCAAACGAGATATCTATTATGGAAGAACAAATAACGAAATGAAATGAAACCAAAAAACAAAACCAGGACAGAACAAACGAAAAACCAAAACTTAGCCTTGCATGATGAAATGAGGACCAAGTGAAAAGAGGCGTAGTCGGCAAATTCTGTGCAAAGAGCCTCTGAAAATAATCTGGACAGAGGGGAACATTGTTAAGAATATGAGGCAGAAATTTGCTCTCTTAAATGAATTAATGAATTGTTTCTTAAAATAAATCAGAATAGAGCTATGCTCAGACAAAACAAGATTGATTACCTGCTAATACGAAGGTGGTAATATAGAGTGTATCTCCGCAAAATGTGAGGGTTCGTCCGTCGGTAACTCAGTAATAACCGCAAGATGTGTTTATATAGAAAAACACTACTCCCATTAATAAGTATGGTATGGAATAGAGTCTTCCAAACAAGCTTAATATACAATATTGCAAAAATATACTTTTCCTAATTCAAAAATGCAATGATCAATGATCAGGCGAATGTGATGATTTTAAATATGTATTTTATAATCTTTTGACACGAATAATACGTTCTAAAAATTTGCAAGGATTGATAATATAAAAATTACGTCTCATTATTTTTTCAGACGTAAACTTTTTACATGCTCGACACAAGAAAATATTACAAAAAGTCTATTCCACAGTATGCACTTAAACATTTCATGACGATAGCGCACGGCTAACACTCGTAATTTGTCGCGAAAAAAGAGACAAAATACCGCGGATCATGAGGAAATAATCTTAAATTATTCGGGCGTCCTCTTCAATACGTTATCGCAACACTTATATCATATTAACTTCATACATATTCCTAATACTTGAATCCGTATATTGGAGTATTTCTCAATTCACATTTTTTAATCGTTGATCATTAATAACACATCTGTAATATTTTGATTAATTATTCTAAATTCATCCATTTGTTAGTGTCCTCTGGGACAGTTTGGCTCATGAAACCCTTCTTAAGTATCCACAAAAATCCCATTCAAAATCCCTCGGGTCCTACACACTTCCCCTCTCCCCCCTCCACTTCCTTCAGCGGCCTGCAAACATACCCCACCCCTACCAGAGCCACCCACTCACATCCCAATGACTTCCTCCAATCCGAAAAGAGCAGACCTTGTATAAACACTCAGGAAAAAAATAAATGACTCCACTCGAGTTCATTCCATTTTTAGAGGCGACTCAAAAACTCGCCCGAGACGATGCTATCGCGGATTCTGCCGTCTGCTCCGCACGCCACCCTCCACTCCCCGCCACCCTTCCGGCTCCAACCACACCAGCCCTCCTTCCATCGTCGCTCACCCCAACATCCTCAACATGCATTCCCCGTGCGACCACGGGCAGAGAATTACTGCAGTACATACCTTTTTTTTAGCTATAATTTCTCGTCCCTGAGGTTTTAGTTAAAATCTTGCCTTTCTGTTCTTGCGAAACGATTTTTAACCAATGTATTTTATAATGCAAGTAGTGCAAGCGTGTATATATATGTGAATTATATAAGTCCAAGGAAGTATCACTGGTGATTTCAAGTTGCAGTTCCCTGCTTGAAAGCTGTACCCTGGTTTTTTTTTTTCGGGGAAAAATCATTTCAGGAACATCAGTTGATCACTTTAAAATATGCACGAGTATTCAGCTTATTAAAACAACTTATCTGTTTCCACACTATTTTATTTTTACCGACCATGGTTTCGGCAGCTTGTGCCATTGTCAAGGTGCCGAAAGGTGGCACAAGCTGCCGAAACCATGGTCGGTAAAAATAAAATAGTGTGGAAACAGACAAGTTGTTTTAATAATCTGAATATCAAAGATTTCCACCGCATCACGCCGGACACTGTATCTTTTATGCACGAGTAATTGCATTGTGAATTTGGTGAACAGGGTTAAGGGATAGGGATAGGTTTGGAGCACATTTCAGTAGGCGGAGCTTGGGCTTATAAGGAGGTTAATAGTCCCAGAGGTTAAGCAGAAGATCATTATTCTTATTGTATAGGAATAATGGATAAAATCAACAACATTAAGAAGTGACTTTCAAATAGACCCACGAGTTGCAACCCATGTATTCTCCTCTGCTCGTTATTTTGGCTGCTGTTCACTCATATATATAATGCTGCATTTACAAATCAGGTTATGTGCTGTTACGCGGTAAGTCGTCTTTTATTGCAAAATCATTGTTTATAAGATCACGATAACGAGATTTTGTTAAAAAAAATGCAAAGCTCGGAACCCTACCTAGGTGGGAATTACGACGTCCAGGACATGAATGTGACATTATATCTTTAGTACAATTGGAGCAGCGTGTCTTGCTTGAAAATATGATACGAGCGTGTATCAGACTTTGATACACCTGTGTATCAGGCTTTGATACACCTGTGTATCATATTTTAAGACAATATAAAAAGCGGATGTTATGTTAAGCGGATATGGGACCAAATAAAAAGAACTTTTTCCCATTACGTACAGTTCCTCAGAAAATATTACCCAAGCAAAAATGCAAATCAGTTTCCTCTTCAAAGCTCTGAAAATTTCCTCTTCAATCAAAAGGCCCAAGTAACTTAGACACAATGCCACGATAATAATGGAATAAAACAAAATCAGCTATCCCTTGGAGTCAATGGTCAATAACATATTCCACTTCTATCAGCGAGTGATGTTTTTGCTCCTTCATCGCCGGATGAGGATCGCTTTCAAATTGCGAAATTTCCACAACAACGAATTCCCAGTGGCTCATGAAGGGATCAAGCACCAATCGGAAAAACTTCGCCAGCGACTAATCTCGGTCTCGATTCTTTTCATGAAAGTGAGCGATGAACTTATCTGCGTTGACCTGCTTCCTGGAATAATGCGTAAGTCAATCAATAAACAGGTTCCATTATATATTTACTAGAATGGGAGGAAATGCGACCTCACAGGAAAATACACGGGTCATTGACTCAGCCCACTCACTGATATTTGACTTGAAGAGGAAGCCCAGGAAAAATGTGGACAAGGTAGGAGGATGAAAAGTAATTTTTCCTGAGCCTTTAGCGTCCTTCCCAAAAATTAAAATCTGGTAACTTTTTTCACGACAGGTACAGGAATCTGCCCAGAGGAACATTTCTTTTCAGCGGCTACCTCTTAAAACGGCCAGCGGCAATCATTTTTTACGGCCTCAGAGAAATCCTTATGCGACGAGCACTCCTTCCCTACAATATAAATAGTTCGGGCAGAAAAGCTACCAGTGTTATGCATTGAGGCAAGGATATAACGAATTTCTAGCCATTTCTGCCAGTAACCTTTATAACCTTCGCATTCGTGACCCATATATGTTCTAGGATAGAGTAAGCAGAGAGTGAGTATATATACTTACTCTATGGTTCTAGTTAAGTTTTTAAATGAAACTCAGCAAATTTGTTTAGGTATCTGAGTATGTTAATGTTAAGTTTCCAATTTTCTGGAAAAGAATACGATAAACGTTCCTGAAGGTAGGAAAAGAGGTAAAGGGGTGTGGTGGACAATAATCGAAATTATTCCGATCATTTTTACTACATGCATTTGATTATAAGAGGCTGTTAACGCGATCGGATTATTTTGGTTTCAAGGTTTTCATTCTGACGAATCACTACCAGGGCACATACTGTCGTCCCGAGGAAAATTTTCAAACGAAAATATTAAAAACTCGTGTTGACAATCACTTGTAATGAAACGATTCATCCCGATCAGTGTCCAGCGAACCTCCATCTCCCAAGCACGTGAACACAAAAGAAATATCTAAGGGAGGATAGCACGGAGACCATGATTCGTTTTGAAGCAATGGGTCAATACATTTATGTTATTTTCGGGTTTCTCGTGTCCAAAAGCCTAAGAATTGACATCTTGGTCAATGAAATTCAGACAATTTTCTATTTCGATTTTTTTAAACATTGAAACCCCATAAGGCAAATTCAAATTTTAGGTTTGGACCCACATTGTGAGGTCAAGAGGTCAAAATTGTAAAATTTTGCTTACACCCAACAAAACTTAGGACCTTTCCCCATAAGTGTGCCAATTTTCATGAACATTGCTCGATGCAAAGTTACTAAAATTACAGGTCAAAAATGACACACGACCCTTGGGACTGGTGCAACCAAATCGTCACTTGCATTTAGAATTAAATCTACCTCGAATGAATTATATTGCTGCGACCATAAGAAATAAGACTAAATTTGTGACAATCATCGCAAGATTTCCCGTTAGCAAAAGCCCCATCTTAAGTAGGAAGCATCATAGTAGGCGGATTTTTCCATGAAAAAAAGTAAGAAAGGGTGGCCTCAGAAAAGGTAGAATAATATTAAAACGGAAAGCAAAAAACCTTTTCCATTCTTGGGAACGAAAAATTTATGCTACGCGCCTCTTTGGTTCCGGCAGTTTTCCGAGAATATTTTTACAAAACCGCTCGCTCGTTTTTAGGGGACCGTAGTTCCCTTCATTTGATTTCGCGCGCATATGAGCTAATAGTTATTTTTGTGCTTGACAACTAAGGATGATTATAAGAAATGCTATAATGGGATTCTAAGAAATCTCGTTCTTTGCCCGACTAATGGTTATCAACACCTTTTTGCTCCATCTCTGTTTTTTATCCCTTAAAAAAATCTTTCCTTTCCGATGACCTCTTCGTCATCTTCTTGTCACTTCCCTTGCTCTTATAATTTTTCCCTTACAATCGATGATAAAAAAGCGCTCTGTTCTCCCCGTAAACTGCGGCCTTCCCTTTAAATGCCTGTGTCTCTTTTTTGTCATTTTCCATGAATCCCCGCGCTTGGTTTTACATCAATAAACTTGCAGATCATTACAGGATCATTCAACCTGGTAAATAATAAGCCTTCGTGGAAATTTGGCATCAACTACATATTTATAAACTTAAAGGGAATACAAGAACCAATCCATTGATAATTGCATTTTTTATAACTGAAAATACAGTAGTTTTAAAATAGAAATGAAGGTAAAAAAAATTGCATGCTTAGTTTCATACCCCATTCTCTGAATGGTGCCAGTTTTAAGATTATTAAGATTTTCTATTGAATAATGAGTTATGGTTTGCATTTCCTCTAATTAGTTCTCGTTATAAATTAATAATTGGTTATAAGGATAGAAAAATGAGAACCGAATAAAGCCATCATAAAGTGTGCTACTACGTGGGAAGAGATTAACGCGCTGATCCCAGGAGAACTTGGCAGTTATTAAATTTGAATGGTAGAGGATCTTAGTCCAATAGAGGATCTTCAGTCTTGTTATCAGCACTGATTTCCAATTTTTACCTTGAAAGCCAGCCGTTTTTAATGTGAAACTACCAAGGTTGAAGTTAAATGCATACTACACCACCAAAAATACAGTAAATGACGCAGTACATAGGGAAAAATGATTGGGAAAATTAGCAAAGCATAATCTGTGAAGATATCCAAATTGTGTTAGGGCAGTGCGGTTAATTATCAAGACCAAAGTTGTAAACCAAGGAGGTATTCTGAAATATTTCAATAACAACTAACAATTCTAGCTTCCACGTACAGGAATAGAGGGTTCATAAAAAAAACTAGGAAATATACTCAAAAGTAACATAATATTGAAAATATGAGGCTTCAGTGAATTTTATCTTAAGTTTCTTTTGAAAAAGCGTCTTTCCATCCATAAAACTAGAAAAAAGCTTGTGAGAGTCAATAAAGGCCGAGTAATGAGTGAAAAAATCAACTCTTGAGGATCTAAATTCCGCATATAAAAACCGTTACATAAGATCTTCATATTCTTTTTGCTCCGTTAACAACATGATATTTTATAAAGTGGGATCTAGCTTAAAAGACACTGGAAATTGATGAATAATTTATCATTTTGGGAAAAATTAACTGTCAAGACAACACCGGAGGGATGAGGGAGACTTCGGCGTCTAGGATTGAATTTCCATGATGATGCTAAATTATGAAAGTTTTAAAAATAAATGCTGCATTCACCAAAGGGTTAACGAAGAGGATATAAGATTTAAGTCCAAAAACAGAGGGTAAAAGCTGAGGTTACTATATGTCCATATTTACCTTGATAGCCCATCACTACTGAAAATGATGAATTTTTCACAGTTTCAATTACTTAAAATACCATTCTTTCCCCGCATAATTTGTTGAACATAAAACGGAAAGGGTCTTCGACGCTTATCTAATTAAATTTCAAATAGTACAAAGTAATGCATGATAATCTAAAGTTTGCACTCCAGGAAACTGTTCTGTTAAAGTCAACGCCGGTTTTCTTATCTTCCATTTACCGTCGGGTTACCATGTTTTTCAAATCCCTAACCTTTAAAATGTAGCCGTTCATAAAAAGGATAAGTCAATTCTTGCCCAACACCTTAATTTTACATGACCATTTACCATTGATAAAATAAATAAAAAAGTTGCAGCGAATTGACGATGATTATAATCCTGTAAATAAATACACAACAAGCGAACGAGCTGAAAAAATGAACTAAAATCTTCGCGACGGGGACCCAATCCCTCTGTTTTCATAATCACAGCAGCACACATGGTCCACTAGGCCACCGCAGCTCCTTGTACAGTAAGGCTTATAGTACACAAGATAAAAACCTAAAGTGAAAACCAAGGGAAGTAAGTAGTTAATGAACACAAAATAATAATTATAAAATCCAAATTAAATAGAATCAGTGATAAAATTTCAATAATAAAGTAACTAGGCGCATATATTTTCACGCACATACGAAAAAATTGCGTTTTCTTCGAGAAGCAAAAGTGGCGACACAATATTTGTCCTAAAACTTTTGAAAGTGTCAGTACTTTAAACGGAATAATACTTTAATGATAATAATAATAATATATTAATAATAATTTACTACGTTTTGCCAAACAGATAGAACTGTTGTAAATAATAAGCCAAAAATAATGTTGATAAACAAGAAATATAGAGCTTGTTAGATAGCTGATATTGCTGTACCACTCTCGCATGACATCAAAAAGGCAATAGCCGGAAAAGTAAATAAGTACCAATAATTGGCTATATAAATAAAAAGAATATGGAAAATGGAACAGGTTTCTATAGCTCCAAATTTCATTTCTGCTAACGGTATCATCCCAAAAACAAATACAAAATATTTTTAAAATACTCAACCTTCATCCAAATAAATTCATTAAACTGCAAAAGGACGTAATAATTTCAAGTTGCCATATCAGGAGAAAATTTCTCAACGCCATCGAACAGTACAGAATAACCTTGGTGAGAATCCGTTCTCTTAATTATTAAAAAATACTCAGTGAAACTGAAAAAATTTAATGAAAAAGACGATAATAAGCAATAATATTACTATTCAAACCCCAGTCTCAAAAAAGCAATCGTTTCCATAGATATCTTTTCCCCTTTACCCTCGTCCGTGAACCGCATGAGGTCCGGGGTTCACACCATTCGAGCAGCAAGGAATGAATGGACCGTGTTATTCTGGCAATACCATATCCGAGAGACACGAGGGCGCTCTGAAGGCGACATGGAGCGTGCATAATGCGCATTCATAGTTCCCTTCCCCTCCAAAAGAGGCAGAGCGATTGGACGCTGTCTGTCCATCAAGTCGGAACGGAGCGCGCCTCGGCGTCTCCTTCGCGCAGCAGGGCGCCTCATCCAACCCCTCGATCTGTCTCCCTACTGCTGCGAAAGGCTTGACGTAGTACTTCCCTCATCTGCCTCCGCTCATCTTTATCTCCCGAGCGATCGAGACTTGGTCCTTCTCGTAGGACAGACAAAAAACTAGATGGGAACAGTAACCTCAGATTCGCTAGATTGGGCCTAACCATGACCCCGTGCTGGTTTCTTCCCATCTTAACTTCCTCTCTCATTTACGGGAATCCACGTGAGCTACCTCTAGGGTGTAAGCCGGGGATGTTTATTTTTCCTTGCATACGATATGCTATAAGGAGGTACTACTCCAGTGAAAAGATCACATACGTGGCAGGGGTTAGCTTTTACTAGCCATTCATTCCACTGAGACATAAATTAGGTACAGATCTTATGAATCCCATCAGATAATGTAAAATATATTATAATCTTCAACCATCGTACAACGATCACGAAGTTATCACGAAAGGAATATAAAAAATTAACTGCGAAACAGAAAGAGAATTACGATTTCGGTCGTTAATCAGGATATCTTAGATAGCAATTGTTACTCAATTCATTAAAATAGAGCGACACGCTCTAGGACGAAGAATTATTTCCTTTTTATATTGTTTGTATTGTTTGTCATTTTTTTCTTCGCGGTAATCCTTTAGATTGGCATTCTATCAGCTTCTCTCATTATGTGAAGCATGCTTAGTGAGAGCTAATACCGCTTGCTTACGTGAACATGGAACTTAAGAACTTCGTTAACCATTGAGCGTATTATATTATATAGCATCTCTGCATACCATTGAAATTCATCCCCCACCCAAATACCCCCGCATGGAAATATGCTAATGCAGGTTCTTTTGTTTCCTTTCTACCAAAATACAAATCCGTTATTAGGATATCTAATCATATTCGCAAGGAGAAGATAAGCAATCTGTGAGAAAAATAATAGCTGAAAGACTTCCAAAGCAAATATATTACAAGTCAATCGATACATGACTCCTCTTAAAGAAAATTTTCCCACAAGAAGAAACTCAGAAAATGGTCACCATGTAACCTCCTCCCGATTTCGACACTGGTCACGTGACCACCGAAAATCTTGAGTTGGATTCACAGCTCGGCGTGGCGTGGCGTTGACGCCGCGGCTCGCGAGCCAGTTAGATACCGACTTCGAGAATTGATGACGTCAGGTTGCCAACTCGAGGCATCGTCGAAGAAAAATCCGCTCGTGTTGGATTTTCTCTGCGTGGAGGCGGCATTCCACCGGGGATTTCGAGTTGGTGTTTGTATATTGCTGATTGTATATTCGTTAATATTATTTGAAATTTGTAAGCATCAATATTTTTCCTAAAAAAGACAAATAATAGCTCTTTACTAGATTAAAATCACGACCATTTACGTAAAAGATGTCCTTCATAGATATCACAAGCTAAAAATAAAATCAGAGCACTTTTCTGATGACCATGGTCCATAAAAACCAATGAATATAATATGATTTTGCCCTTATAATCTGATTCTTTGAAGCAATTCAAATAGCATGCATAGGCCAAGCTGTTGGATCATTGGTGATAGTAATAACTGTTCCTGATAATTTTTCATGTTACTCATGCTCGCTGAGTATATGCAATGCACTATTTTTCGTTTAAGAGGTTTAATGTCCATAATGATGAATAGGCAAGTTGTATCACTAAGTAACATGATTTACGAATATATCGTCGCTATTTTTAATTTAAATGCAATACACAGATACTGAGGATATTTTAATAAATAAAATCTGCGCAAAAGTGCTCAAAACAATACGCGTATTGTGCAATTGACTTAAAATCATAAGATGGCATGCTCCCGGCTGATTTTAAGGAAACGATGCTTCTAGCTTTTCATTTGTTTTCCTAACGTAAGCTTTTTTTTCGCAGCTGTGAAAAGTAACATTTTCCGATCGAGAGTCTCTTTTCCCGTCGACGCAATTCCGAGCTATGAAGCCACCCTAAGATTGACCGCGCCATGATGACGTCACGGGGCGTCTTAACTTATTCAAGGCCAATGATCCCACCCTTTCCTGGCGCATTCCGGCAAATAAACCAGTGGAGACAGATCTGCGTGTTATATACCTATTACATAAACCTATTTTCCCCTAAGGCATCATTTTTTATTATCTAAAACGCGGAAACTTTAGCTCAGTATTTTTTGGGCGCAAAAATATCACATTTGAAAGAAAGGAAAATCTTGGAGAGGAACCATATTTTACAGAAAATTTTCAAGATACAAGCATTAATTTGAACGAATAATGTTGCGTGATAAAAAAAGATCAATGGAAAAAATACCTTATATATGCTATGATTGTAACGTAGAATTTTGAATATTTCCGTCAATGATCTAGTATCCCTAAAGGCACCTTGAAAGGATTCTACCAGTGCCTGGCTAATCGTCAGTGAGGCTGTATTATAATTATTTGGAAGCTTGATTAAATATGAAAGGTGGAAATATCCAATGAAACATGCAAACTTCCTAATACTTAAAGGGAGCAAACGTTGATTTAAAAACAATTAGTTCACAGGAATTTTACCTTTTTTACTCATTCTCACTCATAAAATTTCGATCCTCGTAGCTGGATTTGATGTAATTATAGCGCAGATTTTTCTCGACGATTTTAATATTTTTTTCATGCTGCACACAAGTTTTCCGGGACGCCATTCAAAGGTTTCAATTTTCATTATGGTTGGGGGCCCCTTGTTGTTTTTTTAATGTAGCTTAAATTGAAAATCGCCACCAGCTAGCAATCAAAATGAAAACGGAACAAAAAATAGCAGAGACATCAATTTTAATACAGGATAAAGTATATTATCCGCATATTTAGTTGAAAATAAAATGGGGATTAGATTTTAAAAAAGGTTAGTATTTCCCGACGTGAATCAAAAACAAAAACTTTCAGGGCATCAACAGAGTTTCGACTCAGCAAAAATCCATCGAGGGCTTCATCATCTTCTTCCTATCTTTGCCGAGATAATAATATCTATAAAGAGAAGAAATATTTCCCTTAGTAATAAAGTAAATTCAACTCCAAATCAAACACCCAATTCAAATCCTCAAGAGTGTTTCCTCTAATGCGCACAGGCTAAAATGTAATAGTCAATTTACGATTTTAATTGTAAGTCCAGCATATAGATTTTATGAATGACATCACATCTCTAAATTAACTGTATCGCAATCGAAAGAGTAGTCCTAAATTCGTTAAAAATATTCCGCGCAATTAAACTGTTGCGTAAACCCGGACGACCCGAAATAATGTATGAGCCATCAACATATAAATCTCGGATCCAGCAATCAGAGAGACCTTATTCACGTCGTCAATTCTGGATTTCCACCACAGAGAGGCCGTCGGGGAAGGCCACAATCGAATCATAATAAAACACACTCTTCGACATTAAAATACCATATCATATATCTCCTCCGTCTCTCGTTCCAAAAATAAAAAAGTAATGGGTCAACAGTTGGCAACGCCGGCGACAGCCCACCCGCACTCTCAAACATTCCCACTACGTAAATAAAAAGAACCGAAAAACGAAAAAGAAAGGAATGTGAATAAATAAAAAAACACAAAAGTCGGGATTATTCTTTTTTTTTCTCATGTCTCCAACCTTCTCTCTCTCTCGGACCTCACCGATTCCCGTATCCCTCGGCACTTATGCGTCTGTGAGCATCAGCTGCTCACCCGCCGCCGCCGACAACACCATCTCGCCCAGAGGGAATTCTCGGAAGGGACGCTCGACAGCGACGACCGGCGCGGCGGGCCCTGGCTCACCCACCCCTGGCCTACCCTCCCCCGGTATGCTGTCACGGAGTGCACAAGGAGAGATGTAGAAAGAGAGAGAAAACTAAAAGGAAGGGGCATGGCGAGAACGGACAGACACGACGAAAGAGGAACACGAGAAAGAAAGGAAAAGACTAGAAAATGTGTGTAGGTGACCTCTTCCTTTTGAAATCAATGGTTTGCGAGTTCATTTCGTGGAACGAAGACGTGATAGATTAAAAAGTAAACTTTCTTGCATTCCACGTAGAATTAACTTTTCCTCTTATTCAGACCATTATGAAGAGGTGATTTTAAAAAATCGTGAATAATTGAATCTGTTTCTCGAATTTTCTCGATATGCTATTTGTACATATCATGACTTTCCTTCAGTCATCATTGACAACGTAGCTATGAAAGTACCTCAACTATTTTCTTGCTAGTATTCTAAGTTGTTTGCTGTAGCATGATTCCTTTTCAGCGTTTTATTTTTTTATATTTAGTCCCCCATTTAGGAATGAAATGGCTCAATAAGAGGTGGCGGTGAACCAAAAGAAGTGAGATTTTTACAGCGTATTTATTTATTTTTTAAAACTCAACCGGTTTCGACCTTTTTAGTTCATTATCAAGAGGTGAACTCACCTTTGGTTCACCTCTTGATAATGACCGGAGAGGATCGAAACCGGTTAATTTAAAAAAATAAATTCTGTATGAAATGCAACAAAGTTAACATTTTAATGCAACCTGTTCGTTCATTTAACCTTTAAAAATCACCACATAAACGTTATTTCTAACCATTACTAAAGATTTTCTACCCATTAAGGTTGGTTACATGAAGCATATTTGGGATTTTCCCGGGTGAGCAACATTGAATCCCTCCAAATCACCAATCCTGAGCCAATAAATTGTATTCCTTTCCGCTCCTTTCCCTGTTCGCCAATAATATTTTCCTCAAGCACAATTATTAGCATTCCGTCCACCGAGCGGCCCGCGAGCAAGACTCGTAGCATTCATTTTAGTTTTTCCCGCACTGTATTCTTGATGAAATACTATTTAACCTAGTTTCATTCAAAGCATAAGTTCCATCAGAGACATTACCCCTGGAGGTCTCCCAATTGTATTGTGAATTAATTTCTCAGTCGGCAAATAACGCATGGTTTTCATAACCGTATTTTAGTCTCAATGAGAACAACAAGAATTACTTTTGCCTCAAAAGACTAAACATACGCAAACGGATCTCCCTGCTCCGGGATTCAAAAATTTAATTAATACCCTTTGAGGCAAAACTTCTCGTCCATTTTTCGGCTATGGTATCTAAATTGTTTGACTCACTCAGTGAAAATTCCGAGGATCGTTAATTGAAAACCAGTTAGATTAACTTCCAGGCAGGTGTTTGATCAATTTCTCCGGTTGCACCAAACAGGGATAAACAAAATACAACCAGATCCACATTCCCGAAAAAAAATCCGTTTTACTTCGAACAGCTTTACAGTTGTTGTCAATACATTAATGAATGTTTTGACCCAAACAGTTTTTCATAGGTTTCTTTTTTAAACAAATTTCTTTGCCTCAATTTTGAACAAATTTCGCAAACATTGCCCGCATTGAATTTTTTTTCGAAATTCAGCATGTTAAAACTAATTCCACACGTTCTGTAGAAAGTCAACAGAAAAAAAAATTACAATATTATTATGCGGTATTATTGTCAATTCTTGACACCTTTCACGACGTTCGCCTGATATGGAACCAGAGTAGATTTGAAAATGAAACGAAAGTGTTTAGGGAAGGCATTAAAATGCCTGGTCTCGAGGTAACCCTTCCAATGCTTTATGAAAATTGTTGAACCCGGAATTCAATCGATTGTCATTGGATGCGATTATTTTGATGCGATTGATATTATGCGAATTATGTGACGGAAAAATTCACTCACAGAGACACATTTAAGATACCAAGGGTCACAGTTATATTCGGAAGCGATATTTTCTTATTCGATTGGAAATTAAATGGGAAGCGTCATCAGAAAGCACCCGAGAACATAAACCAATGAAGACCTATTTCGTCAGCTCCTTCTAACTTCGATTCCAATAATATCGAACACCACACAAGCTATCATCCTATTTAGTGCTAATCCTTTATGGAGAGAGGGATAAAAAGGCTAAAATATGTGTATCCTTTACTAACGATATACGCAACAAATTCCTGTATGACTTTACATAGCAAATTGTAATGTACACCGCGTCACGGCATTCCCTACCATGCAAGGGCTGCCGCGGACTGCGCGCGCGCCAAATACATCGATTTTATTTTGCATGATGCAAACGGTCGTAGTTGATTTCTTTGAATGGACACTATAAAACTGTTGATGTAATTTTAACGTAAATATCTCGAGGTAACTCGGTGATCCTTTTTTTTATAATCCCAAATGAACTCAAAATATCGACAAAAACAGAGTCCTCCAATTTGTATCGCATCGACGATAAATATCGCAAGACAGCGAAGAAATTAGGTTATATGAAATGTAAAATGAATGTGGCACTAAATACATTGATCTTATATACAATTCACTAGCTAAAAGATTCACTTTCCAACGATCGTCGAGCACGGATTCCCAGTGGCCAGTAGCTAGCTCCGAATTGTACCGCACGTTCGAAAAATCGCTCTTATTTTCGGCGTCGCAGGTGGTCGCCATTCTCCTTTTGGTATCATACTCTATAGGTTTTGCTGTATATGTTATGTAAATACCTCGAGGTAACTCATTGATCCTTTTTTTTATGATCCCATATGAACTCAAAATATCGACGAAAAACGGGGTCCGCCATTTTGTATCGTATCGGCCACAAATAATGCAACTGAGTCGTGAAAGTTGTCAAGAACTAACAATAATAGTCCGCATAATAATATTGTAAATTTTTGTTTCTGTTGACTCGCTACAGAGCGTGTGGCATTAGTTTTAACAAGCTGAATTTCGAAAAAAAAAATTCAATGCGAGCAATTTTTGCGAAATTTGTTCAAAATTGAGGCAAAGTAGTTTGTTTAAAAAAGAAACCTATGAAAAACTGTTTGGGTCAAAAAATTAATTAATTTGTTGACAACAATTGTGCACAGTTTCATATTCCGCACTCAAAAAAATAGTTTTTGAGGTTTTGGCCAGCTTTTTTCGATTTCAGCTTACTGTGGGTCGGTACGAATTCACTTCTCTTTTACGACATACTTCTTCTTCTAAGTAATCAACCCTTGGGTTGGTTTGCAGCAGTCTCTCCATCTCTGTCCGTCCTCCACCAGCCTCTTCAGCTCTAGGTAGCTGTTGCAGCCCATGTCCTTCATTACTTGGGTGATATAGCTCAACCTCGGCCTTCCTCTGCCGCTCTTCCCCTCCACAGTGCCCTCTAAAACTGTTTTTACCAATCCAGTATTTTGTCTCAGTAAATGTCCAACCCATTTACTTCTCCTTGCAGTTAGAATACTCCACAGGTCTGCTTTCACTCCCAGTCTTTCCAGTATCTCCTCATTCGTTACCCGGTCTACCCATGAAACTTTTAACATTCTACGGTAGCACCATAGGTCAAAAGCATCAATTATTTTTTTCTCTGCTGCTCCTATCGTCCAAGTTTCACTACCATAAAGCATTATGCTCCATACAAACGTTTTGAGTAGATTCATCCTAATCTTGATACTCATGTTTTTTGAAACGTATATCTTTCTCTTCTTGTTGAAAGCTATTTTTGCCTGTTGTATTCTACTGCTTATTTCCCTTTTGCTTCTGGCATCCGTGGTGATCTTGCTTCCTAAATACGTGAATTCTTCTACATTGTTCAGCTGTGTATTACCCAAAGTTATATGTGCTGGTATTCCTGTTTTGCTTACAACGAGTGTCTTGGTTTTGGTCCTGCTTAACTTTAGATTGTATCTAGCCAGCGTGACTTCCATCTCCCTAAGCACTTCTTGTAGTTGGTCTTCACTTTCTGCCAAGACTGCTAAGTCGTCCGCAAAACATAGCTTATATATCCTCTGCCCATGGACCTTAATTCCTGCTTCCGGTAAGTTGCTCTCTGCCTCGTCCAGTGCTCTTTGTAGGTATAAGTTAAATAGCGCAGGTGACAATGAACATCCCTGTCTCACTCCTTTTCTAATTTTGGCCTGCTGTTCATATTGTCCAAATCTCAGCACTGCAATTTCTTCTCTATAGAGACCCCAGATAATTCTTCTATCTTTGTAATTTATCTTTGCTTCTTTCATTATCGTAAAGAGCTGCTTCCAATCAACACTATCAAAAGCTTTTTCAAGATCAACAAAAGCTATGTAGGTGTTCTTTTCTTTACTCAATCTTTTTTCTAGTATGATTCTAATGGCAAGTACTGCATCTCTGGTTCCTCGTCCTTTTCTAAATCCAAATTGGTCTTCGCTGAGGAGAGTTTCAACCTTATCTTCAATCCGGCTTAGTACAATGATAGACAGTATTTTAGAGGCATGTGTGACAAGGCTCAATGTGCGGTATTGTTCACATCTGTTGGCTGATGTTTTCTTTGGGATTGGTATCATTATACACTTTTGGTAGTCTGAGGGAATGTCACCTGTTTCGTAAATCTCACACACTAGTTGATATAGTGCATTATTGTTTCTTCTCCAGTCATCTTCAATAATTCTGCTGGTATGTCATCTATGCCAGGTGCTTTATTATTCTTGAGTTTTGATAGTGCTTTGTCAAATTCTCCCCTCAGTATGCTGTCTCCTTCTTCTTCTTGATTGATTTCACCTTC
Source organism: Ischnura elegans (assembly GCF_921293095.1). Lineage (NCBI taxonomy): Eukaryota > Metazoa > Arthropoda > Insecta > Odonata > Coenagrionidae > Ischnura > Ischnura elegans. The sequence continues at coordinate 150,944,947 of NC_060246.1, forward strand.
GTTCTCAATCACTGTGCTTGTACTAATTGTCATATATCCATCATATAACTCCTCAATGTATTGTTTCCACATTTTTCCCAATTCATCTTGTTCATAAATTATTTTGCCATTTTCGTTCCGTAGTCCATTGCTACTAGTTTTATGATTTCCAAAGAATTTCTTCACTATTCCATAAGCCGAATCCATTTCATTACGTTTCATATGTTCTTCGACTTCATGGCATTTTCCTTCCCAGAAGGCCTCTTTTGCTTTTATGGTTTCTCTGTTTATTTCGTTTCTGAGAGCCCTGTACTGTATTTGTGCTTCGACTGTATTATTATTTTTTAATTTTCTTCTTTCTTCAATTTTTTGTACAAGGTCAGCAGTTATCCATTGTTTCCTGTTAATCTGCCTCCGCTTGCCTAGTACTGCTCCTGCAGTTGTTAGCACTCTGTTTTTTATCATTTCCCATTTTTCGTTAATAGTCTTTGGCTTCTCAGTTCTTTGTTTATTTGTTTGTTCTTTGAATAAGGAGAGCACTCCTTTTTCTTTTAACTTTCCTACATCCCATTTAACTGCATACTTTGTTTGAAGCTTTTTAAACTTTAAATTGCACTCTGATAAGACTAAATTGTGGTCGCTGTCAATATCTGGTCCGGCATAACTTCTGCTGTCTTTAATTTGGTTTCTAAATCTCTGCTTCACCAGTATATAATCAATCTGGTGTCTTCGTTGTCCATCTGGTGCTTTCCACGTGTATCTTCTGCGTGGGTGATGTTGATACCATGTGTTTGTTATTATTAAATGATATCGGGAGCAGAACTCTACCAGTTGGTCGCCTCTCTCATTTCTTTTGCCCAAACCAAAAGGTCCAACAATCATCCCTTCTCTTCCTTCTCCAACCGTGGCATTCCAGTCGCCCATGATTATAACATTTTCCTCCCCTTTTATTCCTTCTATCAGCTCAATCAGCATATCATAGACTTTCTCCACTTCTTCATCTCTTTCATTAGTGGTTGGCATATACACTTGACTGACGATAGTATCTTTTGGTTTTGTGTTTAGTTTAACAAGGATTATCCTCCCGTCACACTGTAGGTATCCTTTAACTTTCTTTCCAGCTTCTTTGTTCATCACTATTGCAACTCCTCCTACTCCAGGTCTACCTTCAATTGTTCCTGTGTGTATTACTTTGTAATCTCCGCTCCAGAACTCACCACAATCTGGCCATCATGTCTCTGCAACGCCAATGATATCTATTTTCATTCTATCCATTTCCATCTTTAGATTCTCTAGTTTTCCTGCCTTAAGGAGAGTTCTCACATTCCAGGTACCAACTCGCATATTCCTATTCTTTTTATTATTTGAAACGAAAGCTTGAGCAGTCCCCTCCCGGAGATCCGAATGGGGGACTAATCCGGAATATTTTACTAAAGCTTGTTCCATCATGACTACTGATACTTGAGACATCCAAGGATCTTTAATGCAGTAGTGTCTCAGTTCCTTTCTGCATCCTATGCCGTTGACCAATGTTAGGTTCTTCCGCCTTTAGGGGTAATTTCTTACCCCAAGGGCAAGAGGGTGCCCTAACTCCACGCACTGTGGAGGATGGTGCTTATCCCGGCATCCACTCGGTCCCCTGCCACTTAGCCCATTATTGAATGGTTGCCCGCTCTCCACCACTTGGAGGTGTGGCTCGGGGTTTCTCTGTCATTGGGCACTGTGACCTAGAGGCATTTCTCAGGCCCTCAAGATCTTGGAGAACTTACGACATACAAGTGCAACAATATTGAATATTTTCCTCGTAAGGACGATTTTTGACGCAAATACGTATAATTCCCAGAGTTGTAGCAGATAATTTGAAAATTGCAACAGCTGTGAAGAGTATTAATTCGCAGGAATTTCTCTGGATCGTACTCCACGCGAATGATGCGCATCAACGCTAATTTATAATGCTGAATTATATAACCTCGAACGGTGACGCAGCTAAATTTGAACCGCCTCCGGTTCGTTTCGGAACGAGGAATGGAAAAGAAAGAGAGGAGGGATGCGGAGGCGCGGTAGAGGGTGGAAAACGCAAAGAGGATGGAGGCAAAAGAGGAGGAAGGGAGGAGGCGGTTGAACGAGCACACAAGCGGCAACAAGCGACTTTATTGGGACCGAAATAAATCCATGGCGACGGTCGCCATGGATTCGGGATGATATGGGTGTGGAAGGAATCGGGGTGCGGCCAAGTGATCGTGGGTCCAAACGTCGAGGATGTGGGATCAAGGGCGGATGGACCACGAATAGGCCCGGCATAAAATCACGCTACATTAAATTTAACGCCAAACCTTCCTACGCTCGATCAAACACAAAAAGAGATATCTGAGTAAACGCGGTATCTCAGTAACTCAGAGCTGCTTCCAGGAGAAATTAAATTTTCAAGCCTTCTCATTAAAAAAAGTTAATATTTTCTCCTCAATCATAATTTTTGTAGCAGCTACATATTTCACCATTCATTTTACAGAACAAAATAACGAGTAGTTTAAATATTTCCTGAATACAGCGTAAAGTGTATAAATTTTTATGTAGCTTAGAAGCAACACTGGGTTATAATTAATGGGTTAAGGCCGTTTCACAAGGGACATGCCATTGTGAAGGTTAGCGCTAAAAACATTTCTGAAATGCGAGAAAGCGACCTCGGAAGCAGCGAGTACGGACTATTTTGCCATCTCGCATCCATGCATTCTCTCGTGCGTTCTGGCAATTCACCGCTTTACGCGACGCAATTTTGACTACGCCTTCGTACAAACGTCAGATTGCGCAATGACGTGCCCCGTGTAAATCGGCCTTTACGGAATGTAAACGAGGCGAAGCGACAGATAATGATGCTTTAATAAAAGGATTGAAAGCAATGCATAAAGAAAATATAAAAACAGCTTTGTACTCAGTCACGCGCACTAGATTCTACCCTCCAACACCGTTTTCAACATCCCTACCCTGCTAAGTATCCGTACTTTCTGTCTCCACCATATCTCGCCTCTCCTCACCCATCATGTCCGGGACTTCGTAGGTCATACCAACAAGAATGAACATCGTTATGAAAAAATCATTTGACCTAGCCAAAATTTGAAACTGGATCTCCCTATTACCGTTTCGATATGCTTCCCGTTAAACCACCGAGCCATTTTCTTTCAAGGCGAATCTCAGAAAGAGTTAACCGAACAAGGTGTTGATGTCCCAAGTCCTCATTGCGGCACGGGAGACAGACAAGGTTTCTTGCAGTGCATTCTAAAACGTTCGTGGCGAGATAGGGACTTTACTTTGTTCTACGATCCTGTTAAGATTCCCATCCTAACTCGCCTAACATATTAGAAAATCTGCACATTTTATCGAAAAAAACTCATCACGAATCTAGCGCCCTTCGCTGTACTCTACTGATGTCTGCTATCAGTCCTACTTCATAAGGGTACCGCACGCTAGCAGTATATTCCAAGAAGACAGACAGCCAGCGTCTGATAGCATATCTCTATCGCCTTTCTGTAGCATTTACCAAGAATTCTCTTTATAAATCTCAGTTTACCGTCACCTTTCCCGCATACTTTGCGTATTATGTGTTTACTCCTCGAAAGATCCCGAGTAATTGTGGCCCCCGAGTATTTTTCCAACTCGGCATTCGATAGTTAAAATCTGTTAGTGGTGTACCTCCTTCTTCGGAGTATATGGGTCCGAATGTCGGCTAATCAATATGATTTTTTCATCGCTAGTTCCATCCTGTGTGAAATGAATGACAATAAAATCGGCGATAAGAGTCTCAAATATTTAATCGTATTCTTAAACTTGACTGACACATTTTTCATTCAAAAGTGAATGAGGCAGATTAATTTGATAAATTCTGACGCAGACCAACTGAGAAAGAAAGAGAAGTAATTTTGGGAAGATTCTGCGTCTTCAAATTGATTTTACCAGGTAAAAGGGATTTACATAGTCAATTGGCATAGTTTAGTAACAAAGAAGTGGCATCCGAAATTGATATTTAACCCCAACCTACTTTTTTAAACCAATTTAGACTATGCACTTTCATAGAATATTAAAAGGCAACAATTAGGCAAAATAGTATATTTCGATCAAACATCAATTCAATTTTTCAAGAAAACAGTTTTCGTGCGCAAAAAATTATTACGAAACATGTAAATGTTACGAATAAATTAGTTTAGTTATACCCAACATACAATTATGAATTTTATAAGGATGCATAATACAATGTAAAATGTAGTGAAGCTTTACAGAATGGATAAGGCTACCATCATATATTTATAAAAATCATTTACTGGTCCTGAACATTTATTTGAATTGGTATTTTTTCATAAAATATGTAGGAACAATGAATATGAGAGAAAAAAACTACAAAATATTTTACTTTCATTAGTAGTACGTAGTATGCAAGATATACATACCGATTTCAATCATTTTTTGACATTTAATGAAGAAATTATGAAACCCATTCCAGTATTAATAAAAATACATTAATTCAACGCATTAAAAAGTTAATTTATGACTTTTAAGAATTAATTAAAATTTAATGTGATTAATAAAAATTATATAATCGACAAAATTAAATAATAGTAAAATTGGGACTTTCATACCACATTTGAACATCAAAACAGGCAATATTAAAGATTAGAAAATATTTCAAATACTTTGATGAAAAAATTGTAATTTCACAATTTTTCCTAACAAAATATTAAATGCAAAAATCCATGATTAAAAAAAGTCTTCATAAATATCTAAATAATATTTAATGCATTTATTCGAAGCAGCTAAGCTACACCGATGAATGCTTAATAAGTAAAATAACAATAAAGTCTTCTTCATTTAATAACTAGATTTTGGACTATAAAGTCCTATCCTCCATACATCCATGCGCTGGTTGGGAGATCCTCCCAGGTGGGTTTCGAGCTCGCGACCCCTGGGCCTGGATTAACAGGTGAGGACACCGATGCATGCAAAAAAATGTTCAACACGCTGATGGCAAAAAAAGTCAGTAGCAAATAACCATATCCCTACGAAGTAAAAATGTTAGCACGAAGTAAAACAATTAAGTTTACGCTACATAATTTCAGAGGATTTAATGTAGCTCCCGTGCTACTTCCGGGAACGCTTTAATTCCTAAATATCAAAATATTTTAGCGGAAGTGACTCAGCAAAAGCATGCGAAATATTAACATCCCAATATAAACATTTAGGGAATAAAGTTTCGCAAATTTACCCAAAATTGCTTCTTCGGAGCGTAAACGCCATTAAAAAATCGAAAATATCTATTTTAGACTTACCTAACCTCCTTAATAGAGGTTATGACATAAAACACTTTTTCGCGACTCGGTAAGATCTAAAAATGCCATTTTTTTAAAGCTTCATATCCTTCAAATGCAATACTTTAAAAATCGACCAAAACCACAAGCAGTTCAGGAGTCCTATCCAGTAACTACGTCTTCTCGTTTTTGGGATTTCGAAATCGAAATTCTCGTTTCCGTCTCAGAGCATTTCGATTCCGTTTCCGTTACTAGGAAGCTCTTTGACGCTATCCACTATGCTTATCGGGATATATTCCGTGCCCTCCCCTCGTCATCAGAAGGAATGGCGGAGATTGCCGAAGTTATTACAGGCTACGTCACGGTATGCATGACGAATCTTCACGCAGCCACTGAATGTATTTCATCTAGCAATTGTAAATCATGCCATTGAATATGGAGGGCGGAGGAGGTGTGTGAAAAATGTGTATTTTAATGAATATTGTTGTTTTAGGTCGAAAGCAACTATATTGACCAACTCTCCCAACATTGCGTATCCCACTCAAGGCGAACGAGTTTTTCTCTGTAAAAAGAATGTGCTCAGCAGTCCAAACCATCTTTTTATGTATATTCCACAAATTTCTGGTGAAGGTTATGAAGTCGCGGTAGCTCAAGCGGCGTAAGCATCAACTCGGAGATCGGGGGATCAGGGTTGAACTCCCAGTCATAGCGGATGGGTTTTTTTTTCGGAGGAATTTCCATACAAGTGTTCTGCTTGGTATTATTATTTATATCCTTGATATTGCTTTTTAAAGTTTGATGGATTTTTACTGGTGACCTAAGTTGATTTTCATATTGAATCTTTGTAATGACATAATTTGCTCAATAACAGAATTTTATCAAATTCACCACGGATACTGACCAAAGTGGTTCTCTAATTCATGTGACGCCCAGGGTGTCATACAAGCAGAAGGTAGAGCTCCATAATTTCATAGTGGAAAGTCTGGGTTTGACCACCAGCGAAATTGTTGTATTTCAAATTTAAAAAAAATTGTCGAACTAGCCCATTGCGGCTAGTCCTCTTCACTACTTGTATTCATAATTTGTAACAACCGGTTTTCCCTCACCACCTCGCCAGCACGTAGCCAGGAAGAGGAATGGGGGGCTTCAGCCCTCCCTCGACACCTTTAAACTATATTCCCTTGTGGCAACTAACCGCGATGCATATGCTAAGGAGGCCACTATCCCAGGGTAATATATCCTCTGGCACTCCATTTTTCGATATAGTTACATTCCGTCATGTCTGCCATACAGTTACAGTCGGGTGTTCTAATACGGGTCACGCCTTAGGTTTTTGGGTTGAAATTTGAAAAGCGCTGATGACTTGTTTTATCAATTTGCTTTGAATTTTGACAGTACATTTGGATTTCGATCTTCTTACTTCCTCAACGTACTCATTTTCGGAATCGGTACTTAGTGACGTTTTTAGGCGAGAACTACATAATGCTTTGACTTCGCACCGTATAGATCTTGATTTTCGTTTAAGATGTAAGTACATCGTACTCGAAACATCTTGCGATGTGAATTCAATCTTTGATGGGTCATCATTGATTTTTCGAGAAAGTTCGTTCGCTGCAGGAATTCGTGGCGTACATCTCTTACTGTTTTTCACATTTGGCTACTGTATTCCTTGGTCATCTGATATTTCATTGGCGTTGACAGCATTTGAAACGTGGGATTTCGTGCTTTCCCGGCGAATGGACTTAGTGAAGAGTTCTCGGGTTCGCCACAGGGTCAGGAACTCCATAGCTGCCGACGTTTCCTGTAAGAAGCATCAGTGGCGCAATTGCTTAAGCACCCGACAGGTTACGGGAACTTAGGGTTACGTGTTCGAATCCCGAATAAGGCAATTGTTTTCTTTTTCCTTGTTGAATTTTCGCACAACAAAATATAATTTAGAATGTATAATAAAAGGTGCCACAATAGTAACTGTTTGTCATTTTCGTACCAAATAAAATGGTGTTATAAGAATAACTGAGTACGTGCAAAACATAACAATCTAACCACATTATTTTTCGTTATTTTAGCCTACATAAATCGAGCCATTGATAATAATGGACAACATTTAACCTAATTTAATCATTGTATTTCCTTTCAGAGTACCTCCACTTTCACGGAAAATTTGTAGGATGTTTACGGCATATCATGAAGGCCATAGCATTATTGAAGAGGGTCAATATTCATATTGAAATGAGGTACACTTAATGAAAATATGACAATTTGGTTAAACCATTGAGTAACTAAACCATATGCTGTTGGAAAAAAGGAAGGATTTCGCGACTACCTGTTTTTCGATGATCTCTTATGATACATGGCGTTAACAATCAACCGTGCTCCTAAGAGAATGAAAGAACAAACTCGTTTAAAATTTACCTTCATTCCTATAATTTGCACAAAACGACAGGGGATTACAATGACAAAACTACAAACTGACAATTCTAAAATAATTTTATCCGGCAAAAACGTCAATTATATGACAATCTATCAATTAGCACTTATATGTGCCCGCATATACCTCTCGCCTCCATTGTGAACATCTACATCTACATAATACCCTGCGAGCCACATCTAGGGTGTTTGGCAGGGGGTGATTAATCACCAGCATGCAGCATGCAATTGGACTCCCACGTGCACACCACACGGTCCAAAAAACGTCACGATTACTAATAAATTGTAGTGCTTTTAGAAATAATAACAAAATTAAGAAACATGCATTAAGTTTTACATCGGTTAGTAGGCTACACTACAAGTCATGCAATCTATTTATGAGTTCTATCGCTGCCGATATAATCTCTTATTGATCGTGGAAAAAAAGACATTCTGAATCTGTCTGTTCTACAGTCTATCACTCTTATTTTATTTACATGCTGTGATCTTCCGTAGTATGTTGGCGTCCGTAAGATATGGTTTACTTCGTTAGAAAAGACACTGCTCTTGAATTTATCTAAAAGGTTTAGTCCACTTTTCAATCTACGTTCTGACAGAGATTCCCATCCGAGTTTATCTAAGAGGTTACTTATACTAACAAGGCTCTCGTAACGATTTTTCTCCTACCAGGCAGCTCTTCTTTGCACGCGTTCTAACTCTGTTATTATGACTTTTTCATGCGGGTCACAAACACTGGCAGCGTATTTTAAATGTGGTCTAACAAGGGAAAAGTAGCTAATTTCTCTCACTTTGTCGTCGCACTTTCCTAATATTCTTTTAACAAAACCCATTTTACGTTTAGCTTGATCGGTTATTTTTCGAATATGTTTATTCCACGATAGATCATTATTGAGTCTAACTCCTAGATATTTCACGGATTCAACAGTCTAATTGGATACCCCGAATGATATAGCTACGCTGTAGGGAGTTATTCTTCTTCCAGAAATTCATTACGACGCATTTTTTCGAAGTTTGGCACGTGAAGTGCCAAACCTGGTGGGAGGTGATTTACGTTGCTAACTTGTCTCTTGAAAATTGTGACGTTTTCTCGTTTCCCGTTTACGATGACTGTCGACGTCATACCAAAAGCGGAACGCTTTCCGATAGTATGTGTGAAACGCACGGAAGACGAGCGTAGGATAGGTTCCCGATCGACTCGGATTGAATCCGTTTCCAATGCCACCAATCCTATGAGACTCTGAAAGACCCTCCAGAATACTCGTTACGAATGGGGAGAATGAAATTTTCTTCTATAAATCAGAAATGAATAGTAACAATTAGACATTATTATTGCTTTTCACGAGTGATAACGTCATTACACAAGCATATTTATCGTCAAGTTTGCGAAGTAATTTTTTCTTTCACATTTTACCAGGACAAATGTTATCAATAATTCACACGTCTCAATAATTTTATCCGAACCCAACGTCCACGTTTATTGCCTAAAAAAAGAGTAACTGCAATGTTGTTCCAACACATTTAGCCGAGAGGTGGTGTTCGCACAAAACATTAGAAAGTTCCGAGAACCACTGCCAGAGGAAAAGATTTCGAAGCAACTGATTTTAATTGCTGCAAAGAATTGAATTATAGATGGAAACGGGGCTAAGTGCGTTCAATTTGAATCACAATACTTTTTTTTTTTAATCCGGTAAAACACATTTTTGTTCCAAAAAATGAGAATGACAGTGAGAATGCACTGCCAGTGCAATGAGAAGTTTAGCGATTTTCACCCCAGCTGAAATTGCTCCGCATGTTTGAGTGCATCATACAGTAGCGGATACAGAAAAAAACTCAAGGGGGGCGCGAAAGATATTTTGAGTGACCTATACCTACACATATCAATTGTGGTTCTGCAATGTTCGTCAATGCGGGCAGCGGCGCGTGGGGGTGGGGGCGCGCCCTTCCCCTGCCTCCCCCCATGCATGTACCCGCTACTGGCATCATTGTACCTACACATATATTAGGGGCATACCCTCTTCATTAGAGGCACGTCAACACGATTTTTATGCACACAAGGCTATTAAAATGCAGCAATTAATTCTGATAATCATTCCCAACAGGCGGAAGTAAATTTTTGCCCCCGCCTAGTCACATTTGAGTCAGTGCGATCATTTCCTCGCCTGGAAATGCTGAGATGAATATTTGAGCCTTTTTTATAATAAATTAAAATTTGCAAACACGAAAATAATATTTCAACTCAAATAAAACCTGAGCAGGTAAAATAGGAAAAATTTAAATGGAAATTTAAAAGGAAATAAATGGAAAAGCTTTTCGAAATTTGGTAGCGAGCAAATTTACCTCGTGAAATGCACACATGGTGAAAGAATTACTTTTAAGTTGGTCTGATGATGATGATAATGCTGGCATAAAACCGGTCAGGGTTAAGTAAAATGTGTGGAAAACCGCAAAGCTATTCTTTCATCAACGAACATATTAACTGAATAGGTATGAAAGCGTGAATCTGTGGGAAAATATCCAGTCCCAGACATTGTCCCATCCCTCTTCGGAATGAAAATAATCTCTTGAATGCCTTAAGAGGACGTGGGAAAGCCATTATTATATGAGTACTCAGAATTTCATTTTTACGAAGCTTTAAAAGCAAGCTCGTTTTTAGCCTTTAGAGGCTTTTCGTCTGAGGAGCACAACAATAGTGCGAGGAGAGGAATTTGGAATAGTCCCCCAACATTTGTATAGGAAGAGTGGCTAGGGTACGGCTAATTTCTTATTCTAGGATTCTTGATTTCAACCTAGTAAAATATGGAATGGGGTTTCAGTCATCATGGTCAAAGAATCGGCTCGATTGTTTAACATTTTCGGGTCTCACAAGAGCACTAAAAAAGTAAAAACTTTAAAAAATAATAATGATAATGATAATTAGATTTTCTTTTTCTCTTGCCTTGACCTCTTTTGATTAATGATCAAAAATTCCTGGAGTATAGGTCATATAATGCAAAAAGTGTTTTGCCAACGTGTCGGTTTATTTGAAAACCTTCCTCAGGACTATTAATGAAAAAATGAGAGTACAGTAATATGCCATTTTGATACATAAATAAAGGTTACAAAACAGTTTTTTTTACAATAATGTAATTAAAAAATGAGGAGGGAATACACAAGAATTTTGACATACCTTAGTTTTGCACATTTTTCTTTATTAATAGTGGGTAACTAAGATATTACATAACTTAGTTTCCATTAATTTCGATTAATTGAATAAAAATAGATTTTTCTAAGGTTTTCAATTCCTGTTTTTTAATAAAAAAAACTTTTTGTGACCTTTATTTATGTATCAATATAGTATATTGTTATACTCTCATTTTTTCATTAATAGCCCTGAGGAAGGTTTTAAAATAAAACGAAACGTTGGCAAAAAACTTTTTGCAATATATGAACTATACTCCTGGAATTTTTTAACATTAATGATATTGATAATAATAATTGTTATGATTATTATTAAAATCATATTTAATGTATTTTCATAAACCCTAGGCCCATGAAAATTGATGAATTGGCTTAATTATTATGGCTAACACGAAGAGTTACTAAACTAAGGACCGAAATTCACTCTGTTTTTGCGTCCGCGGGCCAATGTAGAAAAATTTTAAAACTTTAATATGGGTAAGTGCAAATTGGAGCCGTTGGGGTATCCATTATTTTACGGCTAAATAACATTATGCATTTTAATCCGTTTAATTCAACCATTTTAAATATTGAATAAAATATTTTAATACCCATTATGGTCCCGCTTTCCCCCTTAAAAGCTGCCAACCGTCAGCTGATTGGTCCTCCGCCCCTCATTGCCACACATTCTCCTCACGACCTTCCTGGAAAATACATCTACATCGACATAATACCCTAGGAGCCGCCTCTAGGGTGTTTGGCAGGGGAGTTCTACCTACCAAATTTCTCGTCGGCTACAATGGCAGAATATGTATTATTATTTACAAAACAATGGATATCCCAAAGCCTCTAATTTACTCAGGACCATATTAAAGTAGCTTACTTTTACATATTTTCCATCAAAACATATGCTTAAAATTACATAAATTTGAGTAGGAATTTACAAAGAGACATGGCTTACTCATTGGAAAACGTTCTTTGTTTCATTTAGTCATTACGGACGCTAGTTGCCGCGAAGAATGCAGTGGCTGTGCTAACAGAATAATAGAAAGAAGTAGTCGGAAAGGGAAAAAATGTCACGGAAAAAGTGGAGAAGAAACCCTTAATCAAGTTTACCGATAGGTAGACAGCAAAAAAATTAAATTATGGACGGCAACAACATTTCAGGTGTTTAACTCTCAAAAAGTCCACGAAAACCTAAAGTAGTCTCATACTACCACCCCAATGATCAGTAATAGTTACTTACCAACAGCCAGGTCTTCCTTCTCCTATTTGTGACTTTCTAATAAAAAATATCCAGTCCCTCGAATTCAGCCCTCCAATCTTACTTCTATTAAATGGACTTAGCATGTAGAAGTCCAATTGCATGCTGCATGCTGGTGATTGATCACCCCCTGCCAAACACCCTATAGGTGGCTCGCAGGGTAATATGTAGATGTAGATGTAGACTTAGGTCCAACTGGCTTTGATCACCTTGAAAAAGACGTTCAAGAAAGGATAAATTCTTTGTAATCCGAGTGTGATCGCTTGGACTTCTACATGATATCCTAGGAGTTGCCTCTAGGGTGCTCAGCAGGGGTGCGTATTTCTTCCTTACATTCTTCCACACATAGGTGCTAAGCATGAACCACATGATACTTGCACATTTGTGGTAGGACAATAGAAAGAAATAACCTATAGAAGTACAAAGAAAGTTTTTCAATGAGTAAATCATGCCTCTATGCTAGTTTCCTACTCAAATGTATATAATTTTGGGCATTTATAATTAGATGGCAAATTTATGAAGGCACAATGCTTTAATAAAGACATGAGTAAATTTGAAGCATTTAGGTATCCAATGTTGTGAAACAGAATAAATGGTTATTTTTCCAAGAAAGCACCATTCAGCTACGGCATTCTTTGACCCAGATCAACCTGCATCGTGAACTAAGGGCATGAAGTAACGCCACTTGTATATTCACCACATTATCATATTTGAGCATTCTTTTACCTACAATTATTTGCGGAAAACCATTTATATGATGGTAACCTTGCCTAGATGAACTTACTTTAATGACTTACTTACCGAAAACAAATCATTTATTTCATTGCCTTTCGTGTATTTTCACTATATTCTTGAGTAACACGGAGCGATGCATTTTTGATAAGAGCTCACACTGTATGCACAAATGCACACATGTTATTTTATTTTTATCGACATGAATGAAGTCTGTTTCGGCATGTTTATCACTCCCTGAAAAAACCCATGGGGTAGCCATCATACTAATAAAGTTTTTAGTTTTTAGCCATCATACTAACATATTAGAGTTCAAATGGACAATTAAAGTATTTCAATGAGTAAACAATGCCTCTTTACAATTCCCTATTGTGAATGAGTATAATTTTTAGCATATATTTAGATGAAAAATGTATAAAAGGGCATTACATTTAATAAGGACGTAAGTAAATTAGATGCGTTGGAGTACCCAATTATTGTATTGTAATAAATGGAGTTGGTTTGGATTAACGCATGTGGAATAAATAGAGTAGGAACCTGTTATTACAACTGTGCTTAATACTGTGCTACTGTCTACATATGTACTATACTCTGCGATAATTTGAATAACAATTCAGTAACTATATAGCCGAACGAAAGACGATGCTTTAATATTGGTAGCGAATCATTTCTACATCTATATCTACATAATACCCTGCGAGCCACCTCTAGGGTGTTTGGGAGGGGGTGACAAATCACCAACATGCACCATGCAAGAGGACCGCCACATGCACACCGCACGGTCATAGAAATATTACGCACTCTAGCAAAATATACATGCTTATTCATTAAAAAAATTACTAATGGTTAGTAATTCCTAGAGCAAATACATGCAAGGTCCGAACTATGAAAAAACATGCAATGAGTGATCCTAGCGAGCGACGCCATTAATCCTATCAATTGAGACAACGTTGCTATCCTTAATAGAACGAGGGAAGAATGACATTTTAAATCTCTTTGTTTTGCAGTCTATTTCTTTTATTTTATTCTCATAATCACGTCTACTATAGTACGATGGTAAACGAAGGATATGATTCACGTCGTCTGAGAAATTATCTTCTTCGAATTACCTAAGTAAGTTTAGCCTATACTTCGATCTACGCTCCTGTAAAGATTCCCATCCTAACTCGTGTAACATACTGGAAACGCTTCACTTTTTGTCGTAACAACTCATCACAAATCTGGCCGCCCTGCGCTGTACTCGATTGATTTCAGCTATTAGTCCTACCTCGTAAGGGTTCCACACGCTAGCAGCATATTCCAAGTGAGGCCTCACTAGAGTCAGGTAGCTTATTTCTTTCACTTTTTTTGGGCATTTACCGAGAGTTCTTTTTACAAATCCAAGTTTACGGTTAGCCTTCCCGCATACTTCCTGTTTGAGTTTACCCCACGAAAGATCCCGGGTAATGGTGACCCCAAGTATTTAACGAATTCGGCATTTCGAGGCCTCTATCTCATGCGATTATTGGAGGGCGGATTTCTCTACCCAATTCCTTTTTCGTGCGCATGGCGATCCGTTCCCAGTGCTTCGGTTATAGGGCGACGCGAGGAGGATAGGAGGGGAGTGAAGGCAGGCCACGGACCCGAGGATTACCTCACCATTTCGGCATCCGCAGCCGTAGGAAGAAGCGATGAAGCCAACGGTGGACGTGGGAGGGACCTTCGCCGCGGTGGCTGACGGGAAGGTGGGCTCGCTACGTTAAGGTTGGAGGTGGAGTTACCGTTGGATTAAACCGAGGATTCTTCCTCCCACAACGCATGATCCCCCCGTGAATCTCACGAAAGCAGCGGAAAGAAAATGGTCTCTCTCTCCACATAGCTATTCTTTCACCTCTTGTTGACATTCTCAGAAATAAATTCCACGCCTTCCACATTTGGTGGAGGGCATATCACAGGAAAAACTGCGGAGCAATAAATTTATGGAAAAATAATAACACCCCACGACATAACTGTATTTAAAGACAATAGAATCCGTGAAATATCTAGGGGTTAGATTCAATAATGATCTACAGTGGAATAAACATATTCGCGAAATAACAGGTCAAACCAATCGTAAATTGGGTTTTCTTAAAAGAATACTTGAAAAGTGCGCCGGAAAAGTGGAAGAAATTGACTTCTTCTTCCTCGTTAGACCACATTTAAATTACGCTGCCAGTGTTTGCGAACCTCACGAAAAAGGCTTAATAAAAGAGCTTAAAACGCGTGCAGAGAAGAGCTGCCAGGTACCTGCAAAGTCGTTACGACAGTCTTGTTAGTGTTACTGACCTGTTAGATAAACTCGGATGGGAATCTCTCTCAGACCGTAGACTGAGAAAATAGACTAAACCTATTAGATAAATTCAAGAGCGGAGTATTTTCTGACGAAGCTGGTCATATCTTACGAACGCCAACATTCTTCGGTAGATCAGATCATATAAATAAAATAAGAGAGATAGACTGTAGAACAGAAAATTTCCGATTGTCTTTTTTCCAAGATCAATAAAAGACTACAATGGGAGTTTTAGAACTCACAAATAGATTTGATAACTCGTATTGTAGACTACTAACTTATTTATTCCCTAATGCATGTTTCTGAATTTTATTAGTATTTCTAACAGCATGTCTTGTGCTTTCTAGCATCATCGGCAGATTGCCTTCATGAATAGTTGTAAATTTTTGCCTTTTTATGAATTTGGAAGTATAATTTGTTTGTATGCGTAACATTTTTATGACTGTGTGGTGTACATGTGGGAATCCTCTTGCATACCGCATGCTGGTGATTTATCACCCCCTGCCAAACACCGTAGAGATGGCTTGCAGGGTATAATTTCGATGTAGACTAAGTGGATGAAGCTCACGAATGCAGCGGGAAGAAAACGGCCTCTCTGTATACAAAGCCATTCTTTCGCCTATTGCAGAAGTTCTCGGAAATAAATTCCACGGCTTCTATATCTGTTGGGGAACCCATCGCAGGGAAACGGGGTGTGTGAAAGTGCGAGGCGTGGCGAAATGCGGGGGTCGGGTTGGGCGCACGGAACCGGTTTCCTATCCTGAAGGTCCGGGTGCGAATCTCGGAATCGTGGCGGAGGTTTTTTTTTTTTAGAGGCATGCGGATCCCGATGTGGGCTGAGGAACGGATGGGATGTTCTTCGCATAAAATCAGGGTGAAACATTTGGATAAGTTAACTAAAGTGATCCTTTTTGCTTGGCTCTTAAGGCTAGCCGATATCGAATCTCCTTTTTTTTATAAAATCAGCATGATGTTATCAAATACGCTGCCGCTACCCTGCACGCTCCCTCCAAGTTTTTTGGCAGCGTGTGATCATTTCTACCAGTTTGCACTATGCGCAACGTAGGGACTACCACACTGTGATGTGCACAACGCAAATATTTGGCAAGCTCTCACCAAGAACGGATCTGTTATTACGCTACAACATTATTTTGACCCAGAGCTAATTATATCAAAAATAAAGTACGCTCATCCACATCTTCATATTACCATGCATCCCACCAACGGAGGTGTTTGGCAGGGGATGAACTATCACAAATATGCCCCAGAAGATTAAAATTTACGGGCATGCACTGCGCGACATGTACACAACATATGACACGCAAGCTATGGGATTAATCCATAACCTACTTATGAAGGCAATCCGCCTCTGAAATTAGAGTATGCTATTGGAAATGATAGGAATATTCAGAAACATTCATTTAAGAATATATTTAGCAAGAAACACTACCAGTTTACTAACCTATTTCTAATTCCCAACGCTGCCGTTATAGCCTCTTATCGATCGCGAAAAATGCATATTCTAAATCTATCTGTTCCACACTCTATCTCTCTTACTCTAATTTGGTATTCTGATCTACCGCAGTATTTCGGCGTTCGACCGAAGACATGGCTAACTTCGTTGAACAACAAATTTACCTTGAATTTATATTATAGGTTTAGTCTCGTTTTCAACCTACGGTCTGACTGTGATTCCCGTCCAAGCTGACCTAAGAGGTCAGTGACACTGGTAACACTATAGTACTTTTCGAAAACGGCTTTTCAGGTACCTGACTACTCTTCTTTGTCCATAAATAAACTCCGTCCTTCTCTACCGGAATCCATAAGCACAAAAACGCAGTTTACAAGCATTATTTTCGTTATGGGATCACGCAGTGTATTGGTACCAATCATCCCGTAAATCAAAGCGAGATAGAATGTGTTTCGATTTTTTCTTTCCAGAAGTTGGTCGTAAATTACAGGGGACACAAAGAAGAGTCTGAACACTTTTACTCTAAATGCATGGAATTCATGTAATCATGTACAAGTCCTGAGCGAGAGATATATCCTAGCCAATTAAAAAAAATCTACTTAAACAGCTGAGTGAATGACTGACTTGGCCAACAAGAGGTGAGCAAAAGCGGCACGGCACCGTTGGGTATGGATGGTAAAGTTGCACCTTCTTTGGCCACGCGAAGATAATTATCGAGACATGAGACTGATATCTTTCGTATAAAGAGATTCTTCGAATTTTCTAATTTAAACAAATTCTTTTCTCCTCACTATTCCGCTAATATAGAACATCGCTTCACTCACTAATAGTCTCTACGAATTACACAGCACTCATAATTTTTCCCGAGTATTTCAATGTAAATTTTCGCCATATTTCCGTCGCAAATGGTAATAAATTGAATGGCTTGATCATCCTTGAGGCACCGAATTTTTTTTTCAACGGGTTTTTTTCTTTCACGATTTATTTTATCGTAAGCATCTCCTCTGAAAACCGTTTTTGGAGAATTTTATCCCCCTATCGCATCAATGAAAACTAGCATTTAATATCAGGTAAAAGATGAAGATGATCGGTGACATAGCGATTCAAGATTGCCGACGTCATTCAAGCTCCGACGTCACTCTAGAAGGCCAACGTCACCGTCAGTTTACGACTATGACATCGTCCTTCAAAAACCTTGATCCGTTGCTCGATCATGTGAGCGCATGGTATGATTGCACCATTTCCAGGAGATAATAACATCCTCGGCGAATGAATACGCCAAGGTTACCTCGCACAACACTAAGTTTAAACTTGCTAATGACTCGGAAATAAGTTTAGACAAAAGTTATGAACGTATACAGCTGCCTCTTCAATAGATTGGGGATGGTGGTGAATAATAACCTTTCTCAAAAATTTCCCACCTCTCAGCCAATACAAGGTCGCTATCGTCGCTCGAATGACGTAGTCGATTGAATCACGGTGACGAAGCGACGTCGAGGTTTCCCCGTAAATGAAGTGGGATTTGCTCTTCTTCGAAAGGTGATTATATGTATCGAGCGTCAACGCTCTCCTTTTAACAAATTAATCCTCTACCAGGAAAGCGATGATTCCATTAAAATATTGAGGATAAATAATGTGGACGCACCAGAAAAACTCCAAAGATGGGAACAGAAAATTGACAATGATGGGGCGTAAAAATCGAAGTATAGCAAATGTAGCCATTCATGGATAATCAGAGAAATTTGACTCCATTAATGCATGCAATGAAACAATATTTATCTGCTTAAGACTCCACAATCAACGACCCACCAACCCATTTAATCTGTTCTCAACATTCTATTCCCCAAATACTAGGTAATAAATTTCAGTACGTCATCAACTGGTATACGAGGAGGCTTACGGGGTAGTATGTAAATGTACACCAGAAGGTATGGACCTACCATGTTTTTCTCTCTACCACATTTTTCTCGTATCTCTTTCTGTTGCTAAAACAGGTTTTTGAGCTTTGCACTTTATCAAACGGATAATATGCCTCATCAATAGACCGATGTATCTAATTAATTCGTTTAAAATTTGCAATTCTTAGCCTACCCCATATTTTACCTAGGAATTTCGCTATTTTGGGAACATCAAGTTTAGGAAGAGAATTAGACCCATGTATGCTCCACGAGAATACGCAAAATTTACGCCAATGTATGATAATGAATGAAAAGTACCCACTGACAGATAAAAACGAACAGTAATTTTTAAAGAATAGATATCGTATTCCGTATAGGTACCTTGCATGAGATCAGGTTATACTCCGCTCCACAACATTGATCGTTATTTGTATGTGCGTGCGTAGACCAAAAATGTCATGTGATCGCATACTCCAGTAAAAATGTTTGCATCAAGAGGATTTATAGTAGTGTATCCTTCGAGGTTTTTCCTCAGTGAGAGTGTAAAGATGCGTGCCTACCCGGCAGGATGTCCAACCACAGAAGTTGTATGACGTGACGTAACAAACGGTAATGAGAAAAAGACGCAAAGGACGCATCGGACGCAACCGAAAGTAGAATTACGGGGTTCTTGAGCATGAGATCCACCTATACACTAACTTTGATCGCAATCCAAACGGAATCGCATGGATTGCTTTTTCGCACCACCCCAATGTAGTACCTATACATGTAAGCTCAGGTCTTCAGATAATAACTACAGGGGGTAAATTTGGAGGAAGGGTAGCGGGAGAAGGGTGAGGAATAAAGGAATAAAAGAAGTGAAAAGGGATGTTCAATCTTCAGGAAAAATTGGCGTAAAAGAAAGGTGGGATGGAGGAAACTGAATTCAGAAAAAAATAACTGACTAAGACGCGGAAGTGAATTTCAAGGCACCCATTGAGGGAAAAAACGAGCAGAGACTTATATTCTCTCAAAGGCAGAGTATAAGAACGCTGCGGAGGGGTGAAATATAATATTACCCCCTAAGCCCGGACTTTCCTACTTGTTGGTAATGAAGAAAAGAGGAATACCATTCAGAGAGGTGGATGGAGTTAGGTATCTATACAAACCCACAAAATAAAAAGAAAAGTGATCGTTGAAGGGGATTTGGGGAAATGAAAAGGCTAACAAGATAATTATGCGATGTGACAGAGAATGATGAATGGACCAGTCACTGGGGACTTCAGAAACCTCGAGTTCGTTTCTCACAGCTAAGCTACTAAAAGTGGAATACGGAATTCTATTAGAAGACACGCAGTCAAAAAAAAATACTTTTAGAGTTTCGCTTTTTATAAGTATTATGTTTATTTTATTCCGGACCATCCTCAGAGGCTATAGACACTTTTTCACTTCATCCTGTTAAAAATTCCATAGAAGACAGGCATGCTTATGCCAGGATTTTTAATATGGGTCGCTTTTCAAACAGACGGGCTGATAAAAAAAATTTATACGACTATAACTTCTAAAATTTATCTTATTTATTATGGAAGTAGCGCAGGAATCAAAATATATTTAATTGTGAATTTTCTCGCCACGAAACAAAAAACCTCAATTATAAAGTACTTACGGCTAGAGACAGCGAAAAATTCTGGCAAGTATCATCACTTTAAATATTGAAAGATTTTAAATTATCCTTACTTCGGGAAATATTTAGGACCAGATACATCTACAAAGCCAAAAGAATTAAATTATAACTGGAATTCGATCTTCTCAACATTACTAAGTAATATGATTGCGACTCAAAAAATAAGTTCCCCTGATCTAAAGGAATCATATTACTTAGTAATGTAATCTGATGATCTAAAGATTGAAAGACTCCTACAGAGGGGAAGAAACAAATTCTTAGAAAAGATAATAATAGCTTTATTAATAATAAAAGCTTTTCATGTGTTCGATTTTTCAACCGTAAAACTTCGAGGAGAATTCTTTTAAGGAAGTCGTTAGTGGTGCACGATTAAATGCAACTGAAAAGGTGAGTTTAATCTACCAAAATTAACCGATTAGATTTCCTGAGAAAAGCAATCCATCTGGCAAAATTATTAAATAAAAAATAGCCATAAAAAATAGAACCAGGAAAATGACCTCCCACTCGTCAATTAAAATACTGTTCACTGGGATGTGAAATATAAGGCTAGTTTGCAAAAATAACCGAGTAAATAAAGCTCATAACTATCGATGCCTAGATTTATTACATTTTTCAGGCGTGACTGCTTGGGATTTACAAATTATTATGAAATCATTGGAAAAAAATATATTGCAATAATTTCACAACATCTACCGACTCAAATATGATAATTATATCCATGAATTGAAAACATAAATCATAGAACATTTATTCAATACTTCGTGAAATTCAAACCATGATTACCGATAGAGCACAATAAAATTTTTCATTGATATTTACCAATATCACTGGCTACAAGATTATCAATGAGAACTGCATATATCTGTATCCATGAAGTAAAATGATTGCATAGATTCCGGATTAGATGTACCTGGGCGCATTCTATGCAACTCTAATACAGAACACAAATGAAAAGACGACTTCTTTGACTTCCACTGATTTATGTTCTTGGTACTTGTAAGTCAACGAAATCATCTTTTCATATGTTAATATCAACTTCCACATAGTTGAGCCTGATGCCATTGAACGTACCTATCCAGTTCATAATTTTGTATCTTTAATTGACACGAAAATCACTTCCGTTGCATGCAGATCAATCTTACAATTAGTGATCAATATACTGTTTTGCCAAATCAATAAATTAGAACCTCAAAATTAATACATTGAGGAAGTGAGGGAAAATGAACTTACGTTCAGAGCTAAATTAGGTGTAAGAGATCGAATTCAAATGCATAATATTATCATAAGTTCATCATAAGATTCGCTGAAAATGTTAGGTACAGTTAGGTTCTTAAGATGAATACCATGTCCTTCCAAAGTGAGTTAGTAGAAAGTCCTACCACGCTGAAAAACCTCTCTGAAATAACTTTCAAACGACAATGAAGACGTCTGAACCGTGACCTCCAATCCGAAGTTATAGTGCTTGAGCGCCTATCCTTCTTACTAGGCCGATGGCTGGAGTCGTGCGGAACAGCTAGAATCACCTTTGTGCTGCAGCGTGTGCCGCCACGTGTCCCCTTCAGTTTGAACCACAAGTCCTAAACCTCATCCTGCTCACGCCAAACCCTCGTTTGCCCTTTTCCGATTTCATGCGCTTACACCCTTGGCGAGAAACCCTGCCACGCCCCACTGAGTTCTGGAGGATACGGTTGAGTTAGGACCGTGAAGGGAGAGAAGACGCTCCCTAAAGCACCCATTGGATGCGACGAGGCATATGCAGACAACGGGAGAGAGGTAAGGGAAATGCAGTGATCAGGAAAAGAAAAACCATGGGGATGGAAGGGGCAAATTCGTCGGTGCACTAACTTTTATTCTCGTGCGAGAACATCGATATTCATATCCAGGGCTGTAGGACGGTATCCTCGACATTCAATGCGTGAACTCTAAAATTCCCTTGCACGTGAGCGCGGATGCCAAATATCCTTGCCTTTCAATCAAGAAATCGAGGACTATGATAAGCACCCCATACTATCCAAAGCTTAAATTTTTCCCGTGAAATCACTCTTGTATTTCCATCGTATGTGAGTTTCCTATTTTCGACGGCAAGCAAAGGCACCCATAGTTTGAATTCGAGTTTAGCAATTTCATATTGTAAATGCTACTAAATAAATTGGATATTTACATTATATAATTCTCTTAATTAATTTTTCCTAGAGAATACACCCTGTTGAGTTTAGGAAAAATAACCTTATTAGGGGTTGTCGAACTTTTATAAGAATAAATACATTTTTTCACACGTTGCAGTGGTAGATATCACCTTCTCTTATAATATGAAATGTAAAAAAACTTTGTGATCGAAACCAAGGTCGTATAGTATTAAATTTGTATCGGATTACAATTTTTTTACATTTCATTATATTAAGTCCATTCCATGAGTCACGCCAGAGACAATGCATTATATCATTTTTCTCATTTGAAATTCCTTTCGAAATCACGTGTAACGTATTTTGCTCGTGATACAAGGGGATACGGACTGGCCATATATTCAATGACTAATGAAAAAATGTGTTCCTATACACATTTAAATTTTACATGCGCACACCAAATCAAATATTCCTGCACATTGGTAATAATTTTCCACCATTAGCCTGAGGCAGCGAAGTGACTGAGCGGGTGTGTTATAGCGGGTCATTTTTCCCACAGGCCTTTGGTTGCTGCAGCTGCCCCTTCCCACCTTAGACCCTCCCACCCTCTTGGACCCACCCCCTGGAGGAAACGCAAAGCCCGCCCTTCCCCCGCCCGTTGTAGCCTCGCTCTGTTTGTGGGCGCTCTCGGATGTTTGGTGAACAAAGGGAAAGGACTAAGGTATGAAAGACTTCCCTTCTCGGAAGTGGCGGGCAAAGGATTCGCTCCTAGGGGAACAAGGGAACGAGGCGTCTCAGAGGCTTAAGGAGGAAGGGGGGGGGGACTTGAAAAAAGAGGCGGGGCAGGGATGGGTTGGGTGACAAGGGAACCTTTGGAGAGTTGAAGATGGTGTTCCGTCGATGAGGATGCAACGAGAGCATCTAAATTGCACATAATACCCTGCGAACCACCTAAAAGGTGGTTGAAATAAATTCTTGCAATTTTCCACAATTATGATTTAAATTTTAATTAATTATAAATTTGATTTAAACTGCATAATATTGCTATTATTAATGTCAATATGAAAAAAAAACACTTCATCACGCTTGAATATTCGTATTTTACGCCTCTAAGATGTGTTCGGCTGGGGGTGTCTGATCGACGGCACATCGATCAGGGTGCACCTCGAATACGTGGCAAGCATATCCATCTGTTGCCTTTAATATCATTCGATTCGTGAAAAACTAACACGAGCGAATAGAGATCGCTAAACAGCTTTCCCATTAATTGGGCCTGGAGCCGCTGGAGAATTGGAGGCTAGGTGCAGAGAGTATGAGCTTAAAATCGTACAATGTTACGAGGTCGACATTAACGACAAAATAAAAGAGATGTTTTGCCTAAAAATTGGCGCGTTTCAATCGCTCCAATCTGTTTCATTATCCCCGAAAAATAAACTACTTTTAAAGATTCCATGTCGAATTGAACACAGCCAAACCACTCACGACGTGCACCAGTTATTTATTCTTCTTTTAATTTCCTTTCAAGGAAACTACTGATGACCTAACATCTTTTGCCATGCTATCCTCACAGGTTCACCGTAACCACACAATATGTTGGCAATAAAATAATAATAACAAATATGACACATACATATTTGTGAAGGTGGCTAGTCCCAAATGAAGGCTCACCAAACATACATCGCGGTGTGCACCTGAGGACTATAGCAAATATATACTCACTTACAACGCTAAAATTGACTTATTCAAATAAATCTATCTAATTATACGCAAGGTTAGAACAAAAAAGCGTTGATCACGAAGAAATGAAAGTAAAATAACACCCAAAAATGATAGGGTGAAAAATGTAGAGCAAATACAGAGGGAGTAAAGAAATAAGAAAGGGAGAAAAGCAGGTTCGTCGTTTTGGCGATTGCCCCGATTAATTTTATGAATTGCGAACTTATTACTGTCTCTAATAGCATGAGGTAGGAATGGCAATGCTTATTTGGGGAAAGGCAAAGGACTTTTCGAAAAAGCTAAATAGATAGACAGCCATCACCAAAATCCATCATGGAATTTAAGTTTACTTCCACGACCATGTACCAAGCGAGACGTATGCTATGATTATCTCATGCTATACACCAATTAAGCGGCTCGTATGATTTCTCGAATGTATTTCCACCACCAATGGATCCATGGAAATAATCTAAGCATAATATGCGTACACGGTGGTTCTCTTTCGACATAAACATAAAAAGTTGCCTGAGATGATCACTTTCGCAAGTTCTTGATTTTAACGGAAAAGCGTAATAGAGGGCAGGCAATTATCGCCAAAATCACGATGCTATTAATCTAGTAAGGTGTTATCTTATAAGACCTCCAGCTTTACCAGAAAAATGAATAAACTCCTTTTGTTACACAGTGAATCGCATTGTTCTCTTCAAGTACATGTGGTGAGCTAGGAATATAATTATGATCAGGGGCGGATCTGGCTCTGGCTATGGCTATAGGGGCCAGTTATATTTGGGTATCCAATTTACTTATTGGGCTTATTTGGGTATCCAATTTACACTATATAGAATGGTAATTTTTTCCGACTCCCACTACTGTTGATATTTTAACCCCCACTTAGCTAACCCCCCCTTGTCCCTATCCAGAATCCGCCACTGATTATGATTAATTAGAAGTTTAAAAAAAATCAGCCAGTTTTATGATGTACTTAAGAGTTTCTCACTATTTTGTCAGCTCTGTTAATCTAGTATCATCAACGTCACTGGGAAATGGTAAGTTGAAAAAGAGGAACTACTACTTCGGTACTCAGCAGTCAAACACCAAAGAAACTCGCAAGAGGAACCACGCAGTCTCATAGTAGTACCTCGTTGACCGCCGCTCGAATTACAGAAGGAGAAGGTGACGTTTTCCCCCCTACTCGGACGGTACTTCATCTCTTCTGACAGCAGTGCAGAGGAAAAAGAAAACAGATTAATCCTGGCTTGACAGAACGGCACCCACTGCTCCTACGTTTGGGCAGGGACAGCAGAGGAATCCAGGCAAAAAGGGAAGATTTCGCGAGGAGGGAGTAAAAAAAAAACGTTTCCTCTCTTTCTCCTCACCCCCGCCCCACTATTTCTCTCCCAGTATGGAACGGCGAAAGGGAGGAGGGGGGGGGGGTTAGGATTGGGGCTTTGATGACGAAGAGGGGGGGTGGGGCACGGGAGAGACAAAAGAGGAACGAATATCCGGTCTCCGAGTTCGGCGAGTCCGGCCAACTGGACATCGGAGCCACCGCCTCCCAAGTGGAACGGTCAGATGAGGAGTGCGGGTAGGGTTGTTGGGTGACGAGGGGACGGGGCGTGGGACCTCCAGAGCAGTTAGGGCGGCAAGCGGACCGTTCCGATTCCGGGAACTCATCGCGGGGTGCCCACCACCCTCGATCCCTCCCTTGCCTACCAAGCTGTCCAATACCTTCCTTCCCCCTCTTAAAAATACGCTCTCGTGGTATGCACTCATTCCCTCGTGTACAAAATCAAGAAAAAAATGATAAAACTTGATAAAATATGTACAAAAAAATATAAAAATGAACAAAATGCACTGTTAAGCACAAAAAAATGAAATAATTGAGAAAATCCAAAAATAAATGTAAAATTTGAAGTGTCATGTTTTGGGCCAAACAGGGCCGTTCCCGGCTTCCGACGCCGTTTAGTATTTAGTCTTCATAATTTGAGAGTGCTTTTGCACGCGCTCACTAGAAGCCTGTCTTTCTATTTCTCCTTCACTAGCACTGGAAAGGTTACACTGGTCCCTTTACACTTGGTTTGTCATTTTTGTCCTGCTTACGTACTTTACGTAAAATCATCGCCGCTGAAGAGGTGGTTTATATACTCACCGGCAGCTGGACGACCAGCGGGTATAAAGCCCGGTCAAATTTGCAGTCCGCTGGATTGTTGATTATACACTACATAGTTGACTACATAGTACATTGTTGATAGTACATAGTACACTACATAGACCCTATGAGGGAGTGGTGTAGAGAACTGCCATCCCGAGGACTCTGTTACTAATGCTCTACTGGCGCCAAAAAGTGTGATCGGAAATAATGCAAACTATTGACAGTAACGAAATGTGCAGCGCAAGGTAGTGTTAGGACATCTGGTGGTTGATTTAAGAATCAATTTCACCCTGCTTCTCGGTTTGTTTACGTTTGCAATTTAGACCGCTTAGTATTTTGACTTTTCTGGCACCGATTGGACACTCTCTCTCCACATAATAAACACAAAATTACTTACAACTCCAGTTCAAGATTTCTGAGTTTTCCATTGCCGCCATTTCCGCGTCCACTTCCTCCGAGGGCACGTTAACGAGGGAGCATCCGCGTTCTCGTGTTCACTTACCCTTCCTTCCCTTGCGCCCTCGCCGATTGGATCCACCATTGCTGTCGTCACATCCGTAAGTTGACAATTGAAAAGTGCACGAAGGGTGAATGACTGCGAATTAGAAAACGGTTTGGAAATTTACTCCCATCAGTGCGTCGCACACCGGCGGTGGTAAGGGAAGGCCGTTTTTAAACGTATAGTCCACACTGACTATAAAGCGCACTCGAAATTTCGCCTATCATAGTACGAAGAGCAAAGAGCGCAAACCGTTTTATCTTTTTTTAGGCTTTCTTTTTTTTCTCATGTTTTTGGGGATTATCTGAATTCCAGTCCAGAGAAGTCCACCCCAGGCACTTTCAAAGGGTGCCCCGTCGACTCTCATATTTAACAGTACGAAAAATAACTTTAGGAAATTCAAATATTTTAACGTACTCCCCGAGATATTTATTCGGTGCACACTTATGTTTACCTTAGAATAAGATAACGCTGTTTCAAATAGCCATGAAAGTGGACTCGATAATGGATAGTGCATGGATCAATCATCACTCCTCCGAGGGCAATATATGAGCGGGAGTGCAAGTTCAAACTACTCTATATGAAGTAATGGAAAAGGCGGAAATAGTCCGCAATTTATCTCACAAACAAGGCAAATCATGTTAGAGCAGTAAAAAATCAATCCCAGCAAGCGCTTGACGGCAACAGGGTAACCACAAACTCCAGTAGTGACCTCGCGGTAAATTTAAATTTATTCGGTCGTTGGTGAGGGATCTTTGTTTGGAAGTTCAATTTAAAATTCATGAATCACAAATTGTGTGCCCTCAATGTTGTTTTTATTACAGCAGGATCTGGCCAGTTTCAACGTAGATATGGAAACTGTTATGTATTTGAACCTATTCCTATGAAAAATTTGCTTGTTTAGGAAGACATTTGGTTTATTAAAGTTTGTTTATTTACATTTATTTGTTGATGGAATTGGTTTTGATTGTTGCCAGGAAAATATTAGAGAAATGGACGGAATATAAAAGAAATGCGTGAAAATTATAAAAAAAATTGAAAAAAGAGACGAAGAAAACACTTAGGCGTTGAGTGAATTCAAAACAAAAATATTGGGCGAATATTTACATGACAACTCTAAAGGCCTGGTTACACGGTACATGAGAATGTACAAGAAAATGTGAGAATGTCTGAATCTCAGAATGAACGCGAAAATGCACCGTGTAACCACGCAAAATGTAAGAATGTATGAATTTCTGAACGCCTGCTCTAATTTCATTCAGACAATCATACAATTTGAACTCAGAGTCACCTGGTGGCAGAATACGAAAACGACACATTCATTTCATCTGGCTTGTATAGGCGACTTCTTTGTTTACGTACGGCCCCGATATTTATTTCGATTTGATATGATCTTGCTTGACTTGGATATCTCACTGATTGGATATAGGTAGCGAAAGAATGGAACACAATAAAAGGGGATGGGTAAAATGAAGGATCAGATGGAAAGGCGCTGAATGTATGAACCGCGAGAATTGTCCAAGATTGAGATCCAAATGATCGTTAAAAGGTCATAAAAAGCATGTAATAGGCAAAGAAATAAGATTCAAGTACTATTTACGCTGTATTTACTCAAGTTCCTGTTTTTGAATCGAGACCGACTGCAAAGCGAGTCGAAATTTTAGGTGTTGCGTTGGCATGCAGCGAACGTTATGGGCATCGCAGTAATAAATATTGAATTTACCTTGCCAAAAGCCTCATATTTCTCGTATATTCCTGTAGCGTGCGCCGATTCACAGGAGAAAGATGGAGAGAAATCACGACACACTCGCTTTCAAATCTAAAATTCAACTGCCTTTATTATGTCCTATTTATTATATCACAAGGCTTAAGGGCACGAGAAATTTTGAAAATGTGCTTTTATTATGGAACACTACTATCCAACAAAATTTTAACGATATCGGTGAAAGACACTTTGAGAATATTCCTTGTTAGGGGCTCCTTGTGACGAGAGGCCGGCCGCCCATTACATTCCTTATTTTTCACCGTGGTTCAATCGTAATCAGTATGTATTCTCGTAAACAGCCACTTTCCTTATAATTTGATCCTACAATGGGTAGAATGATAGGTACATTTATAGAGTTGTTTACAAAGTGAAATAAGTAACTTGATAAAATCCTGCGGTAACCCTGATTTAATAGTGTACTTACGTTGAGGATATCCCGTTGACAATATAGATAATGTATTTTACTCCATTCTGCGGATCATCAACCTCTCATTACTCTTATTTTTGTCCCTTCGAACACAAGCAAAAAACTTCTCCGGCGAGTAAATAGAGGTACTAGACGTCGAGGCACTTTATATGGTTTTATGGGATACACTATTTATATGGTTTTCACACGTTTTTCTATTGAAGGTCCACGCTACAATATACTTACTGCATTAAGCAAATGTTGTAGGTGTGTAACGTAGATCACAATCTGCAATCAACTTATTTTAATTTAATCTTTCCAAAGCTCCCCAAACAATCGCCTTTATTTATTTCAACAACGCCTTGGCAACCCAATATATTCACAATCCGAAGTTTGACGTTAAAGCAGCAATTATATTCGCCAAATTTGCGTTTGAGTCCCTAAATAGACAGTTTTTCTATCCACTTCCTCAGTCTATCATCAGTGGATTCCAGGCCGTGATGTAACGCGCGCACGCTCCGTCACGTGATTTCAAACAGTCGATGAAGATTATTTTTAAAGACTCATATCTCAGCTATAAAACATTATTCATCCGCGAAATTTTCGGCAAGTACATTTGAGGTAAGGATATTATTATTCTAGTACTTTTAAAAAAGTTTCCATGTTCCCCATTGGTTTATATTTGAAGCTGAAATAATTTGTTGCGCATTAGAAAATGTACGAAAAAATGTCCGAAAAAATGTACCGTGTAACCACCTACTCGTGGATCTTGTCCATGAGAATGTACAAGAATCTGTTCAGAAAACCATTCAGAAAAATGTACAGATTCTTGTACATTCTAATGTACCGTGTAACCAGGCCTTAAGGCTTTCTGGTCATATGTAAGGGAGGTACAGGGAAATAGCGCTACAGTCTCTTCACTCATAAATGAATGTGGCGATAGAGTAACGGACAATCGAGATAAACCTAATCTCTTAAATAACTTTTTCTATAGTGTCTTCTCTAATTTCACGACCAATATATCAACACCTCTACCTCGACTCTACCAAGAGCAGATGCCGTCTATCTGTATTTCAAGCAGTGATTTAGAAAACAACTCAGCTCTATTAATCCAAAGAAATCGACAGGCAATGATCATATACCAGTGTATAAGGAATCAGCATCAGAGATAGCGCCTTCCTTGAAGATAGTGTTCGAAAAATCTCTAGCACAACACACAGTCCCTAAAGAATGGAAAACAGCGAACGTCACGACTATATTAAAAGGTGGGGTGAGGGAAAAACCTAGTAATTACCGTCCGATTTCACTTACTTCCATTTCTTGCAAAATATTGGAACATATTATTTTCAATTCGATAATGGGTCATCTTGATAGCCAAAATCTATTAGCAAAAGAACAGCACGGATTTAGAAAAGGGAGGTCTTGTGAAACTCAACTTGCTATCTTCGTTCACGATATCTTATCCACGGGTGACAGATATGTTCAAGTCGACGCCATATTTTTAGACTTCAGAATGGCATTCGATAAGGTTCCGCATTTAAAGCTGATTCAAAAGTTGGAAGCATACGTCATAGATACACACGTAATTGGTTGGATCAAAGATTTCCTAAATGATCGCGAACAGAGAGATGTTTTGGATGGAGTTAGCTCGGATACAATTCAAGTTACCTTAGGAGTACCCCATGGAAGTGTTATCGGCCCTCTTTTGTTCCTTCTTTACATTAATGATATTACCACCGCGGTCACGAGCAGATGATGTAGTTGTATACAGAGAAGTTTACGACCCTCAGAGGAAATATATGAAGAGTGCTTATTTTAGCTGCGCAGTAGCCGGGATGTGAGGACAAGATTGAAACCACGTGACTCCGGGGAAAAGTGCGGGAAATTTGAATACGCTAGAGCTACTTATAACACTACTACGTACGAATATGCATACGATTTAAAATTAAAATACGACGTCACGTTAGCTCCACGATATTTTAAATGAATGTAGGGTTAAGATATTACGGTGTCCAACGTTTTTTTAACGTAAGATTCTTATTAGCATGCTTGCTGAAGGATTTTTTCCCAAATGGAAATAAATATATTACAGCAATGAAGTCGACGTACGATTGGACAACTCATCCACTCAGAGATATTTATAATTGCAATTGAAGGAACATCGAAAATATCATCACGGTCTTAAGAAGGTGGGATAGTTTTAAAGATGTAAGGTTGTAATGAAATTAAAGGTATTTAACATTTGACACAAGATTAACCCTAATCCGAAAAATATTACATTCAACTCAAGGCATTCAGCCATTTAAGGACCAGGAAATTTTTAATAAAAATTATTAATGACAAATGAATTACATTAACTACACTCGCTTAGCTCGCTGGGGGGGCTCTGCCCCCCCTAGGCCCCCCCGAAAAAGGCCTGCGGCCTGTTATGCTCACTGTGGGAGGTCTTACACTTTTTGTTTGCTACTTGTTACTTAAGGATCGTTTACTTTTAAGCTGGCTAGCTAAGTATAAGCAATATTTCCACTTACACGTAAAACGAGCGCATGGTACGTAGGCTACAATATGAATGTAAATATTTATAAAGAGAAACTTTTTTCTGAGGGGCTAAAAAAGTAAAATAAATTTCTACGAGTTTCTCTAACTTATTCAATTCAAATACAAAAAACGTTGAGACCACGTTCCAATGTAACACCCAATGCATACGTAATATCATAACATAACCACTTAACGAATTACAATGAAAAACACGTTTATTATTTTCCACAAAACTCAACCAAATTCTTGATATACGAATAAGATGTAACAGCTGTTCCCCTTCGTAAGCGAATTACGTTGGGACTGAATATAAATATCTAGAAACAAATGCGCCTTAGCATGAATTGGGGCTAGTATAACGAATTTTATCGAAATATTATTTATCGTGATCGCGAATGATTTCACTTCAGAAATACCTCTATTTAAAGTTTTAATGAATCGGGATACACAAATATCTCAGCTTTAATATCCAACGCAATGCGCAATAAATCTGGTGAGTAACGGATCACAGCCTTTGGTGTACAAGACATTGTGAATGTCAAGATTTCGATAATTTTCACAGTTGAATAACTTAGTCACTCAAGGAAACGTGATTTTCGCAAGACAAATAATTGAATAAGAAATACCTTTATTTGCACTTATCTTCCATATTGTATTATTCACTGCCTATTCACTCCTGCAGCTCACGGATAACATTGTACATTAAAAAGGAAATTAACGGAAAAAAGAACGTGAACAAAAATAAAAAGTTATCACCATCACAAAACACGATAATAAAATCATTTTTACCAACCTATATTATGCAAGACTTGTTTAAAAGTCTTTCTACTACAATCGTGTATCGCCAACAAGATACGAACTATAGTCAACAGCACGAATCATATTTCTAAATTGTCATTTAATGCACTTGTTAACTTTGAAATTAATAACCACCACACTCTCGATGTAATATACCAAAAACAACAACTAATTTCTTACCTTACATTTCTCCGCTTTTGATTTGAATGCGCTTTGATTTAAACAGATGTTTGTTCTTGCGGAAAGAAGACGCAAAGAAATAGACACTTCCATTATTACTTTCTTAATTTCCTACCTTATATTTATGAGTTTTTCGTTTCATTTCCTTTATCTTCTTTCCCAATTTAGCTCCTCTTGTTTGCATAAACAAATATGTTGCTATGATTGTTCGTTTGTATGACTGCCGCGCCGCCATTGGAATTTGGTGGCCATTTTTTTAACTAATCCCCATACACTCAATTTTATATGAATAGACTGATAAATAATTGTAAATTTAGTGTTTTCATAATTTTTCCTGGGGTTTCAGACAATTTTAGAGGGGGTCTTCATTAGACTTTTTGCCGTATCTCGTCTCGTTCACCCCAAACATTTGTATACGTGAATGAATGAGTGGTCGTAAGTGGTCTTTATAGTAGATAGATTAAAGAGAGGAAAAATAATTTTTGCATTGGTAAAAATTAATACGAAAAAGGTCAAGAAGATTGATTTAGATGAATGTAGAAATTGAATAACTAAGGAAACATTGCAGGGAAAGTGCAATTAACTATGCACAGAAACCTAGTTAAGTTAATCTAGGGAGGCGTAATTTTGAAAGAGAACACCAATTAAAACACATTAAATCATTTATTAAATAACAATCAGTCATCAGAATATAAAACATTAAGCAAGCTATGAACATTTCTTACAGCCACAGAAGCTCAAAAGTAATTCAGAAACCAAAAATCCCTCTCCCCTATCCTTACTCTGAGTTACGACCATAGCGATAGATTAGCATTAAAAAAGGACCTCGTTGCCATGAATGACTGGTACAGTACTTGGGAGTTAGAATTAAATCTTGAAAAGTGTATGATGATGAATTTTTGGGACAAGGATATATCTTCAAGAAGGAGCCACACCGCTAACGAGATTCCTCTACCAAATGCCGAATTCGTTAAATACTTGGGGGTCACCATTACCCGGGATCTTTCGTGGGGTAAACATATACGTGAAGTATGCGGGAAAGCTAACCGTAAACTTGGATTTGTAAAAAGAATTCTCGGTAAATACCCAAAAAAGGTGAAAGAAATAAGCTACCTGACTCTAGTGAGGCCTCACTGGGAATATGCTGCTAGCGTGTGGGACCCTTACTAGGTGGGACTAATAGCTGAAATCAATCGAGTACAGCGAAGGGCGGCCAAATTTGTGAAGAGTTGTTACGACAAAATAGCAGCGTTTCCAGTATGTTACACGAGTTAGGATGGGAATCTTTACAGGAGCGTAGATCGAAGTATAGGCTAAACTTACTTAGGTAATTCGAAGAAGATAATTTCTCAGACGACGTGAATCATATCCTTCGTTTACCATCGTACTATAGTAGACGTGATCATGAGAATAAAATAAAAGAAATAGATTGCAAAACAGAGAGATTGAAAATGTCATTCTTCCCTCGTACTATTAAGGATAGCAACGTTGTCTCAATTGATAGGATTAATGGCGTCGCTCGCTAGGATCACTCATTGCATGTTTTTTCATAGTTCGGACCTTGCATGTATTTGCTCTAGGAATTACTAACCATTAGTAATTTTTTTAATGAATAAGCATGTATATTTTGCTAGAGTGCGTAATATTTCTATGACCGTGCGGTGTGCATGTGGCGGTCCTCTTGCATGGTGCATGTTGGTGATTTGTCACCCCCTCCCA
Source organism: Ischnura elegans (assembly GCF_921293095.1). Classification (NCBI taxonomy): domain Eukaryota; kingdom Metazoa; phylum Arthropoda; class Insecta; order Odonata; family Coenagrionidae; genus Ischnura; species Ischnura elegans. The sequence continues at coordinate 150,979,035 of NC_060246.1, forward strand.
AACACCCTAGAGGTGGCTCGCAGGGTATTATGTAGATATAGATGTAGAAATGATTCGCTACCAATATTAAAGCATCGTCTTTCGTTCGGCTATATAGTTACTGAATTGTTATTCAAATTATCGCAGAGTATAGTACATATGTAGACAGTAGCACAGTATTAAGCACAGTTGTAATAACAGGTTCCTACTCTATTTATTCCACATGCGTTAATCCAAACCAACTCCATTTATTCCAATACAATAATTGGGTACTCCAACGCATCTAATTTACTTACGTCCTTATTAAATGTAATGACCTTTTATGCATTTTTCATCTAAATATATGCTAAAAATTATACTCATTCACAATAGGGAATTGTAAAGAGGCATTGTTTACTCATTGAAATACTTTAATTGTCCATTTGAACTCTAATATGTTAGTATGATGGCTAAAAACTAAAAACTTTATTAGTATGATGGCTACCCCATGGGTTTTTTCAGGGAGTGATAAACATGCCGAAACAGACTTCATTCATGTCGATAAAAATAAAATAACATGTGTGCATTTGTAATATTTCTATGACCGTGCGGTGTGCATGTGGCGGTCCTCTTGCATGGTGCATGTTGGTGATTTGTCACCCCCTGCCAAACACCCTAGAGGTGGCTCGCAGAGTATTGTGTAGATGTAGATGTAGAGAGAAAAAAATCAACGTCTCTTTATTTACGCTAAACAGAAACCTATTACAATTACGCTAATGCATTGAAACTGGCCGGGGTGACGGATATTCCACTAAAGAACTAGGAAATATTTCATTCATAGACTTCCAGGACCTCGCACCATGAGTTCCAATACTTCCCGGTACAGCTTTCTGCGTAATTCAATGCAAATCTAGTTTCTTCAAAGGCAATATGTAAATTTCATCTCAACAACTATTGCAAAACCGTAAAATGACTGAAATTGAGAATAATTCTAACTACTCTTAATCCAGGTCATTGGTTGAAATAAACTTCAATATATTAAGTCATTTTAAAGGTGATAAAAAAACGAATCTAAGACTATTTATTTACAACATAAAAAAACTCTTAAAAATTACACCAATTCGTTGAAACTGGTCGGGGTCAAGGATATCCCACTAAAGAAAATAGAAAATGACTTAATATGATGAAACCATGGTCGATAGTTGAGTTTTGAAATAAAGTGTGGAAATTACCACTTGATTTTTATCATGGATTCATTGAACTCCCACCTAATCAAGTCTGAAACGATTTTATACGTCGATATCCAATTTAATGTTCACTCAAAGTGATATTAAAGACGGATGCTAGTGATAAAGTTATAGCGGAGGCCTATCTCAACGCAGGAAGACCCCACTCGGCATAATTTCAGCCATGAAGCAGTGTGGGAGAATACGAAAAGGAGAGCTCCCAATATCCTCTTATCCACGTCACTTAACTCAGGTGACAAAAAGAATCTTCTTGTATGTGTATCTCCCGAGCGATCAATTGACTTTGGCGGAGCAATAAAAACGTTACAGGAAATATCTCCTCGACGAGCGCTTTCCTGGCTCGAAGAATTGCAAAAAATAGCCGACGGCGAGGTAAAGGCAAAGGGATCCAGGAAATGCTCACTTCACTCGAACCCTATCGCTTCAGAAGAATGCAAAAAATAACAACGTGTTCACGAACAAGTGATTTCAACTTCTTCCGTTAAGTGTGCAGTGTCGATTTCGCGTGAAATATATTGCGTCCGCTTTGCGCTTCGCAGATACAACAGCAGCGCGAGCGTAATACCGCCGGCGTAATTTTTTCATGGATCTTTCACCTCAAAAGCATCTTCATAACCGCGCACCTCGGCGCTGAGGAAAACCATAAGTAGATTTACAAACTATCCATAGGGAGATACTAAGCTAAGTAAAAAATATGTATTTTGCAGATGACACAAACTAAGATGTTAGCCTCCTAAAATATGTCAATCCACCATGTAAATTAACAATTAGCCTACACATAAATTTAAAAAATGTCCATTCCTCTAAAGGACTTCAACAACAAGGATGGGCTGGACTGGTCCACCATGACCAGTCATACTCCGGATGGGAAAATATCTACACAGGCAAATTGCACATCCGGTTTGGTAACCGAGTACTTAAACCCTTATAAGCCATCAAGTAAACACTCACCTTCAATAAAAGTGTTTATGAACGAATGTTTCAACTGTGTCAATAAAAAAATTGAAAACTTTAACGTATTCACCCAGTATCAGGCATTTAGGCAGGGCAGGGTGTTTAGGGATTCAGCCTTCATAACCCCAGAAATTTTTTCCTTCGTGAACTACCCCCTAATACATCCCCTTGGGAGATAACCAGCTCATGGGTACTTATTCTTGGACTTCCTATTTACACTTAAAAGTTGTGACCTGATATCAAGGTCTCAGATCCAACATTTTCTCAAAATCGGACAATAATACTACTACCGCCGCGGCGGTAGTAGTATTATTGTCGCGCCGGTGCACTGAAGTTTTTTTCGAAAAAATCAGGTGGATTTAGAAACAAACGCCCTCGGAGACCAAACTATAAAAACTACAGTAATTTCGGTAAAAGCCAGCGACGAATTTTCATTTAAGAATTATTGAAAACAAAATTTTTAGCACATTTAGGGATATTTTATGATCAATTTTTACCCCCCTTTTTACTCTTCTCCATCCCCCTCCGGACTTTTCCGTATTCTGTGGTTCGTCCCATGTGTCGTTATTCTACAGTTCTACATCTACATCTACATAATACCCTGCGAGCCACATCTAGGGGTTTAACGAAGAATCACATCTAGGGTGTTTGGCAGGGGGTGATCAATCACCAGCATGCAGCATGCAATTGGACTCCCACATGCACACCACACAGTACAAAAAAACGTCACGTATACTAACAAAATATTCTACTATTTGCTGTTAGAAGTAATAATAAAATAAAGAAACATGCATTAAGTTTTACATGGGTTAGTAGGCTACACCACAAGTCATGCAATCTATTTATGAGTTCTATCGCTGCCGTTATAATCTCTTATTGATCGTGGATAAATGACATTCGGAATCTGTCTGTTCTACCATCTATCTCTCTTATTTTATTTATATGATCTGATCTTCCGTAGTATGTTGGCGTCCGTAAGATATGGTTAACTTCGTCAGAAAAGACACTGCTTTTGAATTTATCTAAAAGGTTTAGTCTATTTTTCAATCTACGGTCCGACAGAGATTCCCATCCGAGTTTATCTAAGAGGTCAGTTACATTAACAAGACTAACGACCTTTTACATACCTGGCAGCTGTTCTTTGTACGCGTTCTAACTCTGTTATTAAGCCTTTTTCATGAGGGTCCCAAACACTGGCAGAGTATTCCAAATGTGGTCTAACGAGGGAAAAGCAGCTAATTTCTCTCACTTTGTGGCCGTACTTTCCTAATATTCTTTTAACAAAACCCATTTTACGATTAGCTTGACCGGTTATTTCTCGAATATGTTTATTCAACGATAGATCATTATTGAGTCTAACTCCTAGATATTTCTCGGATTCAACAGTCTCTAATTGGGCACCCCGAATTATATAGTTATGACTACAGTTATGACTAGAGTCCTCCCAGACGGACAAGTAGGTTGCGTTTAGAAACCCAGGAAGCGACAAGGAAGTCATCAGCGAAAATCCTTAAGAAAAATGCTGTTAACTACCGGTTAATCGAGCCTTTATGCATAAATAAAGGTATGAAATGAAATGGCGACGAGAGATGCGGAAAACTTTGCTGCGCGATATAGACTTTCATACATAATTATAGGCGAAAATAATACGAAAACCTTATATTATGACCTTATATTATATTAAAAACTTGTAATATACGGTAAATAACTGACTAAAAACCAATTTGAATAAAAATAAATTAACCAATTGCCGAATAAAGTAAAAAAATGATCCTACCCCCATTACTTTCATAAATCTATTGCCGAATAAATAGCCAATTTCCATTGAAAAGGGGAAAAAATATATTTGAAAAAATGTCAGGGCTTCCGAAACAAATGAAAAACGCGACGTACACAACTTCTGGAAAAACGATCATCACGTGGTATTAATTAAAGCCACGGGAATAATTATTTTGCGAAGCTCGCAGGGCATTCATTAGGATTTGTGGGTGGAGGCGGCCGTTTGATTAGTCGTCAATTTACTCACGCCATTTCAACGACAAAACTGTTGACGACTTTTCGGGGAAATCTTTTGTGATAAAATTCAGTATATTCGGGTCGCTCTACAGGGCGGAGGAGAGGTACGAGTTGGTGGTAATTTTGTGAATTTCCCCTCAGCTCCAACCCCAGCCATCCCCGGCCGATTCCAACTCCTCGCAACCGTAATGAAAGCGCCCTTGCATTCCGGGAAAAAAAACTACGTCAATCCTCGAGGCAATTAACAAACCTTTTAGACTCATCATCCTGACTGACTGACGCTTAAGCCTTCATCGAAATGCTCTAAGCTTCACATTTTCACGGAGCCGCAAAAATATCCCGTGCACGTGACGTAGGCGGTCCCCGGCAGTGACCAATGATTTTCGAACCTTTGTCATGATGGAGACCGATTGCGGGAAGGGAATGGTGTAATTGATGCGACGCCCATGATCACAAAATGATGGAGGGATAGGCAGAACTCGATTAAATGGAAAAGAGGAGACGGAAATATCTATGCCGACTCCAGCAAATTCTGTCACGCGATGAAATTAATTGTGATTGGAAACAATGGCCTTCAAAATACGAATTTAACGAGCGCTCAGGAGTTTAATGGAATTTTGAAAATAATAGAAATATCAGTGCTTATTTTTGCATTGTTCTGAGAAGGAAAAAGAACTTATAAAATAATAACTTACGCCTCAACAAAATACACTATATGAGGCTGTATTATTTCATCAAATTTTAGAGGAATATAGGTGCACCTCGAGGTTGTCATGTTTTGGAGTTACTATAATCTAATTTTAATAGGCAGCTACTAATGTTAGCACGCATTTCACCCGGTGATTAAAGATAATTTTCATTTTCACCACAGTATGCTAAATAAACAATTATACATAACCAACGGCAGAGACAAGCATCAGCAGAAATGCAAAGACCATAAATCAACCCTTAACAGTTTCTTTACCTCATCACTGTCCTTAGAAATTGGCCAATGTTTTATGGTATGTTTTGCGGAGAAATATAGACTTGAAGTTTTGTTTCCACAGTTCGGCCGGGAGGGAGCAGGACAGCGTCAATTGCGTATGCATGCTTAAAGGCTTCTTTTTTGGGCTTCGATATTTCAATGTCTAAGCCTAATAATGAGATATACTATTTCAATTTTTATTTCCTTGAATATTAAATCGGATTCGTTCTATCCCCACTACGGTCATAAAAAATGTTAAGCACCTAAGTACAAATTATTAAGTCAATGTTAACACAATTTTTTTTTTTCAAATAAGTTATCAAGTGCTCAGAATTCGGCTGTTTGAATGTTCCTCTGATAAATCTCTTTTGAGAAATCCGTAGAGGAATAATATTAAAAAATATTAGTAATATACGATCCCACCCAACAAGAAATGATGCGTTGCAATCTAGAATCGACCAGAGCACAAGAGACGGAACGAACACCAGTTGTTGGACATATATATAGAAGATAAAAATGGATAACATTTCCAATTTCAATTTGTAAACATTCAATTTCTAAGTAGTTTCCATCTACTACAATTGTCAGATATTTCATGAAATTAACTTCATCGGCTAGTAAAGAGATGGTGAAATTTCGTATATCCCATTCCTATTCATGCATTTTCACTCTTCATTTTCAGCTATCTCCTACTTATTTTAACATGCATGTACAGGAATATACATTCGATTACAACCGCGAGGTTATAAAAGAATTGATTGCCTGAGAATGAATCATCACAACCAGTGCTATCACCTCGTAATATTTCATTGTTAATTAACTCTGCCATACTTAAGCAGCAGAATTATAAAAATGTGTGACAAATACATTCGTGGTAAGTGTTCCAACGTAGACATATCTCAACCAACTCACTCTGTTTTTCTGTACAAGGACTTGAAGGAGTGGAGAAATATGGGAGAAGACACACAGCCGTAAATGGGAAGGCGCAAAAATAACCACTTACTTGCCTCCTCAGGATCGCCATGAGCAAGAAAGGCTCACGAGGCTTGGGGGCAAGCAGCTTTTTCGGGTACTGACGAACTGCGCTGCTATGTCTGAGATCATCGGCGATAGGATTTGACGGTCGAAAAACCCATTCGAGATGACTAGACAGCTAAGACGCAGCTTTCTGTCTCTAGCTTAAGTAGCATAGGTAATCAAGTGAACCTCAATCAAACAACTATGTTTTTTATCTTGAATATCATAACAATTAACTTGGTGCAAAATAAATTAATATAAGGTCGCACATGAATTTATATTTTTTTCGAATCAGGGCTGAATCTCTGTCTGTCCGAGTTTATTCAGCGGATAAAGTACAATCGAACGAAGTCTTCCGGCGATAGGGTTTACCAACTGAAGCACCGATTCTGGTAATTGTAACGATTAGAGCAAAATTTTATCAGGGCCAGTTATTCCTAAGAGTTATATTAACATATAACAACCTAGAAAACCTAAAGTGATTGACGCGGATGTTTTGAAGTTTATGCGAAATAGATACAAAATATTAAAACCATTGAAGAAAAATGGAAACATAAAAATTACGTTTTTCGAAATTTTAGAAAAAGGTATGGGAACATTAATGTTTATATGCCAAGATGAACATTCATTTCCTATAATTTATCATTTCTGGACAGAAATTTAAATCGTACCAAGAAATTTAAACAAGCGCTTGTAGAAGGTTTTCATCGTGATGACTTGAAATTATCATGAAAAGCTAAATGAAATTGTTAATTGCAAAAGCAAAGTGCACCAATTTAACCTGAAATCCTTAGAGAAGTCATCTTAAAACCTGAATTCGGGCATTACGATTACATCCTCTAAAGAAAATATACTGCAATTCATTTCATAACCACTTAAATCAATTACTGGTCGCCTTTCTGACTACAGATCCTTAAAATGCGTAATGATAGTGATTACTATAATTTCATATATTAACTAGGAGATTTTTCTTGTAAAGTCTGGTCCGGGTCGAAATCTCTATTGAGAAATTGGTGAGAGATAAGCTGTCAACAAAATTATAAAGAAACTGTCCTCTCATTTAGCCTTCGATTGTTTTAAATTTAAAGAAACGATTGTACCTATTGAACTAATTTCAGAAAATTTTTGAGTGGACTGTATAATGCTATGGCCAAAAGAATGCATGGTGATGACACAATGTCATAAGTGATGTTCCTACGGGCTCTTTGTGCAGCGTTCAGTTAGAACTGCCAAAAGTATGTACCATGATTGAAATGCAGTCGCAAAAAAAAAGAAAACCGATTATATACTACAACCAAAAAGAAAAGCGATAACATGATGCAACCAAAAAGAAAACCGAATACATTATTGTCGTGATTACGAAATAGATTTTTTGCAATAATTTATAAATATTGGAAAATGTGAGATACAATTCATGGAATTAAAAAAATGCAACAGCCGTATTTAGGGGACCTGAAGGAAAGCGGCGACTAAAAATCCAACCAATCGGCAACAGGGAGTCAATTCGAGGTTCCTACACTTCCGTGAACTGTCAATCAATCAAATTACATTTTTCCCGAAAGCACTTTGCCTAAGAGGGTAATATCCCTAAAAATTATTTTCTCGAGAAAGAAAGAGAAGCTGGCGTATTTCAAAGGACAGCTGCCATCAATTCCAGTCGACGATCGTTAAAAATTCATTTTCTAAAAGATATCTCCTCTCGAGTGTAAGAATTCAGAGAACAGTAATATAAATCCGTGCATCATTGCAGTCCACGAATTCCACCAAAATGTCCTCTCTCGGTATTTCTCAGGTACTTTTAATGAATATCGGAAACTGCTTGATCACCCTGAAAACTCGCAATACCATGTAAAGTCAACCACAATGGTAAATTACATCGTTTTTCAGGAAGTTCGAAAAAGCAATTCCAAGTTATGTTGAAATGCAAGGATAGACATTTATTACCTTTGACTTCGGAGCAATACTTGATTCAGGTAGGATATTAATTTCTTGAAAAGAGCATCATTCGCTCGTGTAAGTTTTTGAGAAGCCAATAACTGATCTTGATGAAAGAGCTACATGAAATTATTATTAAGATCAAAATGGAATAGGGTAGTTATCTGAGAAAAAAATAATCTAATTGTACCCGAAATTCTTTGAAATATCATCATCACCTTGAAAGCGTGATTCGGGCATTACGATAACTCCTTCAAAAGAGTTCATTGGTACTTAATATAGAAAACTAACCTATCGCGCCCAGCAATAGCCACTTATATCATTAAATTCTTGCCGTCATAGTTTCCAATTATAACAGGCATGATAAAAATATATCGGCGGATAGCAATGACAATATCGGAAATAGAATTCTTAAATAAAATAGCTTAATATCAGAAACCCGACCGTAAATTTTAAAATAAAGTGTGGAATATAACAAAGTATTTCTTTATTTTTAACATAAATACCGGGTTATTTTCTCTCATAGCCGTGCACCAGAAATCCTTCGACGCTAATTTCATTTCCTATCGTTACCATTCATTATTCTATGCATCTTAAAGGAATCTTACTCCGAGAACTATGAATAATTGAACAAAGAGGTTCGAAATTCCTAAGAATAGGGAGAGGAGACTATCTCTCTATCGAATGGATAAGATTTCCTCGAAGGATGCTGTCTCCTCACATAAGCAAATGAGATGGACATTGGGCGGATGGTAGATGAGAAATTCCTTGGTATTCAGTTACAAGTTATAAACAGTCTTTACCCGATGTTCGCATTCCAAGAAATTTCTCATAACTGTTGCTCTGGACCATAAGAGTTCAATGCCATTAAGTCACAGTGCACCACACAAGTTTTTCATGCACACTATACAAAAGCAGCGTTTAATTAAGCAACAATTCGGCGCAACGGCGAACGCGTCGGCCAACCGACCAAAAAGATATAAGTTCGAATTCTGAAAAGGTCAATTGTTCTCCTTCAATTTTTAAATGTTTTTAACAAGTCGGCTTAACGCGTCGTCTGTTTTTTTTGCTATATATTTCGCGCTATGTTTGAAGAATTTTTTGGTAGCCTCAAAGGACTGACCAAAAATAAAATTATGAAAATAATATATATTAAAAGGGATTCAAAAATACTTGAAAACGCAATTTTATATATTCTAATTGAAAATAAGAAAATAAAAATAAAATAAAAAAGATAAAAACACGCTTTTACCAAAATCAGTACAAACTAAATAAATTTTTCCAAATAAACTAAAAGGAAAAAAAATTAGCTTTTCGGAGGATTAAGTGTGAGTGCTATTCATTTTTCATCTATCAGACTCATTTCTAGTAAACCCTATGAGAACCCACGCTTTATTCTCCGAGTGAAGGAAATAGCCCGGTCAAATTAGCCCAAAAAATAGGGGTACCCTTGCATAGATTGCCAACAAGCTGAAAATTTGTATGAACCTCAAGGATACCACTCTAATGAAATCCTGAAAAGTCCCCATCGATTCCGTGTGTGCAAAATATTTTATTCAAAGTCAAAGGTCACAAAAATGAGCTTTTTGCATTTTTTTGGCCAAACGGTTAGTTTTATGATACAAATTCAGATCAAAATTGTAGATCAGAAAATTATCTACAAAATTGTCATTTCATTTTTTTCTCTAAGATTTACCGTTTCTGAGAAAAAGCCAGTCGAATGTAGGCTGGAGCTGTATTCTACGTAATATGCATGACTATATTGTTGCGCTCTCCGAACGTTATTGGACGCGTAACTCGCATATTGGTTACTAGCTCCAGCCCCATGACACTTCCTATCCCACTCCATTGGGAACCCATGGTCTTTTATTGAAGTCGTTTCCTCAACCTGCCGCACGTTTGCCGGGGCGGCGCCACGTATTCTGGAGGGCAAGAATTAGCGGGTAAGTTAATTTCCGTATTGTTGAGCGCATACTACAGGTGAGTGGAAATAGTCATTTTTGTAACTAATTAAGATTTAGTTTTCATTTATTTTCGAATGTTAGTCTTCTGCATTATTTCCTTATTGTTCTACATTAATATTTCGTGGATATATATCGCGGATTTACTGAAAAAAGGAAAATGCCGTGGACGTGTGTGGTACCGCGTTGCACCACTGGTTATGGCCACAAGACTTCGGGGATTTCGCTTTTTAGAGTCCCCAAGGACCCTGAGAAGCGATGAAATAGCTGTACGATTCCTTTTTTTGGTGTGCTAAAGCTCCAAAATTTATACATATTTTAAATTACAGGTTCTGCTGTTCCAGTGGTCAATGTCATTCACAGTGGAGGAATGAAGTAACACTGAGAAAATGCAAGATGTGCGACGGCTTTCATCAACTATTCATCATTCTCTCCTACTAAATTGAATCTCTTAGAATGATTAGTAATTAGAAGTAGAAATTAGTAATAGAAAGAATTAATAGAAATGTTAAGTTTTGAGTACTTAAAATTTATTTTTCATGACATTACCTTGCATTGATTGTATAAATAATCTCAGTTTCAATAGCATTGTGTAATCATTCTGGAAATGTAGATTTGATGTGTGTGTACATTATATAAGTTGGAAAAATGTGAATCGTTTTCATTCTTAATACCTCTTTCGATGATTTATTTTAATGCAGCTGTTATCGATGGTGCGTGCAACTCTCATGAAAAGTAGTACATTTATCGCGTATTAGCAGTATTAGCCTGTGGTTTCTGTCGTACTACTCATCTTATTTTTGGGTGAGGGATAATATTTCAGATTTGCCAGCACCTGAAAGTGATCAGACATCCGCAAATCCCTCGGATTATATCCATTGCACTGTTTTCGTGGAAGTTTATTCGGAAATTATTTGCAAAATCTCTTTCGTTCTTATCTTTCATATGGTATTTTACTTCCTTAAATCTCAAATTATTCCTTTGGTGAGTAGGCAAGCATCGTTATAAAATAGCCTTTAACGGTAATAATGGTACTTCCGGAAATTATTCACCCTGTTCAACGATTAAATATGCCTATTCTATACCCGCAAAACGTCCCTAGGATAGAATCATTTTTTTAGGTTTGCTGTGCCCTGCCATTATTATTATCACTTGATCGAGACTCAGGAGATTAAAAACATTAACATACGTTACTTCATAAGAAGTATTTCACTTCGGCCTTGGTAAGAAGCCGTTTGCGTTTCTGATATTATATTTGTTAATAGTGTTTGAAAGCAAGGAATAACATCTATATTCTTATAAGGCCGTGGAAACATGCCGATGGGCTCAGAGGCAATGGGGCGTGCGTAGCTTCTATGACAACTTATATTAACGTTTACCACAAGATAGCTATAAATAATTATTTCCTTAAAAATACCTTTCCTCACTGCATAAGGTTTTAACTGCTGACAATCTTTCGTTATGGCTGTAACTGATTTTACAAAGGTATGGAAGCAGACGAAGCTGAAATCCAACGCCTTCCATTTGATTAATACTCACGTATGAGAACGATTTCTAGGTATTTTTCGCTATAAGATGTTAAGTGCATATAAACTTGTTAACTAGTAACCACTGTCGATGTGTTTATATTCATTTTTGCCATAAATTTGTTCATAATTACTGAAGTATCGTATACAGATACGTAGGAAACTTGCCCTTCAGGATAGGTGGCGCCCCTACCGGCCTCAACGGGAAACGGCTTCATTAAATGACCATGCTTGGACGGAGAGTGTCCAGACCTTCTCATATTCTACGACCGTGACTAGCTCTCACCTGTCCATCCGCCAACAATCGGGACAGAGGGTTTAATTTTAAATATTCCATCTTAGTGAAAACATGTGGTCATTGCTAGAATTATAAGGTGCATGAAGCATGGAATGTCTGAGCTATATTTAGTACTTGGCAACTTTCGGGCATGGCTTCATCAGTAAAATAACCTTTGCCTGCAAGTGAAATTGCAACTGCTGATCGTGGTTTAAATACGTTGATTGATTCAAGAGCTGAAAGAAGTAATAAATTCAGTAACTACCAAAAAAGCCAAAAATCAGTGGCAAAACATGTGCAATGTTGTAAAAACTACACTTGGAGTAGTACTATTGCTCCAGTGGAAAGACATCATGAAGAGGATCAAGCCAGTACATCGAAAAAAAGTCCTCATCATACAATATTACACGTAAATGACTCAGCTTTTTGTTTTTAAAGTCACTCCTTCTTTTGTTGCGATGAACGGAATAAAGAATAGAGAGTAAACGAGGTGTGAGGTATTGGCTTAGAATTTGTAAAGTTACTACACTTTCATTCAAAGAATCTGCTCTGTATGTAGCTCATAATAATTCGATCTGATATTTATGAAAATATATTATCGCTCGCATAAGGTTTAAACATAATTTAGTAGCTGCTGAAGCTAGCTATAGTCATGGTTGCAGTTTCTCTTTTTTTAAACCACTCATTGGAAGTAAAACTGGTCGTACCCGAGATGAAGCATGGAATCTGGCCATGGAAGAAATATTTGCCTACATCGAGAGTAGTGACGACTGTCAGTCTACACTGGAAGAATTAATAACTGTTTGCAAAACTTCATATCTTGATTATCTTCATACCGCGATTAATATGAAATATGGTAATAAGGTTATTATCACTAAGAAACCCGGAAAATTAACATTTCTATGCTTAATTGATAATCATACTGATCGATTAAATCAAGAAAAGAAGGGTGACTTAAGATCCTGGAAGCTGCGGCAGCAATCATGCGAGATCGTTAGCCATTGATAATTCTCATTATCCTCCACCAAGTCGCATGTTTATCGATATTAAAAATATATTCCGTGGTCATTGACACAAGTTTTAGAGCAAATTATTTTAAAAGATAAACGGTCAAATTTAGAACTTATGAAATCAGTATGTACAAATTTGCCCTAGTATTATGACTGCTGTTAGACCTCGGTCTTTCAAGTCCCAGCTAAAAGTGGGTATTGGAGTTTTTTCATCGGCAGTTTACCTCATAACAACTCATACGAATTTTTAATACTCCAGTCGCTCACAGAATTCGCTTTCTTCTTTCAGTCTATGGATCTCCAACAAAAATCACGTGCACTTATCCTTTGCTAAACAATAAGGCAATTTGCTTGCCTTCTATCAACCTCAGCTTCTGCTCAGCGATATTACTATCGATTATATCAATAGGTTCTAGTGTGACTTGGCAATAAACTGGATCCACAAGCATGGGCGTACCCAGCGAGGGGCAGGAGGGGGCAGCTGCCCCCCCTAGAATCACAAATCGCAAATTTCTTTAAGGAAAATAACATTTTTTCAAGCAAATAATTTTTAAAGATAATAAATAGCTGTTACAGTTTCCATAAAATGTTGATTTTATTCACCTTTTCTTTGCTTAAATCTTACCTACAACTTGAACAACCATGGCTCACCCCCCACCCCTACTTTTGATCCTGGGTAAGCCCTTGTCCAGAAGAATGGGGTTGGAAGTTAATTCACAATGTACTGGAGCCAATACATACTCTACGCCCGTCTCCTTAACGCCTTTATTGATTTTTTTTGCAACTGCAAGGAAGGGTGTAGTTCAAAATTTAGCTGCAAAAAGTGGGCTCATTTTGTTCAACGGCAAGCATCAGTCGTCAAGCCCAGTCGTGTTCAAACGTTGAACTTCCAACAGAAGAAGTACCGACATCAACGACGAAACAGATAATGTATCGCTGTTACAACAAGTTACATCGACTCACGGGAATGTAGAGGAAGAAGAAGATAAGAGTGGAAGAAGAAATGAATGAGGAGAAGCACAATAAGACCTGATTTACGAGTAAAACAGACCGCGGAGTAGACCTATTGGGGACTCTACGCTTAAAAAATGCGCCTCGTGCACTACCACATAGGTGGCGAGGAAACGTGTGCATATTATGGAGAATACTAAACCCTCTGTCCCGATTGTTGGCGGATGGACAGGTGAGAGCTAGTAACCAATATGCGAGTTACGCGTCCAATAATGTTCGGAGAGCGCAACAATATAGTCATGCATATTACGGAGAATACAGCTCCAGCCTACATTCGAATGGCTTTTTCTCAGAAACGGTAAATCTTAGAGAAAAAAGTGAAATGACAATTTTGTAGATAATTTTCTGATCTACAATTTTGATCTGAATTTGTATCATAAAACTAACCGTTTGGCCAAAAAATGCAAAAAACTTATTTTTGTGACCTTTGACCTTGCATAAAATATTTTGCACACACGGGATCGATGGGGACTTTTCAGGATTTCATAAGAGTGGTATCCTTGAGGTTCATACAAATTTTCAGCTTGTTGGCAATTTATGCAAGGGTCAATGTCTATTTTGACCGGGCTAAAAGCTATTTTTTACATTTTATCACCATTTAAAGCTAATAAATATACTGTTTTCGGAAAAAGTGAGGTTTTTAGATCTTTATTTTTTATTTTTTACGCACTAGTTTCAGCGGAACGCATCAAGGTAGTTACAAATACATTACAGGCACTCATGCATATAATTTTACCTTCTTATGATATTGAAGGTCCCACAAACTCACTCCATGGAACCACTATTATGGTCAATTCTACACCCATTAAACAATTACACCCTCTGATGTTTCAAAAGGAATTAAAGCCACCATTAAAATTCAAAGCGAGACAAAGTGACGGAAAGGTTGGGACCATCGGCGGATAAGTTTGCCGAGCAATTAACTACTCTCGTTTTGGACAACCACTGATCTTAATTGCTCGCAAAAATTGCTGATACCTTTGTCAAGTTTCCCGTACTGGCTTGGTTGAAGTGAGTTGTCTGTTATTGGGATCATAGCCGGAGAATGCAAGATTTTTGAAAGTTTCATAATGACTCAAAATGCTCACATTACCTTTCAAAATTTCGCCTACAATCAAATAAAAATTAAAACAATGCATTTGGTAATGTTATCTAAAATGCTCTAGTCGTACGATACACACATAGTGACCAATATATATCAGAAAGATATCACCAAAGAAGGCCAAGATCTTCTCGATTACTGATACTAAATTGAGGTAGCGGTGAATATTTTTTATGAAACTCTAACAAAAAATATAAGAGGCTATACGGAAAGCACACTTGAGTTGATACTTGGACCGATAAATGAGGTAATATAATTGTGGACCCCGTGGGGTCTATGGTGAAGAACAAATCTATAGTGGTCTGAGTAAATACATGTTTAAGTGAAGTTAAAAATTGAATTTGATAACCCAACACCTATTTGCGAGTAGCTACTTTATAAATGTCATGCGATAGTAAATTACAAATTTTACTAGCCACGATTTCCGTCGAGCTGGTAAAAAGAAATTTCGAAGTAGACTCGTACCTTTCAGCATACCTTTTGACTCCCTAAATATTTTGGGTCAAAATGCGTTGCTTTAGGAACAAAAGACAAAGAAGCATTTCAAGAGAAAATTCGGGCTCAATTAGGCGAAACAAAACGCTTAAGGGCGATAAGTTTGGGCAGCTCAATGAAAGCTGAAAAACTGAGTCAAGCCCGTTGCATTAAAAGAAGCATTTCAAGAGAAAATTCGGGCTCAACTAGGCGAAACAAAGCGTTAAAGGATTTCGAGGAAACGCCAAATTTTCCGCCCGCATCAAATGGAAACCAGGTGCCCGAAAGCCGCGTTGCGACGGGTTCGCGGAAGTTCTCTTTGTCACAGGAAGTAGGTGGGCACGAAACCCGCACGACCCTACGTTGTGTAACTCTTCCGAAAACAAAACAATAAAAATACTGAAGAACGCCTCAGGACACAGGCTGCTTTGCCACACATGGTGGACTGCTTCCATACTACGTTTTGGACGGCAAGGAATTCCTGAACCAGGCTGGAGTTAAAGCTTGTACGTGAAAAGGAAGGGTTCAACTTACCGAAATCAAATAAGAATTAAGACTTACAATTTTCCCCTTTTTCAATGTTACTACATAATATTCAAGATGATGTAGTAAATTGAAACCTAGGTCGAAATAAATTTCATAATTGTGGAAAACTGCAATTATTTATTTCAATATTGAAAAATTCCACTCCATCACGCTTGAATTTTCGGATTTTATTACTGACATCACTTATAGAAAGCCTTATTTTTGATGATTGAGGCAGCGCGATTGCCAGATTTCTGACTTCCTACCTCGTGGGCCTGGATTCGAAGTTGGTTTCCTTTTAACCCAACTTGTCTAACCGCTAAGAAAGATAGAATCATTATTTTTGCTATTGCTATTAATTAAGAGATGATTGAAAATTAACGCAGAAATGAAGTAGAATTAAGCATCAGGCAAAATAATAATATTATAAACCACCATTACCACTTAGGGTTTGCTCTTGCATATTCGCTCGTAAAAAATGATCACCGAATAGGAAACTCCAGGATTATTTAATGCATAATTGGAGCCTCAGTATATAGACTCTCTGCATTTTACCTACAAGACTACGAGATATTCAGGTTTTTTAATTTAGAACACATTACGATGAATTGAAAACACCTTTCTACGAACAATTTCTTGCACTTGACAGAACCCCATCTACCTTACCGGGTAAATTTCCTACGAAGAATTGGTCTCTCACAGTATTTGTGGGAAAAGGACTAGACTCCCTCTTGATAGAATTTCCAAATACTCCGGACATAATTAAGGATGGCATCTCACCTTATCCCATTATCTCAAAAGGTTTTTAATGCCCTTATCTAATTGTTAAGTGGAAGATGGGTCGGTTTAAAAAGCAAGTTTCGGAAAAAAATGATTGTACAAGGAAGCTTGGGACTCCGTGGCGACCGAAACGAGCGGATTTATAAACAAAATTTCCGGAAAAACAACAGCATTAATGAATGTGTTTCCGGATCTAATATCGGCAGGGATGGAACCGAATTCTACAACCCCCTAAAAAAAATGTAGAGAGGCCAATCCCCTATGTTCAAAGAATCCATATAAACTGAAACCGCAACGTGTTGCCCATCCCAAAGGAATTCATCAAAAATTCTTCCCCTTCACTCACACCACCTTCACCCTACTCGGAATACAAAAGATGGGGTGCATTGGTATGGGAAGGGGGTATAAAAAACGGAAATGAATTCATTTATAGCTTTAATTATTAATGCGGGACTCGTAAAGCTATAAAGGGATAAAGGGTTGACATGAACTGCGGTGGTCTCATGCAAATGGGACGTGAATGAATGTAGTGGAATGCGAATTTATGGTGACACTGTTTTTGAGAAATGAGGAAGGTCAAAGAGAGGTGTGATATGAAGGCGGGAGGTTGGCAAAGCCAGCTCTCCCTTGCGACGGGGGGTTGGTCGCGAGAGGGGCGGGGGAGGACACGAGTGGCGACGCGGGTGGCCGTGGGCGTCACCAGGCGAAATATTGGAGACAAAAGAAAAATGACAAGCGGCTTGCAAAAAAAATAAACGCTCTGAAAATTTTTTCCAATTTTACGGGATTCATCACAAGTCTTACGCAAGACTTTTTAGAGGAGGATCAAACTTTTTTGAATAAAATTTATACTTGATTTCTCTTGCGAAAATCAAATACGTTGAATGAATGACCGTAATAATTTCCGATCTATTTCGGGCTTTTCCTTTGTTACCATCCTAATGCTCTTAAATTCACCCATATTCATGAATTCATATGCAAAACACTTTTTTTTCGAAGAGGAGGAGGGATGGTGGTCATATGCATCACCAGGGGAAATATTGGAGACAAAAGAAAAATGACGAGCGGTTCGCAAAAACAACAACGCTGTGAAAGATTTTTCCCTTTTTACGGGATCGAAATTTTTACCTCTAAAAAAGCAAACGAATGTTCTCGGTTTTATTCTGGAAAGCAATGAACAGAGGAAGGGAAAAGGTGTCAGCTCGAGGCTTCATAATGTGAACTCCGCACAAAAATATAATTCTTTGACTAAAAAGATTGGTCCACCATCGTGCTTCACCGAGTCATTCATCAGCCTGTCATATTCCATCCTCCTGTGAATAACTAATTCATTTAACTTCACCTACATTTCTCTTCCCTTATGTTTTCATTGTTTGCTTTTATATTTTAAAGAGAATAAAAGAAGCTTTGATTGTTTTATCCAGGCATAAGTTTCGTTTATCTTTCTACTTCTCAGTTAATTTCAAGGAATTTCTAGCAAGAAAATTGACTTTAATTAATAAATCTATCGGTGCCATAACGAAATGAAATAAAAACCACTGGAATTTAACGTAAAAATATATTTTCACCCTCGTTTCCAAAATGTACATCACATAACGATGCAGTGAATGAAAGCCAACAATAAATTTATAGGTGGAGTAGTAGAGATTTTGTTCTGACTCACTTTTCAAAGGGCTCATAGCTACACCAAAATATCCCTCAGATATGCAGCGGAGGACATAGATTGAATCAGCTCATATTTTCAGCGGTTAATGTGCTCGACAGAAAACTTCAAACGTGTGGACAGGCAACATCCATGGGGCAACAAGTCGAGGTTACAAGTAAAATTCGCTCAAGTATGTGGAAATTTTCAAAGCAGTCATGCGATTAAAAATGGACCTCGAGTAGCAGAATATATCTTCAATAAAATAATATTGTACGCGCTTGTAGATAATCGGCATTGTACGCGCTTGGAAAGCAGTTTTCGAATAAAAACGAAAAACAGATAGCGTGAGAAAAGTCATCAAGTTTATGCATGAAAATTTCCTGTTGAAATAACAAACACACCGCTAGAAATAGGAAGATTGAAAACCCTTAATGTTATGATCATAATCGGCATTGTACCTTTACCATGCATCAGTTGGGGAAGCCAGGAATTTCGTTCGGGGAGAGGGGGGGGGGTCCAAAATCAGGGGGAATTTTTGGAAAACAAGGTACTATCATAAGCAGAGGGTTTCAAAATTTCTTTAGCACTTTTCTAAATCGAAAAAATCGTCATTTTTTTAAAGTAATCTTTTTTGAATTCATGATTTTTCAATATTTTGTTTTCTTTTATGAAGCAAAGTAATTGTGTTTCTATATTTTGGGCGGGGGCGTCCGACCCCCCCCCCCCCCGACACCTCCCCTCGCTACGCCACTGTTATGCATTTTTTTCAACAAGAATTGGAAAAAAATACAACGAGCTTTCATTAAAAAGACAGTGTTTTGCGTATGAACACAAGAACATGGGTGAATATAAGAGAATTAGGATGTTATCGAAGCAAATATCCGAAGTCTGAAGTTGATCGGAAATTATTGCGGCCATTCATCGTAATATATTTTATTTTCGCACGCGAAATCAAGTGTACTGAGAAAATCAAATATATGATCTCCGAGTAAATGCGTAAACCGAAACAGATCATTAAATTTGCATTCAATAAGTTTTTCTTCAAAACAACAAAAAAACAGAGAAGTGAATTAAAGGTAAGCGATTTTTCTTACCTACTCACAAAAATTAACTGATTTCACTCATTTAGCTTATTAAACCATTTCTAGAAATAAGATTAGTACAGCATCTTACGTCCTTCATTAAGAGAAACGTACGGTTTAACCTCGGTCGCTTCATTATAATTATTTAACTTCTACGAGGAAACCGAATGCACATCAGCTGATACATTCTTCTTTGGTCCAATCAACCTGAATATCGATAACGCATATATTTGATAAGATAATGATCAACAAAAATTATTTTTTGAAAATCAATTTTTTGGCGATTGATTCGATGGATAACACTTGTTATTCTTCAACTGTGTTCCTCAGGATTGGCTTAGCGGCCTGGCATTCGCCCAAGACGTGATGGAAACCGGCAAAATCTCAAGCACTCCGCCTTTCACGTACGAGTGATGGGGTGATTATGGGTCCATTGAGATATCTACGAGTGTTATCTTTCACTATTTCCTCGACATTTCACAATATCACGTACATCTTTCGCGCGGAGCGGATGCATTGGCTATTGCGTCTGTGGCCCGCTTCATTGATAATGACTGCGAGTAATTCGTGCTTTTTCATCGTAGCAAGAACATGCCCACACACAGCCTTGACTGGACTCACAAACTAAATGGCTGGGTACGATGTGCCCTGTTTTCATGACACTGGAATAGGCGGTAGTCCAACGGAATAATTTTTCGGAAAATAATCTGATATGCTTTGTGAAAATGTCAATGCATTTCTTTGGAAATTCTCTCACGGTAAGCGAATAAAAACATACGATAATATCCTAATTAATATTGACGAATTTATTTCCCACACGGCTGGCCTGTAATGAATTCTTGGGTGAAGACTTACAGATTAACTTGAGTTACGCGTACGCAGCCGTTTAGAAATATGGGTTTTTTTAGTTTTTTTTATCGAACATTTTTCGAGGTTATATGGTATAAAATTTTAAGCGTTCGATGAAATTAATGTAAAATACTAATATGGTCGCAAAATTCCTTCTTTCCTGTTGTCGTATCCCGCTCGTCTTCGAACGAGATATTAGCGACAATACGAGTGTCTCTCGAATGGAACGATCAGGTGCCGGAAATAAAAGGAGTCACTCTGACTCAAAAACAGTGACTTTATTCCCTTTAAGAATGAACAAATATGTTCCCCAGCCACTTGGCTGTAACCAGCCCAGTGAGTCACCACGTCACAACTCAGCCGCGAGCCAATATATATAGGCATACCCTTCTAATATTCCCCAAGGGAAGGTCTAAAAAACCCTCTCATCTACCCCTGGACCGAATAACTCATTATAAATATTGGTTCAAACTTGTACTATAGCTAAAAAGATAACTTTGCTTGAAAAAAGGAATTATTTCAACCAACATTAAAAATTTAATGAATATAAAACTAAGTACAAGCATTTTCAGGTCAGATATACAGAAAACTACAATTACATTTATGCACTATGATTTTCCACGCATCTGATAATTTCCAATGCTTAAACACTACTAACCAAATCTTTGAGCAAATCATTCATTTTCTAATTCATAATGCATATAAATATTATTTTACTTCAAAGTTCAATGTCACTGACACGTAATAGCAAATACTTAACCTCATTATTAAACTTGGAAGATCTATTTTCCATGTTATGACATCGATGCTGCTATATTATGAATTTTAAAACTTTATTTAAATGGTACCTAACTCTACCTATCATGGTAGGCTTCCATGCGGTATTTGAGAAGTATTCTGGAAGTCGCCTATTCCGTCACGGATTTCCCTCCAAAATACACAATTAAGCCTTCTCCCTATCATTACATTTAAAAATCCTGATCTCTCCCTTCCTCTACCTCGTTTACACAATATTCTACCCACCAAAAATGTTTTCAACATCCCCTCCTCGCTGCTTCTTTCCCTCCCACGTCGTTCCGCATTACTAATATTCTCCTCATTTCTTTCCATCCCTCCCAACCCCGAGTGATGCGTTCCAGTCCCCCATCACTACCAGATTTTTCTTACCCGGTGTTTCTCTAATTATTTCCTCGATTTGTTCACAGACCTCATCTACTTCTTCCTCCCAGTGATTAGTATTGGCATGTGGCATTAAATTGGCATATAAATTTAAACCACAACAACGCTGGTGTGTTGTACCTTTTTTCTACCTCCGGAATCCTTACGCTTATCTGATTTATACCTACCACTCCCATATCCATCTTCCCGTTTATTACCAAACCTACTCTTCGTTGAATTTCCTCCCACCACTATACATATATAACCCTATGCCCATCGCTCCAGTACTTGACACTGTTATAATTGTTATCCAACCAATGACACTTAGTGTTCCACAAAAATAAGAATTGCTCTCTACAAAACCAACATTGAGCCATTCTATTGCCTTTCCCCTACACATAATGTAACGCGTAGCCAGAAGTCCATCATTCAGATTTTCAAAAAAAACTTTTCGGAAGCAAAAAACGTGAGCGAACCCGTGCGATTTATTTAAGGAAATTTTTACTGCTCTGGAGAACCCGATTTTCTAATTCAATGTTCGATGAGCAAACTCCGAACTGAAACTGGCGCTTGACACGTGGGGAAAAATGAAAATATATATGAGAGTGTAAACAAGGAGGGATTTTTGTGGCCTGGAGTGAGAACGAACGGGGAACACATGTGCGAATAAAAACAGATGGAGGAGAGAAGGGATGTCAAAGACAGAGACAGGCACGATGTATGCAATAGGAGAACACGGGGGGAGGAGGAGAGATGGGAGGAGGGGCGGGAACAGCAATGTTTGTCAGTGCTGTGACGAGATCTCCAAAACGCGAGTGCACATGGGTGTGAGAGCTGTCCCTGCTGATACGCGTTTGTAAATGAAACGCCACGAACACCGACTACACTCGTCCAATATCCACTATTGACACAAGAAACACCCGGGCCCCGGGTTATACCCACGATTTTCATCACGAACCGCGGAGGAAAGCTTTAAAAAAAAAAAAAAAAAAAAATTCACAAGCTCTTCGGGCAGGAAAAAATTAATTCATCCGAATTTGACAATCTAAAAAAGAGCGTATGAACGAACGAAGGATATAACGCATAATGCAAGCCAAAAATATTGAGCACATTGCGTCACAGTTCCCCGTCTCAGCGGCGTACCAAGCGAGGGGCAGGAGGGGGCAGCTGCCTCCCCTCAAGAAGCAAAAATCGCATATGTATTTATGAAAATTATTTTTTCAAGCAAATAATTTAAAAATAATAAAGAGTTGTTACAGTTTCCTTAAAATATGGATTTCATTCACCTTTTTCATGCTTAAATCTTACCTGCAACTTGAACAACCGCGGCTTACCCCCCCTATTTTAGATCCTGTGTACGCCCTTGATACTACGTGCTTACTAAAAAAAAGAATAAAATCGATAAAGTTAGTCATTTAGGTATCTAAAAGAGCTATTTTTAATTCTTTAAAACGTTTTTCTTTAATTTTTTAAAATTTAAATTGCTTGTTTGTTTTGTTATTTTATCATTTCTTTTATTTTATTTGTTTCAATTTTTTAATTTGGTTTTGTTTTAATTGAAAAAAATGAATAAAAAAACATTCAGCCCTGAGGATGAGCCCCGAGACGGAGCTTGAAACGTTGGCCATTATGGAAAAATTAACCCGGAGGGAATCCCGAGAAGAGTTTACCCACATAATTCGCCAGGAACGTATCAAATCATATTAAGCAGATGAATTATTAAAACAGGAAATGGTACCCTGGTAAAAGCTTAATTGAACGAGATGTTTAATTCAAATCAACAGCTGTTTCTAAGAAATGGTGAAATGATGATAAATTAATTTTCCAATGGCAAAATTGAAAATTGCTCCATCCAAATTGCTCCTCAAAATTGAAAATTGCACAGGGTCTACAAGGCGGCGGACAGCCGTAATTTTAGCCAAACATTAGTCGTCTAGATGACCCGGCATCAGAGAAAAAATGCCGAACGAATATGTATTTGCCCAAAGAGGACCAAAATGGCTATCACACAGGAAATTATACGGATTGATGCATCGGGTTCTTTGTTTATTCATTTTACGTATTTGCGTATTTAGTTCTTTATTTGATCATAAACAGTTGAGACATTTTATTGTAAATTTAACCGATAAAAAGGATGAAGGAACGATGTTTCTTATGTTTTCATTTGATTGTAGTCAACTAGAATATTTTCCTTAATAATAACAATTTTAACGATTGAATACTCCCTATTCTTTAATGTAAGCAATTGCTTATTTTACTGATAATCACAGCATCGGATTAACAAACAGGGACAGTGGGTTAATATGTTGTTGGCGTCCGATAAACAAAATTATGACTTTCTTGATTCTTAGTCGGATAAACTGATATCTTTACATCCGGTGCTTACAAATACATTTTATAAGGGCAAGACCTGTATATTCGTGTTTGTAAAAGATAAACAAATTTAAAACAAAGTAAGTGAGTTAATTTAATATCTTCACTGAATTTTTCGTGCACTGATGAAAATGATTAGGAGAAAAACAAACCAAGAATACGTTGAAAAAAACTGTAATCTTTAATTCGACTTATCATCGTAAGAAAGGGGAAGTTTTACCTTCCGAAAATTGTTTTAACCATGAACAACAACTTTCGGATCGGTTTTAAGTGATTTACTTTGACGATCCTTCGTATGAAAAATAATTCTCTACGGTGGTTAATTTCGACATTTTCATTACTTGTTCTTACGAACATAGGAATGTGAATAACAATTGAGTGAAGAAAATCTTTGCTGAGTTAACTGAGTAAGTGGCTTTCATGTGCATAAAAGTTGTAATATTTAATGAACGGATGGATAAAACGGTCGGTAAAATGCTGAAAGTACTGGGATGGGACACACTAGAACGGAGAAGAAAAATAAATAGGCTTTGCGCACTCTTCCGCACACTGAAAGGGGAAAAGGCATTGGGGGAACTACGGAAGAAGATTGAATACCCCAGATATATTGGTAGGTATGATCACCAATACAAGATGAAATGCCGGCCGCAAAGGACTAACGTAAAGAAATTCTCGTACCTCAACAGGACGATTACGGGATGGAATAGACTCCCTGCAGAACTGATTAAGCCCTACCCTAACAACGTAAGGATTTTCAAGAAGAGGTGTAGAGGATTAATATTGGAAAAAAGTATCACTGAATTTTAAATATTCACTTTCTAGTTTCATTTTGGTTATGTATTTCTCATTTGCAATATTTTTGTTTTTCTTTTTATTTTGTATAAACTGTTACCACCTGGCAAATAGCCAACTTGTAACTTGTACAATATAATAATAATAATAAAAAGACGAGGCGTTTTCAAGCAGGATGGATTACTGTATGTTGCATGAGGTAGTTATGATGGAAAATTTACTTCACGGAAGCAAGAATCGTAGTATCTATACAAAAGAGAATTTCCCCGATTGTTATAATATGGACATCTTGTCGGGTAAATCGAAAAGGGGCAAAACATCTGGATGATTATAAAAGCCACTATACACGGTGAATGATCATGCTGAATGACCATGCGAATGAAATCATTCGCGTTACCATCATTCACGGCATCATGTGAGAAAAAATATATATCATATTCGCTGGAAATGGGAACATAATGACGAAGGTTCAGTTCAAACACCGACTATAAAACTTCCTTTATTACTGCCATACTCAGCGTCTCTCTGAATCGATATAAATAATTTTAAATAGAGCGCTGAAAGTAGACATATCGTGGAAACATTAGAAATAAAAGTTCGGAGAATGAATTATTTCTTAACAAAAACATACACAATAAAAGAATATTTGTAATCAGGTTGGTAGGATCGCCTTGATTTCACTCACCACCACTTAAAATAAAAATAAAATCAATAAAATCCAACGTTAATAATTTTCTTAAATATTCTGTAGCAAATGAAACTCAAAGTGGTAGGTATTACCAACACAGAACTACTTTTTCCTATGCCTTACGTCCGCTAGTCACGCCAACCCATGTCGTCAGATCAAAATGCTGAAAAATATTAAGGGGACATCTGTACAATAGATTTCTTAGAAGTGTACACGGGGTAACCTTCTTTCTAACTGAATGCGCGTTAACTGAAAGATAACTGGAATGATTACATGAATTATCGAACCTCGAAAAGAAAAATAAGGAATATTATTACTTAACTAATATTCATCCCTGTTCAAAATAATAATACAAGATTATTTCTATATTTCATTTTATATAATAAGACAGATACGGAAAGAAACGCTTGGTAACTTCTGAGAAAAGAGAAATGCAAGAGAAGACCCTTAACATGCAGATACCTTAATGAATAATGAGATTGCACCAGAGAAGTAGTTAACAATAAATCAAGACTTTGCATCTGGTTTCCATTAATAAACGACCATAACATTCTCCTATCTCGGGAGGAGGGGGGTGGAAGGGCAACTAAATTTATCAGCTACCGCTTGGGACTCGCGCCGTCAAAAATTATAACTTCTCAGCCAAGAATATGAATCGGGGAGGGAAAGGAGCCTCAAACTTAGGAGAGCCAGGGAAAGCATTACTCACAAGGGTTTCTGGGTTTAATATTCAAAGAGCACGCGATCCCTCGTTGAAGAGGGTAAAATTGGGGGATCGCAAGGGAGCAAATCCTTTGATGATGAACGAGTACATATGTATGTATAGCGAATACACGGCGCGCCGTACAATGACGAAGAGGGTGTGCAGTCGACGATTCCGAGAAATCGCAGTTAGCGTGCTGAAGGTGTTAAAAAGAGCCCGGCCGGTCGAATAGCTTTTATTATGCAGGGAAACGCGGACGCGCAACGGTCGCATTTAATTTATGGCTATCCCGACCTTGAGTTTGTACGCCACGCCATGGCATTAGCCATGTACACACGCGCTCACATTAAAACTCAAATATACATACACGCGCAAGTCGGCTCCCCGTGTTAACTCAGTAAATACACGATTCTGGCAAACCGCGGCTTAAGATCTAGGGTTAATGAGGCGCAGTGGTGTAACTATGAGGGGATGATCCCCCCCCCCCCCAGAGCCTCAAAGGTGTAAAAAAATATTTACAACTATTGTCTAGTTTTGACATAAAATAACTGCATGTTCTTAAAGTTCAATTTTTAGCATAACTGATAACGTCAGGCTTGACTTTCTGAAACCTCTCGATATTGGAAATAAAAAGAATAAAACTTTGTAAGGTTCACTTGTGTATTAAAATAGGTATGGCCCGGGTTTCATAGCGTAAATGATGTAACCTGAAGATATAACTAAGTTACGAAACCCGGGTCGTGCCTATTTAGATACATAAGTGAGCCTTGCAGAGTTTTTTTTTTATTTTCATTTTTTATTTATTTATTTATTTATTTATTTTATTTATTTATTTATTTAGTCCAAAAACAGCACGAGGCCAATTACAGAGGACTACAATAACAGGAGAAATAATTAAATAACATTAAGCAACGTAACCAACAAAAACAAAAAAAATTCAACAGTAATTACAAATAATAACAAAGAATAGTCATCAGGTGGGGCGAGGAATAGGGGGAAAATTACGATAGTGATGGTGCAAGTTGGGTGTGGGAT
Organism: Ischnura elegans; assembly: GCF_921293095.1. Classification (NCBI taxonomy): domain Eukaryota; kingdom Metazoa; phylum Arthropoda; class Insecta; order Odonata; family Coenagrionidae; genus Ischnura; species Ischnura elegans. The sequence goes on from NC_060246.1 coordinate 151,006,117, forward strand.
GAAAAAAAGGATCAAAATTTGGAACACATTTGGCATATGAGTTAATGGAAGAAGGAAGTCTGAATAGAAAAGAACGTTTAGAAACAGAAAGGCGGGGGGTGAAACAATGAAATAGGTCACTCGACCTCGTCGTGCGCGAAGGAACACGAAGCGGAAAAAAAGAAAGAAGGTCTGATGACCTGTATTTGCCATTGATGATATTTATAAAGAGTCTCCGGTCATTGAGGATACGGCGATCAGCTAAAGTAGAAATGCCAAGAGAGGATCTAATCTTATTGAGGGAGAAGTTACGAAAAGGCAAGTGGCGGTAGCGGACAACAGAAAGGAAAAAATTCAATGGACGTTCCAGGAGCTTTAATGAAGAAGGTGGGGCCGAAGACCAGATTTGGCTGCAGTATTCTAGGACCGGAGAGACACAGGAAAGGAAGAAGGTGCGTAGAGCAATTAAATCCAACACCTCACTATGGCGATACATCATACCCACCAAAGACATAGCGCGGGTGGAAATGGATTTAATGTGCTCACGAAAGAGCAGCTTAGAGTCAAAAATAACCCCTAAATCCTTCTGAGAGGTGACCGAAGGAATATGATGTCCAGATAATCGGTAATTTATACTCAGGATAGACTTGCGTAGGGTGAATGGTAGAATGGTAGACTTGGCTGGATTAATTTTTAGACTCCAAATCTCAGACCATTGGTCTATGGCATCAAGAGCCTTCTGCAGAGCAAGGCAGTCATTCGGGGAATCAATCTGTTTAAAAATTTTGCAGTCATCTGCGTATAATAATATTTTGCAATTGGTGGAGGAGATAATGTTAACTAGATCATCTATGTATAATGCAAACAGTAAAGGCCCGAGGACACTCCCTTGTGGAACTCCAGATGTAACCGGTGCCATCAAAGAACGCGACCCATTTACTATTGTGTATTGTTGCCGGTTCTGAAGGAAAGAAGATAAGATAGAAAGGAAATTACCATGGACATTATACCGATTCTCTAATTTGAAGAGCAGTAATTGATGGTTAATTTTGTCAAAAGCTTTGGCAAAATCAATGTAGCATACATCCAGCTGTGATGAAGTCTCGAAAGCGTCAATGCAATATTTGTGCAAAATGGACAGATTTGTTACTGTAGATGATCCGGGAAGGAAACCATGCTGTTCGTCAGATATTAAGGGAAGAGAGAAAGACAACAGACGTTGATGAATGATGCGCTCAAAAATAGTCGATATAATTGGCAAAATTGAGATAGGACGGTATGATTCTACAGAAGATTTCTTTCCGGATTTGAAGAGTGGGAAAATGCTGCCAATTTTCCACACTGACGGAAAATATGCCGTTGAAAAACATCTATTAAAAATGATGGATAGGGGTAAAGCCAAGGAAGGGGCTGCATTTTTTAGGAACATTGCGGCCAGCTGATCTGAACCAGTTGCACGGTTAGTTTTAAGGGATGACAGCAATTTTAGACATTCATCGGGAGAAGTGGAAAGTGAGGAGAAAGAGTGGGAACTAACACATTTAATATCAAGAACAGAGGTATCCAAAAGTTGATTAGAGGTGAAGGTGGATGAAAAGAACTTGGAAAAAAGGTCAGCACGCCCAGGACCAACAGCAGTTACATCACCAAAAGACATTTCCATAGGCGTGGAAGCAGAGTTACGCCTGGAGTTGATCATAGACCAGAACCGTTTTGGGTTGGAAACACATGCGGAGGAAATTGAGGCTATATAGTTGGTAAAGTCTAACTTAGTCAGATAATTGGCATGACGCCGAAGGTTCATGAAAGTTTTTAATGTGTTGGGGTTAGGAAAAAGTTTGTACAGGCGCCAAGCACTTAGCTTATTCTTTAAAACAAAAACTGTCTCACTGGTCATCCAAAGTGGGAACTTTCTAGAACGGGGTTTCCGATGCGGAATGCAGTCCTTCAGGACACCTGCCAACCAGTCATAAAACATATCAAGGGCTTCGTCCACAGAGCCTTCTTCCAAGAGGCACCATGGGAGGCAGTTGAGGGTGTCATTAACATGAGCCCAATCCGTTCTTTTCCAGATGGGGGTGGGAGGACGTAGAGAAGGGGGCGGAGTAGACCTTGGTGTAGGGGGTGGCCACCCGCTGGGTTCAAGCGAAATTTCTAGGGACCCGTGGTCGGAGAAGAAATAGTCGCCAGCAGGGCAAACTTTCAACTCGAGCGAGGATAAGACAAGATCCAGGACTGCCAACCCCCTCGTAGGAAACATATTGCATTGCTTAAGGCCCAGGCCATTAATGAAATGATCAACAAAAAACTCCTCAAGGCCAGATAAACTCTTAACATTCACAGGGTAGGACCAGTCAATGCCTAAATTAAAGTCACCTAAGAGCATAACTTCACCCACACTGCGGGCTAGTGACACAGAGTTGAAACACTTTTCCAAAGTTGTAATATCACCAGAAGCTGGTCGATAAAATGTACCAATTAATAGCCTTCTCCCTACAGAAGACGTTGCATTAAAGGGAAAAGTTACTTCGACCCATAAAATCTCGGGGCCTAACTCCAAATCAGGGCGACGTAGCGCCAAGAAACCATTGTCAACACCATGAAGGACACCACCGCCACGCTTACCGACTCGATCACATCTGAAAATTTGATGAGAAGTGGATATAGATAATTCGCCATCAGAAACATTGTCGCAAAGCCACGTCTCCGTGAGGGATATCACTTGGTGATTTCGTAGTTCATGAAGAAACGAGTCCATTGCCCCAAGCTTGTTTCTCAAACTACGAACATTTTGGTAATATACACTCAACTTCGTTGCACACATTTTAAGTCGAGAAAGGGCGCTAAGAAACTAGCACTTCAATAATTATATAACACACAATTAGACATCAAGCACTAAATTTTTGGGAGGGACTTGAAGGGACAAAGGGAGAACACCGGAAGGGACGAACAACGGTTGCCGTGGAGGAGGCAGGCCAAATCCCGGGAGCGACGAGTCACGTTGACCGAGAGTCATAGGCCCGATTCGGAAGGGTGGGTAAAACAACACCAGAACTAGTATAAAGCACAATAATCTAAAAGTTGCATGAGCAGCATTTCAGTAACTCGTCCCAACGAAGTAAAGCACTATCTGCATCGGAAAAACACACACAAAACATAAACGCACACGTTTGAACCATAGAAATAAAATAATACTGTGGAGAGACATACACGCCTGGCTTGCCTCGCCGCCATCTTGGACAAGCCTCTCCAAGTTCTCTCTAGTTCCAAAATGATGTAAAATGCATTTCCAGGCGTGTCATTTTTCAACAATTTTACCACATCTTGCCTGGTGGGAGCGGTCACAACCCTAAGCCATCCCATCACCCCCTAAGGCATATTCCTATAGTTACGCCACTGATGAGGCGTGACTGCAATCAGCGGCCGCGAAAGGTCTTGTGTGCCGCTTTGCGAAAATTTCCTCGCGACTAAGGGTTTGGTGGTTACGATTGAAAAATTAATACTGTGATCGTGAGTGGATAGAGACGGAAAGAGGTTACAAGACACGTCGCGTCACTGCTTCTAGGGTAGAATCATGGAAAAGCATGTAAAGATAGGCAAAAAATTAAATATACGAAGGAATTCAAGGAGATGTCATGTTATCTTAAAATGAAATGAATTCTTTTATGCAGATAATTTATAGAATTCACCATGAATGTAAAATGATTAATAACATAATTCTGATCTCGGAATGACAGCCTGAAAAAATTTCTGTTACAAAATATTTACTTCAAAGCAAAGTATTACTTATTATAATTCGGCCCGACCTTGAATTTGTACGCCACGCCACGGCATTGGCCAAGTAACCACGGGCGCACATTAAAACTAAAATAAGAGGGATGTTTTTTTCTAGCTTCGTTCGCTCAGCAAAAACACCATACAAGCGACAGGCGGGTACTGCGCAGGTAGGGCGATTGCGCGCCCTCAGTACCACACCCTCAAGTCATTTTTGACCGTAAGATGTTAGTTTAAGGTTAGTGGAAATCTAATTAACAACAATGCCTCAATTGATTCTCCCGCCAAGTGTGCACTGCGGAGAGACAGCCAGAAAACTCGTCGAATACCTTCAGCATTGACATGCCTTGACCTTTATACCAATGAGAGAGAATTTTTCTTTAATGCAATGTGGCCAACGTACTACGGAAGATCAGATCATGTAAATAAAATAAGAGAGATAGATTGCAGAACAGACAGATTCCGAATGTCATTTTTTCCACGATCAATAAGAGATTATAACGGCAGCAATAGAACGCGTAAATAGATTGCATGACTTGTAGTGTAGCCTACTAACCTATGTAAAACTTACTGCATGTTTCTGAATTTCTATTCTATATTCTATTTCTAACAGCATATAGTAGTATAGTTTGTTATTATACGGGACGTTTCTTGTACGGTGTGGTGTGCGTGTGGGAGTCCAAATGCATGCTGCATGCTGGTGATTGATCACCCCCTGCCAAACACCCTAGAGGTGGCTCGCAGGGTAATTTGTAGATGTAGATGTGGCTAGAGTGCGAAACAGTGTTAAAAATTACGTCCATTCCCACTCAAAACAAAAGAAGAGACAAGATGATTTCTGGAAGTCTTCTGATCCATGACAACGCCCATCATATTAGCACTGATGCAGCCCAACTGCTCCTTGAGCAATTTCGCTGTGACATTTTCGATCACCCGCCGTGCAATGCCGAAATAGTGCCGGGTTACTTCCATCTTTACGCTGAAATGAAGATGTGGCTAGATGACAAGCGTTTTCAAACGGGCGATGAGCTTCAAGACAACGACATAATAATTGGAAGTCATTGGCTGCGATATTCCTTGAAGAAGCTTGTACACAGGCACGACCAATTCCTCAATCGCCGAAACGATTCATCTACATGATACCCTGCGAGCCACCTCTAAGGTGTTTGGCAGGGGGTGACAAATCACCAACATGCAGCATGCAAGAGGACCGCCAGATGCACTCCGCATGGTCATAGAAATATTAAGCATACTAGCAAAATATACACGCATATTCTAAATGGGGTCTAACGAGTGAAAAGTATCTAATTTCTCTCACTTTGTGGCCGCATATATTTCCTAATATATTTCCTAATATTCTTTTAACAAAACCCATTTTACGATTAGCTTCATCGGTTATTTCCCGAATATGCTAATGCACTACCAGCAGTGAAAATAATCTGTTGCTAAATAATTAGTTTTATCATATGTTGCAAATGACAAATTCGCATATGAGTTTTCTCAAAACTTTATGTGAGATGGTCATGGATATAGATGAATATTTTACACGAATATCGGACGACCATATTACGGCCAAAGTTTAGCACGTAAAATTTACCTCATGGATAATGTGCTCCATACAATCACTACCTTTTTTCTACTTCTTGTCTCCAGACTGAAGCTAAGTTCTTTACTTCAAAAAAAGGTAACATCGGGGTCCTCAAGGTTAGGAATACCCAATGCTGGCAATAATGTTCAAATTTAATCCTTAGGATGTCAGCAATATAAGTTTAATGGGGTCAAAGTCTAGTTTTGCGTCGCTTCAAAGGCATATTATGTTTCAAACATTAATTTAGTCCACTTTAAAACGTTCAGAGTATGCGAGAAAGTCGAAGGGGAACCTATTTAATCTATCTGACACGTTTATCCAGAAGATCGTTACCATAGATACGTCGTGTTACTGCTTCTGGGGTAGAATTACGGAAAGGTAGAACATGGTAAAGTTTTTTCCGGAAGAAATATATTAAACTAGGTACAGTGTTTTACGGAACCCGCTCGTTAATCTTACTTGTATATGACCTCGCATAAGGTCATACCGGAAATCAAAGCCAATATGTCGGGTATGCCGTCTCGAAGTAACGTGTTGAGATCCAGACGTGATTTTAAGCCAAGCCGGAGGATTTTCAAATCATTACAAAAATACAGTGGTCATTTTGTGGATGACTTCCACTTGGAGCATTTATAAGAAAAGTTTTTAAACCTCACGATTAAATAATTAATTTTAGCTACAAGTTTATAAACCAATTGCAAATTTCTCCCACGATTGGATAAGGTTATAGATAAGAATATGTCTAAAAATAGCTCACATCCGGGTGTATGCCGCGAGTCGTAATGGAGATTGCCCCGACTGCAGGTCACTTTTTCAAGGGATTTAAGGGTACGAATCGCGGCATACACCCGCATGTGAGTTATTTTTAATCATCATGAGCCGCGAAAGCTTCAATCAAGATTATATCTACTTTCGCCAATTCTGTTACTTTTAATTTCGAAGGTAGCGTCTAGAAACTTCTCCTAGCACTACTGGAAATAATTAACCTGAAAGTGGCTTTCGGCTTTTTGGTAGAAATGCCGCCGACACGGTCTATTTTTCATTGGAAATTTTGAGGTTTTTTAACAGTTTCCAATGAAAAATAATCCATGTGGCACTCAAAATTTCACGCACTTATTGTTATGAGCGTCACGAATATGCCTATAGCGGAAATTTCCTGAGGAGAAAACACGTCAAAACCGCCTTTCTAACTAGACCGTTACACATAAGGTTTGGTAATATATATATATATATATTACCAATATTTTTTTTTTTTTTTTTTTTTTTCGATGGGACGCAGCCCATCTTTCTCAAGTGAGAAGAGGAGGGAAAGTGAGGAAAGGGCATAAGGAAGGGTGCAGGGCAGAGGGCTAAGATGGAGGGAGGAAAAACGGTGGACGGGGATTGGTTGTTCTTTCTAATGGGCGCGGTTGATTCCTGGACCAGAAAACGCACGGAAAGCCCATATGCATGCCTGTTCCAAGTCCTTCAGTTCTAGGGGGGTGGTAGACGGGGGGAGGGAGGCTAATATTCCCACTTTATAGCATTGGTCAAACAGAGCTTTGTGGGAGGAAGCATGAACGGCGACTGGAAGGGAAGCAGAAACAGAAGAAACGCTATTGCATGAAGAGCGATGCCCGTTCATTCGGATGCAAAGGGGAGTGGTGGATAAGCCGATATAAAAAGCGGGGCATTTCTGGCACAACAGTATATATACAATGTTTTTTGTTGTGCAAGAAATTTCCGACACAGAGGGGAGAGGGAAGGCAAGGAATTGATCGGGAAGGGGTTCGGTGATGAGGATGTGACAAGTTTTGCATCTTGCACGGTTGCAGGGCGAGGGCTGTGGTTTAATATAGGTACTTTGTTTGTTAGAAACAAACCACGAGACCTTTCCCTCTGCACCACTTACTTTCCTGGAATACAATCCCTGCAATCTATCCTTAAAGACCTCTTCCCTATTCTAAAAAACAATAAGTCGACGGCCAATCTTTTCGCCAAACCCCCTACTGTCACATTCAGACGACCTGCAAACCTTTTAAATTTATTCCGTTCTACTAACCCCTTACAGAAGTCACCTGCCCAATTTTTACCCCTCCTTCTATCCCCAGTCATCTCGTCTCCTACCTACCACCACCTCCTGCGGCCTCCTGTACCTCAAAAAATGTAGTTTACCTTATTCAATGCAAGCACTGTCCCTCCTTTTATATAGGCAACTCCTCAACTCCCCTTAACCTTAGAATTAATAACCACAGAGCATCATGCTCTTCCTCTGACTTTGCATCCTTCCCAGTGGCGAAACATGCGGCCACTCATCAGCGTCAATTCAATGATTGCTACAATGTTTCAGTTTTAGCCTCCCTTCCCCCCACAGACCACCCACTCAAACTTAATTCTATTGAATTAAGCTACATTTGGCTATTCAAAGCATTTCTTCCTCCCGGTTTAAACATCCACCGCTAATCCCTTAATTGCCTCAACCCACTTCTTTTCCCCCCCTCTATGGACCCTACCTCCCCTCTATTTCCCCTTCCCTCAGCTATCCTTTACCCTCTACCTACAGTCTTTTACCTAACTCCGAGGAAGGTGGTAATGCCACCGAAAATTTAGTTATTTAGTGAGTGTGAGTTTCTATTCTTTATTGTGTGTTCTGATACTGCCCATCCTAGGGTTTTTTATGATATTCACCTCGCCGAGGAACATTTCGAAGTGTATATATATATGAAGAGTGTTTCAGATTATTCATTTCGCACGACAAGGCTCTGACATCTTTTTCATTTTTTGTTTGATACGACTAATATAAAGGTTGAACTATATTATGAGCAGAAGTAATGACGGAAAACCTCATTTGTCAAAGAGACCTGGCACAATGGAAGAGGGGGCCAGTTTGTGGCCTCGCCTGGGCCAGGTCAAATAATGAACAAGACAATATAATAACAGGATGATATCCAAGATTTTTCGAGTGAAAATTCAAAATTCATACCTATGAATGCATACTAATTTTTCTTGAAATCAACTAAGGATCATTTTTTAATGACAGGAGAAATTCCTTCAACGTTTCAACTTCTTTTAGAATTATTTTTTGAGTTTTTTTAATCTGTTGTTTACATTAGAATTTTTCAGAATCTTTTTATTCAACTTTTTTAATATTAAGTCGTATATTTTGTACCATTCTGAGGAATGGAGTTCGGGTGGAATTTGCCGGATAGCCATTCACACGGGCCCGATGTTTGCTTGAGGGGAAGGGTTCTCGTGCACTTGAAGATAGTGAGAATAAAAGGAGACAAACATTCCTTTATTGCGGGCTTAGGTACTTCTGATTTCGCATTTCCTATCGCGACGTGAAGACAACAAAGAGTGGAAATAAGGTGAAGAGGGATGGCGTCTCGTCTCGCAAGTGCGCCTGCCTGGCGTCGCCCGCGTCGAATTGATCGGATCTTTCGGCTGCGGCGGCGTTCTTAGAAAAGGCTTAACTCCAGCCCTCTAGGCTGATCATCCGTGTTCCAAGCTAAGCGCCGTCCGGGGTCGAAATTCTAGACGCAAGGAGGATGATGGCTACCATCTCCTCGCTAAGGAGCTAGAACGGCGCTCATAGAACGGTGCTCGGTGTGATTATGATGCCCTCAGGAAGGCCCACTTACACCTACAAGCGTGCGACCATATTATTTAATTCATTTTGAAGATAGATAACCGCATTCAGCTGTGCAGCCATTTTATAATGGCCAAGAAATAATACGAAAATTTGAGGATATACAAGCGATTATTATTAAAGGTTCCCACCGATTAAGGTAAGTTTCCATGGAGTACTTTTTCAAGTATTCAAAATTTTAAGAGGTCCTCTACCTCCCCGTAAAATAAAATCTAATTTCGTTAATAAAAACATATCAAGAGCTTCAATTTTTTGCCAGGGCGCACACAACGACGCGTCCAGCGCGTCGATGTTTTCAATAATTTGGTCGATTAGACGCACCGGCGTTTGCTCTACCTTATACCCCGTGGGGAAAAAGCATTTTGAGAGCCTCCCTCTCCTCTCAAGCACTTCCTCATTCAATTCACTGTAAGGCCTACTCCCTTACATTTTATCTAAAAATCCTATACTCCTCCTTCCTCTCCATCGTTTACCTAACTTTCTACCCTCTAACACCGTTTTCAACATCCCCTCCCCGCTTAGAACTCCGTAGATCCATACCTTCTATCTCCTCCGTAACTTATGCACGCAATGTAACAAAAAAATCCAATTTACAAAAAAGACAACAAGAATCGGCATGGAGAAGCTAGTAAGGTGATGGATAGCAAGGGGAAAATCTTATATAGGGTTTTTCATGGAAATGCAAAGGTATCAGTGTATGAAGAGAGCGAGTTCAATGGGGAAGCAATGGGGAAGATAAACGTAGGCTTAGTAAGTGAAAGTCAGGGCGCTGGCATGTGGATTAGGGGATGAGAACGGGTTGGGTGGGGTGGAACGTTGAAAATGATAAAATGATAACGTAGAGTAATTCAGGACAGTCGATGGTGGAATTGAGAATCCTATAAATAAGTTTTATATCTGCTGTGAGTCTAATGGTAGTAATATTAGCCCTCTTAGTGCTATCCTTCTTCCTGAGGTACTGCCGAGAAATGCGGAGGCAAAATGTAGCAACTAGGAAAAAAGCAATACAAAGCTATTTTTTTACATATCCATGACAGGTTTTTTTATTATTGAGGTTAAACTGGTAAATATGGAAAAAGAATTTTTACGTTTACTGAACCTGAAATAAAATATATCATTGCAATAATTATAGCAAATTAAATAATGTATTACGTAAGAGCCGATATACCGGACCACCCTACTTTTCGCTCCAGCGCACAGTGGGGTGCTTTAGCATTTAAAATAGCATTGTGGACATGCTTAGTAAATGCGGCAATCTATTTTTGACTATTTTAGCATAGACATTGCTGGTACGGTACATAAATGAGACATTAGTTTGCGGAGAGACAGACCATTGGTTTTATTATTAGGTGATATTGAAAACATATTCATCAGAAACTACAAATGGAGCATGTTTCTTTGAGAGAGTGAGGCATTGATAACAGCTGCAGGGAAGTCGAGAATGTATGAATTCAAAATATGGTGCTAGCGAAGAATGATGAAGTTAAAATGGATCGACCGCGTAAGTAATGAGGAAACGTAGAGACGAAGGGAGAGGAAGTTAAGCCTTCCACAAACCAAAATTCACTAACTCTTGCTTTACTTTGTGGTATTCCATTATAAGTTTTCCTGGATATACACAATTACTTATACCACTTATTTTTTTATATCAGAGCGCGACCCGGGTTTCAATGAATTATCATCATCTACAGATGCAAATTATGATTATTAAATCACAAAACTATTTTGTTACATATCCATACCCGGTTTTTTTTATTATTGAGGTTAAACTGTTTAATATGGAAAAAGTATTTTTACGTTTACTGAAACTGAAATAAAATATTTCAATGCAATAAGTTATAGAAAATTAAATAATGTAAGCAAAATAAATAATTTTTAAATCATAATTTGCGCCTGAAGATGATGATAATTCATTGTAACCCGGGTCGCGCTCTGATATAAAAAAATATGTGGTATAAGTAATTTTTTATATCCAGGAAAACTTCTACAAACCTCCAAAAACCTTTTCTACAAACTGCTGCAAACAAGTAAGTAATGAGAAGTGTTCCCAGAAGAATGGGAAAAATGAGTATTTTAGAAACACAGAGAAGAATAGGGCAACCCTTAATCGACCACATCATGGGGTATGATGATCTCGTGACGAAAATCGTCGGAGGACAAGTAGACGGGAAGAAAGATAAAGGATTGCGCAGATTGAGTTACATGGGATAGGTCATTAAAGGGATGCGAAATCAAATAGATGCGTATAAATGAAGAGGTTTGCAGATAAGAGTGCGGAATGGAGAACTGCATCTTGGAATTGATGATTTCAGGTCACAGTGTGCTCATGATCATAAGTGTTGGAAATGAAATATTTCATAACGATTACATTACGAAAGATTACTCAACGGGTAAATATACATGCCAGATATTTTCATAGTTATCACCATCAGACGAGCATCTTTTTTTCCAAAAGCTCAATGAAAAAGTAGGAAGGAGTAGCGCACGTTTATCTTCCTCACATCCTTTTTCTCGTATTTTGCAAAACATGCTTTTCCAAGATGTATAACGGCGACTTGCGAGTTATATTCGGTTTCAGAAAAAAATCACGATTTCAGCAAAACATATATTTATTTATGAATTTGATTCCAGATAAGAGGGTTTAGAGCTTAGAATTTTTATATTAATTATTTCATTCGCACTTATTGATTTAACCTGAAAGTTGGATTGGATGGGTGAGGGTAGAGCTCACTCGTACTAAGCCACATGGGATCAAACTCATTTAGGAAGGGGTGGCAAGCTCCATTCCCTGTGTCACATCAGAAATCAGAAAGATGTTAACCATGTGCAGCATCATTAATAAGAGAGAATAAAAGTGAATTTAATACTTTGGAATTGAAATAGATTCAGTCCAATGCGAGATAGGCATTATTCACATTGAAAACTTTGAAATGCTTCAAAATTATAAGCCCGATTCGGCTATTCCTTAGCAATCATTCCACAATTCCAACAATAATAGTATTCTCGAGCTTCTTTCGATGAAAACACTTAAAAAAGTTTACAAGAAGTAGTATTCAAATTGAATTAGACTACTTTTCACATCGCACGCTACATATCATGCCATTTCAAAATCGCTGAGGCCAGCATAATGGAAAGGACATAATTAACAGTGTCCGGCGATACCTTGTGGAAATGTTTGATCTCCATGAGAATAAACTATGAATGGCAATGACACTATGAATGGTAATGACGAAAAATGAAAATGCAGGAGCAATTTCAACAATTTTAAATTTATTGGTTCTACCGGTTGCGCTTTACAGCATCATCAGGTACTGTATACCTACATCAGATGCTGCAAAGCGAAACCGGTAGTACCAATAAATTTAAAATTGTTGAAATTGCTCCTGCTTTTTCATTTTTCATTATGTCACGTTTCCACTCCATCTCGCCTGAAATCTCAGATTGTAATGGTGATGACGTTGATAATGACACTACATGTCGAAACCGGGACGGTATTTAAATAAAATTGTGTGGAAGTTTGATATTCATAGTTTATTTTCATGGATAATGGAAAGAATTCTATGTGATTCAATTCAGAAATTCTATGTCCCTGTCGTGTTTAACTGGCTCTAGCAAGGTAACTACCACCCACCAGACAATACATTAAAAAATATATTCTCCTCCTTCCTCTTTCGCCAAACATATCTTACTTACCTATTCGTGGCCTTCAATATAGCTTCCCCCCGACTCTCATCTTAGCCTTCTTTTACTTAGCAAATAATTTTGGTACGTGATTGCAGTTCATTTTTAATGAAATTCTTCGTCATTAAAGAAAAAAATAATGATCACTCCAAAATATCACTATAATGAATAGAGCATGTGATACAATAAGAGATAGAATGTACTTTGAAGCATTTCTATTTATTCACAACCAAAGTAGAAATTTGCATGCCCAGCCGTCAGTGGCGCCGACTCCATGGGGCTTGAGGGGGCCCGAGCCCCCTCAATAATTCGTTAAGGGTGTGAGGAAAAAGATGTCAGGCTTGTCAATTTTCCCCGGAATGTCCAGATATCGAGATTAGAGTTCTCCGGGTTCTAATGTTGATCATATGACTCTTCTAAAATGCTTAACAAACTTAAAACTCACTACTTATAAAATTTCCCGGGGAAAGATCCCCGGTTTGGGCCCCCCCAATATTTTTTGTAAGTCGGCGTCCCTGCCAGCCGTAGAAGCCACTGGGCATAGTTAATGGATTTAAATACCCCCCTCCCCACTAAAAGCTTACGGCGGGTACAGTCTTGCGAGTGTAGCCCCCCTAAATGGATCCTCCCTTATCCCAACACTTTCCGGTGACAGCTTCGATTTCAGTGCGCGCAAAGAAATGTACCATTGAATTTCTTGAGTATTGCCGAACTGGACTAAAAGTTTATGGTCCCTAAATGCGTGAAAAACGTTAAAAAAGGGTTACTTTTTTGAGGCATTCTACCGTTTAGGGTAGTTATGCATAGGGAATTTTGGAAATCGCGCAGGCCAGGTCCTTCTCCCAAATTGAACGTCTCCCTTCCAATTTCAATAAATCCCATCCCTATGCTGTCAATAAATAATTACATCACCCATTTGCTATACATTTACATAATACCCTGCGAGCCACCTCTAGGGTGCTTGGCAGGGGGTGATCAATCACCAGCATGCAGCAAGCAATTGGACTCCCACATGCACACCACACAGTCCAAAAAACGTCACGCAGACTAACAAATTATAATACCATATGCTGTTAGAAATAACAATAAAATTAAAAAACATGTATTAAGTTTTACATGGGTTAGTAGGCTACACTACAAGTCATCTAATCTATTTATGAGTAATGATTAATCCTAGGCGGGGAGGATATTTATTTTATTCCCAAACCCCCTAATACAGCTCACATTGTCTATTTTATTTTGGGGTATTCAAAAATATTAACAATAAAGCATACAAGGTCAACCATGCCCTGGATAGTGAAAACCTATCGAGGCGGGACTCAAAACGGCGAGCTCTTGTTGATGGAGACTTTCGCGGGGTGGTGCAGCATGCGTAGCAAGGTTTCCGGGTTGACCTCCGCGTCGATTCATCTTCAAGACGACAGTTTCGCCGGCGTTGCAGCTAGCGTCTTCAGGTACGAAGTATCGGATGCAGGTTTTTTGCCCGTCTTATATAGGCCACTTTCAACAGGGAGGACAGCTATTCGCTCTCAAACACATGGAAGAGACTCTTACCCACGGACCAATCAGAACGCACCTAGCCCAAACCAAGGCCTATATAAGACGGGCAAAAAACCTGCATCCGATACTTCGTACCTGAAGACGCTAGCTGCAACACCGGCGAAACTGTCGTCTTGAAGATGAATCGACGCGGAGGTCAACCCGGAAACCTTGCTACGCACGGCGAGCTCTTGTTTGGCAGGCGAGGACTTTACCCCTCCGCCACCGAGGCCAACGCCCTATATTCCTTACCATCACTTTATAATGGAACTGAACGTAGAATTTTTGTAGACTGGTTGGAAGAAAGAACATTTCCTCCATAACCCCAAAAAGCAGAAGAAGAATCTCCATGGTAAGACGACCAGAATAGCGTGATCAGACGGCCAGGACTCTTCTGCGCAACTGCGCCAAATGGTACTTTTCATGGCCCCGAGGCGATTTTCTTTGAGGCTTAGTTTAAGTAAGAGAATCAATTTTAAAATTTACAAACATGAAAAGTTTTGCAAGGCGTTTTAATTAATGAATGTAAATATCAGCATTTACTTTACTTTTCCGCTCCTTCGAAATAGAGAGAGCTTCCAGCCATCAGAAACTCAAATATAGCTCTTTTCTTATTTTTACTAGAGTTTTTTCTCACCCATCCAAAAATAGAAGCATCAAAAATAAAAAATGTAAAAGATGGCATTTAGTGCTCAAAATAACGATGTTCGAAAAGATGTACAACAAGACTAATTAGAGCCCCGGGCGTATTTTATACAAAAGCTGTAATTCCAGCCCTCCACCCTTTTTACACCAATAATAAGCTACATTAAGTTACTGCGCACGGTCCAAGAGCTACCAATCTAGCGATAGAAATGACCAATGTTCATGTACACTATGCATGAGTTTTAGCGTTTTAATTAAACTCATACAATCTTCTCATATATATGTGGGCTTTGTCTAAGACCTCGACCTGCAAACGCTGAGAATTCAAGGGAAGACATTACTGTTTATCGTGACGCATACTTACTTTTCCAAAAAATTACGTTGCAAATGTCAACGAAAGGCGACCTTAATAACGCTGTTGGGTATATAGCCGAGTTCACGTTACGAACTAGAAAAGTGGCGTAGCTAGGAGTATGCTTTGGGGGGGATGAGATGGCCTGGGGTGGCGGTGGAGTGGGAAAATGTTTGAAAAATGACATGCCTGGAAATACATCATTTTGCATCTTTTTGACACTACAAATTTAACTTTAAGCAGATGCAGTCATTAAATGTCAAAATTAGTCAATAGTTTTAAATATTTTTTTTCATTTCTCCAAGGCATGAGGTGGGGATCTACCCCCTCACCCCCCCACAGTTACGCTACTGAACTAGAATATAGGCCCCCCAGGAATATGGAAACAATTCCGAAAAGAAAAATTCCTCACGCCCGCAACTCGAGCGAACCGAGCTGATAGCAACTAACTTTCTGAAACTCAACTTGTTACCCCATTTTCGAAGCGAAAAGAAAAACGGCGATTCTTTTTTCAAATCCCATAAACCGGAACGGCACTCCGAAGACTCGCTTCCAAGAATTATTCTCCTCCACCACTCCGCTCCGTCTCGAAGCTCCCCCCAAGAGCATTTCCCTTCCCTCCCGAGTCATAATAACGAGATGATATTTCACCGCCGAGACCCGACCAATGCGATGCACCTGCGTGCGCCGCTTCCAAAGATGAAATCAGCACAATTCCCAAAATAGGAAATACGATCAGGGATTCCGTGAGTCGAGCGGCTTTTTCGCAAATACGGCGTCCGCATATTTTATCGCCCTCGTGCAACGAGAGAGAGAGAGAGAGAGACCAAGAAGGTAAGAAAAGCTGCTGCCGATCCTACTCCACCTCCTCCTCCTCCTCCTCCTCCTTCCCTCATTTCTCCGAATTGCATGAATTATGACCGCCCGCATAAAAAATAACGATGGACGCGGGGAGAAGAACAGCTGTGGAACATTTCCTTTGCCTTTCTCTCTTCGGCACTAAAGGGAGAAGGCCATACCACCGCATCGCCACGAAAGCCACCCGGCATTCGAATGAAGCCATTCCGATTTTAGAAATGCTATCACCGCCGGCAAGTATCTTCCGCGAGGTTACCACTTCCATGTCTCGCACAAGTTCCACGCAGAGAGGCAACGATTGACTGCACACGATCATTTTCTCATAGAGAGACGAAAACATTTTCAAGAAAGGCCCACGCGGTGAAGAAAAGAAGCAAAACGAGAGAAATTTTTCGCAATCCAGCCCATGCCATTAAAAACTGAAGTTAAGGGAAATATAACATGTATCATTGAATGGAAAAGACTTCGTTTCATTTCCACATTTTTACGAAAACGGAATTACAATACTTTTTTATATATTTTCGATCCTGTTTTCCTATGAGAGGAAAGATACCTGCTGCATTCCAGCGAAAATATTCTTTATTCCCTGCCCTCTTCTCTAGCATCCATTTATTTTTTAACATTCCGCACCATGTTAGATTGACTTACATGATTTTGCTGTAAGACTGAAAGTTTGCTGAAAGACATCCAATTATTTCGACGGAGGTGCCCTAATGTAGGCGATAATTTACCCTTTTCATCCTAATAGGACTTTAGACGTGGTAAAAAAAACTGGCGTAATAAAATAAATAAAGTCAGGTGCAATGAAATTGTCGTATAATTACTCAGAAAGGGAAGAGCACAGTTAACAAGAGTAAAAATTTTTTTTAATCGAAGAAGAAGAGACTATCATAGAGCAATGAATTCACGACGGTCAAGGAGAATCTCTGAATTATTCGAGAAGAACATATAGCATATTTGCGGAAAATTAGTTGATACTTAACTAGGAATGAGTACACGAATGCCTTTAACACGGACTTCATAAGTGTCAATTAAAGGCTAAGAAATATAATTACTTTCAATTGTCAACATAACAGTGCTGATATTTCTAAAACCCATTTACGTCGAATAGGATAAATAATCGCTTACATTCGGGCTCCTCCATCAAAGTAATTAGATATCTTTCACTGTGAAATCACTCAAGTCAGCCTTACATGGAGAAATGTGTTAAAATAAATGGATGCTTTAGAAGAGGGTAGAGGATTATACAATGGTTCGTAAAAAAATGCAGCCGGTCTTTTCTCGCATACGAATACAGATTAGTACATTTTGCGAAATTTGTTAAAAAATATCATATACCTCAATCAAAAATTCATACGTTTTATAAGCTTCCATGTGAATAAGGAAAGAAAGCGAAATCTTTCCCATTTCATGATGCATATTATAATTCCTTCAGCTATAGTTTCAATTGGCAGGGACTGGTTTCAGAAATTTGTCATCCTTTTTATTTGCATCAACTTATGACTTGGTAAGGGAATATCTTAACCACACCGTTGAGTAACATCTTCCTTTTTTATTTATGTCTTTTGAAATACCCATGTAATCAACGAATAACAAAATGTTAGCGGCAATATTTAATTTCCAACGTCAAGAGTCAATTTCAGAGGCTAGTTTAGCCAGCAGGGTAAGGTGTACTTGAACATCAGGCAGTGCGACGCAATGGAAGTCCAAAAATACAGAAAAATAATATCTATATACTTCTTAAACAAATGACAGCAAAGCAGAAAAATTTTGCCATACTTAAGAACCCTTTTAATGTGGAACAAATCGCGGCTATTTTGTTAAGACTTCATCTATATAATACCCTGCGAGCCACCTCTAGGGTGATTGGCAGGGGGTGATCAATCACCAGCATGCAGCATGCAATTGGACTCCCACATGCTAGACTAGATGGACTAGATGTTACTCAAATTTTTACATCCATGAGTCCTGGTTACGTAATGCATTAACACGTAGGAAATGATTGGTAAATGTATGAATGCGAGAATAATCGCTAAACTGTACCGTGTAATCACCCAACTGGTACGAACAGAAAATAGAACTTATTCTAATTTAGTTCACGCATTCCTAGATAATTCATTTTGTTTAACCATAAATTTACGCATTAATTCGTACGTTTTAATGTTGTACCTTGTAGCCAGGCATTTAGAGCTTCTAGTACGAGCTTGCCTTTGGTGCATTTTAAGTTATTGCTCCATGGCATTACCCAGATCAATGAGAAAAGAAACACAGCGATTGGAATGTAACTAATTCCATCATGCGTCCTTCATTAAAGTTTGCATAATAATTTGAAAGACAATGCTCTGCAGTGATATGTTGCATTGAATCGACCGCGTAGCCCTTCACTGTCGTGTGGAACTCATTCTTCTCTATATTTCTCCAATCACAGGGCTCTGAACGAAAGACATTTACTATGCACGAAAGTGCCTTCGCATTCAAGGAAGCCATAAGGTCATTAAGGTAATAACAACAAAGTAATTAACCCCGTCGCTATTTTAAGAAGTACCTTGATGTTTTACCATCTACTGAGAATTTATTTTTATAAAAGCCGACCAGTTTAGACAAGTTCTCCGCTTGTTGCGGTGGGAAATAACTCGCTGGAACCGGTTGTGTGTGCACATACGCAACGAGTAAAAGAGAACACGCGTATGGAGGAAAGCTGTTGACTCTACTACTCTCCAATAATTAACAAATAAGTTCTAATCCAATAAACAAAGGCGCTCTAAAATATGCTAATTACTTACCAGTGTTAACACTCATTCGCCCAAGACCATCGATCCAATAGAATTCGTTAAATTATTCGATTCTCGGCAGGACTGTGTAAAAAATTTCGTAATCCACAATAACGTAAACAAAACACTTGAAGCTCATTTGCACATTTCAACGCAAAATATTTCCTTGTTGTTATCTAGCCCAACTGACTATATGTAGATCTTTTAATCATATTTGCCGGCCTCGGTGGCGGTGGGGTAAAGTCCTCGCCTGCCTGCGGGTTCGAATCCCACCTAGGTAGGTGGTCCCTATCCAGGGCATGGATGTTTGTGTGGTGCACTGCTAATCCTCCGTTGTAAAGTCCTATGTGCTGTTTACGGGAAATTTGAAAATAAATAAATTAAATAAAAAATATCAACTTGCACAATTATTTCATGTACAATGCAAGGTCTCTGCGTAATTTTCGTGACAAAACAAATAATTTTCCATTATAACCACGAAATATATAATATAAAATTCGAAAATATATCTGTGGGTCACTTATACCTATTTATGTAATAGCAAAAACTAGTTTCTCAGGTGAAATGTACGGATTAGGTATTACTGAAAAAATGACATTTTATCGATATTCCTTACTCATCAATTAGTTAGATAATAGGAATGTGATGAAATGTGAAGTAATAAGTAGGTACAATAAAGGGCAACTCTTGCCTCCAACCACGTTTGAAAACATGAACGATTTTATCATTACTACCCCTTTAACACATTGTTTGAAAAACGATGAATCTGGGATGAAAGCACCAGTACGTATTTTATCTGACGTGATTTTTTATTATTTATTGGTCTAATATACACTACAATTAATTTTCGCTCCTATTAAATTGTCATCTAACATCCATGCCAGGACTTCAAGGTAACTACGGCGTGTATGTAACATGTAGGGGTGCAGAGGCATATAGAAATAATTTTGGACCTTCTTTCTCCGAAAGTCATCCAAAGAAGTTATCTCCCCAAAACGCAAAACATATTTCTTAGCTATTTCGGCTATTTAAGAAAACTACATTATGTATGCTTAGTTACAGTGAGTACCGCTTACATGGAATTTCATAAAGTATCATCCAATAGGGATTCTTCGAAGTGCCTCATTGTTTCCAATGGTTTTACATCATATCGCGCCTTAGACATAGGGAGGGACCTTTCCCTGAGTCATCGCTATTTGTTTGGTCATCGTGAGAAAAAGGTATGATACACCTTGATCCCAGATTGAAAGTCAATCCGGCCACGCACAATAATGAAGAGTTTACGGAGGGCAAAGACTCTCGGGGACTAAATTCATTAAGATGGAAACGCTAATTATGATAGAATGCAATTAATTTTCAAAATAATTTCACACCCAAAGCCTTTCTATGCATTATCCACACCGAAATGATAACATTTTAATACAAAAATACTCCAAAAAAATATACTAGCGTTTAAACGTTACTGCGTATCTTTAAATGTGAGATAATAAGGTTCCAGAAAATGTGACGAAGCCATGTATAATAAACAAAGTTTTGAACCCCGAATGTTTTAAAGAAAGAAGATGGGCTTCGTAAAAGTTTGAATGCTGAATAATTGAATTCATGCAAACTGGATGAGAGAGAAGTGATTCATGGAGATTTGAGCAGAGATTACCATTCATTGCATAAGCATTAGGTCACTCGACCCAACGTCCGTGAAAAGCCAACCGAAAGCAGATCTAATTGCATATAAATACACACTCCGAGCAGTCTGGAAACACACAGGGGTTCTCAACCAATACGCTCCGATCATTCAGCTGTCAGACAACCGAACCCGAGAGTGGACGGGACAGCAATTTTTCCTACGGACACGTTCTTCCATCTCTCGATAACAGCCAAATTCAAAAAGTTATCGTCCAAATGGCTATTTTAAGTGGTAACCATGACATTATTTAAACAAAAAATCTCGATTTCTTCTCGCATAAGACATTTAAAAGTACGCTGATAATAAATAAACTGCAAAATATATTGCAAACCATAACATTAGATATTCATTCATAAGCATATAATTACTAAGAAAAGATTCCAATGAAATGCCTGCTTACTTACCTGCAGTTGCATAATGCAGTGTATGCTAATATGCGTTAAAGAGTGTCCATAGAGATTCTATGAATAAAGGGTGTATACATTAATAAAGAGTGTCACTGAGAATCATTTCAAGCCAGAAACATACACGCAACACAGAGAAAATGGAAATTTTTGCAAGAAACAAGAGCTGTCCGAATACTTTTTGCACTCACTGTGTATCAAAACACCTTATTCTACCCTCTCCCTGATGTCGTTTTCGGCCTAAGCTGGGGCATTTTTGTCCGCCAATACTCCTGATTTCTAAATAAATTCATTTCTCGGATGAAATGCATGCTTTTACAAAACCTTGCTCCAGTAGCATTTTGTTAGATGAAAGTTCAATAGCTTCACATCAATCGTCCTTTAGGAGTAGAATATAATATGATGCATCCAGCACTTGCCGAGAACGCAAGTGAACGGTGCACTGCAGAAGTAGAGAGTCTTCCAGGGATAAAATAAAATGCTCATGCTGCAGCATTGTTCAAAAGAAACCAAAAAATGATAAAATGGAAAAATAACAACCAAAAAAATTATAAAATGAACAAAAGCGCACTAATGCAACAAAAAATGATAAAAATTGTGAAAAATCATCGAAAAATTGTATTTTGGTATAGTCATGTTTTGGGCCAATCAGGGCCGTTCCCGGCTACGTTTAGTCTTCTAAACTTTAGAGTGCTTTAGCACGCACTCACTAAAAGCCTGTATTTCTAATTCTCCTTCACTAACACTGGAAAGGTTACACTGGTCCCTTTACACTTGTATTGCCACTATTGTCCCACGTACGCACTTGCCTGCAATCATCGCCGCTGAAGAGGTGGTATATATACACACCGGCAGCTGGACCAACCACGGGTATACAACCCGGTCAATTTGAGGTGTGGTGGTGGTGGATGAAACGCTCAAAGTGAACAGCACGAGCGCATGAAAGAAAATTTAGGATGGAAGTGCAGCGACGATACTATTAGTCGCCTTCCATCCACACCACTTCGATCATCAATATAAGCAGCCGGATGAATCGAAAACGAAGGGGCAATCCCCGGGCAGGAGACGCGGAGGTCAAAAAAATTATGAAGAGAGAGAAAAAAAACATGCCATCCACATAATAACCTCATTTTCCACGAAGTGGTTTCCCGAATTGGGGTCTCCGAGTCTGTATTTTGAGCATTCTCTTTTAATTTCCATCACAGCGTATTTGGGTAGCTCGTTACCTGTTTCCGAGAATCGACGTCCCCTAAGACAACCGAGGAGAAAAAAAAGAACAATCGTAAACACCCCATCCGGATCGAATTTCGCGTGAACACCGACCACCTCCACCTCCATCCGACCTTCCAAGGCGAACCACTTAAATCACCATCTCGATCGCCGCCAGCCACGCTGCAATGCAGAGCTGTGTCGTTCATGATCATGAGCTTTCAATTGAAATCGTTCAAAAGTGCGTGAAATACTGATATAAGGACATGATAAGTTCAAAGCTACCGAAGCTGAAGAAATATTTAATCAGTTAACTTAATGAAATACAAAGGAAAAGTACGCGATTCGTCAAATATCGCTGCGCAAGTAAAGAAAGTGTAACACAAATTCTACATGAATTAATAAAATCCGAAGATTCAAGGGTGATGGAGTGGATTATTTTCCGTATTGAATTAAACACTTACCATTTTTCATCATTTTAAAAATTTTTCTACCTAGGTTTCAATGCTACTAAATCATCTGACGGACGTTCAGTCTCACGCTCTCGGACGCTACATGCTATACTTGAGCTTTTGAGAATAGATATCTGAAAAAGCGACACGGTGAACAACATCTTACAGCCTAAAAGTATTTCTCCGTCCGACAGAAACGAAAAAATAAGAAGGTAATTTTGCAAAACGGATAATCATAAGAATTCGTTTTTCACTGAACAATTAGTGACTTTAAAAAAAGCTACCTGGAAATTAGCAGCATTTCTGCCAATTTACCGTGAAACAGTAGTAAGAAGTGTAACATATAAGCATAAAGAGACAAAATAAAAAATGGGAGTAAAAAGTCAACGAAAATATTGAAGGGAAAGAAGGTGGAGCTTTTTTTATAGATTGAGATTTTTTACAGCAAATTTTTTTACAGATATATGGGAGTTAAGAAGTAAGGAGAAGCAGTAATATAGGAAACGTTTGATAAAATGAAGTCTGAGCATAGACAAGTGGAGAAAAGAATAGGAACGAGTGGATCGGCAAAAGACTCTTTGCAAGCGAAGATATTAGCGAAGGAAAGTAATTTCGGAGAATGTCGATAAATAGCGATTTCGTTCATGATGAGCGATTCCAAGAATCGCATCATTGTCACGAAACAAATCACGTGAACCGAATCATCGAAAAGAGGCGGACATCCCGGCTCTACCGCAATGCTCTCTCGACCACCGCCGATGCACATTCCTCCTATTCGTTTTGCATTCCTCGACCTCCCATCCACCCATCTCCTCCGCCCACTCTTCAGCCGAGACAAATCGAGAGATCTCCGAGAAGTGAGAGAGGACGAAAGAGGGGCGGAAGGAGGAGATTTTTTAACGGTTCCCGGGGTCGCTCCAGAGAGCCCTCAAGGTCTTTCGGGTGATGGACAGAGAGTGGGGAAAGGCCATCCGGTGCAACAGCGGTGCCACAGGTCTCTCTCTCTCTTTTCTCTTTACTTCCCTCTCGACCGCTCTTTTTTGATGAGGGATAACTAGCTCAAACCTTACAGTGGCGCAGCGAGGGGGAGGGGTTTCTGAGGGATAAACCCCCCCCCCCCCCAGAGCTCTGAGAAATTTTTAAGTTTAATCCATTTTACTTAATGAATTAATATAACTTACAGAATAGTGTTAGGATTAATCAAATATCTCTCATAAAGCGGTAAAACTAGTCATTTTGAACCATTAATCTTAAAATTTTCTGGAGGGCCCCGCAACTCCCACTTACCCTGGTGGTATGCAATATCCCCACACCTGTAAGTATTAGTTGCGCCTAAAACCCCCCCAGCCTTGATTCCTAGCTGCGCCCCTGAAACCTTATGCTATTATCTTCAAATTTTCAGGGTAGGCACGTGACCAAATATCTTCTTCGAGGGAAGCTCATATGGCATGCAAGTACCATAGGCTGATTTTTGTATCAGATTTTCGTGAATCGCAAAATCATACACTTCATTAAATCAGCTACGCAATTCGTTTGCACAATGCCTTGACTTAAATCCATTGTATGTTACTGTCAGACATTATGAAATGTCATCATTTGTCCTAAGATTGGTTTGACGCAGCTCTCCACTCAATTCTCCCATCAGTTAATCTTTTCGCAACTACGTATTTCTTCTCTTCCACATGCTTCATTAACTGTTCCATATATTTCATTCAAGGTCCTCCAATTCCGTTCTTGCCTACTACTTGTCCCTCGACGATTGTCTTCATCGGACTATCATGTCTCAATAATTGGCCTATAAGGTAGTTCCGTCTTCTTGTCAGGGTTTTCATGAGGCGTCTCTTCTGTCCTACACTTCTTCCCCATTACTTGCTCGGTCTGTCTATTTGATCCTCAGCATTCTTCTGTAGCATCACATTTCGAAGGCGTCTAACCTCGACTTCTCCGCGGCTGTCATTGTCACTTCTGTGCAAAAACATACTCCAAATGTTAATTCTGATAAACCGTTTCCTTACTTCTTTGGTTAAAATTCCCGATCTTCTATCGGTGGAATGCTCTCTTGACCTGGGCTATTCTGCTGATAATTTATTTCTTGCTCTTCCCATCGTTAGTTATCCTGCTTTCCAAGCAATTGAATTCATCCAATCGAACAATATAAAAAAGGAGTTTTATAGCATAAGTGCTCCTGGGTAAGTGATATCCTCAGAAGATGTATCGCGGGTGAAGGGGTATGGAAAAAGAAAAATAATTCAAGTGGGAGGGATGAAGCCCCAAAAGGCTACGTGCCTGTTTCAGGGTAAGCAAGTACACCGTGTAGAATTTTAGTTTTTCCGGGCGTATAGTTTGAAGGAATGGTTCTCGGGTTTTCCACCGGGTGTGGTTTTGGGTAACTGGTCCCAACGTTTCAACTGCTGAGTCTGCCATCGTCTTCATTCTACCCCTGAACCTTCATTATATCCTTAAACCCGAGAGTTATTCCTTATAAGTTACTCTTGTTCAACATTTTTACGTCTCTCAATTATTGAAATAATGCATTGAAAAAACGATTTTACGGTATGAAGAATACTTATCAAATTTGAGATACCAACATATATTGGGAATAGTGTGTTTTAAATATTCTGAAATTTTCAAGACAACAGGGTGAGTTTTCCGCGAGTAGGTAATTTTTCACCATAAAAGACCGGTCGACAAGAAGACACGAGTCCGCATAAGAAGGCTGGTTCGTGAAACAAAGTTTATGTGATTTCCATGAAAATGTCCAAATATGCTTTACTTATTGAACCCTATTGACCAGCACTTACAAAAATAGGGCCTCGCGTGCTATACTTTCCAGAAATTGTATTTGAAAATCCAAAGTTTCAAGCAGATTCTTACGGCACTAATTGAGACGCCACACGAAATATGTCGCTTAACGCAGGAAAATATAAGTATCAGGTTTTTGAGAAACTCTGATATAATGTTCATTATACTACAAGTACCGCGTTAAAAACAAGACTTAAGCTCGTCAACGGATTACGATCTTTTTGAGCCATTAGCAAGTGAATGTTTTAGTAGAGGTAGGAAAGCTCACGTTAGTAAACATAAAGATGGCGCGACGGTCCGGCAAAGAGTTAACTCCCAAAAATCAGGATTCTCATAATCCACATTTAACCCTAAATTTGCCTTTTACCCTAGATGGTTGGTGACTATGGTAGCAATACATCCTTTGAGAACTTACGTACGAAAAGGATTTCGTTTGAATCACAGAGTCGCGAACCTACAAGTACATCTTAAACTTGTAAGGCGTAGTTGCACGATTTGGTCGGGACCGGCAGAAAAATAAGATAAAAAATTTTCTTTTTACAAGAAAAGGTACTACTGACTCGATCCTAAGACTTTCTGTATTAGGAAGATTCCTCGAAGCAAGGGGATGAGAAACATCTCAAGAATGCAGGTGCTTTTGCCATTAGAAGCACAAGCGTTTCAGGAAAAAAACGCATTTTAGGATTCCCGATTAAGTCATTAAGGCTCTGTTGCATGCAGGGTGGATGATATAAATCAACTATCGCATGAAAAGTGGACAGAGAAAACAATTTATTCGCCGTTCTATTGTAAGTTTTTGACTAAGATTTTCAGGGTTTCCAAATATACTACACCATACGCCTATAACCATCTACATCTACACAATACCCTGCAAGCCACCTCTAGGGTGTTTGGCAGGGGGTGATCAATCACCAGCATGCAGCATGCAATTGGATTCCCACATGCACACCACTCCGTCCAAAAAACGTTACACATACTTAAAAATTATATTACCACATGCTGATAGAATTAATAATAAAAGTCGGAAACATGCATTAAAGTATACATAAATTGTAGGATACATTACAAAGTCGTCTAATCTATTTATGAGTACTAACGCTGCCGTTATAATCTCTCATTGATCGTGAAAAAAAGACATTCTGAATCTGCCTGTTCTACAGTCTATCTCTCTTATTTAATTTCTATGATCTGATCTTCCGTAGTATATTGGCGTCCGTAAGATATGGCTAACTTCGTTAGAAAAGACACTGCTCTTGAATTTATCTAAAAGGTTTACTCTATTTTTCAATCTACGGTCTGACAGAGATTCCAATCCAAGTTTATCGAGCAGGTCACTTACACATTCAAGCCTATCTTAACGATTTTTTACGCTCCTGGCAGCCCTTCTTTGCACGCGTTCTACTCTGTTTTTCAGCATATTTCATGACGGTCCCAAACACTGGCAGCGTATCCTAAATGGGGTCTAACGAGGGAGAAGTAGCTAATTTCTCTCACTTTGTCGTCGCACTTTCCTAATATTCTTTTAACGAAACCCATAAGCTTAATATCAATTCCCTCTTTGTAATTTAGAGGTTTCACTTTTAGGGTATCATTGCCAATCTAGATGGGAAATTAACGATAAAAATTTTCGCATTTCTTTTAACTTAGGATAGCAAAATTTTCCTTAATTCTAAAAATAAAATTCTCGTTGTCTGTTCAACATTCACGTTGGGTTATGTTTCCGTATGCAAGGCCGGAATTTTCACATGCCCTAATTCAACAAAGAAGTAGCATGTCCGAGTGGATGCGGTCGAGATGTAATATTAAAAAATGTATAAAAAGACCGCGACTTTCTAGATGCAGCGCAAATGCATGCAATCCCCTCTTCTCATTTCAACTCTCAATCCCCACTTCTCACAACGCAATTTACATATTTATTATATAAATGTACTTAACCTCTAAGAAGTAAGCGCCTGAGTTCTCACATAAAGTAAGTATAAACGAAATTTGAAATAATATCCTGGACAATAGCTCGACATATTGCCAAAGTTAATAGAAAAAGACCTTTCAATGCACATGCATTAACTTCAGTAAGTCGTGCTGGCATTGACAGATAGCTAAATGACCTTGATAAAGCGAAATGCGGAGGAATTCATGCCAATGCAGTCCGCTCACCTGTCAATATTAATCCACTAGATGATACATAAATATGCACTGAGAGTTTGCAGCAAATATTGCGACTTGAAAGATAATGGTATAATTTAAAATAAAGCAAACATTTTTCACAAGAACAAATCGAAGCCATGTCTTTCCCAATCGGTTATTCAATTAATTTTAGCCAAAAACGAGAGCTAGGCGTTGTGCTGAAAACTCATTTATCAAGTAAGAGGGATTTTTTCCGAACATTTGGTAATTCTGTGAAATCAGCTTCAAAGCCATTAGAATAGGACACAATTGGAATAACATGGCGATTTTACAGCGTGCGGATTTCCCGCTACGATGAAAAACAATTCTCTAATCGAATAAAAATTCCGATTTCGCCACATAAATTGAAACCATTGAAGTAATTTACATAATTTACAATTAAGGGCGTGGAAAGGAATAAAGGCTCGCTATGTAAAAGCGCTCATTATCATGTGACGAAAAAAGAACATAACAAAGGACACTTATGTCCATAAATTGAAATCATTGCAATTTGTATTGTTACTGGCTCACGATGCTTCACAGACTAAGTTAAGCACCACGAAGTTCTAAAAACTGAGGCTAATTCCAGTTAACCTAATCAAACATTTTAAATTCTGTGTACCACAACATGCTTGCCCTTTTATCGTCCGTTGTTCTTGACGGTGTTTGCACGCGACAAAGTTATTGAAACAAAAAAGGAATCAGCCTTTCCATACTTAATGATATTTCAAGCTTCTCGCGAAGACGATGGGCGGGAATGGGTGTTAATGGCGCGTAATGGAAGTTTCAGCGGACAAATGGAGCAGCGGAGTATGTGTACGTCAGCCACGCCGAAGATGGAAAACAAACTCAAAATGAAAAACGCTGCTCGGAGAGATTCACAAAAGAGGCGATATATTTGTAGCTGCAAGTCCCATTGAAAAACGATAAGCAAGCTTACCACGTACGAACGATGACAGCTGGAGCCGAAACTGGAAAAAAATCCGCAAAGAAATACGAAATAAACAAGTTTTCTAGGAAAGAAAAAATGCTATTCATCTACACAGTAAAATTCAAGGCACACTCTTAAATAATAATCAGTAAATCGAAATACTAATACGCATTTTCACAGAAAAATTATTTTGGAATAAACGAAAACTAAACAAAGCTTCCACATTTTTACCGAAAGACAAAATTTTTGACTACGCGTGTATTGCACTTTCGACTTCCTGAGGCATTTGATGCTCACTGAACGTGACTCGGTAAGATACTTTTTCGCAAAAAAAAGTTACAGTATATATCAAGAGATGAACATAAATCCAATCTCTCCAGCGCCATTTCTTCTGTAGCTATTGGAAGTTATATTACCGCATTTCCTACTTCGCCGCATCTCGTCTCATGGACATACCGAGCATGTGGGTAGTTTCAAATTATTATCTTCATCTGTTATTTAAAGTTTGCTCCACGAGATACTAAATTTCGATCGATTCCACATGATAATACGTTTGCGTAAAAGAAGGAAATGTGTTGACAACAAAGTTAACGCTGAAAACACAGGAGTAGAACTACTACCACTACCGGTAGAGGACTATTCATTATATCAGTACCACACAGTACTCTACGTCGTCACAAAAGAAAAGAAGGAGAGAATCTTTTTATTGTCATCCCTTACCTGAATATGCTAAAGATACCAGAGACAAGTAGGCGGTGCGTCATTGAAACATTACATAATGACACCTTAGAGCTTGCATTTAAGATCAAAAGAATTATAGAGCAAAACTCTCACGACAACTATTAACCCTAATACAACGCATTAACCGTAGATTTAAGATAGATACGCATTCGGGTCAATGAAGGAATGATAATACCAAAAGAAAAAAATGATTATTGCGATGCATGAGCTCGCCAACATGAGTAAAAGTAGTTACATTCAATAGGGTGGTTCCCTATTATTTTTTAATTGCCTAAATCGAAAGATTATTACTCCTGGAGTACGCATTTTACGCTCTTAGATTTTCGAATAACGATATCTATTTTTCGCGATTAAACGAAAAGTGAAAATTTTAAAACTCGCGAAAACGCGACGGCTAAGTAGGAATGATGGGAAAAAGTTCGTGTGACGTATTTCTGGTTCCCGCTGCCGCCCTGTGAGGTGGCCTTGAGGTGAGGCTTGAGCGCTGATACGACGCAGGCTGCTAGCAGGTAGCTGAGTACCCTGCTAGCTGGTAGCGCTTGGCTTAAATATGAATTATTACTACCCTATCAAACGAAGGAAACTTTCCGACCTTAGACAATTTTAATAAGTGATTATTAAGAGATGTTTCCCTGAGCTCTGTGCCTCATGCATGCATTGGTAATCTCAGACGATGTAAAACTCCTATCCTCTCGTGTAGAAACTAGGTCCCTGTGACGTCACCTGGAGTGGAATCGCTTGGGCGCCAATCTGGCCTTTTTCAAATGAGGATAAAAATTGACCATTGCCATTCGTCTAAACTGGTATTTCTAAAGCCAAATAATTTTTATATTATGAATACACTAATGGTGGGTAACGAATCGCAATCGATGCCTCTCGTTTTCTTTGATGAAGGAAACTACCCCATTACATCATCAATCTGCACGATGCCTCTGGAGGCCAAACAGCAACCGGGTGAACTCAAACTTTGTCAAGCGCCACCATGCATTTCAAGTAATGTTGAGTGCCTCCTCTAAAGGCCACTATATACGGAGAATAATCATGTGAGTGATCATGCGAATTAAATCATTCGCCGTGAATACCGGAAAAATTCATGAATGAACCGTCATGCGCATGACCAGTCAGTGAAAATTAGAACATGTTCTATTTTGCTGGCATTGCATTATTCAGCATGATCATTCACTGCGTATAGTGGCCTTAACGAATGAATCTTCATGGTGCACTACAGACTCAATATAAGTCAGACAAGACAGGACAAAAATTATTTTTGTGTGACAGGCATTGAAAAAGATATTGTAAAAGCCTTTGTGCCGTTTTTGGTGATGAAATAAATAAATAAATATACCTGAGGTCAACTACTCCAGAGTAAACACAAATGACTTTTTTCTAACAATTTCAATATAAATGCAAAACTGAGAGATAAATTATTCCCACTACTCATATCGGGAGGTCTGATCCAGAAAGGAGTTTAATTTTTTTTGCGATACGAACCCGGAATGCATAAATGATTGAAACAGAAACTCGTTAACGAGGAGTCCGCAAAATGTTGAGGCAAAATTTTAACGAGTAACTGGAACTCACTATTTCCCCACCCTTTCCATTTAAACTCGTGCATCGTGCAATATCGCCTCGATAATGAAGATGCCGAGAAATACTGATGGACTAAAAACGTCGGCGCATTCAAAATGACCTGTGAAACTCTCAATTGGTCTCTTCTCGTCACGGGAATTCTCTAGGTTCAGTCAGTCGGATTGGAAATATTTTTGTGAACGAACATTGCTCATTAAAATTTATTTTTGAGGTTGTGATTTCAATTATTTGACAAGTTTTTTCACAAAATGTAGCATAATACTTCGCTTGCTCAACTTTTCAATGCTCGTTGTCATTGTGTTGTCATTGTCAACCATATCTTACGGACGCCAACATACTACGGAAGATCAGATCATATAAATAAAATAAGAGAGATAGATTGTAGAAAAGACAGATTCCGAATGTCATTTTTTCCACGATCAATAAGAGATTATAACGGCAGCAATAGAACTCGTAAATAGACTGCATGAATTGTAGTGTAGCCTACTAACCTATGTAAAAATTAATGCATGTTTCTTAATTCAATTATTATTTCTAACAGCATATAGTAGTATAGTTTGTCAGTATACGGGACGTTTTTTGGACGGTGTGGTGTGCATGTGGGAGTCCAAATGCATGATGCATGCTGGTGATTGATCACCCCCTGCCAAACACCCTAAAGGTGGCTCGCAGGGTATTATGTAGATGTAGATGTGTTATCCTCTAGACAAAGCAGAAAAATATCGAATACCTTCCCATCGAAGGGTGGCTAAGAGTGCAAATGTAATAAATGCCGAAGAAATGGCGACAGCTCAGTTGGCATTATATTAAGTGGACCACAAAGGTCTTTAATAAATGCTAGTTGTAATTTTGTTTGAACATTTGCTTTTTATATGAAAACGGCTGGTGCCCTAACACACCCTGCCATATACCTTTTTAGGCGGCTAGCAGAGCAGTATACAGATGCAGAAGTGTAGGGAGGCCTGGAAGAGAGAGAAGTAAGATAGATGCGCGCAGTCGAATATGTGACTGCACACGATTTGACCAACGAGAGGACCAAACTACTATGTGGAAGAGCAGAGGATGATATCGACAGAAGGATAGTAAAAATGGAAAAGTAAAAGGAGGAATAATTAAATGTGAATAGAATAAATACTGTGGTAATTCAAGAAGTGATCTGGGAGCCTCCCTTTTCTTCCAGCACTGCCTTCTTTAATTCACTGTAATTAAACAAATTAAAGCTCCAAGAATCAAAAATACCAGTAGAAATAAATCCTTATTGCGTTCTTAAAAGATAGCCTCATCACCACGCGTATGATTTTGAGTGCTGCATGCTTAATACGGCTTTATACCAGATCCAATCTCCATTTTTTCTCAGCAGGATAACAATTACACTGGGCATTTCTTAAATCCCCAAATCAGGCAGGTTTACGAGCAGAAACTAAAGCATAAGACAATGGTAAGAAATAATCTCGCACCACATACCTTACAGCTTGATGGATACGCCTTGGTTGCATTGGCCAGGTAATGACCTCAGTCTTTAGAATGAATTACCCCGCGATGAATTCCATAACGAAAACCTGTGTAAAAATAATGTTTTAAAAATATATCGAATAAATTAATCGTACCGTGCTACGGTCTTCTTGTTCCTTCACAATACCCATAAGTGGGATATTAGACAAGATGGAAAATGAAAGCAATGCTTATTTATGCTCCAGTCTGAAGATATATCCTACCCGCAGTAACCTGGAGTGAAATTTGCACCGTAAAAAATTCCGACAGACCTTTATTTAAAAAAAAAAGAAAAACTTTATAGCACGAGTCATTTAGGCAAATAGGGTGGTATCCTATTTTTTTTTATTGCCTAAATCGAAAGATTATTACTCCTGGAGTACGTATTTCACGCTTTTAGATTTTTAAATGACGATATCTATTTTTCGCGATCAAATGAAAAGTGAAAATTTTCAAGCGCGCGCGAAAACGAGACGCGTAAGTATGAATGCCGGGAAATCTCTCTCCGTGTGGCGTATTTCTGGTTCCCGCTGCCGCATTGTGAGGTGACCTTGAGGCGAGTTGAGCGCTGATACGACGCAGGCTGCTAGCGGGTAGCTGAGTACCCTGCTGGCTGGTAGCGCTTGGCTTAAATAAGCATTATTAATACCTTATCAAGTGAAGAAAACTTTCCGACCTTAGCCAGTTTTAATAAGTGATTATTAAAACATGTTTCCCTGAGCTCTGAGCCTCATGCATGCATTGGTAATCTCAGACGATGTATAACTCCTATCTTCTCGTACAGAAACTAGGTCCCTGTGACGTCACGTGGAGCGGCATCGCATGGGCGCCAATCTGGCCCTTTTCAAATGAGGATAAAAATGGACCATTGCCATTCGTCTAAACCGGTATTTCTAAAACGAAATAATTTGTATATTATGAATACAGTAATGGTGGGTAACGAATCGCAATCAATGCCTTTCGTTTTATTTGATGAAGGAAACTACCCTATTGCCAAAGACCGGTGATCTCATACCTACCAGCATTCCCACACCCATACCTTGAATACCGATCAGAAAGTCACGATTGAAGGTTGATATCATAAACTCTATGGCTGATATGATCGGGGACACAGGGATTCCGGGTCTGAAGCTTTTCTCGTGCGTACATGCGCGCAGTTTTTATGCAGAGATCCTTGAGTTAGTACTACGAAATCTATTTACACGAAGTCATGACAGTAAATATCTGAACGATAATCGAATAAATAGCTATTAATACAACAAATATGTAGCAGTACAATAATAATGGACCCGCGTCACAAAATTGAAAAAAATACATACATTGCAACCAATTACTGACGAAGAGTACCTTCCTTATGTTGACAATATTTTCGACAACTTAAGGTAAACTGTTTGTTAACATACGAATTATCATCTTGTGGAGACCATGCAGAGTAAAATTAATGTAGGAGGCCGACATTTTGTGGAATTCCATCCGTATCCATAGAATGAATATATTTTGCACTATTCTACCTAGAAAATTTATTCAGCCATGGGCGTACCCAGCGGGGGGAAGCTGTCCCCTCTTGCCCCCCGAAGCAAAAGTATATTTGTTTCAGAACGAAATTTTTCTATAAATTCTCTTTAAATCCAAGAAAAGTGATATTAGTATAAAACATATAATCAAAATAAAAATATTTCCTTCTGAGCAAATAATTTTAAAAACCAATAAAACGCTGTTATAATTTTCTTGCAATTTGGTTTCATAACCTTTTCTGTGTAACAACTTGAACGACAACGGCTTGCTCCCCTATAGTTTTGATCCTGGGTACGCCCTTTTATTCAGCAATCCTATATGTATCTCCAGTGCATAATCATGAGCACATATGTGCAAGAAAACTATCACAGGATATTTGAGTACGTGAGGGGCAAGTGATTTATGGGTAAGAAGGGTATGGGTGTAGGGAGAAATTGGGAGAATTAAATTAGAGACGAGGTTTCGAGACAATATTACTCGATGAATCAATTGGCTACCCAACGCTATCTCCCAATATAGAATTTCATGAAATCGGAACCAATCCTTCGGCTCATTTCGGCTGAAAAGATTTTATCTATCTATTTCACTCCCCTACACTTAAAGACCCCTATCTCTTAAAACAAATTCAACAAATCTATTTCCCTCTTCCCCTTGGCCGCTTGCCCTAGTGCCTTCGCCTTAGTAAAACTAATTTCAACATTGGCTTCCACATGCACTTGCTTCCCCCAGCCACCTCCAATGCCTTCTCTGGGCCACTTTGAAATCCTTTCCAATTTCAAGGACCATTTAAAGAATTTTCTTGCTTTTACCTTGCGCTTGCCTTTTTATGTGTCCACTCTATCGTCATCATATTCCTTCACAAATATTTACCGGTTGTCTGCAGCCGCCTAGCAACAGCATTTTCGCGAATTATTCACTTCCGCGTCATAAAACGCAACACTCCATCTTTCTCCTCATCGTCAGTATTTCTTCACAGTTTAATACAATTTACCTTAAGAATCAAACACAGCCTTTTCCAACCACTATTTATTTTGTGCCGGACAAAATTCATGTGAAAATTAATCAATTTAATTCACCGACGAGAGTCAACTTAAAATATTACAACAAAATAAATTGTGAGACCACATAGCTATCTTCTCTTGCATGTAATTTAACTTGCATCTTACCACTCAAAAAAGACCTCCATTTTCCATCTTTCAAGAATTAATGAAATTAGAGCACCCCAGAAAAATGAGAAGAGGTTAATATCAGCTCATCTGCATGATACCCTTCGAGCCACCTCTAGGGTGTTTGGCAGGGGGAGACCAACCACCAGCATGCAGCATGCAAGAGGATGGGCACATGCACACCGCTCGGCCATAGACATATTATGAATATTAGCAAAATACACGTGCATATTCATGCAAAGATAAAAATTTCCAATGATTAATAATTCCTATAGCAAATCCATGCAAGGTCTGAACTAAGGGAGAAAAAACACGCAATTAGTCGTCCTAGCAACTGGCGCCATTAATTCTATTAATTGAGACACCGTTGCTATCCTTAATAGTACGAGGAAAGAATGACATATTAAATATTTCCTTGTTTTGCCTCTCTTGAAAGCATATTTTTACTTGTACTACTCCCTTGGTGAGAGCTCAGATTTCCCTTTTTCTTCCATTTTCATTTTTCTGCATGAAGAATTGAGGGGAAGATATAAAAGTGCGATTAACTTCAAACATGCGAAGGTCCCCTAGCGAGAAGAAAAGGTGGCAGATTACTCAGAAAGTAAAATCAAGAGGCGACTGCCGAACTGATTTAAGCAATGATAGGCGGCGGCGAGGCGTAATGACGGAAACGGGGAGCGAATTGGTCTTTTAGGACGTAAAATTGAAGAGGAGGGCGTAAAGGATGCCTCTCCGAACAGATTATTACGGGCCCAAGGCAAGGAATAGCGCTCAATTAAGGGGAAGCGGTCGATGGGAGGAAGGAAAAGGATCTTCCATCAGTAAGTGCATGAGTTTGAAAGACCGCTGGCCAAGGACGCCGGGAAATCAGTCATGAGTAATAAACAGGAGTCGACCACAGAGGAATCCGACGAGGTAATCGAGGCTGCCACTTTTCATCTTCGACGAGAGAGTTTGGCGAATGTCAGTGATTCACTCCAATCATTATCCGTAATAGAGACCATTCATTGGACGACCGCGACAATGAAGCCTGCATTTAAACACCTGCCGGAGACGGTTACATTTAAAGCCAAATTTTGCTTATTAGCTCAGGAGACGATATTAATCGCTTTCAAATCACTATTTTCGCGAATTATTCACGAGAGATTAGAATTTAAAAAATCAGGGTTAATGTTAGCACAATAAAAACTCATAAATTACAATTTCATTTCATATATTCGGCATTTCTAAAAAACAAATAAATGAATATATTTAAAAATTATTTTCCGAAAATAATTGATAGCGGAAACCCATTAAGTATATGGTGATTGAAATAAAAATTTATTTAGCCATTACGAGAACACATCGAAACGCATCTAAATGAAAAACAAATTGAAATTTCACATTCGCGATCCGCAACGCATGATTAATCACGAAATGAATATTACTATAAAACAAAACGCTTATTTGAAAACCCACGATTCCATTCGAACTAAAAAGAAGCAGGTAGGTAAACCAGGCTGCTTGGCCCAAGCACCCACGATTCAATTTTATAAGTAATAGACTACATGTTCAAAAACAAAAAGTGGTGTGCATCAATTTCAGCCTCTTCAATCAAATTCTTTCTGAAGGTATTCACCACAATACTGCCACTTAAGTATCTAATATATGGTGATTTAAAGAAAGTAGAGGTTGAAATTGCTGTTTATTCACAGTTCATTCATGATTACAGATTTTTAACGGTAAATTTAGAAATTCTTCCCGTGCATTCTTCTGAGTTAAAAAGCTACAAAATAGTGATACAAGATTACCATTTTTATCATTAGTATTATCATACGAGATCCATGAAAGATCCTCATTTATGTCACGACGTCCGTGACAGAAATGAGTTCATCCTCAGTCCAATCAAACGTTTTTAAAACTATAGACTGTGAGCAATGTGTATGGAAGATTAAATCATCAAAGAAGAGTTCAATTATTCCGAATATTTGGCAATCAACGACAGCACAACTAATTCCATTTCCTTTAGATAAGTCTTAATCTTATCACTATCTCGTGATTGGTAAATCAAGGATTTATCAACGAGACTTCACCCATTAAAGCCGTGTCCCAATTCGCCAGTTGGCTGCCCCAATCCCAGGATTTGGGCATGACGCCATCTTGGAGGAATGTCTCAATTCGTTTGTCAGCATAAGGGAGGGAACTTGGCCGCCAGATTTGGGCATCAACGAGTGTATCCTTCTCCCATATTTTCCCATGATTCAAAGCGCGGAAAGCGTATTCAAGAAGAAATCAGACGATGGGCAACATGGCTGACTGCAGGGGGAAGTATTTGTTTGCAAGTAGCGTTGATATCTTGAGACTTATTAGATTACTTGGTATTTTTGTTGTTTTTAATAATGAAATTTCGTTAAATAAAGTGTAGAAATAACGGTGAAATACGTTAAAACTAGAAAAGAGAAGGCGGCGTTATTGGACGGAAGCTGAAATTTGAATCAGAAAAATTAACAAAAATTAAAATCTACTGTGATAATAAGAGTGGAACTATAAAATGCCGAGAGCTAATTTATATTCGTATAGTACAATACGTTGAACTAAACTGGCTAAAAATCTGAATGGAAAACTTTTAAACGATTTAGAAAATAATTACGAAATAGACGCTAACCATATGAACAGACTAAATAAATCTAAAACCTTAAAAATACGAAACTAGAAATTAAATTGCTGCAAGATAAAGACATTTAAAAAGTACTTGGTTGAGGGAACGAGTGAAATACCATAAACTACAGAAAATGAATGTACGCTACACTTTCGAAATAAACTGAGCTACAACCTACTTTGAAACAATTGGTAATTAACAATTATTAATATTGAACTAAATCTTCGGATTAAAAAAACCTAATTTACTATCACTAAAAAAAAAAGGTAGCCTATCTACATCTACATCTACAAATTACCCTGCGAGCCACCTCTAGGGTGTTTGGCAGGGGGTGATCAATCACCAGCATGCAGCATGCATTTGGACTCCCACATGCACACCACACCGTCCAAGAAACGTCCCGTATAATAACAAACTATACTACTATATGCTGTTAGAAATAGAATATAGAATAGAAATTCAGAAACATGCAGTAAGTTTTACATAGGTTAGTAGGCTACACTACAAGTCATGCAATCTATTTACGCGTTCTATTGCTGCCGTTATAATCTCTTATTGATCGTGGAAAAAATGACATTCGGAATCTGTCTGTTCTGCAATCTATCTCTCTTATTTTATTTATATGATCTGATCTTCCG
The DNA here is from genome assembly GCF_921293095.1 of Ischnura elegans. NCBI lineage: Eukaryota > Metazoa > Arthropoda > Insecta > Odonata > Coenagrionidae > Ischnura > Ischnura elegans. Next base: position 151,044,356 of record NC_060246.1, read on the forward strand.
TAGTACGTTGGCGTCCGCAAGATATGGTTAACTTCGTCAGAAAAGACACTGCTCTTGAATTTATCTAAAAGGTTTAGTCTATTTTTCAATCTACGGTCCGACAGAGATTCCCATCCGAGTTTATCTAAGAGGTCAGTTACACTAACAAGACTATCGTAACGACCTTTCACATACCTGGCAGCTCTTCTTTGCACGCGTTCTAACTCTGTTATTAAGCCTTTTTCATGAGGGTCCCAAACACTGGCAGCGTATTCCAAATGTGGTCTAACGAGGGAAAAGTAGCTAATTTCTCTCACTTTGTCGTCGCACTTTCCTAATATTCTTTTAACAAAACCCATTTTACGATTAGCTTGACCGGTTATTTCTCGAATATGTTTATTCCACGATAGATCATTATTGAGTCTAACCCCTAGATATTTCACAGATTCAACTGCCTTTAACTGCGTGCCCCGAATGACATAGTTACGCTGTAGGGAGTTATTCTTCTTCCAGAAATTCATTACGACGCATTTTTCCAAATTTAATTCTAACTGCCAAGCATCGCACCAAGCTTGGATAGCAGCAAGGTCATTCGTTAGTTCATCTATATCTTTGCTGGAACGAATTTCTCTGTAAACTACAGCGTCGTCTGCAAATAATCGTAACTTACTCTGCACTACTTCGCCAATGTCGTTTATATAAAGAAGGAATAGGAGTGGGCCAATGACACTACCCTGAGGAACGCCAGAAGTCACTCTAACCTCATTGGAGACTGCACCGTCTAATACTACTCTTTGGACGCGGTCACTCAAAAATTCTCTAATCCAGGAAATGACATCTTCGTCTAGACCATAAGATTTCAGTTTTATTATTAACTTTCCGTGGGGTACTTTATCAAATGCCTTTTTGAAATCAAGAAAAATCGCGTCTACTGGAATGTTGTCTTCCCCGGAGACTAAAATATCGTGGGCGAAAAGCGCTAACTGAGTTTCGCACGATCTGTTTTTCCTGAATCCATGTTGATTTCCCATTAATAAGTTTTGCGCGTCTAGGTGTTTCATTACCGAGCTGACTGCGATGTGTTCAAGGACTTTGCAAGAGATGGACGTTAAAGATATCGGCCTGTAATTAGATGGCTGTTCCTTGTCTCCACTTTTAAATATAGGCGTTACATTAGCGATTTTCCAGTCATTAGGTACTTCGTGTTGCTTGATGGATTTACTGAATATTAACTGCAAGTAGGGGGCAAGTTCTGAGGCTAGTTCTTTATATACGCGAGAAGGGATTTCGTCTGGACCAGGTGATTTATTTGGACTAAGCGATTTCAATATATTTTCTATTCCGAGCGTACTAATGTCAATTGGTGGCATCTTATGTAGACAGGGATTGTCATCGGTCTCGGGTGAGTTTTCGGAAGGCTCCGTGAACACGCTCTTAAAGTAGGAATTTAATAAATTGGCTTTATCGTAACTGCTTGTCAACACATCTCCATTGTCGTTTCTCAGCGAACATACGGTAGATCGTTTACCTTGAACTTCCCTAACATATGACCAAAATGCTTTTGGGTTATCCTGTAACTGCTCTACTAGTGTTTTTCTTTTAAAATTCGTGAACGCATTCCTGAACGCTTCCTTCGTGGCGGCTTTAGTCATCCTATATTTTTTATTTATTAGCTCGCGTTCATTAGCGGATAAATCCGTGCTGACTTTTTTCATTTTAGCATGACACGCTCTCTGTCGCCTCAATGATTTTCTCACTTCCGCGTCGTACCATCTCGGTTCGCTGCCTTCTTTTACTGTTTTACTAGGGATGTAGCTATTTATTCCCGAAGTTACGAGCGAAAGAAAAGCTTTCCAAGTATTCTCAACATTTAACTTTAATACTGATTCTTGAAACTCGGGGAAAGCATTTTTCATATGACTCTTAAACCCATCAAAATTAGCTCTTTTAAAAATGAAAACTTTACGCTCTTTTTTAAAGTTTACAGCGGTATTTAGAGAAAACTTTGCAGTTACTACCCTATGGTCACTTATTCCTTCGACAGTGCCAACGTTTATTACCTGATGTGGTATATTTGTCGCTAATAAATCAAGAATATTTTCTCCTCTGTTTGGTGCCTATGATACTAAACTCATGATAAAATGGTTTTCTCCGAAATCCAAAGCTCAAAATCACTTGCACATGTAAACAATGTGGGTTTTGCTCACCATTTGTACAAATTATTCCGAATTTCTCTTATTTTCAATTGTCTAGTGCCCGAAACCTGCGAAAGGATGTCCCAATTCTTGCTCCCTTTAGGTTTGCTACCCAGAATCTAGCTGGCCAAATACATGCTCCCATATGGCTAACGAGTTGGGACACGGCTTAAAAGTTTTTGCGTGCATTTCAGCCTGTCACGTGACCTTGACAAAATTTCGATAAATGCAAGGCCCTCCGAGCCCGCATTGTCATGGAGGATGTCCCTAGAACTTAGGCCTCAGTTTGACTGTGTGGCTTATACCTCTGAGGTGAATGTTTCTTCGGTCGCATCCGTATTTAGAGCTGCTAGGTATGTGAAAGGTCGTTACGATAGTCTTGTTAGTGTAACTGACCTCTTAGATAAACTGGGATGGGAATCTCTGTCGGACCGTAGATTAAAAAATAGACTAAACCTTTTAGATAAATTCAAGAGCAGTGTCTTTTCTGACGAAGTTAACCATATCTTGCGGACGCCAACGTATTACGGAAGATCAGATCATATAAATAAAATAAGAGAGATAGATTGCAGAACAGACAGATTCCGAATGTCTTTTTTTCCACGATCAATAAGAGATTATAACGGCAGCAAAGGACCTCGTAAATATATTGCATGACTTGTAGTGTAGCCTACTAACCTATGTAAAACTTAAAGCATGTTTCTGAATTTCTATTCTATATTCTATTTCTAACAGCATATAGTAGTATAGTTTGTTATTATACGGGACGTTTTTTGGACGGTGTGGTGTGCATGTGGGAGTCTAAATGCATGCTGCATACTGGTGATTGATCACCCCCTGCCAAACACCCTAGAGGTGGCTCGCAGGGTATTATGTAGATGTAGATGTAATCGTAACTTACTGTGTACTACAAACATAACAAGCATAGCTGAGAATTTTGTAGGCAGTTTTTGGAAAGTGCAGATATAACGGTTTCTTCAACGATTTTTTTACAAGAAATGGTTACGACATAGTCCGAGAAAAAGTCCAGAGAGTTCGACAGTCGATGACTATTTCCAAGAAAAAATTTCCCAAAATCGAAGGGCACATCTACTGACTTTCATTACTCTTACTTTTACGCAGAAATTCCTTCCAAAAGACTCTCTGCACTCGTATTCATACGCTCCTGTCCCGGTGCCCTGGTGCCCACAGGGACCATTGTGCAGTCAAAAATGGACTTCTCAGAAAAACACTGCGATATGAGCGAAAGGTATTTACTTGTTAATCCTCCCTATTCTTACTTTTCGCTCGCTACCCTCCCTTCAACCCCCAACCCACGCTGACCGTGGACTCATCAACGCTGGAAAATCCCAACCTGGGCCAACCCTGCCTAGCTTCCCCACCTTTTCCTGCCCTCCACCCACATCCTAATCCATTCAACAACATTTCCTTTCTTCCACCTGGTGTTATACCCGAACGGAATTGCATGAGATATGAACGTAGTGGATTTTAAGTACCTGCCAACGTGTAAGACTTGATTCATGAGGGTTCCACACACTACCAGCATGTTCCAGGTGAGGCCTTACTTGAGTCAGTTAGGTTATATCTTTCACCTTTTTATTGTATTTACCGAGAAGTCTTGTTACAAATCCCAGTTTACGGTTGGCTTTCTTATTGGCATATAATGCTCTGGTGCATGTTGGTGGTGTTTCACCCCCTGCAAAACACCTCCGTAGGTAGCTTGCAGAGTAATCTGTAGATATAAATGTATGCTATTAACGATTTTTATCCCATAAAATAAAGATAGGAACGAATAAAATAGTGTCATCGACGGCTGGAAGAAGAATAATAGGTCGTATAATTGAAATATAGCATCAGGAACATTAAAAATTAGGTAACTACAGGAGCAAAATAGTGATGGGATTTGATAGATGTGGCCTATGTACGAATCATTGGTTTTTTAATTTTATTCAAGAAAACAAAAATAGGAGCGAGTAAAATAGTGCCCTCGCCGACTGGGAGGAGAATCATAGGTCGTATAGCTACAGTAAATCATTATAAACGCTAAAAATTAGGTAATACAGGTGCCAGATATGACATAAGATATGATAGAAGTCAGCTATATTAGTATATCTGAAGGATCGCATTTTGATATTTTGATTGTCTCGATGAGAATTTTGGGGAAGTAAAATCAAATAAATATAAATGAAAACAAGATTCAATCCCATGGAAAAACAAAGGTCATCTGGGAGACCCAATTGTAAGTTAAACATTTATTTGTATATTACCTATATTCGTATTTGTAAATTATGTACCTTTAATTATGGAGCGAATTGTTGAAGCGTTAACAAATGTAGTCACTTGCAATAGGCAGCTAATCATTCGACTCGCGTAAGCCAGGCATCATTAGTTCAAATTTACATATGAATGGCATAAATTAGCATTTTCTCGTGGCAAAGGTAATTTTTTTTTTAAACATAGTTAGTGGGGATGAAATGAAATAAATCTTTAAAAAAAGAAAGTAGCTTTCTACTTTAACAGAAAGTACATTGTGGCCTCCTAATTGGATCGTGCAGAAATGAATTAAAACGTATCGACATTTGAATCCAATACCATTCCATTTCAGCTATCTCGAGCGTAAAACTAATCACCTACGCTGCACTGAACATTTTACTATGAGAAAAAAATTTGCAACTTCCCCATTATTTGGCACAAAATTAGAGAAAAGAATGCGTGAATACGAAGAGATTTGCTACTTGAAATGAAAAGAGTTAGGAGAGCGGGGTGGAGAGCTGGGGCAAACTAATATTCGAATTGTAAACCAATGATGGTGGCATGAAATAATCAATTAAAATCAAAGTCATCCCAGTAAAGCAAAACCAATTATATGTTTTTTATATAGTTAGGAAGGCTGCCAGTGTGATAAGAATTCCTAAAATATTTATATTCCATCCCCGGAGTGACGTCACCAAACTAAAATATACCAACTCTCGAAGGTCACTTTTAACTCAACAGAAATAGATTCCGAAAACTTTCTACCTGAATCAAATATTTTTAAGAGAAATTAACAACCGTATTAAGGCGTAAAACACGCAATCAAAACTGAAGTGAGATCAAAATAAAATCTAGAATTCTTCACGTTGAGTCCGAAAATTGTGAATTAATGATTCCGCATGATTTAGAATGAAGGTATTCCATAAATATCATTTTTGTCAGATAAAAGTGTGCTATGCTAGCAAATAAAGAATATGTGAACCTAAAACAACATAAAATATTCAAACATCTGAATTGAAACAAAGTGCAGGTATATGAATAGCAAAACCTCAAAGCAGTGACGGCGCTAGCAGGTGCGGGGCTAGGGGCAAACCTTCAGTGCGGGGCCCTTCATTTAAAATATTAAACTCTATACCCCATCTACAAACTCGAGCATTTTGAATCCCTACCACTCTCTGGCTAAGTATGTGTTCCCCTCCCAAATTCAGACTTCGTAATTACGCCGTTATGATACCATCACGCAGTTGAGTTCAAAATCGTATAATACAAATTAAATTTTTTATTAAACTTATTCATAAAATTACAACGTAAAATAAACATAAAAAGCGCGCTTTTTACTTTAAATTACTGCATAATTATTCCTTTTTCATAGTATTATTTTTTGTCTAGCACGGACTAAACAATACAGTAATAGTTGAAATTGCGTTTTCAAACTATCGTATATTTTAATTTTTTTTTACGAACGCGGGGCCCCCCAAAGCGCGGGGCCCGGGGCAGTCGCCCCGGTCGCCCCGCCCTAAGGCCGGCTCTGCCCTAAAGGTAAAATAAACAGTTCCTCACAAGGGTGATAGTCGGGTGCGCATATTCATGTTTCCCTGAATAAATGACGCGTGTGAAGTAAAGAGAATTAAAATCGCTTTGAGTGAGCGAGAGCATGTCCGAATCATGTCAACACTAATGCAAAATAACCACCGTGAATAATATACTGCACCAACATATTAATCTGCGAACCACCTCAAGGGTGTTTGGCAAGGGGTGATCAATCACCAACATGGAGCATGCAAGAGTCCACTATACATGCATACCGCACGCTCATAAAAATATGACGCATAATAGCAAAATATACGTGCACATTCATGCAAAGATAAAACTTGCCAATGGTTAGTTATTTCTATGGTAAGTTTTCTATCGTTAGTAATTTGTATGGGAAATTTCTGTGGTGGCTGATTTCTATTTATGCTAGGTTAGAACAATAGAAAAAATAAAATTATGCAATGAGTGTCTTAGCGAATGACGGCATTAATCAAGGCAGGATTCAGGATATTTTCTGGGAGGGGCACAAGGGTATTACAGGCAAATGGTCTTCTCATAGTAGGGATTAAAAACTACATGCAACAATTACTAGATGAAATATACTATAATGTACTATCAAAATGCTACAAAAAAACATGCGCTCGATGCCCGAATATGAAAAATTCCTGAGGTTTTAATTTGTTTGAGTCAAAGATTGAAAAAAACAATGCAAGAAAAATTTATAAAATTTCACTGTTTTAATTTCCATGAACTCATCACCTTAATTACCCTAAGATGAAAAAGTTAAATCATGAAATTTTCACAGAAGAATAAGAAATCACGTACGCTATAAAATTTAACCGTACAAAACATACATTCAGTAATGCAACCTTCATTACTGTGACACCGTCGAAAATGTCGCCATTGAATCGATATACCTCGTCAAAATCGCGATTGCATTGGGATCGGTAAATATTCTCAGAAAGGTTATCGACTTAAAATTTTAGGAGGGGCACCGAGTTCATTCGTTGAATGAACTTGCCACAAGAAGGACTTCGTAATTGTGTCGCCGGCGACCTGGACGAAGGCCGTGGACCAATGGCGCCCTGGGAAGCTGAACTACGGAAGGAGGAGAGCGCGAGACTGCGATCGAACCGAGTCTCACCCAACCCCCACACCCACAGCCGATACCGCCCGCCCTTTCCCCCCACCCTCCTCCTCCTCCTTCCGCACCCGTCTGCCAAATCCTACCCCAACACGACCCCACCACCACCATCGAGTGGAGTGGTGAGGTGGACCGCCATTCCCCCTTCCACACTCCCCGCCTTCGCGCACACGGTTCCCCATAACGAGTCGCAGACACATCTGGCGCAGCCCACCTCCAAATGTCATCTCCTTCCCTCCTTTTCCATCTAGATTCTGCAACCCCATCGCTTCACGCGCTGTGCTTTTCACGCTGAGAACGGCTGAATTCTTGGCGCATTTCCCTCATTGCGCCCGCCATTGAATAAGTACCTTCCTACGAAATTCTATTACCCATTTTGTAAAACATTGATTGATTTTAAAAGGATCATATAATTGTTTCTTTCATTTCACATTCCAATAATTACATATTCCACTCCAAGAAAAAAGTGTATGTCTTTAAAATTATCCTGATATTTTTCTGAGTACCACTCCCACCATTGTTTCGTGCAAGGACACACGGTCAAATATACAATAATGAGTATTTTCTATAACTGCTTGAGTCCTCTCTGCAGTGATATTTCGCGAAAAGTGAATCAACCTTTGTTAAGGAAATGTTGTAAGTAACTACGGTCATTTTTTAGTAACAAATTTGTCTATGGTAAAATTAATGAAAAAAATTAAGGGAATAGAGGGATGGAGTAAGAAAAATACATAGAATTCCATGGCATTACGAAAAATGAGCTCGCCCAATTGAAAATAAACTCGTAGTTAACAATTCGAACCACTCCCTTCAACGTAGCTATATAATTCGGGGTACCCAATTAGAGACTGTTGAATCCGTGAAATATATAGGAGTTAGACTCAATAATGATCTATCGTGAAATAAACATATTCGAGAAATAACCGGTCAAGCTAATCGTAAAATGGGTTTTGTTAAAAGAATATTAGGAAAGTGCGACGACAAAGTGAGAGAAATTAGCTACTTTTCCCTCGTTATGCCACATCTGGAATACGCTGCCAGTGTTTGGGACCCTCATGAAAAAGGCTTAATAACAGAGTTAGAACGTGTGCAAAGAAGAGCTGCCAGGAATGTGAAAGGTCGTTACGATATACTTGTTAGTGTAACTGACCTATGAGATAAACTCGGATGGGAATCTCTGTCTGACCGTAGATTGAAAAATAGACTAAACCTTTTAGATAAATTCAAGAGCAGTGTCTTTTCTGACGAAGTTAACCATATCTTACGGACGCCAACATACTACGGAAGATCAGATCGTATAAATAAAATAAGAGAGATAGATTGTAGAACGGACAGGTTCAGAATGTCTTTTTTTCCACGATCAATAAGAGATTATAACGGCAGCGATAGAACTCGTAAATAGATTGCATGACTTGTAGTGTAGCCTACTAACCTCTGTAAAAATTAATGCATGTTTCTTGATTCAATAATTATTTCTAACAGCATATAGTAGTATAGTTTGTTAGTATACGGGACGTTTTTTGGACGGTGTGGTGTGCATGTGGGAGTCCAAATGCATGCTGCATGCTGGTGATTGATAACCCCCTGCCAAACACCCTAGAGGTGGCCCGCAGGGTATTATGTAGATGTAGATGAATTCAATGATGATAATTTCATCAAAATCGGTCAATAAAAATTGCCTGCGGAATGCATTTGTTTATGTGATTTATTCATTAATTTTTATCATTTGTCTTACCATAATTTTTATTTTAAAAACACGTAAGAGTACAATTCCTATCTAGATGACACATATGCACATGATTTACCAACGACTCTGCCCCACAGCTAAGTGAAGGCAGCGTTTTAAGTCCCGCCGGGGATTTATGCCTCCCAAACCATGGTTGTGAGTGAATGTTCATACAATTCATACTTAATAATTGGCTTTGATAATTCGGTTGAAAAAATTATTATTAATTTTAATGCTGCTCAGATTGAGTGTATCCCCAACATCCGATCGCTCTTCATCAACCTTTTGTCATTATTGGGCGCAATTATCCTCCGCAAGAGTGAAAATAAAGAAATTAGCCGATGCCAAAGTGCCTAAAAGCGTTCCACTAAAGGTTAATTCATGCAGAAATGCGGTTATTTTTAGTTTTTAATTGTTTGAAAAAATAATGAAGTTTGATCAATTAAATGAATGCATTTACAGAAGTTCATGAAGAGAAGCTTCCAGAGGCCTTTAAGCACCTTGAACACAGAGAACAGAAAATTCCTGTACCGATATCGTTGATAAAGCACAGCCTTTATCATAAGTTTCCACACCCAGGTTTAATATCCATAGAATATTATAGAAGTAGCTGGAATCGTTTTCGAATGACTTCATTAGGTATTCATCCTTTTACCGGTGAAGGCAATTCTACATACAACTGCCCATTCGCGAAAAGAAAACCATTGGCTTGAAAATTTATTTTCTCGTCTTCTTAATATTTAAATTCTCACACTCCATAACTACAAATATTTTCTCCACATTCGAAGAGTAATCTTTTATCCTGGAGTGATTTTTTCTAAAATTTTACAATGCAATATTTTGTTTGATTCCAAAGTTACTACATCAGATTTGGTTTAAATTCAATATCCGTTCGCATGTATTGGTATTGATATTTTAAACGGATTAGAAAGGAAACTTTTAGTTTGAAGCACTCCGTTTTGAAAATTTTTCACGATACTCGATTTCGTTCGAGAATTACTCTAGAAGATTTATTTCGAAGTAAACATTACTGATTTGCTCTGTCCTATTTCATTCCCGTGTCCCATTCATAAATTCCCTTCCATCTTTTTAACTGTCCTAAATAGTTTGAAGCACTCCGTTTAAAAAAATTTTACTCGATATTCGATCCCATTTGAGAGCCACCAGAGAAGATTTTTTACTGTGTCTTGTACCAGATGATGGACCCGCAAGCAGAGACGCGTCGTACAAATTAAATTATTGTGGAAAAGTGCAAATTCAGTTCGTTTCAATTTGTCTAACTTCCACTTTATAACTCCTGAATCAGTTGGACTATATTATTTCGAGGTTATCTTCCCTGATTCGCTTTGTTCTATTTCCCCGTTCATACTTTCTCTTCCCATCCTCTCGCCTAACCCAAACAGCGAAAGAGGTCTCCATAGCTTCCATTGAGATAACCAATTAAAGGCAGTGGCGGATACAGATTGGGGCGCAGGGGACGCACGCCCCCCTTCCTTGAGGGCCCGCCCGTATTGCCAAACGTTGCAGAACCACAATAATAACTTTTTTAATGCCATCAGATGGTATTGTCTTGTATATGTGTGTAATAAATTTAATTAAAATTTTCTTAAACTCTGCAGGTGACTTGATTATTTTTTGTTAGGAAAAAGGTAAGGGTAACTCTAGATATCTTTTGCGCCCCCCCTCCAGATTTTTTTCTACATCCGCTACTGATTATAGGAAACGCATTTTCGGTCGGATCTCTCATCTATCTATCCCACCTCTCTCTTTCTCTCTCCCGTCTTCTTCTTCCTTCCGCTTCCACCTTCCTCAGATCCTTCCCATCACACCATAGCGTTCTCCTCGGTCGACGACCATTCTGAATCCATATTTGCCCCACCTAAGCCCTCCCCCCGACCAGAGGGTATCATTTGCACTGTGGTTGAGCGAGTGACGTAATCCTTTGACGGTGATTGACGATCTAAACGGGGAGAAATACCACGGATGCGCGGCGTGCATTCGATTAAATGGCTGAGCGTCGGATTAATGGGGACGATGGAGGGAAATAAACAGAATGAACGGAATTCCTGCAGAGGGAGAAAGGTGATGAATTATATATATACCGAAGAGCATGAAGTAGTAAGTATATAAACATTTTAGCGGCTAGAATTTGCTCGTGCAATATGTTGCCTATAATACACTGGCAAAAAAGATCAATTACTTGGTTTGAATATGACTCCTGAAATATTTTCCCTCTCTTTGTCTGACAATTAGATTCAAATGTACTCTTGCACGAAAAGATTTCAAGCACCGAACTATTCACATGCCTGACAACAGCGATACTAAATATTATATACGATCTTTTTTATTACGATAAAATTTATACGACACGATGAATGGCATTATACCTGTACACAAGATATTTTCCAATAAAGGAAAATAACAGAATTTTCAAATTTAAAAAAATACATTATTTGCATTCATCTATAGAAATTTAAAGGTGAAGCAGCAAGAAATATTATCCAATCCACGCTAAATCCTTCAACTAAAACCGTCAACTACTAGGACTAATTCTGGCTTCACAATAATATTAATTCACGAAAGCTAAAAAGAATTCATTATTGCCACTTTCTTACAGAAGTTTACGTTTAAAAGGAAACAAAAATGACATTGAAAACGATGGCTGGTATGAAAAGTTTTTATATCGGGTGACTAATTTCTTCGTTTCGATTTTATTACAGTTATACCACTTTCCCATTCATTGAAATTCACCAAAAATGCGCTAAATAGAGGAATAAAATCTTGCAAATGGGAATTAGCATGTTCTTATGGACACTTCCATAGGAACATACCTTAAGCTTATAGTCAGAACTATTTAACGCAACATTCAAATGAACTTTCTGACTAAGTCCTCCACAAATTCCTACGAGTTTTACGGTGCAAGATCATGTTTTCCGTGCAGTACACTGAAATGCCTCAGGCTGTACTCGATAACTCCCATGAAAAAGGGTCTTTGTCGACGGAAGTGAATTTGTGAACATAGGTACAGCAAATGCACGCATGCTACTTAAGTGAACACATGTATAATATACCCTGATTAAGAAAGGAAAAAATTACTTCTATGCGTTCACCTACATTTTTCATAGCTTATACATTTCCTCCCACGATCTATTTTTTCTTCTCATCCTTTTCTGTTTGACACTTCCAACTCTCCTTCCAGCAGTTTCCGCAAAGCTCAATTTCGTCGGTAGCTCTCGTATCTCGCTTTGGCGAAGCTACATAATGCCATTACTGTATCCCTCGACGCGAACCCGGCTGGATAGAAGCACAAAAAAATGGAGAGATAAGTGATGATACCATTTGTTCAAACCCTGAATGCAATGTGCTTGGCACGGTAGACCATGCGATAACAGCAGCGAGCAAAAACATGAATGCTTTGTTCCATTTATCATTTCCCTCCAACCTCGCATGGCAGCCAAAACACACCAACACCTTTACAACCTCAAAACTGCTATCCCTTGGGTCTCGTTCGCCCTGAATTCACCATTCATTCCCTCTAAAACTACGCCTATTCTTCTCCCCTAAAATCGTGGGTTCGACCCGCAGCGGAGTTGGATATGAACGAGAATTGGCCGATGTCAACCCTTACTTGTCATCGGCCAAAGTATGGATTGGCATCATGTCACTAAAACGAAAACAACATTAGGTCCGTAATGAAGAATCTGAGCTTTTCCCGGTGAATAGCGTGGATGAAAGCTTCTCGGGTTTCCAACCGGGTCAGGGTCTGCATGGTGTAGGCCGACGTTTCGTTGGGAGACTTTCCCAACATCCTCAGGGCTGATGATGCCACCGCGACAACGGCATCATCAGCCCTGAGGATGTTGGGAAAGTCTCCCAACGAAACGTCGGCCTACACCATGCAGACCCTGACCCGGTTGGAAACCCGAGAAGCTTTCATCCCAACATTAGGTCCTTCTGCTAGCACAACTTAGAAGTTTGCCTATTTAAAACCAGTATGTCCAACACGATTAACTTTATCAATGGGATTTTCTGCATAAAACGCGTTTTAGCCCACAGCACAACACGGTACTATATCAAGCATTTGGTCCCACGACTTGACTCTGAAAATATTGAAAATTATTGTGCATTTAAAAAGCGGAGATAAATTATTAACATTTGATGGAACACGGAACCCTTCCGGTTCATCAAATCTGAATCTGCAACGGTGGCTAACATTTTTTTTGCGAATGGCACATTTGACCTCATCTGTCGTCGCTGACCCCATCACCCATTCCTAACAACTTTCCTCTCATACATGTTTCCACTCCGGACCAACTCAAAATTTTTGAAACGCACAAATGATCATGATATTGAGATTGGCAGAAGCTCCCTCATTAGCGAGGAATATCCGGCAGTCGCCGTCGCCTCCACTACCGAGGAATAAAAACGGTTCGCTGATCAAGGTCCACTGATTGCTGTTCCTGCCACTCACTTCAATGGCTCGAAAGCTAATTGTGCACAGAGCACATCCCTCGCCTCTATGACACTTGGTTTTCGCTTTCTTTAGAGGGTGATTAGTTCACTCCACTGCTATACACGGCCAAACGATCAGCATCTAAACAAAATGAAACAAGAAAGATGCCAAATGACGCTAGAATAAAATTAGGAAGAACAAAGGGAGAAGGTGGAGTAGTTGACTTCATTAAGAGAGAGGTCAGAACTGATGGATGATTTGGCTTGGGATAACTTCGGTTGGGCACAATCCAAGAGTTTGCGAAACCTTTCTTTTTTTATAGCGAAGCTGAATCCAAAAAGGATGCTAAATTAAGGGAGACGAGAACAAAATGTTTTGCCTCCCGAGAGGAAAAGCACGGAAATAAGCTCTTTCAGCAGATCCTCCAATACAAGGCCTTTGCACGATACATTGGGATAATTAAGGATCCACAAAATAAAAAAATCTTCATGTTTGTGAGCTAAATTATTGCTGACTTTGGTATGATATCGTGAAATCAGCCACTAAGATATGCGTGCAATTACTGCTCATAAAATCACTTCGTAGTCTAAGGAGAGAGGTATTCATGGTATTAGTTTATGGAAAAAAATATTTTTTCGTGAAATCGTTCGAATAGAAGATAAAATAGGAGCAAGAAAGGCACACAGCTTGTTTTTGATGAATAAAAAATATCAAACGGGAGACAATCTGATTTTATTAATTGAGATATCTACTCAAGGTAGATAATCTCTTACCTGCCTAGCAAGTAATCAATATCATTAAAATCCCGAAGAACCACGCTAAGCAGCCTTCATTCAAAAGGGGGGACGATTGTGACAATACCATTTCACATCATGTGATTCAAATCACCCCTCCTCCTCAACTTCATGACCACCAAAATGATCCGATTCCAGTATGTTCTGGAAGAAATACGGAAGGTATTTAGTTAATATAATTATTTAGCCGGCCTCGGTGGCGGCGGGGTAACGTTCTCGCCTGCCAAACATGAGGTCGCGGGTTCGAGTCCCGCCTGGGTAGGTTTCCCCAGTCCAGGGCATGGTCGTTTGTGTACGTTTACTTGTTACATTTGTTGAACGCCCCGGTGTAAAATGGCCAACAAGAGCTGTATCCGGTGGTTTGGGAATAAAATAAAAATAAAAAATAAAATTTATGAGGTAAAATTCCGATGTGTCAATAAAAACATAAGCAAGGGAGCTGAAACGAGTAGAGTAGAAAATGAACCTCCATAAGATACTTATCCTTAGCAAACATTTTTTATCAAAGTATTTTACCGGTAAGTTTACATGGAGCATTATTCGAATCAACTCGTCCGGTCTATCCCACTAAATCAGACTCCCCATTACAATCCACTATAAAGTCGCTTTCGCCCCATTTATAGATCCCATTCTTTTCCTCCTCCTCCCCCCAGTAAAATATAGTATTCTTACCTCTACCGCTGTTTTTCGCATCACCTCGTTGTGTGGTCACGTTCCATCCAGACCTTAAGATAGAAGACTTAAAAATGAAAAGTTTAACTAACAGTAATGATAAACTATACATAGTATAATTTATAAATAGTAATCATGCTGCTGAGATAACACGATAAATGCTTCATGCAAACCTATCCTAACAGGTATGATACTTAAATAAAAAGCATAAAAATGTAGAACATTTATCTTGTAGTAGTTTGCGGTTTTACATGCTTTCGTTAATAAGTGAATGACATAACTTTTACGGGCTACTGATGCAAAACGCTTATGTAACAAAAACATGTATAACAGTCACGAATAATTTGCCTCTTCTCAGTGGAAACCACTGCTTTTAAGTTCACCATGCATATTGGCAATATCTTTTTCTTATCAATTTTGTGAAAAAAATATATCACACGTGATATCATTTTTACGTCGAAAATGATATCGTATTTTACATAGAATTGATATTTACCACTTACATAATTTTTATCTAAAATAGGAAGCACTTAGTAATATTTATTTAACATCAAAATTTCTGGACCACTTATATACTTTGAGGAAAGTATTTTGTAATCAATTCCTGAAAATTGCTCCGGCATGATGCTAATAAAGATGTGATATTTAAGATTTAAATTGCAATGTATTGTGCTATTTATTATTAAATAATAAATTAATGATAACAGGCCCAAGTTTGGTCAGTTACTATTAATTTACCAAGTGATATTTCATTGCGTTCTTCAGTCGTCAAAAGCGGTGTTAAAAATGCAGATAAAAAGGGTTTAGTTTTGACATTTTTGCATAATTTGCAGTGTAATCAAAACTTTTAATAGTCAATGAGATCATATGATATATTTGAAAATGACACAATGTGCTGAAACCATGGTCGGTTGTTGAGTGTTGAATAAAAAAGTGTGGAAATTACCAATTGTGTTCTTCATCATAGAGTTAATGAGATATTAATATTTCATATTACCTAAGCAATCGAGACGAATAAGTGATATTGGTTACCTAAAATTAATATCTTTTAGATAGAAAAATTACATATTGGAGGTATAAAATCGACATCTTTTAGAAAGAAAAATTCCGTATGATGCTGCTTGGGTTTTGTGATTCTCGAGAGCATATTACCCAAATGCGCATTAAAACATTCAACTCCCTCCCACTCCTAAGCGACGAATTTCGCGCAAAGTTTACAAATCAATCCTGTCGAGTCCTCTCCCCACCGGAAATCCGTTTCTCTCCACCGCACACACAATCCGAAACCGACGCCCAACGTCGCTCCTGCCCCTAAGCCCCGCCGCCGCTTCCAACCAGTTCCGTTCAGACGTCTGCGCCGAATATGTGAGCGTCCCGCCAAACACACGGCACACACCCGCGGGGCAGACGACCACACAGACAAGCGGTGGTGCGGCCCTCTAATGCACACACCCGCACCAACACCAGGGCGGGGGAACACCGGCTGCGGATTGCGGCGCTTGTGTCCGGGTCAATAGCGAACGGCGAGGTTATGCGCCTGGAGTTGGGAGGGGGGGAGGATGTGCGGGTGTTATGGCATGGAGGAAGGGTGTGGAATAGCGCCATGGGGATCGCCAATGCCGTCACTGCTGTGCCAGCGGCGGCGGCGGCGCCAAGCGGTGGGCCTGAGAGGTAGATGGTTTTCCCGTGGTGATGCCAGGGTTAAATTATAAAACGAACACTTTAAGGATGCTCTCCACTCTCATACCTGAATAACCTCTAACAGGATGAGCAATATTTGGTAAGAGACACAACTTTGGCAATTATGCCACGCTTGGTATGCTTAACTTGTTCTTCGATTCATAACGCCGGCCTCGGTGGCGGCGGGGTAAAGTCCTCGCCTGCCAAACATGAGGTCGCGGCTTCGAGTCCCGCCTTGGCAGATTTCCCCTATCCAGGGCATGATTGTTTGTGTACATGCAACTGTTAAATTTATTGAATACCTCGATATGAAAAGGCCGATATAAGCTGTATTCGGCGGTTTGAGAATAAAATGAAAAAAATTTAAACAAATAGGACACAATAAATGCTGTTCGCCAAGCATAAGCATGGTTTGTGGCTTTTTGCGTAATTTTCCTCTCTTGGGGCAGGCTTCTCCAGCACAGCCTTAAACAAAACTAATTATCATATTTGACGCCGAAATAGAATTTTGTACAATTATCATTATTATACCTAAACTGTCATCAAATCTTAGATTGGTTTGACACACTTCTCCATTCACTTCTCCAATCGGCTAATCTATTAACAACTACACAATTCTTCTGATTTAAATCCTTTATCGCCTGCTCCTTGTATCTCTTCGTTGACCTACCTTTGCCGTTCTTCCCTTCCACCAGTCTGTCCTTCAAGGTTAATTTTCATTATTACATCGTCTCACACGACGTGGCCGATTAAATTGCGATTGCATTTCATTATTGCTTTAAACAGCATTATTTTATTGCAATGTTGGTGACAATGTTATTAATATTCGTCTGAAGATTTTCACAGCTTCTTTTACCTATGTTGGTGGTGGTTTTCGGGTATTGCTGTGTAGAAAACATTTTTACTCGACGTTTCACTCCTCCTACTGGGAGCGTTATCAAGAGAATGGCAAATCTTCTCTTGATAACGCTCCCAGTAGGAGGAGTGAAACGTCGAGTAAAAATGTTTTCTACACAGCAATACCCGAAAACCACCACCAACAATGTTATTAATACTTCCAATAAAGGTGGATGAACTAATTATTTTTTCTTTAATTATTTTTTCATTGATTAATTCAGATACTTAGCATCAAATATGAACGCATGAAGTAAATTCTCAGTTAGCGGGCTGAAGAAGGTGGCCGGGGTCGCCGAAATTCACTAGTGAATATTATTTTTTTTTATGTGAGTCCTTCGTTAAATCTCAGAAAAAATATATTGATTTATAGAGGAGTAACAATGATTCTATTTTTCACTCATTGCATAAGAAGTATAGCAAACCAAATGGCATACCTCGTCGGTTTTTTTGCCAGTCCCTCAAGTACCTAAAGTGATATGAAAATATGCAACTTATTTGGAATCGATAAGAAATAGATGACGCGTTATGCGTAGCAAATAAAAGTTTCCATGGTTTCATGAATGGAGTATCATAATTTATGCACATAATGCATTTCTATGGCATAGCTCCACTTTACGACTCGGACCTATCATGCAAGAGTCCTTTACAAGAGCTGGATCAGGTGCCCACACATTCCATTTTTCTGTTACATCGCGTTTCCAAAGCGAGATGTGTATATAATGCATTGACATTGTTAATGGTGAAATTATTTCAGATCCTCAGTCCTGGATTGTGAAAGCAAACACAGTGGAGGCGAGCGGAGTCATATTTCAAATCTGGTGATGATTAAGAGACGTAAAAGGAGTTTTGTGGTGAGAAAATTTTCCAATGACTTATTTTTTTAAATTTAATCTAGAACTATATACATGGATATGCTTATTTAAATTACAAACCTTTGAAACATTTTTGCTTTGCACGTAAATTAACGTTTGCTATAGCATTGTGTCGCATGGAGCAATGCATGCAGCAATGCATGCATGCGAGACTTTACACCAGCTACACGAATGTGTAAGAGTAATTTTTTAACACTACCTTATATTTGTTTCGATAACTTTGAAATGCGCATGTGGCGTACCCATTACATGATGCAAGCCGGTGTTTATTCACTCCCTGCCAAAAACCCTAGATGTGGCTCGCAGGTTATTATTCTTGTGGACATTCAATGCTTCTCGTTGATACGAGAAAAAAATGTTCCATTGTTATTCATTAATTATATTTTTTGCCCTCAGCGTTGAAAAATAGCAATTTAAAATAAAAAAGGAGCTTGGGAAAGAGAATGGCTGCGCCGAAAATAAATTAAAGCCTCTGTTTTGGAATCAATCTCCGATTTGCCGAAATTCAGACAACGGAGCGCTGCAAATTCCGTGATAAAATCATTATTTCTGACCTGCTCGACCAAAAAATCCCCTTTCCTTTCATCCCACCCCAACCAGCCTTCATACAATTCCATTACACAGACCGCTCCGTTAAAACCTTTCCTGCTTTTTTTACGGCTTTCGAAATTTCCACCATAATCCTAAGTTAGGCCTTCAGATCTAACACGTTCTCGATCATCTCTATCACGCCCTCTCTCCATTTTGAAACCTCCAAACCCAAACCTCGAAAATTTCATAAAGTAGCATTTATATCTATCCAGGATTGCAGGAAAAACAACCAATGCTTAAACCATCAAATGATAATGAACTAGGAAACACCCCACTGTCAAGACACGCACACGTTACCTCAACATGCCAAATCAATTTCGTAAAGATATAACAATTACAAGGGGCCAACGCTATTGAGGCTACATTTATGCAACGAATCATTCACAACTACTTTCTTAATATTTCATTCTTTTAGCATTAGTAAGTCTCGTGTACAAATAAGCTGAAATTGGGTGTATGCTTACTTAAAATTGCACTGATCAGTCGAGTTAACTAGCCCACAAGAGCTATGAAGTTTCGTGGGATAATAAAGCTCCAGCTGTAATGAACCTCACTTAAAATGGGAATTAATTATATTTTCATAGAGTCAACTCCAATGTCTTATTCAAATCTTTTCCATTCCTCTATTGACTCTATTAAATTTTTGCTGACGAATTACTCACTAAAACTTTCAGTTATTGACTTGGAAAGTTTCAGGATCCATAAAGTTTACTCTGTTCAACATGTGACAGTACCGCAAATTTACCTCAGTATTTACTCAGAAGCTATTTTTTTTAATACTTGAGTAACAGATATCAAGTTATTCTAAATTTAACGGAGAAATTGAAAGAAGAGGATATACATCACAAATTGTTTTGAAAATCCAGACTACCGGTCAAAAAAGAACTCAAGCACAAAATAGACCCTCCGAAGCATCTTTCGAAAACTAAAATATTCTTTCCCGCATCTGAGGATAAGAGATATATGTGTGTTTCTTTCCATTGTGACGAGATGAATTAACTAGGTTAAAACCAATCCATGTTGCCACCCGACCGAATGGTCGACTGGAAACAACATTTAATTATAATAATACATAAACAAAATATACATTATATAACCGGTGTAGAGGTAGAAATAGGTCCCCTTAAGTCATACGCGATCTCGACCAACTCAGCTCAGAAGGCTAAAATCGAAAAAAGCTGGACAACACTGCAACTTCTTTTGTGCATGGAAGTTGAAACTCCCCGAAAGTTAAAACAGCTCCCGACTATGCCACACGGTCGAAAAATCGATCTTAAATTCGGCTTCGCGGTCGCATATCACCTCTTCTGATCACATTCCACAGTTTTTTTGTGTATATGTGGAGTAAATATCTCGAGGTAACTCGTTGATCGTCCTTTATAATCCTAAATAAATTCAAAAATTCGACAAAAAACTGGGTCCGTCACGTATCGGTCGAAAATGCCATAACTATGTCATGGAAATTGATGAGAATTCACAGTAACAAACTGTATAAAAACATTCTGAATATTTTTTATCATTGAGTTACCACAAAAAACATGTGAATTTAGTTTAAAACTCAGTTTTAACGTGCTGAATTTTGAAAAAATTTCAATACGCGCAATTATTTGCGAAATTTGTTCAACTTTGAGGCCATGTGATTTGCTAATTTTTGAGGTTTTACCCAGCTTTTTCATTTCACTGTGCGCCGCCTGGAAAACTCAATCAGCCTATACCCCTCTCAACGATGCCACCACCTCCGTGTTGCTGGCGTCCGTAAAATCGAAATTCTCATGCACCGCGATGGATTTCGCAGAATGGCAAATTTTAAAAAAATAAACAAGAAGCATCGCTCGGTTGGGGAAAATTCAAATAATCCATTTAAATTAGGCTTTCCGAGGATATCGCGAGAAAAATTACGCCCACCGTGAATCTGGTGTGTTACCAATCGCAATGAGATCCAATCGAGGGACACACATCGCGATACATTAGTAGGCAGGGAGGCCAGTAGCGGCGCAGCGGCAGGCGTGATGTATCTATGCGCACGTGCGCAATACCGATCTGAAAATCAGTCACGTACGTGTACCGAGAACAAGGAGATTTCATCCAGTGAAATAAAGGTTTCCGACACATTTTTTCTGGAATAGCCATGGGTCCTATACCCTTAAAGATTATATAAAAATCTAACATATGGATATCAAATAAAGTATAGATTTAAAAAATTAATTTTTTTACCTGAGGAAAGATGGTTTGGCAGATTCGTGATCAGCATAGCGTAACATTTTTATGTCCGTGTGGTGTGCATGTGGGAATCCTCTGGCATGCTGCATACTGGTCACCCCTTGCCAAACACCCGAGAGGTGGCTGGCAGGGTATTTAGAAGATGCATATGTAGATCAAAATACCACCTAAAAGGATGGGATAGGGCTACTTCGGAGGAGTTCTTTTCTATTTCCCACTCCTCCTAATTTGTCTGTTTCCTACCCCTTCCTCAAACTTGTCAAATCATCTCCTAACTCTTCCTCAAATGTATAAATGCGATGTTATCATGCACTGCGATGTTTTGTACCTTATGATGACTCATTGTCAGTGAGCCGAAACGTCAATAAAAATAACGGAGAAAAAGTGCAACTACCTTTTATTTAAGTATTTCAAGAGTTCTTTTCCCGTGACCATCAACTTCAGAGGAAACTGAATTTGATATTGTACTTTTATATAAATAGTGCAGTAAATTATCGTTGAGATTCAGAAAGAAAATTAGACAAATAAATAGTTATAACGACATTCTCATTATGGGTTTTTGGTATTTTTCCTCCATAAAATCTCAATTTTTTCACATCTCTAATCACCACCCCATATCGGCACCGGAAGGATATATCACCCGAGAACTTCCTTCCTACCGGCAACAGGACTGTCCATCATACGAAAAAAATTAGCAATTGTCTGCTGAGGAATGGTTTTCCACAGAGTAAAAAAATTCTAAAAAGGAGGTTTCACCACAATGGAGTAGCGAGTGGAGCATTAAAATATAGACTAGAAGGTCTAGCTGAGATAAAAAGTATTATTATTTTCAAAAAGGCATTCAAATTTTGATATATCATCGAAACAGAAAACCACAATGTTACCTGGGATCGTGACGTCGCTTATCCTATTTTCAAAATAACACGAGCACGGGACCTTTATTCCGAAGGACCCTCGTTCGCCTCTCAATTGACCGCAACATATTTATTACAATGGAGAGAAGCTCTACTCGTGCGTAGAGCCCGGTGCCGATGAGTGTCAGGTAGGAAATTCGAAGATCTAACGTCAAAATATAAGGTCATCGTTGGTATTAGCATCCAAGGTGCCAGACAAAGATAAAATTTGGGAGAAAATTTTCTCATAAACAGAAAAATTCTGGATTCACCCTATATACTGATCCAAGAGTCCATGTAAATCTAAATAATGTTTTCACTCATTTTAGAGCGAAACACATCAATTTCATGCCCGGGAAAAATGCACCGCATTTCCATCTAAAATCACCAAAAATCCACGAGGGAGAAGAATACATTGGCTTATAGCTAAATTGACAAAAAAACGTCTCGCAAATTCAGGGGATCTAAATATGTTTCCGGATAAATGCGAATGATTGTTTGCCCTCCAGCCATTTTCGCACTTTGGGGCTTAGTAAAGGCGAGCCCTCGGTTTTTAAATATTTTTTTCAAAGCGCGCATACATTCCGATTTCAACGTTCGGCTCCCTTCAAATTACATAACCATGAGAGGCTTACCTTCTACCAAAATAATCTTCACAGGAATGTTACTCCAAAGCTACCAAAAATTCATGCAGGATGAGGACACTTGTGTCGTTCAGAATTGGTTTTTAGGAGGCGTCACGAACTCAGGGGAACCTAGTTCGATTCCAGGTCTCACCAAATGATAATTACTCTGTGCAGTTTTCACGCTGTCTACCCCTTCCATTCCACAAATTTCTGCAACCACAAGTGAAATTCTTCGTAATAAATGAAAATTTCAAGCTCTTCTATCAACCTTTCAGAAATTGTTTACAGCTTTATTACCGTTTCGCCCGCTGTTAACTCTTCATTAATATCTCTTTGGAAATCACACTTAACAATATTTAACAATAAAACGCGTTTCCTTGCATCGGTCAAGCATATATGACCATGTTGAAAATCAATTAAACTGCTGTTTTCCATTAGTGGACCAATTTACTCGAAATATTTGTAAATCCGGTCAAACCGTAAATCAGCAGTATCTGGAATCAATTTATGAGGATAAACGGTGCTCAATGGCAATATAGTTAACACAAAACTCGAAGGCAGTCGCTCTCGTGGAAAATGTCAAGAGGGAATGACAGAAATGGAAGTAGAAGTACAAGCAGGGGATGGAGCGGGCCCGGTCCATTTCGCAAAACTCATTTCCAGCAGTTATTCAAGGACTGGCCCCTCTGCAGATAATCGCCTCTAAAAATACTCGCCAGTTACGACTGGGACATTCGGAAAATTTAATTTTCGCCGAGAATTGCAACCTCTAAAATGTGGATCGGAAAATCGCCATAACACAAAAAAGGTCAGTATTATCTTCCTGGTAACTTCCTGGATGTACTTAAGGGATACGCTAGATAAACTCGCCCATAGTGGAGAAAAAAAATTAGACGATCTAATACGCGATTCAACAGAGTGACAATGTACATCGATAGACAGTCAATCTGGGAGATATAAAAACTGAGTAAATACATGTTTTATTGAATATTTTGCCGTACATAATGACGCACAAGAATTTCATTGCATATGAGTTGCTGAGGACCTACATCTCGTCAGAGTAGGAGTGTAATCATAATGCGTTTACAAATTACGGTAACCACGGTTGTCAATAAAACAAGAGCAATGAAATTTGCTTGGCTACAATTTTCAGTATGGAAAAAAATTCAATTCTACATCTAATTAATTCTGAATCAAGTAATTAACTCCGGAGCAGTTCATTTTGCGGAACGCTTTGTTTCCTGTGAGAGTCACCTTGATAATGAGTGGGACCTCGAAACTTTGGCAGCAATGCCATCTTTCAATGAACTCATTTTCCGACCACAGTGGCATCGAAAAGTGTACATAAGAATATAAGTACATCACATTACCCTACACAAATAAAAAAATTATAACCGACATTTACAAGTAAGAAGATACGAATGACACAAGTTTAATATTTGGTAACAAGAGTTATGGGATAACATAACGCATAGACTTCTTTAATCCCTTCACGAAGCTATTTTGTAGAGTTAGGACCATAACCCTGAGAAAAACGGAGCCACTTCCACTATATTTCACTAGACGACCACCTAAATGGATATCTTTTTCCGATGAAGTGAACCATCGTCATTGACAACCATTTTACCCCGTAGTATCATGATTAACAATACCTTCATTTCAAAGTAGCTTCCAAAAAAATACTCACAAACTCGAATGCGAGCTTATTTTCAGAGGGTGCTGAGAGTAAGAGAATATTTCAAGTTGAATAGGGTTAATTCCGAAATAAGACGCCTAGGGTATAAACCGCTCTCTTTCTCTCTCTCTTTCGCGCGATGATATAATACGATATGGAAACCTGGAGTGCAGCTGAAAGCGGCGGGAAGTAATAAGCCTCAGGTGATGACTTGGCTTCGGACGGAGGGATGACAGAAATATTCTTGGAAGCATTTGAGTCGATATACCCCCTCTCATTCCATCGATTGCGGCCCAAAATGAGAGAAGTGCGTATCGAGAGGACGATTAAAGGGGAGAAGTTGAAAAGATAGAGACGGAGAAAGACCATACGAAAGATTTTCAAGACCTTCTCGACAGTCCCACCCAAGTTCCAACGACTATTTCAGCTTTTTGACACAAATGCGTTTATTGACTTAAAACATAGTCAAAATAAAATGGACGCAACCAAGGCTTCATATTGTATCAACTGTTTTCATGTCCTTCTGATACTATACATGTCTATTTCAACACAGGTGTTGCATTTATATTTCGTGGCTTAATACAGAAATCATGCATTTCGTAAAGAATTTTGAGCCCTATGCATATTTGGACGGCGGCTCTATATTAAAACTCTTTCCTAAGGTTTTTCGTTTGGCGGAATATTATTTAAAATGTTTCAATTTCGTCAAAATTAATTCAGCATTGTGAGTTCACTTACATTGGATTTGATTGTAAATAGCAGAAAATATATTGATTTATGATTCATTGATTGGGTATGGGAAGATAGTGATAATTAGGTCATAAAAATCTATATCCTTAAGTCAAAAACAATAGCAAGTTAATACAATTTGATTCATTAGATTTTCCAATAATAGGCTAAGACATGATCTAGGAAAATGAGTCACGATCTGTTGCCGAATGAGGAAGATATCTAAGGAAATTACCTACTGTTCATAGTAGCATTTGTAGAACACACTTATTATTATTATTATAGTATTCTTCCGCTTAAGAAGGAACGTGCGCTTCGAAATACTGCTTTCATTAGTTAGATAAACTCGATGACAACGAGTTATAATCGCTAAATTTGTCATTCATAAAAATTAAAAGTAATGCTAAATCAATCAAAATAGCTGCACAATGCATGAATTTTACTAAAAATGGAATAATCCTGTGATATGAAGAATGGCTGATATATTGACTCTTAGGTATCGGAAGGATTTAAATACTTTCTCTAGAAATACAGTAAAGCTTTATAACTATGTCAATTGTGATGAATAAAATGAACTTGACTAGTGAGACCTTTTGCTCCGTTAATTTCAACCTAATTTGGAAAAATAGTTTATTTATAATTGCTGACCACCAACTCGACAACGCTGCCTACATATCGTAGTTTCACACCGGTGGAGCACCTTTGTTTGTTTACGTTACCTCGTAGAGTTACGTTGTGACAAAGGGTTCTTGGTGACAATATTAATCGTTTTATTATCCACTTTACATAGCCTTAAGTTATTAAATATACCTTTGGGCTGAAGATATGGCTTCCTTATACCGATTTAAAGGCAAATTTGTGTCTGAAGGTAAAGGTAAGAGCTTGGATTATTTGAGGAAACGAAATGTGGCCGAAAGTGAATACATCAATTCCAACGAGTGCATCTATCGAGTTGAAGATACAGAATCGTTGACGTGCATTTTTAATTTCTTAAGAAGTTTTTGCAACATTTCCCAACATAAAGTGTCCATAATTGTTTACATAATCAATGTTTATGTCTTGATTTAAGAAGATTAAAGTCCCTGTCGAATGACTGACACAAAGTTCTTTAATGTTTATTTCTTTATAGATTTTCCATTCATTAGCATCATCCATACTATTAATAAGGAGTTGATTAGTGAAAATTAGAAAATAATGTTTCAGTTATAACCCAAATGTAATTCGAATCATTAGCATCAGGATAATTAAATAATACTTGTTCCTAGTGCCGAAGTTTCAGTAAATTTGGAAGGCTGGCATTGCAACTTCTACGGACTCACTTATGTCAGCTGTCATCGATTGTTCAATAATGCATCCTAATTTTTATCCTCCTGCAATGACTTCATAAAAAGGTAGATGTATTTACTATTGTTTTTCAAATTATGCTAATTGGACCTTTGGAAAACGTATCAAAGTGAATTGTTTGGACAGTGAAAAAAAAGAAGTACTCTTTTCTATTCTATTTTATACTTTCGAAGAATTACATGGGGTGTTAATTCGATTAATTAGTATGTTCGCCAAGTTGTATTTCCAAATACTACATAGTCGGTACCCAACAGCAATATGCTTGTCTCGTGGTACATTCATTTACCTGTAGACCTTATTCTAGCCTTTTAATATCAATTAAATTGATGATTAAATACATAATGCGCTAGATAATGAAATTCTATTTAAATTAGTATTTACTACAAGTTGAAAACGATGTATATTTTTCGAAATAAGCGTAAAACAATTTGAAGTAGTATTCAGAAGAACAGATAAATTCTATCATTTTCGCTTTTGAAGCGATACGCCTACAATATCAAGGGATGTATTGTATTCCGGTCATGATTATTCGCATGTTTAATAAAATTTAGGCGCATATAGGAATTACTTTAACAACCAGCACTGATAAATTATATATTTTGTTGTATAGCACGTTTCGATATGAACTGAAAATTCGTTTAATGAATTCGTAGAAATATGACTCCGAAAAATCCAATTCACTGGAATAATGCAGCGGTCGTCAGGTGCAATATCGCTCTTCATATTTAACCTCCGTATACTTTGCAACGTTGCCACTACCTCCGTAGCATAATGGCTGCTCGCTCTGCAGAAAACCGGAAGTATGTTCTTTAAACTTAAATACTGGCGCTAACATATCGGTAACCCTTTCTAAAAAAATACATATATTGAGCATCGATGTCTATTCTTTGCTGTGCTAATTTTTCAACGATAAATTTCGGGCCAAATTTAGATAAAAAATGTTTTACAAGGGAAGGTCATCATTCTCCCATAAATACAATGTATTTCAAGGTGGAAATCCATCATTTTCAAATCTATAAATCTTTTTTAAATGGCCGATGACATAGTAATATTTTTTCACTATTCGATAGAAAAAATAATGAGCAACAACATATGTCAAAATGAGGGGAGGTTTTCGGGCATGTTTGAAATGATGGTTCCTCCTTAAGGTAGGTTTCCATGGAGTACTAAAGAAGTGATCTGGGAGCCTCCCTTTCCCTCCAGCACTGCCTTCTTCAATTCACAATAAGACCTACTCCATTTCAATCTATCTAAAAATCCTTTTCTTTTCCTTCCCCTCCATCGTTTCCCTAACATTTGGATCTCTTCAGTGCTATCGAATGCGCAGAATTGGGTTTGGAATACATTCTTGGCAGCAGACTTTGCTACAGAGTGCTTTAAGCCTAGGTTTCAGGGGTAAGAAAGTTCTCTAAAGATTTTTGCGAAGCTCTTCTTGCACTGCGGAATGCGATACATATCGAGAAATGGGGTTTTACAGCTCAATTTCTCGTATTTAAGGTGCATAAAAATTATACCATGCATAAATAATTATTTATTTTATTATACATATAAATATTATTTATTTTATTACATATATAAATCAGTATTTTTAAATAAAATTTCGAACACGATGTGCACTAAAATCTTTACAGAAATTCTCTCAAATGTTATCAGGGACTTTGTATTCAGTTTAAGAAGGAAATAATGCAATCATTGCACGAATTTTTATTTATATCTCAATAGGGTGGTTTCCTTCATCAAAGAAAACGAAAGGTATTGATTGCGATTCGTTACCCACCATTAGTGTATTCATAATATACAAATTATTTTATTTTAGAAATACCGGGTTAGACGAATGGCAATGGTCCATTTTTATCCTCATTTGAAAAGGGCCAGATTGGCGCCCATGCGATGCCACTCCACGTGACGTCACAGGGACCTAGTTTCTATAGGAGAATATAGGAGTTATACATCGTCTGAGGTTACCAATGCATGCATGAGGCGCAGAGCTCAGGGAAACATGTCTTAACAATCACTTATTAAAACTGGCTAAGGCCGGAAAGTTTTCCTCGTTTGATAAGTTATTAATAATCCTTATTTAAGCCAAGCGCTACCAGCCAGCAGGGTACTAGGCTACCCGCTAGCAGCCTGCGTCGTATCAGCGCTAAGCCTCGCCTCAAGGTCACCTCGCAGGGCGGCAACGGGAACCAGAAATACGTCACGCGGAGAGACTTCCTTGCATTCATACTTAAGCGTCGCGTTTTCGCGCGCTTGAAATTTTTCACTTTTCATTTAATCGCGAAAAATAGATATCGCCAGTTAAAAATCTAAAAGCGTGAAATACGTACTCCAGGAGTAATAATCTTTCGATTTAGGGAATAAAAAAATAATAGGAAACCACCCTATTACTCGTAAAGCTCGTAGGCATTTATTTCCATTAATAGTCGGTGTTTTTATTTATCAAATTGTCCACGCACAGCATAATTGCTATTTTATAGTGGCACAGTCAAACAAAAAATGAAAAGTACAAACACAATTAAACATAATGAATTCATACAAATAATAATTTTACGTTATTTATCAACGAAAAAAAATGCTTGCTATGTTCAATGCAAATTATTTTGGGTAGGATAGGTTTATTTATTTTTACTTATACTTATTTCGTATGCAAATGACTATTTTGTGTGATAGCGTATTTCTTAAAATTGTTCGTATTCCTCCATAAAAATCATGACATTTTTTTTAATTGAGAAAATAATATATGAAATGGTGTCAGGCTTGACGTGATGGAAATGTGATAAATCCAAGATGAAATCTAAGCAACAAATGATAATTTCCGTACTTAAATGTATAATTCCATTACCGACCATGGTTTCGACGGTAGATATCATTTTCAAGATGATGGAACAGACTCTATCTTAGAGTTTAGGGGACCAAATGAAGGCCAATGACATAAAACATAAAACAAAGTGGGTTGCGAGTGAAGGTCAAGTTTCTTTCGTCATAGAGAGACCTAAATACATGTGAAAGTGTCTCTTTCATCGACTTGAAAATGACTGAAGAGCCGAAACCATGGTAGGTAATGGAGTTCTCTATTAACGTATAAAAATTGATTATTGCTATTTATATATTGCGATAAACATATAATATTTTAATCCCCTACAGTAATCTGTTGGGGAGAATCACTCAAACCCTGCCATAAACCCTGGAGGTAGCTAGCATGCCATCATGTAGATGTAAATGCTTCCTTGTCATTATGAGTTATGGTCAAAATTTATATTGTCTTATTAGTCTTGGACACTACCTTGAGGGACTAAATAAGATAAAGATATCGTAGTGAATTCTCCAGCCACACTGTATAATTAATTTATTTTAATTCCATGGAACCAATAACAGCACTGCATTGGCCTATAGCAGCGCAGTGTTGTAATATCGCTTTCTCAGTGTAGCTGCTATAGGAGCATCGAAATTGAATTCAATCTAGAAGAATACGAGACAGATATTGTTAGTCGCTGGTTATTGGAGGAGATTCTCAAAGAATTTTTTCTGGCATAATTTTGTGTTTCAGGATAAAAAAAAGTAAATTTAAGGTGAATTACATGTTTCAAATTAAATGTTCGTTTCAAACTAAACTAAGGAAATCATTAAAGCACCAGCAATTTCCTTATAAGATTAGATCGTGCCGACCGAACGAGAAATCTCGTAGTGTGATTTCGAAATCCATTAATCGAATCAAGTACAGATAAGAAAGAGGGGAAATAAAAAAGATAATCGAATGATTTCACCGTTCCTGTTACTAAATAAATAATTCTGATTAAAAAAACAAGAAAAAGAAGTCAAAGTACCGAGAAAAAAGCGAAAATTTATATAATTAAAAAATATTCATGGCTTGGGGATAGAATTTTATAATGATACGAAAATTTGTCACTCTGCATTAGATCATATTAAATGTCCCATTTAAGCTTACACTTTAAAGAAGAAAAATCCTCAAGTGCAGATTTTTTTTCAGTAACAATTCATGGCCATTTATTCACACACAATTCACTTAGGTTTTATATACAAGCAATTTTGATATGTTAATAGCAAATGGATATGATTAATTGATTAGAATGCCATTTCACGCTTCGAATAAGGTAAACCTTAAAAATGCGATGGGAGCTCTGAGTATGTATTCAATTTAGAAGGATACAACAAAGCGATTTAAAGCCGCTGGTTATTTGATAATGGAAAGTTTTACAGCCTTGACTGTGTATTTCGAGACTGAAATAGGTGAAATCTTGGGTGAACATGATTGCCACTTTCGAATCAGTATATCCGTGAGATTCCATGTGAACTTATGATAATTTAAAGCAATTTCCAGAAAAAGTACCCATGAAAACTTAATTTTACTCGTTGTCAGTTGATATAAGATGCACAATAAAACCTCATTTGAAATTTCTGATGTAAAAGGCATTAAATATTCGGTTTCTCAGTGTAACCATCATAAATATATTAAAGGACGTAGGTAGTAAAAAACAAATAAATGTCATACTTCTAATAAGTATGCGGACATAGAATGGAGCACGCAGATGAAGGGCAGTAAGCTGCAGTTCCACGACAGGAGTACAACACTGTTCATATCTGAGTTAGAGTTTCAAAGCATTCAGGCAGAGATAAGCGACGATATGTTGGCAGAACCGGAAAGTTTTCAGTGGTTCAGGAGGAATAGCTTTTGGGGAAGCCGGCTTTAGGTGCGACAGAAGACCAGACTTTTTCTGCTATCGCCAGCACGGTACACCAGAATCGATATCGTATCGTATCTCGATGTCAATTCAATGCCTCATAATACGATCGCTTGCGTTTCTCATGATATTCGACAGGCAGGAATTAATTTTTTTCGCAGGATGTCGGACCTATTTTAGATGGAGGAAATTTTCGTGGGCACTGTGGCATTACATGCGAAAGTGACCAGTCCTCAAAACGTGCTAACGTGTTCTCAAAAATTTCATTATCCTCGCTCTATGACAAGCGCAAGTATGTGAAGAAATGGAATACGTTATCGTTGGGATTATTTTTCGGCTGAAAAAAAAGCAGTATCATACCGCGTATAGAAAAAAGCAGTATCATAGCTCGTAGTATCAGATCACATAAGCTGCTGGTAGCAGAATAAAATGGAGATATAAAAACCTTAAAAAAATGTGGAACGCTTCACGATTTTGCGTGTCATCCTTGCGCAGGGGCCATGCTAATCTTCTCTGTATCGTTCCAATTTTAGTATATGTACCGCCGAAGCGAGTACAAAAGAGAGGGACTGCAATAAGTCTATATACACTACCATCAATGCTGATATTAAGTGTCATTGAATAGTAACACTTGGCATTCAAGCACTGTCAGTAAAAATAGCACTTTTAGCAAATTTTTCTTTAACTGTTTTAAGGCGTCATTACTGGAAAAGACGTTTAAACTCAAGCAAAACGTATTCCCGATGAGCATCACCCAGAATTAAGGTCTTTTCACGGTTTTCAAGCGGCTTGGTAAGCCGCCGCTACATTTTCAACCTTCCTTGAAGATGCCGTAATTACGTACCACCACCCGATACCATCACTCATTCCACTGCGGATTTCAACTGTTTCCTATGCAATAGAGGGCTTTAGAGCGAGATACCAACTTTTGCAACGCATCATATGTCATTCCATTTCTACTATATTTATTTCTATACCTCCCCCTATTACTGCCCAAATTTTAGTGCGAGAACATTAGCTTAATTTTCAGATAAGGGGAACTTGTTAAAAATGAGGTGCATAGATAACTAGTTTAGTCAAAATCACCATGGATTTCGAATAGGTAGGTCGTGTGGGGCTCGAGTAACCCTCTCTATACATGATATTTTTTTCCTCTTCAGAGAGGCACGTTCAAGTAGACGTGATAATCCCAATTTTTAAAAATAAGATTTGAAATATTTTAAGGCAAAACGGAGAGAAGCGGAAGGTTTGATGCGAGATAAAACATTTTAAAATTATGCATTTATCACTTGGGTGAAAGGGCAGTATGTCATATTAACTACTGTGAAGGCGAAGACCATCTTGGTCGGTATCGCGACACACATTTCACTAAGGGCATTCTAACAATTACTTCAACGGCTCTAGTACTGCGATGCGGAAGGCAATGGAAAACTACCACAACATCATCTTGAGTAGTCGCAGGTACTCCACTCCTATTTATGTCATGGAATTCTCTCGAGTAAATAATTCTGGAGGTAAACTAGTCCCTCATTCGGATCTCCGGGCGGGGACGACTCGGAGGGTGCGTCGGTCAAATTTGATTAAATGTCAAGGATAGGAAATGGAACGTTAGATCGCTTCGCACCGGAGATAGGCTAGAAACCTGTAGGTGGAGACGTGGTGGATGAACCTCGACGAATAATAGAAGCTAAAGAATGATAAACACAAGATAACTAAATGGTAATACTGGAATGTGGTTAATGCTTATAAAAAGCTCCGGAATACGTACATAATAGCAACTAGCAGTTTAATGGACAGATAGTAATGGTGTGGATAGAAACCAAACCCTTAACTGTTGTAATGGAGAAGGTTTACATGCGTAAATCAGATTATGAAGATGAAGAAGTAGAATATGGCTACCAAGATATACCGGAAGCTATCAAGCAGGTAAGAGGGGAAGAAAATCTTATTATTTTTGGTGACCGGAACGCCGTCGTCGGCGAAGGTCAGGACGGAGTGATAACTGGGAAATATAGATTAGGTAATCGAAATGAAAGGGGAGAAAGGCTACTTGAGTTCTGAACTGAACACAGGCTAGTGGTTTCCAACACTTTATTCAAAAATCCCCTGCGAATAAGATACACGTGGAAGATGCTATGAGACCTTAGAAGGTTACAAATTGAGTATATTCTAGTGTAATAAAGATTCAGGGACCAAGTGAAGGACTGCCAAAGTTACTCCGGGGCAGAGAATAACACCTAAAATTTTATGGCGGGTCTAGTTCTTAGGGCAGGACTTAACAAATGCTATCTTATGCTTAAGTTTCAGAATACTCGCTTACATTGTGTCAGTGCATGAAGTATGAAATTTAATATGAAGTATGAAATTTAATATGAAGTATAGCGTATATTGCGTTTAACATTGATTCAACCGTGAATTTTGATAGACAGCTAATTAATTCCTGTATTGGTACCTTTTAAATTGGTCTTGATTATGTGTACGCACTGAAAACCTTGCAATTGAAGGCATTTTCAACCTGAGATTAAATTATTTTTAATTTTAAAGTTCTTACGTGACTCTTCTCGATTGCAATGGATATAAAAATATTACTTAAGGCTGCAATCCATCAATTTCGAAGTTTCATGCTTAGAACTTTTATATTCAATTAACTTTGATAGTGGTATTTGTACGAGCCTTTATTTCCCGCGAAATTATAAATGGCAGCTACGAAGCAGTACTACTGACCGTTCCAAAATCACTGTCTTGTTTACACACAGTGACAGTCCTGCTTTCCGTTCCGTTTTGCAGCAGCAGCAGCAGTAGTGCCAGTGAATTTCGGAACGCGCCCCAAGTAGACGCGATATTCTTAAATTTCAAAAAAAGCTTCCGATGAATTGCCGCACGTGAAAATATTAGTTAAGCTTGAAGATTGTGGAATACATACCGATAACATTTGTTGTATTAAGAATAATTGCAAGCAAAGGGTATTCCTAGATGCCGTTGGTTCAGATACGTCGAAGGTCATATCTGTACCTCAGCGAAGTGTTATTGGTCCTTTATTATTCCTTTTGTATATTAATGCTATCAATTCATTTATATCTAATAAAATTACCATTATCCTACCCACATTTACCAGAATATTTTTCAAATCCTTCTTTGTGTCTGCTAGGACCGCTATGTCATCGGTAAATCTTAGCATGCTATTTTTTTCTCCACGGATATTCACCCCCGAGGCATTTTCTTTTATTTCATTATTGGCTCTCTCGATGTAAACGTTGAAAATTAGGGGTGGCAAATCTTAGCTTTATCTCACTCCTTTCCTAATTCTTGCTTCTTCACAGCTGGGTCCTCATTTAATGACCACTGCATCGTTTTTGCATAAACTGTGGATGATTCTCCTATCATTGTAAAGAACACCAATTTCTTTCAGAATTTCCAGCATAGTGTTCCAAACGTTGTCTAAAGCCGTCTTTAACTCCACGACCGCAACGAATATTGTCTGGTTCTTTTCCATTCTCTTCTTTATGAGCAGCCTTAGGGTCAATATTGCTTTTCCTGTGCCTTTGCATTATCTGAATTTGAATTTGTCCTCATCCAAGTAATCCTGTGCTCTTCGTTCTATTCATATATAGATAATCCTTGTCAGTATCTTCGATGCATGTGTCGCCAGGCTTATGGTCCTAAACTCTTCACAGTTATCCGATCTTTTCCTCTTGGGATTTGGGATTTTAATGTTCCTCTCGAAGTCTTTGGTATCTCACCTGCCGTATATTTTCACTATTGATTTTGGACAGCTAAATCAATGCCTTTTCTCCATTATTTTTAATTAGTTGTGCTGAAATATCATCAATACTAGATGCTTTATTCATCCGCAGGTCTCTTACTACCACATCAAATTCTGATCTAAAATGGGGGCTCCCATGTCATCCTTATCCACCATCCTATCTTTTTCAATAGCATTTGTTCTAAGGCTGCTTTCGTTGTATAACTCATCCAGATATTCTTTCAATTCTTTGCTTTATCATACGTTTCCAATAATTAGTTCGCTATTTTTGTCCCTTTGAGTATTTCACACTACGCCTTTCCTAAAAGTGGTTCCTTACGACCCTATATATGGCTATTCTACTCTTCCATACACAAGGTTGTTCTGTATATTCACGGATAAACTCGGTAAGTTCTTCTTCTCTTTTCCATGTTTCACCCGTTATTCTCTAGCTTTCTAAGATTTGCGACGTATCTCGCTTCTTTTTCTCTATTTATTATTTTTTCTTTCCTCTGTTATTATATTCTTTTACTTTTTTCGTTGCTTGGAAAATCTATGAAAAAGTGAGATCTAAGACTTCCAACATGATCTTTTATTTTTTCGAAATAAGTTTTGAAAGGATTTTTGAATAAAGTGTTGGAAACCACTAGCCTGTGTTCAGTTCAGAACTCAAGTAGCCTTTCTCCCCTTTCATTTCGATTACCTAATCTATATTTCCCAGTTATCACTCCGTCCTGACCTTCGCCGACGACGGCGTTCCGGTCACCAAAAATAATAAGATTTTCTTCCCCTCTTACCTGCTTGATAGCTTCCGGTATATCTTGGTAGCCATATTCTACTTCTTCATCTTCATAATCTGATTTACGCATGTAAACCTTCTCCATTACAACAGTTAAGGGTTTGGTTTCTATCCACACCATTACTATCTGTCCATTAAACTGCTAGTTGCTATTATGTACGTATTCCGGAGCTTTTTATAAGCATTAACCACATTCCAGTATTACCATTTAGTTATCTTGTGTTTATCATTCTTTAGCTTCTATTATTCGTCGAGGTTCATCCACCACGTCTCCACCTACAGGTTTCTAGCCTATCTCCGGTGCGAAGCGATCTAACGTTCCATTTCCTATCCTTGACATTTAATCAAATTTGACCGACGCACCCTCCGAGTCGTCCCCGCCCGGAGATCCGAATGAGGGACTAGTTTACCTCCAGAATATTTTACTCGAGAGAATTCCATGACATAAATAGGAGTGGAGTACCTGCGACTACTCAAGATGATGTTGTGGTAGTTTTCCATTGCCTTCCGCATCGCAGTACTAGAGCCGTTGAAGTAATTGTTAGAATGCCCTTAGTGAAATGTGTGTCGCGATACCGACCAAGATGGTCTTCGCCTTCACAGTAGTTAATATGACATACTGCCCTTTCACCCAAGTGATAAATGCATAATTTTAAAATGTTTTATCTCGCATCAAACCTTCCGCTTCTCTCCGTTTTGCCTTAAAATATTTCAAATCTTATTTTTAAAAATTGGGATTATCACGTCTACTTGAACGTGCCTCTCTGAAGAGGAAAAAAATATCATGTATAGAGAGGGTTACTCGAGCCCCACACGACCTACCTATTCGAAATCCATGGTGATTTTGACTAAACTAGTTATCTATGCACCTCATTTTTAACAAGTTCCCCTTATCTGAAAATTAAGCTAATGTTCTCGCACTAAAATTTGGGCAGTAATAGGGGGAGGTATAGAAATAAATATAGTAGAAATGGAATGACATATGATGCGTTGCAAAAGTTGGTATCTCGCTCTAAAGCCCTCTATTGCATAGGAAACAGTTGAAATCCGCAGTGGAATGAGTGATGGTATCGGGTGGTGGTACGTAATTACGGCATCTTCAAGGAAGGTTGAAAATGTAGCGGCGGCTTACCAAGCCGCTTGAAAACCGTGAAAAGACCTTAATTCTGGGTGATGCTCATCGGGAATACGTTTTGCTTGAGTTTAAACGTCTTTTCCAGTAATGACGCCTTAAAACAGTTAAAGAAAAATTTGCTAAAAGTGCTATTTTTACTGACAGTGCTTGAATGCCAAGTGTTACTATTCAATGACACTTAATATCAGCATTGATGGTAGTGTATATAGACTTATTGCAGTCCCTCTCTTTTGTACTCGCTTCGGCGGTACATATACTAAAATTGGAACGATACAGAGAAGATTAGCATGGCCCCTGCGCAAGGATGACACGCAAAATCGTGAAGCGTTCCACATTTTTTTAAGGTTTTTATATCTCCATTTTATTCTGCTACCAGCAGCTTATGTGATCTGATACTACGAGCTATGATACTGCTTTTTTCTATACGCGGTATGATACTGCTTTTTTTTCAGCCGAAAAATAATCCCAACGATAACGTATTCCATTTCTTCACATACTTGCGCTTGTCATAGAGCGAGGATAATGAAATTTTTGAGAACACGTTAGCACGTTTTGAGGACTGGTCACTTTCGCATGTAATGCCACAGTGCCCACGAAAATTTCCTCCATCTAAAATAGGTCCGACATCCTGCGAAAAAAATTAATTCCTGCCTGTCGAATATCATGAGAAACGCAAGCGATCGTATTATGAGGCATTGAATTGACATCGAGATACGATACGATATCGATTCTGGTGTACCGTGCTGGCGATAGCAGAAAAAGTCTGGTCTTCTGTCGCACCTAAAGCCGGCTTCCCCAAAAGCTATTCCTCCTGAACCACTGAAAACTTTCCGGTTCTGCCAACATATCGTCGCTTATCTCTGCCTGAATGCTTTGAAACTCTAACTCAGATATGAACAGTGTTGTACTCCTGTCGTGGAACTGCAGCTTACTGCCCTTCATCTGCGTGCTCCATTCTATGTCCGCATACTTATTAGAAGTATGACATTTATTTGTTTTTTACTACCTACGTCCTTTAATATATTTATGATGGTTACACTGAGAAACCGAATATTTAATGCCTTTTACATCAGAAATTTCAAATGAGGTTTTATTGTGCATCTTATATCAACTGACAACGAGTAAAATTAAGTTTTCATGGGTACTTTTTCTGGAAATTGCTTTAAATTATCATAAGTTCACATGGAATCTCACGGATATACTGATTCGAAAGTGGCAATCATGTTCACCCAAGATTTCACCTATTTCAGTCTCGAAATACACAGTCAAGGCTGTAAAACTTTCCATTATCAAATAACCAGCGGCTTTAAATCGCTTTGTTGTATCCTTCTAAATTGAATACATACTCAGAGCTCCCATCGCATTTTTAAGGTTTACCTTATTCGAAGCGTAAAATGGCATTCTAATCAATTAATCATATCCATTTGCTATTAACATATCAAAATTGCTTATATATAAAACTTAAGTGAATTGTGTGTGAATAAATGGCCATGAATTGTTACTGAAAAAAATCTGCACTTGAGGATTTTTCTTCTTTAAAGTGTAAGCTTAAATGGGACATTTAATACGATCTAATGCAGAGTGACAAATTTTCGTATCATTATAAAATTCTATCCCCAAGCCATGAATATTTTTTAATTATATAAATTTTCGCTTTTTTCTCGGTACTTTGACTTCTTTTTCTTGTTTTTTTAATCAGAATTATTTATTTAGTAACAGGAACGGTGAAATCATTCGATTATCTTTTTTATTTCCCCTCTTTCTTATCTGTACTTGATTCGATTAATGGATTTCGAAATCACACTACGAGATTTCTCGTTCGGTCGGCACGATCTAATCTTATAAGGAAATTGCTGGTGCTTTAATGATTTCCTTAGTTTAGTTTGAAACGAACATTTAATTTGAAACATGTAATTCACCTTAAATTTACTTTTTTTTATCCTGAAACACAAAATTATGCCAGAAAAAATTCTTTGAGAATCTCCTCCAATAACCAGCGACTAACAATATCTGTCTCGTATTCTTCTAGATTGAATTCAATTTCGATGCTCCTATAGCAGCTACACTGAGAAAGCGATATTACAACACTGCGCTGCTATAGGCCAATGCAGTGCTGTTATTGGTTCCATGGAATTAAAATAAATTAATTATACAGTGTGGCTGGAGAATTCACTACGATATCTTTATCTTATTTAGTCCCTCAAGGTAGTGTCCAAGACTAATAAGACAATATAAATTTTGACCATAACTCATAATGACAAGGAAGCATTTACATCTACATGATGGCATGCTAGCTACCTCCAGGGTTTATGGCAGGGTTTGAGTGATTCTCCCCAACAGATTACTGTAGGGGATTAAAATATTATATGTTTATCGCAATATATAAATAGCAATAATCAATTTTTATACGTTAATAGAGAACTCCATTACCTACCATGGTTTCGGCTCTTCAGTCATTTTCAAGTCGATGAAAGAGACACTTTCACATGTATTTAGGTCTCTCTATGACGAAAGAAACTTGACCTTCACTCGCAACCCACTTTGTTTTATGTTTTATGTCATTGGCCTTCATTTGGTCCCCTAAACTCTAAGATAGAGTCTGTTCCATCATCTTGAAAATGATATCTACCGTCGAAACCATGGTCGGTAATGGAATTATACATTTAAGTACGGAAATTATCATTTGTTGCTTAGATTTCATCTTGGATTTATCACATTTCCATCACGTCAAGCCTGACACCATTTCATATATTATTTTCTCAATTAAAAAAAATGTCATGATTTTTATGGAGGAATACGAACAATTTTAAGAAATACGCTATCACACAAAATAGTCATTTGCATACGAAATAAGTATAAGTAAAAATAAATAAACCTATCCTACCCAAAATAATTTGCATTGAACATAGCAAGCAATTTTTTTCGTTGATAAATAACGTAAAATTATTATTTGTATGAATTCATTATGTTTAATTGTGTTTGTACTTTTCATTTTTTGTTTGACTGTGCCACTATAAAATAGCAATTATGCTGTGCGTGGACAATTTGATAAATAAAAACACCGACTATTAATGGAAATAAATGCCTACGAGCTTTACGAGTAATAGGGTGGTTTCCTATTATTTTTTTATTCCCTAAATCGAAAGATTATTACTCCTGGAGTACGTATTTCACGCTTTTAGATTTTTAACTGGCGATATCTATTTTTCGCGATTAAATGAAAAGTGAAAAATTTCAAGCGCGCGAAAACGCGACG
The DNA here is from genome assembly GCF_921293095.1 of Ischnura elegans. Classification (NCBI taxonomy): domain Eukaryota; kingdom Metazoa; phylum Arthropoda; class Insecta; order Odonata; family Coenagrionidae; genus Ischnura; species Ischnura elegans. Next base: position 151,084,264 of record NC_060246.1, read on the forward strand.
CTTAAGTATGAATGCAAGGAAGTCTCTCCGCGTGACGTATTTCTGGTTCCCGTTGCCGCCCTGCGAGGTGACCTTGAGGCGAGGCTTAGCGCTGATACGACGCAGGCTGCTAGCGGGTAGCCTAGTACCCTGCTGGCTGGTAGCGCTTGGCTTAAATAACGATTATTAATAACTTATCAAACGAGGAAAACTTTCCGGCCTTAGCCAGTTTTAATAAGTGATTGTTAAGACATGTTTCCCTGAGCTCTGCGCCTCATGCATGCATTGGTAACCTCAGACGATGTATAACTCCTATATTCTCCTATAGAAACTAGGTCCCTGTGACGTCACGTGGAGTGGCATCGCATGGGCGCCAATCTGGCCCTTTTCAAATGAGGATAAAAATGGACCATTGCCATTCGTCTAACCCGGTATTTCTAAAATAAAATAATTTGTATATTATGAATACACTAATGGTGGGTAACGAATCGCAATCAATACCTTTCGTTTTCTTTGATGAAGGAAACCACCCTATTGAGATATAAATAAAAATTCGTGCAATGATTGCATTATTTCCTTCTTAAACTGAATACAAAGTCCCTGATAACATTTGAGAGAATTTCTGTAAAGATTTTAGTGCACATCGTGTTCGAAATTTTATTTAAAAATACTGATTTATATATGTAATAAAATAAATAATATTTATATGTATAATAAAATAAATAATTATTTATGCATGGTATAATTTTTATGCACCTTAAATACGAGAAATTGAGCTGTAAAACCCCATTTCTCGATATGTATCGCATTCCGCAGTGCAAGAAGAGCTTCGCAAAAATCTTTAGAGAACTTTCTTACCCCTGAAACCTAGGCTTAAAGCACTCTGTAGCAAAGTCTGCTGCCAAGAATGTATTCCAAACCCAATTCTGCGCATTCGATAGCACTGAAGAGATCCAAACAGCTTGAAACTTTCAAGAGCTCCAAGAGCGTGGGTAATATACGACTAAAGTTGTTCGCCCTCAGACGGTCCACGTCGAACCCAACATTTCCGGCTTCTTTTCCTGGTGGATGCCTTCCATTAAAACTGCTGGCGAGCCATTCTTAGCGGTTATACTGAGGTACAGAATAGAAGCTAACGGAAGTCTTTTTCCCAAGAATCTTGCCTCTCCGATCACCGGGGTTGCCTGACAAATATGTATCCAGGTCCGTGTTCTCGTAACAGCTCTCTATGGAAGAAATGCAGCTCAAATGATGCGCATATAAATTAAATAAGCTGAATTGTAAAAATAAAAAATATCTTAGCCATTATAGATATTTTCAGAATATATTTCATTGAATCATGAAAGATAAAATTATGCAGAGACTACCACCTTTGATATTTGGAAATTAACTCCTTGGTAATGTTCCACATAGTTATACGGGCAATAGCGAGGATAAAATATAACGAATTATCGCAACGTGGCTCCTCAAAGGGAAACTGAAAGATGAGCTATGTTATTATCATAAATTATATTATTATGTTAACGGTTACATATTGGTAAAGACCAGAGCCAGATTTAGGTAGAGGGTGGCACGTGGCCCATTTTGGTGGGAGGCCCACTGCTTCAAGGTGTTGCAGTCATTAACGAAATAACAGAAAATGCAAGGAACACAATTTTCAGCAATCAGAATTTTTTAATAGCCTGGTCAAATTAGCCCAAAAATAGGGGTTTGAATGGCTTTTTCTCAGAAATGGTAAATCTCAGAGAAAAAAGGACACAGACAATTTTGTAGATAATTTCTTAATCTACAATTTTGGTCTGAGAAAGTTTAATCGTAAAACTAACCGTTTGGCCAAAATATGCAAACAACTCATTTTGTGGCCTTTGACCTTGAATAAAATAATTTGCACACACTGGATCGATAGGGGCTTTTCAGGATTTCATTAGAGTGGTGTCCTTAACGTTCATGCCAATTTTCGCGCTGTTGGGAAATTATGCAAGGGATAATGTATATTTTGACCGGGCTAATACTTCAATGTTGACGATTAGATATTAGCCAAAAAACAACCCGACTTAACTTCGAATCTCCTCATACATGATGGTTTTCCTTGTTTTTCCGATTTTATGTGATTTACCTCCATATTAGCGGAAGCCCCCTTGGCGGGTGGCCCGGGCCCCTTGGGCCCCCCATTTCTACATCTACATAATACCCTGCGAGCCACCTCTAGGGTGTTTGGCATGGGGTGATCAATCACCAGCATGCAGCATGCATTTGGACTCCCACATGCACACCACACGGTCCAAAAAACGCCACGTATACTAACAAATTATACTACCATATGCTGTTAGAAACAATGATAAAATTAAGAAACATGCATTAAGTTTTACATAAGTTAGTAGGCTACACTACAAGTCATGTAATCTATTTATGAGTTCTATCGCTGCCGTTATAATCTCTTATTTATCGTGGAAAAAAAGACATTGTGAACCTGTATGTTCTACAATCTATCTCTCTTATTTTATTTATATGATCTGGTCTTCCGTAGTATGCTGGCGTTCGTAAGATATGGTTAACTTCGTTAGAAAAGACACTGCTCTTGAATTTATCTAAAAGGTTTAGTCTCTTTTTCAATTTGATCCGGCCCTGGTCAAGACAGTTCAACATGGAAAATTTCAACAATCATCCTAGTCTATCTTCATACCCACATGGAACTTATTCTTCAGCACGGCGCGAGGCCCGATTCTCTAATACATAATTTAATACTATTAAGAAACCCTCACTCCTCCTCCTCCCTAGTCGCTTGCACAACGCCCTTCCTTCCATGGTGTCAAATATCCCCTGTTCTCTAGTCCATGTTCCATCCAAGCAACCTGCCACCTCTTTACATCTACATCTACATAATGCCCTGCTAGCCACCTCTAGGGTGTCTGATAGGGGGTGACCAATCACCCACACGCAGCATGCAAGACGACCGCTACATGGACTCCGCTTGGCCATAGAAATAATACGCATATGACCAAAATATGCATGCATATATTCATGCAGAGTCAAAACTTGCCAATGGTTAGTAATTCCTATATCTCGTCCCGAGCTTATAATCGTTAACCCATTGTTGACCCGATTTAAATTTTCACAGAAGGCGATAGCCGTTGGTCATTAGATTGGGCCAGGAACCCTCTCCTTATGCGGCTGAGGTTATATTGAAGTTGTTCGGCCTTTTCGCTATCTCGACGGATTCACATATAAGACGCGGATGATATTCTTCCGTCTTCGCCAATACCCTCGCAAGTTTTCCTCGCAAGTATCTCTCTCATTGTTTAGTCCGCAATTCCCAGCCAATCCGGCTGTCTCCTGGGTGTTTCCCTTTTCTTGTTGTTTCTTGCAGCTAAAGACAATCACTTTTTAAATTTTTACATGAGTCATGGCATAGTTAATTGGGGGATTTAGGGATTGGTAATGTGGGTAGGGTTTAGGGCAGATTTGGGATAAAGGTATTTTGGTTTAACAGGTATTTCGTAGTCCCAGAGATTTTCTAATAATGGATTTTTAGTAGCAGTGAAAGATTTTTCGAATTTAGACAAGTGCGATTTTAGATAAGTTAGAACTGGACATAGTTGGAGGTCTTTCCTGATGTTTTTGTTGCTCATAAACCATGGCGCATTTATTATTTTACGAATGATCTTGTTTTCGGCGACCTGAATTTTCTTGAGATGAGATGGTGCTGCATGAAGCCAAGCCGGTGCTGCATATGTGAGTATTGGTTTGATTGTAGAATGATAAAGCAGAAGGTTAGTTTTGATGGAAAGCGGTGAACTCTTCCTTAATAAGGGCTGGAGAGATGAGCTGATTCCTGAGGCCTTCTGTACAGCAGATTGGATATGAGTGGACCAGATTAGTTTATTAACTAGTAGAACTCCGAGGTATTTAATTGTTTGGCATTTTGGAATTGTTTTATTTCGGAAGTAGATGCGATGTCCTTCGCCGACTTTTCTTCTTTTGCTGAAGACTAGATGTGAGCATTTGGTTGCGTTGATGGATAACTTCCAAATGTCTGCCCATTCTTTATAGGAATCAATATGGTCTTGAAGCTGGTCCGCTGTCCGTTCCGGGTCGGAACCCTGGGCCAATATGGTGATGTCGTCAGCGTAGAGAAATAGTTTGGTTTCGGGGAAGGTAGGAGTATCGTTGACAAATAAGTTTGAAAAGGGTGGGGGAGAGTATGGCTCCTTGTGGGACGCCAGAGGTGATGGAGTAGAAGGAAGAGGAAGCGGAATTAATTTGGACGTAGAAGGTTCGATCGGAAACAAAGGACTGTAGGATTTTCAAGAGGTAGGTTGGAATTGGGAGTAAGGAAAGCTTATATATTAGGCCCAGAGTCCAGACCCGGTCGAATGCTGCTTCGAGGTCCAGGAAGACGGCATGAGTAATCAGTTTTCCATTGAATCCGGCAATGGTTGATTCAGTGAGTCGGACAATTTGATGGGTTGTGGATGTCTTGGAGCGAAAACCTGTTTGTTCTGGCTTGATTATGTCTTGTTCAATGAGGATATTCTTCAGACGGTAATGAAGTACTGATTCGAATAGCTTCCCGATGGTGTTTAAAAGACTAATCGGCCGGTAGGATGATGGATTAGAAGTCGGTTTATTGGGTTTTGGTAACATAATTATCTTCGCAAGCTTCCAAGATGTAGGGAAGTATGAAATTTGAACCAAAAAGTTGAATAATTTAGTCAGAAGGTCAATGATGGGGTTTGGCAGATTTTTTAGAAGCCTGTTTAGGATCCCGTCTGGGCCAGGAGCCGATTTCCGCTTGAGATTTTTGATGGTAGTTTTCACCTCAGCAGACGTGATAAGATGTGGCTCAGACAGCGGGCAGAACTGTAGACTCAGCCAGGCTTCTGTGCACTCACTTTCTTTTTCTGATTGTAAATCGTTTGTAAATCGGAGTTCCAGCTGCTTCGCAAAAAGTTCTGCTTTTTCATTATCCGTGATGGCGTGGCCGTTTGAAGATTGTAGTGCAGGAATCTGGCGTCTCGGTTTACGCAGGGCTTTGGAAACCGGCCAAATGGTGCCGTCTTCGCTGCGAAGTAATTCCACTTTTCGGTCCCAGCATTTCTGACGATGTTCCTTTAACATTCGTTGTACTCTGTTGCGTAGCGCGTTGAACAGTTGGCGATCTTCTCTTAGTCGAGTGCGCTGCCAGATTTTTCTTGCTGTGTTCCTCCGCGCGATGGTTTTCAGGATGTCCTCCGGAACAGCATCAGGAAGAGTTTCCGGTGGTGGTGAATAAGTGGCTTCTTTTTCTGCATGTTTAATGAGGGAGGTAATTTGATGAATTAAATTATCAGCGTCACTTCTGCATTCTAAAGGAATATCTTGCAAGTGGTGGCAATTGTCTCCGAGAAAGTGTGCAAATTTGCTGTAATTTACACGCTTCTTTGATGTAGTTGATTTATGAGCCGGTGAGCAGTTTATTGTGAAAAGGACAGGCAGATGGTTGGAGGAGGAAGTGTCTAGTGTAATTGGATGGCTGGTTTGGGGAAGGTTTAAGGTGAGAGAGATATCTAGGATATCAGAGGTTGCTTGCGGAGTGAAATGGGTTGGGGTACTGGGAGCGAGGACGTTGAGGTTTCTGGTTTTTTGAAGTTGCTGCAGCATTAATCCGGCTCTGTTCGACGAATTGCTGCCCCAATCGAAACATTTTGCATTGAAGTCCCCGCCGGCGATGGCTCGGCCGGTGAGAAGAGAGTTGATGTGTAAAATATCTTCCTTCTTTGGACATTTCGGAGGCCGGTAGACAGACCAAAGATTGATGTCTCCAATGCTGGTTCGGATCTTGGCTCCAACTGCTTCTACTGACGATTCATGACTGGTTGATATTTGTGTTGATGTTATGGAACTCTTGATCAACAGAAGAACGCCTCCTCCTCTGGGGTCTTCACGGTCGCGTCGATATTTCGTGAAACCTGGCACATATAAGTTTTTGTCTGGCTTAAGAAACGTTTCCTGGATGAAAGCTGCGTCGATTGAGTGCGTAGAAAGTAAGTGTCGGAGTTCTTCCTGTTTTTGTGCTATTCCGCAAATGTTCCATTGCAGTATTCTGACTTGCGTCGCTCGGTGACTAGCCATCGCATAGGAGAGTAACCGCCGCTTGAATCACTTCGTTTATTATGATTTCTGATTTAGGAGTGGTAGAGGGAGCAAGGAGTTTTTTAACCAAGTTGGAGAGGAAAGAGGTAAGTTTTTGTTTAACGGAAGGAGTGAGAAAGGACGAAATGATCGATTGCAGGTTGAAGTCGGAGGATGTTGGATTTTGCTGGGAAGTAGAGGGAACAGGGTTTTGTTGATTTGGAAAAGGAGGAAAGCTATCAAGCGGTGGCACGGTAGCTGTATTTGCAGGAGAAGTTCTGTTGCCGCGAAGTTTTTCTGCGAAGGTTTTGTATGAAGGACAGCCTTTGTAATTCGCTGGATGATTTCCGGCGCAGTTGGCACATTTTGGCGGTTCCGGCTTGAAGAGCGTGCAGTCTTTATGTGAGTGGAAGTCTCCGCAACGGACGCAACGTGTCTGCATTCCACAGCTTTTGTAGGTGTGACCGTGACGCTGGCAGCGCGTACATTGCGGCGGGCCGGTGGATGGTTTGAAGATTTCAATTGTTACATGTAAATCGCATAAATATATAAGTTCCATAAATTTCGGCTTGTCTTCCGGTTTGGAGAGCTTAATTTGAAACAGAGGAAGCAATCTGGTGGGTAATGGCGGCAGTTCTGCATCAGGATTGTCACGGCGGAGACGTTCTCTGCGTTCTCTTTCAGCTTTTGTCGGCCGGGTTGTGCGTAGTTGCACGACGTCATCAGCGGTGAGCCCTTCTTGTTGAAGGGATTCATGGATTTCTTCGCAAGTTGTGTCATGCAGTAAGCCGCGAACAGTGAGAAATATTTTCTTATCCTCAGGCAACTGGTAGGAATAATATTCCCATTTCTTTGCATCAAAAAGCTTGACTAGGGCGCGGTAATCGTCCACTGATTGATGTTGAACCCTGATCTGGCTGCCCGTTGAGTGACTAATCGGAGGAGAATTGCATGCAGAGATGATCGCGCGATGTTTGATTGACCATTGCATGGAATATTTTTAAAAAATAGGTGGAATTTTAGATTATTTAGCCTGAAATTGCGATGAATTTCCACTTTGACGGTCCTGAAGAGGGTCGTTTTTGACTTGTTGTACGTAAGGTAGGTGATCTGGGCCGAAAGGCGGCGGTAGAAATTGATGCCGCGTGATTTTCTGAGTAACGGTCCAGAAGAGGGCCTAATTTATCAGCGTTGTCGTTGAGGGCGGCGAACTGGTTGACGGTAGTCACTGGTTCTGGCAGCGGTGGAGTTCCGACGCGGCAGCGCTTTTTTGGCCGAACGAATTGATCATCAGATGAACAGTGTGGTTGACTAATTGGCGGAAGGCCGAGAATGACGCGCACTTTTGCATCTAAGAGCTTGTCAGGATGGATCGAAATTTGCACTGAATCACTGTTACAGTCTGGAACCACATGGGAGGGAGTGGGGTTAATGCCATGACTCACCGAGACAGGAACTGGGTTGTCCGGCTGTTGGCTCTCTCCTGGCGATGATGACGAGGATTCTGGTGGCGACTTGGCTGTATCCTCTTGTGGAAGCTCGAATTCCCAGACGGAGTCCGGCGAATCGTTGTCCATGGCGCCTTGTGGCGCCGTTGACGGATTCAGCAACTCTGTCGTTGACGCGTTAAGATGCACTATTTAAAAAAAATACTAGTACGTTGTCGCAGCTTGGCACACACTTAATGACCGAATGGTTCACCAAGGCAGGTTCCAATGCGGGTTCGCCAATACCCGTGAAGCGTTATACATTATCTTATGTCCAGGGTTGGAGGCGTAATGTTCAGCGACCGCTGATGCGTCCCACTGATGTAGATTCAACGCTCTTTCATGCTATTTAAGCCTTTGGGAGATAGAGCGCTTGCTCTAGTCCCTAGTAGCTTTTGCCGCAACAGCAGGGAACCTCGTACACTCCCATGGATTGAAGGGGAGGATGGCTATCCTTCGGTGAAGGTAGGATATTTTTAATTTTCTTCGCCGTGCAGAAGCGAGTCCTGATGTTGCCTTTTTGAAGGATCCTAGCGATTCTATCGGTGACTCGGGAGTGAAAAAGGAGGGAACTTCGCCAGAGAGAATATTTCCAGCTGGTATAAACCAGCAGAGAAAGTGCAAAAAGTCAAAAACAATAATAATAAATGTATAGCTCCTTAAACAATTCAAACTTTTGATATCATAGATACAAACCTAGTTTAGGAGCTTTAGGTGACACCAGAGGTTATTTCCTGTTAGTGGGGACACCGTCAGAAATGCATTCGTAATACTGTGCACATTGTTGGATAACAAAATATGTCTTTCAGATGAACTTTTGATACATTAGTAATATACATTAAAGATACGCCAAAAAAACAATGGAATTGAAATCACATAAACAAAATTAAGGTAAATGAATATGGTTTTAGAATACTTCAATGAGATATCCCCTATAATATTGACCGCTAGTTATCGAATTAAAGTAATCTATCCCCACTATCGACCACAGAGCCCGGCGATTAATTATAGCCTTAAAAATTCGTCGTTAACATAGCCTATCATTGCTTAACCATTAAAACAGGGATGGTTTGAGTTACGATCTTTAGTTGTCAGAGGCCGGTTGGAGGGTATGAGTATAACTCTCACCAAGCAAGCCAACCATAGTGGCGGGAAAAATGATGAGTGACAACGGGTGATCGTATTTTCCCAGATAGCAAATTTCGAAGGAAAGGTGACTGTAGCATTGCCGTCGACGATGTCCACCTTTTCCCTTGTCCAAAGCAGGACCATGGAGGCGAGGACGATGACCTCACTAACACTTCTACTCTTACTCTGAATCATCTTTACAAAAGATGACCGCCTCATAGTGAAGGTCGACTGGAGGAAAAGGAAAAGAAGAAAGGAAGATCTTGCGAATGCTGGAATTCGAACCTTGAAGTAGAAATTGAGAGGGAACATGAGCAAGTAATGATACAAACGGATGTCTTACAGTGTTTCTGTTTGCTGTCCCCTCCCTTATATAAGTAGGTCTTTTTATAGTAGAGAGTAGGGTAGAGTGTAGATATAATAGTGGGATTATAAATAAAGGGGTAAACTCAAAAGTTTTCACAGGCAAAAAATATTAATTATACAATACTAAATTCGGAGTTATTTCTGAAAATTATTTACGGACGAATATTCTTATTTTTTAGACTCAATCCCAAGTAATAACAGCAACAAGTTAGACACATAGAATCATCCGTCATGACCCGGATCACACAAGAAAACTGGAATGCATACAATATCGTATCAATCCTGCAAGGTGTTTTTGGCTCTCTATATAGCCCATTATCGAACTGAAAATCATGCGTCCCAAGATTTTGCAATGAATAGGGTAGTTTCCTTCATCAAAGAAAACGAAAGGCATTGATTGCGATTCGTTACCCACCATTAGTGTATTCATAATACACAAATTATTTGGTTTTTGAAATACCGGTTTAGACGAATGGCAAGGGTCAAATTTTGTCCTCATTTGAAAAAGGCCAGATTGGCGCCCATGCGATTCCACTCCGCATGACGTCACAGGGACCTAGTTTCTACACGAGAGGATAGGAGTTATACATCGTCTGAGGTTACCAATGCATGCATGAGGCACAGAGCTCAGGGAAACATGTCTTAATAATCACCTATTAAAACTGGCTAAGTTCGGAAAGTTTTCTTCGTTTGATAAGGTATCAATAAACCTTTTTTAAGCCAAGCGCTACCATCCAGTAAGGTACTCAGCTATCCGCTAGCATCCTGCGACGTATCAGCGCTAAGCCTCGCCTCAAGGTCACCTCACCGGGCGGGAGGGGGAACCAGAAATACGACGTACGGAGATATTTCCCGGCATTCATACTTAAGCGTCGCGTTTTCGCGTGCTTGAAAATTTTCACTTTTCATTTAATCGCAAAAAATAGATGTTGTCATTTAAAAATCTAAAAGCGCGAAATACGTACTCCAGGAGTAATAATCTTTCGATTAAAGCAATAAAAAAATAATAGGAAACCACCCTATTGAAGTGAGAAACAAATGGCATTAATTACTGGGCTTTTTCTTATCCTCACCCTTAACAACAGGTGTGATGTTCGCGTTTTCCAAACCTTAGGGTCGATGTTTCTTGTTAGGGATTTTTCAAATGCTATCTTCATGTACGGCGCTATCTATGTTGCAGATCCCTTATATGTATACTACGGCTAGAATGAAATCAGTGCCTGGAGACTGCCAAGGATTGACGGATCTGTGTTATTTTTCTAAATCACTGCTTAGAATACAGATAGACGACATTTTCTCTTGGTATAGTGAAGGTAAAGGCATTAATGGATTAAATGAATTATATAAAAAGGAATTTAAGAGATTAGCTTTATCCTGATTATTGGTTAAAATGTGCTTGGTATTGTGTAATCTGTATTTAACTTTACTTTAAACTTAACTTGTTATTCCATATTAAAAATTGTTAAAACATACTTGGTATCGCATATCGTATGGGGTCGCCGACATGCTAATTTTTGGGTTTACTTTATAGCTTTTTTATTGATTACTATCCGCCCATTACTCAGTACATTTATCGTATACCCTTCAAGGGTGTTACAAGTTACACACATACTTGCAGCCTCCGGATGCTTTTTTCTCTAGTCAAAATTGACTTGAAGGTACGTAAGTTATATTGGTGGCATCACTTCTATCACCCCTCTTTATGCCATTTGCAAGCAAGTATTTCATGTAGATGTAATTAAAAACAGCAGAGAAACATTAAGGCTGGAAATGATCGAAGAGATCCTTCTGAAGGGGCCCATGAAAGTAAAATGCGAAAAGAAGATCTTCGAGAAACTACTATTACTACGTAGTCTATAATGAACCAGGATTATAGCTGAGGAACAACTTATGGATCGATTGCACGTATAACAAATTTATGATTTAAAAATACAGTGATTATTGCTCGTTTTTACATTCTATGGACTTCCATATCTTGAAAAATTGTTTGAAAAATAAATGCTCAAATTAGAGCTATCCTTTTCGTTTGGCAAAAACCGTGCAATTTTTTGTAGATAGCAGAATAAAACATTTTGATTGCGATCGTGGATTTCTGATGATACCTAGAAAACAAATAAATAGATGGCCTTTCATTTCCAGTTCGCTTTTTCGCAATCCGCAATCTATAGATTGGGTTCCGAGATATTAAACTACTAATTCAAGTTGAAAGAAAATGAATTCGGAATCGCCGTACTCATTATTGGGCGAAAGAGGGGGACAGGAATGTTGGGATAGGCGGTGGGGATATAGGACGCGAATGGGGTGATATTCAACAAATTTGGACTAAAACACATGTACCTACACTCTCATATCTATATATACTATTACATAATATCATAGAGTAAGTATATTCTAGAGGGCTCACGGCATAGGCGGAAATCGTATCGACAGTTTTAATACTCAAAGACCTGATAGATGCCCCCGGAGTGGCGAGCTAGAGGCGAGAGAGATCACGTTCAAGGTCACTTCCTCTACCTCGTCTTTCGCCTTTCCTTCCCGCCGTCCTTTCTTCCTAACTCTCCATCCATCTCCTAAGCATCGAAGGAAGGGAAGACGATGTTTGCCTGGGGATGTTTGTGACAATCATCTGAGAGAATAGTCTCAATCCTCCCAGCAAACGGAGTCGGGGCACCTATAAGGATTTCTTTCTCGCCTGGCGAGCTGCGTCTTCTACGATTCCTTCCCTCATCTCTCTGCTTGGCTTTCCTCATTACTACTGAAAACAGTTTAACAATATACAGCTGTGAATAAGTGTTGAAACCATCTCATGCACTTCAAACATTGCAGTCCGAAAGCCAAGAGGAGGGAGAGGGAATTTTCAGGGGAGCCCCGGGCCCTTTAAATATATATTCGCAAACTTAACGAATAGGAATCAGTTAGATAGGGTCACGGAAGTATTCACGACCACCACAGATTTTGATGAAAATGTGAGAGGAGATATGCTCGAATATCGAATGGACGTTGGAGGGGTTTTACATGCAGCAATGTAATACTATGCGAGACACAATGATTCCTTTGACGAAGTACTACAGCCTTCCAAAATGCGGTACTGGAACATCGGTAAATTTGAGAGATAATATCGGCGATGGTATTTTGTCGGAAGACATGATACTGAGCCACTTTGTGCAATTTTCTGCACTCCATTTAATAAGGCAAGGAAATACAACCCGTGAATTAGTTCCACGCTGAAAATTTAATGCGGAAGCGGAGACACATATATGATAATAGAAGTTTCTTATTTCAGGAATAAATAACATATAAAACGTAAAGGTTTGCGAACAAAAACATGCGAAAAAAATAAACAAAAGAATTCACATTTATTTAAATAAAAGCTGGTAGCAATTTTACACAACATTTTCATACGCTCGACGCGTTTCGGCTCACAGAGTCATAATCTGGTACAAGACTCTGTCTTACATATAAATATCACCTTTGTATCTTGTATGTGAGGCACGATATAGTGAAAGTTCTTAATATTATTAAAATTAGCCATTTCAATATATCCACTGAGTTCTTGGAGGGAGGAGGTAAGGTGGGGTTTGGGTGACGAGAAGTGGGGATATTGAAGGTTGTGGGAGATAAAAAACGACCCCTCTTAATTCCTAAAATGTCATTTTGACTGTCGATACCGTTAGCTTTTAAAGCAATAAGTATTTCAGATTTTTTTTTAGATCGGCAAGAGAAACCCGACACCCATGGCGTATAAATTACGCCGCGCGACAGGACGTGCACCTTTATATCTGTATCACCTATAAATGCGCAAGCTTGAACTAAGTTCTACAAATAAAGAGTAAAGTACGCCACGCGCCCAGCCGTGTTAAAGTATCAGGCGCGCCCGCTCGAGTATTAACGAAGATGTTTTACCTTTGGAACATTGCTCAATCATTTGCTTCGCTGGATATCTCCTTAAGAGACTCTAGGCTAAAAGTGGATGCATTAACTACAAGAAAAATTTTTCTGGGAAGAAAACAATTGAGGACAGGAGACAAATATTAACTTTGGAAAGAACACTTCCAGGAATAACTAAGGATGTTGAGGGTTTGCTGTGTCCATAAAAGAAGTTTATCAGAATTTGTAAAAATTATCTCCGTTAATTTTAAGAAATCAATTTTGTGACACACCTCATAAAAGGAAATTGAGAAAGTCGATGCTTGCAAGAGCAGAGAGGATCCTTAATTTAGAGATGGAATATGAGCCTGAGGAAAGTAATGAACAATTAGTGTTCACCATAAATTTACTTTTTCAATGTATGATAAAAAGAATTATTTCGGACCGATTTAAATTAAAGTTTACCAGTATGGAAATAATGTGCAATAAACATTTCCTGCAAGTTTCAACTTTATACTAAGAACAGTCTGCCGGAAAATGGATTAGGAATATAAATTCGGACAAGTCAAGTAACTAGCCGAAATTCGAGAAAATATTTTTTATAACAATTGTTATAAACAATATCGAATAATTAATGTCTCCACTAAACGTAGCAACCCTTTCTGCTTCAGAATATATTTTAGACTTGTGGAACGAGCAAATTAAAAAAATTGCCAAAATTGTTCATAGCCATCTGGTTAATTGTTCTAGAACTACACCAAAAACGTATACGATTTTTGTACGTGTGGTGAGCTCTCTATATATACTTACTCTATGATAATACCCTGCGAGCCACCTCTAAGGTGTTTGGCAGGGTGTGATCAATCTATTGTAGTCCCACATGCACACCACACGGTCCAAAAACCGTTACGCATACTTAATACTAAGTATAATTCTTTGCTATTACCTATACCAAGTGTGATTTTGTAACTATGTACAAGCTCACCTACTCAGTGACGTCATGGCAAAATTAGTAGTGCCGGAGCGTAATTTCCTTAACTTTTATTAGAAGTGAAATATTACTCGGTGTACTTTTTTATTTATTATTTAAGTTATCATTTACATTTTATTATATTTTTTCCTTTGGTTACGAATGTATATATTAGAAATTTTGAGGCAACAAAATTGATAAATGTGTTATTTGACTATTATATCTTTTGTTAACCAGTGCCGGAACGCCGTTCCGGCACCATGACACCACTGCACCTACTCATAAAGCAGATTTGCGTAGGAAACTAATTTCTGCCTAGGTATCAGGAACGTCCTGCTTCCAAACGCCCTATCCTTCCCTTTCCTGACCCTTCTCCCTTCACCCAGCAAAGAGAATTGTTTTTCTTCCAATTGTTTAACGGCCGTAGAACGTTTACTTATTAAAAGCTCTCAGCTATATTTCCAGGAACATTACAATGGTATACGATATTGATCGTTTTAATAAGAATGATAAGGATCAAATTGATCTACCGAGTTAGTAATGATGAAGTCCTGAGAAGAGTATGAGAGAAGAGAAACCTCATCATAAACCTGATAAGAAGACGGAACAACTTTACAGGCCATATCTAGAAACAAGATGAAGCATTCGTCGAGTGAAAAGTAGGTGGCAAGAACAGAAAAAAGAAGACCTCGAACAATATATACCAAACAGGTAAAGAAGGATGCGATGGGAAGAAATACATAGATGTGTCAAGAATAGCTGATAGGAGAATTGAGTGGAGAGCTGCGTCTAACCAATCTTAGGATTGCTGAATATCTACATCTACTATTAAATAATACCCTGCGAGCAACCTCTGGGGTGTTTGGCAGGGGGTGATCAATCACCAGCATGCAGCATGCAATTGGACTCCCAAATGCACACCACACGGTCCAAAAAAACGTCACGCATACTAACAAATAACACTACCATAAGCTGTTAGAATTAATAATAAAATTAAGAAATCCATTAAGTTTTACATTGGTTTGTAGACTACACTAAAAGTCATCTAATATATTTATGAGTTCTATCGCTGCCGTTATAATCTCTAATTGATCGTGGAAAAAAAGACATTCTGAATCTGTCTGTTCTAAAGTCTCTCTTATTTCATTTATATGATCTCATCTTCCGTAGTATGTTGGCGTTCGTAAGATATTGTGAACTTCGTTAGGAAAGACACTGCTCTTGAATTTATCGAAAAGTTTTAGTCTATTTTTCAATCTACGGTCCGACAGAGATTCCCATCCGATTTTTTCTAAGAGGTCAGTTACCCTAACAAGACTATCGTAACGACCTTTTACATACCTGGCAGCTGTTCTTTGCACGCGTTCCAACTCTGTTATTAAGCCTATTTCATGATGGTCCCAAACACTGGCAGTATATCCTATATGGGGTCTAACGAGGGAAAAGTAGCTAATTTCTCTCACTTTGTCGTTGCACTTTCCTAATATTCTTTTAACAAAACCCATTTTACGATTAGATTGACCGGTTATTTCCCGAATACGTTTATTCCACGACAGATCATAATTGAGTCTAACTACAACATATTTCACGGATTCAACTGTTTTAAATTGGGTACCCCGAATGATACAGCTATGTTGAAGGGAGTTATTCTTCTTCAAGAAATTTATTACGACGTATTTTTTTCAAATTTAATTCTAACTGCCATGGATCGCACCACGCTTGGATAGCAGCAAGATCTTTCGTTAGTTCATCCCTTTCCTTGCTGGAACTGTATTTCCCTGTAAACTACAGCGTCGTCTGCATATAATCGTAGCTTACTGTGTACTACTTCACCGATTTCGTTTATATAAGGAAGGAATAGGATTTGGCCTATAACTACCCTGAGGGACGCCAGAAGTGACTCTAACCTCGTTGGAGACTGCACCGTCTAATACTACTCCTTGCACGCGGTCGCTGAAAAGTTCTCCTATCCAGGGAATGACATCCTCATCTAGGCCGTAATATTTCAGTTTTCTTATTATCCATCCGTGGGGTACTTCATCAAACCCTTTTTTTAATCAAGAAAAATCGCAAGGACTTTGCATGAGATGGACGTCAAAGATATCGGTCTGTAATTAGATGGCTGTTCCATGTCTCCACGTTTGAATATTGGCATTACATTCGCAATTTTCCAGTCATTAGGTACTTCATGTGGCTTGATGGATTTACTGAATATTAACTGCAAGAAGGGGGCAATTTTTGAGACCAGTGATGATGATGAATCGTTTCAAGTTCAAACTCCATCCCTAGCCCCTCAATGCCTAAGCACTTAGTCCGAGTGGCGATCTGGGAAGATTCCCAAGGGTCAAGGATGAATATTTTGCGGCGAGCGTCAACGGGCGATCCAGGGATTCCCATGCGATGGATGTGAGACGCGCTGTCCTGTCGTGAGCACCTCGCGCCAAAATCTGGCTCTAACGAGTTCGCCCGTGCCTTCCAAGTCCGTTTACGCAACTCTTTCACGCACGCACGGACGGTAAACGAAAGGTGGGTGGCGCGGAGAGTAAGCTATTTTTGGCCGCGCGTCTCATCCTCCCCAGCACTCCCACCCTTCGTCTGCCGGTCGCCTCCAACTGCGCGTGTGTCACGCGGATACGAGGTTTCCGCGTCCTGTCTCCGGGAAACTCCGTGACGGCGGCAAACACTCCCCGGGAAATATAATCGGGTGTTTTCCCGGCGTAGGTGTTGGATAAAAAGTTCTCGGGCTTTCCACCGGGTAATAAAATCCTTCTCCGCCGACGTTTCGATGCCCCTGATGGACATCGAAACGTCGGCGGAGAAGGATTTTATTACCCGGTGGAAAGCCCGAGAACTTTTCATCCAACTCCCCGGGATTCGCACGAGGAAAACTAACGGAAGAAATTAATAAATCGCCCAAGCCAGGGTTGGGATAGCATCGCTTTCAACCGAACCTTAATACGGGAAATGAATTTTTAAAGGAAAGGGGATATAATTAATTTTTCCTTGTAGTCACGTAATGCCAACTACGCTGAGGTTTTAACCATATTTATTTCTGAAGTACAGGACAAATTTTGGTGGTACCCCGTATGGATATTTATTTCTAGCCAATGCGACAGTCAGTATGAATAAATATTTTGTGTAAATTATATGAAAGTGCATGGTTAAAAAGTTCGTATGGGCTCCAAAGCTAAAATGTTCTTTACTTAATAGAGGATATAATGTAGTCTTCACCCAGTTTGGTACGTATATATAATTTTTAGAGTAGAGAGTAGGGCAGAGTGTAGATATATTAGTGGGTTGAAAAATAAATGGTAAGTTCAAAACTTTTCACAAACAAAAATTCTTCCAGAAATGAGAATAGAAAAGTAGAAAGAAAAATCAGCGTTTCAGGTATTACATTTAAGCACGAGAAGCGTCAGTCGAGCAATACGTTCAAAGGCAGTCCAGGCTCAAGTCATTTTGATAGTGAGACAATAAGACATGCATTTCCATTTATCAGCGGTATAGAGCTTGTGAATAGTCTATTCGACAAAAGCAAATCAGAATTATTCCCGAATCGCAATAATACTAGTTCCGAAGTTTTAATCGTAGCTGTGGTTAATTGCCGTAGTTTAAGAAATACGATTCCCGAATTCCACAATTTAATTCATAGTACGAAGTGTAACGTCATTTTTGGAACAGAAAGTTGGCTAACAGATGATGATTCAGACAATGAGATCTTCCAAAAATCGTTCACTGTTTATCGGAAGGATAGAATTAATCGAGTTGGGGGCGGAGTTTTTATAGCTGTAAAGAATTCAATCGTCAGCCAAGCGATAACCGTAACTGATACCAGCGTTGAATCTGTGTGGTTTTTAATTAAATGTCCAAAATTCAAAACTATTTTATTATGTTCGTATTACAGACCACCTAACTCAGATATAACGTCAATGTTGGATTTTCACAATCAAATAAACAGCGTAGCATCCAAGTATCCTGAAAGAAACTTGATTGTGGGTGGAGATTTCAACGTACCTTCTATAGATTGGGAGACTTATAGCTTCATTCCTGGTGGGAGGGATAAAGTGATCTGCGAGGCTTTATTACACACTTTTACATCTAATTCATTGTTTCAAATAGCATCCGCACCAAACAGAGGAGAAAATATTCTTGATTTATTAGCGACAAATATACCACATCAGGTAGTAAACGTTGGCACTGTCGAAGGAATTAGTGACCACAGGGTAGTAACTGCAAAGTTTTCTCTAAATACCGCTGTAAACTTAAAAAAAGAGCGTAAAGTTTTCATTTTTAAAAGAGCTGATTTTGATGGGTTTAAGAGTCATCTGAAAAATGCTTTCCCCGAATTTCAAGAATCAGTATTAAAGTTAAGTGTAGAGAATACTTGGAAAGCTTTTCTTTCGCTCGTAACTTCGGGAATAAATAGCTACATCCCTAGTAAAACAGTAAAAGAAGGCAGCGAACCGAGATGGTACGACGCGGAAGTGAGAAGGTCATTGAGGCGACAGAGAGCGTGTCATGCTAAAATGAAAAAAGTCAGCACGGATTTATCCGCTAATGAACGCGAGCTAACAATTAAAAAATATAGGATGACTAAAGCCGCCACGAAGGAAGCGTTCAGGAATGCGTTCACGAATTTTAAAAGAAAAACACTAGCAGAGGAGTTACAGGATAACCCAAAAGCATTTTGGTCATATGTTAGGGAAGTTCAAGGTAAACGATCTACCGTATGTTCCCTGAGAAACGACAATGGAGATGTGTTGACAAGCAGTCACGATAAAGCCAATTTATTAAATTCCTACTTCAAGAGCGTGTTCACGGAGCCTTCCGAAAACTCACCCGAGACCGATGACAATCCCTGTATACATAAGATGCCAGCTATTGACATTAATACGCTCGGAATAGAAAATATATTGAAATCGCTTAGTCCAAATAAATCACCTGGTCCAGACGAAATCCCTTCTCGCGTATATAAAGAACTAGCCTCAGAAATTGCCCCTTACTTGCAGTTAATATTCAGTAAATCCATCAAGCAACACGAAGTACCTAATGACTGGAAAATCGCTAATGTAACGCCAATATTTAAAAGTGGAGACAAGGAACAGCCATCTAATTACAGGCCGATATCTTTAACGTCCATCTCTTGCAAAGTCCTTGAACACGTCGTAGTCAGCTCGGTAATGAAACACCTAGACGCGCAAAACTTATTAATGGGAACTCAACATGGATTCAGGAAAAGCAGATCGTGCGAAACTCAGTTAGCGCTTTTCGCCCACGATATTTTAGTCTCCGGGGAAGACAACATTCCAGTAGACGCGATTTTTCTTGATTTCAAAAAAGCATTAGATAAAATACCCCACGGAAAGTTAATAATAAAACTGAAATCTTATGGTCTAGACGAAGATGTCATTTCCTGGATTAGAGAATTTTTGAGTGACCGCGTCCAAAGAGTAGTATTAGACGGTGCAGTCTCCAATGGGGTTAGAGTCACTTCTGGCGTTCCTCAGGGTAGTGTCATTGGCCCACTCCTATTCCTTCTTTATATAAACGACATTGGCGAAGTAGTGCAGAGTAAGTTACGATTTTTTGCATACGACGCTGTAGTTTACAGAGAAATCCGTTCCAGCAAAGATATAAATGAACTAACGAATGACCTTGCTGCTATCCAAGCTTGGTGCGATGCTTGGCAGTTGGAATTAAATTTGGAAAAATGCGTCGTAATGAATTTCTGGAAGAAGAATAACTCCCTACAGCGTAATTATATCATTCGGGGCACCCAGTTAAAGGCAGTTGAATCCGTGAAATATCTAGGCGTTAGACTCAATAATGATCTATCGTGGAATAAACACATTCGAGAAATAACCGGTCAAGCTAATCGTAAAATGGGTTTTGTTAAAAGAATATTAGGAAAGTGCGACGACAAAGTGAGAGAAATTAGCTACTTTTCCCTCGTTACACCACATTTGGAATACGCTGCCAGTGTTTGGGACCCTCATGAAAAAGGCTTAATAACAGAGTTAGAACGCGTGCAAAGAAGAGCTGCCAGGTATGTGAAAGGTCGATACGATAGTCTTGTTAGTGTAACTGACCTCTTAGATAAACTCGGATGGGAATCTCTGTCGGACCGTAGATTGAAAAATAGACTAAACCTTTTAGATAAATTCAAGAGCAGTGTCTTTTCTGACGAAGTTAACCATATCTTGCGGACGCCAACGTACTACGGAAGAGTAGATCATATAAATAAAATAAGAGAGATTCATTCAATACATCTACATAATACCCTACGAGCCACCTCTAGGGTGTTTGGCAGGGGGTGATCAATCACCAGCATGCAGCATGCATTTGGACTCCCACATGCACAACACACCGTCCAAAAAACGTCCCGTATAATAACAAACTATACTACTATATGCTGTTAGAAATAGAATATAGAATAGAAATTCAGAAACATGCATTAAGTTTTACATAGGTTAGTAGCCTACACTACAAGTCATGCAATTTATTTACGAGTTCTATTGCTGCCGTTATAATCTCTTATTGATCGTGGAAAAAATGACATTCGGAATCTGTCTGTTCTGCAATCTATCTCTCTTATTTTATTTATATGATATACTCTTCCGTAGTACGTTGGCGTCCGCAAGATATGGTTAACTTCGTCAGAAAAGACACTGCTCTTGAATTTATCTAAAAGGTTTAGTCTATTTTTCAATCTACGGTCCGACAGAGATTCCCATCCGAGTTTATCTAAGAGGTCAGTTACACTAACAAGACTATCGTATCGACCTTTCACATACCTGGCAGCTCTTCTTTGCACGCGTTCTAACTCTGTTATTAAGCCTTTTTCATGAGGGTCCCAAACACTGGCAGCGTATTCCAAATGTGGTCTAACGAGGGAAAAGTAGCTAATTTCTCTCACTTTGTCGTCGCACTTTCCTAATATTCTTTTAACAAAACCCATTTTACGATTAGCTTGACCGGTTATTTCTCGAATATGTTTATTCCACGATAGATCATTATTGAGTCTAACGCCTAGATATTTCACGGATTCAACTGCATTTAATTGGGTGCCTCGAATGATATAGTTACGCTGAAGGGAGTCATTCTTCTTCCAGAAATTCATTACGACGCATTTTTCCAAATTTAATTCCAACTGCCAAGCATCGCACCAAGCTTGGATAGCAGCAAGGTCATTCGTTAGTTCATTTATATCTTTGCTGGAACGGATTTCTTTGTAAACTACAGCGTCGTCTGCAAATAATCGTAACTTACTCTGCACTACTTCGCCAATGTCGTTTATATAAAGAAGGAATAGGAGTGGGCCTATGACACTACCCTGAGGAACGCCAGAAGTGACTCTAACCCCATTGGAGACTGCACCGTCTAATACTACTCTTTGGACGCAGTCACTCAAAAATTCTCTAATCCAGGAAATGACATCTTCGTCTAGACCATAAGATTTCAGTTTTATTATTAACTTTCCGTGGGGTACTTTATCAAATGCTTTTTTGAAATCAAGAAAAATCGCGTCTACTGGAATGTTGTCTTCCCCGGAGACTAAAATATCGTGGGCGAAAAGCGCTAACTGAGTTTCGCACGATCTGCTTTTCCTGAATCCATGTTGAGTTCCCATTAATAAGTTTTGCGCGTCTAGGTGTTTCATTACCGAGCTGACTACGACGTGTTCAAGGACTTTGCAAGAGATGGACGTTAAAGATATCGGCCTGTAATTAGATGGCTGTTCCTTGTCTCCACTTTTAAATATTGGCGTTACATTAGCGATTTTCCAGTCATTAGGTACTTCGTGTTGCTTGATGGATTTACTGAATATTAACTGCAAGTAAGGGGCAATTTCTGAGGCTAGTTCTTTATATACGCGAGAAGGGATTTCGTCTGGACCAGGTGATTTATTTGGACTAAGCGATTTCAATATATTTTCTATTCCGAGCGTATTAATGTCAATAGCTGGCATCTTATGTATACAGGGATTGTCATCGGTCTCGGGTGAGTTTTCGGAAGGCTCCGTGAACACGCTCTTGAAGTAGGAATTTAATAAATTGGCTTTATCGTGACTGCTTGTCAACACATCTCCATTGTCGTTTCTCAGGGAACATACGGTAGATCGTTTACCTTGAACTTCCCTAACATATGACCAAAATGCTTTTGGGTTATCCTGTAACTCCTCTGCTAGTGTTTTTCTTTTAAAATTCGTGAACGCATTCCTGAACGCTTCCTTCGTGGCGGCTTTAGTCATCCTATATTTTTTAATTGTTAGCTCGCGTTCATTAGCGGATAAATCCGTGCTGACTTTTTTCATTTTAGCATGACACGCTCTCTGTCGCCTCAATGACCTTCTCACTTCCGCGTCGTACCATCTCGGTTCGCTGCCTTCTTTTACTGTTTTACTAGGGATGTAGCTATTTATTCCCGAAGTTACGAGCGAAAGAAAAGCTTTCCAAGTATTCTCTACACTTAACTTTAATACTGATTCTTGAAATTCGGGGAAAGCATTTTTCAGATGACTCTTAAACCCATCAAAATCAGCTCTTTTAAAAATGAAAACTTTACGCTCTTTTTTTAAGTTTACAGCGGTATTTAGAGAAAACTTTGCAGTTACTACCCTGTGGTCACTAATTCCTTCGACAGTGCCAACGTTTACTACCTGATGTGGTATATTTGTCGCTAATAAATCAAGAATATTTTCTCCTCTGTTTGGTGCGGATGCTATTTGAAACAATGAATTAGATGTAAATGTGTGTAATAAAGCCTCGCAGATCACTTTATCCCTCCCATCTAGGTGTTTCATTCATCCTAATATCAAAAGAGCTTCGGATTATTACATCTTCTAAGTTTGGAAATCTCTCTTCCGAAGGTGACCATACAAAGGGATAATTTAAGACTTTCTGACGAGGCGTGAAGTAAGACCTTTTTCTGCCTGTCACGAAACTCCAACTGCAAAACTAATGCGAATAAATTGCATCTCGGGAGCTAAATTTGAGTACGCCGCACACCTCCATTTGTTCTCGCTTTTTAAATTTTTCTTTATTCTTTTTAAAAATGAATTCTTTGCATTTCTCATGAATTTCCTAAGTTAATATCATTGAGCACTAGTTTGTATCCTTAATCCATTTTCATGACAACTCTCTCCAATCGGCGTATCCGCGCTCCGCGCATTTTACCTGCCCCCAGTAGACAAGAACGTCCGCTTTCCGCTCATTTCCCAAGGCTGCCGTGACCGCGACTGTCCGAATTCTGCATATTAACTCTAACCCAACTTTGCTGAAGGCGAGCATCCAAATTTCGCATATTGCTGCTATGCCAACGACAATTTATGTATTGTCTCTCGGATCTTAAGTACGTATATAGTTGTATATGTCTGGTACCTGTGGGCAGATAACATTTTAATTTGTAGTTAAAAAAATGTATTCGCTGTTCGAGGTATATAATAGACATAACTGACCAAACCAAAATTAAAGTTCACTTGCAAGTTTCAGTGCAGTTTTAATCAGTAGAACATATATACTATAAAATTACAACTTCGCAATATGACGTACACCAAGCATACATCGCACCTAGCAGGAATATCCGAAGAAGAGTCTCCAAATCCGCTCGGGACAACTACCTATTGGTTATTTGCGGAATACAGACGTAGTGGACCCTTTTAGAAGGCAATAAAATGTGCGGAATACGGTTGTGACCTCTCAAATAGGAACCCACTTGTAGGAAAAAACATTATTTACTCGTTCTTCTCTTTCAACATCAATGGGCCATTATGAAAAGGAACTTCGAAGTTGCGATATTTCAATTGCGGCTGTGGATAATCAATTAATTAGTGTAGATTCATAGGTGTAACAGTTGTAAAATCATACCGAGATAAAAACGCAGGATGGCCGTTACGTTGGATGAGCGGTCTCCCTGAGTCACTCCCGTTTGGAGCTTTCGGGGAAGGACGCGGCCATGTGCTCAATCGGTGAGTTGAAGATAACATGGTGTGCCTAAGATGAGATAAGCGAATGAAAGCGAAAAAGGATAAGCTTCCAAAAAATCTATCACCTAGCGTTTCGAGGTTCATTTCAGAGAAGCTAAAATTTGTGCATGCTGGTTTCTCAGAATGAAGTCAGGAGATAAAGAAACATTTTGCAACTAGTTCACAAAGAAGGAACGGTTATTTCAGGAGAGTCCTCCCTTTTAAGGGCGCTTAAAGAGATCTTCGTCCCAGAGGTAACTATCACAGCATCATACAGAAGGTTTGATTCTAAAATAAAAGTTCAAAACCACAGCTCACATCAAAGTAGAAACGAATATTCTTTATGTAGTACACACCTACTTTTTAGGAGAAACGATCCTTTGGAAATAATAAATAAGCGAACAAAAGGCTTAGACACCTGTGCAAGAAGTATATGGTGAATACTAAATGGACAGATATGGAAATGGAATGGAACATGGATTCATACGGAGTAACAGACGAGAACAAGGCAATTGGGATGATTAGACGAGAGGAAAAATATTTCACTTTAGGGCGTAATGGTTCATAATAACGGCGGACAGGAGAAACACAATAACTCTAATCCATAGTTTAAACTGCATATATGCTGGAATTGCACTATTTTTCAGATAATTTTTTTTACAGGGGAAAGTATTTCTGAGAATAATCCAAAAATTATGCAAAAAATAATTTCACCGCTATGTAGAAAATTGGTCCTGCCAACCTGCATAATTTTTTTGGCAGATTCCGTCAAATTTATGAGTCAATGTGATGAAGCAAAGCCCTGTCATATATTTTCTCTAGAGAGAATTTTAAGTAAAAAAATTCTCCTTTGTTCGTACTTAGAGGGTAGACAACTCACTCCACGAATTAAGAAAATATAATAGACCTGCGTTCCCTCGCTCAACGTTTTTATAAGAGACTTTGGGATAGGCAGGGACTGCATCCATTATAATATGTAGAGAAAACAAATTTCTTTTCTGAAGAAGAGTTCGACACTAAGAAATCAACAGTTTAAGTTAGGCCTCCGAGAAATTCGCGCCCATATTTTCGAGCCTATGGAGCATTGGGTGGAAAGGAATGGGTGTCAGCTATTAATTCAACGTTCAAGAAAACCTATCTTCAATGATAGATCATCTCCACCGAGACGACTAATATCAAAAAGAGAAACGCAGAATTTCAGCCTCGAGAGGTTACCCTAAAGAACCTGGGTTAGCAAGTCAGAGACGTTTTTACATTACAACCTCGGATGGGGCTGGAATTCGGGGAAAAATAATGGAATAGGGACCTCGTCGGAAAGAGCATGGCTTATTATACGTTTCCAAGGTTTGTTAAGAAAGAATCTCATGCCGTGATCGAGATAGCGAAACTTGAATTTAGTGCCGTCTACCCAGATGGTACTCGAACTCATTGTTTTCGCATTGAATGGATGAGGCAGATACTTTGTGGAGATCCATTATGAGATATGAAGTGAAACACTTTGCACTTTCCACACAAAAAATTTTTATGTGGAAAGTGCAAAGTGTTTCACTTCATATCTCATTGTTTTCGGTTTTGCCGGCTAGGACTTCACCTCGCCGCCACCGAGGCCGTTAACCGTGGAATTCATGCTTATATGATCATAATTTTACATTTTCCCTGAATTCCCCGGAGGAAAGGAATTTACAGCTCCCTGAAGAACTGCTTTCTCCTACGAGCACCATCACAATCGACAGCCCACATTTTTTCCACCCCTTTGAGGCAACCCCCAATAGATCCCCGACGGCAAACGACGTTCCTCTTCCTTCGCCCCCGTGCGGAGCCGGCGCCCTACAAGATGCGATCGCGCCTCCAAACAATACAGGGCGTGACCAAACATCCTAGTTTATTCCGGGAATCATCGGTGCTTGAACGGCTTTGTTCCTTCTCCTGTCTCTCGTCCTTACCCCTCCCTTCATGTTTCCACACATTCTTCTCCGCCACGGGTAAATAAGAATGAGCCGTGAATCACCATATTCGCTGACGGCATGCTAGCACGCTAGGAGGCACTCTTCCCGTTGCTTTCCCGGTAGGCTTTTGTCGTCACTACTCCGAGGGGGATTAGGGAAGGCGCCGCTTCTACGAAGTCTATTCTCAGAAAGGGCCTTTTGGGGGTCATTTTAACCAAGAAAGGATTTCGCGTGTCCGCCGCTATAGGATGCATTAATCCGATGTCTCAATAGGTAGGTCTAAAAATGCCTCACAATGTTTCCCGGTGAAATGATTCGTCAAGTTTACACTTCGGCTGAAGGCGTTCGGGCTGCGAGAGTAAAAAGTCGTTGACTGAATTAATCACGGACAGCAATAGGAAGAAAAACGGAGAAAATACTGCTGTGAATATGGGATCAAAATATATTGTCATATTATCCGTTGTCTCGGGCGTGTTTATAAGAAATATACATCACATAAACATTGCTGTAGTTGGGCCGGTACGGCGTACTGCCTTAAATCCAAACTCGTTAAAAGCGTACCGGTTAAACTATCTTTTTTTTAAATACCCCTACAGTAACTTGTCCAATGGATTTCAGAAAGAAAAATCGAAAATGATTATTTACTTGTTAAGATTTATCTCGTAGCGCAACTTGGAACTAATTGGGCCCATAAGAGTGGGAGTTTGACATTCCAATCGCGCCCGTATGTCCGGATACTACATGCTCAGCTCAGCTGTAGAAACAGCGAGTCGAAAATGTGACCCACCAAACCAAGTCCACTACGAGTCCATCTGGAACCTCCTTAAGTGATTTGTAGTGAGTAACGCCTAATTTTTTCCCAACTACAGTACTGAACATAATTAAATGTAATAAACTTTATAATTCCACATGCATAACTGTTGGACCCAGATTTCGACGAGGCATGTCATCATCTGGTGGATAATGACGTGCAACCTCGAAACCTAGGTCGAACAGTATAAAATGTATGTGAAATTATAACGTGTTTTTGTATTTTATTATGCTATTCTATTCGAGGGTAGATTCAGGACATTTCCTGGGTCGGTTGGGGGGCACAACCGCCTGACAGGCAAAAGATATTCTCACATTTGAGATTAAAAATAACGTTCAACAATTACTGTTCGAAATATTCTCTTTATTTCATCATGAAAATTATTAATATTCTATTAAAATATTGAGTCTCAGTAATACACAAAAAAAACCAATTTAATGATAATCGTAATAAAAATTGTCTATTTTTTAAGAGTCTGGGGGGAGCATATGCCCCAGTCGTGCCCCCCCCTAAATCCACAAATGATTCTAATATCACTATTGAAATGCTTTCAAGAAATTATAAACCCCTCCTTCGAGGGACAAATGGCAAAGGAACGTGGCGAACTTAATGGATAGATTATTTAATTAAGAATGTAAAAGAGAAAGAATACTTCCATATGAAAAGCTCAATTGAGCCAAGACTGGAGTGGAGAATTACGTGAAACCAATCTCAAGGTCGTCGACCGATGGCGATGAGAAATATATTTTAGCATACAGTTCGGGAAAATTAACTGGCCGAAAGTTTGATATAGTTATCATAAAACTATCAACTTAGGAAATCTAATAATCCTTGAACATCAGACATAAAATGCATGGCTACGATTTTTATGTATGATAGTACATTTAACTCCTCCGTTGTCTAATATATAAGTCCAAATCGTTTACATATTTTTCATATGTACTTCAAAGAATACATTTTCACCAAGAAGACGACGAGTCTCGCACTTTCTTCAGCGTGAGGTAGGTCAATTGACTACTGCCGAGATACCAGCGCGAGGGTGAAAAGCCCTAATAGTCACCTATTCGGTGACTCTAGGCAGAGTTAGAAATGTATGGAATCAGGGGGTACGGTTAGAGGTATATCTGGGTGGTGATTATCCGACCGTATTTCTTTGTCATTCCCTAAATTGGCCCCTCTCATGTTATCCCCAAAAACGTGAAATTCAATCTACAAAAAGCCTCACTTAAGGTTATTATCGGACCCACAGTTCCCGGAAAACACCTACCACAGTGGTTATTTGTTCCCTTACGTCATCCCTTAACGCGTTTGAGTTCTTTCTCCAAAGGAAATTTCAGCATATATTTAGAAACACACGCTATCTTTAGATATAAAATGTATCTATCAGAGAAGAACAAAATAAGCGAGGCTGATTGTTTGGTAAATTGAGCACCCTAATGCGCCTCGCAACGAATCGATATTTACAATTAATGAAAATCGGTCATAAGCTAATTATTAATTTAACCAATTGATTTTACGAGCACTATAGTTTACGTATGCTGCAACTACACACTTATGATTTTAAAAATAATTCAAAACCAGCATTTCATGGCGTCATAATTCAAAGAAGCTAACTAAGAGCAAATATAAATATATTTCAATTTAATTGGACTCAAATGCTATATATTCACTTGTGGGATACATCTACATCTACATAATACCCTGCGAGCCACCTCTAGAGTGTTTGGCAGGGGGTGATCAATCACCAGCATGCAGCATGCATTTGGACTCCCACATGCACACCACACCGTCCAAAAAACGTCACGCATACTAACAAGTTATACTACCCTATGCTGTTAGAAATAATAATTGAATTAAGAAACATGCATTAATTTTTACATAGGTTAGTAGGCTACACTACAAGTCATGCAATCTATTTACGAGTTCTATTGCTGCCGTTATAATCTCTCATTGATCGTGGAAAAAATGACATTCGGAATCTGTCTGTTCTACAATCTATCTCTCTTATTTTATTTATATGAATTGATCTTCCGTAGTATGTTGGCGTCCGTAAGATATGGTTAAATTCGTCAGAAAAGACACTGCTCTTGAATTTATCTAAAAGGTTCAGTCTATTTTTCAATCTACGGTCCGACAGAGATTCCCATCCGAGTTTATCTAAGAGGTTAGTTACCCTAACAAGACTATCGTAACGACCTTTCACATTCCTGGCAGCTCTTCTTTGCACGCATTCTAACTCTGTTATTGAGCCTTTTTCATGAGGGTCCCAAACACTAATAGCGTATTCCAAATGTGGTCTAACGAGGGAAAAGTAGCTAATTTCTCTCACTTTGTCGTCGCACTTTCCTAATATTCTTTTAACAAAACCCATTTTACGATCAGCTTGACCGGTTATTTCTCGAATATGTTTATTCCACGATAGATCATTATTGAGTCTAACTCCTAGATATTTCACGGATTCAACAGTCTCTAATTGGGTACCCCGAATTATATAGCTAAGTTGTAGGGAGTTGTTTTTCTTCCAGAAATTCATTACGACGCATTTTTTAAAATTTAATTATAACTGCCAAGCATCGCACCAAGCTTGGATCGCAGCAAGGTCATTCGTTAGTTCATCTATATCTTTGCTGGAACGGATTTCTCTGTAAACTACAGCGTCATCTGCAAATAATCGTAACCTACTGTGTACTACTTCGCCAATGTCGTTTATATAAAGAAGGAATAGGAGTGGGCCTATGACAGTACCCTGAGGAACGCCAGAAGTGATATCGTGACACCGTCTAATACTACTCTTTGGACGCGGTCGCTCAAAAATTCTCTTATCCAGGAAATGACATCTTCGTCTAGACCATAAGATTTCAGTTTGTTTATTAAATTTCCGTGGGGTACTTTATCAAATGCCTTTTTGAAATCAAGAAAAATCGCGTCTACTGTAATGTTGTCTTCCCCGGAGACTAAAATATCGTGGGCGAAAAGCGCTGACTGAGTTTCGCACGATCTACTTTTCCTGAATCCATGTTCAGTTCCCATTAATCAGTTTTGCGCGTCTAGGTGTTTCATTACCGAGCCGACTACGATGTGTTCAAGGACCTTGCATAAGATGGACGTTAAAGATATCGGTAATTAGATGGCTGTTCCTTGTCTCCACTTTTAAAGATTGGCGTTACATTAGCGATTTTCCAGTCATGAGGTACTTCGTGTTGCTTGATGGATTTACTGAATATTAACTGCAAGTAGGGGGCAATTTCCGAGGCTAGTTCTCTATATACGCGAGAAGGGATTTCGTCTGGACCAGGTGATTTATTTGGACTGAGCGATTTATAATATAATTTCAATTCCGAGCGTACTAATGTCAATAGCTGGCATCTTATGTATACAGAAATTGTCAACGATCTCGGGTGAGTTCTCGGAAGGTTCGGTGAACACGCTCTTGAAGTAGGAATTTAATAAATTGGCTTTATCGTAACTGCTTGTCAACACATCCAGTGGCCCCGACTCCACGGGGCCTGATGGGGCCCGAGCCCCCTCAAAAATTCGTTATGGGTGTGAGAAAAAATTTGTCAAGCTTGTCGATTTTCCCCGCAGTGTCCCAATATAGAGATTTAAGCTGTCAGTGTCGTAATGTTGATCATATGACTCTTCTAAAATGCATTTCAATCATTAATTTTGAATTTCTCGGGGCAAGAACCTTGGTTTGGGCCCCACCAATATTTTTTCTAAGTCGGAACCCCTGAACACATCTCCATTGTCGTTTCTCAGGGAACATACGGTGGATCGTTTACCTTGAACTTCCCTAACATATGACCAAAATGCTTTTGGGTTATAATGTAACTGCTCTACTAGTGTTTTTCTTTTAAAATTCGTGAATGCATTCCTGAACGCTTCCTTCGTGGCGGCTTTAGTCATCCTATATTTTTTAATTATTAGCTCGCGTTCATTAGCGGATAAATCCGTGCTGACTTTTTTTCATTTTGGCACGACACGGTCTCTGTCGCCTCAATGATTTTCTCACTTCCGCGTCATACCATATCGGTTCGCTGCCTTCTTTTACTGTTAATACTGATACTGAACGCATTTTTCAGATGACTCTTAAACCCATCAAAATCAGCTCTTTTAAGGATGAAAAATTTACGCTTTTTTTTTTAGTTTACAGCGGTATTTAGAGAAAACATTGCAGTTACTACCCTATGGTCACTTATTCCTTCGACAGTGCCAACGTTTATTACCTGATGTGGTGTATTTGTCGCTAATAAATCAAGAATGCTTTCTCCTCTGTTTGGTGCGGATGCTATTTGAAACAATGAATTAGATGTAAAAGTGTGTAATAAAGCCTCGCAGAACACTTTATTCCTCCGACCAGGAATGTAGCTATAAGTCTCCCAATCTATAGAGGGTACGTTGAAATCTCCACCTACAATCAAGTTCTTTCAGGATACTTGGATGCTACGCTGTTTATTTGATTTTGAAAATCCAACATTGACGTTATATCTGAGTTATGTGGTCTGTAATACGAACATAATAAAATAGTTTTGAATTTTGGGCATTTAATTAAACACCACACGGATTCAATGGCTGGTCTCAGTTACGGATATCGCTTGGCTGGCGATTGAATTCTTTACAGCTATAAAAACTCCGCTCCCAAATCGATTAATTCTATCTTTCCGATAAACAGTGAACGATTTTGGGAAGATGTCATTGTCTGAATCATCATCTGTTAGCCAACTTTCTGTTCCAAAAATGACGTAGCACTTCGTACTATGAATTAAATGGTGGAATTCGGGAATCTTATTTCTTAAACTACGGCAATTAACCACAGCCACGATTAAAACTTCGGAACTAGTATTATTGCGATTCGGGAATAATTCTGATTTGCTTTTGTCGATTAGAATATTCACAGGCTATGTACCGCTGATCAATGGAAATGCATGTGTTATTGTCTCTCTATTAAAATGACTTTAGCCTTGACTGCCTTTGAAAGTATTGCTCGACGGACGCTTCTTGTGCTTACAAGTAATACCTGTATTATTGTAAATCGGTAATGCTGATTCTGAAACGCTGATTTTTCTTTCTACTACTCTATTCTCATTTCTGGAAGAATTTTTGTCTGTGAAAAGTTTTGAACTTACACCTTTATTTTTCAACCCGGAAAAATAATCACTGCAAAAGGAATTGAACTCTTATCTTTCGCCTCGCTGCCTATTGCCTTAATCCACTGCGCCACCACCGCTTATTATTATATTATTATATATACATTTCCTTTCAAGATGGAAGAAGTTGCATTTTCAACTTTTTTTATTTTTTAAGAATATAGAATTACCAGGTATGCTCATGATATTAACGCCTGCAGGAAACGAAATCACCTTCCCTACAAATATACAGATGTTGATTCAAAAGCTTTACCTCTTGCATTAAATCCAAGAAATGGTTGGTTATGACTATCTCATCTTGCAACGAAGTAATTTCCGAGTTTGTATTTACCTAGCCCAGCCATACTACTAGCAAGCAAATGCTTCCATGTAATGAATATTGAGTAATCATTTTTGCTTGGGTACGCGCAAGCACTAACGGTAGAGATGGCGGGGTACAGTTCAATTGAAACAGCATTACTGCCAAGTGGGTCGAACGTTTCGCCGGAGGAGCTCAGGTCCTCTTGGGTGCCTCCCGACAAAATACACCGTGATATTCCGATATTCTGAGGAGGAGCGCCTTCTGAGAAATCATTGGCAGCTCGAGAAAAGGAGTTGACCTCCTTTCGGGATGCATGCAAAATTCACCTGCCACACAAGAATGCATTTGCCGACTCAGACCTCGGGTTGAAAATACGTCAATGTATCAATAGCCGAACACATTCATGAGCGAATTTATGTCCAGATAAACATAGCTACATTCCAAAACATCAGAAATAGGGCATACCTCAGATACTTGGCTAGAGATTAAAAAAAATCATAAGCATATACATAGCCTTCAAGCATATCGAGAAGAAGAGATACTCTTTACTATAGAGCACATCTTTCAAAAAATAATTCATCCATAGACTAGGTCTCAATGATACTACGTTACAAATACCGTTAAGTATAAGAATACAATTGTTTAGCAGAGCTTTAGCAAAAATATTGAGTACAAATGATCGTACGATACACAATAAATAAAACGTTTGCTGTTATTAATCATCAGAAAATGATGCTGTACCATTATATCCAGAGTTTGAATAAAGTTTTTCGTGAAATCTTTGGTGCTCTGCAATTTTTTTCACTCCCTTCCTACCGTAAAGATATAATGCGCACTTAAAATGACTTATAAGCTGTAACGGAAAGCGCTAAAACCGAATAGAGTCCCATAACAACATGATCAAGCGCTCCCAAGCGCCCAAGCATCGAGTTGAAATTAACGGCACCGCCCTCTTGCTACTGAAGATTTTATGAAATATTAATTAAAGTTCTTCGATCCCAAAAATGTCCCCCTAGTGATGGCCATGATTAAACAAACGGTGCAACACTCTTAAGTTCCAACGATTCATCATCATCACTGGTCAACAATCCTAGGATTGGTTTGACGCAGCTCTCCACTCAGTTCTCCTATCAGCTAATCTTTTCACACCTACGTATTTCTTCTCTTTCACATCTCTCTTTACTTGTTCCATATATTTTGTTCGAGGTCTTCCTTTTCCATTCTTGCCTTCCACTTGCCCTTCGACGATTGTCTTCATCAGGCCATCATGTCTCAAGATGTGGCCTGTAAGGTCGTTCCGTCTTCTTATTAAGGTTTTCATGAGGCTTCTCTTCTCTCCTACCCTTCTTAGGACTTCCTCGTTACTAACTCGGTCGATCCATTTGATTTTCATCATTCTTCTGTAGCACCACATTTCGAAGGCCTCTATCCTTGCTTTCTCCGCTACGGTCATAGTCCATGCCTCACTTCCGTATAGGAGCATACTCCAGATGTAGGTTCTTATAAATTGTTTCTTTACTTCCATATTTAAGTTTCCCGCTGTAAGCAGGTCTCTCTTTTGGTGGAATGCCCTCTTCGCCTGGGCTATTCTGCTGATAATTTCTTTCTTGCTTCTCCCGTCACTAGTTATCTTGCTTCCCAAATAACAGAATTCATCCACCTCTTTCAGTTTTTGCCTCCCTATTTTAATGTTGGTCTTGACTTCTTCTCTTCTGCTGCATACTAAGATCTTGGTTTTCTTCGTGCTTATTTTCAGTTGATATCTACTCATTACCCTACCCATATTAACCAGAATATTTTTCAAATCCTTCTCTGTTTCCGCTATAACGGCTATGTCATCGGCAAATCTTAGCATGCAAATTTTTTCTCCATGGATATTCACTCCCAATTCCTTTTCTTTGATTTCATTAATGGCTTTTTCAATGTAAACGTTGAAAATTACGGGTGACAATGTACAGCCTTGTCGCACTCCTTTCTTAATTATTGCTTCTTCACATCTGGGCCCTGATTTTATCACGGCTACTTGGTTTTTGTATAAACTGTGGATGATTCTTCTGTCATTATAAAGAACCCCAATTTCCTTTAGGATTCCAAGCATTGTGCTCCAATGCACGTTGTCAAATGCTTTCTCTAAGTCCACAAACGCAACGAATGTTGGCTTGTTCTTTTCCATTCTCTTCTCTATGGGCAGTCTTAGGGCCAATATTGCTTCCCTTGTGCCTTTGTTTTTTCTGAATCCAAATTGGTCCTCATCCAAGTACTCTTCTGCTTTTCGTTCTATTCTTCTATAGATGATCCTTGTCAGTATCTTTGACGCCTGTGTAGTAAGGCTTATGGTCCTAAAATCTTCGCAATTCTCCGCTCTTTTCTTCTTAGGAATAGGGATTATAATGTTCCTCTCGAAATCCTTTGGTATCTCACCTGTCGTATACATTTCACTAATGATTTTGTATAGCAAGTATATAAATGTGATTTCCATGAAAATTAAAAACGTGCTCCTCTAATATATGCAATTGCATTCGGTCAGATATGGAGGACGAACATTAGAGGATTTGTAGTAAAAATTTTACATGAGATGGGAAGCGTTTCAACATCTTTCAGGAGTGCATTTGTGGACAGTATAGTGACGTGTTGCTTGTATAAACTTTGATTGAAAATTTTATCTTGAAATTTTTATCGCACCTTTATAGAACAGTAAAATTACCATCAGCTGTAAAATGTAACGGAGATAGTTTTCGTTTTGGGACAGAGCACGCGGATTCTCACTTGAGGGTCCTGTTTCCAATCCCAGATGAAGCAATCCTTGGTATACGAGGTGTCTTAGGGTAAGGAACCGGTCCCCTACGCAGAATATGTGGAAATCCAAACCTCTATGGCATGTCTAGGGTGAGCTAAACCCTAACCTATCCCAACCATCCTCCGGGGTGAACGAGAGAGTGAATGCGGTGTAGAAAATAAACCGCCATAGTTACTGCAATTTTACGCATAGCAGAATCTTCTGCCGGTCGTACGCTTACATAAATTTCATGATATGGTATACTCAAGTATAAATATGATTATTAAAAAATCCATGAAATTAACCTAATATGGTTGGATATGAGAGAAAATGCTAGATTAAAGTTTTAGATAAAATACTTCGGTAAATTTTTCACAGCAGAGTTTACCCTGTACATTATCAAACTTTTAAGAGGACAAGCGTAAGTTCGAAGAGTATGACACTATGGATCACTGCACGCCAAAGTAGAACACGGTGGATTAGCCACGTAAAGAGCCAAAGCAGTTACGTGGGAAACCTTAAGGAAGGAACAATTGATGGATAAGTCCCCGGAGGTAGCCCATGGGACAAGTATCTAGGACAGATAAATAAGGAAACTGGGAGAATAGGTTTAAAAAATTAAAAAATAAATAAATACAAATAAAATAATTATTCATTGATAGGGAGAAATTGAGGGCCAAAGATTTCCAATCTTTGGATTGCAATGCTCTGAAAGAAAGAGAATAAGTTTAAAATAGCAGCAGGCCAGGAATTTAGACCGGTTTAGCGGAATTTATGAGTCCTATGTATTTATTAAATTGAAAATAAAATTAATTAATGCGCTGACAACAGCCAAACAACATCAAGAATGAAAAGAGCATAAAATCGGCAAATTCCTCTCGCAGCGACCTTGAGGAAAAAAACCAGCAATAGGAAAACCTTTAATTCTTCTGACCAGGCACGAAAATGGACGCAGGCTTCTCGCAAAGAAACTTACTTTCCTTCCGACTAAACGAACAACGCGTCATTTCCCGAGAGTCAAAACATCCTCATCGACGATTCCGTCGTACGATTCCCCCCACCGCTCGCGGACTTTTTCCAATTAACATTCGCGAAGGAAATGGCTCACGGATTAGCAATCATAATATTCCGGGATTTGGGGCGCGATATCCGATATTATTTACGTCCAATGACGCACAACCTTCCCTCAAAACCTCTTAAGAATATCAAAGAGGTTTTCTTTTGCACAACGGCCCCATAGATGAAGGATATAGTTACAGTGTCCGTTGCAGCACTATAGGACTGGTTTTTCTCTTTGAAATCTATGTGCGCGCATACAAAGCGGTACTCGTTTTTCATCCCTTTTGAAGAAACGGCTTCTTAGAATGAGAGAAAGCTGCACACCTTTTCTTTTCTGAACAATTGATAGCTATTCCACACAAAAGCTCTCTCTACGGTTATTTCACAATGCGGAAAAACATAGATGTTATACCGTCTTTCCGGGTAGATATTTTCGCAGGGAAATTTCTCTGGGAAGTAATTTCACCTGCAGCCTAAAGTATTCCAAACAAAAGCCAAAAATTTGTACAAAAGAATGAGGAACCTTTGAGACTGTGACCGGGAGGTAATCGGATGAATACAAATATGGATAAATAAACATAAAGGGCTATAAATAAAAAATATTAGCACTCCGAATAAGTTCAACGGATTCAGGCTTCAATTGGATGATGGCTCTGCGACCCGAAACGCGTTGTACGCAGTAAAATATTTTGTGGAAAAGTGCTACAATCTTTTATTTTTATAAAAAAAGGTAAGCACCTCTATGAGAATCATTGCATTTTATTTTTATTTACTGCTCTCTTCAATTCGAAGTACCCCTTAAAACTGGTAACTTTGTACTGGGAGGATATGGAAAGTAGAAGAAAAACTTTGTAAGTTTCACTTAATATACTTAAAAAACACAACCTGGGATTAAGTAAACCTAACAAAGTCAATTCTTTTATTTCCCATAACGGAAAGGTTTCACAAAGTTGAGCATGCAAGCATAAGTATCAGTTATAAACTGGGAGGAAATGGAAAATATTTCACTAATAAGCATTTTTATCCATAAAAGATTGCGAATCGTATGTTATTTAAATAATATCACGTGAGCAATGATAAGATATAACTTATAATTGTCACTTGCCATTAAATAATGGGCAACAATGGAGAAGACAAACTAATTCTTTTGCATGCCCAACATGAAAAAAGATTCACTGGACTCAACAACAGGACCGAAGACTGATCAGTACTTCGCTCATCTTTCAAATTTGCATTAGATGGTTCAATAGGAAAGATAAGATTTAAAGAAGTTTACAATGACTAAAATACATACCCATTAATATATGATCAATTCCAATTTTTTTTTCAAATTTATTCGTCTTATTAATTCCAAAAATACTTTAATACGATTTTTTTCGCACAGTTAATCCTTTAATTTTTCATCTTGTAGCTCTGGAAACGGGGTGTAATAAAAACTTGAAGATTTGCTGTGCACCCTTACACATCCATTTCAGTAAATGAAAGAAGGATATTTTAATGGATGGACTTTTCATGGTTACTCAAAAAATATCCCCACACTGAGAAATCTTATCATTGTTGGCACATCATTGAATTTTGAAAAGTGCGTTTACACATAGCTATGAGAAGCGTACGCAAAATAAAATATGAATTAAGAATTTCTAACTTGCAGAGGACAAAATGAGTACGGTGGACTCCCAGAGATTGCAGCTTCACGATCCGCAACTTCAGATACTTGATAAATTCGAAACCAACTCTGATTTTAATAACAATAATCATTTCGTCTTTATGTATCAACCGAATTTAAGACTATACAGTCTTCCCTTACAAATGATTTGATGGAGACGCACATACATACACGCCCTGAATTATGGAGAAAACCCACTCTGACGAGATTAGAACCCGCGACCGCTATAGAAGCAGGCGAGGACTTTACCCCGCCGCCACTGAGGCTAGCCGGGGTTTTAAAGAGCGTGGTTAACCCAAAGTAGTAATTATGAAGAGATGAATTACATGAGTACTAATTTTACAAGTTAGGTACCTTAGATCATAGTAATGTGGCATCAAGTTAAAAGGGCATTGGTCAATTAAAAAAAGCTTTGGCGCATGAAACACCGCATTTACCAACCTACAGGCCTGGTTCGGTCAACGGTCATATCAACGACAGCAGTGGCGCAGTGAGGGGGAGGATTTTTGGGGGTAACCACCCCCCCCCCCCCCCCCCCCCCGCCCCAGAGGTCAGAGAAATTTATACTTCATGGGATTAATTTACATCTATATACATCTACATAATACCCTGCGAGCCACCTCTAGGGTGTTTGGCAGGGGGTGACAAATCACCAACATGCAGCATGCAAGAGGACTGGCGGCGGCACGCACACAATAGTTTAAGGATTAATAAAATATCCCTCAGAAATCCTTAAAAATAACCATTTATCATTTTCAACCATTTATCTTAAAAAACATTCTCGGGGAGGGCCCCCGCACTCTGCGGATATTCCATACCTCCCAGGCCGCCTTGTTTTTGTTGCGCCTAACCCCTAACCCCCCCTAGCCCTTTTCTTTGCTGCGCCCCTGATCGACCGACACTGTGGATCTTCCGACCGACCCACACCCACGCCGTACTTGAACCATATGTCACAAGCGCACAGGATTGGCGCCCGCAAATTCTAAGTGCCCTCACGCGCCTGATGTCACCGCTGTCATAGTTGACCGCCTCGCCAAAGAGGGCCGATTTCTCAGAATGAGACAAGAACGGTCGAAAAGGCTTAACGGGAAAAGTCATATGGATTGGAATTCGTCCCAATACGAAATGCCACCGAGGAGAGTAGGTACTACGGACGCAGGCTTCCGGCGAATATCCGCTCGTCCAGCACTTCGTAGATTTACCATCGCTTCTGACAAAAGACATGATCAGTCTTGCGAATGACCTCATTTCGATAATGTTCATTTGTTTGATGGCATCATGTCTGATTCGTTGGAAAAGATGAGTATTCAGAGGATCGCATTAAAAAATAAAACTTTTGAGCCCGCATATTTTTTCTCTCCTCAGCCCTTCACCCCCATCCAGCCTCGGCCGCCTACGTTTTCCTCAAATGGTACCATTTCAGATTTATATAGAATAGCTAAGCTATACTTTGGTGTCACTCTTTTATCTGCTCACGTATAATGAGGTTTCACGTAAAAGGACGCTCTCTTGCGTATCCACGATTATCAGGCTCCGACCAAGGTTTTGATATTTAATGTGCAATTTTCGAGATTTAAATTCTTTCCTTGTGAATTAAATCAGTCTAAAAAATAAGTACATTGATAAATAACAATGAATTGATTCATGAACAGGCTGAAAGTTACAAGTCAGCTAAATTTCAGGCCTAAAAATGTGTCATCACTCATTAAGATTAAATAACTGCATCTATGCGTGCTGAACTTTCAAATTATTTTGGCAATGGAAGTCACCTTTCGTTTGGTGGAATAAGTGTTACTTTCCATGGTGAAAATCAAGACATATGAGGCTACCATTTCCTGCCTGGCTGTAGGGAACAAAGTATACGTTATCTTAACGCAAAAGCTACCATAATTGGTGGTTTAATCCAAACTCGAGGTTTTTTTATCCAAATTTATCAGTAAGCATTGTTTATACTGTAGTTAGGATGCTTAAGTCTCTATTCCAACTCTAACATCTTGGATTCATTTATCGCAACCTTCTGTTTAGGTAAGACCTTATTTTCCAAATATCCAAACTAATCGTGCACTGGATCAACAAATTAATAAAGATAACACTTAACAGGCAAGGCAAGGAGGCAAAAACAATGAAATATTGACATGACAACAACGTAATGAGAAAAGGGTAACTTCTCTCATTTCGTTGTTGTCATGTCAATATTTCTCAACTTATTTTTAAAATATAGAATTCACAGCAATCGCAATTTTCTGTCCTCAGGAGGGAAGTCGCAGGGCCGTTACACCGCCATTCACAGTTTTCACGCTTCGTTCCTATCATAGAAAACATAATTCATCGTAGGTTGCTATTTTGAATATTTTATCAAACTTGCAGTAATCCTCTACCGATCAGATTTTTTTTAACCGTTGCCAAATAAATGATCACCAAAGGAGTAGATTACGATGCGTACTAGGCGATAAAATGAACTCCATGAGCGACCTATGTCCATGGAGATACCAAATTTTTTTTACCACGATAATTTGTTTTCTTCCATTCAACAATGCATATTTCCATATTCCAATTAAATAATAAAAACTATCTCTATTTAGAATTAAAAATTACATGATATTATTATCTATGCGAAGTCTTCACGGTGCGTTTATATTATAGAAAATATACTTAGACGGGCATAGGTCGCCAGCTTAAATAATGAATCAAACTTGAATCCATTCTCCTCCAATCGTCAGTAATTTTACTTATAAGTAAATTTTATACAAGCTATTGTTGTATAAATGCAATACCTACTAATACAAAATTCACTTATATAAATACGATGATTACTGATACATAAGATACTTGCAATTAATAATTTAAACTGATGTATAAAAAATTTGCATAAAATATTTAACTTAAATAATTACTTGCAATAATTGCAAGATAAATAATACGTCAAAATTCTCCATACGGTCTGTAAGGCAATCATGGAATGAAATGTTGTCGAAATGAACTGTTCGTTGTCGCGATTCTCGAAAATAAAACGCTTCTACCGATGAGCATAGAGAATATCAAAAAATGTCTCAGTTTATGCTTGTGTCAGTGGATTTGTAATCGAATTCAGAGTATTTTCCATGACTGAGACGGGTTGGTAAATGCTTGAAACTTAACGGTTTCGTATAATCCCCAACCCAAAGTCTCAATCATATTCCAAGCAGATGCCCTCATCGCAAAGTAGGCCTCCAGTTTGGCTGAATATAATGACCATCCGTTGCAACATAATTATACTTTCAAAGGCGGGAAAAGAGTGAGAGACGAAACTCACTGTTCTAACGCATGAATCAACCCCGAAGCACATTCTTAAAAATGACCAAATATATTGAGGTAAACTAAATGACGTGTTTTAATCAGTTTTCGAAGCAAAAAGATATGCTTATACACTAAATACCATCAAGTATATCGACTATTTCATCTAATTATGCCAAAATATTCTCTTAAAAATCGACGTTCGATACCATTCATTTCAGTGACATTGCTGGGAGCTATTATTTTAAGCGATCTTTGTCATAAAATAAAACAAATTTTTAGGAACTATAACAAATTAAGTTCTGGTTCAAATAAATAAGCGTACTTTAGCTTTAATTCCTCAATTTCACTATTAAATCATAGCATGCCACAGTCTACCTATACAGACTCCGTTATATTCTTATACATAACGATTAGCCGCACGTTTGTGGTAGAAATATTGCGAAAAAAAGTTGCACTGAAAATAAGGTCACATTGAATGTGAAGATAATAGCGAATAATGCCGCATCGAAAGGGAACGTTCAACGTTTACAGGGACATTTACAACGTTTCCATCCCGGAATACCTGAGGAATGGGGGTGATTTCTTTTATATTTTTGCCCTGGAGCGTACGTCATAAAATGCTAAACTCTAGCGAGAAAACATAAAAGAAAGGGAAATGCGACCCTTTGCGAGAGTGCCATGAAAATTCCAACGTAACCATCAGGGACTCGAAAATTAGAAAGTGTCCCTTTAGTGTTGAGTGGGACGCCGCTGCTGGCAGTTTGCCAAGAGTGCGTTGGGGATTCTTGGGATCCTGGTTCTAGACAACCCGGAAATACTGAAAGATCTGAATTCTTTCGCCAAAGTGGGAACAACGAGAGTCCTTGAGAAAGACGACTTCCCCAAAAAATCATTCGTCACTCCTTCGCGGCGTGAAGTTACTCTCACGCGGATTTATCTGGAAGCCCAGCGGGGATGCCGAAGATGGCCTTGCGGAGCAGCATAAAAGTTCGTTATCAAATAAGTGCCCACTTGAAAATTTTCGCACGAGGAAAACTTGTAGTATTTGCTGCGCGGGTACTACGGGGAAGTATTCCGGGAAAGATATGCGGCAGAGTCGGCGATCGTGGCCGCTCCCCTCAAGCACATCCGTCATCATCAAGTCGCAGAAAAAAAGTCATCGGACGCGTATCAGCATCATCGTCAAAGAGAAGGAACGCAACATTTCCCTTTCCTTCGAATTTGCGCAAGCCTCCGCGCTCGCGCTAATTCGACTTTCCTGCTCATTCTCCTACTCACCTAGATTCCTTCTGCACAACTGTTATTAAGTTCTCCGAAAGACGAAAACCGACACCTTTTTCCACCGTGGGAATGCTTCCCTCTCTTCATTCGAACGGTACAGTACGCAATCACTCGTGATACTTATCCCTCTGACTTAACATGATCTCGACAATTTGAAACCACGTTTAATCTAATCAAAGCGACTATAAAAACTTTAATATCGATTCACTATGTTTTTTATTTATTCTTTGCATCTCAAAATAGCTTCTGGTACAACAATACTTTTTTTATCTCATTCACTTACCAACTCAAAATATAAAACTGAAGAATCAAAAATCAACTAATACAAACAACAACTGAACTTCAGAAAACTAAACATAATGATAACGTATATAATGAC
This sequence comes from Ischnura elegans, assembly GCF_921293095.1. Lineage (NCBI taxonomy): Eukaryota > Metazoa > Arthropoda > Insecta > Odonata > Coenagrionidae > Ischnura > Ischnura elegans. The sequence goes on from NC_060246.1 coordinate 151,126,778, forward strand.
ATTTATAAAAGTGGGTCATTCAACGTATATGCATCTTCTTCAGGCACTTTTTGGCATTCTATTTTTATGGATTGAATTGGAACTGAAAAATAGATAGAGACCCATGAAAATCAACCATGAAATTTTTTCTTGGTAAAAAAATTCAGGGTACTTTAGATAATATCTCAGGCATATCTCTCTTCTCTTGGTAAGAAGTTTTTTTTTTCAATTTATTGCAGTAACACTTTTACAGACCACTAAGTAGAAGCACGCATTAACACAACCTGAGTTTCGTTGCTTACCATTATCTTATATCACCATTTGAGATATTCGTTCTCAGAATTTCGATACTGAAAAATTGCCTGTAGAATGGTATACGTTGGTAAAATAGCAAAAAATGAAACCTCAGAATGATGCCACGCGACGAAAATTAAGATCGTTCAAATGTTTACTTTTTATTGCGCATTTTAAAATGTAAAATATAAACAATTGAACTAAAATAAATTTTTTACTATGAACAGAAATATGGGCGTGAGCTTAGATTAGCAATAACCCCGTTATTGTAATTTATAGAAAAACCTTGGGTATCTACCCGGTAAAATAGGTAAAAATTCGTACGCACAAAGTCATTTATGACATTTTACGATAACCACAACACATAACGAAATAAATACTTGAGAGTGTCGCCAATGCAGCTTTAGAGTGCAGCGAAAATAATTGTCTCAAATAAACAATATTTCGGATAAATTGAAATAGCTGCTTCATTTACAGCTAAATGATGGAGAAAGTAATTACGAATAAAATTATGATCTATTAAAAAAGTAAACAAATGCGCAAAACAGTTATTCCCAAGGTACCAACAAATAGGAGTGAGAGTCAAAATTGCTACTCTTTGTAGAAGAAAAGCAACACAGCCGAGTTTTGAGGAGCTCTTTCGTCTAAACGAAGCAATGAATTTTAACGCAAAAAAGCATACAAAAGAATATTTTATTTGTGTTGGTAGGACGATTTAAAAAAAAAATCTTCGTCTCCATAGAATTTCCTGTACTTAATTTCTTCTCAAAAAAGTATCTTTCCTTTGCGCGTAAAATCAAGTTGCCCAACTTTTAACACTCGGTACTCCGTAGATTCCGTTCCAGTAACTTGTAGTTTCGATATAAGAAAGCTATATCTGGTGCGTACAGTTTTACGAAAACAAATTGTTTATACCACTTACAGTAGTATTTCGACCCGGAGAAGAGAATTCCAACGGTCCGCTTACCATTACTAAATCGATTCATATAAATTTCACAATCCCTCCGGAAGATAAGTGAGGAATAAGGTTAAAAAATATAATTTAAAAAAAATGGACAGTAGCAATCAGTGAAAATTTCACGGAAGACTTAGGTGAACCTTCTCCGATAAGGCAAAAATGCTAACGCTGTGTGTATCGCCACCCCAAACGCCCGGTTCCGTTGATATCTGCTGGAGAAAAAGAGAAGATTTAACTCCAACGCCTTTCTGAGAAACCAGCCACGGCCACGTGTAGGCCACGAAGGTAGAATTGTGTGATAAAGAGCGCAAATATCGTGCTGCTAATGCTGATACGGTCGATTTTGTGCGAACTCCAAGATTTCCAGAACAATCGGATGATTCAACAAACTGTTTCTGATAAGAGAAGAAGCGTGATGAACAGATCTCAGTCGATGATTAGGAGACAGGTAATCGTATAGCTAACGCCATAATTCGGAATCGGAATTCCCTGAAAATGATAACGAGACAATTTTAAAGACTGGATAGAGATTCTCAGATCGCGGTGCTTATTGAAAGACAATATTGTATTTCTGACAACGTGGATCCACATAATCGGTTTCCGGAGAATTTAAACTGATTTATGATCCATGAGAAGAGCTGGAAGCCGAAGTCATTCGAGCGTCCGAGGTTACTAACCTATTGGACAAGCAAATACACTGGATGGTGGCTATGGTTTGAACTAAGATAGGATTTGAATCTTAAACCTATGGTTCAGCAGGCTCCGGCATTATTACGCCGCCATCGCTGCCGGAAATTTATATTTTTTTTAAAATCTCTTTCAAAAAATGAACTTTACAAGTTATGCTTTTGGTAAAAGCATTTGAAAAACGTCAAATACCAAAATCAACTTCTTAATAGTGACAAAAATGTATAGTACCTAATTGATAATCCGAAAGTAAATAATGATGAGCAAATTGATATTTGATTCCATCGATAAACCAGATATACCACTAGAACTTTACATCTTATGCGTCAAAATTATGTAAAACATTAGCTTGAATTATGGAAAATGTAAGAATAAACTTTGTTAGATTCACTAATATATTTTTTTAAAGTACGGCCTGGGTTTAATGGCATAGTTTCATCTTCAGGTTTAATCTTTATTATATGTTATGAATCCTGGTCGTGCTTTTATAAATACATTATTGAACCTAACAAAGCTTATTCTTTTATTTTACATAATGGAGAGATTTCACACAGTTAAACCTGAAGTGATTAGTTATATTTTAACTCGGATTGTATGAATTATTGTTACCAATTAGAAAATCATAAAAAGTTTTGGAATCCACACGGCTTGCTGTATTCAAACTGACATCAATTCCCCATGAAACTAAAATAAGATATGGAAGCCTCTTATACAACCCTTAATATGACAACACCTCACCGGGTCACAGAACTTCTTTCAGTTCTCAGATAGCGATTATCATTCTCACTTATTCAAAAGAGATTTGATATTAGCAAAAATGGTCACTCTCACTTATAATCCGAGGAGGAAAGGAGAAGTACACGAACCCACTAAGTGATCTATATAAGTTCAGCCGACACAATGACATCACAGGTGAAATATCCAACCAATCGATGACTTTGTAATTTTAATCTAGAGTCGCTTATTGTGAGTAAAATTGGAGTACATAAATCTAAAAGAGATCGATCTTTCAATCATCTTATCTCGGTTATCTCCTCTACCAAGAAATGGGGGAAGTCAAACAAGAGCAATGACGCAAGGCCGTAGCCTGAAATTATTTTATGAAGGAAGAGAGGAGTGATTCAATTTGATGACGCTCTTTAGGAGTATGCTTAGTCAAAACTTGCTCTTGAAAACTTCTTGGAAGGGGGATTTGAGCACGCTAAACCACTGGCTACGCCTTTAGCAAGAGATTATGATTGTACTAGGGTTCTCTTTAACCTAAAAAAAAAATTGAAATATAGAGTCATTACCGCCTAAAATGTGTAATGTAGTTTACTCATCTAATTTCAGCTACCCCATACTAACTACTCGTTTACCATTTTGTATCCACGCTATTACATGCAAGCCGAAATAAATATCAATGTTCGGGTGAAACTTTCAATTACCATTGGAATAATTACTCCATATATCCCTTCATGAAATAGTTTGACATAGTAAACCCTCATGTGATTACTAATATGAAGAACAATAAGAGTTTAAAACGGATTTTAGCATTAAATAGTCCACAAAAGCATTTAATGGAATGGATGATGTATGATTTTGAAATAGCTTTCCGCGGAACCGTGTAAATTGCGTTCATTTTTCAGATTTAATAGCTGAACGTTAACTTGAATTATTCTAATCACGCAAGATTTCAAATAAATATTTCCAAAAACCTTCGCGCATATTTTTCCCCTTGAAACGTTTCGGACAAGTACTAAAAACAGCTACATAAAAACTGAAGCACATTTATTTACTCATTATCATATTAATCTACATACCACCCCGCAAGCCGCCTCAATAGGCGTGTGACGTGAGTGTTGGGATAGTTTTTTATTTTTTGAGGGAAAAACGAATCCACATACCTATCCGTTGAGCTATCTCTCTTAATTTCTGTCGGACCTAAATATATAGTGGGATTTCAAAATGACGTTCTCCGTGTTGGTTTTAAAGGTATCTATTCTCAATTGCTCATGAACTGTTAGCCTAATGCGCAGCCTACGAGTCTCTAGTGACTTCCTATTTCTTAGTGACTACCTCATTCGTTTAACATCTTTTAGCTCTCTCTGCATGCCTGAAGCAGTTTTTGACGAATCGCGCAGCTATCCTTCGTAGTTTATTATGATAACAGATTAATTCTTTCCGTACCGGATCCCATGTGCTCGCTGCGTATTCAAGTTGTGGCCGGACAAGTGCGAAAAAGCACTTCTCATTTTGCAGCACTTTTCACCTTTTCATCCAAAAAAATCTTCCCACAATACGCTCGACGAATCCTGTCTTCCTCAGGACTCCACCACAAATATTTCTAATATGCGCTCTTCACCATAGGTTCGAAGTTATCGTAACTCCCAGATACTTCACTTTATCTGTCGCCTTAATGTTAACACCATCCACAGCATACTTATACTACATGGAAATAGTTGGACGACTTCCGCAAGAAATGTGCCGCCGTGAATTTGCTCAGAAGGAAAATATACATGTATACAAATGATTTATCCAGCAATACATAATTGTTAATTTTACTTGGGCAAAATAGAATCATCCGTACAATTCTACTGAAATACCGGCTACCTCGGGCTACCTCGACCCAGATTGCACACTTTAGTAGTCAATTTAAAGATGACAGGAAAAAGTTGACGAACCGACGACTGTCACAATAATTAAGAGATCAGTTCGATACAGATCGACGAGAGAGCATGACGTATTACCTGTTAAAAACTTAATATATCATCAAATTTTCAGGGTACGTAGAGTAAAACCTTACCAAAATTGTCTTTAACTCAACGATGAAATTTTTATCTATGCACTTTCTCAGATAAAATGTTTATAATTGAGATACAGGAAAATTTTGAAAAATATTTACTCAATTTATTCTGAAAAAATATTATTATAGCTTAAACAATCAGCACGTCTATAAACAAAACACGACCGATTGAGCGGTAAAGATATTACGCTCTCTCGAGGCTGTTCAATATTTGTAACCCGGGTAGGTGTGATAGACATTGTCGTGTAACCTTACACGACAGATCTGAAGACGCCTGGTGGAATCCTGGCGAAACTCTCGTCACCTCTGACCACGAAACGCGGCGATAACCCGAAAAATGGAGAAATCCACCAATTCTGTACGCCACGAAAGACTCCGAGACAAAATCCAGAATGTAATGTTTACAATTAGGAGTATTTCCTAAATAATTCTTCTTTCGGCATACAATGAGATCCGGTCATAAGTCCTCACAGATGTCCCCTCTAAAATTAGACTTCGAGCGCTGAGGGAGACACACTGTTTGCATACCTAAAAGGTCCCAGCCGTATCATCCTCTCGAGCAGGAAATCACTTTTGGTTTGTTTTGAAAAATTGTACGATGTTCTTTAATCCCAGGATATTTCCCATTTTTTCATTCCAGGAAAAAACGTAGCATGCTTCCTATTTCTTCTGTATGAACCATTCACCACTGAATCAATAAGGCTCAGTCCACAATTACAAATTATGGATCCATGTTGATTATTTGATTGATCATACCATCAATTAAAGATTATACTTATAAATGCTAATGCAATACACTATACGAAAGTGAAGTTTGAAGGATTGAATAATTGAATTTAAATGGTTTAATAGCATAAGTTATCGCATAAAAGCTGCACTTAAAAGTTATGGCACAGTAGCTAAACTAAAGTAGTTAACAGAGCACGGAGCTTTTAAACTGTTTTCCTCTCACCAATAGAGAAATTTTCATCTATGATGTAGAGTTTTTGTCCATAAGTCATCATTAACATTTATAAATGACTAGATTTCAAGAATAGCCATATTCTTAAAAATTTAATTCCATAATTTCATTAATAAAAAATTCATTATTTCATAGCCATTAGTCCAAAATAAGCTCTTACGATGCCAAATACTCAGATAACCATTACTAAATTCAAGTCTTTGTTCCGTTTAATTTTGCGGCAGTCTCACCGTCGTAATGAGGACTGAATTGCCGAAATAATTTTTCGCACTCTTTTCAATAATTTTCATATCAATGGCAGGAACCATTGGAATGCGAAGATATTATAACATTAATTAATCTTCCTTACCTATCTATCGAGATGAAATAAATATATTTATATAACTGATCCAAATTGAGTAATTTCCTTCATTAACATCAATATCATTCAAAGAAAATTACCTGACGAATGATCAAACAATGATCAAAGATAATAAAAAAAGTCGTTAAAAAAAGAGTTTAAATTGTGATAAATCCACGGAGAGGCCTAGGAATGGCATAACGTTGTTCCAAAAATAAATAAGCATAGAATTTCTTTTCGAACGAAAAACTAGGCCACAAACTGAAATAAATTCCACCTTTATTAACATAAAATGTATATCTTAAGGGAAAACTAGCATAAAATCAAAATATGAACAGATAAAAACAGCATTTCTACTGTATAAGCTATGTACCATTCTCTTGATTATGTATTTGATTAAAAGACTAATCCTTTCAGGGTAAGAAAAATAATTCTTCAGGATTAATTTTCTGATTAAATAATAAGTGACGAAGCTACGTTCAGCGACGGAATTAGACCAATGAAGTCCGCGGAATAAAACGACTAATAGTTAAAATAATGTTCGGACTAAGGCACATAACCATGCGGAAAAAATGCCTAAAGGAACACGTTATGATCTAACTTCTCTTCCACTTTAGCTAAATTATCTCAATTAAATTATCTTCACTATCTCTGATTTCAATCAAAGTTTCATTTGAGAACCATCCTTTCACAATCATCCAAATTTTAAATTGTGATGATTGCTATCAATCTCATTTAAGGAACGATCTGAAGGACACCTGACAGGGCTTGACGCGAATGAGAAGGACTTCTGATTTGTATGAGTAAAAACTGACGAAAAAAATGGCGCGGGATGATAACACGAAGCGGAAAATGAGCTCCAGATCCTCCTCCGATAACGAAGATGCCGCATACTCGTCTTATTTCTTCAGGATATCCTCCTTCACAGCTGAATTACGGTCAACGTCACCGACTCAATGTACCGCAGAAGGAAAAGCTTAAAGTGCGTTTTGCGGCATGGGGAGGAAGTAGCTAATGTGTGATATGCGGTTTTTAATCTACACCAGCACGGAGGAAAAGCCTCAGAATTATTCATAGGTTCTCGTAAACCGTGTCGTAAGGAGGAAGAGATTTTTTAATCTTTATTGATAAAGTACCATCCTGTAATCCTCTCGTTATCCATGCCCAGCACAAATTGAGCATCGTTAAGGAGGCATTTTGGTCAAATTCTTGGTTATTCCCATACTGAGAGACACTTCGTCATTTTAAAAAGAGTAATTCGGATGGACAAAACCTATGAAGAGTCTGCGATCGGAAGAGTTCAAATTTCATTTGCGATACATTTAAGTTTTTAAAATAAAGTCTCGAGAAGAGAACAGGTTCAACAGACTTCCCTGAGTGTTTTCGTATTTTGTCCAATTGCCCGCCAAGGTATATAAAATCCTCCGTGCAATTTATTTCATTTTACAATGGGTGTACTTACCTTCTCTCTGTATTTCTGGGTGATTATCCTCGAATTTTTTTACTTTCCCGATGGATTTACCCTTTCCCACAATTTTGGCAAACATTTTATCAATCGGCTAATAGCATTCCTCATATAAAAGTGAGTGTGGCTATATCGCATCCACACGCTTGCCGCGTCGCCGTAGGTACTCTCAGCCGCCACCGGCCAGAACCGATGAACAATTTCGAAAAAACGATGTACAATTCGGGGTTGCAAGTTGGTACAAGATTTTACTTTAGATCCACAATGTAGAAAGAAATGTAGAAGCTTCATAGAACGACGTAGTATAAGTCACTTGGCGGAAGTATCTACTTTTTCTCTACGTTTATGTAAAAAATTGGCTGAAAACAGGCTCCACCATTTTGTTATATATATATATATATATATGGTTATTTTGAAAACCCTCCCAGTGGAATAAAAAAGTGTTAATTTAGATGGCATAACAGTTTTGTCAATAAAACTATACATGAAACCACAGCACGAGAATGAAGTTGGCAATTTTCAGAAAAAATCGAGAATGGTCGTTTTTCCCTAAATTTGTACAACTTTAACCTCTAATATAATATTGACGTGAAGACATAGGAAGGAAATAATACGGAAATTTATGCACAATTTATTTGAAAATACGTATGCGAAGTTTCAACTTCCTAGTTCAAAACAGTCGTTTTTGATGTTTTGGCCAGCTTTTTTGATTCTAGCCCACTGTGCGGCGTGCATCTCGCGAACTGCTAGTCCTACATACAACAGTTTTGTGTGTGCTGAGAAAACGTTTTCATTTGATTTTTCATGGTTGTCAAGTGCTTTTTGAAACACCTAGTATAATTTTACTAGTAACAATATTTGATTCAAGTGAATTGCAATACTTGTGATACCATCTCAACTTACCACAATTTGGTATACAAGGAGCCCAGCTATGACGATGGACACTATTTCATCGAAACAAAAGCCGAGATATCATCTGATGCAGGAAGGCCGAATCAAACATCCGTTGAAGTAGCAACCAAGTTTTCTAAAAATTATAGCAACAGAGGAAATGGATAAATTTTACAAAATAAACACTGAACAAATAGATTTCATTAAAAATGATTTTAAGTTAATCATGAACTCGGATAAAAATCTCACGAGTCTATTCCGAAACCTAACCTAAGGCTAAGTGATGGCTCAAGGTACTTTCCATGTGTTTGCACGGATTTCTCATCAACATGTACATCTACACAATACCCTGCGAGCCGTCTCTAGAGTGTATGGTAGAGGGTGATCAATTACCAACATGTAGCATGCAAGAGGACAGTGACGTAGTCACTGGGGGTTACCGGGTTACAACCCTTGACGCATTTATTCATTTTTAATATATTATATACTTTAATATAATGAATACTCGAACAAAATTACTGTTTTTGGATCCTAAAAATCACGTTTTCAACATCAAAAATCCCCGGACCCCCCTTTACCCTGGGGTGTACACCCCGATAGGGCCCCGAATTCTCGGGTGTGCCCCCCATTTCAAAATCTTGGCTACGCTACTTTAGCTAGAATTCTTGAAAAATGTTTATATAATCTATTCTCGCTGATTTATGAAGCAAATTAATATTTTAATAAACGTTTATTGCATTATAAAGATTCTTTAGTCTTCTTCCTATCATTTCAACGTTTGTTAATGCCCATATACGGGATAGTCCATCGATTAAGGGCAAGGTATGCCTGTCCCGATATTTCCCAAAGAACCGGAATCTACTGTACTTGAAAAAATTATAGATATCACGAATTTGTTACGAATTCATTGAAATCACGGATTAATATTGTTCGTGGGACTAAGGAAAATTTTGGTAACTCATTTCGTGCATAAAAAATGATGAAGCAATAAGGCATAAAGATCACGTCATTCGCAAACACTTCCTAAACTTACACAGAGAGGTGTGGGGCATGTTGTGAGCAACGCATCCCATAAACAGGAGTGAATTCACAACACTCATTGCTCACAAATTTAAAATTACTAAGAACTCATATAGAATGCAGGATCGATCTATATGCTTTCAACCGTTCACCACTAATTTGAGGAAAAGAGGGAGCATACAAGAAGCATAAGTATTTATTTAATAGGCAATTGATCGTCTCGAACCAAGCAGCGTTTTTTCTGTGAGAAGCCAATTCCCATGCAGATCCTATGGATAATGGGGCCGAGTAGTGAAAGAGGCAACAGAAATATGTCTCAAGTAGAAAAATCTTAACCAAACTCTGGGCAGAACATCAGCCAAATATAGAGACCGATGATGAATAATCGAAGATAGATCACGGATTCAATTACAATGCCAGCCCCCCTGAGCCAATTTAAATCGGCTGGACAACAATGGGTCTCAACCGTCTTTTGGCTAGCTCAATATAAAAACCCGACGTGGACCAATATCGGCTGTCAGCATTGATGATGATGAAGTAGTTTCTCACCGAATCATTGCCCTTGAACAGCCTTTACCCGGTGTGTAACCCGAGAAAATTTTTCAATACTTGAAAAGTACTGATGGTTTTATAAAGGAAGGTGGCGTACCTATCGAGGGTAGCTATGAATTTTTTAATGATGAATTTTAATAAAGTTCAATTAAATACTTCTTTAAAAAAAACTCTGAGCAACCACATCCTTTCGTCAATAAATTTTAATCCGGCACAAATCGAGAGCACCATCACTATCCGAATCATCAAGATTTGGTAACAAAATATATGCATTGATCAGTCGTTCATTAGCATGTAACTATAGTGTTAAGTAATGCTCTGTAACTAACAATCGATTTTTTCGTAAGAATAAGGTAAATGAAGAAGATGGAGGCACCTGCAAGATTAACAATAATTCGCAGAACAACATCCATGCTCTGTGTGTTTCTTAGCGGAACTTAACGCCATTTATATGTATGCTGTGAGGTGCTAAACAATTGAGGGAACAAGTTCTAGCACAATTGAGAATACTGCCAAAAAACTTTTACTGGAATTTAGTGTGCTAGCATATGAACAATAAAAATGTATGAAATTATAAAGAAAACATTTGTGTCAATCCTATATGACTATCTTACGGATGCCAACATACTACGGAAGATCAGATCATATAAATAAAATAAGAGAGATAGATTGTAGAACAGACAGATTCCGAATGTAATTTTTTCCACGATCAATACGAGATTATAACGGCAGCGATGGAACTCATAAATAGATTGTATGACTTGTAGTGTAGCCTACTAACCTATGTAAAACTAAATGCATGTTTCTTAATTTTATTATTATTTCTAAGAGCATATGGTAGTATAATTCGTTAGTATGCGTGTCGTATTTTGTACTGTGTGGTGTACATGTTCTAATTATATGCTGGTGATTGATCACCCCCTGCCAAACACCCTAGAGGTGGCTCGCAGGGTATTATGTAGATGTAGACTCTAAGCCACAGTAAGAATGCCACAATGATCCACAGCAATGATAGGCTCACACTCTACCGACTACGACACCATGAAAATCGTTTCATGGGCATGTCCCATTTTACTTTTCCGGGTAACGCGTCGTTCTCCGCCTGACGCGCTGATTCCCGGGAACATGGGCACACGATGCCATAGAACCACCCACGATTTTGACACTCGAGACCAGCCGTGCATTCCAAGCACAGAGTGACCGCGTCTTGGCGCGTGGGAGTAAGATGAGACGATCCATTCATCTTAATGCGAGGCGACCTCGCCGATCGATGGATTTAGCAGTGCGCCATATGTGGACATGACTGGGCAAAGGGGGGTCCGGGGATTATTGATGTTGAAAACGTGATTTTTAAAGGTTAAAAACAGTAATTTTGTACGAGTATCAGACAATAGGATGTAATATATATAAAAAAGTAATAATGGGTAATAATAAAGTAAAAAGTAATGATTTGGGGGGGTCATGACCTGGGACAGTGGCGTAGCAAGGAATTTCGTTTGGGGGGGGGAGTCCAAAACCAGGGGGAAATTTTTTGAAAAAGCAGGGTACCAAGGAGATGGTTTTGAACAAATTTTAACACTTTTAATAATTAAAAAAGACTTCATTTTTCAAAGAAATCTTTTGTAAATTCATAATTTTTCAATATTTGTTTTGTTTTATAATGAAGCAAAATATGAAAATTGTGTTTTTATGCTTCGGTCGCCTCGTTACGTCACTGCCCTGGGTTCGGGGAGTATGGAATACCCCCTGGGAGAAAGAGGCTGTCTGATTTGAGAGTCGATATTTGAGTACCAAACCAGAAGATATTCCTATTTCCGGCGAAGAACCTGCTCGAATACCCAGAGGGTTAAAGCACTTCATGTAAAAAGTAACATTTTACACGGTAACGTGCACCGTTGCTACCTTAGCACTCCTATTTATTCGTGCCGAATTCCGCCCTAAGTGCAAATACCCTGAGAGGTACCCTGCTAAGAGTAAATATATTAGAGAATGCTCAAGGCGGCTGTGCAGTAACCTAAAGCTGAGACCCAACGTCGGAACCCCAATATCAGTATTATTAGGGAAAATGTACAAAATGGCTTGTTAAACGCATACTTTTAAATAGATTTTATTAAAATCCAGATAATTCTGTCTCCCTGAATGTTAAACTTGATGGAGATGAGATTTCCCATCGATATAAACGAATAAATATGGAAACAAACGCTGCCGTCTTAGTCAGGCTATGAAACAAACACAAAATCCGGAATTTTGCCATTTCAATCTTGGTCGCAGGTGAAGAAAACGACAATCGCTCGTTTGAATTTACTTTACTTTACTCTTACTAAAAAATATCAATGTATTCGCCTGAGAACTTCGTCGAATGACGATAGGAATGCATGAATACCTGGACGAGCAGGCAAGTAGATCTCAGCCGGAGACTAATACTTGAATGCCCTTGTGAGCACTCGATTACTTCGACGAATACAACGAGGATGAGGTGGCGAACACTGCAACTTACCCTTATGCATTGCATTCAATTGGGTACTTCAGTATGGGATATGAACAAATACATGGTTAATAAATTATCTCTTAACTTGGATTGGATGAAACACCACAAACATCACGCGTCGTGAAGAAAGATTTAGTGCTTTCCCCCGGCGATTAGACTTCGTAAAATGTTCTCGGGATCGACATCGGGTCAGGGCTGCATAACTGCCGATGTTTCGATGTCCGACTCGGCCATCGAAACGTCGGCAGTGATGCAGTTCCTGACCCGATGGCGATCCCGAGAACATTTTACGAAATCAAGCGTCTTGTAGGTAAGACGGTCTTCCTGTCAAAAAGACCCCTACACCCCCTCTGAGTCTATAATGCTAGTACAAGGAAAAATTGAGGGACAATATTCGTGAAGGTACACTACGGATAATAAATATGAACCACTGGAAAAGCTGATTGGAAAGGAAAAGAAGCCTACGACCTGGAAGCGTATGCTCCTGACCATATGGATGGACACAAGGTAAAGCACTTAAACTACGAGAAAAAAGAAACAGCACGATAAGACAGAGAAGGATACTTGGTGCACATACAGGACACTAGGAAGAATAACATCAGGGAACTATCATGGGAAAGGGTGAAATGAAGGGCTGATGTATACCAATGTTAATATTTCTGAACTATGAATGAATGAAAAAGTGTCTTTGTCAGGGTTAGGGCACTGGAGTGAGGGGCGGATTTAGGGGGCATGACCTCCCAAATATTTTTTTTTTATTTAATTTTTATCAGTTTAATAGTTTTTGTATCCTTAAATGTCTCAAATATGTTATTAGGAATAAAAATGATATTTTAGTCTCCAAATGCGTAAAAAAGGGTATTTAAAAATATTTTATTAAAGAGAATGCCCCTCTCTCCTAGGGGTACTCCATACTCTTCAAATCAAGGTCAGTGACGTAGCGAGGCGACAGTAATATATAAACACAATTACTTGCTTCATCACAAAAGAAAACAAAACATGGAAACATCATGAATTTACAAAAGATTTCTTTGAAAAATGAAGTCTTTTTTTATTAAAAGTGTTAAAATTAGTTTAAAACCCTCTACTTAGTACGCTGTTTTTCAAAAAATTTCCCCCTGGTTTTGGAACACCCCCGAACGAAATTCCTAGCTACGCCACTGACCCAGATCATGACTCCCTCCCCACAAATTTGATTCTGAATCCGCCCCTGACTGGAGAATCTATGTATCCGTTTGCTCAAGTATCATCAGCGTACTCGAGTACTATTCTGGGAGCTCAAGTCCCTCCATTCCAGTACATTTGGCGCACAACTAGATGGAATCATGAAAGAGTAGGGACGAAAGGGGGGGGGTCTTCGGAGTAACCAGTCAATTGGTTAATACGTAGCGACGAAACTCTTGCGTGCGTTCAATTGACTAGCATTTCTCGGTACGGGGGAACGCATCCCTTTCCTACGCACGCACTTCGGCGCTCATCCTTTTTTATTTATTTCGGATTACGTCCGCGTCCATTGGCGCCACACCAAGAGCGCGCGGAATGCTCTTCTTCTTCTTCTCCTCCTTTCGCCGAATTTGGCGCATGCGTCGCCGTTGGTCAGGCGCCTCTCCTCACGGGCAACTCGGACGCATGAATGTCTTCGCGGAAATGTTTACGCACTCCGAGGCAGCGTCGCCCGCCCCCGAGGGCAGGCGCGACGTGAGGGTGGTGCGAACACGCGATCCAAAAGAGCATCGATGAGACGAAATGCTCCTCACGAAAGAGAGAGGATTCCCAAGAGCCCATTGTCCTCTGCGCCCAAAGCGGAGAGTACTAAGTCTTTGGTTTCGGACGGTGATTGACTACCGCGATTCGCCGGACTAGTATGGGCTAGGGAGAAGATAATAATGATGTTCGTGCAAATCAAAGGTCTTGCACACCTGGTAATAATGCGTACGTGTTCTTGAATGTTTAAATAATGCGCATCACGCCATGCCCATCCGAAGTCGTGGGCGCGTCGCGGTGGGCGAAGTTTGAAAAGAATTTTGGGCCGAATTAGGGCGGGAATCACAGGGGTCATTACCCCACGAAATATTACTAACATTTTTAATTCGTATCATGTTAATATTTTTTTGTCCCCATAAATGTCTGAAATTGTTCAATTTCATCTGTTGTTCCAGATTTTAGGCTCCCAAATGCGTTAAAAAAATGGGTATTTTAAAATATTTTACAAGGAGAACGCCCCTCTCTCCAGGGGGGTATTCCATATTTCCCGGACCCAGGCTGCCCACGCCGAATGTAAATTGAAGTCCGCTCGTAGTTATCCGCGGCGTTCGGTCTTCATGGATCTCTCCATCCTGCGCGTTTTCTCCGCGTTGGTTGTCAGAGGTTGACGACGGATTCGCCGGGATTCCACCAAGCGTCTTCAGGTCGAAGTGCTGGTATTGGCATTTTGGCTGCGTTTATAAAGCCCTCCCACTAGCACCCTTTAGCCTTTAACGTTTGTACAGGGTGGAGAAAAATTTAGTCACGAAATTTAAACACTGATGCCAGTAGAAATCAAAATTACTAGGGATGTGCGAGTAGTATTTTTTGACCTCGAGTCGAGTTGAAAAATACTTGCGAGTATCTAGTCGAGTCGAGCATAGTAATTCTTGAACTAGGCAATACCGCAATGCATGCTCCAACACATTCTCATTTCTCTTCGTGATGATGTTTCGGTCGAAAACAAACCATTTTTAAACAAGAGAAACTTTGAGCCGAGCGCTCCGATTGGCTGCGAGTGTGCCCTGTTGTCGGATGCCTTGGATACATCGTGATCTCCGGCAGGCAAAACATTCGAAGTCATGAGCAATCGACAACAGGGCTAAATCACGGCCCATCGCAGCGCTTGGCTCAAAGTTTCTGTAGTTTGTAAACTGTGCATTATCGACCTATACATTCTTAATTTTGGCTCCTTCTGGCATCAGCTAACCAGGGTAAAAATTTCGTGGCACATTTTTTCCCCAACCTGTATAGCTCCCCCCGTTACCCTTCGAACGCCCACCGTCCACATGCGGGCACGGGAAAAAAGCTCCACATGGTGTCAATGTAAATGGGTTAGAAAAAAATCCTGTAGTGAAGGGTGACCATAGAGAATTTAAATCCGTCGCTTAAACGTTACCCCGGATACCAATTGCTACATTCCGACGATTTCCGCCGGACTAACCGATTCTCACGCTTCAGCTGAATTCATGCATTATTTCCAATGTTATCTCTAGTCATTTTGCGTGTCTAAAGACCTCTAAAAATGTTCTCTGTTAATCTGTTAATTCCAAACGTTTCTCCCTAGCGACGAAAGAAGAGGCATTGCATTTCCACAGGAACTTTATTTTAAGCCGCACAAGGCGTTTCATACCGTGGCATACTTATGTGCACTGTCCTGGTGCATAGCAAGGAGGCCTGCATATTCCCAATTAAATTACTAATTTTGTTATTTTATAATAATAATGTAACATTTCTGCAAAGCTAGACCTGACAAATTTAAATTTCTTCTCTCTCTGTCAACCTCCTCCTTAAATTACTCTGTCTCGGTCTACCTCTTTCAAACCAGATCTAATTGTAAGTATAACACGGTCTCCCGATGGGATGGGCCAAATGAGAACGATTCCTTGCGCTGTCTTCTACATTTAATTCGATTGCCCCAAAATACCTTCTCCGTGTTCTTTTCTTTCTACATGCTATATTCACTCCCACAAAATTCAGCAACTAGTTCAAAAGCGCCATTTTATTATGAAGATTCCTTTATTGAAATCGATTCCCCCATATAGTCGAAGCCACCACGACTTAAAAGGAGGTTTGCTGTGAATTTGTGATGAGAGATGAATTTTGTTACAAATACATTTATTTTTGGGTACCGACTACGTATTCAAGATTTCAAATTGGAACAGTGGAGTTACCTTGGTGAGGACCCGTGCTCTTTAAAAGAACTCAATGAAAACTGAAGAAAATTTAATAAAAAATAAAATAATAATAATTTCGTCTTCATTTATCAACCGAATTTAAGAACCGATTGATCAGGTTTTTATGGCTCCAATTGTCATATCTTCTACCAGTATCATCCCAAAGCATATACAAAGTACCAGGGAGGAGGAAATACTCATACTTCATCCAAATACACATCAAATTTCAAAAGGGTGCATTCAACTTGCTATAGCACGAGAACATTTCTCAACGAAAATGAACAGTAAAGAGTTACCTTCGTGAGAACCGGTGCTCTTTTCAAAAATACATAGAATAATGAAGAAAATTTAGTAAAAATATAAAAAATGATAATGTTTTTGCTTATCAACCGAATTTAGGACTATACAATCCATTTTTATAATTACGTTGATGGACGCGCACATAAATCCATGTCTTGGATGGTATACAATCCACCCAGGCGGGATGCGAACCCGCGACCCATAAATTAACATATAAGGACTTCACCCTGCCGCCACCGAGGACGGCGGATACGAATTCTATCAACCAAATTCAACTTCCCAAAAGTTAATAATGCATAATGCACATAGGGACTGAGTTTCGAGGGCTTAAGGATATTATTTTGGTTTCAGAGGTGCCCTTCCCGCCAACCACGCCCAAGGATTCGCCGCACTCAAAAGATATCCGCGTCTCAACTCCGCTTTTCCCTCGGCTTCCCGCGCCAACAGCACCAGAATAAATGGCAATGACGCCGCCGCCGCCGCCGCTATTCTAGTGTTTACGAGAGTGGCATCAAGGCGGAGGACGAGAGGGGTGAATGGGGGGGGGGGCGCGGCGGGCGGTGTTATATCGGTATTGGAATGGCGCCACGAGGAGGTGGCGCCGCTGGGGTTCTGGTGAAGACGTTGCGCTGCAAAGAGGGTGGACTGAGGGGGTAGGGGCGTCATAGGGGGAGGGGTCATGTTCCGCGCAGTGAGATCTCACAATTCAATGGAATCTCTGTACGCCGCGCGCACGTTCAGTGCAGCCAGGCCGTTAAAATCCCCCAAAAAGGCCGGCGGCGAATTATTTTGAATGGGAACATGAGCAATGTATGAATGTGAGGATAATGCTTTAAAGGCTGTTTTACACGAGGCACGGAATAGCGCAGGTTAGAGCTGCATTAATTTCTAAAATGGCGTGGAATTGCGCGAATGCATGAACGAAATTTCGCATCCTTGCATTCTCGCATGTGTTCAAGCAATTCACCGCTTTACACGACGCAATTTTGATTGCGCCTTCGCACGTACGTCAGATTGCGCAATTCCGTGTACCGTGTAAAACGGCCTTTAGATATTTGAGGATGTGCTTAACCGCCGCACACGATTGTCCTCTGCGCTGAACTTGCAGCGTAAATGTTGCGTTGTGCATGTTCGCAGAACTAAATTTTAATTCTCTGGTGCATGTTGGTGATGGTTCACCCCCCTGCCAAACACCTCTGTTGGTGGCTTTCAGGGCAATACAGATGGAGATGTAGTAGAACTTAGAATTCGATTGTGGAGGCATCAGGAGGCAGTTTTTGCAGATGAGTCTAAGCCGTTAGTCTCTACTTCAGAAAGTGGTCACTGACGACTGCACATTGAGTTTAAATGGTTGACAAGAGCGAGAAAAATATTAAATATTAAGAGTGCATCCAAGTATGATGATACTTTTGGGAGATGCATGTTTTTATTTTGAGCAGACTTAGCGTAGATTAGTTTTCGATGTCACTAACTGTTCGTTTTCTATTGTCGACTATTAGTTTTATTAGCATGGTATATTTTCATGTCCTCATCACTCTCAAAATTTCTGATCTGACTGCATCTCGCTATCCTGAGCACTTGGTCTGTTTCAAGCGAGCGCGTGTCTGATTAAGGCTAGGATGAGTGCTGCATTCAAGTGGTCTGTATAGAGGAGGCCCAATTCCATCCCTCAGAAGAAAGTTATCTGTAGCCACTTCGGTCGCATTTTAATTGATTTTCAAAAATGTCCGCAGCGCGGTGATGAGTGCAATGCGATCCACTTTTTCCCAATATTTTGCATTATAATGTTTTTAATTTCGAGGAATAGTATTGAAGAGTTAAGAATTTGATAAGTAAGATCATCGTGAATGTAAATTTTGGTTGACACCCCCTAATTATACCTTATTTCCCCGGATCTATTTGTCCGTCAGCGATGCAGGTGGCGACTTCTGTAAACCCATTTAAATGCGCGGCGGGTGACAACACATTATGAGGGCAACTTGAGGATCCTCTACTGTAATATTCCTGGCTGCATTCCAGGTGTGTAATCATCCCGTGCCACATACTCTGGCGGTGGCTTGGACGCTTCCTTGTACATGTAGATGTAGGCGGCGCACAGATCGAGCATGGCATCGCGGAAATTTATCATCCACAGCGCAACATCATCCGGATTGTATGGCCCAAGTAATTTTCAAAGTTCCATGCATTTCCTATGCATTCAAAGGCAGTCCAATGCTTCCCAAGATAGCTGGGTGCGCAATTTTCTGCCTTCATTCGAGGAGGGTGTATCATCTTTTCGCAGAATTGAGTTCATCAGTGCCGCGATGCGGAAGATACGACGCCCCTCGCTGAGCATCGCCAGAGTAAGATAAGTCCTTCCTCCGAGCACCAAGTCGGAAAATTAAAGCTTTATCAATTCACTATCGCTCAGGGTCGACGCAATTTCAAGACAAGGTCCCCAATGTGAAGATAGCATTTCGAGGTCATTGGTTTGTGCGTTCATCGTTACGAGATAAGGCATTTCACAATTGTCATTCATCAATAACTTACTGAAAGTCAGCTCAAGGAAAGCAGAGCCATTAAAAAAATTTGTAGCAGCAGAAAATTGTAAAAAGTTATTCATGAAACATGAAAGAATATTCAAAATATAAATCTCTTGCCTCCGTCACATTTATATGACAGCATTTCATCTGCACTTGAAAGAACTATAATGCAGATTGCTGCAAAAGTCAGCGCAGTACTCTTCATGTCTATTATCGAATAAAAATATTATCCTTAGCTAAAGACGCTATAAATTTCTTTACCTACGATAGTTAAAATTTTCACTCATTAATACCAAAAAGTACAGAATTAAACTCCTAAAAAGTCAAGAATATTATGGATGTTATAGCCAAATTAACAATAAAGACTTCCCATCAAAATAAATTTCACAGTGAATAAGAAACTCGTGATTTTTCCACACTCGGGGTATTATTTATTGCAATTGAATGATTTTTCACACATAAGTAGAAGCAGCAGCGGCACACGAAACCTGGAACAGTGTCGCAATCATATATATCGATCATTCAGATGCTCCGATCTCCGGAATAATACTCCAATCGATCGTATGGGGTTGTCAGGTACACGATAACGATTCGACGAAAAAAAGAATAATCCAGACGCCAGCCACCGCCTTTTTCATCAATAATGCAATCCTCACATATGGGATTCGAGGAAAAATCACTCACAATCTCTAAGCGACAGCTAATTGATTGGATAAGAAAAGGAATGACGCAACCAGAAAGGTACAGCTCCTCGATAAAACCGTCACTATAAAACTGAGGAATTTGGGACACAAACTGAATGAATTTAATAAGAGGAGCAAGAAATGGGCACCTCAGCAAAATACTACCGAAAATAAAAAAGGACACATAGCATCTTTTTATACATAAAGCAACTTCCATTACGTCTGATGAAAAAATAAATATTTATTATTAATTATTTTTTCCAAACCAGATTAGATTAGATCATCCAGTAAAAATTTCAATAAATTGCAACAATAAGCTTGGAGTCGTGAAAGGTTTGGCCTTGCCTTCAGAATATATTAGTCGGCCATGTCAGTTCCCGTATAATATTACATTGATCTTGGACTCCGTGGATCTCTCCGTCCTCCGGATTTTCTCCGCGTTGGTTGTCAGAGATTGACGACAGTTTCACCGGTATTCCACCGGGTCGTCTTCAGGTCGAAGTCCTGGTGGCATTTTGACTGCGTTTATATAGCCCTCCCATTATCACCCTTTAGCCAGTAGCGTTTGTACAGGGTGGAGAAAAATTGTATCATGAAATTTTAACACCGGATAGCTTATGTCTGTGGGAATCAAAATTACAAATGATGTTTCGGCCGAAAACAAACCATTTTTAAACAAGAGAAACTTTGAGGCGAGCGCTCAAAGCCCCAAAGAGTAAAACAATCTAAATTCTTCATTAAAAAAAATTAAGAGTGATATACACACAGCGTTAAGACTTCTTCGGCACTCTGCCTAAAAAAAATTAAACAAATCTTATATTCATTTTTCATATTTTTCAACTCATGCTTATCATCGAAAACTATATTTAAGACAGTATGAAGCCATGGGTACGTATCTATTTTACGCAATCAATAGAACTTATCCACAGGGTTCCACAGTGCGGGTACGTCCGTTTACGCAATGCTAAGATAGCGAAATGCTAAACGCAAAGCTGACGTTCTAGGACGAGATTACTACTGGCACTCAGTCATTCATATCAAAAAGCTCCCCAGGAAGTGGCAAATGGGAAATACCGGAAGAGTGGACTGAGTTCGCGTGGGATATTGTAAAGACTTGAAAAGGGAAGAGCTATCGTGCAGAGGGAGGAAGTGACGCTGTGAATGAAGGAAGAGAGAGCTGGAAGTGTGCCAATGGCAATCCAGTACGGATATTCCAGTATCCAGGTGGTACATACTTGATTTCTCAGATGATACTAAGTTACTAAAATGTAGTGGTGGATGCAAATAGAGGCTAGGGAGGGCAATAGCACCCCTAAAGTAACGAATTCACACAATATAACATGATAATTTCGTTCAGTTGTCCAATATATACAGGAGAGGAAAGCCCCCTAGCCACCCATTTCCCTATCCTGGATCCCCGCTGTACTAAGGTATTCAGAAAGGCACTCGAATATTAATTATCTTGTCTGAGTATTAGAAACAAAGACGAATACGTAATTAATGTGGCTGCACTCACATAAACACCTACCGCTATAGCATTCGTCAAAGTAGTCGAGGGCCAACGGACATTCAAGTATCAGCCTCAGGTCCCTGGACACGACCTGGCAAGCAAAGTTTTCGGGGAAAATGGGAGTTGGAGGATAATAGTATGATGGGATTTCGGGGTAGTTTTATTTTTACTTATTTAGGTAATGTAATCCATTAATATTGCCTTTCTAAGGTTTGATTGGTCTTTTTAAAGAAAGATTTGATTGTTGGAGGAGAGATAAGCCAGCAGCTGCAATAATTACCCTTAGGAATTAAAAAAAATCATCTAAGTATATAAAAATTGGCGCTACCAGTCATACGAAAATATTTGTACGAGAGAACCCATCTGAGAACTCAGGTATACATCATGATTTCGAGTACGACTTTGGTAGCCAATACCTTCGCTGAAGTAACTCTTGAGGAGAATAAGGAGAAGATGAACGTGATGACAATGAAGACGTTGTGAAAGATAAAAGAGAGGAGTGGATAAGAAAATGATTTATTTGACGACGCATTGACTCCTATGGACCGCAGTGTTGACAGACGATGCTAATCAACGAATCCGTGATCTCCAATGGGCCTGCTATATACGCTAACGTATCACTATACTGACGTCGATTATGTTCGATTTGCGATACATCGCAAAACCACCGCATTCACGACAACGCATTTAAAATTTCTTAAGATATGCTGTACTGAGCAAAGCAAGAGGTCGCCAAGTCGGAAGTGACATAACATGACATCAAGCCATAAACGGTAAATAGCGTATTTTTCTGGGAAAATATTTAATATAAATTATACGCCATTCAATTTTATGACTCCATAAAAAAACTTATGGCACCCATGGTTCTTCTCCAGGAAATCAAAGGGATAAGTGATATGATCCGCGAATCGGATGATTTTTTTTTACCGTGCCAATGAATACGTCAGTCGATCATACCAGTTCCAAGATAGTATTCCATTGAGCTTGAGAAACTAAAGATATAAACATGAACAAATCAAGAGACTTCATTAAATAATAACAAAAGTTACAAACAGTAGTCCGAATTCAAATTTTTTGCAACATCACTTTCATTTCTTGTCTCAACCTCGGGGGTATAACTAACGGTTTGAGCAAATATATCGTAAATAAGGATTAATAGAGAACAAAGGTCAAATTTGGACTCACAATAACTACTACTTGAATACAGGGCGTAAAGAGGGGACTCGTATCCCACAACACCACTGAATATTACATAATCCCTCAATAAAACTCTCACCGTAGGTATCACCCAAAAGGATATAAAGAGAGAGTCTTCGTTTGGTAAATGAAAATTAGCCCTTCGATCAAGCTTAGAAATCTTTTTTCTCCCCTACGATATGAAAGATTTGCAAAAGGAAGACGCGCCATGTTGCGTCATGACCATATAACTCATTTTAATCGATTTTATTAATCAAAATTACCATCACAATGAATTTAAATACCTAATTCCACCAATCATGACAGCAGAAATAATTTCCACGCTAAATGTTTACTATACCGACCCAGATTTCAAGGATGAATTTCCAAGTAAGGTCATCCAATATTGCGAAATTTCCAACAATTTGCAGGAACTTTACAAACAAAACATTTGATTACGATATTTACATACTTCCGAAATGTATCCCTGAGGCATAAAAATCTGTTTGATCGGCTTTGAAATCCAAAGCACATAGACTTCACAACGGTCATCCGTCAAACATCAAAATATATTTGGAATAGGACTTTACTTTAACAAAAACATGAGCAAATATAGTGTTCCTCCACTCCATGTATAATGCATTAATTAAACAAATATATAAAAAGCCTTATACATAGATTCAATGACCAATATTCATCATCATCCTTCGGCAATCCTAAAATCGATTTGACGAAGCCCTACACTCATCTGCACTCTCATTCTGGAGGGGTGACTTATCAATGCGCATATTCCACGTCCATTTTGTTTTTTTGAACATTCAGTATTTATATCGCTGAAATAAATTATATGCCATTCAATTTAATTCCTCTCGAAACTTTTTTAACTGAGCGTCGCGCCGGCGAAGACGGGGATACAGATCGGGAAGGAATACAATAAAATTACACCGCTAAAATAATCTTATTTACCCCATCGTTGGCGTGATGGGACTTAATCCGCTATAGCATTCAACGCGAAAATGAGGGACCCAAGTTCGAGGCCAGATCATAAAAAACGATAATTTCTCATGGTGATTTTCGCAATTAATTCCATTCGCGGCATATTCCACGAAAATAATAGTCTTGTCTTCCCCACTGTACATATATAGTACTCAAAAGAGGGATCAAATTTCGAGTCCAGTTCATAGAAAACTATAATATCTCCGGGCGATTTTCGCACTTAATTCCATTCGCGGATTATCCCATGAAAACAATATCGCTGACTTATCCACGGTCCACTCCTGAAAATCTAGTAGTTTGCATAATTGAGAGATTTTTCTCCCTTTATAAAATATCACAGAATGCGGCTAACGACGTAACATCTGCATGAAGACGTCAGCATCCATATAGAATGGGCTCTAAGTTTTGAATGAAGGGAGTAATGAGGGAGGGAGGGGGTGGCGACCGACGGTGGCGCTATGTGGGTCAAGGGCGAGAGGTAGGGAGGGGTTGGGATTCCATTCTGCGGATCGATTTGGCTTTGGCGTGATGTGGCCCGCAAGAATGGGAGTGTGTGTGCACCAGGAAGAGATACACAGAGGCAGCGAAAGAGAAAAAAGAGAGAGACAAGTTATGGGGAGGAATTGAGAGCAGGGGAATGTGCCGGTCAATGAAGTCGACTCGTTACGTTATGCGGAGCGCCAACGGACGACGCTCCACTGGAGTATCACGCGATCTCTGATCTGGACGCCACTCGCTCTGTTCGGAGATGTGAATTTAATCAACGACAAGGTCGTGGAATCTTGAAAGAACGGTTTGAGAGACCGCATTCAACGATTCGATTTCAAAAGATAAAACATAATGTCTATAAGTATAAAAAGAGGATTTCTGTTTGTCCGTCCGCAATACGTTTCCATGTGGAAGCTTGAATTGCGACCAAAGTTACTACTTACATTGGTGCATCTCATGCTTCCAAAGCCCGTAGTGCTACTTTTGGTTGCGTCCGACGCGTCTTTTTCATCGTTTTCTCATAGGGTGGTTTCCTATTATTTTTTTACTATGCCTTAATTGAAAGGTTATTACTCCTGGAGTACGAATTTCACGATTTTAGATTTTTAAATGACGATGTCTATTTTTAGCGATTAAATTAAAAGTGAAAATTTTCAAGCGCGCGAAAACGCGACGGCTAAGTATGAATGCTGGGAAAACCCCGTGTGACGTAATACTGGTTCCCCCTGTCGCCATTTTAGGTGACCTTGGGGCGAGGCTTTGAGCGCTAATACGATGCAGGCTGCCAGCAGGTAGCTGAGTACCCTGCTAGCAGGTAGCGCCTGGCTTAAATTAGGATTATAAATACCTTATCAAACGAAGGAAACTTTCCGACCATAGGCAATTTTAATAGGTGATTATTAAGACATGTTTCCCTGAGCTCTGTGCCTCATGCATGCATTGGTAATCTCAGACGATGTAAAACTCTTATCTACTCGTATAGAAACTAGGTCCCTGTGACGTCACGTGGAGTGGCATCGCATGGGCGCCAATCTGGCCTTTTTCAAATGCGGTTAAAATTGACCATTGCCATTCGTCTGAACTGGGATTTCTATAACCAAATAATTTGCATATTATGAATACACTAATGGTAGGTAACGAATCGCAACAATGCCTTTCGTTTTCTTTGAAGAAGGAAACTACCCTATTACGACCGAAGCTAATACATAGGTGCACCTCATGTTTCCAAAGCCCGTAGTGCTACTTTTGGTTGCGTTCGAAGCGTCCTTTGCATCGTTTTCTCATTGCCGAACCCTAAAACGTAAACCCTTAGCGTAACTATATCATTCGGGGCACTCAGTTAAAGGCAGTTGAATCCGTGAAATATCTAGGGGTTAGACTCAATAATGATCTATCGTGGAATAAACATATTCGAGAAATAACCGGTCAAGCTAATCGTAAAATGGGTTTTGTTAAAAGAATATTAGGAAAGTGCGACGACAAAGTGAGAGAAATTAGCTACTTTTCCCTCGTTAGGCCACATCTGGAATACGCTGCCAGTGTTTGGGATCCTCATGAAAAAGGCTTAATAACAGAGTTAGAACGCGTGCAAAGAAGAGCTGCCAGGAATGTGAAAGGTCGTTACGATAGTCTTGTTAGTGTAACTGACCTCTTAGATAAACTCGAATGGGAATCTCTGTCGGACCGTAGATTGAAAAATAGACTAAACCTTTTAGATAAATTCAAGAGCAGTGTCTTTTCTGACGAAGTTAACCATATCTTGCGGACGCCAACGTACTACGGAAGATCAGATCATATAAATAAAATAAGAGAGATAGATTGCAGAACAGACAGATTCCGAATGTCATTTTTTCCACGATCGATAAGAGATTATAACGGCAGCAATAGAACTCGTAAATAGATTGCATGACTTGTAGTGTAGCTTACTAACCTATGTAAAACTTAATGCATGTTTCTGAATTTCTATTCTATATTATATTTTTAACAGCTTATAGTAGTATAGTTTGTTGTTATACGGGACGTTTTTTGGACGGTGTGGTGTGCATGTGGGAGTCCAAATGCATGCTGAATGCTGGTGATTGATCACCCCCTGCCAAACACCCTAGAGGTGGCTCGCAGGGTATTATGTAGATGTAGATGTAAAAGAGCGCTCAGCGCCACCTAGCACCCGTTCCCCACCCTCTACGTACTATCCCACCTTCAGATGACATGCCCATTCAATCTGACATGCTTGTATATCTTTGTGCGCGCAGTGTGCTGGGTGAAGGCCGATTTGGCGACTCCCAGTTCCAATACTGCCTTTTCTCGCAACTTCACCGTGCACAGGTGGATGGCCCACGAATAAAATTCCTGCCCTTTAAACCGTGCATTCAGTCAAATCGTGGTTCCTCCTACGTTCTTTCATATTTTCCCACTGAGATGTGAATATGACCATGAATTCCAAGGTATAAGTTTTCCTTCTCTGAGTACTATCCTTCCCGAGCATGGCCAGGTGTCCGAATAGTGACTTATAAAAGGATATTGGATGGGGAGCAAAATATCAGAAGTGTATGCTTTCAAACCCAATAATTCCATTCTATCAATTGTAATATAAATCCTGAGATAAGGGAAATGTTGTTGAGAGATCGTTGAAGAGAGGGATCGTTGTAGAGAGAGATCGACCCGTCGTAAGTTTAGGTTTTCCAATGCCCAATAATTTCACTCCATCAATTGTAATATGAAAAAAGCGTTCATGAGATCGTTTTAGAGGATGAAAAAATTGAAATTTTTCGTTTTCATACCCAGGATTTCATTCTGTCAGTTAAAGTAAAAAATAACTCATTGCGTTATCGTGGAAGAGGAGGAAAATTTCGAACATTTCCCAGTTGACCTAAGAAAAGGAACTGTCGTGAAGGAGTGGAATTCAAACGTCCACAGTGAGGTGAATGGTGAGCCCTAACCTCACCTTTCCAAACCGACCGTCGGATTGTAAAAATGCATGAGTGAGTAATATTAAAAGTGATGTTATCAACTCGTTGGGTATGGAAACGAAAATTTTCGTAATTTTCCTCCTCTTCCATGATAAATTTATGAGTTATTTTTTACTTGAACTGACGGAATGAAATCTTGGGCAAGAAAACGGAAAATTTCGATTTCATCCTCTTGTTTTGTTCGCGATGAGTTTTTTTTATTATTCTCGAGGGCTTCAACCGGGATTTTGAACCTAAGAACCACGAATATTACAAAAGAGAATCTTCAAGACTGTCTCTAAATGTGTTGTCTACCACCGCGCTTTCAAAAGGGTTTACAGAAGTTTACGCTAACGGACAAATTGATCCGAGTTTCACGGGGAAATAGGGTATAATTAATGGTTTCAACCGAAATTAATTCACATGATGATACGATCCATCAAATTCAATTCTTTTCAATGCTAACCCTTGCAAAGACAAAAATTATATTGCAAAATATAAGAAAAAAGTTGATTACATTGCTCTTATCACCGCGCCGCTGACATTTTTGAAAGCCGATTAAAATGCGATTGAAGTGGCAACAGAAATCAGCCTTCTATTGGGTGGAATTGGACCTCCTTTATGCAGTCCCCTTGCTAAGAACCCTCAGTATGAGTACGGTAACTGATTTCTGCCTTTCCACGCTATTTCGTACAAAAAATTGGACTTAAGATATCACGTTTGTAAATTCGATAATGGGCAAGACACTGCACATATGTACCTAATGTGAATGCTATTATCAAGGACACATTAAAATCAATAGCATGATGCATGGAAATATAGCATAACTAAATGATAAATGAACTTGCGGATATCGGAACCATACGTTTCATTCATGAGTGATTTCTTGCAGTGCATAAAATGATCCGTACAAATTTCTCCTCCATCCCCTCCAATAAGGAAAGGAAAAAATTGTAGAAACAACAAGAAAGTACTGCGTACGAGTGAAATCGGACTTCCCCATGGAATCTTCACCCCCAAGCGATCAATTATTTATTTATTCGTCTTCAAATTGCACAAATATTCCTCCGTACAAATTACTCCCCTAGTATGACCGGAAAATGCCCTCAAAAAAATTATAACCAAGATATAATTTCTCGTTTTGGATTTTAATACGGTATTTCAATAACAAATTTTTACTTATGAGTTAAAGTTTAATTTTTCTACTGTAGGAATAAAAATGGTGTAATTTAGAATTAAAACTGATTAATAGAGCCGAAGGAGGGATTCTTCAACTATTGTAGGACCCGAGACGAAAATGGTGGAGTATCTCAACCCCTTCCTTCCTCATGACCTAGTTACAAAAGTGAGGGAGCAAGGGGAAGAATGTTGAAACCCACGAGCAGAGATGAAATCAATGAGGAACGTCGAGTGGTTAAAGGCCTTTGATAGGAATGCCCCGCTTCTTCGAGACAGAAAAAGAAGAAAGGTTTTATTGAGGGCTTACTTCTATGTTTTTCACTAAAGAAAAACCTTACTTTTGGGCAAAAAAATAAACTGAGAAAAGTGTGCATGCTTTCGACCTTCCAAAGCAAAATAAAAAGTGTAATAAGTTTATCGAGAGCCTTTTCAAAAATAAAAAACACTACGAGGCATAAAAATGATGACTTATTTATTTTTGCGATAAAAATAAAAATAGAAAGTTTCCCTTAGACTGAAACCGTGAAACCCTGAAATTGCCCCCAAAAAAGGTTGAAATACTAGAAAATAAATATATTCGACAGAAATATGAGTAGTTTTAAATGGGCATACATTTTATTTCGACTTTCTTGTTTCATCGTTTAATATCTCTGGAAATTTTAACTAGCATTCAAATTTACTTCTGTATTTTTTCAAAGTGTTAGCTACATTGACTAAAATACAATGCCTTTCATAGTAACAAAAAACAACAAAAAAAACATTTTAGGAGACAAAAAATATCACCTATTTAACAGGTGAATTTTATCTATTACTGTTATCTAGAAAGAGCGAATTAATA
Source organism: Ischnura elegans (assembly GCF_921293095.1). Classification (NCBI taxonomy): domain Eukaryota; kingdom Metazoa; phylum Arthropoda; class Insecta; order Odonata; family Coenagrionidae; genus Ischnura; species Ischnura elegans. Next base: position 151,155,759 of record NC_060246.1, read on the forward strand.
CGAGACATTCATACGCAAATTGGCAGGCATGAAAAAACATTTTTAATAGCATAATGTCTACAGTAAAAACTACGCAGCAAAAAATACATTTCAAGCCAAGTAATTGAAATAAGCTATAGTAATAGAAAACCTTTCAACTTTTGACCTCCTTTTTCATTTCTATGACGGGTACTCGGACACTCTTTCTTAAGGCCCTATTGGTGACTTGCGATGAATTATGAGAATATGGAAGTTGATATTAAAAATACTGGCAATATATAAAATTAGACTAATGTCAAAGAGTTGGAGACTCCTGAAACAACGAAACCAATTTTTACGGCACAATGAAAATTCAAACGGAAACAAATTCAAGGTTGAAAATGGGTTTCCAGGAATCCGACAAATAATATAGAATCATCTCGAGACATTTGAGGGAAAGAGTAAAGCGTAAGGTTTCTATTATCGATCGCGGATAGCATCCGAGGTCGAGGCCCAGCTCAAAAAATTCTTGGCAAGCAAGTCGTCTGGTTGGGGGCGGGTGAACGTGGAAGGCTATCTTCTATAGTACTTCTACTGGATAGATACCTTTTTCTCAACTTATACGCAACCAAACTCTACAAATGAGGTACCAAAATGCACAGAATTTATCAGAGAACATGCGACGGCATATCTTACTTCCTAAAAATTGCCATTGATTCCAAAAATTGGTTTTTTAATAATAAAAAAAACAAAAACAAAACAGAAAAAGAAACAAAAAAACCGGTAAATATTCCTGTCGTTAATGGTGCACAAACTTTTTGCGCAACAAACGGCACACATTTGTTCATTTTCAACAATATCTCGCATTCTTTAAATAACTTTTATCAAAATGCGGCTGATTCCACATTCAAGTCTCCTGTTGATACGTAAGTATGAGTCATCATTTGCGTTTAACAGAGGATAGTGTAACTACTTCCAATGTTGTGTTTAAAGAGGTTCTCTGACCTCAATTTGTACATGAACATTCCAATTAAATTTTTACATAAGACCCTGCCTTTTTTTCTACAAATTTAAAATTAGAAACGCGCCTATCCCTCTGTGGACCTGCATTGAAAAGAGCGGGGGAAGCCCGCTGGGAGCGGGCGCATCACGCTCGTCGACTTTATTTCGCGACGGTAAAACTTCTATTCGCGTACTTCTTCCCGTAAAGGAAATTGAATTTCTCAGAGTGCAGTTCCTTTCATTCTGCTCGCAGTAATGGATGCTGAAAGAACTCATCATAGAACCTCCACCTACAAAGTCGCTTTAAGATGTAAACTTATACAAATTTTTCCTAATGGAAATTCACATAAAATATTTAAAAGAAAAGATAAACATGAGGGAAAAAACGAACGCTCAAGCTACCCCTGAAGTTTACCCGGTGCGCCGAGACATTTAACCGTTATATGAACTATCTCCTGTTTTTTTATTTATTTGGAATTCAGAATAAGTGACAAACTTTCTGGAAATTAAATATGTAACAATTTTCAAAATCTAGATTGGGACACTCTCTCCATAAGTTCCACTTAAAGTCTAACATCCTAGGTATTCAGTAGCAGTAGGGTCATTTTTTCACATTCATCGCTTATTAAAATCCTTCGATGATTATTATTTTAGACCCAAGCTAATTTTCTTTGTTTTTCGTACTCATAAATTATATATATTAGCAAAGTTACTTTTACCGCCTCAGCTTGAGCTACTCTGTTTATTAAGCTTTTCTATTTGTATACATATATGTTTGCTGATACACTTCATGTATATAACATAGTCAGGTGGCGATATCTTTTAGGAAATACCATAATTGAAAACCTAATAACCCTCATAATACACTTATACACTCATATTTTCGATAACACTAAATTTTAAGTTGAAAAAAAAAAATTATGCAGTCCAGAGGCTCACCAATCTCCAGGATATGAAAAATTTCTCTGACGTGAATTAGCTCTTATTGACCGTAGAAAATCCAATTATTTATCCATTATTTAAATACATTAATTTAAACCGACAAAATTAACATTATACGCTCAGAGTTGGTTACTAGAAACTACTACAAGAAGGAAAATTTATTTTTAATTCTAATAGTAAGGTGAATTCTAAGGACAATGGGTATTCTCTAAAATTTTACAACTGTAGAGAATACGGTGGGCAATTCCCTTTTATAATGTAAGGCTAAACAATTATTTGTTTTCCAATGGCCAGTAATGAGGCGTTGTCAAATATCTAAATGAATCTTGAAACCTTCGATACAAGTTTTTTAAATTTAATTGTTCAGAGAGATTTGAAATATTTATTAAACAGCCTGCGCCTAACGTAGTGATTTTAATAGTTTTCCGATTTCAAACGCTCACATTCACTTCTCCAAAACAGAAAAAAGTTGAAATTGTTAGACTTTTAGGATTTAAGATTACTAATTAGATTTTAAGTGCATTTCACGTGTGTTTTACAAAAAAGTGTTAAATTGTTTAGTTTGTTTAGAGAAAAAGCGTTCCTAATTTATTGGTTTTAAAATTAACCTTGTTAATTGTAAACGTTCTATTGTAAACTACCGCGTTGCACTATGACCAAGGACTGTAGTCTAGGGTGGTGCGAAAAAACTCAAGTTCCAAATTTCGTGTCGTAATAGTGCGGAAAAGTTGCGATACGTTAGTACAAGAAAAACAAAAAAAGAATTATTAAAATCGGACGTCATCTTCCGATCCCGCAAAGCACCTGAAAAATGACAAAAATGAAAAAAATTGTTTTTTTTTTTCGTTGTAAAAAAAATAAAATAAATTAATACCTTTTAACCCTGTAGCAAAAAAATGATTACAAATAGCATAGGTTATTATTTATGTATGCATATTTATGGCTTTCAACTGTTATTACCGATCACACAAGGTCATTAAAAATGTATAAATTTTGCAATTTCACCTTTTATTCAGTTTTGTAATAATTACATGAGGATAATTTTTGAGAAGTTTTAATTAGCTCTTTAGATAAAAAAAGACAATAAAACTGACCACTAGAATTGAAAGGCAAAATTGCACTTTAAAAAGGCTGCATGTTTACCCTATTGAAACCGAAAGTGAAGATGTTGAGGTTTTAAATGACGCAACGCAAAGTTCAACAATCAAGGAGAAATTTGTTGACTAGGAAGATTACATGCCTAGTACATCCAAAGAATATAAATCACCATGGCAAATGAGGGTAAAATTCCAAAGTACAGCTTATCATTGTGATCAATACGGGGTGTCACACCGTACAGTTGCTGCTATAGCATCAAGTGTACTTGTAGACATTGGTGTTATAACTGAAGAATATACATATAAGTTCATTGACCGATGTAGAATTAATAGGGAAAAGAAAAATATTATAAGCGATTTACAGCAAATCCATCTTTATGTAGGTGAGCTACACGGTTATACTTTGACGGAAGGGTAGACAATACCATAGTAATAGAAATGATTGAATCGAAGGAGTACTGTCGGACAGTTATAGCGGAACACCATTCTCTAATAAAAGAGCCGGCTTTTGTGTATTTGAGTTATGTTTCTCCAAGGTCCGGGTCTGCTAAAGATATAGTGGCCTCCATACTATCTTATCTCTCTGATCAAGGAGTATCATTAGAGTTCTTAGTGTTAGTTTGCTGTGATGGCACGAACATTAGATGGAAAGGTTGCACTGTTAGAAAGCTCGTAAAACACCAATGACACCCTCTGCAGTGGGCAGTTGGGTTACTTCATTTCATTGAATTACTTTTGTCATATTTTTCAGTATTTAGATGGTGAAACAAGTGGCCAAAAATCATTTAGTGGGCCAATTGGACTAATATGAATGGTGATGGAAAGCTTCCAAACTGCATTTCCAAACAATTGAATGTGAAATTCTACAAGTTGATAGACAAATTTTGAGCAAGGACCAAAGATACCTTATTGACATCATTCAAGCAATCACAAGTGGCGACTTTCCAAATGACTTAGCAAACCGGGATACTGGACCATTTTCACATGCTAGATGGCTCGTGCGAACAGAGCAAAGGAAACCTCTCGATACATACCTGGATATTAAAATAAAGTAGTTTTCCCTGTTATTGAACGGAACTCTAACTTTGATCACGAAGAGAATGTATTGATGGCGATGGTTTTTGATTACAGAAGGCACATTAGAGAGCTAGGGCTAAAAAGAGTATTTAAAGCCGGACAAACTTAACCAAAAGGCAAACCTATCGTAAACTTCATTACTCCTACCATGAACTTCGAAATAACTGACCATATAGAATTGATTGAGTGGAATGTAGTCAAACTATCTACTCCACCTCATCTTATGAGAATAATTAGTAATGAAGAAATAGCTTCCTTCGTTGAATCTGGCGATAAACAAGATTGGGATATTATAACTTCCCATATCACACGCAAGCAATGGAGCCGTGTGTGACGGAGGCATCCCTTAAGCTTTGTGGCTATCGATCCAGAGATGGATTTATTAGGGCTAATTCAAATCAAGAGCCATTATGCCAGACTTACCACTAAATTGCAGTACAAAGTAGTTTTCAAAAGTTAAAATTAAAAAGAGGGACAAAAAATTTAAATATTGTAGAAGCAGTAACCCTCATTGATTGGATGGATGGAGGGTGTGGGTAGAACTCAAAGTGCAGCCACCTCTCCGCGGTGAGTTCTGGATTGTTTAAATATAATTAAATCATATATATAAACAAAGGAAGAGCTGCATAATCAAACATGTATTTTAGCCTAAAATATTACCTTAAGTTATTATGACACAACTAAAAAATCGGCTAAATTGCAAAATTTATACATTTTTAATGATCTTGTGCGATCGGTAATAACAGTTAAAAGCCATAAATATGCATATATAAATAATACCCTATGCTATTTGTAATCATTTTTTGCTACAGCGTTAAAAGATATTAATTGAATTTAATTTTTTTACAACGAAAAAAAAACAATTTTTTTCATTTTTGTCATTTTTTCAGGTGCTTTGCGGGATCGGAAGATGACGTCCGATTTTAACAATTCTTTTTTTGTTTTTCTTTTACTAACGTATCGCAACTTTTCCGTACTATTACGACACGAAATTTGGAACTTGAGTTTTTTCGCACCACCCTACTGTAGTCCCTTCCTAAACCTTGGCATTTAATCACTGAGAATACCTCCAAAAAGTAGCACTCCACGATTAATCACTTTTAATAATAATTCTGCTGTACTTCCCTGCACTGCCTTTTCATTTAGTCTCACTTCTCCCTGCAGAACTTAGTGCACTTTTGGTACTCACTCCCAAAAAGTTTGGATCAGTAGGCCTACCTCTGAAAATGGCACAGTAAGCGCCGAAACATGTTGTGATACTTAATATTATCAACTTATTTAAAAACCAACCGTGTTAAAATTACACAGAAGAGAGCCGAGGATTGGATAATTAGGGAAGCAGATGGGTCAGTGGTTTCATGAGTGGAGGGCAGATATTAATATTCAAATCGATCGATGCAAAACATTTCAATTCAGCGAAATGGTTTTAATGCGAGCTTCTAGCTTATTACTATGCAATGTGAGAAAGGCCCTTCACACTCGCAAGAAAAATGATATTAATTAAGTGACTCACGGCATGACGCTACGGACGCATGACACATTGGGATCGATATTGCAAAAGAACTCTTGAGAGTTGAATGCGCAAATAATTATGAAGCATGAATCACTTTCATTCATTTCCATTAAATGATACATAACTTTCTCTGTGGATTTTTTTCTCTGTGGATTTTTCGCACAATTGTGCATTGCGGGTGACTCCCGTAAAAGTTATCACCGTGGCTAGTCCCGGTATACTTAAATTCGTCAAAGCGAGAACACCTATATGTGTTCAAAGTTCGGACTTTACTCTCCGACTGTGGCGCCGTGCGCACGATTTGGACTGCTCGTCGCATAATATGCTCAGCAGTCCATACCACCTTGTCCGGTATAGTCCACAAATTTCCACAGGGATGAATGACGCCTCGGTAGCTCGGACGGAGTGGACGTGTTTCGGAGCTATCTGTGAGTCAGCGACCGAGGTTTTTTTTCCCGGCGATCGAGCCCTTGATCGCCGGGAACGTGGTTTTTGCGTTCCCGGTGGAGTGCTTTGCCTTTCGGTTGAAGGCAAAAGCTTTGTTTTTTGTGGGTTCGCACCCCTGTACCAGGGGTGTGCGGACAGTGTTTCGTGTCGGTGTACGCAGAGCGAGCCGTCACAATGCCAGTTGAGAAGAAGAACACTCTCCGTGTCAACATAGAGAGTGTGAGTGAGGCGCCATCAGTCCTTGAGGTCCACCAACTGCTCGGTGGAGACCTCGGGCTGAAGACAGAGGAAATATACGGAATCAGGCTGGGTCCGGCAAGGAAGTCGATCTTCGTCAAAGTCAAGCAAGAGACTACCTTCGAAAGGATTATGGTGAAAGCGGGTGAAAAATTCCAGTTCCCGACCAAGGGCCCCCAAAGGTTCTCTTGGTGGTGCGAGTCTATTTCCGAGAGATATACGTACGTTAAAGTGTGTCAACTACACTTCGAGGTGTCACGTGAGCAAGTGGAAGCTGCATTGTCCAAATATGGAAAAATATTCGCGTATGTGGAAAATAGGTGGGCCGGCGATGGGTTACACCAGGGCACTTTGACGGGCACTAGGACCGTTAAGATGTCCCTCACTGAAAATATACCAAGTGTCATTAGTATTGAAGGTGAACGCGCTGTCATTCATTACGACGGGCAAAAGTTAACGTGCTCAAGATGCGGGAGTGAAGATCATTTGAGGCTACAGTGCCCCAAAACGAAGGCGGGACCGTCATACGCTAATGCACTTAAAAATTCTGGCGGGGGGGGAGAAGATGAGAACGACGAGGAGAGGATGGACATCCCAGTAGAAGACGGGGGGGTAGTACAAGTGGCGGAGGAGACGCCCAAATCGGTTGAAAGTGGGGGCAATGTTTCGCAAAATAACGGCGAAAGTGCTGTGAGTGCAACAGAGGGGGTGGAAGTGAAGAAAAAGGAGAAAAAGAGAAATAGGCAACGTAAGAAAAATATATCCAACGGCATAAACAACGACAGCAATGTGCTTGTTTCCTCAACCGAGACGGACACGGAAGAAGCAGTAGTGTTGGAGAGAAATGTTGTATGAAGGGGGGAAAACCCGATAGTAAAATTGTGGAAATCATAAGTGAAGGGGAGGGAGGAAATGTTTTAATGAATGCCTCAGGCACTGTGGTTTCGACCGAAATCATGGATTTGAGGGAGGGAGGTTGTGATGACAATATGAAAGTGCTGGAAGAAGAAAAAACGTCCTCGGCCGTTGGGGGGGTGGGAGGGGAGGGAGTGTTTTCTTCCTTTCTTACACAACCAGGTCCAAGCAGGCTGTGGTCGCAGCGAGACGACGAGGAGATGGGCTCTAGTGATAACGCGGCCCTCACCCCCTCAGAGGATGACGAAACGAATAGAACTGCAGCCGCAGTCGCGAAAAAACTATTTGGGAAGGACCTCACACAGAAAAAGAAAAAGAAGTGGAATGACAGGCTTAGAAAACGAGGCATCAGAATCCAGGGTGGTGAGCACAAAAAGGAATAAAAAAAATCGTCCAACTAAAAAAAAAATAAAAAATTATGGATAATAATTCCTCCAAAGTCTTTGTAAATCTAACGTTAATTAATTTAAATAGCTCTTGCTTTGCTTTGATTATAACTATGCATTTAAATTGTCAAATAACCCTTGCTTTGATAATCAGAGTTGTTTTATATGAACCATGCCGAGGGCCAGACTTTACTTTCATTCCTTACTTTATAAATTTGAACATTTTTTCTCTTGAATATTTTTCTTTAAATACCGAAGCTGTCATGCAAACGGTTTCTATTTGTTTCCCCAACATTAGAAAGAACTTTTTTCAAATACAACAATGAGTACCTCTCCAAGTAAACGAGAGATAACGGTGGCGTCACTGAATGTGGCCAGTATTACGAATAACTTAAAAATCAATGTTATTAAGAATTTTATGTACAATGATCTAAAAGCAGACGTCATCTTCATCCAAGAATACAAAGAATCGACTGCTTGGCAGAGCAAACATTATTGTATATTTGGCAATACTGATGGCTCCTCTCTAGGTACAGCAATTTTAACTAAAAAGTCTTTAGAGGTAACGAATGTGCGTCGTCATGCCTCCGGGAGGATAACTGCACTGCAAATCGGGGACACGCACTTTATTAACGTATATGCCCCTGCAGGAGGTGGGATGTGGAAGGACATGCGAGAGTTCCTGGCAAGCGAAATTCTGCCTTACGCATGCCTTTTCAAGGACAAGGCTATAATGGGGGGAGATTTCAACGCTATATATAGGAGGGAGGACAGCTCGGCAAACAATACGCAAATACGATACCCAATAAACAAGACATTTAAAATTCTAGTCAGCAATATGGACGCAATAGACACCGGTAAAAATACAGCTCAAAACAGATTACAATTTACCAGAATAGGTACACACTCGAAAACCAGAATCGACTACATATTTATATCACAGAAACTAAAAAATGATTTAATTCAATATAGTACGACCCCTATTGCCATTTCAGATCACCACGCAATTCACATTAAAATTAAACTGGACCTTGTTACACAGAGGACATACAATAAGAAGGAACAAATTTGGCGCGTAAATACCAACTTACTAAAAGATGTAACATTCTGTAAAAAGGTTGAATATGAAATATTAAGGCTCTCAAACCACGCTCTTAGCGAAAAAGACATTTTAACCTGGTGGGAACAGATATTTAAAGCAGGTATTATAAAAAAACTTAAAAAACTAACTAGTGATTATTATAGAGAGAAAAATGAAGGAATAGCATTTTATAGAAAGGTGCTTCAACAGCTGATAGATTCAAATTGCAGGACACCCAGTGTAAATTTCGAAATTAAAGAACTAAAAAAAGAAATTTACAGACGGGAGGTGGAAAAGCTTGCCCCGAGGGAATGGGAGAGAGGGTACGATACGAGTGAATCAGAAGCTCTGACTTTGGAACAAATACGGATATTAATCAAAAATGCGAGTGGAGGTGAAGTGGGAGGGCTAGTTGACTCCGAAAAGCGGCTCGAGGAGGCGACGAGCTTTTACAGTCGACTTTATAATCAGTACGGGGTATGGGAAGACGGAGATGGGCCGCCTATCCCCCCCCTCCCCAAGCTCAACCCCGAAAACACGAAGAGCTTCGAGGCAACGATCACAGTAAACGAAATAGACGATGTGAAGCTAAAGCTGAAAAAGGGAAAGGCTCCAGGGGAGGACGGTCTGCCTAATGAGTTCTATCTCACATTTTGGGAACAAATGAAACCTATTCTATGTGCAGTCTTTAACGCCATCTTAAAAAATGGGGAAATGTGTGAGCGGATGAAAAATGCATTAATCACACTGGTTCCCAAAAAGAGAAACGCGAAGCACCTTACTGAATTTCGGCCAATCTCTCTGTTAAATACAGACTATAAGATATTAGCCCATATTGTCGTCCAAAAAATGACCATGATAATGAATGGCGCAGGCCTAGAGAATCAGTTTGGAGTGGGAGAAGGGAAATCCTCAATTGACGCTTGTATTTTAATCCGGGACATTATTCTAAGTAGCATGCCAGAAGAGGAAAACTCACTATATATTTTAACTATTGACCTAGAAAAGGCTTTTGACAACATCAGAACAGAATGGATTTTTAAGATTATGAGAGAAAAACATTTTCCAGAAGGAATTATAAGCATGATTAAAACGCTTTATCATGAGATTACATCTCAAATTAAAATAGGGAACAAATTATCCGATCATTTTATGATTAAAAACTCAGTCCGACAGGGGTGTCCGTTGTCTATGTTGCTGTTTTCTTTGGCAATGGAGCCACTTATAATAGACTTGAAACACAGCATCGGAATCAGGAGGTGTGGAAAAAGTTACGCATCCTGTATATATGCCGATGATATCACTGTCTTTGTAAAAAATAATTTAGAACTAGACAGAATAAGTGGAATAATGGAAAAATACACCTCAATAGGCATGAGAATTAACATGTCCAAATCTGCTCTCATCCATGTTAAAGGGATAGAGTTTTCTGATACAAAAGGTTGGAACAAAGTCGATGGCCAAAATATATTAGGGCTATGGTGGGAGAAAGACCTTGCCGCCACCATTAATAAAAATTGGGACATGGCAACCGCAAAAATTCGGAAAACCATATTTGGCTATGCGGAATACAACACGCAGATTACATCAAAAATAAAACTACTCAACGAAGTTCTATTCCCAAACCTATGGTATGTGGCTCACGTCTGGCCAATGCCTGAAAGAGTAAACGCTAGCGTTATAAAGATGACGAACAAATTTATTTGGAGCGGCTTCCTTCAAAAAGTTGCAAGGAAAAGGCTATACGCGCCCCCAAAACTGGGTGGTCTAAACCTAATCAACACAGCAATAAAGGCACGGATAATAGCTATTAAAAATATCGCTAAGATCTTACACGCAGATGATAACGAAAGAAAACGTTTATTGGTTAACTCCATGGAAAAAACAAGGGGGCTGAGGTACTTTAAGAAAATCGTGTACGAAGCAAATAATTTCGGGGACAAATATGCATTTAACAATACTCTGCAGTCCACTAAACAAATATACGAGCGCGTGCTAAAGGAGGAGCTGGAAGCGACTCCTTACACAAGGTCAAGCAGAACCTGGGAAAATTACTCCAGGCTGGGAAGTGGTGCGAGGGAGGCGGGCATAATGTTCAGCATATGTTCGGACTGCCTGGTGACTAATGCCATGAGAAAGAGACTAGGTCTACGAGCAGAGGACGAGTGTCCGGATTGTGGGAGGCATGACGATATACCGCACACTGTTCTTGGTTGTAAAGAAAAGCACGATGTATTTTGGCAAACGTTGAAAAACATACATAAAGAATTCGATGCTTTCGGCACGGGAAGAATTAACGATGAGGATCTATTAAAATTGAATTTCCAACTCTTCCCATGCACGAAGAAAAAGATTTTAACTGAACTTGTGGCTGCTTATGTTTTTAGCAAACACTATAGAGGAGACATCAGGTATAGTTTAATTGAAAAAGTGAGATTTCTAAACAAAACTGTAAATATTACAAAGGAACAGAAGGAGTGGTTGCAAAATGTTTTTTAATTAAAAAAAAAGTAAGTGATCTCTGCTTTGGCTCATTTCTCTCTTTCTTTTTCTTATTATATAGTGCTGCCTATGTATATCTTCACTCTCTTTTTTATATAAATATTTATAAAAATGCATGTATAAAGGTGTGCCATATAACTATTCTAAATATTTGTATAACTGTAAGTGATTTTAAAGCATATTTAAAAAATATGTAAATATGTAAATTTTTATATATTGTACTGTGCCAAAGTAAGCAATAAATGCTTTTTAAACGTAGCTGAACTAGCTAAAGCACTCGGCCGGAATCAGAGTAATCCGGGTTCGAATCCCGGTCAAGGCGAATGATTTTTTCTCTGTGGATTTTTCGCACATAACTTTTCATTCTTTATTTTTGTCGGATCGATTCTTTAAACTGTAAGTTCAATGGAAAACAATAACCGATAATCAAACTCTATAAAATATTAAGAATCTATATCATCCCAGTGTAAATTAATACCATGTAAATCATCCTTAAAGCGAAGCAAAATAGTTTTTGCATCGTAAATTGTCGTTTATGGTTTCGGAAAACGAGACAGGAGAGGAGTAGTAATACAAATCTGGCGGCACATAAACGTTGGTTTTTCAAATTCTTTCGCACCGACCACTTAATAATGAATTCCATTTATCATACAGCTAATGGGCTGCGATACTGATAGCAGCCACACGTCAATGGCTTGAGCGGATTGATTGGGAAAGACGTTCACACCTAAAGAACTCGGTATAGAAAAAAAGAATCTTACTCTACAGTAATTCAATATTGGGGAAATATTCAGGTATTGGGGAAAAACTCACTCAATGTAGTATCGCTTTAATTTCCAATTTATATTTTAATTCCTATAATACCAAAAAGAGCACATTATGGCCTTTTACGTCGGGGTTCTCCAACAATTTAACAATTAAACGTGCACAAACAACCATGCCCTTGTCCGTGGCAACCTACGCATGTGGAACTCGAACCCGCGACCTCTTGTTTGGCAAGCGAAGACTTTACCCCGCCGCCATCGAAGCAGAATTGCGAAATACAAAACATAATACTCACCTAACATGAATTTATGCCGATAATTACGTAAATTTGAGTAACATGGGTAAGTTAACTGGAATCGAAAATGAGATTTCATATAAAAACAGGTACAAGAATTATTACCATCAAATTTTTATGAAAGCGCTTTTAGAAAACATTATTTTAGGGTTTTTATGGTGGCCAAAATATATTGGGAGCCGCGATACCCTTTTCATTCCCAAAAGCTATTAATTGAAGGAATTTCTAGGAAACTATCCGAGAAAAATTATCTGATAACGTTAGGCCAGGCTTCACGAGAAACGTCCATCCTTTGACCCTTTGCGACCATCACCTGACACTCGTTTATCTCTTTCATGAGATAAAAAGGCTGCCAGCGGAAATAATGGGAAAAATAATGTCCTAAAGACAGCTATTGAGCCTCGTATAAAAGACATAAAACTCCATTCTTGAATGACGACGAAAATGAAGCGACTGCCTATCATGCCGTAGTAGTAGCGTCTTAACGATCCTCAACGATCCTTACCCAAGATATGAGCGATAAATTTCCACATTTATCAGAGCATAAATAATAAAATACGAGATTTCTTCCAAGATAAACGCAGTACTTCTTAGCTGAAGAATTTTCACATCTACTTAGCGGGAAATATCCCAATGAACCGGTAAATAGCGATTCAAATTATTTCTTCACACTTTAAGACATCACCTTGCATCATTTTTAGATACTATTGCTCATTTAAACTGAATAAAATGCGCCACATAAAAAGTTTAAGGATTAAAGTTTTTTGCATTATTCAATTCATTGATATGGGTAATTTTAAAATGAATGTTAAAATAATAATATTATTAACAATAATAACTGTAACAAATGTTTCTCCGGATTACGCATCCGAACAAATTCATCTTATCGTTACATTATGCGCAAATATCTATCTTATCTTTCCATCACCTTACAATGGCGTATCTGAGAATATCACTTAGCGAGAGACTGTGATGAGTAGAAAAAACAACCTACTTCATCCACATAAAGGAACTAATAATAACTCTATTCTCATGATGACATGGAGGCTGCGCGCTGGGCTTAGATAGCTTGAACAATTGAGAATAGATATCTTAAAGAGCGACACGGAGAACATAATCTTGGAGCCCCACTAAATTTCCAGATCCGATAGAAGCGATATATTCAGAGAGATATTTTTCCGAACAGATCTATGGGAATTAGTTTTTCCCCCAGGCCACAAAGGACTTTAATAAATACTAGTCCAATTTTTTTATGAGCATTTGCTTTTTATATGTAAACGGCTGGTGTCCTAACATCCCCTGATACACGCCTTTTTAGGCGGCTTACGGGGTATATAGACGTAGATGATCCTAAGTACGGTTATATAGATCTCCAACACGTCCCCTTTAAATTTTGCTTCGAAAAGAGCAAAAAACAACTCTCCTTAATTTCGGTGCGTGAGAGGAGAGGAGAGGAAAACGGCATCGCATATCCTGAAAATAATCGATCTTCCACAACCGCCAACGCTGACAGAAATAGAGAGTTACACGGAAATAAAATGGCAATTGCTCCCCTGATATTTCACCGGTGGGAAACGCTCGAAACGGCCAGATGAGACAGCAGAATAATGCTCGTCGAATTTGACCTCTCTAATTTTAGCAGTGACGCAAGTTGGGATGAATGGAAACGGCTCCAGGGGATGATCCAGACCGCAACTACGTCACGGACTTTTTAACGCCTCCCTAGGGTGCCGTAGAGAAAGATCCTCCAACATTAATGAGCGAGGGTATGCGACTACCTGACCCGTACCCCTTCATTCCATTCCCTTCCCCTACGACACTTACCCGTACCCCTTCCATGATCCCTACACATATACCCCTCACCCCCTGTTCCCTTACGCACCAGTTTTACCACACCGTCGAGGACCCCCTATTCCGCGAAGCAGAAAGAAGTAAAAAGGAAGAGAAAATTCCCCTATGAAGGCAAGAGCACACTCCCGTCTCCCCCAATGTAGTTTCCCTCTAATGGTTTCGGAGTGCTCTCCGGGAACTTTCACAGAGTGTGGGACTTCCTAGAGAGCGGAAGGGTTGTCGAAGGACGCCGCCGGCGGGGATGGACGGATCGTGAGTGGCGACGATGAGAGGGAAGAGGGTGGCTGCGGTAACATAGCATTAAGGAGGAGCACTCGGGAAACATTACGAATAAGAATAACTTATCTAGACTCCTGCTGTGTGAAAAAATCTTATCTAGACTCACGAGGTCGAATCTGTGTTTCTAGAAAAGACAGGACAGAAAAAGGAATCATATTCTACAATAATTCAATGTGCACGGGGGAGAAATTCACTCAATTTAGTATCACATTGATAGTCATTTCTACATAATTTTGAAATCATCATCATCACTGGTCAACAATCCTATGATTGGTTTGACGCAGCTCTCCACTCAGTTCTCCTATCAGCCAATCTTTTCACACCTACGTATTTCTTCTCTTTCACATCTTTCTCCACTTGTTCCATATATTTTGTACGAGGTCTTCCTTTTCCGTTCTTGCCTTCCACTTGTCCTTCGATGATTGTCTTCATCAGGCCATCATGTCTCAAGATATGGCCTATAAGGTTGTTCCGTCTTCTTGTTAAGGTTTTCATGAGGTTTCTCTTTGAATTTTGAAATACGAAAGGTAAACAAACCAAAAGCGTTGTTTGCGCCGATAATTTCATACTTTTGAGCAACATATGTATGATCTTAGGTTTTCCCGGCGTATCAGTTGCAGAAAAGTTTCTCGGGTTTTTCCACCGGTTGATGTCGTCCATGTCTCCCGATGTTTCGATCCGCTACTTGCTGGTCATCCTCATCTGCAGATGACGTTTCGGAAAAATGGCTATAGCAAACATCAGATTTCTGAGGCCCTAAAAAGGACCTTTAACAAGCCCTTTGGCGGCATAAGGGAGCCGCAAGAAGAGCCGACCGCGAAAGCCTTTCTTCCCTATGTCTCCACAATATCCGGAAAGATGCAACGCATTCTAGGCAGATATAATATTAAGATAATTCATTTACCACCTCCAAAGTTCAGGGATCAACTGGTGAGAGTAAAGGATCCCCTCGGACTGAAGACACCAGGAGTCTACGAAATTCCATGCGAGTGCGGAAAGAAATACATTGGAGAGACCAGTCGGACTATTGAAACTAGAACGAAGGAACATCAGAGGTACTTACGGCTGGCCCAACCGGAAAAGTCTGCAGTGGCGGAGCATAGCATCAATGAAGACCATGCCATACAATGGAAGGAGACGAGACTGCTATGCCGAGCACATGGCTACTGGGACCGCCTTGTCAAGTAGAGCTGTGTCGTTCATGAATGAATCGTTCAAAATGAACGATTCAATGGCATGAACCGAATGAATCGAATCCACGTTTTCCTCTCGAATCGTTCAAAATGAATGAATTGTAGGGGAAGATTCAAATCCGTCGAATCCAAATCGTTCAAAATGAATGAATTGTGGGGGAAGATTCAAATCCACTGAATCATGGCCACCTCTAATATCATCCGTCTACCCTTCCTATAACTCAATTAATGGTATGACAAGTGTAAGAATATGCTTCGTCTACCCTTCCTTGGGACTTAGCATTTATTGCTGAGGAAAGCATATCCTAAAAGTGTCTCCTCAGCTACTTTCACCTGCTTAAGAGCATTGAGTTCTGTACAAGAACATAAGCAGTCTTTGAAAGCAAAGATAGACGGGCTGCACAACTAATCTTTAAAAGTCCCCTAAGGAAAGCAATAATATACACAATCAGTGGCGTAGCCAGGGGTGGGGTCCCGGGGGGTTCGGACCCCTCTTCCCCCAAAATATAAAAACTCTATCATTTTCCTCCTTAAAAGAAAACAATTTTAAAATATTGAAAAAATATGAACTTAAGAAATATTTCTTTAACGACTGAAGTTTTTTCGATTGATTAAAAGTGTTCAAATTAGTTTAAAACCCATTACTCAGTATCCTGTTTTTCAAAAATCCCCCCCCCCCTGGTTTTAGACCCCCCCGAACGAAATTCCTGGCTACGCCACTGTACACAATAGTTTCTGTAATTGTGTGAAAAAAGCTCATTTAGAAGTTCTTTCATTCATATTTTTAGGATGTAACCTATCTGCGTGGCACACAATGAGACATCACGAGTTATTTTCTGAAACGAGATAGGTATGGTACGAAAGATAATCTCATCTAAAGATTGTGTAGTATAAGTTCCGTTGAGAAGCATTAACTTTCAAGTACCTCAATAACCGAGTTTTTAAGTTGCTACTTCATTATCCCCCAATATGTGAGTCCGATTCAAGACCATGAGAAGGCTATTTTTTTCTGTCTTATAATTTTAGAAATCACCGTTACAACTCATCCCCATTCGTTTAATTTAGTTGCTTGGCGATTTTTTAAATTATCATGTTAATTTATGGATTTTTAGTTTTTATATTAGTTAATTATTTGCTATTTTTATTGTTACACCCAGATTTAGTATGATAGTATTCACTCATAAGATTTGAAATGCAGTAATCGACAGATTTACAAGGATTCGAGGAATCATGGATTCGAGAATCATGGATTCGAGGTATGGATTCGAGAATCATGGATTCGAGGTATGGATTCGAGAATCAAACGGTTCATTCGGTTCATTTTGAACGATTTAAAGAACCGAATCATTGCCAAGAATCAAATCCCATGAACTGAATCCACAAAATGAACCGAAATTCCCACCTCTATTGTCAAGGCAATAATGAAGTCCATTATATACGACAAAAATGGCGGGAAAACCTCAATAAGCGTGAACCAATCACGTTACACCTGAACTCGGAGGGAGTGTATATATACGGAAAAATGTTGAAGAACGGCATTCGGAAGATCCCCTGAGGATGATCAGCAAGTCGCGGATCGAAACGTCGGGAGACATGACGACATCAACCGGTGGAAAACCCGAGAAACTTTTCTGCAACATATGTATGTTTTCAGGCATCAGAAAAGGAAGAGGAGATTTCAACATAAAATGGGCACAGAATTTATTACCACAAAAATTTTATAAATTTTTGAAGATTTACTTCGATAAAAATCACAGACAAAATTTTCATGCATGGGCATGAGGATCGTCTAAAAAGAGATTTTAGAATCCAAGAAAATTTCCTGCAATCCGCTTATTCACCACTATGTGGTCGAATTCTACCCAATGGGGAACATGCATGAACTTTATTTCTCCCGTTATTATAGCCTATCTTATAGAGAATTTTCTCACCAATCCGAATATATAAGCCAAAGTTGTCTACGTCAATCACAAATGCTGTAAAATGCTAATGAAATTCTAAAAAAAATCGACGAAAGTCACGTGACCCGGAACGCTTTCTCATTGGCTTGACGTCACCGAACAATATTCAGTCTCAGTGGCCTCAGTTCTCCATAAAATTCGATGTCTAAATACTGCTGTTTTTCAATGAATACAGATCTTTAATGTCGTTAGGGAGTTGTTGATGGAAAAAGAGGGGGATTGTTGGAGGAATGAGGTGAAAAGAAAACTGATTGACAAAATGACTGAAATGGGATTTAAGAAGGCGCAGTCAGACAATTTACCTATGGTTGACTCCTTTATTGTGGCCGCCTTCCTTAAAAACAGTGATTCTTTCGTCGCCGACGAGATGCGTGGAGTGAAAGCAAGCAGGTAAGCAAGCTATTTAATGCATAGGAAAAATTTTAAGTTTTAACATTGTTTTCTGTTTATAAATACTTATTTTTGAAATCAAATAAACTATCCTTCATCAGCGGTTAGCTATTAGTTGCCCATAATTTTAATACCAAACTTATCATGCGGTTCTCTTATATCAGCTCCATAGTCGTTAGAATATAAGCATTGAAATAATAGACTAATGTACAATTATGTTTCAGGTATGATTAATGCCTAATAATTCTGAATTATTACAACATCTTCACTCACCAAAAATACGATTCGGCATTTAGCAAACTAAATGTGTCTCATAATATAACACTATCTCTGAAAAAAAGAAAAAAGGACTGCACTTTGTGTTGCTGCTCCTGATTTTGAGAAGACAAAGAATATTTCTTGTCTATGGATTGAGTATGACCATGATTTTGTAATGAATGTTGTGGCTGCCGCCACAAGGTTTTGGGAGAAAAATATTTTTCCTATTCTTTTCAACAGCTGTAAACATGATTAGTTTTTTTTAGTTACCCCAGAACTGGCCCCATATGCTTCTTGTTATATTTTTGTAATAAAATTATTTTGCACTCCCTATCCATTGTCGGCATTTTTTCAAGTATGCTACTTTATTAATGGAGCCTGAAGTTTAATTAAGCCACAAGATATAATTATCACATCATCCATCAAGGTAATAAGATTGTGATCTGTACAGGCATGAGGAACTAGCATTTTAAATTCCCTAATGCGTCTGATAACACGCTCAACATGAATACTCAAGCTGGCAATATTTTCGTCTCCATTACTTCCTTTTTGGTGCTCTTAACTTCAGACTTAACACTGGGGGGTGGAATTAATGAGCAGCCTTTTGTACCAAGAAAGCTATCAATGTGTTTGAAACCCCGATCAGCCATCACAGCACAATGAGAAGGCAAGTATTTAAAGTAATCACATTGCTCTACAAGCAGTGAATCAGATATCCGACCTCCAAAGCCCTTAGATATGTAATTTATTAATCCATCAGGTGAGCTAGACACCAAGTACTTCAGAGTATTTGCAGACTTGTATTCCGACCATGTTAGAGCTTGTTTTACAGGGTCCGATGGTTTTTCTATCTCTACTTCTAAGCAATCAATAATTGATTGTACATGGCTATACCTTGATCGAAATGGTATGGGCAGTAACTCTAATATCTTTTTCTTGGCTGGCCATATAATGAGCTGTTTCATACAATGGGATATTTTTGGAACTGCATCATGAAACACCCTACTAGCTGTGCGGAATGATATGCTAAAGTCATCAGAGAGAATAGTAAAGCATTCATTAAGTCTAATCTTTTTTAGATTTTGCATGATCATGGACATATTATGTAAATTTGTGTTTCTCTGAAGAGTGCCCAGAATGAAGCAACAGTTTTCAGGTGTTTTTTCACCCATGTATAGCTTAGGGTTTCTATTAAATAAATTTATTCGTGCAATTGCTTCTTGCTTTCTTTCAACTGAGTCATTTTCATTAAGAAATTAAGCTTCTGAGTCATTAGATGAATTATCAGAAAAACTGTACTCATCTTCTTCACTCACATCCTCCTCAGAGCTCGACTCCTCACAAGTTTCACTGACTTTCCTTCTCTTCAAACTTGTGTCTGGGTATTTACATATTTTATTTTTTGGTGATGTCGCCCTATCAGAAACACATGTTTTTATTTGCGTTTGTTTGCTCCTGAATTTAGTGCGTACTTGAACCCCAACACTTGATGGCACTTGAGAGGAAATACCTGAACTACTCTCCCGGTCATCCTCTGAATCAGCTTCAAGTTCACATAGTTTGTCAGCTTCATTGCCACTGGAACCTGTGCTCAATTATTTATACATATGAATTGAAAAATGCAAGTATCAAAGCTCCATGCACACGTACTTAAACCGGTAGAAAAATGCGCAGCAAGGTCAACCCGAAAACCTTGCTGAGCATGCTGCACCACCCCGCGAAAGTCTCCATCAACACGGTAGACAAATCTTATAATAATACTTTTCTTGAAATATAATAACACTTTTTCCGTTCATTATTAAGTTTTTCCTTTGATGTGATTGTTTGCAACTTTTCAATTTATATTACGTTGCAATAACATCCTTTGGCTCAATTAAATCTTTTGTAACTCACAAAAATAAGATTTGCAACCTTACTGGCACGTACGCTGAAATGATCCTCACAACAGAAAGCTGTTGATAATTTTGAGAGAGAATTTACGTCTCTTCTGCAGGCTCTCAACCATTTTAATCTCTTCTTCGAATCTTTCGGGACATAAATGAAAACCTTCTTCGGCGTGGAATTTGAGGTATTTGAGCAACAGAGCACGACATAAGATTTGTAAAACTTTCTCTCTTTTTTCTCGCTTGCATCCATTATGCTTGTTATGCTTGAATGAAATAATCAATTAAGATTAGTGAAAATCACTAATTAAGAAGCAAAAGCAATAATTTACTCGAAATGCCGTTCCATCATTCATCCACTAACTTTCTTGTCAAAATATAAACAATGGTCTCTAGCGATATCGTTCTGTGACGTCACGCGTCCATTGCCCCATGACGCAGTGTTTTCAGGCTGCCGAGAAAGAATTATTTTTAAAGAGTGATATCTCAGTAAAAAACCACAGGTCACCTGTGAAATTTTTACCAAATCCATTTTAGATAGTGGTCTTCCGATTCATCTGGTTATAAAAAACTGTGCATGTTCCCCATTGTTCAAGAGAAACTTTTCTCAGACACCCTATGTATTTTTCGTTTTCGAAGTTATTACAGGGTTAGCGATAGATTTTTCGGCCGGATTTTTCATGATAACAATGATTTGAACACGGAGTACACCAGACCGCAAGTTGTGACTCGTGTCGGCGTCAATAATGCCACCTTCCGTGGATCGGAGGAAATTCTAGACTCTCCGGGATCTGAATGCCGGAGTGAAGCGGGTAGGTGAGGTCATGGGGGTCTGCTTGGGACTCAAGGTCTGTAGTCTTGTCCCTCAGATCGATCGTGCACCTCTGATTTGGAGCCGAGAGAAAGGCATAAATCAGAGGCTACGTCAGTTCTACTAGGATGTCGGAGCCTCCTCCGTTGATCTGCGGCCGGCAATCCGATCGTGTCGGAACACTCTGGACCGTTCTGGAGTTCATTACACGGCCTAGTCAGCTAGGCAGTGGCGGTGGGTGGTAATTTATCTAGGGTGTGCATAAGAGCAGATATAGGATATTTAATTATATTATGTTAATACTAATCCATGGGCATCATATTTCGTCGTAATAGAATACATAGCAAGCAAAACATATCACTGGTATATTCTACCCTTAAAATTGCATGAAATAATTTTAGCATGCATGAAAATAATTATTCTAGACACACCTTTGCAACTGACGGTAGGTGAAATTCATACTGGAGACAGCCAGAAGGTTGGGGCTAGTGAAAATAATCAAAACAGAAATTCCGGCGAGGCGAGGCGAGGTGAAATTCATTCTCCTTTCCTTACACCCTATGAGGAAGTGGTGTAGAAAACGGCCATACAGATGACTCTGTAGACGGACTAGGATCCTGGGCGCAGGAAGTGTAGGTGGCGGCTACACCACTACACTACCTGCGAGTCACTCACCAAAACTATGCGCGTGCGCACTCGCATCGTTTTGAGTCTGCTCCCATCACCCATTTGAACAGTGCATACCATAGATGTCCAACTCCACGCTAAACTTCTTTGACGGTTAAGAGTTTTACTACTATAAGTTCAGATGGCAGCAGCATCGGCATCTGCCGCCAAATTCAAATCACTAAAACACGACTCCGATCCCATTATTTCAAGTCTATTTGCTTCAACTCAAAATACCCGCAAACTCGTACGCACAAAATAACTGATTCTCAGGAGCGAATGGGTAGTTTCATATCATTTTTATTTGGAGGAAGGAGCCATCAAGGCCTCAGTGCAGTAGGTTATTGTTTATCTTAGGTTATTGCACGTAAATTAAAATCGAATATAAAAAGACAAAAATAATATTTATTGCCAATAAGTACATTATTCATGAGAATAACAAACTTAGCCAAATAGTTCTGTGCTACATATTTTTTTCATGATGAAGTTCTGAAGAATGATTCATCAACTCCTAGATAAAGAAAGAATAGAAGAAACACAATCAGAGTACATCATTTGTAATGTTTCAGAAATTAAAGGAAAATTACACCTCCCTATGAAAAACACAAGAAAGTTAAGAGAAATGCTAGGACTTTCAAACAAAATTAGCTAAGTGAATTGGCCATAACTGAGTATTGCACTGTTAAACAATTTTTAGACGATATCCACAAAAATCAGTTCTGTAAGACAAAAATGGAAGCAAACGCGTAACTATAGGGGGGAAGGGGGATAGATCCCCCCCAAAGCCTCAGAGAAACAAAAAGAAATTGTCTAGTTTTGACATTTAATAACTGCGTCTGCTTAGTCAATTTTTCAGTGCGAAAATTATGTGAAATGTATTTCCAGGCATGCTATTTTTCAAAAAAATTCCCCAACGAAGGTGGGGAATCGCCACCCCAGGCTATACCCTCCCCCCAAAGCGTAGTCCTAGTTACGCCTCTGAATGGCAGCATAGATGATGTGATAATTCAAAACTTTTTAAGGAACTAGAAATACAGCTCAGTAATTTCTTAGAAGAAAATTATCTTAGACTGTTGCAAAGAGTATTTCAATACCAGGTTAAAATTAAAGAAAGATTCACATGACACCAACACAAAAATTCATAAAGTTAACTTCACTAACAAAACAATTTGGTGTAGATAAGTGAAAAATAAAGGCATTAATTAAAAATGATTTAACTTAATTAAATAGATTTAAACAGTAATTCTAATACATAGTAACTTCAAACCACCGAGTTTGGATGTTTGGAGCAAGCACATATAAGCATAATAACAATGCTACGAGCGAAGGATTGAAGTTAACTAAGCATAGTAAACATTATGCATTCCTTTTTCGAGATCCTTGGAATTTAATTAGATTCGCCTCAAGCAGATGAACTACATTTGGATTGATCATTCTTAACAGTCCTATACTTACTCCACGGGAAAGATATGTCTTTATCAATTGAGAGGAAATAAACTGAAATGTCACTGTTCTTCTAAAGAGTTGGATTAAGTTACCCAAATTTAAACATCCAACAACTACGTTCTTGAGAAGTATTTCACAAAACATGACAGCAGATGCGATAAAAATGAATGTGACTTACCTGGCTACTTGTCGAGGAAAACAGAAAAACTTACAGCCCTTGGAAGGGCAGTCCTTAACTGCCCAACAGTAACGTATTTCTTACGATAATCCAAATTTTGAAGATCTATTACGATGTTCGAAGACGTTCGGTACACGCTGGCAAATGCCGACATTCTTCGACTTCACTACCGAACTCCGAAACAACAACAGTTCACTTGAGAGGACGCGGATGTCACCTTCATTTGTTTTTCTAAGAGCACTTCGACCGAAAATAAAAATCATTAGAAATAGACATTTAGTTATCATAAGAAAGGCAATATAGCGTAAATTGTAAATTCATGGCTGAATTATGCATTTTTATGGCTACAAATATTATATTTAGCAACAACTACAAGAATAGGTGTCGCAAATGCTTACGGAAAAATATCCCCTATTCTGTTGAACTTACCTGGTGCATACCCCCCCGCTTACTTCGTCCCGCCAGAGCACCCTCAAGCGATCGCATAAACCGAATATGCGACCGGCGCGATGCCACGGGATCGCACACTTGTAGAGCGGTGAATTCGAAAAGGTTATAGCTGTTGCGTTCGGAGCGTCATGTTTCTTGCATATGTAGACAGGATTTTTATCCTTCTCGTTGCAAAGGAATAGTTTTCTTTTATAATTCATTCATCTTTGGGTGTGCACTTGCTAACATGCGTATACGCACGCGCCGCCACTGCAGCTTGGTGAGCAGCGACTAGAAGCCTCGTGCATTGTAGGCCTTTTTTATATTAGTGAGTAGGGTTGACATGGGGATAGTAAACCAAGGGGTAACTTGGTTCACACAACCTGTGTAATTTCAAAATAAAAATTCATTCCATCAAAGAAGCATCGGCTATCATATTTTTCAGATACTATTATGGACACGTATTATATTTGGAGTGCATTATATAGGCAAAAACTGAATGAACTTTAAACAGGCCAGGCGCACAGGTCTTATTTAGGAAAGTATATTCCTTTCAAAATAAATATCCAGGAAATGGGGGGAACATAATTTTCTTAAGAGGCTTTTGAAGTCGATGACTACTATTTGCGGTCTCCCCGCGGAGAATATCTTTCTCGACACTCATTCTACTTACAGGAAAAACCTAAAACAAGAGTTGTATTGATATTAATGAGAAGAGAGATAAGAATAACGCATGAACCGAATCATTTATTGCGTGATCTTCAAGTCGCAGCAGAAAAAAAATCACATCCGCTTTCCAATGAATGGATCCTATTCGGAGCAAAGAGTATTTTGGAAAAATACACTAGCATAATAATCTAATCAAGCTCTCATTCATCAGAAGCCGAGCTCCCGTTACTAGGGACGATCGCCGGCGTCAAAGGTCATGGTCACATGCAAAGAAAACTATAAATAATTTAATACTCAGATGCGACACGAGGTGATTTAAACGGTCGAAATTAGAGCAAAAAACAGTCGCAGTTGCAGTAGCACACCTCAGAATATGTTGAACTAAGATTATTTAACGTGGTAAGGGAAGAAGACTTTCTTTATTTGAGCAGAAAATCAGCAGCAATATCCACGAAAACTCTTATCAAAATTGAAAAACAGAATCTAAGCAATACTTAAATCATCTTTGGATTTCTATAATGCCGAAAAATGACCTTTTTATCACATTTACGAAGAAAAGAAAATACTTATGAAAACCCAAAGAAATTTCGAAAATTAACTTCATCACCCACACTTGTGGATTTCTGTCTCACTCTTATCCCGGGATTGTTGATTGAATATTTTAATTTTACAGAATAAATGAAGGCATTCAATGGGACTCGCTCAATATATTTTAGAAACTGCAGACCAGTCATCGGTCAAGCCGAAGAAAAGTATTTAATTTTACCATCTTAACCGTCATCGGAACCACATTTTTACAACATCTACATCTACATTTAGTGCTCCTGTGCACGAAGCTCGCTGCTGGAAGACACTATGAAAAAGTAGGCGCGTTCACCAATGTCATTCCACAGACCAATGTTAGAAAAATAAAGAGATCAGCATTTTTTCAATTTCGTCTACTTTGCGAGTTAATCTGGACGAAACATGGACGGCCTTAACCCTTTCGCAGATAATTTGATGGCGTCACGAACTCGTCATCACATCTCCGCCACTCTTCGGCTTACTATTCGGCATCGGTTATTACAAGTTCATGGGCTACGTGTGGTTCATTGTTTCCTGCATTGTAGTTACCGTTTCCTTCCCCCAATGAAGGCTTCTCTCTGAACGAGTAATCCAGCCAGATATCGCATGACGTCACCAACTCCTGAAAAGTGAATGAAAACTTTTGCACTATTCACTCACAAAAAAGAAAATGGCTTTATTGAGATAATTTCTTTTCGTCGAACTTGTCTTTCTCTTCCATCTACCAAATTCTTATATCCATTGAGATTTTGGGTCCGTGTGAACGACCCCATTGTTTTGATACCTACATGTTCCCCGTTATCCATTCTTTACGAGTTACTATTCAGTAATCTGCAAATATGAAAGTCACCCCCAAGAAAAAATTCACATCCGTAATAAAATTCCCTGAAAATAAGAATTTGACTAAAAATCTAGTAAAACATGGCATAAAAATAAGCATTCCTATATCAGATCGTTATCATGCTCCTTTCACTCGTTCTTTTGCGACCAATATTCTACTTTCTTTATCAATCCTCTCTTATCACATTTCTCTTTTTTATATGTACCGTTTTTCTCTCCTCTCAATCCACTTTCACCTAAAACCCACTTTAAATGAAAACCCACTCGGTTTCACAAGAAAATCACATCGCGACGCAACTGCATGTTCAACCATCCGCTACTCCCGCCAGCCGTTTATCTTTAATCGTTATCCACCCCTTTATCATATATTCCCGTTATCTCTGGGCTTTCTATCCCATCTAGATTTGTAATTTGAACTTAAAAGTTACACTAAAAGAGAGGAATTTTTCATTCAGATTTCCCTCGCTGCCTCATTTCTTCACGATAATTTGATTTTATTATACTCAATTGATTATTCAATTTTCATCATGGTTAAAGCAGTCAAGCAGCAATGGCACTTTATATTGAGGAAGGGAAAATATTAACTCAACCCTCGGTGTCTGCAGAGCCGTAGCAATGGGGGGAAGGGGACTGGGTGATTTGTCTCCCGACCTGTACAACTAAAACTGAACAATTGTATTCATTATACCCCTCATCCCCAGTAATGTATATTTGTTTCCCGAGCTGAAAACCTGTCTACCCACCGTGGCCCACAATCCGGGCTGCGGCCCTGGGAGCCTGGCTCAGAAGGACTTAAAATGCGAAATTTTCGCTGATAAACCTATTAGTACATTATACTCTCCAAACGATTTATTTACGCGAAATAAATAACCAGGTCTAGCTGTTGCATAGAATTGAACATGTATGAAGAAAAATAAACATATTGACATATTTTAAATTATGAAAAGAATGGGCATTGATCTTAAAACTTTGTACAAAACCTGGTTCAAAAATGTCCTCATGAGTGGAGGATGAAACAACTGTTCGTACTCAAATGAGGGCTGAGGGAAGATAAGAGATTTGTTTAAAACAATTGTACGGAATCAACAACACTTAGCTTACGGATTTTTGAGGGCGATTAAAAAATCGTACGTTTTGTTACATTCCTTTCTATAGATTAATCTATCCAAAAGAATTCAGAGCAGACCGTGGGCAGACAATGAGTCACGTCAGTCTCACTCTCACCTCTCGACAAGTCACCGGTCGATGCCGCTTATTTTCCCGCGGTAGGTGGGTGATAAATGCCTAGAAAAAGTTTCCCCAGATGAGAAATCAAGTTAGTTAGAGGATGCCAGGATGAAAAACGAGGCCGACGAGTCCACGATGAAAAGCGATGGAAAATGACATGAGAAAAAACAAATGCAGATGGTATGGCAAAAAAGAGTAGAAAAGGGAATAAAACTGGCGAGGGCATTATAGAAGATAATCCACCAGTCGGCAATAGGTGTGTTATCACCTACCGTGCATTAAAATAGGCTCTAATTAGGGCTGAAAACAGCAGTTAAAAATTTGGATGACATATTCCACCAAATTAATAATTTTTCAATCCTATTCCTTAAGAGTTCAACTACTTTGCTGCAAATATTGAGAATAAATGGATCGCCCCGCACACATCACCGAGCTGCGGACATTTTTGAAACGCATTAAAAAAAGTGCAAAAATATTCTATGGAACGGTCTGGAGCCTCCTCTATACAGGCTCCTTGAAAGCTGGAGAGAAGTATTGGAAAAAAGAAAAAATATGTACGGGTAATGCGAGGGAAGTAATATAGAAAGCAGGAGTAGTTATTAGAAAGAATAGACGGGAAGGAAACGGCAGTGGAAAACGGGAAGTATAGCGTACGAGGTAGAGTTGAGATGGGCTTAGGAGGATTAGGAATATTTATTCTAAATGCTTGAAATTACAGTAACACACCTCAGAATATATTAACTTAGATTTTTTAACGTAGTAAGTGAAGAGGAGTTTCTTTTTTAGGATAGAAAATAAGTGTCTATCGATTCCCACGAAAAATACAAGCTATGGCAATACAAAATTGAAAGAATACACACTGAGCCTAAACATATTTATCAACTTTGAATCTCCAATTCACCGAAAACGTACCTTCACATCACATTCACTTGTACCTTATGTTAGAAAATTGGAGAGAAGTATTGGAAAACGTGAAACAATACGTGACCCACTGTTTGAAAATTTGATAGAAGTATTGGAAAAAGTAAAACAATACGTGGGTCGTGGGAGGGAAGTATATAGGAAGTAAAGGGGAGGTAAAGTTTATATGGGTGTAAGGAGGGTGAGGAATATTTATTCAAGAAACCGGTATACAATATGAACGATAATAATGCACACACACGAGCACATGCATAGATGTTGAAGTCACGGAGTAGCACGGCTGTGGAGGGGAGGCCGTTACTCCCAACATCCCCCCCCCCCCCCCACCCTCCATTGCGTCCCTTATCCCCGTCCCTATTCAAATCCGAATTGGAATTCCGAGAAATCCTCGTGGCGTGGACGATGAGGGCGAGGGGATCAGAGGGGAAGGCGGGGGAGAAAGAGAGAGGGAGCCCAGTGAACGTGCTATCGAGGTCACGGCGAGCGGAGATTTAAAAATACACGCCGCGAGAGAAAGAAACGTTCGCGGCCGCCGCCGCCTGGCGGTCTTGTGCCCTTCCCACCCACAGCATTCGCACCGGGCGCACATGATGAACGGCTGCGGCCATAATACACAAGCGCCAACACTCGACCCCTGTGCCAAACATACCATCCTACTGCCGCCCCCTGTCTCTTCAAGAATCCCCTCCGCGAACTTGGGTCGCTCGAAAAGGAGGCCCATGAACATGGCGGTAAGCGTTATATCTGTTGTCTTTTCGCGCGTATTTTAATCGGCGGTGCCACTAGGCAGCTGTATCTCGTTCAGTATCACTTTCCTCATGAACCGTAAAAGAAGAGTTTTTTTTAGTTGAAAATAGCCTCGCATGCTTTATATTTGAGACTTGTGGGGCCACAATATATGAGCAACAAGAAATTCTGAGGGACGATAAACAAAAGATGCGCAAGAACCTTAAAAGTAAATATAAACAGAGCTCAAGGTGGCTTCGTAACAACCGAAAGCTGAGGCCAATACTACGAAATTCTCAACTTCAATTTTATTGCGGATACCGAAAAAAATAGTGAATTATATATTTTTAAAATTGTAATTTATAAAAACTTTTAAACCTCTCCTCCTCCGTAAGTGCTGAATTTAATGTTAATAGCATGTGATTTTTATTCTTTTCAAATGGATTGTATAAAGGTAAGTAGTTCTCTAGGGCTTCACACCTCGAAGCACGATGAATTTCAACGTTACAGTGGCTAATTCTGCTACGTAAATAGCATATAATTTTTATACTTTTCAAACGGATTGTGTTAACGAAGTTTTCTAGGGATTCACACCTTGTAGCACGATTAATTACAACGTTGCAGTGGCTAATTCTGACACCGTGTTCAGGGATAAACCACGCTAAACACGACATTTTTCACTCATAAACGGGCAAGCTTGGCCGTATACGCAGGAGACAAGAATAGTTCTCCCCCATCCTTACTCCAAAGAAAGAGCTGGCGCAATGTATGCGGTATATCAGCATAATTTTTGAAACTAATTAATTCAATAATTAGCATGAAAGTTTCAGCGGAACGATGCGATAGGCGAAGCTCGTTTTACGAGTACCTCCGTTTCGGTTATTTTTTTATGAAAATTTCGTCGGCGTTCCTGCTGACTGTTTTTTTTGAGAAGGTTTATAATTTAACTCAGGAGTTATACTTACGCCATGCTTATAAGTTCATAATATACGGGTTTTAAGCGGCAGATAAGGAATGAAAATTTGGTGTTTCCTCGAAAACAAAACTGCTTTCGCGGAATTGAAAACATTTTTGGACGCACGAGTAGAAATATTTGGAAGGAAATCGAGGAAGGCATATCTGATAAAAACCAAGGAATATGTAACATTTGAGAATAATTGTCAAACAATTAACATTTTATGAAAACTAGACAGAAATATAATACGGGAAATCCGCTCCACCACGGAAACAAGAATTAGACCTTTGAAACTTAAAATAGATACTTTTTAAAAAATAGAAACTTTAAATAAAAAGAATAACTTTCATCGAATCCGAATTGGAAACAGTTGGACTTATGTGATGAGAAAATAATTATAAAAAATTTCAACGTGGTAACAAAAAGTTTTTATAAGGAAGGACTTTTTCCTACTTAACTGACGGGAGTGTATGCAGTAACATCATTTAATTCACACCAAAGCATCTCTCATAGCAGCTCTTACGTCTTGTATAGATTATTTCTGGAATAATAATTTACTTATAAACAACTCAAAACCTGATCTTTATATTATGTCAAAATGCATAAAAATAAAATCTACTCCTGCATTAGCTCTACTGCCCTGAACTAAGTAAGAAAGAATATACTGTTTTAATACGCTTATTGGCATTTGTTCGGGGGTTAAAAGACTTCTAGTTGAACAATGAAACACGCTTAGAGAGCTGCAGGAATGGAAACATTAGAACAAATGAAATATCAGAAACGAATTACACTTCGAAAAACCAATTGGCGTGAAACAAAGGGTAGCTGCAATTTTACTAGCTTCCACAAAACACGGAGGTAGTTAAATAATTGCTGCCAAATTCCACGCGGCAGTGTAACATTTGGCAGTAACAACCCCACCAATTTCCGCAAAAACAGATACGGTAAAGCTATAGTAACCGAATTCAAAACGGCAAATCAAAATGTGAGAGTCCTTTCCGCCCTTTGGCAGACTATTCAGAAAACGCTTCCGGAGAATGTAACGGAGGACACGATCGTACAAATACATTGCCACTGTAATATTTACTACCGTCGCTTCGATCGCATCCAAGTGACTTAACGTCCACCACACTGAGACTTCCTTTGATGTCATATTGGGCGACTTCCGAAGGACGGCGTCCGTGTAAATGAGCAGGAAAGATGAGATTCCTGCTCATCAAAACAAATAAAAGCGCCCCTTTTCGCGTTCCAACCTTCACAAGAGAGAGCCTTGGCAGCGACGCCACGTGGGCAGCGCGGGAGGAGAGGAGATGCAAGCGAACTAAATTTAAAGCCGCGCCGAATTTCCAGCTCGGAGAACTCGGAGCCGCTGGATTTAGCAACTTTTCCTTTCCTTCGCCGCTCACGGCGGCGTGCGTGTCCCAAAGGCGTCGGAGGCGACCCGCATGTTTCCCGTTCGATCGAAAAGGGGAGATGTTCGTAGTATTGTTTGAGAAGGATGATGTCTACGATATCATTCCCAGTTTTGGTAAAAGCGCTGAGAAAAAGTTATTGGGCTCAATTACAGTTACTTCATTAAAAAATCAATCAATTACTAGTACAAGTTACTGATTTTGAAAAGTAAACAGTAAAATTACAGCTGCAATTACAACTACTCCACTTTGTACACTCTAGCGACCACTTGGCAACTTGGAATGGTGTAATAAAAATGTGGAATTGAATCGAAGAAATTGCTGAAGTCGCAATTTCACTTGCGATAGATATAATAGTAACTGCTGTAACGACGCAAGGAGCGTGATATTTAGTACCATTATAAGCAGGCTGCAAAGTAAGGGCGGATAAAGCTAAACCAGCAAATAATGACACTCAGCGATTTGAAGTTATCTGCAGGCCTTGGTAAATAATTGAAATCAGTAACAATCAGTCGATTATGAGCAAGTAACGATTACGACGAAAGTAACGATTCCTCTTTCAGCGTAAGGAGTAACTTACAAGTAAAAATTACATTTCGTAAAAAGTAATCGTTACAAGTACAAATTACTTCGAATGTAATGATCAAAAGTAATCAGATTACAATTTCTACTTTACTTAACAACACCGGTCACTTCGCACCACCCCTGGCTCATTTAGCATTACTCCACTGTTTCAAGCGGCTCATCCGTGCTCCGCTCATTTTACCTGCCTCGCCAGATAAAAAAAGTCCGTTTTCCGCACAGTGCCCAAAGCATGCCTTGACCGCGACTGTCCGTATTCCGCTCAATACCATTAACCATACTTTGCGACAAAATGCGATAACTCCCCTAGGTATAAATTCATGCTCTGACGGTTTTTTCGAAGTTTCGAGCATCGCCAGCCTTGTTCCTTGATCGATATCAATTTCCTACGAGAAGCCTTCTCGGGATCGCCACCGGGTCAAGAACTGCATTACTGCCGCGGTTTCACAGCCCTGAGGACGATGGCCGAGTCGGACACAATCCCTTACCCCAAGCCACTTTGCTATTGACAGCGATTATTGATACAATTGGCCGCACGGCAGATCACGAGCTTATAACAAACAGTGAGGTATTAGAAATACTTATTTATAAATACTTGGGGGTCACCATTACCCGGGATCTTTCGTGGGGTAAACACATTCGTGAAGTATGCGGGAAAGCTAACTGTAAACTTGGATTTGTAAAAAGAATTCTCGGTAAGTGCCCAAAAAAGGTGAAAGAAAGAAGCAACCTGACTCTACAAGTAGTAGTTGTAGTGAGGCCTCACTTGGAATGTGCTGCTAGCGTGTGAGACCCTTACGAAGTAGGACTAATAGCTGAAATTAATCGAGTACAGCGCAGGGCGGCCAGATTTGTGATGAGTTGTTACGACAAAAAGTGCAGCGTTTCCAGTATGTTACACGAGTTAGGATGGGAATCTTTACAGGAGCGTAGATCGAAGTATAGCTTTAACTTACTAAGGAAATTCGAAGAGGATATTCTCTTTCAGACGACGTGAATCACATCCTTCGTTTACCATCGTACTATAGTAGACATGATCATGAGAATAAAATAAAAGAAATAGACTGCAAAACAGAGAGATTTAAAATGTCATTCTTCCCTCGTACTATTAAGGATAGCAGCGTTGTCTTAATTGATAGGATTAATGGCGTCGCTCGCTAGGACCTCTCATTGCATGTTTTTTTTTTCGTAGTTCTAACCTTGCATGTATTTACTCTATGAATTACTAACCATTTGCAAGTTTTTTTTAAATGAATATGCATGTGTATTTTGCTTTTTTTCCTTTTCTTGACCTTGTTTAATATACGATATAATATTGACCTAAACTCTAAGAAATATTATATCGTGTATATTTTGCTAGTATGCGTAATATTTCTATGACCGTGCGGTGTGAATGTGGCGGTCCTCTTGCATGCTGCATGTTGGTGATTTGTCACCCCCTGCAAAACACCTAGAGGTGGCTCGCAGGGTATTATGTAGATAGATGTAGATGAGTTTTCGTGAGTGCGATGCCAAACACAGATGCGAGTCACCTCTACTTATTGGAACGTGCGAAACCGCACACCATCACATCGAGTCCAACGGCAGTTGCAACGCTATCGTGATGCACTTCGGTCATGTAAACAGTAGATAAGCTGCTGAAGAAAAACATCGGTTCCAACATCAAAACATTTTCATGAGGAGTTCCTCATGGACTTCTGTAGTAGAGCTGTGTCGTTCATGAATGAATCGTTCAAAATGAACGATTCAATGGCATGAACCGAATGAATCGAATCCACGTTTTCCTCTCGAATCGTTCAAAATGAACGATTTGATTGAAGATTCAAATCCGCCGAATCCAAATCGTTCAAAATGAATGGATTCAAATCCGCCGAATCCAAATCGTTCAAAATGAATGAATTTTGGGGTAAGATTCAAATCCGCCGAATCCAAATCGTTCAAAATGAATGAATTGTGGCGAAGATTCAAATCCACTGAATCCAAATCGTTCAAAATGAATGAATTGTGGCGAAGATTCAAATCCGCCGAATCTACTGCTGTTCGCAAATTGGAATAGGTACCACTAATTTCAAAAATACAATTTCAATTTACCAGAATTTATTAACAGAGTAAATACCTTTGAAACACCTTGTCAAACGCCTGATCACAAATTGGAGCAAATATAACGGTAATGTTTCAATGACCTTATAATAGATTAGAACACCGCTCATAACTTCAAAAATAATTATCACATTCCAATAAAATTTCCAGATAAAAACAATTAGAATACTACTTCAAAGATCTTGTGTTCCCTAAATAGAGCACTGTTCATATCTTCAAAAATTTAATATCACATTTTCAATTACCAGAATATCTTTGCATATAATACCCTTGAAATACTTCGTCAACCAGAGTGTTCATAAATTCACAGCCTTGTGTTTCTAGATTAGAACATCAGATGTTCACAACTTGAAGCACCACTCTTCACTCATAGGATTTGAAAAGCAGTAATCGACAGATTTACAAGGATTCGAGATTCATGGATTCGAGAATCGGATTCGAGGTATGGATTCAAGAATCATGGATTCGAGGTATGGATTCGAGAATCACACGGTTCATTCGGTTCATTATGAACGATTTAAAGAACCGAATCATTGCCAAGAATCAAATCCCATGAACCGAATCCACAAAATGAACCGAAATTCCCACCTCTATTCTGTAGAGTCACAAGCCTCATGAGTCGCGCTCTGCATGCGAAATCCCCAACGAGTAGCTCAAAACTAGACAATGAAGGACTATTCAGGTGAAAATATAAACGTTGTGACTTAAATAGCCCGGTACGATTTCGCGGAAATATGCCTAAACGTTATGCATTACAAAGGTCAAATATATCTATCATATGTGCATGGTAGAAGGTAATGCATCCAAGCACTAACATAAGTATTGACATTCATTAGTCGAGCGAAAACTACAGCCTAAAGATGCTGACAGATAGCCTTCGAAATTTCCAATCAACAACTGGGGCCAGCGTTTATAACAAATACTATTCCTACACAAATTATAGAGCGCTACTGAAACGGAGCTGTTGGAATAAAAAAAAATTAAAAATTTGAAAGATAAAATAGAATCAGAAGAAATTCTGGCCGAACCGGCTCACCGAAAAATAAATCCTTTCGTCCCTAATGCTAATTAGGAATTTTGCATCATTTACTAATTCCATTTTCGATCGCTCTTATTTTTAAATCGAATTAGTGAATTTTTGCTGTTACAAAAATTAAAAATCTTGAGTCAAGGCAAAATGTCGTCGTATCAGTGACTTTAACTATAATTTGAACATAACCCAATGAAAAGTTATTTATGTAATACTGAATTGTATTCAATGGTTTAAAAAGGGTGACTGAGCACTTATGGGTGATAATGGGGTTATCAAAATCAAATTACACAAGAGAAGCATTTCCCTCAAAGCAGAATCGAAGACTGATTACATAAAGCGACAGATTACATATAATGTATTAAAATTGATTCTCATAGCCATAGAATTACAAGGACGAACAAAAGATCGAAAACAAACACCAAATAATTCGAAAGAGGTTGAGAGTATAGCTTGGTGAAACTGGGCCAAGGGAAAGAAAGCGGATTCATTAAGTGGATTCGGCGAAAGGAATTACCCAGAGGAGGATTTTTGACACAGAGACGTCATGAAAACGACGAACTTTGTTGAGGAATAGATGGAAAAATTTTCCGAGGAGTCCGATGCAGTAATTCATAATAAGTTTCCCGGATATCAGGCAATTACTTATACCACTTACTTTTTATCAGAGTGCAACCCGGGTTTCAATGAATTATCATCATCTTCAGGCGCAAATTATGATTTTTCAATATTATGATTATTATTTACAAATCATAATGCGCGCCTTAATATGATGATAATTCATTGAAACCCGGGTCGCGCTCTGATAAAAAATAAGTGGTAAAATAATTGTCTCTCATCCAGGAACTTTTAATGGAATACCATAAAGTAAAGCAAGAGTTAGTGAATCTTGTTATTCATAATGCCTACCGAGATGGAAATTAAAGAGGAATCAAATATATATGATTAAATAATCGAACGAATCGACCCACATCAAACTTATATCAATGACTCAAACTCCATGTCAATGACTGCTTAACTTGATAAGCTACACCTTGTTTTTTCCAAATCACCGAGTTCAAATTAAACTTGATGGATATCAAATTCCATTTTACTCTAAGAGCTTTGATTTCGAAATATTTGAAAAAATAATAACTGAACTCAGGGAGTGACCATTAACCGAGATTACTGCCACCCATAGAGCTCAAATTTCCATGTACATAAGTTTCCACCTAAGGTAGACATCAATAGTAAGAAATGTGCCGTTAATTTGTGACTAAATAGCATTTATATTTCATAGTGGGAGGAGGAGAGGTTAAAAAGTTTTTATAAAAATTTATATTTTAAAATGCATAACTAACTAAACTTTTCCAGTATAAGTAAAAAGTTTGAAGTTAAGAATTTCGTAGTGTCGGCCTCAGCTTTGGGTTACTTGGAAGCCACCTTGAGCTCTATTTATATTTACCTTTAAGGTTCTTGCACATCTTTTGCTTCTCGTCATCTATTATCCTTCCCCTCAGAATGTCTCGCTGCTGCAATACGGTGGGCCCCACGACGAGGTAGAGACTCGAGCTACCCCGCTACTTCGCTTCCTCAGGCGTGCACCAGTCAAATTTTCGCGCTCCTTCGAATTTACAAAAAATGAACGCAACCCTAATAAATTCTAAGAAATACTGCATTAAAGATTGTTTCACTTGTGTTTTCAGTATCTGGCGATAGTTTGCGAAAAACTGAGACCAACATAATTTTCATGGATAAGAAGTAAAAAGAATTTTTTATTAAACAACACTACCTAACATATTCTTTTAACAAAGGGATCCATATAGGTACCACAGTTTTCTGCAAGACTACTTGCATAAGCCACATTGGTAATCAATCGCAATCAGCAATAATTGGTAGGAAATATCACATCTTTGGTTTACTTTTCTTTTTAAATGAGCGCAAAGTTGACGCAACAAATAGCAAATATCACTCTTTTTCGAGCCTTCTCATTTCCATCACACGTAAAGTTATTATTAGCACGATCAACGTACCATAAATATTTATACATATAATATATGTAAAGGAGAAGTATATTGGCAGCTATTAATTGTAAAAAAAAATCTTCAAAACACTCAGAGCAGGAGGCAATGAGGCATGCATGGCTTTTTTCGCGGCTCTGGTATCTTGAAACGATTAAAACGACCTTTTATCGTACACGGGAAAAATGAGCAGTTTAAAATTGTGCATTCTTCAGCTTTTAACCCATATTTTATGCTCATTACGATTCCGACCACAAGACGTCGTGTGGGAGGACATGGAATACGTAATATTGACCGAATGAAGAGTCATTGAGCAAAAATAAAGCTGACGAAATAAAACTGGTCGATGCTTGGAAAAAGTAAACAAGGTTCCGTCACAAAGAATCAGCGAAGATATCCATAAATAGACACCATGCCAACCGGAAGGTCCGTTGTATGGAAATGAAAATAATGAAATTAGGGCACATACGAATTTAAATCCTAAAGAAAATTTCATCTCACCTTGACCTACTTGGTGAAATAACATATTGACCGAAGACGTTTTAAGCCTTCCTAAAAGCACTATACTACCGTGAATCAATATCACCCGAAAGGGGCCAAGCACAGCGCTTAGATGACGGGTAGCAGAGGCTCATCTTCCACGGGCTAGGAAAAAAATTAGGACAACACTCTGGATTCTCGCAATCCCCGCTTTCTCCTCCCATCGCACTTCCCGTTCGCGCTCCCTTGCGCTGGGACAGAGAAAAAGAGAAACACGGCCGCTTCAAGGAATCGGTCTTTGCGCTATGTTCTCAAGAAAAGATTGGCCAATAGGGAAAAAAATATTATGAGTTGGACCTGTGACGGTGCGAGGCTAAAAGTTTGTCTGTTTACTACTTTATGCCGAGACGACCAATGCCCCCTCGTGATTAGCCAATAAAGTAGGCTAACAGAGAAGATGAATTATTCGACGAAAAATGTAATTTAGTATAGTCATTATCTTCTACATCTACATTATACCCCGCAAGCCGCCTAAAAGGCGTGTGGCAGGGGGTGTTAGCGCACCAGCCGTTTACAGCTTAAAAAAATGAAGTGCTCTAACGAAGTTGGGACTAGCGTTTATTAAAGTCCTTTATGGTTCGGGGGGAAAACGAATTCCCATATCTAACCGTTCGGCAAAACATCTCTCTTAATTTATCGCTTCCAACAGACCTGGAAATATAGTATGGTATAGTTAATATAGTAAAAATCTTAAGAATGCGCAGAAGCTAACACTTCCGCACAGCATCAAAAGTTAGGATACAACTCGTATTCGGAACCCTTGCATTATGATTAAAGTATTCTACCGATTAAGGTAGGTTTTCATGGAGTGCTAAAGAAGCATTCTGACAGCCTCCCCTTCCTTCATGGACTTCCCTTTTCAATTCACAACCAGGCCTTTCATTCTATCTGAAAATTCTATTATCTTCCTTCCTTTCCATCGTATACGCAAGCATATTAATTCTAACACCGTTTTCAACAACAGGTATGACTCTCAAAATAAAACTAACACGATATTTAATGAAAAATATGATATGAAAAATTTCATAAATCAGATAATGAATTCCCAACCACAATTTTGCAATGTGTACGTAGCACCTGAAACGAAAATTAAAATCAATTCGTGGTAAACGATTTCTTCCCCCTTGAACCGTATTGGCAAATCTTCTGGCACGAGTAGTGAGAGTGGATTCTTTCCTTCGAGATGGCTTGGCATGATGGATGATTAATAAGTGGCGACCCCAGACTTATGTCACTCGACCCAACACGAGGGTTGGTGAAAATGGTTAGTAAGGGGATAACTTTCAAGAAAATGAAGGCTGAGATTAGAAAAACCCAAACTCATCCTTGAACATCTTTCGATAAGAGTTCCTTGTATCCACAGTTTCACACCCACTCAAACAGAAAATATTCTGAATGAAACTGATTTCCAAATATATTACTCAAGTGGAATCAGGATCGTACATCTCAAGTTTCACCCAATCAGTGATTCAAACATAAGTTTGGTTGGGGTAAATAAAGGTAGAGCTCACTTCATACTAGACGTATGATATTCAGGGTTAGAGGGCTTCTTCTTTTCCCAGGGCCACCTCGCACTTAGAGGATCATTTGCCAATATTTGGACGTCCGATCACCATAATGGTAAACCATCGCAGTTAAATTTCTTCATTCCAAAAGTTAACTTTAAAATTTATCCATTGAATTTTTTTCAAAAATGATCCACCAGAGGTAGAAAAACAGTCGGCATGCATAAAATTCAATATATCCACGGCAAATTCATTAACGCAGGTGGAGGGATGGATGCAAGGAAAACATGAGTGAAATGCTCACTTTCAGTCGTGGCCGCCGACACATAACGGACTGCTCAGAAAGAGAAAGGGAAAATTTCGGACTTCACTGACTCTCAGCCATTCCCATTTAAATTCAACAAAATTTTAAGGGATGGACGGCAAGAGACTTCCATTGACCAGACTTTTCTATTTTATAGAAAAGAGAGTTCTGCATTGGACCAGTAGCATCTATGGAATCTTTGGGAGGGGGAGGAAGATCAATGTAAGCTTATGTCAACTAATTTATAATAAGGACACCCCATAAATATTTTATGTTTAAAATAATTATGAAAATCAACGAAATAAGGAAACGCGATAGCAAAAGTAGATGGATAGGAATTACTATAATAGGGGTGGGCGTAGACAGCAGAAGCAGAAAAAAATGTCCTAATTTCAGGGGGCCTGGGACGCCCTCCTTACACAACCCTAATTGAGTGCCCTTGGCAGAGGCCTCTCAAAAACACACTTGTTACTCATTTTGTTAGCATCACTCAGCTAGTCCCTTATTTTCAGCCTCACATATTATCGAAGCCTGAAAGTCTGAGCTTAATATTGTACAAGAATATAAATTCATAGAGAGAGAAAGAAAGGGATAGGAGCATATAACAGAAAAAGGACGAGGACAACGATGCTGTGGTAGATGGAAATAGCCAGGAATCAGAGGGTAAAAATGCGGCCTATAGAGGAGCTATATAACTCCTCTGCATCCTAAATCAGACTTTGATAATAAGTGCAAATGAGGGGTAAGCTGAGTTCTCATACTTCAAGCTCAGACTTCCGGGCCTCTGTTATCCATTTCTATCTTTACATATGCCCTAAGACACATTATTTTTTATGCCGTTTACACCGAGTGGAAGCGCGGTCCGTTAGTGGGTTCAGCTTGTGGTTGCTGACGGGTGAAAGGTCAAAATACAGGGTGAGGCTACACATGTTCACTATAAATCCTCGCTGCGCGAGTTGGCTCAAGGAAAGATACTGACCTCCCTAACCTGAATGTGAGATATTTAAACACGTGGAGGGGCTGTGCTTGACAGTTATCGGAATTATTGTGACCCGCTTCATCACGAGTTGCCGATTCCGAGTAGTTGGCAACGAGATCGGAATTCGCTGAGTTTGAAATATTTCATTCCGATGACGAGATGATTCCGTGCAGTGAGTCGTCGAAATGAAAATTTTGAAGCGCACCAAACCTAGTCCGGTCGTGCAACCAATCACTCGGGATCAACCGCTCGAAATGAAAACGAACGAAGTAATTCCAATCGGAGTCAAGCAAACCTGCCAGTCTTATTCTAAGGTAGCTTAATATCAAGGTTCTTAGACTGTAAGGTTGCCTCATTCGTAACTGCGCATGCGCCAGCAGAAGTCCCGTTACGTCACTGTAGACCCTGTATCCCAGCTGATCCTAGTCATTTCATTGTTTGCACGCTAGAAATTGAGAGAGAATAAGTTCCTGAGACCTTGCGCAGCCTTGTGTTTAATGCGAATCTGAACACATTTCTTGCAATTTCACCGGAAATCGTCTTTGCAATCCACTACTCATAAGACGAACTTTTTGTGGGTGAAGAGCGCCTTTAATCGTCGGATATGCCAGGCTCCCGTTGTACTGTGGCAACGTGCTCCAACAGCTTGTCGAAAACGAAGAAAGATGGACGGAATGTCTCATATCACAGGCGGATGCTTAAATTGAAAAATCTTTTTATAGTATACTAGCTGACCCGGCGAACTTCGTACCGCCTAACAATCAATGAACTTACAGTTTACTTACACCATTTATAAATCAAGAGCGGCTGTATCGTTTTTAATCATGTTTAATTTATTATAATTAAATAAGGATACAAATTATATAAAAATACGTAAATGAGTACCAAAATTGCTGGTCAGAAAGACATTTTCTTTATTGAATCTACATAGGGTGAATCGGAGCACGTTTACGCGGATTTTTTTCAACAAATTATCTTACGTTTTAGCTTAAGAAATTTTGGGCATTGTGGTTTAATAAAGCAGCTCATGAAATAAAAATTATACGCATTCAGTTGTTGGCTATTTGCGTTATTAGCTGTAAAAAAATGTTTTTAGGTCCAAGTCTGTTGCATACACTTGGCCCATTCAGGGGGCAGGTTGACACGACCCCAGACCGACGCTTGACTGATGCTCAAAATCATGCAAGAAAAGCCCCTATGAAGCAGCATTCGCATTAAATGACTTAAGGCGCGCCAGTTTTAGTATCTCTATTTGGAAAAAATGCACTGCGTAAACGTACTGCATGCGTAAACGCACCACGGTGAGCCCTACACATTCGGGTTTAATGTCTTGCGTCAAGCACCTTCTGAGAAACAACAGTTTTTGTTTTGTTATCAGGCGCAAGATGAAGCGGATGAAGCTAAATAAATATAGCGAAGCAAAGCAGTGACGCAGCGAGGGGAGGTTTTGGGGGATAAACCCCCCCCCCCAAGAGCTTAGAGAATTTTTTCATGAAAGATTTTGTTATTAATATTAGGGGGACGGATGACTAACAAACAAAACATATTTAACTATTCACACAGCCACAAAACCCACTATTTTGAACCATTTATCTTAAAAAATTTCTGGGGGAAGTGCCCCCACACTTCCCGCTTACCTTAGCGAGTTTTCTATACCTTACAGACCCGTGGTATTAGCTGCGCCCAAAACCCCCTATCCTAGCTACGCACTTGAAGCGAAGGAAGAAATACAGAGGATGGTTTATCGACTCGTGAACATAGCACGCTAAATTGACCATGAGAAAATCATGGGTTTTCATTAGCACATGAGCACAAACAACACAAAAACTGAAAGAATGACCATGCGATTTTTTAATCGTTATCACGAATGCAACACGAATTGTAAATTGAATACGTTTAAGCTCAAAAGGGCATATGAGTTGAGATCATGGACTCTACGGAATGAGGACTTCCTAACCTTTGAATTTTCCTTTGAGTAAAGTTGCGTGAATCACATTCATCACCAATTTTTTTAATGATCAAACACGTTCCGTTGAATAGTTATGGTTGGTTTAGGCTTCGAAAGATCATGAGCACAGAAACTACATTTTTCTGTAAATCGTGCCTTGGTAAGCCAGGTACGTCCAAGGAATTAAAATATTCAGATAGATAGTTGGTGATTTCGTCTTCGTTTGTAACACATTTAAAAGATTCGAATCGAGTACGAACTATTTGAATTTACCTCGTTTTAGTCATCCACATCTTCGTTCTTGCTCGCTAAATCAACCATCTTTGATTCTTTTGGTGATCAATCATATTCTGGAACTCTTTGTTGATGAGCTCACTGAAACTAATTTGCAATCATTCCAAGGAAATGAGTTAAAACTACTCGATTCCTCGACAGGAACACGGACATTACCGTTTGTATACAATTGCTTGGAGATTTGTTTACAAACACGGTAGTGAAGTGTCAACTCGAGCTGGGCCACGGCTGGGCTTACAATCAGCTCAAATTAAAAATGTAATTTCAATTTAATTAATATTTTGAATATATTTAGTAATTAAAATGTTATATTGTTACTAAATTCAGTTATTAAAGTGGTAAAAACAAAACAAAGTATTTAATTTGTAGTTTTGACCGAATTATCAATTGTTGTGTTACTATAACTCCTAAAAGCATGTCCATAGGAAAGAGATGAATTTTTTTGTGAAATTAACCTTTTTTAATGGCCTATATGTTAACCCCGCCTGAGACGAATCCAAAGAACCAAATCTCATTGAAATCGGTGCAGCCGTTCTCGAGTTATAAGTGTTCTAACTAACACGATTTTCGACTTTCTTTTATATATATAGATATTAACTAATCGAATCATTGACCGTGTCTCGCCCCCCACATATGTGAAAAAAGTGGTGAAAGTGAATCAGTCAGACAAACTAAGTGGATATGCTAAAGATTTCGTAATCAAGAACTTAGATGCCCCTATTGCATTGGAAAATCAGGAATTCTTCCCTTTTAAGGCAAATTGAACTAGTAAATTGGTTAAGAATAGCCTTTATAAACTTATAAATGTTAACTTGAGTCAAACCATATAATATTTTTATGTACTCTTTCGCGTTTATATTTACCTGCAAACTGTAATGAAGTACACTCTACCCTCTAATTAGGACTAATTCGACAAATTACCAATGTTCTGTGCTGTGTCTCCAACTTGGACAAAGCAATTATTAAATGTTACGCCAAGCAGAGGGTCTTCACAAGAATAAAATGTTTGAACAAAAATATGCAACAAGGAAGAGTAACTTTGGTAGTGCCACTAAAAAATTTTTAAAATTGTTCAGTAAATCCTTTTACATAAATTCTTGAGTCTTATTATTTATACCCTCTTCAAAATTAACCTTGACGGTGGAGCTAAGTTTCTACAACAGACTTATGATCGACCAAATAGCTGATATGCATTAGTCTAAGGGTCTAAGTTTTTGTTTCAGCAATTGTCACTGAAAATTATCGAATTTGTTTCCTGCAGTGCTTTTTGGTGCCATGAAACATTTTTCTTTTAGGTTTTTTGACCAACGGCTACAGTGGAAACTTTCTGTGGGATTTAAGGTAGAGAAGAGTCCTCTGATTCGAAGGCTGTTCTCCCCTCAAGCGGGCAACTATGGTGCTGTTTTGATAACGGCAATTGTTGGTGGTTCATTTTCCATCTCTAGAAATTATTTTACCGGGGAATTCTTATTTCTCTCTGCATAATATTGAAGTTAGTTCCGTTTCATCTGTATGATTTTTTGCTTAACGTATGATCACTTTGAATTCCTATTACGAATGATTTGAAATTGGTAATGACGGTAAATTTACAACTCTTTTCACTCTAT
Source organism: Ischnura elegans (assembly GCF_921293095.1). Taxonomy (NCBI): domain Eukaryota; kingdom Metazoa; phylum Arthropoda; class Insecta; order Odonata; family Coenagrionidae; genus Ischnura; species Ischnura elegans. Next base: position 151,199,524 of record NC_060246.1, read on the forward strand.
ATATTTTATTTTTTTCTTCCCATTGAAGTAAAGGATTTAAATGTCCTCTTGCATAATTTTCTTTGTCTTATATATTTTAGAAGCCCGGCGAGGAATGCAAACGAGCATAATTTCTATTTAAAACGTGGCGGATCTGTAATTTTTTGAAGCAACTAATTCGTTCTTTGCGTATTTTTCTCCCAGCCATATTAATCTAAGTTTAAATTATATTGCGGAAGTAGCAAGGAAAACAATGTTTTGAGAGTTACAGGAAGGAAGTGTGGACAAGGAATTAACTCGCACACCTTCCCATATCATCACTTCATCAGGAAATTATAGCGTCTGAATACACGAATTTATGTTTCAACGTAGGTTTCCGCGGCGATGGTTTGATCTCTGCATTTCTTCCGGGTTTCCGGGTCTACAAACCAGCTGACGCGGAAGGAAACCCGGAAGAAATGCAGAGATCACACGAATTTATCTTTTTTTAAATCTTAACATCATTATTTTCATAAATTGGCAGTCAATTTAAAATTCGGCTTCGATGTTCAAGAACTCGCTGCGGTAAGCAGTTACGCCCGCGGAAAGGCTAGAATTTGAAATGGCGCTGGAAGTTGGGTCTACAGTGACGTCAAGTCAATGGGAGCCCGAGTCGCGAATGAGGCAACCTTTACTCTAAGAACCTTGGCTTAGTATAGGGTCTTCCCTATCCGAGCATACTCCAACCAACCTTCGCGCTGAAACACTGGGAAAATGGAAATGTTCAAACGCAACCAACCAAAGTCCTGTCGCGGAACCAATCATTCGGAATCAACCGCTCGTAAATAAAAACCGATCGCAATAATACAAAGCAGAATCAAGGCCTTATTCTTAGGTGAATTGGTCTGGGGTATTTCCTAACCTAATACCCCAACCAACTTTCGCGCTGTAGCATCTACATCTACAAAATACCCTTCGAGCCAACTCTAGGGTGTTTGGCAGGGGGTGATCAATCAACAGCATGCAGCATGCAATTGGACTCCCATATGCACACCACACGGTCCAAAAAAAACGTCACGCATGCTAACAAATTATACAACCACATGCTGTTAGAAATAATAATAAAATTCAGAAACATGCATTAAGTTTTACATAAGTTAGTAAACTGTAACATTGAAAGACAGCGTTTGACGAAACCACATTTGAAGGAATAATGGCAGTACCTAAATATACTTAGTATTTCTGAGTCGCACACCACCGAGAATGTGAGAAGACAAAGCAAGCATGGAAAGATAAGTCATCTGTGCCATGACTGCATCTCTCACGTGGCAACAGCAGTTTCCCAAATTCAAGATTCCAAGCATAACCCAGACCACAAACATCTGCCCGATCCGCTCCCCTGTGTCGCGTATATCACCATGTAATAGGGGTTGGAAATGAGTCCACGGAATTTCACGTCGCTGGAGATTCTCCTGCAGGTTAACGGCTCGTGGCTCGGCATTCATCAGGGCCCGAAAGCATCTCATCTACATCTACATCTACAAATTACCCTGCGAGCCACCTCTAGGGTGTTTGGCAGGGGGTGATCAATCACCAGCATGCAGCATGCATTTGGACTCATCTACATCTACATCTACAAATTACCCTGCGAGCCACCTCTAGGGTGTTTGGCAGGGGGTGATCAATCACCAGCATGCAGCATGCATTTGGACTCCCACATGCACACCACACCGTCCAAGAAACGTCCCGTATAATAACAAACTATACTACTATATAAGTTAGAAATAGAATATAGAATAGAAATTCAGAAACATGCAGTAAGTTTTACATAGGTTAGTAGGCTACACTACAAGTCATGCAATCTATTTACGCGTTCTATTGCTGCCGTTATAATCTCTTATTGATCGTGGAAAAAATGACATTCGGAATCTGTCTGTTCTGCAATCTATCTCTCTTATTTTATTTATATGATCTGATCTTCCGTAGTACGTTGGCGTCCGCAAGATATGGTTAACTTCGTCAGAAAAGACACTGCTCTTGAATTTATCTAAAAGGTTTAGTCTATTTTTCAATCTACGGTCCGACAGAGATTCCCATCCGAGTTTATGTAAGAGGTCAGTTACACTAACAAGACTATCGTAACGACCTTTCACATACCTGGCAGCTCTTCTTTGCACGCGTTCTAACTCTGTTATTAAGCCTTTTTCATGAGGGTCCCAAACACTGGCAGCGTATTCCAAATGTGATCTAACGAGGGAAAAGTAGCTAATTTCTCTCACTTTGTCGTCGCACTTTCCTAATATTCTTTTAACAAAACCCATTTTACGATTAGCTTGACCGGTTATTTCTCGAATATGTTTATTCCACGATAGATCATTATTGAGTCTAACCCCTAGATATTTCACAGATTCAACTGCCTTTAACTGCGTGCCCCGAATGACATAGTTACGCTGTAGGGAGTTATTCTTCTTCCAGAAATTCATTGCGACGCATTTTTCCAAATTTAATTCTAACTGCCAAGCATCGCACCAAGCTTGGATAGCAGCAAGGTCATTCGTTAGTTCATCTATATCTTTGCTGGAACGAATTTCTCTGTAAACTACAGCGTCGTCTGCAAATAATCGTAACTTACTCTGCACTACTTCGCCAATGTCGTTTATATAAAGAAGGAATAGGAGTGGGCCAATGACACTACCCTGAGGAACGCCAGAAGTCACTCTAACCTCATTGGAGACTGCACCGTCTAATACTACTCTTTGGACGCGGTCGCTCAAAAATTCTCTAATCCAGGAAATGACATCTTCGTCTAGACCATAAGATTTCAGTTTTATTATTAACTTTCCGTGGGGTACTTTATCAAATGCCTTTTTGAAATCAAGAAAAATCGCGTCTACTGGAATGTTGTCTTCCCCGGAGACTAAAATATCGTGGGCGAAAAGCGCTAACTGAGTTTCGCACGATCTGCTTTTCCTGAATCCATGTTGATTTCCCATTAATAAGTTTTGCGCGTCTAGGTGTTTCATTACCGAGCTGACTACGATGTGTTCAAGGACTTTGCAAGAGATGGACGTTAAAGATATCGGCCTGTAATTATATGGCTGTTCCTTGTCTCCACTTTTAAATATAGGCGTTACATTAGCGATTTTCCAGTCATTAGGTACTTCGTGTTGCTTGATGGATTTACTGAATATTAACTGCAAGTTGGGGGCAAGTTCTGAGGCTAGTTCTTTATATACGCGAGAAGGGATTTCGTCTGGACCAGGTGATTTATTTGGACTAAGCGATTTCAATATATTTTCTATTCCGAGCGTACTAATGTCAATAGCTGGCATCTTATGTAGACAGGGATTGTCATCGGTCTCGGGTGAGTTTTCGGAAGGCTCCGTGAACATGCTCTTAAAGTAGGAGCGCGCACGGGCGCTCAACGGGCGCATATGACGGACCGAAGCATTAACCTCCCACACCGTAGCATTCTGATGGTGTATCCTGAAATGCACACAGTCACGTTCACGAACGGTATCGCAAGCACGCAGGCGTGTTTACCCGAGGCATCCGCACGGTTTGCACCTCAGGCGAATTTCGCCGTCACGGAATAATTCACTTCGCATGAGATAAACACGGTCGTAAACATTTGCGTGTTTTGTCACAGTCCATAACAGAGAAATTTCCTCGTATCGGTCAACAAGATGATTTTGGAAATGCTAACGGTTAATACATTTGCCTCGGGCACGAATCTACACCCCTTCACTGGGATCGTGGCCAATAAGAAAATTTAACATAAATGCCGATTTTCAAACGAAAGAACCGATTATACCTGAGCTTGAAGAATGCAAAGGTAGGCAAAATTTTGGATGAGACATTGCGTATCAATTCGCATGACACGAGATAAGCCGATCAAGACATAAGGATGAATCTACACCCCTCATTAAATGATGTAACACAAATAAATGCCAATTTTCAAGCGAAAGAACCCGAAATACTTAAAATAAGTTTGAAAATGCGAAGGTAGGCACAAATTTTTATTCAGGCATTTCATATTAATCAGAAACGACACGAATATATCTGTACGTACGCAAACATATCTGTACTGCACATATACGGACGCCAACATACTACGTAAGATCAGATCATATAAATAAAATAAGAGAGATAGATTGCAGAACAGACAGATTCAGAATGTCTTTTTTTCCACGATCAATAAGAGATTATAACGGCAGCGATAGAACTCATAAATATATTAGATGACTTTTAGTGTAGCCTACTAACCTATGTAAAAACTAATGCATGTTTCTTAATTCAATTATTATTTCTTACAGCATATAGTAGTACAATTTGTTGGTATACGTGACGCTTTTTGGACCGCGTGGTGTGCATGTGGGAGTCCAATTGCATGCTGCATGCTGGTGATTGATCACCCCCTGCCAAACACCCTAGAGTTGGCTCGCAGGGTATTTTGTAGATGTAGATATCATGAAATGAGAACATCATAATGAAAAACTCCTTTTTAAGGAACAAATAACCCGTATGAAGTAGTCGGAATGCCAGAAAATCAAACGCACGCCAGAATTTCAGTATTTTATAAAGCAAACTGTAGAGTCCGAGATTCATGCATATTTCAAGAACATTTTGTCATTTCCAATGATTATTCGCAAAAGGAAGACAAATGGGGCATAGGTGCAGGTCTCCTAAACCACACCGAAAATGGATATCTACATCTACATAATACCCTGCAAGCCACCTCTACGGTGTTTGGCAGGGGGTGATCAATCACCAGCATGCAGCAATCATTTGGACTCCCACATGCACCCCACACCGTCCAAAAAACGTCCCGTATACTAACAAACTATACTACCATATGCTGTTAGAAATAATAATTGAATTAAGAAACATGCATTCATTTTTACATAGGCTACTAGGCTACACTACAAGTTATGCAATCTATTTACAAGTTCTATTGCTGCCGTTATAATCTCTTATCGACCGTGGAAAAATTAACATTCGGAATCTGTCTGTTCTACAATCTATCTCTCTTATTTTATTTATATGATCTGATCTTCCGTAGTATGTTGGCGTCCGCAAGATATGGTTAACTTCGTCAGAAAAGACACTGCTCTTGAATTTATCTAAAAGGTTTAGTCTATTTTTCAATCTACGGTCCGACAGAGATTCCCATCCGAGTTTATCTAAGAGGTTAGTTACACTAACAAGACTATCGTAACGACCTTTCACAGACCTGGCAGCTCTTCTTTGCACGCGTTCTAACTTTGTTATTAAGCCTTTTTCATGAGGGTCCCAAACACTGGCAGCGTATTCCAAATGTGGTCTAACGAGGGATAAGTAGCTAATTTCTCTCACTTTGTCGTCGCACTTTCCTAATATTCTTTTAACAAAATCCATTTTACGATTAGCTTGACCGGTTATTTCTCGAATATGTTTATTCCACGATAGATCATTCTTGAGTCTAACTCCTAGATATTTCACGGATTCAACAGTCTCTAATTGGGTACCCCGAATTATATATCTACGTTGTAGGGAGTTGCTCTTCTTTCAGAAATTCATTACGACGCATTTTTTCAAATTTAATTCTAACTGCCAAGTATCGCACCAAGCTTGGATAGCAGCAAGGTGATTCGTTAGTTCATCTATATCTTTGCTGCAACGGATTTCTCTGTAAACTACAGCGTCGTCTGCAAATAATCGTAACTTACTGTGTACTGCTTCGCCAATGTCGTTTATATAAAGAAGGAATAGGAGTGGACCTATGACACTACCCTGAGGAACGCCAGAAGGTACTCTAACCTCATTGGAGACTGCACCGTCTAATACTACTCTTTGGACGCGGTCGCTCAAAAATTCTCTTATCCAGGAAATGACATATTCGTTTGGACCGTAAGATTTCAGTTTTATTGTTAACTTTCCGTGGGGTACTTTATCAAATGCCTTTTTGAGCGATTTCAATATATTTTCTATTCCGAGCGTACTAATGTCAATAGCTGGCATCTTATGTATACAGGGATTGTCATCGGTCTCGGGTGAGTTATCGGAAGGCTCGGTGAACACACTCTTGAAGTAGGAATTTAATAAATTGGCTTTATCGTAACTGCTTGTCAACACATCTCCATTGTCGTTTCTCAGCGAACATACGGTAGAGGGTTTACCTTGAACTTCCCTAACATATGACCAAAATGCTTTTGGGTTATCTCGTAACTGCTCAACAAGTGTTTTTCCTCATTGGAGACTGCACCGTCTAATACTACTCTTTGGACTCGGTCGCTCAAAAATTCTCTTATCCAGGAAATGACATCTTCGTCTAGACCGTAAGATTTCAGTTTTATTATTATTTACTTTCCGTGGGATACTTTATCAAATGCCTTTTTGAAATCAAGAAAAGTCGCGTCTACTAGAATGTTGTCTTCCCCGGAGACTAAAATATCGTGGGCGAAAAGCGCTAACTGATTTTCGCACGATCTGATTTTCCTGAATCCATGTTGAGTTCCCATTAATAAGTTTTGCGCGTCTAGCTGTTTCATTGCCGAGCTGACTACGATGTGTTCAAGGACTTTGCATGAGATGGACGTTAAAGATATCGGCCTGTAATGAGATGGCTGTTCCTTGTCTCCACTTTTAAATACTGGTGTTACATTAGCGATTTTCCAGTCATGAGGTACTTCGTGTTGCTTGATGGATTTACTGAATATTAACTGCAAGTAGGGGGCAATTTCCGAGGCTAGTTCTCTATATACGCGAGAAGGGATTTCGTTCGGACCAGGTGATTTATTTGGACTGAGCGATTTCAATATATTTTCTATTCCGAGCGTACTAATGTCAATAGCTGGCATCTTATGTATACAGAAATTGCCAACGGTCTCGGGTAAGTTCTCGGAAGGCTCGGTGAACACGCTCTTGAAGTATGAATTTGATAAATTGGCTTTATCGTAACTGCTTGTCAACACATTTCCATTGTCGTTTCTCAGCGAACATACAGTAGATCGTTTACCTTGAAGTTAAGAGCTGCACATTTTATATAGCGTTTGCAGGGATATCCTGGCCAAGTATTATGTTTGATATGACTGCACTCTCTCCTCCAACCAGGTAACCAAATGCATACTTGGAGTCCGGCCTTGAAATGACGCTGAACATGAGCAAGGTGTTCCCAATTATGGCCGGAGGCAAACACCTCCCGTGTCGTGTACAGTGAACAGTTGCACCTCGTGACATTGATGTGCTTACGTGTTTACCCCCAGGCCAAACAATAGATGTCGAGAAGCGCTGTTAAGTCTCAAAGATAATTTTAAAACAACACGTTTTAGCAAACTAACCAAAAGAGGACTCCGACGCTATGACCTCTGTGACGCTTATTATCAGGCTCGGTCGACGATTCAATGACGCAAAAGTTTCCAGCAGATTGCACACTCGCTATAACATTAAATGTTTAATTTCATTTGGATATTTAGCATTGAATATTTATTAAACACGAAAATATTCATTATTAAGCTTCGTATGAAATTGTATCATTAATTAGTAGTTAACTCATTTTCATTAACTGAATAAATATTTATTTTCCGATTTTCCAAAATAATTGAGGAAAAGTGAAATTCCATTTTATTTTTTTCATTTTAATATTGACTTCCCGATTAATAATTAATGTGCCTCCTCGATTATGCATTTAAAAGTTGATATTTTTCAGTTTGCACTGCAAAACAGCGCTTGACTTCAACAGAGCCTTATTTTTCCCGAGGTATGACTTTTTTCGGATTATCAAACCAATATCAGCCAGGGACTAGTTGTTCACTCCTGTGCTATGCAAATACATTCACGCATTAATTCCATGACCCCGATAGTCCATTAATTAATCAAATTTATGGGTTTCACACCAGGTTTAATGATGGAAAAATCAATTTCGGTTAAAATAAATCGAGTTTTCAATAGTCAAAGATCATGGTAATCAAAATCGATCCATTATCTTCGAGTTTCGATCCAAACTCGATTTTTCAACATCGCGACCATTTCGTTGGATCTCAGCAGTTTAACTACCATCCTTGGATAGCGTCACCGTACAATGTGAAATACTTTTCTCTATGGCTGGTGAATTTGGAATGGCATTTCTCGATTATCAAGAAAGCATCCCAATATGTTCATCTCTCTTAAAGTTTTAGTGAAGCCGAATGTTTCCAAGCGGTTATCCCAAAATTTTAACGTGCGTGCATTTTTAAATGTTTACTATTAATAATTCAATCAAGTATCCTAAGTAGATCTTTTCAACCACTCAAATCTGTATTTTGATTGTTTTCCGAATGAATACGGTAGCTACATGTTTTTGTAGAAAAAGGTTTTTTGAACAATTCAATCGGGTCAGGCGAAACATAATGGAACTTCTTCATGATGTATCAGAAAGGAACTGGAAGACACCATTGATATGTGAAAAAAGGTTTTTTTGAACTGTAAATTTTTTTCGATCAATCCATCTTTTGGCTCAAATTTGATTAATTTTTTTTCGAAAATTTTTGTTGAAAAGTCGAGCTTTTCTTTTGGATTATAAATCAATTGGGAAGTGCACTATTCTTTATTACCGAATTTAAAAGTTTAGACTAAAAAACAAATATTAGTACAGTTGCTTTTAATTCCCGCATCTGGGGTATGCAATTTGAACGTTGTCGGAAAATTTCATGTTGCGCTGAAACTCAGTGTCTCCATCTTGATTGAGATGTGACGTCACAAGGCAGTGCACGCAGTGGAGTATCGTTCTATTCCGTCGCCTTCTTTAGCGTGGTGAGAGTTTCCGGGAATCGGTGGAGTTTGCTTCCTAAAAATGTCGGCTAGTACGGAAAAAATGAATTAAAAAAAGAATTAGAAAAGGTGTTTTGTTCCAAATTGCATCTCGACGTCGAAACGAACGCCTGAGAAGATATTCATTTCCGTGCCAAATCACAAGCCATACGGAAAAATGGTAGGTACAAGGCTGCTCGGCGTAATCCTCCTGACTCTTACCTATCGACGATATTATGTTGTGAAGTTCAATTTAAAGTATTGCAAGATCTAATTGATATTTATATGATAATAATTTACTTAATACGTGCCTCATTCATGATAGAAAATGTGTTGAGTCAAAATATACCTTCCGGATAGCATATAGATCTCGGAGGCCTCCGCGTAGACCTGTGTAATGTTTACATAACTGAAAGTAGTTTGGTTAAATAATTATGCCCTTCTTGCATTTTATTACATATTTGTACCAAAAGTTGATTCCAAAATCCCTCCTCGTCAACATCCAAACTAACGCGATACCCCAATTAATTAATTTTATACTCGGGACATATTCTGGCTTTCATGCTGCAAATGATGTTGTCCCTTCGGATTTGTGCGTTACCAATCGAAATGTCACCGTAAGATTCCCTGGTATTTCTGTAAACACATAAGAGTGGGTTAATATTAGTAATAAGCCCGTAATAAATGAATATTGCGGCAATATCTACGAAATTACATAGGATAAGGTGTTGATAGAAAATCACTCGCCTCGCATTTCAGGAACGTGGAACCTGTCCTCCTTTTTCAAAAATTCAGTGTCCATAAATATATCAACATTTTGGTAAATTGTTTGAATTTTCCTTCTCCCTACCAAGACTAACTTTCCTTGGACCCATCATGGACAGCGAACCACATCAACAACCAGCCAGCACGGAAATACGGCTGACATCCCATGATTCTATTTGCGAAGGGCGAACGTTCCGGCTCGCGTGAATACGTACGCAACGAATAAGTCTCGCACCAAACGTCAGATATAGGTCAATTAGTTTGACTCAGTTCTTACAAATAATGATTTGGCATGATAAACGGCATTGCGCCAAAATATATCCAGCGAAAAATAAGTACCATCATCTATTTATTAAAGATTCAATGCGCTATTCGCACTATTATATCCAAACTTAATGAATCTCACACTTAAATGAATATTAATATATTGCGAAATGATGAAGTCATGTACTCAAAAGAGAATCAGCCACATATATATTCTGAAGATATTTTATGACAGAAAAAACGGATATCCTCAAATTCAGTAATTTTTCCATGCAGGAATAGTGGTAGAACCAACGGCCTTCTGCTATTGCCTTGTGACGTCACGGCAAATATTCAACATGGACACCCGTTTTAGTGGCCTTTGAATTTGTCCATATTTCGGACGGCTATCTCGAATCAAGAATACACTACTAGGATTTAAACTGTTGTTTTATGACATTTTGAAATTCTGAACTCTAATTAAAAAATGTTTCTTGTGTATTTCAAACACTAGTGTACTTCCCTATTACTCGAAAAATTGCTAAACTCTTTCTTTACTGCCTAAGTTTCCGCGCCGGAGTCCTCCGCCATGTTTCTCTTTTCTTTAGTTATATTGAGGAGAGTCTCTCAGGGACAACAACAATCGAAGTAAATACAGCCACGATTACAAAACTGAATTTACTGATATTTAAGGAATAACATTTTTTAATAGGCTATTACACACTCCTCTATGCGATTCCTCGTAGACTTTTTCAAAAGTTAAGAAGTGTTGACGTCCTTAAGAAGTGTCTAGTCCGCTTGGCTGCCTATCGAGGGGTCCCGGGTTATTATCCCTTGTGCAAACTTTGAACAACCCAAAAAATATAACAAAGGCGACGTGGACCAGGAGAAGTAACTGGTCCCAATCCCTTAATATGTAAAATCCACACTGTGGCTAAGTTAGGAGTTCGGCTCTGCCTTCACCTATCCAGAACAACCTTCGGGTTGAGTTAGTGAGATGACTTAAACGACATAGTAGCACACGCAGCATATAGGAAACGAAAATAACATTTTCTTTATTTCTCCAACAAATTATTGACTCCGAAGACACGTAAGGGGTATAAAGAAAGTGAGACAGTCATTACCACCCTTAAACATTCACGAAATGCCACGCGCATATTCAAGCGCGAAACTAATCCGACACGACGGTACTCAAACGGAATACGAAGTAAGATGGAAGACACGCGCAAGGACAAAAAAATAATAGAACGACCAAGTTACGAAAGGGAGTTCCCCAAACGAAAATTCGAGCATTTTCCTCTTCGGACGACAAAATTCGCCACCTCATTCTGGTCACGTACCGTTCTTGGAAAGGCTCCGCAAACTTCTTTTCGCTAGAGAAGATCCATTACCCTTATCAGACCCCGTCGGCTAAAATACCGTGCACGTTCCGCATCTCTTCCCGTTGCAATCCGGATTTATATGGATGTGCATATATGTGACCAGGCACGTCTCATCCCCCAGCATCATCATCCGTCCCCATTCGCAGCCACTCCGTGCTCATGGCCTCGCAGGGGGTCCCAGGATACATTTCCAGCGGCATCGCCTTGCCTCACGGCGATTTTTATTCCCGCATACGAGACTTCGGTGGAGTCGTAAAGGATATCGGGCAGACTCTTGCCACGGGGAAAGAACCATCTGCTACTTCAGCATAAAAACGATCACGTTATCCCCCAGGCAATGCAATCGGTTCCTTCAGCGAGGAGAAATATAAGGAAGGACGGAATATGGAAAGGATTTCAGTATTTTTAAATAGCGGGTACTTAGATGCGTGGATACAATTTGAAGTTAAAACCAGATATTATACGAATATCCAGGGGCTACTGTGAGGGAAGAGAGCCAGGGCCCCGACGGAAAAGAGGAAAAGAAAGAAAAAAAATTAGGTGCCCCAATCTGAATCATATTTGAATGAATCATGCGCGAGGGAATGGCCACAGCATGCAATGACACTCCTTCATGTATTATATAATTTCAATACATATAAAATATCATGAGGTGAATATGAAAGGGGGCCGAGATGGCCCAGACCGCCCGTTAAATAATTATTTACAGACGCTACCGTGACTACTCATCGAGTGAAAACATTTTTTGTTAATCTGAGCCCTATTGGCTCATTACATTTAAAATGCATCGATATAAATATTAGTTTAAACATCAACCGACGGGAAAGTAGTGATCATAATGACCACATGTAAAGGGAAATCTTTGGTTTCGGAAAATAAATTGTTCAAGAATGTCTGTTTTTTGCGATATCTACCACCACGTGAAGGAAAGATTGAAAAGTATACTAAAGTACTGTAGTCCTACCTGCTTATGATTGCTTAAGACAATAAAAGTTCCTGTTTAGGAAATATTTCTCTATTCCATCTTTATTGGCTTTTGGATTTCTTGTCTGCGGATATATTCGAGAATCCATTTGGCTAGATAAGCCTTTCTCATCATGTTGACCAAAAATTTCGTCACTCATACATTTTTTCGGGTGGATGGATTAAATAGCCAGTAATATAAAAACCTACACTACTGATATTCTCTCTCTCACAAACTGAGCTAAATAAAATTCCCGCCTCTAGATATTCATCCGAAAACAGACAGAGCATCACACGATCACTCAAATACGTTAAGAAATAATAAGCAAATAGTATTCGCAGAATGAAACTGATAATAAAAAAATAACTACCTCTCTTAACAAATATCAATGACAATAATCGCTATTCAGGCTGTAGAATTATACTATACCTGGAACAAATAAGTTCTAATTAAGCACAATTCTTGGAACCAGCACTTAAAAATATCTTCTCAACACACAAACCTGAGAGTCGTCTCAAAAGGGAATTAGCGGAAATTAATTCCAGGAATTCCATCATCAGGATAACTTAATGAATCCCTACAGGCTTCCCCAACTGCGAGAAGCAACGGACTTGGGCTACAGAAGTAATATCATCACCTCCCTTGTAATTTGCCATCCTTATACGAGTCACTGAGGATTTCCCTCCAAATCTAATTCCTCCTCAATTACATTCAACCGAATCCGTTACAAGCTCTCACGTACACTGCTTCCTTATTGCTTCAGCTAAGCATCTAGTTTCGTAGACTTGGAGAACCCTTTCACCAATTAAATTTCCCGCACAGAAAATGGCATTTTCTTGATAAATATAAGACAATGGCCTCAACCATTCAGTGCGATAAGTATATGACGGTGCGCGCGTAATTTTTTAAAGGTAAATGGTTCTTCGAATGATGAAATAAGAGATGAAGCTTTTGTTATACGTCACTGGATCAAATAAATACGATTTGGAGCCAGATAATTCTCAAGTGGTACACCAAGAAATCACACTTTATCGCCACGATCCGTATAATTTTCACACTATTTCGATCAGACGCCTTTCTCTAAAAATTTAAAAAGGAGAATAACCAAAAATGAATAGTTGCCCTCATTGAAAATAAAAGAAGATATCGAATGTTAAGGATAATATACGTATCTTTAATTGATATATATTTAATTCGAGCGATACATAAAAAATACATAAATCTTTTGCCAACGGCGTTTGAGCGAGGAATTTTTGTAAGAAATAACACAATTTGGAAATATTCTCAGTCGTGAAGCAAGTGGAAATTCTGGTTGCTGTAAGAATAGGAGGGTTATCGAAATGTCGCTGATAAGACATCAACTCGCAGTCCAAAAGGACAGGCAAAAGGTCACTGGTCTCAGATAGTAAACGGAGCGTAAGACTTTCATAATTGTGTCTTCCTCTCACCACGCATGCAAAACGGGGCATCCTTATCTCTTGTGAGACAATAAATACTACATGCGAGGGTGGTTTGATAAGTCCGTGACTTTTAGAACAAAAGATTTTTTCGGCAAAATAATAGCTTTCATCAAGGCCCTCAAAATAGGCGTTCGTTTTAGAGATCACTTCTTACATGGTACTACTAAAATCGACTGAATGATGTCTCTTCCTATATGGGCAAGTGAGATCGTTCTTTCCAAAGCAATAACATCCAAACAGGTACGTAAAATTTAAAAATTATTGATGTTGGTGGTGGCTCTCGGGTATTGCTGTGTAATGCGTTATCAAGAGAATGGGGAATGCCCATTCTCTTGATAACGCTCCCAGTAGGAGTAAAACGTTGAGTGACAATGTTACCTACACAGCAATACCCGAGAACCACCACCAACATTGAAAAAAATAATAGTAGGAGAGCTAGACTGGTTCGCTTGAGGATATTCTTGGGCATTTGGAGTTTTCAGGTGGTTTCCCTCCCATTCTCTTGATTAGCTCCCAGTAGGAGGAGTGAAACGTTGAGTGACAATGTTACCTACACAGCAATGCACGGAAACCACCACCAACATTAATAAAATAAGCTGTGAAAATCTTCACACGAAAATTAAAAATTATTGTTTTTCGACGCTCTTTGGCTCCACTTAACAGAAATAGATTACTTTTCATGCAAGAATATATTTTGTAACCTTCCGAAACATCACAAGACGATGCCAAAAAAAATTAGGCGACTACGAAATGTATTCCGATATGAATATTAGATTTTTACACTGTACATGGTGTTCCGCTAAACTATGTGGAGCCACGATTAAAATAGAAATAAAATTCACTTCGGGCGTTCCATACGGAATATTTATTTCCATTGGTCATTGCTCTGATGTTGTTACATCGACACCTTGATGATGATGTAAAACTGTCGTGACCATTTTCGTATTCAGTATGGGATGTGCAAAGCGAATTTAATTTTCCTATTAGAGTTTTGATACAACTTCCTGATACATAACCTTAAGGGGTGTGGGAGGTGCTAATGCAATCAAGCAAATAAAATGAGTTCTCACCTTGTGCATTCACTTTAATTTTTTAAATTTATCAACGTCATTAAAAATGCCATTTACTCTGCATAGGAAATGATAACACGTCTCTATCATAGTCATCTTAAAGTTATGGACGCTATTTTCTTATTATTTATGATACAGGATGCAGATAACCTCGGTAAAGTAAATGAGTATTGGAAATACTTGGTAACATGCGTAGAGAGCGAGAATGAAGCACGGAAAACAATAGAAAAAGCAATCAGTGACCTGAAGGTGAGAAAAATTGTATTACCATACATTACTTTAAACTATCTCATTAATTAGTCCAACACTATTTTTTTCTAGCAATAATGATGCCAACGGAAAGTGCAAACTTCATGAATATAGAATTCTTGGTTGTTCTCGAAATCTGAAGAGATAAGGCAATTTTATGGTTGATTACAGTCAATGAAACGACTTTATGAATACTCAACTATGAAACTAATACCAGAAGATAGAAGTTAAAACACATATGGAAGCATTAATGATTCACGTTACATAAAAATGTTCGTTCCATCGTGAATTAACCTCTAGAGAACTTTACAAAAAAATCATGAAATGTAAAAACAACAGTACCTGTACAGTGATTCAATTGTTATTGGCTTAACCTAGCGGAATATCGCCATGATGATGGAAGTAATAAAAACTTGGTAATTTTTAGGGGAGTTGTACCCTTTAAAATGACAAAGTTAGAGTTGAAACCGGTTGGATCGAATAAATGTGATGTGAAAAATTAGGTACTAAGCCTTCATTACTTCCAGGGATGCCCACTTACAAAAAATATTGGGGGGCCCAAACCGGGGATCTTGGCCCGGGAAATTTTATAAGTAGTGAGTTTAAGAATTTTAGAAGAGTCATATGATCAACATTAGAACCCTGACAACTCGAATCTCGATATCTGGACACTTCGAATAAAACCGTTTAAGCGTTTAACCGTTTAAAAATTTAGAAGTCGACTTGAGGATCCTCTTTTGTAATATTCGTGATTACACCCTATCAAGGCACACGCAAGAACTGCCGCTACTCCCCAGCGATGGAAGCGGAATTAAATTTGACATCAGGCCCGAAATATTTCTGGAAAGAATGGGCTTATGCGTTACATTCGGAATGCTCTTGAATCGTAGGGAACCGCTCAATTAAGTAATTCGATGGGAGATGCGTGCACATGAAAGGACGCAAATCCATTGGTAGGATGAAAACTTTAAATGAGCAAGTTGCTGATGAATGCATGATGCAATGGTTGGGGACTTGGAGGAGATAAGGAAGTGGGAGTGAGTTTAAAATTGAATGGAGAGGACGGGTGAAAATAAATGACAGAATTCGACGTTAAACCCATAGGTAAACAGCTCCAATGGAAAGGAGTGTGATAATGGGAAAAAAGTATGTGTGTTATAACCGAAACGCATGCATAGGTAGGGATTATTCATTCGTTAAATCAAATATAATAATTCGTTCATTAAATCAAATATAACAAATAAATAATGTTGCCTGAAGAAAGCAATAGGGTAGTTCCCTTCATCAAAGAAAACGAAAGGCATTCATTGCGATTCTTTACCCACCATTAGTGTTTTCTTAAAATACAAATTATTTAGTTTTACAAATCCCAGTATAGACGAATGTTAACGGTCAATTTTAACATCATTTGAAAAAGACGAGATTGGCGCCCTTGCGATGCCACTCCTCGTGACGTCACAGAGGCCTAGATGCTATACGAGTAGATGGGAGTTTTACACCGTCTGAGATTGCCAATGCATGCATGTGACACAGAGCTCAGGGAAACATCTCTTAATAATCACCTATTAAAATTGCCTAAGGTCGGAAAGTTTCCTTCGTTTGATAGGGTATTAATAATCCTCATTTAAGCCAAACGCTACCTGCTAGAAGGGTACTCTACGCTGCCGCCATGCTCGGCAGCAAGCAGCTTGCATCGCAGCGGCGTTCATAGCCTCGCACCCAGGTGGCCTCACACAGCAGCAGCCAGACGTCACACGGCCTTTTCCCAGCATTTATACATAGCCGCCGTGTTTTCGCGCGCTTGAAAATTTTCACTTTTCATTTAATCGCGAAAACTAGATATCGTCATTTAAAAATCTAAAAGCGCGAAATATGTACTCCTGGAGTAATAATCTTTTGATTTAGGCAATAAAAATATAATGGGAAACCTTCCTATTTATTGAAAGAATTCGTTAAATGAAAGGAAAAGATAAGTTATTACGAAAAAACAAATAGTTCTCAATCAGCAATTTTCTCATAAGTTAAAAATCAAATATAACGGGATAGTCGGCGCTCACTTTCATTAGTTGGTGACGTCATATGAGTTCCCATTGTTTAACTCGCTCAGGGAGAACCGCTAATTGAGGGTAGGAATGACTCGCAAGAGTGCAAACAACAACGATCCGCGTGTCGTCGATGCGTGAGGTCGAGGTGCAGCGGAGAACCGCTCAGCAATGCCTCGTTCAGATTACGATTGTCCCAGCGATCGTCCTAACGATAGTTGGCAGAACTAGTTGTGTAAATGCATGTCCGGACAATAGTTCACGTAGTTCCGAACGTTGCCACTTAACGATGGTTACATAGAGGTTATGCATAACCTCTATGTAACCATCGAACCATGTAACCATTTACCTATACGTAACCTCTACGGATGGATGATTAGGCGCTGCGAAACCAGAAGAGGAAGCTCCAAGAGAACGACGAAAAGTTCGTGAAGCTCCCTTCGGTCTATTTTTTCCATGAATTTGTCCAAGCAAGGAAGAATATAGATGGAAGAAAAATTATACGTTAAATAAATGTTGAACACGGTAATACCTTAACCCTCCATACCTCAACAGCTTTGCTAACCTTCAATTTCTCGTTCAGCTCAGATTTCAGCCCTGGAGGGCAGCATAGGTTTTCGTCGTTGTGTGAATCGTTGTGTGAATCCGCGATAGTTCCAATGATCGCTGGAACAAACGTAATCTGAACGAGGCATCAGCAGTAAAATAATATAGATTTTTCGGGCTTGAGGAGAGTCTCTTAAATCAGAGCAGCGTCGCACAACGGGCTGAAATCGAAAAAAGCTGGCCAAAAATCATATCTTCCATATTTTTATAAAGATCCATATTTAAATAATAACATAAATTATATGAAAATATATAAAAAAATCCATATAAAAGCGTAAGTCTTATGGCTTTGCAAAATGCTGGGTCATAGCGCTTGTCTCTAGGAAAGGAAAAGCTGACAAGCGGCTCTTGGCTCTCAGTGGGAATAATGACAGGAGTGCTGACAGGAGGTCGTGGCGGGGGAACTATGCCATGAGTTGTCCGGTTAATATAAATTTTGTTTTTTTCCCTTTTTTCCCGGTGAACAATTGCAGTGAAGTTTTCTCGGGTTTCGCACCGGGTCAGGTCCTCCATTTATCCTTCCAACGTTTCGATGGACAACTCGCCCATCGTCATCAAGGATTCAGGAATCCCATGGTACTACTAAAATAGGTAAGCCACTCCGGTGAACGAAAACGAGACCGGTCTGCGCATGACGTCACCTGGGAGTCATACGGTGGCGCCATTTCAAAATCTGCCGTGAAGCATACGCGGGTCTTTCTAAAACTGACCCATAAAACAGTCATATTGGCGTTTGGAATAACCTTTAACAATGGAAATTACCATATGTTTGTTTTTCTGACTAATATACGGCAATCTTAAGAGTTAACTTTTACGTTTTCGCCAAATATGTGAGAAGAGATAATCGTTGAACGTCGCTATTATCGAAAGGATTATCTGTCGTAATTATATCAACCATTAACTATATGACAGCAATTAAAATCTATGAAAATGAGCCTTTCTTCCACCAATTTCAGATTCATAGCCTGTTGTATACTATGAAGAAGATAATTTATATACTCTCACAGCAAAAATCATGAAATGTCATCAAGATTTCGGCATTTAAAGGTTCACAGATATAATATTGTTTCAGATATTTCGAAGAATTTTTTCAAACATTTTTATTTCTTAAACCTTAGTAGCTCTCTTATCAAAAGCTACCATAAATAGCACAAATGTAAATTTAAGTAAAACTCGAATCAATAAGGGTTATTTCGTAAAAAGTGCGAGACGACTGTCAATTAGTTGTAGTAGTTTCTGTAAAGGAAGCACAATTTAATAAAAAATTAAGTACATTTTATAAAAATTTGAATGGTATAAAAACTCCTAGGTACGTTAATTTAGTAATTAATTAATTTCTGCTTCCATTTCAAGTAATATTTATTCACAATACTGACTTAAATGTTGGCTCGAAAGTTTCCTCGGCTCGGACTAGATGCCGTCTGTATGATTTACGCGTATGTTGGATTTTGGACGTTTGTGCAATCATCCATTCACACGAGTATTGATTAGAGTAAGCAAATATATTTTCAGGCAAGGTGATTACTCATTCTCATGTACACATAAGGACACTAAATGGAAGTAGTGGACGACTATGTGTGCACGAGTAGAAACATTTATTGGGCAAAAACATACTTCATTGAATTAGGTTTTAGTTTGCTGTGCTGATAATTCAAATTAGAGACAGACTTCCAGGCATAACTCCGTCATGGATTCCTACGATTGGGGTGATTATTTGAGGCGATAAATATATCCGAAGTTATTCTTAATACTGACCACACAGGAATATTGAAATGCTTGCTTCCTTAGTGAATATCTAATTCAGCAACTTTACATATTTTGTTAATGTGTCTGTAATTCATACAAAATATTTATTAAGGAATATGGTAACCCTTTGAATGCACAGAGGAAGTCTTCAAAGGCAAATTTATATAATTGAATAAGTTCTTTCTCTAAATCTCAGAAGTGGTATATCTGAGATTTTTTTCCAAATTGTCACCAAGGAGACTCACTCAGGGGTAGGAGAGAGGGAAATGCCTTTGCTGAGGATGGCAAGCCTATCTAATTACCTACTTCCCCCTCCCCATCGTAGTATAAAAATGAACTTTGGCTTATTTGGCAGTCTAGCTTGAAAATCACGTAGAACACGTCGAAACCAGTCGCTAAATATTAAAATTGTGTGGAAAGTACTAGATGATTTGATTTTATCATTTTTGTGGTTGTCTACAAGGCTGAGAGGACAAGGAGGCATTGACTCATGGGCGTACCCAGGGAGGGGCGGCTGCTCCCCCCCCTATTAGGGAAAATAAATTTAGTCCATAGCGAAAGTTTTGAACAAATTATCTTTTGATGAAAAATAATATGAGCCTAGGATATGGAACTAAAATGAAAAACAATTTTTTTTTCAAGCAAATGATTTTAAAAACTAATAAAACCCTGTAATAATTCTCTTAAAATTTTGGTTTTGTTAGCCTTATCTGTGCTAAATTGTTACAACTTGAAAGACCACGGCTTGCCCACCCCCCATAGGTACTAGGTATGCTCTGGTATTGGCTGACAACATATTCTCTGGAATCGCAGAATTAAGTAGAAGAAAGAATAAGGTGTGGGAGGAGTGTAATGATTAATACGTCGCACAAAGTGAGGCTCCTTTTTATCATATTCTGAAATTGCTGTACTCAGGTTAGGTCAAAGACACATAAAAGCTAAATATACTGACATAACATCAAAAATAATGCTAAATTACATCAATTTGAGGTACAATATTAAAAAGATTCTGGTTGTGTGGGACTATTAAATCATATTACCTTAATATCGATTCATAATATGTCATCAGCCACCCTGCAAATATAACTGAATGATAGGATTGAAATTAATAATAGTGAAAATTATGCATACAAATTACACTTTAATGAAAAGAGTAATACACTCAGTCATCATCATAAGTACAAATCACATTATTTCATTCATTAAAGAACAATTTTCAAATGCAAAGATTAAGACATTTTTCACAACATAGACCTCCCATTACTTTTGGGTGGCAATTTTCTTAGAGACTACATACTCAATTTCTTCTTGTTTTCTTAAACTTGCCGACCTTTCATGTCATCCTTCAAAAGACAGTTCATTGATTTTACTCGAATATATGTCCTAGTTCTTATGAAGCATGTAATGCCTTCTTCTGGCCATTTTGGGTCCACAACTTTCATCACTAATTTTGTTAATTTGTAAAATATATTTCTTTCCTTTGAAAGATACTCCCCATGGAAATCACTCAACATTTTGTTAATCGATTTTATTAAAGCCATGAATTCATCCGTGGGATGGACCAAATTCCCTCTGGTGATTCTCATTGTCCACAAATTTCCTGATGACACCAGGTTTCTGGTTACATCTCCTAACCAGGGGTACTGTAATCGAAATCGTGAGGCAATGTATCCAGCAACATAGACTAACCCATCAAAATCTAGCATTTTTGATGGTAAATCCTGGAGCATTAAATCATTATCTTTTCCCTCATCAACCTCATCCAAAGGATTTGGAGAAAGCAGGTACTGTAACACCTCTGCAGTTATGCACAACTCCTTTTGCAGATTGGCTCTATTTACCTCACTCCCAAAATCAATTAAAACATCATCTTTGTTACTGGGAACAGTGTTGGCATTAACAGCCATCACAGCTGCAGAATGTTTGCCCATAACATATTGGTAAAAATTAAACTATTTTTATCATGAAAACAAAAGGTTTTTTATCGTTTTTTAACCATCTGCATTGATATATTACCTGTTTCTGCGTTCACTAAATTCTGTCTGCGGCAAGCGTTGATCCAAGCTCTCCTTCTCTCCAAATCTTTGGGAAAACGAAAAAACTTCACACTTCCTTTGCATTTGCGATAGCTATTGCTGCAGCCAAAAACCGAGCAAAAAGACATCGCAGTTCCTAGGGTGCAATTTCCTATAAAGAAAAGTCGTTCGCCACAAGATCCAGTGGTCTTCTCAAGATGCACGTTGGAAATGAAATCCGGTTGACGTCACGCCTGACGTCACGCGACCGTCGGCATGCGCAATGGCTTACCTATTTTAGTAGTACCATGACTTCTTATTTCTTTCGCCGCCGCGCTTTTCTTCAGATTTGGAAACAGATCGTAGTCGCAGAGGGATAAATCTGAAGAATATGCTGATGGGCCTAATTTATGGATTTTTGCCATAATGACTACACTCGTGTGGAACTCGTCTTGATGGAACAGTGCTATTTTCTTCTGCAAATGGGGTCTATTCTGCTTCAAATCGATATAGAATCTTGTCTGCTCTAAATATTATTCGCCCGAAATCCTTTTATCCTTTTCACGGTAATCGACGTGAATTTGCACCTGACGATGTCGTACATCAACGAAATTAGTTCTCATTAAAATCATATCTGAAATTTACAAAGTTTTTTTATTTAACATGAAGCAATTTCACGAAGTCACGCCTCAAGCTATCAATAGGGTGGTTTCCTATAATTTTTTATTGCCTAAATGGAAAGATTATTACTCCTGGAGTACGTATTTCAAGATTTCAGATTTTAAAATGACGATATCTATTTTTCGTGATTAATAGAAACGTGAAAAATTTCAAGCGCGTGAAAACGCGACGGCTTAGTATGAATGCCGGGAAAAGCCCGTGTGACATCATTCTGGTTCCCGCTGCCGCAAAGTGAGGTGACCTTGGGGCGAGGATATGTGCGCCGCTGAGATGCAGGCTGCTAGCAGGTAGCTGAGTACCCCGCTAGCGGGTAGCGCTTGCCTTAAATAAGGATTATTAATACCTTATCAAACGAAGGAAACTTTCCGATCATAGGCAGTTTTTATAGGGGATTATTAAGAGATATTTCCCTGAGCTCTGTGCCTCATGCATGCATTGGTAATCTCAGACGATGTAAAACTCCTATCCTCTCGTGTAGAAACTAGGTCCCTGTGACGTCACGTCAGGGCCGGCCTTAGGGCGGGGCGACCGCCCCGGGCCCCGCGTTCGTGAAAAAAAAAATATACGGTAGTTTTGAAAACACAATTTCAACTATTACTGTATTGTTAAGTCCGTGCTAGACAAAAAATAATATTATGAAAAAGGAATAATAATGCAGTAATTTTTTATAGGCTTACAACTAATTAACTTTCATAATCTAACTAATAAAAATACGTACCTATAGAAAAAGCGCGATTTTTATGTTTGTTCTACGTTATAATTTTATGAATAAATATAATTATAAATTTTATTTGTATTATACTATTTTGAACTCAACTGCGTGATGGTATCAAAACGGCGTAATTAGGAAGTTTGAATTTGGGAGAGGAACACATAATTAGCCAGAGAGTGGTAGGTATTCAAAATGCTCGAGTTTATAGATGGGGTATAGAGTTTAATATTTTAAGTGAAGGGCCCCGCACTGAAGGTTCGCCCCTAGCCCCGCACCTGCTAGGGCCGGCCCTGCGTCACGTGGAGTGGTATCGCATGGGTGCCACTCTGGCCTTTTTCAAATGCGGTTAAAATTGACCATTTGCCATTCGTCTAAACTGGGGTTTCTAAAACCAAACAATTTGTATATATAACGAATACACTTATGGAGGGTAACGAATCGCAATCAATGCCTTTCGGTTTCATTGATGAAGGAAACTACCCTATTTTGACACCGTACTTCCCAAAAAACCATGTCCATATTGTCCAACAGAGCCACCTTAGCCTTCTTCAGTGCACGTTCACCCGCAGAAACCCACTGTTTTCATTTTTCTTTGCCCTCTGGCGTGTTGTGATGGATCCATGTTTCGTTCACGGTTACGACGAAACGGCGCAAAAACTCGTTTGGATTGAGATTGAACATCGTCAAACACACCCTTGAAGTGGTCATACGGTTACAGGGGCGCAGCCAGGAATCAAGGCTAGGGGGGGTTTTATACGCAACTAACGGCACGGGGTATGAGGGTGTGGAATACCCGCCAGGATAAGCGGGAGGTGCGAGGGCCCTCCCCTGGAAAATTTTTCAGATGAATGACACAAAATGGTGATTTGTGGAAGGCTACCCGGGATTTACACCGGGTCAGGTTCTCCAACTCCATCTCGGCCTAGGCCTTTTCAGAGATGGCCGAGGCCGAGATGGAGTTGGAGAACCTGACCCGGTGGAAATCCCGTGTAGCCTTACACAATTCAATACGCCGGGAAAGCCTACGATCATTCTTCACAAAATGGTGAGTTTTACGGCTGTCTGAGGGATATTTTATTGATCCGTACACTATCCTATAAGTAATATTAATCAAATCAAGTGAAATGGATTATGCTTTAAAATTTCTCTGAGCTCTGGGGGGGGGGGTTATCCCCCAAACCCCCCCTCGCTGCGCCACTGTACGGTTATGCTTATGCTCCATGTAAACAATCCCGGCACCCATCGGGCGGATAGCTTTATCATGTCCAAATATCCAGGCAAAATACCCGCTCATTTGCGATTCCTGTAACATCAGTCACCTCACGCACTTCCATTCTTCGATCGTCCTAGGAGAGTAATATGACAGAAATTAAATGACATTTACAGTTTCCCTGAGAGTAATATTTGAAAAATAAGCCTTATTTCAATTACTCTGTAGGGCCAGGAAAGTGAAACTTTGGTTCCCAACTCTTCTGAAAATAAAAATTACCCAAAATCTAAAATACTTTTAGTAGTCAACCCAAATAGCTAGGACGTTTTTATTTATGCCCCTACCATCTCACGAACCCCTTGACAGCGAAGATAAGAAATTGAAAATCATACACTTCAATATTCTTTAAATTACTTATGCCATCAAACCTTTCCACTCTTCGACAAACTGGGATACGCAAACAGCTGTTTCTCACTGGGAGACATATGCCGAGGTATTATTAAGTGATCTACCGATTATAGTAGGTTCCTCTGAGTACTTAAGAAGTTTTCTGGCAGTTTTCCCTGCCTTTATGGACTTCCCTCATAAATTCTAAATAAGGCATACTCCTTTACATTCTATATCAAATTCTTATACTCTTCCTACCTGTCCCTCTTAAACCGAAAATTCAATCCTCCAGAAGTGTTTTCAACATCTCCTCCCCGCTAAGAACTCCCTCCGTCCATTCCTTCCGTCTCCTGAGTATCACATTTATAAGCTGGCTCTCCTCATCCTCCATGTCCCTTACTTCGCCTTCCCTCCTTCTTTGTGTCCACTTTACTTTCTCCATTCTTCTCCATACCCACATCCCAAACGCCTACACTGAAAGAAAAAATTGGCTGTTGTATCCAATAGTTGGATCCCTCATCCAATTTAAATGGTTGCTATGGCCCCATCCAGTTAGTTGGATGAGGGAGCCATTTTAAATGGCTGGGTGAGAAATGGCTGTGACAACCAACTCGTAGGATACCACAGCCAGCGTCGTTGGGTCTTACGTCCATCTATATTGGATGCCACAACCTTGTGAAATTGTTGCCGTAGCGTTTAATGAATGGGTAATATTTCAACGGATATTATTATTAATAGTGTCACCATTTGAAAGTAACATTATAATATCCTTTCGTCGTACTATTTCCACCACTTACGCCGAACATTAGAGTCAGAAAATGCATTTTTTAATAAAATGTTTATTTACCGTAAATTTTGGGGTTCATAATTTTCACTGCAACTTGTTACCTTGAAGACTTACTCACCTCGGATCACTATCATGTGGAATTGAATGCCATAAATAATGCAAATAGGTTAAATGATATAAGAAAGCAGTAATCTTTTAGGAAACGTATTTATTAAAAAAATGAAGCAACTTTTTAAAAAGAAACAAACTTTCAGTTGAAAAATTTTGTTACACAATATCTGAAGGCTGCATACAATTTTGCTGCTATAGTCCGGCATTCTCACATAAATTACAGGCTGAAAAGATATTAAGTTTTCAACATTGATGTAGTTTACTATGCTGGTTTCAAGAACTTCGTATACATCAAAAATTTGTCGAAATCCAAGGTGTACAGAGCTTTGTAGACGAAACACTCAGTCATTTTCGTTGGAAATTATTCTGCCCACTTTTCCAAATTCAGGAAGGCTGAAATCGTCCAAACCAACTGCAACACATTTTCCACTTCGGTAACGAGTGAACTTCCTTTTCACCCAAGGCACCTCAAGGCAAGCTGACACAAACTCACGGGGAATTTTCCTATAAGTTCACAGTGTCCATCAACACCTCACAATCTTCCACTAAGGAACTGGAATAAATATATAAAATGTTTACATAATTAAACTTGCCTTTATGATTATTCGTTATACTCTTTTGCAATTAGTTACCAACGTTTTGCATGAAAAGGAAGCTACTTCCTACTCATAACTTAAGCTATTTATACAGTACATAAATCAGCCGTAACTTCTTGTCATGTAAACATCAAGAATAGCTAGATCAGGAGAAAAATGATTTTAGAAATTCTGTGGTATGTTACACCTTGCAATATGGATACCATAGTATATAGGTCTATATATCCTCGATTTGAGTTCTAAATTTCGTGATACACAGCTCTATATTGCAGTTCATACGTATTGTAACGTTTGATATTATGTTTATGTTTTGATTTCTATTATTTATTTGATGTTTATGTTTGGATTGTTGCCAATGAGTTGTTGAAAAGAGAGAGGGAATTGTTGAGAGGGAAGCCATTTAAATAGGAGCTGGAAGGAAGGAGAGGAGAAAAAGAAATTTTGATATGAAATGAATAAAGAGGTCTCTGGAAGAAGCTAGTGTCTGATATTACACTTTTATATTATATAAATTTAGGGTAGAGTCCGTCGCATAATTAGTGCATAAGTGTCTGTATTTCTACTTGTACAGTGGAACTAAGGTTATCCGGTGTGCATGAAATTGCAATCCAATCCAATTGAAATCTACTGGAAAACTACTTGAAACTTTTCATCAATGGATTAAATGAGAATACAAACATTTCATTCAGTAAAAGTGATATTGTAATACACATGTAGTAAGTTAAAATGCATTCATCTATTTAGTAACGAAATGTATAATTCATATGGTAGTCATCAAAATTGACCGGAAGTACTTTCGAGAAAATGTATGGGTTGAAAAATACAATATCCAACCTAAGGATAATATCAACCCACAAGATAAAATCTTGAACGGTGAAATAAAATAAGAGTTATGCATAATAACGAAACACAATAGGCAAGCTTACCGGTAAATTTTTCCTCGAGAAGGTTCAGGCCCAAAGCATCAAGAAAATCCTTAGCTCGGTCATCTTCTCGTATCAAAGTGCTCTAAGATATAAAAAAGTATTAAAATTGGCATTGAATGGCAATATTTTCTCACTTGCAAGAGGAAACTTAAAACCTATTTACTTACCTCAAAGCACGCCACACACTTATGAGTTGTTTATTATAAGAACTGTTTGGGAGTCCATTGCTATAGTGATGACTGAGGCGGAAGCGATAATAGTCGCCTTATCCATCGAGTTGGCTGTGGGATCCAACTATTGGATGAGGGATATGTTCGAGATTGGTGTGGGGACCAACACTTGGACACTACAACCAAGTTATGATTGTCCAATTTAATTAGATATACCACCTAATCGCGTTGGTTGCCGTGTCTGTTACTGTGGATACTGCATCCAACTTTCACTTATCCAATTAAAACTGGATGTCTCATCCAATCCTTTTTTTTAGTATACAGTTTTCCTCGTCCTCCTTCCTTAGTGTCCACGTTTCCGTACCGTAAAGCGCTACACTTCAGATCAGACTCTTCACAAACCTTTTCTTTAAACTCTTACATATAATGATCCTCTCATAAGCTCCTTCCTGCTCATATACGCCTCCTTTGCTGGCGCGATTCTCTTCCGGATATCCTTACAATTTATCCGCTTTCCTCTTACGTGCTGCCTAAATAGTTGAATTGCTCTACCTGCTCAAATTTTTCCCCACCTACCTTTATCTTTAGTCTCACATTCCTCGCTCGCGAAGCTTTACAAAACCGCATAACCTTGGTCATATTGTGATTAATCTTCATCCCATACTCCTTGCAACGCTCGTATAACGAATCCACTAGAGCCTGAAGCCCCCTCGCTCATTGAATAATCAACGCCTGATCATCCACGAATCTCACTGATTTGAACATCATTCCCCCCATTTTTACTCCCACGCCTCCCTTACCATCTCTTCAGCGTAAACCTTAAAAAGCAACGGTGACAGCCTTGCCTCACTCCTCGGCCAAAGCTTCGCCACCCAGATTCTCCGTCCCCTACCATCACTTGCACAGTTTGGTCCATGTACGTATTACGAATGAGTCACCTATGCCTCCAATCTACGCATATTTTCTAGTGAATATCCATTAAATTTACTCAGTCCACTCTATCAAATGCTTTTTCAAAATTCACGAAGCAGCCATACACGTCCTGGTCATAGTAGGTTCCTCTCCACTAGGGACCTCATTATCGCTATTGCATCACGAGTTGACTTTCCTTTTCTAAAACTAAACAGATCTTCGCCCAAATACTCGTTTCTCCTCGCCTCCATTCGTCTGTTCAATATCCTTACTACCACTTTCGCCACTGCGCGTGTATTTCACGCTACTCTTAAACGTCTGTCTTGCCACGATTTAGTCTTTCTGACATTTCCGTCCTATCCCCTGCACTCTTCCATGTGTACCTCCACCCTTTATGGCTATTGAATCATGTGTTTGTGAAGAATAACTTATTTCTCCTTGAAAATGTATTTGCATTATTTCCCTGATCGTTTCTCATTCTTAATCCGATTTCTCCATTTCCGTTTCCATCCCTCCCTTACCAGACTGAAGCGTCCCAGTACCCCATAACTAAGAAATTTTTCTTACCCGGGTTTTCCCTAATTATTTCCTCGAGCTGTCCATACACCTCATCTACTTCTCCCTCCCAATGATTGCCGGTGAGCAAGTACTCTGGAACCACCACAAGGTTGATGTGTCGCGCCTACCACCGGTATCCTATCGCTTACCTAATCGCACACCTTAAACTCGCGGACCCATCTTCCTGCGCAATACAAAAGTTGACTTTCCTCCCCAAGCAGTCACTCTAGTACTCCCCGCCATCCTGCCACCTTACGCCACATAATCCTAAGATATCTATCCTCCCTTCCTCTATTTCCCTTCATATATGTTCTAGCTTGACGACGCTCATCATTGTCTACATCTACATAACACCCCGCAAGCCGCCTAAAAGGCGTATGACAGGGGGTGTTAGGACACTAGCCGTTTACAGTTAAAAAAAAGAAGTGCTCTAACGAAGTTGGGACTAGCGTTTATTAAAGTCCTTTATGGTTCGGGGGAAAACGAATTCCCATTTCTATCCGTTCGGCAAAACATCTCTCTTAATTTATCGCTTCTATCGGACCTGGAAATATAGTGTGGCTCTAATATTATGTTCTCTGTGTCGCTCTTAAAGATATCCATTCCCAATTGTTCAAGCAATCTAAGCCTAGCGCGCAGCCTCCGAGTCTCCAGCGGCTCCCAGCCTAATTCGCTTAACATCAGGGTAACACTGTCTGTAGGCCCGTAGCAGTTTTTGACGAAACGCGCAGCCTTCCTTTGTATTTTATTCAGTCCTCACATTCTATATGACTACAGTCATTGCTGCCTTCTTCTTCTCCATCTTCTCCATTTATTCTTTCTCGGATACTGGCAGTGATAATTCTCTGCAAGGGTATCACATGTTGACCTCGAGAACCCTGATAACCTCGCTGCCACCTACGACACCCGCCCTTTTGGGACGGGTCCCGTTCGATGAGATTCCGAGGCTCGTTCGATCAAACTCCATGTTTCCAGGGAAGAGATAGATGATCATAATAATAATAATAAAATGCCTTTATTCGGACGAGGTTGGGACTAAGAAGTCCCCTCTCCCACCTGATGATAGGGTTTCCCTCTTCCATTCCAACAGTGTTTTTTACTTGATACCATCACGTGGACTACCTTTCGTCTGGCTCCTACTCTACGACCTATCTGGCAGGGGTGGTCCTACTTCGAGTAATCAAGAATTAATTCCGCCAGTGAAGCTCTAGGAGTCATAGAAACGCGCAAGCCTTTCCACCACGGCAAGGTTGTAGCCAAAGGAAAAGGTTCTGCTTAGTAGCGTTCTATAAATCTGTTCAGCCGCCGTATTCATTACAGGCGTACTTTTAGGGAATCAGGTTTTTTCATCGAAGACATCGCTATTTATATCCGCCGCACGAGAGAATACGACGGCTACCGTTGCGCTATCAAGAGAATCGAACGATTTCTGCTTGGCGCGATCGTTTTCTTAGTATCCCCATGCTGTCAACACTTGTGTCACAAGACAAAAAAGAGGTTCCGAGCAACTATCTTGTGATAGCGTACATTAGTTCGAGAATCGCGGAAGCGGTATGTACGAGGAAGCAACACGGAACCTAGCAACTGTGGGATTGATCAATTCTTTCCAGAATTAGATCTTCTGCCTTCTGCATAAGGTAGAAAAAACTCCGTGAGAAAGTTTCGTAAAACTAAGATTTCGCAGAAACTTTTATCATCACACACACCATACACTAAGACATTTCCAAACTACATAGAGTCCGCAAAAAATGTATCTTGATTTCAGAAAAAAATAAAGATGATAACAGATACAATAACGTCCGTCTCCAAGTATAGACCTAACATTGGCCAATTTTCAAATCTCAGACACAAACGTAGCTGAAATTAATATAAAAAATAAGACAATTCGTTGAGGACATAGCCTTTCAGAGGAAGGAGCCCTGAGAGGAAGGATGGAATCAAGCTAATTACCATTTTGTATATTCGCTAATTATACATAACCAATAGATTAAAATACATAGCAGGGTCTCCGTTAGAAAAAAGAAAAAAGTACCTGTCGAAAAAACGCACTCTTAAAGACTGCGAAGGTAAATACCTACAAAAAAGCTATAAATAAATAAATTTTTCTCACAGATGTACCTACATTTACATACTACCCCGCAATCCGCCTAAAAAAGCGTGAGGTAGGGGGTGTTAGGACACCAGCCGTTTATAAATAAAAAACAAATGCTCAAAAAAATTACGACTAGCATTTATTAAAGTCATTTATGGTTCGGGGGAAAAATAATTCCCATATCTATCCGTTCGGCAAAATAACACTCTTAATTAATCGCTTCTATCGGACCTGGAAATATAGTGTGGCTCTAAGATGGTGTTCTCCGTGTCGCTCCTAAAGATATGGATTCTTAATTGTTCAAGCAATCTAAGCCTAACGCGCAGCCTCCGAGTCTCTAGCGTCTCCCAGCCTAGTTCGCTTAACATCTGGGTAGCGCTGTCTCTACGCCAGTAGATGCTTTTGACAAATTGCGCAGCTTGTCTATCGCTCATATATATCGGTAGCGAAATTACCTCAAAACATATTTCAGCCAATTGCATAGGATGGGTAAGCATTTCTCTCTCCTAATTTTTCACGCTCGAAAAGGAAGGAGAAACAAATATGTATCGGATGGAATAATGATAAATAAAAATAATCACCATAATGACAAGGTACGTGACTGATAGCACCTTGAGAGGAAGGAGTATTGAAACCGCAGGACGTTTGTGGGTAATCATGTAAAATTAAATTACAACGATCCAAAGTTAGTCTAGGTAAAAAGAGGGTTTCAAGGCTAAACCTGTTGAGTGTGTAGTATAACAATATGAGAGACTGGTAATTATTCATCCGTTTTGGTGGAAAACTTCCACTATCTTATTATTTTACCCTGTGGTTCATAGCACGAGAACTATGTTTGTTACTTCAGGATACTAGTTCCGTTAAATTTAAATTCTTATTAAATTCAATACCTACTCGATTAATCGCAGCAGTTGAGATTCTGAAAAATGTGATTGCTCAATATTCTTTTCTTGCTGTTATAGTAACGCCAATTTCGAAATGCATGAAAACAATCAAATTTAAAAATCCATAAGGAGAAAAGACCAAATAACGATTATATTGGGAGAGTTATGTTTTTTTTTTAAGCTTGATTCTCGATAAACATGAATTACAGCTATTTGCTTCGACCTTAACCTATGAAATATAAAAACCCCTCAATGCTTCTGACGTCTTCTAGGCAGTATCCGCTGATAACCAACAGGGTTATTCCGACCGAGCATCGATTGTGAGAAAGTGGTTGTAATGAGGGCGGACGGGAGTCATTATCAATTGGATAGGGTTCCAGGAAAAGCACAGAACGCCACTTCAGTGTCGATAACACGAGTGGAGAGACACATGTCGCCCAACTAGAATTAAGAGGTAGAGGGCGGGACAAAGTAATAAAAAGCAAGTGACGGGAAACTAAGAGGGGAAAAGATGTAAATATTGCTGCGTGATGGCTGAAATAAAGTCATAAATTTTTATATAAATAAGTTATGTATAAACTGAATGAAATTACGAAAATAATTACAGAAAAAGAATAAAATACGAAAATACGACGAAAAACTATACGAATAAATTATATACGACGAAGAAAAAACAACACATATACAATACCTGATACGAATTCTACAGCCAACAGCAAGATAATTTTTATATTATCTATACAGAATTTGTTCTCCCATTTTAGGAGAAGGCTATTTTCCCCGCAATTAAACACCATTTTCTGTAAGTTCATCATTAAAAATGCAATAAAATAGCGTCCACTTAAGGTACAATTATCAAAGAATATTTTGTTGAGAAAATTCATATCGAATTCATATATTCACATCGAATAAATATTTCTGAAGGCACCGCTATCATCATTTTGGCAGAAACGGAAGTTTTTGATAGTAACTTTTCCAATAAAACGGACTGGAAATTTTACAAACAAAGTTTTTTTACACTACCTTTCATGCCATCTTCAGGGAATGCGAAATTATTGACTGACTTTGCAAATTGGAATATGAATCTTTACGGAGGATTGTTCCATTATGTTTGAATTTACATTAAGTTAAAGATAAAACTAATAATTTTATTTCACTCCTTAATATCCTCACATCGCTTTAATTACCCTTCCGCTTAGTGAAGAGCCCATTTTTCCTTTAACATCAATTAACAATGACAAACTACAAAAAATGTTTCATAATGATAAAATTGCACTAAAATTATGCTTCCATAAAATTCTTAGTTATTGTGAGGGAATAAAATCCTATCTGACTCATGTAGCTTTCAATAAGCAACGAAAGCAATATTTTAACGAGACTAACGATGAAGCTCTAACGTAATTAATAGCATCATGCCAGTCCCGATGGATCTCCGTGAAGCTCAAAAAGGAAAAGTTATTGCTTAGTTCCAAAGAAATTAAAATGATGATACGTTCCACCGAAACCGACTAGAATATCACATTTTATAGAACCACACCATTGCTTTTACTTTCTGAACCATTTTACCTCTCATATCTACCAAAATTAAAATTTCATTTAAACCTCGAACAATCAGAGTCGATAGAAATCACTTAAATCTTTCATTTAGTGACTCAACGCCCCTTAAATGCCGACCTTACATATTTAGCCCGAATCTACATGCGACCGGCGCCAGAAAAGTTAGCACATTAAGCATAAGTTTATGATTCCAAACAATTTCATATAAAATCATATGCGTCATTACGCACAAAGCCGTATAACAATTACAGAATAGAATTAATATTATGTATCTTTGAAGAGTCCTAATATCAATGTTGAATATACTACGACCACGAAATGCATGTAAATACGGCCAAATCTAGGAAAAATCTAGGTGAAGTGCTTCCCATTCATTTCACTTTACAATCATGTGATAGCACCATTGGTAAAACGAAGAATGACTTTCTACATTAAATTACGTATCAAGTTAATTTACCGCTATCTGACATTAGGTTAATAAGTTATACGTAATGAAACAACAACTACTACGACCAAAATCATGGGTTTAAGAGGAACATAGAACACTACCAACATTTGTATCAATTTTCCGGGTAATGTTTAACTTTGACTGAATATATCATCTTCTGCGACCCCTTGAAATAGATATACTTATATAGATTCAGGAGAAATATCAATTTCAAACATTTTCCCGTTCGTTTCGCATTAATCAAATTTCCATCCATACTGTTAGCATTTGTTTTCATTGTAGTAATAGCTTTGTCGCAGTCATCACGTTCAAAGGATTTTGATAAATGATTGATAAAGCATTAACGAGAAAACGTTGACAAGTTTTCCACTCAAGATTGGTTCAGTGTAGAAACTTTTCGATTAGGAAAATGAGTCAAATGTTACGACTTTCCAATCATAGGTATTCGTGAGCAATGGTGTGCTTACGTACAGTGGCGGATACAGAAAAAACTCAAGGGGGGCGCAAAAGATATCTTGAGCTACCTTAACTTTTATCGTAATAAAAAAATAATCAAGTTACCTGCAAATTTTAATAAAGTTATATTTAAAAATAATAATAAACAGCAATGCCATGATATAAAAAAAATTAAAATTGCGGGTCTGCAATTTTCGGTAATTCGGGCGGTCCCGCAAAGGGGGAGGCGCCCACCTCTCCCCCGTACCCACCATATGTATCCCCCACTGCTTACGTAGTCCTCTTTTCTCCATTATATCAGTGATTAGCAATTTTCTGCCTTCCCAATTATATAGACCATATCATAACCAAAATATTACGGAGACGCTACCACTCATCTAATCCACTGATTTTTTTCTCATCGAAAATGGCAGATTTAGACCAAAAAATGCTAGACTTTAAGTGGGCCTCACTTCTATTGATTGCACACAAACATTAATACGATAATATCAGTGTACCGCATGGCATGTGCGCATGTTCAATTATGAGACATCCATGTAATGAAAGATACCGGAGTGGCGGGCAAACAACAGCAACAGCTTCACAGCTGGGAGTGAGAGAGAGAGAGAGACAACGGAGGCCCAGAACCATTAGCAGACAAACTACAGTCATTAGGCGAACACGCGCTTTTCCAGAATTAAGGTTTCAGAAGAAAAGTCAACTAGAGCGGGGAAGGAAAAAAATACATATAAGAAGTCCGCCGGTTGCGGGAACTGACCATTCGGAGATAGGCGACCGATAGTTGAGCGGAGGACACCAAATGAAAGTCTTCTTCCTACCAAACAGGCAGCCGCTAAAAATAAAAAAAAATGTCACGCTTTCCCATCTCCGAAAGGCGGCCATTTGTGGCAGCGTTTTTCAGAGCTTAATGGACTTCCCGGGAAAGAAGTAATCGGTGCGTTTCACAAATGCATCCGGACGAACTCCCGAGAATGAAACGTTCCAAAGAAATCCCTGTCGCGGGAAATAGGAGGATGCGGCAGGAGGGAGAGGAGAGCCACCGAGGATGGACAGGCTGCACTCGTCTTCGTCGTCCTGCGGAAACATTGCCACGCGAGAAGTGGGAAGATGACGACCACATCCGCACAATAGCCCATTTCAAGTACCTTCCAATATCGCTGATACAAATGTTCAACTGCGAGAAGACTCGCGGACGGACAAGCTGCTTCTTGTTGTCTTCGTCCTGGGTCTCCTCTGAAGACATTGCCACGTGAGAAGATGGAAGGTGCCGACTAGATGTGCATAATAACGCATAGTCCATTCCAAATACCTTCCAATATCGCTGATACAAATGTTCAACTGTGAGAAGACTCGCGGACAGAGAAGCTGCTTCTTTTTGCCTTCGTCCTAGGTCTCCTCTGAACACATTGACTTAACTTTAGTTCATTTAGCCTGGGTTGGGTGAGGCCAGGTGGCCCCATCTTCCCCCAACCCAGGGCTCTCTGTTCAGAGTTTCAAAAAACATGTCATGACATAGGGGTGGCTCGCAGGCCGGTAAAATGTCTGACTATCAACAACAATTTTGGTTTCATTTCTTGATCATCCGGCGATTAGGAGTCAAGCCTTTCGGGCAGCGTGGTGTTGCCGTCGCCGGAACGCCCCAGCTTTAGCCATATGTAAATAGAAGGCATTAGTGAATAAATAAATAAATATTTGAACATGTAAATACACAAATAAATAAATAATTCGTTTGAAAACATTAAAAAAGTAAGAAGAAAGGGATGAACAGTTGCATAAAACTTTGTAAAACTTAAGATAGCTAAAAACATTATGACAAAATATGTATAGTATAAAATCAATAAAAGGGAAGAACAAAATGCAAATAAATAGATGTAAAAAAAACTATACTGTTTGACACGTGAGAAGATGGAAGATGCCGACTAGATATGCATAATAACGCATAGTCCATTACAAATACCTTCCAATATCGCTGATACAAATGTTCAACTGTGAGAAGACTCGCGAACGTACAAGCTGCTTCTTTTTGTCTTCGTCCTAGGTCTTCGGCGAAGATATTTCCGCGTTAGAAGCTGGAAGATGCCATCTACATACGCATAATAGCCCATAGTCCATTTCAACTACCTTCAAATACCGCTGATACAAAAGTTGAACTATGAGAAGACTCAGGACGGACAAGTTGCTTCTTGTTGTCTTCGTCCTGGGTCTCCTGTGAACACATTGGCTTTTGAGAAGATGGAAGATACCGATTATATACGCATAATACCCCGGAGTCTATTTCAAATACCTTCAAATATCGCTGATATAAATGTTCAACTATGAGAAGACTCGAGGATGAACAAGCTCTTCTTCTTGTTCCCTTCGTCCAGGGTGTCCTGTGAACAGAGGGGCAGCCCCCTTCTTGTCGCCTTAGTCCTGGGTAGTCCCCGGACGCAACAGCACTTGACCACATTGAAGATGCATAGGCATGATAAATTTGGTCCGTAAATATCCTGTTATTTGGGAAGTAGACCAGTAACTTTTGGTTCAATGAAAGAGATGGCTTGTGATTACCTAAAATCAGACAGGCGTGCAAGAGTCGTGAACTTCTATGGGACTGTTTAAAGCTTCAACGATAGTCACCCTCCCAAATTATATAAGGTAGACACATCGCCTAACCCTAAATATATTTGAAAATTATTGACGTGAGAAATTTGGTAGATGCACATTTCAACGGCCATTGACTTGAATCAAAAAAGCAACGTTAAAACAAAGAAACTACAAACATTATGAATTGTGACGGGCAAGTATCATACCAAATAGATCTCCAAATGTTATCATTTTTCTTAAATCAATGCATACCAAAATTTTGGAGGGACTACGTTACTTCAATCACACAGAAAAGTATCTTATTGTAGATATTATGTCATAAATATCAACTTAAGTTGAGCAACAAGAGGAACAATTAAGAATAGGAATGATAAACCACCGGCTTTATGAGTACAGTGAAAGTGATGTTCTTTCAATTTAAAACCATTTATATCATTTCGTTAATAACACAAAATAGATATCAATATATGTTCAGCGTGACTCTATTTACAATTTAAGTATGAAAAATTGACCTCAGCTGAAATTTTTTTATACTGTCAAGTTTACCAAAATGATGCGTAAACTGTACGTCCTCGCGGAAGTAATCTACTCCAAGCGAAACAATCAGGACATTGCAACAATGCGAGAGTGAAGCGAAGACGTTGCTCAGGGACCGTGTTGTAAGGCCGCTTTCGGTAATGTTTAAGAGATCTCTCGATTCCGCAGATAGCGAGAGGAAAGACTGGAACCACGAACTACATCCTTATCAAGTGGGCTCAACCATGGAGCCACTTCCACGGGATATACTCGTGATTACACGAAGCTTCCGTCGCACGGTACACTGTTCATGACCTTCGGTAAGTTCATTGATTGAACTAGGTTTTTTTGTGGAAATTGCTACAATCTTTTATTTATTTAAATATGAACTAGGTTCATTGATACTCATCTTGAATTGAGTCTCATTTATGAATCAAGAGCGGCTTTCATATAAGGCGTGAAGTGATTTTAGGAGGTAAATTGAATTGCTGCGAAAAAAACATAAGTTCGACCTAGAGGAGAGAGACAAAAAAATTTAAAATCACTTTAAGGTAGCACTATGGACAGGAGTAGGTTTATCTGAACTTACATGTATGATAAACTAGCTGACCCGGCGAACTTCATTTTTTTTTTTAATCCAATAAAACTGCCAAAATTAATATTACAATGACTTTTTAGAAGACGACGTAGAGTAGACCGGGGCACTTATACCACGATTTTTTATGTTTTAACTTTTATATCAGACATTTTGGTCCTATAGAGCAGTTACTTAAGTCAAAATTTTATACACTCAGTTGTTGGTCTCCATGGGGGCAAGTTTACGCCTTCTAGATTTTAAACCAATGTCTAACTTTGTAGTTGAAATCAATGATATTTTTATCTAATAATTATGTATTTTGCCTCTAAGTGCATGAGTTTGATAATTAATGTTCTGTTATCGAGACCAACTTTTGAAAAGTAAGAACAACTATTAAAATCAATTATTTCAAAAATTGACCAAATTATTTCTGATAAGATCATTACAAATGCAAATATTGTACCAGAAAATGAATCTTGCTGAATATGGCATGATACTTATCTCCAAAAACCACTGTTCCCCAGAAAATAGAAAATTTATTTTCCTATATTGTGAACAATTGGAGCTCCCTCGATTCCATTTCCCATCAAGGAATGATGAGAGAAGTTTTCTCATGCATTAGGCTTATCCTCTACAGTGAGAGATCACCTTCACTAAGTAAGTGTATCCCGTCGAATAGTAGGAAACAAGCAATATTCTAATTTTCCTTGCCTAAATCTTCGTGCTTTTTGGAAACAAATTTAACTCATAACGCAGCAATAGCTTCGAAGAACCATAAGTATTGTTGAAATGTCCATCCGCAAGTATTACATCTACATCTACATAATACCCTGCGAGCCACCTCTAGGGTGTTTGGCAGGGGGTGATCAATCACCAGCATGCAATTAGAACATGCACACCACACAGAACAAAATACGACACGCATACTAACAAATTAT
This sequence comes from Ischnura elegans, assembly GCF_921293095.1. NCBI lineage: Eukaryota > Metazoa > Arthropoda > Insecta > Odonata > Coenagrionidae > Ischnura > Ischnura elegans. The sequence continues at coordinate 151,237,894 of NC_060246.1, forward strand.
ACTACCATATGCTCGCAGAAATAATAATAAAATTAAGAAACATGCATTAAGTTTTACATAGGTTAGTAGGCTACACTAGAAGTCATCTAATCTATTTATGAGTTTTATCGCTGCCGTTATGATCTCTTAGTGATCGCGAAAAAAAAGACAATCTGAATCTGTCTGTTCTACAGTCTATCTCTCTTATTTTATTTATGAATGCTATCTCACCTATCAGCCCCTCTCTCTTATTTTATATTATTTGAGTGAAGGATTGTGGGTTAAGATACATAAGACCTCCACCAAGGTCCCACGGTGTAATGGTTAGCACTATGGAATCTGAACACAGCCATCCGAGTTCATATGACGTTGGGACCTTATTTTTGTCCAGTAAAGACAACGATATTATTACCTTGATATGATAAATGGGACATTACTTTTGTCTGGTTAAGATTAGAAGGACGACTTCATGAAGGGTAAAATGCTAGTTTTGAGGTAAGGGTTGGTCGTATAGAAAAATGTTTAGCCAAAAGTTATAAATAACCACCTAGGAGATTTTGTCATCCTAAAAACTCATGAAATTACGAAAAAACGAATGAAATGGTTATTTAATGATTTTGAAAAATAATCTCCATTTTCACCTCTCTGGTTTGATTTTTCCAGTAACCAAGGTGATCGAGATTTTGTAACACTAGATTGTTTGTGAGGAAAACATGTGACTTTCTTATAAATCTACCTAAAAATCCTAAACTCTAATAAAGAACACTGGGAGCAAAATAATTCTCCCTAGCCGTAAATTCGTTTATCCTTTCTTACGTAAATAAACATGAGAATTTTACCAAGAACTCATCGAGGTAAGTAAGAAAATAAAATCAAAGAACATGCTACTATCAATGTCTCACCCAGACGATATTTAACTGAGTAGAGCGCTTTTACACAGAATATCCAAAGACAAGCGCAGGTGTTAATAATTAATTATTGAAAAGGCGTGAGTGTATGTTGCTACTTCAAACCGCTCATACATCCTTTCGCAGATTAAAGGAGAGCACGTTTATTATCCTCAGAAGTATCCTGATAAAGATGGGTTGGAGGGAGATAGGGTATATGTCGCAGCAGGGGAGAAGATTATCAATGAAAGAAGTGACAAAATAAACCTAGGAGAACGAAAAGGCTGCAGACACTTTCCGTTAGATTCACAGCATTGATGACGATGCATAGCGATGTCTCATGTTACGCTTAACGTCGTAGAACGCTAGAAGGGATAGCAGGAGGATATAGAAGCAGGTTTCAGAACACAGAGGATAAGTCGTTCTTTTCTTTACTGCTGGAGTTAGTAACAGTTTCGCAATTCATCAAATTCATGGCAGCACTCATAACGACCACAAAATGCGTGCTTTTATTTTCTGCTAGTACGTACTTTATTGTTTTCCCTTTAGTTATTTGTGGTATGTATTCCCTTTGGTAAACACGAAGCTTGTATTAAACTAACTTTAAGAAAAAAATGTATCCTTATTTAATTCCAGTGTTTTTTGGAAACAAATTTAACTCATAACGCAGCAATAGCTTCGAAGAACCATAAGTATTGTAGAAATTTCCATCCGCAAGTATTGCATCTACATCTACATAATACCGTGCGAGCCACCTCCAGGGTGTTTGGCAGGGGGTGATCAATCACCAGTATACAGCATGCAATGGACTCCCACATGCACATCACACAGGCCAAAAAACGCCACGCATACTAACAAATTATAATACCATATGCTCTTAGAAATAATTATAAAATTAATAAACATGCATTAAGTTTTACATTGGTTAGTAGGCTACACTACAAGTCATCAAATCTATTAATTAGTTCTATCGCTGCCGTAATAATCTCCTATTAATCAAGGAAAAAAAGATATTCTGAATCTGTCTGTTCGACAGTCTATCTCTCTATTTTATTTATATGATCTGATCTTCCGTAGCAGTAGAGTAGAGCTTAGTCGGAGCTAGCACCGCCAGCATAAATGTGTGCATTTCATGGATTTTTTAACGATAAAATGAGGTGCGCAAGTCGTGTCTGGAATAGTGTGTGAAAACTCACCTCCCGCCAACGAACCCTTGAAACGATTCGGAGGGTAGCCTGTAGATATATACGTTGGTATTTTATTGGGAGCATGAGAGCAAGAGGCTGAAGGTGTTCGACATGGGAATTAGTTATTTTCCCCAACCCTACAGGACTTTAATACATGCTAGGAGTAATTTCGTCAGATCATTTCCTTTCATGTGCAAACGGCTGTTGTCCTAACACCCCCTGTCACATGCCATTTAGGTGGCTATCGGGGTAGTATTTAGATGTATATGTAGACATACGATATTGGAGGAGAACGAAAACAGGTAAGATGTTGGGAAAGATATACGAACGAGGACTTCCTTTGCTTGGCAGGTGATGGGGAAGCTTCCGGAAGAGATTAAGGACGAGGCAGTTTCTCAGAACGCATTTTCGGGACAAGGGAACATACAAATCGTGTTAGGGCAGGATGTTGGGCAAGCCAGTGAAAGGAAGAAATGGTTTGGGGCTGCCGAATGACACTAGTGATAAGATGAGAGGAGAATGATGAAGAAAATGGTGGCAGCGAGTTAGAACATAAAAATAACTTGCTATCTTGGATGAAGGATTGTACCGCAGTTATGGACCTTCAAAAGAAAAAGTTAAAGATAGAATGGAAATAGGAATTCATCATATTTCCAGAACTGGATGATATTATTTTCACCGGCCATCGGCGTTTGTAGCCTGCCGCAAGCCTATGCTCTGTGTCGCAAATGCTCTCATCTTTAACAAATTTATGTCCACATGATAACCTTCAATACACTATAAGGCGTTTGGCAGGGAGTGACTAATCACAAGCATGCAGTGTGCACTCAGCACGCGAGGAATGGAACAACCAAATAACGAGAAGTGACAAGAAACAAGTACAGTTGTAATTTTCCGTGCGTAAATAATAGTGTTTTTAGAATAATTGTTTAATTTATAACGCACCATCAGCGTAAAAGAACCATAAGTATTGTAGCAGTCGCGCGAACGTGCTTTAGTGAAGCATGGGTGAGGTTCCATTAGACCTTTTGCTTCACCTCCAAGGTCCCATGGTGTAATGGTTAGCACTCTGGACTTTGAATCCAGCGATCCGAGTTCAAATCTCGGTGGGACCTTTTTTTTGACTTGCTGTTTTTCCATATTTTTCATTCTCGAAAATCAGTGCCAACCTTACAGGAACGCATTTATCTGCAAAGATCATTAAATACAAATTGTCCTACTAGTCTAATAATTTAAGAGAATGTCGTTTATCCTTCGCCGTATACAAATGACCAGCAAATGCTTACATATGCAATAATTTACACAACATCGTTGAACAGCGCTTAAACACGAAGTTAATGCCGTTTAATTTTAATTCTATGGGAACTAACCTTAATATATGACGATTAGAAAATCACTGAGACGAAATTTAAAATTATTTATGAACGTCTATCATGCTATTAATCGTCTACCACAGTATACTTTTTTACACATTATATGAAATGTTGGGAAAGAAATACGAACGAATTATATGCCCCAAAAATTCTCTTCATAGCGAAGTTACGGGAAAAAAATAAGAATCCGTAAAATGCAAATTGTAAGCATCAGTGAATACGAAACATTCTCACAGTTTTAAGTTTAACTTAGAAAAAAATGAGTTAAGAAGTAAAGAAACATGCACCGTGCATTTAACGCATATGGATAGCGAATGGATTCAACTGCTGCATTCACGCTTGCTATGGATTGCATTAAACGCACGAGTGGCACGATTTGAAAAACTATTAAATTTAATCTTCGTAGGAAGAGGCAAGGACTTTAGCATGATGTACTTATTATATAAAAAATGGACGAATTTCCTAAAATTTTCCACGCAAGAAATGACACTTTTATTAAAAATCCATCTATGTGGAAATTAATTACCACATATAGCTTTTATTTCCAATTTATGATCATTTAAACCAGATCATATCACACATGAGTAAGAACCACGCGATATTTCTTTATAAAATTAAAAAGAATGGATTCGATTCATATCACGTATTTAAGGACAATTAGATCAAGAAGATTGGCGGGCCATACATTATGAGGCCCTTTCGCTCCGTGCAGTTATTGTTTACATGTAAAAATATTTTTTCTTTATCGACTGTCAAAGTTGCGAATGTTAATTTTCGAAGATATATTTCCAAAGAAAGATTTCCTCGCAAAATCCTCCTGCGGAAAGTTTAGGGACAGCAGTATATATTGCAGCCTACAGATTTTTCTTCTTTACCAGCAAACAACTACATAAATGAAATATTGGGTTTCCTTTTCTCATTCTGGAGATAATCTGTGCAATATGTTTTCATATTGAAGAAGAGAAAATTCCTCGACCCGAACAACTTCTGCCTGAAACTGGTAGTTTCAGGTAGAAGGTGGTGGAACCGATCCATTATAGATAAAAGGAATCTTTTAGTTTACTGGAATAAGCAAGATTTATTTTATTTATAATTTTACACAATGCATGTAGGCAAGGACAAATTTATTGACTTACATATTATTCTCCTATCCTGATCTACGTCCATTGAGAAGAAATTCTCCCTCTCATACCAGGAAAAATACATATCCGTATCGCAGCATCCAGGGTGCAGTAACTTAGAATCTTACTCCATCTAAAAGTTAAAAACGAAGTTTAATTGCCTCAAATAACTTATAACTGAATGACTTTTTTCAGAATTTACATGTTATTTAATTTAATTTAGAATGAATTCATGAAGTTGAGCGTTTAGCGTTTTTTTCTTACGAGGAAATATTGTGGATTAGAGTTATTATTAGTTCTCATAACAGGAAGGTACATGATTTTTCTCGCCAATTAACCCATGATTAAACGGTTACTAATCGGTACTCGAAAAAAATGTCTGGCAATAAAGCGATAGTGTACAAAACTATTACTACGCCATTTGAAACAAATAATCTGAAATGGTCGGGTTCACTTGGAGAGAGGGTATATTTGGGAAGTTCAGTTTACACCTTATTTACCAATTATGCTTGGTGCATAATCAAGTGCTCAGAAAGTGTCTGGTGCTCAAGCTCAGTGCTCAGCTAAGATATATTGTATGTGTGCGTATCATAGACCACCATATTCAAGCCTTATTTCGGTGTTGGAGTTAGATAGTCAAATAAGGCGTTTTAATTCACAGAAAAACGGTAATACTATCATAATTGGCGGTGATTAAAATCTTCCATCAGTCGATAGGGAAAAATATTGTTTATAAAATGGAGATAAAACAAGCACCTCTGCGAAACTTTGCTTTTCACATTCCATTCCAATTCCATGATGCAGCTGGTTGATAAACCTACTAGGGGTAACAGTATACCAGACCTCTTAGCAACGTCCCGAGAACTGGGGCGGTGACTGATATTAGTGACCAAATATAATACACGGAAAATCCCATATCGTCTCCAATAGAAAGCTTGGGTCGAGAAAAAGGCCTACTTACTCCATTAGATGGATTTTGAATTGTTAAAGCAGTACCTGTCGACTTCAATCACTGATTTCAAAGACGCCACTCTCAACCTTGGGGCTAACAATGCATAGAACAAGTTGGTAAACATAATGCAATATGCCGTGGATAATACGATACCAAGTAAATTTATATGTTTGAATGCTCAACCAAGGTTGTTCAAACGCCGAAGTCCGTTAATCTATAAAACGATAAATAGCAAAGCACACTAAAATGAAAAAGGCATATGCGAGTCTTACCTGTGAGAAAAACATAAAAATTTCGAAAAATATAAAAAATCAAAAAAAGAGACAAAGATAACTCTTGGGGACGCGTTCATTGCATTCAAAACATAAATATTGGGCGAATATTTAAACGGCGACCCTAAGTGTTTCTCGTCATACTCAAGGGGGTAGCGCTACAGTTTCTTCACTTAAAAATGAAGTAGAGGATATAGTGACCAAAATTCAATATAAGGCAAATTCCTTACATTCCTTGGGAGTTATTAAATCTTGAAAAGTCTGTGGTGAGGAATTTTTGGGAAAATGGTTTTATCTTCAAGACGGAGTTACATCGCTAACGGGATTCATATATCGATTGCCGAGTTCGGAAAAATACATAGGCTTCACCGTTACGCGAAGTATGAGGGAAAGCCAAATGTAAACTGGGATTTTTTTTTAGAATTCTTGGTAAATATCATAAAAAGGTAAAATATATAAGTTATTTGACTCTATTAAGGCATCACTAGGAGCATGTTGTTTGCGTGTGGGAGCCTGATGAAGTACATACAACTGATAGATGTAATCAATAGACCACAGCGCGGGGCGAGTTGATAAGTTGTTACAGTAAAAAGTGCGTCGTATCCAATATGTTAGGCGAGTGAGTATGGGAATATTTAAGGGAGCGTAGAGCAAAGTATAGGCTAAATTTACTAAGTAAATTCGGAGATGATTTTTTTTCAAACTATTCGAAAAACATCCCTGGACTACTATTGTACTATGGTAGACGGAATCAGTAGGAGAATATAAAGGAAATAGACTGCAAAACAAAGAGATTTGAAATGCCATTATTTCCTCACACTATGAAGGATAATAACGGTGTCTCGATTAATAAAATTAATGGATTCGCTCGCTAAAGCCACACATTGCATGTTTAAGATTCTCTATCGTTCCAACCTTGCAAGGATATATGATTTCATTCTTTCCCAGTGTATGACACTGATGAAATCTTATAGGGTTTTTCACCGGGTGAGTCGTTCGTAGGAGGACGATTGAGTCGCATGTATGCCCTGAGGACGTTGGAAGAGGCGGCCATAGAAACGTTGGCCTAAAGATTTCACCAAAAACTTGCATGGATTTGTTATAGGAATTACGGACCGTTGGAAAGTTTTATCTTTGCATGCATGTGGACGCATACTTTGTATTTATGCGCAAGATTTTTAATTATCATGTGGTGAGCACGTGGGGATGTGAGGATGTATATGATGCTTTTTTTTCGCAATCTAGTAGACACGTCAGAGTACATTCAGAAATCGGAATAACAAAATATTTTCAGTTCTCCTTGAAGAGTATATCGTAATTTATTCTGCGTTACTGTTTATTTAAAACGGTAAGTTTTCCGAGTTTCGACGACGATCTAATGGAGACTCCATCCCTAGATACTTCCAAGAAGAGTGCGGAACTAATAACAATCTGAGGCGACCTTTCACATATCTTGTCTATATATCGACTCTACACACGACAGCCCTCTTCAAAAAGTTTCTCCTCTTAGAACCCCCCCCCCCCCACCCCCCGCCTCTACCACCATATCACCCCCATTTTTCTCATTTCCGACTAAACCCAATCCCCTGATTCGTCCATCCCACCCCGTTTCAACTGATGGCGCTGTCGTCTCTCTCGCTCACACTCACACACACACTCCTATTGTGTTTGCCCACGGACTCTCCCGTTTCTCGGAACTCGATCGTTTGACGAAACTTGCACGTGGCGTCCGACTGACTGTGACCACCGCTGGAGAAGCATTGTAGAGATGCGCAGTCTGTCCATCTGGCCAACGAAGGCCAATCATGGCCATTGTCTCTCTCTATGGGGCTTTTGCTGCTGACCGTCAGACTGCCTCGCGAATGGCTATGATATAAGGATGCCTCGCGAGAAGAGAGAGAGGTGTGGGACTGATTTATGAAAAAAGCTTAAGGAAAATGCCAATAGGAATCGTATACATTACGAAAATGCAGATGATGTACCACCGAGAACAAAAATGTCCACGCTTGTTAGATTCGATTCATGAAGTTAACAGCCATCACAAGATCCATCATGCTAAGTTGGCAAGTTTTGCCTTTGAATGGATGTGGAACCATAATTTGTTAGTAAGTATGCATTAAATGTTTATGTCCATGTGGTGTGCATGTGGGAATCCTCTTTCATGCTGCAGGCTGATGATTGATCAACCCCTGTAAAACACCCTAGAAGAGGCTCGCAGGGTAATATGCAGATGTAGAAGTTCACATGTAACATGCTGCATGTGGGTAAAACTCAGCTCCTGCCAAACACCCATGAGACGGCTTGCGGAGTCAGGAACGAGTAAAAAATTTGGACGACCTGGCCACATGGCCTCCGAAATGAGGAAAATGAAAAAAATATAAGAACTAAGAGTTATAATATTTCACTGACTCTTCCATTCACTAGTGCTATCATAGTTTTTTACATTTTAGATTTATTTTGAAAGAATAATATCATGGGACGTCATGGGTTATAAATAATTATTCAACCTAAACTGAAATTTATCTTGCTCTTCCGCCCATCCTAAATGTATAATCTATATTCGCCACTACGAAGGGTATTATGTGGATGTTGACGCTGGCGACCCGTCACGACGAAAAGAACAGAGTAATGAAACAATGGACCTCTCTCCGCGTGAATTAAATCCGGCAGCTGAAATTCACTGACCCATCGATTTTTATCAAAGAGCAACATTTGTAAAATATAACCTAACTAATTAAAAATGGATGGCTTCATCAACAAAAGGAGTCGACAGTTTCTAATACATTCGGTGAATTTTTACAAAGTTTCATTGCCATGTCAATCAGCGATTCAACCTGAAGGATATTTTGGACGGTTGGAAGTATAAAATACTGACGCTAACTAAGTTGAACCCTTTGAAATATATCTTCAGCGCCATAACTTTCCCGAATGGTGGCGATAAACAGTGTATTTGGAGTGTGATTTTGGCATGGAAATCATTCCTCGTAAAACAGAAAATTAATGAGGATTTAAAAAACTAAATCCCATAGCTCCTATCTATCCGATTCTACTATGGTAAAAATTAAGATCTCTGTACTTCCCGAGAAAATGTCACAAATATTGAGGAAGATACGAAGAGATGGTACACTCATATTTACCTGGAAAGCTAAATACCTTTGTATCGAATACCAGTCATAGAATTGTTCTACGGGCAATTCATAAAAAGAAAGACCAAAGTCAACGCAGGATCCTTGCTACATCTAGAGACATCTACATAATACCCTGCGAGCCGCCTCTAGGGTGTTTGGCAGGGGGTGAAAAATCACCAACATGCAGCATGCAAGAGGACTGCCACATGCACACCGCACGGTCATAGAAATATTACGCACACTAGCAAAATATACATGCTTATTCATAAAAAAAATGCTAATGGTTATTAATTCCTACAACAAATACATGCAAGTTTAGAACTTTGAAAAAACATGCAATGAGTGATCCTAGCGAGCGACGCCATTAATCCTATCAATTGAGACAACGTTGCTATCCTTAATAGTACGAAGGATCCGAATCATTTATGAGTGATTTTATTGGGTTTCGGATACATTACTGAAAATAAATCTCATTTCCTACTGAACTGTATAGCTTACGCATGTACTAAGCAATTAATGTATTAATACATGAAAGATATAGTAAATAAAAAGATCTATTAGACAAAAAAGTACCTTTTCTTGTTAGCCTTATTGCTCCAATACAAGTTGTGAAGGAGAAAATACCTTGACGTTAGCCGGAAATTAAATTTGCCCGACGTTTATCGTTATCGTAATAACGGATCTAGAATATTAAGAATTCGACAATGAACACAAGAATCATACGCGAAAAATAGGTAGAAAAAGGAAATTACTAGGGAGGATTTTACCTGCCATTAACTGCACAGGATACGAGCCAATCGGAGCCACTTCATTAGTCTGCGAACGCCCATGGTCTCCTTTTTCGTGTTAAAATATAAAATAGGGATAGAGAAAAAAATATAGGTTGACTAAAGCCGCCACGAAGGATGAGTTCAGGAATGCATTCGCGAATTTTAAAAGAAAAACACTAGTAGAGCAGTTACGAGATAACCCAAAAGCATTTTCGTCATATGTTAGGGAAGTTCAAGGTAAACGATCTACCGTATGTTCGCTGAGAAACGACAAAATGTAAACTTTGGCTGCATTTACATGACATCGTGATTGCAATCATGCCAACTGTTAACCATCCATCTTCCTGGTGCCCCACAAGGTGCTACTCAGATTTTTTAATGAAACACAAGATAGTAATTTACGCTTTTTACCACCCGCGTTCTCGCTTTCTTTCACTCACACTGGCGGGCTTCCCAAGACCAGATCACACGGCATGCGTGCATTCATGAACCTATGCAGAGAGGACGACCCTGATAGCTATGTATACACTGTTCCCATTCTCCTCGCATCCTTTTTATCACTTCCACGAACTACTTTTGATACGCCTCTAAGCCTTTTATGTTTACCCGCGTCTTACCGAGAAGTCCACTCAAAGGATTATCACGATTCCTCCGAAGGACCCCGACAACGCTTTCAATCACGAGAACTCCCCCGAGGTGCGTGGAGAGCACGATTGGAACCGCAAGAGAAAAGAAGTATCTCTTTTTCCACTCTCTCCGATCCATTAATTTCAGTTCATTGCAGCAAAGCGGGGCTTGAAGCGCAATGTGAGACGCAAAGTGCGCGACCGGCCCCCACAGGGATGATGACGGCTTCGCGTTTTAATGAGATTGCACGTCACGGTCGGTGTGACAGTAGACTATTCGTTTCGTCACGAATCGCGTGAATAAAAGGCGGCGCTTGCAGAGGTGAATGCGGCGACCTTTTTCTCGGTTTGATTTGACTCGAAAAACGTCTCCATCTACGGAAAGAAAGCCGCCTTCGGAGTCGCAGATGGAGATAAATAGCAAAGCCTCCGTCCAATTCCTTATAGCGAGGAAGTAGGATTCGATTCCTCGAACTAAGTTATAATGAAATGTTCAAAGGAATTTAATTTCCATGGTCAATTGGTTGACAATTTCGCGGTCCATGATGTCCATCGATCTTGTTTAGGGTATACCCACGTCACCGTCTGCAGTGAATCACTTGATTACCAAATTATTACAAAAAAAACACTTTATCTGGAAAACTGAACAATTCACAATCGCGCATTCCAGGTTAACTGAGTCGAATAATCACCATTTTGATAACCCTAGTTTAAATAAGATATGAAATAAATTAATAACGATAAACACGCTCTATTGAAAGCTTGGCTTGATTTAAATTTTCTATTTTACGCCCAATAAACATCTTTCCCACTAGACAAGCTGTTAAACTCATACATGGTATTTTCGCGCAAGTCGCCGCTAATATCGGATACAGGTGCGAATAATGCACGAAATAGGTATTATTAATTAAGTATACGTACTTAGATATTTATTTACCCATGCGTTAAAATGCTAAAAAGTATGGCATTTATGTTTAACCTCATATAAAACATAGATAAAAGTGTATTGATACATTCATCTGCATAATGATGGACTTAAAAATTGACGAAACTAAATAAGTTTTGTTTGCATCAACCTCATACCAACAGTTGCGAGCACTTGATTTTAGTCTAATCTGCATTTAGAATTCAATGTGGAGCGACAGACAAAGAGCAAGAAAATAAGAGGACGTTCAGAGGGCATTTTAAGGCGAGGCACTCGAACAAAGATAAAATACTAAGAATGTTAGGATCAAGACACTCGTTCGCTTTCCGGGATGCCATCATAGATTAATCAGTGTTTTCATGCTATATTATTAATGCCTCTTCCAAACACCAATTTGATTATTCAAAGCAAGATATAATAAAAGCAATTATAGACACGTCAATTAAAAAGTAGAGCCACAATACGTTCAATTAATTGGAAAAAGGTAAGAAAATAAACTGCAATAATATATTCTTTAGAAGGAGATGAAAATAATCACTATTAGCTTTAGAAAATTACGAATTCAGTGTTATTTTTTCCTACTATGTATAATTAGAACATATTTATCTGGTGCTATCCTTGAGTCGATAAACTTGCAATAACCAAACAACTGCTAGATAATTTAAGTCACAGTCCTTTGTTGCACGAAGCGATGCATTCTTGATGGAAGCTCGGAGCATGTGCTCGAGTTATGATTTCTTTTTACAGTCATGAAGATTTTAAGTAGTTGTGGAGTAATGCATGCTCAAATACTGCATTTTAGGAATAAACTACCACTTTGATGGTAGTATTATAATGTGGAAAAACACTTCCATCATCTATTTCCAGATCCGTAAAGAGCTATCACAGAAAATGTGATTGTTCCCACGAGCAGCAAAATGATTACTATAAACCCCAAAATGATAGGTATTAATACCAAACTTTTTTAAATCCCACATTTTAAGACCAAAATTCCCTTGATTTTTTAAAATTCAAAATAAAAACTAATTTAATACTAAAATATCCTTTTCCGCCAATTTTTGATGGGCGACCATGATAACATTGTGACGGCGCAAGAAAAAGTGTAACCCTGCCGAAGACCCGAGAAGAAAGAGTCCATTTACAAAGAGTTAATTAATGCTACAGGAAATCGCGTGAACTTTTATTAAACATTACTTTTAAAACGCATTCTCAAACATTCACACTAGTATGCTTTCGGGCATTTCAGCTAAAGCTCCATCAACTTCAACGAATAAAAGTATAGCTCGAAAAAGCATACCTACGTTACTACAGAGGTATATACTTCGTCGGTCAAAGTAAAAGTTGAATGAGCGGAAGATTTTCAAACTCCGGGTTTATACTTTGATTAAAGATGTGTGGTTAGTAATTAATGTAAGAAATAAGCTCAATAATATACTGCACACAAATTGACTTTGTTACCCTGTACAAAATTATTTCCTCCATTTGACATGCATATACACATCGGTATCATCCCCGTGTACGTCTGGAAATATGTGATACCGAGGAAATAAATTTGTGGAAGAAAACTTAGACAATTTTTCTTTTTTTGATATTCAACTTGCACATAGGTGAGCCAGATATCAATGAATTAAACATACAACACACTCAGAAATGCAAAGGTACGGAAAACGCAGAGTTTTTTTTTTAATATTACTCAATACCTTGACACATTATTATGAATCGACACGAATCAATTAGTTTCATCGTTGTTTTTTTTACCTTTTGTTTCACCAACAAAAGTATATCCAAGGATATGCGTCCCTCAATTATCTATATCAGCGCTTTTATTCGTAGGTGACCACAATAGCAAAATAATTGACAACAAAATGCAACACCCGCGACCAATATACATTGAAAACTTGAGTCTCCTTCTTCATGGATGGAATAAAATCCACAAATGCACATAGTGAGGGGTTTAAATCTCGGAGAACAAAATCCGTCCTCTAAGAAAACAATGTTTTCCAGAGCAGCAGGAAATGAATCCAATCCACAAACACGGCGCAGAGAAAATGGTTGAGCCTCTTTCTTAGAATTTCACTTCAGCTCGTGGTCGCGCAAATAGAACAGAATCCTTTTCCGACTGTACCCGTCGATCAGGCGTACTATTTACTCGAATGACATTCTTCAGAGTTTCCACCGAAATTCTGAGCGATATATTCCCAGAATCTAGACCAGTGTCAGATGTGTCTCAAGATCGAATTACAGGGGCAAATATTTACCCAAAATATGTCTGTCTTTCATTGGACTGCGTCAAGACATGTGCGCGCACCATATTGTGTTTATTTCCGACGCAGTCAGCCATATCTCACGAACGCCAACATAGTACGGTAGATCCGATCATGTAAATAAAATAAGAGAGATAGACTGAAGAACAGATAGATTCATAATGTCGTTTTTCCACTATCAATAAGGGAATATAACGGCAGCGTTAGAACTTAAAAATAGGTTAATTGATTCGTAGTTAGCCTGTATACCTTAATGCATTTTACTGATTTTCACTAGTATTTCTAATGGCGTGTTTTGAATATTCTTGCCTTATTTTCAGATTACCTTAATGAGTAGTTGGCAAGTTTTGCCTTTGCATGAATCTGGAACTATAATTTTTTTGTATGCGTAACATTTTTATGTCCGTGTGGCGTGCATGTGGGAATCCCCTTGCATGCTGCATGCTGATGAGTTATCACCCCTTGCCAAACACCCTAGAGGTGGCTCGCAGGGTATTATATAGATGTAGACATACTTTTTATCGCGTCAATCAGATGAACGTGCAACACATTTCCATCGAATACTCCCTCCCTGTACGATAATCTCCTGCGTGCAAGTGAGTGAAGAATGAACTTCCACAACTATGCCACCGATCCTAGACCCCACCACGGCTGGTTCCCGTTAAGACGTTTCCCGAAATCGTAAATCGCCTAGGCCTCACTTCCCCGGAAACCTAAAGACGCAGTCATTGTTGTAGTGAAAGATAAAGCCCTCCAAAATTTCCCCTAAAGGAGAGGTAACTGTTTCCTCCTCCTCCCCCACCGTTTTCCCGGAAAAAAATGATAAAAGTTTCGATGCACCCGGAGAGGGAATATTTGGTGTATGTATTTTCCGTATTTTCATTTCCAGAAGGCCTTGGGTGATGCCCTTCTAGGGATTGGATTTCTCAAAGGAGAAAAACTATTGGTAATGACCATCTCAACGACCCTTCGAGAAAGATGTCCCTCCCTTCTCCCATCGCGGCCCATCCTCCGCTTTACCACCCTCTTGTCCCCTGTCCTCTTCCTTCAACCTCGGTATACCCGGTATACCTACTCTCCTCTTTTCCACGAACCTACATCAGCACCCTCCACTCTGCTTTTCACACAGGGACAACCAGGGAGCCCCATCAACGACCCCTCCCGACCTCGTGCACTATCCCACGCCCATACCTTCTCACCCCACTCCCGGCAGCTCTGCAGGCCACTCCTGCTGATGGTACTCTCCAGGCGACTCTGGTAACTCCAGTGGGGGAGGAGGTGGTTCGAAAAGGCAGGCCTGCTTGGTGGGAAAAAGGTGGATCGAGGGATAAGGGGAGGGGAGAACTGGGAAGTCCGGAGGTATAATGTCCTTTTTAAAAGCGAGGTGATGGTGGAAGAACGCGCTTAGGGGAACCAACCCTAGGATTTTTGAGGTGAGAGAGAGACTGAGGAGTGAATAAAGGAATGAGGGGTATGAAGGTTGGGTGCATGCTGATGGCTTCCCAGAGTTGTTGGCCTGGATATATCCCTCCCTGCTATTTTTCGGAATGTCCATCGCCACTCAAGCTTTCTGTGAATGAGTTTGAATGCTTTTTCGTCCGAGTGAGTAACGTACGGCCCTACTCGCCCAGGTTGTTGCCTTGACCGTTCTCCCGGGATATTCAGAGCAAATGTTTGTAGAAGGAGATGAATGTGCCTCATGTCCGTCGACAGTCGAGCGTGTGACAAGAGGTTCGATGGGACACGCGAGATCGCAATCAATACAAATCACAAATAACACTCGGCCCCCATACGTCGAGGCTATTCGAGGAGTGCATGGAGGCAAACGTGCATGCTCATTGGAATGATATACGTCAATGAGCTAGTATTTCGTTCATAATATCTACATCTACATAATACCCTGCGAGCCACCTCTAGGGTGTTTGGCAGGGGGTGATCAATCACCAGCATGCAGCATGCATTTGGACTCCCACATGCACACCACACCGTCCAAAAAACGTCCCGTATAATAACAAACTATACTACTATATGCTGTTAGAAATAGAATATAGAATAGAGATTCAGAAACATGCTTTAAGTTTTACATAGGTTAGTAGGCTACACTACATCTACATCTACATCTACAAATTACCCTGCGAGCCACCTCTAGGGTGTTTGGCAGGGGGTGATCAATCACCAGCATGCAGCATGCATTTGGACTCCCACATGCACACCACACCGTCCAAGAAACGTCCCGTATAATAACAAACTATACTACTATATGCTGTTAGAAATAGAATATAGAATAGAAATACAGAAACATGCAGTAAGTTTTACATAGGTTAGTAGGCTACACTACAAGTCATGCAATCTATTTACGCGTTCTATTGCTGCCGTTATAATCTCTTATTGATCGTGGAAAAAATGACATTCGGAATCTGTCTGTTCTGCAATCTATCTCTCTTATTTTATTTATATGATCTGATCTTCCGTAGTACGTTGGCGTCCGCAAGATATGGTTAACCTCGTCAGAAAAGACATTGCTCTTGAATTTATCTAAAAGGTTCAGTCTATTTTTCAATCTACGGTCCGACAGAGATTCCCATCCGAGTTTATCTAAGAGGTCAGTTACACTAACAAGACTATCGTAACGACCTTTCACATACCTGGCAGCTCTTCTTTGCACGCGTTCTAACTCTGTTATTAAGCCTTTTTCATGAGGGTCCCAAACACTGGCAGCGTATTCCAAATGTGGTCTAACGAGGGAAAAGTAGCTAATTTCTCTCACTTTGTCGTCGCACTTTCCTAATATTCTTTTAACAAAACCCATTTTACGATTAGCTTGACCGGTTATTTCTCGAATATGTTTATTCCACGATAGATCATTATTGAGTCTAACCCCTAGATATTTCACAGATTCAACTGCCTTTAACTGCGTGCCCCGAATGACATAGTTACGCTGTAGGGAGTTATTCTTCTTCCAGAAATTCATTACGACGCATTTTTCCAAATTTAATTCTAACTGCCAAGCATCGCACCAAGCTTGGATAGCAGCAAGGTCATTCGTTAGTTCATCTATATATTTGCTGGAACGAATTTCTCTGTAAACTACAGCGTCGTCTGCAAATAATCGTAACTTACTGTGTACTACTTCGCCAATGTCGTTTATATAAAGAAGGAATAGGAGTGGGCCTATGACACTACCCTGAGGAACGCCAGAAGTGACTCTAACCTCATTGGAGACTGCACCGTCTAATACTACTCTTTGGACGCGGTCGCTCAAAAATTCTCTAATCCAGGAAATGACATCTTCGTCTAGACCATAAGATTTCAGTTTTATTATTAACTTTCCGTGGGGTACTTTATCAAATGCCTTTTTGAAATCAAGAAAAATCGCGTCTACTGGAATGTTGTCTTCCCCGGAGACTAAAATATCGTGGGCGAAAAGCGCTAACTGAGTTTCGCACGATCTGCTTTTCCTGAATCCATGTTGATTTCCCATTAATATGTTTTGCGCGTCTAGGTGTTTCATTACCGAGCTGACTACGATGTGTTCAAGGACTTTGCAAGAGATGGACGTTAAAGATATCGGCCTGTAATTAGATGGCTGTTCCTTGTCTCCACTTTTAAATATAGGCGTTACATTAGCGATTTTCCAGTCATTAGGTACTTCGTGTTGCTTGATGGATTTACTGAATATTAACTGCAAGTAGGGGGCAAGTTCTGAGGCTAGTTCTTTATATACGCGAGAAGGGATTTCGTCTGGACCAGGTGATTTATTTGGACTAAGCGATTTCAATATATTTTCTATTCCGAGCGTACTAATGTCAATAGCTGGCATCTTATGTAGACAGGGATTGTCATCGGTCTCGGGTGAGTTTTCGGAAGGCTCCGTGAACACGCTCTTAAAGTAGGAATTTAATAAATTGGCTTTATCTACAAGTCATGCAATCTATTTACGAGGTATATTGCTGCCGTTATAATCTCTTACTGATCGAGGAATAAATGACATTCGGAATCTGTCTGTTCTGCAATCTATCTCTCTTATATTTATTTATATGATCTGATCTTCCGTAGTACGTTGGCGTCCGCAAGATATGGTTAACTTCGTCAGAAAAGACACTGCTCTTGAATTTATCTAAAAGGTTTAGTCTATTTTTCAATCTACGGTCCGACAGAGATTCCCATCCGAGTTTATCTAAGAGGTCAGTTACACTAACAAGACTATCGTAACGACCTTTCACATACCTGGCAGCTCTTCTTTGCACGCGTTCTAACTCTGTTATTAAGCCTTTTTCATGAGGGTCCCAAACACTGGCAGCGTATTCCAAATGTGGTCTAACGAGGGAAAAGTAGCTAATTTCTCTCACTTTGTCGTCGCACTTTCCTAATATTCTTTTAACAAAACCCATTTTACGATTAGCTTGACCGGTTATTTCTCGAATATGTTTATTCCACGATAGATCATTATTGAGTCTAACCCCTAGATATTTCACGGATTCAACTGCCTTTAACTATCACACATATGAACGTTAGTTCGAAAAAAGTATGTGTTAAGTCTAGATCGTCTTCACGAAATCGCTGCGTAATGTGAAAAATCCTGGTATATGTACTCACTACATTACAGGATACCCAAACAGCCATCTCCAAGGTGTTTAGCAGAGGGTAAGTATTTTTACCCAACACGTACGGAATATGACGGGATATCACGAACAGGTGAAACGTTTTTTCAAATGAGCAATATCAAAAATACCCACTAAGAAGAACAAGAAAAACTGAAGCATAATGTCTCACATCTAAAGGAAATACAACAAGTTTTTCGATCTAAGCAAGAAGCATACTAAATATAGCGAAAGTTTGGGGTGTTCCACAGCAAAGCAAAAAGGCAGCTATTGGCTTACAACATTAAAAACAACTAGCATTTATAGAAAGACGTGCCTTCAATCAAATTACGTGATACCCACCTCTATGATGTTTGGCAGAGGATGGCTGAATATTTTTACCGACAAGCTTTGACCCACGAAGTTTCAAAGTTTGCTAAAAAGCTCTTTCCAGTGGAAATTAATGAGGAAAAAACGAAATACTCTATGCTGGAAGTGTAATAGAAATGTCAGGAAAGGGCTCCTGTACAAATTAGAGGAAACGGTTATTTAATCTTAATTACAGAACCATACGACAAAAGCATAAAATCTAAAAATATTTCGACTTCGGGAAATTTGTAGCCACACCTAAATTTTCGTGTTCCCTATAAAGCATGCGTCACGAGATACTAGAAAATATTCAGCAAATTAATAGACAATGATGAGAGAATATCACGCGATACTCATTGACTAAAATAGGCGCTGCAAAAGGCTTTTAAATCCAATAACCGTATCATACAACTCTCTGTTCGAGATATCTACAAGACACCGCGAAAGCCACCACCAGGATGTGTGGCATCTACATCTACATAATACCCTGCGAGCCTCCTCTAGGGTGTTTGGCAGGGGGTGACCAATCACCAACATGCAGCGTGCAAGAAGACCGCCACATGCACACCGCACGGCCATAGAAATATTACGCTCACTAGCAAAATATACATGCATATTGATAAAAACAAACTAGCTAATGGTTAGTAATTCCTACAGCAAATGCATGCAAAGTTAGAACTATGGATAAGAACATGCAATGAGTCATTCCATCGAGTGACGCCATTAATCCTATTAATTGAGACAACGTTTCTATCCTTAATTGTACGAGGGGAGAATGACATTTTAAATCTCTCTGTTTTGCAGTCTATTTCTTTTATTTTACTCCTATGATGATTCATGTCTACTATAGTACGATGGTAAACGAAGGATGTGATTCATGTCGTCTGAGAAAATATCTTCTTCGAATTTCCTAAGTAAGTTTGATTTCGAATCAATTCATGAATGTTAATAATAAACGGAACATGCCGAACTTGCTATATTTAATATCGCATCACTCGACCTTCCCGAAAATTGCGAAATGGAAGAAGGGAGAGCTTCGCGAATGGGACAGAGGTGAAGGTGCTGGAATGGAGGAGAGGGAGAAAGGAGGTGGGGAAGAGGGAGAAAGGGAGGGTGGAGAGAGGAGGAAAGAGAAAGAGCAGAAAAAATAGCCAACGAGGGGACGAAGGAGGCAGGGTGCAAACTTCTGGGAATTCATTGCCAGATAAGGGTTCCGGTTTCTTTCCCTTTGTCTGATGTTGGTTGTCAAGGTTTGTAGGAGGGAAGGAGTGGGATATGAGCGAAGGGCGAGTGGGGGATGGAAGGGGTGTCTGTGCTGGAGGGGGAAGAGCGGGAAAATGTGGCATGGGACCCCCTCCGCCTCGCTGGTAGTCACCGTTCCAACCCAACGCCCTTTATACCTCTCAACTACGTCTACACTCCTCCTGTTCGCCCATCGCCTCGCTTCGGGAGAAGAAAAAAAAAACCTTCCCCGTTCCGTCCAGTGGTCTAAGCCTCCCTACCCCCATTAAGGCAGGATATTCCTTCCCAGATCCAATTTAGCCACCCTCGTTTCCTTTCCATTAAGGCCATTTTACATTGGGGACGTACCTGCACAATCTGAATTGTGTACGAAGGCGCAGTCAAAATTGCATCGTGTAAAGCGGTGAATTGCTTGAACACATGCGAGAATGCATGGACGTGAGATGGCAAAATAGCCCCTGTTCTAATTTCGTTCATGCATTCGCGCTATTCCACGCCACTTTAGAAATTAATGCCGTTATAACCTGCGCAATTCCGTGCCCCGAGTAAAACGGCCTTTATCTCAAGCCTATTTCACATCTACATAATACCAGAGAGGAGAATAATAATCCTCGATAATACCCTCCGGGCCACCTCTAGGATATAATGGGGTTTCTGGCTTGATGTAGAGGAAATGCGACGCATATATCCATGATAAAATGTAAACAATAAATTATAATTTCCGCACTTTTATATATAACTCCACAACCGACAATGATTATCTTGAAAATGACAGTGTGTCGAAACCATGGTCGGAATTGGAGCTAATATTTGAGTGAAGAAATTACCTTGTATAATAATAGGACCAATAGGGTGGAAGTTCTTAATATTATTAAAATTAGACATTGCAATTCACTCATTGCATTGCATTCTCAGAGAAACTTAGTGGAAATATTGCAATCTCTAAGTTTGCTTATAAGAAGAAATTACAATTTGTTGTTTATATTTTATCATGGACCCCTCTTGGATAGATGTAGATTCCTTCTTTATATAAACGAAAATGGCGAAGTACTACGCAGTAAGTTACGATTATTTGCAGACGACGCTGTAGTTTACGAGAAATCCGTTCCAGCAAAGATATAGATGAACTAACGAATGATCTTGCTGCTATTCAAGCGTGGTGCGATGCGTGGCAGTTAGAATTAAATTTGAAAAAATGCGTCGAAATGAATTTCTGGAATAAGAATAACTCCCTACAACACAGCTATATAATTCGGCGCACCCAATTAAAAACAATTGAATCCGTGAAATATGTAGAAGTTAGACTCAATAATGATCTATCGTGAAATAAACATATTCGAGAAATAACCGGTCAAGCTAATCGTAAAATGGGTTTTGTTAAAAAATATTAGGAAAGTGCGACGACAAAGTGAGAGAAATTAGCTACTTTTCCCTCGTTAGACCACATTTAGAATGCGCTGCCAGTGTTTGGGACCCTCATGAAAAAGGCTTAATAACAGAGTTAAAACGCGTGCAAAGAAGAGCTGCCAGGTATGTAAAAGGTCGTTATGATAGTCTTGTTAGTGTAACTGACCTCTTAGAAAAACTCGGATGGGAATCTCTGTCGGACCGTAGATTGAAAAATAGACTAAACCTTTTAGAAAAATTCAAAAGCAGTTTTTTTCTGACGAAGATAACCATATCTTACGGACGCCAACATACTACGGAAGATCAGTTCATATAAATAAAATAAGAGAAATAGATTGTAGAACAGACAGATTCCGAATGTCTTTTTTTCCACGATCAATAAGAGATTATAACGGCAGCGATAGAACTCATAAATAGATTGCATGACTTGTGGTGTAGCCCACTAACCTACGTAAAACTCAATGCACGTTTCTTAATTTTATTATTATTTCTAACAGCATAGGGTAGTATAATTTATTAGTAAACGTGACGCCTTTTGGACCGTGTGGTGTGCATGTGGGAGTCCATTGCATGCTGCATACTGGTGATTGATCACCCCCTGCCAAGCACCCTAGAGGTGGCTCGCAGGGTATTATGTAGATGTAGATGTAGATTATGTATTTGTGCAATACTCAGGAAGGCCCCTTAGGGTATTTGGCCAGTGAAGAGTTTTTACGAATATGCCATGCATTAAATGGCACTTGATTGGGATTAAAAATATCCAAGACACATGTACTAGAATGCGGGAGGTGTGATCACCGAAAGTTCATCCATCGCTCCATTCAGCACATAGGACTAGTGAACCAAAAGCACCTCCACAATAAGTATAGTCCATTGAAAGTTAGTTGCGACATTTTGCGAAAAATTTTAAGCGATATTTACTTTGATTTTACTAAAGACTATTCATCATCTTGCGGCCACGATCCACTCAGGTGCATTACGAAGTGAATGACGAAAATAAATCTGCACTCGAAGAGGCAGACAAATTGACTAATAGACCTAAACTAGTAGAACTTGACAGACGAAGACAAATAGACCTGCATTCGTCGAAAGGCCGAAACTTTCCCCACACTTCAATTGACGATATATATAAGTTAGAATGAAGGCGTGAAAAGATATCTGTATTGAATTGTCCGCTAGAAAAAAGAAATCCCAACCGCGGAACAGCTAGCAATAATCTTCAAAGCGATATTGGAAATAGCTGCTGGAAGTCCGCTTGTCACATTTTTCGCAAGCTCGGATAAGGTCAATCGGATGAAAGCTGTTTTTACGGAACCTCACACGAGCAAAAAAATTCAGAGAAGCCTTATCTCACGGATGCTTACGACGACCTCGGATGGAATTAAAACAACAGAAGGCCACAAGCAGCGCATACCGCTAGGGGGTGGGCGGGAAGGAGAGGTTAAATAAAGGTATCGCCTTCACCATCCAAAAACATCCCTGCGGATTGCAAGCCACTACGTCCGCGGTATATCGCGTAATGGTTCTCATAAATATTAAAGGATACTGTTGACTTTTATGTAAAATACCTTTAAAATTATAATTAATAGTTGCCATGGACTTCGTGCCTTTTGACTTCAAAATAACTGAATACCTAACTGAATGTTCTACTGCCGTTCAACAGTCCAAAGAACATGAATTCTCCACAAAATAAATGTATCCAAAAGTTAAGGGAGCAAATTATAGGTTGCAAAGAGTTTTAATCTTTATTTTAAATGCGATGATTGCAAAATAGAGAAAAGCCAAAAGGCCGCCGAAATTGAAAGAAAACTGAAGTCGATTTGTTCCATTCGATTAACTTAAATGTACTCTTTACTCTCACTATTAAAGATTACGGCCTCGGGGAATTTATTTTCTTTCAACAAAATACCTACAACACAAAATTTCTTATTATACTAATGAAAAACAAGGCGAATTATTAATTCCAAGGAGAAAAAAATAAGGATCTTAATGGATCACCTGCTAAAGATGACCTATTGAGGTGCTGATTTAAATCTGAATTTTCCGCGAAAGACTTGAAATTTTCATGATAGATTGTGCTACCATCAGGTTCTAACGATAGAGTTATTTTTTACGATGAACTTTTTCCACCTTGCACGAATAAACTCACGGTAATTAATAACGCTTAACTTATTATAGCTTCCTAAAATTAATAATGAGGGCTATGGTACAATGTATAATGGAGATTATGTATTGGCACACTGATAAAACGTTTACGTTTTCGAAAAACGCGAAGTGTACATTTACCGTATTGCATCTTGCATGTAGAAGGTTATTCGCTCCATGCCGAGTACCGTCGATTTAACCAAAGAGCTATCTACAACTACACAATACTGTGCGAGACACCTCTAGGGTGTTTGACAGGGGGTGATCAATTAGCAGTATGCAAGAGGACTCCTACATGCACACCAAATGGTCATAAACATAAAACGCATAATAACAAAATATACGTCTTCACTTATGCAAAAGCAAAACTTGCCAAAGGTGAGTAATTCCTATACTAAATCTCTGCAATGATAGAACAATGGAATAATTAAAAAATGCAATGAGTCGTCCAAGCGAGTACGCAGATGTAGTTATTAACTTACACATATTATCCTCCAAGCCACCTACAGAGGTGTTTTGCAGGGAGTGAACCATCACTAACATGCACCAGAGGATTATAATTTACTTCCACGAACATGGACAACGCAATATAAACGCTACGTGCGGCACATAAGCTATCGGATTAATCTTCGTCCTGTTTATGAAGGCATTCTCCCTATGAAGCTAGGACATGCTGTTATAAATAATAGGAAAATTCAGAAACATGCATCAAGGAATACAGAAATTGTTAAGCCACACTTACAGTCAACTAAACCATTTCTAAATTCCAAAGATATATTTTTATATAATATTCCTCACAGGTGTTTCCCACGAGAGGTTCGAAGTTACCGTAACTCCTAGGTACTTCACTTTGTCTGTTGCCTTTATATTAATGCCATTCAATGTATAAACATGGTTATAGTTGGAGGAACTCCGCAAAAAATGTACCGCAAATGACAGTGGCGGATGTATATGAGGGTCGCAGGGGACACGCGACCCCCCTTGCGGGGCCGCACGCAATGCCGAAAATTGCAGAACCACAATTGTAACTTTTTATATCATTAGATGTCATTGTCTTGTGTATTTTAAATACAATTTTCTTTAACTTTGCATGTAACTTGATTATTTTTCATTGCGGTAGCTAAAAATATCTTTCGCGGCTCCCCCTTGCATTTTTTCTGTATCTGCTACTGCCGCTTGGCGAGTGTGCAGAGAAGATTTCAGATTAGTTGGTTTTAGGAAGAAAGGTAAAGGCAGGAATCTTGGTAGGATGAACACGGAAATGTTTGACACGAAAGGGAGCTGCAAGTGGGAGGCAGGAAGAGCATTGGGAGGAGGCCTACAAGAGGTCTTGCGTCGGACATAAAATTCGATGAAATGATGAAGACGTGGACAAACTAACGCCGAGTTAGGATGGATGCCAATGTCTGTATGCCGTTCAATTCCCAGAATTAGCCGTTTTAAGATCAGCGAAGAAATATTTTTTGACGATGTCAATTGAATTTGGAGAAAGTGTGCTACCATAAACTAGAAGGGAACCACAAAATAAATCTAAACATTAGGGAATCAGATTATTGGGAGGAGAGAGTTTTAAATTTTTATTAAAATCCGACGGCACGCTAGATTGCAAATAGAGCAGAACCAAATGAAACTCAAAAACCTGAAGCCGATTTGCTCTATCCGACAACTTAAATGTATTGACGATGTAAGCGTGAATTAAATACCAATCAGTAGACACATTTATATCCAATAAAATTATTTGACCACAAAATTTACGATTGAGTTGTCCGGATACGATCAAATCCTTATCAGAAGAAAATAAACTTTACAGTAAAATACAGGACGCAGGCGATATTATAATTTCTTTACTTGTAAATTATTTAAATTTTGAATAAACATACAAGAAAAGCTTTCATTGATAAAATTATTTCGCTTAAGCCCTAAAAATCAATACTGATTTTTCCATAACCATACTTTCGCCACTGCCTATCCATGAAAGACGGAAACATTGCCATGAGTAAGTAGCGTCAGAATAGCGTACTTCAATGAATACCAAAAGAATATCCAAGAAAACATCGGAATATTATAACCCTGATAACCGTTTCTTCACTACCTACCATTTTACCTTTACCACATTCCTGAGGCCAGAACCATACATATACATGTCTACATCTACATAACACCTATATGATGTTTGGCAGGGGGTAATCAATCACCAACATGCAGAATACATTAATACCGCCACCAGCACACCGCACGGTCATACAAATATTACGCATACCAGCAAAATATACGTGCTTAATCATGTAAAGACAAATTGCAAATCCGTGCTTTCCATAAAAATGCTAAGCCGTCATCACGAAAAAAAATAATCTTTTCATCAGATGGAACGACGCAGATTTGACCCTAAACAGGGGCAGAAATTTCGGCCCACCAAAATTTTTTCTCCAAATTGATACACTTGAATCCTCGCCACTAGTTCGGTAGCATTTATTAGGATTCATTTAAAATTTAGCACGGTGAAAGTAAGCAGCTCCCTAATCTCTCTACTCCTACAAAGCACTTTATCAGGGTCGGTAAGTAATCGAGTAAAAGTAATCGAATTACTAGTAACGATTACTTTTGCATTAAGTTTTACATGCTGCGATTACTTTTCACGAAAGGTATTTTTCATTTCTTATTTACTCCTAACGGTGAAAGAGGAATCGTTACTCTCGTTGCAATCGTTACTTGCTCGTAATCGACGATTTCACTGCCTTACCTAGGCTTACAGAAAACTTTGAGTCCCCGAGTACCATCATTTTCTTGTTTAGGCTCAGCTACTCTTATTTTGTAGCCTACTTATGACTGGAACAAATTACAACAGCCCTTGTGTTGTTACACCAGTTATAAATTGCATGTATCGCAAGTGAAATTTCAATTAACAATTTCTATGGCTCAAATATTCCACATATCTCCGGCATATATTAGACAGTTGCCACGCGGTCTCTAGCGGTGGCTCAGCGAGGGGGGTTTCGGGGGATCGACCCCCCCCCTCACAGCCCAGAAATTTTTTTTAAGTTAATCCATTTTATCTAATTGCATTTATATTACTTATAGAGTAGTGTAAGGACTAATAAAATATCCCTCAGCCGAAAAAATCACCATTTTGAACAATTTATCTTGAAAATGTTCTTGGGGAGGGCCCCGCATCTCCCGCTAACCCTGGCGGGTATTCCACAAAGTGAGAGAAATAAGCTACTTCTCCCTCGTTAGACCCCATTTAGAATTCGCTGCCAGTGTTTGGGACCCTCATGAAATAGGCCTAATAATAGAGTTAGAACGCGTGCAAAGTAGAGCTGCCAGGTACGGGAAAAGTCGTTACGATATTTTATTAGAAACTGGTCTCTTAGATAAACTCGGATGGGAATCTCTATCAGACCATAGATTGAAAAATAGAATAAACCTTATAGACAAATTCAAGAGCAGTGTCTTTTATAACGAAGTTAGCCATATCTTACGGACACCAACATACTACAGAAGATCGGATCATATAAATAAAATAAGAGAGATAGATTGTAGAACGGACAGGTTCAGAATGTCTTTTTTTCCACGATCAATAAGAGATTATAACGGCAGCGATAGAAATCATAAATAGATTGCATGGCTTGTAGTGTAGCCTACTAACCTACGTAAAACTCAATGCATGTTTCTTGATTTTATTATTATTTCTAACAGCATAGGGTAGTATAGTTTGTTAGTATGAGTGGCGTGTTTAGGACTGTGCAGTGTGCTTGAGGGAGCCCAATTGCATGTTGCATGTTGGTGATTGATCACCCCCTGCCTAACAACCTAAAGGTGGCTCACTCGGTTATCTGTAGATGCAGATGTATTCTATACCTTCTTGACCCCTTGAAATTTCTAGCCCTGGTATCTCGAGAGAAATATCTTACAATAAGGTAAAGTAGTTTTAACTGTAACTTTACAGATTCCTTTTTGAATCAGAAATGTATACTCGTAATTGATTCCGTTTTTGAAAGAATTAAATTTAATTAAGCCCAGTAACTTTTTTCCAGCACTTTTACCAAACTGCACTAGATCATGAGTGTTCGCGATTGCCAGTTAGGGTTAAAGGAAGAGGGGGAATTTTCAATGTTCAATACGAGAACATATAAAAAATTGGAGGTTTAAAAACCGGTTTTCTATTGATTTGATCGCTACTATACTATAGAAAAACAATCCTATTAATATCGCCAACACCTGATTTCTGAGAATACCACATGGCAAATTCAGCACTTGTCGAATGATCGATTTTCAATGACAACAAATGACGAAATTCAAAAATACGTGAAGTCGTCAAAGTAAAATCTTAGTACAAACATGAGTAATGAAGAATCAATAATGCGGAATTCCAAACTAATGAAAAGCAACACAGGCAGATCCGTAATTCCTTGTAATAGCTATCAAAAGAGACAGAAATATACTCGTACCGAGTATTTTGGTAAACTGGATTCCATATACTTCATCAGCAAATCCAGTTCATCAGGAAAATTCCGTCATCACAGTGTAGATGAGACCATCAGTATTTTTAGACCACCTTTTTTTATTGAGCATTAAATAGAAATATATTATTTTTCCATCGGCATCCAAAATATGTAGGGAAATCGTTTCTGCAAAGGCATTGCAGTTGATATTACTTCCGACTTAAACAATCGTACTCCGGAATACTGTGAAAATAATTCATTTTCCTACATTTTGTTTGTAATAACAAACTTTGAACAGGAAAAACGAAAACACGATAGGAAAGTAATGGCGTTCGCCGAATAACGCCTCTCCTAGAAGTAAGCAGTGTTGACATTAATTATCGACCAACGAGGATATATGGTTAAATTATCCTGCTTTACAGTTAAATGCGTGTTAGCAAAGGTTCAGAGAATAAAGAGGTGACGAAGTCTTAGTCAGTGGCGACTCGTGAGTCAAATGCCTGGGGGGGCGCACTCCACCGGGGGGTCATAATTTTTTAATATTTCGTGTATTTTATTAAGTTTTTACGGCAATCTAGGAATAAAATTTAGTAATGCCATATGTTCCGTTTTTTTTCAACAAAAATACCTAGTTTTCCTAATAAAGCTTGATTAATAAATACTAAATGCGGTAGACTCTCTATCATGCGGATCCGCTTAGTCCGGACTCTCGATTATACTGATCAATGATCTTGAAGAATAAAAATATAATTGCTGCGATATTTTGCAAGTACAAACGAATATACGTAACTTGAGGTTTTAGCGCCTACATTCTTCGTGCGGATATGCCCGCAATACACTTATGTTGTTCGTTTTGCAATCATAATGCGTTATTTGTCAAATCTATTCGACATTTGCAAAGATTTAGGTAGCAATGACACTTGTAACACCTGAGGAGGGAGGGGAGTGTCACTGACTTCCACTAGGCAACAAACACTACTAGAATGCGCGCGCTTTGCTATTGTAGATGTAAACTTTGATTGCGGTGTTCGCGTTGCTTCTTGAATACAGTATGATTTAAAATCAATAATTAAATATTTCTCACACATTTTTAACAAAATCTGAAATACTCACATGCCTTTAGTTATATTGCACAAGTCCATCCTTCTTTCCTTTTGTCCAGCAAAGTGATCAATTACACGTTCGTTGAAATCAGCGCCGGACAACAATTTCTTTCCGATTGAACACATAGAAAGGGCACTAGTCTATAAATAAACAAGGGACGACACAAAATGAGCCGACGAAAAATACGACCAAAAAGAACAAGGTGCCTGGACACAGAATTGGGACAATTTTTCCCTATATTTCCCTAAACCAAAAACGAGCACTGTTGATTAATTAAAATTGTCTTCTTGAATGTACACACAGCACTAAGAAACTTCTTAATCGGCAATTAAGCACAGTTAACTCCTCAAAAATGATGTCTGAACTCATTTCACTCCGTTCTTAAGGATAGTCTTGCGTTACTATAAGGAAGACTCAAGGGAGATAGAAGTCGTGGTCCACTAATGATGATTCAGCTGAGGGACGAATTTAAGGTCAGCAAAGGCACTCAAGCAAACAAAAGACGTCACGCACCATCTCCTTGAGTCTAAGATTCATATGTGGCAAACACACGAAACGCCAACGGGTCGTACTTGGAATAACCATGTCCTCGAAATCATTGCCATGATATAATAGAAAATAAATTCTAGATCGTAAAAGAAGACGGCTCTGAACCACAGATAGGAGCTGTAAGGATCTCCGCACTGATATGAACTCTTCGAAGCCACTTAAATCAGACCCAAGTAGACATTTTCCGTCAGACAGCTACCGCTCTGCCACTGAGGAATTAGGTGAACATGAACTAATACAACAAGGACGGCTAGAAAAATGATGAACCTACACACAAAAGGTGCATTGTACGCGAAACTTCTTGACATTCATTGAATGACTCTATTTAAAGTCACGTTTTACGGGTTAAATCATGTTTAATCCTTCACCCTATCACGCACGCACCTATTTCTTAAATTATAAATCAGTGGGGAATGTTAACTGATTTTTCCCAATACTGCAGGCCTTTTGATAAATTCATCTGAAAAATAGGTTCCGCATTTCTAATCATCGGGAAGATATGAATACATTGCTCAGCCCTAAACATTATATCATTAGTTTCCCCAAGGTTCTTGAAATTCGTAATCATAACACAACTGTGGCAAATACTCGAGAATAGTTTTCCTACGTCAATACGGCCTTTAACTGGTTGGATTTTATGTGTTCCGGAATTCAAACACCCAAAAACGCAAGCATAATGAGATAATTTATTCTCTGTAGCAATACCTACCAGTAATTAAAAATTAAAATCGTATAACTACACCCAGTACAGTGACCATTCTGATTCCGTACGTCCCTTTTCTGTGGCAGCACCAAGTAGACGCCAGTTTATACGCCCGCCGGCCTGCGCGGCGATGTCAACTCACACGTCGCTCTGCGCATTCTCGGACGACGTCCCAAGACCTCCATAAGACACAACGTTAGACGCGTCATAGCACCAGCGGCCCCCACCACTACCACTCTCCATATAACTGCATGGGGATGGATTGGGACGTTCTGGCCAGCGCCCCACGGCTACAAATACGAACTTCTCGCGCCATTTCTTTTCGTGTTTTTCCAATACTTTCGATGTATGGGGCTGAAAAAACACTTTGATTAATTAGATGTTTAATTATAAATTTATGGATATTTATTTTTTTTACTTTTTCAAATATTTGGGAGGGGCGGCGTCCGAGAGTCCTTATGGGCAAGCCGCCACTGGTCTTAGTACCGTTGGAATGGAACGGCTGACGAAAGGGTTGAAACTCTAGGAACTGGAAATAACAACAACCTCACTCAGAAATCGTGGGTAGATAGTTTTCAGCAAACAGATGATAGATGAGTCAATTTCTGGAACACTTTCCCGTCCTTTCCCACTCTTGAATTCCTACCGGCTCAGCGCATGCGCAAACGGAGTGAGGCGCTGGCGTCGCGCAGCGGTGGAATCGGGAAATAGGTTGGCGTGTCGAGTGGACTTCATGCTTGAATTTAATCAGTCGACGTCTGTAGCTTGTGACGAGCGGATGACGAGTGAAAAAGCCTGTGCAGTTCACAAAATTACCTGTTGGATTAATGGCGATCGTCGGAAGGCACGCGGGGACGTGCCAGGACTTGCAAAAACTGCAGAAGCATCGGCGGACTTTTTTGTCCGGAGGTTGCGGATGGACGACTGATCTGAATTTTTCAATCGGAGCGACGGCGCTGGACTTCGATTACGACCTTTTTACGGAGGACAAGACTCCGCAAGTGTTCGTGCCGTCAAAAACCACGGCTCCTTCAGTGCAACTGGAGGTATGTTTTATGTATCGGTCTACCCCAATTTACCCTAATCTTTCCACCCAGTATACACCTTGCAACGTTCAACCACAACGCTGGGAAAGAGTTGCTCTCGCGTAATGTCTTTCCGTGAGTGAGTGCCGTGTTCTGTGTCGTGAATTCTTTCGTTCGCGCGAAGAAGCGGCGGTGGATGAGTTGTGTTGTTTGCCTCGACGCGAAGTTTTCTATAAAAATGAGTGGTGGTTTAATATTTTCTCCCCTGAAGCCTGTGGATAATTCTCGTCTTCTTTCGCACAGCTCGGTATCCATTCTGTGTGGTCTTTCGGTTATGAACCAGCAAGGCACTAACCCTTCGTCGTCAGGACGTTTTCCCCCTTTTTCATTCCCCTGTGCAACTCGACGTGAAGGTGAAAGTGGAAGCGGCTCTCCGTGATTGGGCCAGGAATGTATCGCATGTATCAGGCATCGCGGGATAAATCCTCCTTCCCGTAGCTTTTGAGCGCCGTGAGAAGGGAGAGAGAGCCAGCAAGCTCTCTCTCTCTCTCGGCGATCGCGGATAGCAATTACCGTTCCCCTCTCCTTCGTACCTCCCTCGTCGGCTGTTTCTCGGAAACTCATCTCCCGGTTCGTTGTGTGTGCGGGCGCTACAGATGAGGGAGGCCTGATTAAAAGAGAGGCGAGTTTGCGTGGAGGCCCGTGGTTGTGTTGGTGTGCGCTCTCGGCGCGGCGCGGTGGGGGCTTGGAGGGGTAGTCATAAAGAGGGGGAGGAGAGAGGTTGTATTTGCCCTCGTAGTACGTTCGAGATCGCAAGGGATTGTGTCTACATTTGCATAGCGCCGACGTGTGAGACACATATTAGTGGTGTGTGGCCAAGCGCGAATTCTCAGCCAAATACGGTACTACGGGTTTACAGGGGAATGAATGAATTTAGCTGGCATGCGTCACAATTGAAGGTCTCAACTCTGTGCTTTAAAATTTAGCTAGCGATTTGTAGTAAACAAGCGCAGTCATGGGTACGCTTCGCTATTTCTTATACGGTAAATATATAAACTCGATTTCATTAAGTAACGCTACAGATTAGGAGAGTGGATTGGTGAAAAACACACGGTAAACATATCTTTGCATTGTCTTTACGATCTGTTTATTAGTTTTAGGATCACTGTAAGTCTTTTCTCGGGCCATTAACCTCATTTCGGTACTGCGCGAAGTATTTTTGAAGCTTTTACAGGCAGTCTATGGTATTCAGCAGTAATTTTAACCGTCTTCGTAATAATGCAGTCTATGCACGATTTTCTACCCCGTTGTTTACAATCCATGTTTCGTAAGTAGCAAACCCTCTCACACCTTTAATCTGACGCCTCGTACAAACCCGTGGGGAATTTATGCTCTCGCGTAATGTTGGAAGCGAAACCTTATAGAGTGGAAGAAAATTGGATTTTGTAGGGGGAGATCCTTGGATGTAGTAGTTTTGGTTCGAGTAGAGTGGTCATTGGAAAGAGATTATAGGGTTAAATTACATCTACATAATGCCCTGCGAGTCACTTCTTAAGGTGGGTGTTTGGCAGGCGTGGGAGGATGAGATGAGCGGGAGCATGCATGCATGCATTTGTGCTCTTATTTTTTTTCATATTTTATTCCCATGAAAATGGTGCACATTGGTGCGCTCGTTGGATGGAAGAAAAGTGGCGCTCCCTCGAAAAGGGAGTGGGGTTGTGTGGGGGGGAGCCCAGTCGGCCTTCTCAGTATCTTCCTTCCCATCGTTCCTTCAACCGGTTCTCCGATCTCGTCTTGCCTGGAAGGAGAAGAGGGAGACGCGGCCGTGGATGCTTGCGTGTGTTAGAATGCCCCTCTCTCTCTCTCTCTCCTTCCTCTTTAATTTTGTCGCTCTCTTATTTGTGCCACTTCTCCCCCGCCGCATTACTCCTGCTTTTATTTTATCCGATGTACTCCTATTCAAAGTTCAATATTGTATTGAGACGGAACGACTTCTCGACCACCCGCGGTTCCTTATTATCCTCTAAAATAATTTAGCCCTCTATTCTGCCACGGCGAACTGAAAAACGATTGGTGTTTTATGAAATAAAGAGGCACACCTCTTCGCGCCGGAGCCATCGGGTGCTTCCATCTGTCGGGATAATGGCGAAGTCGCCTTTTTTTCGTAAATTCTCGCTCCCTTCTACATGTACACCAATGTTTTGCCATACTTTTTTATTCGAGCTTCTATCACTTCAAGCGCAGAACTTGGATTACTTACAATTAGTCGGTCTATAGGTGTTAATGTTGCTGGATTTTTGGATTTTGCTGGACTGGATTTGCTCGTATATCAGCCTATTTTGCGAGATACTAATCTATAAAAACCTCGGTACGTTCCTTAAGATCTTATCAAATCCAGAGTCAGCATAAACACCAAAATTTCGATGGTTGTACTGGGTATATTGAGGAACTTTCCTCAGCAACAGCAACTCGGTTAAATTTGCTTCTTAATCCTATGTTCATAATAAACCGAAGGCTTTTTCCGTAATGAAAATTAATTCTTTGGATTGCGTCGAACTTATCGCTCGATTTCGTATGCTTGTTACGACTGGGCATTCGTGAATATTTCTATGTGAACCTTTTTGCAATATTTACAATGCCAATGCCAACAAACCAATTGATCATCTCTGGTTTACGTTATTCATATCCGGTGTAATCTCTGTTATTAGCTCGTACCATGTTTTTCTTTTCTTCAGTTACATTATCATGTTACTCACTCGTCGTTACTATCAATAAGTAACCACAAATAATTTACTTTTCCCCTGGAAAAAATGTTTCTTAGGAAACTTTGTCCCCGTAGCCTGCAATTATTTCCGATTAATTGTTTTATCGCCATGAAATCCGTTACTTACTTACGAGTTCTAGGAAAACCTCATTCGCCATTGCGAATTATTCTTTCTTTTTGTGAATCAACACTGAGATTTACTGTATAAGTAACCCTGATAAAATGTTAACTTACGATTATCCTCCGAGCTTCAGTGCATGTTGTTGGCATATGTTGATTATCCCCCGAGCAGCAATGTTGTTCTGTTGGATAATTTTTTTAACCTTTGTTGCGTAATGGGGTAATTGTATTAAGAGTTAACTGAAGCGACGATGAATGCCCCACCTTAAATATCCCTTGCGCGCCGAGGATGAACATTAACTTATATCCACACCAGAAAAGACCATGGATGTTCCATGTTCAATATGACAGCTTTCTGTAGTCAATAATTCAGAATATTTGTCTTGGGCGCTCCTATGCCTCCAGTCATTCGTTCGCTTAACTGTGTAATTAGTGCAACTTCGGCATATCTTTTGCATACTTGGCATTTAAAATGCGTTTCACCAGCATTTACGAAATGGGAGATAAGTAAGCGAGAATGTTAGTATTGCAATTGAGAAATGTAAGTATCAACTTATGTTCGAGGTCAGTTGGGCAACAGATATGAAAAAATTAGGTTGAAGGGTAGCCGATAAATAAATGTACCGTTAACGGTTTGATATTTGGTCCGGTGATTCGCTTGGCACTTCGAGACCGCGGATGTTTTCGCCAAAATTATTGAAGCAGTTGTGACTTTTCTAAAATATTTACGTATGTAGTAACCATTATTTTAATACTATATAATAATTTCTTTTGAACTATAGAGATAATTTACTCGGTAATCAATGAAGATGTGATAAAGTGGAATAACTTTGTAACTAATTTCATCGCTTCCCGAAGAGGTAAAGGATGCTAAAACTGTGCTCTGACACTCGATCGATCTTCAGGCTCCTACCTTCCTGAAAGCCTCCGATTTTTTTCCTTTTTCTCCCTCGTTCTCCGTCCTATGAGTTTCTTGGGTACTGCTAATAAGGCCTCCTTGCTTTGGAGATGGCAAAGCTCCGCCAACGGAGGTAGCTCTCTCCCTCTCCCCAGTGTATATTACCTGGAAATACCTCTCTGGCTTTCGTATAATTCTGTGGTATGCCCCGCGCTCTCGCTCCGAGAACTTTCATAGATATAAAACCCTCCGCTACGAACACACTCGACTCCTTTTCTTACCACTCCCACTCGACCCTCTTATAGTCTGCCCCCCACTATTTCCATTGATTGTTTCCTTCCAGTCGGCTAACCCCCTTTGCTTCCCGCACACTTCGCGTCTCCCCGCAACGCATGTTATGTTGAAGGCAGGACCTCTGTTGCCTTTAGGTTGAGAATTTCATTCCACTGTCCCGGCCCGGACTTTGGAAGAAGCAGTAAATAAATGATTACGTCTTCCTTCTAGTCTCGAAGTCCGTCGGAGGCGATTCGCTAGGGTCGAGGGGAAAGCGTAATTGGAAAACGTTTAATAACTGGTTAGAAAATTCAAGGAAATCGCCGCGAAGTTTACCCTCGCATCGGTGGCTTCGCGATGTACAACTTCGGTATATTTCATGGAAATGCTTCCGGAAACGTCGGAGAGTAGTTTGGTACGAGAACTATTATATATTTTAATTATAAAAAGTTGATTGCTTTCTTTTTGTTTACCATCTCGAGAATTGTTTTTGACACAATATTGTTTGGGTGTTTCCGTTTTAATTTCTTGTAGTCCTTGCTCGCATTTCACTTGTCTGACATCCGGTTTACGGCTTCCTACAGTATTAAATTATTTGTAATATCTCGACGTGTCCTTTTCACCGAGTTTTCTCTTGACCGGGATACAATGGTTAAAAAAAATCTTTCGCTACCCTCCGGCCGCTACCTTACCGCATTTTACAGAGAGAAAAGACCGTGGCGGGACGAAGCCAAATCGTGTTCCATCTATCAGCCCATGCGAATCCATTCTTTTTGCTCTTCGTGCCAAGCGGGAAGCGTCCTTTTTTCCCCTCGGCGTCGATCGTTGCCTTGTGGCGCGTTAACGACGATGGAATTTATCGAACGCGTTGTGTGTTGGCTTCTGAAGACCAAAGCTGTCCAGGCGCGCCTGTTGCGGCCCGGTAGGGGTAGAAGACATCTTTTTTTTCGGGACGGAAAGGACTGAAATCACGCTGTTTGGCCTGGGGCTCAGCTCTTTCCACTGGATTCAAGGAATCCCTCTCCCCCGGAAAACTGAAACGTCTCTCCGGCCTTCTGAGAATGGCCCCCGAGGGAGTCGAGTAGGGAGGGGAGGAATGGCGGGGAGGTGGACGGCTGTGGAAGAGTGCTTCCGCGCTGTGGAGGGGAAGGAGGGGAGGAAAGAATGGAGTGCGGCCGTGGAGAAGGGAGAAGGATGGGCAAGAAAAAAGTTTTCGTTGAGCCGTAGCAGCAGCGAGCCGAGAGAGAGAGAAAAGAACAGACGGGCGAGCGCTGCTTCAATCGTCACGGTTTCCTCGTCCTGTCTGTCCCAAAAAACTTCTCCCTCCTTCCAACGCCCATCCTCAACCAGACTTATGGGCTTCGTAGGATGGCTCAAAATGGCGTCCTCACAAGGTGCTTATGAACGATTGCTTTTGGGCCTCGAGAAATGATTGCATATCAATCCTGCCCTTGTGCGGAGCCCGGAAGGTTAATACCTCAATGAATTTCATTCGCACTTCAAGTCTTTTGTGCATAGAATGTCCATCCCATTACGATCCACCTGGAAGGTCTTACCTTCAAAAAGAATGTGTAGTTGTTGTCTCTCGACCGCTTTTACCTCACGAAGTCATTCCTTGAAAGGTATCATACTAAGCATGCAAATAGTTTACTTAAGGTACTGTAATTACGACTTGTAGCCCATTTCTGGTTCTCGGTTCTGGTTGGAACTTTTTCTTCTGAAGTCCTATTGTTACCGCATGAACTTAGTGGACGACAATGGCACATGGTTTATTAGAGGACCGACGGGAAATTTAGTTTAGCCATGGTAAAATATATGAGTGAGATTAACACCACTTCATCCCACGTAAAATTGAGGTAGCGCCAACATTTGCTAGCAATCCCTCGGATGATTCAGTGGTCTATTTACAACGCTTATGACTTCGCGTGTTTTTTCTACTCCTACCCCTAATGCCACGCTGTCTCGATATGATATTTGCTGACCGTGCGTCTAAATGGTAGTTTCGTCTAAAGCCAGGTGATTTTCACATCCAGCATTTTCTGAGACTGAGGTCATGGCGAAATGTTCATAAAATTAGAAACGTTTCCCTCTACTGCTGTGATATTCATAATCCCAGAACTACTTCTAAGTATGTGAAGGTTACGATTTCATGTTTTTTGGAATACTGATTGTTGATTGGTTGGGGAATGAAGGGTGTCCTTTTTATTTCGAAGTTATCCACCTAAAACTTACGGGGTGTTTCATTACCCTGCTCACGATCTAGTTTTAGCTACGCCGGTTTAGCTTGACATCGACGTTTTGTTTACTAAAAATATTACATCCAGTCACCAGTGGATCAAGCCAAAGGTCTTCTCATTTGTGTAAGTAGTTCTAATTGCGCTAATGACGATTTTGATCTCCACTGGGGGGATGTGCTCGACACTGATCGGAATTATTCCTGACGGATTCCGATAAGTTGGCAACTCGATCGGAATTTGTTCTGAGAAAATTTTAATTTCGATGACGATATGCTCCCTCTAACAATAAGTGAGGCTGCGGAGCGCAAATTTTCTGACACAACGAATTCCTATCAGTGTCAAGAGCACTTTCTCGTGACGTTTGCCTAAATATTTCCTCTCACCTGTTTATCAATCAGCATAGCTGCCTAGGCATAGTTCTTTACGTTTTCCATGGAAGTGCATTAATGAGAATCATTATCTGACGTAAGCAGAGGCGCCGACTTATAAAAAATATTGGGGGGCCCATATCGGAGGTCTTGCTCCGAGAAGAGGTTAAATTCAAAGTGTATCGCAGCACCGAAACACTATCATGATTCATACCACTTGTTTTAAGTTAACCTGCGCACTACCTTATGATTTGTTTTAACACATTGTTGAATTTATTTTAAAAGGTAACTATCGTCAAGCATGGGAAATAAAAAATACCAATATATTTTTGTGATTTCACAAAGCATGATATAACTAAATTATTTTCCTGAATTATTGAGGGGGCTCCGCCCCCCCAACCGAATCTTTGAGGGGGCTCGGGCCCCCTCAGGCCCCATGGAGTCGGCGCCACTGGACGTAAGCGCCTTCTCTAATCTGATACAACCTTATATTAATTATTTCCGCTATCTTGATTACTTGTGTTTCCCCGATACCCTTCCTTGTGCTTTTTAATGAAAGTGATTTGCTGCACTAGTGTAGAGATGTATGTGGCTGACGCATCCCCATTTCTCTCTTGTTTCAGAATCCCTGCAGCGGTAGCAGCAGAGACCTCAGCAGCTCCCGTCCCTCACCGCTCGATGGGGCCTCGACCATGCTGACCTGTCCTAACTGCCTCCACGCCTTCGGGCACCCTCCGTCGGGGGTCCAGCCCTCGGCGCCGGCGCCCTCCATCCCGACGGCGACCACCCTCCACGGCTCCTCCTGCACCCTGCACACCCAGCCTCCGGTCCAGATGGTAACCTCGCCCGCAACACCGTCCGCCACCCACTGCGCCACCTCCAGGAGTAGCAGCGCCCCGACGGGCGGCCGGTGCAGCGTCTTCGTGAGGAACCTCGACGAAGACAACGAGGACCCGTCATCCAACATGACCCCTGCCGACAAGTTCCTCCCGCAGCCCTCTCCCTCCGTGCCTCTCTCCTTCGTGCTGCCGATCCCTGCTGCGCCCACGTTGACCACCACCTCCGGACAGTGGCCCTCCTCTACCACCACCACCATGGTCACCAACCCTCCCTCGCCTTTCCTCGCCACCATCGTGCCCTGGACCCTGCCGCCCACGCCCTCGCACGAGGGGTCGCCGTCCTCGTGGCCTTGGGCCGCGTCTTCCTCCGCCGTGGTCATACCGGCGGCCCTGCTCGTCCCGCCCCCGCCGACGACCCTTCCGTCCGCCCCTCCGACACCCACCCCAGTCGCCGCCGCCGCACCTACCCTCAACATCCCTTCGCCCCCGGCGCCCTCCTCCGAGGCCGATCTCGACCGCTTGGCGTCGACGGTGCGGGCGCTGAGGGCGTCCGGCTGGTACTACGAGGGCCTCTCTTGGCAGGGGTCCGCATCTGTGCTGGCCGACACCAGTCCGGGTACATTTCTCGTGAGGGACTCCTCCGACCCCCGCTTCCTGTTCGCTCTCAGCGTGCAGACGGAGCGGGGTCCCACGAGCGTGCGGCTCCACTACTCAGGTGGGAGGTTCCGGCTGGACGCGGAGCCGCGCCTCGCCGCCATGATGCCCCTGTTCGACGGGGTGGTCAGGCTGGTGGAGCACTACACGAACGAGGGCAAGGAGAGAGGGAACTGCAAGTCTGCAAGCGCGACCTCCGTGGGCAACGGCAAGGCGGTGGGCAACCACGTGTGGGTCGATTCAAGGGGCCGGGTGTGCGCTCACGTGATGTTGAGCAGGCCGAGGTACAGGGCCCCGCCGACCCTTCAGCATTTGGCGCGGTTGGCCATCAACAAGGGAGTAACATCCGCGGGGAGGGACCCAAGGACCGTTGTGGGCACCCTCCCACTGCCCGCGGTGTTGGCGGAGTACCTCACGGAGTACCCGCACACCCTGTGACGGAGGACTTGTCCTCTTGTGTGTGTGTTCCCAATGTGAAAAATGGAACCGTGTGGTCGAATATTTCCCTCAGTGGTCTAAGTTTTATGGAGAGGGTGCGGTGCTCTAGTTCGTGCATACCTGCAATTGTGTGTACTTGCGATTCAACCCCAAGATTTTAGTTAAGTGCGCGGAAATAAGTTTTTTTAATACCATAAATGGACCTGTATAACGTGGAGAGGGACAAGTTTCTCATCAATTGCAGCAAATACTGAAAACAGGGATTTGTTAATTGTGTAAATAACTTTGAACTTCGAGAACGTTTTTCAAAGGATGAGCTTATGAGGTCTTTTGTGTGGGGCTCAGATTAAGTCTCGGCCCTTGGTTATAAAGTTCCCAATTGGTGCGACGTTTTGAAACTAACTGTGGTGTCATGTAATTTCATCACATCAGACAATAATTTTACCCACACTCTTCGAGGCTGGGAGCCCTAACTTTTTTCATTTTTATTACCGGTAAAGTATTTGCAGATAATTATGACTGCTAATTACGCAAGTATAGTGGGATGGCTGTGATTAGAGTGACATTAATTTTGGCCAAAGATGAGGAGGTTGGTCCAAACCTAGACATTCCACCACGAAGTGTTGCCTATCCTACATGGAAGAGTTTTCTCTTTTGGGAGGTGTTCTCAAATTTGTGTTAAGCTTGTTAACAGTGTTTTGTGTTACAGATGCCTCAGAAACTTATTTTAAATGCTGGATGTTATCAACACTAAACAGGACCTCATTAATGCATCACATGCTGCATTCCAAAGAAATAGTGGGGTTCCTTTTATAAAGTTAGTCCTTAATTTCCATTATTCAGCAATTTTTCAGTTTTTTTTGTGAGTATATGCACATGTTGTTATATATTTAAAGGGAGCAATCTGTTTACACTAAGCTTTTATTTCTGCACAGTGACAAGAATATAAATTGTGAATTAGCAAATGAGGATACCGCTGGATATTTTTTTTTACTTTGACAAAGTATCCTAAAAGAGAAAATCCACTGTTTATAAGGCTCATGTTTTGTAAAGAATCATGGTAACTTATTAAACTATTTATTAAACAAATCTTTCTACTTTTAATGTTATAATGATTAATTTCCCTGCCTCCTACCGATTATATATGAGGTTTTCCAATCTCAGATTCACATAACTAAGTTATCACCTGGTATTCATGCTAAGGCATCCCTATATATTAATAAATATAATAGTTCCATCGATGTAAACTACAATTTAGATAGCTATTTCAAGCTTCCTGGGATTCATTGTTTATCTTTACCGAACTTTTGTTATAGAAATTAGAAATTATTTATGCCTTGCATCCACGATGATAAGTTATTAATAAAATATTTATTTGACTATATATTTGTTAACTTTCATAAGCATTAATTAGTAACTCCTACTCCTCAAAATTATCCATTGACTGGATGAAAGCTCACCAGGTGGTCCTCAGATTCTTTATCCATTGACTATTCATAATTAATTTCAATTTGTTTCATAAGCCAATGACATTGTTAGTGAATGTCTACTGGACTAAATGTTGTAATACAGATTATGCCACAGACCGAGACAAAATTATTCTAACTTCTTTTTATACTCATTCTATCCTCAACGAATAATATGGATAGAAAGTTCTTAATGTGAAGCATGAAAGTTAAACATTTATACTGAGCAGCGGCACAGCGAGGGGGGGTTTTTGGGGGATAAGCCCCCCACCACCCAGAGCTCAGAGACATTTTTAAGTTTAACCCATTCTACTGAATTGGATTAATATTACTTGCAGAATAGTGTAGATATTTAAAAAAAAATCCCTCTGAAAGCCGTAAAATTCACCATTTATCATAAAAATTTCGTGGGGAAGGTCCCCGCACCTCCTGCTTACCCTGGCAGGTATTCCATAACTCCTGTAACCTCAGCATTAGTTGTGCCTATATACCCCTAGCCTTAATTCTGAGCTGCTCCCCTGATAATGAGCATCTCTTGTGATATATACCTACTTTTTTTTATCAACTTATAGTGTAATTGTTATATTTTCATTTTAAATTTAACCATTGGCATATTCATAATACTTTCATTCGGAGAAGTTAATCTTTGCTGTGAGAAGCTTAATTCAGTTATTTTAAACTTTCCCAACTATGATCGTAAACACTGAATAGAAGGATGGTGTGCTTCCTTGAAATATGCCAAGGAAATGATGCACTGGAAACTTATGGCTCCCCAGTGAAAATAAGGTTAGGCTAGTTGGTTCTTTTCTGGATTTTGATACAGTGAACAATTATGATTATACAGGTCAGTGGTGCAGCAAGGGGGGGTGGGTGTGTTTGGGGGATAACCCCCCCTCCCACAGAGCTCAGAGAAATTTTTGAGTTTAACCCATTTTATTTAATTGGATTGATATTTCTAATATAATAGAGTAAGGATTAATAAAATATCCGTAAGAAATCCGTAAAACTCACCATTTTGAACCATTTATCTTAAAATTCCGCAATTCATTGATCTCGCCCCTACCGCTTATCCTGGTGTGTATTCCAAACCCCCACACACCCCGGTATTAGTTACACCTAGACCCCTCCCTCCCCCCAGCCTTAATTCCTAGCTGCACCCCTGATGCAGGTTGATCTCAGAGTTATAACTTCTACTGCCTATATGTATTGGTAGGCAACTGGGTAAACCGTCAAGTGATCACTTCCATATCATGGATGAGTAAAAAAAATAGCAGAACAAGATAAGTAGACATAAATAATCAAATTCATCCTCAATATGTCTCAGCAAATTTTACTAAATCCAGTGCTGGCACAAATACCTCGAGGGTAAAGAAAATGCATACGACTACTTACCATTTCTACCATTAGATAATTAATCTTTCTTCCCAAGGACAGTCAAAATGATTTCCAAAGGGTAAAAGCATGGTTTAGGATTTTTACACAAAATAAAATGAACTTTCTTGGGTCTTACCACATGATTTGTCAGAGAACCCCAAATACTTCACAGCCCTTACTTGTAGCTTTTTTTAGAGAATATGATTTTATTTAATTCACCACCAAAGACCCTCTTCACAAACAGAATGCAAGAGCATGGACAGCAGATACATCAACTGGGTCCATTCAACAGCAATGTGACTTGAAAATACATGTTCCTCATTATGTTCCTTGGCTTCAAATGCAACTAAGTCGAAGTTGATTTATGAAATGGAAAAAGTGGCTTCATTTTTTTCAATTATCTATTTTCTTGGTAAAACTCATAACATATTTCAGTCCAAACATACTATTCCAAGAAAATACATCCGTGGAAGGAATGGAAGTCACTTTTTTGTTTTCCCTCTACTTACGTTGCTTTCCCAGTTTCACATTTTCCCTCCAACCCAACTAACCACTCCATCAACATCTCTCCTTA
Source organism: Ischnura elegans (assembly GCF_921293095.1). Taxonomy (NCBI): domain Eukaryota; kingdom Metazoa; phylum Arthropoda; class Insecta; order Odonata; family Coenagrionidae; genus Ischnura; species Ischnura elegans. The sequence continues at coordinate 151,280,949 of NC_060246.1, forward strand.
TTGTTCCTTGCATATATAACTTAAGAAAATGTAGCTATGTCAAATGGTAAAGATCATTTATTTGAAAAAAGTTAATTTTACCACTAATTCAAAATTCAATCACAAATTTATTCACCTCTCCATTACTTTGCTATAGCTAGGAATTGAAGGAAGATAAGGCCTCACCCTATTACTTGATATTTCAGAACATTTACCTAGTGTTTCATAACTTTTTTGAGCAAGTCAAGCCTAATATGATAATGACAGGTTAAATAATGTCTACCATATACCATCATATATAACAATCCCCTTTTTCCACTATATTATGTATCTTACAACAGATTATAATATGTATACTCATGAAATACAATTTCGGCCAATGAGAGTAAGGCAGCAACATTGTTACGACTAAAATACATGTAACTCTGTGTTATGATAAATGAGAGAGTAGTACATCTATTTCTATATCATTGAAAAAGTCAGCACTGTTTGCGAGATAACCGTGAGATCCAGGACGAAAGGTATATAGAGATACTAGTCCCCAAATAGAACTTAAGGTCACTGTCAATCGTGACGCTAGAACATATAAGAGATATGCAATTCCAAATTCATTGGAATTTATGAGCAATCCTTTCCTCTACATTCAAAGGTTATAAGAATTAATTTCTACAAAAATGACAAATTTACGGCACTTAGGTGATTACTTACTACATACTTTCAAAGTATTTAGAAGGAATTAGGTACTATTCTTCATAGATCCTGTTTGAATTGCTCTGAGCCGCAAATTAGATATTTTCCGGGAATCTCTGTAATGAGGAAAAGGGAAATTATAAGAGTTAGTAAAGAAATATTCCACAGAAACTTGAACGGATGGGTAGTTAGGTATAATTATCTTATAACTTTGGGGCAAGTTCATACTTCAAATGCGATATGAAAGACCTCTTTTCTAAACCTATTTTAATACAAAAATACCAGCCGCTATCTTCTTCTGCAAAGATAATTACATGGAATACTAAGTGAGTGAATAAGATAATGGTGACAACAATGCCTTCAGAAAAATATTATTATGGAATAGGGGAGGAGGCATAAAGCATAAAAAAGGAAACATTATTGCTTTAACATGGCAATAATGGATACGTAAAAAATCAAGTGCTCACTGCGTGAAATATTTGTTAGACTTAAAATTTAAAGGCGATCAGAAGAGGGGAGACTCAAGTTTCAATTAATAAGTCAAATTTAAGTTTATGGAATAATCCAAAGATATTTATTCGAGAAAGAAAATGACATGAAGCCACATTTTTTTTAGCAGTAGCTCCTATATGTAGTTGGTATGGTTATCTCACCTTTTTGTCATGCCATGGAGATGATCAATGACTCTCAAAAGCCCGGCATTAATGAGTCAACGTACCCATAATCATTCGTCATTTTCAGGTTACGTTCTAAGAAGTGAACTGACGTCTTTTGATGCTCAGAAAGATGCTGAGAACCATTTGCAGTCAAATGTCCACAAATTATGAATCCCCGCCTCCCCGCCCTTCATAAGGGTGCGATCGACTGCAGTCAGCTGTTTTCGTTGTGCGGTTGTTTAATTATTCCGTTTTTAACGATTCCGTAATACACCTCGATCTCAATGAATGTTATTTTCTCGATAGCAAAATTGTCCAAGAGACTGATCGTACATCATAAAAATTTGTCTTCGAGTCCTAGGTTGGGATCTTCAAGTCTCACTATGAAGTACTTAGGTCAAGAGGAGGCTATCAACATTGATCAAGAGTTATTCCATGAGTACCGTTTCAGTGTTGACCAGTTAATGGAACTTGCGGGATTGAGCTGTGCTCTTGCCATCTCCAAGTGCTACACAGTAAAGGAAGGAAATGAGTCTGTCCTTGTATGCTGTGGTCCTGGTAATAATGGTGGTGATGGGCTGGTTTGTGCTCGACATTTGAAACATTTTGGTTACTGTCCTGCAATATTTTACCCTAAGCCTACTCCAAAGCCTTTGTATGAGAACTTAACCATTCAGTGTAAAACTTTGGATATTCCATTTCTTGACCACCTGCCTAACCAGGAAGACCTTAAATCTAATTACGCTCTCGTAGTGGACGCACTTTTTGGGTTCAGTTTTCGACCGCCTGCCAGACAGCAATTTGCCGAGATCTTGAGCGTCCTACGGAATGTATCCGTTCCTATTTGTTCTATAGATATTCCCAGTGGATGGGATGTTGAAAATGGACCTCCTGAGGATGGTCTTCGCCCTGACATGTTGATATCATTGACTGCTCCGAAAAAGTGCGCTTTGCATTTCAAGGGAAATCACCACTACTTGGGAGGAAGATTTGTTCCTCCTCAGCTTGAAAGTAAATATGAATTGAATTTGCCAAAATATCCTGAAAATGAATTGTGTCTTAAACTGTAAAGTTAAATTATATTTTTTATGGGAGCACTCGCATGTATTCATTTATTTTCTCTTTGGTATTTGATAAATCACCGTTTTTGCATGTCTATGTTACATTGAACAATATACCTTTTGTTTGTTCGATAGTACTTTTGGTATTCTTGGTCCTATAGGCCCCCCTTCTTGTGTGGGCGTTTTCCTGCAGTGGGTTTTTTCCAATAAGGACGACAGTCAATATCCTTAGGTTTTTCCCACGTTCACTAACATCTTTTTACACTTGGTCAATAGTAACTTTGTTAAATTATAATGCTAATTGTTGATTGAAAATGGAACTTCTACTTATTTTTATGTAATTTCTCTGCATTTAATTTCATGAGCAACTAGACAATGTATTTAACTGCATATATTTACTGTTTGACGAGGGGTTAGATGGAAGATGGGACTTTCTAGTCCCAATCTCGCCCAATAAAGACGTATTATTATTATAGGCCTGTTTACACGGTACATTAACACGTACGGGTTAATGTCTAAATGTATGAACGCGAGAATGAACGCCAAAATGCACCGTGTAACCACCCAACTTGTGCGAATGCATGCACAGAAAATAGAAACTGTTCTAATTTGGTTCATGCATTCGTACATGTTCCGGTCCACAAAAATCATTCACGCAAACGTACATTAACTCGTACATGTTATGTATCGTGTAAACAGGCCTTAAGTAAGTAAATATTTTTCTCAATGGAGGCTTGAATATATTTGACTTACTTGATTAATTATATTCGCATTCCATTGGTTAATGTGTTTTGATAAGAGCATGACATCTGTCATAATTTGAGCGTTTTTTGAAGAAACTTTACATAATAAATACGTAAATTTACATTGTAAATATTATAGTAGAATATAAGAATTAATATGTAAGGGGATTTCATCTCAAATCAGTCTGAGGGGTGTCAAGTGACCATCTCTGATTTCTCTAAGAGTTATATAAGACAAAGCGCAGTAGCCTTATACATAATGAATTATGATCACTTTATCTCAGCTCAGAAATGAACCGGTATAAAGTTATTACCCTGTGAAAATTGCAGTCAGGCCTCAAGAGTGAAAAAATGAAAAATCAGGTTAATGCTAATAACTATGGAACTCTGGCTCATAAAGAAGTATTTTTCTTCCATTTTGACAAAAATACACTTATGTACATTTTGGCATAACTTTAAAATAATAACAAACAAATAGGACTTGTTTCAACAATAAAAATGGGTAATTATTTAACAATTTATTACTAAAAAAGGCCTTTTATTTGCTTTTAAGTCGCCAAAAAATCACTTACGAAGAGACTTACTTCATGTGTTGACTTTTTTTTGCCAAAATTAAGGACTTTTTTCTGTGCTCTAATTATGAGTGACCTCTTCAATGGGAGATGATGCTTCTGTGTGTTGAAAATATATTAACATAACACATTCATATCAGAATTATGGAGAAAGAAAGACCTAATGTTCTCCACATGGATGGTTGAGTTAGGGGTTAGATGGAAGGTGGGACTTTCTAGTCCCGATCTCGCCCAATAGTCAATTTTTTGTTATTATTATTGATTAAAACACAAATAAATTATAAGGTGCATTCTTAAGTTTAGATTTAACTAGGTATGCCCTTTTGTTTCTTTCTATTTTTCTTCTTGACAATGAAGTGTCATAATTATTATAATCCAGCCAGAAACCTATTCCCTGCCATCTTCCTCTCTCTCACTTCCTTATTTTTCATTATCACAATTTTTTATCAAAGTGCCATGAATGTATTGTTTAATTATCAAGTTTCATCAAATATATTAGGTACTTCTTTAGGCTTGCTTAAGGGAGAGTCTATCAAGAACAGATGCAAAATTAAATATATGAGAGTGCTAATAATCATAGTTTGATTAACTGCTCCTGGGATAATCCATCTTACCAATTCATATGCTAATTCTTTCGTAACTTTCCTTCTCCCTAACACAATCAGCATTTCGTTGGAATGGGCATAAACGACACCTATAATAATTGTGGCTTGGAAACAAAGGTCAACATTAACCCTTTCACTGCTGTGGACATACCTAGTACGTCCGCACGGCAGACTGCGGTGGACATACTTTTTCTTCCTCCCTGCCATGCGGTCAGCACTTTCACCGAAGCACTTCGAAGGGACCCACTAATCAAGGACCCTTTCCTTGACGAACTCACCCACGCAGGACCGTCTCATCGGCCCTACCAGCGGGGGCCCTACCTCCGGAAAAGTGATCGCTCTGACTGAAATTTGAAAATCAATCAATCCGATCACAAAAAATTTTTTCAGCGCACTCCTGCCAATCAAGCAATCAAGTACGTCTTTGAACCGTGTTTCTGCGATGAAAAATAACGATTTTGTTAACTTTGATATAATGGCTGTTTTCCAGTGGTCCGCAGCCACGTTTTGTTGCAAAGTTAACAAAATCGTTATTTTCTCGGCCCCCGCTGGTAGGGCCGATGAGACGGTCCTGCGAGGGTGAGTTCGTCGAGGATAGGGTCGCGGATTAGTGACCCTTCGGAGGGTGTACCACACCCATCCTGGAAGTACCTGCTCCATGGGCCCAGGAAACGCATTTTAACATTTTCGCCGCATGTGAGGAGAAGGTTTCCGGAGATTGAACAGCAGCGAATGGGTTAATGGGGAAAATAATCATTTATGACATATCTTTTTTGATTATGCATTTTGGCATCCCCCTATGATTTAAGTTTTTGGGAAAAAGGTGATTTGTTAGAGAAGACTGTTTTGATGGAAGCATTCATTGCTCGAGTTTAGGATTGCACTAAGAAAGGTGTGTACGTACGTATATCTCCAATATATTCGGGAAAAAACAGAGGAAAGCTATTCACAAAGAGAAGTTGGTTACACTAATTGGAGTGAAATTGGTGCTTCATTTGGACTTAGCCGAGAATAGGAGTGTGATACTTCCAGATGCAGTACAACACTATCATTGGCAAAAAGTGCAGGTATCAATATTTACCTGTCTGGCATTAAATGACAAGGGCATACAGAGTTATGCATTTCATTCAGATGATTTATTACATTTACTGCACATGCTTTGCTTGGGATAAATGAGATAAAAGAACACCTCGACGGAATAGATTGCCTCAAAGTATTTTCTTTTAGAGACTTCAATTGGCAAAAGAGAAAATAGGTACATATGTCATTAAAAACTGTCTTGGACATAGCACAATTTTATTTCTTTAAAAATATCTATTATAAATCTTACAGATTAAATCGGCAAAGAGTTATCGAAAGAAACATATATATGTAGCTCCAACTAAATAAGAGAGGCTCCATCATGAGGTCACATCCATCATATTGACACTCCGAGCTGAGCATGGAAACAAAAACTTAGCATTCTAGCCCATTTCATGGACACTTGAGCAAAAACCTGTATCTATTGTGTGACAGAGAGTATATCATATTGTGCCATGCATTTTTCGATGAATTATCATCATGTACATACTATGGGTTTAAATTTTTTGTTTCTATGGACCAAGTATTCGTAGAAATCATTAAAAGTCAACAGCTATAAATTTAGTCTCAACAACAGCTCTCAACAAATAAAACAGATTTCAAGAATATCCAATAAATGGTTATTCCTTCATTGAAAATTGAGCAAAATTTCAAAGCACAGCACCAAACACTTTGATTGAGCTAATCAAATTTTCACTTAATAACCTACGGTTAAAAAGCAATAATTTGATCCAAATAGATGGAACAGCAAGCAACTACAAGAAATTTCTTGAGAGCAAGCCTTTCTTTACTTTCCATGCTGTTTCTGGAATGACTCCATGTATGCAACAAGAGCTTCCACTTCATCAACTCGTATAGCATTATATAAAGAAGCGCGAATTCCTCCGACTGATCGGTGCCCTTTCAGCTGCAGCATATTCATACTTGATGCTCCTGCAAGGAACTCTTTCTCTAACGCTTCATCACCCTTGCCAATGCGGAAAGGCACATTTGTTCTACTCCGAAATGGCCCTTGAACAGGGCAATTGTAAAATCCACCAGAGGAATCCAGGGCTTTATACAAAAGGGTGCTTTTAACTCGTGAAAGTTCGGCCATTCCAGCAGCTCCACCATTTCGGTGCACCCATTCCAACACCTTTCCAACAACAAATATCCTGTAAGAGAATGAGATGCCAAAAGAAATTATTTCAACCAACTAAATAAGCAAACTCAACATGCACATTTATAATTGAACGAGATGAGTGTTTTACATAATACACTATTATGCTCTGTACATCAATTAGATTTTATGGACATTTGCAAAAAATTGTTCATCTATTCTGTGCAACAGAAAGTAACAACATATTAAGTCATTCATTTCTCTCTAAGGAAAAGTCACAGCTTAAGTAATTTCGTGGAACTTTGACCTATCATTTTTCATGAAAGACGAAAAAACGATGAATGCAGGGAAGTTTGACAAGGTTGCCTATGGAGCAGGAAAATTGCGATTTGGGCAATTAACCCTTTCCTACCCGATGCCTGCAATAGGAAAATGTTTTCTTACTACATAAGAAAATTTTAAACCTCTCTGTACGGAGTTCTTCTTTGGAGGTGAGTTGCCTGGATATTTTCTTCCCTCAGATTTGGGATCCAGCTCAACAGGGTGCCCATCCCTTACCCTGGCCACTAGATTATACCCTCTAACCCTATCATAGCATGAATCCACGGTCAACTTATTGCATTACCAGTGTTTTTTTCAACCAAACATAGTATTAGATTTTCAATAATTTACTAAGAGAATTTCTAACAATTTTTTTAAGAATTGTGGTTTCTAGTGCTAATAACAACTAAGTTATTAAATACAAGGTAACAAGGGTATAAGTGCGGAAGTCCGTCTTTTTATGCTAAAATTTCGTTTGAAAATTACTTACATAAAGAACAACAAAAGGAAGAATTCTTTTCAAAGCATTACAAAATTGTAGTATGCAGCAAAATATATAATTGAAAAAACTATTGACAATATACATAAACACTGTGGATCCCTCTGGTGAGGATGATCATTAATGAGTGAGAGGGTCGGGTTTAATTGCCGAGGAGTGACCCTAAGGACTCGCTAAGCTGGGTCTCAGGCCAGGCCTGAATGCATCAGACACTTGCTATCTCAGTGGTCACTTCCCTTCCCTCGCATCGGCCAGAGCCAACGTCGAGTCATTTGCACTGAAAAATTTGCGACAGATATACCCGACGTCAGGTCTTCTACGTATGAAAATGCCCATCGGCTCCACCCGACGTCCAGGGCGAAAGGATTAATTGTGATATTCTTTGCAGCAAGATACACTTTGAGCTGACTTTGACTGACTGACCACGGCGTAAACATCCCAAAGTACGACAAAATCTTCAGTTCCCTTGGGCTGAATTTAATTGAATGCAAATTATTTTGCAATATATTTTGCACATGCATCTCCCCAGATTATATTCTGCATCCTCAATTATTTTCAGTCAATCTTTTAAGTTTCAACTTCCTTCTTCAGAAGGGCAAGACAAATTAAATAAAAATAAAACTAATATAAAAAAAAGAAACCTGACTTTACTGAATCTACAATGAAAACACTCGTACGAGGTGAAGTTGGGTACTGATGCTACTATGCAGAGCCAACTGCTGAGGGCGAAGCGTGACTTTATAACTGTGCCATGAAATTTTAAGGTCTAAAGTGATGGCAACTTACCCACTCATGACTAACTAGAATAGCACCACATAAGGAGCTAAATTCGAGTGGCTGGTAGGAAGTAACCAAATATCCTGAGAAGACATCCCTTCATCAGTAACTCTGACATACAAGATTTATACATAACTTGTAAATCATAGCCTGATCAACAGCCAAAAAGCTCAACTGGGAGGAAATCAAAATTTGCTAGAATGCTAAGTCTCTTATTTTGTCTTAAATGACACATTGTAAATACTATGTTTGTTTTTGTCAAATGGTGGACGCAGGAAAGTAATACATCAAATTCAGTGATCTCAAGCAGCTGATACAGGAAAATTATACCTCAGGGAATGATATGTAGATTCAGGAAAAAATTACAATGACTGTATGGAACTTCACTTGAGATTAGGATTGGCAAACAATATATGCAGGATAAGATCAATATGGGAATGATAGATCGAGGTTACACTGTATTCTCAACCTCCAAATAAATTTTACAATGAGGATCACTAGAACATTTGATATCAGTGATTCAAACAAACTGCAAGCTTAGCACAGGAGATGAAACACTTACGGGAATGTTGGCGGAGTGTTGTGCACAGAATTGTCCTTGGCGAGCACATTGAAGTCAAAAATTAATGGGCATACTGGAAGGGCTTTGCCGATTAGATCCTCCCTGACAATAACAAGGGTGACACCAGCAGGTCCTATATTCTTCTGGGCACCAGCAAATATAACACCAAACTGAAAAAAAATTCCACAGAAATAAATGAGACTACGGTAAATAAATATCAAATGAAAATTTCAAAATTAGTGGGAACTAAAATAACGTCCATCCATACACAAAATACAAGTTATTTTATGCCACTTCACCTAAACACAAAATTTAAAATCTCCTACTACCATTTACAAATGAAATGGACTGAAGGTAAGATGCTGAGCACTTTCTGTGCAACCTGATAGTTCAAACTATTATTCCCACACAATATTTTAAAAGTTTTCATTGATTTTGCTAAAGGCAAAACAGGTAAACACACCAAAACTGGGACATAATAAAATTTTACTCTTCATTGCAAAGAAACTCACATTCATTTAATGTTTCCAATATACTATAACCCCGAATTTTGACATTTAAAATCAAAGCATATTGACTGACATTCATATGAAATGCAATATTCCAACAAGGTGATTCCAGGACACTAATGATAGTCCCCTAGCTCTTGTCTGTTTGTGACCACTAAAAGATCTACAACACTGAAAAATATTGATAAAAAAACCTTATTTACTGTAAGCCCATGAATATTGAATAGAATAGAATTTATTATTATAGAATATTGCTAGCCTAGAACACACATTTCTAGTATTATTAATATGAACCAATTCAAAGTAAATGGAAATGTGGATATAATGAAAAATTATGTTTATGTAACACAATAAAAATATTAATACATTTCTAAACTTGAAATTTAGCCTAAAAGAGGACAGAGGTGAATTTACGCCACTTAATATTTCACAATAATCTGTGATCCTTCCAAAATATGATCAGAGTTGCTTTCAGAATCACTTCAAGGCACCCATTACCTTTACATGTTGAACAGGAAAAAGCACAGACGAGCAGAATGAGAGGACTGGCCCAATCGTTAGCGGTAAATATTTCCATGAACTACCGTATTTATCTGAATATAGTCCCCCCTTTTTTTCAAAAATGTCCAAGATAATTATAAAGGGGGGAGGACTATATTCAAATGCATTTTTTAAATTTTTACCTGAAACTGAAACCTCAAAATTAGGGTGGGGGGACTATATTCAAAGAAATACGGTAATTCTGGCTATTTTCATTGTAAGAGGGATAAATTTTTCTTTCAACATTGCATTAATTACAAGATGGACTCAAAAAAGAGGCACAGCTTTTTACTCTGGAAACCCAGCCAATTTCGAGACAGTACCTCCTACAAGGATTCCTTAGCTACCTCCACTATTCTACCAATCAGTTACTTTTATGTCTTCTGCAGCATACTTAAAGAGGCTGTGGGAGGAAAAAATCCTCCAAAAACATACGTGCAGTTTAGAAAGCATATATGGGATGGAGAAACAAAAGGCTCAGGCAACGAAAGGGCCAGAAACATTGTGGAAAGCTCACAGCATTAGAAATACTCTCAAAGCCTCTTGGGTCCAAGTCCATGAAACATGCCCACATTAATTCTGAGACATGAGTGGAAGACTTAGAAGAATGGCTGAAAATGAATGTTTAACTCCCCACCACCAAGCAATATGAACTGAAACCCAATATTTTTTCCCCTAAGTCCAAGCCCTAAAAGAGGGAGAAATAACTCAAATGATTTTATACCATATTCTCACTCTATCTATATACACCAAGGATGAAGTTCACCATGAAAAATATTTGGCTTAGCTGGGATTCGAACCCAGATCTACCGATCAGACGTGCTAACCAATGCTAACAAGATGCCTTGTTTGGCAAAAACCCATCCTGAAGTTCGCTCTGAGAAGATAGCTTGGTGGTGTAATGGGCTAGCATGCTTGACTGGCAATAGGGTAGTTTCCATCATCAAAGAAAACGATAGGCATTGATTGCGATTCGTTACCCACCATTAGTGTATTCACAATATACAAATTATTTGGTTTTAGAAATACTGGTGTAGACGAATGGCAATGGTCAATTTTATCCTCATTTGAAAAAGGCCAGATTGGCACCCATGCGATGCCACTCCACGTGACGTCACAGGGACCTAGTTTCTATACGAGTAGATAGGAGTTTTACATCGTCTGAGTTTACCAATGCATGCATGAGGCACAGACCTCAGGGAAACAATAATGTTAAATTAATGTTAATAAACAATAATGTCTTAATAATCACCTATTAAAACTGCCTATGGTCGGAAAGTTTCCTTCGTTTGATAAGGTATTAATAATCCTTATTTGAGCCAAGCGCTACCTGCTAGCAGCCTGCATCGTATCAGCGCTCAAAGCCTCGCCCCAAGGTCACCTCACTTGCAGCAGCGGGAACCAGAACGACGTCACACGGAGTTTTTCCCAGCATTCATACTTAGTCGTCGCATTTTCGCGCACTTGAAAATTTTCACTTTTTATTTAATCGCGAAAAATAGATATCGTCATTTAAAAATCTAAAAGCGTGAAATACGTACTCTAGGAGTAATAATCTTTCGATTTAGGCAATAAAAAAATAATAGGAAACCACCCTATTGAGAGATTCAGTTTGATTCCCGGCTGAGCCAAATATTTTTTCATGGCAAACTTAATCCTTGCTGGGTCTAAATTTGCACTCATGCATGTGACTGCATTCAAAGTCACTAGTTTCACACAGTACTCATATTTTAATTTACAAAATGTAGAAATGGGTAATAAAGTAGGTTTGAGATAAAGGAGGGCCAGCAGTTTGTCCCAAGGTCCACCTCAGCTCTTGGCAGGCCTAGTTTATACTCAGTCGGTATTATGTTATTTTACCATCCTGATGTGCCATCAACAGACTTTATTACCATGAAATTTGCATTTTTTCTCATCCCCAAAAATGGAAGAAATTGGAACTCACAAATCAATAATATTAGCAACTTGATAACTAACCTTTGATACATCTATTGGACGGGTAAGGAAATTTGAAGACATGTCAGCCACTAGAGGCACTCCTTTAGTGTCAGCTACATAAGGAAATTCCACACCTAAGAATTATAATCATAAAAATATAATTTCAGAACAGTGTAGAAAAGAAACCACAGCAGATCAGAATAGATAGCTACGTATTAATAACATGACATCGATAATGTTCTTTCAATGATAAGATCTCAATACCTGAATGGAAAAACATGAAACTTTTACGATGATTATAATTAGAAACAGCATGGTTAATGGGTCAGGAGAACTCATAATAATGAAAATGTTAACTTAACCCTTAACCAGTGACGTGCAATTCTTGTTACACTACCAGTGAAGTGCGGTCTGGGAGACCGCAATAAATCAAAAATTCATAAAATATTGCTACGCCATTTTTATTGTTTTGTTTAATTTTTCTTTGAATGCTTAACTATTTTAAAACTTATATTAAAATTTTTACACTCCCAATACGAACCAATTTGTCATAAAAAATTGTGATTTGAAGCAGGATCAAAAAACTGATGCCAAAAACACTTGAGTTATAATTATTAATATATTTATGTATCAATATTTCACCAGATTCAAAAAAGGCTTTAAATGTTAAAGTTGGAAGGCTAAGTAGTAAGTAGCCATGAAATTTATCCCGCTTATTCCTTTTCTTGATGCATTCTTAGTAAGTGACGTGTGGTCTCACAGACCGCTAATCGAGTTCAATTGCAAATTTACAGAAATAAATAAAAGGAACGTTAAATTTTAAGAGTGGGATGTCCTTGTTATGCAAAAATATGAAGCTAACAAGACGTATAGATATTTTGAAATCTTAATTTTGAAAATATTCATAATTTTAGAAACGCAGCGGTCTCTCAGACCGCACGTCACCGGTTAAGGGTTAATAAGAGTTCATATTAGCTGGTCTGCTTCTATACATGTATATGTGAGATAATTTCTAATAAAAGTTGCAGGATTGTTCTTTTTTACTTTGATGGTTTATGCCTAAAATTTAAAAAATTGATTTCAAGCATAAAATAAATACACCAATCGCATGAATTCTGTACTTACCATGCACAGTTTCATTATCACAATAGTATACATAAGAGGCATTAGGGTCTAATTTCCAAGAAGAAGGCTCAGGAATATTCAAATACTGTTCCGTCTTTGGAATAACTAAGTTTACTTTTCCGTACTTGGAAGCTTCCTTGGCAGCTTTAGCAGACCATGAGCCTAAAATGGGATGAAAAATAAAATAGCAATAAAGTACACAAATCACACCAAACAACACACAGAAATGATAGGATAAGTGAATGAGAGGTAGAAAGTAAACCCCATACTCCTAACATGAGTGACACATTTATTATATAACTTATTTTAAATAGTGATGGTGGTATAAAACTTTCAACTTCAAAAAATATATTGCAGGAGAAGTATTTACTGCAGGATAACAGGATACTGACTATTAAAAGTATGCAATTTCCCTACTCTGGAGGGTTCACTTGGAGGCCCAGTTAACTGGCATGTGGGAAAGGCAGCAGTGCCTAAGACGTGGTGCAGGGGATGAACGGCTCCGAAGTAGCTATAAAAGGCCACGTAAATAGGCCATAAAAGGGTAAAAAGTATGAACAGCCAAATATTTTTTTGATGAATGTTCATACTTTTTCCTTTTCATTGGTTTTACTGATAATTTAATATGTATTAATTTATTTACTTAATACATAACAGGGAACATTTGTCTGTTTGTTCATTATTCTTTCATATAAATTTAAAATTTTATTTGATCAAATTGATTTATGGTATTTGTTAATGATATAAAGAAAATTGTAGTAGGCATGTATAAAATTCCCTTGGAGCAAAACAATCCAAGATATATATATGTATCTCCCCATAAGAAAAGCACAGGAATTGATGACAAAGCTTTCTCATTTGGCTTTTGAAATTACTACAAGTTCAGATATCCCAATGTTATTTTCTCAGTTATATAAATACAATTATGTATTATTCTCTCATGCAATTTCCACCTACAAATTTTTTTCCAGAACGAAAAAATAACTAATTTTTATGTGATCACATGAGGTCTATATTACATGATGATATGAGGTCTACCAATTGTTGGAAATTCAGTACAAAGTTCCCTCCTCAATTTTTTCAAGTTTTTTTCCAATACTTCCAATGAAATCACAAATTACTTATCCTTTGCCTATCTGTATTTTCTTATTAATAAGGGTATATCTTGGTTACGTGATGTAAAAATAAAACCTGCTAGCTGGGAGAATGGATTAGTTTTTATAATTGGGCACAGTCATTGTCTGTAAAAGTGAATTGAGGTGAGAGGGAAGAGATAGTTTAAGAATGACATAAAGGGGAAGTAGGTTGTGTGGGCCTGATCACCAAGTACAGTAAATCCTTTCCAAACCTCTATTCAGCAGTTAGCCCTCTGAATGGCAGTTTTTCCCAGAGTGGAATGATTTTTCCCTATAGCCCATTTGTAAAATGACCCTCTATTTGGCGGCCCACCCTCTTCCCAGCCAGCAGCTAAACCTAACAATTCCAAATGGCTACCTCCACTTAATCTCATAAATTATAAAAATTCCAGGGACACAGTGAAAAGAGAAGTAAAGTCTTTAACTCTATCAGTGCTGTGGGCCAATATACCAGCTCATGCTTCTCAACCAAAAAGACCGATAAGTGCCGTGAGCCAAAATATAGGCTTGGAGATAATTATTCAAATTAATAATAATACTGAGGGTATAATTTCCAAGAGGACGGCTCAGGAATATTCAGATACTGATCAAATACTAAACTTAAGTTATTACATCCAGCATACTCTGAAGGCAAGAAAGTTGAAATCTCACCTGTAACAATATAATCAGCTGTACCAGTACGAGACATGAGATTCAATGCTACAGCAGCAAACAGCCCCGTACCTCCTCCTTGCATGAAGAGTATTTTGTAGTTCTTAGGTATTTTCCTGAAAAAGTGATTCAGATATCAAATAAATAACCTTTAAAGCAATTTAAAACTAAGCACATTAAGAGCTTATTAGGGTAGCCATGCATCTTGATTTATGTGGACATAAGATCATAAAACTGCATGCAATTTCTTGACTCAAGCCACAATCAGTTTCAGTCAAGTAAGTAAACAGATTTTAACCTCAATTAAACAATAGATTGACCCTTATGCTTTCATACTTTGACTGAATTTATTGTGTAAGGATGTAAATTCAGCTCAACATAATATCCCATAATTCTTTCACAAAAAAAATTGAGTGATTTATGCAAAAGTTTGCCTAAAAATAGTGAGTGCCTTGAACTATATAATTTCTGCTTGCATTGCTATCTCATACAATATTTAATAGGTATTAATGAAGAGTACATAAATCACTTTCAAACTGCATATTTTTAATTTCAAAGTAAGCTTACCAACTAGATGAAATGGATGCATTTAAAATCAAATAAATACGATATTTAAAATCTTTCATGATAGCAAAGCCGCATTAATACCACTTACAACCCTTACAAGTTGCAAGCACTAAGTTATGTGTTTACGTGCTCTACTGCACAACTGAAAACATGAGGCAAATTGCTGTAACAAGCATCACCTTTTACTATGGATAGTAATTATATAAATATTCTTGTTCCATGTATGCTATTGATGCTACAACAAAATATGCATTTCAAAATTGAACTTATTTCAAATATTCCATTTCCAAATGAAAGGTAAATTTGAAGTCACAAACAAAGTTGTACTAAATAATTTCTGTAAATAATAGGTATTTCAGAGCAGAGAATTTGTGGAATTCATGACCTTAAAACCCAACCTATCCCTGTAGGCCCAATTAACCCTTTGCATTTGGAATAAGGCAGCCAGTACACCAGTATTCTTGATAGAATTTAACTTTTTCTTGGTACCTTGAATGGAAAATTGTGCTGGTCGAGTGCCACTCCTCATGAGTGTTGGTGATGAGCAAGGCAATGTCATGTGTCACTCAATGCCAGAAGGAATAATGTAAAAGGGATTTTCACATGTTCATAGGATTTATAACTAGTGAGTCAGAGGAACTTTTATTTACACCCATTAATATGCAGCTTAGATAGATAGAGGCATATAATTAGGCGAATATACTCACAAAAGTTCTTGAAGCAATTTTTGTGCTCCTTCTATGATTGCTGTAAAGTCGGCAGAGCGATGACTCATTTCCATGACACTTATCCCAGTATTTTTATAAGAGAGCAGTTCTCTCTGAACCTGTTCCATCACCTATTGAAAATAAAATAGTACTCTTAAAGGCTTAATCTACAAAATAATGATTTTAAAAAATTAATTAAATTTGGACTGCCAAGTACAATCACTATAGCCAAAGGAGAGGGAGCAAATAATAGGTAGAGAATCAAAGCACGCTATGCCCAAGCCTTTGCCAATGATTCGTTAAAATATGCCACAAAACTTGTATCTTTATCCATTAAAATATACAGTGAAACCTCTATTTTACACTTTTGAATGGACCACTTACATAAAGTGCAAAATTGAGGAAATTGTAAAATAGAGTATCATTTATTAAAGGTGGTATTGTTTGGGACCTGATAAAAAGTGTGCAAAATCAGGGAAAACGTAAAATGGGGGAATGTAAAATCGAGGTTTCACTGTACCATGATATATGCACTAAATTTGTATCTCCATTTCATTTCCAATGAAATTATTAGTACATATCAGGTGAGAAGTAGTCACACTGATCTATTATAAATATAACAAATCTTGCAAGTTCCACAAACACTAAGTAAGGAGGGTAGGGTCCTGGCAAGTATCGCATATTTTTCTTCCGCAAGAAACAGTATAAAATGTAATTATAGACTATGATCTTAGTAATCTTAAACATTAGTCTTCACTAATCACAAACTAACCCCTATGAAAAAATTGTATAAAACTGTTTCAAAATTTTATACAATTTATACAATTACCATGGCAATTGTATAAATTGTATAAAATTTTGAAACAGGTTTATACAATTTTTTCATAGGGGAATAAATGAATTGTTTGTTTTAATTAAGCAAACGCATTGAAGCAGTGGGGTAGCCAGGAATTTCGTTCGGGGGGAAGGGGAGGGGTTGAAAACCAAGGGGGAATATTTTTGAAAAACAAGGTACTGGGTAGAGGGTTTTAAACTTATTTTAACACTTTTCATAATCGAAAAAACTTCATTTGTCAAAGAAATCTTTCGTAGATTCATGATTTTTCAATATTTTGTTTTATTTTGTGAAGGAAAGTACATAATTGTATTCTTATAACCTGAGGGAGGGTCCCCCCCTAGCTATGCCACTGCATTAAAGCATAGATTTATGTATTTGCACTGAAAATATGCATTTTGAACAATATCACATGAGATTAAAGGGAGGAGGAGGGGGTCGAGCCAAATCTCACAATGTCTCACAAAGGGGGGGAAGGAAGGGGCCAAAAATCACGAAAATGACCTCATGTAATTATTATTGGATGCCCCCTAAAGGTTAGCAGAACTTTCAAGATTACTTTTATTTATAATTGAAATTTCCACTCTACGTCCAGGACCAGACTATGAATTTAAGTTACAGTCTGCTGCCCTTCCATGAGGGGCCATATATTAACAAGTTGACTGTCATGGTGTTTTAGTTCATGTTTCCTATGATGCCATCGGTGTTTTTTTGTCAGTTGTGTTCATTGGTTAATGGCATGGAGAAATATCATTGCTAACGAATCTAAAAATGAATTTTACTCTGTTTTGAAGTAATACGGTCATAATGACTATCTGGTCATGTCCTATTTATAAACAATTGGTCTCCGTCACCAATGCATGGTGTGATTCCATTGGGATTCTATGTCACTATGTCCGGCATGACATGGTGGGAACTTTCGTTGTCAGTCTCTAAGACCAGCGTAGAGGTCAACGTATTAAGCATCACTCATGAGTACTTCTAGTGTGTAATTTGACACATTACTTCTGACAAAATTCTAAGATCAAAGATCAAATCATGTCCCAAACATTAGAAGCTAAAAATTTCAATTAAAAGTTGGCATGCAAAATTAACATATCGAAGTAGAAAGGCATTGGCTTTCATCTAACAGCCCATTTTTTCTCATTTGGTCCCCTCATCCACAGGTATTGCTGCCAATCATGTACTGAGAATTTCAATTTTCAAAAAATTAAGTCAACTTCAGTCAAATACAGTCCACCAATTACTTTCCCCACAGAGATTTTATGCAAAAAGACAGTGAACTATTAGAGAAGCAACACATTAATTTAATCTGTCTCCATAGTAAATGGAAAAATGTCAAATGCATTCACTTAATGTACTAAGAGAGCATGCAAACGCACACACTCACAACAATTAAATGAAGTATTCTAAAAAATGTACTTTGAATTCATCGGCAAACACTAGGGACATAAATGGGTGGTGGACAAGGGGGAAATGAGGAAAATAAAGAAAAAAAATTAGTATCAAAGGATGATATAAATTACTTCCATAAATAATCGGCAAAGGCATGGCCATAGCATGCTTTTATACTCCCTATTATTCGCATATCATAGTTTAAAATTAAAAAAATATGGGGTGTCCTAACCTTACTTTGCTCTTGGTTTTCCTGCCTATAAACGATCGAGATCAACCTTAAGCTGTTTCTAAGCAGGTTATGCATGAGATAGAGAGAGACAAAGTGAAGGATACAACTGACTGACTGAATTTGAGGAATACTCCTGAAGGGTCCTGACAGGTATAATTTCCTCTCATCACCTAGGTCACGATTATGCATCAGCTTATATCGAGAGTTGCTAATATTAGTTCCCTCAGGATTGAATGTGAATGTGGGGACCCAAGTCCCTCCCCTAAAGAAGGATGTATAAATGCCACTGGAAAACACAATCATTGAACTGAATCAGCTATTCACATTTATGAAAAAATTAATGGTGTCCTCAGTTTCTACAATCATTCCCTTAGATTAAAAAATAGATAATGAGGCAGAAGGACTCAAGAAGAGAAGATATTAATTGTAGCAGAATAACACACCATTTGCATGTGTCCTTAAGACCAATGACTTCAAGTCATACAGGCTGCTATACACAGTAAATGATCGTGCGAATGAAATCATTCGCTGTGTATAACGAAAGTATTTGCAAATAAACTGTCATGCGCAAGATTATTCAATGAAAATTAGAACATATCCTATTTTTTGCTCACATGATCCCATGAATGATGGCAATGCGAATGATTTCATTCGCATGTTAATTCACCATTGATAGCAGCCTTATAACGAATAAAAAAACAACTGGTACACATATCCTCAACGATTTTACCAAGTGTTTGAGGGATGAGCTTCACAGTTTAGCTCTAGAGCATGAGAGAATTAGTCACCATAATTTCATCAATGTCTAACACCAATGGGTGAATCATACCCTGCGTAGTTACTCTCATATGACCTCATTAAAAAAGAAAGATTCCTTAAGGAAACATACTGAATTCATTTAAACCACAGAATAGGGAGTATTAGTAATGCAAACCATTGGGTAGTTTCTCATCATCAGTCAACAATCCTAAGATTGGTCTGATGCAGTTCTCCATTCCTCTCTATCTGCTAGCCTTTTCATAGTGATGTATTTCTTGTCTTAAACATCCTTTATAACCTCTCCAATGTAACTCATTCGGGGCAGTCCCTTGTAGTTTATATCCAAAACAAATGAGACAAGTTCTGAGGTGACATTCTCACACCTAGTCAGTTACGGAAAACAAATAGGATATGCAAGTTGGTTTCTATGCTACTAAGCTATTATCTGTTTTCATTCTTCTTCAGTTTTCACCAGATCCCTTTGATAAAAAAAAATTAGTCCTTAAGAAAAGCGGACATAGAAACCCCATAAGATTGAAGCAATCAACATAGCTAAGAATGCAAACACAAAATTAGTAGCTGGATAAGGGATGACAAAAGTTGGTTGAAGGAGGCTATAAAAGCATGTCTTAAATAGGTTAAGGTTTTGGATATGTATTTTACTACATGCATAAAGAGGAGATGGGAAATATTGTTACTAAAACCTACAGCCGCTTGAGGCTGGAGAAAGTTACAGGAGCATAGGTCAGTCTCAAGTCAAAGGCAGTGACAAATGGTGCACAGTACACATATCTGTGATCCACTTTAACCATGTTTGAGGCTCGCCTTGAACTTTTTAAGTTAGCTGAAAGAGGTACTTGATCAATGTTCAAAGTTGACTCACTCAGTGCCATGTAGGATGCAAGAGGAAAGACTTATGAGAGCTGCTATGGGATTTCCCAAACGGATCACAAAGCCTCAAATATCAGGGTTACCTCTAAGCATGCAAGGTTGCTTGCCCCAGAGATAGAGGAGGTAAGTCCTCAGTTGCCGAACTCAAGGCGAGAGTTTCACCAGGCTTTTAACCTTATGACACTAATGATCACAATCGCTGTTTATGATGGTGAATTCTTCATGGCAAGGTCCACCTACGTGGAAGGTCATGATGCATGGTTTTCCATGGAGTTTGAATATAAATAAAAAGAATATATTTAAGGAATTTTGTAATCCAATACCCAATGGGAATCTCCACTTAAGTCCTCTTTGGTCACACCTACAAAGAGTCATTTCACAATAATACCACGCATTTGAGGCTGCATGTATTCCTGGAATACAGAACAAGGTGTGGCTAGAAAATAACAGGACTGCTTTCCAGTGATACAAACGTCACAAGCCTCACGGTCAATCACCATATTATCAAGATGCCTCACATTCTCCCTCCATATTCCAGCCAATTGAACAACAATAGCTTGCTCAGTAGGGCCATAGTCTTGTCTTGTGTCAGACTATGCATCTGACATTCATCAGAAAAATGGTAGCCACTGTAATGAGCAATGTGGCAAAGTAAAATTTTTTAAACTCCGTAAATCCAAAAGAGAGAACTATTCCATTTTAAGGCAAGTTATGGAAATGAACATATGCCAAATACACATGCTGAGTAACACAACTGTTTCAAAAAAGGGCAACATGACATTGAAGATGTTCCTCACCCACCATGTCCATCAACTTCGAAAGTGGATTAAAACATTGAGAAAATAGGCAATCGCATCCATCACTGTTTGAGTATCCATGCAGTTGCCGAGAATGTATGAATCAATGAAGAATTACAAATTCCACAAATATTCATGAAAATTTCAACATAAGAAAGGTGTGTTTCAAAATGGTACCCAAAACCCTCACACCTGAACAAGACTCCTAGATGTAAATTTGTTCTGACATCTTGAAAAATGAGTAGAAAGACCCTTAACTGCTGGAAAGAGTAATTCTGTGCGACAAATCACGATTTCTTTTACCTAAGTACTACAAACTAAGTGCCACTCAATGCACTAAAAGAGTCAGCAATCACCACCACAGAATAAAGCTTGAATGTCGAAACCAAAATTGGAGACCGTGATGATTTTTTTCTAAATCCATGGAATTTTATCTATAAATTGGATTTCAGAAGATCACATAGTGAATAAAGAATATTATATGAAGGTTTTAGCTACTTTCTCTTTTTGAGCAAGTAAGAGAAGCAGCCAGAGTTGTGGAAGAGCAAGTCATGGATTCTTTATTTGGGAAACACCCTGCCCACACTGCGCTGATTGTTAAGTCACTTTTGGCCAAGTATGGGACACCTATGCTGGAACGTCCACCCTACTCAACGGAACTAGCTCTGTTTCACTATCCTATGTTCCCAAAATTGAAGGAAGCATAAAAAGGAACCATATTTAATAAAGTGGAAGAAGTGAATAAAAATGCGACGGAGACCATGAACACGCTTTCAGAAAATGCCTTCAAACACTTTTGAACAGTGGAAATTTTTAATGGAAGCGTGTAAGGATGGTGGAGAGTAGCATGTTCAAGGGAATAAGGTGACAGTAATTGTAAAGGAAAAAATAAAATGAGTTGTATCAATTACCCTGTTCTTTTCTAGCCATACCTTGCACAACTATTTTAACTAATAATTAACCAAGTTTTGCTATGAAGAGCTTTCCCATCCCTTACATTTTGTTGACTAATGCATGATAGGTAATTTTTGTGTGATCGCTTAACAACAATTACAGATGTAAATATTAAAATCCACATATTTCCCTTCACAAGACAGACCGAAGTCTGAACCACCAATTATTTTCCATGAGCTACAGAAAAACTTAAGCAACACTCCCACACATCTTGATTTACATTTTATCCATAACTAAGAACATGATATTGGGGATGTACAACAGGTGATGAAATCATGTCAGCAACATGCCAACAAGAATTAGGAAATGTATACCTATACGTTTGGTGCTACTAATTGCAAGAGACGTGATTCCTCCACATACCCCAACCAGAGTTAACTCGTATTGGGTTTCTTTTTCGGAAATTCTTACAAAAAATAATGAAATGCTCAATCATAACATGGATAAATGAAAATGTATACTATAGCAAGTATAAATAATAATGAATAACAATTTATCGACGAGGTCACTGCACGAATATTACTTAGTAGTGTAGATACGTACCCACAGGAATGATATTTATTCAATATTCTCAATATTCTTTTTCAGTTAATTATAACCGCACTAAATGGTTACATGATGGTAGAGATTGAAAAAGTTTCTCCCACTAAGCTTCCATTGATAAGGCACACTATAGAACAATTTTTAAGCAATCATATTTTGTAATCCGCAATATTATCACGCAATATCGATGTTATCGGAATCGACGATGAATGATCTTATCTATACGGGAACGTTCTCCCACGTAAGTATTGGCATGTTTGTTGAGACATTTCAACACGTTACACGATGATAAACCTGAAGTATCTTTGAAGACACACGTGAGGTCGTGAGCACACACAGAGTTCAGATATTAGAAAATAAACAAAGTTATGCAGTCACAAAAAAGTATTACCCCCGGCAATCGCTCCATAAACACACGTAAACACCTAATGCAGGTCACGTTCAAATATTTCAGTTTTCATCTTCTGAGCCATTATTATAATATTTTTTCAATCGAGTATTAACATCCACTAAATAAATTAAACAGAGGCCAATGTGTGACCCAAAATAAACTTAATACCTCTTCGGGCAATTTCGCCGGTCCAGCACCAAAATTAATGACTCGCTTTGTTGTCATGTTTCCAGCTCAGCGCACAGCCACTTGTTGCTCCCAACAGTAACTACGCCTCCCTTCAAGATGAACGGACAAAAGAATGGATTTACCGAGTCAACTATTCTCTGCACCCACAACGCTTCTATTGCTCGCTAGTGATAGAGGGGGGAGAGGGTGGAGAGAAAGAATTTAGAAATCATGGGAGACATTAAAGTGGCGTCATGAATACCATTCGCCAATCGTAGGCTGCAACCGAGAGCATTAGCATCAGTTGCATCACGGTTACTCTCACGATGCATGCTGCATCGCGACCGCAGCATCTCTTCTCCATGGCTGCGTTGAGAGGATTGCGTGAGTGTCTTCCTACGACAGAGGTCACGCCATTCGTTAAAAAAATCTGTGATAATGAAGATTGGAAGGTTAAGGCAAGGGTTGTTTCTCTGAAGGCTCCTACGAAATAGCTAATTTAATGTTGCACGCATGTTTTCTCGTTACGTAACTTATAAAATGGGATTGAACATGTGCTAGATTCGTTTTTAAAGATTATAGAGAACGATGCTCTCAATAAAGTGCAAGTATTCGTGCAGATATACATCGCGTACCTTGCCAAGTTTGTGGTTCATTGCCTATTTATGTTATTCGTCGTTTCGAAATGCCAGCATGCAAGGAGTGAATTATCTAGGGGATGAGTTTTCTATTCGTGTTATAGCAGATCCGCACTCTATGTGGTGATGCATAATTCAGACCTCTGGGGGTGGGAGAGTTTGAAAAAGAAATTGAAGATTTTTTAAAATCGTATCTACGAGGGAGAATTAAGCTCATCATCATTAGGGATATAAGACCATTGTGTAGGCGGTAGCATAATCCTTTCCAAAATGTTCGAAAGAACAAAATAATTTTTTCCCATCGTCAAGAACGATCTGTATCGGAGCTTATGAATATTCTAATTGGTTAAATTCCTGGAAAGATAAGCTGGATTATTATTATAGTATTCTACCGATTAAGGTAGGTTTCCATGGAGTACTGAAGAAGTGATGTGAGAGCCTCCCTTTCCTTCCAGCACTGCCTTCTTCAATTCGCTGTAAGGCCCACCCTTTCAATCTATCTAAAAATTCTATTCTTTTCCTTCCCCTCCCTCTTTTCCCTAACATTCTACCCTCTAACCCCGTTTTCAACATCCCCTTCCCCCGAAGTACTCCTGCCATCCATACCTTGTCTCCTCCGTATCTCATGTAAAAGCTACCAATCCTCGCCAACCATGTCCAGCACTTCGTCGTTTCTCCTCCCATCTGCCCATTTCACCTTTTCCATACCCACATCCTGAATGCCTCCGATCTTCTCTCGTCCTCCTTCCTCAATGTCCATGTTTCCGCTATGTAGAGAGTTACACTCCAGATCAAACTCTTCACTAACCTTTTCTTTAAACTCTTACATAACAATCCTCTCAGAAGCTCCTTCCTGTTCATGAATGCCTCCTTTGCTAGTGCAATTTGCTTCCTGATGCCCTTGCTGCAGTGTCCGTTTTCCTCTAATGTGCTGCCTAAATAGCTGAATTGCTCCACCTGCTCAAGTTTTTCCCAGCTACTTATATCTCGAGTTTTACATTCCTCACTCCCGATGCTTTACAAAACCACATTATCTTAGTCTTCTTGTGATAATCCTCATCCCATACTCCTCGCACTGCTCGTCTAACGCATCCACTAGATCCTGCAGTCCCCCTGCTGACTGGCTAATCAGTGCCTGATCATCCACGAACCTTACCGATTTAAACATCATTCCTCCCACTTCCACGTCCCACGCTTCTCTTATCATCTCCTCAGTGTATACGTTAAAAAGGAGAGGCGGTAGAGGACAGCCTTACCTCACACCTCGGCCAATGCTTGTCCACCCAGATTTTCTGTCCACTACCCACACTTGTGCAGTCTGGGCCGCCATATAATGATTAAGAATTAGTCGTCTATCCCTTCTATCTACATGTATTCTCTTGAGGGAAAGATAAGAAACTGGGAAAAACTTGGTGACCACAAGCAAGTCAATATATAACTTCCCACAGTATATTTTGACCCAAACGTGGCAAATATCTGTATACCCACATTGTTTATCCTCAACTTTCTCTCAAGTAATGCAATGAATTCTAACAGATGTCAAGTCATGGTCTATTTTTACAATGGAAGATATCATTAATATCATGTCCGCTAAGGATCCTGAATTATCAGAATGACCATCGTAATATTTCAGTGATCAGTATCCTGGCAAATAAATTAATTAGCTAAAGTTAAGTCAATGAGGTCAGGTTCTTGCCACAAATATAAATATTTCCGACAAAAATTATATATATGGACAACGGTGCTGTGGTAGATGGAAAAAGCCAGAAATCAGAGGGTAAAAATGCTACCTGACTGGGACTCAAACCCAGAACCTCCCGGTTGCCGGCCGGGTGCTCTAACCAGTTGCGCTACCAGGAAGCTTAGATTCACCATGATTTAGGCGGGGGTTTATACAAAGAAAACTCCCTTGGCTTTAGCCCCCAAGAGTGACCAATAGATGGCACTAGGGCAGCTCATCACTCACCAGCAGAAGAAATGGATGAGGACACAAGGATGAAAGGAGAAACACACCCACACACCATGAGTTTCAGGGCACGCAGAGCCCAAGTGAAATAAGCTAATATGGCCGATACACTACTTCATTCATTCACACAACGCCTTAAGCGTAAACATTCAAACAAATTCAGAGGTAAGGAGAGTAAGGGTTACGAACATATAATAGAAAAAGGACGAGGACAACGGTGCTGTGGTAGATGGAAAAAGCCAGAAATCAGAGGGTAAAAATGCTACATGACTGGGACTTAAACCCAGAACCTCCCGGTTGCCGGCCGGGTGCTCTAACCAGTTGTGCTATCAGGAAGCTTAGATTTACCATGATTTCAACGGGGGTTTACACACAGAAAACTCCCCTTGCTTTGGCCCACAAGAGTAAACAATAAATGGCACTGGGGCAGCTCACCACTCACCAGCAGAAGAAATGGACGAGGACACAAGGATGAAAGGAAAGATACACACGATAGCAGGAAAGAGACAGGAACATACGTTTCGGGGCACGCTGAGCCCAAGTGAAATAAGCCAATATGGCCGATACACTACTTCATTCATTCACACAACGCCTTAAGCGTAAACATTCAAATAAATTCAGAGGTAAGGAAAGAAAGGGTTAAGAACATATAATAGAAAAAGGACGAGGACAACGGTGCTGTGGTAGATGGAAAAAGCCAGAAATCAGAGGATGAAAATGCGGCCTGACTGGGACTCGAACCCAGAACCTCCTTGTTGCCGGCCAGGTGCTCTACCAGTTGCACTACCAGGACGCTTAGATTTACCATGATTTCGGCGGGGGTTTATACACAGTAAACTCCCGTTGCTTTGGCCCACAAGAGTAACCAATAGATGGCACTGGGGCAGCTCACCACTCACCAACACAAGGAATGGACGAGGACACAAGGATGAAAGGAAAGATACACACTCACAGGATAGCAGGAAAGAGACAGGAACATGCGTTTCGGGGCACGCAGAGCCCAAGTCAAATAAGCCAATATGACTGATACACTACTTCATTCATTCACACGACGCCTTAAGCATACACAATTATTATATATATAATTTTTGCCGGAAAAAAGGGTGAATCTGGATTCACCACGTAGCACACGTCAGGGCAGAAATTATCAGCCGCAAGAGCAAGGGTGTCTTCGGTCTCCTTCTCTAGTGTTACATCAGTAGCCTTGGTCTTAAGAGGTCCATGCGGCCTTCTTTTAACACATTTCATGCAGAATGGAAGTCATTAATTAACCCCAGAAACTAATGTGAGAGTTACAAAATAGTTAATATCAACCCTGCCTTTTTGCCGGCACAGTTCCTGGGTAGAGGCATTCAACTTGCTCAAGGTAGAGTATATGTACAATTAAAGGGGTAAACACGGAGGAATTCCTTAAGCCTGCTTGACAAGACATGGCCAATCAATTTCATCCACTTGACCACATACAAATTTCCAATGCAATCTCTCCGACAATTTCCCTCCCATCATTGGTGTTTTGAACAACCTCTATTTTCTGCTGCCCTATCTCCACTCAGAAACTATCTACATCATGCCATAGCATCCAACACAGAAACCTTTTGGCAAACATCCAGTTGACAATGGATTTGCACAGACCTATCTGTCTGCCCTTAGTGCACCAATAAATGGCACAAGTGCAGACAATTTCATGGCTGCATAATTAGTAGTGGGGGTAGCAGATTAATGCGTGAATGAATCATGGTGAATTATGGGTGGCATGAGCAGAGACGAAGAAATTAATGCACATAATATCAATCAATTTATTTGCACATATAAGTATAAAATTGCAATTCACTTAAGAGTTATAAAAAGATTTCAATCAAATGTCACATAAAATAATGTCACTGTGCAGGAAGTAAGTTATCACAGTTTTTAAAGACAATATAGAACAAGAAAGCACAGCATTTGTGAAATAAAAATACAGTATATTATTGGCATTATATTATGAAATTGTCACAGTCTATTATTTCACAGGCATTAAATAGATAATGAAACTCCCTTTGCCAAGTATTCCTATCCCCTTTTTTTTTGAGAACTCTTAAAACTGGTAAAAAAATATTATAATAATTAAACCAGTTAACCTTATCCACATAATTTCACTTAAATATAAAGCCACAATTTTCTCATTAACTAGCATTCAATTACTATCGTCATATAAGAAAATATGAGATAGGTATCAGCAATTAATAATTTTCATTCAATACCATTTAACATTTTATAAATTCACAAACCTAAAAAGAAAAGGTGGAAATAATCCACCCATCCAAACTAAAAGATAAGATTAAGAAACTGAAAGTTTACAAATTAATGCATAATTAAAGTAGATAATAAATTAATAAACACACCATTAATACTCTTTGTTTTCGTAGATAATCCGAAGAAAAAGTTTATAAACGGGTGAGGTAAAGGTCACTGTGAAAATGTGTATCAAAATGTGAGTCATTATAAATGTATCTTAAAAAATAACTAGATATGTACTTTGAAAAAATTAATAGACCAAAATATTCGACATGTACAACATGAGGAATAACCTCTTCATAAGAAATATAAAAGCAAGAAAGTAAGCAATCTGTATAAGACAGGTATTTTTATGCAAGTTTCAATGGCCTTGTTGAGTAAAATTCCAGTCTACTCTTGTTTAAAAAGGTATATTTGCCTGTTTGATTTTGAACAAATTACTTTCTTTCACTAACCAAAGGATATTTCTCACATTCCTCTCAGCTGTAACTTATTGAATATATATCCTTATTTGACAATTTTCATCAGAGATGTGTAACTGAGACATAGAGTAACATCAGAGATAATTAACAGAAGCATATGCTTTATCCTCCCAAATATTAACATAAATACAAATGAATCTATCACAGCTGTTATTTCTAATCCCAAACACCAATATTTTTGGTAAACACAAGATTCATTTACATATTACTCACAATGACAACACATTCTGATTTTTAAATAATAATGACTTACATATTTAGACCATTTAAAGTGATTTCACCAACTTCAATTTTATTTCAAGTGGATTATTATACAGAGTACCTAACTCAATTTTTAATGAATATAATTAATTCCACAAGATATTAATACCAAAGATTTTACGCATTCACCACATTTAAAAAAATTAAAAAATATGTTGTGCTAGTTCAGATACCTAAAATTGATACTAATGTATGTTCACTAGTTTATATTAAAAAAAGATGTTATAATGAACAAGAATTTAAGATTGAGAAAATGCATTCTTAATTATGTGGAAGACAGTTCACAGTAGACAAACTCTAATGGTATGAGGAGGTAGACATTTGAGGAAACTTTGTAAAATTCAGAGTTTCAGGATACTAATATAATTTTCAAGAGTTTGGCTGAAAATTAAACAATGAAATGGATCCAAAAACTATCACTATGGAAATACCATTTCTAATACTAATGTTTTTGTCAAATGCTGTAAAGGGTAAAATAAAATGGCAACGTGGGAGATGGCATACACTAACATCATACAAGGGGTGGATGTACTTGAATGCAAACGAGATATGAGGAGGACATTGTACACTGATGGCCAGAGAAAATAGGAAGATTTATAGCTTTAACTGTATTCAGAGATGAAAGAAGCAGTTAGAAAAGATAAATACATAAAATTATAAATAATAATACATAATAAGATTTTTATTCAAAATCAAACAAGATAGTGTACTAGCCTTTGTCACAGTAAAATATTAAACTCAAAAGATAAAATACAGGGATTAGGTCCCACAGATTCATTAAGAGATTGGAAACCTTTCCCCCAAGAGCTTAGACTGACCAGCACATTTAAAGTCTTGGTAATGCATTATCTCTTGCCTCCTGGGTTAAGTAATTCCAAACCAAATGTTTAATAGGGCCAAACACTTCCACAATTGTTAAAAGCTTATATAGAAGCTTTATCAAATTACTTTTATCCTTGCATAAACAAATAAATAAAATTTGAATACATAAAAGAATTTTAAAAATCTTAAAACAGACTCTGTGACAGAGAAGCTATCTTATGGAGCTTGGGGAAAAACATCTGATTGCAATAAAAAACTTGTTAATATAACGTTGAGCTATTGCCTTGCAAAGGAACTTTAGACAAACAGACCTATTCTTCACATAATTTACCTAAGATTTATTTCTTTAAAGCTTAGCATATTGCATTCTGTAAATTATGTTTTTAAGTATATTTCATTAAATTTACCTGCAGATCCAAACAAAAGCACAACTGGTTTCTATCAACAACCACAAAATGATTGAAAATTTTCAAAATAACAAACAAGTTACTGAACATAGGACTTTACAGTGTAAACTAAAATTCAGGCATTGTTTCTGTTATAAGCTACTTATAGCAATATTTATTAAAATGTTTATGCATATTTGTAATTAATAATTTCATGGAAGACCTATGATTATTCAACCTATTTTTACACACCAATTAATACTGAAGATGATTATGAACTCACTTCTGCATAATGAATAAGATATACTCCCCACTCCCCACATACACCCCACTCCACACCCACTAATTACCTCTCCCTTAACCCTGACTCACGAGAAAACCGTTTAGAGTCTACCAACCTCTCCCCCCTCCCTCCGCCTTACCAGCGCCGTCCTCCAACGGTTGTTTTTCTCAATTCTCAATACAACCTCCACTTGGAGTTTCCAACCCAACACCTTCCCCTCCCCCTCCAGACACCCACTCCTTCCACTCTCTCCCCCATCCCCTTCAAAGAGTATATATGTTTGCTTACCATTCAAATTTGTTGTACTTGATAATGACCTCTATGGTTCGAAACATGTCATACAGATGAAATAAATCAGTGGAAATCAACGAAGTCTCCTTTTCTTTTTCGAGTATTAACTTCCAAATAGTTGAGCCTAATACCATTGAACAAATAAGATTTAACAGAATAATAAAGTCATCACATCACTCCCAGACAATTCGTGCATTAAATTTCCACCAAAGTCTTTACCATATTTTCAAGAATCACCAATGATGCATAATTAAGGCCACACAATTGTTCGTAGTTGGCTAATCTTGTATTATTTTCTACACATTGTTGCAAAATATCTCTGCTAGTGACTACACAGGGGATTATTCCATCACATGAAGCTTACACATAATGTAACATGATTTTCAGGTAGGCATGGATACATACCTCCAGGCATTTTCTAACACATAGACACAACCAATGCTCTATTAAATCACCTTCCTTGTAAACAGTGAATACTAATGAGGCATGCGATCATGAAAAAACATGCCTTTGAAGGTAGAATACTGCTATTTTTTTTAAAACGGAGATTAACTAATTTCATGTGGAAAACATCTTATTTCAATATGAGTGTAGAAAGATCATGCATAGAACTCAAAGAAAATCTAATTACATAGAAGCTTCAAATAGCCATCAGCATTCAGTAACGGATTCAATATGACTCGAATATAGAGGGAAAAGACTGTAAGCGCAAATGACTTTTACAGTAGAGACTTGATATATCATTGTAATTAACATATTTGAGATGCTTTGAAAAAGTAAGTCACACAAAAAGTTTTGTTATAAGTAAAAATATAAATTAAAAACCTAGATGATACTGAAAAAGCAAGAAAATCTTACATATCAACCTCTGTGGTGGCATGAGTGACAACTAGAGCTCTGCAAAACTTTTTTTGTACTATATGTACTAATCAGTGAGCTGGTTATCCAACCAATGTTGCCTTTTTGAAATAGAAACAGGTGGAGAGCCAACTTTGGTGGCCTTTTCAGAATCCCAGGAGATGTGATGATACCAGATGACATACGTATCACTTTGAGCATTCATATACAGTGAGCTATGTACTTAAAAAATCATAATACTGATGGAAACTTCAAATCTGAGATGCAACAAAACCACTGGCCTAGGCAAACAGCCCAGTAGCAGCTAAGTCCCTTCATACTTATTTGTAGCAGAGCCCTAAAGAAGCTACGATTCATCAAACGCATTATGGGAAGATTTTTGGACAAGAGAGTAAAAGAGAGGTGCTATTTCTCATTCGTCCGGCCACACCTGGAATATGCAGTGATCATATGGGATCCGGTGCAGAAAGACTTAACCCGTGAACTTGATAAAATAGAAAAGAAAGCTGTGTGATTTGTCAAAAACTTCTACGGGCATACAGAAAGTGTTACACCGACGTTCAATTCATTAGGTTGAGCTTAGATTGCTTGAGAAATTGAGAGTGGATATCAATAAGAGCAACACGGAGAACATCATATTAGAACCCCACTACATTTCCAGGTCCAACAGAAAGGATAAATAGAAATATTTTGCCGAACGGACAGAAATGGGAATTCATTTTTCCCCCCCATGATAAAGTAACTTATGCTAAGCATAATTTTGTATGGGCATTTCCGTTTCATGAGTAAAAGAATGCTATCCTCACACCCCCCTACCACATACCTACATAGGCGGCTTGCTAATTAGTATGTACATAGCTGTAGATACTTGAAGGCTAATGGTGGACTCAGGGCACAGGTGCAGTCAAGCATAGCCAGACTCAGATGTGAAGGGATTTGAGTGGACACTTTGGATTCAAGAGCAATTGACAACAAAATCATTCTCTTGGTTGGCAAAATAACTATGTATTTGGAAGATACTTCCATGAAAGAATCTACTTGAATAAAATAAATTAGAATTAAAGTCATTAATTACACACAGACTTGATAATAAAACGTGATTTAAAACACAATAAATAACTGATTTTCAAACGTCTTTACAGGAGGATTGATAACATCTAGTATCTAATTCACTTTCTATACATGCATATTTTCTGTACTTTCAAAAAATTCCCCTCTCAGTTTCTGCAGTTGAATATGAACTCATTTTCCACATGTTTAAGGAGCCCTACTTTAGGGCCAGACAGTGTTGAGCTAAGAACTGAGTTTAACGATAAATACAGCACCACAAATGCTGCCTTCAAGTATTAGCTGCCAATAATACCACAACCAGAATAATAACAGAAGGTTCCATGTTTAATGTTTCTGCTTACCTTTGATGAACCATGACATAGGGAAATAAAATTAATTTCATGCATTCTGAATGGACAACCAAACAAGGTACTTTGATAATGACATAAGCGTTGAATCCATCATTAGAATAAACAAATAGTCTCCATGGAACCTACAAAGTGAATTTTACTACCTAAAGATTGTTCCACTGAGAAAGGAAGGAAATACATTTACATAAAAATTCCAAAATAGTGTACTCTTTTAATAGAACTTAAACAACTGACGATATGAAAAAGAAGGCTTTGCACGGTACGTTTTCTTGAAACTGCATTGGAAATCAGAATTTTTACATTGGCTCTTACCGCAACCGTGGTGTAAGCACATGAAAAAAATGAAGAAGCTTAAACAGCGATTATTAAAAAATATAAGTTTTCAAGTGTTCACAATCATGATAAGTTTCATTGTGGTGAGACTGCATGTATCTAATGAGTTCATATTACTGCTTATATTACCTCTTAAGCAGATTGGTTAGCCCATGTGTGAGTTTACCTACAGCACAGTCCCAAACTGTAAAATTTATCTGTAATGGCAGATGTTCATTAAAAAGTGTATATTTAATCTGCAACTTCACCCATTGTAGGCTAATTCTCCTCCCTTCGTGTCACAAAAGCATAACAGATAGTAGTATCTATACTGTATTTTTCTAGATTGCCTAGTCCTCACGCTATTCATATGAATTCATTAACTATTGGCATAAGGATGAATGGTAACCTCTCTCCCATTATTTCTTACAATTTCCTTGCATTAACATAATCTATCAAAAAGTGACTAATGTTTATCACAAACATAAAAAAATATACTTTCAAAGGGTAACGGTAATTTCCTCACCATTAGCTCAAAGAGTGCTAAGGATGGGGTAGTGAATACCTTCTACACCGACAAAGGTAACAGCAAAATTGCAATAATTCTCTTCTCTGTTTCATTTCTTTGCAAAATGGAGCTGTCAAAACATTGTTCTGTTTGACTGGAGCAAATTCTACACTCATTTCAAAATGAACCACTGTCTCCTTCAATAATGTGTATCTCATGAAAAAACAATTTAAATCAAGTACCTACTGTAAAAAGGAAGCTTTGTGCATAGCATATAGCATAATGGAGAATAGTAATGGAGCTAAGAGTTCAAGAAATGAAATGAGAGTAAAGACAAATATCGATCTCCTGAGAATGCTTTATGCAGAATTTAACAAACAATGCACCGCTAATGTATCAACAACAAATTCTGATCAATTAGAATCATTAGCTTCAAAGATTGGTGATGAACCCAAATACGGAAAAAAATCCTCATGTTTTGCATTAGAAACAGCCCTACCAATGAAAAGAAAGTCCCACGTAGAGAATAAAATAAAATCACCATTATCATTTGGCTTTGATATGTAGGAAGTTTAACTTCACGAACAACATGAAATCCTTAAGCAAGCACAAAGATATTTTCTCCTATATAAAAATTTATGATTTTCCACTGTTAAGGCATTGAAAGCCCCTCCTGAAAAATGATGAATGATGTGTATTAAAAAAATGGGCAAAAGTTTTATATTGGCAAAAGATATTTGCCTATTCACAAATACCTGAAGTTATCAGCAACTCTTCACATTGGAATTCAAATAAATACTCATCTGAATCACAACAGGACTCATAATTTTTATATATATCTGATGACTTCCTGGGTGACTGCATTAAAATTTTAGCCTTGTACACAGAATATTAAACCATCAATGCAAAACAAAAATTATTATAATGTAACCATGAAACATTAAGCAATTGAAGTGTTTTTTGGACTGAAATAACATTAACAATTCAAATAAATGAACTAGAGAATTAAATGGGAAAAACCTTAACACACAGGATGAATGCTGAATGTTGCATAAAATACAGATAGAAATTAAGGAAAGTAACAGATTAATTGTCCGTAGAGGTGTACAATGACTAACAAAACCCAAACGGCTTTTTGGTCTAAA
This sequence comes from Ischnura elegans, assembly GCF_921293095.1. Taxonomy (NCBI): domain Eukaryota; kingdom Metazoa; phylum Arthropoda; class Insecta; order Odonata; family Coenagrionidae; genus Ischnura; species Ischnura elegans. Next base: position 151,315,378 of record NC_060246.1, read on the forward strand.
ATACACAATTAAGTTGACTAATACCAATATCGTAATTACTTTGAATAGAATGCCAAAGATATGAAATCAGACATTTGTAAAACCAGTCTGTATGGGTCAGAAAATATCTTACAAGGCCTTCAAAGACTTGAATAGCCTGTGCAAGAAAATAAGAGTTGCCTCTTTGATACTAAAGAGAATTTCGCTTCAAAAAGTATTGTCCAGAAACAAATATTTTCTTCACAGTTATGACACTTATTTCCAAAACAACTTCAGGATAAACAGCAACTGATGAATTCTTGCCCTTAATCTGTTGTTGATTCAATGCGTACACTAAATAGAGATATAGGTTTTGACAAAATAAAAGGAGCAAATATTCATCAGCAATGGACAAATTTCAAATCTGTTTAAATGAAGTTTGACATGATATGTATGACTGAGTCATGATTATTCATAATAGGACAGCCAAGGGAGTTTCAAAATCCAATGTCAACGATAAGCACAGGAATTAAAAGGCAAGTAAACATCAATACATAACCACCACACCCACAGACAACAGGAACTTCAGCCAACTCATTAAGTGTGCTACCAACCTCCAGTGCAGTTCTTGTTTCTGTTTTTATAAATGCAGATGATTTGAGTGCATGAACATGAAGTGCAATAAAATACGGTTAAAAAAATCAAGACATAGCTGATAACATAAACTATAATTGTAACATAACTTGGATGATTAAACTCTAAAGTGATAGGATAACAGAAATTCCTTGGATAACAACATGTACTTTATACATATATCTGATAAAAATATTTTAATTGGTTTAACTACAACCAAAAAAGTAATAATCCAAGAACTCTGGAGCCCTAATATGAGAACTTTAAACCAAAATTAACCATCACTTATCTACTTTGGAAGATCCATTTGCTATGTTGAGCTGAAAATGATACCATGGTTGATGATCATGCACTCGAGGGCTGAAATTTCATGACCCATACCAGGAAGCATGCCACCCATACACAAAGGTTTGCCTGATGGAGATGAACTCTTCAAAAATGCATCAGGAGCAGGCATCAAGGTGGGAGCAAATACAGTGCTCAAGTTGTGGGCAGTCATTTTGTTTTCACTCTCATATTCAGATACCCTGTTCAAAATGGAGTTATTTCATCAGACACAAAGTTCCTATAGGAGCACTTTATTCAACAACAAGGAGGTTATTGAGACTTAAACTTAAGCGGATTTTTATTGCAAGATAATTTTTTCACATCCGCTAAAACAAAAAACATACAGTGAAATTAATAGAGGACAAAATTCATGGCTTGAGGCGTAACTTTGTAATAGCGATTCATTATGAAGAACGAAAAAGAATAAACTTTGTACTTTCACACGAATAAAATGAATAAAATAAGAAAATAAATATTTCACGCGAAAGTACAAAGTTTCTTCTTTTTAATTCTTCATTATAGGGGGCAGTTGGAATGATTGTTAGAAAGATCATGAGTAAAACTTTAAAATCATTTCCTTGTGAACATGGTCTTTTAAGGAAAAAGTAACACTTTCACAGTTTCAGAATACTATACATTATAATCCTTACTGATATCTCAATGCCTCCAGGCGAAGAAGTACAAAATTAATTTTCACTAAATTAAAGGATAACCTTCCTCAGCATCAATGAAAAAGAACATACATTTCATTGAGCCATAATTTTCAAGATTTCTAACACACATGCATGCATTTAAAAGTGTTTTTATGATTACCCACCGGTAAAGATGTTCAATTAGGAACTTCAACGTGTTGAAATGAACAGGAGGAAGATTCATGACAGCATCTCTCATATTCTCAATCTGTTCCAATGGGTCTTTTATTTCTGTAATATCACAGAAATGGATAAGTTAAAATTTGACCAGAGCAGTTTTAAAAAATTCACAGCAGTACAAAAAATAGCGTATTAAAATTGATAACCATTAAAAAAAAAGACAATTTGTTTGTTTTTCAGAGAATAAGATACGTAAAAAATAAACATGAAAAACCTACAAAAATATCCTGATTAGTTTCCTGTGACAGAATTTGTATGATTGAAAATTATATTTCAGGGAGATTATTCTGTAACCTAAAACCTGTCACATGGATGGGCTCGTTGGGGCAGGCAGCAAATTACTTTTTTTTCTTATATAGTATTACAGGAATTGTTTTTATTCCCATTCCAGGTGGCTGGAGACTATGAGAAAAATATATAAAGCATTGCCATCATATCTTGGATCATATCTGAGGTCATTGCCATTGCAATGTACATTTGTAATATTTGTAATGGCTATTGCTATTGCATTGCCATGAAAATATCATTTGCTTTAGCCAGGATTTGAACCTGGATCTCCTGTTTACTGGTCAGGCACACTACCAGTTATACTATCAAGCCTGCCCAATAATCGGGAGATTCAGGCTTGAATATTGGCTAAACCGCCAGTAAGTAATGCAATGGGCCAAAGAGAGGTAAACCTCTCAGAAAATTATCTAAAAATGTGAAGAGGTAACTACTGCATGAACAATCTCGAGTTGAATATTGCAAAGATTAGCTGGCATACTCGAGGACTACTTTATTTTGGTAGCAAAGAACCAACCAGGTTATACCATTGGGATACCGATAGTGTTCAGCTTCTATGAAGGCATCATCTGCGATTGCGACCTCAGTGCATTGAGGACTGCCATGATTTTACTCAAGGTAAGTGACTCATCCTACCTAAATTCCATCATCATGTTATCTATATCTTCGAAATACCTGTCCTGAATTTAGAAGTGAACTTGTATTTCTTAAGGATTCCAACAATTTGTTTTATAGCATCAATCTAGAGGGTAATACATATTTGCTCTTCCAAGCAAAATTGCAATGGAAAGCTGCCAGTATTGCTATCAATTGCAAGAGACGTAAATTATTGCTCACCACAAATATAGAATAGACATTCAATAAGAAAGTTGTGTAGCACTATTCTTAGATTACCTTGTTCACAAAAGCACTGCATCTGACCGTCCGTAAAAGCAGCTTTTATGGACCACATGTCTAGTACTCACTGATGCTTCAGCCATTGGCAAAAACAAACACCCCAGGAACAATTTTTGCACTGACATCAGTTCCTTTTGCATGATTACATTTTTTTACATTTGTTCTCAAAACTGGCAGCAGAACAATTTGACTGTTCAAAAGTCACAGTGATCTAGGTCCACAACTTAAGCTGCCTTGGTGAGTGTAGGACGAACAGGTAAATGCTCATCTGATAGTGATGTTCATCTGCAAATCCTAGCTACACAATTGTGATGGAATTTGCAATGCAATTTTCACGAAACTCACTACAAATATATCAAATGTGGACATACACCTTGATTCAACTCTTACTTTAGTAAAATATGGTTGAAAAAATTGCATATATACATATTTATCTGTGACTGATTTTCTGCTACTGTACTATTGTTAATGTATCTCTCCATATGTATTTTCTCCTTAATGTTCTGCGTTGCTTCAGTAATTTTGACGGTTGGAAAACTATCCATGTCTCCCTTGCAATGAAATGATTTATTCAAGTTTTATTATTTTCAAATCATTCAATGCATGCATTAATGTTATTTCGTGAAATGGGAAAATGCCCATCATATTGATAATATACATTCACTTCACGAAAGCTATGGTTAACATTCAGGAGGAAGAAACTTCTTCCAATGAATTCATGATAGAAAGAACTCACTGATTAATAATTTGATTACATTCCTTAACAACTTTTTGACACACTGATATGCCGAGTATATCATGAATGTACCAGAATGGAAACTTACGAGCAGCACTTATCAGCCTTGGATGGGCATCGAATGTAATGAGTGGGATGGGCAGCAGTCTAAGATAAAGTTTCAGTGTTCCAGCTACTACATTGATGTTGTCAAAGGAATTAGGACTGATATCAGCTCTTTCTCCATCTATAAATACAGAAACACCCAAATGAGACAAAATGAAATGATTGAATTAAGCATCTAAAAAGTTACATGACATCAGAAAAGTTAACAAAAAATAAATTGTATAAAAAATGGCTAGGAGGGTTCTTATCCAATCTAAGTACACTTTTTCACACACAAAAGTAAGAGTACTTCTTCGCTATCAAACAACTTGGCTAGAAATAATCAAAATGAAAAACTGCCAGATCAAAGCATCCGAACTTGAATTCACAGCTACTGAAAGAGAAACTTTCTTCGAAACTACGGAACTTTCAAGTCTTAAGCAGACATTACTGTCAAAACAATACAGTAGAGTTTTACAATAAAATTATATGCCCGACATTACGACCAACACTGAGGGGAGTGACTTTTTTAATTCTTAGTCAATGCTGTACATTATGTATAGTTTAACTATATATTCACACTCAATGTTCCTTGGTACCAAAATGGTTATCCTATGAGAGGAGCACAGAAATAAATGCACTCCTTGTAAGGGTCATCCATACAAAGAAGTAATCAAACAAAAGTTATAAGTACTAGTAGGACAATTCCATGCAGCTTTAAATGGAATTTTTGCTACAGGTAAACTATAAATGCACAGAAATTTTTATACACAACCAACACATACTTCAATGGGTGAAAAGAACATGCATTTTCATGGATTACCATATCTATCGTATGTGTTCCAATCATTTTTGCAGGATCCTTTTATCTACTATGTGTTTATCTTTTTATTTATAGCAAGCAGTGGCGGATGGTGGTAATTTATCTAGGGTGTGCATTAGAGTAGATATAGGATGATTTAATTTTATTATGTTAATACTAATCCATGAGCATCATATTTCGTCATAATAGAATACATAGCAAGCAAAACATATCACTGGTATATTCTACCCTTAAAATTGCATGAACAGAAATAATATTAGCATGCATTGAAATAATTATCCTAAACACACCTTTACAAGTGACGGTGGGTGAAATTCATTCTCCTTTCCTTACACCCTATGAGGAAGTAGTGTAGAAAACGGCCATACAGATGACTCTGTAGACGGACAAGGATCCTGGGTGCAGGTAGTGTAGGTGGCGGCTACACCACTACACTAGCTGCGAGTTACTCACCAAAAATATGCGCGTGTGCACTTGCATCGTTTTGAGTCTGCTCCTATCACCCATTTGAACTGTACATACCCCCCGCTTACTTCGTCCCGCCAGAGCACCCTAAAGCTATCGCATAGACCGCAAATGCGCCCGTCGCGATGCCACGGGATCGCACACTTGCAGAGCGGTGAATTCGAAAAGGAGATAGCTGTAGCGTTCAGAGCTTCATGTTTCTTGCATATGCAGACAGGATTTTTATCCTTCTCGTTGCAAAGGAATAGTTTTCTTTTATAATTCATTCATCTTTGGGTGTGCACTTGCTAACATGCGTATACGCACGTGCCGCCACTGATTGCAAGAGGAGTCAAAGTATGAGCAAAAATTAAAGGTGGAATTCTTAAAAAAATTGTAATTCCCTTAATACATGCAGGAAAAATGTCATTTAACCCTTTTAGTGCGGCGGGCCGAATTATCGGCTTTTGCAGCTCGGGGGAAAAGCGTGGCGAGCCAATATATCAGCTCTTATGTAGTTCATTATATAATTTGATATAACTTATTACATTGATATATTTTATTTCAGTAAATGTAAAAATGTTTTGTCAATGTTAACCAGTTTAACCTCAATAATTAAAAAAAACCGCTTATGGATATGTAATAAAATAGCTTCGTAATGTTATTTTTCCTTGTAGCTACATTTTATGAAAATAACCTCCGCATTTCTCGTCAGTACCCCGGGAAGAAGAATAGCACTAAGAGGGTTAAGTTGTATGGAAATACCCAAGAAGTACCTCTAACTATTGTTTGATTACTTTTTTGAAGGAATGACCTTTACAGCAAGGAGTGCATTTATTTCTGTGCTTCTCTCATAGGATAATCATTTTGGGACCAAGGATCAAAGGAGGGATTTCTTTATTAGCTCTTTTAAATTATTTTCACTGAAGTTTTGCATTAGTAATTTCCACAGTTGCATGTATAAATAAATGAAGTTTCTCATTCTAGCAACCTATTTTTGCCCACAGTAATATTTTCCTAATTAATGCAGTTATAATGGCAAAAATACTGACTTTCTCTAAGATAAACAATGGCATCAGTAACCACAATGCCACTCAGTAACCACATATTCTACGTTAGGGCCTTAAGCCATTGATGTACCAAAGTCAATCGTTTTGAGCCTAATGGCTTCTAAATGACAAATGTTTTAACTTAATACTCTAAATCTAAAAGCATTTATATCTGAATTCATTAAAAAATACTTTCTCTCAAACTATACATGCAAGATAATAAATACAAAATGCAAATTTTCATCGATGCTAGTATGATTCTAATAAAATAAAGAGGCACATTAATGAAAATTATTGATTGTGGCAATACTTTACTTCTAGTAAACATGAATGCAAAAATATTCTGGAAAATACCTTTGTCCAATGCCATTTTGAGGGCTTCAATTTCCTCTGCAAACCCAGAAACACGATAAAGTCCTTCTGAATCAAGTCCTCTTCTTTCTATTTCTTTTATACAACATCGAACAACAAATGGGACTAGAGGTTGAGATATTGAATGCTCAGCATACAAAGCAGTCTCCATTGCCAGGGCAGCAGAGAGTTCTAGCCCAAAAACTCCACGAGCCATCCCAACATCAGGCAAACAATCATTGGGAACTTTTTCTGAGCATCGTGAGTGGGCAATGAACCCACAATCTGAAGGAAATGAGAAACAAAATATGACTCAACAAGAATTTTCCATGTAAGCTTATCATAGTCATAAAAAGTGAACGGCAACAACAGCAAAGCTATGGAAGGCTTTGCATGATGAATTGATCTAGTGATTAAGGATACAAATGGAAAAAAATTTGATGACTTAAAAAAATAGGTTTTTTAGTGGGAATGATTGGAGAGCTGACTCAAGACCTTATTTAGACTTGCTGACCACTGATCATGAATTTTTATAACAGAAACTCACACTACATTATTAAAATTAATACACGTGTTTATCATTTCATTTCCATTAATTAACATACACATATGTAACTCTTTTAGCCAGTAAGACATGAGTTTACATAAAGGTAAAGCCATATTAGTTCATTTTTAGCCCTGGAAGAATCTGAGATGCTAAGGGAATGCATATATGTACATAATTGGATTGAGGAGAATATACCCATGGACATAATAAGGTAGGTAAATAATGATACGCTTACCTTCACATTTCACTCCCTGAGCTGTGAATCCCCACAGGAAATTTCCACAGAATTCACACCAGTTCAGGCCTTTAAACGTATGTACCTTGAAAGAATGGTGTTTTTCATAACAAATCAGCTGATTGGGAACAAAAAGAGGTGCTTCTGAGGAGGTAGATGCATTCAATGAGGTTGTACTTGAATCTCGAGGAATTTTTGCTGCAGGGCTAGAGAGCTGTTCACTACTGTTGATCGGAGGTATAGTGGAGTTCTTCATTTGATCAAGCTTAGATAATAAAGCTCTTCGCTTCAGCCTATTGAGTGTCATGTACGGACTTCCTTCATATGATGTCATCGCACTCATCGAACGTAGGTAAGGTCCAGCACGGGACTCAAGGTGGAGAGTGACCAGTCCATCTGCAGCTAGAGCAACAATTGATGGAAAGCATTTTGCTGATGCAGGCATTATACCATCACCACCAACAACTCGATGATAGCAACCATCATAGTGGAGTCGATAGTGTCGCACTTTTCCATCATACCTGTAACAACAATAGAAAGTAGTCCCTTGTAACAACATATAATAACCCCTGTAATAACAATAGTAGTCCCTTGAAAATTGCACATAAGTGCTGAAACTAGTCAAGAAAAAAAAACAAGTATATTATTTCTTAAAATGTCAAAAGAGAAATCAAATCAAATTATCATAATTAAAACTTGTGATTTTCACTCATTACATAAACATACTGCATATTGTGAAGGAAGCAAGCATTTTTGGTGCCAAGATATGAATGCATGGTACAACTTTTAGGATTACAGTAGAGCACCAAATGACTGAAATTTGATCACTCACCTGTTCGATTATCCATCCTCAGTCCCTTAACATGCCAAATCCTCTACCATCAATAGGGTGGTTTCCTTTTATTTTTTTATTGCCTACATCAAAATATTATTTTTTCGCGATTAAAGGAAAAGTGAAAATTTTCAAGCGTGCCAAAACGCGACGGGTAAGTATGAATGCCGGGAAAACTCTGTGTAACGTCGTTCTGGTTCCCGCTGTCGCAAGTGAGGTGACTTTGGGGCGAGGCTCTGAGCGCTGATACCACGCAGGATGCTAGCAGGTAGCAGAGTACCATGATAACTGGTAGCGCTTGGCTTAAATAAGGATTATTAATACCTTTTCAAACGAAGGATACTTTCCAATCTTAGCCAGTTTTAATAGGTGATTATTAAGATATGTTTCCCTGAGCTCTGTGCCTCATGCAGGCATTGGTAACCTCAGACTATGTAAAACTCCTATCCTCTCGTGTATAAACTAGGTCCCTGTGACGTCACGTGGAGTGGCATCGCATGGGCGCCAATCTGGCCTTTTTCAAATGAGTATAAAATTGACCCTTGCCATTCGTCTAAACCGGTATTTCTAAAACCAAATAATTTTTATACTATGAATACACTAATGGTGGGTAACGAATCGCAATCAATCCCTTTCGTTTTCTTTGATGAAGGAAACCACCCTATTGCTAGAATTTTGTACAATCCTGCTTCACAGTGGTGCCAACTCCATAGGGCCTGAGGGGGCCCAAGTCCCCTCAAAATTCGTTATGGGTTTGAGGAAAAAATGCGACTGGATTGTCAATTTTTCCCGGAGTGTCCAGATATCGAGATTCGAGTTATCAGGGTTCTAATGTTGATCATATGACTTCTAAGATGCTTAAAAAACTTAAAACTCACAACTTATAGAATTTCCCGGGGCAAGATTCCCGGTATGGGCCACCCCAATATTTTTTGTAAGTCGGCATCCCTGCAGCTTCATATCGTCTAGATTGTGCTGCACAATGTAGCACAGGATACATTCTGCCCCCTTTTCAGGTCTCACTACTAGCGGTGTGTTAGGGAATCAATGGAGTTCATTTCACCAGATGGTAATAACATTAGTGATGAGTTTGAACATCTACTATGACTAAGAGGACCAGACATACATATGTGGCATTGATAGTTTTCCTCAGCATTATATGTACAATGTGAGGTAAGATGGATTATGTGCCAGTTCTCCTCCATTCATACTTCCCCCAACAGCAAGCATCTCACATAGAATCAGGCAAACTAAATTTATGTCACCAAAAGTATCTTTCATCCATGTATGCATGAGATCCGACAGTATCTCACACAAAGGCTGGTGCATTTGGTGAACTAATCAGTAACTAGAGTTTAAATGGTGGATTGAACAGGCCCCACGAAAACTTGAGTTCTGGATAAATACATTCCCTAGATATTATTTCTTTCATGAATGTAGAGTTCTATAAAAGCACAAAGTTAGAGAGAAATTTGCAAATTATAAAAGGATGAAATATTCTGATAAACCTAGCAAACATAAGGCAGTCCAAGCGTGGCAAAGAGTTGCGAACCACTATCACAGAATTATTACTTTAAAGTAGCATACAATGACTAAGTTCAAATGAAAAAATAATTATCAACTCTTTTTTGCAAGTTTTTACAGGCAACACACATCTCCTAAGCCTAAAATGACATTTTCCATAAGTCTAGGCCCACCTGAGAGATAGTGTAAATATCTTTGACTCAATAGAATCTCTATCTTGATTGGATGCATGGCTTCGACTCTCTCTCACTAAGAATGCACCATCTTCGTCAAGAAGTTGTGCTGCTTCAGCATGTCCAATCGGTCCATGAAATTCACTCCCATACTGGGGAGGCGTGTGGTATGGCAAAGATTTTATACATGGGATTGGTTTAGGCTTGGGAGCTTCTTGCTGTAGCTTGTACACTGAAAAGTCAACAAAAAAGAATCTAATCTCAGACATCAGCACTGCACTCGTGCACTCAATCCACCACAATGACATCGACTAAAATTAAACCACCAGAAAACTCAGTGTGAGGAACTAAGTATATGGGATGTATCACCAACGTATTAGATATTTACTTGACATGATGGGGCTGATTAAACATTCTAAGAATGAAAAACGAACAACGAAATAATTATGCAATCGCAATAGCCACTTGATGTTGATCGAGTATCAAAAACAACGGGCTCAGTTACACATAATGCATTAGAAACAAAAATTGACCGACTAGGTACCTACAAAATTTCCACAAAGGCAATAATAATGTCAGCATTAAATGTTTAGACAACGTCTGTTGTGAACCATTGATATGTGAGAGACTCAGGAAAAATAAAAAAGTCAGGAAATGAAAGCAAATGATAATATTCAGTGATCCCTTTTCAAGTGAAACAGAAAATCTTTCCTATTCAGTCCAATGTACACAGAATTATCTATCGAGCACCTTGTCAGAGGACGAAAAGTGACTGGTAAACAAAAAATAATAAGTATAAGTACCACACAAACTTACGATCTGGTTTCCAGACGGGATGCACCGGCGAAGAGTCAAGACCAGTTTTCCCTGAAAATATTAACGTCAAACAATCAATAGAACAAGCATAACTAGCGCAGCGCTTCAACTATGTAATTAATCACTAACCTTTTTCACTGGATTTGCAGCTACATTTTAAATCCCACCAAACCTCCGATTCAGGTCTCAAAGGATTAATTTTAAGAAAAGCATTACAATCGTTTATGCGTCCGTCACATTTGGAACACATAGCGAAATTAAGGAGAATTTTACAGATTACCAACACAATAATTGAAATCAGAAATACATTTCACGCTCTGGAACGAAAATCACACTACTTCAATCTATGCGTTCAAGTATTACGCTGAATTTCATGATCACTTCCGAAATTGCTAATTACATGGATAACATGGCTGCAGCCGATACGATAAATGCGCTCCTCAAATGTTATTTACTCTGAAAACGGCGGCCAAATCAAACTATCACATTCGGAGGAATTCCAACTTGACAGATATAGGTGGTATGAAGGGAACAATTTATGAGGGTAGTTGTTTTAATCAATCTCCGAAGGGCCATTACTAGAAGACAAAGTGAATTATTTAAAATTATTTCATAGCTAAAAATTATGCACACTTGTTTCCTTTTGACGTCATCACCTTCACAAGCACGGCCAAGTTCTTTCATTTAAATATTGCCACCAATGACTCTCAACGTTATCCTAAAGTTTATCGTTCATTAAAAAAATACTCCCCCTAGCCACTTTTTTAGTTAGGCAAAGAGATACTCATATAAGACTGACAGCTTATGCCATAGGCCGAACTAGGGGGGGGGGGGGGCACGTGCCCCATAGATCGGCCTATGGCAGAACCTTAAAAAATATGGAAGATTTTAATGAAGTCCCATTATCATTGCGTTCGTCTTGTATTAGGAGGTATCCTTCCCCAGAACATAATCCTGGACACGGCCTTGCTTGTGCCCCTCCCCCCAGAAACAAATACTGGATCCGCTCCTGGCTCATGCTCAAAACTGACTAATAATGTGGCACTGAGGATAGGTTACTCAGTTACCCACTGTGGTCGCTACCCACTAGTTTCAATAGAGTTTACATGCTGAGCAATCGGATATTGAATAAAACATTCCCTGACCCAAATCTTTTTAAGTTGTAAAAATAAGGAAAAAATGATTTATTAATAGTAGGATGAAAATTCTGATGATTTCAATGTCAAACATTAAAACCTATTAGTGGATGCACAGGAATGCATGTAATGTACAACTGAATGTGCATGACCCCAAGAATTAATTTTTAAATCCATTAAGTGAACTCCCAGTCAGATTGCAACACATGCAGAAACAGTATATCTTCAGAAATGAAGCTCATTTATTTTAGAGAACAGGTAGCTACCCAATAAACAAATATACCTATACATAAAAATAATACATCGCTTAATTAAAAGTTTCTCATTATAATTTCTTCAAAACACTTCAATTGTTTAGAGACAAATGTAGAAAAGAAGCATATTCACACCTATAATTATTTCATCATCATATGTGTAATATTTCAATATTCCTGTCCCCTTTCCTCAGTAACCAAGTTTCAATTTCATAAAACAACAACTCAGATCAGTTAGCTCCAGAAATGAATTGCAATTGATCAAAACGGAACTTTTATTGCTGCAGAAAACTGAAAATTCTATCAATATCCATGCATGTATAGTTATTTTCACCATCAATAGAGTTGTGTATCAAAGTTGCTGTAAATGTGATGAAAGCACCTGAATTTCCTCAACTGTCACCTTGATGAATTTAAGCATTATTGAGCATACCTCTTAAAAAATAATGGGAGCCATAGAAAAAATTCATCTCTTCACCAAAACATTCATTTTATTGAGGGTGAGTTACAAAAAAAATATATATACAGAATTTTAAGTGTTTTTCCTCTTCTTACCATTGTTAAATTTTTTCCCTTTATCTTTTTTACTTGAAGCTTTTTGTTTTTTTATTTTGGTCTGATGAACACCTTTTTTTGCCAACACTGTGGGCTTAAGCTTCTTCTTAACTTTTTTTGGAGGTATAACAGCAATTTCTTCAGGTTCTGGCTGAATTTCATCATTTTTCAAAACTTCATCAACATCCTTAGAAAATATATCGTCAAGTGGTTTCAGATTATAAGATACAGCGGGTTTACTTTCCTCTTGTGCAATCTTCTGATGCACCCTCGAAATATACTTCGTAGATGATGACAGCTTTAACTGCCGCCGGATCTGCATGAATTAGAAAAATTAATACTTGTAAATAAAAGTTGGAATAAGCAGCATTGTTTACTTTTTACAAAGATGGCCACACCCAAGGACTGGGAACAGAATTCTTTCCAGGAGTATTTGTCACATGAGGAAGACTCCATTTACAGGGGCCAGCTTAGTCAATCACCATAATTATAAAGACATGAACAGAGTTATACTACTCAATGCAGCATTATCATGAAGTATGAATGAGACTGCACAATTTTCTGCTTAACGTACTAGCACACAACGAGTTTCATTATGCATAGTCACGGTCAAAAAAATAAACCACCTCAGTGCGGCAAAAGGCAGAACTTCTCCAGAAAAATATGCATCAGAGGTTACAATACTGTTTTCAACCCACTTGTGTCTCGGTGCATTCTGCCAGCACAATTAAGGACCCCTTTATAACATTCAGGGTCCGCCGTGGGACTTGCTTCAACTGTGACAGCAAAGACATAAGTGCCCATGCCTTCCTTTCATGTTTATGTTGCCATGGTTTAGTATGGTTCTCAAAATATGCAATGTTAAGGAAAAAAAATTGTCATTGTACTGAAGTGAATATAATAATCATGTCTGATGGACTCTAAATTACATGTACAGTCTGATTCAAAAGTAGTGCAACAAATGGAGCAGCGCCACTTAATGCCGCAGTTTGGAAATCGAGTTTCAGTATTTTCTATTGTACAGTGGGAGGGAAATTTGAACATCATTCCCACCTCCTGCAATATTTTTATAACAACATCATTGGAACACATCAACAAGGGAAATGTAAGTGGGATGTGTGCAATGTTTAATACCACATAAATTGTGCAGCGCATGCTAGATACTACATCTATGTCCAGAACGTCAATTTACTTTCTCTTGTAAGTTGGCCGATCCATCAAAGTATATTGTCTTACAATTAACGCTAAAGCTTTACGATCAGCAATAGCAAACTTAACATGCATATAAAATATCCGCCGCAATATCACAGGAAATAATGCCACTGACTTAATTAAACACTGCTGTCGTTATAAAATTTTGAATGGAGAAAATTCTCTTTTTGCTTTCCGCGGATATCATTATTCGTTTATACCAAAATATCAATGCACCAATAATATGGAAAACATTTCATTCAGGTAAACTGCTCCATCAAGTCCGCATATTCTATCGTTTTCAATAATATGTAGACACTCACGAGATCCGCTTAATTGATGGGGCCGGGTCGGTGTACACTTGGAAGGTTGGCACATGAAGCAACCTGCATCCTTTGCCTTTGCGGCGAGCCGACGAGGGTGATCGTTTCTGTCAGACCCTGAAATGTTATGGCCTTTTAATATCATGTTCTCCGTGTAACAGTTAAAGATATCTATTCCCAATTGATCAAGCAATATAAGCTTCACTCGTTGCCTCTGGGTCTCTAGCACCTCCTAACCTAATGCGCTAAACATCTATGTAACGCTTCCGGCACACCCATGGTAGTTTTTCACTAATCTCACAGCTTTCCTTGTGTTTTATTAAGTTTAACAATTAAGTCTTTCTACAGCACATCCCATATCCTCATTGCATATTTAAGATATGGTCAGACGAGTGCGAAATAGCACCTCTAAGGCACAATTATTTCTTAAAATTTCCCCATGCCTTCTCTGCTAAGTCCCTTTTACGAAGAATATTTTTGAGCATCTATCCCCAGAATGGGTCAATTTCTGGCCCCACCCCCAGAAAAAAGACACAAGGTCAGGAGAAGAAGAACTACTTAATCACGTTGCACCCAAAAATAACACACTTCTTTTAAAAGTATCTGCACATGTTTCAAAACGAGATGGTCTTAAGAAAGAAAAATCTCATTTCTTCCGGGAGACAAATGAGGTGAATTATTAAATAAAACTATCGCCTGCTTGGTAACCTCATTTTCACCGGCACAAATTAACATAACCATTACAAGATATGGCCTCTATCAACATTGACACTCCTGTACCAAAACTCCCAACACAAAGTCCAATATCAAATGAAATATTTAATGCAAATTATATAAAGAAGGAAAACAAACATCGCTGATTTACCTTGGCCGGAGAGACAAAGTTTGGCTCCTCCCAAAGCGTTTGACCACCAAAGCTTCCTTCGAAAATCTTAATAGGAAAAAGGACAAATCTTGGTCCTACTTCAGCAAGAGATCCATCTTCCTCGACAATTTGATAGTTTCGAAACCAAATACGACCATCCAAATATGAAAATGTAAACACATGGTCGATGAAAGGTTGACTTTTGGGGTGGTGGTATGGGGTAGAAAACGTCTGCAAGAAAAATAAATTTAGATATTCCTATGAAAGATATAATTCTAGCTACTACCACACAAAGCACTGCTTGCGATATCCACAAAGAAATGCTACTGTACCTGGACTATCAGTTCCTTCATTAGAGCCAAATGGGGCTTTGAACTAAAATGCTCATCAAAAGAAAGAAGAGGCCTTGAACCCTTCAAACAATTACCAGTCAGCTTTAACTCCCCCATTGTAAACACTGTAAAGATAATGATAACGTTTATGCGATGAAGTCACGTAATACTATTTTTTATATCCGGAGACGAAATCTTACCACTTTGCACTAAGAACTTGCAAGACGGTCCCTGAGGGGTGTTAGAAATCCACATATACAAGTCTCGTTTCTTCCGCCCTTCAAAGAGTATGCATTTATTGCAGTTCTTCATGTCACAAATCTAGAAGAGTACGAATGTTAACCAATATTTTGTGCAAAAAATACCTCCATCAAAAAATCACAACTCCATGTAAGTACAACTATATGTCTAACCTCGTTAACGACGAAAAAACTGTCTTTTTTCTCCATCTTACTGTCAGGCTTTGAATGAGGAAGCAACATCTTCAAGTCTTCCATTAAATGTCTATCTCGATACGAGATACCACGAGTACCGAAGACGAGAACACGTTGTTTATTGGTCCATTTTACCTGCATCAAGAATTAACATTAGCAATTCAATTACAGTATAACATTAAAAAAACGAAAAAATAGGAGGACTCATTACCTTTTTTGGAATGGGATCCTCTGAGGAACGAGAAATTGGAGGAACAGCGGGTTCCTCCTCGGCTTCCACAACTACTTTCCTCTTCTTAATGGCCTTCTTTTTCTTCTCACTTACAGGTCTTTTGGCCATTACGACGTTGTTTACTTAAATGCAAAGACTCCAAAAACGAATTCACCCAGAAAAAAGGTTTGACCAGGTAATAAGGTAGAATCAAACCAAACAATCAGCCAATGTTATTTTGAGATCCATGTGCCCGTGTTGTCCTCGAGGGCGACAGAATAGAACGCATTTCCTTGTTGATTTGTTTTCTTAGTATCAAATTTCGCCGTAAGGGCGCTGTCCTGGATTAGTACATCCACACGTAGCGGGAAACCAAAAAACATATTTTATAACAGAACGTTACATGCTAGATGTTACACGGATTTGAAGCTTTTTCGTGAAAAAGGTTATATGTGAATGTAGTTTATATAACATGCTACTGAGTGTAAACGCACATTTGATTGGCGTACATAAATTAAAATTAATTATAAAAGACAAGAATAAAATTTATTGGCAACTATATTACATAATTCATGAGATCAACAAAAATTAGCAATCAGATCCCCGCAGTGGCATAACTAGGAATATGATTTGGGGAGGGATGGCGGGACGTCCCTCCTCCCAGGCAACGGGGGTCCGAGAAAATTTTTGAAATATGACATGCCTGGAAATACATTTTGCATCATTTTGGCACTTAAAGTTTGGGTTTCACTCACAACAGGGTAGTTTCCTTCATCAAAGAAAACGAAAGGGATTGATTGCGATTCGTTACCCACCATTATTGTATTCATAATATACAAATGATTTGGTTTTAGAAATACCGGTTTAGACGAATGGCAAGGGTCAATTTTATACTCATTTGAAAAAGGCCAGATTGGCGCCCATGCGATGCCACTCCACGTGACGTCCCAGGGACCTAGTTTCTACACGAGAGGATAGGAGTTTTACATCGTCTGAGGTTACCAATGCATGCATGAGGCACAGAGCTCAGGGAAACATGTCTTAATAATCACCTATTAAAACTGGCTAAGGTCGGAAAGTTTTCTTCGTTTGATAAGGTATTAATAATCCTTATTTAAGCCAAGCGCTACCTGCTAGCGGGGTACTCTGCTACCTGCCAGCAGCCTGCATCGTATCAGCGCTCAAAGCCTCGCCCCAAAGTCACCTCACTTGCGGCAGCGGGAAGCAGGACGACGTCACGCGGAGTTTTTCCCGGCATTCATACTTAGCCGTCGCGTTTTCGCGCGCTTGAAAATTTTCACTTTTCATTTAATCGCGAAAAATGGATATCGTCATATAAAAATCTAAAAGCGTGAAATACGTACTCCAGGAGTAATAATCTTTCGATTTAGGCAATAAAAAAATAAAAGGAAACCACCCTATTCAGTGGGAAATTATCACAACAGGGAAAACAGTATGCTATTATTTATATGAGGCTTTGGAGGAGGGGAGGATCTATCCCCCCAAACCCCTACCACACCACGCCTCTCAGTCCTCATGTGAAAAATTTGCATAAAGCCCGCATAAAATCGTATAACTTTTTTATACATTCTGCATATAATTTTATACAGGTTGCATACATAGTGTACGGTTTATATTCAATTTTTATGCAACTTATATTTTATTATTATATTTTTTATTTTAATAAAGAGATACACATACAGCAATACTGCCAATTTAAAGTGCAGTATTGCTGTATGTGTATCTCTTTATATAAACAATAATGGTTGTTTAGAAGTATGCATTTTATAGAAATTGAATACAAATTGTTTATAGTCTATATAAGTTGTATAGACTTTGTGTAGGGGTTTTATACAAATTTTTCGTAAGGATCAATGCAGTAGAAAATATATTTTTATCTTGACGAGCTCCTGCACGAAGAAAAAAATAGAAAGAGAAAAATGTACACATAATTTAATTGTTAAATAAATTAGAGGAAGGGCACGCCTACATGCAAAAACACAAGAAAGTAACGAGAAATCGTAACGAGACTCAGTGGTGAAACTAGGAATATACTTTGGGCAGGAATGGAGGGGCAAATTCCCCCCCCCCCCCCCAGGCAACGCGGGGTCCGGGAAAATATTTGAAAAATACAATGCCTGGAAATATATTTTACATCATTTTGCCACTTAAAATTTAACTTTAAGCAGATGCAGATTTTATACGTGGAAACTAGACCATAGTTTTAAATATTTTTTTTATTTCTCTGAGGCTTTGGAGGGGACCCATCCCCCTAACCCCCCCCCCCCCATAGTTGCGCCTCTGGTTGGACTTGGAGAATAGAGATTGTTCCGTGTTCGGAAAATTTGATCCCGAAAATTCATTTTTTGGCCCACCTAGCATACAATTGGGGACGTCACCGAAGAGATGACCCCCATCCCTCTGTGATATGAGAAGATTTTTTCTCTTGGGAACAGGAGGAAAGAAATTTAAACGCGCACCAAACAGGAGAGAGCCAAACGTCTACGCAATAATGGCTGGGAAAGCAAATTACAAAACATAGCTAGTCCTATCAGTATTACTGGGCCTATGATTACGCTTAGGGAAATCAAATTCTAAGCTAATTCCATGACATTTATGGAAAATGGCTTGAATTATGGTCATTACTTAGCATATGAAGCATATTTTTCTTGGGAAGAGCTGATTCCTGGCTTAACTTCCAGAAAATTGATTAATACCTTTTATATGAATGGATAGACAGTTCTCATTGGGGGAGGATCTCACTCCCAACCATTATATGATCTCTAGATTCATGCCTAATGAAATGAAGGCCCTGAAAATTCCTCGGTGCTGTGAAAGGTGAGGTCAGGGGTGGGATGGGGCTGTTCAGTTTCGCTACTTTCGTGGCGCCTTGGTTGTATGCAATTCCTCTAAGCAGTAATGAGTGTGCTTAGATAAATGGGTCTTAGGGTGCGATTCATAGACGGCACTTTAGGCTAAAGTATACTTTAGCCGGGCTAAAGTCTGCTTTTTCCGTTTCATAAACGCCACTTTAGAAGAAAAATGGCCGAATCGTCACTTTACCGTAAAGTGCCCAACCGGAGCTCACTTTAGGGCTAAAGTGTCCTTTACGGATAAATAAATATGGCGGCACCGGCTGTTATTGAAGTTGAAATATGAAGATATTTGGGTTACGGAAATGAATAGGAACTAATTTTTTGGTGAGAACACAACAGCAGAGTGGCGTGTTTCAAGAAATAACCAGACACGTAATATATGTCTTTTCCCTGAAAATATATCGTGTCGGTATTGATGGAGATGACCCATTTCTTATGTTTCGAAGTTAAACTCTATCGGTCGTGTGATAATTACAACACAGTAAGTGGTTGGACATATTGGCATAATTTATGTTGCATTTGTACACAAGCTAATTGTTAAGTACTTCTGTTATTTATGCGTTTATGTTCCATGATTTTCCTAAGATACTTGAATATGATAGCAAAATTCTGTTTATATTGGCGTCAATAGCCTTCGTACGCGAAGACTTGATTTTCATGTCGTTTGGTCAGCCAAATGCTAGCTTCTATACCTTGCATTGCATTTTAAGCGTTTTTATTCAAATTTAGCTTAATGTACTCTTGCCGTATGCCTCCATATCACGTTTAACATGTTTCTGTGATTTTGAAACTATATTGAGTCGAGTTTCTGTTTCCTTTTTCGACTATGCATTTGAATGTTTATAATGATGATATAAGATCTCGTCATGAAAGGCAGCAAAAAAATTAAAACATACTTTCCTTCATAAATCATATTATCTGCAGCAAAGCAATGTTTTCTCGAGGATGTAGGATTGTTATGAAATTTCATTTACACAGCATCACAGACTTCATTGACATTTTTTACTACAAAATTCGTGAATGGATACTCGGGTTAGGTATTCACATATGTCGAGGCATCATTTGAAGCAGACAAAGAGATATGTCGAGGCATCATTTGAAGCAGACAAAGAGATATTTATTGATATAAATCCATTCTCACATTCAAAATGTTTCATTGTGTGGCCATTCATTCATTGGTTTTGATGATGTGGGTATTCTTGAATGTCCATTTCTCTAGTATAGTATATAACGCCTTAGCTCTACATTCTAAGAATTAAAATATTGGTAAGCAGAAAAGAATTCAGCAAACACCCATACCTCATTCAAAATATGCGTCCAACTGAGACAACCACTGATCGGTATATCTTCAAATAATTGGTACAGTTTCAAGTGAACGCGAGAGAATTTCACTATTTCACCCACCTTCAATGAAAGTACACCACCAAACTTCTCCTAGCATGTAGTCGTAACAACCGTTTGCAGTTAATCATAGAAAATGTCGTGAAAATATCATCATTTGAATATTTACATCGCTGGAAACTATGAAGGGCATAACCAAAGCACGAAGCTAATTAAAAGTGAGCTTTTATTCAGCTAACTCAGTCATTAACGTATAAAAAGGTAGTGGGGAAAAGCTTTCAATGATGCAGTATTCATTTACATTCGCACATAATATGAGAAAACGAGAAAATGCAGCTTAATAAAATCTTAGCAAAATACAACACGAAAACCCAGTCGCTAGAAACAATTGTAAACAAGTACGCATTTAAAATCGTGTGTCATCTTTTTCTTCACTTTTTCGCAGCGTTCATTGCCAACACTCAAAATTTCAATGCATGATCGAGACTTTAGGAGCTAAAGTGCCACTTTATAAAGTGAGATCCTTGAAACGACTCTGCATCGAACTTTAGCTTAAGTCTCACTTTACCGTAAAGAGAGACTTTGTTAAGTGAGCAATTTCAGTGTCGTCTATGAATCGCACCCTTAGACATTCTCCAATCGTCTTTAAATATTGTTTGTTTAGCTGGTGAAATTAAAAACTTGCAACGAAGGGTCATCATTATCATTCACTCACGCATTAACTCAAGCCATAGGTCGGTAGGTAAGGGTATCCTTAACATAATTGTTAACTGCAGGGGTGCGACATCGCAAAAATAGAGTTAGGGGCCAGTTCCCTTTTTTGGGCCGCCTCGCATATGGAGGATTTTTTCAAAGTGTGCAAAGACTTCAATAATGGCATAACAGCCGAAACCGGTAGTATCGTATTTTAGTTGTCCATCTGTAAGGGATCTAGAATAGAATAGTATATTTTTCTAATGCTCTAGGTAAAACCTATGAGAGCAAAAAAAAATGGAAAATACAGGAATAAAATATTCTTTACTAATAACACAGAAATATAAGTTCTTACTTAGGGTGCGATTCATAGACGGCACTTTAGGCTAAAGTATACTTTAGCCGGGCTAAAGTCTGCTTTTTCCGTTTCATAGGGTGCGATTCATAGACGGCACTTTAGGCTAAAGTATACTTTAGCCGGGCTAAAGTCTGCTTTTTCCGTTTCATAAACGCCACTTTAGAGGAAAAATGGCCGAATCGTCACTTTACCGTAAAGTGCCCAACCGGAGCTCACTTTAGGGCTAAAGTGTCCTTTACGGATGAATAAATATGGCTGCACCGGCTGTTATTGAAGTTGAAATATGAAGATATTTGGGTTACGGAAATGAATATGAACTCATTTTTTGGTGAGAACATAGCAGCAAACTGGCGCGTTTCAAGAAATAACCAGACAAGTAATATATGTCTTTTCCCTGAATATATATCGAGTCGGTATTGATGGAGATGACCCAATTCTTATATTTTGAAGTTTAACTCTATCGGTCGTGTGATAATTACAACACAGTAAGTGGTTGAACAGGTTGGCATAATTTATGTTGATTTTATATACAAGTTAATTGTTAAGTTCTTAGGTTATTTATACGTTCATATTCTAGAATTTTCCTTAAAGATACTTGAATATGTAGCAAAATTCTGTTTACATTGGCGTCAATAGCCTTCGTAAACAAAGACTTGATTTTCATATCGTTTGGCCAGCCAAATACTAGTTTCTACACCTTGCATGGCATTTTAAGCGTTTTCATTCAATATTTGCTTAATGTACTCTTTCCGTATGCCTCCATATCACGCTTAACATGTTTCTGTGATTGTGAAACTAGAGTCGAGTTTCTGTTTCGTTTTTCGACTATGCATTCGCATGTTTACAATGATGATATAAGATCTCGTCATGAAAGGCAGCAATAAAAAGTAAAACGTACTTTCCTTCATAGCCATATTATCAGCAGCAAAGCAATGATTTCTCGAGGATGTAGGATTGTTATGAAATGTTATTTACACAGCATCACAGACTTCACTGACATTTTTTACTGCAAAATTCGTGAATGGATACTCGGGTTAGGTATTCACATATGTCGAGGCATCTTTTAAAGTAGACAAAGAGATATTTATTGATATAAGTCCATTCTCACATTCAACATGTTTCATTGCGTGGCCATTCATTCATTGGTTTTGATGATATAGATATTCTTGACTGTACATTCTCGTCCATTTCTCTAGAATATATAACCCCTTAGGTCAACATTCCAAGAATTAAAATATTGGTAAGCACAAAAGAATTCAACAAACACCCATACCTCATTCAAAATATGCGTCCAACTGAGACAACCACTGATCGGTAAATCTTCAAATTAATTGGTAGTTTCAAGTTAACGCGAGAGAATTTCACTATTTCACCCACCTTCAATGAACGTACACCATCAAACTTCGACTAACATGTAGTCCAACTTTTCCCTGAATATATATCGAGTCGGTATTGATGGAGAAGACCCAATTCTTATATTTTGAAGTTTAACTCTATCGGTCGTGTGATAATTACAACACAGTAATTGGTTGAACCGGTTGGCATAATTTATGTTGCATTTGTACACAAGCTAATTGTTAAGTACTTCTGTTATTTATGCGTTTATGTTCCATGATTTTCCTAAGATACTTGAATATGATAGCAAAATTCTGTTTACATTGGCGTCAATAGCCTTCGTACGCGAAGACATGATTTTCATGTCGTTTGGTCAGCCAAATGCTAGCTTCTATACCTTGCATTGCATTTTAAGCGTTTTTATTCAAATTTAGCTTAAAGCCGATGTCCCACGGTCAAATTTGCGTCAAAATATTTTGGTCAAAATTTGATGCAACTGACGCGCACCCTGTCCCACGGTCAAAATTTTGTCCAACTGGCTTTTGGTCCTATCGTTTGTGCAAATCACCGATTTGTACAAATGGATAGGACAGGTTCTAAATTTTCATCCAATTGGATGAAACCAACCAATCACAGGGCCTTTGACAAAAAAGCATCGCCAAGCGCTGACACACAGGCCAAATACGTTTAACTTATTTATCGTCTGCATGAGTATTTTAATTAATAATTATGTATATTATGGACACAAAAATAAACTTTGTTGTATTCCACACAGTATGCATTAAAAACCCAACCGGTTTCCACCTTTTCAGGTCATTATCTTAATCGTAAACCTCTAGATAAGGACCTGAAAAGATCGAAACCGGTTGAGTTTTTTCATTAGTATTGTATGGAATACTAAAAGGTTTAGTTTTAAATTTATAATATCACCATACCACGAAGTGAATTCACAAAACATTATTTCAAATATATATATACGTTCGTGATCGTCTATTTCATCGCCTGGTGTGGCCCTAAAGGTAAATATGAGCAAAAATTTGTCTTAGAGATAGGCGATGGAAGCTCTCAACTAGGAAATCCGTAATAATCAGTTGATCTTAAATAGAAAGGAAGCGATCTTTAGAATCGCAATACCAGGAGGGATGTTTTGGAAATAATAAAAGATTTACTTAAGGTATCGAGGAACGAGCAGCTGGAGAAATGACTGATATGAACTGACGATTGTACCTGTGAAACACTACAGCTGCCCGATTCTATTACTATGATTATAGGATAAGGACCTTATTTTAGAAACTGCTAGATTAGGAGAGAAAAATGTGATTTAATTGCACGCTTACAGCACTATTCATAACATCTCCTCAACCACAATGTCCATCATTTATTAATAACATTTTCCTCGCGGGAATAAACTGCCTCACGTTTGTATCCTGGCGTTTTATTCTGCCCTCAACCTTGCTGATAAGGGACATGAAAATATCCAGACTTGTCGTCAATTATTATCGATAATAAACGGGAGCATCGGCGACCAACTCCTTCTCCAACATGTTTAGCATGCTTATTCCAACGCTTTCATACCCCTTTTCCAGCCAAGGCCAAGTTCAGCATTCCTTCTGTTTTCTTTTTTTCGCATCTTTAATGTTCAAGAGGCCTGTTCAAACAATTTCGCCTGCTTAAAAAGAAAGATTCCTCCACCTCCACAAGTTTCCTAGGGCGTAGTCCAGTACAAGCTCCCAGTGCTCCGAAGCACTGGGAGCGAGTCTTTGCGTGGTCCAGTAGAAGCTACAAAAGCTACCGTGGCGCTCTCGTACGTCACGCATGACGTCACTATATTCGCTTCTCTCTCGCTACAAACGCTCCCAAGAAATAGGTAGGGCGGCTGGAGCGAACCGGTTTTCAGCGCGAATTTGAACGGGAAGGAAGGCAAAAGAAAATGGTGTTCATAACAATTGTGGACCTGGCCGGCGATAATATGACCATTTGGAGTTGATGGAAGAAGTCGCTAAGAGAGCCTGGATAGTAAATGCTAAAATTAAATGGTTAAAGAACTATTCGGGGGATATTACGGTGAGGCAAATGGCTGTAACTCAATGGTTTCACAATTCAGAGTCGCCACGGGCCAGATCGGGGAAGAAATTGAGCGGCAAGACCAAGATATCTTATAAACTTTGTTGTTGTGATAATTAATTATATATAATATTATTTAATTATTAGTGGTTTAAGCTTGAGCTAGCGAGAAGGGTAGATAGAAAATGGCTATTCGAAATTAATAAGACATGTAGTGAGTGAACTTTCCGGTCGAAGCATTCCGTCCGTTACATAAGAATTATGTTAATTTTGTAAGTTATATTGATTTATTTGTTATTTAGATCAATTATTAGTTATTTGAACTTGATATTGCGTGAAATTGAGATAGAATATGACTTCTTAGGTTAGGGTACGTGAACTTCTAGTTAAAGCATTCCGTTTGTTGCTTTTTGGCGGCCAACCTAGGTTTTCTTCAAGCTTTCCCCATGAAGATTGTATTCTCTGTTAAATGATGATATCTTCCTCTAATCTTCAACTGAAGCTTAATCAATTATTGATGTTCGGTTGTATTTTACTTATGTAATTTTCTTAAGGTCAGGTTGACACGCATTGCATTTATGCTTAAGGCTCGTTGTTGACGAGATTGGTTCAAGTGTAGGACTGCTTTTGAGACTGTCATACAATGTCATGAGTGCAATTGATAAATAGTATAAAGGACACTCCACTTAAGGCCTTTTTACACCTACATAAATCCGCACAAGTCTAAATGTATGAACGCGAGAAAGAACACGAAATGTACCGTACGGTTGCGTTGTTGCACGTTAAGTGCATGGTTACACGTGTAACCACTCAACTTGTGCAAATGCATGATCGGCTAATTTAACCTATTTTAGCTAGGTTCAAACATTCGTACATGTTCCGTTTCGGTAGACAAAAATAATTCACGCAAATAGGCATTAACTTGTACGTGTATCGTTTAAACGCAGGCTTTTAGGTGAGTTAAGTTAATTAGGCTTATTTTTGGTTTCATTGAAATTTCTCTAATAAGGTATTTAATCAGTCTTATCTTCTTTCATATGTATCATATGATCTGCTCTTTATAGTTTACGTTTATCACCTTGTTGTTAGAGGATTTGCAAACCAGTGGGTAAAATCTTCAGGACAAGCATCGGTCTGTGGTGCCCGATCATGGTATCCAATGAAGATCTAATATTAAGTAGGTTTCTTGTGGTGTACCCCATGGTCATATTCTTTTGTCATTTATATTACTGACCTCTCTAACAAGCTAAATAAAGTACAAGGGGCTATAACAATCCCTAATTCAGACGATCTAATATCCGAGCAGACGATACCGACGATACTAGTAAAACAAACGACTAACAAATGCTACAATCGCTCCAGCCGTGATCCAGTAGGGTAGCACTGGGAGCGATAGGAGCGAAAGTGGACCACGAATCTGTAGCGTCTGTAGCGGGAGCACTTGGGAGCATTGGGAGCGTGTACTGGACTACGCCCCTAGTTGTTTACATAAATATCGTCTTTCGTTTGTTTTTGATCAAAATGAGATGCATCGTGGGACACCCCCAGTCCAGTTGTATCAAAATATTTGCATCAAAATTTTTGGACAAAAATTTTGATCAAAATATTTTGACGCAAATTTGACCGTGGGACATCGGCTTAATGTACTCTTGCCGTATGCCTCCATATCACGTTTAACATGTTTCTGTGATTTTGAAACTATATTGAGTCGAGTTTCTGTTTCCTTTTTCGACTATGCATTTGAATGTTTATAATGATGATATAAGATCTCGTCATGAAAGGCAGCAAAAAAATTAAAACATACTTTCCTTCATAATCATATTATCTGCAACAAAGCAATGTTTTCTCGCATCACAGACATTTTTTACTACAAAATTCGTGAATGGATACTCGGGTTAGGTATTCACATATGTCGAGGCATCATTTGAAGTAGACAAAGAGATATTTATTGATATAAATCCATTCTCACATTCAAAATGTTTCATTGTGTGGCCATTCATTCATTGGTTTTGATGATGTGGGTATTCTTGAATGTCCATTTCTCTAGTATAGTATATAACGCCTTAGCTCAACATTCTAAGAATTAAAATATTGGTAAGCAGAAAAGAATTCAGCAAACACCCATACCTCATTCAAAATATGCGTCCAACTGAGTCAGCCACTGATCGGTATATCTTCAAATAATTGGTACAGTTTCAAGTGAACGCGAGAGAATTTCACTATTTCACCCACCTTCAATGAAAGTACACCATCAAACTTCGCCTAGCATGTAGTCCTAACAACCGTTTGCAGTTAATCATAGAAAATGTCGTGAAAATATCATCATTTTAATATTTACATCGCTGGAAACATCGAAGGGCAATGCACGAAGCTAATTTAAAGTGAGCTTTTATTCAGCTAACTCAGTCATTAACGTGCAAAAAAGGTAGTGGGGAAAAGCTTTCAATGATGCAGGTGTGTCATCTTTTTCTTCACTTTTTCGCAGCGTTCATTGCCAACACTCAAAATTTCAATGCATGATCGAGACTTTAGGAGCTAAAGTGCCACTTTATAAAGTGAGATCCTTGAAACGACTCTGCATCGAACTTTAGTTAAAGTCTCACTTTACCGTAAAGAGAGACTTTGTTAAGTGAGCAATTTCAGTGTCGTCTATGAATCGCACCCTTAGACAGTAATGAACACACACATACATATACATATTTATGTAGAAAGTTTTGTTAACATTACAACTTTAAGATAATAACTCTAATGAAATTAGGAGACTGAATTAAGCCCCAGACTTCAAATAGGAGTACAGCCTTCTTTTAAACGACTGAAGTGATTGTGACGACTTTATATTTGGCGGAAGAGAGTTCCAGAATCTAGACGCAGTTGGATGAAAAGATATATTGGTGCGGGCTTTGGGAATTTGAAGGTCAGAAACACGGCGGGCGGAAATTCCATAACTTTTTTGCGGGGGATGAATAATTCGTACAGGTATACAGGAGTCTGTTTTTGGAACAAGAAGAACAGAAAAAGATCCCAGGATTTAATCCCTTCGGCTGCGAAGAGGTAACCAATTCAGATCAGTGTAGAATTTGGACAAATGTTCATCTCTACGTAAATCAAATATAAATCTAACACAGGCGTTAATTAACCGTTGCAGACACATTTCAAATACACCAGGTAAGCCATTATAGACTAGTATACAATAATCAATAATGGGGAAGATAACACATGTGACAAGCATAATTCTCGTGGTAATAGGGAGATTTTTCTTTTGTAGATTCAATAAATAAAGAGCCTTATTCCCTTTATTACATACTTCAAGCACATGCTGATCCCATGATAGATTGCAGGTGAGCGTGAGTCCAAGTGGTGGAAGTGACATTTAACCCTTTCGAGACGGCGGAGTTTTCGTCTTAGCATGACTGCTGTACTGAGCCCCAAGAGACTCTTCTTTCTCGTGGTACGGAGCATTTTTGGAGGGCAATCGTTAAGAAGGGTATTGCTGAACCTTTTTCGACCCCTATACGCAGGGACTTTGCATTATCTCGGACTCTGAGAGTAGTTGTGCTCCCTCCTTTCCGGGTTTACGACCATACCTGCGGCATTGGTTCGCGGTCAACTTATGTATTGCTTATATGTATTTAGCAAATGGATAATTGTTGCGTGCACGTAAATTACAGCCTTTGAATTAAATTCGTCATTTTTATCAGAGCATTGTAAAATTTTAAACGAAGTTCTAAGGCCATTATTAACGCATTTAACGCAGCAACAATTTCCATGTTGATGTTTATACATAACTCGAGATATAAGTTAATATTTGTCGTAGAATTTCGTTTAAAAATTGCAAACGCTCCTCAAAAGACAAATAATTCAATTCTTAGTGTATATTTCTTGAGAAATGAACAAATATTTATTTCGAAAATTGACTGTATAAACAATTGAATGACCGCTGTCCCGTACCGCTGAGAGGGGTTCTAAAAGACGAAGGGTCCGGGTACCTACTCCCGGATTCCGAGGGTTAATCCTAAACCCCAAAGCGTTGGGTCCCGAGACAAAGGCGTTGTAAACCCACGACCATCCTAAAAGGGGGGAGCTAGAAAACGTATATATACGGCTTTCGTTCTCCTGGCTGGGAAAATCTCACACGTATATATACGCCCGTCAGGGGCGGATCCAGGATTTCTTTCTGGGAGGGGCACAAGCAAGGCCGTATCCAGGATTTTGTTCAGGGGGGGGCACAAGGATACCTCGTCATACAAAACGAACGAAATGATAATGGAACCGTATTAAAAATCTAGCATATTTTTAAGGGTCTGGGGGGGGGCACGTGCCCCCGTGCCCCCCCCCCTGGATCCGCCTATGACGCCCGTCGTCTCCCGGGTCAGGAAACGTCCACACGTATATATACGTGTACAGTAGGGAAAAGGTTAAATTTGGGAGGCTGTCATAAGCAATTGTGTTTAGAAGTCTTTTATTACCAAAAATTATAGCTTGGGTTTTGTTTGGGTTTAACTGAAGGCAGTTCAATTCAGCCCAGCTGCATATTGAGCGAATTTCTGAGTTAATCATGTGAATTTACGGAAAAATGTAGAAATTTCCATCCTCATAGGAAATTTTTTTCCTTTCTGTAGAAACATTAAATTATGGTTTCATTAGTAGTAGGACCCACCCGCCTCTGTGACGGTGTGGGATTCCTCTTCCCCAGCCCTTCCAACCCTATCCTATCCCAGGAAGCGTCGTCGGGCTCTCTTCGCGGCGGCGGACAGTGGTCCCAAATCGGCCAAAGCTGGCCAAAATTAATAACGTCGGAATTTTATCTAAATTAGAAACAAAAATGAAAATTCCCCACTGATTATGATCGCCTGAATCTGATTTTGGCCTTATTCTTATGCTATCTCTTCATTTTAGCATTTTTTGAGTTGTTATTATTTAAACAATTTTTAGAAAATGTCGATATAGATGTCATTTCGATTGGCGATAACGTGCTGTTAATGGAGAACTTAAAACAGTTTAATTTTAAAGTAAAAGACGTATAAATTGTAGTTAAAAGCCATGATAGAACTTACGACATGAAATTGTTGAGATTCGAACCCGCGACCATAAGCGTAGTTGGTGAGACACCGAAATCGGAAAAACTATTCACACTTATACATTTTTGGCTTCCATGTATTTGAAAAGTAACATTACATTAAATAAATTGACTGATATTAAGGAAATTGAGGATAATTAAGTTTAAATTTCAATGAAATCACTTAAACATATCCCAAAAATGAATTTTAAAAGAATCGTCGTCCGATGTCACCCCATCTGACTCTTTTTCGCTCAGCGAATCACTTAAAATTAGCAGATTTTCACCTCACTTGATAGGCTAACCTTGTTTTTTTTTTTGGAAATTCTGGTGTAATTAAAATGTATAGTTCAGATATTAAAAGGAGTCTTCGAAAGATATCTTTATGATTTAACACTCTTGAGGATTTCTCGCACGGTGCTCTCGGAATTTCCTCGTGTCTATGTTCCTTGCCTCCAATGCTTCCTTCGTTAAAACTTTTCATTTGGCAATTGCTGTTCCATGTAACAGCAATTTATGTACCATGGGCAGCATATAATACGACCATGAAGCTCGATGTACAGTTTAGCTTTTTCCATGCTATATTGGCTGAAGGCTTCATTATTCATCTTCTAGCTGCAGGAAAGGGATTTAAATATCACTGAAAGTCGAAGCATAAGTCTTTCATCGATACCAGTAATGAAAATTGCAAATCACATTAATAATTGCATTTCATGCATCTAAAGCATCTGTTTGTAGATTTTTGAAAATTGTGGAAACAGGTCCAATATTTCTTACTAATTTATTATAATTTTAAACTTACACGTTATTTCATCTTGACTGGAATGAAAATGCATGATGATTGAGATTAATGAATGATCATTTTTACATACACCATATGATCGCCGACTGTGCATGCATGCACAGTAATCATTTGCACTCAGTAGATGCGAGAGGGAAATATTGATAATTGATATACTTCTGGAGGGAATTTGAACTTCTTTTTGAAACCAGCTTTTGAACGTCTCTTTGAAATGCTCATCTGTCGGTGCGAAGGCTTCCGCGGTGCGCTGGTAATGTAGGCTGCATTTTCCGGGTTTCACCGCATCGTGGTTGTGTTGGAGACAACAGTTTCTCCTGCATTCCAGAAGGAGACGGTTGAAGGCGTCTTCAACCTGAAGACGCCTGCTGGAATGCAGGAGAAACTGTTGTCTCCAACACAACCACGATGCGGTGAAACCCGGAAAATGCAGCCTACATGCTAATCTGTCCTCCAGCTTTGATTCCACTTTCTCAGGTATTTTGGGAAAAAATTCTTTGCATAAAGCGCGTCAGAATATTTTTGGCATGCTTGATTTCATTCCGTCAAAATCTTGTTTCCAAATATTCCACGACATATTCCTTCTTCTTCGCTTATGAATACTCTTTTCTTTCTGAATTTTTATTGTACGCCGCAAGGTACGAAAACGTTGCGGCATCCATAATTCAAATTTAGCAGGCGTATTTATTGATGAAACGATGAATGTGGTTTCTAAAAGTTGTCTATTTTTGACCAATCAAAAACCAGAAATTACCTATGAGTTGACATTGAATAAAAGATATATAGGCTTATATAGACTTGACTCTGAGTTTCTGGCGTATCCTGAAATTTGAATGCCAAACATAGGCAAACCAAGAGCTTTAATTACCTGGACAGGAGAAGTTTCTCGAGTTTGCAGTGTTAACACAGTTCGGAGCACAGCACTTGTTCACTGAGAAAATCATTAAGTAAAACTGAGTGGGAAATATTCACCACATCCATGCAATGGTCATGGTAAGGGAGGCCGTCATCTTCATTCCGTTATTATTAAAAATACACTTGCAAGATGCACGCACCCTTGATGGGTTTAGACGAATATTTCCCTCCGCATTCCATCCTATCTACGTCTACGGGCTGCTGAAATGATCCTGTGAACAATTTTTGGCGGCAATGGGGCGGCAAGGGGATTATAGGGAGCATTTATTTCTCTTAGTGCCAAGACCTTATTGCGGAATAACGTGCTGACAACGCTGTACAGCATGTAAGGGATCTTTTCTCAAAAAAAATATGAGGAAAGTTTTGCAGAGAAAAGCATCTAGTGGTTACTGTAAGTTTCTCGCATAGTGACTTATGTAGTCGCTTTTGATCACTCATAATTTTTCTCATTAAGAGCATGACAACCGGCCTTCATTGGTTTCATGAATATTTGAAGGTGAGTGCACAAACGAAAAGTGTGCATACGGTAGGCGTGAAACACTTGATTTGTATAATCTCACAGGATGTAGAATTATGATAAGTATGCACCATGCAAGTTCGACCACCGATACAGAAATATTTTAGCAATAATGCCATTCGGTCTTCCGCCGGCCAGCCGCCCTCAGCGGAGTGGTGCACCGCTCAACTTAAAACCCTCTAGATGTCGGATAAGCAATATAGGCAAGATTTTTTTCTCCATCTTGTTGTATATACTCTTCCCAAGGATTCTGCATAGGAATCTTTGAGAAGCACGGCGGAGCACAAAACTATATCGACTCATTTTACTAAAAATAGCTAACATTATAAATAATTGAATATTGTTATAAAAAATTCTGAAACGAGGAAAGCTTACCATAATATTGTGCAAAAATGTTCAAACTTACCGTATTAAAATTGACAGATGAATCCCATGAAATTAAATTAGTCATTTATTAAGTTGAATTTCCTTAAAATCGACTATTTCTACGCGTCGGGCATTTTAGGCTGAACATGCCAATGTTTGACGGGTTGCACAGGTCAACATGATAATCACACAGACCTATGAGGTACGAAATATTGTAGGCTATATCCGTAGAATCCGAATACATAATTCAAAACTTCCTCGTAAAAAGTTGAAAAAATGACTTTTGGCCAGCTTTCTTCGATTAGGGACCACTGCGCGCGGCAGTGGGACAGTGTGCGCCGACTTCCTTCCTTTCTCCTTCCTTGTTCTCCCCCTTCTGCGGTGCAGGGGTGAAAAGCTTGCGCTTACAGACCTTGCTCCAGTAGTTTAACCCCGCGAGCCCACCCTGGAGTCTCGTTACACTTGTCCATCTGTAAGGGCTCTGAAAAAATTCTCAGTATAGATACTGCAGAGAATGTTTCCCTAAGTCCCCGAGTGTCTGGGCGGCTGAGGAGATGGTAAGCAGATGATATAGCAACTAGAAGATTGTGTCGAGAAGGGTCTATCCGAAGACTACATGATGATCGGCAACTTTAGCAACTAGTAAGACGAAAAATACAACAAGAAGATTAATAGAAAGAGTCTAATTGCATGAGTATAGAATGGAAACTGACGTTTTAGGAGAGATATGCATAAGTAAAAATGGGAAAATATTTGGCGAAACTTCGGTAAAAGTAGAGGCAATGATGGCGAATTATGTTCGGCAAGTATTAATTTTGTAAGACTATGAACGTTTATTTTGCTGCGTGTCAGTCAGTCATTCTGCATTCATTTTGTTCTTTCTTCCCTTGAGTTAATTCTATTGACCAGAGATTTAATGCGATTAATGTGAATTTCTGCCTTAAAGTCATGGTGTGTTGGCCTTTTTAGCAGTAGGTGGACGAGAGGAAAATGTATTTTTATTTTTAGAGTGAGAGAGCCAACATACTGTGCGACATTCGACCAGCGAGTTACGCGGGGCATATGAAAAGTAAGGTGTCAATTTTTTTTCAAAGTTGTTGAGATTTTTTGCCAATGCATAGTACATGGCATAGTACATGGTTAGAAAACTTGAGCATTCATTTTTTTCTATGTGGCCGCCCTTGCGCTCGACGAACCGCATTCGTGAGACGAAATCTTGAAGTCCCTCCTCGAACCAGCTTCCCGCCTCTTCCCATAGGTAGGCAATTTTACCGCATCTTGAACGTCGCGACGACGCGTCGTAGTCGTTCGCGAATAGGGTTGTTTCCTATTTTTTTAATTGCCTAAATCGAAAGATTATTACTTCTGGATTACGCATTTCGCCTTTTAGATTTTTAAATGACGATATCTACTTTTTGCGGTAAAATGAAAAGTGAAAATTTTCAAGCGCGACGGCTACGTATGAATACTGGGAAAAGCCCGTGTGACGTCATTCTGGTCCCCGCTCCTGCCGTGTGAGGTGACCTTGGGGCGAATCGGTAACGAATATTGGTAACGAATCGCCATCAATGCCTTTCGTTTTCTTTGATGAAAGAAACTACCCTATTAGATTAAAAGTGCCATTTGTAGCATGGCTTGTTTAAATAACTTAATGTTGAATTTTGCTAACCTTCACGATATCGATTATCGAGATAAAAAAATTAATGCCGCCATATCGCATCCACACACTTGCCACATCTACGCACTCTTCTTATAAACTGGAATCGACAACACGACCGAAAAAACGGCTTAAAATTCGGAGTCGGGATACGTAGGCAGATTTTATCTTAATATTCACAATCTAGAAGCATATTGACATAGAATGGTATATGTTAATAGGGTAATTTCTCTCATCAAAGAAAATGAAATGCATTGATTGTGATTCGTTACCCTCCATTAGTGTATTCATAATATACAAATTATTTTGTTTTAGGAAGCCCAGTTTAGAAGAATAATAATGGTCAATTTTAACCGCATTTGAAAAAGGCCAGATTGGTGCCCATGCGATGCCACTCCACGTGACGTCACAGGGGCCCAGATGCCGTACGAGTAGCCAGTAGTTTTACATCGTCTGAGATTACCAATGCATAAATGAGGCACAGAGCTCAGGGAAACATTTATTAATAATCACCTATTAAAATTGCCTGTGGTCGGAGAGTTTCCTTCGTTTCGTAGGG
Organism: Ischnura elegans; assembly: GCF_921293095.1. NCBI lineage: Eukaryota > Metazoa > Arthropoda > Insecta > Odonata > Coenagrionidae > Ischnura > Ischnura elegans. The sequence goes on from NC_060246.1 coordinate 151,349,801, forward strand.
TATTAATAATCCTTATTTAAGCCAAGCGCTACCTGCTAGCAGGGTACTCTGCTACCTGCTAGCAACCTGCATCGTAGCGGCGCTCATAGCCTCGCAACAAAGTGGCCTCACACGGCAGCAGCCGGAACCAGAATTACGAATCTCAGGTTTTTCCCAGCATTCATACTTAGCCGTCGCGTTTTCACGCGCTTGAAATTTTTCATTTTTCATTTAATCGCGAAAAATAGATATCGTCACTTTAAAATCTAAAAGTGTGAAATACGTACTCTAGGAGTAATAATATTTCGATTTAGGCAATAAAAAAAATAAGAAACCACCCTATTGGCACAACTCGTCGGAAGTACGAGGCATATTCATGAAGTATAGGGGCCGTTTGGTCACGGGAAAAATATGCTCACAAGAAGCACATTTTATTAGCACTTTTAGTTAGCTACAAACCTACTTCACCTCTCTACCTAATCGCCGCTCACTTCTAAGCATTTTTCGTACCACTGCACCAAGGGTTAAAGAAGCTGCAGCTTCTTTAACCCTTTTAGGTAAAATAAGGGACATATATGTGTCCAAAATTTTTTTAATTCTCTCAAAATTAAATGAGAAGGTGTATGATTGTAAGAAATGGTTCTATTGAAGAGTAGGCTATTAGCTTCTAGTTTTAAATTATTTTTGTGATATCCTTTAGATATTCCAGTTTCCACATTGTTAAGAACTTTCACTTGAAATGCGTTAACGAAGTGGTAATTTGATATTTTATAACAAATCAATGAGGTCAATTATAACAGAACTGTCGGTTTATCCTTTAGGGGTACCTAGTCTGTGGAAAAGCGGAGTATGAAAAATTCCGCTTTGTACTTTAATTTCCACAAAACTTGTTTTTATGCCATTGGACAATTATATGTCCCTGTGGACCATGACGGAGCGATAATTGGTATTATTTCACGTCCCAGACTGCATCTCAAAAATATTATAGATACCGCTTTCATACAAATGTTTTTGGAATCTGCACGTCAATACTAGCATAAAAATGTATTTTTTATATAATCTAATGACTGCAATCCTTATGGACCTTAAATGGTTAGCCCCTCTGCATAGAATGTTTCCCTACGCAGGTATGTGTAAAACAATTGGCTGAAAAGAGCATCCTTTATTTTTTCACATTTCTGTGATAAATAGTAAATTTAAATCTATGAAAAAAACCAAATGAAAGAAGAAGAGCTTACCTTTAAATAATGCAATGATTTTATCCACACAACAGTTCAATGAACTACTGGTGGAGGCTAAAGGTTTTTAAAGAAGTATTTTATACAAAAAAATCAATGGTCGTTTTCCATGAAATTTATTCAATTTTGACCAATATGGTGGCCTGGGATTGATGTTTTGGTCAGCTTTTTTCGATTTTAGTCCGCTAAGCGGTGGCTCAAATGTTTTTTTTTTATTTGAAAGTTGCAAGTGCGCATGAATTTATGCATTTAGTTTCATCAGCATAAGAGAATAATTAGTTTGACCACACTTTCTTCGACACTATCGCATCGCTTTTGAAAAGTTCTGCTGTATTTAATAGAAAATTATTGCCTGCATTTCAGGGATGAACGTCTGGTTTTCCCGGTATCTATGTTAGATACGAATATTGCGGTAAGAAGTTACAAAAATCAACAATTGTTGATACATGCTACCGTTCCCATTGATAGTCTCAAATTTGAATACATATGTTAAAAATCGTTAACTGTAGCTTTGGCCTTATCTAAATCACAATATAGCCAAAGTGATTGAAACTCCTTGGGCTATTCTGCCGTGTCAATGTTTGGATGGCACTATAGATGGTTACCTCAAAAAACGAAAAGATTAGAATGTTTGAAAAAAAAAAATTATTTTCACATTTCTTTCAAGCTGAAAAAATAAGGACATTAAAAAAGTATTTTTGAGACATTAAGAGATTCAATTCTACTGGTGATAATGTAATTTTTCTATGTTTGCTACACAGACACATTGGTCTCAAATTGGTAAATACAAAGGGGAGTTCCTTCAGATAATATGATGCTGACCTACTCAGCAAAGGAGAGCAATACCAATTACCTTTAAATTAAATTGCTTAAAATACATTACAAATGCATGATATAAAACAAAGGCTGTTCGAGAGTGTCGATGTGAAAGTGAGTATTTTGAAATGTGGTAAAATAGAGGTTTTTTTTACTAATTTTAACACATTTTGTAATGGAAAAACTTGATTTTTCATAGAAATCTTTTGTAGATAAGTGAGTTTTCAGCATTTTGTTTTCTTTAATGATGGAGGAAAGTAACTGTGTTTTTATATTTTGTGGGTGGGGAGAATCCGGATTCTCCATGCCAAAGCCGTGTCAGAGTTATTGTACTCCTATATCTAAGACAAATAAAAAATGAAACAAAGATACCACAAGTGAATATGAGAACAAGGAAAATACAAATGCTATGTTTATATTCATCTTTGTTTCATCTGCCATTTGTCTCAGAGATGGAAACACAAACATTGACATCGCAGTAGTATGGAGATGAATAAATATATGCATGTATATAAATAAAATCCTAAAATATGATTCTATGCACAGAATTCTTCTGCTGAATGAAAACACAATTCAAAATACAGTATTTATTATAAACAATATTTACAAATTTACAATGTATTTCACCCTTCAAAGTGACTATACAATCAGCAATGACTTAAGATATTTGAATGTTTGGCATGATCCCATCAAGTAATGATTTACAGTCTATATAAATAAAAATGCCTTCATCTTTTGGAATTAAATGAATGTGACAGTAGCAATATTAATAATTCATCAACATACATTTGAAGCTCTTGCTCATGTTTTTGAAAGCTTCAAATAAGAATGATGTTAAATCTGCTTTGCCTGGGAGAGTACAGTCGAATGGCTATGTTTTCCTCACTAACAATAGAGTATACTTTTCCGATAGTCACATTGTGAAGGATTCTTCCTGGATAGGTAAAAAGGATACAATTTTGGAATCATTTACTGGGTTTATTACAAAGGAGAAGTCTTACAAATTCTGAAGAGGGGTAACAAATGGAGCACTTCCGTTATCTTGCTTGCCATTCCATTCCACATACTCAACCTACATTTCCTCTCTGCATTTCTGCAATGTGATTGTCATTGAGGTAGCAGGCAACTTTTATAAAATTACAATGGGAAAATTGTACATTCATTCTCCTCTCTTGTTAGTCTTCTTTCACTCCTTAAGTTTTTTTTTTTCAGGTTTTTATCATTTGCCATTTCAAAGTATCCACTTTATTCGTCAGCGTATGATCCAGGGTGACAATATCAATTTAGATTGAAACCTTGTAACCTTTTTTTCCAAAGCCTTTATTATCACTCCTGCTCATCTCTTAGCCAAAATTTGTGCAAAATTCATTACCACATACTACACATTTTATGACTTTGGAAAATGGTTTCCAGAAAGGCACTAAGTTATAGAAATAGATTGGAAGGTATCGTAATTGAGAAGTTGAGGGTTTCTAATGGGTGGATACATCTCTGGCAGTAAGTTATATTTTAACAAGGCACAGGTGAGTGGAGATAGGAAGAATTATTTTTACCTATTCAGAGCAGTGACTTTGCCCACACAATTTAATAGATTTTGGGGATCAGTTATGCATCTGATCTTAAAGAAAGAGGTGTCATAGATACTGTGAACAAAAAAACCTCTGATGTCACGCATTCGGCCCAATCTAATCATTCCAAAGATCACATTTGACTATTGCTGTTGCTTGATTCATAGGATTAAGGCTGGTAAACTACCTCAAGTCATATTTTCCTTCTTTATTCAAAGGAAAACAAGCCACAAATGCCTAATATCACAGAATTAGCCAATGCATTGGTTTATTATTCCTCTCTTTGTCATAATAAAAGAGACATTACCCTGAAACATGATTGCTGCCCACAATTTTCAGTCATCCTGCTTCATTCTTTAATCTGTAACTCCATAATCACACTCTCATCCTCAAGGCTGGCTAGTCATCAAAGGAGGCAAGTGTAGGAAAGTTTAGCCCATTTGTGATGCTACTTGAAGTTTTTTTTCACTGATTTATACTCCAAATTAATATACAATGATAAAATGGAAATTTACAGTTGTGTGTATACGCACCATGGAACTAGGTAGTAATATAATGACGGATGAAACTGTTCAGTCATGGTTAAGGAGTCTATGAAAGGTGTACAACACCTAGTTTGTATGTTATTATTTGGAAGATCTTCTAGAAGAAGATGAAGTCACAGACTCTAAGATCACATTTATTTCCAGAGTAATTTTCTGTGCATCAGACTCATACTAATGTGGGATTCTGTACTTAAAGAGTTTTAACAGGAGAAAATAATATTCTGACTTTCAGGAAACACTCAAATAGTTAGGAAGTTGAGTCCCTAAGGAACAGAGGGAACAATAATGGAGATGTAAAAGATGGGTTTCCAGAAAATTTCTCCCCACGTATGTAACAGTCAAGCAGATTACCACATCAATGTATGAGTTACTGGAACCTATGATTTGTATCTAAGAGGCATAGCTTAGTATGTCGACTCTTTTGTGTGTTTCCTTTGATAACATTCAGTATTGACAGCCCAGAAAAATCAATTTGGCATTTTCTTAATTTTGGCTGATAATATCTAAATTTTATTGTTTACCACTAGCACAGTCTCCTTCTATCTTCACTGAAGTTTAGGTCTTCCTGACTTCCGTCATCACTGCTCCCTCCCTCCCCCTGGTCTCTCTTGGCACTTTCCTCGTTTCCTTGCCACATGACCGTCCTCACTCCTTGACCATTCTCAGCAGCCGACTTTCTCGCACTGCAAGGACCTGCTTGTCCTTCCGAACCCTCGGTAACCCTATCATTGGCATTGCTTACGGAGCTATGACCATCTACCCAAGTAGTTCTGGCCACCTGCATAGGCTTTTGAGTCTTGGTTACCACAAATGGAGCTTCCTCTTGCCTTGACGAAGCTCTCGGGGAAAGTACCCTGTTATTATTGTTACCCTCGCCAACACTCTCCTGTTGCCTGTCTCCCCCAAAGCTATTGTCCTTGGATTGCCCGGCGTGGTGTTGCTTCTTGAGGGGTTGACTGGCGGCATCTCTCTTCTGCAAGGGACATGGTGAGGGGGTGCCTGAGGAGGGGGACGAGGAGGAAGAGGTGACACGAACCGAACCGCTCGCACCACTGCCATCGTTGTTCCTCGAGTGTTTTGAATACTTCACTCGCTTGAGACAACTCTTTCCCTCTCCCCCAGCTCCCCCTTTTAACTTACTCCTGCTGAACGTAATGTCTGGGACAACTAAAGAGATCTCTCCCTCCTGGGGTGAGATGCAAGGACTGTTCCTCGAGTGGGAATAGCTGGAGGAGGGGGATGACGTGGAGGAGGATGAAGAGGAGGGAATATAGGGGCAAGTTGGACTGGGACACGAAGAAGATGGAGGAATCATGACCACAGTGGGGTAAGGGGGTGGTATAAGGGTTACCGCCGGGGAGGTGCATTCCGGGGAGAGGCCTGACACGTCTGAGGGGCTAGACTGGTCCCCAGCAGCACTGCAACTAGGCTGTAAGCTCCCGAGACCCAAAAAGGCCTTGGAAGAGCCCTCTGTGCTTTTCGATACTTCTTCGGATATTGTGTTGCAAATGCCACTGTACTGATTGGGCAACAATGACTTTTGGAGATTCATTCGGGGAAGATATGGGGAGGGCTCTCGTGGAGTCACATACACTGCACCACTTCCATTTATGGTGGATTTTGCTGAAGCATCTGTTGGGTACACTGAATATCCTGTGGCTGGATAAGCAGGAGGCACTGAAAGAATCTCACTGAGTGTATCTCTCTCCCACAGCTCATTCCTCCCACAGTCTCTCGGCTGGCTGCTGTACTTCTGACTAGTGCTGGCTGACCTATGTCTCAGCTCATGTAACTGCATCATTGATGACTCTAAGAGAGAGTATTGAAGAAATATTTATGTATTAAGATTATAACAGTAGATAATATAAGCATTGAAATCAGCAAATGTGCATTAATTGAAATTCAAGGAAGATTAAGGTTCATATTCCAGAACAATAATCAAGTATTGATGGCGACTCAAACTCGACCCGGTTGCCATGTTGGTATTACTAGAAATCTCTTGAGTCCATAAGCTCCCTCAAATTATCTCCAGAGTTGATAAGTTTCATTGAAACTCAGCCTGAATCGCCAAATTCAAAAATATCCACGGCCATAATTTCACATTTATGAAGTAATTTCACATTTATGATGTCTCTCGTAAAAATTATTCCGTGAGTGATATTGTTCTACAGTAATGATAGTTTTTTATGAGTGGGAGACCACGAACCACAAGTGTTTAGGTAAATATATTATTTGAGCTTGAGATCTGAATCACCAAGATAACTGGAGGACTAAATCTTAAATCCTCACCATACTGAGGCAGTACAGATCTCATACTCAGGTTGAGTTTGAGGTAGAGCTCATATTTTCGAAACTTTCTTTGACTCGACTCACTTGAGCTTGAGTAACTGTGGCAAGATTTACTAGAATAATTCATTTGTTGTAACCCTTAACTTTTGTCACTCACCAAAAACCACTCTCCAGTGGAGTGTAATATATAACACATCACTGGAGAGTTTTTAGAAGAGATACATAGGTATTTCATTTTAAAAACCTGAGGTGACATGTTGGAACTTTGCGACTCAATTGAGTTGGGATTCAATTTATTAATTGTAGAGTATAGTCTGAGCAAGCTTTGTGATTTGAGAGTTATGATAATATTTTAAGGTTGCAATCGAGTTGAGTTGCGTCAGGATCAAAACTTGAGTAACATTTTGGAATGCGGCCTTACATCCATCCCTGGCTTTGAGTTGGAAATTAGCAATTTGATAATTTCCAAGAGTGAAAATATAATTTTTGAGAGTTTAACACCTTAAGAAACATTAAAAGATCATTTTTGAAGAGTAAAAACAATGCTTAAAGGGTCCCTGCCTACTTGCTCCTCTTTAAGTAGGTACTTGAATTTCTCCATGATAGCCCCAAAAATGCTCTTCAAGACAGTTAAAATGCCTTAGAATCCATCATGAAAGCTATAAAAATGTATCAAGTGTTTAAAACTCTACTGATTGAAAAATTGGTGGAGCATTGTCACAGGGTTTAGAATACTTTCGAATGCCCTGTTAAAAAAAGCCAAATAAATGCCATCCTTAAAACAATAGCAAACAGGTTATAAAAAGACTGGAGTTAGAAACCTGGTTTAGGTGAATAATTTTAATTATTTATGCAATATTTGTCTACATGAGACAAGCAAATAAATAAAAAATTAAATTAAAAATACACTCTGAAAAAATGACTACCTAATTTAAATTCACTACCTACTTAATTTCACTACTCATATAGGCTGTGGTGGATCCAGGATAGCGACAAGGGGGGGGGGGTTAGGTGAGAGGTCTGGGGGGTCACCTTCCAGCAGTAATGGGGGCCCAAACAAAATTATCACTTCATCTAGAGTAAATTGGATACCCAAGGGGGGACAGCTATAGCCCCCCTAACCCCCTCTGAATCTACCACTGTTTATAGCAATGTAGTTATATAAATAAACCATGACCTACTAAAAAGCATGAACTTTGCCATTAACTGACCTTTCTGCTCAGATGGGCTGCCTTTTCCTAATGGAAAGGTGAAGTCTGCTGGGAGTGATAATGCTTTATTTAATTGTAGGTGCTCCTTAGGCTTCATTTCATAGTCCTGGATTCAAATAAATGATGGATTAGTTACAGAAGCATCACAAATCATCAGCCATTGAGGAAAAAAAATTAAAAGAAAATTAGTTTGAGATCATTTATGAGTGACTTAATATTACAAGAGAAATGTGATCCCCAATGATATGTAATACAAAATTATTGTCATTGAATGTTGAAATTGTTAAACACGAATGAAGAGGTAGGTGTACTTAAGTCTAAGATAAAGTTGTTTGTGCTGATGACAAGCCATGCCTAGAATTAATGCTTGGATGAGGGGATGTAAAGAAATGAGAAGGGGTGAAGAGTAGGAGGAAAGGTTATGCGGGAGTATGTATTACAGCTATATATAACAGTTCTGGGAGATTAAACTTAAGAGGAAGAAAGAGCAGATAAGGAGGATAATTTTGGACTGGGGTGTTTAGTCATGAAAATACATAGGCCTCCAGAATATAAGGCAAGAATAAAAGTAGCATATAGATTAAGAAAGCCTTCACAGCATGATTAAAACTATGGAATTTCATGTATAAATAAATTGAAGTACATCTTATATTTTATGGTGAACAAGTATGATTTTACCAAAGTCATTTCCAGAGTGTCCTTTATTGACATTTGGCCATTATCAGTGTCATCATCATCATCATCTACCTCATCCTCCACTAATTCCTCTTCGTCCTGAACTTCTGCCAGCTCTCTTTCTAGTTCACACTCCATGTCTAGCTCATCTTCCATCTGAAATCATTGATTGGAGGGTTAATCTCTGCTGTGTTGGCATAGTTAGTCTTTTTTAATACCTAAATCGATTGGTTCCAAACCTGTTTATGGGACTCTTCCAGGTGTTTCATCAAAACAGCAACAACAACATTAACTAAAACAAACTGCGCCATCAAAACAAATATAACAAAAAATACAGGGGCAATGATAGTTGAAGCACAGCAATTGGTCACACACTCTGCATCATTATCACAATTTTCATCTCTTAACGTGTCCTTCATTATTCCATTCCAATTATCACCAGTTGCCACTCGAAAAAGTGTCAAGAAGGCCATTCCAAAGTTGCTGAAGTGGGCATGCTCTCCAAGACCTTGACAGGGATTTTTATCGCTGCATTCTGTTGGAATGATAAATTTACAAAAGAATATTATTTCACTTGAATTAATGAAACAGCAATATGACATCCTGTGAAGACAGCACACCTCATTCTTACTCGATACTGGGTTGATACTGGGAGGTTAGCCAAAATTGGTAGAAGGGTCAGAATTAAAAAAGGTCACAATAAAACCTCAACTAACACAATGCTCAATCCACGAGGCTCCAACAACAACTTGAGGTAGGGAAAGATGGCTACTAAGCAAACGGCAAGTCCATAGCTACTACTGTAGTCAGTATGGTAGTTCCGTAGTATGTGCATGAAAATCTTGAATACTGTGAATAATTATAATAATAATTCTTGATATTTTATAATAATTAATGCGAGAGGATTTTTGATTTCAACATGAAAGGATGGTATAGGCGCACCTAGCAAAGGATGCAAAGGGATATTTGGTACATAACGCATCCTGTCACACATTGCATCCTCATTTCACTCTCCACTCCACATATAGATGCAGTATGGACTGTGATGACTGGGTACTTGCCATGGATACTCACAATGGATGAACCATTCTGGATGATTAGTGCAAAAAGTCCGCAGAGAATAATCATTTGCCTAGGCAGGGATTCAACGTTGGATTTCCCACAATCATGCCTGGTGTTCTACCTCTTGAACTACCGAGGCATCTTCTTCCACTGGGGACTTCTGTTGCCTTCAGAGGAGAAAGTCCTTTATCCTTTAAAACTAACAATACTTCATAGAGGTAGAAAATTCCATGGTAGTTCAAATTGTAGAGCACCTGGCACGAATGAGGGAGATCCAGGGTTGAATCCCCACCTAGGCAAATGATTTTCCCCTCTGAGGAACCATTATGTAGTTAATGTGCATAAATGTATGCTGTTGGTTAGATTGTAGCAGTGGCGCTGACTCCATGGGGCCTGAAGGGGCCCGAGCCCCCTAAAAAATTTGTTATGGGTTGGAGGAAAAAAATGTGTCAGGCTTGTCGATTTTCCCCGGAGTGTCCAAATATCGAGATTCGAGTTATCAGGGTTCTAATGCTGATCATATGACTCTTCTAAAATGCTCAAAAAACTTAGAACTCACTACTTGTACAATTTCCCGGGGCAGGATCCCTGGTTTGGGCCCCCCAATATTTTTTGTAAGTCGGCATCCCTGGACTGTTGATATTCCTTGATTTTGAACTTGAACATTCGGGATATTTTTGCAGGTACATGCATAATTTTACTTTAGTTTCTGTGTTGTAATTTGTTTACAAATGTTGTACTCATTCTCAGGGGTGCAGCTAAGAATTATGCCTAGGGGGCGTTTAGGCGCAAATAATACTTAGGGGTGTGGGGTATTGCGTACCTTCCAGGGTAAGAGGGAGTTGCGGGGGCCCTCCTTCAGAAAATTTTATGATTAATGGTTCAAAATGGCGAGTTTTAAGGCTTTAAGAGGGATATTTGATTAATAATAACACTATACTATAAGTAATCTAATCCAATTAAGTAAAACGGATTAAACTTAAAAATTTCTCTGAGCTCTGGGGGGGGGGTTTACACCCCAAAACCCCCCCCCCCTTGCTGCACCACTGCTCATTCTAATGAATAACTAGTTGTTTTGAGATAGGATGAGTGGTTGGGAATACTGGCCATGGGCAGTGATACAAATGCTTAATCTAACTAGCTGCTCTTTGTATTTTGGTACCTCAGGATGGTGATTATTGCTATCATCACAAGATGCTTTGAGAAATATAATTGTTTTCTGAAACTCTCGAATTACATAAATGATAGTCATTGTAATTATTCTGTGTACATACTTTAATAGTTAATTATAATTATATTCTTATTCTGATATGTTCTTTTCATTGTACTTACCAAGTTTTCCAAACAATTCCACACCGAGTGCAGCAAATATAAAGAATAGGAGGAAAAATAGTAACCCAAGATTTCCGACTTGAGGAAGGGCCTGCATGACTGTATCCAATAGGGCTCTTATTCCTTTTGCCATTTTGAGCAGCTTCAAAACTGAAAAATTAAGAGGAAGTAATTTTAGAGCAGTTAACATTGCTCAACAACACATCTAACATAATAAAATAAAAATTCCAACTCTAATTGCCAGCTAAAAAGGAGGATATTCAAATGGAAACAATTTATGTACTGCATATATACAAGCAGTCTTTGGTATGCTTGTGTAATATGTTCTACATGCCTGCCAGATGACTGGAACTTATTTCATGACTTATAGTAAAAAGAAAGAGTTGAAATTTCACATGAATAGTCATGGGAAAAAATTTTCTTGGACAGAGAAGCAAAGCAAGTTTGTTCTGTGTTATCAGATATGTTTTCATATAATACAAATTTGGAATCTTCGTGAGTATTAATCATAGAATGGTAATGAACAAAGTCTACAATTTTGGGGACAATCAGCTGTCTCCCGTCAGATTTTGGAAATTGAGTAATGGCATTATGATAATGTCTAAAAATATATTTTTGACATATTCAAAGAATTAAAGTTAAAATTGAGTTTCAGTGGTTACTAGCCTGAATTCTACATACCAAATCCTCACAAAAAACTCATCCTTGCGTAAATTTTTTTTTAAATCTCTAAAAACCCTCATAACCTTGAGTAATGGGCAATGATTCAGAAATATCCTCCTACATTTTTCCCCGCCACTTTCTGCCATTCCTACCAATGTCTAACTCCCTATCACTCCATCTCTTGAGAAAAAAATACATATTGTTTATGAATACTAATTAATACAGTCAAGTTAAAGATAAGCCCTTACCTACTCATTTCTTCCACTCAATCCACAGCACATATGGCATTACTTACCTCTTGCAATTCGTAAAACCCTCATTACTCGTATGATTGTGGGATTGATTGGTATAATTTTAGATTCAAGCTCTTCCAAAACAATACCCACAATTGAAAGGATGACGATACCGACATCAAGTTGATTCCACCTAAAAAAGGAAAATAATTGATGAATTAAAAAGTTGTATCTTGATAAAATTAATGACGAATTTTTTATGAGATAATTTACAAACCTATCCTTGAAATACAACCGAAAGCCTAATGCAACTAGCTTCATCACAGATTCCAGAATGAACACTGCAGTAAAGAAATAGTTGAAGATTTTTAAGGCATATGTGAGAGCCTACATTTAAATAGAAAGAAAGCAGAAATTAGTGAATGCATAATATGACAAAATAAGAGGAAGAATTGATGCATCTATTGGGATATCTAATTTTTCCATTACCTTTGGCATCATATAAAACTCCATAGCCATAGTGACAACGTTTAAACCGATAACTGCTGCAATGGCCAAGTCAAAATATTTTGAAGTAACAACGCTGTGAACTAGCAGCCGAGGTTTAGAGTAATTGGCATGGTAAGATGGCTGATTTCTCCCTGTATGAAAATAATATTGCAGTGAGATTTTATACATGCTTTGTCTTTTGTACATACATTCACGTATTTTGTATCAAATACATACATGCATTCAGAATGTTACTAGCCCTCTTAGCATTGTAATACACAATAATTTTATTTCATAAGAAAGATTCCATTTCTCAACTTCTTATTTATATAAATGGAGGAGTTGCTACATATTTAACCGTCACTGTTGATTTTAGGTTGTGCTAAGAGAAAATGTAGGAACAAACTGAATGAAATTATCATAACTTATGGCTTAAAATTATTATTATGCATAAAATTTTATAGCAAAAACAATCATTATGAGTATGAATTAAAGCTATATTCCTGGTATTCAAAAATACGACAATGAAGAAGGCTTTTACAAAACTTAGTCACTGCATGGGTCATGTAGAGCAGCAGTGTGACTGATTGTGTAATAGCAAGATGTGGGATTGCTTGAGGGTTAATATATATTCATTTATAATGCTCAGTGGGTCCCATGCATGCATCAATGTCAACTACAGCACTATTTTTTTCAAAATACAAAATCATAAAAGAATACAACAGAAATAGTAAAAATGATTGAGAACTTACTCCTCCTCTTTTTGGCCATCTGTTTAGCTCGTTTCAGTGCTCTCCTTGCTTTTTCTTCTTTTTCTTGTTCTTCTCTACATCTATGGAAGTTCTCGACCACAACTCCAACAAACATGTTTAGCACAAAGAAACCGACCAGGAGCAAAAAAGATATGAAATACAGGAGACGCCACTCTGAGTAGTTTTCTATGGGCTGTGTGAAGTTACCATGTAAAATGAATGATAAAAAAAATCAGTGGAAAAGTATCTACTGCTAATTAATATTAAGAGGCAATTTTGTGAAAGTATATTTTACACTAAACAGGCAAAGAATACAAAGGCAAATTTTACATCCCAATTAAAATGCTGAAATTTATTAGAACTTTTATACATGGTGTTGTACAGAAGTTGAACTCATTATGTATGTACTTGAATGGCTCAACATATGAGGATAGAGCCACTTGGAATTTGATGTTATATAGAGATGGGTCGAATAGCAGATTTCTCGAACTCGAATTATGAATTCGAATATTAAATCATTGCTTGAATATTCGAACACATCGACTTTCGAATACCTAGAATACTAGAGTTTTGCAAAGCATATTGAACATACGTTTCTTCTTCTATTTCTCTTGATGGAACCTCGATCTATCATTTTTCAAGGGGATAGATGAAAAAAACGAATGCGGGAATGTTTGACTAGGTTGCCCATGCAGCAGGAAACTCAGGATTTTGGCGAGTAATTGTGATTTCCTCTAAAGGATTCAAACAGGAATTTAGCTGATTAATGGAATATTTTAATTCTATGGAAATAATTTGGGTATATAGTTGATTCAACTAACATCTCTCTCAAATATCTGAAGGGGACACACCAGCTGGCGAAAAAATGATTTCATGCCATCTCAGCATTTACACTGCTACAACGGATTTCTGTCTGATGTATACATTTTTATCTACCAAGCGCCATTTCAGCGCACGCCCATCTGATACTCGGCTTCATCCAACTTCTTATTTTCAACAGGTAGCTCGCTTTACCCCACTCCTGCTGTCAAGTGCTAGCGGACAGTCTTAGGCGTTTTGCAAAATACACACGCTTTCCCACCAGATTTTTTCTTCAATTATTTTCAGTCCATCTTTGGAAGTTCTCATTAGATAAGAAGATGAATTCAAATTGCTATCAGGGAGAAACCAAATATCCTGAGAAAATATCCCTTCATCTGTGACTGTAACAATAGAGTTTTATAACACAAGTCATAAATTGTAACTTGATATATGTTTTCGGAAAAAAATACAGCATCAAATTCTGAGAAGCTCAGCTCCGAAGATATTGAGTTTCGCCAGAATGCTAAGTCTCCGTCGTATTTTGACATTTATTTCCTCGCGTAAAATGCTTAAATAAAGTCAGAAATACGTTGTGTTTGGTCTTATTCTTTTTTAAATCACGTGCAAATTACTAATATTTCAATCCAATAAAGGTGTAATATCAATTGCCGAAAGTCATTTTTAGACACCTTTTGGGCTACTAGATGACTCATGCGGCAGTTGACCTCCAGCAATGGGGAACTTCGAAGCAGGTAGGCAGAAAAAGGTCAGTGGGGGAGAAAGAGGGAATGGTGAAACACGATTCTATTAGTCTCCTGTAACTTGATATTTTCTTTTGAAGCTTTTGATTTATGGTCTACGTAATACGAACCCTGCATGAGCTGGGGCCTTTTTATTGATTTCTGAGAGGAGGAAAGCGTTGGAGGAGGGGCAGAGGGCTTATGGACGGAGGGGGTAGCGGATTTTGGGAATTGTGCTGCGTAGTTACTATCACACAGCACTGAGGTTCTACTGGTGGGGAAAACTGGGGATTTTCGGATTTTTTCACCCGATCATTTTCGGTTCTCCACGTCAAACTCTTTTCACCGCTCTAATCTGCGAATTTGATGTAGTTCGTCAACTTGCCTAAAACGTCACTGCATGCACTAAACGACTACAGTTCTCTACATTTTTCCAAGTTACCTAACTACCAACGACGTGCTTGCGACAGTGTATGGTGCGAAATTCAAAGTATTCGAGATATTCGAGATGGTACCTTTAGCATAATTATTCAAGATCTCGAATATCGAATACTTTCTAGTATTCGAGGTATTCGAGTATTCGCGGATACTATTCGCACATCTCTAATGTTATAACATCCTCCTACATTAAAGTGTGTCTGCTTGGAAATCATCACTCATCATCATCATCCCTGGTCAACAATCCTAGGATTGGTTTGACCCAGCTCTCCACTCAGTTCTCCTATCAGCTAATCTTTTAACACCTACGTATTTCTTTCATATCTCTCTTTACTTGCTCCATATGTTTTGTTTGAGGTCTTCCTTTTCCATTCTTGCCTTCCACTTGTCCTTCGACGATTGTCGTCAATAAATATCTAATTTTCTTCATTATGCATGCAAATGAAATTGAATTAGGATATGCGCATATTCTCAGCCTTAATCAACAGTTCATCATGCAGTTCTAACTCTCTCTAGAATATTTTGATAGGTTAAATCAGGAGGGAGCCTCTTTAAGTGACCCTCTTTACCTCAACTCACCCCACTCTTTATGAGTGCCTCCAAAAAAAGTGATTATGATATTACTTTTCTTTTCGGTATTTTTTCCTTCACCTAAGTTCAACTTGATTAGAAATGTGTGAAAAGAAGACTAGTGTGAGGGTGCGTACCTCCCTCCCAAAATTTGCATTTTTAGGCTTTTTATAAGTAAAATTGAGTGTCCGTCAAAGATATTTCACTATTTGTATATTTCTATAGATGTATCTTAGCCCTTTAGCTGCATCAAAATTTTTCTACTGCTGTGTACGGGACATGAGCAGGGAAGATATTTTCCCCTCGACCCCGGGCGTGTGTCTAGAAGGTAGTGGACCCTCATAATCCAGGACTGCCCACCCTACCCCTTGATAACAGACCATGAATATAATATGTCCTTGGTAATTACGCAGGGACAGATGACCCACCAGCGATAGTATAAGAAGGAGAGACCAATGCATTGAAATAAGTTTTCCCGGCTAATAAGCAACAGCAAGATAAATAAATTCTTAGGAAATGCAAGGATTTGTTGGAATTGTTTTCATTGTGAATGAACTGCGGAGAGCAGGGAGCACTCTCTATCGGAGAAGGGATTATCCGGGTAGCGCTCCCTGTGGTGAGGGTGCCCAGTCCTCGAAAGACGCCTTTGTGCTCTCTGCCACTCTATGTTTGGCCGAGTTCATGCAAGCGCGGAAAGGACGGCAATAAAATCTTAAGGAAAGGCTGCCTGTGGTAAGAAAATCTGGTCAAACATTTTCTCCACACTCACCATGCAGACCGTTTAAAAACGTTCCTGCAGCCTAAGGGTTAATTGTATTTACGCTCAACCCTCAATGCCTCTCAAAATCATAAATGACATTAACATAGATGGCATCTGGATTAAAAAAGGATCTCATATCTCAAATAAGTTAGGGCCATATAGTCCCTAAATCTGGTCCTGGGCATTCAACATATGTGACGATGCCTACACCACGGTAGACATTGGTCTTGAGTCCTGCCCTCCTCTACAAAATTAAAATCAATATTTGCTTCTGATGGAAGGGGGTACAAGTAGGCTGCTTCATTAGAAGGCAAAACATTCTAGAGGCTGAAAGCACCATGTCTTTCATCTTAGGAAGTGAGAAAATATCCTGTTGCCATGTCGTGCCATACTCACCTGCTGATCAACTCCAACAGCATCAAGGCCTGTGTACATTATGTTCACCCATCCGTCTTTGGATGAAAGTACAAATAGTGACATTAGAGCCTTTCCTAAGTCATCAAAATTGTACTTCCTATTGGTCCAGGTATTTCGTGGATCAGCTTTACAATCAGTTTTATTTCGCACATTTTTCACATCTGGCCCATCACAGTAGTAGAAAGCACCTTTGAATAACTGAAATGCACAATTGGTGAACATCGAGTATTTAGTCTCATTTATATTTTTAATCAAAGTTTGTTTGCTAATAATACTTCATTAGCTACTTCAACCGTGGGTTAGCCAGGAATTTTGTTTGGGGGAGGGGGTCCAAATCCAGGGATGAAAATTATTGAGGAACAGGGTAGTAAGTAGAGGGTGTTAAACAAATTTTTACACTTTCCATAATCTAAAAAACTTCATTTTTCAAATAAATACTTTGTAAATTCTTCATTTTTTAGTATTTTGTATTCTTTTATGAAGCAAAGTAAATCACGTAATTATATTTCTGGGAAAAGCCCCCTAGACCTCCCCCCTTGCGATGCTACTATACTTCAAGTTTAAGTCTGAACTCTTTCTCCTGCATTAATATTTTCTTCAAAACATACATATATGTGTACATATTTCTCTGGCTGGAACAGATTTCAACGATGAAATTTAAAAAAATAAATTATAATCATTTTGAGGAAATTAAATTTCTAAAATAAAAAAAAACTAACATGTTACTTGGCTAAATTTATAAAACCAATTTTTATGATCCCAATGAAAATTTCAGCACATATACTCGTTAAAATAAATGGTATAGCTTGCTGATAAACATTTTAAAGCAAGATTTAACATTTACACGGTGCCCTTCAACGAAAACCATTTTGAGAAGATGCCAAGTCAACTTGACATTCACTGAATAATTTTGATCTTATTTTGAAATTCTTACCTGAACTCCAAGAATACCAAAAATAATGAAGAAAGTGCAACAAATAAGAACAATGTTGCCAATAGGCCGCAGGGAAGATAAGAGTGTTTGCACTACAAGCTTTAATCCAGGCGCTCTGTTTATTACCCTGAGAGGCCTTAATGACCGCAACAATCTAAATACCTGTAAAAAATGAAATGGTACTTTGTTATGAGAAAGATTCAGGTCACGTGAAAGGTCATAAATCAGGGGTTGGGTAACCCCCCAGGGAATTGCATAGTACTGATAGATATTGCTTATATTACAAGGAAACATCACAGTTGCACAATGGGAGTCGATAAATGACAAATTAGTACTTTGAACTCCAAAAGAAATTAAGAAAGCCAACATTTCTTTCTGAGATCGTAAAAATCTTTACTTTGAGGTTACCCACTCACGCCTCTAAAGTATTGTAGCTGCTATCAGAATCATTACATGGCGAGTTGCCTCATAAAATTATCTAATTTGCTGTATTCAAAAAGAAAAATGGATTCAGCACTCAAGACTCATTCATATGAAGTAGATAGGCTATAAAAATTTATTCCACTGGTTTATATAATATAAAAGGCAAAATTCAAAGGCATTCATATGTTCATAACTAATATTTAAGATAATTACATATCTAGATTGTAATCATGTTGCCATTTTCCTACATTTTTCCATTACTAATTTTTCTTTCCCAAAACTTAGGATTTCGGACATCAATGCAGTTAATTACTAGGAAATACAGTTTAAGTTAGAATTCAGAAGAATGATTTCAAACGTTTGCAGAAGTTTGCAGAGATTGTTAAAATCGGCTATGTGCATACTCAGAATACTATGATCAAGGGTTTTTCAGTGTTTTTTTTGCATCTACTTACCCTAAGTATAACAAATATCCGTTGGCTGCCAGAATCTGAGAACAATGACATTAAAAGATCAACAATTGAAATAATAACTAGGGAGCCATCCATGATGTTCCATCCAGATGTAAAGTATGCATCCTTCCCAGAGAGCATTCCTGTTGCAATGACCTAATAAAAAAAATATATCTCAAAGATGGAGAAATACAAAGATTTTCATTTTTGTTCAAGTCATGTTAGGCATAAATTAACAAAATATTGATCATCAGAAAGGCATTCTATAATCTAACTATCTAATCCAGTGAAAAAGTTCAGTTTAGGGTGTTTTCATTCAAATTCATACTGACCCCTATTCGTCCACGGTCAATATTTATGTTGAGGCTTCTCAAAAAAATTTATGCTGAATACCCAAGTGGCTATGATTTCCAAATAGGTCACTTTTAACTTTCTAAGTTCATTTTGATGTTACAGTCATCATTAAGTTTGCAAAAAATGGCTATTCTGGTGAGCGATGAGAGAACAGTCAATTTTCAAACAGTCAAAAAACCTTTAATACGAAGAAGCTAGAATTTCTAAAATTTCTTAATTGTAAGTGATATTTAGCTATTTTTACTATTCAGTGAAAACAAATTTTTAAATTGAATTGGTTAAATGAAAAGTCATGTTTGTTTCAAAATCCCAAGCCATTCTAATTAATTAGGGCAGTGAACCATAAGAGGCATATAACAACTTGATATTTTGTAGTTACTAGGGATGGGTCGAATAGTAGATTTCTCGAATTCGAATATCGAATTCGAATATCAAATCATTGCTCGAATATTCGAATACCTCGAATTTCGAATACCTCGAATACTAAACGATGAATGTGAAAATGTTTGACTAGGTCGCCTATGCAGCAGGAAACCCGAGATTTTGGCGAGTAATTGTGATTGCCTTTAAAGGATTCAAACAGGAATTTAGCTGATTAATGGAATATTTTAATTTTATGTAAACAATAGGGTAGTTTCCTTCATTAAAGAAAACGAAAGGCATTGATTGTGATTCGTTAACCACCATTGGTGTATTCATAATATACATATTATTTGGTTCTAGAAATACCGGTTTAGATTAATGGCGATGGTCAATTTTTTCCTCATTTGAAAAAGGCCAGATTGGCGCCCATGCGATGCCACTCCTCGTGACATCACAGGGACCTTGTTTATACACGAGAGGATAGCAGTTTTACATCGTCTGAGGTTACCAATGCATGCGTGAGGCACAGAGCTCAGGGAAACATGTCTTAATAATCACTTATTAAAACTGACTAAGTTCGGAAAGTTTTCTTCGTTTGATAAGGTATTAATAATCCTTATTTAAGCCAAGGGCTACCTGCTAGCATGGTACTCGGCTACCTGCTAGCATCCTGCGTCGTATTAGCGCTCAGAGCCTCACCCCTAGGTCACCTCACTCGCGGCAGCGGGAAGCAGAACGACGCCGCGTGACGTCGACGTCACGCGGAGTTTTTCCCGGCAATCATACTTACTCGCGCGCTTGAAAATTTTCACTTTTAATTTAATCGCGAAAAATAGATATCGTCTTATAAAAATCTAAAAGCGTTAAATACGTACTCCAGGAGTACATATTAATATTTCGATTTAGGCAATAAAAAAATAATAGAAAAGCGCCCTATTTGAGCATTACGCCAAAATGCTAAGCCTCCGTCGTATTTCTTCGTCTGTCCGGCATTTATTTTCTTGCGTAAAATGCTTAAATAAAGTCAGAAATACGTCGTGTTTGGTCTTTTTCTTTTTTAAATTACGCGCACATTACCAATATTTCAATCCAATGAAGGTGTAATAATAATTGCCGAAAGTCATTGTTAGACACCTTTCGGGCTAGTAGATGACTCATGCAGCAGTTGACCTCCGGAAAGGGGGAAATTCGAAGCAGGTAGGTAGAAAAAGGTCAGTGGGTGAGAAAAGGGGGTGGGCGCGAGACCAATTTTATTTTTCTCGCGTAACTTGATATTATTTTCGAAGCTAAGGTCTTCGTAATACTATCCCTGCGCGAGCCGGGACCTTTTGTTTGATTTCGGAGAAGAGGAAATCGTCGGAGGGGGTGGGGCGAACGCTGAATGGAGGGGGATAGCGGATCGTGGGAAATGCGCCAATGTCACTATCTCACGGCACTGAGTTTCTCCCTATGGTGGTTTCATCTCCTGGGGAAGATTCAAAAGTGCCTGTAGTTATTAGCCACAAAGTGCACATGGTAAACACCTCGTCTTTTTTTTTATCAAAAGATGGATGCGGGAAAATGGTCAGTGGGGCAGAAAGAGTGAAGGGTGAAACGCGATTCTATTATTTTCCGGTAACTTGATATTTGTTCGAAGCTAAGGTCTTCGTAATACGATTCCTCCACGAGCTGGGACTTTTTTTTATTTTGGAGAAGCGGAAATCGTGAGAGTGGCTGAGGCGAATGCTGAATGGAGGGGGATAGCGGATCGTGGGAAATACGACAATGTTGCTATCCCACGGCACTGAGGTTCTCCTGATGGGGGACACCTGGGATTTTCGGATTTTTTTTACCCGATCAATTTCGGTTCCCCGCGTCGAAATCTTTTCGCCGCTCTAACCCGCAAATTTGATGTAGTTCGTCAACTTGCATAAAACGGCGCTGCATGGACTAAAAGAATAGAGTTCTCTCCATTTTTCCGAGTCAGCTACGAACGACGTGCGAGCGACAGTGTATGACGCGAAATTCAAAGTATTCGAGGTATTCGAGACGGCACCTTTGGCATAACTATTCGAGATCTCGAATATCGAATACTTTCTAGTATTCGAGGTATTCGAGTATTCGCGGATACTATTCGCACATCTCTAGTAGTTACACATTTTAGTGGCTGAGTACTTAAACCATATCAATGCCATACATAGGCGGATCCAGGGGCACGTGCCCCCCCCAGACCCTCAAAAATATGCAAGATTTTTAATACGGTCCCATTATCATTGCGTTCGTTTTGTATTACGAGGTATCTTTGTGCCCCACCCAGAACAAAATCCTGGATACGGCCTTGCTTGTGCCCCTCCCAGAAAAAAATCCTGGATCCGCCCCTGATGCCATATGTGTCACACCTAAGACTGACAGGCAAGTTAGGAAATGGGGTGATGAGTGCCATGAAGAATGAATTGACAAGAGAGCAGTTATAGATTCCAAAAGAAAATCCTTGATATACAAATGGAATACGTCTAGGTAATGGAGTACTTGTACACAACTACATATATATGTATTTCTAAATTTTATTGCAGGAGTTGGCCTGACTTGATATTCTAGTGGTTTCAATTTGCAATAATTTTAATTTCATTACTCAGTTCAATGGAATAGAAATGAAATTGCTTAGCATATAGTGATTGTAACTGCATCAATGAGATGAGTTAAAAAAAATGAGGGCAGGACTCACCTTAACAAACATTTCCAGAGCAAATACCACTGTGAATACGTAGTTAGCAGTCGATAGGAAAAGTCGTTCCTTTGATGTGGGAGGTATATTCGGTCGCTCCATTGCCAGGGTGATGCAGTTTAGAGCAATGAAAAGTAACACAACGTTGTCAAACCACTTCTGTTTCACGAACCATATGCACATTTGTCTCACTCTATAATAAAGAAAATTTTTGTTAGGTTTATTCATACATTTACAGGTATTGCTACAATGGTCTCATCATACAAAATGAATGAATCACAATATCTTCATCACCATAAATGTCATTGGTTTATTTTCATGTAATGAAAAGAAATTCTGCTTGGAAAAATTTTTCTGTCATGGTGATGTAGCAAAAATTTGTAAGGCCTATTTTAGAATATTGTGAGTCAGTTTGAGGTCCTTACATGGTACAGGACAAGAAAAAACTATCTAAAGGTTTTACCAAACAGATTCATGACTGGGAATTCCAAAAGAAAGGCCAAAGTATTGGAGATGATGAAAGAATATTTAATCGACTTTATGAGTTCCTGATACGTGCAAATAAAAAAAAAGCAGTTTAGGGAACCTGTATACCACCCAAGCACACCCAAAGTGTATTTATAGCAATGTGCTTCATTTAAGTTAGGTTCATGTGAGAATAAATAGATCAACTCACGAATTGTCTGGTGCAAAGATGAACAGAGAGTGGTCGTCCCTCTCTTTGAGACACCCCCTGGGCTCGAAGAACACGAAAATCTTCTTCATCTTGTGGACGTCGGCTGATGAGGAAGAGGCGGTCCCAGGGGCTGCCCCATTTGCCCCGGCCGCTGCCGCCGCGGCTGCCCCCATCGCCACAGCAGCCACGGCAACTCCGCTCCCGCCCCCGGGAGCAGACCTGTCCCCTCCACCCACCGCGTAGCCTGATATACTGGCGACTCCCATTTCGCCAGACCCCAAGTCGTCATCTGCCTTTGCCGATGCATGAGGAGACTCGATGAAATTCTTGGAGTTTCGGTCTGAGGAGGAGGCTGCAGCCGCAGCAGCCACCATGGCTGAGAGCGAGTTTCGGTGGTGATGGTGGTGGTAATAATGGTGGGGATGGTGATGGTGGTAATGGTCGGCACGAGCTGAGGGTGCACTGATGGGGTACGAGGAGGACGAAACATTGGAATGCTGCTGGGAGAGGGGGCGGTGGTGCCGGCTATGCTCGCACAGGGAGTTCTGCCGTGCGAGACGGTCCCTGGGCACTGGTCCCCAAGCTGGTTGCTGCATGGGAGATAGGGAGGGAAAATTATTTCTCTCGTTTGTGGGGGCAAGAGGCCCAGGAGGACAAGCGGTTCTTTTTAACAGAGTTGGATACAAAAATTGATAGAGAAAATAAAAATTGGTTGACAAAGGATACGAGTGAATCTCTGTTCTATGCTGACACTGAAGTCAAATGCACTACTAAATACATGTCTAATTGATCTCGTTTGTTTCCTATTTCTAATTTCTGTACCAAACTCTTTTTATAGCAAAATCACTTGTACCCTTGGCTTCTCACTCCCTCATTCAACATATGTATTTTTAATTTGTATATTTTCTTGTTATTTATTTTCTTATTTATACATTTGGGATGAGCAACTTGGAAAGTCAAGTATGTAAAAGTCATGATTAATGAAGTATTTGAGATTTTGATGATCGAGGAAGATATTAAAATGTTCCCCTGAAAATACAGCTTTTACATTTTGATAGAAATTGATACATACATGTTACTGTTGCTCAGCCAAAAGCTATATGTACTTGGCTATGGATTATATGTACTTATTTTTTAAATAAAATTTGTTCAAAAGATACATCAAATTTGAATCATTCAAAATTATCATGGTTATCAAGATTACCAAAGATACATTGAAAATTTTGAAATGCATTGTTTCAGTTCATTTCAGTTAAGCAAGCATTCGTGTTGTCATACCTCATCTACTACATCAATGTCTCTTAATAGATGATTTACATAAAGATATACATACATGTTCACTTAATAGTCAAGAAAACGATAATTACATTTTTATCAAGAGTTTTTAGATAGATTTTGCATCTGTTTTTATGCTTGATACAAAAAAATTCATAAAAGGTTTAATGAAAGAAAAAAGTGTTCATTATAATAAAGGCCACATGTAACTATAAAAAAACCTTCAACAAAATCTAATCTTCCCTACCTGCTCAAAAGATGTGGTAGAGAAGACAACAGATGGTGGCCGCGATGAATGTGCCGGGTGGCAAGAGAAACTATGTCGGCTGCGGATCGAACTTTGGGGGCTGAGGGCAGAGGCGGGCTGGAATGACCCCACACCTAGCTGGTTGCTGTTGTTGGGGGCGGAAGTAGAAGAGGAGGGCTGACCCTTGGAGCTGAGACCCCCTCCACTACCTCCATTTCCTCCACTGCCCCCCTGCTGACCTGTATCATTCCTGATACTGGCAAGGAGGCCTCCATTGCAGTGGGAATGTCTGCAGGAAAGTAACACACACTGTGGGCCTGAACTGAATAAGGTTGCTATGAGAGAACAGGATAGTTATGAGCTATGCGATGGCTTTATTTTGTGAAACTCTAAGGGGGCTCGTAACCTCCAGCTGTGCATTCTACATTTTTGTAGGTTAGGTGATCATCCATTCTCTGCATATTCCAAAATTCCAACTGTCACAAGGTTTTTCTTTCACAGTGCTTGTTAGAAGAAATTCAATCCTGATTCTATTTCCATGTGCATTGCTTACATGGTGACGTTGTACTTTGTTTTGAATATTAGATGGCAGTAACACTCACTATTCCCCGGAAAACTGCACAGGCTGCATCTAATCATACTCTGCCATTCAACACAAAATGGGGAAAAATTACCTTGAGGGTTGACCCATTGATCCCTATCTCACATAGATTTTAATAATGATCTAAAGCAAAAGTGCAGGTTCTAATGCCATTGTTCATATACATATATCAGTAAGGGAAGTGTGGAAAATATGATATTCTAGCACCTGCTTACTTCTTCAATTTTACCCCATTGATGGAAGTCTATTGCATGGAGTTGAAAATATTCCCCCACTGATTATGCAACTGAGGTTATGCAAAATATGATGCAAATTTTCAACACAGGGACAGCAGTAAGTAATGATTGCATATAACTTACAGCGGGCTGAGCACATAGTTGTTGTTGTTGTTGCTGTTGTTGTTGAGGACCACATCATCAGTTTCGGGGAAGACACCCTCATCACCTTCAGGACCACTTCCAGACTGGCGCCGGGATGATCTTCTCCGAAGTGATGGCTTGGACAGCTTCCAGGAATAACCACGCTGCATTTTCGGAGGGCTACAGACAGTCGGAATATCAAAGAGTTGTTCTTATGTTTCATTAAACATTTCAGGTAGGTATCATGATCATGTGCACATTCAAATTATAATTTTTTTACAAAAATTCTACAATCCAAGGTAGACATACCCTGCCAAAAGAAATCAATTGGAAAAGTTTTTATTTGTCAATACTGAATAACTATTAATTTGGTTATTTGTATAAACTTTTTTTCCAACCACAGGAAGCTGGTCAATGCAAATGATTTTTTGCACGTGTGATACAGTAACTAATAATTGGCCTTACGGTGGGTGAGGGAAAATGTAACTCAGAAATTTTTGAAATTGTCTTTATTTGAATGGAAATATGTTAAACAGACGCTGAACAACATTTCTATTATGAGCTTCCAGCTCTGTGCTTACCTAGTGGTGGGCTCCCTCCTAGGGTTGGGTGTGGTGGCTTGTGATGAGGCTGGCGAGGTTGATGAAGGTGTCGAAGGATATGAAACGTTGGGGGCCAGACCAGTGGCAGGGGGTCCTGGTGACAGAGTATGGGGGTGTGCAGGGTACGAATGGTTGACAACGGCAACCAGGCTCACGCGACGGCCAGGGGTTGGGGACAAGTTGTTGTTTACATACTTGCTTGGAGGAGGCTTGAGCAGACCAGGGATGCTGCACTGCGAGGACTTGGAATAAAAGATAAAGAGGTAAGAGATTCCGTTTGTGTAAGACCAACTTTTGCAAGGTATAGTAATGGTAAATACTTTGGAGCCAGTTAAGAGGGAAAATATTGAAGAATGTTAGAATAGGAAGAAGACAGAAGCAAACAAAAATCATTTGAGATTGTTTTAACTCAGTCAATACTTTCCAGTGGAAATGATATTAAACCAATTTCCTTTGAAAGAAGCTTATGCTAATATAGACACATCAAATGGCTTATTGCAAGGGTGAAATTCGAGTGACTTATGATTGTACACATTTATTTGCTCTGAGCTATCACCAGCGAGAGGTAAGAGTACAACATGGCGCGGATCATTCAACGGTTTAGTTAGCAACATTTGATCTCCACTGATTGGCATGCAGGAGAGCATAGGAGAGCAAGTAAGAATCAAACTGTGAATAATTGCATTCATTGTGCTCTCACAGAGTTTTTCATGTCATCTCAATCAACTTATCACTGAGCATAGTGTCTGAATGCACTCAAATTTTCGCAATTACAAGAAATTAAGCCATGTCTTGGAATTTTAGCTTAGCATTGACATGAATATTAATGTGAAGGATCAATTTTCTTAGGAAACGATGGTGTTGCAGAGTTAAAATGTAGTTGAGGGTAAATGTCAGTGCATGATTAAAAGAACAAATATACCAAGGTCAAATCATAAACAATAAATGTTATTCTATGTTAATTTCTAATTTAAAAATAAATATTAATCAAAAATACAATACACAATTACTAATGATCCCCAGAGGGTAATGTGTGCTATAAGAAGATATACACAAGCTTAATTATTTTCTGAATTATTTATATAAAGACTTCAAAGTATGCATTTGCCTAACAGACAAAGGTTTTTTAGTGGTTAATGGGAACATGTATGTACTTTCAAAAATCACTAGTTTGATAAATAATTAGTTTAACATATTTTCTTAGCTCATGTACTTCACTTTATCACCTCTACAAATTTGTTCTACATAAGTTTTGGGGAGAAATGCAAGTTTTACACCCTTGTCAACATTTCAGATACTTACAGAGGAGCGATCAATGGAGTCAATGGAAAGGGAGCTGGCATAGAGTGCCTCTGGAGCAGTCAATCTTCCTCCAAAGTCGCGAAATCCTGTGTCGAGGGTTGTGTTTGGCGAGTCTTGTGGAGTTGCTGCAGTGTGTGTGATCAGTGGAGGAGGGTCCACAGGTAGCCTTGAAACTCCATTGCCACCACCATACAGCATCTTGTTCTCTGAAGGAGATGAGATATGGAAAAGAAGATCATAATGGGGATGTGGACACTTTTCATTGATGGCAGCATACCTGCAGGGACAGAGGTTGATGATATTTGCTAGGGAGGACTGATAGGCAGTCGTGCACACAGAGCCACAGCCAACGAGCAAAGCCCGAACTCTGAACACGTAGAGGTGTTTGCTCTTGACTAATTTAAGTATACCAGGACTAGCCATGGTGATAACTTCTCAGAGTCACCCGCAATGCACAATTTGTTTGAAAATTCCATAGAGAAAAAATCATTCCCCTTGACCGGGATTTGAACCTGGATCCCCGGATTTTTGCCCAACTTGTGCATTGCGGTTGACTCCACAAAATTGTCAACGTGGCTAGTCCCGGTATACTTAAAAAAAATAATATCGTATGACATTCAATAAGCGAGTACATAATTGATCGCCTTGCGGGTTGCATAACCTCCAGGATAACATTTCCCTAGCAATGTGTCCCCTCGATTTACAACTGACTGTTTGTGCTTGTGCAAACAGTACAGTTACACTTCAGCCTTGTAGGATCAGGCTCTGCAAAGGCTGCGACCACCACTCATTGACTTTTACCCTACATCATCTGAAGGGGCTGGATTTCGGGAATGATTTACGGTAGGGGTGGCCGACAAATTGATTGCGCAGACCACTTTGAAATGCATATTAACTCCACGTATAAAAAAATCTATTTTGTTTTTCCTAGATAGAACACTACAAAGATTGTGCTTGCAAAGCAGGTGGCACGTCAATTAGCCTTGAATTAATTTTGATGTAGTGTCGCTATAAGAAATATGTATTTTGTGACATTTGCGACCACTTTAGAAAGGAATTATGATTTTTATATTTATTTTACATGAAGACAGTAGGATTCTATTTAAAAAATAAAAATTCCAAAAAAAAATAATTTAGAAAAAATAAATGAAATCAATGACGAACATGTGAAAGTACGTAAACTTGAATCAGTGTCTTTTTACGCGACGATTTTAGAATTGCAATATTGAAAATAATCAATGCGAATATCAACCAAGCTAGTACTTTGCATTTCATATTTTTGTCTTTATGTACTTCCTGATTTTATGTTACCACCTGACATTATGGTCGACTTGTAACAATTTATGTAATAATAATAATAATAATTGTAATAAAATAATGGTGACCACAAATCTGGCTGTTACGTGATATCCATGTATGAAAAACGCTTTTTTTTCTTTTGCTGATGTCATGTCACCAAAAATGATTTAGTGAGTCATTATAGATACCATAGTTTGTGGTTGTGGTGACAAATATAGTAATACCATAAGTTTGTGCAATATCCGTGTTTTGTTCTTCACCTTCCATCTTTGTTTCTACCATTCCAATACTCAAAAGTACCTACCCTCACAGGGGCAGCAGCTGAAATGACTTAGGAGAATGAGCAATACTCTATATGAAGGGGAGGGCATTGACTGTCCACCATCACGACTAGGTCATGACCTCTTCTCTTCTTGGACTACATAAATCAACTCTCATGCCATAAAACTGTGCGTTTCGGGGAAAATAAAAGTATTGACTTATCAGAGGGGGCTAGCTCCTAAAATTGTTTTTGTCGAAATTCTTGAGTATGGACGATGCTCTAATTTAAGAAAAATAGCAGCACAGACTTTCCTGCTCATGAATGATCTCAGGGTGACGCCACTTTTTTACCTTGGCAAATTTTAATAATTTAGAAAATTGCCTTCATTCGGTTCTATAATAACTGCTCGGTTTACCAAGTAGTCTCGCACTGCTTTCACTAAATTCTGCGATTGGATTCAAGTCCGGCTTGTCCGGTTTCATTCCTATTTACCTCGAATTTTGCATTTTATTGCTAAAGTAGAGGTAGAAACCAATGAAACCTCACATATCTTATTAAAAAAATAATTTGATTTTTTTCTAAAACCAAGAAAAACTTAACTAATGGAAAATGAAAGCAATGAGCTGTAACAGGTTTAGGGTAGTCTGACGTAATAGGGGCATGATAGGACCCTCCTTACCCGGGGATTCGATGGTCCTGAGTGGTTTAGCCTCGTGAGTTTATCGTTTGAATGCTGGTCAAAGATTTCCTAGATCAAATTCCAGGTGAAATATTCCCGCATCCCCAAGTAAAAATCCTGGACGTGAGAGGTGCCCCAAGGACAGGACCAGTCCCTTTACGTATGAAATTCGCATGCCTATGGATTAGTGCGGGGTGATCTCAACCCTTGAACCTTTTTCCAAAGCAATCTTTGAGTTGAATCACTGAAATTATAACAAAGATGCCACTATATACATTACTTATGTCCCTGCCCTGTTATTACATACTGCCCCTCCCTAGTTCCGGGCCTGAGCCATCCACTCATCCACTTACCCTATTGTGCTTGATAATGATGTAGACATGGGCGTACCCAGTGAGGGGCAGGAGGGGGCAGCTGCCCCCCCCCTAGAAGCAAAAATTGCAAATGTCATTAGGGAAAATAATACTTTTTCCAGCAAATAATTTAAAAAACTAATAAAGAGCTGTTACAGTTTCCTTAAAATATTGGTTTCATTCACCTTTTAGATGCTTAAATCTCACCTATAGCATGAACAACCATGGATTGCCCCCCCCTCTAGTTTTGATCCTGGGTATGCCCTTGGACGTAGAATATGTCGAAACCGGTTGTCGAGTATTAAGTCAGCATGGAAAGTACAGAGTGCCTTTTACTATTATGTACTATGCCTAAGTTCCACAAAGTAAATTCACCCACTATCAACTTCATCCTCTCACCCTTTTGGATGTTGCACTTAGGCTCGCAGTCGACGACCAACTGCTGTTGGAGAAGGCGCCACGAGTTTCCGTTGTCCTTGACCTTCCTGAGGACTTCGTCGTCCGGGAGACAGGCACCGGGCGTTCCCGCCGTGCCGTATCGGCAGCCCCCGCCCACGTGCGCTCCCGCCAGACCCCCGGAGGCCACCACAGCCCCCTCGCCCCCGCAGCACGCGTCGCTCTCCTCTGAGAGGGACTCCCCATCTG
Source organism: Ischnura elegans (assembly GCF_921293095.1). NCBI lineage: Eukaryota > Metazoa > Arthropoda > Insecta > Odonata > Coenagrionidae > Ischnura > Ischnura elegans. The sequence continues at coordinate 151,379,909 of NC_060246.1, forward strand.
GCCCCCGTCGCCGGCCTCCCCGCCGCCGTCCCCGCCGTCTCCTCTGCCGTCGCCTCCGCCTTCGCCGGCGCCGCCGGCAGGTGTCATGGCTGCAATACTCGCCGCCTCCAGCCTCCTCGTCCTCCAGCCGCTTCTTCCTCGTCGCCTTCTCAAGCTCTCTCTGCTCTCGCTCCATGCGCTCGTTCCTCTGCGGGGAATCAAATGAGTCGGCCGCATTAAACGATGCAATGGCAAAAGAGGCGGATCTTATGAGCACGAATTTTACATTAGGGGATTCTCAAAACTGCCGCTTGATTGTTATCACTCCATGCACATTAAAATCAGATTTCAAAATAACCATTAGCTGCACTACCAGTTGTCTATGTCTACTTTTCACAAGGAAAAACACGGCAGTAATATTTAACAGAGCCAATAAATCATATAAACCACACATTTATCACATGGGAGATGATTGTCAATGAAAATAGATCAATTCCGCTACGTTAATGGCGAAAGTCACACTGAACGAGATACCGCAGCCCGGTGGTACTCCCTAATAAAATGCACGTGAAACGGCGACAGATATAACGCTTAACTGCCATGTTCTTGGGCCTCTTTCACTGGAGTTCCCATGCTAATGAGTATTGGCTTTGTTAAAATTCCTGCCATCTGAAGCCCGAATCACACAATCATTTGTTCCCATCCCTCAGAATGACCTCTCTATGACACAAAGCACTAGAGGCACACAGAAGCGTGCTGTTTGAAGAGTGAGTCATGCTTGATGGGGAAGTCACGACCCCTTAAACGTGACTCAGGAGCTAATTGGCTCACGTAGAGTTGTGCGTACTCACACAGTGCATATCAGTAGCTGATGGTTAAAATGTTGGGGCTCAGCTTTTGGACAATGCAGAGCCACCATGAGCATCCTTGTTTTATTTTCAGTCCGAGTGAGATTTGGAAAGGGTTGTCATTAAAGAAAGTTAAGCAGAAAAGGCCTTCTCCCGGTCCAAAAATCTGGCTGTGATCTGATCAGATACAGGTTACAGATAGAGAATAGGCCAACTCTTTCAATAATGGCCAAAAGGTGTAACTGAAGTTAACGGAATTTCTGAAATTCCCTGGCAGGTGCATTTGCCTTTTGCCACCAGTTTAACGCTCCATGCTGGGGCTAAGCCAATTTTTAGGGATGCTAATTATATTGCTCTCATATATAGATAATAGTGGGAGTTCCAACAGTAATGAGAAATATTAAGTAAAACTTAGAAACATAAATATTTTATTTTACTGAAACTCATTAGGGCATGACTGTAGTATGGAGTGATATTCCATCATAATGGTGCGAATTTAAATATGAAATATGATGTGCATCTCTGCCTCACTTTTAAATTAAAACTACTTTTTTCTGATAGTATTGTGAACACCATTAGGTATCACTATGTATTGCCATCAGTGTATAGCAACACTCAACCAGGGGTGCCGACTTACATAAAATATTGGGGGGGCCCAAACCGGGGATCTTGCCCCAGGAAATTTTATAAGTAGTGAGTTTTAAGTTTTTTAAGCATTTTAGAAGAGACATATGATCAACATTAGAAACCTGATAACTCGAATCTCAACATCTGGACACTCTGGGGAAAATCGACAAGCCTGACACATTTTTTTCTCACATCCATAACGAATTTTTGAGGGGGCTCGGGCCCCCTCAAGCCCCATGAAGTCATCGCCACTGCACTCAACATCATTACCATCCTAACAGTCAATTAATTGTCCTCTCCCTCACCAAGAAAAATCCATCCGTATACCCAGTAACAGCTGAGGTAGATAAATTTTGCCCAAAACTTTTGGCATTATATAAAGTGCAGAATCTTCTTTTTCATAAAGCATTAATTTTCACTGGGTATCCTCCATTTCCCATTTGTAAAATTTTCTTCAAGGCTTGTAAAATATATGTAGAAGGAGTAGCCAAACGTACTTGATGAAAGGTATTCAAGTGTGTACCTTATAATACCCGCACATAATAAACTGAAAGTTTTAATTTGAGGGTCATAATTTCCCACAGCAACTGTTGAACCAATCAAAATTTGATTGAACATCAAAGTATCAAATGTTTTCCATACAAACATACTAGATGACACAGATGAGTAGAGAAATAAGAAGATGCTTTGGAGATATATAGTGCATCTCATCTTTAAACCCAGAGAAGATACAAAATGAAAAAAAACATATCATGTACTGTAACACAAAGCATTGAATACCAGTTAATTTGAAACAGAAGACAGTCTTAACTATGAACATAATGATGCATAGTTAGGGTCATCTTCTGTTTCAATGTAATGACATCATAATTGTGTGGGTGAAAAGCCAAGAGCTGCAAGTCATTTTTTTATCTACACAGAATTAGGTGAAGCAAACAAGCTAGATTAAGTAGACATTTATTGATGCATTTGATTTTCAACTCTATGTCAGCAGAGAATAAAGACACTCACATCCCTAGGCCGCCGAGTTTTTGCATATTTCCTCTATTAATATCTGTAGGTACCTAACTCTGTTTAGAAAACAAATCATTGGTATCTCTTGGCTTCTAACCCCCTCAATAGGGTAGTTTCCTTCGTCAAAGAAAATGAAAGGAATTGATTGTGATTCATTACACACCATAGGGTATTCAGAATATACAAATTATGGATTTGGGTTTAAAAATCCCAGTTTAGACAAATTTTAATGATCAATTTCAACCTCATTTGAAAAAGGCCGAATAGGCGGCCATGCGATGCCACTCCACGTGATGTCACAGGGGCCCAGATGCCATATGAGTAGTCAAGAGTTTTACATCGTCTGAAATTACAAATGCATGCGTGAGGCGCAGAGCCCAGGTAAGCATCTCTTAATAATCACCTATTAAAATTGACTGTGGTCAGAAAGTCTCCTTAGCTTGATAGGGTATTAATGATCCTTATTTAAGCCAAGCACCACCTGCTAGCAGGGTACTCTGCTACCTGCTAGCAGTCTGCATCGTAGCGGCGCTCATAGCCACGCACCAAGGTGGCCTCACATGGTAGCAGGCGGAACCAGAATGACGTCACATGGGCTTTTTCCAGCTTTCATACTTAGCCGTCGTGTTTTCGCTTGCTTAAAAATTTCATTTATCATTTAACCACGAAAAATAGAGTCATTTAGAAATCTAAAAGCATGAAATACCTACTCCAAGAGTAATAATCTTTCGATTTAGGCAATAAAAAAATAGGAAACCACCCTATTGTAATCACTTTTAACCAATTGCAAATTCATAAAAAATATTATTACCTAAACAAAAATTTTTACTAACCTCAGCAGAAAATCCTTCCACCAAGATGGCGACAAGTAAGTTGAACAGCACGTAATTGCCAAATGTCATCAATGCCACAAAGTAAAGGGCAGCCCAGTGACTTGTCTTTTCCATTCCATTAAAAAGAACTACGTTCCAGTCTTCCTGAGTTAAAATCTGCTCGCATTTTGGGAATGAAAATAACAGTGTTATTTCAGGTTCTCAGAAGGCGTAGATGGGAGGGTGAAACATGATTGCAAAAGAGGGAGAAGATAGGTATGGGATCGCACACTTTTGTAGCCATTCCAGCCATGGTACAAGGCTGTGTGAAAATTTTGGAGCATTAATCTTTTACTTACACATTGTGTTTTATGCAGATTAAAATCATATTAATAACAATACTGACCTTTTTTAGAGTATATGCTCAGAATTAACTACCATTTCATGTAACATATAAAACAAAAACAATACAATTTTACTAAATCAACCTCAAATTTTAAATATTTTCACTTGACTGTAGGGATTTGCCACATCTTTGCACTTCTTTGAAGGCAATACAGCAGTGGAATTCTGCCATTAGTAACTTAAACGACGTTCAAGCATTCCTCCTCATTTTATCCAACTTTTCTGGTCTTACCATGTCCATATCTCTACCAAGTTTTCAGAGGTACTTTAAGGTGGTACATTCTCTCTTTATTCCTCACATCTATGAACTTATTTTTTTTATTTTCTATCAAAAGATAACTCATTGTCACCACCAAATTTCTTTCATCAATTCATTTCCGATCAAGTGATATTAATTAGTTTACACCACGTACCAGTTCATATTATAAAATTGCACACACATTTTTCATTGGCTATGCAACTTCAAATTAGAACAAATATTTTTCAAAAATCTGATGCCCTATAAAGAAGATAGAATGAGTAAAAATTAATTTTATTATTTTGAGTTATATCCATTCCATTATCACTTGTCCCTTTCATATTCCCTTTATGGGAATGAAAATTTACAAAAAATATCAATCCATAGCCTATTTTAAGGATTGCCCTGATGCGACAAAGTGTAAATTATGGAAATTATTTCCTTAAGATGTGAAAAAATTTCACTACTCATAGGTACATAAATTGTGTTCTTGAATGCAACATGATCTTCTATTGAGAGATTTAAAAAAAATATTTTTTCAGTTGAAGATTGATGGGAAGGAAGATAGTAAAGAGCAATTACTTATTAGTGGTTGGATATATGTACATATTATTCTTACTATTTTAATGTAATGATCTGTTGCTATCAGTGGCGGATACAGAAAAAACTCAAGGGGGGGGCGCAACATATCTTGAGTTGTCTTTACTTTTATCGTAATAAAAGATGATCCAGTCACAGGCTAAGTATATGAAAATTTATTTAAAGCGATTATGAAAATGTAAAAGACAATGCCATCTTATGATATAAAAAAGTTACAATTGTGGTTTTGCAATATTCGGCAATACAGGCGGACCCGCAAGGGGGGGGCGCGCGCCCCCTGCACCCCCCATCTGTATCCGCCACTGGTTGCTATTCGTCACATTGCCGCAAACCACTGATCACTTTGTTCATTGTCAAATTATGACTGGGAACCCCTTGACATTGGGCCCAAGGTGATTTGTTGCACTTCTGCAAAAACATTTTAAAACAAATAAACACATTTATAAAACATCCATTGAAGAACTTATGGTAATGTTACTATAAAAGATACAGAATTATTTTATTTTTTCCCTGAGTTGAAGAAAAATCAACTATTTTCCTCCTTTATCCACTGATTTTATGACATTTCATGTCTAAGCAAGTGAAATGTATCAATTGAATGCTATGCATTAACAAATCAACTTAAGGCCCAAGTAAGACATTTGAGACCAGAATAAATTTAATGACATGGAAAACAGAAAGGATAGAGATAAAAGGGGACTGGGGAGATTTTTGGGATCGCACTTACCTGAAAGACGGTCACTGTGGCCCAGAGGATATTGTTAAAGTGTTTTCTGTCACACACACACTGAGGATCGCGAGTGACGATTTCGTGACAAGTACACTCCCTTGATCCATCAGAGCGCATGCAAAACTTACCACCAAATAGGTACATTCCTAAAATACTGAAACAAATCAATAACAAATGCAAAGTAAAGCAGCACTAATATTTTTGCATATTTGGGCATTAGAAAGGGGTAGTTATAACAAATTAGGTCTAGTTTATATAGCATTAGTAAAAAGGGTTTTTGCGCAAGTGGACAACGTGGGGGTGTGTTTTACAGGATGGAGTGATTATGGGGGACAATCGACAGGCGAACACAGGGGTACGTGAGGGATTGTTATGCAGTGGAGGTAGGGATTATTGATTTAACCAAACTCTACTTGAATAAGACACAAGGAGAATTTTGGGTGAACTTGGAGAAATTAATTAGTCTGCAACCACTCACGTCCTGATTTCCTTCCTAACACCAAAATAAATATTTCTGTTCATTTTGCAACTTTTCACTCGTGGATCTGTCGTGCTGAATAAATTTTCACACTCATTTAAATGAAAAGTGATTCTTATCCAGAAATATTTAGAAAGAGCTGACAAAATACACACAAAGATGCTTTATCAAGCACAAATGCACATGAAATACATAACCAAGCATGAAAAATACTTAGTGGAATTTTTTTTTTAAACATATAGCTGAAAGTTTGGAAACCAGAGATTTGCTGGCATGAATATGGCAAAGAGACACATTAAAAATGCACTTGAAAAACTGTGAGGAATGTACACATTTACTAAATGTTTTAGTGAGAATAAACTGAACTAAAACTGTCTCATTAAGTTTAAGTCAGTTTTATTGAGACAGCTTTACACCAATAAATCTGTCTGCATTGTGTTTTCATTGATCTCGGCTATACTCTAACTTAGATGAATTTTACAAATGCTAGAACACATTTGTTGTTACTTTCATGTATAAATTTATATACAGGCATCTTATTTTACCAACATCTCTAACAAAGGAACTCAAGAACAATTGAATTTTCATACATTCTTTCACATTTCAGACATGAGGTGGAACAACTCAAAATATTAGGAATTATCCTGGTTATGCAACTGTCATAATTCTATGCTGTTTCTGTCTCGCTATGCCAATAAATACAGTAAATTACAGCAGCCTATTGTAAGAGGTTCATGTTTCCCCTATGTGCAGCCCTAATTCATTAAAATTCTCCAAGACATCACAGGTAAGGAAGGGAGTTATCAACAGTCTTGGCTAGCAAGGGATAGTGCATTCAGCAGCAACAGACTTCACCTCGATGGGATAAGAGATTAACAGAGGATTCTCAACATAAAGGATAATAAATATGCACAGTTGCATACATTTGGTGGATCAAACTTTGGGCATTGCGTTCAGACTTGCCAACGTTTGGAAGGTGAGGGCTACCAATTAAGAAGCAAACCAAACCACCTACTGAGGGCATTTCCTACAGATACTGCATTTGAGTATCGGCATCTACGATTACTACTACTGTGCATAATTTTTTGCCTATATCTATGCCGATTAGCGGCTGTGGTTAGGGCATTAGGGGTGGTAGGGTGTTCCAAGAGCGAAATTGTGACAATAGACTAGTATAGCAGCAATCCGTGCCAGCGAGCAAACTCTCTATTTCCAAGGCAAGGCACCGTGAGTGGTAGTATAAATATAATATATATATATTTTATCACATATATATATAGTATTTCTATACTTATATGTATATAAATAATTTTACTTTACGATTAAATTGGAGGCGGTGTTAAGTCATCAACACGCCATATGTGACAGAGGTGACAAATCTCTGGGAAGAGAGAAAAGTCTTCATAGAGGTCATGCCAGGAAGAGTGCTGATAGTGGGAATTCCAACAAGGTGGTAATAGACAGAGAGAAAGGGGTGAGAGGCACAGGGACAGGGAGGAATACCAGGGTAACCAGGTAATGTATATAGATATATAATATATCTATATAGCGGTCCATTCATGCCCAGTCAGTCAAAGTTGTGGTTTTCAGTGATTTAATGTCATTTAGGGAGAGGCTGAGATTTTTAAGGTATTGGTGTAGGTTGGGTGGGTAAATGGCAAACATACTGACAAGCTTACGATGTGTTAAATTACTCTAAAATCTACGGTGAGTTCGATGACTACTCCTTTGTAACATTCCGTCTAAATTCATTTTTAAAGGTGTCGTTGTGCTGATTATACAATTTTAACTTTTTAAAAGTACATAATATTATCATCAGTGTTTCCAGCAGCATTAAGTTCCATTTAGTATTCTTGCAGTTGAGGGCACACCTACGAGGGGCTCTTGCTCGGTGATGTAGGGTCCTTTTATCAAATCTTTGTTGCTTATCAGCATGAGTATGCATGAGGTAATTTTAAAATTTGGATATTATTATTTTAAAGCAGTTTATGGATTAACTGCACCATCTATGCTCCGATTTTTTTTTATTATTGTTAGTATTAGAATCAGTTAGTTTTATTTAGCATGATACAATGATTGGGTGAATGAGGGGAATTGTGCGTGAGAAAGAAATTTAAATGTGTATTCATGCTACTCTCCAAACACATTATTTATAGATATTTATGAGGCAGGATACATAGCTGTCCAAAAAAAATATAAAAATCCTCACCAGTGAGGCATATTGCTTCAAAAGAAAAGTGGAAAAAAATTAATGGAGCAGTGAAAAGTCAAGCTCAGTGCACCAAGGTTTGCTGGTGCAGATGAAGTTCTCAAATAGTATGTGCATCAAATTGGTATGAAATCATGCTGAATGCTCATGTGATAGTTGGAAATAACTTTCATTGGTCAAGACATGTTGATTTTTTTCATCGCATTCTTGAGTACCCACCTTTTTGTGAAAGAAGAATTTTTCCGATGGCTTTGAACCAACCATTCAATGATAAATAGAGAGGTGGAAAGATTCAAAAAAGTAAGAGGTCAGGCACTACACATTGTAAATAGTGTGAGATGGAATTTGTGTGAGTTGAAACCAACAGATGAAAGGAATGAAGTAATAATATCTCCAAAAGGACATGAATTTCACAATAGATTAAACAGAATCGTCACATGAGGTGGTACCATGCTTGGCAATGAGTTGGAAGTGAATCTGTGAAAGTCAGAACTAAAGAACTGTATGCTACATCATCAGAGGAAAGAATACTTTAATGATTCAACTTATTATGGTTTAATAAATTTTATCATCTAATGTCTATATTTTAAAAAGGTATGCATAAAAATTTTGTGTGCTGAATAGAATAATGCATTCTACCATTAAGTTAATGATCCTAATATTAAATATTGAAAATATTAAACGCTATGGGATGACAAATATTAACAATTAAAGAAAAGTAAAATTTTAATTTCCACTTAAATGCTTATAAGATAGACCAATTTAAGTGTCTTTTATCGTGTGTACAGCCAAGGCCTGGTGTAACATAATTGGTATTAAAATCCTTTAATTCACGTTAGAAGATACCACGCCAAAAAATGCACACAAACAGGACTTTCACAACTACTTACAAAAATTACGTAAAGCACTAGACATACGTATGCCAGGCCAACTACGTGGGTGTGAAGCAAAAATGTATGGATCTTGGGCTTAATATATAATATATATATATAAATATATATCAAGGGCAAATGCAATCAATTAACCAGTGATAAAAGTTGCAAAGTGGTAGCACAAGCGAAGAGACAAGCTTAAAAAGGTTGTTAGTAATAAAAATTTCATCGCATGCTTTTTACTGTAATTAGAAAAATAATGTTCTATTAAAAATTGCGTATTTTATACTTTACCTGCTTTGATCAGTTTAACTTTAAAATGTTGCAGAAATATTAAAGGGACTTTAATATATGTAGTTTTAGCTTAATCAAAACCAATAGCGATAAAACTGGGAAAAAGCTGTACCTGGAAGACAGTCACTATGGCCCAGAGAAGGGAATCAAAGTTCTTTCTGTCGCAAGCAACCGATCCATCATCTGTTTTACTGCAGAATTTGCAACCAAACAGGTTCATCCCAAGAATACTATAAAAACAAAAAAACAGATAAAGGGTTTTTTTATTCTTTTCATTACACTTAACAAAAGGGTCACAGAATTGGGACAGTGAAAAATTTTGTGAGGTTTTCTTTTAATTCACTTGTATTATGAGGCAGGGCAAAAAACTGAATAACGTATTCTTTTCCTTTTTGATTAATTATGGTGTAGTTTGAATTGACTTTTCCACTTCTTCGCTGAATAGAATCTCACGGGGCATTCTTTTTAAACGAGGGAAGTTTGTCAATGGGTGGTCGTGGGGATTTCAGCATTCGCACAGTAGAGACTCTGGACGGGCATAACTTTTCGTGTGATATAAAATTGGCGAAGTGTGTGTAACCACCATGCTTGCAAGCGTGTGACTCCCATGCCATCCCTCTAATCTCTCCTCCGATCGGAACAATCGCGGAAGGGAGGAAAGAGAGAGCGAAGGGATGGGAAGGAAAAAGGGCGAAAGAGCAGGAGTCATTAGTTAACTTGCTGCTTTGAGTGCACTCTGCTGGCTGTTTGCAGAAGTAAGCGTGATATACAAAAGCAATCGCGTGGTCAGGAATGGGGAGAAAGCGTGTCATTCATTTATAATATTTTTTTTCGTTCATGTGTGCTTGCTTAGGGAGCGGAGAATTCATTCTCCAATGCACGCCAGGGGTGTTCCCTCACAGAGGACAAAAGAAAGGAATAAACGTTTTCACCAGGGTACATAGGCACTTGGCGGGGGACATGACGTGAACGTGAAGTGTGCAATAGCTGCTATTAGCTTCATTTTATATGCGTTGGCATGCTTTATCATCTTGTCATTTATAATTGTGTGAACATGATGCATGATGAACATGGGAGTGATAAATGTTTCTTTCTCTTTTCACTAGCAGCTGGGCTGCTTTTTTCATGTTTATGTTTTAGGTGATTTGGTTTATAGTTTTAATTATGGCGCAGTTGGTTTGGTCTGCAAGGTTTTCTTCATTGTTTGTTTATAGATGCTGAAGTTATTTGATCAGTAATATTGTTTGCTGTGGAATATGCCATTAATTATCATTCATACTGTTTTAATAATTCTTGAATTTGATCGTCTATATGGCTACATGAGCATTAACGAAGCAAATCATATTACTGGCGTGCCAATGATAATCGCTCACCTTCAATTAGGTTCCACACCTGCAAACTCTTTGTGAATGTATTTTCTTCCTTGAAGAAGAAGAAGAAAAAAGAGGGAAGGATGGTTTGGGAGAGAAAAAACTTGACTCACACCATGAGTTCAGTTGATAAGGGCATTGGACTCGAAGAAACAGCACCATTAGGGACTTGACCGGCAATAACCAGCACACTTTCAGTGGAAGTCATATGCGATCTTCTGCTTTATCACGATGACATGCAAGGGTTATTGTAGTGGGGTACCAGTCATGTGTACATCACATCAATAGCGTTAATGAATAAATGGAGGCATATGGCTTGATAGCACATAAAAGGAATGAAACCATTAAGAGATTGAGAACTGTTAATTTCGGTTTCTTAGAGAATGCTGAGACTTGGATGAAAACTGAAGTATTATCAGGAGATTTTTCGCATACTTTATTTGAACATCATCATTTTTATTAAATTAAATTTTTCAAAAATGGCTTGCTAAAATTCAGTCTAAAAGAGTCTAGCAGTGAAATATTAAAATGATTCACATTTAACTTTTTCACTGCTGGGCTTAAGTTGTTCATCCTTCCTCCTGGCATCACTGGCCCATAGTATACAGGTTTTATACTCTGTATGTTTCCTCAACTCACTTGAACAAAAATTTTCTCACTAGGACAAAAATTTTCAATGGTGAATTCTCGGGAATAATCCAACACTAAATTGCAAGCTATGAGAATGATAGGTAGAAATCAGGTCATAGATTTTACTACACTTAACAAAGACAATAAATGTATGGTAGTAAATTCTGAATTAAAAAAGTCTTAGTTTCAATCAGAAATTTTTCAAATTAGTGTGAGATTCTGAGAAAAAAATACCTGATCACTCCTATAAATTCAAAAGCAATATTGTTAATCCATGAAGTTCTATATTTAAAATGAATACTTTTTATTGTTTGGTATCATAAGCAATGCTATGACACTGATATGATGTTTATAGAAATATCTATGTCCTTGTAATTAAAAGGTACCCTTCACATCCACGTATTTGGTTGGGCTATCTACTCCTTAATGGCTTCACATCATTGAAGTGCTATCTATGTCACTGTCATCCTATGCTTCCATCAATTCTCATGTTTACCTACAATAACAGGGATATGGTTGAGGTATTACTACACCCTATTCTGATGTGATCGGAGAAAGATAAAGAGAAATGGGCAGAAAGATGAAGTCTATGACACTTGATCAAAGAAGGGGAGCAAAAGAAACTGAGTGGATGACAAAACTACCTTGTACGAGAAGAATGGGTAAATAAGGAGGAGAAGGAAGAAAAGGTAGAGAAAAGGCTTAATTGGAAAGGTGCAATCAATATGATGGGGAGAAAGAAGAATGTGAATAACAGCAAAACTTCAATTTTATGCGCCTTACTTTAGCATAGCTATCTATTTTAAATTTCAACAATGAGGTCCAGCTTAAATATATTTCATGTGGCTACCTCTCCATTAAATCTTAATTTAACATATGCACTTCGATATTACACGAAGCCCATAATTTGGTTCCTGCCATTGCATAAAATCAAGATTTTAATTTAATCTAATGTGAGAAAAATAACAACAAAAGGCTTGAAATTGGATGATAACTTAAAAATCAAAAGCAAGGACGATGGATCTGTCTTGGAGGGAAATAATAGTAACACAAAAAATGAGGATAGAATCAGGGATGATCAGGTAAGGAGGGTTACTTCAATGATATACTTGGGTAGAATATGGTATGCCCTGGTAAGTCTACTGTGAATGAAACCAGGAATAATAAAATAAGCCACAGAGGGCATATTTGGATTCACCAGCTCTGCAACGAACTGCCTTCAACAACAACGGGTAGGACTGAGGGAAAGGGACGGCCATGTGATCAATGCAACGAGGGTGTGGGAGGAGAGGATGGGACAAGGGGTTTGGGGGAGGAATGGCATTGGACAACAGAGCGAGACAGAGAGAGATAATATATATTTATATTTTAATATAAATATAGAGAGAGCACTGAGAAACGCACACATTTGTCACCCCTGTCACGCCATTCTACGGTATCCCTCATTCACCTTCCCAGGTTTCATCTGGTGCAATCATGTTGGTTGTCGTCAACAAGATATTGGATAGGAAGTAGAAAGAGAACAGAGTCGACGCAATAGAGAGAGAAATGGGAGGGAGGATGTGAGGAATGGGTGGGTAAATTGTGGCGGAGTGTGGTCAGAAACTATGGAGCTTACTTTCCTATGTTAAAATTAAAAAAAAAAAGAAATAGACTTTTCTCCAATCAGTAATTTGTGAGCTGTTTGCTGTGTACAGAAGAAAAAAATATCAATTCCTTACGAGTAGGTAAAGGAGGAGACGTAAGTAGCTGAGAGTTTACCAAAGTTCAAACGACATGTTTTGCATGGACTACAGGAAATGCACGTCGAGGACATATATAAATATACACATATTATGAGAACATAAGGAAACAAATTAAATATATTCACACTGTCACATTTTGGGAGAGGGAGAGAAACAATTAGACCAAAGTTTATTCCATTCTGCAGAGAAAGGACAAGGTCAACAGGCATAAGCATTTATATGAGCACTCATGATCACATTTGCACAGGTTATTCAAAATATGATGTTAAAGTAAGCTTTTGAATTTTTTCTTGAATTAGTTTACAAGAACTTTGGCATAATGCAACTGTGGTTTACATTTGTTCCTTGTTTTTATTTATCTTATAACTGTTCTGCCAATCCAACTACAGTCTACATTTTGGTTTCTGGTTCATAATGATAACTAAAGTGAGATCATTACTCAGTAAAAGTCAGACTTCCAACTACAATTGCATTGGCTGAACATTTATAAGATAATGAACATGTAAATCATCATTTGCCATTTTTGTACTAAATTTGAGATTGAGAATAAATTAAAAAGTAGCAAACTACCTTTATCAATTAAATGAATACTTTCTCCCTAAAAACAGATAACAGATACTTCATTGGCAATTAGTATTGGATTATTTTAATTTAAGGAAATACAATATTACTTTGGTTTCTCGTTACTAATGAAAACTAAAGTACGTTCATTCCTTTGTAAAAGTCTGAATTTCAACATCTTATTGAATGGATATGGAATCAAGTATATAATTGTTAAGAAGGTACAGATATTAATATTTATATAAGAAACATTTTTTAAGCCTTAAATGCAAGATGATGGATGTTGATTAAGTTTCTAAGTTAAATCAAATATTAAATTTTCATTTATTTCATTCCAAGTTATGTCTTGTATGCTTAGTATTTATAGATTCTTGAAAATGTGTACCCTGAAAAAGTATTTAAAATTTTTTTAGCTGCCCATGAAAATGATTTAGTCATTCATTTTCTTTTTAATTTTTTAAGTCATGTGTAAATTAGTGCAAATAATGTTTAACAAACATACTATAGTTGTGAAGTTTTTGTGCAGCAATACCTATATAATTATTGAATCATTTCTGTAATTCAGTGAATGTGCAATATATATGGGTACATAAACACTTTTGGGCTTCAAGATAGGAGAGTACCAAACATGGGACCATGGATATAAAATATGTAGGCAGCACAAAGATGGATTTGTTATAAAAAATACCTTAAGGTAGGAGAAAGAGAATGGTAAATTTGATGTTTTTTGGTAAATATTGCTACTTATTAAGCTCAGAAGTTTTGCTATATATAAATTAAAATGCATAAAACATTACTTCTCAACAATAAAAGACACCAAGATGAATTTTCCATGAACCACCATACAAGGTCCTAGCAAATAATATTAAGTGGCACTGATTAATGAGAGTACAAAGAAAAACATTAAATGCTACATGTACCTAATGTACTGCATTTATAAGAGGCCATGTTCATTATTTTTAATTGATATACTGCAAAGTCAAATGATCTTTGCCATGTAAAGAGACTTCTTCACGAAATGAAAAAGGTTCAATTTATGACATGAATATTTAAATTAATTTTAGGCATAAGTAAAAAAATGATTGTTATTGTTGACTGGGCAGTTAATTTATGCAAGAGGCCTCATTTTCACAGGAAGCGCACATTTCTTCAGGAATAAGTTTGACATGAATTCGATGGATCGAGGAACTCGACTATTTAGAGAATGAGATAAGTGTTTAGTAAAATTTAAAAATTCTAAAATTGATTTGCAAGAGTGAGAACTTGATAGTCAATTTTAAAGATAAAAAAGAAGAAAGATACAATCAAAAAGTAAAAGTACAAGATAAATGAAGGGTTTCATTGGTGTGAAATAATTAATATAAAATTTTGAAATGAAGGAAAGAACTATTTTTATGCTTATGATATTTTGAAGAAGAATTCCAGGAATCATGTGACTTCCTGTACACATTATTTTCTTGAAAGAAGAAGAGGTTAGCGCACATTGAAGTATCTCAGTGGGTTCTCCATTCAGAGCACTATTATTAACTATGATTTTCTTACCCCAAGCTCATCAAACCATCGTATTCCCCTTTTTATGAAAGCAAATCATTTCAATTACAGCTTGGGTTAGTGAATTTTTCTACATACCTGAAGATGAAGATGAATAGTATCAGGAGGGCAAAGAAGACGGCCACGTTATCCATTGTCCGAAGCATGACAAATAGCTGTCTCCTAAGATTAGGCATGAACCGAACCAACTTCAGGATCCTGAGGAGTCGGAAGGTACGAAGGACAGAAAGGCCGGAACTGCCACCCTTTTCTCCAAGGAACGTCTGGCAGAGCTCGACAATACTAACCGAGCATAGAAGAACATGGAATATATATTCCTCCGGAGTTGATACACAGCTCGGAACAAAACTGTGTTTAAATTCCTATGAGCAATAATGACCTTGATCTATTTTATAGACATTTTGAATTAATTGAACTTTGCTTTTCCACAAAATGTTTTGTTATAACACGACCATAGTTTCAATGGTTAATGTCATCTTCTGGTGAGGAATACATTGGTGCACCATCTTAAATACTAGAGGGGTGACACTTGAGATGACATAAAACTAGAGGGAGTGGGGGTGGACTGTGGAGGTGAGGGGTGGAGAGTGGACCTGTTAACCGTCAAAACCATGGTCGTATTTCATTAAAAAAATTCTGTGGAGAAACAAAGTGTGAGTGATTCAGTCAAAATTTTCACCAAATTCCACAAAGAATCGCTGGAAACCACCGGCTATTTTCTAGAGGTTAAAATGGAGAAGAATTTAACAGAGAGAGAGAGAGAGGTAAATAATTTAGCCTACCACAGTACCTAATTAATTGAAAGCAAGATTAGGTCTGGCAACTAATATTAATTCATAATAGCTGTGCGTAAAATTTTCATAGTGAATAAGAAGGGAACCATCAAACGCATTACTAATCCGGATGGCATAGATCCACACAGATGAGGTATATTCATCACTTTGCAATGAAAGTCGTTTATAATGATAAAATATTATATAATGATATGTCTTCAAAACTGGGTTGTGAATTAAGATTGGTATGCGACATGATTATTTGTGATAAGTGTGAACTCTCTTTATTCACAGCATTATGATGTCACCAGTGCTGTAAATTATTTTTTGTCACGACGAGTCTGAGAAATGTGCAGAGTTTTTATGACTTAAGCATTTTTAAAATCCAGAGGAGAACAAATGAGAGATTTCCATTGAAAGGGAGAAAATTTGGATATTGAGCCTTAGGATATTGTGGAGGAAATGTGTTTAATCAAAATAAATTTTGCAACCTTAGAAAATATGAGATGACTTTGTTTATCAAGATTCAAGGCCATAAGGGAGACACATTTGACCTAAGGAATGGGAGTGAATATAATCATCTCTATACGCACCACAAAATCATAAAATAATACATTGAATACTTCAAATTACTGAAGTTCATTGATGAGGCATGTTTAATCCCCCAGTGCAATGAGAAGAGCACTGGAATGGGAGAGGTGTAGATAAATACTTTGACAGGAAGGGGAGAAGCCATCAGCTGTAACTGTATTAACAATGCCCTCTCATGCATTGAAAGCCCTGTGAAGGACACTATGATGTGAATAGGGCAATTTGGCAAATAATATGAATAGGAGTCAAATACAGATGTAAATTGAATGCTAAGTAGTACTTAATAACCCTATTTTAAAGTTATAAACATGTCAATGAAATAACAATTGACAACAGTCCTTCCATTATTGTTTGTATCTTTAAACAACAAGAAAAGTGCCAAAGCATTTAAATCATGCAAGAAAGGTGCTATTCGACGAGCTACAATAAAACCTGTTCAGTATTTTTGCTCTAGAAATCCTGTTCACAAGGCGACTTATGGTAGAATAGCAACTCACAGTAATAAGAAAGACGAAAAAATTTCAGAACATGAGGGAACATGCCATTGATTAACATTTATTATTAAAATAATGAATTGTTCGTCTCACCTTAGCACCACTATCACACCATCAAAGACGTTGAAGCCATTGCTTATGTATCCAAATGGCCCCTCTGCTGTGATCTTAAGCATCATTTCCACAGCAAATATAGCTGAGAAGACAAAGTTGCTAACCTCTACTGCTGCAGTCAGCATCTCTGGCTATTGGAAATGTTGGAAGAATCATATCTTTCCTTCAGTACCAACTTGACAGGAAAAACCAAACTATTATTTAAAGCAATGCACTCCTAATAATTCCAAGGCTCCCAAGATTCATTGGAAGGGTGATTACTTGTCATGAAAACCTATGATGGATACAAAGGCAAAAGATCTTAACAAAATATACTGCTAAAAGAAATATAGTGGGGTGAACATATTTTATTTTTTATAAAGAGCTTGAAAGAAATGCCCAACTGCTAGGTGTGCTAGAAAATTATCAAAATCTCATCATTCATTCCAAAAGTATGTAGTGTAATTAGGTGTCTACATCCTTTTGCTATCAAGATTCTTACTGGACCAGCATACCAATAAGTGCTTGCAAAAATAGCAGATTTTCAAATGCAATTTCAAGAACAACTATCATGATCATCAAAGTTTTTCTTACTGACAGTGACCGAGGCACATACAAAAGTGGAGTATATTTTGGATTAAAAATTTGCCTTTTACTCACATGTTTACTCACACTAACATGTTCTCAAAGCGTGAGCCTCAATACCTGATTCTTGATGGGGAAGGGTGACCCCCAAAATCACACACAGAAGGTGCAATGCCCCCACCCAATGTTATTATTTACGTCAATACTATCACCAATAATTTAATGAAGTATAAAAAAGCAATAAAATTTTATCTTAAAACATTAATAAAATATATAAACATGCAATACATAAATAAAAGATTATGAACTATATATTTAAAATTCACTTCAACTTTTTGCTTGAGGCTTTCCCAGCGCTGCATTGCAGCTCTCTAGATTGTTTCCGGGTTAGCTGCGTCGAAGTTGATTTCCGATGACGTGTCATGGACTATGCTGGCCACATCGTTAGATCAGGTCTGAATGACCTGAGGGTCTGGGTGACTTAGACCTGATCTAAAGATGTGGCCAGCTTAGTTCACCAAACGTCATCAGAAATTTACTTCAACTTATTTCGATAATAATGCGCAAATAACCTATAGGATCTTATATTGACACTTAGTATTTAATAATTGGATATGGCAATAAAATCCTATCTCTTCATGGCAATGAATCATAATTGATTGCCCCTGACTGACTGTCACCGGGAGTTCAATAAATAGCTCACCTGTTCGTGATACTCGATCCCCATGCTCAACGTGTTGATGAGAATGGCGAACAGGATGCCTCGCTGGAAGTACTTGTGCTCCACCAGCTTCCTCACCGTCAGCTGGATCTTCTTGAGCCCCGTCGCGCAGCAGTTTCTCCTCTTCTTCCGCTTGCGGTGGTGTCGGTGATGCTCGTAGCAGTGGCGATAGTGGTGGTGCGGGCGGTGGTGGTGATGGTGGTGCGGCCTCCGGACTTCGTCGAACTCGTCAAACTCGTCTTCCTCCTCGGTGTAGTCTTCCTCCTCTTCCGTGTACTCCTCATCGTACGAATCGCTCGTCCAGTCGCTCGACGAACCGTCGTCGTCCTCGTCCGAATAGTCCGAGTCGGTGAAATCGTCCTCGGAGTCCTCTTCGTCGTCCTCGTACTCGTCGCCGCCATCTTGTCCTCCGTCGCCATTGTTGTTCCGCAGCGCGATGGCGAGCGTGGGCGCAGACACGTGCCTCTTCTCGCCCTTGCTCAGCGACGAGAAGAAAGTGTGCACGCTGGCCGTGTCCAGGGCCAGTTGGGTGGGCAGCGCCGCGCTCAGGGCCCCGCTCAAGGCCAGCAGCTCTTGGCACGTCATGGAGGTGGGCCTGGAGCCGTAGGCAGGGGCGGGTGCGGGGGACGATTCCGAGGATGGACCCTGAAATAGTTTAATGTCTTAGACGATACCTTATGGAAATTGAGAATTGATAACATGATATAAATAAGACCGTTTTATTTCCACAGATTTTATTTCTTAACCGATCTAGGTTTCGACAATGTACGCTATTATTATCAGAGTATTATCTGACAAAAATCAACCTGAGGGGATATAATTTGCTAAGATATTTGTAAATATACGTATTACTCCGCAAGAGATCCTCTACGCGGCGAATGCAATCTTTCATTGCCAAAAATTAAGAGCATGTCAACTATCTACGAACTTAACTTTCAGCAATAAACGATGAAATTCACCGCGTAGCATATCCTAGCGACTGGAGCGCCAATATTTACGGAGACCGGCGGGAATCAATGGAATCACTGAAGTGGAGAATCCTGTATATACAATATTTATTGTTAAATCGTTGATCAATTATAAATGCGAGAAAGTTAGCTCTCACCACTCCCTGCAGGGGGACTTGGAGCGTGGTGGAGGTTGTCTGCGTGGCGGGCACCTGCCATACATTCCCGTCGCCCGTCTGCGTCATCTTCTCGCTCGAACACACGTTCTTGGCCTCGGGAGGTGCTGGGGCCGAGGGACCCGTGGACCCTAGGGACCCCCGCCGCTGAGCCCCCGTGCCCTCGTCGTCGTGCAGCAGCACCACGTCGCTGAACATGACGGAACTGCGGCGCCGATGTGACGGTACGGGGCTCAAGAGGGAAGCCGAACCCTGGGAACGAAAGCAGGCGGAGATTGAATGATTGCAATCAAATTAGACGCGAAAGAACGCTGCAACTCAATTTGTTTTTGTCCAGTAGTCATAATGAACACCGCCAGGGAAAATTTTGCGGGAACTTTAGCTGAATTCCATACCTTAATAATGGTAGTTGCGAGTTTCTGCGCTAAAAGAATTATTTGACAGTTGCTCTTCACCAGGAAAGATTTTCTTTTATAAAATCAAGAGTTCCAAAGGTTTATTATCCTAGAGCATATGCTTCTTCAATACATAAAAGTTACGCACATTAGTATATATCAAGGGGTTACAAGGGGCAAATTAGGGGCAAATTTTAGTCGCTCTGTCGCAAGCGTAGGTGTCACCGCAATTTTACTCCAGATAAGTGATTAGAAGTTGTATAATATAATTTAGTTAGAGTATAAGATTTATTTAGGCCCGATTTAGAAGTAGTTCCATAATGTGGCTAAGTGAATAATTAAGTTGTCACGAAAAAAGGCAAAAATCAAATGAGTGATTTTAATGCAGATTTTATGTCATGCATGAGAGTTGGGGACGAAGCTATTTGATTAAATAACAAATTGAAATGAATATCTATCAAACGAAATTGTGCTCTGCTCTCAAAATATTCAATCGAATCAAGAAAACTTAGGCACAGTTCGTGGCGTCAAAAACTCGAGATTTAACATAAAAAAGCGGATTAATTGATGAAATCCATGAGGGTACAATTAATGGACTCATAAACTTGGAATAGATTTCCGTGGCTAAAGCAAAAAAGCTGCAAATCATTTCAAGGATATTTAGGAAAAGTTTATGACGTCATTTTCACCAAATTTATTGTCAAAACTAAGTGATTCAATGCATGGCTTAGCAATGCAAGCCTATGCATAGAAGATACTTAAGCAAAGCTTATGACGACATTATCTTCCAAATTATAGTCAAAACAGTAGACTATGTGATTCTATGTATGGCAGAGCAATGTCTATACACAGACAAACTATACCAAAGTTTATGACGTCATTAACAAAAATTTATAGCCAAATCTGTAGACTAAGTGACTTTACATGGCAGTGGAATGCATGGATACCTATACACGACAGAAATTTTGTATCGGCAACATGAGCGCTGCAATAAGATCAACGAAACTTGAGTGCAGTTGATGACGTCATATCCAGGTCGTTTTACCTCGGATTGGTTGATCGCATCCGTGCTCACCTCTCCGCTGCCCTCCCATCCGTTGGAGACGGAGGGAACCCTCAGGAGACCCGGCCTCCGCGGGCTGGCCAGCAGCTCCACGTCCGAGACCTCGGGGCTGGCCGTGGGGGCGTGGAGGAGACCGTCTCCCCCGCTCACCCTGCCCCCGGCCTCCACCTCCCCGCCCCCGCCACCTGCACTCCCACCCCCGTTGCCCCCGCCTCCTCTCCCGCCCAACACCACGACGACGGGCGGGGGCAGCGTGCCCTGGGGGCCGGGAGGGGGGAGGTGGGGCGGGCCGGGGGCCTCCGCCCCCCGCCGCCTCCTCCGCCTCCTCCCCCCGTGGTGGTGTCTCCGCTGGTGGACCCCCAAAGACCTCCCCCCTGCCCCACCCGAGTCCCCGCCCCCCTGCTTCTCCTCCTTCTCCTTCCGGTTGCGGTACTTGTAGATGCGGTACTTCTTGATGAGTTTCCGCTTGCCGCGTCGCCACAGGTGAGCGATGTACTTGACGATCTCGGCGTAGCACGTGGACGGCTCGGAGTTGTTGGTGCTGGCGAGCGTGGACGTGGAGTGGAATCGGGCCCGCTCCATCCGCATGCGCTCCATCTCGCGCTTCTTCGTCTCCGAGAACTGCGTGGCGATGACCACGAGGCACAGGTTGATCATGAAGAAGGAACCGATCTGCGGGGGGATTTAAAAAAGAAAAATATTGGGAAAAACGGCCGTGTGACCTAATAGAGGGAAGGGGAGTATCCCAAGAGTTAGAGCGCTTGGCTACAGATCAAAGGTTCTCGGGTTCAAATCATGCGGGAAACCCTCGGAAAACCTGTAATTAATTATAAACAAACTCTGGTTTCGGTAACACGACTTTGCCATTATCTGGTACTTATTAAAATAGATACGTTTGGTTGAAACTACCAAATATTTTATGATGTACAACATAAATCTACACTAACTTAAGCCGAAGATAAGTGATTGTTCATGCTTATTTATCTCGGAATATTTTGGCTTACAAGTAACTTTATCGAGAGTTTTAAATGGAAAAAAATTAAATTTATGGTATTTTCAATACAAATTTTCGCGATATTTTTTTGTAACGAATAAATTAAAAATGTACAAAATAGAAATAAATGAATTGGAATTTACCACTTCGGTCTTCAATAGCTAAGACTATAGTTTCGTTGAATGGTTAACATCTTTCACTCACGCATGGTAATATAACGAAAACTTGGCCCGGACTAATAAATAGGTAAGCGGATGTTGCAATGTTTGTTTTTTCCTTCTAACAAGACGAAATATCTTCGGAATGCTAAACCAGATACAATTAACCGTTTATTTGATTACTCACCGAGCTAGAAATTACAAATGCCTACTCCGTTTGCAAGATATACCAGTGAGAAAAGAATATTGGAAACCAATATTTTTCCATGACTCTTACCACAATTAGTAGAACGAAGTAGATCCAGTCCCAGAAAGAGTGGGCGTCTTGAATGTAATACATGATGTCTGTCCACCCTTCAAGACTGATTACCTGGGAAAAAAACAAAAAAAATATTAAGTACCGAGTGGATTAGAAAATATCGATACATTTCATCATCCTGTAATATTAACGTAAATGTAAACGGGCTCTCAATCCATCGCATGTTTCGCCACCCCAAAAATCAGGAACCGGATCAAAACCCGGGTGTAAAGGAAACAAGTTAATTTATTTTGAAATTTATCGGGTTTGGTGACGTGAAAAATGGGAAAGAAGCACATCTCAACGTATTATCATTAATTCACTTGAGCTGGTGGAGCAGTTTGACTATTTAAGCAGCACACTAGAGGAAAATGGTTGCAGTCGTATGGAAATCAGGAAGAGAATGGTGATAGATAAGGAGGCGTTCATGAACAGGAAAGATATCATGAGAGAATCGCTAGGTAATAATTTAAAGAATAGAGTTAAGTAAAGAGTCTGCTCTTGAGTGTAGTACTTTACGACCCGGAAACGTGGACGCTGAGTAAGGGGGACGAGAAACAACTGGAGGTGTTCATTGGAATGGAGAAGAATGGAGAAGGTGATGTAAACGGAGAAGAGGAGAAACGAGGAAGTGCTCAGCATGGCGGGTGAAGAGAGGAAGATTCTATACGAGGTACAGAATAGAAAGAAGGTTTGGATGGAGCTAGTAATGAGCGGGAAAGGGATGATGAAAACAGAGTGAGAGGGGATATTGAGGGAGGGAAAGAAATGTAAAAGGACTCAATGGGACAGAACACATAGAATGAAAGAATATAGGCTACATCGTGCTTCGGAAGGAAATACAAGTTAGGAGAGGAGATAGGCCAGTGTAATCTGCAAAATGCTTCAAGTAAACCTACCTCAACCAATGGAACACATTTTTCGCCTTGAATACTTTAACTTTTTGTTACGTTTAAAACTTGCATTTAAAAGGGGTGCACGAAAAAAAGCTTTCACTAAACAGAAAACAATCTAATATAAAAAATATTATACACATATTTTACGCTTCCATATAAACGTCCTTCGACGAAATAAGTAATGAACCAATGACTCAACAGGAGGTGCTTAGTGCTTACATTAGCAGAACAACAATCCATTTACAACGCCAACATTTTCTTCAGTACCTAATAATTCTTTACAATAACTCCTCAATTCCGCAATCGTGATGCACGGTAATTGATCATTTATATAGTTCAAAAATTTACAACTCCCTTTAGGATTTTATTACCGCATGGTGTGCGTGAATATCTTCAGTGATACGATTAATAAAAGCATTGCGTCGAATGCATTACGTTTGTGGGGGACGGGCTTCAGGGAGGCCTGGGGCGTATAATATACCTCCAGTAGATGAGAGTCAGGGGACTCTCTCAGGAAATGAAAATAAAATCATGGAAAAGCAAAAAATCATGAAGCATTTGTCACCCCATTTTATAGCCAATTTTTACCCAATTTGATACCCCATCCAGAAATAAAACGTTGATTTCGCCAATCCATAACCTCATTAGGGGAAATATCCTATATTATATTTGTAATATTTATTGGTTAGATGGAAGAGGGGAGTTTTTAGTTCCGAACCTGGCATAAATAAAGACAATTATCTATCTGTCTACATATTAAATATTGGGGAGACGCGTCCCCCAATGGATTGAAGCCGGTGGAAAAAAGACGATTTCCCTCACCAGGAAGATGGCAACCCAGGCGAGGCCGATGTTATCGAAGGAGATGGCCCCTTGGAAAGGGTTGTTCCCTTGCGGCTTGCACTCGCTGTAGTACTGGTTCCAGTTGATGCACGTGGTCACGTTGGAGCCGCCCGCGGAGCCGCCGCCGCCGCCCGCCGCCGAGGAGGAGCCGGCCGATCCGGACGCCGAGTGGCCGGGCACGTTGGGGATGGCGGACCCGTTGCAAGTCTCGCCGTTCTCCTTGGTGGGTGGCAGGTCGGAGCAGGTGTGCATTCCATTGTCGTCGGGCCGCGAGCAGATGTAGTCGCGGTCTTGCTCTTGGTAGCGGTAGAACGATGCAAGAGGCCTGACGGCGTCCAAGCATTCGGACGTGTTAGTGTCGGGCGGAAGTGGGATAGAGAGCAGCGAAAGGAATTGTGGGGGATTTTGTGGGCACATGCCATAGATATGGGGGGATATAGATAGGCAAAAGATTATTCTTTCTTTTTTAAAGATATGCGTTGTCACGTTACAAGCAAGCACAACAGCAGACACACACATACACACACGCTCTGACAAGTCTACAATGGGAATGGAAATAATATCGATGGGGTAAACTAAACTTTTTGAAAGCCTCGGAGATAACATCCACTTGGTAATCCCTCAGAGCAAAATTTTGCATGAGAGATCGGACCAAGACTGAAGTGGCAAAATGGGAGATCACGAGATGAGTTTGATGGACGTGGATGACTGACCACGACGAAGACCTTTGTTTCCATGATGCTTATTTTGAAATTTAATGTGACTTAAATCTAATAATCACTAATGAAGAGGTAAATGAATAATTCAGTGCAATCTATTTATATGCATTTCAGCTAAGCTAATTGTATTCGTTTCTCATAATAACAGTGAAGTTGGGGCATCAATGCGGACATCGGATTGAATTTAAAGCCTTGAGCTATCTTAGTTTCACATCTAGGTATTGCTGTTCAGAAGCTCCTCGGATGGTATACCGGGAAGCGATAATGGCCTGAATTTCAATACCCTAGTTCAATGCTGATTTAAGACAAAATAGGTCTCACCTCTATTTTAAATGAGGGATATATTTGGCCATTGTGTAGAAACGTCGACTAGAATGGAAAAAGTGACCCGGTGTAACAACCAAGAAGATATTGATACACATATCTACCCGTCAGAAAAGTCTGAGATTGAATAGAAAAAGAGCTTATATTACGATTAAAAATTGTTTGAAATACTCACTACTTCATATTTATCATCAAACTATTATCAAACAATATTTGCCAAATTATTTTCAGAATTAATATAAAAAGCATATTTACATCGATAAATTCAAAAGCATTAGAAGTCCCCAGAAAGTTGGCAAGAGTCACAACTATATGAAACAATATCTACTAGGAACATACTTTATTAGAATTCTTGGTTAATATTCGACTGCAAAGGCTAATATTCAACTCATGAAGTCTACTATGGCTATATAAAAGCAGTGATTTCTACGCGTAATGAAGCACACTATGAATATATTTGGTGTATTTACAGGGTTTACCTTCAAAAAGCTATGACAGTGGGACATATAATTGTTGGCATTTAAATTTGATTTTTGAGATCAATATTCAACAAATGGATAAAGAAGGCGAATTAATCTTATATTCCTTCAGAATACTCTTTGTCAAATGTCAAACTAGTTAGTGCAAATTATTACGAAATATTCTCCCCGATTTGCTTCGATTTAGAAGACAACACTAATGAACACCATCAAAAGTTATTTTAGCGAACCAAACTGACGAAAATAATAATTTACATAAGATGTAAAATTTTGTTTTGGTAGATAGTCATATGATACAATGTTTATGTTAGTTACGATATGAAGACTAAAGCTACAGGGAAATATTGGATTACTGTGAAACGATTTGTATTCTGAAAATTTCCGCGAGTAGATGCTAATTCAAAGTGTATAAGTGCTAAAATCATTTAATGTTGTAACAGTGGTATTTTTACGGTTTCATAGTCAGAAGCATTATTGGATAAATTAAATGTATCTTTGAATAAAAGTAAAATATACATTGTCCTGGAGACCTTCAATCGTGAAGACCGGAATTTATATTTCAACAACTATGATGCCAACTTGAGAAATGAGAAACTTCTAACCAAAGACCTGTATCAGATAGATATTTTTCAGTAGATTTACATATACAATAGATATGCATTAGATAGACAGATGTGGGTAGTTAAGACATTCATCTCAGTTAGAATCTAAAGCTTCTCACTGGGATTGATCATTCACACTGATTTACCACGTGCTTTGTAAGCAACAGAATTATCTTCCGTATCAAACCTTACATAAGATAATTCTCCATCTTACCCTGAAGTCTGGAAGTCAAAAGTGGACTCTGGAGTGCATTGTACAATTTAATTTTCTTAAAGACACTCTGTGAATTCTATTTGAAGGGCAGTTTACATTGATTGATTTCGTGAATGGAAAGTTCACCCAAGCGAGACATCAAAGGCATTCAGGTCAAGGTTTTTACACACAAATGAAGCACACCACACCACAAGATAACAATTCATTTCAGCTCCACCAATAGCACTAACAATAAATTGAAGCAAGCATTTGCTATGATATAAAGAACTGCTGGAAGTGTAGAAACTACTGGAAGAGAAGGTAGAATAGATGGCTATATAATTAGTTCACACCACACAGCACTGCTGGACAAGAGAAAGGAGATGAAGGAACACATGATAAGCCGATCGCATTCTCTATTGTTTCAAAAATTAGGACACCATAACATGACAATCGTGGAGTGGTATTTCATAATTTTGAGTACAAAATAGTTAGACTTTTCGTTGCTTGATATGATTGGAAATTATTCAAAATTCTATTGGATATTTTGTGTGGGTGAAATCAGTGTTGCGTTCATTTGCCGTGGTGAGATTCTGCTTCAAGTCACCAACACGATTTCAAGTCAAGTACAATTATTTCATCTACTTCATGTGATTAAATTACGTAAAAAATTTCCTTTTAAATAATTACGATGATTTCTATTTAATTGATACTGATTGTGATTCCGCAGTCCTACACTTCTTTATTTGTAAAAAAAACCTTCAGTGATTATTTACCAATTTCAATGAGTTTGAATATATATACAGATATTAATGTATATTAGTCCAAGTATTAGTCCTGTGGATATTAATCCAAAGTTATCTGCCTAGTTTCGCGAAGTGCATCATCCAAAAAAATTAACCGATTTTATTTCATTAATTAAAGTGATATTTCTGTTAATAATGACACTAGAAAAGAATTAATTAGGGTAAAAATAATTCTCACGCATAAAAATCAAGACAATGCTAAAGGTTTTGTGTTCTTTGAAGCAGTCATATTCATCATTCATATTTTCTTCACCGTAAATCCAAAGTTGAGTGAAGTGTTCTGAAATATGCTCAAATAAGTGGTATTTTCGTGGCTGAATCCGAATTTAAAAGCTAATTAAAACCTCTTCATGTTAGTATAAGTATTTAGTATCCATTTTTTGCGTAGTATTTCCAAAATTCAAACTTGATTATTGTTTGGTTGACCTAAGAAGATATTGAAATAATTCTTAAGGTAGACATAGGATCAGATTTAAGGCTCCATTGGCCTTAATATTTCACTCACAATTCAGCCATTCTCAATTCTTTCACCCAAAAGAAGGAATTTTGTTAGTGACTAAAGGCGACAGTACTATTTTCGCTGTCTGAGTAAGAGAGACAGAGAATTTTTAGCAGTTGAAAGATTGTCTACTGCTGGGTTTGGTGCCGGAAACAATAGCTTCCTTTGGAGAACAAACTGGGAAAAGCAGGAACACCACATCAATGGTGATCATAGTCTTGTTTATGTACACATTGTAGCTCTGCTTTTTTCACAGCTATAAATGCACCGCTATTGAAGAAGATGGGACTAAAAAAGAGGATCACGCCATTATTTACAGATCTAAACCATCTAAAACCATTCAGCTTGCTGAGTGGAAATACGCCATGCACTGTAAAGCGTGGATTAGATGAGTATAGCAGAGTTTGTACAAGTAATGCCCGGTATGAAGACTATTTCAGCGTTTTTGTAACACTTAATCTAATCACTTTTCATATCTGTGACTATTATTGGGATAATATGAGGTTATATTGCGAGGGAGAGAATTAGCTAAAATATAAACCACGGTAGATCGCGTGAATGAGCTTTGAGGTGAGAGGAAACTTATGAAAATATTCATTGTGTATGCCATGATTCCTCTTTTGTAATAGATTTTCAGTAAGTTTATCAATACAGCTATAGACTCAATTTTGATAACCGATAGATGCATAGCTGAAAATTATGAAGTATCAAGTAATGGCGTAGAAAATGATGCGACAGTTTACCTAATTGTTGATCACATGGTTTGGGAAATATGCTAATTTACAGAGACCTTATATTAGAACCTCTTAGAAAATAAGGAAAATTATTTCGCCCACACAACCGCGTTAATTGACATAATTATTGAATTTTTAAATTCATGTGATATATGTGAGTTTTTAATGTGAGTGTTTCTATGATAAGTGCGAGTTTTTTACATGCTCATATTTATTTTATAGTTATCTGATTCACTTGTTCCAAAATAATAAAGCATTAAAATTTCAATACGATTTGTGTCGTATAAAGTTGAATTATATAGCTTAAGTTTGATTTTTTCGGAGTTGTCTAGTTTACTTCTATCAAAATTATAAATCATTAAAACTTCAATACAAGTTGGTATCGCATTGAATTGCTTAGCTTATTTTAGATCTTCATAATTCCGGCTAACAAGTAGCCATTTGGTTAGAATTTACTTTCACTATTGTGACAGGATTGTCAAAGATTGGAGATAAACTGCAGCTAAAGATCATCATGGAGGAATGTGATAATTTTTACACAGATATATAACGACGGCATTTTTCAATTTTATATTGATAAAGATCCATTTTTCGCCATTCATATGGCGATAAAAGTTTTACTCTTGAGGCAGAGGAGTTACCGTGAAAAGTAAACGGTGGTTTTAGTCACTCATTATAAAGCATCGTGAAAAGTGTGGACCTAACGATACCAGCAAATGGGTATGTGTTGAATTTCTACTCGGCGCCATTAAATTCTCTTTGACTTTACTGGCACGCATAGCGAAGGAAGAGCAAAGCAAGAAGAAATTTACCTACAGAAGAGTTCTTATTAACTAAAATTTTAAGAAATGACGGTAATTACCCAATTTACATGGATATTTTGCAAATTAAATGCAATTTATCTGAAATTTTATTCGCGGTTTTAGCGATTTCATCAGCGTGAAGACATTTTAGGCAGAAATAGAGATAAGAGGATTCTTGGAGAAAAAATGTGAAAATTTTTTATGATGCAAGTTTCATAAGTTTCTTCTCACCACATATGATTTTGTTTTGTTGGCAGGGAATTCAGGAAAAAAAGTTTTTGGAAATATACAATCAAAAGTTCCCGCCATTGTCTCATTCATAATTCCGAGAAAGGAATGAGGAGCGCTCTACTTTTGTTCTCATTGTCATTTTGAGTTTTAAAGGTATTAATCACACTATCACACCATCATCCAATGGCTGCTAGTAGAGAGATTATTTTTTTAGCGATTTTTGGATTTGGTTAGTATAAAACAATGTGCGGTGAACTGTTATGGTTAGGATCTTGGAGTTATCAGAGAAATAGAGAGAGGCTTACAGTGTCACTTTGACCTTCATCGTGAAATAGTCTTGGAGGTGCCTGTAATAGAACGAAAAATCAGGGTGTCGTGAAACTATATGACCTTATGAGAGAATAGCGGGCCAGCCATTGTGCATTAAACCCGCAAATCCATTCTTTAAAATGCAATGTTCCTACCTTTGGCTGGTAAGTCCTCTTGCCAGGAACAATAAAATAAAGCTCAAACACATTCCTCGGAGGAATAAAATTAACTTTGAGGAGCCATTGAGGATTGAATGTCATTTTTTCACATAAAAAAGAAAACATAATTTCAAGAAAATCGTGCGAAAGTTTTATTTATAATATGATACTGTTTGGGCATGCATTTTTACTCAGTATAAAAAAAGAAATTAACTTCATTTTCTTTCTTTGGTCATGAATATTTATATTATAAAGGCTAAAATCACGTTAAAGTAAAAAAAAATAATTCCTTGACCCAAAATATTTTTCATCAACGGGTAAGATTTTGAGTAGTAGATATTTTGGGGCTTATAGAATACTCTCCAAATGGTGAATTCTTTACCTAATCTTACATTCAAGAAATAGGTAGAAGTATATTAAAATAAGAAATCCACAAAAGCAGCACGCATGCAACGTTCATTTACAGGAGTGAGTGAGACAAAAAATATGAAAATAGAAAAGTGCAGTGGTTCACATTAAACAGCTTTTGCTTCGTATATATGATATTCGCGTGAAACGGTTTTGTAATGAAACATGCCTCAGTGATTCAGGGTATGAAATTTAGCAGAAGTGATCAGAATATGAAAAAATGAGCCACAGCAAGCGTTTGAACATTCATGGCTGTGAATAGATCAGCTGTGAGAAATACCATACTTCAAATATGTATACACAACAATAGGTACTTCACGAATATTTAAAAACATTTATTTATGTCTCTCGTCTAAACAGAAAAGAAGCAATTCAAAAATTATACGAAAAAAGTTAAAACGGATGCCAAAAATTACATACTCTTACCTTGAGTTTAAAAAGAATAAAAAACATTACCATTATCAGAGAATCTTTTTCACATTTATCGACAGTAAAAAGTGAAAACATCTTTGCTGTACGGGAAAAGTAGGAGTAGGTTATATATACGCCATTTGAGAAAATAATACATAGCTCTGCATTTAGAGCTCATAATTTCAAAATATGACGCATATTTATGAGTAAATATTTAAAATACTCAATTTTTTGGCAAAAATAATTGAGTAACGTTTTTGAAATATTTATTGTAATTCAACAGTAAAGCCACTTTTGAATCTTTAACATCAATAATTAATATAGAGATAAATAAGTCGGCAAATGAAAATATTGGTTAAAACATTAAAAATCTAAATAAAAAAAAACTTCAAAAGTTTAAAGCATTGTATTTACCGATCCCAAACTGTAGAAAAACTTCAATGCACCAATTAAAAGAATTTAAAAATGGTAAACAATTAATTTTAAATCCTGAGATTGTGAGGAAGTAATAACAGCTATCACGAGGCTTTCGAATTTTATGAGTCGATTCATCCAATAAATACAATCTTACGCATTTCATATGAACTTGTTTTGAGGGTGTCATGCCAGAACCACTAGACGAACTGTGTGGGCAGTTAGTAACTCGAAAGTTTCATAAAACTTCATGTGCAGTCTTTGAAACCCCTAAAAGGAATGGCCACAAAATGTTCATTAAAGATAACATTAGCATCAGAAAACAAGACGAAGAGTAGCCTTGTGTGGAATTCCTGTCTAAAGAGAGATGAAGAAAAAGTCAGAAGTTAGGATAGGAACCAGGAAATAAGATAATATAGGGATGACTTAAAAAAAATATACTCCATCATGATGGTTACTCGCAGTAAAATGATACTCACTGTGGGTACGTGATGTTTGGGATCTGGGCGAGAAAGCATCGCTGCCGAAGGATGCCTTCCCATAGCTGGACGCCCACGATGCCAAAGATGAAGAAGACGAAGAAACAGAGGAGGAGGACGTTGCCCAGCATGGGTAGGGTGTCCAACAGAAGCATCACCAATATTCTCATGCCTAGAAACGGATGAGAAGAGGGGAAATATCAGCGAGTTGGTCTCTGAAATAAAATGAGCAATAGAAACTCCCGAAAGGAAGAATCAGTAGTATGTATTATGGTAATTAGGACGAGGGCATCAGAAAATAGAGATATATAATTATTTTTCGATGTATATTTGTCATGTTTGTTTGAAGATTTTGGGCTGTGTCGCTGCGTCAATATTAGGGTGGCCCCATCGTTTCCCGATCGATGCTGGTCGTTTTCATAATGGAATCTGCTTCAATGCTGGTCGCTTTTTCAAGGGAAACACATTCCCCTGAAAAAGCAACCAGCATCGGTCGGGAAGCCTTGGGGCCACCCGAAAATTGACGCGGCGAAGGTTTTAACCAACATGACGAGTGCCCACGAAAGCTTTAACGAAGACATATATTTGATTTCGTGATTCTTTGTGTGAGAAATAACAAACTTCAATTACATGACTTCGTGATAACTTAAAATTTATTGATGCCTCTTAACTAATGAGAATGACCATGCTTTTTTTTGGAATTATGCAAATTTAAAGACAGAAACGGCAAAATAAGAGAGATAGTTTGTCAAAAGCATTTATAATTAGTTTTTCCACCGGCATCAAAGGAGCAAAACTTATTTCGAGACACAATCAGTATACTACCTAGCATTTAATAGTAATCATTTTAAGGTGCAAGACTGATGTCTTAACAGTCCCTCCATTATTCCATAGAGTGTGAGGTTGTGTGTAGCTGATAATTTTCTTGAGGAGACATACTTTAACAAAACACAAGACAAATGTCAGATTAAAATTAAAATTAAATATATGCAAACGAACAACTTTCTCCAATGAAATATTATCGTAGCGGGCAGCTTAGTGAGAATTCTTTATCATTCAAATGTCGAAACATTTTAGTGTTTGCAAAATAATTGCAAAGAGCTAAAACTCCCTTACGGTAAGTAATCGTATTGGGCAATGGGCATGAACTTGTGGAAATTTTTAATTGCAGAAGCGTAAGAAGTTTTACGAATAACTAAAGTTTTGAAAAATATTTGCAAGTAGGTATATGTGAATTTCTCGGGATAAGTAATTGTAGCGGCAAGACTAGTGGATAACCTTTACTGAAAAAATTGAATTTAAAAAGTTAATTCACCAGCAGAAAATTACGATGAAACCGAAGTCAGAAAAGCGAAGTTAAATAATTTCAAACTTTCCTCTTTTCCTCATGGATTCAATAACCACCTTCGTAGTTATTATAAACAGAATACAACATTTTAGCCACGTAAAATTTCCAGAACGACAAAACCATAGCACTGTAGAAGTAAATTGAAAAACGCACATATATAGGAATTAGTTTTTTCCGAAAACAGCCAAGGACCATAATTAATTTTGTGATATAATCAAATTATTTTCAAAAGCGCCTAAATTTTTTAACTATCAGTATTAGTTCTGAAGAACCCAAAGAGGCGGCTTATGAGTACTATATAGTGGATAAGTTTGACGAGGAGGAATATTAGAACAAAATACGCATCTCTCTCCTGTGTTGTAACCCTCATTTTGAAAGAATAAATCATGAATAATCAAAAGAAATTTGCGTTTTAAATGAAAATAGAAATATACATTCGTACATCTTCAAATATTGATTCGTCATACTTTATTTTTCACTATTCTCTATTATAAAAGTTTACATGCTTCAGAATGAAAATTTAGAGATGACGTTAATGAAATCTCATAGGCTTGAGTCCGGTAAATATAGGTCTTTAATTTTTGGTAAAAAAAACTTTAAGGTGGATACGAGTGAGCGTTCGAGAGAAGAGGATGTTTGGATTACTGCGAGAGAGAGCATTAACGAAAGATTTGACAGGATGGACCATACGCAGTCGACCATGGAATCAGTCGTTACCCAAAAAAGTCAGACTACAAACATTTAACCACCGTCGCGGTCGCACGGAGTATGAAGAGTTACATTCCGGTATTTTTTCCGTGAGGAAACGAGGAAAAACAACATATTAAAAAAACAGTGAAGCAACGGACCCAAAAAAAAACGCTGACTGTCTCTGGGCGCGGACCAACGTGAATATCGCTATTATCGTCGTCATTCGCGTTCATTCTTTTTCACCTCTCTTGGACAAAAGCATTTCACCCATGTGAGATACGTCCGGAAGACTAGATGGATATAGGTCGTTATTGAAACGGTTGACGATCGCTTGAAAAAAAGGACAGAAATCGAGGATAAAATGAAGAAAACTCGGAAAAACAAACGGCGGGAAGTTGTGTCCCCTACCGTGGCTAGTTTTTTCGTAGCGAGAGAAAGGTCAAATTTCTCTTCTTTATTTTACGGCCGCATGCATTTCGTTAATCTCGACCCTCTCTTCAATCTCCCACACAGGCGAAAATAAGTTAGAGAGGAGAGTTAGAGGAACATTTCCTTCAAGTGGCCATTTAGTGTCCTCTGGTGTACTTAAAAATTAACACTTCAAGAATCCTAACAATACACTGAATGCTTCCAATCATATTGCTTAATGTCTCGTCCAGTTTTTTTAAAGTTTTCATTTCAGAGTGCAACTTATCTTGGGACGATTTTCATCATTTTTCAGTCTGCGCAAAATCATCACTCAAATAAAAAAAACTCCAACTCTACACCTGCTAAGGCAGTTTGACCAAATGAGGCCCTTTCAATAAATTTCACCGCATCCAGCAAAAGTTTATTTTTTTAACCAATATCTAATTGTAATTTGGTTCAAAAAATAAGGGAAGAGTCATTTATTTAAGATTTCTGGTATATCGTAAGATTAAATATGCGAGGGAGTAGTTTTATTTCATCAACGAAGTCAAATCAATTTGACTCACATGAAATATGGTAAAAATTGAAGGAGATAGGAGTATAAACTGAAATTATCACTAACATTTTATAAATGACATTTTAACTTCGAAATGAATAAAAATAGGATGATAGGAGAATTCAGTCCGCCAGAAATAAATACAATACAATAGGTAGAAATTCAACACTTAAAGATAAGAATTACAAGAAATTAATTATGAAGAAACAGATCGAAAGTATCCTAGAAGAATTAAGACGAAGAAACGAGAGAAAATTTCCCGGCGTTTTGAAAAACATTTTTTTCATTATTAATTCACTAATTAAAGGATATATTTTACTCCATAGCGAGCGATTTTCGCAAGAGAGATAATTATTTAATATTTCCGTTCTTTCTTCAAATATTTCGTTTCTTCCTCATGAAATTTGGGTGTTTCTTATCGGAAAATGTGGTTTTCGATCAATTACCTCGGAAAAGGATGAATCAATACCGCATTAGAGTTTTTTGTTTTACCAAAGGACGGAATTCAATAAATTATAACCGGAATCCATAATGCTTATGGTTAATAAAAATCCCGAGCTGGTACATGAAATACACCAGATTTTCGCAGGTTTTTCACGTTTCCCTTCTTGTGTGAGCGTTTTTCTGCAGTGGGTTTTTTCTCTGAAGGTTAATTTTCCTTTTACACCATTTTCCTCGTGTTTTTTCCCTCAAAAAGAAATATTTTTTTTCCGTACACAAAATTTTCACACATACTCGTTTATTTTATTTGACACTTCTCTAATAGTGTATATTGTATATTTTTGTATTGCAAACGTTTATTTACCGTTTTTAAATATGTTTGCATTGACGCTATCGAGGGGTTAGGTGAAAGAGGGTACTTATTAGCCTCAACCTCGCCCGAATCTTATTATTAATATCATTAAAAAGATATCTTATTATTATTATTACACCAAAATTAAAAGCAAGTAGAGATTAAAATGGTGTATCGTATGATCACGAATAATATATTTGCTTTGAATTTGGAGAAGAGTCCATTTACTCTTCGCTTAAACGGGTTACAAAAAATAAAGGGAGAAACCCAAGAGTGGTAGGTACTTACTTGGAATTCGATTGATGGCCCGGAGAGGTCTCAGCACGCGAATGGTCCTGATGGCAGATAGATTCATGTTCTCCACGTTTAAGCAGTACTCCAAAGCTCTGTAAGAATAGTAGAGACGAATGAAAAAGTCATAAAACAGAAAATTCATCTCAAGGAGATACCGCTGCGGTTATGTGGTACATATTTTCAATGTATAGCATTCAGCCTATTTGTGTCGGGCATTAAAAAAAATATTCCATGCAATTGAGCAATCTACTTTAGATAACGAGGGGCATAAACAATTTAGTTTGCGAATATTTACAATATTCGTAACTATTAGCGCCAGGAATCCCACATTTATTGCTTTCTCGATTTTAAAGTTGACCGACTTAGCAATGTGATCATGCCTCGCTTCCCTTCGGTTAGTGGATGGATATTAAAATAATCCCTTTCGGAACCATGGCTTTGATCTTTACACTCTTGCATTTCCTCTCCGTCAACCAGACTACACGAGGAAACCACTATAGCCTCGTCCCACTCCCGAAGGACTGTTTACCATCAATCACACTGTCCTTTACAAAACGCTTTGCTACCATTGGCAAGGATAAATGTGGATTATTTAACTCCAGGGGATGGGATTCAGGAATCAAAGGGAAAAAATAAGATTTTTGGCCTATTAAAGCTTTTTTCTCTCTCTCTGTTTGAAATTGCTGGAGATGAAGCGAGAATTTTTTGACGATTTCAAATTCTTTGGTCGATGAATCATTTCGGGAGATCAGAGGGGAAATGCTCGAAAATATCACCAAGTGTTTGAATAGGGGCGTATTTATTCATGGGAGGACGAAAATCATCGGTTGTTTGTACCTTGTGGGTAACTTCAACGAAAGTTCTCCAATTATGCGAATTTAGAATCAATGTGAATCCAACGAATAAAATTGAGATGAATTAAATTTCCGAGAAAAATGTAAGATTCATTGTTCATTGTGACTCCAATGCAAAATTATTCTCTGTCAAAACGGTGTGAGCATTTGGCTTGATATTTGTTATTTCAAATTCCAATTTTCGTTGAATTGGAAGGATTAGGATATACATATGTTAAATTACAGAAAATAACAGTCGAATGAAAATATACAAATGGATGTCGCTCTTCATGAAATTTGAGGAATTTTAAAACTTGAGTGGAAAGTGATAAATATTTATGTATGATCGAATTATAAATTATAGCATTAAAAAAATACGGCTACAACTTCGGCATTTTTTTTAACTTTACATCCATTGGAATCATATCTTTCGGGAACACTTATACGGAGAAAATTCATTTCGTAAAACGTTAAGTTGCTAAAGCAGCTCAACAATGACCTCAGTGACTAAATAGGAAGTCAAAGCCTCGGAAAAATCTGTGTAGAGAGTTTTTTTTACATTTTCATTCAAGCCCAATCTTACATTTTTATCTTTAATTCCTAAGTCATTTATCCAATTTCTTCGTCTCTGTAAGGCTTTGAATTGTAAATACAACTATTATATATTTACGTGCCATAATAATGGTCTTCTTATATATTTACTAGGATTGTCATAATTTTCTTATTTTATGACACTTAATTGCGCACCGTATTTCTCCGAATATAGTCCCCCTCTGAATATAGTCTCCCCCCCCCCTAATTTTGAGGCTTGAGTTTCAGTAAAAAATTTAAAAAATGGGTTTGAATATAGTCCCCCCCTTAACTTTTACCATGAGCATTTTTGGAAAAAAGGGGGGGACTATATTCAGACAAATACGGTATTTTAGATCATATAACATGAAGTATGGCATTAGGACTAACGGTGAGGTTAAAACAAATGCATCTTACCCGGCGATGACGATGAAAAAATCGAGTCTGTTCCACGTGTCTGCCAAGTAGGTCCCTTTCCCGTAGACACCCATTGCCAGCATCTTGATGACCATTTCGATGGCGAAGAAGGCGAAGATCAAATCATCGAAGATCTGCAATGAGAAACGAATTTTAGTGGTTGAAGTAAAAAAAATCCTACTAGCATCGAAAAAAATCAAATAGTTTGACGAAAAGGTTCAATGTAGATCCTAAAATAGTATTTGGAAATGGATAGATTCATGCATCCTATGAGAGAATGGTAAAGTTATTTTTTTCTAGGTGACATTTGAGAAACATTGTTTTTCGCGGCATTCTTGCTATAAATTCGAAAGGGAAATGGTCGAAAGATACACGGCGACGTACATGTCCGTCTCACGATGTCTGGAAATAAAAGCGTTTGCTGATATTTGAGATTCTCGTGAGACGATCAGGGGCGGATCCAGGATTTCTTTCTGGGGGGGGGGGGGGGGCGTATCCAGGATTTTGTTCTGGGGGGGCACAAAGATAGCTCATAATACAAAACGAACGCAATGGTAATGGGACCGTATTAAAATTCTTGCATATTTTTTGAGGGTCTAGGGGGGGGGGGCACGTGCCCCCGTGATCCGCCTATGGAGACGATGACACCTATCCTACCACCCATAAATATGGCCGACGTCGAGATTTAAACGAGTTCTATCACATGAGTGAAATTTGTTAAAAATATTTGTGAATATCGTTTTGTGTTTTTTATTGCTTCAATATTGTCAATATATGTTAAGTCTCATTTTATGTCATTTTAACACTTAATGCTCTTTCCCAAATCAGTTGCTTAATACCAAAAACCCTTTCACAATGAAGTAAGTTAGTTCTCAAACTCATATTTGGGTAAAATTTAATCATTGAACCGTTGGGAACAGACGTACTCATTGGGAAAGATGGTTATTTCCATGAAATTCACCCTTCCAGGAAAAACAGTTACCCGCTGCCCTCATCGCGATGCTATTTATATGGAGTAAAAAAAGAGTTCCTATCGCTGGAGAGTGAGCCTTTGTTGAGTTAAGTGAAACGCAAAAGCATTTACAGCACCAATATTTGAGGTCGTTTTCAATTAAGCATAAAAAAGTGGACATGACACTTTATTAATTCATTCATGCAATTATTTCATCTCTGTTGGGTTATAAACTTTGAATACTACTGTTATAAATTCACGTGCCAATTTAATGGTTTTCCTATATAATTACATGAGTTTCCATAATTTCCTTATTTTATGGCACTCAAGTGCATTAGTGTAGCCAGGATTTTGAAATGGGGGTTTACCGGAGATTTCGGGGCCCTTCCGGGGTGTATGAAAAACACCCCAGAGCAAAGGGGTCCAGCAAAGGATAAAAAGGGGAAAATCTTGGCATCTTTGATTTTGAAAACCTGATTTTTAGGACTGAAAAACAATAATTTTGTACGATTATTTGTTAAGATAAAGTGTATAATACGCCTGCAATAAAGTAATAAAGATTTAGAGGGGGAGTTGTTAACCGGAAACCCCCCCCCCCCTAAAGACTACGCCACTGCTCAGGTGTGTTATTTACTGCTATTCTTCTTCTGATTTGTTCCCAAAATACATACGCGTAGTTCATGTAGAGTAGGATATTTTTTGTCAAGCTATGTTGATCAAACGTGATATTTAATTTTCCAAAAAATAGCATTAACAGAAAAACCTGCAACGAGGAAAAACTTTTAAGCAATAATTAGGAAAAAATGTTGAGAATTTATTTTCTATTCTACTAATCCAAAAGCTAAGATTGAGTTCATGAAAGGCAGCTTTTACAATTACTTCAGACAATTCTTGGGGAATATATTTAACCTAATACAACTCTTTCAGTATTCTTTTTTTTATTAATCAAACCTCATCGCTACATCACCATCCTCCAGGTAACTTTATTTTCAACTGTGTACTTTGAATACTCGAGCTTATTAAGCTATCAGCACTCCTTTCCCGTCGAAATGTACACAATGGGTGCGGTAAAGTGTAAAATGATGACGATCCAATATTGAAAAGCACCATTAATCGGCTTTGGGTTGGTACGTACCTTTTAATGATCGATCCTATTAGGTAATCGATAGGAGAATATTCCACTTCATCCGAACATATTTTTCTCTTCTCGTGTCACTAAGATAGTTGGATCTGATTGCAGTTATTATACGTATTAAAGCTTAAATTATTGTTTTGTTGATATAAACGCTAGAGAAAGGATTAAAAATATTAGAAATAGGGTGACCTTACAGACTACGTGTAGAGTGGTGTCTGCAGTTCATTACTCATTATTATTAGTAACGTTAACAACTGGGTGAATTGCATTAAAAATATAACATCTGTTTTTTCTTTATTTTAATGCCGTCTTCTAAAAAGGTTTTATAATATCATTTTTATATCTGATTAGTTCTTAAAGTGATGTGCTGCGGGTTTTGATTTGTGATACGGAACTATTGATTACAATTGGCTTTAATATGCGGCCTTTAAAATATTTTTAATCTGATAAAGTTGGAACTGATAGCAATAAATATATATTTACACAAGGAAAAGCAAGTTTAAAAACTTATGCCAAATCATTCAGAGGAGTCTATTGCTCGATTAATTGATCCATAATCTGAAAGATTTAACGAGAGGGATGATAGTATGAAGGTTTCTCACCTGAAGTATTTTGCAGCGGTTCGTGGTGCAGTCATCGTCCACGCAGGGCCGGTACATCCCCAGCGTGACGCAGTTGAGCAGAATGGCCATCATGCTGATCCTCTCGAACCACGTGCGGGATTTGAGTTAAGGAAGTATATGATGATAGGAATTGAAAACATACAAAATACACCCAAACCTATATCAGAGCGCAATACCTGTACTAAAAATGTTAAGCAGACTCCGTTCTTAATTAAAGACGTCTAATTTTATAAATTTACTGCGGAATGTTAAAAATAATGCGAATCTAATTGTTAAATTACAGTGTTAATAGTTAAATAATCGTCCCGTTGGTATATTATCATAAAAATTCACCAACCTTTGGAGATAATTTCACCTCAATGTTGCACAGAAAGTTTTTTAAATTTACCCTAGCGTTATTCCTTGGCACACCTAGTGGACAGTTGAACCCTAAGTTGGTAAATGAAAACCTTCAGTGTAGGTAAATTATTTCCATATATCGCAAAACAGTTCCATGCAGTAAAGCCAAAGAATGTATCATAAGTAGAGATGAGTGAAAATCGCAAATGCGATAAATGCGACATAGATGCGATGACTGGACTTATTTGATATTTTTACGCAAATTTGCCTTTTCGACGGCATAATTCGTACATTTTGTGCCGAGCGCAGTTTAAATGCTCCGCCGACACTCACCGCTTAAAGAATGTGAGCGACTGGCTAGCTGCTAGTAGGCTAGTAGGCTGAGCGAGGCCGCGAACTACAAGTGGGCGCGGGCAAGCTACACCTCCGCCACTATATGTCTTATTCCTTAATTTATTATCGTTCTACAACCTAATTATTTAAAATATTATGTATTTTGTCATATAACTATGTTTCACTACATTTTATCGTCATCTACCTCATTATGAAAATAAAAAAATAGACGCTACAAAATGCAATAAACTGTTATTGAAAGTGCGATGAAATAAAAATGAAAGTGCGATTTTCACGTATATCTAAACATAAGCCAATTTTTACGAAATTTTCTCTATGTCCTCTTATAGACTAAAATTCCTATTTCAGAGCATAATTACAAAAACTCCTACTAGAGTTTGCTATCAACGAAATGCATAGTAAATTTTTCAAGGGAGGTAAAAATTTGGGTTATGGGGACTGGGTTGATTATAGATTTTATTGAATTTTAACGGATTAGATGCCGATAACAAGGAAAACAAGGCGATAATAACTACCACATCGAATTAAGAATGGTCTTCCCGGGAGGTCATAACCAGGTAAAAATAACACCATATTTGGAAAAACCTAGGAGGGAAATAAAAAAACATAGTGCAACAATTAATATTGACGACGAAAGAAAGCAGTGAATCAAGCGATAATGGACAGCAATAGGGTAGTTTCCTTCATCAAAGAAAACGAAAGGCATTGATTGCGATTCGTTGCCCACCATTAATGTATTCATAATATACAAATTATTTGGTTTTAGAAATCCCAAATTAGACGATTGGCAATGGTCAATTTTAACCTCATTTGAAAAAGGCCAGATTGGCGCCCATGCGATGCCACTCCCACGTGACGTCACAGGGATGCTATACTAGTAGATAGGAGTTTTACATCGTCCGACATTACCAATGCATGCATGAATCACAGAGCTCAGGGAAACATGTCTTAATAATCACCTATTAAAACTGCTAAGGTAGGAAAGTTTTCTTCGTTTGATAAGGGATTAATGATCCTTATTTAAGCCAAGCGCTACCCGCTAGCAGGGTACTCTGCTACCTACTAGCAGCCTGCATCGTATCGGCGCTCATAGCCTCGCACCAAAGTGGCCTCACACGGCAGCAGCCGGAACCAGAATGACGACACTAGGGCTTTTCCCAGCACTCATACTTAGCCGTCTCGTTTTCGTGCGCTTGAAAATTTTCACTTTTCATTTAATCGCAAAAAATAGATATCGACATTAAAAAATCTAAAAGTGTGAAATTTGTACTCCAGGAGTAATCATCTTTCGATTTTGGCAATAAAAAAATAACAGGAAACCACCCTATTCTGGTTGACGGCGACGCGGAATTAACGGGTACTGAAAATTGTGGCGTGCGGGTGTGCAAGTTGTCGCTCCCGATTTTTTTCGCCGCAAGAATTTGTCGGGTGTGTTGGCAATCAACTTGAAGGTTAAATTTGTGGAGTAATGGAACATATCGTCCTTCCCGGTCTTCGTCGTCAGTAACTTTCAGAGACAAATGTGTTTGCAATTCGTGATAAGTTGCGGTATATATTTTTGCCCCGATTTTCTTCATAACATTCATGTGGGAATTTGATTTGTGTTTAGTATTTATACGCTTAGTATTTATTTTAGTATTTATTTGTGCCTAATATCTACGTATGAATTAAATTTGTGAAGTTACGGACAACGACGTCATGGCGACATTAGCCGTGCCGAAACGCACTTTCCTTAACTTTTTTCAGAAGTGAAATATTGCTATGTGTAATTTTTTAATTACAAGTTATTATTTACATTTTATCAAAATTTTTTGTTTTGGTTATGAAAATATATATAAGAAATTTTGTGGCAACAAAATTGATAAAAATATTATTTGACTTCTATGTATTTTGTTAAATAGTGCCGGAACGGCGCTCCGGCGCGTTCCGGCACCATGACACCACTGGTTACGGATTATAAAGGGAAAGTTATAATGATGTTAAAGATTGGCCCTTGGCTGAAATGGATGTAGTGTACACGTTGTTGGTGATTTCCAATTAAATTTGATGATGTGTGGTGAGTGATGTGTTCAGGTGAAATTACTTGACTGGGAACGAAACCTAAGGAGTTTGGCCACATAATAAACCAAATGTTCTGATATTACTGGTAATTCAAATATGCAGTATTACAGAACCACCTTGGTAGTAAAGGGTATCTCTGGCGCCTTTATTGCTATTTGGCCAACCGCCATCTCCCATAAGCTGCTACACCGAAGTCGTTCGACCCCAGTTATACCTGGCGAAATTGGGTCGTCGCGAAATCTACCACTAAGGCGTTGACGATTTTGAAACATTGTACTCCACTGATCATGGTAGGGGATGTAGCAGTAGGTCATACGTAAGTTCCATAAATGAATCGCCAAAATCATTAAAATGAGCCTAAATAAATAATTTCGAGCTACTTTCATGAATATTACCAAATTTCACATTCTATTTGTTAAAAAAGGACCTAAAAATACAAGTTTACGTTTTTTGAGTAATAATATGGTCTTCCAAAGATAAGTAATATTATATTACGACAGAAAAAAATTTATTGTAATTTGATTGAGTTAATGACGAACATTTCTGTTGATGCATGATGAGAGTTCTTTATTTTTTATTCACCGATATGCATTCGAATCTAGGAGTGAGAGGGAGGTGGCATTATAAACTTTTTTTTGCCTTGTAACCGCGAACGGTATAAAATTTCATCCATTCTGTTTTTTTTTTAAATCTCCAAATCTTGAATCTTGAATCTGAGTTAATTGAATGTTTTAGTGCATATTTCATAGTGTTTTAGTGCTTTAAAAACTGCTAATTTCTTATCCTAGTCCCCGCAAATCCACAATGCAATAATCTCATCGTAGAATAGTCTTACATGGTACGCAAAATACAAGGTTTTTAAATAGACAGCTGACTGGGAACCGTTAGTTACCAATCTTTAAACAGCTTAAGACTCATTGTTGGCATCCTTCTAATTTTGTAAATCATAGGGTTTTAATTTTAATTCTAATATAAGTGCAACTTTTCTTGATTTTTCGACATTTCGTCACTTTTATGATATCTCTTTCTAGCTTTCATTATTTTGCATAGTAACGATTTAATGACGAAAATAAATGCAAAACAAACACTCAAACTAATTAGCTTTTGACGCCATTAAATATGTTGGTCTCTATTTCCTTGCGGATTCCTAAAACAGGAGGTAGCCTTATATGCAACTATCAGGCCACCCGGCGTTGCTCGGATAGTGCCCAGAAGAGTGGGAAACTTAGAACTCATGGTCACATCGCAGGATTTGTAGGCAAAGGAACATAACAGGTATTGAGGCGATCCCCACCACCGATTGTATCTCACCGTTGACTCAAAATTGATTGTCCCAGCAAAAAGGTACGCACCGAGAGGATTAATAATTAAGTGTAGAATCATTTGAGTTATGTTTTCCCTTTGAGCGTGTGAAGACGTGTGCGCACCCGGCAGGATGCCCAACCGCAGAAGATGTATGACGTGACGTAACAAACGGTAATGAGAAAACGATGCAAAGGACGCATCGGACACAACCAGAAGTAGCACTACGGGCTTTCTGAGCATAAGATGCACATATATACTAACTTTGGTTGCAATCCGTTCAGTCGTATGAAAATCGTGCGAAAGATCCACAGAGAAAAAAAGACATTCGCCATGACCGGAATTCGAACCCGGATCCCCCGATTTCCGGTCGAGTGCTTTAGCCTTAAGCTACCGAGGCGTCTTTCTTCCCTGTGGATATTTGCGGACTCAC
The DNA here is from genome assembly GCF_921293095.1 of Ischnura elegans. Taxonomy (NCBI): domain Eukaryota; kingdom Metazoa; phylum Arthropoda; class Insecta; order Odonata; family Coenagrionidae; genus Ischnura; species Ischnura elegans. The sequence continues at coordinate 151,424,576 of NC_060246.1, forward strand.
CGGACTTCGGGCTACTACTTGGCTAAAGCACTCGACCGGAAATCGGGGGATCCGGGTTCGAATCCCGGTCAAGGCGAATGATTTTTTTCTCTGTGGATCTTTCGCACGATTGTGCATTGCGGGTGACTCCCGTAAAACTTATCACCGCGGCTAGTCCCGGTATACTTTAAAATGTATGAAAATGTTAAGCGGACAGACAAAGAGACATCCTCTTGTATGAATATGGATTAATTACAGTATGTTTTATTGTGTCAAATGAAGTGAAAGGTATAAAGGAAATGGAAGGGAAGTTGTTGGTTGAGAGTGAGATCAAGAGGAAAGGGATGTAAAATGAGGGACGAAGAAATAGATCGTTGACGCAGGACGGGATTGGCAGAGCATTAAAACTCCCCCTCCGGACGTAAGTCATTGAACATCTATGACCCCGTATCCCCGGCAACGATTCCCCGGATGAATTCTAGAGGAGAGGAAGGGGGCATTAAAATTTCACACATCAACCTAAATCCGAAGGCTACGGGTTGGGGCATTAAAAGGATGTGATATTGCCGTTCCCGACGTAATTGGACGGCATTAAGAACCGTGACTCCCCCAAGTGAAGGTTTTGCTGTCGGCTTGCAGCCTGCGGCGAGAGGGATTATGTGCCATAACACACTTCACTACCCTGAAGTAGAGCGATGCCCTAGAAGTGGCTTTGATAAAAAGGAAAGGCTTCGTTACTGGGTTTGCGGTCCCCAACGGGAGGAAGAAATATTTTTGATGAGGAATAAGTCATAGAAAAGGTTTTATTCTCACTGAATGGCCGGAATGTTTAAATGTATTTATCTGCCGAAATCATTTTGAGGTTGTTTAATCTTTCGATAATGAATAGTTGTGCGTAAATATGCTTTTTGGAATTAATTTTTCAAGCTATATAGGGACTAAGACATGAAATATCACCCCTACAAATACAAAATATGGTCTAGGTAGACATATGAAAACGCTCAGGAGTTAACTCAAATTTTTCTTTGTATACTTATGCGCGGCACATAATTTTAGCGAAGAATTCTGAAATAACCAGTTTACCAACATGTCATGAAGAAAATCTCAATTCATTTAGTGGAATCAAGAGCTAATGTTATATTCGTTTAGCATTAGCGGTTTCGCAAGTCTCACTTCTATTTAACAGTTATTACCTTCGATTTAAGCCATAAATATAGATGAAAACCGCGGAAATTTTTAGGAAGAAAGTTAAAAAATGAGTTAAAAAATATTCACCAAAAATTGATGGTAAAAGTTAACGGACAATGAGTAAGGTATAGTTACAACCAATAAACACCCTTTAATGCATAACCTAATATACTCTACTTCCTTATGCTTACACATTAAGCCATTTCTAATTTTATTTTAAGATTAAATTGATATTTTCTCCGATTCCTTTTGATTTTAAATTGGCTTTAGCAAGTTCCAATAGTGGGGCAATTGTTGTGGGATAAGGTAGATAGCATGGAATTCTGACATCATTGCAGAATATCCTCTCCGCCCGACACCAAACTAACCCAACTCTGGACCCTCACAACTCATTAATCCCTACTCACTCTATCCAAAATATCCCGGGCGATTTACGGAACTCAAATTGAAGACAATGAATCGGTGGGGAGCGTGTAATGGGGTAGAGTGCGTTATGGGAAATTCGCGGTCCAACGCGCAAAAGGGATTTCTGTGGATTATGGACCACCAAGATATACTGGGGGTGATGGGTCGAATGAGAAGTTATCGAAATGGATAAAAGAAGTAGACGTGTAAGCGGAGGCTGAATGAATTAGTGGAAGAGAAGTCTTGCGCGAATCTATAATACCTATCTATCGAATCTCTCTATATATTTTTATAAAGTTATATTCCTGTGTAGACACTGTGATATGACACTTCAGCATCTTTTCACCGAATAATTACCTGTTCTAGGTTTTTTGGTGTGGTTATGGAGTAACATCGAATAATTATCAATAATATTATAAATAATTATACTAAAATATGTAGGAGTTTACATCAAAAATACAATTTTTCTCCTACAATCATCACTAATCGAGTAGTTTTTCCCTTTTAATGCAATTATGCATATACCTACTATCCGTGTGAGTTGAATGAAATAAATGGAATTCTTTTGAGTAATATGAAATGGTTCATGTCTACTATTCAGCCCAGCTACTCGAAAGCTACATCTTGAATTCGGAATTAAGTCTTTATTAGCGACACGTGGTTTACGTTACTCATTATTAATCTCGCAACAGAAATCAATTAAAAACTAAAAGCACAGAAAAATCAACCTATCTGAGTTTCCCATTTATTCAAATTATTGCTAATAATATATATTTATATATACATATTATTATATAAATATATAATGTATATCTATATATGTTATATTAAAGAAATATCTATATATTTATACAATCGATTAAGGCTTTGATTTACAACTCATTCCATGATTTCGATTTTATATATTATCGATGGGGCGATTACATATTATTAGACATATTATAATATATATTCACCCATATGCGTCTGATCAAATATATATATATATATATATATATATATGCATATATATATATATATGCATATATATATATATATATATATATATATATATATATATATATATATATATATATATATATATATATATATACATATATATATTTGATCAGACGCAGACGATCAGTCTGATAAAATATTTATATGCAAATATATATATTTTATCAGACGCACTCCTTCAGTTGTGGAAACATTGTCATAGAATAAAAATTATGTCCGAAGTAACTACTAGAACTACGGCTACAACCGAAGTAACCCAGTAAATAACTATAAATTATCCACCAAAAATTACAAAATATATAGCCGTTTACGAGGAAAATATTTTTATTCAACGGTGGATTTATTATTTTTCTACGAATGTATGACTTTACACTATAATTATAGATTTAAGAGTTAATTCAGAGACATTTAGTAGGGCAGAATATAAATAAAAATTGATGTTTTTAAACATAATTACTTTGAGTACATATTGATAAGTTGAAATTATAAAAACGAACTCTAGTCAACTAATGTTACTCGCAATAAAAACTAAGCAAGGTACAACGATCCATCCAGTGATTGTGTGTTAGTCGGGCCTAGATCATCATTCCGGTTCCTCTCCATCGTTCGTTCACAACCCCAAAACATTCTCCTTTCCCGCCGATACGTGCCTAAACTAATATTTCGTGAGCTGCCTCAGTTGTCCGTTATCTCCTCAAATAACCAACTAATGTTGATAAACCGCTTTGTCACGGGTGAGTTTGTTGAGTACCATGTGATCTGCTTTGCGCTCCGAAGGCATGCGTAAAATATGGACAGAGGACGGAATTCTTGGGGGATCGGATGGCTGCTGAAAACAGCCGGGATTCGGAGCTTTAGAGCTTTGTTCTCTCTACTACCATTCCTTACTCCTCGTTTTCGTCCTCCCCCGAACTCTATCATAGGTCTTATTCCATTCCCTCAGGGCCTCTCTCCGTGAGAGTTTTGCCTTCACTCAACGTATCGGACTGCCTGCGAGAGATATTGAGTTTTCTTAAACTCTTCCCCTGTTGAATTACTTGAAACTTCGTCAAATCTCTTCCGTATGAAAACACTCCCGTCCCATGACTCGAATCAATGTCAATAATTTTTAAGCAAACGAAAGCATTGCGATTTGTTTAGAAATAGCGGAATTTTTTTATTTTGAAGGAGGACTGTCTAAAAAGTATTGCAAAATATCTTTGGATTGACCGCCATTAGCAGTATATCCTTAGAAGACAGTATGAATAATTCATTTCCATCGAGAAAGGAAATGACGGGAAGGGTAAAAGACTAACATAAATTTCGATGAGATAGAATATGAATTGCCATGTAGAAAACAAGAATGTAAGGAATTTTCATCATTATCAGGTCACCAATTTGCTGTGATGCTTGCTCATTGACCGACAATGGCCATGATAAACCAAATGCATTAAAAGGTGTATTTCCTAAAGAATTCATAGTATTCATTCATAGTATATTCGTATTAGGGAAGCGCCAATTACATCCTTCAGAGAGCCATAACGTCAAAGCCAAATTCACATGGATTAACTAAATTAATCAAAGTTATTTCAGCGTCAATGTACTACGCCAAAAAACAGTAATAGTTAATTTTTCGAATTGATTGGTTACATTAATAACGTCATTAATGTAACCAATTAATCATTATTATTGTAACGTAATAACGTTACAATAATAATGATTAATCATGGGTTTCTTCAAGTTGTTTTGGAATAAAAATGTAGCAGACATTACAGCGGTAAATGTTACATGCAGGAAAAACTTATTAGTATCAAAGGTGAGTGAGAGGGATACATTTTCGTGTCTCACTCTGAGTGAATAGAATATTTTTTCCATAAATTGCAAACATTCAGGTTTATTTATATACCGATGGTTTGTCGCAACTTAATTTCAGTTCGATTTGACCGCGGATTACACGAGTTGCGTCACTTCAGTGTACACGATGCAAGGGTTCAAGCGTAGAGATTTGATAGACGCTGGGAGATGCAGGGGGGGGGGGGGCGGAGGGGAATGGGAAGATGAGTGGAATGGGATGAGGTGGGCATTAATAAAACCTTTTGGCTGCTCACTCAATCTAAGTTTACACGTGTGCGCTGAGAAGTTTGGGTGAAAGTTACGCGTGGGAGTCGGGAAGGTCCTGTGGACTCTGGCTCGGTCAATTCTTGGACATCCTGGCTAATAATTGATGAGAGATCTATCTCTTCATTTCGACGCGGCTTTGCTTGCTTCCGGCTCCAACCTGGGGGTGGGAATGGCAGAAGTCCCAACCGTTTGCTTACCACTCCAGATGTATTTAATCTATCCATCCTCAGTAATATATTTTTTCCGGTTGAGGACAATATTGGATCCGATGAACGTCACGATGGATTCAATTTGTTTTTATCTCCATTCATAAAGAAACTACACCTGCTCTGGTTCTCTTGCAGCTTCAGTAATTCTTGTAATTCTTTGACATGCCTTTATCCCCTTCCTCAATCACCGATCATCCTTCCAAGGGAATCTCTCGCGGTGGAGCTGCAGCATCCTATAAAAAAAGGAAAACTTATCAATAAAATGAATTCAATTCAGTATTATCACACACAATAGTATTTTTCCAGTATCGCTATACCGATGCGTGTGCTTACGCAATACGGATGTTTTCATGAATTTGTAACGATTTTCTATAGGAAATACTTGCATCTAATTATTTTAGGTTTGTGATTCTTAAAAAGCATCGTAAAAAACCTTTGCATTGACCATTGGTAAATTTATATCCTTAACATTAGGGAATTATTGTATATATCAGTATCCTATATGTCGTTATATTTATATCATTAGAAGGCCACGTGATTGACTTACATCTGGTTACAAGAAACAAGACGGGAATGATAAAGAAAAATATAAATTTCAATGAGATGAAAATAAATAATGTATGTAAGCAATATAGGAAAAAAATAAGTTTTTCAGCACTGACAATAGGAATTTATCAAAAGATACCATGCTGTTGCACCCATATAGTTAAAATTTAGCTAAAATAAGGAGAGGAGTTGGGAATAAAAATATAAGATAAAAACTACTGATTTTAAACTACTGACCAAATACTTTCATGTTGAAGCTTCGACATGAAAGTATTTGGAGCAGAAAATTAGGTGAAAACAATTGGAATAGGAATGAAAGTATCTATTTTGACACAATTTTTATCTATACTGATTAATAAAGAGGTTCCACACCGAGATTCTGAGATACTCAGTAGCATTACCTAGTTTTCATTCTATGAAAAAGATGAACAAAGGATCCTTAAAATGGAAGGAAATACAATCATTCAATTGTAAAATATTTTAAGACGAATACAAAATGTCATATTTTGAAGCAATTTCAACTGTTAAGATCCGTACGTTAAACTTAAATTGAAATAGAACACACAACACCATATTTCGGAGCAAACAACACGGGTTGCTTTAATGAAAACTACGTGAAGGTGGAAATGTGGCAGAATAATTAATTTTTTTGCGGGAATTCACGATTTTTAATCATTTTATGGGAATGTACCGCGCTTTAAAAATGGCTACTGTCTAGACAAATCAGAAAAAAATAAGGGAAAGGCTATAATTTACAAATTTATGGAATTTGGTATCAAATTTTTACAGACATAGTTAAAGGCAGTCGCACATAATATATCTTTTATCATATACTTTGGTTGCATGAACTACGAGCTCTTGCAACCAAACTAAATGAATGAAATATAATTCACAACTTGCGTTCAGAGTTTTTAGAGAATGACGTTGGTGGAAAAAATTCTCTACTCTAAAAGATGTACAGATTTATGATAACGGAAGACTACCTACTACGAGTTCATGCAACCAAAATAAATGGATGTAACGGCGAAGGAATAATCTTAAGCTAGCTCCGAAATTTTCATCTAATCAATAGTGAACTCCTACGCAGGTCAGAAAATGAGGATTATGAAATATTTACCGGAAACCATACCGGATGTCGTTCATGCTTTAAAAGCACGTTCAATAAGTTTTTCCTGCAATTAATCATTCGATTTCCTCACTAGCTGACACATTTACATTTCCTCGAGTGCTAATATTTGGCAACGAATTCATATGTCGTGATTTCTCGAAAAGCTAAAAGGCTGGCTGCTAACGAGCTAATCCATCAGCTCTCCGATGATGATTCGCTTGACCGCGGCATCGCCAATTGGGTTGCAAAAACGAATTCAAAACTAGCGGACTAAGCTTAGTAAAAATCCTTTGGCTTGCAAAATATTTTAGTCGAATAATGAAAGAAAAAATGTTTTTGCATAGCAATTTATGAATAAAATTTAGGATGCATCAGTAAAGGCTTGAGAAACGAATGTTTAGCTATAGGCCATGGAAAATGGTTGGATTACGTTTTAAATTAACAATCGGCGAAATAAATCTTTACTTTTTACCCTTTAAAAACATTTGACATTGATTTGCAATACAGGTAAGTTTCCATTTTCTCATTTGAAAAACTCGATTTGCGGATTTAACTCTACACACTTCGATAAATTTAAAATATTAATATGCTCATAAATTATTTCCTGTTTCTAGGGTACTAAATGGTGGTATATAATACAAATAAAAAGGACGGATTCGTAATACCTACAGAGAGTTGAGCCTTCAAAAAGCTTTACATTCATTTTTTTTATCTATACACGCGTTCTACTAATTATAGTTTCTCTCGGAAGCCTCACTGCCACAAATCACCTTCAAAACACTGATAAGAAATTCATAAAACGTGTGATAAACGTGGTCATGCATAAATACATGCAACTTCTTTTCAATTTTTTACCATCTTTTGCCCATAATACCACAGCACTTCGTTGAGGTCTCATATAGCAAAGCCTATAAATATCTATTTCACCTATATTTCTTCATAGATAAGGGAACATACACGTGCTTGCTTTCTTTTCATTTATAGAGAACTCGGAGCATACCTTGTGGGACGTATTTACAAAGCATGTGTACAAAGCAGTCTTGTCACATTATGGATTATCCCCTACTGCTCTTGGCGTTAGCTTAATTTCCCTCTGTCTCAAGTTTCTCACATTTATACCCTCCCCTCCTGACCTATGCTAGCAATCGTCCTCTCAATAACGCCCGAGATAAAGTTATTTCAACAATAAGACGGGCTCTTATTTTGACAAAAATTAGAGCCCGTAAGAGAATATGACACTTGAAATAATTTCGCTGGCTTTCCCTGACGAACTAGCGGTACGCATTCTTCCCGGGTTATCTTTCGGGTCAAATGGCCGACGTTTCGATGCTCGACTCAATTGTCGTCCCTAGGGCATATTCTTGTCGACAGAGCTTAGGTTTCTGATCACCTTATTATACACCATAACCTGGAGGTCAGGTACCACAATACAATGCCTTCTTTGTAGCTATTTACTTCACACTAGGATTGAATATATCACGCCTCCTATTTTTTCTACATCAACCGTTTACCGTAATGCCCATAACCAGAAAACCTTGATCCTATACCCGTCCACATCTAGGTTCACGGTACTTTATTGCATGTGTAATACTCAGAGCTGCACTCAAATTACGACCATCTTTTCTATATTTCCTAAACAATTTGTCAGCCAACCAATCATTCCTCTATTTGCGAACTAGATGTAAGCTATTTTCTTGCTGACTCTTTTAATGCTGAGGTAATTTCCTCTATTAAACATAGCTCAACAATATTATTCTACTATTGCTCTACTGAAGTAATAATTAAATTGTTTTTCTTTGTAGAAAGAGTAGCGGAATTTTGTTATAGATAACGACACGGAATTTCAGAGATTACAACTAAAGAGAAATAATACAATAGGAAATTGATGGTCTATCTTAAAAGACACAGTAATTACGTGTAAAATGTAATCGAGGGAGAAATTAGAGGAGAAATGTAGTTGTGGCAGATAAAGAAAAGTACAGTATGAAGAAGAAAATGAGTAAACTGAAGGAACCAGCACGGAGAAGGTAGAAACGTTTAATACATGGGAGCAACGAAGGACAGTTTTGCATCAATTTCAGGATGAACTCTGTGTTATATGTATAACACAACCAGACATATTGTCATTTACTCCAAGCTCTTTCATTAATCACGAAACAGATCCATTTTAATGGACCACGAAACTTATTCTTCGTTTTCTCATAGCTAAGTAATGTATACGCAAATATTTCCGTCAAAAAATAAGTCAAAGTAAAGTGACAAGCTCAATCTTTTAAATTTACGCCTATCATGAATGGAAGAGGTGGCTATTGAGTGCATATTAGAAAGGAGATCTCGAAGTATCCTTCCGTTTTCTTATTTTGTTCCGACTTCTAGCTCACTTTACCACTTTCTAAACATCAACTCCTCCCTTTCCCGATACTTGCCTTTCGTGTGCCTCGCCCTGCCCTTTCGCCCTCACCAACATACGTTCAACCCTCGCGCCTTTCGTTTCCACCCAGTCCTTTTCACGACCCCCATTCCACACCCTTCCCGGCCACGCCGCTCCTTTGATGTCGCCCTTATGGAATTCCATTAAAGATGCACGAGGCAGTCGCGTTGCGGAACTAGCGTACTGTACGCGAGGTTAGGGGAAGGTTTCGAGAGAGAGGGAGTGAAAGCGTGACTGACTGTGGTGTATGGATGTGCTGTGGGCGGAGTTAAGCGTGGCCGGGGGTGGAGATTGCGCCGCACTAGGCCAAGGTGTGCGAGGGAACTTCCGAGGGTTAGAGGAGAGGTGGGTGGGGAGATGATAACAAAGGAAGGGTGGGCGTGCGAAGAGGAAAAAGAGGAGAGAAGACTGCTTTCAAGGAGATGAGGTGTTCGAGTGTGAGGTGGAGGGAATTGCCGTGCGGCACGGCGACGAATTCGAATCCATGGAATATCTGAGCACCCAAGGAAATAGTTCGCAGCGCGCGTGTATGGCGACAATTAGCGGTCACTAACATAAAGACAATTATCGGTACTTGACTGATACTGGTCGAGTATAATTTAAATTGGATGAAGCAGGGATTTAAAGATCAGGTGAAATAATATTTGGTCATAAATAATTCAAAGTTCAGAGTAATTTTCCGTCAAAAATTATTGCGAAGTTCATAAAGGTGGACTCAGTTGGTTAATATTTATTGATCAATTTTGACTTTAAACTGTCCCATAATTCTTAGGAATTCAAAATGAATCATTCAAACGTTTTACGATCAAGATGAGTAAAGTTCGGAGCCTTCGGAAAATATTTTAAAATCAAAATGAATGTAAGAGAAAAATTACAAAATTGTTGAGTATATCAACAAGTTAATTTTATCCATCTTGTATCATTAGGCCACCTATAAAGTTATCTACAAACGCCTACCCAGTATAGATGAATTTGATTGGACCATGAAACTTATCCGTCGTTTTCCCATAGCTGAGTTATGTACTAAAAATATTTTCGAAAAAAATTTAGAATAAGGTGACAAGCTCCATTGTTTTAAAATTCATGCGCAACATGAAGAAAGTGGTGATTGAGAGTGTTCTAATTTTATTTTTGAGCAGCAATCGCCCACCACTCTCTGTAGCTTTCAATATTTAAGGGTGATAAATTCGAATTGTCCGAAGAAAAGAAAACGCCAAAAAATCTTAAACTAGTATTAAATTATTGGAGAACTATTTTTCTCCTTCTCTTTGAGTCATTACTAAAAGAGAATTTAAAGCGCCAAAAAGGTAATACGCGTAACGTGATCCCATCCCTTGGGTTCAGGACTAAAATGAAAGTCATAAAACATTATTACTGTGACGTAAATAGGATTTTACAATGAACTAGCTTTTAGATGATTTTTCTCTCCTCGGATGATTAGAGTAATACACGACTTTTGGCTTAGTTTTTCGCAGCAGTCCTTCCTGAAATCCGAGATATCTGAAAAAAAACGTCGGTGATCAAGAAGAGATATAGACGCAATTGAGGAAATGGGATGGTATGTGGCATGACGTGACGCATCGATGCTTTGACGGCGAAGGTGATGACTGGACAGTAGCGAAACGGACGCGTACCAATTGTACGGCGAACATTTCAAACACCGCATGATCCATTTTTTAAGGCGTCCATCTCGCTTCAAGTGTCGGATGGAGTGTGAGGAAGCGTGGTGTGGAAGTAGACAAGTGTCCTCGCGGACAAAGATGAAGAAGCGGTGGTGAAGGGGGGGGATGACTTTGATTCGATTAAATCCAGATGACGGCCGCGCGATGTACTCCCGAGTTCAATCCATTAGCGGTAACGAGGGGGAGGGAATTCAATGAGGAAGACCGAGTGAAAATGAAGGAGATGTGGCGACGAACTCGAGGAACAGCTTGGGCAGAAATCTCTTGACTCGAATCGGAGGCGGTATGGAGAGGAAATTTTCAACACAGGATTTAACTCGGTCGCGACTTAGATGAAAATTTAACCAACCTTCCGCGGGAAAATTCGTGAAAATCCATTAGAACCTTGGGAGACCTGGTGGGCGGCAAAACCTATACTAAATGTAGTGCAGCTTAACGGAAAAATGGCATACAAAAAATAAAAGGGAACCGGTTAAGTGCACTGAAGATAGCATGGGTACATCCTTCTAAGTCTCTTCCATGGTGGGCATTGCCCACTCTCACTCTCGGAATACTTTATTTATGAAGTAATTAAATTTTGCGATCATTATGGCGATTATGCAGAGTACTTTTGTCTGCTCCAACCCAGAAGCATAAAGCAACGTAAACGGTAAATATCAATCCAATCAAAACCTTTAGGAAATATATACAGGGTTTTATGTGCCTATAAACTAATAAACGTTCGAATTATTATTTCGATATAACTGCTACAGCAACTATACAGAAAATTTAGATGACATACGCCGGCTTACAAAACTTTTCATGGAAGAAACAGCTAAGCTAGGACTAAAAGTAAATGATGGAAAAACTAAATATATACACTTTACAAGAAATGAAATCTCTCTACATAGACAACCACAAATTTGAAAAAGTGGACTCCTTTAAGTATTTAGGCGTTTTTATTTCAAGAGAAAACAAAGAAGCAATAGAAATACAAAACAGGCTAAATCTGGCTAACAGATGCTTCTACGCCTGCAACAAACTCATGTCCTCAAAATTACTATCACACACTACTAAAACCAGAATATATAAAACAATCATAAGACCCGCACTGTTATATGGAAGTGAAACTTGGAAACTGGATAAAAAGGAAGAAAGAAAATTAATTTTTTTTGAAAATAAGATCCTTAGGAAAATATATGGACCAATCTCTGAAGGAGGAGAGTGGAGGAGAAAACACAATAGAGAATTAAGAGAGCTATACAAGGATCCAGATGTAGTGTGCGAGTTTAAATGTAGAAGAATTAGATGGGCTGGGCACATTTTGAGAAGAGAGGACACTAATCATTTAAAACAAGTTATAATGAGGAATCCTGAAGGAAGAAGGCCAAGAGGAAGACCAAGGCGAAGGTGGTGGGACCAAGTGAAGGTAGACCTGGAGCGATTAGGAGCGACCGAGGAGGACGCAGGAAATAGAGATAGATGGAAGAGGATTGTTGGTGCGGCCAAATATCTACTTAGATATGTATGGCCCTGGGAGTAAGAGTAAGAGAGTAAGAGTAACTGCTACAGCACCTCGTGAATCGATCCTCAACAATAAAATGTATTTTGGGAGATGTTATTTTAATATATAATGATCGTTTTTGAAATTAATATTTAATATATCAGTGATTTTTCATTACATTTTTGTGCTAAATCTATCATTGAATTTTGAACTCTTCTAATTTTTTCGTTGGAATACTTTCTATCTTTGTGCAACCTCACATTTCTCTTAAAAAAATTCGGAAATTTTGTGGTTTTTAACCAAAAATTCTTGAAAAAATAACGTTTAACGAAAAATAGTACCTACCAATTTTCATGTTCTTCACATGAAAACTTGGGTGAAGCGGAAGCAAATATTTTTTAATAAATTCTTGTAAGTCTATTATTAGGGTGACAATATTTACAATGGGGTATGTCAAATAGAATATCTTAGTTCAAGAAAGATCATAAGAAGGAACCAATTTAGCTATTTCCTACGGCAACATTACGATAGCAAGCATTAATGAGATATGATAAAAAATAACTTCCTTAAGCCTTTAATTGCCAGCCTGCGTATCCATGGGGCCGAGGGATGTGCATGAAGAATGCTCAGGGCCGATCAACCGGATGGGTATTTTTTCAATTACTATTGAAATTTAATATTATTCCCAAGTTATACAGAACAGATTACAGCATAAGAGAAAATTTTATTGCTATCGTCAGTATTAAAAGTGAAATAAAAAAAGCTCCAACTCGTTCATATTGAAATTTTACAAAACTTCGATCGAAACCGATTAAATTTGTCAAAAAATCCCTGAAATTCTTCGCAAGTAGCAGTTTAAATAGGTTGACACTAAAAGGGTTAAAACTTATCACAGAATGCTAAGTTTTTACTTTCCCCTTGAACGCCAGGAACCAAATAAAATATTTAGTTTTTCTACATAGTTGTTTGTAATTTAGGCTTGTTCAATGAAAGGAAAGTTCTATCAAGGTTAACTCAGACTTGTTCAATAAGAAGTAAGGTGATAAATGGTATGATAAAATTGCTTAAGTAGTCTTGAAGTTCGTTATCGTTTAAGAAAGCAGGATAAATAACAAAAAACAAACTATATCCAAATTGACATCGCAGCAATCGCAAACGAAACTCTATTTTGAAAGGCGATATTTGGGACGACACTGTCGAAATTACTGAGCTTATAATCGTCACCACCACTCGAGGTGATACCCCAGTACAAATCCCATATTGGTTTGTCCTAATAGGTAGCTGGTTGGGGGACAAGGTTTTCATCGTGACACGCGTCGTTCCTGTGGCAATTAGATTAGCCACAATGTCCCGAGTCAAAAGCAGGTGTTGTAGGTACTGGAGGAGGGGTTGAGGGAGGAGGAGCCGGGGTAGGGTGAGGGGAGAAATGTGGAGGTTCCATGCTTGTGCCTCCCGGACTGTTCCGCATGGTCCCGCGGTGCCTTGCGCGGGAACAAAGGCGGGTGGAGGAAATTGGGTTTCCCCCGCCGCCGCCGCCTCGCGGCACTTAAAAAGGAGAGAGCGAGGGAGGGTCCCGAATCTCCCGGGAGAGACACCCGTTACGACCCACCCACACGAACGCAAATGCTCGAAAATCCTTTGCGCACCCCCCTCTTAGTCTCCTCTTCCTCCCTTGGGCTTTATCTCACCGTCCGCCTCACTGAGCCCTCTTACCTCCTCCGACCTTCTTTTTGTCTCTCTCTCTGCTTCTTCCTTCACATATATCTCCGTTTACCATTGCGTTCATGCGTATCCTCATTCTCTCTTTGCAAACAACCCCTTTGCCTATTCCCCATTGGGTGGCGGAGGAAAATGGATGGAACCGAAGAAATATAGTGGAATAGGGTGTCTAAAACGCTCAATAAGCCACGCTAAATGTGAGTGTGAGATTGCTTGCCAAAGTCTTTCAAGGGTCAAAAAGGGATTCCAATCAAGTTTTTATAAATGTAGGCTTAGTATAGGGTGACTACAAATTGGGCCCTTAAAGTTAGTTATGTTAAAAATAGTGGCGAAGGAGCGTTAAGCGTTTGATTGGTTGTCAAAATCTTTCAAAAACCAAAATGGGATTTCAATCAAATGATGCATTGAAGACATGAAATTGAAAGGTATGACGCTCAATAGAGGAAATTATAAAGTTAATTATGAGCTCATGAAGTTTCAATAACGACTTATAATGTTTAGACAGCCGTTTGTAAAATATGAAATTAAATAATCATGAAACTGATTTCAAAACATTAAAATAAGTTTAATGAATCTCCAAGCATTAATTCATACGGTTGGACTTTCTTTGTACGCATAAGTTGGTGTCCTACCTCTACATATTCTCTCCTTCGCGCGATTTACTCTGCCAGTTTTGTTTTGCAATTTTTGTGTTAGGTTAAATATTTATGCTAAAATGTTATAATAAAACGATGTTTCTTTCTCTTTGATGTCCGTAGAATGTACAGAGAGTAATAAGAGTAATATTATTCATTATATACAGAAAAAAATGATGATTTAGAGTTATTATCATCTAAAAACTGCTAAAAATATTGCAAACAGTAAAAGCCACAAAAAGGTAAGAGTAATTATTACTCATTCCTCCATTTACAAATTTTATTCTGCAAATTTTCTTCAATTTCCAAAGTTAAAATCCTCAATTTATCAAACTATCCTTTATCTCGCTCAGCGGCAGAATATCGACGAACTACTTGTTTAACAATTTTCTTTCTTTTCTAATTTTAAAAATAATTTCAACACGTCCTAATAATATTCATTGGCTATCACTGCTGTCGTAACCACATTTTCTAAATGAAATAATACGTGTCGAGTCATGAAAAGATGCAAAACGACATCATCCTTTTTAGTGACAAAGAAAATTTCGTTGCAAAGTGCTGGCGATATTAGTTAATGGTCAATGACAGCCGCGCCGCGTGTCACTAAATAAATATTCACTTCGCATTGACTACTTAATTATTATTTTCATAATTAATTGATCATATGTATCAAAAATAATCATTTCTAAACGCGAGTATCGCTACGAATAACATAAGGAATAAATGGGAAGCAAAAATGGCTCTTAAATGGGAAAGTAAACAAAATTTTCACTGTCTGCATCTAAGGATAAAATCAGCAATATTTTTCTCACTTTCTATGAGTAGTTATTTAACCTTGAGTTAAGGAGTACAGTATGGTACGTTTGATCTATATTTGAAAATGGATGATTATTAAAATTTCGGAAAAACCGGGTTGGGTTAAAAATAAAATGATACACTCTAATAGAGATATAGATTCCCTCATTCCATATCTATCATAGAGAAAATATTCATTTTAATGGAAAGTATTTTTATTCTTCTTATATTATATCTTATATTTGGAGAGATTTGTTAAACCCCAAGGTGACAGAAAAAATGAGCTACTGAAGATAAAATAAAAGGTACCATATTTCAAGTGAATAAATTGATCATATTCCATGTTTCAGTCACTAAGATAGAGTCAAAGATTTCACTTTTAAAACAATAGGTTCGCTCTGTTCTTGAGCAGACGCAAGATAGAAGGCTGACAAAACAAATGACGTGATTCGGTGATAAACTGAAATGCAACCAATGGAAGGAATAAATATCTTAACCCATTCTATTTTTCATCCAGTAGAATAGAGATGAAGACGTTGAATTTAATACAGAACTTTCGCATTATATTTGAAGACAAGATGTGTACACAGCTGGTAGCAAAACAAAGTCGATTGGGGGGAAAAAATGAAACGGAAGGTTATATCGTGTCACTAGAAACAACAGGGCCTCGCGGTTACCTATGGCTGAGTAACCAGACGCATGGATTTCGTGCTCTTATTCCTCTTTTGTTTACCTTTCATCCACCGAGGCCCCGCTCACCTTTCCCCGCATCCCTCCTTACCCTAACCCCCTCTTTCCCTGATGCCCGTCATGTATTTCTCAGCGGCTCCAGCACGGGAGATTAAATATCGATCCGCAGTATCTTCCTCCGCCACCTTCGCAAGGCTCAACCCCTTATATTAGCCCTTTCTCTCTCTCTAGCTCTTCTTCAGCCTTCTCTCCCAGGAGTTTCAGTGTGTTTCGAGCAGGCATCTTTGTTTCCTATCTCGCCTTATTTTGCGTAAGTGAACAAAACACTTGTGGATGGCTCGGCGTAAAATTTGATAAAGTAAAAACGTCAATGCTAATAAATGTCGGTAGCGTCATCAAGATAAAAAAATACCAGCCTTATTTTTGAATGTCAGTATTTTTTATTTTATTGTGCAGGAAATATTTATTGGGATTTAGAGGCTTTAATGAGGTGTGAAATTTAGATGTCGTGAGGAAATGAAAAATTAATTCATGACTGTATATGAGGAGATAGTTTTCTAATGTGAATATAAGAAAAATGCTACGTTGAAAACAATGCATCTAAAATTGGATCCTTAGGACCATTTCAGAAAAAAATACTCACCAACTATGGAATTATGGCTAAATTTAAACTATCAAATAATGAGTTTTCCTTTTCGCCACTTCCATTTTGACTGCCAATAAATATTTCCGGAAGTTTAGAGGGAATAAGTGGTGATGACCTCCACATATTCTACGCATGTAAACAAGTATGAAAATTGTTTGATGAAGGTTGATAGGCAAATTATATTGGATATTGATTATTAGACTTGCATATCTATAAATGAATATAAAAGGAGGTGAAGCGTTGGGTCGCAGGAATGTATGGCATAGCTTATACTCTATGTTCATATTACTCACATATTTAATCCAATATCTTGACTTCAGTTTCATTACTTATGAGCCGTAAAAAACTCAAAACTACATATAATTAGGTTGAAGTTAGCATCTATCAGTTTGCGAAACATCAGAATGAAGGTGAATGTGTGAAAAATATTAAAGTAACACTATAATTGCTTGCACGAGTTAATTGCAGAGAATAAAGATATATGTATGGTTACACAAACTAAATAAACATTTTTGGTATTTGAATGATTTCATTGAAAATATTTACACATGAGGTAGCTTATCAAGTTGAATTGAAAAATGGTGGGTAGAACAGAATGAAAAGCTAGACTTTTCATTCCTGACTTACGACCAAGTATTCGGAAGTACCACAGGTAACCAGCAATCTTCATACTTTTGGCTACGAATTGCAAGTAACCTTACCTACTTTACGCAAATACGTAAACCGCTCCTTATTAGACCCATAACCAGTGCCTCTGCCATACAGAGCCTCGTTCTCCTCTCCCTCCCAACGCCATCGTTTTTATGCTCCATTTAGCATCCTCCGTTCGGCCTCCTAAATTCTCCTCTCCTTCGAAGTTACGACCAAAATTATTTTGAAAAATTAGTTTTGAAACATACTTTAAATTTGTTTTTGAAAGTGCCACGACAATCCCTCAAACTTATCGAGAAGGTAGTGATATATCAGCTAGAGTTCTATTATATTTTTATTCGGCTGGTTCAAGAATTTAAAACTTTTTACACGGCAGTAGTAAAAACTTTTTCAATACAAGTGTAGCCGTTGCGAACACCCTAGCGGCAGATGCGGCAATTGAAAAAGAGACCTTCGTCTGTCAAATGCCTTTCAGGCTTCTCTCTAGAAGGGAGGCATAATAACGACGCCTTGTTTCCGGTATGGCAGGGGTATGGTATTTGGAGGAAGCGACCGACAGCTGATGTCATTCGCACCATGAGGGAAGGGTATGGAAGGAAGGGTGGAGAGAAACCCGGCGTCGGCATTAGCCTGCTCTTAACGAAAGGCGCCAAGGGGACCAAGACTTAACGTCCCCGGACGGAGTGTTGCGATTGAAATGTCCTCCACACAACACTCAAGCACGGATCGGGCAGTCTCTGAAAATTCTCTGCCACCGCCGGGATTTGAACCCGAGCCCGCCAGGTGGGAAGCCAACACTCCAGCCACCGCACCAACCCGATCCCCAGCCATGTTTCCATTCACCAGTCTATTTCTTCACACATGCCGAAAATGTCTCTTGTTCTCAGCTATCCCCAAAAAATACTATGCTTAGAGATATTAATTAAATTTGTTTTGCTTCAAATTGAGTTCCTTAATTTTTGTTGATAGTGCCCAGATTATTTCCCCATGAGCCTCCGAACCGATACGACTAATCCTTCAATAAGCTTTTGAAATTTAAACCAATATTTAAAAAAAGTCATATCATGCTGCATCCTATTTTATTTCCTACAACGAATTCTTTTTATATTTTGATTCTCCGTATTTCATTTGAATACTCTTTAAAATGCACAATTTCCCCTTTAAGAAAGAATAAATATAACGTGATTCTTATTTTCTGCTTAGCAAACACTTAGTAATCACGACTCATTTTCTTAAGACGTAGCTAATTTCCATCGCGAATATTATTTTTTCTTAAATTTCTTTCTAGAATTTATTTACTCTTAATTTTCAAACTTTTCCATAATGACATCTACCTTAATCTAAAGAAATACAAAAAAAATAACTGGAATCGATGGCAATAGAGTTCTACAAGCTGTAAGAATGGCATGATGAGATGATCAGTGGGTATGTAATGAAGTAATTCGGGCTTCACCGGAGAATAGAGTCAGTGAACTCTTCTCAGATTTTTACACCGGATCAGCATTTTCATGTTAGATAAAGTTTCGTTTGAAAAGTATTCCCTCGAAATATCGCACTTGTAAAACCCTATAAGAGTTAACTGTCGATGAGTAAAAATTTTCTACACCATGAAATATAGATAGATGGCGTGGCGAGAAAACGTTGCATCAATGAAAAATATTCCTGATGAACCATTTACGTCCAACCTCATTTATTATTTACACTAGCCAGGTACTCCTCGACTCATGACTATCCTAAGTTACGACCATAATTATTTTGAAAAAAATTGTATTATCCCTTAAAATTCTTCATGAAAATTCCACGATGATCGCACTCACATTTGTGAAATGTGTGCGCACTCAGCAAAGTTTTCGTATCACAACATTAACCTCACCAGCAGTTTTTTCGCAATATTGTTTCAATTTATTAGAAATTATGTTATGATCATAATTAGATCGTGCGTAAAAAGTTCGTGTTCTTCACAGAGCAAATCTGCCTCAGTCAGCACGGCGATGCTTTAGACTATATTTCCCTTAATTTCCCTTGCGAGCGAAATTAACGTGCTCCTATCATTACATAGGTTCACCAGAAAGTTTTTGCAATATTGTTCTAATTTATTAGTTATTATGTTCTTGCCATATTTGGATTAAAGGATCATGCGTAAAAGTACGTGTACTTCACAGAGCGAATCTAGTCGACACAGCCACGTTTTGGGCTAGATTAAGGATTGTAGATGATATAGGGCATGGTATTGAGGATAAAATACAGGTCTAAGTACGTCCTTTCTGACTTACGACCAAATATTTGAAAGAATCTTGGTCCTAAGTCGAGGAGTGCCACTATTAGTAACCTGCAATCTTCATACTTGAGACCAATCTGACTTACGACCCAGTACTCGAAAGCATCTTGTCCATAATTCCAAGAGTACCACTGGTAAACAGCAAATAATCTTTTCTACTTTTTGGCTCCGCATCGCACGTACCCTTACCTTCCTCACGCAAATCTTGCCTCTCTCTCGCCTTGCGTGAACCGCTCCTTACCCGACCAATAGCCAGCGCCACTGCCACACCGAGCTCCTCTCTCTCTCCCTCTCCCAACGCCATCGTTTTAATGCCCCATTTAGCAGCCTCTCCGTTCGGCCTCCTAAATTCTCCTCTCCTTCGAAGAACCCTCTCCCCTCCCACTCCCCGACTTCCTTTTAACTCCTGCCCCTTGATGCGGCATCCATAATTCCGCCATTCCCCTCCTCATCCCTCCTCATATCCCAGTAATTTTTAATGAGTCCGCAACCAACCATTAAACTCTCCTCCTTGCCTCCCCTAACCCTGCTATCCGATGATGAGCCTCCATCAGCCCCTCCCCCTCCCCCTACGACTCTGTCGCAAAAAGCCTCCTGCTGACCCACTCGCGTGCACTTGATGAAAATTCACATCCCGCACAGCGGACGCATCCACGCCTTTAATGGACCAAAACTTGGGCCCTTCGCTCAACCCGCCCGAAGAGTAGACACCTGCCTTTCAAGATATCTTGATTGGCAGGCGAACCGAGTGATATTTTTTACTGCAAAATAAAGAAGACGAATAGTCAGAAGAGAGGCGATGCGCCATCATATCTGGATACGAGAATAACTATTAATTAACATCCAATATGTATATACTCCTGGAGTTGAATTAAAGCATCGAGTAAGTTATCGGGTCTTCTCCGCGATTGAATTATTATGAGACAGCATGTCAGCTTAAGTTGCTCAGCGAAGGAATGAAGACACTTACAGCAAAGTATAAAGAGACACGAAAATCATAGCGTTGAAAAAATAAACAGACCGAATACTAGCCCCATGAGTTACCACTCTTATTTAGCCTCGCAGTCAAAACTTGATGCAAAATTTCAAGGCGATAAAGGTACAATTGGCATTAGAGAGGAGACCATAAAATGGTATGTAAAACTAATAATTTGGGTAAAGACACTCAACGGATCAGGAGCTCGAGACATTGAAAAACTGGTAGAAAGATGAAAAACCTTCAAATCCTTGCGCAGAAGAATAATGATGAGGCTAAAGTAGACGGATAAAGTGAGAAATGAGGAAATGTGCAGAATAATAGGAGAAGAAAGAATGTAACGGAGTAGCATATGGGAATGAAGACAGAGGAAAGCCATGCCATTAGGTGAAGAAATGAAAAGATAAGTAAAACAGAGGGAAAATGTGAAGAGAAAGTCCCAAAACACACAAATAATCAATGTTATAATAAAATTTTATGAATGGCTGAGGATGGAAGAAGATAAAATGAGAGGCAAAGGAATTAGGAAATAAATAATATGGTGGAATAGGAAATGAAATAACCACACGGGATAAAGCGAAAGCAAGGAGTCTGGCATCCTGAAAACTACAATGGGTGGATGGATATTAGGATAGGGAGAGGAAGAGAAAAAGAGGAGTAATGAGGAAGAGATGATGAACTCATAGATGCTCCCAAGAGGGAAAAACCGTGGAAGTTTGAATACTAATTGGAATATAAATATAATTTCTCTTATCTCCAGATGAGCCTGCAAAAATGTGCTAATTACCTGTGACAAATATAATTGAAAACATAGATGTGTCATACAATTTCCTATCCGGCTCATCCTAATCATAAATAATTGTTTTCTATCAATAATGCCTCTATATGTAATATGTTGTATATCTATTCATTATTGTGCATACATTGTATATCTATTTGAGAATTATCGACCCAAATTTCTTACGCCTTTAGTTTATTCTGTTTATTATAAAGCATAAATATTATTATATCAGCAAAAACATATTAGAACTTGACGACCCTATAAATATTATATCTGGAGAGGTGAAAGGGGTGGGAAAAGTAAGGGGAAAAAGTCAGGAAGGAAGAGGTCAGGTGAATATTCCGTAAGCAAAGAAGAATATTTATTTAGAGTTTGTTCCCCGTAAAAAATTCCGCTTAAATTCATGCCATTGAAATATTCATGAAACATCCGCTCTGTGTAAATACAAGTAGCGTGTTTACTGGGGTACGCGACTGTGCTTTCTGGGCGAATGCGGAACGTATGAGACGGAAACGAGTTGCTTCATCGAAAGTATCAAAATAACCAACGTTAGAATAACATGCTGGGAGCAAACGGGACGAATGCCATATCCTACCTCCATAGAATGAATGTAAATTTTTAAGGAGTTATTCTACTTACTGATGTCCGTTCTCTTCCACCTTCGACAAACACGGAGATGAAAAAGGTGCGTGTTGACTCCGAAGAATGCGAGCAAGCATTTATCAACATAATCTAAGGACGCCCAAAATCAATGAGGAGCAGGTAGAAAATATAAAAAAGACTTGCCAATATAACGATAAAATATGGCAGTAAAATGGTGTAGCTTGTCTCCCAGGTCGATTCATCTTAGCTCAACAGTTTCGCCTGCGTTGCAGCAGGTGCCTTCAGGTTTGAAGTCTTCAGTCCGGCGAAACAAACGTACGAAGATGAATCGACGCGGATGACAACCCGGAAGCTAAGATACGCCTACTGCACCTCTCCGTGGAAGCCTCCATCAATATAGCAGTAAAAGTTTTTGTTTTCCAATGGTAAAACTATCGATAAATCGCATTTTTAAGCGACGATAGCAGTGGAAAATTATCTATTCAATAAAAGCTATTGTTTTCTGCATGTGCCTTCATAACTATTCGTAACTATTTAATTCATATCATTTTCATAAATATTACGATTGCCCAATGACAATTTTTTGACCAAGTTATATTGGATTTTTCATCAATATTATGACTTCGTATTCATTGTAACTTTTTATGAAAAAAGAATGAATGCTCTACGGCCGTATAACTGTTGAAAGAATTGAATTTCTCTTGCTGGGCAAAACAGGGAGGGCTTGGGAAGTTGGAGAAGATGTCATTGGGAAGAAATACAGCAATTTAAACTGAAAGTACACTAATCAAACATTCTAGCCCGCTCACTCACTCACCTAGTACATTTGCCAAAGGAACAAGTGAGTGAGTGATCTTGTGTGAGTGTTCTTTCAGATTGAATTGTTATATTTCTTCCCACTGACATCTTCTATAACTTCCCATACCTTCGTATATAACTTTTTATGAAATTTTAATGGCATAAATAGTGGGTTGTCTCTCGTTTCCTGCATGAATTTAATTTAAATGGCGAATAGTTTACTGTACAACGATATCAGGATGACCGGTTGTTATGAATAGCAAAAATTGAGCGCCTATATCAGGCAGTAATTTATCATAAACAGCGCTACATTTTTATAAGTAAAGGAAACAGTTAAGGTATTTGAAGAGTAAATTAATTAGAGAACTTCTGGTATAAATCACTACTGAATCAAGAGGAAGATGATACCAGACATTTGGGAATAAGAAAACAATACTTGACAAATGTCACCAAATTTACATTGTTTTAACCCCACCAAAAATGTGATAGAGATTGAGTAAATTTCTTGGTGCTAGTTGTAATATAATTTGGCTACAAAAAGGCACCCGTTGAAATCTAAGATGGAACAAATGGTAAATAATAACCTTATAAAAGCCATTGAATATATCGAACCTTAAAACTCAAATTAACCCATGAATAATATTTCTCTAATAAGCTATCATTCTATATTTTTCCATTTTGCCAAATTATGTATCAAAAAATACCTGAAATGGCAAAATTACAGCAATTTTTCCTCCATAGTTCAAATAAGCCAAGGTAATCAACAGAGTAGGTTTAATATGTCTTGTATCATTGAATTTGCAAGAATTCAGGGTTGTTATAAATATTTCTAATATTTACTTAAAATTTTTCTGCTGAAACGGCTTTTTGCATTTTCTACTGCAACCATATAAGTTGAAGGTCTAAATCGCTCAATACCAGAAAATAGATCAGGCATTCAGCTCTAGCAAACGATTGGGATCGGGCAAACGTGACTGAATTATCCACTTTGACACGCCGCAGATTATTCGTCACAATAAATCCCCACCCCCAAAAAAAGACTTCTTCCCAGCCTGCGAGGAAATATTCAAAGAAAGTCGTCAAGAGGTTTTCTGCGAGTATATAAATTACGGGGAAACGTCGGGAACTCTCTTGAGACTAGGTTAATTCAAAGGGACGCCTTCCATTCGGAACCAGAGATAAAAAAATATACATTCGTGGAGGGTCAAAAGGGGTTGAAGAGGCGTCCCGGAAGATTGCCCGCGCTGCTTGTCGTAAAAATAGGGTTCGGAACGAGGAATAGGGGAAGTTGTTGGTTGTGCAGGGGGGGAGAGGGGTGTGTGACCTACCTTCTTCCTCTCGCAGACCTGGCTCCAGTTGGGGGAGGAGTGATCTGAGGGTCGGGAAAAGGGGGTGAAGGGGGTCGTGAGGGTTGTTTCGGTGGCGCCACGCGAGGGTGGAAAGGACCGGGCGGTGCGCTTCTCAGACGCCTCCCTGGCGTCGCCGTCGAAAAGATGGGAGGATGACGACGGGCGGCGACGACCGACCGGGAGGAATAGCCCCAGGTACTTCCCGCCACTCTCCCCCATGCGGTAAGAACTATTCACGACCTCCTCAAACACCGCTCTAGTTATATCATCTTCTTCTTTCCCGGTGTATAACGCTGGTGAAGTCTTCTCGGGTTTTACACCGGGTCAGTTGATTTTAGGCCAATTTTTCGATGACTGCGTCTGCCACAGTCTTCAGGGCCCACGGCCTGCAATCAACTCACCCGGTGGAAAACCCGAAAATACTACACCACCGCTCTAGTTGACTATAAAGTATGTTCTTCTTCAAATGATACTTACAGGTGGAGAAAGACAGTTAAGTTCGAGTAATATTTACGCGATATCCTGCTAGATTTTTAAACCGGATTTTCTCTCGTTCCTTTAATGATTAGAAATATAATGACGAAGGGTAAACTGTATGAAGATATCTACATGTGGGATTCATATGAATTGACGAAAACTGAGTGCCTATTCGCGGCAGTAAGGTACCATATGCAGCACTACATTTTTATAAATACAGGAATCAGTTAAAACAATTTTAGAGTTGATTTATGTGAGAACATCTTTTCTACACTCATGTCATGTTGATTCTCACGCTGGTCATGCAAAGAGGGTTCTGCTCATAGAGTGGCTTCTACTCTAGACCGGACATATTTGAAGAGTTCATGTTAAATGAATATTATATTTCCATTTACCTAGACCTTGAATTTTATTTTTGACTGCAAATTAATTTAATAAACTCTAAAGTTATTAAAATGTAAAATATAGTGTTTCGAGGTGCTAAGGGCGTCGAAATTCACTGAGGAAAACGCGTGATATTCACAGCTCATTCCTAAGTTTAATGATCATTTACAGCACTCAAGTGGAGTTAATAGTCATCTCACCATGCATGGAGAGATGATTATTGACAATTTACTCTGAATGGACAAATTTAGAGATTGATTATCTCAGTTTAGATTTTTGAGAATATGCAATGTGATTATAAAGTTTATTTTGACGCTATTGAACATGAAATGGCATGTACTTTATCCATCGGTTATCAAGTGTTTTCTTGCAGTACCCATATTCAATCTTGCCTCACCATAAGTGTTCGTTATGCAGCCAGGAAGCAAGTGTACCCTGGGAGTTCCCGCACCGGTTGTACACAGTGGAAGTTTCTTATAAACTGCAGTCGAAACACCTTGTAATGTACATGTTTAATCAAGGTTATTTTCAATTTTTTTTCAACAGTATTGGCTTATAGCCTGGACTGACAAATGTAAGGAATAAGAGAAGAATGTTGAAGTTTTAAATTTCACATCACACCTCAACTATTTTCTTGCGTTATCTAAAATTAGAAATGTGTGAATATAAACTTCAATTTGCTTAGAGTGGGTACATCAAGGATTCCTCTTGTACAACATTGAATACCTAGAATTCGGAATGAATAAAGGTCAAAACTTCCTAAGAGTGAAGAGAGCAAAAAAAGAATTGGGATGTAGTATAGGAATGAAAGGTTGAATGAGGCCTTTGCCACAATTTAAGTTGAGGTTATAGTCTGTTCTCCTCAACTTTGCATTCATACGTTGAAAGAGTGAGTTAAGTTCGACTGGAATTCATACGTCATTCAGCTGGCGGTCCGTGAGATCTCCCACACCAGTCATTCCCAGACCGCTTAACTAAACTCTCCTCTAAACTCGAGTCCGCACACCTATGTAGTGATCTAGCGGTATTCAGTGTGCCAACAATTCCACTTGAACGATGGAGGAAGGAACATAAGTGTAGAAGGCATTACAGAGCAACTTTTATTTATACTGCAATTTAGGGGCAGATTATGACATATTGAATAAAACATGATTGATCTCGACATTCTCATCCTACAATTAGTCCGTTGCTATTAATTAGCCATTCCCCGTACGAAGCTGACCATATAGTTTGCTTACGCAAGTTACTCACGAGGGGCTTCATAAGAAGATAGAAATATAACGGGGATAAGATAAAATTTAAGAAAATGTTTTCCTAATGTTAAGTAGGGTTTCAAGAAAATATTTCACCTACCTTCCCTCCAATACTCTATATTTTAGTATGCAGCGCATTATAATCCCTTTGCGCCAGAAGCTGAGATTTTATTTGCATAGCGTGAGCAAATTATGGAACATAATCTAGCTAACTGTCGCATCAAAGATTTGCTTAGCAAATTTTATTTCGTACTCGCAAACAAGCATTGCGCAGCATAACATCTTCGTGATGCTAATTTTTAGCTGGTACATATTTTTAGCAGAAAACTTTAAAGAAATTACACATTACGATAGGCTGTCCTGGATAAGGAATTATTGGAATTAAAGGAATTGGAGTTTTAAAAGGCACACGAAAGGAGAATAGGAAATTAAACATATTAAAAGTAGTGAAAGCAAATGAAATGAATAACATGGATGAAAAACGTAATTAAAGCATTGAAATTTTGGAAAAAAGTACTTATAAATAAAAATTAATACCGTAAAGTGTACTACCTACCTCAAGTGGGGTAAAAGAGATTTTCGAATCCAACAAGCAGTCACCTGTATATTTGACTGTGATAAAAATTGTATTCCACTTGTATCTTATCTCCAAACAAGAAATACCTTGTCATTAAAAATTAAAGGAACTTGGAAAAGTTATCTGAATACATATCTTGCCTTTCGTGAAGAAAGCTATCATTGCTTTTCGAGAAATATCCATTAATCTTTCCACAACTTGGAAATTGGAGCGAAGGAAGTTTTCCGATAAATTTTCCTCCTTGGGGTACAATTAAGGAGTTTCCGTGGTAAGGTATCCATAAATTATACTATGCCTCCATCTCAGATAGAAATTAATGATTAATGGTTACATTAGGCACCACTTTAAATTTTAAGATAGCAAATTCATTTCATTATCGCCGGACTGTAGCCAGAATAATTTCCTCACTTCATAGATTGATATAGTTTTCACTGGCATCAAATTTAAATTAAATTAGACCTAAAAATTGATTGCTGCTTTATCTATTTTATCGTAGGAATATAATAAAAATTACTTGTATTAAATTTACCGCACCTAGACCTTAAACAGGAATGAGAATGTGTACTTCCATATTAAGTTCCTACATGAAAACAACGGAATAAAAAGAATCTAAACCGTACTATTATGTTGTAGATACTGAAGTTGGATACTACGACTAATGTTTTTGCCAAATCATGTTCAGTAGGAATTCGTAAGAAAAGAACAGTCTAGGATTGAGGAGTGTTACTTGTCTAGTAATTTAATTCGGTAATGTATTTACAACATAATGTTTTGCTCTTTGATATTATTTTCTCAAAAAGCTATATGTGAAATTAGGCATTTTTATTAGTTGACCATTGAAAGTGTTTCAGATATTACTAAATATAACAATTGTGGGTGCATTTTATTATGACCATCAGGAAAATGAAAATTGACGGTTCGAAGATAAAAATGTGAAAAAAAACATGCGTACAATGACGATACCGTCAATCATAAGAGAATTCCTTAACTGTAATAACTTACATTAGGGGTGATTCTCTTTAAATACTTAATTATAAATGCGAATGCGTTTTGCAATATATGCTGTTAAGTGTGGCGCAAATTGTGGCTGATCGTATCAATTTCCCGGTCGAGGCAGTTATAGCCACAGAAATCCGAATTAGCAAAAAGTCTTACTCAAAAAACGAAATTTGTTCCGAAATTAGGCTTACAATTGTTATACTACACCGATTTATCATAAGGAAAGGCAGGAAAATCATGAGACAAGCTGGCACTAAACTGCGTGGAACCTTTAGTTCTTCATTCATAATTGAATATCCTTTAGACTTACCCATTAATTGTCTAAATGATAGAAAAAATAGCTCTTCTCCCCAAATACATAGCAGTAGAAAAGTGTATGAGCATCAATGAGTAAGGGAATGAGTAAGTAAATTATTGATATGAGAGAAAATATTATTGCTCTCACCGGCGCTTGCTACCGAGGGCGTTTATAGTGATTAGAGCGTTCTCCAGTTTACGGTATCCTATCGAGGAAATGAAATGGCGTTTTGCACTATTAAAGTCCACAGAATGTAATAGCGCAAGACGCCATCTGATTACTTAGAAACCTAGCTTAACACATTCGGGTAAGTTTCTTCATTACTATGCTCTTTGTCAATGGCGTTATAAGTTGTTTAAAATCACCAAATTGGGTAAATTTCTTCGGTAAATATTTTATTAGGAAAAACAATAAAGTAGAGTGATGCTGTAGCAGCGTCTGTGAGGTCAAACTGTTTTTTGTACGCAAAAATAGTTGGAAATGACCACTGATGAATCTTACGTGCTAACAGCGAACTAATGCATCAATTGAGCGTGAAAGAAAATAAGAAATATTATGTATACAATAGTACCTAACAGTATAATTTAAGAATACCGGGACTAGGTTCGTATTCTTTTTCACGAAGGACTGCAGAGCTAACATAATACCAAACTTTTGTCTTGTGGTTGGAATAATGCTATGTAAAACGGGAATTTTAATGTTCCTAAAACACCACATTTAGCCAAAATGTCGAAAAAATTCCACCTAAATGCCGTCAAACGTTATATAATGCCGGCCAAAATGTGTCCTTAGGCTTCAAATTTTGTGCAATGCGTTTTCATCCAATCTTTCAGCCTCGCTCGCGACCGGCTTTTCCATTTCCCCCACAATTGAATTCTTTCCATTCACCGAAGTGTTATTACATGCCGGTGATGCCTTTCCGCGGGGGTCTACCCATATACCTTGTATCCTTCACCTCACAAAAGGTGAAAAGGGATTACGGAGCCATTGTGCTGGCGCGGCGCGAGCGAGTAAATCTCTTCCTCGTCTGTAGCGTCCATCGAAGGACGAGCAGACTTCTCCTCGCTGTGGCGAAGGCTGAAACCACTGCGGTGGCGCTACAAGTGGGACCGCGGTGGCGTTTGAAAGCTTCGGAGAAAAAAATGGACGGGAGAAAGGCGTGGAATGAAAGAGAGAGAGAGGGAAGAGAAAGTATGTGTGGCTATTGGAGAAAGTGATGGGATGGATTCGTGACCGTAAATGATACATATGGGTACACCGAAATAAATTAATCATCTCAAAATCCTTTTGTGCGGTGTAACGATGTGAATAGAGATGTCGAGCGGTGGGATTACGTCGCCATTCAGCCAATATTATAAATGGAAAGATTAAGAAGTTCCTCTTTCAAATTGGCAGCACAAGGTGAAGCGATCATAAAAGTTTCCATAACGAAACATTCGGGGATTTTGGACTTAAATACTTAGTTTGGAAAGCCTCAGTCGCAGGTGCGGCAAATAATTATTTTCCCGCACGTACAAATTCCAATAGATATATATCTCATAAAAAGGGTATATCGGAGTGATGTATCGAAAACCAATTCAAGTTCGCGAAAATGATACTCTCAACCTTGTTTGGTCCTATTTGACACATAAAATTAAATAAAACGTAATCGACCAATATTTTTGGTTTATTTTAACAATGGTAATCATTCAAACTTGAATTCTAAAGAATGTTTTCTTACAACATTCTTTAAAGTCTTTTGAATAACTCGCATGATGCCATCATAGTAATGATTTAATGTAGAGAATTATTTGAAGAAAAAGTCTTTTCGCCTTTTGAATTTGAAATATGACTGAAATATTGCCGTCGTAAATTTTGAAAATCAAAGGATTTGTCAAAACAGAGCTTAGAGGACACGCCCAAAAATAAGGAGGAATCACTTCCAAGGAAATGAAACAGAAAAATGAAATTTTTTAAAATCATAAAAAGATAAAATGAAGATTTTATCACGTTTTTTTAAAGCTGCTATGAACTTATCCTATGAAACCTACAAAAAAGTCATTTGAAATGGTCCCAGATATGGTTACGTCACAAATTTAAATTTTCACTTCGTGCTTTCGGCGTACATCGAAACGCATGTGAAGCAGGTGTAAATGAACTTATTCTAACGGTGGGAAGAAGAGGAGAGGGGTGGTTAAAATGACGCATGGAGACGTAGAGGGATGTCTTTCTCCGAAAGACAAGGTTCAACAGGAACTATGAGAGGAATTCTGTAGGCGTTCATTAAGGAGCGGAAGGGAATTAGAGGTTAGAAAATTGACTTGAATACTTACGCATCTACATGGTGCAAAATTTAGGACGAATGAAAAATAAAGTTGAAGGGGGAAGTTAAATGACTCCGCGAAAGGAAGCCTAGATTTCTCTGTTTTTGGGAGAAATTAAAAAGTTTATTTAGGAAGAGTGAAATATATTTTCTGAGTAAACTTCAGGTCACCATAAAAAATTGGCCAATTTCTTCAATCAATTTCGACTAAAATTCCTGGAATAGAATTTTTTGACTTATCAAAACTACTTTAACCCCTCTTGCCTTATTGAAACTACTTGGCCTAATTGCAGAATATTCTGAATATATTACTAGAGAATTCCATTGACGGAAATTGATAAACACCCAGCTCTGTGGAACTATGCAATGGAACACATCACGACGAATTGAAGAGCACGTCGGATTATTTCAGTTCTCACGTGGAATCGCCAAATTATTGCATCTTAGTGGCACCGAAGGGTGTTGAGGATAGAGAGCAAGTTCACATCGGGGAGAGATAACACGCATAATGGGACCCTGAGTCTGGGGAACCCTTTTCATCTCGGCTGGAGGCGATCCGGAGAGACAATCCACGGCACGGGAGAAAAGGGTGTACTCAAGGGTCACCCACCGCAAATAAAAGGGGTGCAGACAAACGAGAGGGGTGGAGATGAGGGCGAGGGTGGTTTTGTTCAAGGCCCAGGGAATGACGGAAGGGGTTAAAGGAGTTCCTCGCCCTGTCTCTATCCCTCTTTGTATGCAGGGTCAGCCGAGGAGTGTCTGCCCGTCCATATTTCATGAGACCCTGGGCTGGTGAAATGGATTTCTCTAGGAATAAAAACAAGAAGGGCCGCGGATCTCTTCAATGCATACACGCATAAACACACGAGCGCTCGTACAATCTTCCATTCTGTACACCCACGTCTAACTGCCCCCCCCCAATTCACGTCGTGTTAAGTGTGTTCCTCTGGGCGAAATTCCATTGTCACCACATTCATCCCTATTTCTACAAATTGTAGCAGACCTCTACCTTCCTGCCAACCATATCCCCTTTCCGAATTGTAATTTCTCTCTCTTCTCTCTATATAATTAGTTAACGATCACCTTTACCCTTCTCGCTCCCTCCTCCTCCTCTTTCCCCCTTACTCATCCACCCCTCCACCCACCCCACCCACAGTGACGCCAAACTCAGCTCCAACCCCAACCCTTACCTCCCCCTAACCAACGGCTCCCGGTAATTTTCCCCACCCAACCTTCTGCTATATATGCTGCCAATTTACCTGCATTTTTCACCTTGATAATGTTACTCTGTAACGAAACCATGGTCGGTGTCAATAAATTGTGGAAATAGCAAAGTTGTTGATCCTTCTATTCCTGCGTCTTCTCTCTAAGTTTGTCTGAATCTCGAAATCGATACTTTCTCCAACTTTCAAAAGGCTAGAGGAGACAGGAAGCGCCGAACTATGCCGAAAACTTGTACCGAGACGCATAAAAATATGGGAATAACTCAATGAGGATCAATAATTGTGAGAGGAGAGTTGATTCCCCACGATATATACGTAGAATAGAGGAAAATACTTTGAAGAGTCTAGTAGAAGAAAATAATATTATTGATATTCCAAAGCTTTGCTGATATACCTACCTCAGTAAATCTTAGTTTTACTAAAAATCATCTCCCGTTACATTTTCCATATTTTTATACATAAAGGCCCAATTCAAAAGATATTGCGTTTGATCAATATCAAGCATAAGTGAAAGATGTTAATGGTCATGAAAAGTAGAAATTGACGTCATTTTAACTAGAAACGACCTATGCATTGGTTGAGATAAGAAAAGGCGAAGTTGGACAATCAGAAGGATAAAACAAGTTGAGTGGCGTCCCTGAAGATCATGAAAAACAAGCCGGCAACATACGAGTATTTAAGGCTTCAAATTTTTAATAGGCCTTTTCTGTATGCATAGAACTGCAATTCTATGTTGGTACCGCAGTCTCTCATTTCTGCATTTCCCAAGCTAGATCCTTAAGATCCCTGGTGAATATTCTCCCTGTGCCGTTCTTCGTCTGCTCCTAGAACTGGCTTCTTACACTTCCTCGGGGAACTTTCCATTCAGTTTCCCCATCTTCATATTTACTATTAATCACAGTGTGAAAATAGGCCTTTGGTGTAGCCCAGAAAAAAATTCAAGGAAATTAACGCGAACGAACCAGCAGGGCAACTTGATGGAGTCATTCCACTAAATGCACATAAAGTGAGAAAATTCATTCAGCTTCCATTAAGTTCAAGTAATAAAAACCTGATAAAAATTCTGAAGATCCGAGTTCGTATTCCGGTTTAGGCAAATTTTTCCTCCGTCGAATGTTAGCAATTTCAAGCCACGCAACGTTGAACGGTTGTGTGCGAGGACTATAGGCTGATGCCTTGGACAGTATCGACAAGCCGAGGAAAAGGAAGGCATAACCTAAGGAGGCTGTGCTGACATAGCTTGGAATGGCGAGCGCTTGGATGCGGTCTAGAGGAGGGAGGCTTGGAGAGGAAAATGACACAACGGCGTCCGTCAGCTACGGTGGACAAGCGTAGAACAGAGGCTCTCTTGGGCAATCTCTGGACAAGTTGCCGAGGAAACGCAAGAGCTCCGCCTGCGACTGCAATTCCCAGACACGACACTCCACTCTCAGAAACACACTTATGCTCTCAGTGCATTCGAGCGTGCGACCCTCTCTCTCTCTGCCCGGTCAGCGAATCGAATAGCTTGCAAGGGATTTCTCGAGTCGATCTCAAGATGCGAGGACGACTGGGTGCGACGAAATCGGATGTAGTGGACAAGAGTTTTGGACGCCTCTCTCCCTTGCTCAGCAACACTGATCTCTGAGTGGCCTACTTCATTTTAGGCCGATAAGTTTGTTGGAGCTTAGAAGAGCGGGATGAAAGAGAAGACTTCGAAAAATCCGCAAGAAGAAGTCGGGGAAACTAAGTAGGCAAAATCGTGAGGCATTGTGGCATGATTAAAGCAATCGTCGCAAGACAGGTGGACGGAAATATTTGAGGTAATTCCTGGGGTATATATATATTTAAAATCTATTAGGCCAGAAAAAGTTTTTCTATATCTTTTAAAAACTCCTAAAGACATCCCTATTTTCATATAACAAAAACTTGGCGACGTGAGTTGCGGCGCAAACGAATATCTTTAACACGCTGACAGTAATTAACATGTGATGGTCATAACCCTGTTTTTCCTCATAAGAAAAGAAAAAAATAGAAATTGGAGTAGTTAAAAAATTGCAAGGGAGCAAAGTGATTACATTATTCTACAAAAAATTCAGGGGGTAGTTCATTGGTGTGCGTGTAACAATTAAAATAAGCACAGTAGTTTTTAACGTTGAACTTAGCCTCCTTCCTTCCCACAGGAACATTACCATATTTATGATCAACATGAGGCGGTAACATCGTTCAGTGGCCGAAAAAGCTAATAAAATAACTTTAAAAAATTACGTGTCTACACGCAAAGGAATGTAAACATGAAACCTGTAAAAAATAAAAATTACGAAAAATTATGATTTTAATCAGAATACATTGATTATCCTCAAGGGCTAGGATTGAATACATAGCTAATGAATACTACATTGATCATGGTATTATTCAAGTTTACTCACCCAACTTCACTTTATATAAACTAGGATTAAAACCGAGTTCAGACAGGCCAAATGGGTCTTTCATCACAGCAGCATCAAACGATGCTTACCTATGGGAAGAGAGAAAGAAAAATTAACACAAAGGCCATAGATTGAAAATATGACTATTTGCATATTTGAAATGTACGTTTGAAACTAGTGTCTAATTTCGGCGCGGATCATTTCCAGATTTTCTGAATACGTACCTGGAGATAGAATAGTAATTTAAATCACTTGGCATTGACCATTAAGTAAGGTGAAAAGGTTTTTCTTTGCGTGTTATTGGCAATCATAGTTGATTTTATTTTTATTTTATCAGAAATCATAGATCAATGAAGGGGTTTAACATACCATAAACCCTCATCCTCTATTTAAATATTTTAAATTCAGCCACAACTACCCTATTCGTGGAATACAAGCCAAATATCCCGATTGAGTAGGCCTCCTTCGTGTACTTCATTCTGCACTAACGAATCATAAAACTAGGTATATATAAATAGAGGAAATAGGGAATTTGTTTTTGCGCGCGACAGTAGAACGACAGCAAGGGCGGATCTAGAATTTTTTGCGGACACGGTACACACAGTACACGGTCACAAGTGCACACGGTATTCTCATATTTGAGATTAAAAGCAGCATTTAACAATTACTGTACGAAATATTCTCTACATTTTAATATTAAAGTTAATCATATGAAATTAAATGATTAAGGCTCCGTAATATACAAAACACAACGAACGTAATGATAGCCGTATTACATATTTTGTACATTTTTTAAAGTGCCTGGGTGCGGGGGCACCTGCCCCGTCTGTGAACGACAATATTCTTATTTGCCTCTGGAATTACAATCACATCGGTGCTGGCCATGATAGTGAAGACCAACAGTCGACAGAACATCGAGATTCCGAAATGAAAGTTCGATATAGAAAATCTGAGGAGAGGAAGAAAGAGAAAGTGACAAAAACACACAACAGCTAGCTCGGCAATTTCGGTGAAATATTTGGAAGCATCAAAATATCCAACGAAAACTATCCCTTTTCGCGGTCATCCGACTCATTGAATAAACCGAGGGTTTTCTTTTTCTCATAAGATTTCCCGAGGGAAATCTTGTAGGCCCACGAACATGCCCTTACACATCATTTTAGGATGACAGGGAACACAGCTCACTGATACAGCTTAAGAATCAATCTGAATCCAGAAGTAATGTTAGCAGAAGCGATTGATGCTCTTTGAATTCACAGATTCAGTGTCTGCAAACTGTAAAACACAAAACGCTTTCTGTTCACTAATCGCCATCTTTGCTACTACCGCTTTCTAGCGGATCGCGGCGGAAACATTTCACGCACATGTGCATTGCTGCTAAATAACAAAACTTTTTGAGTTACTCTTTCATTTGATATATAATTTATAACTGTAAGTATAATATTATAAATATTATAAAGCGTTAATACCCCGATATTCATTTATAAACACCCTATATTTAAATTTATCATTTTAATCTCATCAACTGGAAGGGTGATGAAAATCGAGATTAGAGAATTATAGCATCAGAAACGGTAGCGAGGTAACCTAGTGAGTGGAGCACTTGGCTGCAGATCGAAAAGCCCTGTGTTCGAAATCCGGGTGAGTCTTACGAGCCCAATTAAAAATCTCAAAGCGCAAGGGGAAAGGAAATGGACCTCATACCCTCCTGTGATACTCACTCACCTATGGCTTAGTCTAAGGTGGGCTCTTCCATCACCTATCCAAGTGACTGTTATTAACTAATCACTTTCCTTCAAAGAAACAGTCGAATGTTTAATGATTACTCAGAAAGTGCGAAAAATCCACAGAGGAAAAATCATTCGCCTTGACCGGGATTCGAACCCGGATCGGATATCACCGTGGCTAGTCCCGGTATTCTTTAACGATTACTCAGAAAGCTATTTCAGATTTTAAATACGTTTGTACACTGCGGTACGAATACTCGACTGAGGTTGCTTAGAGTGTAACTGAATTTGATTGAAGGGAGAGAATTATACTGTTTTCAAAATCATTTACATTAAAGGTCAAATTCTTCCATCGTTAACCGTTTAAATTTTGATCATGATTTAGGGTTAAAAAATCAATGACAACAGTGGAGTAATAAAAGATACAAAAAGTTTTAATGTTCTCGCAAAAAAATGAATACACTATTGTTTCTATCCCTAGCCAGCAGTCAAGCATTGCCTCAGTAAGTACTATTTCAAATGGAATGCAAGTTTTTCACTTGTATGAATACATTGAACATTTATTTTTGCAAAGATTTGATTACCAATGTAAAATAGTCATAGTGGAATAATAGTTTTTTAAGCAAAGATAAAACATGGAAAACTAAACACTGTGGAACCCAGTGCAACTAAATTTTCGCAATATATATTTATCTGAATATAAAAAAGTGTGGAAAAGTAAATAAAATTGAACCAAATTAGTCCACAGTTAATATAAAAAAACAGCCATCAAAGGAAAATGTATGGCAGATGATGGGTTTGACTTATTTAATGGGAACTCGTACATGAGGAGGAATATTTCATGATAACATAGCATTAAAATTAAATAACTGCAGAAGACTAAGTAAGAATGATTATGATTGATATTTAAACAGGGATTAAAGAAGATCATACTCTGAATGTTGTAATTAAACGATGGTAGTGAAAGTGGACGGTGGCAAAGCTTCCTATGGGGAATTCTACGAAAAAATGAAACATGAAAAAACACTTTGTATAGGAAGTGGGAAGAGTAAAGGAAGCGAAACGCAAACGTTGTTATGGCAACGAGGGATCAAAGTTTGGAGGCAGATAAAGGATCCAAGCAAACGAGGACAAATCCCCACCTCAAAACTGCTTTGGTGCAAGCGAAACATACTACTCTCAATAATAATACATTCTCACATATTTTGTATTAGCTCCACATCAGCATTGAGAAACATACGGGTCAGAAATTTAATAACCTCCTGACAAAACTACGTAGAGACGCAGACTTCCAGTCTTTCTGAGTTTATACCATAGTTTCTGAAAAACAAGGTTTTGGAATAAAACCTAGAGGCGTTTAGGATCAAGTGATCTTTCAATTAGAGAGAAAAAATTCGTTCTTTTTCCCTCAGAATTACGAATCAATGTACTCTAAGTTTTAAAAATTATAAACGGTACACAAAAAAAAATAATGGCGCAGCATGTGAGTCGATTTAATAATTCAAACATGTATCTTTTTACCATTACGATATTTATTCTTAAGGTAGTTACAGCGTTATCGGCTGAAGTCAAGTGATGCACTCGGACTACCTATTATTAACTCAAAATAGTACTTAGCCAGAAACAATATAAACCAAATAAAAAATAATTACTAATGAAATGTGAGTGCGATTTTGCACCTCAGCACAATGCAAACGTCAAAAATGATTTTTAAAAGGCATTTACAGAAGTCAAGTGGACTAGTTTCAACACTGATTCGAACCTTTGCACACTGAACTGTTGACGACAAACTTTGACTAAATATTCACAATCTAATAGGTAAATCATAAATAAATATATTCATTTATAAACAAGAAATGTAATATGCATGTAAAAGTCGAGATAATAAATATATTTGCGTAATTGGGGCGAAGTCGTTGTAGTGGTTTTCATTTTGCGCTGTTGGTACCGTAGATTACCAGCCGCATTTGCCAGTTTCAGGCAGTTTTTCGAAAATATCTTTCTTATCTTCTCATGAACTTATACTTTCCCGTATATATTTAGATTTGTCACGAAATTTTGCTCCTAATTTGAGAGCCGTATCAACAGCTCATTGTTTCAAACAGCTTCGCTTGCTAAAAAAAACAGTATTTCTCGATAAGGGCATATGTTTAATAATCCTATCAGACTTAAAAAAAACATTGCCCTCACTCAAGGGAGTGTTTGCCTTTCATTTGGTGAACTTTTCTTCTACAATAACGATAATAAGCTGAAAAAATCTTAGTAAGTGCCGTATGATTTACATGATTCATCTAAGCTCAAGAATGAAACTTGAAAAATGAAACTTGTATTTCAGACCGGTAGAGTAACGCTTCCTCATTCATTATTCGGTTGACTACCCGTAGCCTTAATTTTATGATACAGCTTTTGAAAAAAGATTGAGGGCTTTAATTAAAGGAAGACAATCCATGGCCGTAAATAACCCCGGAAGATCGACTATGCATGCTGATAGGCCATGGGAGCAGGAGGCTAGCTCCCGTGGCAGTCGATGAAGGAAAAACCGATCGTCTCTTTAAAAGCCCGTGGCTGAGCCTCTCATGTATCGATAAACAATATCCAATGAAGGGGGCCTGCTAAACTTCACTAAATCCAAACCCTCCGATGAATCCCAACCCTGCGTGACAGCGTCAACACACGAAAAAATAAAGTATACGACCCACACGTGCACACATACATTTTGAAAACACATAACGGTGTACCACAAGGCTGCGCTCTCGGCCCCGTTTTCTTTCTCTCAGCTCCAATCCACCTATCACCAGCCTCCTCCTTCACTCCACTTTGTCCCTTTAACCGCCACTCAAATGACCTGGCAGAGGGCGACACCGCTGCTCGTGAACGGCGGCGTGCAAGCAAGCGGTGGGGAATAGATTGCCTCCGGATCGGTGAAGCGAGTTTGTAAGGCAGGGCAAATAGGAGGACAGGGGCGGCGTGGAGGTGGCGTTAAGGGGTTCTCGGCGTTTGGGAAGCGCCTCTAGGGTCGGATGGGGGTATTAAGGGGGACGGGAGAATGTTAGGAACGGTGGCAGGGTTTGGGTTGATATTGTTTGCCCTGTGGGGGAGGATGGGTAAGGAAAAGGGATTATGCTAAAGAGGAGGGTTCGCGAGGAGAAAAGTGGGAGGTCAAAAATCAAGGCATGTATTTTGAATATTCCATCATGCGTCAGATCCTTGAAAACCTTATTTTTTTTAAAACCAAAAATCTTCTGATGAGCTCTCTCGCGTTTTTTATGCCTTATTCTCATCATGCTGTCATCTCATGTTTCTTTCTCTCATGGATCATAAACCGTATTTGATTTAAAAAAAGGAGATCATATTAAAAATTTATAGTCCACTCGTTTTCTGATGTGGGCCGGAATAAATAAGAATTTGTATGAGGATACGAAGTAACAGGAAGAATCTGGGAAGAAATCAGGTGGCGCAAATTCAAGAATACAAGAGGAATTTCGCAGCGCTTAACTCATGTAATAAATCAAATTAGATTCAGATTGCCATTTAGGATGTCATTTTTAGGATAAAAGCCAATTATTTAGCACCATGTGATAATTATCTGTACCAATTAATGTCAACGACTGGAAAATAATATAATATACAACTGAAACCAAATATGGAATGATAAATAATTGCAGACTATCACTTGAATGTCAATATTCGAGGTCTAAACCACGGCAAAGATTAAAACTATGCCATATTTTATTTGTCAGCGTTACTGGTTTTAAGTATGAAAATTCAATACCTAATTAAAGTAATAATATTTATGGCATTATTGTCATAATTAGTTCTCCTATCAGTTAATCATCTAACACTATTAATTATTCTGTTTTAAACCCTCCCTCATTTGCTCCATGTATCCCATCTCAGGTCGTTCTTTGCCATTCTTTCACCAAATTGTCCTTCAACGGTTATTTTCATCGAATTGCTTTTCTTATGTAATACGCAAAAACTTAATTTCTTTCCATTCAAAGGCTAAAGGGCGCCAAAAACCAGTTACAATAAAAAATAATATTTTATACTCATCCCAAAAATATAGGGAATATTTCATACCACTCAGTTAAAAAGGGCGAGAAAAAGTAAATTTTATGGTGAATTTTAAATTATTTTCTGGCCATCTTTGAATGCTTAATAATTTTTTTTAAATCAGGCATACGTTTGAGAGTAACCGTTTTCCGAATATCTTATTTTAGCCAACAATTTATTGTGGAGTTTATCAGTACATCCGTGACTTTCTAATAACAAAGCATTTAATGAGCCTATATTGATTACTTATGAGGGAATTTATTAAGAATCTATCTAATATTCCTCCCAGAAATTTAAATTTATCCTATATACAGATATATGTACCTAAATTTTATCTCATCACTCTCATTACTCCGAACCATTTATAGCTCACCAGAGACTCGGAATTCAGATTGATCAATGGTCATTGCATCTCATATCTCAATATCGACTCACGTCCGCTGAAGTCATGCTGAGAAAGTTTCACCATGCCGGCGGGTTTTGCTAGGAAAAACATCCCACCCCTTCGAGTTTTCATTAATCCGTTGCCCAACTGAAAATATTCCCCAGAGAACTGTTCCCTCGGACGCTATCGTTTTATCGCTTGCCGATGGTCATGGGACGCCTATTGTTCCCGCAACATTTGGCTCATTATCTCCGCAAAAAGTGGGTCGAGAGTCTAGTCCCTCAGGAAGTAAGCTAACCCGGGTTTTTGGGCTCCAAATCATCCATCCTTAGGGGGGAATTCAGCCAGACTAAATGCGAGTCTATTTTTAGAAGAGACTACTGAAATACGGTTCCATTGACAGCTTATTAGATGTAAAATCTTATGAAATCTTATTCATATGGTACGATGAAAATAAAATAAATTTCCTCACTTGTAAAAATATTTAGTATTTATTTCCGCTTAAAGGAATAGACCAGGACTTAGAGAAAAATTTTGGAATAAAATATAATGAAAGCTCTATTTAAAATCCTCTATTTTCATTTTTTTCTAAAATAAAAATACTGTGTTTTATATAACGTATTAGTTTGGGTTCTCCTGAAATGCATTTTTTTGATGCTCTGTGTATGAATATTGCATTTCAGAAAAAATTCTGATTTCAAAGGAATTCCACCATATTGGGAGAGAATTGTGTGACACCAAGATGGAGTACAGAATTTAAATTTTAATAATCACCATTATTACTTGCAACGTATATGAGGATTAAAATCAGTAATTGTTCCTCCCTATCGGAATTGAAGATTCGGTAGCATATATAGCTCATTAGGAAAAGAATTTTAATGCTTCCCTATACATATATTTAAAACCGTGAATTAGGAAACCCAGGAATTTGATACACTATGCAATATGTAGTGTTTCTTGCGATAAAACTCCATATGTATAGCCATTGACCAAAAGACATTGCCAAATAATTTTACGGTTAGGCGTTTACGGTGACTCTTCAAACATGTTAGGAAACCGGTTTTAGCATCGGGCTGGATAGTATCTCAACTTCACCTTCTAAAGAGAAAATAGATTTAATCACATGAATTGTTTATCATCAAAAGAAATTCGTATAGACAAACAGAAAGTGGATACCAATTGGGAGAAAGGAAATGTAGTCGTTAAGAGAAGAAATATGAGTTGACTGGATTTTTGACTTAAACCTCTACCGTTTCCCGATGACAGTTTTCCCCTCTAACTCTTGTTGGTAATGAGAGGCAAACAGAGATGATAGCGTCATGCATCATGGGCTTAATTCACTTTCTATTATTCCACAGATCATTGTATCATCTGGCTTATCCGAATTCTTCAGATCTCATTCGTACGCCCCTTATTATATGCCCCTTATTCTCATTCCGGTCATTGGAATTGCGTTTCACTGATTATGAGGATTTATTTAATGTAGCAATTTAGTGTAGTAAATGTAGCAAGATTTTTTTTTTCAAATAAAATTATAACTGATGCGTCCTCTGAGGCTGAAATTCAATAAATTTAAGATATCTGTGTGGTAACTTATACTACATAAATGTAAATCTGGACACGAATTGGACGCCTAATATTACTTCAAAAGATTTTTTTCGGAATTGGGAAACTTATAAAATTCATCAACTGCGTTGAAGAGCAACAACTTATTCGTTGCGCTTATTTATGTATGAAGACCTCCTTAACTTGCCTCATGGCATTATTGATATCGTACTGGTGATAAGAAATGCCGATTTTTCTCCGAAATTGATGGTGTTAACACAATTTTTCTTTATCGAGTTCTATGAACCCTGAAAAAACTATGTCACTTGAAGTAACTTAAGAAATTTTATTTTTGGCAGCTAATGTTTTATTCTTTGCCAAGAGAGGAGCGTCAGATAATGCTCCAGGCTTCGTGATTCAACCCCTTTAGGTGCACTGATGAAATTGGCAAAAACAAAAAGACATAATTGACCTGATCATCTCATTTACGCAACTTGTGTTGTATTCAGGCATCAGAAAAGAAAGTAAGACAACAAGCAATTAGGTAAAAGTTTTGATTCAGTTCGTTAAATTACTTGTTAAACAAAACATTTAAAAGGACAAGTACACGTTTGATCTGAGGTTTCCGCGGCGTTTATGGACATCTAAACGCGGAGGAACGCCCGGAAGCCAGGACACGTACACATTTACACGCCGTTTCACTAGCTTTT
Organism: Ischnura elegans; assembly: GCF_921293095.1. NCBI lineage: Eukaryota > Metazoa > Arthropoda > Insecta > Odonata > Coenagrionidae > Ischnura > Ischnura elegans. Next base: position 151,466,968 of record NC_060246.1, read on the forward strand.
TTTTATTTGTTAGAATAAAATGTCACCTCAATGGCGGAGAACTATTTTCTTCTACTCTAATGTAGAACGTATTTCATTATATTCCTGCGAAGTAAAATGAACGGAGCCTTGGAATATACCTGTTTTACATTGAAAAAAAAACCTTGTTTAAATAATTTTAAGGTCATAAATAGAAATTGAAAAATTAAGTATGATAATAATTTAATGGTTTAAACGCAAAAAATTAAACAAGATCTAGGCGTGAGGGTTACACTTGATTTAACTTTGTCACGCCACCATTTATACTCCTGATATTCCTTTGTATGCTCTAGAATAATTTAAGGCGAAATACTCAGACACTAGCTGGCAAAGGAAAGAGAAACCGCGATGACTTCTCTGAAATTTGAAGAACTGCGTAATTGGACGAGGAACTCGCTGTATTTGACTTGAGAATTCCGAGAAATCAACCAAGTTTAATGAGGCGACCAAAGGAACTCTTGCCTTCTCCCCGATATTCTTGCTGATAATTCTTTGTCAACCGGAGCGTCAGAAGGCGGGATGAATTACATGCACCGAGGACTTTGGCTAAAATTGTCAAAGTCCACCGCTATTCAGTGAAATATAGGAATCATTAAAATACCTCATTTCATCTGTAACACCCGTGCCGTGGAAAAAAGAGTATGGATTTTCATATTATCCTGGCTGATACCTAAATTTGGGCTTGAACACCTGCCCAGGAAATTATTTTTGCTGCTTTTGTCAGAAGACTCTTACTTTTCAATGAATGGAAAAATACGGCAAAAGTTCATAGCATACACATTTTGTGGATTACAAGGAAATGAATCACTTTACCTAAATCTTTATTCAATAATTCCCACTATTTACTATACAGCTAAATCAAATCAATTGTATTACCCTTTTAAATTACGGATAAATTTTTCGGTTACGAAAGCGAAAAACTGTTCATGATTAACTATTCGCAATGGAGAAGCCCAATTGATGTATGCTTCTGTTAATTTGCGCCTCATACTCCCTTAACTATGCTTGATTGGAATAAAAGGTAGAAAATAGTAACGAATGAAGGTTATCGAGTCACCTACCGAAACGCTACCTAAAAGGAGGAAGTAATCATATTTCAAAACAATGCTCCTAACAAAATAAAGCCAGTCAAAACAACATTCAAGGAAACTTCTTCGGGGAACCTAATTAAAATTAGGAAATAGGAGCAATTACAAGTGATGGAATGATTGATCAAAATCCAAGTATATGGCGTCTATTTTTGTAATAGTGTTAAATCAAATTAATTGCTATGTCTTAATGTAATTCTAGATAAAATTTTCGGTTAAAAAACAAAAATTGTTCATTACTTATAATTTGTAAAGTAGCAGTATGAATGATACATGCTTCTATTGATTATCTCTTCCACAAAATGTAGGAATCATCAAAAGAACTTTTATTTGGAACATTCGCGCCATGGAGAAAAGAATTTAAACGCTCAATGTGTAAGGCCAGTAAATAAGGTTGAACCTGAACACCTGCTAGGGAAATAAATTCATTTTGTCAGTGCAACCTAGGATAATTATGATTATGTATATAATATTATCATAGTATTAGGTTATCATAGGATTCTTATGATTAGGTAAATATTGATAGAAGTATTGATAAGAGAGCAAAAAAATGTTTATGACTATTTATTCGAAAATCATCTCCCACCTCATGGGTATACCAATCAGTGGTTAAAATGGTTGTTGTGCTATGCATGGTGGAGCTTCAGATTTAATCTGGTGGAATTATAGCATATTAGTATATTAAATGTTGCAAGCAGTTTCCCATAAATACTTTCAGTTCACAGGTAATTGACCGGAAGGTTATACAAAATGAATTGTAACCAGTCGAAAAGAAAAATAAAATGTTTGTGGAAAATTGCGAGTAACATTGAATTTATTAAAAGTCCGCATTACACTATCGGAGCTAAAATAATTTGAAAGCACATTAGCGTTTTCATTCAACTTATTTCCATAAGTAACCATTGCCATGCGCAATTTGTGCTTCTCTCTCTTTTCCTCCTCCCCATCCACTTCCAGTTTTGAACATCCACGGCCCTCCCGGTAATAAAAAACTCTCCCCCGTCAGCGGATCCCTTAAAACACCCCAAACACACGCCTCAAACTTCCCCAGTCTCCCCACATTCGTTCTCCTACTCACTGGCCCAGTTCTCCGGTTGCATCCCCTTACCCTTGGCCCTCGTCGCTCGGAGGCAACAGGTGCGGTGGAGAAGAGCACCCCCGGCTGTGGGGATGGGCGGGGACGGCGGAGCGTAAAGAGGGAAGGGTGGGAACTGCGTGTGCAGGCAGGAAAGTCAAAACTGCGGCGCTCCCGAAATTCACCCGGCCTCTCGGTGAATCCGCGATCAGGAGGAAGATGATAATAATGCCCCTTCTAATTTTCAACCTGCCCAAATTTGTATGAATTTCCCGATCAAAAAGCCTATAATTGAACGAGAAATTGAACGGAGGACGAAGTACAGCAAGGTCATTTTTTAAATTTTAGCCGTTGAGGAATTTTGTTAAAAAAATATTTTTGCATCCATCTCCTCTTGAATTGCTTTGAATTGCAAATCAAATTCGAGCATGGATTCTGTATTCAACATCGTCATATTTGGTGCCGAAACTAAAATGTGTAATAAGACAGTGAACATTTTCCACGATCAATCGTTTACCAGATCAAGATTACACAAATAACTGCGGCCTTCCATGGTTGTGTAACAAAAGTTGTTGGGCTATTTTCCTCAATCAAGTTCTTGATAGATTTAGAGATGTCTTACCGAACGGACAGGTAGAGGAAATAATTTCCCTCCATGAAATAGATGACTTAAATAAATGCTAGACGGGATTCCCCTTTCTTTCGTCTGCAAACGGCTGGCAACGTAACGCGCCCGCCACATGCGTATTGAATCGGCTGGCGAGAAAGTAAATGTAGATTAGAAGTGGAGAGGTGCAAGGAATTGGGGAAAGGCAAGAGTAGAATTGTTGGGAAGGTGCGACTGTCGAAGAGTTGAGGTATATTGATTGCAAATGGAAACAGAAAGGATTTGCAGGTATAAATTATTATGCATTTCACAGAGAGATTTTAGAGAATATCCAATGAAAATATGGAATGATGGGGTGTAGTACATTATGAAAAAGTGGCAGGAAGAATGGGAGAAAAGAAAAATTCTAACAAATTATACAAACCGGGAAAAAGGACCGGCCAACTTCATCGGCCTCATAAGGTATAGTGAAGACAATCGGTCAAGGACAAGTGGACGGAAAAATGGAAAAGGACAGCTCCGAATCAGTTACAGAGGGAAAGTTATTTAAGATGTGAAAGAGAAAAATAACGTACATAAGATAATGCTATGGCATAGTAGATAGGATAGCAGACCGGAGACCTGCGTCGAACCAGTATTCGGATTCTTTGATGATGATGAAGATGAGTGGAAAGGTTTCGCAGTTTCGCAAAGTGAATCCTGAAGATATTATCAACAAGTAAATAGTATTTGTGCACATAACTGAGATTTTAAGGTGACATTTAAGGAATAAAAAAGAGAACGGGCAAAGGTAGGTTAAAGAAATTAAGGGAGGCGAGGAAGAAAATGGGAGTAGCAAAGGAGTAGCGAGAGCGGGTGCATTTGTGTGTGTGTGTGTGTGAGTTAGAGGCAGAGGCGACTGGATGGAGGGCCAACGACTGCGAAAATCCTTCTTGAGCAAACTCTGCTTGCTCCGCATCCCTGCGGGAGTTGTAATCCGCATCTGTGCTTTAGACCGGAGGAAATTGCATTAAGGTGAGCTGGGGAGAGATATAGAGAGAGAGAGAGAGAGAGGAAGAGAGAAAAGGATTGAGGCGCTCCGTGGGATGTTCTTCCCTTAAAAGAGAGACAAGGAAAGGAAGGAAGAGAAAATATTCATCCGGCACGCTTCACTCATCCGCCCAGACCTTCTATTTTTGCTCAACGGCACATGTGTTTTTACCCAGAGAGAGGCTAGTTTTTTTCCCGAGGCCGAGAGGGAAGATGGGAAATTAAAAAAAAAGAAACGGAGAATGCGGTCGAGTGTTTCCCCACGGCTTCCTGCAAGCACCGTGGAGAGTTTACGAGAAAGATCGGTTGACTAACTTTAAGTCTCTTAATAATTTCCAAGTGGCCTCATCGCCATATCGCTTGGCCTCACGGAGTGTTCACCCGAGTGGCCCGGGAGGGAGGGGAGGGGGAAATGAAACAGCATTATGAAAAGAATGAAATCAACGTCAAGCAGTCGGATGTTCCCATTGCAAGGGGCTTTTTTTTGAGTTTTCCTTTTCACTCATGCATTGCGTTGGGACATTTCAGCATCCTATTTTTCAGAGGTAATGTCATTTAGAAGGTACTGGCTTCATTCCTTTCCTTTCAAAAACATAAAGCAGATTTTCTGTCTCTTTCAATTTTTTCTCATTGGTTTCTTTTCACTCCAAAATATGGAGAAGAAGTACGTCAGGATGAACTAGATGTAAGCTATTATCTAAGAGACTGTACTCCATCAGTCTAGGAGGTCTCTGGTAAAAGAACATTTGGTTTGCAGCCTACTGAGTTCAATTTTAGAATAGATTTTTAGATTTTAAGATTAATAACGCCGACTGTTTTTAAGGACATAAAAAACCAGCTTAAACGGGAAAACTTTAAGTGAAAAGATATGAAATTTTGACATCCTAAAAAGGAAAGGTAGCCTTATTATTTCCCATTAACAACAATTCTTTAGCTTCTTAAATCTAGAATATTTTGGACAATATGTTGAATGCCATTTATCTTTTAAAATCTGTCTCGGATGGGCAAACCATCAACGAAAATAGATATGTATTAAATCTACCTTAAATCTCGAAATTAATCATTAATATGAGCCTACCCCATTAATGACGCAATAGTCAAAAATTAAGTCGAAACGAATAAAATTAAATATAAAAATGGGCCAAGTAAATTTTTTTTTCGAAGGCTCTAACGATGGAATATTTCGACTAAGACGCCCGTGCTACCGTTTTTCACCCCATACCTGTTACCCGAAGTCCTTAACTGAAGTTTCCCAGAAATTACTTCTCTTGAATTTTATTTATTTCCTTGATGTCTTTACCAAAACAGATCAAGGAAATAATATTAGGTTTCCATACGGTTCGCAAGTATCAGCGAGATAGTGTGACAGGGGTTACCACTGTCCTTTATTAGTTTAGTATTGCAAAAAAACCCGGAAAATCCTCAATTTATCTGCACTGATGAGTTCGGCCGAATGAGTAAGAATGTAAGGGAGAAATTCAGGAAACTCAAAAGAAAGGAAAGGCATCTCTTTAAATGGCAAAACAGATATTTTAGAACATCCCATCGATGCGCAGTCGAAAGAACATCGGCGGAAATCGAAAAAGGCGGCCAAAATTACAAAATGGCCTTTTTTGAGTTAAAAATTTAGCATGTATACTCAAAAATGATTGAACTTTATGTAATTATGCCTGCTTTGACATGCTTCTTACCCGTTACTGAGATTTAGAGGCTCAAACGTGAGCAAATTTCCATAAAAATACCCGCCTTCGATTTTCTCTGAAAATCTTCCAAATGAAGTGGATGGTGAAGTTAAAGGTGGATTCTTACGCAATAAAAAGCTATACATTATGTTTTTATGAAAATAGTGCTTTAATTTCCGTAATATTAATAAATTCTTTGATAACTTCTTACCATACAGTTCCAATTTGGAGGACAATGTTTTTCGACAAAATTTTACATTTAGTAAGACTTTCAAATGTTTTTTCGGCAAAGTCATGCAAAGTAACTCACATCAGAGCATTATTTGAAGAATTCTCGAGGTTTATATGCAGTTAAATTTGAAAAAAGTTTGCGACGCCGGAAATTCAATTGATTTTTCAATCGCGCGGCAGGGTTTTTTCTCCGCGCGTCGGGAGCTGGGTTAACCGCGACGCGGTTAGGATATTGACACTGTATGGATTTTTACGCTCAGAATTCACCGTTTTTACGCTGAGATTCAAGACACTGATCCACGAAGGGCCTATGGTGAAGACAATTGAGGATTTTTAGCCGAGGTAACAGCACGCTTCATTGAAGTAAATTTAGTTTTCTTCCGATACGATCCAGGACGATGCTTTTATTAAAAGCTTTCCAACCCCGGAAAAGTGAGTTGTTTTCATGATACTCACACACAAAGACCTCCTAGAAAGATACCAACTGAGATATGTATGCCTTCTTCACTCTCCGATCCCTAACCCCCAGGATCCTAATGCGAAATATCGCGGGCAATTAGATAAAGGGAATAGTGTGGAATTTCAGCGACCTAAGAAACGTAATCAAAGAATTTTCGGCTTAAATATGCTTCGTCGTGCAGAGGGAGGTTGAAATGGGCACAAAAGTTTGAAGTAAATGCATTTTGTGCGGTAGGGTAGGTTTATGTAGTACTTTGATGGAGGTAGGATGAGCAGCCATCGAATGCGCCGCTTTTTTCATTACAATATCACCCACGCTAACAAAATTATGAACTTATCAGTGTATATTTATTTCGAAGCTAATTAAAAAAATCCTAATGTTTCATTTTTTCATTTCCCATTAACTTTTGGATTGACGGAGTGAGAGATGGGCAAGAAGAACATAACTAAGTGTTTGGTTGTTTCTTGAAAATATAACCTCCTTTAGCAACTATGGCCAACACAAAGGGTCATAATCAGTTACTCTTGCCCCACAAACACTATCAGTCACATATTTTACAAAAATTCGCCTTTGTCACTCACTCCTTTATCGAATGACAATTTAAAATTAATATTAAAAGAAACTGACAATGATTTTGTCAGAAAATAACTCATCCTATAATTTTAAAAAGCATACAAATAGGTACGTAAAAATTAGCCTTAAATTGCTGTGAGAGTGCACGCTAGTCATATAAGCTACAATGAATAATGATCATAAACCTCTAAATGCGTCCCATGTACGTAAACTATGTAGTGCAAGCAAGATAGTATTACACAGTAACACATATCGTGAATCTTGAAGAGTTAAAATAATCATCTCGCAGCGTAAAATTTTAAAAATATTCGAGTTAAAAGTATTCCGCTCCATCATTCGAATAAAAAGCACAACACTCTGGTTAGATTATCTCATAAATCATCACCAGAATCTACTTGAGCCACTTGTTTTAACGCTCAGTAAATCCATTTTTCTGCATAACAGACGAAAAGAAAAAGCTATAATGTGATAGATTCGTCTTAATTAAGCAGTGATACCGCCAAAATTCAGAATTCCACCGAAAAAATTGAAATTCACGAAATTAATTAGTAAAAAAAAAACAGTCCGTGATTTCTTGGGGTCGCCTCGTTCTTGAGGTGACCCTCGAAACATCCTTCTATGCCGTGATTTTTCGCTGGTCGAAGTACGGGGTAAATGTCCTCCCCTCTCCTTTCCTCTATACCCCTCCATACTCCCTTTCTTTCACGTGCCTTCTACGACGGTGGTTCCCCTCGCGGCGAAGTAATCAGTCTCTCCCGAGAGGAGTGACAGCTGAAAAATGAGCCCCGTGCAGGCACCTAGGACACAACCGACGCCTGCCTATGCCAGGTGGAGAAGTGGGCCACGAAGGAGGGCCATACGTGAGGACGAATCGTCTCCAAGGAATCTCCACGCGCACTGAATGAAAAGGAGAAGAATGAATCAGATCCCAGCCTTTATTAATCAAGCAAGCTCCTATAAACCGACGAATGGAATGCTTAAATGAATGGAATGCTTAAGAATTTTTTAAGGAAAAAAAATATTTTCGACGTTCCACTCGCTGTGATTTCACATCAAATAATGTTCGTCTCCATTGTCTTCCCTCACCTTTGTTGTAGAGGCGATGAGATTTCAGAAAGTCGAGAATTCTCAAAGATTTCCGAAGCAGTGATTTTGACATGGACACCTCATAGGAGATGACGTCTAGCCATCGGCAATTCAACAAGTTTTTTTTAAAATAATTTTGATATCACGATAATGAATATTATAATTTAGAAGCTTAATTTTAAATTTATATCAAATATGTGCCATTATGGCGTTAGAATATTTAATCTGGAGAAATGCGGATGCATACTCGACATTATTCATAAACTATTGCTAGTGGAAAGAAGGCCACATCTAAGAACGGATTTTAAATGCTAATCAAAATTGATAATATAAACTACCAACCTCCTGCAACTTTTGACCTCATTATGCAAAAAGATATGGTTACAGGCTATCACCAATGGTGACAACGGAATGATGGGATATTTAAAATCGATCGGACAAATTAATATAGTTATTTTAATGAATAGCGGAGGGCATTCCAGCAGGATATAAAATTATATACCAAAGAAGATATAATTAAAAGCAATGTGGTTTATAAAACAATTGTTCCTTCTACCGACAACTTCATTAGTTAATGAAAAATCAATTACTGGTTTTAAAGTGAAGGGAACGTTATAAAACAATGAACTGATTGTCTAGATATGAACTAATATTGAAACAAATAAGTAATTGAAATTTCCTTATTTTCAGTGAGTAGCCGAATGTCACATGGGAGCAACATCACGCTACTTATGCAATTCGGAACTGAATTTTACACGACACGTTTCATAAAAAATGACTCTTGGATTGCCAATATGCCGATTGAAACGGAAGCACCAAATTATTCAATCTTTTAATATTGGGTATATTGGCCGGGGTAAGAGCTAGAGGAAGATTGAAGATAGATAAGATAAGATAGATAGATAGAGCTAGAAGAAGATGGAAGGAAGAAACTAAAGGAAGATTGTTGCTTCAGAAGAGCTTTGAAAATCTTAATTTTCTTTTCAATTAAATTGAGATTAAAAAAAATACTTTCAATGAGAGTTCGAAGCAAAAAAAAGAGCTCAGAAGCAAAATATTCCATCTAAGTTCTACTGGACCATTTTTCATGAGAAACGACACGTAGATAGTCAATTTGCCGAAATTAAAACGGAAGCGCCGTATGATTGACGTTCGATGGAGTGATAGTAATGGTGGTTGGTTCGGAGGGAAGGGAGAGAGCTTGGGGAGCCAGGTGAGATGAGATGGAAGGCTGCAGCAGCAAGCATACTCATGTGGAGAGAGAGGGAGAGGAGGGAGGACTGGAGGCGTGCTGGTGGTGTCACGGCCGGTGACAAATGACTCCGCGCGAGGAGTCCACGGAGGACGCGGGACGTCCGTCGGGTGGGGCCGGGCGGGCGCTTGCTGCGTCCGCCGAATTATTTCAAGGCTTGAGAAATGGTCCTTTGCCGGGAGGGAGCTGCCAGCGTCCGAAAAGGCAGGGCTTGGCTTAGCTTGCGCACGACGCACAAAAAAATGGCGGAAAACCTCCCCGAGGAAGGCCTCACCGCACGAGAGAGTGAGGGACGGATATCGTCTACCGTGTACACAATCTCCTGGTGTGCGTCGGACTCAAGTTAAAATTAGATTTTCTGGAGAGACGTGCATTTCACGGATGATTACCCACTCGAGACCCAAAACGGTTTCCGTTGCGAGGCGCCGTCATGCATGACCGAGTTGCGTACTTGAACGCGGTACGCAAGTACCTTCGGCATAAGCGAGGTGGGTAATTAACCAGTAATAACTCATGGATGTTCATCAGATGTGCCAATCTAAATTTCCGGCCGCGACTGACTTCCGGATCGTGAAGCCATCATGATTATTCGAGAGCCTTTAACGAAAGGGAAGCTTAAGGTGCAGGGCTAGATTTAGATGATATTGGTATACAAATTACATCCCACACGCAATATCTTCTTGACTGTTAATGAAAATGTGAAGGATTCCTGAAAGACTGAAATTGTTATTTTAAAGCTTTATGATCAATGGGCACACTTTTTCACAAGTCAATTGTCTGATATCGCTCGTTTCATAAAGGAATAATTTGAAGGTCTTCAGCAACAAAAACCAATCAAACCATATCTGAATCATTAAAGGCATATCTGGATGGAGTCTGATTAAATTAATTATCCTGTCAACTATATCTCTTGTTCAAGTTGAAGTTGATAAGAGCAGCGGCGCAGCGAGGGGGTAGGTTTTGGGGGATAAAACCCCCCCAGAGCTCATAGAAATTTTTAAGTTAGATCTATTTTACTTAATTGGATTAATATTTCTTATAGAATAGTGTGAGGATCAATAAAAGATCCCTCATAAGGCTGTAAAAATCACCATTTTGAACCGTTTATCTTAATTATTTCCTTCTTACCCTGGCGAGTATGCAATACCTCAAGCCCCCCAGTATTTGTTGCGCCTGAAATCCCTCCAGCCCCTGGATAAGAGTATGCATCACTCCCTCTAATGGGGAACTTGCATGATTTTTTTTTATTTCATAGGCGGACAGAAAATTATTTTCTGAATACAACAAAGAAAACCGCATGTAAATCTGAGCTTTCCTTCGCGAGTTATTTAATGATAAATATAACGAATTTTAAAGCGCGGGAAAAACTCCCTCACCCCCCAAGCCACTGCCGACGAAGCCTCGATGACGTCAAAGGTGCCTAAACATCACGCGAAGCTATTGTTGTGATTGTTTGTAATAGTTGCCAGCAGTTGTGAGAGCTTCGTTTGTTAGATATGTTGATTATTTTATATTTAAAGATAAATATTCGACGATAGAGGCTTGGAAGCCCTCGTAGTTTGCATTATTTATAATATTAATATCTGAGTAAGGGCATAAAATATAAAACTGGAGCAGTTAAACCAAAAATTTGATAATACCTAAATAACATCGTTGTAGGAGTCTGAGCCACGGCCATTGGAAGGGTGATACGTCAATTGTAAGTTGATGTTATCGACGGCATATCATTCATTTAAGTATGTAATTAGAACGATTTTGATGTTTACTAATGTCCGCTTAGCTTTTATATACAATAACTTCATCCGTTTATTCGTAGGTACCGGAGAATTCGTCGTTTAGGACTGTTTGTTTATGGGGTGAATTCCAGTCAATGCAACTTTTGCTCGCTGATTGGAGACATCTAGGAACATTTTTGTGCCAAAATAGTGTTATTTTTAACGTGACATCTCCCGTTAAGCTACTGCTAATAATCACAGTGCCAGTGGTTGTAATGCACAAAGTTTGACAAGGTTGAAAAATATCGGCCAAGAGTTATCAGTGTTCCATCGTGATTGAATTGTAAAAAGTGCTATTACGCTATCGATAAATGTCTAACAGTAGTGTAAAAATTGTCAGCGGCGTGCTAATCTCCGTTGTTCACCGTAGATATGGTCATTTCACGATCACGCTATTGAAATAAAAACTGGGTGTGAAGTTTGTTATTCCATTATTTCAACGAATAGTAGTGAGAAATGTCACTTGTGTGGGCTAATTTAAGGGTTTAAATCAGTGAATAAATAGTTCTATTCATCATAACGAGTTCTGTTATTGTAAGTTGTACGTGATGAATATAAGAATGTGATAGTGACATCCAGTTTTTGATAAGAGTATTTGCCTATTTCCCACTATATTTTTATGGTATATGCTAGTATATTGTTTATGGATTTACCTATATCATTGAAATAGGTTGTAGCTTGTGTGTGTTGGCAGCGGAACCGATTCGCGATTTCACATATGGATTGTGTGCAGACTGTTTTGCTGTGAATTCGTACCGTAGGACGGATAGGACTACCTTCTCCGTTAATCCGGCGTTGCCAAATTCAACAGCACAGCTTACTCTAATGTCAACAGCACAGCTTACGATCGTTATCCTCCAGTATTACAAGTTTCTTTTACAACTCGATTTGCCGCCGACGAATAGCAATAATTTGTCTTAACAAATTCCATGAGGGTCGTAGCATCAATTTTTGGTGTCCTAAAAAAAGGCTGGTGTCCTAACACCCCATGCCACACGCCTTTTAGGCGGCTTGCGGGGTATTATGTTGACGTATATGAATTTCAGGTGTACTATTCGAACGAGTGGCAACGTTATCATCCATTTTTCTGATAACCAAAACACACGAAGTGAAACGCTTGTACTTCATCATCCCGATGCCGCATTATTAATATCCCAAGTAATAATCTAGGCACAATAGCAATAGGAAAACTTGCACAAGAATAACAGAACAAAATAAAGTGACGATGAGCGGCTAAATACTCCCTCAAAACAAATTTTACACCATGCGTTCAGCGTATTTCCCTACTCCCTACGGTTGTTTAGGCACCTATGACGTCACGCCTGGCCTCGGCAACGCTCGGGTGTCTTCGCACAGTGGTCGGCTCAGAGAAATTTTTCTCGATTTTAAATGCAATTTTTTAATTTCTTTTGATGTTGAATGGAGAAACTGAAGGTATTTTTGCGACCTAATGTATCCATTTGACTTATTCAAAATAGTTTTTAGAGCAATCTACGACCCATGCAAGTTCCTCATTCGTTCTTTTTTCGTGTCCTACAGCTAGCTTGACACTTGCTTTATTATAATTCTTGAAATTTTCAAATTGTTTTGATTGTACCCTATTTATAATTAGCTTGTTATGAATATTTACCGGGCTTTAATCCCAAATTCACCAAATTTGCATTTGCAGACATGATTTGGTTGGTTTTTGAAACTGAAGACCTTCTTCAAATAATCTTGTTTGAAAAAACGACATTTTACGATTGGCTTGTGAAAAAATCTGTCAAACTATCTTAAAGTTTCGACATTGAAAGTAGTGAAATAAAATTAAGGAGGTGTTATCACTTACGCCTTGCAAAATTTCAATATTATAGCATGACGTATGAACAAGAAATAGGTCGCGAACAAAACAGTACATTCGTGTTTCCTTTGGAACGAAGATGATGCATCCTCTTAAGGCTTTCTATCCGGGCACAAAACCTTCATACGCTTTGGAGAGGTAAATGGGAGAATACAAGGAATGTATTTTCCAGAGAAAACGGAAATGCTAATTTTGAAAATAAAAAAGTGCTATCATATAAACGTATTTTGTATCATGTTCTACAGTTTCAAAAACTAATGCCCCATAAAATATTGGATAAATTTTTTTGTAACTGGTATACCACGCTGTGCAATACGGTAGCATAAAGCCCGCTATTTTAATGGCATGTACATTGTACATTTGATATTCCACTGGTCACGCCGAGAAAGCAAAAAATGCAGGCTTATCATTACGATAGATCAGTGACACATTTTGCATTATCCAGAGATTATTAGTTCTATTCAGAGCTCTAATAGCACCATTTGACATGTTCCATTGTAAGTATTGCGTCTTTGTTTACGAAGTTCCGTGACTTATAAGGGCTGCGAAACAGTCACCATTGCCGGTATTAGTTCCAACCGCTGCCTTTTTTCTCCTCTCTTTCATCTTGCCCCACTCATGCCTCCCTTCCTGTCCCTGTCCTCCGCTTTGTGACTTGAATACATGAGGAAACAATGCGGTTTCAGTCCTACTCGACATAAAGTCCTCTTTCGTCTCCACCCCGCCCCCCCCCCCCAACCCCAGCACACAGCGCAGCGCAAGAGTCAGAGCTCAACGAACCAACCCAACCCAACCTAACCAACCCACCCTTACACAACCCTCCCAACGACCAGCTGGCATTCCTTTGTCTGACCCACCCCTCCATCCTAACCTCCCTCCCCTCTTTCCTCCCCCCGCCTTCATTTCCTCACCTCATCTCCTCACCAATTCACTACCCCACCTCCTCCTCTCCTCACTGGGCACATTTTCCCCACACCCAAACCTCCCTCCCCTTCCTCCATAACCACTTTCATGCTTGCCTTCCATTACTCCTACTCTCATCTGTCAACCTATCCTTTCCCTGTCTCATTTCCCATCAACCTCACCTCCTCCTCCTCCGTTCTCCTCACTCGCATACTACTCCTCTTACCTTGCCCTGTTTTGTTTCTCCTTTCGTTATCCAGAAATTCTAAGTCACTCTGGTCTGCTTTTCCCCATTTTACCCACCTTTGTTCTTTCTCTCTAGATCGCTTAACACCTTACGTTTTCCAATTAAATTTTCCTCTTCCTCGTTGCCTCATTTATTCGTTTTGTATTTCCCTCCGCCTTCTCCGAGTCGGTCTTCTTCCCGTAGCTGTTTCCCTTACCTTATGTCTGTCGGAAAAATTAACTTAACTCGTTTCTTCATTTTTTTACATAAGAGAGGCAGTTAGGAGCAAGAATCGCTTCTGCTCGACTGATTACTTTTCTGACGTATTTCAAGTTACTTTTACTCTGAAGCACTCATTCTGAAATATTCACCGTATGCATAGTAAACAGTTTTCGACATTTCAAGTTTTTAACTTTTGCCTTTTCTTTTTCTCAGAGGAAAGCTTTTATTATTGAGATGCAGGAAATTGTTGATGATGGTTAACAATGCACAGTGCACACTCTGAAAATTTTGAGATTACAAGATATGTTTAAAATGAGGAAAACTTCAGGCATGGAGACACAATCCTCCACTCACATGGGTTTCCCGAATCGACGACCGGTCGAACAGGAGCAACAAATCCACTTCAGCTTATTTTACCTTCATTTTATTTTATCACAATTGAAATAAAATGCCAATAAAAAGTGGGTTGCAGTGTTTATTAAATTGATTTATATCGTACCGATATCTTATTTGTCACTAGCCCACCAATTAGCCGACCTCTCTGTCTCATTTTCCATCATCTTTTCGTTAGTTAAATAGTTTACCCAATCTCCTCTTTCCATTTCTGTCCACCATCTGTTTCTCACCTATTTACCCACTCCTCATTCACAGCCGTTCCTACTTCTCTCGTAATAATTCTTCTTTCAAGTATTCTCTTCAATTTCAATGACAGCACTACAATGAGTGGATCTACTCGCAACCGAGTTGCCAATGTCGAATTCACTCTGTTTGAGAAAAATGGTTACAGGCGCAGAAAAATATAGTCCCACATGTTCTGCGTATCCTTTATAGAATAACTATTAAGATATAAATTAATGGTATCCAGGCGGGCACAAAAATTTATTTTCTGCGTCATTTCCCCGTCCATTACGTGACAATAAAGAATGCTGAGAAAGGACAGACAATGGGACACCAGAATATGTAAGATTGTGTGGAAGAAAATTAATTATTTCTTCCTACCCTTCTTAGTTTTACTCCATTCCTCCGTAAAGGTAATAAAGATAGAAATGACTTCCCTCACTTATTCAGCTAAACAAATGACCGCTTTAAATGATGAGCGCAATTTCTCGTGTACAATAGAAAAAAAACTCAAATAATTGTGATTTATATAAAAAATAACAAAAAATGGTAGGTTGTGAAGAATGAGCACAGATTCCTGTAAATAAAACGGGATTAGTCACAAAGTTTCTGGTAGTTACCATCACGTAGCTCTTCAATCGTCTGATAGTTTAAAAGCCTGATTTAAATCAATTTCTCCACACTTTGATTTTATTTGTATGACTCTCCACTAGGAATTTATTATTTACCCACTCGCAGAAACGCCGAGGTCTATAGCAAGCTAATATTTCACTTATTCATTTCTACCTCACAATTCTGCTTCCACCATCTCAGTCTCTAAAATCTACACACCCATTTCTTCGTTAGTTCAGACATGTCTCACGACGCGGCGCGAGCGGCCATCGCCCTAATAGCATTCATCATCGTCCAAGAGCCAAAGCCTCATGGCCAAAATGGCATCTTCTCCCTTTTCATGCCCTCTCTTTGTTTTTCTTTTTTAGCCCATTCTCTCTCTCTTCTCCACACATTTTCTTTCCCGCCTGCGGCTCCCGCTCTCACCCTCCATCTCCATTTCCCAAACAATTTTCTCCCCTCAATGCCCTTCACTTCCTCGGATATCCTTTTTTCATTTTCGCATTAAGGCCATCGCTTATGACTCTCCCTTCCTCTCACCTCCGTTTCTCATTTCTTCCACCCTCACGTCCGTCCCCTTCATTCACTCCGTTCCTCCAACCGACAAACTTCCACGCCGTGCTTCGCAGCTCATAATCACGCCATCGGCTGTTATTATACGCACACATCGCTCGCTTCTGACTCTTCCGCTCATTATTTCCTCTCATCTCTTGCCCGTAATCATATCGTTTAGATTTAAGATCGTATTACATATTTATAATTTTCCACAATTTTTTACAATTTTTCCGCCGCTCTACCTTTATTTCATATCATCCCCGAGTAATCAATATTTTAATACTTAAAATGGTACAGAAAACTGGATGATAACATTCACAGAAAAACTTCATGTACTTACAGGAATATTCCAATTGCGTTGATATTCCTGGAAGTCCTGGAATTGGAATACGATGATGTAATTAAATAGCGCATGTTTAAAAAATGTTTCTCCTTCTATGCTGATTAATACCAAGTTAAAAAAGTGCTCACGTAGCGCTGGTGAGTAAATTTCATGCTTCGATCCTGTGACAAATTTTTACGGAGATAATAATTACATTTATCTCTGCTGATGTCGAAAAAAACTGAGATAATTACAGCGAAATATAAATTTTAAACAAAAGGTGAGACGAACGAAATTTTCACGTCTTTCTAAACGTTTACGGTATGAATACGGAGATTGGAATCGTTTAATATTCTCGGAGTAAATGCTTTCTTGAAACTCTATTTAAATATTTTTCTGAAATAATTATAAGGCAACAAAGAGCCAATGAAAAACTATCTGAGATGAGAATAACTGACTAACTTATTCTTCTGGCTTGAATTACAGCGCATTTAGAATATACTGCTGAAGTTCCATGCACTCAAAAGAATGCTGCGCTCCGCTATTTGAACTCAGCCAAGAGATATCTCTCGTCAACTCTCGCGACTCGTCCATTAATTCCAACGAAAAGGAAGTGTAACGACGACCTCTACTGTTGTCCCCTCAGCCATGTATTTCAGCTGCAGATCGAGATATCCTCGAGAAATTGTGCAGCGTGCAAGGAGACTATTCCTCATGTCTGAATGCACGTGAAAAGCGCAGACATGACTACAAAAAACATACACCTGTAAAGAATTCCAGCGCGATTTGAAAGCCACTGTTGTCAGCGGGTCATCAGTTTCTCCATTTACGCGAAACATTTCACAGCCATTTACACGATAATTTTTCTCAACTCGATTTTCTTCCCTTAAAACTCATCATAAACACTTAGGTTCTCATTTTCAAGCATTTATTACGCATATATTAATATTGCGCTTCTATATGTCATCTAAATCGAATGCGTCTGCAACTAAGAATAGATATCTTTCAGAGTGTCGCAGAGAGCATCATCTATGAATACATGGAGACCAGTAATCAGTTGCATAAAAAATATAAGGGAAACACAAAAAGAACTTCAAGAGACCATCAGCGATTCGGACGACACCTGAGCCTTATTGTTGTGCTCGCCAAACGGTCGATTCGTTTCAGTGTGAAATATGTATTTATAGCTACTTATATTCTGATTCCTAGGTTTTGGCATATTGAACTATTGAATCTGAGTGCATAAAGGAGATACGGCATAATTCCACTAAAAACCCATAGAAACCAAGAGGCTGGAATAATTCAATTACCTTTATCAATTTTACATTTAAATTTTTTGGTCGAGAGAAAACTATGATGACTGGCAACACACAAAAAAAGAAAACACGGGATAGGAACTGATTTCACATTATTGTGAAAGGCGTTGGGAGGATTATAATTATTCATAAAAGTCACAAAAGCATAAAAAAAATGATTTTTTATCACCTGTTTCAAATGAATGCCGTTTTAAAAGCTAGCTGCATTGAAATTTTCGTTGCACTTTAATCTAAGGGCACTCGATTGACAGATTTCATATTAAAGTTCGTTTTAGAGAATTTCTTTTGGTTAGGTGAAATTATTCGATTCGCATCGTTTGGTAAGGGTTCCCTCTGGCTGAAAATCTTCCTCGTCTTGCACAGAATATAACAAAAAATAAAAATCATTTGCTCGAGTGATATAAATAAAACGACTAAATGGTACATTGAAAAACAAAATTAGTCTCATTTCATTTGGATTCTATGTGAAAAAATATTTGCCTCGGTTAATACTGCATGAATTAACTTTTTTGGAATGCCTTTGCACATATTACTCACTAATTTCAAATAAGAGGATGTTATATTGCACATTTAAACGGAGATTCAAATTAATGTCACTTTATGGAGAGTGAAAAGACTTTAAAGGAAAATAGAGAATAAATACCATTCACAGCAATAAAATTTTAAAAATCGAAAAGAAATGAAAAATCACTTTAATTGAAAATTTTGTACTGGTTGTAGCGGAATTTATGTCACTGCATCATTGCGACCGGTCAGAAATTCGAAATCAATCTTGCACGTCTAATAAACGTTGAAGAGGAGTAATCTGAAATTAACAAACTATACTGAAAAACAGTGAGAAGTAGACTCGGCTACACAACTACGAATAAGGGGGTGAAGAATATACAGTTAAGTTAATTAATTAAGTTAAAATTTTGCTTTCTCAATCATAATTAACACTCATATTATCTTTGGCACCGATGACAGCAGAGCCACTAGGAGAGCGAACATTAATTAATAGGAAAACATTGAATTCCGGGCTATTACACTAAATATTACAATATATAAATGGCATAAAACTGAAAAGAGTATAACGAAAGGATATTTAGGATCTCTTTCCGCCCATTTGCGGCAGATAAAAATGAAATTCTTCTCAGTTGATCGTTCTCTCCTAATGAAGAGCAAATACTCAACGGGTGTACCGGGTGCTACGCCGAATTATATTTCACCACTGATACTTATGTGTCTCATGTGATAAGGTGATTTATTGCAGTTTTTTATATAATTTATTCATCATTCATTATTTCAACATCGTCAACTGTTGCTGAGGCACTCAAAAATTGCAGAAAAACTACAAGTAAGGTAATAAATCAATGAGTTGAAATCGAAAGGGGCACGGTAGAGGTTCCTCAGGAATTCAACGGAGACGCTTTTCAATTGGTTCTTATTGGGTGTTCTCCGCTTGAATTCACTCCACCAGAAAATGGAGCATTTCGAGATTAAAAAAAAAAATTATGAGAAAATTCTATTTATGGGTCCAATTGTGAAGTAATTGCCATGCCTTTTTTCTGACGTAACCGAAAAAGATTGTGATTTAATTGATTAAATCACTATGCGCAAACACTACCAGCTTGTGTCATAAGTATTATGACCATAGTTGAAGGCATACAACAATCAATTTCTTTCATGAAAATTTACGATGTCCAGTCTCATGCAAAAGAATACTCATTTCTTCATTAATATGTGAGGGAAAAATTGCAAAGGTTCAAAAAGAAAAGTTCAAAGAGTGTGATGCATTAAACAACATGCAGATTAGCGAGAATGGTGGGGAAGGTACGATCAAGATGTGAAGGAAAGCATTTCATGTGCTTAAGAATTTTAATTTTAACCAATAATGAACATGTTCTAGAAGTGGCCATCAACTTATAACAAAATTAAAAAAGTAACCATGATCGTCGGTAGTTGGTAAATGAGTACTTTACATGCATCTCAATTACGTGGAAATTGTAAAATCATTTACGGTAACAAGATATTACTTTTGAATACTAAGTTTGCGAAACAGTGTCACTCGTACGAATTTTCCTCTTTCAGAGCGCAAAGGAGCACGTAAAATCTAGCTAGAGAGAGCTTCACAAAATTCGGAGAGGAGTACGTTCAAAAAAGAAAAAAAGTAAACAAAAAATGTATGAATAATTCAAGAGTAAGCGTGCGTAAAAATTTACTCTCCCACGCCAACTTTACACTTGCAAAAATTCCTACCTACAGACGTACTTTCCTTGACATCTTGGTCGTTCCACCTCCAACACGCTCGCTGAACACGAGAGAGAGAGAGAACCTGCTTGATATTTTATGCACCACACTCCTTGAAGTTTATAATGCAATTTCTCCCCCTCACATCAGCGAAGGAAAAAATATATATGTGTGCGTGTATGTACATGCGGCCGCCTCTTTTCTGTCTCCCATTCTCTCCCAACAAAGTGCCTCGTTCCAACTCGGAAGCCTCCCACGCCAACATCTACATATGATATCCCTCCACTCCTCTATCACGGGCAAACGAAGTCGACAAAGTTTTTGAACTGCGAATATCCGAAAAAAATGCGAAAAAATATTCAAAATGGTTTCCAAGGAGAAGAAAAAATACCTGGCAGCAGTATACCTACCCACTCCAGGAATCGTTAGTACCTACAGTTAGTAACTCTGGTGTATGAAAATTCATCTCCCGCAACTCGCAGAGGGTGCTAAAGGCGGAAATGCAGAATTTGCTTTGGGTTTCTCCCGGGTTTAGTATTTTTTTTAAGCCAAGGATTTGTACTTCGTGCAGTTGGAAATTTCTGCGAAAGTTGATTTCTATTCCTTACCATTGTCATGATTTCTATAAGAAGGTGACTGAATAGATATTTTCAATACTTTTGGGAAAATAATTGTTCATTTCCTTGGCAGATTGGTACGGTTAGTCCTCGTCAATCTCAATTCTCTTTTTCTCTCTCCCATGTATAGAATAGGAAAACATATTTTTAATTTTAGTATGTACTGGTTTAGGAACAGCCAAAATATTATTACTGGTGAGAAAAACTAGTTAAAAACCAGAAGAAAATTTAACAGTCTTTCACAATCTTCGGTCACAATAAATCTCCGTCCGTGTCTACCTCAAGTTCAATCTAAACTCTTATTCACAGCAAAAATAATTTTAAATTCATTTATGACATAATTGTCTTTTAAAAATTTTTAAAGTTGTACCAATATGGTTTTCTAATAACGAAAAATATTTCACAAAAAAAGAGAAGGGTTGGCACGTGGTATACTCAAATCAAAATATGATTTCTGCTTCTAATTATTATGATACTATTTAATTTAGCAACTTGTCAGTATCAATGTAGCAATATATAGTATTTTTGAAAAGTATTTTACGTCCAATTTTGGGGGAATGTAATGAATAAATGCAACAAATACACAAATAGAATAATATTAGACGGGAATAAAATCAATATATAAATCAGGAGTCTGCTTATGAACTGGGCGCAATGGATCATAAAGCACCAATTACTAAAAAAATAACCGTGTTTGAGAATCTACGGCGCTGTAAATGGCCTTCTTGGAGGGGACTCAAGTAGTAATGCACAAAATATGAACGAAGAATAAATCACTATCACGTATCAGCCCATCTGATTGGGAACTCCGGTAGGAACGCCGAAATCTCAAATAATAAAAAGTTAAATCATTTGGTACGACTTTATCGTAAAGCAGCGATAGAATTAATTTTATGACCTCTATTTACTTATTATTTACCTCAGATTATTTACTTTATTTCTTTATTTTTTCTCTTAATCTTTTGACGTACAAAATTCTTAAAGTTCCATGTTACGCATACCCTTTTAGTGTCAGAGTTTATCATTACTTGACGGACTTGGGTCTATTATTACAGACTTAGGTCATAATATAGAAAAAATACGAGTTGGAATGCTTAAATAAGACATTAGTTAAACTCAACATGATCGTGCATACAATAAAAAACTTATAAGGAACTTTCACCTGAAGTCATATTCTGCTACCTGATTTTCTCCGATGGTAAGGAAATGTAATCTTGGGATTAAAATTAATCAAATTCTTCCATGTCCCAAAAAGGTGATATGAAGTGCTTAAATAAGTTTAAATTTACACTTTACAAACGCCGAAGGAACAAAGAAAAGCAATGAAGGAAAATAGAGTAAAAGACGGGGAAATAAGGAGCCGTATACGCGGGCATATTTTTACCCTAAAAGTTCCCATTTTACGACCACGCAAATGGGTCCAGCGATTACTCGCTATTACCCGGTAAAATAGGGTAGCCCGCTCCATTCAACCAATCCCTCCCTGCATTTCCAGCCCAGCCTCTCTTTTATGCCCCATCCCGAGGATCCTAATTCATCCTCTCCCTCAAGCTCCCCTGGGAACACAGCCCACGGAATCCTCACCTTACCCCACCGCCAAGAGAACACCACCCTCCTTCACCGCCATAACCCGTTCCACCCAAGTCGGCGATCACTATCTCCCTCTGCCGTAAGACGCTCAGACTATATGGCTCAAGATTTTACGCCTGTGCTTCCTGGTAACCGATTAGAGGATTAAGACGAGCGCATCTGAATGCTGAAGCGGTCAATGGGCATTATACCAAAAGTATTACCAGAAGTGATAAAGTGGGATTTGTTGAGGGAAAGATAAATAAGATGGCTTGCGTCACATTAAAGGAGGTGAGCAGGAAAAGTAGTGCAGAAGTTAACCGAAAGAGAAGCTACAGCAAGGTGAAAATTCTTCGTCATAAAAATCACCATCTTTAAGATGCCTGCCATGTAGTATGCATCTTAACGTCCTATATGACGGACGGAGTGATATTCTAACAAATGAGAAATGGCGTTAGTCTATCTCCGTCCATATTTAGATTCCTTTTATAGATAGATGGAAGCCAGCATTAAAGCCACTCTTACAAGTACTTATGTAATAATAACAATCAATAGGATATCACTCCATTATGCTTGAGGATTTAGCTTATAAATGTTTCTTGTACAAGAAGTCTCCATGTTTTGGAGATATTTTTCTGAATGCGAATTTTGCAGAGAATAATATTTCACGAAAATTAACTGAATACTAGAATTTTTATCACTATGGAATAAAAATATATTGTAATGTTAAATTAAATATACCTCAAACAGCCAAATACGACAAATTTTCTCTTAGGCCATCAGATGTTCCACATCATGTGTCACACGGAATACTAAATACTTCTTGTAATCAATAAAGTGGTCATTCAAAAGGTGCAAGCGGTAAATAAGTATTCCGAAAATTTCTTATATTTACGAAATTTGTTTAGAAAACTGAATAATCACATAAAAATAAAAAAATAACGTTATTAAACCTGATTTAATTTCCAATGAGCGAATCCTACCCGAGATAAAATGCAAAATATCTGATTTTTATCAACGGTATCAAGCCATTTATAGGATTAAAATTAAGCATTATTGAATAGCCTAATTACCCAAGAGAGAAACTGTGATAATTAAACTCAAATACTGAGACACCAACGATCAACTTTACGGTCAGTTATTTAAATCCTTTGGAATTTTTTAAATGAATTAATGTGTTACTATTTATTCCGTGTCTTCGATACAAATGTACCAGGTGATGAAGATATCAACATTTATCTGGAATCACAATTTTTTAAAAATTTCATTCTTCGAAATCCTGTTGCCCGAAATACCCCTGAGGTAGAAAAATAAGCTTGATGCGATGACACACTGTATTATCGCATCAAGATGTTTCGTACACGGGAATACATTGAAATCTAACTTTATTGCTAATAAAACATCGTGCGGTGAACGAGAAAATGGAGCATAACTTACCAGACAAAAAACTTTTCTCTTTCCATTCCTTCTACACCACCTTCATCAATTTTACAACCCATCTGCGGTCCTAAAAACTCTTTTCTTCCGCCGACCGTATGTTTCTCCCCCGTTCTTCCATTTGTCCCGCTGCTCTTTCCCTTTTATCCTCGGCGGCAGGGCCTCTCGCGCGCCTAATACGACCCTACCTTTTTTTGAGGGGCCTTCATATCCCCCACGCAAACTCCCCATGCGCCGCAGTATTTCACCCGAGCCCTCTTTATTGCTCCATTTTCACCCTCTCTCCTCGGCAGGACGTAATTCATCCTATGGGCGGAAGAGAGCCAACAGCCAAAGAAGAAGAGAGATGGAACGTGGTCTCTTAAGGAAGAATTTTCTCGCAGTGACCCTACACTGAAGCATCGCCGGCTAAGAATGAGACGTTATGGTTGTCGGTATTTGTATCTTAGCATTCACCTCTATGACAAACGGCGGTAATTTGGAGGTACTCTAGGAGAGAGGAAGATTTCGAAAAAGAAAAATGGTTCGTAGACTAAGTTAGATACTGATCACTAATATAGTTAGCTAACATATTCTTATTTAAAAACAAATACAGGTTTAAGGTTTTTGGGGAACACGAGTATAGCTGCGAGCGTTTGATGTGAGGATGTACTTGCCATCTAATTTATGCAGTTTAATTCACAATTTCTGTGACCAGGTGATGTAATAGATTTTAGGCAAATATTACTCATGACAACTCAAAAATAGCCCAATGAGTGCTGAAAATTTAGTAAAAATTTCAAAGATAATTTGTTCACTGAAACCGAGGTATACGTCTCCCTCGGGATCAACTCCAACGTCTTACAACCATGTTTTTCAAAAAAACGGAAATAATCTCTGCAGCAGTATTTTTTCCACATTTCAGGCACCATTATTGAACTCTGGTTGTTATTTAAGACTCTCATTGTAGGCGTTCCCTAAATTTTCCCGCAGTTCATCACGGTTACAAAGTCACCAGAGGAACGAATTATTTATGTTGTTTAGAGAGACATATAGCATATGAATTTGGATAAGACGTCTTTTAAGTACAAATTAAATGCTTAGTTTTTTCAAAATTTTCAAAATTGCGATACAAAAGTTTTAATGGACATTTTGCGCGATAGCATTACAGATGTATCAAAATGTCCGATGTGACGAAGTTTATTTTAGAGCATTTCGACGTATTGTGGGTTGCAAGTACACTAGGATGAAACTATTAACTATTTTGAGCGTATAATGAAGTTCATCATAGCGTCATTAAACTGATTCATATAACGAACAATTTTGAGATGTATAGCTAAATTTAAAATGAGATACTGTACACGTGGAAATAACCACAGCCATTTGGCTTCCTGTACGGATTACTTTTCACGGTGTGATGTGGATGGTATACCCCTAATTTCACCTGTTGCTTCATAAAAAAATGACAGCTGCGGCGGAAAATTGTTCTATTTTCTCCCTCTGTGCGCGAATGTGAAAGATGACCGACGTGTTGAATGAACTACAGGGAAAAAAATCCGACATATTTGAGAGCGAGAAAAAAATGTGGCTGAAAAGCGCGGTATATAATATACAGTTTTAGCTATCCGTCACTTTTACCTCATAGTTGTCCATTTGATTGAAAATATTATCTACTGTCTGTAAAAAAAGCAAGACACATGAGTTTGAGGAGCTCTAGCGTCTGAACAAGTCAATCAATTCCAATGCAACAAAATGTATACGAAAGAGAATTTATTTCTATGTTAGATCATTTACTTAAAACATTTTCCGTGTCATAGAAGTTCCTGTACTTTATTTTATATTAAAAAAGATCCCCTTTTTTGCGCATAAAATCAAGTTGCCCAACTTTGAGCTCCTAGTATTCCCGTAGTTTTCGTTCCAGTAACTTGGAATTTTGATATAAAAAAGCCAGATCTATCATTAAAAATTTACAGAAAAAAATTGTTTATACCACGAAAATTGATAGATTTGTTGTAAACAACGCAAATATTTGCTAACTTTGAAACCAATGCATCAATTGAAAATAAATTGGTACCGATATATGATGTACGATGGATCGAAGACTAGTATTTATAAAATTTGCGTTAAATATCGCTAATAAAGTCAATGTCACTAAATAATTATCTAAATGTTTCTACACGTGTAACGTCAGCTCCGTCGTGGGAGAGGGAGGAGAAAAGAGGCGCGTGGTTGCCACCGACTCGGCCAAAGCAACCAGTGGATGATTCATAAACTGCCAGGGTACTATACGTCAAGATGCACTATATGGCAACTGCGCACGATTTTGAGAGACTTTATCTTTTCTGTTGCTTTGTTTTGGCCTGCCTCGCTAGGCAGAGCAAAAGCGACAACCAGAGCTCAAAACAAGATTAAATATATACGATAATGTAAAAATAATATAAACAATATTGAATGTGCTGCTGACGTTTAACGTGTAAGATCTACGTACTTGCAATACTTACATTCTACAGCAGCACAGCAGTACCAATAAATTTTCAACTGACCGATTGGTTTCGAAGCTAGCAGAGATTTGCGTTTTTTACAACAAATAGTTCAATTTTCGTGGAATGAACAATTTGTTTTCTAAAAACTGTTAATAATAGATCTGGCTTTTTTATATCAAAATTTCAAGTTATTGGAACGAAAACTACGGAAATACCAAGAGCTCAAAGTTGGGAAACTTGATCAATTGTAATGTCATATCTCCATTGCAATTACTCCTATTCGGGATTTTTACAAAGCTATTTAAATAGATAACCTTGAACTTTTCATAGAGTCACTCAAAAGAGCAAAACATTTTTAAAGTCTCTAAATAAAAAGTTATTCCTTCTTTTCAATCTGGAAAGATCCCTAAGCATGTAGAAGACAGAGTGAGTTCTTCAATCCATAGTTTCGAATTTAATGACGAGGAGAGAGCCATGCCATCTGTATTGAAGAATCATAATTTAATAGCCATCACCAAAAATAGTTTAAAATAATGAAAAATTTGGCTCTGAATACTGGCTACTTATTTTATGGAAAAAGGCTAACGACCTGTTTTGCATTCATCGTCCCCATAACACTTCTCTACGAATATCCTCTCTTACTGCTATTTGTTCTATTGGCCAATCACGCTCCTGTTACACGTCTCATTCAGATATTTTGAATACGCTTGTAGGTTTACCAACTTTTGTCTTTTCTTTTAAACATCTAATTTGTTACCCAACGAGAACTCCGCATCGATATATACACCTTTTTTATTTTTTTTGCCTTTCTAATCAGCGTATGTGTAGCCTTACATTCTACCCAAACTATCTTTTAACGATATCAGACACATTTTTCGGCTCACAAGGGGAAAGAGTGAACACGACTGAATCCTAATTAAAACGTCCCTGATGTGGAAGAGTTGTTAGAAAATGAGATGATAAGAAGAATGAGGGCATGATTAACGGTCATAGGTTTCTTACGACTTGAAAGGAGGCTGAATGAAGAATGCTCACTAAATTGAGGAGGAAAATAAAATATTTGTGGCTGAAAATGAAGAGAAGTATCCTCTATGCATCTAATCCAAAATGCTTTTATATAGGACTATTTTTTCTCTCTCAAGATAGACTGCATTTATTTGCATGTTTTAAATTTTTAGATATGAAAATGAGAGCAGATTATGAAAAATTATTATTTAGGAAAATCACCTCATGAAAATCTATTATTTTGGGAACGTGTGGAAAAATGGTTTCTCGGAGACGATTTTATTTGCAATTTTAATTGATGTGAAACGAATTCAATTCTTTATATATTGGGTAATTCAGACTTTAAAAATCTGTATTCAATCAAGGAAACACAATAGAAACTTGTATTATACATCATTTTAAAGCGTATTTCACAAAGTTTTTTCATTTGAAAACAAGTTCACGAATGTTCTGACACCCTCTAGACACTCGAGCGATATCAGCCCGGTAAGTACTCGAACGTGTTCCACACTCTCAATAGCATATCGGGCGTAACAGTTTGAATAGTTGCTGTTATTTTATGTTTAAGATTATCAATACTTAATGGTGGAGGAGGAGGTCGAAACACCATATGGTTAACAAACCTCCATAATGAAAAATCACAGGGGAAGAGGTCAGTGCTTTTAGGAGAATTTTTTTTATGACATGCATTGTCATAGGCTGACGTCAACAGCACCTCTAGCGAATGAATGGGCAACTTTATGAACCTTTAAGTTAAGTTAAGAAACGTTAAGTTTCAGAACTTTAGAGCTTTCTTAATTCGACGACAGATGATGCTTAGCTCTCCTATTCTTCTCTGCAGAGTTATATACTTTTTAAGTTGTGGTATTCTATTTTAATAACCCTATAGTATACCTATTACTACGGACATCCAATTGTATAATATTTAACTCTTTCAGTCTTGCGTACAGCACACCGTATTTCCCAACCATTTTTATAATACTGGGACTTTAAATAAAGGTGGTGGGTAACACCTCATGAAATGCTTTGACCCCGTATGGCTCGTATTCCAGCTTAAATTTTTCCGAATTCGAGCTGGTTTACGAGTTTTCCAACCGAATCATCAATTTGGATGGAGTCCATCTCCTGCCATGGGGGAATGTGGCGTAATGGATGCGAAAATCATGCATCACGATATTCGAAAGTATGGAACAATACGAAGATTTATCGCGAGCAATCAATGTTGAAATCGTGCCAGTTTCAGTTACAGTTTGAATTGCTTTTATTATTCCATTCAACTGCATTACATATGATTCACTGAAAATCAGTCAGGTGACTCCCATTCAGTGCAGAAACAGGGGATGTTTTATATGAAATTAAAGAAACTGAAATGATGACGATGAAGATCATAGGGATTGAAAAATTCTTTAATCCTTGGTCATGTATGTACCCAAATAGTTTTGACTTCATAGCTAATTTCCGACCAAAATAGTTCGAAAAAAAATGTCGTAGTAATTTTTCAATGATATTTTGCTGAGAAAAATATTATCATAATTATTAAAATTTGGAAATCAACTAATTTTTTCTTTTGTTAGCATTTCTTAACCTTCCACTATCTATTGTTTTGGAATTTTAAGGTGATAACACTGTTAGAATATGTTTCAAAGGTACCTTGCAATCATATAAGTTGCTAAAATAATGGAAGCCTAATATTTAGTGTACGAGTTTTTCGGACATTTAAAAAATTAATAAAAATAATTAATAATACGCAAGCGCAAGCAAATTTAATATTAACAAACGAAATAAAATTTGGAACTGGAAATACAAAAAAGGAAATCTGCGATGCAGTGTTGGATGTTAAATGAGAAACACCGAGGTTCCACAACACTTTTAGCCGTATTAAGATGTTTGCAAAAGGAAAATTAAAATTCAAAATTCTTTCACGTCTATGAAATAACAATCTTAAAAATAATGAAAACTATGTATGACATGATGGGTGCCAAAAACGGAAAAAAAGCCTTTTAAATATTGCCTTTGAAAATTTTTAAATGTAAATATTTTAGCACTTGCTTTGGAAATTTCACTCCGTGTATTAACAAAAATATTCGTAAAAATGATTCCCTTTCATGCCGTTTCAAAGATTACCCTATTTCAGTATGGTGATGAGAAATCCAGGGAGATTAACTTTCATACCCATTTATTCATCTTAACATTTCATCATTGCTAATCCCTTCCATCTATCTCGTCTAAATGCATTAAACATTTTTTCGTAAGAACCAAGATCAAACTTCAAAGTTATTCAGGAATAGTTCGCTTCCCATTCCATCTTCACCATTGCCTCGATGTCCATCATTTTTCTTTCACTCCAGCTCACCGCATCTGTCATCTGCTATGAGAGATATACCGAATCAACGTGAACTTTTGCCCTCCCGGAATTTCTTCTGTGGATTCAGACGCTTCCAATTTCCACCACTCCACAGGGTACCTAATACTAAAGTCATGACACGTCGGTATCGGAAAAACATCAAGTGGGACTTTAATGACGGTAAGAAATATGCAGGTGAATGTAAGAGGGAGACGTCAAGGAAATAACATGGATTAGAAAGAAAATTGAAGAGTACATAACTGCAACCAAAAAGATTTAACATATATTTGAAGAGGTCGAAGAGAGGGAAATAAAAATTAATTTTTATTTGAGATTTATAACTCATTATAATTCCTATAATAACTAAATGTTGCTTCTAAGCAACATCAAAAATATATAAATAATCTGTTCTACTTAGGAAAAATCTAAACTACGCATTATTTTGTTGTGTAAATTGTAATGACGAAATATTTATCTGCCACGAAAATGTGATTGAGAGCAAAATTTTCAAGTTTTCTACATGAAAAATCTTGGAATTTGATTTATCTCAGAATCCACTCTGGGTTAGAAAGGGTTAACATCAGTTTTAAGGGGTAGAATGGGAAATAAAAAATTATTTTTTAACCGAATCATTACGAATAAAAAAATGAAGGAATGTAAAAACTTACGCAAAAACAAGCATTGAAATAAAGAAATAGGGAGAAATACGCAAATAATAAAATATAAACTGATAAGAAAGTTACGTAAATATTTTATTTTAACCAACTTCAAGTTTGCTCACCGCGGTAAGGCCTGTTAATATGAAAACACTATGTTCTAGGCATTTAGAAAACTGAACGTTGATATAGTTTACATGTATCGGAATATATTCTAACCGATAGCATGATAACAATACCTAGTATAATAATAGGGCACTGCCATGATTCCCGGCTCGGAACCCTGGGAAAAATCTCCTTGGACCCTCATCTGGGTGGACCTCAAGATGGAGCATAGTTAGTGACACCCTTTTCCAACTCCCTTCCCCTCCCTCTCTCTCCTTCCCCCTCCCCTTGCTCCTGGGCGTGTCGGTGAGGCACGCGTCATACTCTCCCGGGCTGCCCCTTTAATATCGACGACCCCCACGCACGCTCACTCCCCTTAGCTCCCTCTCACGGTTCCCGGGCGAACTACTGACCGTAACCTTAGATAGGTACTTAAAAATAGACAATTTTTACCATTGATATTTATTGATTAATACAATTTTAATGTGCCCTTTAAGTAATACCGTAAGGCATTTAAGGAATAAACGTCATTTTTTCCCCAGATGATGGTGCTGTAAGGCAACAAATGGAAGAGTTGAAATTTAAAAAAAAAGTTTCTTTAAAAAAATTCAACCTACAGAAATAGAAACAAACATTACGAAATTAAATAGGCTCTGATGGATTGCTATGAGTTAAGGTAATGCTGATTAGCTCAAAGTGTAATTGCATTTTGCGATTAAAATCTGACTGAAGCTGTAATTGGAGGCCCGATTGTTGTAGGCCGAGAGTGTCTTTTCATAGATTGCTAAATATAGTTATTATTGAGTTTTATGTATACCAAAACAATCAAAAAAATATCTAATACTTGATATCACTATTGGGAAGATAACGAACCAAATGGATTAAAATATTTTTTTAAAATATGCATACCAATTTGTATATATACATATATGCACAGTTGGAAAAAAACTTCCTCAGAGCGAAGTTCTCCGAAATGAACGGGTGGTAACGCTATAAATGGGCATGCTTTATTGATCAAAATTACATGCGGACCAGCAACAGGCTTGAAAATAATAACCACAGCCTTCCTTTGGCAATCAAGAGAAAGGACAAGGTTATTATAATTAGAGGAGAAATATGACTAGCTGAAGCAACAGAACACTGTTCAATATTGGCAGTCGAACCATTGGAAATTTGGTTCAACGTAAATTCAGCCAATTTTGACCAAAAGTTTTATATATTTAAGGAAAAATTATGAAATACGGAGAAAAGAGAAAATAATCTTGTGAATACGCGTGTTACTGTCCAATTATTATGCCGAAACTCAATAAGCTTCTTGCCCCATCATTGAGTTTTCAATTTTAAAAAGCGAGCATATAAATAGACGTTTAGGACTTCACCGCAACCTGAAATGACGTTGAGTCGTTAAACTCACAGTGGGATCACAATGCGTTTATTATCGAAAAATGAATTAGTAGTTCGGTCGAAGAGAATATCTAGGTCCATTAAAAGTATGAGAATTACGTTGAACTATAATTTAGTATCTTTTTTTAACCATAAATAACATGTTAAGCAAAAATGATGAAAATGAGTTCAGTAATCTTGATAGAAGGGCTCTTTCAAACTCCCCCTCCTTTATTGGCTAATCTGTATAATAAGGGTTAATATCCTGTGATGTCATTTTTTGCGGCTTCATAGCAGACGAAATCACGGGTGAACAAATACACTCCCCCAAAAATGTAAATCAATGACATCAGTTTTCCATGCAAGACGCGTGCTGTTCTAATCGCGAAACACACCTGCTCCCCTCTCGGTCCTTGTAGACCGGCTTTGTCTCCCCACTTCTGCCATTCCACTCCACCCAATTTCCTCAGTCTCCTTCGCATAAATCCTCTCCTCCAACTCTATATTGCCGAACCAACTCGATTAATCCGCGGGGCGAAGGTTTCAATCTGCCGAAGTTGATTGTACGCTGAACTTTCCGACCTGCCTTCATGTAGGACTATGCTGACGGAATAGAGTCTCTCATTTCTACCACCAATTTCAGATTTATGATATGCTTTTCAACATCTATGGCCAGCAATGGGCTCGTTCACAATTTTCTACATTTGTTTATTTTATTAGTCTATCATTTTACTTATTCATCTTAACCACCCCAGAAATATCATTGTTGGCCCTAACATTAGGGAATTTGGACATGTAAAAATTAATACCAACGCCATGAACTGAGGAAACCTATCTAAGCGGGAGCCGAACCCGCGACCTTCGCTTTGGCCGGCGATGACTCTATCCCGCCGTATATAGAGCCGAAAACTTTGAAAATTTAAAAAAATAAGACCAGTATTTCTCTTTTTTCCTCTCCGTCACCAATTTATCGACCAGTTTTGCGACTAAACATTTCTGCAACTTGAGCTCTCCATTGAACTTAACCCTCATAGATAGCAATGAAGGCATATTAGGTGAATTCTTTCAGGAAATCTGTTGTGGACCTAATTCCATTCAGAGCAGCCGTGTTTTGCATATCTTTGTTCGGTGGAATGTCGAGTAAACTCTGAGTGGTGGAGTCGAGAGTGATCGGAGAAAACTCGCAAGTATCCGGGATTTGGCTCAGTTATGGTTGTCTTCGAGCTCCATTGTCACAAGACTCCGATTACATATCCTCCGAATTCCAGAAAAAACGACCCAAAAGATTTTCGTCCTATGGCTAAGGCTCGTATGAGATGGTGAAGATATGAAAAGTCATGATATTTAAGATTAATATGATTTTACCACTCATTAGATCAATGAAATGGGCCAAGGAGACACAAATATAATTAAAATCTTTCCTGTATTCTTGAACATTTGCTTTTTCTACAATTTATTTTCCGAAACGTTTCTTCTTTGATGAAAATGAATTTTGTCTTGATCACCGCTAAGCGCTGTCATATTACTAATTGAAAGAGTAATCACTGTAAGAATGAAATAAGTTTTTTCATTAAAATAAAGATTCTTTTTTTTAAATTTCGCATATAAATAAGGAATGAAATGTGAAAAAAACACTAAAAAAATCCTAAAACACAGCTAAAATCTCTCACTATCCCTTCACCCTAACTAGTGATTTCCAAATAGAATACCGACCACCAGAAAATTCACTTTTAAGAATATTTGGAAATTTACTGCTGATTCATAAATAAGATTGAATTAAAATGAACACATTTATAGCTCAAACACGAGTAGGTAGCTTAAACTGAAATATACGTTCCTTTTATTTTGGCATTAACACACTCGATTTTACGAGAGATGCTGGGACACATTTGGTGCACGTTTTATCGACTTTTTTATAGGTGCCCTATGAATTAAAAAAGTGATATAATTTCTAAAAATTTAATTAAAGTAAAGAAGTAAATTAAGTAAATTAAATTTTTAAAATAAGTTTTTTCCATCCTCTGCTACTATTGTAGAGAGGCCGATGGGTGATACAATGTATAAGAATACCATCTATAATACTCAGTGGGTTGAATTCCGGTTGAAAAGAAGGCAGTAACTGGCTAGCCATTAAAATTTCACAGCCCGTAACTCTACGGAAGTCCCAGTCCTTAGTATGTCGGGTTTCTAAGAAGAAAACAGTTACTTCTTGGGGCAAAGTTCGTTCCTCCTGATTATAGCTTTGTCGCATAACGCATATGAGCTCTGTCACATAACGTCGCATTTCTTTACCATGTCTGGACATACAGGTCATTGTAATTACCCAGTAGTGATTGAATAACACTAGAGCAGATAGTTCATGCAATAGTTACTCAAAATTACACAAAAATACTTAAGAGTAATTGGTTCGAAGTTAAGTAAATGGTAAAATTATACATATAACTAATACTTGGATATGAGTCCGGATTAACATTAGCTATAAATTTATTTCCGAATTGGATGTATATAAATATTAGATATTGATAAGATAATGGGCTACGAATTAGAATAGCATTTATATCCTCGATTTTAAAATATTCTCATTATTGGCTCTGTTACACCCTCCAACGGTTGCTGGAAGAAGAAAAAGAAAACAAAATGAATGAAAAATGTTTTACACCTAGGCGCTGAAAATAATCTCTCATCATTCCCAATCCAGGAAAAATATCGCTTAATTAAAGACAACTCGGAAGCTAGAATATAATATAATAGAAAATTTACGAAAAACGGAGACAAATGATGAAATTAAACTACATTTATTATGGCTTAGGTGCTATATTTACGGTGCGAACAAATACTAAGAGAATTTATGAGTTAATTCATAAGGATTAGGGGCAAACTATCCACTCAACAGATAAAATGAACATTTTCCGAAATAAAAATGGCCAAAATAACAGAATTCTATCAAAATTGTTTGGAATATATATCATAATAGGAAAACGAAACCTGAAAACCACTATGCGATGTAAATGATATGCATAAAAAACAGATATTAAAATATAATCCTGAAAGTCCTGAAAATCAACAGTGAGAGAGATAATACTCAATGTTTACAAGGGTAGTAGCCTGGATAATATGCCAATATGCATCGTGAGGGAAAGGAAGTGTTACACTGGAGGGGAAGAAGGAAAATAACTTGGAAAAGATTAACCTCTGAGTTGGATAACTTTCGGCGATGAAAGCATCAAGAAAGTGTTCAAAACTAAGTTCGGAAAAGTTGTTGGTTAATTAAGGATTCAGGAACTTACGATAAACAAAGATTTTGAAAATTATTATTCTAAATCTTTGGGACGCAGGTTCAAACAAAAAATCTCGTTAGGAAAGGCTTCTATCCTCATTAAAAAGTTGAAATAATTTAATCAACTTTGTTGCTTATGATGGCGCTGAGAATTAAGCATATTTTTTCATAAAATACAGACGGATTTCTAGTTGACGATCAGTCAGAGATTAGTAAAAGGGAGAAAGTAATTCTTGACAGTGTAAATGCTGGAGAGAATTAGTGACTTCTGAAAGGAATATGAATGTCACGTTCCCTATTGATGATTCTCTGATAAAAGTTGGAGTATTGATCTCGGCAATAAAGATTATCCTAACCAACAAAGCATTTCATAAAAGTACACGAAGGTATCCATTCAATGCTTTCCTTAAAAAATTCTCAAATGGTTATTCGTGGGTGTATGAACAACTGTAACGCATTCATAACGAGGTAAAAGGGAAGCCAGCGTTAAAAAAATATCCCCCATAAAATAATGCACGTCAGTTTTTCATCAAAACAGACGAGAGGGCGGAGAGAGGGGGAAATACGTTGTGAGATGAACTTATGGGAAGCAGCAGAGGGTTATATGTGGAGAGAGAGGGAGGTTGGTGGAGAGAGTGAGAGATGACATTAGAAATGAGAAAAATACACGGCAAGGGAAGGGTATTATGAAAGGAGGGGGAAGAGAAGATGAGGGTTAACGCGTGGTGAGAGAAACGCGAAAGTTTAGTTTTGATGGACAGGCAGGTGTTGGGAGGATGAGGGGTGGGGTGGGGTGGGGGAAGAAGGGGGTGAATCTGAATAGCAGGTGGCAGATGGGAAACGAAAGGGGATCCGCCGAAATGGGAGATTGTGGAGGGGAAGGGTGGAGAAAGTAAGTATTCCAGGAGTTTGTGCCAGCTAGATGAGAGAGAGGGTTGTGCGGATGTTTTCGGGCAAAACCAAGGGCAGCTCTACATCTGCTCGCGTCAAAACCACGAGTTCGAATGGAAAAAGAGTGAAAAGCAGCAGCCTTGCAGCGGTATGAAATAACCACCGACATGAAATCGCGTGGTTAATACAATCCATTCGAAACCCTGAATAATACTAGAACAACTTAACGTTATTCAGCGCATGAAATCGTTTCTGGCTTGACGTGGTAGAAATATGATATATCCATGAGAAAATGTAAAGTAAAAATGATAATTTCCACACTTAAATGTTTAACTCCTCTACCAACCATTGCTTCGACACTCATGTAATTTTCAAGTCTTGAAAGTGACATAGAGTGTCGAAACCATGGTGGGTAGTGGAGTTATATATTAAAAAAAGTGGACATTACCATTTGTAGTTTGTAATTTATCATGGAATCACTATTGAGGTTAAGCATAACGAAAAGTATTAGAATAAAAAATGAGACACAAATACATGTTGTGCCTTGTTTTCTTCATTTCCTTAAGCAGATTCTCTTTCTCTCCAGGATACCAGGAAGTTATACGCTCTCCGATAATATTGTAGGTATCCAACTTTCTTACTTAAGCATTCTCATTTTCCACCCCTTTAACACCGCTCGAGCAAAATGCTGAGGACTATTTTCTATAACATTGGATATGCCTAACTTTCAAAGTTAACTATGATGAATGAAATGGGCGATATCATTGAACCATCATCGGCCACATCACAAGAAGATAATTTTTCAATTAGTTTTTATATTCTGGCAAAGCGAAAGCTGTAACTCCATTAGAGTCAGAAGATTTCACGAGAATTCTTGAAACGACCCTTAATGTATCGTAGCTCCATGCATGGCACTACGAGAAAGTACCTATTAAGAGAAGGACCAGTGATTTGAACTTTCGTGGTAACAGCTTGAGCAAAAGAATGGAGAATAATGAAAATCGCGTTTAAATCGTTGAAATTTCCGATAAGATGAAATTCGGATATTCGCGGGAAAACACCAGAATCCGCGCTAAAAATAGCATAATTGTATTTGCGAATTTTGCATGTCCCTTCTCATTGCTATAAAGAAGTCTGAATTTGACCAATGAATTGCTTAAAATCTTCAAATACACATGGTTTTAATTACCAAAACAGAACCTTGCGGCATAATACTTCATACAAATGCTTAAAACTCGACAAACATTGAAGCACTTTGGGATATATTGGTAATTATTATTATTTTCATTGCACCCTAAATTATGTTCATTAATTCATCCAGATTATTCCTGTTAACAAATAAACTTAAATGAGTAACAATGAAGCATTATTAGAACATTTAATCAATGCCGTTAAGAGTATCCCTTTACCGATTATTGTCAGCTTTAGTTTAGGTAATTTATTTACAGGGCTAGTAATGTTTTATATTTAAATGGACTAATGGTGAATAATATCTAAAAATTACTTTATGGAAATAGTGTTTATCAATACTTTGCAAACAAAATTTGTATATTTCTCATCGTTCTACAATAACCGTACTTCATTAAAAATTACTCCAAAAAGATCACGACTCCTTTTGGGTGAGATTACCAGTTTCCGTCCCAATGGCAGTTGAGCTAAAGAAAGGGAAGAAACAGGGATCCAGCGAAGAAGCGAGGAGAAACTTTTAGGGTAATGGAGGACGAAGTAAACTCCAGTGGGAGAGCGGACGTAAATACAGCGAGGGAGATTTTCAGTTTGGCAACGTTATGGTGCGAGCTGGGGTGATCGATGAAGCCGGACAATTACGCTCCCCACTGAGCAGCACGCGACTTTGTCTTCGTTATCCAGTGGCTGGGATGAAAAGCGAGCCGAGGAACGAGTCGAGAGGAAAAAAAAAATATTGAACGGAAGAGCCGAGGATTATCTCCCTGCCTGAACGACTTTTTTCTCCTATTTACGAAAGTATTTTCCACACATGCACATTCGCTTTCTCTCTCCCACCCCCGGGGGTAAAAACCTCTCATATTTGCGAACGGTTTTAATTGAATAGCGTTTGAGTGGTGTCGCGGTGTTTTTGCCGTTATAAGCTCTGGTATGAAATGGAATTGGGATCTACGGCGATTTATTTCCAAATGAGCGTTCTCCGCATATTTTCACTCATTAAATCATGTTACGATCCAATATTCAATATTACTATTTAGCTTTTTAGACCGTAAGTACGTGAAAAGTCACCATCAGGAAAATGCTTTTTTCATTCTCAAGTTATAACGAGAAAAAAATGTTTACATTACATCACTTCCAAAAAAAATCATTTGTATTTTGGGAGGCTCCACTACTGTGCTCCTTGCTTCTGGAATTATGGTTGAGTAATTTGATATTTAAAGCTAAGTTTTTCTCATCAAGAGTTATTAAAAAAAAGGATTACATCGGAATAAAAAGTTCCAAATTTTCCTTAGAGATAAACTGTTACCTAATATTAAAATGTATGACACAATCATATAATCACATCAACACCACCAGCAGGTACCCTTAGATACTATGCCTAAATATTTGGATAACTGCTTTTTGTTTACCTGAGAAAAAACATATAATTTGTAAATAGACATTCTAGACGGAGAAGTATAAATTAACGTTTCGGGAAAATAAAATAACGGCCCTTACGGCCCAAGATCATTGGTTGGTTGGATGAAAGTTCATTTACTCCTAACATTAGGCTCTTCTCCAGAAAAAAATCCTCCTTCGATCCATTAATACTACCATAAGTAACTATCTATGTGGCAACCAAAAATAAGTATATCGCGAAGTCCAAATTGCATGCTAGTTAGAAAAAGAGACCATATGCATACTCACAGTAAAATATGCATTCGGTTGCATTCAAAAGCTTTGATTTCTCACCTGCAAGAAAGAAAACAACATATTTAGTACATTATGCATTCGAATTGATTTGACAACTAAGATGTTTAGGGCAGCACACCAAAAAGTGCCTACAGGCCTCTCCAATTGCATAGTGTCTTAAAAATCATGATACCATATGCCTAAAATCTACTTTGGAGTAAATGATCGACCCAGATTAAATAAAGCAAACCCACCAAATATTCCACGAATATAAAAGCTTAAAAATCGCTATAGGTATACCAAACAAAAACTCAAATGCCAGTTAAAAGGTCCAATCTGAAATTTAAAAAACGAAGAGAAAAATTTTCCAAACTTTTCCACTTGAGCGCTGCTGGTGAAAGAATGAAAAATAGCACTCCAACTGCCGAGGGGGGAGTCATATATACATATAAGGCTTGGGGGCGTAATGGAGGGAAGGAGAAGGGGTTGAAAACTTGTGCCACTGTCTCGATTTCGGCTCCGTCGAGCCGACCCCTGTGAAGTGGGCTCCTGCTCCTGACCCAGTTTTCGTGTGGGCTCATAACGCTGGAATCGAAGGGGGGCCTTGACGTGTAGTACAGACTTTAAAACCTTTTATGCCACTGGAGCGGAGGGAAAGAGAGGGAGCATTTGAGTGCCTCCTTGATCCTCGATGAAGGCGATGGCGCTCAAGAACGCACTTGTGATTCGAAAGGGGGGCCGTCGCCAAGACAATCCGCGCGAGCCTTCTTTCTACAAACGCCCTCCATCCCCTCTCCCCTCTAGGCCGACGTTCCCCTCTATATCCTCCACTCATTCATTGTTCTCATGTAAATCTACACACTACCTAGGCACGTAGCCAGAAATTTGCTTCGAGGGAACTTGAGTGATATTAATAATAATAATAGGTAATAATACTTTTTCCAGCAAATAATTTGAAAAACCAATAAAGAGGTGTTACAGTTTCCTTAAAATATTTATTTCATTCGCCTTTCCCATGCTTCAATTTTACTTACAACTTGAACAACCATGGCTTACCCCCCTAGTTTTGATCCTGGGTACGCCCTTGAACAGAAGTTTTAGGTTATCTCAAATATCACACTAACGTGAACAATATTTAGGGTATTATTAAAATTCAATCAGTTAGTCCAACAAAAATTCGTACGAAGAGCGGTAATGAAGGAAGTGTTAACCACGTAGTTTGGGGAGAGGGGACAGCTTCAGCCCTCTCCGAAATTTATTCCCTTGTTGCGACTTCCCGCGATACATCTGCCTAGGAGACCACTAGTCCATGGAAAACTATCCTCTGACGCTCCATTTTTCGATATTGTTATATTTCATAGTTTCTGCCAATAAGTAAGGGTGGATTAAAATTTCAGTATTATGTAAATGAAATATTAAACTGACTTAATTAAATGCACGCTTTCCCTATACGTTCGAAATGGCAGCAAAGTGTCAGTGCACACTGATATTTTCTTGTCATTTCGCACGAATAAGGAAGCCGTGCATTTCATTAAGTCAGCTTTAACTTTGCACAAGGTTTTCATTACGTAGAAAGTTGAATTCATCATTTCTATTGGCATAAACTATGAAAAATAACTACATACGAAGATAGTTGTCCCTGGGCTAGTGGCTCAGCAGATGTATCGCGGGTAGTCGCCTCAGGAGACTAAATTTTGGCAAGGGCTAAAGCCCGCTCGCCCTGGGTATGTGCCTGACATTACCGCGCAAGTTAATTCTATGAGCGCTTTCTAGAGATGTACCCACTCTCAGTGATTCAATCCGATAAGGCTACATTAGGCGCTCACTAGGCTATCACTATCACCAGTATAGGTTTTTATTCTAGCTTACAGCATCATAACTTCTACATCTACATGCTATTTCATAAACCACCTCAATAGACACGTGGGGGAAGTTTTAGGACACCGGTCGTCAGCCTGAATGATTTGAAAAAACTATTGAGGGTGCGAGTTGCATGAGATTTGACTGCCTGAGTTTCATTTGGCATTTATTTTAAGTCTTTATTGCTCAAGGGAAAAACTAACTCTCATGCATATACACATGCATCCTTCAGGGGAAAATAGCACTCTTATCATAATACATCTCTCATTATCCAGCTACGTAGCCAGAAATTCACTTCGGAAGAAAACTTGGGTGGTTTCCAGGTTGCACACACTGACATTTTGCTGCCATTTCGCACGTATAGGGAAATCGTGCATTTAATTCAGTCAGCTTAATTTTTCATTTACATAATACTGAAATTTTAATCCACCCTTACTTATTGGCAGAAACTATGAAATATAACAATACCGAAAAATGGTACGCCAGAGGATAGTTTTCAATGGGCTTATGTTCTCTTCAGCAGATGTATCGCCGGTAGTCGCAACAAGGGAATAAATTTCGGAGAGGTATAAAGCCCCCCGCCCACAAGCTACGTGCCTGACACTTTCTTCTCTCCGCTCTTCGTACGAATTTTTGTTGGACTAACTCATAGAATTCTAATAATAGTCCAAATATTGTTAATGGTATTTTGATATTAGAGATTACTACCTACCTAACACTCCTGTTTTCCCTATAGTAGGCAATTGATGTGCCTTGCAGAAAGCAATGACTATTTAACTTCAAGTTTTAAGTTTGTATATTTATGCCAATTGAGGCTAAAAAACAGTTTATTAGCTCTAAGTACCACAGCAAGATATGTATTTTGGTTCGGCAAGGCCAGGTTAACTATTTCATAAATGGATAGAATCCAAAGGATGAAGAAGCCCGTGGTAGCATTCAAGGAAATAAAGCTTCGAATAAATTTATCTTCCACAGAGAATCGCATTTCGAGCTCAGGAATGTTGGCACTGACTCTTTGACGACTTGCGTAAATGGACGGGACGGAGCATGTGACGAAGATAGGCAAGGACAGTGGCCAGAAGGAGGGGGACTTTTTTTCCGTGGGGGAGGGTTGGCGTATAATGCTTCGAGATTAACGATATGATAAACAGACATGCGCTATTATCTGTCTTCTTTTGGAGAGTGATCTAGTTCCCGGTGATAGTTTGGACTTTTTCTATTTAAAGATGTTGAGATAGTGAAATTTTGAAAAAAATAATAATCGACGACAATTCGTTAGTCCAGACGCCGCAGTTTCCACATGGAAATTTGAAGCTTTCTTCTATTCGTGTAAGTTTTAGCGAATTAAGTGTTTTAGAACTCATTACTCGGTTCAAATTATGTTCAATAAAACGAATAAAAAAGCAAGACATCGGTGAAAGGGTAGTCCTACAAGTCACTCAGCTGTTCTCATCAGGATTGAATTGGGGGAAAGAATTGGACTTTGTAGGCGGAAATTTGTTTTTGGCGTAAATATGTAACCCATCATTGCTAACATTACAAAGCTGGGAAATTTTATCACATAAAAACTATTTATGCCATCTCCATTAGAGGAAGCCAATTAAATAACAGTGCCATTTTCGTAGAGAGGTAAATTTAAAGGCGCACAGAGAAATTTCATATCAGATATTTGAATAAAAATCACGTATATCTCTATAAGCAGAACCTGGGATATCCGAACCAATGTACGCATATTGCATTTAAAAAATTATAAATGCCTCTTTGCAATTTGTACTCGCAATGGTAACCTTACGTGAAAATTAGTGGCCGAATGAAATTATAAGCTCATTCACAATCAGTAATATCTCGACTCTCACGCTGATTGAATTCCTCAAACGCTTTTTCAAATTGTATCTCCTTTTATGAAGCTAAGTGTAAATCAATCAAGACAATGTTGTACACCTTCAATGAAAGAAAATTTCTTCCTCACTTATTGACAAATTAATCTTTTGGATTGCGATGGAAAGAGGGATACGATTGGCCTGACAGTGTAACAGACCTTGGAGGTAATAAAACAATAAGGTTTCTGGGTGAGAAAGGAGAGAGTATCAAAAGAAATGGCACAGAGTGACAGAGGAGGGGAAATTGAAATATTAGGAACTCTGGCTGAGCTCTTAGTAAAGAAGAGGAGAGACATTTCTCGCTTATATCATCTGTCTCACTCCTGCAAAGCAAAGTGTGCGTTCAACATTTGAATTTCATGATTCATCGTTTTATTCGAGAGACGTCCCATTCTCTGTCCTCCCAGGGCCAGAGAAATATTATACTATATAAAAATATACATCCCAGGTCCCTGCTTCTCTGCTCTTCTTTCTGAATGGGATATATGAAGGGCTCAGGGGTTTCTTTTACCTCTCAAATGCAAAACAAAGCCAGGAGACTGCTTTTATCTGTAAAGAAACATGAATCCGAGAAAGAAAGCTGAAACTATGTGAGTTTAGATGAGAAATAGCTATGGAAATTATTAAGTTAGGAAAAAATAAAACAATCCAATTTTTAAAGCTATAATTTCTCTTCTACATGGTTATCAATCCCTTCAAATGAGAAAGCGTATTTGTATTTATATCGTCTGACTGAAAAGTAAACAATTGCATTTGTTACCTACATTCTGATCCTCTATAATGAAGAACATACCAGCATTTGAGACTGACTAGTGTGGTGGTGGAAATGTTTTTGCAATATCGTACGATGAGGCTCAAGCACTACAGACGAAGAATTTCATCAAATTACTTAGCACAATTTGCGACTACCTTCATTTCGAATAGTTACCATGATGAAACATAAGCTATATATTCGCCTTCAAAAGATGTTTTACGATTTAATAGCCATCATTCAATTCGATATAATTCCTCGTGACAAGCTGGATTGTCTTAAAATATTGAGTGCCGTTCACATAGACACCAGTCAGTCATAACTAAATCATTCTCTCAGGACCATATGTAAAAAAAATTCAGAACATTAAACTTAAAGATACTGCTTTATTGCAACGCGCACATGCTGCCACGCGCTGTAAAACCAATATGTGCTCATACTATTGGTCAAAAACGCCTCCTAGCAAATTGGATGGCGCCCCTTATAATACGAAATATTTTTTCTCTACTATATTTCATTCAAATGTATTTGTAGATCGAAAGATATTCAATGTATTTGAAGATCGAAATAATACAATACCTATCTCCTAGGGCATTACAACTGTGAAAGTTTTTCTATTGTTATCGAAAAGGAAGAACATTAAAATTTCCGCTACTGTAATTTCCCTTCTACTAGGTGATCAAGCACTTCAAATGAAAAGGCGTATCTGTATAATGTATATCCTCTAATTGAAAAGTAAAAATAGTGTAATTTACCATGTATCCCTGAATCGGCTTTACTCCATTCGTGGGGGACATTTTTTGACCCACAGTAAACTGATTTACGCTCCTGTGAACTTTATTTGGAGCCTGTTTCGTGTTTGCAGATGGTGCCTGTAAAAACGGCACCATTCCTTAATATCTACCTGTTTGTTGGCTATTAAGAAAGGAGAGCGATTGTTAAGGTCTATTTGATCACGAATGAGAGGTATAAAGTCGGTTATGCAGGGTTTATCTGGGAATAGCGGAAGAGCAGAGGATCAGTAGATGTCGGAATGAGGCTGCTCGCGAAACATAAAACCAAGGATTTATGGAGTCGAATAATGCTAATTTAAAATCCACCGCAAGAAATCCAACACTTAAAGATCTCTACGAAGTCCTCTCTAGCACTCTTACATGGGAAAGTGATCCTCCTTGTAATAATAGAATGCCTTGTTTCAATATTAGCGCTAGGAAATGCTTGTGAGACCAGCTTCCAAACTCATCAGTTCGCTCTCCTTACTCACTATCTCCGTTTTTTCTTCTGCGTAACTTGAATACAGCTTTAAGTCAAAAGGTAACTTAGCCACCATGTAATATTCGTGTTAATGCAAATAATACGTGTTTGAAATACATTTGAGGCTAATAATTTATCTGAAACGTAATTTGATCCCAAGAGATTAATCATTAAGGCAGAATAACAGTTTTATAAATTTAACCATCGCGTAATAAGTCACGTAGGAGGGTCGGGGCTTTCCGTATCAGACAATCATAACTGAATACGAATGGCTTAAAAAAATTATGGACATGATGCGCGAACGTTTTTTTCATGACCCCGGAATTTATCTGTGCTTATATCCAGGCGCGCGGCCAGGAATTAAGGCTAGGGGGGGTTTAGGAGCAGCTAATACTTGGGGTATGGAATACGGGAGGTGCGGGCGCATTCCCATTGACATTTTTTAAGATAAGTGGTTCAAAACGGTGTTACGGCGTTTAAAATTTCTCTGAGTTCTGGGGGGAGGGAAGGGTTTTCCCCCAAAATCCTCCCCTCGCTGCGCCACTCCTTCTATCCCTCAGTTACTGCAATTTACTACACATCATTGCGAATTAAGTCACATTCGAGAGCAGATTGGAAGAGTTGTAATTCGAACCCTCGAAACTACGATCTCCCAGTTTATAAATAGAATCAAAACAATTGCAAAAATTTTTCAATATTCGAAAGCACCGGAATTCGAGTAAAAGCATTAACGATAACACGCGTAGCATTTTCATCCCGGTCGTTGTCTCGAATAAGTTCGGTAGGTGACTGTGCCCGAAACAGGTTTGCGTACAAGGTAACAATCATTCAGTTAATTAATATCGACTTGAAAGATATCACCATCACGACAGAATACTCA
Source organism: Ischnura elegans (assembly GCF_921293095.1). Taxonomy (NCBI): domain Eukaryota; kingdom Metazoa; phylum Arthropoda; class Insecta; order Odonata; family Coenagrionidae; genus Ischnura; species Ischnura elegans. The sequence goes on from NC_060246.1 coordinate 151,511,914, forward strand.
GAAATCCTGATTCCATTTTCAAAACGTTCCAATCATACTTCTTGAGGTGAAGCTACTCCTCCCCTTAATCGTGTTGGCAAAGAGGTCCTCATACAAGGTTTCGGCTCTCTGCGGTGATGAATATTGTTTTGATTACTCTCAGACGATTCTAATTGCTTCTAATAATTATGTAGTGGCTATTTAGAGTATTCACCTCCCCTAAGTACCAGGTTCAAGATTATGAAGTTAGGTTTACGATTAGTTATCGTAAACTTATTCTTCTCAAGCACGAGATATAAACGAAGGTTGCTCGAACCAAGATAATTCTCAACATAGCTACATAGTTACTTAGTGTAGAGTTACAAGTCCTCATTCCAAGCTGACATCGTCACATCAAATCTTACGAAATATTAAAATGTGATGTGAATCGCCTATAATGAGCGCAAATACCTGCTCAAAGATTATTAGAATTTCATGTATATTTCATAAATGTAAACTCTCAAAAGAGGTTAGCGGAAAACATCGAAGGATCGGGTGATAAGCCAGAAGAAAAAAAGCATGGCCGACGTGTTTCTCTGGCTTACAGGATCTTCCTTCCTCTTGACCCATCCTTCCTCACCAGCACGACAGGCAGACGGTCGATAAACCAAGCGAAATGCATACTGTCACCATGCGCAGTCTTCAATCAAGGCGTGTGCAAGCATTATGTGACTCTATTGCATCCGGGTTTGAATTCTACGCCATTTAATTGGAGTCTAAGCGCATTCACGTCATTCTTGGACATAAATTGTTTTAATTTTATTTATTCACATTACTAAATGCTGATAAATAACCTCAAATGAAGTAAATATCAGCAAATATCTAAAAATTAAGTACTATTTTTTTTAGTATGAAATGATAAATGAAGAGCCAAGCATCCATAATTTATAAGAATGGAAGGGTGTATTGAAAAAATTAACCAACATATCACTGAAGCATATAAATCTCAGTTTCATAAAATTTCAAGCCATTTCAAAAGAAAAAAAAACATAATTAATATTTGAAAAGGCCATCTGGTTGAATAGCACTATACACTTAACTGATCACCTGCTTGTTGAGCCAAGTCAGAGTGAAAGAATTGATCGGAGACAAAGAAGTAAAAATTGAGTTTAGCTATATTTATACTCTTGAATGAGCTGGAAGGCTAACTTTAGACCGAGATACCATGGGCATACTAGAGACTTTGTAGTCAGAATCATCTATTTTAACTTTGGAATTCAAGACCCATAAAATTCACAGACATTAAACTCTATAAACGCGATGATACGGCTTCGATTAAAAAAGAACTCCGTTTCATCGAATCTTTAAACTTCAAAATGGCTTCAAGTCGGTCGATTTTTTTCGATTTACAATAAAATATTATTACGATCGTAGCGTTCGGGGTCGTAAAGAGGAGTCGGAGAGTGAATCGGAAATAAAGCCTCACTACCTGAAGTAGACCACACAACATGAGACTGCATTAAACTTTTTATGACCAAGCCGTTAAATAACGATTCCATTTAAGTTTTAGGCAAGAAAGCCCCAACGGAAGATAATAAGGTAGTATTCGAAAGTCGGCCACCATCCCGGAAAACCTAGAGGAAGGACATTAAGGCACAAGATGGCAGCTTTTATAGAGTCCATGGACGTTTTGCGGGATTCAATCATGGCCGTGTCTCAGCTTTTATAAACATCTGCCTGCAGATGTTTGAAAGAGGTTCGGCAAGTTGATCTACCCCGATGAATAGAATGGATAAAGAACCAACTGGGATGTATATATTTAAGTCACTAACGATTGCTAAGGTATAAAACTCGTCTGGGAGCCACTGGATGCAATATTAACCCACCTCGGGTTTAAATGGATTTACATAAGTCGCCATCAGCGTCACTCACGGAAGAGCGACCGAAAATTCACAGAGAAGTGAGCTACAATAGGGTAGTTTTCTTCATCAAAGGAAACGAAATGCATTGATTGCGATTCCTTACCCACCATTAGTGTATTCATAATATACAAATTATTGGGTTTTAGAAATCCCAGTTCAGACGAATGGCAATGGCAAATTTTAACCTCATTTGAAAAAGGCCAGATTGTCGCCCATGCGATTCCACTCCACGTGACGTCACAAGGACCAAGTTTCTACACGAGTAGATAGGAGTTTTACATTGTAAGAGATTACAAATGCATGCGTGAGGCACAGATCCCTGGGAAACATCTCTTAATAATCACCTATTAAAATTACCTAAGTTCGGAAAGTTTCCTTCGTTTGATAGGGTAATAATAATCCTTATTTAAGCCAAGCGCTACCTGCTCGCAGGGTACTCTGCTACCTGCTAGCAGCCTGCGGCGTATCAGCGCTCAAAGCCTCGCCTCAAGGTCACCTCAAACGGCGTTAGCTGGAACCAGAAATACGTCACACGGACTTTTCCCAGCATTCCTACTCAGCCGTCGCATTTTCACGCGCTTGAAAAGTTTCACTTTTCGTTTAATCGTGAAAAATAGATATCTTCATTCGAAAATCTAAGAGCGTGAATGGCGAATTCCAGGAGTAATGATCTTTCGATTTCGGCAATAAAAAAATAATAGGAAACCACCCTATTAGGGCTGTAAAATTAACCGTTTACCAGTGATCAAATCATCGATCACCTTCATAATATTTTAAATCTAATCATTGCCATTTCTAATATACTATTGCAAATACGGAAAATTAAAGGACCGCTCCGACCCGATCACCGTGCGGCGAACATTTTTTTACGTTATTGATTCCAATCTAATTTTTAAGTTAGAAGCAATCCACTAAAGTGAAAGGTAATGGAAATGGGGGAGTAGATTGAGTTTGCGAAAATTCACTTGGCATACGTCTATATACTACCCAAAAGCTACCTCAATAGGGGTGTGGTGACAGGTGCTATGACACTAGCCGTTTGCTTGAAGAGCATAAAAAAACGAAAACATGCCCGTGCAATTTGTATGCCCGAGTTCGCTCAAAAATTTACAAAAAAAATCCTGTTTCCCCAGGAAAAAACGCATCGCTACACTTACCCGTATGGATAAATATCCTTTCTCTTAAATCCCTTCTGTTAGACCTGGAAATAAAGAGCGTTTATATTGTATGGTGATGTTCTCTAATTTGATATGGCCTTCCCACTAATCGCATGAATTTTACTCATCTTTCTCCAAAGAAAATAATTTCAATTTTATTAGCCCTATTTTTCCAATTTTATTGTAATATTTTATTATTATTTTATTTGGCTACTCATTAATTAGAAATTTTATTTTAATATATCATACAAGCCTTCACTTCTTATTTTGCTTTTGCCAATTATTTAGCATTCTAGTAGTTCCTTTCAAAGATCTGATTGAGACACTATCGCTTAGGGACGGCAGAGAAATATCAATGAGGGGTTATGATAATGGCTGGTTTCGAAATGACTATGCGATCGAAGTTAGGCTTTTACTTCTAACATTTTCTACCATACACGGGGTGTGGCGTGAAAAATTGTCTATGGCACTCCTTTATCACGCCCGATCACCGAGAGAAAAATATTGCTTTCCAACTGGCAGCTAAACACCAAGGAAGGCGATACGGGCTTTTTAGGCGAAAGAATACTGACGCCAATTATGTCTTTTACACAATAGATTGAGCGTATAGAATTTAATGACAGACGAAATTTAATTTCTAAGCCATCTAGTTAATCCTAGAATTAATTGTGATTATAGGCAAGACTGAAATATAAAAAAAAATGTTAACGTATAATATTTTTTAGGTAAGAAAACTTTAATCATTGGATGAAAACGGGATCAATTATATTTTCTTCTGAAATTTCGTCCATGGAAGCATATTTATTAGCTATTTTGATTTTTGAAATTATAAATGTGAGCTAAAGGATGGTAATACGCTATCTATTTCAGGTTATTTTACTTTGACGACGAAACAGAAATGAGGCTCAACAATTTTTAATGCTGAATGTGGACATATTGTTTCAAAGGAATCGAATTTGGGCTGAATTTCAATAAATACTTTTATAGCCTAAGAGGACTACTAAATATGTTAAAATTTTCCAAATTTTCACGTTAATAATGAAGAAGGATTATTGGAAACGTAGATTAAATACCTGACATAATTATGGCTCCTTTCTCGATAACAAGTTAAAAAAGGAATTGTAATCTTTGCACATTAGAAAAAGTTTTTAATGGTGGCACTTTTACTTCCATTTAACGTGAATTTACACTTTTCCTTTGTAAAACTCATTCTGGTAAATGGGTTATCGCCGAGCATTTTTACTTTGAATGGAAATATAAGGAATTTTCAATTTAAAACCTAGTGTGAAAATAGTAGTTTTTACATAGACCGGTTTTATGGGTGGTTGGTACCTCGTCAATGACCTCTCAAAAGTTGCGGCGGAAACGAGACATTTTGGCCACGTGTAAAAAAAGCAGAACACGAAAGTTTTGACTCCGCATTATCAGCGGCACGATGTTTCCATGGAAATGGATTTTCGTCCACGCTCTCCCACCAAAATTGAGGTTTTTGAGTCGTGTCACATTTTTCCATGAAAAAAATGGAGTTCAAGTCGCTTGTCACATATTATGGCAAGCGGACTACATCCATAAACATACAAAAAACTCTCAACTCCAACCAACCTGTACGCGAGTGGGTAGGTACGTTTCCAGCATTCCTTTTGTGCTGCTCGCTGGATATCATACGCCGACGAGCTTGCCTTGTCTGTCTCATTAAGGGACACAGTCTCTTTTTTTATTCTCTCCTCACAGTCCTTGCCTGGCGTTGCACTCCCTATCCCACCCCCCTCTTTACTCCGCCTTCCCGTCGCCATGACAGCGAATAGTTCTATGTCATCGCCATCATTTCCCCGCTCTCTTGTTTTATCGCCATGTGTACCTACCCGTGTTCGTCGGTAGATGGTACCCCGTGCGCCTATGTGCTACCAACGTAGTTTTCCCACTGTGTGTGTGTGTCTGTGCGCGACTGTCGGTTAGGCACACGCCAGCTAAGCTAAGCCACCCCGAGCACGCTGATATGTGGGGTACTGGGGCGCCCTTTTCATTTTTCAGACCCGAAAAAAAAACATAACGAAAGCGCGGCATCATCATTCCACTCGTGCATGTACATGTGAGAGCACGTGGAAACAGTGCCTAAAAATGAAGGACATTAACGGGTGAAAGAGAGCATTCCAAGCTTGACTGGCTCTTTTATTGAAAATAAAGGTGAAAATTGGAGGGTAAACAGAGTGAACACTTTTTTTTCCCGAGTACACTCCGACATATTTTTATTAGGGTATGGCACACACACGGTGAAAAGGTTCAAAATTTGAAGTACTTATTTTTTAAGTTGTAGCACTTCCACATTATCTAAACTTTCCTCAGAGCGAGCTTCCGATTGTGTAAGCAATCTCGATTACAATAAAACCCATTTACAAGCATTAAAATATTCCATCTTCCCGGATGACTGCTCTTAACTCTCAATCTTTCCTCTTAACTCTGTCATCTCTTTCTCTAATTCAATCATAAGTTTATCTAATCTGAGGAATTGTAAAGGCTTATTTTGTGGTTTTGATGTATTAAGAGAGCAATAAAAACCACAATTTCATGGGTTGCTTATTATAAAAATAGCATAAAACAAAACAAAATAGAGTGCTCAGCAAAATTACATGGCATAAAGAGCGCCATACCTACGGGAAGTAACATTTTTTACTATTTGTCTTCCCCTTTACAACATAAAAATGTGTGTCGCATCTTTTACCTGCGTGACTACTATTCTTTAACTAGCCATTAAGGTAGATAACCTGATAACTGACTATTTTCCCAGCGTTTCACGTAAAATTTCAGTATATTAACTTTAAAAAGAGTGTCACGGAGTAAGTACGAGTACTTAGAGATTATGAACAACTCTGTACGACTTAAGATTTTTGCACAAGATGTTCTGTCGACCATAAATTGTATATTGAATTGATGCGTTTCAGGCATTAATTGTTGATCATTGATCTCGTCATTGACCCAAAAACTTGTGTACTATGGCGATGTCGAGTATTAAGGTTCTCAATAAATAAAAAAAATGTGTACCTATCACGAGCCATGATGTCAATTTTTGTCTTGGATTAACTGCGTCCTCAAAGCTGATGTTCCGCGCATCCATCCGTGGGACGCTTGTTTCGGGAAATGGTGCTGAGCTGCGACTCCATCATTATCCTTGACTTTTGGGGTCTCAGGGTACGGTGAGGTACTTTGCTTGACAAATGCAGCCCGCCTATGACGCCAAGTGTCTCGAAAACCCCGAGGTATGATCCTCTTGCATTCTTCCACGCAACCACCAGGCTCCAGATCATCCATTATCCCCTCTCGCTTGAGCCACCCGCCGAAGCTTCTCTCGGTTCATGTCCCTTTTCCTTCATGTCCCTCTCCGACTCCCCACCTCCTAAGCCGCGGCTCACCCAAACCGCGATAAATCTGCGAGGCTGGAGGGGAGCGATTGCGAATCCGTTTCCCTCCACCTTCCGCCCATTTACCACTGCCCCGAGGGCGAGAAAAGACGCATTAAAAGGAATGGGAGGGAAAGAAATGAAGATAAGGCAAGGCAATGGGACTGTGTTCCCTCTATATAGGCACTGTCATTCCAAAGCAGTTCTTGGGAATAGCTGTATAACCCGGCCATCATTCAAACTCAGGGGCGGTTCTAAGAACTATCGTTGTGGGGTCAGGCATAGGCGTTCCCATTGGGGAGTTTTGGGCGTTGTAACGCCCTTTATTGATTAAAAAAACGTAAAAATGAACCTACAAAATTTCATCATGATCACATTTCGATACATTACTTACAATTAAAAAAATTAATTTCAAATGTTTCTATCACTTTTGCAAGAGCTATTACGTTCATAAAAAGTGAACGCCTTCTTGGTTATGAAATCGTATGCACTGAACGGACGCTTGGGCGATAAGCTTGCGAAAAAAAGCGAAGTACTTGCGTATCGATAGAGTGCTCACATGAAGCTGGGCTACCTCCAAGTACATTTTTAAAGTTAAAGAATTGAATTACAAATACGAAACAAGTATTTTTAAACTCTAATAAGATCATGATTATTAAATTTATATAACTTAGCTGCAAAGTATACGATGAGTAAGACAGTTTCGAGGCTCATACACCGTTAAAACATCATTTAAAGATACATATTTTTCATGATTTCCTGATACGTTTGACATTGCTGTGTATTACTTATAACTGACACTTTCTTGTCCTCCCTGAAAACGCTTCGAGATACGTCTACAAAATATAGGGAATATGAAGCGCAGGATAAAGGAGGGTTAAGACGATTAATAGTGATAATACTTTTATGAAAGGGTCAAATTTTTAATACAAATCCAAGCCCAATAGTATATACGAAGCCAAGAATTCCTTTTTATTTGGTGTGAAACGTCAGTTATCAATCGGTCACTTTAAAAAAATGATAATCTGTCAACCTAACGCTACCTGAAATATTAGTTTGATAAAAAAATTCTCCACTGCATGAAACATCATTCGTGATATTTGGAACGGGCAAATCAATCTGCTGACAATTTTTTCGAAACTCCTTATCTACCCACAAGCTAAAATACATATAAATTTTACTTGGACCATCTGACCCGGCCAATTCTAGCAGCCATATACATATATGAATAATTTTATGCAACACGACACTATTCCTGGAAACAGACGAGCGAATGGTAAAAAATATGATGAATGCAAACAAAAACCGATTGAGCCTCTTTCCCTCAGCATGGTGTATTCAGACTCGGCGAGGAAGGCCTCTCCACCCTACCCTACCGCGCACGACACGAAAGTGCGTATTAGGGGCAATTCACAATTTTCCTCCGCGGAGATTAGCAATTCCGATAGCTTGAGGAGGATCGGGAGGCAGACGGACGGCGATGGTCCAATTCAAACTTTTCCAATTCTTTCTCGACACTTGGCGGAACGCAAACACTTTCCTCGCTCGCCATCGATAGGGTTTCTCCACCCCGACCAATTCTCTCCCTCTCCTCTTCTTTCACCTTTCAATTCACTTCTGCTCTTCTTCTCTTATTCCAGAAAATGTTTCCCGTGCGCAGAACAGATAAAAACACAAGGGGTTAGGTCTTTACTTATTCATCGACCAGCTGCACTATGAGCTGAAATTATTTTGAAATATTTTGAGCGAAGCGAATGCCCCTTTTAATAGATAATTGTGATAAAGAAGTGGGAATGCTTTTTTTTCTCTTTCGGTATGGAAATTTTTCTACGATATCTCGCCAAAATCTCTAGTTTATTCTAATAAGTTATATTTATGCACCTATAGGGTCACCGAATCTCATGAATATTCCTTCTAAGTCTATGATAAATATCGACGAAATATACTTTTAACATGTACGGTACCTACATGAGAAACTTAAGTTTTAATGACTTTTCAGCATAGTTTCACTCATTAAAACTTATACTGTTATGATGATGTCAGGGTGTAAAGAGGAGATCTTTATCTAAATTTTCTATTCTCTCATTCATAAAAAAATGAAACACGAATACCTATATATTGTCCAGGACATTTCAAATATTGCTAATCATTGTAATTACATGCAATAATCTAAGGTAATTTGCTTGCTTGAGAGATTACCGTTATAAAATGCTAATGGTAAAAGAGGAGCTCAATCAACTGTACGAAATAAATATTGATTCCTATAGCAAAGTTTGAAAATGAAACTTTTTTCACGGTTGCTATCATGACATTAAACATATGTACCTTATGTACTTTGAACATTTAAAGGTGATAACAGATAAGTTAAGAGCAAGCAATACGCCACCAACAAAGACATAGAAAGGAAGAGAATAGAAGCTTATTATTTAGCTCCTAATGACATCCTCTAAAGCTGTGGTAGTAAGCCCATAATAGATTCATACAAAAATTCCATGGCTCTAAAAATATGCGACCTATAGAAGTCTCGACTCTGTCTGAACTGAAGTCTGAACTTTTTTCCCAAGGCTAAAAATGCGGTCGATACTTGATTCGACCAATGAACGAATCTCTAGATTGAGTGGGCGGAAGAGTCCATGTTATGATAGGGAGAGCTATAGCGGAACGGAATCTCTGTTGAGGTCGATTGGATCGCGGTGTGGAACGAGAGTGCGTTCGTTGAGGATGGGTGGGCGTCAGAGGGTTGACGCAGATTGCGGTGCCTTGGGGAAGCAGATCCGCCCGTTGTTTTGTGGGTTTGAAAAAATACGTTTGCGGGTGTTGGGAGGGAGCATTGGGGGTCCCGGCAGAGGGAGGGGGATTTGCGTAGTGTCGAGCCTAATTTTAGGGTCGGCGGCAAAACAAACGCGGCACGATATGCGGAGGAGTGGGTTCGACCGGAAGGCAGAAATAGAAAGGCGTACGCTTATAAAAGACGGTAAGACCATTGTGAAAAGGTGGGGAAAGGGTTATGGAAGGAGGCGAGTGCGAAATAGAAGGGGAAAGCAGATGATCTGAATGAGAAGGTGGCTGGGAGAGAGCGGCAGCGAGTGAACTAATCCGCCAGGAGCGCACTCACGCACTCTGTGTTTCAACGCCAAGGTTGGTTTTGATAGGTGAGGGTAGAACTCACTCCGAACTTAGTCTCAGGCATGCGGATTTAACCCGTTCAGATTGGGGGGTGGAGGGGACAATTCCTTCTGCCACCTTGTAATTCCAGTATTTGGATATGGGGTATTCCACGGCTTGGGATTTCACCCGAGATTTGAAAGCTAAACCCCTCGATCAGAAGGTATGGATATAGTATTTGGAGGAGGTGACCGACAGATTAGGTCATTTCCGTCATGACGGAAGGGTAGGTAAGGAAGGGTGGAGAGAAACCCGGCGTCGACATTAGTCTGCTCTCAACGAAAGGCGCCAAGGGGACCACGGCCTAACGTCCCATGCAAAAGACAGTGTGTGTTATACTTAAAATGTCCTCCACACAACATTCAAGCAGGGATGGGGCAGTCTCTGAAAATTCTCCGTTGAGCGTCGACATCTAGAGCTAAAGAGAGTATATGTATATAGAGCTTGAAGTCACAGACGTGCGAAGTTCCCGCATCCAGCGAATGAGGATCAATTCCTTTCCCCGTGCAACAATTCGAGGATGCTGTTTGGGGTGTCCGAAGGTTTCACCCATGATTAAAACCCTGGGTCCTTCTATAGGCAGTCAAGAGCTATATCCAATAGGTTATTCAGATCCCCAATTAGAAATACGAGGATGGAAAATACGAAACTAAGGTGGACAACAAAATCACAAAAAAATAATCCGAATTCATCAATAAATAGTTTATTAGCAATCTAATTTACTGAATAAGTACGTACTTCTAACTTACGAGTTCCATAAGCTCTCGCATAAGTCACAAATTGAATTACTCAAGTCGCGTCATACTAAAGTTACGATAAGTAACACTACCTTCAACTTAAGTTATCATTTCTCTCCTTTTGAAAAATCACATCTTGGCATGGAGGAATGGAATAAAAAGAAAATATAATGATTGCTATCCGTACTTTTTTAATTCAGCCCAGCAATCATTCGTGTCCCGTTTTCAGCTGCGTGGGAAAAATGTTTAAATTTATAACCAGCTCAATATCATTCCATTTCATGAGTTATGAAGCCCATCAATTTATTTTATGACTTAGAAAGGTATATGAATACCTACATTTTTACTCGTATAAATTTATAGATGCGGTGGTATCGGCCGCGGAGGATACGATTTTATTGTCTCTCCAGACCCACAAAAAGTATCCCACAAAATCGCCTGAGGGTTTGAGGGAAAAATTCCCGGGGCATAGAGGGAAATAGAATAGCAATAATCAGCCGCGCCAAGGCTGAGAAATGAGGTTGGAAAGGCTATTAAGAGGCATTTATTCTCTCGAAGGTGATTCAAATAGAGGCCCCATAAATTCTTCACACCTTCAACATGCGTTTCATAAATCTACATAAGTCAAGCTTTTAACAAGGCCAAGTTTTGCTTATATTAATGACACGATTTTAGCAGTAATATTTTCCAATGCTTTTGAAACTCATTAGCAGTATGACGAGGCAAGTACTTAGGTCACACGTTTCTTCCTATCCATATCGACCGCATTTTTGACAAAGCGTTTGCATGAAAATAAATATAGTGAACAGCGTAGCGTATGATCACTCTATTTCTAATGCCCATGAGGTGAATTATATATGTAGTACCTATAAGCAGGGGCAGGATAGGGGGGGTACCCTTCCAGCAGTATTGGGGGTCCGAAAAAATTACCATTCTATCTAGTGTAAATTAGATATGCAAGGGGGGGCAATAACTCCGTTACCCTCCCCATATGCCTGTATGCAATGATGCCCAAAAATGACTCATTTCAATTCATGAGTTAGATCCTGAAATTTGTTTTTGGATATAAGTCCAGTAATCTACATGGACCAAAACCGCAAATGAGAAATTAAGACAGGTATGTAACACACCATCATCATCAAATGTTATTTATCCTAAGATTGGTTTGACGCAGCTCTCCATTCATCTCTCCTATCCGCTTGCTTTTCATAACTACGTATTTCCTCTCTTTTACATCCTTTATAACCTGTCCCATGTGACTCTTTCGGGGCCGTCCCTTGCTCTTCTTCCCTTCTACGATTGTTTTCATCAGGCCATCATGTCTCACAATGTGGCCAACTATGTTGTCCCGTCCTCTGCTAAGGTTTTTAGGAGACATCTCTTTTCTCCCACTCTACTGGTATCACTTCCTCGTTACTGATACGTTCGATCCATTTTATCTCTATCATTTTTCGGTAGCACCACATTTCGAATGCTTCCACTCTTGACTTCTCTGATGCTGTCAATGTCCAAGCCTCGCTTCCATAGAAAAACATGCTCCATGTGTAGCATGTGAAGAGTTATTTCCTTACTTCTATGCTTGTACTCTCAACTGTAAGAAGATTCTTCTTTTTGTAGAAAGTCTTCTTTGCCATAGTTATTCATCTGCGACTATCATTAGATTGAAACATTTTGGTCCACTTTAACCGAAAACGGGGTTTTTATTTCTTGATTATAACATTGAATGAGGTTTGAGGATGTCCGGAAGCTCTGTTAGGCACATGATGATTCTGATTTAAGTGCTCCAATAAAAAATGTGAACATAAACCCTAATTTGGATGTCAAGTGGAATTGACAATTTTAAAGAATTTGTTTTGAAAAATAAACAATCTTTGCTTAATCAAGCGGAGGTTATAGGTCCACTGTTACGATGCTGAAAGAATCCAGTATTACGCATGGAGTTTTCCTAGGATAAATATTCCTCGGAAGAAAAATGAAATAGATAAAAAATCATAAAGGGAAATAAAAATGTTTGCAGTAGGCTCTCACAGAATTTTTATTTTCTTAAAATTGTAACTAGTATTACGTTGTCAAAGAATGCATCTTTATAGTGTCATACATATTTTCAAAAAATTGAACAGATGAGCCAATATAGGTAAAACGGATTTTGTATAGAAAACGCAGGGTATCATAAAACGTAGATAATTAAATAGCACTACCACCGCAAATTCATTTGCGGTAATATCCAAAATACAATGGTACAGAAGCCAATTAGAAATTCCCCAGGTCCAGCAGTGTCCCTAAATGCCTTAAAAACGGTCAAAGTCACCTTACCCGCTTATTTAGTTCTCCTGTGGTAATGCAAGCTAATTTTTTCCCTATCTCCAAATGGGATTGCGTAGGTTATGTAAGTGTTGAGATGAATTAACCTCTAATCACCAAAATGTATAAGTTTGAAGGAAAGGGGGTGTGGAGTTTTAGGGATAATCGGTCAATCAGAGTAGCTGAAAAGCGAATTAAAATAGAAAAATGTTGAGCACAGAAGTATTTTAGATGGAATTATTCATAGGATCCTGCATACATTGCACTCAAATCATTATATATTCTCCTATTTATCTTAATCTTGAATATTTGGATGGTGAAATGCATACATTTTAATGTACACAAAATACCACTTAGTCAGTCCCTAGAAGATTAAAATGCAGCAGAACTGTGGACACCAAACTGTCTAATCAGAAAATAGATAACAACAGTGCCTTTAAGAAAATTATCCTCAGGTAGTACAAAATGTTTTCTAGAGTGGAAATATTTGTCCAAGGAAATGTTTTCAGACCCAGGGGCTGTCTTCTCGTGAAATATGCTTGTACTGAATGTTTTTTTTTCAATACAGTACTCGCACTTATAATTCATATTTTCTCTACGCCCTTTTCCATAAAACTTCCCCAATTTTCCCTAAGTGATCCTACTTCTACGTTCTACGAGCGTCGAGACCAGGACCCCGAAAACATTGAGTTAAATGACCGCGTGCAGACAAACATGCACGTTGATCTCTCGAAAACCAATGGTCCCATATGCATTCCGGCTTTACATAAATTCCATTCGAACACTCAACAGTAGGAAAATTGAAAAGATATGGTAAATGCAACGTATCCCGGCAGTAAAATAATCATCACAATAATTCAACAATCATACGATTGGTTTGACGCTGCTCTCCAATTAGCGCACCTGTTTTCTATTCTTTTCATAGTTCCACATGCCTTCTCTTTTACATGCTAAATAGCCTGTCCTTTGTAACTCTTTCGGGGCCGCCCCTTACCCTTCTTCCCGTCCATCTGTCCTTCGACAATAGGGTGGTTTCCTTTTATTTTTTTATTGCCTAACTCGAAAGATTATTACTCCTGGAGTACGCATTTCACGCTCTTAGATTTTCGAATGACGATATCTATTTTTCGCGATTAAACGAAAAGTGAAAATTTGCAAGCGCGCGAAAGCGTGACGGCTAAGTAGGAATGGTGGGAAAAGTCCGTGTGACGTATTTATGGTTCCCGCTGCCGCCCTGTGAGGTGACCTTGAGGCGAGGCTTGAGCGCTGATACGATGCAGGCTGCTAGCAGGTAGCAGAGTACCCTGCTAGCAGGTGGTGCTTGGCTTAAATAAGGATTATTAATACCCTATCAAGCAAAGTAAATTTCTGACCACAGTCAATTTTAATAGGTGATTATTAAGAGATGTTCCCTGGGCTATGCGCCTCACGCATGCATTTGTAATTTCAGACGATGTAAAACTCCTATCTACTCGTATAGAAACTAGGTCCCTGTGGCGTTACGTGGAGTGGAATCACATAGGCGCCAATCTGGTCTTTTTCAAATGAGGTTAAAATTGACCATTGCCATTCGTTGGATTTCTAAATCCAAATAATTTGTATATTATGAAAACCCTAATGGTGGGTAACGAATAGCAATCAATGCATTTTGTTTTCTTTGGTGACAGAAACTACCCTAATGTCTTTATCAGGCCATTATACCTCATGATGTAGCCGACTAAGTAGTCCCAAAGTAGTAGGCAATAGTTTGGTCCCGTCTTCTTCTTTTGATTTCTAGAAGACTTTTCTTTTATCCCATTCTTCTGAGCATTTTATCATTCCTTACTCGGTCGATCCATTTCATCTTCAACATTATTTGGAAGCACCACGTTACGAATGCTTTCACTCTTGACTTCTCTGCTGCTCTCAACGTCCAAGCCTCGCTCCCAAACAGAAGCTTCATATGTACCGCAAAACAGTCAGGTAAATACCATCAGATTGTGCCCGAACACATGCTAACAACTAAGTACATTCCGATAATTACAAATCACTTACACCCTGGCTATAATCTGCAATGAACCAACTTTTTCCGTGGCATTCCGATTGGACGTATTTCAATCACGATCGAATTTTTCAAACACAAAAAAGAAAAAAAAAATAATTTCTCCTGGAGATTGTATACGACCTTTTGCGACCAAAATATCTCCAAAACCGTAATAAATACTTTTTTATTGTTGATTGGTAGATTTCATTTTCCTATTTTCATATTTAAAAAAAATCAGCCATTCGTTGAATGATACCTATTGAAGTTTTTTCTTGGGAAAGGGATGGCAGAAATAGTGGCCAAACATACGTAAAAAATCAATTACTACCGTTTAATATGCCTCCTTCAGATAAGGATTCCTTCTCAGAAAAGACTGAGTCGCGTTTGTGACTTGCGTTCCGCATCATATTAGGATTGGAATGAGGACTCCGAATGTGCCTAACGGAAGACTCACAGAGTTATTGGCTCTTTGGGTTTGGGGAAAAGAAACGGTTCTTCCTTGGGAAATAGTCGCATAAGGTTTGCAACCAACGGGTGCGCGCAAGACGCTCGTAAAATCCCGGAGCTTTCACTAGCGTAGAGGGAAAAAAAGAGAGATAGGAAACAGCGCAGAACCTGAGCAAAGACAATGCCTTTTCCTTTCAGGGTTTCAGGCTCACGGAATCCCAAATAGGTATCTTATACGCCCACCTTTTTCAGGGTATTTTACGTTTCTGGTGCAGATCGATGATTTACCTACCTCCGTCACCTGCCTCGGGTCGTAAACTGATCTCCAAATGCACCTATTTAGTTTCGCCGTAAAATAACTCTCATCCCTTACACTCAGGTCTGCGCCTAAGAATATTTCATTACAAAATAAGGGGCACTAAATTTTCTTCTTACTCGAAAGAACCATGGTAAAACTTCATGACATAGTAAAGTATTGTCACTTACTAATTTGCTTCAATTGTTCATTATCGATTTTAATCCACCACTGACGTTCATTCTTGAGCAGGATAGAAGCTGGAGTGCTTTTAACTTAAATATGTAATATATGTAAGGAAAAGGCACTCATACTTACATGGTCTAATTTTTGTAAATTTTACAAAATAAAATTTAGTCTCCAAAATTTTATGGAAAGATACAAGTAAGTCAGCGTGCTTTTCTAAACATCTTGCCACCACACCAACCCGATCCCCCTATTGTAATCAAGTATTGGCCGTCGTGCATATACTATGATCATCCTGTCGGCGTTGTAAGTACACTGCAAATTGTTCATAGCGATGCGATGCTTCCGATGACAATGAATCTACCTACCATACAAGAGGCTATATTGAAAAAATTTTAACGGCCTTTTTTCATCGATCACCAGTACAGGTTTTTTTCTTGAAAATCGTATTCCCTGACGTAATGCGAGCTTTGATTCATGCGCTATTGACTCGATGCAAGAGATAAGGAAAATGAGGGTACTGAAAGAGCCGTTTGGGAAGTTTGGGAGGAATAAACGACGTGAAAAATAATTGAATGTGCACGGGGACGGATAGAAAAGGCTAGTAGCGTGTTCTCAACATTTTCGTTCGACGGAAATGGAGAAAGCTCGATGCCGCAGGTTAGTGAACTCCAGGAGCTAACCCAAAAACATCACACCCCTACGCCCCCTGGTTGCTCACACATAATTAAATCAGCCGCTACTCATTAAGAGGGTTCGTTTAATATGATTCCCCTCCGAGAGAAGGCTGGCTGAAATTAATAACGTTACACCCGTGTGATCTAATAGCAATTCTCCCAGCGTCACCAACGTGACTGGAAAGTTTAAGCTGAGAACCACATCTTCAAAGTCTTGTAGGCTTATTTCTGAAATAAAAGGTATACCTAAAAGCTCGTTATCTTGATGTTTTCCACATTTGTAGCTGTTTAGTGGCTTTAAGGAAATAGGTATGATTTAAGTTTCATAATATGATCAGGAGATAATTGAACCGCTGTGAAGACAAAGCTTTGTTTCATTGAAAGTGATGAAAAGACTGAGAGGTAAAGAGCTATTACCTTAGGCTGAAGTTCGATTTTTTAAATATTCACCACTATTAAAATGTAAGGAAATGTCTAAAACGCCATTTGCAAGAATTTCATGCCATAGGTTCTCAAATTTTTTTAATTTCGACTTAGATCCCCAAAGTAAAAATTGTTTTCATCTTAAGTTAACATCAAATTGATTTTCTACGCCATCAGTCTATAATGGTTATGTAGAGTTATTTTTCATTTGTATAAATCGGCCAATATCGTGTAACCTTAAAATATGTAGTTATTATTTCAAAGGAAAATTATAGGGTAGACTAGGTACGGTTGTGCCAGGGTACAGTGGTGAATGAAGCCGTCTCATTATCAAAACTATTGGGAATATCAGACAATGCAAAGGGATAGAGGAGCAGCTTACACATCTGAACCTATGTCATAGTAGTGCGTCAGCCATCGTGCGCCGTTAAACGCTAGCAGGGACCCATATTGGTTTTCAACAGTCAAAGGTAAATATTTTTGTTCGATTTTTTTGATGATTTTTGTTACATGAACATAGATAAAAAGTTAAGTAGTTTTTCTCAATGTAAGACAGACATTATTGGTTCAATTGCTGCGATTTCTTTGTTGGAAAATTATTTTGCATCGACAGGGCATTTGTGTTTTTGCGAAAGAGTGTTATGGGTGTGCTTGTGACTTTTTTCCTGGGTTCGGTTGTGACACAATTATTGTTGTTTTTTTCTGATTTTAGATGCCCATAATATGCGTGAGAAAGCCTGTAAGAGGACAGTGTGGCATATTGCACCAGGAATACCGTTACAAAGGAGTGAAACGAGACACTTCTTTGCGGAGAGCTGCGGTAGCGTAGGTAGAGTTTACAGGAAAGATTGGCACAATTATTCTACATTATTTGACACTAAGATAATTACATAAAGCAAATGTGGGTCAATAAGATTCTAAATTTGAATGCTGGAATTGCATTTATTGTACTATGAAAAATTTTCACACGATTATTTACACTCGATATTAGTCTTTGAGGCAAATATTTAAGCGGCACAATTTTCCCACAACTATACTATAATCGTACTCACCCCATGGGTAAAAAAATTGATGGATAAATAAGTATTCTACAGGTAAAGCTATGATAGGTGTGATTTCCAATGATGCATGAAATTCCTGAATTCGCTCGAATGCGTTTGCCAAAATACTTTTTCCTCAAATGATATCCTTTTTCTTGGCACTACTCCATCAATTTTATACTCAAATCCAAGCATCAAATATGTTAAGTATTATGATTTATATGAAAAGCATTTTTAGGTTATCCAATTTCATTTCAATCTGAAGACGAATCATATTTTGGAATATTTGTCTTTTGCTAAACAATGAATCCCTCCCTACTGTTACACTGCCTTATTTTCTCCCAGACTCAGATTGAAAGGTTCAACTTCTCATTGAGGGAAGATGGAACTTCCAGCCACCCTTAGCGAGACAGGAGTGATTCTGGGAACTGACTCCAAAATTATCGACGAATTTAGAGGGAACAAGGCAGAATGGGAAAAGGGCAATCGAGTTTTCCCTGCGTTCCCTCGGGTGCTTGCCGTCGACCGAAGTTCATCCCTGCCCAGCGCGAGCTTATCGTCAGTCGGCGGAGGTATTCGACTCTCGCAGGGAAATATGAAGCGAACGCCGCGACGCCTGGTGGTGAGGGGTTTCACTAAGAAATTTGAAAAAGCGGCGATAATGAGGTATTGTGAGACAGAGACTCTGATTGCCATGGGCAAGATAATGGGCGTGGGGACTGTTTTGTTTGACGCCTCCTCAAGAGGCTATTGGTAATGGTTTCAAAGGTTTTCGTAAAGAAATCCTATTTTCGAGTAATTTTGTCACAGAACTAGGTGATCGCAGATTACGAATTTGGCACGAAACAATGCTCATTCTATTTATCTCGTCGCCTCAACATTTTTGAAAGGCCTGCTTTCGCTTCCACGATAAGATAGGTTAATTTTCAAATCGAAGGGAATATGAAACGTCAGTAGTATAATATATTTAATCCTATATCAGCTGAAAATAAGGATCATTACAATGAATAAAACTGAAGCCCATCTATAAAAAGGGACGATAATGATTCTTCTATTAATTGAATACCATTAGTATCAGTGATGAAATATCAGGAGTTATTATATTTTATGTGATTAGAGAAGAAAAATCGGTCTTCCCCGTTCAAACTATCAAAATCATGTGTTTTCAACTATCAAACACTCGCATTTAAGTTTATTTTATTAATGAGGAAACGCTTTTGAGAGGGAATAGATTTGATTAGCGTGAACTACGAGGGGGCCTCCCCGTGTGGGTATAGTGCCCTGCTACCCACATGGTCTTAATTATCCTTCCTTTCCCTCGGCCAGTCCTCAATACTGGCAATCACCTGTTTCAATTGTAGCAGTGAAACACAAAAAATCTGACACGACTCAGCGCGATGCCAGCTTTCTAAAATTCGAAGCAAAGTGTAAAATATTTTCCAAGCTTGTTGGAAGTTGGTCTCAGTTCCTGAATTTGCTGGCTTTTTGCGAAACGCATCATCATCTTCTGAAGCTGATGTTTGGCCTTGACGCTATACATTTCCGGTTTAAGTAACATCTACCATGATGTAGTTGGCTGTGAGCCGATTTATTGAGACATCTTAATATTTTTAATTATTAAAACCTTTGCCATAAAGCAATAAAATATATATAAAGTAAGCTATGGATTAGATGTCGAAGGTTAATAAAAATGGTGATTGTCAAGAAAAGAAATAAAATACACAATAAAAAAGAAATGATGATCATTAATTTGAAATAATATAAACACGAAAACGTTAAACAACGTACATTTGACCCATGCATGATCCCTGGAAGTCAATAATTTTACAGTACGGGCCTGTGGACTGCACCATTGACTTGGAAACCCTTGAAAACACAAGTTGCCACAACTTAGTCGCCAAGATAGGTATTTGCCATTGACTTCGATGGTGAGCAGTGCTCACTGAGCACCCAGGTGACCTCGTAAGGGTCATGGTTGATTTTTTTTGCTAATATAAGTGGTCATATTGTTTTTCCAATGCCGATGAACTTAGGAATTGACGTTTTCAATGAGAAATCCAGAATTCTTTAATATCTCCAAATGTTTATTCAAATTTTGTGTTTCGACCCACATTATGAGGTCAAAAGGTCATATTTATCAAACTTATTCGGATATACATTCAAAACCAAGTATTACAAATTGGATTTTGAGCTAAGATCAACAGAAAAGGAGGCAATTTTTTTTTAACGGCACGACAGAAAACTAAAAAAAAGAGTTCTTATAGTATGAGCTTGCCACGTCAATCCATACATATGCTGTATTCGGGGAGCAGAAACAAGATTGCAATACATATTTGAATTTAATTAGAAATATTATTTACAATGATAATTCAACAAGGGCAACAAATCACTGAAAAACTAAGTACTCTTGAAAAATATTAATTTAATGTACAGAAATAGCGATCCAAAATCGTAAGCGCGAGAGCATACAGATTATTTTGTCTGGTAGGAGAAGAAATATGCGTCACGCAATATGACACTACAATAAAATCGCTCGAGCCAGCGGTGATAAAGAACTCGTGGAGACGCTGGCGCTCTTAAATCCGATGCGGAGAACGCGCGAAGTAAAAGGAAGAGGCGGAGAAGGAGAATCCAAAGACGGGAAGGCATCCCGGATCTTAATTGATATCGACACTAATGGGTCGAAAGTATTCGGCGTGAGACGGGGGTGTTTGTGGAGGAGGCGCCCGTGCTGGAAGTTGCCCGTTCCCTACCTTCTCCGCTCCCTTGAGCCGCTAAGGAACACTTCCTCTTCCTCGTTCAAGTGCTCTCGCCTTGAAGAAAGCAGCAAAGGAGGAGGAGCGTGCCTCCGGGAAGAGGGCAGGGGGCGTCGCCGGCGGCAATCATTATGGAGATTGGGGGTACAAACAGAGGTAATGTGTTGACTGTATAATAAGGCGCTCCGCTAAAGGTGACAGGCCTTTTCTCAAGGTGTGTGCCCTGTCCCTTCCAGCCGCTTCCTTCGAGGATGAGTGTACGCCTCCTATACCGTAAAGGGTGAGGAGGTGGCGGTTCGTGCCAGGGGTAAGGCAGGTTGGCAGTTTGAGCGCAAAAGGGTTCGTGTGTGCGCTTGGAAGAGCGGAGGAGGAGGAAGTTTGAGCTGGGATCTTTCTCTTCGGGGAATTTCTCGCGTGAGGCAGAACAGATAGCATTCCTTGGAATTAAAATGTTAATGGGTGCGGGATGGGAAGGCTTCTTGCTGAGGAGATGCCGGAGGCTCTTTTCGGGATATCGGTATCGAGACAGCTACTTATATAGGCTACAAAAAGTTAAGAGATGGGAGGCAGGGATCTGCCGGGAAATGAAAAGCGTATTGAATTTCTGTATGTATTCATGGGATGATAATGTAAATAACGTGCAAATTTGCGAAACATTGCCATTAAATGATGTCAATTGATTCGGAGACAGAGTTTTACAGATACAGATAAGCAAACATTTTTCAATGCGGGTAGAACAATGTAGGCTGAGTTACGCGTCCAATAATGTTCGGAGAGCGCAACAATATAGTCATGCATATTACGGAGAATACAGCTCCAGCCTACATTCGAATGGCCTTTTCTCAGAAATGGTAAATCTTAGAGAAAAAAGTGAAATGACAATTTTGTTGATAAATTTCTGATCTACAATTTTGGTCAGAGCAATTTTTATCATAAAACTAACAGTTTGGCGAAAAAATGCAAAAAACTCATTTTTGTGACCTTTGACCTTGAATAAAATTTTTTGCACACACGGGATCGATGGGAACTTTTCAGGATTTTATTAGAGTGGTATCCTTGAGGTTCATGCAAATTTTCAGCTTGTTGGCAATTTATGCAAGGGTACCCTTATTTTTTGGGCTAATTTGACCGAGCTATTATTTATGTATCAATATTGCACAAATCATTTTTTCATTTAAAACCCTAAGGATGGTTTAAAATAAGCCGAAACGTAGGCAAATCACTTTTGAGTTATTTCTGCTTAAACTGCAAGAACTTTAGCTCATTATATAACAGAGGTCAAGACAAGAAGAAAAAATCTTCATCAGGGTAGGAATAAAATAACCAAGGAATATCACCCAAAAAAGAATTGACATTTTTAATGCGAAGTTTCATCGACCTTCTCACTGTGCGACGGATAGAGAAAGGAAACAATCCGGTGTTCAGATTTTGGTAACACTCGCGGATTCCTAATTAAATTCTATGAGCACATTCCGACCCTTTTATGGGCAGTGCTGTTTCAGCGTCACCCGCCGCATGCCGTCACGGAAGATAAGAGACGCGTACGCATACACCCTGCGAAAAGAGACTACTACTCTCATCTTTCTCCACACTCCCACTCCTACCCGTCATCTCCCCCCCTTCCCCAACTCTCCACCACCTTCCCCCTTCCACTCGACTCGCAACACACGCCCCCACCCGCCCACGGCACGCACGGACCTAACACGGCCCCTTGTTAGCGCAATCCCCGGCCCTTTCACCGCTCATCACCCGGCGCGCGAGCCTCCCTCCTCCCGGCCACGCCCACCTCCTCCACGGCCCTCCTCCACAGCCCTCCTCCTGAATACTGCCAACGACGATCCACGACGCAGCAACATCGACACGTAATCATCTATTTACTCAGGATGAAGTACATCAATTAGAGTGACTGGCAATAGGGTTGTTTCCTATTAGTTTTTTATTGCCTAAATCGAAAGATTATTACTCCTGGAGTACGTATTTCACGCTTTTAGATTTTTTAATGACGATATCTATTTTCCACGATTAAATGAAAAGTGAAAATTTTCAAGCGCGCGAAAACGCGACGGCTAATTATGAATGCTGGGAAAAACACCGTTTGACGTCATTCTGGTTCCCGCTGTCGCCGAGTGAAGTGACCTTGGGGCGAGGCTTTTGAGCGCTGATACGATGCAGGCTGCTAGCAGATAGCTGAGTACCCTGCTAGCTGGTAGCGCTTGGCTTAAATAAGGCTTATTAATACCCTATCATACGAAGAAAACTTTCCGACCTTAGGCAGTTTTAATAGGTGATTATTAAGACATGTTTCCTTGAGCTCTGTGCCTCATGCATGCATTGGTAATCTCAGACGATGTAAAACTCCTATCTACTCGTATGGAAACTAGGTCCCTGTGACGTCACGTAGAGTGGCATCGCATGGGCGCCAATCTGGCCTTGCTCAAATGAGGTTAAAATTGATCATTGTCATTCGTCTAAACTGGGATTTCTAAAACCAAATAATTTGTATATTATGAATACACTAATGGTAGGTAACGAATCGCAATCAATGCCTTTCGTTTTCTTTGATGATGGAAACTACCCTATTGAAAAATTGGAGGTTCTTGTGACGCTAAGTAATAGAACTGTTAGGACGCTATAAAATAGGAGTGAAGGTGACAACATCCTTTGGAGGCTAAAAGGTATTATTGGTCTTGGTGACGGTAGTAATTTAAGAATAATTAAAATTAATTCTAATACAGCCCTTTAGTTTCTCTAAGTCCTTTTTCCCACGGTCTTCTACATGTTACACACTCACGAGCTTCAACATGTTATCATGTATTTACTCATGACGAAATACATCCATTAGGGTGACTGGCAGCGGGTAATTGAGAAATTGTGGGCTCTTGTGACGATAAATGATAGCAGTGCTGTTATTTTTTCGATGAAAATTTTTTCTGGTGGTTGCGAGAATCAAGTTATAACAAGGAACCAGGAAATTATCGTGAGAATCCATATTCCCGGAAAATTCCTATCGCTACTTAATTATTGATCAAAATTTCAAATAGATTTTTTAGTGACGGACAAGAATAACTAAAAAATTGTATGCTCTTTTGACGGGAGAGATGTTATTTTTTTGGAGGAAATAATGTCTTGTGATTATGGGGAGCAATTTGAAATCGGTGCATGCCAGGAAGTTAACGTGAGACTAAAAATTTCCGGGAAAGTCTTATCGTTAGTTATAATCAAGCATCAGTAAAATTATTGACATGCAACTGAAAACGTTTAGGCTCTTGTGACGATAGATGATAGCGGTGCTGCAATTTATTTCAGGGAAATAATGCCTTATGATTACGCGGAGCTAGTTCAAATTGGTACATACTCAGCAGCCAGGAAGTTAACACGATATTCAGAATTACACTGAAAATTATCCAGGAAATTATCAATCCATATGCAAACATTCGTGGTATTTTCACGAGGGGAAAAGTTACTGTCGCACAACCATTCATTTATACGATGAAGTTACTTCAAACAATATTTAATGGCATCCATTAGTGACCGGGAGCAGTATTTATTAATTGCAGAATTTTGAGGCAGTGGATGAAAGAGGTTACGTATTTTTTTTTTGAGAGATTCTTAAATCGATTCCGTGAAGAGATAAATTAGCGATAGGGCAATTTACACAGAAACCTTCAACATTATCAGATAATGATGTCATTCTGTTGATATGTGCCTTACATGATCGAAAAGCTAATGACAAGATAATTATAGTTAAAACAATTAATAAACATAAATGCTATTTTCTGGAGGACAAACGCATTTCTTATAGGATACGATACGAATGGGCAATTATCGTAAACAAGGATATAGCGAAATTAAATTGAAATAAAAGATAAATAAGGCATTTCATACGATTTCTTAAAATAATTCCCCAGGAACTTCCTTGACCGAGAATTTATTATCAACGAGTATAGTTATCTAACAGATTAAAAGTATATTCATGGAAGTTTTGCGCACGGGATAAAATATTTAGCATAAATTCAT
Organism: Ischnura elegans; assembly: GCF_921293095.1. Lineage (NCBI taxonomy): Eukaryota > Metazoa > Arthropoda > Insecta > Odonata > Coenagrionidae > Ischnura > Ischnura elegans. The sequence continues at coordinate 151,536,413 of NC_060246.1, forward strand.
TTCATTACAGGAGAAGACGTGAAGGGCTTTAATTAGTGATCAGTAATGATTAAAATTAATAGTAGGTTATGCAAGCTAACGACTGCTTGTATGTAACATTTATGACGATATCCACTTGGTAATAAGGAGTGGGAATACTAAAAAAGGGGTATCGGACTTAAATAAACGATAACTGGAAATTAAACTGAGTATACCAAGTAGAGCTTTGATTTATCTACCAGTCAAGCTCATCATCAGAAAACTATTATATAACCGCCGAAGCAAAATTAAAATTTGCAACCATAGGATACAATAAAATCCGCATATGCAATTTGTGCTACGATAGACGTTAAACCATGCATTGATAGTAGTACACTGATTAGTAGCAGACGGTAATTGAAATAAATTGCAAGTCCTCGTACTAATAAGTATTAACAGACATTCATATTTTTTATTTAATTCGAAATAATGAAATGTGGGGAAAACATTTGTCATTGATTTAAAAGATATAAGCAAGTTTTAACGTGTTCATAATTACTTCAGATGGTAAGACTTGTACCTATCAATTATTTGGTGACTAGTTTTTGTCTACTGTACAGAATCAATGGATGTTTGAAGTGTAGAAATCGTGAATGAAAATTTAAAATTTCCCCAGAAATTTATGTCAGATTACGAGAAAATGAAAAAATACACTCGGGATAATATTTCTGGGCAATGTTCATTTTCAGGTACAAAGATTGCATATGCATGCATTGTGGTATATTATAGTATAGTTTCATATGGTAAAAAATACCTCTGATGAGGGTATCTGATCATACATTTCTTACGGACTATGCAAAATAATATGAAACATCAAGTGTATTCAATTAAATGCAAAGAAAAAAGTTACAGCAATACAGACGGATATACAATGGTTAAATAAATCAATAACTGTGTGGAATGAACCAGAATAATAGTTACTCAACACAAAAGTGCAAAATGTGATATCTGGTCAGAATTTAAGCTAAAAATGATTCCTTTCAGGTATTGGTGATTGATTGTAATATTTCAATCTAAAAAAGCTTGATGCCGAGCGCTCAAGAGCAGTAACTAAGCAATCATTATAAGTTCCATCGTGAACAGGATTCTGTAGCCAATAAAACTGCAATTAGTTTGGAGAATCACCCTGAAATCTCATTCATAAGACTTAAATAAAGCAAGTTAAAGCCGCATGTACAATATTGGATTGGTGAAGTCTATTAAATTGAAGTCATCGTCACTGGTCTCAGATTCCACGATTTTCACGTTTGTATTCGCTCTCCTTGAAATAGGTATTACATAAGTAATGGTTCCAGCGGGATTCGGAGAATTTTCTGGTCATGCAAAAAACGTTGTATGAGATTTTTAGAAATAATTCATCCATTAGCACGAAAATAGCATATATTTAAAGCTCTATTACAGAATCTATATCTACCCTCACATCTCCTTCGAGATTTAGGTAGTGACGCTAGTTATTTTCGTCTTAAAATTTTGTCAAAGGGATAGGTCTTCCCCAGATTTTTAAAAACCTTGATGCGTGTTATAGCTTATGCCTAAAGCGGATATTTTTATCTTGAATTATGAACACACCAGGGAATATTTTCTCATATGTATGCATACCAGCACTCAAGAGCCCTTTCATTTGCTTAGTCATCGAAGAATTGCACTTTCAAATTTAAAATTCTCAGATCCTGACACAGCGCAATGAAATGCTAATGTCTAAAGTGGTCCTGGAAAAGATTCTCTGGGAATCTCTTCCTAGGGCAACATCAAGCGTCAAAGCAAAACACTACAAAGCTCAGGAAAGCTCTCAGAAACTATGCACGGTAAATTACTAAAATAACTAATAAATAACTGAAAGTTTTACACTGAGATAAAAAATATTACAACTACAAAAGATTAAAATGAAGATTTAACTCATGGTTGTGGTATTAATTTATAATGGAATTGCGATTTTAACGAGTGAATTTTCGCAGAAAATAGTGAGATAAAAATTGTTATTTACGTTATAATGAAAGTTTTAATATTTTCTAACAATCATCACTCTCCTTTCTCCTACTAATAATGAGACAAGTTGTGTTTTGTGTATGGAATTATCTAAAGAAGTCTACCCAGTAGCTTTGAGGCTTTCAATAGAATTAGAGGGTTGAAATTTTGACTGCTAATCCACCTTAATTACTGGAGATCTCGTTACGTTTACCGAGTGTAACAACACTATATTCCTAACACCAACTGAATATCACGGACTACACTCACGAAGCACGAGCAATTACCAAACGGTATAGATCCTACTTGGTTACAAGCAAACAATGATTACATCTTATAACGTGAGCATTAATCTGTCAATCAAACTAATACGTTTCAATAAGGTAAACTTCGTCCATGACTCATAGCAGTGTTCGAAAAATTGTAAAAATGCCCTCATTCTACCAGTTTCAAATTTCAATGATCTACGACGAAATGGGGAATAATAAAACTTACGACTTTGGCATGGTCCAATTCTCTTCCTCTTCACTCACACATGATTCAATAAAAAGAACTTAAAAATAAAAAGAAAACCACACCTTTGAAATCTTTCTCGTGAGGTCCGCAAGTTCTAGGCCCCATCACACACGCATAAAGAACATTTTCAGCAGAAAATCAAATTTCCAGAGACGGAAGCCCAGAACTGGCGGATAGATGAAGGGAAGCATAGAAATATGTCGATGTGGCATGATGGCGAGTGTGGGAAAAGAATTCCATCATTCGGATTTCACTAGCTTCAGCCTGAATCACATGCGGTACAAAATTATCTTGTGATAGATAATTATACATGACATATCATTATCCCTCTCAAGGTATGTTAGAAAAAGTATAAAAGGCGAGGTGGTGACCAATTTTCCGGGTACTCTTGTTCTGCTATTCTACCCACATGTGGAAGAAAAGACGCATTTACTCAGTTATCCGAAACATTAAACGTAATATCAAATTCTATTGATAACAGTTGAGCCATCGTGAAACCATGAATAGGGAAATAGAGTCATACCGATTATTATCAGTGAGACATTATTGAAAATGATAACGAAGAATTTTATTAGTTGATAAAAATAAATGGAAACATTAAAGGGCATAATTCCAAGGATGATATTCGGCTGCTCTTTTTAGCATAAATGTGCCTCGCGTTAATAATCCTATGCATTCTCCCACTCGCTCTGACCCTTCATTATCTTTACTTTGCTACTCCATGCCAATATTTTCTCCATAGCAACATAAGTATTCCATAAGTATTTAAGTCACTTATCGCATTTATCAATTCAATCCCTTTGAATACAATCCCACAGAACTTCCACTTTACAAATCGGCATCATTTAAGTTAAAGCTCTTGATAATACGGCGAGGAAAATAAGTCATTCTTAATAATTATTTGGACGCATAAGTGAAAAATATAAGTTTATAAATTATATTTTGGAAATTTTCCTGAATGATAATCTTAAAGGAAGAAGAATGACTTAGCATCTGAAGGGGTGGATAAGAATTAATTGTCATAATTCGTAATTTACTACCATCACAAAGTACATGAACACCCGTGAACCTCCAATGGATGTTGTTCCTTCAAATAATCAATATACAACTACGGATAATACCTTCAAGTCTTTTATACAGCAAACACCCTCACCCGCACTATATCAAGGCGAGATTTCCCTCAACGACCGGATTTTCTTGCATTAATTGATGGATCTGCGGGCCGCTCGTGACCTGCCCCCAACCTTATCTCTCATATGCCGCATTTATCAAAAAGACAACTTTGAAAAGGTTATGAATAAAGATGACGGTGAAAGAGATGAAAAAGAAATGGAGTTAACGTTTTCCACAGAGAATAAGATATGGACACTTGAGGAAATAGTAATGAGCTTGAACAATCATTTCAGGAGAATTCTATAAAGTAAGAATTTAAATGTAGCATATTAAAATACAGAAATGGAATTTAAAAGAAAATTGTAATGTAAGGGAATGGACAATCATCAAGGTAATGATGAAATTTAAGGGAAAATAATACACCGATTGAAAGTCAGGTAACGTACTAACGCTGTAAACTTGTCAAAAATATAAAAAGGGAAATATCGAATAAAAATGGTTACACCAATAGCACTCTTCGGCTGGCTTTCCATCTTAAACGACTCTAGGTGTTACTATTTCAAACTGAAAAATTATAAATCGGGTATTTTCAGTGATAGAAAATTTCTTCATTTTGAAAAATGCTTTGAAACCTCTTTGGAGTTATAAAAGGTTGCAGCGGATACTACTGAGTTTGGATAATATTTATTGAAAAAAAAATTGAAGATAGAAAACACCAAACCAAAGTAAAGAAATTTATCAGAAAAAATTTCAAAGGAAACTAAATACTAGTTTAAAGAAATGACACATAGAAATCTAATAATAAACCGCAGTAATCTTTATTCTCGCAACTCTTAGAAGTCGATCGGATTAGCTCTACTCAAATCCCAATCAACCCGTCTGGCAAACTTGGGAAAACATGGTCCCACTCCATCTACACCAGTTACACCATCGAATGCGGCCATAGAAAGCTTTAACGTGACTTATTCGGCAGTTAAATTTCCGCGAGAAATTAGATCAGCACTCCTTTACGGACGCTCTTTGAAGGTGGAATATATATGTATAGGCAGCGGGAGACACTTGCAGCCAGGGTGGCGGATGGAAGAAGTGCTTCCAAGTTTGAGAGTGACTGTGACAAGGACCGTGAAGGTAGGGAACGACGAGGTGCAGCGGGGTGTGGAGGGAAGACAGTGTCTGGGTCGTCGCGAAGGAGGTTTAATTCTGTTCTTCGGAGCACTTTGCTGGAATTGCTTCCGAGCACCTTGCTCGTCACCGCATTGTGGTATCCGGAATTATATAATCCATTTTTTACGGCTGCATTCCCCCTCCCCTCCTTGTCCCCTATGCCGGACGAAAGTCTGGATTTTATTTTAAACTATCACTTAACTTTCAGCTTAATCTAAAAATAAACATAACGACAAAATCGATGAAAATATTCGGTTTCGAATTGGTGAATATTGGTTGGATGGAAAAAATTTCAAATGATATAAATTTTGAAAAGAATGCTATCGTGAGCCGGTGATTGATGCCATGCATTTCAAAATTATCTTGTAGCTTAAAATTAAGGCGTATGCTTATTCCCAGGATATATTTCCCAGAATTTCACTAATAACCAAGCGTTCCTTTTAAGCACCCAAAAAAGTTCATTATGATAATGTAAGCCTGCTGAATTACTTCCAAAAAAACAAATATCGAAAGGAAAAATTATGGAATGAAAAGGGTTGGAAATATTACTGTCATCCATTACGTCTTACGTAATCCCTTATCAGACAAAAAAGATCGAATTCGGAGAATTTATCAATGATCAAATAATACTCAATCAATCAAATAATAAATACATTTCCGCTTTTCCATCCTCAATTACCGTGAACATTGAGCTCTACAGAGCTTTAAATAGAAAAATAAACTTTTGGATTTGTTTAGAGAACTTGGCGCTATCTCGAGGTATCCGGGTTTCTGTCGCTTCAAGCCATTTTTTTTTAGAATACTTACCTTTTAGTGCACTTTTCGCTGGATTCCTAAATATTTAATGCTGGTTATTACTCTCTGATTTCCCAAAAAAAAAAACTTTTCGTATGTGATTGGCCTATTATCTTTTGGCAACATGGAGTTAACTAAATATGTAACCAAAGTATTGTTTACAAAACTTTTCACAATATTTCCCAAGAATCTTCTTTCTCATGCCACGTATGAACAAATAAACCCTTCTCTTGAATTTGAATAATATCCATCGCTCATAATATGCACCATACAGACTTCAGAATTCTTTATTTTTATTCGAATGACGTATAATTGGCCGCAAACAAGATTTGGTTGTTTGGGGAAAAAGTGTAGTACTAGCCTTAATCAGAATTCTGAAGGGTACGCCTAGAAAATTTATGCTGCTAGACTGTTTCAGTACAAACATCTACGAGGTTTGGAGTATGATATTAGCACTGCTGGTACCGTTAGAGCTGCATTTAATATCATTTTACCCGGGCGGTGAGATAAACTCCAGTTTCTGAGAATAGGAGCAAGGGGCATGACGATGTTTGTGGATGATTCAAACGTCCAGCAGCCCCTCGGCTATGACTCTTGCTCAAAGGATGGATTCGGGTCAAAGGGGGTCTTTTAAGCAAGCAGCATCAGTACGTTCCAGTTGTGTGTAAACACGGCGGACGCCGTTACGTGGCACAAGACGTCCAAGGTCCGAAGTAAAAGAGAGGATTTCCTCAGGACTGTTAATTATTTATCACGCGGAATCACAGCGTTACCCTCGGAGAGCGTGAAATCCAAACTCACTCTGCGTCGCTGAGGAAAAGTAGCGCGAGAACTGGGTCAAATTACGACGTAAATATGAGGGACGTGTACTTCATTTGATGCCTCGTTGTGACACTGCCTCCCATTCTTTGCGATACTTAGTGACATTTTAATCACATCCTCCAACGTGATCGTGAAACTTTATTATTATATTTTTTCAAATGACCTATTGTACCCAACTAAATTTTATCCATAGTTAATTAATAACAAAGACTTAAGAAGCTACAACTAAGAATGTTTATGCAAACAGACTATCTTTACTTCTAAGACTGCTTACGTTCCGAAGATCTCCTTCTGTTTTAAGTGACTATCTCACAAATTCTATCATAATTCTCCCTTATATTCCACAATAAAAAATACATGAATATTAGAGGACTTACCGGTCTGTATCCCAGCATACCGTGCCTAATGTTAATTATCAAGTAATTCATAGGAAAATACAGAGCACATGTTGACCCATCCCTTAAACCGGAGACTTTCATGAGAGAGTGCCGAAGTTGAAAAATTGAAGTTCTACCTCTCTTGCAATATAAATTACCAAATAATCATTTAATAAATGTCACTAATAAATAAATGAGTTATAATTAAATAGGAAAATATCTAGCAACGAAAATTGGCAAAAGATAAAAAAAAGATCGAACTCACGAAGCCATGGTGCCGCGTCGGCATTTCATGAAAATTCTTCATTTTTCAATTTTCAAAAAAAATATTTATTGCACTCATTAAAATCGCGGACAACGGCGCAGAAAAACGCATAGAAAGGATTTTTAATTAAAAATTTTGAAAGCGTGCACAGAGGGAGAGAGAGAGAAACCTCGAGGGTGTATGGTGTGGAGAAGGGCAAATTATACAGCAAAATTCGGGAAATAAAAAGTCCCTCGTGCAGGGGATTTCGGAGGCGAGGGAGGGGGACGGGAGGAGAGGAGTGGGGGCGGGATAAAAAAGGGAAGAGAGTATGGGGAGACTTGGGGAGGGAGAGAGAAAATGTGATGAATTCGAGCGTCTCAAGAAGGAAAGTGAGTAAATGTGAGGCGCAAGGAGAGAGAGAGGGAAGGAGAGGAGGAGAGGAGACTTGAAATGGACAGAGAAGGTGGTGAAGGGAGTGGAAGAACGAAAAACCGAGTCTCACTCGCAGTGGAGGAGAAGTGCAAGAAGGGAGAGAGAGAGAGGAAGGTATGGTTGGAGAATGTCTTCGTGAATTTAAAGGGAAAGGACTGCGATATGGTGAGAGAGGTTGGAGGAAATTAAAAGAAAAAATCCCAAACAAAATAATAAAGGCGTGCCTTAAAAATAAATCAGAGTCTAAAGCCTTGTTTACAACAGCTTGACTTGGTATTACTTAGAACGAAACCAATTAATGACATATACCTTCCATCGCAACACTAACCGCGCATCGATCATCAAATCGATTTTAGATTACACACGATAATTTAAATACCTCTCGGTAAGGAAAAATATATTCCACGTAAACGGTTAATTTCAAAATCAATTTGAAGTTTTCTGAAAACATATCATGTTATTAGTCAGGAATCACTATCATATGTCAAGCTACGACATTTTGCGTTATTGTGAATCAATGTGAGTTTTCAACTATATAGTTATCTGATTTCAACTATAAGTTAAGCTGATAGAAATGGACAAGGCTTAAGACGTCTGTTATTTTGGGTTTCTCTTTACTTTGGTACGCTCTTATTCCCTAGATGGATCTTAGGACATAAAATTTCAGAAAGATATCTCAACCAGCAGGAGAGATTACAGCAGTCTTCATTGTTTAATATTCCTGTGTTTTGCCGATTTAGAAAGTCTTCCGCATCAAAGGAATGAACGGAAATAGTTCGACCATAACTCGAAAGCAAAGAATTAATTTCAAAGTTAATCGCAAAAGGCAGCAGTAATTAAATTGGCCGATTTATAATTCGATCGGGTAATTAAATACTTAAAGTGAGAGAAGAGATTAACATCACAAAGGTATTGACGGTATATAAGACAATACACTTCACCCTCTATGGTACGATTATTGCATTCGTACAAAATCGAAATTTTTCCTTTTATCCACAAATCAAAGAAACAAAAACTACAAATTACCAAAAACAAAGACAACGAAGGGATAATGATAATGTTTTCCAGTTGCTAATAAAATTATCCAGGAATAAACATACGTATGCAGTTGAAACTGAATTCACTTATCATTAAAAGGTCCAGTTAAATTGCGATAGTACCTACGTTGTCACCCCATTACAAGTTATATTAAATTTTAGAAATTTACTATTTGAAGTAAAGTTTTCGATTATGTGTGTTAAAAAATCAAAAAATAACTATTGAGACATTTAGGTCAATAATTTAGTGTCTACTTATGCAAATTTATTTAGCAGATGCTTAATTATTAGTTAGCTCTTAATACGTCCATTTTGGTGTTCTATATTATAAAAAAAGAAATATAATGCACCCACAGCTTATCGAAGGAAAAGGGGATTTTGAGAGTCTAAAAAAATGTTAATAGTCTTGGCTTGGGTCAGAATACATTTTGTGGAATAGAACAAAGTTTATTCAATAATAAATGATAAAAATATTCACACTCACTTCTAAAATCTAATATATGAAGCAATGAAATATACATGATCATGGAGAAGGCATGCCTACCTTTATAATTACGCGTACATTAAAAATTTGAAATAGGTTACTCACATCCAAATAAGGTTGGAAGCTACTTGAAGTGTCTGCATGAAACATACCTGTAAAGAATAAAATTAACACATTATTAAATAACATTCAAATAATCTAAGCAATCTTAAAAGAAAAGAGCTTCAATAAGCACCGTGTTTTACATTGCAAATACATATAAATTTAATCCAAACTATTTATTCGTTATGTGAAAAATATAAAATCTATCATTTCCATAAAAAAACATAATTGGATAATTTGCAATACATACAGTTTGAAAAATAGAAAATAAATGAAAAAATGTCAACCTTAATCACGTAGCATGTGTCATGATCTTTTCATTCCATATGAAACGAAAAATGAAGTACAGAAACAAACATATGAAAGGAAACACAGTAACAAATCGTCAGAGTTTCCCAAAATTCAGGAATTTTACCAAAAACGATGTGCGTCACGGTCGAAACCATTAAGAGGTGGAAGGAAAATCATGAACTAAGTACACGTGAAAGGAAAAGCTGGCGGTAGGCAGAAGAATGCGGGACTACAGCTCTGAAGTGGGCCGGCCATTTTTGATCCAAACGAGAGTTACGGTGCAGCATTTGCTGGAGAAAGAACCAAGATGCGCGAAACGGCTTTCTGCTCGTGCATGGAACACAAAAGCATCTCTCCAAGAGCTGTAGCGAAGGGAAAAAAAACCAGGAATTTGGAGCGTTTCTTTTTATAATCCATCGGATTCTTTCCCTAGGCATTCTTTTGTTTCAAACGGTGAAACTGAGCCCACTTGTTCCAACATGATGGCATCACGATGCAGGGGGAGGAATCGAGGAAGAGAATGAGGAGCGAGCGAAAGTCATCCCAACGTGTTTGGCGGGAAAACGAAAGAGAGACATAGAAAAGAACATTTTGAAATGAATATACGGGAAATCACAAGAGGAGATCGAGAGCGGACGATCGTACTTTGCGGTAACATAATAACAGGAAAAAAAGTTCGCATGGTCCACGGATTTTTATAAACCGAGCAAGAATTCGACGCAGTGTGTCATTATAAAGGGTTTGCCAGTTTTGAGAGCTCGGTTTTAGGTTGTCCAAACCCGAATTGGCTAATAAAAATCTTCTTCTTTCTCTTATCCTGTTTTGCTGTTAGGCATCGGGTTCCACAAGCCACTTTCTAAACTCCCTCCTATTCTGAGCGAGCCGCTTCACATCGTTTATACTCAGCCCGCGCTGGGCTGCCAATCTCTCCACATAACCTTCCCACTCCAGCCTTGGCCGTCCTCTTCCTCGCGTTCCCTCCGGTCTTCTTCCATCTTCCTTCACTTCCATCACCTCCCTTGGCTTCCTATCCTCCTTCATCCTAACCATATGTCCCTACCATCCTAGTGTTTTCCTTTCCAAGAAGAAGAAGAAATATATTGTATATTGAAGTATATTATATAGAAGTATATTGCTTGGCACATAGTTGCACATAATCCGCCATACACTCTTAATTGGAGAAGTTTGCGGCACCTAGCATAAAAGGTGGAGCGCATTGACTAGCTAATACAAGCATTGGGTTTAAAACACCGATTCTTTAAAAAAAATATTCACCCCATAATCTGAGTTTTTCCTCGTGAATTAATTGAATGAATTCTTCTCAGGTTTTGCAGCAACAACCTGCAGAACCTAACCCGGTTGGAAACCCGAAAAGAATTAATTCAAAATATTCACTCTTTCACTCAGCGGTTCAACTCTAAAGATTTTTTATACAATCTATGGTAAATCTCACCCATGACAAAGCTACAGGTGTTTGAAATTCACAAATTCATGGCGATGCTTTAAGTTCCTTTCTCATCAGAGGAATTATTGTTGGGGTGTGCCCGAAGGCATTCAATATGGCCTCACATGGTTTTCAGAGTGTTAATGCCTCTTCAATTTCATGTTTTTAGTCATTAACAAAATTGAAAGATGAGGTTGACCACATACATTTGCATTCACTGAAAACGAATTTCACTCATACAATTTATTTACCTGTGCATAAAATTGTTACATTCATACAAAATCCCCCTAACGCTTTGGAATGCTGGCGAGATATCTTTTCAAGCTAAGACTTATGAAAATATTTTAAGGAGTAGCTGAAATCAAAATATTTATATTCCGATTTTGAATACATTAATATGCATATTGCTTTTCTTAATTTCTTAAACTTCTTGGAAATCATAAATAGCATTCATAGATACGCTTAATAGCGTCATTACATTCCAGCGTACTCTCTTCCGTTTGCTACCAACTTACTCAAAATTATATTCCACACACTTTGAAGTGAGCACCGAGCACTACACTTGAAATAGGTACGCAGAGGAGGAAATTGTTAAGGACACTGTGATTTCTGCAATTTCGACTTATGTGGTGGTTCTGTGGTGTTAAAAGAAGGCCGGCCAAGGGACTGGGACCTGTTGAGCTCGTGTCGTTGAAATAGGGAGTGGAGGAGGGACTCTAAGAGTAAGGATGAAAAACCTTATCAGGATTTATAGAGGCAGAAATATTTCTTGTATTTTTGCGACTTTATTTTAACCTCAAGGATTTACACACTGGTAGCAATATTCATACATTTAAACACGAAATATCACAGTCCATGCCTTAATACCTATATAAATGATTTGCTAATCATGTATAATTGCGTATTTTTTTATCATTGCAAGTCTTAAATCGCACAGTAAACTAGAATTCATTATTATGGCTACTAACTATTCGCATGAAGATAAGTCTCATCACAAAATTTGCATATTCCTCATTCCTTGGATAAAACTATGCTCAAACTTACACTTAGCACATCCTGGTAATTAATGAAAGTTTGAATACATAACTTCGTGATGGAAAATGGAAAAATATATGCTACAGGTCAAAAGAGTTTCCCGACGAATGGAACAAATGTTCACTTGGACAGTTTTATTTTCTCTGTTTTTGCACGTTAATCCTAGGCCATCCTCATATAGAAGGTTGAAAAATGCATTAAAAAAATATTATTCAATCTGAAAATGGTATTACAAAAAATTTGGCTTTTCAAATATCGCAGGTCAAAATGGCCTCCGGCGGCTTCAAGCCATATTTGTTTCAACCCATTAGGCAAGAAGGTTCTCGATTGATGTTGAATGTTGTTGTTCTTTGTAGGGGAGGCGTGGTTCAGCGGCCTAGCCAATTCGGCATCAAATTGGGACATTTTCGTCTCTTGGATGGTAAGACTTACGCCTGGGACTGTACTTGCGCACATTTGTTAGTGAAAATTTAGTATATTCATCAACCCCTAAGATTTTCAGCAAAGTATCAATCTCGGAGTTCAAATGGAATAATTTCAAAAAATTATTGCAATGAAGAATTAGTATCTATTTGCAGCTATTCCATCGCTGAGATATTTTTCTTCCACGATAGCTTTGGATCGAGTGAATAATGACCTTTTCATGTGATACAATCCACTGAAATAACTTTTCAGAAGTGAGCGGCTATTTAAGACGTATAAAAAAACCTTATGTTTAAAAAAATAATTTATCCCCCCTTAAGCTCAACTACTCCTCTGCTCTGGAACCTCTCTCTTTCATCGCATCTCAAGCGCATATTATGGCATTTTATCTCTCATCGTATCGGATAGATATCTTTTCTCCTGAATGCTCGACAAAGGTCCATACGGCCAATTTAAGTCCGAGTCCGAGAAAAATGAATTTATCCTCTTTTCCACCGAGACGATCGATCACTCGTCCTTGTTGGGTCTTTTTTCCTCACCGAATCCAAACTCACTCATTCCAAACCACTCGCTAATCGAAAACATTCAATTTCCTCGGTTAGATGATCATAACCTCACGTCTGAGCGAGAACGCCCTGGTAGATGGAGCAACGAGTGAAGGGGTGCGATGAAGATTCCGAAATGATAGCGCTTTTTATTGTGCGGAATCCTCCAGTCCCATTACATCGATGCATTCAGACTCATCCGCTTCTCTCTATTCCTCCTTGTCTCTCTCCATTGGATGAAAAAGAAGTGGCCTTATCTCCTCAAACAACCTTATTTGCTTCCTCTTATATCCCTCAACGCTTGGCTCACCCCTCTTGCGACGTATTTTTCCAGAGAACGGTTTCATTTCTGTTTCCATCCTCCTAAAACCTTTCTTATCTTGTTTCATAAAGCCATCTTACACGGTCGTTCAGAAAGAAAACGGTGGAGGTATTGAGAGATCTTTTCAAAGAAAAAGGTTGTTTTAACCGTATCATCTTGTAGCGATCTGATTTCTCAAAATTTTTGTAAAGGAATATGTATGACACTGAAGGGATCATTGATACTAAGGCTTTACTTGTCTCTATCAAAATCATATGCATAGGAAAAAACAGCTTTTTTCTCGAATCAAGGCACATTTTTCAAATTTTGGCGAATAACTTCCTTAATTATTTGAGTTTGCAACCGGTCATAAAATATGGATAGTGATATACCATATTTTGGGATTTGAATGCCCGTGGTGGTTGTTTTGCGTCATTCATAGAAATAATTTAAATTGAAATGTCAATAGTACTGGAATTCGAGAGAAAAGCGAATTATTTAGGTATGAAAATCGGGTCTGCCTACTACAGCAAACCGGCATATTCATCGGGAAAATAATATCCTTGTAGAAGACTAGTTATAGAAATCACCGAAAAATAAAGTAGAAAACGTATGGCATCCATGGAAGGATAAATAACAGCAAGAAGTAAGACAAGTCATCATCAATGCAATGAAAATAATTTAAAATTTTCCGTTTGATTACAGAAAATCTCTTAATGTTAATGAGTATCATACGTTTCGGAAATTAAAGATGTCACTGTAAGTTTTCAGTCTCTAAGCTCTGAGAAATTATCATTTAGGTGCAAATCAGTTAGTTGGACCAATTTAAAAGTCTCTCATCGTTAAGGAGGATTTCAGAGCTCCTGATTATTTCACGGTTGTACGTTGCACGGTAGTGCTTCACGTGTTGATTCAATTAGGCCAAATCAACTAGCGAAGCAAATCTTCCTTAAATTTACATCGAGAATATGATCCCACATCAATAATTAAGGGGATTCTTTATCTTTCAATTGTTAGTCATTAGCTCGTCACCTACGATTCCATCGAGAATTTTATGATGGAGATTTGCACGGTTATGTTATTCATGGAAAGGTGCAAATGTATTTGGCGAACGTATGTAAAGCGATTTATTTTGAATGTAGCTACCATTAAAAGGAAAGAACACACGAAAATGTCATATAAATTGACTATTGATAGGGGAAAAATGTTGATATGGATAACCCGGGTGATACTGGTTGCTTTCAAGGTAAAGGTAAAAGTGAAGTTAGCCATTTGGCGGTTGTATCATTTCACAACAGGAAATTCCTGTAACTGCAATTAAAGAAAAATGGGAATTATATTTCATACCGGTTTTTATGATTAGTTATAATGTACGAGGAAGACAGAAACGTGATCACTGGAAAGTATACAGAAAAATAATACGAAATATTTTAAACTAAGTATACAGAGCGTGTATGACTAAATTGGAAAAAATGTTTTTTCGATCATATATTTCAGCCTTACTGAAATGTAAAACCTTGTCATCGATCAAAATGTACTTATATTAATTTAAAGAGTGAATTTAAGGTGATTTTAATGCTATATCGTAATAAGTTATATTTGATTCGTAGATACATACTCAGCTCCTCAAAGTACCTACCACTTAAATAATATGATTGATGTAGGAGTGTTTTACTTAAGACAGCTAATAATACATAAAATTGCTATTCAATTCTGAATTTAAATTATTATTGCAATTATTTATTACCAAAGAAACCACGTAAACACTATATTTCCTTCAATCGAAAGATGTGGTTTAACAAAAAAGCTTTGCGAAGTTTTATGACAAAATGTTGATAAAGAGTAGTCGAACATAATTACAAAAAAGGGACTTATTCATTGGCAAACTGTATTTAATGTGGATTAAGAGCTTCGAGAGGATTAGAAGTACCGTGAAATTCTTCCATTGATTCAGACGACTGTTGGAAAGCGCCCTATATTGGGTTCCATTGATTGAATATTTATGGGGTCGGAATCGTTTGGGAAAACATGAGAGGCAATTCTGTACTTAGAAGACGACATCTAACAGGAAAAAAGACCTTGATGAAAATCAACTTAACCATGTGAAGGGAGAAGTCCAATCAAAAGTCATTCTCAACAGGAAGAGCACGCTAAATCCCCGAAGAATTGGATTTGTACCAATTAATTTTTTTACGGATGAAAAAAAGCACCTGATACTACCTTTTAGATATATTCTTGTTAGCGCTTTATTTTGAATGAAGAAGCGCTGTGATTTGTAAAAGAGTCTTCAGTAGTCTAATTTAATTACGTCTGAGTATAAATTAGATCAAATATAAATATTTTTTGCTCGTGCCTAATCTTGAGTTTAAGGTTATGGACGAACTTGTCATTCATTTCAAAATCTGCAGAGGTTACTCTACAAAAATGCAGGTTCCAGGGATCGATAATAATAATAATACCGTAATGAGGAGTAAAATTTAATTTCTAATGAATTTGGAATATTGAAGTTGCTAAAAAAATGGTGTAGCTTATGAATGAAATCGAAACTAACATTGAGCATAATTGTGAATGGCAGAAAAAAACTCAATGTCATTCTCTTGAAAAGTACCTACCAAAATTTTCCTTCATACTTCAAAAACCGTTTGCATTACATTTTTAATTTCCAAAAGAAAACCTCTCGTATAATTATAAATGAACCAATCTATCCCGTTTTTAACATAATTTATGAGGAGGTAAAAGTTAGTGATTTTATTTTTACCTTAGACTTTTAAAAAAGCAACCTCCAGTTAATTCCTACTTAAATATATTTATCAAAAAGCAGTCTCACAAAAAGACGTGGATCTATTTGAGTGTAAATGTATTCACTCTGAAAATGAGAAACCATACATAGCATATCCAAAAATTTATTTTAAAAAATGTGCAGTGTTTTAAATCATAAACAATAATGATTAACTTTAAATGAGCATCAGCATACTGAACTAAAAGTTAGGCACCTTTCCAAAATTATTCCGTTGCGGACAAGTGCATTTCCCTTTTTTTCAACAAGTCGAACTTCCACAATATCACGCCTGAATCGATTGAGCATTAGAGAATTTAAGTATTTCTTTCTTCTTCCCAAGGATCTATTTTTCCTCGTCTTTGATTACATTTAAAATACGCTAGAATGGCTGTTGATAAAAAAATCAGTTCCTTGCCGGGAAAGTGACGTTGTCTTTCATTTTCGTTTCAGGAGATCAGAGCCACATGCGTACGAAGAGATTCACCTCATCCTCCCTCGCCCGCAAAATCTATCATCGAGGACCAGAAATATGGGAAACGAGAGAAGTGGGTAATGGAATGAATGAGTAGGCAGAGAATAATGACGGATGGGAAAGGATGAAGAAACGATTGGGGTGGGATGAAGCTGAAGGCGTGATGAATAGGCGAGGTTTGAAGGGAGTTTATTAGGTGGGGAAGAGGAGGTCGAGGAGGGTTTGAGGGCTGAGGTTGTTCCGGCCGGGAAGTTCCAACGGGATTCTCAATCAGCGATGATGGAGGCGCAGAAATGACAGGGACAGTCCCGCGTCCCTTATGAATAATTGAAGTGAGCGGAATGAAATATTGATGCGAGCTAACTACCCTCTCCTTAACGATGTGATTTACGAATCAAGAAGATGGGTTCCATCCCTTATTCAACCGACTCCACACCAGCTCACCTCACAAACAACTTTCCTCCCCGCTCGTGGGTATGTTTGATGCAAGATTACCCATGACTTTGACACCATAAATGACCTTTTTGCGAGTCGCGAGAAGTTCTAAGGTTTGAGTCAAATCTTCGACGGGATATTTCATCAACGGTGGAGCCAAGTAAAGGGGGATCGGTTTTTCTATGAAAAACAAGCCATATAATGTTAAAATCTGATGATAAATTGAATTTGGATAGAAATACCTTAGAGTTAAGAGCTAATTAGTTTCTTTTGAGATTTTGAGAGTTAAAAACCAAGTCACCTACTCTAGTTCAAGAATATTCTTCATGCCTATCATAATAAGAAGTGTGGAATACAACCGATGTAATTTTACTGTGCGTGATATCTTGGAGAAAATCTGTGATATTTTAAATTAAGCATACACTTTAATCTCTCATCTATTGGATATGTTAATATTGAGTGCGTCTTTATTTGAAATGCGATACCAAAATTTTTTTATTTTATTTTTGGAGAATCACATACATCCATGTGGTTAAAATTCCACTCGGGGTAATTCAGATTCGCGGCCTATTTATTTGCGAGCGGAGACTTCACCCCGCTACGCTGATGCCAGCTATAATTAGCAGCATGATATAAATCCATTCTCAATCCGAGTTTTCTCATCCATTCGTGCGGAACCCGTTAATCGATATCAAACTGTTCAACAAAATTTACGGTACTGACTTGACGCATTTGAATATACTGACTGGAAAGAGCCGTTCGAGAAGAGGACTTTGAAAAAGAATCCAGCGGTATAAAAAAATGATTCAATATCCACCGTCTTAACTGCAGACGATCATAATCATAACTTCCTTTTGAGAGCTGTGATTATTATTGAGAGTCTCTCGCAACCTTGTTCTCACTAAGTCATGACTGAGCCACTGAAATAAGCAACAAATGATTACGCTTGGAGATTTTAACGGTGGTGCCGAGTCGATTTAGATATCAATCGTTGCATTAATGAAAAATGTAGTGAGCATACTTTGAATATCCATTTTTCCACTATCCATTTTTTTATCGCCTCGTCCTATTCTCAGTGACATTGATATACTTTATAAACAAAGTATTTTCCTGAATGATATCCATTCCATTTATTGAAAAAAAATTGACTGAAAAACATCCATTCTAATAAACCTGCTTAAATAATAACTATATCTAAAATTTGCTTTATTTGACTGAAATTGTGTAAATATCATCTATGATTTTTCACATCAAATATCATTTGAACTATTACGAACGCTTATATTATAGTGAATTGTTATGTGGAGAACGATGTCTTAGGTCGCTTACACCATGAGACAAGGGGAGGGAAGAAGAAACCGAATCGTGAATTAGCATGCACTTAGAAAAAGAGCCAGTATTTAACGTCCTATTCGACGGTCGGATGTCAGCAGTTGGAATTATTCCACAGCCAAAAGTCCAAACACTTCCAAGGCAGGGATCTTGTCACCTCAGAACAATTTGCGCCACCATCCGAATTTGAACTCAGACCCTCGGAATGGGAATCCAACACTAAACACCACGCTAATTTGATCTCCATAAATTTAATAAAATTGAAATTTCAAACAAATTAAAATAACAGACAATTTTCATTTCTCATCTCCAATAAATTCTCTTCTTTCCTCTCTCAATATTTCATTCATGATCTATGCGCGTGCGCAATGACCTCCGGAAGTAAATTTATTCTGTCAGGAACTCCAAGGGCATTTATCTGAAGAGAGAAGAGACGTAAAACCGGTTCAATAGGTCTCTCTCAATTTATATTTCAATCATACCCATGTCAATATCCACCGCGCAACGCGTGGGGAGTCTCTCCCGATTTAAGGCGAGTTATTACGGCACAGTTCCGCCGACACAAAGGAAGGTCGGGAGGAAATTGAGCAAGGCCTCGACGTCATGCTTAGATAGAGCATCGGCGCTCAGATTCTCCAACATCAGGCGCCAAAAGTGGGGCATTGCATTCTGTTCACGTCGCACCTTGGATTTGAATCCCAGCTCTGATTTACTCAGGGGAGTTCCTCCCGGAAAATATTAAAAGCAAGTATATAAAAAAAGACACTGATATCGGATGGATATGTGCTCTCTAAAGGTTATCAACAAATAAAATCTCTCGAGGACATCCTGGCGCCATTGCTGAGCTTGCAGGCGTGACAACATGGACGCTGAAGCGCTATCGGATTTCATGAATGGCGTGAGCTGTAAATGTACTCGACTCGGTAAAGAGATGGAGCACTCTGGATGCAGTATGCAAGTCAAGGACCTGAGAGCTTGCAATGCAACAAATGAAGCGGGTAAATACAGTCACTACTATCACAATATTTTAAAACGTACAAAAAAGTAGTCTCCAAGCTTTTGAATGAGAAGCAGAAGGAACATGCATTGCTCACATCCATTACGTACATATTACATACGTTCGATATTCATTTTTACCAAATAATCAAAAGGATTAAGCAATATAAAAGACTTAGAAAAGCCTTAAAACATCAAAATTGACAGTACTTACTGTATATGATACCATAAAAATAAGCTCAACAGTCATATTTCTATACCGAATTGGGTACAAATATGATAATAATTGCATGAAGATAATATTATCTAAAATTGTATAGTAATTGTGATTTATTAACACCTTCCACCATTATACTGCCTTTTGAAAAATGAAAATGAATTATTTGAAAGATCCTAGAACATAGATTAGCACCTCTTATTGTTTTGCAAATAATACGTTTGTGAAAACTATTTTATCCAGAGATATTTTAGTCATTGAACTGTTGATGGATTGTGTTGCGGTGAATTGTATTATTAATTATTTTTTAAGTAACCGCCCAGTAACTAATCTCTCGATTACATTCCTCCTGTCAGCTTTCTTCCGAGAATATTATATTGGACCTCACATAATCATCATTCTTGGGCCATCAAAAAACTCAACGTGAGCAAGCAAACACGTACCTTGTGTAACACGATGAACTTCTGTAATCACTTCCTTAAGGGGACTCACACCTCCCTCTCCAAACACTCCTATTTTCTTCACTTGTTTAAAACTTACGATATTACATTGAAATTCTCTGGGGGAGTGGACCTCTGTCAAAACTTTCCTTATTTTCAAATATAAAAATAACCATCCGAGAAAATATTATGTTAAAATGTTCAAACTCTGAACGCAGGCAAGTGTTGAATAAGGCCATGGTATGGCCTGAAAACGGCAATATAATAGAGTACTTTTTAATTTTGAAACGAGAAATCTGTCAACAAAAAGGCTAGTCGAGTGGGAGGGTGTCACGTGAAATCCACTCATTTCCAAAGCACTCTACACCTCACTAGTCCCAGTCATCAACGTCGCCCGTTATATGCATTACCATCCGAGGGAAAATGAAGGACCTCGGACGCTCTACCTTTGATCTGCGCGTTCGGGAATCTCCACTCAGCGAACGAACAGTGTATGAGAGAGAAGTAATGGGAGAGAGAGGGGGGGAGAGAAGGCGTTCGAGAAACATGAAAACGTTAAGATGCAGGGAAATATGTAGAGAAAGCCATCAGGTGGGGGTGGGAACGTCAAGGGATTGGGTGCTGATTTAACTCGCCCAGTGTTTCACCCCGAAAGCTATTTTGGACAGGTAAGGTTAGAGTCACTCCGGAGTGGTCATCCGAGTTTGGATTTTCAAGCCTTAACGAGCGAATAACAAAAAAAACCATAAACCTTTCAAATATTCAGATATCATGAACTGGAGGCTCAATGGTAGGTACCAATTGGTTCTCATTTCTCTATGAACCGATGCTCATCTGGAAAAGGGATTAGAATGCAAAGAGTGTCTTTTGTGGGGAACAAAAAGGGCGTTTGCAAGGACGTTCTGACAATTCACGGTAGCTTGTAAGATTTCATCATATGAACTATAAAACAGCATTTGCCTGAAATGGATGTTTTAGCTGAACCCAAGAACTGAGTAGCTTATAATATTTGAAAAAATCAGGTTTGATAATAACATGCGTGATAATATTCCCATTTTAAGAAAACAACCCTCTCCTGTACTCCTCGTCTAGCTCCTATACTCTTGTCAACCAAGTAAAGAACTCACTAAACAAAAATCATTAATAGGGCTCAGGATTTATATTTTTTAACCACCATTGCATAAGGAATTTCCTCAGAGTAAATATAGTCGTAATGACTTTTTATTGGCTCTGAGTGGGACCAAGATTGAAATGGCAAAATTGGAAATAAAGTAGTCACTCTGGTTACGACGATAGCCTTCGTTGCTTTTGATTGAAAGTTTTATTCATATCAATTTTTAACTCCCAAAAGAAAGAGATGAATCAAAATTTCAATAATAAAAAATAATAGTTACTTCATTTTCCGGCTTATCCCATTTTCCATTCCAATAATAGGGAGAGTGGTAGACAGATTAAAATTGTAAAATATTTATTCACGTGATGAGCCTTATTGACTCGCTTCGACGACAGTGTCTGCATCTTTTGTGGCTTCTTTCGACTGAAAATTTTACTTCTGTAAAAATGAATGCTCTTAAAGATAGAGAAGAAACAGGATGTAAATAAAAATATCTATATATTTTTTTTTATATCACGAGATGTGGGTCAAATGTAAATATTATTTAAAGTTTGAATAAAAATATCATTATATTTCATTTGCCAATTTTTCGATTTCTCATGTAAAATGCGAGTGTGATGGCCCCGTAGTTAGAGCATTCAACTAATGATCGATGGCTCCCATGTACAAGTTTTAGTTGAAGCCTTCGGTAACCCCCAACCAAAAATCCTCGAAAGTCATGATGACCAAGGGAAAAGAATGTTGAAAGTATAAAATTCAAATGCTTTAGGCTTATTGTGGGATGAGTTCTCTATTGTAACCAATCAAAATCAATCTTCGGGTGGAATTACTGACTGCACGACATTAATAATGAAGGTAAGGTGTCAATGTCGGTCTTATCTTTCGGTTACTGAGCAACCACCTTGAGCGTTCTTGTGTGCCCTTGTGCAGGCTTCTGCGCGGGATGATTTAGAAAATGCTCTGGCGCTGTTGGCATTATCTACCCTTCCTCAAACGCATGCAAACGCGTTTTTCGCGGGAACTATGGACACCCGACAACCAATCACTAAGAGCCCCATCCAAGGATGAGCTATACATGTCCGTCCAAGTTTTACATCCTCAAATAACCAGTAGAAGCCGACGCAAATTATCGGGAAACTATCGGAGAAAATAAAAAAAGCGCACAGTAAACCCCACTAGCACCGCCGCTTCACAATTTTGTGCTCATTTACTCTGAAGTATTCCCTACGCGCATTTTCTTCGGAGGGAAGAATACGCGCGCGCGCGCACGAGGGTATTCCACGCGGAGGGATACACTATCCACGGTGGCGGAACGGGAGGCGTGCGGACGGCACTTCTATCACGGCACAAAAGGGACTTGAATTTTTTGAAACCGCAGTCGGTCGATGGGTAAAAATCTCTCGCGGGAGGCAAAGAAAAGAAAGACGAAGAAGAAGACACGGTGACGCCGTATAGTGAGTACCCTGGGGCCACTCTCGGGCGAAATAGTGAAAATGTGTTCCACTCCATGGCAACGGAGGAGACTCTCACGAGTGCACTCCACGAAAACCCGCCTAAACCTCCACCTCCCGCTCCTTCTCCGATATGGATTTCACGTCCGCTTCACTCCACCGATGCGCACATTTTTTTCGCATGCACTCCGCATGTTCGCACGGTAATCCACCTCGGACAAAATTCGTCGAGGACTTCCTCCGCCAGATAAGTTTCCCTTTAGGAGGTTTTGAAGTTGAGGCTACCGGGAGAGGCACTTGGAGAGGGAACGGTAACAGGTTTAAATCCAACCGCGGCCTATTTGGGCTCGAACTGCTTCGGATTCCCATCACACACAGTCAGGTGGTCACAGATAGGAGGGTTCTGGGGGGTCCAAATGTAGGTCAAGTTAAATTTGATCCTGAATTCACGGCCAAGTCCTGGAAAGTTTCCGTGCAAATGTGGGCTCTACATAGATCTATTTCATTAGAGTGAGGCCATATGGTTCGATCAAAGTTCTTATTTGTCTCTCATCGAAAATTCTTATCCTTAGAGATCCGTTGTTTAAATTTTCACTTATTTCTCAACTGATTACGTGAATCGCTTTTAGAAAGGAAGGATTGTAGGAGGTAAATTAGGTAATCATATTTTTATGGGAAAAGTGTGTATCAAAACTTCAATAAAAGTAAAACAATAAGGATAGTGAAATTACCTAATCTTACACATATGAAGCTTACTTGTTATCTTTCTTAAGGAGCGGCAATAGTATTTTAAATTTAGCCCAATGGAAATATTTTCATTTAATTTCATCTTTGGAACTCTAACACACTACAGAGAAATAAATCGGAAATACTCGAAATTCATATACCAATTCCAAAATTATATATCAACCTATGTGAAATCTCGTCTCCCTATATGTGACCATAACTGAATCCCAAGTGAGCGCAATTTTGCTAGTGAAGTGAGCTATACAGTACTGATAAAAGAACGTTTTTAAGAGAGGAGTTTATTTACTTTACGCCTGTACCACTGGGAAAAAGAAAATATTTAAGACAATTCTCGAAGGAAGAAAGTCGTCATTCAACAATTTGAATGCAACCACTTGCTTTGCTCCCACAATACGTAACAGTTGTAGTAATAGGCCACTTAATAAAAGGTGGTTGGATAGTTAACTCAAAGATTATTGCTGAATTCCGGCCCGCTAACGGATAATCCCAAAGGAAACTGCGACTCTAGCATTGTTAGCAGAATTACTGAGGGTAGGCATTCAGATTGAAATGGAGCACCTTGGCTGAGGGCATTTGAACGCAGGATAATTGAGATTCCGCCGTTCGAATGCGCCCCGGAGCATTAAGGCATTTGATCTCTCATTTGTCCGTTACCCACGCGCTCTCGTAACGCTGTATGCTATTAACTCTCGACCGCTGGGGCAGCAACGCGCCGTCTAGAAGCTGGGAAAACGAATTCACGAGGCACAATAGAGCGATGTGATTAAGTGGGTTTCTTCCTCTATTTCACTCTCCTATGACACACGCTACAATCGCTGCAGCCTGAGAGGATACACTGTCCGGCGTGGAATGCCTGCCAAAGCATTGAGTCCACTCCAAGTGAGTTCGTCGCACCAGGGGCCGTATTCTGTATTTCGTCGGTACCGCACCGGTCGGTTTCCCTTCCCAGCCCACCGACAGCACATCATTCCGTACCGACGACGGTTTCCATACCGACGACGGCAAATTCAGCGATTCAGTATGGTCGTCGGCAAGTCGTCGGTATCAAACCAGTCGGTACGGTTCCCTCTCCTTCCCAAACAGGGAAAATCCGAATATATCCGAAGTTAGAAGTCTTCTAACGCGTCTCCACCAATGAAAGAAGGGTAAAAACAAGTGAGGACTGATTGGCACAGTTTGTTGTTGTCGTTTTAAATCTTTTTATTTGCGGAAATTACGACTTATTGTTAGATTAAGATAATCGATATTGCATAAGTTGTTAACAATGCTTATATAATGTGTGGTAGTAATGCTGTACCTACAGAATCGAAGGAAACAATATTACAACATCACAATAAAGTTTGTATGTGATGGAGATTGTTGTTGTTGGAATGAATTATTGAAACTATCCTAGAGATCGTAGTTTCTTTTTTTAAATATTGG
Source organism: Ischnura elegans (assembly GCF_921293095.1). Classification (NCBI taxonomy): domain Eukaryota; kingdom Metazoa; phylum Arthropoda; class Insecta; order Odonata; family Coenagrionidae; genus Ischnura; species Ischnura elegans. The sequence goes on from NC_060246.1 coordinate 151,560,929, forward strand.
TTCCGTATATTGCTATTTATTCATGATTTGGTAATATAGTTGTCATTAAGTAAGTTCCGTATAAATGTTATCAACGGAAGGTTATGCCATTGGCACCGTAGCAGACGAAAATAACATACCATGGAACGTGAACGTAGGATTCAAAAGCAAATGTAAATGTCATATTAGAGGAACAAGTTAAGAAATTGTTATAAAAATATGGAGCTGGGTGTAATTAAAAGAAGTGTAATGACGAGGAAGTAAAGAAATTGTGATTGGGTGAAATAAATGTTTAAGTTGCGTATTCCAAGTGAGAGAAAATGATAATATTGCGGTAAACCTCATACTTATTAACAAATATCTTCTTTTATCGTCAAGGGAATCAATGCCTGACGATGAAATGAAATATAGTTGCCTGTTACAAATGAAAGAAACTGATACCGTTGTGGCAAACCTCATACTTAAATAAAAAGATCTTATTTCTATGTCGAGAGAAACGCCAAATGATGATCGGGTGATATAATAGTTGCCTATTCAAAGTGAGATAAAGTGATAACCTTGCGGCAAAACTCATATTTAATCAAAAATATCTTTTTTATGTCAAAGGAGCAAATAAATGATGATAGAGTGAAAGAAATCCTATTACAAGCGAGTGAAAGTGGTAACATAAATGAGAGAAAGTCATTATATAGTGGCAAACGTCATGTTTATTAACCAATATCTTATATTTCTGTCAAGGTAATCAATATAGATGATGACACAGTGAATTATAGTGGCCTATTCGAAGGGGCAGAAAAAGATAACATTGCAGCAAACCTCATTATTTACTCGGTGATGAGATAAAAACAAAATAAAACGTACAATGCGCACCGGGGAGTTCATGAAACCCAATTTTCGGTGGCCGTACCGACACCTTTTTGCTGTCGGCAAGGCTACCGACGATCTCTCGCCCTCACGTCGGTGCCGCACCGATCGGGTTCGTACAGAATCGCACGACTTCTTACCGGGAGTCGGTGTGACGTCGTACCCGACGAATCGGTGCCGCACCGATCGGTTTGGAGTTACAGAATACGGCCCCAGATTACGTTCTACGTGAAAACATGCTTGCTACGGTAGAGGTGGGTTTGAATCTCATGTTTCAAGAGGAATCTACAAGTTTGGGAATGACTGCACGCAATAGAATACCACCACAACTACTTGTACTGCATATATACCTCAAATAATGCTCGTTCTTTAAAATACAGAGGGTAATTTCCTCACTCCTCAGCCACACAAATTATATTTAGGGTAATTTGCTCTGCATCCTTTAGTTGGGAAATGCACTGTTTTAACTTCAACTAAAGTACGTGGTTTTTCTTATGATTATTCAAAATACTTCAACGAATTGGGAATATACCAGAGAGACTGTAGCCCTGAACGAGTCCTGATGACTCTAAATAATAATTGAATAATATACTAAAACATTCAGAAGCATATTAGCGATAATAATAATAGACAGGTTTTTTATACATACTGCATATTTAATATTGTTTACAGCAAATTTAATGCTTGAGTTGATGAGTAATTATCTAATAAAATTAGGCATGCACTCAATCAAAATCAAACTAAACAGTATAATATTTCAATTTATTGGCCTTTTCTTCAATTCATTATCCATCTAAAGAAAATTAGAAAATGCCGCCTATTTCAATGCAAAATTGACATATTTGCGCAATCCTTGAAAAAACTAAACGATGATCAATTTTTTTTCAACGTACACCAACAACGTCTACTTTTCAGTTAGATGGACAAAACATATCGAGAATTCAAATAATAATCACGCTGAGGCACTAATATAGGAGGATGTGTGAGAATGTCTTAAAAATAAAGATGTTCCATCTCCACTCATTTTCACTTCATATAAAGCTTTTTAACTTTTTACACATCTTTAATCCAGAGAGTAGAAGCTACTACCTGGTAAACGGGATATGGTTAACGTTTAGCATAATAAAAGGGGGGAAATCAACAGCATCGTTTCCATTCAATCTCTCTCGAGCCAACAGAAGTGAAACAAAACAGTCACGCAACTCGTGCTCGTAGTCCGACTGCCAAACTGCCAACAAGGATTAAAGTTTTGTGGTGGCGGAAACTGATGAGTTCAACCGTTGCACGGGAAATTTCTGGATGTGTTCGCGGTGAGACAGATTAAATTAAGAGGACTGAGGATTGGAATTGGTACGAATAAAAAAATCCTCAATGTTTTTTTTCCAACGACCACCTACGAAGCAATTCAGCCCAAATTCACCGCAGCAGAATTAACGTCCCTAAAAAGGCAGGTCGGTGAATTGTTTCACTTGAAACGAGGAGCCAACTGCAGCCATTCTTGATCACAGATTAAAGCCAGCTAACGTTGCGCAAAAACTACGCTTTTCATTGCCCGGTCCATTAAATCAGAATTTTTGCTCTCTACCTCCTGGATCAAGCGAAATAACTTTTTGGTAGTGCCCAATATCGTTGTCAGTTGTAATTAATGCTTATGGTGCAATTGTTTTAAAAAAAAGAGCCCTGGTTTTTATTCTTATCGGATTTAACAATCGCATATGATAAGGCCTTTCAAAATAATTAATTATAATTTAATTAATTTATAGGTATTTTTTATTTTATCAGGTAAATATTCCACTACAATACTAAAAAAACAGCTATTAATAAATAAAATAAATTTCGACGTCGATGGTTAACATTCCAAATTTAAATAAGTAATGGGACAGAACTACATAAAAAAAGAAAAGTACCAGTTATAACGATCGTCTACAGTCGATTTTAGTGACAATGACGTAATAAATGTATCTAAAAGGTGAATGGTACGACAAATTAATTATGCTGGCATTGTACCGAGGATGGGGAAAAGGTGTATGCGGTCATTTTTCACCCTCCTGATAGCAAAATATTTGTATCAATTTTATGTGTCAATTAAGGGAATGTGGCATTCAATTTTAACGAGACGGACGATCTTTGTCTGGATAAGGTCATTGTGTTGGATAATTTACCCTGGGTCCGGCAAGTGATTAATCGGTCGCGTCATTTGTTTTTCCGAAGGGTTGATATCGAAACTGGATTTGACGGGAATTTAAAGTGGTCACAAAAACACTGCGGTTGGACGTAAATTTTCTCTGGGAAAGGTAAAATATAGTCACAATTACTCTTGATGTTTGGAACACGTATATTTTTTTTGCATTTTCCTGATATTAAGAACACGTTCTTTTGAGGACGAATTATTACGCTCGTGCGATATTTAATCCCGCATGGTACACATTTCGTTTTCGAGAGCTCGCTACATAACAGCCACGGCTAGAATGGAGAGTTTTAAGGTAGCTATAAGAGATATGACGTCAAACATAGGAAAAACAATAGAACTTCGTATGCGCAGGCCCGCTCTCTGACCTTAAGGACAAAGGTAAGAATTCTGGAGGAGTGCTACGAGGAAATTATCAAATGTAAGCGAAACGAAAAACATACTTCACATATGTATTTTCTCTTTACTTATTGTTAGTGTAGAGTTTGAAGCGTGATATTTAATTTGACCGTGTCTGAGTGAATCATTGGCTGGCTATTTCATACCAATCCTCTTTAACACTAGAACCACTGAACTTTCCAACCCCACCAAAACCGCGGCATGGGACTTTTTTGTCCCATTGACAAAATACGTTGATCCTGTCATGTTTAAGTATAATTGATGGTTTTTTGCGGTTTGTGTGAACAAAACACGTGTTTAGGTAATGTTTAAAACGTTTTATTAAGTATAACTAGGAACACAGTAAACTTATTTTGACAGAAAAAGTGCTGTTTGTCAAGAGGGGCGCAGCGCCGGGCAGAGGTGACGCGGCCGGCGCTGCGTGAGTAGGCGGCCGGCACAGTGCACAGATTATTCCCTTCTGCGCTTCTAACTGGCAGAATAACGGTATTTGTGCATCGATCACCTTCGTTTTAAACTGTTATTATGCTAAATACAAAATAAGTGTACAAAAAAAAACCCGAAATGATATGTTTTCCCCATATGGGGCAAAAAAAAGTCCCATTCCGCGGTTCTTGGTAAATCGGCGTTTTTCTCGCGAACCAAACATCGTAAATATTTTCCATATAACTATTCGCAAAAGCATAAAAAACGAGTAAAAATCAGTAAATTTCAAAGGGATCAAACCACTAGTACATGAATCGCAAACATTTGCAAAGGGTGATGGGACAAAAAAGTCCCGTCCGCGGTTCTAGTGTTAAGTTATGCAGTGTTTTACAACTCCAGCACGACGCGTCATAAGGAAAAAATGTGGATACTTTAGGCTATTTAATGATATTATTGCTATAGTGAAATGTTTTAGTTTTTGTTGTAAAATGTTATTTAAGATTAGATGCATTAGAAAGATCGAGTGAGAGGAAGATGTGTGGATGCATATATTATTAATGTGCAAAGCTCATAAGCCTCAATAAAAGATGTAAACGACACCTCTTATTTCCGTATCGGTATCATTTCTTACATCGCAATTAGAACACACGATACATTTTCTTCAAACTCGGCCTAATATTATTTTCTAACCCAGAATATACTCGTATCCAGTATCCAATTGTTGTAAAACTGTGATGGAGTTTAAAAAAAGAGACCTATATTTTTCCCTTTTTCGATTAATATACGAGAGCTATTTGCGGCGAAAATCAGCGGTCTTATCCCTTCCATAGGGAAGTTGATGACGTCATGCGCTATGGCCAAGCGCGTCACCACTTCTCAGTCCCTCTTCGGCCTCGCGCGTCGTTCTTGCGTGGCAAATACGTGTGCACACTCTTGTGAGAACTCCTTCCTCAATGAGCGGTTATTTTTGTAAGGGTAAACGAATTAAATTTCTTATGGCGTCACCAACTCAGGAAAAATGGGCAAAAATTTGGCGTCCTTTTTATCTCAAAATTTTTGGAGAATATATGTGTGTGGAAGAATTTGTGTGTGTGTTTTTTATGGAAACTTATCTTTATACTCCATCCATTTAAGAAGTTCAATGAAATGCGATCCAGAGTCTAAATGAGTGCAATAGTCACATTGTTGACGGATACCGGCATTCTCAGATTAAATATTGAGGTTGGGTTTATATTATAAACTGAAACACGGAAAGTGAGTCACATCGAGAGGAATAAGGTGCCACTGTAAAGACGGAAAGAAATATGGTCACGCCTACGGCAAGTGTCTGCCAAACAACATACACAATGTTTATTCCACACGATATAAGTCTCTTGCTAGCTAGCTAATAGGAAAGTTTGTGTAATAATTTTCTAAATAAATAAAAAGAACTCAGCATACGTCCTCAGTGCCGATGTATCTACTTCAAAAGAATAAATAAAATGGAAATAGAAAGCCAAGAATGTATAATTTGAAAAATCAGAAGTGAAATCGTTTTATGTTTTAACATAAGTGTTTCTGATGTCCATTTTAATAATCAAGCATGAGCAAGCAAATAATACCAAATAGTCCAGAAAATGGAATCATATTGTTGAAAGGATTAATTAATGAGCATGAAACTCAGCATAACCCATAATGCATAAAATAACCTTTCATATTATTACGAAGAAGCAGGTTAGACTATCATCAAATATATCACTCCATGAATTCTCTCTCAAAAACTGATAACTCAATAGCATAGCATTCAATATTTTCATGCATAATTGTGTGTAAATATTATTTTTATATAAATTTAGTAACGCACAAATGTAAATCTTCCTCAAGCTGTCAGCTTCTTATTCTTGTAATTTAGGAGATTTGCATAGGAATTGGAGATAAACTATCAAGATAGGAGTCTACAATCCTATGAATAGGAGCAAGCCACAACTTCAACGGTTAAATATTGGTTTATTTTGACAAAGAAATCACCTATAATTACTCAACGTATCTCAACTTTGCAATGGACTTCTCATGAAAACCGTGGAAAAACCAGGATTAATCGATTTCAAAAAGATTCTCTGCGATATGCCCCATCGATTTACAGCCAAGAACTTGGAATTCCCCCTCTTCCTTCAGAATTCACCCTTAAATCCCATTAATCAGTCGTACAAACGATTTTGGTTAATAATATGATAACCTAGGATAATTCCGATGAATCACTCACAAGAAAGGAAAAGGGCTGAGTCATGAAATATCGCCCTGACACAAGGTAGACGGGATGATAAGTCTTCCACCACAATTCAGCCACGGGGATCTTAAGGGAGAGGAAATGAATCTTTCCCTTAAAAAAAAACACATACCAGTGGTTACTTCCAGTTTTTCCTACGGGTAATGAAATCGCATTTTTCCCTCAGCAAAGTTCTTACGAGTCCTTATAAATCCCATCACTTCCCTTTTTCATTCCCATAACGACTCGATGACATCACCTTTTTTAGTTTCCCTCCCACAACCTGCTCACCAAAATTCTCCAATGCCGATTCCCGTTCAACCGATTTATGGCTCCTTTTCGTCTCGCCTGAGTTTCCTCGACCACCCTCTCTCTCCCACGCCTCCCTCGCTTTGCTCGCCAAACCACTTGGAAGGGTTCTTCTCCTACCATTCCTTCCTGCTCTCAATCTCAGCAATCTTTACTCAATGGATTACCTCAGTTGTCATATTGAGGAAGATATTCATATTCGCCACGAAAAATTTACCGTTCGAAAGTTATTTTACATACTCGTCACACTTCTTTCACCAAAATAAGTCATCCCAACGGACGATAAGATTTAGTTTCACATTCAAAAAGCCACCATTTTACCATTAAAAGTAGGTTTTAGCCCTAATTACTATTGGTTATCATGAAAAGAGCAACTATTAATGGAAAAATAATATTTCTTTACCAATCATTCCATTAAAGTTATCAATTATTTAATTATGAGAGCTTACTTTGTTCAATTTTTTCTGAAAAAAGCTTTCTTCTATAAACAACAGTAAAATAGGGGGTAAAAACATGTTGTAATTGTGCCTGCTTGTGCTGATAATTCTCATGTTTTACCATAGGATGGTGTAGATCAGTGAAACTTGCAGACAAGTAGTGAAGCAAATGAATAATTACGTGTGTAGTAGCAAAAAGATTGTTGCAATTTTTTATTACTGGCCGTTTTATGTCAGCCTTCCTCAATCCAAGTTCTGTCTATTCACTTCCTATTCTTGAACTCATTAAACATTGATATGTAATTTGATTTAATTATAATTTACATTGATGAATAACCAACATTTCTAACTTCTCCGTGCATATAGCAGTGGATACACTACCAATAAAACGTATTAAAATAATTTCAAAATCCAGTGAAGGGTTATAAAAGTAATGAAATATGCTCTAATGTCTCTCATCATCTAGGAACTGGCGAGAAAATATAAATTTTAATGTTGAAAACAGTTTTATTATTCACACAAATAACACTAAATGGTCTTCATAATTCTCTGCCTCAACCATTTTGGCTCTGACGATTAACGTTAAAATAAAATTAGCCGAAGAAATTAAAAAAATACCAATTTAGAATGATTTTTAAATACGCATAGCGATAAATTTGTCCAACTTTTCGATTGAGATAATTTGGTTAAACAAATTATCATATTTCAAATATAAATTTCTCATCAGTATTAATCTTTTATGATAAAAAAAGTTGCATTAATGAATGTCTTAATGAATGCCTATTGCCTTTTCGCTTTTCTATATCATATGAATATTATTCACATGGTGAATATATATAATAATTATGAATTTCACGATTTCGCTGTTCACTAAGAACCATGTAGTTTTCACAATGTTCAGTATCGAATTCGGTGCATTGAAAAAAATATGAGGAAACAAAGACTCTTCATTCGAGAAAAGTATTCAAGTTTAATCACATGTGAATGGAGATGAATATTGAGGATTGGTATTAGAGGTGCCCTAAAGCGAAGGCATTACTTTTGGCAAACCTTTCCATCGCCCCTTTAATCTAACCATTTCTTCTCCGTCTCCCTTGAGAAAGAATCTACATATTAAGGGCGACCCCATATACCTAACCTCCTTTCAACCTGATTTAATCCTAACAGCAACCCGTTTTATTTTCCTTTGAGTCCTAATTTTTACATTTCATTCCACCCTAAGCTCACCTCCAAACCTACTCCAATACTCCTTAATGACTTCGGCTCCCTCGTTAGGAGGATCAATAAAGAGAGGAATCCATTTTTCATCTTTTGCTCCTGTCAAACCTATATGCGTCGCCCCGAGAGCGGTTTGTGAATAAAGAACTTTCCTCGGTTAAGCCTTGGAAGATTCAGGTGACGCAAAGAAGTTTTGCAAATGAGGCATTCCGCAGATTCCCTTCTCAAAGCGATCGAGGGCTGTCAAGGCTGTAGAGGGAACGTGCGCATCTTCGAGACCAACTTGTGGAGTGTGGAGGATAAATTGCAAAAGTTTGATAATATGAAGCGAGTGTGAAATATTGAGAACGACATGAAGTCAAATTTGCATTGATCACAGCAAAAATCACAGAGATCTTCTCTTACTCATCATAAGCTATGATTTTTACCATAAATAGTATTGCAGTTATCCAAATATTATCGTTAACTATGTGCAATTTTTTCAACGATAAAATAAATCCTGGAGTATATCTCATATATATTTTATTTTTATTTTTATTTTATTCCCAAACCACCGAATACAGCTCATGTTGGCCATTTTACATCGGGGTATTCAACAAATTTAATAATTAAACGCACACGAACAACCATGCCCTGGACAGGGGAAACCTACCCAGGCGGGACTCGAACCCGCGACCTCTTGTTTGGCAGGCGAGAACGTTACCCCGCCGCCACCGAGGCCGGCATATAATGCAAAAAAGCTGTTATCCAACGTTTCAGTTTATTTAAAATCTTCATCGGGGCTTAGTTTTGCATATATTTATTATTTCAACCTAATAATTTGAATTGTAGTCTTAGCATAGTAAAGCAGGCAGAAATTTTCGTGTTTTACCAGTTACTGAGCTCATGACCAAGCTCTTCGTAAACAGGTATTTGCCTAGCACTCAGGTTAAAATACAATGCATGTGTTCATAACTCAAACCCCAATCTGGGGCCATTCCTGGTTATGATCCTGATTGAGTTTCTTCACGGATTCTCGCCCACATTCTCAGGAACAGGCCGCCAGCGGTTCTCCTCTGGGCATAAAACGCATCATCGTTAAGATTGATCGTGCCGGTAGTCGCCGACTCAATCTCAGGGTGGATAACCCGTGAAGACTTCATCAGTCTTACATGTCTTCTTTTAATTTTTTCATTTTTTGGTACGTTTTCCTTTTCGGTAAATTATTCGGCCTTGTTCCACTTCTTTCGCCAAAATAAGGCATGCCATTATAGAATAAATTCCGTTTCAAATTCAAAAAGCCACAGTTTCACCATTCAATGTACATTTTAGTCCTAATTTCTATTGGTTGTCACGCTCACGAAAAGAGCTTTCATTCAATCGTAAAGTTTATTTATCCAATCCATAAAAATTATCATATATCTTGTTTTGATTATTTATTTCGTTCCGTATCTGAAAACTGACTGATGTGTAAGATGACCTGGAGGAAGCTTTTCTTCAGAAATGCACTTGAAACGCATCCCTTTAAGATTGGGTTTTTAGGGTGATGAGGATCTTTTTAGGAAGGGTTCCGTCGCGGTTAAGGAAGCGAGTGTATTTGAGGGAGTTTGTTCCTCAAGGAATATTGGCATTTTCAGTTGATGTCACGCGAGGCGTAACGCGCGGATCCAATGACTGTCTTGGGGAATAAGAAGAAGTTTGCCGGAGGGTGTTCGGATTTTCCCTTAGAGAGGGATAAATTGGAGATATGAGAGGAAAGATGGATGGAAATGGAAGAGGAAGCTTGAGGAGCAGATTAAATTTCCACGAGACGCAAATATATATACTCAAGGACTCAGTGCGGGTGGAAAAGGACGTAGAATAAAACAATACAGGGATTATAGGCTCAATACAGGGATTATAGGCTCAGCTGGAAGAGATAGGTCCGTAAAGAAACGGGTTTACTCCGGAAGAAAATTTTCCGGAAAATATAAATGAATATAAATTTCATAAGGTTTGTTATGTTCATTTCTCGCAGCATGATTTACGAATAATGTCGCAAGAAGCCGTTTTACTGTGTAGTATTGAATAAAAGATATTTAATAAAGATAAAATTTGTGCCTAGTAGCGCACTGATTAATTTTAAGCAAAATAGTAGTGTAGCAGTCAAAACATTCTCGTCTTTTACCAGTAACTAAGCTCATGATGAAGCTTTTCGTAAACTGGCATATGCCTAACACTCAAGTTAAAATAATATGGATACGTTTTTAGCACAAGCCTCGATGAAATAATATGCAAACACTTGCTCTCTTCTCCTAGATCTGAGAACATGAAAAGTAGCAAGGGGATATCGCTCGATAAATGGTCTAACGTTTTATCACATGCGAATGAAGACAATCAAAACGGAGTAAATTATAAGTATCATTGAATTAATGAAGCCTCAGAGGGGATGATTTGAATTGATTAAAAATACTAATTTAAAAACGACAATAAAATGGATATACGTGAAAAATCGTTCGCAAGTTTAATTGCGATGCATTCATTGTTTATATTGTTCCTACGCGTTACTGAAAACAATAAATTACCGACATTCAACTTTCGAGTGTAGGAAAAATCTTGGAGATAATTAAGGTGATGATTTATTGAAAAGTGTAATCAGTATGGGAGCCCCAGTATTCACGCAGAGAAGGAGAAAGGAAAATGATTATTGCGCTGTTTTCCGGAAGTGGTAGAAATATTCTTGGAAGGTTTTAAAGTGGATGTCGGTGGAAAATCGGTCGTAACGTGAAATCTGAGCGAACTATAATGAACAAGCTACGAAAAAACATCAATAATTTTATTTAAGGCTTTTATATCTCTTAGACTTCTCTCATCATAATCTTGACCTTTATAATGGCAATAAAGTGCTCGTATGTATAAAACTAAATTTATTCTCCGTCATTATAAATCGAGCCCACAAAAAGTCTTGGTGACAAGTAAGTAAGAAATGATTTAATGAATTAAGTTACAAGTATGGGATCCCCAATATTCATGTGGAGAAGGAGAAAGAAATAGCATTATTCCGCTGTTTTCCGGCGGGAGTGGTGGAAATCGTAGGAGTCAATATATTTACGACGGTAACGATGCGACCGTATCAGGGTCACGTTGCTCTCATCGGTTTTCCAACTTGTTCCCGTCGACGACGATGTGCGACGGTAGAGAGAGATTTCCTGGGCGACGAGGGCGCCCCTCGCGGATTCCTCGAGGAACTATCGCCTCCGAATAATAATCTGGTGAAATCTTCTTGTCTCTCGCTTCGACGTTTCCCCTCTGTATCACTCTGTCTACTCTCACCCACTGGGCTTCCAATTCGACCAACCCCCTGAGGCGGTTGCCAGACGCAAAACCCTTCCTTTCCACCACCAATGCTGCAAAGTCTCGCTGCTCCGATAACGTCGCCATCCTTGGATAGGTTTCGCCACGAAGGAAGCACAGGACGAGCGAGAGACAAATGGGAAAGAGGCTCTTGTTAGGCTTAGGAGATGTATTGGAGGCGTCACGCAAGCCATGGGGCAAATAAGATTCCGATATCTCCACCCTCCTTGGTGCAGCGTTGAATCGTGGAGCAATTACTAGATTCCTAAGGGTGTGTTTTCAATGCCTCAAACTCGGCAATAACGATATGGAATCGATCCTTTAGTAGGCCTGTGGAACCAATACAGGAATATTTTTCAAGTATTTATATTTTTTCAGAATGTATAAAAAAAGTAATAACCTACATTGAAAAATTTAGCCCGGTGGCCTTGACGGCGTAAATACACAATTAAAACCGAAACGATCCGCATGATGCCTTAGCGAAAGTTTTGGTAAAGCAATAAAAGTTCATTACTACGCATAAGAGTACGAAATTTCAAGCATTGATCTATTTTAATAATAAAATTGTGAAAATTGTATATAGAGTAATTATTTAGCCCAAGGTTATCCTTAAAAATGGGTGAACTGTATGCATGGCAAGAAAATATATCAGAAGCAATATTGTAACATAAAACGTTGGTTTGCTTCAATAGTATGTTGACAGAGGAATTCCCATAAGTATTAGCAACATCGGATCCCGAATATTTTTTTTCTGGGGTGGTACCAGGGCAAGACAGGCAAACGGTAATCTCACATTTGGGATTAAAAACTACATGCAACAATGGGGTTGTTCACCATATTTATTTATTTGAGAAATCGAAAGATCGTGCTTCAGAAGGAGCAATGACAATTATATTATGCTATTTTCTTCATTGTACATGTTTAGAGAAGGCTTTAAACAGTGACAAATTTTACGTTACGCCAAAAAGCCCTACTTCCATCTTGAATTGATGTGTGACGTCACAAGGCTGTAGATGCCCTACTGCAGTGTTGTTTAAGTGGCTCAGCAGGGTTATTCCACTAATCGTATGGCCAGGCCATAAGTCGAAATCGACCATAACTACGGCTTCGAGACATACGTATGGCTTCAAGCGATTCTACTGTGAGCGAAAGGCCATAAGTCGGGCGGTAGCTATGGCCTAAAGGTCGTAATAATGTGGCCTGCCTAGGAGGCCGTCAGAACACGGGCCATACGAAATAACATTGCTCGCCTAAGGAGTTATAAAAGAAACTTACGAAGTGTCATCGATTACATAGCGATTGTTTCAAGAAATATATGAATATTGTGGAGGAGCACATACGGATTCAATGGGCATTGGCTAGATTTATGAAAGAATGACGTCGATTTCATAATGAGGATAGGTGTAGGTAATCGGTTCGCATACGATGATGATATTTTCATTAAATATTTCCATGAGTCAACAGTTGTTATTGAATTCGTTAGTAGATATAGTGGATGAACTAAAAGTTCGCATGTAGTTAAAAAGTTAGAAATACATTTTTAATGGATGCTCTGTTAAAGTGAACGGAGGAACGGGCTTTTATTTGCTTTCTGTGCTACATTTGCTAGCAGATTTCTTACTTGTTTCGAAAAGCTATAGGTAGCTTGAAATACCCGCTATTAAATGTTTTATATTTTAAGATTCTCGTAACATTACGGTTCATGAGGGAGGATATCCGAGAAACGTAGGGTCAGACATTTTTTATGGCAGTAAGGCAATCTTCAGTAAGTCGATGCGTGAAGGACAAATGTCGTCCACAAATCAAGGGAAGAATGATAGTCTAATATTGATGTTTTAATTTTATACAGCTACCTAAACATAAGCCTCTGATAATAAAATTAATGAAAGTTAAAGTTTCAATTTCATCTTTAGATTTCGTGCATTGGCTGGATTTCTAAGGCTTTTGGGGGCAAAGGAATGCAGCCATGAGACAATAGTTACACCATTGAAAGGGGGTTACAACTACAATAGGATGTCATGTTCTAACTCTTTCCATTACATGCACAGTTCACGAATATTATAATACTGTACGGTACAAATCGTGTACAAATTTCTTCTGCTTCTTCTCGTCCGTGATTTGCGATCTTCACTTTTTTTAAAGATCTCCAGCGTCTGCCGCCAGACCAGTGTTTAAAGAAAATCCAAATTTATCCTTTAATAAGAGTAATAATAAGCAAAATTACCCTTACTTGTACATATTTATTGCTCATCATATCACAAATAGCACTGCAACGCACACATTTCACGAGCTGTCTTTTTGATACTTGTAATCAGTATATTCCGAATCAACTGATTCAATGAAAAACTTGGCTCACAATAAATATAAAACACTATTATGTAACACTAATAAAACATGATAATCGGTTTTCCAATCACTCTGCACACACTAAAAGAATTTGCACTCCTTGAAGTTCGAAAGGATTCTCCACACCTCACTTCCCACTCATCATTAACGACTTAGAATCAGTTTACGTTATTTCACATTGACATTGCGAAGACAATCAAATGAATAGGCTGAAAAAAATTGCTAAACTAGTTATTGTAACATCAAAAAACTTCGAATTTCACTATTACTCTTACCGTAACCAAAATATGACCAAAACAAACAACAGCGCAACGAAATGCGTGAAATGTAAACACTGGCGAATGTTATAAATAAATTGGCAATATGTAATAAAATCAAACAGAACTTAGAAGCGAACAAACGAATGAAAATTAATATGCATTCGATGTATTCCTAAAGTACAACTAGCTCAAATATGAAACATATCCCCTTCGCAATAGTTAGATACCTTAGATCGAAATGTATGGGGTTGATTGAACCAGCATGGAAGAAATAAATAATTTCGTCGAAGATGTTACATTCACAACTCGCTTCGCTCTTTACTTCATCGTCTATATGCAATCATTCACTTAGGGGTACATTAAGGGAACAAATTGTGTTCACTTGCACTAGAGGCACAATGGAAGTTCACTGCACGTAGTTTCTTAGCAAATGCAGCTATACAAAACTTTCAATTCCTGTCAACGCTACATACGTTGCCTGCCTAACTTGAAGAATGGATTTTATGTCGCCTTGATCCATTCGGAAGTTTCATGCACAACATAGGCCATTTCAACATAAGGAATAACCATGGTCAATGTCCAGTCGGCATGCAGAGTGCTCAGCTTGGCATCGAGGGTACAGGTCAGCCAGGCCAGGCGTACAGGCTTTCTACGTCATCACCTCTATTTCAAGATGGCGGACCGTTTTTGGCGGCGTTGAAATTGTTCGCATTTTGATTGCTAATAATTACACCATTACTTTTTCAACGCATCAGTAATTAATCCCAATCAAAATTAAATTACATCAGAAGTGATATCCATTCGTTTTTTGAGACCGTTCTGATAGGCTTGAACAACCTATATGGTATTACACTACGAAATTTACTCTTAATTTTAATATGAAAGTTACTAATATGTAAATATATATAACTTTTACATTAAAATATAAAACTTATTAATATTTGTATTAAATATCTCGTCTATTTTTTAAGCGCCTTGGGGGGTACGTAAATCCGTGCCCCTTCTAAATCCACCTATGAGTATTAGTATATCAATGAGAAGATCTAACGTTAATGAATATTTCGTGGCTGAAATTTAAATTACGCCATCACTTAATTTTAGACGAAATTTAAAATTAGCAGTGCCCTTAGTTCATCGGTTGCTTTCAAAGTCTCCTAGAGCTTAAGATGACTCATTAGATGGATAGAGCTTTGAAAGTGTTATAGAAGTTACATGACCTAAGACATTGCGGATCAGACATATACATCAAAATATTAGAAGACAATAGGCTTTAATACTTTTTTTAAATTTTTTAAAACTAACATTTTATAAATAGATATATTATCCGTAACAATTCCTTCAATGGAAACGGACGCAATAAACACTAAATATTTTTTTCATATAAATGTTGATAGTACCGAATAGATACGATAACGAAAAAGGGAGGTAAAATGTAAGAGTATTTTCGACAGAGAAAATTAGTTAAGTCAAGGTCATTAAGATATAAGTGTTGTGGTGCTTAGGCATATTCCTAGCTTAAAACGATGCTGATCTTGCCTAACGCAAGGAAACATAAAGCACGAATGCACTCGCGAGGAAATTCAGGAGAGAAAACATACCGGAGTGCCATTCAAAAGATAACTCAGAGCATCACAATAGCCATTAACAGGCCCATTCACATTCCCAGCGATTCTTTTACGCGAGGAGTTCGCCGGAGATGAGGAAGTTCATGAAAAAAGATTCCCCTTTTTCACCTCCTGCTTCGAAGAGATGATTCACAAGTTACTTCTAAAGTCACCGTTATTTAAAAAATTGCGTTCCACGGCAAAGCATCGTAAATTATCCTTAGTTTTTAAATAATAAAAAGATAATCGCAATGTAGTTCCAAACTAATGGAAGCGATTGCAAAATAGTATTTGACCCTAAAGTTTGGGAAATATTTACTGGAAGGAAAAAATAAACCCAAAAGCATCATGTAGTATTAGTGAAAATTGATTTTTTTCACAAAAAATATTGCAAATAAATTATTATTACTATCATACGTCGCTATGGTGAGCAATTCTCTAAAATAAAAATATTTAAAACAATGAATCATTCAGTATACGCGAATTATATTACGATGCAATCCTTTGGAAGGTCCCAATTCCTTTGATTCATTAAGTGGTGACTGAAAGGTGTAACGTTTAATTTTTTCCCACATAAAGATGTAAAACTTGGCTACGTCGTCGAATCCTAAGAAAGCTAGAATCCTATTACGAGGAATAAACTTGAAAAACATCTCTCAGACTGAAAAGCAGCGAATAATATGACAAAATAAAAAAGGTCAGTCTACGGTGAAAATATTACGTTTGGTTATTAATCGACTACACAATCAACAATAATTTATCAATTAATTACGTTTATAAATATTGGCTTCCCGTATCAAAAGTAAAAGGCTACAGGTACACCCAAGAAGCTACCCTAGCTTCCTGTACATCATGGGCCTCGAAGAAGATGGGATCAAATATCGCTTCACGTTATTCTTTTGCATTTCGCTTCACATTTATTTTATAGAAAGTTAGTTTTTACTGTCATAATAAAATTTAAAGCATTCATGAAGAACCAATGCCCACGAATTCCAATCTTTCTTTCAAAAAATATATGTATAAAATAAAAACCTTTCAGCTCTCCCTCTGAAAAGGGCGCAAAGTTTGGGAAAAGCAGATGAAAAGAAGAAAAAAAAAGAGAGAGGGAGTTAGAAATATTCTGAAGTGGAGGCCAAAGTTTCGAAGGAAATGAAAAGGGTGAGGAATTTGACGAGTGGGCAAGTGCGAAACAGGTTGAGGATCGGTGCCAGAGAGGAAGAAAAGGGCATAGGAGAGGTTTGCGCGAATTTCCAAGGGAGAAACCAAAAGAAGAGAGGGTTCCTGCCACACACAGAAATATTCTTTCGTAAAGGACGCA
This sequence comes from Ischnura elegans, assembly GCF_921293095.1. Taxonomy (NCBI): domain Eukaryota; kingdom Metazoa; phylum Arthropoda; class Insecta; order Odonata; family Coenagrionidae; genus Ischnura; species Ischnura elegans. The sequence goes on from NC_060246.1 coordinate 151,577,834, forward strand.
GAGAACGGCAAAAAAAGCCTCCTTCCTCTTCCTTCCCCGTTGTTCTGTAATACGTATGCATAATTTTTTTTTAATTCCACAGATTTCTTTTTCGGCATAACTGAGGAAGAGATGTATTTTTCGTTCAAATCGAAGGAAAGAAGTCAAATGGGGAAAAGTGATAGGGAGAAGTCGAATGTGAATGAGTGATGGAGGTGGAATCGCAGGCTGGGAGGCGTCAAGAGGCAGAGTTTTTGACTGGGGATGAGGACCATGGCAACAAGAAGAGGGACCATTGTTGTGAAGGCGGGGTAAGAGTAGGTAAGAGTAAGAATAAGGCTAATCAAGCGTACGAAGCAAATTCCATTAAAATTTCCAAATATGATCTTCTTTTGTTTTCTTCCACTCAGACTCGATATCACACTTCGTTAATATTTGATTGTTGGAAGGTAAAGATAATTTCAAAGTAAAGCTGCATCTTCTTCATTTAGCCATACCATCTTAAGTTAAAGATAACACGAGAGATGACGCCCACTTTTAATAAGTTGATGACGTCATTAGAGTTTCGAATAATTAACTTGTTTCGGGAGAACCTTTTACAGAGGGAAAGAAACGTTCACAAGAGCGTAAACAAAAATAATTAAAGCGAGGCTAGTGTACATGACTGAGGAGTAGGGGAGAAGTAGCTATCCGCACGCCATGAGCTCATGGCATCATCAATTTAAACGGGCAAAGGGGGAAGCTGGTGATCTTTCGTCATAAATATCTCGAGAGGTAAGTGAAGGATCGAAAAACGGAAATATAGCGGTCTATTCATTTCTCAAAATATATCAAAATCTATGATGAATACAAATTATTGAACTAGAACATAATAACAGATCGACTGACGGCCAAAAAATATAATATAGGTACATTTACGCATTAGGAGTTGCATTTAAAAACTCGCATTTTTATGAAGGCTTTTGTTACAATACAAGCGAAGCAAAAAATTTGGTTAAAGCTGTTGTTAACAATTATGTGAATAATTTTGTATTATCAGCGCTATCTGGAGTGTGTTGTGTGCGCATGCGCATACTAATGGCAGATGCTAGATGTGTGTGATGTACGTGAACAAGCAGTCAGTCAGTCACTAGCCAGCAAGCAGTTATGTTGGTAGAAGAACAGAGCGATCTCCTGTATATATCATTAGTTCGTTACAATATTAAAGCGTATCTTTATCTTAACGGCTTATGTTATTTCTCGCAAACCATACCTTTCTCAACAGCTGTAATACACGCTGTTTAGAACAAATATTAAGTTCGCAATAGCATAAGAATAATGATAAAAATAAGACTGAAGGTCCTGATTGCAAAATTTTTGAGACATTAGGAAACGAATGCTGAGTCGAAGTCAAGTGACGATGGTTATATGAAAATAACGCCTCTTTGGTTTAAATTCGTATGAACAGAGTCGACTGAAAATAATGAAAGGCTTAAATTACCTTCATGTTTAGCTGTTGAAAGCCATTAAATGTTGTCTACGATTAACAAACCTTTTTGATGATATATACGGAAAGTATTAGCTAAGAATTGCGCGGTCACGTTGCTATATTACTTAATGAACAAAGCTCCGAATTAGTTTCTCTGGAAAAGTCGACCGAGGAGCTAGCGGGAGAAAGGACTTATTTGTCTCTGGAGCAAATTATGGGAAAATATGTAGTGTGCTCTAAGAAACAAATGAGTTCCATACGGATAAATGGAGAAAACATTGAGAGGCAACTCCAAACAATTCTAACAATCGTGGCAATGTTGAAATTATTATCGTGGTGATCCATTTAATTCTGATAGAGCGCAAAATATTCGATTGCCTCAGGATTGTCTACCTGCATCTTCAGGAGTTTTTCCACGTAATCTTAGTACAAATTCTGATTTTAAGATGATGACAAAACCAGTTTGCTAGCAATGTTTTTGCCTTTGAAAAAAATCATGAATATTTTTCCGAATACCAGCTTTTAGTTAATTATATTAATGCAGTAGGGTATCAAAAGTTCAAGTGCATACGCAGCGAATTTCAACCGTACAACGAAGTCTCAAATAAATTAAAGTATTCTATGGAATGAACATTATTCTTTCAAAATAAGCTCGAATGATTGCACGGAAATCTGCAGTAATGTACTTAATTTTTTGCATTTTTTATTAATAGTTCACCTTAAACTCACATTCTATACCCATCTGGTTTAATAATTTGTTTTCGGAGTCTGATAGTTTTTTCTCAAATCAATTTGGGTAACTAGCGATCGTAGAGCTGACTTTAAGGAGATCTTCTGTTGTTCCCTATCACATCATCATTGATTGCCATGCATCATTGGAGCGAGAGAGATAATGAATGTATTCCGCAGTCCATACGCACTTTGTCGCCCACTTCATGCACCAGTCTATTAATTCTCAAGGAGAAGTCATAATGCACAGGACGCATTCACTGAAGGCTGGGCAGAAGAAGAAATAAATTTTCGGCTCTTAGCATTTTTCGTCGCCATATTTCACCTTATCTCTCCTATCTCAACCAAATCTCTTTCCATTTGCCTTAGGATTACCGTTGGGTCAGAACTTGATAAAACATGTACCAACTCTCTCAGTGGAAGGAGGCCCTTTCTCTTCCCCCGTTTTCTCCCTCTACAATGCTAAGAATAGTTGGTCACGCAGGGAAGCCTTTCGCAAATAATAATTATTCAACAAATAATACCGATTCCAAGAAACAATTTATATGATTAAGTCATAATTAAGGGAGACCCTTTCTCGACCGCCTCTTTTTCCTTCTACAATGCCTAAAATATTTTATCACGGAGGGAAGTCTTTCCCACTGAAACATCCACTGAACAAAAAGTTCACTGCAATGATTTTATATACGCTTGATTTTGCCGGATGCCTTAGATACATCGCGATCTCCATCAAATAGAATGTTTGAAGTTACAAGTTGCCAAAAACATTCGGAAACAGGGCAAACTCACGGCCAATCAGAGCGCTTGGCTAAAAGTTTCTGTATCTAAAAAATAGTAAATTTTCGACAGAGACATTGTAAGTAATTTCGGTTCCTACTGTCATCAGCTATCCAGGGTTAAAAGTTCATGGCAATTTATCTCAAGCTTGCATTAATTACGTAGACGTTTGTACTGCTATCGCAACTTAAGTTCCCTTCACGTGCCTTGTGCTTAGTCAAAAAATGTAGTAAAATTCCATTTTTCTAATTGTATTAAAGTTTGTACTTTTATGATTCATACACGTACATTTTTAGGCAAACGAGTATTTTGATGTTTTATAGCCACCCAATCAAAATATAATGCTGGATTAGATACGATATTAAAATTTCTATATGTTACCGATAGAGATCACCCAGTAGCACTCAGAAGAGCAATAATTATGAAAAGACTGCATATACGATGACTAAAAGAGCTACAGATTCTACGTTGGAAGTCCTTTATTTACAGGTAATGGATCGAATGGGTCTCAGGAAAAATTAAACGCGAGAACGTTCGTGAGAGCCAAGGGGTGGATGTAGTCATTCCTCCTCCAACTGTTACCTCGTCTCCAGACCACTTACATTAAATCCGCCAAGTCAGAGAGTCGTGGAGGAGAGAGAGAGAGCACTCACTGTTTGTATCCGGCGTTCTAGCGAACATCCGACGTGCCTCTTTTCTTTTTTCCCTTCTGCCCGGGTGAAATTTCTATCCGATGGCAGCCACGGAATCGCGACGATCTTCTCTTTTTTCTCGGCGATTGATTCTTGCGATTGATTGATCTGGGTCACGGCCTTTCTCCCTTCCACATACACATTTTCTCCTGCGAAGACATATATATTTGCCATACCACTCTACCAATGGGTGCTTTCAGATTAAGTATTTGCTGGACTTATGCCAGAGTAAGCTACCTAGGCTCAGTATATTATTCAACTGAAAATGTAACAACCACTAGCATCAAACGCGCTAAATTGATGGCATAACATATCTGATTGTCCAAAATAATCGATAAACAGCTATGAAAAATTTTATTCGAAGCCGTACATACTAATTTTTAGATCGAAATGAATAAACTACTTCAGGAGGAGTTACGCTATATACAGCGAGACACAACAAAGTAGTATTGTTGGTTTAATATGAAATAAATCTTTCAACTGGGTACGCACCATAGTTTCACACATTCAGAGATGAAAAAATTTAATGTCGTTGAAAATATTCCATGCATAAAGGGAATTTTTGGGAAGCATTGTGAAACCTTATTATTTTTCATCATTGCGAGTTTAAATCGGCCTTGACCATATCTTGAATGATCCTCTTGAGCAAATTCTATTTCACCATTAACTGCAGTCGGAGGTGTAAAAATCTAAGCCTCAAAATTAACCATGTTCCTCACATGATTAATTTTCAGGCTAAAAAACTGTATATTTGGAAATGAACCAAATAAATTATCCGTAATTAATAAAAATAACTATGGTGGGTTTTCAATGTTGTATTGTAAGCGTGTAAAATCCAAAAATCTTTTATCAAAACGAAGCTGGGTAACGATAAGAAGCTGCACTATCGATTCAACCAAATATTAGTTTCTCTGAGCATGGGTTGCTGTTAGAGCTGTACATTTCTACCCCTCTCTCTATTATCCTGTCTGCATCTTCCCACAGAACTTGTTCCATTTACCGAACACAAAAAAAGTGAAATCCACAATCTCCATCAGTTATCAAGGCGGACAAAAGAACTTTTCCATTTGGCTTCAAAGTTTTCCGACCTCGGAACAATTCTGCTTCTCTTTCGACCCTTCTTTCCCATTTCCTCCAGCCGACGTCCATATGCTACTCCAGGTCTGCTCCATGGCCAAATCATTCGAAAGTGGGAAAATAAAAGGGATGTTTTTATCTCGCCAAAGACTCAAATGTCAGTAAAGAGCAGATTTTTTTAGGGTGAAGATTTTCTTTTAAAAAAATACTGCCTGGGAGATAAAATAACTTGAAAAATAATCCAATTTGAGATATCAATTGATGTCATCTGTAGAATATAAAGCTTTTTTTGCACTTGGTAAATAATTTCTTTTTGTAGGAATTGGAACAAGCTTATGTTGGAATGCGATGAATAATGTAGTTTTCCGTAAATTCAATGAATCAGTTTTAGTGTTCAATCGGAGAAATATGAAAGGTTGTTTGCCGTGTCGAATTTTCAGGTCACTGAAATTATTAGCGATATAACAATTCGGTACGTTGTAAAAAGTTGATCCATCATGAAATCCACCTGTACCTTAGACATAGTACGTATAAAGATTCATTCATCGCGATTAAAATACGCTGCATTCGACTTTCATCTATACTGGCAGGTAATTGGGACAAATGCTGTAAAATTGCAAGAAGGTTGAAAATTATAATTCACTCACACATGTTTAAAAATATTTCTATATTGGAGGAATATTATCAGTAAATAAATAATTGATTTTTGAAAGTAGTTAATGGGTTGGCATAATTATTTTTTACAAAAGAGAATTAAATTATTTTTCGTCTACTATTTGTATAAATGGTACATGCACTTTTTTTGTTACCACTTGATGGAATAAGTTTGCCTATTTTACTGCAAATTGTAAATCAATCGTCCCTAAAATTTCAGAATTTGTAATTTATTTCTCGTGCAATACACGCAAATATTGTTTGATTTTAAATGAAGGTTTTTGGACGCATATTTTACCCATAAATTTCATCCCATTTCCATGCATTTTCCCATTTCCAATAAATTCTATGAATATTATTTAAACTCCGTTTTCCAATGGATTAAAGAATAAGAGCATAAATAAATTTGTGAATTCCAAATTTTTGTTGTTGAAACCATCAATAAGCAAATGAAGTGCTGCCATTTAAAGAAAATGTTACTTTATGCTTGAACTTTGAATTCACTTTTCGTCACTGAAATTTAAGACGCAATGAAATGAAAAAAATACTTTTTTTACCGTCGACGCAGAAAGTATATCATTCTTAGTCAGTGGCGGATCTAAGGTGGCTATGGGTATCCAATTTACACTAGATAGAATGATAATTTTTCCGACCCCCACTACTGCTGGAATTATAACCCCCACTTAGCCACCCTCCTGTCCCTATCCTGAATCCGACACTGTTTCTTTTATCTCATATCTCTTAATTCTTAATATCTCACTTAGTATCACTCTGGTATCTCACAATGAAATGAAACATCTAGCAAACTATTTATTTTCTATGTATATCATGTCCATTATCTTAGAGCACCATAAATCGTATAACTTCTTTGCACAGATAATTAAATTTTTCAACAACCGAAGAAACTAGGTGAAGACACGCTAGACTGTGCATCTGAATCTATATCACACGAGAGGGAGGCAATGTAAGGCGAATCATTCGAGAAAACCGTAAGCAAGCGAAGAGAAAAAGTTAAAATGCATTCAATTTTCTCCGCGACACGATCGAGTTTGAGAACTCTTTTGGCCGACTCTGCGAAAGCAATAAAAATTCGAAGGACAGGATCTAGCATTGCGGAACTTCTTTTGAATATTTACACCGTTTTATTTTACGAGGTTTGAGGGCCGTTTCAGACTTTCCCGTGCTCGGTGACACGATCCATAAAAGGAAGACGGCGATCGATAGCACTGCTTTGAAGACGAAGTGCATTTGGGATCCCGTGACGTGTGGTGACCAGCCAAAGGTCTCTACCGTCCCGCCTCCGCTACAATCTCTGAAATCACTCCCCAAAATTTGGACGCGGGCACTCAAAAACCTTTGGCGCGAGCTGAAATCATTAACATCACAAATGCGTTCTCAGGTACCCTTATCATTAAGAGGACTTATCGTTCCCTCTCAGTTAAATTTTTTTCGACGGATTATTCGTTTGAAACTCATGGCAAATACAAATATCAAACTAAGTAAGGATCACTATATCTATCAGGGCTCATGTCACAATGAAAAGAAAAGGAAAAAACTCTTTCTTCCACACTTATATTTTAATCCTTTTAAACCAATATTCCACATGGAATTTCATTGCATATTCATATAATTATGCGTTAAAACCTGGGTCGCATCCATTAAACATTAATAGTTCATCTCACTAAGATTTTTACTGTCCATAATGGAAAGGTATCACAATGTAAAGCCTGAAGTTATTAGTTATTTTGCGTTATCATGTTGATACTTTCAGGGAATTTAGAACAGTCATAATTTTCTTCATTTTACATATGGAATATTTTGCTAAGTATTTTCTCATGTGTGAAATTTTCAATTTGAGATATAGGCAAATATTGAAAATAGTCGACTCTTCCGATCGATTCCTGTTCATGCTCATTCCAATATGATGGGTGCTCATTTTATTTCGCATCCTATTTAAATCCAAAATATGTAAACACCGAGATTGATATTTCCGTGACTGCCTTTGCTAGTTATGTGCTTGAAAATCTGCTGGTTTTCGGCCAGACGGTCGATGGAAACCCGATTATGACCAGATTCTGAAGTGTCTGAAATATTCCGAGAAAATGTAACTTCATCATTACCTAAATATACTATAAATTGCTAATTTTTTCATACGGAATATAATTTTTGTTTCCTTAGTGATGGCCATTATTCTGTAAACAAAATAAATTTTCGGGATGTGCCATCACTATCCTTGGGATTTTCGGGGATCTGAAGTTAACTTCTTCACTGGGAAAAGCTGAAATCGACCTTGAATTCCTTCTTACTACAAACCTTTTGTTTAATAATCCTACAAATCTCAATGCTATTTTCGCCGATGAAACATTATTCGATTCATTCGACTCCAACCCTTTACCTTCACCTTTGTTTTCGCTTGCCCTATCATACCTCAACCCCGAGACCGCCAGGGTCTCGAGAACCTACTCTGCCCTAAAGGCAGGTCGGCCTTCATCAATTTTACCCCGTGCAGGCGGGGCGAGGGTTAGACCCTATAGGCCAGAGCAAGCCACGGGGTGGTAAGGGAAGAAGGTGGGGATAGATAGCGGAGGGCACCTATGACCCCGGGGATTTCGGACGAGGCGCTGTATACATTACCGTACAATTTCGTGTGCAAATCCACGGGAACTCACGTCTCGTCCCTATGCCACATTCTCCGCACGAAGAGGTCAGGATCGACTATCGTTGATCTCCCACGGACTCCATTTGCTCCGCGCTCTCCCTTTGCCGTTCATTTTGAGATTATCGAACAATGCTCGCACTGCATTATTGGTCTCGTGTTGTGGGAGTAGGGAGCACACATTTGCAAGCTAAAGAGAGACTCTATCTCTTCAAAAGAAAATTGTTCGGTCAAGTATCTTCTATCTCCTTCTCCTCAACTAATATCTGGGCGTTTCAAGTACAGCTTATAATTAGCCGTCGCCAACTCAAGGTGGCAAAGAAATAGCGACTCTGGTTCGATTTCCATCCTTCTACCTACCATTAGATAATATTAGATGTTAGTGGTATATGAACCGGAATAAAATCTCTGGGTTTAGATCCGATTAATATATTTTAACTTGTTAACATTTTAACTTGTTTAAATGCTTAGCAAAAAAAATTAATTCCTTTGTTAATATTTGCAAATTTCCTACAGAGAAATATGTTTGCGCTGTAAAGGTCGCAACGTTTCGCAAAGTATTGTGGATTGTGACTTCAATAATATAAATAATATAAAAATAAGTAAAATTATGAGCAAAATACTTTGATGGATGAAATAAAGTAAAAATTTAGCATTTTTGTGACAATCGTGGAAGCATATCGGTGAAATGAAGCGCTATGCTTCATTTTTTCCATTTCAGTCATCAAAATATTGGTAAGTTTAATTTTAAACTTATCAATATTTTGATGACAAACTTATCAACAAATTTCAAATGACGAATATGCCTCCTACTCTCAGTTAATGGACACTTTATTCTGAAAATTTTTTATTGAAATATATTTACATGCATTTTCAAATAATTTTTAACATGATAGCAAAAATAAAAAGTATCCATTTTATATATCCATAAAATATATCCATTTTTCTCGTTGATAATTTGATGATAAAAGAAACGTCAGTTTCAAACCTTCCCAAACGCGGCTCTCGAGTACTTTTGAAGTCATGGATACCTACATAGTCAAGAAAATCTTAATCACGCAGTATGCTACACGCAATGATAATACTCTTAGGTTCCCTATGTGAAATAGAAAAAAATCATATTTTATAAAATAGGTTGGAGGTTCAAGTACTTACAACTTACTAACCTTCCGGCTTACAGCAAATATTAAAAAAAAATATCGTTTTAAGGGTTTTTAGGATGTTGAGCCTTTCAATTCGGGAAAAACATGATCTCGTCATGCAATTGGCAATAAATTGAAGCCGTTCACATATGGGATGGAGATGTGCACTGGGGGTAATGTTTGGTCGTGCACAACATGAAATTGAAACCTATAATAGTTCCCCTCACCAAGGAGAAATACTATGGCTACGCTGACACTGCGGTCAGACTGCGATCGCATGGTACCGCAACAATTAAGCGACCGATGAACCGATCGTTTGGTTTTCTCAGAATCCAGGGTTTATTGACAGTTTGAAACCACCGTGCGCCCACCCATCAATGATGGTGGCACTACGCCGAGAGCATCAGAATCACGAGAATTCCGCGAACTTAATGCCGCGCTCATTTATGCGTGACTGGATTACGCTGGGACGTCAATTTCGAACGGGGGATCATCAATGCCTGCATTCCCTTAACAAAACTCTGGTTATCAGCGCGAAAGCGTAACGAGGTCGAAAGAGTGAAGAACACGCCCAATCAACGGTATCAATTTCGCACGAAAGCGGTCGGGGAACGTAAATCAGCTGTTTCATAACTATCAAACTGATATCGTATATATCGTTGGACACATGATCCTAGGCGATAAAGGACTTTCTGCGGCCGCTAGAGGGAAATTTCATCCAGCTGTAATGTAGGTACTGGTAATCCATAGAAAACTTTCTGAAATGATTTTATTTAACCATTCACAAAATCTGTGACAGGCGGTGATGGGCATGGCGTGGTCATGAAGATGAAGAGAATATGGGAGACTATCGTGACATAGGGGAGTGTAAAGGCGAGTCCCTAGTTCAAATTTACGCAGCGCGCCGAGGAGTGCTGTGTGATCCACTTCTTTTTTTCCAATAGTTTGCAGTATAGCGTTTGCAAATTTTGACGAATGGAATGGAAAAATTAGAAACTCGGTAGATCACGTCATCAAATATAAATATCGGTGAACAGCCGATTTTACAGCTTATTTCTCCGTTAAAGTCGGATGGTTTTACTCTTCAGCGGCACGAGAGGTGACTATAGTTTACCAATTTAAATGCACGGTGGGCGACCACACATCCACTGGCTAACTGGAGAATCCTCCACTGAAATATTCGTGGTAGGGAGTTTGCACATCGCACCTCTAATGTGGTCCCAAAGACTGCATTTTACATACTCGTCGATCGCGCTGTTGACAACTACCGGTTCAACGGAGGAAAGTAGAACCATGGTAAAAATAGTCTCAGCATTCCTTCCTTCAGATATAATTGTGAGAACAGCATTGGAATTGGTATTTTAAAAATGGCTTCTCTTTATTTCTCGGAGTTGCATCCAGATGGGTAGTTTACTGCTCGCTTGGCTAATTACGGAAATTATGAGCTCGCATCCATATGGCTTGATAAAAATCCTCTGTGCTCGTAGATATGTTATGAATAAACCTTTGGTAATCAATTGAAGTCCTCAGAATACCCATGAACAAAACAGAACCCAAACTACAAAAGATTGGCTCAGAAAACGAAGAGAATAGGACTTTCATGCATACTAGAAACACATTTATGCCTTCAATAATATGTTTTTCTGTTCAAGTAGTTATTTCGGCCCAATCACTCACCAATAATCAAATCATTGGAAAAGATCTGATGAGATATGAATGCTTATTGTGGATCATGACCGAACATTGTGGATCATCGCCCAAGGGAAATCATGGATGGACAAAGTTAGGTCATGGGAAGCAGGATCGATGTGACAGTGTGGCTACGTCAAACTTCAATTCGATTTGGGTGGAACCTTATGGAAATATGAGAATTATATTTAATCGGAGAAAAATAGATTATTACAGCCAATATTTTTCCTCACCTCTTCTATCTAACCCTTGATTTTCCCTTATTTATTTTCCAAGCGAAACGAAAAAACATTCGTCCTGTGAACTCAATTCCAGTGGGCCTAATATTATGGCGATTTAATCGCAAATTTATTCGATGCCTATAACATATATAACAGATTTATTCCACAAAACTGGAGAAATCGAGGTCTACTTTGAGTTCCTATTAAAGAAGAGAGAGTCAATTTCATTGGCTGGAGTCTATAATGACAGTGGGCCAAAATACGAAATGAGAACATGATGAGAATAGGATGACTGTGAAGTAGCAATCTAGATAAGTATCATGATGGTATGCCGTGGGAGAGTATAATAATATATAGCGAGGGGCAAAAGGTATTTTCTTAGAAAGAATGTCGATGAAAATTTGGAGATGTTTCCTTAAAATAAATATAGAGATAAAAACTCAGGAGAAAGTACAATTGAAGATTTTTTTTCCATTTTTGCGTGGCTTCGTAGAAATTGATTGATATTTTTTCTACCTTTCCAAAAATATTTTTATGAATCGTTGTGCTAATTTTATCACATTGCAGTATCATTAGCAATAATTTTATAGCAAGACGAAAAGTATGTAGACTCTGTTTAAAGAAAATAAGAAAAGGTGATCTTGCACTGCAATACCTATCACATCTAGGAACTTTATATAATCTAAATCATCAAACCGCAGCCAAAAATTACATTGAATATATTTTTTCAGATAAACTGGCATCTTCCCTTGGATGCTGCGGAAAATACTAACTAACGAGAGACTAACCTTGCCATTTCAGCTCACCACCACTATCACGTAATAACGTAATCTAATATGTTGGAAATCATTCTTATCGGGATTGCGTGCACCATGCGCCCTTTAACGATAACATCAATAAAATAATTTTTACCTCCCACTCCCGGCCATAATCGGTAAAAAAATTTGAAGCTGATGGTTTAAGAATAAAAACCATATTTTTAATGGCTTTACTCAATATTGCTGACCAATACCGTATTGCCTAGAGCGAATACTATGCACATTGCACAACGGTTTGACAATTCTAAGAAAAGAAACAAGCCTAGTAATTAACTAGCAATCCCCACGTAATTAAGAAACTACTAATCAAATTTCTTACTTTTTCTTATGTCTTATCCCTTATTTTAGTGCGTCAAGCTCCCTATAATCATATTACAATTAACGATTGAATAGGGCGTTTGACAACTTTAATTAGTGGACGACAACAGAAAACAAAGTTTGAAGAGTTCCTATGTGAAGTATTTATCACACTATGGCATCAGCGTGCAAACGTGATCATGGGATTCGTTCTCTTTCGACTCCTCAATCTGTTGGTCATTTGAGTGAGAAGTGAGTAATGCGAGAATGAAGGAGGGCGGCGCGGCGGCAGGGCGCGGGGAGGTCGATTGGTGGTCCCTGGCTCTCGCATTTGTTCTCGCCCGGCAGAGAGGGAAGCGAGCGGCCACCACATCTCCGCTGAAAACGACTGAGTCACGCGATCCCGCAATCCGCCATGCCGACACACGGCCTCCGACCCTAATGGACGTGTCGACCTCGATAGTTCAAACACCCCGCTCGCTCCCGAACCCAACTCGACCCCCCAGACATGCTCACTGGCACGCTAATCTTCTAACACTCAACCCCTTTTCCACCGGCACTTCAACCACCCTCCTTTCTACCCTCTCTCTCCGTCTGTTTACATTGAATTCTCACAAGGGAAGTCTGCCGTTTCCAGAACGAATCATTTCAATCCATAAAAAATCATAGTTTTCATCGATTTATAGAATATTTTGAAGCGGATTTTGGGCATGCATGATAATTCCGGGAATATATCGCTACCCTGAAAGCATTTTACTTTCACAAAATGAATTTGCTTATCATTGATCACCAAGAGAATTAGTGTAATGCGAGAAAAATAATTATTCCATTGCCATTGGAGAAAGATTTTCTATGTTCACAGTGTTTGAAAATTCAAACTCAGATGATATTTTGCCCAGTTTTTTTGGCACGTATGATTCTCCTTCAGGGACCGAAGGATTTGCCTTCACTTGCGCTGATTTTGTTCCATTTATTTGGTTCCTTCTCTCGGCGTGACAGAGAATGACTTCTTCCCTTAGTTCTCATGTAGAAAAAAATATTGTGGCTTTAAGTATATTTTATGCGCAAAAAAATAAAACTACTTGGCACTACTCAGTGGGAGAATTAACGAAATTTCATAATATTATGATTCGTATTTCGCAGAAACGATAAAAACAGTGGAGAAAATTGTTTCTTCTTTTTATGCCAAACGAGTGAATATTTCCTCAGATGTTTCAGTCACTGTCTTTTCTACACTTTCTCTTTACCTACATGCATGTCACCCATCGAACATTGACATTTAAAATCGAATTAGTGTCTTTCACAAAGGCCGTAATTAATGACTATTCACAGATTTTTCAGCGAATAAATGCATATAGTTTAAGTGTTATCATGGAGAGGAAAAAGCAAGGTATATAAATCATTCCCTAATCAAAAAATAAATTTCTTGATAGTTTTTCCTCAGGATATTAATTTACTTTCATTTTATAACGAATTACTTCCAAATGAAAAATCACTTAATTTTACACTGATTAATTCCGAACTAACCTGCATGCTTATGAAAAATCAAGCTACTGGAAATAGTGTTTGTGTAATAGAACTTCGATTGATAAATCACCATGAATTCATATCATCAAAGATAGCCATCGGAAAGACTACCTCAACTCTCACACTTTCCTTAAAGCACTTGCTCTTAACGATCCAATAAACATCATCAATAGGAACTCGATGACCTTTATAGCACCCTAATGTCATGCATTACCCAGCACTCAAGGACATAATTAGGGAGGGGGTTTAATCACCCGAAAGTCAAATACCACTACCACTTATACATCAATACCAGTTATAAATTGATTTGAACCGGATTTCCTAGCTAAAATGTGACAGAAAATTCGTGGATAATATATATATAATAAGTGGATAGGCTATGAATTGTAGATCATGGAGCTTTATGTTTGCCGAATGAATTTCAAATAAGCAAACGTGTATGGCATACGTCCTCCACTGTGCCCGCATAGCAATTTGCCATTATGCAAATTCAAATCCCATCAGTCTAGCAAGAGTAGTGGCAAATCAAACATCAAGTAAACGGAGTGGCAGAAGCTGTGAGATATTGAATCGGGCACGTGAAAAGATCTGTGAACTTGAATCCAAATTGAACCAAGCCATTACTGTATCATCAACGAGTCAAATAAAGCTGACTAGTTTCCCACCAATGAGTTTCACTCTTTTGACTTACTATTTAGGCTCTAAAATACAGAAAATACGTCTACATAAATAAAAATTTTACCCATGTACCTATCAACTAGCCTACACTACTTCGTATTATAGAGTAAATTTTAATTTTTACTCGTATTCGTTACCGTTACAAAAACTGAAATATAAGTCCTTCTCATTATTTTTGGCACTGTGATTACTGACCCTTTATGCACAGTAGTAAAATCACAATAATAAAGCCATACAAAGCATTTTTTGCAATTGGTGAAATTGCTTATCATGCAATGCAGCGATGTAGATTTATTGGCAAAGTTTTAAATTTTGAAAAAGCAAATAAGCTAAAGGTAACGTCAATGTACTTTCACTATGATTTCATCCCAAAGTATATTTTTAACATCAATTTCACAATTTTTTGTTCTATAGTAATGGAATAACTCAGAAACGGAAGATATATTAGCCCACCCAGAACCCTTTCTAAAAATCTTGGCCTCATCCACGAGTGCCCTCTGCAGGCATCGGCGCCAAGTCAGTCACCGCATCAAGGAAAAACGACAAGTTGTTGCTTTTTTCAAACAAGAGAGATTTTCGGGAAAACTGTTCTACGCTCATAATTAAATTTATGAACAATGTTCAAAAAGGCCCCATTAAAATGTCTTCATACAAAACGTCTTTTTTATTCTTTTTGTGCGAAGTCGCTTGTCAGGAAACACTTTTGTAGAGCTGGGGAAATAAAGATGAGAATTTCCGCAGTCTCATCTTAGTACTCAGACAAAATTCTGCTCATTATTGCCGTGGGATCCCAAGGTATGTTATAAACAATCAAGGAAAAACCAAACAATTAACAGTAGAATGAAAAAAACTCTTGATTACTCCAAAGTCGTATCCAAACTGAATTCTTTCATAAGTCAGAATTGACAATTTTCGTAAAAGAAAATTTCATGCACATCGATATTAATGATCGATTAGAACGAATCCATATATAGATAATTAAAACCACAAGTATAAAGTTGTTAGATTTAAATTAGAATAATTTTAGTGAGAGTCGAAAATCTTAAAAAACTTTAATCGTATTTAAAAGTAAATTGAAGGAAATTTAAAATATTTTATGCTGCCTATTTTGTCAGCCACTTATGTCTATAAAGTGCATTCTTTAAAAATACAATAAAATAGTTTTAAAATAGGTGGGAAAGAGGGCTTATTCTTCAACATGGCTAACTATGTCAAAAGTCGTGAGCACTTCCAAAAGATATTGACGCCTCAAGCAAAATTTACTATAGTTATAGAATAACATTTCTGTCTATTCGGTACCTGGCTCAATAGCTCAGCGACCTGACACTCAGTCACGAACATAGCAGGCAATCAAACATTTGGCGGACGTTTCATTTCCAGGATAGGATTGATCGCTAGGATAGCATTTAATCTCAAAGGGTGGTGATACGATAACTAGAATCTTCTATTTAACTTCCAGGGTAACGATTGAGTTGTCTTGTTCCAACTGATCTGCTCGCAATGAGATCAAATAATTCTTTCTTTCGCAAGATTACCACAACATTTATAGACATCCCATTAGAGTTGCATTTCACGAGATACCATTTTCTTTACCTAGAGATCGTGATATCCATTGGGTCCATAGATTAGCTGGTTCAGATGTTAAGCCAAGTTAAAAGCTTTTTTTCGTCGAATGATCCCCGCTAAAATGTCTTCAAACACCTCGGCCGTATATATAATAAGATGCTTGCACGAATGATATTTGATTTTAACAAGAAGTTCAAAATGTTTAGTGTAACACCTCATTATCGTTGACCATGGAGGGTTTAATATCAAACCGCAATCAAAGAATACGTAATATTTATTTTCAATATAGTGTACTTTGTAATGTTGCTGCAGTCATTAACGAGTCACGAGTAGACCCTCTGTGAGGGAATAATATTAGGTTGGACGACCTCTTATTTTATTAGATCCACTTATAATGATTCAAAATTTCTATCAAATCAATTTAAATGATAAAAATTAAAAATCTAATCGAACGAAAACTCAACCATTGACAAACATAAGTGGGGACTGGAACTTAATCTGAGAAAAAGCATAGTGGTACATTTCTTACGTATACCGTTCAACTACATATATCCATGCAAATGCTATGAGTGGTGCTAATATAAAGGTGACAGATTAAGTTAAGTACCCGGGAGTTACGATAACTTCTAACCTATCTTATGGAACGCATTGAAAAATATTTGTGGCAGAGCTCTTGAGAAGCTAGTATTCGTCAAGTGTGCTGCAGGAAGATTTTCAGATAAAAATGTACAAGAGGTCCTATTTCGTACTCGTCCGGCAACACCTTGGATACACAGCGAGTATCTGAAATCCGGCGCTGAAAGACTTAATCCGTGAATTTGGTAAAATACAAAGGAAAGCTTTGAAAGCAGATTCGTCAAAAACTGCTACGGGCGAACAGATTTCGTTACTCAGATTAATTTAAAAGAATCCGGCAGGGATCCGTGAGAGAAACGGAGGCTATGTACTAGAATTAAACTGCTTGTGCAATTCGGCATAGATATCTTTCAGAGCGAAGCGGAGAACAACATATTAGAATCCCTCAATATTTCCAGGTCGATAAATTAAGAGATATATTTTGCCGAACGGATAAGTATAGGAATTCGTATTCCCCCGATCAATAAAAGACTAATAAATACTAGGCGGTTCTATGTGTGAGCATTTCATTTTTTTCTTGTCAACGGCTCGCGTTATACAACCCCCGCCACATGCCTATTAGGACGACTTGCGAAGTTGTACATATATCTATATTTTAATTAGAATTTTGTAATTGAAACTGTCTTAAATTAATGCTTGAATATCAGTATGTAATGTGAGAGCACTCATTATTTATTCCCCTGTAACTTAGCACACAATTATGCATCGCTTATAAGAATTCATTGATGCCCATCGGTATCAAAGAACTATTTAGGATATGGTTGAAATATCTGAGGTTATTTCTTATACGCAACAATTGGAAATGAAGGAATTATCTTAAACATAAGTTTGCCCCACAACTCGTATCCACGTTTGTCCCTTCGGATGGATGGTCTGTTTTTTTTATTACTACCACCTAAGAAAAATAAAAAGTAACAGGGAAAGTAATTTTTTTACGATAATTCTTCCATTAGGTGATGGAAAATTTACATGCTTAGCTTCGTGATGTACAGGTAAGTAGGCACACATTTCAATAAATATCACAGACCATGTGTCAATTATTTATTCATTGTGATGACCTATATCATTAAGGAAGATGTAAGAGTATGCAAAGCAGACCACAAACCATCACATACAGCAATGCTTGAAAATATAACGAAAAAAACTCACAATTTGTTTTTCTCAATAGCTCACGTAATAATTTCAACGCGGTCATTAGTATTATATAAAAACCTACAATTCACACTGGCGCTCGTTAAGATGGGAGATACTGCTTGTGTTTTCGGGGGCAATTTGGTGCAAACGCTTACCTCCTTTTCACTACCAGGCGCGCGTTCGAAGAAAAAACGCCAAATGACACTCATTTTCTCATCGCTGAGTTTCGTATTCGGATGCGAGCACGCTCGCTGACGAATTTAATATCCCATTAACATGGAAAGAGGAAAGAATTATCCCCTGACCTTTTCATTAGACCCTTTCAGTCATTCATCCCCATCACTATAATTTACCACATTTTAGCCCACACCAATATTCCAAACTAGTGTTCTTGTGAGTCCGCCATGAGTCGTGGGACTCAATTAAGACGTTCCACTTTCTCTCTCTCTCTCAAATTGCCATTTGCCTGGATGCTTTTCGACGCCACTAAATTTGAGGGAGATTAATAAGCCTTCTCGTTCGGAGGATCTGGAAGCTCCTTCGTGTTTGTCTCCCTCGCTCCCTCCATTCACGCTTCTTTCATAGATGAATTGATGCAGGGGTGCCCAACTCAATTATGTCATTAACCTCAATTTCATTTATCGAAAAGGGTTGATTGCAAAACGTGCGTTCAAGGAAGACCCGGGGATGGAAGGGGAAGAGGATCAGACGTATTTGGTTGAATGGTTGGTTTCCGGGTCAGATTAGATCATTTTGCACTTATTAAGGAATGGTTTTGGATCTAATGAATGAAGGATTACTTTGGGTGGGGGATCGCGTTTGCGTTACAGCGAGAGTGTCGGGTTCTCACCCCGTCAGAGGTGTCATGGTGCCGGAGCGCACCGGAAAGCCGTTCCGGCACTGGCTAACAAAAGACATAACAGTCTCACAACACTTTTATCAATTTTGCTGCCTCAAATTTCTAATTTATGCATTCGTAACCAAAGCAAAATATTTTGTAATAAAATGCAAATAATGACTTGTAATAAAAAACACACAGAGTAATATTTCACTCCGAAAAAAAGTTAAGGAAAATGCATTCCGGCCCTGCTAATTTTGCCATGACGTCACTGCACCCTGTGGGTTTCAGTTCCAGTATCGGAGGTTTGCAAGTAGTTCAATCTGTTCTAGTGTGCTCTTTGGAAAATACACCATAATAAGCAATAATCTGCATTAACCTTGACGCATTTTGGTGAAAACATGCTAAATATGGCGTCAGATTTGTCTTGTCTTCCTCCCCCCTGCCTTATGGTGCACAATAATTATCACTCTAGATGACTTACAACGATATAGCCTTATCAAATATTTTGAAGAAGTAATTTTTCACAATGGTGTTATACATTTTTCCTTCAGAATGAGAGATATAGATGGAATGGGAGAGGAAAAAACAAAGGAGCACATAGATCCTCACTCCTGAGGAGGAGGGTGGGGGTTCGACCCCTCCCTTGAATTCACACCCGAGGGGGCCACCATTAGCAACTCTAGCACTTAGGTTTGGATCCAATGCAGAGGGTAACTTCGGTGATGGGAGACGGTCGTGCCTGTCAGGAAAATACAGGAATCGAATTTAGTTGGGTAACTTTGGTCCTCCGGGAATGTCTTCCGCCATCTCCCATTGCGTATTTGGGGCTAATGGTACTTATCAATAACTTGGGATGACTGATCGGTGACAGTAATGGGGGCCAAGATCAACGTTAGGTTATAACTTATTTTAAATGGTACCACCAGGTGATATTTTATATTAAAATACTAGGAATAATGATATATACGCCGTGGTATCACTGAGCACCGAAGCTTAGTACTTGGGCATAATTCAATCAATTAATTTAGACTAGGTTACTTAGTATTTACATTATTTTTCCTCATTTCTTCAGCGCGGTGCCTATCTGCACTCCGACTTATTTTTCTCTGATTGTGAGAGAGAGAAATCGGTGGTGGGATTTATCAGGGAGACATTAACAAAAGGAAATTACGGGTAGAATATGCTTTTCTAATAAGGGAAAGTCGATGGTGTAAAAGATATGTGTATGGGTATTGGTTCAACGCCAAGATCAACGTTTCGTAAATTCATTTCAAATGGGTCCACCAGATGATATTGATTAATTAAATATTTGGAATAATAATATATACAATGTAATATCACCGGGAATCACAGCTATGTAATTAGGCGTGATTAAATCAACTTATTCAGACAAAGTCACCAAGTATTTACATAAATTCTCCCCATTTCAGGAGCGTGTTGCCCCTCTGGGCTTCCTCTTAGATTCGTCTCTCACGGGGAGAGATGAGTGGGGGGATTTATCAAGGAGATATTAGCAGAGGGAGGAGATAGGGTGGAATATGCTTTTCTAAGAGGGGAAGGTCGATGACGTAAAAGGGAATGGGGTATTAGTTCATGGTCTCCTCCTCTCTCTCTCTTCCCTCCCTTAAACTTACCTCTCTTCTCTCTCTCTCTCTCTCCCGTGTATCTCTGACGTCACACGGAGAGAGAGAGAGCGAAGGGACGGCCGAGGAGGGGGAGGGCGGCGCGTGCATTGATCTTCCCGGACGCACAGAGCGTTGAGTTGGGCGCGGCAACGGAGAGCTGCCCCGCAAAACACGCCTTTGTCTCCCTTCCTCGCTTTGCTCCGCACGGCCCATTCCTCGCCTCACCTCATTCCTTCTCAATCCCTACCAAGTCTTCTCTTCCACATATAATTCTGGAGGTCACCAATAAGTCCCCCCGACACAATGATCATGTACAAAGTGCTTCGAAGTTTTCCTAGCATAGCGTCGAAATCCACGACTTCGGTATTAAAATGGGAAATTGATAAACTAGCAAATGAGGCACTTTAAGGTGGTATTTTATCTTC
This sequence comes from Ischnura elegans, assembly GCF_921293095.1. Classification (NCBI taxonomy): domain Eukaryota; kingdom Metazoa; phylum Arthropoda; class Insecta; order Odonata; family Coenagrionidae; genus Ischnura; species Ischnura elegans. Next base: position 151,598,465 of record NC_060246.1, read on the forward strand.
CTCATAGAAGTTCTGTGGGAGTAAATTATTTCCATACGGATAAAAAAAATTCCAAAATTTTTAGCTAAGTTCGTCCTTGCCAATCGAAATAATAGGTACCCTGCACAGAAAGGACGAAAAACGACATATATATGCCGAAAAAAGCACACTGGAACTTGTCTCTAAAATAAATCCAATATGATCCAATATGTGTCAGAAATATTTAGTCTGGTTCTTCCCGGCGAACAATTGAAACTAAGATTGATTACATGGAAATGTATAGCCGATGCAAAATCCAAAAAGTCATAACTGGCATTCAGATATTTCTCCTTGATTTCAAATTTCATTTAATGGATATAGATGGCGAGACAAATTTCATGGAAATGAAATGTGTGTAAAATTACACATTGTAAAGGGAGCCTTCTTGGAAGCGTGATACAGCAAGTTTTGGAAATACTTTTTATGGAATACCTTGGAGTGCATTTTGCGAAAACTTGAAATACCTCATGATTTTAAAACTGTGTGTTACTTGCTATAGGAAGGAAGATGTTTTGTTAAATACCATTATGTGCTTATTTTCGTTCACTTACTGGAATTATTTCTACTTTAAATTTTTGGAACTCGATTTTTATAGTTTCAAAATTGTTTAAGTTTTCTTACACGGGGAAAACTAAAACTTAGGAGATGATTAATGCGTCTATTAAACCATAAAGTGACAGTTCTATATAATCCGCTGGATAACTGAAGCGAGATCTAGCCAACCCGTTAAAATAATGTTCGCTTTTATAAAATTTATGATAGATAAAAGACATATTTGAAATGTTAACAACAAATTTCCACTAAATTTTTAAAATCAATATTCCATTTGGTTTCCAAAAACAATATCGTGAAAGAGTATTCACAAACGCTGCGATATGAAATTCGTTTGTCTCTCTTCGGTGCGTGGATGAATTTAGCGAGAGAGAGAGAGAGAACTGCCGAGTGGGTCCCTTGGAGCCCACGCTCCGATCAGATAACTCAGCCGCGCCCATCTGCTCTCTCGACTATGTGTACACGTATCGGCGCAGCCACCTGATGCGCACCCGGGGAGCGCCTTTCACTCCCTCCGGCCGCATCTCCTCCTTTGCCCGCTATCTCCCTCTCTCCACATTCATTTAGAGAAGCCATCCGGGTGAAGACTGACGGAGTAAATATAAACAGGAGCGACTTTACACTTCTGCGCATGACACCAAAGATTGAAATGGTGAAGTCCGAGATCACGCGAAGGGCCTGATCGGCTTACAATGATTAGAGTCTCGGTTGTCATATCATCAAAGTCGAGTGTAAATTTTATTTCGATTGAATTTATTCCATTAGATGAAAGAACGAGAAAGGATGAATACTTTTCAGATGTTTGCTGTGCCTAATTAATTCCAAAACGATTAGCAGATCTGGTTGAGGCATTAACAAAGAGTTTTAGGAGCGATAACAGCAAAAGAAATTTTAAAATATGGATATTTTCCCCTTAAATATGGATATATTTTATCAGGTTCTGAATAAATATACTCTTAGGTATTTTAGCGATCTAATTATTGCAATTAACTAAAAAATACTTCTTGCTTTTTATATTACTGTAGTTTGCTAGCATTTCCTTTTATTTTCATTTCCCCTATAAAAACTGAAGTTTAAGCAGCAATGTTGGTTAACCTAAGCTTTTGGTTAATCCGCAAGTCACCTTGAACGATCTTGTTGGTGTGTACTCTTAGGGTGACGAGATCATCATCAACATCTGGTGTTCTACCAATAGGAAGGTCCCGACATCACTTCTGCATCCATCAGCTTTTGTCCCCAGCTTTCTCCTTTGTTTCCTGATAACTGTTGATCAATACCTGATCCACCAATTTAATTCTTTTTCATCCTCTCTTTTCCTCTTTCCTTAAAGTTGCCCCTCTAATGCCACAGTCATTATACGTTTCCCCCTCAACATATGGACCGACAAGTTTCCTTTCTTCCTATAGAAGCGAGTTTTCTTTCTTACTTAACTCAAAACCTCCTCATAACTCATCTTATCTACCCATCTTACTTTTCCATCCTTCTCCACACCCACATTTTATAAGCCGATATTCTATTTCTTTCCGTCTTTCCTAATGCCCAAACATTCGTGCATGAAAGCACTCCATAGGTTAGCCTCAGCTCAAGGTCCTAGACTTAACAACCAGAAGAGCAACTTACTGGCAAGTAAATTGCTCTTCTAGTTGTCAGTTAAGGCCTTTTTTGTCAATTCTATCCTTCATTTTATTTTTGTGATACTTCTTCAGTCGTCTATCATCATTGTTGTTAGGAAACGATAGCTTTTTAATACACCTTTTATTTTCTGGTGACTAGAAAATCATCGAAAAGCATCTCACTGTAAATTTTTCTTGAAGATTTCGTTACATTTACTCACTATTAAAAGTGACCAACTAATGCGAATAAAAAAGTGATACTAAAAAATCACATAGGGAAAAGTAACATAATCGACTGAAACCTGAGGAGAAGACAATACTTAGAGGAATGAGTTTAGTGAGATAGTTTGCAGGAAAAAAATCAACTATCCAAATGATGTATGTGTCGGAAATATTGATCTTGTAGAGGAGCTGCTAATGTTAACAACTCTCTTTAGCTGTCATTAGGAAATGATTATCATGTTTTTATGATAGTAAAAAAGGAAATTCCAAAGAGCTGCGAAGAAAGAAATTTGGTTCAGATAACGGAAAATATCGCGTGTAGCGTGACATTCCGTGATAAAATCAATGCGTGATCCCTGTCTACCACTATCGAGGTGGATCGCACACTCACATATAACTGTTACCGTGCGTTATTTAATGATGCACGAAATTAAATAGACAAATATTTTACTGCTTGCCAGTGAACATTTGAATGAAAATGAACTTTATCACTGTGAATAGACCAATAAAAAATGAAATTTTCAAGATAACGTACACTATACATTACATGCGTCTCATAATTACACTTAAAGCATAACTTTCAGGGTTAACTAAAACTTTAATAAATACAGCTAAAGAAAATTAAATTTACTATAAGTTGCCCAAGGAATGGTAAATAAATACATTGACAATTAATATTCCATCGTTGAAAGTACTAAATATTTTTTTTTCATAATATACACTCTATACCGAGATGTTTAAGCCTTTCAATATTACATTCAGCTCGACAAATCACACTCAGCAAACTAAAATAAATCCGAAATTTACGCACCCATTGTTTACGCGAATGAGAAAGATCCTGAACAACACACAACAAATGCACTAATGCAATATTGTTATATCACACGAAAATTATCAGATTTTCTCAGGAAATATTTAAAAAATTCAAAAAAAGATTTGTATAACTTCTTATTTCGTAACTATGCCTAACTTTGCAAAAGAAAAAAAAGTTTATGAGACATAAATTGCTCAACAGCGATTTGATGTCTATTCCTGAGGTACCACCAATGCCTTAAAGAGGACGCACGTGGTCAGTGGTGAGCAAATTTAAGATGCTCCAGAGCCTTCCTTCGTTTGAGAGTCACTTGATCACTAGTAAACACGAGAATCCCTGGCGCCACTTGTTGAACGAGCACTCGGTAGAACACGGTGATAAAAAAGTGACCTACACAGATTATTTGGACCTCATTTCATGAGATCTACAGGATAAACTTCTTGCCAAATATAACAATGATATAATTCTTTGTCTACAATGACTGCATAAGTATATAACATAATTGCATTATTTGACCTTATTGTTTTCAAACGGTTTTATTTAGTAATTTATTTTCGATAAATAATGTTTATAAAAATCTAAGAACTTGATTAAAATACATTGTATTCATCCATTCCCTTTCTTAATTGAAATTTAATAAATATCGCAGAAAAAATATGCATTAAATTGCATTTTTAGCCTTTTTTCAAAATACACTCATGAATACATAGGGTGAGAAAGTGAATTTTATTAGGTTAGTAAATATGCATACAGTTAATGACAAAAATATTTGCATAACTTATAATTAGAAAGTCTCAAATCGTGAGGAGAATGAATAATCGTTGCAGCGAAAGATGTGTTGAAGCAATCAAGGTAAAGGTAATGAAAACTTTTCACCGGTGGAAATAAAAACATAACATATTATTGATTGATATAGTTACAAATCAAATAAATTGTTACTTACAATTTAAAAAAATTATGAAGAAACTCAAAATATTTCCCCCTTGTAATTTGACGCTCAAGCAGCAAACAAGTTAGAAGTATTTCCATTGTCACTTACCTCACTCCTTTCTCATCAATCCACGAGCTACTCATTTTAAACGTACCTGAAAAGAAGTAAATGAAAATGTTAGGGGTGAAAATATTTTAAGAATACAATGCAATATATAGTTAAATATTACCTTCAATAATAGCAATTTTACTCATATTTAAGGCCAACAAAATAATTATACAGCTATAAATATCAATGAATTTTCAATTTTCCGTTATTTAGCTAAGTTGATTTCATTCAACGTCTCCAAAGGAGATCGTTTTCAGTAAAAATGTGATCAAATTGACATTAAGAGACAAATTTGATAAAAATGGCCTCATTATTTAATTTTTCTTTTCTTTGATAAAAAATGGCCTTAATATTTCCCGCTCTGTCTCCTTAGTATTGTAGCCACCGCATTAAAGGAAGCTTCGCAATTGAGACTTTGATTTTTATGCCCACTTCAACAGGTTGCATCGGTGCCACTTGTAGGCTCATGGAGGATTCTTAAGAATTTGACCCCTCCCTTGAGCCTCAAGAGTTTTTTTAGTCAAAGGTAACTCTTATTCACCTCAAATAGAGAAAATCACCCTCGGTAATAAAAACCTCCTCATTGAATTTCTGTTGGAAAAAATTGTTTCCATACGAGTAAAAAATTTCATAACTTTAACCTTAGTTTGTACTATCGAAATAAAAGGTACACTGCACAATAAGGACGATAAACGACACACGTATGTAAAAAAAAAGCACACATAAAATTTTCTCTAAAATAAAATATGATTCAAGATGAAATACGCCACTTATCATACGAGCAATATTTGAAGGAACGAGTGATGTTCATTTGAGATTTTTCACTCATATTTTCGGCTAAAACGTTTAATAGGAGCAAGCACCCACAGGACTTTTCTTCTCCTTGACGTAATTTCTCGTTTGAATCATAAGATAATACCTAAACTCAACATGATGTTACGGTTTATCTAGGACAGAAATCACCTTTACCTCTAATCAGTAGCGTAAGTAGGTATATGCTTTGGAGGGGGGGGGGGAAGGTTGGATGGCCCTCCCCCGGCATCGATTTTTGAAAAATGACATGCTTGGATACACATTTTACATCAATTTGGCATTAAAATTTTAACTTTAAGCAGATAAAATTATTATGTGCCAAAAATAGACAGTAGTTTAAATAATTTTTTTATTTCTCTGAGACTTATCTATCCCCTCCTCTCTCCCATAGTTACGCTACTGCCTCTAATTTAAAAATTTCATCCTAATATTTTTTCATATTTCGAATTAGATGCTAATATCAGCAAAAGCCTACTCCATATTACCAGAAAAATTTGGGGTGATTGCTTTAGCTTTAAATTTATTTAACTACAAAAAATAAAATACGCCCAGTCAAGCTGTTCATATGCCTCCTTTTCCAACGAATGAAACTTATTTTATTCCAATTACGCGTAGTTGTATCAAAATATAAAATTCACGGGGCCACTGGATTAGTCCCGAACTAAGGTTCAAATGTAAATTCAACATTTCCACTCAATGGTAAAGGTAAATAGACGTACCCTGACGTGATTTAATAGAGCAAAAGGGTAGAAAAAAGCAGATAGGAAACGTATAAAATCGTATCTGGCTTGACGTGGTGGAAATGCGATATGTAGATGATAAAAAATGTAAACAACAAATAAAGTGTGGAAAATACCATTAGTTGTTTATATTATTCTCGCATATTGGTATCCAACGTTTTTAAATTGGCCTCATAGCAACGGAATACGAGATGAGATCGAGCTTGGAAGAGCTGGAATGTAGCATGGCTTAAATGCTTTTGTTTTTGTTCCAGAGTTGAAATAATAAATATATATGGGTGGTATATACGAAAAAAGTTTAGGGAGAAATATATTTCTTTTGCCGGGAGGTTTTCCAGAATCTCCGGTGTGAGAGGAGACAGAACTGAACTGAACGAAGGGAAAATATTGAATGGGAAATGAAAGGATTCCCAGTATCCGTTGTGAAAGGAAAAGAGAAAGAGCATGAAGGTGAAGGCGGTCTGGGCGAAAGAAAAAGTAACATCTCTCCCAAGAGGAACTTGCTTTCTCCCATTCACCGGCGAGGGGTCGTGATGGACTATTTTTTCCCCTCAATGTAAAGGGAAGAAAAGAAGATAAAATTAGGAAAGAATTAGAGATGCAGCCGCTACTTTTTCCCTCGGCCGCGGTGAAAGTGAGAGATCGTTCCGACCGGCGAGGGAACGTCTGCCCAAAGAGCCGAAGGCCTCCTCTCATCCTCCCGTGTCAATTCAATCCTCATCGAGATTTTTTATATAACCCGACAATCCAGTTACTTTTTGATGAAATTTTGCCCCAGGGAGATGGCCTTTGTTTAATGCGCGTCGAGGTATAAAAGGTCATATCTCCCCGTCCAATCATTTCTATTTCTAAACAAAAAACTCTTGAAAGCGATACTCTACCCATCAGCAATATTAACAAAGAGATTGTACACAGGCTGAATCTTGTGGAAAAAAATACACACATAGGACTGCTATAATACGGAAAATGATACAAAATGTATTGGAACCGACCGTGAGATAAAACCTTTTGTGGAAAACTGCCAGATATTTTTATTTTGTCACCAGCCTAAAAATTTAGCCTCTTAAGATTTCTTCTTGCTCAAGGGTGTAACTATCAACTGTCACCCCCTTCCTCATATTGAATCCCTAAATGGTGCCGCCATTGTAGATACCCCATAATCTCACCCGGAGCCTAACCTTACAGAGAAAACTTCAAATTCCTGAGTCCCTTACGGAACACTTGATTGAGATGCATTTTCGCACTACATAGATGCATTGCACATTTAATTTGACATTACATCTACTTAGTATCAATCACAGCATCAACGCACACCGATAATCAACCCTACTTTTATAGGATTTGCATTTGGGTGTGAAGTTTGCAGCAGTTCTCTCCATTTGAAAATTAACTTTTTAACTATGAAAATTACAGGCAAAGAGAATCTCTTATATTACATTGGAGCTGATGGAAGATAAAAATCATTTCCCCGTATGTATTAATAATCAATATATAATCAAACGGTATATGTGCTAAATTCATTTCTGATCATTTCGTGAACATTACTCTGGAGAAAATTCATCCGATATTTCAATATTATCCGTCAAAGAAGCATCTTATGCCAAGAAAACTGATTAAAAAGACGCTAAATAGTGCATGAATTGTGAGTGTAGAAAACAACACCCTAGCAATAAGGTGTACCAAGATGTGGGTTTTCAAAAATAGTAAGAGGACGAATGTAAGGCCACATGTGATTAAAAATTGTGGTAGACAATACATGGATATCTACTATATTTAAAATTAATACTATATATCTAACGATGATAAGCACTGCTTACCCATTGTGAAGAGATGAACATTTTTCAACTGTCTTACTGTATTCTTGTAGGTGAATGATTATTGGTCATCCATGCCTTCAACACAAATAAATTGTTCTCGCGTGTTGTAACGTAAAATAACGCAATGAAAATTTTCAGTGCCTCCGAATGTTATTCAGCTACCTTAGTCTTCAGAGATAAATTCTATGAAATGACTGATGAAATTTGGACGACATCGGTTATATGATTAGCTGCTGTGGAAAAAAACTTAGAAATGTGTTAAAAATACAACCTCGCAGAAGGAAAAGGATTTAATGAATTGAATGATTGAGGATTGAATGAATTGCAAAAAAACTAAACTGAGAGAAAAAATTGGTATTGTTTCCAGAAGGGCAGGATGTTGTGGGAATTTCGTGAAGACGAAATAAAAACAGATGAGTACGGCAGAACTATTGTAATGGAGGCAGAGACCAAATTCTTTAAAACGTTCCATTTAGATGACCAAATATACAATTAAATAAAATTAATGTGTATATTTGAACAAATAGGTGATATAAATATTCCGCATCATCTCGGTAAATCACATTTCTACTGCATTAAATTTAATACTTATAAATAACAATATCAATAATTAAAATATTCAGACTAATTCAGACAGAGTATGAGACCGAAAGGATAAAAAATGGTTACACGCTTTGAAAAAATAGTTTTCGTAAATTTTGAGGCCGGCAATTGAGAACTAACGAATACCTGCGTATAGGATGTTTCTTATGATGCATAATGTACTTATCTCGTATGCTTTAGTTAATACTAGTGTTCCTGCCATTAGGAAAATGCCTCTTTAAAAGCAATGATATTGCATCATCAGCTGTAATAGGAATTCCAGAAATAACCCATCCAAGTTGCAGCAAAGGGGATCCTTGAATTCGTGAAATCGTGAAGTGGGGAGGAGAGGACGCATGGAATTGATGGATGGGGAAGGGAATCTGGGGAAAGAGAGGGAAGAAGAAAGAGTGGGGGGTACGCTTTGAGAGAAATATGGAATAAAAGGCTCAAATGTGAATCGATCTCGAGGTTTTTTCGTGGAGAGAGCGGAGAGGATTCTGGGAGTGGGGATGGGTTGAATCAAGGGGAGGGGGTGCGGAGAGGGGTGGGAGGGGGAAGGATGTTTTCCGGTTAAATCTTCTTGGCTTTCTCCCTCTCCCTACTTACCCCCGCTTCTCCCCCAAATACCTCTCACCTCTCCCACTTTCACCATTTTATTCTCCCTTCCTCCTCTTTTCTTTCTCCGTTCTCCGGGGACGACTAATCGATTGCCCCCCCCTCCCTACCGCTCCTTCCCTCTTACTCTTCCACTTCTTCTTCCTATTCTCCAACGCCTGACCTCAAGCAACGATTCCAGTAGCAATAGTAGTAGAATTGAGGAATAGGGTGCGTCGACGCCTATACTATTTTGCACCACTACCCAATCGTTTAATTCAAATCATCTAAGAGTAATAGAATAATAATAAAGGTGCTGTACTCTAACTAAATAACATAGGCGGGCATGCTTATATTTTATTGAAAAGATTTATTTCCTTGGGACGATTGCAGGCCACCTCATTCATTCATTGTACTACAATAGGGCTCGTTTATCAATTTCTTTCTATTGCTGATTTTCGTAATGCTTGAAGAAAAATGAGGCCTATATTTTCCCTTTCTTAAATCCGTCGACTTCAAACATTTGACTCCAAGCAACGATTCTAGAGAGAGACGCATGGGGTGGCTTTTAAATGCCTCTTTGGACATTTTGTCGGCTTTTCGCCCTTGCGGGCTTTAAGTCGTTGCAGCTCTTATCATATGCACCGTTCCGGTGCTGGCAGGTTTACTGCTTTGGGAGATGCTTTGTCAGTCCTGTGGCGGAGATAGGACGTCTGTACCTATCCCACCATCGAGGAACGTCTGCTGCTAAGGTTGCGATGTGCTCTAGCGAGCACGTCGCCGTTGAATTGAAAAAGTTCCTCGCTGCGTGTTTCAGTCGATCTTCGAGGAGTGGCTCGTCTGTTAGTTGGTGAAGGACGTCATTTCCGGTCCAGCGCGGTGTCCTGGTGATCATCCTCAGAATGCGACGGAGTCGTAGTTGGAGTCGACGTATGGGGCCTCGTAGTCCAACTCCTGACCATATGGGCGATGCATATAGGAGGCGGGGTATTATAATTTGCCTGTATAGACGGAGGCGGTCTTTTTGTGCTATTTCAGTTGCCGTGAGGAGAGGTTGAAGTCGGCTTGCATCTGCTGTGGCGCGTTTTATTAGTTTCTTGTGATGTTCTTTGTAGTCTAGGTGTTGGTCTAATTCAACACCTAGATAAGTGGCAGAGGCAGACCAGCAGATGATGTTTTTGCGGAGGCGGGTTTCAGGAGCCGGTGCCTTCCGTCTTCTCCTTCGGAAGATGATTGCCTGAGTTTTAGCTGGGTTAAGCTGTATGCGCCATTTTGCGCACCAGTTTGCAGTGGTGTTGATGGCGCTTTGAAGTCGTGCCGCTGCTCCTTTGGCTGTGAAGGAGCGACATAGGAGCGCAGTGTCATCCGCGAAGAGACTTGCAGTTGTGTTCCAATCGAAGTCTCTCGGGAAGTCCGCTGTGTACAGGGCGTATAGGTGAGGCGCGAGGACTGAACCCTGAGGAACTCCGGCAGCGATGTCTTGCTCGGATGAGGTTTCTCCTCTCCATGTTACGTGGAATGTCCTGCCATCCAGGAAGTTGGAGAGGATTTTAAATTGCCAGGCGGGGAAGCGAAGGTGTTGTAGCTTCCATTTAAGGCCATCGTGCCAAACCCTATCGAAGGCCTTTGACACGTCCAGGAAAGCGGCTGCGCAGCAGGCGTTTGTGTTGAAGGCATTCGTGATAAATTCAGTAGCGTGAGTTAGAGCGTGAAGCGTGGAGTGTTCACGCCGGAACCCAAACTGGAAGGGTGGAAGTATCTTTTCAGTGGCTATGAATGTTGTGAGATGCGGTAGGATAATCCGTTCTAGGAGTTTTCCCAGCGTATTCAGTAGAGATATGGGGCGGTAGCTTTCAATTTTGGTTGTTGGTTTGCCAGGTTTCGGTAGACAGATTAGTTTGGCCTTTTTCCATGTGGTTGGGAAGTAGCCAAGGTGAAGGCAGGCGTTAAATATTATGGTGAGGAATGATCCGGCTCCGAGTGGAAGTTCTTTCAGGAGTTCGTTCCGAATACCATCGGGTCCGGGACTTTTCCGTGGTGGAAGCGATTTGATGGCGGATATTATATCCTCTCTTTTGATGGTTGGTGGGTTCTCTTCCATTGGAGGGAGATGTGGAGTGATGGTTGATAGGTTTTGCAGGGTTGCAGTTTCGTTGGTGGCTGGGTTGTTTTGGAAAGCTTCTTTGAAGTGGTTAGCTGCATGCTGTGCCTTTTCCGCATCACTGCACGCTGGGCCATTTGGGGTCTGCAGTGGTGATGTTCTTATGAACGGTTGTTTTATAGTTCGCGCCATCTTCCATATGCTTCCGTCGTGGATGTTCAGTGATGCCAGTTTGTTGCTCCATGTGGTCCGTCTAAAGTTTAGGATTTCTGCTGCAACTCTGCGTTTTATTACCTGCAGAAGTTGTTTCGTGACTGGGTTTCTGTTTCTCTGGTATTGGCGGCGGACGGCGTTTTTGCGATGTATTAGAGTCAGGATGGAGTTGGGAAGGTTTAGGTAGTCAGGGGTTTGGTGTTTGGTCAGCGGAATGGTGTTTTCTGCTGCCGTTTGGATGGAGGCTGTGAGGTGGGTTATTGCGGCATCTATAGCTTCAGGAGAGTCAAGGTTTGGGTTTGACCTTGGAAGGGATTCTGCTATTTGACGGCGGTAGGCCTTCCAGTCGGCTTTGCGGAAGTTCCGGTGCAGTGGCGGTGGTAGGCGTGGTGGTGTAAGTCCAGCGTAGCAGAGCACCGGGAGATGGTCACTCTCGAGCGCGGGAATGCTTCTGCAGAATAGTGATGTCTCAATGCCATGCAGTAGGAAGATATCTAAAACATCTGAGGAACCTGTGTGGTGATAGTGCGTTGGGTTCACTGGGCCCAGCGCTTTTATATTTTTCCTGTTGAGCCAGTTCCGTAATTTTTCTCCTCTGGCATTTGGGTTGGAGGAGTGCCATGATCCATGCTTGGCATTGAAGTCGCCGCCTGCTATGGTAGGTAGTGATGAATGGAATAGAGCTGCGTAGTTTTCCTCTGGAAAGGTAGTTCCTGGGCGATGGTAGACGCTACATAGTTGTATCGGGCCGGACGGTGTGTTGAGATGAACAGCTGTGGCTTCCAGTTGAGTAAGTCCGAAGAGAGGAATTTCGTGTCCTTGCAGGTTATCCCGCAGCAAGATTGCGGTGCCGCCAGAAGTATTTTGATCTGGGTTGTTGATTTCGCGATCATTGCGAAATATTTGGAATCCTGGTAGGCGCCAGGTTTTTTCTGGATGCAATTTTGTCTCTGTTAGTAGAGCGATGTGTACTCCGTTTGAATTGAGAAAGGCAAGGAGTTCTGCCGACTTCCAGGAAAGTCCCCCATTGGCGTTCCAAAGCCCGATGATGAGGCGTGGTGATGGTGTTCTGCGTTTAGGGAACGCGTTTGGCCGCCATGGTGTCGAGCATTCTTGAGAGAATGTTCGTCTGGTTCTGGAGCTGTTGTTGGGTTTGAATGGATATGTTCAAAAGCTGTTTCATCATTTGTACTAGATCGGTATCGGTGGCCGATGGTTGAGTTGGTTCCGATGTGGCGTGTCGTGGTGTCTTGGTGGTGAGGCTAGGGTACCCTGAATCTTCAGTGTGGTTTGGTTCGGAGGCAAAGAGAGTTTTGCGCTTCTCGGTAGTCCACGGGTTTGGGCGGCTGGTTGTTTGGTAGGCTTGAGGAGGTGGCTGCGGTTTCTTAATTTCCTTAGGCGGGCCTTGTTGTGAACGTAGGCGCTCCTGTTGCTTTTTGTAAACAGGGCATTTGCGCGACATCGCTGGATGATCGCCACGACAGTTACAGCAAGTTGCGGGTTGGTCTCGTGGCCTATCGCATCTGCTGCCATAATGGTTGCCGGCGCATTTCCAGCATCTTGGCTCGGCTGTACAATGCGCGCTCGAGTGCCCAAAGCGGTTGCAATTGAAGCACATCTGGGGTCTGTCATGTCTAAATGGTGTCAATTTAAGGTGCACGGCGCCAACCTTTTTGAGTGCTCCGATCTCTTGTGCTGACCATTCTGGTGTTATTTTAACCGTCAGTTGATGAAGGTCCTTAGGTTGTCGGTTTCTATCGAGTAGAGTTCTTATGTTGACGACAGGTATTCCTTTCTCTTCAAATAGCTCTTTGAGGAAGGATAGGTCGAAGCCGGCTTCTATGCCTCTTAAAAGGAAGGAGATAGTCCTGTCTTCTTTGGTTGCCCAGGAACTACATTCTGCTTTCTCCTTTGCCAGGAGAGCAGATACAGCGGCATGGTCTTCGGGCGTTTCAACTTGAAGTCGAGTGAACGCTTTACGTATGTCCATGGTGAATTCATTTTTTACCACGGATTTGATAAGGGCAATACTCTGTTTGTAGTCAGAAATGCTGTATATGAGGATCGGTGGTGGCCTGCGTCTAATGGGTACGCGCTTAGGCGCTGGTTGCTGTCTTTCCTCGGGCTCTGCTATGAGTGGTGCGGAGTCGTCATCCTCCTGGGGTTGAATAGGTGTGAACCGATTTTTGGTGGTGATCGGCTGCTTCGTAGGAACAGTCGGGGGAGAGTTTGCTGCCCGTTTCCTTGTTTTAGGACGGATGAAAGCACCAGATGGTGTTGATGCGGTCCCTAAGGGGGCCGATACGGCTTCAGAGATGGTTTGTTGGCGGTTGCCGGAGGCCAGGGCGTCCTCGGACAGTGAGGACCTTAAGGGGGCCGATGTCAGGTCCTCCATTTCTACTGCCTCAGTATAAGGGACAGAGGCTGTCGATGTGCTTGGCGTTTCGACGCCGTTTCCATTGGGGCAGGCTTTGACGGCCATGCGAAGGCTATACAGTGTGGGATGTCCCCCGAAGGCGATAGCGGAGACCTCCTCCGCTGGCGTAGATTCTTCCTCCGGTGATGCCGGCGAGAAGTCCGTGGCGGCAGGGCACGCCATGGACTCCATGGCGGCCTGCTGGCTCGTTGGGGAGGGCAGGGAGGGCTTTTTGGGGCCTAGCACCCTAACAAGTGGACCCGGCCGGGTCCCCCAGGCGTGCAATGAGAATTAACTCGTGCCTGGGGTAGCAACCGAGAAGACCTGGGAAGTCACCGTGTGCAAGGCGCCCCTCGTGGGTGATAACCAGGGTGACCAGATCCGAATTTAGGAACAGACCTGGCCAACCGTGGCCCCACGGGTGCCCTATTGGTGACGGGGGGGGGGAGTTGTCCTGGCGGGCAGGCCCGCCGCAGGCGGCAGGAAGTTTTCCCCAGCAGACGGCCAATGGTGCGGCAACAGGAGCGGCTGAATCTGCGGTAATTCCAAAAAAGGCCCTTAAGAGGGCCAAAATGGCTGAAGATGCGGATGCTGCGCTGGACCCAGGCTACTGCGGGCTGAGCCCTTGAGGGCGCTCAGCTTCCCTGGTCCACCGGATGCCGTTCCGCTCACTTCCGGTCAAATTAAAATTTGACCAAAAGGTCCTTTTAGTGGCTGCAGCGGCCTCGAAGACCTTCCTCCTTGGCGGAGCTGTACCTCCGATGTTGCGGGGATGTCCTGGTGTGGTTTTGCTGCTGCTTGAAGTAGGGAGCATTGGAGTCATTCCTCAGCGCAACGATTCTAGTCTTCCTCATACATTTATAGTACTTACAACAATGGGGCTCGTTTACCAATTCTTTTCTATTGCCGAATTTAATAATTCTTGAAGAAAAATGAGACCCATATCTTCCCGTATTTTAATCCGCCGACTACAACCTCTCGTGGCACTCCGGACGATAAATCACCAGCCTCAACCCTTTTTGCAGATAAGTTAATGACTTCACGAGCTCGTGCGGAGTCTGTCGCCGCTTATTGGCCACTCCTCGATCTTATGCACGGCCTCGCGTGTTTCGTTGTTGTTTACTCTCTTACGAGCGATTCCTTGCCTCAACGAAAAGTTCTCTATGATCGAGTAAATGAACTAAAACTATTATGACGTCACCGACTCATGAAAAGTGAGGGTTGATTTTCGTGTTTCCTAATTTACAACTTCCGAGAGAATGGCTGAAAAGGGAAGATTTGTATTTTGCTGCAACTAATATTTCCCAATTATGGACCGAATACTCTCAAGTGAACAGTGATTTTTGATCTCGGTGAATGATCCTGTCCTGAGATTGATATGATACATCTCCTTGTTTCTCTTTTTCTCTCTCTCAAGTTATTTTTGCAGTTTCTTGATATTATTTTCCCTTGTATCTTTCTTCATTTACTAATAGTACTTATATCTAGGCCTTCCTCGTGAGATTTTTTCTTCAATTTTTCCTTCTTATACAGAGGGCGGAGAAGAATTTTGTCACGATATTTTAACCTTAGATAGCTGATGCCAGTGGCAGCCAAAATTACCAATGATGTTTAGGCGAAAAACGCGTCGTCTTTAAACTACAGAAACTCTGAGGCAAGCGCTCCAATTGGCTGCGATGTTGGCCTTTTTGCCGGCTGCCTGGTTTATACGATCTCGATATGATCTCCGACAGGCAAAGCATTTGAAGTCATGAGTATTCTAGAGCATCGGGCAACAGGGCAAACTCGCAACCAATCGGAGCGCTTGGCTCAAAGTTTCTGTGGCTAAAAAATAGTGCGTTTTTAAGCTCTCGTTATTACGAAGGAAATAGTTGGTCCCGACGATAATGCCTATCCAATCTTTAGTTAAAGAAAAGTTATTATTATATTTTCGTTATTTCGAAATTACGAACGTCAGTCCCAGTCCCGGCGGTAACAAAACGGCTTTCATTACGAAGTTCCACCAATAAGCAACGGCATTTAGGTCGATATATACTAAGCTACGTTATATTCATTGCGCTTCGTTAAAGTTCTCCTCGTGTACTTCATTCGTAATTTTGGATTCTGCTGGCATCAGCTCTCCAGAGTTAAAAATTCGTCTCACAATTTTTCTCCACCCTACATATCTCACATAGTTACTGTGTCTTATCACTTGACCTATCCATCGGTTTCTATGGCGCTCAACACTTCTCTTCCGGCATCTATTATCCGGTACACCACGTTTCTCACACTAACCATCATTACGTCTTATGAACCCACCATGAGGTCTTGAATGCTTCTTGCATTTTCCGGTGTGCTCTACAAATGGTCTTAGTCTGATCCGTTGAGCCCCACAGCCCACACGCAAGCTTTTTTTTTAATTTTATAAAGGGAAAGATCGCGGCTAAAAGTATAGAAAAAGACCTGCTCACACTCAGGTGTTCTTAAAATATTCAACCTCACGCCTACTGTTTTCCACACGGTTTTCTGTGGGTTATAACTAGACGATCTAAATATGGTTTTTTTGTGGCAAAAATCAAGATGATCTGTGATAATTTGAATTGAGCAGAAACTTCCTTAGTCACCTGTGCAATACGATTCAATAAATAGTGCCGGTTTTAGATTCTGTCCATTACAAGAATTAACTTTATTCAGCACGAGTTAAGTGTTTGATGGTTTCTCTTCAACCATCAAACATTCGTTCGGATGGTTCGGATTCATTGCACGAACTAGATATCTCTTACAGGAGTAGGAAAGGGCAATGTCATCCAATTGAACATTGTCCGGGTCTCAAGATCCTCATAATCTGATGACGAATCGGGTGGCCAACTCCATCATGGTTAGCAGATCAGAGGACTATATAAGGTGTACAATATACTGCTGTTTCGCCAGTTATAAATTTTTGCTTGGAAAGTTAATAAGGCCACAGCGATTAATTTTTTTATCCCCATTTACGTGTTAATGCATAAATATCTATGTCAATAATGATAAAGTATCATAAAATTTGGTTATTGGCTAAGAGATAATTTTTTCAAAAATAGATCCCACGCGCTAATTTATTCCTGGTGACTCCGATGGTAATGATGTTTCTTGGTACACTAGACTTGGCCAAATTAGCTCAATTTATGGCCTTAATGGATAATTGGATATTAACCTGCTTCGTATAATTACTAAAACAGCTCTGCAATATGTAATAAATATGTATATAGTTTCTCTCTGCAGCGTTTACAACACATTTAAATTTCCTATAAATTACATTTTCTCTTTCCACGCACAAGGCAGTCTTTTCAACTCTGGCGCATTTAAACATATGGTTCGACCAAACTCCCATGACTGTCGTTAGGTTGGAATATTGGCAGTGATATACAAATTATATTATATCGTCCAGAAAATTATTGGTAATATCGATTATCTTGTGAAATTGGATACATTTTTAAAATATTGGGTCAACTAAAAGAGCCAGATCACAACAGTCGTATTTATTTCCGCCTGGTATTCCTTGCATTTTATCCATTTCCATATTATACACATTCTCTCACTGGCGGAGCATTACGTGAGCTTTTTCACAAGACTAATCAAATGAGTCCTAAACCTATTACTTCTTAAATATGAGAAAATCATGCAGAATAAAACTGGCAGATTGATAAATTATTTCAAGACCTACAAAAAAATTAGCATTACGCTATCCAAAGCTTTTAGTTTTCAAAACAATCTCTTTAAGTGAGAAAATATTAAGAAGGTCGTATTTGCGTATCCACAAAATAATATGCAGTAATTTTATGTTTGTATTCCTCCCATAACATTCATCAATTATAAACACATTAATTAACCCTTTTATGAGATCTTTATCGCACCTAAGCTCATTAATTATAAGTATCAAAGAATAAAACAATGAAATGCAATACGGAAATAAACTATAAAACATAGCTGCGATACGCAATAACTCAAAATATGAGTAGTAAATTGCTTCAAATAATTACATTACTTTTTTACCCACAAGTAAACGCCTTAAACTTTTCTAATTCGTGAACTGTATTATGACGCAAAACTTATAAGTATCCCCTCAACGTTAAAGTCACCATTTCAAAAATCAAGTGAAGCGTCGTTTATTTGATGAGATTCAAACCTTCAGTATCCGTTCAACCTTGTATCCAACTCGGTGACTTTTGACCTCGTTTCTCGAGACCACCACTGCACGCCCTGTTGGAACGCAAGAGCATTCGAGCTCTGGCAGCTCCCTATCACTACCCCCAACATATTTCAATCCACTTCCCTTTGTTTGTCATATAGGTTTACCTTCTGGTCCCTTTGACGCATGACATATCACCACTCGACGATATTTTATTTTTTTAATTAACGGTATCACTTCATCCATTTTATAAACGTAGATCGTCTAAAGCGTTGAAAACAAGCGCTCGAGAAAGGGAAGTAAGCTGCATCCCGCTGGCCAAAGGGAGTCAAACCTTTTAGGCCATCAGAGTAGATAAGATAAACCGAGTGTATTTTCAAGAGGTAAACGCCGCACAGGATATATCGTCGAGGAAATAGTCCTGCAGGTTGTACTGGATAGGGAAAAAATTAAACTTGAGTTCAAAGAGGTAAAAATACTCCATTTCACTTGAGATAAGATAATTTATTAGCAAACGTTACGGCAAGGAATTGGGCGTGTGCTCTAGAATCTTTATTATGTTTGGGTGGTAGGAGAGAAATGATTCACGGGTCAGTGCCCTTTCGCGGACGCTTGGCTTTTAAGGAAAACCGGCGAATGGCAAAAAAATGAATAAAAATCGAGTGAACTATATTCCTCTGATCCCCAGCACATTGCGTTTGAGTAAAATTTAATTAAGAGGCCTTTGTGGTGAACATTAGAAAATTAAATTGAAAATTGATATTAAGTGATTAAAAAACAAAATCAAAACGTCTCCCATTCTCTAATTCAAAACTGAGCGTTTCATAGAGATTAAGATTTTGATAGAAGCATATGATATTTTGAATAAAAATTGCTAAAACAACGTTACCCATGAACCAAGACTATACCAAGAAGTAGCCAACTTGCGTGGAGTCTGAAGTATTTTATGAAGACTTTGTAAGCAGATGCATGCTTACCTATATAGTGGGTGATAACAAGTAAGTGTAAAATAGAAGTGATTAAATAAAAATAAATATAAATACTTACGATATAAGTATCTATTTTCGTCAATCCTCTTCAAACCTCAAAGTTTGACTCAATTATTGCCTTAAAATGACCCAACAAGTCTTTCAGAAAACGGGCGACTTGAAAATAATTCCTGAGAAAGAAAATGACCAAATACATTTTTTGTGGATGCATCACCCACTCTTTAATATTCGTATTTTTTCATTTTTTATGACATACTTGTCATTTAAAAGTTGAAGTACCATCTTGAAATCGGTAGGGTGAACAAAGTACAATTTATCTGTATTTGTCTTCACCACAAATATAAAAATAAGAGAGAGAAAATACTGACAAATCAGAGCCCACCTGAACCCAATGCGACGGTATATACGACGGACACACTTTGGCTTAATCCATTCACCCTGAAGACGATGGCAGACTTAGCCTTCGAAACGTCGCGTCGGTGCTGAAAAACCCTTGGACCCGGCTGGAAACTCGAGAACTCTTCCTCCAAGAAAACACAGGGGTAAAATTTTTAAAGGTCGAGAAACGGCATAAGTTTTAAAGAAGTACAGTGTGAGCATGTTGTCTTTCCCAGATTATAAAAAATTATTAAAGAATAAACGTTTGACATAATAACTTTTTTATCGAGTTACATCACGGACAGAGTCTTCACCACACGAGTTGCTGTCGTTGACGACCTGAAGGCTAGGATACAAGCTGCTGAGGGTACTGTGACGTAGCACATTTTAAAAACACCTGGCAAATAGTAAAATACCGCTTCGACATTCTCCGAGCTACTAAGGGGACACAGTGTTGCCCCCTTGATAACTCGGAGAGCTTTCTGCCCGGCACACGTTGAAGTTGACCAGCATAGGAGATCTTAAAAAAAACTATTTGCACAGACCAATGTAACATCATCAAATTTAAATTATTGTATCAAACGGTTCTCTTAAATTTTTTTAAAATCAGGGAAAAACTTTATGCTCACCCAGTATAAAAAGATTGGCAGAGCGGGGATGATGTGTTCTCTATAAGGGAAGAAAGAATCAAATATCTGTGAAACGCTGGCATTCCGGGAGGTCTACAGGTAGAAGAGTCATGTGCCCTTTTTAAAATAAGAAAGCTCTCACATTAGCACCATTTATCCTGACAACATGGACATCGAAGAATAGGAAAAGAATCGCAATGGGACTTATCGTGATATCTCAGGCCGCGTACCAATCCATCGTATCGACGAACAACAATCGGTTACCAGAGGAAAGTGAGTGAGATAAGATATACAGCGAGTTAAGAACGACGACGTGTAAAAAAGGAAACGGGAGTTGCCAAAGGAAAAGAAGCGGAAGACAAAAAGGAATTTTCTTGGACTTCGAAGCAAAGCAGTCAATCATCCGCGATAACGCGAGGACAGTAAGAAACCAAGGTAGTCCACGGATATCTTGAGCAAAATGGAACGAGGTAGTTTCTTTTTCTCTTTTTCTGAAATCTCTTCTGCCTCTAATCGATAAGAATCAGCTGAGTCAGCTTTCAGTTCTGCCAAGAATTTTTATTCAGTCGATTTTCAACCTCTCTCGCGCACGCGAAAAAGTTCTTCATTCTGCAAGTAGTTCTGTATATCACGCTGCAACTAACCCAACGTTTAGTAGGCATTGAGACAAAAATGCTGGTAACTACGCGTCTAAGCATTTAGGTATAATCCAAGTGCAGACTTTAAAATAAGCAGCAATAATCTGTGATTTAAAAGAAACTTTTCTCATCAACTGACAACAATATTGTGAGAAAACGTATGTGTTAATAAGTTAATAATTATAATTATAAGTAACACTACCAAGTTTGTAGGAGTATTCAGCATAAAGGTGCCAACAAACTCCAATAGCTGAGAGATCAAGTTAATGTATAGTTTTAATGATCAAGTGATCACCAAAAATATATGATGTCAACATAACCCGAGAAACTTCAAACCTGCCAAGTGAGTTGAAAATCTTAAATGCTATATTGGGAGTTTAAGAAAGCAACTACGTAAAATTCCAGTTCAAATCAAATCAAAGAGGAGCCAAGACGCATCAAATCAAAATTTATATACACCACATCATAATGTCACATTATAATACAGTGTAAAGGTATATGTTATTTCTCCATATCTGATGAATATGACAAAAAACAATTAAGGAAGTACGTACAGTTTACGGGATACGAAATATGGCACATAAATGGTATTTCACCATTGCAGATGCAAATGCACGATGGAAGCACATCTTAGAAATAAATGACTAAACACTAAGTACTGCAGTCGCTACAAATGGTGGTGGCTTCTGGCTCAAATGAAAAACGAAACAGACGCAAAAATTTCTGAACGTTTGATAATGTTGCAAGATTTTTTCTAGGCATAAGTAAAATGTTTACGTGAGTTTCCGAAACAAGGCAATGATGCTGATTTACAGAGCAGCGGCTTGCAGCAACTAAATAGAAAACTGGAAATGAAGAGATCCATTATCAATTCTCTACCAAGCCACCATGTATAACAGTACTTTAAACATTTGACGAATAGATGGATTCGATCAGATGAATAAAGGAACGAAAAATAAATTGTAAAGGAACTTATAACAAAGAACGGAGAGTACACTCTATTAGAGGTTATATGTTTAGCATGCAAAAAAGTTGTAAAACAACGAAGGACATTCAGTCAATCTTTTATAGTGCAAATATTTCAAACTCCTTCCCTTACAAAAATAAACTGAAACTCTAACAAAAAAGTTACCCTTGAGCGCGATGTCTGTTTAGACCTTTATTTAAGGGAAACTTCTAAACTAGTATTTTATACACGCTTCTTTTTTAGAAAAAATAAAATTAGTATCTCGACGTTGCTTAGAAACTTAAAAACAGGGGTAAATAATTTGAAAAGTTTAACGCACAGCCCATGACACATTTAAAGTAGGGAGTAGTAAAACCACGGCGTTCCAGATCGTTCTTCAAGTTCCCCTGCTGCCGCTCTCAAAGTCTGGAGGGGGTGGGAGGAAACTGCTCAGTTTTTTTCATCGAACCGTTTCCCCGGGAGCTAATTTATCTGTGCCGCTTCTCTTCCCCTATTTACCTTATCCCGGCGTTTGCAGGAGAGACTTATTGTAAATACGCCACTTTGTTCCGACTCCTTCCATATTTACGTCCCCCTCAAATACTCCAGACTCCCGAGTGATTTATTTTCGGTGCCTGGGCTCCTACCCGGCTCTTCGCATTCTCGAGGTCCACCAGTTCCTCCAGTCAACGCAATTTCAACTCAATCCTTTCCTCAACCTTTCAGCCTTGTACCGTTGCCTTGACTGTTGAATTTGAGTGTTGCAGAATCGATCATAAATGAATAATTTTATGACGGTTATCTTCTTTGACTAACTATTTATTTAATATTTACTGTCTTTTTTTATGTTTCCTAAATCTTAGCCGTGTATTTTAAAACCCTATTGTAATATTTATATATTAATTAGTGGAGGTACCAATACAACATTGTGAATTTCGTCGTCATCAAAGAGCTATCATTATTATAACTAACAAAAATTGTGATTTGAAAGACAACTTCATTTAATGACGACCAATTTTATCTGCAAATAAGTTTTGAATAATGATAAAAAACACTACATATAATACACGGATGTCCAGTAAAAGCACAAACAGCTGCGATTTCAGTGAACTACAAATGTAAAATATTTACACCTCAATCCGAAAAACTAAGCTAAATTCTAACAAAAAAGTTGGTAATAAGGGAAATATACAGATGTTATCGTTGCGTGCTCATTGTACGATTTAGCATTTTTTTCATCATTCTTAAGGAGTTACAACACCCGGACAATAAATTTTATTAGATTCTGATCAAAAACGTCAATTCCACTTCACATCTTCTACTTCCCATCTACCATCTTCTCCTGGAGTAGCATTACTCTTTTCCTCACCCATCTTTATTCCAGTAGCGTAGCCAGGATTTTGAAGTGGAGGGGGGGTGGTGTACCGGAGAGTTAGGGGCCTTTCCTGGATGTATCGAAGGTACCCTAGAGGAAAGCGGGGTTCAAGGATTTTTGAGATTTCTGGTGATGAAAACGTGATTTTGGGACTCATAAATAGTAGTATTGTACAAGTATTTATTGAATTAAAGTATTTTTAATTTATTGAGGCCATATTACTCGTTTTTGGCGCCTTTTTCAAAGGCTCAATAGGGGGGGGTGTAATCCGGAAACCCCCCCCTTCTACCTCCGTGGCTATGCCACTGCCTCTCTCCTCCTACCTTTGCCCTTCTACACTAGCACAACCACCATAAGGCTGAGAGCTTACTTTTCGTTTCGTAACGATTATTTTGCGGGAAAATCTCCTCCCTCGTTTCCGTCCTTCTTTCGAAAAAATGTAATCCCTGGAGGCCATGGGCGCCCGCATTTTAAGCTTCTTCGCCACTTAGAGAGAGAGAAAGAGGGGAAGGAACTGAAATCACAGTTTTTACAAAACTGCAATCCGCTTCTCCGGAGGCGAAACATTGTGAAATTCAGCTCACCGCAACGTAGGGTTGAGTTTTAAGTAGGAAAAAAAGGCTTAAATAATACGCAGTGGAAATAATCCTCATAACGACAGGAATCACCGTCACCGAATAGAGGATAGTCCATGTTGTAAATGTTATCACAGAAATTCCCATTACGTACCCCATGTAAATTAAAACAGCCACACCTCTTAAATGAATTCATGCTCTAAAATACCGTGGTACTGAGGATTAATTTCTTCATATTAACGTACATAATAAAAGTATTTAATGCAGGCGATATAGAGTGTAATGACAATCTGATCAAATTTATATATAATGCATTATACATATGATTAATGAATAAGAAAGATGGCAATTTTACACCAATTTATTTAACAAAGAACGACGTGTTTCGACCGTCAGGTCATCCTCAAATACAATATGGCACCTGATATTGCATAGAATTGCCATATTGTACTTGAATTTGTATAGAATATTGTATTTGAGAATGATCTGACGGTCGGAACATGTCGTACTTTGTTAAATAAATTGGTGTAAAATTGCCATCTCTCTTATTCATTAATCATATATACATAATGCATTGTATATCCATGTTTAAATTCCACGAATGGCTCTGAGGCACTACGCATTCTATTTATTAGCTAAAAAATACTAAATTTATAGTGTGGTATTTCATTTCTTATCATATCAGGTTTAAATTTCTAAATTATTAAATGACATATTGAAAAATTTCAATTCACTTCTCCAGAAGTGGAAATACATGAAACTCAGCTCACCACACTGAAGTGATGAATTTCAGTAAGAGGATATGCTTTTTTTACCTCGAAGAAAAATAATCCTCAGAACTGTATACATTAGAGATAAATAAAGGATTGCTTTTAAATATAAATTTATTCATGTCCAATCAGATAATGATAAGCCGGTTGACATTGCCCCCCTAACGCATTTCAGTAAAGTAAAACTAATCAGAAGTTTAAATCAGAAGTTTAATAATTAAAATATTAATGAATGAGCAAATTACCAATAAGTACTGAGATGTACCCCTCTCATATTAACCAATATGCCCAAATATATGTCCACCTTTCATGTATTAGTATAGTTGCGAGTTACAATTCCATACTGGTTTGCTAGTTTCTTTTCGCAATAGGGATATTAATCGTTGAGCTGTTGAGTGTACCAATATAGCAAAATCGTTTGTAATGTGCCTCAACCTCAATCAGTTTTCACGGTCACAATCGCTGGTCTTGGCAAAATGACTCTTTTCCCATTACTTCCCTTATCATTTCTTATCTCTTTCCTTAAGCTCTATTCGTGCTTTCTCGCCAGAGCACTTTTATTTCTCAATCTCTCAGAATGACTCCTGTAGCGTCCTCTCTGAAGTCACACACTGACTGCAACGCGAATTTCACTCTGCTCACTCATATTTATGTTACAGCTTTATGTTTGATGCAGCCTAGACTTTTAGCAACTTTAAGTTTACTTACGCATTCATATAGGTACCATATCTGATAGTGAAAAACCTCCCAAAAACTAAATTTAATGAGAATTATGCACCATTGTGATGTAATATACGGAATAGAGTTCTCTTCAGAATTACTCGTAATAAAGTGTATTATAATGCATATTTAGACAAGTTTTGATGCTATTGAGTCATTACAAGAGTGAGATAACAATACCATGGGGAATATTTAGAGTTTTAAATAACAAGTGGTGATTGCGAAGCAGAAAAAACTATACTTATTCCATGTGTAAAACTAAAACTATACTAATACTAAGTGTATGCACTAATGTTAATAAAGTAATTGGCAATGTTATATTAATTGATAATTACGTATCCGGTCACCTAACCAAGGCCCCTCGCATATTGCTTTACTCTGCACATTATGGGGAATTCATTCCTTACGAAAATATTTCCCACGGGCCAGGTGATTTGGATTCATTTGTATTTGGTACATGAATCACAGCGTCATTAATCTAAGACATGGATAACTTTAAATTGCCGAATGAAAATTAAAAGAGTTTTCGTGACCAAAATCGGCATTTAAATATTTTTACCGCAGTAGTCAGCAAACTGAGATAGTGAAGAAATAATTAAGCATTAAACAATATTACCACAAAGTTAATTTCCGCAAGACGGTTCCTTTGTCCGTGCAACATTCTAAATCGCGATATGTTATGCCAAGTTCGTCCTTAAATGCGTCCTACTGGCAAAGAAGAGAAAGGTAAGGGGAAGGGTGGGTATTGGGTATCGCACAGTAACAATATTGAGCGTTGAGGTTCGTTTTTCAGGATCTTCGGACAGGTGGGGTTAGAGGTTGCAGGGTGGGGGTACTACGTGCGTCTTTGCTATTGTTTTCAGCGGCGCTATGGGCCATCAGTTGTGCATATTTAATTGTGTCAGTTTAAAAAAATTCCACCTCATCGAGCCAAAAGTAATGCATGATATTGGTAAAATACACTTGGTAAATCGAGGAGTGGAATCATTTGGCAGGGGTAAGGCCACCACTAGTTTCTCCCTCGCAGGATACAGGATGGCAGCTGATACCGCGGTTAAGGCGTGCGGTGAGGTGGCTGCTTTGGTGGGATGGAGATAATGGTGGAAAATGGACGCACGCGAGACTTCTCCCAGGGGGACTAGGTGTTCGGGGAGTTGGATCAGCCGCGATAAGATAGCCGCAGACTAAGGCGAGAGCCAGCGAAGCGTTTCGTTCGGCATGTGATCATGAATGTCGCGCGCAAGTTGCCTCGGGGTTAAAGGGGACGGGTGGTGGTGTCTACCGCTTTTCCACGAAGGGGGTTGGGTCGGGAGAGAGATAAGTGAATTCCACGAAAGGCATTTGCTCGAAAGCGAATGAGCCCATTAGAGAGACATTACTGCTCCGCTCAGGGCACACGCTGCTACTCAATGGCTTTGAGAAATCAGGCATTCCTAACTCAATGCAGTATCTCTCGACCGCTGTACATACAACTCTTTGCTGGTGCCTCTTATTTATTTCCCAACGAAATGAAGTTTGGCGAATAAAGCAAATAGGTCCGAGAATCAAGTATCATCCATGCGTCTAAATTGGGAGTGGTATTCCAGTAAGTTTACCAATGTTAGACTCCAGAGTTGGTTGACTTTAACCATCCCTTTTTCGAGATTATAATATCAACTGATAATTTTTAATGCTAACTTCGGATCTAAGATATAGAACAAATTTTAGAGTAATTATTCAATCAGTAAGGGGAATTCTTCATTATCACCACTGCAGTTTAGAATTCATGACATTGATATAGAAACACATTTTAAGACTAAGTATAATAAATACGTTGGAAAATTGAACCCAGGGAAGGACAATAAAAATTCTGGCTTTTTCCATTTTACCGAAGTGAAATAGAGCTGTAATATTCACCATTTTAGCCTTATCGAGTTTTGATTTTACCCCGATCACATTATATATTAGAAAGTAATCTTTGATTACTCGATGATTCTCGTCGATATGAGAATTTTTTCTAAGCAAACTAAGCTAACACGTTCTCATGATTCCATATTAGAAATATGGAATAATTGCTAAAGCTTGGATCAAAATAAAATACAGATATCAGTGTGAGAAAAACAAGTCTTCTAGAATCAGCAATTGACTTCCACCACTACTCACATATCACTGAATTCTATACCTAAAAGTGTTCTGGAATGGCGCAAATACGATCGCTTTAATAAATATATTGACAAATTTGTTCATTCTACGCAGATTTATTCGGTACAACCTTCTTGTACCTATGAGGCTGTACCAAATTAAGGGTTGTGGAAAAAAACCCTGTCATTAATGTATTTATTTAACCATGAGCAAGTTCCACAAATTTAGCTCGCAAATACCTGAAGATGTATTAAATTTTCCAAAATACATACTTTTTGGTTACATTTTGCCTTCCGAAGAAGCTGATATAGGGTAAATAAATATTACTCTTTTTATGAACGAGTACTCCAAGTAGAACAGAGGGCCGGAAGTGCTCAAGAAAAAGATTATGATTCGTCATTGCAATGGCCATCCTTACCTCTGACCTCACTTCAGCGCAAACACTCCTCCTTTCCTCCTGGTCTGCATACGAAGGGTAAGAAAGAAAATAAGCTCGATACGGAGAAACGAGGACGAAAGATAACTTCGGAAAACACTCGACGGTTCCCTTCTCCTCTGGATTCTGTTTTTCATATCGCACAGCCGTAAAAAAAATAAAATTCGAGAGGGTATCTTCCGCCTTCCCTTCCACCCTTGCCTTTCTCCTGCGGCTCCCATACCTTTGGTTGGTGGGCTCACGGGTCAATATGTCCGAGGATTGATGGTCAAAAGAGCAGGGGTGGGGATGGGAAAGGAAAGCTAGCTGGCTTGAGAGAGAGGTATGGGGAAAGGGGAGGGCTTCGGGGGACGGATAGACAGCTAAACCGGGAGAGAGGATTTCGGATTTCGTGGCTTCGATGGATGAAAGAGAAAGACGCCTCGTCGTTGAGGTCACGGGAATGATAGGGAGGGAAACAGACGGATAACAAGGAAGATGTATAGGAGAGGAGATAAATGGCAGATAAAAACGGAAGAAATCATTAGATTATGCGGACTAATGCGGGGAAAATCCGGCCGCGAGACGGACTTGTATGAAAACTCAGAATCAAACCCAGATGAAACTTTCCCATCAAATAAGTCGATAAAAAGTCTTCCGCTATGGTTCTGCAAAATTTACCAGAGCCATGGTATTATCTATTCCTCCTAAAATAAAATTACTAACCAAATTCTATCCTAAATT
Organism: Ischnura elegans; assembly: GCF_921293095.1. Classification (NCBI taxonomy): domain Eukaryota; kingdom Metazoa; phylum Arthropoda; class Insecta; order Odonata; family Coenagrionidae; genus Ischnura; species Ischnura elegans. The sequence continues at coordinate 151,626,449 of NC_060246.1, forward strand.
GCCGGTGCCTCTTGGGATATGTCACAGAATTTCATTCAAAGAGCAACGAGGATTATTTTTGGGAGTATAATATATTTTTTTCTATACGATGAGATACTTGAATTGAATTTTGAAGAGATATAAGTATAACTTGCAGAGTACCACCAATACTAACCCGGATCGGCTACATCTACCCTCTCAGATTTTTAACTAATTGTACATTACCACTTTGATTTAAAAAAGAACTATTTGGAGTAGAGAGTTAGTCATCATTCATATAGATATAATTTTTGGTTCTGTTTCACGGATATATTAAGTTGAACCATTTAATTTATTCACTTCATCCCATAACAATTTATAATTTTATAAATTAAATGATCATTTCATTAAATAGTCTTATTTTACCTTTAACTATATGCCAAAGAGCCGTTTGAAGTGCCAATGGTGCTCATCGATAGTGTCGGAGTCATTTACGAATTCATTGCCAGAACACAGCCAAATGTGACAGTAAACCAAAACTAAGAGTGATTTCCAAATGAGCAACATAAATCAAAAATATAACGATAACTTACAAAAACATAAATCAGATTACCATTAGTGGAATAACTATTTTAATTCAATGGGGTGTTTGCATGGATTTTTTTAGCGATATATGCGGAAACTTCACTTCATCCTAGATACGGAAATGCTATTTAAACTTAAATTTAGGGTAATTTTGGCCATTTCTGGCTGCGTTAAAAATTACCCGGTTTGAACGTGCGCGAAAACAAGAAAAATGAACATGGCCGCCTGTGACGTCACGTGCCTGTAACTTCGAGTACTTGCCGTACGGGTATGCTGTAGTTAATGGTTACGCGCTCTCTTGAACGAAAGTCAGATTTAAACTGTGCGCAGTGTCGGCATATAAATGGTGTTTTGTACCCGAGTGTACAAATACAAGCAGCAGGAACCCTAGCAAAGTGTTTCCGCGGTTCCGAAGGAAGAGAAACTGAGGAAGAAATGGTTTAGAGCTGCAAGAAGGGACTTCAATGTCTCTCTGAAATCAACCGTTTATTGTTGCGAGGACCATTTTAAGGTATTTTAATATTTATTACTGACGCTTATTGAATAGATGCTAATGTATGTATATGACACGTAAATTATTCATGATGAAGAGCCTTTAACATCTGCTGAATGAATCCATTAATCGTACAAAATAGCCAACGTAATGAAATGGAAAATAGATGCTTCCAAAAAACTGCAATTCAAAGGATGTAAATTGTTGACGAAGAAAACCTTGGAAGAAGCATCTAGTAGATCAGAAGTAAACAGTTTGAGCTATGATTTTGGTATGTACAATTAAAAATATATACCTAATGCTTTTGTTCATAGATGGAGGACGACATGGGAAATTTCATGAGGTGCAAAATGGTAGGAAGGCATAAGCTATAGAAAAAATGTGCTTTTCCCCACGTATTTGGCTACCAGGAAGATCCGCAGAGAGCATTTGCGTCAACCACCCGAAAATTACCCATGAAGAGGACTCAGCAGAGACTAATAGAAGACGCACTGAGTGTAAGTTATACATATGCAGCCCTCCCTAGGCTGGATCTAAAGATATTTGTAGCCTCAATGTGAATTGATGAATATTACAGTCTTATTATGGGAACTATTTATTTACAGTACCTACCTTATGTGTAGACTGCATTGTTTATATTTGCCCTTTAAACAAATTAATATTTTAATTAATGAATAAAATAAATGATAATCACTAAATAGAAACAGTTACAGAGACATAAATGTGTTCTACAGGTATAGATTGACTAATGTATGATATGCTGCCACATATAGGCGGATCCAGGGGGAGGAGGGGGCACGGGGGCACTTACCCCCCCAGACCCTTAAAAATGTGCTAGATTTTTAATACGGTCCCATTATCATTTCGTTCGTTTTGTATGACGAGGTATCCTTGTGTCCCTCCCCCTGAACAAAATCCTGGATCCGCCCCTGTGCAACATTGAAGCCTAATAACAACAGAACAGTTAATATTTCTGAAAAATATTTCATATTAAAATGTGGCATCCATACTCTTGGCTTCTAACTATTGGCTATACTTGGATTCTAGCGCCATCATATCTGAAATAAATGGGCAAAATAATAAGCTTGAAAGTGAAATAAAATGTTGTTAATCATATATTTAATTCTATACTTATATGCCCAGTAGGAGTTTGAATATTTTCATATAAGCTCAAGTGATTATTGAAAATTTGAAGTGAAGAGTTTGGTGCTGCTCAGGTACTCAAATTAAAAAAAAATCAACTTGGTACTACGGATATAAGAGTCTCGTTAAATGTATGTCAGTTACTTGCAAATTAATGCCTGAATTATACAACTCATAAAATATATGCTTTTCTTTTAGAAAAGCATATATTTTATGAGTTGTAGATAGACTTTTTAGTTGTAGATGTTCTTTTAGATAAACATGATATCCCTCCCCATATAACCACCCATATAACCAGTCATGATTTGGATGAGGAGTCAGTGGACATAGAACTAGACTGCTCTGAAGCTCATGAGGGTGGAAATGCTGCATCCAACTATGAGCCATTGACTCTTACTAAGACATTTAGTTATGCTAGTGTCCAAACTTCTGTTTCTCAAAGGAGTAAGGGTATTTATTAATTGCAATATGACAAAGAAGGAAGTAATTAACATTACCACATCACCCATCAAGTTTCAGAGAGATGTGTCGACATATCCACTGAAGAGAATAGGTGGGGATGTGGATGAAGAGGAATTGGAGTGTGTCACAACAACTGAGGGTGTGGAAAATGGCAGTGGGAGTGAATATGAGCCATGCTCATCTTAGAGTGATGAGTCTGCTCATGAATTTCAGGACCCTGATGCAATTCTCTCTTGTGTAAATAGAAAATCCAAAATGTATATTGGCGTGCCAGATGAGTGGTTTCCTCATGCAATGTCTTTGATAATGAAATACACTAAACTTGGCCAGAGAGACATTGTATTTTCTCTCATGAAAATTAAGGTAAACGATTCTTTTGAAAGACTCGCGGATCAATTTTGCATATCATGTGGCCATGCATGTAAACTTTTTAACAGAACTGTGCCAATCCTGGCACACACATTGAAGGAACTGATCTATTGGCCTGATAGGGTGACTATAAAAAGGCAGCTTCCCATACCTTTCCTTGTAATATGGAGACGAAATCATCAGGTAACTTACCGAAGTGCCTTCGTTCCTCTAACTTCCGGAATGCTGAAGCAGTCATTTCCCTTCAAATACTACGCCACCATAAATACATCTACTTTTGGTAGATTATTTGTATTTCCTTTATCAAAATTTACCTCTAATACCATGTTTTCGACAATTTTACCGGTAACTACGGGCAAGTGACGTCACCAACCGTATCTTCTCCCGCTGATTTCCTTGGCATTTTAGCGATTTTATTATTCATTTAATAATATATTTCTCTATTTTACTGCATTGAAACCTATGTTTTCTTCATTTAATTCCTTTCCTCTATACGTTGAAGAAATATTTAAGAGCAAAAAACTTTTATGCAAACACCCCATTATCAGAATAAAATACATGGCGGATAGTGTAACTGCTCACTCAGTCACTACTCAACATATCTAATTTTTGTCTCATCTTTCCAGCTCATATTTAATACTACCCAAAAGTACCTTACCACCATTATGTACCAAGAAAAGATTAGAAGCTTGTAGGTTGAACTGAATATTACCTATTTTATTACTCTCTTGCAACCGTGCTAGAACAACTTGCTATCTCTTCTTGGCATGGGACTCAACACTGAAATTAATTGAGGTCCACGTTCAACGGAGAGTAAAATGCATGGCTGAAGATCGGAATTAAAGCGGATATATCACGGATTGTCATCTGAAAACCCACACTACACAAATGTTTGGCTTTCCCTGGGAAAACCAAACTTCGCCGTTGGGCAGTTCGGATGTGGCTTGTTGGAGAAGGACGAGAAGGGATCCCATCTGACCGCGACTGGAAAGTTGGGAATGGGATAGGGTAGAGATCAGGACAATGCCAAAGGAGCTAGATAAATTCTACATTCAGTGGGAACTTTACCTCTGATGATAGGATAAACTATTTACACTCCAGCAGTGAAATTGGTGACTTACAATTTTCTTCAATAGGCAAATGAATGGATGTTTGTAGGTAACGTGAAATTTGCCTGCTGTATATCGACTACTGCCTACAGGCGATGTGCAATACAAGTAGGAAATCGTAGAAACTTAGGAGTATGGCAAACGATGATCGTGAGCATGGAATATTAGATGTTAAAAGGAAGGAATTATGATTTTCGTACGTTAAAATATACTAGAAGTACACTTGATACTAGAATTTACAATTGATTGACTTAATGTATCATTTAAAGTCAATAAGAACCAGCGTAATAAAATTCATAACCATAATAGCAGCCTGGCGTCACTTTATACTCTTTTACACTTTATGAGTATAGGTATTAACATACGAAGAAAGGGATAATCTAATTAAATGTATGACCAACATTTACGATATTTTTTTAACGTTTGGATGCTTTATCTCGAAGAAAGTGCATGAACATAAGATTGCCAAAGGGAATCATTTTTACTTATATATGCATTAGAGAAACAATATAACCAACAAAGTGTCACGTATTCTGACGTGTGAGCATTATTATTTCTCTAGATTACGCTTCAATAACGCCATTGCACAAACGATCCTAGTTTCATAGGTGAAAATGAAAAATTCTAAAAACCAAAAACGTATAATTAACATTTATAATTAAACGTAAAACCATTCCAAATGTATCTATCAGGAGAAACTGTTTGCAAAATATGCAATTCCAGCGGGATCGAGAAGAATTTGTTCATATTGAAATTATAATGCGCAATTTTTCGCAAAATTTTTAATTCCGTCTGGTGACAGTATAATATAAATCGCGCTGATTCCTGAAGATGATGTTGCTATTATGGTACCCAAAGAAAATTTAAGTTTTCAAGGGGGATGCAGGTTCTTAAAGTTTCCATTTAGAGATGGAAGAGGTTTTGTGATTCTCACCCACAACATCTTTAGAGAAAAACTTAAACACAAAGGGGTTTCCAGGAGGTTTCCAAGAGACTTGCCGGAGGATTTATATTTTGCCTATTCAAAACGCGTCGGTTAAAATTTGTAAATGCTACAGAGAGGTTTTCATTAGGATTTGTGAAGGTTTCGCTACAGCCGATTCAAAAGAGATTTCAATGAGGATCTCTGAAACCACTAAAGATATTCCATTCGGCAATGCCAGAGTTCTTCAATGTAAGTACTCAAAGAGGGGATTAAAATGTTGAACAAAGCCTTAACTGTCTCATTCACAATTCGAGGACTTCCAAGAACAGTCCTCTTAAAAATTAAAAAAAACCTAACTAAGTCTCTTATTTCTTCATGATCTTCGTCTGGGTGGGTTCAAATTTACCTCGTGGAAATTTTCTCATTTACTTAAGGATAAAAAAAATATTATCAGCAACATTGACGGCACTGAAGAATTGTAGACTGCATATAATTTGTTCGAACAAGATCAACAGGCTCTTCTTTGCTTTCGAAAAGTATCTCATTAAAGAGCCCGAAGAGCAGGTACGAAAATGAAAAGGAATTGGAAATATAATCTCCGATGAAAGGCGGCACAAAGGGAAAATGGATACGCCGAGAAGGAAAGGCAGTGAAGGGATGAGCTCGTATGTTACGGCCCATTGTCCGCGATGAGGAACGGCTAAAGGCTTCTAGTTCCGTGTTTAGAGAGGGTTCCCATGGGAACGAGTGTCTGTTGATGGGCCAACCCTTATTGCATATTCCATGCACGTGTCCTCTCGGCCTTCCTTCATTCCACACAAATGACCCCATGCAGTGAATAAGAGCGAAATTGAAGCGCGCATTAACTAAACATATTGTCGGCAAAAATCAATATTTCAGCTCCAGGGGTCACTCGAGGTTGCCAAATTGCCGAGATCGATCCGGTATCCATGTCCTCGTCCAATTAACTTGAGAGCAACAGATTGAATTTTGGGAAATCTTCATGATATTACGTAGGGATAATTTATTCCCTGCGTAACATTCGATTTTTCCCTCGTGATCCGTTTATTATGTGAGAACAGAGGGCGAGTTCATAATTCAACGCACAAAAAAAAAGGAAATGAAGTAAGTAATAGCGTGTGTTCCTGAATTCAACGATGTGACTCGTCCAATCAAATTTTTGCGTTCTCCGCCAGGTAATTAATGCATTATTAATAGGGAATAATGTCATAAAAGGCAATAATAATTCCCCTCTACTATTATAGATTAGTACATAACTTGCCAATGATATTATATTAATATTTCAAAATGTTAGTCACTTTTATTTTACGCCTAATTTCTATTAGATCCTAAATAAATACAACTACTGTTATTAAAAAGGCTAGCTATCATAAAACTAACCACCAGGCGTCATCAAACGGCTTTGATACAATTATTTACACAGTACGGTGTGCTAATATATCACAAATATTACTAGTATATCATCGAAAAATATAATTGTATTCAATATTTTATGCAACATATTAATAATAAATATAATATGATAGTCATCACATTTTAGAAAAATTCAATAATCAAAGCAAAAGTAGCAAAAATGATAACCACCATATTATTTATGTGGCTTTTGGCTCGCTAATCGAATTCAGCTAAAATCCATATAATCATATTGACGACTTAATTAGATTTTTACATTATTAGGTTTGATCAGATTGAATTAGATTTTATTCCACAGTACCTACCAAATGAAGATAGGTGATTTTTTTAGTTATTTATTAGTATTTTTATTGAGAAGATCACGGACGAGTTCCACGCGAAAGTTTCCAGTTGTGAAGTCCTTCGCATATATTTAGTTTCCTTTCAATGTAATCTTTATTATCAACCTTCAATAATTGCAACGTATGACGTGGAAAAAGGATTTCATGAGTCAGATCCTCAGTCTTGAAAGGCTCTCATAGCCTTAGCCTGAGATTATATCGCCTTCACATAATTTTCTTACGAGCCATGCGGAACTTCCGTTTCAGGTACGAACGTGTCTTATTCTTCCCATAGATCCAGAAATCGAAAGATTGGAGTGAAGGTCTTTATATCCGGGAAATACTTTCACTGATGAAGAGACCTTTCCACGATTCCCTTCTCTTCGACGTAGGTCGTATAAACGAAAGGACCCGTGGCTAGAACTTCTTTTCAATGAAAGGACATCGATGGATCTCCGTTATTTATTTCCGCACTCCAATCTCCTCCTCCAACCTATTCGTAATTCCCATCATCGCCTTCGGACCCCGCTCAATCTTTTTATCACCCCCTCCTTTCTCGTGTAACATTGTCTTTTCCTGGAAAAGGAATACATCTCGTTCACTCTTATTCTTTTCGCCGTGGAAAAATTAAGTTGGCCATTTTGGTGGAGAATCTAAGATTAGTAATTCTTCACATGGTGGTGCAAGCAAGAGCATGACATATCTGTTGTATAAAACGTAAAAAAATCAATAAAAATATTTCAAGATTGAGAAACTGAAGCACATAAAAAATCTTATGGAAAAATAATCGGGGTCAGTGATCAAAAATCAATCAAAAATCAGTATCAGAATGATTTTTAAATGTACCTTAATCCCAGAGAATGAATAAAGGGCTTCTATTGCATGGAGATGTTGATGTGATTATATGAATAAAATTCCATTTCGTAGTAAAAGCATATAAAGGGTTATACGTCGGTGTATTTCTTTTTGAGGACAGTTTTTAGTACTATCCTATAAGAGAGCTTCAAAATATGTGAAAGTTTCATTATTCTCGTCTAAAAAACGAATTTCGATGGCGCAGAAGACCCAAAGCATGGAAATAGGCGACAGTGTATGGATAACCCGCATTTTTTGGAATATTAGGTAGCGGTGGGGAAGAAACGAACTAAAGTGCAGGGGAAGGATCAAATAGGATGTTGCGGATATTAATAAAAATAAATAGCGAGCGATACCTGGCCATTAATCTTTTGAGTCGTATCCCTTCGAGCGAACTCCGTGGGACGTAAAGGTCAACCACCCCTCTTTTCTATCCTTATCGTTTAAGCTGGGACCTCGGCACGACACCTTCACGTAAAAGTCCTTTCGATATCTCTGGCTCCTCAGGGATGATGGCGTCCCTTCAGACCAGCGGACCGAAAACCATTCCGAGGTAGATAAAAGTTTCAATGGCTTTTACACTATCATTTTTTGAAATCTTGATTATATGAGATAAGTCATATTTCAAAAATACCCACAAATCATAAAGGAACAGAAATTTAATTGTGAAAGTAAAAAAATTCAAGATTGAAGCCAATTTATCTTTTTCATTCATCACATTCGAGAAAGTCCAGGAAAATATCGCATAACAAGTGATGTTCCTAATATTTTGTGGGGTATAAAAGAAATCCATAGATATTAGATGACCCATCTTAATTTATTATCAAATTTTGAAATATTTTATTTCTCCGATTTTTTTCTGAAATTAAGTGCTCTTTTATCCAAGTAGTTTTTCTCCTAAAATTGGAATGAATTTAAACAATACATAAAATTAATTACAACGGATTGAAGTGAGAAAAATAATTACATAGGATTGATGCGGGATTCATCAATATTGTAATTTAACATCAGTGTATTTAATTCGTTTAAAAAAAATTATCATGTTGTAACAACGAAACGCGTCATGTTCGAATAAATCCTGCAATGGAAATAGTGAAATGCTTCATTTAACTAATTCATATATTAAACGCGTATCATACCTGTTGTGCTTTTACTTTACCATACTTTCCAATTAGGTTAAAATGTAAGCCATTTATGTCGACGCACAACTTGAGCTCTCCTGATATTCTTTGAGAATTACAGTGCTATTGTGCATGTCATTCGGAACATTTTGATGATTCCATACTTTACCCTTTTTGTCAGTCTGTTTTTGGTCGTAAACCTCGTCTCATAGTTGGCCTTTAAAAGGTCGCAGCCAATCTTTTGAATCTCATCTCTTTGGGCGTCGATACCGTTACGGGTGTCCGCATACATTCCCGCCGTGTCACCATTTCCTCTTGAATGACTGTTTGCTCCACCTCATCTGTCGAGAGGCGAGTCCTCCCCTCCGCTCTCTCACTCTCTCTCGCGGTGGTAGCCGAGCAAATATATTTCCCACCATTTCCACTTTTGCCACAACCGACCCTTGATAACGCCCATCGCCACGCCCATAAACTCCACTATCTCTTCTCCCTTTATGTCTCTCTCTCTCTCTCTCCCACGAACACGAGTTCCTCTTCAAGTTGTCATCTCCTCCATTCCTTTCCTTCAAATCTCTTCGCTCCGACCAAAAAAATCCTTCCACCATTCCCTCCCTCGTCATGGTCCATCCCTCTCTTCAAAATGTCCCCTATCGCAGCTCATCTCGCTTTCTCCTTCGCTTCTTTCAAATTTCCTTCGCATATTCATTAATGTACAAATTCAGATGATATTCTGCTCAGAAGTTGACAGATTATGTTATGTTATAAATCAAAACACTGCATGAAACAAGGAACTTGTACGCAGTCACGCGAACTGGTAAATTTTATGTACACCAAGGATAAAATCCACCGCGAAAAATATTTGGCTTAACCGGCTAAGCCAAATGTTTTTTCAAAGCGAATTTCAGCTCTGGTGTTTATGATGTAGTAAATCATAAAAAGTGACAAAAAATCATTATTCATTTAGGGGACTTAAACTACATAAGAACCATGCATATGGGATATCGCATTATGAAACGATAACTAATATGTCCTCGAGAAAGCTTAATAGCGTCTGCGAATAAATCATTCTTATTTACGGAAACAGAAAAGTAACTCATATGAAAATGGAGACAAAATTGTAAAAATTTGTTACGGGTTTGGATAAATACATTTAAAATCCGCCATAATTAATATGCAGCTATCATTCTGCGCGAGGAGATTCGGCAGCCGCAAAACACTCATCTCCTTAGGTTACTACGTGATAAGATAAATGCGATGTGAAAACCTGAGGTGAAATTAACCATACACGAAAAATCTGAAATACAGTCACGACTGACTCTTGATAACATCACCACACACATAAACTCGACTATCTCCTTCCTTCCCTCGCCTCCCTTTCTTTGCCAGCATACGAGTTCCTCTTCAACTTTCCATCTCTTCAATCCTTTCACTCCGACCGCTGTGCCTCTAAAATTCGTCCATCCTCATTCCATCGCCGTGGTCCCTCCCTCCCTCTCTCTCTCTCTCTCTTCAAACTGTCCACTAACTCGCAGCTCGTTTCGCATTCACCCATCCGTACCCTTGAAATATCCCTCGCATATCCCTTCGCCGGCTTTTTGCAATACCCTTGCCACACTTTCGTATCCCTTCCTTATCCTCCGCCACATTACTAATGAACGTAGAATTTTTTGCTGTCATGTCTCCAATTCTGGCCTTTACGAAAGACATTCTGCAAAAGTTTTGCCAAGATAAATTAAGTGGGTTTGAATTCCGCCTCTTTTGGTCATTCATACCGGGGCTTAACCAATGAGTACATAATTATTCATACCCATAGCTAAACATAGGCAGATTTATGAATTTTTAAACTGTAATTTTACTTTTCTCCATCACGAGCTTGTGAATATAAAAATAGAAGATAAATGATATCACAATACCTTAACTGACGTGAGGTCTTGCCCAAGCATGTTTAAAAACATCACTATGTCATCTGTTAAGGGTGAAAAATTTCGTGTTCCAAAAGTTCTGCTAAAAGTCTCTTTACACATATTATTCAATGTAAGATCAGGTATTTGTCTTTTCGTATGATAAACTCGAAGTCAAATTATTACTAGTTGAAACTGGCTGTACGCGTCTTTTTGCATTTTTATACTATTATTAAGTTACTCATTCCTTCTATCTTTTGAAACTAAATATATTAATTGAACAGACTTGGTTTCACTATATCTAGAATAATGTAAGGTGAGATCAACGTATGAATGCTTTTGTTTTTTTTTCCGTTCACGACTGAAAACCCGATAACTTTAATTTCCACCCTTTCTATTCCATTACCAACGCTTGGTTCTATTTTTATTCCTAGCAATTTTTATAACTAGTTATCTTAGCCTTGATCAAATAATATCTCTTTTAACATCATATACGTACCTATGGTTTAAATATATTACTACGTCTTCCATTAACATACTGCAAACATTCCATACATTCCCACACTTTTACTTTTCTTAAATACTTATATAATTTAAAGCGGTATAAAATGAAAACTTGGGCATGTAATGACATGGCACGTAATTATATATGCCCATGCATATTGTGCACGTTTAGAAGCTATTTTTCGTTCATAAAACTCACTGACACAAAATCCGTGTCACATGATAATTATTATTGATATGCTTTTGGTGATATGCATATTAAATTCAACCTTTAGCCAGGGCGTTATCTTCTGAATATTCTCGTGACTCCTTTTTTAATAACAATTCATAACTTCTTAGGAGAGTATTTAAGACGCTATGACCTAGGGAAATTCACAGAGCAATTAATATTTTTTAACTTTCACCCCTTTCCAGAATACTGCCTATATTACATCAGCGTAACAGTAGATAATCTTCTGGTATTTTATGCATTCCGTATTTCTCCATTGACTCATTCTCGCTCCCTTTTTGATTTTAGTCTGCTTAGGTAAAATTGTCTCGTGGTTTCTTCTGCTCTTTTCCCAATTAGATAAACATTCACAAATTTCAGGGAAAAGGGAATTCGAAACAAGGTTTTTAATTATTGAAATTAGAGTAAGAAAATAGGTATAACGGTTTATTTTTTCCTCTGAAAAGAAATATACATTGTACCAAATAAACAAAAAACATGTTTTACGTTTTCCTCATTCTTATAACTTAACCACTGTTTATACACAAAATGTGAAGCGTCGCGATTAGGTAAAAAAAATTGCTTTCATTTAATCTCGTATTAAAACCCCTCACTCGGCGGTTTTCACATCTCAGAACCTCATTTTGTTTGTTTTACCAGAAGCAAAATCGTAGACGCACTATCCAAGGAGTTCATTCACGGTGAACCACGAGTCTTATGCAGAGAAAACCATACCACGAGTATGGCATCTCCTTTCACATCATTCACACTCTAACATGACCGATTATATCGAGTGAAGGGACGTACAGGGAGTGCAAAGAGCACGTTTGTTCCCCACGATCGGTTTGAAAGCTGGTGAAATAGCGTCAACCGACCGACGAGTAAAGTAATCCTATTCTGCTCCCACGTTCCTCCACCTCCTCAATCCTTTTGTTCCCCTATCTCTTACCATACATATCTCTCTCTCTCTTCCCCGCTGCTAGATTCCATTTTGAGCGATCCCCATTCAACTTCCCCCTTTTGCTAGCCGTCACAACTCTCTCTCTCTCTCGCCGTTTACCGAAGGAATCTAACTCTCTCTCCCTTCCCCCCGCCTTCTCCAGCCCCCACCCCCCTACCCTGCACTTGTGATCCCCGCCGGGGGTCGTTCCAGGCATTGAAAGGCTCTCCGGGAAGCGATGACGTGGAAAAACGGCGTCGCTCCGTCGGGTTGGTGCGGTTTCTGTGGTTCCACGGACGTCGGCTTCGGAATGGTGGCGGTCGGTTTGAATGGAGTAAAGCAGAAGGGGGGGGGTGCGGGGGAGGGTGGAGTAGTGATAAGGGTAAAAGGCAGCACCAGCGGCCACACGATTCCATTGCGATGCGATGAGAGCGAGAGGGCGGAAGTCCGCGCTATCCGCGGCCCCACAAGCAGCTGACGCCCCTACTTCTTCTAAAACGCCTGTTGTTAGGGCTTGTGCATTTACTTACTCGTGTTATTTTGGCGATTTCCTAGTCGAAGTTGTCTGGGAAAGAGGCGGAAAAAATTTCTGGGGGTCTAATCTAGAGGGGGACTACATTTCGGGGAACACTTTGTTAGGAGGTGACCGCATCTACTGCAAATTTCTTGGGGGCTGGTTGAACCGCTTCCCCTTGGAAGTAGGTAATCCAAATGGAATCGTGAAGGTATTGATTTATAGAAACTCGCCATGCCATATTTTTTGATTTGTTTGTTGTCCTCCATCTATTTCTTTGATAATTTTGCGAAAAAATTTCTCCCCCCCCCGTGGGTTGAAGTGTCAATCGGCACAATGTAAATTGACAAATTTTCTAATTGTATACAATATTTCAAGTCAGTTGGTTTAGTTTCAAAGAATAAGGGAGTGAAAACCTAAATGACTGGCCCACAAACCCTTCGACATGCAAAAACGTTTTGACAAATGTATCTATCCCAACAAAGTGTCTTCTCAACCATTGACTAAATGTGAGCTTATTTTTATAGATAGTTATAATACGGCAAATAAAGCTGGTGAGCCAGTTACAACTGAACTGCCTGACCATGCAGGAAAAAAGGGCCTATGTAACCCCATGAGTTTTACTTCAATGGCTGCTAAAATTTGATTAAAAGATTTTCACCCGAAAACGGAAGGATACAAGTGAAGGCATGAAAGCATTGAAAGGAACATTTATGGTTTCATGAACGGGCGATATAATCATTCCTGCGAAACCGAATGTTCTAATAGAAATTTAGTCGGTTCTATTAAAAAATGACCAATAGATGAGCTTTTTGGTTGCCCAACCACACAAGGAGTCAACATTTCTAGTCAGTCTATTCGGATGCAAACAGGAATTTGCTAATTTAGAAAACCTGACAAGAAACTTTATATTGATAAATTCAATGGAAAATCTGCATTAACACTAAAAAGTTTGATACAATTTCCATCTGAGAATTCGTTGCATCGCTATTAAGAGGGAAGAAAGTGCATCCAGCCCCGGTAGTACCTAGGAAAATGAGTTTGACCTCTAGCTGGATGAAATAATATTTTTGCAAAAGAATTTTCACCATAAAAAAGGAGATATAATCGTTCATTTCGATTTTTTAATTTTGCTCATGCTTAAGTAAAAGTTTTATCACAAAATGTTTTTTTTAGCACAAAATAGAAGTTTAACCTCATAAACAAAGGCCTGTAAGAAACTTATCAAATCATTGCAATCAAGTGGCTGCACATGGGAATATTAAAATAGGTTCGAATGCATAGTTGATTATGAAGCAAAGGGACAGCATAACGTCCATGCGAATGATTTCTGGACTCGCAACTGGCTCTCTGCCTCTGAATCACGTGGGGCAGCGGAATGGAGGAGGAAAGACGGTGCCGTTAGCCAACGGAGGATGGGCGAGCGGGCGGGAGTTACTCCCGCGCCTCCTCCATGCCTGGGGGCCGATCGCAATAATTAATCTCCACGGTGGCGAGTGGTACTTGGATTCACGAGTGGACGGGTTATTGAGGATCCTTCACCCTCGAGGCACCTTCGCCGGTCAATTAAGGTGCGGTGCGTTATTCAAGTTTCGACGTCAAATAGCGTTGTAACTCTAGGAATTTGAAGTGATCCCTTAAAATTTAGCTTCAAAAGAGTTGATGATGGACACAGCCACACAGTTTTCACGTGGGGTATCACGTAAGTAGTAGTAGCAGTCAAAGTAAAGAAAATTCCAAATGCAAATTAATTTTTTAAGAGTTGTAATTAGTTTTTTTTAATCAGTCCAGTTTCCATTTTTGTTCCGTCTGGAATAAATAATGAAAGTTATTTTCTAAAAATGTAAACTTAAATAAAAAATATGATGTGAGCAATAGATATATAAAATGAATATTCGGATGGTTTCAATAAATTTTGGATAGGCTAAAGTCATGCCAAGGCAATATTTCAAGGTATCATATGTAATACAGCTATCAATTGACATTACGATTTTATCTCTTTGAATAATTTAAATTACGCTTACGATAACCGAATCAACGCAGAAAATATTTTGTTTTATTATTCTAATCTTAAAAAAAAGAAAAATGTTTCAATGTAAGTGCTTAGTAGTTGACATGCTCAAGGAAAAATTTGTATTTGGAGCATTTTTGAATTTGAATAAGCAAGAGTTTACACCAGGAGATAATGAGGACAAGACGCAATCAACATTTTTGGAAATGACACCGGGATCGAAGATAATGAAACGGGCCGAAAATTATGGTTGGGCAACAGCAAGTTGCAGAGCGTGAGAAAGAAACGGGGCTTGAAGTGTAGTATGAGGAGGGTTTTCAGGAAGGAACCCAACAGGGTGGAGATAATTATTTGTTTTCAGAGGGTAACCAATGATTGCGATTTTGAAACGAGGGATTTTCATAATATAGAATTACAAACTAGTTTCCGAATAATTAATAAACCTCAATTTATATGGTATAAAAATTGAATAAAATCAAACAGCGCCCAGAGAAGACAAATTGAAGTTATATAGCGGATAATATAACATTTAATTAAGGTGGTCACTGTAATGAAGAAATGAGGGGAAAATTTTCGTCAATAGTTATAGTCCAGGATGACGTTGTATATCTCAAAAACAGACTACATTCTGGTCCGAGTTGGGATGAGAAAAGTAATTTTTTAGCTTTGTCTAAGCTATTAATTTATAGTGGAAAGTAGCCTTCTAAAATCACCGAAAATTAAAGTGCAGTCGATTAGTAAAATAGATGAGGAGAACAATTAGAGCCATACGATTGTGATTCTTAAGCTGCAATTTATAAATATGTATATTACTCTTTCGCTGCAAACATTTCTAAAAATTTATTTCCACCAATACTGCTGTGAAATCATAAAAAATATTAAAGCCTTCTAAATAAAACAGATTAAAAGGTAAAGTTTTTGTTACAACCGCTATCATAATTGGTGTTGTTTAATTAAAATTAATGCCCGCAATGTATGATGGCGATTTATTCCAAACTTAGCTGAAGCAATTATACAAAATATACGTTAAAAGTCACGAAACTGTGGTTTACGCATACGTTCAAACTAATGAAAAATTCTGTGGTATTCATAATTTCTCTAACTATTAAGAAGCGTGTTATTCCAAATCAACAATGTATATATTGAACAAGAAGACCATTAAAAATTTCATAAAAATGACATTTCGAAAAAATGCAAAATAATTTTTAAAAAGAATACGTAGCAATAATTTAAAATTTAAAAAAACCTCAAAAGTATAGATTGTCTTTCAAATATGAAATCAAAACCCACGAATAGCAGCAAAATCGGATGCGAAGGATATTTACTGCCCGCATGGCGAGTTAGCGGTACTTCTCCCGATGCCTCATCGGTGCTCTGATACCACGTTCAGATTGCGATTGTCCGAGCGATCGTCCAAACGATAGTCGACAGAACTAGCAGTGTGAATGCACGTCCTGACAATAGTTACTGTAGTTCCGAACGTTGCCACTTTGCGATGGTTAGGCGCTGGGAAATCGTAAAAGGAAGCGACAAGAGAAAGACGAAAAGTTCGTGAAGCTCCCTTCGTTCTATTTTTCCATGAATTTGTCCTAGCAAGGAAGAATATAGGTGGAAGAAAAATTATTCGTTAAATACGCATTGAAAACAGTAATATGTCGACCCTGCATAGCTCAACAGCTTTGCTAACCGTCAATTTTCGTTCACTTTAGATGTCAGCACCAGAGGGGAACTCAGGTTTTCACCATCGTTTTAAGTGAAGGCACGATAATTTCAACGATTGCAGGAACAATCATAATCTGAACGAGGCATGACCAAGTTCTTTCTTCCTTCACTCTGCCCTCGACTCCAAGTGAAACGGGAGCGTGTGTTCCCCCGCCCACTCGCCAGCACGCCCGGGTACGGAGCTGCTGCTTCTGCTGCCCTGGACATAACAGCAGCAGCAGCAGCGGGAAGGTGGATTCCCCAGAGGAGAGCGAGGCTTCATTTCGAAGAACACTATAAAAACGTCGGCAGTGGCCGTTAGCATCTGCTTCCGAACGGACCTTTTTCCATCCTTATCGGCTATTTCTGCACTCTCTCCCTCTCTCTCCTCCTTCCCCACCCCGCGCCCTTCCTCGGATAGCAGCACACAGCAAAGGGAAGCTTCCGTCCGGGGAGTTTATTCCACGCCTTGCCTCCCCTGGGGACTCCAGCCATTCCATCACCATGCCCACTATTCTCCTACTTCCTCCTACCTCTATTACTCTCTCTCTCCTCCGTCTATCGCAAGGCATGGGTTTCCAATATTCCAACCTTTCCTGCTGCCTCGGTTTCTGACCCATTCTTATCCTTTTCTTTTGCCACCAGCCTACAGTTTAAGAATGCCATCTAATGTTCAACGAGTTATTGCGTTGTCTGACTTCCCTATTCAGATATGATAATTTATTTATTACACATAAGGGTGCGAATTAACTGTTTTCAGGCGGCACATTAAGGTTTCATCGTCAGAAATGGTAAACAATGTGAAACATAAACATGGGATCGTGAAGCATTAATATAAATATTGATTTCTCCTTAACTTTCCATTAATAAACATTAATCATTAAACTTTCATGCATATCACATTTACTTTTAAATTCTTGTATAGTGCAGGGCAATAAAAGATAACCGGTTCCATACAATCACTGTCCTGTTGAGGAATGAGAAATTTCTGAGATGATTTTTTTGTGATATCTGTTTCACTTTGTACACATGGTTATTTTTGCCGTAGAAGTATGGCACTTCGAGTCCTTTTCAAAATTCGTTCCGCCCTAGGTTGTTCTTAATTACTTTGTACAATCTGGAAAATTTTACTTTCTCCGTCTACTCAATAGAATCTCCGAACCTACGATTTCCATCATCTCTGTCACGCTTTCAGTCCTCTAATGCATGTTCAGTATATACCATGCTGCTTTATTTTGAACTTTCTCCTGTTTATTAATGTTTCCTTCCTCATTCGGGTCCCAAACCATCACCGTGTACTTTAGCATAGGCCGGAAAAAAAATTTTTGTGCGCCATGTTTCATATATGTCCAGATGGTTTGCAATTCAGAGACCCTAACGAATTGAATTGAATTTTTTTAAAACCATACATCGGTATGTATTCAAATTTTACACTTCACAAATGGAAGTGTAAATAATATCGATTATTTGCTCCCTATAACTCAAAGGTTAAGCAAACGAAAAAACTGAGCTTTGAATAGTCGATATAACATTTACTAGGCTCGTGCTTTGAGCAAAATGGATTGCTTTTAAATTTTACACGGATAACTTTCAGACTTCCTAATGTAAAACGTGGCAATTCAGCATTCCGACATGCATGTTTTTTTATGCAAGCCCCCCCGAAAGAAATGTATCCAAACTGTAAAAATAACCGGTATACCGTCACGTAAATTTTGCTGTATTTTAAGAATTCTCTTTCATAAATATTGCGTACACCCAATTCTTCTCCTTCAATATTGTAAATATTTCCGCAACTAATCAAACATAACGCAAAATATGCCTGCAAAAGCAACATTTTTCTCGCAAAATATAATTTATTCAAGTGAGATTCCAAAAAGAGAGGAGGCTTTGATGTAACATACTTATGATATGGTATTTGGCGGCCGATACGTAAGGTCATTTGTGCCATGAGGGAAGGGCATGGAAGGAAGGGTGGAGAGAAATTCGGCATCGGCATTAGCTTGCTCTAAATGAAAGGCGTAAGGGGCCACGGCTCAACGTCCCATCTGACGGACGGAGTGTTGCGCTTGAAATGTCCTCCACACAACACTCAAGCAGGGATCGGGCAGTCTATTAGTCAAGCAGAACTTACACTCCATAAGTGCAAAATGCATAATGATTATCAAATTGTGAAAAATGTAATAATATAGTCAAAAGAAATTTAAACAGCGTAAGCGATTACATCAGCATCATTTACGAAAACAAAAACGTAAATCGTATCAAAAATGGAGACCAAAAAATAACCACTTATTAGGGTTTAGGATTAAAAAACGTAAAATTAGCAGTAAAACATTTTCAGATTCACCCTGCGCGAGGATATTTCGCTGCAAAAAAATGTATATACCCTTAAGTAAGATATATGAGATGCAAAAACCAAAGTTGACAATAATGATTCAAATAATATCTTAAATATACGAGGCCCGTTTTTTTAACCTCCAATAGCTCAGCAAAAACACCATACAAGCGACAGGCGGGAACTGCGTCGGTAAGGGAACTGCGCGTCCTCCGCACCACAAGCTCAAGTCATTCCAGACCGCATGTTGTTAGTTTGAGGTTAGTAGCAATCACATTAACTAAATTGCCTCAATTGATTCTCCCACCAAGTGTGCACTGCAAAGCGACATCCAGAATACTCGTCGAATAGCTTCAGCATTTGTCTTCACCTGTCTTCACGCCGGTAAAAGAGAATTTTTTTAGTTTACTGCGTCTAGAGTGTAAAACAGTGTGAAACATTAATTTATTCCCATTCAAAACAAATCAAGAGACTTGCTGACTACTGAAAGTGCTCTGATCCATGAAAAAGACCATCGCTTCAGCGCAGATGCAACCCAACTGCTTTTTGAGCAATTTCAATGGGACATTTTCGATCACCCACCGTGCAATCCCGGCCTATTTCCGCGTGAATTCCATCTTTACGCTGAAATAAAGATGTGGCTTGGAGGGAAGCGTTTTCAAACGGGCGATGAGCTTCAGGACAAAGGCAAAATTCATTGAAAGTCATAGGCAGCAACATTTTATGAAAAAGGTATAGTAAAGCTTGTCCACAGCCACGACCAATTCCTGGATCGCCCGAGGCGATTATGTCAAAAGGGTACCACAAGTATACTCAATATTTTCCTATGAAATAATTTTAAATCAATCATTTCGTCTTCTGTTCATGGCCCATCGGAGCTTGAAAAAACTGCTCTCGTACATATATTCGTGGCTGTACAAGAGCATGGAGTGACCGCAATTGTAGACCAAGGGAAGGTAGTCTCTTTCTTCCATCTCTATCGCATCCACGGCTCCATTATTCCACTCACGGTTTTCTTCCGCGCTCCCCATGCAGAGCAATGAGGAAAGACGACGACTGGATGTTGCCGGGAGGGTCGGACCTCGAGGCGAAATTAAGAGGAAGTGCCTCTCCCTCGGCTCGCGCCATTAGCGTGTCTCCCTTTCATTCTGTTATCCTCGTCTGAATGAGAACGCCACCAGACGACAATCAATCTTCGCAAATTCCTCCCGCCTCAAATCTCTCCATGGCTTCAAGGAATTCGCTGGAGGTTGTGAAGGTGATCTACGTAAGTTGAAAAACTTCGTTTTGTTCACGATGTGTGAGCCTAAGAACGATCTACTACATTTTTAACTGGCTTCGTCAGTGAAAACAAGAAAATATACATGCAATAAAACTAATGAGAAGAATCTGTTTCACTCATATTTTGACTGAAAATGTTTGTGAAGAATTAACCACATTTCACATTCAGAACGAAAAGGTAATATTAATTGCCCATACGTTAAAATAAATTAATATATTTTCAATAAATGGTTAAATTTAAACGGCAAAATTACATGAACCAGCAAAAGTAAAACAATGAAAATATCAAAGCAAAACTGAACCGTAAATAATTCGCAAGTTGGAGCATTACATCAATCGCCAATTATTGCATACCTTGATATCGCTTGGCACGTTTACTACGACCAAAAATATTAGACTTCAACTTGAAACAATATTTCCGGATCGAAAGATGTATTGTAACTGATACAGCAAGATAAGAAGATACTTTTTATTTTTGTATCTAAGCATTCTTTTAACCAATTAAGAATGCGATAAAGTATTTAGACCTGGAATTTCTCTGGTGTTGATCCACCTAAGAATATCACTTCAAATATCACTATCAAATATAACCTGTACCGTGGAATGCTTCTATTCGGGTACGTATACACACATGCATTCGATTCATGTCGGCAAGAAAATATTTGCACGGTTGTGTCCACACATATTGCGAGCCTGAAGTCGCTCACTGTTTACATCTCAAGCTATTTCCTTCATACAGGGTGCACGGAGACAAAAAATATACATATTTCCTCCATCTCCCTTTATTTTTTTCCTCCATCTCTCTCTATTTTATCCTCGAATATGCCAGCACGTAGAAAATGAATAGGAAATCTCATTTTTGTCAAAAGGGGGTGGGTATGCCGAGTGAGTTTGCCGAGAAAGCATACCTCTGGCATTCCGCTGGCAAGGAATATTTTAAATGGCGAAAGACGGAAAGGAGAGACAGAGAGAAAGAAAGAGAAAGAAAGGTGATCGCGAGTATGGCGAACGGAAATCCCATTTTTTTTCCTCCGTTTTTTCCTCCAACTCCCCGGGGAGTTTTCAGAAGAGAGACTTGTGATCCGACAAAATACGGGGCGGAGTTAAAGGAACGAGGAAGAGAGGAGAAATTAAAAAAAAACTCGCCAAGAATGATCTCCGTTCGATTCTTTTATTCATTTTCTTTCCGTTCCTGAGAGAGAGAGAAAAAAAATCTTTCGTCGCAGGAAGACGCAGTTGAAATGGTATTCGAAATTTCCTTCCCTCAGCGCCTCCGGAGAGTGGTAACTTCAGTTCTCACTGATTATCTCACGAGAAAGAGTGTTTTCTCTTCAGATATGATTTTTTTCTCCCTCAATCCCAATTCGCAATTTTTTTCTAGTCACAGGCAGCGCGCATAATTAGTGGAGGTGATTTTTATTTTAATTGGCGTATCGCAGGGGACAAAAATATTTATTTGTCACTTAGAATGAGATTCGAGAGAAACTAATTCTGCTAAGAATCCTAGGGGACCAATCAGTTATTTAATTCACGAAAGTGTCTACGGTATAATGACCGATTTTTTTAGTTGGAATATAGACGGTATTCCAGCGAACCAGAAGTAACCTATTAGTTCCAGCAAAAATTAGAATAAATTTTATAATTGTAGAATAATAAATACCGACACTTTGTAAAAATAATTCATATTTTTAGTTCCATTCAGAAGATTCAAATTACCATATTTTTTAAACATTATTTCTCTCATGTTCATGCTGAGGGGAAAGAACTCATATTCATTATGCCTATAGGATACTTCATTTGAATGTATCTATCCTATTTATCTTCATTCCTTAATACTATCTTACTGTCCACCAATAAAAATACTTTTTAGCATATTAAACTTTAAAAGTGTGCTGATTCTAATATTTCCCTCTCGAAATTTAGTAAGCTCAATTATTCTATAAAAATTCAATCGGTCCATCCAGATTCTAATGTAGCCATACATAAAACTTTAATTTTACGAATTTAATTTTAACTCGTTTCAATCTCTTCTATGAACTTTGGTTTGCACTGTTTATAGACGATAAAGTTTTTTTGAAATAATTTTGCAATATGGAAATGAAAAAGCGAGGAAAATATACTTGCATGCTTAATTAATAAGATTCATGAATTTATTAGCCGATAGAATCAATACAATCGCCAATAAAAACATCGTGAAGTGATAGTTGGAGAATAGATATCATGGATGGCTAAATTTCACCGAAATGTGCGTAAGATAGCAAAGAGTTGATAAATTCACTTTGCTAAAATCAGCCAAATCCAGAATTGACATCATTTAACTGATATGCGAGTCAAAAACCCCAAAATAATCGCTTTTTATCCTCTCTCTATAAACACACCAAGGGTAAACTACCCAGTTATTGGCACTTTAAGGACCTTGACGAAGAAAATTAACTCTTGTGACCGTTGTGTCACAACTTCAGTTTATTTATAACTTGCCTTAGATCTGAGAGACATGTTGCTTTAGTATTCCCATGTGAGTGATTTATATTATACATACAACTATTTACAAAAAATAATTGTTTAAAAAGTCCAATAACCCCAGTTATTGGCACACTGTATTCCAGCTATTGGCACACCAGATTTTCATTCACTGCTTAGCACATGTTCTTTTAAGTTATAATATATTAAAGAAATATAGCATTTTTCAGCTACTGAATCGATCATTATCTTACCTGTAAGTATATTAAAACAGTGAGAGGCGGTAAAATATCTTTAAATGGAAATCCAATGACGTAACTTTAAAATTTTACGTTTTTTAAACTAATGATTTTACGCTCAAAACAAATTATTTTTGGACCGAAAAAGTAAAACTTTACATGTTTATTATGTATTTAGATTAATATTTGTTTTGTCTCTTCAAAATATCTATAGATCACTTTGGGAAGTACTGTCCTCTGGAAACTCATACCATTCATGGCAAACAAATAGATTAAAGACAGTATCATCTGGAAGATGCATTTGGTGTGTTTTTGGGACTCAATTTAGGTGATACAACTTCTTGCAACTGCTTCATTCAATTCCTACCTTCTTTTGCCCCACAGTGGAGTTACACATACCATTGGTAAATTCCTTCCACTGAGAGGAGTGAGTACGACTTTTCTTCCTATGCCAGTGAAACGATGAGATTCAACGGCGAAAGACTTTAGACATTATTTTTGTGATAGATGATAGTTGGTGAACGGGGGAAATGAGCTCTACGACCTCTAAAATATATAGAGGATTCAAAAGGGGGTTCTCAAATGGCCGTAAAATTTGACACCACTCGTCAGAGGAATAAGCAAAAAACACTTCACCAGAATGCCCTCCTGTTGCAGTTTACAGGAATTACTTCCACGCGACTACCACAGACACAAGCACACACCCCCGAATTGACACCTTCGCAAGGCGACAGTCTCGACCTCGCTAAGGTAACCTGGGACCCTTCGCATAGCTGGATGGACTCTTTTACTCCTTTTGAATCGCCTATTGTTTTTGTGGTAAAGCTGGAGTAAAAATACTTTGGGATGGTAGCTATTCCTGCTCATTTCCTAATATCAATGTTTAAGCTGCCTTTAACATTCTCTATGGCTCTCTTTTGACTGGTCATTTAATTGCCTTTTCTTTAAGTCTTTTTTGTTGCTTGCTTCTGCAGTTTTTTCTCCTCCCTTTCCTCCTTTCTTAGTTCTTTTTCTGTTTGAGTTTCTTATTTTATTCTTTTTTTCTTGTCATGGCATTATTTCCATTTTTCTGGGGTCAATTTACGTCTTGTACAAATGTTACCGTTTCGGTACTTCTTTTTTCTTTCCTTTTCGTGTTTCAGGCCGAAAAAGAATGATATTCATTGGGGTTACACTATATGGTCCTTCATCGTGGCATGGACCCTCTGTTAGGTCTGACCTGTGTATGTGTGGCGCAGCAGGAATTTCAGATAATGCTGCCTCAGTCTCTACACAAATCTATCGGTAGTCGTATCTTCTGTGTTATGCTGGTTATGTACAAGTACAATTACTTTCTCACCCGTTCCTTCTTCCTCATTCTCCATCAATTTGCAATCTAATTTGATAGCGCTCCCACAATCTGTATAGAACTCTGAAATCCTCTCCTTTTCCCAAATTTTGTTGAATACTTTAAAAATTTTCACTTTGCTCTTCCCCAAACATCAAAGAAAAATCATCTTATGGGCATTCTACCCAATATTAGATGAGAAAGCTTCAGGATTAACTTGATGACATTAAAAACTTCAAGCTCGAAGGAAAGACTTCATCTGGAAAAAGGTTGTAGTTTAAAATGAACGGCTAACTCTCGTCACTCGATTTCTGGTGATTACGTTCGCAAATGAAAATTATCAAGGTTAGATCATAATTACATAAATATAAATTGGAGACAGGAATAATCTCCGGAAACATGAAATAATTCCATTATACATTAGAAAGCATTTCATTAAATATTGCAATTAGTTGAGCATGGCAATTACAATGATGAAAATAATGTGATGATTTATTTACTATTTAATTCTCATCTTTCCAACTGGTATAAATTTCATTGCCAAGGTTGATAATATTGCATAAATTTTCAATATAATCCCAGAATTGTGAAAGGAATATTTTCACCATTAACTGCCACGTTACTCATTTATAACTTTCTAATAAAGAGTGGATTTGTCAGATCGTTAATGAGAAATAGAGGCACACGAGTACGTTGTGGCAACGGAAAATAATCTATAAACTTGACATGACGCTTTCCGCACCTGAAAAACGTGTGTATGAAGTGGAGTGGAGTCATATGCTGGGGAAGTACAGTTCACAATGGGCTGAGTTTTTTTTCTATCCATGGGGAAAAAACAGATAGGACACTATTTTTCAAAGGTATTCGTTTAACTATCACGGTGAGAGAAGGACAGAAAGAAGAATGAAGGCAAAGGTAAGACAGAAAGAGGAGATAATGGCAAAAGGGTGGGAAATGAAGAGAGCTTGGGCAGTCGAGATGGAGAGACCGCTATTAAAGACTTGATGACCAAAGGCCCTCGCTAATGCTGCCTTCTTTTTCACTTTCAACCCTCACGCTAAGGTCTCGTCTCGAATGTTCTGTGGTCAGAATAAAAGCAAGCATGACTGCAGGAGCTAATGCTTCCTCTGAAAAATAAATTTTCAGCCATTCATCAAATTAATCTCTGATGCAAATGTGGTGATTAAAATATTTGTGTTACGAAATTATTTTACCTATCAAAAATTTCCATCAGTATTTATCAGAAAAATTGAATTGGAATTATGTTGCCACACCTAACGATAAATTTACTCATTTTATTTCTCAGAATCGTTTAAGAAAGATTTTTAGCCTCTGATACTGTGAAATAATACTGGGTATTATTTTAATTTCTGACACACTTGTTTGTACTCGGAGAATGAGATACTTTACTGAGCCATGCGTAAAATTGTAATCAACGGACTTACATCATGAAGTTGTAGCCCGTGACCACGCTTTATATAATTTAAGAAAATAATCCACTTGTTTACATGTTTTCCTATTATGGATGAGGTCATATGCATATAAGTATTCTCAGAACATAAAAATTTCAGCTACACAAAGTATCTCGTTACTTTAGACGCTGGACAAAGAGTCCCTTTTTTCCCACCGCATGGAACGATAAAGAGTTTTAAAATTTTCTGTAAAGGAATCCGGATAATGGCAGGTTCAAACCTAAAAAATGACTGCTAATCAGCCTCTTAAAATTACTTCAAGTCGAGCACCTGGGTAACAATTGATTAATGGAAATAAATAGGTTTCTTTATCTATGTTACATCTTTCGGCTTTCTAGATCAACACACATCTCTAAAAGAGGATGAGCGAAAACAAGGAGATATAGAATTGAGCACCATGCCAACTAGACCTAAATACTATGACGGATCCCGCCTTCGAAGGCGTGTGGAGGGAGGTGCTAGGACAGCAACTGTTAACAGAAAAAGTACGTTCACGCACTCAAATCCAAATATCCTTTATTACAGTCCTCTATTTCACGGGGGAAAACAAAATCCTATGCCAATCCGTTCGACAAAAGATCTCTCTTATTTGATCCTCTCTGTCGTACCGATAAATATAGTGAGGTACCGGATGGTAAAGGAAGTGAAGCCATAGGAGAATAAATACGTATAGAGGAGCAGGAAGTGAGGAACAGACACTAATAACACACCAGCAGTCGCTGGGATATGGAGGCAGAGAAAGAAACTTAGGCACATTTATACAGGAACCAGGAGGCAGGGGTCGGCAGAAGTTTGAAAGGAGGCCTCCAAGAACTGAAGAAAAACACGGGGCGAAGAAGCTGTGGAAGGTGAGCAAAGAGAAATGGAGGGAGAACATGACGGAGAGTAGAAGAACCGCGTCGTGCGCAGGGAAGAGACGGGAGGGCGCTAGAGGCCGGGGTGTGGGGAGTGGGCAGTGAGAGCGGGCGAAATTAAGGGGTGTCAAGGGAACTTCGTTAGTGGAAAATGGGTTAATGAGGGGTCACCCTCTCCCGTTATTAGTCACCGACTTCCGAGCCATCATCATCCCAGCCAATGCTACCGTGTTTTCTCACCATTCGGCACACGGAAGACAAACACTTGTCACCCAAGTAAAATTCTAAATATCTCCAGCTTTTTTCCATTTTCCCAATTTAACCTCTACGCTAACTTCACTGTAAGCAAGAAAACTTTTTAATTTTACCTGAAGGTAGGTAAACATGTTTTTCCCAGCTGCTCTTCCTTCTGATATACTAAATTCTGATGGGAACTAACTTCAAAAATACGTTAAAAATGGCACAGTATTGAAAGAAACCGCACCGTCAGAAGGATGGAGGAATGGATAAGAATTAGATTTATTCAGATTGTATGACCTACAGGCTCTTTCTAAATCGTTACTTCTTTGTAATAGAGCCAAGAATTGATTAGTCTACCGGTGGAAATAATTCTCTAAATCAATGGAAATTACACCTATGTAGGTAACCTATTCCAATACCAATTCAGTCTTAAATCTGGACGTATTGTTTTTGGCCTTTACTGACAAGGAGACAAAACTTCATTCAAAATAAAGTATAAGAGAAAAATAATTATTTACATCATTCTGTAAGTGTATAAAATTATGTAATCTATGAATAGTATAAATCACTATAGGCTATAAATTCAAACAATGGTTGGCGATTAGCATTAAACTTTTATAAAGTTATAAATTAAATTTGTCAAGGCCCTCTTGTAAATTACTAATTGCGATTAGCATTAAACTTTTATAAAGTTATAAATTAAATTTGTCAAGGCCCTCTTGTAAATTACTAATTGCTACTATCATTGAATTCAATAAAATTTCAGATTAGAAACAATGTTTAAAACTCATTTCCCATAAAGTTCATTTTATATACCGATTTTCACTCTATTGAAAAATACAATTTGGCACTAAAGTCTACGGCTCCATTTCCATAGCTGAAGCATGCCCCCAATGAGTGCTCCCATTTTCCTCCGTCAGCCAAAAGACCTTTGAGAAGCCAGAAAAAAAATCTCCTCAACATGGATAGAAAGTAGCAAGTGCCCGTAATGCAACACTTAATTTTAGGTAAACAGTTAACAAAAATAAAGAGTGCCTCATGTTTTCAAAAGAGGAGACGCTTGGAAACGCAGAGTTTAATTATTTTTCTAGCAACCGCAAAGCTAAGCTGGGGAAAAAATAACAAAGGGAAGTAATTTGAAATAATTGGATGGATTCCCCACCTCAAAAGCGCTCCAAGGCATTAATTGTATTTCTTTCCATCCGAATTTTCTCCCAACTTCCCCTTTTAATTAAAAACAAAAAATTGAAGCCAAAATCCAATCGAGAAAATTCCACCCGATCTCAGCCAACGTAAGTTTACTTTAGGTGGCGTTGTCTCAGCCATCCACTCACCGCCAATCGTCGTCCCTTTTGTTTACCTGAAGCGCCATGGTAACCTTCCTGTTCTTCGTCGACCCATCTCCGCCCATGCTTTTACTGCATAGTATCACTGTCGCCTCGCACATTCTCTACGTTCGGGAATGATCTCAGCAAAAGACGTGTTCAGTATGCGATAGCAGCTATTCCTATTCCGCCATGTACAGCATGAGAATTGACCCATAATTGGTTATACTTCTGCATATTGTGGACCAATAGCATTGGGGAATAGCCATTTTGTTGTCTTAGATCTGTGACTTGTTTTTGACTAGCTTTTGGCCAGTAGATTGAAAAAAATTACCTCAGTTTTTATCTATTACGTCAACTTTTTATGTTACAGAATACCCTTTTGTCTCATGCGTCATACAAAATATTTAAGAAGAAATTTAAAGAGAAAATTTACCTTATACATTGTCCATACGGAATTATTTAATTTATAAAAATGTACAGATGCGCGTGAATTGTCAAAATCATGACCGTGTATGCAACCCGCGCAACACCAAAGCTTTCTTACGACACAAATTTAGGGCTGCGTGCCTGCCTATCACTATCTTCTGCATAACAAGATTATTATACACCTGCCGCTGGTCTCCTTCGGCGCCAGTCACCCAGCGTCAGACGGATAAGGTTAATTTCAGCCAATTGGAGAGCAATTATGCCTCCTGCGATTGAAACTCAATCTAGCAGAGATTGGTCACAATTATTTATTTCAAAAGTCCAAATTACGCAAGGAATAGTGAAAAAAACATTACGTCGTAGAAGAAAGCAAAGTATGGTTTTGAAATCAGCATGCCTATTTTACGCTAAAGCAGCTCAAAAATTGAAGCTAACACAAAATAAGTTAAAAATTGTTCCCCGGTGTAATCATCAAGGTTATCAAATACTTGCATTCATATTTCTTCATGTTTACCATCTCGGCTTTATTTACATGCTTTAAGATATTGTAGGGTTTAAATATATTTCTGAAGAAATGTTTTTGTATACCGACAAAAGGTATTCCTGAACCCCATAAATGACTCCACAACCATTTCCTTCTCACATTCTCCAAAAACATTTCCTCCTTCAGGGACGACAGGAAGTATCAGCTGAGTTTTAGAACTCAGAACAAACAGAGTAACACATCTCTCAGCAGCTCCTCTTGTGCCGACACAATATCTCTCTGCGTGTTCTCTTTTTGGATAGAGAATTTGTAGATGTTTCTAGGAAATTGATTACAAAGGTTAAACAAGAGCTAGAGAAGATTGAGATGGAGCATTCCTCAAAGGAAAACTGTATACGATATTGTGCGTTTTTACATATCGATGGTTAAGGATTGCTTTCACGAGACTGCAGAATTCAATGAAACATAAAGAAACGAAGTAAAGAAACGTTTGGAACACTTGAAAAATGCAATGAAAAAGTAACGATGGAGTGCATTTAAAATCTCAGAGAAGTGGTTTAGAAAATTCATTAATTTATGCAATGAAAGGTTCATGCTGCAACAAAGGAGTGATAACTTAAGCAATGTGTAAATAGATTTTTAATTATATAATTTATTTTTTACTCTAATACCATCTTTATTTTAATATATAGCGTACCGCGAGAAAAGAACTATGTATTTATGATTCCGTGAGCAGTGTTTCAAGAAAATACTAGGCTAAAAATCAGTATGGAAAATTTCTTCAAATGCCAAATGGCCTCTTCTCCTTAACGCCAGCTATTAACATGAATTGCCAAAATTGTGGCCAGACCGAAAAAGGAAGAACTCGAATAAAATATTATATAGAACAGGTAAAGCAGGATATGACAGAGGGGAAATACCCAGTTGTGAAAGTATTTCCTGACGAGAGAATTAAGCGGAGAGCTGAATCAAACCAATCTTCGGATTGTTGACCGGTGATGATGATGAACTGAAAATGTAACAACCAATAGAATCAAGCGCGCTAAACTGATGGAAAACACATCCGATTAACCCTAAATAACCGCAAAACAGTTATCAACAGTTATACATTCGCAGCGGAATGAAATAATATTTAGATGTTGAAATGAATAAATTTCTTCAGGAAAAGTTAGGCTATATACAGCGAGGCACATAGCAAAGTGGAGAGCTGCGTCAAACCAATCTTAGGATTTTCGACCAGCTATAATGATAATCCAAAAATGCAATCGCAACTCATATGAGGAAATATTTCACGAATTGGTGGGAAATATGAGAATTGATTTATGCTTGCTTAGTTTATCACCAGATATTCACTTAAAAATGGGTAATTTATAAATTGCGCAACACAAATTTTCAACCCTATCTCATGAAAAGGCAGGTAAAATTGCAAAGCACATTTTCTTATTCACTGTTTATCGAACGCAAGCAAGCCTTTCATGCCATTTGGAGCAGTGATACGTCATCTTGACACGGTAGGCACTCTCCGCTATCGCGCGCAAGCCTCATTGGGAAGTATTCCAAGCCCTCAAACTAACGAATGGACTCCGTATCACCGCTTTTAGAGAGGTCTCATGCGCAGGCACGTCATGGTGGCCTGATTTCTTCAACCTACCCTCAAAAACGAAAGCAACAAATCTTCAACGAATTCACTGCCCACCAAAATGAGGGTGAGTCACGCGTGGACATTGAATAAGCAAGTACAATTATGATGCATGGTTTATGGTGGAAATGAGGTCGTTAAATCAAGATCCCAAATCGTAACTCATCTAAAAAAAATCGAGATATGTGGGGGTAAGACATGTCATGACGGAAAAAAACCATCTCATATCAAATTCGCTCGCAAGTGTAAAACAAGAAAATTCGATAGTTTCCACCAACTTTTCATGAATCGGTGACGTTATAAAAATTATCTCGCTCATTGATTCGTTCAGAATAAACCTATCGTTGAAGGGAAAGAATCGCTGGCAAGAGTGAAAGCAGCAACGAAATACACGCGGCCCATGCATATGGCCGAGGAGTAACGGAGTGGCGGTGACGTGATAAGAGTTTGTGACGTCATCAAATTTTTCAGAGAAAGCGTTGAGGCCGTCTATTTTTCGTTGTGAAAGCTCATGAAGTAGGTAGATCTAAAAATGGAAAATGTGGGTCTCTTTATTCATCTAAATCTTTCACAATTTATAATTAAATAGGTGATCCAGGACATCCTAAGCTTAGTGAAAATAGTTTCGCAAGGACTTGGACTTCGATTGTAATGCAATTTATAAGCTAGATAGAAAGGGTGTATCCACCCGTTCCCGGTGTTCCAAAAATGGTACGAAGTTGTTTTCGTTGGTATAACAATGTGAGCATAAAAAATATTTTATCAAATCATCTTAAATCATTAAATAGATATTCTGCACGATATAATGACCAGCAAGTAAATCAATATCCTTGTATCATAAAGGGTTATAATTCAAAAGTCATTATTCATAGCATAAGAACTTTTAAACTATAAATTATGGTTCTTGTATTTTTAAAAGACATAACCAGTTATTGAGATCAAGATTTCTGCTCCAAATTTGGCTAAATGGGAAAAAATGGGTTAATACTGACTTGATCAGATAGTCCTTAATATTTTACTTAATTTGGCGGCGCATGAAGCGTTTCGTTATATAACACAACATAATCAAGTGCACCGTGTTTAAACCTTCCTTCAACTCATTTGAGGACGAACTTGGTGAAATTCGGGTGCACTTAGTAATACTGCAGTGTGCGACGAAACGACGTGATGCGACAATAAAGAAAGTGGAAATTTTCGCAATGTCTCACCAATTTACATTATTAAGAAATTTTTATGCAACTCATACTGCCCTCCTTACTTTTGATAATCGTCCAACTATACCATACACTCGCACTCAAAGTCAAACCACATCATTAAGCCACATTCATTCTCGGAACAGGTCCCCTCAGCAGGAATATTTCTCGGGTTTCCCACCGGGTGTCGTATCGGGTTGTAGTTCCCGACGTTTCCATGACTAAGTCCGTCATCGTCATCAGGGGTTAATGACGATGACGGACTTAGTCATGGAAACGTTGGGAACTACAACCCGATACGACACTCGGTGGGAAACCCGAGAAATATTCCTGCAGAGCATACGCCGGGAAAAACTCAGATTCTAGGTCCCCTCAGGTTGCTGACACAAGAGCATGGGTG
Source organism: Ischnura elegans (assembly GCF_921293095.1). NCBI lineage: Eukaryota > Metazoa > Arthropoda > Insecta > Odonata > Coenagrionidae > Ischnura > Ischnura elegans. Next base: position 151,658,677 of record NC_060246.1, read on the forward strand.
CAGCTTAGCTTTTCTGTAGTGATACCTCATCCTTTCTCGTCACCACAGGATTTGACATCTAGACTCTCATTTCTTTCCACAATTCATAATATACCTAATGGAAGAGACGGTAATAATACATTTTTTTAGCAATAATGTATCAGGATAACATCTCATGAAAATAATTGTCTATTTACATTCTCTACCTAAGAGAGCTAAATGATGACGAATGCGCAATATGCTTCCCAAAATAGCGCAATTGGCGCAAATCTTCTCACATCCTTTCAAAAGCTGAAGTTCATATGCACCCTCTGTATAGTCTATCTTCCATCTACTGTCTCCGCTAAAAAGCTCTAAAAATTACTTGATCGGAGAAGTTTGAGGAGGGCATGCAATTATTTTGTGAAAAGGTACCCATACCTCCAGAGAGACAAAGATCGTAATGATATTGTGGATGATGCAATCAAGATGCCTGTACACACTGCCGGCAAGCATGCAATTTCTGCAAGAGGCGCCAAAAACTGGAGTGCCTCCAAAAATGAAATAGAAAACGTGCTGAACATAACCCAGTGATGAGGAGTTGAGTGCTTGGTAAAGAAGGAAATAGACAGCACAGTGAATTTCTTATTGAATTATAATTCCTACTACTTTATACTCAACAGGGATTCCACGAATTCAACAATCACATATGCAGAGCATCGTTGAGTTAAAAAGCAATTGCGTTAAAACGTTTTTAGCAATATCGTTTGGAAAAAGTTCGTTTCTCAAAAATAAACTCTTAAACGTAAGGGAATAGACAGACAATCCATTAAAAAAAATTATATACTAGCACATGTATTTTAAGGAGTCACAGCCTTTAACCACAAGATCTTTAACGGTGGGTTAGAAAATCTTTTGCCACCATATACCACTCACAGAAATATAATACTCGCAGAAAAAAATTGCCGAAGACTCTTCAAATACGCATTCGGCCAAGAGTTTTTTTTAAAATTACGATCGTCTTTTATCCAGGGTAATTGAGGTACATCTTTCAAATCATATTCCGGAATGATTCTATCATTGAGCCTTGAAAATATCATGGCATACAAATTAGAAAATAATGATAGCAAATCAATTATGACTTCCTTTGAAACAAACAAAAAAATTAATTGTTTTTTGTTTTCATGATTTATCAATTTTTCCCTATTTCAAAATTCCGCAAGACAATTGTTGGGCGGAGAATTCTTTTCCCCCGCTGAGTTTGAGAAGAGGACGCAAAGGCGCACATTTTGTATAGGTTGGAGATAGATTAAACTTTATAACTTGAAGTAACATGCATAATCTCACGATTAGATTAAAATTATTTTTAATATGTTGCCTGATTCCAGACGCCGCTCTTCCATTCTCTGTTGATCAAAGAAAAGCCCATTCGTCCCAGATTTCAGATGTCTTCCAGGACTATTTACAAAGCACCTGTTTCCCCGTAGACCATCCATTTCTGTTTTTATCCTCCACCTCATAATTCTTTTTGGATTCCCTAACTCAGACGAGACACATAAATTTAGCTAGACTCAAGCCGATCCAGAGTGCGGTAAACACACTCTCAAAGAAGAAAAATATATACCTACATAATTATATTGTTCGTGGAGGAAGTGTTGTAACATGGTAATGCCTTTACTTTCACAATTGGCTTTATTAGACAATTCAATCTTTAAAGTCGATATTTTGGTTAAAGAATATTACACACAAATTCTCTGAAATCACTTCATTTGCTTACGAGATGTACCTTCCTCTATACCCAAATTGAAAATAAAATGTTTTGGAAAAATAGTTATCAAAGCTATATCGAATAACTTACAACCTATTCTTAAGCTTAAATAATCATTTCAGTGGAAAAGCTAGAAAAAGTTGTCAATAAATCAAATGAATTGCTGTCCATTTAATAATGATAGTTTTATTAAAGTACCTTCCTGAACTTTGGTTTCTTTCGGGAAAGTTCAATTAATTAATTGTGGTATTATGAATGAATGCAAAAAAGAAACACCGCTGTCAATTGTACAATAATAATTGAGTAATTTCTCCAAAGGATATTCGAAAAGATCATGAAAAAATGTGAAATGTGGTTAATTAGTTAGAGAAAAGATTGATTACAGACAGCAAGCATCGGCCTTCAGAATGACGCAATCAATAAAATTACTAGTAATAATCAATAGTTTTTTTTTAAATATAAATAGGATGCTGACGAATGAATAAAAATAGAAAAGTATGTTCGCGTGGCAAATTTACGCGTGGTACCTTCACCCTAATTTTTATAAATCACTAACGTTAATTTTATACGGATGAGGAGGTGTTGCGTTACACATTTTGATGCCAAAATTTGGTACCGAGACTAAAAAAAAAGCTCTATGAAAATTTAAAAAAAACTTGGGTCCGTTTTTCCAATAAATTTTTCGTGCCAAAAATAGCAGGAAGCAATGCTTAAGTAATTTACGATTTCCATAAACAAATTGGGGTCTTGAAGTTAAAAAGCAATTGCCTGAAAAAGTTTTTAACAATTTAGTTTGGAACAACTTCGTCTCTCATAGTATAAACTCTTAAATGTGAGTGAATAGATAGGCAATTCGTAAAAAAAACTAAATTTTAGATACTAGTAATTTTCTACTACTAATATTAAATGAGTCACATCCATAATATGTAAGGTATCCTCAAAGATTCATATTTTAAGGTTTTTGGAATTTTTCTGAAAAAAGTTCCCTCACATCATCTTTCAATTACGCCTTATTCCATGCAACATCCTCTGATCGGTGCCATTTTTAACCCCACGTGAATTAATTCTTTTCCTTCTGGGCTCGGAATGTTTACTTTCCTGCCTCGGTTTTCAATCGTTCTAAATAATCACGGAAAATGAGAGAGGACGCCGTGATACTTTTAACTCGCTCTCAATTCGAACGAATGCTTATGCAGTCACTTTTCCGAGGCTGAACTAAGAATATTTCTTGACATTGTACAGAATATACCATTCGTAATCATTTCTCCTTTGTTTTTTCCGCAAAAACAGTTCTCCAGACCTCCTTCAAATGAAACCAGAAGACTGAATGGGTTTAAGGGGGTTTTGCGAGGAAAATTTGATCCCGTGAACTCCCTCGTTCAGTATTAAGAATTTTTTCATTTTCTAATTTAAAATTTTAATATTTCTAGTGAACCAAAGCAGATTTGATTGGAAATTCCCTAAATAATTTTATATATTTCACCGAAGAAAAGCGATTATTAATGGATGCCGGAGATGTGAATTACACATTTATTTAATTACATGTTGATGTACGCAGCTTTACCCAGTTTATCAAGTACTAGGACATTTTTAATTTTGCTACTATCAAAAGATATTGGTTGGTTTATGTAGTTTACGATAGGTTCACATGAAGAACAAGATGGTAAATTTAGTTATGACTGCCCCAAGCAATGAAGTTCACCCCGAACACACGACTCATGCACAACGATTTCAGTTTATGGGATTAAAAACGTCGGATAAAAATGTATTCATCCTACTCACGTCTCGCAATATTTTTTCACTTATTAAGAGGATGAGCCTAGCGCAGAAAAAACACCTCATGGAAGTTCTACTCCATCCTTCATGTCAAAACTAATTCTCTAGAATACACTGTACAAGGGGAATAAAATTCGCTTGAAGAAATTATCCACCCTGTCGGGCTTGCATCTACCTTTTTATCGGACGAATGAGAAACAAATGAGTTTTTTTATCGTAAGCATGATCTCAAATTAGGGGAGGATACAATGGAAGCACAGCAAAAACTTGGGTAAGGCAGGGAAGGCTTGAACAACGGAGAGGGCAAAGAGAAAGGGACTGGACCGGATGTTGCGGAATAATTGAAATTCAATATTCAACTGATGGATTTTCGGAATGAGCGGGGAACGGGGCCAAGAGGAGAGCGGATAAAAGTGAAGAATTTGAGAAAGGTTTAGACTGAGGATTGAAGTAGAAAGGTGGCGGAAGTTGGGAAGGGTCATCAGGGGCGAGTTCAAACGCAGGTTCAGGAGTGAGGTTTTATGGGCTGCGTAGACATGAATACGGTGGAAGAACCTGTTGATAACCGATATTTTAATTTATAATGGATATGATTTGGGGAGGGTGAAATTTTAGGAAAAAACTTATCTACTTCTAGCAAGAACTTAAACGTAATTTTTATCAATCTTCATTATGTAGTATACTGTGACCCCCAAGCATTTAAATGATAAGCAAATTCCAATAGGTGATTAATTTTTAAATTAGCGCCCTTTTTTCCTTTCGAATGTCTCTCTATCACAGTCTACCAACCAATACATAAGTACGTGAAACGCTCATATAAAAAATGTGTTATTAAGTTATTAATGAATTTAATTATTCTATGGCAAACTCTGCAACTTGTTTCATTTATTCAAATGCATTTTCATCCTTCCAGTAATAACAGCTCAAAGCTCCTAGATCAATAAATAAACGAATATAAGTAGATTTATGGATAATGTAGCACATTTAATTCTAAAATTATCAATGATAATGATAAATGCAGGTAATAGATTTTGCACTGATTTAACTAAAGTGCGCTGATTCCACGAGAGATTTTCCAAATAAGAGAATAAACCGTGAAGTAAGTTTGACTAGGCTGCAAAATAGACAGCCGTTTCAAACGTGATGAAACGTCAAAACCTGGAGAATAACTCGGATTAGATGTAATAACAGCGAGGTTGGTGGAGAAGAGTTGAAAATTGTTTGAGAGCTACTGCAGCAAATAACAATGAGACGGCGAGAAATTCGAGAAGCAGCAATATCACTAGAACTAACATTGAGGAAAAATACAGTATACAGTGATGTAGTGGCACTTTTCCAAGTGGAGGGACGCGATAGGTTTAGGGGTCGTACTAATCTCATGTCCTGTCAAACAATTTCCCAAAGCGTAATACCTCAAAGAGTAAACGAGTTGTCTTTCATGTGCACGAGTCACAGCCGCTGTCGGTTAGGCGCTCTCTCCAGCTCTAGCTCAAATAAACCCATGTTCCTCAACAAGCACGACAGAATACCCTAAACCATACAACCCTAACAAAATCTGTAGACCAAAATTCTGCATTAGCTTCCCTCGTTTGCGACGTTCCTTTAAGTGGCTGCTTAAGCTGCGGGAACCGGACGCGGTTATAAGCCCGGTGGTCGCCACAAACATATAATCCTCCTCCTTGGTTACATGCATTGGGTTTTTCAAGAGAGGTGAAAATGGGGATAAACAAGGATTTTAAAGGAAGGAAAAAGGTACAAAATTTGGAAGGTAAAAGTACAATTAAATTCACATCTTCCATGCCGTTATGCTCACCTGCATACTTCCAGAGGTCCGACACATTTCCCGTGCCATTATATTAACCTTCATACTTTCATAGGCCCATAAGTAGCCCCAATTTTTATAGGTGTTTAGGCCGATGCATTTATCAACTAGAAACTTTTGAACTGAAATGACGACGTTGTATAAAAGTGATGTGAAATCAATAGTCTTGAAGGATGTTTGCATATTTAATTTTGAGGAAATAACACTGGAGAGGAAAATACCATGAAATTTGAAGAACTATTTTCAATCACTAACGTTTTAAGTTTGGACAGGCACTATGCTGTTTGATTTTTTCTGAAAAGAGCTTAAATCTGTGGCGGAAAGTATTTTGGTTTATTCTGTACTAACTCATTGACTGATATTGCGTAGAATATTACATGCAGTCATTCACTTTATGTAAAAGGAACTTAATTTCAAATATTTAAGCCTTAAATTATGAGTCGTTCAAAGTTATAATATCATGTAAAACGACCGCTAGTACCTATATATACAATTGCTTTAATACGTATTAATAACATGTATAAAATTATTCAGCGAAATCATAATAGCTCAGAACAAACAATGCCGTCGAAAGCAATCCCACGTGACAGTAAGAAAATGCTACAGGGAATGAAAACAATGGATTTTAAGTATTTATCAGCTGGTTTCGACAGAAAAGATTTCTTGTATACTATCAAAATTCTTAATAATTACAAAAGTAGTTTTAAAGTTGTCTCATAAGATCTGTAATTCAAGAACTGAGGAAAGTCCAGGAAATAATCAAAGTTGTCAAAGATCTGGTCGTTGAATACCCTTGTTCAACACCCCAGTGTTTGCAACAAAAGTGAGTATTTTTTTTCACGGCAATAATTAAACCTTACACATGTTCTAATCGAATGCAACACTGAAGGAAAATAATTGACTTAACTATTGCGACTATACCATCACGTGAGAATGATGTCCGAGTAAATAGCGTCGTCTGCTCTATCCGTTGTGACCAACGGTAAGAGGGGTCTCCGGGGAATCGATACGAAAAATGCTTTGATCGCGAAACATTAAAACGTGATACTTGATATAGAGGGAAACAGGCAGGGGAGGAAAGGGCCAAATTGAAACAATAGATGGGAACCTTTTGAAAAATTGACGGCGGAATTGGAACCAGCGTCCCTTGGCGTAACAAAAGGTGCGAGTTAATTGAAGGGGACGGACTTTGGAATAATACGGGAGTCCACTCAGACCGAGAACGTCACATGTCGGCTCGAAGTAAATGCGCTATCTCCCTCATCATCATAAACGTCATCAACTTCCAAGTTATCCCATCGCAGAATGGGGTCAAATGCTAAGGTCCGCTACGGTCAGATCGTCCCATTGAATTAGATCAAGGAGGTGGAATGGAAATGGACCTTAATTTGCTCGCCATTCCCTCCATTACAATGGTGCCACCCTTTCACGTGGACAGGATAACACTCGTGGGGACTAGTGCTAAGGAGAGACAAAACGGAGGTGGACCGCCAGAGCAAAGGACAGCGCTGAAATTTGATTGAAAGGTGTGAAATTGGCTCGCTGGAATTTATGGTCTTCACACGGTAAAAGTTAGGGGAAATCTTACCAAAATATACCACCCTAGTAAGTTACAGTAATTTTACTTTTTGGTAGGGATGAGTAAGTAATTCTAAAAGAAAAAGCTAAAAATGTCTAGAACAAGATAATTTTAAATTCAGGTCGTAATAATAATTTCCATATTTGAAAATGATTATTCTCGCTACCTGGAAAGAAAGATATCAAGACGATTAGAATTTATTCTTTATTTTAAGTTGTACATATTCTTGAAATACGTAGTGAATAAAAAATTAATGAATGGATAAAACAATATTATTCTGATAGAAAAACTTGTTGTACATAAGCCTGACAACAGCCACCTTTTCAGCAATCTTTCCCTCCAGAACGGCGGTTAGTTAGCGGTTCTGAATCACAGCCCTTCGCAAATGTTATGGAATTCAATCAAAGAGAAATATTATGACTGGTATCCAAACAATTTCATTTTTTGTCAGGTTTTTTGGTAGTAGTGTTTCTAATATCAACAATTATTATGAAGTATTTGTTATGCAGGTTTGTAATGTTTATGCTTAATTTTAGATTTAATATTTTTCTGGGCCTTTTTTTAGAAACAAAAACACGAGGCCCAATACAAATTTGTTTTGAATGATTTTAATGTAGGAATTACTCGTCATACAGGTATTGTATTGGAAACAATCGATGATTTATGCCATTGCGCTTTACTACTGTTTACCTCATATTTTTCCCGGTCAAATTTAAACCAAAATAAAGTTACCCGAGCTAATCTACGGTACAGGAAATACGTTGCCGTATGCCCATGCACACAAAAATAAGCAAAAGCGTCGTATGGCGGGAGAGTGCTGAGGTAAGTGTGGAGAAAGGAATGTCTGAATTCGCGGCGAAGACTATGGCAGTGGGAGCAGGAGGAAGTCGGAGGTTTTAGTGAAAAAAATGAAAGGCATTTACGGGTCGATGTAAGCGAGAGAAATGAAATACGTACGCATGTTCCAGGGCAGCGTTGCTGGTGGAGAGGGCGAGTCCTTGGGGATTCGACCACTGTGGGAATGTATGCGATGGGTTGCGGGATTAAAGCAGCCAGAGGGTCAGTTTGGAGGAGGGATGTGGTTTTGCTAGGCCGGAAAGGTAAAAAGTGCATGAGGGAAGGAGTAGTGAAAGCAGTATAGGTCTCAGCCACCGCAGGCGGATACAGACTTAGCTGCCCTCACAAAGCAAAATAATGTGTTATTATCAAAGCAATGTTTTTTTTAGAGAAACGAAAATATAAAACTGTCAATTGATTTATAGCTCGAAAATGTTAACTATTTTTACTAAATTAAATGTGAAAATACATGTTTCGCGTTTAGAACTCCATTAGTACTCTAGAAAACACAGAAGAAAACTAAAATCCTCATTTTTAAGAATATTCGCGGCAAATGCTCATTTTTTCCATTTTTATTTTAAAACTATTTATGCTAGAAATCCGATAAAGTAACAATGTTAAAATTTACTCAAATATTAATTTATAAATTTCCATTGTTCTTCACTAGCATTTATCATCAATACGAAAATAGTTTTCTACACACTTTTGCGTAAATATTAGAGCAAACTGAAAGAAGGGGCTTTGAGCATCGACAGAAAAGTACCAAACGTGCCTAATGCACACATTTTCCCCTATTAATCTTCGCCACTAGTTGGTAGGTTTTTTAAGTCCAATAGGAATAAGGGGTCAGTGGGAGGTGCGGCGATACAAGAGGGGTCAGAAAGAAACAAAGGTGAGCAAGTTTTGTAGGGGATTAACGAAATGCCGCAACTGGAATAATGGAAGCCAAAGTCGTTTGGAAGGAATGGGATGTGTGAGGGGCAAGGGATAGGGTTTGGTGGCGTACGGGGATCCAGGATTTGTTCCTGCGTCAGATTATAACATTGGCGGATGAGAAAGGGAGAGAATATGTGGGGTGGATGAAAAATTGAGGTGGATGGCCGCGGTCATCTCGGATCTGAGGTCAACTCAGCCTTGTTAGGGTGATGATCAGAGGCTGCAAAGGTAGCTGAGGCAGAGATGGCCGAGGAAAAGACTCAATACAAATACATGTGAGGAATAAACCCTTAGATATCCCAAATTTTGCCTTTAAATCTTTAAATGCATTGATAACTAGGTTTCTCGTAATAGAATGAATGTACTGCAGTTAGAATTTGAAGTCACGAGAAAATATCCAGGCATTTTTATATGCAGTGAGGTTTTTCAGTACTATATGATTCTGAGAAATGTACAGAGAGCTGTTTGAGGCTTAATCTGGTTGAATAAAAGATAAGAACGTCATCACGCAAGGGAAATTACTTTATTGGTGATTAGAAAGGTTTATCTCAAGCATCTCTTATCGCATTTCCAGCATTACATTAATACATAGAAGCCTTAGAACCCATCCTTTAAAGTAGTATCTCCATCATTCATAAAATCGGAGAAAAGATATTTTTTATTGAATTGTAAAATTGACGGTGAAAATTATTAAAATTGCAATGGAAGTACAAGTTAAAAACGAATGTAAAGTTTTAAGATCTACATACTAACGATTGGACACGTAATCATAAAGACTGTTGGACTATAGACTACTTAGCCGAGACGTCAGTCTCGTTCACGTTCAGTATTTGTCATACCTTAGTTGTTATCACATATTTACAGCCTCTCATTAAGAAAACAACAGTCAGTTTATTTAATATTCCACCATTTAATAAAATATAAAACAAAAAAAATGAAATTAACTACTATCGCCTCAATATTAAAATAAAAAATGATCACTTGGAAGCAAGAAATAAAAACCGGAAATCGGATAGGGATATGGATAAAAAATTAGAATAAAAAGGAGAAGAATACTCATGATTGAAAAATACATTATGAATCACATTTACAGTCGAGTCCAATTTTTCCGCCGTTTCCAACGCTTAAGGCTCACCCAATCTATCACACCATTTCTCAGAGCTAATCATCCGATCGTAGCTGGACGATCGACCCATATTTTCTCGTCAACTGTCAAAGTCGGTCCGCCGACCGTCGCTCCTCCGTTTATTATGTTTCACGACAAAAGAACAAAAGCATTCATAAGGGCAAAGTACCCATCCGATCAGGAGTCAAATTTGCCCCTTTCGGCATCAATCCGCCCTGAAAAGGAAATTCTCCGCTGGAAAAGCAACCTAAGCCTCGGAGTTGATGAGCCGAGCCAAGTTGAATGGTGTTTTTCAGAAGTGGAGACGACGGGGCAAGGGGTGAAGTGTAATATTTTTTCCGAGAGCGAGAATGGGTAAATTATTTTTTGCTAGGCAAAATTACGGAGACAAATATTTTTCCGCGACAATCCGAGTGAGTTGAGGAAAAACTTGGAACGGGTTATGACTGAGCGTCTTCCTCAACGACTGAAGAAAAGATAGGAATCAAACTGATTTCTTCTCATGTCATGTGAAAAGTTTAACATGCGTTCTTGAGAAATCATCCCCATTCCACCATAAAAGTTTTATTGCTGGGCAAGTCTAAAATTTGGAAAACTGACAATAAAAAAGATATAGTTAAAAATGATACGCGTTGAAAAGTTGATTGAACTCTAGTTTTAACTCATGTCTAGCTACCTACTTCCTTCAATAATTCACTTAACATTCACAATCGTTAGGAAGATATGAAATACATAGTTACTAGACAAAATGCGCGTATAATTCGGAATTACAGTAATGTGTAAATTTAATGTACTTACACTTTTTGTCGTCTAATACTACAGCAGCCACGCATCAATTTTTGAACTACCAGAACAGAGTTATGTGACGAAACGATGATCATCATCATAATGCCATCATCTTAACATAGGTTCCCAATCAGATGACCTATCAGCTAATATTTTCATATTCAAACATATCTTCTCCTTTAAATCCCTGATAAGTTTTACATAAATCATTAGAGGTCTTTATCTGCCCTTCTTAATGTCCACTTGTCTTTCGACGATTGTCTTCATCCGACCATCATGCCTAATGGTGAATTAGCCTAAACAATCCGAGCACGAAAAAAGAGCTCGGACGAATAAGCATTTTCTGATAGGAACAGCCGCACCACCGCTCTTCGTATGCCATCACGACAGCGAATTTAAAAATTCATTTTTGTCGTCGTAGTTTGAATCCCATGACTGTTAAACGCGACTCATAATTAGAAAAACACGGTTGTAGAAATAATTCAGGATTGCGGGATGCGCATGAATGAGGGTAAGTTACAACGAAGCATACACTTACTGGCGCGATCATTGCGCCAGCGTGACTTCTCGAGAGAACGTATTTTCGACGTTGGTTTGTTCTTTGAAAAACTTTTTTTCTCTTTTTCGGTTTAGATATAATTTTTTCCAATTTATGGACGTAATATTTGTTACCAAAAGCATGAAATTTTAAGATTTTCAACAGTAAAAAAAAAAACCGGCAGACAATATTCATAGGTCCAGTTTACAGAAAAAAAACATATCACAATCAATTCGTGTGATCTTATTTAAATGAATTTTACTTTTTCCGTTCAAAGGGAAATATTTGTCCCGGACTTTGTATCATAAACTGTAAGAGATATCAATTTTATAATGATGTTTTTTTAATCTATCCATCAATATTAGACTTAACATGTAATTTCATAACACAGTTTAATGTCTGTAACCGTTATATACCTTAAAGGGTTAGCCGGAGTACTACCTAAGATTGATGGCCGATTTCTCTTAATATTTCTTTGATCAAGAGACGGGGTTAGGTAAGCCTTACACCCTAAATATCTTAATCCTTGATTATGTGCTAATTTGTTGAAATGCCGGTGATTCATGCCGAGCAGTTTAAACATGCGCACGGGACCGTGGCGTGTTTCGCATATCTCCTCGAGCCCCTCGCCGGTGGCCTCAGAATCGATTTTCGTGATTCCCGTGATGGAATGTGATGCGTGCAGAGTTTGAGAGAGAGGGAGCTCGCGGCTTGTGGACGTCGGAACTCGAAAAGCCAGTGAGCCATTAATTATTCGTCGGGGGTAAATATGTCATTTCCACGCGACGTGGAATTGATATTTCGTTATTAATTTAGTTATCAAGCCACGGGAAATGACACTGTTGGGTGCTCGCAAAAGCTAGTGGGAAACTTGAAGATAGTAATTAAACACCGTTCATCACGTGACGTTTGCATGAGGTTGAATTTCATAGTATTGACCGAAATTCCTGGGTCCCTTTCTTATTCAAAATATTGTATATCTAAAATGGTCTTCGTCAAAATTTAATTTTGATTAGATCTTTTTACGTCATTGTCAACGAATTTATTGCGATGAACCTAAAAAAAACAGCAGTACGCCAACGCACCATTGTTGATGGCATTGAATGAAGCCTAAAATTTAAAAGATAATACCACCAGTGAGATTGCGCGGTATCCAAGAAATTTATTCCCAGTAATATTCCCAAATTCCCAGTGAGTAATAATCAATATTCTTTGTAATATTAGATTTGCTTGAACATGAGTGAAATGCTTTATCGATTCTAAGCTTCATCGCGTTTTCCCAAGAATGATAAGAAAAAGCAATATCAAGTTATCAAATACTTAAAAATATTTGCTGCTACCACTTGGGAAGTATTTACAGCTTTCAAAAGCAAAGCCAATACTTATTTTAAAATTTTACGATAGTTTCGCAATTATATGAATGAGAAAACTTTTATGCAAACGGATAAAAGTCACCTAATATGAAAGAGCAAAGTCCAACTATTTGGTAGATTGATTAGTCGAACTATTTGGTAGCGCTTGATTAAAAGATTTTTCTGCCACTTATTCGAAAAAGTTAAATTAAAAGACTGCATCTCATTGCTACACTTCTTGTGTATACGTCCACTCTACTTAATTTAGAAGTTGAAGGAGGAATTCTGAACTAACAGTTGATTAACATGCACTCCTGCATCTTTAGGTGAGGTAATGTAATACTAATGACAGTTGTAGAAATAATAAAATCAAAAGATTGTACCTGTTCTTGTTTTCATAAAGTAACGTACTACCCGCAGACGACGGGAAACACGCACTACCTAGAATGCACTACCTACATGGGTAATTTCGACTTATAAAATTTGTCACCTAAAAGTCACCTAATTCGAAAGAAAATTTTCAGCTATTAAGATCGATATAGCATTACTACTCAAGAACAGTTATTCCAAAGGGTTTTCGGTCATAAATTCGAAAAAATCAAATCATCCTACTGCATATCTCCCACCATCCGTTACATTATTACTCAGTATAATAGATAGCCAACATAGCCTCTTTTTAATATTTAGACTAATTAGACCCCATATGTAACTGCCAACGAATTTTCATTTAGTATAGAACCAAGGAACATTCTTTAGCTGTCTCTGCTGAAAATATCTCTCTTATGAATCTTTTAAGTTTTGGGATTCCTAAATGTTTGCACGTATAAAGTCTCACCACACCCCATCACTCAGGTATTTTTCTACCGATGTCTAAAGTTGTCAGAATGATGCTTTAGGCAAACATTATAGTGCTAAAGATGATATGACTTCCTTCAGCAAGAAACCTTTCGGTCTTTATCACAATGAGGAAATAAAAAGACTGAACAAACATTTCATGCATCACAATTGCCCAATGAATTTACCTTTACCATCGGTATCAAATTGGGCAGAATGCAAAAAGTGATTTAAATCAGAAAAAAATTGGTCAAATTAGCCTCTTTGCCGAGCATTAGCTTTCACTTTCCAAAAAAAACAATAAAATTGCCCCCACACTGGGAAGTACTGCGGTATAAAAAAAGAAAGAAAATAAGGCCTCAGTTTTTCACCCAACGGTATTGGATGATCATTAAGGCAGGTGTATGTATACAGGGCCATCACGAATCGGGGGATGCGTATCATGGCGAGGCGGAATGAATGAAAACCCATGTGCGGTAGGCGTCAAAATGTCGGACGGACGGAGGCGAGGTCAAATTGGGGAGCGCGAGGAAAAAGAAGAGGATCGGATGAATGGCGCAACCAAATCCGGAGTGTTCCCCCATTAGACCGCTCATCATGGCTCTCCCTCGCGAGAGAGCCTGTCAACTGCGGTGGGCGTGACGATGAGATTCGATGGCACAACTGGCCGTGTGCACGATCCCCCTACCCCTCCTCCGGCTTCCAATTAGCCAATTAAGGGGAGAGCATGCACACACTCCGCTCCGCGAGAGAGAGAGGTAGGTAGGTAGGTAGGCTGGTTTATAGAGAGAGAGAGGGAGAGGGCGTCAAATGGGGCTATCGCCTGATTTCGCGGCTTTCAGCGATTCAAGCAGTGCCGCTTCCGGTGACGGTTGGGGGGTGAATGGGCTTGTTTGATTAGCACTCTATGCTCAATCGAGAAGATCTTAGGAGCACCAGAAACGCGGCTCTTGTTCGACTATACGATTGAACGAAAACCCATTGGCAGGCTCATAACCGTACGAACGCAAGTTGATCAGCCCAGCAAATGCCAGAAAAATTCAAAAACGCAAATGGTGATACTGAAATATTGTAATGAAAAATTCGTGCCGTTGCCCTTAAAAGGAATAATTTCGACGGTAAGGGATCAAAATTTTGAAAATATCTTGTTTCAGTACTTTTAATTTTGCAATCAATAAAAAAATAGTTTAATACTGAAATATAAATTGCTGCTATCGTATTCCGAGCTAATTCTGACGGAAGAACTATAAAGCCCTGTAAAACAAAAACAATGAAAGCACCACATGGGTACACACCGCTTCCAGCTACAATAATTTATATGGAAATAATTTGCTAATTACTAGACTAAAATACACAACAGACAGCAATATATATGGTTTGTATGTGTTCCCCTCTGAATGGTGAATATATTACTCAAGCACTAGCATGGATTTGGTTTTAAAACCTTTCAACATGTGAAATTAAATGCCAAATGCTATAAATTTTGAAAGAAATTCTTCCTTCTCCAGAGAACTGGTTGCTGCTTCAATATCATTTGAGTGTTCACAAATGTTAGTGGAAACAAATGAACAATAATTAGGTATTTACAAAAATTATTTGCAACCTTTTTAAGTTAAAAGTGTTACACTGAGGATTACTTCGGAAAATATAACGCCTATTTTAACTCTCAGTAGTAACTTCTACCATAAAATCCATTTATGAAATATTAGGGGGATATTCGTGTGTTTATGAGTGATGCCCTAATCAGCTGCAGTAGGAATGATTATCAATTGTTTAAACAATCAGAAAAAGCTCGGCCCATGCGGTAGAGATCGAAAACGGAGCAAAATTTCTGGAGGAAATGATATTTTTGTCCGTAAGAATTTGATACATAAGCTCACAGATTATTTGGTGCAAGTTGTCCAGGACCAACTAAGGATCCCGAAGATTTATCACTTCAAAATATCTTTGGCTTTTTACATCTCTGATTTAAAAAAAGGGACATTATCATACCGTTAGGAAACTATCACCAGGAATACATATTTTCGAATTTTCACAACATGCAATTGCAAGTAAAGCATTATGTGCGGCCTCATTATTCTTATCAAATATGTAAAGACCTCGGAAATAATACCACGGCAATCAGTTCATCTTACCGTCATATTTTTTTCTTTTGACGATCTTGAAGGCACACCATTCAAGCCTATCGATCCTGGTTTGAATTGGAAAAAAATAATTAAAATCCAGCCAGGCTAATATGGTCTACATCCCAACCCCCTCCTTTATTCTCCCACCGTTCGGAGTCCCAGGGCGCTTCAAAACTCCACTCCAGCCTCACCTCAACTCGCCCTGAGTCGATGCCTCATCCTCCTCCTATCACTTCAACCATCCCTCTGGCCCGCCACCATCCATCCACGCCCTCCCATTGTTGTCGCAGACGATGACCGTTGATCACGCGAGCCGTGATTGGCCACACAACTCTTCCGCCTTCGCACTTCAAGGACTCCACTTGTGCTCCCAACGCCCGCCCTGGGCTCCAGCCGCGAAAACACCACCCCCTCGCACGCAAGTCTGATCGAGGAGAGCGCCCTCTCCAGAACCAACCGCTCGTGAACCTCCCTCTACTCTTTCCCATGACAAAGGATCCCAATTTGCACGAGATACGGGGGGGAGGGAGCCCTTCGAAAGTGAGAAAGGTGGACGGGTGGCAGTGAACCATTCGCTGAGTTGAATGAGAGGGGTTTTGAGCTTTGTGTGGTGGGAAAGGGAGAACATGCATATTTGCAGAGGGGGAAGGAATTTCAGAATGAGGGATCAAGGAAAGCGTACCTGCGTGGAAAAGGATCACTTTCAAAATGGTTACGAAGAAGTAACCACAGACTCAACTTTGATACTCACTTAACTTGTAGTTTCCTCAGAAATACATATGAAATTTCACCTGCATACGAGGGGCTTAAATTTCGGGGAGGTTTGTTGGATAAGTAACGGAGATCTAGGAACCGTGGCCAGGTTATTGACGTGATAGCGTCAATTACTCGTGGTATTAATAGTTGAAAAAGTTTTAACATTGGAAAAATTAAGTAGCAATGCCTTGATTATTAATTTAATAATTTAGGAAATAGAACTACCGACGATCTAACATCTAGTTGTCAAGAGTGCTATTTTGTCCTGCGTGCACATCAACAGGTATCAAAGTCATAGAAAAATTACGACTACGATTACGATGGCTCCATTCAAACTAAGTAGATCGGCATGCTCAATTCCATGAAGGAGTAAAAACATTAGTACACTAATAAAGTCTCTAACTAATAAAACTAACAAGTTTCTCCTAGTAAAAACTTCAGGAAAAAACTTATCGAAACATCTCAAGTATTTAGCTGACGTTAACCTTTAAACACTTTTTCGAAGAGGAGAAGAACACAGCACGCGTATTTATACTACTCTGAAGAGTCCAAAAAACATATCCATTGATGGAGGGATTGGGATAGAAAAACAAAAGAAAATCGAAATACTGTGGAACCGTCAAGTAGACCCCGTCAGTGAGGCAACAGGAGATGGAATGAGACCGTTGGAAAGAGGAATAAGAGCGGCACGTCACGCTGGTGAGGATTGGGAGAGGGGAGATTAAGGGGAAGGATAATCGATGCACGACCGATGGAGTAGGATGTCGAATTGCTTCCACGGCGGTACAACTGGCTCCCTTACCCCGTTCACGATTCCATCACACATCTTTTTTTCCGCAGCTCTCGCTTTTGTTTTATTCGGGATATATTCCAGGTATGTGCGCTATGTTCCCTGCATCCGCATTGACGAAATGAAATATTTTCGTTGAGTGCGTGGCGCTCTCGGTTCTTCCGAAAGGGTGATATTTTTTCCGAAATATTTCGGAGGAAATCCGATGGCTTCCATGTCAACCCCTCCCCCCCCCCAAACGTTCCATTCGATTCACGTACGCGCACTGTGTATCCTTTCTTTTCTCACTCTATCCGCGATGACAACACCGGACACATTGAGGGATATAAAACAAGAGGACGTGACGGACACGCTTTTTTATATTAGCGATGATAAATTAGTCGTTGAAATGTGAGTGCGAGGAATGTTTTAGAATACTGACTTGTATTGCTTACGAATCCATTCAGAAATTAAAATATTCTATTGGAAATACGCTAGGAGATCCCTTCGCTTGAATTCCAAATGAGGAATGCATGTTTGATTTTCGAAAAAGTCGTGAGTATAGAAATACGTTAACTTTCTTTACCTCCAATATTTTCCTAATAGCTCGACGAGATAACATGTATATGGCGTCCGAGTAAAAGACTTTTTTTCCGGAATACAAGACTAAACTTCTTCGGGATTGAGTGGCACAATGCCACATTTCTCGAACTCTGATATGATTTTTGAGTCCATTTTACTTTCTTCATCCAAAGCACTGAGAATTTTTGGCAAAAGTGCTGAAAAAACACTCTTTTCGAAAGTTTTGTTACTATTAAAGTTCCACAATTTATGGTCTGTCAGTATGGCTCTCCATTTGTTTTTTTTACATGGAGCAAAGATTGAAAAATCAAAGGGTTTGACATAAATAATTGGACGATGGCGTAAGAGGAAAAACGAATCAATCATCGGCATTAAAAGGCATTCCCCAGTCAGCACAAACAAGCACATGTTCGACGATCTCTTCTTCCTTATCCTTGCTCAATGCCATCTGGCGCCCTGGATTCTTTGAATGGCGACACTTAACCTTACTGTCAATTGTCCTATGTGGAATATTACACTTTAGGGCTGCTTTTCCACTGCTCAATTATTATTTCCACTGCTCAATTCATTATTAATCACTGCAGAGACAGCAAGTTGCAACGTAGAGTCATCATAATTTCGATACCTTCGCCCTCTCAACTTGGTATTAAAGCGTCTTGGCATCTGAAAGGCCTATAAAATGAATATGAAAAACGCACCCTTAGGAAAAAGTATACAAGAATTGGGGAAATAACAATATTATTGGTTGGCAAAGTTGCCCCATTTCCACCAAGCTTCCTATTGCAACATAGCCAAGTTAAAGTATTAAACCTAAATACAACATATATTTTACCATTTAAAGCAATTCTGGAAGTAAATTATATGCTCTATATAACGATACCTGAAGTTTTTACGTACGTTTGAGTAAATGGACAGGGCGAGACACTTAAATAGCCTACCAAAATATTCAGTTTGGCCCGACAAAAACAAAACACTAATAAATACCTGCAAACAACTTGTAAGACAACAAATTTGTGGAAAGGCTATCACTCAATATCTTGTCTGTGTGATGAAAACATAGGCCCTATCTTGGATAATTAGGGAACTTAGTAGGGCACCCAACATTATATTTTTCAAAACCTGGCAAAGTTGTCCCAGTTTACGGTAACAGATAATTTTTTTATATAATAACTGGATATAACAGGAGGTTTGTGTATACTATTGCTATGAAATAAATGGTATAAAATTTGCACCCACCTAGTCCTTTTAATAAGATTAACACTTCAATTTTTGCTTTTTCTTGTGTTGAATTTTGGTCTGTGCCTGTAAAAACTACAAGAAGAAGAGGGGAAAACCAAATTAGGCTCACCATGAGGCATAAACTACCTAATGAAGAAAATCGTGAAAGATCAAGTGATTGGAAACAAAGAAAAAGGAATTTTAAGAATAAGTTACATAAAATGTGTTATTAAGGACGTTGAAGAGAATAAAGATGTAAATATGAAAAGTTGAGGTGACGAAAGAACGGAGCAGAGAGCTGTGCCAAACAATTTTCTCATAGTGGCGAAGACCTTTTTCTAGTAAGTATATATCACAGTATGTTTAAATTAATATCCGATCCCCTCCCCCACCGCCACTTCCCCGTTAGCTTGGCGAGAGTGCCACCTTCAGCGTCGATAGGACAAGGGGGCGGCCCGCACTCTCCTCGCCGTATCGCATGGATCAGAGGCGGCACAATAGCCAATCACGCGCAAATGGCCATTGAGGAGCGCCCTCTCCCGCAGACACGTCCCACGGTAGCAGCCAAAGGGGGTTGTGGTGTCTGCCCTATTCCTCACCCTCGCCTCCAATCTGTCGGCTACACGTTCCACATACTACATGCCCCTCGCCATCCACACGTCCTCCAATGTGTCCCTTATCCACGACTTACGATGCAGACTCGCGATAAAATATACATACGATATTATCTACTATTCCAATCCTGCACGGAAAAATTCAGATCGGGTCTGACTTAAAAGTTAGATAAGGAATTTGTTTTATCAATAAAATACGAAGGCGCCTAAATTATGATTCATGTGATAAATGTTATAGCCTATTTTCATGGTAATCAAGCCATTACCGGAATAAAGACTGCGTAGGTGGATACAATAAGCAAATCTTCTCTTTATTACACTATTTATGGGTCATTGTGCCATTTTTTCTGGAAAGCACGGTATATGATTGAAAATTTCAAATGAACGGGTATTTTAGAAATAGAAAACAGAAAGTTTAGACTAAATTGCATGAATTATTTAACCGTACCAAATACTTCCAAAATAATCCCTGTAAATATAGGAAAATACTTATTTTTTTGCAATTTCATTCAAAACATTTCATATAATCTTCACATGACAAAATAAAACTTGTCATATCAAAACATTGTCAAAAAAAAAATTTTCAAAGTACCTCACAATAATTATGATAAATACAATTCAATTCAACAAATTTTGTATAATCTTCAAATAACAAATAACTTGTCAAATCAAAGTACCTACCAATGATTTGTCTAGCAATGTAAATTCTCGCAGGCGTGTACGGGTATACAGGTGTTCCTTCTAAAACCAATCACGAGCTTTCTCAATGTTCTACGTCAACGTCCGTTCAACTTCGCAGCTAAACGCCGTACACTTCAGACCTCTATTCGTAACTCACCCGGATTGCCCTTTCCCTCTCTCACCATACGGCCTCTTTCACCGTGGCCAACTTTGTATTCAAATGGATCAAATTATTCAGAGCTCTCCACTTCGTTCCCAATATTTCGTGCTCGAAGGGGCGGAGGTGAGTGGAAAGACCTCGTGAATTGTCTCCCGTTCCACATTTCAGCCCTCGCGTCTGCACACCCCGAGTCCTCATCAGGATCAAGGCCAAGAGGACAATCGCAGCGGCCACTCCGAATATCACGAATATTCATACGAATATTTTATCTGAGATGAAATGATATGTTTCCTTTGAAATGTGGAAGGGAATTCACGACGCAGGTAAAGAGAAAGAGAGAGAAATCAGTTCTCATGAATACAACTATGGTCGATATGGAATACATATATGTATTTATTTATTTATATACATTATGAGGATTAAACACATTCGCACATTGAGATCGAGGCAAGGTAGTGCCATTAGACCGAAGTGAGCTTTTCTTTTCGAGAGAATGGATTCCATTGAGTTATCGAAATTAAAAGCTATACAAAAATCTATGCAAAATGACTTTTCTGAGAATAAACGCATGGTTTCGAACATGTTTTCATTAAAATTCATTGCGTTCCAGCAAATAAATGCGTGTAGCAAGAAGACCTTACCCTATGCCCTTGAAGCTGTTAATTGCTACAATGAAGCCCTTCATAGATAAGTGCATATTATCATTACGTTTGCTGTCTTCAAGTTTTCCAAAAATTAGAAGATGATTTTTGTAGGTATTTTAAAATGATGGAATTAGAATAACATTAAATATATTAAAACTAAACGCATGGAATGAGGGGGAAATGAAGACGCTTCACTTTTAGTTCTCGCTTGAGAATCGGAGGTTCTGTGTTCATTGGATGAGATATTATATAGATAGGTACTTTTAGCGGCCATTGGGGCACACATAATTAATTTTAAGCACATCATAAGAGTTAAGCTCTTCGTAATAATTTACAGGGTGAAAGGCAAACCTTTCGGGGCAAGGTAAACACTAAGGGCTCATAAACACTTACGGTAATGGAATGAAGAGCACACTTTGTGTTTGTTCTGGAAGTCATCCATTTTCGATTATACTCACACTACTAAGATGGGTCTTTTCCTCCAAGACTGCTTGTTTGAGCCAGAAGTTATAATAAGTGGCTGGATAGCTGATGAACACATACCTGCAAAGAAAATTAGATATTGATAATAAGAGTTTGAAAATACAAATAGTTAAATTGAGATCTAAAATATGCACAGAAAAAATACAATTACACCAGAAAAAATTGCATATTAGAATTTTAAAACACACAATTTTACGATGTAATATATATTTTATGGCAGATAATGTCAGAGAAAAAATATAGCAATTTTGAAACTGGTGTTTTGAATGATGTGGTCTTTCCTCTCTTCAGTAAGTATCAGCGATACATTTCATATCGTTGTCGTCCATATGATTATCATTAAATCATTAACATACATCCTTTCACGTGCACTTAAAAATTTATCTATTAAAAAAAACGTATTTTCCAGCCATTGTTGTGTAAGAATATATCGGAGGTTAGAGGAATCCGTTATCACAGTCAACTAATTAGTAGAATAAAAACAGTGATTTCAAAATAATTGTAGAAAGAATTTTCAATGACGCCTTAGAGAAAAAGATTTTTACTAATCGGATATTTTATTTTACCAGTACAATCAACTTTGTTTCATATATTAAAAAAAAATGGAATTACCCATAAGTTTTTTTTCTTATTCTGTTACGTACCTCCTATCTGTTAAAGAATTAAATTATTATATCCATGTGTTGATTTAAATAAACTAGGTTCTTTAAAAGTTAACTTTATCTCAGATATGTAATTTTTTATCTTAGGTAATACCTGTTTAAATTTTTTCAATTTGAGTTCAAGACGTATACTACATCTACATCTACATTCTACCTCGCAAGCCGCCTAAAAGGCGTGTGGCAGAGGGTATTGGGACATCAGCCATAACACAGATCAACTATAACAATAATAAAAACTCGAACAACATCGTGTGATTTTGTGTAGTTCACACTCTCTCATGCGACCACATGTGAACTATTTATACGCCACGCAAAATATCAATCAAGAATCTCAATAATGGGTGATTTGACATACTAAATGTAATTGGGTAAGAAAAAGACAGGCATGAGTTTAATAAACGATCACATGCATGTAATTCATCACCGCAAAGAAAGGTGTCATTCGTGTCTGGCACGTAGCATCATGAAACGAGAGTGCGATATTGCCTGAGATGTCCGCGAAAACTTTTTCTTCAAGGAAATACGCTGGTTACGTACTTGCGGAAAACTTAGTGCGTATGTGCCTGAGACCTGTGCGTAAAACTTGTTCCAGCCAGCGCTAATCTGCTCGTTAAAAGAGGGAGCGAGGGCGTGTTAATATTTTTGTCAATTTTCTTTAACGTCCCGTTTTCATAACCTTTCTTTTCGTAATTTAATCAATTCCTTACCTCTTTGATAATTGTTTTTCCTTGCCCACTTAAGAGTACGACCTTGGGAAATATTTCAGTCAACTCCACGGCCGTAAAAGGTTCATTAATTGTTGCGTAGTGTCATGTTTTTAGGCTTTGAAATATATCGCGTTGCTAACTGCGGGGTCGAAGCTACTTGATATTCTCCTTTCATCCTTGTTTCTCCCGTGTTCTTCTCCTCCTCTCCCATTCCGCAAAGGAGACCATAAAATTATTTACCCTCCTTCCCTTTAACTACTCTCCCTTACGTGATCTCCATTCCTTACGAGTCGCACTCTCCATTGCCCGCTCGTTATCCTATCTCTCTCCCTCCATTCTCCTTCCCAAAGCACCACCTCCTCCCCGTTCCATTCCGTCCCTTAGGAGACAGCGGCGTCCTCCTCACGTACCCTTTCCTCGCTATTTCCCCACACACAGTAAACTTGTTTCCTCTCCTATTTCGAGTGAAGGCCCAACTAGGATTCCCCACACCACCCGTTTGGCTCCACCTGTGGGCCGCCGCCCGGTAGCCGCCGTCACCTTCAGCACACTTCCTCTAGTTTTCTCCGCTTTCCTTGGCAACCATACACATCGTTCACGGCTCTCCTTACTTGCTCAAGGAATTCTCTCCCGACGAAACCTACTGACGCACATTATTCTCGCTATTTCAGCCCGCATCAATTAGAAGAGAAATCACCATTTGAAGACATAATATCATGTTACTCCGATTCACTATCATCGAATGAAGCTTAGTAGTGAAAGGCTAAACCCAATTGTCTGTGACAAAAGTACTTTCCGTTACCTTTCACCAATGCAAAATACTGAAGAAGCACATAAAAATAAAGTTTCAATAGATTTATTATTTAAGGAATAATTCTCAAAAAGGATATTGTGGCCGTAAACAGTTGTAACCTCTAATTTTTTCTCATCAATTCACATTTGGCGGCACTTGTAATAAATTTAAGAGATAAGAGAAAACGCAGATAAGAAAATTATTTTTGACCAATTATCGAGTAAGCTGTGGTTTCACATTCTCATATTACGTCAATAATCCATTAAATGACTATTTTTAACACTCAACATTGGGATATAAGGTATCGAACTTCATTCATGCGTAACATGGTCGTAATCATAGAGAAATTATTTAGTGAGTAAAATAAGGTAATATTAATTGTATCTTACAGATAAAAGAGCTTAATAAGGTCCCTTAGAAAATCAAAGGAGATGAACTTTCATGAATGACCGTATTTTATTCTGGATTTATTCCTAATAAAATGCATATTTAGCACTGATTAGAAAAATAGAAGGACGGTATATTTGCGCATTCGTTTAGTTAAAATCAAAATGTACCGCCAATTTTTATGATTAATGTGAATAAATTGTGCGAATATAAATTATAAAATTATCCTCCTGATGGCTTTGACGCTGTTGATGATGAAGAGTTAGGAATAGGTGGATGGAATAAACCTCAATAAAAATTTCATCTCGCAATAGTTATCCCTTGACTAAGTTTGCCAACGGTACAAGCTCCTCTTCTTCGAAAGCAATCTGTAATTTATTCCTTTGTGAGCATTTGCTACGGGAAAAGTATACCAATCGGAGAGGTTCAACAGTGTCCTTGAAGAGGCATTGAGAATGATTGAGCATATGCGTCGTAGAAGAAAAATACGATACACACCAACTTATAGGTGGCAAGGAAAGCGATATTGAACACTGGGAGATGAGCGATTGTCAAGGGCTACATAAGATTAGGCTATCGTTTCAGATGGTAATTTTTTCCCCTTTGAAAATACGAATACGTATACACACATGTCTCTTATTTTCCAGCGCCTGTAGCAGCGAGGGTAATTTTCTTTCCCTTGGAATATTGATTTTACATCAGTGCATCAAACCGAATTGGAAATAGGTCGGCTCGATGAAAACCTTGTTCGCAACGTAATATCCTCGCACTCAATAAGAAATTCAAAAGAGTTAAAATTAAAATTTCTTTTATTTTTATACTTCGTTCTATCAAATATGCCCCAGAATATACCTCATCAGCACAAAGTGTGTCGTTTTTTACCTACCATTGAAATACCTGTCTCAATTAAGATTTATGTTTTTGGGGCATATTTGATGACTGCGTGTTCCCTGTACCAAGTGAAAGGCTTCATGCACACTGTAGTTTCAAAGAAATGATTGCAATTCTATTACCAAGGCTGCTAAATACCATTTTTTGTATTTTCTGGATTACCTATAAGTCTGACGATGGGATAAAAATCAATTTTTCAAATGTATCGTCGTTTTATATGCAATATGTCTGGAGCAAATTAGTAGGTTGGAATACCTAATGTATCATAAAATTCACACCAGTTTCTTGCAATTAACTTCTCATATTGTTAGAAGTAAACTATAGGGCAAAAAATTGTCGTTTTTCGAAGTTTATTCGAAAAATATGCATAGAATCTGAACAACAGTTGTAATTGTAAATTGTGGAAAGAAATTTAATGATCGTTTCTCTTCGCAATATTTTATGATATATCTTCGAACATTTTGCACAAACCTAATGCAACCATTGTTGCGAATGACCACGTCCACATGTACAATATAATTGAAGATCCGTAGCAGCAACATTTCCCAAGGCAACCGCCTAGTTTAGTTTGGTAAACTAATGCAACATATTAGTTAGATTGCATATATATCTCGATATATTGCAAATTCATATTCTAATACGTAAATAATCCATGAATATTCATTCTCGCGACTTGCAAATAGTCAAGACATATTTCTAGTCATAGGCACATTGTGGAGCCACCGCAGAAAGCATCCAATAAACCCTGGAAGTGGCGGATCGGAGACTAGTACGCAGATGCTGAAGTGAAGTGAAACACATCCCGACCACACATCCCGATGGGAATATTGTCCGAGTGAGTAACTTCCCCTATCCTCCAGGGATTCGAGCCATCAACGCGGCAAAAGGTTCATTCGAATGAACGGAGGGAAGGCAGTGATGATGACCGGGTGATGACGGAGACGACAATTATGAAGGCTAAAGGGTTTATACTCCCGCAAGGAAAACGGAGAGTAGGAGGGGGGAAGGAAAGCAGGAGGTGTGAGAAGAGAGAATGGATGAAGGAAGAGAGGAATAGAAAGGAATTAATCTATGCATGGCTAATCCTTCCATAGACAGAAGACTTAAGGTTCTTAAGAACATACATAGGAGAACTTTGGTATAAGAGATCGAGTATTAAATAAAAAGAAACAAAGACATGAAAAGGTAGGAAAATGTAATAAAAAATAAAATTAACAACAATGAATAACCAAGAACACAAATTTCGGATCATTTAAATTCTTATTTCTGTGATATGTGACTGAATAATATATTTTTAAATGTCATCAGGGCATTATCTTTTTTTATCGATTTCGGAGTAATATTTAGACCCTAATTTCTAAGGCCCTTTAATTGTGAAAGATGCACTCAAAGTAGTGTATCAATGAATATAGACTATGAAACGATTCGGAGACATTTGTATAATTGAAAATCTGCTATCCCTCTTTTGTCATAGAGATAATAATTGATGAGTGCCTCTTTGGAAGGGCCGAGACGCGAATACAGAGAGAGAGAGAGAAAGCGAAGCTGACATTTACCGCTGTCACGGCAACAAAACCAGGGAGTCTTGGGAATGCACACGCGTTGGACGAGGGATCGCTACCGGAAGGTAGGGAACTGTGCGAGGAGCGATGAGAGAAAAGAGGGTGAGAGAGAGAGAGAGGGAGCCAGCTGCCTGGACGGGAGGAGTAAAGAGGTCTCCTCATGGGAGGGTGTGAGAAGATGATCGCGTTGTCGTGAGGAAAGATGCTGTTGGACGTGACAAAGGAAATCAGGGACCCCCAGGGACTCCTTCCACAGAGAGGAGAGGAGGAGGAGAAAGTGGGTTTTTGTGTACCGTGGGAAAAGGACGAGGCGCGCCCGTGTGGGGGAGGGATTGTTTGGGACACGTCTCCAGATGGAAGGAGGCGACCAAGATGGCGGGAGGCACACGCCTTCCTCGGTTATTCGAGATGCCTTCCTCCTTCCTCACTACGCACAAGAATCCATTTTTTTCCTCCATTCCCAAGGGGGTAGAAGGGGGATGGAGAAAGATGAAGTATGTCCACTGTGGGAGGGTGGACGACGATCTGTGAGAGAAATAACTCCATTCGAGATGAAAGGAAAGGCGAGCATGGCTGGGTGACTGTGGACTTGTGGGTGGGTGTTGGACTAACTCGGAATGGACGGGTGAATAAGTGAATTTTCACGTTCCAGCTCTTTCCCCCCGCACACTTCATTTTCTGGAAAGTCTTTTTTTATATTTTTCCCCGTCTCCTTTTATTTTCTTTAAGAATATAATCTCGGCAGAGGCGAGACTGAATTGTGTCAGCGCTAAGAGGGAAATGACGTAATGACTCAACCGAGTGATTCGCGTCATGTAATTAAAATACTAACATTTCACAGTGAATTGAAAGGGCAAGGACTTGATATTTTATTGCTCACTTTTACTGAGCTTGAAAGCGTCGCAAATGTCACGTGTATTTTTTTACTCAATTCTCGAGTTAAAATAGGTGAGATACTTGGTAGGAAAGATCGCAAAATGTTTCATTTGCATTGTTGTGCGTTACTTAAATATCTTACACTTGTGATCAGAATGGATGAGTAAGAAAGAAAGCGTTTTCAATGGTTGTGAGTTTTACTATTGATTGATTGATAAAGTTATAATACAATAATAATTTTCTGCTCTTTGAAATGCAGTACCGATATCACATTTCTTCTACGCTTAAATTATACTTTTTGGAGGGAAATTTTTAAGTAAAACATTGAAAATATGATTTATACGTACACTTATAAATTTTATAATTCTGAAAAAATAATCCTTTCTGGCTTAACGTCCCATCCGACGGACGGAGTGCTTGTACTTGAATTACACTCCAAAAACACAGTAGGGATCGGACTGTGTATGAAAAAACTCGCCAGGATTTGAACCCAGGCTGAAAGAGTATGATGCCAACTTTTTAGCCACCTATCAATCCCAATCCCCTCGCAAACATAAAGACTGCCTGCGCTAACCATTCCAGCCCATCCACCCACGACAACTGACTTCGAGAATATTAAAATAGTAAAATATTTTTTCATAAAAAACATGGTTTTGTCGCAAACTAAAATGAATGCAATGGATTTCCTGTTTACAGTAGAAAATTATTTTTTTCTTTTCATTTCATGAGCAAACCGTAGATTTTTAATAAAAAATTAATTTTTATAGTGACATTATTTTTCTCCTTATTGATCAGGATGAAATCTTGTTGATGATCAATCGCTAATATACAGAATCACAATTTACAACGCATGAGGGCCCAAGGGGCCTTTTGAAAGATACAACACACCGGGGCTGGGACCCAGCACCAAAAACTGATTCGCCCAACCACCCGGGGAGGAGATAGAGTTGGAAGGAAGAAAGGAGAGAGGCGCCGTAGGACGATAGGAGCCCGTCGACGCCTCTGGGGAGAGAATAGGAGAGGAAGGTAGGGGATAGGGACAATCCCACATTGCCATGGGGACAACGGGGCCCACTACTAGTGAATTCATAGCTTGACTTACCAACGAAATTGGCAGATTTTTCAATGAGAAGAAAAATCCCAATTTACAATTCATCAATGGAAAGTCTGTTGGTGGTTAAAGCAAAATTTTAAATGTGACAAACGGTCTCATTCTTTTTAATAATCGGAGCGCCGCCATCGGATTTTGATGGCAATATTCTGAACTAATCTCCATATTTAATATCAAATGCTGAATAAAAATCGAGATGCAGTTCCAATCATAATAAAAGTGTTATGATAATACAATTAAATCATGTTCTGTGTTTTCCTAAACATTTCACCTTGATAGCTAATCGGAAAGTAGGTTAAATTGGGTGCAAAATTTGACTCGGGCAAGACGACAAACACACAACGTAATGATTAGAAAAACGTTGTACAAAAAATATCCCCCAGTTCCAAAATCGTCAATTGAGCAGCTTTGTTACCTAATGCAAGGAATATACAAAATCCACGCCCGTATCACCAAGTTCATACCAGGTCCCTGCAACTCATATAGGCACTATTTTTTTAGACTTAATCCCTGAACTGAAAAAATAGGAAGGAAAGCTGCGAGATTCGTCAAAAAATACTACGCGCGTGCAGAGAGCGTTACCCAGATACCGCTAGAGCCTCGGACGCTACGCGCTAGACTTACATTGCTTGAAAAATTGAAAAGAGATATCTTTAGGAGAGACACGGAGAACACCATCTTACAAGAGCCACACTATATTCCCAGGTCCAAGTGACAAATCAAGAGAGATATTTTGTCGAACGAATATGTATTGGAATTCCCCCGAACCATAACGATGGCTATGCTCTAACAACACGTATCTCAAACATAGAACTTTTCTGGAAAACAAAAAAACAATTTACTTTTTTAATAGTACCCTGAAACTAAAAAACAAAAATACATGAAACTGAAAGAGAAACATATTTTCATTTATTTTTCGACATACGTGTAGTTAGAATTAGGGGAAAAATTGTCTTTACTTCCAAATGGCAGTATCAACTCAAAGAGGCCAAATTTTTGAGATACGTGTTGTTAGAACTTAGCCATCGATAAGTTAATTTAATAAATGCTAATCACAAATTTATTTCCGCATTTGCTCTTTATTTGTTGACGGGTGGTGTCCTAACAACCTCTGCCACACGCCTTTTTATGCTGCTTGCGGGGTAATATGTAGATTTCTCCGACACATGTACACGTGCTCTTGCAGACCCAAATCCCTTCTACCTTCCTACCTCATCCGACGATGTAACGCAGGTATATTCTTGCCTTAACCTAATTCTCTTGACCTC
The DNA here is from genome assembly GCF_921293095.1 of Ischnura elegans. Classification (NCBI taxonomy): domain Eukaryota; kingdom Metazoa; phylum Arthropoda; class Insecta; order Odonata; family Coenagrionidae; genus Ischnura; species Ischnura elegans. Next base: position 151,688,279 of record NC_060246.1, read on the forward strand.
GCCACTACCGCTACAAAATTTCTCCTCAAATCTCAGTTCCCAGCTCCCACGTATTCTTGCCTCGCCCTTTTCATCACGTCTCGTGTAATGGGATATTCACCCTCGGCTTAATTTGCTATGCCATCAGGAGACATTGCGGAACAAGGCCTTCTCCTCGCACAATTTTCCACGACTTTAATCTCTGAATATTAATAAAGGGGATGCGTGCAGGTATGAATGCAGGTTCAAGTGTGTTCGCGAGATAATGCGGAGGGGAAAACTTTACATGTTTCGTTGGATTCTCCATTTTCTCTAATTTTCCAGTTTTCAGAAAAAAAGACGGGACGGGAAAATTAGCAGCGGCATAAGGAAGTGGCCGGAATTATTTCAGGCGAAGACGTGGACTCTATTTAAGTTTCATTTTGCTCGAGCGAAATTTCACTCCGTTGTTATTTTATGTTACGCGGATCCATAAATGAGAAAAGGGTAGATATTTATGTTTCTTAATTTAATAAGGGAAGTTAAATTATCTCGCTTTTTATAATTACTCGAACAGAAAGTACAGCAGCACCAACGGTTAAGCGAAATGGATATGTCCTAAAAAAAAGGTATTTATAAAAACAACCACTAAGGTGGCACGATGTAAAATACTTTTAACACTACTTGATGCCTTCATACTATATTGGATATCTGATATGGCAACAGAGCATATCTTTTGAGGGCTTTGGAATCTCAGACTTATCCTCTTTATTTTGGAACTGCCATACTCTATTCTAATTATATTTTTTATAAGTTTACATTGTTTACGTTTATATGTTTATAGATTCAACATTTTTAGCTATGAAATGTAATCCCAAAATAATGCAACATGATTGATTATATTCCCGTGAGAAGTGGAAATTATTCTATGACTTCCTCGTGGCCTTAAAAGATTGTAGAGGATTAATAAGGTGCTTACAGGGATGGATAAAGATATTTAATGGTAATTTTCAAATATACACTAGCTCTCTCATTGACTCTCAAGTTCACTAATAAATCTTTTATTTTTAATGAGACTGTGCCAGTAAGGTCGTTTTTCTAGGATAAAACATGCACTGGTAGAATGATGTAAACTACAGTATAACGTGAACAGGCAGACTGATGTAAAATACGGTAAAAAATAAGTTTGGCTTAAGTACAGTAACATTTATACATTATTCTACGCTATATTTAGCAATATGAGAAATTCAAGGAAAAAATGGATTTCTAATAGCAATATTCTTATTCACAAAAAATAGATATAAAAGTAATGGGTGGCTCTTAAAAAGTCATTATTTATAAAAGTAACCAAGAGTAGCAATTTTTAGAAATCTGTCTAGCTATAATATAGGTCTATCAAAATCCAGCGTAGAGTCAGTCACTGATGAGTGAATTTAACCCATTTATTGCTAATTGATATTTCACTACCTTAATTATGACCCGTTCATGAGCACAGCTACTATATAATGATACTAAATATGTGTGAAAGAAACAATGATCTTATATAAAGATGACCCATTAATTTAATAGAATGGAATATCTCAAGCGAGGTTGAGTTAATGTCATACATTCCCTTGAAACTGCAGGTAGAAGAGTTTTTTTTCGGTGATCGTGCCCACAAGTCTATGGAATGACGATGACAAAAGTTTCCACTCAAAGGACCGAATTTTTCAATTAAAATATCAGCAAGGATATTATTTGATTAATTTTAGAACTTGGTAGGCGAAATAAAGTGGAAATTTCGTACAATTCCTTAACCTTTGTCAGTGATGCCATTGTTGCATCGAGTCATCGAGTCGAGCATGTGAGGGCGAAAAAATACTCACAGGAAAAATGCAAACATTCCGTCACAAAAACTAAACTTTTTATTTACCTTAATAAATATAATAGAATATAAAATTCAATTTAATAACTATATTGAAATAGAACTAATGAGGATGCTTGAATACCTCCACAATAGGATGCCGAAAATCTCTTGAAAAAAAGTTTTGTCTTTTGGTAGATACCCCTTACCCCTTTTTTCACACCGTTTTAACTAATATAAATGTCAAGTAAGACTTTTCTTGATAAAGTTAGTATTCTTAGCCACATTCATTGACAAAAATAGACTTACCTGATTATATATTGAATCAAATAGGTACACTTACTCGATTAATGCGAAATCTCCATTTGAACTGCCATAGTTAACGTATAAACTTTTGATATTTTATTTTTGGGAGACAAAATGAAAAAAGATGCATTGCATTTCATGATAATGCTCAAGGGAGCATGGAAACGTTTATCCCGGGAAGCGAGAACCAAGAGTCAAAATTTAGGTCAACTACTTTTCCCCATACCTGCTGGTGATTGGAATATCTCATCTCCCATTACGTAACCGATCATTGTTTTGAACAGGGATTGTAAATTACCCTCTCAAAACTTATAACAACTGCCTTACCAAAGCACTCATCGAGTTCCACGTGAAATCATTTAATTTTATTTTGTCTTTTAAGTATCGGCCGTGGCTGCAAAGTTAGCGGCGCCCTTTTGGTATCATGCCAAAAAACTTGGGATGATTCTTCCAAAAGTTATGTTGAAGCAAAAAAGAAATAGAGGTACGTAACAATGCACGTTGCAAACTTCACCATGCTTGCTTTTATCTACCATCCCCGCATATGCCGGTCCCTTTTCACAGTTGAACTCTTTATTCCTTTTTATTACCACTTTTTTTTCTGCCATAGGTACTAGAAATTTATCGGTGGCGGGACTGTTACTTACTGCATGAGTAAAGTTTTTTCATTCGCTGGGGCTACGTCTGGTTTAGGTGCTGACAATTCAGACCCTATAAGACTCTGAAAATTAATGAATAATTCTAGTGATTTCGTAGCACTTTGAACGACTTCGTTAATATAAGTACGGCTATCATTCCGTTGTCTTCTTGCTTGAGGTATAATGTTATACAGGTGGTTTTACGATAGCTTGCCATTTTAAGCATGCAAAAGGAATAGTTCGCCCTGGATATAGGTTTCGGCGAGACTTACTTTTTTTATTACTTTTGTTCAAAGTGAAAGATTTTTCATCTGTGGAATTCTAAATGCATTTGACAAAAAGAACAGTGGGTAGTTCTAAAATGGAAAATAAGAAAACTCAACTAATTTTTTGTACAAAATACAGAATTCTGGTAAATTATGTGTGTATGATGACACAATTTTTTATCCTAAGGATCAAAAAATTCATCCATATTATAAAATTTATTTATTAATTTATAAGTCTAAGCGAAGCATGAATTCGAATTGTACATATTTTTCCACTTTTTTACAGTGCTCTTTTCCAGGAGTTATAATGAGCTCTATAATGCGATTAACTTCCGTTTATTTTGATTGCGTTGACACCAGATTTATTAAAAAAATACGGAAAACAGGTCAAAAATTCCAATTTTCGAGAAGTAATGAAACAAGTAAGGTAAGGAAGCACATTGTAGATAAATAAATTTTAATTTTACTTCGCGAGATGGTTTGAAAAATACCACGTGGTTATGTCAACAATTTGTTGCGAATTCTGAGTGAAAAATTATTTTCAATCCATGAATGGAACAGTAAAATTTTAAAATTAGAGAAACTTGACACGAAGCATCATTGAAGCGCAAGTATGAAACTTGAAATGGGCATAGTAAAACTGCTGTCACGTGGACACGAATAAAAACAGTTTGCTTCAATTTTCATCTTTCCATTCACTCCATTCCTCTCCCTGAAATGTATCCCCTTAATCCGACACAGTCTCAGCCTCCTCCTCTGTATCCTTCTTCAAACCGCGACTCCTTTCATACCCATCCATTCTCCTCCGTTCATAAGTCCTCTCTCTCCCTCGTCCTTCAACTCCCCACCAGATGGCGCGATCTCTCAACCCTCGACCTCGCCCTTCATCTCCCACATTGATCTCTCCGACATCTCTCTCTTCATCCATATCTTTTCTCTCCCTTCTCCCCCTCACCACCTCCCTTGCCTCCCGGCTCTTCATCCTCGTTTCTTTTAATCCACACCTCAGACATCCTTTCCCTTCCGTTCTTCTGCGTTACTTTCCCTCTCGTTTCCAAACGCCTCTCTCTTACGCATACACCTCTGGTTTCTCTCTTTTCAATAAATCTTCTGGAGAGTACGATGCGTCACTGGGATATTGAACGGTTAAAGTTCAATGGTCTGTTGTCCCCCTCGATTTTCAAACAGAAATATAATGGATGTTTCATACTTAGCAAAAAAAACATATAATATGCATTTAAAGAAAGCATGAATAGCCTATTTATCCCAGCCTCTTTACCGTCTCTTATTTAGGAGATATTTAAGGTAATTAGCTGCTCGTAGTGGCTCTATAAACATTGTACATCATTAGCTCCATTGACATCGTATAATATTATACATGTAGCAATTAATTACTTAAAGTTATCTGATAACAAAATGACCTCAGCTCGAAGTTTTTGCTTTCATTTCGATGCTTTTAATTTATGATAGTGGTGATATATAAATCGCACAAAAGTAATATTGCGATTTAAATAATCATGAATATGCTTATATTACTCCAAAAATTCCATTTGAAGTTCGAAATAATTAATTTCTTAGACTTACCAGCTTATTAAGAGAATATTTCATAATGCAATAACAATTTCGAACATTACATTTTTAACAATCACTTGTTTTTTATCATGAAATACAAGTGCATAGACTTTAGTACCATTCATTAAGAAAATATCTCATATTAAATGAAAATATCAAGTGATATAATAGTTGCTCATGTAATTTATCATTTAAAGATCAATTCTATAATTGCCTACTTCACGAGTATGAGCATAGCTATTTATTATCATTACAATTAGAGTCGATTTAATATTTTATAATGATACATTTACTCTAAAGTCGTCTCTTCAAAGGAAAAACTCTACCGTTTCCATTTGAGTTTCTTCATAAATACCCATTTCATCACCTTATTGACGATAGTACGTCAAGAGATAGAGAGGAAAAATAGAGAATGGCGAACTACAATAGGGTAATTGATGCGAGGATTTGTAAGCGGAGAGTTGGGGGGGGGGGGGGGGGGAGGGAGTCTAGCTTATCCCAGCATTTGGAGACTGCTTGAGAGGTGGTTTCGGCAAGAGCTCACCATGTTCATGGACTGCGAGGGGTTTGTAGAGAGGATCAGGAATGTGGGATGATGCAGAAGGAAAGGATGAATGGGGATGTAGCGGGAACTTGAGGCGCCGAGAACACATTTCGAGGGAACGGAAGACTCAAGGAGTCAAGAGATGAGGAAAGGGGATTGAATGGAGAAAGAAGGCAGACACGGTGGCATTAAAGGAGAAAAATTTTCGGCTTTTTCCCCTCCTGCTTGGAACGAAATGCAGAAAGAGATTTTTATCGATAAATTGTCATGGTAAAGGGATTCGTAAAAGAGAGACTCTTCTCTGGGGTAGATTTAGCGAGTTGTTTGAAGTTTTTGACAGCCTTGCGTTTTCCAAAGCTTCGTTTTCCTGTTGCCGACTTCCATTGTATGGTTGTGATGAATAGACTGGTAATTAGGAGAATTTTATGGCATTTAACTGCTAATATTGTGGCCATGATTTTTTTCAAATATATTTAAAAAATGTCGTAACTGGATTATTTTGACGATTCGTTAGAAACAAAAAACGAAATGCATTTTTTAAAAGTATAAAGTAGAAGAATAGGATTGTGGCACTTTATTTAAAAAGTAGCATTTGAAAATCCTAAATTGTCCTCGTGCGCATGATAAAAAACACTTCTTCACGCGCTCAAAATATGAAACTTGCTAAGATATGCACATTTTATTTGCCCGCTGATGACTGTTGTTGGTCCATTATTGATCCAAAGAATAGAATATCCACCCTAATAACAGAGTCTTGTTATTAATAAATTTGCAACAAATTAATACACAAAATAGGTCATAATAAAAATATTATGATAAAAGAAAACGTAGGCAGCTTGCCTTACTTCCTCGGTATTGCTAGCAAATCAACGGTTTGCATGGAGGAAAGATTCCAAAATTCTCAATAATTTTATTTCATTTTATTTATTTATATTTTAAGTCTTTTAATAATTAATAAATACATGACACCCTTAAAGTTTTTTATATCGCATCATTCTTACCTAAGTTCACACAGTAATATAACAAAAACAAACAAATATTCTGTAATGGTAGTGTACGGGATGATGATCCTTAGAAGTGAAACATGTTGTATAAATATCAAAGTTTAGTGGAAAAGTATGAATATAAAAATATGAAGGGGGGGGGGGAAAGTTACAACGAAAAGAAAACCCTGTTAGAAATGTTCATTAAAAAGTAAAAGGACACCCAATTAGTGGTATTCTATGAAAAATGGGCCGGTCTATTCTTAAAAGGACGACTACCTGTCTTTGACGTGCGTAACTCGTAGCTGATGAATTTGTATTTGGTTTCAAGGCACAACTCTGACTACTTTTTCGTTGTCAGGTCGATTAAATTCACTTAACTCCAACCTTTCTCAGAGAAGGCGAAACGACCATCGAAAGTGTCTCCCTACGAACAATTGTTCTGGAGAAGAAAACCTTAATCAAGAAGACTTATTGAATTTGTTCCTGCTGAGTTGATCACCGCAGAAGGAGAAACAGTAATAGAGGCATTTCCTTCCTTCCTAAAGTTTTCTTGAAGTTATACTACCCCCCATATAACTTCTTTGAAAAACCTGGCTATCCTTGGAAGAAAATTGCCAAAATTAAACTCCTAAGAAATGTTTCAAAACTAGAAAAGCCAATTCAACACGGGTACAATTATTTGTGTTGCAATAAATAATTCCGGCAGGTAAAGACAATACATATCGCTAATGCATGTATTGTAATCATACCATAATACAAAATAAAAATTCCAAAGAGGGCAGCAATTATGCCGTGACTAGCCTAAGAAATCTTTGCCGGTAGATTTATGTACCAGAAAACGAATGAATTCAGACAGCTTTGAAAGTAGTAATACTGGACCAATGGATACACTTCAATGATATAAATAAATTAAGAATGAGGTCAACACGATAAAAAATAAGTTATTCAGTTAAAATTAGATAAAATAATTTTAAATGATGAACTGATATTCCACTGGTGTTACAAATGTTCAAAAACGTTTATTTTAAGAAGACTATATACACTGAAAAATAAATTTAACGTAAAAACTTTAGGAATGGGCTTGCAAATTGTCATTTAGGTGATTTTCAAAGCTTGTTGAACATAAATGGCCATTATTTATCCATAAAATATTTATCGTTCATTTATAGTTACTTGATTAAATTTCCCGAACATAAAGCCCTGATCACTTTCTAGCCTTAATATTGTGAACATATTGCTTGACGAAAAGATGTACTTAAGGGCAGATTTTGTTAAAGGTAAATTTTAGCGAAACAGGATTTCTACAGAATGACTAAAAGAAAAACAAACGATGAACAGTTCGAAAATCACATGAGTGGCTTATCTCTCACAATATCCCTGCAGAAAGTGTGGCCAGCTAGTACCCAGGCATCACCTGTATCAAAATCAATGAAAACGGGCATAGATTTAAGACTAATCAAATAAAAAAGTATGTTGATTTCCAGCCCAATAAATAGATTTACCGACAATGCGGAGAGAAACTAGAAACAGGTCGACTAGTAGACTTAGGGTAAGCGCTACTCACGTATACTACAAACAGAACGACAATATTACGCGTCACATTAGGCAGCGTGAATGTGCCTTGACGCGAAGGGCACGGGGTCACAGTGCAAAGGTGAACAGATCACCAGCAATGCAAAACGGGAAACGATGACGGTATGGCGGTAGAATCGGGAGCCTGCTCGAAAAAAAAAAACAATTTCCGGTGCGTACAGAGTCCGCTTGCGAAAGGAGCGGGAGTTAGGAGCTGAAGCGGATTAGGATCGAAACGAACGAAGCGATATCTAGTGCATTACCGCGGGAGCATATGTTGGAAAATTAATGGATCTTCCACCCTCGGTCGCGTCGCGGAACACGGTAAACATTATCGCGCACGCTTCGGCTCGAAATCCTGGGGCCCTGCGGCTTATCTTTGGGGGAATGAGAGAGAGAGAGGGAGATAGAGGGGGAGAACGTATTTAAGTACGGCCGTAACACATGAGAACACGAGCGACATTGAGTTTATACAAAAGATTGAAAACGCTCCTTGGAAAAGATTATGAAATATACACACATTCGCCATGGTTTGAATGGTTTGAATGACATGGGTTTTTGGGTCCTGTCGTATCGTGATTTATCATCCAGTCTGCTCGCTGACTGGCTGCGGGGAAAGAATGGACGTTCGCGCAGGGAAACGGGGAGGAGGGTGTGGAAAACAGTGCGATTGGCGGTGGTGGAAATGGCCTCGTTCCCTCCATGCGTGCAGGAACGCTCTCTTCTTTCAATTGGGGCGTAAACACGAAATCTTTCGACGTATCTTTAAATGGCCATGGGGGACGAAGCCGAAAAAAGTGGAATGAAAGACGTCAAGTGAGAGAGAAATGGTTTCGTTTGGTTGGAGGAAGATAAATGAGGAACCGCGTATTGAGCATCATGGCGGTTGTCCAGTCGGAATAGCAAAGTGCGTGATTTTATGTTTTAAAAATTGTGTCCCTGATGAATTTTAATGTCTACTACCAAATGCGAATTAAAGCGCATTATTCCCTAAAAAACACAGGTAAGGAAATTTAGTATAGATAATTAAAATCATCGTTATAAATCATGACTTCCATTTAAAGCATTTATCGATTTCTTGCACAAAATTGAAGATGTGATGTATTTTACAGGAGGAAATTTCTGAAGAAAGCCCGGCATACAAAATGCATCTACCATCGTAAAGTCATGTAAAAACTACCGGGCAAACATTGATTTTCATTCATTTCCCTCCAATACATATATGATGGCTGGAACTTTATTTTGAATTAAAAAATTGTACGAAAAATAATTCAATGGGAAATCGTTTTTACCAGTGTAAAAAATGGATTGTCCTGATAATAAATAATTAAAGACACTTCCACATGCAGGTAAATTATATTACATTCCTATCTCCTCTGTCGACAACCATTAATATTAAAGAGGAGGAATAAAAATAAATACGTAAGCAGTCAAGATAGTTATCACATATTTAAATCTTAATCTCTTTGACAGGGTAATTTTCATATTCTTTCAATGAAAGATACGGAAGTAACTTGGCAAATTAAAAGACAAAAATCGAGACCAGTATTAACGCATTCATGTATAAACTTAAGTTAGAAACGCAAAAATGGACCATATTCACATGCTCTTAAACGAATATTATCGAATATTAAATTCTTTTGAAGTAAAAATTTAGGCCTTGAAACAAATAACAGGCCTGTAAGAAAGACTCCGCATGGTTAAATTCGCCGTTAAAAAAATGTTATAAAGGCTAAACTTTAGACGCCATTATGTACATCTACTCCATGTATTATTCATAGAAAAACTCTTACCATACCTCCCCCTGCAAGAGTATTAACGTAACGTTCCCGGTTTGCTCTTCAGTAATATCCCGCATCTCCTTCACATCTGTCAGTCCAGACTTACTAAACGTCTAGTTTCATGGCATTCACCAACATGACTTTGTGTCCATTCTTTATGGCTTGAGTTCGTCTGCTCAACATCATATTGGTTAGGGTTTCGCCGACGTTTAGGTTATTCTCCTTCTGAGTTTTCTTTCCGGAAGAGTTTCCCCTATTTTGAGAACTCTGCTTATTAGCCGGCAGAAACGACCGCAGCGCCTTTGCATCCCCAGCATAAAACAAACAGACTGACTTGCTGTCTCTATTTCTTACAATATCCATACGTTCCTGCCCAATGTCATTCCAAATGAATGATGCCATGGAAGTTTCTTGACGTATTAGCACATTTAACTGCAATAATTTAACGTCATAATTTCAGAATGTGGCTTCATACTTGTTGTTTAGCGACGCATATACATTTTTATGCTTTTATAATAATGAGGCAGTTAAAGAAATTCGCCGATGAATTGCGAAGATTTGAGTTAAATTACATTTGAAGATTACGGCATTTACGACCAGTGAACAATGTACAGGAGAGCTGCAGTACATGCTTCCTATGCCGCTAGGTGTAACTTCTCAACCAGGCAGTAGTTAAGTAATACTATCTTATGCAGAGGTAGGCGTAACTGCGCCGCCGACAACGCAAACTCGTCCACCGTCGCCGAGTCTTCCCAAATACACTAACTACTAGGATGTATTCTCCTGCTACTCGGTATTTAATTTTAGTATCGCACTCAGTACAATAGTCCGAAATCACTTTTATCGTTTCTGATCAATTTTTTCCGCAGAGAGCATCGGCATGGAACCGCTGTAAATACGCCCGGAAGCTCAAGAAAAGAAATTTTACAATCGTCGCACACATTTAGACTTTGTGTTTGACGCCAAATTTAAATTCAATTTGATTTTTTGTGTTATCTCCATATTCTACCAAAAAGCTATAGGTAAGTTAGCAGGTAAAAATGTGATATGAAATGAGTAAACAGACGAGCATTATTCCAGATTATGTTTCTATTATTTGCATTTAAATTGTGTGTGTTAAAAAACTGTATTTAATTTATCATTTAAGTAAGATACAAAATTAGAAAAACTACGAATATTATTATTTTTTTAAATCTTATGACATCCTTGAATGCCTGCTATGCTACCCCGGATATTGCCCTGGGCACTGACCTAAGATGCCCTTTTATCGGGGTGATTGGTAGAGGTGCTGCTCTAGTTAACGTGTTTGCTCGCCAGCGCCAAATCCTCTCCTGCTTGGGAAGTGGAGCGACAATGGCCAGCGGGAATGAGTAAACACTGAGGAAGCACGGCCAACCTCAGTTACCTCAAACAAACCCCAAGTGATGGCTCAAAGAGAATATTTACAGCACAGAAGGGATTTAAGACACGAACTTTAGAAAATTTTCATAATCGGTAAGTGTAATGATTCTAAATGATTTTTAACAGTGAAAACGTTATATAATGGAGATTTAAGTCTTGGCGTACTTAGTTGAAAGTGGTCTTCACTCATTCCACTTGAAAAGAGCTTATTCGGCCCAAAAATAAAATCAAAAAGACTGTGATTACTCCCGGTGATAGAGTAAAAACTAATAATTCTATTTCAATAAGTAGTCATAGCGGGCGTGGCTCAGTGGAACTCCTTTATAGCGTGAGTTGAATGATTTAAAAATTTTCTGTTTTCACATGATTTATTATACTTTCCGAAGTTTAGGTTTCTTCTTCATTTTAATTCCTTCAATTCTTATGAATTCCATTTATGATTAACCTGTTATCTTTGCCAATTAAATTCACCCATCAGAGAGTCAAACGTGAGTGTGCGACCTACAGTGGTCCCAAATCGAATAAAGCTGCCCAAAAGCCATTTTTCGACTTTTTTCAAGAAATATTTCATTGGCACATTCGGATTCTACAGGATATGGTATAAAATATTTCGCACCTGATAAGGTCTGTGTGATAAGTGTTGACTTGCGTAACTCGTCAAACATGGGTATGTAAAGGGCAAAACAACCGATGGTGTTCCAGCTTTATGGTCGCCCACGGTATATAAGTTTCTGATACACGGAGCAGAAATCACCGAAGAATCCCTTCTTCCAATTGGGCACAATAGCTATTTTTCTTTCAATATTGGTAAAATAGCGACGTAATCAAGTTTGGCCAGCTTTTTTGATCTGGAACCAGAGACGCCATGGCAAAATTAGTAGTGCCGGGACGCAATTTCCTTTTTAGAAGTGAAGTATTACTCTGTGTGTGTTTTTATTACAATTTATTATTTATATTGTTTTTGGCAAGGCATGTATGTATAAAAAGTTTTGAGGCAATAAAAATTGATTAAAGTGTTGTTTTACTATTATGTCTCTTGTTTACCAGTGCCGGAACGGCTTTCCGGCGCATTCCGGCACCATGACAAAAAAAACTTAAACGTGAATTTTAAATCACTTTGGTAAAAATAATAATTGCCATGTACACTATGACCACAATTTATGTATCGTTTTCCTTGAGATTACTACTAAAGGAGAACTTCCACAACGAGCTCTCGGCAATCACTGACTTCTAAACCGAGAGTTTCTAAAAAAGTTTTAATAACAGCTCCAAAATGCTAAAATTCAGAGACATGTAAAAAAAAATCAAAACCAGTTTCAGGCGATCGAAATGAATAGTAAATGGCCATTTTTCTTTAATATGGGTAAAATAAGGAAATAATCAACTTTTGGAAAAAATTCACCCTGGTCATACGAATTGCATTCCATCATTATAAATCAATGAGAATTTTCATTCATTTCAATGGAAAAAACCAAGTGATAACAAAGTTGCTATTAAAAATTAACAATTTTCAGATTTTGGCCACAGATATTTCATACTTATACGTAATTTTATTTACAAAAGACACAGGCACAACATATTTGGATAAAAGACTTAGCATTACGCATCCAAAGGAAAGATTCGAGGAATGTCTCCGATTGGAATACAGAGAGAATGAAAATACAAAGGATGCTTTGGAAAGGGTGGCCGAGAAACACGAAATCGGGTAAAGTAATTGGGAACAAGAGTGAAACCATAAATATCCCCAAGGTGGACGTGATTCGATTCACCCGAAGGCAGTTGTCCAAGTAACGGGCTCTTCAAAATAAATGGAGTGGCATACCAGAGTTAATCGATTTTTTAAGTAAATTTAAGAGCTACACGTACACACTATGCTTGGGATGGGATCGTAACCCTAATATAAGCTAAGAATTTCCCACTGCTTTTTATAAAATATGATCAAAAAATTATCTAATTACGGAGCTCTTAGCTCCTTTAATCAGCTATCCCTATCTTCTCCCTATAAGTCCTCGGTTCCGTATTCCTTTTAATACTATCTAATACTAGAAGCCAGGATCGGACGTCTGCAACGCTCTTCAACGCCTGCAAATCAAAAATTCACACTCACATTTAGATATATTGCTGTGTGGATACAATTTTTAAAGAAAATTTCTGCAAATTGCGGCAAAGATGACACTTTACGAAATATCCGTATTTTCATCTCTTGAAAATTTTTTTGGCAGCTTTTACTGGCTACCTCTAGTCTTGGTGGTGATGTTTCAAATATCTCTTATCTTAAAACGAAAAAAAAGGGAAATTTGTTGGTGATTGATCTGGCCACTTGGAAAACACCAAGTTAAAGAAATAATTACTTTCGAGAAATTATTGCAGAAAATCAGATCGCCTACTGATCACTGAGTCAGAAAGAAATTTTGAGGAGAAAAATCGGTCTGTTGTAATGCACTTTTCGACAAAAACTCCCATTGTGTGTAGTTACAACATTATTTAGGCCTTAATTGATCATCATTTTTCGACCCATAATTATTTCTTTAGCAATGAATACTCAGTTTTCAACCCATGCTTCGCGAAATAAAATAATTTTTTGACCATTTTCTTTGTTAGAAAAATATCAGTTTTCTTTTATTACATAAAGTGATAATATTACAGACCTATGTTCATACGCCACGTTAAATTGCAGACCTATTCAGTGAGTAAATTATTTTCATTTAGAAGGATTTGAACAAATTTATTTTCGCGTTTCCACCGACGAATTTTGTTCCTTCAAAGGAAATGCAATTTTCTCGACGGTGATAGAAAGAAAACTTGAGCCTTAAAGATTTCCTCTTTCGCTCCTCCCTTTAAATACACACTTGAGATAATGAGCGCTAGGTGGGTGGGCCACTTACGAAAATAAATAGGCTGGGATCGTAAGAGGAGAAATAAACAACATTAGCTGGATAGGATTAAGGCCTCTCGCGCCGAACAAAGAGGAAAACGGCCTTTCTCCGGTATTTCCTTGTAAGAAATAGCAAGAAAGACTCATTCACTCTCTCTTTCGAAAACCACTTGCGAAATATTTTCAGCTCATGGACTCTGATGTAAATTCTTGCTGGTCTCTCAAGTGAAAACCCTGTAAATGGGCAAAATATGTACGGGTTAATTATCATACACGTTCTTTGAATAATCCCAGTAACAATGGTGTTATCAGGCTTATCAAGGTAAGAGTTAAGTTATCAAAGCCTTATGTAGCAGTTATTTTAAATCATAGAAAGGACGAGAGCGGGCGTTTTGGGAGTCTCGTTACATTATATTGGTTTTATAAACTTTTAAAAGAGCTATAAAATCATAGAATTCTCTCCAAGAAAAGCAGGGTGAAATTATAATTAATATGATAACAGCATTCAGAAATATTTCTGTCATTACTCACACACTCTACCTTAAGACTGATTTAAATTGGTGAAAGTAGAGTTCATCACGGACTGAGCCACTTGTTCAAATATTCAGGCAAATTCCGTTCTACGTGGCACCTCGCTCTTCGAAAATTTTTACTGGAGGCTGTCCAAAGGATTACTCAGGATTTTTACCTGGGATCCCTTTAAAACTCAATACTCTATCCATGGAGCCAAATAGCTTTACATATAGGACACTTATGAAAGGGAGACGGATATAGAATAAAAAAGAAAAGGGGTATAATTTGGAAAAAGAAAATTTACTAAGAGATTATAAAGTTGAAAAAAGTAGATGATAAGGATGGAGAGGAAGAGTAGAAGAAGAGGAATATTTAATTATAAAATAAGGAATTTTGGAGAGATAATACAGAGAAAGTAGATTTAGAGAAGAGAATAATTGACAAGAGGGAAAAGAGGTAGGAAGAAGAGAAAATATAGATAACTAGGAAGGAAAGGGAGATTATGGTGAAAAAGTAGAGAAATGATTGACAGTGGGTAATTAATGAGATTATAATGATTACCAAGAGAATATGAAGAAGTAGAAAAAGTATATCATAAGGGAGATGAGAAGGAATAGAAGAAAAGAAATATTGAATGATTAGGAATGTGGATGAAATGATGGAGAGAAAGTAGTACCCGGAGAAGATGATATTACATAAAACAAAGAAGAGGATAAAGAGCAAAGAGAAAGATTAATAAGAGAATATAAAGAAGTTTAAATTAAATAAGAATGAAGAATAAGACTATAAGATGAGAAATATTGAGTATTTGGGAATGTGAGGGAAATGACAGAGAGAAAGTAGATGCAAAGAAGGGGATAACTGAAAACAGGAAAGATAGGTAAATAATACTGATGAAGAGGACTGAAGGAATACATTTATTGAATAATTAGGAATTTCAGTGAAATAATAGAGAGAAAGTAGATTCAGAGGAGGGGATGATTAACAAGGGGTAGAGAGGTTAGAGCGAGGTAGAACGGTAGTGAGGTAGGAAGAAGTCAGCCTGCTGAGCAGGAAGAGGAAGAAGGGAAGCAGCATCGAGCAGGAGTACACGGGAAGGAAGGAAGGCCCGCTCTCTCCCGAACACTTCACCCACACCAACCAACCCCACACGAGCCACCCCCACGACAGCGCCCCCTCCCCTTCCCTCTCCTCTCGCCACTTGTTGCTGCGATTGCGTGCCTACCCTTCTTCTCCCACCCACCACCCAACTCACCCCCACCCCCTCATCCCCCGGAAACAGACTCTACGACGTATAACGCACACACACACATATATTCCCTCTCCACTCTTTTCAATCCAGGCCTCCCATCCAGAGGGAGAGAGAGTAATGGGGGGGGGGGAAAGAGGCTTCCCCCTCCCCTTTTGCACACATTCCTGTCGCCATTACGTGCGTGCGCCACCCTAGTGCTCGATTCTTTTCTTCCCTTTCTCTCGTGTTCTTTTTTTTATTTCTTTTCCTTTTTTTCGCTTCCCATGCTCTCTCAGTCACGTCCGGGACGCTCTGGAAGACCCGCAAACCACTCACTCTCCACTCTTCCCTTTCCTTTATCATCCTACTCTCCTTCTTTTATCCTTTTACTCTCTTTTCCTTTGACTTCACCGTGAGATGCCTTTGCCTTTATACCCTTCTTCCCTGTTTACTCATTGAAACTCTATTTATTTTGTGTAATACCTTTTTTGATCATTACTTTCAATCTCCAAATTGTTTCGAAATCAAATGATCCCTTATTTTTAACAGCAATCTAATTCCATCTTCTTTAATAGCCTCTAGCCAACTCTTTTTAAATAAACATCGAATTATCAATATTCTGGAGATTTTTTTCCAATGGAGAACTAAGTTAAATGTAAATAAAACTAGAAATCACTATGCACGAAGAAGGGGAACTTCATTGCCTGCAATTAGAGTTACGATCGAAATTATTCGCAAAGTCCACGATATTTTAAGTCCGTTTTTAGACAACAAATGGGAACAAGTATTTTGTAATCGGTGACGAGGTATCCAAATATTTTAGATAAGCATAATTAATGGCCAAATTGTGACGAAGAATTCATCCAGGAGAGAAAGCGGTTAAGAAAAAATTACCTAGAAGAAGTATAACCGGTCGCTGAATTAGGACGAACCACCAAGATATATGACGCTAGCGGTAGCTGAGGATTAGATCGCGGGTGACAAAATTTACTGCGAAAGATCTGAAGTCACAGTCACGGTAGGAGGATTTTAGTACCTACTGTTCTATGAAGCTTTATTTCAAAGGAAAAAATAAATTTCATGGCGGCAGCGACCAAAAAATCAACGAAATAAGTACACAGGGATCCACAAACATGCTGCGCCCTCCAAGATTTTCGTTCATTGTTCAATCTGTATCACCCCGTCCCATTGTTATGTCTAACATTAAAGCCTTTGTTTCAGAAATAGCAGAAGTACGCTTGGCAAAAATTTGGAACGAACAAATTTAATTAAAAAATTTCAGAGCGATCATGGTTGCTGCTTTGATGTTTTTTCTTTGCTGTTTCATCAATTAGTATTATGCAGCGTAAAATATCTAGCAAAATGGTAAGATGAAATTTCGACTTGAGTCATTTCTAATATGCACAAAAAAAATTTATCTTAAAACTTTGCGTAGCTAATGAACTTGCTACGTTTTTCGAATCACAGCTTCAATGACTTTCTGATGAAACGATAGAGAGATTCGTGAAAGATGGATCGTATTAAAACTTATTCATGTGGAATATACCAGTTAAAACAAATTTTTCCCATCAAAAGTTCTGAATTCTAGAATAAAAAAAGAGGAAGTAAATACTCGTAATTCCAACAAAGGAATCCAATTTTAACACTAACAATAAGCCTAAAAAAGGCAAGCTTATGAAGTGAGGAAATCGTTCCGTTTTGCAAACTATGAACTGTGGAAGCTGGAGCCGTTGCTACTAAGAAGTAGTTATGAGCATTATATTTACTGACACGGTAATACACTCACACCCATGACGAAGTTTACCGACCGTTCTGAAAGTTAACTGAATTTTGCTGATTTAAAAACTCAATTTTAAAATGTCACTTATTTAAATTATTGTAATTTTCAAAATTTTCTGGATATTGAAGGAGATGGTGTGCAATGCAATGTGTTTAATATCAATTCATAAAGGTGTGTTTTTTGTTTTACAAAAATGATCGCAATTAATAAACCGAGTATACCTATGAACCTTCCTGACATTTCTACTCTTCATACAGCCCGAATACCTAACTGTGTTTCTTTCTTCAGTCACTTCTCATCATGCCAATTTTACTACTCTTTTTCCTCATTTACCCAATACCTTGATTCCAGCTTTAAGTAGTTTTATAAATTATAATAAATATTTCGCAATCTAAACTCGCGACATTCTTTCGAATTGAAATGAGTTGAGACGGTTTGAAGCATTCAGGTGTGCGAAAAACAGAGAGGGAACGATTGATACAAGGAACGTAAATTAAACAGAACCCCGAGTTCTCATCGCAGCGCGGGACCAGGTCACGAAAATAACGCGCCGGGATGGGTGATCACAGGAAGCGCGGAGGCAGAATCCCGAAATGTGTGAAGAGGAGAGCTTGTCGATTGGGGAAAGATCGCTATGCAGAGGCGGTGGGACGGTGGAGCGGTGAGCGGTTGACGGAGCTTAAACCCCATTTGCTCCCATTAGGGCGCCTTCCTCCAGCCGCGTCCACGCCGATGATTGCTACACTCGACCTCGACGCTCGCGAGCGGATAATTGCCGAGTGGAACGCCGGGGTATAGCGGAAGGGGATTCGGGTTGAACGTCTACTATCGGAAGAGGGCGTGAATAAGGGTTTTGTGCGTCGCGACGCGTCGTTCACGGAAAGAAGTCAAGAAAGTTTGGTCATATACCTTACGATTTCACGTCAAAGAATCTTCGGCTTGAGAACTATTTCCTTCTCCAATCATAATTTTTAATGGATTTCATGCCTGCACTATTATAGGATAGTAAATCTCTATTATTATGCAGAAATTGAGATTTTAAATACGTTTTTATTGAATACAAGCATCAAAAGTCCATCATCACGTTAATAACTATTTATTACATTGGTTTCCCGTAACTTATGAAGGTGTAGTTGCATCAAAAGATGCATACAAGCAATATTTAATTTTCAAACCGTCAATAAAGCTTACAAATAAAACAGGATTTTTGTGGATACATACGTCGCAATATAATCATTTCTCAAAAGGAATAAATAATAATACAATGTTTACAAATATTATCACAACGACTAAATGTTAAATAAATGAAAAGGTAGTTGTAAACAAGTGGAAATAGGGATAAAAAGTAAGAAGATATTTCACAGAAGCTATTCAGTTTTCACGAGTAATAGTTGCAAAAATGAAACTGGTTTCTTTAAATTTGCCGTTTTAATTTTTTTTTAAATTTTATAGTTGTTTATGTATATTTCCGATTGGACGTTAGGGAGAGATGATGAACAGTCGCGCATTTTTTAATGCTAAAGGCCGGCGATATATACTACGTTGTCCAAGAATAAATGAGTGCAGGATTGAAAGCGGCTGCACCTTACGATAATGAACAAATATGAACTCTTGGGGCACCAAAACTAGAGAAGAGAACCTAATTTAGTGATAAGAGCTAACGCTTACGCCATATCCAAGCAGAGCAATACCTAGAAGTAGTCACCTGTATGCAATAATAATTTTAAAAGCTTGTCAGAAACCTTGTTCATGAAAAAGACAACTGTTTATGAGACTGGAACGGCATATTTTCCTTTCCTTGACCTACAAATGGTAAGAAATAGGACGATATTTAAGCAAAAAATGGAGGCAGGCATTTTCTTTCGGGACATTCTTTTGTTATTCTTCAAGCACATCAAAGGAAGCCGAGTCGAATGTGAGGGGATGAGGAGGAGGGAAAAATAAGTGAGCTCCACATGGTCCCCGTCAAATTCCACATCACTTTATAAACACTGCATGCAACGCACACGCCATCTCCGGAAAGCAACGCTCATCCAACGAACATTCCAATGCTGGTAGACTCAATGATTATTTAGCCCGTCTGAAATGTGCCCTTTGCAATGCAAACCGCTACGCTCTTTTTTTACCGTTCACGGCCGGGGTATCAGTCGCATAGGGAGGGATGAAACGCTTACCGACCTATAGCGGTGAGTGTAGAGGGGGTGAAGCTAGAAATCACCGCGAAAAAATAACGCTGTTTCCCGGACTAAATGCATATACGACAAAGGGATCAGTAAACGAATGGATATACCTTGAAAGTCAAAGGAAAGAAATCATGCTCATTGAAGGGCAATCTGTAGACTTATTTTGCAAAAAAAAAGGACCAAAAAGAGGTAACGATATTTCTAATGATCTCCAATTTATCAACAAAAAAGACGTAAACCTAAGCTAACAATTATTGTCACATGTTTATTGAAACGGCTGATTGCTCTTAATCTTTATGTGGCACGTGTTTAATAGCAAATTCAAATTGATGAGCACATAGCTCTTCTCGCCAACGTGGCGTGAATATAATGTACCATAATTCATCTTACTGAAACCAATAAAAAAATAATACGAAAGTATCTGAATAAATTAATATATAAACGTTGATTCGATGTATTATAACAGGTAGTGGTTCTGTCTTTGTGATGAAGTAGAGATTGAATACATTTAACTCTAATAACATATTTCTAACGTGCTACACTAGTGCATTTAAACAAAGAAATTTTACTAACCAGGCGCTAATTCGTAAACATAAAAATATTTTTTCTCTAAAAATCTGTTCCATTTCAATGATATAGGATTGAGATAGCTAAAATACGAATAATATAATTTATCAATTTTATTCATTTGCGACAGCATCATGTCAATGACACTCATTATAATTTGTGTAAAATGTAATTTAGTACTATATTTTATATGGTTTCCCCACTCAAAAACAATTCTCTATCCTTAATTTTGCATCCAGCTGAGCATTGAATGGTAATTCAATTTTTTCATCGAATTCCCTACTGGACATTTTTGAAATAGGTAAGAATCAAAACAGTGATTCCACCTAATCGCCTGAAGATTTTACTTCTTATCCAATAGGATGTCCTTATTAATTATCATAGAGTGGTGTACAAAATCAATAATACAATGATTAGAATGGTAATAGAAGTTTTCTTTACCGCCTTACTGTATTTTTTTCCTCTTTATTCACGGCAATACGATTCCATAACAAAACTTGAAAATGCTAAGGCCCAACATGAAGAGCACAGTATAAATCCGTCGACGAATCAATCTATCATCCACTGAGAAGCCATTTCATCGAGTTGGAGTCCATTATAATTTCCAGTCTCAACAAAAAAAAACACACTTTAAAGAACTAAACTGGGATATTTAATGGAAGAGAAGACAAGCAGCGTTTGAGTATCAGGTCATCGAAGGATTTGTGTGCCATTAAGAGGCATCCGCAGTAAAAAAAAAAAGACGTTTTTTGCTCCGAACAACAGGGCACCAGAGAAGGGAGAGAGATATCGAGAGAAAGGAGGAGTTTGGCTTGAATGTCTAAAGCATTTCTCCGAGACACTCTGAGAAGTTTTTCTATCCCGGTGCGACTAGGCAACCTGCCCGGATGAACAGCGATTGCCCCGACCAAGGTTGGCGTTTCGCTCTAAAACTAATCTCCAAGAGTTTACACTCAGTGCCACCCCATCTAAGCTCATCTGACTACCCAACCCGGATGGAGATTGAAGCAGATGCCGTTGCGTGGCTGCAGTGGTAATGGAGTCAACACAAACGCTCGCTCATCTTCATTCCTTTTTTTTTCATCAACTCGAGCAGTTCCTCCTAGCAAAGATCGCGAGCGCGGAGATAAGGCGATCGTTTTAGACTTCCATGGGGATGATGAGAAGAAAGGAGGGGGTTGGTTGGAGGGGATGGGTTTGTTGGCGGTGGAACATAAGACAAGGCAAAGCAAAGGGGAGATGGAACCGAGAGCCAACGGTGACCGCATTTTCCGATTCATCAGCGAGGCGCGCGTGTTCTCTGCGAGATGACCGTAAAGATTAGGGGAATGCTGTAAATTTCCTTATCTCCCCACTTGTTTTAATGACTATACGCCACCATGCTTGTCTTCGCCTCGATTTTTTGCTTTTTTGATTTCACTAAACACTCAGGAGCCAGAGAGGAGGTTACCGCATGATAACTAGAAAAGGGTTTTAATTTCTTTTCATCTACCACAAATAACGTGACAATGTAACGATTAACGTATACTCGAGGAAGTATACATGAAGACGTATACTATACGTAGTAAGCATACGATATACTTGTATACGATATACATGAGGAAGTAGGGTAGTAGTAAATGAATGCCCTTTTGCTTCCCAAACAGAACTTTATATTAATCCACAAAATTAGTTATGGAAACATCACGTACTCTTTTTTTATTGAAATGGCAGGAACAATGATATGATTAACCCTTTATAACCCAATGTTGCTTCTAAGCAACATCAAAAATGTTTAAACTTTCACCTCTATTTAGGGGATATGTAAATTAAATATTATTTTGTAGTGTACATTTTAATGAGGAAATATTTAGCTGCCAGGACAATTATCATTGAGTGTAAAATTTTTAAGTTTTCAAAACGAAAAATCTTGAAATCTGATTTCTCCCAGAAAAAGCTCTGGGTTAGAAAGAGTTAAGATTAATTTAGCAATTTTGTGATTAAGTACCCGAAATCATGAATAACAAGGAAGCGAGCATATATGCTTGACTGGTTAAGACAAAAATTCCAGATGCATATACTATACGTTGCTTGAAGTAGTATATGTGATTACGAAAATATTAGACGTTTTACTTGCAAAAATATAATGCAAAACGTATATTCAAAACCTGCTATAGTAATATCTTGGCTGAATTTGCCTGTTTAGGAGAAAGAAACTCAGCCAAACATTTTATTTTACCATAAAGTAAAACATATTTAACTCAGGAATTTGATTGAATCTTCATTTTTTGTGGGTATATCCGTTAAGGCATGCAGTGATGAAAAAAAAAGTTAGAAAGATGGAGAACAAGTTTTCTTGGATATTACACTACTGCATATACCACTGTTTTTTGACATAACGCGACCCAGGTTTCAATGAATTATAATAATGAATTATGATAATTCATTGAAACCCGGGTCGCGTTATTTTAAAAAGCAGCGGCATAAGTAATAGTGTTATATCCAAGAAAACTTATAATTGAATGCCACAAAGTTAACAATGAGTTAGTGATTTTTGTTAAAATGGAGAACGATGGGTTAGCGAGTACATTTTTCACGTATAATAAGAAAAATTAGTTCCTTAGCCTACATGTAAATAGTAAATAGCAAGGAAGGAAGTTAAAGCCATCGGGTAATCAATCGGGAAGACTGGGCATATTTATTTAAGACTTAATAGCATTGACACAATACTCAAATTCAGGATCCAAGAGCTTAAATGATATGACCTCAACTGCCGCAAGGGATTGAATACTATCATAACTGAATATTCTAATCAAACGTAGCAAAATTAGTACTATCATGCTTAAATTTCTCCCTACTCTACAGTACTGACGTCACAAATTCCACCATGCACATAACACCGGGAGGAAATTTAATTGGCGCGAGCTTTGCAGGATGTCAACATCTTTAACAGTTCCCCTTAAGAGCGACGCCATCATAACCCACGCGCGTGTGAATAAATACGACTGTCTAGACTCCCACGCATTCTCTTAAGGAAGCAACTTACTGCCTATGCGCGTGCGCCTGTCGATATATACGTTCGCATGCATACACGTTGTGCGTTTACCATATCGTATATATCGTTTTGAGGAGCCCTTAAAGATGCGTTTAAACTGTGCAACATATTATATAAACAAGTTACATATAACTTGTTTTACGAAAAAAGTTACAAATCCGTGTAACAAGTTACATGTAACATTGTGTTACAAAACAAAAATTCGCGTAGCATAACAAGTTTTTGGTTTCCCGCAAGGAAGTGGGAAAATGTGTAACATGTTAGAGAAAAGAGGTGAGGCGCGTGGTTGGGATAGCCATGTTATTTGTGCATTTATGGCTCCGCTGGACTCAATACAATGGACTTAAAAACAAATTTTATATAAATCAAATGTTACAGGTAACTTGTTACATATAACATGTTTATATAACATGTTACACAGTGTAAACGCACCGTTAGAGTGGCGTGATGCAGGAAAGCAGCACGGGAGGTTTCCGCATAAAAAGAAATGATGGCTGGAGGGGATGGAGCGGCGGGAAGAGGGGCGAAAGGAGAAGGTGAAATGGAGCAATGGGATGGGACTGAGAGATGTGCGAGCAATTCTTGCGAGGGACACATTACAGTCAAAACGAGAGGCCCTGTGTAAATATTTTACACCCCTGCTCCATTCCTCGCTCTTAGTTTCTCGGAGTGGGTGAGACTTCAGCAACTTGGGTTGATACGGGAAATTGAACCGCGTGGTAAAGATGGCAATGCACAGCCGAGAAACACAAGGTAAGGCTGAAACCATGGTTTCTCACAAATGAGCCTGTAGGTGTAAGGAACTCATTTTAGTCGAATGTTATAAGGTGAGGAAGGTATATAGCATTTAATTTGTCGATAAAATACGCATGCAAAGTGGCGACGTAAAATGTTCGTTTATCAAGAGGAGAAAAATAATCATCAGGTGTTTTCATACCGTTATTAAGCATCTTATGATGGATTGGGGTATGTCCTTATAATCTGAGGTATGTGATTTACAAAGGCGAAACAGTTGAAAAGCGTCGCGCCATTATTAATCTGAAGAAAATGCCATGTTGTTTCATTTCCAAAAAAAATTGATGCATCTATCTCTCATAATTTCTCCCATATCTATCTCCCTTCATTTCCAAAATAAATAGAGCATTTTATATGGAAATCTCCCATAAAATTGAGGAAATTTACTATTGTGGCCATTAAAGATAGTTCGATTCCTCGCTGGTTGCCGCTCGAAGGCTCACTTTAGACTGCATATCGATTGTATAGGGCAGTAGGGTTGGTTCCCATCCAAGACTCCCGCCTTAATTTCTCGACTGGGAAGACAGGAAGCGTTAAAGCCCTTCGGCGCCTTTCGCTTAACACGGCTAATTCCGGATCCCCAACAAAGCTCGTCCGCAACCTTCTCACGTCTACTCCCGCACCTCGGCACCAACGCTTCGAGGCCATAGCTGCGCAGGCCTTAACGTACCCACCACTTGCTATTCCGCGGTTACATACGTTTCCATTCATTTATTCTGAGCACTTAATCCGATGCATTTCAGAAAAAGTCATGAAATCGCAATCCCGGGTTTTGTCACACTTGAGAATATCCATGAAAAGCCCTTTTCCTTTTTTTCATTCCGTGACTTTTTTTTCCTTATTTTTCGGGCCAAACACTCCGCCAACCGAAGAGCATTTTAAGTGCTTTATCATTCAATTAATTTCCTCATAATAGCGCCTTTAGATTTAATTCTTGGAATATGATGCATTGTCCATGATTGTCACAGGATTAATATAAATTATTGATTAATACTATAGATATATTGTCACATTAAAGTGTTAAACATCCAAGCTATATTTTAAAATGATGATTGTGGAAAAACGAGAGGGATACTATATCGCCAGCCTCGGTGGCGTTGGATTACAATCCTTGGTTGCTAAACCGAAAGGTCGCGGGTTCGAGTCCCGCTTGGGTTCTATTCATGGCATGGAATTTTGTGATATTCCATTGTTATTTGTTGTAACCTTCCAATGTGAAGGCCAAATAGTGCTGTTTTGGTGGTGATAAATACAAATAAAGAAATGTAATGAAATGGCTGAAGACATATACTCATCATCTATTAAAATCGATGCCTCTCCGCCGATGACATTATTTAAATACTCAACACAGTCAATGCTGCCCTAGTACACTCCCCACAACCTAAAGGAAGACCATTATGTGTACATATACGTATTGTAACCAATTACCGAGTTCAAATTCTATAATGTGTGATTTGCTCGTGGATCATTCATCATCATCAGTCAAAAATCCTACGATTCGTTTGAAGCAGCTCTCCATTCCTCTCTTTTATCCGCTAGCCTTTTTAATAGCGAAGTATTTCTTCTCTTTTTCATCCTTTATAACCTGCCTTATGTAACTCATTCATGCCCGTCCCTTGTACTTCTTCCCTTCCACCAGTCCTTCAGCTTATGTTTTCACCAGACCAACATTCCTCTAAATGTAGCTAACTAAGTTGTCCCGTATTTTCCTTGAGGTTTTTAGGAGACTTCACTTTACTCACACTTATTCACAGTTAAGTCGGTAGATCTATTTAATTTTCGCCGTTATTGCACAACATCTTGGATGCTTCCACTCTTGACTCCTCTGTTGCTATCAACGCCCAAGCCTCGCTCCCAAAGAGAAACATGCTTTATATGATGAATTGCATCATATGGAGCATGTTTCTCTTTGCATCACATGCATCTGATGAATTGGTTCATTACTATGCTTGCAGTCTCATATGCAAGAAGATTCTTTTTATACCATGGTTTGATCTATTAAATTATCAGTCTATTAAATTATAACACGGATAAAAGAAAATTTCCGGCAATAATGCGTGACGTAGAACTTACTTTACAAATTGTATGAGAGAAGAATTGGCTTTTGAAAATCTGTGAAGGCCAGCTCATTACTGCCCTACTAATGCAAATCTTAGCTAATTATCGTAAAATTAATACCAATACCATAGACCATCTTCATGTAGTGTTCCCAGAACTTGTCAAATGGGTTTCTAGCACGCAAATTTCCCGGGGAAAAATGAATCCAAGCGGGGAGGACGCAAGCGCTACTCAGTTGAAGTGATGTACTTCCAGAAATCTGAAGTGCCAAATCAATTCCACAAGTTCCCAAGAGAAGTCAGTGCTGCGAAATACATTAGATCAAATACGCTCAGCTGATGCGCAAACCTCTGCTAAAATATATTGCGCAGTTCCTTAACAAATGAGACTAAGAACTTTGTGTAATGTGAGCAATATTATGATATTAATGCACATTTCGTAAATTAAAACAAACCAGCAGATTTACACACGCAATCAAATTTTCCAATTGTTTGTGGAAAATTGATTTTACGCATTAATTTAAAATATTTTATAATTCCAACAAAGTAATCCTGAATGAACTCTCCATATTAATCTACTCTTGCCATTTTATATAATGTTCCAAATTTGATTTATCTTAGCTTTTAATTACAATGTTGTACTAGGGGTAATTTCAGAGGGTGAGAAATATTCGCTCCATCGCTTTATATCATTAAAGTATAATGATCTTCCAACCCTGCATTTCAATAATATCCTGAAGATCAAAGAACAGGCTGAACTAAGATTTTTACAACAAATTTTCTTTTTCAGCAAAAACCTGACAAAAGTTTGAGATATGTGCAATCATTTGGAGACTTAACGATTTTCCCGCAATGTGAAAATTGTTTGCATATTCATGCTAACTTTCACGTTCTTGGGACTTTTATTTTCCAATTTGAAAAGCACATAGATAATAAAAATCAAAGATATTTCAATATATCGTTTCCTACCTCTTACATTGATGAAGTCATCACCAATTGGAACGTTTTATTTAGATGGAAAAATTGGTAAGATATCGAAATATGCAAGACAATTTTCCAAGGAAGATTTGTGCGAAAAGCTAAAGAACTGAACCTCTCTGCTTGGTGTCGTAAATAAAGTTGTTTTTCTAAAGCCGATACTATTCACCTGTTTGATCACCGGTATCAAACACAATAATGCCCAGAGGGAAAATTCTGGATCGCATTTTGCCTTCGCTGTTTCTTCCGATATCGTTTTTTCCTCCGACCCATTTCCTATCACTCACCCAACCCCCACGCATCTGATATCGGCTGTTACATTCCATTCTCGGAAGGGGGGGCGCGACACGGTTCGCCTGGCAACGCAACGCTTGGAAAAAGTTCGCTTCCTCCCCACCCCTCTACACCATATTAAGTCCCTCCGAGAATATTTAGTTCCATCTTGCTCCAATAGCCGGAAATTCTTCGATGGAAAGGATAGGTGAGAGAAGTTAGGACGTATTCAGCTTTTTCTATCGCAGAATATTCATAATCTTTCCACTTCACTTTTAATTAGATACATGATCGTAACTCCCAGACAATAACTCGGAGGGAATCATCATTTTGGGCTTGGGCCAATTAGAGTGGTGATGGAAAAATCGATCACAATTGAAATGGAAAAGCGAGTTTTAATGGTCAATAATCGAAGAAATTGTGATCGAGAAATGATCTTCATGTAACGATCCATACTCGATTTTTCACCTTCGATCTTGACCATTTCCTTTGATCTCAGCAGCGTCACCACCAGCCTATGATAACGTCATCCGTTTCAAGAGAAATACTTTTCTCTGAGACCGGTAAATTTGAAGAGGTACACCCTCGATCATCAAGAAAGCATCTGATTCAGATGATCATTCTTATAAATGTTAGGGAAGCCGAATTTTCCAAGCGGTGGTCCCAAAACATAATGTGCTCGCATTTTTTAAGTTTTAAAACTAATAACGCAAGCATGTCTTCAAACTAGATTTTTTTCAATACTCAAATTTGCACCTTGAGTGTAATTCGAATGAATAATAAAAATATTTTTGCACAAAATTTTTTTAAGAACAGTCAATTTTTTCGATTAATCAATATTTTGTATCAAATTTCGATATTCGAGCTTATCATTACGATTAAAAAATGGATTTATCGAATAATTGATTTCGCCCCACATTTTTCCAACACTAATTCGGAGGAGGAATTGCTAAGAGAACGCATTACTATTCCCATCGACAGGACCTTTTTCATGTAATATCACCATTGTAGCACTACTTAACGGAATAGAAATTGCTGCCGATGCAGGTCTAAAAAACGCATGCAGATTGTTGATTATGATCAAGGAAATGGCGAAACAAAAATTGAGGATGTATCTTTAAAATCTATTAGGGTTGAAAATAAAATCTTGATGGCACATCTCTTCGTGGCTTTGCTCCCCATCTGACTTCCTAACTTTTCTTAAGCCGATCCCGTCGTCTCTACCTGCTGCTCGCGATCAACTGACGAGGAGTCGGAGATAGCGCCACGTATCGTCCACTCAATGAATCACGGTGGCGACAGTATGAAAGGCTAACAACAATTTTCTGATTTAGAGAATACTCTACTCAACACTAATCTCTTTCTCATGCACATGTACTAAAATGTTGTCGAGCCAATATTTTCCATAAATATTTTATTATATTTTAATTATTATTTACTCGTATATATTAAAGATGCCATAAAATGGTGCCCCGGATTTACTCCATGGATCATTTAATTTTCAAGAGAAAATCTTAAAATTCAGTCCAATTATAAGTTACGAGAGAAAAACACTGGTTGTGAGGAATTGGTGAGTTCTCTGAGAGACGTCATCATCCAAACGGTTTGGAGAGGAGGGTTTGAGCCCCTTAAACCCATTCCTACCTCCACTATCTAAGTCCTTGATAACAAAAGCGCGATAAAAATCAGAAGGTGTAAAACAATTTTTACCAACTAAACTATAAATATGATACTGTGGCAAAAATTAACCAAAATGTTTTACAAATAAACTCGTTAGTGTTAAATAAAAAAAATCATTCTCAGCACATGTATACAATGGTTTAATCACATTTTCTGAGGGACTTAAAAATTTCGACCGCACCTGAATGCAAATATTTGCCCACTGTTGTTGTGTACCTGGATTTTCCTCGGTGACGAAATTCAAAATTGAGTCGTGAAAATATTCCACGATTATGCCCTTTCACACCACGGATTCAAAGGATAGAGTTTACGTTAATTTAACTAATTTAGATTGCTTCGGCTGCTCTCAAAAGCCGCATTAATATTCATCGATTCCAAGCCATTGTTGAGTGCATGCAATTTCATTAAACGGAATGTCCCACCAAACACTGTCGCTTAATTGGACGATGATTAATTATCCCCTCCTAGTTTACCGCCATTGTTGATGTTCAATCCATTTTCCCTCCGTCATTAAAATTCAATTTAATTTTAACTTCCGCCTTTTCTGTTGGGCTTCGTGCGAACAAAGTCATTTTTCATATTTCGGTCAAGTTCCTAGAGCGCTGAGGACGTCTCTTGCATTAAAACCTTAAAAAAAGGCTTCTTTTTGTCTTCCCTCTTCATTATTCGAGCAAAGCAGTCGTACATCTTCAACTGAAAACTGGTTACTACGTATGCTTGAAAACTGATCCAATTGCAATTTCAGATCCCACTTTTGGCAAGGCAGTTGACCTATTTCGGTCGTTCACAACGGATACAAAATGAGGAATACTACATTCAGCGTAAATGTTTAAGTGAAAGCCGAATCGATAGATTTCATCAATATTTTCATTTAAGGTGTGACTTTATTGAATCTGCTAATCATTACGACGCATTACCAAGCCCAAAATTTTCAATCACAAGATAATGAGAACATCAGAAAACAGAGTTTAAGGCGAAAGAATTTGATGGTATGTGACTAATTTATTCGAAAGGAACTCTAGTAGAAATATTAAGGGTTGGTAACCATGGTCGTCAAGCATCATTATGCTCACCTTCTCCTATTTTTTATGTTTACTTCTGATAACAGAATACGACCTCTAATTTTCCTATTTTACAGGCAAACTACATAAAACGTTGTAACAATAAGACTGATAACTAAGAAATAAACTTTCTGTGAACGATTACAAGAAAGATTAGGGTCATGAAACATTATTTTTGGAAAAATTAACGTCCTTCCTTCTTGCGTTTCTCACCGTATGCTCATAGACTTCCACGAGCCAAGAAAAGCAGCCCATCCCTAAATTTTCTCCACGTTGCCGTTGGTTATTACTCCGACATGAAAAACTGATACACTCACAATTCTGGATGACAGACAATATTGGCAGTATATCTTATGCTGAGTTTGACTGTAAGTTAGGAGCAGATAATTAGCACAACCGGAATTAAAGTCCAAAGGAATAAAGCATTTGTTTCGGGTAATTGATGAATATTGAAGCAGATGGCAGGAACACTTATCGTATGCACCAAATGAGATCATATTGTTCACCGAATGTCTTTGATTAACTATTCCGGCACGCTAATAATCTTTGAAAATAACTAAGCAATGTACGTTATTTTCTCTCGAAAAGTGACGTGTGACCCGATGAGTTTAAATGGTATGAGACTTAATTGGTTGATATTCCATCCTTGAATTCATGTTGCAAAAGTTTAAAATTTTTAAAATCTTATAGACTGCCTGCGTAAATCATGTGATGCATCTGGAAGGCATAGATAATGTTTAAATGTACTTGTAACGGTCCCTAAAACCTTGCGAAATCATTGCGAAAAACGCCCAAAAGATATTTCTCTAACTGTGATGCTTAGAGAGAGATTCCATCCGTAAATGACTTCCAACGGTAACTAAATTTATGTAAGCATGAAAAAATTCGTATTCGTAGTTTGGAGAGCGAAATATATTTGAATAAAATACTTACTAAATAATACGCACGGAAAAAAGTTCGATAGTTTCAGAGGAGTAGAACTTCCTGAAATGAGCAGGTGAGTGAGAGAGAAGGTAGTTGCGGAGACCAATAAATAGGGAAAGAAAATGAAAAAGTAAGCGAATAATGAAGAAATGAAGAAAGGAAAAAGCTGAAAGTCCGCAGAAAAGCCTTAATGATTGTTTCAATTGTGGTCTACTCAACTAGGTGGAAAAGAATCACCGTAATTCGATAAGAAAAAAATCACTCGCAATTCTCCAAGAAGCGCATCTTCATTAGTGGGCATGATAGACTGGAAAATCCACAAAGTATGCGAAAAAAATTTAGGAAGGTAAAAAATGAAAAATTGTAAGTTTATAAACTTGGTAAATTGCCAGATGTGCTGGATAAGCAATTTTGTTGAAAACTGTTTGGGACGTATGTTAAATTCTAAGATGGAACCAAAGAGCCTAATGAAAAATTGGAACAAAAACAGAAATAAGAATAGGTAAACAAATGAAGAATGGCAGGCAATTGGCAACTTAAGCTAAAAACCTCACAGCTAACTTAACCTAAAAACACGCCTACTTACATTCTCTTGATTTTACCTCTCAGTTAATAAGTGCTAGTACATAAAAAATAAAAAAAAGAGTAAGAATTTTTCAGTGTGCGATGAATCTTTCTATGATAAAAATTACCCCCTTTTCAGTATCAAAATGCAATCGTAATCGAGTTTAATAAACAAGAAAAAACGTTTTAGGTAAAAAAGGTTTATTTCTGCGCATGCATCATCACATCTGATCTACATTCATTATGTTCCATTTTGACAAGGTAATGGAAACCTCGACACACGAGTACAAGTGACTTACCAGTCGACGTACAGCATTGAATCCAAGATCGAACGTTTCACAAGACGGTAGGTACACCAATTATCCTAGCCACTCATCGTTGAAAAAGGTTGAAAGTTTATTTTTTTAATTTCCTGAGAATGAGGTCTCAACAGAATGGGAATTTGTAGAGATAAAAATGGATCAGCTTGGACTCGGCACGTGGCAACTTTCTAAGATCAATAATGGAATATGATTAAAAAAAAAAACATTAATTGACCCCAGAAAATTATATATTTTCTTGCACGTCCATACCAGTGCATCGTTAATGCACTTCCAAAACCCACTTCAAGGATACGTCTTTTCTCTTGTCATTTATTCATTCATTCATTCATTCATTCATTCATCATCATGGGCCCCAGTGCCTACGAAAATAAACGATATTATTATTATTATTATTATATTTATTTTTTCACTACAATGGAAAAATCATTCCTTGCTTGATGGAGATGAATACATCAACTGAATTTACAAAAGCATTCAGATCGCTGGGAATTAAAATTGCATACACACAATCACAACATTATTTTCAAATTAATGGAAATAATTATTAATTTCTGTCGTAAATTTTCAGCACCGCTGTATACATATAAAATATAACTCTTTCATGAAATTTCACTTAAACTAGATCAAATTGTTACGGTTTTATGAACGACGTTCATCCATGATTAAAGATATGCGACGGGATAATTTAGAGATGAGGGTCAGCCCACGGTCATTAAGTGATTTGTAGCTTTCAAGGTATTCTTAAAATATTTTGCAGCGATGGTAAATAGATACATTTAGCTAAACAAAGAGAAATGAAAAAAAAACTTTCAAAAATAAGATGGCAGTTTGTGGGAAGTTTTTTAAATGATAGTAAAAATATCCTTGCCGCACCAGAAAATGTCAAATTATAAACAGACCATTTTTATATGGCCACATACGTATTTAGTGATCAAAGTATATGACTTTCTTGAGGAATCCGTTTGAAATTGTGTAAAATTCGCTGATTGAGTCGCAAATTCTATCATCTTCAGTTACAAAAGTTGCTATCTAGAAATAAACCAAGTAAACAGGCACGGGTAGCAGTAAATTTGATAGAAAGATAATTTTTTGTTCATTCAATCAAATTGTCGAATTGTTGTAGTTGTCGAATTATTTCAACAAAAAAAATAATCTTGATGTACATGCCTAATGGTGTTGATTACCTAGATGCATATCATTCGTCATTAACAGAAACATTTAGAGCCCTTACTTCATATATTCCAATGAAACCACATCATTTCACCGCAATATAAAACGGCTCGGATCTGTGATATAAACTACGGAAGTGCATCTAATTTGTTCCGATTGCCCCAGTCTTTACAGACTATTTTCGAATGTTACATCATTCACATAAATATCAATCCCAATTTGAAACTTTCAGACGGCATATTTCTGAGCTTGGTAAGGCTGACTGAAATTAACTCCATTGCTAACAGATTGTAATATTGTATCTTTTTATTCCTCAATTTTATAAAATGAAATCTGCCTATAAATGGGAAAGAGTACACACATTTTTTTAAATGAAAGGAGCTTGAACGCGAGCAATGACTTATTGCTAGTCCGACCAAGTTGGACTTCTTCAGATATAGAGCAATATATTTTACGTATCTGGTACTTATTTCCTATTTCTGGTACTTATAGACTGAAGTTCCTCAGTTAATATGCGCGTTATAGCATATTTGAGCTATCAATAGGAAATAACTCATTGGAAAATTTTATTGAGGAGGTAATGAAATTGGATACCGACGACTTTTACCGTGTAATTTGGCTTACCTTATTGCGGTAACATTAACATAGAAACGAATGCGACGTTTATTTTACGATTCATAGGAATTTGTGCATAGGAAATCTTCACACACATTTATGCCTCAACCAGATAGGTGAAGGAAGAGTTCACCAAAAACTAGACTAAAGGCGAGTGAACTCAACACATTCAGGGTAGGGTACTTATTTTCCCTGGGCCAACGTGAAATATACGTTTTTTTCGGGGGTATCAAAAGGCTTCAATAAGGTTTGTCTAAGATTTGGTTTAAAGTAAGGCTTTGGTTAGCAGTCGCACGCTATCACGATCTAAATTCGTACTTAGATAATTTCTGGTAACGTCCATCTATAAGATGATTATTTTATATAAAATTATTATCTTACAATCAAGATTATAAGATATTATCATTATTAAGATTGATATTGATTTTATTAAGATCTTATTATCATCTTCTATAAGATGATTATTACTTCATAGGCTATATTTACCTTTATCCTCTATTCCCAAACTTGATTGATTATTGATATTATTATTATTAAGATCTTATTATCATCTTATATAAGATGATTATTACTTCATAAACTATACTTATTTTTATCCTCTCTCCCCAAACTTTGCTCTTTCCAATACACATTAGGGTTTGATTAGATTGCTGGGAACAAAAATATTTTTCTTATTTACAGAACTAAGCCCCGTGAGGATAGCGAGGGAGGTTGAAAGCGGGCCTGTTGTCCATGGACCATTCTAGTCAACTAACCCTCCGAGCTCCGACCCATATATCCCTAGGGACACATTCCCGCAAATTCTCCAGACAAAACCTTGCCGGAGATTTTATGTGGTCCAGTTAAGCTTCTCCGAGGCAGCCATGGGTAAAATAAGTGAGATATTGCAGAAAACTGCCGTCCACGCTATGTGCCAACACACTTCAATCAATAATCGCGTGCTACTTTTTAACTTATAATTTTTTACTCACTCTGAAGGTAAATGTTTCCGAAAATGAGTGCAACAGTAGGAATATAACTTAGTAAAATGACTTTTTTAATGCATTTAACGAAGCCAAAGTTAAGGTTCAATAAAAATAAAATAAATTGGATATAATGGGATAACAAGCATAACTTTCCTACATGATTCCATTCGAATCAGGCAGTAAAGAATACATCAATGTTAGCAAAAAAAAAGCAAAATATTTACATTACACTGCCGTTACTAAGTATCACAAGGGAGAGAAATAAACTATCATTTTGATACTCAGAATTTCATTATGTACAAGATAATTAAGAAAATGAGAGCTGCATGAAAAGACAAATTCGATCTCAAATCACGGTATGATTTAATTTTCATTCTTGTCGCTAGCTCTCTTAAAAAGACTTTGGATGGAATCAAAAATATCTGGGTTAAAATTCGTAGTGTACTAACCTTCAAAAGGCCACAAATCCACGGGCAAAGGATAAAAAATGGGACACGGAAAAAATTATAATCTCTTCCGCACTACAAACTGTGCCTTCACGAACTCAACTTACCCATATTGTCAGCTTCTTTCCCACCCGCAATATGTACGTACCGATGTAGTTCCGCCTAACGCCACGAGAGACACTGGCGTGTATAGCTGCTGCCTGCCTACGCGCATGCAATTAGACGCCAGACAGGTGAAAATCGCGAGGCTCGGAATGAAGACAAAAGCTTCGGTTTTATTTATTTTTTTTTATTTCGCCTCTAACGAGAAATTTATTTTTTCTCCCCTTAGAAATAATACTCTCCCCACGTTTGGCGGTTACTGGTGTCGTTAACCAACGGCCTTAAACTCAGCCTGCAGAAGGTTTCTCTAATTAAACATCTCGGTGTCCTAAAAAAAATTAGATACGTCAGTAACGAGTCTTTTACCAGTTTTCACAGAGTTTTCATTTTTTTGTCTTCATTTAACGAAATATGACGAGTTTCGTGGAATCACAGCTTCTGGCCCTAAGCTTTAGTTTGTAGATCGTTTTAGATCCATATTCACATGAAATGAGGATATCTGCATGAAAATCAAGTCAAACCGATAGAAATATAATAATAATAATAATAACTACGACGGGTTGAAATGGCATGATTTTCCTATATGATTCTGTTCGAAGCAAACAATAAAAAAAATCAATGTTAACAAAACCATGGCAAAATATTCACATTACGCTGTCTTTATAAGTATCATAAGGGATAGAAGGAAATGAACATTCCATAAGCTCAGAATTTAAAAAGGAAATAATTTAATTATGAAAATAAGAGCTGCGTGAAAAGGCAGAATAAATATCAGGTACGAATTCTGTGGATAATTAGAGTCAAAGAGGAAAACCCATTAAAATTTATTCTATACTCCTCTAACAAATTACCTCTCCAGTACACTACCCTCCATTAAATAAGTGATTTGTCAATTTAGAATGAAAAGTTACGGAAAAGGTTTTTAAATTTCATGTGCACAAGGGATAGTTTTAGAGAGGGGTATCTCTTACGAGTATAAAAAAATTATTTGTTGCACGTGTAAATACCATTGGTTGAGTTACATTCGCCGGGTATAAGCGCCGGGTAAATTTCAGGTAATTTGGTGGTAAAGGAGAAATTAAATTACACCCATGCTTCACTTTTACTCTAGAGATAGTGTACAGGGACATTAGTTCTACAAGAACAATATTACTTTGGAAAAAGACTTTAAGGAATGGAAAAATGTTCAAATCTAGGGTTGCTAATGAATTGGTGCAAAAAATCCTTTGCACCCCACCTACACAGTAGGTATCAACAATGACTATGCTCCCGGATAATCTCAAAGATAAACTGATATACATTTGCAAGTACATTTCAAAACATTCCTTTCCTAGCCCGCACTGGTGAGGAGAGTGGGCAAGTTCTGATATGCCTGCCCCACGGTGAGTTTTTATTTCCACCAGAAGTCGGAACCATGAGTTCCTACATTTCTTCGCTAAAAAATTATTTTGCCTGCCATGAGGTCACTTTCCTCTCTCTCCCTTTCTTATACCTCATCCCTCCCCACGTTTCACCTCCCTTATTTCGCACATCTAGGCATCTTTAGTATTCGTGAGGTTTGTAGAGCCCTTTGTCTTCTTATGAAAAGGTTTCAGGTTCAAAGCCCGGGTGATAGCTTTAGCATATCCCCAACGGCTATCCTCGAAGTTCCAAGAGGCCCTTGGTGTAAAACTGTTCCATAAAACCTCAATACGTGTGAAGAAATTAGATCTCAGTAGCCTTAGTCTGGGGTTATCCTCACCTATCCAAGCCAACCTTCGGGTTGACACTGAGTGGTAGGTGTATTTAGAAAATGGCTAGAGAATGTGCACTGGTAAAAAATTGTGGAATGATGAGAAAAAAACTTATTATAGATATATTTTTACTTAATTTATTAGTTGGAGTAGTGGAGAATTCCCTTATATCACGTCTGGAATTTCTTTAATGCTTCTCCTTTAACTTCCTAGGATTCTTCCCCATATTTCTTGGCTTCCTAACCTCTTTAAGATCATTACATCGCTTATGCACATGAATAATGCACGTGTCCCGAGGGTATACACGTTGTTCTTCCAGCAGCAAATCATCATAAATCTTTTTTTTACCATCCATGACACAAATGACTTCCTCTATCACCATTTGTCTCACTATATCAACTTCCACAGCAGGTAGGAAAACCAAATTGCTGAATACGATGTATCTTTCACTCCCAAAGAAATTAACCGAAGATTAGTCGGTTGAAGGTTTTCTATCTCCGCTATCTGCCCAGATATTTCTAGGTTACGAAATTATTTCTTACATTTCCGCTAAGTTGTAGTGTGACATACCAGCATATTTCCTCGATTAACACATTTATTAGGTATAGCTTACATATTTACTTCGTTCCACCCAAATAAATATTTTAAGACACAAAGAATTTTAATTTATAATATACTATATTCCCAACTCATGAAAATCGTTTGTTTAATGCCAATGAAATCCAAATTAGCTGAAGAAATTCGCAGGTTTTTATCAGGTATACTAAATGGGACCATCAATACAGAATTTAAAAAATGCTCTAACCACATATCAAATTGTAAAGAGCCTTAAGGAGAGGCATTATTTCGGCTCCACCGGCCTATTTAGCGACCAATTACTTGTTCAAAACTTACGCTATCAACTTGAAATTTCAGTGCTCATGGATATCGCCTTTGTTCCTATGACTCAACTTTGAAAAAATTTTCTGAGTAATAATCTAATCTTTTTATATTTGAGATACAGGAGAGTTTTTGACTGGAAAATTTTTGACTCTTTGTGCTTTAAAGAATACAAGAAAATTGCAGGAATATTTCTCGGGTTTCCCACCGGGTCACAGTGGGCTGAAATCGAAAAAAGCTGGACAAAACCTCGAAAATGGTTTTTTTGAGTATGGAAGTTGAAACTTTGCACAGTTGTTGCCAACACATTAGTGCATTTTTTGACGCAAAATGTTTTTCTTAGGTTAATTTTTTATGTAAAATACATAGCCTCAAAGTTGAACAAATTTTGCGCAAATTGCCCGCTTTGAATTTTTTTCGAAATTCAGCCTGTTTAAACTAATGTCACACCTTTAGTAGCAATTCAATAGCAACAAAAAATTATTCAATTGTTAAACGGTTTTTTATAATCGATTACCATTAACTTTCACGACTTAGTTGTCGTAATTGTGACCAAAACGATACAAAATGGCGGAACCTGTTTTTCGTCGAATTTTTGTGTTTATGTAGGATTTTAAAAAAAGGATCACCGAGTTACCTCGAGATATTTACACCACATATATTACAAAGTATGTAGATTATGATTATCGGAAGTGCAGCTGCGACCACCTGCGACGCCGAAATTAAGATCGATTTTTCGAACGTGCGGCACCGCTCGGAGCTGGCTGCTGGCCACGGGAATTGCCGTACTCGACGGATGTTGGATAGTGAATCATTTTAAGCAAATTTATTGTATAAAAGCTATGATATATTATTACTACATTTATTTTAACCTGATTTCTTTACTGTCTTGTAACATTTATCGTCGATGCAGTACAAAATGGCGGACGCTAATTTCAGTAACGTTTTTGCCCGTGTGTGGCTGTATAAAAAGAAGGACACCGAGTTGCTCTCAGATATTTACATCGTAATTGCATAAAGCCTTTTAGAGTCTCCATCCACAGAAATAGTCTGCGACCGTTCCCAAAAAATAAAATAAAGTCGATGTTTTTACCGTGCCGCGCAGTCCGTGGCTGCTCCCTGGGCGCATGGAATGTCGTGACGCAGCGTACATCATAAAGCGCTATGAAGTCTTTGCTGTGGATATGTTTTATTTCAACATAATTATTACTATTTCATTTCAAGTTCGTTTGTTGTCACTTTAGGTAAATGAATTCGCTCCTATATCCATTTCTACTGACTAGCGACTACTTACCAAATTCCCGAATGCAAACTAGCTGACTTGAAACTCTGATAATTCCGCATGTGCATTTTACCCCTTGGATGGGTATAACGGCTCAATTAGCCTGCTTCTAACCTCAAAGACAAAATAGATTTTATAACCAGCCGACCAGCCCGCAGCTGGTTGGTATATGCCCGTCCACCCCATGCGGTAGTCGCGAAAAGGGTCTTTTTATGACTCCACGTTGCTCGTATGCGGTCCCTTTTACCTTTTTCGGATATTCCGTTTCCAGAAAGAAATGCATATATGAATTTAGTTTTGAATATACAGTGAAAGAGGTTAGTTGTGCTGTGGTGATTTTGGATGCACTCGGATACACGCGCTTTGGATATTGATAACTCCGGGGTATCTCATCGGTTTTCTGCTTTAACTGCATTGCCGGTGTCAATCACTCATTCACCAGGCATCTATCATCCAAACTGGTAAGAGATTTTCATTTGTAGTTTTTGATATTTGCCTCGTGCTATAAGCAATTTCCCTTTTTTATTTACCATTAACGCCTCTAGAATTGACCCTTTCTTTAAATTTAATGTATGATACTTGTTATTGGTAACTCGTTCCCCTGAAATAGAACCAGTGTTGAATTGAGCAACAAATTTGGAGCAATTTTAAAATGTCTGGTCTCGAGGTAACTAGTCTATTGCTTCATAAAAAAGTTGTCAAATTCGGATGTAAATCCTTTTCGGAGAGATATGAATTTTTAATGTAATATCTGACGAAAAAATTTCATGCGCAAGGTAATATTGAAGCTACGAAGGGCCTTAGTGACTCTCTTAAACGATATTTTTTGATTCGCTACCAAAGCAAATGGGAAGCCTGCAGTAGAAACAATGAATGATTTTTAAGGAGAAATATTAAGTGGCTGAAAGCACCTATATATGTACCAGAAAACGTTCCAGAATTGACAAGAGCTTCTAATTCTTCGGGTAAGTATATGCGATTTATAAGTGACCTGAGTCGTTGCATTATCTCAACGGATTCAAGGGCGATTTTTTACTCATTTTGATCCCATTATAATCTGGTGGACGCCCGGAAAAATATTTTACGATATTAGCGAAAGAACCAAGAGGAAGAAGACTGAAAGTCTTAGATCTTCTCACTCGGCGGCAACTCTATCATTCGCAGCATCGATGACATTAAGAGAGGAAGGAGATGAGTCGGCATCCAAATCAGTGAAGGAAGTTACAACCACCACTCCAACCAGAGCAAGGAGAGTCCTAGCTAAATGGAAGACACCCATCTCAGGTTCCTCCATGATGTCAGAAGACGAGGCTCTTTCTGTTATCATATCGATGCCACTAACAAAAAATCAGTACAAGGGTCTTCGGAAAATAGCTGAAAGCCATGGTCATAAATTATACCCGAACTATGAAAGAGTGAGGCTTGCTAAAAATGCTGCGTACCCGGATGGCATAGAGATTATAGAAATACCGTGCAAAGTCAATCTTCAAATTCTCCTCTCGCACACTGCCTCACGGATTCTAGCTTACGTGGCAACTGTTCCTGGTGCCAGAAGTGAATTGAAGTGCACTCTGATTTGTAAATATGGTTTCGACGGCAGTTCTGGGCATTCACCGTACAAGCAAGTTTTCTGTGGATGGAGACTCTAAAAGGCTTTATGCAATTACGATGTAAATATCTGAGAGCAACTCGGTGTCCTTCTTTTTATACAGCCACACACGGGCAAAAACGTTACTGAAATTAGCGTCCGCCATTTTGTACTGCATCGACGATAAATGTTACAAGACAGTAAAGAAATCAGGTTAAAATAAATGTAGTAATAATATATCATAGCTTTTATACAATAAATTTGCTTAAAATGATTCACTATCCAACATCCGTCGAGTACGGCAATTCCCGTGGCCAGCAGCCAGCTCCGAGCGGTGCCGCACGTTCGAAAAATCGATCTTAATTTCGGCGTCGCAGGTGGTCGCAGCTGCACTTCCGATAATCATAATCTACATACTTTGTAATATATGTGGTGTAAATATCTCGAGGTAACTCGGTGATCCTTTTTTTAAAATCCTACATAAACACAAAAATTCGACGAAAAACAGGTTCCGCCATTTTGTATCGTTTTGGTCACAATTACGACAACTAAGTCGTGAAAGTTAATGGTAATCGATTATAACAAACCGTTTAACAATTGAATAATTTTTTGTTGCTATTGAATTGCTACTAAAGGTGTGACATTAGTTTAAACAGGCTGAATTTCGAAAAAAATTCAAAGCGGGCAATTTGCGCAAAATTTGTTCAACTTTGAGGCTATGTATTTTACATAAAAAATTAACCTAAGAAAAACATTTTGCGTCAAAAAATGCACTAATGTGTTGGCAACAACTGTGCAAAGTTTCAACTTCCATACTCAAAAAAACCATTTTCGAGGTTTTGTCCAGCTTTTTTCGATTTCAGCCCACTGTGCGGGTGTCGTATCGGGTTGTAGTTCCCAACGTTTCCATGACTAAGTCCGTCATCGTCATCAGGGGTTAATGTTGAGCCAAGTTTTTCGGTATTTATACTATTGAGGGCCGTTCAAGTGGTCCCTTGAGAATATTCCTGCAGAGCATACGCCGGGAAAAACTCAGATTCTACATACAAGAAAATTGTTTCATGAAGGACCAACGGCTTTCTAGGGGAATGTACGAATTCTGGAACAGCTAATTCTTCCATTTTTTTCCATCCTTGTTAGGGTACTACCATCATACAAATCTTAACCCTAAGCGACCATCCACCATGCCGACTCCAACCAGGGAAGAAACCCGAGAAGATTCCACCCGTAGATGGCTTGAATTAAACCCTGCGAAGGGCGCGGCCGATCTGACAGGCACCGGTTTTGCAGGGCGATTTTTACATTTTGGCTTGCTTTGTTATTGTGCATAAATAAACGCTCAGAAATTTAGAATCATATTCTTTCCTTATTGTCTACATCCCGCAGATGATTGGTAAATTTTGATTTAACTTAATAAAGCGTTTTAGGGATTTTTTTCCGTCACAAGTCTGTCAGGATCCCCGCGTCCCGATTCAGAGAATCCCAGACCGCCCCTAAACCAAGCAATTTTCCTTGAAATTAAAGAAAAAACAATACCGCTGCAGCGAGTGTGATTCGTCTCTACACCTGACCTGTAACCTAACCTGTCCCGTGTAACTAGTTCCCCCTAAACTACACACAGACGCGACTGCTCCCCGGATGACCTCAGCTGCCCAACTCTTCCCACCCCCCACCTCTCCACCCCCACCCTCTGTGCTGTGTGCGTCACGAATACGGAAGAGGGAAGGGGAGAGGGCACACCTTTTTCATTCTCTCTCTCTCTCACCCCACTCTTTTCTAACCCCGGCCGAGGCTCAAATCTCCTGCAATACTCCTGCCGACCCCATTTTCTCCACCCGCGAACTATTCTTAACCTTATCACGGGCGTCGGTGGCTCACCATCAGTCGAACCACGCGGCTACCAAGCCAGGTCAACTTGTTTTCATAAGTCATATCTTTATCCATACGAAATGAATTTAAATAACAGTAAAAATGATGGATTAATGTATGCTGGATAAAATACTTACAACAAACTAGAAATATAGCACGATTTCTCAACCGGACAAGTGAGAAAGTTTATCCTCAGCTCACTTTTGAGGCCAAGTATCGCGGAATTTCAAGGCAACTTAGCATATAAGCGATCACTTGAGCGGAAAGGTTAATATTAATGTAGTTCTTTTCAATCAATTGCCTTAGACACAGCATGTTGTTGGAGTATTCTGATGGAAGTCTGGTCAGTAACTTAATATTAATTCATGAGTATTCCGACGTTTCGGTTTAAATCACCGCCTCCTTAGCTGGTAATATTAACATTACAGCGTAATAAAATCAAAATCAACTGACAACAGAATCATAACAGGCATGACGGGATTAATACGATTTCCTAAATATATAAAAACAGGTGATGAGTGTACAAGCAATTCTTCTAAACTTACTAAATCACCAGTGATAGAAATGGGCTCATGGTATACAAAGCGTTAGTTAAATAAACGCTCGACATGGATAAGGTAATTCATCGCTATTTCGACTTTAAAAACTTCCTTGCCATCCTATGTGTACTGGTGACTTTAAGTTGTTATTCGTGCAAGCAAAGATGCTCTACGCCTCCTCTATAGCCATTGTTATTAGCAGGCATGCGGTGACGCCACGATCCATTTTACGTCTTTTTACGAAAAGAATATTTTCCGTCTTGATACAATGAAAGCAGTTTCAACTGCTGATTCATTAAAGTTAAGAAGATAAGCCTTTATGTCCTGGCAAGTAACTTTTAAATGCGGCTACTTTCTCCTATAAAATATTTCCAATTATTTAACTCCAACTTTAAGTTCAGATGTCTTGTTGCTTTTAATGGGAAGAAAAACTTGAGAAGGCCTGGTTACACGGTACCTTAACACG
Source organism: Ischnura elegans (assembly GCF_921293095.1). Taxonomy (NCBI): domain Eukaryota; kingdom Metazoa; phylum Arthropoda; class Insecta; order Odonata; family Coenagrionidae; genus Ischnura; species Ischnura elegans. The sequence goes on from NC_060246.1 coordinate 151,731,638, forward strand.
TACAAGTTAATGTACGTTTGCGTGAATGATTTTGGTGGACTGGAACGGAACATGTACGAATGAATGAACCAAATTAGAACAGGTTCTATTTTCTGTGCCTGCATTAGCACAAGTTGGGTGGTTACGCGGTGCATTTTGGCGTTCATTCTCGCGTTCATACAATCAGGCATTAATACGTACGTGATAATGTATCGTGTAATCAGGCCTAGACACAAAACTGAATAAGGTGCAACCTAACGCGCTACATCACTCCCACCTTACCCGGTGAACACCCTAGACCTATTACATTGCCAATCATGAAAACAATTTCTTTTGTGCGGAAAAAATCACAAACAAAACACATTCACTTTCCTCGCTGCGACCTTGACCAATCTATTCCCCCTTTGTCACAAGGACTTTCAATATCTTACCTCACACTCTAAGGAACCAAAAAAGTTTAGCCTCTTATAGTCTCCTTTCCCTCTGATTGTTTCTTTTTCATTATTTCTCTTATAAATAAAAAAGGAGAAAATCCTTTCTCATGGACCCTCACGTCTTCCCTACGTGACCCACCATGGGGTTTGCCATGGGTTCTGTGGAGGAGGAGGGAACATGTGAGTGTTAAGGGCGCACAGTATTTTGAGGGCAGCAGGTGGCTGGCTGGCTGTATGAGGAAGAAGGAAGGCCAAGTCCTTTTGTTCGCACGAGCAGAGGGACTTCGCGTGGTGTGCCTGACTGATGGAATAGGCGGATGGGGACCAAAGGCTCGGATTCGGGTCGTCTCCTCTTTTAAGACGGTCTCCGAACCACTCCAAGGCAGGACCAGAGTAATAAAAAGAAGGAAGAAAGTGGCCTAGCTTTGACCAAGGACCTTCATGAGGAGGATGAAGCGAGCGGAGCTCGACTGGGAATCGAGGGGAACACGGACGGAGAGAGGGAAGTAAGTCGGAGGGAGCCTTACGAGTGGGATCAGTGCCAACTGGTCTTTTTTCCGTGGCTCATTGTTCATGACTAACTTGAAGGCAGAGGAAAAATTAAGTAGGGAAAAGTCCTATGTTCACCTTGTAGACGAAACATGACCACTCATTGTTTTTATTTATTAAGAAGAGCCAGCACTCCCTCTCGTGTGGTAGTTTCTTTATTTCCAAGGACTCTTACTCTTTCAATAGTTATCTATAAATTTTCAGAGTATACCGAGAGGGCCAGTTTTGAAATTTACGCGTGTCTTAGATAAAAATGCTACACCTGCGAGAAAACCGATGAATGAAATTTGAAACAACACAAGCCATCCGAGTACATAGCAAATGGCCTCTTCCACTAACATAATAAGATTGAACTTCAGCTGTTAGGCTGCATATTTTATTCTGATGCGTCAAGTACGATTGGGAAACAAATGCTTAATGATAAATAAGAGGGACATTAGCAGAACATTCCCTGCAAATTTAGAGATTGCGGCGTGAGCGTCAATCGTGGGGTCTTGTTCAAATTACACTAACATCTTGAAATTACCAGCGCATACTGGGTGGACCATTTTTGCAATTTGGAGGTATCTCAGGCATAAAAATTCGACGTCTTAGAAATTACGGGCGATGGGAAATGAGCGATTTGACACTTGAGATACGGACTATTTAACAGATACTGTATCTTCCATGCAGATGCCAAGATTATAGGGAGAGTTTAAAGAAAGTGACATATCTGCAAGAAAAACGGTCGAGAGTCTACATACGATAAACTAATCGGTGGAAAACCGAGATTTTGTCATCCAAGTACAAATGGGAACACGTGCTTTATCCTCCATAGATTTGCCACAATGCGAGTATAATGCAAATTACCTCTTCCACGAAAATAATAAGATTGAACTTTTGTTTTTTGGCCGTATATTTTATGCGGATGGGTCAAATACGATTGGGAAACAAATGCTTAATAATAAATCAGAGGGACAATAGTAGAGGGAATCAAGAAAATTTGTTATTGTGAAGCTTACGTGACGCAAAAAAAGGAGGATAAGAATAAAAAAAGGATAAAAAGAAGGATAGGAATGGCGAAAGAAGTTTTCAAGAAGAAGAAGAGAGCCTTGTGTAATAAGGCACTGGAATTAAAATTGAGGAAGAGATTGGTGAAATGCTATGTGTGGAGTGTGCTTATGTCTAGATATGAACTTGGACGATGAGGAAGAGAGACCGGGACAGGATTGGGGCGTTTGAGATGTGGGTTTGGAGGAAAATAGGAGGGAATACGGTGGACGGTAAAAGTTAGGAATGAGCGAGTATTAAATCGGATAGATGAGAAAAGAACATTGATGGAAAAAAATAAATCAAAGGAAGGGAAACTGGCTGGGACATTTAATGAGAGGGAATGGAATTTCGAAAGTAGCTTTGGAGGGATCGGTGGAAGGGGTCAGAAGAAGGGGAAGGAGAAGATCATTGACAATATAAAAATTGGAAGATATGGAGTCTTCAAGGATATAGCCGGAGATAGGAGAGAATGAGAGAGGACAGCATTGGCGCGGGGGACCTGCCGACGGGCAGAACACCACAAGATGATGATACGTGACGCAATATCAAGGAAAAAGGTGTTATTAGAATGGGAGGAAGATTGAAAAAGGCAAGCAAAGAGGAAAGGTGACGAATAAAACAAATAATAGCTTCAATGATACCGGTCTTGTTAGCAAATGGACGACAATTGAATCGTCTATACCGTGAGACGGGGGAACGCTACAGTATCTTTTGCTTAGTTATTGACCTTTCGTTGAGAAGCCGGAAGTTTTGGAGAGCTAATAAAATTATTTCATCACGAAACCCGGGGGTTTCGACCCTGAGGCATCTCAGGTGGCCCTCGGGAGCCGAGCGAGGGTATTTAACGGGTGCGGCGAGGGAGAATTTCCGGCGAACAGGGGTCGTGCCTGATTAGCGGCGGGATATATTGCGACCTCGCGAGGCTTATGAGTAATTGCTCTCGCATCACTTCTTGGATTCAATTAGGTTCGTCGGCCAGACCTCGCGAGGGCTATCTCGGACGAAAAGCAACAGATAGAGGCATTCCTCGTTAGGAAAGTCTATCTCTACAATGGCTGTGCGGCGTTCCTTTTCATTAATATATTTTTACAAGAGTAGACTTATTTATAATTGTAGCACATCAAGGTTATTGTACAACTATAGCTCACCTTGAGGAAAAACTATCTCTACAATGGCTGTGCGGCGTTGCTTTTCATTAATATATTTATGCAAGAGTAGACTTATTTCTAATTGAAGTAAATCAAGGTCAATCAAACTTTGGTAAATTAGGAACTTTGTGATTATTATTTTCTCCAATTTGTGGCGGCATGAAAAATACATTTCACTTAGCAACGCGTCAAGTACGATCGGGAAACAAATGCTTTATAATAAATCAGAGGGACATTATTTAATGAATAATAAGTTTGTAAAATCAAAATTGTACGATAGAATATTTTTTATCGATCACCAATTAAAAATCGTTCTTAATTAACTCAAATTAATTGTTCCCATCAAAATTCAACCAAAAAACTGCACGTGGAAATTAAACATCACCCCCTACATTACTGCTTAAGGAAAGAGAAGCTTTTTTAAACTAAGTCCTTTTTAGAACAGGCTTAGATTGACTATCTTATTTTACTGAACTTTTTAACTTAAATAGCTTTTAAGCTTTCCCTTGATTGATAAAAATAAGTACAGTAGGTCGTCTTAGTTAAACTAATTGAATTTGCGGATAGAGTAATTATATGTAAAACATAAATTAACTTCGCAGTATTACCTTGTCTAGCATTCATAATCTATAGTATAATATCAACTTCTTTAGCAAATTTTCTTAATCATTCTGGGAAGGCTAATTTTCAAGCGTTTACACATTTCTTCATTAAGCGTTTAATGTAAAATGACATGATTTTTTTACATTTTATATAGAATGGCATACATATAAATAGAGATTGTCAAATATGTTATTTTTCCCCTAACGGAACTGAAAGGTATTATAGAGAGGTTAGGATATAATAGGCGGTGCATGAGTTTTGTTTTCACGACAAGAAATATTCAAATACTGACTCACATCCTCACCACCTGGATACCGTGCAAATGAATTCACCCTCTCCAGCACAAGAGAGGAGCCCCGCTCTCCAAAGGACCATTCTCATCGACTCAAAATTCGCCCTCTCCCTTTCCGGCTGATTCCGTATTCAATTCACAATGTTTGACCATGCTTCTCTCATTTGCATAATCCCCTCCATCCGCTTTGCAATACGACGAACACCGCGAGCCTCGTATATTTCCACGACAGGCTGACTCCGCAATCGCTAATTCTCCGTTTGGTTTCCCTTTTTCACACGTTACGTTTTACAGAATATCATTCTGCTTCACCAGTCAAATCCCAAGCATGCCTCTGCCTGCTAAATAAAATTCCACAAATGTGAGCAATGAATAAAAAAGAAATATGTCAGTCGGTGTAATCTCAAACTCAATTGAGCAGTAAAGAATGAGAATGAAAGTTGTTTGTGGTCGGTGTGGTGGGAAAAGAAAATGTGTGGTCAAATTACGATATTAAGAGGCGTTTGCAGAAAGCAAGGGCCGTTTGGCCACAGGAAAAAATATACTCGTATGAAACACATTTTATTGGCACTTTAAGTTGGCCACATACCTACTTCTGCTCCCTATATAATCACCATTCACTTCTGATCATTGTTTGTACCGCTGCACCATGTTCTTTAACCCCTCGCCGCCTGAGAGTTTAACCAACAACTCCGTTCTTGAGTTCCTCCTCAATTTCGAAACGTTGTCCACCGAGCCATTATTTCAAGAGCAGGAAGAGGAAGTAGTCGCTAGGTGCAAGGTCAGGACTGTACGGTGGGTAGTCAAAGTATTCCCAACGAAAATCCTTTTGCATACAAGAATTGTATGACGGAACGCACTTCACAGCTGGCGGGATCAACGATTGTGGCGGAGGAATAAAAATCGGAGAATGGTGTGATAAAGTTTAGGAATTATTTATACAGCAATATTTAACTATTTTTTGAGTGGCTCAGAAATTGAGGAGAAAACAAGAAACGGAACCTGGTTAATACTCTTTATATTTGCTCTCATATAGCTGCAACTACCCAGATGTTATTTTATAAGATAAAACTGCACTCATTGAGTTTCGTGATACAGCAGGATAATTAAATCTAAGTGTATTTACCATCATAAAAATATAAACTGATTACTTCTAAATTGAACAATATTTTCTTCGAATAGGCAGGCAAATCGAAACGGTCAATTCTCACCTTAAAATTAACGTTTGCATGACAGCACTCTTTGCTCAAATTGACTCTTACCAAAATTAATATTTTATTTAAATGTTCACAGCATTACCAAAAACTTTTTTTCCGCAGGAATGGATGTATGTACTATCAGTTTAACTATCTCCACAGAACTCACCTTCAAAATACGACGGTGAGGTAACCACATGGATACGACATCGCAGAATGGTAATTGCAGGTAACAAAGACTAGGCTTATAAAATCATTTCAACTAAACCACGTATAGCCTCAACATAAACTCTTCCCGTTCCTTCGATACTGTTTCACTCCAATCTCTTTCCTCTGCTGCCACACCAAATAACTCTATATCCTATGTGGATATTCTATCACCTTCACAACTAACATGATATCAACCATATTTGATATGTGATGAAAGACCACTGATTGCAGACAATAAAGACTGGACTCATAACATCATTTCAACTCAATTAAAACAAGAATTACCTGAAGATGGAGAAACAACATTAGGATTGAATTTCACGGGGAGCATTGACTTTTAATAAAAAAATAATAAACTGGAGACTTAGTTATATGGAGTTACCTGGAGTTTTTTTTCCTATTAAATAACTGAGAATTCTGTCAAAATCAGGAAATGTGGTGATAAAGTTTAGGAATAATTAATACATGAACAGTATTTTATTTAAATGCTATGAAATGAGTTAATTTTTCTGGCGGACTAGTACTTGCATATCTCGTTCCCATTGTATTGTCTCACTCTTACTTATCCTTCAACTCCTCCCGTATCTTAACACGCCATCCATCCTTCATTATTATATCATGAGAAATTCGTCTTTAAGATCATCCCAGGAGAAGCCAAACACAATGTACCAGCGCCGCCCGAAACTAACCCCTCCCCTACATTGTCTCCTACACCCATGTCCTAGCAGCTCTACGAAAAAAACTCCTCCTCGCAACAAATAAAAATATCCACCCACCCCGCTCGCCCACACAGCTGCACCAATCCCAACCGCTGCGCTGCTCCCCCTGCGTGCCCTGGCCACTCTTCCTTACGGCCCTCACGGGATGACCCTCTCCACATAATTGGAGCATCTTCATTTTTTTTTTGAGAGAATGTGGAGGGAGTATAAAGGAGAGAGACAGAGAAGGCCTGCTTCCTACAATTACTCTTATTACATTTTTGGGGAAGACGATGAGGTGGGGATCTCGTCCCAACAATGCCCCCCCTCTCGCCTCTTTCTTTCCTTCCTTTCTTCCTCCTTTCACGGCAACCTTCTTTTCCTCGATTCGACAGCTGGAGCGTGGGCGAAAAAAACAATTAAAAGGAGTGGATGAAACGCCAACACACAAAAAAACACCGTCGCGACTGTTATTAATTAGTCCCCCGAGATTAAATTGATGGGACTGAATGCTTTTACTTGGAAGTTTCGCTCTGAAAATATTAATTTAATGTATTCTTATTCAATTATCTTGGAAAAATGTCGTCATAATAATGACGAATGTGACTTAATTCCAAGAACGCCATGTGAGATTAGTGAGGCGATGGATACCTCGTCCAATGTGATCCATTTCAACGCGGTATCGTCATAAACTGAATTTGTCATTCCTACCATTCCATACACCTACTGTCTCATTTCATCAACGCAAATTTACGAACTAGCATTTAGCTACAGCTGTTTAGATTTTGAAGTCTGATTGCATTTTAAGTCATATTTTTCTTTCAATTCCTTTCACTCTATTTCACTTTATTTTAATCTCTTTGAAACACTCCCAAAAATTGTAGAACAACGGACAAGTGGTTTCAATAGGTATTATATAAAAGTTTTCATTTTATGACATAAACTCCTGAAAATTTAAATAAATACTTTTATAAGTAGTTTCAACCCCAGTAAAACGATCATTTACGATTCATGTCACAATTATGCCGTAATCACCCTCACTTCGTGGTTTATCGAGGTCAAGCCATCTCGTTCAATTGAGTATTCGGGTACTTCAAGGGGCCAGGTAGGCAAGAAAGAATGGAAGGACACCCAAAATAAAAAGAAAGAAAACGCCACATCATTCTGTAAATGCATATATGATGCCTGAAGCTCAATTTTTCCCGCAATAGCACGGATATGGAAGCAAAGCCTACAGAGTTAATCATTTGAGTAGTCAACGATTACGAAACCAAAATGGTAAGGCTTTTTGTCTCGTTATGGTAGGGGAAATTTGCGCAAAGCTTGACAGCGTTTAAGTTCGTTATACGTTTCTCATGATTCACCGTCGTCAAGCGATTTGATTTTATCTACCAACAAAATTCGTATGGAATGAAATGCAACTTCTGATGATCGACTGTTTCGTAAATATAGTGAATAAATGGATTCCACTGCAGTCATCACCACGCTGCGGATTATTTTAACAATTTTCTACCGGATGGAACGTGGCTTCACACTGTAGTCCCCTTAAACTATGATTCTTTTCAAATAGGTATCTTTGCAACCATGACTACGAGCTTTCCGCGGTGTCGAGGTTCCAATGTCTCTAGCCTTCCAGTGCTACCGCGTCGATTGTTGGTTTAAGACAACATTTTCGCTGGCACTGCTGCCAGCGTCTTCAAACTGTTGTAACATCCCAACAACTGAGGCGGTAGCACCTGAAGAATGGAGACATTGAAATCTTTGCAACTGGCCCATTCGTGCAAGGTTGGGTATGTTTCGAGCAGCGTCTCGGCAGGAGATGGGATCTGCGACACTAGGGATTGGTAGAAAGATAGGCGGGCGTTGCCATGTTTTCTCAAAAGACTTTTTCGGTAAATGGAAACGAAAGACTAGCTCAAAAACACTCTTCCCACTTGGCAACACAGCTAACTTGCTCACGAAGCGTACACCACGGGGGTCTGAAAGCGACTGAATTTCCCGGAGGCTAGGCTCCGACCATCGCATTTTGGTTGGTTATCACGAAGTAACGTGCCCTCTAACCTCACTCCCCAAGGCACTTGGGCCTGCCTCTCAGTCGCAAAGATATTTGAAAACGATCATAGCCAACGATCAAGCCTACGCTGGCCCCTCAGCAGCCGCTCGGAGTTTTCTCCACGAGTGCACGTGTGCCTTTCCACCGCGCCTGCATCACACCGACCTCCGCGCGTCCATTCGCCAGTGGCCCTAATTCCCGTCTCGACACCAAAGAAACGTCTCCTTGACGGTCGGTCGCCGCGGGGCGGGAAATTGCGCCACCCCCGCCCGAATGGAGAGCGGCAGATCCTTTATCGGGCACCCTCTCGCACTCACTCGGGGGAAGTAAAACATTCACGACGCGAGGATGGCGATGGAGTATAAAGGGAAGACGAAGGCTAAAGATAGGCTCACGGTGCGGCAGGCGGCGGTTCAGATGCACGATTCCAGCAAAATTCGTTTCAGCCATCCCCTTCACGCTGCACGTCGTTGCAGTTCAAGGATTTGTTGGAGTCCACTAAAAACATACGCATCGTTTGTTTTCCGTTGGCTAAAACAGTGTTCTGTACATTAATCTGCGCTATAACAGCTAAAAGAAAATAAATACGCTAATTAACACCCCTCTTGCATGTGCTATTTACCATATCCATAGCCTCCAATGGTATTCTTAACAGATAAAGTCTCTCCAAGTTATCCCATGGAGATGGCGAGTAGGGCGCAAAAGAACAAAAAGCTTCCATCAGTCTCGTTATAAGTACGTATTCTACCTGCTACGAACAGCCTGTTAGGAACTATAAGCCGTGAGATCTTCCGATCATTGGCTAGTAAGGGACCCATAATTCGTTCAATGGTATCAGGCTAAATTATGTGGAAGTTGATATTCACGAGGTCTTATTTTCATTTGGGACCCATAATTTCATCCATGGTTTTTGTTGCTTATTTGGAGTAAGCAAATGTATGTGCTCGAGTTTTTATTTTTACCTAACATAATAACCATAAAATTCAGAAAGATATTGAAAATATCAGACTTTAATCTCCAAAAGATGTGAATTGAAGCTATAGCGAGATCGATTTAATTTATCGAAATGACGCGTAATTTCCTTCCAAGAGAACATTATTAGTCAAGTTAATTCCAAATAACGACGAGTTCCGATTGAATTGTAGTTCCTATAAGCAAATTTTAAAACTGCTGAACCATGGAAAAGAAATAGAGATGAATACAAAAGCGATTAAGAGGATGAATAATCTGAAGTCTTGAGGAATATTTCTGCAGTATTTTCAAGACAATGTAAATAGAATCAACAATGGGAGAGAGCTTCCAAATTGTTTCCCAAATTTTTTTCTTAAAAATATCATTTTCTCTCAGCTGCCAGGTAATTCATTGTGTGACTTGACCTAATTTTATTGCTACAAATGGAGCAATATGTGACAGTAATTTTTTATGCCTAAAAGGAGAGATAAATCCTCACTGGAGGACATGAAGTTGAAGACATAGACGGAGAACTGTATAATCGATATAACCAATCGTAATTGCTTTAATCTTTGCCTTCCTCCTCTTCGGTGGCAAATTGAAAATACATCCCAGAACTACAGTTTCCCTGGTCAAAACAAGACGGCAAGATAGCAGCTCACAAAATTTTCAATATTTGATATCTCTCTCCCCTTGCTTCCTTCCCAACTCAACTTCGTTCCAATTTCTTATTTAGCCGTGCTTCCTCATTCATGTCCTCAACCCTCCCCTCTCTGCCTATCCACTATTTCTTCAGATCCTCCCCTTCCATTTTACCCCTTTCACCCATTCCCCCACTCCCTCTGCCACAACTCGACTAGCCATCTTTTTATAATGCCTTCCCCCGTTAATAGGACATTCCCTCATTTCCCACTTCCATCAGCCCCCTTAACTCATCATTCCGCTTCGCCTTCGTGCCGAGACAACTGCCGCGCCGCCCCCTTTTCCTGTTGTGCCCCCACAACAGATTCTCCCCTCATTCTTCGCACTCTGCCTGCGTCTCATTTCCTTTTCATAGGCCGTCATCCATTTAGCCTCTCTCCTTTCTTCAACTTGGTCTCCGCCATTTTTCTACACCAGGATCGTTAGAGTGGCTATAAAAATAAACCTTATAAATATATTTTCATCCTAAATAGTTTTTTCGCCATAGTATCTATTTCATCAAACGTAATCCAGTCAAAAAGATGAAAGCATTTGCGGCTTATGTCAATTTGTCATTCAAGGTTTAGGTATTACTATCACGGTACTAATTAATTTATGCATCATAGACCTGTATGTAAATATAATGGGGGAGCCGGATCGCCGCCCGGCAGAAAAATGTAAATATTTAAATTTTCTTTGTAAACGTATTTATGAGCTCCCACAGATATTTTAAGAATAGGAAGCTAGCTGTGTATAAATTGTAAACGAAACTTATGGCTGTACATAACATGAGGAATTGACATAAATGCTTGCAAAATATTTGTAAAAACATAAGCATTTCACATTTTTATTAAATGGAATGGAATCGATGATATTAATATCTGTTGCTATAAAAAGGGTCTTTGCTTTAAAATAAGCTAAGTTTCTCTGCTTCAGTTAAGCGGAGGGACATGTATGACTCGAGGCAAAAATTTAAATGCAGAAAAATTGCAAAAAAATATTTTTCCGCTAAAATGTGAGGGCTATTTTTTAAATTTATTTTGGAGTGAATGTGCACCCAAGCAAACATTTTTACCAAAATCTGGACCCAGAGGGTCAATTTTTTGCTGAATCGAGGTGGAATGAATGACCCATAAATACTCTAAAAGTGCCGTCACAAGTGATTATCCTTTCGTTCACACTAACCCTGAGACTCATTTCCTTTCGTGCGACGTCTTCTTATTAGTTTCTTTCCTTTCCTTCATCTTCCTCCTCATCCCATTCCTCCTCTACTCTTCTCTACGGTTCTTTGGAGGTGTTTACATTTTTTAAAGCTCTTTCGTCCCTCCATTTTCGCCTTTCCCCTCGACTTCACCACACTTTCCTAGCCATCTCTCGGTCAGAAGAACTTCCCCACCCCGCCTTCCGCCTCCTTCTCTTAAGTCTGGCAAACTTCCCTGGCGATCCGACAGCCAGCTCTTTTCCCCCGTTCACCTTATCCCCCAACGTCACCTTCCATTCATCTGCTTTGAGCCTCTCACCCAATTTCTCCCCTCTCATACCACATCCCACTAATTTTGAAGCCCACCCCCCCTCCTCCCCGCCGTAGGCCACAAAAAAATTGGCTAAGCAAGACCGTAGATCGAGATCAATTCTATATCCGACTTGACTACATGAGGGCCTGATCTGTTTTATCACGAAATCCAAGTCCAAGGGTGCTCTCGGATGCCAAAATCTTATCTCATATGTCTCATCTCTCTAACGGTTCATTCATTAGGAATAATATATCAAAGCATTTACATCCTCATATATTTACATGCATTCACTCACTTGCGTACTCGAGAATACACATTATTGCGTCTAACCTATTAAAAAAATAGATGAAAAATTTCATTTGACACACATATTTCCAGAATACCGGCATTAAAAGTTCATAAATACCTTAATATTGATTTGCCAGTGGTCAAATTTCTGGTGAATGAAAATTGAAACTTTTTAGGAATCATCAAATATATTAAAGAAGTATCGTGTGAGACGAAGAGTGAAGTTTGAGATTAAACATTCCCATTCTTCAATTAGTAATTTCGGGGGTGGTAAATATATATATGATCGAAAATGGAGCCAGGAGATATAATTTCGCTAACACGGTCTAAGTATATGATAAAAAATGAGAACATCAAGAGTCGAAATGAAATGGTTACACTGATTGTGAGTAAATTTTCAAAATTTTAGATGATATTCGTGCAAATAAAGTACCTAAACGAGGTCATTGGCTCTATAAGCATTATCAATACAAAAACTAAATTATTGAATAACTCAGGAACTCTTACCAAAGGTATAACTCTACTTCTGCGCCAATTGTCTGTTATGGTAATTAAGGATACTATTTGGGCAGTAACTACCGTTAATAAATCGATTTACAAAGAAACAATTCATTTCAGCATACTATGGTAGATGCAATTTTTAAAAAATTCTACAACATCCACGGGATAAAAAATTTAAAGCCCCTAATAATTAATTTGTTTTCTTGAAAGTTAATAAATCTTACCCTTTCCTTCAATAATGTCAGTGAGAGTACATCTGTCACTCACCTAGAAAAGTAAAAATGGACAAAATTAACGCAGAAATAGTTTTCTACCTAGCAAATATAGGAATACTACGTTCGATAACACATTTGAATAAGGATTTGAATGATATAAAGAATGTATTTGAATGTGACTAGACCAAATTCATTGTAAATCACGGACTTTAAACTCAAATTCAGCCACACTTTTTATAATCGAAACGGAATCCTATTACATACCAATTGGGTGTGATCTCATCTCTGACTATGCAAATTGACGAAGGCTATTTTAGCAAAAACATTTTGTCATTTAAAGCCTTTATTTGACATTTCAGCCAAATTTAAATAAATAGGAAATGTTTAACTTGGATTTAACCCTTCTTTCTAAATAGACATATTCAATGTAACTACATATAGCATCTAATCTACTGGCAACAAAAAGCTCACACGATAGCTAAGATTGCGATCAATCATACATTTAAAGTGCGGAAATACAGCTTTACTCAGGCATGCGAAAGAGCTCTCTTCGACATTTCAATAACCTCTGACAATTATTTCCCTTTCCTATTTACATATATATTATTCTCATATAACATATGTACCATTTTATCATTGGCTACGAAAAGTTTGGGAAATAAATTTTATACTTTAGCTTTATTACAAATTGAAGGATCTTGGTATTGGTAGAGCTTGGCTACCAGTGTGCCACTTATTGAAAGGGTCCGCGCTCAAATCCAGGTTGACGCCTTCGGTCACCCTGACGAAGAAAGTCGAAATGGCGCAGCAAAATTAATTGGTCCTTTATCCAGCTCGTGTGACATTGGTATACCCATAGCTGAATAAGGAGTGAGCTCTACCCTCACCAATCCAAAGCAGCCTTCCCGTTGAAACATTGTGGGGGTGCGTGACCAAAGAATCTTCTTCCTCTTTTTGCCTGTCACTTTCGACAGAACCTTCTGTTTTGGATAAAGCGCTCAGTATGGTTCACAGACACACTTCACGTTTTCGGGAAAATTCCTCGTCTCGTCTCTGCGTTCGCCGCATTCTTGCTCGGGAAAGCGTTGGCATTCGAGCGGCGCACTTCTCAAATTCCCTCTCTCGCCCGCTGCTTCCTTCCCCCATGCATTCCTCGCCTCCCTTGAATTTCCCAAGGGCGCTCGCGTCCCAGGACGTCAGCGGTAAGGCGGCACATACTATCATTGCAGTCGGATGAAGGTGTGAAAAGTTTGCGGTGCGTGCGAAGCGAAGCGTTGCGTCAAAAGGCTGATGGAATTTAAAAAAAAGGGTTTTTTCGACACTTTACAAGAGTATGGGTACCTCAAAAAGGGCTTTAAAATTGTGTAAATTTATATTGCCTTAACCAAAGATATGTAAAATGCTTCGTTTTGTACTTATTTGTAGATGATGCATCAAGTGTCGTGAAGATAGTTTAACGGTACCAATTCGGACCAATGCAATCACAGCGACAGTTGAACGAATCCGATTTTATATTTGTAAATATTTATTGATAACATTGAAATATTAAAAAAAAGTTATTCCGAATTTGCAAAATGTTTCATTCAATAATTGATACATAACCATCAATCAGAAGTGCTCACCACACTTAAGATTCTTTCAATGAATCGCGGCCGAAAGAAAAGGTCTTCGTAAAAAATAGTCCAATGGGACATGTATATGTATTCCTACGAGATGTTTCTACGACGAAATGTTCTCTTAGCCAATCTCTGTACCGTTGTCAATAAAATCAAAAAATCATTACCTCACACCACTTTATACTTATTCAGCCATTAAAATAAACTAAAATAGTTGAATGATTTTTAACTTTTTACATTTCGTCCACAGTAGCGGCGGAAATTAGTCCTCGCCTACCATAATGAGGGTCATGGGTTCGAGTCCCGCGTGGATAGGTAGCCCCTATCCAGGACATAGATTTTTATGATCGAGTATTGTTGATTGTTGAAACTTTCGATGTAAAGGCCTCATTATGTTGATTTGGGGGATAGTCGAGGTAAATGAAATAAAAAAAAACAAATTAGTGCTAACTCGACCCTGTGGGATAATATATCTCAGAAACTTGCAAATACTCGCGCTGTATGAGTAAAGGAACACAAGATCACGTACGGCCATAATCTTCAAAATCATGAAATGACTCTTTTCTTGAGATTCTATTCCTTCCTCTCCGATTCCGCAGCTTCCGAGTCAGTTTAGCATATCCGAGCGTTCGCCGAATCAAAAATATTTCCATCACCTGTGCATCGTTCCTGAGCCAAAGGCCTATCGCTCACGCGAGCTTTTAATACACTCCTCTCTCCCCAAACCCACCCCCTACATCCTGCCCAACCTCCCCTTACACACTCCAAACCCATCCCATCTAGCCACACCAGTTTCTTTCCGCATAGCTTACCTTCGCAACCAGGGGCGGATTATGGCCGTTGTTTGTTGGAAAAGGGGAGGAGTTCACTACTTTCCACGGCTCCTTGGTGGTATGTAATTCCTCTCATCACTATTGCGACAGCTCATAAACAAGTGACAGAATTATTGTCCAATTATCTGTGGACATTGTTTAATTACTTCGTGAAATGTCGCTTGCATTGAAGAGCCAACTTAATGACGACCATCTTCCTATTATATTCAGGAAATATGAGGAGGGGAGTTGTCTCCCCATTGGTCACTACTTTCCTCAAGAGAATGCATCACCCATCGTTAATTTGAAATGCTTGGTTTATAAATTAGGGTATGAAAAGTTTAGGATATGAAATGCCTAGGGTAAAGAGATAAGACTTTTTCCAGCATTTACCACTCTCACAAATGTAAGAATATTTCACTAGTGAAAATGCGGAGATGAAATTTTTAACTTTGAGGTACAGACTAATTTAGGCAAGAACGTATCGCATAAGTTACCTTGGATATTTCAGGATGAAAGAGTAAGATTCATACTATTGATTCGTGGCACTAAGCTAGTCTATTCGTCTCCATTTGCAAGACACATTTGCGTAGTTTAAACTTACCTACTCTATAATATTGGAATGTTGAAAATTAATATAGCACACCCATTCCAACATTTTCCTGTACCTTAAAGCAACAACCTCTCGGTTAGCTTCATGGCTTGTGTCGGCCAGTTCTTTGATTTGCCTTCCCAAGGACCCAGGTTCGATTCTCAGCAGTGGTGATAGCTACATATATTAGAGAAATGGACGATACCTCCTTGGGTGCTGTACAGTGATGTGAGCTGCACTCCAAGCACTTCTCTCTGTTAGCAGGTGGGACTATAAAGTTCCTCGGTGCGTGTCTTTAGAGTGGAAAATTAAAATTGCTATCGCTTGGTTTCCTCCCGAATTTCATCCCCTCTTTTTTCCGTATGACAAAAAGACCATAATTTTAGTCACCACACCGCAATTAGTCTCCAATTACTAAGTCCTTTTAAATTTGATTTTCAAATCAAAGAAATGCAGTATTTCTTAAAAAAAAAGTCAGATCCGCACGGACGTTGAACCTGGTGATGCAAATATTAAATACAAAAAAAGGCACTGAAATTCAACTTTACCAGGAAAAAACAAATGTGACCACGTAAACAGAAAAATTCCAGTGAAAAATATACTAGATCTCACTTAGTCTTGAGCTCTATTAATTCAGGTATCTGACCGTTGCTTTACTTGAGATGAATTCAAATATGTATGATAAATGTATTATTCGAGTCCAAAATTCATTTCAGGACTTTTTGGGTTTTATCTGAATTAATTTCTACAAACAAAAATGCGATCCATTTGTTTTCTCTGAGAAAATTGAAACCGCTTTACCATAAAGTTTGACCGATTGTCTTATAAGGTTACAAATATTCGGAAAGGGATCTCTCAATGCTTGCGCGTATTAATTATACTAAAAGGTTCCCTAAGGTAACCTCATGATTGCTCGAAAAACGTTGCACTCTTTCAAACCATCTGGTCCAATTATTTCCACGAATTCAAGGCACTGAGTGAATAATATTAGGGGACAAATGCCTCTCAGTGATATTTCGTTCCTCATTTTTGACCGTATCGCTGATTTCTTCTTAATTAATGCTGGCAGACGACCGCTGAGAAGGCATGTTCCTTGAGATAACTACCCTTTATTTTTTTATTTGCTGTGCCTCGGTTGACTGCCTGGAAATAATCGACGCTACTTATCTTCCCCCATTGAAAAAAAATGCCCCAATTTGTTTCTGAGGATCGCTAATTTTAGAAATAACGTTGGAACAATGGGCCGGAAAAAATATTGTTCCAATAAAAAAGGGTTGACAGATCCCAAGAGAAGATAACAAAGGCATTTTGTCTGAGGCATTCCACGTAGATGGACTGGGGTGTCAGCCAAATTGGGGAAACTTTAGAATGGGGCATCAAATAAACACAAGATCGTAAACGAGGCGTTTTAAGACCTAAGAAAGGTAGTCCGAAAGCATTCGGATCTTCCCTGGTGTGAAATCAATTAGGAGCCTTTTATGCTGCTTGTTATCCGGCTAATGGAAGAAATATATGGATCGGGGGAGTTCGGAAAACTCAAGTGAAAATCATTCCCCCTACATCTATTTCTTGTAGGAAGCAGGAAGTTCTGATTCAATTGTAGGTTACCTATGAGGAAGGAAATTGAATCACACAAACTTGCATGTATTTATTGAGAAACTGAGATTCAATGTAATGGTTCTTGATATTTCTACACACAAATTATTGACTGAATGAGCATAACTTAATCATAAATAAAAAATGAACAAATAACTAGTAATTAGCATGTATTTTTCCATGATTTTTAATTTCTAAATAAATCTAAGACTGCGAGTAGGCCTATTCCCTTAAAGCATTATTCAATTGATTATAATCCAGCCTCATATGTGCAAGTAAAAGCTATATATATATCCTCTATACCTCATTTGCGACAAATATAAAAGAGAACATCTTTCAATTGCAAATTGTGGTAACTAATATAAATACAAATCAACACTTGGAAAGGCAATATCTTGATCCTAATGTCAATGAATGATATACAAAATATGAAGTTAAAACGATTCACGAATCACAGTCTCTTCATTGCCGAGAAGTTCGCTCTTAAGAAATATAGTCCCAATAAACTCTTTTTAACCACTTTTCTCCTCTATCCTTAAAGGTAAGTCCACAATTTCAGACATTCATGTAATAAACCACGTGTTACTATCCTAATGGTATGATTTTTACAAAGATAAGATGCTTCTAACAAGTTTAAGAACAATAGGAAACTTTTTTCCCATAAAAAGCACCTGCTGAGACGGATGATATCAACTGCATGCAAAGCTGCAAGCATAATATTATTTAAAGGTGCATTATTATTGAACTTATTTTATATTTTCCGCGGTATCATATTTACTTAAATAATCGTATTACTCGTATTAACGGTATTACATAGAATACAAAGTCATTTTTGATCCTCGGTTTATTTATAAATTTAACTTTGCTTGTATTTTTAAATTGAGTGATTAATTATTAAAATTCCTGTCAATGACAAGATTTCCTATAATCGGAGAGTATCATAATTTTATTTCTAACTTATCGCATTTTCATAATATATTTATAAGAGTTGAAATTAATCTCCCTGGCTTGGGTAATTAGCATATCTATGCATCATGGGCACAAGTCCAAGGTCCTCTTCCTATCGATGTCACCCATCCCAAATCCACCGTATCTATCCTCCACGACATCGTACCCTGATGCCAAACATCCCCTGTTTACCGCGAGATCCGCAATCAGCAGCGACCACATTTCGTATTATGGTCCTAGCTTGGATACGTTGGAATTATGAGAAGTTTTTTATCGTTACTTTGACATTATCATTTACCATATTCTATTTAAGTGAATTTAAATTGAAGGAATTCCATCTAGGAAAAGCTCATTGAAGTACTCGGCTGAAGCTGCAGCAAATTTTCTTTCACGCAGTTAACGTCATCACTGACTGATTTTCGGAGTTAAATGTGTGGTAGATAGATAAACTTTAAACTTTCCAAAAATATACATTCGTATGAATTGAGGTAGTAAAGATTCCTGATTGACTAGTTGAGGTGACGATCCACTAATGACCTGCTTTGCTAATGTTAATTAAATTCACAGGGGAAATTATAAGCCTTTCACTTCTATTATTTTTTATTAAATATAACGACATTTTATACATGGGTGGATGAGAAGCTGATAGGTA